>NC_060120.1:237483319-247483319 GCF_021461395.2 Schistocerca americana | reverse complement strand
TAATCCATATTTTGCGCTTATTGACTGTCCAATTTAATCGACAGATCATATACTTACCCTTCATCTTGTCACAGCATGCAAATGTCTTCAACGATTCTTATCATTGATAACCTTTTACCCATAATTTTCATACCGCTACAAAACCTTCGTTTTATTTCTTCTTTGATGTACAGGTTTAACAAGAGGGTGAAGTAGTACATTCCTTCCTTGAACCCATTTTAATCCAAGCAATTCTCACATTTCCTGTGCTTATTGTTCTCCCATGGTTCTCACCCGTCTTTCCATATAGCTAATACTTATTCTTCTGTCGATTTCAAATATCTTTCAGTATTTTACTTTGTTCTTGTCTTTCTGCCGTTATCAAGCGAAACTACAGAACTGCCTCTCTCGCTTCTTTCCCCTCCCGAACGCCAAACTGCACTTCATCTAGAAGATTCAAAATCTTCTTTTCCATTCTTCTGTATATTATCACCGCTAGCTACTTGGATGTATGTACCGTTTAGCTGATAGTCTGATAGTTCTCGGAATTATTTGCGTTTGTATGGTGTTTTCTATGAAGAGAAGACATAAGAGAAGAAACAAGACCAACCTGGATGGAAAACTGAAGGTCGTTATGTATGAAGATGCAGCTGCATTTGCATAAGATCATATTAGGATATTCAGGCCCTCTGTTACGTCGGGCCAGATTTCACACATACCGTATTTTTCACATCCATAGTCATCGAAGAAACAACAATTATTTTAACGTGACAAATAGTAATGAAGTAATAGTGATAGAATTAAAAATAATTTGTGTATATATAGAGACACTATGAATAAATATTACTACGAAATAATGAAGTTAATACTAAAATCAAGTTGGCATAAGAAGATCCCAGACAGTTACAGTCGGCTGGGAACAGTTGATTCGCACACAGATACGCACACCTAGCTCAACTAGTCACTCAACACGATATTGTAAATGTCTCCATGGCAATGCCTCTGTGTTGTTACAGCTCTGTAGAGGGCCGCTGTTTGCTCTTGCAGGTGAAGTTGTCAAAGTGCTGCTGGCTGTCAGGGATCTTCTTACGCTTACTTGACTTTTGCAGTACTACTGCTGGTGCTGCTGCTGCTGCTACCAGAACCGACGATAATTGTAGCGGCAGATATAAAATGTATTCATGAGTGTACAAATGTGTTGTTTTCTGACATGGCGAGTCCTGAGGGAGATAAATGTAGGTAGACTACAACAGCTAAGAACATTCGGGAAAGAGGAATATCTGGTTGTTTAAAGGAGTATGTAAAGGCATAACGATTGTGTACATCGATCAAGGTAAACATTATTGTTGCTTCGTCAGATACATGTGGTATGGCAGGTAGCATGGAGCTTAAAGCTACACAGAAGCAAAACTTTTTTACAACATTTATTCGCTTCTGCAGTACTCGAACAATATTAGCAATAATGAAAAATCAAATTCCCGGGAAAGATAATATTTTATTAACGTGAAATTATTTGCCTTATTTCAAGGAGTTATAAGAGCCACCATAAGGTTACTGTTATATCAGAATGACACTTCAAGTTATTCTTTTACACATTTAAAGAAAATTTCAAAATTTTGCACATATGTGTTCCAAATACCATAAACAGTAAGAAAAACAATATCAACAGAATTTACAAGTTTCACATCACTTTTCCGTTTTTCAGTAGATAAGCTGATAAAATGTCCAATTCGTACGTAAACGATGAGAGCCTTAACATTATTAAATCAAAACAGAAGTGAAAACAAATATATTTGGTTAATACTCAGGCATTTAAATAAAGTGACTATCTTAAAACTAACCCAGACATCGCTCTTCCCTTCATTCAGCTCAGATCGGATACTCTACATCAACCACAGGGTAAAAATGAAAACCAAATAGCCACAAGGTGACAGCAACAAAAATGATTTACAAATCGCACGCCGAGAGATCTCGTAAAACATTTTCAGGTCTTAACAGTGAAAAACATAAGTTTTTATATTTCGACTCATCAATCTTGAATTTCAAAAAAATGACTGTGGCAATTTAACACGCTAGCATTTGTAAAAGAACAAACATTTCAAGAGATTAATCTTTCATGACCGTTTCAACAAATGGGCTGTAAAAGGGGACACAGAAACTAAAATAATTAATTATTTTTACACCTAGCCAGTATTGCACCAAAGAGTAAAAGAGCTTCTGTTGCACAAAATACTGCTTTTATAAGTGCGCTTAAGAAAAATTGGGACATATACTGGTAACTCGAAATACTGATCCACATTCGTTACCACGACAACTGTCACTAGTCAAAGCCAGACAGCGTTATACGAAACTACCCAAATTAAATTTCTCTGAAAAGGCCTCACTCAAAGAGCAGGGGATTTCACGAATCACAGCCATTACTTTAGTCACACTTAACAAAAGGTCTCACCGTTTTCTCTCTATGCCAGTCGCTGGATGTGTGGTAAATACTGGCAGGCAGGCACACATAAACTGCAGTAGCAATGAAAACGTGCGGATATGAAGACGCAAACTCACGACCATAAAGGCTGCAAGAAGCAGTAATTCTTCAGATGTTGTAGGCACACTTTTCACACTTACAGATCACCATTCATAACATGAACAGCCATAGGTACCATACTGAACAGCAATTAAAACTCTCGCAACAGTGAGCACACTTATGATTAAAAAACCTCTCAGCAGAGTGCTACACTACCTCTCGCGGGATGCAAGCGAACTCGTCGCTATGGATACAAAATTCACTGAAGTTAAATGAGCGACGGGTATCGATACTTACGCACGCACGGATCAGTTCTCTCCACCCTTAAAAGGTGACGTATGGGGGGAGGGAAATTTAATTAAGTTATAGTATGTAGTCCAGAATCCCGGTTAACAGACCCATCCTTAAGCTGACTTACACTGTCTAGTCATATTAACGTGACCACCGGTCAAAAGCCTGAATGGCCGCCTTTTACAGCGTGGACTGCTGTGTAGGAAGAGAGTCAATAAGGTTCTGCAAGGTACCAACAGGGATGTTGGACCATGTTGACTACAGTGCCGTGGCAAGTAATGCTAGGTTTCTGCGCTGAGAATCAGTGGCGCGAAGATCCTGGTCGACGTCATCCCACAGATTCCCGAACGGGCTTAGGGAGTTTGGCACCTGGGGCGCATGGTAAACTCATCTTGATGCTCTCCGAACAACAATGTGAGCTGTATGACTTGCTGCATCGTCCTGCTGGTGGATAGCAATGTGGCAAGGAAAGAAACTTCATGTAGGGGTTTGCAACGGTAGATACAGACTTGTGTTGATTCATTATGCCTTCCTGAATGACGAGATCGCCCACTAAATGCCACTAAAACATTTCCGAGACCATATTGCACGGAGCGTGTTTCCCTTCAGATGTTTCAAGTCATAAACGCCAACGAACATCTGCGCGATGAAGCATAAAACGCGATTTATCTAAAAACGGCAGCTGTCCCATTCAATGGACATCCAGTTGCGCTTGCCACAAAAATTCCAGCCTTCATCGCTGATGAACAGCAGTAAGCACGGATGCGTGAACCCGGCGCCTGCTGCAGAGGTCCACGTGCAGGAATATTCACTGAACGGTCGTCATCCCTTGATTCATCTGGAGGTCATCTGCTCAAGAGTTGCACGTCTCTGGAGCCCTGGTTCACCCCTGCGTCGGCGCTGGCTTTGCATAGTGCCATTTTGCCATGCACAGTTTACTTTAACCACGGCGGCATACGAACAGTTTACAAACGTAGCCGGTTCGGAAACGTTTCCACCCTTGGCATGAAAACCAATGGTCACGCAGTTTTGAACGTCAGCTTAATCAGACCGTTTCCGCATCACGACAACTATTGTACGGTATTCCACGTTCTTTTGACAGACTCCATGTACCCTCCACCGCTAGTGCCACCACCGACCAGCAACGGGAGATTATCAGCTGATTCATGTCCAATCCTTCGTCATAGTAGTTCAGTATCCAAGAACTCACGGCCGGTGGAAGTGCAGTGGAGTACCATCCTGTTCACAAATGAAATTATGACTGCGCCATGAACTACGGAAAATGCTTTCTCCGTTGGTCTATCAGCCATACTCCTGGAGATCGCTGCAACAAAACAAAATTTTTGAGCTGCTGTTTCCATTCATATACTACCTTACCTCAAATAAAGTTTTTTACTCAATTTAAAGTGTCTAGATTATTTTCAATAACCCTGTATTTTCAGTTCAATACAGGTACAAGAAACCAAACGAAATGAATTAACTCTATAGCGAGCGCCGGAGACCATGGGTTCCTTATACCAAACTACTGACCAGGCATCCGCGAATGGAGTTCTAGTTCTATATCGAACGCAGGAGTTCATCGCCAATTCCAGGCACCGCGAACTTTCGTGTGAAACATCTCGTTGGATAATGTCGCTATAGTCAATAACTGGAGGTACAAGCGTTTGCAAAAATTACTTCTTCAGTCAAAAGGAACCTTTTCTTTAGGTCATGAAGAGATGCTCAACGCAGCTATGTGTTCAGTCCAATTTAATATTTCGTATATTATTACTCTTAGAGTTATTGCTCCTGTTCTCTTTGCTGAGGGGTAGAAGTTGAATTTTGTCCCATATAAGATTAAAGATGAAAGTCTTCAGTAGCATAATAAAACGCAGGTACATTATAATTGCATTCATTTCTCTTCAAACTTTGATTTGATATTATTCATCTCAGAACACCACAACCGTGGACATACTATTTTTATAGTATGTACAAACTTCACATTTTCTCATGTTAACTTAGTATGTAATTGACATATTTACCACTATAAATATGATATATAGACTGCTTTTCCTACGTGTTCATCGTTGGTGGCCTTGGTGTAAGCCCAGAAAGTTGGTTTAGGCTAACTTCTTCTCGTGTGTATAGGGCACCGCATTGCTTGTTGGCAAGTAGTGATCGCAATGTTGTGGCAGATGTGAAGCAGATGGGGCCGGAGGGTGTCGGCTTACAAGTCTAGACTTGCCGGTATCAGCTCTCTCTCTGTACTAGCTTCTTATCGGTGCTCGCAACCAAACTCTTGAATTAAGTCTCAAGCAGAAGCTTCCGCAGGAGTCTCCATTATCATGATGCTTTTCGTTTTAAGTGTTCAATGTAGCTAGTGTAGCGACTATAGAATTGATGATGGACAATTTTAGTCGTTACCTATTGTGAAATGCCGGCCGCTGTGGCCGAGCGGTTCTAGGGGCTTCAGTCCGGAACCGCGCTGCTGCTACGGTCGCAGGTCCGAATCCTACCTCGAGCATGGATGTGTGTGATGTCCTTAGGTTAGATAAGTTTAAGTAGTTCTAAGTCTAGGGGACTGATGACCTCAGATGTTAAGTCCCAAAGTGCTTAGAGCCATTTGAACCATTTGAACCTATTGTGGAAGATTTTGTGTTCTCAAATGTATTAAAGGTTTGAAGGATTACTTGTTAAAGACTCTTATTTAATGCCTCTGATATGCAAACCCTGCACATATTTATTTGTTACGCAGGGACCTCAAAAAGTAAGTTACACATGTGGTGCCACGATATCATTGGGCAACAAGGGTGGCGTATTGTAAAAAGGGAATATGTGTTCTGAGTGTTCTGCAGGCTGCAGGTACAGTACTGAGGCGGTTCGGATAACACTTGCATCTCAGTGTGCGAGTGAAATTTCGCGGCAGTTAGAAACTTACTCCAAAGCTGAAGTACACGGGGCAGTACGATTCTTGTGGGCAAAACGACTAAATTTCACAAACATTCACCGTGAAATTTTGGCGATATATGGACAAAATGCGACGTCGCTATCAGCCATAGTGAAACGATGCCAACAAATCGACGACTTCGGTCACACCCGGGTGATGCTGACGGGAAGGCCTGGACATCGACCACAGGCGGCAATGTCCAGACAATCGAGAAACTGATTCGCAGCAGCGGCAGAGAACTATCGCGGGCAATGCTCAGTTGAGGCACATCTCAATAGGCTGTGTTCATTCTATCGTCCGCAATTGTATGCAGTATCAGAAATGGTTCTCACGTTGGGTTCTGTGATACTGTCAGCTGCAGACAGAGCGGCAATGTTTATTGCATCTGTGGAAGTCCTTGAGCGTTACTCTGTCGAATCAATGATTTCCTAACCCGCAAAATTACGGGCGATGGGACACATGGGTCTGTCTTTTCACAGCTGCAGCAACGAGAGCGTCTGTGGAAAGGGGAGACGCCTTCTCGCCTCCGTGGAAGAAATACAATGTTACGCCAACACCAGACAAGGTCGCCGGCCGGAGTGGCCGTCCGGTTCTAGGCTGTTCAGTCTGGAACAGCGCGACCGCTACGGTCGCAGGTTCGAATCCTGTCTTGGGCATGGCTGTGTGTAATGTCCTTAGGTTAGTTAGGTTTAAGTAGTTCTAAGTTCTAGGAGACTGATGACCTTAGATGTTAAGTCCCATAGTGCTCAGAGCCATTTTTTGAAGGCAAGGTCGTGGCCGTCATTTCCTTCGACTGTGTAATAGTTGTGCACACAGTGTTAACGGGCGAGGACACAACCATGAATTCCGATTGCTACCAACGATGAGGATGCAGCGATGTGTGCACTGCGAGCCTGTTCACTTGTCAATTTACTGTGTGACATATTTGGGTACCTTTCTTTTTATTTTTATCTATTTGCAATGGTTGGAGAAAACCCGTGACTGCAAAAGCGGTGTGTCGGTTTCTTCTCGCACCACGCGTTCCGGGAAATTTTCAAGCGCTTTTTTTCGGATATTATGGCATATATGCGCGATTGTCTCTATGTGTGACGTGCTGCATTAATCCATTTTGCTTAGTTTTTCATGTAGTCCACCTGTGTAGAAATTCACACGGAGTGCAAAATACATGTCGAAAGCAGCAAACGTCGTGACCGTGTGTTATTGTACATTACTGGTATACAAGGAAGCGCAACGCATAGTAGATGTTAGGACGGGCAGCGATGATCCCACCATGCTCTGCAATAAATTTACCTTAAACTTCAGATTCAACTGGAACAGATTCCATGTCAAGCCTTTCACTATCAAGCCGAATGACAACCGAATTTCTCATAAATGCTTCGTCGGTACTGAAGTTACCCAAGAACCAGTTTTAGATTACAAAAACGAGGTTTATTGTGACCTCTATTCTTGCCGCATCAAATTAGAACTGTCGGTGACATATTTGTAATTTATCAGTTCGATGCCGAGATACTTTCTCGATCATATGAAAGCATACACTCCAACATCCACTTCACTGGCGACACGGAGCCAGAACGAAAGTTTCGCGTTTATATTAGTAGCACGCGAACCAGATGTTGCTGTGGACAGCGACATATGTCGCTCAATGAGTTATATCTAAGCACTCAGAAAAGACCGGTTTTCAATACTTTGGTGCTCAGAGATGCAACTGTTACTGAGAAAGGCCAGTTGGATAAAGCGACTGGAGCACTTTCTCCGAAAGATCAGCTGTGGATAGCGACAGACTAAATTGAAAAACGAAAACAAGACGTCCGCCACTAGACGGAACTCTTAACACATTGGTTCCTCTCTGTGGAGCTACATCTAGCTAAACATACAGGGCCAGGGCAGACAAGGCGTTAGACGTATTTTCAGACCGCCCAAGAAGATAATACTTATACTGCCCCTGTTCAAGGACTGTTTTAGTTCCAGTGTTGTTGGAATTTAAAACATCCCTGATCACTGCAGAATCAACTACATAGATCTGTCAATGTCTACAATATTCAGACGGTGTGAAAAACACTATCGATTTATTAAGTATCTTTATTTAGAAAAATCATAGATTCCTGAGCACAGCCTCACAAATTAACATAATATCTTGTACATCGCATCACCCTCTCGAACTCAGTTATCAAAGGGGCTCTAGAAATCAAAATATGCAACAATAACACTAACCGACAAGCAGGTTAGTGGTGCAACGAAACCTACCCTTGAAATTAAAACATCACTTCATCGAGATGTTTACTTTCTCATGCCATAACGGCGCAGATACCACAGGGCTATATGACAGTATAAGGTCACGATGACTTCGGTCGACCAATCATAGGTCGAATATAAGGCCGTCGCAACATTAATTACTTGGTTAAGTCACGAAAACAGTGAAGAGTACCTTGGAATTTTTATTCTGATTTACCACCTCAGGAATACTGAGATTGTTTGGCAAGAATACTGAGATTATTTTCAACTTTTTTTGGTACCCTCAGGGGAAACTGAGGAAGAATCTCTAAAATGCAGTGAACAGTCTCATGAGCACACGGTATGGACTGAGTCTACCGAAGATGAAAGTAATGAGTAGTACCAGAAATGAGATTATAGATAATCTTAACATCAAAATTGGCCACTAAGTTAAGGAATTCTGCTACCCTGGAAGCAAAATAACACATCAAATACGAAGCAAGGAGGACGTACGGAGGGGGATTTCTTCAGACAATTGGTTTTAGTGCATGTGAGAGTGCCTGTGCGATAGAGAAATTGTGTGGTCATTTCGTGTGCATGCGTGTACGACAGTTTTCGTTCTTATCCACATTCGTTTATTTTAATCATTGTTATAGCGCTGATAACGTCGCCGTTGGACGCCCATAAGATCCCCGAACCACACACACACAAGAGGGAACTCCTATCCAAAAGCAGTCTATTGGTATCAAACTTCGATCTTAATTCGTGGAAAATTTTTCTGAAAATATACATTTGTTGCATCGAAGTGAAGGCATAACAGGACAACTGGAAAGGAAGAGAATGGAAGCGTTTAAGATGTGGTGCCTTACAAGGACGTTGAAAATTACGTGAACGGAGGAGATAAGAAATAACCAGGTTCTCGTCAAAATCAGTCAAGAGAGGAACATCTGCAAAACATTGACAAGAACAGTGGATAGGATGATATGACGTTATCAAGATATCAGGGAATAATTTCCATGGTACTCGAGGGAGCTACAGAGCATAAAAACTCTAGGGGAAGGAAGGGCTTCGAATACGTCCAGCAAATAACTGAAGACAACGGGTGCCAGATGGCACAGAAGAGGAATTTGTGGTGGGCAGCGTTGAACTAGTGAAAGTACTGATGACAAGAACGAATGCGAACACGTGAAGAAAAAGCATGTGTAGCCTGAATTAAGTATAGTGTGCCGAGTCGAGGGAGACAGCTGCGCGCTGCTTCAAAAGGATGTAGCGATCGATGGCAACGTCACCCGGTATCACTGCGTTATCTGCCCGCGGTTACTCGGCGCCGCAGTGCAAATGAAGCAAAACACGAAACGAGCCCTGCTAGCATGGACGTGCGCGCATCATGACACCGTCCTCTGCCAGATGGTTGCAATTGCGGTGCTCCACACGGCCCAGATGCCAGGTATGTCACCTTCTTACGTGTCTTTCGCCTCGCTGCAGACTCTCCGGGACTCAAAGCTAGCGGTCGCAGTACGAAAGAAATACCCTCTGTAGTCGAAAAGAGCCTCGAAAATAACTGAATACTGTATTTAGGGGCTGTATGGAAGCAGCTTCCGATGTGATGATGATGTGTTCCCAGGTGAGTCCAGCAGTAGTAAACCTGATTTACGGGTATCCTGTTAAATGAAAATAGCATCAATGTGTATTCCTTAAAAATGATGAGTCTCCTGCGTTTTCATGGCGTGTGTGGTATATTGAATTATCTGGTATCCAGTATTTAGAGACAGAAGTGAGTTCTGTCTTTCTTTTCAACTGGATGTGGATCTCAACAAGCGATGATGATGATGATGATGATGATGGTGATGATGTTTCGTTTGTGGGGCGCTCAACCCCAACAAGCGAGAAAAACTCAAGGCTATGCCATACCTGTGTTGTGGAAATACGTGTTTTAGTTGTTGAATTAACATCCTGACTAATGAAGTTCCAGATGGTGCATTCATTCGAAAATTCATTTCAACTTACTTCCAGCAATACCTTACTTGAAATCAGGTGAGTTTCACACGAAAATAAAGGAACGAACATTGTAAATTTGGTCACGCGCAGAAAGGCCATTTTTTTGGTACGGGAGCACAATGTGTAATAATTTCATCCCCCCCCCCCCCCCCCCACTTTTCAGATTAGGCAACCACAACCAAAATTCCACATGAGGAATAAAAATTTTCCGCACTGGCTGTTGGCATGCTTTTATTAAAAAGTCACTACCGGTTTCGCATCAGTAGAGACGCATCTTGACGGGATAGGTTCTTTAAATAGTCATGGCACGGCGAAGTGACTGCTTAGAGCCAAATCCCATCGTTCATCCTCAAGGTGGGACTTGGCTCTAAGCAATCACTTTCCCGCGCGATGACTTTAGAAAACCTATCCCATGAAAATGCTTCTCTACTAAGTGCTAAGCTGGTATTGAGTTTTTAATCCAGCCAGTGTGGAAAAGTTTATTCGGCATTCATCACCCTAGTTTGCTAGAAGAAGATATTTCAGAACGAAAAGTAATTTAAATCCCCCTAAAATAAAAGTGCCGAAGTATTGTGTTTTAATGAGAATTTTTTAATTAATTCAATTTTAATTAAAATATAACTTTTTACTTACTCCCGATTCTGTGTACTAAGGTAATGTGACACTGTGTCGTCTGTAAAACCATGTTTACTTCGAATTGTGACGTAATCGAAGTTACACAAACTGACATATGCACCTCAGCACGTTTTTGTCACTAATTAGTGCTGATTCTGGTATGATTTTAGTGAAATAAGACGTGCTTGAGACTACAAGAATGAACAGTTTCCTTCCAAAGAGCATCTGACGCAATAAATCCCTTGGTACAGTTATAATTTTTGTACACGGTTTCAGCCTTTGACTATACCCCTGTTTAGCTTGCCGACTACTTTTCGTATCCACGTTCATAAATCGACTTTCCGTCTCTTACGTTGATAGTAGACTGATGAAGATCCGAACAGTTCACTTTCCTTTTTTTTAGGTTAGCGTGCGCCACAGTTAAAGTTTATGGTCTTACACCGGCGACACTCTAGCGAAAAGACCGACAGAATGAAGTTGCTTTACGATGTGACAAGCGTGACTTTAAAATATTTCACTGCAAAAACCATGCGAAAACACATTTTATAATCCACTCTACTGACAATATTAAATTATTTATTACGCAACCAGTTTCAGTTACAAATCAGCATCTGGCACACATTATATCCCACGATACGGAATTAGCGTTGGCGCGACAATGACGTCACTTAAGTCTGCACAACCTCAACACATCCAGTAGACATCTGACTGATGATTACCATCAACTGCATGTACTGAGGTTGTATTTAATGACTGACGTCTTGCTCTGAGTCTTTTTGGAGCTCTACGTATGATGCACCTCGCTGAAATTGCAGAAGTACCTACATCCATTTCGTTTTTATTTCAGTTTTTTCCCATAAGATGCAACATACGGTGTCGTACACGAACGTGTGATATTTTCGGGAAGAGTAAAATTTCTAAAGCCACTGAAACTTGAACGTATTTTCCTGTACAGTTTCCTGCGAACATTAATATTTCGCTTGTTATTGACACAGTTTCGTTGTTTGCTGGTAAACCGTTCGATGGTAATAACAACAGAAGCGGACCATAACTAACCGCGTAATGGAGGAACTATGAATGAACCGAAAATCGTTTCTCCCTCATATTGCTTTCCAGAGCTTCACAGTGTTATACGTAGCCCTAGTAAGTCGTCTCTCGTTGCCTTGTTTTTATGTCCTCGAGTGTACTGTGGTTCTGGAAGTTACGTCACCGAAGTAAGGTTAATTCGAAACAGACAAAGGGTTCAAGGGAGACCACAAAATAACAAATACACGGAGTGGCGTAAGAAACCCTCCCATATTGTTGGAAGGAAAAAAAAGAAAGAGATTTCTTACATTTAATCCTAGAAGACACATAAGTTCTACGAAATTTATCTTTGTCATGGCATCAGAACAGTAAGCGAAAGTATTATCTTCAAATTTACAAAAGGGTGTGTGGGTTTCTTTTAACCTATTCATTTTGTACTGTATGCTGTGAAATTTCGTAGACTAAATCCTCATATTTCACGTGAGGTATATCTATTGAAAAGTCTTTCTTCTGCCTGCAAATCTTGGATGTTGTTACACAAAGAATGCACGTGAATAAACTTAAGAAAAAAAATGTTCAAATGTGTGTGAAATCTTATGGTACTTAACTGCTAAGGTTATCAGTCCCTAAGCTTACACTACTTAGCCTAAATTATCCTAAGGATAAACACACACACGCATGCCTGATGGAGGACTCGAACCTCCGCCGGGACCAGCCGCACAGTCCATGGCTGGAGCGCCTTAGACTGCACGGCTAATCCCGTGCGGCTAAACTTAAGAACAATGCAAACAAAATACATCCACATTAGCAACACTTCAATATCTAGGTCTATTTCACAGTCCACATACCAAGACTGAAACTTCCTTGGACATTAAAAGTGTGCCTTGAATCTAGACTCGAACTCCTGACTTCTTTCATTACCATCCAAGTCCTCTACCGAGTGCGCTACCAAGTACGACTCAGGACCCGCCTTCATAGCTGAACATCCGCCAGTAACTCATCCCTTACATTCGAATTACGATATAGGCTTTCCTATGAAACTTGCAAGACTAGCACTCCTGGAAGAAGGAATATTGTGGAGACATGACGTAGCCAAAGACCGGGGGACCTTTCCAGAATGAGAGTTAGACTTTGCAGCGGACTGTGCGCTGCTGAAACATACTGGCAGATTATGATTGTGTGACGTCTCGAGATCGAACTCGGGAACTTTGATTTTCGCAAGCAAATTCTCTACTGACTAAGCTACCCATGCACGACTCACGACCCGCGCTCAGTGTTTCACTTCCGCCAGTAAAGCGTCTCATACATTCCAAACTAAAAAGAAGCTCTACTGCGAAACCTGCTCGCCTAGCACAACTGGAAAAAAAAGGAGAGAATATGTGACCCGAGTCCGAGTCTCAGTCCGGCACATAGCTTTAATCTACCAGTATGTTTCATGTCAGTGCACACTCCACTGCAGAGTGAAAATCTCATTCTGTGACTAAGCCAGGTCCCCGCAACATCCTTGTTTTCAAAAGTAATATTCTTGTAAATTTCGCAGGAGAGCGTCTGTGAAGTCTGACAAATGGGTGATAATGTACTGGTGGAAGTAAAGCTTTGAGCGCTGGTAGTGCGCCCTGCTTGGGTAGCTCAGTCAAGACAGTACGTGCCTAAGAAGCGGAAAGGTTCGAACTTCGAGCCTCAGTTCGGCACAAGGTTTCAAGCTGCCAGGAAGTTACAAATCACGGCATACTTGACTGCAGAGTGAATATTTCTATCTGAAAACAGCCCTTAGGCTGCTGTTGACCGACATATCATTTCTTCCAGGAATGCTAGTCATGCAAGCTTCTTAGCAGAGTCTCTATTTGATTTCGAAGATAGGAGAAGAGGTAGTGCTGTGAGCTGTGAGGCCTTCCTTGGATAGCTCAGCTGGTAGAGCACCTACCAGAGAAAGGCGACAGTCCCAAGTTCGGTTACCAGCCAGGCACGCATTTTTAATCTAACCCGGGAAGTTTCATATCAGCGCACACTCCGCTATGAAGTGAAAGTCTCATTCTGAAAAATCCGCCAGGTGATGGTTAAGACATGTATCCTTAATATCCATTCTGTCAGAAGGGGTAGTCTAGCAAGTCTCCCAGGAGAGCTTCCGTGAAATTTGAGAGGTAGGAGCTGAAGTCTTGTCGGAAGTAAACCTGTAAAAGTGGGTAGTGAGTCGCCTTTGGGTAGCTCGGTCTGTAGAGAATATGCCCAAAAGAAGCCAAACGTCTCGAGTTCGACTCTCGGTCCTGCATAGAGTGTCAGTCTACCGGGAAGTTTCGTTTCAGCGCACACTCCGCAGCAGAATGAAAATCTCATTCTGGGAACATCGCTCAAGCCGTTGCTGAGTCAGGTCCCCGCAGTGTCCTCTGCTCCAGGAGTGCCACTCTCGCAGGCTTCGAAGGAGAGCTGTGACTCTCGGAATGAAGGATGAAAAGCTGTGATGGTGGGTCGTGAGACGTGCGCGGATAGCTCAGGCGGTAGAGCACTTCTCCGCGAAAGCCAAATATCCGAAGTGCGAGTCCCGTGGCATACAGTCAGGAAGCTTGATATCGGCGCACACTTAGCAGCAGAGTGAAAATCTCATTCTGGAAGCCTCCCCAAGACTGTGGCTCCGCAATATCCTTTCTTCGCAGGTTGATAATCTAGCAAGTTCTGCAAGAGTTTTGAATGGCACTTGCGGAATTAAGCTGTGAGAGCGGATCGTGAGTTGTGCTCTTGTAGCTCAGCCTGTAGTGCACACGCACACGAAACGAAAGGTTCCTTAATTTGCTTCTCAGTCCGGTCCACAGTGTTAAGCTGCAGGATATTCCATATCAGCGCACAATCCGCTACAGAGTGAAAATCCTATTCTAGGAAAAACACCCAGGTTATGACTAAGCCATGACTCCACAATATTCAGTCTTCCAGGACTGCTATTCTAGCGAACTTCCCAGGAGAGCCTCCTTGAGTTTTGAGAGGCAGGAGATGAGGTGCTGGCAGATAGTTGTGCTTGTGTCACTCAGTCGGCAGAGCACATGCCCGAAAGAAGGTAAAGGTTCCAAGTTCGAGTTCCTGTCCGGCACGCATTTTGAATCTGCGAGGAAGTTCCGTATGAGGGCACATTCTATTGTAAAGTAAAAATCTCATTCTGGGAAAATTTCCAATCCTGTAGCTAAGCCATAGCACTGCAGCTTCCAGGTGTGCTACTCTTGTAAGAGTCTGTTAACTTTGAATGATACGACGGTTGGAACTTTAACAGTGGTAACTATTTATTTACAGCATGTACAAAATAGATACGTGTTTCAAAGTTTTACTGACCTTCAAAATAGTCACCAGCATTGTGTATAACCTGTTGCCAGCGATGTGGAAGTCATAGCATACCCTTAGTAGTGCCAGTTGCGTTGACAGTTCGAGCGGCGCGGTCGCTTTTGGAACAAAAACTACGACCAGCTTAGAGACGGAAGTGATGACACTTTCTGCAGGACCTGACCATCATTTTTCAGGACAATGGTCAAGCAGGTACAGTGCAAGCTGTAACTGATTTGTTTGACTGATGGGGCTGCTAAGTGCTATACCACCTACTGCACTCCCCTGACTTAAGCCCTCGTGAGTTCAACTCGATTTCTAAACTGAAGGAAACTCTTCACGGCATTCGCTTCAGAACTGCTACAGATTCTTCGGGCAACAGCCCGCGCCGCTCGAACTGTCAACACAACTGGCACTGCTAAGAATATCCTACGACTTCCACATCGCTGGCAACGGATTACACACAATGCTGGTGACTGAAGGTCAGTAAAGCTTTGAAACACGTATCTATTTTGTACGAGCTGTAAATAAATAGTTGTCACTATTATAGTTCCAACCCTCGTATTAGGTAAGGTACTCGCCGAAGTAACGATGTAAGGACAGTTCGTGAGTCGTGCTTGGGTAGTTCAGCAGGGTGAGCATATGTTCACGAAAGGCAAAGGTCAAGGGTATGAATCTCGGTCCGGTACACAGTTTTAATCTGACAAGAAGTTCCGTATCAATACACGCAACGCTCCAGAGAGAAAAACTAATTCTCGAACAGTTCCCAGGATATAGCTAAGAAGTGCCTCAGGTATATCCTTTACTTTCAGGAGAACTAGTGCTTCAAATTTCGTAGGTGAGCTTCTGTGAGTGTTGAAAGGTGGGAGATGAGGTAATGGCTTAAGGACAGCTGTGAAGGCGGGTCGCGATTGGTGCTTGGATAGCTCAGTCAGAAGAGCACATGACCGTGAAAAGCATACATTTTTGATGTGCGAGGAAGTTTCGTACCAGCGCACATTCCTTTGCGGATTGAAAATCTCATTCTGGGAAAATTCCCCAGGCGCATTATCCTTTCTTCCATGAGTACTAGTCTTGCATGTTTCGCAGAAAAGCCTCCATGAAATTTTAGAGGCAGAAGATAGAGTACTGGCGGAAATAAAGCATTGAGGATAGGTCGTGAGTCGCACTTGGTAGCCCAGTCGGTAGAGCATTTGCCCACTACAGACCAGGTCTCGATTTCGAGTCTCGGTCCGGTACACCGCTATAATCTTCAAGGAAATTTATCATCAGCGCAAACTCCACTGCAGAATGAATATGTCATTCAGGAAACTTTCTCCCAGGCTGTGGCTAAGCCATGTCTCCATAATATCCTTTTTTACAGGATTACAAGTCTTAAAAGATTCACAGGGGCAGGGGAACTTTAGTGATGTTTGGAAAGTAAAAGATGAGGCACTGGTGGAAGTAAAACTCTGTTAGGGCGGGGGTTGTGAGTCGGTAGAGAACATGCCTGTGAAAGGCAAAAGTTCCAATTTCGAGGTCGTAGCTACAGTGCTAGAGACAGACAATTAAAATGGAACAAATTATAGCACCCGTTAAGTCGACCACCGCTGGCAACTGAAAAAGCATCAATTACGTTGTGGTGACCAGTGCAATACTGGAGAAGTATTTCTTAGTCTATAGCCGCAGTTTATTTATTTTGATTTATTTTGCCGACTGGCTACCGGTTTCCGCTCGCAGCACTATCTCCACGCCAAGCAGTGGCAAGCAGTCGCCACGCTGGCTTCCCAAATATTTGTGTATTTGACACTCCTACTTGGGAAGCCTGTGTGACGACCGCGTGTCAGGAGATGGCGTGAAGATGGTGCTGTGAACGGAAATCGGTAGCCAGGAAACCAATTACTCGCAAAATGCTGAATGTATGACACCTTCGATAATTTGACGTGATTCCTTTTGTCGTTACATCATTGTGCTGTTGTTCCAATGGTTTGTTGTTCTTTAAATGTGGCTTAAGAGTGTGTGTCACCTAGTTTTAAATGTTGCTCCCAGTAGTTGTTCGCTGGTAACTCGGCCATACTGACCATCGACATACTTCCGTGACACCATATCCTTAGAATCTGACACTGTCATCTTCATATCTTTGAAGGCCATGGCACAGAAAATGCTTGCACGACTTGCTTCCTTATTTTACGACTCACATTCCTGTTGATAAGTATGTTCTTTCTTGAACTATTCGTCGCTTTCTCTTTCCGTATTCTGTTCACAATTTCTTTCTGGTCATCTCTTCAAATTCGCTCCGTTATCGTCATTATAGGTTTATATTCTTCTTCAGAGCTGGATAGCATCACTTCAGTCCACGCCTTACTTTATTTTAATTTGTGTCTCAATTCCTTAAGAAAACAAATATGGTATGGAAATTTCCTGGCAGATTGAAACCGTGTACAGGACCTTTGCCTTTCGCGGGCAACTTTGACAGACCACTTGCTCGCAAAAGGCTAAGGTTACGAGTTCGAGTCTCCATCCGGTACACAGTTTTAATTTGCCAGGAAGTTTCATATCAGCGCACATTACGCTGCAGAGTGAACATTTGTGCGGCTGGTCCCGGCGGAGGTTCGAGTACTCCCTCGGGCATGGGTGTGTGTGTTTGTCCTTAGGATAATTTAGGCTAAGTAATGTGTAAGCTTAGGGACTGGTGACCTTATCAGTTCAGTCCCATAAGATTAAAAAAATAATAAAAAAGTGAACATTTCAGTCTGGATATATAGTACTGCATGCCTCCAGAAAGACATCACATCCATTGCGCCACGGCTGTTGTTTCCATCTGCCATTAAACAGGGTGTAGCATAATTAATAGTGAAAACGCATAAGCGCATGCAATCGAAAGTACACGATACAGGGAGCAAAAAAGTCTCAGTAAACATGTTAACTAAAGCGCTTACTTTAAGAGCTATGAGCACTTTTTGATCTTCGATACTATGAAACAAATGTGTTCTGCTGCAAAGTCTTTGCTTTCCGTATTTTGACACAAGGCAGGATGAACCAATACGACAAAAAAAAATCCAATAAAGATGGGACCTAAAATGCATACCTTTTCCAGTAGAAGAGTTGTGTCTCACTGTTGCTCTTAAGGCATACACTTTAGGGCTTATGTTTACTGGTCTTTTTTCCGTGGGCCATACCCCTCAAAATATGGACAGTAGAGAGCCTGTAATAGAAAAATTTTGTTTCACTGTATCGAAGATGAACAAGTGTTCAGAGCTCGTTAAGTAAGTGTTTTAAACCCTATGCTTAGTGAGACTTTTTGGTCCTGTTATAGCGTAATTTCGAGTGCATATGTTTGCATCATTAATTATGGTCCGCCCTGTAGAACCACAGACGTTTCAAGCCAATGGATAAACATAGCGCAAGGCGCTATTAGTCCGGCACACAGGGAAAAGTTTCAGTCAAGAGCTCTGGCTTCTGTTCACATTAATTTTCAGTATGGAATGAGAACGACCGCTAAAAGCTGCGCCTCCAGGAACTTGAAAACATAGCCCCCTGACTGGCCGTGGCTCCTCATTCACCTGCAAAAGTTGCCGGCCGACCAATTCCACGTGGCGGAGCACACTAGTTCTTGGAGAGCCCGAAAGTCTGAGAGCGCTCAAAATAGGAAAAACTCGCGAACTGACCGCCCAAGTATTCTGCTACGCCGCGGTCAGATGGTCACGCTTTGCTGAGAAATTATAACAGCGTTAATGGAGGTAAATAAAGCAGAACTACTGGGAGAAAGCATAAGCAGTTCTATGAAAGGAGAATACATAAAATACACCACTGCATTTAAAATTCGAGAAAGAGTAAACTGGCCTTACTGCTGATCGGCGTGGCGTCTTGAAACCAGTTTTCATCGTAGTTTTCCTTTAGCACTGAAATTTCACGAATGATTAAATCTGCCTACATCTGCATCTATACCCCACGCTTGAAACTTCGCATACGGTTATCTTTTTCCCCTTACGTGTCTCATTAATGAAAGGTGCGCAGCTAAAATGACTTTTGTTAGGCCTTCGTATGGCCTCTAATTTCTGTCATTTTATGGTGCTGCAATTTCGTGATACCTATTGTGGTGGAAGTAATACGTTGCGTCACTGTTGTTAGAAAAATTCGCGACGGAATTTTAGAAGTAATTCTCTCTCTAGGTAGTTTTAATGGCCTTTCGTCAAAAACTGTTTAAACTATTTCTGTCTGTGACACTCCTGGCCTATGAAGCCAGATGCAACGTGAAGTTACATTATTAAACTCTCTGTATGCTTTCAACTGCTAACTCTCAATTGCTTTACTGCACAACAGATCTCTTTTTTAAATCTTTTCCTCTGATATTATCTGGCTGCTATAAAAATATACATGTGTCACTCAGATCATCTTCTGGCAAAGCGTCGAGATTGCACGGGCGTCAATATATATATGATTTTGGGTTGGTTAATACCTCCAAGTACATGTGGCAAGAGCAAGTCATTAATGCTTATTTTCTCCTGGCTGCAGGTTAGATGTTGAAGTGTGGACGCGTGAACGCAAAATGGCCAGTCTCTACTGACAGGCGTAGTCCACTTAGAGGCATAGTGCAACTGCACAGAAAACATCAGGTCATCAGGTCTTAAAGTTTACAACGTGTTTGTGGGGAGACTGCCAGACTGTATGATACAAAGGGAAAACAACCAGCACACACACACACACACACACACACACACACACACACACACACACACATATATATATATATATATATATATATATATATATATATATATATCTGTGTGTGTGTGTGTGTGTGTGTGTGTGTGTGTGTGTGTGTGTGTGTGTGTGCTGGTTGTTTTCCCTTTGTATCATACAGTCTGGCAGTCTCCCCACAAACACGTTGTAAACTTTAAGACCTGATGACCTGATGTTTTCTGTGCAGTTGCACTATGCCTCTAAGTGGACTACGCCTGTCAGTAGAGACTGACCATTTTGCGTTCACGCGTCCACTCCTCAACATCTAACCTGCAGCCAGGAGAAAATTAACATTAATGACGTGCTGTTGCCACATGTACTTGAAGGTACTAACCAATCCAAAATCATATGACTTGTAATGACTATAATTATTAGTCTGCTAATGATGTCCTCAGTCACCAATAGAAGTATCTGTGCATACACATGTTGCACCCCATATCTGTACACCTCAGTAGTGGTAGTCTTTCCCCAATCCTGTCCTAAGGCGTGAGATATGGTGGAGGACGCAGACCACTGGTCGACTCTCTGTGCATTCAGTGTTCGCCAGATTCGCGAAGTGTCAACTGTGGAGTGCCAGTGCAGGGTTCCATGCTGAACTTAGCTGTCAGCCATTGTTTCTGTCTAACGATATTGTCATGCAGCCTTATCTCAATTGGTTCCTTGGTGATGCTTTCACAAAAGTCACAGTCTCAGCACATTCTTTTTCTCAAATTCAAAACTATATTCCTCGTTGAGGCTGTGTTCTGCCATTGCTGATTTATGTTTATTCCTCAAACATACACGTCTAATGTGTTCCATGCAGTGTTGCAAGATGCAGCGTTGTATTTACCCGATGTACTGGCAGCCCCACTCGCAAATGATGTTAAATTATCTGCACACTAAGGAACTAGGTTAAAGTACTTTAAGTACTGCATTGCTGTAAAAATTGAATTTCATTACATTACTAACAATTTTTTTGATATTAGTGACACAAGAAATCAAAGTAATCTCATATGGAAACTGTATAATTGTCAATCATAAATAACATATTGTCTTTTTCAGTCTCACTGAATTTTACAAATGCTACTGTTGTATAGCCAAATACAGCTAAATATTTTTAACTAAAAGTAACCATACTAATCCCTGTGTGTACTCACATAAAGAAATAAAATGCAACAGTAAACTTGTTAATGTTTGTGGTGTTATGGGGTATAGAGTTGTCTCTGTCTAACTTCCATCCTTCGAAGCACCGTACATTTTTATGGCAATCGAGATTGCTGTTTCACGACCGAGTGTCCATGACCAAAACTGTTGGAAGTTGAACACACATTGATTATCATGAGCTAGTAGGGATTCAACTCTTCATCGTGAGTAGTATGGTCTACGTGAAAATGGTGGACAATACAGCTTCTGAAAGCGGTCTCAAAAGGATGAGAGACCTTCAGGCAAGGACGTAAACAGTACATCTGCACCACTCCACTGCCCCAGGCAGACTGCCTCAGTCATCTGGAAATGCCTCCCGCATGGCACAAATTCTCAGCATATCACTTGATGCAATGCAGCGATCCTTGTCCATCAACCACCTACTTGAACGTGATTGATTCTCATAGGAGCAGACAATCCTACTGCATCACACTGAAACAAAAAGCAAAGAGGTGTAGCGCTCTTGTGGTGTATATATATTTCTGTTGTTGTTCAGTTGAATAATAAATATGCTGTTTGAGAGAAGGATTTTGAAAACAGTATACAAGAACCTATCAAGAGAGGATGTAGTAAACTAAATATTTGGCAGATAACTTACTGCTTTGGTATCTTACCAGTGAAACTCATTGTGGCACCTCGTTTTCATACAACTAGTTTTATGTAGTATTTTCATCTTAAACTAATACTCTCACATATTCAAACTATAAATAAATTAGCTTCTCGCAGCAAGATTGTTTTCAGTCCCTCTATTACACTATTTAAAATCACCTTTTCAGTTAGAGGCTAATTTATTTGTAATTTCAGGTCATTACATGATGGCGTTCCCAGCTATTACTACGATTTAAAGTTTAAAGAGTTTCAGATACTTTACAGCTGTTACTGTTCCCACTGACTGATCACCAGTCCTATAGCACAAAACAACTTGCCCTATTTATGGCAGTGTCATATGGTTTATAATGTTGTAGGTCAACTGCCAGTCCACACCTCCAGCATTCAATATATAATTAACAAAACTGAAATAAGAACTGACGTAGAACATAATTATTGACAACATACAACATTAATATTCAAATTTTTGTAGTTATTAATTAAATAGATTTTTGCGTTTAACTTTAGCCAAAAAGATACTCTTACTGAGATACGTCACCCTTTGAAGGCGTGGCACCACATCGCTACAACTCTTTCTCCATAGCGACAAATAAAAAGCTGAACCAAGATGTCGTCTACAATTCCACGGAGACCCACACAGTTAATGGACGTGAGCGATCCCGGCATATAAGCTTGTCTGCATGTATCTCAGCGCAACGTATTGAACTGCGAACAGCTGTTACGTGTGTTAGATGGAATACAGAGATAAGATACGCCCGACGGGGCAGAACAGAAATATCGGCGCCGATTTTGCGTTGCGTCTATGCAATACATCTTTCTGGTCTTTAAATAACTTCGCGTATGCCGCATCAGGGAGCAAACTTTCAAAATTTAAAGCATTGCGACCAGTTTTACATTCAAGTAATTTCCTGGGGAACATATTTCAAAGGAAAATTAAGTTCTTTACAGAAATATGAGGAAGCAAAACTAGCACTACTTACTGGGTGTTTCAAAACTGTAGGATCAAAATTATGTGGACGGTAGATGGTTCCAAAACGTTTTGAGATGAAGAACGATCGGTCGGCAATTAATATTTGAAACGGTGTGACATCTTCAGTGACTTATAAGGCACGTATCAGAAAACTACTTACATTTCATAACTGGTGCAACACAATCGTTTATAAAGTGTCTGTGACGGAATTGCAGTTCAGGAAATTACTTGCCAACTGTAATATACGTACACTGTCCGCGAAGCCACGCAACTGTCGTAAAATTATGATTAGAGCTGTGTGGCTAGCCGTCATCACAACTTAAGTTTCATAAAAATTATATCCACACCCTATCTCTTTACTTGCGTGCAAGCGCAGACACATCGAAACGAAAGCGCATGTGCGAAACTCATTGGAAAGAATGTACTGTACGCACGCGTCCTTTCGTGTCCACACGTTGCGTCACTGTTCAAGTAACCGCTGCTTTCCTTCCCACCTCGTGCCTGTATTGCGATAAAACGCGACAGAAAAAGAAAACACGAAGACGATTATGGATAAAACAGTACCTGATTAACAGAGTGCTACACAATGGCAAAAGTCATGGGATACTTCCGTATCATGTCGGCCGTCATCTAGCCCGGCGTAGAGCATCGACTCGACGTGGCCTGAACAAGTCATTGGAAGTCCCCTGCAGAAATATTGCCCTCTATAGCCGTCCATAATTCCGGAAGTCTTGCTGGTGCCGGATTTTGTGGACGAACTGACCTCTCGATTATGTCTCATGAATGTTCTATATGTGGCCAGATCTTTCGTTCACATTTTCCGGAATGTTCTTCACAGTCGCGAACAGTTGTGGCCCGATGACATGGTGCATTTTCATCCATAAAAGTTCCATCGTTGTCTGAAAAGATGAAGTAGGTTTGGGTTGGTTGGGGGAAGAGACCAAACAGCGAGGTCAACGGTCTCATCGGATTAGGGGAGGAAGTCGGCCGTGCCCTTTCAAAGGAAGCATCCCGGCATTTGCCTGGAGCGATTTAGGGAAATCACGGAAAAACTAAATCAGGATGGCCGGACGCGGGATTGAACCGTCATCCTCCCGAATGCGAGTCCAGTAAAGATGAAGTCCATGAACGGCTGAACATAACCATTTCCAATCAATGATCGATTCCTTTGGACCAGATGAATCAGTCTACTCCACATAATCACAGCCAACAACATTGGCTTCCACAGTGCCGTGTTGACAGCTTGTGACAATGACTTCGTGTGGTCTACACCAAAGGCGAATCCTCCCATCAGCTCTTACCAATTGCAATTTGGATTCATCTGACCAGGCCACTGTTTTCCAGTCGTCTAGGGTCAAACCCATTCCGTCACCATCCCAGGAAAGGCACTGTCGTGCTCTCTGTGCCGTTTGCAAAGGCACTCGCGTCGGTAGTCTGCCATAGCCTTTAACGCCAAATTACGGATACGTTAGTCGCACGGCCCACATTTATTTCTGCTGTTATTTGACGCAGTGTTGCTTTTCTTTTAGCACTGACAAGTCTGCGCAAACGCCGCTGCTCTCGGTCGTTCAGTGAAAGCCGTCTCCCATTGCATTGTCCGTGGTGAGAGGTAATGCCTGAAATTTGGTATTCTTGGCACTCTCTTGACACTGCGGATCTTGGAATATGCGTCTAGCTTCAACTATTCCGCGTTCAAAGTATGTAAATTCCCGTCGTGCGACAATAATCACGTCGGAAACCTTTTCACATGAATCACCTGAGTACAATTGCACTGCCATGTTATACGTTGTTTACGCGATACTGCCGCCATCTGTGTACGTGCAAGTCGTTATACGATGGCTTTTGTCACCTCAGTGTATTCGGAGTTTTGTTTGCTTGTTTCTGTAGCCAAAATACTGCTCTTTGTAATGAAATTTCTGCAGAGATGAAGTTGGCCATAGTACTTCGGTATCACCTACAGACACCTCACATATCAGTTTTAGTTGTTTATTTCGCATTTCAAAACAAGCTACACTACTGGCCATTAAAAGTGCTACACCAAAAAGAAATGCAGATGATAAACGGGTATTCATTGGACAACTATATTATACTAGAACTGACATGTGATAACATTTTCACGCAATTTGGGTGCATAGATGCTGACAAATCAGTACCCAGAACAACTACCTCTGGCCGTAATAACGGACTTCATACGCCTGGACATTGAGTCAAACAGAGCCTGAATGGAGTGTACAGGTACAGCTGGCCATGCAGCTTCAACACGATACCACAGTTCATCAACAGTAGTGAATGGCGTATTGTAACGAGACAGTTGCTCGGCCACCATTGACCAGACGTTTTCAGTTGGTGAGAGATCTGGAGAATGTGCTGGCCAGGGCAGCAGTCGAACGTTTTCTGTATCCAGAAAGGCCCGTACAGGACCTGCAACATGCTGCCGTGCATTATCCTGCTGAAATGTAGGATTTCGCAGGGATTGAATGAAGGATAGGGCCATGGGTCGTAACACACCTGAAATGTAACGTCCACTGTTTAAAGCGCCGTCAATGCGAACAAGAGATGACCGAGACGTGTAGCCAATGGCACCCCATACCATCACGTCGGGTGATACACCAGTATGGCGATGACGAATAGACGCTTCCAATGTACGTTCACAGCGATGTCGCCAAAAACGGATGCGACCATCATGATGCTGTAAACGGAACCTGGATTCATCCGAAAAAATGACGTTTTGCTATTCGTGCACCGAGGTTCGTCGTTGAGTACACCATCGCAGGAGCTCCTGTCTGTGATGCAGAGTCAAGGATAACCGCAGCCATGGTCTCCGAGCCTATAGTACATGCTGCTGCAAACGTCGTCGAACTGTTCGTACAGATGGTTGTTGTCTTGCAAACGTCCCCATGTGTTCAAATTCAAATGGCTCTGAGCACTATGGGACTCAACTGCTGTGGTCATAAGTCCCCTAGAACTTAGAACTACTTAAACCTAACTAACCTAACGACAGCACACAACACCCAGCCATCACGAGGCAGAGAAAATCCCTGACCCCGCCGGGAATCGAACCCGGGAATCCAGGCGTGGGAAGCGAGAACGCTACCGCACGACCACAAGATGCGGGCCCCATGTGTTGACTCAGGGATAGAGACGTGGCTGCACGATCCGTTACAGCCATGCTGATAAGATGCTTGTCATCTCGACTGCTAGTGATATGAGGCCGTTGGGATCTAGCACGGCGTTCCGTATTACCCTCCCGAACCCAACGATTCCATATTCTGCTAACAGTCAGTAGATCTCGACCAACTCGAGCAGCAATGTCGCGATACGATGAACCGCAATCGTGATAGGCTACCATCCGACCTTTATCAAAGTCGGAAACGTGATGGTACGCATTTCTCCTCCTTACACGAGGCATCACAACAACGTTTCACCAGGCAACACCGGTCAACTACTGTTTGTGTATGAGTAATCGGTTGGAAACTTTCCTCATGTCAGCACGTTGTAGGTGTCGACAACGGCGCCAACGTTGTGTGAATGCTCTGAAAAGCTAATCATTTGCGTATCACAGCATCGTCTTCCTGTCGGTTAAATTTCGGGTCTGTAGCACGTCATCATCGCAATTTTAACGGCCAGTAGTGTATTTCAGTGATTATTCCAGAAACTGTGAAAATTTAAGGGCTGTTCTTAGTGTTTATGTGAAGGTTATTTAGCTTTCATAGCCTCATTTGTATTTAATTATACAGAAAGATGTTTACACAATTTCATTCCAAAACTATTACACATTCGAAAATGTCGTTCATATCAGAATAGACTACAAAAGAGATCGTGTTTTCAAACTTGGTATTTTCTGTGCCCCCAATGTCCTCAATTCCAGTTTCCAGTATTTTGCCAAGGAACTCGAACTGTGGTCTCCTTGCATATATCAGGCATTCAAATTGGAGTTGTATTAAGTCCGTAAAGTGGAAATAGTTGTCCACAGTTTTCGCAGACAGTTTTCATAAATTTGTAGTCACTTCTTCTCTGTTTTCCTACTTCGAGAATTATATGACAATAGACATTTTATCTTATTTTTAATTTCCGCCCAGTCAGCCCGTACTAGGCACTCACGGCTGCGCAACTCAGATTTTCGTTGAACTTATCTTTAGAACCAGAGTTTCGTAGCACTTCCTTTAGTCTGTAATCCTCTATATATGTCAGCGTGCTTTCTTTCGAGTCAAGATATATCATTGTACATAAATCGTTTTGAAGCATAATCAGCTAAACAGCACAAGAGATTCTGCTCTATGAAGCACTCCCTCCATTTCGAACAAATTATGCATGCGCATTTGCACATGCGTGCTTGTGCTGTTGTACATGTAAGCGCATGTGCAAAGTTCTACATAAAAAAGTTATCTTGTAGAGACACGTTAACAGGGGCTTTCTGCGGAGTAAAGACAATCTTCATCGATAATCCTATCGCGTAATAAGATTACAATTTGGAATAAGTTGTTATGGCATTGGCCGAAGGTAGAACTAACGAGCTAATAGGCATTAGCAACGGAACTCAACGGAAAGGCAATGTATATAATCTCCAACCAAAATAATACTGAAACACAAATTTCTTTCATAGACAACGATGTACGAGACAATTTACGAGACAAAAATGCTGTATACAACATCACATATTGAAACAACGATTCTACAGCTGAAACAGAACTGGTATCAAAAAAATACAGCACATTTGCTTCTGATATCGTATCAGAGCGGTTATTCACCATTCACACGCACACGCAATTGCAAAACGCCATAATCTCCTTACACAATATGCGTAATCTGCTCGATCAGGAGCAATTGTGCATTGCTTCCGTTCCACTTGCTATCTGAATGAACTGCACAATGCAATGCAGCAGAGATTTTGTAAGGTTCACCAATGGATTTAATTATCTCTCACACAAAAGTTCTAAATCGGTATGTTTTCCTAGTAGTTTTAAGATCTGAAGTTAACTGTTAGGACGGGGTAACTACGAGTATCTGTCACACTACAAAAATTAATTCACAGGAATAAATGTTTTTTTTTTTAACTGACAGTATATTATTCATCGTTTTTATAGACTAAATGTGTGGGGAAGTATACAATTTAAATTCAGTTCCTGTCCTGGAAACAGTATGGTGACACGTTTTATACCTGGGTTTCACAGTCATTATAAAAGACATCATATTTACGCCAGTTACTTTAACACTTTCTTTATTTCACGATTGCAATTTCGGCCTTAGGTCATTATCAAGTGAAGATGTTATGGCTATTAGGCCACGTCAACCTAATGTAATGTTGTATGACATATGTGTGCTCGCACTATGTAACAGCGTCACCAATGTATTTAATAGTAATGACAACGACATATAAATGTGTTAGCTCATTTTAGGTTGACATGGCCTAGTAGCCATAACATCTTCACCTGATGATGGCGTAAGGCCGAAATTGCTATCGTGAAATAAAGACAGTGTTACAGTCACTCGCGTAAATATGATGTCTTTTATAAACTATGGTGAGAGCACCTTACCCGAACACTGGCCTGATGACACATCTGTAAAATTTTAGCTTCATATCAATAAAAATTTTCCCTCACTTGTGTGTACCATAGCAAAATTTTCTACGGTCTTCGTTGATATGACTCGAAACTCTTTGAACTGTCTAAACACGTCAGCAACCGTGAGTACAGCCCCATCTATCGCTGAGCGAGATCATTCCACTGACTGTCGGTGAGGCAGTTACGTCTGTACTTACGTTCAGAAAACAGTGTGGAGCTTTTGTAAGCAGCTTATGGACGTTTTGCGATGCCAAGACAAAGGACATATCAAATCAGCGTTTATTAATGAAAGTCTCTTCATACGGAGTATCAAATGAATTTTGGTGACGTGTGTTGAAGAGCTCTTGGTATGGAGGACGCAGGATGTTATCTTCGGTGGAGGTTCACAGAGAGCTGTAGAAGCAATATGAGGTGTGTCCCAGGGAAGAGTGCTGTAACCTTTACTGTTCACAACGTATTTTAATGACCCGGCGTATAGTATTAATAATATGCTCAGATTTTTTGCAGATGATTGAGTTGTCTTTAATGAAACAGGGGAAGGTAGGGCAAAGAGGCCACTCTAAGGGAAATGGAATTTTCACCAAAGCATGGTTACTGACAGAAGCTTCTTAGCCATGGGGGGTAGCAGCGCGGTCTATGGGCGCCTTGCCACTGTTGGCGACCCCCCCCCCCCCCCTCCCGTCGGAGGTTCGAGTCGTCTCTCGGCCATAGAAACCTGTGTTATGTGTTATCCTTTCCGTAAGTCACTTCAAGTTAGATTACGTAGTGTGTAAGCCTTGGGACCGATGACCTCAGCGGTTTGGTCCCATAGGAACCTACCACAACAAAGAAGCTTCTTTCTTATATCTTTTGAATCCACGTATTATATAAAATCACACTGATAAGTGTTAAAAAGAGTGTACTGAATAGGACCTGTAGGCATTTTTCTGAAGCCTTTCATAGCGGCCTTTTTTCCACCCTAACGCGGTAAAGTGGACAGTGAGAACGTATACACTCCCAAAATGGACAGCAGCCTTCTTCAGACTGAAGTAATGCCACTTCAATGTAATGATTTGTTTTTTAAGAGTTACTGATGTTTCAGTAGGATTCAGAAACTGAAAATACCTTTTAGCGCACTGTTAGCAATACCAACACACTTTCAGTGTGATAACTACCGGGGTAGAATCTTGTAAAATGTTCAAATGGCTCTGAGCACTATGGGACTCAACTGCTGTGGTCATCAGTCCCCTAGAACTTAAAACTACTTAAACCTAACTAACCTAAGGACAGCACACAACACCCAGCCATCACGAGGCAGAGAAAATCCCTGACCCCGCCGGGAATCGAACCCGGGAACCCAGGCGTGGGAAGCGAGAACGCTACCGCACGACCACGAGATGCGGGCAAAGTAGAATCTTGTAGAAGGCTTCATTAAAAACAATAGACATTTTTTCAAAATTTTAAAATATTAAGTAGCTGAATAGGTTACAGTCTTTTCAAAAAGTGGGCGTAAAGTACTCACTACCACTCCTTGGCACTGCGAGGGTTAAAAATGAACTGTTGGGAAATGTGGCCACCTTGATTGAAAATGAGAAGCACTTTTAGCAAACAGTTACGGAAAAAGCTCTCTGTGTCATACTCAGTAACAGCGATGATGGGCGCCGATAATCTCAGCGTTGAGCGCTCGTTACCTCCAACACTGATGTCAGAACCTGATGTCAGAACTATCATTAAAATTCTTCTGGGCTGTTGACCACGCTGTCAGTATATAAAATTGTTCGACGTTTCGAGCAGCGCGGGGTAGCCGCGCGGCCTGGGGCGCCTTTCCACGGTCCGGGCGGCTGCCTCCGTCGGAGGTTTGAGTCCTCCCTTGGGCATGGGTGTGTGTGTGTTGTGCTTAGCGAAAGTTAGTTTAAGTTAGGTTAAGAAGTGTGTAGGCTTAGGGACCGATGACCTCAGCAGTTTGGTCCCTTAAGAATTCACACACATTCAAACATTCGATGTTTCGATCACTATTACAAGCGGTCTTTCTTCAGGGCTTCGTGGTGAGCCGACAGCTGAGTGAGAGAGACTTTACATCTTATATAGCAGGGGAGAAGGCTGTTTACGTAATTTGATAGGGTACTTGGTATAGGAGGAGGGGTGTTAGGCGTTCTTTATTGGTCTTTATGTTATTCCTTGTCATTAGTGGACAATCCGCGCGGAGTGGCCGTCCGGCTTAAGACGCCGTGTCACGGATTGCGCTGCCCCTCCCGCCAGAGGTTCGAGTCCTCCCTGGGGCATGGGTGTGCTTGTTGCTCTTAGCATAAGTCAATTTTAGTTAGCTTAAATAGTGTGTGAGTCTAGGCAAGGATGACCTCAGCAGTTTGGTCCCTTAGGAATTCACAGACATTTAAACATTGGTGGATAAAGAAGTGCTTGATTGGTGTTTGCGTATTTGGTGGAAACAGGCGAATTACGAACGAGTGATAGCTGCGACGTAGCGTTGCTTACCTGTTGCCCAGTGCGGGCTGCTGTACGCCTGTGCTCTGTCTAACTACGACCACCGCGGTCTCCCGCACACCTGTGTGAGTTGCTTTGCGCACGCTATCTTCCGTAGCGTTGTCACTGCTGGCAGCTACGACGCTGGAAGCCTATACCCGACTTCGCTGTTAATGTTGACGGGTCGCACGGCTATTTGTATCACCTCTCCAATCTTCCTCCTCAGAGTAAATGGCTGTTTTATCAGTACGCGGGCTTATGGAATATTATCTCGTCATCGCGCTCACCCTGGTGTTCCGCCACCACCGACCTGACGCGTTGCCCCAGTCTTTGATGCTCTGTGGTTCGTGTGCTGATCGCCAGCCCCGTGTCGCCCACGTCATTGTGCCCTGATTTGCTCAAATGGCTCTGAGCACTATGGGACTTAACTGCTGAGGTCATCAGCCCCTAGAACTTAGAACTACTTAAACGTAACTAACCTAAGGACATCACACACATCCATGCCCTAGACAGGATTCGAACCTGCGACAGCAGCGGTCGCGCGGTTCCAGACTCTAGGGCCTAGAACCGCTCGGCCACTTCTACCTGATTGATGTCTCTGATACGTTGATGATACCTTCGGCATCTGACCACATGCAGAACTACAGAAGTTTCACCAACAATACAATTTACTACGGAGAATAAAAAGAATGGGGTGCTACCTTACATCGACATGGAAGTTTACCGAAAGCATGATGGTAAACCTTGCCATAGAGTACACAGAAAAGCCACCAACACGGGAAGGTACTTCCACGCCACCTCCCACCAATATTCTGCGTAGAAGTAGTCCGCCCTTCACACCTTAACCAAGAGGGCCCTCACTATCAGCGATGACGAACACCTGAAGGGGGAACTGCGAAAGCTGAGATCCATTTTTGGAGCCAATGGTTATGGCAACAATATGACAGAAAAAACTATGACGACAAGGGATGAATGTCATAGGGAAGAGCAGAACAAAGCACAGAAATAGCCCTATTACCATATGTACAAGGCGTCACTGAACGTGTGGGCAAAATTCGCCGCCAGAGCATTAACAAAATAAAAGATGTTCTATGCTCAATGAAAGTCGCGGTTGACAAGCTAATGACCGCAGGTGTCTACTGAATCGGTTGTGGATGTTGACCGGTGTATGTATACGAGACGGGGTGGCCGATTAGCACAATAATTACAGGGCGTGGAAGATATATCGTCTGGGACAAGGCGCCACCTCAACGGTGGCGGAAGACCAGAATGACTGCGATAAAGAGATTTAAAAAAATGGTTCAAATGGCTCTGAGCACTATGGGACGTAACTTCTGAGGTCATCAGTCCCCTAGAACTTAGAACTACTTACACCTAACTAACCTAAGGACATCACACACGTCCATGCCCCAGGTAGGATTCGAACCTGCGACCGTAGCGGTCGCGCGGTTCCAGACTACAGCGCCTAGAACCGCTCGGTCACCCAGGCCGGCAAAAGAGATAAAATTCCGTGAAGCCCGCGTACTGGCGTAACAACCATTTGCATTGAGGAGGAAGATTAGAGATGTGACATAAATAGCTATCCGACACACCAACATGAACAGATCGGATAGGAATAGGTTTCCGACGTCGTGGCTGCCAGCAATGACAACGCTACAGGAGAACAGCGCGCGCGATGCAACTCACACAGGCGCGCAGGGGACAGCGGTGGTGGTACGTACACAGAGCGCAGGCACGCCGCAACCCGCACTTGGAAGAAAGTACAAAGCGCTACGTCACAGCTACCGCCCGTTCCTATTTCACCTGATACCACCAATAGCAAGAAGTAATGTAAACAACAATCAAGCACCTCTTTATCCACCAAGGACAATGAATCAAAGAAAGACCAATAAAGAACGCCTAACACTCCTCCTCCTACCATTAAGAACCCTATCAAATTACGCAAACAGTTTCCTCCACTACTGCATAAGATCTAAAGTGTCTCTCATTCAGCAGTCAGCTCAGCACAAAGCCCTGAGGAAGGCCACCTGTGATAGTGGCCGAAACGTCGGATAATTTTATATGCTGACAGTGCGATTAACAGGCCAAGAGAATTTTATTGACAGTGACAACCGCTGCGGAAGCCTACGCTTACATACGTCAGGACTAGTGTGACCACTTACCGGCTGGCAGCAGCACTGTTCAGGGCAAAACACACGTAATGGCCACGTTTTACATCCCTCTATTTTACCCCACCTTTCCCTGCTATCCAAGAAAAGCTTCATAAACATTCAGTCATGTCTTCATAAGGTTGCAAACTAGTGCAAAGCTTAGCAACTTGCTTAATCAGACGTGTAAATTTGTGCAGTTCCCAAAATGGAAAGACATAGAATCATTTAACAACAATATCTCTAAGCAACAAGTGGAATCAGTCAATCCACAAAAATACCTGCGTACAACAACTTGTACGGATATGAAATTGAATGATCACATAGGCTCATTCTAAGACATAGCAAATGCTAAAATTTCTGTTCCATGGTAGGATGGTGGGAAATATAGTACACAAAGGAGATTGCTTACAAAACACTAGTGCGATCCATTCTGGAATATTGATCAAGTGTGTGGGACCAGTACAATGTTCAAAAAATGTGTACCAATATTAGTCACAGGCTAGTTTGACTCACGAAAGAGCGTAACGGAAATACTGAAAAACGTGATCTTGCAGACACTGAAAGAGAGACATCACCTGTATCGTGGAAGACTGTTTAGAGTCTAGGATTACATTACAGCCCCCCCCCCTCCCACCCTCCACCAACGTTTCTATAATTATAACACGCACAGATACATTTAAAAGTCATTCTTTCCTGAATCCCAACTGAATGTAATGTAATGATAAGTCGCCCTTCCCGTACACGTTTTAGTGGTTTGAAGAGTATGGATGCCGTTATAGATCTGCTTGCTACATAAGCACCTCAACGTCGCTTGTATCTAGAATATCATCGTATTGGTGCTTAACGGCAGAGACCAAATTATTCTAGCGTTTGATTTCATCTTGTTGTTTCAAGTCAAATAAGAACCAATATGAAGAATTTTCAATTAGTATTAAACGAGGAACTGTCAACGTGTTTTGGGTTCTTGATAACGTTTCCTATAACAGTTATTTGCGTTTCAATTATCATATTCATCGGCGTCATCAGGAACTGAGTAATGGGCACTTTTGCGGAGAGCTCTTCACGTTGGCAGCAACTGTCATGCCCACAGCCTGTCGCTGACGTAATATCACCAGCTGAGAGCGCGGCTGTTTGCACTTTGGAAAGGGGGAACAATTTTGTTGCCATGTTTTTCTCTTTAAAGCGGGAGTACAGTGCAGGAGGGAATTTAATCCGTAAAAAGAGATGTAAATCCATTGCAAGCATGAGTAATGTTTTATATGAAACTATGGTGTCTGTTCTTTCGGACATTCATTCATATAATTGATTATAGCATTCATTCATTCACTCATTCATGTAATTGATTCGTCTCGATAGACAATGAATCCACAACCTTCAGTGGGGATGCACATTCACTTTCGACCTCCCGCGGGAATCTAAAATTAGCGAACGTGGAGGATATGGAGGGGAGCTGCGGATACGTTGCGCTAGGTGGAAATGTGAATCGGCTGGGGAGCATGCCGAGATAGTCCGCGAATTTTCCGTAAACACTGTGTTCGGATAGCAGCTAGCTAGTAAGCCAAAGATCCCGGGTTGGACTCCCGATTAGGCACATATTTTCAGTCGTTGCCTTCGATATCAGCAGTTCCTTCCCTTTCCCTTCCTTTCTCCACCTTCCACTTTTAATTTACACAAGAGCAGGGTTAAACCGTTACTTAAGAGCTTAAGTTATGTGGAAATCAGTACCTCAGCTGCTATTTCGTAAATGTTTTACTTCCCACTAGCGATTGCCTTCTTCCAATATCATCATGTGTCAAGTAACTAGGCTCTCACGGACAGCTTTAGATATATTAGACCAATATTGGTAAATGCACTTTCATGCCTAGCCTCATAATACACTCCTGGAAATTGAAATAAGAACACCGTCAATTCATTGTCCCAGGAAGGGGAAACTTTATTGACACATTCCTGGGGTCAGATACATCACATGATCACACTGACAGAACCACAGGCACATAGGCACAGGCAACAGAGCATGCACAATGTCGGCACTAGTACAGTGTATATCTACCTTTCGCAGCAATGCAGGCTGCTATTCTCCCATGGAGACGATCGTAGAGATGCTGGATGTAGTCCTGTGGAACGGCTTGCCATGCCATTTCCACCTGGCGCCTCAGTTGGACCAACGTTCGTGCTTGACGTGCAGACCGCGTGAGACGACGCTTCATCCAGTCCCAAACATGCTCAATGGGGGACAGATCCGGAGATCTTGCTGGCCAGGGTAGTTGACTTACACCTTCTAGAGCACGTTGGGTGGCACGGGATACACGCGCACGTGCATTGTCCTGTTGGAACAGCAAGTTCCCTTGCCGGTCTAGGAATGGTAGAACGATGGGTTCGATGACGGTTTGGATGTACCGTGCACTATTCAGTGTCCCCTCGACGATCACCAGTGGTGTACGGCCAGTGTAGGAGATCGCTCCCCACACCATGATGCCGGGTGTTGGCCCTGTGTGCCTCGGTCGTATGCAGTCCTGATTGTGGCGCTCACCTGCACGGCGCCAAACACGCATACGACCATCATTGGCACCAAGGCAGAAGCGACTCTCATCGCTGAAGACGACACGTCTCCATTCATCCCTCCATTCACGCCTGTCGCGACACCACTGGAGGCGGGCTGCACGATGTTGGGGCGTGAGCGGAAGACGGCCTAACGGTGTGCGGGACCGTAGCCCAGCTTCATGGAGACGGTTGCGAATGGTCCTCGCCGATACCCCAGGAGCAACAGTGTCCCTGATTTGCTGGGAAGTGGCGGTGCGGTCCCCTACGGCACTGCGTAGGATCCTACGGTCTTGGCGTGCATCCGTGCGTCGCTGCGGTCCGGTCCCAGGTCGACGGGCACGTGCACCTTCCGCCGACCACTGGCGACAACATCGATGTACTGTGGAGACCTCACGCCCCACGTGTTGAGCAATTCGGCGGTACGTCCACCCGGCCTCCCGCATGCCCACTATACGCCCTCGCTCAAAGTCCGTCAACTGCACATACGGTTCACGTCCACGCTGTCGCGGCATGCTACCAGTGTTAAAGACTGCGATGGAGCTCCGTATGCCACGGTTCCTGGTGTGTCCGCTGTGCCGTGCGTGTGATCATTGCTTGTACAGCCCTCTCGCAGTGTCCGGAGCAAGTATGGTGGGTCTGACACACCGGTGTCAATGTGTTCTTTTTTCCATTTCCAGGAGTGTATTACACACTGAAGCGTCAAAGAGACTGGTATAGGCATGAGTATTCAAATACAGAGATATGTAAAAAGGCAGAATACGGAGCTGCGGCCGGCAACGCCTGTATAAGACAACAAGTGCCTGGCGCGGTTGTTAGATCGGCTACTGCTGCTACAATGGCAGGTTATCAAGATTTATATGAATTTGAAAGTGATGTTATAGTAGCCCACGAGCGATGGACATGATGAGGCGGAGATTTTTCCGTAAGGTAAAACATCAAATCTCCGACATCTTGCGTGGACGGGACCAACGACGACTGAGGAGAATCGTTCAACGTGACAGAAGTGCAACCCTTCCGCAAATTGCTGCAAATTTCAATGCTGGACCTCAACAAGTGTCAGCATGCGAATCATTCAACGAAACATCATCAATGTGCGCGTTAGTGTGGCCTTGATGATTGCACAGGACTTTACACCTCGCCTGGGCTCGTCAACACCGACATTGCTCTGTTGATGACTGGAAACATGTTGCCTGGTCGGATGAGTCTCGTTTCAAATTGTGTAGAGCGGATGGACATTTACGGGTATGGAGACAACCTCATGGATTCATGGACCCCACATGTCAACAGGGGACTGTTAAAGCTGGTGGATGCACTGTAATGGTTTGGGATGTGAGCAGTTGGAGTGATATAGGATCCCTGATACCTCTAGATACGATTCTGATAAGTGACACGTACGTAAGTAACCTGTCTGATAACCTGCATCCATTCTTGTCCAGTGGACATTCCGGTGGACTTGGGCAATTCCAGGAGGACAATGCGACGCCCGACAAGTCCAGAATTGCTACAGAGTGGCTCTTCTGATTTTAAACACTTTCAGTTGCCACCAGACTCCCCAGACATTAACATTACTGAGCATATCTGGGATGCCTTGTAACCTGCTGTTCAGAAGAGATCTCCACCTCCCCTTACTCTTACGGATTTATGGACAACCCTGCAGGATTCATGGTGTTAGTTCCCTTCAGTGGTACTTCAGACATTAGTCGAGTCCATGCCAAGTCGTGCTGTGGCACTTTCACGTGCTCGCTTGGACCCTACACGATATTAGGCATTCGTATCAGTTCTTTGGCTCTTCAGTGTAGGACAATACGATACCGACTCTGTTTTTGGTATACCTCAGAGCACTCCGTAAGGTCCCAGAGACTTGTCGATTGATAGCCTACCCTTGTTTTCACCGTTCTTCAACCACTTTCCACATATGCTACTACACTAGCAAGCGAACAAGCGACCAGCTTCGACGTTTCCGAGATACTCGTTTCGAGGTGCCGAGCTATAGCCATGAACACTTTGCCAAAGTATGTTATGTCAGTGGATTTCCCCAGTTGCAGCACGTATCGTCGCTCTGCTCCGCGCTATAACTTAGTCACCGTGTCACATGTCCATAACGTCGCCAGACAGCATTCAACGTGCGGTGGGCGGTGCTCATAATGTTCTTTTCCCATAATTTTAGGTAAAGGAACATTGTTGAATTGTATAAAGTGGTAGTGGTGATGAACAAGTTGTAGAATTTTACACATTTTAACAATAAACATCTCGTTTATTCTCCAAATTCCACCACATTGTGAGTGGCGAGGAGTGTATATTGCATAGTAGAATAACTATCTCATCTAAAAAATAATAAGCCCACCCAAAAAAATCCTTTTCTATTTGCTTATGGTAACTTTCTCTGTAACCTACAGTTTCTGTAGTTTTACTGCTATGAGCATTACATGAGATGAAACATTCGGGCACGAACGCGGTCAGCGTTCTCAGAGGACAGTGGACGTCCATTAGTTTTGCTTTCCGTCAGTAGGCGGATGCTGTCGTCACAGACGGATATTGCATGCACACCTCTTTTGACAGTTGCGTTTTAGCCTTTGCTTCTACTGTGGAACAAAGCCTTACCATATAACTTTCTAACTAAAATTCGTTTACGCTAGGTTTTCCTGATATATACTAAAATTATTTCCGTTTTTTATGTCAGTGGCTCTTCCGAACAAACAGACTGCTTAAATGTTAGCTCTAGACATAGTTTAGCAATACTGACATCAAAGGCACAAAGTCCTCACGTTCAGTGCGTCATTCGTATGTGGCTTTCTTTCCAGGTTGATGGTCGTGCTACAACAAATCGTCGTTTGACTATGATCTACCTACAGCAAGCCCATCTACCAAAATGAATTCAGTGTTCCGTCGTTTCCATAAGTTGTCTGCAGTGATTGAGTGTATGGTCTAAAAGACACACCATGGTAACTTTCTTACTCAGTCCTCCATTTGATCAAGCGATGCATTTAACTTTAAGCTTTCTTCCTTTTTACGGTTTTTTTCACATGTAGATATCATTAAAGTAGGAATAGGCTGGTTACAGACAACTCGGAGCTTTACGGTACACACAACTACGCTTTCCTTTTCGTTTCTAATCTGCGAAGACAACAAAGCAAATTTCCAGGCGCAGTGGCAAAATAACGTCTTCCACGTGGTTCGACGTTATCGCGATAGCCGTTGTGAAGGTAGACTTCCTCGATGTAAAATACTTATGAAAAACTCCCGTGTTTCCAGCCGGCTGACCGTTTCCAAATACAGCGACGACTCGAAGAGTGTTTTTTCGATGGTACGTTAAACGCTTATCTTCCTTCCATCCTCCTTCCTTCCTTCCCTCTTTCGAAGAGTGTCATACTAAACCCTTACCTTTCTTCCATCCTTTCCCTCTTTCTTTTTTTGAAGAATGTCGTACTAGTCATCTTTTGGCGAAGTGTCGTGATAAGGCGGATCTCGTAATATTTATACTAGCGACGCGCCCTCTGTATGGCTGCGGCATCTGGGTACTGTCAAGCGGGCAAGGGAGTTTGGGGGGCGGGGGGTGGAATAGCAGTGGTGGGGCGCCATATCTAACGTCAACCAATCCACTTCCCTTTTTAAATTTTCCAACATGTCTGCCCGGTTAGGGCATCTAACATTCCATGCTCCGCCCCGTAGGTTGCGTTTTGTTTTTCCTGATGACGAAGTACTCCTCGGTAGTTCCCGCCCTGCGGTCCGAATGGGGCCCATTTTGGCTCAGGTGCATTTTATCCAGGAGGATGCAATTATCATTTAACCGCAAAGTAGAACTACATGACCTGGAGTGAAATAACAGCTTTAGTTTCCCATTGCTTTCAGCCGTTCGCAGTACCAGCACAGCAAGGCCATATTGGCTGATGTTGCCACTGCAACTACTGGAAAGGCTACTGCCACCCTTCAAGAACCACAGGTCTGTTATCGTACTGTCAGTTTAATAAGTCATCTTGCAACATACTAACACAAATTACACTCCCGGAAGTTGAAATAAGAACACCGTGAATTCATTGTCCCAGGAAGGGGAAACTTTATTGACACATTCCTGGGGTCAGATACATCACATGATCACACTGACAGAACCGCAGGCACATAGACACAGGCAACAGAGCATGCACAATGTCGGCACTAGTACAGTGTATATCCACCTTTCGCAGCAATGCAGGCTGCTATTCTCCCATGGAGACGATCGTAGAGATGCTGGATGTAGTCCTGTGGAACGGCTTGCCATGCCATTTCCACCTGCCGCCTCAGTTGGACCAGCGTTCGTGCTGGATGTGCAGACCGCGTGAGACGACGCTTCATCCAGTTCCAAACATGCTCAATGGGGGACAGACCCGGAGATCTTGCTGGCCAGGGTAGTTGACTTACACCGTCTAGAGCACGTTGGGTGGCACGGGATACATGCGGACGTGCATTGTCCTGTTGGAACAGCAAGTTCCCTTGCCGGTCTAGGAATGGTAGAACGATGGGTTCGATGACGGTTTGGATGTACCGTGCACTATTCAGTGTCCCCTCGACGATCACCAGTGGTGTACGGCTAGTGTAGGAGATCGCTCCCCACACCATGATGCCGGGTGTTGGCCCTGTGTGCCTCGGTCGTATGCAGTCCTGATTGTGGCGCTCACCTGCACGGCGCCAAACACGCATACGACCATCATTGGCACCAAGGCAGAAGCGACTCTAATCGCTGAAGACGACACGTCTCCATTCGTCCCTCCATTCATGCCTGTCGCGACACCACTGGAGGCGGGCTGCACGATGTTGGGGCGTCAGCGGAAGACGGCCTAACGGTGTGCGGGACCGTAGCCCAGCTTCATGGAGACGGTTGCGAATGGTCCTCGCCGATACCCCAGGAGCAACAGTGTCCCTAATTTGCTGGGAAGTGGCGGTGCGGTCCCCTACGGCACTGCGTAGGATCCTACGGTCTTGGCGTGCATCCGTGCGTCGCTGCGGTCCGGTCCCAGGTCGACGGGCACGTGCACCTTCCGCCGACCACTGGCGACAACATCGATGTACTGTGGAGACCTCACGCCCCACGTGTTGAGCAATTCGGCGGTACGTCCACCCGGCCTCCCGCATGCCCACTATACGCCCTCGCTCAAAGTCCGTCAACTGCACATACGGTTCACGTCCACGCTGTCGCGGCGTGCTACCAGTGTTAAAGACTGCGATGGAACTCCGTATGCCACGGCAAACTGGCTGACACTGACGGCGGCGGTGCACAAATGCTGCGCAGCTAGCGCCATTCGACGGCCAACACCGCGGTTCCTGGTGTGTCCGCTGTGCCGTGCGTGTGATCATTGCTTGTACAGCCCTCTCGCAGTGTCCGGAGCAAGTATGGTGGGTCTGACACACCCGTGTCAATGTGTTCTTTTTTCCATTTCCAGGAGTGTATTTACAGAGAAATGGAAAAATTGCTAGAAGCAGATCTACCCTCATCTCAACTGATAATGAAAAGGCCAAACCTACGTTCAAAGCTTTTTTTTATATACAGAAAGCTATTGAGAATTTGACTGCAATGCGTTCTTTGAAGTTCTGAAAGTGACAGAGAATAAAATATAGGAAGCGAATGGTCATCTACAACTCGTACACGAAATAACGCAAAAACCCCCAGGATAGCCAGAGCTTTACAGAAGTTCGAAATAATGCGCGAACTTCAATGCGAGATGCTTTTAATAGTTTTCGCAATGAAACTCTGTCACTAAATCCGTACGAAAATTCAAAGAGATTCTGGCCGTATGTGAAGTACACCAGCGGAAAACTCAATACTTTCACTGAGCGATGATAATGGCAATGTTGCAGATGCTAGTGCCACTAAAGCCGAGTTACTAAACACGTTTTCCGAAATCCCTTCACAAAGGAGACGAAGTAAATATTACAGAATTCGAATCTAGAACAACTGCCAACATGAGCTATCCTTGCTGTAGCGGAGTCACTTGATAAATGATGGGCCCCCGGTCCAAACGGTATTTCAGACAGGTTCCTTTCAGAGTATGCTGATACAGTAGCTCCATGATAAGGAATCATAAACGGTCTCTCGCTCGTTGAAAGATCCGTGAAGGTTGCACTAGTCACACCAATACCCAAGAAAGGTAATGAGAGTAATCCGCTGAATTACAGGGCCAAGTCACTAACGCTGATTTGCTGTAGGGTTTTCGAGCGTAGACTGTATTCGAACATTATGAATTGCCTCGAAGAAAACGATTTATTTACAAACACCCAACAAGGATTTAGAAAATATCGTTCTTGTGCGACACAACTAGCTCCTTATTCCCACTAAATAATTAGAGCTATCGACAGGGGATGTGTTTAATTGGTCCTATACTTTTAGACATCCGGAAGCATATTGTTACCGTTTCCCACAACCGATTTCTAATCAAACTGCGTGCCTATGGAGTATCGTCTCTGTTGTGCGGCTGGATTCGTGATTTCTTGTCAGAAAGGTCACTGTTCGTAGTAACTGATGGAAAGTCATCGAGAAAACCAAAGGTAATATCTTTAGTTGTCCAAGGAAGTGCTGTACGCCGTCGGCTGTTCCCGTTCTACATAAATTATTTAGCTGACAGTCAGAGCAGCTCTCTTAGATTATTTGCAATTTTGGCGTCATTTATCGTCTTGTAAACTCACCAGACGATCAAAATCAATTGCAAAATGGTTTGTACAAGATATCTGTATGGTCCGAAAAGTGGCAATTGATTCTAAATAATGAAGAGTGTGAAGCCATCCACATGAGTAATACAAGGAATCCGCTAAATCTCGGTTACACGATATATCACACAAATCTAAAAACTGTAAATTCAACTAAGTGCTTATGGTTTACAATTACGAATAACTTAAATTGTAACAATCACATAGGTAATGCCTTGGGGAATGCAAACTAAAGACTGCGATTTATTGACAGAACACTTCGGAAACGCAACAGGTTTACTAAAGGGACTGCTTACACTAAGCTTGTGCGTCCTCTTCTGGAGCACTGCTGTGCAGTGTGGGATCTGCATGAGATACGACTGACGGAGGACATCGAGAAAGTTCAAAGAAGGACAGTTAGTTTTGTATTGCTGCGAAATAAGGGAGAAAGTGCCACGAACATCATACTCGAATGGGGGGGACCATCACTGAAACAAATGCGTTTTGCCTCGGGCATGGATGTGTGTGATGTCCTTAGGTTAGTTAGGTTTAAGTAGTTCAGAGTTCGAGGTGACTGATGACCACAGATGTTAAGTCCCATAGTGCTCAGAGCCAAATGCGTTTCTCGTTGCGGCAGTATCTTCTCATGAAATTTCAATAGCCAACTTCCTCCTAGAGAATGAAATATTTTGTTGGTGTCCACCTACATAGTAAGGAATTATAATCATAAAGAACGAGAGAAATCAGAGCTCGCATGGAATGGTTCAAATATTCGTTTTTCCCATGCGCTATTCGAGTGCAGTCGTAAGAATTAAGGAATGAAAAGGAGGCAGTTACTGAGAAGAAAGTGCGACAGTTTAGCGGGCTACGTCTACTACTCGTCCCGACAAACCTCCTCCATGTTATTCATTCTGTATGCTGTGCAAGCTTAATATAAAAGATAAATATAAAGTAAAGATAAATATGTTAGCACCTATTATAAATTTAAGCATTAGGAAGACTTTCCTGAAGTATTCGTCTGAAATGCAGTAAACTGTAAACAGTCCATGTAAGAATAGAGACTTTGCGAATGTGGCGTTACAAAATAATGATGAGAATTTTGTTGGTAGATTGGGTCGCTTACAGGTTCAGAACCGAATCGAAGAGAAAAAAAACGAAAACTTGATTTTAAAAAAATACTGGGTGATAGGACATATGTTAAGGTATCGAGGTGTCGGAAATAGATCAAGGAATAGTGTGTTTGGGAATGTAGCGATGTGTATGTTTGTGTGAGGGGGGGGGGGGGGGATGGGTGGGTGCATGTGTGGGTGGATGGATGGGTGGGTGGGTGGACTTAAGGGGGCGGGGGGGAGGGAGGATTAAATTGCAGAGGGAGACCGTTTGACTATAAATGGATGCAGGTTCAAGTGGTTATGCAGAGGTGTGAAGGAGACTTCCACAGGATAGTTTCGCGTGGAGAGGTACTTCAGACTAGCCTTCGGATTGAAGAACACAGCAGCAATATCGTCCACATCTTGTTACACAGTTTATTTATCTTCAGTTAGACTGTAGTATATAGCAGGAACGATATTTTTCTGTTACCGTTTTCCTATTGAGTTGATGCGGTACTTTATTTCTCCCCGACCCTGGGGACCGCTAAGACTCGTATTTTTACGGCAGACCGGCTCTCCTGTGACGGTTTTATTGCCTGCACGTCGTGTATTTCCCCACAGTGCTGACACTGTACTGCCCCGTACATTACCAACAGCGAATACTCCAGTAAGGCGGAGAACAGCCAGCTAGCATTAAACTCCGCATGATTAAATTTTGATCACCGTCTATATGTCTATGATAATTCTTAATATTTCTTATTTTTCCAGTGAATAAATTGCAACCAATAACCACGCACATGAGAACATAACTATAGGCATGAAACATGTCTTTCCTAGATATACTAAAAAAATCTCAAAAAATATCCGTTCATTTTTATTTTTAAAATTTCCAACTAATTCGTGGTAGTCGTAAAGTATTTAAAATATTATTCGCTCCATGATATGTTGAGCAGCGGAAGAGATACATTGCCGCGTTTCACGTCCTGTAATATATTGACTGCAATAACAATCTGTAGATGATGATGATTCTTTCAATAAAAAAATCTTTTGCTGAGATTGGCTTAGTAACAGAAGTTGATAAAAAGTTACTGGCATATCTTACGACCTGCATGGTCGTCGTCCATTACAATTTGGAGAGATACACCAGCAACTAAGACAACATATCGTATAAGCATTTATTGTATGAGTTAATAGCTAAGTTGTTCGCATTCATCGAACGTATTTAGCTTGTTACAGAGTAACTTGTCTGCATCTACATCTACAAACACCGTAAGCCACAAAACGAGGCGTGGCAGAGGGTTCCCTGTAACACTAGTAGTCATTTTCTTTCGTGTTCCACTCGCAAACAGAGCGAGGGAAAAACGACTGTCTGTATGTCTCCGAATGAGCCCTAATTTGTCATATCTTCGCGATCCTTACGTGAAATTTACATTGGCGGCAGTTGAACCCTTCTTCACTCCGTTACAAATGCCGGTTCTCTAAATTGCCTCAGTAGTGTTCCTCGAAGAGAACGTCGCCTTCCCTTCAAGCATGCCCATTTGAATTCCAAAAGGACTACCGGTAACCAATCTAACAGACCGTCTTTGCGTTGCTTCGATGTCTTCCTTTAACCCGATCTGGTGGAATCCCAAACACTCTAGCAGTATCCAAAACTAGGTTGCTCTAGTGTACTAATGCGATCCCCTTTACAGATGAACCACATTTCCCCAACATTCTTCCAACTAACCGAAGTCGACCATTCGCCTTCTCGACCACAATCCTCCCACATTCATTCCACCCAGACGCGATTGTGTCAAGCAGGACACTACTAATGTTGTATCCGAACACTGCAGGTTTGTTTTTCCTTCCCATCTGCATTAACTTACATTTTACTACATTTGGAGCTAGCTGCCTTTCATCATACCAACTATAAATTTTGTCTAAGTCATCTTGTATCGTTCTCTATCAGTAAGAGTTTGCATTCTGTGGCCTTTACTATGAGACGTTATTCTGTAACACGTTAAATGCTCCTGGTAATGGCTGTTTAGCAGTTGTGACCAATAAACCTTGTTATTAATTTCTACAATCAAGGTAATGTTAATAGAAACATTTGTGATTGCGTGCTCCATACACAACATGTAGTTTTGTGATCTTTCAATACAGTTGCATATCAAAATGGCAAAAATCTTGTGGACTGGCTGCCATTTGTTGAATTAAATAATACTTTTCCGTTCCAATCCCACTGCTCTGCAGTTTCGACTGTGTGTAATCTGATCGGCAATATCCAGACAACCTTACGTAATACATAAATGACTGTTAGATGTCAGGAGAGGGGGCAACCACCAGTATAAAAGGAGGAGTGGAGAATTGTTAACAGAATGGATCAGTCAGGAGATCTAAGTGACATTTTTGACACAACCATTCCGGTGTCGGTCTACGGTGGCCATCGTCAGATACTAGAAAATAAAATAAAATAAAATAAAAAGCTTATTTGAAACCCTTGAAACATGTAAAAACATTTTTGGTACGTCTCCTTGCGAGTTAAGTAACTTGCGATTAAAATACATGTGGCTCATACCTACGCGCCCGTTGTTGAACAATAGTTCTTTATTTCTCAATGCAAAATTAGTACCAAAAATCAGGTAATTACATAGATACAACTAAATGATCATTTCTTTACCTATTCTTTGCGCTAGATTTTCTGTAAGACAATTCTTTACTCGTGAAAACCATGAAATTTGTAGAATTTATAGTTAACAGTTCAGTTATCTTTAAAATATAAAATGAAAGTACAGTTCGTAAAAGAAAGAAAGCCATATGTAAAACGGAGGAAGGTCGTTAAAATCAAATTGGCCAAATGCGAGTAGGACTCCCGCACTGAAGGTTCCGTGCAAACGTAATTATATACAATCACAACAGTTTTTGGATTTTGCCTGTTTTCAATGTAGATACCGGAGAGATATCAATCCCGGGAATTCCAAGACCTATCAGACTCTCTACAGTAATTCCTCAGACTATCTCAGACATACAAAAAGAAGCAAGCAGGGGACTTCAGTTTTAAATTTGTATAAATAAGATTTAAATAATATTTTTATTCATTTGTAAATAATAGATTTCAGCTATCAGTCGTTCTTTTGAAATTTTATTGGCAGATCTAGATTTCAGCTAGAAACTAGCCAATGCACTATCATTTTTTAACATGCATGTAATGCCTGTTGGTCGTGCTTCATCCACAGTTCAATTAATTGTGGATGAAGCCCGACCAACAGGCATTATATGCATTGATCAAAAATGATAGTGCATTGAGAATGGCTAGTTTCTAGCTGAAATCTAGATCTGCCAATAAAATTTCAAAAGGACGACTGATAGTTGAAATCTATTATTTTCAAGCAATGTAACAGTCGCTGCGTGCAACAGAATTCGGAATGGAAGGTAACCTGATTTTTTCTTACATACTAAAACAGGACTACAACTTACATTTTATATTTGCCTGGAGTAATGTTCGTCTATTGTGCTTTTGAAGGATGAATGCGATGTGTGCTCTAATGGGAAAAGATATTTTTATGTGATGTAATTAGAGTTCAGATTTTTTGCCTTACTTGTACCGTGAAACCTTAGTTAAAACCAAATTTCATGATTATTATCAACGGGAAGTACTCTCTGGGTTTTCATGAGAGAGTTTTCGAGTATCAAAGTATGTGACATAAATGGCCGTATCTTTTGATTGCGTTTACTTAGAAGCATAAAATTTTTACACTGATAAGCGACCATACGCCTTAATATGTGACATAACTCTGAACTTTATACGGAGCAATCATTACTGTAGTCTATACGTCTGTATTTCTGACGGCTGATGCCTTTGAACTTGGAGCTGTTACATGTAACTATAACGTATGAACGTTTGTTCATCAAATGCCATCCATAGGTATGGTCCACTCCTCCTTTTTCCTGGCGTTCATTCCACAACTTCGTGGGGACAGGACATTAATTTGTCACTACCCACACCCGACCCCCACCCACACGCCCACACCCCGTCTGCATCCCCTTCTGGTATGGATTTGTGGCCCCCATCTGTTTACGAGTAATGTTATCCTTGTAAAAGTGTCAAAATGTTTTGTGAAATGTTTGTGAATCATTTGTCTGTGGCGGGACGTGGGTACCAGCGCAGTGTTCACCTGGTCAGATGTGGGAAACCATCTAAAAGCATCTAGTCTGGCAAGCAAACTAACCTCGATATTAGTCAGCTGGGGAGGTTCGATACGGGGCCAGTGTGTGTCCCCAAATCCCAGAAGGGCCATGCTATGTGCGAGGATACATAGGGAAGATCAGCGGCATTACTTAATCCACATTACGTAACTCACACTAGATCTACTAAAAATATTTGTACTTGTTTTAATATAATAATACTAGCTTTTCATTTTTCCCATTGTAGCATCTGAAGACGGCCATTCTAGGCCGAAACTGTTTATGGCATAAAAAGGGACAATGTCAACAATAAACAGGAATTTACATTTTTTGTTCTATAAACGTTTACACAAAAAACTGTTTGCATTTTTCTGAAAATCTGGTTCATCGTACACCTCAATGTATATGACAAATCTCCTGAACTATGGGTTGTAGAATCACATAATTTTGCAGGTACATGCAGTGGTACATGTAGATACTGTGTCCGAAATGCGTTGCAAATAGATTTAATAGTAAAGTAATAAATTGCAGTCTCATGAAAGATACTGCGTGATGAATGAAAATAATTATACCAAAAGCTGAAAATAAAACATTTATGGCCAATGGAAGCCGTTAGATATGCAACCTGGAACTGCAATCAGGTGACTGTTTCAGCAATATTGAAACTTAACTTCCATCGCTCACTTCCTATTATAATCTTGTATTTAAATTTATGACTTATCTCAAATCAAGTCAGAATTCCTGCAGCACATCAAATCTTCCCAGTTTCCCATTAAAGTACAGCATCTTCAATTTACTTAAGTGATCAAGAACTTTTTAAAATTGTTATTTCAATAGTCAACTTGAAACTACAGGAAACAAATTTATTTAAAAATGAACATGAACAGTGAAATTGCAAGAAATTTCTTTTTTGGGGTTATACGTTTAGGTTTGTTTTAGTTCATCTTCAGACCTCGCACCATAGTGGTAGACGATGGCTGTAATAGGATCAGGCGCTACGACTCCAGGATCGCTAACTACTTCATTATAGAATCAAACGAGAACACACAAATACAACGACGGCAAAAAACAGGAACATCATAAAGTAATGAATGGAGAATAATGAAATTTCTGAAATACATTTGTCCAGGTAACATATGTAAGTCATTAAAATTACAAGATCACAGGTTAATGTAACTCTGAGATAATCCACTGCAAATGTGAAATACCGGTTCATTAATAATCGGTGTAACTGTCATAATGTTAAATGCAAGCATGCAGGCGTGCATGCTTTTGGTGTACAGGTGCCAGATGTCAGTTTGTGTGATTGGATTCCACGCCTGCTACCATTGGTTAATGCTAGTTGTGGATGATGCTGGAGTTGTCGTCCGATGTATCTCATATGTGCTCCGTAGGAGGCAGATCTGGTGATCGAGCAGGTCAAGGCAACATCTCGACACTCTTTAGATCATGTTGACTTACAACAGCGGTAAGTGGACGAGCGTTACCCTTTTGGGAAACATTCCTTGGATTGCTGTTCATTAACGGCAGCACTAGAGGATGAATCACTAGACTGACTTACAGATTTGCAGTCAGGATGCGTGGGATATCGGTGAGAGTGCTTCCGCTGTCATATGAATTCGCGCTCCAGACCATGATTGAAAGTGTATGTCCAATGTGTCTAGCACGTAGACAGATTGAGTGCAGGCCCTCAGCTGGTCGCCTTCTAACCAACACACGGCCGTCACTGCCACCAAGGGAGAACCAGCTTCCATCAGAGAACACAATGGACCTCATCCCTGCCATCGATGATCTCTCACTTAACATCATTGAAGTCGCAAATGGCGGTGGAATGCACGCTACAAGGCATCTGGCTCGGAGCTCTCCTTGAAGTAACCGATTTGTAACAGTTCGCGATGTCACGCTGTGTCACTGTGGTGCCGAATACATCTACATCTACATCTATATACATACTCCGCAAGCCACCCGACGGTGTGTGGCGGAGGGTACCTTGAGTACCTCTATCGGTTCTCCCTTCTATTCCAGTCTCGTACTGTTCGTTGAAAGAAAGATTGCCGGTATGCCTCTGTGTGGCCTCTAATCTGCCTGATTTTATCCTCATGGTCTCTTCGCGAGTTATACGTTGGAGGGAGCAATATACTGATTGACTCCTCGGGGAAGGTATGTTCTCGAAGCTTCAACAAAAGCCCGTATCGAGCTACTGAGCGTCTCTCTTGCAGAGTCTTCCACTGGAGTTTATCTATCATCTCCGTAACGCTTTCGCGAATTCTAAATGATGCTGTAACAAAGCGCCCTGCTCTCCGTTGGATCTTCTCTCTATGTCTTCTATCAACCCTATCTGGTACAGATCCCACACTGCTGAGCAGTATTCAAGCAGTGGGCGAACAAGCGTACTGTAACCTACTTCCTTTGTTTTCGGACTGCATTTCCTTAGGATTCTTCCAATGAATCTCAGTCTGTCATCTGATTTACCGACGATTAATTTTATAAGGTCATTCCATTTTAAATCGCTCCTAATGCCTGCTCCCAGATAATTTATGGAATTAACTGCTCCCAGCTGCTGACATGCTATACTGTATCTTTCTTTCTATGTATTCGCAGCACATTACACTTGTGTACATTGAGATTCAATTGCCATTCCCTGCACCATGCGTCAATTCGCTGCAGATCCTCCTGCATTTCAGTACAATTTTCCATTGTTACAACCTCTCGATATACCACAGCATCATCCGCAAAAAGCCTCAGTGAACTTCCGATGTCATCCACAAGGTCTTTTATGTATATTGTGAATAGCAACGGTCCTACGACACTCCCCTGCGGCACACCTGAAATCACTCTTACTTCGGAAGACTTCTCGCCATTGAGAATGACATGCTGACCTCTGTTATCTAGGAACTCTTCAACCCAATCACACAATTGGTCTTATAGTCCATATGCTCTTACTTTGTTCATTAAACGACTGTGGGGAACTATATCAAACGCCTAGCGGAAGTCAAGAAACACGGCATCTACCTGTGAACCCGTGTCTATGGCCCTCTGAGTCTCGTGGACGAATAGCGCTAGCTGGGTTTCACACGATCTTCTTTTTCGAAACCCATGCTGATTCCTACAGAGTAGAGTTCAAGTCCCCAGAAACGTCATTATACTCGAACATAATACGTGCTCCAATGCTCTCAACAGTGCCACCTCCGGAGCCCGGTCTTCTGCGACCGTGCGTGCTCGTGACCACCGCTGTCAGGAATCACGTACAGTGGCTATATTCCTGTCAAGCCTTTGTGCAGTATCGCAGAAGGAATATCCAGCTTCTCGCAGCCCTACTACACGACCTCGTTCAAACTCAGTGAGGTGTTGATAATGGCATCTTCGTCGCTTTAAAGGCATTCCTGACTAGCATCCACTCACCAGTCCAGTATCAAAGGTAACTGACGCACACGACTGCAACGGCGTTTATCTAAAACTAGCCTGATTTTCATCATCACGGTGGCGCTACTAGCGCCGCTCTCGCACGACTGGCCCGAAATTTCAACAAAACTCATCTTTCAGATGTAGAAACACGCCTACCGACTTTCGTTTATGTCATACAACTTGTTGTGTACATACAGGGTGTTTCAAAAATGACCGGTATATTTGAAACGGCAATAGAAACTAAACAAGCAGCGATAGAAATACACCGTTTGTTGCAATATGCTTGGGACAACAGTACATTTTCAGGCGGACAAACTTTCGAAATTACAGTAGTTACAATTTTCAACAACAGATGGTGCTGCAAGTGATGTGAAAGATATAGAAGACAACGCAGTCTGTGGGTGCGCCATTCTGTACGTCGTCTTTCTGCTGTAAGCGTGTGCTGTTCACAACGTGCAAGTGTGCTGTAGACAACATGGTTTATTCCTTAGAACAGAGGATTTTTCTGGTGTTGGAATTCCACCGCCTAGAACACAGTGTTGTTGCAACAAGACGAAGTTTTCAATGGAGGTTTAATGTAACCAAAGGACTGAAAAGCGATACAATAAAGGATCTGTTTGAAAAATTTCAACGGACTGGGAACGTGACGGATGAACGTGTTGGAAAGGTAGGGCGACCGCGTACGGCAACCACAGAGGGCAACGCGCAGCTAGTGCAGCAGGTGATCCAACAGCGGCCTCGGGTTTCCGTTCGCCGTGTTGCAGCTGCGGTCCAAATGACGCCAACGTCCACGTATCGTCTCATGCGCCAGAGTTTACACCCTTATCCATACAAAATTCAAACGCGGCAACCCCTCAGCGCCGCTACCATTGCTGCACGAGAGACATTCGCTAACGATATAGTGCACAGGATTGATGACGGCGATACGCATGTTTCCGTTAGCCGTGTTGCAGCTGCGGTCCAAATGACGCCAACGTCCACGTATCGTCTCATGCGCCAGAGTTTACACCTCTATCCATACAAAATTCAAACGCGGCAACCCCTCAGCGCCGCTACCATTGCTGCACGAGAGACATTCGCTAACGATATAGTGCACAGGATTGATGACGGCGATACGCATGTGGGCAGCATTTGGTTTACTAACGAAGCTTATTTTTACCTGGACGGCTTCGTCAATAAACAGAACTGGCGCATATGGGGAACCGAAAAGCCCCATGTTGCAGTTCCATCGTCCCTGCATCCTCAAAAAGTACTGGTCTGGGCCGCCATTTCTTCCAAAGGAATCATTGGCCCATTTTTCAGATCCGAAACGATTACTGCATCACGCTATCTGGACATTCTTCGTGAATTTGTGGCGATACAAACTGCCTTAGACGACACTGCGAACACCTCGTGGTTTATGCATGGTGGTGCCCGGCCACATCGCACGGCCGACGTCTTTAATTTCCTGAATGAATATTTCGATGATCGTGTGATTGCTTTGGGCTATCCGAAACATACAGGAGGCGGCGTGGATTGGCCTCCCTATTCGCCAGACATGAACCCCTGTGACTTCTTTCTGTGGGGACACTTGAAAGACCAGGTGTACCACCAGAATCCAGAAACAATTGAACAGCTGAAGCAGTACATTTCATCTGCATGTGAAGCCATTCCGCCAGACACGTTGTCAAAGGTTTTGGGTAATTTCATTCAGAGACTACGCCATATTATTGCTACGCATGGTGGATATGTGGAAAATATCGTACTATAGAGTTTCCCAGACCGCAGCGCCATCTGTTGTTGAAACTTGTAACTACTGTAATTTCGAAAGTTTGTCTGCCTGAAAATGTACTGTTGTCCCAAGCATATTGCAACAAACGGTGTATTTCTATCGCTGCTCGTTTAGTTTTTATTGCCGTTTCAAATATACCGGTCATTTTTGAAACACCCTGTAGTTCCGCGTAGTCAGCGCGTACACAACTTTCCCACTAGAGCGCGCCCCGCTAAGCACAACAGCGCAGCCGCAGCGCTCGTCCGTCTCCGCACTACGAGATGGCGCCGCTGTCTTAGAGACGGACCAAATTCTGCTTCCGCCGATCCGCGTATTAATATGTAACGCAGCCAATGAGATTGGTGCTAACGTAGAACCTTTTCTCCTCGCGGATCACACTCGCGCAGTGATACCTGAACGCGCGAGGTATTATAACGAGTGTACAGACCTCTGATTATCCAGTCTGCATCAGTCTGTGCCTAATAAGATTACCATATTCCTATACACAGCCATGAAGATAAATTTATAGACACTTTTGTCAAGTATCAGAGGTATGTGAGAATAAGATTAACGTACCAAGACCAAAGGAACTTCAGATTGTCATTTGTAAACAGCATCCAGAATCAAGTTAAGTAATTTTATGCTTTTTATTATTTTAATAAATGTGTGTGAAAACTAATCAAGTTCTGTTTAAAGTTGGTCACCGTCAATCTGCTACTCTAAGCGTGCAAGTGGCAATTCTATCGTCTGGCCTAACGGCAGAAGATAAACACGCCACGATAAGACCACGAGACATATTGCTGACACTCGCCTACTTCGTTAGAGCGACAAGTCAAATAATCTGATGGTGTGTGTACCGAAGGTCTTACAGTACGCACCCCACACAACTCCTCCTTGGTGTTGCGATTCTTTTCCCGTCACCTTACGTCGCTCAGCTGGCGAAGTCGACAGTCTCACTGAAAATTTTGTCACACTGCAGCACGACACCAATGGTTTACTGAACAGCAGTGACGTAGGAAAAGAATGTGGCCACCGCTCAAAGCGAAATTGAATGCCGCCTGAAGACGTTCCGAGCAAATGACTCGATAAGTATGCAATCGGAGCAGAGACGAATCCTGAAATTGTTTTAGGGAAGACACGGATCGCAAATCGGAAAATTCACTCGCATAAGAGACTTTGACAAGGCTGTTCGCATCCTGCTGTAGTGAGCATGTGTTGGAAGTAGTTGAAGAACAGTGTAGCCACGACTGGGTGACGAGGTGTTGGACGCCCAAGCTTCATCACTGAACGTCGATGTCTGAGGCTGGCCCGCGCTGTAAGGCCGGACAGGCATCCACCTGCGGCAGATCTCACAACTGAGAGCAGTGCTGGCGCAGAAACAATTGCTTTGGAGCTCACCTCTCAGCTCACATTGATAAACAATGCAGCAGACGATCCCTGCTGGCTTCTATGTTAACCCACCAAGATCGTCAAACACAATTACGATGAGTAGCGGGGTCATCGATCAATGGATCGAAGGGAAAAGTTGGGACGGATGAACCAGGTTTCTTGTTACACCAGGTCGCTTGTCGTGTCCGAGTACGACTTTATCCAGATGAACAGATGCTCGGAAAACGCATCGTCCTTCGGATTAGGCTGGTGGGGCCAGCATTATGCTACGAGGGCATTTCCCTGGGCTTTCATGGGACCTTTGGTAGAAATCTAAGATATAATGAAAGCTGTTACCTACGTGAACGTTATTGGGGATCATCTGCTTCCCTTGATGCTTGATGTCTTCCCCACCGGAATAAATGTCCGTATCACAAAGCCAGTCGTGCTCCAGTAGCTTGAGAATCGTCACAATAAACCTACGTTGGTGTCTCGATGACCAGATTCGCCTGATACAAACCCGATGGAACACGTCAGGGCCTTCATGAACCACCTGTCCCTGATTTTCGGGAATTGCGCGATCTGGTGCCACAAATCTCCTGAAACCTACCAAAGGACTTTTCCATCTATGCCACGCAGACTCACTGCTTTATTACGGTCCAGTGGTGGACCAGTTCGCTTGTAAGCAAGTAATGGTAGTGCTTTCTTTCATTAGTTCATATTTGTGACAAAGCACTGGAATATGTATGAGATACATAAGAAAAGTAATAATACTGTTTTTGTACCTACCGAAGTTCCCTTTTTTTAAACAACAATATTTTCTCCTTCAAAGTAGTTTCCTTCGGCAGTTATTGACCGGTGCGGTCGTCGATGTCAGGTTTGTATAACACCCCAAATACACAGCTCATAATGACATCTCTTTTGACAGCAAAAGATATAAAAATTAGTTATCCCGACCTTGACGGTAGCTACTGGCAACAAAATACGGGGCGAATCAAAAGTCCTTGGACACCTTCATAAGTTGGATGATTAAAGGGAAAATTGAAATGTGATGATTGCAACATAAATTTGACGTGGGACCGCAACTTTTGGAGTGAATGTCATACATGGCCGCCTTCTAGAAATCCGCTATTTTGTATTGAGGTCATTTTTTTTTAATGGGAAGCAGAGTGTGTGCCACATCAAATAACACTCGCTTGAGCTCTGGAATTGACTGATGTAATTTGATTTTCTCTATCTTGTACAGTTTAGAGGTTATTAATGTTCATACCAACTGCTACAACACATGTTCTACGTGTTGTCCATCCCGAGACAGGAGTCGGTATCAAGGTAAGTTTGAACATTAATAACTTCTAAACTGTACAAGATAGGCGAAAACAAATTACACCACTAAATTCCAGAGCTCAAGCGAGTGTTATTTGATGTGTCATACACCTCCCTTCAAATTTAAAAAAATGACTTGAATCCAAAATGGCGGATTTCAAGATGGCGGCCATGAATGACATTCACTCGAAAAGTTGCAGCCCCACTTGAAACATATGTTCCCATCATCACATTTCAATTTTCCTTTTACTCATCCAACTTATGAAGGTGTCCAAGGACTTTTGACTCGCACTATATTAACACTATTGAAAGTTTGACCAACAGAAATACTAGGGAACTAACAACATCTATTCCACAGAAAGAACTAAATGAAAGACTATCAGATGATCACTTAATCTACGAAGCATGAAACTCTAAATAAAGAATTTAAAATACATGCTTTACGAAGATTAACACCCAGACGAGATGAAGTGATCAGAGATAACATTTATTCAGGAAAAGAGTTGTTGCCGCATCGAGCTGTAAGTTCGCTGCGACTACAATGAAAAACTTCAATGGAGATGTTAATTCGATCTCTTGTAGACGTCGCGATAGAAGCACGATTGACCGATACTAGTAGATTGTTTCAGACCAATCTGTAATTTTAAAGTTTTTCAAGTATCGTCTTGACTTATTAGTCAAAGTTCTGAAGAAAGGTGATAGAACATTTACCATTTAGCCAGACAACGGAACAGATATTATACGTGAGAAAAGAGTAACTCGTGTGATACTTAATAAATTCTGGGACTTAGTCGTCGTGATCTGTGATTGTCACGAACATTGAAGTATATAGCAATGTACCTGACGCCGACATAAACTCTACAAATGGACTTGAGTAGGAAACATACACACGCAGTGATGAAGAATTCACAGGTACGCCGTGTTGTCGGAAGCTGTTGCCAGTGTCAGAATTGCTGATGTAAATCGTAGCTTCAATTCCCTGTGCTTTCCAGTGAAGTGGTTAAATAATTCAGAAGTACAATAAACTCAGTTATAAATTTAGTGCTTCGTGTCGTCTACATCATTTAATTGAACTTTATCGTATAAATGTGAAATAATTATTTTCTTGATAGAAGGCCGAAGCTAAAGGTGATCGAGTGACATTATTAACAGTGTACAGAAACTGAATATTTTATTACGACCCCTTCTGTACGTTATTTAGAGAATACATTAACTCTGGATTTACAAAGTAGGAGTTGTTGAATTAGCACCGTATCGACGCATTAACGACGCTATAATACATCATAAATCAACATCCTCGCAAGACTTTAATGTGGCACCGGCTTGAATGGTGGAACATATAATTCGAGATATCATATTATCTACGTTTGAACACTCATTTGCAAACCGGGCATAAAAACTACTGTTATCAAGTTTCGCGTAAGCTTATAAGCCCGTCGCGAACAAGCGAAGGATATTTGGTTTACTGTTTCAGATAAAGGGAGTTGTTGCGGTACCGAGTGGTGTGGTCCATGTGTGTAGCAGTAAGGAAGACAGACATCCTTGCTGCTCCATAGATACGCGAACGTCTGTTAAAGGGAGATAGTATCTGAAACTAAACAAACACAGCGAGGAGTTTGTTTTAACAGTTGCAGATCGGAGCTGTCGCGATCGACGGACGCCGACTTGTGTCCACCAGACTCGAACCACCATCCCCATCGAGCCGACACACACACGCCACACTTGATAGCAGCGCTGAAAGGCTTCAGCTGGGAAGGCCCGTAACATGTCGACCACATTCTTTTGAATCTCCTCCAGAGTCGCAGAATTGTACTCTTTTAAGGTACTTTGAAACACGGTAAAAAAAAAAGTCACAAGGACTCAGATTAGGTGAATAGGGTCAGGGAACAGGAAGTGCAGCCTCAAAGAGAAGTGAAATTTATGTGACTGCACGTCAGAAAAATTTGGTTGACAGTTTGTTCTGGACAGAAAAATTCTTAATGCACTATTTCTGTACTGTCAAAAACGCAAATCAGCATTGCTTTGGTCTTTGATTTGATCTTTCGACCTTTTTCCAATCGAGGAGATATCTCAGTGTGCCGTTCCCCACTTTACCGTTTTTGTATCAGGTTCGTATTCAAAGATCCAGCATTCGTGACCTGTGATCACGCCACTGAACCATTCATGGTCATTGGCAATCCTCTCAATAAGATCAATGCATCCGTTTCTTCAATTGTCCTTGCGTTCAATTGAGAGGTTTTCGTCACCATTTTGGCACTAACCTTCCGCACGTGCAAAACGTCGCTCAAAATTTGATGTGCATTGGAAGTGTTATCACGACACCCATCAAATGGTTCAAATGGCTCTGAGCCCTACGGGACTTAACATATTAGGTCATCAGTCCCCTAGAACTTAGAACTACTTAAATCTAACTAACCTAAGGACATCACGCACATCCATGCCCGAGGCAGGATTCGAACCTGCGACCGTAGCAGTCCCGCGGTGACACCCATCACCCTTATTGTTAAACGTCGGTCTGATCTCACAAGAGCACGCTCACGTTCGATGTTTTCCTTGATTTTTGAAACTGAAGACCTCCGCGAGTGACGTTTATCTTCAGCGTGTTCTCGGTCTTCCAAAACTGATTTTCGTCAGCGAAAAACTTGTATTCTTGTTAAGGAATGTTCCCCACAGGCCTGTTTCAAATTTTCAAAGGTCACACTCACGTTTTCCTCAATTTTCACAAAAAACTTGACGTAATAGCGTTGCTCTAAAGTCCGTTGTCCTATTTTCGTAATACACAACTTCATTGATGACGCTCTCAAAAATCATCTGATGGCTGTACGGAACTGAAACTCGGGCTCAGCGTCTGGAAGGAAAGAACACACGGATCTACACAAGCAGAACAACACAACGTTGCCAGATCGCTCGCAGTATTGTCAGTCTCATTGTTTTTCTCTCGCACGCTGAATGATGAGAATCGTGGGCAACAGGTAAATGATAGTCAGCTGTACAAGATATTGCGTGGTCAGAATTTACGACTTCCTCCGCAACTTCAGGACCGCAGACATCCAGACGAAAAGCGTTTCTCCCCAGCTGCCCGCTGCTGGTTGGTATTGGTGCATAGAGCTTCGCTGGGACGCACCGCTTGATGCCTCGCGGTTCTATTGACAGCGGCTCCGGCTTCTGCCAGCCGTACAGCCTTTCATGGGCCGGAGTCGCTGATATCCTGCGGACGAGCTCATCTCTACTGGCAGCCACTGCCGTAACGACTTTTTTAATAACGCTACACTCACTGTACACCGCACGTGCGCTAAATAGCTTCTCTCTACACAGAGAGCTATCACCCAGAATATTTCATGCAACTATACACCCCGAACACGAGACCATTTTCTGTTTTACGCAACTGTGCACAGGGTAGGTAAAAAAATGGGGGATTCCACCAGAAAAGTCGAAAAACTGACAACCCTGAAAAAATCTATTGTGCTCAAAATCAGTTTATGGCGTGATGATATACCGACACGTTCTTGCCAACTACACTGTTCCATATTCACAGTATGTTAGGATTTTCTTATAGCCATCCGGATTACTGCCAGTCGTCATGATCCACAATCCATCGGCAGTAATCCCGCAGCTTCTGCAGCTTTATTTCGGCAGAAAAATTTTAGTATTTGCTTAAGATGGTTTCTTTGAAAAGGATAAGGTCCGTTTCTCCTGCTACTTAGCCCAGTCCGAACATACAGACCTCCTTCAATAAAAGCTCTTACAAGACAGTATTTATAGAGTTTTGAATCATCTGTAATGAAGACATCATTGTCAAGATGTACACACCCCGCCGGCTGGAGTGGCCGAGCGGTTCTAGGCGCTACAGTCTGGAACCGCGCGATCGCTACGGTCGCAGGTTCGAATCCTCCCTCGGGCATGGATGTGTGATGCCCTCAGGTTAGTTAGGTTTAAGTAGTTCTAAGTTCTAGGGGACTGATGACCTCAGAATTTAAGTCCCATAGTGCTCAGAGCCATTTGAACCATCTACACTTCCCGCCGAAAAAGTGAAGTACCGAAGAGTTACAGTCGGGTATCCATAGGATTTTGTACACGGATACACTATCGATCAGTATGTAAGTGATTAAGAGTTGCAATTCAATGTGACAGGCAGAACGCATCAGAGTGCATTAGTCTTGCTCGCGTTTGGTGTTGTTACCAGGCCTGGTAGGGTATATAAGGGGCGAGGACAGCGCCAGATCTTGAATGATCGCTATGAAGGACACAGAGGTGTCGCATACTCGTCTGAGACACTGTTGTCAGCAGCTGACAGAGTCTGAAAGGGGCATCATTGTAGGTCTTCATTTGGCCTCCTGGAATATCCACAACTGTGGGGCTTTGGAATGTGGCAGTGGCCTAATGTTGGAATGCATGGAAAGGTGAGTGCAGCGTTACTTGTTGTCAAGATTGTGGTCGACAGCGCCTGACAACCACAGGGTGTAGTCGCCATAATGTGCTCCAAGCACATCGTCACCCCATCTGCACCTAATATCAGAGAACAAGACAGTAGTGGACTTCCTGCAACATTTTTCACCACTGGTCAGTGACCAGCAGCAGCCGGTCTAGGGAAATACTTACCACCAACAGCCGTTAACACCACAATACAAACAGCTGTGTTTGGAGTTGTGCCATGGCCGGGAAGCATGTACTCCTGACGAATGACACCGTATTATATTCAGCAATGATTATTGGTTCTGCACTTCCCGTATGACCATCAGCGGCGAGCATGGCGGTCCCATTCTTCCACTGCTTGGAGAGGAGTTCAGTGTCATACCCTGGGGAGCCATCGCCTATGACTTCAGATCACAGCTGATAGTGACTGGGAAAACTCTGACGGCATAACGATTCTTAAGGGACTTCCTGCGACGTTATGTATTACACCTGTCATGCGACAATAGCGTACTGCCATTTTGCAACAGGATAATGCTCGTCCACATGTCTCTATGAGCTGTCTGCGTGGCGTATAAATACTATTGTGGTTATCATGATCCTAAGATGCGGAAACACAGACAGAACATGTATGGCACCATGTCGAACGTCAACACTGTTGCAGTGTACGATATGAAGAACTTCAGGATGCAACGGCCTTACGACATCCTTGCCAACCGAAATAGTGCAAGCATCCGGGTCAGAGTGGGTCCTACGTTATACTGACAAGTAGACTCTTAGCGCCAAGTTATTTTTAAATTTGACTGAAGCAACAGCAGATACCATCTCAATTCGTGAAGTTCCATTTCGTTTTCTCCTCTCCTGCTGTGTAATTCTCTCTCTCTCTCTCTCTCTCTCTCTCTCTCTCTCTCTCTCTTTTCCTCAATGTAATTCAAAGTCTGTCATAACCATCACCTCCACCACTGTCATACGTCTGCACCATACTATTCCTTTTCACATCTATTGCTGCATAAAGAGGGGTAATGAATATGGAATCCTGACGGCTCCGAATCACAGTATTCAGCACCCCTGTTGTGAAATATCTCCAGAGTTGCAAATTCAAGGTTGTTATCCGTAATTCCGTCTATCCTCTAGTCAGACTACATTCGGTTGTTTTTCCTCATGAAGATATGTCCATAGTCCATACATACTAAGTCAACTCGACGGACTCTACCCTCACCCCAGCACAATTACTGTGGCCAGTGGAAGTCGCCTGATATGCTTACTGAAAGAACAAAGTCCAAATCTCCATCCAGATACTCTGATTCCGGTTTATCCCCAACGTCTATCCTTAAGCTATTTGGAAGCTATTTTACAATCAAATGTTATTATGTATATTGCAAATAAGAGTATACGGAAATTATAGTAACAAAACAATTGTAAACTTATGTATTAATTTGCATTCAGCGAAATTTAACAAGGTACTGTCAGAAAATAAAATGATTCACTCAGAGCCTTAGAATAAATAGCAAACCGTGTAAATATATTGACGAGCCAAAACATTATCCTTGATAACATCTCGCTTCATCTTTCTAACACAATACAACAGCAGATCTCAGCCGCATGTATTCCCCAAATCTTTGATAGGTTTTCGGACGTGTGCGGCACCAGCTATGAAAGCACAAGCCTCGAGATTCCCGTACATTACAGACCGGTGGTTATTGGACGCAGAGATGGCCCCCGAAGGCGTACCTGACATCTTCCGTAGGGTTCACACCAAGAGAATTTATTGGCCAAGACAAGAACATGAATTAAAGATAAAATCTTCAGAGTTGTTAGACCGTGTCGTATTTCCTTCTAAAACAATCGACGTTTCGACCCCTCCCCTGGGATCTTCTTCAGGATGTTTCGGTGTCTACTATTGCTGGAACACTGTCAGTGTTCATACTGAAGAGGATCCCAGCAGAGGGGTCGAAACTTCGATTATTTTATAAGGAAATATGACGCAGACTAACAACCCAGAACATTTTATTTTTAGCGACAACGGCCACGAAAGCCTGCAGACTTACATAAAAACATGAATTCACTATCATTCTGTTGAAACTGCTATAACACGGTTATGACCTTATGGCAGGGACAGTTACGCTGCTGGCAAATGTCATCACCTTGTCACGATCCGTGCGGCTGTCCCCGTAGGAGGTTCGATTCCTCCCTCGGGCATGGGTATGTATGATGTCTATAGCGTAAGTTATTTTAAGTTAAATTACGTAGTGTGTAGGCTTAGGGACCGATGACCTCAGCAGTTTGGTTCCATAAGACTTTACCACAAATTTCCACTTTCTATGGGGAAGACATCAAGCGTGAAGGGATGGTGGCCCGCAATAATGTTCACGAAGACCAAATCTATTATGCCTAGGATTACTGCCACAGGCACATAGAATCCCAGGTGATTGTGTTCCATAATACAGGGTGTTACAAAAAGATACGGCCAAACTTTCAGGAAACATTCCTCACACACAAAGAAAGAAAATATGTTATGTGGACATGTGTCCGGAAACGCTTACTTTCCATGTTAGAGCTCATTTTATTACTTCTCTTCAAATCACATTAATCATGGAATAGAAACACAGCAACAGAACGTACCAGCGTGACTTCAAACACTTTGTTACAGGAAATGTTCAAAATGTCCTCCGTTAGCGAGGATACATGCATCCACCCTCCGTCGCATGGAATCCCTGATGCGCTGATGCAGCCCTGGAGAATGGCGTATTGTGTTACAGCCGTCCACAACACGAGCACGAAGAGTCTCTACATTTAGTACCGGGGTTGCGTAGACAAGAGCTTTCAAATGCCCCCAAAATGAAAGTCAAGAGGGTTGAGGTCAGGAGAGCGTGGAGGTCATGGAATTGGTCCGCCTCTACCAATCCATCGGTCACCGAATCTGTTGTTGAGATGCGTACGAACACTTCGACTGAAATGTGCAGGGGCTCCATCGTGCATGAACCACATGTTGTGTCGTACTTGTAAAGGCACATGTTCTAGCAGCACAGGTAGAGTATCAGAGTATCCCGTATGAAATCATGATAACGTGCTCCATTGAGCGTAGGTGGAAGAACATGTGGCCCAATCAAGACATCACCAACAATGCCTGCCCAAACGTTCACAGAAAATCTGTGTTGATGACGTGATTGCACAATTGCGTGCGGATTCTCGTCAGCCCACACATGTTGAGTGTGAAAATTTACAATTTGATCACGTTGGAATGAAGCCTCATCCGTAAAGAGAACATTTGCACTGAAATGAGGATTGACACATTGTTGGATGAACCATTCGCAGAAGTGTACCCGTGGAGGCCAATCAGCTGCTGATAGTGCCTGCACTCGCTGTACATGGTACGGAAACAACTGGTTCTCCCGTAGCCCTCTCCATACAGTGACGTAGTCAACGTTACCTTGTACAGCAGCAACTTCTATGACGCTGACATTAGGTTATCGTCAACTGCACGAAGAATTGCCTCGTCCATTGCAGGTGTCCTCGTCGTTCTAGGTCTTCACCAGTCGCGAGTCATAGGCTGGAATGTTCCGTGCTCCCTAAAACGCCGATCAACTGCTTCGAACGTCTTCCTGTCGGGACACCTTCGTTCTGGAAATCTGTCTCGATACAAACGTACCGCGCCATGGCTATTGCCCCGTGCTAATCCATACATCAAATGGGCATCTGCCAACTCCGCATTTGTAAACATTGCACTGATTGCAAAACCACGTTCGTGATGAACACTAACCTGTTGATGCTACCTACTGATGTGCTTATGCTAGTACTGTAGAGCAATGAGTCGCATGTCAACACAAGCACCGAAGTCAACAGTATCTTCCTTCAATTGGGCCAACTGGCGGTGAATCGAGGAAGTACAGTACATACTGACGAAACTAAAACGAGCTCTAACATGGAAATTAAGAGTTTTCGGACACATGTCCACATAACATCTTTTCTTTATTTGTGTGTGAGGAATGTTTCCTGAAAGTTTGGCCGTACCTTTTTGTAACACCCTGTATAATACTCACGTCTAAGGACCGTGAAAATAAAATCAGAGAGTTCCAAGCCAGCCGCAGGTTTACCGGCAGTCGTTATTCCCGCGAACAAACGCGACTGGAACAGGAGAAGGAGGAAGACACACTGGTTCAACAAAGTGCCCTCCGCCACACACAGAACGGTGGCTTGCGGAGCAGAGATGTGGATGTAAATAACACTGGTCCCATCAACCTGCGTTAGTGGCACCGTGACTGTTCTGAACGGCCGTTCGCCCATGTGACGGCATATTCGGACAAAACCGTCAACATGGTGTAACAAGAATAACAAGAAACGTAATTCATCGTACTTGGCGACACGTTTCCATGAATCCATGGTCAGATGTCGATGATCTCGTCCAATTGCTTCCTAATATGCGAAGTCGTTGGACCACCCTGGTAACCCATAGAGGTCGTCTTCTGCTCAACAAAGTGCGCTGAATGGTGTCCGGCGAAAAGGTTGTGGCTGCACCATCGCTGTGATGTGTCGTCGGATTCGCTCCGGATTGCCGCCTGTTCTGCTTTGTAGAGTATTAATGCCTCGGACCTCCACGTTCTGTTATGAGACAGGGATGGGTTACCCCTTAGTCAACCGCTCTTGGTTTCACTGCCTTCAACCATCTTCCAATTATGCTAACAACAGAAGCACCTGAACAGTGGACCAGCTTCACCGCTTCCGAGATGCTATTTCCCAGGCTCCGGACCATTACGATTTGCCTTTTGTCATTGGCACTTATGTCAGGCTCTCAGTTTCGGCCCATGTCGTCGCTTGAATGACCCTTCGTTAGTCTCTGATCTGCTTACGTACATTGCTGACCTTGTCACGTGCTTGCAACCCAAGTGCCATTTAAACTCGGGGCGGTCAGTAGTCATAGCGTTTCGGCTCATCAGCGTATGAAGCAATGCACCACTATAGTTCCCAGACTGTGGCCCGAAACGTAAAATAAATTTTTAAAAAATTCCATAAATCACTTGAGACAAATGTCGATCTGCTTCCTTTGATGAAGACGCGGGTTTCCTACCCCATTCAAGTCCTATCTGACCTTACGCTCCGTCCGTCATGACGTCCTCATCGTTGAAAATTTAGACATTAGTTGACGTCCTTCCTTCCTTCTAAATTAATACAACAAAGCGGGCAGAAGATTCATTAAGTAAAAAGATCACATAAACGGATCCGCAGAAAGGTTTCATTTTAACTCACTGTTGTTGTTCAGACGCACATTGCCTGCCCGTATTTTAGATGACTGCGCCCCAGAAATCTTTGTATCAACGACAACGGCAGCGAAACGTTATATTCTTAAACGAATAAATTTATTCGAGGGTAATTAAATTAAGAGACGTGTGAGAAAAGTAGTTAAACCAACAACACTGCGAGCGATGTGACAACCTTGTGTCTTTCTGCTTGTGTAGACAGGTGTGTTCATCCCTTTCAGATGCTCAGTCCGTGTTTCAGCTCCGTACAGCCATCACGTGGTTTTTGGGAGCGCCATCAGTGAAGCTGTGTTTTTGTTGTATGTTACAAAAATGGTATAGAGAAATTTACAGCAACGTTATGCCATCACGTTTTGTGTTAAACTTGAGGGAATCTGCGAGTGCGGCATTTGAAAAGTTGAAACACACCTATGGAGGACATTCCTGACCAATACCAGAAGTTCCTCCCTAGCACAAATAATTTTTTAATCGACAAGACCTTCATCTCCAAAAAACGGCGGAAACGTTTAACGTGTGTTTAACCACAAGGACGATGAGTCACCTGTTAAACGTCAGCCCCCGGTCGCTGAGTGCTCAGCGCTGCAGAATGTCAATCCTAAGGCCTGGGTTCGATTCCCGGCTTGGTCGGAGATTTTCTCCGCTCAGGGACTGGGTGTTGTGTTGTCCTAATCATTATCATTTCATCCTCATTGACGCGCAAGTCGCCGAAGTGGCGTCAAATCGAAAGACTTGCACCCGGCGAACTTTCGACCCGACGGGAGGCACTAGTCACACGATATAAAATAGAACCTGTTAAACAATTTCACCATTCCTCAAATTACGACCGACGTTTTGCACATGCGAGAGCTGTATGCTGCGTCCTAACAACGCCCCCTGTCACACAGCCACTTCCATCACGACATTTTTGACCTCGAAAGGCATTCCTGTTGTTCCACATCCCCAATTCACCTGATCTGAGTCCTTGTGACTTTTTCTTTTCCCAAATTTGAGAACTGTCTTAAAAGAATGTCATATTGGGTCTTTGGAAATGTTGCCGACATATTAAAAAGCCCAACCAGTTGAAGCCTTTCAGCACTGCTACCAAGCCTAGGAGCAACGACTCCACCAGTGTATAGCCGCCGAAGGGAACTACTTTGAAACGGACAATATTATTGTTTGAAAAAAAAAACTTTGGTCGGTAAAAAAAAATCATACACCTCGTGTTCACCTATAGCATTAACAGCCATTTGTGGCAGTGGCTACACTCTTCTAGGGTGAAGTCTTCCTCGAGCCACAAGTTTTTGCCGTGTTAAATAGCAATAAGGAGAAAAGTCCAGTAGATTCCAAGGCAGACCACTGACTCGCCAGCTGCGGAGCCCGCTGGGCGTATTGGCTCCCCGCCAGGTCGGCGCATTCGCTGGCTTCTGGCGCCCCGGCGTCTGCCCCTGGTTCGGCGCTCCCTTGGCGCCAATTAAAGTGCGCCGGCCGAAGCGTGCGCGGAAAGCCGGGCCCCTGGTAATTAGGCTGGCCGCTCTACACAGCAGGTGCTCAGCCTCTTTTGTTTTTCACTTCTCGCCGCTTTGCGTACGACGGCCGAGGAATACCACCGGTGAGTCTCCGAGTTCCTGTATTAAACGGGAAAGGAAGCGTGCAAGATAATGTGCAGTCAAGATTCTCCGCACGTATTCCAGAAGAAAGCACACAGTACAAAGTATCTGTCGTCACCAGGAGGTACAGCGCTAATATCGTGTAACAGAGATAAGAAAATAAAAAACACTCGCAACTGCAGAGCAAAGTACCACAATTAGGTAACCAAGCAGCTACTGGATGAACTAGGAGAAATGATATAAGATACATGAAGCAGACTACGGCAGTATTTTATAAACCGAAATATTTTCTCACTTGTAACAGACGATATTCGTCTTCAGGAAGGTAAAAGATAAAGCATTTGACCTGAAGAGTTCCGCTACATGGAAACGAGATGTGAGCTAATCAAGCTCGTGGTAGGAGATACAGAAGGGTTGGAATTCCGTTGTGTTACGAGAAGATTGCGAATGTACCATAAGTAGAACCCTCGATCACTCGCGTTGTTAGAACAAATCTAACATTTATGATTTTAGTTAAATATTCCGACACAGTTCAAAGCTAATGAACTGATGATCTAGAAATGCTTTCTTTCATATCCCGTGCTTCCTTTAATCTGTGACGCGACAGTCAAATTTCAACAATAGCCTGCTAGTCGTGCCATTATTTGAAGTGGTGCGTACTGTCAGATTTTTTTTCTAACACGGAAGTCTTTGCGTAACAATTACTTCTCCTTTCGTGGAATAGCGCCTTGCTTCACTTTTAGTCTGTTTCTTGTAAAATGCGGCTGTGTTCGTTTCTTTTCTCCTGAAAGTATTCAGCGTATGTTACGTCTCTTATAAAAAAGTATGTATTCTTATTGGGTTTTACGAACTGAATGAAGCAGTTGTTTATACAGAGTACAAGACATTCTCTGTCGGATATGAAAAGTTATAAAACTTTCCGAGGAAGAAGTCATGTCAGAGGAACAGATGTAGATGTGGCTAGATGAACCACTAGACAAGGATATATACATAGAGGGTCTGTCATCAGATACTGACGCACCCTCTGTGCATGAAGAGATCTGTACCGAAACAAACCAGTCAGAGAGCGAATCAATACTTCTTCTACAGCTATTTCTCAAAACAGGGTGTTACAAAAAGGTACGGCCAAACTTTCCGGAAACATTCCTCAAACACAAAGAAAGAAAATATGTTATGTGGGCATGTGTCCGGAAACGCTTACATTCCATGTTAGAGCTCATTTTATTACTTCTCTTCAAATCACATTAATCATGGAATGGAAACACACAGCAACAGAACGTACCAGTGTGACTTCAAACACTTTGTTACAGGAAATGTTCAAAATGTCCTCCGTTAGCGAGGATACATGCATCCACCCTCCGTCGCATGGAATCCCTGATGCGCTGATGCAGCCCTGGAGAATGGCGTATCGTATCACAGCCGTCCACAATACGAGCACGAAGAGTCTCTACATTTGGTACCGGGGTTGCGTAGACAAGAGCTTTCAAATGCCCCCATAAATGAAAGTCACGAGGGTTGAGGTCAGGAGAACGTGGAGGCCCTGGAATTGGTCCGCCTCTACCAATCCATTGGTCACCGAATCTGTTGTTGAGAAGCGTACGAACACTTCGACTGAAATGTGCAGGAGCTCCATCATGCATGAACCACATGTTGTCTCGTACTTGTAAAGGCACATGTTCTAGCACCACAGGTAAAGTATCCCGTATGAAATCATGATAACGTGCTCCATTGAACGCAGGTGGAAGAACATGGGGCCCAATCAAGACATCACCAACAATGCCTGCCCAAACGTTCACAGAGCAATGAGTCGCATGTCAACACAAGCACCGAAGTCAACAGTACCTTCCTTCAATTGGGCCAACTGGCGGTGTACAGTACAGTGCATACTGACGAAACTAAAATGATCTCTAACATGGAAATTAAGCGTTTCCGGACACATGTCCACATAACATCTTTTCTTTATTTGTGTGTGAGGAATGTTCCCTGAAAGTTTGGCCGTATCTTTTTGTAACACCCTGTATACAGATCGTGAAACTTTTCTTGGCCAGGATGGAATAACAGAATGCTTGAAGCAACACGCTCCTACAGCAAAAACTGCCCGTCAGAATATTGTTACACAGTTTCCAGGTGTGAAGGGTGTTACAAAAAATTCTAAAACAATTTTGGAATGGTGGAAATTATTTTTTCCAGATAATGTAATTGGTCGCATTGTGGAATACACAAGCTACGAGCTTGACATAATTGCAGCATCTTATTCACGGAGTGCTCGAGATTGCCCACGGACAGATTTTGAAGAGTTATCTGCTTCCTTTGGTGTATTATATCTCCCAGGAGTGAAAAAGGAACAGCATCTTAATACTGATGAGCTATGGGACACTGATGGGACTGCACCGGGTTTCTTTATTGCATCGATAAGCAAACGAAGTTTCCACTTCTCCAAGCTATACGTTTTGACGTCAAATCTACGAGAGCTCGGAGAGAGGAAACAGATAATTTGGCACCTATTAGCGAATTATTTTACGAATTTGTGGATGTTTGCAAGAAGAGCTATAGTGCCGGTGCATTGACAACCATAGACGAGATGTTAGAACCATTCCGTGGACGTTGCAAATTCAGGCAGTAAATAGCAAACAAGCCTGCAAAATATGGCATCAAGGTATATGCGCTCTGTGATGCCAGGACGTTTTATACGCTAAATATGGAAGTACATGCAGGCAAACAGCCTACTGGTCCGTATCAAGTACCCAATGACTGAGAGAATGTGGTGTTACAATTGATTCGACCGATTGACATAACAGGCAGATACGTGACGATGGACAATTATTTTACATCTATACCATTGGCTAACAAAATGTACGCCAATCATCGACTCACAGTAGTAGGTACTCGACAGAAGAATAAAAGAGAAATTCCACCGGATCTTCTGGATGTAAAGTGTAGGCAACAACTGCTTGATATGCTCACACGTCCCAAAAAAGAACCACAAAAATAATTTTCGAATGTTATCCACCATGCACGGCGACGATGCTATAGACGCTGAAAGTGGCGAAGCGAATAAAACTGAAGTCATTACATTTTACAATCTCACAACAGGAAATGTAGATGTTGTCGACCGTTTGAATTCAGAATTTTCTGTTTCACGAATAAGCAACCGCTGGCCTCTTACACTGTTTTTCAGCTTGTTGAACATCGGAGCAATAAATGCACAAATAATATATAAGGTAGACACAAATGACTTAATTCCACGGAGAAGATTCATCACAGAATCGAGTGTGATTCTAATAAAAGCCCACATGCTCAAACGCTTGTCGATTCTGAGGATAACACTTAGCTTGAAGGACAAAATAAAAGGTGTCGAACACATTTGCGAACTACCGACAGCTAAAGAAGAAAATGAATCAAGAGAAAAAACAAGATGTTCTACTACCCTAAAAGGAAAAACGGATTCACACAGCATAGCTGCTATCATTGTTACAGCTCTATCTGCAAAGAACATACAACATCGAGTGTTCTTATTTGCCAAGAGTTTATGCCACAAGAAGCCATATCTGAATCTGACGAGTAAAAAGGAGTGTGGTTAACATTAATTCATCACTTGCTATAAATATTACGAAGTGCTGTTCACACAGATGTTGTAATTGTAATCAAAAACGTTTGTGAAATCTTTGCATGTTGAAATATTTTTAAGTTTACCAAATTACATGTTCCATACCATATTTATATTAATTTATTATGCTTTGGGGATAATAAAGAAATGATTTATCGTATAATCGTGTCTTTGTCTGGCATAAAGAGATAAAAAAGGTGCAAGATCTCATTGTCAGAAAAAGTTTAAAAGGTAGTTATCGCGTGCCAACAATATACGCGAAAGACTGTGGGATAAAAGATGAAAACCAATGTAATTTAATTTTTTATTTTTTTTAAATCTTCTGTTTTTACATAGTGGACATCTCATTCAGAGGAATAAGCCTGAAATGTTTGTGTTATGAGAACTTCCTTGCTATTCTTGGCTACTTCTACCAAACTATTACATGTGTAATCTGTTATATATATAATGTAAAGCGTATATTTCTATGTGTGTATATTCGGCATCTCCTCCCAGACCTCTGTATCGATTTCAACCAAATGTGGCGCAAAAACATTAGACCTCATGCAGCAGCACTGCGGGGTTTAAAACCTTTTAGCTCCAAAAGGACAAAAACGTGTTTTTTTCGAGTTCCTGGGATATAGGCGGCTCTTTGCGACAGGCAAGTTATGTGGGAACTGCATTGGCCTGCCAAACCAAGCTACTTCTCAGGGCAGTCTATATGTCAGGGGCAAGAAACGGTTTTCCAGTCCCCAATATATACACTGCCCTGCATGACAGGTGTATTTTGTTGGATAAGTGTTGACGTGCTTTACTTAACTGCTTTGCATGTTGATCTGTACATCAAAGGCAAATAATTTTCAATCCCCTGATGTGTAGCCTGCCCTGCATGTCAAGGGTGTTGTAGGAGTAGTATTTGCCTGCTTTGTCGAACTTTCAGAGGCTACACACGCAAGTGAGTATCGCTGGGGACAGTTCAGATGGGCGCAGGAGGAGATGGGCAGAGCAAGAGGGAAGGGAAGAAATGGACGGTGAGAGAGGAGGAGGAGGAGTAGATGTATGAGGCAGTGGAAAGTGCACAAGAATGGTGGGTTCAAGGAGGGAGATTAGATGGAGGCAAGATGGCAAGAGAGAGGTAAGAGCATATGGTCAGAGTGAAGGGGGAGGAAAATATGATCAGAGAGATGGAGTGGAGAAAGTGGGCAATGAGAGGGGAGGAGGAGATGAAGATTCAGGGACAGTGGGGAGAAAGAAGTTGAGGGTGAGGTGGACAGACAAGAGGGTGAGGTGGATACACAGAGGGGTAGGAGGGGGGTTGTTCAATACATGTGTTGAACACATGCGCAGGCAAAGGTACGGGAAAAAGGCTGGTGTTTATATGCATAATGTAGTTTAAAGTTGAGCTAAATATCTCAGTGTACAGTCTACGGAATGTCGTTACTCCTGCCAGGCAAAGGATGTAAACACTCTACTTGTGAACTGACAGAGTAATTCATTATTAGTTCACACTAATACGTCAAAACAAACGAACACGTTCATCAGTTTGGTGTTGTACTATTGTCTGTCATATTATGTAACTGCTCGGACAGAAAGTTTTTCTTCTTCAGATCTTCCACCTCGTTTCACAGAACACAAATTCTTGTATCAAAACTCTGAAACCTAGCAAGTATTCATTCATTCATTTATATAAGTCATTTATATAATACTTACCACCACTCGTGTCTTATTCAGTAGCTGCCGAAAAACAAACCACAGAATAAAATAAATGTCATATTGACGACAGCGGAATTGGTTTGGAATAATGTCCTGTTTTCCTGTTACTGTTCAATTTCTTAGAATTTAGTAATTTAGTAATTAGTAGTGTAATAAGTGTGAGGTCTCGCTTATGATGGTAGTAATGCCCTCAAACTTGTTGAATATTCGCGAAAAACTCGTGTTTTACCAAAACAGGCATGACCCTTTCCTATTAGATCTAATTAGAATTTAACATCCCTTCATAGCAGGAAGCGTTAAAGGTATAATGGACACAGCAAAAAACATAAATCACTGATAGCCACGTAACAACTGTAGAAAGATTAAGCAAATTGTTTCCAACGAAAAGCCGTGACTAAGTGTTGTGTTGGAGTCGGTCTTTATCGTGAGACAGAACAGTGTTGGTTAGCGTGTCAAGTCGTTTATCTGGTTCTCCGTCGCTGTTATTGCAGCCTATCACGACATACATTTGCAGTAATGTAGGCGGCGTTTCGATTGTGTTCATCCTAACGAACACCTGGCACCAATGATGCAAACTTAACGAAATACATATCTATTGAAATAGGTATGAGTCTTCAGTCTTTAATTTACCTTACACAACTCTGACATTTAACAGTGTATTTGTCTTTATTCTACTATTATTCAGCATTCTCAGCAATTTAGAAGCGAAAGATGCGTACTAACAACATAAAAAATACCGTAATTGGCGTAATGCTTTGTCTTAACTCACTGGTTGTTGCAAAGTATTACTTTATCTCATGTATTTACGATCAACCATATTTATGATGTGACGATTCTGTCTCAAAGTTAACATATGTAAGGCTTAAGTCCTTTTGTAAAGGGAATTTTCTTTACAGGTGTTTCAAATTAAGCAGTTTAGTGAAATCGTTTACATATAGTATACATGTAATTATCTGCGCATCTGACTTCCATAAGATTTGACCTGATACATTTTAAATTTAAGAGAGAATAATCATTATCGAAATAATAATGCATGAGCCAAGTTAATATTTTGTATAGCTGCAACCAGTTAGTTAAAGACATATTGCTCTAATGTTTACTTCTCAAGTTACGATAAGTTGTTTTGTTTGTTTGTTATTAAGTGCCTGATGATAACGTTGTAGCTATAAAATTGTAGCACAATTAACAGATTCACACAACAGATGTCGATCTTACATCAAAAATTTCAAATTCTTCTTCTTTTTTTCGTTTGTAACAACACCAAAATGTAATAAACGATTGTTTCATTCAGACTTTCAGTCGTTCGACATTACTGGTTCTCTCTTACTTCCTCCCTTGTCATGCTGTGGTAACTAAGGTTTCAGCAACTTTAGTTGGAATGGTTTAGAACAATCGACGAGCCTGACGCAGTTTAGTTGTGATCTCCTAGATATTGCTATAACTACACTCCTTACTGTTGTACCATTTTTCCTAAGAAATTTTCGGAGTAGGAAATCTATGCCTCCCTCTGACTCAGAGGTATGTGTTTCACAGTCGCAAACGAAAATAATTTTTTTTCATCCTCATCATCAAATCTATTTCCAACGTACGAGAGGTTTTAGTTTCACTTAGAAAACTGTAACATTCCTCTGATGTTTCAGTCTTACACCGACCACGAAAGTATCGAAATTGCCAGTAAAGTTTCTACAGTCATAGTTTGCCACGGAAAAAAATACATGCACTGTAAGGTAGGAAAGAGATTAAATTGCAATAAAATGAACAGCTGTAAATAAAAAGGGCCAAAGAGCTTGTCATAATAGCTAAGATATGTACTAACTAGTGCACCCACTGTAATCCAATAAGAAATGCATTTGTTTATGTTGAGCGCTGTTTTTTTAAAGAAGTCCTTGTTCTTTACTTCTAAAACCACACACACACATACACACACACACACACACACACACACACACACACACAGTAACTTGCACACAGGGGATTACTGATCATACCATGTACTTCAATGGATATCAGAAAACGAGGAGGACTTGCTCACGAAAAAGACCAAAAATTTGAAAAAAGGTATTTCTGCTTAATAGAGAATATCTCTTCCTGATGACTGCAAAGATGTGTAGTTTATGGACATTTTCATTTTCCGTTCGTTCGTAAATTCAGTTTGAACGTAATGTCGCACAAGTGCTACTCTCCTCTGTCATTATAAATGGAGTCATAATATGTGCTGTGTCGCTCTTTTCCCTACTTTTCTCAGCTTTTAGAAATGGATCATAAGCAAAGGTATATTCTAGTAGGCTCTATTACCAAAACCTAAGTACAAGCGAATTTAGAAGGCTGAGATGCAATCAAAGATTTTATGATATACTTGTTTACTTAACGCTTATAGAATTTGAAACACAGATACTTCATAGATACTGATTTGTTGTACGAATTCACTGTATGAGTGAATTAGATATCTCTGTGACCTCTCACAGTATCGCAATGAAAGTTTTAACAGCTGCATAGGGGAGCGAAAACTGAAAACTACTGAAAATAGGGATGCATAACATTAAATGATTGTGCAATTTCTTGAAAATATTGTATACACAGACGAAGGGATATGGTTTATGCTCTTTTATTGATTGACTGCAGTTGTAGAAGGTGTCACTCTGGAGGCTAGGAAAAACAAAAGAGGAAAGAGAAAGGGCATAGGGGACAAAGAAACAGGTGACGAACAGGAATATGCACCTGAATGTTTTAAAAATGAGGGGTTGGAAGCTAATAAGTTCATAAATCTTCCGATTTACCAAAACCCTGAATTTCTATCATTCAGGTACGCTTCTCTCCTAAATGACTGAAGTTAAACTCACTAAAATTGGCACATACAATTACAGTTACTTTCTTTACCTCCCTTGCCTATTATTTTCAGAATATTCTGAAACATGATGATGATGATGATGATGATGCGTGTGATTATTAATGTAAATCTAATGTATTTCTCGTACTATAATATAAATTTTGTACATTTTCCACAGATTAGAGTTAGAAGAGGAAATTGAAGAAACATTAAATACTTCGCTCAACGTTGTCTGTAGCGTGAATGTTTTTCTAAGCAGTGCAGTCAGCAACCTGAAAGAAAGTGGTATCCTATTTTAATAGTGATCGGTTTTTTAACCTTTTATAAATATTGTTGCAAACAACACGATGCAATAAATATTTCAATGATTTTCTCAGAAATAGTTTGACTAGTAACCATAATTGTTTCTAGAATTTTTTGACTACTTATGCTTAACAATCAGTAACAATGCGAGGAGGAAGAGAGTGTTAAAAACACAGGCCGGTCAGAGATGGGTCTCCTCAGAGATTACGGAGGTCGTCTTGATGAACAAAGTGAAATTAGAAAACCATATCCGGTAATGTTACCCAATGACTATAGAATGTTGCAGCTACAGGGGCTATTGCCGAACGATGGGTCATCACTTCGGAAAAAAACTTGAATTTGTATGCTGACTGACTCTAAGTGAAGTGCCAAAAATTCGTAACTCTTTTTTCAAGAGGTGGTAGAACAATCAAGAAGGAAGACTGGAGTTTAAGGCCCCGTCGACTACGCGGTCATTAGAGAAGGAGCAGAAGCTAGGATTCGGGGAAGAAATCGATGATTGCCTTATGCAGTCTAGAGAAACCACAGGGAGCCTCAATCTGGATGAGGGAGGGGGAAGAGGGGCTTTCAAGCTTCTCACTTGTTGAATGAAGCTCGCTACGAATTCCTCCCCTGCGACAACCTCTTCATCTCAGAGTAGCACTTGCATCCTACGTTTTCAGTTATTTGTTGGATGTATTCAGATCTGTCTTAGACTACAGTTTTCACTTTCTACAGCTCCCTTTAGAAAAATGGAAATTAATTCTTGATGTATTTACACATTTCCTCCCATCAATGTTTCTCTCCTCACGGATTCTGTGGACAACCTCTTCATTCCTTTCTTTTATTAGTCTCCCTAACATTCAACATTCTTCTGTAGCACCACATCTCAAACGCTTCAATTCCCTTTTTTTCCGGTTTTCCCACAGTGAATGACGTAGTGCGTTCCGAAGATACATTCTTTGAAATTTCTTCCGCAAATTAAGGCCAAGGTTTAATAGTTGCAGTCTTATGTTAGCCATGACTGCCTTCTTTGCCAGTGCCATTCTGCTTTTATGTCCTCATTACTTCGTCTATCTTGTGTTATTTTGTTTCCAGGACAGCAGAATTCCTTCACTTCGTCTGCATCGTAGGTTTCAATTTGCTGTTACGTTTATTACTAATCTCATTTCCACTACGCCTTATGATTTTCGTTTTTCTTTTCGATTTACTCACAGTTCACAGTGCATGCTCATTATACTTCAATCCATTCAATAAGTGGTGTAGGTCTTCCTTACATTCACTGATAATAGCAATGTCATTAGCGAATCTTATCACTGATATCCTTTCACGCTGAATTTTAAATGCATTCCAGATCCTTTCTTCTACTTCTGCCATTACTTCTTAGATATTAAGATTGAAAAGTACAATCGGGGGACTACATTCTTCTGTTAAATCTTTTTTTTAAGTCGAGCACTTCGTTCTCTGTCTTCCATTATTATATTCATCTTCTTGATTCTTATACATGTTACATGTCACCTGCCTTCCCCTAGAGCTCACACAGATTTCTCCGATAATTTTGTACATATTGCATCATTTTCCATTCTCGAACACTTTTTCTGTATTGCCTAATTGTATGAATGTGTCTTGATTTTTCTTAAATCCAGGCTCTATGTGCCTGATCTATAACGGAGTAGTTAGTTAGTTTCAAGTTCCGTATTACATTTTCTACGATAGATCGTAATGATGTGGAATGAGTCATTTTACATCCATATCGCACATTAATTTGTACATATGGTAACATTCTTAATATTTCTAAGTGTTCTTTTTTTACGAAAATAAAGAAAAAGGTATATAGATATGAGGTAGTAATTCCTACCCATCCCATTTCACACATTAAAGTAATAGAAATTTTTCTACAAAACAGAAGGAGCTGTCAAGTAGAAACTTTGTAGCTAGATCTCAAATTTTACATTGCTGTCTGTAAGACATTTTATACCACTTGACAAGTGATCTGATCAAAAATTTGTGTTGCAGTACCGTGCACTACTTTTCCTGTTAAATATATTCTTAATGAAGAGTAGTGAACGTCATTTTTTCCCTCTGGTATTACACTTACGTACGTCATCCTTTCTTTTTGAACTGCAGTGGATTAGTTACAACAAGCTCCAAACGGAATAAATACACTGTGAAGCAGTAGTCACAATGACCAACTCTTTAAACAGGTGTCTACAAGATTATCGTGGTGTATCATCACATATTATTCTTGCAGCACGTTTTTGTACAATAAAGACTTTCTTTTTTTAAAGCTGAGATACTCCAGCATCTGACATAATTGAATGAAAATCTGCAAGACTGAATGAAAATATTCGAAACATGTCAACTGACTGATTTGTCTCTCCTGAAGATTTGCAATGATTCTAAGAGGAAATGTGCCTGAACTAAGTTGTTTAAGGAGTACCAAAACGTGCTTTTCCCAATACCGATTCCCGTCAATATGGACACCTAAAAATTTTGAAGTTTCCATCTGTTTATTATTTCGTCACCTTGTGTTAGACTTATCACTGGTGTAATACCCCTAGATGGCCAGAATATAATGCGTTGTATCTTTTTAAAATTGGGGGTAAGACCATTTGCGGAAAACCAGTCAAAGATATTTATAAGTACTTGTTCCGTTCTTCTTTTTCTATACTTATGGTTGGACTGATTACAATACTAGTGTCTCCGCAAAAAGAACTAATTATGCTTGTCGTATATTACACAGGAAATCGTTTACTTATAAGAGTAACAGTAGTGGACATAACATTGAGTCTCGGGAAACCCTATACGTGATTTCTCACCAGTCAGAATTATGTCCCCAGACTATATTTTTGACTGAATCACTAAGTACAACTTTCTGCATACTTTTAGTTAGATATAACATTATCTATTTATTGACTATACCATCAATCCTATAAAACTTTTATTTATCTAGGCGAACACTGTGATTCACGCTGTCAAATGCCTTAGATAGGAGGAAGAAAATACTAACGGGCACTATATTATTATTTAATTCTTGTACCAGCTGGTGAGTGAACATGTAAATGACTTACTAGTAGAGCTGCTCTGCTGAAACCCAAACTGTGGTCTACAGAGTATATTATTGTCGCTAAGGTGAGATACAATGCTAGAATCACCTTCTAAAAATTATGGAAAATTATGCCAACAGTGAAACAGGACGGTAGTTATTGACCACTCTCTCAGCACTTTTCTTAAAAAGCGGTTTAACAACGGCATATTTCAGTTTCAAGACAACAGATGCGTATTCCGAAATTGTTCGGATTCCCGTCAGGCCATCAGTATTCAAATTTTCCGTGACTTGTCTGACGTAATTTAGCCGAGCCATGGAAAGTTGCCCGTAGCCTTTTGAAATGAACCAATTCGGAATTTGTCTGACGTAATTTAGACAAATTTCGAATTGGTTCATTTGAAATGGCTGTAGGCCATTTCCTGTTGCATCAGTGTCCGTTCTGAGTTTCGGTTCCATCAGTAATGCCATTATGGCGGATCGAAAGTTCAGCACTATTCTCCACATTCGTTCTGTTTCAACACTTTGATCTTACGCTATATCTAGTTTATACGTGATGCTTACAAATCGGTAGATAGAAACAGAGATACCAACCATTTAACATACACGACAACTGGATTTCATCCGGCGTTCGGTTAAAAAGGTGAAAACTAACTGAGAAAATCAGAAAGGGGACTTATTATCCATTAGTTATTACAGTTTGAAGTACTCTTTCTCCTACAATCATATAAATGGGTAAAGGAATAACCACCCGAATGATATCGTGTACCTTCTCTCTCTCTCTCAGAAAACCTCAGAAAAAACCAAGGTATGAAACAAAAGATAATATTTCAATCTATTTCACTTTCAGAGAAAAATGAGGAATTGTCGATGATACTTGCCAGTTCCTAATTTGCGGTGGTTCACTTAGAGAATAAAGAGCAGGCTTTGTAAATCTGGGCCTTCCTATCCTCTTTTCTGGGCTGCCTGAGAACACAGAGTTTCAGTCTGTTTGCAGAGAGTAAGGCTGGTACCTGAAAAAACACCGTTTGTGAGCGGTATTTTTAATGTATGAAAACAGACCTAGTTCTGTTTTACCACTCTGCTCTACTAACTTACTAACTAATTTGCTGCTTTAATGTGAATATAGAAATCCGCAGCTGAATTATATTCTCTACAATTAAAAAGTAATCCATTTCGTAAGAAACGGTAACGTGTTCGCTCCAAAGTTTTCGCAGTTCTACGCCTCCCTATAGGAAACTCACGCCCTATTAGAGAATTCAAGTAAGGTAGAATTTTAGCACTGAATTAACAGATGATGATCCTGTACTTGCTACGGCAATAATGACTAATTTTCCTCTATAATTAGGAATCTTTCAACGTTTTGTAGGTTTGCTTTTCTGATGGTGTGTGTTTTCTGTGTCGTTCTCTACGTTACCGATGGAAAGCATGTAGACATGAAAGCGCACTGCCGCTATAAAATTTCTGATATCCCGCACAATATTTTTATGAAGGCTCTGGTCTTTAAGTGGAATGAAATTGAATAACAAACACTCGCGAAAGAGAAACAGTGCTTGGAAGTGTACAGAATTTGTTTCTTTTATTCTAGCCTGTGAACACAAAGAATTTGTCCTCGGACTATTGATTTCGGTCAGTGGTGACCATCTCTAGATCTGTTTAAGAAATCTATTAATACAACAGGAAGTGTAAATCACGTCAGTCACTATTCCCTACAGACAGAATGACATGTTTCCAAAACATCTGCGCCTACTTGGCTACTTATTTGACAAAGGCGTCAGTCAGAATAGACAATTGTGGAGTTGTTCTAGTACATTCTGATTTCTACTGCTTCTTTAGTAACAGAATCCTTCTTATATAGAAGCATGAGACAAGAATTTAGTTTCATCAAACTTTATTCTCCGGTTCTATGTGACTAATATCTTGCCCACACATCTAAATACTGGGATTCTTTTATTAAAGAAGTAGTAGAAATTATAATGAGTGAGAACAACTTCATGACAGCGGCTATAATCCTACGTTTGTAGTGTGAAGAAGCAAGAAGTCACAGAGAAATGCGCTGTATTGTATAGTTCCTACGACATACGAGGTGCGGCTGAAAAATAATGGAAGTGATGATGTCACGAAGTGAGCATGCGCTAATGATGAACAACTAATAGCTGTAAAGCGTGAAGCCTTCTTAGTCGAATGCGGTATCTCTGGTGACTACAGACAAATCAGTGTGGCCTTGGCCTTCGTTTGTGTTAAGAGCTGCTATTTTGTTTTGCAGGGAATATGTTAAGGTTAAAAACAGAGGAAAATGGCTCTCAGCACTATGGGACTTATCTTCTGAGGTCATCAGTCCCCTAGAAGTTAGAACTACTTAAACCTAACTAACCTACGGACATCATACGCATCCATGCCCGAGGTAGGATTCGAACCTGCGACCTTAGCGGGCGCGCGGTTCCAGACTGTAAACAGAGGAAAGAATTATCGTGAATTTTCAAATGAAACTTGGAAAAGCTGCTACTGAAACCTATCTTTTTACTAAAAGAAACGTGTGTGGCGAAGACTGTTTAGTATGCTTTTGCGTGGTTCAAGATGGCGAAGAAGACATTGAGGATGGCTCATTCTGGGGATGCCTTTCAACATCAGAAGCGTATGAAATAAAAAGTACGTAATCTCTTTTCATCTGACCTTCTGAAACTGTAGGAATTGATGAGGGCGCGGGGCATGGGTCGGCAAAGGCTGGATTCTGACGAATCTTGTTTTTTCGCTTATGGACCAGGATTTGGGTGATGGATCTTAGTTGTGGGTTGGGGGGGGGGGGGGGGGGGGAGGGGGGGGCAGTGGCTGGGACTCTATCCAGGTTGTGTGGGGGAGTGTGGGCTGCGTTTTCAGTGTTCTGCATCATGGTTTCTACACCTCGGCGGCGGTATGCAGAGGAAGTGGGAATGCTCCCATGGCTTATGCTTTTACTACTAGCATTAATATCAAAAAGTAAGGGGTTCAACTGCAAGAAGATCGCCTAAGCATTTACTGCCACCAGGAATAGTTCTTCGCCATTTCGATGCTGCATGCTCATGCATTTAATAAAAGTGTGTTTGATGTACTAGCTTTTGGACAATGAAGACAACCTATAGCTGGCAGTGTTTATGTGTATACAGAAGTAAATGAAGGCACGTAGACGTGGACACAATCAGTGGCAGCATGATGTAATGGAGAAGTAAGTCAATCACGCAAGGCCACCACAACAGAAGCACGACAGTCAGCTATTCCTGACGTAGATAGTGGACGATTTCATCCAACGCCCGAGGCGACTGAAATTTAACTCAGCTGATAAACCACAAACACTTCACGAAAGAATATCGCCTCGAGAAACTTTGATCTCTTTAACAGCTGTAAAACTTGCGACTTACCCTTACATGTTACCTATAGCGCCTGCAAAACAAGTTGTGTCCAAGTAGTTGAGACGTTTTGCATAATCTGCTAGCTCCAGATTCCACAGATACATTAATGGTACCAAAACTCCATCTGCCACGGCGAGCCTTTTTTCGCACGTAAGCGCTTTTGCGGTCGTAGTTCGTAGGCTCTATTGGCGAATACCTCGTAGGGGCGACAGCGACCTTATGAAATACCAGTCACAGTGGTATTTACTATTGGTAGTGGCGTCTGCCTTCCCGATGGGAGGCAGCAACCGAACGCCTCCTCAAAAATACAAGTGAAAGGAGCTTAAAAGAGGGCGCCAGTGATTCTGTCGTTGGAGGTAAATCAAGTCAAACAAGAGACAGACAACTTTTATTCTATGATAAAATCTCATTATGCCAGAGTTTCTAATCGTACTTTCATTGCATTATATTACTGTTCTTCTAGTGTAACATCGTTAGTATCTCACTTCAGTTTAGGAAGTTTGAAACCTACAAATTAAAGGGCGATCCAGTATTCATTCTCCGACCTTCACCAATTACCTAAACGTTTTAGAGCTTTTACTCAATGTACGGGGTATATTGTAATTAATAGTGAAAACTTGTACACGTGAAAATGTACGACACTGGAAGCAAAACCTTTCCTTTAAACACAGATCCGCAAACTAGCCGCTTGCGAGATGTTTGCCAACGTGTGGGTGTTAGTCGCCACTGAGTGTGGAACAGGGCCCTAGTTAGTACGAATGTGTCTCAAATGTAAATTTTTCCTGATTCAAGTATACGGACACGCTTTTGTTAGTGTCACAGGTGACCCAACAACCATCATTTTTGGACAAATTAATCGATGAATTCCGCATTGTGAACCTATAAATCACAGACAATATTTCTAAAACACTATTTTTTCGTATTAAGCTGAAGTGCAGCCGATGTTAGCATATTTTGTGAACCTGGGTACGAGAATTTTCGTTCAAACACAGTGTAAGAGTAACGGCCGCTGTCTCAAAGCACGACCGAACACGAATTTTCTATAATCCAGTCTGTCCGTACCTTTTATGTCAAAAATTGATTTATGTGGTTTTTCCACTGTTTTTGGAAAATGTTCACACAGTTCTTTGATAATCAAACGTCTTTCAGCTTAGATCTTTCCTTCAGAGTTTCCATTAGGAACTGTGGATGCATTCTAACCTTTCTATTCATATTTGATGACACTTCTTCACCTTGAAACGTACTAACCATTTTACTATGGCTCTTGATTTTCGTACGTAGCATAGTACCAACACGTAGAAGTTGTATTACGCATTCCCTCAGCAGTTTCCTTGCTTGTGCTCGAAAAAAGAATAGCATACACTATAAACTTGTGTGTTTTTATCCAGATCACGTAATTCAGTACACTTTGTGACCTAAAATGGGGCTAGGTCAACTGTGAAACATCTTGTATTATATACGACGGTTGCCCAGAAAGTAATGCATCGCTTTTTTTTCTCAGCCTAAAACAATGTTACGAATGCGAATCATTATATATGTATTATCTGCAGTTTCCTGAGTAAGCGCGCCGAGTTTCCGTCACTTCTGACGGATTGTGCAGCTGCAGACCAGTTTCAAAATGGTGTCTGTAGGTCATGTACGTTACGAGCCGTCATTGAATTTCTCACCGCAGAGAAAGAAACTGTAGGGAATATTCACAAATGCTTGTACAAAGTCTATGGAGCATCGACTGTCCACAGAAATACAGTTGGTTGAAGGGCACGGAGTGTGAGGTCATCAGAAGGCGGTTCGGTGGAGCTCCACGATTTGCACCGGTCGGGGAGACCATCCACGAATGTCACACCCGACACACCTGACCTAGCCGCCTAGGACTTCCACTTGTTTGGGCCATTAAAGGATACCATTCGTGCAAGACATTTTGAGGACGATAGAAGGTGATTCACACAGGACAAGGATTGGTATCAACAAGGCATACACGTCCTTTTTTCGCACTGGAGGAAGGCAATAGAACGGGGTGGAGATTAGGTGGAAAAATAGGACATGTAGATAAAACACGATTCTTTCATGTGTGTATTTCTCATTATATTCAATAAAGAATTGTTGAAGAAAAAGACGTGGTTCATTACTTTCTGGGCAACCCTCGTGCGTGTGAGGACATGTCAAAGGAATGTTCCAAATTCATTCGATCGAAGCGAAGGTAAGACGGACTTAATACTGGACTTTAATACTGGAATGGCGTCCTTCGTATTCCAAATAATTAATTTTTAAATGTGGAATGAAAAATATCATCCCCGCTCTCCGATGAAAATATTAATATTTTGGTTATATGTACTACAGCTGTAGAATAAGGGAGAAGAATATGGGAACGTGTACCCTCCACGATTCTCCTTACGGTCCTTTTATTTTTTAATCCATTTTCTGACCAGTTTCATGTAGTTCATCAAAATATCCTCCCTATTGCAAACTTTTTCATCTCATAGTAGTATATTAGCACCTACACCAAACGCCCTCAGTTACTTTTTTTTTTAAAATACTTATCTCTGACTGGCCCTAAAAGTTTTTCTCCTTCTAGCATCATGAAAGTTATTTCGTGATGTCTTCGATCGTCCTACCCTTCTCCTCGTTAGTGGTTTTCGTATTTTCCTTTCTTTGATGATTCTATGAAGAACTTTCTGTTCTCTCATTAGTTTACTTGATTTTCAGCTAAATTTCTTTTCATTTAGGATATTTCCACAGTTCATGATTTATCTCAGTGCAACTGCTCCAGATCGAATGAATACTAGGGTTGTTCAGAAGGTAAGTTCCGATCGGTCAAGAAATGGAAACCACTGTGATAATTCTAATAAAGCTTTGTACATATGTGTTCGACAGTGTCTCTAATATGCCTCTCGGTTGCATCACTTCGCTCCTTTCAGTTCTGAGGGCATGTTGAGCACATAAAGATGCGTAGAAAATAGTGTCTCCCTCCAAGTATGAGGTCCTGGCCAGAGGTTTTGCCTGATGTTATGCAGTCCACATTACAGAACTGTCATACGGTTCCTACTTCGTGACAATTCTCGGTCGCAATCTGCAGGGGCAATGAAAATGATCCTGCAGAGTTTTCGATGGGAAGTGTTTGATCACCCGCACTATAGCCGTAATTGGCTCCCTCTGTGTTTCATCTCTGGTCACATTAACTAGTGGCTGTGAAGACAACATTTTCGCACACACAACGACCTATAGATGAGCGTAGAGAATTGGCGGGAAGCACAGGCGGCTGCTTTCTATGGCGAGGGTATTGGAAAGTTGGTACAACGCTACGACAAATGTCTAAGTCATAGTGGTGACTATGGAGAGCAGTGGCTGGAAGTTGTAGCTAACAATTGCAGATAAAACGTTTTCTGATTTACGCTGTGGTTTCCATTGCGTGACCGATCGGAACTTACTTTATGGGCAACCCTCGTACTTGCGTTTGCTGCTAGAAGATATGTTTTGAGGAATAACGCTCTCTTTGACTACGTTAGGCAACTAAATCGTCAAGTAAACGATTCTCAGTTTTTTTTCAGTTCCTCTTGTCATCAACTAGGAAGCATGAGCTGTGTAGCAGATTGTGTGATACTTCTCGGACTTGTCTGTTCTTTTTATCATCAGGACTTTGTAAATGATTTTTCCCAACCTCTGGCAGTATGTGTACAAGCTCACCGTACGATTTTGTCGCATTTATCACCCCTTGATACAGGAGGCCAAGTGTTACGTTTTATGAAATGCATGACCCATATCTGTCTATACATGGCGGTCGGCTGCCACCACATCTGGCGTCTATTCAACCCGTAATATCTTCACATTTGAAGTACGAGTTTTCCTAATTATTCTGTTACTCTCTACATGCAAACTATTAGTCCTACAGAAAAAATGAGCGGGTCCTTTGTGTAGGAAATTTAATGTTATGTTTTCGCTAGAGGCCAAAGTTTTCGAATTATTCAAGAAAAACGTACAAAAGTGACATTCAAATGCGTTTTTCTTGAGTATCTAGAAAATATTGGCCTTCAGCAAAAACATCTCACAGAAAAAAATTTTTACTGCGTTAAGTTTACTACAAAAGTGTCCTCATTTTTTCTGTAAGACTAATGGTTCGCGCGTGGCTAGCGAGAGAATACAATCTCGTGCTTGTTTTTTGAAGGTGTTGCAGGTTGCATCAGACCATAGGTAGGAGCAGCTGAATCACTCCGTATGTCTAATGTATTATCATGCATTTCAAGGTATATTTAACAGCTGTTAGCAAATGTCTTCACCGAGCGAGGTGGCGCAGTGGTTAGCGCACTGGACTCGCATTCGGGAGGACGACGGTTCAATCCCGTCTCCAGCCATCCTGGTTTAGGTTTTCCGTGATTTCCCTAAATCGTTTCAGGCAAATGCCGGGATGGTTCCTTTGAAAGGGCACGGCCGATTTCCTTCCCCATCCTTCCCTAACCCGAGCTTGTGCTCCGTCTCTAATGACCTCGTTGTCGACTGGACGTTAACAAAACACTAACTAACTAACAAATGTCTTCAAAAACATTTATGACGTTATAACCACCTGCTTAACTGTACACTACTGGCCATTAAAATTGCCACACCAAGAAGAAATGCAGATGATAAACGGGTATTCATTGGACAAATATATTATACTAGAAATGACATCTGATTACATTTTCACGCAATTTGGGTGCATAGATCCTGACAAATCAGTACCCAGAACAACCTCTGGCCGTAATAACGACCTTGATACGCCTGGCTATTGACTCAAACAGAGCTTGGTTGGTGTGTACAGGTACAGCTGCCCATGCAGCTTCAACACGATACCACAGTTAATCAACAGTAGTGACTGGCCTATTGTGACGAGCCAGTTGCTCGGCCACCATTGACCAGACGTTTTCAATTGGTAAGAGATCTGGAGAATGTGCTGGCCAGGGCATCAGTCGAACATTTTGTGTAACCAGAAAGGCCTGTACAGGACCTGCAACATGCGATCGTGCATTATCTTGCTGAAATGTAGGGTTTCGCAGGGATCGAATGAAGGGTAGAGCCACGGGTCGTAACACATCTGAAATGTAACGTCCACTGTTCAAAGTGCCGTCAATGCGAACAAGAGGTGACCGAGACGTGTAACCAATGGCACCCCATACCATCACGCCGGGTGATACGCCAGTATGACGATGACGAATACACGCTTCCAATGTGCGTTCACCGCGATGTCCACAAACAGGGCGCGACCATCATGATGCTGTAAAAAGAACCTGGATTCATCCGCAAAAATGAGGTTTTGTCATTCGTGCACCAAGGTTCGTCGTTGAGTACACCATCGCAGGCGCTCCTGTCTGTGATGCAGCGTCAAGGGGAACCGCAGCCATGGTCTCCGAGCTCGTAGTCCATGTTGTTGGAAACGTTGTCGAACTGTTCGTGCAGATGGTTGTTGTCTTGCAAACGTCCCCATCTGTTGACTAAGGGATCGAGACGTGGCTGTAGATCCGTTACAGCCATGCGGATAAGATGCCTGTCATCTCGACTGCTAGTGATACGAGGCCGTTGGGATCCAGCACGGCGTTCCGTATTACCCTCCTGAACCCACCTATTCCATATTCAGCTAACAGACATTGGGTCTCGACCAACGCAAGCAGCAATGTCGTGATACGATAAACCGCAATCACGACAGGCTACAATCCGACCTTTATCAGTTTCGGAAACGCGATGGTACGCATTTCTCCTCCTTACACGAGGCATCACAACAACGTTTCAACAGGCAACGCAAGTCAACTGTTGTTTGTGTATGAGAAATCGGTTGGAAACTTTCCTCATGTCAGCACCTTGTGGGTGTCGCCCCCGGCGCCAGCCTTGTGTGAATGCTCTGAAAAACTAATCGTTTGCATATCACAGCATCTTCTTCCTGTCGGTTTAATTTGACGTCTGTAGCACGTCATCTTCGTTGAGTAGCAATTTTAATGGGCAGTAGTGTATGTTGGTTCAGCTTTGGATCGCAGTACAGCAGCGGTGGTGCATGGCAGGGACCCCACAAGTCCTTGTTAGCTTTCTGTGGTATTAGCACCGTATGTCTACTTATAAGGCATCCAGTTTTCGAAAAATACGGGCCAACGGTTTGGATGGGTCCTACGTGTGTTCCGTAGGGTTCACATCATGCGAATTTCATAGCCAAGTCATCAACGTAAATTCTTTATCCTACTCAAACCACTACAGCACGACTGTAGCCTTGTGATACTGGTAGTTCACGTTGCAAGTTGCCGTCGCTGTCGAGGAAGGTATCAGACGTGAAGGAACGTATGTGGTCTGCAATAATATTCTACAGCTGTCAAGGTGCCTTCTCTTGCTGTCGGCTGGAGTGGCCGAGCGGTTCTAGGCACTACAGTCCGGAACCGCGCGTCCGCTACGTTCGCAGGTTAGAATCCTGCCTCGGGCATGGATGTGTGTGATGTCCTTAGGTTAGTTAGGTTTAAGTAGTTCTAAGTTATAGGGGACTGATGACCACAGATGTTAAGTCCCATAGTGCTCAGAGCCATTTGAACCATTTGATACTCATCTCATAACTTAATAGACTTACGTAGTGGTACAGTATTACAGAGTAAACAGAGGAGAATTAATCTACGTCTACAATTGCATCTACATATGCACTCCGTAAGTAGGAGACTATATTATGGGAACATACTTTTGCATCAGATTAATTCACTCCCCACCCATTTATGTTCCATTAGTCGATGGAACTTGGGAAATAAGAGGGAGGCCTTCTGCCTGTATGAAATGGAATTTCTGTTATCTGTCTTGGTCAAAACTCGAGATTTATTTAGGATGGTATAGTGCGTTTCCTGACTCAAATGAGAACGTAAGCTGACGGAATAACAAGAGCGGAGGAGGCTCTCTGTTATTTTTCTTTTTTCTTTTGTTTAGCGTCTCGGTGACTCGCACTGACGAAACAAGTCTGTGACGAAAAGTGTACCTCTTCTTTGAATCATCCCTGTCTTTAGACTTAGGCCAACATGATAAGCATCCCAGACGCTAAAAAAATACTCGGAAATCTCCCGAAGCGAGACCTTTTTCGTGTGTGAACTACACTTGCTTATGATATCTTCGTGATGCAAGTAGTATACCGCCTTCAAGAAGAATGTAATACTTTCAGTTCCAAGGAAGGCAAGTGCTGGCAAGTGTGAATGTTACCGAACTATTAGTTTAATAAACCATGTTTCCAAAATATTGATATGATTTATTTACAGAAGGATTGAAAAACTGGTATAGTTGGCGTCGGGGAATATCAGTTAGGGTTTCGGAGAAATGGGGGCACACACGAGGCAAAACTGATCCTATGGCTTATCTTAGAAGATAGGTTAAAGAGATGCAAACCAAGAACACAAAAGGGTTGCAGTGGATGAGAATGGAGCGACACACGGTTGTAGCCTGTCTTCGTTGTTATTGAGTCTGTACACTGGGCAAACAATAGGCGAAACTGAGGGCAAATAAGGATAGGGGATCAAAGATCAGGGAGAAGAGACAAAAACTTAGTTTGTTGATGACATTGTAATTCTGTCATAGGCAGTGAAGGACTTGGAGTAGCAGTTAAATCGGATGGATAGTATCTTGAAAAGAGGCTACAAGATGGACATCCACAAAAGTGAAACAAATGTGAAAGAACGTAGTCGAATTAAATTAGGCGACGCTGAAGTAAGTAATCATGAAATCAGGAACTAAAAGTTGTAGATGGCTTTTGCTGTTTGGGTTGCAAAATAACTGATGATGGCCAAAGTGGAGAGGAAATAAATGCAAACTGGGTATATTAATAAAAGTATTTCGGAAGAAATGGAATTTAAGTGTTAGGGAATCGATTGATAGGCCACATTTTAAGCAACAAGGAAACGTCAGTTTGATACTGGGGGAAGTGTGGGGGATGAAAAGTGTCGAAAGAAACCAGGCAATGAATACAGTAATAGGTTCAAACGAATGTAGATTGCAGTTGTTACAGGAGGTGAATAGGCTTATACTAAATTCAATAGAATGGAGAGCTGGACCAAACCAGTCTTCAGACTGAAAAACAATAAGAAATGTATGTTCTCTGTGAAGACACAGCAAGAAAATCTCTTCATTTCTATCTATTTAATTTAATCGATTTTCTATTAATATCACGATTTCTGTTGTACGGTCTAAGACTTATTGGTTTGGAATACTTTGTATGAACGGGTGTTGAACAGCTTTTAGGGCGGTTAAAAACTGCATTACAAAACAAACGGTTGTGTCACCACTTTTTATTAAAGACAGTCGATTTTGGTACAACGTCGACTATCCTCGAGTCTCAAAAGCAGCTCAACTATGCAGTCTCACAGCTGCATTACGTATTGTAACTTACAGAAGACTCTTCCATTAACTATCAATAACTATTCGCAATCTTTACGTTCAGTCATCATCGGAGACGGTTTTGTGCGTTCTGTTCTCGCGTTTTGAAGTCAGTTGTTACTGCATTATTGCAACGGCGATAAAGCGAAGCTGAGTTGCGTTTGAGAATCGAAGATAGTCTGATGTGGATTTAAATCGATTGTCTACAACAATAAATAGTGGTACATCTGTTGTATATTCATTTGTAAGTTTCTTTTTTCTTTTTCATTGCCATGTGTTGAGTTTTGAATAGTGCAGTACATTCTGTGCGGATGGAACTCTTAATCGCTTTGGCAGCGCACCTAGTGATTCTCTTCGATATTGGCTATCACAGAGTTTCGATCTGCATTAATTTGCAAACAATCTCCTAATTAACGGTTACAGTAATTTCAGTGAATGCGTAACAAGTGGTCTGTGCGCGTGGAGCAGTACTATAGACTCTTCACTGAGTAATTATCCACAGACGAGATAATGAACCAAAGCACTGCAGCTAAATGCCTCGTAACACAATTAGTTCCTCTCCGTGCCAGTTTAAGCACGATCGCTTAGAGCTTTCGTTACACAAACCAACGCTTTCGGAGAATACACCGTGTTGTGACCTGTTTAACTTTCATTCTAATTGGGAAACATTTTCTGGATTGAATGCCATATTTGTTAACATGAATTTATTTCTCGAAACAGTCTCGACCGACTATCAGCAAGTGGATAACGCCAGTAGTCTCATGGGCCTCTTCGGGAATGATGCCTTTCGGTACAGATAAGCTGGAACGCTAGAAAATTGTAGCGAGACCAAGAAAGGATCGACGCTTGATGCAGGGATTCGCAGTGGATCCGAAACATAAATAAATATATAATTGCATGGTGCATTCAGATTGCCTATTGAGTTTGACCACGAACGAAGTCTGTGCAATGTTTTCAATATGTTGCAGTTGTCAGTAGTGATAAGAATAGGTGTTGTGTGTAGTTGTGAGTGGTTTATGCTGGAGGTAAATGAATTCAAACGTGTGGAAATTGTTGGAGCTCCTATAGTGAGTGCTTCAGTAACCAAGGGACACGAAGTGTTTGGGTCTTTCAAGAGGCACCGAATCGAACATTCAAAAATACAGCATACAGTGAAAGAGGAAAAACGTCATCCGCTAAGTCACAATGCGAACAAAAGAGTGTGCTGTGTGATCGAGGCAACCGGTGATTTTAGAGGACTGTGAACAAAAATAAGAGGACTACGGCTGCAAAAATCACTGTAAAACAACACGAAGGGAACTCCAAAAGCTGGAGATTGAAGGCGAACTGGAATTCCAAAACCACTCATCTGCGATTCAAATGCCCGTAACAAAAAGACGTGATGCCGAAACCACAAAAATAAGAAATACTATGGAGCTGTGGAAGACAGTCATTTGGTCTGATGAGTATTGTTTCGCACTGTTTTCAACATCTGGTCGATTTTGCGTCCCAAGAGCGAAAATGTGTGTTCTGTATCAATTTGGGCAGTCCTATCGTAGTATTCCATGGACCCCATGGTTGCTAAGCAACGTTGCATTGCTGCCCATACATGGTACATTGTTTGTTCCCAAATGATGATGCCGCGCTACAAGACGACATTGCCCCGGTTCACACTGCTCGTATCGTCCAGGACTAGCTTCGTCAGCACGAGAATGAATTGTCGCATCTCATCTGCCCAGTACAGCATTATTGAGCCTTTGTCGTCTGCTTTGGAGAGACGCGTGCTTGATAGCTATCCACCTCCATCATCGTTGCGTTATCTTGGCACTATTTTTCAGGAAGAATGGTATAAGATTCCCTTGAAAATCGTATATGGACCAGTATTTATCCATTCCGAGACGACTAGAAGCTGTGTTGAATGCCAACGTGTTTCCTACACCGTATTATGCCCGGGGATGTATTGTTTTACTAATGTTTCCATATTTTGGTCTACCCCTGTACATTCAGGGCAACGACCTTGCCACAGTGGATACACCAATTCCCGTGAGATCACCGAAGTTAAGCACTGTCGGGCGTGGCCGGCACTTGGATGGGTGACCATCCGGCCGCCATGCGCTGTTGCCATTTTTCGGGGTGCACTCAGCCTCATGATGCCAATTGAGGAGCTACTCGACTGACTAGTAGCGGCTCCGGTCAAAGAAAACCATCATAACGACCGGGAGAGCAGTGTGCTGACCACACGCCCCTCCTATCCGCATCCTCAGTTGAGGATGATACGGCGGTCGGATGGTCCCGATGGGCCACTTGTGGCCTGAAGACGGATTGCTGTAGATTCAGAGTAGCGAACTTCTCCTTGGAGGTAATGCCTTCTGCGTGCCATAATAATCACAGCATATGCAGTCTCCGAAATAGTTTTCACATCACCATTACTACGATATTTGTCGGTTATTCTGTGGCCGTCGCTACTCGATTTTTAATCAGTATCTTCTCACTGATCTGAAGCAGTCCATCAAGCTTTCTTGTTCTACGCCATCTGTTAATCTCAGTAGTACTTTCAAACAACGTCCTCAGTTTTTTGTTGCATATATTCTAATCTTCTTGCCATCTATAGCTTCTTTTAGTGCTATGGAAGTTACTTCCTCGTATCTTGCGTAATATTATCTTGTCTCCTCTTCACACTTTTTCTACTTTTCCTCGTTGATTCATCATTTCTTACCTTCTAAATGTACGTGGATACTCTGCAAATCACAATTAAGTGCCTGTCACTCCATATAATTTTCAGTATCTTTAACACTACGCCTCAAAAGTTCTGATTCTATTCTTATACATCTTCCATGACTCACTTTCAACCACACACCATACGGTGGTTCTTGGAATGTAGTTGTTAAACGGCCATCCCCAGAAACATGTACTGTACAGAAGTCGTCCTGCTGTACAGAACATTGAGGTGATAAATCACTTCAACTAGCAAATTATTCGAGACTAGTGCTCTTTGACGATTTCTTTGGACTGATTACACACGCACCTCCAGTCTTACTATCGGCATCTACAGGTGACCTCAGCTTTCGGCGAAGCTCAAACAACCACTGGATATGAGGTATTGAAAAAGACGTAGCACCCGCTGACTATGCGGTGGACTCTAGAAAATTGGTTTCTAAAAGTATATAGCCGTTATTAAAAATTTACTTGTTTTTGCTGATTCAACTGCACAAAATAATATCTCTTGATGCTTCTGGCAGAGAGTGCGAGAACTACAAACACAGATGTGAAACGTACGGCCAATGAATTGGCCATTATGGATACTTACGAAATTTCCCCTAAGAGAAGTCATCTTTGCTATTGTTACATAATTCTGATACATTAATTGACCATCAAACACAAAAATATTATTTTCATAATTATGAAGCCTGTAGAGGAGGGAAAAATTAGTATTTTGAGGTAAGAAATCAAGTGGTACGAAATGAATATCTAACGTAATACGAGGATTGTATTTCATAAGATTAATATGACCTTATTTGCTGTCATCCAGTTTGAACGGTTCGCGCTACATAAAGTCCATCCTAGATATGCAGCCACAGTTGCGGGAGATCGTTTGTCCTGTTGTCAACGACAGTGTGTGGTTTAAACACGCCGGTACAACACCCCAATTGGCTATTAATGTCTGTGACCTCACTGAACAGTACTTAGTTTTTCATGGAGGGGGCTTGCGCCCCTTGTTGTTTTCCTTGGCACTATCACAGCACAGGCCTACATTGATGTTTTAAGCACCTTCTTGCTTCCCACTGCTGAAGAGCAATTCGGGGGTGGCGACTGCATCTTTTAACACTATCGAGCACCTGTTCATAATGCACGGCCTGCGGCGGAGTGGTTACACGACAACATCCCTGTAACGGACTGGCCTGGACAGAGTCCTGACCTGAATCCTACAGAACACCTTTGGGATGCTTTGGAACGCTGACCTCGAGCCAGACCTCACCGACCAACCTCGATACCTCCCTTGAGTGCAGCATACTGTCATTCCCCAAGAAGCCTTCCAACACCTTATTGAACGTATACCTGCGAGAATGGAAAATCAAGGCTAAGGGTGTGCCAACACCATACTGAATTCCAGCATTACCGATGGAGGGCGCCACGAACTTGTAAGTCATTTTCCGCCAGGTGTCCAGATACTTTTGATCACATAGTGTATTTCTGTCCGCAGGCCAGCATCATCATCGGATCTCACTGCTACATTTTTTTTCCTGTGCGGCTACTTTATGTGTTTGGTATACGAAACTACTGGAAAGCAGCTGTTCGGTCGTGTCCTATCGTTTCCTGAGTGCCTGTCACAATGTGTAATAGTAGAATTTTGGGGAGTGTGTGGCAAAATTTTATGGGAGTCGGTTATATATTTGATGGACTTGCAGTAACACAAAAAGAAATAAAACAATGTCAGTACGTAGTAACAATTACTAAAAGTGTCAATTGGCAAAATCTAGCCAGACAAATCAGTACGCCAGCAAACAAAGCACTCGGGTTAGGAAGAATGAGATGATGTAATGAAGAATTTGCAGAAGCTGTAGCCGCAAGAACTCAAAAACGGAGACAACAGAAAAGTTGTGGAAAAATTGGAACACTGTAAGCAATTTAAAACACGCGGAAAAGAAACGCACAGAGGACGGAAAAGGAACATCTGAAACTTCACAACTTTTGAATAAGATAATGCATACGTGGAGATTATCCGTCGTCGTTTTGAAAAGTTACTGGGATTTAAAGTTCGTTCCCAACCTTTTCTCTTCATCACAGTGTAGTATATTCTAGACTCTTTGTATCATAGTCGAAGGATGGCCAGCGACTGCAACCCATTAGGCCTACGTTCGTGGAGGGAAGGCACGTGCAAATACCAGATATGACGGTATCCGAAGTTCTACTACGTGTAGAACTGAACGAATCATATACCGTCTCTATATGTATGATCATGATTTTATTTTAAATCAATCACTTGTCGAATTAAACCGCTCCACAAGAAAATTCAACTAAGCCGTTTTACTTTTCGTAACCTCTATCCCAGAGGCTACTGCAGATCGATTTTCACAATTAATCTAAAAATCTTCATGCCATCTATCGCTAGGGCTTTTACATTTTTAAAGAATTTCCGTTTTTTCTGTTCGAATGTAGGCACTACGAATTGCGTCTAACCACCAGAGCTTAGCTTTTCATCCTGCCAATATCTGCTGAATCAATCAATCAGAACCTTCTTTTCTCCCTCCAGCAGAGCCCCTTCTCTTTCAAACTTCGACAGCTTCGTTCCACCCGTCTCACTTTGTCACTGTGATTGATTCCGTTTCCCTGGATACCAATCTGTCTGAGCTCTTTCTTACATTCTAGGAACTGTCTTGCTTTCTTCTTTTTCCGAATATGAACAATCCAAATAGCGCTATTCAGCTGGTCATCGGAACGTAGATACGCAATCAGGTTTTTCTAATGATTTTTTCTTTCTTTTTTTCATCCTATACAATCTCTTATCTAAACATACTTATCGTCCTACCTGTTGCATGAAATTTCTCTCAATATCCTTCGTTCTCATTTTACCGACTAGGTGATTCTTTTCCAGCTAACTACATTTTTTTAATGTAATCATTTTTAAAGTGTCATTTTATAACTGACAACAACTGTTAAGCGAGACAAGCGTTTCGACCATCTTTGCAGCAATCATCTTCAGAACCACAATTCGTTGTTGGCTGTCAGCCAGCTGCTAGTACAACACATGTAATAGTCGTTCACACAATCAGCCACTCCAAAAGTACCTTGACTTTGGACTGTCCAGTGATAGTACAAAATATTGATGTCACATGACAACCGAAATGTGATGGTATACAGAGACGCCCCTCATCAGATCCCAGCAATTTGCCCAGAACAGAACCGATTTAAAGACGGTCGACATTTTGTAGATATTTTTAGTGTTAAAAAATATTGCAGCCTTATCGCAAAGGATTTTATTCAACTGCTGGTTGTGGATGTCTACGCACTTATGCAACTCTTCATCTTTACGTCCCAGTCATAATCAGGGTCTCTCACGTCGGATGGGGCTTGGAAATAGGATGCGGAATCTAATGTCTGATTTGGATAAATACTGAATTTCTGAACTCTTGTTACCTGACAAAATTTTATTTAAAATCAAAGTTGTTGCATCGAAAAGTACAAACAAAACAAAAGATAATCTGTTTCCGCTATATTTTCCTGTGAGTGCGTAATGCTAACACACTATGTTTGCTTCGATACTGCTGCTTTGTCGGTATTGGCCGTCAATTCCGGTGACTTCAACAAGTTTCGGATGGTTTCCAGGCCACACCGTTGGACACTTCTACCCTGTGATATCACAACGTGTTGTGTCTGTTGCAATCAGTGGGCATCCATTCTGATATTCAACAAATCCTTGCACCATGTTTTGTGTAAGGAACACTGTAGTCCTACTTTGCGCTGCCTTTTTGGTACTTTACGGAAACATTGTTATCGATCAGGAGTACATATTCATTGGCAGAATCCGAACAATGTGAGACTGCATCTTTCAGTTTGGGAAGTAATTTGAATTCATACTCTTATCCTCTTTGATAATTACTTTCCCTTGGCTCTAACTACTGCTCCAACACATAACTGAAAAGGAGTGAAGAAATTATCTCCCCTTACTAGACAGAATTTTGATCTTGTTTACGAATTTTACTTCGACACATTGTTTTCGACGCTATGTTATATCAGAGTCTTAGTCATCCACTTCAGATCACCCGCAGTCAATCGACAAGCAATACATCGGACGTGCACACTACGAATGTGGTGTACCTATGAACTATTATCACTGTTACTACTAGATACTTTAGCTACAGTTAAGATAAAAATGCGCTTTTACAGAAACTGCGGTAGGCGAGGACGAGGAGCAGCATAGAAACTAGGAAGCAAGAGGAAAAAAGAGAGAGAAGAGGGTAAACATACTAAAACCGCACTATTTAATCTCTGTAGTCTATTTTTATTCACATTTCTGCACACTGACTTTAATTTATATTTCAGGAAACAATGTCTCTCACTGCCAAAGACATCTGTTGTTAATGTTCGTAATTTCGAAAGATTAATCTTCCTTCTTCAGTCATTGAAGGCTGATATCTAATTTATTGCCCAGATGTTGTAATAAAGCCTTTTACTGGTAATAATCCGAGTTTCGAAAAATTAGTCTTCCTTCTTCTTAAGCTGAACACTGTTATCTCATTTGTTGCCCAGTGGTTGTAACATTCTACATTAAAATGCCAGACGTTGAAAAATTAATCGTCCGAAAGTGACAGAACAAATATTAAAATGGGAATACGTTCCTGGCGCTCTCCAAATATTAAAATGTCTACATAAGAAAGTTCTGTCACATGCTTCAGTACTGAATGATCCTGATAACAATATTTCACATCAAACTAGACAAATACTGTACGTTTCAACATAAAAAGCTATCAAATATAACTCAGAATGTCGATGCCTTCTTCGTTGTCCATCACATTTTCCTATTTGCGTGATTGTTGGGTGAATATGTCACAAACGTCTGGAGTTGGTTTTCAAATCTAAAAATGCAATGTACAATTCAGTAAAAATGAACAACAGGCTTGGATTGTAAGAGAGTGGCAAGACTTGTCGATGTCCCTTGTGATACTCTTCACGATGTTCATCTTTGTTTTGTATATCCTTAAGCCATACTACGTGATAAATGTTCTGTCAATTCCTTAGGTCCTTTGATCACTGAGTCTTCAATGTATGAGCTGAAAAATAATGATGATCGGCAACCTTGGCTTACAAACTTCTTAATGTGAAATTGTCTGTCCTCATCCTCGGTTTTACTTCAATACCTAACTGCAACGATTAGCATTGCTTCAGTATATGGACGAATACAACATGAATACACAACGTCTTCATTGTTTAGAGGATAATATCGTCTGCGGTACAAGTTTGATAAATACCACAACCTTATTCCTTCCTCAAAAGCGACGTTATAAAGACCTAACGCTCTACAGCGTGAACGTCTAGATTGTATATTGATATCTCCCTTGGTTGGCATTCCTAGTCATCATTAAGATGTTATTAATTTTATCTAACAAGTTCTTGGTAGAGTTCATACATCAATGCTACAGCCTCCAAAAAGTGTTCAAATGTGTGTAAAATCTTATGCGACTTAATTGATAAGGACAACAGTCCCTAAGCTTACACACTACTTAACCTAAATTATCCTAAGGACAAACACACATACCCATGCCCGAGGGAGGACTCCAACCTCCGCCGGGACCAGCCGCACAGAACATGACTGCAGTGCCCCTGACCGCTCGGCTAATCCCGCGCGGCGCCAAAGCCTCCACTAGACATTGTCAGGATAATGGAAAATACGGAACTAAAAGACTCATTCTTCCATTCGTGAATGGAAAGAAAGTAAACGCTAATACAATGTTTGAAAAAAATCGCTATACAAAGAGATAATTAATGTAAAGCTATGAAATTTCGAGAATACATTTGTCTGCGAAACATATTTAAGTGATTAATATTGCAAGATCTCAGATCAATGCAGGCACAAGACAAGCCACTGAAAATATGAAATACTGGTACAGTAATGAGCGCTATAACCGCCAGAATGTTGAAAGTAAGCACGCAAACATGCATGCACTCTGATGCATATAAAAATGGTTGAAATGGCTCTGAGCACTTTGAGACTTAACGTCTGTGGTCATCAGTCCCCTAGAACTTAGAACTACTTAAACCCATCTAACCTAAGAACATCACACACATCCATGCCCGTGGCAGGATTCGAACCTGCGACCGTAGCAGTCGCGCGGTTCCGGACTCAGCGCCTAGAACCGCTAGACCAGATGAACAGATTCCGGATACCAGTTTGTGGGCAGCATTTCAATGTCTGTTATACTTCTTCGGTCAATAAACGGACGGTTAATGCTTGTTGTGGATGACGCTGTAGAGCGTGTTGGGTTACAATGGTGGGCGACCGTTATCCTGTTGGAAAACACTCCTTGGAATGCACTTCATGAATGGCAGCACAAAGGCCGAATCAACAGACGTAGGAATATGAAGTCGGCCCTCGTGTGATAACCACGAGAGTGCTCCTACTGTCATGCGAAATCGCACCACAGACAATAACTGCAGGTGTAGGTCCAGTGTGTCTAGCATGCAGACAGGTTGGCAGCAGGTCTCAAGTGGCCCCTTTCTAACGAAAACATCGCTGGCATCGAGGCAGAACCAGCTGTCATCAGAAACCACAACAAACCCCCACCCTGCCCTCCACTGAGCTGTCGTATGACATCACTGAGATCACAAATGGCGGTAGTTTGGGGTCGGTGGAAAGCACTCTGCACGGCATCTCCTTCGGAACTTTCCTTGCAGTAATCGATTTTTCACAGTTCGTTGTGTCACTGTTGAGCCAACTGCTGCTCGAGTTGCTGCTGCAGCCGCAGTCAATGCGCCAGAGCCATACGCCAAACATTTTGGTCTTCCCTCTCGCTAATCTCACGTGGCAGTCATCTTGCGACAGTATATTCTCTTGCCCACCGGTGTCACTAATCGTCTACAGTGGCTATATTCCTGCCAAGTCTTTCTGCAGTATCGCAGAAGGAACATCCAGCTTCTTGTCACCCTATTACATGTCGTGCTTCAAACTCACTGAAGTGTTGTCAACGGCGTCTTTGTTACCTTAAAGGCTTCTTTTTTTCTAATACCAACTCACCATGTCCGAACTCAGAGGTAACTGACGCTCAAGACTGCTACAGCGTGTGTCTGAAGCAATCCTAGTTTGCATCCTCATGATGTTGTTGAAGTCGTCTTCAGTCCAGAGACTGGTTTGATGCAGCTCTCCATACCACTTTATCCTGCCCAAGCCTCTTCATCTCCGAATAATTCCTGCAACCTACATCCTTCTGAATCTGCTTAGTGTATTCATGTCTTGGTTTCCCTCTACGATTTTTACCCTCCAAGTTTCCCAATACTAAATTGGTGATCCCTTGATGCCTCAGAACGTATCCTACCAACCAATCCCATCTTCTAGTCAATTTGTACCGCAAATTCCTCCCCCCCCCCCCCCCCCCCCCAATTCTATTCAGTACCTCCCCATTAGTTACGTGATCTAACTATCTAATCTTCAGCATTCTTCTGTAGCGCAACATTTCGAAAGCTTCTGGTCTTTTCTTGTATAAACTATTTATCGTCCATGTTTCACTTCCATACATGGTTACATTCTATACAAATACTTTCAGAAAAGGCTTCCTGACAGTTAAATCTAAACGCGATGTTCTTCAGAAACGCTTTTTTGTTACTGCCCGTCTACATTTTATACCCTCTCTACTTCGAACATCATCAGTTATTTTCCTCCCCAAATAGTAAAACTGATCTACTACTTTAGTGTCTCATTTCCTACTCTGATTCCCTAAGCATCACCTGATATAAATCGGCTACATCCTATCATCCTCGTTTTGCTTTTGTTAATTTTCACCTTATATCTTCCTTTCAAGACACTGTCCATTCCGTTCAACTGCTCTTCCAGGCCCTTTGCTGTCTCTGACAGAATTACAATGTCGTCGGCAAACCTCAAAGTTTTTATTTTTTTCTCCGTGGGTTTTAATTCCTACTCCAAATTTTTCTTTTGTTTCCTTTACTGCTTGCTCAATATAAAGACTGAATAACATCGGGGATAGGCTACAAGCCTGTCTCGCTCCCTTCTCAACCACTGCTTCCCTTTCATGCCCTCGCCTCTTGTACCTGCCATCTGGTTTCTGTACAAATTGTTAATAGCCTTTCGTTCCCTGCATTTTACACCCACTAGCTTCAGAATTTGAAAGAGAGTATTCAGTCAACATTGTCAAAAGCTTTCTCTCGAGGTCTACAAATGCTTTAAACGTAGGCTTTCCTTTCCTTAACCTATCTAGTCCTAGAGTCAGTATTGCCTCGCGTATTCCAGCATTTCTAGGGATCCAAATTTCTCTTCCCCCAGGTCGGCTTCTACCAGTTTTTCCATTTATGTGTAAAGAATTCGTCTTAGTATTTAGCAACCATGACTTATAAAGATAGTTCGGTAATTTTTACACCTGTCGACACCTGCTTTCTTTGGGATTGGAATTATTATATTCTTCTTGAAGTCTGAGGGTATTTCGCCTGTCTCATACATCTTGCTCACCAGATGGAAGAGTACTGTCATGGCTGGCTCTCTCAAGGCTATCAGTAGTTCTAATGGAATATTCTCTACTCCTGGGGCATTGTTTCGACCGGTGAGCAAGAACTATCAGTTTAATAAGTCACGGCTGCTAAATACTAACACGGATTCTTTACAGACGAATGAAAAAACTGGTAGAAGCCGTCCTTGAGGAAGATCAGTTTGGATTCCGCAGAAATGTTGGAACACGTGAGGCAGTACTAACCCTATGAGTTACCTTAGAAGACAGATTAAGGAAAGGCAAACCTACGTTTCTGGCATTTGTAGACCTAGAGAAAGGTTTTGACAATGTCGACTGGAATACTTTCTTTCAAACTCTGAAGGTGGCAGGATTAAAATACAGGGAGCGAAAGCCTATTTACAATTTGTACAGAAACCAGATAGCGGTTATAAGAGTCGAGGGGCATGAAAGGGAAGCAGTGGTTGGGGAGGGAGTGAGACAGGGTTGTAGCCTATCCCCAATGTTATTCAATATTCGATCTATATATTGAGCGAGCATAAAGGAAACAAAAGAAAAATTTGGAGTAGGAATTAAAATCCATGGAGAAGAAATAAAAACTTTGAGTTTTACCGATGACATTGTTATTCTGTCAGAGACAGTAAAGGACCTGGAAGAGGAGTTGTACGGAATGGACAGTATCTTGAAAGGAGGATATAAGATGAACATCAACAAAAGCAAAACGAGGATAATGGAATGTAGTCAAACTAAATCAAGAGATGCTGAGGGAATTACACTAGGAAATCAGACACTTAAAGTAGTAAATGAGTTTTGCTATTTGGGTGCAAAATAACTGATGATGGTCGAAGTAGAGAGGATATAAAAATGTAGACTGGCAATCGCCAGGAAAACTTTTCTAACCAAGAGAAGTTTGTTAACTACGAGTATAGATTTAAGTGTCAGGAAGTCTTTTTTTGAAATTATGTGTATGGAGTGTGGCCTTGTATGGAAATGAAACATGGATGATAAATAATTTAGACAAGAAGAGAATAGAAGCTTTAGAAATGTGGTGCTACAGAAGAATGCTGAAGATTAGATGGGTAGATCACCTAATTAATGAGGATGTACTGAATAGAACTGGGGGGGGTGGGGGGGGGGGGGGAAGAGGAGTTTGTGGCCCAACTTGACTGGAAGAATAGATCGGTTGGTAGGATATATTCTGAGGCATCAAGGGATCATCAACTTAGTGTTGGAGGGCAGCGTGGAGGGTAAAAATCGTAGTGGTTGACCAAGAGATGAATACAGTAAGCAGATTCAGTAGGATGTCTGTTGCAGTAGGTACTGGGAGATGAAGAAGCTTGCACAGGATAGAGTAGCATGGAGAGCCGCATCAAGCCAGTCTCTGGACTGAAGACCACAGCAACACAACTATTGGAATAATTTCTGTTATCGCATTATATATTTTTTCAATATCTTCATCATCTGCGGAGCTAGTTGGCATATAAACTTGTGCTACTGTGGTTCGTGTGGGCTCCGTGTCTATCTTGGCTACAATGATGCGTTCACTATGCTGTTCGTAGTAGCTTATCCGCGATCCTATTTTTTTATTCATTGTTAAGCCTACTCCTGCATTATCCTTATTTGACTTTGTATTTATTACCCTGTAGTCACCTGACCAAAAGTCTTGTGCCTCCCCCCATTATATGTAACTTTCACTTTTTAAATTTTCTAACCTACCTGCCCGATTTAGGGATCTGAATTTCCACACTCCGATCCGTGAACGACAATTTTGTTTCTCCTGATAACGACGTCCTCCTGAGTAGTCACCGCCCGGAGATCCAAATGGAGGGCTACTTTACCTCCGGAATATTTTACCCAAGAGTTGACGAACATCATTTAGGCATACAGTAATGCTGATGTCCTCGGGAAAAATTACGGCTGTAGTTTCCCCTTGCATTCAGCCGTTCGCAGTACCAGCACAGCAAAGCCGTTTTGGATAGTGTTACAAGGCCAGATCAGTAAATCATCCAGACCGTTGGCCCTGCAACTACTGAAGAGGCTGCTCCCCTCTTCAGGAACCACACTTTTGTCTGGCCTCTCAGCAGATACCCCTCCGTTGTGGTCGCACCTACGGTACGGCTATCTGTATCGCTGAGGTACGCAAGCCTCCCCACCAACGGCAAGGTCCACTGGAATGATATTTTCACTCTGCAGCGGAGTGTGCGCGGATATGAAACTTCCTGGCAGATTAAAACTGTTGCTGGACCGAGACTCGAACTCCCGAGGCACACAATCTGCCAGGAAGTTTCGACTAGGTCCACTGTTCATGGGGAGGGGGGGTGATTCCTTATGGGGACGTTAATAGCGCCATTCTTATGCGACTGGCGCGAAATTTGAACATACATCATATTTCAAAAGTAGAAATACGACTACCAAATTTCGTGTAAGTCGTACAACTCCTTCTTGGGGACGCGATTTTTTCCTGTCAGTGTACTCATGTAATAGAAGTTTCCTGTGACATGCACTTGACAGTGATTTGCAGAGAATGTTTGTATATGTAGATGTGTGACGTTTATCAGTTCAAATGGTTCAAATGGCTCTGAGCACTATGGGACTTAACATCTATGGTCATCAGTCCCCTAGTACTTAGAACTACTTAAACCTAACTAACCTAAGGACAGCACACAACACCCAGTCATCACGAGGCAGAGAAAATCCATGATCCCGCTGGGAGTCGAACCCGGGACATTTATCAGTAACATTATATGTATCGCTTAGGAGTACCATTTCCGCAGAGAATCCCTCAAGTCATTGACGGTTTTCTTATTCGTGACGCTACACACCTGTCCAGTAAATCGCCCTCTCCTCTCTCCTCGGCCTACCCGCCCTCGTGGCGCTCGTCATTTGTTCTCCACAGCAGTGGGCCTCCCCGGCTGCGCTGACGCCGTTCCGAGGGTCACACCACCCCGCGCCCCTCAGTCTCATTCCTTTTACCCCACTTGCTCCGCCTCCCACCTCCCGCACTCCGCCCGCTCGCACATAACCGCCTCAGCCGCGCGCCAGTTTACTTTACGGTCGCCGTGCCCGCAGCGCTCAGCTAGACTCACTCGCCCGCAGAAAACTGCCTGCGAATTTCCTCAAGGCCAGCCGCAGCCAGCACGTTGCCGTCTGGAGGCGGCGCCACGCCCCACTTCCCCAAATTTCCACTCGAGCTGGTCGCCCGACATCTGGCGCGACGCCATTTCTGGCGACCGAGCGTTACAAATGCGCCTATCAACAGTAAATGTTTATTCCATTCTTGAAGAAACTGCTTTTTTCTCATTGGAAGGACCCTGATGGGCTCGTAAACCTCAATTTACTGTCTAATGAAATCAGTAATGTAAAATAGAGGGATGGAGTTAACAGAAGCGAAACGTACAAAAATGTTCTAAGATACTGTGTCAGATATTCCGAAAAGTTCTAAGCTCTTGTATCTGAACCCATTTGTCTAAGTTAGTAGTGAGTCATTATACAGGGAAATTGTGAATTTCAGAAAAAAATGGTTCAAATGGTTATGGGTCTTAACTTCTGAGGTCATCAGTCCCCTAGAACTTAGACCTAACTAACCTAAGGACATCACACACATCCATGCCCGAGGCAGGATTCGAACCTGCGACCGTAGCGGTCGCGCGGTTCCAGACTGTAGCGCCTTGAACCGCCTGACCACCCCGGACGGCTATGAATTTCAGAGTTGGACTCTGAGTTGGTCTCTCGTTCACACAGAACAGGCATTGGCGCTATGTCTACTTACTTCGATTTTTATACGTAAATACCAATGTAAATTGTGTTATTTTAATTTAAGTGCATCTTAAACAGATTTTGCAGTCCCACCTCAATAACCAAAAGTTCTGTTATAAAGTGTCCCTTAACCTGACTTGTGAGTTGGCTAGATAAAAATTGGGATTGTGTTTTCGGAAATCGTGGGATGGATAGAAACAGTAATTGTTAGCGTTTCTTCAGAAGACCAAGAACATGAAGGAAATAAAGATCCACCCGGCACTGTTCTCATTATGCTGTGATTAGCCCGCCCGGTTGGCCGTGCGGTCTAACGCACGGCTTTCCGTGCGGGAAGGAGCGCCTGGTCCCCGGCACGAATCCGTCCGGCGGATTTGTGTCGAGGTCCGGTGAACCGGCCAGTCTGTGGATGGTTTTTAGGCGGTTTTCCATCTGCCTCGGCGAATGCGGGCTGGTTCCCCTTATTCCGCCTCAGTTACACTATGTCGGCGATAGCTGCGCAAACAAGTTCTCCGCGTACGCGTACACCACCATTACTCTACCATGAAAACATAGGGGTTACACTCGTCTGGTGTGAGACGTTCCCTGGGAGGTCCACGGGGGGCCGAACCGTACAATAACCCTGGGTTCGGTGTGGGGCGGCGGAGGGGTGAAGTGGACTGCGGTAGTCGTCGTGGGGCTGTGGACCACTGCGGCTGCGGTGGGGACGGAGCCTCTCCGTCCTTTCTAGGCCCCCGGTTAACATACAACACAATACAATACAATGCTGTGATTAAAGTACATCGAAAGAGTAAGCAGTCAATAAAAAATAAAATTTTCTATTTATAATGGGAAGGTTAAGCTGACGGATTTTTTTATTTATTTTAAAAGATGAAGAGTAATATTTTAGTCAAGCAGGTGTTCTTCTAGTGTAAAGTTCTTCGTTGGTTCTGGGGATAAGACTTGTTAAAAAATGAAACAAGTTTGTCAGTTTAATGTTACAATAAGTAATTAGTGATATAACAATTTTTATTGCGACAACAGAATAAAAAACACTATTCGTGCAATATTTTTAGTTTTTGTATTGAATAAAACAATTTTGAAGCGTATAAATTTTAATTCTTTTTCTCAAGGATCCAAAATGGATTTTTGTGTCTCCCTGTTCACCTCGAAGACCAATAAATAGAAAGAATAATAGGATTAACATCTCTGTGGGATGGATAGATACACGAAGTTTTTTTTATTTTTCATGTTGTAAAAGCATGATCTAGGTCGCAAATCTAGTTTTAATCTTTGCTAGGTACAAGACTTATAACCCAACATAATTTTATTTTGATATTTCATTTTAAAAGAATTTGAAATTGAAAATTGTTTCTATTCACTCCATTTTACGGTACTGTTCAAGACAGTCCAGCAAGATTAATGTTAAATGGTTCATGACCTGTGAAAAATACTATTCTGAAGCGGAGTGTGTTCTATTGCGACATTTACCGTCAGAGTATAACGATGAGCTGAAGGCCCCCGGGAACTTTGCCTTTCGCGGACAATGTTCCTGTCAGCTGAGCTACCCAGGCACATCTCTTGAACAGAGCTCACCGCTTCACTTCTGACGCTACCTCCCTCCCACTTTCCACACTTACAGAACTCCTTCTGCATGCGTAACAGGACTAACGTCAACAGTAGAGATAGAATTATAAAAAACCATCCAGCGTTAGGGCCATTAACGGTAAAATGCGTTTGTTCAATTTAGCAATCGCTCTCCATTTCTATAGTCCCTACTTCTCCGTGGAGTTAACGAAGGAATTTTAAATACGAAAGAGTAGGCTGATAGGACTTGTGGTAAGGTATGCTTAATTTGGTAACAGTGGAACAGTAGACGACAACTGTTGGGAATGACAAAGACGTGAATGTGCATTGAAGATAACATACGACGTTGTATGTAGAGACTGGGGCTGAGAGAAAGCTATGATTTTCCGTCGGTGCGAAACTGCCGTTATGAAGTAGTGCCGAGATTGTGACACGGGTCCACAAAAATCAGTCTGGAACAGACAGTACTCTAGGATGAACATGGTCAATTGTTGCACACAAGAAGAAACAGCAGGGAAGCAGCATTCGGCCAGTTGAAATTGGAGTTAATTCTGTTCAAACCACGCCAGAAATTTAATGGATCTGTTTGTGACGAATGTGTTACTAGTTTTCTTTATGTGCACAACAGATTGATGGATGAAATCTTTGGGAATTTTAAGGTTGCCCATTTTTTTCAAATATTTTCTTACAATGTAACCGACTGCAACTTTCTGCTATTTTTCTTATGGCCATTTTCTATTTGTTGCAGATTTGTGCCCATGTTTTGCGTATTTAATGTTCAGAAAATTCTTTAGCTAAGAACTGAGTGCACATAGGAAAATCGTCTCACCATACGCTAATGATAGGACCCAAATGTTATAACATGCTCTTTGCTTTTATCTTCGTTCATTCCATGTCACTTCACTCCTAAAAAACTTTGAGTTGATCAAATATGTAGAATGTGCCATTTTCCCTCTTTAAACTTAAGTTCGTGCTACTTCTTGTCTTCACTTCCAAGTTAATTTACCCAACATTGCCCAGTTGTAAATGTCCTTTCCTACTACGAAACAGCAAGCCAGATTCATAAGGAATTCACTATTACTAATTTGCACGTTCCATTCCTTTATGGTCAGTAGACAGCAGTAGGTTTTAAGAACTTCCGGTACTTGCTCTCTGCGTTTCTCATCCCTCTGAAATACGAAAATTACTGAAGATTTTTGTGTTCAAGTTGGCTGTAAACGTCTGATGAAAATTGAAAGAACCAGTTGGATCCAACTATTTGTAGTTTCCGCACCTCCCTATTGCTGGGGAGACGACACATTCCGACTGCAAACCCGTGACAAATCCAGTGCTTTGTGCTGGTACTAACAGAAAAATATTCAAGCTAAATATTGTGTAACCACGCTCTGTCGCTTACAGTGTTAAGAGTCTTCACCATCTAACATTGTACTTGCACAGAAGAATCTGGGTAACCTTTTCCTCAACAAAAGGCTCAGAATACTTTTCCCTTCAATGCTACCTCATAGAGAAACCCTTGATCCGCAAGTGGGTCTGCAACCACTGATGGCTTCGTGTTCCGGTCCATCACGCCGTTTTAAACTCTCATGAAGTTTTAGAATGAAATGCACGTCGTTTGTGCGTTCCCTCTGCAACAAATTTTAAAAAAAATGGTTCAAATGGCTCTGAGCACTATGGGACTTAACTTCTGAGGTCATCAGCCCCTAGAACTTAGAACTACTTAAACCTAACTAACCTAAGGGCATCACACGCAACCATGCCCGAGGCAGGATTCGAACATGCGATCGTAGCGGTCGAGCGGTTCCAGACTGTAGCGCCTAGAACCGCTCGGCCACTTCGGCCGGCTAGCAAATTTTAGTTCATTGCTAGCTGAAAAGAGCATTTTTCGGTATTGCAATTTTCATTAGCAGCAGAGACAAAGACTGACCTCCACAACGTTAAAGCATTTTGTCGATTTAGCTTTTGTCTCTGTCTGCGAACAACGGCTGACAACAAATTACATTTTATATTTGCATCCCACATGAAATGACAGTGTTGCACCACAAGATTTCGGCGATATTGTTGATTTATCGGAGTGGGTCCGAGCAATGCAAGCAGCCAATCGATCATACTTCTGTTCACGAGAAGATTTTTCACCCGGTAGGGTGACCAAAAAAGTGTACTAACTCTCTGTCTACAGCTCTCTGATTTTTTCGATTATTAAATTTTTTATGAACAAAACAGCGACAGTCACGTTTCTTTGTTTACCTCTAATATCTGGTTTCGGCCCAGATAGTAATCTTCAGGCCCAAAATCAAAATACGGGAGACCGGTTTCCACCGGTGGCGTCAGCTCTTGTACGTCGTTACAACGATTAATCTCCAACAAAAGAAATTTGAGCTATATTGCTGTTGAAAATACGAGAATATCAGTGAAGTGCTAAGATAGTTTCGAAGGCAACTTAACTAAGATTCTCAGACCAGCATTCATCGAAGCACGCTTAAGTTTGAAGAAATTCTGAAGTTTCTGAATGCAAAAACCGTTATAAATAACCACCGCAGTCCGTCCAATTTTTTACACAAGGTGAGCTATATTGCATCAAGTTTTACATTACATCACTGGCCATTTTCAAATGACGTAATAACAATATCAGCAAAGTAAAAGTCAAAACATGTACAATCGTTACATTTCCTATATTGTAAATGCTGTTTCGGTACTTACTGTGGCTTCAGAGATATGTATGTGAAATTTAAAAATCATTGAGTGAAACGCGCAACAGAGACATGTTCCCACACATACGTCCAAAATCTGGGCATACATGGAGTACCATGCGGAATGGTTAATATTAAGGGATATAGCAAGACCGGTCGTTCGAAGGAAAACAGTATAGTAAACATGGGCAATACAATGCATACCTTAAGACCTATGAGAACTTATTCATTTTTGATGACGTGGACCAAGTCTCATCTACTACAAGCCCTTTGCTTTCCATATTCTTAGAAGTGGAAGTATGAGCCAAAACCAGTAAAAATGTCCGATAAATATGGACTCTACGTACCATACCTTAAGAGGTACGAGCAATTCTTTACTTTCCCTACTGTAAAAAACATCTCTTTTGGAGAACATGTGCTCATAGCTGTTAAGCTGATGTTTACTGGATATTTTTCTATTCTTTTGCTCAATACTACCTCCTCGCAAAATATGCAAAGCAAAGAGCAGTAGACGAGATGTGTTTAACAGTATCCAAAATTAAATGAGCCCATAGTTCTTAAAGTACGCATTTTAGAGCCCATATCTGCTAGACGCGTTGCTTATAATGATCGTTTCTGTCATATTCCTGAACATTGACGTTTCGTCCTGATACACTCTGTATAACGTTGCACATGATGTACTGCAATACAGGGACACTTTTGTGCCACGTGATATAACCATATTGCTGTCAACAAAGGGCTTCTAAGTCCTCGTGTAATGTTTTTAGCGGTACATCATGTCCTTTCGCTTACTAAGAGGTTAAACACACTCGTTATCAAAACGGGGGAACAGGCAATGCTCAAAGAATAGGTTTCGACAGTCGCATTTACAGAGAGGTAATGCATACCGCCAGAGAGAGAGAGCTACATTCGTCTGACTACAGTACTGCACGCATTACGTGCCTGTCATTAATCTTAATGAAATAACATTGCATAGTAATGACAAATTATTTACAGTAACATTACTAGTATATTCGTTATTGCTGCAGAATATGTACCGATGTTGCGTGTGTGTGTGTGTGTGTGTGTGTGTGTGTGTGTGTGTGTGTGTGTTTTCCCACATAGGACTAATTTTAAATAAGATATACATATCACCGAATCAGCTGTAAGTATTGTAACAGCAGTTATACAAAATATAAAGATATTAAATTTGAAATTTTTACTTTGTTTGTAACGTTATTACAAGCATTTGAAAATGGCCACTGGCCGAAACTGGCCAGTAAAATAATGTAATACATGATGCAATGTACGTCATCATGTACATAGAAGCTGACAGCCTACAATGGATAGTTAAAATAGTTTTATCATTCAGAAAGTACGAAGGGACTGTGGACCCACGCATGAGGAGTTCAAGATAACCATAAAGAACGTAACGAAACACATCAGTCTCTTACCAGTGGTCCAAGAGAGAAATGTTTATCTCTTTTCAATACTCCCAAGCATAACATCTCTCTTGAAAGAGCATCGGAATCGATCTCAAGGGAACTGCTAACAGTGTCAAATTATTAGGCAGGTTATGTATATCACAAACGGCAGCCAATGCCACATGTATTCCCTGTATCGTTACCCCCCCCCCAAAAAAAAAACAGAGAGTACGAGACTCATACGTTGTCCGGTTGGAAAAAAGCCTATAAAACGAATGTAGCGTTACCTTGAAGCACCAAAATACGACAAATTGCATCATGCAGTCTCTTCTTTTCTTTCTGAAAACGTGTGGTTTAGAAGTGAAATATTTCAAAATAACAGAATATGGTAATGAAAATAGACGTATTTTGTTTCTTCTTAGAGCTCAATATTGTATAACTTTTTACATGACGTCACATGTGTAGGTGGAGTTGGCATATGAACCCCTATCGCCCTGAATGCAGGCCAGTATTCAAAACAGTGAACGGCAAGTTGCACACGAATTCATAAATGTTTATGTTTTGGGGGTTTTTTCAGTTTGGCCATTTTCCTACGACCAAGGGATACTTGATTCCTGTAACAAAGGTAGTTTCTCCTCATAACTTTATTAAACAGTTTATTTTGAAGTTCAAAGCATTTACAGTCGATTTCAAATATATATAGTCTCGTCAAATACTACTGACTTCCTCTCGCTGTGGACGGATATTTTAAACGTAGATCCAACACTTAGAGTGATTTCCATATGACGTACACATGCTCCAACAGTCTGCCAATGCTGAAGTAGCTTTTAGATTCCCTGACTGTAGAAATCACGTGGCTTTGATTCGAAGAACTCGTCATGGATGGAGCGCATTTTCATCTGGAAAGGAAGTTCTTTGAACATTGTTGAATAGAGAGCATAAAAGGTGAACACCTGAGGACGCAATATCAGGTGAATAAGGTGGGCGCGAAATGACTTTCCGACCCAACTCCTGTCTGTCTTGCAGAAAGCGGGCAGGCATTGTAGTGGAGCAACACCACTCCACAAAGTCTTCCTGGACGTCGTTCTTGGATTGCGTCTGCGAGATGTCTCAGTTGTTGATAAAAAAATATCATGAATGACGGTTTCACCTCTAGGAAGCAATTTGTAGTACACCACATCCACCAGATGTATAACTTTATCTTTCTTCGATGCTACAGGTCTTTGTATGGGCAGTTTCTCCTTTGTTTGGGCTCAACTGTTCGTTACTCTTCCTTATGTTAGCATAAAGGCACAATTTCTCGTCACCAGTAACGGTACAGGATAGGAATAGTCGGTGTTCTTCGTGAGTCAATTAATGACGAGCAAGCAGAGAAGCACATATGGCGACATGCTGTTTTTTGTGATTTTGGCTTATAGCACACCCACACACCCAATTTTTGAAACTTCCGCAATGGATGCTAATGTTGCAACATGGTAGAATGATCACAGTTCATCACATTTGCCAGTTCTACATTATACAGACATGAAAAATTGAGGATTAACGCATTTACCCATTTGTACGTCACATTTAGAAAAAAATTGGGGAAATTTTTTTGTGATGAATATTTGCTGTATATGTTGCTCATATGCCATATCCACTGCAAAAGTTCTTTTGAAGCTATTGGTTAATAAATAAAATAATGATTCCAAATGGCATCATTAGAAATTACATAATAATTACTCAAAAATGCATACATAACTGTATTGTAAACGAACCGTCTTTCTTTCCCTTGCCCTTGAGGAACTACGTAAAGTTGGTTCCATAACCAAGAATTCAGTATACACAGAATAAAACTAAACACAACAGTTATTGTTCACTCACAAATGCAGTAGGACAACTCACGACACTTCTCTGTTCTGCACTTCAAACAAACTGCGAGTCATGAAAGCAAACGCCACTGTGATCTGTTGCCAAGCTTGGAACTACATGAAGCGATGCCAAACGGCATCATTGAAGCATTGGGAAGCTCAAAAAAGCCAGAAATACTTATTGATGCCATTTGGAATCGCAGACAAAGAAAGGGTTGAACTATCTTCATGGAACCCCGAAGGTCTTCGTGAACCCGGAGAATCATAAATGTCAAGAAGATCCTACATCGTGGAAATGTTTCTGGCTGTATCCGCTGCTTTTACTCCTCTGCTGAGCTCAATAAAAATATGTCCCAAATGCTCCGATTTCTCCACTGCCCACTCAATTGCATAGCGTCCTCAGCACCACTCACTATCTCCAAACGACAAAGAATTTAAATAGCAACAGTGAACTACAAACAAAACATAACAATGGATAAATAGACACATAGCAACCGTAATGCCAACATGCAAAACAAAAAGGCTAAGAACTTATGCACCAATGATACATAATTATGTATGTCTTTGGCTGGGTGTAAAAATAGCAAATTCAGTAACTCGTTCGAAATCTAAGAGGGTACCCGTGTCACATGCTGATCTAAGGAAAGTATCACCTAATATTCACGTACGTCAACCAGAGCTGGTCCCAATGTTGATACATGTGGTCAATAGAGTTTTTGAGCGTTTCTAATAAAAGACCCTCCTGTCAGAAATATTTAATAAATATACACTGAAGCGCCAAAGAAACTGGTATAGGCATGGGTATCAAATACAAAGATATGTAAACAGGCAAAATACGACGCTGCGGACGGCAACGCCTATTATAAGACGACAAATGTCTAGTGCAGTTGTTAGATCTGTTACTACTGCTACAATACCAGGTTATCAAGATTTAAGTGCATTTGAAAGTGGCGTTATAGTCGGTGCACGACGATAGGACACAGCATCTCCGAGGCAGCGATGAAGTAGGGATTTTCCCGAAATACCATTTCACTAGTGTGCCATGAATGTCAGGAATTCGGGAAAACATCAAATCTCCGACCTCGCTGTGGCCAAAAAAAGTTCCTGCAAGAACAGGACCAACGACGACTGAAGAGAATCGTTCAACGTGAGAAATGTGCAACCCTTTCGCAAATTCCTGCAGATTTCAATGCTGGGCCATAAACAAGTGTCAGCTTGCAAACCATTCAACGAAAAATCATCGTTTCGGCTTTCGGAGGCGAAGTCCTGTTCGTGTAGCCTTGATGACTGCACGACACTAAGCTTTACGCTTCGTCTGAGCCCGTCAGTACCGACATTAGACTGTTGATGACCGGAAACTTGTTGCCTCGTCGGACTACTCTCGTTTTGAATTGTATCGAGCGGATGGACGTGTACGGGTATGGAGACAATCTCATGAGTCCATGGACGCTGCATGTCGGCAGGGGACTGTTCAAGATGCTGGGGGTTCTGTAATGGTGTGCGGCGTGTACAGTTGCAGTGATATGGGACCCCTGATACGTCTAGATACGACACTGACAGGTGACACATACGTAGGCATCCTGTATGATTACCTGCATCCATTCATGTACATTTTGCGATCCGACGGACTTGGGCAATTCCAGCAGGACAATGCGACACCACACACGTCGAGAAATGTTGCAGAGTGGCACCAGGAACTCTCTTCTGAATTTAAACACTGGCCACTAAACTCCACAGACATGAACATTATTGAGCACATCTGGGATGCCTTGCCGTGTGCTGTTCAGAATATATCTCCAACCCATCGTACTCTTACGGATTTATATACAGTCCTGCAAGATTCCTGTTGTCAGTTCCCTCCCGCACTACTTCAGACATTAGTCGAGTCCATGCCACGTCGTGTTGCGGCACCTTTACGTGCTCGCGAGGGTCCTACACGATATTAGTAAGGCGTGCCAGTTTCTTCGGTTCTGCAGTGTAACTGTTTTAATTTTGACATGCCGATGCATCAGTCTTTTAGTCTGTTACGTATCTGATAATTCATGAGTAATAGTACTCTTACTGCAATTTTATGAAATATGCAATAATGTGCCCATTGAGGTCTGAAAATGGTAACACTGCTTACCGAAACCGGTTATCGAAAACAAAGGTTATTATTAGCGACCTTGGCAAAGACGTTTATCTTCTCTAATTTAGAGAAAGATTTTGATAATCTTGACTGGAATACTCTCATTGAAATTCTAAATGTAGCAGGGATAAAACACAGCTACAGTGATATGGGACCCCTGATACGTCTAGGTACGTCACTATCATCCTGTATGATTACCTGCATCCATTCATGTCCATTGTGCGTTCCGACGGACTTTGGAAATTCCAGTAAAACAATACAACGCCCCATACATGCAGAATTGGTATAGCGCTCCTCAGTTTAAACACTTCCGCTGGCCGCCAAACCCCCAGACACGAATATTATTAAGCGTATCTGGGATGTCTTGCAACGTGCTGTTCAGAAGAGATCTCCAACCCCTCGTACTCTTACGGATTTATGGAGAGCCCTGCAGGATTCATGGTGTCAGTTCCCTCCAGCACTACTTCAGACATTAGTCGAGTCCATGCGACGTTGTGTTGCGGAACTTCCGCGTGTTCACTGGGACCCTACACGATATTAGGCAGGTGTAGCAGTTTCTGTGGCTCTTCAGCGTATGACACAGTGTAAGCTTAAAATCGGTTACTAAATTGGGACCAGATCCCCCCCAACCTGTATGTTGCCTTTCGTAGGCTATGTTTCTAGAGGTTCAACCATCCAGATAGGAATCACAACTTTTCTCGTGGCGCATATCAACAAAACCATCCAACATCCTCAGATGCACTCCACTGGACTAGCGCACTGAATAACCGACTGTGACGTGGTTTCTGTGCAGGCGGCAGCAGCGGCGGCGAGGAGGCGGCGCCGACGGCGTCCGGGGCGGTGTTCAAGCGCGGCATGGTGTACCGCGGCATCTACTGCCCCTCGCTGACCAACAGCTTCCGCGAGTCGCACCTCGAGCTGGCGTACCAGCGCTACTCGCACCGGCAGCGCCAGCGCTCGCTCATCGTGGTCAACCTGGTGGACCTGCTGCTGAAGGCGGTGCTGGGCGGCGGCTGGGCCGTGCACACGGGCGCCGGCACCGTGCCGCAGGCGCAGAGCATCGCCTGGACCGCCTGCTCCGCCTCCGCCAACGTCGCCGTCTGCGCGCTCGGCTGGTGGCGCTGCTTCGCCAACAACTACCTGCACTGGGCCGCCATCTGCACCTGGCTGCTGCTCAACGCACAAGGTAGGAGAACAACCTGCAACCATCAACTGTGATCCACCATCCTCAGCTGTCTGCTGCTCATTCCACAAGGTAGCAATTCTAGCTGGTGAACTACTGCACCGGGCCACCATCGGCACCTGGCTGCTGCTCGATGTCCAAGAGAGGAGACCAACCTACACTTCTCACCATTTACAGCTACCTGATGCTCAACATCCAAGGAAGGCGAGCTGCTCAGTGTGCAACAGAGTGCAGTTGACCACCGTATGTGGGGTATACAATCCGCTCATAGAGCTACCAGTCCTGGATCAACATCTCTACCTCACTGCTGATGAATCCTCAAGGCAGATGACCCAACTACTTGGGTGCATAGATCCTGAGAAATCAGTACCCTGAGCAACCACCTCTGGCCGTAATAACGGCCTTGATACGCCTGGGCATTGAGTCAAACAGAGCTTGGATGGCGTCTACAGGTACAGCTTCCCATGCTGCTTCAAAACGATACCACAGTTCATCAAGAGTAGTGACTGGCGTATTGTGACGAGCCACTTGCTCGACCACCATTGAACAGACGTTTTCAATTGGTGAGAGATCAGGAGAATGTGCTGGCCAGGGCAGCAGTTGAACATTTTCTGTACCTGCAACATGCGGTCGTGCATTGTCCTACTGAATTTCGCAGGGATCGAATGAAGGGCACAACTACGGGTCGTAACACATCTGAAATATAACGTCCACTGTTCAAAGTGCCGTCAGTGCGAACAAGAGGTGACCGAGACGTGTAACCAATGGCACCCCATACCATCACGCTGGGTGACACGCCAGTATGGCGATGACGAATACACGCTTCCAATGTGCGTTCACCGCGATGTCGCCGAATACGGATGCGACCATCATGATGCTGTAAACAGAACCTGGATTCATCCGAAAAAATGACGTTTTGCCATTTGTGCAACCAGGTTCGACGTTGAGTACACAATCGCAAGCGCTCCTGTCTGTGATGTAGCGTCAAGGGTAACCGCAGCCATGCTGCTGCAAACGTCGTCGAACTGTTCGTGCAGATGGTTGTTGTCTTGCAAACGTCCACATCTGTTGACTCAGGGATCGAGACGTGGCTGCACGATCCGTTACAGCCATGCGTATAAGATGCCTGTCATCTCGACTGCTAGTGATACGAGGCCGTTCGGATCCAGCACGGCGTTCCGTATTACTCTCCTGAACCCACCGATTCCATATTCTGCTAACAATCATTGGACCTCGACCATTTCGAGCAGCAATGTTGCGATACGATAAACGGCAATCGCGATAGGCTACCATCGGACCTTTATCAAAGTCGGAAACGTGTTGGTACGCATTTCTCCTCCTTACACGAGGCTTCACAACAAAGTTTCACCAGGCAACGCCGGTTAACTGCTGTTTGTGTATGAGAAATCGTTTGGAAACTTTCCTCATGTCAGCATGTTGTAGGTGTCGCCACCGGCGCCAACCTTGTGTGAATGCTCTGAAAAGCTAATCATTTGAATATCACAGCATCTTCTTCCTGTTGGTTAAATTTCGCGTCTGTAGCACGTTATCTTCGTGGTGTAGCAATTTTAATGGCCAATAGTGTGTTTCAGTTAACTATGAAGGCTATTCGGAATGTAAGGTCCGATTGAGCGCGAAATGGGAACCGCATTGAAAATCAGATGTATGTTTGGACAGATGTGTTGAACAGTAGTATGCCATTCGATCTCTTCGCATCGCTCTCTATAGTTCTGAGCTCTCAGTGAGCATGTAACGATGCTCAGATAAATAATGTCTCACGCCATGTATGAGGGCATGGTGAGAGATTCACCTGATGTCATGCAACCCACATAACATAACTGTCACGCAGTTCCTTCTTCTTGACAATTCTCTGCCACACTCTGCAGGGACAATGAACATGTCCCAGTAACGTTTTCAATGCAAACCTGCGGCGTTTTCGATGTTTGATCCCCCACATTACAGCCCATAATTGGCTCATCCTGACTTTCATCTCTGCTCTCATGAACTGCTGGCAATGACGACAACATTTTGTCACAGGCAACGAGCTGCACACCAGCTTAGAGAAATGGCAGTAAGCACAAGCGGCTACATCCTATGACGAGGATATTGGAAAGTTGGTACAACGCTACAACAATAAGTCGGAGCCGCGACTGTGTAGAGAAGTAGCTGGAAGGTTTAACTAACTGTTGCAAATAAAACATTTTTTATTTTGACAGTGGTTTTCATTTCGCGACCGATCGGACCTTACTTTCCGAACAGCCCTCGTACAAACAGGTCTGTAGGCTGCTACTTAATGTTGCAGCAGCTACTTTTCAACTACATACAATGGACCATCACATGTAACCGCCTGTTGCTCAGTACACAAGGTAGGCGCCATCTAAAATCACTAGTCCTCCCGTTCGTACGTGGCTCTTGCTTAGTGCGAAAGTGGGATCTGAGACATTGTACATCTGAACTTGATAAGTATCGGCAGTTGGTTGGGAAGGCTTGTGACATTCTTGAAGAATGTGTGATGAAGTCAAAGTGCACAAACACGAAGGTGCAGATAACATCTGTGCACCTAAGAGGTTGTTTACAGATGCCATCGAAGTGTACAGGAAGCAGACATTGATAAAGTTCCTTATAAAAGGATTAAAGACTTACAGACAATGAACGTCTCGTTTAAAGACTGTCAGCTGACTCTAAATGTAAGTAAGGTGTAAGAGTAATTCACAAAAGACTAGTAGTTTATATAATTTACAAACAGTCGCTGGAATATTTCAAAATCTTCAAGTATATAAAATTTCTTTCTTGAGCGGTATAAGACAGAGCGATACCATAAATTTACCCATTGGTGACAGTTGCTAGATACAGATCTATTGGAACACAACGCAATCCACATAAATGAGACACACAAAATCCTTTTCAAGCTAATCTTGAGTAATACTCGTTGGTCAGCAATCCTTGCAAGCCTGATTAAGGGTCGATACATGTAAGGCTGAAAAATAATTCCACCATTAGGTACACGTTCGTTTATGTCAGGCATCACAGAAATGCTTAACAATCTGCAGTGTGAGATGGTATATGGAGTAGTGTCCAAAATGGATAATATAAAAATAAAACTAAGTTTTTCAATATCTATCTCAATGACCACGAAGATAAAGCTGTAGAAATTTAGACACATACGCTGTCTTTCATCCGGAATACCATCAGTGAATCGAATAGAAAAGTACACTATGTAATTATCGCCACATATCGTATAGTGACTTGTCAAGTACAGATGTAAAGGTAAATGTGGATGGTTGAGGTAGGCAGTACCTAAATGCACAGAGCGCTCTATCTGCACCTGGGCGCTGCTTAATATTCAAGGTAGGAAAATGAGCTACTCTACAGTTACTTCTCTCGAGCCATTATCTGCATCTGGCTGAGATCATTCTGCAAGGTAGGTAACCCAGCTACTCAACAGCCATTCTACCTGCAGAGACCCGTCATATCTTTCTGGACTGGCGCAAGTGTGTCAGCAATGTGAATTCTGTTCAAATGTCTTACTTCATTAATGTTACCAACCAGCTATTTACCACTGATCATTTGTTTCAACCAGATTAATGTGTACTCCATATCCTTAATGTAACTAACTATTACTCATATTCATTTACATTGTTGTACCAAAAATATAAAAGAAACAGTATACCAACTCACTGAAAATTAGCTTTATTTCTTCACATAATTGTGGAAATAAAATCATCAATAATTAACTATTGTGAACTGTCTGGTGAGTACTACTCATTCCAGTATTACTTTTACCTTTCTAATGAACTGCTTCAGAAGAATAATTACTAAGTGGTTGCCACCATTAATTATTATAGATTCCAGAAATAGTTGCAGGTTTCTCCTAATCGTTATGATGAAAACGAAACATACAACGTTACCTATTACCTTGCGATTAAAAAGCCATCAGAAAATTAAAATCTTCCCTCTGACCTTTTACCTCACTTAAACTTGAATTTTGCAGTTTCATACCATGACATTATTGCTGCATCTTCTTCTAGATATTATCTATCAACGAAAGGAAAAGGAAGCTCCTCATTGTCCAGAAAATGAAAACTAATCATTATTTTCATCATGGCAGCGACAACAGCAACCGTTACCAGATTGTCTCGAATAAAAAACAGCCCACAGTCGCCCTAAATTATGTTTATTTTAAACCTTGACCATGGTTTCAGCTATAATAATACAGCCTTCTTCAGAAGTCATACACACTAATAAATGAAAAATGTATAACAGAGGTAGTGGCGAAGGACACTTTACTCAAAAGATGAAGCATTTCGGAATAATCGAAGTAGAGCCAGTGAGCATTTACATAAACCAGTATTATTTAAAGCAACAAAATCTATTTAGCATCTTTCTACATAGAGAAACTGATAATCACAATTTCAAATGTCAGTTTCGAAGGAATAATGACACCTTCTCTGATAGAAGGTTTATGATCATCAAAGTTTACCAGAAATTGGGCGATTAATTCATATCTCGCAGACAATACCCTAATAAAACTAGCGTAGATAGCGCGGTTCATTTATGTAGATAATAACATCAATAAAAGTATAACTTCTCATTACGGGATTTCTGGAAGCATAGTTAAACAACGCTGTGATATCGAGCGTGAAACAGAAACTTAAGCGTTAAAGATCGTCCTCTGCGAGCTAGACACTGCAGAAATCTTTGTATCATTTAAGAACTGTAGCTGTTAATATTTTCACACAAATATATTAATCTATCTAACAGTCTGTAGCGTCCATAATGGAGAATGTTTTTGTCACATTCCACGAGAAATATCGATAAATAAATAAATAATCAGCCGTTCTCTCAGGCGTTTTCTTTGCTGTTTGAAAAAATGTCATGGACAATTAAACACTGTTAGGAAAGAATGTTTACTAAGTATTTTTACAGGACCATCACTTTTCAAGTTTCTGCAGCCCCATCTTGTATAAATGGAAGAAGAGGAGTGAGACTGGTCGATGACTTACTGAAAGCAGCCGTAGATTTATGGAATAATGTTTTTCGTTAGGTGTGTGAAGTGTCCACGTCTCTTGTAGAAATACAAATAGAAACCATTTTGATATAGTGGTTCCTTTAGTAAGCACCAGCGGCTGGATAGCTTATTTTGTTGCGTGTGTAGGAGCCTGAATGCGGTGTTTAATGAGGCACCTAAACAGATAGTGTAATAAAGTTATTCCATAAATTTGCAGCTGTTGCATTACTGTTTTCCACAAGTCGTCATCTTTCAGTTAATAGCTACTTTTCCTTTTTAAAGAAGAATTCGATCTTGAGAAGCCCAGTGATACAAATCTCAACCTGATCTCCGTTTTTTCTCTACCGTGTTTGTAAACGACTTCCTAGTTTTCATTCTTGCTGCAGCCTTGCGACGACTGTCGTTTGTAAAGCTACTAGTAGACTGATGGGAAGGTCAAATGAAACAGATAGAAAATTTGTAAAACAGAAATATTTTATCACTTTGTCCTGCCTTTAATTAGGAACTATGTTCCACTGATGTTATAATTTTACCAGGTCAACCATCAGCATGTCTGTTAAATAGTGTAGTAAACACAGTACATCCTTACTTATCTCGCTGGGGAAACAGCTGAATGATTTCACGAAATTTGTAAATGTTGAGTTCGATGTATTATGGAGAGGTGCTGTTTTATTTGTTCTTTGGTAATAAAATACACTGTCAGACGTCTCTTTTGGAAGGTTATTAGTAAATGATGTAAAATAGCAAATGGCAGATTGAAATATGCAATAACAATACCCTATAAAAATGGATATAGGCGAGTAACATCTAAACATTCCTTTGTTTCCAAGACTTCTTCAAAAACTTGTGAAAATTACCTTCGTTACAATTTGTTCTCGTAACGTATAAATTGCTTCTACCTGGGTTCTTTAAACAATTTGCCACAGAGAAAGTCGTATCCGACGTCAAAAATTAAGTCGTGGGGGTGTGAAATGAGAAAATGAATTCTCCTGGTCTACTCTGTAACCTTTCCTATACGTCATGGTGCTGTATTTTACGCCTTACGTTGTGTTTTACGTTTTATTTATCGAAAGCAGGGCCAGTCGTGACGAGAGAGCCGACACTCAAGGGTTGGCTTCTTGTCCGCAAATGGAGGTGACTGTTACAGGGGAGGGAGGGAAGTGACGGAAGTGGGGGTGAACTCAGAGCTAGCGACTTTTTAACGCCGCCAGACACGCGAGGCCGCGCTGACCTCTGTTCCTTGACTTCAACCTTCCCCCGGCCAAGGTGAAGGTACTCTGGTTTTAGTCGCATGTCTGCCGTCATTATCACAGTGGTATGACGGCCCTTTTTGAGCCTTGGCTTCTGTCTAGGAATATTCCATTCCTTCCTTTTTAGTGTTTAACTTCGATTATGAATTCCAAATTTCCTGAAATCATGAAACTTACAACTACCATAGCTTTGGTCCTTCATCCCTCCTGGTTCCTTCAGGTAATACGTCGAATTTCCAGTCCGTTCTAGCCTTTTAATGGTTCAAATGGCTCTGAGCACTATGGGAGGTCATCAGTCCCCTAGAACTTAGAACTACCTAAACCTAACTAACCTAAGGACATCACACACATCCATGCCCGAGGCAGGATTCGAACCTGCGACCGTAACGGTGTCGCGGTTCCAGACTGAAGCGCCTAGAACCGCTCGGCCACACGGCCGGCTTTTAATGTTAATCTCAGTGTTGAGCTTAAATTTTGCGAATGGAACTGTTACATTGATAGACGCTGCATTGTTCTAGGCAAAACAGATACTAGAATACCGTACTAAATTTGCAGACTTGATGTGTTTCACCAAATTGTAGAGCATGTAGCTTATATGCTACATCAGGGCTCAAATAGGCTTTTATCCTAGTGATAAAAGGTGTTCATGGATGATTGATCTTCTTCTTCATATTCTTCTTCTACCGATATGGTTATTAGGCCTTATGGACAATTCTGCTTTCACCATCTCCTCCTCGGCCTTCCCACAGTCCTACCAATAGGATTGTACACCATCGCTCATCGAGCGATTCTCTGAGGTGACAAAAGCAATCATGGTCTTTCCACTCCTACTTTCTTTGGATTACTTTTTTAGTTAATGGCTGAACCCCCCAGTTCTTCCCTTATTTTCATTTCTTATTCTATTTCTTCTTGTGCAGTCTTTCACTGATCTACGGATCTTCATTTCGTTGGTGGGGAGATCTGTATATCTCAGTGACCGAGCAACGCTGGCGCAGGCTACGCTCCCTCACCCATTCCAGGCTGGTAAGTAGCTGCGCGACCAGAAGAAGAGTAGTCCCCCATTCTAGGACGTATGTGGGTGGAAACCACATGGGCCCTTAGCTTATATTGCTTCTACTTACTTGTGTCACACTTCGTCTATTTTCTTTTCTGTTGGCCTCTTTTGACCAATTCCTGTTTTTTTTTTTTTTTTCTGCCCCGATAGTAGTAGGTTGTGAGGCCGAGCATGTCTTTAATTTCCATTCTCCAATCTCACCTTCCATGGGGGAGGAAGGCCGCTTCAGGCATAGTGAAGCCAGCCTTCCTAGAGGAGCAGACACCTAAGAGAAAGCTTGGTCTTCCAAGATAAGTCTCAAATAAAAACCGGAAATCAAGGGATTTGATGAGTGATATTTATGAACTAGCAACTGAAATACATATATTAGTACGTTTTTGTTGTTGTGGTGCTCAGTCCAAAGACTGGTTTGATGCAGCAGTCCATACTACTCTATCCTGTGCAAGTCTCTTCGTCTTAGGGTAACTACTGCAACCTACATCCTTCTGTATCTGCTTAGTGTATTCAACTCGTGGTCTCCCTCTAAGATTTTTAACCTCCACGCTTCCCCCCCATTACTAAACTGGTCATCTCTTGATGCCCCAAAGCGTGTCCTACCAACCAATCGCTTATTTTAGTCAAGTTGTGCCACCAATTCCTCGTCTCCCCAGTTCTATTCATTACCACCTCATTTGTTATGTGATCTATTCATCTAATCTCGAGCATTCTTCTGTAGCATCACATTTCAAAAACTTCTTTTCACTTCTTGTCCAAACCGTTTATCGTCTATGTTTCACTCACATAAATGGCTACGGCTACACTCCATACAAATAGTTTCAGAGAAAACTATCTCGTACTTTAACGTCTACTCGACGTCAACAAATTTCTCTTCTTCAAAAACGTTTTCCTTGCCATCGCCAGTCTACATTTTATATCCTTCCTACTTCGACCATCATCAGTTCTTTTGTTGCCCATATAGCAAAACTCGTCTACTACATTAAGTGTCTCATTTCCTAATATAATTCCCTCAACATCACCTGAGTACATTCCATTATCCTCGTTTTGCTTTTGTTGATGTTCATCTTATATCCTCCTTTCAAGACACTGTCCATTCGTTCAACTGCTCTTCCATCGCCTTTGCTGTCTCTGACGGAATTACAATGTCAAGGTTTTTATTTTTCCTGCTTGAATTTTAATTCCTACTCCGAATTTTTGTTTCCTTTCTTTTACTGCTTGCTCAATATTGAACAACATTGGGCATAGCCTACAACACTGTCTCCCTCCCTTCTCAACCACTGCTTCCCTTTCGTACCCCTCATCTCTTGTAACTGCCACCTGGTTTCTGTACAAATTGTAAATAGCCTTTCGTTCCCTGTATTTTACCCCTTCCACCTTCAGAATTTGAAAGAACAACAATATGTTATTTTATTATAATATGTGAAAATACAATCCGGATTTGCTAAAAGTAGTCCTGTTCCTATGAAACACAGATATATTATGCATTTAGTACACTTCACAAATTTGAAACCCTTACGTTTACGCACCCTGCGTCTGATACAACTTTTCTGGGTTTAATTCGTCTCATATGGATGCGTGGCACGTTAACATGCTGACTGTTGATGACGATACAGTCTTTGATGTTTGATGTTCTCGAGCGTTTCCTCACGAAACTGCATCATCTTTGCCATAACATTCTTCCTCTTCTTTTTCGCACTCTTCATCCTCTCGTATTATATCTCGGTAAAGTAAAAGTATAGGTCGTTGCCGACTGCGGACGCAAAGCTACATCGAAAAAAATGTGGCACCGTATTTTTGTCAGGGAACAAGCAATGGCTTATTAGATTACGTAAGTCATGTTTAGTATATTGTAGTATATTATAAACACATGCTACAACTGATGCACAGTAAGCATGTGGTGCGAAGTACATGCTACAGTCAGGCATTCCAACTTTAATTAATTGTCTGAGCAAAAAATTGTGAAAATTGCATGTAGCATATATGCTACGTGAAGGCTGAGGAAGTTAATACAACTGGAAACAGATTATGTAAGTATTAATAATTGAGTCTCCTCCTTCGGACACAGTTTTCTTCTAGTGGCACAACATTTGCCTCAAGATCTTCAACATGTGAAATAGCTCTTAATCGAATTTCGTTAGTGTCCAGGTTTCATCATCGGTAATAATGAAGTCACTAAAATGTTATACGCCATGGTAGCACATGTTCATGGACAACATTCGTTCTTGTATTTGGAAAACGACATTGTTCTTGCAGTTTACTTCCTTTCCAAGATAAGTGAAACCACGCACGAAATCAGACATACGTGAACCAATTTCTATGAGTGTTGGCTCATTAGGATAATCGTTCTTAACTATAGGCACATACTGCTCCCTTCATTTATCTGTAGGTTCATCCTTCTAGCACCTCTTTCAAGACTTGTTAGGATTTTTTTCAGTTCTTGGCGCTTCTACGTACGTCAGCATCTCAATTGATGCCCGCATTTCTTACAACCTTCTCGAAGGCTATATTGAATAGGGGGCACGATAATAACACAGGTTTCATAAATGCTTCGATCTGCATGGGGTGTTATTACAGATTTGGTTGAAGTGAGTCAATATTCTCTCAAAATCTGTGAACCCTAGCCGAAACAGTAAATCATATTCATTGCTCTGTTCTACAATTTCACTTACGTGTTGCCAACGATGTAAACTTTTAATTCACACAAAAAAGTAATGTTTGAAGGATGTATTAAAAGCTTTATTTCGTAGTAAATAAAAAACTAAATGAAATTAAAAATAAGATAAATAAAAATCGCAAATCCTACTGTAGTGAAAGTTGAGATAAAGAAGCTCTTCAACGGACTAGAAAACGTTAATATGGTAAAGTTAAACGATATTATATTAATTGTTTACACTACTGATATACCGTAGGCAAACTCTGAAGCAGCGAAACAAACAGCGAGAATCAATTTGCAAGTAGCGTAGAAACGATTAGACTGCCAGAAGAGAGAACCCTGCCTTTTTCACGCTGAAAGACTGCGAAGGAGGCGAGATATGAGGAACTGAAAGGGCGGTATCCGGCTGAAAAGCCGTCGTTACGTCAAAAGCCGTGACGGGGCATTAAACGTCAATTTGACGTTACTGAGCGAGGAGAGAGTTTCTTAAGTTCACCAATTCACCGGAGAAGAAGGATGCTGTAAAAGTCTTTCCGACGTAAATTGATGTCAAGAAAGTGACTCTATTAAGGCGAGGACATGCTCTTTACTCCATCTGTTTGTAAATAAGAGTAAAACGTGCTTCATAGAAGTCGGAATCTTTTAATACAGCCCCTCCATTCATGAGTTTGCGTGAAATAAACATTTTTGTAGAAAGCCGATGTTCAACTTCTCAGGTGGCGTGGATAAAGGAATTTGTGTCACGAACATTTCAAGGAGCAAAGTCTTGATATTTTAATCAAGCTTCCTTTCGAAAAAGATAAAGAAAGAGCATCGCAATGAATTCCGTCTTTCAATACTAAGCAACGAAGTTGTGAGAGAACTTGTCAACCTGGTGTATACCTTCCCTCGCCCCTTATCAGAGTTGATACAGGTGTTATTTACATAACAGACAAAGGCATCTGAAGTGCTGTTTTAGACTACACGCAAAACAGCATTAACATACTTTTTTAAGTCAGCTGTTTTCTGACTGGTTCGATAAGGAAATCCACGAATTCCACTCTTGTGCCAGTCCCTGCATATCGCAGTAAAACTCACATCCAACACGCTCATTTATTTGTTGGATATATTCCAGTCCGTCTTCCTCTACATTTTTTACCCTCAACAGATCCCTCTAATACGATGGAGTGTATTTCCTGACGTTTTAATATATGTCCTATCATCTCGTCCCTTCTCCTTGGCTGCGGTATCCATATGTTACGGTTGTGATGACAGTCACTGTGTGCTCTATTGCACAGCAAAAAAAATGGTTCAAATGGCTCTGAGCACTATGGGACTTCACTTCTAAGGTCATCAGGCCCCTAGAACTTAGAACTACTTAAACCTAACTAACCTAAGGACATCACACACGTCCATGCCCGAGGCAGGATTCGAACCTGCGACCGTAGCGGTCGCATGGTTGCAGACTGTAGCGCCTAGATCCGCTCGGCCGGCATTGCAAATAAAGGTCATTTTCAACAAGAGGACTACATAACTACAAATGACAATATCAATTAAAGTCCCACGTTTATACAAAATACAATACACTGGGTGATCCAGCAGCCCCTACCGATGTATTGTATGTAACCTCCAAAGCCTTCGAAAACCATGTGTGAGATTTTCATGTTCTCTCGCTCGCTACGCACAAAGTATTAATCCTACAGAGAAATGAACAGGATCTTTTTATAGGAAATGTAACGTAGTTAAATTTTGTAGTGGGATACGTTTTTGCTGAAGTATACAGTCTTCGAGTTATTCAAGAAAAACGCGTTTTTTCCTGCAGGAGAAATAGCTTTTGCATAGCGACCGAGCGCTTATGAAAATCTTGCATGTGGTATTTGAAGACATTGCAGGCTGCATAAAACATATTGGTAGGGACAACTGAGGCACACTGTATACAGTTCGACTCATATGCGGAGACTCTAGAGGAAATAAACCAGTTCACTAAAGGTCACTTAGAAGTATAGACCAAAGTGTATACGTTACACATTCCCGATTCAAAGTGCAATTCAGGATAGCCAACCTGCTTGGTGTAGTCCAGTCGGTAAATATTCGTGACCCAGAACAAAAAGGTTGCTCGATGGTTACTTGATGACGAGTGCCAGGAAACTCACAGATAATCGCTCTTAGAACTCGGAGGTAATTGCTGATCATTTCATTTCATTGGAGGCACAAGTCAGCTGGATGTTCCGAAGCCATGCCACTTTCCAATAAGTCAACCTACCCAAGGGATACACTTCGATTTTGATTAGCTTTAAATACGCTGTAATGTAGATCAAAATAAGAGATACATATTTTTTATACGAGCCCATATGGCCGTTAAGGGGTTCAATACCCACTGAAAAAGATTGAGTTTAATATTCCTGAATGAATACTGTTGAAAGAATAACAAATACACAAAGACACTTCAAATAAAAGTTGTCTCGTTTTTAAATTTACGTTACAACGGTACGTCCAGATCTATCAAGAAAGCCATTTTTTTTTTTTTTTTTTTTTTTGGAAATCCCCTATGCTTGGTGCCCAAAATCAAAGTGTATTCAGCATTTCTCAGTCTTGAACAATTCTGCAATTCCTTAATGTTGTAAACATTTACAATAATGTCACAACGATAATGTACAAACAGTTTCAAATATAAAATAATTCAAACTGAAAATGTTACAACTTGAATACAAAAAGAAAAAAATACGGCAAATGTAAAAAGGAAATACAAATAAAACGCTAAATTAAAAGATAAATAGAATTAAAAGAATGTATCAGGGAAATACTTATTAAAAATCCACCACGGTAATTGGCATTTAAGTGGACGTACAACCGGTGTGTATATAGTGATAAGGAGGTATTTCTGCCTTATTTTTGACAAATATGTGTTTTGAATACCACTTCGTCATATATGAATTTTGTGTTTACGATATTGTATGTTTTGCTGGTCGTCAAATTTCGAAGTGAGAAACAAGATAGTGAGAAGGGAAAATGTGCCGAGAAAAGAGACTTTTTCGATCAATCTGATTGCACCGTTGTAATGTAACATATGCTAAAAACGATAGAACTTTTATTTGAAGTATTTTTTATGTCAATCAGAAAAGTGAAACTCAGACTTCTTTATTCAAGACGGTGTTTCACGCCCTAAACGGCCGTAAGAGCACGTATAAAAAAAATATTTGCCTCTCATTTTGCTCTACACTGCAGTCTATTCAAAGACGATCTAAATCGAAGTGTTTTTCTTTAGGTAGATTTACTTGTGAGTGCTGGGCGAGTGGAAAGTTGCTTGTCCCACTCTGTACACTTGATAGGCATAAGGAAGCAGTGCAGCGATGTTGCCGCCGCCTGTCCGAAATCCTTATCGTAATCATGCTGTTGTCTTCTCGGTAGGCAGCCTGGCAAACCAAGCTGCAGCGTGGGACAGCCTAAGCCTAGGATACAGCAGCTCCGTCCTTCGCCGTTTCTATGTAGAATCTCCTCATTTCTTATCTTATCGGTCGATCCAATATGCAACATCCTTCTACAGCACCACATCTCAAATGGATCGAAACCTTCTTCTCTGGTTTACCGACAATCCGTGATTCACTACCATACAAATCTGTGCTCCAAACGTATTTTCTTAAAACTTTCTTCCTCGAATTAAGCCGAAAACGTGATGCTAGAGATTTCTGTCGATCAGGAATGCCATCTTTGCCTATGGTAGTCTGCTTTTGATGTCCTCCTTGCTTCACCCGTCATGTGTTATTTTGATTCCTAGACAGGAGATTCCTTTTACTGTGTAGCCAGATTTTATGTTAGGTTTCTCTAACCTCATTTCTGCTACTCCTCATTATTTTAACTTTCTTTGGCTTACTCTCAATCGATACTCTTTATTCACTTGACCAATCCACTAAGCACCTCTTGTAATTCTTCTTCACCTTCACTGAGGATATAAATGTCATCAGCAAATCTTATTATTGAAAACTTTCACCCATAATTTTAATCTCACTTAATATTTCTTTTATTTTCTTCATTGTCTCTTCAGGATGTAGATTGAACAGTGGACTAGATCTTTGCTTTCAATCTTTTTAATCGGAGTACTTCGTTCTTGGTCTTCCACTTTTATTGTTTCGTTTTGGTTTTTGTACTTATGGAATATTAGCCTTCGTACTCCTATTTGTCTCAGAATGTTGGACATACTACACCATTTACAAATTTTATAGGTCTACAAATTCTAAGAACGTGTCTTGATTGTACTTAAGTATAGCCTCCAATATTAACTGCAACGTCAGAACTGCCACTCTGGTGCCCTGACCTTCCCTAAGGCCAAACTGACCGTCATACAACATTCATCTCTTTCTTTTATATTTTCTGTATTTTATTCATGTCAGCAACTTGGATGCATGAGCTGTTAAGCTGACTGCGAGGAAATCCCCAAACTTACCTGCTCTTCCTGTATTCGGGACTGTATGGATGAAGGAATGACGGAAATAAAATAAAGGTTCAAGAGTGGAATTAAAATTCACGGTGAAAGAAAATCAATGATAAGTTTCACTGATGACATTGGCAAAAAGAGCATTCCTCGCCAAGAGAAGCCTCCTAGTATTAAATATAGGCCCAATTCGAGGAAGAAATTTCTCAGAATGTATGTTTGGAGGGCATCACTGTATGGTAGTGAAGGTTCAAATGGTTCAAATGGCTCTAAGCACTATGGGACTTAAAATGTGAGGTCGTCAGTCCCCTAGACTTATAACTACTTAAACCTAACTAACATAAGGACATGACACACATCCATGCCCGAGGCAGGATTCGAACCTCCGTCCGTAGCGGCGTATGGTAGTGCAGCATGGCCTGTGGGAAAACCGGAAAAGAAGAGAATCGTGCAGATGTGGTGCTACAAAAGACTGTTTAAAACTAGGTGGACTGAAGAGTGTCTCCGGAAAATCAACGAGGAAAGGAATATGTGGAAAACACAGACAAGGAGAAGGGACAGGATGACAGGACATCTGTTAGACATCAGGCAATAATGTGTACAGCACTAAAAGGAGCTCTAGATGATAAAAACCGAAAAGGAAAACAGAGATTCAAACACATCCATCAAATAACTGAAGACGTAGGTTGCAAGTGCTATTTTGAGATGAATGGGTCGGCAAGTGAGAGGAATTCGTAACGGGCAGCATCAAACCAATCAAAAGAATGAAGACTTTAAAAAAATGGATGATATGTTTCCGAAAGCCTAATGATATTTTGCCAGTCTCATAGGTTTTACACACTGACCTGAACAGTCATTTGTTTGTCACTTCCCCAAATGACTCTAGAAACCCGACGGAATTATTTAATCTCAAGTCTTCCTAAGCTATGTTAAACTCTGTCTCTAATGCTGGATCTCTTATGTCTGTTCCCCTTTATTTTCGTATCATGTCAACAGACAGTTCCTCCCCCTCGTACAGAACTTTGTTGTACTATTTCCTTCAGTCTGCGTGTTGACATTTTTGCTTTAATTTTATCGAAAGTGGTTTTGACTTTTCCGTATGCCGTGTTAGTTCTTCCGACGACCTTACTTTCGGTTAGCATTACTTGTACCAATACCTACATATGATTAAAACTGTGTGCCTGAACGACACTCGAACTCGGGAACTTTGCTTCTCACGGGAAAGTGCTCTACCCACTGAGCTACCCAAGCACGACTCACGACCCGTGCTCACAGCTCTGCTTACGTCAATACCTCATATCCTACCTTCCAAACATCACAGAAGCTCTCCTGTGACACTTCCTGGAACAGAGGATATTACGGAGACAAGGCTTAGTCACAGCCTGAGCGATGTTTCCAGAGTAAAATTTTCACTCTGCAGCGGATTATGCGCTGATATGAACATTCTTGGCAGATTACACTGTTTGCTGCACCGAGACTCGAAATCGGGACCTTTTTTTCTGGGGCAATTGCTCTGTCAACTGACCTACCCAAGCACGACTCACGACCGCTCCTCACAGCTTGGCTTCCACCAGAAAGTTCAATCTGGTGACACACTTCCACGACCCATAGTCCGATCACTATGATCCCGAGCCCACAGCAGCGGTAAATGACCGTGTCTTTGGGTCAACGTCAGAACACGGAGTAATCACCTCCTGCGGAGTCCCAAGTTCAGCAATGCGCGCTGAACGGAATGCTCCGAAACGTGCCTGCACCAGCATAGTAACTCTGTCGTCAGATCTGCCACTGATTGCCACCTATCCTGAGTTAAAGAGCGGGAAAGCCTCCAGCCTCTACGTTCTGTGATTAGGCGTGGGCCATTACAGTCTGCGCTTTGTCAGAGTCGCTAATGTACGTTGATTTCCAAATTTTCGGCTCGTATCGTCACTACAACGCTTTCATACTTTCCATACAGCTTCACGTGCTCGTTACGCCACCAGGCGACATTCAGTCTTGTGGCGTGTAGTAGTCATGATGTCTTGAGTCATCTGTCTGTATTACTCTTGTGTTGTCAAATGGTTCAAATGGTTCTAAGCACTATGGGATTTAACATCTGAGGTCATCAGTCCCCTAGACTTAGAACTACTTAAACCTAACTAACCTCGGGACTTCACGCACATCCAGGCAGGATTCGAAACTGCGACCGTAGCAGCAGCGCGGTTCCGGGCTGAAGCGCCTAGCACCGGTCGGCCACAGAAGTCGGCCTTTGTGTTCTCAATAATTGATATAGGTGGAGGGATATTAATAGGAACTGGTAGATGCCAGGAATAACCTTTTATTTAATATGAATATTAGGGTTTATTAATAATTGCCTTGTGTTTACAAATTAAAGCCTTAGCCCTTAGACATTAATCCAAAAAAAAAAAAAAATAAGTGCTTACAGTTTCACTGTGGAATGTAACACAGTCCCAAAATGACAATAGTTTTCAAAAAAAATTTCTTTTCGTGCAGGTTCGATGGTACTACAACAACCTCAGCGATTTAATAGCTTAAATACTGATTGAGGAGTACGACACGCCAGCTGAATGACAATACTAACTTATACTAAAGTTTTCCTTAAGACAGGCTAAATAGTACTTTAGGTCCCCCAGCAGTGACTTACCAGCTTAAATACTAACGAGCAGTCATCGTTAAATTAAACTGTGGAATACAACACAGCAGCAAAAAGACAATAATAAGTTTTAATAAAATTTTAAGGCAGGTTAAACAGTATTTCATCCAACTCAGCAGCGACTTATAATGAGTAGTCACATTAAATTACCGAAGCAGACATTGTGCTAAAATGGTAATAATAATAATTTTTAAAGTAATATTTAAGTGAGTTTTAATTAAATCCAAAATCAGCTGATTTCAGGAGTAATTTATAGCATTACATATTTCTGAGTAAGTACAGGTAAAACGCTGAATCTGTCACGGCACCAAAATGCCAATAATAGAATTAAAACTTCATGAAATCCGTAGAAATGAACTTAGGTTGACAATTACATAAGGCCAAATGTTGATTAGATAATGCTATATCTACCTTGCATCAGAATTAAGAGGAGCCTCTAAATAAACAAGCCAACGGCCTTGCCGCAGTAGTAACACCGGTTCCCGTCAGATCACCGAAGTTAAGCACTGTCGGCCTGCGCTAGTACTTGGATGGGTGGCCATCCGGTTTGCCTAGCGCTGTTGGCAAGCGGGGTGCACTCAACCCTTGTGAGGCAAACTGAGGAGCTACCTGATTGAGAAGTAGCGGCTCCGATCTCGGAAACTGACATACGGCTGGGAGAGCGGCGTGCCAACGACATGCCCCTCCATATCCACATCCAATGATGCCTGTAGTCTGAGGATGACACGGCGGCCTGTCGGTACCGTTGGGCCTTCATAGCCTCTTCGGGCGGAATACACACAAACACCGACCAGTAGTCTTAGCTATCCCTGACGGCGGCCCACCTTTCAAAACCGCTCGCCCTGCCCCCTTTTGGCAGACTAGAGAAATTCCCTATATCGATAAGGGGAAAAGACAACCGAACGTTAATACATGGAGGTTCGGACAAAATAATATCCCACAGTTCCCTAATATTCTGAGCAGTGTTATTCAATACATATTTTATACTGCTTTATACCTATTTCACTGAGGTTTTTAGTCTTAATTAAAAAAGTACTTTATATATGGGGATTTACTGATAAATTCTCATTTGCGGAGACAATATAATTAATACAGATGGAAAATTAATTCCGGCAAACTAAAGTTATTCCTTGCTTTTTTTCTGCTTCGTTATATAAATTAAGTTGTCACACAATTAAAATGGCTGGCCAGAGTAGCGACCAATTACTAAATGAATTCCAACAGTCGGCGTGTGGCACAAAGCGTGACTGCTGAATGCCCACAATTTTGGAAAAATAAATAAATCATGTTTGTCAGGTCGTGTGCGGCTATTGCAGTTCAATCATTTAGTCTTTATTTGCCCGTTGAAATACTTTTATAATCTTCAAAACTATAAATGAAATCCTGCGAGATTTATACTGCCACGCTTAACATATAGGTCAAAATCCATAATAATTATCAAGTTCCGACTGTGTGCAATACGCCAGTATAAATTTCCCAGCTGCCTATCCCAGCGCAAATGGTGCACGAGGAAAGCGTGTGTTCGTATCTGCATCAGACCCAATTTCCAAATTTTTCTATAATGGTCCATATGCGACATATATTTTGAAGACTCCGGAAGACTGGAAGGGCAGATAAATGAGGTAGTTACCGAGCAGTTAGCTTGTTAAGTGGCGCATCAGGGTTGTTACAAGGCAATCAGCTTAGCTTCAGGAAAGGTAAATGCACCAAAGAGAATTTTCTTACGTTACACTTGAAAATACTCGTAGTAGCAAGGTTTAAGAAAGTGTCTTTTCTCAAGAAAATTTAAGAGAGTTTCAAGGGATTTGATGAGCAAGAAACAGCGATCTCAAGTGGGAAGCGGTGCAAAGACGTTTTTCGGAAGTATTAACGAGCGCGTGAAATTAGATTATTTGTAGAAACGTAACATCAAAACGAAAGACCACGCATTAGACGAACTGGACGATCTTAGAGGCAAAACAGCGCATGACTGTCCAAACAAGCTGGGAGCAAGAAGCATACTGCCACAACCCAAGAGAACCTTCATTGATAAAGGACTTTACCTGAAAATGAAAATATATATAATATCTGGAGCTGGACATTGTATGGAAGTGAATTATAGGCTGCGAGAAAACCGGGAAAGGTTGCAGAGGGTAAAATCTGTAGGTGGAATATATCCAATAACTTAAATTGGAAGGAACGCATAGAAAATGCTGTGGGAAGGCTAACCAAAGACTGCGTTTTATTGGCAGGACACTTAGGAAATGTATATATCTACTAAGGAGACTGCATACACTACTCTTGTCCGTCCTCATTTAGAAAACTGCGCGGTGTGGGATTGTTACCAGATAGGACTGACGGAGTACATTGGGAAAGTTCAAAGAAGGGTAGCACGTTTTGTACTATCGCGAAATAGGGGAGACAGTGTCATTGAAATGATACAGGATATGAGACGGACAGCATTAAAACAAAGGCATTTTTCGTTAGGGAGCAACCTTCTCAAGAAATTCCAATGACCAACCTTCTCCTCCGAATGCAAAAATATTTTGTTGTCGTCGACCTTCATAGGGAGGAACGTTGACCACGATAAAATAAGGAAAACCAGAGGTCGTATATAGGAGTTCATTCTTTCCTCGCGCTATACGAGATTGGAACAATAGAGAATTGTGGAGGTGGTTCGATTAACTCTCTGCCAGACACTTAAATGTGATTTGCAGTGTATCCATGTAGAAGTAGATGTAGAAATAACTGAGGACGTTTGGTTCAAATGCTACTCTGTTATGAAAAGGCTGACACAGGAGAGGAAGTTGTAGTGGTCTGCATCAAACTAGGCAGAGAAAACATGTATGTATATTTCTTGACTCGTTGCAGAACGTGTTCCTCGTAGTGTCTGGGACCGCAGTTTGGTAAGCAGGTGGGAAAGTGCGCAGTTCTTCGGTGACCGATTTAGATTTCATATAAGACTATTATCACTCAATTACGGCAAGACTGCAGCCGGAATTATATGGGGAAATTCTGCTAGGGAACTCACATCCGTGGTTGCAGAGCGAACCGTGCCTACATGCTGTACACTGAAGAGAGACCCGCCGACCGGTCAGCTGGTTAGGCGGCTAGGTTTTCGGGTTCGTAGTGCCGACAGCACGCGGGACAAAAACTCTACCTGTGGCGCTGGACTGTTACGCTTGCTCTTTCCCTGATTCTTCCAATGCTCGGCGTCAGCGACATCTAACTTTTTCCTCGTGTTAAGCTTAGAAATTAGCATCTTGTGTGGCACTGAGATGGGTTTTTCTAAGTTGCGGTGATTAAAATTGCTTACAAGAGCGTTGCTTGCTAGCGTTTCATTGTCGTAATTCGATATTATTATGATGTTTCAACTTTTCAGATGTCATTGTAGGAGAGGTTCGATTTCTTTGTTCCGAACGAGATTTTCTTCACTACACAGTGATCAATATCGATCTTCAGTGTCGCTGATTCATTAAGTCTCCCTTGGATTAGGGCTACGTTTCATGTTACTTTCCCACTCAATGAATAATAGGGTGGGGGTGGGGGCATTCGGAAACACATGGGTTTCTTTCCCGTTCTTGAGAATATGTGGTTTCTTGGGTACCATATGTACTTTTCCCTTATCACCTTTCATGCTTATTTATGGATTAATAATTGGGATTAATCTCAAATCTACCGTTTATTATTTTTCCTCCCCTATTCATTTCTAAACAGTTCGAATTTTAAGCGCTGACCACATGCTCCAGGAACTTTTACATGTGCTTAGTCATCTTTTTCGATTTTCGTAGCTGATGCGAGCACAGCTTATTGAGACCGATGTGCCTTTTGCTGAATGAATAGCGTGAGAAATTGTTTTCGGCAGATGGGATATTTTTCTTCTTTGCACGTAACTTTCGGTCAGTATAATGTAGGTATGACTTGCACAGAATTTCTAGCCACTTTGTGCAGTCCTGAAAACATCGAGAGATGGTTCTTTTGCGATTCGTGCTTCTTACAATCTTATGTTAGGCAATACGAGGTGCAGTTTAGTGAGAATTACGCGAATTTGTTCTGTAGTGGAATATTCAGCTACACTTAAAGGTGGTGTTAAAATGATTGAACGTCTCGGTGATAGTTTTTCATTGCTTTTACACATGTTAAGGGGTAACACCACTGTAAACTGCCTAGAAAAGCGTTTCCTTGACGATTTTTTTCGTGTGGAAGGGAAGATGAGACAAATAATAAAAACGGTTCAAATGGCTCTGAGCTCTATGGGACTCAACCGCTGAGGTCATTAGTCCCCTAGAACATAGAACTAGTTAAACCTAACTAACCTAAGGACATCACAAACATCCATGCCCGAGGCAGGATTCGAACCTGCGACCGTAGCGGTCTTGCGGTTCCAGACTGCAGCGCCTTTAACCGCACGGCCACTTCGGCCGGCGAGACAAATAATACTTGGGGCTGTTATTGAGCACACATCTAAGTATATTACAAAAAAATGTTCTCAAAAAATATTACAAAATAGCAACACTGCAGCACTGGAGGAATTGTCCCGAGGCATGTTGAATTTGAGGCGATCTGCGGCTCACACTATAGCTGTTGCCAGTTGGAATCAGGAAAACAGAAAAAAGATCCTTTTAATCTACAAAAGTGTAGACAGCGAACCATGTACGGGGCTTTAGAATTGATTTTTGTGTAATTTTAGAGTGTGTGAATAAAGTAATTCAATTTTCACCAAAAAAGGATAATCATTTCTTCATAAATATTGTTTAAATTAAGTAATGGAAAATATTCATCTTGGGTTACTTTGAAATAATAATTCTAAGTTGTGGTTAAATTTGCAAATAAAAAGGTTGAAAACTATTAGAGTTACGCTACCTGCTGTTTCGAAAAATCATATTCCGAAAAAAATCTGTTTGAAGTTTTGAAACGTGTTGTAGACGTGAACAAATGAAAAAGTTCTGCGTTTACAAAACTCTTATCTTTAATCTATTATCCCAGGACTAGCCCGTCGTACTGTTACCGTTGCAATAAACATCGTAGCCACTGTCATCGAAGTATTGAAATAGAGGTCGTTGTAATTCCATGAATGCACATAACTTTAAAAGTCTGCTTAGCTCTACTCCAAGCAAATGGTTTGCTAGGAAAATCGACGGCTGATTTCGCATGTGTTCCGTATAAATTAAATACTTCGTGTAACAACTACTGGACAATTTGGACAAGCAATAATGATTGTGAATCCTAAACGTCGAGGACTTCTTTGCTGCTACGTGATGTCTGCTTTCCATGTTTTACATTTCACGGATTGACAAATAGCAGTGGAAACGGCAAGAAGGTTTATAGTCATATAGCTCAATTTGTAATTCACATCAAAATCCTGGTCACTGTCTTTCGTTTTCTTAGTAGGGACACTGACTCCTTCTGAACTACTCACAACCTCATATCTGCTCTCTGGGCGCTTTGATGACCTGCTGCTTCGACTCCGCGTTGTATACGATGTTATCGTATCATTCCTGCTCGAGTACAGTTTCTTATCACTCATTCCTATTTGAAAGATAAAACTCTATACTACAATATCAAAAATAATATATGAAGAGTCATTAAGGCACGCAAAACTAAAGATTCTAAGCGAAACAATTGTCTTTTTCGTTCAAGTGCTGATGCTTGCTGACACCAACCCTACGTATTATTGTTCTGGAATGCTTCTAAGTAGACCCAGACACTACAGGTACTTCGTTTCGGGACATCCGAGGCGCTACAGGAGGCGCTCGGATTTACATAGACTTTTTTTTTTCATTGATTACACTTTTTGCCTCGTATTTTAGAAGGTCCAAAGCATTTTTTAAACAAATAGAAATGATTTTTTGAAAATTCTTCAGTGGTGTTATCACTTAAAGATCCATACATACGTTCCATACATTTCATTAATAGCAGATCGCCTTGCTCATTCACGGGTCAAAATTTTTAACAAGCAGGGGAATACTTTCAGAACATCAGTTCTGCATTAACGTTAAAGTCAAACAGGTGGTAGCAGTTCTCAAATTCTATGCTAGACATCATCAATCGTAGTAGCGGGCGAGTTGCTGTAGGTTACCGCACTTAAGGGTACCAACGATTAGATCTAAATTTTCGCCCTGAAGCGGAGTATGCAGCGATATGAAACTTCTTGACAGATTAAAAGTGTGTGCCGGAGAGAGATTCAAACTCTGGACCTTCACCTTTCACAGAAAAGTGCTCTACCGATTGACCTACCCAACCACGACTCGCGACTCGTCCTCAGAGCTCTACTGGCGACAGTAGATCTGTGAGAATGTGTCGCGAGTCGTGTCTGGGTAGCTCAATCGGTAGGGCACTTTCCCAAGTTCGAGTCTCTGTCCGCCACACTGTTTTAATCTGTTAGGAAGTTTCTACGATCAGATGCTTCAGTGGGTAAGAAACATCAAAAAACGCGTTGGCCAGAGTAAGAGCCGAAGGCCGTCTCTGTTGAGGTAGGTCAGGGCATCATGGACCACATGTCTTGAATTATCTTGTTGAAAGGTAATGCGACGGATACGCCGACATAGGGTACAGTCGCCAGGTTTAGCAGCTTCGAAATCTAACGGAAGCTGTCCAAATTACCGGCTACGCTAGCCAGAGGTGATCGTGTTGTCTACTTAATGAGGTGATCGTGTTGTGTACTTAAGGTACCATCAAGCCAGCTGCTGGGCTCATACGACGGTGACGAACACAACGTGGCAGCATTCGTTCTCCTCGAAGACCCCACAAAAGGGTAGTTCCAGCCCGTACACAGGACCGATACTATGTCGTCCCACTCTTATATCCAGTGTTGTCGCTGCGCACAACTTTTGGCGAGCCCCTCTCTGCCGCTGCGTCAAGGAAAGCCGCAATAAAGAAAGACGTACCGACAGTCGGTGATTCTCCCGACATTTTCACACTGTCCCTGTGGGTATTTTTATTGCTGCAAACAAGCCTGACACGTGATACGTAATGTAGCTATACGATCCCACAGGACCGAGCGACCAATACGTCTATCCTCTCGGGTGCTAGTCGCGTGGGGCCGTTAAGATCCTGCACACATCGGTCCCATATCCACATGACAGTCTTAGTATTCCGACCAACGCGAGCAACAATGTCACAGAATGGTAAACTTTCCTCATTATTAAGCGAGGCACAAAACGATCTTCTCACATGCAAACATTAAAACTAGATTTCTGAATGAGGAAGCCGGTGTCTAATCTTTCCTTACGCAGAAAGTGAATGAAAGTAAATGGCATTAGTTGTATGTACTTTGTGCAGCTGCATTAAATGCTAATTTGCATTTCGTTGACGGTGTTTCATTCGTAATGGCCAACAGGGTGCAAAAAAAAAAGTCGTTTACAAGATAGTTACAGTGTGCCACGAAGCTTATGTAAAATAGTTTGTTATGATCTGTACCTGGCACATGACAATGTTAGATAGGTTACCATTTATGATTTGTTTCGCAAATAGCGTTATCGTTTCTTCAGTACTACCCGAATCAGGTGTCTCGAAAAATTAGCAGGGCTTAGTCACGTGTGCGCAATCATTGTGTATCCCCCACCTCTATTCAGTCTCGTGAATCACTTTCGTTGCAAGCCGACCAGACTGCACTCGCCCCATCTTAGATAAATTCTGACGCGTCTGATGGTCACTCTCCTTATTGCTAAGGAAGACTATTTTGGATTTTGCCTGAGTTTATATCTCGATAGGATGTTTTCTGACGAGAAATGGTACTACGCCCTAGTATGCCCCAAAAGTATCACACCTGCTTGTGCGTTTCTTTAATAATGACTTCTTCTTTTTCTTGCATTACGGCCTCTGCAAGACCAAAATTAACCTCGCCACATACTGCAGTTTCTTCTTCTCCTTCCAGAGCAACTTTCTCGTGCTCTTTTACTGAGGTCTTCAAGATCCTGTGCTCTTGTCTGCTCAACAGGTGACAATCTTTTTCTGTATCCTTCTTTGTTGTTGACCACTGGCATGTTGTTCGGTTAGTACATGCATCTTCGGTTTTCTTTCTCCACCAACTTGAGCCTAAATTCAGACAACTCCTTCCTGAATTAAACAACCGATGTGGTTATTTTCATTCTTCTTCCATTCCCATTGTTCCTCATACTCTTTTCCTCATTCTTTCCACATTCACCTTGATTACATGTCCCGCAAACCTTAGCCTTTTCATTCATTTAACAGGAAAAATCGCCTAGCAGCCATACGATTTGACAATTTATTTTATGTTAACAGTTTCGGCAGTTCAATACGCCAGCTTCAGGCCCCATATGCACTTCATGTATAGACATTAAAACGTATCGGTATTGCCATACTGGAGAAATCAATGTCTGGATACGGTGGATTCTTATATAGTGAGCTTCCTTCGAGGACTTGACAAAAACAATGGATCAATAGAGATTACCCTTTTCAGTCTGATTTCTCCTGGTATTGCCCCCATGCACTGGTACAGTTCTTTCCTAGGTCTTAGAATTCATCTCTCATCACCTCTTTTAGGGCGCAATATTTTCTTCAGTATGTGTTATTTGTCTATTTGTTTTACAACATTTCTTCCTTGTGTTATCGTCTCAGCCGCATACAGTACGGCCTTCCTCACAGCTGCCTTGCAGTTTCTTTCCTTTATATTTGTAGACATATTCATTTAATTACACATACCTCTGGTCACAAAGAAGTATGTCCACGTCAGCCTATTATGCCGGCACTGCTCCTGTTTCTTCCAGCTATATAGTCTCCGGGCTAGGTAAATTTATACACCTGTTGAATAGCGCCTTCTGATGTTTTCCAATCCGCTTTCATTTAGACGATCCTCGGTCCCACCCTTTTGGCTGTCTTGCTTAGGTTACCAGATTGTTTCGTTGCATCTTCTTCAGTCTCACTTACTATCGCTATGTCGTCCCCAAACACTAGGTAGTCCATTTGGGTCCTGTTGTTCTTTACGCCCTCACCACGTGTACTTTTGGCATTTACATTTGTTCGTTTATTGCCCTCCACAGTCTGCTCGCTTCGTCCAGCGCTATACTGAACAAAATTGGTTACACTAGCTCTCCCAATTTGACACAGAGTTTGACCTCAAACTCTTTGAACAGTGCTCCTCTGAATCTTACCCTTGCCTTTGTCACAAATTACGTTATTTAGTTTTTGCGTAGCACCGTTTCAGCCTCTGTCTATAGTTGCAGGTAACACTTTAAAGTTTGATTATTGATTCTGAGGCCGTTCAACATGCGTACTGAATCTGTTAATATCATTACATTGTTCAATGTGTCCGCCCCCGGTAGCTGAGTGGTCAGCGCGACAGAATGCCAATCCTAACGGCCCGGTTTCGATTCCCGGCTAGGTCTAAGATTTTCTCCGCTCAGGGACTGGGTGTTGTGTTGTCCTAATCATCATCATTTCATCCCCATCGACTCGCAAATCACCGAAGTGGTGTCCAATCGAAAGACTCGGACCCGGCGAACGGTCTACCCGACGGGAGGCCCTAGTCACACGGCATTTACATTTTATTTATTGTTCAATGTGACATATTTTACTACGGAACTTTATTTGCAAACGTAGACTTGTCAATTTTTTTATTCCCGCGTGGTGCAGAGGTATTAATCGGAGTTCTATTTCAACGGAAAGAAAATTAATGTTCCGAATTAAGCGGTCGCAGTGCTCCCACGTGTTCCCTAGTGACGTTATCGAGATAATTGCAAACTCGATGAATGCAATTTATCTCTGACAACTCCCTCGGGCGCCGTACAACCATCACGAGCGCTGCGACTCAGAGCTTGCGGATTGATTTGCGGTAAAGTAATTATTAGAGAATCGGTCCCGAACCGAAATCTGCTTATCAACAAATTTATTCTGTTAGTAACTGAGCGAAGAGGTGCGGTATCCAACGAGAATGGACTTGGGTGAGGGGCGGCGTGACCAACGAGAAGAGACTTAATTGCTTGACTCCGATTGCTCTTCGGCCATCCTGATTGAGCGATTCATTCAGTTTCCTAATGCGCTGCAGACAATATTATCCCTCCAGCAAGTATGTGATCGATTGCTCCTGCTACCTATGTCCACTTTTGTATCAGAATACTGTACTCACATCACTTTTGTTACGGATAAACGTGGAATAGATAGTGAAACTTCTTTGTTTAAATGGTGGAGTCCGTACTTAAATGACTGAGACCCACAATATGCTAGCGCAACGCAATCTCGCTGCCCTAAGAAAAAATAACCTGACTTCGAATAATTAATTCAAAAGAATGGCCCTGACTAAAAAGAAATCCTAACAATAACCTATACATTTCATTAAGCACTTACTTCACAACAATTTTTATTACGCGAACTACTGCAATACAGCGAGCATCAATACTGCCAGGCAAATAAAAGATTCTAACTACTAAAGCCACTAACCACTAACAGGCATGTGGTTCGCCAAGGAAAGATTTTGGTGCAAACCAAATAATGTATTTTGTAACTCAATAATGTGACATCTAGTTCAGACACGAATATCAATCGTCATTGACATCTACTAGATATAATACATAATAATCATGAATAATATTGAATCTCCAAGTCGAACATGTACAGATCGTTAGCCTACGCTAACACTTCAGACCTCTACCCTCCATCAATGCCAACTTCTCACATCTAACATCCATCACTGCTGGCTGTTCAACTCCAACTGTCCAACAGTACTTCCATCACTACCGGCGACTAACTTCCAACTGCCAAACTGTACTGGCGATTAACTTCCAACGAGTCCGACCAGCCACAGAGTCCCCTACAAAGAAAGCGCAGTCAGAGATCCAACGCAAAGCGCTACACAGCGCTGCCAACACAGAAGCAGCCCACTCCTCTGTCATCCATCACCATATCATGGATTTTATCAATTATTTCTAGAGTCGTAACCTCCACAGTGCGTCCAGAACGTTCAGCATCACTTGTGCCCAAATGGACCCTCCGAAAATTTTGAAACTACTTATAAACTGTTCTAATCGAAGGTGCAGAGTCACCGTAATGTTTATCAAGTTTCTCTTTAGTCACCTGAGGCGTTTTGCCTTTCATAAGTAATGTTTTATCACCACACGAAATTATATATAAAACGCTCACCGGCCATTTGACCATCTTCTTCTGTGCGGATGCACAAAAGTGCCCGAACTCTTACGGGAATCGGCAAAAAGCCCCGAGTGATGAGTATAATATAGTGCGGGACAATAAGTTGAGAATGTGAGTCTCACGTGAGGCGTGCCAGAGATAATTCCCTGTAGTCGTACAATCCTCTGTATCCTAGGTGGCTCAGATGGATAGTGTGTCTGCCATGTAAGATCTCGGGTTAGAGTCCCGGTCAGGGCACACATTTTCAACGGTCCCCGTTGACTTATATCAACGCCTGTATGCAGCAAGGGTTGTTCGTTTCATTGTAATTCCTTTCCTTTCAAATTCTTGGTTTTATGGAGCACTTTCATCTTTATTTTTCTCGTCAGGCATTCTTTCTAGCCGATTAAGAGCTCACTTGAACAATTTTGTCTCTGTTGTTGTTTTGTCTTTAGCTGTCTTGAAGTAAAAGAGGCATAGGCACGAGTTTGCCTGCTCCTGCTAGTCGAGAAGCTGAGTGTACACAAAGAAACGCGCGTTCACGTTTTTGCTAAAGTAAACGTTGAGTCTTAACATGCGTTGGCGTGTCTATGTTATTCACTAATCTATTTAATCATTTTAAACCTATCTCGAGAAATAACAAAGCAACAGACGTAGCTGTCCAGCAAAGGAAGGAAAATATTTCTTCCGTCTCTCTCAGTCACGTGTCTATGTTATTCACTAATCTATTTAATCATTTTAAACCTATCTCGAGAAATAACAAAGCAACAGACGTAGCTGTCCAGCAAAGGAAGGAAAATATTTCTTCCGTCTCTCTCAGTCAAGAAGAAAAAGTTATTCTAGACAAGGATGCGCAACACAAATGATGATTATAAAGGAAAGGACAATGAATTTGTCAACTCCTTTGGCAGCGAAAGGGCAATAGAATTTAAACCACCAGAACCATGGAATTAAAATTAATTACAAAGCTTATAGAGGAAGTAAGTACCATTTGCGTATTAAAAAATAGAATCAATTGGCTTTTCTTTGTATTTCATTGCAGAAAAGGGAAAAGGATGCGTTAAATGTAAATAGTTATACTAGAGTAACCTTTAAAGGCCCTAACACAAACTGAGATAAATCAAAACTCAACAAGGAAATAAATGTCGAGATGTGCTCACTTCACTTGAAAATATTAGTTACATATTGGTGCAGCTCTCGACAAAATTTTTAAGGCGCTGGCCAAGATGGGGCTGAGTGACGAAGCAACTGCTTTCTAGGCAGCGGGACGCTGGGGGCTTTTTATTTTCACTGTTCACCGCCCTTCGAGCGCCCTTCCCACCACTTGCATCTGACTAGAAACTCAAGTCGTGATGTACTGAAGGATCCAACCGCAACTTTTACCGTTCTCAAGCTAACGGCACGGCGGGTCACATGGTGCAAAAAGCAGCGGATGTCCTCCTCCTTCTGTGCCTCCGGAGCCGGCCGCTGTGGCCGAGCGGTTCTAGGCGCTACAGTCCAGAACCGCGCTGCTGCTGCGGTCGCAGGTTCGAATCCTGCCTCGGGCATGGATGTATGTGATGTCCTTAGTTAGGTGTAAGTAGTTCTAAGTCTAGGGGACTAATGAGCTCAGATGTTAAGTCCCATAGCGCTTAGAGCCATTTGAATCATTTTTGTGCCTCCGGCGGCAGACTGGCCGCATTTGATATTCCTACAACTAATGGCCAAATTAGCGCCATTTTCAATGCACCATTATATTCAAAGTAGTTATCAGTCTTACCAAAATTAAAATCGGCTGAAATATACACTCAATGGGGGAGAGTAGAAGATGGGGCCAGTTTTGTGAACTGAGTAGGCAATTAGTGAGATTTTCAGCCTTATGCAACACGTCTTTTGTTTAGTTTTCCTTTACGTAAATACACTCATGTTCAGAAAAAAAAACAGCCGCGCAGGATTAGCCGAGCGGTCTCAGGCGCTGCAGTCATGGACTGTCCCGGCGGAGGTTCGACTCCTCCCTCGGGCATGAGTGTGTGTGTATGTCCTTAGGATAATTTAGGTTATGTAGTGTGTACGCTTAGCGACTGATGACCTTACAAGTTAAGTCCCATAAGATTTCACACACATTTGAACAAAAATAAAAAATAAAAATAAAAAAAACAGTAAACACCCTGAACGACTAGGAATGGGACGTTCATATTCAAAAACCGTGTATATTACTACGTTCTGCAAAACTGATTAGCATTTAAACCATACCGGTCCGCGAGTTCAAGGTCAACATCGATATTACGGTGCAACACCACCTACCGGTAAAATGTGCGTGTGGATCTCGTTGTCGCTATAAACCGAATGCAGTGGATCCGTGTGACTTCAGTAGACGTCCAGGATGCCTCGCAGACGTATGCGCGAACCGTGTGACTTTGAGAGATGGTACATTATTGGCACGAGAGAATGTGATGCATCCAACGGGAAATTGCTGCTCGTGTGGGACAAAGTATTTTTGTGCAGCGCAATGGGTGTGTGCAGCATGGTTCACGGGAGGCCGTAGAAACAGCGAAATGGGTCAGGTCGCACCACCCAGACTTCACCCGAGAAGACAGACACATCATCCGAGTGATATTGCAGGACAGACCTGCGTCCTCCTTTGGTCTGTTACAACAGTGGAACTGTGTAACACATTGTACACTATCAGGAGTGATACTCCGCCACCGTATATTACGGCATGTGCTACTTGCGCGTCGTCCACTTCTCGTTCCACCTTTGACGGATATGCAGAAGCATACTAGATAGCAATGGTGTGTGGAACGACTTCACTTGGGACAGGAATGGCATCACATAGCGTTTTAGGGCGAATTCAGGTTCTCTTTGTTTGAAAATGATGGCTGCATTTTGGTTCGTTGCAGATAGGGAGAGCGGCATCACAGTGAATGCATTCACAAAAGACATACGCTCACTCGTAACCTTTCTGCACAACACCATGGTGAAAAGACGTGTGCAGCGCTGTGATCCTGCCAACCACCACCCATGAACTTTGGAACCTGCTGGAAGCACCATGGGTTGCTACACCACAGGACGTCATTCGCGCCTTATAACGATCGATGCCTTCAAGCGTCGGACAAGTTATCACAGCCCATGGCGGACCCTGTACCTACTAGACAAAAGGACACATGAAAAACCGAGGTGGCTGAAATGTTAGTCATTTCTAAAGAACTTACTAGTGGACGTGGCCTGTGAATATCAACGTCCTGTCTGTAGTTGTCCAAGGTGTTCTGTTTTTTTCTGAACATGAGTGTATGATTCTGAAATTTTGTGCTATCTTCAGTGGATTCTTTTTATTCTTCGGTCTGAAATTATTGTGAGAAGGTTAAATTTGTACTCCAGATTATATGAACTGTCACAAACCTACACACAAAATATTGTATGTTTATGCTATGGTGAAAATTAGGCGTAGAACACTGGTTTGGAAAATATGTACTGAAGAGCCAAAGAAACTGGTACACCTGCTTAATATCGTGTAGCACCCCGCGAACACGCTGAAGTGGTGCAACATGGCGCGGCATGGACTTGACTAATGTCTAAAGCAGTGCTGGAGGAAACTGACACCATGAATCCTGCATGGCTGTCCATAAATCCGTAAGAGTACGAGCGGTGGAGATCTCTTCTGAACAACACGTTGCAAGGCATCCTAGATCTGCTCAATAATGCTCACATACGCGGAGTTCGGTGGCCAACGGAAGTGTTTAAAATAACAAGACTGCTCTTGGAGCCACTCTGTAGCAATTCTGGACGTGCATAGTGTCGCATTGTCCTGTTGGAATTTCCCAACTACGTCGGAATGCACAATAGACATGAATGGATGCAGGTGATCAGACAGGGCGCTTATGTACGTGACACTTGTCAGAGTCATATCTAGACGGATCAGATGTCCCATACTACTCCAGCTGCACACGCTCCACTCCATTACAGAGCGTCCGCCAGCTTGAAAAGTCCCCTGCTGACATGCAGGGTCCATGGATTCATGAGGTTGTCTCCTACCCAACACGTCCAACCACTAGATACAATTTGAAACGAGACTCGTCCGACCAGGCAACACGTTTGCAGTCATCAACAGTCCAGTGTCGGTGTCGACGGGCCCAGGTGAGGCGTAAAGCTTTGTGTCGTGCAGTCATCAAGGGTACACGACTGGCCTTCGGCTCCGAAAGGCCATACCGATGATGTTTCGTTGAATAGTTCGCACTCTGACGTTGTTGATGGCCCAACACCGAAATCTGCAGCAGTTTGCGGAAGGGTTGCACTTCTGCCACACTGAACGATTCTCTTCAGTCGTCGTTGGTCCCTTTCTTGAAGGATCCTTTTCCGGACGCAGCGATGTCTGAGATTTGATGTTTTACCGGATTCCCGATATTCACGGTACTTTCGTGAAAATAGTCGTACGGGAAAATTCCCACTTCATCGGTACCTCGGAGAGCAGCAGTAAACGATGTAACAACTGCACCAGACACTTGTTGTGTTATATAGGCGTTGCCGACCGCAGCGCCATATTCTGCCTGTTTACATATCTCTATATTTGAATACCCATGCCTATACCAGTTTCTTTGGCTCCTCAGTGTGTTTCTATAGTTTTACACATAAGTTACATGGCTTCAACAACTAATTTTGTTCAGGGAGCTTCATAACTATCAGATATTTTTACATCCTATCATCTGCAACAAGACATTTAAACAGCCTGTCATTTGCACACAAAAAAAACAGTTTCTTTTCTTCTATTTTCAGTCAATTTTAGACCGGAAACCTTTCTATTTAGCATTTTACTTACGATATGTAGTTCTGTTGTTTCGCGTTATTTTTGATGTGTTAAACAGATTATTTTCTTTATTAACGGTAGTTGTTACAGTTACACACAGATATTTTTTTATTTCCTCACGAATCACAAGCTTTCAGTCGCAAAAACACAGCAGGTAATAATAAAAAATCTTGTTTTTTATTATTTGACAGATAACAATTGGTACTACAAAAAATTATAGATCCATATGGTCCATTTAGCCATTCCACAATGCGAAGTGTAATAAATTTCAGTATCCTTAAAAGTTATTGCTGTTACAGCAAAATGAATCACACACACACACACACACACACAAGCACAAAATAGAGAGTTATCTCCCATCATCCGAGAGTATCTTTCTTAGTCCACACCATCACCATTAAAAAAGATTTAGCAAAGAAAACGTAGATCAAAAGAACATATTGATTGTACAAAAGCGAACTATGAGAATAACAAGCAGTGTTTACCTGCAATTATTTTATAGCCGCCTCTACAATACGCATATTCGGCAACAAAACTCACCATACATAATCAGTAGCAACTGCAGGAGAATACTGATGTCCACAACTATAAAATTAGAGAAAAATGGCATACATTACTATTTTCTAGCACTGTCAGTGCTTTAGAAACGAGTTCAGTATGCAACTACAAAAATCTTTGACGTTTTCCCGTAAAGTAAAAAGTTGACAGGCATCAGAGCAAATTTTAAATCCGACACAGAATCATTTATTCTGGACAGTACTTTGAATTCCTTAGTCGAATTTTTAATCAAAATCACGTAGCATGTGAAGCTAAGAAATCTGAATGTAAGTTTACCATTAGTTACATGACTAGTATGAAAGACTACTACACTGATTCTTATTTAATTTAAAATAGTGTACTACCTGGTAATCTCTCTGTTGCCATACTGTCACAATAGCCAAAAAACAAGTCGAGTATACATAGACTTTCAACTGACGCTTCCCCCCCCCCCCCCCCCCCCACAGATTAGTTACCAATCAAGTGACTGATCTACGGAACACGTAACTAACTAACGAATTAAGTAGATAACAAGTAGTAACAAAAGCAAGAAAACTGCAGTATTAGAAAAGAAAATGAAATGAAATATCGTGTGGTTAGGGCCTCCCGTCGGGTACACCGGTTGCCTGGTGCAAGTCTTTGAAGTTGACGCCACTGCGGCGACTTGTCTGTCGATGAGGATGAGATGATGATGACTAGGACAACACCCAGTCACTGAGCGGAGAAAATCTCCCCCCCCCCCCCCCCCAGTCGGAAATAATTCATATTTCATAATTGATCTGTTTTCAGTCCTTTTCAGGCTAGTCATTAGATCTTTGTATACGTTCACGTGTTCATATTTGTAGCATAATGCTGGGTACGGAGGTTGCTTCTTAAGGTTGTATGGGTATACACAGGATACTGGCATGCTTATGGTGAAATAACAGTACACATAAGAAATGATTGTGAATAGTGCTTAATTCTGTGGCTGGTGGGCACTGGACATAGAAACTACCAGTTGTGCGTCAACACAAAGACCGTCCGTACTGCCTCATGATGCAAGCTCCAGCGCACATCAACGCATTACAACAAAACTTCTGTACTCCTCATCCGTCTTGCATGAGCCTAAAAAGCGTCTGTAATAAATAAATATTTCATAAATGACTGCCCGCAGTTATCTGTACACAACATTTAGCGGACAGACATGGCAGCTACAGCATCCACAAAGTATGAGCGTGTCACGAAAATATGTTACATGCATGTTACGTTAAACAATGGGCTGATTTCCAAGATGGTACAATAGGCGCATAATCTATAAATGTGAAAAGAGTGCGTTCATCTCGAAATGAGTAGAACGTAGCTTTCACCGCGTCCTGAATGTACTGGAGTGTGTACGCGGTGCTTGCAAAGCTCGAGTGTGAAATACGACGCTTGCAGTCTGCATCGCTAGCTATCACTTTACACAGTCGATTGCACAAGTAGTTCATTTCCTATCAAGCGTGATTCTATACATACGCCCCCCACAGTATAACCAAGCGAAAATATGATTCCGTCTGTCATAGTTACCTCATGGTCATAGCTATCATTTGTACGACCGTCAGTAGGATAGCGAGACTGGGTCAAGCAAACCCATTGTAACGGTTGTTATGTACATGTGTCGTCATGTTTCTGGTGTCAAATGGTAAGTGCCTACAGCGTTGCGCGGGCATAATACTACTCGGCCTAACACCAGATCACACACACACACACACACACACACACACACACACAAACAAACAAACAATACAGGGTGTATCAAAAAGAAACATCCGATTTCACACGTTTATATTTCTGAAAATAATAGACACATACAGTGAATTTTGTTTTTTGATGAACGGGAAACTCAAAAAGTTTTTATCTTTTTTCCATACCTTTTCATAAGTGTTTGATATGCCCCCCTTGAGATGCACGACAAATGTCAATGCGGTACTCAAATTGTTCCCACACTGCAGCGAGCATATCTTGAGTTACAGCTTCCACAGGTGCTGTTATGCGAAGCCTCAGTTCATTCATTGTTATTGGTAACGGAAGTACATATACAGAGTCTTTTATAAACCCCCACAAGAAATAATCGCATACTGTCAGGTCCGGTGACCTTGGAGGCCAGCAATGCAAAGCTGAATCATTTGTTCCAGTAATCCTTTGATTTAAAAATTCGCACGCTTCCGGATATCAGTGCTAAATGAAGTCGTTCGAATCAGTCTCCAACTGTAGGAAAAGAAAGTTTTCAGGCATATCGAGATATATGCCTCCTGTAACAGTGCTCTCGTCAAAGAAAACGTAGAACACAAAACGCTTCCTGCTATTCCCGACACTATTTTTACTAGAACCGAAGTGGGCGCACACTATAGCTACCTAGCGGACATCATGTAAAACTCTTTCCAACAGTACGTTGTTCACGCACATATCTCAAATAACATAATAGTTCTGATTTTTTTAAAGCCGGATGATTCTTTTGATACACCCTGTATTTAGACAGTGCTTCTAAATCCTGCATTTCGTAATCTTATTTCCCTATTTCGCTTCTGGTTGGTCATGTAAACACTCCTGTACCGATTCTGTACATGCTCTTCTGTTTGCTGGTTTTGAGTTTCCACCATTATTTCACGGTTCCACGTAAACGCCCTACTGAATTTCAGTCGCGACTCAGTTGTCAGGTCGTTCCATCATTTAAAAAATGTTCGTTGATTTGAACGAAATGGTTTTGTGTTCCGTGGACTACAATATCCTTTCCTCAATCAGAAGCCCAAATCTGTTTCTCATGAGAGGAAAATACGTGACTGCATATATCAATGCCTGTTCGCAGCTCACGGTGTAGTCTCTAGCGTTTCTGCCTCTCGATCATGGCGTCCCGGGTTCGATTCCCGGCTGGTTGGGGATTTTCTCTGCCCGGGGTCTGGGTGTTTGTGTGGTCCTCATCATTTCATTCTCACCATCATCGTCACTCGTGACAGTGAATAGATTGGACTTTGCACAAAAATTGGACTGTGGAAAAATTGGGACTTTGTATGGGCGCTGATGACCGCGCAGTTGAGCACCCCCCACACAAAACATCACCATGATATCACTGTCTGATAAGGGGAAAAAAAATCAGCTTCTCAGAAAGGAAGGAGGAAACGGAATTAAACATGAACGCTTCAGTAGGGTATGTGATGTTTATTTCGGTAATTACAAAATCCAGACATGTTTACAAGGCAACGGCCTTGCCGCAGTGGTAAGACTGCTTCCCGTCAGATCACCGAAGTTAAGCACTGTCGGGCTGGGCTTGTATTTTGATGGGTGGCTATCCGTTCTGCCGAGCGCTGTTGGCAAGTAGGGTGCACTCAGCCCTTGTGAGGAAAACTGAGGAGCTACTTGATTGAGAAGTAGCGGCTCCGGTCTCGGAGAAAACGGCCGGACGAGCAGTGTCCTGAACAGATGCCCCTCCACATCCGCTTCCAGTAACCCCTGTGGGCTGAGGATAACACAGCGGCCGGTCGGTACCGTTGGGCCTTCATGGCCTATTTGGGCGGAGTTAAATTCGTTAGTTAGCCATATTTACAAAGAACATGGGAGAACAAGCCCACTTATCAGCTGCATCCTCTCCGGTCTGGATTCAAGCAATAATTCGGTTGGGGAGGATGTTATAAGACTGTTGTATCCTATCCTGAGGCAAGCTGGTTCATAATTGTCACATCACATACTCTACTGAAGCCTTGATGTTTCATTCCGTTTCCTCATCCCGGATATTCTGTATTCTGGCTCTGCGACGAAGTTGACGACTGAGCTAGTCCATGTTCTTTCTATGACATATATGGCGACCTTGCTGGCCACGGAAGTATCTCACCAACACGCAGACAGTTCACAGAGATACGCACCATGTGCGGACGGGCATTGTCCTATTGAAAAATGGCACCACGATATTGTTGCGTGGGATGTGATGCATGACGGCCCGGGATGTCTATGACGCACGTTCAGTCACTACCGGTCATGACATCAAATGATACCCCACATAATAACGCCAGAAGTAACACTTGTTTGCCTCCACAAAACACTGGGAGAATGAGACCTACACACAGAGCGCCCACGTACTCACCTACAATAGTCATCCGTGGTAGTGCAACACTGCGATGCTTCGTTGGTCATCATAAGTCCATGCTTTCCCGCCAGGGCACCACCACAAACGCCGACCGCTGTGGCAGAGCGGCTCTAGGCCCTTACCTATGGGTATGGAATCGCGCGACAGCTACGGTCGCAGATTCGAATCCTGCCTCGGACATGGATGTGTGTGATTTCCTTAGGTTAGTTAGGTTTAACTAGTTCTAAGTTCTAGGGGACTGATGACCACAGATGTTAAGTCCCATAGTGCTCAGAGCCATTTGAACCATTTTTGTGCCTATAGCCGCTCGGCCACTCCGGCCGGCTTCAATTCTTTCAAACTACATATTTTCACAATCTACGTCTACATCTAAACATACTTTATACTTCGCAATACACCGTCCGGTGCGTGGCGGATGGTACCCTGTACCACTACTGGTCATTCCCTTTCCTGCTCCATAAGCAAATAGACGTCGCAAAAGCTGCTCTCTACATGCCTACGCATTAGTCCTATTTTCTCATATCTAATCGTCGTGGTCGTTAGGCACAACGTGTGTTGGTGACAGTAAATTCGTTCGGCAATCAGCTTCTAATGCCTGTTATCTAAATTTTCTGAATAGTGTTTCTCGAAAAGAGCGCCGCCCTCCCTCCAGGGATTGCTTATTGAGTTCCCGAAGCATCTCCGTAACACTTACGTGTTGTTCGTACCTATTGGTAACAAATCTAGCGCCCGCCTCTGAATTACTTCGATGCCTTACTTCAATCAGGCCTGGCACGGTTCCCAGACACTCGAGCAGTACTCAAGAATAGGTCGCACCAGCGTCCTATATGCGGTCTCCTTCACAGGTGAACCACTCTTCCTAAAATTCTCCCAACAAACCGAAGTCGACCATTCGCCTTCCCTACCACAGTTCTTACATGCTCGTTCCATCTCATATCGTTTTGGAACGTTACGCCCAGATATTTAAACGATGTAATTGTGACAAGCAAGACGCTAGTAATACTGTGTCCTATCGTTACAGGAGATTAGATGGTTAGATCACATAACTAATGAGGAGGTATTGAACAGAATTGGGGAAAGAGAAATTTGTGGCACGACTAGAAGAAGGACATATTCTGAGGCATCAAGGGATTACCAATTTGGTATTGGAGGGCAGCGTGGAGGGTAAAAATCGTAGAGGGAGACCAAGAGATGAATACACTAAACAAATTCAGAAGGATGTGGGATGCAGTAGGTACTGGGAGATGAAGAATCTTGCACAGGATAGAGTAGCATGGGGAGCTGCATCAAACGAGTCTCTGGACTGAAGATCACAACAACCAAAACGTTACAGGTTTGATCTTCCTACTCATCAGCATCAATTTACATTTTTCCATGTTTAGAGTCTAGCTGCCATTCATCACGCCAACTAGAAATTTGGTCTATGTGGTCTTGTACCTTCCTACAGTCAACTTCGACACCTTATCGTACACCACGGCATCAACAGCAAACAACCGCAGATTCCTGCCCACAGTGTCCGCTTGCGGAGTTTCATTTATGTATACAGAGAACAATAAGGTGACGAGCTACCATAATACAGGCAACGTGAGATAAGATGAGCCGAGATAAAATAAGAGGGAGACACTATTGTCTCGACTAGACTCATAAAAAGCAAAAGTTGACGTAACTTCCTGCGCCTAGAAGTTCTTAGTACATTAATTATTCTTTTGATATGGTTACTCTTAAATACACGCATCAAAAAACTTTTACATCATCCCGGTTCTCAGAAATCCTGAAGATAGATCTTGACTATGGATATTGTATCATAGAAACAGACCCTTTTATTGTTCAGAGATGTCACTAAACCCAATGCTAAAGATGCAAACAACCATGCATGACCAGCGCCTGTTAGACGAAGTGGGTCAGGCAGTCGATCTGTTCCAGTGCTTCCACCATGAAGGAGGTACACGACTCGTGTTATCTGTAGTTCAACCATGCCTAGACCGCCAATACCGAGGTTCGATCGCGTTCGCATCGTTACTTTGTGGCAGGAAGGGCTCTCAGCAAGGGAAGTGTCTAGGCGTGTCTGAGTGAACCAAAGCGATGTTGTCCGGACATGAAGGAGATACAGAGAGACGGGAACTGTCGATGACATGCCGCGCTCAGTCCGCCAAAGGGCTACTACTGCAGTGGATGACCGCTACCTACGGATTATGGCTCGGAGGAACCCTGACAGCAACGCCACCTTGTTGAATAATTCTTTTCGTGCAGCCACAGGGCGTCGTGTTACCACCCAAAGTTTGCGCACTGGGCTGCTTGATGCGCAGCTTCACTCCCGACGTCCATGGCGAGGTCCATTTTTGCAACCACGGCACCATGCACCGCGATACAGATGGGCCCAGCAACATGCCGAATGGACCGTTCAGTATTGGCATCAGGTACTCTTTACCGATGAGTGTCGCATATGCCTTCAACCAGACAATCGTCGGATACGTTTTTGGAGGCAACCCGGTCAGCCTAAACGCCTTAGATACACTGTCCAGCGAATAGAGCAAGGGGGGGGGGGGGTCCTTGCCGTTTTGCAGTGGCATTATGTGGGGCCGACTTAGGCCGCTGGTGGTGATGGAAGGCGCCGTAGCGGCTGTCCGATACGTGAATGCCGTTCTCCGACCGATAGTGCAAACATATCGGCAGCATATTGGCGAGGCATTCGTCTTCATGGACGACAAGTCGTGCCCCCATCGTGTACATCTTGTGAATGACTTCCTTCAGGATAACGACATCGCTCGACTAGAGTGACCAGCATGTTCTCCAGACATGTCCCGTATCGAACATGCCTAGGATTGATTGGAAAGGGTTGTCGAGGGACGACGTGACTCACCAACCACTCTGAGGGATGTACTCCGAACCGCCGTTGAGGAGTGGGACAATCTGGACCAACAGTGCCTTGATGAACCTATGGATAGTATGCCACGACGAATACAGGCATGCATCAATGCAAGAGGGCATGCTACTGGGTATTACAGGTACCGGTGTGTACAGCAATCTGGATCAGCAACTCTGAACGTCTCGCTATATGGTGGTACAACATGCAATGTGTGGTTTTCATGAGCAATAAAAAGGGCGGGAATGATGTTTATGTTGATCTCTGTTCCAATTTCCTGAACATGTTCCGGAACTCTCGGAACCGAGGTGATACAAAACATTTTTTTTTTGTGTGTGTGTAATTCACAGCTATACAAAAGTATTAACAAATTGATGTAAAATCTTGGCTTAATGCCGTATAAGGCTGGTTTCAGTGTGAAGGTGTTACACGGTGCTTGGTGCACAATACAGCTATCCTCCCTGGTTGCTGTCAGACGTGATCGTCCTGAATGTTAACGACGACTTATGCTTGCCCTCATGTTCTCATAATGCTCAACATCGGACCACGGAGACCGACAGTAAGGCACCGTTCAAACTATGCCAAATGCTAGTAACGCTGCCTCGCATGTTTAAGCGGCTTATCCGAGTCCTCAGCAGCGATAACTGAACGTCTGACGCTTTTCACGCCCTTTATATACCCTACCAGACCTCGTAACGACATAATAGTCATTCCACATGTCACAGAGAATTGCAGGTCTAGTCATTAACATACGCGGCTGTGGTATGTACGATGTTATTTTGACATCCTACTACGTCTGTTTGGTGCTTCGCTTTGTTTGTCAGTGTATTTACTGTATTAACAAAAATGAACTGCTTGACAGCAAGTCTATATCCTTCGCTGGGCTAATTGGTAAATTTATATAGCCGTTCTTGCTTTTAGTGGCAAAAGCTGTCGTACACAAGCGATGGTTGGTGACAAAATATTCACTAATTTTGGGCACATAGTTTTCTGTCTTTACTCGCTAGGACAATTTCTGCCCCCTGCAAGTCTCCAAATGTTAGCCCAGCTATCGCTCTGCACTTTTCGTACAAAGCTCTGTATCTTGAGGGCTGTAAAGAAACAGTTTCGCGAGCATTAACTGGATTTGACAAGATTTTTAAACATATTTTCTTAAACAATACCCTAATCCATCTCATCCATTTCATTACATTCATAAGGGAATCGCAGTCTCTTTATTATGGCGGTCACAAAATCGGAAGAGTTTATTTACAGAAACAATGCGTGTAAATCGACTAATGCTCTGTCAACGAATAGTTGATGTGGGTAGCAAATTCAGTTCTGGTCTGACATGTAAAAAGGAAAGTGAAAATCGGTTATCAATTTGCCACGCACATAAACACACACACACACACACACACACACACACACACAGACAGAGAGAGAGAGAGAGAGAGAGAGAGAGAGAGAGAGAAGGTTGGGGGGAGGGGAGGGGAGAACTTCAGGAATTACTATTCATTTTGCGATTCAATTTGGCATAATAACAACTTCTTCGTTTGTGTTTCCACATGAAGAGAAAACTGTTATCTGGTACCCTTCTGCACATCCAGTTACTTAAAATCAAGCCGATATCCTTTTACGCGAACTGGTCTGTTTCAGAAGGACAGCACGCTCAGCACTTTACTAGTAATGACTAGGATGCACCATTTCAAGCGGTCGTTGAAATTTCCGTGTCGTCAGCGCAGTTTCTATCAAGTTCGTTCCAGTTTTTATCAACTTTGTTCTCCCTTGCAATTTCCGACAAGTTTGTTTCTTATTTTCTTCGGGCATCTCGTTTTTTTGCCAGTCCTCTCTTCGCGTTAGTTCCTGTTCCTGTAGTAATGTAACGAAAGCGTGTTAACGGTTCGCTTCTCGTTCAGGATATCCTGCTAGTCCGAGAACAGGAGAAAGGGCAGCATCGGTTTTAAATGTTTAATCTGTTAAATGCAGATCGATTTCGGCTACTGTGTAGTTATCTTCAGCGCAATCACATCCAAGTCATGATGACTCATCGTAAATAAAATTGCACCTGCTACCACGCTGCTACTGCAGATAACAAATATTTAAAGTGTTAACTATTTGTTATCTGTAATGGCAACTTGGTAGTATCTGCAATTTTATTTACGATGAGTCACCATTACTTGGATATAACTGCATTGAAGATAGCTACACACTTGCTGAAATCGATCTACATTAAACAGATTAAACATTTACGACCGACGATGCCATTCTCCTCTCTTTAATCTCATTAATACGATAGTGAATCACCTCATGGAAACTGTCCTACTAGTGTCATCCTGTAAAGAATTGACATTTCCACGTCTTTAATACACGCACGAAGGTGGCTTGGATAATTGTAGATGCGTTTTGTGCATTCAAGTTGTATGTTAAGTCCGGCTCTCTCACAGTCACACAGAACTTGAGCTAGTTATAAGCTACTATAAAAGACATCCAATGAGTACGAGGAAAGGACCGAGGTCGGTTTACCTTTGTAAGGTCAGATATCGGTCTAGAAGTAACGGCTCCTCGGTCGAAAGTCCATGTTAACGTCTGAAACAGCAGGAGGCACGGTTACCACATTCTTTTCGTGGTCGGGAGCATCATCTGGTTCTTTATGCTTAAAGTTACGTTTAAATATCTTATTTTAGTATTTTATTTGTTACCAGCATCTGTTTTTCACCTATTTTTGTCTTACATCTCAAAAATTTGTACCGAGTACATGTAACCTGTGTACTGGCAGACGCTTGGAGAAGCAGTATTAAATAAGGAATCTAGAAACTTATCACAACTTCATTATATGTCGCTCCTGTGTGGACTACAAAGACAAGATTAAGCTAATTACAGTGCGCACACAAACATTTAAGCAGTCATTCTCCCAGCTATCCATTAGCGAATGGAATGGAACATTTGGTGCAGAAGTTTACCTTCTGCCACGCACGTAGCAGTAATTTGCCGAATTCGAATGAATATGCAGATATTTAGTTTCAAACTTTTGAAACTTGCTCGTTACTGCTAACGCTGTAGATGCTAGCAGAAGTGTAAAAGACGTTTAACGTACGAGGTGTGATCAAGAAGTTTCCTTTCAAAGATCACACTAACCCCTTGCCTACATGTCGGTGCTTACATACTCGCACCAGAGTCGCCCGGGGTTGCATGTACGCTGCAGCAAAGCCTTTAAGCGGAACCTTTTTGATTGCCCCTTATACTGTATAATGAATGCGTTTATAGCCCGATCGAACTAATATAACACCAAATATCATTTGAGTGCATTGTACTGTTAAATTGCAATTTATTTCCAAAATAACTACATTGGCCAACAAATTTTAATCGCTGCTTTCTGCCTTATGACACTCTTAATCATTATCATTGACATTTTGAAAATGTCAACTATATCTGGTAAAAGATGCTTTTATCAACTGTTTTAGAACATTTCTGAGGGGTGTAGAGGGTGATTATAATTAAACATAAAAACCACTGTGGAAAAAGCACCACTAGTCATAATGACGTAAATTGCAACGAATATTATCGGAGAAGGGGAAAAACGCATGGCAGAAGAAAAATAAATAGTTACAAAATGTAGCAATAGATGAGGCTGTAAGCACCATAATCTAATAGTGGTCGACTACAAATGACAAATGAATAATACAACAAAGCCTAAGGTGTATGTTTGACGTTAAACAAACTGTACTACTCAGTGTGCATGGGTGTACAGGTGTGATCTGTCAGTTACGTAAGCCCATCCACCAAGGCAAGGTCATATCACATAGGTTTTTAATTGTCCTGACGCCAAAACCAGTATAAGAAGCTGCGACGGAGCGGTTCATTCCGTCCCTTTACGATGTACCTGCACCTACCTGTGAACATTGCCTCAGCATATCATCAGTAGGGAAGCCGAGCGAAACCTACTGTACTTCGACGTGAACAAGGCTGCAATTAAAGTCACTAAATCTACGTTTCGGGAGAAAGTTTTCACACGAAATGTCGGTACCAAATGCAGTCACAGTTTTTAGCCACCGACCTGCTCAGTACGCCACGCGGAATTTATGTCTTTTCTCGTCACTTAGCAATTCCGAAATTTCTACACACCCATCGGTATAATTATGCCGTCACTTTACATTTTTGATGTATGAAACACTGCTAGATCGGGCAACTTATCGTTTCCATCGGAAATACTACTACTACACACGTCCGGAATGTTTCATGGCTAGGCTCCCTCTCCTCTCTAGAATACTCTAAGTCTTCTCTACCTGCAGAGAAAGGCGCGCAAAGAATATTACTTTATCATTGGTCAGTTTACTCAACAGCCAATAGCAAGACAACATTCTCCCGCGCCAATCCGCGCTTTCATCAATAACCAATCGCAAAATAGCAAACCAAACGACTGCCTTTTTTACCGACGTAATTATCTAATATGCTGGAGTTTTGATTATACATAAAGTTATTTACTATTGTTATTTAATCCTGAATTAACTTTCCCTTCACCATAAACTTACTTTACAAATCTATTCTACAAAAGTCCCCTTTGTCCATATCCATACTTCTTCGAAATGTTCCCACGCTAAATCGTACCACATAACTCGTTAAACAATTATCTTCATATTAACCTTAAACCACACTCACCCATCATTCATACTGCTAAAACACATTGATAACATTTTACATACGCAAAAAAGACATAATAACACTTTATGAAAATACTAGAACAGTTTATGAAAAACATTCTATTACTTTAGTGCATTCTAGTGGGCACAATCGAAATTAAATCAGTTCCCTATCCAATATTGTCATCTAGCGGCTGTTACATAAGCTACGTGCGCGTCTAGTCTCGCGTCACCATCTGTCACTATCCAGCTCTGACACACATCTCCCACTTAACCGCCTCCAAGACAGGATCGGTATACGGCGCTACGCCTCAAAGCATCAGTCACATTGGTTATTAATTGTCCTGACACTACAAAGCCTCATAAGAAGCACGAATCAAAATCAAATGGGACTATTAATTTCCGTGTGACTGGCGCAAAACATGTTCAGGAAGCTGTCCACCGCTTTCTTCGTCAAGTTGAAATCGAGAAACAACATGTTCCACCAGTGATTGAAGTGTTTCCGTGTTCCACCACTGATCAGAATGTATCGCGCAATGCGTGCCTTTAATGCAGCCAAGTTTGCAGTCGGAACCTGAACACAACATCTTTCAGATAGCCCCACAGCCAGAAGTCACATGGATTAAGATCAGGTGATCGGGACGGCCAGGCTGCAGGGAAATGGCGGCTGATAATTCTAGCATTTCCGTAATTGCGCTTCCGCAGCTGCTTCACTGGATTTGCAATGTGCGGAGGCGCGCCATCTTGCATAAAAATGATCCCATCCACACATCCACGCTGTTGGAGAGCTGGAATGACGTAGTTGCGCCAAAGACACTCATAGCGCCTACAAGTGACGGTACAAGTAACGCTACCGGAAGCCCCTGTCTCTTCGAAAAAATATGGCCCTATGATAAATGATGCCGTAAACCCGCACCACGCAGTGACCTTTCCAGGATGAAGTGGTACTGGTTGATCTGCGTGTTGCTTTTCCGTTGCCCATATTCGACAATTCTGTGTATTGACATATCCTGTCAGATGGAAGTGGGCTTCTTCTGTCCACAAAATCTTCCACAGTCAATCATTATCCACTTCCATGGAAGCAAGAAATTCTAAAGCAAAGGTCTCTATTGCTGGCAGGTCAACGGGAAGCAACTCGTGCACATGGGTAATTTTGAATGGATATCAAAGAAGGATGTTTCGTTGGATTTTGCTTACCGTGCTCACGGGTATGTCCATTGTTCGAGCAACTTTCCGTGCTCTGCACGTTTGCACACCACAACTCATCTCCTCCTTCATTTCTATGGCCACTGCTTCCACTGACGTCGAGCCAGTTCGTTTCCTCCCTCTATAAGGTTGCACACCAAAAGAACACGTCTTTTCAAATTTCCGAATAATTTTCGACAGACGCACGGCAGTCATCGAACCAACGCCTTTTTTCAAACCCTTCAGGGTCCGGAACTTCTGCAGAGCGGCGTGTGCACAGTCATCATTCTTGTAATACAGCTTTACAAGCAGAGCGCGATCCAGCATTGAAACAGCCATGGCGAACGTCGCAGACGTGAAAGGAGGAAAAGCCGTGTACCCAGCGTATTGATACCAACTTCAATGGCTTGTGCGCATGACAGGTGTTTTAATTTACGTTTTCTGGCACATACCCTATTTTTTCCTTCTGCCATTCGTTTTCCCCTTCTCCGATAATATTCCGTTGCAATTTAACGTCATTCTGACCAGAAGAGTTATTTCTACAGCGTTTTGAAAGTTTAACTTTAATTATAATCACCCTGTGCATGCCCAGACAAAAAAGAGTGAAGTGCCAGAAGAAACGGTCGAATATCAATGTAATTTCGTACAAGTGCACACCACTGACGAGAATGTATACAGCTGCAATGTCACCAGGCTGAATTAGTGTTGTTCGTGTTTAGTATGGTTACTAAGCTCGTACGGTATATCAGAGGCGTGAACAGCGTCAGAGGTGGAGTGATCATTGTGAAGGACACGGAGATCCAGTGTTCTCGTGTGAGACAGGGTAATCAGCACTTGAGTGCAAGAAGGAGAGCTTCTGTAAAGTTTGGGAGGTAGGAGACGAGGTACTGGCAGAAGTAAAGCTGTGAGGACGGGGCGTGAGTCGTGCTTGGGTAGCTCAGTTGATAGAGCACTTGCCCGCGAAAGGCAAAGGTCCCGAGTTCGAGTCTCGGTCCCGCACACAGTTTTAATCTGCCAGGAAGTTTCAGCACTTGAGGGTTTGGAAGTGGCCTTAATGTGGGTCTCAATTTGGCGGCTGGTGGAATCGGGCAATATCCAAATTTGTGGGCCATTCAGGTGTGACAATGGCCCGACGTTGGAGGGCATGAGAACGTGAGGTCAGGCATACTAGTCGTGAGGACCTCTGTTGACCACATTTGACCACCACAAGGCAGGATCGCAGTATTGTGCATCGCCTACTTCGTAACGCCTCCCATTCGAGAACAAGTAACGGACTTCCTGCAATATTCTGTGTCATCCAGCACCATTGGTCGAAGACGAGCAGCAGCCAAAGTAGGTACTTACCGTCCCATGTGTAGACTGCCAGTTGGAATGGTGCCATTGCCAGGAGATGTGGACTGATGACAAAGGACGCCACATTGTGACCAGCGATCAATGGCACTTCTGCAGTGCCCGAGATCATCTCCCAGAGGCATCAGTGCGTGCACCCGGGCCAGAGGGGTTAACGTCTTACTGATAAGTGGTTTTATGCTATGAAAGTCCACACGCAGAAGTGGAATCCCCGACTGCGCTCGAAGTCTGGGATCACGCGGACGTGGCACATTAATGTTTCAGAAAATTACGTTCCTTTCTGCGATTATGTTTTGCCCTAACAACATACGAGGGTCATTCAATAATTAAAGAGACAAACTGGTGTGGAGAAAAAAGCATTTTTTTAAAAAAAACCATACTCTTTTCTCCTTTTCAACATTATCCCCTTGAACATCATGCACTTGTTCCAACAGGCTACAAGCTTTTTTATTCCGGCTGCAAAGAGCTTTTTATCTTGATGTTTGAACCAATTTCCCACAATCTTTTTCATGTCCTCGTTGTGCTGAAACCTCTTCCCACATAATGCCTCTTTCAGTGCAGTAAACAAATGGAAATCACTAGATGCTAAATCAGGACTGTAATTAGAATGAGACAGTACTTCTCAGCCCGTTTTGTCGATGGTTTCATTGGTTAGTTGGGCAATATGTGGACTTGCGTTGTCTTGCTGGAGAATTGCACTCCTCCTTTGAGATCCACGACTTTCTCATGGATGGCTTCACCTTGTTTGAAAGCAAATCCGAGTAGTATTCGCTGTTCATTGTACGCTGCTCTTCGAAATAATCACAAGAAAACTCGACCTTCAGCATCTCAAAACGTCGTCAACTTCACTTTTTCTGCTGATGCTTGCCTTACGAATTTATTCTTGATAGTTGTTGGTGTGCTTCCACTCCATGCCTTGTCTTTCTGATCTGCCTCATAATAAAGAACCCAAGTTTCATCAAAAGTTAAAATTTAGTTAAGGAAGTGCTTATCTTCTCTTTCATAACGTTTCTTTAGCTCTGTGCACACTCTCAAACTTGTTTCCTTGTGTAGCCTCGTCTATTCCTTTGGGACCCATCTTGCACATGTTTTGCGGTACTTCGGCTTGTTACAGATAATGTTATGGGTGCACCAGTACTAACTTGAATCTCATCAACTATCATTTCAGCAGTCTCATGCCTGTCAGCACGAAATATGTCATTAATTCGACTTTCAAGTGAGGAGGATGAAACTGCAACTGGTCGGACAGAACGGTGTTCGTCAGTCACTGAGTCGTGACTAATTTTGAACTGCTCTACCCACTTGTAAAAAGTTGCAATATTCATACAACCTTCACCCTAAAGTTCAGACATTCTACAGTGTATATTCAATGATTTCTCGCCTTCAGCAAGTAAAAAATTAATAACAAAACGTTGTTCAACTAATGTGGACTTTTCAAGCGGACTCGCCATTTTGAAATGCATTTTTGAGGTTATAAACAAAACAATGTTGATACATCAGCTGATCAGGGCTCATCCTAGTGATGCCAAATTAAAGCCATAAAAGTACCAAACTTGCCCTACTAACAGTTTTTTCCCCAGACCAAACTGTCTCTTTAATTATTGAATGACCCTCGTATTTCCTCTTGTGTGACTCCGTTGCTTTCCCGCGTTTTATGATTGTGATGCAGCACAAGCATCTCGGTGATTTGGGTGTCTATGATCGTCCTTAATGCCTGAGGAATGTCTGATGGCGTTTCAATAAGGAAGCTAAATGTACAGCTATGGTGCTGAATAATCAGTTTCGAAAACTTGTGACGTACCTTTACTTGGCTACCAGCTTTCGGCTCCCTTTCATACCTGTCCTCCCAACACCTATAAATTTAAATTAAAGAGTCGGCAGCTTCATTATAAAATGTTGACGACGTAGCTCAAGTGTAATACACTAAATATGTCGCATTACCCCCTTTTGACTGCTCATTTCCCGAAGATCCAGCATCCGTTCAAAAGAATCGGATAAATCTTAGGGATATCAAAGCCGTAAACTGTACAACAACTCCAATTAAATGAACAACTCTTCAGGTCTCTTACATCTGCCACACACAAATATTACAAAACCCACTGGAATGCAACGAAAACGGAAAATAGATGGAAACATTATGATGAAATGAAAGACATGTCCGTATAAAATAAGAGTGAATCTCTTTCTTAATTATCTGACACTGATAGAATCAGAGCGATCTCTATAACAATGTAAAAAGCTTTCAAAGTACATGTTTTATTTCCCAAATTGCAGTTAATACATATCCTGATTAACAGTTTAGGCAACATAAGCCCCGAAGTGTGGCACAATGCCTTCTGGACACTTAAAACATGAAAGTAAACTCACAGAAAAGACACTCCCCTACAGGACATTAAAATAATAGCCATAACTGTATCAGCAAGGTAGAGGGGTGACAGAAACATTAGACAGAGCACATGCACTGTTGTCAAATCTGTATAGGTTGATAACTGACTCACACACATTTGTAGCAGTGGATGTGCTCTTTCTGATATATTTGACACATCTGTGCATTGCCTGTATTTTAGTGTACTTAGTATTGCAGATGAATGTCTTTTCTGTGTGTTTGCATCCAGATTTTCAGTGCCCAGATTTCAGTGTGCCACACATAGCAGCTTTGAAGTTGGCAATAGAACTTTGCGGAAACTAGAAATCAGGATGTGTATGAACTGTGATCTGGTAATTAAATTTCTATTTGCGAACTTATTTTACATTGAAGCTCTGTTATTAAATTTTAATTGAAACTTAACTATTTGATTATTTAATTTCTGGCTTCATACCTTAGCTCAAGTATTTGTTAAAACAGTCAAGGCTCAGCAACACCCTTTGTAACTGGGACTAGTCACAGTAATAGAAAATTACGGATCCTCCAGTCCCTCAACGAACAATTTCCTTCCTCCCATCCGCATACTAACTACAGTGACTTCCCTTCACCATGATATTGCAGTGCCTGAATTAAGATGCAGAGTTCCTTTGGGCATGCATGCATGCTCACGATAAGCGGGAAATCTGGATTCTAGCCTCGGTCAAGCACAAATTTTCATTGTCGTCAATCCATCGTCCATATTCGCAAATTCGAATACGTTTAATCTAACGGCTCTAGTCGCCACAGTGCCTGTTCCTTTGGACATGCATGCATATCCAAAGGAACATTACATCGTAATTCAGAGTAACATAGGCACTGCAATATCGTATTTATCAGACGACACCGGGAAATCGACTTTCAAGTAAAATGTTTCACCTGTACGGGAATATACAAAATGGATGTTACGGTTACAGGTTATAGACGCATAAATCGACTTTCAAGCAAAATGTTTCACCTGTACGGGAATATACATAACGGATGTACGGTTACAGGTTATGGGCGCATGATTGACGACATATGGAATTTTGGGTCTCAAGCCAAATGGTATGGCGACCGCTCGCGATAAACGGGAAATCTGGGTTCGAGTCCCGGTCCGGCACAAATTTTCACTGTCGTCATTCCATTCTACAGCTGATGGTTGGCCATATTCGCAGTTGCGAACATATTCAACGTTTTCCCTCGACCACTTTATGCAGATGACTCCTCTCCGTTATTATGCACTCCAGGCAACACTCACAGCCTTTTCCTTCGCGCTTAGTATTTACTGCTGCCGTGGTACCTCTCGTCGCACTCCACACTCGCTAAACCATCTTCGATCGGGCAACACTAGCCTAACACTGGCAGACTCCAATTCCTCCCAACTCCCGTATACCGATACGTCTTCGCTCGTTTCATTGGCTGTCTCATAAAGATCCACAGAGACGTACTCAAATTGGTCAGTCGGCTTCTTTCCACATCACTGCCTAACTTCCTCCTCCAAGGTTAAGTTCCCTGTATAGTGGTCGTCTGGAAACCGCAGCAAACAAACTGATAAATCTCCCACTGGAAGATGCTTGATAAGAAATAATAACACAGGTAAACAAGAACACGGGTTTCTTACGACCACAGTAGGGAGATTTAATGACAAAGGAAAACTCTTCTCAATAGAGAATTAATACAACTTCTCAGACATTAAGAGGTATACGCCTGGAACGCGTAGGGAATAAACATAGTGGAACTTGAAGGCTACGCCACTGATAATCCCTAACGACGGAGGTTGAGCGTTCGGCGTAGTCGGCTGACAGGTACGTCTGGGAATATCGCTGGGAAGTCGTAGGTCCCGCTGCGGTGGCTTCCGACTGGGGTCTGATGGGCTGCTAAGATGGTTCGGATGGCTCTGAGCACTATGGGACTCAACTTCTGAGGTTATCAGTCCCCTGGAACTTAAAACTACTAACTAACCTAAGGACATCACACACATCCACCGTAGCGGTCGCGCGGTTCCAGTCTGTAGTGCCTAGAACCGCTCGGACACTCCGGCCGGCGGCTGCTAAGAGCCGGCGCATGAACTGACCCAGAATTCCGGTCGAGCGCACTGTTGATTTGTTGGCTTGCGCCGCCCTATATAGCTGTGGTGCAGAGGAGTTCGTGCCGATCCAGTTCTGAGCACGTGGCACGGCAGAGGAAATAGGTCCCTGGCACGGAGGACCTCTGCTGGCGCTTGTCCTGCCGTCTGTCGTCCCTGTTGTAATAGTCGCAGACCGGGGAGGCAACCTCTTGTTCATATGCAAACCTGCGATGCTTCAGTGTCTGAGTGGTTGCCGATTCCTTCAGCCAAACATCAGGTACATGGCACAAACACTTTTTCGCTGCCGACCTGCATCCATTCGGTGCTTGCATCTAGCCTCCGGGTTCCAAGACCCCTTGTGATTTCATAATAACCCCAGGTGAAATGGGTTATTAGGCAGGTTGTTCGGCCATCTGGTTGAAATCTTTTTATTTGACGCTCTTTGGCGACTCGCACCTCTTTGTGATGAAGATGAGATGACACGATTAGGGCAACACAAACATCCAGACACCGAACGAATAGAACCACCGTCGCAACCGTGAATCGAATCTGGAACCCAACACTAACGAGGCAGTGATGCTGAACACTGGGCCACGATCTGCAGACTATAACCCCAGCTGTCGGTTGGGCTTTGTAGCAAACACTATCGTAAGTTCAAATGGCTCTGAGCACTATGGGACTTAACATCTGTGGTCATCAGTCCCCTAGAACTTAGAACTACTTAAACCTAACTAACCTAAGGACATCACACACATTCATGCCCGAGGCAGGATTCGAACCTGCGACCGTACCAGTCCCGCGGTTCCGGACTGAACGCCTAGAACCGCTAGACCACCGCGGCCGGCCTATCGTAAGTGCATTAACTTTACTATGTCCGGCATTTCCCCACACACTTGTTCTTGAGTAAGTGAGAGGTGTGCGAGAAAAGATATGAGACTGAGAACACTGCGAGCGATCTAGCAACACTGTGTTATTCTACTTGTGTACTGGTGTGTTCATCCCTCCCAGATGCTCATTTCGCGTTACACCTCCGCAAAGCCTCCACGTAATTTTTGAGAGCGCCATTATTGAAATAGTGTTTTTGTTTGGAGTAAAGAAAATGGAACAGCGAAATTTAGAACAACGTTACGCAATCAATTTTTGTGTTAAGCTTGGGGAATCCTCGAGGCTGGCCTTTAAAAAGTTGAAACTGGCCTATTGGGAACATTTCTTACCAAGAGCACAAGTTTTTCGTTGATGTAAATCAATGGTCGAGAACACGTTAAAGGTGAACCGCGCTAAGAAAGACCTATAACTTCAAAACCGACGAAAACATCGACCTTTTGCACACTCATGTGAGATCACACCGACATTTAACGTTAAAGATGATGTGTGACCTGTCAAACTTCGATAATTTCGCCATACAACAAACTTTGACCGAAAATTTGCACACTTGTGCTTAAAAACCTCACCACTCAACTAAAGGACACTCGAAGAAACTTGTGCGTTTACCTTCTTGATGGGATTCGTGGACACGAATGATTTAGTCGTGTGATCACAAGTGACGAATCCCGGACTTTATTCAAAAGCCCTGAGAAAAAGCGGCAAAATGAGTAGTGACAGACTGAGACACCTCCTCGACCGTAAAAAACTCGAAAGAGCGAATCAAAGGTCAAAACGATGCTGATCTGCTTTTTTGACAATAGGAGTATCGTTCATAAGGAATTTGTTGCTCCAGGAGAAACTGCCAATTAAATGTTTTACAAAATTGTTGCTGAAAGGCTCAGGTAAAGGGTGAATCGAGTGAGACTGGCCATTGCGCACAGGTGGATGCTGCATCATGGCAACACCCAATGTGTCCCGGCCACTTCCATTATGGAACTTTTGATCTAACAAGGCATTCCTGTTGTTCCACTGCCCCACCGTTCTCCTGATCTGAATCTTTTTCTGTAAAACGTGTGATCGACATGTTTAAAGGTCCTTCCAGTTGAAGCATTTCAGTGCTGCTATCAAAATTGGAACGACTCAACTGGTGTATAACTGGTGAAGGGAACTACTTTGAAGAGGTTAATACTGTTGTCTGAAAAAATAAAAACTTCGGTAGGTAAAAATCAGTGTCATGACTTTCTCACGAATTTTATTGATAGAACGTATTGGTAGAATACTAGAGAAGTGCGGTCAATCTACAAAGGGGATTTCTTACAAATCACTCATGCAACTGGTTCTAGAACATTGCTCAAGTGTGTGGGATCCGTTCCAGATAGGACTAGGAGAGAATATTGAACGTATACAGAGAAGCGGAGCACGAATGGTCGCAGGTTTGTTTAATCCGTGGGAGAGTATCACAGAGATACTGAAGGAACTAAACTGGGAGACAAAGAGAGATGTAAACTGTCCCGAGAAATTCTATTAAAAAGTTTCAAGAATCGGCTTTAAATAATTACTCTAGCAATAAACTACAATCCCCTACGTATCGCTCACATAGGGATGTTGATTAAGATTAGAATAATTACTGCATGCACAGAGGTATCATTCTTCCCGCGCTTTATACATGAATGGAACAGGAAGAAAGCCTGATAACTGGTACAGTGGGATGTAACCTCTCCCATGCACCCCACGGTAGTTTTGAGGGTGTGGACGTAGATATAGATGAAGATCTAATAGGTGAACCAGCTTTCCAGGGAACCGCACAATACGCACAATTCCCACTCTTTCGAGGGAAAACGCCATCCGCGGAGATATTACCATTGCAACCAAGTTGGCAGAATTCTCACTTTCTCCCTTCAATCTTCAGATAAAAACCTCACTAAATAAGCCGTCACAAACTGTTATTTATATTTGAGCAATGTTTTGTTGTTAATGACATAGGTCTTACCTAAATGTGTTAATTCGTCGCTTACAGCAGTGTCCGGCGTAATTCGACGCTGTGCTTACGAAGGCTACGTGTGACTTTGCGCAGGCTTCGTGGGCGACGGCATCGGCTTCCCGTACCAGGAGTACCTGGTGTGGTACGTGCTGTTTATCGTGTTCGTGACGTACGCGATGTTGCCACTGCCGCTGCGCTGGTGCATGATCCTGGGCTGCGCCACCGCCGCCATCCACATCATCACCTCAGCCTTCAACTACGCCGCGCCTTCCAAGCAGGTGAGCACAGTGCGCCAATACCTTTCTCCGCTGCGTCTGCTCTGCTTGCTTCCAGAAATCGGCTGCAGCAGGCTCGCGACTCTCCATTTGTTGCTGACTCAGTTGGCAAGTTACCCTGCATTAAAGAAAATCTGAGCCTGAAGTTGCGGGGGTGCACGCTATTGTATCGTGGCAGTTCATAGGTACTACAATTTGATCTCATCCTCTCTAGAGAGGCAGCTCAGACAGGTAGTGTTGTAATACGAAACTTATGGTAAAAGCAGTGACTCAGACTGTCTCCGTACCTGCAGGTTACTTCAGATGTTGTTCCTGAAAAACAGCCCCTCTCTTGTAGCTATCAACAGATTTAGTTTGGTGGCTAGCGGCTACATAGAACAGAAACGCAGTCTGTAGATCACTAGATATATTCTGCAACAATCTCTTTAAAAACATAAAAACATATAAAGCGATCAAGTGCTTTACAGAGACACTCTACGCATAATACAACAGGCTCTGTTGAAGTTCTGAACCCGGACTCACAACTGCGCTATAAACTGATGGATAAATTATATCGAAAAAATTCATTTATAAACTGGATTCCTAAAAAAATAAAAAATTCCAGTTCATTAATATGAAAAGAATCCTCTCACCAAGACGTAGTATACTGGGTTTTCGAAAATTTCCGTTAAAAGCTTCTCGGACTTGCAGGGGGTGATGAGTACATAATTTTTGAATAGGAACCCATATTCGGAAACGTACCGTTTCCGTTCTACTATGGTTTCGGTTCAGATATTTAACTCATCCACTTCTGCTTGAGGGACTGATTCAGGCGTGACGCACTACGGTTATTAGGTAACAATTCGAAAGAAACATAACGAAACATCATTTTATCACTTAAGCACATTTGTTTGTATTAACACTCAAACATTTCGTGTTTACCCTTATTCCAGAACAAAAAAGGACCCAGCATAATGTAGGTACAGAACAACAATGATACATTACAACAGCGACTCGATGCAGCGACCACCAACGTTTTTACAGAGATTGTACTTACGAAACATGTTCTTGTACACATTCTCCGTCCCACCCGGTGTCTCTTCAGTTTCCAGAGCAGCGGCCAGAACTCGTGCCAGTAGATCTTCCTCTGTCGCTACAGCAGTCTCGTAAATTAATCTTTGGATACGACACCACAAAAAGTAGTATACCTCATCCTGTCTACCCTATTGCATACCAGGAGAAGTAATTCTCAAACGTTTTTCTCTTAGCGCTACACATCTGAACTGAAACCGTCGTAGAACGGAAGTGGTAAGTTCCGGACATGGTTCCTATTCAAAATACTAAGAGGTGTTCAAAACGTCTCTCCGCAGTGCCGTATGATTGTTCGCCTGCCTGGGTTACTTCCCTTCAAGTGGACTCCCCCAACATTCCACTGTTTCGTTTACCCCAGCCAGCGTCAGTAGTATCGTTGGTGTGTGTCGTTACGTGTTGACGTGAACGTTTAAGTTTAGTACCTTTGTTCGTTTGCTTCGTTTTTGTCACTGTTAAAATGCTAACCATTGAACGTGTGTTTTTGGTCGAACAGTTGTTCAAAGCTGGCGGTAAGTACACAGTTTCAGTTCGTCAAACATTTAATTCAGTTTTCCCGGAGACAACACTCCCACATCGCGATTTCCAAGTACGGGTTCAATGACAGTTGCACCGAGAAGTGGTCATCCTAGCCTTTTGTGTGAGGACAGACTACTCGATATTTCCGATAAAATGTCCATGAGTCTGAACAAGTCAATAAGAAACTTCGCCCAGGAAATCGATGTTGGCGTCGGAACGGCCACACAGCTGTAAGGAAAAACTTAGAACTGTTCCCATACAAAGTGACAGTCGTGCAAGAACTCAAAAACACTGATCATGGAAAGAGACTGCATTATTGTCAATGGTTCAAAAATTTCGTTCAACAAAATGGAAGGGATATTCTTAATGAAACGCTTTTCACTGATGAGGCGTGGTTTCATTTATCCGGGTACATAAACTCCCAAAATTCTCGTATGTGGAGTACTGCAAATCCAGTGTGTATTCATGAGTATCCACTTCATTCTGTGAAAACAGGAGTTTGAATTGTAATTTCAAGACGTCGGATTGTGGGTCCCATATTTTTCAACGAAACAATAAACGGACAACGATACTGCAGTGATATTCTGTACCCATTCATAGGAGAACTTGTGTTAAGTGAAATACTGAACGGTTATTTTCAACAAGATGGTGCAACCGCGCATGCAGCTCGCGTTTCAATGTCACTGCTTGCTGATGTATTTGGTGATCGCATAGTTTCACAGGGACTTTGGCCTTCACGATCGCCTGGCCTAACACCACCTGACTTTTTCTTCTGGGCTGCAGCGAAAACAACTGTGTGTGAAAACCGTCCAAAATCCATCGATGAACTGAAAACAGCAATATCCACTTTCAATGCTTCTGTTACAGAAGAAATGTTACAGCTTGTGTTTGGAAACATGGTTAGACGAATTGAATTGTGTATTCAGGAACGGGGGGGGGGGGGGGGCGCTTTCAACATTCAATGTGAAAATTTGTAAGTAAAAATGAATGTTCAGTAAATTAATAACTTGTATTCCACTGAGTTTCATTTCGGTATATTCACTGTGGCATACGGCACGCCGGCTAACAATCATACGGCACTGCGGAGAGACTTTTTGAGCACCCCATATGTGCTCAGTCCCTTCCACAAGTCCTATAAATTTGTAATTGGAATTTCTTAATACCCTGTTTGTTCACGTAACATAGTTTAAATTATTTGCAGTGCTTCATCCACTCGACGAAATTTAGAGTCTGAAATCGAGTAAGTAGGCTCAAATGGCTCTGAGCACTATGGGACTTAATATCTGAGGTCATCAGTCCCCTAGAACTTAGAACTACTTAAACCTAACTAACCTAAGGACATCACTCACACACCCATGCCCGAGGCAGGATTCGAACCTGTGTCAGTAGCAGTCGCGTGGTTCCGGACTGAAGTGCGTAGAACCGCTCGGCCACCGCGGCCGGCTCGAGTAAGTAGATTGTTCCCAATGTAAATTCGCACACAAGCGTTACTGAGGCCGACCATAGACTAGCGAGATGACTGGGTCCTTGTACCACCAGGACGCTCTTCTAGACGCTGGTTGCTATATCTGTCGAGCCCTGTTTGCTCGGCGTGTGTACGGATGAAAAATTAAACTGTTGTTCCTGCTGAATCTCTAGATGTAGCGTTATGTTTTACCTGACCTGCTGTATCGGCCTCAGACAATATGGAGTGATCGTCCTCAAGCTGCTGCAGAGAAGATTATTATAGCAGTGAGACTGGCCACTGGTGATATGGAGGTGAGTTTTATCAGGCTAGGGCGGAGAAAATTCTTCTTGCAGAAGGCCAAGCTAACGTCTTGTAGGTTTTTGGTGTGATTGGCGCTTCATTTCTGTGATGAGCCGATAGCGGGACTTCCCCGACTATTCGTAAAAAGGCAAGAGCACTCTGCCGCATTCTGTCCCGCAAAAGCCGATGATCTGGTCGGCGAGGGTCTCAGCTTTTATCTGGTGCAGCCAACGGTGGACGGGACATCCGCCCTCAACTTGCTAGTGGCTGCTTTCACCCCGAGCTTAATGTGGTCCATTTACCCAGCTAGATCACTCACAGCGCTCCCGTTTGTAACTCTGCTACGGCTTTATAACTTATGAACAACTGGATAGTTTTTGTTGAATGAAGCCCCATGGAAAGTGTCACACTAGTCTGCAAAACTAAAGCGTATTAAATTATTAAACATGAGACATGGTCGGCTGTGGACTCTGAAAAAAATCTCATAAAGACTTCACTTCGGCTGAATGCTCCAGAACCACACATGACTACGAATTTCTAAAACGTACAACGTTACGAAATATCTACACTATGGGCTTCAAACCGAACGGTACTTAATCGAAACATGTTTTACAATACTCTGTGAAATCATCCATTTCAGAATAACATGATCAAATTCAAAAATATATTTCTACATGTTCGTATATGAAATACACATTAGTGTTGATTAAACACCTCTAACACCATCCCCTAGCCGTCATACACACATCGGGAAAACACCAATATCTTCATAAGCATATACTTAATGTGGCAAAACCTGCTGTCTTTGTACATCCTGTACTCTGATAACATTGTATTTACCGCACAAGGATTCTTTTCCGGCTCTAAAATGAGTCCACAACAGACCGTAACGTCACTGCTACATCTCGGGCACAGGTAACTGATGCTGACTGCGTGTAATCATAACTTACCACCCGTCAGAGTGTTAGACTGAGGTGTCAAAAATCGTGGGATAGTGATACGCACACATACAAATGGCGGTAACAGTGCATACACAAGACATAAAAGGGAGGTGGATTGGTGGAGCTATCATTTGTACTCAGTTGATTCATGTGAACAGGTTTCCGACGTTATTATGGCCTCAAGCAAACAGAACACAGCATGTTGTTCTCAATGGAGAGACGCCTACAGACGTTAGTAACCTATGGCGTGCCACAGGGGATTGTTATTGGACCATTGCTTTTCACAATATATATAAATGACCTAGTAGATAGTGTCGGAATTTCCATGCGGGTTTTCGCGGATGATGCTGTAGTATACAGAGAAGTTGCAACATTAGAAAATTGCTGCGAAATGCAGGAAGATCTGCAGCGGATAGGCACTTGGTGCAGGGAGTGGCAACTGACCCTTAACATAGACAGATGTAATGTATTGCGAATACATAGAGAGAAGGATCCTTTATTGTATGATTATATGATAGCGGAACAAACAGTGGTAGCAGTTACTTCTGTAAAATATCTGGGAGTATGCGTACGGAACGATTTGAAGTGGAATGATCATATAAAATTAATTGTTGGTAAGGCGGGTACCAGGTTGAGATTCATTGGGAGAGTCCTTAGAAAATGTAGTCCATCAACAAAGGAGGTGGCTTACAAAACACTCGTTCGACCTATACTTGAGTATTGCTCATCAGTTTGGGATCCGAACCAGGTCGGGTTGACAGAGCAGGTACAGAAGATCCAAAGAAGAGCGGCGCGTTTCGTCGCAGGGTTATTTGGTAAGCTTGATAGCGTTACGGAGATGTTTAGCAAACTCAAGTGGCAGACTCTGCAAGAGAGGCGCTCTGCATCGCGGTGTAGCTTGCTGTCAAGGTTTCGAGAGGGTGCGTTTCTGGATGAGGTATCGAATATAATGCTTCCCCCTACTTATACCTAACGAGAAGATCGCGAATGTAAAATTAGAGAGATTCAAGCGCGCACGGAATCTTTCTTCCCACGAACCATACGCGACTGGAACAGGAAAGGGAGGTAATGACAGTGACACGTAAAGTGCCTTCCACCACACACCGTTGGGTGGTTTGCGGAGTATAAATGTAGATGTAGATATAGAAGACTGGAACTGACAGACATTGAACGCGAAACGCTAGTTGGAGCTATACACATCGGACATTCCATTTCTGAAATAGTTAAGGAATTCAATATTCCGAGATTCATAGTGTCAAGAGTGCGTCGAGAATACCAAATGTCAAGCATCACCTCTTGTCACGGACAACGCAGTGGTCGACGGCCTTCACTTAATGACTGAGAGCAGCGGCGTTTGGATAGAGTTATCAGTTCTGACAAAAATGGTTCAAATGGCTCTGAGCACTATGGGACTTAACTACTGAGGTCATCAGTCCGCTAGAACTTAGAACTATTTAAACCTAACTAACCTAAGGACACCACAAACATCCATGCCCGAGGCAGGATTCGAACCTGCGACCGTAGCGGTCGCGCGGTTCCAGACTGTAGCGCCTAGAACCGCTCGGCCACCCCGGCCGGCTCAGTGTTAACAGACAAGCAAAAATGCGTGAAACAACTGCGCAAATCAATGTGGGACGTACGACGAAAGTAGCCATTACGACAGTGCGGCGAAATTTGGCGTTAATGAGCTATGGCAGCAGACGACCGAAGCGAGTGCCTTTGCTTCTAACAGCGCAATATCGTCTGCTGCACCTGTCCTGGGCTCGTGACCACAGCGGTTGGACCCTAGACGACTGAAATTCGTGGCCTGATCAGATGAGTCCCGTTTGTAGTTGATAAGAGCCGATGCTACGGTTTGAGTGTGGCCCAGACCCCACGAAGCGTTGGACGTAGCTTCTCAATAAGCCACTGTGCGAACTGGTGATGGGTCATTATGATGTGGGCTGTGTTCACATGGAATGGACTGGGTTCTCTGGTCTAGATGAACCGGTCATTGACTGAAAATGGTTATGTTCGGTTTCTCGGAGACCATTTTTAGCCATTCATGGACTTCATTCCCTAACATGTCACCGGGCCACAATTGTTCGCAATAGTTCGGTGAACATTCTGGTCAAGTCGAGCGAATGATTTGGCCACTCCGATCACCGACATAAAACCCATTGAGCATTTACGGTACTTAATCGAGAGGTCAGTTCGTGAACATAGTCCTGCACCAGCAACACTTTCGCAGTTATGGACGGTTATAAAGGCAGCATGGCTCAATATTAACACAAGCGGTCGTCCAGCGACTTGTTGAGTCCATGCCATGGCGAGTTGCTGCATTACACCGGGCAAAAGGAAATCCGACTCAGTATTAGGAGGTATCCGATTACTTTTGTCACCTCCCTGTATGTCACAAATAAAACAAACATTTTCATTTACGATATATTTTTATTATATACCGCTGAAGGACGATGCGGTACCGAGTCTTCTGTGAGATATCCCTGATATATTTTCCCATTATTCCTACTTCTTCGTTTTCAGATCGTCGCGGAGACACTACCCTCCTAGGCGCTACAGTCTGGAACCGAGCGACCGCTACGGTCGTAGGTTCGAATCCTGCCTCGGGCATGGATGTGTGTGATGTCCTTAGGTTAGTTAGGTTTAATTAGTTCTAAGTTCTAGGCCACTGATGACCTCAGAAGTTAAGTCGCGTAGTGCTCAGAGCCATTTGACCATTTGACACTATTCTTGTAAAATATTTGCAGCCGATTTCCTGTTTATGTATTACCTAACCTTTTCCATACTAGCTGAAGCTCGATAATTTGCAGCCTACTGTTTGAGGAGTGACACACCTAATTATTTCAGTGGACTTCCAAATGTGGCATGCAACAAGTTTTGCAAATGCAGTAAGTAGTTTCTCATAAAAAAATAAAGATAAAAACCTGTATTTTGGATTACCATGGTGTTTGGTTATCCACACAGATCTGAATCTGCATCAATCTAGACAATCAGGAGCTTGCTGTACATACGTACATAAGAAGTGATTCTGCTGAACAAGTATAGTCAGATGTAATTTATCTGGCATCTGAAGTTTAATATCCAGAGTTGTGACACTGGCACGACAAGTACTTTTTCATGTGAATGTGTAGTGTCTCTTCTTGCAGACATGTCTGAAATGACAGACACCACGCATTCAGATAACTGATTTGCCTCGATGGGCAATGCATCCACAACCTTCAGCGCGGATGCTGATTACTGTTCGAGCTCCGCGGGTATCTCAGAGTAGTGAGAGTGGACAGGGACTGTGGATAGTTGGCACTGGATGAGAATGTGAGCTGGTCGGGAAGCGTGCCGAGATACTCCATGCATTTGTTATAACCCCTGTGACCAGGTTGTGCAGTGTTTAACACAACTGCCTAGTCAGCAGGAAATCATGGATTCGGGCCCTGGTCCAGCACACATTTTCGTTCGTCACCGCTGTTTCTGCATAAAGTCCCGATTTATCATCAGTTTCTTCCCTTCCCTTTCCTTTCTCTCCCCTCTCTCCTCTACCTTCAATCTACATAATGCCGAGTACTGTCCACAGCCAGCCGACACAGAGCTCCACTCTCCACACCTTCTACAACAATCACATGAAAAACCTGAAACTAATATAAGTTATCTCTATAGTGTCTGTAAGAATAGCAGAAATATCTTAATAATATTCATTAGGATGAGAGCTATGTTAATCATTCAGGAACAGTTGAAATTCTCCCGTTTGGGAAACAGCTGCACGCTAATAACATCATATCTCGAGAACTACTGAACACAATGAAGTACTTCAGTTTATCTTTGATTTTTGAGATACATCTATCGAAATACATTCTCAGCAAAGCATCTTTTCAGTGTTCGGACAAGTTACGGGAATTCTGCTTTGAAAATGGCAGGGTGTGTACCTGTCGATATATCGGCTGTTGTTGACGATTTCACCCTGTTGTATTCCTGTGCGTTATTATAACACTGTATAAGCTGGAGAAACTCAGCTCTCACCATGATTCCAGTATTGAATTTGCTATGGTTAAGCTTTGGGAACTCTGTTTCTCTTCATTTTTGTCACTATCCCACTGATAAGGAATATAAAGTCCTAAAGTCTCTATATCCCATAAAAGTCACATAGAAGTTCCTAAATTTTCAAATGCTACAGATCCCTAAAGCACTTTCGAGCATGTCAGATGTTCTTCATTCCAAATAAAGCCAGAGATATGTTTCTTCCTGAAATAGGCAAAGTTTACATATCTGTAAATGTTTCTTACTTCGGAGATGATAGGGACAAAGCCACTGCACATAGGAAGTGCCAACACTATAGGCGTCTACCGTGTCTGTGCAGCTCCCTTTCGTGTTTTGGTGATGGGAGCAGTGCAGCCTACCAGCTGTCCAATGCCAGCCGGTTGAAAATGGGCTTTAGATTTACTGTTATTCATGGGCATCTGCAGAAATTTATCTTAGAGGTGTAAAGATTCTAGCATTTCCACTTTTGATATCATAAGACTTGCATAAAACTTGATAAATTCCTATTCATCACTAACAAAATTAACCATAAAAAATCTCCTTTGATAAACACTATCCAAGATTAGAAATAGGAAAAATGCTCTTTCGGCTTATGCCATCCACAAAAATATTTGCATACGAAAATTGATATCTCATCATGTTAATGAATTTATTGCATTATTTGGATAACTTATTTTTTTGTTAAAAATGAAACATTTCATATTTATTTGGCTACTAGTTACTGCCCGCCATCCGTGTAGAGCACGTATTGGTCTCACCACGGACTTATAGAACTCAGCCACACACAACTGATATCATCAAAGTGTACGGGCCTGAAGATGTGTTGATGCAACGTCGAAAGTAGTAGCTAAATAAATATGAAATCTTAAGTACAGCTGGAAGAGTTTCATTTTTAATAAAAATATACCAGCTGATGTCGCACCATCATCCAATTTAAATATGGATGTACGAAGATATATTTTTCAAGTTGACAGGCGAAGTTCAACAAAATGTGTTTTTATAGCTGCACTTTTCGGGTGATTCGGGTAAAGTGTAACCAGGGCCAGTATTGGAAAAAATGAATGTAGGAAAAACTCCGAAAAGAATCGCAAATCTCCCAGAACAGTCGAGTTTTAACAGCCTAGAAATGAACAAAGATGAGCCTTGTCTTCCAAGTTTCACAATTATTCTGCAGGCACGTCAAATGGACAGCTGAGTTAATTCTACTTAATTTTGTGCAGTCTTGCATGCCACTGAGTTTGAGAAGGTTCCATTTCTTGTGATTTGGATCTTTTCGACCACACACTAGTTGGGTCCACAGACGAAGTACAGAGGAACACACCTACAGTACAGTAAGGTCGTGTTCTTCAGCTGACCACAAACAAACGATAAACTGCTGTAATGTTTAAGTCGTACAGCAGGAAGACCAGGCGCCCCTGTAGAATTTGGGCAGGGGAAACTCGTGCAGGTTTATTCTATACTGGAAACAATCATAGTTATTTGCGCACCAGCGTGTTGGTATGATTTCTTTCTGTATATTAGTAATGACTGTATGAGGAACGGACAGTGATTAATTATTATGAATAAATCCAGCTACACTGCTGTATAAACTGTTCATATTTTATCTAATTGGCTATGACCCCATTTTGGCAAATTGCCATCGACAGATGCTATGTAACATCGTTGCTGTCATGTCCTGTCTGTTTTAGAATTATTACTTCCTCCCAGGTACAGTGGAGTTGTATATCCGACACACAAGGACCTTTCCGCTAGTTACGGTATGCTGTGCCAATCACACATCCTGCAATACACAAGGAACAGACGGCACGTGGTCAGAGGAATTTTTATTTTTCATCGAACGTGGCAACGATCCATTTCTTGGCATACGTTCAGAGGACCTTCTTCCTCCCCAACCAGTCATGAATCCGTCTCTGCATTTTGTCGGTTTTATTAATGTTCGCCCAGTATATTAACTTGTGATAATTGTTATTAATAATTCATCCCAATCCAAAAGCAATAGCAATGTGCGTAGCTACAACACAAGTAGCAAGGCTGATGTTCACTGTTGTTGTTGTGGTCTTCAGTCCTGAGACTGGTTTGATGCAGCTCTCCATGCTACTCTATCCTGTGTAAGCTGCTTCATCTCCCAGTACCTACTGCAACCTACATCCTTCAGAATCTGCTTAGTGTATACATCTCTTGGTCTCCCTCTACGATTTTTACCTTCCACGCTGTCCTCCAATGCTAAATTGGTGATCCCTTGATGCCTCAGAACATGCCCTACCAACCGGTCCCTTCTTCTTGTCAAGTTGTGCCACAAACTCCTCTTCTCGCCAATTCTATTCAATACCTCCTCATTAGTTATATGATCTACCCATCTAATCTCCAGCATTCTTCTGTAGCACCACATTTCGAAAGCTTCTATTCTCTTCTTGTCCAAACTATTTATTATCCATGTTTCACTCCCATACATGGCTACACTCCATACAAATACTTTCAGAAACGACTTCCTGACACTTAAATCTATACCCGATGTTAACAAATTTCTCTTCTTCAGAAATGCTTTCCTTGCCATTGCCAGTCTACATTTTATATCTTCTCTACTTCGACCATCATTAGTTATTTTGCTCCCCAAATAGCAAAACTCCTTTACTACTTTAAGTGTCTCATTTCCTAATCTAATTCCCTCAGTATCACCCGACTTAATTCGATTACATTCATTATCCTCGTTTTGCTTTTGTTGATGTTCATCTTATATCCTCCTTTTGCTACTCCGGGTTAAATCTAACTTTGGCACAGGAAGGCGTGAATTAACCTGTCACAAAGATCTTTGATCACTTACCAAATAGCTATAAAACGTCTGACAGATTGTCAACCGGCATTTAGAAACAAAATTTAAAAAATTCTGAATGACAACTCTTTCTACTCAATAGATGAATTCTTAGATATAAATCAATATAAAAAAACAAACGATGAATTATGTCTTGTAAAGAGACCTTTTATTAAACTGACACATTCCACTTCATTACGAAGTGTCGTATTCACAGTGCATGATCTATGAAAGAAATATTAATGCAATCTAATCTAACTGAACAGACAGAGTAAGAAGTGAAAGAATATTTTAAAATGACCTGAGTTACATTATGGTAAAACGACAGAACAGTTCAAAACGGAGTTTCAGAATTTACTAAAATGGATAGTTTACGCTCAATGTGTAATACCTGTTTTATATTAGTGAGACACGGATATTTACTACGATATCCATTAATATATGAAGCTGGCTCAGTGAGGAATGAATAGTTGCTCAGGAGGCACAGTGACAGAATTGATTCAGGGAGGTGGAAGGAGTAATTATGACTAATTAAGAGGAAATGCTGATGGACGGGAACACGTAGACGGACTGATGGATTGTGGAGTATTGAAATGCTTTGCAGTAGTCCAAGAGATAAACAAACACCGAGAAAACTTCTTGAAATTAGAAAACATTTAAAAGCTGCAGGGCAACTGAACATCGTTTTGCTGAAAAAAAATCTGCAGGAGACATTTATCCAATAATGAATATCAAGTAGATAATGAAAATGATGATGATGATGATGAGGATGCTGATGATGAATGAACAGATTAGAGGTTTTGTTAACTTTGCCACTGCTGCCGTCGTTGACTTGACGTAAGATCATCGCCACTACTTTCGTGTTTCTGAAATGAAAATATTCACATTATGTTATGTGATTAAAATTTTTGTTGAGTAATTACAGTAATTTTGGGGAATTGTCATACACAACATATATCCCGTGAAACGTATCGAAAATTCTTACTGTGTTACTCTTTGTGTGGCTTTAAAATTTTCTGTAGGTACATCATTATCAGCTACAGCCTTCACTTTCTTCATTCCTGTAGCGATTTCACACATCTTCTGTAATTACCTCCAGGATGGTATTATTTTCGATATTATAATATACGGATAAACCCACACAGGCCTCATGTGTCTAAAAGGAACATACAGATTTCAGTCATAAGAGAAGTATTTTTAATCAGCTACAGCCTTCACTTTCTTCATTCCTGTAGCGATTTCACACATCTTCTGTAATTACCTCCACGATGGTATTATTTTCGATATTATAATATACGGATAAACCCACACAGGCCTCATGTGTCCAAAAGGAACATACAGATTTCAGTCATAAGAGAAGTATTTTTAACCCCTACAGGAAGAAAGATACATTTAAACATGTAACAGCCTCCCCTAGTTACAGCTCCTCCCCTCCCAACGTGCAGCGTAGTAATTAACATACGCGTAAACATAAAAATTTAGGATTATATGAAAGGACGGTGACATTCAGCTTTTCCGGATACATCTGCGAAAAGAACAGAAAGATAAACTAGTGCATGTAAATATGTATCTCCCCCAATGGTTATCGTAAATAACATTTACGTACGATTTTACTGCTGTAAAACATATGATTCATTCATAATTACTTTAGTTCATTCCAGTTTTTCCCACCTCTAGAAGTACAAGCGGTGATTTATATGCTTTTTTAGTACTTTCACAGACCGTCTGAGGTTTGAAAAGGTGGAAACACAATGTACAATATTTCACCGTCAAAATCGTATGCCACCGTGGTGTTGCAGTGGTGTGTTTGACTATTAACCAAGATGCATGGTGTTCAACTATAGCTACGTAGTACATTTTATCTGTATAAGATGGAACAATATCAAATAAAAAAATTGTAAGATTAAATGAACGAAAAATGCTCCTGTAGTAGCACAAAAATGACGAACATGTCTTTGGCAGAGATATGTATGCAAAAGAAGGGAACTAGCTTTACGACTTTGCTGGCAGATTCAAAGGCATTTAAATCGAAACATCTTGACATATTCGCGTTTTTTTATTTATCGGTATTAGTACTCATATAATGTAATATAATGCATCATGTCAAGTAAAGTAACGTGGTACACGACGTCATGTGGTATAGCTTGAAATATGCCATCAGTCATCCAGCATGGCATCTGTAATGCCGTTCAATATGACACAACGTGTCATTGAAGTTTAGGATGCATGCATCCCCACTCTGGGATACTTTCTGTTAAACTCAGATGCACCCCAATCGTCGGATACTGCCTCCTGTAGATGCATCCCACTCTCTAGAAGCACATAAATTAGGGTCTGTTAGCTCTTACAACGTTCACGAAACATGTAATAGAGGGTGGGTCTAAAAGAGCTCACTGTTCCAGGGAAGTAGGAATGATTGATAAAATATATCAAGATGTTTTGATTTAAATGTCTCTGAAGTGTCAAATAATTCGGTAAGATACCTCCCTTCTTTTACATCCTAAACATGTCCAGCACATATTTGCGTTTTTTGTGCTACAATAGGACCATCTTCCATTTTGGTTCCCAGATTTACCGTAATTTTGACACTAGGCCTCCTTAACCCGGCAACCGATATAGATTTCTGTTGACTTGAGCGACGACTGATCCGTTGCAAACATTTTTATTGTCTTTCGAACATATTTCTTACATCGTGGCAACGGATCAAGCTTTCACAAAGGACGACCGCTACCTACACGTATTTGTCTACTTTTTCTCAGATTTGAATATATCCGCAAAACTTAGTAATATAAAACATGAGAGCTTAAAGAAACATACAGAAAACGCGTTTTTGCACATAAATTCCGAATGGAGCAAGATTTTAGAAAGCGAGTTTTCAGTTTTATATGATTCACTTTGAACTCTTTCCGCGCATTCAGTTCACATAAGAAATAACTTACGAATTCAAGAACGGATAAATGTTATCAGATAAGAAAAAATTTGAACTCTATCCATTTATCTATCTTCGTTCGAAGCTTGAAATGATTCGTTCAAGTTTAAAGTATAGAAATGGCGCAGTCCAGAAACCTCCCAGAAAAACTTGTCTTTTGGGCGTAAAATCCAAACGAAGTAAGATTTATTTTCCATCTTACACTATGTATGGTCCGATACACCAGTGGAGCAGATTTGAACAATCAGTCTTGCTCCAGTCCGGAGTTATTTAAGCGTGACTGTTTCTGCGCGTAAAATCCGAGAGGTATATATACAAATGATTGCATTAGCTGAGCATGAATTTCAGCACAATTAAAATATTTTTCGAAAGGAATTAATTGACTGACACAATTTTCATGGGTACCAGTTCCGGCTCGTCGTTCACACCTTTCTTAATATACTGTAAAATAGCTACAGTAAGACAGATGTTCGAATGGCTATACAAAATGTCCGCCGGTCCGCGCTAAACCAAAAACTTTTTACCCCATGTTCCTATCTCAAATAAAAACCGAGCTCCAAGACCCGCACCCCCCAAAAACACGATTCTGCGTGCTGTTTTTTCAGACATTTGTTACATCGTTTCTTCGTTCTAACAATAGCTGAAGACAAGGACGATGCTCTCTAAACAGTAAGTAATACCTGCTGACGCAATTCGTGTTGAGCGGTCTTTTGATAATGGCATAAGAGCGTGAATTGTGATTTGGACTCAATACAAAAATCCAGTAATAAGGCAAACAGATCATCTTATCAATTCAGAACTACTGTAGGACTATGGATACAAGTAAATAAAAATAGAGAAGTGAAACAGTTGGTTCAAATGGCTCTGAGCAATATGGGACTTAACATCTGAAGTCATCAGTGCCCTATAACTTACAACTACTTAAACCTAACTTACCTAAGGACATCACACACATCAATGACCGAGGCAGGATTCGAACCTACGACCGTAGCAGTCGCGCGGTTCCGGACTGAAGCGCCTAGAACCGCTCGGCCACCGCGGCCGGCAGAGAAACAGTTACCTATGGTTTTTCCTGCGTAGTATGGAGATCCTAGAAGTCAGTTGAACGGATCAGTGCGTCATAGAATCAAATGAAAGCTAACATGGCTTTGCTGCGGTGGGAATGCAAAACGGGCAACAGTCCTACTCAGCTAGGTCCTCGGCATGCGTGGCGTGTGACCGATTGTAGGCATGCGTTCGATATGGGTTGGCGCTATGCAAGCCGCAGCGGAGGATGTGTGCCAAAGTTACTACCACTGTACGGCATTGCTCGTTACGCATTGCTTCACTGTCCTAGAAACAGTTATCACATTTTGTTTGGAATCCGTATTCACAGGAAGAAATATGTGCAACTTAAATATCTGACAGTGTTTGGCGGTAGGTAGACAAGAAAAGAGCCGTCCGTGCGCATTTTTATCTGTCCGCGCAGGCACTGTAGCCAGTAGCCGGATTTGGTGAAGAACGAGCAATGCAGCAGCAGCAGCAGAAAAATCACGCAAAATTACGAAATTTCTCAATGTAAAAGAAAAAGAAGGGAGTAAGTTTACGGTTTCTACTTCTATAGCTTTACTCTGTAAACCATTTATATGGTGGAGGGTACTTCTGGTACAATAATATCTTCCCTTCCTTGTTCTTTACGGAAAAAAATTATTGTCAATAAACCTTGATAAGAGCTGTACTTTCTCTGATTTACTCATTACAATCATTTCTCGAAACGAATGTGGGGAGAAGTAATTTGCTGCCCGGAACGTATGATTCTAGAATTTCGATATGAAACCCTTTTGTGACGTACAATGGCTCTGAGTGTCTGGCACTAGCAATTCGCCCAATCGTTTCGGCGATTTTGTGGACTGTTTATTTGTGGACCTGTTGTTTGTTGTCGTATTGTTTCGGCATCGGACGCTTCGTCGACAGCAATTCCAGACGAACTTACTCCCGAAGAACATGTATCACTCTAATAACTTCCATAATCGTGTGCCTAAGTCTCACGCGTCCCTTCAGTCTGCTATTGCCGCTCTTCAATACAACGTACTCGATAAACATACCATTATGAAAAAGGATCTTCAAACTGAACAGTTATTGGTTAACACTGGGTTTATTATGCCGCATGGTTGTAATTAAAGCACAGCTACTGACAAAGGTCCAGTGTGGGCTGTAGGTAATGCATGGCAGTGAAACGTGATAGATATTCTAATGCTTTGATAGGGAGCCAGTCGCCACTGAAAAACGGAAAAAAGTTCTCATTTTGGCTACTGGGTGCAAATCTGGTGCGGTTACTGCAAGAAAGACGTATATAAATGTTTCTATACTTAATGAGTTAGGAATGGGACAACTGAGAAAAGCATAAAGCTGATTTCATTATTAACCGCCGCTTACACAGTTTGTTCAGCATGAACACCGGAACGTTGACGAGATGCTGCAGCCGTAAAAAGGCGTAATTAACAGTTGTTCGCAGCGGTTCCGGTGGAAGCTGAGAAACGTCTTCCTTTCTACTGGTCTTCAGATCAGGTACAGACAGAACATGTCCCTGGTAAACGCGTTCCTTCAGATATCCCCAGAGCCGTAAGTCTCGTGTTGCAGGCCACGCATCTGGAAAATCCTCGGAGCCAAAAGTCACTTGTATTCAGGTCACATGATCTTGCAGGTCATGCATCTGGAAAATCTCTGCAGATAACACGTTCGTGGAAGGATGCATTAAGCAGGTCGTTCATTGGGCGAACGATATGAGGTGTTGCCTCATCTTGCTTGAAAACAGTGGTTACCACACAGCTGTGTTCTGCCAAAGGAGGAATCATATGTCCTTCATGCACAACACGTTGTTTACAGTGCCCGAATTCGGGAGTTCTGTTTATTCACTGAACCTTGTAGAGTAAAATGTGCATCGTCACTCCACAGAACATGTCATCAACGTGCTGGAAACGGAAGAGCAAATTCAGAACGTTGTTGTGGAGCATGAGGTTTCAGTTGCTGCACCGTCTGGATCTTGTACGGGTAACAGTGTAATATAGACTGCCAAATTTTCCGTGCTGTGGACCATAGGATGAACAATTCTTGTACGCTGCACGAGGACTAGCGCTTCCTGGGGCACGTGCTGCATGGGCAGTCACAGCAACAGCAACCTTTCTCTTCCAGGTACCAAGCTCTCCGAGCGTTTTCGAATTTCATTGTCATCTTCTTTAAACCATTTAATTACATAAAACCTCTGCGCAGACTTTTAAGTCGGCGACGCTTTCTCAATGCAACAATGTAATTGCTACCAATCACATAAAAGAGTTTCACTAAGTGCGTACGGTCTCTCTTCTAGAGCCTTACTGTTCACTCACGTTATCAATTATCAAATGACAAGCTGTATGTCATACCGTCAGACAAACAATGTACAGCGCGAGATTTTCACCTGGTGGCCAAAATTGGAACTAATTTTTTTTTTAGAGTAAATCGGTTCCTCATCAACGTACTGGCGTATCTGACAAGTTTCGCTGCTGTACGATTGTTGGAGCCCACATTGGATCTCCGTGAGCACCTGCACTTTAATTATAACCATCCGGTATCTTGAGATCATGACAATGCCCCTAATTCGATCTAAAGTTCACTCGGAGTGCAAGCTTAAGCACGCTATTCACATTTGCACTTGAGGTAGCCACTGTCTTTTAAGACTGCGTTCGGTAGCCATGAAGAAAAATATGTTTACTCTTATTGCACAATATCAGCCATAAAATAAATACTTCGCGCCATTATTCGCGCCAAGGTGGCCGCACCCAGGCTCGAACTTGCTCCTCCATGAGCAGACCCCGGAGACCAACTACCTTCTACTTCCGCTTGTTTTGTCTCTCACAGACAAGGCCTATCGACCTGCTATAGCTTCAGTGCCATTTTGTAATAGGTCGTCGAATGTCGCACTTTGCTTTGGGTTTGTATTGTTAGACCATCTTGGGTCAGAACATGTGGGTGAGGGTCAGATTCGATTAAAGATGGGGCGTTCGTGAACTAATAGGTCCAAAGGAACGGTTCATCAAGATGAACGAAACGAGCGAGGAACGAATTCTAAGTAACGGTCTTTCATAGTTCACTTTGGTCGGGGCTTTCTACTTATAGTTCCCGGGAACGAGAAACGGTCTCGTTCCGGCCTCGGTCCCGTTCCCGTCTGTCTCGGTCTCGGTCTCGCTCGGCCAGACTGGTACTTCTTCGCGTGGCCACTCGTCGCAGTTCCACTGCCGACTGCTCATGGTTAGTTCAGTATCGAGTTGTTATTCGTATTCGAATGCGCACGGCCATTCTAGATGTTTCAAACCTTTTTTGAACTCTGAACTTCCTGTTCTTTTCGTATTCTATTTAGCTTCCATGACCGGTAATTAAACTGTATTTTATAATTACGTAAATTTCATAAAAATTACGTGGTATTTAATACAGAAATCTTTTCAGGTAACAAAACGGCATATCAGCTTACTTCACTACTTCGATAGACAGCAGAAGAAATACTTGTAAAAAGGCAAGATTTTTTTGTTATTACACATGCAAAGGAAGTCGGCACGGATCGCATAAGTGGCCATTTTCCATCTTTTTTTGGTCCATGGTGAAAGAGCATGTTCATTGTTACGGAAGGCAGACCGACTATAATCGAATGAAACCCGCTCTCCATAATCGAGTGGCCTGGTGTCACTTTTTGTAAAGAGAATATGATAACTTCTACAATATCATTTCAGTGGTACAGGGTGTTGGCCCCGAGTAGTAGACTACGCATTGTTGCCTACCAATCGTCATCTGTTGCTTCGAATTGTTGTTTGCATTAGTTTATTTGTCATTTCTCCAATGCCTAATTATTACATGTTTATCTATTCTGCTCGTAGCGGTCAACAAATCGTGAGTAATTGACGAGCAGTCTCTACTCGGGGCCGGTTTCTCGTGCACCACCTTATATTATTTCACTGCGATGAGGTACATAACGCTACAGTTGGCTAAATGAGAGGTTTTGCTGAATCACGAAAGTTACAATTGTGTGAGAATTATGTTATGAGTAAAAACTCTTTACTCTATGGCGGAGGCAAGTGCTCCCTCTTGGCGCCTTCCATCTTCAGTCACCTATGTTACTAATTTTCAGTTTTCATAAGAACCATATACCAAGCACAAGTGAACAGTGAACTAGTAAAAATGAACGGCTCCCAAAAAAGAGCGATCATCAGTGAACTACCGGGTGATCGAAAAGTCAGTATAAATTTGAATACTGAATAAATCGCGGAATAATGTAGATAGAGAGGTACAAATTGACACACATGCTTGGAATGACATAGGGTTTTATTAGAACCAAAAAAATACAAAAGTTCAAAAAATGTCCGACAGATGACGATTCATCTGATCAGAGAAGCGATAATTAGCCTATCAAAGTAAGACAAAGTAAAGATGACATTCATTACAGTAAATGCTCAATATGTCCACCATCATTCCTCAACAACAGCTATCGTCGAGGAATAATGTTGTTAACAGCAATGTAAAGTATGTCCGGAGTTATGGTGAGGCATTGGCGTCGGATGTTGTGTTTCAGCATCCCTAGAGATGTCGGTCGATCACGATACACTTGTGACTTCAGGTAACCCCAAAGCCAATAATCGCACAGACTGAGGTCTGGGGAACTGGGAGGCCAAGCATGACGAAAGTGGTGACTGAGCACACGATCATTACCAAACGCCGTGCGCAAGAGATCTTTCACGCGTCTAGCAATGTGGAGTGGTTCTAATTAATGTTAATTAATGTCATTCCAAGCATTTGTGTCAATTTTTACCTCTCTATCTACATTATTCCGTGGTTTATTAAGTTTTCAAATTTATACTGACTTTTTGATCACCCGCTAGTTCCCCAGGATGAGCGAGTTTGCCCATCTCTAGATTCGATACACTGTATATTTATCCTTATACTCTGGTGATTGTTGAACATCTCCGTATCGCTCTCGAGGTTGCCACACGACGTTCTACGTTGAATCTTCTCTGTCTTATTACTGTAACCTGGTAAGTTTCTCAGACTGACGAGGAATACTTAAAAATCGGTCTTACAAGTGTTTTGTAAGCAATTTTTGTAAGCAGTTTTTAAACAGTGGTGCTGCTGACAAGATGCCTCTTGTGTATACTATTATTATATATATGTGTGACAATGCTGGCTCTGATTTTTTGTTTAGCATTTGACGATGCTACTGTGGCACCAGTATATCAGGACATATTTTATTAAACAGAACTGAAGATGGTCATTGATGACCGAAACCGGTAGTCGGACCAACAAGTTTGTGACCACAGACGTGAAATTAAAGAAATTTATTCTACATTATCGGGTCACTGTTCCATTCGCGACCATGTCGTAGCTAGTGTTCCCTAATTCACTTCAAGCGAATTCCGGTATGGTTCTTTGAAAGGGTACGGCCGATTTCCTTCCCCAACCTTCCATAACCCGATGATCTCGCTGTTTGGTCCCCTACTCCGAAACTGACCAGCCAGCCAGCCACCGCATTTGAGACCAGAGGGTGAAAGCAGCGCGTTGTGGTTGCAGGTGGTGGACCTGCACTCGGTGCTGCTGCAGCTGTGCACGAATGCGATGCTGTACGTGGCGGTGAACTTCGCCGGCATGTACACCAAGTACCTGACGGACCGCGGCCAGCGCAAGGCCTTCCTGGAGACCCACCGCTCCATGGAGACGCGCTGCCGCACCCAGAAGGAGAACGACCGCCAGGAGAAGTTGCTGCTCTCCGGTGAGTACCGCACCTCTCACGTACGCAACCGCATGGATGGCGGTTATCGCCCAAACGAAGGGTTTTCGGTTATACCGGTTCTTTTCGTCTCCATTTTAAACTGCCTGTTAAAACCGCTCACAATACCTGTTGACTAGCGCAGTGGAAACTGATATGTCTGCGTAAGCAGAAGAAACTAACGATCAAAGTCCGAAAACAATTTATTGGACTGTTCAATTAACCAAAACAAATTCTCCAAGTATAACTCCAACACAAAACAGTGATCCGTCTTCGAATCACAACTACATACAAGAATAATGCAGAAAACAACTGAAATAATTTCCTACTAGTCTCCGCCAGAGACTTCTCCGATGTACGGAGCCTGATCCAGAGATCAGCAAGAAGATCCAAGAAGATCCACGTCTGCTGGCGGTCGGTGAACTGCACCCGAGCGCCGGCTTTTATAGCGCTTCGGCGGATGAGTACCTCAGAACTATTTTCCATCACGTGGTTTGACGTGTGAAAATAGTTCCGGGATCTGCAGCAACCTCTTCCTTACGTTTATGTGGGCCGGTAGTGGCCCCTGGTGGCCGCTAGTGTCTTTGCTGTGGTGTTGGTGTTGTTGTGGCCGTTCATCAATATTGCCTGTCGGTTGTGTAGTGCTTCGGTGTGCCTGCGAAGCGGGCAACCCGCAGCTGCAGGCTGTCAGTTTGGTTGCTGATACTCCAGGCGCCGTGATGTCTGGTGGAGAAGGCCACAGCAGAAACCGTGGTAGGTATTTAGAACAGAAATAACTGTCTCTACTACACAAGACAGGTTTATCTCATCTTCACATATGATGCGTTTCGCCTGTTCTAGACATCACAGACAGTCTAGAAAAATTACAGAATGGTTATTGTTGTTGTCATCTTCAGTCCAAAGGCTGGTTTGATGCAGCTCTCCGTGCTACTCTAACCTGTGCAAGCTCCTACATCTCCGTGTAACTACTGCAATCTACATTCCTCTGAATCTGCTAACTGTATTCATCTCCTGGTCTCCCTCTACAATTTTTACCCGACACACTTCCCTCCAGTACTAAATTGGTGATCCCTTGATGCCACAGAATGTGTCCTACCAATCGTTCCCTCTTCTTTTGGTCAGATTGTACCACAAATTTTTCTTCTCTCCAATTCTATTCACAACTCCTCATTAGTTACGTGATGTACTCATCTAATCTTCAGCACTCTTCTGTAGCACCACATTTCAAATGCTTCTATTCTCTTCTTATCTAAACTGTTTATTGTCCATGTTTCACTTCCGTACATGGCTACACTCCATACAAATACTTTTCAGAAAGGACTTCCTGACACTTAAATCTATACTCGACGTTAACAAATTTTCCTTCTTCAGAAACACTTCTCTTGCCATAGCCAGTCTACATTTTATATCCTCCCTACTTGGACCATCATCACTTATTTTGCTTCCCAAATAACAAAACTCATTTTACTACTTTAAGTGTGCCAGTTCCTCATATAATTCCCTCAACATCACCTGATTTAATTCGACTACGTTCCATTACCCTCCTTTTGGTTTTGTTGATGTTCATCTTATATCCTTCTTTTAAGATACTGTCCATTCAATTCAACCGCTCTTCTAAGTCCTTACAGAATGGGATAAGTATAAAGTGTTAATTGCACCTTAACTGAGCTTACCGATAAAAAATCTTGCTATTCGTAACCAAGGCATCGCACGTAATTAAAGAGTCCCACAGAATTGGGAAGTAACAGTCAGAGAGCTGTAAAATTTTTCCTACTACCAACCAGGTCGTCAAACGTGATTAAGAGTCCTAAAGAACTGGGAGGTAACAGCCAGATAGCCATTGCCCATGACTCATTACATCACCTTGAAGCATTACGAAAAAAGATAACGACAGTAACCAAAAGAAAACTACTAAAGCGTGCAAGGGGTACGTAACTTAGGCAAATAGGCGTATACAGTGAGCAGAAAAAACTCACGAGTACAATGTTGAGCTTTTTATGCTCACTGAATGTGATTATTTGCGTAAGTTAGGTACCCGTTGCACGTTTTAGTAGTTTTCTATATGCTACTGTCGTTACCTTTTTTCGCTATGCTTCAAGGTGACCTAATGAGCCATTGACAGTAGCTTTCTGGCTTTTGCCTGCCACTTCTATGGGAAGTGGTTACGATTAGCAAGAATTTTTATCGGCAAGCTCATTAAAGATGCAATATATTATGAGCTGAAATTTATAACCGTCACTACTTCCTGAAACACAAATGTGACCCTGTGTTCCATAGTCCAGTCGGGATACGTCTTCCTCTTCTTATTTTTAATTTATACATTTATTATTGCCTTTAATAGCAGTTTAAAACTTATACAAGTTTGTAATTTCCCCAGACTGTTTTGTGATGTCTGGAACAGGCGAAACGTGTCACATGTGAAAATTAAATAAATCTGTCTTGTGCAAGAAAGACCGTTTTCTGTTTTCACAAGATAATCTGTTTTCGAAAAAACCAATTTTCGATTTTTTATTTGCTATTATTTCCAATTCCAGACGTAGATTTCGATCAAATATTGAAAAATTGTAATGAAGGTGAAAGAGTAGTACATCTCGATCGATATAGGATTGAAGCTGTGGCATTGTCTTCAGCAAAGATGACGAAGGTTAAGAAGATGGTCACTGGGACGGCGACAGCAAGTCACAAATTGATGACTTCGCTGGCAACATTACTTTTTCACCCTGAAGCAACAGTAAAATTAAAGCTTCAGTTATGATTCCAAGTTCACAGCACTTCAATAGAATTATAGGCCTATCAATCAAATTTACCTTCTCCTGCAAGGACAGTTGGGATATTTTCTCCTTATATGATGTCGCAAGTTCGTTTCCAATCCGCTAAGGCTAATGAAGCTATGTACTTCACCGCACTTCATAAAAAAAACTTCCAGACTAGGGATGGTAGCATTCTGCAATCAACCGAGGACGTCAGTGAGAAACTACCATACAGATCATGTGGGAGTGAGTCTTGCCCACTGCATGTACACTCGTGCCGTGTAACAGACAACGCCATACGGCAAAAGTTGCATCACTGTCTCAGAAATGCTGTATCGATTCGTTGCTAGTTTACAACTGTGTGCATTGTTATTAAAATGGGACTGATAACGTTTCCCATTATCCTTTTCCCCTTTTCTATAGCCACTCAATATTTCAAAACGATAGAAATTTTAAGAACAAACATTGCTCTTAATATAAAAAGATTTATTTAAAAACAAAGAATTTTAACAGTGCTGCTACGGCAAATTGATATGACGGTATTTTTACCTGGTTATGCGTAAAAAATGAAGAAAAGCATGTTATAACCAAGACCAAACACATGTCCCAAAATACCGGTTACTCAGAAATGAAATACGGGTATCCACACTACTACCCCACCACAGTCGCACATTCAACAGCATCGTCTTTGCGGCGGGTCTGGGCTCAGCAACAAGCTTTCTCCTTAGACATCGGTTCTACGGGAATGATTGGATGAAAAACGTATCTCTTAAACCTCTCCGAATATGCTGTATAAGAGGCCCGCATAGCTGAAAAGACGAAGACTAGAAGTGCTTTTTGATCCATTATCAGACGTCTGTTCAGGAGGCGGCTAGTCGAGCACCAGCAGTCGCTCTCGCTCACGGCCTGGAAAAAGAGAGCTCGCGCTAAAATGAGGCGATCGTACGTCATTATGTAGCACAGATAAAGAACAAACTATGCCACTGTCTTCAGAGGAATCATCAGTGTGTTGGGTTTGCCGTAGCCTTATGTGCAAGTCCGTATAAGCAAGGCGCAGTGCTGAAAGTGAGAGCAGCTCATTTTAAGTCGACGAAAAGCAGCGTGTTGGCTGCTTTAGGAACTCCATAGCGATGGTCAGACACACCAACATACATTTAGAACATGTCGGTGTAGGATGCCTAGCTACAGGTAGAACTTGTCCTCGATGGTGAGTGTTCATCGGAGGTGGGGGTATCATCTGGAGTGCCCCAGGGAAGTGTGCTAGGTCCGCTGTTGTTTTCTATCTACATAAATGATCTTTTGGATAGGGTGGATAGCAATGTGCGGCTGTTTACTGATGATGCTGTGGTGTACGGGAAGGTGTCGTCGTTGAGTGACTGTAGGAGGATACAAGATGACTGGGACAGGATTTTTGATTGGTGTAAAGAATGGCAACTGACTCTAAATGTAGATAAATGTAAATTAATGCAGATGATTAGGAAAAATAATCCTGTAATGTTTGAATACTCCATTAGTAGTGTAGCGCTTGACACAGTCACGTAGATTAAATATTTGGGCGTAACACTGCAGAGCGATATGAGGTGGGAAAAGCATGTAATGGCAGTTGTGGGGAAGGCGGATAGTCGTCTTCGGTTCATCGGTAGAATTTTGGGAAGATGTGGTTCATCTGTAAAGGAGACCGCTTATAAAACACTAATACGACCCAGTTTTGAGTACTGCTCGAGCATTTGGGATCCCTATCGGGTCGGATTGAGGGAGGACATAGAAGCAATTCAGAGGCGGGCTGCTAGATTTGTTACTGGTAGGTTTGATCATCATGCGAGGGTTACGGATATGCTTCAGGAACTCGGGTGGTAGTATCTAGTGGAAAGGAGGCGTTCTTTTGGTGAATCGCTACTGAGGAAATTTAGAGAACCAGCATTTGAGGCTGACTGCAGTGCAATTTTACTGCCGCCAACTTACATTTCGCGGAAAGACGACAAAGATAAGAGAGATTAGGGCTCGTACAGAGACATATATGCAGTCATTTTTCCGCCGTTCTGTTTGGGAGTGGAACAGGGAGAGAAGATGCTAGTTGTGGTACGAGGTACCCTCCGCCACGCACCGTATGGTGGATTGCGGAGTATGTATGTAGATGTGGATGTAGATGTAGAACATAAAGGATCCACAGCGTGAGAGGCTATTCCACATTAAGTCTCGTAATAAAATAATCCCCTTACACTCATACAAAAACATTGAACAGAAATGTCTACTGCACTGACGTGACAAGATCATGGGATAGAGATACGCGCATACACTGATGAGCCAAAACATTATGACCACCTGCATAATAACTCGCTTGTCCGACTTTGGAACGATATACACCACTGATTCGGCGAATCAGGAATCGGACAGTTCGTTGGTAGGTTTTTGGAGGTATGTGGCATTATATATCTACGCTGAGGGCATGTAATTCGCGTAAACAGCGGGCCGCTGATTTACGTACGATGTGATGACTCCAGATAGCGATCCAGATGGGTTCCATAGGATTTACACCAAGCAGATTTGGTCTCCGAGACATCAACATTTGTTCACTATAATGCCCCTCAAACCACTCTAGCACTGTTCTGACTCTGAGACGTTATACTGCTGAAAGACGGTATCACCGTCGGGAAAGACATGAAGCATGAAGGGATGCAGGTGGTTCGCAGCTGTCAGTGTGTCTCCGATTACTGCCACAGGTTCCATATAAACGCAGGACAATGCCTCCCGTAGCATAAAGCTGCTTCCCATCCTGCATCCGTGGCGCCAGGCACGTTTCCAGCCGCCGTTCACCTCACTGACGGCGCTTTTGTAGTCTACTAGCGATCTGGTATAGCAAAAATGTGATTCACCCGAAGAGCCGACACGTCTCCAATGATCGACAGTCGAATCCCGACGGTCCTGTGCGGTTGCAATCTCAATTGACGATGTCGTTAGGTCAACATGTGACCACACAGGGGTGGTCTACTACAGATCTCCATGTTCAACAATGGACGATGAACTGTGCTTTCCGAAATACTTGTGCGTGCACCAGCATTGTGCTCTTTCGGCAGAAATGCCACAGATCACCATCAATCCTCCTTTACAGAGGAGACAAGCCTCCGAATCCCTGGTTCTGTGAAGGGTTGTGACGGCTAACCATTTAACGCCTAGTGGTAGTTTCACTGTCCTTCTATCTCTTTCCGTAGAGCTCACGACAGTACCACGTGAACATTCGACCAGCTTCGCCGTAATACATTACTTGATATTATCAATAATATATACACATCAATCGATTCTATTACGAAACTCGTCAATTGAGTAGAAGGGGCTGGTCACCAATAGAACCTTTAGGCTCCTCTTAAACTGAATTACGGTTGTTGGCAAGTTATTGAAAACGTGTGTTCCTGAATAGTGGACACCTTTCTGGGCCAAATTGTCTTCAAATCTCTGTTAGTATTTCTCTTATTTCTACTACCGATTCCATGACCTGAGCTGTTGGTCTCAAAAGATATTACTTATAACAAGACGTCGTTAAGGAACAGGTATTCTGAGAAACAGTAGTTAATTGAAAAGGCCTCTGGAGGACGTTAGTTCACAAATTGGTACTATACGTTTTTCTACTTGGAAAACCTTAGCTTGGCTTAATAACTTACCACAAAAATGTTCATGTATGACATTATCGAATAAAATCAAGAGAAGTATGCTAGCTTTTTTTATTTTTTTTATCTACCTTTGTCTGAATGAGCTACCAATCGTGTGTTGAAAAATGAGTCAGCTGAGGAAGCACTGAAGATGAAGCAAATCTATGGATTTGCTTCCTACTCCAGCAAACCATCAGTTTGAAGCTGAATCAGATCATGCGTCAAATGGAAGAAGTTTGGAGGGACGAGTATCAAACTGCAGACTGAACAGGAGAGATGGAAGAAGGCACCCTGTTCAATCTTCGTATTTGGTACTACCCTCTAGAATGACCTGTTTGCTGCGCTTGTGTCAACCATGTTTGAGCAAATCGCATTTTAACAGGGTGCATTATTACTTTCAGGCATGAGTGTACCTTCACAGCAATGTGCGAGCCTGGTCTCCATTCATCAGGTGATCGGCTTTTGAAACATCTCTGTTGGAAATGTTTCATGTAATCTTTGGTTCAAATGGTTCAAATGGCTCTGAGCACTGTGGGACTTAACATCTATGGTCATCAGTCCCCTAGAACTTAAAACTACTGAAACCTAACTAACCTAAGGACATCACACAACACCCAGCCATCACGAGGCACAGAAAATCCCTGACCCCGCCGGGAATCGAACCCGGGAACCCGGGCGTGGGAAGCGAGAACGCTACCGCACGATCACGAGATGCGGGCCATGTAATCTTTCTCGGATTTACCTCAAATTATTAGTACATTTATTGGCCCAACCAGCGAGAAAACTGGGAAGTGGGACATGCTTCTCAAATGATAAATTAACGGAACGTTGCCGACAAACTCTTTTCTGCGTCTCTCTGACGTACTTATATATGGATATTAATGTGCTATGCAGGCCATCAGTACTATTTACCTGATGTATGTAAAAGAGTGAGTGAATGTGGAGCGAGTGAATGTGTGTGTCTGTTTAGTATTTCTGTAATAGCAGCGCAGCACTTTGCTCTCTGCTGTAGATACAGGGCGGCAAACTTAGTGGTGGTGGTGGTGGTGGTAGTTAGTGTTTAACGTCCCGTCGACAACGAGGTCATTAGAGACGGAGCGCAAGCTCGGGTTAGGGAAGGATTGGGAAGGAAATCGGCCGTGCCCTTTCAAAGGAACCATCCCGGCATTTGCCTGAAACGATTTAGGGAAATCACGGAAAACCTAAATCAGGATGGCTAGAGACGGGATTGAACCGTCGTCCTCCCGAATGCGAGTCCAGTGTGCTAACCACTGCGCCACGGCAAACTTAGTGGATTCAGACAAAACAAAGTGATTTGTGCTTTCCAAGTGGTCTTTATAATGTCGTTAGGTTGGTGGTGGAAAGGACTCCTCTGGTCAGCTCTACTTACCTGAGGGTTCATTGTTCTGGAAGCGCGGTAGCGCACTTGGCGCTAGGCGGTTGGTGAGAGGATATCGCAACTTTAAGTGTTAGCCTGGGAACTTTGTCTCAGAATGTCAATTTTGTAAGTCTTCAGGTTACTGAAGTATTATAATTCAATTTATTTCAGAGTGGTAGACTCAGAATGATAGTTCACATTTTATTCAGAGTACGAAATGGTGTAGTTTTCGAGGTTTGTTAGCTTTTTCTGTGACTTACTTTGTCTTACTAGAACTTGTGACATGGAAATGCACTCCACCAAAAGTTTCTGACGTCTTAAGAGAACAATTTCTGTAAAAGAACATTCGCGTGAACGTAGCCTCGTATGAATGTGGTTTCAATCTTTGTCGTAAATTCAGTTCCGTTTTAGTGCTATGAACTTCCTTTTGTATGGTACCACACGTGGTCACAAATTCCTTGTGTGTGTCCTCAGCACCGTCCAATCCTATTTTCTACGGTGAACTCGTGTGATAATAAATGTTCAGTGTAGTTAAATGTTTTTGTGTGACTTTATTGCGTTAAACTCCAGTTTTCGAGTACCGTATTTGCTTTGTTCACATAGCACACGTGCACAGATGAGTCCGTTGGGCAGTCGGCTACTTTTCTTTAACATTTGCTAACTTCCTTCGCAGTTGATTTCGACATTTATTATCTCATAAATATTTAGAAAATTTTCGATCGTTCCATTTTGTTAAATTGAAACATCCCCTTAGAAAAATGTATAAATGACAGTGCTGGAAAACATCTTACATTTTCAAACAGCTGAGCAAAACTCAACGTACTCAGACATTTCTCTCTTTACTTGTTGTGATCATCAATAAACTGACTCACAATATTTTTACGCAACGCAATCTGACTTTCAATAATCCCTACAAAAGAATGGCCCTCACTAACAATAACCTATACCTTTCATGAATCACTTACCTCACAAAAATCTTCGTTACTCGAACTACCGCAATACAGAGAGCGCCAATACTGCCAACTAAATAAAAGATTCTAACTACTGAAGGCACTAACTACTGATAGGCATAGCTAGCAAATGAAAGACTTAGATGGAGAACAAACAATGTATTTACATTAATAGTGTTCAAAAATCGTAATATATATATATATCAGTTCATGACATCCAGTCTCACAAATTTCCTTTTTCTGACGGACACACGCCGAGATCGTCCGCTCTCAAAACTCTGCCATCTCTCTTCCCACATCCACCACTCCTGAGGGCTCACCTCCAACAGCACAACGCTACGCGCTGTTCACATCCAACTGCCCAACACTACACAAGGGAATATTCAAACAGTACCAACCAGCCACAGACTGCACACAGAACAGGCAGTGATTTTCATACAGACCGGTACGTGGCGTTACCAACATAAAAATCTAAACAGCCTACTTACAAAATCTTACACCCACTTTTGTGCATAAGCTTGCTTTGTTTGTGAATACTGTGTACCATTTCATATCTAACCTCAATGTACTGGGAGGCATGAACGTCGTGGTCTGTAGTCATTTGGTGAAAGGCTGATTCCCTTCAGTCTCTATTCTTTTAGTGTGAACTTAGTGTGGCCGAGCGGTTCTAGGCGCTACAGTCTGGAACCGCGCGACCGCTACGGTCGCAGGTTCAAATCCTGCCTCGGGCATGAATGTGTGTGATGTCCTTAGGTTTAGTTAGGTTTAAGTAGTTCTAAGTTCTAGGGAACTGATGACCTCAGGAGTTAAGTCCCATAGTGCTCAGAGCCATTTGAACCATCTGAACTTAATGTGTGTGTTAGTTCATCAGATCCTTCCCCAATTTTGTGTGAATTATGTTCATGAAGTGCCCAGTATCCAACTTACTGTTCGTTGGAATGATATCAGAAAGTAAATGCATACAACGGCAACTCCCCTTCCTTATTAGAATAGGCATAGTAAAGCTAACCTCGTGTTTTCACACGCAACAGTTGTTGTAGGCTAATTCTTTTCGTTTCTCGATAAGAATCTAGAATATTGTGTCGAGACTTAACCTCTTGTTACCTCTCAACCGGAAGGAGCATACTTCATTAATAATTTGACTTTAAGTGACCAACTGATGAAATCAATTAACGATATTTAATTGATGTGGATCAAAGAAGTGAATAATTCCCTTTCTTATGACTGAATTTTCCCAACTTAGTTGGGTGGTGACTCTAAGTAATTAATTAATGCGGAGCAAGCTGAGCAGACCTCAGAGTTCCCACTGTACATTTCGATCCCAAGTATATTGTTTGTTACATGCAGATACCGCTTACTACTGAGGCACGATTCGTGACCTCTCCCACAGCACTTACGAAAACGCCTGGCTGTTTACCGTCTCTCAATTTCGATTCTATAAATCTCGAAATATTAGGACAAATACCAGGAGTAGATCATTCCCTGATCTTCGCTTGCAGTTCATGTATTTTTGCCGGATTTCTTAACAGGTACAATAACTTCGCAATATTTTCCAGTTCACGATATTTTCGCTCCACCACTTTTTTTTCTTTCTGTACGTTTACTACCCACCAAACTTTGCATGTCTGACGTTAGGAATAGAAAGCGAATGCATAAAGTTGGTCCTGTGCTACAACTTAAACCGATATTTGTTTCCGTAATGTCTCTGTAGATGGGAAAGAGGTGCAGCAACTGTATGGCGCTGATGTAATAATACATACACCGTTTCCTAATCGAGTACACCTCTCGGAAGTTTTTAGGTGACACGAAGATGAGGAAGGTTGATTTATCGTGCCCAGAGCAGTACCTAATTAGGCGTCAGGGAGATAAAAGTTTCCGAACAAGCAGATTAATCCAGGTCGAAAACTGAGATGCCACGTATCGCCTGCTGGGACAAAACGGCACCAATTATTGGCACCTCTGCGAGCTTCTACCGACAGGAGTTGATGTTAATGTAAATTCAGCGTGTTTGCTTAACGGAGTGTCTACAAAGACACTTGGTGCGGGTGAGAAGTTTTGCGATGTCAACAACATTGTTGATAAGTAAAGCACGGTTTTTCGAAAAATATGTTCACACTTCACTGGTAAACGTCAATAACGTTACAGAGCCTAAGTAGCCGCTTAGCCGTCTTACGTCATAACAGGATACAAGGAACTGCATTGGATTCATGCTTCCTGCTGTTGGTAAGAGCTTTGTGGAAGCTACAGTGTGTGCCAATCAAAATCGGTCATCAAAGAATTTCAACACGTGGAGCAAATGATGTATGTTGCGTTGTTTAGTGTTCGTGAGTGAGTGGAAACGACACGCTACTAGATACGGAACGTTATTAAATAGGTGAACAAACGCGATAATAGTCTCTTGGTGCGAAACTGGATGCACAGTGAACAACATAACAATAGTCCTTAGGTGCGAGTCTTGTGTCAGCTTGGAGTACGTCGCTGAACACTGTAGTTTCCTAGTAATGGAAATAACATATATTCCTGACCTCTAAAAATTTCAATCAAAGCGCCCGGCCCCCTTCCGCCTCTCATATCTGCATTTCATGCTTTAACAAATTTTTCTGTAAATTAATGTCCAATTTATATTGTAACCTTTAGATATCATCTCTAGATCCTCATATTCCCTTTTTATTTATGAGACATGACTTTATAGGTAATTATACGTTGTTTTATTACATATTTTTTTACTTTTGTATACGTAAGGCATCCCTTTATATGTTTCCTATTTTGACAATGTTAATAAGTTTTCCAATAGCTTATGGACTGTTTATATTATTAAAAGATTGATGTGATACAAAATCACTTTATTATGATGACACTGTTTGAGGCCCCACTGTTAACATGCTCATTTTACTGATATAATTAAAAAACACTATTCCCTCAGATTCATTAATGTACGACATAGAACCTTAAAGGAAGTTCATTCGATGATTTCCTATTTACTTTTTATTAATTTAACATTATATGTTTTCTAAAGCTTTCCTTCGTCACACATATCGTCTCACCGTATGAGTTTTTATGATTATGCTTTGTCGATACTGTTTGTTAAGTATGTTTATCGTTAAGTCACTTCACTCTACATCGTTGTTAAATCTATGCACTTCAAATTACTCCAAAGACCTGACAGGCACCTGTGATATGTAGATATAATCGATTTAACGGTTACAGATACTCTCATACGATCTTCGTCCAAGATTCATAGCAATTTGCCTTTGATATTTGCTATTAAAAAATATTTAAAAAACTTTTTATTATGAATCCATTACAGTTTTCTTCAATTTGAAGTCTGTGTTCGTCTTGTGTGCGTCTCATACATGTCTGTGTCTTTTGGAGATTATTTATTGCAATAAAAGCTGTGTCTTTCCATCTACATTGAAGACGTTCACATCAAATGTTGTCACTGAGAAGCTGGTTACGCTTTGGAAGAAATTTCTACGTTATTTAATGCCATAATTTTTATTTTGGAAGTATATGGTGACCTGTGCACTTTAAAGATTTTGTATGTCCCTTACGCTTCGGCTCGGTAATGGTCTAGTGATCGAAACGGGTAGCATTGATCATGTAAAAATGAAGCTGATGGTCATCTACAATGAAGTTTCACAATTCCTAGTAATGGTTGTGGGTGGACATAATCAGTGATAGGGTCGAGCGCGGAAATGCAGGGAGCACGAAGATGATGACGGAGACGACATCGGCGAAGTGATGCGGAGGAGGCACGCTGTCGTGGTTTCACGGTTGACACGCGGCCTACAACGGGCTACTCGGTCATTGGTTGTGGTCGGTCCGAAATAGGTGCTGTCCCGCGGAGTAATAGCTCGGAGATGGTGGTGGGGGCGTCTTCCAGAGGGTACAGAAGAGGAACTCTGGCACTCAGTGATGCTCTGGCGCTTTTAATACGAGGCTGACGTTGCACTCCTCGGCCTTCGAATGTGGACGAACGTCAATCCTTAGGTAATAGTGCGCTCGGGCAGCGGAACTCCTTATGGAGGGACTGTGGACGTGCAGCACTGGCCAGGGAGCGACTACCTATGGCGAAGGGAGCTCCATATTGAGGTGCCGGACGGTCGTCGCTTAGCCACGGAGTGCGTAACTTCCGTGGATCGGCCGATCGGCGAGCTTTATAGCCGGATTAGGACGAATACAGTACCAGTACTTGGAGGCACGTGACAGCTGGCCGCCCCCCCTGTGGCGAGAATAGAACCACCAGGAAGCGTGCCTACCGCTGGAAAACAGTCCCGCCTGTTTATGTCTGAACCGAACTAATTTTCCTGCGATCGCCGAAGTACGTGTAGCGAGCGAGCGAGGAAGGCGGCTGCTGGCGGTACTTGGCTGTATGGAGGGTTGTAGGGAAGCAGGCGCTAGCTGTACGTTACGAAAGGGTGCCTATTTTCCAGGACACTTATTTTGTCGACTCTGCATACGATTTTTATGCGATGAGACACCTACACGACTGATTGGTTTGCATACCAAACTACGTACTCGGAAAGAAGGTCAGTTCCCTTCCTTCTAACGATTTCCAGAAGGCAAACACGACAGTAATGACAATTCTCCTATTTCACTCCACCAGTCTACAACCGATGGCGGTCATTCCGGTGTTTAGCTATTCACTGCAACGATCTTACCGCACGGTATTATATTCCGAGGACTGCAAGAGCCGAAAAGTGCGATAATTATCACATAATAAGCATAAAAAATCATGCATCCAAGTTGTTGACAAGACCAATATACAGAAGAATGGAAAAGAAAATTGATGATGTGTTAGGTGAAGATCAGCTTGGCTTTAGGAAAGGTAAAGGCACCAGAGAGGCAATACTGACGTTGCGGTTCATAATGGAAGCAAGACTAAAGAAAAATCAAGACACGTTCGTAGGATTTGTAGACCTGGAAAAAGCATTCGACAATGTAAAATGATGCAAGATGTTCGAAATTCTGATAAAAACACGGGGAAGCTATTGGGAGGGACGGATAATATACAATAAGTACAAGAGCAAAGAGGGAATAATAGGAGTGGGAGCTCGTATTAAAAAGGGTGTAAGACAAGGATGTAGCCTTTCTCCCCTCCTGTTCATTCTGTACATCGAAAAGCAATGAGAGAATTGAAAGAAAGGTTCAGGAGTGGAATTAAAATTCAAGGTGAAAGGATATCAATGATACGGTTCGCTGATGACGTGAAAGAAAAGAAGGATTACATGATCTTCTGAATGGAATGAACAATCTAATTACTACGGAATATGGATTGAGAGAACACGGATTAAGTGATCACTGTAGCAAATATCTATTAATAGCAGTATTGATGACCCCTGTTTTGAACACAACCGCGATAGATTCTTCCTGCATGTCGGTCAGGGGCCTGAAAATGGCGTAATTAAACGCTGAAACTGGTTGCCAAATAAAATAAGGTTGAAAATTGACGGCTGAAAAGTATTTAATTTGACATCCATTGATTCTCCCAATGTTTCGGCGTGGCACATTTGTGTGGTGTCATTGTGTGGGGAACTGTCGGGAGTCATTTTGGGTCGCGACTGGTAGTGTTCGAAGGCACTCTAACTGCACAGCGTTACGTCACGGACATATTGCGTCGTCATGTGTTACCTCTCATGCGACAGCATCAGTGAAGGCCGGCCGGTGTGGCCGAGCGGTTCTAGGCGCTACAGTCTGGAACCGCAGGTTCGAATCCTGCCTCGGGCATGGATGTGTGTGATGTCCTTAGGTTAGTTAGGTTTAAGTAGTTCTAAGTTCTAGGGGACTGATGACCTCAGAAGTTAAGTCCCATAGTGCTCAGAGCCATTTGAACCATTTTTTTAGCATCAGTGAAATAACTACATTCCCTCTCAACCGTGAAATTCCATTTCGATTCTTCTTGCCCTTGTGGGTGTCTCTCTCTTTTTATCAGTCACTGTACTTTTCATGGTAAATGTGGATGTTTAAATATTCCATCTCCTTGTATAGCCTCCAACATCTTTTTCGAATCGTTCCTTTTGTCTAAATGTAGCTACTTTTTCCCCGAATCGTCCTGACATTGTATTTCCAACTTATCAGATTCCTTCTTCTTCTTCTTCTTCTTCTTCTTCTTCTTCTTCTTCTTTGGTACAGGTATCGAGCGTACACTCTCCACTTTCCTCTGCTTGTGCCTATTCCTTAATTTTCTGGTAGCTTCGCTCAACTTTCGTATCACAAAGTCTTATTCAGCTACCTCTCCCTCCCTTCTCTGTAATCTTTCCTTTCATGTCACTTGGTAGTAAATCTGCATCTACGTAGATACTCCGCAAATCACATTTAAGTGTCAGGCAGAGGGTTCATAGAACCACCTTCACAATTGTCCAGTATTCCAACCTCGCATAGCGCGCAGAAAGAACGAACATCTGTATCTTTCCGTGCGATCTCTGATTTCCCTTATTTTATCATGTTGATCGTTTCTCCCTGTGTAGGTCGGTGTCAACATAATATTTTTCATTCGAAGGAGAAAGTTGATCATTGGAATTTCGTAGAAGATTCCTCCGCAACGAAAAACGCGTTTCTTTTAAAGATGTCCATCCCAAATCATGTATCATTTCAGTGGCATTCTCTCCCCTATTTCGCAATAATACAAAACTTGCTGACCTTCTTGGAACTTTTTCGATGTACTCCGTCAGTCCTATCTGATAAGGATTCCACACCACGCAGCAGTATTCTAAATGAGGACGGACAAGCGTAGTGTAGGCAGTCTCTTTAGTAGATCCGTTAATTTTCTAAATGTTCTGCCGGTGGTTAGCCTTCCCCACAACATTTTCTATGTGTTCCTTCCAGTTTGAGTTCTTCGTAATTGTAATGACTAGTTATTTAGTTGAATTTACGGCATTTAGATTTGATTGATTTATCGTGAAACCGAAGTTTAACGGATTCCTTTTAGCGTTATTTAGAGTCAATTGCCAATTTTCGCGCCGTACAGATATCTTTTTTTAAATCGTTTTGCAATTTTTTATCTTCAGTGACTTTATTAGTCGATAAACGACAGCTTCATCTGCAAACAACCTAAGACAGCTGCTCAGGTTCTCTCCCAAATCGTTTATATAGATAATCAACAGCAAAGGGCCTATAACACTGCCTCGGGGAACACCATAAATCACTTCCGTTTTACCTGATGACTTTCCGTCAGTTACTACGAAATATGACCTCTCTGACAGCAGATTACGAATCCAGTCACGCAACTGCGGCGATATTCCATAATAGCCAATTTCACTACAAGCCACTTATATGGTACATAGTCAAAAGCCTTCCGGAAATCCAGAATACGGAATCCATTTAAAATCCCTTGACAATAGCACTCAACACTTCGTGCTAGTAAAGAGCTAGTTATGTTTCACAAGAACGTTGTTTTCTAAATTCGTGGTGACTGTGTGTCAGTAGACCGTTTTCTTCGAGGTAATTCATAATGTTCGAAAAGAATACCTGTTCCAAAATCCTGCTGCACATCGACGTTAATTATATGGACCTGTAATTTAGTGGATTACTCCTACTACCTTTCTTAAATATTGGTGTCACCTGCGCAACTTTGTTGTCTTTGGGTACGGATCTTTCGTCGAACGCGCGGTTGTATATGATTGTTAACTATGGAGCTATTGTATCAGAATACTCTGGAGGGAACCTAATTGGTATACAGCCTGGACCAGAAGACTTGCCTTTATTAAGCGATATAAGTTGTTTCACTACTTCGAGGTTATGTACTTCTGGAATATTTACTTCGTCTTCTGTGGTGAAGCAATTTCGGAAGATTGTGTTTAGTAACTCTGCTTTGGCAGCACTGTCTTCGATAGTATCTCCATTGCTATCGCGCACAGAAGGCATTAATTGTGTCCTGCCGCTAGCATACGTCACATACGACCAGAATCTCTTTGTATTTCCTGCCAGGTCTCGAGACAAACTAGTAGCCAGTTTACAGATCGCAGCTGAGATGTCATTTCCGTTTTCATCATTTTTACTACTCTTCCTTGCCTTCTAGTTTTATTTATTAATTTATCGTTCTATCAGCCCATTTCACTTTAATTATTTTCCTCCACCATCGACTTTTTATATCATACAAATATTTTCTTCTTTCTTTTACTATTTAGGCATAAAATTATTTCAAAGAGGTTTCTTAGTAAACTATGTGTTTTTGTATACATTACGGACTTTCTTTTTGTAAATGAGAAGCTACCAGTGTACAACAATGTAACGTTAACGTTTAACAGGGCAATGTTCTCGCAGTATCTGTCCTTATCTGCATGCTTCTTTGTTGTAAAAAAAGCACACACAAATGCGACAAATGTTTTTAGGAACTCCATTCGCAGGTAACACTTCTGCGCTTCACAAAACACAATGTTTATGTTGATGCTGTGTTTCTAGAAGCACAGGAGCAACATAAACGTTGTGTTTTGTGAAGTAAAAATCTTAATTGCGAATGGAGTTCCTCGAAATATGTATCGTCTTTCTGTATCCATTTAAGTTGCAGATAAGGACAGATAATTCGAAAACAGCTATGCAGATGACAAGTTACCGTTATACAATAACGAGGTCCCTGAAAACCTGAAATGTAGGAAATACGAAATGACTAAGAGCACCCATAAAAGTGCTAAAACTAGTTTGGCCAATTATAAACAGCAGGAGCAGATGGTATGACTCCACGAACGTCAAGTTCAGCAGTTGACGTTCGTGGAGTCATAACACCTGCTACGTTCACCGCCATCGCCTACAAACATGGTATAAATAGCCTGAAGATAGTCCTGTTCTGACCGTTAACCATTGTACGAGGCGTATTCCGAAAGTAATGTCCGATCGGTCGCGAAATGGAAACCACAGTGAAAATCGAATGTGTTTTATTTGCAACAATTAGCCACAACTTCGAGCAGCGTCTCTCCATAGTCGCCGCTCTCTCTGAGATATTTGTCACAGCATTGTACCAACTTTCCAATACCGTCGTCATAGAACGCAGCTCCCTCCACTTTTAGCCTATTCTTTACTTTGATCTGCAGTTCGTTATCTGTGTCAAAACGTTGGCTACATAGCCAGTGGTTCATGTCAGCGCAGATGATAATCAGAGAGAGCAAATTCCAGGCTGTACGGAGGGCGACCGAGCGAGGTGGCGCAGTGGTTAGCACACTGGACTCGCATTCGGGAGGACGACGGTTCAATCCCGTCTGCGGCCATCCTGATTTAGGTTTTCCGTGATTTCCCTAAATCGCTTCAGGCAAATGCCGGGATGGTTCCTTTGAACGGGCACGGCCGATTTCCTTCCCCATCCTTCCCTAACCCGAGCTTGCGCTCCGTCTCTAATGACCTCGTTGTCGGCGGGACGTTAAACACTAATCTCCTCCTCCTACGGAGGGCGATGAAACACTTCCCATCATTGCCCCTGCAGAATGCGGCCGAGAACTGTCATAAAGGAGGAAACGCAGGACAGTTACGATGTGTGGGCTGCGTCAGATCAGGCGAAATCTCTCATGGACACTCATATTTGGCGGGAGACTGTTTTCTAGGCATCTTTACGTGCTCACTTTGCGCTTATAACTGAAAAGACAAACTTGACGCAATCAACAGGCAGACTAGAGACACTGTCCAACACACCTATGCAAACCTTCATCGGATTTCCACTGTGGTTTCCATTTCACGACCGATCTGACCTTACTTTCGTAAAACGCCTCGTAGATAAATTTTTTATTGCGGTCCAGACTGTTTCGATCCATTTTCATAATTGTTGAAAAGGGAATTTTCATTTTTGCGAGGTTTTTTTCAGTTTACTTAGATTTGGAGCATATTTGGTACATCTCAAAAAGATATGATCAAGATCTCCGTGGTCTTCTGGATGGTCGCAGCCTTTGGGAGAGACTATCACCCGAATCATGCAAAGATGTGCGGGGAAACATGCGTGCCCCATCCTTATTCTAAAAACTAATGTTCCATATCTCCTTCGGATATTTTTCTGGCTGTACTACAGTTATGTGTGTATAGCGTACTGGACTGGAGCATCGAAAAGCCTTTTGGCTGCTATGATATCTGTCACTGCTCTTATCCTTTTCTTTTTTAAACCTGAGAACGTCCAAAAATGGAAGCTGTGTAAAAAGTAGTTAAAATTGTCTGAGGCTGTTATCTGAGTAGTGCATGAAGTTATCTTTGTGCATCCAGTACATAACGTGGAATCAAGTGAATACGTTATGCAACTTGGTGCGGAAGCTTTAAAAACCAGTCGATTTTATCTAGCAGTCCTTTAAGATCTTTTTCCCCCGAGCATCACTACTTCTTGAACTGTCTGGGACGCAGGGTCTGTCCCGCCAGAGGTTAGGTCGATGAGGGCAAATGGGAAGGGGAGCAAAGCGAGGAGAAGGCAGAAGTTCTGCAAATGTGCCGGAGAGGTTGTCTCTGAGGCAATTACAGTGTTTGCCAAGTCACACTTGGCCGCACTGGCTGCCCCCCTTGGCGTCTTCAGATTCCTCAGCGCTGCTGGCTCGGATTCCGCCAGCTACAATGATGATGGCGCCTACACAACTTCCAAGCAACATTAGTATAACAAATGAACGTTCAGAACGTCACGAAATCGTCTGAGAAGGTAGCACTACGGCGAAATCTGCTTCTTACACTGCAACAAAATGCCCAAAATACGCTACAATCTCCTAAGTAAGCACAGAATTATGCTAAACAAACATTGTTTTTTTGCCTTGTTTCACAAATTGTATTATTAATGTTACTGCAAAACCAAGTTTTCGCGTTATAAGCCCATTTTTAAGTACGCTAGTGATTCCCAAAGATGTTAATGCACATACAAGAATGATGACAAGACTAAGGTAATCATATGAACTTTGGGCTCCAGTCCATCAGTAGATAAAAAGTTCTTGGCTAGTGCATGACTTTAGTCCTGTCATGTTAGTGTAATTGCTGAATTGTGTAATTACATATGTAATTTGTTAAAATATTGTCATAGATATAATTTGACATTAAGCTATGGATCGAAAACTTAAGAAGTTGAGATGATTATGTTTGCCTTGTCGTCATGTTTATTTCTGTTGTGGACTGGAAAGACAGCCAATCCACAAGGACGGGAGGCCGAAGGGCACGCGTTTACGCTCACGCAGGCTGGCATGAGGTCTGGAACAGGTCAAGGTCTTATAGTAGCAAAAATAGTACGTAGCTTCTGGAATACTTAACTTTAATCCATAATTGGTGAACATCGGTCTGACGGTACATGCATCACAAGATAAATAGCAAATGATAATGGCGCCTTGCTAGGTCGTAGCAAATGACGTAGCTGAAGGCTATCGTCTCGGCAAATGAGAGCGTAATTTGTCAGTGAACCTTCGCTAGCAAAGTCGGCTGTACAACTGGGGCGAGTGCTAGGAAGTCTCTCTAGCCTTCCGTGTGGCGGCGCTCGGTCTGCAATCACTGATAGTGGCGACATGCGGGTCCGACGTATACGAACGGACCGCGGCCGATTTAAAGGCTACCACCTAGCAAGTGTGGTGTCTGGCGGTGACACCACAATTTCTGCACTAACATCTTTGGGAATCAGTAGCGTACTTGAAAATGAGCTTATAACCCTAAACCTAGGCTGTGCAGGAACATTGATAATAAAATTTGTGAAACAAGGCAAAGAAAACAGTGTTTGTTTAATTAATTTACAATGTTCCACCAAAAACCAAAAGTTGATGCAATTAAGAGAAGTATGCTGTTGTCAGAAACTCCCCGTAATACTGTCACGGACGCTTCAGGGGCGTCTGCTCTTGCAGTTTCCTACATAAAGAAACTGTAGTTATTTGATCGTTCTCTGATAGTTTACTAGTAACGTAAGTGATTTATGAAATATTAAATTTACTCTGTTAACGTAGACTTAATTTGTTGTACTTTTTGCATTAGGGATTATCAAAATTTTAACATTGCCTGAAAAGAAGTCTGCAGTATATATGCTACAGCGGTAACCAGTTTTTGGTTAGAATGCGTTCTTACAAGTTAAAACTAGATCATACTGAATACATTTGTTACAACAACACCGCACAACAAAATAAAAGGGCACATTGTCGAAACACCGTAATTGTCTTCCATTGCGACGCATGAGTTTGAATTTTGAGTCTTCCTCTGTAATGGTGCAGAAGGGTGTCGCCCTGCGACGTCGCCCTCGGTCACAGCGACGCTTCAAACAGCAAGATGTCGCCACAAGCGAAACAAAGGCCACAGCTCAGCCCCTTCAGGTAACCCTCCTGTCAGAAATTACATGGATTCAGATCTGGTGATTGGTATCACCACTCAGTTTGGAACGACCGGCCAATGATTCGGTATTCTCCAAGTGTGTTACGGAGTAACCGAGTGGTCTCACTAGCAGTGAGAGGAGGAGATCCAACGTGTGTCAAAACAGCTCAGCGCAACGCACCTCACTCCCGCAAAGAAGGACTCACTTGCTGTCGAAGCAGATCACAATAACGTGTGCCGTTCAAGCTACATGTCCTTGTTCCTTGGGGGTATGAGTTCCTCCTACGTCACCGTATCAGTATTGGTGCTTAACGGCAAGTCATGACACTAACAATGCTACTACTACCGCAAATCCTGCAGCTCACAATCTGAACATAGTTCCTATAAAGCTGAGTACACATAAGTTAAGTAGTTTTCCGTCTGCAATGACTCAAGTAGTGAAGGTTTAATTATAACCACCTTTGCACCTTGTAGCCTTCCGTTCCTTCCTTAGTAACGACTTGTCACCTGAACTACTTATTTTTGTAGAGCTCCTTCTCTTTTCTCCAAAGATTTCTTTAATTCCCTTTAAGCAGCTTTACTTATCTACATCAGTACTCCGCAAGCCACCTGTGGAGGACGGTACTTCTTGTATGATCCCTCCCCCCCCCCCCCCCCCCACCCCTCCGCTTTTCAGTATTCCACTCGCAAATGGCACTACTCCGCAAGCCACATGTGACGCAGGGCACTTCTGGAACCACTAACTCCTACCCTCTTCACTGGCCCACTCACGAATGGCGCATAAGAAGAATGTTTGTCCGTAAGGCTCTAACCTCTAGTTTCTTACAGTCATTCTTGCATTACAGTTTTCCACGACTCTTGTACACATGTTATACAGTAAAGCGACAAAGAAACTGGTGTAGGCATGCGTATTCAAATACAGAGATATGTAAACCGGCAGAATATGGAGCTGCGGCCGGCAACGCGTATGTAAGACAACAACTGCCCGGTGCAGTTGTTAGACCGGTTCCTGCTGCTACAATGGTAGGTTATCAAGGTTTCAGTGAGTTTTAACGTGGTGTTATGGTCGACGAATGAGTTTATGGGACACAGCTTTTCCGAGGCAGCGATGAATTGGGGATTTTCCCGTACGACCATTAAAACATCAAATCTCCAACATCGTTGCGGCCGGAAAAAGATCCTGCAAGAACGGGACCAACGACGACTGAAGAGAATCCTACAACATGACACAAATTGCTGCAGATTTCAAGGCTGGACCATCAACAAGTGTCAGCGTGCGAACCATTCAGCGAAACATCATCGATATGGGTTACTGGAGCCAAAGGCCCACTCGTGTTGTACCCTTGATGACTGCGTGACAAAAAACTTCCCCCCCCCCCCCCCACCCCACGCTCCGCACGGGCCCGTCAGCACCGACACAACATTGGACTGCTGTTGATGACTGGAAGCATGTTGCCTGGTCAAACGAGTCTCGTTTCAAATTGTATCGAGCGGATGGACGTGTACGGGTATGGAGAGGATCTCATGAATCCATGGACCCTGCATGTCATTAGGGAACTGTTCAAGCTGGTGGAGGCTCTGTAATGGTGGATACGACTCTGACAGGTGGCACGTACGTAAGCATCCTGTCTGATCACATGCGTCCATTCACGTCCATTGTGCATTCCGACAGACTCGGGCAATTCTAGCAGGGCAATGCAACACACCACTCGTCCAGAATTGCTAGAGAGTGGCTCCAGGAACGCTCTTCTGAGTTTAAACACTTCCGCTGGCCACCAAACTCCCCGGACATGTACATTATTGAGCATATGTGGGATGCCTTGCAACGTGCTCTTACGGATTTACGTGCAGCTCTGCAGGATTCATGGTGTCAATTCCCTCCAGAACTACTTCAGACATTAGTCGAGTCCATGCCAAGTCGTGTTGCGGCACTTCTCCTTGCTCGATATTAAGCAGATGTACCAGTTTCATTGACTCTTCAGCGTATGTCTGAATGTGGCGCTTTAAGGGTGGATGGTGCAAAGCATCCGGTTCTAGGCACTACAGTCTGGAACCGCGCGACCGATACGGTCGCAGGTTCGAATCCTGCCTCGGGCATGGATGTGTGTGATGTCCTTAGGTTAGTTAGGTTTAAGTAGTTCTAAGTTCTAGGGGACTGATGACCTCAGAAGTTAAGTTCCATAGTACTCAGAGCCATATGAACCATTTTTTGCAAAGCATCACAATACTTTTGGCTGATCCTATAAAAAGAATTATTTTACAACGTTGGATCTTCATACTGTCCCTCTCTCCGTAATTACGTGTTCCAAATCGCGAAAGAGGACAAGAATAAAATAAGAACATAGGCTTCACCCCAAATATCAATTTTATTACAATGTTTTTGGGTGTTGTCCCTCCTAGTTATGAAACACTATACCAACTATAAAACCAACGTTTCGACCATCTGGGCAACGATCTTCTTCAGGAAAAAATAAGACCCTTCCTCAAAAAAAGAAGAAACTGAAGGTGTAAGTTCGGATCAATGTAGGAACATCAAATCGACCAAACGTTATCAAGCAACCACAACTCGGAGATGCATCGCTGTGGAACATCAGTCATTCTAACGAATGTACCGAACTCAACACCCGTGAAGAGCAGGTCGTACGAATTATCGAGGCTGTGACAATCGTTTTAGCAACACGCTAAAAGATTTATAGAGGTTAGCCAACTATTTCTCCGAAAATGTCAACTTTCTACGAGCAATGCTGGTGTCATATATTTTGTGGAAAGAATTATATCTGAGAATAAAATGGTTTAAGATTAATGTATATTTGCATCATTGTCTTATCTCATCTACTTTATCATGTTCTCCACACTTCACTAAAAAATAAAACAGATGGTCTTTAGATTTCATTTTTACACCATTGTTCCTTATAGCATAACGTGGTGATGACATTACTGTAATGCTGTTTAAGTAGTGCAGCTTATTATCTCAGCAAATCAGTGAAATAACCGAATTCTAGCGAAGCTGACATTTTTCTTGGAGGTGTCTTCCTTCAATCAGAGCGCTCAACGTCATACCCGAAGTGTTAGCCGTTGCCGAACTGAAAAAAACAGATGTTCAGTTCACTTCCAATTCCTCGTCTGGCTTTCTTTTTCGTCGTTGTGTTTGGATGCCGAATTCCGCGTCCGGGCCTTTTGCTTCGCGTTTCATCACACATGATAAACACGCACAAAATAACACACACAGAACGATGGTAACAAAACACGCATACATTTTGTACACACCACTAGCCGAAGGCTACTGGACTTTTTCGCATATGACGCACTGCGACCTCACATATTCATTTATGATCATCGCAGAGATCGGCCTACAGTAGGTAAACTTCATACATCACGTAAAACCGAAATTTTTGAAGGCAGCAAATGATCTTTGCTACTGTTTTACAAATAAACAAATACAATAGGACAATGCGAAGATATATAGCGGAGTGGTAAAGTTACAGGCAAAAGTGCAGAAGGGCGTGGAGTGATGATATTTTTTGTTACTTCAAATCTTTGCCAAACTGCCTCAGATTACAGTTTTTTTAATTAATTGGTATCAATGTATTTCTTTTATTTTTAATCTTTTGTCTCATCATTTCCATCATCGTATTGATTCTTTTATTTGCTCTTATTTTTCTTCCTATCATTCTTTTTTCGTTTGTAATTTGCCTGTAAATGAGTTCCAAACAGGACTGCTCACTGGTCGGAATCGGGTCTGCTCGCGTTGCTAAAAAGAGATGTTACAGTTCAGTTTTAGCGCTGTAAGTGAATTTTTTCTATCTTGAGTTTGCTCGTAGCTGCCCAGCTTTAATCGCCGTGATCAAAGCGAGTGTGATTAATGGTTCTGCTTGAGGTTGCTGACCGCCGTTGTGTAGGATATTGCACATCAAGAGGTAATGGTTAGGTTAGGACACGAATGAAAATTCAGGGCAACATAACACCTTGTCTGCCGCAGTTCAGTCACTGGTGATTTAAAATCAGCTATGGGCAGAGCATCACGCGTTCCCATCGTACTTGATTGCAACAGCTCCCAACACACAGCTCCTAACATCGCTCCGCGTTACATGAACAGCATTTCAGCACTTGCGAAGTGACTCGCCGTGTTTGCGTGTCGCCTTTAACCGAGCGGTAGCCGATGTGACAACACTGTAGCGCAAAGTGACAAACGCCAACCACCAAGTAATTTTAATGGGACTGTAGTAACGATCAGAGAAAAATCACGTACACAATCTGATAAGAAGTATACGGTCACCTATTAGTGGATATTAATATCCAGTGTGTCCACCTTTCATGATTTGATTAAACAAGACAGCTGAGACTGTTAGAATTCTTTATTGGAGAACACGACTGGTTTCACAAATTAAATTTGCACCTTCAGGTGCTTCACTGTATACTAATGGATAAAAGAACTTATCAGAAATTCATGCATGACAAGAAACGGACAAATGAAAGCGATAAGGTCTGTGTCTGCTTACAGGCAAAAGATTAAAGGTTACATTTAAACAGGATAAGTCTATTCCCAACATTCATGTACTGGCATTTAAAACTTCTGACTCACGAACTGCGAGCATCTATGATAAAATGTAATGGGGGCTAAGGCCATCCACACCCTGAAAAAGAACCCAATGAAAATATCGAGGTAAGAACGTAGTAGCTATTAAAATAGTTTATAATAAAAATAATTAAAATACTTAAAAACACCGCGTTTGTAACATTTAAAGAGCAACAGTTGTCAATAGTGACACACTTTACCTCCTTTGTAGACAGCCAGGGGAGGACGCGTTGCTGTTGCTGGCGCCAGCTAACCACTATCTGTAGCGAGGACTACGCGGATAGCTGCTGCAAGCGCAGTGTCGCAAACATTAAGTAACCAGATATCTCGATTCAAATGTTGGTGGCTGGATGCACATTTTAAATTACCAAACTGCAATAATGAGGAACAATGCACTCTCTTTGAATTACTGTTGCAACTAATTTCAAAATGCTTCACGATACAATCTAGGGTCCTCTCTGCCAGCGGTGTCCAATGCAGCGTCCTGACAATTAATAATATTGTTTTCACAAATGAAAAGCCTTTTACGTTAAAAACAAATGTAGGTCTCGAGAACGTCATTCACTTAAATAACGAAAATTGACTTGGACGTTTCTGCGACGTCAATCTGTCTGGGAGTTGAGGGTACCTTCTGAGACCCTTTTCAATGTTTGAAAAATCTCCAATTCTTCTAAAATATTTAGAACATTACGTTTTTTCTCCCGGTAAAGTATTTGAAGATTGGTGGAAATATCAGAGACCGCGTGTCCCATCTCCTAAAAGTGAGCGATCAAAGCTGACTTTCTAATGGAATTAGCTGTATGCTCCCTAAATTTTACATCAAAACGTCTGTCCGTTTGCTATGTATTTTGAAGGGCAGGCTGTAGCATACCCCCGGAACTTTAAATTTCCGCTTTTTGATTCCTCTCTATGTCTACATTTTTGGCTGTTATTTTTGGTTATAAAATAAGCTGATGTTGGACCCTTTCCAGCCAGCTGTTTACTATCTTTTTTAGGTAAGTTTCCATAGGAACGAAACTTGTAGTAACTCACATATTTAACAACAGTATCACGTAGAGGGATGAAGGTAGTATACTCGCCGTGTAATTTCTGTGCTGCATCTGAGGGAGATTCTTTTTTCTTCTTTACAATATTATTATTAGTTCTATGGATGACGTCTACTTCACAGCCAATGAAGTGTGTCCACACTTCGCCTTTATGACAGCATGAACTCTGTTGTGGATACTTTCAGTGACATGTCTGAGTGTCTATAGTAGAATGGCAGCCCATTCTTCCTCAAGAGCCAAAACCAGAGAAGGTTGAGGTATTGGATGCTGGGGTCTGGAACTGAATTGACTTTCTAGCTCATTCTGTAGGTGTTCCATTGGGTTCAGGTTGCGGCTTTGGCAGGCCAATCCATCACAGGGATGTTTTTGTCCAAATACCACGGCAACACAGATGCTGCTTTAATAACAGGGTGCACTGTCATGCTTAACACAGAAGCTGCTCCAATGACAGGCTGCATTGTCATGCTGAAATGTTCCTCTAGTGTAAGCAGTGCACAGTATTGTCAAATGTACCCATACCCCTTTGCATTTAGCCTTAACTGTAACACCACCTCCTCCAAATTTCAATGTTGGTACTGCATATAATGGCAGGTAACGCTCTGCAGGCATTCGCCAAACCCAAACCCTTGCATTGGATTGCCGTAAGGTATACTGTGACACATCAATCCAAATCACTCGTTTCCAAACATCCACTGCCTAGTGGCGTCACTATTTACACCACCTCAAGCGTCACTTAGCGAGGACTGCAGAAATGTGTGGCTCCGTAGAGTTGCTCGAGCAGTGTGTCACATTCTTTTCATCCCCGTAGGCACGGTCATTGTAAAGTATATAGAAAAAGTCACTGTGCTAGATGGACTACTAGCAGCACTTACAAACTCACTAGTGGTTCCATCCACTGATTTCATGCGACTTTTTGCACCAACTGCCCACCACAATGTTTGACGGTCCTTGTATGCCAGTCTTCGAGGTCTCTGCTCTAGTTGTAGCTGTGGATGTGTAACCTCCCCCTCACTTACCGACCTTAATGACAGTGAAAAATGAAACCGCGTGTACCTAATGGGAGTTTTGGAAAAGCAATCGTCACCGAAGTTAACCTGTCGGTAAAGAGGGAGGAAAGGGTTACATCTAAATGAAAGGAAATGTGCTAATGAAACTGGTGGAAATTAATTTTGAAAAGGGGTAAAGTTAATAAAGAAGGTAAATGTGCAGCCGTTACGTTAACAATTAAGTAGCGGTAATTAGGTATTTGAGATTTGGGGGAAATCACGGTCGCCAGTCCTAAGGACAATTACTATAGTAACTGAAAAAGAAAGGTTATTACACATATAATTAGCACTAGAAGCGTGGCAACTGAAGGTTGACACGTGTAGTGTGAAAACTGAAAGTTTGTCAGAAGTAATAAATTTCGCTACACCCTGACTTAATTTAGCAAAAGAATTAATAACCGGAAAATCGAAAGTTAATTTAGTGACTGAAGTTAATAGTGAGCTTTCTTTCTGAAGCACATCGAAATTCAGTAAAATACGGTTAGTCTTGGACTACCTCAACAATCATTTCAAAAACTACTTGAATCTACGCAATTTAGAAATAAGAGATTTAACTTTGAACTTGAATTAAATGATTCTGAACAATTAACAATAGTAAAATTTAGTACGTACCAAGCTGAGCTGCAGTCACAGGTAAGCTAAAATACGGTAACAAAGCTCGCACTCTTAATTCGTGCTTGTGTAATCTGAATATTGTAGCCAGCTATTAATGCCATAATTGAACTTTGAAATTAAAGCAGTGAAAACGAGTTAGCTATATTACTTTAATGCTGGCGTTTGAATTTCAACGACACTCGGGTTCATTTCGGAAAAGGAAGGGAACCTGCTTGGTAATGCAATTGGGACGATGAGCAACAAAGGTTCATGCTAAGTTGCTGTAATATTGCGAGGCAAATGGAACAATTTGAAAAGCTGAGGTCTGCCATACAGTTCTGAAACTTTACGTGCTTTTAGTCTTCCTTGTTGGTTGATTGAAGGTTTGAAGCCGTCGATCGAGGAGGTGGCGACAGTCACTCATTGTCGGCCGTCGCTGTTGCGGAAGCTGGATGTTGGCGCGCCTTCTTCTCGGCACGGTCACCAGGCGAAACGGGCTCTTGATGTGCGCCAGCTAATGCTTCCCGTCCGCGACACCATGTCAGAAACTATCATCGCGAGTCGAGCGCAATTACATGCTGCCAAACCCCGAAAGCGCGGCAACTCGCGGGAGCGTCACACAACACCTGCTCCACTCGCTACTCCCGCCAGACTCTCACTGCCCGCGCTCCACGCGGCCGAGTTCACCCTACCAAAGATCCTACACACTTTGATTCTTCACACGACCTATCGATGTAATCGTTCGATAGCAGTTTTCCCTAGGCAAGACCCAGCGTAAAAATACAAATAATATTTACGAAACAAACCAATTATACATCGACATAAGTGCATAAATATATATATATATCCAAACAGTAAAGCAATTACAATATATAGAGAGACAGAAATGTCATATCTTGAGGTAACAAAACAAGGAAAAAAATAATAGTACAATAGATGGAAATAGGAGGATATGCATTTCCGGCGTTACACGTGCCCCACATTGTCTGAGGATGTTCGTGTAACGTAAACAGACTCAGAAAATGTCCCAAAAAAGAAACAGCGGAAATGCATATGCTCAAAACATCAACAAAATTTAGCATTCGTCTAATTAAGCATAAATAAATTTTTTTTTAGACCATAATAATTGAGTGGAGACACTCCTAATCTTATTCCACTCTGTCATCTTGCACAAAATAAAACAGGTTGACAACATATTAAAATTCATAGAAAACATAGAAAATGGTTTAGCTATTCTAAAATCATTAAAATTCGTAACACTATAAGAAATGGAATACTATTTGCAAAATTGATCAGAGTGCATGGTCATAAAAAACAGGTATATCAAAATACGCAAACTAATAATTAATTACATAGAATACACATTTTTATGTAACCTTTTCATAATTAATTTTCTCGTCATGTCCAATTAACGCTAAACAAGAAAATAATATACATCAGATCGAAAAAAACATAAATATTGACAGTAGAATTCTTTCAGCTGTCCAGGAAGAAAAACAATTCCGCCTTCCGTACTCGCAAGTACAAAGAATGCCGACAGCGCCGCAAGAGCCAACAGCGGCACAAGAGCCGACAGCGGCTCGCCTCGCCAGTATTGTTGCGCCCGCGTGTGCGGCACGCTTGATCTCACTCGCCCTTGTGACGGCGTTTCCAGAACGTCCGTTCCACTGAATTCTTTCGGAAAAACTCACTCCCGAGTAATCTCAAGGAGTCCATAATCACTATCACTGTGGATAACTCAACACTGTCCATCATCACACGCATGTACTAGCCTGAAACTTAAAACAGCGTCTAAGTACATCGGCAATGACTAGTAAATCACATATTTATGGAATCTTACACCTATTTACAAAATCATATTTACATTCCTTAATCTACTGTGACTCAGCTGAAAACTTAAACTAGCAGCTTGGATTTTTCAGTTGATTAGAACATGATTAAATTGATTAAAATTAAATTGATTAATCAAAATTAATTACTTATTAATTACAACTTCTTTAATGACCTTGGTCAGTCAAAAGCATGGCAATCTAGCAAATCGTTAAATCTTACACTCTATTTTACATACTGTATAAATTACCCATTGTGTGGTATTAATCGATCCTAGGTTGGTACAATTTCAAGTCTACAATATTCCGTAAGCATTTGTGTGAGGCATACCAATGACTTTATATGGTCCATTATAAACAAACTTAAATGTAGAGTTTTCATGGTCTATCTCGCTCGATTTCTCATGAGCTTTTACAAGTACTAAGTCTCCGATTGCAAACTTAGCAAAACGCGCTTTAGCGTCATGACGACGTATGCGAGCATCGGCTTTTAGCTTCATTACTTCTCGCAAACGATCTTTTTTCACACCAATACTAACGTTAATCCGTGGAGGGAATTTGATTATCTCTTCCAATTCACTTTCTACACTTTTGTCAATGCCGAAATTCCTCATGTTATGGCAGTTCAAACTCATTCCTACGTCAATGTCATCCGGCCAGTTAACAATGTGTATAGGCTGGTATTGCCTATGCACACCGTCTCCTGCCTCGTCAAAACCAACTACCATTGTTTTATCTAGTGACATACATGTCAAAGTTTTGCTTTCGCAGTTAATCACTGCACGGTACTTTAATAGCCAATCTAACCCGATAATTACTTCCGTAGTTAAGTCTGGCACGACGACAAACTCTTGTTCAAATCGTGCCCCACATATCTCGAAGTTGACAAAAATCTGTTTTGTGACCGGTTTACTGGCCTTCCCAGTAGCACCGATAATTTTCACTCCTGTTACTGGCATAACTACGATGCCAGGTCTGTCTTTCAGTAACTCAAATATTTTCCCAGATACAGCACTCAATTCTGCACCGGTGTCAATCAACACGTTTAGTTGTAGGTCGTGCATATTAACAGACACTACTATCTGTCTACGCTTGTCCTCGACTGTTTCTTTATTTTCCCACAGTAAATCCTCGTCTATATCCAGGTCATTCCAGAAAAAACCATCCGGCTTTGATCCTAAATCCGTTTTATCTGGCGGCTTTTTCAGTCTCTGTTCACATACAGTTTTAATTTCAACACGTTTGTCCTGAGGCTTAGTCTGTAGCTTCGCCTCCAATACCGAAACCTTTTCCTGTAACTCGTCAACTAGTGAGTGTTGCTTTGCTATCGATTCACTAATTGTCACCTTCGTTGATTCCACTTTGGTCAGATTGATCTCATCTGCCAATCTACCTGGAGGAATGTGCCCAGTAGCATCTGAAATTACTTCCTCTGGATCTGCGCAACCCACACTGCTATCGTCTGACTGTATAATGTCAGCTCTAACCTCATACACGCTGTAATCTATGTGCTTTTCTACCAACCGTGTCCGGCTATCACCAAAATTTTCGTAATCTTTCTCCTTAATACTCTCGCAATGTTTAAACTGGAGGTTTGCGTCGGATGGGTCGGCTACTTCTACCACTATAACTTTCGGTAAAGTCTGCCGGTTAGGGCCAGAACTTTCCGTTACTACTTCAACATCTAACTCCTGCAGGACGAAACACGACGAATCTTGCTCGTGCTCCCCATTAACATCAACTATTTCTGGTAAAGTCTGCCGGTTAGGGCCCGAACTTTCCATCACTTCACAAATACTATCTTCCTGTGGGACGAGACGCGGCAAATACTGCACGCGCTCCCCATAAACACTTCTCCCATACAGACCCCTATAATCTCTTAGTTCGTCGTATAAGCGACCGAACTGCCTTAACCAGACCTCATCCCTCTCTGCATCCCCTCGCTCAATGACGGACGTTTTATCCGACATCTGATCTTCTCTCAACAATTGCGAATCATTCTTAAACTCAATCTCCAGTTCCGCTGTGGGTATTACAGCTGCCACTTTATGATCGATTTCCGGAACACTACTTAAATTGTTCTCACTGACAGCGAATGTATTTTCTACTGCCGTGTATACAGCTGATCTACTACTTGTGGGCGCACTCCTTTCTCCTAACACTGGCACACTCTCCCGCCGTTGATTATTCCATACGGAATTTTCATAACGACGACACCTGGGTTTTCTCTTGTTATTGGGCCGCCAAAATTTCTCCACGCCCGCTCGGCCCCTCACCGGCGCGGCTAATGGTTTCCCTGTCTCGTCCCAGCAGATACGCTCCCCGGATGCTGCTGAGGCGGCTGATCACACCCTCTGGCGTTATTACTATTCTGTGAAGCCCGTATCACGTTAGTATGATACTGGTTTCTGTCATTCCTGTTATTATTTGCATTGTACCGATTGTTATTACGGTCCGAACCATTATTGTTATTGCTGCGGTATGCATTATTCCCATGGTTATCGTTGTTATGGTTGGGGTGGTACCCGTTGTTGTTACCACGGCCTCTACCACTGTCGCGATTATTGCGCCAATTGTCCTCGTCCTCAACTCTTTCCAGGAAATCATTGATTGTCCTGTAATTGCTTCCTACGTAGCGTTTTGTATCATCTGGAAGCCTTTTGTAGAGTTCCCAGACTATTTCGGATTCCGTGCGGCGATCACGCAAATATTCCAACTTGCGGATCCAGCCCTCACAAAATTCCCTCATCGAGCCGCGCGAATTCGCATCGAAAGGCCTCGATACGACAAATTCGCGCCAGACACTTTGCTGTTTTTGCTCTGACCAGTATTCAGCCAGAAACAAATTTTTAAACTCGTCAAAAGTCAGGTTCGTAATGTCGAGGTTTAAGCCCCAAAGCTTGGCATCACCAGCCAGCACATCAATAACCGCATTAATTTTTCTCTCATTAGTCCATGATCTGGGTAAAACTCTTTCACAATTTTTAATGAAATCCGTCGCGTGTATACCGCCTTTTTTCAAGGGGTCGAACCGCTCCTCTTTCGTCAACAATTCCGAACTATGTGCACAGATTGGCACATAGCTCTGTTTTTCGTCAAGTTTCTTTTCTAATTCCGACACTCTCGTAATTACTTGGCAAGTGGTTGTCGCAAGCGTTTCCACTTCCCTCTTTTTCTCTTCGCAGGTATTAGCCTGCTCCCTCACTTTAGTGTCTACTTCGGACACTAAAGCCTTTAAAGTTTCCACCTTCTGTTGATCCTCTTTTTTCACTAATTGAATTTGTTCCGTCACCTTGTTCTCGATGATCGGAGCAACTGCTTCTCCTACACTTTTCTCGATTCTGCTAATTTCGGAATCAAAACGAGTATTTATGCTCGCAATTTCCGCCTGAACGCCTATCATTTCCTGTTTAAGATTACCGATTTCGGTATTAATTACAACAATATCTTCTTTGATTTTATCAACTTTTGTGTTAACAACTTCAACATTGTTGTTAACAACATTAATAGCTTTGTTCTGATTGTCTAGCATTCGTTCAATTTTTTCAGACTGAGCTACTTGCTTGGCAGCCTGAGCTTTAATTTCTGCCGATTGACTCTTGATTTCGTTAATCAAAACATTCAATAAATCAGTTAAATTCCCGGAAACCACCGGTTTTACTTCCGTAGCGGCTTCCTCTTTCATTGTCCCCCCGTATTCGTCATCAAGGGATACAGATTTGATTTTCACTTCCGATTCCGAAACATTTTCTAAAGTTTGGAATTCCATTTCTGCTCTTTGTTGCGTTTCGGCGGTCGCGTCTTTCATGCTAGCCGCCTGCCACTGAACAATGGGAACCGCCGTGCGCGTTTCCCACTGTTCGACCGATTGTTCCGTATCCAAGTCTACCAAATTTTGGTAATTGTTGCCTTCACTCATTTTAATAATTTTCAATATAAATGACAAATCTCAAATGTAATTAGGATTACTCCCACTACTTATTCTCGCTGACGTAACGGCCTGTACGTAACCAGTACTTTGTTACGAGATTTGCACAGTGCCAAATTCGTGTCCAGAACAACCTCAAATCCAAAGATTGTCCTGTCACCAGGTCGCCACGTGTAACCTCCCCCTCACTTACCGACCTTAATGACAGTGAAAAATGAAACCGCGTGTACCTAATGGGAGTTTTGGAAAAGCAATCGTCACCGAAGTTAACCTGTCGGTAAAGAGGGAGGAAAGGGTTACATCTAAATGAAAGGAAATGTGCTAATGAAACTGGTGGAAATTAATTTTGAAAAGGGGTAAAGTTAATAAAGAAGGTAAATGTGCAGCCGTTACGTTAACAATTAAGTAGCGGTAATTAGGTATTTGAGATTTGGGGGAAATCACGGTCGCCAGTCCTAAGGACAATTACTATAGTAACTGAAAAAGAAAGGTTATTACACATATAATTAGCACTAGAAGCGTGGCAACTGAAGGTTGACACGTGTAGTGTGAAAACTGAAAGTTTGTCAGAAGTAATAAATTTCGCTACACCCTGACTTAATTTAGCAAAAGAATTAATAACCGGAAAATCGAAAGTTAATTTAGTGACTGAAGTTAATAGTGAGCTTTCTTTCTGAAGCACATCGAAATTCAGTAAAATACGGTTAGTCTTGGACTACCTCAACAATCATTTCAAAAACTACTTGAATCTACGCAATTTAGAAATAAGAGATTTAACTTTGAACTTGAATTAAATGATTCTGAACAATTAACAATAGTAAAATTTAGTACGTACCAAGCTGAGCTGCAGTCACAGGTAAGCTAAAATACGGTAACAAAGCTCGCACTCTTAATTCGTGCTTGTGTAATCTGAATATTGTAGCCAGCTATTAATGCCATAATTGAACTTTGAAATTAAAGCAGTGAAAACGAGTTAGCTATATTACTTTAATGCTGGCGTTTGAATTTCAACGACACTCGGGTTCATTTCGGAAAAGGAAGGGAACCTGCTTGGTAATGCAATTGGGACGATGAGCAACAAAGGTTCATGCTAAGTTGCTGTAATATTGCGAGGCAAATGGAACAATTTGAAAAGCTGAGGTCTGCCATACAGTTCTGAAACTTTACGTGCTTTTAGTCTTCCTTGTTGGTTGATTGAAGGTTTGAAGCCGTCGATCGAGGAGGTGGCGACAGTCACTCATTGTCGGCCGTCGCTGTTGCGGAAGCTGGATGTTGGCGCGCCTTCTTCTCGGCACGGTCACCAGGCGAAACGGGCTCTTGATGTGCGCCAGCTAATGCTTCCCGTCCGCGACACCATGTCAGAAACTATCATCGCGAGTCGAGCGCAATTACATGCTGCCAAACCCCGAAAGCGCGGCAACTCGCGGGAGCGTCACACAACACCTGCTCCACTCGCTACTCCCGCCAGACTCTCACTGCCCGCGCTCCACGCGGCCGAGTTCACCCTACCAAAGATCCTACACACTTTGATTCTTCACACGACCTATCGATGTAATCGTTCGATAGCAGTTTTCCCTAGGCAAGACCCAGCGTAAAAATACAAATAATATTTACGAAACAAACCAATTATACATCGACATAAGTGCATAAATATATATATATATCCAAACAGTAAAGCAATTACAATATATAGAGAGACAGAAATGTCATATCTTGAGGTAACAAAACAAGGAAAAAAATAATAGTACAATAGATGGAAATAGGAGGATATGCATTTCCGGCGTTACACGTGCCCCACATTGTCTGAGGATGTTCGTGTAACGTAAACAGACTCAGAAAATGTCCCAAAAAAGAAACAGCGGAAATGCATATGCTCAAAACATCAACAAAATTTAGCATTCGTCTAATTAAGCATAAATAAATTTTTTTTTAGACCATAATAATTGAGTGGAGACACTCCTAATCTTATTCCACTCTGTCATCTTGCACAAAATAAAACAGGTTGACAACATATTAAAATTCATAGAAAACATAGAAAATGGTTTAGCTATTCTAAAATCATTAAAATTCGTAACACTATAAGAAATGGAATACTATTTGCAAAATTGATCAGAGTGCATGGTCATAAAAAACAGGTATATCAAAATACGCAAACTAATAATTAATTACATAGAATACACATTTTTATGTAACCTTTTCATAATTAATTTTCTCGTCATGTCCAATTAACGCTAAACAAGAAAATAATATACATCAGATCGAAAAAAACATAAATATTGACAGTAGAATTCTTTCAGCTGTCCAGGAAGAAAAACAATTCCGCCTTCCGTACTCGCAAGTACAAAGAATGCCGACAGCGCCGCAAGAGCCAACAGCGGCACAAGAGCCGACAGCGGCTCGCCTCGCCAGTATTGTTGCGCCCGCGTGTGCGGCACGCTTGATCTCACTCGCCCTTGTGACGGCGTTTCCAGAACGTCCGTTCCACTGAATTCTTTCGGAAAAACTCACTCCCGAGTAATCTCAAGGAGTCCATAATCACTATCACTGTGGATAACTCAACACTGTCCATCATCACACGCATGTACTAGCCTGAAACTTAAAACAGCGTCTAAGTACATCGGCAATGACTAGTAAATCACATATTTATGGAATCTTACACCTATTTACAAAATCATATTTACATTCCTTAATCTACTGTGACTCAGCTGAAAACTTAAACTAGCAGCTTGGATTTTTCAGTTGATTAGAACATGATTAAATTGATTAAAATTAAATTGATTAATCAAAATTAATTACTTATTAATTACAACTTCTTTAATGACCTTGGTCAGTCAAAAGCATGGCAATCTAGCAAATCGTTAAATCTTACACTCTATTTTACATACTGTATAAATTACCCATTGTGTGGTATTAATCGATCCTAGGTTGGTACAATTTCAAGTCTACAATATTCCGTAAGCATTTGTGTGAGGCATACCAATGACTTTATATGGTCCATTATAAACAAACTTAAATGTAGAGTTTTCATGGTCTATCTCGCTCGATTTCTCATGAGCTTTTACAAGTACTAAGTCTCCGATTGCAAACTTAGCAAAACGCGCTTTAGCGTCATGACGACGTATGCGAGCATCGGCTTTTAGCTTCATTACTTCTCGCAAACGATCTTTTTTCACACCAATACTAACGTTAATCCGTGGAGGGAATTTGATTATCTCTTCCAATTCACTTTCTACACTTTTGTCAATGCCGAAATTCCTCATGTTATGGCAGTTCAAACTCATTCCTACGTCAATGTCATCCGGCCAGTTAACAATGTGTATAGGCTGGTATTGCCTATGCACACCGTCTCCTGCCTCGTCAAAACCAACTACCATTGTTTTATCTAGTGACATACATGTCAAAGTTTTGCTTTCGCAGTTAATCACTGCACGGTACTTTAATAGCCAATCTAACCCGATAATTACTTCCGTAGTTAAGTCTGGCACGACGACAAACTCTTGTTCAAATCGTGCCCCACATATCTCGAAGTTGACAAAAATCTGTTTTGTGACCGGTTTACTGGCCTTCCCAGTAGCACCGATAATTTTCACTCCTGTTACTGGCATAACTACGATGCCAGGTCTGTCTTTCAGTAACTCAAATATTTTCCCAGATACAGCACTCAATTCTGCACCGGTGTCAATCAACACGTTTAGTTGTAGGTCGTGCATATTAACAGACACTACTATCTGTCTACGCTTGTCCTCGACTGTTTCTTTATTTTCCCACAGTAAATCCTCGTCTATATCCAGGTCATTCCAGAAAAAACCATCCGGCTTTGATCCTAAATCCGTTTTATCTGGCGGCTTTTTCAGTCTCTGTTCACATACAGTTTTAATTTCAACACGTTTGTCCTGAGGCTTAGTCTGTAGCTTCGCCTCCAATACCGAAACCTTTTCCTGTAACTCGTCAACTAGTGAGTGTTGCTTTGCTATCGATTCACTAATTGTCACCTTCGTTGATTCCACTTTGGTCAGATTGATCTCATCTGCCAATCTACCTGGAGGAATGTGCCCAGTAGCATCTGAAATTACTTCCTCTGGATCTGCGCAACCCACACTGCTATCGTCTGACTGTATAATGTCAGCTCTAACCTCATACACGCTGTAATCTATGTGCTTTTCTACCAACCGTGTCCGGCTATCACCAAAATTTTCGTAATCTTTCTCCTTAATACTCTCGCAATGTTTAAACTGGAGGTTTGCGTCGGATGGGTCGGCTACTTCTACCACTATAACTTTCGGTAAAGTCTGCCGGTTAGGGCCAGAACTTTCCGTTACTACTTCAACATCTAACTCCTGCAGGACGAAACACGACGAATCTTGCTCGTGCTCCCCATTAACATCAACTATTTCTGGTAAAGTCTGCCGGTTAGGGCCCGAACTTTCCATCACTTCACAAATACTATCTTCCTGTGGGACGAGACGCGGCAAATACTGCACGCGCTCCCCATAAACACTTCTCCCATACAGACCCCTATAATCTCTTAGTTCGTCGTATAAGCGACCGAACTGCCTTAACCAGACCTCATCCCTCTCTGCATCCCCTCGCTCAATGACGGACGTTTTATCCGACATCTGATCTTCTCTCAACAATTGCGAATCATTCTTAAACTCAATCTCCAGTTCCGCTGTGGGTATTACAGCTGCCACTTTATGATCGATTTCCGGAACACTACTTAAATTGTTCTCACTGACAGCGAATGTATTTTCTACTGCCGTGTATACAGCTGATCTACTACTTGTGGGCGCACTCCTTTCTCCTAACACTGGCACACTCTCCCGCCGTTGATTATTCCATACGGAATTTTCATAACGACGACACCTGGGTTTTCTCTTGTTATTGGGCCGCCAAAATTTCTCCACGCCCGCTCGGCCCCTCACCGGCGCGGCTAATGGTTTCCCTGTCTCGTCCCAGCAGATACGCTCCCCGGATGCTGCTGAGGCGGCTGATCACACCCTCTGGCGTTATTACTATTCTGTGAAGCCCGTATCACGTTAGTATGATACTGGTTTCTGTCATTCCTGTTATTATTTGCATTGTACCGATTGTTATTACGGTCCGAACCATTATTGTTATTGCTGCGGTATGCATTATTCCCATGGTTATCGTTGTTATGGTTGGGGTGGTACCCGTTGTTGTTACCACGGCCTCTACCACTGTCGCGATTATTGCGCCAATTGTCCTCGTCCTCAACTCTTTCCAGGAAATCATTGATTGTCCTGTAATTGCTTCCTACGTAGCGTTTTGTATCATCTGGAAGCCTTTTGTAGAGTTCCCAGACTATTTCGGATTCCGTGCGGCGATCACGCAAATATTCCAACTTGCGGATCCAGCCCTCACAAAATTCCCTCATCGAGCCGCGCGAATTCGCATCGAAAGGCCTCGATACGACAAATTCGCGCCAGACACTTTGCTGTTTTTGCTCTGACCAGTATTCAGCCAGAAACAAATTTTTAAACTCGTCAAAAGTCAGGTTCGTAATGTCGAGGTTTAAGCCCCAAAGCTTGGCATCACCAGCCAGCACATCAATAACCGCATTAATTTTTCTCTCATTAGTCCATGATCTGGGTAAAACTCTTTCACAATTTTTAATGAAATCCGTCGCGTGTATACCGCCTTTTTTCAAGGGGTCGAACCGCTCCTCTTTCGTCAACAATTCCGAACTATGTGCACAGATTGGCACATAGCTCTGTTTTTCGTCAAGTTTCTTTTCTAATTCCGACACTCTCGTAATTACTTGGCAAGTGGTTGTCGCAAGCGTTTCCACTTCCCTCTTTTTCTCTTCGCAGGTATTAGCCTGCTCCCTCACTTTAGTGTCTACTTCGGACACTAAAGCCTTTAAAGTTTCCACCTTCTGTTGATCCTCTTTTTTCACTAATTGAATTTGTTCCGTCACCTTGTTCTCGATGATCGGAGCAACTGCTTCTCCTACACTTTTCTCGATTCTGCTAATTTCGGAATCAAAACGAGTATTTATGCTCGCAATTTCCGCCTGAACGCCTATCATTTCCTGTTTAAGATTACCGATTTCGGTATTAATTACAACAATATCTTCTTTGATTTTATCAACTTTTGTGTTAACAACTTCAACATTGTTGTTAACAACATTAATAGCTTTGTTCTGATTGTCTAGCATTCGTTCAATTTTTTCAGACTGAGCTACTTGCTTGGCAGCCTGAGCTTTAATTTCTACCGATTGACTCTTGATTTCGTTAATCAAAACATTCAATAAATCAGTTAAATTCCCGGAAACCACCGGTTTTACTTCCGTAGCGGCTTCCTCTTTCATTGTCCCCCCGTATTCGTCATCAAGGGATACAGATTTGATTTTCACTTCCGATTCCGAAACATTTTCTAAAGTTTGGAATTCCATTTCTGCTCTTTGTTGCGTTTCGGCGGTCGCGTCTTTCATGCTAGCCGCCTGCCACTGAACAATGGGAACCGCCGTGCGCGTTTCCCACTGTTCGACCGATTGTTCCGTATCCAAGTCTACCAAATTTTGGTAATTGTTGCCTTCACTCATTTTAATAATTTTCAATATAAATGACAAATCTCAAATGTAATTAGGATTACTCCCACTACTTATTCTCGCTGACGTAACGGCCTGTACGTAACCAGTACTTTGTTACGAGATTTGCACAGTGCCAAATTCGTGTCCAGAACAACCTCAAATCCAAAGATTGTCCTGTCACCAGGTCGCCACGTGTAACCTCCCCCTCACTTACCGACCTTAATGACAGTGAAAAATGAAACCGCGTGTACCTAATGGGAGTTTTGGAAAAGCAATCGTCACCGAAGTTAACCTGTCGGTAAAGAGGGAGGAAAGGGTTACATCTAAATGAAAGGAAATGTGCTAATGAAACTGGTGGAAATTAATTTTGAAAAGGGGTAAAGTTAATAAAGAAGGTAAATGTGCAGCCGTTACGTTAACAATTAAGTAGCGGTAATTAGGTATTTGAGATTTGGGGGAAATCACGGTCGCCAGTCCTAAGGACAATTACTATAGTAACTGAAAAAGAAAGGTTATTACACATATAATTAGCACTAGAAGCGTGGCAACTGAAGGTTGACACGTGTAGTGTGAAAACTGAAAGTTTGTCAGAAGTAATAAATTTCGCTACACCCTGACTTAATTTAGCAAAAGAATTAATAACCGGAAAATCGAAAGTTAATTTAGTGACTGAAGTTAATAGTGAGCTTTCTTTCTGAAGCACATCGAAATTCAGTAAAATACGGTTAGTCTTGGACTACCTCAACAATCATTTCAAAAACTACTTGAATCTACGCAATTTAGAAATAAGAGATTTAACTTTGAACTTGAATTAAATGATTCTGAACAATTAACAATAGTAAAATTTAGTACGTACCAAGCTGAGCTGCAGTCACAGGTAAGCTAAAATACGGTAACAAAGCTCGCACTCTTAATTCGTGCTTGTGTAATCTGAATATTGTAGCCAGCTATTAATGCCATAATTGAACTTTGAAATTAAAGCAGTGAAAACGAGTTAGCTATATTACTTTAATGCTGGCGTTTGAATTTCAACGACACTCGGGTTCATTTCGGAAAAGGAAGGGAACCTGCTTGGTAATGCAATTGGGACGATGAGCAACAAAGGTTCATGCTAAGTTGCTGTAATATTGCGAGGCAAATGGAACAATTTGAAAAGCTGAGGTCTGCCATACAGTTCTGAAACTTTACGTGCTTTTAGTCTTCCTTGTTGGTTGATTGAAGGTTTGAAGCCGTCGATCGAGGAGGTGGCGACAGTCACTCATTGTCGGCCGTCGCTGTTGCGGAAGCTGGATGTTGACGCGCCTTCTTCTCGGCACGGTCACCAGGCGAAACGGGCTCTTGATGTGCGCCAGCTAATGCTTCCCGTCCGCGACACCATGTCAGAAACTATCATCGCGAGTCGAGCGCAATTACATGCTGCCAAACCCCGAAAGCGCGGCAACTCGCGGGAGCGTCACACAACACCTGCTCCACTCGCTACTCCCGCCAGACTCTCACTGCCCGCGCTCCACGCGGCCGAGTTCACCCTACCAAAGATCCTACACACTTTGATTCTTCACACGACCTATCGATGTAATCGTTCGATAGCAGTTTTCCCTAGGCAAGACCCAGCGTAAAAATACAAATAATATTTACGAAACAAACCAATTATACATCGACATAAGTGCATAAATATATATATATCCAAACAGTAAAGCAATTACAATATATAGAGAGACAGAAATGTCATATCTTGAGGTAACAAAACAAGGAAAAAAATAATAGTACAATAGATGGAAATAGGAGGATATGCATTTCCGGCGTTACAGATGTTTCTTTGCGTTTCCACTTCACGGTCACAGCACTAACAATCTACCTGGGCTGCTTTAGAAGGTTACTGCCGTAGCGGCCCCTTGTCATTTAGTAGGCCTGCACAACAGACAAGCAAGGTGGGCTGCCGACCTCCCTTCAAGAGCACATATCAAAACATCGCCAGTGAATGTAAACATCAACAGACCTTCCGCATAAACATGACACTACATCGTGAAAAGCCATGTGACAGAGATCTACCAATTGGAACCAAGTGACTGCTGTTACTGCTTCTCTACTTACAGCACAGTACTCCCAGCCTCCTTTTATAATGGAGTGCCCATCTCTCCTGATATCTAGTGATAAATTCCGTATTACATACGGCTGTCCGAATACTTTTGATCTGCCCGCATCTCGTGGTCGTGCGTTAGCGTTCTCGCTTCCCACGCCCGGGTTCCCGGGTTCGATTCCCGGCGGGGTCAGGGATTTTCTCTGCCTCGTGATGGCTGGGTGTTGTGTGCTGTCCTTAGGTTAGTTAGGTTTAAGTAGTTCTAAGTTCTAGGGGACTGATGACCATAGATGTTAAGTCCCATAGTGCTCAGAGCCATTTGAACCATACTTTTGATCTGTTAGTGTACAATGGAATCAGCTGTGGATTTAAAGTCTGCTATCTTTGACTCTTTGGCTTAAATAATTACGTTGATTTCATTTGACCAATAACTTTCCTCTTTAGCATTAGGAACATTAACTGAGTCAAGTTATGTTGAATACACACACTTTCCGATTTCTTCGCTGATTGGCTGCCATTTTATGGTAATAACTCCACATCACTACATTTCCGATCCGTGGTTATGTAGCAAATTCTGCTGTTTTTTTTCTGCACCCTCTGTATAAAGCGTCACATAATTTACAACAGGCCGGAGCTAATTTTCTCGCGATAACGCACTTCCACAAGCACACGGATTTCAGTTTGATCGAACCAGCCACCATCATTGCGCTGCCCTAACGAAATGATGCAAATACTATGTTAATAGCCTGAAATAACCAGCTGATGGAATCGCCTCACTTTAAATAAATTTAACTGCTAATACGATAATTATTCGGTAACCCTTTTTACTTTATTCCGAAATATTAACTGCAGCGCAAATAGGAGATAACACGTGCACTGCTAGAAGCATAAATTGACACGTATAGATTACAGATTATTGTTGTTTCCAATTGCCACCGCGACCGAAAGCCTGCACATATCAACCACAGTGATTTGATAGGAATGCAAGAAGCGTACAGTTTCTGATTATTAGACTTTGCCCCAAGGAGTAAAAAGCCAAATTTCACAATAAATTGACAATAACAGTTTTGCACCTAGTCGGATTCTCGTTTTCTCTGCCACCCATTACGATAAAATACTGTGTTTCTGTGATGAGATAAGCATTCAGGACTACCAGCGAGACTAAAACGTTCGAGTTTTGTACAAGAACATTCTCACAGAAGGGAATCAGTCAAAAAGTATAAGATAAACGAGAATAACGATGATGAATTTCGCAATGCGCTTACTTCTGCAGGCCACATTATAGTGTATAGGAGTGGATACTTTGTGTCCCATTATCACTGTCTCTAAACCGTTGCCGAACAGTTGTTGATAAGCCTCCGACCGAGCTTGAATATCTCTATTTTTTCTTCATGGTCTTTTTGCGGGTTATACATAGGTGGAAGCAATATAGGGTTGAGCCTTTTAGGAATGCAGCTCTCGGAATAAAAACAGTACACTGTGATGCACCTCTTCTGCAGTGTCAGCCACTGGAGGTGAACTAGCATCTCCATGACATTTTCATGCTTACTAAACGAACCTGTGACAAAACGCTTTGCTTTTCTTTGGATCTTCTCTATTACCTGCACCAGTCCTTTCTCGTACGGACGAGACCGGCGAGAAATTTTCAATATTCGGTTGAACGAGAATTTTGTATCTCCTTCTTGAATGGACTACATTTCCTCATGATTCTTACGATGAACCTCAGTCTGGTATCTGCTTTCCCTGCAATTAGTTTTGTGTTGTCCTTGCACTTTAAATCACTGCATATTCATACTCATCCAATGGCGGGAAAAAATTATAACACCAAGAAGGAGTTGCGTGACATAAAAGAAAGTCGGTAGGCGTTACTGCATCTGTAGAATGATGTGAAATCAGCCCAGTCGCTTAAGGATGACGCTGGCAGCGCCACTGTAAGGATGTAGATCAGGTTTGCTTAAAATACACGCTGTAACGGTAGTGAGCGTTAACTACTTTTGAGACCGGACGTGGTGAGTTGTTGTTAGTCAAGAATGCCTTTAAGGTGATGGCTCTGAGCTCTATGAGACAACTTCTGAGGACATCAGTCGCCTAGAACTTAGAACTAATTAAACCTAACTAACCTAAGGACATCACACACATCCATGCCCGAGGCAGGATTCGGACCTGCGACCGTAGCGGTCACGCGGTCTTTAAGGTGACAAAGAGGCCATTACATGAGTTGGAACGAGGTCAAGTACTAAGGCTACGAGAAGCTGGATGTTCGGGCTGCGACACTGGAGAAAGACTTGGCAGAAATGTAGCTGCTGAACATGACTGGTGGTAGCGGTAGTCACGATAGTCTACGGTCACAAGAAGACCGGGCTCTGGATGGCCACGTGGCGCTACCGAGAGGTAATACCATCCTGTTCGGCGTACGGTTCTGGCGCATCGTACTGCATCTGCAGCAGCAATTTGAACAGCAGTTGGCACAATGAACTGTTACAAATCGGTAAGTTCAGGGACAGCTCCGAGCCAGACGCCCTGTAGCATGCATTCCACTGACTCCAAACCACCGCCATTTGCGACTTCAGTGGTATCAAGCGAGAGCTCATTGGGAGTCACACTGGAGGTCTGAAGTGTTTTCTGATGAAAACTGGTTCTGCCTCGATGGCAGTGATGGCCATGTGTTGGTTACAAGGACGCCAGTTGAGGGCCTACAACCAATCCCTGCGTGCTAGACGCACTAGACTCACAGCTGGACTTATCGTATGGGCTACGATTTCGTATGACAGCAGGGGCACTGTCGTTGATTTTCCCACGCACCCGGACTGCAAACTTGTACGTAGACAGCTGATTTGACATGTTGTGCTGCCATTCATGGAAAGCACTCCAGGAGGTGTTTTCCAACACGATATCGCTCGTCCACATACCGCTGTTATAACACAAAATGCTCTACAGAGTGTCGACATGTTGCCTTGGCGTGCTCAATCACCAGACCTGTCTCCAATCGAGCTCATACTAGAGACATCATCGGACGACAACTCCAGCATCGTCTACATCTACATCTACATCCATACTCCGCAAGCCACCTGACGGTGTGTGGCGGAGGGTACCTTCAGTACCTCTATCGATTCTCCCTTCTATTCCAGTCTCGTATTGTTCGTGGAAAGAAAGATTGTCGGTACGCCTCTGTGTGGGCTCTAATCTCTCTGATTTTATCCTCATGGTCTCTTCGCGAGATATACGTAGGAGGGAGCAATATACTGCTTGACTCTTCGGTGAAGGTATGTTCTCGAAACTTCAACAAAATCCCGTACCGAGCTACTGGGCGTCTCTCTTGCAGAGTCTTCCACTGGAGTTTATCTATCATCTCCGTAACGCTTTCGCGATTACTAAATGATCCTGTAACGAAGCGCGCAGCTCTCCGTTGGATCTTCTCTATCTCTTCTGTCAACCCTATCTGGTACGGATCCCACACTGGTGAGCAATATTCAAGCAGTGGGCGAACAAGTGTGCTGTAACCTACTTCCTTTGTTTTCGGATTGCATTTCCTTAGGATTCTTCCAATGAATCTCAGTCTGGCATCTGCTTTACCGACGATCAACTTCAAATGATCATTCCATTTTAAATCACTCCTAATGCTTATTCCCAGATAATTTATGGAATTAACTGCTTTAAGTTACTGACCTGCTACATTGTAGCTAAATGATAAAGGATCTTTCTTTCAATGTATTCGCAGTACATTACACTTGTCTACATTGAGATTCAATTGCCATTCCCTGCACCATGTGTCAATTCGTTGCAGATCATCCTGCATTTCAGTACAATATTCCATTGCTGGAACCTCTCGATATACCACAACCGGCATTACCTGTCCCCGTATTGGCCGACTATTTGCAACAGGCGTGGAACTCCATCCTTCTGACATCCGGTACCCGTATAACACAATGCATGCATGTTTGCACGCTTGCATTCACCATCATGGCCCTTACTCCGGTTACTGTACCAGCATTTCACATTTGCAATGGCTTATCTCACGCTGTGGTGTCGTAACCTAATCACTTAAATATGTTACCTAAACAAATGTATTCCCAAAATTTCATTACTCTACATTAATTATTTTTTTGGTGTAGTAATTTTTTTCTGTCAGTGTATTTTATGGAAGTGACTGTTGCCAGTGATTGTGCTGCAAGTGTGTAGTCATACAATAAGGGTTGTGCAATGCTTTACATCTGTTTATGCTGAGAGCCAACTGCCAATCACTGCACCATGCGTCGAACCTCTGTAGGTCTTCTTGCATTTCGTTTCAGTTTTCTAGCGCTACAACTATACTGTTAACAACAACATTACCCGTGAGCACCCTCGTGGTGCTTCCGAGGCTTTTCATTAGGTAATTTACGTATATTATGAAAAGTAATGCTCCTTTAACACTTCCTTGTTTAGGCCAAAGCTAATTTTGCGTCTGAAGATTTCTATCCGTTAAGAAGGACACGATATGCTGTGTTTGCTAGGAGCTCTTCAGTGCAATCACGCAGCTGATCTGATATTCCGTACGCCCTGTTTTGTTCATTAGGCGGCACTGTGGAACTGCGTCAACAGCCGCCATCTGGGAGTCAGTATCCACTGGTTTCTGGATCTCGTGGACGGAGAGAGCGGGTTGGGTTTCACATGATCGTTCTGCACGGACGGTACCCACACGTGTGGGGGATAAAAGAATTTTTTTTTATTTTTATTCTGCCTTGAGTTATTTGAATTGGATTGCTTCCTATGGGAAGCCGATTTCTTAGCTAGAACACGGTTCCAGCACCCGATGCCAAGTTTTGCATCACTCGCAAGCGTAACACAGACGCGTCGCCCTCTTAGCTGCTGGCTTCCAACTTCAGACGTCTTCCATCTTGACTTTAATGAAACCACCATAGCGGCCATCTCCAACCGTACGTCATGTTTTCCCTGTGTGAGCCACATGTTTGGTAAAATAAGTCACCACAGTGTTTTTACCGAAAACAGACTGTTCTCGTTCATCCGCAAAATCAACCTGGATGACTGTCTGACAAGCACATCACAAGTCCCTTTCGCACATTTGTTCACTGATCGCATGTTGATTTCTATAGAGGAGATTTCCGTCCCCCAGAAATGTATTCCAGAATTCTACAGCGGACTGAACAAACGATATAGGGCTTTAGTTGTGCACATCTGATCCAAGACACTTCTTGAAAAGGGGGAATGACCTGCGCATTTATTCAATAACCAGGAGCGCTTCGCTTCTCTTGTAACTTACGGTACACAGCAACTAGAATAGGAGCAAAAGCCACTTCTTTTACATTATACAGAATCGTCTAGATATCCCATCAGTTACAATCACCATTCCTCCGCTGAACAATTTTGGTTGTTTCTATCTGGCGGTAACTTGTGTCGACATCCTATCTCCGTTGGTCCATCATGGACAGGGGAAATCGTCTGGTTAAGTAACTGTCAATGTCAAAGAAGTTCACCAACAGCCGTGTTACTTACTATGTTGTTTCATTTTATTTTGAAGGCTACCAGTTTCAGCATTTCATTATGCCATTTTCAGACCCAATATGCATCTCTCGAAATAAACGAAAATGTTATTTAGAGCCAAAAAACCCTGCGTGTCGTGAATTCAATCGTTACACTTGTGCTTCATTCGAAGACTTGATCTAAGTCTTCGAATGAAGCAGTAGTTTAACTATTCAATTCACGACATCCAGAGATTTAGGGCACCGTATGACATTTGGGGCATAGTGAAATGCTGAAACTGGTAGCCTTCAAAATGAAATAAAATAACATCTTAAGTTACACGACTGTTGGTGAATTTCATTGACACTGACAATATATCGACATCTGTAAAGCCATTTTTGTAACTACTTCATTTATTTGCATAACATCCACAACCCGATCCATCGGAATATTTGTTCAAAGTGACGTCCCTCAGCTTTTATGCAGACGTGCCGTAGCAACACATAGTTTCGATTTGCTCTGCCAAACGATCTTGTGTTTTCCGGACAAAGTCACACCGATCGAGAATTTCTTTCAGTCGCAACAAATGTGTGGAATTTTCACGTGACCCCATAAGATGAAAACTGATTGTGTCAGAGGATGAACGATCTGAGCACGAAAATCCGCTGTGGTCTCAGGCATGTTAAGTTTGTAAGATGAAAGTTTATGAGACAGTTACAGGTGTCTGAAGATGGTGCTACTTAAACAGTTTCTATTGACTGCAAGACAAAACCCGAGCACGCTCACAGCACAACATTAGAGGCTCGTGGGACGCATTACCAATTTCTCCCAGCATTCACGATGCGCCGCAGTGAGGTATGTAAGTATCTGGACAAACACACGGTTGAAAAGCATAACTTCCACACATGCATCTCTCAGACATATCAAGGCTGGCAGAGTTATTTACAAATTGGCAAGACTGGGCACCATTGATTTTAAGGTCACATTGCAGCTGCCTAGACTAATCATGATGCAATCCACAATGCTGTCATAGGATTTGCAGCCAGCGTCTGGGCACACAAACTGCAATATAAGCGATAAAAGGTAATTCCTAAACGATTTCTGTTGTGCCGCATCAAACCAGTCACGGGACTGATGACTAGAAGAAAAAAGGACAGTTCTAAAGCATACATAGAGAAGTTTGCCGCAGAGACTCAGGGGAGCCTCTGGGACAACACTGGTTGTGGCATACTAGGCGTTGAGTGCAATAGATACGGAGGTTCTCCTTACTGACGTCGCAGAGAAAATCTTCCCAAAGAGAGAGAAAGTATTTTATTGGGAATAACAACCAAACTAGAACAAAAATTATAGAAAAGCGTCAGTGGCAAACAGCCGAGGAAAATGTAACACAAGCTGCTGAGTATATGACAGATTTTCAAACATCAAGGAGAGCATGCGTATGAATCATATAAATCTGTATGGAGGCGTTGTCTGACAGGCCATGGGCCATACCCCGGATAGTTGTATAGGATAAGGAAAGGTCAGACAAATATTTTTGCATGTGGCGAGATTGGTATACGAGACCATATAGTACTTGGGTGTCCTACCTACATAGATAAACAATAGGCATTAGTACACTAAGTAACATTGTTACTTGAATGAAGTAGCAAATAAGGTATTCAGGAGGGAATTTAGAAAGTATTTAGAAAATACAAGCACTCAGTTGTGCTTTATAATAATGAAGTGAATACTGTGAGTGTAGTGAATAATACCGAGGATTCGCTGACGCCGGAATTAATCCCAAGAGACGACGACCAGAATCAGTGTGCGGGTGGCCAACAACGAGGCAGCTATGGCAGAACAAGCAGATTGAATGACAACTTGTAGATTACTTATCTCGGTCTCCTATGAAGAGCAGGCTGCGCGAGATGGTAAGGCGAATCCGTTAAGTCCCACTGGTTGACCACAATCGATCTGCGGACTACGGCTCTACCTTGCCTTTTGGTCTCATCTCGGGGCTGACGTGCGGTGTGTTCAGGATTATTTGGGGATAGTATAGGCTTCCTAAAACGCCGGATCTAGAGACTTAGCGTGTTGTCCCGAGCATTTGAGGACTCATTCGCACACACGTAGGTAGTGCTAGCATAGGTCGTAGCTGTGTAGTTCCGAAACAGAAGCTTCCTGAAGAATATAAAATCCTTATCCCTGAGGTGCCCTATTGATTAAGATCAGGAGCTGCCAGTAGGCCATCTGCTGGGATGGTAGCGTAGACGATCACCAGGTGTAACACCAAGGTTTAAGATCTTAGCATTTTTTTTATAGAGGATGTCCATAATTAAAGTTCCAGTTTCAAAATTCTGTAGAAAGAGAACCACTGCTCAGAATGACGTCATACTCGTATTTGAACAGCATATTATTGACGCACGGGGAAATGTCGCGGAACAATAATTAACGAAAATTTTCCCAGTAGATGGCACAGTAAGCGTGTTAACGTAAATGTGGTCGGCTACAAATGACAGATGAATCGCAACACGATGGCTATATTTGAGTTGCACATTGCACCACTCATGCTGTTCAACGAGCATGACTGCACAACTTCGGCAGTCAACAGTTGTGGCACTGTTAGCTGAGACTATTCATCACGGCAAGATCGTACGGCAAGGTCGTACCACATCGGATGGGTAAAATCAGTTTTTAATTGTACTGGGGTCAAAAGCCACATAAATAGAAAAATAAGATCGGTTTTTAATTTTTCTGAAACTGGCAGAACGTATCTTCAGTATTCTGTCCACCGTTTTCGAAACAAGTTCAAATCGAAAAACAGCATGTTCCACAACAGACCGGGGTGTCTCGGGAGTCACGTTGAGAATGCGCTGCGCAGTGCGTGCCTTGAATTAAGCTACGTTCATAACTAGAGCACTGAATACAACATCTTTCAGATAATGCCACAGGGAAAAGCCACTCGGATTAAGATCAGGAGATATGAACAGCCTGGCTGTAGGGAAATGACGGCTGATAATTCAAGCATTGCCGAAATGCTTTTGTAGCATCCGCTTCAGCCAGTTGGTTGTGCAAGGCGCAGAGGAGAGCCTCTTGCATAAAAATTATGCTGCCCATACATCTGCTGGTAAATAGTTGGAATGACGTTGATGCGCAAAAGACTCTCACAACGTTTGCCAGTGACGGTACAGGTAATAGCATTGGGTTGGGTTCTTTGGGGAAGAAGACCAGACATCGAGGTCATCGGTCTCATCGGATTAGGGAAGGACGGGGAAGGAAGTCAGCCGTGCCCTTTCAAAGGAACCATTTGCCTGGAGCGATTTAGGGAAATCACGGAAAACCTAAATCAGGATGGCCGGACGCGGGATTGAATTGTCGTCCTCCCGAATGCGAGTCCAGTGTCTAACCACTGCGCCACCTCGCTCGGTCAGGTAACAGGACCCCTAGGATTCATCTATTCGAAAGAACACGGTCCTACGATAAACGACGCCGTCAACTTGCACACCACAGTCATCTTTGCAGAATCAAATGGTACCGGTTGATGTGCGTGTGGATTTTCCGTTACCCATATTCTGCAATTCTGCTTATTGACATCTCCTTGGAGACGGAAATGAAGTTCATCTGTCCACAGAATGCTGCATGGTCACTCATTGTACATTTCCATGCGAGCAAGAAATTCCAGAGCGAACGTTTGTCTTGATGGCAGGTCAGCAGGAAGCAACTCCTGAACCTGGGTAACTACGTGAGGATAGTATGGCAGGGTGTTTTGTAGGATTTTATGCATCGTGCTCGCAGGCTTGTCCAACGTGCGGGCGATTCCCCGGGCACTGTATATATACACACACCATCGATCGACCTCTCCTGCACTGCTGTGGCCACATCTTCGACGGACCTAGGATCAACTACTTTCCTTCCTCTGCCACATTACACTAAACGAACCTGTCTTTTCGAATTTTGTTATCATTTTCTTCAGACCCTTAGCAGACGTCGGAAACAAAGCTCTTTTCATACCCCCTGAGTGTCCGGAACTTCTGCAAGGCTACTGGCGCACTGTCACTGTTCTTGTAAAAGAGCCTTACCAGCAGCACGAGATGCTTCGTGGAGACAGTCGTTTTGGGCGTCTCGCATACAAACAGAGGAACAGCTGAGTGCCGTGCGACTGTTAGTGTGCACCTATCGATCAAATTTTTGTTAAACTTTTTTCGTTCCATGACGTTTGCTCTGCATCCTCCTGTTCAAATTTGACGTCCTTCTGACCAGTGGTTCACTTTCTACAGCCTTTTGAAACTGGAGCTTTAATTACGGACATCCTGTGCATTTATTTTTTCACCAATTACCAAATTGCTTGAACTACATTACAGATCTGGAAGCAAATATTTGATTACAGTTGTATAGAAACTCCTGTAGCTATCTGGAAATACAGCCTTCAAGAGATTCCAGAAGACGATTGTCGATATTATAAGCAGTACTAAATATTCGTAAATTTTAAACTTCCTGGCAGATTAAAACTGTGAGCCGGACAGAGACTCGAACAAGGGACTTTTGCCTTTCACGGGCAAGTGCTCTACCGTCTGAGCTACCCAAGAACGACTCACTACCACTCTTCACACCTTCAATTCTGCCAGTACCTCGTCTCCTACCTTGCAGACTTCAAAAATTTCTAAATTCATAAATTTATTTCCCCATCACCTTGTAAGAAGAATTTCTACGGAAAACCAAAGAACTATCATTCAGAAAGAAATAGTTATGTTTTTGTAGATAATTTATTTTAAACCTTTTATTGTTGACACAGTTGCTGCTCATTTATTTGCACATTGTTTGTCTTATGTACTGCGATAACTTTTTCTTAGCAGAACCTCACTGTGTGGACTCAGCGAAACGACTTACGTATGACTGATAGGCCGTTTCCCTGGCGTCTGCCTCAACTACAGTAGGAATAAGATAGGTCCCTCACACGAGCACAAAGGCGAGTCCGATGACGAATCCTTGCTCGTTGTTTATCTCGGTAAGCGGCGACAGCGTGGCGAGGTCGCGCCGCAGATACCAGGGGTACAGCCCGGAGTTCTTGAAGGCGACACTGACGATGTAGCTGGGACTGCCGCTGGTGCCGTTGTAGGCGGCCATGGTGGGTGGCTGCGGCTGGAGGCTGCTGTAAGCGTTCACTTTGCCGTCCGCCGCCGCCGCCGCCACCAACGTGACCCTCAGCTCCTCGCCAGAGGTCGCGTTCCCCAGGTACCTGCCCACCGCCACCAGCCGCCTGCCAGCGGCCGACATCTGGTTGCTCTCGTAGACGCGAACCTCCAGATCCTCCGCGTAAGGTGACTTAGCCCAGGAACCTATACAGCAACAGGTGAATTCAACAGTCTCATACCAGCGAGGGTATCCGTACTCGTCACTGCAGTTGACCGTCCTTAATTCAAAACTGTCACAATTCCTACAGCTAGTTACACTACTGGCCATTACAATTGCTACACCAAGAAGAAATGCAGATGATAAACGGGTATTCATCGGACAAATATATTATACTAGAACTGACATGTGATTACATTTTCACACAATTTGGGTGCGTAGATCCAGAGAAATCAGTACCCAGAGCAACCACCTCTGGCCGTAATAACGGTCTTGATATGCCTGGGCATTGAGTCGAACAGAGCTTGGATGGCATGAACAGGTACAGCTGCCCATGCTTCCAATGTGCGTTCACCGCGATGTCGCCAGACATGGACGCGACCATCATCATGCTGTAAACAAAACCTCGATTCATCCGAAAAAATGACGTTTTGCCATTCGTGCACCCAGGTTCGTCGTTGAGTACACCATCGCAGGCGCTCCTGTCTGTGATGCAGCGTCACGGGTAACCGCAGCCATGGTCTCCGAGCTGATAGTCCGTGCTGTTACAAACGTCGTCGAATTGTTGGTGCAGATGGTTGTTGTCTTGCAAACGTCCCCATCTGTTGACTCAGGAATCGAGACGTGGCTGCACGATCCGTTACAGCCATGCGGATAAGATGCCTGTCATCTCGACTGTAGTGATACGAGGCCGTTGGCATCCAGCACGGCGTTCTGTATTACCCTCCTGAACCCACCGATTCCATATTCTGCTAACAGTCATTGGATCTCGACCAACGCGAGCAGCAATGTCGCGGTACGATAAACCGCAATCGCGATAGGCTACAATCCGACCTTTATCAACGTCGGAAACGTGATGGTACGCATTTCTCCTCCTTACACGAGGCATCACACCAACGTTTCACCAGGCAACGCCGGTCAAGTGCTGTTTTTGTATGAGAAATCGGTTGGAAGCTTTTCTCATGCCAGCACGTTGTAGGTGTCGCCACCGGCGCCAACCTTGTATGAATGCTCTGAAAAACTAATAATTTCCATATCACAGCATCTTGTTCTTGTCGGTTAAATTTCGCTTCTGTAGCACGTCATCTTCGTGGTGTAGTTTCATATTCCATGGGTCATTTGCCCGATAAATCGCAATGATGTGGAACGAGTCATTTTTAGGTACATATCACAACTTAATTTGTAAATATGGCTACATGGTGAACATATATACGAGGGGCGTTCAGAAAGTAAGCTCCGATCGGTCGCGAAATGGAAACGACTATGAAAATCCGATAAAGCTTTGCACAGATGTGTTGGGTAGTGTCTCTAGTATAACCCCAGTTAGCATCACGTCGCTCTTCTCATTTCTGAGCTCGCAGTGAGTGCGTAAAGATGTCTAGAAAATAGTGTCTGCCGCCAAGTACGAGGGCCTGGTGAGAAATTTCGCCTAAAGCTATGCAGCTAATATTACATAACTGTCGTGCTGTTTCGTCTTCACGACAGTTCTCAGACGCATTCTGCAGGGGCAATGAAGATGCTCCTGCATCGTTTTCAAATGGAAATGTTAGATTACCCACAATACAGTCCGCAATTGTCTCCCCCTGAGTTTCATCTCTGGTCATATGAACCGCTGTCTTTGAAGACAACATTTTGACACAGACAACGAGGTGTAGGCCAGCGTGGAGAATTGGCGGAAAGCACTGGCGGCTGCCTTCTATGATGAGGCTATTGAAAAGTTGGTACAACGCTATGACAAAAGTCTAAGTCAGAACGGCGACTACGTAGAGAAGTAGCTGAAAGGTGTAGCTAATTGTTACAAGTAAAACATTTCTGATGTTCACTGTGGTTTCAATTTGGCAATCAATCGGAGCTTACTTTCTGAACAGGCCTCGTAAAATATCTTTCTTTCTTTCTTTTTTAAAAAAGTATCTACAGACGCGAGTTAGTAATTCCTACCCACCAACTTTTACAGTAATGGTTCCCAACTCTTCTTAAACCATTACTCCTGAGTGCATTCGGACATTAGCTAGTACCCCCACACTCTGCCTCCCCGTTCCTCCCCCCCCCCCCCTTCTCCCTTCACCAAATTATCACCAGCTTTTTTTAATAGTGATGATCTTTTGTAAGTAATTTCGTTTCGTGACTGCACAAAATCGAATAGTGTAGTTTTTATCCCTCAGGAAATTTCATTTTACCTCTCGGGAGTTAATTACCCCCACCTTGGAAACCACTGTTTTGCACATTACGATAACAGAAATTCTTCACAGAATAGGAGTTGTCAAAGAGAAGCTTTTTTAAGTTTTGCTGTCAAATTTTACTTTGCTATCTGTCAGACATTTTATATCACTGGCTAAGTGATCAAAAGTTTTTGTTATGGACAGAGGTGTACGAATTCCGATTGTAACCTGCCTAAACTTGCCTGTTAGCCAGGCAGGCAAGCTGCTGCAGGCTAGCAGCAGAACGGGCAGGCTGCTGTACCCCCATACAAGTCAAGGTGCTACCAACCCGAGCAGGCTAAAGGAAGCTTGCTTGCCTTTCCGTCATCCCGCTGTACTACGCTACGTAGCAGTTTATTCTGTTCGCTTCCACTGCAGTGTTATGAGTAGGGTTCGGGTATCACCCGAGTATCACGAGCCTCAGTGAATATATATCCATTCTGATTCATTGTAGGCCAGAAAATAGTGGATTTTATTTGTTCTTTTTTTCCTTTTTTGTCCTATTTCTGCCTTATTTATTTACTGATTTCGATATTAACGGTTTTCTCTGCACCTTCGCTCTCTTTCGACTAATACTGGTTGTTCTCAATTCGAACCATCATGAGGTCACCTCTAGTACATGTTTTCTGTAGTAAAAAGAACCATCTCTGAAAATAGATGGTTCTTTTTACTACAGAATAGGGATCCTTTTCACCTAAAAACCTGAAGATGTCTATTACACTGGAGTCGCAACAAAAGGAAGGTTTTGGAAGTCTAGTTTCTGTAACCTTAAAGTGTTTCAACCAAGTATGACCCCAGTTACACCAATTTTGATGACTTTTCGTAAGATGTGTATTGCGGTTTCCTTGAATTCATTCTAAGTGGCCAAAATAGTACATTCCAAATTCAACAAATGGATTATAGCAATCATAAAGTTCATTTTTCACATTATGTTAATCTATAAGGGTCGCCCAGAAAGTAATGCACTGCAATTTTCTCTGCAACAATTCTTTATTGAAAGTACTGAGAATTGCACAAACACAAGAATGGTGTTTTATCCACACACCGTATTTTTCCACGTAATCTCCATCCCGTTCTGTGGCCCCACTCCAGTGCGAAACAAGAGCGTGTATGCCGTGTCGGTACCAATCCTTGTCCTGGTGGCGAAGCCAGTGCCTCACTATGTGAGTTACCTCCTCATCTTCCTCAAAATGTCTTCCACGAATGGAATCCTGTAATGGCCCAAACAAGTGGAAATCTATGGGGACTAGGTCAGGGCAGCAAAACACCTCCTGGGTCGTTGTGCCGCCGAAGTGGCCGGAAGCACATCTTGATGTTGTTAATGTGTTAACATATGCTTCTGAATTAATGGTACCGCCTCTTGGCATCACATCAGTGAGAGTCAAACCTTCACAGTCCCAGAACACGGTGATCATGACCTTAGCGGCGGAAGCACTTGCTTTGAATTTTTTCTTATGTGAGGAATGGGAATGGGAGCATTCCATCCACTGTCGTTTTGTTTTGGGCTCAGAATGGTGAGCCCAGGTTTCATCACATGTCACAATCTGTGACAAGAAGGCCTCACCCTAAGCTTCAAAACGTTACAGCAAATCGAGACAAATGTTTTTTTCTGTGCGATTTTTGATCTACTGTTAGACACTGCGGGACCCATCTTGCACACACTTTTCAATAACCAAGAGTGCGAATAATTGCAAACACACTTCCTTTGCTGATTGACAGATGCAACGCCAACTGCCGTGTCGTAATGCGTCCGTCCTCACGAATGACAGCATCATCTCGCTGCAACATGTCAGGTGTGACAGGCTGTCGCTGGTCTCCCAAACCGCTGCAAATCGTGGAGCTCCGCCGAACTGCCTTCTGATCACCTCACCCTCCGTGCCCAGCGACTCACTGCACTTGTGTCGACGACAGACGCTCCATAGACTTTGCACAAGCGTTTGTGAATATTCCCCGCAGTTTCTTTCTCTGCAGTAAGAAATCCAATGGAAATGGAAATGTCGTGTGGCTAGGGCCTCCCGTCGGGTAGACCGTTCGCCTGGTGCAGGTCTTTCGATTATGACGCCACTTCGGCGACCTGCGTGTCGATGGGGATGAAATGATGATGATTAGGACAACACAACACCCAGTCCCTGAGCGGAGAAAATTTCCGACCCAGCCGGGAATCGAACCCGGGCCCTTAGGATTGACAGTCTGTCACGCTGACCACTCAGCTACCGGGGCGGCACGGTGCTTGTAACGTACATCACCTACAGACGCCATTTTGAAACTGTCCTGCAGCAACGCTATCTGTCGGAAGTGACAGAAACCTGTCGCGCTCATTCGGGAGACCTCAAATAATACATACGTAACGTTTCGCATTCGTAACAGTGTTGTCGGCTGAGAAAAAAAATGCGGTGCATACTTTCTGGGCAACCCTCGTATAAAGTATATGTCTGGAAACAGAAGCTTTTCTGTCGTACTAAGCTTTCTTAGCACCACGTTACATACCACAACAACGAATCCTACTCCTGTTATACCGTTTTCTCCTGCTGTTATATTACTCTCTATTCATTTGACTAGAAATCCTTGTCTTCTTTCCATTTAAAAATCTGTACTATATCTAGACACTATTTCGCAATCTTTTGCCAATGGAGAGAGCATCATGACACTTTTTTTATTGCAGGCCAACTGTGCTGTGATACACGTTACATGTCTTTAATACAGTGGTTTCCACTGTCTTATGCAGCCTCATGCCGGTGATCATTGCTGATTCTTCCGCCTTTAGGAGCAGTTTCCCATCCCAAGGACAAAAGAATTCCCTGAACCTCTGCCTGCGCCTCTGCCGTCTTTGACATGGACGTTGGCTGAATGAGGGTGACTTCTTATGCCGGATGTCTTCGGCCGCCATTGCTTACGATATTTAATCAAAATTCAAGCGGTGGCGGATTTCGATCGCCTGACCGAGGACGTTACTAATCAAAGACGTTGCCCCTATACCACGGGTACAGTAATGGAAGTATATAAATTTTGCATGTAAGTGATCAGACATTCTGTAATTATATGTGTCTTATTATATGACAAATTACGACGTCGGCAAGCGTGTGATTCAAAAAAATTGGCCCTTAGTACTTCATTTAGTTATTGACCAAATTTAAAAGTTGAAAATGGTATTACAATCCATTCATTAAGAGGGATAATCTTACGTTAAAGGTTTAAAATAATAACAAGCCAAGAATGAAAGTTTGTGTATATGTCAAGAGGCCGTGTAGCGTGCACATTACTCAGATTATATTCAGCCATTATTTGAGAATCGTAGCACTAAGCGACTTCCGACGAACTTGACACATATTTTCAAATCTTTCCAAAATTATTTCTCACTGACACCCCCTACAAAATAATGTAAGAATAAAACGTTTATTTCTTACTGCACTTTTGCTTTCATGCAATCCAGAACGACGTTTTCATTTTCTACTTCATTATTACGAACTCTACTTGCAATAACTCTTACTGCCAGTATCGAAATGTGCTACTGAAACTACCTACAAAACTATATCGTTGTAATATTGACGGGGTTTTGGGCCTTCTTCCATAAAGGATTTACGTGCTCAACGTAAAATATTGAACACGTCAATTTATATGTTAAGCAGAAAGTTGTCTGAAGTTATTTCATACATGGGACTTCAGTTATTTAAAGAATCAGGGATAGGTGAGTTACTGGTATATATTCCTGACATCGTCTGTATGGAAGCCATCTGCAATGTATGATAATTGGAGAAAACTTCGCAAGTCAAGATCATTAGAAAATCATTTTATTGAATGACCAGCATGAGTTGCCAACGTGTGAAACAAAAATGAAGGAGTGCCAGCTGGTGGTGAACATCGACACTGATAATCGCTGCAATATAGTTATGTTTGCGTTTGTACATAGTACTTCTATATTTGACATCGCAACGTGCAGCGACCTTCATGGTAGTGGGAAGTGCGTATGCAGTGTGAAGCGACATGGAACACTGATGGACAATTTGTTGTAAAAAATTTTAAGCTTAAGTTCCGACGGAATAGCTCTGTCGAAACCGGTCATTCAATAAAATTCTTTTTTAGCGATCTTGGCTTGTGAAGTTATATGCAGTTATTGGGTTACTGGAGTATTTGAACATCGGTTTACTGAAAACTGAACAGTGCCGGATCAGTCCGGCTAGACATTGGAGTCCTTACCTGCAGACTGGTTACCGCTCTGGCAGTAGCTGACAATCTGCGAGGGCAGTACGAGGGCGGTGAGGTTGACCCTCCGGTTGAAGTACCACGTCTCGTTGATGGGGCCGGACGCTGAGCTGTACAGCATGTCGTAGGTGGCAGGATCGCGGAACACCTGCTCGTAGTGCGGGTACTTCAGCCCTGTAACCAACAGCACACACTCTCTCGTGTCACTGGGAACTAATTACGAGCAAGGATCAATACAGCCTTGACTGCTTCTGCCAAGTACGATATGGGGTGTGGCCCAGTGACTCAGTGTAGACGCCGATTATATTACTTTCCACTAAAGAATATTTATGTCTGGGGATGGAGGAAACAGGAATTTTTAATTAAGTTTCAAAAAAAATGCCTCTGAGCACTATGGGACTTAACTGCTGAGGTCATCAGTCCCCTAGAACTTAGAACTACTTAAACCTAACTAACTTAAGGACACCACACACATCCATACCCGAGGCAGGATTCGAACCTGCGACCGTAGCGGTCGCTCGGTTCCAGACTGTAGCGCCCAGAACCGCTCGGCCACACTGGCCGGCGCAAGTTTCAAGAAGAAATATTTAATAACTTAAGGGTAAAAGAACAAAAAGTGAGAAAGTATCAGACTACAAATCTAAAGGTCTTGTGTTCGATCCCCGTTCAGTCTTAGGTTTTATCATCTGTCGCTTCTGTCACATCTGGCAATATTTGCTGATGTCCAAAGCGCTGGGCTGCACCGTGGTTCGTTATTCACGTTAAACTACAGATCCCCTCTACAACTGGCTCGATAAGTCAGTTTAAAGGTGGCAGAAGGCAACAGCATACCACCTCCAACAGGACAATGCCTAGCACCTGGAGTTCAAAAACAAACTTCGGATGTAGGTACACCTCGGCACAAGGTGCCTCATTTTTGTTGACAGAATTTAGTGAAATGTTTTGTAAAGGCGGTATTTGATAGGTTACAGAAACTTTGGGAACTGCATAACATCATAACATAATACACAACTGCACATTTCTGTCTAGTTCAGACTACTCTCGGATCCTAAACATGCATTCAACTGTGTATTCCAGTTTTTATCCAACTTGCTACACATACCTCTTTCTGTCTGGCAAGAAGCACTGTGTGTGGCTAACAACCGCCTACGTTATGGGTGGGATTGCTGGTGGAGAAGTGGTGACACAGATGCATAACTCAAGAACTTTTGGAGCAATTTCAAAGAAATGTTGTGTATACGAAACCCGTTGTTTGTGCTGTATAAAATATCTTCTGGTTAACATACCCCTAGCACGTCTAGGGTTGGGATGAGTGTGAGAAACCATGAAGTGTAAAAATATTAGATAACAACCGATATTAGTACTGATTCCTTAGCTTTCGGGGTCACTAGGCACATTGATGGCCGGGCGGGGGGGGGGCTGAGGGGGGGGTGGGGACAGAGGGTTGGAGGTGGGGATGGGAATGCAAAAGCAACGACATCAGCAGCAATATATTTCTGTAGCGCCTCAGGCAGTTTCTACGAAACTTAGCGCAAGCACAAATTGCTGTGTCGAACAGACAGTAAGACACCTTTAGCATCCCTTTAGCTGACAGTGGGAGTGAAAAGGAGTGACAGCTCAAGTCAGGGATGCCTGGAGCGATATCATTCACAGTTGATATAAATATGACTTCCTCTTGAAGATAAATACTGTGGGAAGCCGGTCGGGGCTGGAATGGGGATGAAAAGAGACATATAAAAATGTTCTAAAACGACCTGTTAGTACACTCCTGGAAATGGAAAAAAGAACACATTGACACCGGTGTGTCAGACCCATCATACTTGCTCCGGACACTGCGAGAGGGCTGTACAAGCAATGATCACGTGCACGGCACAGCGGACACACCAGGAACCGGGGTGTTGGCCGTCGAATGGCGCTAGCTGCGCAGCATTTATGCACCGCCGCCGTCAGTGTCAGTCAGTTTGCCGTGGCATACGGAGCTCCATCGCAGTCTTTAACACTGGTAGCATGCCGCGACAGCGTGGACGTGAACCGTATGTGCAGTTGACGGACTTTGAGCGAGGGCGTATAATGGGCATGCGGGAGGCCGGGTGGACGTACCGCCGAATTGCTCAACACGTGGGGCGTGAGGTCTCCACAGTACATCGATGTTGTCGCCAGTGGTCGGCGGAAGGTGCACGTGCCCGTCGACCTGGGACCGGACCGCAGCGACGCACGGATGCACGCCAAGACCGTAGGATCCTACGCAGTGCCGTAGGGGACCGCACCGCCACTTCCCAGCAAATTAGGGACACTGTTGCTCCTGGGGTATCGGCGAGGACCATTCGCAACCGTCTCCATGAAGCTGGGCTACGGTCCCGCACACCGTTAGGCCGTCTTCCGCTCACGCCCCAACATCGTGCAGCCCGCCTCCAGTGGTGTCGCGACAGGCGTGAATGGAGGGACGAATGGAGACGTGTCGTCTTCAGCGATGAGAGTCGCTTCTGCCTTGGTGCCAATGATGGTCGTATGCGTGTTTGGCGCCGTGCAGGTGAGCGCCACAATCAGGACTGCATACGACCGAGGCACACAGGGCCAACACCTGGCGTCATGGTGTGGGGAGCGATCTCCTACACTAGCCGTACACCACTGGTGATCGTCGAGGGGACACTGAATAGTGCATGGTACATCCAAACCGTCATCGAACCCATCGTTCTACCATTCCTAGACCGGCAAGGGAACTTGCTGTTACAACAGGACAATGCACGTCCGCATGTATCCTGTGCCACCCAATGTGCTCTAGAAGGTGTAAGTCAACTACCCTGGCCAGCAAGATCTCCGGATCTGTCCCCCATTGAGCATGTTTGGGACTGGATGAAGCGTCGTCTCACGCGGTCTGCACGTCCAGCACGAACGCTGGTCCAACTGAGGCGCCAGGTGGAAATGGCATGGCAAGCCGTTCCACAGGACTACATCCAGCATCTCTACGATCGTCTCCATGGGAGAATAGCAGCCTGCATTGCTGCGAAAGGTGGATATACACTGTACTAGTGCCGACATTGTGCATGCTCTGTTGCCTGTGTCTATGTGCCTGTGGTTCTGTCAGTGTGATCATGTGATGTATCTGACCCCAGGAATGCGTCAATAAAGTTTCCCCTTCCTGGGACAATGAATTCACGGTGTTCTTATTTCAATTTCCAGGAGTGTATTTCTTTCCTGTATTTAGTTACTTAGTTGAAGTATGCAGCGCAATATGTCATTTATCTGTGCCTTTCAGTGTGCCAAATAGGTCGTAAGTATGTGCACTGCAGAGGGCCAATAATTTTATCAGTATGTGTCGGGGCCAAAGATCATGCCACACGGCTGATTGACGCAGATGCGTTTACCATCGTATAGTGCAAAACAGATAAGAAACTAAAATGAGTACAACTACCGATAAAACATAAAGCGAACGTGAACATTGAACAACGCGTGGGATCAATCTGTTACCACAACTTTTATTAGGCATTCACATTCACTGGTTTCCCCAACTCAAAACCAGATTAGCACGTTTCGTCCTAACTGTGGTGTCACCGCCAGACACCACACTTGCTAGGTGGTAGCCTTTAAATCGGCCGCGGTCCGTTAGTATACGTCGGACCCGCGTGTCGCCACTATCAGTGATTGCAGACCGAGCGCCGCCACACGGCAGGTCTAGAGAGACTTCCGAGCACTCGCCCCAGTTGTACAACCGACTTTACTAGCGATGGTTCACTGACAAAATACGCTCTCATTTGCCGAGACGATAGTTTAGCATAGCCTTCAGCTACGTCATTTGCTACGACCTAGCAAGGCGCCATATTCAGTCACCATTGATATTGTGAATCATGTACCGTCAAGAGCGACGTTCATCATTAATGGATTGAAGTTAAGTATTCCACCAGCTACGTCCGTTTTTCTAAATTCTAATTTCCTTGTCCTGTTCCAGACCTCACGCCAGCCTGCGTGAGCTAAAACACGTGCCTTTCGGCCTCCTCTAGTAACACGGTGTTGGCTCTCCTGCCAACCACAACACTAACCTAGACACGGGCTACGCTACAGACCCCCACAACCAAATCGATCGATTTCAGCCGAGCGCCAGTTGTACCGTGCGCCTTTTTGGAAACTCGTCAAAATAACGGAGAATCAGTTGCCAGCGACAGTCTCTCGAATGTCAGTTTGCTTGATACGAAACTGAAGTCTAATATATGTCACATATGACGTCAATATTTTTTAGTGTATCGTGATATGCGCCAACTTTTAAAGAGACAGTGAAGCCCGCGCCACTGAATATCGAACTTTCTGCTACTTCAAATCTTGCAACTGTGAGCTTGCCTAGTCTTGACGCAGAAGTCTATTACCCCACAGCGGGAAACTGCCGCCTGTCATCGTCACATCTCTGTGGCGGTTCGTTCCACACAGAGAGGATGCTGCACCCTCTGCGCCATATCCGTCGCAGCCGCACAGTCTTATTATCATTCAAATTTATTCTCAGACTTTCTGCAACACGAATTCGCGACATAATAACAGACAGCTTCTGCGTCTCTAGCGAAGAAAATTCTCAACAAGAAAGCACATAGCTGTTTCTCTGTATGCTTTTCAAAAGATGAGCCCCAGACATTAAAGAGAAGAGATGAGATAAACATTGGCATCGATGCGTACCAAGTAACTTACAAATTTATTGCATTACTTTGCCAATTGATGTAAAAGACGCCAAAGAAGTTACGATATTGCAGCGCCTATGTTATTCTGAATTACGATATGAAGTTCCTTTGCATACGCATACATGTCCGTAGTAACAGGCAGTGCAGCGACTATAGCCGTTATGAAGTACATTAAATGTATTCGCAACTGCGAATATGGACAGTCATCAGCTGTATAATGGAAAGACGACAACGAAAATTTGTGTCGGACTGGGACTCGAACCCGGATTTCCCGCTCATCGCGAACGGTCGCCTTACCTTTTTTTAATGTAATTTTGTTCTATATTGTTCGTTGACTTCGTTCGGAGCGGACGTCCGATTACCTCCGTTCAGGTTGTTCGTTGATGCGTTAGTTTTTCTTCTTTTTTTTCTTTTTTTCCAGAGGGTAGCTAGCCCTTTTTTCTTCTTTTTCCGTAATGTTCATTGCGTTTGGTCTGGGCGGACGTCACAGGACATCCGTTCAAGTTGATCGTTGATTCCTTTACTCAGTTTTTTTTTTTTTGTTTTTTTTTTTTTTAGCACAGAAGGTCAGCGCCTCTCTGACCGAACACGCTGAGCTACCGTCCCGGCAGCATTTGGATATCCGTGCACGACTCACGGCTAGCCCCAAACTTCCATATGTCGTCAAATATATGTCCATGACCTGTACTCGTACATCCACTATGTACATGCCCGTACAGGGGAGACATTTTACTTGAAAGTCGCTTGCCCGGTGTCGGCGGAATAAACACGATATTACAGTGCCAGCGTATTTTGAATTACGAAGCAAAGGAACTTCTACAGATGATGGTAATCCATACTCGTAATTGCGAATACATTTTACGTGTTTCATAAACGCTGTAGTCGCCGCAGCGCCTGTTCCCATGGAAATGCATAATATCCAAAGCAACTGTGCATCATAATTCAGAATAACGGAGACACTGCAACATCGTGTTTGTCCGCCGATACCGGGCAAGTGACTTTCAAGTAAAATGTCTCACCTTTACCGGAATACTCACAATGGATGTACGAGTATGGGCTGCAGACGCATGGCTGACAACAGGTGGAAGTTTGGGTGTGGCCGTGATTCTGCATGAATAGCCAAATAGTAAGGCGACCGCTCGTGACAAGTGAGAAAAACGGGATCGAGCCCCGGTCTGCCAAAGTTTAGGTTGGTTGTTTTGGGGAAGGAGACCAGACAGCGTGGTCATCGGTCTCATCGGATTAGGGAGGGAAGTCGGCCGTGCCCTTTCAGTGGAACCATCCCGGCATTTGCCTGGAGTGATTAAGGGAAATCACGGAAAACCTAAATCAAGATGGCCGGACGCGGGATTGAACTGTCGTCCTCCCGAATGCGAGTCCAGTGTCTAACCACTGCGCCACCTCGCTCGGTGCCAAAGTTTTAATTGTCGTCTTTCCATTCCTCAGTTGATGGTTGTCCATAATCGCAGTTGCGAGTACATTTAATGTAGGGTAAAGAGGTTCGTCAGTATTTCAAGTTATAACGGCTAAAATGGTCACCCGATCACCCATTCCAGCCACAAATTGCCTATATTACGGCTTCGATGGGTAACAAAAAGTTATTTTCGGCAATTCACGTATTTATTGAGCGAATTTAAAAATTTAAACTGCTGGGTTATAATCTGACGTTATAGGTGTAACACAATAAGACATCTGATATACTTACGAAGTATATGTATATACATATACAGGGTGGTCCATTGATAGTGACCGGGCCAAATATCTCAAGAAATAAGTATTAAACGAAAAAACTACAAAGAACGAAACTCGTCTAGCTTGAGGGGGGAAACCACATGGCGCTATGGTTGGCCTGATAGATACCGCTGCCATAGGTCAAACGGATATCAACTACTTTTTTTTTTAATAGGAACCCCCATTTTTATTACATATTCGTGTAGTACGTAAAGAAATATGAATGTTTTAGTTGGACCACTTTTTTCGCTTTGTGATAGATGGCGCTGTAATAGTCACAAACGTATAAGTACGTGGTATCACGTAACATTCCGCCAGTGCGAACGGTATTTGCTTCGTGATACATTACCCGTGTTAAAATGGACTGTTTTCCAATTGCGGAAAAGGTCGATATCGTGTTGATGTATGGCTATTGTGATCAAAATGCCCAAAGGGTGTGTGCTATGTATGCTTCTCGGTATCCTGGATGACATCATCCAAGTCTACGGACCGTTCGCCGGATAGTTACGTGATTTAACGAAACAGGAAGTGTTCAGCCACATGTGAAACGTCAACCACTACCTGCTACAAATGATGATTTCCAAGAACGTGTTTTAGCTGCTGTCGTGGCTAATCCGAACATCAGTAGCAGACAAATTGCGCGAGAATCGGGAATCTCAAAAACATCGGTGTTGAGAATGCTACATCAACATCGATTGCACCCGTACCATATTTCTATGCAACAGGAATTGCATGGCGACGACTTTGAACTTCGAGTACAGTTCTGCCACTGGGCACAGGAGAGACTACGGGACGATGACAGATTTTTTGCACGCGTTCTATTTAGCGACGAAGCGTCATTCACCAACAGCGGTAACGTAAACCGGCATAATATGCACTATTGGGCAACGGAAAATCCACGATGGCTGCAGCAAGTGGAACATCAGCGACCTTGGCGGGTTAATGTATGGTGCGCAATTATGGGAGGAAGGATAATTGTTCCCCATTTTATCGATGGCAATCTAAATGGTGCAATGAATACTGATTTCCTACGTAATGTTCTACCGATGTTACTAAAAGATGTTTCACTGCATGATAGAATGGCGATGTACTTCCAACATGATGGATGTCTGGCGCATAGCTCGCGTGCGGTTGAAGCGGTATTCAGTAGCATATTTCATGACAGGTGGATTGGTCGTCGAAGCACCATACCACGGCCCGCACGTTCAACCGATCTGACGGCCCAGGATTTCTTTCTGTGGGGAAAGTTGAAAGATATTTGCTATCGTGATCCACAGACAACGCCTGACAACATGCGTCAGTGCATTGTCAATGCATGTGCGAACATTACGGAAGGCGAACTACTCGCTGTTGAGAGGAATGTCGTTACACCTATTGCCAAATGCATTGAGGTTGACGGACATCATTTTGTGCATTTATTGCATTAATGTGGTATTTACAGGTGACCACGCTGTAACGGCATGCGTTCTCAGAAATAAGTTCAGAAAGGTAAATTAATCACATTAGAACAACCGAAATAAAATGTTTAATCGTACCTACGTTCTGTATTTTAATTTAAAAAACCTACCTGTTGCCAACTGTTCGTCTAAAATTGTGAGTCGTATGTTTGTGACTATTACAGCGCCATCCATCACAAACCGAAAAAAGTGGTCTAACGAAAACATTCATATTTCTTTACGTACTACACGAATATGTAATAAAAAATGGGGGTTCCTATTTATAAAAACGCAGTTGGTATCCGTTTGACCTATGGCAGCGCCATCTAGCGGGCCAACCATAGGGCCATCTGGTTTCCCTCTTCAAGCTAGACAAGTTTCGTTATTTTTAGTTTTTTCGTTTGACGCTTATTTCGTGAGATATTTGGCCCGGTCACGATCAATGGACCACCCATATAATGTGTGTGTGTGTGTGTGTGTGTGTGTGTGTGTGTGTGTGTGTGTGTGTGTGTGTGTCTTGTGGCAGCATAATTCGTGGTACGTAAATTACCCAGACTACATTCATCCAGTATTTGAGGATGAGAGCATTTTGCGAGTTACAACTAAGTCTATACATAATTTCAAACATTTTCTAAACTTTTTATCGCTTACGGATCCATTAGGTAATTAAATGAAAACGGTTTATCGCTTACTGAACGTTCGCTCTTCATGCTGTAGCACTTTAGCATCAAGCATGACGTTTTAATTTGCTATTTCTTTACTACTGGTTCTATTTGCGACTCCTTTTATAGACAGTCTCCACATATACGTCCCACCTCCATAGCTGGGGTCGCTAAAGCACAAGTGTGCAGTGTCGTTTGACTTGGAGGTGATTCGGTTCGAATCCTGATGGCGTATGAAATTTTCACTGCCAGTATTAGACCAGCAAGGGGAAGGGAAGTAGCTGTGTAGAGTTCCTGACGATGTCTTTGCGCCAAAGCCCTGTTCCAAACGTCTCTGCAGTGAGACGTGAGGGCCTGTGACACTGTTGATAGTGACCCGTTAGTCGGATGGGAACGTCAAGCTCGGCGGTCCTCTTCGTGTTATTCGAGAGCAGTTGGCTATAAGGTTTTCATCTACGACAACACAAAACCAACACTACACTGTATACACACTCACCACAGTCATCCATACCACACAGATACACGCAAACACTTCATAACAAGCCGTAGAAAAGCACTGGCATACCATCTCCACTAGACTTTGACATGAGCGGCGATGCAGGAATCCTACATCCTCTCCCCTTTGTTCATATCCTGAGTATGGGACTATGTATAGGGTGACAAAACGTGTAAATGTCACTACAGATATTCGGATTTAGGTTATGACACGTTCGATATGCCTGCTCATCATTAGCGATGATGTGGTGCAGACGGATAGCGAAATTCTGCGTGACCCTCTGAAGTGTCGGAACGTCGATGATGTCGATGACCTCCCTAACGAATGTTTTCAGCTCAGTAATGGTTTTGAAGTTATTGCTGTACACCTTGTCTTTAATATAGCCCCACAAAAAGGGGTCGCATGTGTTCAGATCCAGAGAATATGGCGGCAATTCGTGGCCCATTCCAGGGTCCTCTGGGTACCCCAGAGCTAGAATGCGATCCCCAAAGTGCCCCTCCAGGACTCTTCTGCTGGGGTCGAGCTCTGACTTGCATGAACCACACGTTGTCGAAATCAGAATCACTTTGAATAATGGAGATGAAATCATCTTCCAAAACCTTCACGCATCGTTCGGTAGCCACCGTGCCATCAAGGAATATCGCAACTATTATTCTGTGACTGGACATTCCACATCACACGGTCACCCGTTGAGAGTGAAGAGACTTCTCCATCGCGAAATGCGGATTGTCAGTTCGCTGGATGCGCCAATTTTGCTTATTGACGAGCCCATCCAAATAAAAATGGGCTCCGTAGTTAACCAAACCACATTCACATCAAAGTCCTGTTCGGAAATTCTGTGGACCATAGTAATGGCGAAACACAACCCCTGTTCCATGACCCAGGGGCTTAATGGCTGATGGGTTTGAACTTTGTGTGGGAAGGGCTGCAGATGTTCAACAACAATTTGTCGCAGTGTCTCCAATTTGTCGCACTGTCTCCTGGTTGATTCCCACCTGTTATACAACTCGTCTGATCGATTTCCTGGGGCTGGTTTGAAACGCAGCACGTGTCTTCTCGATGTTTTCAGGCCTTTCACCATTTTTGGACACCGACGTTGCCAACACTGTCATCACGAACACTACCAGTTCTCTCAAACTTGCGAATCAAATTCCTGATTGTCAGCACACTTGAACCGGTTGTCTTCAGCATGAACTCGGTCGCAAACTTCCTTTGAACCGTAGTTGGGCTGTTATTGCTCGCATAGTAGGCCTTCTCAAGTGCTATACGCTCAGGCACGCTTTACCGCGGCATTTTCACATGAAAATGGCCAACGACAAGGCGAGGGAGCTGCGCCTACTAATTCCCATCATGCTCCGCGGCCAACCGTGCAGTTTGGACGTCCTAACGCAAACCGTTCAGAAGGTATGACGGTTTTATTTCATATAGTTCAATAATTACTACCCTGTACTATCCACACATACAACTTAATGTACCTACAAAGTTATATTATTGTGCGACACGTAATTTATAATAAAACTAGCTTTTCAAAAAATTTGCACGAAATTATATTGCTGGATTGCAGTTCAATGAGTTTACTTGTATAACTTATTTTTGCTATGCTCAGGCCTAAAATAAATGTTTTGCAATTGGAAAGAGGTATATGAAGCTTGCACTGACAGTAGCTGGGACCATTGGGGAAAGTTTTTGCGGTAGAGGTCGACAGAAGATGGCGGGTACAAACCCTAGTGGCAGAAAATTTGTTTCACCGCCAGTGTCTGTTCATCGGCGTGATTGTCTGATTCCTTGTTATAAGTGAATTTAGTTCTGGCGCATGTCATATCCCTTGAACTGATGTGTTCCGCAAATGTATTAACCCATATTTAACTACGTACTTTAAAGTTAATTGAAGTTGGAGGGGGGAGTGGGAGAGGAGGAGAAGGGAAGGCAAACTAAAGGAACTACCGATGTCAGCTGCATCGGCACTTTATGTGGAATCAGCGCCGATGGATGAAAATGTGTTCGGACCGGGATCTCCAACTTGCTAGGCTGTTTCTTTAACCACTGCACCACCCGGACACAATGCTTATCGCAGATGCGTGGATTACATCGGTACGCATTCCCACACAGCGCCACCTATCCACAGCCCTGTTCATGTCCTCTATGCTCGCTACTTAAACATTCCCGCAGAAGGTCGAACGTAATTGTGCATCCGAACTGAATGTCGTAGATTCATTGCCCATCGAGGCGAATCTCTTCTTCCGGTCATGACCGAAAGAACAGATGCCACGCGTTCATATACACTCCTGGAAATTGAAATAAGAACACCGTGAATTCATTGTCCCAGGAAGGGGAAACTTTATTGACACATTCCTGGGGTCAGATACATCACATGATCACACTGACAGACCCACAGGCACATAGACACAGGCAACAGAGCACGCACAATGTCGGCACTAGTACAGTGTATATCCACCTTTCGCAGCAATGCAGGCTGCTATTCTCCCGTGGAGACGATCGTAGAGATGCTGGATGTAGTCCTGTGGAACGGCTTGCCATGCCATTTCCACCTGGCGCCTCAGTTGGACCAGCGTTCGTGCTGGACGTGCAGACCGCGTGAGACGACGCTTCATCCAGTCCCAAACATGCTCAATGGGGGACAGATCCGGAGATCTTGCTGGCCAGGGTAGTTGACTTACACCTTCTAGAGCACGTTGGGTGGCACGGGATACATGCGGACGTGCATTGTCCTGTTGGAACAGCAAGTTCCCTTGCCGGTCTAGGAATGGTAGAACGATGGGTTCGATGACGGTTTGCATGTACCGTGCACTATTCAGTGTCCCCTCGACGATCACCAGTGGTGTACGGCCAGTGTAGGAGATCGCTCCCCACACCATGATGCCGGGTGTTGGCCCTGTGTGCCTCGGTCGTATGCAGTCCTGATTGTGGCGCTCACCTGCACGGCGCCAAACACGCATACGACCATCATTGGCACCAAGGCAGAAGCGACTCTCATCGCTGAAGACGACACGTCTCCATTCGTCCTTCCATTCACGCCTGTCGCGACACCACTGGAGGCGGGCTGCACGATGTTGGGGCGTGAGCGGAAGACGGCCTAACGGTGTGCGGGACCGTAGACCAGCTTCATGGAGACGGTTGCGAATGGTCCTCGCCGATACCCCAGGAGCAACAGTGTCCCTAATTTGCTGGGAAGTGGCGGTGCGGTCCCCTACGGCACTGCGTAGGATCCTACGGTCTTGGCGTGCATCCGTGCGTCGCTGCGGTCCGGTCCCAGGTCGACGGGCACGTGCACCTTCCGCCGACCACTGGCGACAACATCGATGTACTGTGGAGACCTCACGCCCCACGTGTTGAGCAATTCGGCGGTACGTCCACCCGGCCTCCCGCATGCCCACTACATGCCCTCGCTCAAAGTCCGTCAACTGCACATACGGTTCACGTCCACGCTGTCGCGGCATGCTACCAGTGTTAAAGACTGCGATGGAGCTCCGTATGCCACGGCAAACTGGCTGACACTGACGGCGGCGGTGCACAAATGTTGCGCAGCTAGCGCCATTCGACGGCCAACACCGCGGTTCCTGGTGTGTCCGCTGTGCCGTGCGTGTGATCATTGCTTGTACAGCCCTCTCGCAGTGTCCGGAGCAAGTATGGTGGGTCTGACACACCGGTGTCAATGTGTTCTTTTTTCCATTTCCAGGAGTGTACATATTCTATTTTTACTGCGAAAATATTCTGGACCTAAGTTCCAAATCTAAGATATTTTTCAATGTATTTTACAAGAGTTCTGTTGTTTTTTATAGTAAGATATTGCTTGTTAATGACCCTGTAGAGCAGTTAACAGCAAAATAAATAAAAAATAAATAATGTGTTGCACAAGTACCGCTCCGTCGTGGTTACAGCAACGGTACGGCTGTCTGTATTGCTGAGGTACGAAAGCAACCTCATCGTGCAAGCCCATTGGTCATGAATAAATTATGAAGACCTTTCATATTTCGTTTTTTTTAACAGTATAGCCCCCCCCCCCCCCCCCCCCCGATGAACCATGGACCTTGCCGTTGGTGAGCAGGCTTGCTTGCCTCAGCGATACAGATAGCCGCCGTACCATAGGTGCAACCACGACCGAGGGGTATCTGTTGAGAGGTTAGGTTAGGTTAGGTTAGGCCAGACAAACGTGTTGGTCCTGAAGAGGGGCAGCAGCCTTTTCAGTAGTTTCAGGGGCAACAGTCTGGATGATTGACTGATCTGGTCTTGTAACATTAACCAAAAGGGCCTTGCTCTGCTGGTACTGCGAACCGCTGAAAGCAAGGGGAAACTACAGCCGTAATTTTTTCCCGAGGGCATGCAGCTTTACTGTATGGCTTAATGATGATGGTGTCCTCTTGTGTAAAATATTCTGGAGGTAAAATAGTCCCCCATTCGGATCTCCGGGCGGGGACTACTCAAGAGGATGTCGTTATCAGGAGAAAGAAAACTGGCGTTCTACGGATCGGAGAGCGGGATGCCAGATCCCTTAATCGGGCAGGTATGTTAGAATATTTAAAAAGGGAAATGGAAAGGTTAAAGTTAGATATAGTGGGAAATAGTGACGGTCGGTGGCAGGAGGAACAAGACTTCTAGTCAGGTGAATACAGGGTTATAAATACAAAATCAAATAGGGGTATTGCAGGAGTAGGCTTAATAATGAATAAAAAATAGGAACGCGGCTAAGCAACTACAAACAGCATAATGAAATTATTATTGTAGCAAAGATAGACACGAAGCCCACGCCTACCACAGCAGTACAACTTTATATACCAACTAGCTCCGCAGATGACAAAGAGATTGATGAAATGTATGATGATATAAAAGAAATTATTCAGATAGTGAAGGGAGAGGAAAATTTAATACTCATGGGTGACTGGAATTCGACAGTAGGAAAAGGAAGAGAAGGAAAAGTAGTAGGTTAATATGAACTGGGGGTAAAGAATGAAAGAGGAAGCCGCCTGGTAGACTTTTGCACAGAGCATAACTTAATCATAGCTAACACTTGGTTCAAGAATCATGAATGAAGGTTGTATACATAGAAGAGGTATGGAGTCACTGGAAGGTTTCATATAGATTATATAATGGTAAGACAGAGACTTAGGAACCAGGTTTTGAACTGTAAGACATTTCCAGGGGCAGATGTGGACTCTGACCACGATCTATTGGTTATGAACTGCAGATTAAAACTGAAGAAACTGCAAAAAGGTGGACATTTAAGGAGATGCATACGGGGTCTGAAGATGGCATAGTGAAATGCTGAAACTGGTAGCCTTCAAAATGAAATAAAATGACAGCTTAAGTGTCACGGCTGTTGGTGAATTTCATTGATACTGACGATATATCGACATCTGTAATACCCACATATAGTTCTTGAACAGTTCTACTGAAAAACAGCTTCATGATTTCTGTTAATCCTGAAACTTTTGAATTATAAACCGAAGTGTTGATTCTGAGAATTAAAAATGCGTTAATGTACAAATTAAATTGCTTAGCAATAAGTATTGTGGCAATATTAGATAAAACGCTACAGTAACTGTCTACAGACGTTTGGTTCTATCGGGTTTAATATAAATAATACTAAGTAACATTAATGTTGACCATCTCACCGAATAAGATTGAAATAACCAAAGAAACAAGAAACCCATCAAAACTCTAATGTCGTTACGGAAAAGCTGTTGAAAGGCTAGCCCAATTCGTGTATAATACCCATGGTGGGTATCGGCTTAACGTAATTATTATTCTTAAAAACATCATGTGTAACCAACAAAAGACATTACGACGGATGTTTTATAAAAAGACAATAAAATTAACATTTTTTAAACGGGTCATAGGAATCAACATACGAGTCATGTAAAGGTTTACATGAGCAGTTTTTAGAGTTTATAGTAATATACACTGAAGAGGTGTACGGCCGCCTAATATCGTGTAGGACCCCAGCAAGCACGTAGAGGTGCCGCAACACGATGTGGCATGGACTGAACTATTGGAGTAATGAGTTACTGCTCAGTTGCCAGTAAAGGGTAAAAGTACAGACACGACAAGGATCAGATAAGTGCCCAACTAAGCTGTAACAGCTACGCTAAAATGAAAAGACTGATTCTGGGTAGCAAGAAGAATTTGATTACGGTGTAAAACTGTTCGAAACAGTGTGTGTATAAAATGTGATACCTTTGCACGTAGCCAGAAGCAGGAAAGCGGCGATCGAATGACGAAGCATGGCGGCAACTTTCGTCGAATGCAGCAGTGAACTGGTTGCCAGCCCTTGCGCTGTCTCTTTCTTATATTAGGCCCTAGACACTGCATGTCGTGGCTTCGTGTCTCACGTCATCAGATGAGCTAAATACCTCAACATCGAAAACAACTTTCTCCTTCCGCTGTCGTGCTAACGCTCTGCGATCCTAATTCAAAAGACGACCCACTTTTGCCCATTTCTATGACTCTGCTCCCTGGTCGTTGACCCACTCTTGAGATGGCAGCAGCAGTAAACAGTAGCGAGAGCAGCGAGTGGTCTGCGTCAGAAAACAATTCATTGGCCTCAACAAAATGTTCGTCTTCGACTGGTCTTCCTTCCTGAAGTCCGCATTTCTATCCGTACTCTGCAAGACATCTTACGGTGTTCAGCGGACCGTACTTCGCGCACTACCGTGATTTTGCCTCTTTATAGCTCAATTCACCGACGAGGTAACGGAGTGGTAAGAAACTAGACTCGCATTAGAGACTCCAGTGGCTCAAATCCACGACTGGCCATCCAGATTTATGTTTTCTGTGGTTTCCCTAAATCGCTTGAGGCAAATTCTGCATTCTTCCCTATCGGAGCTTGTGCTCGGACTCTAATGAATTCGCCGTGGACGAAATGTTTTTTTTTCTGTTCCGTTCGTTAATGGTGCGTGTGAGGGTGACTTCCAGTGAGCCTCAGTACGAGATCGGATTTCTCTTATCTTTCTGGTCTTATCTCAAAACTTCAACAGTAATACTCTCCGTGAAGCACAACGCCTCACTTTAATGCCTACTACTCATTTTGTTGAGCATGACGCTCTCGTGCTTTCCAGCCGAATGTGTGACGAGATGTACCAGCCATACGTAGACCAGCTGTGTCTCTTGCAGTAATCCTATTTGGTACGGGTCCCCACACTGGTGAGCAACACTGAAGAATAATTGAAGAATCACATTTCATTGGATTCTTGTAATTAAGCAGAGCATGGCTTTTTTTTTTTTTTTTTTTTTTTTAGTATACGCTGTAGTAATAGTGCAAGGTAAATTCTGCTGTTAAATGCAGAGGAGAGAACAGAAAGAGGGATGGAAAGAGTACACTGAACACCTCTAAGAGGGCGAAGATTTGCCGGATGACGCGTTCAGAGTTAAAGACTGCAACTGAAACTGTCGAAAACTTCTCTAAATACCCGAACTCTTGCAGAATTTTACGAGTCACTATACTTGTCTCACAGAAAATTTTAAAGACTTGAATCGTAAACGACACGGCCGGCCGCGGTGGCCGTGCGGTTCTAGGCACTCCAGTCCGGAGCCGCGATGCTGCTACGGTCGCAGGTTCGAATCCTGCCTCGGGCATGGGTGTGTGTGATGTCCTTAGGTTAGTTAGGTTTATGTCGTTCTAAGTTCTAGGGGACTGATGACCACAGCAGTTGAGTCCCATAGTGCTCAGAGCCATTTCGTAAACGACACGTGAACAGTTCGCACGTGAATGTAATCGCGGGCCTCTCAAAGCGATCTGCTTCCAGAACAACTTGGACGCTGCCCTTATGCAGATTCGATTTATCGTTGTAGAACCAACTAAATTACATACACTTTATACACTGAAGAATCAAAGAAACTGCCATAGGCATGCTTTTCCAAATACAGAGATATGTAAATAGGCAGAATACGGAGCTGCGGTCGGCAACGCCTATATGAGACAACAAGTGTCTGGTACAGTAGTTAGATCGTTTACTGTTGCTACAATGGCAGGTTATCAAGATTTCAGTGCGTCTGAACGTGGTGCTATAGTCGGCGCACGAACATTGGGACACAGTGTCTCCTAGGTAGCGATGAATTGGGGATTTTCCCGTACGACCATTTCACGAGTGTAGCGTGAATATCAGGAATCCGGGAAAACATCAAATCTCCGACATCACTACGGCCTGGAAAAGATCCTGCAAGAACGGGACCAACGACGACTGAAGAGAATGGTTCAACGTGACAGAAGTGCAACCCTTCTGCAAATTGCAGCAGATTTCACTGCTGAGCCATCAACAAATGTCAGCGTGCGGACCATTCAACGAAACATCATCGATATGGGCCTTCAGAGCCGAAGGTCCACTCGTGTACCCTTGATGACTGCACCATACAAAGCTTTACGCCCCATCTGATCCCGTCAAAACCGGCACTGGGCTGTTGATGACTGGAAACATGTTGCCTGGTCGGACAAGTCTCGTTTCTGATTTATCGAGCGGATGGATGTGTACGGTTATGGAGGCAACCTTATGAATCCATGGACCCTGCATGTTAGCAGGAGACTTTTCAAGCTGGTGGAGGCTCTTTAAGGGTGGGGTGTGAGCAGGCTGAGTAATATGTGACCCCTGATACGTCTAGATATGACTCTGGCAGGTGACACGTGTGTAAGCATACTGTCTGATCTTCTGAGGTTAAACACTTCCGCTGGCCACCAGACTCCCCGGGCATGAACATTGTTGAGCATATCTGAGATGCCTTGCAACGTGCTGTTCAGAAGACATCTCCACCCCCTCGTGCTAGGGGATAGCCCTGCAGGATTTGTGGTGTCATTTCCCTTCAGTACTACTTCATACATTAGTTCAGCCCATGCCACGTCGTGTTGCGACACCTCTAAGTACTTGTGGGGGCCCTACACGATATTAGGTACGTGTACCACTTTCATTGGCTCTTCAATGTATATTACTGTAAAAACTACACATGTAAACCTTTACATGACTTGCATGTTGATTCCTATGACCCGTTTCAAAAATGTCGATTTCATTGTCTTTTTATAGAACATCCATCATAATGTCTTCTGTTGGTTACACATGAACTTTTTAACGAATAATAATTACTTTAGGCTGATGCCTACCATGGGTATTATGCATGAATTGGGCTAGCCTTTCACCAGCTTTTCCGCAGCGACATTAGAGTTTTGATGGGGTTTTTGTTTTTTGGGTTATTTCAATCTTATTCGGTGAGATGGTCTACGTTAATATTATTTAGTATTATTTATATTAATCCCAATGAGAACCAAACATCTGTAGACAGTTACTGTAGTCTTTTATCTAATATTGCCACAATACTTACTGCTAAGCGATTTATTTTGTACTTTAACTCATTTTTAATTCTCAGAATTTTTTCAGTATCAACAGAAATCCTGCTGTTTTCCAATAGAACTGTTCAGGAACTATGTGTGGATATTCTGTTCGTTAAGAGCTCATAAGCCGTTTAGAAGATATCAATTTTTAAAGATAAGGGATTCATCTGTCTTCTGACTGGTTTGATGCAGCCAGCCACGAATTTTCTCTTCCGTGCCAGGCTCTTCATCTCAGAGTAGCACTTGCAACCTACATCCTCAATTACTTGCTCGGTATTTTCCAATCTCTCTCTTCCTCTACAGTTTTTTCCTATCTAAAGCTCCCTCTAATACCATGGAAGTCATTCCCTAATGACTTAACAGATTCCGTATCATCCTGTCCCTTCTCCTTGTTAGTGTTATGCACATATTACTTTCCTCCCAGACTTTGCACAGAATCTCCTCATTCCTTACCTTATCTGTCCATCTAATTTTCAACATTCGTCTGTTGCACCACATCTCAAATGATTCGATTCTCTTCTGTTCCGGTTTTCCCACAGTCCATGTTTCACTACCATACAATGCTGTACTGCAGACGTAAATTCTCAGAAATTTCTTCTTCAATTTAATGCCTGTGTTTGATACTAGTAGACTTCTATTGGCCAGGAACGCCCTTTTTGCCAGAGAAAGTCTGCTTAGGTTGTCCTCCTTGTTCCGTTATTATTTTGCTGGCTAGTTTCCTACTTCCGTCTTTCTTCGACTTACTCTCAATCTATTTTCTGTACTCATTAGACTGTTCATTACATTCAGCAGATCATGTAATTCTCGTACACTTTCTCTCAGGATAGCAATGTCATCAGCGAATAGTATCAATGATATCCTTTCACATTGAATTTTAATCCCACTACTGAACCTTTCTTTTATTTCCATAATTTATTCTTCGATGTGTAGATTGAACAATTGAACAATAGCGACGAAAACTACGTCCCTGTCTTACACCCTTTTTAATGTGAGTACTTCGTTCTTGGTCGTCCACTCTTATTATTTTCTCTGTTGTATATTACCGTCTCTCCCTATAGCTTACCCTTATTTTTCCTCAGAATTTCGAACACGTTGTGTAATTTCACAATGTCGTACGCTTTTTACCCGCGCGGGGTAGCCGCGCGATCTAGGGCGTCTGGTCACGGTCCGCGCGTCTGACCCCGTCGGCGGTTCGAGTCCTCCCTCGGGCACGGGTGTATGTGTGTGTGTATGTGTGTGAGTGTGTATGTTGTTCATAGCGTAAGTTAGTTTAACTTAGATTAAGTAGTGTGTAAGCTTATGGACCGATGACCTAAGCACTTTGGTCTCGTGATATCTTACCACAAATTTACAAAAATTTCGAACGCTTTTTCCAGGTCGATAAATCCTGTGAACGTTTCTTGATTTTTTCTTTAGTCTTGCTGCAATTATCAACAGCACCGTCAGAATTACCTCTCTGGTGTCTTTACCTTTCCTGAAGCCAAACTACCACATCCTCAATTTTCTTTTCCATTCTTCTGTACATTATTCCTGTCAGCAAGTTGGACGCTTAGGATGTTAAGCTGATTGTGCGATAATTTTCGCACTTGTCATCTCTTGCTTGAAGTCCTCGGAATTTTATGGATGGTATTTCCCCGAAAGTCAGATGATATATCGCCAGACTCATACATTCTACACACCAACGTGAAGGGTCGTTTTGTTGCCACTTCCCCCAAAGATTTTAGAAATTCTGATGGAATGTTATCAATCCCTTCTGCGTTATATGATCTTAAGTCCTCCAAAGCTAATTCAGAGTCTAATACTGGATCCCCTATCTCTTCTAAATAAGCTCCTGTTTCTTCTTCTATCACATCATACAAATCTTCCCCCCTCATAGAGGCTTCCAATGTATTCTTTTCACCTATCCGCTCTCTCTCCTGTATTTAGCAGTGGGATTCCCGTTGCACTCTTAATACTATCATCCCAATTTTTGCGGCGCTGATGTCCTTTGTTTCAATTTGGTAATTTGTTGATTCCACATAGCCCCTTTTTTTTCTTTGTACAGATGTCAGACTCCTCAAGTGCTGTGCTCTAAAGTCACCATAAATAAACATTGGTCCACAGTTTTCATATGAACTTTTCATAAATTCGTAGGTTTCTTCTTTTCTGTTTTTGTGCTTCTAAATTTTACAGTGAATTGACTGGAGACTTTTTATCTAATATTTGAAGCTCAAGGCGTCACATTTCATTTTTTTAAACTTACGTTTAGAAGTGGCGTTCCATATGTCTGTAACAGTCTAGAAATTTCAACGTACTCTCTTTGGAGTCAGCAGCTATTATTGCATATAAATCACCTGATAGCATAACCTCAACATACTACACATCGAAACATATATGTGTCCCAGCTGCCTGTCGTCTGGTAACCGGCACAAGAGGTTTCCACTGAACCAGGGAATCAACGAGCTTTTACGTAAGGCCTTCATTCAGAGAAAATAATGCCCGGACAGATGCGCATGCGTAGTTTCACATGTACTAAGTTCAACAGAAAAACCCATTGTGTGGACGCACCTTCGTGGCCTCATATCCCGACGACATCTGTTGGCTGATGTATCGTATGTGGTCAAACAGACAGCTCCACAAACCTCCTCCTCGCGAGCTATGCTTGCCTTTGTTGGGAGTCCTGGCGAGCCGGACCGCTCACTACCTGTAGCGTATCGTTCCCATACTGAAGCCGCCATTTGCGGGGCGGCATCGTGTATCCACTTAATAACTGATGTAAGATATCTGATGAAATGTTACCTCCACAATGATCCAACGGATGCAGATAACGTGTCACTTTTAGAAAAAAAAAAGTGAAAATGAAATGGCTAGTTCTTAAATTAAACAAGAGATTAGAATTATTTACGTTCAATCTAGTTGAAAGAGAATACGATAAAATTGTGGAAAGGAATGTTGATAATATTTTGACATACAAAAATAAGTTAAAGACCGAAAAATAAGCGCAACAGACAGAAACAGAGGAAGTGTCAGCAAATATTAAACAAGAAGTGTGAGTGAAAAACTTAGTGAATGATAAATTAATCTCACTATCTGGTACTTCGTAGGTTTGGTGCTAGTATCCTAAATTGACAAATTGCCCAATTTTCGCTACTACTTGTAAAAAACGAACCCTTCGTTCTTCAGTCGATACATGTAGGTTTTTCTGTAGCTGGAAACTACACACATTTCACTCAGATTTGACTATGCAACTGAAGTTGTGAAGTAAACATTCTTTTACTTTGTTCGGCAGTTTCCTTTCGTTGTCTCTCATACCCTTCAAATCATTAGGCCAGTATTCATATTCGTCCCTACAAATGGCGGCTTCACCTCGGGAACAATCTCCTCATCCCTTCGTTACGACGTGGGAGAGGCTTGCGCCGTACCGCGTCACTTGTCAAACTAACATTCGTCTACAGGGTGATTTTTTCCACCGTGTACAAACTCCAGGGACTGATCAATGAGAGGCTACGGAACAAAGAAGGTCTTACAGCACTACAAGTCTGTAGATGATAATACATTTTCTACGTGTTTTGCGAAGTTTGTTTTGTTAGCTCTGCTGAATATTATTCTTGTAAATATGTTGTCAAGTTACATATGCCATTTGTTATTTAAGAAAGGGAATACGCATGGAATGTTAATATTTTGTAAATAGACATGCTGGCCCAGTCAAGGAAAAGACATTGTCAAAGAGTGTAATACATTTTAAATGCATTATCGCTGGGCGCGCGAGCACCCCAAAAAAGTAGCAGTTCGGAGTCGCGAGGAGACGATTGGTGTCGTTGGTTGTGCGTATTCGCCGGTGTGGCTATACAAAAGTGCGGAGATAAAAAGTCTGTTCCGAAGTACGGAGCAGTGAAGACTGAAATGGTTGGTTTGGCGGATGTTTGATATAGGCAAGCCATGGCATTTATTGGGCTCAGTACAAATGCAGCAAGAGTAATTCACATAACATCAAAAGTAGTGTGAGCTCTTGTTATTGGCTATGATGTCCGCCCCGGTAGCTGAGTGGTCAGCGTGACAGACTGTCAATCCTAAGGGCCCGGGTTCGATTCCCGGCTGGGTCGGAGATTTTCTCCGCTCAGGGACTGGGTGTTGTGTTGTCCTAATCATCATCATTTCATCCCCATCGACGCGCAGGTCGCCGAAGTGGCGTCAAATCGAAAGACCTGCACCAGGCGAACGGTCTACCCGACGGGAGGCCCTAGCCACACGACATTTCCATTGGCTATGATATGGCAAGTAGATCAACCTGTGCCCTATTTTACCGCTAAATGAAGCCAATCGACTAACCAACGGCATCATGAAGTGAAGTAAGATCTAGATTTTTTATAACTAGAAGTGTAATACACTGACCATCGTAGTTGGAATTTTATTGCTTAAATGACACTGTTTTCGTGCATATTGCCGAGTAAATAATTTTCCTGAGGCATCATGCAACTGGTATCCATCCTATCCCATTTTACGAACCGAGATAATCAGAAAATGAACTGAAAATAAAGCGGTCATTAATTTATTAGATTATCAAAATATAATTTTTTACAGGTTTTGGACAATTAGGTAATAATGAAATCTTTGGCTGTAGTATGAATAACGTCAGAAATAGAATGACGCAAAAGCCAATATTAATTCATTTGTTAAAAAAAGAATAACTTTCATTACAAAAAAATTTGTAGTAAAACTTTACGTAACTTGGGCACTGAATTTTTCTGTCAAAGCACAGTTCTAATTTATAGCTTGTGGCATAATTTAAAACTTTTCTTACAAAGAAATATCTGTTAGGTAAATGACAGTCCTTACCAGTGGGTAAATTCAAAAAATCTCTCTGCTTCCTACAATAACGATAGCAGTATTACGGTGAGTAATGTAACAAACCGTTTCTGTCCGTAGCTAGTAAACAGGAGCTAGGTCCAGGAAGGAGACTTGCAGAACATGGAATCCCATCGACATGTAGAATGTAGACTGTCCTTGTTTTGCTAAAGTATCGATTTCTACCACATAAATCACAAGTCCATGGCTCGGAAGTGAAGTAGTCAGGTTATCCAGACCAAAGTGTTTCAGTTCTCCGCTGCGTCAGCGTTACGTGCAGGTCTGGTCCCTCTGCTTGTAGACACCACTGGGTAACCACCTCGAAGCTTTGGCATCAGTACTCCCTGAATCATCAGCCAGCCTCTGGTTTGACTGTGCCCAGTCGTTTGACTTGACCTACTTCCTTGTTTTCTTGCGTTAACAGAGGAAGGTGTTTTAATTTTACCCAGCCGCGCCAAGTAAATTATCTGTGGCGCGACGGTATTCTGATTTCTGTATTATTACGAGGGCTGTTGCGAAACTAATGCCCACTATTTTATGGGTTGACTTTGGGTGTCCGAGCCAGATTATGTTGGTATAATAATCACCATCATCATTAGTGTTCTGGCCGGAGAGTTACAATGGCTCTCTCTCTCTCTCTCTCTCTCTCTCTCTCCCTCTCTCTCTTCTGTCGTCTTCTTCAGGTCCGTGTAGTTTTCACTTCCCTATCGTCTATTATCTTGTATCTCCACCTTCCTCTCAATTTCCTCTCACAAATTAGTCCTTCCAAAGCGTCTGTTATCAAGCACTCCCATCTCAACGAATGTCCCGTCCGGTTCTTCTTCCTTTTTCTTATACGTTACTCCAGTGTTCTCCTAGCACCCACCCTTTCCGACGATCTATCTTTACTCACACTTTCCACGTAACTTGTCCTTTCTTTTCTCCTAATGCTTCTAGCCATTTTTCATCCTCTCGTGTCAGTGTCCATGTCTGTGCTCCATAGAGGCCACACTCCAGATAAAACTCTTGCCTGGCCTTTTCCTCAGAACTTTATCTAGCTTGCCACATGACGACCTCATCTTTCTATTGACTGTCTCTTTCGATATATTAACGCAAGTTTTCACTTCCTGGTGACATCTCAAATCTTCAGTGATTGCACTTCCAGGACATTTAAATGGTCTGACTTGGCTAATAGTAACCTGTCCTGTCTTAATCTTTGCCAATCTCCTTCTTAAGCCGATCACCATACTCTTTGTTTTTGCTGTGCTGATTCTCAACCCATATTCCACACAAGCTTCATTCAGATCTTTTTTGCATTTTATTAATAGTTCGTTCGCTTTCTGCCACTAATACCATCTCGTCAAAAAATCTTATACATTACGTTCACCTCCCACCGATAAATATACCTCTTTTTGCAGCTAAGCCTTTCGCAATAATCTCTTCCAGGTATAAATTGAACAACAAATGGGAGAGACAACAACCTTATCTAACGTCTCTTCCAATGCTGCTTCCTTATGACATTTCATATGCAATCCTTATTCTGTTGTAAATATGAATTCGGTACCTGTCGTCTCTCCTTCAATCTACTTTTTTCCATTCCAAAATACCCACCAACTTGTTCCGTTGACCTCCGTTGAAAGCTTTCTCCAAATCAGCAGAAATTTCTCTAAATTTGTCAATAAATATTTCCCATATGGTTCTTAAGAGTCCCGTAGAATCACTTGTTTCTTCTTCTCTTCTAAATCGGAAGTGTTCCTTCCCAATCCAACCATCCAATTTGCCGTAAAGGCTTCTATGCTGCATTCTCAGCAATATTTTAGCTGCTTGAGAAATTGTAATCCTGTGCTTCTTTGGTAATTGATGTAGTAATAATTTTTAATATTCCCATAATGCCCTGTTAGTTTCGTTGCCTTGCAACAGATGGCAGCAGCAGAGGAGCGTTCAAAGACGGCGCTACGTGGTGCGTATACGAGATATGTCACTAGACTCCTTACTGCTAAATAAATTGCCCCAACTGAAATGCAACGCCACTTGCAATAGACCTAAGTAATGTGAGACTGTGGGTACTGCACATCAGTTAGTGCTGAAATGGGTGTTCCCTTCAAGACAATGCTCATTTGTCATACCTCATAATGAACGGCATCTCGATCAACCCATACGTGATGATAGGTGGATTACGGCCAAGGACTTCTGTGCAGAGCTGAATGACGGCTGTAATGCCTTAGACAAGATGTTACGAAACCTTACTTACTGCGAAGTGTGTTCCAGACTGTCCCTATGGCTACTTAAATAAGACCAAATAAATCATCGAATAGAAATATTTCTGCTCCTGCTGAACACGAGGCTGTGGGTGACATTTTCTGGACACCATCACCACTGGAAATGAGGCGTGGTGTTACCACTATAGGGCGGAATCCATAACATAGTCTGTGGAGAGACGACAGCGAATTCTACATCAAAGAAAGAGTCAAAGCCATCTGTAGGCAAAGTGATGTGCACAGCCATCCGGGATAGGTTTTTTCTCCTTTTCGCTAAATGCAGAACCCTACAGTCCGACATTGACTATACTGAAAGTCCAAGCCGGTCGGAGTGACCGAGCGGTTCTAGACGCTACAGTCTGGAACCGCGTGACCGCTGCGGTCGCAGGATCGAATCCTGCCTCGGGCATGGATGTGTGATGTCTTTAGGTTAGTTAGGTTTAAGTAGTTCTAAGTTCTAGGGGACTGATGACCTCAGCAGTTAAGTCCCATAGTGCTCAGAGCCATTTGAGCCATTTGAAAGCCCAATTTTCCACGCTCAGGTCAGAGGAGGCGAAACTGCCGGCTGTACCATGATAACGCCAGACCCTACAATAGTTTTGCGACGATGGAACACATTTCCAGACCTGGTTGGACTGACCTTTCACATTCACCGTACAGTTCTGTTTAAGTACCTTCACACTTGTATTTCTGTGGAGCTGTGACAGTGGACTACTTTTCCAACATTTTCCAGATTCATACGTTGCCGTCAAAGCTGTACGAGTGGCTAGTCCCAGCTGGCTCACTTTTTTCATCAGCGTAGCCTGCAGGCTCTGGTTCATCATTGGCAAAAGTACACAACAAAAATGGATCACTGTGTAGCAAAAAGACAGTACGTTGCTCTATGTAGCCGTGTTAGTGTGCTTCCAGAAAAGACCTACTGTAAGCTGCCGTACGCCACATCAAGAAATCTGAAATAAGCAAATAAGAACAAATATGCCCGTACCTGGAATCTAACTATCCATTCTCACACAACACGCTACTCACCACATAAGATGGCCTGCTCTCTTATTCCGTATTGTATGTAGACACTAGATGTAGCCAGGGAGCGCTGAAAAGTAATGCCTCCAAATTTTTTATGTGAAAACTTATAAAACAAACTTTGCAGTTCTATGCCGCTAGAGGGCTCCGAATTGTAGCGTGTTACCTGGCGGTGAGTAACGTAACTATGCGTGTGCGTGAGAAACAATGTACTGTAAACGAATTTGAAATTCGAAGACACCGTCCACACGTGGGTCATACTCTCCTTCTAAATGATAATGCGAGACCACACATGAGCGTTGCCACAGCTACGGTCTGAGGCGCCTTGACACGGTTCGCGTGGCTCCCTCCGTCGGAGGTTCGAGTCCTCCCTCGGGCATGGGTGTGTGTGTTGTCCTTAGCGTAAGTCGGATAAAGTAGTATGTAGGCTTAGGGACCGATGATCTCAGTAGTTTGGTCCCATAAGAACTTACCTCAAATTTCCGAAGTTCTTCCTTGATTTCACTGTCATGCCATCGATTATCCTCCATACAATCTCGACTTAGCCCCATCCGATTTTCATCTTTCGAGGACTTCTCTTTGATAGTGATGAAGCGGTGCAAGCAGAGGTGAGGTTGTGGCCCCGGCAACAAAATAAAACTTTCTACACTGAAGGTATCAACAAACCGGTCTGTCGAAGAGAGGCATGTGTTCACCGCCAGGATGACTATATTGAAAAATAAATATGTAAACAATAAGAATAAAGGTGTAGAATGTTAATGATGGTTTCATTTTTAAAGACTTTAAGAGTTTTCGCTTGAAAAAAGTAGTCTCGGGCATTACTTTCAGCACGCCCTCGTACATTTTATTTGGTATTCATTTACTACCGAAAATATACAGTGGTCGAAATTAGTTCTGCCTTTTTTGTCGTTCTAGTATGCAAAGAATGGAGCCCTGACTGCCAGGCACGCAGATCTTTCTGCACCATGTATTAGTTTCCCTCGCTCTTCTGTAACCTGTCGTAACTTTCTCATTAATACGCTTTACTTTTTTTCCAGTTCCGCATTTTCTATTCAAAATTTCAAGCACACTGTTATAGAGGAATTCCTTCTCTTTCTCTGGCTTCTGTTTCAACTGGAAGTGTTTGAAGCACTGACATTTTAATTGAACTTCATAATCTGTATTTGTCAGGACTTGATTTATTACGTCGTTTTACTGATTTGTTTTTCTTCTATCTTCAATCGAAAACTGTGTGGCGCTATAATTTTAATTATACTTTTATGCAAAATTATTAAGTTATTGAGAATTATCACTAATCTGAACACTTTAATTGTACTCTTACTGAATCTCCGGTCAGTAACTTTACGAAATTGTTTTATTGTCGCACGATTTTCTACTTATAAAAAAGCTAAGGAAAGCGTTTATTTCTCTTTTAACTCATACTAGTAAACCCCATATTCTGTAAATAAATTCCCACGTATAAAACGTCTAATTACTTTACAAATGATTTAATGTGTTATATGACGTTAAGCGTGTAGGCGAGAGTAAGTTTAGAAAATGTTTGACATTATGCTCAAAGTTTTCTGGAAGACGCTAAGTACTCTCATTACCAAACACTGGATGAATATGGTCTGCGTAATTTGCGCTCTATTTCAGGCAAAAGCAAGTTTTGCACGCATCTCCATGTTCATGACGTCGTATGTTCTGAACTGTGTGTCGCACAATGATACATTTTTGCAAGTACATTTAGTGCTACATATTGACAGTGTCTGAAAAATGTGTTGCGAACAGAATCGGTTGTAAAGAAGTAATAAATTAAAACGCCATGCCTGATGCTGGAGTTTTACTGCGTGATCAGAGAATGTCCATATATCTTTTGTGCGTGTGTGTAGGGGGATGGGGTTTGGGGGGGGGGGGGGGGGGGGGAGGGAGGAGGAGGTGAGAGAGAAAAACTTTCGTTAAGGTTTGATGTTATGTGTGAAGTTTGTTGGAAGTCGCTAAATACTCTCATTCCCAAACACTGAGTGAATAAAGTCTGGGTACTTGCGCGCCGTGAATTACGTTACCGCAAGACAAACACAGAGTTCTAATTGTAATACTTAACTTCTTGCGGTACACGTTTAATTTAAGGTTACAGCTTTTATCATTGCAGCATTTAAAATTTTTATATTGAGCCAATAATTATGCGATATACTGAAAATCAAATGTTTGTTGCACCTGGAATACGTTAATAGGCAATCTGCAACTGAAACTGGGTTCTGATTTTATCGCTGATTGTTGTAATAATCCCAGACGAACGAGCAATACTCAATGGAAAGTCGAACGACGGTTCTGTAAGAAACATTTTTCGTGGGTGAATTGTGTTCCAAAAATGGTTCAAATGCCTCTGAGCACTGTGGGACTTAACTTCTGAGGTCATCAGTCCCCTAGTACTTAGAACTACTTAAACCTAACTAACCTAAGGACATCACACACATCCATGTCCGAGGCAGGATTCGAACCTGCGACCGCTTGGGCACTCCGGCCGGCAATTGTGTTTCCTTATGAGTCTTCAGCTTTTATTGCAATTACTTTTACGTGGTTGTTCTGGTTGAGATTACTCTGCAAGTATATTCATAGCTGTTTTCCAGCCTTTACTGTTTCTAGTGACAGGTTACCAGTCGTGTGACAGTACAATAATTGGTTCTTTTGCTTACTTGTGCCCAGTACTTTGAAAGCCATTTGTGGCTGGACTCGAAAAAGATGTGTGTGCTTGAATTGTGGACATTTGTTCCAAGTTCGTGTTCACTTACAACCATGCCACGCATGGCGTACGCTTTTTTATGTTTACGAAGATTGTGTGTCCACATCCATCTGTGCACTTTGTACCGCTCCCCATTGACTGCCAAAAAGTTTACAATATTAATGCAGCCGAAATTTCGATTTTTCTCACCGCACCTGATACATAAGGACGATCGGTTTTGGCACTCGTGTCTTACAACGAAGCTTAAACTGAGTAATAATATTGGATTAAAAACATTGGTTTTGTGATAATCTTGGCTACTGTTAGATGACTTGTACTCTGTAAATCAATGTATTTTGTTTTATCTTTTTTGGCGCAATGGACGACAGAAACCCTTCGTCTTACCTACCAATCACGTCTAATGTCAACGTAGCCACGTAGATTGAAGTATCGCCACACGCTATTCTGACGATACGTCCACATGGTCAACACTGTAATCCCCTGACTGGCGAAGTTGACGAGAACTCTAGTAATTCGCATTCGGTTTTCTGGTATTCACTTTTAATAATAAAATAATTAATTTTTTCACTTATCAGTGTAGGCCTAATTATCTGGGCTTGCTGGTAATCCACCAGCGGCAAGGGGACTCCTGGGACTAGATAAGATCAAAACGCAAAACTAAAAAAAAATTACTGTTTCATCAAAAATTCGAAGTGAATACAATTTATGTCAGAAAATAACGGAAAAGTTTACAATGCTCAGGAAACTCAATATTAAACGCCTAAAATGTTTGAAAACAGTGCAACTGGAATATGAAAATAAAGGTTGTAGTCTCAGTAAAAATGAAATAATGGTATGCCATTACTGAATGGAAGACTCTTTTTGAGGTTTATCGCCACCTTGAGCAAGTCCTTCCATTTGACCCTACTTTGAAGACTTGTTCGTCGACGAAGATAAGTTTAGGAGAACAGAAATACCTAATCGCCTGGCGAAGAAAATCTCTAACCCGTCATAGAATAGAAGTCGTGACTCCACGGGCTAGAGGCAGTGATACTATCTTTCTCCTTTTGGCATTACATGACATCTGTCAGAGTTTATCGGCAAGGGTAAGGTGCCCTATTTTCAGATGTTGCCCTAATTCCGGGTAGACAGATAGTTGCTCCGTAGACACTGCTGCCGATGCGGATACTAGCTGAACTCCTTGTGTTTCCGCATTTTAGTGCCTTGCTAACCGCCAATCCTACCAGTCGTGTTCCGAGCTCGCAACTGTTTTTTTTCTTAATATCTTACATTAAAATATTACACATTGCTGCGACCACGACGTAAGCGTAGCAGCTGCATGGTAAGTGGTTCGATATTTTATGGTTATTGATTAGTGATGTATCATGTTTAATGAAACATGTGAGTAGCTTTTAAATGCAACAATTCATTAAGTGTTTCAATAGCCATGTCGTACAGGTGCCTAATGTTGGATACTGCTACGGTGCCTAATTTCGACTATACGAAAGCTGTGTCCCTTTAAAGATTTTGTTTGGTTGAAATACCATAATATAACATAAAAATGACGGCTGTAGGTGTTTCATTTTATTACGTTGCTGCGAAATGTCCTCGGTCTACAGCTCAAGACAAAGCAAAATGCAAGACGGCGATTTCCATAAGAACATAAAGGTGGCTAAAATGAGTAGGCGATAAAGAAAATCGAGATGTGAGTCATCATCTGATGAGGATTCCAAAATCTCTGTTTCCCTTTTCTCCACCGATGACGAAGACTGCAGAGGAGGAATGGATCTATTGTTCCGTCCCACACCGGGAAGATAAATCTGTAGAAGATTGTGTAAAGTGTTTGTGATGTTTGCGTTTGGTACATGATCAGGATACAGGGACTGAGGAACATGACTGGAAGACGTACAGTTGTTAAAACTATGGATGATAGCCTCAATGTGGTTGTAAGTTTATCATTATTAAAATCAAACTGCGATATCTCAACATTACTTTTAGTAGTAAAACAATACTCTTATAGCTACAGAAATTACCTTTATTTCTCCAACACATGCTGAGAATGCTGTAAACAGCTTTTTTTTAGCAAATACTGCCAACTACTATGAACATGTAGAAACGAAAACAAATAATGAACTAGAAGCACGTGGTGTAATGTATATGCTGCAGTCAGACACAGCGGGTTTAGCTTATTCCCTGAGCTAGAGAAAAATTAAATCTGGATGTTGCATTTATGCCACATAGGTTCTGAGAACGATAACATAAACCGAAACTAGCTGTACTGAGTAAACTATCGGTGTCAGCAGATGGCAGCGCACTTGTAAATTTCGATATAAAAAGCAACAGCTAAACCTACTATGAAATTTCTCTCTGTAAACTCCTTTTTGTATCAGGTCAAAAAAGGATTAATGTCATTAGCGACCGTAATGTATTACCAATATTTCGATTCCTTGCTCTCGACTATTCTCTTTTAAAAATTGATATGTTTTGAAGTGGGTTGTAGGGTGTGGGAGAGAGAGAAACAGCAATGCTTCTGTAATCAGAGGGAAAAGAAAAAAAATCTCTGCTGTTAAGCAGAAGTGACGTAATTATGAGTCTTACACAAGAATATTTTATTATTAATATTTACACTGAAGCTAGCACAGTTCTATGGCACTTCACTCTACCAAAAAAAAAGCATTGGTCATCGGTGGCAGTTAAAATATATCAGTCTTATGCCTAAATAGAAAACAATACTATTTTAATATTTTTATTCCCCTGCTTTGCTGCAGATATCGTATACTAATTGTGTGTCTCGTTACACTTAAGCAGAGCTTAAAAAATATTGGCTTAGCATTATTATAATTTATAAGCACTCAGGCTGGCGAATTAGTTTCTTGGCGGATATCAGTGCATAACTGGTACCTAGCATAGTCCGACACTGCAGTAATGGTAACGATCCCACTGCCACAGTGTCTTAGCCGTCACTAAAGGCAATGCCGAGGGCTATGCCAGCCACATTCGTTGACTGCTCGACAGCGGAATACGCCGTGAGGACCCTGCTGTTGTACCAAGGGTAGAAACCTGTGCTACCGAAGATGATGCTGAAGGTGTAGCTGTAGCCATTGATTGAAGTCACGTACTCTGCGACTGGGATAGCTGTGGCGTATTCAGTTGTCACGGCGATACGCAGCTCCTGGCCGAAGTGGACGCTTCCGTTGAACGATCCTGAGCCTACTAGAACAGTGACCTCGTCTTCTGCATCGGAGGCCAGTTGTGTCTGGTACACCAGGACCTGCAAGTTCTCTGCATATGTCCCGCCTGGCCAAAGACCTGCAGCACAAAACAAACGATGGAGTATTGATATTTTTAAAAAAATGGGACTATTTTGCTGTGTAAAGTACACTGCTTGACAATTGGTAAAGAACCACTGACACTTGCTTAGGAACAACTGACCCTTGGTAGGGAACAACTGACACTTGTTAAGGAACAACTGACACTTGCTAAGAAACAACTGAAACTTGTTAAGGAACAACTGACAATTGTGAAGGAACAACTGACACTTGTTAAGGAACAACAGATACTTGCTAAGGAACAACTGATACATGCTAAGGAACAACTGAAACTTGTTAAGGAACAACTGGCTCTTGCTAAGGAACCACTGATACTTGCTAAGGAACAACTGATACGTGCTAAGGAACAACTGCCACTTGTTAAGGAACAACTGACACTTGTTAAGGAACAACAGACACTTGCTAAGAAACAGCTGACACTTGCTAAGAAACAGCTGACACTTGTTAAGGAACAACTCACACTTGTTAAGAAACAACTGACACTTGTTGAGTAGCAACCGACATTTGTGTTAAGGAACAACAGACACCCGTTAAGGAACAACTGATCCTAAGTAGCAGCTGACATGAGCAATTGACACTTGTTACGGAACAACTGACACTTGCTAAGGAACAACTGACACTTGTTAAGGAACCGCTGGAACTTGGTAAGGAACTCCCATCCAGTAGAGGGTGGGACAGGCTAACTGCAGCAAAACCTGTGGACGAACGTTTTGTGTACATTCGACAGTTCATGCAGTACAGTATCTGGCCAATGCTATAATGGAACCGATTAGTGCTACATTCCGTGTGGTATGGCAGCATGTCTGCAAGATATCATTTGAGTGCCTACGATCGTCGACTAGCAGTTGGACGGCTCAGAGCTGGTGAAAGTGTCACTACAGTGGCCACAGCAATGGGTGTGTACAAAAGCGTCATCTCGCAATTGAAAAAACGCCGCTGTAGGTGAAAATGCCATGCAAAAGAATGCTGATAGTCGCTGATCGACCGCCTCACGGCTAGCGGATCGACAGGTAGCCTTAGTGGCGAAAATAAGCAGACATCTCATACCTAGACAGATCGTAGCAGATCTTACAACCGCTACCATTACACGTGTCTACGCCACAACCATTTCGTAGCGATTAAATCAGGCTTGACTGTATGCTCGGAAGCTCGTTACATGCATCCCACTTCAGCCACGCCATTGTTGAGAAAGAGTCTGTTCGTGTAGTGTTCATGTTGTTTAGCATCAGAAACAGTGGTGCAGAATGATATTTTCCAACGAATCCCATTTCACTGTGGCGAGTGATACTGGTCACTAGTTAGTATGAAGAGAGAAGGGAACACCTTACATACCACAGACTAATCATGAAAATCATCGGTATGGCCTAGGCGTTATGGTGTGGGTAGGCATTATGCACAGTGGCGTACTCAGCTGCATATCATAGCGCGAGGTACCGTAGTAGTATTCTGAGTCATGTCCGTCTGTTAGGAGAGAGGTAACTCCTAACTTTCTATTTATCGACGAAAACGCCAGCCTACATAGGACCGCTGGGGGGTCAGACACACTGGATAGTGAAGATATTAAAGGCATCGAATGGCCTGCATACTCTCCAGACCTAAACCCTAGGTACCATGCCAGGGATGCTCTTGGCGTACGTTTTTCGCTATGAACAGTGTAAGAATTAAAACTGCTTTGAGAGGGGAGTAGGACAATATCCCTTAAGGACTCCTCAAAAATTGCCAGCATTAACAATAGGTGAAAATGTGCATTAGTGCACGAGGAGGACATATTCCTTATGGAGAGTCCGATGTCAACCTTAGTGTTGGGATTTGAACCCGCATCGAACATGAAAGTTATTTATATCTCTCATTCTACTTTCTCATGTGGTGATATCTGTACTATTTGTCGTTATAAATATATCACTCCACCTCTATTACGTATGTACTGTGGTTCACGCCATCCATCATTGCCTGTGATTATTCCTGTCCAAAAACAAGTTTGTTCCTTAGCAAGTGTCAAGCAGTATATATTGATGGTGCTTCAACATCGCATCTTCAAGGGCGCGAAATCTACAGGGAAAATTTCCGCGATTCATAAGGATTGTTTACGGAATGTGTCAACAAAAGTCTTCTGCTTTTTCCTGCCCATATCCCGTGTCTTCACAGGATCGGCATTTTAATCTGGATTTGGCAGTGTAGGTGACAAAAAATGGCTCTGAGCACTATGGGACTTAACAGCTGAGGTCATCAGTCCCCTAGAACTTAGAACTACTTAAACCTAACTAACCTAAGGACATCACACACATCCATGCCCGAGGCAGGATTCGAACCTGCGACCGTAGGGGTCGGGCGGTTCCGGACTGAAGCGCCTAGAACCGCTCGGCCACTCCGTCCGGCTGTGGGTGACAGAGAGTGACTGGATGCCCACTTGTCGGCACCCCTTCAGTCTTGGGTCGGAATGTGTTCCACACCTGTCTGTGTGTTGTATTGTCCCCTGTGGAAGTGTGAGAAAGTTTCCGAAGCTTTTGTGAATCGTGTACCTGAGGCGGGCCATGATAACCAGCCCAGAATTCACCTAGTCGGATGAAACCGCCTGAAAACCACAACCAGGCTGGCCGGCACTCCGGCCCTAATCGCTAATCCGCCATGTGGATGCGATCCGGAATCGTCATGGCTCCCCGCATCCCGGAATCTGTATGCTAACTCGCTTCCGGACGGGTCTAGAGTGTAATGCGTAATAATTCATCCGGTTTGTTACTGTTTCTTCATAAAATCAGCATGCCCTCTGCCTACCCACTTTTCAGGGAATCTCTGATTCACATGTTGAAGAACCCTCAGCCCAAAGTAAGGTGGGTCTCCATCAGCTTGGAATCACATCTGTTAACGAATGAAGTGCTTGCCGGGATTGGTTACCCAACAATCTAAGTACCGGTAAATGTATTCCACTGTCAGAGGTATCAGAGAAATTTCCGCTTACAACTTTCGACGCGGTCGTTCCTGGAGCACGGTCCCTTACCTCACGTAGATATATTCTCCCTCCTCCATTATCCCTGAAGGTTTGTATCATCACCGCAAAATCGTCCTGTTCTGTGCCCCTTCAAAGAAACTCTTCCTTATACTTTTACAAAATTACCTGCAAATAATTTATTTCTTATTGTTTTACTTAGGTTCACATCAAGCTTGGTTCGGCATTTGTGCCATTTTCAAGTGTTTCTCTTGAAATTACATTTATATTTCATTTTATTCTACGTCTGTGTAACAGCACTATTCGAATTTCATCTTATATTTACGTCTAGATGGAGTGACGTCCACAAAACATCTAGGAACGTAATTTTTTATTTACTACGTTGTTAATATAGGCGCGTATTTACCTTCTGTAGAAATTTCGATTGCTTTTTATTTTTTTTTTAGAGTTGTCAAATGTCAGATCGTTCCATTGACGCATTATTTTTCCAAGTAAATTACATCATAGGCAATCAGAGATATTTTTTGCCAGAGATATTTTGCGTTGTGTAGACATACGATCTTAAAGTTGTCAATTGTACTTTGTTATCATGCTGTGTTGATTCCTTTTCTTTTTCTCGTATGTTATTAAAGTTTTCCGTATAATTTTTATGTTTGAGGTCCATTTATTCATTTAAAATGTCATCCGGATATATACTTGTGTATGTACAAATTTCTAGTTATTCCAGATTGTTCATGGTTTGACCTTTTGATATCCTATTTAGAATTTTCAAACCGTTTTCGATTGTGTTCACTCTAAGGTTTTTATTTCTCAAGTGTAGGTAAAAACTTGAAAATTCTACATAGAATAGCAAAATCCCGAAGCATGAACATTTTGGAAGAGCTAGAAATTTACACACACACAAACGACATTTTAAACGAATAAATGGACCTCAAACAAATAAATTATCTGTAAAACTTTAATAACATAGTAGAAAAACTAAAGTAATGCACGCAAAACGGCAAAATATCTTTGGCACAAAATATCTATGACTACCTAAGATATAATTTACTTGTAAACATAATGCATCAATGCAACGTCTGTCATTTGATAACTTTCAAAAAAATAAAACGAAATTTCTATAGAAGGTAAATTCGTGGTCTTCATTAGCAATGTAGTAAATAAAAGAAATTGCATTCCGAGATGTTTTATGCACGTCAGTCCACCTAGACGTAACCATAATACAACATAGAAACCTCGTAGTACTGTTACATAAACGTAAAATAAAATGATATTTAAATGTGCTTTCAACAGGAACACTTGGAAATTACTCAAATGACGAAACAAAATTGTCTGAACCTACGTGTGGGAGTCGCCAGAAGAACATCTGTGAATGCACAGTGATGCACAGCATTATTCTTTGGCGACGAGCGCACGGACAATCTGGTTTATTCTTTGATTTTTATGACTATTCTTTGATTGGTGATTGAGCTTAAAGAAATAAAAAATCATTGCCTGACTACTTTGTTTTACCTCTTTAGCAGGCAGAGATAAGCTGTAGTTGGCTAAATATGTAAAAACAACAACAAGGAATAAACTATTTGCACCTAAGTTTCAAAAGTATAAAGAAGATGTCACATTATGACATTATGCAAGCTGCGGGCCATGCTGAGAAGAAGAAAACTTCAAAGAAAAATTCTACTCTAAAGTATTTACAGATAAATAACGTTGATGGGTAACAAATCACACACATACTCGTATTTCAAAAGGAGTTTTATTCAAGTTTTAGCTGAGCTGGGGTACCTGTCACCATAACACAGCCTTGCGGCTTTTCTGAACAACAGCGTATCCACATTGGGACTCAACAGCTCTGCTCAACTGAAAGTTTATCATTAAGCTTCAGGCTGTCTCTGTATTTACTCCCTCCCACCCTCTCTCTCTCTCTCTCTCTCTCTCTCTCTCTCACTCACACACACATACACACACACACACACACACACACACACACACACACACACACACATACATGGGCAGACGAGATTTCGACGGATAATACTGCCCCTTTTTACATTTCCAACACAATTTCTTGTGACAGCAGTGGTTGAAAATACCGCTTCAGATGGAAGGTTCTTCTTATTTAAAGCACTACTGGTTTCGGGCTCTTAAATTCCCATCATCAGGTGTTATAACTATGTGCTGTGGCCCAAGCGCACAAAGTTATGACTTCTGATGATCGGTATATAAGAGCCCGAAACCGGTCGTATTTTCAGTAAAAAGAACCTTACAACTGAAGCGATATTTTCAACCTGTGCTATAGTGCTCAGTTGCGGATGTTCCTCCGACAGGATTGTTTGTTCGTGTGAGGGTTTAAGTCGCCACGTACCTCCAGAGTTGAAGTTGAAGACCTGCGACGGAAGGATGACAGCGGTGAGTTTAACAGGCGCCGCGAAGTTCCACGACTCGTTGTGAGGCCCCGAAGTGGAGCTGTAGAGCAGGTCGAACGACTTTGGATCGTGAACGGCGATCTCATGCAGAGGGTAAAATTCCGCTGCAAAACGAAACGTAAACCCAGCGTGAGGCACAATTTAGTTCTGCCCAGTTCAAAATAAGTCAGTGACGTCAACCACATGTACACTACAGGGTCATTTTTTCCGTGTACAAACGCTAGGGCTTGATCAATGAGAGAATGTGAAACCAAAAAGGTCTAACGAACTTTTGTCCGGAAATGCAAGGTTTCCATGCTAGAGACCATTTTTTCATTCATACCTTATCGCAGAGACTGCGTTCTAATACGCGCTGTACCATGCAGCCGCAGTTACAGTGTCCATGGTCTCCTCCTAGAGGCTGGTACTGTTCCCCTCATATGTCATTCACTAGCGCCCTCTCTTGCCATAGTCATCGCTAATGTTTAGTCCGATTCACTTCTCTTGCCGACTCACCTTGTAGTGGACATGATACAGCATTGTATACAATGGTTCCGTACTCGAATCGAGAGCTTGCCGATAAGGTGTTTACTTACGGAAATGCAAATGTCAACGGGCGGCGGGCAGCAAGATTGTATCAGGAGACGTATCTCCGCCTACAACAATCACAGCATTCATTGTTGGCAACAGTCTTTCGCCGTTTGTCTGAGACAGGGTTGTTTCAAGAAGTAGGAAATCACGAAGGACATACACGAAATCTTCGGACACTAGACTTGGAGGAAAATGTGATTATTACTGTGGAAGGCGACCGCCGTGGCAGTTGACCCGCCAGCACAGTGTAAGCCAGACGATCGTGTGGAACGTTCTCCACGACAACTGTTACTACACTTACCACTTACAGCGCGAACAGGGCTTACAACTGTCAGGCTTTCTACATCGGGAGCAGTTTTGTCACTGGTTTGTTCATCAGGCAATCACGATTCCTGATTTGTGTCATTCATCCTATTCGCAGATGAGGCTGCTTTTATGTGGAGTGGTATCTTCAACTTTCATATCGTTCATCTCTGCGTCTGTTTATGTACGAGAATCCCCATGGTATGGTGACAGCGAATCATCATCATCGGTGCAGCCGGAATTTGTAGGTCGGGATAATTGGTAACGTATTTTGGGACCAGTCTTCCTTCCACGTCGCTTGCTCGTTCACCGGATCTCAACCCCGTGCGGTTTCTGGTTATGGTGCCATCTCAAAAGTATTATGTATGCAGAGCCCATTCCACATGTGGAGACACTGTGCCATACTGCCTTTGACGCTGTTCAGATGAGCCTGGCTGATGTGAACGTGTGTGACAGAACATGCCACGGTCCGTACACGCCTTGAGGCACATGGAAGCCATTTTCAACACATACTGTAACTGTGGCAGCATGGTACAACGCTTATTAGACCGCAGTAACAATGTATGATTGAATAAATGGTCTCTAGCATGGAAACCATGCATTTCCGGACGTAAGTTCATCAGACCTTTGTTGTTCCGTATCCTCTCATCGATCAATCCCTGTAGTTTATATACGGTGGAAAAAATCACCTTGAACACGGGAATGAGTAGCAGGTATTTTGTAAACAGGCTAAGCCACGTGAGACCTTAGTTTCTTCCGGTATATACAATGTTCAAATGAGTTACGGGAATCCAGCCGGGTGATGTCGTCGACAGCCGCCGATATTCTGACAGGATCACACCCTGCCATTTTCAAGGTAAAACAGCTCTAAGTAAGCGCTGTGCAAGGGAATTTAGTACCTCGGGTTTCAGAGAAACTCCGGGAAGATACACACCCACCCACCCACACACACACACACACACACACTGTAAACACTGGCGCCCTCACAAACCAAAGATGACGCACATCAGAAATTACGGATAGTGAAATTAATAATCAACAGGTCAGGGAGCATAAACTCGGACCTTCTGTTTTCTGACGAGGGAGAGAGCAGTATTCCAAGCACAATTTGAGCGGAAACCACCATCTCTGTTTGTAAGGTTACTTGCTAATTTAATTTCAACAGCTTCCTTAATAATACTACGCACTACCTGGAAGTGCATGCCAGATTCTCCGTGTTGTTATACTCCACAGGATGACCAGTGCCAAGACAATGTTCTACGGTGGTAGATTTGCTCGGCTGTTGTAAGCGTGTGTGTGCTCAGTACACCGGTCCTCCACAGTCCCGATATTCTGACCAATACATGACATGCCACATCTGCAAGGAATACGCTAGACACACGGCTTACGCAAATCAAGATCATCCTCTACGGAACCTAAAAGGATCCTGATCTGAGATGGTGGAATCCACCTCTCTCTCTTTCCAAAAAACAGAGAGACAGAGTTAATGCTCCGTCACCTGTTGATTGTCAATTTCACCATCGATACCTTCCAACGTCAGGTTATCTATGGTTCGTGATGGCGCTAGTGTTAACAGTGGTTGCGAGTGTTATCTTTCCGGATTTTCTCTGAGAAACCGAGGTTTTAAATTCCCTTACACATCTCTCACTTGTTGCAGTTCTGCCCTGAAAACGTCAGGGAGTGTTCCTGTCGAAATATCGGCTGTTGTCGACGCCATCACCCAGATGCATTCCTGTAAGTTATTTGTACACGATGAGTCATTGCTTGAAAATTCAAAAGAAGCTCAAATACAAAAGAACTACTGAGCTTGAACGATTTGTTTTTCATTGAATATTGGTGACAATAATAGAGTACATTCCTACATTCTCAGTTGTTCTGATCAATGGGGCAGTGAGTGCTGGGTGTCGAGCCACTTTCAGAGATTCTTCGTCAGGTAAGCTCTTCTTCAGCTCCTAAGTCAACATTCTAACTTTTCTTCAGTGACGAGTTCCATAAAGTTGTACGTTTCACTTCGGTGGAATTCCCCAGAATATGCCGTTGTCCTGTGTTTGATGGTGGTTATTACTTCAATATTTTTATCAGGGTGGTAAGATACGTCTTCAGTGGTCACATCTTATTTCGCAAGGAGAGTCAACTCCACTTTTTATCGTTTCAAATCATTATCCTACTTACTTGCAAGTCACGATTTCACGTAATCTATTTTGGCTACTCTCTGAGGTATATTCCCATCCATGTTGATAATTACCTTGTATTTCATATCTTTCCTAAACACCGCAATTTTTCTTTCACACAAACTGACGAAATATATGAACCCCATGAAGAGTGACTAGTAAAAGCCATAACAAGACAACTAAACGATACCCTGTGGGAAAGGACAAGGATCCGTACGTTCGTCATTTATGGACAGCACTTTCAGCTGTATGGCATCTCAATAAATACCCAAATTTAAGAACAAGCAGCCAAGAAAAAGACGTTTGGAAACGAAGCTGAGGTAGGACTTTTCAAGATTAAATTAGGACGGGAGAAATTAAGAGAGTAGGAATGGGAGAAAAAATCATGTGTTGCTATAGAGGAGAAATTATTATCGTGATTTGGTCACTTGAGGGGGTTTTCGGAGATCAGGCTGCCACAAATAATTTGATTCTATGTAGGAAGATATGAGTTAGCCCGAGGAAAAGGTTGGTGAGGGAAAAATAATCTCTCTGATCAAAAGTATCCAGACAGCTGTTAGAGGACATTATAGTGGGCTGTGTCCAGCGCCCTAATGAGAGCTCCAATTCTCCGGAGACACTTTCAGTGAGACGACATGAATGTTTATTGAGGAATGACAGCCAGTTCCTCCACAAGAGCGGAAACCAGAGAATGGCTCTGAGCACTATGGGACTTAACAGCTGAGGTCATCAGTCCCCTAGAACTTAGAACTTCTGAAACCTAACTAAGACCATCACACACATCCAAGCCCGAGGCAGGATTCGATCCTGCGACCGTAGTGGTCGCGCGATTCCAGACTGAAGCGCCTAGAACCGCTCGGCCACACCTGCCGGCAACAAGTCTTACCTCAAAGTAAATAAATGACTGTCTTTTTTTTGTCATCAGTCTACTGATTGGTTTGATGCGGCCCGCCACGAATTCCTTTCCTGTGCTAACCTCTTCATCTCAGAGTAGCACTTGCAACCTACGTCCTCAATTATTTGCTTGACGTATTACAATCTCTGTCTTCCTCTACAGCTCCCTCTAGTACCATGGAAGTCAATCCCTCATGTCTTAGCAGATGTCCTATCATCCTGTCCCTTCTCCTTATCAGTGTTTTCCACATATTCCTTTCCTCTCCGATTCTGTGTAGAACCTCCTCATTCCTTACCTTATCAGTCCATCTAATTTTCAACATTCGTCTATAGCACCACATCTCAAATGCTTCGATTCTGTTCCGGTTTTCCTACAGTCCATGTTTCACTACCATACAATGCTGTACTCCAGACGTACATCCTCAGAAATTTCTTCCTCAAATTAAGGCCGGTATTTGATATTAGTAGACTTCTCTTGGCCAGAAATGCCTTTTTTGCCATAGCGAGTCTGCTTTTGATGTCCTCCTTGCTCCGTCCGTCATTGGTTATTTTACCGCCTAGGTAGCAGAATTCCTTAACTTCTTTGATTCGTGACCATCAATCCTGATGTTAAGTTTCTCGCTGTTCTCATTTCTACTACTTCTCATTACCTTCGTCTTTCTCCGATTTACTCTCAAACCATACTGTGTACTCATTAGACTGTTCATTCCGTTCAGCAGATCATTTAATTCTTCTTCACTTTCACTCAGGATAGCAATGTCATCAGCGAATCGTATCATTGATATCCTTTAACCTTGCATTTTAATTCCACTCCTGAACCTTTCTTTTATTTCCATCATTGCTTCCTCGATGTACAGATTGAAGAGTAGGGGCGAAAGGCTACAGCCTTGTCTTACACCCTTCTTAATACGAGCACTTCGTTCTTGATCGTCCACTCTTATTATTCCCTCTTGGTTGTTGTACATATTGTATATGACCCATCTCTCCCTATAGCTTACCCCTACTTTTTTCAGAATCTCGAACAGCTTGCACCATTTTATATTGTCGAACGCTTTTTCCAGGTCAACAAATCCTATGAAAGTGTCTTGATTCTTCTTTAGCCTTGCTTCCATTATTAGCCGTAACGTCAGAATTGCCTCTCTCGTCCCTTTACTTTTCCTAAAGCCAAACTGATCGTCACCTAGCGCATTCTCAATTCTCTTTTCCATTCTTCTGTATATTATTCTTGTAAGCAACTTCGATGCATGAGCTGTTAAGCTGATTGTGCGATAATTCTCGCACTTGTCAGCTCTTGCCGTCTTCGGAATTGTGTGGATGATGCTTTTCCGAAAGTCAGATGGTATATCGCCAGACTCATATATTCTACACACCAACGTGAATAGTCGTTTTGTTGCCACTTCCCCCAATGATTTTAGAAATTCTGATGGAATGTTATCTATCCCTTCTGCCTTATTTGACCTTAAGTCCTCCAAAGCTCTTTTAAATTCCGATTCTAATATTGGATCCCCTATCTCTTTTAAATCGACTCCTGTTTCTTCTTCTATCACATCAGACAAATCTTCACCCTCATAGAGGCTTTCAATGTATTCTTTCCACCTATCTGCTCTCTCCTCTGCATTTAACAGTGGAATGCCCGTTGCATTCTTAATGTTACCACCGTTGCTTTTAATGTCACCAAAGGTTGTTTTGACTTTCCTATATGCTGAGTCTGTCCTTCCGACAATCATATCTTTTTCGATGTCTTCACATTTTTCCTGCAGCCATTTCGTCTTAGCTTCCCTGCACTTCCTATTTACTTCATTCCTCAGCGACTTGTATTTCTGTATTCCTGATTTTCCCGGAACATATTTGTACTTCCTCCTTTCATCAATCAAATGAAGTATTTCTTCTGTTACCAATGGTTTCTTCGCAGCTACCTTCTTTGTACCTATGTTTTCCTTCCCAACTTCTGTGATGGCCCTTTTTAAAGATGTCCATTCCTCTTCAACTGTACTGCCTACTGCGCTATTCCTTATTGCTGTATCTATAGCGTTAGAGAACTTCAAACGTATCTCGTCATTCCTTAGTACTTCCGTATCCCACTTCTTTGCGTATTGATTCTTCCTGACTAATGTCTGGAACTTCAGCTTACTCTTCATCACTACTACATTGTGATCTGAGTCCATATCTGCTCCTGGGTACGCCTTACCATCCAGTATCTGATTTCGGAATCTCTGTCTGACCATGAAGTAATCTAATTGAAATCTTCCCGTATCTCCCGGCTTTTTCCAAGTATACCTCCTCCTCTTGTGATTCTTGAACAGGGTATTCGCTATTACTAGCCGAAATTTGTTACAGAACTCAATTAGTCTTTCTCCTCTTTCATTCCTTGTCCCAAGCCCATATTCTCCTGTAACCTTTTCTTCTACTCCTTCCCCTACAACTGCATTCCAGTCGCCCATGACTATTAGATTTTCGTCCCCCTTTACATACTGCATTACCCTTTCAATATCCTCATACACTTTCTCTATCTGTTCATCTTCAGCTTGCGACGTCGGCATGTATACCTGAACTATCGTTGTCGGTGTTGGTCTGCTGTCGATTCTGATTAGAACAATCCGGTCACTGAACTGTTCACAGTAACACACCCTCTGCCCTACCTTCCTATTCATAACGAATCCTACGCCTGTTATACCATTTTTTGCTGCTGTTGATATTACCCGATACTCATCTGACCAGAAATCCTTGTCTTCCTTCCACTTCACTTCACTGACCCCTACTATATCTAGATTGAGCCTTTGTATTACCCTTTTCAGATTTTCTAGTTTCCCTACCACGTTCAAGCTTCTGACATTCCACGCCCTGACTCGTAGAACGTTATCCTTTCGTTGATTATTCAATCTTTTTCTCATGGTAACCTCCCCCTTGGAAATGCAAAAAATTCTGCCTGCCAGACGCAAAATTCGAAGTCTGAGTCCCTGGCGCAAATTTGCCCATGTGGGCTCAGAGCCATACCGACGGCAATACTTGAATTGGAATGATCAGGTGCGACAGACAGATAGGCTCAATCACTGCACGTGTGGTGAGGTATGTCATGTGGTGACGTCACATTATCAGCACTAGCCATCCACTTTTGAGGTACTTCACGACATTTGCGACCCCATGTGTCTTATATTAAATTACGTGTCTCAGTGCCATCTAAGTCGTTTAGGAGGTTTTTTAATCGTTAATAAGAATCACCGTGTATACTCCTGAATACTGCTACAATATTATGTACAGTTCTGTAAGCTGTTGTATGTCGCTAACATGAAAAAGTCTGTTTTATATCTTAGATCTGAAGATGGCTAAATTGTTAGCCGAAGCTAGTAATCAATTCAAATAAAGAAGAATTTGTGTGCGATCTTGACTTCACGAGCTTTCAGTCGCTAACATAAATAAAAAATGCACAAGAAACTTTAATATATCGCCATGCGTAATAGATATTAGGCTCTTAACCATGGTTGCAGCAGAAAATGTGCAAATATAATATATGGAATAAAAAAAGTCACCAGTCGGATTAGGTAGTAGTCAAAACTCTTTACCTAGTTTTGAACCCTTATAAATGGGCCTTCTTCAGAAGTCTTATTACCAAGAAATAAGTAGATACAGATAAAAACAACGCCCGGCGAAACCAGAGAAGATGGCGGTGTTGGACGCTAGGGTCTGGAGCGAAGTCGACGTTCTAACATAGCCCAAAGATATTCCACTTAGTGCAGGGTGGACTCTGGGAAGGCCAGTTTATCTAAGGAATGTTACAAACCATTTCCTCATAGATGCAGCTTTACGATACGCTGCAATGTCGCGCTGATACAGCCAACGTCTCCGGGCTGCTTACAGTACACAATGCTCAAAAATGTGGTCATATCCTTCGGCCTTTAGCGTTTTCTTAAACTCCATAAGGGGCCTACAACCTAAACACGGAAACAGCCCCATACGGTAGCGCCACTTCCTCGGTAGTTCAGTGTTGCCACTACACGTTCTCGGGCATCCGTCAAACCCAAACGCTTCCATCGTATTACCTCAAGGTACAACGTGTTGTATCGCTCTGAATCACTCGTTTCCAGCTATCCATTGTCTAGGACCGTCGCTCTTTACACCGCCTCTAATCTCGTTCAACACTGACAACAGAAATGTGTGGCCTACGAGGAGCCTCTCGACCGCTGTACCCTTTTCAGTCCTTGTACTACCTGGACTGGTGTAGGTCTTTAGAACTCACGAATGATTCCTTCCGTTGACTTCATAAGATTTTCTTACAATCGCCATCCGAAATGCTCTGGGGCTGCTGTCTGTCAGTACACGAGGTCTGTCTAGTCTCGGTACAGCTGTATCTATTTCTTCACGTTTCCACTTCACAGTCACATCGCAGACTTGAAATGTCTCTGATGAACTTGTTACTCAGCTGACATCAAATGACAAGTCAAAGTTCGAAATCACTGAACTCTCCTGATCAACCCGTTCTGCTGTCACTGCTTCTCCACTGACTACATAATATACTCCCCGCCTCCGCGGGTCCGCCTTCCGTGAAATCTAGTGGTCCATTCCGCATTACATTGGGGTGTCCAGATCATTTTTCAGATAGTTTAGCTTCTATGGCAGGAAAAGCGAGTGGTAAAAGAAGAAACTGTGGCACATACTGTGAAAAATGGCTTTTGATTGTATAAAAAAGGAATCAAGAGTACGACAGGGTGGAGATCTCTTCTGAACAACACGTTGCAAGGCATCCCAGATGCTCATGTCTGGAGAGTTTGGTGACCAGCGGAAGTGTTTAAACTCGGAAGAGTGTTCCTGGAGCCCCTCTGGAGCAATTCTGGACGTGCGGGGTATCGCATTGTCCTGCTGGAATTGCCCAAATCCGTCGGAATGCACATGGACATGAATGGATGCAAGTGATCAGACAGGATACGTACGTACGTCCCACTTATCAGAGTCGTATCTAGACGTATCAGGGTTCAAATTGCACAAGCCCCACACCATTACAGATCCTCCATCACCTTGAACAGTCCTCTTCTTACATGCAGGCTCCATGGATTCGTCAGTTTCTCTCCATATCGGTACACGTCCATCCCCTCGATACAATTTGAAACGCGACTCGTCCGACGAGTCAAGATGTTTCCAGCCATCAGCTGTCCAATGTCGCTGTTGACGGGCCCAGGCGAGGCGTAAAGCTTTGTGTCGTGCGGTCATCAATGGTACACAAGTGTGCCTTCGGCTCTTAAAGTCTATGTCGATGATGTTTTGTTGAATGGTTCGCACACTGACACTTGTTAATCGCCCAGCAATGAAATCTGCAGCAATTTGCAGAAGGGTTGCACTTGCGATTCTCTTCAGTCGTCGTTAGTCCCGTTCTTGGTTCAAACGGCTCTGAGCACTATGGGACTCAACTGCTGAGGTCATTAGTCCCCTAGAACTTAGAACTAGTTAAACCTAACTAACCTAAGGACATCACAAACATCCATGCCCGAGGCAGGATTCGAACCTGCGACCGTAGCGGTCTTCCGGTTCCAGACTGCAGCGCCTTTAACCGCACGGCCACTTCGGCCGGCCAGTCCCGTTCTTACAGGGTCTTTTTCCGGCCGCAGCGACGTTGGAGATTTGATGTTTTACCGGATTCCTGATATTCACGGTACACTCGTGAAATGGTCGTACGGGAAAATCCCCACTTCACCGTTACCTCGGAGATTCTGCATGCCATCGCTCGTGCGCCGAATATAACACCAACTTCAAACTCACTTAAATCTTGATAACCTGCCATTGTAGCAGCAGTAACCGATCTAAAAACTGCGCCAGACACTTGTCTTATATAGGCGTTGCCGACTGCAGCGCCGTATTCTGCCTGTTTACATATCTCTTTATTTGAATAAGAATGCCTATACCAGTTTCTTTGGCGCTTCTATACCTCATAGATATTTTCACCTTTTTATTTAATTCTGGATCCATATCCTGAAATTCAAAAACTTTCAAAATTTTAAAAGCGTTAAAATTACGTGTGTTGACATGGCATGTAAATTTACCTGTAGAAGCTGATGGGTTACGTTTTTAGCCGAAACACTCAGTTCTGAAGATGGTTTGATGGAACCGAAACCAGTCACAATTTTACAGATACATGCAATCCAGACGGTCGATATAAAACACATTATGTCAGTTTTTGCAACCTCAAATTCCTTGTAGGATTAGTTGAATGAAATGATCAGGGTCGTGAAAAGATATTATACGATGACATTAATAACAGTTTAATACTCTTATTTTATATACGGTACTGCAATGGTGGTTGGTCGGCTTACTTTAGATGATGCTGCGTGAATTAGATTACAAAATGAGACACTGGAAGTGGTAGACGGGTTTACCTTTTTGGTCAGCAAAATAACTTATGGCGGAAAAAGTAAAACACATGTGAAACGGACATTTCCAAAGCAACAGAAAAGCGAACTGCATTAAACCCGAATATTACTGTATTTGTTATTGCGTCTGTTCATAACGCATTTGTGTGGAGTCTAAGGTTGCGTTTTATGAAGATGAAATACTGACAGTAGCAATAGAGACAAGGTGAAAATAGAAACTTTTGCAATTTGGTATTACGAAAGAATGTTGAAGATTAAATGAGTCAATCGAGTCACTAACAAAGAGGTATTGAATCGAATTTGAGAAAGTGATGTTTTGTTGCACAATTTGACAAAACTAAAAAATGATTCGATAGGACACAGCCAGAGGCAACAAGATATACTTAATCTGTAAGTGGAGGAAGGTGTCTACGGTGGAGGAGAGGGGGGGGGGGTTGGTGAGATAGTGAGGGAGACCAAAAGTTGACTACAGCAAGCAGCTTCAGGTGGATGTAGGATGTAGTAGTCATCCACAAAGTTTGCAAAAGGGCCGGGAGAGCTGTGTGGTGACGAAATACCCCGACACATACCTGAGCGTCGTAAGCTTTTGTTTTTATCTTTTTTGAAGTTATCCAGAGATGAAGAGCCTTGAACAGGGTAGACTAGCGTGGAGATTCGTATCAAAAAAGTCTCCGGACTTAAGACAACAACACCCAGAATTAACGGATCACTTTGCTTACCAAAGCACGTGGCTAGCAGCATCAGAAGGGAGATGGACCGCCGGTACATGCTGGCTGCTGCTCAGAGGACGCCGACGAAATACAAGGTTTTGTCACTTCGTCGTTTCTTATATAGGTCGTGAGACACATCCATTCAGGCAAGAGTTAGCTTCTAATATCCCAACCTGGAAAACATCGCAGCCTTATCGGTTGCGTGTTCATAGCGGGGCGTGCAGTATCCGCTGAGGTAGCTATTCTGCATTCTCAGCGACAGGTGTGCGTCCTGGTGTCGTTAGCACCAAGATGGTATTCAGACGGCAGCTGCAGCATTCAGTAACATCCGGCACACGTGCGGAGCACTTCCGTTCTATCCTGTCGCTATTGTTTCACCCACGTATCAGGAGGTGCAAAATAAGAAACACCGTTCAACTTAGGATTCATTCATTGCGATTATACTTTCTTATATTACATTATGTAGTAGCGAAAAAGATCTATCTTTTATTACTATTATTATTAATATTATTATTATTACTATTCATTGATCTCCAGTACAAGTAAAAGACAATCATGACAAAAAGTAGAATATTTTCTTGTAGGGACAAGCAGTACAGAAATAGGGTTTACAATAAAGAATGTAAGAAGTAATTCTAAATGAACGAAGCATATTAAGTAGATTATTCACGGGAAAAATATGTTTTATAGCTATTAACATAAGAATTGCCCAATATTCTGAGTGAATGTAATGGACCAACAGATGGTGGAACAAATTAGTACATCCTTCTGAGACAGAAGTAGTCAGAGAAGCAATAAAACTTTTAGAGAATTGTAGAGCTAGAGAAATTGGAGGCAGTCCTGCGAAATTATTAAAATCTGATACCGATAAATTACATGAAATATTAAAAAAACCTTTTCGAAAACTGTTTGATTGTTGAGGTTGTACCTAGTAATTGGAAAAGAGGATACATTTCAATAAAACATAAAAAAGGGGGGAAAAATATGAGTGCATAAATTGTAGAGGTATAAAAGTTACAGTTGCCATACGCAGATTTTAGAAGAGTTTTTAAACGTTTCTTAGAACAAGAATTTAAATAAATGGATGCAAAAGAACAAGAAGGGTTTAGAGTTGGTAGATCAAAAATAAATCTTATTGTTTTGCTAGTGACAATAATTCTTTGAGGCAGCCATTAGACAGTCTGTGGTAAGCCTTAGAAGCAGTTAGATAAAACAAAAGATAATAAAATCAATCCAAAAGTTATACAGAACTCTAAATCAAAAACTAAACTTGGCAAATTAGTATCAAGCAAATGAATATCAATTGAAGTTACAAAAGAAATTCTTCAGAGAAGCGGCATTTCAGCTACACTGCATAAAATACGCACAGAACAAATTCTACATTACTGCAAGGAAATATATACAAATATGGTGAGCCCAGTAAATGATTATACAGTGTATTTATTACAGTTTGCAAACAAAGTCCCGAGACTTTGTGATACAGAGTAATTAATGGAAGTAGCATCATATGGGGGTTTCAAATGTTTGTGACTGGACTGTGGATTTGTTGATAGGGAGGTAGCAGCATGTTGGATAGAGAGTCATCAGCATATGCGGAAGTAAATCCAGGTAAGTTCAAGGGAATTCTGTTGGGCACCTTGCTGTTCTTTGTATATAAGTGACCTGTCAGACAACAATAACCTCTGCCTTTTCGTTTATGCTGACGTTATCAGTAATTAAGTACTGTTTGAAAGAAACTTCACAAATATTCAGACAGAGTTTGATAATATTTTATTGGCACAAGGGTTAGCATCTCTCTTTAAATGTGTAAAATTATTATGCACTTCACAACTCGAAAGAACGGAGTGTCCTATAACTGCAGTATCAATGAGTCACAATTGGAATCAGCGATCTCACACAAACAGCTGGATATGTTTGTGGGGATGTAAAATTATCCCATAGGCTTAGTCACACAACAAGCCGATAGCGATTTCACTTGACTGGCAATATACTGGGAAAGTACAATTAGTTTACGAAGGGAATTGTTTATAAAATACTCGTGTGACTCGTCCCATGATATTGATAAAGTGTGTGGGACCACACCAAATAAGGGCATCAAGTACAGTCACAGGTTTGTCATAGAGTGGTGAAAAACCTGAATTGGTAGGCGCTCATGGATACACACCAAAACGTTACTTAAAAAGTTTCAAGACCCAGCATTAAGTGATAAATCTACGAATATATTACAACCCCCTACATATCTTTCTTGTAGGGACCACGAAGTCGAAGTTTAGCTGATTCAGGTGTGCACTGTGGCATGTAAGTTATCATTCTCCCCATGCGCCATACGCGATTGAAGCTGGGAGTAGTCCCAATATATGTTACAATAATAATAATGGCGTGTGACGAGGGCCTCCCGTCGGGTAGACCGCTCGCCTGGTGCAAGTCTTTCGATTTGACGCCACTTCGGCGACTTGCGCGTCGACGGGGGTGAAATGATGATGATTAGGACAACACAACACACAGTCCCTGAGGGGAGAAAATCTCCGACCCAGCCGGGAATCGAACCCGGGCCCTTAGAATTGACAGTCTGTCGTGCTACCGGGGGCGAACAATGTTGCAGTGGGAAGCGCCTTCTATCATGAACTTCGCAAAAGATGTGGATGTAGTTGCAGATATGACCCGAAGAATGATACACGAATACGAAAAGCGAGATCTGAATGTATCACGAAACACAAGATAATTGGAACTTTCTGGTAATTAAAGCTGAGTGTCAGACCAGCAGCCGAAAATGGGACCTTTGCCTTTCACGAGCAAATGCTCAACCAAATGAGCTACGTGAGCGCGACCCACGAGCCATCCTCACAGCTCTACTTCCACTAGTACATCTCCTATAGTCTAGCGCAGAGGAAAAGTTTATTCTGGATTCAAGGTAGTCCGCAGCTCGTGGTCGTGCGGTAGCGTTCTCGCTTCCCACGCCCGGGTTCCCGGGTTCGATTCCCGGCGGGGTCAGGGATTTTCTCTGCCTTGTGATGACTGGGTGTTGTGTGCTGTCCTTGGGTTAGTTAGGTTTAAGTAGTTCTAAGTTATAGGGGACATATGACCATAGATGTTAAGTCCCGTAGTGCTCAGAGCCATTTGAACCATTTGATTCAGGGTAATTGGTAGATGTTTGTCCATGTGTGCCGCTGCAACACCACAATCCACCCGCACACCCCCATTTTAATTATAAGGTATGGTAGCCCTCCGACACTTATCTGTGAAGAAGATTTTGGGTTGGAACTGCAGGGGTAGGACTCGACGATACGTGTGCCAAAAGTGGTCATGGCACCAATACATTTCTTATCGATGAAGCAGCTGGAAACTGAGTACCGAAGTGGCTAAGCTGTCCAAAATGTTCCTTATAGGGTGTTGGAGACTTCTAGAATGTTCCAGAATATTATAGAATCTACCTGAAGATTCAACAGTGTTCTAGAATGTTCCAGGAGGTTCAAGAATTTTTCAGAGCGAGAATGTTCTAGGATGTTGGAAAATGTTCTCTAACGTTCCATTATTTTGTTGAGGTGGGGACATGTCAGAGCTCATAAGGGTATTACAGAGGGGCTAGTGGAGTCACTTCTGCGTGAAGTCAGGATAACAGTTAGGAACACATGAAGCATCTGCGATGCTAGTGAAACATTATTAGAGTCCAATTATTTATTTACTATGTTTACAATCCGTTGTTCTGCGGCAGCAGCCTCGGCTGATGCTCATTCAGCTGCATTTTGGATTCTACCTGACATCTGTCCCATCAGCTCAGCGTGTGAACGCCCTGGCGAAGATGTTAGCTACCCTGGTGCCACAACAGGTTGCTGTCGAGCTGTGTAGTCGTTGCTCAGCATGAAGTGGTCTCCAACTGGCTTTAGGAGTCTCCTCAATTCCACTCCAATACTACAATGACCCTTGAGGACCCATCAGCAATGTCCTGTGATTGGTCGATTTCGTTCCTCTGGCTGGCTCTGAGCACTAGGGGACTTTAACACCTGAGGTCATCAGTCCCCTAGAACTTAGAACTATTTAAACCTAACTAACCTAAGGACACCACACACATCCATGCCCAAGCCAGTTTCAGAACCTGCGACAGTAGCGGTCGCGCGGTTCCAGACTGAAGCGCCTAGAACCGCTCGGCCACAACGGCCGGCGTTCCTCTGGCCTGGTGGGTTTCAGCACGCGGAGGCACCTGATTGTTGAACAGGAACGTTGACCACAGGAAGCCCTACAGTTGGCTTCCACGTTGAAGTCCAGTGCTGGCAGCACTCTGCCATGTGCTACTATTGGAAGAGTCAGTGTCTCCTATACTAGGTGGTAGGTGGCAAACAGCGTGAAATTCCCTAGGTTACGACCATCATATCGAGTACATCTTCGGCTTGTTCACCGAGGTGAAACGTCTAGGATTCACTACAGCATCGTAATCAAGGAATCGACTGCCATTACAAATGGTCAAATGGCTCTGAGCACAATGGGACTTAGCAACGAAGGTCATCGGTCCCCTAGAACTTAGAACTACTTAAACCTAACTAACCCAAGGACATCACACACATCCATGCCCGAGGCAGGATTCGAACCTGCGACCGTAGCGGTCGCGCGTTTCCAGACTGAAGCGTCTAGAACCGCTCGGCCACTCCAGCCGGCAACTGCTATTACAGTGAATGCCATCGATCCTAATGATCAACTCTTGACGGGAGGTGGAAAGCTGGGGCATTTCGAGGGAGCTAACTTGTGGCTACAACACCAATGTCATCCTTATTCTGCTATGTTCACTTAACAAGCTGTTAACAGCAGTATCAATCACTCGCAAAACACTCTTGCGTAAGAGATAGAATTTCTTGAGATATGTCTTATGAGCTAACGAGTAAGTCTGTCCCGCTTCGGTTTGTTTACCGTCGCAGACTTCTTTCTGCTGAGTGCGTCATCTCACTCGACAAGCAGTGTCGTAACGTATCGAATGCCTGACCAACTTGTGACTTACCGGCATGCCTCCAGCTTCCACCTCTGTCTCTAGCATGACTTGATTTTTCCCATGGCATTGCGAATGAGATTTAATAAAAATTTCTAATTTCCTATCCCTTACGATTTCTGCTGTAACCCATCCCTTTTCTTTGAGAAATTCGACCTGAATTTTCTATTTTTCACTTATTACTAGTTAGTCTATAGCTGCATTAGACGATGGCATGAACAATTACGAGATACAGGTCGTTTGTGTAAAGACAAATCGCCGGGCCGTCCCCGAGTGACTCACACAGACGTCGAACACATCCGCCATAATGAGATTTTCACTCTGCAGCGGAGTGTGCGCTGATATGAAACTTCCTGGCAGATTTAAACTGTGTGCCGGACCGAGACTCGAACTCGGAACCTTTGCCTTTCGCTGGCAAGTTTGGAAGGTAGGAGACGAGGCACTGGCGGAAGTAAGGCTGAGTCTACGGGGCGTGAGTCGTGCTTGGGTAGCTCAGTTGGTAGAGCACTTGCCTGCAAAAGGCAAAGATCCCGAGTTCGAGTCTCGGTCCGGCACACAGTTTGAATCTGCCAGGATGTTTCATATCAGCGCACACTCCGCTGCAGAGTGAAAATCTCATTCTGGAAACATCCCCCAGGCTTTGGCTAAGCCACGTCTCCGCAATATACTTTCTTTCAGGAGTGCTAGTTCTGCAAGGTTCGCAGGAGAGCATCTGTAAAGTTCGGAAGCTAGGAGACGAGGTACTGGCAGAAGTAAGGCTGTGAGGACGGGGCGTGAGTAGTGCTTGGGTAGTTTCACATCCCCCCACAGCTTCACAAGGAGTCCGCAGAAATCCGTGCAGCTCGACAACTCAACACGTCCCCGATGTCCGTCTGGCGTCTGTTGCGTCGACGTTAACACGCAAAACCATACAAAATACAGCTACTGCAAGTTCTTCGTGAAAGTGACAAACAACAACGTGTGGAGTTCTGTAATTTCGTTCTTGGCAAGATGAAGCATCGGTTTCTTCCACGATTAGTGTTTAGGGACCAGGCAACATTCCATTTAAATGGAAAGGTGAACCTCCATAATGTGAGAATATGGGGTACGGAACAACCACATGAAGTTCTACAACATGAGAGGGACTCGTGCAGTTTCACGGGAAAAGGTGTATGCTCTATTTTTCTTTGCCGAGAACACTTTTACTGAAAGCACATATCTCGATGTGCTGGAGAACTTTCTTTTCCCACAACTGGAGACTGATTCGAACAACTTTATTTACCAATAGGATGGGCCACCGCCAAACTGACATCTGGCAGTGCGGGAATTTTTAAATCAAAGGATTACTGAACGATGGATCCGTCGCACTGGACCAAATGATTCAGCCTTACATTACTGACCTCCAAGGTCACCGAACCTCACTGTATCTGATTATTTCAAAAAATGGTTCAAATGGCTCTAAGCAGTATGGGACTTAACATCTGAAGTCATCAATCACCTAGACTTAGAACTACTTAAACCTAACTAACCCGAGGACATCACACACATCCATGCCAGAGACAGGATTCGAACCTGCGACGGCAGCAGCAGCGAGGTGCCCGACTGACGCGCCTAGAACCGCTCGGCCACAACGGCCGGCCTGTGATTATTTCTGATAAAAGACTGTTTATGTGCCTCCGTCAGCCGGCCGATGTGGCCGTGCGGTTGTAGGCGCTTCAGTCCGGAACCGCGCTGCTGCTACGGTCGCAGGCTCGAATCCTGCCTCGGGCATGGATGTGTGTGATGTCCTTAAGTCGTAGGGTCAGTATTGCCTCACGTGTTCCTATATTTCTACGGAATCCCGCTGATCTTCCCCAAGGTCGGCTTCCACAAGTTTTTCCATTCGTCTGTAAAGAATTCGCGTTAGTATTTTGCATCCGTGACTTATTAAACTGATTGTTCGGTAATTTTTACATCGGTCAGCACCTGCTTTCTTTGGGATTGGAATTATTATATTCTTCTTCTTCGCCTGTCTCATACATCTTGCTCACCAGATGGTAGAGTTTTGTCAGGACTGGCTCTCCCAAGGCCGTCAGTAGTTCTAATGGAATGTTGTCTACTCCTGGGGCCTTGTTTCGACTCAGGTCTTATTTAACACCTATGAAAAGCTATAAAAAACGTTTTTGAACTTCCCTTTCATCAAAAAACAAAATACATTGTTTATGTTTATTAGTTTCTGAGATATAGACGTGACAAATCGGATGATTCTGTTTGCTAAACCTACTCCCATTATTTATTACTAGTTCATATTCATGTCATAGGTGTCTGATGGATGGTTGCCCCATTTGAATGAGATATCTTAGGCATCATACAAAAGATAAACACCAGAAACAAGATTATGGTTTTCGTAGATGCACTGAAAGTAATTGTAATTTGACTGTAGGCTTTCCCGGCGTAAACTATTGATGAAGGTTTCTCGGGTCTCCAGCCGGGTGGTAGCGTTGATATCTAGTGAGGTTTTGGGAAGTGTCATACTACCCATCTTCTGGCGCAGTGTCGAGATTCGCGGAGAGCGGGCTATTTATATGCGCGGTCATCCTCCTCCACTAGACCTCGGGTGGCTGCGGTTCACCAGCGGCGTGTGCGCGGTGGTGGGGATGTCGGGCGCCCCCGGCGGCCGCGTTCGGTTCTCGGTGTAAGCATTCTGTCTGCGTCCGCGACGGAGGACGTTGAAGGGCGCGCTCCCGACGGATTGCCGCTATCGCAGGGTTCCATGGTGCGCTGAGTTGGTATCCGTCATCTCTGTTGACCAGATTGTCGTGACTCCTTATTTCTATGGATTCTTTGATAACGCTTTCCCAGAAGCCAGATGCTCGGCAATGTACCTTCGTGTTTTCGAAGTTGAAGGTGTGTTCTTCATTTATGCTGTGTCCTGCTATGGCTGATTTTTCTATGTGAACTAGTCGCACCTGTCTGATATGTTCTTCGCAGCGTTTAGGTATACAGCACTGTGTTTGCCCAATGTATTGTTATCCGCATTCGCATGGTATGCTGTATATCCAAGTGTGTTAAGGTTCAACGCTTCTTTGGCAGAACCTAGGAGCTCCCTCGTCTTCGGTGGTGGTCGGAGAAGGGTTTTGATATTGTATTTGCCCAGTAGTCGTGCAATTTTGGCTGAGAGCGGATCCACGTACGGAAGGAACGTGAGTCGTTTGTCTTCTTCTTCATCATCATCTTCTTCTGGGGTTCTCACTGCTTCCTTCTTCCTTTTAAGCGCTCTGTTGATCTGCATTTCATTGTAGCCATTTTGTTGGAAGACTTCCCTCAGGTGTTGCAGCTCGGATGGTAGGCTGTCTTTGTCGCAGACGACGCGCGCCCTATGTACCAGGGTGGTCAGTACTGTTTGTGCTTGATGGTGGCGGCTTGTTGCATGAAGGCATAGGTCTGTGTGTGTCTTCTTCCTAAGTACTGCATGGCCTAATGAACCATCTGCCTTCCTCTTCATTAAAATATCAGGGAAGGGGAGGCATCCATTTTCCTCCATTTCCATTGTAAATTTGATGTTCGGATGGATGATGTTGAAGTGTTCCAGAAACTCATCTAGCGCCTGTTTGCCATGTCCCCACACGATAAAAGTGTCGTCGACATAGCGGAAGAAGTCTACGTTTCTCTTGATACTGTTTCACATGTTGCAACATTCGATTGACTGAAATTTGTCCTGAAGTTATCAATTCGTCTAGGGATTGTAGCAAAGTGGAATCAAAAGTATCGTTAATAAAAGCTAGGTTTTGGTTGGGTAATATGTGTGGTGGTTCCTCCAGCTAACACAAAACTAGTCGGGACCCGTTAATCACTGTAATGCCTGTAGTTGTAGCTGGCAGATGAAATTATGACCTTGCTATTTCACATCTAAAAACCAAAGTAAACTCACCCGAACAGACCATGAAGGCCCAACGGTACCGACCGGTCGCCGTTTCATCCTCAGCGACAGTCGTCACTGGATGCGGATATGGAGGGGCATGCGGTCAGCACCCTGCTCTCGCGGCCGTACGTCAGTTTACGAGACCGTATTTCACATCTAGTTCCATTGTCTTGTAACTGTCTTGTAACTTTAGTTTCATTAGCCCAGTGTGTTTACCGGTTTCATAGCAAATGATTTTGGCTGAGGAGCTAAGACATTTTTTCGCACGTTACTGCTTCCATTTCCCCTAAAAACAACTGCATTTCACACGACAGGTTGTTCGTATGTATCACTTTTGTTGGGCGAATAATAACATTTTCTGTAATACAGTCATTCAGTTTTGCTACAGACATAATTACATGAGCATCTCTCCGTCTAGAAACTAATAATACTTCATGAGTTAGCATTTGTCTTCATTTCCCAGTCGTATTCCATTTAATCGGATATATGGGAGATGTAACTACTGGAAATTGTATTTTAATGTGCAATCTAGCTTGATCAGTATCCAACCTTAGCCGAAATATGCGATAAAATAAAATTATATTCTTACTTGTTAGAGGCACGATGTATTGCAGTCTCTCAGAAAAGTCTCTTTGTGCTTTCTGTAATGCCATCGAAGTCTGATGTGGATTTAATTACGTTGCACTCGGTTGTCCCTAGGCTCTGGCTAGACGCAGGCGCCAGTATACTTTCGGAAGTCGATTAGACAGGGTGAAAGAAAAGTAAAGGGATAGAATAAATAAATTTATGTGAAAGTGAATTGTTTAACGTAGTGCACTCTGAATTAAATGAAGTTTAGTGTGTTGAGTAAAATTAACATTTAACAGGAGGCCGAAACGATGTTGTCACTGGCAAGTTGAAATATAGGGAACAGAAAGAACAGCAAAGAAATGAAACAGGTGAGGAGCGAGAAGCACAGTTAGCTTCACAACAGCTAAGAATGAATACACTGAGAGAAAAATTCACAGGTTAAATTACAGAAAAGGATAGAGGGAGACGCTCGGCAAGCAGACAGAGAAAGTGCCGAAGAAACAAGAATACACAGTGAAGTAGATTTACAATGAGTGAAGTTTGTGAAAGATAACAATCGCAAAGCGGATGAACAAACGATTACCGTAAAAGAAATGAAAAGCAGAAGTAAAGATTACAGTTTGGCAGGAGAAAGAATTCCTTTATGATCCCGCTGAAGAGTACAAGAAACACAAACACACAGTCATTGGCAAAATGTGCCAAAAGTGTTTGTTTTGCGGTGCCTAGAAATTCAGTTGAGAAACACCAGGACGGTGCTGCATGAACAGAAAAATTCGATTAGCACCATTGGGAGTACCTCCACCGACATTATTTCGTTACATGACTGGAGAAATACCGAACGAAAACATGTTCTTCAAAACATGAGAGCGTAAAATGCTTCGTTTCAAATGACATCTTTTGGCGCTGCTTCCATTACCAGTAAAGAGCCTCATATCAGTCTTGTATTTTCGATTAAAGTACTGGTCTATCATAGAATGGGATCATTGTTATCACTCCGAAAAGAATCATAAATTTTTACAAGTGTACTTCACTGACGCCGAACAGAGCGAAATTGATCAGCATTACGCAAATCTAAGTGGACTGAGACGGGAAATCATTGAAGAAGTGAAGAGTATTTTACATAAGTACAGTCAATTGGTTCTCGTATTTAAAACAGAACTGAATCAAATAGTTCCCCGCCGTTTGATCGTCATTGAATAATGACTCGAGTCTTTCGAAAGAAATAAACGAGATTCATGGATGTCATAAAAGAGTACCACATTTTTGGAACTGTCAGATGTTGTTTGTACACTGTCGAGCAGCAGAAACGAGGATTCCTTCAGTTATACATTTTAATTTGGTAACATGAAGAAGTCCGTCGAAATCATATTGATCAAGTAAGTCTAGCTGAGTGTCCCATACTAATTTTGTTGACGAGAAGAGAGGGTGTCACCTTGTAAGGTCAACACACACGGACTTACATTTACAGGCCACCATCTATGGTCCCTTCGTAACGAAATGACGCACTTAGGACTTCTGTGCACAGAGCACGAGCAATATTAGATGCAGAAAGCCTATGCAATGAGCTACATCACCGCTGTAATCTTATACCTGGAAAATGGATATTTAGAATGGGAGATTCGACGTTCCTTACACCCGGCCCTTGGAAGACAGATGCGTCGAACATTGACAACATACACGCCTGGACTAACTTGCGAAAACTGCAGTGGCCGAGTATTGTGCCAGTACAGGCCACAATACAGACTACAAAAGTCTAACAGACGTAGGGGACTGGAAGCAGTTGTAGGGGAAGGAGTAGAAGAAAAGGTTACGGGAGAATATGGGCTTCGGCCAGGAATAAGAGAGTAGCATTATTAATTGAGTTCTGTAATAAAATTCAGCTAGTAATAGCGAATACTCTGTTCAAGAAACACCAGAGGAGGAGGTATACTTGGAGAAGGCCGGGTGGTACTGGAAGATTTCAGTTAGATTATAGCATGTTCAGACAGAGATTCCGAAATCAGATACTGGATTATAAGGCGTACCCAGGAGCAGATATACTCAGACCACAATACGGTAGTGATGAAAAGGAGGCTGAAGTTTAAAACGTTAGTCAGGAAGAATCAATACGCAAAGAAATGGGGTAAGTAAATACTAAGGAATGACGAGATACGCTTGAAGTTCTCGAAGGCTATAGATACAGCATTAAGGAACAGCTCAGTAGGCAGTACAGTGGAAGAGGAATGGACATCTCTAAAAAGAGCCGTTGCAGAAGTTGGAAAGAAAAACATAGGTACAAAGAAGGTAACTGCGAAGAATCGGTGGATACATAAGAAATACTTCAGTTGATCTATGAAAGGAGGAAGCACAAAAATGTTCCGGGAAACTCAGGAATACAGAAATACATGTCGCTGAGGAATGAAATAAATAGGAAGTGCAGGGAAGCTAAGACGAAATGGCTGCAGGAAAAATGTGAAGAAATCGAGAAAGAAATGATTGTCGGAAGGACAGACTCAGCAAACAGGAAAGTCAAAACAACCTTCAGTGACATTAAAAGCAAGTGTGGTAACATTAAGAGTTCAACGGGAATTCCACTGTTAAATGCAAAGGAGAAAGCGGATAGGTGGAACGAATACATTGAAAGCCTCTATGAGCGGTCAGATTTACCCGATCTGATAGAAGAAGAAACAGGAATCAATTTAGAGGAGATAGAGAATCCAGTACCAGAATCAGAATTTAAGAGAGCTTTGGGGGACTTAAGATCAAATAAGGCAGAAGGGATGGGTAACATTCCACCAGAATTTCTAAAATCATTGGGGAAAGTGGCAACAAAATGACTATTCACGTTGGTTTTTGACTGTATGAGTCTGGTGGCATACTATCTGACTTTGGAAAAACATCATCCACACAGTTCCGAAGACTGCAAGAGCTGACAAGTGCGACAATTGACGCACAATCAGCTTAACAGCTCATGCATCCAAGTTGCTGACAAGAATAATATACAGATGAACAGAAAAGAAAATTGAGGATGTGCTAGATGATCGGTTTGGCTTTAGGAAAGGTAAAGGCACGAGAGAGGCACTTCTGACGTTGCGCTTGATAATGGAAGCAAGGCTAAAGAAAAATCAAGACACATTCATTGGATTTCTCGACCTGGAAAAAGCGTTCGACAACGTAAAATGGTACAAGATGCTCGAAATTCTGAGAAAAATACGGGTAAGCTACAGGGAGAGACGGGAAATATACAAGATGTACAAGATCCAAGAGGGGGTAATAAGACTGGACGACAAAGAGCGAAGTGGTGGAATTAAAAGGCTTTAAGACAGGGATGTAGTCTTTCACCCCTACTGTTCAGTCTGTACATCGAAGAAGCTATGATGGAAATAAAAGAATGGTTCAGGAGTGGAATTAAAATTCAAGATAGAAGGATAGCAATGATACGATTCGCTGATGACATTGCTACACTGAGTGAAAGTGAAGAACAATTACATCATCTGCTGATTGGAGTGAACAATCTAATGAGTATAGAATATGGATTGAGGGTTGCTTCTGCAATCTTCATCTGAGAGAACGATGTAGTTTTAGTTGCATTAGTAATCTGAAAATGTTCTTTCGAATCACTCTGGTGTCTGGCGTTGCCATAGAAACTAAGCATTCAAGCATCTTTTTCATAAAGCTTTTACATCGTCTGCCAAATACCTATATTTGGCCATGTTTCCTTTACAGTTGGTTTGCAAATTATGTTCATTGCGTACAGAGATATCTATGATGAAGGTGACAGCGTTGTTGACAATTGATTTATCCGTTCCATTTTATTGGACTGCTTTGTTATTTACTGTGCTTCGATTACAGGAAAAATTTGAAATTTTCGCTGTAACAGTGACAGAATCGTATCTTTAAAGTCTTCATTAACTGAATCCGGTACCCTAATTTCTGTTGAATTATTTTGGTCACGTTATCATGGCTTGTAAAACTTAATGTGTAATATGGTTTCCTTTTCATAATACATACTTGCTGTAGCTACCATCTATTCCATGCTCCTTCAAATTGTGCTCCCGCACTCCTTCATCGTAATTACCTTATGTCGGTCTCATACGTCCTTCAGTTTCTGTATAAACATTTACAGACGTCAACCAGTTCTTCGATGCTTGAAATTCGACATGTGTTTGTCTGGGGTCGTCCAAACGTTTCCTATAAATCGCTTTTCTAATCCGTGTTATTATTACCTTACACTTTGGGATTGTTCCTGATATTTCTTCCCTATTAAATGGAATGTAACTTGTGATATTTGAGGAAGTATGGGAGCATTATCAGCTGGCTCAGGATATGCGTAGGGGAGGTAAACAGATGCAGAAAACTACAAGTGCATGTCGCTCAACGCTTTACAGATGGAGCTGGAGAGAGGAGAGGAAATCCATGTAAAATATACTTACGTGAGGTTGGTACGGCTAAGTGTCTTTGTAGCAATAGTAGTTATGCCTGGATTCAACTAAGAATCACTCTTTACTAGGGTACTGGACACATCGTGAAAGTCCAGTTTGAGAACAAAAATATAATGCATATATACTAGAAAACACACATAATATGTGGTAGTCTGCATCTATATTCCTTAATCACCTTACGGTGATTGGTGGAGGGTACTTAGTGTATATCTGTCATTTCCCCTCTTTCCTGTTCCATTCGAGAAAGGTTCTGGGAAGAACGATTGTTGCTAAGCCTCTAGGTGAGTTCGAATCTTTCTAATTTTACCTTATGGTCACTTCGCGAGATAAACATAGGAGGATGCAATACCACATTTACTCGATTATAAGACAAGGTTCTTCCCCAAATTCGTAATTTTTTTCCTTTTATTGGATTTAGATTCCCCCCACCCCATAGGTGGGCAGGGCTGACATCAGCTTAATATGCCGCTCTGCACCCTACAGAACAGTTATAAACAAAATTAGGAGATATCATAAAAATTGATTAAAACATGTAGTAAATAGACAGGCACAATCCGAAAATCACGGCGACAGTCTGGTTTCTGTTCGCAACACTGACAGGGGATGCACAACACTGCACGTGCACATAAAACAGCACTATAGAGGAGACACGGCGACGGATGGGAGGCGGGGGTTGGACCTGGATCGATAAGAGAAAAAAAAGGGGGCAGGATTCGACATTCAATTTTTTTCCTTTTGCTGGCAGCGGCACAGTCCACCACTCTTCAGCCAAATGGCTTAAACAAAAATACAAGGGTAACTCTTACATAAAAAATGGGGGTAGAAAGGGGGACATAAAAATACAGGAAATGGAGATGATGGGAGTTAAAATATACAGTGATATGGGGACATTGGGGGACAATTAAAAAGTTGACATAAAGTTAAAAGAACACAGCTGGCAATTCGTTGTGAACTTAAAATCACTGGAGTCAAACACAAGTTAAAAGTCGGCCACAGTATAAAAATCAAACAGACTGAGACATGTAAAAAACAAAACCACTGGAAATGATGAACACTCACAAAGAATAAAAACTGCTTGTAAGGACCAGCCGAAAGACTGGAGGTCGGAGAGGAGGAAAAAAGAGGGGAGGGGCAATGGGGGGGGGGGGGGCGGGAGGAAGAGGAAGAGGAAAAGGGGGGTGACAGGGGGAGCACCAAGAGGCAGGAGTCGGGAAGGGTGAGAGATGAGGAGGGAAGACAAGGCAGGAGGGAGTGCAGAGAAACTGAAGGGGAGCACAGGAGAGGGAGGGAGCATAGGAGGGAGAAAGCCACTCAGGAGAAGGGAGGGGGGAGGAGAGAGAGCCCTGATGAGGAGGCAGGAGGAAGGTGGGGTTAGTGTTGGTAGGAAGGGTAGATGTCAGGGCGAAGCTCATCATTCGGATAGATGCTGGAAGTTGTGTTGGGAAAGGAGGTGGAGGGTGTGGAGATGGAGATAGTGTGGGACACAATGGTAAAGGCACGGCAACAGGTTGGAGGTGGGGAGGAAGGGAGACACCAAGGGGGTGAGGGGGATCGAGTTGGCAGATAATATACAGGGTGCGAATGTTTTTCCAGTGTTATTTATAATCTGTCTTGATTGCAAAAAATGTTTATTCACATGACCAGTTTTGGTTCCTCTAGAACCATCTTCAGATCTGCAATTTCGGTTACAGGAGTAACCCGACCATACACAGCAACCTTCACATGCTGGAGCAACACGAAGGGGGCTCCATAAGGTGGGAATTTCAGGGCGAGCTTGAATTCCAAAACCACTCATCAGTGATGACAGGAAAAAATTGCGCCGAAGACATGAAACGTTGAGTATGGAACAAGGGAAGAATCATTTGGTCGGATGAGTCTTGTTTCAGAACATTTCCAACGTCTGTCCAAATTTACGCCCCAAAAGTGAAACATATGGACGCATTCGGTGACGATTTGGGCAGCCATATCATGGTATTCCAAGCTCGCATTAACGTCAAGGATTCAGCGACCATTTTAGATAATCAGGTCCAGCCCGTGGTACAATGTATGTTGAGTTCCAAGACAACAGGGTTCCTGTTCAAGTAGCTCACATTCCCCAGGACTGGTTTTGTGAGAATGATGATGAATTGTCGCATCTCCCCTGGCCACCACAGCTACCTTACCTCATTGTTACTGTGCTTTTGTGGTTTTTGGAAGGAAGAGTGGTCGCTATCCGACTCCATTGTCGTTGCCTGAACTTGCCAGTGTTTCGCAGGAAGAATGATATAAGAGTCCCTTGAAAACCATACAGGACCTGTATTTATATATTCCGAGACGACTGGAAGCTATTTCGAAAGTCACCAGGTTACCTACACCATGTTAGGCATGGTATTGTGTTGTATACACAAAATAATAAAATGGCGTGTGTGACCAGTAACGGATAAATAAGCAACTGACGGATCAACATTCATGCCTGAACAGAAAATGAAAAAATTGCGCCTAGATGGCGCTGATACGCCCTGCGGTCTGTAGCCGTAGCTAACAGCTGATGTAACTGTGCCACATGTTGAAATCGAAACATTCTAAGGCGAAGACAGTGAGTGACAGAAGGCAGCAAAAATTGCTACAGTAGGACAACTAGCCTTATGAATATGATATGGGAAGTGATGTGATTGTACAGACATGTACAACATTTTATTGGGAACGTTTATGAAGAGTTTGTCATTCAGAGGGAACGGTATAGTAGCTCGATGTAATAATTACGTCAATTCGAGCACAGGGTGAAAACCACAGAAGAAATTTTTATTTTTCAGTTGCAGTTGGTCGTTCAAAATATAATCCTTATTGTTGAAACTGTGTTTAAAAATTTGAAGCTCTTCCAATAAATCCTTCTCTCTACACGAAATAACGGTATCTCCCAAATGACTCGGGGACTATCCGCCTTGAATGCAATGTTCAGCCACTTGCTGAGCAAATGTTCCTTGTAGCTTGTTTTATTTGCCCTCCCCGTCTCACCTACATAAAAACGTAGAAATTCATTACATTTCATTTAATAAATCCACAATTGTGAAAATGGTCTTCCTTACGTTCTACATTGTGTATTAACTTCTCTCTAAAGTTGTTATTAGCTGAAAAAGACACATTGCAACTGTATTTCTTAGAAAGATGTCTAATTTTATACGAAATATTATCTAGAAACGGTATGGGAATAAAGCTTCTTTTCCCACCCACATCTTCCAGTTTGCTATCACCTAATGTGGAACATTCTTTAGAGGTTTTCTCATCTAAAATGCTGTCAACTACTGAGGGACTATATTCGTTGTTGGTAGTTACAGATTTAATTAATTTTATTCGTGTCGCAAGCTCTCAGGTGTTAATGGAATAATCAGTGCTCGATTGATACTAGGCAAGTTTATGGGCATGGGGGTGTGCTGAGTCAGATGGAATGACGCAATCAGAAAAAGTTTTCTTACGGAAAATACTGAAGTCTACTTTGTCGTCATGTACACGTAATGTAACATCAATGTAATTCAATTCTCTGCCGCTGTTTTCCAGTTCTTTTGTAAACACAATGTTTTCGTGAAACTGATTTAAGCTGAGAAACGGTTCCTGTAATTCATGGTTTGTGCCTTCATTTAGTGGGCGAGGGGATCTTAATATTCATGACTCTAAATACCCTAAATATTTGGTTCAAAGCGGATATTCCCCCAGTAATTTGGAAGATATCGTGATTTTGTGCAGAGAGGAGAAGGGATATACACTATGTGATAAATTTTGAAATTTTGTGGTAAGGACTATGGACTATGGGACCAAACTGCTGAGGTCATCGGTCCCTAGGCTTACACACAAATTAAACTAACTTAAACTAATTTACGCTAAGGACGACACACATACCCATGCTCATTAGACATTGTGAGAAAGCAGAATGGGGCGCTCCGTGGAACTCACGGACTTCGAACGTGGTCAGGTGATTGGGTATCACTTGTGTCATATGTATGTAAGCGATATCTTCACACTCCTAAATATCCCTAGGTCCACTGTTTACGATGATAGTGAAGTGGAAAAGTGAAGGGATTTTTTTTTTTTTTAATGGCTGAAATGGCTCTGAGCACTATGGGACTTAACTTCTGAGGTCATCAGTCCCCTAGAACGTAGAACTGCTTAAACCTAACTAACCTAAGGACATCACACACGTCCATGTCCGAGGCAGGATTCGAACCTGCGACCGTAGCGTTCAGCCACTCCGGTCGGCCCTCCGAGAGTTGAAGAGGCTCGTAATGTGTCATAGGCAGACATCTATCCAGAGCATCATACAGGGATTACTAACTGTATCAGGATCCACTGCAAATACTATGACAGTTAGGCGGGAGGTGAGAAAACTTGGATTTCATGATCGAGTGGCTGCTCATAAGCCACACGTCATGCCGGTAAAAGCCAAACGACGCTTGGTGTAAGGAGCGTAAACATTGGACGACTGAACAGTGGAAAAACGGTGTGTGGAGTGACGAATCACGGTACACAATGTGGCAATCCGATGGCAGGGGAGGGTATGGCGAATGTCCGGCGAACGTCATCTGCCAGCGTATGTAGCGCCAACAATAAAATTCGGAGGCAATAGTGTTACGGTGTGGTCGTGGTTTTCATGGAGGAGGCTTGCACCCCTTATTGTTTTGGGTGGCACTGTCACAGCACAGGCCTACATTGATGTTTTAGGCACCTTCTTGCTTCCTACTGTTGAAGAGCAGTTCGGGGATGGCGATTTCATCTTTCAACATAATCGATCTCCTGTTCATAATGCACGGCCTGTGGCGGAGTGGTTACACGACAATCACATCCCTGTAATGGACAGGCCTACACACAGTCCTGACCTTAATCCTAAGGAACACCTTTGGGATGTTTTGGAACACCGGCTTCGTGCCAGGCCTCACCGACCGACATCGATACCTCTCCTCAGTGCAGCACTCCATGAAGAATGGACTGCCATTCCCCAAGAAACCTTCCAGCACCTGATTGAACGTATGCCTACGAGAGTGGAAGCTGTCATCAAGGCTAAGGGTGGGCCAGCACCATACTGAATTCCAGCAATGCCGATGGAGGGCGCCACGAACTTGTAAATAATTTTCAACCAGGTGTCCGGTACTTTTGATCACATAGTGTAGGTTGGATTTATTGGAAGAACTTCAAATTTTTAAACACAGTATCAACAATAAGGATTATATTTTGAACGACCAACTGCAACTGAAAAATAAAAATTTCTTCGGTGGTTTTCGTCCTGTGCTCGAATTAAGGTAATTATTACATCGGGCTACTATACCGTTTTCTGAATGCCAAACTCTTCATAAACTTTCCCAATAAAATGTTGTACGTGTCTGTATCATCACATCACTTCTCCTGTCATTTTCAGAAGGGTAGTTGTCCTACTGTAGCAATTTTTGCTGCTTTCGGTCACTCACTGTCTTCGGGATTCGGTTACAATGTTTCGATTTTAGCATGTGGTACAGTCACATCAGCTGTTAGCTGCGACTACAGACCACAGGGTGTATCCGTGCCATTTAGGAGCAGTTTTTTCAATTTATCAACACACATGAATGTTGCTCCATCAGTTGCATGTTTATCCGTTTCTTGTCATATACGCCATATCTAAAATGTGTATTATTTTGTGTATGACAAAGCCAGACTGCTGTTTTTACGACTGTCAATTCTAATTACGACTAAGCCTACTGGCAGCACATCAAGATCAGACTGTAAAAACATAAGTTGTGACTTATTTTAATAATTAATAACATTTGGCCTTTTTGAAATACATCAGTGTCCATGTTAGGTGCTTGGCCAGCCGGCACAATGCTGTATTTTGTACGTGGCCGTGCAGCTTGTATTTAAGGTAACAAGTGGACGTATTTTAATTGCATTATGTATGTATGTTGTGTTTTTACAAAATCTTAATTCTTTGTACGCTGCATTTCTCTGTATATACCTATTTCTTGGTAATAAGACTTCTGAAGAAGGACCATTTATAAGGGTTCAAAACTAGATTAAGAGCTTTTGACTACTACCTGGCCGGCCGCAGTGGCCGTGCGGTTCTAGCCGCTCCAGTCCGGAGCCGCGCTGCTGCTACGGTCGCAGGTTCGAATCCTGCCTCGGGCATGGATGTGTGTGATGTCCTTAGGTTAGGTAGGTTTAAGTAGTTCTAAGTTCTAGGGGACTGATGACCACAGCAATTGAGTCCCATAGTGCTCAGAGCCATTTGAACCATTTTTTTTAAAACTACTACCTGACTGGTGTCTGTCTTTATTCCATATATTGCATTTGCACATTTTCTGCTGCAACAATGCTGAATCAAGGCGATATATTAAAGTTTTCTGTGCAGTTTTTATTTATGTTAGAAACTGAAAGCTCATGAAGTCGAGATCGCACACGAATTCTTCTTTATTTGAATTGATTACTAGCTTCGGCTATCAATTTAGCCATCTTCAGATCTAAGATACAGAACAGGTTTTTTACATGTTAGCGACACACAACAGCTTACAGAACTGCACGTAATATTGTAGCACCATTCAGGAGTATAAGGGTGATTCTTATCAACGTTAAAAAACCTCGTAACCGGCGTAGATTTCGCTGAGAACGTAATTTAATATAAGACACTTGGGGTCGCAAATGTGAAATACCTCAAAAGTGGATGACTAATGCTGACAATGTGACGTCACTCCTTGACATACCTCCCCACACGTGCATGATTGAGCCTATCTGTCTGACGCACCTGATCATTCCAATTCAAGTATTGCCGTCAGTGTGCCTGGGACTCAGGGATCGATTTTTGCGTCTGGCAGACAGTATTTTTTTGCATTGCATTAGACAGTCATGTATTTACTTTGAGGTAAGACTTATTATGTTTTTTACCAGTCGCGCGGTCTCCGTTGGTTTATTATAAAGTGCAGTACAACTAAAACCTACCGCATTGCGTCACAAGTAAATGAGTATAATTTCGGAACTGCGTCGTTGCCTTTAAATGACCTACGTTTTCTTTACTAAATAATGTCTGTAAACAAAAAAAGAAGGGACAAAATGAAAGAAACATAAAATAATAACAGCTCTTACTAGGTTAAAGCGAGGGCCAGTAAATTCTACATTTACAATAAACCACATTTACAAAAGGTGTTCAAAATTTTCACCGTACGCTGGAATATATGTATTGCATCGCTCGATTATCCTTTCATGCCCAAGCCCAACTGCTGCACAAGCGGCAAAGTATGTCACCTGGTGGCGCCACATATTCGACATTCTCATCCATTTTGGGAGTATTCCCCGACATTTGCGGCAACATGTGTCTTATTTTAAATTACTTGTCTCAGCGTCATATACGTAGCTTCAGGCGTTTTTAAACGTTAATAAGAATCACCCTGTGATCATGAAATAATCTCTATGGCTTCACACATCGTTGAAAGCCGTAGGGGCACCAACAATAGTCAAGAGTGTTTTATGGTGTGTATTCTGTAATTATTTCGTGTATACAGGGTGGTCCATTGATCGTGACCGGGCCAAATATCTCACGAAATTAGCATCAACCGAAAAACTACAAAGAACGAAACTTGTCTAGCTTGAAGCGGGAAACCAGATGGCGCTATGGTCGGCCCGCCAGATGGTGCTGCCATAGGTCAAACGGATAGCAACTGCGTTTTTTAAAACAGGAACCCCCATTTTTTATTACATATTCGTGTAGTACGTAAAGAAATATGAATGCTTAAGTTGGACCACTTTTTTCGCTTTGTGATAGATGGCGCTGTAATAGTCACAAACATATAGCTTACAATTTTAGACGAACAGTTGGTAACAGGTAGGTTTATTAAATTAAAATATAGAACGTAGGTTCGTTTGAACATTTTATTTCGGTTGTTCCAATGTGATACATGTACCTTTCTGAACTTATTTCTGAGAACGCATGCTGTTACAGCTTGATCACCTGTAAATACCACATTAATGCAATAAATGCTCAAAATGATGTCCATCAACCTCAATGCATTTGGCAATGGGTGTAACGACATTCCTCTCAACAGCGAGTAGTTCACCTTCCGTAATGTTCGCACATGCATTGACAATGCACTGACGCATGTTGTCAGGCGTTCTCGGTGGATCACGATAGCAAATAGCTTTCAATTTTCCCACAGAAAGAAATCCGGGGACGTCAGATCCGGTGAACGTGCAGGCCATGGAATGGTGTTTCGACGACCAATCCACCTGTCATGAAATATGCTATTCAATACCGCTTCAACCGCTCGCGAGCTATGTGTCGGACATCCATCATGTTGGCAGTACATCGCCATTCTGTCATGCAGTGAATCATCTTGTAGTAACATCGGTAGAACATTACGTAGGAAATCAGCATACATTGCACCATTTAGATTGCCATCGATAAAATGGGGGCCAATTATCCTTCCTCCCATAATGCCGCTGTGGTGTCACCGCCAGACACCATACTTGCTAGGTGGTAGCCTTTAAATCGGCCGCGGTCCGTTAGTATACGTCGGACCCGCGTGTCGCCACTATCAGTGATTGCAGAACGAGCGCCGCCACACGGCAGGTCTTGTCTTGACTCCCTAGCACTCGCCCCAGTTGTACAGCTGACTTTGCCAGCGATGGTTCACCGTCTACATACGCTCTCATTTGCCGAGACGACAGTTTAGCATAGCCTTCAGCTACGTCATTTGCTACGACCTAGCAAGGCGCCATATTCAGTTTCTATTCTGAACAGATAATATTCTGAAACATGTACCGTCAAGAGCGACGTTCATCATTAATGGATTAAAGTTAAGTATGAAACTAATTACGTCCGCTTTCTGAATTCTAATTCCTTGTCATATTCCATACCTCACGTCAGTTTAGTTATTCCCTCTTCACGCCAGCCTGCGTGAGCTAAACGCGTGCATTTCGGCCTCCTCTAGTAACACGGTGTTGGCTCTCCTGCCAACCCAACAGCCGCAACATACATTAACCCGCCAAGGTCGCTGATGTTCCACTTGTCGCAGCCACCGTGGATTTTCCGTTGCCCAATAGTGCCTATTATGCCGGTTTACCGTTACCGTTGTTTGTGAATGACGCTACGTCGCTAAATAGAACGCGTGCAAAAAATCTGTCATCGTCCCGTAATTTCTCTTGTGTCCAGTGGCACTACTGTACACGACGTTCAAAGTCGCCGCCATGCAATTCCTGGTGCATAGAAATATGGTACGGGTGCAATCGATGTTGATGTAGCATTCTCAACACCGACGTTTTTAAGATACCAGGTTCTCGCGCAATTTGTCTGCTACTGATGTGCGGATTAGCCGCGACAGCAGCTAAAACACCTACTTGGGCATCATCATTTGTTGCAGGTCGTGGTTAACGTTTCACATGTGGCTGAACACTTCCTGTTTCCTTAAATAACGTAACTATCCGGCGAACGGTCCGGACACTTGGATGATGTAGTCCAGGATACCGTGTAGCACACATAGCACACGCCCGTTGGGCATATTCATCACAATAGCCATACATCAATACTATATCGACCTTTTCCCCAATTGGTAAACGGCCCATTTTAATACGGGTAATGGATTACGAAGCAAATACCGTCCGTCCTGGCGGAATATTACGTGATACCACGTACTTGTACGTTTGTGACTATTATAGCGCCATCTATCACAAAGCGAAAAAAGTGGTCCAACTAAAACATTCAGATTTCTTTACGAATATGTAATAAAAAATGGGGGTTCCTATTTTAAAAAATATAGTTGATATCCGTTTGCCCTATGGCAGCGGGCCAACCATAGCGCCTTCTGGTTTCCCCCTTCAATCTAGAAGAGTTTCGTTCTTTGTAGTTTTTTCGTTTGATGCTTATTTCGTGAGATATTTGGCCCGGTCACTATCAATGGACGACCCTGTATACTCTGCTACAATATTAGGTGCAGTTTTGAAAGCTGATGCATGTATGTATCCTTAAATCTGAAGACTGGTAGATCGTTACCCGAAACTATTAATCAATTAAAATAAAGAATTCATGTGCGGTCTTGACTTCATAAGTTTTCACTCCGTAACATATATAAAAAATTATAATGGATCGAGTATCTCCTAGTCGGCAATGTCAACAAACTTGTTTTTAGGCATCTTCTTGTCACAGAGCCATTACCCAGTACCACGCAACGAAAATAGAGATGCAATTTCATGTGCCCCATCTGATGATGAACCTGAAGAGGCTCGGACACTTGTTCATACTTCAAAAAGTTACTGGGTGTAGTTTTCTGGATTTGTATTCAATACACAGTCACTGGTAACAGCACATCAATACAGGTTAAGCTAAATTTAAATACTGAACATTTCTGTATGTGTAATGTCACCATATACATATATACATACATATAGGTATAAGGGACAGGGGCGCAAAATAACTTCTGTTGCAGAATGGGAATGCGACCAAAAAAGTTCGAGAATCCCTTATCTAAGGCCCCACGACAGCTGTGGAGAGCATGAACATTATTGTGGACCGTCTGCATCCCTTCATCCTTGATGTCTTCCCTCGCGGCGTTAGCATGTCCACAAGGGAACTGTTCGTATCATAAGGTACAATCGTAATATGGTGGTTTAAGGAGTGTGATAGTGAACTCAGTTTCATGACTTTACTACCAAACTGGCTTTATCCTAACCTGATGGGACCCATTTGGGGCACTATCGGGTGCCAGCTCCGTGCCCATATACAACCGACCTGTGATTTAACGGAATTGAGTGACCTGAGCCTAGGCATCTGGTGCCCCATACCTCCGAAAAGATATCAACGACTTGACGAATCCATGCCCCACAAAATTGCCACAATGTTTTCCAAAGATGGACCAAGGCGATAATCAGCAGATGGTCATAATGGTTTGACTCATATGTGTATGTGAAAGTCTGCGTCCTATCGTATTTGTTTGATTTGCTATGTATTTTATCACATTCTCACTTTAATGGGAAATACAGGGTGCATCAAAATTTTAGAATTTTTTTTAATCCCACAGATCGATGAAGATGACCGAGATGGGATAGTTTACTATCAGCAAGACGGTGCACCACCACATTTCCTTGCTGAAGTTCGACGTTTTCTCCATAATCGCTTCCCAGGTCAGGTAATTGCCCAAGAAGGGCCATTCGCGTGGCCACCTCGCTTCCCAGACACAATTGGATTTCTTTCTCTGAGGTTTCATTAAAGACCGTGTAATGTCCCCACAGAAAATACGCTCTACCCCGCACCAATTAATCATTTTCAATCAAACCATCCACAATCATTCACTTTGGAAAAGTTATCTGATCTGATCTTCTCGTAATATATGCGGCGACAGCACGACGACGCCAAAGAATTTTCTAGTGCGTTTATTCTTTGAAATAACAGAGATGCATATATGCATTCTCCATGGTTGTTAGAGTGGTAACTAGGACATCTTCTGGAGTATCTGTTGAGGGATTGACGTGTTTCTGAGAGATGCATATTCTGCTTTTCTTCTCGCTAAAGCGAGCCAATTAACATTTGTGCCGCTAGCGGTTTGTTGGAGGAGAAAGAGATTGTAAAAGGAAAATAATTAAGGCGTGGAATCACCGGAGATCTGGATATGTAATGGAGATGGATTTAATACACAATTTCCTCTATAAATAAGGTTTGTGACTTTTTTGTTCTGGAGTGAATGGACGAATGAGTTTTTTCTAAATCATTTGATGATCACGTTGGCCCTGTAATTAGTGGGGAAGTTTCAGCTGTGTCGAAGAGAGCCTGCAATCACTGAGTCTGTGTTAAATCGTCCAAAAAGGCTTGGTACACATCTGGAATTCGCAATCTTTCGCAAAAAGAACAAATTGTCCAAACGATTGATTCTCCCGACTGACTGCAGTGTTTAACAGTAATAATAAATGTAAAGATCTCTTACAGCAAGCCAGCCGCTGATTACCAAGACGAAGGACTCCACCAAAGATCCTATTTAGCTGATTTCACGTAATGAAATATTATATTAAAAACTGTACATAGATAAAGGAGAGAAAGAGAGAGAGAGAGAGCGAATGAAAATAGAGATAATACTAATAATCCTCCATTAGTCTAATTTTTCGCCTGTCTCCCAAGAGGCCTTACTTTACTGTATACATTTATGTGTGACGGTGAAGGGATCTTAAAGGTAACAGATACACGTCTATACAGACAAGACATTACACAGAGATAGCGGCTAGCTGCATTCATCATATATTCTTAGATAAAGAGACGGCAATTTATTATTCGAACATTTAAAAAATGTTAAAACCGTGTGTATATTCCTCCCCCATCAAAAAATCTGACCGACTGGAAAATCGAATCTATGCTTCCGTTAAAAAAGGTACGGCCGATTTGCTGCAACGAGGTTGGAAGAATTGATTACCGATGGTATATTCGCCAGTTAAAAATGGTAGTCACATCGAACAAAAATGACACTTGACAGTTTTATGTGAAACTTGAGGTCGTTTGCTACAAAATGACACATCTACCGATTCTGTAAGTTACCTCAATAAGTTTCTATATCAAAAAAATGGTTCAAATGGCTCTGAGCACTATGGGACTTAACTTCTGAGGTCATCAGTCCCCTGGAACTTAGAACTACTTAAACTAAACCAAATGACATCACACACATCCATGCCCGAGTGAGGATGCGAACCTGCGACCGTAGCAATCGCGCGGTTCCAGACTGTAGCGCCTAGAACCGCTCGGCCACTCCGGCCTGCAAATTTCTATATCATTCCAAAATTGTAACGCCCTTTTTGACTCACATGTATAGACATCTGTTTTACAAGTTCTGAGTTTCTGTTGAGTGGGAGAAACTGCTCAGTTACGTATGAACTGAGGTACAGAGAACGAAATCCATTTAATGGTGGATTATCTCTACTTAATACAAACACCAAACGATTCTTAATGTGAATTATACGGCCGGCCGGAGTGGCCGAGCTGTTCTAGGCGCTACAGTCTGGAACCGCGTGACCTCTACGGTCACAGGTTCGCATCCTGCCTCGGGCATGGATGTGTGTGATGTCCTTAGGTTAGTTAGGTTCAAGTAGCTCTAAGTTTTAGGGGACTGATGACCTCAGATGTTAAGTCCCATAGTGCTCAGAGACATTTTTTTAATTATACGAATTAACTATGGAAGATCTAAGTCACACATTCTTCGCACCAGGAGTTTATCATACCAATAAACAGAATTCTTACAACAATTTATCGAGTGCTATCAACCATTATCCTTCAGTACAGTACGGCAGTTATCTTTCATAACAGTGACATTAATTTTGAAAACAGCAGTAAACTTCTAAAAAGATATACTCTTACTTTTCAAGTCCCAGAAACTCATACAAACATTAACGACACTTTTACATTGGCACCGTCTTGTATCCTTCGCTGGGAGAAGTGAATTTTGTGGAATATGTCAAAGACGTTTCATTGTTGTTACAATATAACTTTATTTGCTTCTCACAGAAATTTTCATACACGCATTAATCTCAGTAAATGCTGGCAGATACACGCAAAATACACTTCATAAATTAACAGCTTTATTGTGCAATCATGGTATGAAAACAAGTACTAGAAAACTATTATATGAATCTCAAGTTTATTTGAAAGCCGTGGTTATTTTACGCATATAGCAGTGACATGAGAGCTTAGTGTACCTTAGCAGGTACAAAAGTCAAGTATGTTTTGTCGACGAATAAGACGGCTTCCAGTAAAGGAAATGAATTATAACCGTTACACATACGCCTCTCAGTCTTCACTCATCGGTCACAGTTCGGTATACGAAGAAGGTGAGTAGTGCTATGGAAACGCACTTCAGATTCCAGCTGTGTCTACTTGTCACATCACCTCGCGTAGGAGTGTAGGAGTGAAATGTGGAAGGTATGTATATTAAAACTCGAGACGAGTTGATGACTCAGGATGACAGTTAAGCAAAATATTGAATTGTATGCAGTGTTCACAGCATCTGTTTCAGATCGTCACTAATTGTTAATTTGTGCCACTTCTTTGTGGCAGTTACAGTTTTTGAGTACTATCACGACGCTATTGACAAAAAACACGTAACATACGGCAATAGTGGTAAGATCCAGACAACCCTACAAATACTCCTGTCCCGACCACGGCCAATCACCCCATCCCCATCCCCTTGCACATTTTAGCACGTAATGTCGACTTCGGCCATTTCTGGGCTAAACTAGTCGAACTGTAATGCTGTGTTTTGTAACATGTAATTCATTTTATAAGTGCTACATGTGTAGAACAGTTCTATTCCCGCAACTTGTACTTCCACCTTTCCTGCTTTTAATTTTTAAACTAATGTTTCTGATAGGAATTACAAATACATCTTAAGTTCTAAATGTGCTGACTGCTCGAAAGTTTAAATTATGACACCGAAAATATACATATTAGCAAAAATTTTCCCATTCTTGTACAGGAATATTTTTAATTTTGCCCGTGTTCTTCTGTTTAGCCGACACTGAAGCGGTATGAGGATGGAAAAAAATTGGAACCGAACACTGTTCACCGAACCAATGTAGTTCTAGGCATTGCTGAAAGTTAGTCCAATAGCTAAACCCTCTACGTCAGTGTAAGAACTCACAGGGGAATACGAGGAAAATGTACGCGTCATATACCAGGGATACATTCCGGTCGTCTTGAAGTGGAAGCTGAGGATGTAGTTGTATCCCAGACTGGTGAGGTACTGTCTAACGTATAGCTCGCCTCCAGTCGTGATATTCATCACGGGTATGTGGAGCGTTTTACCCATGCTGACCGTCCCAGAGTATGAACCGTTGCCAACCAGGTAAGTCTCCGAACGGTCATACACCTCGTAGATGAGCAGTTCCACGTCCTCCACGTACGTTCCGTTCGCCTCTGGACCTGTCGGAAGGAAGAAAAGAATGTTTTTTTAAGTTAGCTCGGCAGTAATTTTCACCTGCAGTCTCGCCATCTTCAGAACGGACAATAACCACTATGACTTTACTACATGGATCGATACTGTGTCCATTTTTGTTATTGTTATCTGTGATCATTTATCCTAGAAGCAGAAACAGTTCTTTTTGCTGACTGTGCAGATATTATAATCGAAACTAATTGATAAATTTCAATACTTGAAATCCTAAATAAAATGTTCTTGGAAATTAGTAAGTATTATCTGAAAATGGACTGTTATCGAGCTTAGAAGCACAACATACGCACTTCCATGCGTATGAAGTCTGGCCAAAGCATTAGAAATAAGGCATGATGGTAAATCAGTAAATTAAAGAGAATATTCTGAGTTCTTAAGTGTTTACATTGATAAGCGAACAGCATTATCACAGTGGGAACTCTGGTCAGATCACCGAAGTTAAGCGCTATTGGGTTTGGCTAGTACTTGGAGGTGCATTCAGCCGTTGTTAACCAACTGAGGAACTAATTGAATCAGAAGTAACGGCTTAGGTCACGAAAACTGACAGCAGCTAGGAGAACGATGTTTGCCCAGATGCACATGCGCCTCCATATCCGCATCTAATGACGCCTATTTATGAGGACGACACGGTGGTCGGTCGGTCCCTTTGGGCCTTCCGAGGCCTATTCAGACCGAGATTTATACTGATAAGAACCAGAAATGGAAGCCATATGTTGCAGATCTTCTTAAAAGTGTAAGCTCTGCAACTTTTGCCTAACAAACAATATCAAAGTTTGAAGCTGAATATATCATAGAATGACATTCATTTTCCAGGGCAAATAATCATTGAAAAAGAAAGTGTTTGTTTCGCACATGCATGTAATAAGGATAACATGTGTTGTCAACTCTAGCACTTCTAGTATACAGCTATGTAAACAATCAGACACATTAACAGAAGCACTAACAGAACCAACTCTCTTATTAAGTTTGTTGTAAAAATATAATCGCGTTATTTACTTTGTGTATTGAAATAAAAACTGAAGAGTGTCTCACATAAATGATTTGCATAATTATATGAAATATTTAATCTCCGCTCAAAAACAATCTGCATTCGCAGTCATGAATGTAATACGTGAAACAGAAGTGATTTGCACTATCGTACACTTAGCCTTAGTGTAGCACAGAAGGAAATGATTCAGCCATCTTCTTTGACCACTTACTGAGTGGTATGAGTGGTAACACCGATTCCCGTCAGATCAACGAAGTTAAGCGCTGTCGGGCTGGGCTAATATTGCCGAGTGGTGTTGGCAAGCGGGGTGCACTCAGCCCTTGTGAGACAAACTAAGGAGCTACTTGATTGAGAGAAGTAGTGGCTCCGGGCTCGAAAACTGACATACGGCCGGGAGAGCGGTGTGCTGACCACATGCACCTCCATATCCGCATCTGGTGAAGCCTGTGTGCTGAGGATGACATGGCGGCCGGTCTGTACCGTTGAGCCTCCATGGCCTATTTGGGCAGAGTTCAGTTAAGGGGCTGTGGGCACTTGTTCATCTTCGATAGTATGAAAGAGATCTCTTTTATTGCAAGCTATTTGCTTTCCATATTTAGAGAGGAGGTAATGTGGACAAAACAAGTAAAAACTATCCAGTAAACATGGGCTCTAAAACGCATACCTTAAGAGCTATGAACACTTGTTCCTCTTCGAAACTGTGAAACACATCTATTCTATTGAACAAGTGTTCATGGCTCGTAAGGTAGACTTTGTAGAGCCCATGTTTACTTGACTTTCTTTCTTGTTTTGGTGAGTACTACCACCTCTCAAACTATTGGATCACTTCTTTAGCACCCTGTGTAATGCAGGTGTGTGTGTGTGTGTGTGTGTTTGAGAGAGAGAGAGAGAGAGAGAGAGAGAGACTCAACAAAGTCAAGAATAAAGCACTGTGTCTGAAAAAAGGCAGCTTAAGACAATCATGCAGATGCTCAGCATATTGCCACACCTTTCACAGAGAAAGTGTATTACAATTATAAAACTGGCTTGTTCCACATCACAATGAGAGGTCGCAATTACTATCCAGGGCGTGGCATCATGTATCAATACCACCCCATGGGCGTCACAGTTGGCAACAGAATTGCAAGTTTCTGTCTGACCCTGGTGGATTCAGTGGTGTGCTCCCATTGAGCCACGCCCCCGGTGGCTCCAAATCACGAGCACTCTCTCCGGCTTGCGATATACGATGGACGGCAGCAACCGCCTGCCACTTGGAGCCTCATTGCTACGACACCGCCACTCGTGGTTGGTGCAGCGAGCCTCATGCTGTGGTATGAGCTGGACTCCGTTTCTTTCTGCATTATTTGTAATGGTGTGGGCTTTCACGCCAAATCCAAACTTGCAGGCCATTTCCCTGATAGAGAGGGCACAAAATAACTTGGCCAGTACATGCACAGACAGAGTCTTAGATGGCGGGACAGCGGCAATGGTGCCGGCTCCGTTGTGACCAGCCACCCAGGAAGAGAGAAGATAGAGTTCAACAGCTGCAGTCTCCTCTCATGCGTATCAATAGTCCCTGACTGTTGTTGTTGTTGTTGTGGTCTTCAGTCCCTGACTAGAGCACCGAATAAGAAAATCAACGACTGAACAAGTGAGACAAAGCGCCCAGCTCAGCAGGCGACGGCAACTAAGCCCACCCTTTCGGCTCAAAAACATCGACTCTCCCAGCGCTGAGAATGCATTTCTGTGCAGGGGATAAGCTATTTTGCGCACGCACTACGGCATTATTCATTAGACAGATCGCAATAGAGTCCAAACAAGTGCTTTTGTGTCAGTAACGTACCTGAGGACCAAGTCATCTGAGTTGGGATGATGAAAGAGGTCACGTTGACTGGAGCATCGAAGTACCAAGATTCATTATGAGCACCAGATGTGGTACTGTACAGCAGGTCGAATACCAACGGGTCTCGGACCACCTTCTCGAACCTGGGATACAGGTTGCCTAAAATAGAAAAACAAAACACGTTACACACACCATTGCTGCAGCCGCTTGCCTCGATGTTAGTGGCATCAAATAACTCTTCATCCGTACCCCTTGGTAACTGTCGACGACAAAAGGATACGAGACGGGGATAAAACTCGAACCTGAAGAACCTGTTCATTTCCCATGATATGCCTGTAGCAGAGGGTTTTGTTAAACGCCTGTTACAGGACGCACTGCAAGTGCTCAAGTGTTGCCCCATTTATTCACACATTCCTTCAAATTCCTTTTCACTTATTTATTCACTTAGCTAACTTATTGACACAATTAAAATGTATGTCAGACCTGGACATGGAAATGGAAACTTTACTTACGTGTATTGCTCTTACCGACTGAGCTATCCACGCACGACTCACGACCCGCCATCGGAGCTTTACTTGTAGCAGTACCCCCACTCCTCTCCCCTCCTCCTCCCCCCCCCCCCCCTATTTTTCAAAAATCCACATTTTCGCTGTTATTAAACTTCGTGGCGTATTAAAATTGCGTGCCTAACTGGTATTTGAATCCGGAACCTTGTCTTCAGCGGCCAGTGGGCAGTAACAGCATACACTTCGCTGCAGGGTGGAAATATTATTCAGGAGATATTTATTTAGTATATGCAAGACGCAAAATGACCATGACATACTTAGCCGTTGTTACGCTGATCGCCATATTTGTAGGTTACACAGGCGCTTTAAAGTTGTTTCAAAGGTTTAGACTAGATGATAGGATATGTCTTAAGATGTCAGAGAACAATTTCCCTACAGAGGCAAAAGTAGTAGGGGATATCTCGCACGGGCTCTATTGGACATAGTGAGAACTCTACTGTCCGGCTGTCTTCTCTGAGGATACGCTTCGTAATGGAACAGCGCTACCTCTTGCCAATAGACCGCTCTTATATGAACTGGATGACAGCCATTTATGCATTTGAAAAAGTGTGGAGTCTTGGCAACCTTTTCAGTTTCTACATGTGCACAGTGCGTTTGCTATTCACTGTGGGGTGTGGTACCTGGAACTAGCTATTGTCGTAACATTGGAATGTCTGCACTTGTGTATACGTCGTATCGGGGAAACCGCTGGTCTATGTTTATTAGGATTATCTGCTGCTTTCATTGCCCTCTTCTACCCCCTTTGCACCTATAGTAGTCAAGCACTCTAGGTACGGGCGTGGTCTGAAAAGTCTACGACTGAACAAAAAAATAAGACATTATTTCTTTAATTTATTTTTGCTTTCCAATATAATCTCCTTGTAAGTTTTTTATACTTTCCCCATCAATGCTACCATCTCTTTAACCTGTACAAATAATAGTTACTATCTTTCTCTGTAAAATAGTTGTTTACGAAGGCTATGGCTTCTTCATTCAACAAAAATTTTTGGCTCCAAGCTCAACTTTTAGCCAAGGGAACAAAGAAAAGATCTGGTCAAAAATGAGGGTGGTCAAGCAGCAAGCAGCTGAAACCGCAGTTCGTGGATTTCCGCCATGGCAACCGCAGAGGTGTGAGACGACGCAGAATGAACAGTCGTGGTACCAAGTATACCTTGAGCTTCCTCACCCTCAAATTTTCAGTCAGTAGGTGACAAACACGTTGTTTAGTGAACCAGAATGAAAATTTTTACCCTGTAGCGGAGTGTGCGCTGATATGAAACTCGTGTAACTCAGACGGTAGAGCACTTGCCCGCGAAAGGCAAAGGTCCCGAGTTCGAGTCTCGGTCCGGCACACAGTTTTGATCCGCCAGGAAGCTTCAAGTTATTTACTTATGCTCAAAGACTCTGTTATCCATTTCACGCTAATTCGCCGGTTCTCTACCAACATTTGGTGAACTTGAATAATGTTATCGTCAGTCGCTGAGGTTTATGACCGTCCCGAACGTTCATCGTCACCCAAGTTTAAATTCAGCTGCCCTAAATTTCACGGTGGTAAATGGTGGTGCAGAGTCCCCGTAAACAGCAACCAATTACTGTTTAATTTGCGTAGGCATATTGCCTTTCATAAACAAAAATCTACTGACAGCTCGATCCACGAATTTGTCCATTTTCACAAAAACGCGCGCATCGAGCCATTAAACCGAGGGTCAAACAACAAATGTCCGTCCAGAATAGCTGAAATTTGGATGAATGCCTTAATAGGTAAGCGCGTACTTTTGTTGACAAGTGCTGCCATCCTCATGATGGGTTCGGAAACTTTTCAGACTACCCTCGCATAGAAGAGAATTTCCACTACGGTAGAAGAAATGTGGCAGACACCTTTACGCTCACGTATCTTACCAGAGCACGCAGCCACCAGCAAGAAGGCAGCGATCGAGTGGCGGAGCATGGCGTCTTCGAGGCGCAGTGTCAACCACAGTCCGTCTCCCGGCCGACGTTTATATGAGTCCCCCAGGTGCTGTTTGCAGCGCCTGCGTGCCTCACGGCATCCGCCACCGCCAGAGCTCCCAACAACAGAGGACGCCGTCTTCTTCCGCTGCTCTGTTCGCCGTGTTTGCACAGGGCTCATTCAGCCAACAGCCATTGTCCACAGACGCTGTGCGAGAGTTGGCACATACCACGCACCTGGGCTCATACAGTGGCGGAGGGGAGAGAGGAAACGGTGGCATGTCAGATAACTAAGATTAGCGACTCTGTAACTTTTCATGAACACGCTCTCGCGAATCACATGTAGATGTCAGTCAAACAACAGGCACAGGTCCAAGGGGGGAAGAGATGGGGGTAGGGGGCATGGAGTCATGACACCCTCCCCAAACTACACTACTGGCCATTAAAACTGCTACACCAAGAAGAAATGCAGATGATAAACTGGTATTCATTGGACAAATATATTATACGAGAACAGACATGTGATTATATTTTCACGCAATTTGGATGCATAGATCCTGCCGTAATAACGGCCTTGATACGCCTGGGCATTGCACCAAACAGAGCTTGGATGACGGGTACAGGTCCAGCTGCCCATGCAGCTTCAACACGATACCACAGTTCATCTAGAGTAGTGACTTGCGTATTGTGACGAGCCAGTTGCTCGGCCACCATTGACCAGATGTTTTCAATTGGTGAGAGATCCGGAGAATGTGCTAGCCAGGGCAGCAGTCGAACATTTTCTGTATCCAGAAAGGCCCGTACAGGACCTGCAACATGCGGTCGTGCATTATCCTGCTGAAATGTAGGGCTCCGCAGGGATCGAATAAAGCGTAGAGCCACGGGTCGTAACACATCTGAAATGTAACGTCCACTGTTCAAAGTGCCGTCAATGCGAACAAGAGGTGACCGAGACGTGTAACCAGTGGCACCCCATACCATCACTCCGGGTGATACGCCAGTGTGGCAATGACGAATACACGCTTCCAGTGTGCGTTCACCGCGATGTCGCCAAACACGGATGCGACCATCATGATGCTTTAAACAGAACCTGGATTCATTCGAAAAAATTACTTTTCGCCATTCGTGCACCCAGGTTCGTCGTTGAGTACACCATCGCAGGCGCTCCTGTCTGTGATGCAGCGTCAAGGATAACCGCATCCATGGTCTCCGAGTTGATAGGCCATGTTGCTGCAAACGTCGTCGAACTGTTCGTGCAGATGGTTGTTGTCTTGTAAACTTCCCCATCTGTTAACTCAGGGATCGAGACGTGGCTGCACGATCCGTTACAGCCATTCGAATAAGGTGCCTGTCATCTCGAGGCCTTTTGGATCCAGCACGGCGTTCCGTATTACACTCCTGAACCCACCGATTCCATATTCTGCTGACAGTCATTGGATCTCGACCAACGCGAGCAGCAATGTCGTGATACGATAAACCGCAATCGCGATAGGCTACAACCCGACCTTTATCAAAGTCGGAAACGTTATGCTACGCATTTCTGCTCTTTACACAAGGCACCACAACAACGTTTCACCAGGCAACGCCAGTCAACTGTTGTTTGTGTATGAGAAATCGGTTGCGAAACTTTCCTCATGTCAGCACGTTGTAGGTGTCGCCACCGGCGCCAACCTGGTGTGAATGCTCTGAAAAGCTAATCATTTGCATATCACAGCATGTTCTCCCTGTGGGTTAAATTTTGCGTCTGTAGCACGTCATCTTCGTGGTGTAGCAATTTTAATGGCCAGTAGTGTATATTACACGACAATCGTTCAATAAGTAAGCCAACACTTTTTTCGAGAGCAGGATAGTTTTATTCAGGATTCCACTAAAAATATTATTCCCCAATCTTTTGGCTACAAAAGTCGATATTTTTCAACATAACCTCCGTTCAATGCGACTGCCTTACTGGGAGAGCCTGTGTGCCCACATGGTACCATTCCACTGGTCGACGTCGGAGTCAGCTTCTTGCTGCACCAATAACTTCCCCATAATTCACGTACTGCTTCCCGCGGTGTTTTTCCTTCCTCGGGCCAAACAGATGTAAGTCGGAAGGTGCGAGTTCTGGGATGTAGGGTGGATGAGGAAGAACATGCCAGTGAAGTTTTGTGAGCTCCTCTCGGATGTGCAGACTTTTGTGAGGCCTTGCGTTGTTATGGAGAAGTTCGTTTGCATTTTTGTGGCGACGAAGTTGCGGAGGCGGATCGAAGCTGGACTGCTGAAATTGCTACAGTCTCATCAAAAATGTTCTGATGCAGTTCTTGAAGACTATGAGGTTTGTTGCGATACACGTTAGACTTGAGGGTTCCTCGCACAAAGCAGTCGCACACCGACAGATCAGGTGACCTGGGTGGCCAGCTAGGGCCTTTGTAACAGTTCCGTCAGACCTGAAGACTGTGTAAACGTGCTCCAAGGTTCGGCCGGATGTATGGGCAGTTGTTCCATCCTGTTGGAATTAACTGTAGCTCTTTTCCGTTAGCGCTGCCACAAATGGATTCAAAGTGCGCGGACCACTTTTATTTGGCCCTCCCTGTAGCTGTACATCCATGCCCGTACCACGCTCGGTCTGGCCTCATGCTTAATGTTTGTGACGTCATACCTCCTGAATTATGTGTCATATAATGAAACACTTTTTTGATACATTCAGCAGCATATGTGTATACTGCCTGCAAATATTTTTGCCGATGACGTTAATAGCAACGAAGTAATAAACTTAGACGTCATGCATGATGTGGTAGTTTTTCACGCATCTCACTGTTTCTGACGCCCTTTCTCCTGAACTATGTGTCTTACAACGATATAGCATTGTAGGTACATTCAGCGAAACGCATGGATCCTGTCTGCGAAATTTGTTGTGAACAGAGTTACTACCAAAGAAGTAATAAATTTAAATGTCATGCATGATTCTGCCGTTTTCACACAGCTCATTGTTCATGGCGTCATATCTCCTGGAATACGGTCGTACAACGAAATAATTTTGCAGTTACATTCGGTTCTGTATGTGCGTAGAGTCTGCTAAATGTGTTGCGGATACAGTAAGTCGTAACGAAGTAATAAATTTTAACGTCATGACTCATGCGGTACTTTTACTGCATGAACTGTGAAAAAGTAGTAAGCGATAAACTGTTTGCCTTTCATTAGTTTGTAGGGACTGCCAGCGAGAAAAAAGTCTCGTAATGATTTCAAATTATATGTCAAGTTCGGTGGAAGTCACTAAGACCCAAACCTCCAGATGTCAGAAACTCTGATCGGTACCAAACATTGTATGTCCATAGACTATCAACCAAAATTCCAATATAGTTCGTGCTATGTGCTGTCGTTCAGTAGAACATGCGTAAACGTTAATTAAAAACAACACCAGAACTATGGAGCAAAGGAGAAGCGTAACTGTGAATGATGCAATTGTAGATCTCGGGTAGATGAGTTTGGACACCGGCATGGTAGCTCAGTGAGTTCGGTTAGACTGTTGGCTGGTCTCTATAATAAAAAAATTGAGTGAAAGGATCCACAGAGATCTTCAACGGATGTCATGTGACGTCCGTTACGACCAGATACAACGAAAGAAATGCAAAAAAAAAAAGAAAGAAAGGTTGGTACAGCGTGAGGTTGTCATACTGATGGTCCTGTGGTCAAACCCACTAATGACAGTCTTTCTAACTCTTTATGCGTGAAACTATTATATGGGAGAACATTTTCCTGACACGTAAAAGAATTTTTCGGAGCTTTTAGCAAAGTTCTTTTGGCAATCTGCTTTCGCTTCGTTAGGTGAAAGTAGCGAATCTATAGAGTACATTTCTGTAGACAGATGTGGTGTTCTGTCGGGCATGTGCGACAGAACACCGCACCTATCTATTCAAATGTACTGCGAAAGCAGACTGCCAAAAGAACATTGCTACAAACTCCGAAAAGTCCTTTTACACGTCTGGAAAATGTTTTCCTATGTAACAGTTTCACGCGTAAAAACTTGAAAGAAATTATCTTTCGTGGGCTTTGATCGTGCACCTTCGGAGCGACAATCTCTCCCTTTCCCTACTCACTCACGGAAGATCTACAATTGAATCACTCACAGTTAAGCTTTTCCTTCGCCCCTAGTTCTGCTGTTACTTTTAATTACAGTTTATGGATGTTCTACTGGACGACAACACACACCACGAACTAAATGGTTTTTTTGGTTGATACTCTGTCGACACACAACGTTTGGTACCGATCCGAGTGTCTGACATCTGAAGGTTTGGGTGTAACTGCTCTCATTCCCAAATACTGAGTGAATAAAGTCTGTTGAAAGGTCTCTGTTGGATTCCTTTCATGTTAATTTCTTAAATCTGTTGTCATTTACGGCATAAATTCCTCTTCTAAATTTACTGTGGTGTTTCTGACTATCTGGGAGGAGACTGAGCAGTGAAACATGTCACTTTTACACATAAACTAGAACGATCTGTCACATTACTACACTTTAAAACACAGTTTATATGTAATTCATGTCACACAGTCTCATAAGGAACCTGCATCCGCTTTCTTTTATATACTGTATATGATAAGATATTGTCATCCCCCCATCCCTTCTGTGTCAGATGATGAATGAGCAAATGTATTTCAAGTTGCATGCTGGATGGTAGCAGACAAGCCTGTCTGCTAGAGAACAGTAGGACCAACGTCGGAACAGGTAGCTAAGCTTTCTAGAAGCAAAGAGGTTTCTATTTTTAGTATGGTCCTGTCCATCCCTTGTCATGTTAGTATAGGAAGCTGCCTCTCTGGTCACTTCCGTTTGTATTTGTGAGGCACCCTCAGGAAGGGAGCACGGCAATCGGTCCGCGGGGAGCATCTGAAGTGGTAAGATCTCTGGCTAAGCGCGTCTCTGCTAAGTCCGTAGGACAATGGATTTCTTAAGTTCAGCCTAACTGAAAATTTAATCACCTATATTTCAGGTTTGGATCTAAAATATCTAATGTTATCTAAAATTGCAACACAGTGTATTTCGAGTGTGAAGTTCAGAATATCTTCTGGTAGTTGCTTTGTCACTACTTTGTGAGTAAAGTGGAACCACGTGTTGATCAGTAACTCTAACTAAGATCATCAATCTTAAATGCGAATGTGCGTGAGATTATAACGTCTCGTCTTGACAATATTTTTCAATATACACTCCTGGAAATGGAAAAAAGAACACATTGACACCGGTGTGTCAGACCCACCATACTTGCTCCGGACACTGCGAGAGGGCTGTACAAGCAATGATCACACGCACGGCACAGCGGACACACCAGGAACCGCGGTGTTGGCCGTCGAATGGCGCTAGCTGCGCAGCATTTGTGCACCGCCGCCGTCAGTGTCAGCCAGTTTGCCGTGGCATACGGAGCTCCATCGCAGTCTTTAACACTGGTAGCATGCCGCGACAGCGTGGACGTGAACCGTATGTGCAGTTGACGGACTTTGAGCGAGGGCGTATAGTGGGCATGCGGGAGGCCGGGTGGACGTACCGCCGAATTGCTCAACACGTGGGGCGCGAGGTCTCCACAGTACATCGATGTTGTCGCCAGTGGTCGGCAGAAGGTGCACGTGCCCGTCGACCTGGGACCGGACCGCAGCGACGCACGGATGCACGCCAAGACCGTAGGATCCTACGCAGTGCCGTAGGGGACCGCACCGCCACTTCCCAGCAAATTAGGGACACTGTTGCTCCTGGGGTATCGGCGAGGACCATTCGCAACCGTCTCCATGAAGCTGGGCTACGGTCCCGCGCACCGTTAGGCCGTCTTCCGCTCACGCCCCAACATCGTGCAGCCCGCCTCCAGTGGTGTCGCGACAGGCGTGAATGGAGGGACGAATGGAGACGTGTCGTCTTCAGCGATGAGAGTCGCTTCTGCCTTGGTGCCAATGATGGTCGTATGCGTGTTTGGCGCCGTGCAGGTGAGCGCCACAATCAGAACTGCATACGACCGAGGCACTCAGGGCCAACACCCGGCATCATGGTGTGGGGAGCGATGTCCTACACTGGCCGTACACCACTGGTGATCGTCGAGGGGACACTGAATAGTGCACGGTACATCCAAACCGTCATCGAACCCATCGTTCTACCATTCCTAGACCGGCAAGGGAACTTGCTGTTCCAACAGGACAATGCACGTCCGCATGTATCCCGTGCCACCCAACGTGCTCTATAAGGCGTAAGTCAACTACCCTGGCCAGCAAGATCTCCGGATCTGTCCCCCATTGAGCATGTTTGGGACTGGATGAAGCGTCGTCTCACGCGGTCTGCACGTCCAGCACGAACGCTGGTCCAACTGAGGCGCCAGGTGGAAATGGCATGGCAAGCCGTTCCACAGGACTACATCCAGCATCTCTACGATCGTCTCCATGGGAGAATAGCAGCCTGCATTGCTGCGAAAGGTGGATATACACTGTCCTAGTGCCGACATTGTGCATGCTCTGTTGCCTGTGTCTATGTGCCTGTGGTTCTGTCAGTGTGATCATGTGATGTATCTGACCCCAGGAATGTGTCAATAAAGTTTCCCCTTCCTGGGACAATGAATTCACGGTGTTCTTATTTCAATTTCCAGGAGTGTAGCAACTTTTCTTTATGTTCAACCCACGTGGGGTGTACTTTGTGAGACCAGTACCACGTGCTTATACAATTGTTTGGCCCATCAGGTTAATAGTAAGACGATAGTAACCAGTTCGAGGTTTTTCTTTTGTAAATTGCGTTTCGATGTAATAAATTTTAACCATCAAAATTATTGTGGAGCTACACTCTTTGTGTAAACCAAGTTGACCACGTGAAGCATGTGGTGTAAGCATCAAAGTAGCCCTCAGCTATTCTTTTCAGGAAGATTTCACAGAGAGTTAGTATGCATTTAGTATACCAGTGTGTGGTAATTTCATGACAGACAGGATTGTGCTACGAACGTAACTCCTTTGGGTGAAAATTGAATCGGTTGGTTGTGGTTAATTTCCTCTTGCATATGTTTCAACGTTCTTCGTGTGTTATTTTATGACTGCAGTGTTGTATGCAGTCTCCCAATCTTGGCTACCTTTTTGATGTGTTCTGTAAGATTACAAACTCACATTTACACAGTCCTAAATACGGCACCAGTTTAGTTATGAATCAAGTTTAATATGCTGAAATTTCAATGATCAATGTTAAAATAAATTTCCAAATATAAACTGATTTATTTCTTTTTATTTAAATTCTCTTTTATATAGATTATAATTAATGTTAGTCTGGTTGGAAATTTGGTAAGCTAGACTGGATACCTGGTGAAACAGTTGGTCAGTAATACAAGGTTAACTTCCCCAGATAGCTCACAACTTTTAACCCGCTTTTGTTGTCTTGAATATCAGTACCGCCTGCAGAACAAATCAATGCAACAACATTACACTGTTAATTCGTGCTTCATGAGCTACACTAATTTTTTACCCCCATCGCTTGCACAGGTGTGTGGTTCTTACCCCCAAAGCGATTGTTGCTTGACAGCAAGGTCGCTGTGTAACAAGTACGATTGAAGTTGGTCCAGTGGTTTAGGGGGAGATGTGGAAGATACATACACATATACATTTTTATTATATGTACAGATTTCTCTTCCATCTTATATTAATCCCACTTCTGAACCCTCGTTTTATATCCATCTTTGCTCCTTTGATGTGCAGTACATTCTGATTAGTACGTGCGAAAGACTGTATGCCTACTTACACCCTTTTTAATCCTAACACTTCATTCTAGCTATTCCATCCTTATTGTTCCCTCTTTATTCTTGTACATATTGCATATGATCCTTCTAGCCTGTAGTTTATCACTGCGTGTAACTGTTTCCCTGAGAATTTCGAACGTCTTGCACCATTTTACATTATCAAACGGTTTCTCTACGTTGGGAAATCTTTCGCACGTGTCGTGGATACATGTCTCTCTCATCCCACTTCATTTTTTAGTCGTAATTACATCTACCTCTCCAGTCCGTCAGCTGTTCCACTGGCTTGTTTCCCTGTCTCTATTAATAATAGTCAATACACATCCTCATTACAACTGCGTATCTCACGGCCGTAAATCAAGAGTGCTGCTACACACTTGCTGTAAACTCTCGTGTTTTCAAACAATCAGAGATTCAAGAACTGGAAACTATAGTTTATGAAGTGAAGGCACTTGAACATTCGGAGGAGGTCGACGATCTCGATGATGAAATAAACTGAAGAGTTCGTACTCTGAGTCACATTCAAATTCGTTTAAAAGTTGCTGGTTTAGACTTTGCAACAGTTATTCGATCTGAAAAACATCAGTGACGCACAGGATGCACAGTTGTGAACTGATCTAATTAAAGAGACGGGAGCAGGTGAAGTACTTGGCGATACTGAGGTTCTGGCGATAAGGACGTGATCGCCTGAGCCCAAATCCGGGAAATCTCGGTGAATTGTTGGCATCAGTTGAGCAGTCATGATACAGGATGGCACGCCTTCACACTTTCGAAGTTTCGTAGAGTGCATACCACGACACGTCGACGCCATTATCAGGATAAAAGAGTGTGTTACACGCTACTGAGTTTATGTCTCTAATTCAACTGCTGATGAGCATACAGGGTGAACTAGAGCTGCACCGACAAACTTTCAGAAGTTGTACGGAGACGCGTTCTGAATATTTTGGTATAACGGAGCCAGGTTCTCCAGAGGCTTGTTACAGGGTAATACTTCAATTATAACTTGTTCGATTTGTTGTCAAATCACCCTCGATTCTTTGACTAACACCTTCACAGCAGCGAAGAAGCCTGTAATATGCTATAACAAAAACGTACGTGTCGCAACACAGAGTAACGCAACAACTCTCAGACGAAACAGTGTACTGTGACAAATACGATATTGCAGTGCCTGTGTTATTCCGAATGCAACTGCATCGTTATTCGGCGTAAGAACGGACTAAAATATCGTATTTATCCGCCGACACAGGGCAAGCAACTATCAAGTAAATCGTCTCACCTGTACATGAATACAGGATGAGTCACCTCATATTACCGCTGGATATATTTCATAAACCACATCAAATACTGACAAATCGATTCCACAGACCGAACGTGAGGAGAGGGGCTAGTGTAATTGGTTAATACAAACCATAAAAAAATGCACGGAAGTATGTTTTTTAACACAAACTTACGTTTTTTTTAAATGGAACCCCGTTAGTTTTGTGAGCACATCTGAACATATAAACAAATACATAATCAGTAACGTTTGTTGCATTGTAAAATGTTAATTACATCCGGAGATATTGTAACCTAAAGTTGGCGCTTGAGTACCACTCCTCCGCTGTTCGATCGTGTGTATCGGAGAGCACCGAATTACGTAGGGATCCAAAGGGAACGGTGATGGACCTTAGGTACAGAAGAGACTCGAACAGCACATTAAGTCCACACGCTAACACCTTTTTATTGGTCTTTTTCACTGACGCACATGTACATTACGATGAGGGGTGAGGTACAGGTACACACGTGGTTTCCGTTTTCAATTACGGAGTGGAATAGAGTGTGTCCCGACATGTCAGGCCAATAGATGTTCAATGTTGTTGGCATCATTTGCTGCACACAATTGCAATCTCTGGCGTAATGAATGTCGTACACGCCGCAGTACATCTGGTGTAATGTCGCTGCACGCTGCCACAATACGTTGTTTCATATCCTGTGGGGTTGTAGGCACATCACGGTACACATTCTCCTTTAACGTACCCCACAGAAAGAAGTCCAGAGGTGTAAGATCAGGAGAAATGGCTGGCCAATGTATGCGTCCTCCACGTCCTATGAAACGTCCGTCGAACATCCTGTCAAGGGTCAGCCTAGTGTTAATTGCGGAATGTGCAGGTGCACCATCATGCTGATACCACATACGTCGATGCGTTTCCAGTGGGACATTTTCGAGCAACGTTCGCAGATCATTCTGTAGAAACACGATGTATGTTGCAGCTATTTGGACCCCTGCAATGAATTGAGGACCAATGAGGTGGTCGCCAATGATTCCGCACCATACATTTACAGTCCACAGTCGCTGTCGCTCTACCTGTCTGAGCCAGCGAGGATTTTCCACGGACCAGTAATGCGTGTTCCGTAGATTCACTGCCCCGTGGTTTGTGAAACCCGCTTCATCGATAAACAGGTAGAACTGCAACGCATTCTCTGTTAATGCCCATTGACAGAATTGCACTCGATGATTAAAGTCATCACCACGTAATTGCTGATGTAGCGACACATGAAACGGGTGAAAGCGGTGACGATGCAGTATGTGCATGACACAACTTTGACTCAGTCCATCGGCTCTCGCAATGTCCCGCGTACTCATGTGTGGGTTCATGGCAACAGCAGCTAACACATCAACTGCACCCGCTTCTCCTGTGACAGGCCTGTTACGGACCCGTTTGCGTGCTACGACCATACCTGTTGCATACAGTTGGCGGTAGATGTTTTGCAATGTGCGGCACGTTGGATGCTCTCTGTCCGGGTACCGTTCAGCATACACCCTGCAGGCTTCAGCTGCATTTCGTCGACACTCGCCATAGATGAGTATCATCTCCGCCTTTTCAGAGTTCGAATATTCCATGGACACAGTTCCTGCAACACTACACTATCACAGACGTCTGGTAACGCGGTGTACTACTGTTGGTCTGCGTGCGGAGACGAATGCAGAATAACAATAGCAGCAAGCGCTACATGCGGACACTGCGACAGCTAGACCAAACCACAACAGTGCACTACAGCCACACTCGTAAACACGGTCGTCATCGTAAACATGTCCCCGCAGATGCTGCTCGCCGACCGTGGTCCGTGTTTGTTACAACACGCAACTGAACGTCGGAAGTTTCAAGCGTCAACGTCAACTTTAGGTTACAATATCTCCGGATGTAATTAACATTTTACAACGCAACAAACGGCACTGATTACGTATTTGTTTATATGTTCAGATGTGCTAACAAAACTAACGTGGTTCCATTTAAAAAAACGTAGGTTTGTGTTAAAAAACATACTTCCGTGCATTTTTGTATGGTTTGTATTAAACAATTACACTAGCCCCTCTCCTCACGTTCGGTCTGTGGAATCGGTTCGTCAGTATTTGATGTGGTTTACGAAATATATCCAGCGGTAACGTTAGGTGACTCACCCTGTATACATATGGATGTACGAGTACAGGTTGTAGATGTAAGGTTGATGACATTTAGAAGTCTGGCCGTCAGGCGTGCTCGGACAGCCAAATCATAAGGTGCCCGCTTGCGATAAGCGGGAAATGCGGGTTCGATTCCCGGTCTGGCACAAATTTACAATGTCGTCATTCCATTACACAGCTGATGGTTCCTGTGGTGTGCGTACTGTAAGACGTTCGGTACACACACCATCAGATTATTTGACTTGTCGCTCTAGCGAAGTAGGCGAGTGTCAGCAATATGTCTTGTGGTCTTATCGTGGCGTGTTTATCTTCTGCCGTTCGGTCAGATGATAGAAATGCCACTTGCACGCTTAGAGTAGCAGATTGACGGCGACCAGCTTTAAACAGAACTTGATTAATTTTCACACACATTTATTAAGATAATAACAAGCATAAAAATAACTTAACTTGGTTCTGGTTGCTATTTACAAATGACAATCTGAAGTTCCTTTGGTCTTGGTACGTTAATGTTATTCTCACATATCTCTGATACTTGACGAAGTGTCCTTACATTTCTCTTCATGGCTATGTACAGGAATATGATAATCTTATTAGGCGCAGACTGAAACTTGACTATATACTGGTACAGACTAATGCAGACTGGTACAGACTAATGCAGACACTAATCGGAGGTCTGTACACTCGTTATAATACCTCGCGCGTTCAGGTATCGCTGCGCGAGTGTGATCTGCAAGGAGAAAAGGTTCTACGTTAGCAGCAATCTCATTGGCTGCGTTACATATTAATACGCGGATCGGCGGAAGCAGAATTTGGTCCGTCTCTAAGACAGCGCCATCTCGTAGTGCGGAGACAGACGAGCGCTGCGCCTGCGCTGTTGTGCTTAGCGGGGCGCGCTCTGTTGGGAAAGTTGTGTAGGCACCGACTACGTGGAACTATGTACACAACAGTGCCCATATTCGCAACTGGGAATACATTCCATGTACTTTGATGTGGTTGTCGTATATGCCGGAACATCTCAGCTTAACGTTATTGTGCCTCTTTTTCCACTGCGTTCAGTGAATCCATATACGATATACATATCGGCCAACTCTTCATCAGAAAGCCTGTCCATACAGCTGTGTATCGCTGTTAACGTACAAATAACACTGCCGGAAAAACTAATCCAAGACAGACCCGAACTGTACTTATTGCAAGCTTGAAGGGGGAAGAGTAAAATGGGTGCTGTTGTTGTTAATTATAGGTTCAAATGGCTCTGAGCACTATGGGACTTAACTACTGAGGTCATCAGTCCCCTAGAACTTAGAACTAATTAAACCTAACTAACCTAAGGACACCACACACATCCATGCCCGAGGCAGGATTCGAACCTGCGACCGTAGCGGCAGCGCGGTTCCGAACTGAAGTGTTAATTATAGGTACTGTGAGCGAATGGAAAAAAGACATGCAGCGCATTCCTTGGAATACAGACAGAAAACTAAACGGTCCAGTCATATTAATATGACCTATGTTCGACGTCAACGTACTATAACCAATCACAGGTGGCAGGTGGCAGCACTGGCAGTGGATGGGTATATTAAGCCTGTCGGGGGGTGGAAAACAGTGCTGTTGTTGTCGTTATGCGGAAATTGAGCGATTTATCCAACGTCCAAAATGGCATGCTCATTGGCTTTCAGTCAATGGTGAAAGCATTTCTGGAGTGGCTAAGTTAGTTAACTGTTCGCTTGCTGCTGTGGTTAAAATATGTTGTCAGTGACAAAATGAATCTATCCAAAACCAGCACTGAGGCAACTGTGGTAGACCACATGATGGTGGTGAAACGAGTGCGGGCGAGTAAGTGTGCAACTGTTGAGCAGCTGACCGCCCAGATGAATCAAGGGGCTACAACAGTGGCTCCTCAACTGTCGTTCAACGAACGTTGTTGCGTATGGCCCTCATCATCAGGTGCCTGGTTCATGCACCCATGTTGACCGCCGTTGGAATTCGCACGCCAATACCGCAACTGCAAGTTCACAGTGTGGCCTTTCCGCATGAATCTTATTTTATGCATGTATGACGTGAAACGTCTGAAAGCAAACACCATGCATCAAATGTCAGAAGAATCTAGGCCAGATGAGGGAGCTGTATGGTCTGGGGAATTTTTTCGTGGCATTCCCTCTGTGGTATGATCATTCCGGAAGAAACAATGGATTAACACAAGTATGCATCTATTCCTGGAGATTATGTCCACCCCTACACACAATCTGTTTTTCCTCTGCATGGTGGCATCTACCAGCAGGAAAATGCATCGTGTCACACAGCTCGCAGTGTACGTCCGCTGTTCAAAGAGCACCAGGATGGGTTTACCGTACTCCCCAGACCACCAGTCTCCTTGGATGTGAAGCCATTCGAAAATGCTTCGGACCACTTCGATCGGACTGTTCACGCCAAGGGTCCTTAACCGAGAAACCTATCGCTGCGCTCCGGCCCTTTGTGGCCATGCGGTTCTAGGCGCTTCAGTCTGGAACCGCGTGACCGCTACGGTAGTAGGTTCCAATCCTGCTCGGGCATGGATGTGTGTGATGTCCTTAGGTTAGTTAGGTTTAAGTGGTTCTAAGTTCTAGGGGACTGGTGACCACAGATGTTAAGTCCCATAGTGCTCAGAGCCTATCTCTGCTGGCCACGGCACAGGTGTCGCTAGGGCTCCAAATTCCTATCGGTACCTTCCAGAACCTCTTTGATGTCTCGCAGCGGTTGGTTATTCAGGCTTTTGACAGGTGGTCACATTAATGTGACTGGACAGGGTACATTGTGTGTTTTAACTAGCTCTTCCGTTTGACAAATTCCCTCCAGATGCTCACATTCTCGACGGGCCAGATCCCCTCTACACCTGTACGCAGTTTTGAGGAACAGGAAGTACATGGTTATAATAATCCGTCACGAGGCCGGCGTATGAATGACTTCCCAGACCCAGGTGCTCCCGTCGTCGTTTCGTGTAGCACGACATCCGGCCGCGCCAAAGGCCTGAGCATCAGGCATTCTCATCGTCTTCCGTTCGCCCACCAAAACTTTAGTGCAGCCACTTGTCTGGGTAACGCCGTTCTCCAGTCACTGCGTGCACTCATTTGTTTGTTTGTACACATCTACACTTACATTCTACAAACTGCAGTGAAGTGCATAACAGGATATCCCGTATTGTACTGTATAACATAATTAGGGATTTTTTTTTTCATTGATTCGCGTATGGAGCAAGCAGGAGACTATGTGCTTGTGATCCTGCCGTCTCAACAACGCCCCTGACAGCCCGCGGTTATGTTGCCAACGCTGCTAAGTGGCTCTTCGTTGGTACGCCATGTCGGTCGCCTGACAATGAATGTCACACCAGCAAATTGTAGAGCCGTTGTTGTGCCGTATTACAGAAGCGTGAAAAAACCGCTAGTAACCTCGGGGGACAGAAACATACTCTCCTCGTAATTAAAAAAAACTTAAAGTTTGGAAATGTATATCGAGATAAAGTGAAGATTACCCCGTGTAAGATGCCTAAATTTTTATGATGTTATTCGATGTGTTAATATTTGTAAAGGAAAATGATTTATTTGAAGAACTGTGGTCAGAGAAACAGTTGTTAGGCAACAGTATCTGTGTCTGCGATGGCAGCACTGTGGAGTCATAGAATCTTTGGCAGTCATTAGTAGACAGCTGGCAGGCGGGTTTCGTTGAGTGTGCTGTGTAATCCATGGATGCACTTTTGGAACTATTTGAGTTGCAGATTTATTACTAGGAGTAATGATGACTCAGAACAATGATTGGATAGCATACGGACATAAAACAGCTTTTGAAGTGAAGAACAAGATATGACTTGACAAGGTAAAAGTGTATCTTTATTTTTTTAGACTTGGATTGTTGTTCCACTTCACCCTCATCACAGTAGAGTTCTTGATAATTATTCAATTGATTGATCTTCTGAGTTAATTTGCTGTACCATGGAGTTTATTAGATTAAATGAATTGTCATGTTACAGTTTATAATTATTTTCTTTTTTTTTGTAAGTTTCTCCCTAATTGAAATTTCAGAATATAAGGGTTTAATCATGTGTATTATTAGCATTCTTTGTCAAGATTATGAACCAAATTTCTCTGGACCAACTGTAGTTAGTTTTTAACAGTATTATTTTTAACTGTTGCGGAGTCTTGGTGTGTTGCTGTTTCTGCCAGTACTTCATTTAGCAGGTGAGATGCATAATACATGATTGTTTCATTTCCTTTGCGCAATGTAGGTTCTGTCAGTTTCTTTATTTTACCAGGGCCGTAAGTCAGTGCAGAAATTTCCTTGTGTTTCAAGTTACATTCTTATACAGGTCGACATTAAAGTTTCGGTTTTTTTTTTTTTTTTTTTTTTTTGTACAGTTTCTTTTTTCTTCAAATAGTTCGCACTGACCATGTCGACTGAGCGTGAAATTATTGCTTTGCTTGTTTATTTGCTTATGAATGAGATCGGTTTTCACACACACAGAATTCTTTTCAATTTCATGTAAGTGATGTAGCTTTGAGCTCAGTAGCACATTTAGGTTGTCAGTTCACATTCCCAGGTTTCTGTTTACGGTAACACACACTCAAATAAAAGCTACTCACTGACACATGTTTCAATATTTCGATACATATATTTATATCCATAGCGCCATCTCTAACCTCCATATCACGGAAGGGGATAGAGAACCATAGTACTAGATGAGGATGTGGTCATTAGCCACATCTCCTACGTCACGATCAATATTTTCACTGCTGTTGCTGCTGCTATCGTCCCCTAATATCTTCTAAGATGCCACGTGTGTGTGACAATATGGTTACGTTTTGTGGGAATAGTACTGCTAAATGTCTCACGTCTCAAATTACGACGTCTTATAATGTAAATTGAATCGCTTATTACTAAAAGGGGACTGCTCATCAAAAATTTAAAATGTTGTTTTTATCGTTTCGGTTTCTTGAGACATATACAAGTATGCGTCGAGTGGAATGAAAACGGGAGATCGGCATTGACTTGCTGCTTGCAGAGCACGGGCTCAAATTTGTAGTTGCTTCTAATAGGGGACAACTCCAGGCGTTGTCACGTTTTAGAAATAACTTTAACTATTCTCTTTATAATATTAAGATGGGCAGCTCAGAAATCGAAGTTTCAAGTAATAACGGGAAAAACAATAATTTGCATGAAAAGTAAGCTTGATTATTTTGTATTACGAAAAGTGTTTTTAATTTTGACAGACGCAACGTGAAAACAGACGCGGATACGTTTTATTCTTGTCACGAGGGGCAAGGTAAGAAATGTGCTAAGTGTGCACCTTTCTACACCATTACATTGAGCACTTTCTCCCTTTAAATGAACTCAACTCAACTTGTTCAACAATGCATGCAGAGGCCAAAATCTTAATCATACGGTTATAAGGATGTTATTGTTCTTAACAGAAATGGCATATTTGAAAAATCTAGCACTATTTTTCCACTTGAGGGCACTCCTATCTACAATCTGACTGCGACTCAGGGGTCGTGAGAACGAAGTCACGAACGTCCGACCGAGGGCTTACTCCAGATTAGTATATGTCACTTACCACCGAATCTAACCGCCTTGGTTGCTTCAAGATTTATGCAGCTCAAACAAGCAAAATAGCGAATTTTAAAACAAGAGCCATCCCTTTATACGGGGAGGTTGTTGTCTTAGCTGAAACAATGAGAAGATGCAGTAGAAAACATGACGACGTATCTTTCCCTTTCCTTTAGTTTGTGTACTATGGGTACGCCGAAGAAAAAAAAACGGGCAAGTAGATGCTCAATCCTGTATGGAAGAACGCGGAGGTCATAGGTTCATTAATGAAAACCAGGGCATATATACCCATCAAGATCACTGGGCTTCCTGCAACAGAAGCATATGATGGGAAATGTCTTAGAAAGAAATAGAAGAAAGATGATACTGAGAAACTACTGAAGTACACTACAGACGCACAACAACAAGTTTTTGTGATCAACTAAGGTTTGAATAACCAACGTAAGGATAACTTTCTACGAATCGGGGAGTGAATGTGGCAGGAAAGCACAACATCTGAAAATGTAAATGCTAAGGCTCGCTCTAAATACAGTGCGGATCAGTGAAATGAAACGGAAAGAAGACAAGATTTCTGGTCAGATGAGTATAGGGTAATATAGCCCGCCAGCCCGCCCAGCTAGCCACGCGGTCTAACAAGCTGCTTCCCGAGGGGAGACGTGCCGCTCCCCGTCACGAATCCGCCCGGCGGATTAGTGTTGAGGTCCGGTGTGCCGGCCAGCCTGTGGATGGTTTTTGAGGCGGTTTTCCATATGCCTTGGCGAATGCGGGCTGGTTCCCCTTATTCCACCTCAGCTACAGTACGTCAGCGATTGCTGCGCAAACACTGTCTCCACGAATGCGTACACCATAATTACTCCACCACACAACCATTTGGGGTTACACTGGTCTGGTATGAGACGTTCCCGGGGGTTCCACTGGCGGCTGAACCGCACAATAACCCTGGTTTCGGTGTGGGGCGGCTGTGCGGCGGGTGGACTGCTGTGGCCTGCTGTGGGATTGTGAACCACTAAGGGCTACGGCGGGGACGAAGCCCTTCCGTCGTTTCTAGGTCCCGGGTTCAATGCACAATGCAATAGGGTAATAGCAGCAGAAAATAGTTTAACAGGAGTAAGATTCGTTATGAATAAGGAGGTAATTCTATAATGACTCACTGAACAGTTCAGTGATAGCGTTGTTCTCATCAGAATCGACAGCAAACCAACACCGACAACAATAGTTCATCTGCATCTACATCTACATGGATACTCTGCAAATCACATTTAAGTGCCTGGCAGAGGGTTCATCGAACTACCTTCACAATTCTCTATTATTCCAATCTCGTATAGCGCTCGGAAATAACGAACACCTATATCTTTCCGTACGAGCTCTGAATTCCCTTATTTTATCGTGGAACTCGTTCCTCCCTGTGTAGGTTGGTGTCAACAAAATATTTTCACATAAGGAGGAGATAGTCGGTGATTGGAATTTAGTGAGAAGATTTCGTCGCAACGAAAAACCCCTTTCTTTTAATGATGCCCAGCCCAAACCTGTACCATTTCAGTGACACTCTCTCCCATATTCCTCGATAATACAAAACGTGCTGCTCTTCTTTGAACTTTTTCGATGTACTTCGTCAGTCCTGTCTGTTAAGGATTCCACACCGCGCAGCAGTATTCTAAAAGAAGACGGACAAGCGCAGTCTCCTTAGTAGATCTGTTACATATTCTAAGTGTCCTGCCAATAAAACGCTGTCTTTTGATAGCCTTCCCCACAACATTTTCTATGTGTTACTTCCAATTTAAGTTGTTCAGATATACATGCCGACTTCGTAAGCAGAAGAGGAAGAAACAGAGAAAGTATATGACGATACTGAAAGAGTAATACAGTACGTAAAGAAAGATGATAATCCAATAGTCGTGGGTATTTGGAATGTGGTTGGAGGGTGAGGGGTATAATAAAGCTTTATGATAGAAATGGTCTTGGTAGTAGGTATGAGAGAGGAGAAAGACGAATTGATTTCTGCAGTAAAGTTCAGCTAGTAATAGTGAATACTCTGTTCAAGAATCACAAGAGGAGGATGCATTCTTGGTAAAGGCCGAGAGATATGGGAAGTTTTCAGTTAGCTTACATTATGTCAGACAGAGATTCTGATATAGAATTGTAAAGGGTACCCAGGAGCCAATATAGACTCAGATCACAATGAGTAGGCTGAAGATCAAGAGAATAATCAGGAAGAATCAACGCGCAAAGAAGTGGGATACGGAAACACTAAGGTATGAAGAGATACTCTTGAAGTTCTCTGAGGCTATAGTTACTGCGATAATGAATAGCTCAGTAGGCATTTCAGTTAAAGAGGAATGGACATCTCTGAAAAAAGCAATCGCAGAAGTTGGAAAGAAAAGTGTAGGTACAAAGATGGAAACCGTGGGGAAAACATATGTAACAGAAGAAATACTTCAGTTGATCGACGAAAGAAGGAGGTACGAAAATATTCAGGGAAATTCTGGAACACAGAAATAAAAGTCCCTTAGGAATGAAATAGACAGAAAGTGCAGGGAAGCTAAAGCGAAATGGCTGCATGAACAATGTGAATAAATCGAAAAAAATATGATTATCGAAAGGACCGATCCAGGATACAGGAATGTTACAACAGCCTTCGGCGAAATTAAAAGCAAAAGTGATGACGTTAAGAACGCAACAAGAATTCCACTATTAAGTGTAGAGGAGAGAGAGCGTATAAATGGATAGGGTACACTGATGGCCTCTGTGTGGGGTAGAACTTGTCTGAAGACGTGGTAGAAGAAGAAACAGGAGTCAACAGAAAACAGATGGGGGATCCAGTATTAGGAACAGAATTTAAAGGAGCCTTGGAAAACTTAAGATCAAATAAGGCACAAGGGACAGACAACATTCCGTCGAGAAGTGGCAAAAAAACTATTCACGTTGATATGTAGAATTAGAACGTATGAAATTGGCGATATGCCATCAGACTTTCTGAAAAACGGAATTCGTGGCGGGCTGCATCAAACCAGATATAACACTCTTGACTCAAAAGAAAAAAAAACAGCTACTGACGTAGCGTACAACAGAAGTGGATGAAGATGACTGAAAGGCGACTAGAACATATATTGTTGTGATTTTTGTATAAACTTAATAGAGTTTTGTGAACAAGTGACTGGTCATCATCTGTAACATGTTTAGTATTCATTTTAATGAACGAAGGACAGATTCGTGAACACATAGAGCTGTAAAGATGATATTAAACATATTCAGTGTATTAGGTCGAAAAGCAGACAGAACAAATTAGGTATGTGCTCATCATTTGAATGTACTTCATATTATGATTACGTACAGTATTTTTTCTGCGTAATAGTGCACTCCAGATACGTATATATACATATATATACACTCCTGGAAATGGAAAAAAGAACACATTGACACCGGTGTGTCAGACCCACCATACTTGCTCCGGACACTGCGAGAGGGCTGAACAAGCAATGATCACAAGCACGGCACAGCGGACACACCAGGAACCGCGGTGTTGGCCGTCGAATGGCGCTAGCTGCGCAGCATTTGTGCACCGCCGCCGTCAGTGTCAGCCAGTTTGCCGTGCCATACGGAGCTCCATCGCAGTCTTTAACACTGGTAGCATGCCGCGACAGCGTGGACGTGAACCGTATGTGCAGTTGACGGACTTTGAGCGAGGGCGTATAGTGGGCATGCGGGAGGCCGGGTGGACGTACCGCCGAATTGCTCAACACGTGGGGCGTGAGGTCTCCACAGTACATCGATGTTGTCGCCAGTGGTCGGCGGAAGGTGCACGTGCCCGTCGACCTGGGACCGGACCGCAGCGACGCACGGATGCACGCCAAGACCTTAGGATCCTACGCAGTGCCGTAGGGGACCGCACCGCCACTTCCCAGCAAATTAGGGACACTGTTGCTCCTGGGGTATCGGCGAGGACCATTCGCAACCGTCTCCATGAAGCTGGGCTACGGTCCCGCACACCGTTAGGCCGTCTTCCGCTCACGCCCCAACATCGTGCAGCCCGCCTCCAGTGGTGTCGCGACAGGCGTGAATGGAGGGACGAATGGAGACGTGTCGTCTTCAGCGATGAGAGTCGCTTCTGCCTTGGTGCCAATGATGGTCGTATGCGTGTTTGGCGCCGTGCAGGTGAGCACCACAATCAGGACTGCATACGACCGAGGCACACAGGGCCAACACCCGGCATCATGGTGTGGGGAGCGATCTCCTACACTGGCCGTACACCACTGGTGATCGTCGAGGGGACACTGAATAGTGCACGGTACATCCAAACCGTCATCGAACCCATCGTTCTACCATTCCTAGACCGGCAAGGGAACTTGCTGTTCCAACAGGACAATGCACGTCCGCATGTATCTCGTGCCACCCAACGTGCTCTAGAAGGTGTAAGTCAACTACCCTGGCCAGCAAGATCTCCGGATCTGTCCCCCATTGAGCATGTTTGGGACTGGATGAAGCGTCGTCTCACGCGGTCTGCACGTCCAGCACGAACGCTGGTCCAACTGAGGCGCCAGGTGGAAATGGCATGGCAAGCCGTTCCACAGGACTACATCCAGCATCTCTACGATCGTCTCCATGGGAGAATAGCAGCCTGCATTGCTGCGAAAGGTGGATATACACTGTCCTAGTGCCGACATTGTGCATGCTCTGTTGCCTGTGTCTATGTGCCTGTGGTTCTGTCAGTGTGATCATGTGATGTATCTGACCCCAGGAATGTGTCAATAAAGTTTCCCCTTCCTGGGACAATGAATTCACGGTGTTCTTATTTCAATTTCCAGGAGTATATATATATATATATATATATATATATATAGCTGAGTGGTCAGCGCGACGGAATGTCATACCTAACGGCGCGGGCTCGATTCCCGGTTGCGTCGGAATTTTCTCCGCTCAGGGTCTGGATATTGTGTTGTCTTTATCATCATCATTTCATCCCCATCGACACGCAAGTCGCCGAAGTGGCGTCAACTCGAAAGACTTAAACCAGACGAACGGTCTACAGACGGGAGGCCCTAGCCACACGGCATTTCCATTTTCCATTAATAATGTAGCGCTGGTACCGCTAGTAATTAAAGCAAAATAATAGTAGTAACAATAGTAGTAATGACAAGTGGAGCGTGCTCTGTTGTAATAGGTCATTGGGCGTCTTTTGAAGCCAGAGACATAATTCAGTTCTCTGATACTGTGAGAGATATCATTTCAAAATCGGTATACTATCGGATTCTTCTACCTATTTGTGGGCATTATCTCGCGTTCGTAGAAATTTAAAGAGAAGTTCCATTCAGTACATAAACTGTCAATATTGTGTAAGACCCTTCTGATGACTGTATTTCATAATTTACTTCAGCATGCTGTAAATTAACAATTGCCGGTAATTCTTCAGTCTGACTGTATTAAATGTAGTTTTATGCTAGTTTACCGTCCAGTATAAATTTAATTATACGGCAGATTTATCGTAAATCTAAAGCTATTGCAAATAAATAATTGTCATACTCTTCGTACACTTACAAGAAGTAAATTTTTGTGACGAGGAAGTACAGAATAAGACTCCAACTACTACAACGGTGGGAGGGTGTAGTTTATCGTTGTTTAAGATGCACTGTGGGAATTCAGTAAAATATATGTACTATCATCTTCAGTGAACATCTCTGATGTAGCTGTTTGCGTGTTTATGTTCCACTTTGGCGAAAGTTGCTGTCGGTTGACTCTTATATAATAAAACAAGAGTTTTGATAAACAAATATTTAATGCAATACATAGTACAATTGGAAATGAAATCTAATAGTTTTCCTTCAAACATAGACTGGAGTTTACTTAAGAAGCTGTTACTACAAACTAAATGGCCATCTGACTCACTGCTTACAAAAAAATGTTTCCTGAATAGGTCTCCATCTCAGCGTCAGTTTATTATCAGACATTTTCAGTAATAAATTGAAGACGATATGCAGAATTAGAGAGCAAACGCTTTTATCTGTCAGTCAGCTGGCTATATTGTTTAAAAAATGAACTACAGCAACAGCATGAATAGTGAAAAACGGCGAAGTCTACGAGCAACTACGACAGTAGAGTGTCGTATCTGACCACGGCGACGGGTTCGTTTGACACAACTTTTTAGATGGCGTACGACAGACCGATAGCAATTCCGGGTAGATTCGTCGACGAACTGACGAAGGAGTAGGTGGAGAGCGCCCTCGTCGTGTACCACGGGTAGACGCCGGCCGTCTTGAAGACGATGTCGAGCGTGTACCGGTAACCGCTGGTGCTGCTATAGAACAGGCCAACTCGAGGCGCGCGGCCCAGGGTCTCGTTCCGCAGCGGGATGTCGATCTCCTGACCGAAGCTGACGGTGCCTTTGAAGGAGCCGGACGCCACCAAGTACGTTTCCGTCCTGGACGTCGAGAGTTTCCACTCGTACAGGTTAAGGACAACCTCCTCCTGGTACGTTCCATTCTTCATTGGGTCTGTCAACAGAAACAACAAGGAAAGCTATGAGCTGGAGATGTATCGGAATCAGTTTTGAACAGTTATATTTATTGATGATTCCTCGCAATGTGGTGATCATATCCCCAGATGGACTCAAAAAACAGGAGGAGAGAGATGAGTGCCTTCTTAACGTCAATATTGATGATGATTTTGGACTTAAAGTGCTCTACAGCTTGGTCATCGACGTCCTTACAACACAAAAATCTCGTTGTTGGAAGAATGCCTATTCCGAGAAGAAAACTTAACACTTTATTTGGTCCACACAGAAATATTGCGAAGAAAATATATTAAATTACTTAAACTATTATGTGATTGAATAGGGAGGGGATGGCGGGGAAGGAAAGAAAAGAGAGGAAACTAATTATATCAGCTGCATCGGCACTTTATGCGGAATCAGCAGCGACGAGTGAAAATGGAGTCTGAAAGATCCGACACCACACGTTCATACAATTACTTAAATACAAGTATATGGTAATGTGAACTATTTTACATGCCAGAATGAAATTTCCACTGTGCAGCGGAGTGTGCGTTGATACGAAACTTCCTGGCAGATCAAAACTAAATGCCGCACCGAGACTCGAACACCGGACCTTTGCCTTCTACATCTACATCTACATCTACATCCATACTCCTCAAGCCACCTGATTGTGTGTGGCGGAGGGTACCTTGAGTACCTCTATCAGTTCTCCCTTCTATTCGAGACTGTCCGCAGCTCGTGGTCGTGTGGTAGCGTTCTCGCTTCCCGCGCCCGGGTTCCCGGGTTCGATTCCCGGCGGGGTCAGGAATTTTCTCTGCCTCGTGATGACTGGGTGTTGTGTAATGTTCTTAGGTTACTTAGGTTTAAGTAGTTCTAAGTTCTAGGGGACTGATGACCATAGATGTCAAGTCCCACAGTGCTCAGAGCCATTTGAACCTATTCCATTCTCGTATTGTTCGTGGAAAGAAGAATTGTGTGGACTTTAATCTCTCTGATTTTATCCTCATGGTCTCTTCGTGACATATATGTAGGAGGGAAAAAATGGCTCTGAACACTATGGGACTTAACAGCTGTGGTCATCAGTCCCCTAGAACTTAGAACTACTTAAACCTAACTAACCTAAGGACATCACACACATCCATGCCCGAGGCAGGATTCGAACCTGCGACCGTAGCGGTCACGCGGTTCCAGACTGAAGCGCCTAGAACTGATCGGCCACACCGGCCGGCTATGTAGGAGGGAGCAACATACTGCTTGACTCCTCGGTGAAGGTATGTTCTCGAAACTTCAGCAAAAGCCCGTACCGAGCTACTGAGCGTCTCTCCTGCAAAGTCTTCCACTGGAGTTTATCTATCATCTCCGTAACGCTTTCGCGATTAATAAATGATCCTGTAACGAAGCGCACTGCTCTCCGTTGGATCTTCTCTATCTCTTCTATCACCCCTATCTGATACGGATCCTACACTGCTGAGCAGTATTCAAGCAGTGGGCGAACAAGCTTACTGTAGCCTACTTCCTTTGTTTTCGGATTGCATTTCCTTAGGATTCTTCCAATGAATCTCAGTCTGGCATCTGCTTTACCGACGATCAACTTTATATGATCATTCCATTTTAAATCACTCCTCATTCGTACTCCCAGATAATTTATGGAATTAACTGTTTCCATTTGCTGACCTGCTATATTGTAGCTAAATGATAAGGGATCTTTCTTTCTATGTATTCGCAGCACATTACACTTGTCTACATTGAGATTCAATTGTCATTCCCTGCACCTTGCGTCAATTCGCTGCAGATCCTCCTGCATTTCAGCACAATTTTCCATTGTTACAACCTCTCGATGTGCTACAGCATCATCCGCAAAAAGCCTCAGTGAACTTACGATGCCATCCACAAGGTCATTTATGTATATTGTGAATAGCAACGATGCTACGACACTCCCCTGTGGCACACCTGAAATCACTCTTACTTCGGAAGACTTCTCTCCATTGAGAATGACATGCTGCGTTCTGTTATCTACGAACTCTTCAATCCAATCACACAATTGGTCTGATAGTCCATATGGTCTTACTTTGTTCATTAAACGACTGTGGGGAACTGTATCGAACGCCTTGCGGAAGTCAAGAAACACGGCATCTACCTGGGAACCCGTGTCTATGGCCCTCTGAGTGGACGAATAGCACGAGCTGGGTTTCACAAGATCGTCGTTTTCGAAACCCATGCTGATTCCTACAGAGTAGATTTCTAGTCTCCAGAAAAGTCATTATACTCGAACATAATACGTGTTACAAAATTCTACAATTGATAGACGTTAGAGATATAGGTCTATAGTGCTGCACATCTGTTCGACGTCCATTCTTGAAAACGGGGATGACCTGTGCCCTTTTCCAATCCTTTGGAACGCTACGCTCTTCTAGAGACCTACAGTACACCGCTGCAAGAAGGGGGGCAAGTTCCTTCGCGTACTCTGTGTAAAATCGAACTGGTATCCCATCAGGTCCAGCGGCCTTTCCTCATTTGAGCGATTTTAATTGTTTCTCTATCCCTCTGTGGTCTATTTCGATATCTACCATTTTGTCATCTGTGCGACACTCTAGAGAAGGAACTACAGTGCAGTCTTCCTCTGTGAAACAGCTTTGGAAAAAGACATTTAGTATTTCGGCCTTTAGTCTGTCATCCTCTGTTTCAGTACAATTTTGGTCACAGAGTGTCTGGACATTTGTTTTGATCCACCTACCGCTTTGACATAAGACCAAAATTTCGTAGGATTTTCTGTCTTTCGCCTTTCTACTTTTTCCTTTCGCGGGAAAGTGCTCTACCGACTTTTTTTTAATTTCATTTTTTTCGCTTTCGTTCGTTGTATCTGCCCGGGGCGGACGTCGTAAGACACCCCTTTTGGTTCGTTGTTTATCGGTGAACTCATTTTTTTTATTACACAGGGCAGCTAACCCTCTGGCCGAACGCGCTGAGCCGGCCGGTGTGGCCGTGCGGTTCTAAGCGCGTCTGTTTGGAACCGCGTGACCGCTACGGTCGCAGGTTCGAATCCTGCCTCGGGCATGGATGTGTGTGATGTCCTTGGGTTAGTTAAGTTTAAGTAGTTCTAAGTTCTAGGGGACTGATGACCTCAGTAGTTAAGTCCCATAGTGCTCAGAGCCATTTGAACGCGCTGAGCTACCGTGCCGGCGACTGTGCGGCCCAAGCACGACCCACGACCCGTCCTCACAGCTCTACATCCGCCAGTAGCTTGTGTAGCTCAGTCGCCGGCACGGTAGCTCAGCGCGTTCGGTCAGAGAGCTGGCTGTGATACAACGGAAAGAAAAGCCGGTAGAGCACCTGCCCGCGAAAGGCAAAGGTGCCGAGTCCGAGTTTCGGTCTGGCACACAGTTTTAATCTGCCAGGAAGTTTCAATTGTAGACGCATTTTTTTTTTCCAAAACACAGTAAGCTGCCTGTAAGAACCATTACCCACATAAGGCGCATGGGTGCTACAATATAAATGCTACAGTATTGTGGCCGAAAGAACGGATGCATTTTATGTTATTTCATACGAAATGTCTTCAAAACAATCCTTTTTTGCTGGAAAGCACAGAACAGTTCCACAGTTTCCACATTTTACAGTCGAACACCCCCGAGGGCAATGCCTACATCTTTCCTTTTGGCGCATACTCTCGCTAGGGACCAAAACTGCCACACTGTACATCATTCACTGACACAAGAGCTGATTTCTTCTTTTTTTCTGGACTTGATGGCCAGCCAATAGTCAGTAGTCTTTCCCTTCCCGCAAAAGATAAGCCTATTTGCAATGCCCAAGTAAGAGTTCGCGAACACGTTTGTGTAATAACTCACCTTCAAGACTTTCTCTTTCCTTTTGTAAGCAGGTTTCGTTGCACAAGAAAAAAATGCCACAAAATCGATAGAAACTGCTACACCGGTAACTTATAATCAAATAACTTGCCTGTTGTCTGCTAAAAACGCACAGTATTCGGAAACTTTTCGCCAGAGACAACAGAATATATTTGTGTAAGAGGGCTTAAACATAGCCTGCAAGTATCATTGGCCTTCCAAGGACGAAACTAGCGACATGATACAGAAAAATTTTGCAACTTTTATGTTCGTTACAGCAATATTACCAAACAAAGGGCGACGATTCCTTACTAGCTTATTGGCAATTTCCTTCTGAATGTACAGGTATGTCGACACAAATATCTCGATAAAACAGAATAAAATCAGTTTATCAGTTACTTTGCGAGGTATTAATGCTTAAAAGGTTACTTATCTATCCGTAAAAATGGTGGGTATTTATTGCCGCAAAGACTGGGCAAGCAATGTGAAATACTTTAGAATTAGCAGTACTGTTTTAAAAATAATTTAATTTTTGAAGAGGACTTACTCACATGCAAAGATACTGGCCTGCAACTGATCATCCAGTAATCGACAATTCAATTCAGTTTACAACTTAAAGGTGCCATTCCACAACTCTAAAACAACAGCTTTCAATAGCAATTAACTTTACCATTACAATATCTAGTCTTTTCAAAGATTGTATTTGACAATAACACAATGCAACATCTTAGCAAGCTAAACTATTTACAACGGTTTTTTTTATTTATTTCAGCAGGAGTCAAGTCAGATAGTCTGGTGGTGCGAAATCGAGATGTTACGCGTCGAATCTGCGATGAACAAGGGGAATTTTTCATTCTGACTTTAACATAACATTCACTTCTGAGTGATGAGAAAAGTTGCCAGAGCACTTGGTTCGGGTCTCATGTTTCACTGTAGGCTCCATTCCCCGGTAGGATCCTGCGCTAGCTTAGGGACACACTAGGAGAGGAAGTGGCGTCCCGTTGTAATACTGGCATGGCATCAGGCGCTGAGCCCCACGAAATTATTATTATTACTTAAACTTTCCAACGTCGGTGGAACGTTGAAGCGCAGCGTGTGATGAGTTGAGACTAGGAATAAATTTCTCTCTGACTGCAAAATCTGATTTTCAGTATCGTTTTATTGTGTCGTCATCGATTTCGGGACTTTTCTCAAGATGAATACCCGAGAATAAATAAATTCCAATTTTTGTGTGGCGCTATAAACAGGGGCCTGAAAACATTCAAGAGTGATTGCAGTGCCAATGTTGTAGAGTAGTTGCGAGAATTCAAATGGTTCAAATGGCCCTGAGCACTATGGGACTTAACATCTTAGGTCAACAGTCCCCTAGAACTGAGAACTACTTAAACCTAACTAACCTAAGGACATCACACACATCCACGCCCGAGGCAGGATTCGAACCTGCGACCGTAGCAGTCCCGCGGTTCCGGACTGAAGCGCCTAGAACCGCACGGCCACCGCGGCCGGCAGTTGCGAGAATTCGGCTACCAACAGAAAGACGAGAGCTATTGAAAGAGCAAAAATTAAATCCCAAACAAGATCGTTTGCATATATCCTTAAAAATCAACTAAGAAGCCAAGGCATCAGCAATTAAGGATATTGTAATACATGAAAAGAAGACAGTACAAAAAGGGAGTTTGTACAAACATCTCCTATGACTGGAACGCAAAATTCTAGTGAACAAAGCTTTGCTCTGCAAACCGACTGGACGCACGAGGAAGAACTGGGAAAATGATCCTGGATTCCTGCTTCAACGGAACGGACTGCATTATCCACCATGTAGATGACGGTCATTAGTCTTTACAAGATTAGGGCTGTTAAGATCCTGTCTTAAATCTAACTATCCTTCGTGTTCTGTCATTACGTTCGTTATGACACACGTGTTATAAGAGATAATAGCTGTTGCATAACGAAAGTCATTTTCACACCATAGTGCATTTCCTAGGCTTGACGCAATTGGTGATGTTTTCCAACATCCCTAAACATCCAACTGCAGGGGGAGTTACGGTTCAAGGCACTTTCCGACACACAGTGTATTTTTCGCATACAGAGCGTCTCAAAACGTATACAGAGGCGGTAGAAGACCCTAAGTTCAATGTTTACAATTAAAGAAATAATGTCGCAACTGAATATGTTTGACGGTATGGGGTGTTAAATGAAAAATGCGTGTCACGCATCTGTTTGTAAAATGATTATGTTTCTGCACGGACGCTGGTGTGATACCACGGAAAACAATACACAGCTGTCTTATACAAGTGGGATTTTTTTGTTTGTGGTGTTGTATGAAGTCATCCCTGTACAAAACCCCAATAGAAAATGAAGAAGAGTTGTTTGCCTGTCTCTCTGTACAATAGACAGCGGAGACATGTGAGATAGTATGGTAAATTTTTATGCGCAATAGTAACGCACACGTTGATGGTGAAAAGTCGATGAAGTAGTCATAGCGTATCGTAGTCAAGTAACTGCTTTCGTTGCATTATTCTAACTCGGCGTATTGTGCCATGACTATCCAACAAGTAGATTTTGCAGACTTCAAGCACACCATCGTTCAGACATAGTTCTAACCGTCGCATTTCTTGGATTACATCGCTATTGTAAAGGCTCAACGTAATTTGTTAATGTCTACGATGTTTACTCGGTCCAACAACTGATTTTCGAATTGTTGTTTCATGATGGTGGTTAGGATGTTACAAGTCGAGCTCTTAATCAACGGATACAATAAATATATTTGGAACTTTAGTACTTCGAAAAAAATGAATCTAGCAGCCAGTAGCCCATGGCAGTCTCAGTATTTATTATAAACTGAAATCGAGAGAAACTCAGAAGTGAAGCTCAGTAAAACTGCTAACATCGATGATCTCCCAGTTCTGAAATGGGTGACAATTTATATTGTTCCCTTACTCACTTTACATTTAGAGCAATTTGTTTCCACCGAATAGGCGAACATGATACAACTAAATTTATGAATAACAGGAGCTGGCTGTATGCTATCGTAGACAGATAGTAAATGAAAAAAGAGAGAATGATCATGCAGAAATGGGCTCAGTTCTAGCCCTTTGAAGTTAATAAAGTGAATAACGAGTGTTGCTTCTGAATTAACTACATGCGCGAATAAAGGCAGAAGTTGTTACCAAGTCGAAGGTTTGTTTAAACACCACAGAGCTTTACAGGGTATGGTCCTGCTCCAGGGGGAGTGCCCTTGTCTTTCTCTGATCACTGATCTGGCTCATCCGTTTAGTTAGACGAGGAACTATAGTTAAACGTTGACTATGAACAAGGTAACAACTGAGAATTTACAAGAAAATTTTGACTTCACAAAACGGAAAAACCGTAGTATCCTATGACTACCACATCAATGACTTTACAGCCGGGATCTTTCAACTCATACAAAAGCCCGGGTATAACAGCTTGTAAGGATATGAAATGGAATGATCATATGGCCTTAGTCTTTAGGCAAAGCAGATGCCAGACTTCGGTTCGATGGTAGAAAACTAAGGATATGTACTCAGCCTACAAAGACAACTGCTACATCCTACAATATTATCCAAGTGCGTGGTATCTGTACCAGACAGGACTAACAGGGGATACTGAATGTATACAAAGAAGAACATCACGAATGTCACAGGTTTTTTTGATCCATGGGAGTGTGTGACAGAGATGCAGAGAAAAATGAAGTGAGAAAGTCTTGAAGGTAGACGCAAACTCTCCCACGAAAGGATACTTGAAAACTTTATCTTCCATAAGAATAGAAGCTGAAGTAATGAATTAAAATTTGTGCCATGGCTGGGACTTAAACCTGGGTCTCTTGCTTACTAGGCAGATGTGCTGTCCACTACACCACGCTGGCATTGTCTGGCACAAACTGTACTTCATTGCTTCAGTTTCTGTTCTTATAGACGATAAATTTGTGACTCAGTACGTCTCCAGAAAAATTTAATTTCATCATATCAATACTTTAAAAAATTAGAGGACCAACTTTATGTGACCAATATGGGAACATACTACAACCCTCTTTGTTTCGCTCCCGCAGGGATCGCAAAGACAACATTAGCCTATTTACAACGTTTAAGCAATGGTTCCTCCCGCACTCTGCAAGCGAGAGACAAAATTGTAGGACCGACCAGATATCGAACTCTAAAACTTTGATCTACAGTCTGGCACTTAACCTCTGTACCGTCGATCCAATATCGATTTAGTACTTGCAGAAGTCAGTAACTGTTCTGATAGTGCCTACCTGTGCCGCAGAAGTCCATGATCTGCGACGGGATGATGATGGACGTCACGTAGGCTTGAGTGCTGAAGTACCAGTTCTCGGTGTGAGCTCCTGAGTTGGTGCCATACAGGAGGTCGGAGGTTTTGGGGTCACGCACGACCTCCTCATAACGTGGGTACGGCCATGCTGCAACAGCAAGAGCACACTTGTCACCTTATTCTCATCTAAGTAAAATCACTAAGTGGGTTGAAGGCCTCTCTTCAGTATTCGTCGACCAGTCTGTTGTGCCAATAGAAGACAGCAAGAGAAAATCTGAAGTGATAAACTGCACGTTTAAAAGGTCGTACAGGCAAGTCATCGTGTGATCGTCGCATATGGAGGACATATGAACAGGCATTCCTGACGTTGACAAGCAACCGAAACATTCGAAAACATGTAAGTCGATAGGTCCGGATGCAATCCCATTTCTGTTCCACAGATAGTACTGTTCGGCATTGGCCCCTTAGTTAGGCTGCATTTATTGCGAATTTCTCGCCCAGCTCAGTCTCCCAACCGACTGGAAAAAGCCACGAGTGACTCCCGTAGATGAAAACGGTAAAACAATGGGCCTGCAACATTACAGACCAATATCGTTAACGTAAGTTTGCTGCAAATTTTTTTGAGCATATTCTGAGTTCGAATGTAATGAATTTCCTTCAGAAACAAAAATTTCCGTCCAAAAAATCAACACTAATTTAGAAAGCGTCCTATTGTCCGTTTCTCACATATACCACCGAAATAACGGTTGAAAGCCAAAAAACAGATCGCATATTCCTAGATTTCCGGAAAGTGTTGCACTGCAGCCTGTTAATGAAGGTCGGAGCATACGGAACAGGTTTTCAGATGTCTGAGTCGCTTTTTAAGTAATCGAACCCAGTACGTTGCCCCGGGACGGCAAGTGCTCATCAAGGACAAGGCTTTCGTCGGGAGTACCCAGGGGATGTGTGGTACGACAGCTTTGTTCTCTCTATACATAAACGATTGTCGCATGAGGAGCAACCTCCAACCATTTGAGTAGTGTACGGGATACAGGAAGGAATGAGGGGATACAAGATGACTCAGGCACAATTTCTATTTGGTATGAATGGTAGCTCGTTCTAAACATCCGCAGCTCGTGGTCTAATGGCTAGCGTTGGTTCACGGGGTCCGGGGTTCGATTCCCGGCCGGATTGGAGGTTTTCTCAGCTCGGGGACTGGGTGTTTGTGTTGTCCTCATCATTTCATCCTCATTCACGAAAGTGGTGAGATCGGACTGAGTATAGATTGGGGATTTGTACGGGCGCTGATAACCGCGCAGCTGAGCACCCCACAACCCAAACATCATCATTATCGACATCATCATTGTTCTAAACGTAGAAAAATATAAATTAAAGCAGATGATTAGGAAAACCGGTCCTGTAAAGTGCAGAGGCAGTATTCGTGACGTGCTGCTTGACACAGTCACGTCGAATAAACATAGAAATGATGAATTTTAACGAGCACGAAAGGTCTGTTGTGAGGAAGTGGAACAGTCGACTTCAAGGTGAAAGGATATCAATGATACGATTCGCTGATGAGATTGCTATCCTCAGTGAAAGTGAGGAAGAATTACATTGTCTGCTGAATGGAATGAACAGTCTAATGATTAAAGTTTGTGGGTTGAGAGTAAATCGAAGAAAGACAAAAGTAATGAGAAGTAGCATAAATGAGAATAGCGAGAAATTTAACATCAGGATTGGTGGTCATGAAGAAGATGAAGTTAAGGAATTCTGCTACCTAGGCTGTAAAATAGCCAATGATGGACGGAGCAAGGAGGATATCAAAAGCAGACTAGCAATGACAAAAAGGGCATTCCTGGTGAAGAGAAGTCTACTGGTACCAAACATAGAACTATATTTGAGGAAGAAATTTATGAGAATGTAAGTTTGGAACACATCATTGTATTGTAGTGAAACAAGGAGTGTGGGAGAACCGGAATAGAAGCGAATAGAAGCATTTGAGATGTGGTACTACAGACGACTGTTGAAAATCAGTTGGACTGTTAAGGTAAGCACATAAAACCAGTCATAAGACTGGTGACTCAAAGATTTAATAAACATGTGACTATTACTGAAATGCTCCGTGAGGTCAAGTGGGAATTCCTGGAAGGAAGACGACGCACTTTTCGCCAAACCTTAGAGCTGGCATTTGCGACTAACTGCAAAATGATTCTACTTCCATCAACGTACGTCACCTGTAAGGGCTGCAAAGACAAGATAACAGAATTTAGACTCATACCATGGCATATAGGCAGTCGTTTTTCCGTGGTTCCATTTGCGAGTGGAACAGGAAAGGCACTGACGAGTAGTTGAACAAGGTGCCCACCGACACGCACCGTTTGGTGGCTTACTGTTAAAAATTCGTGTCACAAATGACCACAATGCATTGCCTCTTGTATGGAGCAGTTGTCATATGTGCACGGTTCATGCAAACAGACATGGATACCGTAGGCAAGATGCGCAGTAGACCCTGCTCAGTATGTTACGTGCATCAGACGGGTTGCCACCCTGTCAGGCGGAGCACTCAGTCAATAAATGCTCCAGGAAAGAGTGTCATCACTGCAAAGCAAGTTAAAGAAGAAAGTTCTTCATGGACAAACTCTCGAACTAATTGCAAATGTCTACCAGTTTATGAGAAAAGAATCTTTTCTAGGTGGTCCACTGACACTAAAAGCCACCTTGGAGTGAGTGGTTGAAGCAATCGCTGTATCGTTAACGTTCGTCCAGCGAATCAAGGGAGAACCGAAACAGTCCAGGCAGCTGAAACCTCAACATTTTCAGCGTCTCATAAGGAAAGGTCCTGGTTTCTTGGAGGCCACTACAGACAATTTTAATGACGAAGTCGTTCGCCATGTTGTGATCAATTTCTATATTACAGATAAAAGAAAACTGACTTTAAAGAAAATTCTTAAGAAAATATTATGGAGTTTAAAGAGTTCTGAAGAGTTATAGTCACTCTTCGTAAAATTCTTACCATTCTAGGATTCAAGCTGAAGAAGACGTCGTATAATGAAAAAGTACCCCTGGAAACATGTAGTATAAGGGCAAGACGAACCAAGTAGCCAAGGTTGGTTGTTTGGTTGGTTGTTTTGGGGAAGGAGACCAGACAGCGAGGTCATCGGTCTCATCGGATTAGGGAAGGACGGGGAAGGAAGTCGGCCGTGCCCCTTTGAAAGTAGCCAAGAGTACAGACGTAAGCGTTGTCTAGCTGTGTACATAGGCACTTGTCAGACAGTATCGTACTGCTCGAGTGTCAATTCATTCTGATGAGACCTGCCTCAAAAGGTGACAGAATTATCTTCACTCATGCTGGCGGAGAGAACAGTTTTGTACCGCATGCCTGCGAAAGATTTAAATATGTTGCTGATAATCTTCCGGGCTATATTGCCGTGGTCCATGGAATTATTCTATTCCTAACGTTTCGTCCAATACTACGTTGGACATCTTCTGAGGTATGGCTGGTCCTGCTGAGTCTTGCCATACCTCTGAAGATGTCCAACGTAGTATTGGACGAAACGTTAGGAATAGAAGAATTCCATGGACCACGGCCATATAACCCGGTAGAATTATCAATAACAGTACCATCCGGTCGTGAAAGCCTTCATTGTATGATTTAAATATGGCTAGAAAACGGGAGATTATCACAACGACATGAACTCTTCAAATTATGAAAAATGGATTAGGGAGAGACTCATACCTTATCTACTACCTCAGACTGTCCTCATTTTTGATAAAGTCACTAACGCAATAACCAAGACTTTATGAAAAGACATCAAGGCCTAAAGCTGAGGAAAAGTCATTATTCCCCAAGGTAGCAGCGAGCAGCTGCAGGTTTCAGCAAGGAGCAACCATGCGATCTGATTGTCGAGACAAAGTTTCATAACCATTTACGATCCATTTATAGCTTTTTTTGCCAAAAATTGACTTTTTTTACACATTACAGTTTGATGTTCGATATAACTCTTCATAAGTGAAAACGACCAAAATGCAAAGGGAGGACGAAATATTAAAAAATCAGAGGACGTATATTCTTATGATATCGAGTTGTGAAATTCTATTAAGTAACGTATCTTGGTATTGTTTGTGTGAAGAAAATATTATTTTTTGGAAAACTAACGTATTCGATACTGCACTACCTTACTCCAGACTGAAAGATCAGCTTAGCTCTGTTGCTACGCCCGTGTATCTCTTACCGCATACTGCAGCAACCGACAGCAGGACAACCACCAAACTCTTCATCATTGTGGCTGGTGGCAGAAACTTGACAGTTGCCGTTCTGTGGTCTCCCTTATAAAGGGCTCTACTAATTCCTGCTGCTGCGGAAAAAGATTATATTTAAGGCCTTACCGACGAACTGGGACGTAAATGTTTGGTTCTACGTTCACCACACGACGGGATTACATTGTGACATACAGCATTAGTCCTAAAACGATGTGGAAATTTCAGCCAAGTGCTCGCACTCCACTGCGAGATAGGCTACGTATACATGTTTTTGGACTCGCTGTCCAAACTCGGCGATAAGAACAACGCTTCTTTAATGCGTGAGGAAATACTAGGTTCTATTTCTTACTTTCTAAGAAAACATTCGTCGCAGGAACTTCCGTTAACACGCCGTAGCTGTGTGGTACATCTCTCGTAATCCCAGACAGCGTAAATGACAAGAACTAAGCCTAGTTTTCGGAAGAGATCAATTTAAACAGTCTGTTGAGATTTTAGGTTGATTACATGTCCAATATCCCACCGTGTAGGCCGTGTGAGAACAATTAGAAAGTACACTCAAAGACAAATAAATTAAAAAAGGACGACGCACCATGAAGGAAATATCCGAATGGGACGGAAATCGATAGATACACTACTGGCCATTAAAATTGCTACACCAAGAAGAAATGCGGATGATAAACGGGTATTCATTGGACAAATACACTCCTGGAAATTGAAATAAGAACACCGTGAATTCATTGTCTCAGGAAGGGGAAACTTTATTGACACATTCCTAGGGTCAGATACATCACATGATCACACTGACAGAACCACAGGCACATAGACACAGGCAACAGAGCATGCACAATGTCGGCACTAGTACAGTGTATATCCACCTTTCGCAGCAATGCAGGCTGCTATTCTCCCATGGAGACGATCGTAGAGATGCTGGATGTAGTCCTGTGGAACGGCTTGCCATGCCATTTCCACCTGGCGCCTCAGTTGGACCAGCGTTCGTGCTGGACGTGCAGACCGCGTGAGACGACGCTCCATCCAGTCCCAAACATGCTCAATGGGGGACAGATCCGGAGATCTTGCTGGCCAGGGTAGTTGACTTACACCTTCTAGAGCACGTTGGGTGGCACGGGATACATGCGGACGTGCATTGTCCTGTTGGAACAGCAAGTTCCCTTGCCGGTCTAGGAATGGTAGAACGATGGGTTCGATGACGGTTTGGATGTACCGTGCACTATTCAGTGTCCCCTCGACGATCACCAGTGGTGTACGGCCAGTGTAGGAGATCGCTCCCCACACCATGATGCCGGGTGTTGGCCCTGTGTGCCTCGGTCGTATGCAGTCCTGATTGTGGCGCTCACCTGCACGGCGCCAAACACGCATACGACCATCATTGGCAGCAAGGCAGAAGCGACTCTTATCGCTGAAGACGACACGTCTCCATTCGTCCCTCCATTCACGCCTGTCGCGACACCACTGGAGGCGGGCTGCACGATGTTGGGGCGTGAGTGGAAGACGGCCTAACGGTGTGCGGGACCGTAGCCCAGCTTCATGGAGATGGTTGCGAATGGTCCTCGCCGATACCCCAGGAGCAACAGTGTCCCTAATTTGCTGGGAAGTGGCGGTGCGGTCCCCTACGGCACTGCGTAGGATCCTACGGTCTTGGCGTGCATCCGTGCGTCGCTGCGGTCCGGTCCCAGGTCGACGGGCACGTGCACCTTCCGCCGACCACTGGTGACAACATCGATGTACTGTGGAGACCTCACGCCCCACGTGTTGAGCAATTCGGCGGTACGTCCACCCGGCCTCCCGCATGCCCACTATACGCCCTCGCTCAAAGTCCGTCAACTGCACATACGGTTCACGTCCACGCTGTCGTGGCATGCTACCAGTGTTAAAGACTGCGATGGAGCTCCGTATGCCACGGCAAACTGGCTGACACTGACGGCGGCGGTGCACAAATGCTGCGCAGCTAGCGCCATTCGACGGCCAACACCGCGGTTCCTGGTGTGTCCGCTGTGCCGTGCGTGTGATCATTGCTTGTACAGCCCTCTCGCAGTGTCCGGAGCAAGTATGGTGGGTCTGACACACCGGTGTCAATGTGTTCTTTTTTCGATTTCCAGGAGTGTATATTATACTAGAAATGACATGTGATTACATTTTCACGCAACTTGGGTGCATAGATCCTGAGAAATCAGTATCCAGAACAATCACCTCTGGCGGTAATAACAGCCTTAATACGCCTGGGCTTGGATGGCGTGTACAGGTACGGCTACCCATGCAGCTTCAACACGATACCACAGTTCATCAAAAGTAGTGACTGGCGTATTGTGACGAACCAGTTTCTCGGCCACCATTGACCAGACGTTTTCAATTGGTGAGAGATCTGGAGAATGTGATGGGCAGGGCAGCAGTCGAACATTTTCTGTATCCAGAAAGGCCCGTACAGGACCTGCAACATGCGGTGGTGCATTATCCTGCTGAAATGTACGGTTCCGCAGGGATCGAATGAAGGGTAGAGCCACGGGTCGTAAAATATCTTAAATGTAACGTCCACTGTTCAAAGTGCCGTCAATGCGAACAAGAGGTGAGCGATACGTGTAACCAATGGCACCCCATATCATCACGTCGGGGCGATGACGAATACACCCTTCCAATGTGCGTTAACCGTGATGTCGCCAAACACGGATGCGACCATCCTGATGCTGTAAACAGAACCTGGATTCATCCGAAAATATGACGTTTTGCCATTCGTGCACCCAGGTTCGTCGTTGAGTACACCATCGCAGGCGCTCCTGTCTGTGATGGAGCGTCAAGGGTAAACGCAGCCATGGTCTCCGAGCTGATAATCCATGCTGCTGCAAACGTCGTCGAACTGTTCGTGCAGATGGTTGTTGTCTTGCAAACGTCCACATCTGTTGAGTCAGGGATCGAGTCGTGGCTGCACGATCCGTTACAGCCATGCGGATAAGATGCCTGTCATCTCGACTGCTAGTGACACGAGGCCATTGGATTTCAGCACGGCGTTCCGTATTACCCTCCTGAACCCGCCGATTCCATATTCTGCTAACTGTCATTGGATCTCGACCAACGCGAGCAGCAATGTGGCGACACGATAAACCGCAATCGCGATAGGCTACAACCCGACCTTTATCAAAGTCGGAAACGTGATGGTACGCATTTTTCCTCCTTACACGAGGCATCACAACAATGTTTCACCAGACAACGCCGGTCAACTGCTGTTTGTGTATGAGAAATAGGTTGGAAACTTTCCTCATGTCACCACGTTGTAGGTGCCGCCACCGGCGCCAACCTTGTGTGAATGCTCTGAAAAGCTAATCATTTGCATATCACAGCATCTTCTTCCTGACCGTTAAATTTCGCGTCTGTAGCTGTCATCTTCGTGGTGTAGCAATTTTAATGGCCAGCAGTGTATGATGTAAATGTACAAACAGATAATAACAACTTCAGAAAAATTTGATCATTTATTCAAGAGAAAGTGCTTCACAAATGGACTGGGTAATAACCCGTTCGTCCACGTCTGGCTCTTGTGCAAGCTGTTATTTGGCTGGTTATGACTGATAGAGTTACTGGATGTCGTTCTGAGGGACATCAGATCAAGTTCTGTCCAATTGGCACGTTAGATCGTCAAAATCCAGAGCTGGTTCGAGGGCCCTGCCCACAATGCTCCAAATGTTCACAATTGGGGAGAAGTCCAGCGACCTTGCTGGCCAAGATAGTATCCTGCAAACACAAAGACAAGCAATGGAAACTCTCGTCTTGCGTGGGCGGGCATTATCTTGGTGCAACAAAACGGGCCGTCGAATAGCGTCCACGTACCGCTGCGCTCTAAGGTTGCCGTGCATGATAAACAAAGGGTTCCTGCCATGAAATGACAAGGCCCCTCAGACCGTCATTGCTCGTTGTCGGGCCGCGCGGTGGACGACATTTGGGTTGGTATCCCACCGCTGTCTGTGGTATCTCCAGACACGTGTTCTCTGCTCATCGGGGCTCCATTCTAAGCGGTACCCATCATTCCAAAGAGATTCCAGACCTAAGACATGTTTGGAGACGCCCTTCAGAGCGGTAGGATACCAACCTGACGGTCGCCCGCCATACTGCCCGACAGCCAGTAGTGATGGTCTGAGGTGCCATTTCTTTCCATAGGAGGACTTCTTTGGTTGTCATCTCCGGCAGCCATACAGAACAGCTGTGCGTCAACGATTTTATACGCCCCGTTTCGTTGTCCTACATGTCAAGCCATCCTGGGCTTACATTTCAGCAAGGTAATGTCCGCCCAATCATGGCGAGAGTTTCTACTGCTTGTCTTTATGCTTGCAGAACCCTATCTTGGCCAGCAATGTCATTGGAATTCTCCCCAATTGTGAACATTTGGAGCATTACGGTCATAGCCCTTGAACTAACTCGAGATTTTGAAGATGCGACTTACAAATTGGACGGAATATCCAAGAACTTAATCAATGACGAGCCGAATAACTGCTTGCATAAGAACCAGAAGAACTTCACAAATTGACTATGAACGAGGGTAATCCCAAAAGTAAGGTCTCCTATTTTTTTATAAGTACAGAACTCTGTTTGTTTGGCAGTTTGTCACACTGTTATGAAGAGCGCTTCACGCGTTGTGTGTAAACATGCGCACACCGGGTCTTATAAGCAGAGATGGTTGTCCACAGCTGAGTTACCTCTTTGTTGGATGCTTAGAACGTTTGGGCATTGTCCTGTGGATAGTCTACAGGTTTGTTACGATCAGTGACCCAGTTCGTGTTGTTTGGCAGCCGTAGAGAATGGAGCTCCCGTTGGATATTACCGCCAAGTGCGAATTGCGGGCGGTTATTCGGTTTTTGAACGCAAACGCAATGAGCACTGCGCCGATTGAAATCCATCGAGAATGACGGAAGTGTATGGTGAGTCGTGCATGGATGTCAAAAATGTTCGTAAGTGGTGTAGAGAGTTTGCAGCTGGTCGGACCGAAATTCACGACGAACAAAGGAGCGGGAGACCGTCAATTTCTTTTGAGACAGTGTTGTAGGTTGAGCAAAGCATGCGTGCAGATCGGCGGATCACCCTGGATGATCTCTGCACGTTGGTTCGTGAGGTTTCCAAAAGCACCGCTCACAGAAATTTAACGGAAACATTGAACTACCGGAAGGTGTGCGCAAGATGGGTGCCACGCATGCTGACTGAGGACCACATGCGGCAACGAGTTGATGCTTCCCGCGCATTTCTTCACCGCCCTGCAGCAGAACAGGACAAATTTCTGAACTCAAATGTCACGGGTGACATACCACTTTACATCTGAGACCAAGCAACAATCACGCCAGTGGCGGCATCCTTCTTCAGCATGGCGGCGAGCTGGTATCACATGGGCATACAAAAACAGCCACAGCGCTTACAAAAATGCGTCGACAGAAATGGTGATTACGTCGAAAAATAGCTAAATGTTCAAGCTGTAAACCGATGTCAACCATTATAAGCAGAGATGGTTGTCCACAGCTGAGTTACCTCTTTGTTGGATGCTTAGAACGTTTGGGCATTGTCCTGTGGATAGTCTACATCTACATTTATACTCCGCAAGCCACCCAATGGTGTGTGGCGGAGGGCACTCTACGTGCCACTGTCATTACCTCCCTTTCCTGTTCCAGTCGCGTATGGTTCGCGGGAAGAACGACTGTCGGAAAGCCTCCGTGGGCGCTCGAATCTCTCTAATTTTACATTCGTGATCTCGGGAGGTATAAGTAGGGGGAAGCAATATATTCGATACCTCATCCAGGAACGCACCCTCTCGAAACCTGGACAGCAAGCTACAACGCGATGCAGAGCGCCTCTCTCGCAAAGTCTGCCACTTGAGTTTGCTTAACATCTCCGTAACGCTATCACGATTGCCAAATAACCCTGTGACGAAACGCGCCGCTCGTCTTTGGATCTTCTCTATCTCCTCTGTCAACCCGACGTGGTACGGATCCCACACTGATGAGCAATACTCAAGTACAGGTCGAACGAGTGTTTTGTAAGCCACCTCCTTTCTAAGGACTCTCCCAATGAATCTCAACCTGGCACCCGCCTTATCAACAATTAATTTTATATGATCATTCCACTTCAAATCGTTCCGCACGCATACTCCCAGATATTTTACAGATGTAACTGCTACCAGTGTTTGTTCCGCTATCATATAATCATACAATAAAGGATACTTCTTTCTATGTATTCGCAATACATTACATTTGTCTATGTTAAGGGTCAGTTGCCACTCCCTGCACCAAGTGCCTATCCGCTGCAGATCTTCCTGCATTTCGCTGCAATTTTCTAATGCTGCAACTTTCTAATGCTGCAACTTCTCTGTATACTACAGCATCATCCGCGAAAAGCCGCATGGAACGTCCGACAGTATCTACTAGATCATTTATATATATTTTGAAAAGCAATGGTCACATAACACTCCCCTGTGGCACGCCAGAGGTTACTTTAACGTCTGTAGACGTCACTCCATTGAGAACAACATGATGTGTTCTGTTTGCTAAAAGCTCTTCAATCCAGCCACACAGATGGTCTGATATTCCGTAGCCTCTTACTTTGTTTATAAGGCGACAGCGCGGAACTGTATCGAACGCCTTCCGGAAGTCAAGGAAAATGGCATCTACCTGGGAGCCTGTATCTAATATTTTCTGGGTCTCATGAACAAATAAAGCGAGTAGGGTCTCACACGATCGCTGTTTCCGGAATCCATTTTGATTCCTACAGAGTAGATTCTGGGTTGAAATGACATGATACGCGAGAAAAAAACATGTTCTAAAAGTCTACAACAGATCGATGTCAGAGATATAGGCCCATAGTTTTGCGCGTCTGCTCGACTACCCTTCTTGAAAACTGGAACTACCTGTGCTCTTTTCCAATCATTTGGAAGCTTCCGTTCCTCTAGAGACTTGCGGTACACCGCTGTTAGAAGGGGGGCAAGTTCTTTCGCGTACTCTGTGTAGAATCGAATTGGTATCCCGTCAGGTCCAGTGGACGTTCCTCTGTTGAGTGACCTCAGTTGCTTTTCTATTCCTTGGACACTTATTTAGATGTCAGCCATTTTTTCGTACGTGCGATGATTTAGAGAAGGAACTGCAGTGCGGTCTTCCTCTGTGAAACAGCTCTGGAAAAAGATGTTTAGTATTTCAGCTTTATGCGTGTCATCCTCTGTTTCAATGCCATTATCATCCCAGAGTGTCTGGATATGCTGTTTCGATCCACTTACTGATTTAACGTAAGACCAGAACGTCCTAGGATTTTCTGTCAAGTCGGTACATAGAATTTTACTTTCGAATTCACTGAACGCTTCACGCATAGCCCTCCTTCCGCTAACTTTGACATCGTTTAGCTTCTGTTTGTCTGAGAGGTTTTGGCTGCGTTTAAATTTGCAGTGAAGCTGGTGTGTGGAATAACGCGTCCACCGAAAAGTCTTTGTAGTGACAACAAGAACCGATCCGCTATGCATTGTGGACTAGCTCTAGGACAGTTAAACACTACTAGATGTGACATTTCGTGCTTTTGGGTACAACGGCCCTGCAGAATCAACACCAGCTACTTGGATGAGCCTGTGTCGGCTGGAAGTGCAGCTGCTATTTCTTGACGGCGACACCGCGCGTTATTTTACACGGGATGCAACAATGAATAACCTCTTTTACCGCTTGGTGGGCATCTACTATACAGAAGGACAAAGAAAGCACTAAGCGCACAATTCTAACTCCAAGGTGATGTAAATGGATGTGAGCATGTAAGATTAAAAGCTTTGTGAAGTGATGGTTTCCGTCCAAGCTAAGTCGATGCCGTTCTTCTATGGTTAATTTGGCGTAATGCAGACAACCACCTAGACACAACAAATCCTCCTCCAAAATAAGGTTGAGACTCTATATTCAGTCTATTGGGTAGCGGCGTTTTTACCTTCAGAGCCTTGATTTCTTGAAACAAAAACCATAGTTGTTGTAAAGCCTTGATCCAATATCATCGTAAATTCACCATGCAAATCCACATTGTCTGTAAGTTTTATTTTCGATCGGAGGACGTGGACTGTGACTATCAGTAGTTTCCAACAAGAAATAAATCTTTCAATGTCTATTAGTGGCTGAGGTGTCTTCCACAAGAAGGACCCTTGGATACGAGTGTAATGATTGTCTCTACTCGAACAATACCTCCCCTTGGAAGGCGCGGCATACTAGTGAATTTCCGTGACCATGTTGCATACAAAAGTTTTCCCGATATTGTGATTACCCATCAGGCAAGCAAGTGTCACAGCGGAGTCAGTGCAGAGAGTTGCTCTACTTATGTCATTGTTGGTAGCATTGCAGTAATAGCGTAAATGTCTCGCCTCCATTTATGCTGACAGCAGTTCCAGACGCAACACCCTCTTCACCGGTGCTAGTCTGCTTTTGCTACACATCAACTTGACGTGAGAGTTACTAGGAGGGTTGGAACTTTAATAGTGGCAACTATTTATTTGCAGCTCGTACAAAGTAGATACGTGTTTCAAAATTTTACTGACCTTCAAAGTAGTCACCAGCATTGTGTACAACCCGTTGTCAGCGATGTGGAAGTCGTAGGATACTCTTAGCAGTGCCAGTTGTGTTTACAGTTCGTGCGGCGCTGTCTATTTCCCGGTGAATTTGTAGCAGTTCTGAAGCGAATGCCGTGAAGTGTTTCCTTCAGCTTATAAATCGAGTTGAACTCACGAGGGCGTAAGTCAGGGGAGTGCAGTAGGTGGTATAGCACTAGCAGCCCCATCAGTCAAACAAATCATTAACAGCTTGCACTGTACGTGCTTGAGCATTGTTCCGCAAAATGATGCTCATTTCTAAAATAAGTGAAAACCCTCGATTGCCTTAACCGTAACGTGAGCACCGTTCCATGCGCTTCCCAATGTCAGACGCACGAGCCGACGAGGGCGTGACTTAGTGAATGAAGAAAGAAAGGCATCGACCGCCAAAAGATGATTTCGCAAAAACTTCCTGTTTTAAATTGTCGATCGATGATCAGTTTATGAAGCTGACGCCATCTACAACGCAGCGTGTAAGTTTACTTACACATGTGGGACCTGTTACATACTATTGTCGCATAACATGCACGGACCGTCCAGAGGGAAGTGAATCCTAAACACCCGGTATTCACACTGCCTACAGTGTTCGGGAGGAGTAACCGATTAAGTAAAAAGTTCACTCTTGTTAAAGACTGACTTGTGATGGCTTTCTTATAAAAGAGACAAAAAAAATTTTCTGACGCTCTATATTGGACATATCGGGTAGTTGATTGCATTAGGCTGAAGATTAAAGAAGCCAGACTCATCCTTTGCCGAACGTTGCTTATATGAAAACCACAAATTTCTAACATATGTAGAAGTCCTACACACAGAGGAAAAGGGTCCTAAACTCACTCAGTTAGAAGTATTAGAAATTAAGAAATAGAAGTGTGTATTCATACATTTATTATTACTGAATAAACAAACTCAGTTCAGTTATACACCCCTTTTAGTCAATTTTACCACCTCTACGTAGGAGACGAGCCCTGATGCCTTATTCATAAGTAGATTATGTCAAACACTCCATTCCTACGCATAACTCTACACAACATGTACTCACGAAAAAAAATGTAGCACCAAAAAAATAATTAATGTAAAGTAATGAAATTTCAGGAATACATTTGTCTAGGTAACATATTTAAGTGATTATCATTGCAAGAGCACAGGTTAATGCAAGCGCGGTATAAGCCATTGCAAATGTGAAATACTGGTACATTAATAACCGGCGAAAAGCCAGGATTTTGAATGCAAGCATGAAAACGTACATGCATTGTATTGTCCAGGTATCTGGGATGGCCAGTTAACGCTGTTTGTAGATAACGCTGGAATTGTCGTCCGATGATGCCCCTTATGTGCTCGATTGGAGACAGATCTGCTGATCGAGCGAGCTAAGACACTCCGTTGAGCGTGTTGAGTTACAACAGCGATATGAGGGCAAGCGTTATCCTGTTGGAAAACACCCACTGGGAATATTGTTCATGAACGGCAGCACAACAGGTCTAATCGCCAAATTAACGTACAAATGCGTGAGATAACCACGAGAGTACTCCTGCTGTAACACGAAATAGCACCCCAGACCATAACTCCAGGAGTAGGTCCAGTGTGCCTAGCTTGCAGACAGGTTGGTTGCAGGCCCTCAGGTGGCCTCAAGAAACAGCCATCACTAGCACCGAGGCAGAATCAGCTTTCAACGGAAAACACAACAGGCATCCACCCTGCTCTCCAGCAAGGTCTCACTTGACGCCGCTGAAGTCGCAAATGGCAGTGGTTTGGGTCAGTGCAATGCACACTACATGACATCTGCCTCGGAGCTATCCTTGAAGTACCCGATTTGTGACACTTCATTATGCCACTGTGGTGCCAACTGCTGCTCAGATTGTTGCTGCAGATGCAGTACGATGCTACACAGGCATACGCGGAACATTATGGTCTTCCCTATCGGTAGTGCCACGTAGCTGTCAAGAGCCTGGACTTCTTGCAACGGTACATTCTCGTGACCACCGCTGCCAGCGGTCATGTACTGTGGCTGCATTCCTGCCAAGTCTTTCTGCACTATCGCAGAAGGAACATCTAGCTTCTCGTACCTCTATTACAGACCTCGCTCCAACTCAGTGAGGTGCTGATAATGGCGTCTTTGTCGCCTTAAAGACATCTTTGACTGATATAAACCCACCACGTCCAATCTCAAAGGTGACTAACGGTCACGATTGGTTACAGTGTGCATTTAAAGCAAACCTGATTTGCATCTTCATAATGGCGCTACTAGCGCCACTCTTGAGCAGCTGGCGCGAAATTGGAGTGGTTCAAATGTCTTTGAGCACTATGGGACTTAACATCTATGGTCATCAGTCCCCTGGAACTTAGAACTACTTAAACCTAACTAACCTAAGGACATCACACAACACCCAGCCATCACGAGGCAGAGAAAATCCTGACCCCGCCGGGAATCGAACCCGGGAACCCGGGCGTGGGCGCGAAATTGGAGTAAACATCATATTTAGATGTGTAGACACGCTTTAGAAAGTGGTTTATGTCGCAAAATTTCTTCATGGTGTTGCGATATTTTTGCCATCAGTGTCTGTTCAATGACAGTTATTGTGAATGCTGTCGTATGACTTTTGTAAATTCGTATGTAACTGTGTCAAAAGTGTCAACAGTGAAAGCCTCTACAGGAAGTCAAGCTTTTACAGTAAGTTAAGAATCGATAGAGATACCTGAGATGTTTATCTTTCCTTGGTTATCGTCTTTGGGATCAGTGTATTAGAAAATGGGCTTATAACCCGAAACCTAGATCGTAAAGCAATAATAAAGTTTGTAAAACAAGGCCAATAAGTTTTTCGTTTATGATGGTCGAAGTAGAGAGGATTTAAAATGTCGACTGGCAATGGCAAGGAAAGCGTTTCTGAAGAAGAGAAATTTGTTAACATCGAGTATTGATTTAAGTGTCAGGAAGTCGTTTCTGAAAGTATTTGTATGGAGTGTAGCCATGTATGGAAGTGAAACATGGACGATAAATAGTTTGGACAAGAAGAGAATAGAAGCTTTCGAAATGTGGTGCTACAGAAGAATGCTGAAGATTAGATGGGTAGATCACATACGTAATGAGGAGGTATTGAATAGAATTGGGGAGAAGAGGAGTTTGTGGCACAACTTGACAAAAAGAAGGGATCGGTTGGTAGGACATGTTCTGATGCATCAAGGGATCACTAGTTTGGTACTGGAGGGCAGCGTGGAGGGTAAAAATCGTAGAGGGAGACCAGGGGATGAATACACTAAGCAGATTCAGAAGGATGTAGGGTGCAGTAGGTACTGGGAGATGAAGAAGCTTGCACAGGATAGAGTAGCATGGAGAGCTGCATCAAACCAGTCTCAGAACTGAAGACCACAACAAAAACAATACAGTACAGAGTTTCTGTTCATTACAAAATTCTAGTAGTGATTTCGCTACACCTCTCACTCAGCCCGATGTAACACTATGTGGATGATCGCAGTGAGACAATACTACGGCTTTACAAACTCATCTCGTATCTTTCTATCTCTCTCTCTCTCTCTCTCTCTCTCTCTCTCTCTCTCATTAGGCAGATTTGGCTTAAATGTCAGAATGAAGAAGTCCATGGTGTAATAATTAGATTGACAAAAAAAAACAAGAAAAAACGCTGTTGAAACATCGAAAAACGGGTACAGACAATGTTAGGTAATTCACGGAAGTGTAACATCCCCGTACAGTCACGTCGAAACTCCGTCTTCGAGAAGCCAGAGTTACGTAAACGGTCTGCGTGCTAAAATTGGTCGGCAATTGCGATTACGTAAGGGAATGTGGAAATTTTAGCGTAATTGCTTAGAGTCTTGAGCCGCAGAAGTCACTTGAGGCAAGTGGGGAGCCTCTTAAGTTCCTTACCGTGTCCGATTTTGTCTCTCTGCATGAACGAGGCGGCCTTCTAGTCCTTACCGTACATCCCACGAGACGACTAATTTAGCTACGCTTGTTCTCTCGTCAACAATAGCTAGAATATAAGGGCACAGTAGCAGAAATTTAGGAAGTTTCTTTATTATTACTGACAATAGCGGAGATGAAAAATGTGTTTTTCCAATAATAGTTACTGTCAGATCTCACCCTAGAATAAACTAAGACGTAAACATACACAATCAAATACATTGACGTTGTCAAGCATTTGAAATGTCGTGCTACGAAAATTTTTAAAACTGATATGGTGGAACAAAATAGGACACGAAATTGTGCCAACATAGTAATCTGGTCAAGAAAGTCTCTCCAATCCGCATTACCTGGAACTCGTATAGGTTGATAGGACAGGTTCCCTATAAATCAAGAGTGAGTAATTTGGCAGCAGTAGTACTGTTGGTGGATGAGAAATGTACAGAAAGTTAAAGGCTGCAGCATTTAACACAAATGATTGATAATTTTTGTTGTAGTAAGGCTCCAAAGGACGTCCTGACACAATAAGAAGAAATGAGGCTCAGCATTGCATTCTTGATGGTCAAGTAAATAACAGCAATAGTTATATCTAGGTCTGTTAAATTAAGTACCGAATAGACCACGTGAACATATTCAGGACTGTATAAAATTTCAGTGGTTCCACGTCCGAAATTTAATGATTTATTCCAATGCAATTTTTTAGTTTATTTTTGGTGATCGCCTGCACGAATCTGGCGGCAATATGCAATTTCGACAAAACACAAACATTCATTTGTGGATAACTTTTCTTATCCACATACTGACAGCAACAGACGATGAAGTGTATCTTCACATATCCTCTTCATGACGTTATCAACATATTCTGTTTATAACAAATGAATACACCTATACACAAAGTACAAAGGGAATGGCAGAAATATGGAAGACGCTGAGAAAGATGAACTTATGTCACGAAACTGGGGAAGCAGTCATAAATTTACATTTAATAGCCGGCCGGTGTGGCCGTGCGGTTCTAGGCGCTTCAGTCTGGAACCGCGTGACCGCTACGGTCGCAGGTTCGAATCCTGCCTCGGGCATGGATGCGTGTGATGTCCTTAGGTTAGTTAGGTTTAAGTAGTACTAAGTTCTAGGGGACTGATGACCACAGATGTTAAGTCCCATAGTGCTCAGAGCCATTTGAACCATTTGAACATTTAATAATAAAAGGAAGAAGTAAGAAACCCGCAACTTACCACACGTATTTGCAGACGAAGAGGAAAACCTTCAAGATTGTCGAAGAGGAAATGCATGGACGGAAACAAAAGTTCAGAATAGCGATAAAAATCTATACTAAACGAATTTTGCTAATCTATCATCACTATCGCTACTCTCTGCTGGCGAACAACGACGATAATTTCGTCTTCTGAAGTTATACTGTAGCCATCTTCATTGTCACTTTGCAGTCAGTCACTTATGTCTGTAACACTGTAGTCTTAACTTCCTCGAACCTTGAACACTTAATTCAGCAGCAATATGTTTCAATAGGTCTTCTTCATCTATGCTATGCAGCATTTCTAATTTTGGTTCATGAACACCACTACCATCTTTCTCTTAAATATCACTGTATAGTCACAGCAAATGGAGGCAACAAAGCACTACACACCTCAGTGGCAACTTACTGATACCTTGTCAGGATCTATCTATGGCGGTTGACTGAATTAAAATTAAATGGTTATCTTAGTAGATTGTCCCTATTATTACAGGAACGAATACAATAGTAGAAAAAATATGTAGATGAATCAGAGATCCCATTTAATGAGGGCTTCATAAGAGACGTGCTATTGTAATCCCGTCAGTCCAGAAAGTTTCAGGTGTCCTGTACAGTCTCCTGTAGGCTTCTGTAGACTATCAAAAGTAAATGCAGACTACGGTAGTTTTCCTAGTAGCTTTGGTCAGCTAAGGCCGTAGGCACGTTACCTATACGTTAAGTGTATTGCATACCTGTCAGGCGTTATCTCGTTTCGATCGCTTTGTCAGCATGTGAGATCAGTGTCTTACTAGATGCAGCTAGAAATGGGAATCGGTGAACCTTCTAGAAACTGAGTGAGGATACAGAAAGGGACATGTAACCCATGGAACACGTTTTTCTACATGATTATCTTCCTGTTTGTCACTTAAGAATAAACAATATTTCTAGAAAATTTGAAAGTTCAATATTTAATTCAGGTTTTATTCGATAATTTTTGAATTGTAACGTGAAACAGAAGCATGTTGCAGTAAAACTAAAAATAATAATACAGGTTAACCATATAGCGCTAAAAAACGCAATTTTCTAAGAAAAAGGTAAAAGTAAAAAAGAACGCAAAACGAAAATGTACCAAACGTCACTTCAGTATTTCATTGAGCTTATGTAAACATGTTTCTGTTATTCATACACAACTTTCACGCTTGTCAGTAATAACAGGAAACTCTTGCCTTTGCTCATGATGAAGAAAGTTCTACTGAATACAAAAAACAACAATAATAATATAAATTTTTTATGGTTATGCATGTAAATTGTACTAGCAACAAAAGTAACTACTTTGGTTACATAAAAGCGTAGATGTTACGCAATCATCAAATTTTGGTTTTTTTGTAAAATTCAAATTATATTTTGTAAGGCTATCGCATTCACAATACATTGACACTAAATATATGATTATAATTATGTTCAAAACAAATAAACATTAAACAAAGAAAAATCGTCTCCTCCCACTTTTTCTTTCACATATGCATTTACCTTTCCCTACCAATGGCACCAATACTACCGGTAACCCTAGCATTTTCTACGTCATTTATGTTCTTACAACCATGTGCAATAGTAAAAGCCTTCTGTAGGATGTTGTTCAACTCTTGCATCACATTCAACAGATTGTCGGTTATGTCGTCAAAGTACGGACCCTTTATGTGAAATTCTGCAGTTTGTTGTTTTGTGGTAGGTTCATATTAATAACACCAAGTCTCGTCTGTTGTGATTTTTTGCAGAAAAGAATTGCCTGCAAAACGCGTTTCAATCAAGTCTCAATAGGCGCCCTCAGATGGTCGTTTTTGTACGAGAGTGAAGGTGTGCAAGTCGAACTTCTTCAAAAGAAACTGGAGAGTGTTTTGAACGCTTGACTTAGAGACGTTACTCTATTGTGATTTGCGACACAACAATGCTGGCACATTATGGTCGCATGTCCACTACTTAATACTGCCTGCTGACAACTTATTGGTCTTGTTCACGTCTATCGTTTAAAGGTTATTAGTTCAAGCTGCCACAGCTATTATTGCGCTAGAGTCACTTATAAGTCGCGGATAAAGTCAGTCTCAGAACTTTGTGGTCGGACATATAAATGCTGAGAACGCAACGGAAATCTTACACCAACACTTGCAGCGTGTGCGTTTATCCAATATGATTAGGACCACTTGCTTTTTTTTTTCTTTTTTTTTTTTTTGTCATCAGTCTACTGACTGGTTTGATGTGGCCCGCCACGAATTCCTTTCCTGTGCTAACCTCTTCATCTCAGAGTAGCACTTGCAACCTACGTCCTCAATTATTTGCTTGACATATTCCAATCTCTGTCTTCCTCTACAGTTTTTGCCCTCTACAGCTCCCTCTAGTACCATGGAAGTCATTCCCTCATGTCTTAGCAGATGTCCTATCATCCTGTCCCTTCTCCTTATCAGTGTTTTCCACATATTCCTTTCCTCTCCGATTCTGCGTAGAACCTCCTCATTCCATACCTTATCAGTCAACCTAATTTTCAACATTCGTCTATAGCACCACATCTCAAATGCTTCGATTCTCTTCTGTTCCTGTTTTCCCATAGTCCATGTTCACTACCATATAATGCAGTACTCCAGACGTACATCCTTAGAAATTTCTTCCTCAAATTAAGGCCGGTATTTTATATTAGTAGACTTCTCTTGGCCAGAAATGTCTTTTTTGCCATAGCGAATCTGCTTTTGATGTCCTCCTTGCTCCGTCCGTCATTGGTTATTTTACTGCCCAGGTAGCAGAATTCCTTAACTTCATTGACTTCGTGACCATCAATCCTGATGTTAAGTTTCTCGCTGTTCTCATTTCTACTACTTCTCATTACCTTCGTCTTTCTCTGATTTACTCTCATACCATACTGTGTACTCATTAGACTGTTCATTCCGTTCAGCAGATCATTTAATTCTTCTTCACTTTCACTCAGGATAGCAATGTCATCAGCGAATCGTATCATTGATATCCTTTCACCTTGTGTTTTAATTCCACTCCTAAACCTTTCTTTTATTTCCATCATTGCTTCCTCGATGTACAGATTGAAGAGTATGGGCGAAAGGCTACAGCCTTGTCTTACACCCTTCTTAATACGAGCACTTCGTTCTTGATCGTCCACTCTTATTATTCCCTCTTGGTTGTTGTACATGTTGTATATGACCCGTCTCTCCCTATAGCTTACCCCAACTTTTTTCAGAATCTCGAACAGCTTGCACCATTTTATATTGTCGAACGCTTTATCCAGGTCGACAAATCCTATGAAAGTGTCTTGATTCTTCTTTAGCCTTGCTTCCATTATTAGCCGTAACGTCAGAATTGCCTCTCACGTCCCTTTACTTTTCCTAAAGCCAAACTGATCGTCACCTAGCGCATTCTCAATTTTCTTTTCCATTCTTCTGTATATTATTCTCGTAAGCAGCTTCGATGCATGAGCTGTTAAGCTGATTGTGCAATAACTCTCGCACTTGTCAGCTGTTGCCGTCTTTGGAATTGTGTGGATGATGCTTTTCCGAAAGTCAGATGGTATATCGCCAGACTCATATATTCTACATACCAACGTGAATAGTCGTTTTGTTGCCACTTCCCTCAATGATTTTAGAAATTCTGATGGAATGTTATCTATCCCTTCTGTCTTATTTGACCGTAAGTCCTCCAAAGCTCTTTTAAATTCCGATTCTAATACTTGATCCCCTATCTCTTCTAAATCGACTCCTGTTTCTTCTTCTATCACATCAGATAAATCTTCACCCTCATAGAGGCTTTCAATGTATTCTTTCCACCTATCTGCTCTCTCCTCTGCATTTAATAGTGGAATTCCCGTTGCACTCTTAATGTTACGACCGTTGCTTTTAATGTCACCAAAGGTTGTTTTGACTTTCCTGTATGCTGAGTCTGTCCTTCCGACAATCATATCTTTTTCGATGTCTTCACATTTTTCCTGCAGCCATTTCGTCTTAGCTTCCCTGCACTTCCTATTTATTTCATTCCTCAGCGACTCGTATTTCTGTATTCCTGATTTTCCCAGAACATATTTGTACTTCCTCCTTTCATCAATCAACTGAAGTATTTCTTCTGTTACCCATGGTTTCTTCGCAGCTACCTTCTTTGTACCTATGTTTTCCTTCCCAACTTCTGTGATGGCCCTTTTTGGAGATGTCCATTCCTCTTCAACTGTACTGCCTACTGCGCTATTCCTTATTGCTGTATCTATAGCGTTAGAGAACTTCAAACGTATCTCGTCATTCCTTAGTACTTCCGTATCCCACTTCTTTGCGTATTGATTCTTCCTGACTAATGTCTTGAACTTCAGCTTACTCTTCATCACTACTACATTGTGATCTGAGTCTATATCTGCTCCTGGGTACGCCTTACCATCCAGTATCTGATTTCGGTATCTCTGTCTGACCATGAAGTAATCTAATTGAAATCTTCCCGTACCTCCCGGCCTTTTCCAAGTATACCTCCTCCTCTTGTGATTCTTGAACAGGGTATTCGCTATTACTAGCTGAAACTTGTTACAGAACTCAATTAATCTTTCTCCTCTTTCATTCCTTATCCCAAGCCCATATTCCCCTGTAACCTTTTCTTCTACTCCTTCCCCTACAACTGCATTCCAGTCGCCCATGACTATTAGATTTTCGTCCCCCTTTACATGCTGCATTACCCTTTCAATATCCTCATACACTTTCTCCATCTGTTCATCTTCAGCTTGCGACGTCGGCATGTATACCTGAACTATCGTTGTCGGTGTTGGTCTGCTGTCGATTCTGATTAGAACAACCCGGTCACTGAACTGTTCACAGTAACACACCCTCTGCCCTACCTTCCTATTCATAACGAATCCTACACCTGTTATACCATTTTCTGCTGCTGTTGATATTACCCGATACTCATCTGACCAGAAATCCTTGTCTTCCTTCCACTTCACTTCACTGACCCCTACTATATCTAGATTGAGCCTTTGCATTTCTCTTTTCAGATTTTCTAGTTTCCCTACCACGTTCAAGCTTCTGACGTTCGACGCCCCAACTCGTAGAACGTTATGCTTTCGTTGATTATTCAATCTTTTTCTCATGGTAACCTCCCCCTTGCCAGTCCCCTCCCGGAGATCCGAATGGGGGACTATTCCGGAATCTTTTACCAATGGAGAGATCATCATGACACTTCTCAATTACAGGCCACATGTCCTGTGGATACACGTTACGTGTCTTTAATGCAGTGGTTTCCATTGCCTTCTGCATCCTCACGCCGTTGATCATTGCTGATTCTTCCGCTTTACCGGCAATTTCCCACCCCTAGGACAAGAGAGTGCCCTGAACCTCTATCCGCTCCTCTACCCTCTTTGACAAGGCCGTTGGCAGAATGAGGCTGACTTCTTATGCCAGAAGTCTTCGGCCGCCAATGCTTGTAGCAACCAGTAATTGTATTATGAAATGTTTTTATGATTGTTGTGGCATGAAAATAAAAGAACATAATTAGATAATCACTCCCCGTGGACAACAAGTCATTTTTATCCTTTTTCCTTTCATAATCTATGCTAGGTTAATGGCTCTGTAACTTGTTTTCGCTTTATTGATTAGGTCTAGAGCCCTGTAGAGCTAAACATTCATTAATATATTACATCTTTCGTACTTTTGATTTTCCACTTATTGTTTCTGTCGAAATTAAAGAGAAGGACTGCTTTGTAATATTTGAATCTCCAGTAACAGTGGCAGAGGACCCAAAATTGATCCTCAGGAGACTCGAACCCATTCTGCAGCCTCACTGCACACTGCCACGTGATTTTGCTGTCTTTATTATTTACAGGTTATTGCAAAAATAACTATTAGTTTGTATCTTCCAGTTTTTTTCGGTGTATTTGAAGCACGAGCAACAATATCAGAGGCACCAGAATTGATCCCTAAGGGGCTCCCTTCCAGTCGGCAGCCCCACTACACACAGCAGTATCCTGCGCTTCTAGAGGCAGACCTGAGCAGTACAGTTGCCCGTGTCCGGCAGTGGGACCCCTTTGTCGGCCACAATGTCGCCATTGACCCACATGGCTGCCTCGGGGACGCCCATTTGTCGCTGGCAACGAGGCCGTGCGGACGGCGGGGAATCCCCCCGGGAGGCGGCCCTGTCACGCGCTGCCTCACTTACCACCGGCGGACTTCGGCCCAGCTACAAAATGTTCGTCGGCCGCCAACAGGTGTTGACGCAAAGCTAACTGGGTCACCGTAGTTACCCTAACTGGCACAGGAAACGTCTCACCATGCCTAAAAGAAAGAAAAAAGACTTATACTCCTGTTCCTCCACCGCCCATCCAGAAAGTTCCGAGAATGGCGGATAAGCGACGACAGCACAGTATTTACGGTGGCAGCATGAAGTAATAACTGTAAACAACAGGTGTGCATTCGACCAGTCAATTAATCAGAATTAACGCACGCAGTTTAATTAAGGGCCGTGCGACTATAGTGTGTCAACGACACAAATCGCAGTGACGCAACGAGCTGATCATCTGTAAATCAAGTGTTCAAGACGTTCTCCAGAAGGTTTTGAGAAGAAAAGTGTGCAGAGTTCGTCCTGCACATCTTGACTCCCAAACAAAAACAACGATGCATAGACGCCTTCAGCGACATGATTTGAACACAAATCGAGGACAATTTTTTTCTGGAACAGGTGATGAGAAAAGTTAAGATGTTGGTTTTAATGCTTTAGTTGATCTACATAATCTCCTTCCACTTGGGTACAACAAACAGAAAATTCATACAGTCATGTGAAACTGTCAAAAAGTCGTTCTTTGGGCTGTTGGTAACAACATATTATCGGCGTGGGCCTGACACAAAATGATGAAGTGTAGAAATTCCCGTGAAGTGTCAATGCTTTAGCGATAAGCATGTAGAAGTTTCACAACAGGCCAAAGAAATACTTTTTTGATAGTTTCACATGGCTGCATGAACGTTTTGAGCGTGGTACTGAAATGGAGGGAGACTATCTAGGTCACCTAAAGCATTAAAACCATCATCTTAACTTTTCTGGTCTAACCACTACGGATAATTTACGTATGATGTATGTATGGAACTTATTGCGTGTTATCATGACAGCTTGTCGGTGAAATGCATGTAAGTAATAGATATCTCAGTTTTACAAGCCTCATGGGATTTCTCCATCACCATTGGGAAGACGCAGACAATAATCATAGGTTAAACCACTCAAGTCTACCGCTACATTGAGCTCTGTCTTACTGTCTGCGGCAATGCTGTCCATTTTATTTAATCACTAAAATACCTTCGACTACCATTCTGTAAAAAATTAATTTGGTATCCTCAATACGGAAGTCCTCCATACATTAAAACTATTGACACTAACTAATTATGACTAACCGATCTAACATGGGATGTAAAAGCCTCAGCCTTTTTTTTCCATCAGTCTTCTCTGGTTTCATGCGGTCCACTACGCAGTCCTCTCATGTGCCAACCTCTTCATCTCAGAGTAGCGCTTGCAAGCACTTGCAACCTAAGTCCTTAGTTACTTGCTGGATGCATTCCAATCTCTGTCTTCCTCTACAGTTTTTGCAACCTACACCTCCTTCTAGTAGCATGGAAGTCATTCCCTGATGTCATAATAGATGTCCTATCATCCTGTCCCTTCTACTTTTCAGTTTTCCATATGTCCCTTTACTCTCTGATTTTGTGCAGAAACTTCTATTCCTTACCTTACCAGTCCGCCTAACTTTCAGCATTCGCCTGTAGCGTCACAGCTCAAATATTTCGATTCTCTTCTGTTCTGGTTTCCCCACGTTTCACAACCATACAATGCTGTACTCCAGACGTACATTCTCAGAAATTTCTTCGTCAAATTAAGGCCTATGTTTGGTACTAGCAGAATTCTCTTGGCTAGGGATGCCCCCTTTGCCAGTGCTAGTCTGCTTTTGGTGTCCTCCTTGCTCCGCCCGTCATTCGTTATTTTGCTGGCTAGGTAGTAGAATCCCTTAACTTCATCTACTTTGTGACCATCAACCCTAACGTTAAGTTTCCCGCTGTTCTCATTTCTGCTACTTCTCATTACTTTCGTCTTTCTTCGATTCTCTACTGATTATACCGTTTATGCCATTCAGCAGATCATGTAATTCTTCTTTACTTTCACTCAGGACAGCAATGTCATCAGCGAATTTTAATCCCACACCTGTACCTTTCTCTTATTTCCATCATTGCTTCTTCGATACACAGACTGAACTGTAGGGGCGAAAGACTACATCCCTATCTTACACCCTTTTTAATACGAGCACTTCGTTCTTGGTCGGCCACTCTTACTATTCCCTATTGGCCCTTGTAAATATTGTATAACACCTGTCTCTCCATATAGCTTATTCCTATTTATCTTCGAATTTCTAACGTCTTGCACCATTTTACATTGTCGAACGCAATTCTTTGAAAGTGTCTTGATTTATCTTAAGTCTTGCTTCTATTATCAACGGCAACGTCAGTATTGTCTCCCTGGTGTCTTCACCTTTCCTAAAGGCAAACTGATTGTCATCTAACACACCCTTAGTTTTCTTTTCCGTTACTCACGTATGTCTTATCCTTACCTTTGCTCGTGTTGCATGGACCTCTACAGGATAGTTTGTGATTATCTTCACTCGTCTGTCAGCTCAGATTTTTAAGCAGTTCCGTGAGCTGTCCCATGTGCCAGACCAGGGACACTCATGCTGCCTTTTTTGTGTGCGCATTTAATGTGGCCTGCTAGCCGCTAGTAAGGGACATTGTTTTCAAACTTTCGCCTGTAGCCAGCCGGGCAAAAGAAGTTTAATATATTTTCTTATTCCATTTTTAGAGTTCTGTACCTCAGCTGGTAAAAAAGGAACCCTTATAGAATCAATTTGCTGTCTTTCCTTACGTCTTTCTGTCTGTTTGTCTGTCCGACTGATTAAATTTTTTTTCTCAGGAACGGGCTGACGTAGCAAGTTGAGATTTATGCCACATATTAAGGTTTACTCTCCCTTGACGATGTAAAAAAATGAAGCTTCTAAGTCAATGCCATCCAAAAATACGGCCATTTACGTCACAAATTTGGTACTCGCAAATTCAGATATCAAAACCTGAGTGGCACTTCCCATCGACCCAGAATCATGAAACTTTCCAAGAAGTAAGGTTTCACCCTACAACCAAATAAAAAAAACGGAAAATTATTCATTTGTAATCGTATCACAAGAAATTTTTTTCTTCATTTGTTATCAGACTCACTGTCTGTCTGCCGTCTGTTAACAACATTTTTTTCTCGGGAACGGGTAGACGTCTCAAGTTTAAATTGATGTCATCACATATCAAACTCTGCGGTCCCTTGGCGAAGTAAAAAAAAAGTGAAACTTCTACAACAGTGCAGTCAAAAGACATGGCCATTTATGACACATATTTTGGTACTCGCAAACTCACTCATTAAAACCTATAGGGCGTTTCCCCTTGACGCACAGTCATTAAATTTGGCAAGGAGAAAGGTTTCGCAGTACAAGTAAAGGAAAAATATCAGAAAATTGTTAATTTATAATTACATCACATGAAAAAAAATATTTATTTTGGCATTTGTTATCGATTTCAAACTTGAAATTTAGACATTCTCGAAAGTCTTGGAATTCCTTGCACCGCTACCTTGCCAGTAGAAATGTCGATAAGAGCCAAATACCAATAGCCTTCCGGAATGGATGAATCGTTTGTATACATAATTAAGTTTGTACAGATCCCTCAGTGTGCGAGTCCAATCGCACCTGGCCATTTTTTTATTATTATTATGTGATGGTATTCATTTTTTGTGTACTGCACTCTTTTTCCAAAATTACGAAAAGCACTTTGGAAAATTAAGGGTTCTCCAAATGAGAAAACATATTCCAAGGTATAACATGGTCATGTACCTAGGAAAATATTTATCCAGTTGGCTATCTCTTACATTACTATTGTACTACACAGCAATAATCAGTAAGTAATTTCAAACTGAATAGAAGTAACTCAGAAACTAGTTACAGGTTAAATACATATTGAAACGGGAACTACTGGAAACTAACGCAAATTTTGTTGTATAAAACATTCTCGGACTTCTTGCCGCGTCAGTTCAGGCTAAAACCATGAGCTTCCGACGTGTTATCGTCGTCTTTGTCAGGAGCAACTGACTGTTAAAACCCCTTGTGATGGTCTTATATACCCTACAGACGGCTTCTGATTGGTCACTAACTACGTAATGCGGTCACGGATGGTGTCAACGTCTGCGCTGGTGGCGGCTCCGCTCCTGTAAAATTGCGACGAATATCTCTACCTCTTTTCTGCATCGAGAGCTCGCTCCCACGTACTGCCACGATTAGACCTGCAACACAGATTTCCATTTTCAAGAAAGACAAAATTGTTAAGATATTGAAGAAATTCAATTCATTTTCAAGTATCACATGTACCGTGGTAGAAGACCTTCTTTTGCTTCAAGCTACAGGGTAGTTCATGACCGACCAGGTACAGCTTAACAGTTCACACGTTACATAAATAGTACTAAAAATATACAGTATTTTACTCCCAATGAAATTCTGTAACTGAAGCATCTAAAAATCATCATGTGTTTCTGGGTACAACTATCCTCTAGGCACAACACTCTGCACTGGTATGTGGTATGAGTCCCACATACTTGAGAAACTTTCTAGGATGGTTCGCACCAATGTTTTGTAAGCAATCTCCTTCATAAATTGGTTGCATTTACTTTGTATCCTAACAACTGCGCTACCTGCGGCTGAGCCCATGGGCTCATTCCATTTCATACCCCCACAGGTTTTCTACACACAGATATCTGAGCGAGTGAATTGACCCGAAACTCTGAGACTGATATGCTACATTTATGCATTTTGTGACGTGCACAGTTTTAATTTCCTGAATGTCTGAAGTATATTTCCAGTCATTACATCACATCGAAATGTTACCAAAATCTGACTGAATAATTGTGCAGTTTTATAGGCTGTGTTTCGTCTGCACACCTGCAAAAAGTCTGAGGCTTCCATTAATAATGTCTGCCAAGTCATCAGTGTACAGTAAGAGCGGCAAGGACCACAACAGGCTTCCTGGGGCACACCTGAAGTTAATTCTTTATTTGTCGATGAGCCTCCATCTAAGATGACATGGGCGCGTTTTCTTTACCGATAAATTCACAATACAGTCACAAATTTTGTTTGATATCTGACTTGATAGTAGTTTCGTTAAAAAGCGTTGGCGTGATAGTCAAAAGCTTCTTGGAAGTCAAGAAATACCACATACGGCAATACCTTTGTCGTAGTAACCAATGTAATGTTTCATTTGTCATCTCATTTCGCGTTTTGGGATAAGCTTATCATCAGATCTGTGACTTGTGGACCAAACGTTCCTGTCAGATTCACTGCTTTGTGCAATGTATGTCTTTTAATATTTTGTCTGGCACTGTATGTTTTATATCACAGTTCTGATGAGGGGATAATCCCGGAACATGTTAATGGGGTGATAAAAACATTTACACTGAGATGAAAAATGGCAAGGGGTAGCGATATGAACATACACAGATGGCGGTAGTATTGTGTTCACAAGGTATAAAAGCGCAGTGCACTAGCGGAGCTCTGATTTATAATCAGGTGATTCACGTGTAAAGATACCCGCCGTCATTATGGCCGCATGACGGGAGATAACGGACTTTTAACGCGGAATGGTAGTTGGAGCTAGGCGCATCGGACATTAAATTTCTAAAATCGTTAGGGAACTCAATATTCCGAGATCCACAGTGTCGAACGTGCCGAGAATACCACATTTCAGGCCTTGCCTCTCACTATGGACATCGCAGTGGAGGACGGCCTTCACAGGGCAACCGAGAGCAGCGGCGTTTGAGCACAGTTGTCATTGCAAAGAGACAGGCAACACTGCTTGAAATAACCGCAGAAATAAGTTTGGGACGTATGGCGAACGCTTCCGTTAGGAAAAGCTGTGAAAATTGGCATCAGTGGGCTGGGGCACCAAACGCGAGTGCCTTTGTTAACAGCACATCACCTGCAGCGCCTCTCCTGGGCTCGTGACCGTATCAGTTGGACCAAAGGCGACTGGAAAACCGTGACCTGGTCACATGAGTCCTGATTTTAGGTGGTATGAGCTGATGATAGGGCTCGAGCGCGACGCAGATCCCACGATACCATGGACCAAAGTTGTCAACAAGGTATTGAGCAATCTGATAGTGGCCCCAAATGGTATGGGCTCTGTTTACATGGCATGGGCTGAGTCCTATGGTCCAACTGCACCGATCATTGACTGGACACCATTTGCAGCCATTCATGGACGGAATTTTTGTGGACGACAATGAGCCATGTCATCGGCCACAATTGTTTGCGATTGGTTTGGAGAACATTCTGTACTATTCGAAAGACTGATTTGGCTACCCAGATCACCCAACATGAATTCCATCGATCATTTGTGGGACATAATCGAGAGGTCCGTTTGTGCACAAAATCCTGCACTACCAACACTTTTCCAATTGTGGACGGCTATAGAGGCAGCATGGACAATATGTCTTCAGGGGACTTCCAACGACTTGTTAAGTCCACACCACGTCTAGTTGCTGCAGTACGCATGGCAATAGGAGGTTCGAAGTTCGACACAATTTTAGAAAGTAAACCTAGTCTTTTGTCACCTCAATGCATACTGGTTACCAGGAAAAGTGTGTTACCATCTCCTGAGAGACTTCTTGCCTAAAGTGACACTGCATTTACATGTTTGGCTTCATTCCATGGCTCTCAGGAGGCAATGTGAGAAAAGAGCGAATTGGATTTCTCTAGAGTGATATTTTCAGTAACCAAGCTGCTTGCATGCAAGATGTCTTTCTCTTTCAGACACATCATGAACTCACAGTACTTCTAAGATTCTACCACAGATTGATGCCAAAGATGTTGGACAGTGGTTTTGTGAGCTATTTTCCTAGTAGACGGATGGGACCTGTGCTTCCTTCCAACCACTGGACTCTTCTTTTTTTTTCGGGAATCTGTGGTGCGGTTAACGGATGTGGTAACACCGAATTCCATATAGAATCTGACACAGGTTCCACCTGATCCTCACACCTTATTCGGTTTTAGTGATTCCAGCTGTTTCTCGAGCCCAGTGACAGTATACCAGTATCAGTCGTTTTGCAAAGATTCTAGAATTAGAAGAGGTGATAAATCAAACGCAAATTCAGTATAGCATCTGATAAGGATGGCTACCATTGGATATTGTATTCAATTCCTTTTGCGCTCTCATCATACTATGAATCTCGCAGCCCCCCTTAAAAACGTTCCACGCTCTCCCATTGATCCCGTTTGGAAACGATGCAGACAGAGCATTAGATTTAAGCTTCTAGTATTGCGATTATTTTGTAGCAGACGTACGTCGTGGAATAAGCGTGTGAAAATATGTTTCACTGTAAAATGGAGTAATGCACATATTAAATTATTTTTAACCAAAATGTTGACATGGGTGATTGATACGTTAAGGCGTAAGTTTATGCGATGGATATTAACTCGCATGTGCTGGTGTCCTAAAAAAGCCATTGATGTTGTCTTCGTGAAGAAGATGTTCAGGTTGTATTGACTGGCTATTTTACTTGAATTTAAAACAGATTATTGACGGTCATTTTCACACTAATTACTTAGCCGTTAGCAAAAAAGCGATGTACTAATATCCACGCTGTTGATGCTGAAATGTTTTATTGTCTCTACGCATATTTTACTTACATCGTCGACATTTATACTAAAAAGAGTAGTTGAAAGGGAACACCCTTGTATAGCTCCTTGCTTTATTTCAGCCATGCTATGTTTGCTGCCCTCTATTTTTCTTTTTATTTTTACTGCTTTATTCCTATATAAACCCTGTACAGCTCTTACCAGATGAGATGAGTCCCTGTTTCTTAAAATTTCTCACAGCTTGTTTCAATTTACTTTAGCAAACGCCTTTTCGTAGTCAATGAAGGCAAGAAAAGTTGGTATATTGAATTCACTGTGTTTTTCTATTTGTTGTGTCACAGTCAAGATACAATCTAAGCGTGATTCTATTGCGCAAAACATGTTGGGCAACTGATAGTGTAGTTTCAGCGATTGCCGATAGTCATTTTATTAAAATTCTAGCATACAATTTGTAACATACAATTAGCCGCTTAATACCGCTGTAGTTCTAACATTCCTGTCTATTTACTTACTTATAAACTGGGCGTATCTGGACTACAACCACTTTGTGAGCACTTGACCTTAAAATCTAGAGTTCTTATTTTTTGCTATATTTTATATATATTTTATCAGTTCTAAATTGATTTTATCTCGTCCTGGAGTCTTCCTGTTCTTGCTATAAGTTTTTGCATCCTGTAGTTTCTCCATCGTTATTATGTCCCCATTACTATCTGCTTCAGTCAGATCTAATGTGATGTATTGCACAACTGCCCAGAGTGTTTGTAGTATTTTACAACCAATTAGTTTCAAATTTTTGTTTATTTCTAGGTTTTAGATACTGTGTTTATTTCTAGGTTGTCCTTATCTTATTCGTTTAAATGCTTCGTTATGTTGTATGCTTTGTGTTGTCTTCCTCTTACACTGTGTTCAATATCTGTGATATTGTTTCCCGATTATAGTGTATTAATTGCCTGACTTCTGTTTACTAGAGCCGATTTTCTTTTATAACCTAATATCAGACATGGTCACCTGGGGAATTTAAAATTTTTAAGTCGGTCTATTTCTCGTCTTCAATTAGACTAACTATTTAATCATCCCAGTACTGCAGACGCCTTTTGAAAAAACTTGTCTGTTTTGTGCCAGGTGCTTCTGTTGCTTCGTTAGTTTGTGCTTCCTTTATTATGTTATCCAATTTTAAATGTAAACTTATGTAATCTTCAAGCCTTTTCTGGCACAGTAAGCGGATGCTCTCTTCTTGGAGTAAATGTACTCTAAATGTTGTTTCAGTTTTATTTTGTTTCTGTTTAGAAGCTACCTTCCCTCTTTTAAGTAGTTTCATTTCTGAGAGTGACAAGAAAGTGTTTGCAGACACATCTGGACCTCTGAATACTCTGGTGTCTTGCACCAGAAGCCAAGACTTTTTATTTGTGATCGAAATTGATAAACATAACATAGGGAAAGTAAATATATGAAAATATTTAGAGTGGGGTATTACGTATGGGGAAAATAATGCAATGCAAAATAAGTCAGACCTGTTCAACTATTTCTGTGGAGTAAAACGCAGAACTTTGGAAAAGAAAGACCTCAGAGATACTCTACTGAAATTCTGCACTGCTCTATGGATGTGAAATCTGGACCTTTAAAACGTGAAATAAAAAGAGAGTAGAAACTTGTGAAACGAACTTCCTCAAATACCTGTTGGACATATTTTGTTCAAAAAAAAGAAAAAAAAGACGACATTAGAGCTGAAATGAGTACGCAAATCATAACGGATATAATAAAACTGTTACAATTAAGATGAAAAGAACACATAACGCCAGACGTAAGAAACACTAAATCAGTAAAATGGTGTGAACAAAGGGGCAAAACAGCCTTAGGAATACCAATCTAGAGATGGACTGACAAATTTTGAAAAAGATGGAATGGACCAAAAGGTCCAAACCCTGATGTAGATGCTGATATATAAAATGGATACCGTTAGAAAATCTTTAACGTTTCATAAGCTTTCGGGACAATAAAAGTTGATAATGTAGCATGTTCTGGTCGATCATCAACACAATGCGTCTTCCCAGTGAGTGTAATGTGTTTCATGCCGAACACTGTGCGATTCTTAGATTAGACGTGAACTGGGGCTGACATTCTTGAACTGCACCGATTCCGTCAGTTCTTTGCAGGCTGTCTAGCATGTGTACCCAGCGGATAAAACAGTCCAGAATGTCCAGGGCGCCCTTCTCCAGTTGTGTAGACAGGGTAAGGAAGCGTCATTCAGTTCGAGTACCGGGACATGCTGGAATGAGGTAGCCGACACGCATGCACCCTAGTCAGCGTGCTGTCCCTCTGCATGATATAATGTCATTGCTGTGAAGGTCAATAGTACGTCCTTCGGAGGAAGAGTCGCTAAACGCGATTGATGACAAGTTGAGACATAAAAAAAGGGACTATAAGGCCGTGGTGCATCTCCTTTCGGCTAGCTAAACGTTGTGATACTTGTAGTGTACTGGTTACAGTTCGTCACATTTTAACCGAGTATATTTTGTATTATGTCAGCAGAGTAGAAGACAGTTTATTAACAGACCTGACCTCAGTTTTAAATTACCATGAGAAGGCTAAGGCACAGGGTTCATGATTTTGTACTGTGTGTAACCTTCTACGTAAACTAAATGCAAGAGATTTTAGTGTATGCAAAGGATGTATGGCTTTTCCAGTTACTCTATAAGTGATCAGATAAACACCATTTCGGGACCCGCTGTGTCGTGTCTTTTTTATTTGACAGTCGTATTTCAATAAGAGACCTAAGTCACCGAAAGTAATAACAGTTGTCGCTTTTGTGCACTGAAGTACGACTAAGTGTGATAATTTGATAAAGAGTGGAGAAAAGCAAATGTGATCTGATCTAGCTTTTAGTGTACTTTACAAATTTTAATTACATCTGTCTCATAATGAATTTCTAAGGGCGGTGATAACCATCATGTTGAGCGCCGTATACAAGCAATTACAACAATCGATTTCCAACAAACTTCAGAAAATATCGGGCCTATACTGGCACAAAATCACTGATTATATCTGATCGTATTCCACGAAAATTTAACTATGACGCTGTCAACGCATTCATTCACAGACTCTTGGGGCAATAATTGTCCTCTGTTTGTGTTCCTCAATTTGATTGGAAGATAACAAAGGTGGAAACTGTTGGAGATATGATTCGACCTGCTTTCTTTTTCTATCATCACAGATTATGAGACCTTGTTTCTGCCAATACGATTAGATCCGGAGAAGACACTTATTGCAGTCTCTGTGCGCAGCTAGTGCTTATCGATACAGATGCAAAGACATACTCGTATATGTCTGTTTCGATCGATTACAAAAGAAGCCCGCAATTTGCGACAGCTTTATACGTCGGCGAGGGTGGAGTGCGGCCCATACATTTCTCTTAGGGGAATTAAGTATTTTTTTTTTGTTTTTATTTCATTTGTTTTATAAAACTTTTCAACGAGTTCTTATGTTTTCTATTAAATTTCATAACATTCGTCTGTTTAAGGCAGGTCTTGAAAAGACGTGAGTGGTATATTACATCAGGCTCAAAAATGCTGTGTGATTATCTCACTTTCGGTGCGCTAACAGAAATTCAACCTGTCGGTGCATCGTCACACTAAGAATCTCGCCATGTTCCAATGTTCCCACTTTCTTTCCTTCCCTATCGCCAGCTCAAATACATACCTCTGTATCCATCCAAGGAGATATGAATTTGTGGACTGCTTATATGTAAACACTTTAGCTTCTGTAAAGCTATAAGGGTTTAAATCTAGCAATATAAGTTTCGTATACCACCGGAATTAGACTTTTTACTAGCCGTTTTCGTTAACAGTAATGTTTTCAGAATTCCATGTTCATATAGTGCCTTCATACAGATGCGGTCGTAATATTTCAAAAGCGCATTTCCACACAATCCCAGTATAAACAAAATGGCATCACTCCCATATGCCACTACCTCAATCTTACATTTCACGTTACATATGAAAGTGAATCTGATGGGTGCCATTTCGAATATAATGATCATCCTAAGCTATTGAATAAAAGACAAATATACCAACACTTATCGATACCTATGTTGTATTCTTGGACTAGCACATAAAATAAACTTGGTTTGTGGATGGAATACTTTAGTTCGAAGCTGGGGAAGGCGTGTCATTACAATTCAAACGGTATTCAAGATAAATTTTTGTATTCCGTAAGTTATAATAAATACTTGTACATGCTTCCTTATGTCACTATTGGAAGTTTGCTATACCTTCATCGACAAAAAGACACATGCTTTAGGCACTTTTATTGCTACTTTTTAACCAATACTGAAATAATATTTGCCTCCAAACACATAATATCATCTACGAGCCGTCAGCTGTACAGATGAATAAATGACATTTCTTTTACCATTTTAATTCCGCTAACTTGTTTTATGATCAAAATTGTACACAATTATCTCTTTTCCAGTGCAATTTCGTAACAGATAGATATAATGGTTGAGAATAAAATCTTATTTCGCACACCTGTTGTCAATAATAATATATTTATGCTGAGCATTGTTTTTAAACTTTTTCAGTGCTACCGGATTTCGTAGCGAAGGAGATGATCAGAGACATCTCCAAAGAAGAGGAGAAAGGGTCTTTCGTGCCAAATCAGTTCCATAAGATCTACATCCATCGATATGAAGACGTGAGCATCCTCTTTGCTGACATCAAAGGATTCACAGGTAAGAGAGCGCACGTATCTGAATGGCGTACGTTTAGTCTATCAAATGTTTGCACCCAGCAGAACGTGGAGAACAGTAATAATGTATGAGGTGTAGGTATTCTCATACATTTCTAGAAGCTGCAATTTGGATGAAGACGCGGTGAGACGACGCGGCCATTTGGAAGCACTTTTGATAACCTTTCTTAAGTCTTGACCACACTCTTTATTTTCTCAGCAACCTTATGCATTTCGACTTTTCGTCATTTTGAAAGGCAGTGTTATGTCAGTAATATAAAATTTCTCATTAGATACATTGTATCACGTCAACACTCCCGATCACGAGACAAGTGCAAACTGCTACAAAGAGAAAATTTTGGAAGCCACATTGCTTAATCTCTGCAGACATGACTTGACTCAACATGACCACTTCCAGACTAAATCAGTATCTTACAACAATATTTAAATAAAGAGATATCATAAAAATTCGGTTACCATCAGATTATTCACAATACTTGTAAGCATAGTTGGTTCATAAATAAATAAGCCAGCATTCCTGCACAAGTGTGCTCACAATAAATGATTGTCGTTAAATATTATTTAAACAATTATTTGTACATTCTTGACAGGCGCGTCTTTTGGTTCTCTTTCCAGTTGTGGCGTCCGTTAACACATGCGACAGACCAATTTTACATAAGCACAGATTTTTAATAGCATCTGCAGTCATCATTTAAATAAACGTAACTGCCAAAATAGTAAACTGTTCATTAAATAACTACACAAGTATGACATTGTGAGCAGTTGATGCTGTGTTCATTTGATCTGTAAATGTAGGAAATACCATGTTCTGACAAAAATTTGTATAATGAAAAAGGTATAAAAGAAATCGTAAATCAGTAAATAAAATATGTACAGATACGTACGTAGCTTTCAGGGATAACAGCTATAGTGTAATTCTATCATCTGAGATATCGTATGCTGAAATCACAAGAAGGATTTAAAAGTTGTTGATTTAGAGGTTCATTGTGTAAATGTTTATTCACTGTGAAATATTAACTTCTGTAGTTTTAAAGATTTTGAAATATTGTTGTGTCACTGGATGAACCTAATTTTTCTGGGATGGCCGATGTATTTGCATTACTATTTGGTTGTAAATTATTATAGAGCCTCAGAGAGCCGTAAGAAGCTATCTTTCAGCTCGTCTGACACTCTGACATTTCTTGGAGGTTGTCTCTTGCACAAAGACAATGCGAGCGACAGTCGTCCAAATTCCAAGCGACGGGATTTAGATTAGATTTACTTTCATTCCAATTGATCCGTAGTGAGGAGGTCCTCCAGGATGTAGAACATATCAGAAAAACAATAATACATGACAAATATTTACAACTCAAACAAATAAGCTAATGTACCATTCCACAGGTCCCAAGTGGAATGATCGTCATTTTTTAAATGAAACACTATATGAAAGATTCATTTTAAAAACACTAATGCACTGAATTTAAAATCAAAACGTTTTTTTATTTATAATGTAATAAACATGTAATAGAACTACTATAATTCTTATTTACAATGAACACATTACTGCACTGAAATGGTGCAAAAGTTAGATTGTACTTCTATATATTACACACGCACAAATCAATTGGTTCTACTGAATTTCATTGGTTGTTAAGCTTTTTACGGCTGTTGGCAAGTTATTGAAAATGTGTGTTCCTGAATAATGCACACCTTTTTGTACAAGAGTAAGTGATTTTAAATCCTTGTGAAGATTATTCGTATTTCTAGTATTTATTCCATGAATTGAGCTGTTGGTTTGAAAAAGTGATATACTTTAATGACAAAGTTCATTAAAGAATAAGTATATTGGGAAGCAGTAGTTAGTATCCCTAGTTCCCTAAACGGGCTTACCCGTTTCCAGTGACACTGCTAATCTTTGTACCTGTATTCGCCCATACTGGTTACCCAGCCGGAAACCGGGACTGCTCCGGCGTGCCCAGAGACCTGTGTACGCTGGTTTCCAGCCGTACAACCAATTCATCTCTCTTCAGTACTAGGTCTAGGTGGATGATTAACTCACCCCCATATTCGTAGCGTTACATTCTCTAAAAGACTCAACTGCTCGCTGCTATGCCTCAAATAAGAAAGCCCCAGTGCTGCACAACAGACCGGCGAGCAAACGAACCACAGACAACTTAAACACAGAATTATGGATCTTATTTACTACTCGTGCAGTGCGCTCATTCATCTTTGTTCGAGCAGGGTAAAGGTGAATTATTTACAATGCCAGAAAACATTTGAAAACCTTACATTTGGAAATGGTGTTGCAGGAGAGAAGTCTAATTGAAATGGAAGAAATTCAAGCGGAATAGTGGAGGGTAATAAGCACTCTAGCAAAGACAGACTTCCTACATGTGTTTCAAAATTGACAGAAACGTTGCGGTAGGGTGAATTCCCTTTCAGTAGGACAACTTTGGATATGATGCACAAGAATAAGATCTACTTAAGACGTAACAGTTTTAATTACTGCCTCTCGGGAACCAAATCGTGGGAGTATTTGTGTTGCACATTCGTTGCTTCGCATTCATAGTGCCTTCGGTAGGCATTTACACGCCGAACACGCTGTAACCTAGGGCATATTTTATATGTTGTGAGAGTGCTTCCCACCGTGCACAGAAGATTAGATGGATAATGGTTCAAATGGCTCTGAGCACTATGGGACTCAACTGCTGAGGTCATTAGTCTCCTAGAACTTAGAACTACTTAAACCTAACGAACCTAAGGACATCACAAACATCCATGCCCGAGGCAGGATTCGAACCTGCGACCGTAGCGGTCTTGCGGTTCCAGACTGCAGCGCCTTTAACCGCACGGCCACTTCGGCCGGCACTAGATGGATAGATCAAGTAAGTAATGAGGAGGCAGTGAATAGGATCGGAGGGACAAGAAGTTTGTGGCACAACTTGACTAGAAGAAGCGATCGGTTGATAGGAAACACTCAGAGACATCGATGGATCACCAGTTTAGTTCTGGAGGAAAGTGTGGATGGTAAAAATCGTAGAGGGACACCAAGAGATGAATACAGTAAGCACGTAATGATGTAGGTTGCCTTAGTTATTTAGAGATGAAGAGGCTTGCATAGGATAGATGGCATGGAGAGCTGCATCAAACCTGTCTTCACACTAAAGACCACAACAATAACTTATCTCGGGTATTTTTGGACGCCACATCGTACGTATCAGTGAAGGGGTATAGCTCCTCTACATCAGGAAAATTTACTCTGTGCGTGGTGGGAAGCACACTGTGCAACAGATAAAATATGCCACTCCGTTACAGCGTGTTTGGCATGTTAATGCCTGCCGAAGGCACGATGAATACGAAGCAGCGAATGTCGACGCAAATACTCTCGCCGCTTGGTTCCATTTCCTGAGAAGATACGCCAGTTCTGCTCGCAGACTCGTGGCGTTTGGGGGAACGAACTGCAGTCGTGCTTCTGCGAACCTCCAAGAAACCGACACTCAATTTCCTGCGCAACACACGCTTGCTTATTAACGGCCGGTCGTTATTCCAGTACGCAGACGCGCAGAGAGAATTCGCTTCAAGAATACTGGACGTCTGCCACTTGCTTGCCACAAAAACCAGAGCCACTGCGAAATACATGGCTCTTGGCCGTTAAAACTACAACACCTTGACGTATAGCAAATAACGAAATTCAATTTACCGAACGTGTACAGTATAACAGGAACAATATTTGACTTAATTTGTACGTGATTTGGGGCATAAAGATTGCAAAATTTAATATGTAGAGTTGTCACCTCTGGTAGCCGCGTAGACTCTAACACAGCTGGACATAGAGTCGAAAAGAGATTGGAAAACAGTTACGTGTGCGTCATTCCATGCTGCTTGAACTCCCACACTTAAGCGGAAACAACTTACTTAGCATGTCACTGTTTATACCTTCACTCATTAGATAGTACAAGCCTTAAATAATAATATATCGTCAGCTGGTATTTTTTGTGCTCTGTCCTAGAAAAGCTCAAGTTTTATGGAACTGATGGCTTTACTCACAGCTGATATGAATCATACTTGACGAAGAGAATACAAGAGGTTGTACTCCATAATTCACAGAATATCGGAAAGGTAGAAAATTTTAGTAACTGGAGAAAAACCGCAAAGGGAATCCACATGGTTCAATTTTGAGACCTCTCCTATTCCTTATGTATGAGAATGACCTTCCACTTAACATTCAACAAGCAAAATTGGTACTTTTTACAGACAATACTAGTGATATAATAAAGTGTATTATAGAGAAAGCAACAGAAGTGTTGGTAAATGATATTTCGCAAAGAATTATTAAGCACCTCTCCTAAAATGGTCTCTCCCTAAATTTTGAAAAGAAAAAACATTAAATTCACTTCGGTAGAACAAACAGAGTCAAACCAACAAGTGATGTAGCACGTGAGCATAAGTCAGCAAATAGGGTAGAAAACTCCAAATTTTTGGGTGTACATACTGATGAAATCTTGAACTGGAAGAAGCATAGTACTGAGCTTCTCAAACAATTCAGTTCAGATACTTTTGGCTCTTCGTGTAGTTGCTAATCTAGGAAGCAAACATATCAGCCTATTGATATATTTTCCATATTTTCAGTGAAGAACGTATTATAGAACGATTTTCTGGGCCAACTCCTCACTTACAAAGTATGGATTGCACAAAAGCGAGTAATAAGAATAATACGCTCTGTTCACCCACAGACGTCATGTACGTACCCCTCTGAGGAGCTAGTCTTTTAAGTGCGCCATCACCATTTGAGCAGAATGGTGATGTCCATACCTACAACACCAGAGTGAAAAATAACCTTTATTGTCCATTGTTAAAACTGTCAGAGGCGCAAAAAAATTTTGTGATTTGCCCAGTAAATTATAATGTCCGGCAGGTAGTGAAGCAAGTTTTAAATCTAATTTAAAATCATTTTTCCTGGACAACTCCCTTTGTTTCTTTGATGAATTTGTACTCAAAAACTGACAGCCAGCAAAAAAAGTGTAGTAGCATTAGTACGACTAAGATTAATAACGTTTTTATTCATGTTAACACTTACCACGGAAACATGCTGTAAACTGACTCGATCCACATCATTTCAATTATACATTGAAGCGCCAAATAAACTGGTATAGGCATGCATATCCAAATAGAAAGATATGTAAATAGGCAGAATATGGCGTTGCGGTTGACAAAGCCTATATAAAACAATAAGTTTCTGGCGCATTTGTTAGAACGGTTACTGATGCTACAATGGTAGGTTATCAAGATTTAAGTGAGTTTGACCCAGGTGTTACAGTCGGTGCACGAGCGATGGCACACAGTAGCTCTGAGGTAACGATGAAATGGGAATTTTCCCGTACGACGATTTCACAAGTGTACTGTGAATATCAGGAATCCGGTAAAACATTAACTCAGATATCGCTGAGACCAGAAAAAGATCCTGTAAGAATGGGACCAACGACAACTGAAGAGAATCGTTCAACGTGACAAAGTGCAACCCTTCCGCAAATTGCTGCAGATTTCAATTCTGGGACATCAACAAGTGTCAGCGTGCAAACCATTCAACGAAACATCATCCATATGGGCTTTCGGAGCCGAAGGTCCACTCTTGTACCCTTGATGACTGCACGACACAAAGCTTTACGCCTCGCCTGGACCCGTCGACATCGACATTGGGCTGTTGATGACTGGAAACATGTCGCCTGGTCGGAAGAGTCTTGTTTCAAACTGTATCGAGCGGGTGGACGTGTACATGTATGGAGACAACCTCTTGAATCCATGGACCCTGCATGTCAGCAGGGGACTGTTCAAGCTGGTGGAGGCTCTGTGGTGGTGTGGGGCATGTGCAGTTCAAGTGATATTGGACCCCTGATACGTTTAGATACGACTCTGCTAGGTGACACTTACGTAAGCATCCTGTCTGATCACCTGCATCCATTCGTGTCCATTGTGCATTCCGACGGACTTGGGCACTTCCAACAGGATAATGCGACACCCCACACATCCATAATTGCTACAGAGTGGCTCCATAAACACTATTTTGATTTCAAACACTTCCGCTGGCCACAAAACTTCCCAGATATGAACATTATAGCGCATATCTGGGATGCCCTGCAACGTGCTCTTCAGATGAGATCTCCACCCCCTCGTACTTTTACGGATTTATAGACAGCCCTGCAGGATCCATGGTGTCAGTTCCCTCCAGCACTACTTCAGACATTAGTCGAGTCCATGCCACGTCGCGTTGTGGCACCTCTGCGTGCTCGCGGTGGCCCTACACGATATTAGGCAGGTGTACCTGTTTCTTTGGTTCTTCAGTGTAGAATCGTTCAAATGATCTATGGAACATGAATCTAGCTACGCTAAAGTTCGTCAGTCATAGTAGCTGGTGGCCAATGGTGCACCAGTGTAATGGATGTCAACATGTTTTTAGTGTGTGAGAGGTCTGGAGAAGGTGCTTGTCGTGTGTGAAATGTCTGGAAAATGTACTGACCCAGGCAACACTCGAATAACCTCTGTATCGAGGTACGTCAGAGCAACACAGGCAACATGCTGTTATATTGGAGACCTCAAGGGTAGGGCACGGCCACCGGTCTCAACACGTCGTAAATGTAAGGGCTGCTATCCAAATATCCGGATATGTGAGGCAGAGGTGATCATGTTGTGTACTCAAAGGCAGCACATACCATCCCACCAGGTGCTGGGCTCTACGAAGATTATAAATGCAATAGGGCAGTGTGAATGATCCTCGCATGCATGGAGATGTCTATTATGATGTTGTCATAGGACGTGCCAGTACCGGCACACTTCTCTCTGCTACCTGCGTCAAGCAAAGCCGCAACAATGGTCGCCACACTGAGAATCCGTGCTGCTCCAGACGTTATCACACTGACCATGTTGATACCTGTTTTTCAGCAAACAAGCCATTTCCTGACCCATGCTTCATGATTTATTTTTTTTTGGGGGGGGGGGGCTTTAAAAAGTAGCTTACCTTTTACTGAATGATGCTCTAAGATATGACACAGATACGCGACACTATTTTTCAACATGGACACTAAATCACTGTCAATAACGGTCGGTACATTCTACCGATAGTTCAGTTCCTCAACGACAGTACCCGCTCCATGGTCACGGAGCCTTTCAAGAACCACCGTGGGAACGTCCTCAGCATTGGAAAATCTGCGACTGTTACGAATCAGTTCCTCTATAGCCTGGACATTGTCGCCTGTGGTCGATGCCGATGACCTTTTGTCCTATTCAGCATCATCCACATCTATGTGAACTTCGTCAAATTACTGGCACCATTTCACTGCGGCCGAAGGCGACACTACATTTGGTCCCATATCGCCAGAATTTCAGGGTGAATCTGTATGCAGTTTAGACGTTTTGTCCAAATGAAATGTAGTTTCCCTTTAAGGAATTCCCTTAAAATCTTTGCGGTAGGTAAAATTTCACATAATATGGTTTGAAATTAGTATAACCTTTATGCTTTCCTTACACCGCACTTGCTTAATCCGCAAGCTCAATAGGAAAAAAGTAGGGAAAAACCAGAATCAGATACATAAGAGCAAAACATGAAATTACTTGTATGCAGGATTCCAGCGCAAATAAAACATTATCCCCATGTAACTAAATTTTTATTTACCTTGAAATACATTAAGATTCCTTGTATTTTTATTTGCTAGTTTTATTGACAGTATGCCATGATTGATTTGTTTGTTGTAATTGTTTAGCAGAGTGTTGGAAACTGTATTGGCTATACTATCATACATCTCACTTAGAGCATCACCACACAGGCGTGTATCATGAAGAAAGAAGTTGAAACTGGTGTTTGACAAATGAGTTCTTTCCAAAATTAAATCAGAACCTCCTTTTTTAAAAAAAAAACGTGATTCATAGGGATCTGATATAATTACACAAACAATACCCTAAGTCAGATGGCACCATCTTATAACTGCTGAGGATGGCAGAAGTTATGCCACCCTTGTTGAGAATGTCAGAATAAAGGCTATAGCATTCACTTGACTTTACAACTGCAACACAAATTTCACAAAATCTGTTTTTTTTGTAAAGCCTTCTGTGCTACATATCCACAAACATAAACAATAGCAGGATTATTAGTAGCTATATCATCTTCGTTCATTACTTTGTGATACATGAATTTTCAAATTCTGAGTTCACTAGAAAAATGCAGTTATCCACATCACCAGAATCAGACTGGACCATTGTAAAACCATCATTCTAAATCTGGTGGCTGAAAGAAATGCTTCCTGACATGAAGACCACAAACCAAGTAAATTCTTGACATGATTTTTTTCCAGATTCCAAAATTTAGTGTACGAGATGTGAGAATTTGCTCTAGACAGTTGTCTGTACAATCAAAATCTTGCTTCTAAATTATCAGTCTGAAACTCTCCAGTTAGAAAAAACTGCCTTTTCAAATTACTAAAACATAACTGTATTATGTAAAGAAAAGCTTTATTAGGTGGAACAAATCTTCGTGTGTTTCAAAGTGATGAACCCTTTACATTTAATGACTATCACCTGCTTAAAAAAACATTTAAAATTTTCCAAAAACTATAACCTAGAATCATTACAAACAATACCATGAATATGTAGAGCACTTGCCCGCGTAAGGCAAAGGTCCCGAGTTCGAGTCTCGGTCGGGCACACAGTTTTAATCTGCCAGGAAGTTTCAATACCATGAATATAGTTTCTCACGCTGACTGCCTTCCACTAGTGTGTAATTATTTGTACGAACTTGGCTGTACCCTCGCTCTGCACTTCAAACCACATCAAAGCAGTAACAGTTGTGTCATGAAAAACATTGTCTGCCAAGTTTATATTTTGACTTTCAATGGCAGTGAGATATACACTTTTGTAATTGAGATTTGGAGCTGGTTTTATAATGGAGATATCCCTTCATTGTGTTTTGTATAATGTCACCAAATCCTAAAACTTAGCTTCTAAAACCTCTGCATCTGCTAAGTTTATCTAATTGTTTCTCACGTTCTTAAACAAATGCTTAGTGAAAGTATGACGTATAAGACATTATCTTTACTGTCAAAAGAAAAATGGAAGCAATAACTGTTTTCAGAGTTTTCTGTCACTTTCATGAACAAGTTTCTTCTTACAGCACTGTTATCACAGATTATAATTATGACTTTAAATCCACAAGACATTACAAGTTGCGAAACTGCAAGTGTTCGTTTTTTCATATACCTTCCGTCCAGACACATTTTTCACTGGATGCAATGAAACAATTTCTTTCATGCTCCATGCACTGGAAAAGCTGAACTGTTGTAGCTTCAGTTCTTAATGTGTTCTCAGCAACACCAGTTATAATACCTCCTTTGAACTGAAATTTTGGATTAATATGAATTTCAGCCAACTGTGAAATACATATTTTTTCCTCTTCAGGCAATCTAGCTGCTACAGTCTTAAAAAAAATGTCAGTTTCTTGACTTATTTCCTGCTGATATTTTTAAAGAAGCAATAAGTTTTTGTATTTGCTTTGGATTTGTTAGATACTGAAGACAGTCAACGACGAGCAGTGTATGCTGCACTAGAGTGTTCAAATATAAAGGAAGAGTATAGCAACAAATTGGCCAAGTACCTTTTCTTTTCATACTACACAACATAATTTGTTCACACAAGAAACTGACACAAGTGCTGTTTCCATTGTCATCGGTAAAAGTTTGCTCCAGATATGCAATAAAGTCTTTTACTTTTGTGACACAATCATGCTCACTACATTCACTGCATGTTTCAATGATTATGTACGTCTGTAGAATTTTCTCTAGCTGTGACCACAGAGTTATTTTCAAGTCTATCCATTTCAAATCGTGGGCCAATACACAATTGAGTATTTACACAATTGTCAATCCATACATTAACTTGAACTTTTGGAATGCCTTCCACTGATATCATATAGAAACATATAGCATCGTTAATTACAGCATGGCATCACATGTCACTTCACGCAATTCTCCCTACATTTTCACACAAGTCTTTAAAACTTTCAATAACAAGCCTCTCCTCATTTCTCTTGCTTCTTTCATCTGGATCTTTTCTAGAGTCATATTCAGAGGGTTTGCTTAAATAATCATACTTCAATAGGAAAGGAAAGTGTAAACTGGCAGGGTTGTTAGCGAAAGCCATAAGGGGGGATACTAGTACTCATGGTTGTACCTCTTTTTTAGACTAATATCAGTGTCCAATGAGAAGTTCAGGCAGGCAGGTGCTAAAGAGGTCCAAAACTTACAAGATTCTCACAACAGTAAAGTAAATAATAATGTTACCGTATTTAACCAAAATATTGGTGGATTAAAGAAAAAAGTAGATTCTCACAAAAGTAAAGTAAAAAATAATGGTACCATGTTTCAGCAAAATATTCCAGGATTGAAGAATAAAGTAGATGAGCTCCTGGTTTGTTTAGATGGCATTGAATCTGATAATGCAATAGATATACTATGCCTGTCTGAGCATCACATCGTGTCTGATATGGAAAAGGTAAATATCAGTGGTTATAAACTAGCTGCACATATGAGCAGAGAGAATAAGGTGAGAGGAGGAGTTGCCATATATGTCGAAAGTTATCACTGTGTAAAAAGCTTAGATACAAAAAAGTTTTGTCTAGAGCAACATATATAAGCATGTTCCAGTCAACTTAAACTGCAGGACGGCTCGTTTATAATTGTAATACTATATAGGTCCCCTTCAGGAAACTTTCATTTATTCCTGGAAAACTTGGATGCCTTGTTGTGCTGTCTGTTAGATAGGGAAAAGCAAATTATTATTTGTGGGGACTTCAATGTTGATTCATTGAAAGACTGTAATAGGAAGAATGACCTGGAAGTCTTGCTCGGTTCTTTCAATTTGACATCTGTCATTAATTTTCCTACTCGGGTAGTAAAAGACAGCAGCACATTGATAGATAACAGTTTTATAGACCAAGATAAATTTAAAAATATAAATTCTCGTCCTGTTGAGAATGGCCTTTCTGATCATGGTGCTCAGCTAATTACAGTATATGACATAGCACCATTCAGTAATTCAAAAGTACCCTCCAAAGTTGTGTGTTCAATTAATGACTCAAAAATTAGAAATTTCAGGGAAAATCTTCAGCAGTTAGACTGGGATGAGGTGTACAAGGAACCCGATGCTAATTTAAAACATAATTCATTTCATGATAAACTTGTAAGACAATTTGAAAACTGTTTCCCCAAGAAAGTAGTTAAATCTAATTATAAGAAACCACGCAAAAAACCTTGTCTTACTAAAGGAACAAAAATATCTTGTAACCACAAAAGGGAACTGTATATTACAATAAGAAAGAATAATGACCCAGACACAGCCAAATATTATAAAAACTACTGTGCTACATTAAGAAAAGTTATTAAAAGTTTCAGAAGCATGTGCATCATGTCTGATAACAAAATCAAAACAACTTGGAATATTATTAGAAGGGATACAGGACAACCAAGAGTACAGGATGATGGCATTACGATCAAAGCAAATGAAATCTTCACAAACAACAAGCCAGAAGACGAAAACATTTTGAATAATCATTTTTAAATGTTGTAGAGAAAGCAGGATCTAAACGTTCATTAGAAGAAGCAAGGCAGTTAATGGAAGAGGCCTTCCCACACCATTTGATACAATTGAAATTCCACCCACCTCTCCTTCTGAAATTCTCTCAAAAATAAAAGCTCACATGGAACTGATGGCATTTCCAGCAGGATAATAAAAGCTTGTTCCCAAGAGATAAGTGGGATTCTTAGCCACATATGTAATAGCTCTCTGAAGCTGGGTATTTTCTCAGATAGACTGAAGTATGCCATTGTTAAACCACTGCATAAAAAAGGGGATACGTCTGATGTCAACAACTACCCCCCAATCCCTCTTCTGACTGCCTTATCCAAAATTCTTGAAAAAGTAATGTATTGTACAGTAGCTTCACACCTTTGTAAAAATTAAGTTTTAACAAAATGTCAGTTTGGTTTCCAGAAAGGTTTTTCAACGGAAAATGCTATATGTACTTTCACTAATGAAATATTAAATGCTCTGAGTAACCGGATTTTTTGTGATCTCTCAAAGGCTTTGGACTACGTAAATCATGGAATACATCTAGATAAGCTCAAGTACTGTGATATGAATGGGACAGCGCTCAATTGGTTTAAGTCATACCTACCTGGAAGAGTGCAGAAAGTTGAAATAAGCGGTTCACATAATATGCAAAAAACTGGTGATTTCTCAAAGTAAGGAACAATCAAGAATGGGGTGCCGCAAGGTTCGGTCTTTGGTCCTCTGCTGTTCTTAATACATATTAATGACTTGCCATTCTATATTCACAAAGATGCAAAGCTGGTACTTTTGCTGATGACACAAGTATAGCTATCACACCCAACAGACAAGAATTAACTGATTAAATTGTAAACGATGTTTTTCAGAAAATCATTATGTGGTTCTCTGCAAATGGGCTCTCATTGAACTTTGACAAAACACAGTATATACAGTTCCACACTGTAAATGGAACGACACCATTAATAAATATAGACTTCGACCAGAAATCGGTAGCTGAGATAGAATATTCAAAATTATTAGGTGTATGCACTGATGAAGGGTTCAACTGGAAAAAACACACTGAAGATCTGCTGAAACGTTTGAGTTCAGCTACTTATGCTATTAGGGTCATTGCAAACTGTGGCGATTTACATCTCAGTAAATTAGTTTACCACGCCTGTTTTCATTCTCTGCTTTCATATGGCATCATATTCTGAGGTAACTCATCATTGAGTAAAAGGGTGTTCATTGCACAAAAGCGTGTAATCAGAATAATTGCTGGAGCTCATTCAAGATCATCCTGAAGACACTTATTTATAGAGCTACGGATCGTCACTGTAGCCTCACAATATATATATTCACTTATGGAATTTGTTATTAACAATCTGAACAAATTCAAAAGTAGTAGCAGTGTACATGGCTACAACACTAGAAGAAAGGATGATCTTCACTACTCAAGGTTAAATCTAACTTTGGCTCATAAAGGGGTAAATTATGGTGCCACAAAAGTCTTTGGCCACTTACCTAATAACATCAAAAGTCTGACAGATAGCCATATAGCATTTAAAAGGAAATTACTTATTAGATGAATTTTTGGATATAGTAAGTGGGTAATTCAACCCCCCACCCACACAAAAAAATATTAAGATTAAGTGTCATGTAATATTTTGTGTAATGCAATATCTTGTATAGACACCTTTTGTTAACCTGACACGTTTCACATTATTACGAAGTGCCGTATTCATGATCTATGGAGCAAGTACTGATCTAATCTCATCTAATGCGATAGATTGGCGAAAATTCTTCGTATTGCACGGTGTCTTAACCTTGGTCGAGCTCTTGGGTATTTCTTCTCGTTTCCTACCACATCTTTGAAGTACCAAAGTTTATTACCATCCCCTTCTTCGAAATGCTTAGCACAGGCCACATATCTGCTTTTAACGATTCACAGTACATATCCGTAACTGCTGGGAACCGGAACACGGTGACAGACCTTTTATCGCCACTGGATCTGTAATTGCTTGAGCACCCTGGGACAGAACACTAGTCCGTCATCTGAAAAATATTATTAAATTAATGGTAATACACATTTCCTGTAGATAACTAACTGCTTTTCACTAGCATGTTTACCATGTGGCTTCAGTCTCTACGTTACATTTACATTTCGTTTCTATAAAAACAAATCAGTCAGATAACTCACCTTTATATACAGACCAGCGATATTTCGACATCTAGATAAAAAGTTTGCAGCAAAAAAATTAGCAGATCTCACAGCAAACGAAGCCGAACATCCACAATGTACTTCTCATGACTCCAGGTTGTGTAAAGTGAGCCATGGCACTTCACTTGCAAGCTCTGTGGGGCCTTAAACTAAATGTTTCCGCTTTTAAAGTGCCAATACAACTTATTAAAAGATATACAGATCGCATGCTTATCGTAATATGCAAGACCACTACAAAAATTCGAGATACATAAAGTATTATAGGTAAGATTTCGCGCACTTTGCAAGCAAGTTAAATACTCGCACCCCTAATTTGTCTCTATGACTTAAATAGACTGTAGATTAGCAAACGACAGCAGTTTCATCGCATTAAATTCATCGAAATACGAAAAATTGTTTTCACATGGGCACTACTGCAGATATATTGTATAGCTTAAAATGCTCCACATCTAAAAAACAACCGCAAAAAGTTTCACACTATTTGCAGATAAATTAAATATTTTCATGTCTAAATTGTCTTTATGACTTCTTAGAATACACACAGGATTTAATTCGTCTAGAGCACTAACGTAAATTTAACTCACACCATTTAGTGAAACAGTACAATATATGATACACTAACACCTAAAGCCTAATGCGTAACAACACCAGGAAACAACATTTTCCCCTCGTCTAGCTGACATCCGACTAGTTTTACTATACTACATTAAGAGCCAGCAACACCTAATGCCTGACGCCTAGTGCCTAATGGTTAGTGGATAACCCAGTACTCATCCAAGCAACAACAATATAACATGTTACAGATGGAATACAGCCATCTGATGTCGGAATACTATATCGCAACTCAGTGACGACTAATATCTAACGAAGAATGACAAAGTAGTTCTCGCAAAACTCCACTTCGTCACTTTTTTAAGGGAACATATGTTTGAGGTAGGTTGCGCGATAATTACATCCCAGTTCTGTTAATACAGCCTGGTAAGGGTCTCAGACTGACGAATAGCTATCATAGCGTGATATATTTTTATGAAACACACTGCAAAAAAGGCACATGAACTGTGAAAGATACACTTGGAAACGTGGATCATTTCCCAAAACGTGTTATCCGTGTTATGCAAATGATAAATAATTATAGATTAGGAACTTTTACTTCAGCATATTGACACTAGCATAGCGCAGTGAAACGTGTACTGTTATCTGTTCGTCCTATTAGAGCAGTAGGCTAGCAGCACCTGACTCACACACCAAAAACATCACGATTCCACCAAACATGTAATGCAATTTTTATCTGTAGTGTCGGTATATATTCTAGTTTTAACACTAACAACCAGAAGTGAAGTCATAATATGAGCAACTTACGAGCTGAAATTACTTCCCAGCTAACACATTGCTTAACAACAGTAATGCCACATATATATGATATAGAATTTTTCTGTGTGTGGTAGATTAAATTCAACAGTTTTCTGATATATTGGTAAATGCCAGAACTATATACTTATATGGACATGTCGGAAAGAACAGACACCATATCCATATGTTCTGGCAATACTGGTCATGACACTCTTCTTCTGTGCGGATGCACACATATTACTCAAACTCTTACGGGACTTGGTAAGAGTGTCTTCCACGGGTAATGAGTGAGTTGGGTAGGGACACTACGAATGTAGTGTGTGGACATACAAGGTGAGAATGTGGGTCTTGCGGGAGGCGTGCGTGAGATAGTTCCTGCAGTTGCACTATCCTCTGTGCCCTCGGTGACTCAGATGGATAGAGCGTCTGGCATGTAAGCAGGAGATCATGGGTTCGAGTCCCGGTGCAGGCACACATTTTCACCTGTCCCCGTTGATATATATCAACGCCTTAATTTCGTTTGAGAAGGATTTGGTGGACAGCACCTGCACAGCACATGTACGTATAAGCCTCACAGTTCATCAGTTTGGTTAGTCTTCAATGTCTTCTAGTAGTATCAATACGTGAACCATGCTTATTACTTTTTTAAGCACTTATTCCACTTCATATAGCACCCAAATATTTTTACGATTCCAGGAACATATGACTTACAGCTCGCATGTTTTGGGAGAGAATATCACAGCATTCAGAACTCAAATAAAGAGTATCTCACAAATCACATTCCACTAATCTAACATTAATAAAACGACTCAGAGTTACAGGACTTAGCACATGTTAGCAAGTTTTTCTCTATAAATGCTTATTAATGGAACTAGCAGTTTAGCAAACGAATAGATGCCTACCAGTTCATGCCACAACAGAATCTCATAGCAGGGAACGTATTGCAATTACCGCTATGCAATTTGAAAAGAAAATACTTAGCACAGCTTATGTAATACTTGTATCACCCATGTTAGCCATCTCATCCCGTTTTATAGGTGTAATATGGATTGTGAATAACATTACTACTTTCCTCTTGCATACTCATAAGTTGTGATTTTATATTAAGTAGTCACACAGATCTATTTTGTTAAAAAAGATTCCTTCAAAGTCTTGCTTAATATCCACAAACTGATGCAGTAGCCAAGGCATTTGACCCATTAGAACATTCATTGTAACATCCTCCAACTCCGCTTTATATGACATAGCCATTGGATTTTTGTATTTAATTTAAATGGTTCCCAGACTTCTCTGTTAATTTTTTCCAGTATACCTATTGCTGATGCAGTATTATCCACTTGTAGGGAATATAGCAGTTTTATATTGAGACCATGTCTTTCTCTACAATATACTTTCTTTCCTCTAGTAATATTACATTTATGTGGTGTCATCTCTCCCCTGCATCTATCTAGTGGCTACATTAAAAGTCCTGCCACTTTCACTTACATCTACATTTATGCTCTGTAAGCCACCAAGGCTGTCCTTTTCTGTTCCACTCGCAAATAGACCGAGAGAACAACGACTGTCTATATGCCTCTGTGCGAGCCGTAATTTCTCCTATCTCATCTCCATGGTCCTTACGTGAAATGTATGCTGGCGGCAGCACATTCGTTCGGCAATCACCTTCAAATGCCTGTTCTCTGAATTTTTTTAATAGTATTCTTTTAAAAGAACGTCGCCTTCCCTCCGCAGATTTCCATTTGAGTCCCTGAAGCATTTCCGTAATACTTATGTGTTGTTAGAACCAACTAATAACATATCTAGAAGCCCGCCTCTGAATTCCTTCAATGTCGTCCTTTAATCTGATCTGTTGTGGATACTAAACACTCGAGCAGTACTCAAGAATCGTTTTATATGGAGTCTCCTTTACAGATGAACGACACTTTCTTCAAATTCTCCCAATAAACCGAAGTCGACCGGCGCCTTCCCAACTGCAGTCCCTAAATGCTCGTTCCACCTCTTATCACTTTGCAACGTTACACGTATATATTTAAACGATGTGACAGTGTGAAGCAGCACATTACTAATGCTGTACTAGAACGTTACTGGTTGGTTTTTCCTACTCAACCATTTTAACTTACATTTTTCTACGTTTAGAGCTAGCTGCCATCCATCACACCAATAACAAATTTTGTCTAAGTCAACTCAACAACGACACCTTCACGAACACCACAACATCATCAGTAAATAACCACACATTGTTGGCCGGCCGGTGTGTCCGAGCTGTTCTAGGCGCTTCAGTCTGGAACCGCGCGACCGCTACGATCGCAGGTTCGAGCCCTGCCTCGGGCATGGATGTGTATGGTGTCCTTAGGTTAGTTAGGTTTAAGTAGTTCTAAGTTATAGGGGACTGATGACCTCAGAAGTTAAGTCCCCTAGTGCTCAGAGCCATCTGAACCATTTGAACAGATTGTTGCCCACCCCGCCCGTCAGATATTATGTATACAGAAAATAATAGTGGTCCTGCGGCACTCCTATTGATACACTTATCTCTGATGAGCACCCGCCATCAAGGACAACATACTGAATTCTATTAAGAAGTCCTCCAGCCACTCAGGTACCTGAGAACTTATTCCATATACTCATACCTTTGTTAGGTCTGCAGTGGGCACTGTGTCAAATGCCTTAGGAAATCGAGAAATATAGAATCCGCTTGTTGCCCTTAATCCATAAGTCGCAGTATGTCACGTTAGGAGAGAGCAAACTGAGTTCTGCATGAGCGATGCTTTCTAAAACCGTGTTGATTCTGGACATAATGTTTTCGGTTTCCAATAAACCGAACTCTGAATATGTTCAAGAATACTGCTGCAAACCGATGTCAAGAATATTGATCTGCAATTTTGCGGATCTGATCATTAACCCTTCTTATGTACAGGAGGCACCTACACTTTTTTCTAGTAGTTTGGGACTGCGCTAGGCGAGAGACCACCAATTCCGATTATTCCTTCTGTATAAGGCTTCTGATTTCTGAATGTTTGTTTGGATTTGATTACTCTCCTATATAACAGGTCCTTGTGCCACAAATTTCGATTACTCACTCGTTATAAATACAGAATATGCCGTATCCCCATTTTCATTCCTTTTTTCCCATATTTTCCATACTTTTATCCATAGTCTACGTGAAGAAGTACATTAATACTGACGCTATTTTTGTTCTCTCCACCGCGTTTCTTTAGCAATCAATAGCGATCTGGATATCTCCACCAATCCGGTGATATGCTAGAAAGTGTCTGTAATGCTAACTGCCAAAGCGAACTCACATACACACTTGCTAAAACACACACATGTGGACTGCTGACTTTAGATATCTCAAATACAGCTAGATGCCAGTTTTTGAAGGAGGAAAAACTGTATTCCCTCTGTAATGTGTTAAAATGTTGTTGCTTGGAAGCTTAATGAATTATGCATTAACAATTAGGCCTTACCTGTTATGTGTTAGATTATACTGAGTGTTAATGTAGTATTCTAACACCAGATGGATGTCAGCTACTGGAAGAGAAAACTGTACTCCTTCTGTAATATAATGTTGTTGACTGTAGCTGTTCGTGTTAAACATTCGGTGTTAATCATTATGTACTATCTGTTGTTGGTTCTTAATAAGCCTTCTAACGCTTGATCGATGTTAGCTAATTGGGGGGGGGGGGGGGGGGGAGGGGGCAATTTACTACTCCCTCTTTACTATATTAGAATATTGTTGCCTGGAGGCGTCATGCATTAATTGTTAGGTATTACTGGATTATAAATTTTGTTGTATCACTAGAAGTTATAAGTTAAATCTGCAGTACTGTTCCAGATGAATTTAATGTTGTGTGTATTTTAATAATTTATACAGACAATTTAAGTGCAGAATTATTTAATTTACTTGCTGGGAATGTGGAAAATTTGACTATTTTTTTAAACATAGTGAGTTTAAGCTATTAGACAGATGAGCAGTAGCACCTGTGTGCAGACAATTTTTATGTGTTTGGATGAATATAATGCGATTAAACTACTGTCGTTCGCTTACCTACAATTTATTTGTATAATACAGACAATTTTCTTGCGGAAATATTTAATTTGCTTGCAATGTACGCAGTATCTTACATGTAACACAACTTCATTTTGTTCGAAGCTTCATAGAGGTCTTAAATTTTACGATATGTATGAATTAAGTTGTACAGACACTTTAGAAGCAGGAACATTCGATTTAAAGCTCCATGGAGCTTCCAAGATGGTGCCTTACATATAATGCAATAAATGATAAATCATTTTATTTATTATCTAAATATCGACTCTATCATCTTCTCTGAAGATGTCATATCTCTCTGTTACCCTGCTTGGTCATTTCGTGAGCATCTCATGAATATATGTGAAGAAAACATATTGTTGTTCAGTTTGAATGACATGTCGTAATAAGACACCATCTTCCTTCTTAAAATCAAACAGTTTCTACCTTCCTTCCTAAAATTTAACACCTTCTTCCTTCCTTCCTTTTTTCCTTCCTAATAAGGTGCCTGTCTTTTGGCTACGTCGCGCGTGTCGTGTATTTTTATTAGAAATGGTGTTATAACAGTTTATTACAGGAAATATATAGTCTATAAACCTTGTAGAGAAACTTGGTACCACTGTTCTGACTGAAAACTTTGCCCAAAGCTGTTATTGTACTTAAGAGGAAAGGCCGCTGGACCTGATGGGATACCAGTTCGATTTTACAGAGTACGCGAAGGAATTTGCCCCCCATCTTGCAGCGGTGTACCGTACGTCTCTAGAAGAGCGTAGCGCTCCAAAGGATTGGAAAAGGGCACAGGTCATCCCCGTTTTCAAGAAGGGACGTCGAACAGATGTGCAGAAGTATAGACCTGTAACTCTAACGTCAATCAGTTGTAGAATTTTGGAACACGTATTATGTTCGAGCACAATGAATTTTCTGGAGACTAGAAATCTACTCTGTAAGAATCAGCATGGGTTTCGAAAAAGACGATCTTGTGAAACTCAGCTCGCGCTATTCGTCCACGAGACTCAGAGGGCCATAGACACGGGTTCCCAGGTGGATGCCGTGTTTCTTGACTTCCGCAAAGCGTTCGATACAGTTCCCCACAGTCGTTTAATGAACAAGTAAGAGCATATGGACTATCAGACCAATTGTGTGATTGGATTGAAGAGTTCCTAGATAACAGAACGTAGCATGTCATTCTCAATAGAGAGAAGTCTTCCGAAGTAAGAGTGATTTCAGGTGTGCGGCAGGGGAGTGTCGTGGGACCGTTACTATTCACAATATACATAAATGACCTTGTGGATGATATCGGAAGTTCATTGAGGCTTTTTGCGGATGATGCTGTGGTATATCGAAAGGTTGTAACAATGGTAAATGGTACTGAAATGCAGGAGGCTCTGCAGCGAATTGACGCATGGTGCAGGGAATGGCAATTGAATCTCAACGTAGACAAGTGTAATGTGCTGCGAATACATAGAAAGAAAGATCCCTTATCATTTAGCTACAATATAGCAGGTCAGCAACTGGAAACAGTTAACTCCATAAATTATCTGGGCTCTGAGCACTATGGGACTTAACATCTATGGTCATCAGTCCCCTAGAACTTAGAACTACTTAAACCTAACCCAGCCATCACGAGGCAGAGAAAATCCCTGACCCCGCCGGGAATCGAACCTGGGAACCCGGGCGTGGGAAGCGAGAACGACCACGAGCTGCTGGGAGTACGCATTCGGAGTGATTTAAAATGGAATGATCATATCAAGTTGATCGTCGGTAAAGTAGATGCCAGACTGAGATTCATTGGAAAAATCCTAAGGAAATGCAATCCGAAAACAAAGGAAGTAGGTTACAGTACGCTCGTTCGCCCACTGCTTGAATACTGCTCAGCAGTGTGGGATCCGAACCAGATAGGGTTGATAGAAGAGATAGAGAAGATCCAACGGAGAGCAGCGCGCTTCGTTACAGGATCATTTAGTAATTGCGAAAGCGTTACGGAGATGATAGATAAACTCCAGTGGAAGACTCTGCAGGAGAGACGCTCAGTAGCTCGGTACGGGCTTTTGTTGAAGTTTCGAGAACATACCTTCACCGAAGAGTCAAGCAGTATATTGCTCCCTCCTACGTATATCTCGCGAAGAGACCATGAGGATAAAATCAGAGAGATTAGAGCCCACACAGAGGCATACCGACAATCCTTCTTTCCACGAACAATACGAGACTGGAATAGAAGGGAGAATCGATAGAAGTACTCAAGGTACCCTCCGCCACACACCGTCAGGTGGCTTGCGGAGTATGGATGTAGATGTAGACCCCCAGTAGGCCTTTGTTATTTGTAATAATAGCAATAATTGTCAGTCAGTATAATCGATTACATTTCTCTAGTGTATAACATGATGCATGGCGACGCTGAATACGTCAACACGTGGAGACGCCTCAGCTGTACTCTAGCACCAGAAAGTCAGCGATTTTCGAACAAGAACCCGCCTTGCTGCCCTTCTTTCTTAATTCTGTCGCCTTGGCGGTATTTGCTCTTGCACGGTCTTGCATAACATAACCTGGTGGAAATATGTAAGCGATTGCAAATGTTATACAGATTATTGTACGTTACTTCGGTGTACATTTATGTTATCAAGGGACTGCTATGTCGTGCAATCATTCTAACGACTCTGTTTTGTTTGCAGCTTTGGCGAGCCAATGCAGCGCGCAAGAACTAGTTCGCGTACTCAACGATCTATTTGCACGATTCGACAAACTTGCCACAGTGAGTACCATTTTGTGCATTAATGTTTGTTTTAGTAAAAGGAGACACAAAATAAGTTATACAGTAGCCATAAGAAAGCAGCGCACTCGATGCAAATTTAACCAGTCTCATCAGTTCGTCGACAGAAGCTATGTAATTGACGATACCCGGAAACTACTGCATTAACTTTCTTAGATTCGGAATAACAAAAAAAAATAACTGCCCTATCTTTAACTGGAGACGTCTAAATGCTTCTTAAAGTAAACCACCTGCTGCCTGACAAATTTGTCTATAAATACCACTCGGAATTGTTCAAATGGTTCAAATGGCTCTGAGCACTAAGGAGCTTAACTTCTGAGGTCATCAGTTCCCTAGAACTTAGAACTACTTAAACCTAACTAACCTAAGGACATCACACACATCCATGCCCAAGGCAGGATTCGAACCTGCGACCGTAGCGGTCGCGCGGTACCAGACTGTAGCGCCTAGAACCGTTCGGCCATTCCAGCCGGCACCACTCGGAATTGTAATTAGACGGAATACACTTTAAGTAAACTAAACAATTTATTCAAAATGATTGACCACAGGCATGTCAACGACAAAACAGATGCTTTTCATAACGAAATGTATTTTTACACTTTACTTGAGCATGTGTTCAGTTCGTTTACCATTGACTGCAAGGTACATTTGCAATCGCCGTTTGAGAGATAGATGAACAGATTAAAGCACATCGTATAATACGTCCTTTTCGTGCTGCCGCTATTCGACGGCACATATCATCTGGTATAGCTGGAGCTTCATGATAGACTGTATATTTCAGTGCTTCCCAGAGAAAGAAATCAAGAGGAGTCGAATAAAGAGACCCAGCAAGCCACTGTACTGCAACATTCCGTGCTATCCAACGGTCAGGAAACTTTACCTACTGTATTTGAATGCAACACGGAAAGAGTGAGATGAGCAACCGTCACATCGGAACCACAAACACAATTGCTTACCCAGTGGTACCTCTTCCAGAACAGCATCTAGAAATTCGTAAGAAAGTGTGCGTACGTATTTCCATTTAACATACCTGGGATGAAGTAAGGTCCCACAATGGAATTTCCTATGATGCTGCAAGATAGGTTTAGCTTCATCGTCGTTGCTGTTGTACCTGATGAAGCCAGCGTGGATTCTCAGCTGCCAAGCCGTGCATTTGACGTAAATTTGCATTACCGTGGTTCATAAACGTTGCTTCGTCAGCAAACAGCAGACGTTAGAAAGCTTAGTGTCGTCTCCCATGCGATGCAGAGCAAATAAAAAACTTCTGTACGATTTTCGAAATTATGTCCTCCGAGTGCCTAATATAACAGACGATAAGTGTGAGCCTTATGTCGATGCTAGGCGCAAATGACACTCCTCTGTCTGATCGCACATTCCCTGGCAATACGTCTCGTGCCAACATTCGGCGTATAAATGTAGCACGTCTAATTTCTCATTGGTGTACATGTCTGCAAGCAAGGAATATTGAAGCAGAAATGATTTCTGCAGTGCAAACAAATAAATAGTCGAAAGGCTTGATACAACGATGTAGCCTGGCATGAGCCTGTTTACAGCGAAATAGCCGATTCCGGCCGAGTTCTCTTTCGGTTTTAGAATGATTCTCGGAGTCTTCTGCGAAGCGCTTCAACCTTAACGTTAACAAGCATTATATTACTCCACTCATCTGCCAAGCACTTTGGGATGCTGTTGAAAAAAGTATAACATATTATTTAAAAAATCGTAGTTGCTTCAAATCTCGATCGATACGAGCGTTAAAACTGTTAACCATATACCAAACTACATGCCGCTTATCGTATTCTCCACTGCTGCAAACCTCTTTCGATGTCTGGAACGGTGCACGAAATAAAAGGGGTTTCGCGTCTTACGTGACTCACCCTTCATATGCATTTTAGTGCAACATTAAAGCTGGAGAGGCATATTTTTCTTATTCCATGATATTCTTCTCCATAATACTGTCAAATATGTACCAAGGCTCGTTCGTAAAAAGTACCTGTACAACTGGGACGTATTACTTCATTCCATACACGTCTCACAACGTGAACATCAGGAAAATTAAATTAATACGTTGGTTTATCGACAGCCACTTTGAGATACATTGCAGAGTTCCTTTTAAACATGTGCAATAATTACATTTAACGAACATTTGTTTCTGGTGGTGTCATAAACTACATGAAAATCGATTACACAGCCTCCAACACTACCGTATTTGTGATTCGTCAACAGACTTACTGGGGTCGGGTCCTTGATAAGCTGCTGACTGAATAAGACAGAGTAACATGTTTACTTGCGATAATGCATTAGCAAATATGGCTGGCAGCACCTCCACCTTGCAGGAAGTTTTTGCTACTGGTATGAACAATCGTCATCAAGGAAAAAGCATTTCGCTTGTGGTAGGCATTCTGATCATATTGCTGAGCTAAATGCATTCCAAGCATGGGAAGATGTATGGATAAATGGTGGGTTACGTAGAGGAATACTTCTTTACGCGGCCATCAGAACACTTCATCTGTTAGTCAATAATTCCTGTTGCAGATAGATTGGGTTTTTTGCACTATGTTTTTGTCTTTACCGTGCAGGGATGTAGTATACTTATCGAGCCATGTTATAAGAGTCACTTTTAATACATTATACCGGTACATCTCTAAATTTCTTCCCTAGGTGGCGGCTGCTTCATTAGCGGTGTTGTGTATAATGAAGAGGTTCACTGGTGACAGGAAAATCCAGGAGAGTATGTTGCAGTGACATGTATTACTTTCTCACACACGCGTCTAGCAAAGTGCTGTATTCCACGCCACATAGTATAGTGGTGTGTGGCTGTTACAAATCTCATTTCTGACTATAGTCTTATATATAGAAAGGAGGATCGTCTCGGGAAACCGTTGTATTTCCGAATGTCATACAAATTCCTAAAATATATGTAGATCGCACAAGTAACTAAATGAGATGAGTCTGTGCACAGTCCCTGTGTGGTAAGATATACTCTAGTCGAAATCTGTTATCATGCAGATGATTAAAGTTATAGGCCACATTGATCATTGCTCTGGAGAACTAAAATCGACCCCTACCGATATTCTTGCCATTAATAAAATAACTGTCTTCGAGATATACAGCAAGTTTCACATTCAGTTCCTGTGTTCGAAAGTGCAATTGCATTATTGTCGTCAGCAGTTATATTTCTGTAATTGTTAGGCTGCGTCACCATTTTTGAAGATGAAGTATGACTTTATCATAGCAAAGGAAAAGCGCGAGGGATTTAAAGACGAGTAATGTTACGTGTCAAGGCATTTCATCCGTTGTCACACATTTCCTGCCCGATACAAACACATAACACTATGCTTTCCAGTCGCTTTAAACTAATGGCAATAGGCCACTGGAAACGGTTGTGACCATAAAATAGCTAAACTAGAATTATCATCTGCATGATGTAGTTAGAGAAATGATTTCTATTTTCAGATACATTTCCTTGGTTTGCTAGCTGCTGTCTACATCATATGACAGAGTCCTTCGTAATACTACGTTAGTTAACACATGTATTTAAAAAAGAACTCATTCTTGCGTAATGTTAGAGTATTTTGGGAAAAATTAATTTCCATGGTTATACGGGATTAAAGTAGGTAGTGAGAATTTATTAGAAAGTAAGCAGACTCAAAATGACGTAAAATATACCAAGCAGTTGAAGTTGTAAGATTAGAAACATACGTATCCATCTGGCTTTTTCACTCCCGGTTGGAAACAACTTTTACCCAACTGTTCAAACTGCTTGTAACGTAGGATTTTAACTAAGGATCATCCTTGCTACATCTGTAGAAAATGAAACTGGGAAAAACGTCCGTGTATTATTGAGGAACCATTAAAAATTTCATTACGTATTTTAAATGTTCGTTGCTAACAGTATTTAACAAACATCATAGGAACAAACGTGGGGGAGGGTGTTCAGCACGATGACATGTGATACAATGAATGTAGTTTACTACTGCATGTTTAAACTGTACAAAATTTGTTTTAATTAGTTCATTACGATGGTCTGTCACAATTCACCTACACGACTAATATTTTTCGCTGTTTTGCAGAATATGCCATGGTGCCACTAAGACGTAGTAATTAAGTCACACACCCTCTTAAATTACATTAACCTCATTTTTGCAGAATACGCCTTGATGTCATTAACTTGTATTAATTCAACCACACACTATAATATGAAAGTTTTTTACCTTGTAATGTATGGTAATATTTGTCGCCATTTCACATCTGGGATAAAGCTATTGCTTATGGTTCTCTCACTAGAGCCTACAGACCTTTAATGACGAGGACCTAGTAGTATCCTCTAGCAGTATGTTCTTTAGTGCACGGGAATAACGTAGTGTTTTGTTTCAGATTGAATACATTCCTCCCTTTCATCGATTTTGCATTGGGGTGGTTCAGGAGTCGCTTTTCGAGAGCATATCACTCTTCTATTTTCGTCATGTCCACCTTCATACCAAGTGCCATCGTAAAAACAGAATATCGGAATTCGGTAGTGACAGCGACTTACCTCGTCCTCCCTCATTGTCGGGAGAAATACCTCATTGGAAGGAGCGTTGGAGAAACAGGGAACATCTCTCCCAAGCAGCAGCAGAGGCTCATTAACAGACAAATGAGTTTTTGCCAAATATAAAAATTCTTTTACAATTTCTCGCTACCTTACCAACTACCCATACGTAGTGTGGGGCACAGCTTCTCTTTGCTTAAACTAATAAAATGGTACCTACGTACGGCAATGACAGAAGACAGGTTGACCGGTTTGGCTGACATTTATCATCATCAAAATATGTCTGGCAGCCTATAGTCCGTCGAAGCCATGGAAGACTTTGCAAAAAAAGTTACCCGCGAAGACTCACCATGCATGAAACGAGCAAAATAAAATTTTGTGTGGTTTTTTAGTGTTTTATCTTGATAGTGCCTCTTCCAAACCAAAATCTGAGATCCGCCACTAGTTGCCTGCACTATTGCCAGATTTGAAATACGAGGCGCTGCAGGCGAAACAATAGCCGTCTACAAATCTGTCACAACATGGGGCATTCCCTTAAGAGACATACAAAATATCGCGTTAAGTGTTTGGTTGAGGAAAATGCCGAAGCAGCTGAGCCAGACTCACAGCAGATGTCATGCATCTTCTTTTACCGACTGTGCTATGCATGTAGCACATACAGCTGTGCTGAGGTGCTCCTGCGCCTCTGGCATATCTGCCAAAGATGTGCCGTCCTCGCTCCTCCTCCCTCTCCTGCCCCCCCCCCCCCCCCACCACCCCCCATAAGAATACCTATCTGCAACTTTTTTCTGCACAGATTCAGCAAATTTTATAAAGAGGTTAAATAAAAATGAAACATTATTGAAGAATATCAAATGAATTAAATACATACATGAAAAATATTGCACACAAAAAATAATTGTATCATTTTAGTTGATAAATTACGAATTTTTATAAACACCCTAAAAATTAAAATAAAAACAAATCCTGTTTACATCAACTATTTTACATTGGTTGTAATGTGAAGAACGGATTTATTTGGTCCTCATAATTTATTAGATGGAAAAAAAGAAAAGAAGGCTGTAATTAAGAGTTGAGGAAACATCCCTTTACAGGAATTGTATTTTTATTACAATTTCATTTTGCATTTCCTTACTTACAAAATTGACTCACTGACTGTCTCACTGAAGTAAAGTTTAGCAGTTGTCATCCATGCTATATCTCAAGTAGTTTTTATCACATTTAATTTGCTCTAAGTGCATTCATAAAATGCTTCACCCATTAGCAGTTCATAAATATCCTCCAAGCAATTACGACGTTTGAATAAGCGTTTCTTAACTCACGGCTTCCAAAAGGGAAACCTTGTAAATACTTTTCATCAGCTATTTCGACTGGAATTCGAAAGCAGCTACTTCATTAGCTAGCTCTGCTGTATCAATTTCTCTGCTGTATTTGACACCAAAATAAGCTGAACATTTATCAAGACAACATAGAGTTTTATGTAAGGTGTTTCAAACGAACTTAAAGACAAACGAAATGGTTCGATCTATATGAGATGTGTTTCTTATTTCGTTATTATTATTCAACCAAATACCGTATTTTGAAGCACTCTAGCTCAAACAGTCTAGGCCCAGTCCATTGTTCGCAGAAATGCAAAGCTTCAGGTCAAATAGCAAATTTGGTTTAGCACCCTATCACCGACCATTGACTTCCTACAATACCGTACCGAAGTATCAAAAAGAATTCGATGGGTGAGCTATGTAGGCCAGCGTTGCCAACTCATTTTCGTTGCCACTTCATTTTCGACCACGGCCCTATACGACGTGTGAGAAGCCCCTACATTCACCTCGAAAGTCCCACAGATGCAAAACATTATAGACCGACGACCAAAAAACATAAAAAGAAACAATGTTATTTGATTTGGGAAGCTTGCTGTTGTTAGCTCTACTCCATGTGCGGCAGTACATCATTTTGTACTGTCCACTAAAGGTGCCAACAGACGCAGGAAATAGTCATTTGTTTTGGATATGATGTACTATTTTCAGTTATCCTCCACTAGATGTATCTGAAAAAAGATACATTTGCAGTTTTTATTTTTTATATTTTATTAAAATTTTATTGTCTGTTTCCTTTGCGTAGGACCGTCGGCCCCTGGCACTTGGGAAGCGCAGATTTGGGGGTGGGGGTGTGGTCAGGAATAGATGTTCCGCTTTACACACGGAAGAAAGTTAGCTCCCAGATGCAACTTTTTATTGCTTCAGAGGACTAGTTTCGGTGTTTCACAAGTCCCAATCTTCAGATTATTACATTGTGAAACTCCAAAACGCGTATATGAAGAAATAAAAAGTTGCATATGAAAGCTGACTTTTTTTGTATAATAGTAAATCAGGACAGGTGCAGCACAAGCGCTGAAACCTGTGCCGTTGCCAAGATTGTCAAGATGTTCCGCAGATCTAATAACCTATGCATCTCGCGTTTCTTGTTGTGATTGAAATGATGCACAGAAGTATCAGTGTTTCATAAACGCGCGCTACAGACACGTTCATGCACATATTTGGTAGCCTATTAGTCTCATTACGTGAGGTAAAAAAGAATGAAACATCTGGTTTTTGATAGTTTATTTTATTTATTCACACAACCGTTTCAAGTCCCACTGTGCATCTTTCGCAATTCACCAACGTACAGCTCTTGGTGAAACAGCAAACACTTGACAACGTAAAGGTATGTCCACAAGATGAGTCTTTCCTTGTGCGCAATCGCTGACGGACGTGAACTTAAGGGCGTGCACAAAAATTAGCACAAGGAGTGCATGTAGGCATGCCTCATTGTGCAAGCGGTCTATATGCATCTATTACTTTGCTCGGCAATATGTGCTGAGTTTATTGCAATGACTATGGCCAAAGTAGAAATCTATATCAGAGGTACGAGAAATACAAAGTGGCGCTGATGTTTTGTTTGTATACTTCCAGGAAAGCTGGTCATAGTGAGATATTAGAATTTCTACTTAAGATAACGTAGCGACAAGCCTAGCAATAACATTTCGTTAGCTGGCAACCGACGACCTTTATGACAGTCTGAGCGATTTATTTTGCATTCAAAACAACGCATTTCAGTGGTTATTCCTGTGTTGTTGTTGTTGTTGTTGTTATGGTCTTCAGTCTAGAGACTGCAGCTGTCCAAGCTACTCTATCCTGTGCAAGCTTCTCCGTCTTCCAGTACCTACTGCAACCTACACCCCTTTGAATCTGCTTAGTGTATTCATCTGTTAGTTTCCCTCTAAGATTTTTACCCTCCGCGATGCCCTCCAATACTAAATTGGTGATCCCTTGATGCGTCAGAACATGTACTACCAACCGATCCCTTCTTCTAGTCAAGTTGTGCCACAAATTCCTCTTCTCCCCATTTCTATTCAGTACCTCCTCATTAGTTAACCAATCTACCCATGTAATCTTCAGCATTCTTCTATAGTACCACATTTCGAAAGCTTCTATTCTCTTCTTGTCTAAACTATTTATCGTCCGTGTTTCACATCCGTGCATGGCTACACTCCATACAAATACTTTTAGAAAAGATTTCCTGACACTTAAATCTGTACTCGATGTCGACGAATTTCTCTTCTTCACAAACGCTTTTCTTGCCGTTGCCATAATCCTTTCTACTTCGAACATCATCACTTATTTTGCTCCCAAATACCAAAACTCATATACTACTTTAGGTGTCTCATTTCCTAATCTAATTCCCTCAGCATCACCTGATGTAATTAGACTACATTCCACTAGCCTCGTTTAGCTTTTGTTGATGTTCATCTTATATCCTCCTCTCAAGACACTGTCAGCTCCGTTCAACTGCTCTTCCAGTCCTTTGCTGTCTCTGACAGAATTACAGTGTCATCGGCAAACCTCAAAGTTTTTATTTCTTCTCCATGGATTTTAATTCCTACTCTAAATTTTTCTTTTGTTCCTTTACTGCTTCCTCAATATAAAGATTGAATAACATTAGGGATAGGTTATAACCCTGTCTCACTCCCTTCCCAACCACTGCTTCCCTTTCATGCGCTCGACTCTTATAACTGTCATCTGATTTCTGTACAAATTGTAAATAGCCTTTCGCTCCCTGTATTTTACCCCTGCCACCTTCAGAATTTGAAAAAGAGTATTCCAGTCAACATTGTAAAAAGCTTTCTCTAAGTCTACAAATGCTAGGAAGGTAAGTTTGCTTTAACTTAACCTATCGTCTAAGGGAAGTCGTAGTGTTAATATTGCCTCACGTGTTCCAACATTTCTACGGAATCCGAACTGATCTTCCCTGAGGCCAGCTTCTACCAACTTTTCAATTCATCTGTACAGAATCCGTGTTAGTATTTGGCAGCCGTGACTTATTAAACTGATAGTTCGGTAATTTTCACATCTGTCAGCACCTGCTTTCTTTGGGATTGGAATTATTATATTCTTCTTGATGTCTGGGAGTATTTCGCCTGTCTCATACATCTCGCTCACTAGATGGTATAGTTTTGTCAGGGCTTGTCTCCCAAGGCTGTCAGTAGTTCTAATGGAATGTTGTCTACTCCTGGGGCCTTGTTTCGACTTAGGTCTTTCAATACTCTGACAAATTCTTCACGCAGTATCATATCTCCCATTTCATCTTCACTTACGTCCTCTTCCATTTCCATAATATTGCCCTAAAGTACGTCGCCCTTGTATTTGAACCTCTGTATACTTCTTCATTCTTTCTGCTTTCACTTCTGGTTTTCCATCCGAGATTTTGATATTCATACAAGTGTTTCTCTTTTCTCCAAAGGTTTCTTTAATTTTCCTGTAGGCAGTATCTATCTTACCCCTAGTAATATATGCCTCTACATCCTTACATTTGTCTAGCCATCCCTGCTTGGCAATTTTGCACTTCCTCTCAATCTCATTTTTAAGACGTTTGTATTCCTACTTCATTTACTGCATTTTTATATTTTCTCCTTTCATCAATTAAGTTCAATATCTCTTCTGTTGCCCAAGGATTTCTAGTAGCCCTCGTCTTTTTAACTACTTGATCCTCTGCTGCCTTCTCTATTTTATCTCTCAAAGCTACCAATTCTTCTTTTACAGTATTTCTGTCCCCTGTTACTGCCAATCGCTCCCTACTGCTCTCTCTGAAACTGTCTGCAACCTCTGGTTCTTTCAGTTTATCCACGTCCCACCTTTTTGCAGTTTCTTCAGTTTTAATCTACAGTTCACAACTAATAGATTATGAGTCCACATCTGTCCCAGGAAAGGTCTTAGAATTTAAAACTTGGTTCCTAAATCTCTGTCTTACCATTATATAGTCTGAAATCTTCCAGTGTCTCCAGGCCTCTTCCACGTATGCAATCTTCTTTCATGGTTCTTAAGCCAACTGTTATCTATAATGTGCAAAATTTTACTAAGCGGCTTCGTCTTTTATTCCTTACCCGTATTCCATATTCACCTACTGCTTTTCCTTCTCTTCCTTTTACTACTGTCGAATTCTAGTCCCCTATGACTATCAAATTTTCATCTTCCTTCTCTATCTGAATAATTTATTTATTTTATGATACATTTCATCAATCTCTTCGTCATCTGCGGAGTTAGTTGACATATAAACTTGTACTCCTGTAATAGGCGTGGGTTTGGTGTCTATCTTGACTACAATAATGCGTTCACTATACTGTTCGTAGCAGCTTATCCATGTTCCTACTTTTTTGTTCATTATTAAACCCACTCCTGCATTACCCCTATTTGATTTTGTATTTATAACCCTATATTCACCTGACCAGAAGTCTTGTTCCTCCTGTGACCGAACTTCACTAATTCCCACTATATCTAGCTTTAATCCATCCATTTCCCTTTTTAAATTTTCTAACCTACCTTCCCGATTAACGGGCCTGACAGTCCACGCTCCGATCCGTAGAACGCCAGTTTTCTTTCTCCTGATAACGACGTTCTCTTGAGTAGTCCTCGCCCGGATATCCAAATGGGGGACTATTTTACCTCCGGAATATTTTACCCAAGAGGACGCCATCATCATTTAACCATATAGTAAAGCTGCATGCCCCCGGGAAAATTTACTGCTGCAGTTTCCCCTTGCTTTCAGCCGTTCGCAGTACCAGCACAGCAAGGCTGTTTTAGTTTATCTTAAAAGGCCAGATCAGTCAATCATCCAGGCTGTTGCCCCTGCAACTACTGAAAAAGCTGCTGCCCCTCTTCAGGAACCACACATTTGCCTGGCCTCTCAACAGATACCCCTCCGTTGTGGTTGCAACCACGGTACGACTATGTGTATCACTGAAGCACGCAAGCCTCCGCACCAATGGCAGGGTCCATGGTTCATGCGTGGGAAGGGGGGAGGCTTATTCCTAAACTCAGAAATACAATACCATATCTTCTTAAGAGAGGTTCTTAGACGTTCTGTAAAGGTTAATTAACTACTAATACGTCATTTTGATTTTATAAAATTTGTTTTCACAACATCATTCAAGAGAAATTATCTATAGGTTAACATAATCGTACTCGACAAATTCAATAATGCCATAGACACCATAATCCATGGGATGGAGGTTGTATTTTCCAATTTTGCATGTTTTACATCATAACTGCTCTTCACTTCTATCGCTAGTACTGTAGCTTGTTAAGGAACTCCACTTATTCCACTTTTCTTTTGTTCAGATGTCACGCTCTTCAGATGCTGTGCTATTAAGTCGCCACAACATTAATATTCGTCCAACGTATTCATATGCGCTTTTCATAGATTTACAGGCTGTTTCTTCTCTAATTTCCTACTTTGAGATTTATCTTAGAATTTCCAGTAACATGATTCAAGACGGTACTTGATGCTCTTAGCACCACAAGTCAAATTTTTCTTCATATGATATTTAAAGCGGCATTCCGTATGACCTCTCTTTGTCTGCAATCATCTATAACTTTCAACGTGCTTTCTTTGGATTCAACAGATATTTTTACAAATAAATCACATTAAAGTACAGCCTCAACACTCTACACTACGAAGCACACATGGGCTTCAGCTGCCTAAAATAATAACTACTTGTAAAGGACCTCACAAAGTGAATGATTTCATTTTTATCTTATTGACTTTATAACACAAAAGGTGGCTACTTCTTCCAGACAGGTGAATGAGTAAAGCTTTCGTGTACTTGATGAACACTCAATAACCCCAGTCACGCAGTAAAGTAACTTAAAAAAATAAGGTGTAGGTAAATATGTACATTCACCTCTTTTTCACTGAGGACTTCTGTTGGTAACTGCATTTGCTGAAGATTACTTAAAATCGTACATTTGTTAGTTACGCAGCGTCACACGCGCGTTGCTTGTTTGGAAGGTTCTGCAGTCCTTGTTCTGAGCTTTTATAACATATTAACATAATTAACTGCTGGCAGTGAGTTACGAAATGTAAATCTTTCCTTTTGTTAAGTGTCACACAACACAGAATAAGACTCATTCTGTTTCTGATTCTGAATGAGGAGGTGTTAACACAATCTTTGCAAGTGTAGAAATACTATCAAAAACTGTTTGACCTTCGAAATTTTCGATTGACAACAGTTTACTCCAAAAGACTTCACAAATTCTTTTTGTGAGAGACTTGCCTGTTTCATCAAAATAGCAAGGTCATGACCTCCATTCATTTCAGCGTTTGGCTCAATAAACTAAATCTCGTGGAATAGTGGCTCTGATGCTGGTAATCCATGTATCACTTTGATTGCAGCAGTTTGATAAAACTGCTGGCACCGTAGCCCAAAATCATGAATATCTGATTTTTCGTTTTCAGTGAATGTATTTAACAATTTTTCACATTCACTACCAAGGTACATTGGATCTAAATTAAGCGAAGTATATGGGTCAAGAAGATTTAATATATCCATTTTTTTAAAGGACGTTGGTTTAATAAAGTTTTGACAACATGTGATGATTAATCTCTGGCTTCGTGGCTGTAGTTGTCCTGTTAAATTCTACTTACTTTGAAAAAGAGCATTTGTGGTGTTAAAAAAACCAAGGACGTATTTCATAAATTCGAGATAAACTTTTGTGTAAACGTCGTTCATTTCATTACTAATCATTTCTGCCAGCATCACTCTGTCATCTAACCTGGCTTCACAAAATAAGAGTTGCCGAGGTTTCCACTGCTCTAAGATCCTCGATACACACTGCTGTTATGCTAGCCACCTTGTTTCAGCAGGTCTTAAAATTTTATGTTCCTCTTGGTTCATAAGTTCCTGTAATAAAGAGAGTATTGCTTGTCTTTTGCTGCTGTGGCCGAAGTAGGATACTGTGTTTTTTATTAAGTCTTCTACTTTTTTCAGCAGCTTCATTTCAGATTTACTGGTAGCAATGTGCAAGCAATGACATATACATTCAATAACAAAGAATGAGTCATGTGTATCAGCTTTCAATTTTGTCATCAACGAGCAATTTTCCTCTACCGGTCACGCTTGCATTATCTGCTGCCGTGGCAATAACATTTTTAGCTGGAATATTTTTCTCGTTGAAGCATGTAATGGTTGCATCAGACAGAGCTTATGCGGTACAGTTTATGCATCTAAGGTTATGATCTCCAATAACTGTGTAACAGTACACTTTCTGCCTTCAGAAAAATATCTGACAAATACACAAAATAATTTTTTTACGGAAGACGTCAGTGCCTCCGTCTAAAAATAATGAAAATTTCTGAGTTTGTAGAACATCGTTCAATTTAGCTACAACATGTTTTAATATAATTGTTTAATGCTCATCAAATGCTGTTGCCAAGCTTATTCAAGCTGATTTGGTGTCCTCTTCGAGATTAAGACTTGCTGTGCTTGTAGTAGGTTCATGCACCCAAGATGACACCACTGATAGTTTATTAAATTGCGACACTCGACTTTTGTGTGAACCGCAATATGCGTGTTTCATAACTTCGCTTCTTCTAGCACGCAAACTAATATCACACGCACTGCAAGGAGCACGATGCCTGTCATTAGGATCTGTAGTTAACCACCCTTTAAACCGTTTTTTTCCCTTGAACACTTTCCAGAATTTCTATTTTCGACTTTGACTGTCATTCGTTTGTAACTTTCTCTTCTTTTTCGGTACTGAAGCCATAATAATAATAAAAAATTACTACAGTTACACACCCCAAGAAAAGAAGTTTTATAAGTTTATCATAAGGCTAAGGAACTGAACTGATCTACGCGAGCTGTTTATACTTTATTTTCAACATGTGAGCACATAACAAAGACAGAACCATAATCTTCGTCGAGGTGATTAAGAATGTAGCTGTGAAAGTACAACGGTGAAGATATCACAGTAGATGCGCTAAACTTCGCCTGATAGGCCCCTGACTTCTGTCGTCGCATGTCACTCCCATTTGGAGTACATGACATTCATTGTCTTCTCTTCCGTAGCGCAGCGGTAGCGTAACCGTCTACCAAATAAGGGAGGCACGAGTTCGATTCCCGATAGGGGACTGGGTGATGTGTGTCCCTCTCATTATCACATTCATCATCATTGACACGCAAGTCGCCGAAGTGGCGTCAACTAAAAAGACTTGCAATACGGCGGCCGAACCCTGAAGGGGATATCCCGACCAATAAATGCCTACGATCAATTCATTTCATTTTCTTCGTGATTGTTACTGGCGTAAGAGTTTCAACAGCGTCCATTGTTCTTTCAATCATTACATTGTATTGCAACAGTTTTAGTTTAATTTAAGTCCTTTGCCTAGACCAGCTTTCCGTATGCAGTGGTGACATATACACAATGTTTAAAATCTATAAAGTTTGGCAACTTTTTCTTTTTTAATTTCATATTTTATGATTTTTCTTTATTCAAACAAAAATTCCCTACGTTTTACAGAGGGATCGGAAATTGGTCCCTACATTTTGGAAAAAAGAGCCCTAAGTCACTACGCGTAGGGACATGTCCCTACAGTTGGCAACTATGATACAGGAATTGTGTGCACTGTTGGCACGTATACCATGTTAGTAGACACTACGTTGATTATAGCGTGCGTTTACAGACGCGAGCTGAGATGAAGTAGTGTGAAATGAAGGAGAACAGACCTGCTTCCGCAGAATTAACCTTAACCCTTAACGTCCCAGGTGCGGTCTCACAGACCGCCAGCGGTTATTGTTAAGCCTAGGTTACACGACGACATTGGGTTGCGCCGCTCGTTGCGTGGAACGAGTTGCACGCAAGTGGTTTCGTATGTGACTGTAGACACGGCGACACCATAATACACCTCAGTTTCATCGTTTTGTGGGTCCCTGAGTCGTGTCTGAAATGAAAGTTTTGGCAGCTGCACGTCGCACAAGTTGTGATGGAGTTACAGCTTATTGCGTGGAATCGCTGCATAAGAAAAAATAAGAAACGTGTTTCGACTCGTGACTGAATGAAGAAAAGACGTCAGCTCGGTTGCTCAGCATCCTTGCTGAAATAATTTATAACGGAAGATCCAAGCAGTTCTTTTAATTATCTTAGAATGTTACCAGAACTGTTCATGTTTCTTCTAAATAGAGTTAATCATGCGACAAGGAATAAAGGTACTGTAATGCATGAAGTACTGTCGCCAGAACTGAAATTACATATATTGCTTGCATTACAATCGAGAACACTCTGCATGCTATAATATACGGTTTTAGTTGGTGATGACGCTATTTCATTAACACCAATTGTTATTAACATTAACGGTAATGATTATTAACATTAGCTACAATAATTATTCGAAGCAGGCCGCATTAAGAAGAGAATGGTTTGCAAACTACCCTCTTGAAGATAGATCTGTACAGTGGCAATATTTCAAAATTCTAACATGTGTGAATGGCGAGCACTGTAGCGACGCTTTAAATAGATACGTATTGAATAAAGAATGCAGCTTCTTGAATTGGTATAGCCTGCCCTCCTGTCAACAATATTCCTTAACAAAGAGTTGGCCAACTTGGCCATCTTGTAGACGAGAGCATTGCCACAGCTAGAATTTCACTTGGTTGTATTTTTCTTAATTCAGTTGCATATGTGCCGCTAACTCAATAAATTTTGCCCTGCACCTCAGATATTGTCAAAGCATCTATGTTATGATCGCACATGACGGTCTCAGCGGCAGCTATATGTTGCTTATTTTTGTAATCTGTATCACTGAAATACCACAAACACCTATACAAAGCATAGATATCCAAAAAGCAAACATTATTCTCCGTTCTCCACTTCATATTTCAGTTTGGCTACATTATACGAACATACATAACCTAAAAACACATGCAACTAATGTCGCCAAAGTAGGAACGAGTTGGTGAAACTAGACTGCGCAGTGGCCAGTAGCGCAGTTGCCTGTAACCTAGTGTCGTGTAAACTAGGCTTAATGCATAATAGTGGCGTGCTAGAGGTCACTGAGACGGCACCTGGGACTTTGCGTTATAGATTCAGTAGCCGGCTCTTCGTTTCGTGTTTAACGGACCCTGACTTGAGGAGTTTTAAAATGGTTTGAGGACAGTTTAGGAAGCGATGTTGGATCAGATAGCGACAACGAAATTGAAAGTGAACATAATACAGTATAGGAAAGTGAGAAGTGAAGACGAATTTATTTTGCCACCTGCGAACTCCTTGAAGGAAACAAGTGATCAAAGTGATGAAGACAGAAGTGCGGATACTGAATATTTAGCTAGAGGTTGTGCTAGAAATGCATTAGGTCGAGACAAATATGCTACACGTCGAAGCCTCTCCCGACGACGGCCAATGCCATTGTTTTTTCGCATATTGGACGTAAGTGAGATGAATGTGTTTGTCCTTCACAATTCCTGAAAAGACTCAGGTGAAGCGCTTTTAAGTTTTGAAGAAGCTTGTAAACTCGTTGATGACATCACAGATAAAAAGCGAGTCAGCAAGTATCATAAACACCGTGAACTTCGCGCATCCTTCACCGCGTTTTGCGTGTACTGGAATCAAGAGTAGAAGTCGTACAATGATTGGAAAAACGCAAAACCTGCTCCACCTGCAACCCAGAAAAGAAGAAAAAGACTCCTTATATTTGTCATTGTTGTAAAAAGCCAATGTGACATGAAGTCTCCACAAGACTTTTCAGCGAGTTCAAAGAAAACCTCTGAGAAGGAAATCAAACACCTAAAAAGTACTAGAGTAATTTTCATTTTTTGAATGTTTTTTATATTTTTATCATTACATGTATAATAAACAATAAAAATTTAGCAAAAAGTAAAATCTGGAGTCCAGGATATTTGAGTTTTCATTATCATGCAATGTTACGTTCATTTTGTGTAATTTTCTGTTTGAATGCGTTTTTTTCGTAAAAACAAACCTTAAAATTTATTTGAGTATATATTTTTGTGTGATATTAGTGTAGCCTTGCTTGTTTTGTCGCAGTCAGTTCTTGCGCCACCCTCACGATACAGTACGGTTCGCCTATGAGAGTAGAAGTAATACACTATACAGGCTTTATTTACTAGGCCTACGTGCTGTAGCTCGCGTTCTCGAAGACTTGGGTAATACCTGCGACGAATCCTAGAGTGCTATATTACTCGTTTTGAAACAAACCGACACAACAACGTGTTAACAACATTACTATTATTACATCGTTGTTGAAAATGCCCAGAATCAAAACATTAGCATCCCGGTGTCTTGTGACTTGACTTCCATATTGTAACATCGTTAACGCTTGAAAAGGAGGTAAGATGTTAGACTTAAGCATACGAAACACAGAACAAAACCACAGTTGCAGTATTGCACCGCGTGAGAAGACGGAGCTGTACTGCTCACGAGCTTTTCGTTGACGATCATCGTAGTTTACTAACTTCCAGTTGGCAGATCCGCTCTCTACTCGCTAGCCGTGAATCGTTAGAAGTCGTCAAATGTCGGAGGGCTTCGGCTGGTGTCAATTGTTTTTGGCAGCAGACAACATTAGCTTTAGACGACAGAAATGTGTGAGTTAGTCATTGTTGTTTCATGCGTTATTTACGTACCGTTTCATTTCCTTTCAATAAGCGTACCTAATTTCTGCAGTTGGGATCTTTTATTAAGCATGTCAGTAGGAAAGACGATTTCAGTTTCGTTTGCGAACAATATTTAAAAGATTTTTACTTTCTTGTGTGACTTCGGCACGTCACCACTGCAGTGGGCTATGTGGAGGTTGGGCCATTGGGGTTGCTTTCTTCGCTCGCAGCTGCCTCCGTAACTTACAATTAATACGCTATAGAGGGCTGAATTCGCTTCTTATTGCAACGCAACTCTATCTTTACACGATAAAGAAAAGTTCAACATACAACAGTTACTTAGATTCATTGTAGTATAAAAAACCGTCGAAAGATCTGCACTCATTTTATGCAGTGTCATCGTCATGAAAATGCGAGGGAGTTGGTAAAGTCCTTTCAGCAAAATTTTGGAAACGCATTGTTTTCCTATTTGTTTATAGTTTCTTGGTAGTACTGTAGTCGTATTTCCTTCAGTTTTCTGATTGCGTATTTTTCAGTGTTTCTATGTGCCAGGACATATCAACATCCCAGTTTATGAGTTTTCATCCGACAACTTATAACAATACTGGGCAATTGTCCCATTTACATTGTGCGGAGCGGTAATAGAGTGTAGTGCAGGAAGCTACTAGATCACATTTAGAGTTTATTGATATAGGCCTTAAGTGTACAGAATAAGTTTCAAAGGTTCTGATGTTCCACTTCCCATTTTTCATTGTTGATGTACACTATAAACATACAACATGCTATGAGCTACATGTCGGAAAGTTGTCTACTATGTAATACAGCTTTTCCGAATTTATCTTTAAGTTTTGGTTGTCAACGAAAGGTTCAGGAAATATGGAGTGAATATAGGCGTAGGATTACACTATTGATGAGCTATGCCAAGGTCGCTGATAACCTCGCCGTTGAGAGCCCCTCCCCAAACACACACAGTTTTGCCAACTCAATACCTAACTGCCATATTCCGACCCAACTTGGAATTCCATCAAGGCTATCACCACTGCCGAATTGTGGTGTGGTGCTGGTGGTGGGAGGGGACAACAAGAGAATACCATGTCATCACGTTCTACCTTGCTTGTTTTTTGTTAATATGTATCTAATTACTTCTTCCACATCTCGGATATTTCTGCTTTTTGATGGTATCTGTGGAACACAATGAAAGAACTAGTGAATGAATGAGGGATGGGAGCTCTACTTATGCCTTGTGATAAAGTGATGCAGATGGCACAGAGGGAATAACCTCCATATTTCATGCATGTGAGTTAGTGGCTCTTGTGGAGAGGTCAGACTACATATCTAAAGATAAGTGGCACAATCCTTAGTTGGTCCTAGAATTTTGTTCTTTCATCTATATGATCTTTCATCCCTGGCACTGTTCTCTTCTTGCGAAAAATTCAAAAAGCATAATGGATTGTAGTCCACATTAAACTGTCAGTTCCACTCTTAAGTGCTTGGCAAGTCATCAGAGGGAAGCAATGGCATGCCTCTTCCAATAAGACTATGCCCAGTAAAGCACTGTGGCTAGAAGGCGGGTGTATCTCACTCACTCACAAGGTATATATAATCCTATGATTATAAAAGCAGTGAGTCACTGTTGGAATCAACCAGCTAAAACAAATACCTTGGTGTAACACTTTGTAGGGACATGAAATGGAATGATCACATAGGTTCAGTCGTGAGTAAACAGGTGGTAGGCTTTGGTTTATTGGTAGAATACTGGGGAAGTGCAATCATTATACAAAAGAGATTGCTTACAAATTACTCAAGTGACCCATCCTAGAATATTGCTCAAGTGTGTGGGGCCCATACCACATAGGACTAACAAGATATATTGAACATATACAGCGAAGGGCAGCATGAATGGTCACTGGTTCAATTAATCCCTGGGAGAGCGTTATAGAGACACTGAAGAAACCGAACTGGCCAACTCATGAAGACAGACGTAAGCTATCCAGAGAAAGTCTGTTAGCAAAGTTTCAAGAAGCGGCTTTAAATTATTACTCTAGGGATATACTACAATCCCCAACATATCATTCACACAGGGATCATGAGGATAAGATTAGAATAATTACTGCGTGCACAGAGGCATTCATTCTTCCTGTGCTCCATACTTGAATGGAACAGGAAGAAACCCTAATAACTGATAAAACGGGACGTGGCCCTCTACCATGCACCTCACAGTGGTTTGCAGAGTATACATGTAGATGCAAGTGCAACTTGTGCTTTGTGTAAGGCACAGGTATAAAAGTAAAAGTGATAGGTATAAAAGTGAAAGTGATACACAAAAGCTATAACAAAGTGTTTTAAATATTTTTATTGAGTCACACACTGCTACAGTATATGAAGGTAATACAAGGGAAAGTCAAAAAGTAAAGGGACTATCAGGAAAAGAAATATTTATTCTGGTTATAGAAAACTGAAACATACATTATTTTTCTACATAAGCACCCTGTACTGCAATACACTATGTCCAATGTTTCACTTTTTGTTTTTAATTAGGTCAGAAAAATTTTTTTGGTTGTACCTGTAACCAGTTTTCCACCGCATCAATGACTTCTGCATTGGTTGCAGATCTTCTTCCCCTGAGCACTTCTTTCAATGGTCCAAACACGTGGGAATCGCTTAGAGCCAGGTCTGGACCATATGGCGGTTCCAACTCCTTTATTGTTTTGGACGTCTGTTTGACAGAATGTGGCTGAGTGTTAGTTTGCTGTAGGATGACATCTTTTTGCAATTTTCTGCAACATTTCGATCTGATTGCAGGTTTCAGTTTAGTTCAAAACACATAACAAGAGTTCACACTGTTGACAGTTTTGCATCTTGGGGATGAAATGAACAGCTACCACACCTTCCATGTCCCAGGGTAGTGTTAGTATAATCTTACCAGCTGATGGTTGACGTTTAAATTTCTTAGCTTCTGGCGACGATGGGTGTCTCCAAACCATGCTCACAGTCTTACTTTCCAGTTCATGATGATGCACCCACATCTCATCCAACAGTAATGATTTGCTGTAAAAACCCAGCTCCCTCACGATAATAATGGGCCAAATGTTTACAAGAACTGCCCATCCATTGTGCCTTATGCTGCACTGACAAATCTTTCAGTACCCATTGTGCATATACTTTTCCAATAGTTTTGCCTGTCACGTAAGATGGAATACACCATCGATGGCATACCCAATCTTACCTCGTCACGTAGAGAAGTCCTTCCCAGTTTGAAGCTCACTGTCCATTCACAGATTTTGCATCACAATAGTCAGCTTTCACCATACTGCACTTGCATTCAATGAATAATTTCTGCAGTTATAACACCTACACAAACCAAAAGTAAATCACAGCCCTCATTTCCTTCTGGGTGCAGATTGACAGTGGAGTTGCCATGTTTCACAGTCTGCTACAACACAATGACTAACGCAAGAATAAGAGTGGCATGCTGTATAGAACTGTTGCAGATAACAGTACTTCAGATACTAGCAGTGTTACCAAGTACTATAGTGAGAAATTGCCAAAGTCGATTTACTTTGTAACTTTCCCTTGTATTCGATTGTGAATATTGGCAGTGACTATAAGTGTGCTACTAGCCTGAAGTCTTCCATCTCCTCTTGGTTGAGAATGAGGGACTGATGACTCAAGAGGAAGTAGGCCTTGCACATAATTTAATGGTGAATTTGTAATAAAACTCTGAAAGACTTTATGCATATGACGTTCTTATTTACATATTTTGGTTTTTATAGGTCAATAAAGTGTGCTGTAGCCGAGTTAAAAGATGTGTCACACAGTACTATTAGCATGAGTTACTGAGCATTATACTTCATTGTGTCGCAGAGGGAGAGTTCTGGCTCCTCACTCATGGAGAATGGCCCAGTTAACTCACCTGAAGCTACTATAGATAGCACAACTGTAGAATGACTTTTCAAATGAGCAGTAGGCCTAATTGGTGGTGATTAACAAATTTTAAGGGGCTAGCATAAAAAATTAATAACTCATGCCTATACTGTATTTAGTTCAGTAAATAATGTATCAAAAAAGAAAAGTTCAGAATCCTGCACAGGCATATGCCCAAAATAGACCCCAGGCATCAACTCTCGTAGCTCTAATCAAGTAACTTAGTGACTGCCAGTGGCAGCAGGTGGTGTTGCTGGCAAGTGTTCATTGTGCCACATTCTCTTGCAATTCATGTAAATCACTCATTGTTTCACTCTCCTGCCTCCATATTGTGCAGTGTACCTCACCTGGCAAGGCTCTGCAGACACCTGTAGAACAGGAAATACAGTAAACACGTGGAGTCCGAGAAAGAACTGTGCCTGGTTTATACCCACTGAAACGTCAGTCAATAAAGTTCATTTTTAGTCAAAACGTAACTGACATTGCCCTGTAAATATGCAGCAACAACACTCTTCTGCTACGCAAATTTTCCCCATTGGAACTTCGAGTTTGAGAAAAAGCCCAGCAGCCTGTCCTCTGGTGAAGTAGATGACCTGTTAATGGATGCCATAAACTAAGTCGTAAAGAAAGTGGCTGGTCTGCAGAGACAGGTCGAGGATATGGAATCAGTGCATAGTGGGAATGTCCGTGTTACTGATAAGTCACATATATGTACAGTATTTAATAATCACTTTCTGAATATAGCAGGTGAACTAAATAGAAACCTAGTCTCAACAGGGAATCATATAGTGCTCGTAGAAAAAAGTGTTCCGAGACTGTTACCTGAAATGCTCCTCCATAATACTGACAAGAGGGAGATTGAGTTAATAATGAAATCACTGAAGACCAAGAACTCTCATGGATATGATGGGGCATCTAGCAGAATACTGAAGTATTGTTCCATGTATGTAACCCAGTACTTAGCCATATCTGTAATTTTTCCTTTAGGAGTGGTCGGTTTCCTGACCAATTTAAGTACTCGGTAGTGAAGCCACTTTATAAAAAGGGAGACAGGGATAATGTTGACAATTATAGACCTATTTCTATGCCATTGGTGTTTGCTAAAGTTATCGAGAGGGTTGTATAAACAAGGTTACTGCAGCGTTTAAATTCACATAATTTGCTGTCAAATGTACAGTTTGGTTTTAGAAATGGCTTAACAACTGAAAATGCTATAGTCTCTTTTCTCTGTGAGGTTTTGGACGGATTAAATAAAAGGTTGAGAACGTTAGGTGTTTTCTTTGATTTAACGAAGGCTTTTGACTGTGTTGACCACAAAATATTACTGCAGAAGTTGGAACATTATGGAGTAAGGGGAGTAGCTTACAATTGGTTCACCTCTTACTTTAAGAACAGAAAGCAGAAGGTAATTCTCTGCAATATTGAGAGTGGTAATGATGTTCGGTCCCAATGGGGCACTGTTAAATGGGACCTTCCCCAAGGGTCGGTGCTGGGGCCACTGCTGTTTCTTATTTATATAAATGATATGCCTTCTAGTATTACAGGTGATTCAAAAATATTTCTGTTTGCTGATGACACCAGCTTGGTAGTGAAGGATCTTGTGTGTAATACTGAAACATTATCAAATAATGTAGTTCATGAATTATTTTTTGGGGTAGTTCTTCTGCTTCAAAAATGGTATTTTTGGCTCAAAAACGGGCTGTTCGAGCTATGTGTGGTGTAAGTTCGAAAACCTCTTGTCGACCCCTATTCAATAGTCTGGGAATTTTGACATTGCCCTCACAGTATATATTTTCTTTAATGTCGTTTGTTGTTAGCAACATTAGCTTAATCCCAAGAGTTAGCAGCTTTCACTCAGTTAATACTAGCAGAAATCAAATCTGCATGTGGAATGCACTTCCTTGACTCTTGTGCAGAAAGGCGTGCAGTATTCTGCTGCATTTATTTTCAATAAGCTACCACAAGAACTCAAAAATCTTAGCAGTAGCCCAAACACTTTTAAGTCTGAACTGAAGAGTTTCCTCATGGCTCACTCCTTCTATTCTGTTGAGGAGCTCCTGGAAGAGCTAAAAAATTAAGCAAATTCCAGTGTTACATTCTTGATTTTCTTTATTTAAACTAACAACTTGTCGCCTGAATATGTTTCTTATATTTCATTTTGTCTGTTTCTACAATCTGCAACTGAATATGTTTCTTATATTTCATTTTATCTGTTTCTACAATAGTGTTGTAATTTCATGTATGACTCGTTCCATGACCATGGAGACTTCTCCTTAATGTGGCCCCATGGAACAATAAATAAATAAATAGATAAAAAGCTGGACCCTGGTTGTACTACTTGTTGGTCTTGAAATTTTCACCGCACTGAGCACAATAGCACCACTAATGTAAATATTGTTTGTAGAAAGATACAGGCTGCGTGAAATTACCTTATATGGCAGGAGCCAGTAAACATTTACCAAAGGTCTACCATTGTTTTAAGTGCAACAGTATTAAGAAAAGGATAGATTGCTACTCACAATATAGAGGAAATTCTGAGATGCGGGCAGGCACTACAAAAAGATTGTTAAACATGTGGGCTTTCAGCCAAAAGACCTGTGCCATATGGATCCTTCCCACCAACACATCTTTTCTGAACTGCATGTATGGGAACTCTCCCTACAATATATCCTATGTTCCCATAACCCTCCTCACCTCAATTTTCATTAGTCATTGTTCTCACCTATCCAGCCCCTTTCCTGTTTCCATTCCAGCACTGCACAGCGATATTCCACCAATCACCCAGTCTTTTTACTTCTCTTCTTTTCCGTTACCCCACCCACCCCACCCCTCTGCCCACCGTCTAACCTCCCAACAGCACCTAGCTGCCCTACCCTCTCTCCACCTTGTCCCTGCACACTCCCCTGCAGCACTTCACCATCCCCCACCTGTACTCTGCTATCCCTCCATGTCCCCACCTCAGTCTTCTCCTTACCTCCAACCCGTTGCCTCTCCCATCATGCACTGCTGCTGCTGCTCACAGTGTGGCTTCAGCTGCAAGATAGTGCAGACATGTGCATGAGCTGAGTTTGTGTGGGTGTGAGTGTCTGTAGTCTATTTTTGACAAAGGCCTTTTTGACTGAAAGCTTATTTTGTGACAGTCTTTTTGTTGTGCCTATCTGTGATTCAAAATATCTGCTACATGGTGAGTAGCAACTATCCTTTTCATAATATTGTTATCTATATAAATGACTTACGAGACAATCTGAGCATCCATCTTTGGTTGTTTGCAGATGATGCTGTTATTTATCATCTATTAAAGTCATCAGAAGAACAAAACAAATTGCAAAATGAAAAATTGGCAATTGACTCTAAAAAATGGAAAAGTGTGAGGTCATCTACATGAGTGCTAAAAGGAGTCTGTTAAACTTCCCTTACACAAATAATCAATCAAATTCATTTAAATACCTAGAAGTTACTATTATGAAGAACTTAAACTGGAAAGAACTTATATAAAATGTTGTGGGGAAGGTGAACCAAAGAATGAAACTTATTGGCAGAACAAAAAAAATGCAACAGATCTACTAATGAGTCTACAGTTGTCCATCTCCTTTTGGAGCACTGCTGCACGGTCAGTGATCATTACCAGATAGGATTAATGAAGTGTATTTAAAAGTTTGAAAAAGAACAGCACATTTTGTATTATTGAGAAATAGGGGAGAGAGTGTCACTGACATGATACCGTATTTGGGGTGGACATCATTCAAACAAAGGCATTTCTCATTGTGCTGGAATCTTCTAACAAAATTTTGATCACCAACTTTCTTCTCCGAATGCAGAAATATTTTGTTGATGCCAACTTACATAGTGAAAAATGATCATCATAATAAATAAGGAAAATCAGAGCTCACATGGAAAGATATAGGTGTTTGTTTTTTTCACACGCTGTTCGAGAGGAGAATAATAGAGAATTATTGTGAAGGTGGTTTGATGAACCCTTTGCCAGGAGCTTAAGTGTGGTTTGCAGAGCATCCATGTAGATGTAGAATAAAAACTACTATTCTTGAAAAAATATTCCTTCAACGAACTTTGCTGATGTGCTTGATTTGTGATGGTATGTATCAGTATGCTGTAACCATACCTCGGATGAGAAAAAAAATCAGAATCGCAGATTTTGTGTTGTGGTATGATAGAACTTTTGCTGTGGTTGAAGCAGTATAAATGAAATGTTGTCTTGACTGTCTTGCATTAACTTCCTCATTCAGAGTATCCTACTTGCACCCTACATTCTCTGACTTCCCCTACGGTGTTTATCCTCTACACCTCCTGTAGTACCATAGAGATTATTCTCTGATGCCATAACACACATCATATCATCCTGTCCCTTCTTGTCAGTGTTTTCCATGTTCCTGTCTTTGCCAATTATGTGGAGAACCACCTCAGTCTCCATCATATCAGTCAACCAGATTTTCAACATTCTTCTGCAGCACCATATCTCAAATATTTCAGTTCTCTTCTGTTTTGGTTTTCCCACTGTACTTGATTCACTACCGTACAGTACCGAGCCCAAAATGTAGATTCTTAGATTTTCTTCCTCAGATTAAGGCCTAAATTTGATACTAGTAAACTTTTGACCAAGAATGCCCTCTTTGCCTGTGCTAATCTGGTTTTTATGTCTCCCTTATTATGTGCGTCATGGGTGTCTCCCTTATTATGTGCGTCATGGGTTATTTTGCTTCCGAGGTAGCAAGATTCCTAACTTTGTCTACTTCATGATCTCCAGTTTTACTTTTAAGTATCTCACTGTTCTCATTTCTGCATCTCATTACCTTTGACTTTTCCAATTTACTTTTGATCCATATTTTGTACTTTTTAGACTGTTCATTCAGTTCTACAGATCATGTAATTATTATTCTTTCATCCCGAATTTTAATACCGCCCTTGAACCTTTGTTTTATTTCTGTCATTGCTCCTTTGACGTATAGGGGTGGTTAAGATTGCATCCCTGTCTTACACCCTTTTTAATTCAAGCACTTCATTCCAACCTTGTTGTTCCCTCCTGGTTCTTATACATTTTTTATGTTACCTGTCTTTCCCTATAGTTTACTCCTATTTTTCTCAGAATTTTGGACATCTTGCACTATTTTACATTGTTAGTCAACAAATTCTGTGATAGTGCCTTGATTTTTCTTCAGTCTTGCTTCCATTATTAAGCACAACATGAGAACTGCCTCTCTGGTGCTTTTACCTTTCCTAAAGCTGGACCAATCACATGGAACCGATTCTCAGTTTTATTTTGCGTTCTTCTGTGTATTATTCTTGTCAGCAGCTTGGATGCATGAGTTGTTAAGCTATTGTGTGACAGTCCTTGCTATTATCTGCTCTTGCCATCTTCATAACTGTGTAGATAGTATTTTTCAAGAGACTCATTGTACATCAACTGTCACATAGATTCTATGTACACCAACTTGAGTAGTTGTGTGGTTGTCACTGCCCCCAACAATTTTAGAAATTCCAAAGGAACTATCTATCCCATCTGCCAAATAATTTCGATCTTTTTTAAATTCTGACTCTAATACTGGAGCCCCTGTGTCATCCATATCGACTCCAGTTTCTTCGTTTATCACATTATCAGACAAGTTCTACCCCTCATACAGGTCTTCAGTGTACTCTTTTTTGCCAATCTGCTCTCACTTATGTGTTTAACAGTGGAATTCCCACTGCTCTCTTAATGTTACCACCATTGCTTTTAATGTCACTCAAGGTTCTTTTAGACTTTTCCTTATGCTGAGACAGTCCTATTGGTGGCCATATCCAACATCTCTGATTGCCCTTTTTAGAGATGTTCACTCTTCTCCAACTGAACAGCCTACGGTATCCACATTCTCAACAAACCTCAAAATCTTCTCATCGTTCATCAGTACGTTAGTATCCGACTTCCTAAGACATCAAATCTTTAGAACAGTTCTCTTAAACATCAGTCTTTCTTCATCATTACTAACTTGTGATATGAGTCTATATCTGCACCTGGGTATGCCTTAAAATACAGTATCTGATTTAAGAATCTGACCATGATGTAATTTATCTGGAACCTTCCTGTGTCTCTAGGTCTTTACAAAGTGTACCTCCTTTTGTGATTCTTGAGCGTAGTATACACAAATGGATCACTACAGGTATCAGAAAATCATATGCAGAGAAACAATTCCTCTACAGAGTTACGAAAACATGTCACACAACACCAGAAATTGATAGGTATTTTAAGCTATAAAATAATTCTCAGAAAAGCAATAAAAAGCGTCAAAATGATGGAAAATGACAGCTGCATAAGAAGTGCATCCAATTAAATGAAAGCTGTGTGGAATACTGTAAAGAGAGAAACAGTAAGTAACAAAACAAAAACTAATAATATACCGTTGAATGAAAATTTGCACACTATCTGTAACCCAAAGGAGGTAGATACTACATTTAACAGTTATTTTGTAAATGTAGCAGAAAAACTTATTGAGCAAAAGGTCATCCATTAACATCCCTCACTAATAACATCAAAAATTGAACAGGTAGAAAACACAATATTTCTCATACCAACTAATACCCAAAAAGTATGGCAAGAAATCAAGCTTCTAAAATCAAAACAATCACCAGGAGTAGATAACATACCAGATTTTGTTGTAAAAAAATGTGTAGACTTAATTTCTGAACCACTGGCGTATCTTCTTGTGACTCCGCCCTTCTCAACTGGCAGCTTTCCAACATGTTTAAAAATTGCTAAGGTTAAACCTCTCACAAAAAGGAAGCCAGGAAGAGGTGTCAAACTATAGTCCAGTTTCTCTACTGTCTGTTTTTACTAAAATTCTAGAGAAACTCTTTTATAAAAGAATGTCAAATTTCATAAATAAATATAACATTCTAAAGGCATTTCAACATGGTTATAGGAGAAATCACTCTACTGAAACAGCAATCTTTTCTTTTCTTTCTGCAGGCCCTAGATAGGCAGGAACATAACTCAAATATATTCGACGACTTGTCAAAAGTGTTTGATACCATCAATCATGATAAATTACTAGGTAAGATCCAGAACTGGGGTATTGGGGGAGCAGCACATAACTGGATTAAATCATACCTCCTTGAAATAAAACAGCTCATAGAGATAACACATGAAGTAAATGGGACAGATGAAACTCCTCAGTCAAATTTATTTGTTGTCAAACATGGGGTTCCCCAAGGTTCCATATTGGGTCCAATCCTGTTCCTACTATATGTAAATGATTTATATGTAAACAATTAAAAAAAGCTATAGCAATTTGCAGATGACACCGGCATCTTAATTACAGGAAGTAGCAAAGATAAATTTGAAAATGACAGTAAACCATCACAGAGAAGATAGTTGATGCACACAGTTTGATAATAAACCTGGAAAAGACTGTTGCATTGGATATATTCACTATCCAGAATAGGACATCAGCTGATCCTCCAATAGAAACAAGTGGATAAAAAATTGAAAAAACACGGGGTACAAAATTTCTCAGTGTATGGATTCAACAAAACATGAAGTAGGTTACACATGTGGACTATGTGAATAAAAAACTGAGCAAAACATGTTTTGTGGTGAGAATAATAAGAAACAGTATATCACATTATAATCTCAGGACCATATATTTTGCATATGTTCATTCAATACTGAAATATGGTGTAGTGTTTTGGAGTAATTGTAGAGCTAGTCAGAAATCATTTACATTGCAGAAAAAGAGTATTAGATTAATGGAAGGGTTAGATCAAAGATCACCATGCAAGCCACTATTTAGGAAAAATAAAATACTACCACTTCCATGTATTTATATACTGTACTTCAAAATGTGATTATTATAAAAGGAAAACTAAACAGTGGCAGTCAAAGAATCACCCGTAATGAACCACACAATACAAATAAATGATGTACACTTACAACAGACAAATACAGTGCTATTACAGAAAGGCATACTCCACCTTCGCATCAAATTGTACAAAGTGCTACCCAAATCCACAAATATAATAATGGGCTTAAACAAGTTCAAATCAGCTGTGAAGGATTACTTGGTCGAGCACTGTTTCTATACTGTAAGGGAATATCTAGAAAAACAAAACTGCCTCACTGATTGAGACTGTTTTTATAAAATGTGTAGAGTAAGCAAATGTTGTACAACTTTATATTTTGGTAAAATGATGTCTGAAAAAAAGAAAAAATCCAGGAATGTCTATTGTAGTTAATGAATAGTCCAATATCTTTTGTACATTGTACAGTCCTAGATTCACAGGACCAATAAATAAATATAGCAGCTGAAATTTGTTGCAGGACTCAATTAGTCATTCCCCTCATGAATTTCTACTGCCAAGCCCATATTCTCCTGTAACACATTTTCTATTCCTTTCCCTACAACCACTCTCCAATCCCCCACGTTCACCTCTCTTTATATATTGAATTACCTGTTCAGTATCCTTATATATTTTCTCTATTTCAATTTCTATCAGACTCAATACTGTTGAGAATCTCATGTCATCACTTTATTAGGCACAGCAGAGAGGTCCTTGGTATATGCCAGACTGTTGCCATGTTCTCTATTGATCAGGAACTATATTCAGTTCTTTCTCCTGATGATGAAAGTTGTTCCACATCCAAATGTGACTTCGTACTACAACTGTTGTTATTGTTGGGGTCTTCAGTCCTTAGACTGGTTTGATGCAGCTCTCCATGCTACTCTATCCTGTGCAAGGTTCTTCATCTCCCAGTACCTACTGCAACCTACATCCTTCTGAATCTGCTTTGTGCAGTCATCTCTTGGTCTCCCTCTACGATTTTTACCCTCCAGTACTAAATTAGTGATCCCTTGATGCCTCAGAACATGTCATACCAACCGATCCCTTCTTCTAGTCAAGTTGTGCCACAAACTCCTCTTCTCCCCAATTCCATTCAATACCTCATCATTAGTTATGTGATCTACCCATCTAATCTTCAGCATTCTTCTGTAGCACTACATTTCAAAAGCTTCTATTCTCTTCTTGTCTAAACTATTTATCGTCCATGTTTCACTTCCATACATGGCTACATTCCATACAAATACTTTCAGAAACGACTTCCTGACACTTAAATCAATACTCGATGTTAACAAATTTCCTTTCTTCAGAAACGCTTTCCTTGCCATTGCCAGTCTACATTTTATATCCTCTCTACCTCGACCATCGGTAGTTATTTTGTTCCCCAAATAGCAAAACGCCTCTACTACTTTAAGTGTCTCATTTCCTAATCTAATTCCCTCAGCATCACCCAACTTAATTCTACTACATTCCATTATCCTCATTTTGCTTTTGTTGATGTTCACCTTACACCCTCCTTTCAAGACAGTGTCCATTCTGTTCAACTGCTCTTCCAAGTCCTTTGCTGTCTCTGACAGAATTACAATGTCATCAGCGAACCTCAAAGTTTTTATTTCTTCTCCATGGATTTTAATACCTACTCCGAACTTTTCTTTTGTTTCCTTTACTGCTTGCTCAATATACAGATTGAATAACATTGGGGAGAGGCTACAACCCTGTCTCACTCCCTTCCCACCCACTGCTTGCCTTTCATGTCCCTTGACTCTTATAACTGCCATCTGCTTTCTGTACAAATTGTAAAAAGCCTTTCGCTCCCTGTATTTTACCCCTGCCACCTTCAGAATTTGAAAGAGAGTATTCCAGTCAACATTGTTAAAAAATTTCTCTAAGTCTATAAATGCTAGAAATGTAGGTTTGCCTTTCCTTAATCTTTCTTCTAAGATAAGTCATAGGGTCAGTATTGCCTCACGTGTTCCAACATTTCTACGGAATCCAAACTGATCTTCCCCGAGGTCGGCTTCCACCAGTTTTTCCATTCGTCTGTAAAGAATTTGCGTTAGTATTTTGCAGCTGTGACTTATTAAACTGATAGTTCGGTAATTTTCACATCTGTCAACACCTGCTCTCTTTGGGATTGGAATTATTATATTCTTCTTGAAGTATGAGGGAATTTCACCTGTCTCATACACCTTGCTCACCAGATGGTAGACTTTGGTCAGGACTGGCTCTCCCAAGGCTGTCTGTAGTTCTAATGGAATGTTGTCTACTCCACCCGGGCCTTGTTTCGACTATGGTCTTTCAGTGCTCTGTCAAACTCTTCACGCAGTATCATATCTCCCATTTCATCTTCATGTACCTCCTCTTCCATTTCCATAATATTGTCCTCAAGAACGTCGCCCCTGTATAGATCCTCTATATACTCCTTCCACCTTTCTGATTTCCCTTCTTTGCTTAGAACTGGGTTCCATCTGAGCTCTTGATATTCATGCAAGTGGTTCTCTTTACTCCAAAGGTCTCTTTAATTTTCCTGTAGGCAGTACCTATCTTACCCCTCGTGAGACAAGCTTCTACATCCTTACATTTGTCCTTTAGCCATCCCTGCCTAGCCATATTGCACTTCCTGTCGATCTCGTTTTTGAGACGTTTGTATTTCTACATTTTTGTATTTTCTCCTTTCATCAATTAAATTCAGTATCTCTTCTGTTACCCATCTTTTTACCTACCATTTTGCACTTCCGGTCGATCTCATTTTTGAGATGTTTGTATTCCTTTTTGCCTGCTTCACTTACTGCATTTTTGTATTTTCTCCTTTCATCAATTAAATTCAGTATCTCTTCTGTTACCCATATTTTTACCTACTTGATCCTCTGCTGCCTTCACTATTTCATTCCTCAAAGCTACCCATTCTTCTTCTACTGTATTTCTTTCCCTATTCCTGTCAGTTGTTCCCTTATGCTCTCTCTGAAACTCTCTACAACCTCTGGTTCTTTCAGTTTATCCAGGTCCCATCTCTGTAAATTCCCACCTTTTTGCAGTTTCTTCAGTTTTAATCTACAGTTCATAACCAATAGATTGTGGTCAGAGTCCACATCTACCCCTGGAAATGTCTTACAATTTAAAATCTGGTTCTTAAATCTCTGTCTTACCATTATGTAATCTATCTGAAACCTGTCAGTATCTCCAGGATTCTTCCATGTATACAACCTTCTTTTATGATTCTTGAACCAAGTGTTAGCTATGGTTTAAGTTATGCTCTGTGCAAAATTCTACCAGGTGGCTTTCTCTTTCATTTCTTAGCCCCAATCCATATTCACCTACTATGTTTCCTTCTCTTCCTTTTTCTACTGTCGAATTCCAGTCACCCATGACTATTAAATTTTTGTCTCCCTTTATTACCTGAATAATTTCTTTTATCTCATCATACATTTCATCAATTTCTTCATCATCTGCAGAGCTAGTTGGCATATAAACTTGTACTGCTGTAGTAGGCGTGGGCTTCGTGTCTATCTTGGCGACAATAATGAGTTCACTATGCTGTTTGTAGTAGCTTACCCGCACTCCTATTTTTTTATTCATTATTAATCCTACTCCTGCATTACCCCTATTTGATTTTGTATTTATAACCCTGTATTCACCTGACCAAAAGTCTTGTTCCTTGTGCCACTGAACTTCACTAATTCACACTATATCTAACTTTAACCTATCCATTTCCCTTTTGAAATTTTCTAACCTACCTGTCCGATTAATGGATCTGACATTCCACGCTCCGATCCGTAGAATGCCAGTTTTCTTTCTCCTGATAACGACTTCCTCTTGAGTAGTCCCCGCCCAGAGATCCGAATGGGGGACTATTTTACCTCCGGAATATTTTACCCAAGAGGACACCATCATCATTTAATCATACAGTAAAGCTGCATGCCTGCAGGAAAAATTATGACTGTAGTTTCCCCTTGCTTTCAGCCGTTCGCAGTACCACAACAGCAAGGCCGTTTTGGTTAGTGTTACAGGGCCAGATCAGTCAGCAGTCAGTCATCCAGACTGTTGCCCTTGCCACTACTGAAAAGGCTGCTACCCCTCTTCAGGAACCACACGTTTGGGTTTATTATTAAAATTATGATCACATGAGATATCATATTGTGTGACGAATACCAAACAGGGCCACAAGGGGATATTGGACATATACAAAGAAGAATAGCATGAATAGTTTCAGGTTTATTTGATACATGGGAGAATATTGTGGAGATGCTGAAAAAACTAAAATAGCAGACACGCAGAAATGGTCACAGAACTATCATGTGAAAGATAATTGCAAAGTACCAGAGTTAAGCTAGAAATCTAGGAATATACTACAACCCCGATCATATCAGTCCCATAGGGATCATGAAAACAAGATTAGACAAATTACAGTACACACAGATGCATGTAATCAGTTATTCTTGCCATTTTACATTTCTCAGGGAAATCAGAAGAAGTCCTTATAAGTGGTACTATGGTAAGTACCCTGTACCATGCAGTTTACACTTGTTTGCAGAGTATAGGTGTTGATGTGTTTGCTAGTTGTTTTAAGTATGGAGATGATTATTCATCACAGTGGCACAGCGAATGTTTGTGCAAAAAACACAGTTAGGCATACTGGACTTTTTCATGCAAATATAAACTAGAAAGAAACAGTGGGGCCTGTGCAAAGCTTTCGCACTTTTATAGTTTTTACTATTGACAGTATTTTGAATAAGTGTAGTTGTTTTGGTATGGGTAGTATTGGGGATGGAAACATAATTGTATATACATTCCCATTTGTTCAAAAATGTGCTTTGCAATCAGAATGTTTGTCCTAGCTTGTACAACAACCAGAGACAACTATCAATAGGGCAATGTAACCTGTAAGTTTAACTTGATAAACATTTTCAATTACAGTAAGCACATTAGGCTGTGGTAGCAATAGGTAAATCGCAATTTGAGGCAACAATGACATATTTGTCATTTCAGAAGGTACACTGATCAGTCAAAATGTTATGACCACTGGCCTACTTTTGATGTAAACCTGCCCAGGCAATAACAGCGTCACCTGGCAAGGAATGACTGCTAGTTGGACACATGCACAGTGCACGTAGTATCAGTGAGTGTGCTGTCCAACTGTAGAATGGGGAAGGTGTACAAACCATTTGAATTTGATCAAGGGCAAATTGTGATGGCCCGGAGGCTCGGCATGAGCATTTTGGAAAATGCAAGACTTGTTGGTTGTTCAAGGATTGCTATAGTGAGTGTCTCCAACAGGTGGCGAATCCAAGGTGACACCACGTTCGGACATCATGGAACTGGGTGGCCACCCCTCATTACAGATGGATGTCATAAGTTGGACAGACTGGTAAAATAGGACAGATAGTGAACTGTAGCAGAACTTACATCAGACTTTAATGCTGCGCAGAGTACAGTGATCACACAGTGCACCAAACACTCCTAACATTGGGTCTCTGCATCCGATGACCCATGCATGTGCCAGAGTTAATGCCATGGCATCAGCAATTATGACCAAAATGGTCATGTAGTCATCAGCACTGGACATTGGCGCAGTGGCAGAGCATTGTATGGTCTGATGACTCCCAACTCCTTCCTCATCGTACCAATGGCACGGTGCAAATCTTTCGTCATCCAGGAGAACAGCTCCTTGACACCCTTACTATGGGACAGACATAAGCTGGCAGCAGCTCCATTATGCTCTGGGGCCCATTATGGGCATCCATGGGTCCAGTGGAGTTCATGTGAGGCATCATGACAACCAAGGAGTATCGTACACTGATTGCAGACTACGCACACCCCTTAGTGATGATCATTTTTCAACAAGATAATGTGCCATGTCCAAGCCCAGGAGTGTGATGCAGTGGTTCAAGGAACATAGTGGCAAATTGGAGTTGATCCACTGCTCCCTCCAGCTCACTAGATCAGAACCTGATTGAACACATCTGGAATGTGATTGAATGCGGTGCCAGAGCTCAGGCCCCCCCCCACCCGTCCTGGAATTTTCAACAATTTGGTGACTTTTCTTTGCTGATGCGGCGGCACCTCCCTCTAGCAACCTACCACGGCCTGATTGCTTCTGTACCGTGACATGTCGGCACTGTTATTCATGCCAAAGGTGGACATACCAGCTATTAGGTAGGTGGTCCTAATGTTCTGGCTGATCAGTGTATATTCGTTTAATGGGCATGGTTATTGTCAATGACAGTGCTGTACATAAATAATCTGCTTTGTAAGTACTTTAAAACAAATGGAATAGTGTTTGTAATAAGATGATATGAATAGGGAGTCTCTTATTTGTGATTAATAAGTGATCTTCGTAAAATATAGGTATGAAACTGGGCATTGTTGATGCCTTTTGCCTTATATTTAAAAGTCATTTTGATGTAAAATTTCCCACAAATAGTAAGTTTTAGCAAAAAATTTGCATGCAGTGTGAGAAGCCGTTAAAAAATCATTTCTAATGATACTTCATTCATCCATGTACAATCAGGTTGTGTTGAGAAAAAGGGATATTGATAAGAAATTTCACAAAATGAAAAACGTAGTATGGTGTGATTATAATGTCAGTGAGTTGCAGTTGGGATCGGCCAACTTGTACAAATACATGGGTGTAGAATTTTGTAGTGATATGAAATGAAATGATTACATGGGCTCAGTCTTGGGTAAAGCAATTAGTAGACTTCAATTTATTGATAAAATACTGGGGAAGTGCAATTGGTCTGCAAAGGAGATTGCTTATGATTCACTTACGAGACATTCTAGAAGACCGCTCAAGTGTGGGACATATTTATCTTTTGTACCATCCAAATTTCGGCTTTTATGGCATTATCATGTACAGTGTTAAAGGTTGTTAGATCAGTATTAAGTCATATTTGTTCATACAACTTAATTATCATCTAACTGCCTTTAGTGCTACATTTGAAAATGGCATAAAAGCTAAAATCTTGATAGTGCAAAAGGTAAATATAATAATACACATTCAAATGGCAGTTTTCTCTTTTAAAAAGATCACAGGTTTGTTTAACTTGTGAAAGAGCATCACAAACATGCTGAAGAAACTGAAATGGCAGACTCTTGAAGATAGATGTAAACTATTTCGGGAAAGTGTACTAACAAAGTTCTAAGAACTGGCCTTAAATATAACAAATCATCGCTCACATAGGGATCGTGAGGACAAGATTAGAATAATTACAGCACATACAGAGGCATTCAAACAATCATTCTTCCTGTGCTCTATATGTGAATGGAAAATGGGAAGAAGCCCCAAAAAGTGGTACAATGAGACTTACCATCTGCCGTGCACTTCACAGTGGTTTGCGGCATGGATGTAGAAATAATATATATATTGTAGATAGAAGGCTACACAATTTACGAGTATATATTTGTATCCAAAGACGATTTCTTGGCATGTATAATTACTTCACATATTTCCTTAAAAACTAAAAGCTGTCCCATATTTGCGTAGTGGTTATATGTATTCTTGAATGATGTTCTTGGCCACAGTCAGATGCTTGAGAGGGTCCCCTTGTTCCAGGAGACACACTGCCTGCGCATCAAACTTTTGGGAGACTGCTACTACTGTGTCTCTGGTTTGCCAAAAGCACGTGCCGATCATGCTCACTGCTGTGTGGAAATGGGGCTGCATATGATCAAGGCTATTCAGCATGTACGCCAGAGAACACAGGTAATTTTCATTTTCTGTTCTGTATCTCTGAAATACGTTTGAAATGTGTTAAAACAGTGTCATTCACATGTTGCTGCCAAATTCAGTCAAATTTACTTCTCTATACTGTGCTTATCAAACTGTCGTCTTACATGTTTTCGTACATTAGGACAACACCACATCGAGGTGATTCTGCACCGATGGGAGAACTGTCAAAGTTACCTCACACCCTTCCTGCATCCCAACCATCCACCACAACCACCACCACTACCACCCACCATAAAACTAGCATTCAAACTTTTTTCTGTGCAGATTTTACAGATTTTATAATTTTCTGAGTGGTTTTAAGAAAAATTAAAATAATAAAATATTACTTAAATGAACTACATTGGTGAAAAATATTGCACACTTTAAATTAAATGCTTGATTGTGGTAAATAAATTACTAATCATATAACCTTTCTAATAATAATCAAAGCAAAATTGGTATCTTATTGTTTAGAGCACCTACTGTATGCTGGTTTCAGTATTATGCATAACAAACAACATATTTTATTTGCTCCTCATAAATTACTGATAACCAGTATATAAGCTGTTAATTAGAAATAAAATAAAATGAGCTATAATTCAAGAGTCAAGCAAATATCCCTTTACAATAGCTATAATTAAGAGTTAAGAAAATATTCGTTTACAAGAACAGTTTTCATACATTAGCACCTACTCGACAATATTTTGGGTTCTACAATACAGTAACAAAGTACCAGCAAGAACTCTGTTGTTGAACAAGAGCAAACAGTGTGGGAATCCGCTGTATGAATCGTTGAACCTGAGCAAACTGTGTAGCTGCTTTGTCCAGAGCATTTAGCTGGGTTATTTCTCCCGTGTATTTAAATTCTGAAACTTTCTTTATTTTTCCATATTTTGGTTCTATGTACAGTGGAACTTCGATTTTAAGTAGGCCTACTCCAATTTTATGTTTTTCGTGATTCTGTGCCATAAATTTGTAGCCTCTGTGAAAGTCCATAAGATCAGTGCTAAAAATTCCCTTATTTTAGGTTTTTTCCTAGTAAAGTTTTCCTCAGTTCTACATTCTTACGAGATATCTTTCTTGACTTCATCCAGTTTTCTTCCTATTGATGTCTGGTGTGACTGAACAGCTTATAAGTGGCATAAAAGACAGACGGTTCACACTGTGGGTGGTGGTGGAGTTAAGAGAATATTTTAGGTTGTTGTGAAGAGGGAGAAGTGAAAGAGAAAATGCTGACATAATTCACAATCAGTGTTGCCAACACAATTTGCAACATTTAGCTGCATTGCACAATTATCATACAACTACTGCTAGGTGGCAAAGGAAAAAAGGGCAGTCAACATGAAGTGTTCCAAGCCGAGCCAATACCTTTTCTTCTGCCACTTAACTCAGGCTCATATATTTACAATGTACAGTATTAAGCAACAATATTGATCATCAGTCTCTTTAATACAAATACTGAGTCTTGAAGAATATGCTCGATCAGAATCAAGGGAATGTCGGTCATTTCCAGCTAGTGATATCTTACTTACTGGTGACTTGTTACATCACCAACAACCAGCACAGCCATCACAACACACTAATACACGTAATAAGTTTATAGACTGTAGCTCATGAAACATTCAAAATTCGTAAAGTACTGGATTATAAAGCATAATCAGGTACATAAGCTATAAATCAAAGTTTATGCAGGAATTTTATTCTCCTCCTCCTAGGCAGCAATTTTTCCAACACTCATGATGTCAACTGACATAACCAAATCTCATAGCCACAAATAAACAAGAAATAAATTTCAAAATTTTACATCATATTATAAACTTATTAGGAAAAAAGTGAGTTTTGCACACTCGTAATACTGTAATATACCTAACTGAAAAACTATCACTTTTGCTAATTATATATGAGGTAACTGAGGGCTTCTAGCACATAGAATTATAAACAACAAGCTTAGTCGGTGGCTTGTTCCAAAGAATGGCTGATGTGATTGGTGTATAGCAAATGAACTGACTGTGGCTTCCACTTATGTTTAATTTATATAGTTAAACCTCATACCCCCATAGTGTGCATTAATTTTACTTACAGTAGTTCCGCTTGGAACCTATCAACAGAATATTACCTACTGCAGCCAACATATGCTACTCCAATGGAGGCTACTCCATTTCCTATGTGCAGCACCACAATTAGTAGAATGTGGTTAGTGAACAGTTGTTCATCTTTGTTGTAGCTCTCAGTGGTCTTTAATGCATTATGATGGCAGACAGATTGTTATAAATGGCATGGATTGATGGGACAAAGGAACACTGAAATCACAGCAGGCTTACCTTTATTTTATATTCATTGGTATAAATAAGTGAAGGAAAACGTGTGTATATATGTGCTTTCGCAAAACCTGCTGTATGTACACTACAGCAAACGATGAGTTCGAAGTGCAAATGGCATGTGCTGCAGTACTGCAGAATGTTCCACTTTGACTATGCAGCACAATGAACAAGGAAAAGTTTACAAGCAATACACTAGAGGTCACTGCCTTCACATCACCAGAATATGCTGTACAGGCATTGGCTACAGACAGAAAACACACAGCCCCACATGTCAGATTCAGATACCTTCCACCGCACTACACAGTTTTTGGTTCAATTCACCACATTCATCAATGTTTGCTTTTGTCTGGGTAAGCACAAAGGAAAGACCTCTGAAAAATATGTGTTTTGACATAGAATTTGTGGTTATAGTGTGTCAAAAAATAGCTCGATTACCTTCTACCCAGGTACAAATTTCAATTTTTTAGTAAGTTTATACTTTCTGTTACACATCTGTGATTTTTTTAAGAAGTGATGAAATTCATTACTGCATTGTACATTTAATTTCCTTCACTTGTACAGATACTGTGTAATGTATTGAAGAGGATTATGATTTTTAATCATATATGCCAATTACATATGTTTTTGCTGATATTTTGGGGGTTCTAACATTTTCCTCGATTCTGCATTCTCCTCAATTTTGCTTTTTTTAAGTCTAGATCACTTGAAAATGTGAAATACGGGTTAACATTTGTCATGTGTATGAAATTAATAACCTAGTTTTTTTCTGCTAGCTCTTAGAGAATGTTTATCTGTTTTGTTACATCTTGTAGGTTCTCTGCTAAGATTGCTAAATCATCAGCAAAAGCTAAGTTTTTACTTATTCCCTATTGTCCTTTTCTTTTTACCATTCTTGTACTGCACTCTCTGAAACATAAAATAATAAATGGTGACAGTCTGTGCCCCTGCCTCTCACCTGTTTGAATTTCAAAATATTTGATATTTCACCCAAAATTTCATCTTTGGAAATTGTATTAGTCCAAATTTGCTTAATGAATGCCATTTTTTTTATTGCCAGTTCCAAACTTTGATGATATTGAATAATGTGTCACTATCTATGGAATCATAGGCTTTTCTTTTTAAATCAAAAAAGGATACATGAAGATTTTGGGCTCAGTTTCTGATTCCCGATTAAGAGCTTTACATTTAATTTCTCTCTGACCGATGATTTTCCTCTCCTAAATCCTCCCCGGTATTCCCCTTATTATGCCTCTCAGTGTGTATTTAAAACAATAATTCTATTAATTCAAGAACTCATCTTTCTTGTTACAGGTAGATTTAAATATGCGAATTGGCATACACTCAGGTTCTGTTTTATGTGGAGTACTTGGGCTGCGGAAATGGCAGTTCGATGTTTGGTCTTATGATGTAACTCTTGCCAATCACATGGAAAGTGGAGGTATTCCAGGGTGAGCGTTTTAATTCTTAATGTCTGATCTCTTTTCCACATGATCCTATCAGACTTAACACATTTACTGCTGTTAAAGAGATGAGATGAATAAAATATCTTTCATAACTTCCAGTGTACATGATCATCCCTCACTCCCTCCCTCTCTCCCTCCCTCCCTCCCTCCCTCTCTCCCTCCCTGCCTCCCTCCCTGCCTGCCTCCCTGTCAAACACCCACACACAAACACACACTCTGTCCCCCTTTTGATATATAGAGTGTATCATATTTAGTGATGTAAATGCATACATTTGAAAGTACACGCTACTAGTAACAAATAAGCCCAGTCAACTTGGGCTCTAAAATGCATACCTGAAGCGCTATGTATACTTCTTCATCCTTGGTATGGTGTAACAAATCCTTTCTACTGCAAGCTTTTTCCTTTCCATATTTTGAGAGGCGGCAGTATGGAACAAAAAAAATTTGGTAAACGGGGGCTCTAAAGTGCATCCTTTAAGAGCTGTGAGCACTTGTTTAACTCATGTTTACTGTACAATTTTTTCTTGTTTTGTCCCATACTACCTCCTCCCAAAATATGGAAAGCAAAGAGCTTTTAGTGGAAGAGATTTGTTTCACCATATCGAAGATTAAGAAGTGCTCATAGATCTTCAGGTGCCAGTAAGCAATTTAGAGCCCATATTTGCTAGACTTTTTTGCTACTAGTGTCATGTACTTTCAACTGTATGTGTTTCCACCATTAATAATGATCACACTGTGTATTTCTGTTTTTCCTCTTATAGATTTTTTTCCTGAAACAGAGCTGGACAGCTTTTAACATAATGTTTACAGTTAACTGATTGCCCTGTTATCAATATACTGAGACTGATATTGGTTCCCAGGCGAGTCCACATCTCAAAGGCAACATTAGATTGTCTTAATAATGCCTATGAAGTGGAGCCTGGATACGGTGAGACCCGTGATAATTACCTGAAGGTAAGTGTCTATTTTACCTAGCCCAATGCAGTCAAATATGCATTTTTTTATTGTAATGCATGCTTGTGGAATTTCGTCTCATTTATGTGACCTGATTTGTGATTTTCCATCAGAGAGGTCACAGTTTGTAGTAATTGATGGAAAGTCATTGAGTAAAACAGAAGTGATTTCTGACATTTCCCAATGTAGTGTTACAGGTCCTGTGCTGTTCCTTATCTATATAAATGATTAAGGAGACAATCTGAGCAGCCATCTTAGGTTGTTTGCAGATGATGCTGTCTTTTATCATCGAGTTAAGTTGCCAGAAGGTCAAAACATATTGCAAAACAATTTAGGAAAGATATCTGTATGGTGCAAAAATTGGTAGTTGACTCTATATAATGAAACGTGTGAAGTCACCCACATGACTGCTAAAAGGAATAGCTTGAACTTCAATTACATGATAAATCAGTCAAATCTAAAGGCCTTAAATCCAACTAAATACCTAGAAATTACAATTACGAACAACTTACTTTGGAAGAAATGCATAGGAAATTTTGTGGCAAAGACAAACCAAAGACTGTGTTTTATTGACCGAAAACTTAGAAAACGTAACAGACTTACTAAAGAGACTCGTACACTGTGCTTGTCTGTCCTCCTTTGGAGTACTGCTGCATGGTCTGGAATCCTTACCAACCAGGATTAACAAAGTACATCGAGAAATTTCAGACAGCAGCAGTACATTTTGTATTATCATGAAACAGGGGTGGGAGCATCACCAACATGATACAGGATTTGGGATGGGCATCATTAAAACAAAGCCATTTTTCATTGCGGCGGAATCTTCTCACAAAATTTCAATGACCAACTTTCTCCTCCGAATGTGAAAATATTTTGTTGATGCTGATCTACATAGGGAGAAATGATCATCATAATAAAATACGGGAAATCGGAGCTCACATGGAAAGATATAAGTGTTCGTTTTTTCCATGTGCTGCTTGAGATTGGAATAATAGAGAAGTATTGTGAAGGTGGTTCAGTGAACCCTCTGCCAGACAGATTATCCATGTAGATGTAGATTATTGATAATGCTAGAAGAAGGTGACATAATGGTATCTATGACTGTAGTGTAAGGTAGTAGAGCCAATAAAATGTTCTAATGTCTATTGTGATATTCTTTTTATGTTGTCACCCAAGTAAATACTGGCAATTTTATGTAGCTATAATGTACAGATATTCTAAAAGAATCATGTGAATGTGTAATTCCTTAAGCAAAATATACACTTTATCAGTGCACTTACAAGTATTGCAGTGATTTATCAGTGCACTTACAAGTATTGCATTGAGAAGGTGGAGACAATGGGATGCAAAAATATATTCCATGTAATGAGTTTATGTTTTAGTGTTTGTGGGCTCTACCACCCTGAATCTTTTGTGGAAATAACAACTTATTATTATATTTTTAAAATCGATGACAATACATGCTTATTGAAGCACAGTAAAAACAAGCTCTCTGTATAATGGGTCTGCTGAAACAGTAAGTATGAGGTAATACTGAATGAAGTTGAACACATGTACCTGCAATTTATGGACGCCTGAGAGTGCATTAGGTATGTGGCAGTACTGAGTAAAGCTCAGTAATCATATCTCTCTCTCTCTCTGTGTCTCTGTCTCTCTCTCTCTCTCTCTCTCTCTCTCTCTCTCTCTCTCTCTCTCTCTCTCTCTTTAAAAACTGTTGTTATGAGTTGCATAGCCCACTTGATAAACTTAGTTTCCCTCACAGTTCCTTGCTGTTGTATGGAGCCATCTTCTGCAGCTGGATGGTTTCTATCATTTCCTTTCTAGAATGTATGCAAAGATATCACATATATAAAATAATCCAACATTACTCACTGAAAATGCTTCTGTAATTTTTTAAAGAGATCCATACAGAGTAGCTGTCTCTTTCTACCCAGTCACATATTTCGTATTCTCTATTATCTCTTTTTCTTTTTAGTTAACAAAACGAATCTTATGTGTGTGAGAGTACCACCTGTTTGTCTGAGGTGATATAAATCCCACACTACCAGTTGTTATTCCAGTATAAGAGGGATGATTTTTGTAGCTACTTTCTTTCACTCATGACATGCACATTTTCAGAGAGCACACATCAATTCAGATCACAGGCCTGCTTATAGAGGCCTCCTGGTCAGCCCCCTGACACGCTCTGGTGAGCCACCAAAGAAACATCATTGTTTAAGTGAATGCAAATGAGTACTTGGCCTATTCTTCACGCTGTATTACTGTGGTCCAATCAATGTGTTCAGCGCTATACACTATCTTACTTGTTGCTCTATAAAGTACTGTGTTCCGTACATTGTGTTTGCTCTTGCTACAACACAAATATCCTGCAGTTTCCAGTATCCTTTCACATAACCCAAAGTAACTGTGCTGTCATTAGAATTCATATCTGCTGCATTTGGAGCCAATTACCGGTCCATGTACCAGGCTGAATTAAATCTCACCGATGTTCATCTGAATTTGTTTGGAGCTGTCTATGTTTGATATTGGGAACTGTAGTACTGTGAAAATATTGGAGTTACAACAGATATTGCCTGTTAGTTCATAATTATATTGCATATACTGTATATCATGTTTCACTGAGGTTCTAGAGTTAAGAGTCCACAGTTTCTCTCTCTCTCTCTCTCTCTCTCTCTCTCTCTCTCTCTGTGTGTGTGTGTGTGTGTGTGTGTGTGTGTGTGTGTGTGTGAGTGATAAAACTAATGCATCAATGCTCTCTGGTGATGATTGACTATTGCTTCTTTCGAGTGCCAGTGTTAAAACAAACTGAAGCATCTTTTTGAAACAACCCTTTCCAAGCTATGTGACCACTGTGACAGTAACAACTGGAACCACACTGACAGATGCACAGACATAAAAGTATGACTGATCCTCTACTTGTTGGAATAATTTAAAAAGTATTTACCAGAATAAATATTTGAACAGTAACAACATAGTTTTATGCACAAATGATGAACATTGTATGCACGCCATTTACTGCAACATGTCATTTCGATTATGGAGTTCTCTTGAGAAAAATATCATTTCTGCTAAAACTGAGGAGGATGGTTTTTATATGTGGAATAATTGCTACTTTGTTGGTTCCTGTCTTATTCTGTCTCACTTCTTTTGGATTTTGACGCTCTTTGTAATGTTGTAGTTCTTGTTTTGTGAGTAATGTTCTTTGGTATATTGCTTTATTTTTATTATTTTTTGTGTCCTTACTCTGTACTAAACACAGCCTTATCTTCAAAAAGGAACAATCAGCCTTTCTTGTTACGGGTATCTACAAACCTCTAAATTTTACTTTCTTAATATACAATGCAACAATTTGTGTTGCATAAATAAAATATGGGACTTCAAATGTTTACATTTGCCATCTAAGCTCATTATAACAACCTCATTGAAGAGATTTTTTTAAATAAATCTGTGTAACTGTCTATTGATTAGTGAACATCTACATTTTGTATTTCAGGAACAAGGAGTTGAAACATTTTTAATAAAGCAAGTGGAGCCTCTAAGACCACGGAAGAGAGTATATCAAGGACGTTATTCAAGGCCACGGCTGTGGTCAGAAGATGAGAAGGCTGGGACAATGGTTACTGTTATCTCCAACAATAACAATAATAGTTCTGTCATCACCACTGCTCACAATAATCAATCATCTATAGATGACGAAACAACTACTGATTGGCAACCAGAAATTCCATTTGGAAATGTTTGTATCTGCTATGTTGACTTCTCACAGTTTATGTTGTCTTTTTGTTTCTGTGCTTGTTTGACTCCTCACTGATATTTTCCTGTGACCCACCAATAATGCAATTTCTCAGTTTGAAAATACATATATTTAGCTATAGCAAAGTTATGTCATTACTCATGTCATATATGAAGCCAAATATGGTTAATAACTCACATGAGATATTGATTTCACCACAGTTGAAAGAAGTAATCCAAAAGAGTTCATCATCCATTACCCATACATACAAATGTGTTCTGTACTTGCCTCTTATAGTTCTTGAGTTCTGTATGTACACTGATTTTGTTGCCTGGAATACCAGAGCACACTGCGCAATGGTGATTGAGTTGTGCTATTGCCTTTGTCATGAACACATGTTCTAGTTGAACGCTTGTTTGTGAACTGATCAGTCCCATCTTCAGAATCACATTGTTCAAAAGATGAAGTGATTTGGTCTCTAAGCGGAATTGATATAATCAAGCAAACATTGCTTGCTGCAGGTTATGACTACCAGGAAATTACGATTAGACATGGAAAGCATCACTTGTTTCTTCTAGCCTCTCTTAACGTATAATCATTTTGATGACCATAAGAAAATCAAAGATACAGTTGGCAAATGTCAGTGCCATGTGAAATGATTGTGGCTCTAAAATGAGAACGCCTACCTGATACATAGTGCACGTGATGTGTAACTCTAATGTGAAATCCACTGAGCCTCTGAATTTGCTTCAAGTACTCTTACTCACCGAGCACATAGTAGCACGTATTTAGAATTTTTCCAACTTATGAGATAGAAAATTCTACCCCAAAAATTTTTGTTTAAAAGTTGTTGCCATACTGCATACCTCACACACTGATGAACTGATTGATCATACCCACAATGTAACAGAACATTGATATGTCTTTTCCATAGAAAATGTCTGAAGTTAATAGTGGTATGGATTAAATGAGGACTGCATTTTAAGTTTTTAGAAAGATTTTCTTTTAAAATTTTCTTGCTTTTTCATGTGTTTAACAAATTCTCAAAACATTTTTTCCACTCTAATGTTGATATCTCAAAAAAATTGTTTTGGAAAGATCCAGTGGCTTTGTGAGGTGATGAAACTCATTTTGTTTATCATAAGGAAAAAAAAATCTTATAGCAATGAATCAAATGAATAAGAGTGATGAGGTGTCAATTCATTGTTTTTCTCCATCTAATGACATACCTCCATGAATGTAAAGCAACTAAGGACAGGCAGATTCAAACAGAAAAAATGACAATAATACAGCCATGTCAGGCATTTCCTGTCAAGTTATACAACAGTTTCAAGAAAAGCCATCTCAGACGCCACAAGACCATCCAACACATTAAATTCAATCAGACCTGTAAAATAAATGATGTAACACTTAGTTACATTACAGAATGTAACATAGCAATATATTGTATCTACCACATAATATGATTCTTGTATGTGTAAAAAGAAACATATATTACAGGCCACTGAAGATGCTTCTCAAGTGAAAGAAGCAAAATGCGTGTGGCAATAAACAAACTGACTTCAATTAGTTGCATAGACGGAATATACCTCAGAGTATGCATGTAATAATCAAGTTTTTGACATGCAGTTTGTCAGCCAGTACAGTCGTGATGAAGAGTAGTACAATGTTTATGGTTGCTTTTCCTGGTTTCATCAGTGCCTTGTGGCAAACAAATTGTTGCACACCATTCAGCTATAATGTTTTTTTTAGAATTTCTAAATCAACAGTTATGAAATGTCCAGTGTAATCAAAGAAAGAAGCCATCATTTTCTTGTAAATGCTTCTCCAACAAATCACTGTTATTGGTTTTTGGTTGATCTTGGAACATGCAAACAACTGACTGCTGCTTAGCTTCTAGCTCGTACAAATATAATCAAGTCTCCTCTCCTGTTATAATGTTGTATACAGATTTTTCATTTCATTTGTGAAATTTGTTGATCATTTCATTACACCAATTGACAAATGTGTTTTTCAGCATGGTCAAATTGTGTAGCATCCAACAATTACAAATCTGTAAACAAAGATTTCCACAGCCATTCTGACTGTCAGTAAAATTCTTTTGAATATGTGACTGCATTGTGAATATGTTAAATTACCTGACATTTTGGCCATTGTTGCAAATGACATTCCTCTTGGTGCTGTGCCGACTGCTGAATGAAAAAAAATTACATTCTTATATACTAGGGAAAAAAATTGTACTTGTACTAAGGATGAGCAGGAAGGGTGTCAGACATTCTTTATTGGTGTTTGCTTTGTTTCTAGTCATTAGTGGAAACAGGTGAATGAGCAACAGGCAACAGTTGCGAATTAGTGCTGTTTAATAGCTGCCTGGTGCTGGCTAAAGTGTGCCAGTACTCTGTGTGCCTACACCCATCATAGTCTTATGTGCCTCTGTGGGTTGTTCTGAGAATGCTGTTGTCCCATAGTGCTGCTACTACTGGCAATCAAGATGCTGGGTTGGAAATCCAAACCTTTCTTCTCTGTTCATGTTGGTATGTCACTCAGCCATTTCTGTTGCCTCTCAAATCTTCCTTGCCAAGGTAAGGGGCTGTTTGGCCAGTACACAGGCTTCTTGAAATATTATCTGTTTGTCTGACTCATCATCGTGTTCTGCCATTGCTGCATTGGTGTGCCGTCTCAGATGAACATATCTTTCACATTCAGTTATCCATCTCACCTACATACAATAGCCTACACTCATAGCTGATTTTGTAGACTGCTGCAATATTTAGCGTGTCAGTTGCATTTTTCATTGGCCAAGAACATCTTTTATTTTGTTGCAGCTCCAGAAAACTGAGCTAATACCAGATCTGCATAGAATTTTGTCCACACTTTGAGCCCATGCATGTATTTTAATAGAGATGTGTTTTGTACTTCCTTCTGCTATTTTGTATTACCTTCATCCTGTGTTCCTATCTTCTTCAGCTCATAACCACTGACTCCAAAAGCAGACCAGAGGTTTCTTAGTTGCTCTGTTAGATGTACGTCATTCATTTTCCAGGCTCTCTTTGTTAAAGTGTGCAGCGACTGATTTATTCTGCATAGGGCAATGTTGGGAAGAGGCATGTAATTACCTGTCAGAGCTAGGGGATTTTCTGTACATTCTGTGGCCAAGCTTACCATCTAGGTTTCAGTAAACTTCCATGTTGCGGAAAGGCCGCTCTTCGGTCCCCATGGTAAATTGGATTTAGCTATGTTGTTGATTGAGGTGTTGGTGAAGGTTCCATCTCTCTTCTTCTCCATGTGGTCAGATGACAAAGGTATTTTCACCTTAACAGAGACAGCATTCGCCATAATGGTGTAGACTGGAGAGCTTCAAAGCCAGTGGTTATGAGTTGAAGGTGATTGGTAGAACTAAGGTGACACAGGATGGAGGTTATAGGGAAGAGGGGAAGGAAAAAAAAAACATTGCCCTGTTACCATGTGTGCAAGGGTTCATTGGACATGTTAGCAAAATTCTTCACAGACCACATGTCAAGCCAATTTTCCAAAGCAGCAACAAAATAAAAAATGGTCTTGGCTCAGTGAAAGATGCAGTCGACAAGCTACGTACTGTGGGAATCCATGAAATCAGCTGCAAATGTGAATTAGTATATGTGGGCGATGTGGGGGTGACTGATTAGTACACGGATACCTGAACGTGAAAGGTACATTCATCTGAGATGGCACGCCAATGCAGCCATAGCAAAACACCATGAAGAGTATGGGAAACAGATAATATTTCAAGAAGCCCAAGTACTGGCCCAACAGGCCTTTACTTACTGTGAGGAAGAAGATTAGAGAGGCAATAGAAATAACTAAGTGACCTGCCAACATGAATAAAGAAGATGAGTACATACTTACTATGTCTTGGCTGCCAGCAGTAAAAGTGCTACAGCATGACAGCGTTTGCAAATCACATTCGCATGGGAAACAAATGCAGCCATAGGTACACAGAGTACTGGCACACCTCAGCATGCACCAGGCAGCATGAAAACAACTGTTTTTCACTACTGCTAAGTGTTCCTGATTGACCTATTTCCACTAATGACAAGAAATAAAGTAAACATCAATAAAAATTGTCTGTTTCCACTAGTGACAAGAAATAAAACAGACAGCAATAAAGTGTGTCTAACACCCCTCCTCCTCATCTTCAATACCCTTTAGCAAAGCATGAAAACAGTTTCTTCTACTAGCATATAAGAAGTTAAGTTTTTCTCATTTATCAGTCAGCACTACACAGATGTGCCAAGTATTATGATTTGTCCATAATTATCATGATTTGTAGGCTAAAATTATGGTCTTATGGGAGCCATATCAAAATTATAGAATTTGCTATTTGATTTATCTCATTAATTTGACAACACCGTGTTTTATGTTGCATCATTTTGTGAACCAGTATTGTTTCAGTACTAATGCAACACTCATTATTATCTGTTTAGCACAAACTATTATCATATACACAAACATTTATCTAATACAGGGGTGCCTCATGAACTTCACTACTGTGGGTGCGTAAACTTGTTGTATTATGTTGAAATTTGAAGTCACGAGTACACTAGCAGAGTAGTTTTTTGCTAGGCACTTTTCTTATGCCTTCACAATTAAGTCAAAGGGCTTTTGAACACATCATTAGCAAATGCAACCACAGTTCCCAAGTTATTAGTGACATATGCATTGCCCTATTCTGTGTTTGTGGAGAATTACACTTTTTAACCTTTACACAGTGTATTATGTTGTTCGTGTGTAAATGACAAAAGTTTCAAGTCATTAGTTTTTTTCTTTGAAAATTCCTTTCCTTGCGCTTACCAATTTTGCAGTGTTTTTAACTGTTTTGTCTTTTGAGAATTGGTCTTATTTCACACTCGACTAACATTTTATATTTTGGGAAACAAAACCCTGATTATAATTTTTAAATTTCCAGCACCCTACCTTGTCTTTCTTACTTGGAGTTAAAGGCCTAAATTTTTACTTTTCAAGCATTATAATTAGGCTCCAAATCAAGATTTTTTTATTGTCAAATTTTAAAAGCAGTTCTGGCCAAGGGCTCCTGGACCCCCCTCCCATATTCTTTTGTCCCCATTATTGATAGCTTCTTTCCATACTTGACATCTCTTAAAACACCCTGGGGAAGGCCATTTGCTACAGTAGCCTAAATGTAGGAGAATTTTACATATTGATAATGTGGTCACAAACCCTGAGAATTTTATTGACAGGAACAAATCTGTTACACAGTTAAATATATGCAGAATGCAGTGTATTGTAGTCTTAAATATGCCTATGGCTGTTTATACTTTGAGTAAAATCGCATATGAAACTTCATGCATCATGTAACTTGTGTAGAATTGCCACCTTTGGCAAGTCAAAAGTTGGGACCTGCCACATTTGACTAGCTAGAAGTTGGGACACTTAAAAATAGAAGGTAGCACTTCATATATTAAATATGCAATTCTTTCTAACATTCTGAGAGATACTATTAATGCCATCACATGAATTCAAAATGTGTCTCACCATTTCCATGGTGCTTGTTTCCATCTTATGACCATTATAATCTGTGTTTCATCCAGTTTGTCTAAATCGGTAGCTTTCCCTGTATTATGTACATGGAATCAAACTGTGTGATTTCTCTCTGTAAAGATAACACTTTGAGTTGCAGACAGGCACAATGAAACAACTGTTTTTCATTGTACCTGTGTGCAATTCATCGTGTCATCTTTATAGCAAATAACAATCCTACCTTTTCATAATGTTGTTGACATTACAACCTGGGCTTCCTGTTGCATGATTTCTCTGTTTTCCTGGCAGCCTGTAATACATGTTGCATCACTGCAACCTGCATGATCATGCATGCTTCTTCTCTCAGTGTAGGGCTGATTATAATGATCCAAATATTCAGTGCTTAGTGTGTATTCTTCAATGAAAAACAAAAAGATAGTGTGTGTTCCCTTTATATCTGTTCACATGTTTTGCTAATATTAGTTGATGTTGTTGCTGGAATCTAGCAAGTGTCTCTGTACTACTAAACTTGAGCTACTGATAATTAATGAGGTATTGATTGTTGTTGAATATGTCTATACACTACATGTAGCTGTTAAGGGCATCAGGTGCGTATTTTTGTTTGAATGGAGTTCACCTACCCATCACAAAAAGTGCTCATTGTATGATTCATGTGACATACAGTAACAAAGGACTGGATCATTTTGTTTCTGATTACATACAAAAATTTTCCGGATTCTAATTTTACTTGTACTAGTGCGATACTCAGATATTTTATTGACCATGGAAGCAAAACATTAATAATAATACACATATCCAGAATTGACAGAATATAGCTGTGACATTGTACTGTGTTCTCTGGTACTGTAAAGACAGGGTAACATGGGACAGTAACTATAGTCAGGCTTTACTGCAAGCACTATTGAATGATAATAAAACCAGTCTTATTTGAGCCTTCTGTCAACTCAGTACATAAAACTGTAATTCAGACAACATGAGAGAACTAAAATGATGATTTCCATTGACGTTGGATCCCACATGTACATTCAATAAACTCCCAGAACGAATTTTTCACTCTGCAGTGGTGTCTATGTTAATATCAATCTTCCTGGCTGATTAAAACTGTGTACCAGACTGAGACTCTCCTAGGAAATTTCATATCAGCACACACTCAAGCAAATAGATTAAATGTTTCAAAACCTTGGATTACAAATGGAATAAAAGTATCTTGCAAAACAAAAAGAAGACTGTACTTAATGTCAAGAGAAAATAATGACTACAGAGCTAAATCACATTACAAGTTATGTTGTAAAATTCTAAACAAAGTAATCAGAACCTAAAAATGTACATATTTTCAAGAAAAAATAAATACCTCTAATAACAAGATAAAAACTATATTGAACATAGTAAAATGCGAAACAGGAAAAACTAATCAGGCAAATGAGGAAATTATGTTAAATGTAAATAACGAGTTCATTAGAGATACCTCCAAAATTGCAGACACTTTCAACAACTTTTTCCTTTCAGTAGCAGACAACTTAGGTTTGCACAGTTCCTCAGAAGACAGCTTAGAATGTTGAAAAAATGCATTTCTGCAGAAGTTTGACAAAATTCAACTATATCCTATCTCACCAAAAGAGATTTCTAATATTATTAGCTCTCTTAAAAACGATGGCTCCAATGGTTATGATTAAATCAGCACTACCATAATTAAATGTTCCTCCTCAGAACTTTGTGACATACTGAGTTACTTATGTAATGAATCCCTCCACAGTGATACTTTTCCAGATAGGCTTAAATATGCTATTGTCAAACCATTACACAAAAAAGGAGACAAATCACCAGTGGAAAACTTCTGTCCCATTTCATTATTGGCAATATTTTCAAAAGTGTTTCAAAGGGTTATGTACAATAGGCTTTATAAACACTTACTACAGAAAAATATTCCCATCCACAGTCAGTTTGAATTTCAGAAGGGATTGTCAACTGATCAAGCTATATTCACTTTTACAGATGATATATTAGAATCAATAAATCAAACGTTGTTACCACTTGGCATATTCTCTGATCTGGCTAAAGCTTTTGATTGTGTTAAGCACGATATCCTTATACAGAAGTTAAAATATTATGAGATAACAGGAGTAGCAGGCTCATGGTTCTCATCCTATATTTTTAATAGAAAACAGTGTGTCTCTGTATCAGGCTTACCACATAACAATAGTCATTCAGAATATGAAACCATCAGACAAGAGGTGCCCCAAGGCTCTATTTTAGGTCCCTTGTTGTTCCTATTTATTATATTAATGACCTTCCATATGCAGTGTCACAAAATGCAAATTTTGCCTTATTTGCAGATGATACAAGTATTGGTATAAAAAACAGTACCTGTGATCTCACTGAGCAATCAGCTAATGAAATATTTGTAAATATCAATGAGTGGTTAACAGCAAATGGATTGTCACTGAATTTTGACAAGACCCAATACATACAGTTTAGTACCTCATAAAGAATACCTGACCCTATAAGTATAATGTATTCAGACCATGAAATTAAATCTGTAGACAGTGACAAATTCTTAGGGCTACAAATTGACCACAACCTAAATTGGAAAACTCACATTCTAGACTTAATGAAACACCTTAGTTCAGCTGCATTTGCAGTATACATGATAGCAGAAATAGGTGATCTAAAAATGAAGAGGTTAGTTTATTCGGCCTACTTCCATTCACTAATGAGTAATGGAATCACCTTTTGGGGAAACTCCTCTCACAAAGAGAATATTTTCAAAATTCAGAAATGAGTCATTAGAATTATATCTCATGCCAGTCCTACATCAACATGCAGAGACCTCTTTAAGAAAGTTGGTATTCTAACCACTACTTCTCAGTACATATACTCATTGATGTCCTTTGTCATTTCCACCATGTCTCTTTATAAACAAAATAGTGCAAAACATGATTACAATACCAGAACCATAAACAATCTGTATAAGAACTATAAAAGCTTAACATTAGTACAAAAAGGAGTCAAGTACATGGATTCAGTAACTTACCATAGCATATCAAAGGTCTTGTAAGTGATAAAAATTGGTTTCGGAGTGAATTAAAGAACTTCCTGTTGGCCAACTCCTTCTACTCCATCGATGAATATCTTCATAAGGATTATAGCTCATAACTTTATCTGCATTAGAATTGTACAATATCCATGTACCTAAGAAAAAAAATTGACTCTTTCCACATCCCAGAGACTCCTCCCCAAGGGATCCATGGAAAACCATAAATGTAATGTAATGTAACACTCCTCTTCAGAGTGTAAAGACATGTCTTTACATATCCTTTCTTCCAGAAGTGCTAGTCCTGGAAGATTCATGGGAAAGTTTTACAGGAGAACTTCTGTGAAGTTTGGAAAGTAGAAGATAAGGTACCGGCAGAAGTAAAACTGTGAGGATGGGTCACGAGTCATGCTTAGGTGGCTCAGTTGGTAGAGCACTTGCACATGAAAGGTGAAGGTCCTGGGTTCAAGTCTTGGTTTGGCACACAGTTTTAATCTGCTAGGAAATTTCATATCATGCACACTCAACAGCAGAACCAAAAATTCGTTCTGGATACAACCCGCAGGCTGTCTTGCCCCATGTCCTTTCTTCCTGGAGTGCAAGTTTTGCAGAAATTGTGTGAAGTTTGGGAGGTAGGAGATGAGATACCAGTGGCAGTAAAGCTGTGAGGACAGGTCATAAGTCATGCTTGGGTAGCTCATAAACCACTTGCCCACAAAAGGAAAAGGCCTTGAGTTTGGGTCTGGCACACAATTTTAATCTACCAGAAAGATTCATACTATAAGCTGCTTTTATTTGCCCTTTCTCCATGTATATATCATAGGGACAAAATGAAAATAGATTTAGAAATTACAGAAAAAAGGCAACTGGTGATACTTGGTAAGGACATCAGGCATGCATGCAGTGGTATGCCATATGTATTATAGAAGGAACGAACTCAAAAAGTTTGTCTCCTCAAAGATTTTTGTGGTCTGTTTGTAATTCCTTGTACAGATTATGCTTGTACACTGAAATGTAAATTTTCTTTGCAGCTTGACTATAGCAATGGAGCTATGGGAGATCCATTTCAAAATGATGATACTGATGATGACGATGATGAAGCAGGTCACAAATCACCTCCACCGGATATTCATCACCTCACTATGGCTGAACAAGTTGATGAAATCATTGATCACAGCATAGAAATTGAAAGCAATAAAAGGATGAGAGATGCTAATGTTAATGCATGGACACTACATTTTAAGGACAACTCTATGGAAAAGAAGGTATATCAGGTTAAACATGCAAAATCATTGTTGTAATGAATAGATAAATGGAAATTCTGATACTACTTAAATGCATATTTATCCACAGTTGTGTACATTCAGCCCCAAGTTTGATACAGAATTTGGTCCCAGATGTACTGGTAGGAAATGGGTAATTATGGCTGCTGTTGTAATTAAATCCTATCAGAAGACAGAAGAAAAGATGAGTATATGACATGAGAAAATGAAATGTAGACAGCATTGAAATATAAAGATGTGAAGAAGCAGATGTTAAAAATAAACATGCAAAAAGACAGTGAAAAATTATAATACGAGTCATAGACTAGGACGTCTTGGAAAATACTGTCACACAGCTACTATTTCTCAAATATGTCAAATAAACATTCATTTTTTTGTTTAGATAAGTATAGTCATTGTGATAGAAGGAATGACAGGGGGATGGACACATACAGAGAAAACAGAAATGTAATCTTCAACATTTTCAACTTTGCTTGTGCATTAATGCTCCCCATTTCATTTCAGTCACTATTTGGTGCACTTGTCATGGTAATTTACTACAAAAACAATCTTATTTAACACAAAAATTCATATATTTTCTTTCCATTTTTCTCATGATGTTTTCATCATGAAATAATTTTAGTTGTACTTATATTTCTCGTTTTCAGATCTGTTAACCATATCATACAAAGTATCACATTATTGACATTTGAGTATGATTATACCATTATAAAATTATGAGACATAAATTCTGGATCATAGTAACCTCTAGGAGGCAAAATGGCAACCCTACTGCTGATAGACATACTTTTATGTGTGTCTGCCAGCAGGACTGACATTTTGTATCTGAAGATCACTATTGACAAGCAGTTCTGTCTCATAAATATGTAGTTTTCTCAGGAGTATTTTTCTTATAATCATATGTTCAACCTAATGAGTGCATTGGACCTTCACTCTAGCAGAATGCAATTGAACGACAAAACAGTATTGATATAGACAATATGCACTAGACTCTCGCTAATACGGCCCTCGGTAGTCCAGCCTTTCAATAATCCAGCACACTTTCAGCTTCTATACGTTCAACCTGAAATGACACCTACAATAATGAAATTTCATCTGCAACAATGTTGTTGGTTAATTATAATGTTCAACATTTCTGTAAACTTTGAAACTGTGGCTTCCCTTACGAATCTTTATCATGGCTTCTAAAGGCAAACATGCTATGCTAGACCTCAAGCAGAAACTCGAAATTAGATATAAACTGAAGTGAGGTCCTTCACAGAAAACCATTGTTGCTGGGAACAGTGTTGGACAAGAAATTATTTATGACCATACTTCAGCAGAAAAGAGGTAATCATAAGCTCACAGGAAAGTCATGATGAAACTGATAAGGAAGAGGACATAGGAGGAGAGAACATGAGGATATCTCAAACTGCTGGTGCTGAAGTTGAAGACGTCTTGCTGTAGTACATTATGCAACAATCAGAAACATAGCAGGACCTATGAAATGATTGTAAAGCCGTTGTGTGATAAAGCATACTACCGTCACATATCATCACAGAGACAACTAAAACTTTGGGACATGTTTCATAGTGAATGTCGAGTGATACTTATATGCATGTATACACTCAAGGACTAAGTTTTTTTGTAAAAATGAATGTATCCTTTGATTTGATAAAGTACAATCCCTATGTGTTTACATTAAATTTTAGACACTCTCAAAAATCTGTCACTTCCACTAATCCGGCACTCGTATGCGCGAGGAATAGCTGGTTTAGCAAGAGTCTAGTGTATAACCTCAGAACAAGGAATAGTGATGTCTGTTATATGTTTAGTGTTTAAGCCATTTGGTTTTTGGACTGCCTGTGGTTAGATGCCCATGTGTGATCTTGTTCCATTCAATAGCAGGAAAACAGTATTCACATTGTACACCCAGTTTGTGTTTCATTCTGCACAAGTCAAGCTGTGGATTATCTTCAAGTGCATATCATATGTAGTCACATATGACAAAGTCTCCCTGTATCATACAGTTAAGATGGTTGGAGATGGCAAATATGTATTGAAATCAGCAATGAAGGGATTATAAAAGTGAGCTGCATTGGCCGTAAATGAAATTATGCTAAGTGCAAGTTTAGTTTGGCTCTCCCAGCATTTAGCCATTGCCTTTACAGTCTCGTGTGATATGTCTTTCTTCGCATTTCTTTTTCTCTTGTTTCTCTTTTTTTGCTTTATTCTTTTCCCCCTACCAACTTTTTCACATTTCACCCCTTCTGCAACCACATATTGCCAATTGAAAGATCTCACGTTTGATTTATGATTTACTGTCAGTCCATTATTAATACTCAGGCTTTTGACACTTTATCTCTTGTAGTATGCCCCACTCTGACATCATGAGCAGCTCCTTTTCCAGTACTTTTTTTTATCTCCTGCCTGCTTTCTTCCCCCCAGTAATGAGACTGCTTTTAAAATTCAAGCATTATTATTTAATGTACATTTTCCAACTTCATGCTCTAATATTGTTTTTCCTGTACCAATTAAGTGCTTCCTTTCTGTCTTAGAGCATCATACCGATTGTTTTACTCTTAGGTATGGATCATAATATTTACTATCTGCTGATGTTATGGAGCTATTTAGATAAAATGTATATGTATTTTTATCATTCAGATTTATTTATCTTACCTTGTGAACAGTAAATGTATTCTAAATATCATAGATTGATTTTGAAAAATATATCCAAGAAAATTAGGTGCATTGCGTTAATTACAGAGAAAACAGTAGTGTCTTGAAAATATGTACCGAGTTCTTATGTTGTTGTTGTTGTTGTTGTTGTGGTCTTCAGTCCTGAGACTGGTTTGATGCAGCTCTCCATGCTACTCTATCCTGCGCAAGATTCTTCATCTCCCAGTACCTACTGCAAACTACATCCTTCTGAATCTGTTTAGTGTATTCATCTCTTGGTCTCTCTCTACGATTTTTACCCTCCACGCTGCCCTCTAATACTAAAACTAATAATAATTCATCAGCTGGAGGCACATCTAAAATTTATTGGGTGATAGAATTGTCATCAGGTGCACGAGATTGTTTGCAGTTGTGCGATATGTCTAGTGTGCTCATGAGATTTGAGGTCCACATGTTTGAATCCTTGACCAATTTAATTTGTTGCCAGTTCACCTGCAGAATGCTTGATTAGCTATGTACTTTCCAATGAAAAGGCTAGACTTTTTTGGGTATGACATGTTTGATAACGTCCCATGAGTAACAAATTACACTGACAATCAATGTACAATGTGCCCTGCTCGGTAGGTCCTTAGATAAACAATGAAAATTTAATAGCTCAGATACTTTTCCATGTGTATAGCATATTGTTTGTTGTTGTTATTGTTATTGTTGTTGTGGTCTTCAGGTTTCCAAGCTAGCCTGTCTGTGCAAGAAGTATCCAACATAGGACACATAAGTCCACTTACTGTCCAAGCCAGAAAATATTTCTGCAGGTAACTGCATAAGTCTCCATATTCACACCATGACTCACCCAGAAAAAATAAGAAGAAATTTGTTTGATGTTTTAAATCTTGTTCTCTGTGGGCAGTTGTTGTTGCTATTTTCCTAAATGTGAAACCTTGTGGTTTGAAAATCTACGACCAATTCCAGTTCATTTATTGAAAGAATCATAAGCTAGATGTACAGTTGCTTTGAATTGAAGTTCTTTTTAATATGTAATGCTATAATGGGAGTAATCACTCGCTGTGCATAAGAACTACTAATCAGTGGCTGGACACATTTTAAATATATTGACGACTATGTCAGCTACCAAATTAAGCTGCATTTGGTAACACTCTGGGCTGATATTCAGAGGGATGCCAATTCAAATCAATGTCCAGCCACACAGAGTTGGGTTTTCCATAATGTCCATAAATCATTTATAATGATTCCCTTCACCATCCTTTACTGATACCAGCTTGTGCTCCATATCTGGTGACCTCCTTGTCTACATTCCTTTTTTGTAGCTCACCTAACAAATTTGTGGTTGTCCTGATGAAGAATGCAAATTTGCTACCCGAGCTATGGGCTTGCCTAATGAGTAAGGTAGCACAATTGCAAGATACTGCCTTTGCATTAAGGACAGTGGTTCAACTTTCCATACGAAGGCAAATCTCATATTGGTTTCTTTGCAAAGGACATGATTGATTCCCTTCCCTGTTCTTCCCCAAGCTGTGCTAGTGCTCCATTTCTATTGACCCCATCTGTGATGAGATGTTCAACCCTACTATTCCTTCCATCTTCCTTTTTGTCCTTCTTCATACCACTGTTTACTTTCTACCCAGGATTTCCCATTATTGCACTAGTAATTCTTAACAGTGCAGGTAATTCATAGTTGTTACTTTTCTGTTTGATATTGGAGATATAAGGCTCTACTGTTGGTCCACTTTGAAGCAATCATCTATTTCTGTGTTGGAAGATGTCTACAGGTGTAGAACATAACCAAAGCTATGTTCAGAGAGGCAGAGACATAACTGATTTAAGACTACGAAAGCTGTCAAGACAATTATTTTAGAATTATGAAACGTTTATTGTGCTGCTTGCATATGATGACTTTTATGGAGACCAAACAACTCCTATATGAGAATCAGTGTGTCTTCTGCAAGCATCAGTCGTGTAAAACTAGGTATCTTTTATTCATGAGATCCATAAGACAGATAATGAAGCTCAGGTGGCATTGTGTTTCTTGGCTTCCAGAAAACCTGAGAATTCCACACTATTACCTAGTAAACAAAAATGTATGTGTACAAAACATCTAAAGAAATGTGATTAGATTTAATATTTCATAGCAATCAGAACTCAGTATGGTGTTCTTAATGGGTAGACATAATCGTAAGCAAATGAAATTTGGTATGGTGGATGCTGTTTGCAGTTTATGTAAATGATCTTGTTGATAACTTTCATGGTCTCCACCAATGGCACAGTTGTGTACAAGCAAGTGACGTGATTAGATTTAATATTTCATAGCAGTCAGAACTCAGTATGGTGTTCTTAATGGGTAGACATAATTGTAAGCAAATGAAATTTGATATGGTGGATGCTGTTCGCAGTTTATGTAAATGATCTTGTTGATAACTTTCAAGGTCTCCACCAATGGCACAGTTGTGTACAAGCAAGTGACGTGATTAGATTTAATATGTCATAGTAGTCAGAACTCAGTATGGTGTTCTTAATGGGTAGACATAATCGTAAGCAAATGAAATTTGATATGGTGGATGCTGTTCGCAGTTTGTGTAAATGATCTTGTTGATAACTTTCAAGGTCTCCACCAATGGCACAGTTGTGTACAAGCAAGTGACATCTTTGAAACTTCTTAAAAAAGGCAGAGATATTTGCTCATTTTCAGCACATGGTGGAAAGATACGCAGAGGAGTCCAAACTTAAACAAATATAATGTAATTCATGTACTAAGATCCAATATTGTTTGACTATGCGATCAATGATCAGTGGTTGGAAACTGTCACAAACTGCAGATATCTAGGAATTTGTGTCTGGATCAGTTTAAAATGGAACTACTTCATGAATCTAGCCATGGGAAAGGCAAATGCCAGGCTCAGCTTTATTAGGAGAATCTTAAGGAAGTGTGGTTCACTCGTGAAAAAGGTCACTTATAAGACCCTTATTTGACCAAGTAATGACTATTTTTCATCAGTGTGGGGGCCTTACGGAGCTGGTTTAATGGAAGAGTTGGAAAGATTGAAAGAAGTGTTGCATAGTTCATCACATATTTTGTCCACACATCTTACAGAAATTCAGCCTGTCGTCAAAGACATCATCTGGCTGCATTCCCATAGGCTGTTCGAGTATTTTGTATGCAGAAGAAACTCAAGCTTCACATCATGGGATTGTTTAGTCAATATGAGTGTGCCACTGAACTGCTCAACAAACTGCAGTGGGAGATGTTGCAAAGCAAATAACATGCAGTGTGGAGAGTTTTACACTCAAAATTCTAAGTGGCCACATTCCAAATGAGTCAACAAAAATATAGACTCTACAAAATACATTCATGTAATGATCACAACACCAAAACCAAAGAAATTTGCACTTATTCGGAGGGGCTACTGACTGTTTTTCTTCCTTCATACCATCCATGGGTGGAACAGAATGGCAGTAAATGAAACTAAAACAGTATGAACCATCTGATTCAAACCTTATGGTGGCTTATGGAGTATGGATATAGCTATAAGTGTAGATTTCCAATATGTATACAAATTTTGCCAAACAGTAGTAAAATTAAGTCTATATTGAGTTGTGTGAAATATTGGTACAATCCCCCTTCCCCCCTTCCTCAATTTTTGTTTAATATTTAATCTGCTTAACATTGTTCGAACTCAATCAGTATTTGATGTTGAACTGCCATTTTCTTTAACCTACCATAATACTTAACAGTGAGAAAGTAATGTAAGAAAATAAGGACATTTTACTGTATGTTTGCTAAGAACAGATATAAATATTGTTTTAGCATTGTTGAACAGACCAATTGGTGACTTGTAGCCCAGAGCTGAGTGGAGAATCTGAATCAGTAGCTCAGGCATTTCTGTGACCATGTAGACTGCAGATTCCTCGATTTGCACCATGGGTTGGTCAGGTATCTGGTTCTGCTTAATAGGTCCTTTATATACGGGAGGTGGCTACATGGGTAGCTGCAGCTTTGGGAGTGAACTGGGTGGTTTTTTAGGTTAGACAGTCTTGAGAGAGAACAAAAATGGTATCATTCTCAAAGAGTACAGGTTAAATGAAGGATAAGGTTAGACCTAAGGTCTGTAGGTTTTTTTTTTTTTTGGTTGTCAGTCTACTGACTGGTTTGATGCGGTCCACCACGAATTCCTTTCCTGTGCTAACCCCTTCATCTGAGAGTAGCACTTGCAGCCTACGTCCTCAATTATTTGCTTGACGTATTCCAACCTCTGTCTTCCTCTACAGTTTTTGCCCTCTACAGCTCCCTCTAGTACCATGGAAGTCATTCCCTCATGTCTTAGCAGATGTCCTATCATCCTGTCCCTTCTCCTTATCAGTGTTTTCCACATATTCCTTTCCTCTCCGATTCTGCGTAGAACCTCCTCATTCCTTACCTTATCAGTCCACCTAATTTTCAACATTCGTCTATAGCACCACATCTCAAATGCTTCGATTCTCTTCTGTTCCGGTTTTCCCACAGTCCATGTTTCACTACCATACAATGCTGTACTCCAGACGTACATCCTCAGAAATTTCTTCCTCAAATTAAGGCCGGTATTTGATATTAGTAGACTTCTCTTGGCCAGAAATGCCTTTTTTGCCATAGCGAGTCTGCTTTTGATGTCCTCCTTGCTCCGTCCATCATTGGTTATTTTACTGCCTAGGTAGCAGAATTCCTTAACTTCATTGACTTCGTGACCATCAATCCTGATGTTAAGTTTCTCGCTGTTCTCATTTCTGCTACTTCTCATTACCTTCGTCCTTCTCCGATTTACTCTCAGACCATATTGTGTACTCATTAGACTATTCATTCCGTTCAGCAGATCATTTAATTCTTCTTCACTTTCACTCAGGATAGCAATGTCATCAGCGAATCGTATCATTGATATCTTTTCACCTTGTATTTTTATTCCACTCCTGAACCTTTCTTTTATTTCCATCATTGCTTCCTCGATGTACAGATTGAAGAGTAGGGGCGAAAGGCTACAGCCTTGTCTTACACCCTTCTTAATACAAGCACTTCATTCTTGATCGTCCACTCTTATGACCCGTCTCTCCCTATAGCTTACCCCCACTTTTTTCAGAATCTCGAACAGCTTGCACCATTTTATATTGTTGAACACTTTTTCCAGGTTGACAAATCCTATGAAAGTGTATTGATTTTTCTTTAGCCTTGCTTCCATTATTAGCCGTAACATCAGAATTGCCTCTCTCGTCCCTTTACTTTTCCTAAAGCCAAACTGATCGTCACCTAGCGCATTCTCAATTTTCTTTTCCATTCTTCTGTATATTATTCTTGTAAGCAGCTTCGATGCATGAGCTGTTAAGCTGATTGTGCAATAATTCTCGCACTTGTCAGCTCTTGCTGTCTTCGGAATTGTGTGGATGATGCTTTTCTGAAAGTCAGATGGTATGTCGCCAGACTCATATATTCTACACACCAACGTGAATAGTCGTTTTGTTGCCACTTCCCCCAATTATTTTAGAAATTCTGATGGAATGTTATCTATCCCTTCTGCCTTATTTGACTGTAAGTCCTCCAAAGCTCTTTTAAATTCCGATTCTAATACTGGATCCCCTATCTCTTATAAATCAACTCCTGTTTCTTCTTCTATCACATCAGACAAATCTTCACCCTCATAGAGGCTTTCAGTGTATTCTTTCCACCTATCTGCTCTCTCCTCTACATTTAACAGTGGAATTCCCGTTGCACTCTTAATGTTACCACCGTTGCTTTTAATGTCACCAAAGGTTGTTTTGACTTTCCTGTATGCTGAGTCTGTCCTTCCGACAATCATATCTTTTTCGATGTCTTCACATTTTTCCTGCAGCCATTTTGTCTTAGCTTCCCTGCACTTCCTATTTATTTCATTCCTCAGCGACTTATATTTCTGTATTCCTGATTTTCCCGGAACATGTTTGTACTTCCTCCTTTCATCAATCAACTGAAGTATTTCTTCTGTTACCCATGGTTTCTTCGCAGCTACCTTCTTTGTACCTATGTTTTCCTTCCCAACTTCTGTGATGGCCCTTTTTAGAGATGTCCATTCCTCTTCAACTGTACTGCCTACTGCGCTATTCCTTATTGCTGTATCTATAGCGTTAGAGAACTTCAAACGTATCTCACCATTCCTTAGTACTTCCGTATCCCACTTCTTTGCGTATTGTTTCTTCCTGACTAATGTCTTGAACTTCAGCCTACTCTTCATCACTACTATATTGTGATCTGAGTCTATATCTGCTCCTGGGTATGCCTTACAATCCAGTATCTGATTTCGGAATCTCTGTCTGACCATGGTGTAATCTAATTGAAATCTTCCCGTATCTCCCGGCCTTTTCCAAGTATACCTCCTCCTCTTGTGATTCTTGAACAGGGTATTCGCTATTACTAGCTGAAACTTGTTACAGAACTCAATTAGTCTTTCTCCTCTTTCATTTCTTGTCCCAAGCCCATATTCTCCTGTAACCTTTTCTTCTACTCCTTCCCCTACAACTGCATTCCAGTCACCCATGACTATTAGATTTTCGTCCCCCTTTACATACTGCAGTACCCTTTCAATATCCTCATACACTTTCTCTATCTGTTCATCTTCAGCTTGTGACGTCGGCAGATAGGTCTGTAGGTATGGTAGTAGTAAATTGTTGTATTTGTGTTGGGAAAGAACCAGAGCTAAAAAAAAACCATAAATAGAAACCATTTAAGGTACTGAAAGCTGGCTAAATCCTGAGATAAGTTCTGCCTAAATTTTTACAAAGTACTTGCAGTCTTCAGAAAGGATAGATTAAATACAGTTGGTGAACAGTTCAAAGACATCTTGAGTCTCTTTTAAAATACACTCCTGGAAATTGAAATAAGAACACCGTGAATTCATTGTCCCAGGAAGGGGAAACTTTATTGACGCATTCCTGGGGTCAGATACATCACATGATCACACTGACAGAACCACAGGCATATAGACACAGGCAACAGAGCATGCACAATGTCGGCACTAGTACAGTGTATATCCACCTTTCGCAGCAATGCAGGCTGCTATTCTCCCATGGAGACGATCGTAGAGATGCTGGATGTAGTCCTGTGGAACGGCTTGCCATGCCATTTCCACCTGGCGCCTCAGTTGGACCAGCGTTCGTGCTGGACGTGCAGACCACGTGAGACGACACTTCATCCAGTCCCAAACATCCTCAATGGGGGACAGATCCGGAGATCTTTCTGGCCAGGGTAGTTGACTTACACCTTCTAGAGCACGTTGAGTGGCACGGGATACATGCGGACGTGCATTGTCCTGTTGGAACAGCAAGTTCCCTTGCCGGTCTAGGAATGGTAGAACGATGGGTTCGATGACGGTTTGGATGTACCGTGCACTATTCAGTGTCCCCTCGACGATCACCAGTGGTGTACGGCCAGTGTAGGAGATCGCTCCCCACACCATGATGCCGGGTGTTGGCCCTGTGTGCCTCGGTCGTATGCAGTCCTGATTGTGGCGCTCACCTGCACGGCGCCAAACACGCATACGACCATCATTGGCACCAAGGCAGAAGCGACTCTCATCGCTGAAGACGACACGTCTCCATTCGTCCCTCCATTCACGCCTGTCGCGACACCACTGGAGGCGGGCTGCACGATGTTGGGGCGTGAGCGGAAGACGGCCTAACGGTGTGCGGGACCGTAGCCCAGCTTCATGGAGACGGTTGCGAATGGTCCTCGCCGATACCCCAGGAGCAACAGTGTCCCTAATTTGCTGGGAAGTGGCGGTGCGGTCCCCTACGGCACTGCGTAGGATCCTACGGTCTTGGCGTGCATCCGTGCGTCGCTGCGGTCCGGTTCCAGGTCGACGGGCACGTGGACCTTCCGCCGACCACTGGCGACAACATCGATGTACTGTGGAGACCTCACGCCCCACGTGTTGAGCAATTCGGCGGTACGTCCACCCGGCCTCCCGCATGCCCACTATACGCCCTCGCTCAAAGTCCGTCAACTGCACATACGGTTCACGTCCACGCTGTCGCGGCATGCTACCAGTGTTAAAGACTGCGATGGAGCTCCGTATGCCACGCCAAACTGGCTTACACTGACGGCGGCGGTGCACAAATGCTGCGCAGCTAGCGCCATTCGACGGCCAACACCGCGGTTCCTGGTGTGTCCGCTGTGCCGTGCATGTGATCATTGCTTGTACAGCCCTCTCGCAGTGTCCGGAGCAAGTATGGTGGGTCTGACACACCGGTGTCAATGTGTTCTTTTTTCCATTTCCAGGAGTGTAGGTACAACACTCATACAGTTATACTTGGTGACTTTAATGTACCCTATTTTTGGTGAAAATACTTGTTTTAACCTGGTGTTAGGCATAAAACAGCATCCAGAATTGTACTAAAGGCTTTTTCCAAAAATTATTTTGAACAATTGGTTCAGGAGCCTATGTGAATTGTAAATGGTTACAAAAGCATACTTGACCCCATACCAACAAATAATCCTGAGTAAATGGACAATATTACGAAAGATACTGAGATTAGTGACCACTAGATCATTGTAGGGAGACTAACTACCATAACATCCAAACCCACCAAAAATAAACATAAAATACGTCTGTTTAAAACAGCAGGTAAAAATTCCCTTGACATCTTCCTAAGGGGCAGTCTTCATTCCTTCCAAACTAACTACATAAGTGTAGACCAGATGTGTCTTAAATTCAGAGAAATAGTATCGATAACAATTGTGAGATATAACCAAACAAATTAATAAAATGGTACTGATCCCCATGCTACACAAAACTGGCGAGAACACTATTGCAGGAGCAACAGAAAAAGCATGTAAAATTCAAAAGAATGCAAAATCCCACAAGATTGACGATGTTTTACTGAAGCTCAAAACTTTGCATCAACTTCAAAATTAGATGCTTTTAATAGCCTCCATAACAATACTCTCTCTCAAAATCTGGCAGAAAATATAAAAAGATTCTGGTCAAATGTAAAGTACGCCAGTGGCAGACACAATCAATACCTTCAGTGTGCAATATCTACATTCAGTGTGCAATATCAGTGGTAATGCTACCCATGACAGTGCCACTAAAGCATAGTTACTGAATATGGATTTTCAAAATTTCTTCACCAAGTCGATATTCCAGAATTTGAATCAAGAACTATAGCCAACATGAATAATATGGAAGTAGATATCCTCATTGTAAAGAAACAACTCAAATCACTTAATGAAGGCAAGTATTCTGGTTCAGATTGTGTGCCATTATATTCCTTTCAGAGTATGCTGTTATAATAGCTCCATACTTAGCAATCATGTATAACCACTTGCTTGATGAAAGATCGTTACCCAAAGACTGGAAAGTTGCACAGATCACACCAATACCAAAGAAAGGAAGTATGAGTAATCCGATGAATTATAGACCCATAGTGCTAATGTCAATTTGGTGTAGGATTTTGGAATTTACACTGTGTTCGAACCTTATGAATTAGCTCAAAGGTAATAGTCTCTTGACACATAGCACGGATCATAAAATATCATTCGTGTGAAACATAACTAACTCTTTATTTACACAAAGTAATGAGTACTTTCAACAGGGGATCTCAGACTGATTACATATTTATAGATTTCCAGAAGACTTTTTATACCATTTCTCACAAGCTGATTCTAATCAAATTGCATCTCTAGGGAGTACCATCTCAGTTGTGCAATTAGATTCGTGATTTTCTGTCAGAAGGGTCACATTTCATACTAATTGACTGAAAGCCATCAGGTACAGCAAAAGTGAGATCTGGCATTCCCCAAGGGTGTATTATAAACCCTCTGCTATTTCTAATCTATATAAATAATTGGAAGACTGAGCTGCCATCATAGATTGTTTGCAGATGGAACTGTCATTCACTGCCTGGTATAAAGTCATAAGAAGGTCAAAACCAATTGCAAAATGATTTACACAAGGTATCTGTACTGTGTGAAAAGTTGCAGTTGAACCTAAATAATGAAAAGTGTGAGTAATCCATGTGACTGCTTAAAGGACTCCATGGAATTTGATTACAAGATATATCACACTAATCTAAAGGTTGTCAATTCAACTATATACCTAGGGATAACAGTTGCGAACAATTTAAACTGGAACGTCACATAGAAAATGTTATGGGGAGTGCATACCAATTATTGTGTTTCATTGGAAGTACACTTAGAAGATGAAACAAATCAACTGAAGAGACTACCTACACTGTGCATACCTGTCCTCAGGTAGATTAGTGCTGTGCAGTATGGGGTTCTTACCAGATAGCATTGATGGAGGACATAAAAAAGGTATAAGAAGGGAAGTTTATTTTGTACAATCATGAAACAGGGAGGGAGTACCATAGATATAGGTGAATTGGATAGCAACAGAGGCATTTTTCATTGTGATGAGATCTTTTCATGGAATTCCAATCTCCAACTTTCTCCTCCGAATATGAAAATATTTTGTTGATGCTCATCTACATTGGGAGAATAGATCGTCTTAATAAAACAAGAGAAATCAGAGCTCATTCAGAAACATATAAGTGTTCATTTTTCCCATGTGTGGTTTGAGGGTGGAATGGTAAAGTGTGAATTGCAGAGTAATTATGTAGATGTACATGAACTACATATATGTTGTATTTTGTAGTTTACTGTAAACTGCATGTCAAAGTGTGTGAGCAGCTCTGCTTAGCTGAAATCTTAACAAAATGTGTGGTCTACTTAATGTCTAATATGATTCTAGCAGTAGACTGGTAGCCTGATTTTCTAGCAGACCAGCATTGTTATTTTATTATTTTTTTTAGTTATTACTTTAAATTTAAGCATTGAAGTGCAGTAGGCAATAATAACAAAAGAAATTGGTTTCAGTTTTGTCAACTGCGGGAAGATATGTTCAAATCCAACATGCTGTGCTGCTTCATAATATGGATCTTTGTTGTTATATGCCAAGCTATTATCTTGCCAAGGTAAGCTCTACAGATTTTGAAAATTTGCATTATGTTTTACCAACATATGTGTACTAGAAATAGTTACCAGAGGTTGGGCCTCATAAACCTGATAGGCAGGAGTTTGGGGGGGGTTACAGTATTCACGAGGCATAGAGACCTATTCCAAATAAGAGCAACGCCAACTAGTGTAAAATGTCAGATGGCTGATGATAATAATGATTAGATATGTTGTTGTACACATATAGGGATTTTTCCGGTTTTACAAATAGTTTTTAGCTGCACTACAGAGATGGAAATTCCAAAATTTCATTTATTTTTCTAAGGCTCTAGTGAAGGACACCTGTGTATGCCGTGGAGATGAATAGTTTCATTCCTAAGGAATTTCCTTGCAAGTCTTTATTAAAGCTCATTGGAAGTATTTTCCATTACAAAGTGATTGCTAAATTTCTTCTGTATATCTTGTTTCATTCGATATGTTTGCTTTGTAGCAATAAAGCCATTAACAACTGCCTTAATTTTGCCATGTCTTCTGTTCACAGTTCGGTGGTACTGATAATGACACTGTCAGTGACTACTTTTCTGCTAACCTGTGCACTCGTCCTCGTAATGGCTGAGGAATTTCAGCAGCTACCTGTTGTCCTGCAGACAATGTCCAGTGTCCTCGTGCATCACCGCAACAGACGCACTGCCTTCATATGTGGTGTTGTCGCCCTTATGGCAGTCACTGCATCTGTCAGTCTGGTTAGAACAACAAATTTCTCCTTCACTTTTATTTTCAAGTTAAATACGTTTATGCTACATACTATAAATTAAAATGGTCAGGCATCAAGACAAAAGGTGGAACATTTCAAGGAAAACAGTTACTCATGAAAAGAACGTGTTACATCCAAATTTATGGAGATACAGGCTTTCCTGTTAAACTGGAAGAAAGGACATGTACGATAGTCACCATAGAGAACAGTTTGTTCAAGAAGTGAACACGTGGATCCAAATACACACACACACACAAACAAACAAACAAATCTGCACTGTATGGCGACAGCAAGATAGCCAAATTAGATCATTAAGAAAATTGAAGGATCAGTAGGTAACATCTGTTGAAGAGTCTAAAGGTGTAGGTAATAGACTGTTTCTCATGCAGTGGAAGGAAGAAGTACATTCTATATTAGATGCATTTCAAAACACGGGAAAAATTGTGCAGTAAATGGAAATAATTGGTAGTTATTTTGACCTGATGGATAGTTTATTAGGGAACATGCAAATAAATATGCAAATTTATGACATGGAAGTAAGGCTAGATTTTAATGTTCCTCCAAAATCAAGGTTATAGTAAGTGCTAACTCAAATACAAGAAATAAGCTACATCTTGTGGAAAAAACTATTTATGTGTTTCTGAAATGATATAGGAAAACTAAACAGACTCTAAATCATGATCTTTGATTGCAGAATTAATTATCGTGCAAATCCAGTATGCCCAAACATTTGCCACGTTAGTCAGTCTTGAGAAGACAGTTGAGGGTTTAAAGCCATTAGTAAAGCTGACAGAGTATATTGAAGAGGAAGCTAAGAATCTTGAGATCAGTTTATCCCAGAGTATGATAGTAAATGCTGATAGTTTTTTATTGTAAAAAATGGAAGTGCTGTTAAGTGCTAACCATTTTGACATTGGTGAAAATTTCGAGCAATCTGTTGCAAGATGAAAAACAGTATAGAGGAAGCAATCCTAGTACTATGATAATCATCACATGAGTGTCCTATGGTGGGACACACAGCTGGAAATTCAGCTGTTTTTTCATGGGACATAATGGTGCCAAGCTATACGGTTTCAGTCACTTTGTCATTCATTCCTTCATTCATTCATTCATTCATCATGTTCCATATATCCCCTCAAGAATGAGAGAATTCAGGGATGTGGAATGAGTTAAGGTATACATAAATGAAAGGTTTGAAAGTATAATAAAATTTGATACAGTAAGGATGGCAACAGTCATAATGTAAGTATCATTGCTTGTTAGTAGGTTTAATGTGAACAGAAGTGTGGAGCTGACTCTCAGTAAGAATGAGGTCGACATCAAGGAAGGTGGCATGGTATTCAGAATAGGGCCATTTGAAATTTAACTGGGAGAATGTGTTGGAGACTGTAGGAATTTTAACTTGTCATCCTCATCATGAGTCCATATGCCAAAGATATCATGTAAACCAAGCCGTGGACCTGCTATTGATATAAACCCATCCAGGCGATAGCACCGTCCCCTGGCAAGCAATGACTGCTAGTCAGACACACTCACTGTGCAGGTAGTATCAGTGAGCATGCTGTCCGTGTGTAGAATGGGGCCGGCCGGGGTGGCCGAGCAGTTCTAGGCACTACAGTCTGGAACTGGCGACCACTACGGTCGCAGGTTCGAATCCTGCCTCGAGCATGGATGTGTGTGATGTCCTTAGGTTAGTTAGGTTTAAGTAGTTCTAAGTTATAGGGGACTGATGACCGTAGAAGTTAAGTCCCATAGTGCTCAGAGCCATTTGAACCATTTTGTAGAATGGGAAAGGCACACAATCTATATGAGTTTGACCAAGGACAGATTGTGAGGGCCTGGACGCTCGGTACAGCATTTCGGAAACTGCACAACTTGTTGGGTGTTCAAGAAGTGCTGTGGTGAGTGTCTTCAACACATGGTGAAACTAAGGTGAAACTATGTCCAGACATTGTAGGGTTGGGTGGCCACCCATATTACAGATGTCAGACATCGTAGGCTTAGCAGACTGGTAAAACAGGGCAGGCAATGAACCGTGGTGGAACTAACATCATACTTTTAACACAGGGCAGAGTAAAAGTGTGTCTGAACAGACAGTGCACTGGCCACTCCAAAGGTTGGTCCTTCCCAACCAGTGACCCATGCATGTGCCAACATTAACACCATGACATCGGCAATTATGACTGAAGTGGACAAGTGACCATCAGCACTAAACATTGGTGCTGTGGCAGAGTGTTGCATGGTGGGAAGTATCCTGATATCTTCTTCATCATATGATGGCTGGGTGTGAGTCCATTGTTTTCCAGGGAACAGCTCTTTGACATCTGTATTGCAGGACAAAGACAAGCTGGCAGCGGCTCCATCATGCTCTGGGGAACATTCACATGGGCATCCATGAGTCCAATGGAGCTCGTGCAAAGCACTGTGGTGACCAAGGAGTATCGTACACTTGTACAGACCGTATACACCCCTTCACGACAATCATGTTTCCCAACGACTGTGGTAATCCTTAACGAGATGATGCACCACACCCCAAGGCCAGGAGTGTGATGGAGGTAACTCAGGAAGGGAGAGTGCCTTACATGAGAGGTTGAGAACACTGTAAAGTTGTGGGTGGTGATCATGAGTTATCGTTGCTCTTGGAGGCAGCAGTAAAGCCTAGCAGATTTTCAGAACGTTGGCCAAGCTATATTTTCTATTCCTGTTCCTCTCTAGGTCCCTAAACAGCCGTACCAGTAACTATCACTCCTCTTCTATAGACTAAGCATTGTCAGTAATCTCTGTCTTGCATATTTACTGTATGTACCACCTCTAAGCTCTCAGGTTTTCAAGTTTCGTTCAGTGCAGCCCCCAACAATCAATCTTTCCTTCTAATCCCTTATGGCAAATCTCTGGGTGACTTTCCCAAACTCTCCCCATTTCCTATTCCTTGCTAGTTCTGTTTCTTTCAGCCCTCTTCCTTCCCCTTCAAATCATACTCCAGAAGAAGGAGTCACTGGCTCTGAAAGCTTGCAAATTTCCTTGATCTACATGTGTATGTGCTCTCCTGCTGCCGTTTGCTGAGAAGATTTTTCATCTGTCCAGTTACATTATAGAAATTTAATCTTATACTGTGTTATCATTAAACTATCGCTCTACTGCTTAGAGCTGTTCAAATGATGTTGTTGTTGTTGTGGTCTTCAGTCCTGAGACTGGTTTGATGCAGCTCTCCATGCTACTCTATCCTGTGCAAGCTTCTTCATCTCCCAGTACCTACTGCAACCTACATCCTTCTGAATCTGCTTAGTGTATTGATCTCTTGGTCTCCCTCTACGATTTTTACTCTCCACGCTGCCCTCCAATGCTAAATTTGTGATCCCTTGATGCCTCAAAACATGTCCTACCAACCGATCCCTTCTTCTAGTCAAGTTGTGCCACAAACTTCTCTTCTCCCCAATCCTATTCAATACCTCCTCATTAGTTACGTGATCTACCCACCTTATCTTCAGCATTCTTCTGTAGCACCATATTTCGAAAGCTTCTATTCTCTTCTTGTCCAAACTATTTATCATCCATGTTTCACTTCCATACATGGCTACACTCCATACAAATACTTTCAGAAACGACTTCCTGACGCTTAAATCTATACTCGATGTTAACAAATTTCTCTTCGTCAGAAACGCTTTCCTTGCCATTGCCAGTCTACATTTTATATCCTCTCTACTTCGACCATCATCAGTTATTTTACTCCCTAAATAGCAGAACTCCTTTACTACTTTAAGTGTCTCATTTCCTAATCTAATCCCCTCAGCATCACCCGATTTAATTTGACTACATTCCATTATCCTCGTTTTGCTTTTGTTGATGTTCATCTTACATCCTCCTTTCAAGACACTGTCCATTCCGCTCAACTGCTGTTCCAAGTCCTTTGCTGTCTCTGACAGAAAATGTCATCGGCAAACCTCAAAGTTTTTACTTCTTCTCCATGAATTTTAATACCTACTCCGAATTTTTCTTTTGTTTCCTTTACTGCTTTCTCAATATACAGATTGAATAACATCGGGGAGAGACTACAACCCTGCCTCACTCCCTTCTCAACCACTGCTTCCCTTTCATGCCCCTCAACTCTTATAACTGCCATTTGGTTTCTGTACAAATTGTAAATAGCCTTTCATTCCCTGTATTTTACCCCTGCCACCTTCAGAATCTGAAAGAGAGTATTTCAGTCAACATTGTCAAAAGCTTTCTCTAAGTCTACAAATGCTAGAAATGTAGGTTTGCCTTTACTTAATCTACCTTCCAAGATAAGTCATAAGGTCAGTATTGCCTCACGTGTTCCAATATTTCTACGGAATCAAAACTGATCTTCCCCGAGGTCGGCTTCTACTAGTTTTTCCATTCGTCTGTAAAGAATTCGCATTAGTATTCTGCAGCCGTGACTTATTAAACTGATAGTTCAGTAATTTTCACATCTGTCAACATCTGCTCTCTTTGGGATTGGAATTATTATATTCTTCTTGAAGTCTGTGGGTATTTCGCCTGTCTCATACATCTTGCTCACCAGATGGTAGAGTTTTGTCATGACTGGCTCTCCCAAGGCCATCAGTAGTTCTAATGGAATGTTGTCTTTTTAAATTTTCTAACCTACCTGCCCGATTAAGGGATCTGACATTCCACGCTCCGATCCGTAGAATGCCAGCTTTCTTTCTCCTGGTTACGACGTCCTCTTGAGTAGTCCCCGCCCGGAGATCCGAATGGGGGACTATTTTACCTCCGGAATATTTTACCCAAGAGGACGCCATGATGTCTAAATTTAATCCAGTAAATTAGAAATAAATTGGTGATATGTCAGCTTTCTTTTCATCCATTTCAGCACTTTAAGGCTGATAGTTTTGTAAAGTTTAAGGACCGGTAATTGGCTCCAAATGCAGCAGATATGAATTCTAATGACATCACAGTTACTTTAAGTTATGTGAAAGGATACTGGAAAGTGCAGGATATTTGTGTTGTAGCAAGAGCAAACACAATGTATGGAACACAGTACTTTATAGAGCAACAAGTAAGATAGTAGTGCATAGTAAGGCCACTATATATCTCCTATTGATAGCTCAATACAGGGTGTATATGACCCGGGACAACCGGGAGATCCAGGAAAAACCTGGTAATTTTTTCATCCGGGGAGAAAACTGGGAAAGACCCGGGAATTTTTTAGAATTGTGTATGAGTAGAACCTTCTCCCACTTCTGGCTACAGAAATGTGGCTGTTGGCTGAATAGAATATTTTTATTAGCCTCTCAGTATTTTTCATACAACTGGCTTCGTCAAAGTTTACAGAGGGTTTTAGTTTCAGTGCCTTGTAAGCATTCGCAGCAAGCAGCTAGATGCAACCGGGAAAAATTTTACTGCTGCGCCCAAGCTGCCACCGGATTAACATATGCGCAGCACAGGCCCAGTACTCCGGTGGGGGGGGGGGGCAAATTGAGGGAAAAAACCGTGTTTCACGAAGTGACTACCGTCCAGCGCACGTTAGTCTATCGATTATTCATATGACTTTGAAACACATCCCTGTCAGTTTTTGAAATTTTTTGAACACATTTTAAGTTGATTTCTGAATGAATCGTAAGTTGATTTGTGAATGCGTGCATAGTGTACATAATGTCTGTCTCAGGGGAATCCTCGCCGCATGTAGAAACAAACTTTCCTACGGACAAAAGGGCATATACGAGCTGAGCGGAGTAAGGCCGAACGGATGAATGACAACCGTTGTCTGATTGTGTGGTTGATTGGGTTTGCGAATGATGAGTGTTGTTATAATTACTAGCTAAATCCATAGATTCAGACTACAGGAGTGGAAATAAACAAATAACAGGTAAGAAAGATTATGTATTACCATCTCAGTGTATCTAAGAAAATGAAATTTTGACAGAAAATTTTTGGCTAGATCGCTATACTAGTAAGGGCTAGTTGTATAGTTCCCGGCTAGCAGCCGCTTTTAATTCTATTCTGGAAGAAGCTCGGAAAACGCATTTTACGGACATGTAGCAATGCCTAACCGGAGAATAATCGCGTGATAACCAAACCGGTGATTCTGGCAGAGTTAGTGGAGTTAACCTGCGAATAAGCTTTGACATTGGCAGGAATAGTTACAGAATTAGTGATAACAAGACTGTTTGTTAGAACGACGAAGGAGAAGAAATGGGGACATCACATAAATTATGGAACAACATGACGATTCCAAGTTTGTATAAAAATTTCGTACTACTACTTTTCGATCTCATACTAGAGAAATTGGAGTTGTGAAACTATTTCCTAATGTAAGGCTTTTTGCTTGTAGTAGGCCTAAAGTCCATGAACCATGGACCTTGCAGTTGGTGGGGTCACTTGCGTACCTCAGCGATACAGATAGCCGTACCGTAGGTGCAACCACAATGGAGGGGTATCTGTTGAGAGGCCAGACAAACGTGTGGTTCCTGAAGAGGGGCAGCAGCCTTTTCAGTAGTTGCAGGGGCTGATCTGGCCTTGTAACACTAACCAAAAGGGCCTTGCTGTGCTGATACTGCGAACTGGGGAAACTAAAGCCGTAATTGTTCCCGAGGGCATGCAGTTCTACTGTATGGTTAATGATGATGGCGTCCTCTTGGGTAAAATATTCCGGAGGTAAAATAGTCCCCCATTCAGATCTCCAGGTGGGGACTACTCAAGAGGATGTTGTTATCAGGAGAAAGAAAACTGGCGTTCTACGGATTGGAGCATGGAATGTCAGATTCCTTAATCAGGCAGGTAGGTTAGAAAATTTAAAAAGGGAAATGGATAGGTTAAAGTTAGATATAATCAGAATTAGTGAAGTTCGGTGGCAGGAGGAACAAGACTTTTGGTCATGCGAATACAGGGTTATAAAAACAAAGTCAAATAGGGGTAATGCAGGAGTAGGTTTAATAATGAATAAAAAAATAGGAATGCGGGTAAGCTACTACAAACAGCATAGTGAATGCATTATTGTGGCCAAGACAGACACAAAGCCCACACCTACTACAGTAGTACAAGTTCATATGCCAACTAGCTCTGCAGATGACGAAGAAATTGAAGAAATGTATGGTTAAATAAAAGAAATTATGCAGATAGTAAAGGGAGACGAAAATTTAATAGTCATGGGTGACTGGAATTCGGTAGTAAGAAAAGGGAGAGAGGGAAACGTAGTAGGTGAAAATGGATTGGGCGGTAAGAAATGAAAGACGAAGCCGCCTGGTAGAATTTTGCACAGAGCACAACTTAATCATAGCTAACACTTGGTTCAAGAATCATAAAAGAAGGTTGTATACATGGAAGAACCAGGAGATACTGACAGGTTTCAAATAGATTATATAATGGTAAGACAGAGATTTAGGAACCAGGTTTTAAATTGTAAGACATTTCCAGGGGCAGATGTGGACTCTGGCCACAATCTATTGGTTATGAACTGTAGATTAAAACTAAAGAAACTACAAAAAGGTGGGAATTTAAGGAGATGGGACCTGGATAAACTGACTAAACCAGAGGTTGTACAGAGTTTCAGGGAGAGCATAAGGGAACAATTGACAGGAATGGGGGAAAGAAATACAGTAGAAGAAGAATGGGTAGCTTTGAGGGATGAAGTAGTGAAGGCAGCAGAGGATCAAGTAGGTAAAAAGACGAGGGCTAGTAGAAATCCTTGGGTAACAGAAGAAAAAATTTAATTTAATTGATGAAAGGAGAAAATATAAAAACGCAGTAAATGAAGCAGGCAAAAAGGAATACAAACGTCTCAAAAATGAGATCGACAGGAAGTGCAAAATGGCTAAGCAGGGATGGCTAGAGGACAAATGTAAGGATGTAGAGGCTTATCTCACTAGGAGTAAGATAGATACTGCCTACAGGAAAATTAAAGAGACCTTTGAAGAAAGGAGAACCACTTGTATGAATATCAAGAGCTCAGATGGAAACCCAGTTCTAAGCAAAGAAGGGAAAGCAGAAAGGTGGAAGGAGTATATAGAGGGTCTATACAAGGGTGACGTATTTGAGGACAATATTATGGAAATGGAAGAGGATGTAGATGAAGATGAAATGGGAGATATGATACTGCGTGAAGAGTTTGACAGAGCGCTGAAAGACCTGAGTCGAAACAAGGCCCCCCGAGTAGACAACATTCCATTAGAACTACTGACGGCCTTGGGAGAGCCAGTCCTGACAAAACTCTACCATCTGGTGAGCAAGGTGTATGAGACAGGTGAAATACCCTCAGACTTCAAGAAGAATATAATAATTCCAATCTCAAAGAGAGCAGATGTTGACAGATGTGAAAATTACTGAACTATCAGTTTAATAAGTCACGGCTGCAGAATACTAATGCGAATTCTTTACAGACGAATGGAAAAACTAGTAGAAGCCGACCTCGGGGAAGATCAGTTTTGATTCCGTAGAAATATTGGAACACGTGAGGCAATACTGACCTTATGACTTATCGTGGAAGCTAGATTAAGTAAAGGCAAACCTACATTTCTAGCATTTGTAGACTTAGAGAAAGCTTTTGACAATGTTGACTGAAATACTCTCTTTCAGATTCTGAAGGTGGCAGGGGTAAAATACAGGGAATGAAAGGCTATTTACAATTTGTACAGAAACCAAATGGCAGTTATAAGAGTTGAGGGGCATGAAAGGGAAGCAGTGGTTGAGAAGGGAGTGAGGCAGGGTTGTAGTCTCTCCCCAATGTTATTCAATCTGTATATTGAACAAACAGTGAAGGAAACAAAAAATTCAGAGTAGGTATTAAAATCCATGGAGAAGAAATAAAAACCTTGAGGTTTGCCGATGACATTGTAATTCTGTCAGAGTCAGCAAAGGACTTGGAAGAGCAGTTGAACAGAATGGATAGCATCTTGAAAGGGGGATATAAGATGAACATCAACAAAAGCAAATGGGGAGCAAAATAACTGATGATGGTTGAAGTAGAGAGGATATAAAATGAAGACTGGCAATGGCAAGGAAAGCGTTTCTGAAGAAGAGAAATTTGTTAACATCGAGTATAGATTTAAGTGTCAGGAAGTCATTTCTGAAAGTATTTGTATGGAGTGTAGCCATGTATGGAAGTGAAATGTGGACGATAAATAGTTTGGACAAGAAGAGAATAGAAGCTTTCGAAATGTGGTGCTACAGAAGAATGCTGAAGATTTGATGGGTAGATCACATAACTAATGAGGAGGTATTGAATAGGATTGGGGAGAAGAAAAGTTTGTGGCACAACTTGACTAGAAGAAGGGATCGATTGGTAGGACATGTTCTGAGGCATCAAGGGATCACCAATTTAACATTGGAGGGCAGTGTGGAAGGTAAAAATCGTAGAGGGAGACCAAGAGATTAATACACCAAGCAGATTCAGGAGGATGTAGGTTGCAGTAAGTACTGGGAGATGAAGAAGCTTGCACAGGATAGAGTAGCATGGAGAGCTGCATCAAACCAGTCTCAGGACTGAAGACCACAACAACAAGAACATAGGCCTAATAGGCATTTGATATTGGTACTTTGTGAATTATATTCTGTTGTTACAAAAAAGACCGTTTGTGCCAAAACAGTCTCGTTTATTTGGTGTGTATTGCAATTGTTGCAGTATTAGAAAGGCCTATTTTGTTTTATCTAGCATAGAGTGACAAAATAGACGTAATCAGATCGGGAAATGACACCAGCCTTGGGTCCTGTTTGCATTAACAGCTTTTTCAGTATTAGACAACGACATTTCGACTTTTCATGTAGCAAAACATTTGATGAACTTTGATGAGGTAATAGATTCTTTCGCAGAAACAAAAGCACGCCATGTAAAGCTGTAATAAGATTAGTTAAAGAAATGTGTATTGTCTTGCTTGTCTCATGTCTTTACTGGGTTTATGTATCCTATATTTAATTTTATGTCGCAGCAAGTTGTTAGCTGATAGGGAATAAAAAGTGCAAATTTTCTGAAGAGTTTTAAAACAAAAAAGGGACAGGATGTCAAACCGGCCAGTTGTAAGCAGGAGAGGCACCACAAGACATTTTAATTTCCACTGTCCTGAATATGGTTGGATGGCATCCATTACAAAATATACACGTTTCAATTCAACAGAGCGAAGTACAGTGGCGCGTGATAGAAGAATGCTGTGTGAGGAGGCGAGGCACTGCCCTTTGGCACACTTATGACCAAATAACATGTCTTACATTTCCTCGAACTCACATGTTTTATGCATCAGACTCTTCAGAAAGGTGTGCTCTACAAAATGAACATATTTTTGAAAATTCAATTTTTTAAATTTTTGACGTCCTATCTCAAACACTCGAGGGAGTGGCGGGGTATTGTACCGGTTCGGAAATATCGTAGATCCAGGGCTGATGCACTGAGCAATCTGAGTTACAGTGGGGTAATAGGTAGCCTCCATGTGACCCGTGTTTACATTTAGTGATTTTGCTATTTCCTCTTCATTTACTGCTCTCACGTCAAATGAAAACAAAACAGATTTCCTGATTTCCACCTTTCTGACAGTCAAGCATTAATTGCCTTGCAGAACAATGAAGTTATTTTTGTCGGTTTACTAAAGGTATTTTCTTTTTAATTCTACACACTGTTGACTGCATTTCAAGTGCAAGTTTTCATCTTCTAGCACGTATGGCATTATGCCATAATAAAGAACCAAACATGAGATAGCACAGTACTGGTACTCCAAGAAAATTTACATCCTGAAAATCACATTGAAAAGCTTAATATCAGGTTGTGGCCTAATTAACTGGGAATATGGACAGACAAATGTGCACTTTAAATGTGCACATTTTAGTATGGCTATCGAAATTCCGATCTCTTGGAGTATCCTCTGATGTCTTGTTTCTTCTATGACATAATGTACGATCTTTTACTGTTTTACACGTATGAGCATACGGGCTCCCTACGACATCATAGCTGTGGAAGCGCGGTGACACCTGTCATCTGGCGCTCTCTGGCAGCTGCAGAAACGAACATATTTCTAACAGATCACGGGAAAATATTCCGAATGGTGGTTGAAAAGCGTTACCATCAAAGTACCGTTCTGGCAGTTACAACGGAGCTACGTGCGATAATGTACGATGAATTTCTTAAATCACAGAGCGTTTGACTCTCATTTAAAAATCAACTCATTGATGATGAACCATTTAGATGAATTTCGAGCCCAGAAGATCAGACATTTAAGTTGTTATTAAAAATTTTATGATCACATCCGAACGAATTCAAAAGTAATAGCAGTGTACATGGCTACAACACTAGGAGAAAGGATGATCTTCACTACTCAAGATTAAATGTAACTTTGGCTCAGAAGGGGGTAAATTACGCTGCCACAAAAGTCTTCGGTCACTTACCTAATAGCATCAAAAGTCTGACAGATAGCCATATAGCATTTAAAAGGAAATTAAAAGAATTTCTTAATGGCAACTCCTTCTACTCATTAGATGAATTTTTGGATATAGTAAGTGGGTAATTTCCCAACCTCCAAAAAAAAAAAAAAAATGTCTAATGTAATATCTTGTATAGACACCTTTTATTAACCGGACACATTCCACATCATTACGAAGTGTCGTATTCATGATCTATGGAACAATTACTAATCTAATCTAATCTGTGATGTATCTTAAATTGTAATAAGTGCATAAAAGACCAACGTTGTATGTGAAAGCTTAGCTTCTCTTGCAGCATATTAATCTTACAGACCAATATTTTATGTATATTAATTTAAACCTTTAACTTTTTCTCTTTGTGCATTCGCACTACTTAACAGTGTGTCCTAAGCTCTGAATACCTGCTGTCATCGGCTGGCGAGATCACGTGACATGAGCTATGACCGGCTTACAAAAGTGCATCGCAATCTCGACTTCAATGCTTCAGAAAGTAACATGTGGTGTTTGGTAGAATTCGAATTTATACTTTCATAATACGAAAATATGCAGCGTATATGTTGCTGCATATCAAAGATCTTTCCAAAATCGGTTTTTCCCCTGTGTTTAGTTTTATAAAGCGCCAGGAAATTCTACTCCCGTGTATAAAACCATAATCATTCAAAGGACTTATACAGTTCCAAGAGAAAATATACTGTCAGTTAACAGGGAAAAAGTATATTTTCAACTGGGAGAAAGTGTATTTTTAACCGGGAAATCCGGGAGAAATCCGGGAATTTTTTTTCCTTGTCCACATATACACCCTGTAATACTCACGTGATTAAAATGGTATTTCTCAAAGAATAGTGTTACTTACATTTCTAAATACTGCGTCATATTTACACTACATTATTACTTGTCATGCAGCTTTATGATTAACACTGTTGTTTGCCATGTTGGCAAGTTCTACTTGTGAGTCACCTCAGTACTTACCAGCCTGTCTTTTTCTTCAGGTATTATAAAGTAAACAGCTGTCATGACTATATGTTTAAATCTAATTTCCCATACATCTCACACACTGGCAGTGTTGTGTGTAAGATGTCTCAATAAGCTGTTGTCAATCTACTCACATGTACAAAATAAAGTGTCTGTTCTGAATAGTTTGCTTGGCAGTATGTGAGAGCATAGTTACCTGGTTTTATGTTCTGTAATTTGATTTATATTCAGCTATATCAGTGATGTATTGTGAATAGCCAGCTGCTATGGTTGAGCGGTTCTAGGCGCTTCAGTATGGAATAACGCAGCTGCTACGGTCACAGGTTCGAATCCTGCCTCAGGCATGGATGTGTGTGATGTCCTTAGGTTAGTTAGGTTTAAGTAGTTCTAAGTCTAGGGGACTGATGACCTCAGATGTTAAGTCCCATAGTGCTTAGAGCCATTTGAACCATTTTATTGTGAACATGCCTTGCCATTTTCTCTTTATTTTTGACCTCGTGTAACATCTGCTAATAGCAAGTGTGTGATCATATATAGGTGTACACTCAAAAATGACTGCTAGGTTGTTGATGATCCACTGCAGTGAGTGAAGCACCTTATTTAAAAACGACGCAGCCTCAGCAGGATCATAACTTGTAATTTATGCCGATGGCTGCGGTCCATATCACAAGAAAAACATTAGTCCACTTCACTTGTCCAACTATTCAGAAAGTGCAGTCATTTGTGTGTGTGCATGGGGGGGGGGGGGGGGTCACATGTGCTTGTAGTGATTACTTTCTTCTCTCCTCCATCAAATGTACCCAGTAAGTAATAACTAACTAAATTGAGTTTAGATACTTTTTGGTGAGGGAAAGTGACAAAACATATTTTTAAGAGTTTTGCTTATACACTGAACCACCAAAGAAATTGGTATAAGCATGCGTATTCAAATACAGAGATATGTAAACAGGCAGAATACGACACTGTGGTCAGCAATGCCCATATAAGACAACAAGTGTCTGGCAGAGTTCTTAGGTAGGTTACTGCTGCTACAATGGCAGGTTATTAAGATTCAAGCAAGTTTGAATGTGGTGTTATAGTCAGCATATGAGCGATGGGATGTAGCATCTCCGAGGGAGCAATAAAGTGGGGATTTCCCTATATGACCGTTTCAGAAGTGTATCATGAATATCAGGAATAATGTAAAACATCATATATCTGACATTGCTGCGGCTGGAAAATAATCCTACAAGAACGGGACCAACGATGACTGAAGAGAATTCTTCAACGTGACACAAGTGCAACCCTTCCATAGATTGCTGCAGATTTCAGTGCTGGGCCATCAACAAGTGTCACTGTGCAACCATTCAGCAAAACATCATCAACATGGGCTTTTAGAGCTCAAGGCCCACTCGTGTACCCTTGATGACTGCAAGACACAAGGCTTTAGGCCTCACCTGGGACTGTCAACACCAATATTGGTCTGTTGATGACTGGAAAAATGTTGCCTGGTCGGACGAGTCTCGTTTTAAATCTTATTGAGCGGATGGACATGTACTGGTATGGAGAGAACCTCATGAATCCATGGACCCTGCATGTCAGCAGGGAACTGTTCAAGCTGGTGGAATCTTTGTAAAGGGAGAGGGGGGAGGGTGCTATTGGAGTGATATGGGACCCTGGAGATGTCTAGATGTGACTCTTGACAAGTGACACATACGTAAGCATCCTGTCTGATCATCTGCACCCATCTATGTCCATTGTGCATTCCAACAGACTTGGGCAATTTCAGCAGGTCAATGCGACACCCCACATGTCCATAATTGCTACAGAGTGGCTCCAAGAACACTCTTCTGAGTTTAAATACTTCTGCTGGCCACCAAACTCCAAAGACATGAACATTATTGAGCATATCTGGGATGCCTTGCTACGTGCTGTTCAGAAGAGATCTCCACCCCTCATAGTCTTACTGGTTTGTGGACAGCCCTGCAGGATTCATGGTGTCAGTTCCCTCCGGCAGTACCTCAGACATTAGTTGAGTCCATGCCATGTCATGTTGCAGCACTTCTGTGTGCTTGTGGGGGCCATATACGATATTAGGCAGGTGTACCAGTTTCTTTGGCTCTCCAGTGTATTTAAACTTCTTAGATGTGAATAAGACATCATCATGGTAGATGTTAACAGTTTCCTTTTCAGGTCCCAAATGCTGTATTGTTACATGAAACAGCAATATTCAGGCTGTAGATTTTATCATTTTGATAAAAATGCAGTCTTGATATCTGTCACTTATTCCAGTTCAATTAAAAGCATTGGTAACATTATAATCAGATTGGTAACATAAACTTTTCCAAGACATTTATGATTTTGTAAAGTATGCAAAACTAATACTGGCATTTTGAAAGAGACTGACGCTATATACAGTGAAGACTGACTGAAGCACAGCACAAGGCACTTACTTAAAATACTTTCACAGGACAATTTTTACAAAAGATTAAAATGCAGTGTCCTTAATTATTTAATAACAGTATAAAAGACAGGAATACAAATAATTTAGGGTCTTCAGGTTACAACTCACCAAAACAGTTTGAAATATTGAGCCATCAGTAGGCACGTAAACAATACTGAGAACTTGGCCATTTTTTGGCTGAGTCCTTCTGCAGAATGTTTGAAAACTGCTATGAAAACAAGAGCCTCACTGCAAATTTAAATGTAGCCAAAGCCTCACAGACAGACAAAAATTAAATGAAGCCAAAATTAGGATCAGGAGAGCCATGCTTGTAGCATTCAGCAAATTCTAAAGGAAAAATCTGTCTACCGACTTGGCAGGAAATCCTAAGGAGTTTTGGTCATATGTTAAATCAGTAAATTGAACAACGCCATCTGTCCAGGCACTGTATGACCATAATGGCACTGAAATGGGGGATGATTCATAAAAGGCTAAAATACTAATTGTCTTTTCCTACACCCTTTAAATCATAACATGATTGAAAAAATGGCTAATATTGAAATAGGTGATCATAGGTTGGAAAAGCAACTGAAATCACTCAGCTGAGGAACAAACTGACAGGCTACCAACATGCTTCTACATAGAGTGTGGTGCAAAAGAACTTGACCCTCTTTTAGCAGAAGTGTACTGTGGATCTCTGGAGGCAACAAGTGTTCCTGATGATTAGAAAAAAGCGCAGGTCATTCCAGTTTTCAAGGAGGGTCATCAGACAGGCACACAAAATGTAGGCCCATATGTCTGACATCGATCTTTTGTAGAATTTTTGAACATTCTGTCTGACTGCATGTTATGACATTTCTGGAGATCAGAAGTCCCCTCTGTAGGAATCAGTAAGGGTTCTGGAAACAATGATCATGTGAAACCCAGTTTACTCTGTTTGTCCACGAGACCCAAAAGCCGCTAGATGCCAATGGTCAGGTAGATGCCGTGCTCCTTGACTTCCGGAAGGCACTTGATACAGTTCCACCACACTGCTGCCTAATGAACAAAATATGTTTGTAAGGAATGTCAGACCAACTGAGTGATAAGATTGGAGGTTTTGTAACAGGAAGAATACTCAGTGGAGAGAAATCTTCAGAGATAAAAGCAGATTTGAGTGTACTCCAAGGGGGTGTGTTATAAGGCCATTACTTTTTACGATATAAATAAATGACTTAATACATATTGTAGGAAGTTCCATAAGGCTTTTCCAGATGAATCTGTTGTATACAGAAAAGTTGTAATGCTAGAAAAATATAATAAAATGCAGGAAGACCTGCAGAGGAATGATACTTGTGTGGGGATTGGCAATTGACCCACCAAACATAAGCAAATGTAATATAGTGTGTATACATAGACAGAAAGGCCTGTTATTGTATGATTACGACCACATAAAACTACCTGTAGGAAAGGCAGATGTCAGATGGAGATTTGGTGGAAGAATCCGCAGGAAAAATAGTCCATGAACAAAGGAAGTATTTTACAGGAACCTCATGCAACCAATGCTTGAAAATTACTCGCCAGTAAAAAGCATATTTTCTGAGAACAGTCAACAAATATATTGCTTCCTCCTACATATATCTTGTGAAAAGACCATCAAGATAGAGAGATTTGAGCCCATATGGAGGCTTGCCACCAGTCATTCTTCCCACATACCATACACAACTAGAACAGGAAAAGTGGTAAGTGCGAGTAGTACACTAGTACCCTCCACCACATGTTGCAAGAAGGTGTGCAAAGTATAGATGTAGATATGTGAGCATGTAGGTTTGCAGAATCTCAACTTCAGAATATATTGTCAAATAAAATATTAATAAGCAAAATGTTCATAGTATTAAACAATGGACAATCAAGGATGGAATAATGACAGTATTGTGAAAAGGATAGACTGTTACTCACAATACAATGGAGATGCTGAGTCGCAGACAGGCACAATAAAAAGACCGCTAACTAGTTAAGCTTTCAGTCTAAGGCTTTCTCTTGCATTAGACATAACACACACACACACACACACACACACACACACACACACACACAAATGCAACTCACTCACATGACCACTGTTGTTGGCAGCCTCGGCACTCGAGGGAGTGTAAGTTGCATTTTTCTGTCTGTGTGTGTGTGTGTGTGTGTGTGTGTGTGTGTGTTCTATAATGCAGAAGAAGGCGTTTCAGCCAAAAGCTTAACTTGTTAGCAGTCTTTTAGTTGTGCCTGCCTGTGTCTCAGCATCTCCACTATAAGGTGAGTAGCATTCTATTCTTTTCATAACATTTATAGTATTGTCACATATTAACTGTAAACCAACCACTCAATAATGATTACATAAATACAGACTGTGCCAGAATTCTGATATTATCATATATGTCTGTACAGATTTGCTTATTCCAGTACTAGAATAGAATAACAAAATTTTATTGTATCACAGATCCTATATCATATATGTAGATTTACTTACTGCTATTTGTAAACCTTTCACTAGAGTTATCAGAATGACTTTATTTTATAGTAAGTAGTGCAGTGCAAATGATTACACCAAACCTGCTCAAGGTTTCAGTTAATAAATTTAAACATCTATTAAGTCCAAAGTAAATGTAAGGATAAACCATTAAGACAAAAATTTAATTTGCAGTGAAATATATTCTAAGGAAAAAAATATTAGTTCTGTGAATCAGTTTTCATTTTCCACTCTAACACTAATACGAGCTATAGAAGAAACAAGTGAGTAATTATGAAGAAAGATTTTAGTTCTCACAGCTACTGAATAACTATTTTCTGCCTGTTCACAAAATCCAGATTTTTATCATCTTTCCTGTAGTTTAGCTTATAGAAAAAGGACATAATGACAGAAAGAGGCATATCATAATACCAAGCACTTTGTAAGAGGGTTTGTTGATCTGTGCATCAGTCCAGTACAGGTAAAAACCTGTCCAAAATATTACAAGGAATTGCATCTTCCATGGAATATATGTGAGATAATGGTGTGCTTTCAGAGATACATATGCCATTAAGCAATCTACCCAAGAAAAGCAGAAAGGTTACATATGTCATGCATGGAGTTGTTTAAGCATGTCTCAACTCTTTTGACATTTTGAGTCCAGTAGACTTGTCAATAGATATTTTTAAAATTTTAATATCTTATAATCTTTTCATATGTAATGTCTGTATCAACATTTACATTCATACTCCTTTATTCACTTTATGGTGTACTTATAAGTTAAGTTTAACAGCTCATATATATGTATATTAAAATTACTACAGGTTATAACCAAATTCTGAAATATTTTTCTTTGTTGTTTTTAGGTCTGCTGTCCAACACAAGAAACAGAGACAGAATACTTGCTAGGAAATGAGTCAGCTCCAGTGGCAATGGTAAATAAGGTGGTTTCATCAATGGCCATGGAGTTTGCTACTCATGAGTATACTTCCAGTAGTACTGGCAGACCAGCTGTGAATGAATCTAGAAACTCAACACACACTGCAGACTCAAATGCAAGGATAAAAATGTTAAATACTGTCACAACACATAAGCCTCTTGCTAGAAGGAGGAGGCAGCTGCAAATTTCTACTCAGAATAACACGACTGATCAGCTTTCACCCAGAGAAAACTTCTCTCATGTGATAAAGGGCAAGAACAGAAGCAGTGATCTCAGTGTCAATATGAATTATGTACATAACAAAAACAAAACCAATGTTGAACTGTCAAGAGTGGCAGGGAATGCATCAGTAAGGACGTTCAGTAATACTGATGATTCAATGCAGAAAGAAATGTTTTCTAATTCTCAGGACTGGGGAGGTAAATCTGTCATGCAGCAGTTAAATAAAATCAGAACTCAGGACAACACCAGTACGTCAAGTAATGGCTTCTCCTTTTTAAAGAATCTGTCACTAAGTTTAAGTGAACGATACCGGAGGTTGGCAGAAGATCTCATTTATAGTGATACAGTGAAAACATTCCATAATATGACAGTAAATAAACGATTACCACATGACAACAGTGAAGCAGAAAAATGTATTCATCCAGAATACATTGTTTTCACATGGGTTTTGTGTCTCATGGCTCTTGCAACATCACTGAAGCTGTATTATCTTGTGAAGACTGCACTGGCTTTCACAATGGTCACAGTATTTTATGTTCTCATACTGGTTGCATACCCAGAAGTTTTCTTTATTGAACCAGAAGAAGAGTAAGTAATTATACATATGGAACTGATATGTACTGATAATTAATTTTACCCATTTTGTGTTGAAGCCTGTGTACTTGAAATTATTTATTGTTCAGTGATAAATTATGTAATTTTTGCTGGGCCACTGTGACAAAGATGCAATAGCTATGTTCATATATGTTAAAAAGCTAAAATATCATTGGTCCAGATACACATCACATGGTCATAGAGTAGAGTTCAGTACTCTTATCAACCAGTTTCTGAGGCAAAGAATGACCCCAGATTGAAGATGTGCAATATGCTGTTGACAAACTCCAAGACCGTGGAGCTCTGTGTATGTTGGTCACGTCAGTTCAGTTACATTTTCCTTAAGATTGTTGTGTGCAGAGACAGTTTTTTGTATGTCCTGACAGCATACCATTGAGAACAGTGGTTAATCAGGAAAAATGCTGCAACAGTTTCAGTAGCTTCAAGTCTCCTATTTCACTCATTTCCAAATTCACTTAGATTATTGCAGGGTTTGCGTAGTATGCTATATTGTATAAGTTGCAGTCAAATGTTTATATTTACTTTGTTAGCCTTAAGTTACGATTCCAGTAGACCAAGCACTTTTGTAGGGATATTTTTCCTGTCTTTTAAACCTTTTGCCATTGTCTTCCGAAGCCAAGTCATCTTCATAAATCAGAGTATTTTGTTCCTGTCATGTTTGTCATATGGTACCATACTCAATGCCATGTACTTCACAGTAGTTTTCAGAATACATATGTAAATAAGTAGAGACATTAAATGTATGGTATTCTGTGTGTGCCTTAATTTCAATCTTTGTTTTCTTACCTTCATATGGCTAAGAAACATCTGTTGCTTAGCATTTATTCTGTGAACTTTGTAACATAATAATCACGTAAGGTACTTCGAAATTTACCGTGCTTTAAAGTTTTCCTTTTTCTCTCTTGGATTGACATATAGTATCTCTAGTCTATTCATCAAAGGTTGTACAAGATTTAAAATATGACATGTATGTGATGTGGGTGGCCCGAAGCCAACTTTCATACTTGCTTTAGTTTAGCAGCAGTTGTTAATCTATTATAATATTTCTTCCACAAGTTTACAGTATAGCTTTTGGATTCTGTGAACGTCATTTTAAATTCAAGACATGTGATTTCAAATGTGTGATTGCACAGTTTTGTGATTTTCTGGTAGCTTTGTGGGAATGTAGAGCTAATTTGCCTGCACAAGAATTGGGAAAACTTAAGATGAATTTTATACCTGTATGTCGATTTTTTTGGCACAGAAGTTGTCAAGATTAGCTCACTTTTAAGTTCTTCATTTATTTTACTGCTTTCCCTCACTGTGATAGGGCCTCACTTACTTATTTTTTGTTCATTTACTTGAGAGTCATCGTGAATTCCTGATCTGTCTTACCTCTTTTAAGTAGAAGACTTTTAACACATTATTGCATTGTTATTGTTCTCTAAAATGTTATTTGTTGAGAGATGAGTAGTCTCTGTTGCAGATACCTATTTTCCTCTTTTCTTCATTTATGCAAACAGAAGCAAGATATAAATTTCCCACTTTCATTGTTTCTTCTGAAGAAATGTCTTTGATAAATAATTTTCTGTGATTTACGTGTTTATTAAGCCATTATTCAAGCTGTTTTGTGTGTTTTCTGTGCATAGAATATGTGAATGCAAATTTCACAAAATTGCCAAAGTGATCAATTTTCTATATATTGTTTGTTTCATTGTGAAATGTATCTGTACATCTGTTATACCTAGCTTTGTCAAAAATAGAACCATCTGAAAGATTCTCCTTGGACCTCAGTGTCTCTGATCTGTGTTATAAGTGAGGTATGGAGGCAAGTATTTTTGTGGGTACATGCATTGTTGATCTGTGCTGTCTTGGGCAATGAGTAAAGTTCCATTTATCACTATGAAGGATGCAATTACCTTGCTTAGCACCTACTTGCTGTCAACAATCAATCATAGTTCAAAAACAAGAGTACCATTCATAAATATAATGTTTCCATGTCCTTGTTATATTACATCATCTTATTACTTGTAATGTATCAGTTCTTTTCAGTTCTTGACTTAGTAGAACATCTTTTACATGAGTGTAATGTCAGCTACAAAAAACATCACAGATTAGTTTCTGGTGACATTACCAGTTACACATAGGTAAATGGGTTTCAGGTTTAAATACCTTGGATTGACTTTATTTCTGGTGAAAGTAGACAAATATGAACTTTTTCTCAGGGCAAGGCATACTGGCAGAAAGAATAGGTCAGAATTGAAATTTTAGATGGTGTAAATATTAATACAAACATTGAAATATAATTTTTCAAAATGAAATAATAAAACCATTGCTATAATTCGAGTTGCAGAATTAGTGTTGTCATGATTATTTATGCAAAATCATCCTGTAGGTTAACACATTTCATAAATTACTGTCTCAAAATGCTATCTAATTCATTTCCAAGTATCATTAATAATAAATTTTTCTTGTGGTCAGACTTGCTTTTACTTTTGGTTTTATCAGATAGTCAGTAACATTCTGCATTTAGCAGTTGTGATCAAAAAATAACAGGAATTCTTGTATTCTTAAAGAATCTAAATTTAGTAAGCAATATCAATTTTGTTCCCTTCAAGGTAGTCTCCCTCAGACATAATACACTTGCACCAACACTTTCTCCAATCTTGGAAGCACTTCTGGAACTCACTTTCCACTAAGTTGTTCAGCTCCTTCGGTGATTCTGCTTTCATTTCACCAGTGGTTGCCAAAAAATGTCATTTCATCATTCTCTACTGCCTCGGAAACAGAAATAAGTCACAGGGGGCCATGTCTGGTGAATACGATGGCTGTGGCAACTTAACAACTTCTCATGAACGGGAATTGAGATGTGAGCAAGAGAATTGCTATGATTCCACAAGTGGTTTTGCCACAATTCTGGTTGTTTTCTTCAGATTGCTTCATGCAAATGGCACATAACTTCCAGGTATTGTTCCTTATTGATTCTACAACCATAAGGCAGGAACTCATGATGCACTATCCCATTGTAATCAGAGAAAACAGTAAGAAGAACCTTCACATGTGATTGAATTTGTCGAAGTTCTTTTGGTCATGGCTCTTCAGGCAGTTTGCATGGGAATGAATGGACCTTGGTTTCAATGCCATACTGTATTCCCATGTTCTTATGACTGTCTTTAGAAGTTCTAGATCATTGTCAACTTCATTCATGCCCATGTGACATCATTTTCCATTGAAACTCAACAGTTTCAGGAAAAACTTTACTGCTACACACTTCATGCTGAAAACATGTAAAAAAATTTGCTTAGCATGAGCCAGAGGATGTGCCAGTACTATCAGCAACCTCTCTTTTGGTGATTCAGTGATTTACGAGAACCATTTTCCTTACTTTTTCCACATTGTCATTAGTAACGATGTACTAGGGCAGTCATCATAATCTTCAATGTCTTCTGGACCCTCTCTGTAACATTTATACCACACATAAACTCATGTCTTTCTCATAGTAGATTCACCAGAAGCCACAGTTGATATTTCATATGCATTGCTGCACTTCATTTCGTTTTTCAAACAAAATGTAATGCAAACTCTTTGATCCATCTTTTTCGAAATTAAAAATTCACTGAGCACCTAAAAACTCATATAACCGTTTTGAATGTCAGCAATAAACTAAATATTCAAAACCACTGAAAATACAAACATACATCAGAAACACGCGAATCAATAAAGTAAAAAAAGAAGTTTGAAAATCAGATGCATAAAGCCCATGAAATTAAATTACGTGTCGATCATGCCTTGTATACTTTGTCATAGTCAAACATGACCCCACAATGCAGAATAAAGTTCCCTATTCCTGTCTTCAACCTTTTCATCAATATTTCGTTAACATGATCAGCATCTCTTCAACATCTCACAAAAGCTACTTCAGTATTTATCATCTCAACATATTCTTAAACCCATCGACTTCATATAACAGATCATTCTGTACGTAATGTATTTGTAGGTACACTGCAGTCAGTTCTCATCTGTGTGTTCTGAAAATCAGTTTCCTTGCTTATGAAGCACCTATTACATAATATTATTGGGACATTAATTTGAAAATGGCTATCTTATGTCAAATTTTATCTCAAAAGCTTTAGTTCATAACCAGATGTTAGTTCTTGTACCATAATACAAGTGTTGACTGTGTCAACAACACACGAAGTCTGACCCATCTTCAAAATAAAAAAAATAAGTGTCCTACACAACACTTGTAAGTTTATCTATTCAAATATCTTTTAACTTCCTAAGATAAAATATATATTGCAAATGTGTTTTGTTAAATGGCACATTTGACATAAATTATAAAATATTATTTTTCCTTTCAAAGAGATCACTTAACTCTTAAGTAGTCACATCACTTTACAGTTCATTATTTGCAGAAGAAATATCATACTCATTGGCAAAAGTGAACAAGAGATAAATGTAGTTCAGACACTGCAGCAAGGGAAGTGTGATGCTACAAAATATGTGGGTGGAAAGAAAGACAGAAACCTGGTACTGTAAGAGCAGTTTAGCCCAAACTACCACATATCAGCACAGGAAGAAAGATAGGATAGCAACAATGATACAGCAACAGGGTAACAGTATGAAAGAGGAGGGCTCAGAAATTAAGCTGAGTAGCGTCCAACGGCAACCACCCACCAATATAAAATCACTATGCTTATTGGCAGAACAGACTATTGTGGTTGTGCCTGTAACAGCAATATAAGAAACATTATCACTGAAAATGTGTCCAAATCTTAACTCTGTATGCCAGAGGAGATGTAAAATAAGCATCAATATGTGTATTAATGCATAAAAAAATTATTAAAGACTTGATGTAAGGATACAAGTTATAATTGTCCAGGAATGATTCTGACCCTGTATCTTTCAAAACATACCCTATTAAAGGGAGAGCCACCTGTGAAACAACTCATCTCATATACCTGCTGTTATGTAAACACTGTTCGGCCTTTCACATAAGCATTACTACCACTAAGCTATAAGTTAGGATGAATGGCCACAGGCAGAGGGTATATTCCGGCAATACGCAATATTCTGTTGCAGAGAATGCTCTACAACATGGCAGTCATGACCTCGGTGCCTTTTGCACCACATGTACCACCTGGATTCACCTTATACCAGTTCCAGCTTCTCATCACTCTGCAAATGGGAACTAGTGCTACAACATGTCCATGGTCCTCACCACCCACCCAGCCTTAATTTACGATAATTTCTTCTGTATCAAATAGGGGTAATGCAGGAGTAGGTTTAATAATGAATAAAAAAATAGGAGTGCGGGTAAGCTACTACAAACAGCATAGTGAACTCATTATTGTGGCCAAGATAGACACGAAGCCCAAGCCTACTACAGTAGTACAAGTTTATATGCCAACTAGCTCTGCAGATGATGAAGAAATTGATGAAATGTATGATGAGATAAAAGAAATTATTCAGGTAGTGAAGGGAGACAAAAATTTAGTAGTCATGGGTGACTGGAATTCGACAGTAGGAAAAGGAAGAGAAGGAAACATAGTAGGTGAATATGGATTGGGGCTAAGAAATGAAAGAGAAAGCCACCTGGTAGAATTTTGCACAGAGCATAACTTAAACCATAGCTAACACTTGGTTCAAGAATCATAAAAGAAGGTTGTATACATGGAAGAATCCTGGAGATACTGACAGGTTTCAGATAGATTACATAATGGTAAAACAGAGATTTAGGAACCAGATTTTAAATTGTAAGACATTTCCAGGGGCAGATGTGGACTCTGACCACAATCTATTGGTTATGAACTGTAGATTAAAACTGAAGAAACTGCAAAAAGGTGGGAATTTACGGAGATGGGACCTGGATAAACTGAAAGAACCAGAGGTTGTAGAGAGTTTCAGAGAGAGCATAAGGGAACAACTGACAGGAATAGGGAAAGAAATACAGTAGAAGAAGACTGGGTAGCTTTGAGGAATGAAATAGTGAAGGCAGCAGAGGATCAAGTAGGTAAAAATATGGGTAACAGAAGAGATACTGAATTTAATTGATGAAAGGAGAAAATACAAAAATGCAGTAAGTGAAGCAGTCAAAAAGAATACAAACATGTCAAAAATGAGATCGACCGGAAGTGCAAAATGGTAGGTAAAAAGATGGGTAACAGAAGAGATACTGAATTTAATTGATGAAAGGAGAAAATACGAAAATGCAGGAATACAAACGTCTCAAAAACGAGATCGACAGGAAGTGCAATATGGATAGGCAGGGATGGCTAAAGGACAAATGTAAGGATGTAGAAGCTTATCTCATGAGGGGTAAGATAGATACTGCCTACAGGAAAATTAAAGAGACCTTTGGAGTAAAGAGAACCACTTGCATGAATATCAAGAGCTCAGATGGAAACCCAGTTCTAAGCAAAGAAGGGAAATCAGAAAGGTGGAAGGAGTATATAGAGGGTCTATACAGGGGCGCGACGTTCTTGAGGACAATATTATGGAAATGAAAGAGGAGGTAGATGAAGATGAAATGGGAGATATGATACTGCATGAAGAGTTTGACAGAGCACTGAAAGACCAAAGTCGAAACAAGGCCCGGGTGGAGTAGACAACATTCCATTAGAACTACTCACAGCCTTGGGAGAGCCAGTCCTGACAAAACTCTACCATCTGGTGAGCAAGGTGTATGAGACAGGTGAAATTCCCACAGACTTCAAGAAGAATATAATAATTCCAATCCCAAAGAGAGCAGGTGTTGACAGATGTGAAAATTACCGAACTATCAGTTTAATAAGTCACAGCTGCAAAATACTAACGCGAATTCTTTACAGACGAATGGAAAAACTGGTGGCGGCTGACCTCGGGGAAGATCAGTTTGGATTCCATAGAAATGTTGGAACACGTGAGGCAATACTGACCCTATGACTTATCTTAGAAGAAAGATTAAGGAAAGGCAAACCTACGTTTCTAGCATTTATAGACTTAGAGAAATTTTTTAACAATGTTGACTGGAATACTCTCTTTCAAATTCTGAAGGTGGCAGGGGTAAAATACAGGGAGCGAAAGGCTTTTTACAATTTGTACAGAAAGCAGATGGCAGTTATAAGAGCCGAGGGACATGAAAGGGAAGCAGTGGTTGGGAAGGGAGTGAGACAGGGTTGTAGCCTCTCCCCAATGCTATTCAATCTGTATATTGAGCAAGCAGTAAAGGAATCAAAAGAAAAGTTCGGAGTAAGTATTAAAATCCATGGAGAAGAAATAAAAACTTTGAGGTTCGCCGATGACATTGTAATTCTGTCAGATACAGCAAAGGACTTGGAAGAGCAGTTGAACGGAATGGACAGTGTCTCGAAAGGAGGGTATAAGATGAACATCAACAAAAGCAAAACGAAGATAATGGAATGTAGTCTAATTAAATCGGAATTAGATTAGGAAATGAGACAGTTAAAGTAGTAAAGGAGTTTTGCTATTTGGGGAGCAAAATAACTTATGATGGTCGAGGTAGAGAGGATATAAAATGTAGACTGGCAATGGCAAGGAAAGCGTTTCTGAAGAAGAGAAATTTGTTAACATCAAGTATTGATTTAAGTGCCAGGAAGTCGTTTCTGAAAGTATTTGTATGGAGTGTAGCCATGTATGGAAGTGAAACATGGATGATAAATAGTTTAGACAAGAAGAGAATAGAAGCTTTTGAAATGTGGTGCTACAGAAGAATGCTGAAGATTAGATTGGTAGAATACATAACTAATGAGGAGGTATTGAATAGAATTGGGGAGAAGAGGAGTTTGTGACAACTTGACTAGAAGAAGGGATCGGTTGGTAGGACATGTTCTGAGGCATCAAGGTATCACCAATTTAGTACTGGAGGGCAGCGTGGAGGGTAAAAATCGTAGAGGGAGACCAAGAGATGAATACACTAAGCAGATTCAGAAGGGCGTAGGCTGCAGTAAGTACTGGGAGATGAAGAAGCTTGCACAGGATAGAGAAGCATGGAGAGCTGCATCAAACCAGTCTCAGGACTGAAGAGCACAACAACGACAACAATCCTAGATTTCTTCAACCAATGTTTTTCTATCAAACAAAACTTGTTCAAGGGCAGAGCACATCTAGCGAAAAATTCTTCATTATTAATCACCCTACCACATACTTAAACTCATATAATAATAGTAAAGGCAAACACATCAGGTAAGCATTGTACGGTATCAATCCTACCATTGTATAGATTATAATTCATCCACAGAATGTAACCTGACAAGATAAGAAGATGTTTGTTACCAAAACCTTAGTCTTTTACATTGTCTGTAAGAGACAGACAAAAAATATCAGTGTTGCTCATTTGATCACTTCCAGTAAGAAATCATGTGGTGATTTTTCCATTATAAACTTAATTTTTAAAAAAAATCACTGTTATGTCTTCCAGACAGCATCTATCAGACTCTCCAAGTCTGTGTAGTTGTTTAAAAAAACACATACATAACTTTGCATTCACATACTTGATTACTTTTTCCATTAGTTTTACTGTAAAGTTATGACCAGCTATTCTTTCAACAAGTGGAATACTTAAACTGGTCATCACTGATTACTGCATGAATATTAAATTCTTTCCAATTAACATTAAATTGTCTGCAAAATACGTCCAGGTACTCCTCCAACCAATCAAGCTTTCATGTTTCACAGAATAGTGACAACCTTTCCCAAACAGTTTCATTGTTACTAAATTTAAGTTCTACAAGATTTTCTGCATCTAATGTTGAAAGTTCATTTTTTCACAATTGGAAAACACACTGCCTCAATAACAGGGTCATCTACATTATTTTTTTAAACATTGGCTACTTCATTTAAAAGGCCAACATTTTCTATGACATTATAAGAATCAGTTACCTATTCCTCTCTGGAGGCTACAGCAGATATACCGAAGTCTTCAAAAATGTTGCTGGATACTTCATTTAAGGCTATTGATGCTACAGTTACACTTTCGTTCGTAATTTCATTATTTCACTGAGTATTGCTTTTACTTCTTGACTCATATCTTTGGAATGTTATGTTCTGTGGCCATGAACATTGAGTATTGTTTTTTATGTCTTGTCCTATAGTTGCAATCTTTGTATCTAGATGTTGTGTGGATTGTTTAAACAATTTTCCTATTGTTTTTAAAGCATTCATTACTTCTCACTTTTGAATCCCAAAACTCAAAATTTTTCCTTTTTCACTAACACATTTTCTATATTTGACAATCTCCTTTTGATTCAGTCAGACTGTTTGTTTCCTTGCTTAATTTTTTTGCTGCCATTTTCCAAGTCTAATGAATTTTCATACCCACCAGTTTCTTCTTTTGGCCCAAAACTAGTCGTTTTTAAAAACCGTTCTTCACACGCTATCCAAGGTAAAGAAAATAATCACTTTGTACTTACCTTTCACATTTGATCTGCTACCATTGTTGACTGAGTCAAAAGTCAGTTATTATACATCTCCATTAGCTTATTACTCACCCTTCATTTGACAAAGAAATTTCTTTTTGCTTCAGTTAATGATATTTCTGTTTTCCTTAATTACCTGTAACATAACCAAAGAGATAAGATCAATTTATATATCATAAACTATAGCATTTTTTATCAATTTAATCTTTTTGAATTATTATAGAAAACAGTGTGTGTGATTGTAACACTGAATTGTAAGATTCATAACTGTCACTTATAGTGTATTGTCTTCTTTGATACTTTAAAAAAAAAAGTGAACAATTTTTGCTAATGAATAATATGACAAAACGTTTTCTCCACTGAGATTCTCTTTCCCTCCACCCTTTGACACTGGGGGTGCATCTTATTTCTCTCTCTCTCTCTCTCTCTCTCTCTCTGTGTGTGTGTGTGTGTGTGTGTGTGTGTGTGTGTGTGTGTGTGTGTGTGTATGTGTGTGGTTTAATGAGAGTGAGAGACTGAACATAGTTAAACACATATCACTATAATAAAAAAAGGGTAGCATAAGAAAATCATCTAAGTGGTCTCTATTGTGTTATATTTTTCACTGGTAAATTGTATTTTAATTGTAAAACGGACTTATTCTTTAGTGCAGAAAGAGGTTGTAATCATGTTTCACAGAAGTATAGAAAGAGGTTGCAATCATGTTTCACAGAACATGGAAGTGGATTTCTGTGGAAATTGTATTCTGAGTGTATTATGGATGCTGTATCAATATATGATATAGAGATATTGAAATTGAGCTACAAACCATATGTAATTTTTGTCTAATAATTTTCTGGTTTTGAATGACAAGTTTGTGTGTTTTCAGACAGGGACAGACTGCAATTCCTCATTTTCACTCTGTGAATTTCTATACTACTGCTATTTGTGATGTTATCTGCATAAACATTTATTTTGAATGTAGGAATATATTCCATTCTCTCCCATATTTCCTTTGATTATATGTCTCACCCTAAGTGATTTTGTTATTGTGCCTCTTTGGATGTAGAAGGTATCACTGTTTTAAGTCTTGTAGTGTATGGATAGAAAAGTTTGCATCATAGGCAACACATACTCTACGTGCTTCTTGAACAAAATGAAGCTGAATGTAGTGAGATGCTGTTGTTAACACTATAACATTTATGTTCTGCTCCAAAAGAATTAGTCAGCTCAACTATGAGATGTCTCTGATACACATTCACCAAGCTGTGAAATCATGTGAAAGCCTACTTCACTGACTACAGTGAGTATATGACATTCAGATGTAGATGCTGTTAAATGCTCATTTGCATCACTTTTGTTTCTCTTTTGGACTGTGTGTTCTTCTTTAAGTGCACCCACCTCAAACTTCCTTCCATTAGGAAGAAAGCATTAGACTGCAAAAGCCAATCTTACATTTCTAAACCTCTTGTTAACCATGACACATTCTGTATGAAGTCAGCAAAGCTATCATATCAGTTGTTATTCTTCTCTGATGTAGTCATTAAGTAGATTCTAACTCCAAGAAAGCCCAAGATATTTTAGTAACTTTAAAGTTCCAGTACTCTGTTGGGGTAGGGACGGGGGGTTGTTACTGTATAATTATGGCATTGATCCAGTTATCTTCAAGACAGTAACTTACATGCAAGATGTGAGTGACATACAATAGTCACTAGAGCAGCAGGCATGTTGGATAGATAACAGAAGCTACAGATGTTGTCTGTTATATTTTTGTAGAAGTGATTACATTTATCTAAGAAATGTGATTAACTAACTAACTCACATGTACCCTCAACATGTGAAAACCTGTAAGCAATCCCTCTGTAGATGCATGTGAAGTTTGAAAATGTCAGAGATTGTAGCAGTTCATGAAGAAATTCCTTTGACTCTTCAAAACAGTTTCCAGTATGTGTGTGTGACTGTCACCATTTTTATTTTGTCTCTTTTTTTCCCTCTTCTTATGTCCTGTGTTGGAGAGTGTAACATGTAGTGGGTTAGAGCGCATTCTGTGAGCATCTCTCGCCTTGCCAAATGTTAAATATTTACTAAAACTTTTAAGTGTACAGTTTACACATTTTAATTTGCTTAAATTGGAGTGATAAACCCACTTTAGAGCTATGAATGAACATATGTCTGAAAGCAAGACTCAATTTCTGATGAAACTTCATATGAAAGATTGTATTCTAATATTTTGTTTTGTATCTCTAGGTCAACACTACCACTTTATACACAAATGCTGGTGCTACTCACTGTTTTTCTGATTATGGTGATATATCATGCACGCCTTGTGGAAGTAACATCAAGACTCGATTTCCTCTGGAAACAACAGGCTGAACGAGAACTGGCAGACATGATGGAAACACGGCAAAATAATACGCAGTTACTGAAAAACATTTTACCAGACCATGTTGCAAAACATTTCTTATCTGAAGATCGCCGAACTGAGGTCAGTTCCTGTACTGTACGAAACAATAGAATACTGTTACTAATGAAAGAGAGCAAGAAGACATTCACAAAATGCAGTGAAAGTTACTGCCAACCTCTCTGTATAGTCTAGATGTATGTTTGCTTTAGTTCATGACAAATAAACTGACAATACAGTTACATTCTCTTTTTGTGCTCAACATCTCACTGTCTCCATTTCATTCTTTCTCTCTCTGTCTCTATCTTCCTCTCTTACATGTGCGTGTGTGTGTGTGTGTGTGTGTGTGTGTGTGTGTGTGTGTGTGTGGGCGCGCGCATGTGCATGCGCTTGCACTTCTTACCATAAGCATACGTTTCTTTATTCTTTTTTTTGCCCATATTAATCCTTCAAACCAGTGGTTTCCATGTTCATGCCTAATACACTAGTCTGTAAAGAGAGGCAGGGTTTTATTTAAATTGTTCTAGTGCTGGAATCATGTGTGTAAAATTAGTGAAATTTTCAGAAATTGTTAATAGTAGGCCTTTATTCCATTTAAAATATGTGTAATCACTTAAAGTGTCACAATTGTGTGCACAAGAAAACAGTCCTGAAGACGTTGGTACACAGAGGAAAGATGATGTCTGATAACTACTATCTACAATCTGAACTGCAACATTCGAGACTCATTTTCAGAAAAAGTTGTTACATCAAGGGAGAAATTGTGAATGCTTTCAGGTGCAATTGACTGAGGCCAAGTTGGCCAGAGTTCTTCCTTACTGTGGGGTGAATAACATCAAAATAGGAAGTATGCAGTGGAGACATGGATTAAGACCAATGTTCTGTCTTCTCTCCAAGATACAAGATCTGTTACGTTCCACTAAAGATGACCCAATGTGTATGTGGTCCTCTGTGAATACAGCTGCATCTACATAGGCCAAACAATTAGCACAGTTGCTGAAAGTTATGCCGAACACATGCAACACACCAAGAAAAGGGAACTTGAGAAAGCTGGCCATGACTGAACAGGCACAAGATGGAATTTGGAAAGAGAAGGCTCTTTGCTCATGCATCATCATACTGGGATTCTGTTATTTGGAGGCTGCTGAAATTAGAATAAACTTCAACAATTTTAACTGAGGAACTTCTACAATTTTAACTGAGATCAGGGTACACACTTTGTAGGGGATGGGACCAGGCTCTGGACACTGAACAGAAAAGAAGAAAGATACTTGCAAGGAGCTGGGAATGGTTCACAAGTGTTGTACTGGCACCCCTTCTCACCTGACTTCACTCAGTTCCATGCCTGGCAGAAACTGCACTGCTTGCCTCACTGCACACATACTGTATTTTACCGACTATAAGATGCACTTTCTTCTTCGAAAAATTGCCTAAAAAATTCAGGTGAGTCTTATACTCAAAATTAATATAAAAATGTCCAGCGCTGGATATCAAATTCCTGCCAGTCTTAAAAATGGCCATACAGAGCTAGCTGTAAAACAGTTGTGGTCTGGAGTGAGAGAAGATATTATTGTTTCATCTTTCAAGAAGAGTGGCATAAGTAATGCTCTTTGTGGTAGTCAAGACCATCTTATGTATGAAGAGGACAACGATAACAATAAAGAGGAAGAAGAAGAACAAGAAGAAAATTCAGATAATGATTTTCAGGGAGTTTAAAGGTCAGTTCAATTTTATAAACTAAGTTTTCTTAGTCTTGCTTTGCAATTTAATAATAAAAACAGTAAAAATGTTTTTTTTAATTGCTTAAAAATTAAGGTATGTCTTATCGTCCTTAAAGTATGGTATCACATCGCCCTTCCTCTAGAAGGATTCAGATAATGCTGTCATGCCTAACTAAGAGGAACACCATGGGCCTGAAAGCCAAGAAGATTTTATTCAGGCAGGCCACAACAAAAGACCCCAAGAACAACTTTGCTTTAGCCTTCTTGGTGTTCATATTATAACCTCTTTTAAAAGTACTTTTCATTCGATTGAACTGATGTTCTAAGATCTTTATCATCTCTGACAGGATTATCGTTAGCAAACCTTAAAGCCATATTTATTGTTCCTGAACCAAAATTCCCTTTCTGAATGTGCTCTTGGCTTTATTTACTACTTTCTTAATGTACGTATTGACTAACATGGGGACACCCTACAGCTCTGTTTCACTAGCTACTCAAGTAGTTTCTCCCATTCATGTACTTCAACTCGTAACTGCTGTCTGGTTTCTGTACAAATTGTAGATGAGCTTTTGTTCCCTGTGTTTTATCCTCACCACCTGAAGGATTACAAAGAGTGTATTTCAGTCAAGATTATTAAAACATTTCTCTAAACTACAAATGCTGTAACTACAGGTCGATCGTTTTTTGAATTTATTTTCAAAAATAAGTCATAGGGTAAGTATTGCCTCGCATATTCCCTGGGGTAGGCTTCTGTCAGTCTTTTCACTCTTCTGTAAATAATTTCTTTTTAGTATTTTTCAGCTGTGACATACTAAACTGTGGATGGTAGTATTCGCTTCTGTCAGCACCTGCTGTGTTTCAAGTAGTGGTTATTACATTCTTAGATAAGGCAGCAGATGCAGTGGCCATTGTAATTAAGTCAAAAAACAAAGCCACAGGTCACAACGAATATCCGAAGCTACTTCCATCTGCTGATGAGCGAGATCAGTCAAAATAAATCAAACAATATGTGATCTACAACTTCTTCCTGTATATTAATTATATTTACTACATTCTCCTGAAATCTGAGTATCTGTATGTAGTATACTAGCTGACATATTTTTCTCATGGTTTCCCAAAGATCTTGATACTTTTGTGGCATTGTTGTCTATTCCATACCTTGTTTTGACCTAGATGTTCCAGGGCTGTTTCAGATTCTTTTTGCAATAAGTCATCTCCTTTTTTATCTTCCCCTACCTCCTCTCCCCTTTCAATAATGTTTGCTTTTTTCCTTTATAGAATGAGTTAAACTGGGCTACACAAAAAGACAAGCTTCTCAACACATTCAGTTGAGCTCATTCCTTCTTCTCCCAGCCACTTGCATCCTCTACCTGCACCACCATCTCCACAATGGCCACCACCACCACTGACCTATTCCATAATAGATGCTTTCCAGCTAATTTTGATGAGTTACATTACTTTGAGTAAGCAAGAATAGATTATAGCAGTTTAACAAAAGTTACCAATGCAGTTTCTGACAGCTCACTAGTTCAAATCTTTGTTTGACCATATCCTTGACCTGTTCACTGATCCCATTTCCATTTATAACTTTTCACGATTTTAAAGCCCATGTGCTGCTAGCAGTTTGTTAATGATTTTATTGTTGTGCTGTTTTGCTTGTCATCCTTAATCTGAGATCCTAGTCTCTTGATGGTTTTATTTCCCCAATTCCTTTCTTCTCTTCTACAGGATATCTACAGATCATGACAACCATGAAAAAGTAATGAAAATGAAAAGATAGTCATGAAAGTAATGAAAAGATAATGAAATTCAGTGGGTGGTCATGAATTTTGTGTTAAGCGGATGGATATGTGTGTGTGTGCGAGTGTATACCTGTCCTTTTTCCCCCCTTAGGTAAGTCTTTCCGCTCCCAGGATTGGAATGACTCCTTACCCTCTCCCTTAAAACCCACATTCTTTCGTCTTTCCCTCTCCTTCCCTCTTTCCTGATGAAGCAACCGTTGGTTGCAAAAGCTTGAATTTTGGTTGCAGAAATTGTAGCTCTACCATAAAAGTGCTGCCATCTTATGTGTTACTGGAAGAGTTTCAGTTAGAACAGCTGTTTCTATAACTCTGTCCACTCCCCCTTCTGTTTAAGTCTCTTTAAGCTGCATCATTTTTGGAAAGACATTTCCTTAAAGGAGGTATTTAATCATTAATATAAAGCTATTGTAATTTTTATCTTGTTTTAAAGATGTTAAGGATGATCAGGGTAAAATTGATATCTCACCAGCCAAAATGTTTCCCACATTGTACTAATACTACTCGCAGATAAGGGCGTTCATTTCACCTCTATTTACTGGAAGTACGCTGTGCAGGCAACTCAGACTTGTGCTTCCAGTTTCCATAAAAGCACCAATGTACGCAATCGTCAGTTAAATAATTGTTGGTATCGAAATTACGATCACTGTTTGTATTGACATGTTAAATAATGAAGAACAATGGAAATAGTGCAACAAAATGCAGGTAGTGACAGCACAGTCCAGTGACAAAGCAAACAACAATGCAGTCAACACCAGTTAACAGTACACTGCACAATTGGCAACGTTGGCAAATCAGTATGGCTCCTAGCAAGAAATACACGGAAAAGCATATCCTTATTTTCACACATGAGTGCACAGGTATTTGCAAAGTCTATGTCCAAAAATTTCTGAGAAGAATCCTTTGAAATTAAAGACAGTCAAAGGTGGCTCATTTTTATCACCCAAAGTTATGCAGAGCTCCATTTTGAGAAATTCTCGAGTGACAATTGCACTGGCAGTATTTGTGTCAGGGAAACACATGGTTCCCTCAACAGCTGACATAGTGAAGAGAGAATACTTTAAATTTTGTGTATATTCTGAAAAACAACTGAAACATTTCAATCCTATTAAGGACAAACTTGATTTCTTTCTGATGAATGTACTGCAGAGTGCAAACTGTAGCTTCATCAAGTTTGGGCAGAAGCTGGTATGCATGTTTCATGAAAATACTGCATTAGAAAGAGGCTTTCATGGTAACAAAGAAATTTTAGTTGAAAGTTGCAAGACGATACAATTATTGTAAAAAAGGAGTGTTTACAATGCAATAAATCATTAGGCAGTTTTCTTAATAGTGAGAAACAACTGAATGTGGACATTACAAAATCAGTCATACTAGCTGTGAAGAAATCTTCATCAAAAAGAGTAGAAGACTTGGAAATGAAGTTGCCAATCTTAGAAGAAGAATAGTTGAATAAATAAAAGAGCTCGAAAATAAAAAAAAAAAGAATCATTATAGAAAAGGAAAAAGAAGCACCTGAAGTTCTCTGTGTCAAAATTTCGAGTTTAGCAAGAAACTTATACATTGAATACTTTGCTAAGAAGTTTAACATTTGAACAGTTGACATAAGTTTTGTACCTTCAAAACTGTTATATTGTCTCAAGGAAAATTGTAAGTTTTCTCTACATTACTTTGTGAAAACAATTTGTATTTTGATTGATGTGATGACAAATATCTCTGAAAACAGTTATAACCCATCCTGTGTGAGAGTTTAATGTTTTTATAGCATTTGATGAACAGTATACTACAAGTTATACACAATTACATTATTGGCACTGACATACAGTTTAAGTGATACAAGAATAATTGCATTCATCTTTCATTTCAACCAGCTTTCTGGCTCATAAACAAAAGTGTTTTTTGTCATTGTACCACAAACATTGTTGAGAGGTCATGAATATAACTAAAGAGGTAAAGAAAAAGTCATGAAAAGGTCACAAATTTGATCCTCAGAAAATCTTTAGACACCCTGCCTCTACTACATAAATGAACCCGTAGCTAATTACCTGTTCTCTCTCTCTCTCTCTCTCTCTCTCTGCTTGCATTTTGTTTTTACTATTACATTTGAAAGTTCTCTTGCTAGCTCAACCACATCATACAAAAAACGGCCTGCCTCTGAATATGTAAGAAACTCAGTTGTTGGCAGATATTTACTCAATTCTGAAAGGAAACCTAAATAGTCAATTATTTTTTCATATTTTAATTAAACAGGAGCTGTATTCCCAGTCCCGTGACAAAGTTGGAGTGATGTTTGCAAGTATACCCAACTTCACAGAATTTTATTCAGAGGACATAAACAAAGGAATGGAGTGCATTCGTTTGCTGAATGAAATTATTGGTATGTACAATTTTTTAAAGATTATATGCGTAGTATTCATTATTGGCAGTTGCAACAAGCATGGTCATTACACAGCAATATAGATATAAATATCACTTGTCTCTTACACTCCCAAATGCTAACTAAATTTTAAAAGAGTCACTGCCTGGTGACAGAAATAGTAAATATAAGCTCAACTGTACAAAATATTAGACCCCACTTCCTTAAAAGAGCACACTGTAGATTATGCAGAACTGATAGCCACATGATTATCCTTCTCTGACACAAGTCATGGCACTGAAGTGCCAGTAGGTTGTATGAAATCTTCTGTATTTGTAACCTAGGGGAAGAACACACAACAACTGATGTACACTGTTAGTGAGGAACAACGATATGTTTCTTACGTCTTACGAACAAAATACAACAACACAGTTTCTTCAAATGTGACTTTGCTCTACTTGATCCAGACTGACTATCAATAACTTACGTTGCACTGGAATGTTCTTATATAGACAATGTCCGTGAGATCATCGTCTGCAGTGAGTGGTAAGCTTCTCAACGTGAAAGTGGAGACAGGTTCCTGCAAGGCACTGAGTTGATGGACGGTTGAAGATGAAGTCCAGGGAGATGTTGAGCTTGAGGATGACTGAAGATGAGATCTATACAGTGTTGTAGCGGTGCTCAAGGACAATTGAGACAAGATCCAGCAAGAGAGTAGCTTGAGGACAGTTGTGATGAAGTACAGTGAGACAAGGGCTGAAGTGTGAACTCCAAGTGATGGGCTGCTAGACATGGTAGGCATAAGCCTGGAGTGCAAACTAGCTGTAGCCAGCTGGACAGCATCCTAAATACCTGCCCAGTGGAAGGATACCACTGGAGTATGCGGCAAGCACGTAGTTTCTTGGAAGAGAAGTGGTCCCTGTGATGGCATCGCTGTTTACTGTGATACATGTGCTGCTAGTGGTTAGGCTGACACTACACGGTATTGTTGTAGCTGCTGGAAGTTCAGTTGAAAACAATCGAGCATATTTGTGTTGAACCAGACTGTTTCCATCACTCTCCTGAGAGCACTGAGTGAGGTGGCGCAGTGGTTGGCACACTGGACATGCATTCGGGAGGACAACAGTTCAAACTCACGTCCATCCATCCTTATTTAGGTTTTGTATGATTTCGCTAAATCACTTCAGGCAAATGGCAGGATGATTTCTTTGAAAGGGCATGGCCAATTTCCTTCCCCATCCTTCCGTAATCCGATGGGGCTGATGACCTCACTGTTTGGTCCTCTCCTGCTGAATCTACCAACCAACCTGAGAGCAGTGTAATCAATGGACCTGAACTGTGGGAACCTGCAATACATGCCTGTATGGTCAGTGGTGTGTCACAGGTTGCAGCCTGGGGTTACAATAGAATCAGTGCAGCATATCTGAGGCTGTAAAATGTAAACTATCATGGCTGGAAATGTTACACTTTTAAAGTTTTCCTAGGTGATCAGGTGAATGTCTTTATGAAACCTGCCATTTCAAGACCAAATACAGAGGGCATTTTCAAGGGGGATTGTAGCACTTTTGAAGGTCCGAATCACATCCTGACACTCTACTGACAGAAGTAAAATTCCGTTTCAATGCACTCCTGCACAGAGGTGTGATGTCACACGTTTTGAATACTCGAATGCTCTTGGTCATCATTGGTTGCTGCTGCCCACTGTTGCTGTCATCCCATGGTGCGATACTGGTACACATTTTCCTCAACACCGAAATATACATATCAGTCAGTTTTACACCCTGCTCCTTATTAAAATTTTTAAGATATATAACAATCTCTATGGCCTCTGTACATCCTTTCATGGTTTCCCTTGTGGCTGCCAGAATCTATCAAATCAAATCAAATTCAGTGGTCTTCTGTTAGCAAAGCATGTTTCATGAAGTCTGATCTGTCTGTTTCTCCCCTTCTACAGTTACCCTTGTATTCTTCCAGTAATTTTCTGACAGTTCTTTTAATAAAATCCATGTACATGTTTTCAAAACTACATGGAATCCTGTAAATTCCATCTTTTTCCAGCAGTTTGCAAGCATCCTTGGCTGACTTCGGGTGATCCTGTATCTCATAGGTGTGTTTATAGGGTACAGCATTATTCCCTCTCATCAAGATATTTCCTGTTCAGTTAGTAATGTCCTTAATGGACAGCAAGAAGTCTTTGGATTTCACAGTCACCTGTACATTGCTATGATCTTTTTGTGGCTGTCTTAATGCTTGTTTTTATCTCAGTGGATGAATATACATTCTTGAACAATGCATTGGTGAGTTATTTAAATACTGCATCAAGCAGCTCCTCCTTTCTTGAATATTAGCATGCGTATTTCAGTAAGAAGTTCATCCATCTATGATGTAATAGCCAGGAATAATTTAATAAGTGTGAGTAAACTAGGATGATGTGGGGATGTAACAGAATTAAAGAAAGGAAAAAATCATGTTTGGATGTGCCTACGAATGAAGTTTCTTGATTTGTTGTTGTATCAATACGACAACAATAAATGATGTACTATCAAAAATGTCAAATTAGCCAAAGCTCTTGTAAAGAAGAAAAATCATGTGGAAGCTCATATATACTTATTCGTTCTTGTATAAAATACAAAATGATTTTAATTATTTGAATGAAGAGTGTACACTTAAGAGTTGCTGCATTGAAGTAAGAAGAATTATTAGAATTTAACTATCTGCCTTAGATGATCAACTATGTTTCAAATGAGTTACCAAAACATAAAAGCAGCACTTCAACAGAAACCTTTAGGAAACAAGACCCTCCATGCAGCTATGTTTTTTAGATTTTAAATTCCTTAAAGTGTCAATGCCTAGACTGAGGTGATAAAACTTATGGAACAGTGATAAGGACACATACAAATGGTAACAGTATCGCATACACAAGGTGTAAAAGGTCAGCACATTGGCGAAGCTGTCATTTGTTCCCAGGTGATTCATGCAAAATGGTTTCTGACATGATTATGGCCACACAATGGGAATTAAGAGACTTTGAACAGGGTATGGTAGTTGGAGGTGGAGGCGTGGGACGTCCCATTTTGGAAAACATTAGGGAATTCAATATTCTTAGCTCTGCAATGTCAAGAGTACGCTGAGAATACGAAATTTCAGGCATTATCCCTCACCACAGACAGCACAGTGGACAACAGCCTTCACTTGATAACAGAGCAGAAGCATTAACGTAGATTTTTCAGTGCTAACAGTCAAGCAACACTGCATGAAATAATTGCAGAAATCAATGTGGGGCATGAGACAAAAGTATCTGTTAGGACAGAGCAACAAAGTTTGGCATTAATGGGCCATGTCAGCAGATGACCGATGCAAGTGCTATTCCTAACAATATGACATTGACTACAGTACCTCTTCTGGGCTTGTGATCATATCGGTTGGACCATAGGCAACTGGAAAACCATGTCCTGGTAAGATGAATCCCAATTTAAGTTGGTAAGATATGGTAGTGTTCAAGTGTGATGCAGACCCGATGAAGCCATGGACCCAAGTTGTCAAAAAGGCACTGTGCAAGCAGGTGGTGACTCCATAATGGCATGGGCTGTGGCTACCTGGAATGGACTGGGTCCTCTGGTCAATGGACTGGAAATGGTTATGTTCGGCTATCTGGAAACCATTTGCATCCATTCATGGACTTCATGTTCCCAAACAACGATATGATTCTTATGGATGACAGTGTACCATATCACGGGCCACAAGTGTTCATGATTGGTTTGAAGAATATTCTGGATAATTCAAGTGAATGCTTTGGCCATTCAGATTGCCTGACATGAATCCCATAGAATATTTATTGGACATAATCAAGAGGTCAGTTTGTGCACAAAATCCTGGACCAGCAACACTTTCACAATTATGGACGGCTATAGAGAGCAGCATGGCTCAGTATTTCTGCAGAGGACTCCCAACAACCTTAAGGGGGAAAGGAGGTCAAATGCCAGAGTGGCATGGAGCATGTCCAAAGCCAAGTAATAATAAACATGAGCAGTACTTCTGTCAGTGCCACCGGCCACATGCAGTGTTATTTACAATGTAGACACAAATTAAATAGATTCCATGTGGTCAGTATCCACTCACCAGCCTAGTGCATGTATACTTTCAAGGCAGCCCTCTGCCAAATGTGCTTGATTATTAAAAGAACAGAGCATAATCGACACACCCAAACAAGTTGGGACAGTGCAATATTACAGTGCAGTGTGCCTTGATAACAGGGATTTCCCAAAGTTCCACTACCTGTCACCCGATGGCTATAAAACAGATGCTCACCATCTAGATTCCACATTGTTCCTGCATGAAATTAAAACTTCCACAATGGCCCCTGTCCACCATGTAAGGCAGTGAGTTCAGCAACTCAGACCACAACAAGCCACTGCCCAGGCAAGAAGGTAATGGCCAGTTCCAACAGAATGCCTGTCCCATTAAAGGTCAACACACCTGCATCGATACTCATAGTGGACTCACCAGCAGAAGTCAGTCCCTTGGCCACTACACAGAGCCATTTGCAAAATGTCATCTGTTAGTTGCAGTACTGCAGTGGACACTCAACCAACTTCCTTCTTGCTACAGCTCATGCACGAGCTTCCATCCTCGCAAAGCACTACATTGCTGCCCTCTAATGGGATGCCTGAGCCACAGTTGCCAAGCAACAGGTCAAAGATGTTATGAGGAGCAGGCATTGTTAAAGGCTCTCGCACATCTCAACCACTCCATTATAAAACACTAAAACAACTAAAATTGAGTATTTTGACTGACTTTATGACAAGTTGCCATTAAGAGGATCCCTGCAAAGTCACTCAAAACATCAGCATGTTAGTTGTTTTAGTGCCTCATAATGAAGCAGCCTCATACCCATAATGATTTTATTCAAAAAGAGTTTGAATGGCTTTTTGACAGCTGGATATATTTTAAAGTAATTTTCGTGAAATGCTCAGTGAAACCTTTCCACTTAGAACCATATGTAATCAAATAAGTCAAGGCACAAAAATTTCTAATGCCAGGAAGAGGCAACTCCACAATGACCTTAAATATATAAAAAGTAAGATTTTATTGAATATGTTAGACATTTTTGAGATAATTTGTTATCTACAATGTTCATTCTTCATTAGCATAAGAATTTTACAGCATATAATTAGTAAAATTGGAAGTAACTAGCAACTGAATTCAAGGAGTCTGCTTACGTGTAAAGTGTGCAGAAAACTACCTGCAAGTATGCTTACAAATAACTCTCATATTGCTTTCATATTTTTTAATACAGGAAATGTTACTGTGAATAGAACTTGCCTTCATTTATATCAAAAGGTATCAGAAGAGTAAATACATTGATGAAAAATTCTAGTTGAGCACAGAATCAGCTCTGAAGACAAGGATAGATATTAGATATTCGCATTGTTACTCACTTGTTTGATGATATTTCAAGCCAACCTTCGAATGGTATACACACTTTCCAGAGAATCTGTTGTGATGTTTCTCTTTAGAGGTGCATACCATCACAAATTACACATTCTGCGCAGGTTTGTCAAAAACAAAATTACAAACAGGAGTGCCACAAGTAAAAATATGCACCTTTGGAACTTGGCATGTCTACATATACAGAACTCCTTTGATGCTTTTCAGTTGTTAAAATCCACAATACAGTATATATTAAAGTGTACTGGTACTTTTATGCCAGTGTTACATTGGCATAAATGTACACTTTTACTATATACTGAGGATTTTAACAACTGTCAAGCAGCAATGTTTACATTTACATTGTCGTAAATATACACTTTTACTGCATATTGATAATTTTACAACTGTCAAGCATCAAAGCCGTGCTACATATGTAGAAGTGCCAAGTTCCACAAAGTGTAAATTTTTACTTGTGAGAGACCTTTTTGTAATTTTATTTTTGACAAATGTGTGAGATGGACAATATACTATCCACCAAGATGTTAACATGGCATACAACCAAAAAAGGTTTAGAAATCTGAAGATAACATTCCTATCTGTCAAAACCAATCAATAAAAATAGCTTTGAACATGATCTTGTCTACAAAAAACTCCTTTAAAATATATATAGTCATCAGACTTCTGACTAGTTTGATGATCTGCCATAGATTCTTCCCATGCACTAACCTTTTCATTTCAGAGTAGCACTTGCACCTTACACCCTCAATTATTTGTTGGATGTATTTCAATCTCTGTCTTCCCCTATATCGTTTATCCTCTAAAGCTCCCTCTAGTACCTTGAAAGTTGTTCCCTGAGTCTTAACATACGTCCTATCATCATGCCCCTTCTTCTTGTCAGTGTTTTCCATATGTTCATTTTTTTGCTGATTCTACAGACAAACTCTTCATTCCTTATCGTATCAGCCTACCCAGTTTTCTACATTCTTCTCTCACATCTCAAATGGTTTGATTGTCTTGCGTTCTGGTTTCCCCATTGCCCATGATTTTCTACCATACAATACTTTGCTCCATACATAAATTCGCAGGAATTTCTTCGTCAAATTAAGGCCTATGTTTGATATCAGGAAACTACTCTTAGCCAGGAATCCCCTCTTTGCCTGTGCCAATCTGCTGTTAATGTCCTTCTTGCTTTGTTCATCATGGGTTATTTTGCTTCCAAGGTTACAGAATTTCTTAACTTCGTCTATTTCATGATCACCAATTTTTATGTTGAATTTCTTGCTATTCTCATTTCTGCTACTTCTCATTCCTTTCTCTTTTTCCAGTTTACTAGCAAACCATATTCTTTACTCACTAGTCTGTTCATTCCATTCAACAGATCCTGTAATGCTTACTCACTTTCACTAACGATAGCAATGTCATCGGTGAATTTTATCATTGATATCTTTTTAATCCCGCTCTTAAATCTTTCTTTTATATCAGTCATTGCCACTTCACTGTATACATTGAACAATATGGATGGAATACTGTATCCCTGTTTTACACCCTCTTTAATCTGAGCACCTCATTCCTTGTGTTCCAGGCTTAATGTTCCCTCTTAATTCTTATACATATTGCATATTACCGGTCTTTCCCCACAGCTTACACCTATTTTTCTCAAAATTTTGAAAATCTTCCATCATTTTACATCGTCAAATGCTTTTTCTAGGTTGAAAAATCCTATGAGCATGTCTTGACTAGTTTTAAGTCTTTCTTCCATTGTCAGGTGCAATGTCAAAACTATCTTGCTGTTGACTTTACCTTCCTTAAAGCCAAATTGATCTTCACATTTCAGATCTTCAATTTTGTTTTTCATTCTTCTGGATATTATTCCTGTCAGCAGTTTGGATGCATGAGCTGTTAAGCTGATTGTGTGACAGTTCTTGCAGTTATCTGCTGTTGCTGTCTTCGGAATTGTGTGGATGATATTTTACCAAAAGTCTGAATGTACATTGCCTGTCTCAAGTTAGTCAAGACTGCCTTTAAGGGGACAAAGATGCAATTATCAACACTTCACCGGGTTTGAATGAGATCGTGCAATAGGGCTACGAGAAGCTGGATGTTGCTTCTGTGATACTGCAGAAAGACTTTACAGGAGCATAGCCACTGCACATGATTGCTGGCAGCGGTGATCATCAGAGTGTACAATCGCAAGAAGACCAGCTGTGGACTGGCAGATGGTACTACCAAGAGGGAAGACCATCGTGATTGGTGCATGGCTCTTGCACATCATACTGCATCAGCAGCAGCAGTTTGAGCAACAATTGGCATCAGCAGTTTGAGCAACAATTGACATCAGAGTGACACAATGAACTGTTACAAATTGATTATCTCAAGGACAGCTCCAAGATAGACACTCTGTAGCTTGCATTCCTGACCTCAAACCACTGCCATTTTCAACTTCTGTGGTATCAATGGAGAGCATACTGGAGGGCATGGTGGAAGTCTGTTGTGTTTTCTGATGAAAGCTGGTTTTGCCTCACAGCCAGTGACGGCTGTGTGTTGGTTAGAAGGAGGCCAGTTGAGAACCTGCATCCAACCCCTCTGTGAGACCTCCTGGAGTTAATGCTCTGGGATGCAATTTTGTATGACAGCAGGAGCAACCTTGTGGTTATCCCATGCAACCTGCCTGCAAAATTGTACATCAATCTATTGATTGGACCTGTTGTGTTGCCATTCATGAACAATATTCTATGGGTAGTTTTCAAAAGGATAATGCACACCCATATATTGCTGTTGTAACCCAACATGCTCTACAGTATGTTGGCATGTTGCCTTGACCTGCTCGATCACTAGATCTGTCTCCAATCAAGCACATATGGCACATCATCAGACAACATCCCAAATGTCATCCACTGTATTGACCAACCACGCCCAACAGGCATGGAACTCCCACAAACTGACATTCGGCGCCTGTACAGCACAATGCACACAAGTTTGCATGCTTCATTCAACAGTCTGGTGGTTACACTGGTTATAAATGTACGAGTATTACTCATTTCCAATGGCTTCTCTTGCACTTACATTAACTTGTGATCTTGCAATGTAAATCACTTAAATGTGTTACCCATTTTGTTCCAAATCTTTCCCTCAGCCGTTTCGATCTAGCTGCCCCACACTTTTTATTTATTTTATTCCTAAGTGATTTATATTGCTGTATTCCAGTCTTTCAGTGAGCATTTTTGTACTTCATTCTTTTGGCGATTAATTGCAGTTTTTCTTCTGTTACACAGGTTTCTTCACAGTCACTATCCTAATACCTATGTTTGCCTTACCAGCATTTGTGACTGCTCTTTTTAGAGATCCTTAGAGAATTACTAATTTAGCTCATCAATTCTCAGTATTTCTGGTCCCACTTCCTTCCACAGTGATTCTTCTGGACAATTCTCATGAACCTCAGTCTACTCTTTATCATTACTAAATTGTGATCTGAGTGTAATATGCACTTGGGTACATCTTACAATTCAATATCTAATTTCGGAATATCTGTCTGATCATGATGTAATCCTCTTGGAATTTTCCCATATCCCTTATCGGTCCACCTAACTTGCAGCATTCTTCTGTAGCACCACATTTCAAATCATTTGATTCTCTTCTTTTCTGGTTGTCCTGCAGTCCATAATTCACTACTACACAGTGCTGTGCTCCAAGCATGTATTCTCAGAAATTTCTTCCTCAAATTAAGGCCTACATTTGATGCTTCTTTGATGCTGTCTTTGCCTGTATTAGCCAGCTTTTAATGTCCTCATTCCTGATGTCCAAGATAGCAGAATTCCTTATTTTCATCTGTTTCATAATCACCACTTTTGATGTTATGTTTCTCACTGTTCTCATTTCTGCTACTTTTCATTACATCTACATCTACACTCTGTAAACTACTGTGAGGTCCATGGCAGAGGGTACGTCCCACTGTACCAGCTATTAGGGTTTCTTCCCATTCTATTCATCTATGGAGCACAGGAAGAATAACTGTTTGAATGCCTCTGTGCCTGCAGTAATTATTCTAATCTTATCCTCACAATCCCTATGTGATCAATACATGGGGGATTGTAGTAAATTTCTGCAGCCATCATTTAAAACCAGTTCTTGAGACTTTCTTAATAGACTTTCTCAGCATAGCGTACTCCTCCCTTCAAGAATCTTCCAGTTCAGTTGCTTCAGTATCTCTGTGACACACTCCCACAGATCATACAAACCTGTGACCATCCATGCTGCCCTTCTCTGTATACATTCAGTATTCCCTGTTGGTCCTATTTAGTATGGATTCCACACACTTGAGCAACAAAAAATGGCTCTGAGCACTATGGGACTTAACCTCTATGGTCATCAGTCCCCTAGAACTTAGAATTACTTAAACCTAACTAACCTAAGGACATCACACAACACCCAGTCATCACGAGGCAGAGAAAATCCCTGACCCCGCCGGGAATCGAACCCGGGAACCCAAGCGTGGGAAGCAAGAATGCTACCGCACGACCACGAGACTTGAGCAACATTCTAGAACCAATCACACAAGTGATTTGTAAGCAATCTCCTTTGTGGACTGATTACACTTCGCCAGTATTCTACCAGTACGCTGAAGTCTGCCATCTGCTTTACTCACAACTGAGCCTAAGCAGTCATTCCATTCCGTATCCCTACAAATTGCTACACCCAGGTATTTGTGAGATGGTCAATTCCAGCAGTTGCTCATTGATATTATTTATAGTCATAGGATACTACATTTTTTTCTTTTTGTGAAATGCACAATTTTACATTTCTGAACATTTAAAGCAACTTGTCAATCTTTGCACCACTTTGAACAATGGAAAATCCAGGATGGAATAGTGACAATAGGATAGCTGCTACTCGTCATTTAGTGGAGATGCTGAATCACAGATAGGGCCAACAAAAATACTATCAGAAAATAAGATTTTGACCAACAAGACAACATGCGCTCACACACGCACACACACACACAAAACCATAGTGTCTGGCTGCTGAGGCAAGACTGCGAGCAGCAGCGCATGACGGGTGGGGGTAAGGAGGAGACTGGGAGGGGGAGGGATAGCATGGTAGGAGTTGGGACAGTAAAGCGCTGCTTCTGGGAGCATACAGGAGTGAGGTGGAGAGAGGGTAGGGAAGCTAAGTGCGGTTGGGAGGTTGTTGGATGGAGGGGGAGGATAGCAGAAATGGAGGGAAGTAAAAAGACTGTGGGTGTGTTGGTGGAATAGAGGGCTGTATAGTGCTGGAACGGGAACAGGGTAGGGGCTAGATGGGTAAGGACAATGGCTGACAAAGTTTGAGGCTGGGGGTTTACAGGAATGTCGGATATGTTGCAGGGAGTGTTCCCACTGTGCAGTTCAGAAAAGCTGGTGTAGGTAGAAAGGAACTAGATGCCACAGCCTGTGAAGCAATCGGTGTAATGAAGAATGTCATGTTGGGCAGCTTGCTCAGCAACTGGTTGGCCCAGCTATTTTGTGTCCCCAGTTTGTCAGTGGCTGTTCATGCAGACAAACTTGTTGGTTGTCGTGCCCACATAGAATGCAGCGCAGTGGTTGCGGCTTAGCTTGTAGGTCATATGACTGGTTTCACAGATTGCCCTGCCGTTGATGGGATAGGTGACCCTTGTGATTGGACTGGAATATGTGGTTGTGGGAGGATGTATGGGACAGGTATTGCATCTAGGTCTATTACAGGGATATGATCCATGAGGCAAGGGGTTGTGAGCAGGGATTGTATAGGAATGGACAAGGATATTTTTTATGTTTGAGAGCAGTAGTTGTGTAGGGATGGACAAGGCTATTGTGTAGCTTTGGCAGGCAGTGGAATACCACTGTGGGAGGGGGGAAGATAGTAGGTAGGACATTCCTCATTTCAGGACACGATGAGAGTTAGTCAAAACCCTACCAGCAAGGCAGCATCATCCTATGCCATTCTGTTCATTAGCATCTAGAGGAATCCTTCCTAAACACCCAGAATCTCAAACCCGTCACCTGGTTCAGATTTGTTGATGATATCTTTGTGATTTGGATTTTGAGGATGAGGACACCCTATCCACATTCCTCCAGAACCAACGACAACTCCCCCATTCACTTCACCTGATCCTACTCAACCCAACAAGTCACCTTCCTTGATGTTGACCTACACCTCAAAGATGGCTACATTAGTATCTCCATCTGTATCAAACCTACCAACCACCAGTAATACCTCCACTTCAATAGCTGCCACCAGTGCCATACCAAGAAGTCCCCTTCCATACAGCCAGCCCACCTGTGGCTGTCGTACTGTAGTGATGAGCGATCCCTCTTGAATTAAACCAAGGGACTCAGTGGGGCCTTCAAAGGCTGTAATTACCCTCCCAGTACAAAGACAGATCTGTGTCTTACCTCTCCACTTGCCCATAACCTCCCAAAGCCTCAGTATTGAGCCACAGTATTCACCTTGTGACTCAGTACTGCCCAGGACTGGAGCAATTGAATCACATTCTCTGCCAGTGTGTCAGCTACCTCTCGTCATGCTGTGAAATGAGGAAGGTCCTACCCACCATCCTGCCCCCCTCCCACAGTGGTATTCCACAACCCACCAAACATACACAACATCCTCATCCACCCCTAAACAACCCAAGCTCCCAACTCCCTGTAATACACCTAGATGCAGGACCTGTCCCACGTATCCTCCCACGACCACATACCACATTCCAGTCGCAAGTATCACCTATCCCATCAAAGGTAGGGCTACCTGTGAAACCAGTCACATGATCTTCAAGCTAAGCTGCAACCATCATGCTGTATTCTGCATGGGCACCATAACCAACAAGCTATCTGTCCATATGAATGGTCACCAACAAACTGTGGCCTAGAAACAGCTGGACCACCTAGTTGCTGACCACGCCACCCAACACGATGTTCATTTCAGTGACTGCATCACAGCTTGTGCCATTTGGATCCTTCCCACCAACATCAGCTTTTCTGAATTCTGCAGGTGGAAACTCTACCTGCAATGTACCCTATGTTCCCAAAATCCTCCTGGCATCAACCTACTGTAGTTGTTGTCCTTGCACATCTAGCACCTTCCCTGTTCCCATTCCAGCACTACACAGCATCTGCTCCACCAACACACTCACAATCTTTTTACTTCTCACTTTTTCCTCTACCTTCACTCCCCCCTCCCGTTGTGCCCTCTGTCTAACCTCCTGACTGCACCTAGCTGCTGCACACTTTCTCCACCTCATTCCTGTATGCTCCCACAAGCAGCATTTCACCATCCCCCACCCCTACGTTGCTATCCACCCCTTCCTCGTAGCCTCTTCCTTACCCCTATCACTTGGTTGCTTCTCCAATCATGCGCTGCTGCTTGCAGCCAGAGATTGTGGTCACGTGTGTGTGTGAGTTGAGTTTGAATGATTGTGTATGTGTATGTTCTTCCGATGAAGGCCTTATTGGCTAGAAGCTTCTTTCTGAAAGTCTTTTTGTTGTGCCTACCTGTGACTCAGCATCTCCCCAGTATGGGGAGTAGCAACCATCCTTTTCTTAATATTTTGCACCACATTGAAATCTTATCAAGATGTGACTGAATATTTATGCAGCCTCTTTCAGACAGTACTTCATTATAGATAACTGCATCATCTGCAAAAAGTCCGAGGTTACTATTAATATTGTGTGCAGGGCCATTAATATACAACATTCTCAGCAAGCATCCTATCACACTTCCCTGCGGCACACCTGAAGTTACTTCTACATCTGATGATGACATTCCACCCAAGATAAAATGCTGTGCCTCGCTACCAAAAAGTCCTCAGTCCAGTCACTAATTTAATTTTATTCCTCATATGATCGTACTTTCTACAATAAACATAGGTGTGTTACTGAGTCAAATGCATTTCAGAAACCAAGAAGTACTATATATACCTGTTTGCCTTGATCAAGAGCTTTCAGTATGTCATGTTGAGAAAAATGCGAGTTGAGATTCACATGATGAATGTTTTTTGGAATCCATGCTGGTTGGCATTGAGGAGGTCATTGTGTTCAAGATACCTCATTATGTTTAAGCTCAGAATATGCTCTAAGACTCTACAACAAATTGATGCCAAGGATATTGGACAGTAGTTTTGTAGATCATTTCTACTATTATTCTTGTCAATGGTTGTGACCTATGCTGTTTTGCAAGAACTGGGCGTGGTTTTTTGCTCAAGGCATCTAAGATATATTATAGTTAGAAGAGGGGCTAACTCAGCCACAAATTCAGACTCTGACAGGGATTTCTTTGAGCCCTGGAGCTGTGTTCAATTTAACGATTTCAGCTGTTTCTCAACATCACTAACATTAATACTTATTTCATTCATCTTGTCAGTGGTATGAGCATTAAATTGGGGCAGTTGTGCTGAGTTTTCCTATGTAAATGAACATTTGAAAATGGACTTAAGCATTTCAGCTTTTGCTTTGCTACTCTCAGTTTCAGTTTCTTACTCACCCATGATTGACTGGACACCAACTTTGGTGCCACTAACAGGCTTTACATAATATCAAAATTTCTTTGGGTTTTGTGAAGTATCATTTCACAGTTTTCTGCCATGGTAGTCACTTGTAGTTATTTGTGATAGAGTTCGATTATTACCATCTAAAATTTACTGCAGAACTCAATTAATCTATATGTCATAGCAGGCTTTCTCAGTGTAATCCAATAAAAAAAGTTTTCTTGGATGATCAGCCGAGTGGTGGCATCATTCTGTCTCCTCAGCATTTCAATGAGTTTTGTATCCATTCACCTGAGGATGATGGGCACAAAATTCATTAAAATGTTGTGGCAAGATGACACCACCATTTGGCTGATCACCTGAGACAATTTTACCACTCGATTAGTCTTTCTCCTCTCTCATTCCTACTGCCAAGTCCATATTCTTCAACAACCCTTTCTTGTATTTCTTCCCCTACAACCACATTCCAATCCCCCACAGTTATCAGGTTTTTGTATTCCTTCACATACGGAATTGACCAATCAGTATCCTCACATAAGGACTCTGTCTCTTCATGTTCTGCTTGCAAGGTTGGCATGTATTCTTGAACTATCATTGTTGGCGTTGGTTTGTTATTGAATCTGAAGAGAACAACCCTGTCACAGAGCTGTTCCCAGTAGCTCACCCAGTGCCCTACTTTCCTATTCATAATGAATCCTACTCCTGTTACATCATTTTCTGCCGCTGTTCATATTGCCCAATATTCATGTGACCGTAATTACTTATCTTCTTTCCATTTCATGTCACTGGCCCCTATTATAACTAGACTGAGTCTTTGCATTTCCCTTTTCAAGTTCTCTGTCTTTCTTAATGTGTTCAAACTTGTGACTTTCCATCTTCTGACATATAGAATGTTATTCTACCTTTTTTCATGGTCTTCTCCCACTTGACAGTCCCATACCAGAAATCCTAGTGGTGAATTAATGCATAATCTTTTGCCAGTGGAGTGATCGTCACGACACTTCTTCAATTACGGGTCACATGTCCTATGGATACACATTATGAGTCTTTCATGCAGTGGTTTCCATTGCAATCTTCATCCTCATGCTGATGATCATTGCTGATTCTTCAGCCTTTAGAGGCAGTTTCCCACCCCAAGGGCAAGAGAATCTCTGTCTGCTCCTCTGCATATCTTTGACAAGGCCATTGGCAGAACAAAGGTGACATCTTATACTGGAAGTATTTGGCCTCCGTTGTTCATGTTTCAGTCACTAGGTATATTATAATTTTCTGGGGAGGGGTCTGAGAGGACTAATCTACTCAAAGCCTTTAGATTTTAAAGAAAAAAAGGCCATCCGAACCATGGAGCTAAAAAGAAACAACACTACAAATCTTTATTTGAAAAGCTAAATCTAATGTCCAGACACAAACACACACACACACACACACACACACACACACACACACAAAGAGAAGTCCACAACTTTTTAAGGGAAAGTGCTTCTTGCATTTACGTTAGACTAGACATAGAGCAAGTTCCATGTTACCTAGCCACAGACGATACCTGTATTATATAAACTTTTAATGATGAGCTTGTAATATAACACCTGGCTGTAAGAAGTAATACATGTATTATTACCATGGATTAAGTTTATATACAGATTTAGAATCAACAAGTCAAATATGTCACAATCTTTGATTATATGAAGTATAGTGATTGATAATAAAAACTTGATTTGATTTAATTTCGTTTGGCACTCAACATTGAAAAGTTTTTATGAACTTATGATGACTTTTCTTATGTTGTACAGACCTCAGAGGGTCAAAGCCTTAAAATGTTCGTTAAGTCATATGCTGGTTCCTAGTGACCAAGTTCATGCAGTGACAAATTTGTTGAGACAGTTTCAAAGAAGCGTAGACTGACATTTATCCATAATTATTGTGCTAAAGTAATGTGTTGTTAAGTAAGTGAATTCTTTTGGCCTAGACAGAACCCTAGTCTAAAACACATGGGGTGTCCATGTCACTTTCTGAAATAACAAAAAAGACTTTTTTCATTTGTGATGTCTGAAGCACAAGCTTAGTTTTAGTTTTTATAAAGATATTCAGACATTAAATACAATAAAGACATATTTTCATTGCTGTCTGTTGGCAAAACCATTGACTAGGGATAACATTGCTCAGTACAGAATCGTTGTCTTAACTTAAGCAATTGACATACTTCTTGTGACGTACGTTACATACAAATTTACAGTGAAACTCTATGTTTTTCAAAATTCACTTAATGATAATTTTGATATGTTTTTTGAAACAACAGAAGTGCCAATGAAATGCAAATGAAACATTGATTAGTTAGTTTCATGTTCCACAGATCATTTGCATGGTAACTCGTAATGATGTGGAGTGTGTCACTATACATTCACATCGCAAATTAATTTGTAAATATGTCTGTGTGCTGAAGATTTAAGTCATAAGTCTCTTTTTAATTGTTGTTATTAAATATACAGATATGAGATAGTAATTCCTCCCACCACCTTTTACACAATACAATATTAGAAATTCTTGAACAGAATAGAAGGAGTTGTGAAGGAGAAACCATTTTAGTTCATTTTCAAATTTTCCTATTCTGTGTGTAAGACAAATTACATCACTGGATAAGAGACCAAAAATTTTAGTTGCAGCAGTATGCACCCCTTTTCTGTGCTAAAGACAACCTTAAAGTTGAGTAATTATTTGATTCATTTTTCCTCTGGTATTTTAATTATGCACAACAGTGTTCCTTTTGAATTGCAGTGAATTATTTACAGCAAACCTCATGTGGGAATAAATATTTTGTGAGGCAGTAATCAGAATGCCCAACTCCTTAAACAAATGTCTACAAGATGATTGTGGCTGAACCCCACATATTATTCTTACAGCATAATTTTGAGCAATGAAGACTTTCTTTCTTAAAGATGTATTACCCCAGAGCATTATTCCAAATTACATGAATGAATGAAAATATCAAAATATGTCAACCCACTGATTCATCTCTCCCCAAGATTTGCAGTGATTCTAAGTGCAAATGTGGCTCAACTATGCTGTTTTAAGATTTTTGAAATGAGCTTTGTCCAATTTAAATTCTCATCAATAGGGATGACTAAAATGTTTGAAGCTTCAACCCTGTTTATTGTTTTCTCACTGTGAGTTACACCTCTAGATGCCAGAAAACCAGTCAATGACATTTTTACCACTTATAAAATAACTAATTCTGCTTGTAGTATTTTAGATGGAAAATCATTTACATATATGAGGAACAGTGGTGGACCTTAGATTGATCCTTGGGGAACTCCACATTTGGTTTCTCCAACGTCAGAGGAATCTCCTCTGATTACATTGACTGAATTATTAAGCATAACTTTCTACATTCTTTTGGTTAGATGTGACATTGTCCTTTGGTTGGCTTGATTGTGCAAGCAACATGATGAATTCTGTAGATAATCAGCTAAAGAGACCTTTTTCCAAGAGATCTTTGGAGTAGAAAGTGAGAGGTGAAGAGTTAGGTAGCCCTACTGCAAATTTAAGGCTAACGAGGGGAGGGCTGCTGAATGCCGAATTGGTATCACATTTTTCCTTGAGACCCTTTAACTTCTGGCATCACTACACTTCAACATCACATAGATACTGATTTTCATTGCTTCACCCAAAGAGATAATCTGTTTGAAAGTTTGGTACAATTCTTCTGTTCAGTTTACCAACCACCCATTGCTTCTCATAACAAGTGACTAGTTATGTATTCCTCAGCCATGTATTTGCAGTAGTATCATGTCATAATTTATTGCTGTTTCATCTGTCTGTGTTTTTTACAGCTGACTTTGATGAGCTCTTAGATGAACCGCGATTTAAGTGCATTGAGAAAGTCAAAACAGTTGCATCTACTTATATGGCTGCTTCTGGTCTAAACCCCACTCACAAGGTATTACAATCAGTTTTGCTTTCAGACTGTATCATTTGTGCATTTCAGGTTGCTTGCTAGTATCACATATATTTCAAAAAAGTTAAAACACCAAGAACAATAATACAGACTTGGTTTATATTTGCCTTATTTATGAATACACAGCATTTTGTTTCAGTATTTGTATGATTCTCCATCAGTATAGTTTAGACAGACTCATAGTAAGTTTTTTTAATCGCAAAATCTGTGTCCTTTATGTTATGTATAATGTGAGTTACGAAATATTTCAGCAGATGTTAATGCTTGATAATGCTATAAAAATTTATTTACAATGTTGTAAATGCACGTACTTTCAAAGACACATAGTTTTATAAATGTACAAATTAATATTGCAAAGAATAACATGATGTAATAAAACAGTTCCAGTATATTCTGTCTTAAATATGAAAGAACATATGTTTATTAACTTTTTTGTGTACAGCCAGATGAAGATGAACTGGAACATCTGTGTGCCCTTGTAGATTTTGCTCTAGCAATGAAGCAACGTCTTGATGATGTTAACAAACATTCCTTCAATAACTTCCATCTCAGAGTTGGTATGTATTGCTGTTGGGCACATTGTGTAAATGTTGTCAAAATATTTGTCATTCAATTAACTTGGTTCTTTAATCTCAGAGTTGGTATGTATTGCTGTTGGGCACGTTGTGTAAATGTTGTCAAAATATTTGTCATTCAATTAACTTGGTTCTTTAATTTTGACTGTTAATTTATAATGTGTATTGACTTCTATATTGTAATTGATATTGTTCCATCTGAACAGAATAGAATTCAAGTAAGGAATATTTTAGTGGAATAAGCTTGTGTGCAAAGATCACTAGCAGGGACAATACAGATTGTACAGTCAGTGAAAGAAATGTATGAGAACATCATATTCACAAAAAAGGAAGTTGTAATGGTTGCAACTGAATCATTGCTGCCAGTCATTGGTTGATTCTTGGACTTTTCCCTCTCATCATAGCCTATGTCCTCACATTTTACAATTCCCTCAGCTATAATTTATCTGTTTTCATGCATCTAGAAAGCTGTAGCACTCTCTTGCCACCCCATCCCCCCTCCACCTCCGCCTACCCCTATGACGATATTGACACATTGTGGTATGGACTCCATAGAACATTAGCAGTATTGGAGAACCATTATAGCTGTTAAATTACCACTCACCACTCTCAGAGATTGATCAGAGCTGTGTCCAAAGTACACATATATTGATTTATGGCATCACAGGTGTGTTCAATAACAGTGAAGGCAAGGGACTTGAAGGATTGGAAGAGTAGGGGGGGAGAGGGCATGGGGCACATAAAACCCAATGGCCAGTACACTGCTTTGCAAAATCCTAGTTATGCTAATTGATGCTACAGCATATCTGCATGACACTGTTATTCACTTCTCAGATGCTTCTTTCCTGTGGGTGTCAGTAATAGAGCAAGCAGGTGAAGCCAGTGATATTTGCTGTGCTTTGTGTTTCACTCTACCTATTCTCAAGAACAATGGACTGGGACCTACTGTATGAAGCCAAGTGGTATAGTGCACAGCTTTTAGACCATGGTAAATTATGTAGCCACTTTTGAGCAATTAGGAAACTGAAACTAAGTAAGCAACACTGAAGTTGCATGAGAAGGTAATAAACTCTAAATAAGCTACATTGAAATTTAAAATGCTGCAAACAGAAATTAAATTGTTTGTAGTAAAGTTATAGAAACAAGATAGAGTAAACAACTGCAATAAAACTGCACCAAAAAGTTTTCAGCAGTTCTTGGCATAAGCAGTAACTCTCACATTAATAGTTCCTGTGCTATTTATATATTGAAACATAACAGGTGAATGTAATAATCACCAACTCTTACACTATCAATTAATAGCATACCCAGGCTAATAACAGGAACAACAAGTACACTGATCAGCCTGAACATTATGACCACCTACCTAATAGCCAGTATGTCCAACTTTGGCATGGATAATAGCTGTGATGCATCATGGCGCTGAAGCAGTGAGGCATTGGTAGGTCGCCGGAGAGAGTTGGCACCACATCTGCACACACAAGTCACCTCTAATGCCCATAAATTCCGGGGGGGGGGGGGGGGGGGGAATGAGCTGTGATGCCGCGATCAATCACATCTCAGATGTGTTCGATCGAGCTCAGATCTGGCAAGTTGGTGGACCAGCACATCAACTGGAACTTGCCACTGTGTTCCTCAAACCACTCCATCACACTCCTGGCCTTGTGACATGGTGCATTATCTTGTTAAAAAATACCACTGCCATTGGGAAATGTGATCATCATGAAGGGGTGTATTTGGTCTGCAACCAGTGTAAGATATTCCTTGGCCATCATGGTGCCTTGCGTGATCTCCACTGGACCTATAGATACCCATGTGAATGTTACCCAGAGCATAATAGAGCCACCACCAGCTTGTCTCAGCCCTGCAGATGTCAAGGAGCTGTTCCCCTGGAAGACGATGGATTAGCACCCTCCCATCGACATGATGAAGGAGGTACCAGGATTCGTCAGACCATACAATGCTCTGCCATGCCAGTATCCAGAGCTAATCATCACATGCCCATTTCAGTCATAGTTGCTTATGTCATGGTGTTAACATTGGCACAAGCATGGGTCGTCAGCTCTGGAGGCTCATCGTTAGGAGTATTTGGTGCAGAGTGTGTTCAGACACACTTGTACTCTGCCCAGCACTAAAGTCTGATGTTAGTTCCGCAGCAGTTCACCATCTGTCCTGTTTTACCAGTCTGCCCAGCTTATTATGTCTGACATCTGTAATAAAAGATGGCCACCCAACCCCACAATATCTGGACGTGGTTTCCCCTTCATTATGCCACATTTTGGAGACACTCACCACAGCACTCCTCCAATACCCGACAAGTCATGCAGACTCCAAAATGCTCATGCCAAGTCTCTGGGTCACCACAGTCTGCCCATGGTCAAAAGCAGATAGATTGCACGCCTTCCCATTCTACACATGGCCAGCCCGCTCACCATTACTACATGCACAGTGCGTGTGTCTGACTAGCAGTCATTCGTCATCAGGTGGTGCTGCTATCACCTGGGCAGCTTTATATCAATAGTAGGTCAGTGGTCATAATGTTTTGGCTGATCAGTATGTACTGTACTGAAATTACACACTCACTTCATTAGAAACTTATTAAGCCATGTCTTTCCACTAGTTTTCACACATTTCTCACCACTTTTCATTGTAAAGCAGGATTTGGTAAATCATTAATTTCATTAGTTTATTATTCCTCTACTACTTGTGAAAGCAGATCTTTACTAGCCACAGATCTGTACTAGTCAGGGTTTGCAATAATTATTTAGAATGATTCATCCTTTTCAAGTCTCATCACAAACAGTGAGATGCCTTTAGTACAAGCTTGAATTCAAAATGGATCACTCAGTATGTAAGATCAAAATATTTGTGTGTGTGTGTGTGTGTTGTCTTCCAACAGTCTACTCAAAGATTCCTGGATTTTGATTATTTTCTGCAATGCAAGGAACTAATGTTGATCAATAATCAACTGTTTGCACAGAAAATAGTTACAAATAGTGTGGGACTACCATAACAACAATCAGTTAAATTATGTTTATTTTGAATGTTTTGCAGGTATCAGTTGTGGTCCTCTTGTAGGAGGTGTTATTGGTGCTCGAAAACCTGTTTTTGATATCTGGGGAAATACTGTAAACGAAGCTTCTAGGATGGACTCTACAGGAACGATGGGACAGATACAAGCACCCAAAGAAACTGCAATGGTAAGAGCAACATCAATTTTTTAAATTAATGTATGCATCAGCAAATTTCTGATGTAATATAACTGCAAGAGTATGATTATAATGTATTGTGTTCTGTGGCAAAAGGAAAAGAAAGAAATATTTAAATACAGTTCCATTTGATTCTCTTTCTCTCCCTGCAATTACAAGCATACTCTGAGATAACTTTAAGTGCTGGGGCCATAATACCGCTTATTGCACCACATATTGAGATTTTTTAAAATGACAACATATTTCTCATTGACTACATTTTTTATTATAATTCTCACAATTGCAATTTTGACCTTGGATCCTTTTCAAGTTGTTACAGATGCAATTAATATATACAGCAAGGTTAGAGATACCATTTAGAAAAATACGTACATGTTTCACTATACATCCATGAAAATTCATGGTTAAAATGGTGTGAGACTCTATGGTTCGTGTTATCATTCATTGTTTACACCATCTGTATAAAGTATAAAATACACCATCTCATTACGAGAATACATAAAAAAACAAGCAGGTAAACATAGCTCTCGTAACTGACTTTATCAGTATGCAACAGATGGGATTAAAATCTCTTGAAACTAGATTCTTGCTTGCTGCATATGCCAGCAATGAACACCATATTGGTCAAAACAGGTGAGAATCAGCTTCAGTGTATTAACATCACTTCCAAGTACTACATTTAAGATGCATGCAGGTTTCTTGATACAAAAGATTTGGTAGCGTAGGGCCTAAGGTAAGCTTAAGGTTAGGGGAAATGGGGACCATCCAAATTTTATAAACACTGGTACAAAACACACATATCCACAAACTAGAAAATCCATTAAAAAGTTCCTGTATTACATAATTTTCCTGACTGTATATAATATTTCATGTATTGTATTACTTAAAGGATGGGATATAAAGTACAGTGACATGCAGCATCATGCCACAAAAAACCATGTATTGTAAATACATACCTATTAGTCACACATAAAAGTACAGCCCCTAAATTGAATCATCATCAGAGTCAAACACTTCATGACCATGCAGAGACACAAAATGCCTTCATATACTTACATAACTTCTCATACTGTCTGCCCCAGGTAGCTGAGTGGTCATTGTGACAGAATGTCAATCTTAAGGGCCTGGGTTCGATTCCTGGCTGGTTCGGAGATTTTCTCCACTCAGGGACTGGGTGTTGTGTTGTCCGAATCATTATCATTTCATCCCCATCAGCGTGAAAGTCGCCAAAGTGGCATCAAATCGAAAGACTTGCAAGCAGTGATCGGTCTACCTAACGTGAGGCCCTGGTCACAAGACTTCTCATACTGTAAGTAATAAAATGGCATAGAAATATTGAACACATAATGAGAGTGAGGAACTGATAACAGTTACAAGGAGCATTCAACTAATGTTCACCATTTTTTGAAAGTCTGAATTGAAGTTGTCTAGAAATATTCTATTAAATATGCATTTGTTCATTTAAGGGATCTTTAGTGCGAGTCTTGAGATGATCTAAATTTACATTTCCTCCAAAATGTTCATGGTTCTGCCCTTCTGTATTAAGTACAAAATTCCCCTTCTGTATACTATCAGCATTATGTTTATTCTCTGTAAGGCAAATAACAAACATGCAAGTGCTGATATCCATTTGCCTATTATGTCACTGATATGTCCCTTAAACCTACTATTTAAAGAGTATCCTGTCTGTCCAACATAGTACTTCAGACATTCGCCACACTGCATCTTATAGAAGCCTGATTTAGTTAAGATTCACTTTTGTTATTTTACATTGGATTAGCTTCTGTAGGTGTTATTTATTTGGAAACTAATTCCTACTTTTGTGTTCTTAAATATTCGCACAAGTTTTTCCAAAATGGCTCCAAGGTATGGGAATGTGATAAACTACCTTTTCTTTTATGTGATGTAATTTTGAGTATTCATAATTTCCCGCCAGTAGTGTGTTGGAAAAAAATGCGAGTGGCATCCATGCATACAGCTGTGTTTTATGTGTAACTGCTGTAAGTTTCATTATTGTATGTCTGTTAGTTATTGTTCAGTGTTGTATTGAGTAGACCATTGTGTCACACAGTTTGCGAATTTCGAGATGGCAGAGTTAGAGGGGCAATGCGTCTGCACTAAACTTTGTGTGAAACTCAAGGAAACCTTTACAGAGACACATCAAATGATGAAGGAATTCCATGGTGATGAGTGCTTAAGCCATATGTAGTGTTACAAATGGTTCATGCGGTTTAAAAATGGCCAGGCAGAAGTTAAAGGTGACCGTTGTTCAGGCCACCCTTCAACAGCTGTTGACGGCACTCATCTCAGGAATGTCAACGAACTTTTGTGTGCCAATCGAAGTCTGACTGTCGATGAGATTGCAGAAGAATGTAACATTTCAGTTGGATCATGTCATGAAATCCTGACACAGCATTTTGGAATGCATCATGTTGCTGCCAAGTTCATCCCATGCTCATGAGTCAAGAGCAAAAGATTTTTGCCTCGCAATCTGTGAAGAGCTTTTGGATTGCATGAAAGAGAATGAGATGTTCCTTAAGAGAATCATAAGGTTCAATATTCACAATGGGTTGGTAAAGGTTCTCCAGCATAAAAAAACTCATCTGGTCGTATCAAATGTGAAAGCCATGCTGATAGTTTTCTTTGACTCTGAAGGATTAGTTTATCATGAATTCATGCCACAGGGAGAAACTGTTAATTGATGGTACTATTGGGATGTGTTAATGCCTGTGAGAAAATGTGAGAAGGAAATGGTGTGAAATGTAGCGAGACAGTTCATAACTCTTGCATCATGATATTGCACCCACACCTTCATCACTGTTGGTGCGTGACTATTGCACAAAAAACCAAATCACTGTGCTGCCTCATCCTCCGTAATCTCCAGACCTGGCCTCTATGGACTTTTTTAAATTCCAAAGCTGAAAATCCAACTGAAAGGACAAAGATTTGCAATGATAGATGAGAAAAAGAAAATTTGCAGATAGCGCTTTGCACGATCCAGCAAGGGGCATACCAAGATCGCTTCTGGAAGTGGGAACAGTGTTTGGAGTGGTGTATCAATTGTGGAGGAGCATACATCAAAGGAGACCATGCACAATAAATAATAGGTAAGTGCGGAAAAATTTTGTGGACAAAGTATTAGAATTTTTTGAACAAACCTCGTTATTTTAATATGGTTACTTCTTTCTGAATTACTGTGATAATGACAAAAGTGCTTCCATAACTTATCATGACCCCATCTGCAATCTCAGTGATTGTAAAATGTCTGTCACCCTAAACAAGTTGTTGAACATTACAAATGTAGTTGTCTGTGATGCTGGTGTGGGTCGGCAATCATGGCCCTCATTCTCGACATTGCTCACAGCTCTGCATGAATGCCTTGTGCCATGCAGACACTGAATTTTTCAATCACATTTACATTTGCTCGTACATCGATATTCTGAAACCACTGTGAAGTGCATAACTGTACCAGGTATTAGGGCTTTTTCCCATTCCATTCACATATTGAGTGCAGCAAGAGTGACTGTTTAAATGCCTCTGTGTGAACTGTAATTGATCTAATCTTGTCCTCACCACTTGAGCAGGAGAGACACTATAGTTTGTAGTACGAGGGCTATCCACAAAGTACATTACGTTTTGGAATTAAAAATAAATATAGTATTGGAATTTTTTTTTATTATATACATATGAAAGCCACACTTAAATACTACTTTTCTACATAGTTACCATTTAAATTATGGCACTTATCGTAGCGATGGATGAGCTTGGAAATTCCTTCGTCGTAAAATTCGGCCGCCTGCGCCTTCAATCACGTGGTTACCTCTTCTTGAAGCCGTGCGTCGTCATCAAAACGCTGCATAGCCAACCACTTCTTCATTGCTGGGAATAAGTGGAAGTCGCTCGGTGCCAGGTCGAGACTGTACGGCGGATGAGGAAACAACTCCCACTTAAAAGATTCAAGAACTTCACGAGTGGCATTTGCCGTGTGGGCCCGGGCGTTGTCGTGAATCAGCAAGATCTTTGAGCCCAACTTTCCCCTGCACTTGTTTTGTATTGCTCTTCTGAGGCTGTGCAGAGTTTGGCAATACCTTTGAGAGTTTATTGTAGTGTCTCTTTCCAGGAAATCCACAAAAATTACACCTTTTCTGTCCCAAAAGACAGTCGCCATCACCATCCTTGCCGACGTCTGCATGCATTTATTGGGTTTTTGGGGGGAATTTGTGTGCCCCCACTGCATTGACTGCAATTTTTGTCTCGCAGTTCACATGCTTAACCCATGTTTTGTCACCAGTAACGATGCGATCGAGTAATGAGTCGCCATCTTTCTCGTAAGCGTCCAAAAACGTTAACGCTGCAGGCATTTGCTGATTTTTGTGAATCTCTGTCAAGATTTTTGGTATCCATCTTGCACAAAACTGTGGTATCCTGGCTTTTTGGAAATGATTTCGTGCAACAAACTTCGTGAAATTTGTGGAAAACTCATAGAGAGTTCCGTTATTGTGAAATTACAGTTTTCACGGACTGCGGCATCGACTTTTTCGACAAATTTGGCAGTCACTATGCTGGGTCTTCCACTTTGCTCTTCACCGTGAACGTTAGTTCGGCCATTTTTAAATTTTATGACCCATTGACGCACTCCACCTTCAGTGATTATGTTGTCCCCATACACTTCACAAAGCTGCCGATAGATTTCTATTGGTGTACAGTTTTTGCAGTCAGAAACCTTATTACAGCACGCACTTCACACTTCGCAGCATTTTCAATTAACGCTGACATTTCAAACTGTCACAGTAGCTCAACAGAGTACAGCACGAACCTCTCACTAGCACTGCAGGATGCCGACTGAGCGGCGGAATGCCATGACACCAAGATGGCCACGCTAGCCCCGCCCCTAATGGACACAAACGAAAACGTAATGTAGTTTGTGGATAGCCCTCGTATATTCCTTGAGTCATCCTTTAAAACCAATTCTTGTGAAACTTTGTAAGTAGGCTTCTCTGGATAGCTTACACCTATCTTCAAGAATCTGCCATTTCAGTGCCTTCAGCATCTCCATGACACTCTCCCATGGGCCAGGCAAACATGTAACTATTTGTATTGCCCATCTCTGTATGTGTTCCGTGTCTCCTCTTAGTATCTTTTGGTGTGGTCCCACACATTTGAGCAATATTTTAGGATGGGTTACACAAGTGACATGTAAGCATACAGTTTATTCCATTCCATGATGGGCTGAAAGGCACAGCAACCATTTTCCATAATTAGATAGAGAGACAGTCACAGATGAAAAGTTATGTTTATTACAAATAACTCATTTCAAGTGGTTAAGGCTTCTTCAGATTTTCTACAAGAAAATAAAAACCGAAAAGATAAAAACAGGGCTGGTGGTTAATGTATGTAGGTAGGCATAAAGTGAAGGAAAGGGCACAAGAAAAATATCCAGAGCCACCAGGTGAAGCGCAGCATAGTGCCACACATACATTCAATGACCTGGATCCCAGGTGACTGAATGGCCTAATAGACAGCCACACTGAAAGTATAATACAGGGGAAAACCATGTTGCCTGCACTAATAGAGTGGTACATCAACAGAAGGTGCTAGTGTCAGTAAGGCTTAAACTCATGTAGGCATACTATTATAAAAAGAAGCAGCTACAAGCAGGATGTGAAAGTGATTAGACAGCACCCAAGTAGTAAAATTGTAATAGTACACTGCAGAAAAGAAGGAAAAAAATGAGATAAAATTAGATATATTTTATAATAGAAATATAAGAAGTCTGTTTATTACTGACAAACTGATCATTCAGAAGCCCAAGTTAAATGTAGAGAAATTTCCATCTCTTTGAGTAAGTTCAGTTCCCCCTCCCCACCCCCCACCCCCCACCCCCCACCCCACCCCACCCCCTTCCCAAAATGAAGTATATTTCAATTATTTCTGGTCGGAGGAAGGTGACAACTAGCTTTCAAGTGTTCAGCAAATGCTGGTGTGTCACCTGATCTTTTTTGTTCAATAAATGTTCACAGAATCTCATCTTGAACATCATTCCTCTTTGCCCAGTGTAAGATGCATCACACTCACTGCAATTAATCATGTATACCCCAGAACCATTACATTTGTCTCTATGTGGTTGTTTGTTATAAATATAATGCTTTGCAATTTGCTGATGTATGTGCAATATTAATATGGTATTTTTTTAAAAATGTGGCTGAGTCATACGAAATATTTCCTACAAAGGCGATTGTTACGAATCAGGAGATATTGGTTGGAGACGTAAGGAGCATGTTTTCATTTTGTGTAGTCTCCGTTGTGTAAAATAGTCAACTGCCTCCAATAGTCAACTGCCTCCGGGTTATAGCTGTTATTAATGGCAGTGTAGCTAAGATTAGACAGCCCTTTCTCTATGAAAGCTGGAGATAATGGCAGTTCGATAATGGCAGTTCACAAATCCAAAGAATCATAGCCTTAAAGAAAGCAAGTTTGTAGTGGACTGGGTGACAAGAGGAAGCTTATATCACCATGTCACTTGTAGTAGCTTTTCAGTAAATATCAAGTAGTATACTACCTCCATTGAGTTATACCTGCAAATCTAAGTAGTTAAGTATATTATATTTATCCATCAATTTGTGGGTGAATTCCATTTTGGGATGCAGTTTATTGAAGCCTTCTTCCAGCACTCTGGGATCATGCCTTGGTCCTTTAAGGATGATAAATATTTCATGGACATGTCAATGATAAAAAAGGACTTGTCTGGAATTCTCTTTGTTTTAATTCAGCGGCCAACAAATTTCAAAATTGTTATATTCATAATCAACAAATGAGCAATCATATACAGACAGATTTAACAGTTCAGTGGGATATATGATTAATTACTGTGAGAGTGATGCATCTTGCATTGGGCAAAGAGGTATGATGTTCAAGACACGATTCTGCAAACTTTTATCAAACAAAAAATGTCAGGACATAAACAAATCAGCCTTTGCCGAACACTTGAAAGCTAGTCGTCACCTTCCTCTAACCTTAAATAATTTAAGTATACTTCATTTGGAAAAAAAGGGGGGGGGGGGGGGGGGAGGACTGAACTTACTCAAAGAGATGGGAATTTCTCAACATTTAACTGGCAGTAAGGGTGGGCTTCTGAATGATCAGTCAGTCAGTAAAAACCAGACTTTTTATGATCTTATGAAACCTGTTTTAAAATCTGCGTAATTTTATACCAGGTTTTTTTTTCTTATTTTGTAGAGTACTATTGTGAGTATAGTACTCTGATTACTTTCATGCTTTTGGTTATTCTGGTCATATTTTATATTTCATATTTTGTATACACCCATTTGTAACCTCTTGGGATCCTTTGTTTGTATGAGTTGTTTGTTTTATTATATTTCTTAATCTTAGTTTCTTTTAATTTTCAAGAATTTTGAATTTTTCAACATCAGAGGAAATACTGTCTGAAATTTTATTTAAAAATTTGTAATTGCCCCTTCTTCACAAAAGCTAAACTACCTAGAAGTAAATCTGAAATTGTAGGATGAAAGTTACAGACTAGTAAATCGCAACACAGAGACTTCACAAAAAATATGTACTTAAGTGCATGGAAGAGCTCTCAGAGGCTGTACTGTTTCCCTATGTTGACACATGCATCACCAGATTTCACTCTGTCACCTCTCTCATCGTCAACAATGACATGAACAAGACAGTATATTACACACACACACACACACACCAATACAGTCACTGATAGGACTGATACAGGCCATCCAAGAAGCATCAATCAGAAAAGGCTCGCAGCTGACCATTAGCTACACAATTTCATTCTTCATGAGTTTATAATACTACTTAAGACAAATACTATGGGATACAGACTGCTGCAACTTGATCTGATTTCTGATTTCCAGACTGACTTCAGTTTTGCTTGTTTTACAAACTCGTCTATTTACTCAGTAACTGGAATCATAGCAAATACAAGGGCATGTTGAAAAGCAATGCCTCCAAATGTTTTATGTCAGAGCTCTTAAATCAATTGTTATTAACATTATCCATCTTTATTCTTCATGTCTCCGTATTTGCAGGCCTCTGCCACTAGAAGGTTCTGAATGGTATTGTGTAATGTAACCACAATGGAGCATGAGAAACCACATGCTGTAATCGAGTTTTTAATTGGAAGAGTTCATCCACACACGAAGCACCCTCTCTTACAGCTTGACAATGCCAGAAAACACACGAGCACTGCTACATCTGCAGCACTTCGACACCTTGGGTTCACTGTCATTGATAATCCTCCACACAGTCCTGACTTGGCCTAATTCGATTTTCATCTGTTTCCATACTTATGTAACACATTTAAGTACTTTCATAGTGATGACACAAACAGAGGTGAGACTGTGTCTCCATTAATAAAGTTAGGAGAAATATGTTTGACAACAGAGTAACTATGTTGGGAAATAAATATGTAGACATGAAGAATAAAGATTGTGAATGTTAATAACATATGTTTTATTTAAAAATCTTTAAGAGTTCTTATGTAAAAGATTCAAAGGCATCATTTTTTAATATGCCCTCATAAAAGAATATTAAAATATGTGAACTTCTGAAGCTAAATTTATTCTCAGGTGTGCTTGTCAAGATAATAAACAGAAGTGGATTACATTCAAGAGGGGAATAACCCCGTGAAAGCTCATTCACACTACAGTAAAACATCATTTTTTACATTCTCCCACATTTTACATTTTTCTGCTTTTTACATTAATTTTTGTCAGTCCCAACAGAAAGTTGTTTCAGTCATGATCTTCAAGTGATTCCCTTTATCAGTCCATCTTTGCCCTTCTTCACCACTCGCTGAGGTTCTTACATTACAAGGAGGACGGAGGGAATCACATTCATTTGAAAAAATTGTGGAATTTCTTTGAGATTATGTTTTAGTGCTAGTTCATACTGAGAATCAATATTTTTTTTATTATCTCAGTAACTAAATGGATAATGTAATATGCCCTGGTGCTTTTGATCAGAGTCAGAAATGTGAAAGCATTTCAATTTAGTGATGAGCTCATGCAAGAAAAGCTTTAGGCTAGTATAAGAAGATTTTACAAGCTATGAGTTGTGATTTATACTTATGTTTTCAACTGAGTTTTACATGTTAATAGTCTGCTGCTTAAATTTCACTATTTTAAGAACCTTGACTTTACAGTGTTCTTATTTCTATGTTTGCCAGAAATATGAGTCTCCTTTTTTCACATTTAAATGATTTGTTACAGATACTGGAAGCTAGAGGCTACCAGGTACAACTCAGAGGGACAATAGCAGTGAAAGGTAAAGGTGATATGGAAACATACTATGTTCTTGGACGCCGTACGAGTAGATCTGCAACATTTACTAGGCAACCCAGCCAGTACAACAGCTTAGCTGCTGTTGTTTACGGAATGGTACAAGCAAGACGCCGCCAGACAATCCGTAAGGGAAACACATGTGAGTGTCAATTTTTCAGTTTATTCTGATTCTGCTGCTTTCTTTCCTGCATTGAAGTTAAGCAATATGTGGCTCCTAAGGCACTCATAATTGCTGGTATTTTTTTGTTGAGTTTCAGAGTAGAGCTTTTCTGATGTTTTCCACAGTTTACTTTCCAACACATCATTTCTCTGTGTAATTTATCTATTATTATGTCACTCTCATTTTTATGATAATTAAATCGACACCCTAGCTGCAAACAGGAATTTGATATACATCGTGGGGGGCCATGGTGAAAATGTGTACCCCGACAGAGGATAGTGTGCCTGCGGGTACTTATCCCTTGCACACTCCCTGTGAGACCCACATTACCAACATGTCCAGAATTGTTATGATGTCTTCCTTCAATCCCAAACACTTGAGCAGTTCTCAGGAGTAGGTCATACCAGCGTCCTATATGCGGTCTTTTCTACCAGTGCACCAATCTTTCATAAAATTCTCCCAATAAACCAAAGTCAACCATTTGCTTTCCCTACCACAGATCTCACAAGCTCCTATCACCTCACATTTCTTTGCAACATAAAGCTCGGATGCTCTCTGCCCTGAAACGAGAAATGTCCTACCCACTAGCCTTCTTACCCCTCCCACAGTGGTATTCTGCCACCCACTGAATCTTCACAACATCCTCATCTATCCCTATGCAACCCCTGCTCCCAGCCCCTTGTCTCATGGCTCACATCTTTGTAATAGACCTAGATGCAAGACCTGTCCAATACATCCTCCCACCATGACCTAGTCCAGTCTGATCACAAACATCACCTGTCCCACCAAAGGCAGGGCTACCTGTGAAACCAGTCATATGATCTATAAGTTAAGCTGCAACCATTGTGCTGCATTCTACATGAGCATGACAACCAACAAGCTGTCTGACCACATGAATGGTCACCAACAAACTGTGGCCAAGAAACAACTGGACCATCCCGCTCCTGAGCATGCCTCCCAACACATCATTTTTCATTTCGATGACTGCTTCACAGCCTGTGCTATCTGGATCCTTCCCATGAATACCAGTGTTTCTGAATTGCACAGTTGGGAACTCTAACTGTAGTATATCCTACATTCCCACAACCCTCCTGGCCTCGACCTTCATTAGTCATTTTCCTTACCCATCTAGGCCCATCCCTGTTCCCATCCCAGCACTTACACAGTGCTCTATTCCACTGACGTATCCAGTCTTTTCGCTTCTCTCACTTTCCGTTACCCCCTCTTGCTCCTCCACCCTCCATCTAGCTGCCCTACTCTCCACCTCATCCGTGCATGCTCCCAACAGCACTTTATCATCCCCCATCCCTCCCCTGCTATTCCTGCTGCTCCCAGTACCCTCCTTACCCCCATCCAGTTGCCTCTCCCATAATTCGCTGCTACTCTCAGTCTGGCTCCAGCTCCCAGAGACTGCAGTCATGTTTGTCTGAGCTGTGTGTGTGTGTGTGTGTGTGTGTGTGTGTGTGTGTGTGTGTGTGTGTGTGTGTGTGTGTGTCTATTTCCACAAAAAAAGCCTTGTTGGTCGAAAGCTAACCTTCCAACTGTCTTTTTGTTATACCTTTCCATGACCCAACATCTCTGCTATATGTTGAGTAGCAACTATCTTTTCATAATATTGTTACAAAATAAAATGTGTGAGTGGATGAGTTTGATGGATCAGAAGTTGTTTTACTGTGTTACTTTTTGTCTAAACTACTAGGTGAGAATATTGAGAAATGAAAATCTAAAACTTTACCAACTTTAAAGCTTTTATATATTACAAGACAGTAGTAAATGACTTGGACTATCATCACGAAAGGTTAATGTTGCAGTTTTTTATGACATTTTTGTGTTGATATCACAAATGTATTTCATTCCAGAATTAAAGCAAATGGCTTGCATATTATGATTATATGTGCTAACATTTTAAGTTCATCCAGTGATGTTCACTGTATTGAAATTTTATTTTGTTAATACAGCAAGCAGCACTGCTGTTGGACGAGCACGATCTCAACAGCAGAAGAAGGATGGGAATAATATTGCTGGAGGTGGAATTGTTAACCGTTTTAATAACTACAGCAGTGTTAGATTATCAGGACGTCCAACATCAAATTCTGCTCACAGAAGTATGGGACGGGGTAGTGTGCGACAGCTATCGGTTGATCCCAATGCTATGCGTAACAACAGTGGTATTTTGTGGAGTTTACAACAACAGCAGCAGCATTCTTCTGCTCCACAAACCCCACTGGTTTCTGAACACAACCCTGCACAACAGAAACCAGCTTTTCCTTATGTTGAACCAAAACTTGTCACAAATGGCACCAAAGATCCTCCAACCATTCCTAGATGAGACTTGTAATTTTTGATGCCATGTCCTGGTATGTGCAAGAAATATGTGTGGTTAACTCTCCATCTCTATTTAGTTGTGGACTCCTGAGTCATTAATTACATCAAGAAAAACCATATACTGATGTTGCATACTTCTTGCTCTCGGAGTTCAGATAATGCCACTGGTCTGAGTTTGAAATGTAAAAAAGTAGAGATGATATATTTTTGTAGTATTTAAGTTTACAAAATAAATTTAGTACAAAACTTCTTGTGACATTCTGAAATTTTACTTTTAAGGTATCTTTTCTTGTACTTGTGTAGGCCTTTTGTTGGCACTTAATTTACTGTCTTTCCTTTCCACAGTACTTTTGTATATACTTGACATTATTGTAAAAACATTGTATATACTTATTATATGTGGCATATATACATAATTGTTATGAGGAAACTTCCTATTCAGATGGACAGTTTTGAATTGTAAAAGGTAACACAATACAAAATGACAGTATATTTACATCATATTGTTTTGTATATACTCCTTGGTAAATGTACATAAGTTTTTGATAGTTGAACCACATTTTCTATTCATGTTTTGTATTTCATTTTTGTACTGTTTTTGACATCCCACAAAATATTTAAGACTTCCATTAGAATAAAGAGATAGGTTTGATACTTGCACAAATATATGTTGTTCAGTCTGAGTGAAAAAAAAGGTGCATTTACGGAAAGAGCAACAAATTAAAGTAATAATCCCATGCCTTGGAATCTTATAAAATAAAGTATATGGAATTTACTGAAGAGGAAGGATTATGGAATTATATACAAAGCTGTACAATAAAAAATACAGGGGAAAGAACAAATGAGGTTTAACAAACAAGGCCAGTACAGATACATGTGATGAATAAAAAGCAAATGATGATGAGACCACGAACAGAGAATATCTTTCCAGGCTTGAACTGCAGAGTAGCAGTGAACAAGATGGGATATGAAAAAGGAGAAAATCAAAAGTAGCAACAAAGCATATATGAATGCAATAGACATCAGCTGTGGTGAGAAAGAGAAATAAAGAGAAAACTAGGGAACAAATTAGGTTGCTCTTTGGGCACTGAATCCAAGTTCAAAAAGGGAGAAGAACAAATCTGTATGTAACTATACTAATATTATGAATTCAGTTTTCTTACAGTAAAACAATTGCCGTATTTTACGGACTATAAGATGCTACGGACTGTAAGATGCCATAAACTATAAGATGCACCTTAATTTTGTAAGCATTTTTTAAAATAACTACCGTTTTTATTATTAGATTGCAAGGTCATATTAAAAAAAATACTTAACCCTAGAAATCATTATCTCCTAGTTCTGGCCATTTTACATTCAGTCCTCTATTTGCACATTTAATCTTCTTCATTTTTTTTTTCAGTTCTTCTTTACTAGCCTGCCAATTGAAAATGGTTTTCTTTCTTGGTGGAGGGTGGCTGAAATCCTCTGTTTCCATATTCTTTTGCTTATGCTTTTATTTTCAATTTATGGCCCACATCATGTGAACACCTTTTATTTTTTTTTCATTAGTAAGCTAGCTACTAAAAAAAAAATGTACTGTCACTGATAACACAAATCACTTCCAATTCAAGTTCACTGGCACTGTTGACTGTAGTGATGCATCATATGCTAGATAGGTCCTGGATTTGTGATGGCAGGGTGGGAGGGAGACAGTGTTAGCATTCTTGTGACTCCCCGCAATTCATGTTCATCGGATTGGGGCACTGCTGCTGCCAGTTGAATCCAGTAATGCCAAATAGAGATAAGTTTTCTGCAGCATCAAAGACTGGCAAGAACTGTAAATCAAACACTGGAAAATCTTTGTATTAATTTCAAGTATAAGACATACCAGAATTTTGGAGGTTACTTTTCGAAGAAAAAATGTGTCTTATAGTCATTAAAATATTGTACGCATTCCTTTACCCATCTTTATCCAGCTGCAACCCCACAATTACAACTTATAAGCAGACCCAGCATGAAACTGCGAACTTATGTTCTCCCTCCCTCATCACTAGCCAGCTCAGTGGCTCACAAAGAAAGAAGGCTAGGTAGAAATAAACAAACAAAAAATTGGGTGACTGCAGTAAAGTGTAAGAGATGGGCAGCTAAATTTGAATGAGAACAAGAACTGCTATATCAAAACAACAGGATATGTAGGTAAGAGAGGACCTGCAAAACAGTAAGAAAAAAGGAATCCATATAATATAGATGAGGTAAGAATAAATAGATTACTGAGAAGTTTATGATGACAGCTCTACCAGACTTTTAAATTTTGTGATGATGTGATCACTTTGTAACCATTGCCTCCATAACTATTTTCTATATCTCATTGTAACTGTTGACTCCATAACTATTTTCTGTGAAATATAAATGTGCAGCAGTGATCCATGTATAATATAGGACTGACTCATATTTCCGAAAATAACTTTTTATATGTCTTTATATTCGCAAATGAAGTCATTGTTTGCAACAAGACGTGTGTTGTACACTGATAATTGTTATTCTTTATCGGTTATCAGTATACTGTATAAACATTTACAGTGAGTAATCAGTAAACAGCAGCTACTTATCACTATGAGAAAAGCCCCAGCTTTTTGATTGTAGTGGCTTTTCATTAACTGTATGAAATGTTCAATCAGTACCTTCATAAGGATGAATAGAGTGTAGCAGTTTACATTCAATAATAATAAACTGTTAAGACAGCCTATAGAAACAAATTGTGGCAGCTATTTCTCCTTGTTAATTTATACCATGACTTGGCCTGGATATTCGAACCGCCTTATTGTGACAGTTTCTAGAGAAATAGTGCATGAATAATGAAATAGAAGAAATTTTCGTGCTCTAACAAAAAGCAAAACTCCTTGCAAAAAGTTTCTCTAAATCTACAGTAGTTGACTGTGAGTGTGTGGCAACTGAAAAAAGTCATTGTGTACCACAAAATGCTTCCCAGAATAACATCATAGTTGTTTCCATTTATTGTCAATGTATCAAAGTTTTATGGTCATCAACGAAAAAAATTAAGAAGCTGCATTAAGTGTTGTAGTGAACAATAATGCACGCTAGGACAATATTGAGACAATAAAAGCTATTTCAGGGCTTGGTTGGAATGCCATTCCACTTCCTACTTACTATCCTGGTATTACTTCCTCATACTTCCCCCATTACTAATATATATCCTGTATTCTTTGAAGGATCACTATCAGTAATGAAGATGATTTTCAAATGTAATAGGGTGCCATCTTTAACTCTAAGCCAGCTAATTTGAGATATGAAACTGAGGCAGTTCCCAAAAATTTGGAGAGATATCTAGATAAAGCAAGAAAATATATTGGTCATTAATTTATTTATACTGATTTGCTACATAAATATTTATTTCATTAGAAAATTTAGAGTGTTTGCATCTACACATTGTATAAAACTTATTATGTAATAACCAAGAAAAATCCTATATTGACTTACACAAAAGTTGGACAGTCGTAGTAACTTTCAGATATTTACTCTCCATTTAATGACATTTTTACTGTTACCAGTATAGCTAACATTGCATGTAATGTGTCTCCCAGCAAGGAATCATGTCACGATTGGTGTGATTCTGGTTTTTGTATTGTGCACAGATTCAACTAATTACCACTGGGTGATTACACTAGTGAATGACACAAGCATATTTTGTAAATTGCCTAAGCACACCAGATGCAGCCCAGAGAATAATAGAGCGTGCTTTCAACAGGTTCATGTCTGCAGAACGTGGTCTCGCAGTCGTGTTATCGCTTCCCAAGTACGGCGTCCTGGGTTCGATTCCCAGTGGGGTCAGGGATTTTCACCTGACTTAAGATGACTGAGTGTTTGTGCTATCCTCTCATTTCATCATCATTCGTGAAAGTGGCGAGATTTGACTGTGCAAAGGTTGGGAATTTGTACGGGCACTGATAACCACACAGTTGAGCATCCCACAAACCAAAGCAACATCATCATCATCAACAGGTTCACAGGAAGCATCTTAATCCTTAAGTTTAAAGATACATATTGCACAATTTCAAACAAATGAAAATGACTTGCAGACACTAGACACATAATATGCACACATTGGATATGTGCATTCCCTAAGCATCCAGATGGACAACAAACTGAGGGGTAATCTGAATTTGAGCTTGACAAGAAAACTAACTCCTGTCTTCTTTAAACTTAGAAATTATCTCATTTATTGACCTATATGACATAGTCTTTTATGGAAGTGCAGCTGAGCTCAGAGAAGCATTAATTCTATAGAAAGGTGCAGTAATAAGTTGTCAACTTGACATCCTGCAGAAGCCTTTTTAGGATCCTGTAATCTGTAATTGTATGCTTGTTTCATACGGGAAGTAGGATTAACTATACAATTCACAACTAAAGTACTAGAAGTAAAAATAATTTCAATGTATACAATTGCGATATAGGTTTCAGAATGGAGTTTTAAATTCTGCAGAAAACCTTATGACAGGTTGCTGCTAGATGTTGGGCAAGAAACTGAAAATCCCCAGATATTCAGAACAAAGTAAAAGGATACTGTATTAACCATCCCTACAATTTATCACAGTATTTGGTCTGAGGAATGAAAATTCTGCTTAATTCTGTTCCTGACTTTACTGCAATGTAGACTGCTGACAGTGTAGTTACTTTGAAGTATCAGATAAAAACAGCAGCTCAACAAGTTAACGTGAGGAGTAGTCTTTATTATAATCCATATTAATTTCACATTCATTGCTATTCAACATAACACCACTCATCTCAATTCTGACTATCTCTACTATACTGTAACGACTCATTGACTACATGAAAATGAGCGTGTGTTTGAATGAAAAAAACTTTGCATTGTGAGCACTACAATGCCCAATGACTGTTTGTCACATTACCAAACACTTTGCCTCATTAGATATAATACACTTAACCTTACAATGGGTTGTGTTTTTTCTATGATGGTAAAGGGATAGTGCAGGCTCCCAAAAATGCCATCTGAGGCAGATACACTTATGACTTGGCGCAGCTGCACTGTGGGAAGTCCTTTGGCAGGTTGGTAGGCATATTTGCGATGTACTGATGTGGACATGAGAATCCAATGCATTACCCCACATTGTGAAAGCAAATGTGAAGGTCAGTCACAGCAGCAACTTCTGCAGGATGAGACAGGTTTTCTGGTCATGTTTGTGTAGGGTTCAGCATCAAGTAGAGGTGCTTGAGTCAACTCAGCACCCGTCCCTTCAGTTCCTGTTGACTGATTATCCATTGTGATGTCTAGGCAACACACAGTTCTGCTCCATTCCATTGCCTTTCTAGGAAAGTGAACATTCTGCAGGCACAGACAGTCATGTCTGCAAACAGTGCAAGCTACTTGCAATTAGGAATTGGTATCACACTTGCAGTTTGATGAGATCCCATACTGGAATACTGTTAAGTTGAGAAGAGATGGATGATTGTTATTGACCACTGATTTAAAGCAGAAGCCTTCCTGCCACATACTAATGAAATTACATGATATGTCATCCCTGAAAATGGTACAAATAATTCCTGGAGCTTCACTGCATTAATCAAATCCTGCACCAGCCAGAGAATCATAGGGTGCTTCCACTGAAACTCGAACTGTACCTGGGGGGAAATATCAGAGCCTTCTGTTCTTATTGCATCTTATAACTCTGACTTAAGAAGTGTGTTTTTTTTCTTTAGTCTCTTATGACACAATTTACAAGTTCCTTTTCCGTCAACTTGTCAAACTTCTAAGTTTCAGACTCCTCCCCTCCCTAACTCCACCACATTGTCCCCATTGAACTGTGTCAGTTCATCAGAGTGTTTAAATCAATTGCATTTAACTTGTCTCCAATAGTACTTCCTCTGAAGAAAGACCACATCATTGTTCTCGATTTAGAAGAATAAAATTACACCCAGTCCTTCCATTTGTCATCCTTGTTATTGATGTTGTTACTCACCACAAATGCAACAAAAATGTTCACTTACTGATCTTGTAGTCAAGCATTCCCACAATTTGCCATTGAAATACCAGGTCAGCCTCACATACAGAAGTAGGCGACTCAAAATACTCTCCTAGGATCTGAAAAACTGCAGTTTTCCAAACAAACAGTCAGCCTTGTGGTGATAAAGAATCAGAGGATATCACAAAATGTATCTGTATCATCCGAAATAGCACTTCTTCAAACCTCGACTGGCCTATAACCAGTTGTGTTCAACTACTCAGACTGAGAATACTTTGATCCGTCTCCCCTACATTTACCACTCCCAGAAATTCTAAGTTAACCAGAACCAGGAGTAGTCTACTTTTCTTCAATTCGGCTGAACATTACATTCACACATGCAAGTACATGCCCCGAAACTATAACATTACGAATGATCACCCATTAGCCCAAATAAAACACATTACCATTGATAAAATATTCTTCCAAACAAACTGAACAACTTGTGGTATGTTTCTACCTACTAACGCAATGACACTTAATGCAAAATTCATCAGCAAAACACAATAATTCATGGAAGATTAAATGCAGAACTATAAAACATGCAAATGTAGGTAAACACTTACAGACTACATAAATAAATAAACAATGGCAGAAAATGAACAGAAGCCAAAACTCTTTTACTCTTATTTCATTGGTATTAGTAATTATTGTTTGCAAAAATGTCTGTGTTAGAAATTAATAGATTTGCAAAATTATTATGGTTATGACAAGAAATAATTGAATGAAAGCAAGTTTTAATTACTGTCTGAATGTTATTGGAGATACGGCTGAATAGTATTACACTACAACAGTTCACAATTACATAAAACAAATGACCAAGAAAAGTGATTGTTGTTTCTGTACAAAGAGTTTTTACATTACTAATTAGAACAATGTAGTTCATGGTGTCTCTTAGCCAAAGTTCCTTCAAAATAGCTTCCACTTATGTGATGCTGCCAGTGAGTTGTCAACATCTACATTGCTAGCCCATGATTCTTGAGCATGTAATCCAATAACTGGTGTCATGTTGCTGACCTCCTTGGTCATGAGCGCCAGTTGTAAATGTAACAGGTATACTTGGAGTTCGCAGAACTAATTCCAATCTGCATACTACAACAAAAATTAAACATGCTTGTTTCCCTTAATGCATGATGTAAACTGACGTTATAGTGTTTCTTACCCATTTTAGCTGCAGTTTTCAGATTTATTGTTTATGACTGTGGCGCAGCACTTTTCACAGTATATCAATCCTCACTACTAAAGTAAATCAAGTAGATGTACTATAAATCATTAGTCCATGGTTTGAACTCAACAATTGTATACACAAACGTTCAGTCATGCAGCAATCAGCACGCTGTACATTCACGGTTAAAGTTCTTTGTATAAATGTACTACAACATGAAAATGTGCTACTATATTTTCTATTTCATTGCACAGTCTGTGGTATACACTAACCAGCTTGCGATGGCTACAATCAAAAATAGTATCATTACAGCATGCATATAACTTATCGGTCTGCATATCAAAGTTTTATGCTTAATGAGCCAAAAACAGGTCCATGAAATGAGCAATGAGACATGTAAAGTCAGTAGTTCTGTAACTGTGGTACACACTGAGATCATACATATGACACTGTTCAAACACTGACATTTTTCACCAGCCCCGAACACAATGTGTAGCAGTACACGACAATCAACTCTAGAGAGCCTGTATAGGGAGAGAGTGGCCAACCGGACGATACGGCGGCCATTTTTCTGCCAAACTGGGGGTTGGACTTTTGAATGGCCAGTAGTGGAGTACACACTCACCGAATCAAAAGCACAAGACAATATGGCAAAATCATTCGTTAAATGCCTTTGTTTATAAGAATAATGTGTTATAATAATTTTCATACAGCCAATTTACAGGACTGTTTTCAAATTTAACTATGTATATTGCAAGTTGTTTTATATGTAGTAAAAAGAAAAACGACTTACTTCACATCGATAAGAGTACTTGGTTGGTTTCCACAAGGCTCCTGTTTGATTTATGTCAGCCCTGGTGACGGCGACTGCCCACTGCTTTCGTCTTTCTTCATTGAGTGGAAATGCTAACATGCAAAATCCACCTTCGCCTCTATTGGAACAACCAAATGCAGCACAACCTGGCATCGTTTACGAACGTCTGCAGAACGAATTATAGATGTCAAAAACAATACTGTACGATTACTAACATGTTTACTTCAAACATGTAGGCCTACCGACTTCATCACAAAATGCTTCATTATTTCAATTCGTATTTAAGACTGCAAATGCTAATTACGTACTAAAAACGATATGCAACTGAATCGAATGTGCATGCACAATGCATAACAAGTCTCTCAGTAATTCAAATACCTTTTAATCAATTCCAAAAGTCCTCTGAACTTCAATTCAACTCAAAAGCACAGCGAACATAGGAAGTGCGAGAGACATTTGGCGCCATTTTTCTGCCAAAGCTAATCAACCAATCATGGGCAACTTCACCTATGGCCACTCTTTCTGTATACAGGCTCTCTAATCAACTCCACTCACTTCTTCCCACTCTCAACTCTGTTGCTGCCTTCTCTAATGACCTATCAATAAGATTCTACATCGCTCATGCACTTTGCTTCACATAACACTTTCAAAGCTTCTAACTACATCAACTTACAGTTTATACAAAATCATGGTTTTATATTACTGTCCATAGAAAACAAATACAAATAACTTGTTAATAAAAAAAGAAAGCGTACAACACCAGAATAAGTGAAAATGGCAGTCACATTCATAACTACAGTATGTAACAAACATAATTACACCGAGAATTACATTTACAAAACTCATTCTGAATCACCTTTTCAGTGTACGATGAAGATAAAGCAGAAAACAAGTGAAATAAAAATAGTAAAAAGAAAAAAAATTGTATATGAGCTTGTAGTGTTACCTTCACATGCCCCTCCCCTTTTTATGTGATGTTCTCTCAAAACTCTCATAATAATATCTCAGATACAGAAGGAGTATTTTGTTTGTGTACTGATTGTATTCATGTAAGCCAACAGAATTTAGAATAGTACTGTCACCTTTTGAGCTTAGACCAAAATCACATACAAATTGTCATTATGGGAGATACACATAAGAATACCGTAACTTTTTCATTGCTTCTAAATTCCTTACTTATCCTGCCAATAACAGAAGTAATATGACATAGTCTGCAAAAAAATAGGTCTGTCTATCCTCACTGACATTCAACAAAACATAATGCAATTGATAATTTACATAGAACCCCAATTTCTCCTATACAAAACCGAAAGAACTCTCTCTCCTCATAACCTCAGAAGGAGTAAATCCTGTTACATTATTTATTAAATGTTTGCTGTTCTCTAAAAATCTCCCCACTGACTATGCTTACTGCTACAGTGTGTGCAGCACAACCATCCAGTTTCCCCCGTGTAATTCTCTGCAGGATTTCCTGCCAGATGATATGTTGATGTATGTATTAACATTATTCCGTGGCTGTAAGACCTTCCTTGCATTTTCTGCATGTAAACTGTGGCCTGTTATCAGAGATTAGTCCCTATGGGTTTTGATTTACCAAATTTCACAAAATTGTCATTCTCTTAGTCAGAATCGCTCTGCCAGTTGCCTTACATAAAGGATATACACTGATCAGCCAGAATGTTATGACCACCTACCTAATAGCCAGCATGTCCATTTTTGGCACAGATAACAGTGGCAAAACATCTTGGCATGGAAGCAATGAGGCCTTGATAGGTTGCTGGAAGTAGTTGGCACCACATAAGTCACCTAATTCCCATAAATTCTGGGCAGGAGGATGATGAGCTTTGACACCACATTCAATCACATTCCACAATTGTTCAATTGGGTTCAGATCTGTCGAGTTGGAGGCCAGGACATCAACTGGTACTTGCTACTGTGTTCCTCGAACCGCTTCATCACACTCCTGGCCTTGTGATGTGATGCATTATCTAGCTCAAAAATGCCACTGCCGTTGGGAAACATGATTGTCATGAAGGGGTGCATGTGATGTACAAGGTGTACAACTTTGCTTCCGCCATTTGCCGATAGGTGGCGACATCAGTAAGTAGCGGTCGAAAGAAACAGATTGCAGACGTCAGGCAGTTAGCTTGGACCTCAGTCAACATAACCTCATTCAAACATTAGCAATTTGTGTCTGCATCATAAACTTGTTCTTGATTGAAAATGTCAGTTTACGAGCCTAATTCTTGTCATTTGCGGGAGGTGTTACTGTTTTGTTTCAATATGAAGAAAACAGCGGCTGAGTCTCATCGAATGCTCTCAAGTACGTATGGTAAGGACGCTATTAGTGAAAGAACGTGTCGTGAGTGGTTTCAACGCTTCAAGAACGGTGATTTTAACATCGTAGATTGGCATAGTGGTGGAAGAGAGAAAGTTTTCGATGATGCAGAATTGGAGACATTGCTGACTGAAGATTCGCGTCAAACTCAAGAAGAATTGGCAGGATTAGTGGGAGTGACACAGCAAACCATTTCAAAACGTTTCAAGGCTATGGGCATGATTCAGAAAGAAGGAACTTGGGTCCCATGTGAGCGCAAACCAAGAGACATTGAATGGCGTTTGTGAATAGTTGCTTCAGAGGCAAGAACGGAAGGGATTTCTGCATCACATTGTGACAGTGGACGAAAAATGGGTTCATTACGACAACCCTAAACGCAAAAAATCATGGGAATATCCCGGCTATGCTTATACGTCGACGGCCAAACTGAATATTCATGGCCCCAAGATCATTATCCCTTAGATTTAAAGGAGAAAATTTTAAGAAATTGCAATATTGCACTCTTGTTAAAAATTATATTTTTCTGTTTATACCGACATAAATTTTAGTTTTTCGTGAATACAAAATTCGATCTATAATATATGGCATTGAATAGTTTGTTGACTGGGTTTCTTTCTGGGTCTACTCTCACTGCAAGGTTTATACACTGTCCAGTTACATTAATGTGGTCATCTGTCCAAAGCCTAGACAAACATCTTTAGCACGTCCTAGAAGGTACTAACAGTAATGTGGAGCTATGCTGGCTCCAAAGCTGTGGCTAACTGCACTAGGTTGCTTGGGTGAGAACCAACAGCGTACACGGCCCGATCGAGGTGGTCTCACAGATTCTCGACTGGATTTAAATCCGGGGAGTTTGGTGGCCAGTGGAGTATGATGAACTCATGCCAGTACTCTATGAACACACTGAAAACTGTGTGACACGTTGCATTGCCCTGCTGGTAGATACCATCGTTCCTAGGGTAAACAAACTCCATACAGAAGTGGACATGGTCTAAGGATAAAATGCATTCTTATGTTGATTCATTGTGCCTTTCAGAATGACAAAATCATCCAAGGAATTCCTTGCAACCTGGACCCTTCTGACGGTTGTTGCAGGGTGTCTGCTTTCAGACGTTTCACCCGTACATGCCAACGGCCTGCTGTCCGATGGTGCATAAAATGTGATTCATCTGAAAATGCCACATGTCGCCACTCAATGGACGTCCAAATGCGGTGTTGGCGTGCAAATTCCAGTCTTCATTGCCGGTAAATAGCAGTCAGCACGGGTGCATGAACCAAGCGCCTGCTATGGAGGTCTATACACAGCAACGTTTGCTGAGTGGTCGTTCAGAATACTTTGTTCGTAGCCAATTCGTTCATCCGGGTTCTCAGTTGCTCAACAGTTGCATATCTATTCTCCCGTACACATATCCGCAGACATCGCTCACCCCTATCATCTTTGACCCCTCAGCACCGGTTTCGGATAGCACCATTTTGGCATGCATGGTATACTTTAACCACAGTCGCACATGAACAGCTTACACAGTTAGGCGTTCTGTAAATGCTTCCACCTTGGCCCAATAGCCAACGACATGCCCGTCTTTACGTCAGATGAATCGCTCAGTTTCCACATTACGGCAAAGTCTGCACTGTTCACCCCGTCTGCGCACACTTCAAGGAGGAAGATGTCCTCGTCTGGGAACGAAGTTGTGGTGTCACCGCCAGACACCACACTTGCTAGGTCGTAGCAAATGACGTAGCTGAAGGCTATGCTAACTATCGTCTCGGCAAATGAGAGCGTAAATTGTCAGTGAACCATCGCTAGCAAAGTCGGCTGTACAACTGGGGCGAGCGCTAGGACGTCTCTCTAGACCTGCCGTGTGGCGGCGCTCGGTCTGCAATCACTGATAGTGGCGACACGCGGGTCCGACGTATACTAGCGGACCGCGGCCGATTTAAAGGCTACCACCTAGCAAGTGTGGTGTCTGGCGGTGACACCACAGAAGTACTAGCGCGCGACGACGACGACGACGCACATGATGGAGGGCTGAACCCTCAGCTGGGAACGAAGTTCTAGCGCTTTTAATGCGCTTCTCCTTCTTAATTGGAGTGGTGAGAATGTGGGTGTGACATGACGGGTGTTGTTGTCCTTGACTGTTGTGCAACTAGCGCGCTACCTCCCAACACGCTTTATATACCCTCTGCTACTAGTGGTGCCAACTGCCGCCGGTGAGTGGTTACTTTACGCTGACGTCGAACATTTGCGGTAATCACATTAATGTGACTGGAACGTGTATATTTTCGTGGTAATCCTGAAATGTTTCTTGGACAGGACACAGGATTTCACATACAGGGTGTTACAAAAAGGTACGACCAAACTTTCAGGAAACATTCCTCACACACAGATAAAGAAAAGATGTTATGTGGACATGTGTACGGAAACGCTTAATTTCCATGTTAGAACTCATTTTAGTTTCGTCAGTATGTACTGTACTTCCTCGATTCACAGCCAGTTGGCCCAATTGAAGGAAGATAATGTTGACTTCGGTGCTTGTGTTGACATGTGACTCATTGCTCTACAGTTCTAGCATCAAGCACATCAGTACGTAGCATCAACAGGTTAGTGTTCATCACGAACGTGATTTTGCAGTCAGTGCAATGTTTACAAATGCGTAGTGTTCATCACGAACGTGGTTTTACAGTCGGTGCAATGTTTACAAATGCGGAGTTGGCAGATGCCCATTTGATGTATGGATTAGCACGGGGCAATAGCCGTGGCGCGGTACGTTTGTATCGAGACAGATTTCCAGGACGAAGGTGTCCCTACAGGAAGACGTTCGAAGCAATTGATCGGCGTCTTAGGGAGCACGGAACATTCCAGCCTATGACTCGCGACTGGGGAAGACCTAGAACGACGAGGACACCTGCAATGGACGAGGCAATTCTTCGTGCAGTTGACGATAACCCTAATGTCAGCGTCAGAGAAGTTGCTGCTGTACAAGGTAACGTTGACCACGTCACTGTATGGAGAGTGCTACGGGAGAACCAGTTATTTCCGTACCATGTACGGCGTGTGCAGGCACTATCAGCAGCTGATTGGCCTCCACGGGTACACTTCTGCGAATGGTTCATCCAACAATGTGTCAATCCTCATTTCAGTGCAAATATTCTCTTTACGGATGAGGCTTCATTCCAACGTGATCAAATTGTAAATTTTCACAATCAACATGCGTGAGCTGACGAGAATCCGCACGCAGTTGTGCAATCACGTCATCAACACAGATTTTCTGTGAACGTTTGGGCAGGCATTGTTGGTGATGTCTCGATTGGGCCCCATGTTCTTCCACCTACGCTCAATGGAGCACGTTATCATGATTTCATACGGGATACTCTACCTGTGCTGCTAGAACATGTGCCTTTACAAGTACGACGCAACATGTGGTTCATGCACGATGGAGCTCCAGTACATTTCAGTCGAAGTGTTCATACGCTTCTCAACAACAGATTCGGTGACCGATGGATTGGTAGAGGCGGACCAATTCCATGGCCTCCACGCTCTCCTGACCTCAACCCTCTTGACTTTCGTTTATGGGGGCATTTGAAAGCTCTTGTCTACGCAACCCCGGTACCAAATGTAGAGACTCTTCATGCTCGTATTGTGGACGGCTGTGATACAATACGCCATTCTCCAGGGCTGCATCAGCGCATCAGGGATTCCATGCGACGGAGGGTGGATGCATGTATCCTCACTAACGGAGGACATTTTGAACATTTCCTGTAACAAAGTGTTTGAAGTCACGCTGGTACGTCCTGTTGCTGTGTGTTTCCATTCCATGATTAATGTGATTTGAAGAGAAGTAATAAAATGGGCTCTAACATGGAAAGTAAGCGTTTGCGGACACATGCCCACGTAACATATTTTCTTTCTTTGTGTGTGAGAAATGTTTCCCGAAAGTTTGGCCGTACCTTTTTGCAACACCCTGTATACACAGCAACGTTTGCTGAGTGGTCGTTGAGAATACTCAGTTCGTAGCCGATTCGTTCATCCGGGCTGTCAGTTGCTCAACAGTTGCATATCTGTTCTCCCGTACACATATCCGCAGACATCGCTCACCCCTCTCATCTTTGACCCCTCGGCGCCGGTTTCGGATAGTACCATTTTGGCATGCATGATATAGTTCAACCACAGTGGCACACGAACAGCTTACACAGTTAGGCGTTCCGTAAATGCTTCCACCTTGGCCCAATAGCCAACGACATGCCCGACTTTACGTCAGATAAATCGCTCAGTTTCCACATTACGGCAAAGCGTGCACTGTTCACCGCGTCCTCCCAACACGCTTTATATACCCTCTGATACTAGTGCTGCCAACTGCCGCCGGTGAGTGGTTACTTTACGCTGACGTCGAACATAGACGGTAATCACATTAATGTGACTGGAACGTGTATATTTTCGTGGTAAGCCTGAAATGTTTCTTGGACAGTACACAGGATTTCACATATACATAGGCCATATCAGAGGCAAAAGAGTGTAGCATCTTGCTAATGTGTAATGTACTGGGCAGGCTTGTATTGCGGATACTATTTGTTTTATTAAATTAGAGTTGTAATTCTGTCAGAGACATCAAAGGACTTAGAAAGAGCAGTTGAACGAAATGGATAGTGTCTGGAAAGGAGGATATAAGATGAACATCAACAAAAGTAAAACGAGGATAATGGAATGTAGTTGAATTAAGTCGGGTGATGCTGAGGGAATTATATTTGGAAATAAGACGCTTAAAGTAGTAAAGGAGTTTTGCTATTTGGGGAGCAAAATAACTGATGATGGTCGAAGTAGAGAGGATATAAAATTAGACTGGCAATGGCAAGGAAAGCGTTTCTAAAGCAGAGAAATTTGTTAACATCATGTACAGATTTAAGTATCAGGAAGTCGTTTCTGAAAGTATTTGTATGGAGTGTAGCCATGTATGGAAGTGAAACATGGGCGGTAAGTAGTGTAGACAAAAAGAGAACAGAAGCTTTCGAAATGTGGTGCTACAGAAGAATGCTGAAGATTAGATGGGTAGATCACATAACTAATGAGAAGGTACTGAATAGAATTGGGGGGAAGAGAAATTTGTGGCACAACTTGATAAGATGGAGGGACCGTTTGGTAGGACATGTTCTGAGGCATCAAGGATCACCAATTTGGTACTGGAGGGCAGTGTGGAGGGTAAAAATCGTAGAGGGAGATCAAGAGATGAATACACTAAGCAGATTCAGAAGGATGTAGGTTGCAGTAGGTACTGAGAGATGAAGAAGCTTACACAGGATAGAGTAGCATGGAGAGCTGCATCAAACCAGTCTCAGGACTGAAGACCACAACAACAACAAATTAGAGTTGTGTTATGGTAAGCTGTAATTAATTTCAACTAGAACAGCACATGTTTTATGGAATTTCTCCTTAGTATATTGATTATAACAGAAAACCATAAGAAATAAAAGCCAACAACCTTGCCGCAGTGGTAACACCGGTTCCCGTCAGATCACCGAAGTTAAGCGCTGTCGGGCTGGGCTAGCACTTGGATAGGTGACCATCCGGTCTGCCGAGCGCTGTTGACACTCGAGGTGAACTCAGCCCTTGTGAGGTAAACTGAGGAGCTACTTGATTAAGAAGTAGCGGCTCCGGTCTCGGAAACTGACACACAGCCGGGAGAGCGGTGTGCTGCCCACATGCCCCTCCATATCCGCATCCAGTGACGCCTGTGGGCTGAGGATGACACGGCGGCTGGTTTGTATCGTTGGTCCTTCATGGCCTGTTCGGGAGGAGTTTAGTTTTTATAAGAAATAAATTAATCATAACAGCATATTCCCTCACATTAATTAAAACAGATTGATGATGCTCAGGCAGTTTGTGGATTCCACGCCTGTGGAAAGCTTCTGGTCCGGAGATAAAGATGTCAGTCCAAGTTTAATGTGCATTTTAATCGAAAAAGAGGTTTTATTGATGGTAGTCGGATGAACAGCGAGAAAGGTAAACGTTCGAGGATGTTAGATCACAAGATCGAGACAAACTCCTGGATAAGTTCTAAGTTCTGTGAAATCAGCGGAGTGCAGACGGGTGTTCTCGTACAGTAGCGACACTTAATATTTCGACCACAAAGCATCTCAGTTGGCTACAGATACCACTTGCGATGGACCCAAGCCTGGAGCGCAATTAGTAACACAAAACACCTTCTTCGTGCCACCAGATGCGTGAAATTGAATTGTGAGGACTCACACGGGTCACTGCTTTAAAATTTTTCGTTAAAAACGACCTTTTTCTTTTAATGAAATTAACACACAGTGGTTCAGGTCCCTGTCTGGTCATCCGTGTTTAAGTTTTCCGTTATTTTCTTATTTTCAGTTTAGGCGAATGCTGAGATCTTTCCTCTGAAAGGGCACAATCGATTATCTTCCCCATCTTTTCCAATCATATCTGGTGTTTCTTTTCTAACGATCTCGTAGTCGACGCGGACGTTTAACCCCAAGTGTGATGTCACCGCCAGACACCACACTTGCTAGGTGGTAGCCTTTAAATCGGCCGCGGTCATTTAGTATACGTCGGACCCGCGTGTCGCCACTGTCAGTGATTGCAGACCGAGCACCGCCACACGGCAGGTCTAGTCTACAGAGAGACTCCCTAGCACTCGCCCCAGTTGAACAGCCGACTTTGCTAGCGATGGTTCACTGTCTACATACGCTCTCATTTGCCGAGACGACAGTTTAGCATAGCCTTCAGCTACGTCATTTGCTACGACCTAGCAAGGCGCCATATTCAGTTACTATTCGGAACAGACAATATTGTGAATCATGTACCGTCAAGAGCGACTTTCATCATTAATGGATTAAAGTTAAGTATCAAATTAATTACTTCCGCTTTCTGAATTCTAATTCCTTGTCATGTTCCAGACCTCGCGTCAGTATAGTCCTTCCCTCCTCACGCCAGCCTGCGTGAGCTAAAACGCGTGCATTTCGGTCTCCAATAGTAAAACGGTGTTGGCTCTTCTGCCAAAACAACACCAAGCTTCCTTTATTTTTTTCTCCAATATTTTCCATTGAATTTAAGTGTCTCTCGAAGGTTAAATGGTCACGGTTCGTCACGTTTGCCAGTAATTATTTGGACCGTATAGGTACATCGTAAAAACATCATTCATCAATGCCCTTTTCTCTGTTCGAATGTGGCGAATAATTCACTTCGAAACCATTCTACTCGAAACGATAAATGTTTTCTGACATGATTTCTTTGATACACTTGTCCCTTACACGGCACAAACCTTTCGAGCTGCCTCTGAAGCTTGCAACCCTCTAATAAGTCCAAAGAAAACAAAATATCAGAAACCTTAGACTTTTTTCCCATTTCGTGCTCCTTTCTCTAAAACAATCCTCATGTCCTTTCGTTGCTCAACATTCAATAAGTCACCACAAGAACAATTTAGAGCCTCATGTAGAAATGACGATTGATAAATATACTTAAAAGAACATGAGTGACTGCACGCCAAACGAGATCTCCACAAATTTATCCACAAACCTACGTTTTTCAGGTAAGTTTTGCCTTGTTAGCTTACATACATCAATATTCTTCACATAATATGTTGCATGAGGAAAGGTCACTTCATCTTCGCCTAGGCAGTTGTGTAAGATGAAATGTCTAAAAAAAAATGTGCCCGATATCTGGCTTTTGCATTTACTCTGTGTCAGGTTTACCTCTAGACCATGAAATAAAACGAAAGGATCTTATGGCATTGATGGACGGGAGCATCCACCTGAAGAAGTTCGGCCCGCCGAATTGCAACCCATTCAATTGACCTGCGTGTCAATGATGATAACACAACACCTAGCCCGCGAACGGAGGAAATCTCCGACTGGCGCGGTATCGAACCCGGCTCCGCTGCCTGGCAGTCTGAAGCGTTGACCATTTAGCTAAGGAGGCAGAGACTATATAGGAAATGCGTAGAACACAACTGCAGCTCAAGTGGAGAGCGAACTTCTTGCAATATTCCCGCGTCCTTCCGTGTTGCCAGTTCGTACAAATGACCGTTATGTGGTTTTATTTCTGTGATTAGTAAATCGTATGCAATTCATAACTAAGGTAGCTACTAAATATTAATGTGGACGATCAAGAAAATGAAATTTGTGAACAGGATGTAATCAACCTCCAGGAAATCAGAATACTTATCCAGCATGGAGCAGCTCTGGTTACGACAAAATCACGAACCAACTCCTTCCGTAGTTTGGTGCTTCATTGGATCCTAGTTTTGTATCCCTAAGGCCTCAATACGATTCACACTAAAGTCAACAATTTTTAACAAGAACGAACAGCCGCTTTTCAGCTCTGGTAACGCCAGTTAAACTATGTGGGATTGAAGCGCGGTTCGAAATTCACGTTAAACATGATGTCTCTTGGCGATCTACTGGAGAAGAGTCGTTGTAGGATGGACAATGAAAGAGGTGGAAATCACAGCAAGTAGAAACTCTGTCTGCAGGAGGCTTTCATAGACCAGAAATTTTCTTTTATTAACTAACCAAACGTCATATAAAGTCATAGGGAACTTATTTCTTATTGTATTAGAACTTTAGATCGTGAAAATATTGATGCTGGACTGGGTTTCAAACTCAGATATCACACCTTTGGCCAGATTTGATCCCTTTCAGGCGTTACCGTTCCATCGTTTCGTTTTTTTCCCAAGGCCGCAAACACCTGAAGGTGTCCACGAAACGTGCGCGTCTGAATTCGAATCCTGGTCAGGCTCAAAAATTTTCATCCGTGTGCTTTCAGGCTGTAACATGCGTACACCATACTAAAGACGCACATTAATTATGATTTTTAACGTCCATCCGCGTGTTGTCAGTGCTAACGACTGGTGCTGGTCTCGGCTCCCAGGCAGACACAGAACTTTTCATATCATTTGAAGTTCAAACATGCAGCTCTCAGTTACTGGTGAAAAAGAATTCGATAGTTAACATCTCTAGGTGTGTAATCAACAATGCTGATATGTGCAGGATTCGAACCCCTGTCAGCACAGAGCTTTTCATCATTTCATTTCAAGGTCAAACTTGCCATTCCTTGTTACTGGTGGAAAAGTATTCGATAGTTAACGTCTCTACCCGTGCAGTCTACAGTGATGATATGTGCAGGGTTCGAATCACAGTCAGCACAGAACTTTTCGTCACGTTGTTTCCAGTTCAGATTTGTGCTCATCCACCACTGGTGAAATATTCATATTTTAACGTCTATTCGTGGCTAGAAAGTGACGATGATAGATGCCGGTTTCGAATCTTCGGAAGGCAAAACTTTTTTGCCTCGTCATTTCAAATTCAATGATCTAACTCCTGGTGAAAATTTTCGATATATAACATTTGGCTGTGGTTATTTAACAATCCGATTAGGTGTTGAGTCCGAACTACCGTCCAACACAAAAATTCACGCCTTCTCGTTTCAAAATAAATATGCAGAAACTTCGATACCTTTGATTGAAAACCTATTTAAGATCTTTCGTGGTTAGATAATGGGGAGAATAGTTGCTGGATTGGAGTCCTGGATCCCGGCCCAGTACAAAAATTTTCGTCATCTTATATGAAAGTTGAAACTTGTTTTGTGAAATGTCTTTTGTTGCAATAAATTTGAGTTTTTAAGCGATAAAGACTGTGTCAACTTTAACAAGATATTTACTGATATTTGCATTATCGCAGTACTCATTTTCTTCTGGTCTAATAGCCGTAGACAGCATCATCATCATTCATCTGGCATATACATGCAGTACATTTGTAATATGTAATGAATGTCGTTGCTTAAATGACTTAGGGCCCTTAACTTATATTTCAAAAAACGCGGACTGAAGTCCAATACCAGTAAGAGCGAGGTTTGTGCGTTTCACCTTAACAACAAACAAGCTAACACTGAGCTCAAGGTGCTATTCGATGGTAATATCCTCCGTCACAACAAGTACTCTAAGTATCTTGGCATCACACTCGACCGCACTCTATCTTATAAAAATCATCTGGGGGACGTTGAACAAGTAGTACCAAAATAAGAGATCTCTGGAACAAAAACTGCCAACACATCGGAAATTACCGTGAACAGAAATAGTTCTGGAAATATAACTATCAACTGCGGATGTCGAACTTGACAGGAAACGGTGGGTCAAACGTCAGCCTGCTTAGCTGAGTGGTAACGTGCTTGCCTCCCACGCAGCGGGCCCGGGTTCGATTCCCGGCCGGGTTGGAGATTTTCTCCGCTCGTGGACTGGGTACTGTGCTGTCCTTATTATCTTTCTATCCTCATCACCGGCACGCAAGTAGCCCAGTGTGGCACCGACTGAAATAAGGCTCGCACTCGGCGGCCTAACTCCCCCGGATGGGGGTCAAATTAAACAGAATCCACACTGGATGTGGTCGGTGCTCTTACTCACTTTGTAAGTGGGGTACTGTGGAGTCTACGAGCTGTGAATGTGGTGCACTAAAACAAATTATCTGGCATATAAGAGAGGAGTACGTCCTGCAATGCTATACCTGAATGCCAATGCCACAGCCGTGGAATGGATTAGGAACCTAAATATTAATATTTAGGAAGTCCAATAAAAATCTCTCTGCCGAGACGCTCTAGCACGTGCAGTATTTTGCTGCGGACGCGAGTTAGATCTACACCCCCGCACGGAGGAGCTTCCTCTAGTGGTCTCCTGTAGTAATCATTTTGTACCGCCAAACGACTGTACCGAAAAGAGATTTAGTACCTGCAAGACACTTACTTTATGTGGTTACATATAAATCAGGTGGAAAGCCATCCAAATCGTTAGGATGTTTTCTAACATGGTAGTACATATTGATCACTTGGGACGAAAGACTGGATCCCCGTCTTACACTGCTTTTAATCTGAGCACTTCTTTCTTCGTCTTCCATCCATACTGTTCCCGGGTCAAGAGGAATGTACGGTACGTGCCTTCGAATTTGGCGAATGGCGTAGTGTTAATGGCTGCTGACACGTCATGTCAGGTATGGTACATATAAGGTTTTGCTGTTAGTTGGTGAAGCAAATGAATTTGAAAGCAAAAAAATAAAACTGTTTGTGGTGACACGCTGATCTGTAGTTAAGCCGGAGGTATAGGTTAGGCTGGAAGGTAAAACTTTGGTTGTGATTTGGCGAAGCCAAACAATGTGATAGTGAAAAAAACCGGTTGTGGTGACAGACTGATCCGTAGCTTTCCCCGAGGTCCAGGTTAGTTTGGAAGGCGACAGCTTGTTTGTGAGTTGATGAAGCCAACGAAAGTGATAGTGAAAAAATCTGATTGTGGTTACAGACTGATCTGTACCGTAACCTGTTTGACAAAATCTCCTACACCAGGTACAGAAATATGAAACCTGAATTTGGTTGCAATAATTACATGTCTGTTCTTCGCAACTGATAAACAATATTTTATTCAAAATGCCACAAAAAAAACACTTCTTCTTTTGAAGCGAACTACTCAGCGAGCCATTTTGATACACTTCCATACGAATTGAAGCGTTGTTCAGCGAGAGCGTCTCCCAGTGATGCAAACAGATGATAATCGCACGAAGCCAAGTCTGGAGAATAAGTCGCATGCCCTAGTATTTTCCAACTGAACGTCTCCATCGTTTCCTGATCCGATTTTCTGTGTTTGATGGGGCATTATCATGGAGCAGTATGATTTTTTCCATATTCCGGTCGTTTTCACGTAATGTTCGATTTAAATCGCTCATCTGCTGTTGATAGCGATCAGTGTTACCGTTTTCACCAGGTTTTAGCAGCTCATAATAGATGACACCCTTCTGATCCCACCAAACACGGAGCATTGTCGTCATTCCAAAGCGAATCTGCTATCGTCCTGACGTCTCATTTCATTCTGCACGGGTGATAATCTAAGGGCCATTCAACATGTCTGAAGCGTCGCCAAACCTGAGGGTGACGTCGAAGGGTAACTGCCTGGGAAGGGTGGGGGCTTTTGCGAGTAACCTCTCGCTCGTTGCCCGGCCGTTACTGACAGCCGACGAGCGCGCTGTTGCACATATGGGTGTGTCGGTAGCTCCCCGCGGTAGTGCATTCATAAAGAGATGTGTTCAGCCCGTCGTGGCTTCGGTGCTATTCCCTTGGCTGGCTAGAGGTGACGACTGGTTATATCAGCGGCGGGTGTATTTTATCTCATGGAGACGGCAGGAATCGGGATGCTGATGATTCTACATTCATCAATATATATATATATATATATATATATATATATATATATATATATATATATATATATATATATATTAATTACTGTGCTGGTAAACTTCTACGTTATTTGAGTTTCGAACAGCTGAGCAAAACTGAATGTGCACAGACATTTCTCTCTTTACTTATTCTGATCAACACTAAACTGACACACAATATTTTTAGCGCAACGCAATCTGACTTTCAATAATCCTACAAAAGAATGGCCCTGACTAACAATAACCTATACCTTTCATGAATCACTTACCTCACAAAAACCTTCATTACTCAAACTACTGCAATAGAGCGAGCGCCAATACTGCCAGCTAAATAAAAGATTCTAACTACTGAAGGCACTAACTACTGATAGGCATAGTTAGCAAATGAAAGATTTTGGTAGACAACAAACAATGTATTTACCTTAACAATATTCAAAAGTCATATATATTCATGATATGCAGTATTACAAATTTACTCTTTCTGATGGACACACGTCCAGATCGTCGGCTCGCAAAATTCTGCCATCTCTCTCCCCACATCCACCACCGCTGGCGGCTCACCTCCTACTACGCAGCGCTACGCGCTGTTCACATCCAACTACCCAACACGTCAATAGCAAATATTTCAACAATGCCAACCAGCCACAAACTGCACACAGCACAGTCAGTGATTTTCATACAGAGCGCTACTTGGCGTTACCAACATAAAAACCTAAACAGCCTAGTTGCAGACTTTTTATCCGACGGTTAGCGTGAAGTGTCTGCCGTTGGCGGTATACAAGTATAAACACATGTATAAACAAGTGAACAAAATTTATTTGAATATGAGAAAAACGCAAATCAGCTTAATAATTACAAATCTTGGGAACCATTAAACAAACAAAATTCGTTTGGTAAAGCGTAGTCTTTTAACCCTTGGTATGAGAAAACAATGTTTTATAGTTCTGAAATATCTTAGCAAGCCGGCCGGAGTGGCCAAGCGGTTCTAGGCGCTTCAGTTTGGAACCGCGCGACCGCTACGGTCGCAGGTTCGAATCCTGCCTCGGGCATGGATGTGTGTGATATCCTTAGGTCAGTTAGGTTTAAGTAGTTCTAAGTTCTAGGGGACTGATGACCTCAGATGTTAAGTCCCATAGTGCTCAGAGCCATTCGAACCATATCTTAGCAAAGGAAAAACCCAAATGAAGTTTTCTGAGTAGAACATAAAAATATTCCAACTGTCTGGTAATGAGGAAAACAAAGTGTTGTTCTAAGCCGCGGCTCTAACAGGCAGGAAAGGAACTCGGATCACAAGTTCTTAACACACTTTAGATTAACACTGTCTGGGTAAAGTACTGGATGCACCTAGAAAATTAACTAAGTCTTTTCAGAGTTGACAACACGTTTAGGATAATGACAAAGCCCGACAGAAATTCTAAATCGGACAATACAAACCGACAGAGAACAGTCAGTCTAAGTTTCGAGGGAGAATTTTCCGTCTGATGAGGGCGAAAACCAGGAAATCACAGAAATATTAGGAAATCAAGATCAGTCTTCCTGTCGGGGACGCGTCTTACATAGAGAGGCTACGCTGCAGAATCCAGAGCCAGGAGGCTGGCTCAGACTGCGATTTGCAGAGTAGCGACGACACTGGAGTGAGCTCCTGATTGTGGAAATGCAGTAATGGTCCAGGAAGCTCGCTCAGCCGACCATGTGCCGCCGTAAATACAGGCCTCGGTGCCAGAATACATTCAGTCTCGCTTCCTGTCACTTGGCTGGTTGAAGCAAGAGGTCCGGCGCTTTGGCCGCCGCTTTTCTGGTGATCGAGTGTGCCACGGAAGCTCCGTGACATCTTCTGCAAGGATGCAGCCTGTCTGCGTAACTGGGATGTAGTTTGGGTTGCAGGCTAAGTAGGCGCAACGCCATAGCGTAACGTGCGTGTGTTGTCCGTATGGCGCTGAGTGGTTCGCAAAGATTTTTGAAAACGTTATTGGAATAAATTATAATAGTCTAGATAGCAAGTCACGTTTATTAAAACGTGACCCGTTTCGATCATTAGATGATTGTCTTCAGACCAATAGCCATATTGATGGACAATGGCCGTGTGCGGCTCAGGAACTGGTGAATAACTAGTCATTCAGCAGCTCCTGCTCCACACACAGTCAGTCCATCAATATGGCTGTAGGTATGAAGATGCTCATGTGATAATCAAACCGGTCACGTATTAATAAACGTGCATTGTGATCTAGAATGTTATACGAGGACTATTCGGAAAATAAGATCCGATCGGGTGTGAAATGCAAACTACAATGAAAATCCGATGAAGCTTTGCACAGATGTGTTAGGTAGGGTCTCTAGTATGTCCGTCGATAATGTCACATCGCTCTTTTCAGTTCTGAGATCACAGTGGGTACGTAAAGATACCTAGAAAAATAGTGTCTCCCTCTAGATATGAGGACTTGGTGATAGATTTCGCCTGATGTCATGCAGCCCACATAACCTGTCATGCATCTCTTTCTTAATGAATTCTCGCTGTACTTTGCAGGGGCAATGAAGATACCTCTGCAGCGTTGTCGATGGTCAGTGTTTGAACAACCACAATACAGCCCGTAATTGACTCCCCCTGAGTTTCATTTTTGCTCACATGAACCGCTGGCTATAGAGACAGCATTCTGGCACAGATAACGACTTGTAGACCAGCGTAGAGAATTGGCGGAAAGCGATGAGGGTACTGGAAAGCTGCTACAAAGCTACGACAGACGTCTAAATCGGAATGGCGTCTATGTAGAGAGGTAGCTGGAAGGTGTAGGTAACTGTTGCAAATAAAACACTTCTGATTTTCACTGGTATTTTTATTTCCCGACCAATCGTACCTTACTTTCCGAACAGAGTCGTTCGTCTTCTCAGATAGGTGGCTGAGAGCATTCTGTACGCGATATTTTGTGCCGACTGCTTGCTTGACAGACGGTGCGCGAACGCTGCACATCTCTACTGCCGTATTAATCATATAGTGGCAGAGGTGCCTTGACCTCTAAGAGAAATTGTTTATTTTTGTTCGGTCTCGTTTGGGTCGTTAGAGCGTATACTTGGGATTTTTCCATACTTATTTGCGAGTCTCATAGTAATGTCGCACATACTAATAACATTCCGGGACTTATTTGTTTAAATATCGTAATTGTAATCAAGTGTCTTCGTTCCACCAGGGAGTGTCGACCGACCAAGATTGACGTCGCCCAGCAGTATGGTTGGGGAGCTCGATTCCTATTGCTCCAGAGAGAAATGAAAGGAAGGGATAAAGCTTATTTGCAAAGCCGCTCACATATTTCTAATGGCGTGTCAAGACCTTGGGTGGATGGCTCTGACTTGGGTGTCTGTTTTCGCACCAGTGTCTTCTCTGCCAACGCCCTGTCATGCCTGGCATTAAGACGATTACAGATACACTGTTTGTCTGAGTAAAAAAGTATTTCTTTACCACTGTCTTCTCGGGCTTTCTCCCTCGCGTGAGTAGTAGGGATAGGAAAAGCTGACCGGTTAAAACCGATACTGGTATTTTAGTTCCGAATAACCGGTATTTTTCGTTATTTGTTTGGCTTCGATTCTAACAGGTATTTTTTATTATTTATTGATAATAAGGTAATAAGCCATAGCAGCAGTGCTAAAATTTTTGGTTTTTAAATAAATCTTTTTGTTTAAAGAAAAAAAGAGCGAGTAACTTTTGTTCGTAAAATTTCCGTTGCTTTGAAATATTCCGTCATAATAGAAAACGGGGTAAGCGATCAGTGCTATTTTAATAACTATTCCGACAGGAACGAGCAACAAACAAGTGGCACAAGGATTGGTACAACGTTGTTGAGACGATAATGTATCTGTTCCCACTTGGCGTTGCCTGGCAGATGGTACATGTGTACATGCAGCGTGCAAGACTCGCCGCATCTGGTCCACACGGTAGTTTCTCGCTGTCGTCCTCGGACGTCAGTTGTATTACAGAATGGCACCCTCCGTACTCCGGAAGTATTTTACGAAGTGCGATATCAGAAATTCTAAAAACGGGAGGAGTCACAACAAACTTGCGACATCATATGAGGAGAAAACTTACAGCCTAACGATTCATTCATAGTTTACGATAAAAATAGAAAGTAACTGATCTGCTGTGTGCTGTCTGCTTGTAGCCATTGAAAACGGACAAATTAACACGAAAAATAGTTCTTCAACCTCAGTTTTCATCCTTTAGCACTGACTATTCATAATGCCGAAAAATCGGTATGTTCCTCCATTACAACATGATTTTTAAGCAGAGTTTAAAAAACTTAGAATCGATAAGAGAGTAGTGGTCATTTTTTGTGGTAGTCAGACCTTCACCACTTTTCGAGAAGCGCAGCGAACGGTGAACGGAAGAAATTTTCTATTGTATGCCTATTTAATTTAATATACTGTAATATATTGATTCTGTCTATCCTGAAACTGAGGGAGACAAAATTTTTCAGTCTTTATTCGATTTCTACCTTTATTACAGAAACTAAAGGGAATAAAAAACCGATAATCGATTATTTTTGAAACCTATAATTTGCAGATGGTTTAACAGTCTCGCTAAACTGAAACTGAAAAAGAAAACGATATAGCCGAAAAGCGGTTGTTTGGGCTGTAACTGCCATCCCTCAACGGTGGCGACAGCGGTAGCGTCAGTAGCAAAAAGGGTTGCCTACGCTACAGGCGACGCGTTCGACGACGTTCATCCGCCTAGTTCCTCTTATTTGTAGCTGTGTAGTTATGATGATGTTGATGATGATGATGATGATGATGAGGTACCATACTCCGAAGAGCGTAGGAGACGATGCGGGAGACCCGTACCGCCGTACTAGGCGAGGTCGTAGCGGAGGTGGTTTGCCACTGCCTTCCTCCGACCGTAATGTGGATGGAATGATGATGATAAAGACGACAGGACAACATCCTGTCACCTCAAAGCTGTGTAGTATTTGTTATAAATACTGTATCTCCGGACGTCTTGGAGGTCGGCAAACCTCAGAATTTCGCTATGACGTTATGAATATACCATGAAGTCACTATTTATAACAACACGCTAGTTCTAACACCAGACTTACACTAGTATTGGAGGGGTAGTGCAGCAAGAGCTAATCTACCGCACTGTGGTATTTGTTTACGATTTAATGTCTCTGAAACAGCGAATTTGTTTTTCAATTAATTCATTGCAATAAGAGCGTATATATTCTTGCAGAATATGGAAAAATGAGAAAAATGTTAAAAATTTGGAAACATTTGGAAAATGAAACTATCTGCATATCTGCCTGGGAGTGATCCCTGCCGGGCCTCGAATGATGGAATTCGCGTAATATTAAATTCAGTTTGTTATTAACAAATACCCACACCCCCCACAGCATCGTCTTCTCTATAGATTTCGAGTAATATGAATTACTGAATAATAATAATAATAATAATTTATAACAAAAAGTACCCTCGTTCTCCCTATCAGACATCGGTCTTCTGACTCGTTTGACACTGTCCGCCACGATTTCCTCTCCTGTGCCAACAGTTTCCTCTCAGAGTAGCACTTGCAACCTATGTCGTCAATTATTTACTGGACGTATACCAGTCTCTACCTTCCCCTACAATTTTTATCCTCTACAGCTCCCTCCCCTACTTACACCTCCCGAGGAGATCACGAATGTAAAATTAGAGAGATTCGAGCGCGCACGGAGGCTTTCAGACAGTCGTTCTTCCCGCGAACCGTACGCGACTGGAACAGAAAAGGGAGGTAATGACAGTGGCACGTAAAGTGCCCTCCGCCACACACCGTTGGGTGGCTTACGGAGTATAAATGTAGATGTAGATGTAGATGTAGTACCATGGAAGTTATTCCCTGATGTCTTAACAAGTTTCCTATCATCCTGTCCCTCCTTCCTGTCATTCTTTTCCACATATTCCTTTCCTTTCCTGTTCTGCGGAGAATCTACTCATTTCTTACCTTATCAGTTCACCTAATTTCAACATTTTTCTGCAGCACCACATCTCAAATGCTTCGATTCTCTTCTGTTCCGGTTTGCCCACAGTCCATGGTTCACTACCACATACTGCTGTGCTCCAAACGATCATTCTTAGAAATTTATCCCTCAAAGTAAGACCCATCTTTGATACTAGTTGACTTCTCTTGGCCAGGAATGCCCTTTTTGCCAGTGCTAGTCTGCTTTTGAAGTCCTCCTTGCTCCGTCCGTTACGGGTTATTTTGTTGCCTAGATAGCAGAATTCCTTCATTTCGTCTACTTCATGATCACATTTAATTTTTCTTTTACTGTGACACACATCTCATATATTTGATAATAGTCTATGGCCGAAGCTGACCAGTAATGTAATTTATATGCATGGTGCATTAAAGGAATAAGACTGACAGCCTACGGTGGTTAAAATAGTTCCGCCATTTAGACCTCATTTTCATCATAAAGACGGTACCTTCACGGAGACCTTGTTTGTAGTAGAAGTCAACATTTTCGTTGTCAGGAAACGTGCCTCTTTGCAAATCAGCTCATCTTCATTCTGCAAATGCCTGCGACGCAATGGTTTATTCATCGCGGAAAGAGAAAGAAGTCACTGGTTAGCATATCAGAAGAGTAATCGGGGAGGGGGAGGGTGGGCGGGAGGATGACGAATTGACAAGTGGTTGGGGGGGGGGGGGGGAGTTGAGACGAGGGAGCAGGCAAGCCGGCCATTCTGACCAGCGGTTCTAGGCACTACAGTCTGGAACCGCGCGGCCGCTACGGTCGCAGGTTCGAATCCTGCCTCGGGCATGGATGTGTGTGATGTCCTTAGGTTAGTTAGGTTTAAGTAGTTCTAAGTTCTAGGGGACTGATGACCTCAGATGTTAAGTCCCATAGTGCTCAGAGCCATTTGGAGCAGGCAAAATTCGATAGCCCAAAGTTGCAACCGAGCTGGAGCGTAGTCAAAGTAGGCTGAATAGGGATAAGGAAGTTAGGATGGCAATCACTGGATCAAACGAACAAACGTGTTTTTCGTTACGACAAGATTTTTTCAGGAAATCACAGTCGCCAACTTTCTCCTCCGAATATCAATAAACTTTGTTGCCTCCAGTCTATAAAAGGAAAAATGACCATCATGATAAAATAACAGAGATCGGAGCTTCATGGAAAGATTTTGGTGTTCATTTTTCCACGTGCTATTCGAGAGCGCAGGTGTAGATAAATTGAATGAAAGCGGTTCTAAGAACGCTCTGCCAAATACTGAAGTGTGAATTGCAGAGTAATCGTTTATCTGTAGATCTCGCGTAGTAAAAACACCCCCGTGAATTCGGCAGGAGATTTCAATTGTTTGCTCTTGCGACGGTTAACCCCTTGAGAGTATAATCTGTTGGCACCACGCCATGCAATGCCAAAGAACATTCAGCATTGCCTTTTCCGGTGGTAGTTGGGTCTTGACCTTTCTCGATACCGACACGCAGAGTACTCGTCCACGGTGGTCAGGCTGTTGAAGTCATCTGGATTATGCCTGACACAGTTGCAGCAGTTCTACTGCTGCCTTAACTCGGTGGCCTTTGCAGGCTTCGCAGAACCCAGCAGTCAGCGGGTTCTGTCATGACGTTCAAGATGTCGAAAACGGGTCCGTGATTGATTTTTCACTTTTTTCAATGCTACCTCGATTGTGGTACGCCGGCCTTCGAAAACCAGGGACACCAATTCTCTGCGATTGCCGGTTCTTCACAGAGAGAGATGGTCTGCCAATTCCATCTTCGTCATTCGAACTTGTCTGATCACCATGAAGCGCCGGACTGCTTTGGCATATGGTGGTGCACTGGCTGCATAATTATGTTTTCACTCCTCCAGCGGCATGCTACGTAACTACGAGGCGTGTTCTTTTTTAAGTAAGGTCCGTTTGAACATAAGAACACAATGTAAGGTTGTTTCAAAAAAGTAAATTTATTTACAGAAAGTACATACTTCACTCTATTTTTCAACATAGTTGCCAAGTTTGTTCAGACACGTATCATACCTCTCAACCAATTTTAAAATACCTTATTCATAAAAACTTGCCGCCTGCTCCGATATCAAAGAGTTCACTGCCGTTTTCACGTCGTCATCTTTGTAACGGTTGCCACTGAGGTGTTGTTTGAGGTGGAGGAACAGATGGTAATCGCTCGGCGTAAGATCACGACTGTAGGGTGGGTGGTCTAAAACTTCCCAGCCAAAACTGTCCAATAAATCGCGGGTCTGACCTGCAGTGTGATGGAGAAGGGCAATTCCCTTTGTCAGCATGCCGCGTCTTTTGTTTTGAATCGCTCTGCATAGCATCCTCAGGGTTTGACAGTATGCTTCTGCATTGATAATGGTTCCTCGTTGCATGAAGTCGACCAACAAAACACCATGCCTATCCCAAAACACCAACGCCATGATTTTGTGCTGGGACAGAGTCTGTTTGGCCTGCACCTTTAAAGGCGAGTGTGTGTGTCTTCATTCCATGCTCTGTTGCTTTGATTCGGGCGTGATATGTGAAACCCACGTTTCATCTCCAGTTACGATCTGACTCAAGAAGCCGTCACCTTCTTCGTGATAACGAGTCAAGAATTTCATCACTCACTCAAATCTTTGTTTTTTGTGGTCCTCTGTTAGTAGTTTCGGGACCCAACGGGAGCACAGTTGCCTAAACTTAAGATGTTCAGAGACAATGTTGTAAAGCACTGATCTCGACACACGAGGAAATACGTTTGAGAGACCTGTTGTTGTGAAGCGCCTGTTCTCACGAATCCTCGCTTCAACTGAAGCCACCAAATCGTCTGTAATCAAAGAAGGGTGACCGGAGTAGTCCTCATCATGGACATTGTCACGACCGTCTTTGAATTCTCGTACCCACTTACGCACTTTGCTTTCACTCATAGCAGTATCACTGTACACTCAGAAAGGAAATCTGTCTATGAATTTCTGCAGCAGACAGGTTCCTTGTTGACAAAACCGTATCACTGAGCGAACCTCACACGGGCGAGTTGATAGTCTTAATCATTTTGAAAGCACAGAACAGAACCATAGAGGTTGGCTACAGAGCTGAAACTGAGCACAGTTGTTCCCGAGGCATGCCGGTACATGAAGCACGCGCTCGTTGCGGTATGTGCACGAACTGCTAGTGTTTACAACAAAACGGACCATACTTAAAATACACGCCTCGTGTTTCAATGTATGAGCACATACGCATCGACAAAGAAACGAATAATTAATCCTGAAACTTTATTTTTAAGCGATGATAATTTAGCGCAACAGTCTGACAGCGAAGAGACACGAAAGCAATTAACAGTTTGCCGTGAGCAAGAATATATTGAGATGACAAAGTCATGGTCTAGCGATATGCACATATACAGATGGCGGTAGTGAGCCTGCACAAGGTATAAAAGGGCAGTTTATTGGCGTAGATGTCATTAGTACTAAAATGGTTCAAATGGCTCTGAGCACTATGGGACTTAACTTCTGAGGTCATCAGTCCCCTAGAACTTAGAACTACTTTAACCTAACTAACCTAAGGACATCACACACATCCATGCCCGAGGCAGGATTCGAACCTGAGATGTCATTAGTACTCAGGTGATTCATGTGAAGAGGTTTCCGCTGTGATTATGGGCGAACGACGACAGTTAACAGGCTTTGAAAGCGAAATGGTAGTTGGAGATAGACACATGAGACATTTAATTTTGGAAATCGTTAGGGAATTCCATATTCCGGGACGCACAGTGTCAAGAATGTGCCAAGAAGAAAACATTTCAGGCATTGTTTCTCACCACGAACAACGCAGTGTCCGACGGCCTTCACTTAACGACCGAGAGCAGCGACGTTTGCGTAGATTAGTCAGTATGTGAAATAATCACAGTAATCATTGTTGAACGCACGATGAACGTATCCGTTCGGACAGTGCGGTGAAATCTGGCGTTAATGACCTATGGCAGCAGCCAGCGCCTTTGCTGACGACATCGCCAGCTGCTCCCCTCCTGGGCTCGTGACCCTATCGGTATTGTAATTATGTACACCATTGTTGCTTTTGAAAAGCAGTGGATTATTTACAATAAACTTGTTGTGGGAATAAATATACTATGAAGCAGTAGGCAGAATGCCCAACTCCTTAAACATATGCCTACAAGCTGATCGTGGGTGAGCACCACATATTATTCTTACAGCACGTTTTTGAGCAGTGAAGAATTTCTTTCTAAAAGATGAGTTACCCAGAACATTATTCCATATGACATTATCGAATGAAAATATGCAAAATGTGTCAACTTACATTTGTATCTCTCCACGCTTTGCAGTGGTTCTGAGACCATATGTGTCAGAACCATGTGTTTAGTAGTTCTAGAATGTGCTTTATCCAGTGTAAATTCTCATGAATATGGCCACCTAAAAAGTTTTGAAATTTCCACCCTGTTTATTAGATCCTAAGGATTTGTTATTCTTATCATTGGTGTAGTGCCCCTAGATGTGCAGAACTGAATAAGTGCCCCCCCCCCCTTTTTTTATGATTAGATCATTTGCAGAGAACCAGTCAATGTTACATTTTACTTTTAAGGACACTGAACCATTCCTTCTGTTTCGGTGCATTTGCTTGGGTTTATTACAAAACTAGTGTCGTCTGCAAAAAGAACTAATTGTGCTTGTTATATATTAGACAGAAGATCGTTTACATATACTTGGAACAGTAATGGACCTACGACTGAGCCTTGGGGAACCACATACATGATTTATACCCAGTCAGAATAATGTCTCCAGATTACATTGGTTGAGTTATTAAGTTCAACTTTCTATATTCTTTTGGTTCGATGTGACGTTACCCATTGGTTTGCTATACCATCAATCCCATAAAACTTCAATATATGTAGGAAAATACTGTGATTCACACAATCAAATGCCTTATACAGGTAGAAGAAACTACCAAGCGGGGCTATTTGATTATTTAATGTTTGTAAAATTTGGTGAGTGAACATTTAAATGGCATTCCAAGGAGAGCAACTCTTCTGATTTACAAACGGTGATTTACTGACGATATTGTTGCTAATGTGAGGTACTATCCTAGAATACATCACCTTCTCAAAACTTTTGGAAAATGATATCATCAGTGAAACGGGTAGTTGTTGACATCTCTCCTCTGACATTTCTTAAAGAGAGGTTTGACAATGGCATGCTTCAGTCTCCCTGGATAAACCCCTTGAGTTACTGTTGCATTATATATTTCAGATAAGACAGGGCTAATTATGTGGGAACAAATCTCTGGTGCTCTATTGGAAACACCATCAAAACAAGATGAGCTTTTATTTTTGAGAGACTACATAATTTTCTTATTTTTAGAAGGAGAAGTTGGTGTTACATTCATATGACTGAATTTCATGAGAGTTGCTTTTTCAACATACTGCTGTAATTTTGTCTTATGCTATTTTTTCCTATATTTTCTACAATATTTAAGAAATTATTACTAAATATTTGATACCTGTGACTCATTATTTATAACCATTCGATTCTGATCAATAGTGATGTTATCCTGTTCTGTATGTGGTTGTTCTGTCTCTTCTTTCACCACATATACAGCAGTAAGTGTTTTGTCGGAGTTACTGATTTCTGAAATGATGTGCATGTTCCTTGATTTTTTAATAACTTTTCTTAGTAATTTTGTAGTGCACAACTGCTATAGGATGTCTACTTGTCCTTGACAACAAATACATTTACCTTTTCACCTCACAAGATACCGTAATCCCTCTAGAGCTCCATGGTTTATTACACAGCCTTTTAATATCCTTCCTGCTTAGCTTATGCGGAAAGCTGTTTCCAAGTAATAGTATGACATTCTCGTGAAATGAACTAGTCTTTCTGTTGGGAAAGCGAGGGAAGAATTACAGTAGGGAACATACAGGTGTCGGGATATAGCTTTTCGTTTTATTTCAATTCTTGATTTTCCTTGCTGTATTTTAGAGCAGTAGCCCAGTCAATCTATTCAGTTGTTTAACATGTTAAGTATACTAACTACATATGTGTCGGGTAAGCTCAGAAAAATTACATGGTGGAGGGTATTTGGCGCCAGTATTACCCACTCTGTGCCCTCTTCCATTCCGTTACGTATAGAGGGGAGAAAGGCTTATGTATATTCCCTCACCCCCCCCCCCCCTAGACGTCACAGTCTCTCACATCTCATTCCGGCGAAACGAGATAAACGATAGATGCATTAGAATTATTGCATCTACGTCCAGTGCCGGTTCTATAATTTTACTAACAGAGTTTCGTCAAAAGAATATCTCCTTATTCGACGGAAAATATCAAAACAAAACCGCCTTCATTCCCAATTTTATTTTGGCGATCAATTTCGGCGTTTCACTACGCCATCTTCAGGCTCCCTGACGGACATGTAGGAAGAATCCAAATTCATGTACAATCAGAAATTGGGGCTAGCATACAGTCACTGGTATCAGAAGACAATGCGATTCCTTGATGCATTAGTTGCAGATCACAGCAGTGCTATAGTTAGTAACTGAAGCGAAATAATAATAGTAGTAGTAATAGTAGGGGTAGTGACAAAGGAATACGAAAATGCAATCTTGAGTACATACAAAACTGAGATATCATGACGTAGAGAGTTCTAATGGAAATTTAGGTAGGCTGCTCCAGCAAAGGCCTTTGGGAATGGATGGTGTTTAGTTGTAATGGGGTAGGTCATTAGCTGTCTTTTGAAGCCAGAGATGTAACTCAGTTTCGTGCTATTGGGAAGTAGATCATTCCCAAGTTCGTATACAGTCGCGTTCTTTAGCGAAGTTAGGTGGCATTCTAGAAATTTAAAGAGAGCTTCCATTCAGGACATCAACTGTAAATGTCGTACAAGTCCTTTCTGATGATTGTGTTTCGCAATTTATCTCAGCATGCTGCAAAGCAGAAATTACAGGTAATTAGTTTCAGTCGAATTGTATTATATGTAGTTTCATGATAGTCTACCATCCACTACAGATTTAGAGGACAGGTATACCGTCAGTCTGAAGCCAGTGTGAATAAATAATTGTCATACTCTGCTTGTATGCACAGGAAGTAAATTGTTGTGAGGAGGTATACAGAATATGGCTGCAAGCTGCTATAAATGTCTCAACAATAAGTTTGTCGTTGTTTAGGCTGCATTGTGAAAATTTTGTGAAATATGTGTACTATCCTATTCAGCGAACACTACTGTTGTGGATGTTTGTGTGCTTATTTTCCACTTCTGCGAAACTTCCTTTCAAGTGGTTGTAATATTGAAGAAAAAGAAAAAAACTGCGAAATAAATTTTTAATGCAATACCTAACACAACTGGTAATATAATCTAACAGCTTTTCGTCAAACGCAGAATGGAATTCACTTCGAGGTTCCTACTTCAAACATGGCCAGGTGATTCAGTTTTCACAGAAAACAACCGAAAAATGTTTGCTGTAAAGGCCTGCATCTCAGCATCGATTTGTTATCAGACAGACTCGATGCTAAGTTGAAGTTGAGTTGCAGAGCTAGAAAATAAACTTTTGTCGTTCGTTTCCTGCGAACAGTGACTCAGCTGGCCATGTTGTTCAAAATATGAACTAGAGTAGCAGCAGCATGAACAGCAAATAACTTCTAAGCATCAAGCAAGTGAAACAATGGAGTGTCGTACCTAACCACGGCGATGGGATTATTTGGCATAACTTCTTAGATAGCGTACGACAGTCTGATAGCAATTCCAGGTACCCTATGTGATGAAAAGTATCCAGACAACCACCAAAACAGACGATTTTCATATTAGGTGCATTGTGCTGCCACCTACTGCCAGGTACTCCATATCAGCGACCTCAGTAGTCATTGGACATCGTGAGAGAGCAGATTGGGGCGCTCCGCGGAACTCACGGATTTCGAACGTGGTCAGGTGATTGGGTGTCACTTGTGTCATATGTCTGTAAGCGAGATTTCCACACTCCTAAACATCCCTAGGTCCACTGTTTCCGATGTGATAGTGAAGTAGAAACGTGAATGGACACATCACAAAAGCGTACAGGATGACCTTGTCTGTTGACTGACAGAGTCCGCCGACAGTTGAAGAGGGTCGTAATGTGTAATAGGCGGACATCTATCAAGACTATCACACAGGAATTCCAAACTCAATCAGGATACACTACAAGTACAATGACAGTTAGGCAGGAGGTGAGAAAACTTGGATTTCATGGTGGAGCGGCTGCTCATAAGCCACACATCACGGAGGTAAATGCCAAAGGACGCCTCGCTTGGTGTAAGGGGTGTAAACATTGGACGATTGAAAAGTGCAAAAACGTTGTGCGGAGTGACGAATCACGGTACACAATGTGGCGATCCGATGGCAGGGTGTGAGTACGGCGAATACCCGGTGAACGTCTTCTGCGAGCGTGTGTAGTACCAAGAGTAAAATTCGGAGGCGGTGGTGTTACGGTGTGGTGGTGTTCTCATTGTAGGGGGCTTGCACCCCTTGTTTTGCGTGGCACTATCACAGCACAAGCCTACATTGATGTTTTAAGCACCTTCTTGCTTCCCACTTTTAGAGAGCAATCTGGGGATGGCGATTGCATCTTTCAACACGATCGAGCACCTGTTCGTAAGGCACGGCCTGTGGCGGAGTAGTTACACGACAATGACATCCCTATAACAGACTGGCCTGCATAGAGTCCTGGTCTGAATCCTATGGAACACCTTTGGGATGTTTTAGAACGCCGACTTCGTGCCAGGCCTCACCGACCGACATCGATACCTCTCCTCAGTGCAGATTCCGTGAAGAATGTGCTGCCATTCCCCAAGAAACCTTCCAGCAGCTGATTGAACGTATGCCTGCGAGAGTGGAAGCTGTCATCAAGGCTAAGGGTGGGCCAACACCATATTGAATTCCAGCATTACCGATGGAGGGCGCCACGAACTTGTAAGTCAATTTCAGCCAGGTGTCCGCATACTTTTGATCACATAGTGTACTTCAGTCAAAGAATTGACGAGGGAGAAGATGGAGAAAGCCCTCGCGGTGTACCAAGGGTACACACGGTCTTCTTGAAGGCGATTTGGAGCGTATACTTGTAGCCGGCGTCCCTGTTGTGGAACTTCTCAAATCGAGGCGCTCGACCCAGTGCGGCTTTCTCAGCGGAATGTCCAGCTCCTGTCTATAGCTGGCGGTGTCTTTGAAGGAGCCGGGCGCCACTGAGTGTGGTAAAAATATGAAAACTGATTAACTATTTACTGCCAGTTTTGTGTGTTAGCTAATGACAAGTTTCTCTTAATTTTCTGCCTCATTAACTGTTCATTCTTGTATTGCATATTGCAACCAAAAAAATTGTTGTAATGGTTCTGAGCACTATGGGACTTAACATCTGAGGTAATCAGTCCCCTAGAACTTAGAACTACTTAAACCTAACTAACCTAAGAACACACATCAATGCCCGAGGCAGGATTCGAACCTGCGACCGTAGCAGCAGCGCGGTTCCAGACTGAAGCACCTAGAACCGCTCGGCCACTGCGGCCGGCTATTGCAATCCACTAGGCCGATTAGGAAGGAGGAGTTTACAAGCTGACTGCCAAAATTGCTTCTATAGTGACCTAATATAGCCCAAAGACGGCTTCGGATTGGTCGGTATTTACATCATGCTATCGCAGACGGTGTCAACGCCATAGTGTAAACGTTGCGACGCATACCCGTGGCTCCTTTCTGCATCGAGAGCTCGCTTCCATGCACCGTTAAGATTATATCCGTCGTAACGGTTGAAGTTTTTCTCACAAATTCTTATTTCTACATCCTCTATAATTATGGCGTCCCAGTATGTGGGAGCCTGGGACAAAACATTTCTGTCGTTAAACAGTATTTTATGTTTGTGAGGCTGGACTCAGCAACACTTGAGGCACGTGATCAGGGAGATTGGGTATAACAAGAGAGAGGCTGCAAACGGTTTCGAGTGCCGCCGAAGAAGGACACCTTGTGAATCGGCTCAAGGGGCCAAGCTGGCTGCTTTCCTGCCATAGTTTTCACAACGAACAATGGCGAGCGTAAACCAACCATTACCGGAATTTCCTGCTGCGACGTCAAGGGTAAAATTAACTTTGCATCCACGGAAGAAGATAGGTCCATTCAGAACTATGCTTTGAGCAGTTCCGTTTACACCAAGTTTATTCTCCACACTTATAATATGCTTGTAAACAGGCATGCGGTTGCGGCGTTGACGATACAAACGTCGACGAGGCATAGTGCTTCAATTCTGTAGCAGGTAGAGCCCACAGCGGAATGATTCCGCTGGTCTGCGCTGCCCGCTTTTATACAGGGCGAACGACCTTGGTTACATAACTCAACTGATAACGGACTTAAACCCTGCGAGCGCGGACAGGAGGGCGTTATCCCGTACGCGTGCTGTAGTCTCACTAGCAGCACGCGTACCTTGGTGCGCCCGGCCAAGCTATGCGGGTTGCATCACCCACATTCGTAGGCGCTCAGAGGGCAGCAAGGTAGAACAAGCGCCGCAGACACGGACTGACACCATCGTTCCCACCCACCCTCAAGATACGAGATACGCTGCGCCCTGTTTAAGACGACATAACTCGTCATGCACCCAGTGTGTATGATGTCCCTTGTGAATGCGGTAGCATCTACATAGGTAGGACAATTTACACAGTTTCAGAGCTTTCTTCGAAGCACAAGAGACACATTAAACAATGTGAGCTTGAGAAGTCGGCCATAGCTGAGCATTCCCTGGAAAACGGACTCAAGGTACTGTCTGAAAACACGAGACTCTTAGCTCTGGGATCCGTCATATAAGAAGCGACTGAGATCAGAATGAACAGTAACAATTTTAACAGAGACCACGAGGTACACACTCAGTAGGTGGTGGGGGCGGGTTGTGGATATCGAAAGGAAGCAACGACGAATGCTTGACGCTTATATGGGGGGCAGGAGCGGCATTTTCGAACGTGGCGCCATCTGACGTTACTCGGTCCCGTGGCGGGCCGTAGCGACTACGAGCTGCCCAATCATCTTTCACGGGCCCTCGTTTCGGCCCTCTCTGACTGGCGCCAATTGCTGCAATCGTGGGTATATAAATGGACAATCGTTCCGCCCTGATAGTCAGTAGTTTTACTCTTGACGACAATGGCGGAGATGGCCATCGAAAGCTCGAGAATTTTATTCGAGTTGACGCGGCTTTAAAACCGGGAAGATTTTATTCAAAAAATATTATTCGAAAAACTTTTCATGTCCTGTACTACACGTCCTTCCTTTAAACTAAAAAAGATAATCGTAGATCCGTTGCTAGCCTCTTACGTCTCTTACCCAATCCTGCAGAAGAGCGAGCACCAAATTCATCACATTGGGGTCGAAGGCGACATAACAATCGTCGTCAATAAAATTGTTCTGGGCTGTTGACCGCATTGTCAATATATAATACTGTCCGACGTTTCGGCCAATTGTAATAATGGATGAACCGTCGAACAATTCTATATCCTCATAATTCTGACAACAGACCAGAAGAATTTTATTGGCAGTGACAACGGCAGCGGAAGCCTACGCTTACGTGACAGTCGTCGTTCTGTGGTCCGTTTTATACGGCTCCACAAATTCCTTCTGCGGTGGGACAGGATTACCTTCAACACCATACCGTCGAACTAGGAGATAAATGTGGGTACTACACTCGTATTACATTGTGACATAACAGCATTAGTGTTCCTGTAACTAGGTGGAATCTACAACCGACTGCTTGTATTACACTGCGAGATAAGTTGCGTATACAAGTTCCTCCACGCGCTGTGCAAACTCAGCGATAAGAACAACGCTGCTGTAATCCGAGGGGAAATATTAGGTGCTACCTTTTATTTTACATGCAAACATTCGTAGGAAGAACTAGCTCCAACACACCCTGCCTGTCTGGTACAGTCCTTGTAATCCCAGACAGCGTAAATGACAAGAAATAACCCTAGTTTGCGAACGCGATAAATATAAAGAGGCCCTCGGAATTTTAGGTTGATTACGTATTCAGTATCCGATCGTGCAGGGGTCGTAAATGTTACTGGTGGTAGTGCATCACTGATTTGTTTGTATTCTGGGGAATGGTGACAGGATTTCGCAAAAAAACGAAAGTGATTTAGAAGTAATGAGAACAGAAGTATATTCTAAAAATAGTGTGGAACAACATGCCATTAAACTGAGTGCGTCATTCACTGACGTTACACGATTACAAAACGAAAAAGAGAACAAGTATCTTAAGTCTTACGTGGTATTTTCCTAAAAAATTTTTTGTTGTTGATGGCTTCAGTTTAACATTTAGCTCCCTGTTGTTCAACCTATGTATCGCTGTTTGTAATTTGTCTTCACTGTCCTGTATGATTATTTGTCGTCGTCAAAACCATCATATATAGAAATTTATCTGTTCCAATACCTTGAGGTATTCTGTCCTGCATCCATTCTCTAGCCAGGCCAGTGATGGAGTTGTTGAAGAGTGTTGGTGACATACTACAGCTTTGCCTAACTTCCTGGTATACCCATATTTCTGGTGTCAGCTCTTTCTCAGCATACATTCTGGGTGTTTTCTTATATGCTCTGGGATACTTTTATCAGGTGCCTGGGATAACATCTTTTCTCCTTCATAGACCAGAGCTTTTTTCTGAGAATGCGGTCGAATGCCGCTTAGCAGCCGATCAACTCTAAATGTGATTCCAAATTCTCGTCTTTTTTGTATAATTTATTTCAGAGTGAAAACATCTTCAGCAGAGAATCTTACTTCATCGCAGCCAGCTTGCGGCTCTAACAAAATTTAATTGAAGATTCGAAGCCTTTCCTTAATGTTTTTACTGTGAATTTTTTAAGGAACCTTGAGAAACTGATTCCCCTGTAATTGGTTTTGTTACACATGCCTCCTTTCCTAAACAGTGAAGTAACTTTTTTACATGTCTATTTCACCTACATAAATATCTTATAGAGATGGAATTTTCAGAAATCTAGAAATCTTTCATCATATCTTACAAATTCTGAGTCAGTTCCATGTAACCTAGGTGTTTTCCTATTTTTTATTTTGTTGAATGGCTTTTTTTAATTTTGTGAAATCTGTTATATCTGTCGTTATCTCTGCTTTTTCTTTCGTTAGCTCTGCTGCATCTAGATTGTACTGTAATTTCTTATAGAGACGTGTACAGTTTTCAGAAGGAATGATGTTTATATTAGCAGTATTTCCTCTGTTCTTGTTAGCTGTCTGATCGGTACATATGTCCTGTCCAATGGGAACGTCATGTTCAACTCTGCATATATATGTATGCAACGAATATCTATGTGCTTCTTTATTACATTCTTATGTAGTCTCCTCAATCTATTCCTACAAGAACTCCCTATATGGCTTAATTTTTTTTTATTATATGACTTCTCCTACGTCCTCGTTCGAAATTTTAAGTCTCATTTATCGAAGATGGATTGTTTCTATACCTGTTCTTGCAATTAGGTGTCCCACCAAGATGACATGTCAATGTAGTTTATTTTATTCCGGTATTTGTACAATTCTTCGGTTGATATCCTCTATCAAATTTCAATCTTACTGTGATGATCCATTCGTTTAGCAATACGTACTGTAACGTAGCAAGTTTTTCGAGATGACTTGCAGCCGTTTGGTACGGTGGCTGCAGGACGGCTACTTTTTATTTTTTCGCTTTGCTCACAGCACAGTTGCCGCTACCTGCCGTGACAACTGCATAGAGTAACATTCAGTTGGTACGAAAATTCATACCATCTACGAATCTAAATAATCCATATTAGTTATTATTCGATTTTGTTCAAATTTGGTACACAGCCTTTTGTTATTAATGGAATGATGCTCTCAAAATTTCAGATTCTTATTTATTATAGTTCCGGAGATAACGAAAATTGTTTAGAAGTCCTAAAACCGGCGCTTATATTTTAAAACACATTTAGGAACAATAACAAATTGGCTTTCATTGTCATTTTAAGCCATTACAAAGTTATCAGTGCATAAAATCAATTAATTAGAATTTTCTTTTCAAAACTTTAGTTACTTTATATAACGTAATACAAAAAATCACTCAAAGTTATTATTTGCTTATAATTTTGCTGTGTGAGTGCATGAGAATGATTGAGTGAGTGTATGTGGGAGATACGTCAAACTTAATATGTCATTTTATGTAGAACCTTGTGCAAACGAACTATGGAAGGTTTGGTGCAACCATGATTCAGATGACGTATGTCGTTGTGAGTTTGCTTTTGTATAAAAGCAGCCAGAATGAAAGTTAGAGGCGGAATAAATTTATTTATCAATTTTGAGACTATTTTAAACTTTGCTTATTTTGATTAAACAATATACTAGAAATTGAAGTTTTGATGACATTAATTACTATCAGATTAGTGATTGGATAAGGCAAGTTTTGCCGCGAGAATGATCTGAAAGGAACATTCTGATTGGTCGTTTAGATAAACAGCCAATCAGAATTAAGGTGTTCCCGCGCGAATATAGTGAGCTCCGCTGAGAGTAGAGGAACTCAAGATAGTCGCCTGCTAACCGGCCTACGGATAACGCCATGTTAGATAGCTCCGTAAAAATAGTCTGTAAGATGAAGAACTAGTGAGTTCATTTCGGTTAGAAAGTGTCGTGGCTGAAGCGACTGGAGTTACGAATATTTTAATGAAAGTTTGGTGTTTCTAAATTAAATAGTTGGAGATTTATAAGCGTGTGAACTTTCTGGTCGTATTAACAATTCCGCGTGGCAGATTTCGTGCTCTGTACGGAATACTTTGGCGAGCACCCCTTACTAAGTAGACCACTGAAACGACCGAATGTTTAACTCGCGAAGAGTGATGGATCTGCAAATGTTAGATCGTGAAAATTAGTCGGGTCGGACTTACAAAATTTCTGGCTGTTTTTCGAGTGAAAATGTGTTGTACAGACAGTGAATTTTGAAGGATAAAGTATACCATATTAAATACGGACTTGATAGCCATTTCATGTGTTTCAGTATGAATAAAAAACAGTTCGATCTAAATTTTAAATGCGTTCTGGAAGTAGACTGCATCCTCCGAACGCCCGATTTTTTAAATATGAACTTTGAGGAACTGACTTTCAACTCGAGTTGCTCGGCCTCTGTGTGGTAGGTATCAGGTAGTGGTTTCATCAACACTGCTTTACACTGCCTAGCACGTATCTGCTGCTACACAGTGAAGGGACGTCGGGAGGAAGGAATGTCGATGTAGGTGGACTTTCGATAACTAGGAGAGAGAACGAAGACGACCGACTCCCCCCCCCCCCCCCCCCCCCCCCGTAGTACTGCTGTATGTCATTTTCCTATCTTCTGCCTATAAATACTACCGCTCCATTATATGCTCTTTGCTTAAGTGGTACTCCACTGAAACGTCAGATAATCTTCTAGATACACTCCTGGAAATTGAAATAAGAACACCGTGAATTCATTGTCCCAGGAAGGGGAAACTTTATTGACACATTCCTGGGGTCAGATACATCACATGATCACACTGACAGAACCACAGGCACATAGACACAGGCAACAGAGCATGCACAATGTCGGCACTAGTACAGTGTATATCCACCTTTCGCAGCAATGCAGGCTGCTATTCTCCCATGGAGACGATCGTAGAGATGCTGGATGTAGTCCTGTGGCACGGCTTGCCATGCCATTTCCACCTGGCGCCTCAGTTGGACCAGCGTTCGTGCTGGACGTGCAGACCGCGTGAGACGACGCTTCATCCAGTCCCAAACATGCTCAATGGGGGACAGATCCGGAGATCTTGCTGGCCAGGCTAGTTGACTTACACCTTCTAGAGCACGTTGGGTGGCACGGGATACATGCGGACGTGCATTGTCCTGTTGGAACAGCAAGTTCCCTTGCCGGTCTAGGAATGGTAGAACGATGGGTTCGATGACGGTTTGGATGTACCGTGCACTATTCAGTGTCCCCTCGACGATCACCAGTGGTGCACGGCCAGTGTAGGAGATCGCTCCCCACCCCATGATGCCGGGTGTTGGCCCTGTGTGCCTCGGTCGTATGCAGTCCTGATTGTGGCGCTCACCTGCACGGCGCCAAACACGCATACGACCATCATTTGCACCAAGGCAGAAGCGACTCTCATCGCTGAAGACGACACGTCTCCATTCGTCCCTCCATTCACGCCTGTCGCGACACCACTGGAGGCGGGCTGCACGATGTTGGGGCGTGAGCGGAAGACGGCCTAACGGTGTGCGGGACCGTAGCCCAGCTTCTTGGAGACGGTTGCGAATGGTCCTCGCCGATACCCCAGGAGCAACAGTGTCCCTAATTTGCTGGGAAGTGGCGGTGCGGTCCCCTACGGCACTGCGTAGGATCCTACGGTCTTGGCGTGCATCCGTGCGTCGCTGCGGTCCGGTCCCAGGTCGACGGGCACGTGCACCTCCCGCCGACCACTGGCGACAACATCGATGTACTGTGGAGACCTCACGCCCCACGTGTTGAGCAATTCGGCGGTACGTCCACCCGGCCTCCCGCATGCCCACTATACGCCCTCGCTCAAAGTCCGTCAACTGCACATACGGTTCACGTCCACGCTGTCGCGGCATGCTACCAGTGTTAAAGACTGCGATGGAGCTCCGTATGCCACGGCAAACTGGCTGACACTGACGGCGGCGGTGCACAAATGCTGCGCAGCTAGCGCCATTCGACGGCCAACACCGCGGTTCCTGGTGTGTCCGCTGTGCCGTGCGTGTGATCATTGCTTGTACAGCCCTCTCGCAGTGTCCGGAGCAAGTATGGTGGGTCTGACACACCGGTGTCAATGTGTTCTTTTTTCCATTTCCAGGAGTGTATTTAGTACTTTTGAACTCCTTCCTGATTTCTGTAATCCCTGCTATGTTGATATTATAATCATTGAGTATTTTGTTAAGCTCGGCCTCATTTTACCCCAGCTCCTTTACGTTTCATATTACAGCACTGATTATGTCTTTTATTCCAAAACTCTGAACCGTTTTCTTGCATGTTCGTAGCCCATGATTTCTCAGTTTTTATCGGAGGCGTATTTTGAGACGCGTGAGTGTGAAGATTTTTACATGGACAGATTACCGGCTTTCTTGCATGAATTCAGCCGAAGGAATCACTTGTGAGATCCAAAGCGCTACCATCAGTCCATCTAACGCCATGGCTGTGCATAGCGAATTACAAATAATGGGGGCACAATGGTCGAACAATTCAACTGAAGTACCTACCGAGCTATTCCTTATCGCAGTATCTATATCATTAGAGAACTTCAAGCGTAGTACTTCAGTATCCCACTTCTTTGCCCATTGATTCTTCCTGACTAATCTCATAAACTGCAGCCTACTCTTTCTCACTACCAAATTGTGAACTGGGTCTATATCTGCTCCCAGGTTTGCCTTACCATCCAGTATCTGATTTCGGAACCTCTGCCTCACCTTGATGTAATCTAACTGAAATTTTCCCGTATCTCCAGGCCTTTTCCAAGTATACCTCCTCCTCTTGTGATTCTTGAACAGATTATTCGCTATTACTAGCTAAAATTTGTTGCAGAACTCGATTAGTCTTTCTCTTATATCATTCCAATTACTAACCCCATATTCTTCTGTAACCCTTTCTACTACTACTTCCCCCAAAACAGCATTCTAGTTCCCCATATTGTTAGATTTTAATCTCCCTTTACGTACTGAATTACACGTTGAGTATCTTCATATATTTTCTCTCTCTCTTCATATTCAGCTTGCGACGTCGCCATTTATACCTGCACTATCGTCGACGATGTTGGTTTGGTGTCGTTTCTGATGAAAACAATCTTAGCAATGAACTGTACACAGTAACTCACTCTCTGCCCTGCCTTCCTATTCATAACAAATCCTACTCCCGTGGTACCACTTTCTGCTGCTATCGATATTACCCTATATTCATATGAACAGAAATCTAAAGCCTTAGCATTTCCCTCTTCAGATTTTTTGGCTTCCGTATGTCGTTAAAACTTCCGATGTTCCACGCTCCGACTTGTAGAATGTTATCCTTTCGTTTGTTATTCGATCTTTTCCTCATGGTCACCTCCCCCTTGGCAGTCCTCTCCCGAAGATCTGGATGGTGGACTATTCCGGAATCTTTCGGCAACGGAGAGATCATTATGACTTTTTTTCAATTACAGACCACAAGTCCTGTGGACAGACGTTACTTGTCTTTAATACAGTAGTTTCCATTGCCTTCATTCTCATGCCGTTGATCATTGCTGATCCTTCCGCCTTTGGAGCAGTTTCCCAGCCCAAGGGCAATACAGTGACCTGAATCTCTGTCCACGTCTCCACCCTCTTTGAGAACGCCGTTGGCTGGATGAGGGTGACTTCTTATGCCGGAAGTCTTCGGCCTCCATTGACACAGGATTTATATGAAACATAACTAACATACATTTATATATAACATTAGTTTCGATTACATTTATGCTGCTTCTCTTTATATTTGTGTCGACATAGAGAGGGTGATTGTTAACGTTTAAAAACCCTCGAATCAACGTAGATGACGCTCAGAAATTTAATATACCACACATGGCACCGAAAATGTCGGGAAATATCCCATAAGTGGATGACAAGTGTTGATCAAGTGACATCATTAGATGGCGTACCTCGCCGCACCTGCAGCCACTGGGCTTGTCGATCCTACGTTAGCCGGTAGGGGACAATGCTACAAGCCGCTCCGCTAGGCTACCCTGGTTTGAAACATCTTTCGTAAATGTTTACCGAGGAAAATTACCAAACAGCCCTATGTTTCCAGAAGTTATTTTATTTAGACAACCAGTTTCGGCATTTCAATAATGTCATCTTCAGGGCCCTTGCACTCCATGTACAGACAACTACATATATCGATACTTGCATACATGGGCCATCAGTACATGGAGTCCATGAATTCGTTTTTGGAGTGTTTACTTCCAAGAAATGACAATAAGGCTTCTAAGCAAACACTTCAAAAACGAATTCACTGAATCCAGAGGCTGATGGCCCGAGTATGCAAGTATCGATGTATGTGATTGCCTGTACATTAAGTGAATAGGGGATTGAAGATGGCATTATTGAAATGCCGACACTGCATGTCTAAATAAAATAGCTTCTCAAAACATGCAGCTGTTTGGCGATTTTCCTTTGTAAATATCTGAGCGGTCGCTGTCCCGATTCCACAACGGATCAACAGGGATGTCGTAAAAGTGATGTGTTGCAAATGTAGAGTGTTACAGATTTATTGTCCTGGCTGCAACCAAGCAAAAACTGTTATTATTTTGTATTTCTATCATTTTGTCCTTTCTGTTTTGTATACGGGCCTTGTTTAGTGAAGAACACGCAGGTCATTTACTGGTAGCGGTGCAATCCGGGAGCTTATACTGATTTACTTGTAACGCAGTACCGTAGATTTTGTGATGACAATTGACAGGAACGCTACGTATGGTGCGGAACTAACTTGACTACGCTTGGAGGCGTTTCGTGTGACCAAAGGGTACTCATAGAACATTTGTAGAGCGCAAAATGTAAACTTTATGGTTCTATTCATGTATGAATCATATATACAAAGCGTTTAAAACGAGTGATTTACTTATAGCAGCCCTGTAGATTCCAGAGATTTCTGGTTACTGCTGTTGACACCCTTGTTTAGGGGGTGCTGGCAGAACGCCTGAGTTGCAGACAATGTCATGAGAGAGTGGTGTGGTTTTGGCGATGCCGTACGTTAACAGGTGTGAAGGCCAAAACATGATACTGGCTGCCTCTAGGAAGAGCTTTTGCTGACAGCTAGTTTGCCATTGATGTTTAATAGTTTTATATAGCACTTTTAACTTCTCTTTTTTCCGTATTTTTTGTGTGATGTGATTTAATTATTTTATGTAAACATTATCTACTTTCTGTACACTAGTTCGAATGTCCTTGTCATCAGAAACTCGCTACTGCATATATACCGTCTAATTAGTATAGATTATTTTAACACTAACATTGCTCTATCAGTGTTCACAGTTCTGAATTGTAATGATATTACAACAGCCTCACACTAGTGTACGCTAAAGATATTCTTGTGGTCTTACTACCAATGCCATCTATCTGTAAACATAACACTTGTGTAGAGAGTCTATGTTGCTGAAACCGTTCACTTGGCTCCCAAATTACAGTTGCAGGTTGCCTATTGGCGGCTTCCAGAGGCTACAAAAATTTGAGTTTCAGAATTTCATTTAATTAAATTCTTCATTTGTGAGGCCATATTGTCCATATTTGCTTTATATTACATATTATATATTTAACGAGAAATATACAATAAACAGCAGTTGTACTACATTGTGATGTGCCTGACACCAAGAAATACGCAGTGCTGCAAAGCAGTTTGGGATTAGGCCAAAATAAACAGTGCCAAACGAAGGAATACTACAAAACCGAGCCAGCAGATCACGTTTCCTTATTTGAGTGAAAATCAGGCATCAGATACCACTACTGTCAATATTTTATTTCAACAAAAAGAAATGCGTTTGCTGCCAAATTTCGCATCTTCTTACAATTTTAAAGACGTTTTTGAAATGTTCTCAATACTTTCACATAATTATTCAAGATTTAAAATTTTAAATGCTGTTATAATCAACTCATTATGACTTACAAATTTACATACAAGATTTGACACAGCAAATAAAGCGTTAAAGTTAGAAAATGTGATGCTATTTCTATCATCATTCCTACCCCATTCTAACTCGAAATCTGAAACATTACTGATCGTATTTTCACCTACATTGAGCAACTCTTCAAAATATTCCCTCCATCTGCCGAAGGCATCCACAAGATTAACCAGCAGTTTTCCTGACCTGTCCAAAATACTTGTCATTTCCTTCTCACCTCCCTTTCGAAGACTGCTAATTACACTCCAGAATGGTTTTCCAGCAGCTTGACCCATAGTCTCCAACCTGTTTCCAAAGTCTTCCCAAGATTACTTCTTGGATGCTGCAATTATCTGTTTGGCTTTGTTTCTTTCTTCAACATAACTTTCTCTGTCTACCTGAGTTATAGTATGTAGCCATTTTTGATACGCCTTCTTTTTCCTTTTACAGGCTGCCTTGACTGTGTCATTCCACCAAGCTGTTTGCTTCATCCTACTTTTACACACTACTGTTCCAAGACATTCTTTAGCCACTTCTAGTATTGTATCCCTGTACTTTGTCAATCCCTTTTCCAATGACTGTAATTGACTACATTCAACTAACTGGTACCTTTCTGAGATGGCTGTTATGTACTTGTGCCTGATTTCCTTATCCTGAAGTTCCTCCACTCTTATCCTCCTACATATGGACCTGACCTCCTGCACTTTCGGCCTCACAATCCCAATTTCACTGCAGGAGGAAGTGGAGAAAATGGTCAATAGATTGCAGTGCAATAAAGCAGCTGGGGTGGATGAAATTAAGTCGGAACTCATCAAATACAGTGGAATGTCAGGCCTTAAATGGCTACACAGGATAACTGAAATGGCCTGGGAGTCGGGACAGGTTCCATCAGACTGGACAAAAGCAGTAATCACACCAATCTTCAAACATGGAAACAGAAAAGATTGTAACAACTACAGAGGTATCTCTTTAATCAGCGTTGTGGGTAAAATCTTCTCAGGTATTGTTGAAAGGAAAGTGCGAGTATTAGTTGAGGACCAATTGGATGAAAATCAGTGTGGGTTTAGGCCTCTTAGAGGTTGTCAGGACCAGATCTTTAGCTTACGGCAAATAATGGAGAAGTGTTATGAGTGGAACAGGGAATTGTATCTATGCTTTATAGATCTAGAAAAGGCATATGACCGGGTTCCTAGGAGGATGTTATTGTCTGTTCTACGAGATTATGGAATAGGAGGGAAACTTTTGCAAGCAATTAAAGGGCTTTACATGGATAGTCAGGCAGCAGATAGAGTTGACGGTAAATTGAGTTCATGGTTCAGAGTAGTTTCAGGGGTAAGACAAGGCTGCAACCTGTCTCCACTGTTGTTCATATTATTTATGGATCATATGTTGAAAACTGTGGTGTCACCGCCAGACACCACACTTGTTAGGTCGTAGCCTTTAAATCGGCCGCGGTCCGGTAGTATACCTCGGACCCGCGTGTCGCCACTATCAGTGATTGCAGACCGAGCGCCGCCACACGGCAGGTCTAGAGAGACTTCCTAGCACTCGCCCCAGTTGTACAGCCGACTTTGCTAGCGATGGTTCACTGACAAATTACGCTCTCATTAGCCGAGACGATAGTTAGCATAGCCTTCAGCTACGTCATTTGCTACGACCTAGCAAGGCGCCATTACCAGTTACTATTGATGCTGTAAAACATGTACCGTCAAGCGCGATGTTCACCAATTATGGATTAAAGTTAAGTATTCCAGCAGCTCCGTACTTTTTTTACTAGTCTCAACTCCTTTAACTGTTCCAGACCTCACGCCAGCCTGCGTGTGCTTAAACGTGTGCCTTTCGGCTTCCTCATAGTGGCTTGGCTGTCTTGCCAAGCCACAACAAAAACAATAGGCTGGCTGGGTGAGATTAAGATATGTGAACACAAAATAAACAGTCTTGCATATGCGGATGACTTAGTTGTGATGGCAAATTCTATTGAAAGTTTGCAAAGTAATATTTCAGAGCTAGATCAGAAATGTAAGGACTATGGTATGAAGATTAGCATCTCCAAAACGAAAGTAATGTCAGTGGGAAAGAAATATAAACGGATTGAGTGCCAAATAGAAGGAACAAAGTTAGAACAGGTGGACGGTTTCAAGTACTTAGGATGCATATTCTCACAGGATGGCAACATAGTGAAAGAACTGGGAGCGAGGTGTAGCATAGCTAATGCAGTGAGTGCTCAGCTACGATCTACTCTCTTCTGCAAGAAGGAAGTCAGTACCAAGACTAAGTTATCTGTGCACCGTTCAATCTTTCGATCAACTTTGTTGTATGGGAGCGAAAGCTGGGTGGATTCAGGTTACCTTATCAACAAGGTTGAGGTTACGGATATGAAAGTAGCTAGGATGAATGCAAGTACTAGTAGATGGGAACAATGGCAGTAGGGTGTCCACAACGAGGAAATCAAAGAAAAACTGGGAATGAACGCTATAGATGTAGCAGTCAGGGCGAATAGGCTTAGATGGTGGGGTCATGTTACACGCATGGGAGAAGCAAGGTTACCCAAGAGACTCATGGGTTCAGCAGTAGAGGGTAGGAGGAGTCGGGGCAGACCAAGGAGAAGGTACCTGGATTCGGTTAAGAATGATTTTGAAGTAATAGGTTCAACATCAGAAGAGACACCAATGTTAGCACTGAACAGGGGATCATGGAGGAATTTTATAAGGGGGCTATGCTCCAGACTGAACGCTGAAAGGCATAATCAGTCTTAAATGATGATGATGATGATGATGATGATGATGATGATGATGATGATGAGTTAGAAAATGTGTATACGTATTGATGGAGCTAAATCACGTCGCGGAAAAAAAATGGTTCAAATGGCTCTGAGCACTATGGGACTTAACTTCTGAGGTCATCAGTCCCCTAGAACTTAGAACTACTTTAACGCAACTAACCTAAGGAGATCACACACATCCATGCCCGAGGCAGGATTCGAACTTGCGACCGTAGCAGTCACGCGGTTCCGGACTGAGCGCCTAGAACCGCGAGACCACCGCGGCCGGCGCGTCGCGGAAATTATCAGGACTGAATTCATCCAGTATTTGAGAATAAGAGCATTTTGTGACTTCCAATAAACCGCATACATAATTTCAAACCATTCCGAAACCGTTTTCGCTGTCACACGACCACAAAATAATGAAAGGAAGAAAGTTTAAGACTTACATTTTCGATTTTCATGCAGTAAAATTTCAGTCTCTGGCATTAAATTTAATTTTATCGTTTCTTTACAGCTAACTCCATTCACGACACACTTTTCAGACAATATCTACATCCAATGAGATGAAAAAATCATAAGATAGCGATATGTACATATACAGATGTCAGTAGTACAGCGTGCAAAGGTATAAAGGAGTAGTGAATTGACGGAGCTGTCATTTGTACTCTGGTGATTCATGTGAAAATGTTTCAGACGTGATTATCGCCACACCATGGGAATTAACAGAATCTGAGCGAGGAATGGTAGATGGATCTAGGCATATCATACAATCCATTTCGGAAAGCATTAGGGATTTCAGTATTCCGAAATCCACGTGTAACGAGAATATCAGATTTCAGGCATTACTTCTCACCACGGACAATGCAGTTGCCGACGACCTCCACTTAACCACCGAGAGCAGCAGCATTTGAGAAGAGTTGCCAGTGCTAAAGAGACAAACAACACTGCGTGAAATAACGGCAGAAATCAGTGTGGGACGTACGATGAACGTATCCGTTATGACAGAGCGGCGAAATTTGGCGTTAATGGGCTGTGGCAGCAGACGACAGCCGCGAGTACCTCTGCTAAGTGCACTAAATCGACTGCAGCGCCTCTCTTCGCTCGTGACTATATCGGTTGGACCATAGACGACTGTAAAACCGTGGCCTCGCCACATGAGTCCCGATTTAATTTGATAAGAGCTAACAGTACGATTCGAGTCTGTCACAAACTCCAGGAAGCCATAAAGTTACCAACAAGGCAATCTGGTGGTGGCTCCTTAACGACTGAGCCGTATTTACATGTAATGGACTGTGTCCTCTGATGCAACTGAACCGAATATTGACTAGAAATGATTATGGTCGGGTACTTGGAGACCATTTAAACAAGTAACTGGGCCACAGCTGTTTGCGATTGGTTTGAAGATCATTCTCGAGAATTCGACCGAAAGAGTTGGCCTCCCAGATACATAATCGAGACGTCAGTTCGTGCACAAAATCCTGCACCAGTAACGCTTTTGCAGTTATGGACGATTATGAAGGCAGTAAGTATATTTTTGCAGGGGACCTCCAACGACTTGCCACGTCGTCCTGCTGCATTGCACCGACAAAAGGAGGTCCGACTAGATATTAGGAGGTATCTCATGACTTTCGTCAACTCACTGCATATCACTCCAAGTACCTGCAAAATTAGATCATTGCAAGACTCATAGTTCGGGAGATATGACATCATAGACACTGGGATGCGAGGAAAATTAGCTTTTATTTAAATTGGAGCTCAGACAACCCAGACTGTATTAACACACTAACAAACTTTAAGCATAATTTCAAACCTTTTGTGAAATTTTTGGCTTATGTAAGTAACAACAAATATTTAACACATTTGTAAAGTAATTACGTATTTGAAGCTCTGTGTACATCTATAAACATATTCAGCAAGCCACGGTGCGTGGAGGAGAATACCCGTACCACTATTAGTCATTTCCTTTCTTCTTCCACTCGCAAACAGAGCGAGATGAAAACGGCTCCTCTACGAACCCCATTTTCTCTTATCTGATCTTCGTGGTCCTTACGCGAAATGTGCATTGGCTGCAGTATAATCGTTCTGCAGTCAACTTCACATGCTGATTGTCTAAATTCTCTCAATAGCACTCCACTGGGGGCCGAACTGCACAATGCACAATAACGCTGGGTGCGGTGTGGGGCGGCGGTGGGGTGTACTGCTGTGGCCTGTTGTGGGATTGTGAACCACTGAGAACTACGGCGGGGCGACGCCTCTCCGTCGTTTCTAGGTCCCGGGTTTAATACACAAACACACACATGTCCTACATATGGGAGTCTGTGTGATGCCCAAGAGACAGTATGTTTTTACTATTATACTGTTTAAAGGATTCTTTAAAGCAAAATTTAACACTTCGACTATCTTTTTGCTATCTGCTTCTGTCACACAGCTGCGCTACAACGCTCCGTTGGGGTATTCTCTTAATTTACATTAGTCGGTTTTGTACCATTAAGAACGACGTGTTGAATTATTTCTGCAAAGATATTCTAAATCCAATCACAAATCTGGTCCAATACTTTGTAATCTCCAAATTTCTTCACTGCACGACTTTGTGGAGCTGTATTGAACGTCTTCCAGAAGTCAGACAACATGGAAATAAGGTGAACGTCTTTCTTTGCGACGCTGTGAATCTCATGGATTAACGGAGCGACCTGAATTTGACAAGATCTCTGTTTGCGCAGTGCTTGTTGATTTCTGTGTAGGAGATTCTTCGTTGTCCAGGAACGTCACAATGATGATGAGGTCCCATACTCCGAGGAGCGCAGGGGTCTCCTGCTACCGCCGTACTAGGCAAGGTCGTAGCGGAGTTGGTTTGCCATTGCCTTCCTCCGACAGTAATGGAGATGGAGGATGATGATGATGATGAAGACGACACAACACCACCCAGTCATCTCGAGGCAGGAAAAATTCGTAACCCCACCGGGAATCGAACTCGGGTCCCCGTGCGCTGGAAGCCAGAACGCTACCGCAAGACCACGAGCTGCAGACGTCACAATACATGAGTATAAAGTAGCTGTCGATAAACCTGCATATTACCTCGAAATTCTTCTGGTTTAGCGTGACAGTCACTTGACAAAACATATGCGCGATGAAATACACTGACAGAATAAAATCGCAACACCAAGAAGGTGTTGCGCGGAATGATCGAAAGCAGGTAGGCGTGTTTCTACATGTGAAAGATGATGTCCATTCAGATTCCGTGTCAGTCGCATAACAGTGGCGCTAGTAGTGTTACTATTTGGATGGAAATGAGATTTGCTTTAGATAAGTGCTGTAACGGTCATGAGCGGTAGTCACCTTTAAGATTGGACGTCGTAAGTTGATGTTAGTCAAGAGTGCCTTTACGTCCACAAAGGCGCCACTAGCAACACTTCACTCAGTTTGAACGAGGTCGTCTAATAGGGCTAAGAGAAGTTGTTCCTTCTGCGATATTGAAGAGTGACTTGGTAGGATTGTAGCCACTGTACATGATCGCTGGCATCGGTGGTCACGGTAATGTACGGTCGCAAGAAGACGGGCTCCGGATGGCCACGTGGCACTATCGCGAGGAAAACATTGTATTCGACGTATGACCATGGCACATCTTACTGGATTTGCAACATTAATTTGAGGAGCAGTTGGCTTCACGCTGACTGAACGAACTGTTACAAATCAGTTTGAAACGTCCCCTTAGAAAAATTAATGAATGACTGTGCTGGTAAACCTCTTACTTTATTTGATTTTCAAACAGCTGAGCAGAACAGAACGTACTCAGACATTTCGCTCTTTACCTATTCTGATCAACACTAAACTGACACACAATATTTTTAGCGCAACCCAATCTGACTTTCAAAAATCCCTACCAAAGAATGGCCCTGACTAACAATAACCTATACCTTTCATGAATCACTTACCTCTCAAAAATCTTCGTTACTCAAACTACTGCAATACAGCGAGCGCCAATACTGCCAGCTAAATAAAAGATTCTAACTACTGAAGGCACTAACTACTGATAGGCATAGTCAGCAAATGAAAGATTTTGATAGAGAACAAACAATGTATTTACCTCAATAATGTTCCAAAGTCATTATATATATATATATATATATATATATATATATATATATATATATATCAGTTCCTGATACCCAATATTACAAATTTACTCTTTCTGATGGACACACGTCCAGATCGTCCGCTATCAAGATTCTGCCATCTCTCTCCCCACATCCACCACTGCTGGCGGCTCACCACCAACTGCGCAACGCTACGCACTGTTAATAGTCAACTGCCCAACACTACTATAGCAAATTCCAACAATGCAAACCAGCCACAGACTGCAGCACAGTCAGTGATTTTCATATAGAGCGCTACGTGGCGTTACCAACATAAAAACCTAAACAGCCTGCTTACATAGCCCCCGTGCTCCCCACAAAAAAATTTTACAAATTGTTTTGGGCAGTGGCCAATACAGATCTGAAATTTTTTTATAATTATAATAACATAGATATCAAATGCACACACTTATTTATATAATGTTGGTCAAAAGCTGAAATTTTCTCACAGTCCATAAAGACAGTCCTGATCATTCATCACAGTAAAATCGCAGTTTTTTTCTTTTTCTCAAAGTCTGAGCAGTAAAAGAAAATGCACAGGGAAGTAGTGAATTTCCATGCAGTCTTGAAGAAGTAGTGTTGTCCTTCCAACGGAAAGACAGTGCAGACTCTTGACATGCAGACAGGTAATGGGCCGCAACAGAGAAACCCACAGCAGAGTCAGTCGAAGTTTTGAAGAATATTGGTAGGTAGGTAATCACAGAGCAGACCCACTGTAGTCCTGGTAGAGATTATGGTATTGGTGGGCCACCAGAGGTGCAGACCCACTGCAGTCCTTGTAGAAATAATGGTACTGGTGAGTCATCAAAGGTGTAGACGCACTGTAGTCCTTGTAGAGATGGCCAGCAGCCATCTGTTGCGACTGTGCAGGTGCCCAATAACCATCGAAGAATCTTGCGGACAATATAGGAAGTCCATAAACCACCACTTGTGCACTCACAAAGTTTTTGGAATTGTCCTTAGAACCAGCAATGCTGTTAACCAGTCCCTTGCTGAACTATCAACACACGTGCAAACACTAACAGTCCCAACTTCTCACATATTGTGCATATCCTATGACCAACAGAAACGTGTGCAGTGAAATGAAACTTAATTTGAAGAACTAGTGTCTATACAATTATAAATTTACAATACAAGAATACAATTACAAAGGTACAAAATACATAATTAAAGAACATAAGAGTACAGATAACATTTGTAGTAATACAGGTTTTACAAAAGAATAGAAATAAACATGTACATCAGTGTTACAGGAATTATGACATAAGTAAATAAATAAAATAATGAGAATAGGTTTCGAAACATTAACTTCACACATGAGCATTAAAACAGAACAGAATAAATAATGTCTAAACATCTTTACATAGAAAATCAACATATATAAGAAAAATTCTACAACATAACTCTACTTCAATAACAACTCCGATCCAGACGCGCTGCCCAGTTGACCGCCTGCAACCAACCTGTCTGCATGCTAGGCACACTGGACGTACAACAGGAGATATGGTCTGGGGTGCAGCTTCATATGACAGCGAGAGCACTCTCGTGGTTATGCCATGCACTCTATAAATTTGTATGGCAATCTGGTGGTTCGATCTGTGGTGCTGCCATTCATGAACGGCACTCCAGGGGGTAATTTCCAACAGTATAACGCTCATCCACACACTCAGCTCGCTGTACAGTGTCGATATGTTGCCTTAGCCTACTCCATCGCCAGATCTGCCTCCAACCGAGCACAGATGGGATATAAATGGAAGACCACTCAAGCGTCATCCACAAACAGCATAAACCGTCCATCTATTGATTGATCACGTCCAACAGGTATGGAAGTCCATCCCACAAACTGACATCCGGCAACTGCGCAACACAGTTCATCTACGTTCGCTTGTTTGCATTCTACATTGTGGCTATTTCATCGATTATTACTGTTTCAGCATTTCACATTTACAATGTTATTCATTTAGAATGTTACCTAGACAAACATATTCCCAATAATTTTTTCACAATGCGGGGCCACAGTAATAATATATTTCTTTAAAGTCAGTACCGCCACTAGACTGTTTTTTATTTGCAGTGTTACATTTACACGATCATGATTTCGGCTTCAAAGTTCCATTATAAAGTGTTTTAAGTGTTATACAGTGCCTAAGATGGCATACTGTCGTATTTAAAATACACTATAGACACATTGTCTAAGGGTCGATATTTCTGGTAAAGCCTACTGCTTTGTTTTATCCTACGACAGTATGCCATCTTAGGCACTGTATAACACCTAAAACAGCCGGCCGCGGTGGTCTCGCGGTTCTAGGCGCGCAGTCCGGAACCGTGCGACTGCTACGGTCGCAGGTTCGAATCCTGCCTCGGGCATGGATGTGTGTGATGTCCTTAGGTTAGTTAGGTTTAAGTAGTTCTAAGTTCTAGGGGACTGATGACCACAGCAGTTGAGTCCCATAGTGCTCAGAGCCATTTGAACCATTTCAACACCTAAAACACTTGATAATGGCACTTTGAAGCCGAAATCATGATCGTGTAAATCAAATAAAAAACAGTCCAATGACGGTACTGGCTTTAAAAAAATATATTCCCGATATTTCATTACTCTACATTGATTATTTTCTGGTGTTGCAATTTTTTGTCGTCAGTATATTTACCTTTGAACAGTTCACGACATGCCAGGTACACTTTCAATTTTGCCAGTACTTCTTCCCTATTTTTCCAAGTTATTCAAGACACGGTTAAGGTAACTCTGCCCTTGTGGATTGATATCGGAATGCTGGCGTAATGTCATGTTACTTGCTGTAAACAGATACACACTGTACAGTGTTCTGCCACAAAGTCATGGCTAGGAACTCAGTTGTGCCTTCCTCCATGTCTGGTGTTCCAAACAACAGCAAGTTTTTCCGGCTTCTGAAACCGTCTTTGGTATGTAGCAAGCACCATAAACTTATTCACAGGTCACGCATTACTTTTGCACTACGAAGAGGTGGCTTCCCTGTTCGCTGGTGAAGTTTCCTTAGATAATATTAGCACTGTCCACGTCTTCTATCCTACCTTAAGAAAGTAACACGAAAGCAGCGATTAGAAATTTCGGTGAACCCCATGGCGTGACACGCCAACCATTTGCCCCTGCTCTGTGATACATTTATCAATAGGCCTTTTTGGGAAAGATGTAGAATTTCACTATGTCATCTGTGTGATGTATATGTGTGATTCCATGATTCATTAATCCAAACCCCTTACGCCAACCCGAGTATTGTAACTCTCAGCTAGTTCTGGCTCAGGTTGGTACGTGTTATGCTTTACAAGATGTTCAAAACCCATTTTCGACCATGAGTTGTGTACATCAGTTACTTTGCAATCGTTGACGATACCACAGTCACTCGTCCACTTTTGAAAGACTCCAAAGAAAACAGCAAACAGTATGGTGATCCTGTAGAGCCAGAAACCATAACAATTTGCCTCTGTCAAAGTTACATAAAACAGCAAAATTTTCCATTCTCTCCACAGTAATTCTGTCGATTGACTTCCTTGCAGGTCTGGCGTTGTTAAATACCCATCGTACCGCGTTACACTGCCAACACACAACGTAGACGAAGTCATTTCGATGGTAGAGCGTTGCGCTTCATGTCAGTAGACCATCATCATCAAACACGCCGAAATTTCTATAAATATTTCCAACGTTCTGGTAATAAGCCGTCAATATAGTGACTGTATTATCTTCTTGAGAACTACTATTGACTCACATGTGTCTACAACAGTACAGTTTCAGAATGAAACGAAATGGAATCAGAGACGAAAATTCTAAGTAGCGGCCGGCCGAAGTGGCCGTGCGGTTAAAGGCGCTGCAGTCTGGAACCGCAAGACCGCTACGGTCGCAGGTTCGAATCCTGCCTCGGGCATGGATGTTTGTGATGTCCTTAGGTTAGTTAGGTTTAACTAGTTCTAAGTTCTAGGGGACTAATGACCTCAGCAGTTGAGTCCCATAGTGCTCAGAGCCATTTTTCTAAGTAGCGACGGGACATTTCATTTCATAAATATTACTAAGCGATTGACGTTCCTTTCGGCTTCAACTAAAGGTCTCAGACTTTAAGTATTTTAGAAGGGCGGAGAAAAGCCTAGTTGCTGTAGTAAGTACATCATGAGAATAAAGATTCGAAAACTGGAGTCTGTCATCGCACAAGGGGCTGGAAAACATTACTTAAAAAAGTCAAACAAAAGCAGCGTTCTCACAAGCGTTGGGATAGTGTGTGTCTAAACAAAATTTATAAGAAGGATACATGTAAATACGTACTGCCGATTACTATAGTGTTAGTTAGGAGCGGGACAACAATAACGTACACGGACGGTTTCCTCGGAAATGGAGCTCAACAAAGCCACGGTGGCTATATAAGGAGATGTGCTGCCCCTGAAATTCATATCACTTCAGCAGCAGGAGAGGGCAGCGCGGGACGACGGCAGCTTTACACAGCGAGAACTCATCACGTAAGTATAGGTAAGTACGTCTCTCCACAGGTGCGTCGTCGAATACTCGTCTGCGGCTCTTCTCATCTGAGGCTCTTCTCATCCGCGGCTCTTCTCATCTGCGGCTCTTCTCATCTGAGGCTCTTCTCATCCGGGACTCTACACGCCTGCACGACCATACGCCTGCACGACTACACGCCTGAACGTCTACTCGCTGGCTGTGGCTACACATCTGTGACTTACGCGTCTGGGGCTGTACGTCTGACTCTTAACTGTTTGCCGCTACGCCTCTGTTACTTTGTGTCTAGGACTACGCATGTGGAAATGCTGAGTGTCCACACTCGTCACGTTCGTCAGTCAACTCGGATGGGTCTGCACACCACGCGAGCCCGTGTCTACACTGAGCTTACCATCCGCGAGTCTACGCTGCACGTCCACGAGGCCACGCTACGCCAGGCGTCCGCGACTCTGCCTTACACGTCCAGAAGTCCACGCTGTGCGTCCACGAGTCTGCGATTTGCCTCGGCCGAGTTAAGCTCTGGCTCGGCCCGTCACTGGTCCGCCTAGGACAGGCCGCGCCACGCGTCGGCCTGACGGGCCCTGTATCCTGCTGAGGCCTGCCGACCTTTTAAGGTTTTGCTGCCGGCCTTTTCAGGCCGTGCGCAGGTCATGTTGCAGGTTCAGAGCTTCGGGAAGTCGAGGCCGCTGACGAGTGGGCGTACGGCGTGGACGAGACTGGGCGTACGGAGTCTGCGAGCGGACGTGCAGCGTCGAGTGGACGAAGAGCGTGGATGAGTGGCTGCCACGCATCTGTGACGACGCATCCGTGACTCTGCTACGCTTCCGTGACTCTGCTACGCATCTGCGATTCTACGCATCTGTGACTCCTGACTCTGCTACGCATCTGCGACTCGACGCATCTGTGACTCCATGTTACACATCGGTGACTCTACGCTACGCGTCGGCCACACTACGCAGCAGCGAACTCTACCCACTCTACGCAGCTGCTACGCACCGTTGACCAAGAGGATGACGTCTCTACAAGTCACCTGCTTATTACTGTACTCCGCTGCAGTGCGTCGAGCTACGGACGCTTGGTCCCTCAGTTCCGACCAGGGTTTTCGGGAGGTTTCCCTTGGTTGTAAGGCGAATGCCGGAACTGTTAACCCCCTCCCATCGATGCAGAGATTATTCATGTAAAGAAGAAACCGAGAAATAAACGCAATAAGCTTACTTTGTCTTTGTCTTTTCAATGAATTTGGATACGAAGAAATTGATCACGTTGACAGTTACTACGCCTGGGCAGGAAGCTACATCTGACGCTGTACGCGAGGAGAGAGAAAAAGAGAGAGAGAGAGAGAGAGAGGGGGGGGGGGGGTACGCCTCGCATACAGAAAAAGAAACACCTTTAGCTGATGTGCAAAATTCTAGCAGACATACAAAGCTGCTTCATACCCCCCTCAGCTTTTTACACTTCCGCCAAACCATTTGCAAGCTATTTAGCTATTCAGATTTCATTGAACAGTCAGCTGTCTGCGGCAGGATGTCTATTTATGTACCTGAAAGACGTTTACAGCCTACAGAGTCCGCTGTGTTTTTTAACGTGCAGACTACAGCAAACGTTCTCTTAAATTCTGCTGCTATTAAACGTACGGATTCTTACAGAAACCAAAAAGAACATCTGAGCCCGTTATGTTTCTTAACGTGTAGACTACAGTATACATTTTCTTAAATTCTGCAGCTATTAAACGTACAGATTCTTACAGAAACCAAGAAGAACATCTGAGCTACTAACGAGACTGACAGCGTTCTGCCTTCGTAAACAAATTTTTCGGGGCATTTAAAAAAATCGGACTCAGTCCGATTAGCTCGTCCGATTAGCTCGTCCGATTAGCGTTTTCAATGGAATATCAGCGTAACACCTCTTCATTCGTTACATTTGACCGAAGCATATTTTGCAGGGTTACGTCAACCATTTCTGCTTAGACTGCGTCTTCACCTACATTCACTTACGATAGAGACATACTGCGGCATGTGAAATACATTCAGTATTAACGTGGCCAAATTAGTTCGCTGTCGTGAACCAGTACTGAAATGTTCACTGATTTAAATTACAGAATTCATTGCTCGTATAGTGCATAGTGAAAGCGTCATATTAACGACCAGTGCTCCTGTCTTCTAACATGCCCGAGAAAAATGTGGGGCTGAATTGTAATTACCACCGCAGATAGATGATATAAAAGCTGAAATATGGAAGCAAATCTGCAGCACCTCACTATTGATAAACAGATGGTGTCACTACGATCATCTATAGCAAATCAATGATCAATGTGTGTGTGTGTGTGTGTGTGTGTGTGTGTGTGTGTGTGTGTGTGTGTGTGTGTATGTTTATGAGAGAGAGAGAGAGAGAGAGAGAGAGAGAGAGTGAATGAGAGAGTGAGTGTGAATTCCTAAGGGACGAAAAAATCAATGTTGTCACAACGATTTCCGACCACGAAGATAAATACGCCCGTAAAGAGATCTCATCTGACCGAGATTTATTCTAAATACAGAGATTATACTCAAACAGGACACGCTGTTCTCATCAACATACATATATTCTTTTATTTTTGTTTCAAGTGAAGTAATCACCCGCAAATTTCTGCAGTCCGCCTTGCTTATCGGTCGGGTCCATTCAGTACGTTGATGAGAGTCCTGAGACACTGAACAGCCTCTCGAGCTCACATCTGATTTTTCATTCCTGTTCTACTGGGGAGAAATAACTAGAAACCTGGAGAACAAGATAATACACACAGCTATCTACTTAATGGAGCGCTCTTAAAGATGAGAACAACTTAACCTTTCTCATGTCGCCAGACTTTAATGGAACATTTGCGGTTACAACTACACAGGATTAAAAACAAATGAGTTAGTCATGCGGTAACATATACAGTTACGCAACAATTGTACTACCTCCCTAATTGAGTGGTCAGCGCGGCAGACTGCCAAGTGAAGGGCCCGAGTTCGATTCCCGGTCGGGTTGGCGATTTTTCTCCGCTCTGGGTCTGGCTGCTCATCGTTACCGACGCATAAGTCGCTAAATTGTCGTCAGCTCAAAATACTCGCACCAGGCGACCGGTCTACGCGACGGGATGCCCTAGCCACAGGCACATTTCGTTTCATTACACTTTCTTCATCTGAAGCAGAAAGAAATAATTGGATATATCATCAGTTCTACTTTCCACTAGCAGAAGGGTAGCCTCAAAGATTCGTTTTTTTTTTCTTTCGTATTATGTTTGTGCTAAGTTCGCGTCCACTAGGACAGGACACTGACTTCTTGATTAAAAACGTGAAATTCGTAGTAATTTACCTGGTACGTTGTAATACACAAATGAATATTCGGCCTGTCACATTATTTAATTTTGTTTCTAGAAATGCTATGAGCATAATTCGCTTGTATCCCACAACACAAATGCAGTTTTATTGATTCTACAAAACATATTCTACAGTGCGTGTTAGCGTCTTTCCTCTACATCCCAGAGAGAGGGGTAAAATGACTATATGGCTTGCACGCATCCTAATCTCTGTCACTTAATCAGTATTACCACTCTGTGCGATATGATGGAGGTAATAAAACAGCTGAACAACGTATTTCGAATATTGATTCGCAAAATTCACCTAACAGGTTCACGCGATATTTTGCGAACCAATATTCGAAAAACACTGTTCGACAATTCTATTGCCGTTGCATGTATTCTGCTAAAACGCAACAGTTTACAAACTCTATTAAAAAAATCGCTTCGGAAATTTGACCCTTGCTCAGTTAAAAGCACTGACGGAACTCCACATCTTAAAACTACAGTATGTATTCCACGAATAAAAGTACTTCTGTTACCGTTTCGGTGTCTTGCCTTTCTATTGGCACAGCTACGTAAATTTACTCAGGTTGTCTTGGAATGTCAGCATGTATCTCTTTTCTGTAATTGATATCACTACAGGGCCTACTACGTCCATTGAACACTTTTCAAATATACTTTCCGCAGTGCCTGTCATTTCCAATGGCATTTTGTCTTGCCGGCGTAAATTTATTCTTTTGGCATTACGGACATCTCCATACATATTCTTCTATATCGCGTTTCAATCATTTCCATTGCTTATATTGCTTTACCTTCTTGAACATTCTATTTATGCCCTGGAGCCCTCCCAAAGGATTATCATGCATTCCCCTTACTGTATTTTTCTTTTCTTCTGCGCTAATTTCGTTTCCTTAATCTCTGTCCCTTTATTCACTATCATCTCCCCGTCACTCTCTATTTCAGTACTCATCTGTGCGTGATGCACATCCACCTGTGTATCTCTTTCTTAATTTACGTCCATCTGTTTTCTGTCAGTAACGATATTCTCACTGGGCCGTATTCTACTAAGAGCATCTGGATTGCTATTCAGTCTACCTGGCTTGTATACCTCGTAATCATACAATCCACTTCAGGAGTTTTGATCTATGTTACTCTCCCCTGCAGGAGTCTTGATCTAGGATGCTTTACACTGAATATCCATCTTAATGGCTAATGATCTGTTATTATCATAAATCGTCATCCATGTATGTATGGCTGGAACTACTTCACTGCAATACTATAGCCAATAATTCTTTCTCTGCGGTACTAAGGTTTAATGCCTCCTTGTTTAGTAACGTGGATGCGACGCAACTGACAAGTCTTCGTCAACTTTCTTGCCTTGTGATAGAGCTGCATTGCTCGCTCCTGTGGTCACTATGAATGGCTTGCGTGCTGAAGTAGTGATGAATGAACGAATGTCTCCTTTGCTTTGTCTTCCGCCCCCTTCACATTCTACTCCTTTCTTTAGCAATTCGTGAATCGGCTTCGCGATTTTGCTAAACTTTTCCAATAAATCGTCAGTAGTACCCAATTATACCTAAAAACCCTTTCAATTCTCTCATTGTTCTTGGCTGTGGGAAGAACTTCACTTTTTCCACCGTCATCATATCCGGTAAGATTCCCTTGTATGTAATACAATTAGCCAAGAAAATTTCTTCTTTTCAGAAACGAAACAGAGCCTGTCATTATACTCCTCCAGGTTTCTTCCACAACACACTATATCGTCTAGGTATACGAAACATTTTATTCCCTACAGATCTGTCAAAACTGTGTTTATCAGTCGTTAGAAACAAATTGGGTTTCCTTTCAGTCTCACTGCAATTCTTTTATACTCATAATGTTGATAGTTTGAGCTGAACATCGTCTTACCTCTGTCCTTTTCGTCCATCAATATTTGATAGTACCCGCTTGCAAGGCCAAATGTCGAGAAGTGCTTTACCTTTCCTAGTTGGTCCAAGACATCAGAGATATTTGGTAACAGAAATGTGTCCATTTACTGTGACGTCATTTAACTGTCTGTAGTCCACTACGATTGTTCACTTCTGTCTGCCATTGACATATTTCTTTTTCTCGACCAACAATAAAGCTGCGTTCTATGCGCTCTTGGTTTCGACAATTACGTCATCTTTCAGCACCGGTTGTATCTGCTCTTTTAAGATCTGTTTCTTTGCTTTGGGTGTTCTGTACGTTAAAGCTTTCACAACTTTTACTGCAAAAAAAAGAAAAGTGGCACTGTGGATGTACACGACAATTTGTCACCTGGTAGAGGGTATACATTTCCATACCCTGTGCGAACTGCTACTAACGCATTCTTTTCTTCCACATTAAGTGATCCACTCTTAGTTGTTTTCGTAATGTGGGAGCACAGTTCTCTGTCTTTTCTACGGATTCCTTATTATCTTTTATTTCGCACACCTTTGCTAGTCGCTCTAAATCTTCCGTCACTAATATGATGTTTTTGAACTGTACTTCGTCCTCTGACAAATTTATTACACTTGCTGTGTGCCTGCTCCTTCACACTCTCACTAATGACTTCGGTAAATGTTCCCCATGTGCCCCTTCACATTCTCACTAATGACTTCGGTACATGTTCCCCATGTGCAGTCTCGTGTTTTTGGTTAACCACTTCCCTTTCACTATATCACACTACGTTACCACCCACATTCAACCGCATCCTCCTCCTCTGTTGAGTGTTTCTTGCTCTTGTAATTTTTATGCTTTTGCCAGATAGTTTAATTTAACCTAATGTTGTAATAGAAAATTTCTACCACCAACCCATCATATGGAGTCTCTGGTTCTGATCCACACTCATGAAACTTGTGTCCTACTTATCCGGCAGCTTTCAGACATAAGTGTATTTCCAGGTACCGCTACATTGTAGACTCCTTTCAGCTGAAACCTTTCTGATTCGTTAATTCGAACTGAACCATTTATCGGAATACTCTCTCCTCAACAGGTACGACTGTGCCCCTGTATCTATTAATAGCTTTAATTTATTCCTTAATTCAGCGCAATAATACTAGCACATCATTTTCTGTGGCACCGTCTGTTCCCCGAGCTATCAGCTTTCTCAATGTGACAATGTCTGATTGTGCAGCTTTGTCACTGTTTATTTTCCTGGGCTACTGTCCACGCCTTACTTGACAGTGTCACTCCGTCCTTCCCCCATGCATGCCAAAGTACTTCATCACAATTCTTGGTATACAATGAACGCTTTCACAGCCGGATGGTACTGTTGTTGATAATTCTTCCGGGTTATATGGCCGTGGTCCATGGAAGTCAGCAGGACTCAGCAGGAGCAGCCATACCTCTGAGTGTGTCCAACGTAGTATTGGACGAAACGTTAGGAATAGAAGAATTCCATGGACCACGGCCATATAACCCGGAAGAATTATCAATAACAATTCTTGGTATAGCACCCCCCGGTGTGTTTCCATTTCAAACAAGTCTTGTCTGTCTCTCTGGTACACAGTACACCACAGTCACCCATAATATACTGCAGGCATTAAATGGGATCTATTGACCTCTCTACAATTCCCCTTTAACGCACTAGGATCTATTTCCGTCCATTTTCTTGCCCATACCATTCAGTCCGCGCCTCTATGACGTGGTTTGCGCAACTGCAACAAAAATTTGTGAACTTTTTTGCCATCATAGAGCGTAATATTCCCTCTGTTCTGTTTCTCCACATTTGCTTGCTATGTGCCCTCGCAAGCCACACGTAAAACATCTCAATTTTTTGCTTTCCTTAGGAGGCACTACCGATACGTTCGCACGCTGTGTCCTTGTTTGTGCGTCTATTCCCCTTTCTGTCATTGACAGTAGTGCTTTTCGTCCTTGTAGCGCTGCTTCATCACCGCAGTTGACTGAATATCGTCAGCCCAAATTCTAACTATCGTTTGAATTCTATCATTAATCATCCTTATTATGAAGCATGCTGATCCTAAAGAGTCTACCAGCTCTATGGCATCTTTTTACTTCTCTCTACTTGTAACCCTGTTTCCAGTTTCCCGAAAGTCTCTCCGCATTTCGCCAGTCTTATTTGCACACAACGAGATTGATGATTGATTCCTCTTGGCCTTGTCTCACCTGAAATATTCTACAAGCATAATCATCTATTGTTCTCTTACTCGCATAGTTCACTTCCAAAACATGCTTTACTTCTTCCCATGTATGTGGTCTCTCGCGTGCTTCCAGTGTCAATAAATCTTTACCCGTAGTTTTTGCTTTAACAAATTTAACCAAAATACCGTGTTCCTCTGGTTAGAATAATTCTAAACCGGAATGTATATTTTCGTTAAATTCCCATAGGTCCCTTTTGTTACCATCAAAAGATTTCCTGTATTACACAATGCCTCAAATGGTTCAAACGGCTCTGAGCACTGTGGGACTCAACTTCTCAGATCATCAGTCCCCTAGAACTTAGAACTACTTAAACCTAACTAACCTAAGGACATCACACACATCCATGCCCGAGGCAGGATTCGAACCTGCGACCATAGAGATTCCAGACTGTAGCGCTTAGAACCGCTCGGCCACCCCGGTCGGCACACAATGCCTCATGTTACCGTTTCCCTCTGAACTTACTTCGCTAGGAGGAACCATTTTAAACACCTCGAAGTTTTCTTTTTTTTTTCCCCACAACGGCTTCAAGTGACATTTAGTCTCGAGGTGGCGGTGGTCGTGATGTTTTGGCTCGTCGTTGTATTTGAGGTATGATGTTTGGCTGAGCTGTTATCGGAATATTAAGAGAAAGGCTTTAGGTTTTGCTCGACGCTGCATCTAGTTGAAAGGTGGCTACATTGAGTCACAGCGCCAGAGATTGCGCCAAAGAGTTTTATTCCGCCGCCTCCACTGGCAGTGCTTGTTCAGAAGTGGTGGTGGTTAGTGCTTTGATGAGAGGATGTTGATAGCTGTACTATTTGAGGCCATGTCGTGTGCAGTTGTTTTGATGGGCTAGACAGCAGATGTTGTTCGAATGGAGATGTTGTAATGATCAGAGTGTATTTTTAGTTAATATATATGAAGGTAAAAACATTTTTTTATTTTTTTTTAAATTTCCTAAATAACAATGCCTCTTGGTCAGAGGTTCAGTCAACAAAGCATCTCGCTTGTGTTCATGTAATAGACTGTAATTCGGGTTTCTATGTGCAATTATAGTATTTCAGTTTTATTTAATTAATTCAGTGTAAATGGTATTTAAAATATCTTGTCTTATTGAGGAAGAACCGTGCTAGATGTGTACGTTGAATCACACTTCCACACACAGAACAGTTACACTTGTGCTTTGTTGCTCGTAGTTGTTGTTTCGTAGCTTTTATAGTTGCTGGGGACTTAATTCATTAATTGTGTTAACGGAAGTTTCCTTTCATTCTTTGTTGTTATTCTACGCAGTCAGATTGCGTACTAATACTAATCAGGGCCAACCAGTTACGAGACAGCGTAACCGAACAGACAGCGACTAAATCAAAAAATTAAAATTATTTGCATTATATTTAATCAAGCTCCCATGCATAGTACTGTGGATTGCTAAACCACTAATTCCTGATTCGTGCCAACCTCCTCAGCTCAGACAATAGCTTGCACATCTCAGAGTACCACTTGCAACCTACTTCCTCAATTATTTGCTGGATCTATCCCAATCTCTGTCTTCCTCTACAGTTTTTACCCTCTACACCTCTCTCTAGAAGCATGGAAGTTATTTCCCGATGTCTTAACATGTGACCTATCATACTGCCTCTTCTTGTAGTCAGTATTTTTCCATATATTCCATTCCTCACCGACTTTGTGGAGAACCTCCTCATTCTTTAACTTATCAGTCCATCTAATTTTCAACGTTCTGCTGCAGCATCACATCTCAAAGGCTTCTATTGTCTTTTGTTCCAGTTTTCCCACAGTGCATATGTCACTAACATAGAATACTGTGCTCCATACGTACTTTCTCAGAAATTTCCTCCTGAAAGGAATTCCTTTGTTTGATACTAGCAGACTTCCCTTGGACAGGAATGCCCTTTTTTCCAGTGCTAGTCTGCTTTCTATGTCCTCCTAACTCCGTCCGCCAAGGGTTATTTTGCTGCCTGGGTGACAGAATTCCTTAACTCCGTCTGTTTCGTGAGCCCCAATGCTGATGATAAGTTTCTCGCGGTTCTCAATTCTGCCACTTCTCATTATTTTCGTTTTTCTTCGATTTACTCTTAATGCATATTCTATACTCATTCAATATTCATTAGACAGCTGTTTAGCTGATTGTGAGTAACTTCACTGAGGATAACAGCGTCATCAGCGAATCTTATCATTGATATCCTTTCACCCTGAATTTTAATCTCACTCTTGAACCTTCGTTTTACTTCACTCATTGCTTTTTTGATATATAAATTGTACAATAGAGGTGAAAGACTACGCTCTTGCAATGCACCCATTTTAATCTGGACGCTTCGTTCTTGGTCTTCCAGTCTTATTATTCTCTACTTATTATGTATTAATATTACCCGTCTTTCCCTATAGTTGACCTCTATTTTTCTCAGAATTTCGAACAGTTGCACCATTTTACATTGTCGAATGCTTTCTCCAGGTGAACAAATCCTATGAACGTATCTTGATTTTTCTTTAGTCTTGCTTCCACTATTAACCGCTACGTCAGAATTGCCTCTCTGGTGCATTTACCTTTCCAAAAGTCAAATTGGTCGTCATCTAACAGATCCTCAGTTTTCTTTTCCATTCTTCTACACATTATTCTTGCCACCAGCTTGGCTGCAGGCGCTGTTTAGATGATTATGAGGAATTCTCGCACTTTTCAGCTCTTGCTATCTTCGGAATTATGAGGATTAAGTTTTTTTTTTTTTTTTTTTTTTTTTTGCCGAAAGTACGATGGTATGTCACCAGTATCATACATTCTACACACCAATGTTTTGTTGCCACTTCCCCAATGATTTAAAAAATTTCTATTCACTATTATCAATCCTTCTGCCTTATTTGATCGTAAGTCTTCCAAAGCTCTTCTAAATTCTGATTTTAATGCTGGATCCACTATCTCTTCCCCGTGGACTCCTGTTTCTTCTTTACCACGAAATCAGACGAGTCTTGCTACTGTTTATTTTATCTCATTTGGTACGTAACTGAGTCTTATGACACCTCTTAAAGTTCAGCGTTGGTCCATTAACTCAAAAAAATGGCTCTGAGCACTATGGGACTTAACTTCTGAGGTCATCAGTCCCCTGGAACTTAGAACTATGTAAACCTAACTAACCTAAGGACATCATACACATCCATGCCCGAGGCAGGATTCGAACCTGCGACTGTAGCGGTCACGCGGTTCCAGACTGTAGCGCCTAGAACCGCTCGGCCACCCCGGCCGGCTCCATTAACTCAGTTTTTTTTATTACAGGGGGCGACTAACCCTCTGATCGAACACGCTGAGCTACCGTGTCGGAGCTGTTAGAGGCCTTCAGTGTACTCGTTTCACCTATCCGGTCTCCCCTTCATTTAACGGTGGAATTCCCGGTCCACTCTTAATTTCACCGGTGCTTGTATTGAATTTTCTGTATTCTGAGTCCGTCCTTCCGACTATAATTTCTTTTTCGATTTCTTCACATTTTTCTTGGAGCCATTTTGCCTTAGCTTCTCTGTACTTCCTATTTATTTCATTCCTAAGTGACTGAATTTCCCAAAACATTTTCCTTCTTTCTTCGATGAACAGCTAACGACTTAAAATTACACTTACAATTATTACAAGTTGCTTCGGATATGTGCCGCCTTATTACTCTTCTTCGAGACAAATCGTCTGCTCTGCGTTGGTCTCATTGTTTGCTCTGGATGCAGCATCTGATACTGAGAGCAGGCCCCCGACCTCTAACTTGTGGACCTCTGGTTTCCCAGACACACTTAGATTAGATTGTATTAGATTAGACTAGTTTTCGTTCCATAGATCCGTGCTGAGGAGATCCTCGTGGATGTGGAACATGTCAATTTTTTTTAAAAGAAAAGCTGAAATAACAATACTAATAGTATGAATATATACAATACATCATTTGTGTCTACTAAAAAATTCGTCAATGGAGTAGAAGGAGTTGGCCACTAGTAAGTCTTTCAGGCTCCTTTTAAACTGATCTTTATTTGTAACTAAATTTTTTATGTTTACTGGCAAATTATTGAAGATGAGTGTTCCTGAGTAGTGGACCCCTTTTTGAACTAAAGTAAGTCCTTTTAAGTCCTTGTGCAGATCATTTTTGTTCCTGGTATTGTATCTATGAACTGAGCTGTTTGTTGGAAAAAGAGATATATTATTTAGGACAAATTTCATTTATGAGTAAATACACTGAGAGGCAGTAGTTAGTATACCCAGTTCTTTGAAGAGGTTTCTACAGGACGTCCGTGAATTTTCTCCACAAATAATACGTATTACACGCTTTTGGACTCTGAAAACTTTTGTTTGACTTGAGAAGAGTTACCCCAAAATATTATACCATATGACAATATGGAATGAAAGTAGGCAAAGAATGCAAGCGTTTTCATTTTTATGTCGCCTGTGTCTGCTAACACTCGAATTGCAGATACAGATTTGTTAAGGCGTTTCTGCAGTTGTGTGGTGTGCTCTTCCCAACTGAATTTATTATCAAGATGTAATCCCAGGAATTTAAGACTGTCAACCTCTTCTATCTGTTCTTCTTCGTATTTTATGCATATGCTGGGTGGAAACCTCTTACAGGTTCTGAATTGCATATAGTGAGTCTTTTCGAAGTTTAATGTCAGTGAGTCGGCTTTAAACCATTTATTAATATCCATGAAAATATCATTTGCAGATCTTTCTAGAACTACACTTGACATACTATTTATTGCAATACTTGTGTCATCTGCAAACAAAACGAACTCTGCTTCTGGCAGAGTAACTGATGAGAGATCATTAATGTACACAAGAAAAAGCAATGGCCCTAAGATGGATCCTTGTGGGACACCACATGTAATTTTTTCCCATTCTGATGATGACTGATGACTTAATTCACTAGACCCTTGCACTGACACCCTCTGTTTCCTGTTAGTGAGGTATGACTTGAACCATTTTGCAGCACTGCCCGTGACACCATAGAATTCTAATTTACTTAAAAGGATGTTGTGGTTCACACAATCAAATGCCTTTGACAAATCACAGAAAATACCCGCTGCTTGTAATTTGTTGTTTAATGAATTAAGTACATTTTCACTGTAGGTGTAAATAGCCTTCTCGATATCAGAACCCTTCAGAAATCCAAACTGTGTTCTTGATAATATGTTATTTGTGGTCAGATGCTTGAGCAGCTGCCTGTACATTACTTTTTCTAAAATTTTTGAGAATGCTGGCAAAAGTGAAATCGGTCTGTTGTTTGATGGTATCTCTTTATCCCCTTTCTGGAATAGAGGCTTAACATCTGCATATTTTAGCCAGTCAGGAAATGTCCCAGTTATTATTGACTGGTTACACAAGTAACTTAGAATTGTACTAAACTCACAAGAACATGCCTTAATTAACTTTGCTGATATTTCATCGTACCCACTAGAATGCTTTGTTTTTAAAGATTTTATTATGGAGGTTATTTCTTTTGGTGAAGTGAGTGATATACTCATGTACTTGAGCTATTTGTGAAGGCTAGTTTCAGATATTCAAGGGCATTATTTACTGATCCTGAAAGTCCCATTCTATCAGTAACGGATATAAAGTGCTTGTTAAATAGATTTGCCACACTATGCCCATCAGTTACTAATGTGTCATCTACCCTTAGTGCTATTTGCTCCTGTTCCTTTCTGGTTCTACCAGTCTGCTCTTTCACTATATCCCATATTGTTATTATTTTGTTCCCTGGCATTGCTATCTTCTTCTCGTGGTGCATTTGTTTAGACGTCTGAATTACTTTTCTAATGTTTTACAGTATTCCTTGTATTTAGCTAAATCGTCAGCATTGGAGCTATTCTTGGTCAACAGATACATTTTTCCTTTTTGTCTTACAGGAAATCTTTATTCCTTGTGTAATCCATGGTTTTATTATAGACTTCTGTTTAATTTGAGTAACTTTTAGAGGAAAACAGTTTTCAAACATGGTACTGACATTGTTCATGAATGTGTTATATTTTTCATTCATGTCATGAGCACTATAAACATCTTTCTAGTTCATATCTTTGAGCAGTTTTCTAAAACACTTAATTTTTGGTTGATTGACTACTCTCCTGTACTCAGATTTAGCAGTCTTGATAATCTGCTTAGAATTTACATCTAAAACAAGGAGCTGCATGTCATGATCTGATAGTCCATTCATAACAGGTTCTATGATATGATTTTGTTCCTTTGATTTGTCTATAAAAATGTTATCAATGGCTGTCCTTGAGGATTTAGTGATCCTAGTTGGAAAGTTTACAGTGTGAGTTAGATTGAAAGACAACATTACTAACTGCAGTGAATGTTTACTGGAAGATTGCATTAGAAAATCTGTATTAAAGTCACCAGCAATCAAAATTTCTTTCTTTCTTCCTGTTAAATAACACAAAAGAGCTTCTAGATGATCTAAAAATAGATTATAATTTCCTGCAGGTGCTCGGTAAATAGTTATTATTATATAGGATCTGTTATGGAACTCTACTTCTGTTGCACATGTTTCTAGATGCTGCTCTAAACAGAATTTATTAATGTCAATGTTTTTGAATTTATGGCAGTTTTTGATAAATGTGGCAACTCCTCCTCCATCCATATCTACTCTGCAGAAGTAGGAAGCTAGCTTAAATCCTGAAATGTCTAACATATCTATATCAGTGGTCACTTGATGTTCAGAGAGGCAGATTATGTCAATTTGGTTAGATGAATTCATTTCATCGATACAAATGAGTAGTTCATCAATTTTATTTCTAAGTCCCGGAATGTTCTGGTGTAATAAAGATAACTGATACTGCATACTAATGGGATTGTAACTGCTTTGGTGAAGTTGAACTGTCAGTTTCTGATTACTTTCTGTTAAGCACTGTTTAAATGGAGGCTGTATGATAAAATCTGACTCCCGTTCATCTGTTTTCTGAAACTGAGTGTGTCTGCCAATCTCTCTTAAAACTAGTTTTCTTTCCCCCTTCCCTATTCTAAAAAAGGCATCCCTCTGACACCTGTGACCACTGGTATTTTACCACTTCTGCCAGTGTCCCCCATTAAGTTTTCTGCAATCAACCCAGACAGTTTTCCCTTCCCTTTCCTATTGAGGTGAATGCCATGCCTAGTGTAGTCCCACCTATCGATAGCATCCACAGGAATCAAACCAATATGGGACCCTTCATCCGTCCTAAGCAGCCACTCCAACTCCAAGTTCACCCTCCCTACGGAAGAGTTCAAATGAGGCTGATCATAGCGTCTCAACACAGACACAAATCCCACACTCGTATGCTTCGTTGCTGATGCTATCTTCACCAGGTCACTCTCTATGGAATATTCAGAGTCTCTGCCAATGCTATTTCCCGGACCACCCACTATAACCACGGCATCCTCCTTTGTGAAATCCTTGCGTAAAGCACCTACATCCTCTGTTACCTGACCCAGATCTGCACTAGGCTTGAAGAAGTTTGTGACCTGGTACTCTAGACCTAGATTTTCCTGCAGTAGTTGGCCAACACCTCTATCATGGGAACTACCTAACAACAGAACTTTCTTTCTCTTTACAAATTTCCCTACCTTTTTCAAGTCCTTGAAAGCTTGTTGTGCCCTTTCTACAGCTTCAGCTACATGAGGCTCATCCGATTCTGACTGAAGCAACAGGTCAAATCTATTTTCAAGATATATGACAAAGCTGTCTGATGCTCTCCTTTGCCTGTTCCCCCTATTACCTGTTGCCACTTCCCACCTCTGTTCACACTTCTCCCTCTTTAACCTGTCCAGATCCTCCCTTGCCTTGTCTAGGTCAGCTTGAAGAGCTGCAATTTTCCCTTCCTGTTCCAGTATTTTCCTATCTCTACTGCAGATCCTACAATACCACTGGTGAGCCTCATTTATGTCCCCATTTCCCACGCCACTACATTCGCCCCAATGAAAGAAACTACAGCACCCATCACACCATACCCCGGAACTAACTATCCTACGGCATGTCACACACTTCTCACTCACGGCAAAAACAGAAATCGTATAAGCTGATTTAAGTAGTGACTAAAACGTAAACAAAGGACCCTAGAAACTATTCAGGCAGATATAAATAAATTGTAAGAGTACTGAATAAAAAAACTGGTGATTACATATAACTCACTGTTTACTTACTGTTGTGGCGTAACAAGACAGCCACGCCACTCGGAAGTAGCTGAAAGGCACGCTCTAAGCTCACGCAGATGGGCGTGAGGTCTGAAAGAGGATACGTAATGAATGCTATAAAGAAAAGTACGTAGCTCCAGGAATACTTAACTTTAATCCATCCTTGTGGTACATCGCTCTTCACGATGCAAGTGAGACTCTTTAGATACAAGCTATGTAAGGCTAATGGCGCCTTGCTAGGTCGTAGCCATTGACTTAGCTGAAGGCTATTCTAACTATCTGCTCTGCAAATGAGCGAGGCTTCGTCAGTGTGCATCGCTAGCTGCGTCGTCCGTACAACTGGGGCGAGTGCTAGTCCGTCTCTCGAGACCTGCCGTGTGGTGGCGCTCGGTCTGCGATCAGTGACAGTGGCGACTCGCAGGTCCGACATGTACTAATGGACCGCGGCCGATTTAAAGCTATCACCTAGCAAGTGTGGTGTCTGGCGGTGACACCACACTTACTATACGCGCGCGTGAAATTAAGCCTAAAATCCGTGCTATAGGTGCGAGAAGGAAAATAAACTTCTTACCCCGTTTAATCTTCTTTAACACTTCACTAACACTTCCACTAATGTAACAACACTTATATTCTATTTATAACACCTGTACACGTTTAAAAATAGCTTAATAACAACGCTTTTTATAATTATTTAGTGCAGCAAATACTCGAAGAGTCCGCGTCGGCGTAGTGTTTCCAACTCTGGTGGCTGCAGTCTGATGCGTCGGCCATTGCCCAGTTTGCCTGCGTCGACCCCGTAGGTGCAACCACAACGAAGGGGTATCTGTTGAGAGGCCAGACAAACGTGTGGTTCCTGAAGAGGGGCAGCAGCCTTTTCAATAGTTCCAGGGGGAACAGTCTGGATATTTGACTGATCAGGTCTTGTAACACTAACCAAAACGGCCTTGCTGTGCTGAAAGCAAGGGGAAATTACAGCCGTAATTTTTCCCGAGGGCACGCAGCTTTACTATATGATTAAATGATGATGGCGTCCTCTTGGGTAAACTGGTAGAAACCGACCTCGGGGCCGGCCGCGGTGGCCGTGCGGTTCTGGCGCTGCAGTCCGGAACCGCGGGACTGCTACGGTCGCAGGTTCGAATCCTGCCTCGGGCATGGGTGTATGTGATGTCCTTAGGTTAGTTAGGTTTAAGTAGTTCTAAGTTCTATGGGACTTATGACCTAAGATGTTGAGTCCCATAGTGCTCAGAGCCATTTGCACCATTTTGAACCGCCCTCGGGGAAGATCAGTTTGGATTCCGTAGAAATATTGGAACACGTGAGGCAATACTGACCCTACGACTTATCTTAGAACCTAGATTAAGAAAAGGCAAACCTACGTTTCTAGCATTTGTAGACTTAGAGACAGCTTTTGACAATGTTGACTGGAATACTCTCTTTCAAATTCTGAAGGTGGCAGGGGTAAAATACAGGGAGCGAAAGGCTATTTACAATTTGTACAGAAACCAGGTGGCAGTTATAAGAGCCGAGGGACATGAAAGGGAAGCAGTGGTTGGGAAGGGAGTGAGACAGGGTTGCAGTCTCTCCCCGATGTTATTCAATCTGTATATTGAGTAAGCAATAAAGGAAACAAAAGAAAAATTCGGAGTAGGTATTAAAATCCATGGAGAAGAAATAAAAACTTTAAGGTTCGCCGATGACATTGTAATTTTGTCAGAGACAGCAAAGGACTTGGAAGAGCAGTTCAACGGAATAGACAGTGTCTTGAAAGGAGGATATAAGATGAACATCAACAAAAGCAAAACGAGGATAATGGAATGTAGTCGAGTTAACTCGGGTGATGCTGAGGGAATTAGGTTAGGGAATGAGACACTTAAAGTAGTAAAGGAGTTTTGCTATTTGGGGAGCAAAATAACTGATGATGGTCGAAGTAGAGAGGATATAAAACGTAGACTGGCAATGGAAGGAAAGCGTTTCTGAAGAAGAGAAATTTGTTAACATCAAGTATAGATTTAAGTGTCAGGAAGTCGTTTCTGAGAATATTTGTATGGAGTGTAGCCTTGTATGGAAGTGAAACATGGACGATAAATAGTTCGAACAAGAAGATGTTGAAATGTGGTGCTACAGAAGAATGCTGAAGATTTGATGGGTAGATCACATAACTAATGAGGAGGTATTGAATAGAATTGGGGAGAAGAGGAGTTTGTGGCACAACTTGACTAGAAGAAGGGATCAGTTGGTAGGACATGTTCTGAGGCATCAAGGGATCACCAATTTGGTACCGGAGGGCAGCGTGGAGGGTAAAAATCGGAGAGGGAGACCAAGAGATGAATACACTAGGCAGATTCAGAAGGATGTAGGCTGCAGTAAGTACTGGGAGATGAAGCAGCTTGCACAGGATAGAGTAGCATGAAGAGCTGCATCAAACCAGTCTCAGGACAGAAGACCACAACAACAACAATGTAGCTCTATTCTGTGACTACGACAACATTACAGGTCTTGCTAAGGTCTTATAAAACCATATTCTCGTCCTCCATTGTTTTTGTATACCTTGTGGCTTCTTCAGTTAGGTCCGTTTCTTACAGAAAGGGTGGTATACAGTCCATGTCTCTGAATGTCATCACTCCTTCTAGAAATTCATTTTTCAAACGTATCTTACTTTATACTTGTATTTTCCGCAGAAACTAATATCTTTGTTTTTGGTGTTGATATCTATGCTGTATTTCTCGCATGTAGTCTGTAAATTGTGTACAAAGAGCTGCAGGTCATCCTCTAAAGACGCTACAATAGCTAAATCCTCTGCAAAAAGTAAACCATCTAGCTTTATGTTTCTACTGATCTGAACGAAGTGGTGTGGCTTATGTCTCCACGCTAGGATGATTATGTTATTATAAGTACTAAACAACTTCTAATAAAGGGAATGCCCCTCTAGGGACTTCGCGAAAGGAGGGTGCTTAGTTGTAATGGGATAGGTCATTAGCTCTCTTTCGAAGCTATGGATGTAATTCAGTTCTCTGATACAGCGATGGAGACTATGCACAAGTCGGTGTAGTACTGGGATCGTTTCCATGTTTATGGGCGCTGTCTTGCATTTGTAGAAATTTAAAGGGTTTCCACTCAGTACGTCAACTGTGAATATCGTCTGTCCTTTTTGATGACTGTGTTTCACAATTAACCTCAACATGCTGCAAAGTAGCAATTACGGATCATTCGTTTCAGTCGGATTCTGTTGTATGTAGTTTGATGCTATTTTACCATCCAGTATAGCTTTAATTAGAAGGAAAGTTCATACGTCTAAAACCATTGTAATTAAATAGTTGTCATACTCTGCTTGTAACTTATGTGGCGAGTGTGCACGGAATATGACCCCAAGCTACTACAAATGTCTCAGTAACAACAGTTATCAACGGGAGTTTTTTGTAGTGTGTCTGGTGTCGTCAGCCAGAGACTGTGATCATGTGTGTGTAAGTTGCGTCTGTGTGTGTGTGTGTGTTTTCTGCCTAATTCTGATGAAGACCTTTTTGACCGAAAGCTTACTCGTTTGACAGACCTTTCGTTGTGCCTATCTGCGACTCGGCATCTGCTCTGTGTGGTGAGTGGCAATCTGTATTTTGCATAATATTGTTTTTGTAGTTTAAAATGTGTTATAGTATTGGCAATAGACAAAAATGGTTCAAATGGCTCTGAGCACTATGGGACTCAACTGCTGAGGTCATTAGTCCCCTAGAACTTAGAACTAGTTAAACCTAACTAACCTAAGGACATCACAAACATCCATGCCCGAGGCAGGATTCGAACCTGCGACCGTAGCGGTCTTGCGGTTCCAGACTGCGGCGCCTTTAACCGCACGGCCACTTCGGCCGGCCAGCAGTAGACAAATTTTTGTGATAAGGGTATAAGGATCATGGGTCCAAGCTACTACAACTGCCTCTATAACAACAGCTTTCAGGTGTTTGTTGTTTAGGAAGCATTACAGAAACCTAGTGAGATATTCAGGGTGACAATTATTAAACTACATGAAAAAAACGTAAATCAGCAACAAACTATGGCCAGAACACACTTTATTTAACGTGTAAACGTCACTACAGATATTCGAATTTAGGTTATGACATGTTAGATATGCCTACCATTATTGGCGGTGATGTGACACAGACGAATAGCGAAATTCTGCATGTCCGCTGAGATGTCGGAACATCGATGCCGTCGCTGACCTCCTGTTTTCAGCTCAGTAGTGATGTTAGGGTTATTGCTGTACGACAAAAAGAAGTCGCATGTGTTCAGATCCGGAGAATATGGCGTCCAATCGAGGCTCATGCCAGTGGCCTCTGGGTACCCCAGAGCTAGAATGCGGTCCCCGAAGTGCTCCTCCAGGACATCAAACACTCTCCTACTTCGATGGTGTCGAGCTTCGTCTATCATGAACCACATCTTGTCGAAAACAGAGTCACTTTAGATAAAGGGGGTGAAATCATCTTCCAAAACCTTCACGTACCAATCGATAGCCATCGTGCCATCAAGGAATATCGCTTCGATTATTCCGTGTCTGGACGCTGGGCATCACAAAGTCACCCGTTGATGGTGAAAAGTCTTCTCGATCGCGAAATGCGGATTCTCAGTTCGCGAAATGCACCAATTTCGCTCATTGACGAACCCATCCAAATGAAAGTGGGCTTCGTCGCTAAACCAAACCACGCATCATGCCCCGCGGGCAACCGTGCAGTTTGAACTTCCTAATTCAAATCGTTCAGAAGTTTTCACGGTTTTATTTCATATAGTTCAGTTATTGTCATCACGTGTGTACTGCCACATTCGGCGGACACCTTTCCTGTAGCTGTATGAATGTTTATCTTCCACTTCGGCGAAACCTGTTTTCGGTATGAGTGTTTTATCACAAAAAGGATTTTTCGAATAAATTTTAATACAATACGAAATGCAACTAGTAACTAAACATATCAGCTTTGCTTAAAATACAAAATGGAAGTCACTTTGAGGTTTCTACTTTCGACAATATGGCCCGCTGACTCACTGTTCACAGAGAACGGCCGTAAAATGTTTGCCGCTTAAGCCTGCGTCTAAGTTTCAATTTATTGTCAGACATTTTTGATAACAAACTGAAGCTGAGATGCTGATCTAGAAAGCTAACGTTTTTCGCCACTGTTCTGTGCGCAATGAGTCAGCTGGCCATATTGTTTGAAATATGAACCAAGGCAGCAACAGCAGAATGAATAGCGAATAGCGACCAAGTCTACAAGCCATTGCGACAGTATAGTCCCGCATCTAACCACTGTAAAGGACTGATTGAGAACAACTTCTTAGCCAGTATAGTACGTCAGTCCGATACCAATTCCAGCGCCATTCGAAAAGGGACTGACGACGGAGTAAGTGGAGAGCGGCCTCGTCGTATACCACGGGTAGATGCCGGTTTTGTTGAAGACGATGTTGAGCGTGTACGAGAAGCCGTTGTTGCTGTTGACGTACGCGCCGACTTGGGGCGCACTACCTAGCGTGGTGTTCCTCACCGGGATCTCCAGCTCCTGGCCGTAGTTGGCGGTGCCGTTGAACGAGCCAGACGCCAGCAAGTACGTCTGGGCCGGCAACGTCGAAAGTTTCGTCTCGTACAGAAAAAGCTCAACCGTCTCCTCGTACGTTACATTCGCTGGACCTGTAAAGATAAACAAGTAAGGAAGCTGTAAGCCGGAGAAGTTTTGTATCAGGAACAGTTTTAAACAGTTTTATTTATTTAAGCATCCTGACAACGTGGTGATAAGCTTACCATATGGAATCAAAAAGCAGGGAGTGGCAGAAGGGCGAATTTCCAACGCCCATCCTGATGAAGAGCTGTAATGTCCGGCGTTACCCGGTATGTATGATATATGCCACACAAAGTGATTGGCTCATCTACGTCTACATCTACATTTACATCGCTACTCCGCAAATCACCTATAAGTGTCTGGCAGTGGGTTCATCGAACCACCTTCGCAGTTCTCTATTATTCCAATCTCGTATAGTGCGCGCAAAGAACGATCACCTACATTTTTCCGTACGAGCTCTGATTACCCTTATTTTATCGTAGTGATCGTTTCTCCTTATGTAGGTCGGCGTCAACAAAATATTTTCTCATTCGGAGGAAAAAGTTGGTGATTGGAATTTAGTCAGAAGATGCCTCCGCAACGAGAAACGCCTTGGTTTTAGGAAAAAAAATGTGTATGGAGTGCGTGATTGATTCTTTTGTAAATTTTTTTTGTTTATTTATAGACACAATCACATGTTTATGACACAGTCATAACCGGTTTCGGCCATACAATGACCATCTTCAGATGCTAAAACAATATAAAAGAAAATTTATATTAAAACCTAAAACTAAGTGCAATATTAAGCCACGCTTATCAGTGTCCTACTTGAATTTATGCGAAATACATATAGTTCATACCTAAAGGCAGCATACACTGAACACAGATTCATGCGTTGTCAAACTAGTTATAAAATGTAAAACACTGGTCTTAAATAAATATAAAAAATTTGTTAGATTTTATTCAACCTCTTTGCGCAAGATGCGCGCGTCCTCTATAAGATAGTCTTAATTTTTCAAAACCCTAAAATATACAAATTTACTATTAATATTTAGGTCAAATGTACATAAAATTTAAGATTACAGAACAGATTGTTAAATCAGTAAAATAAATTTCAGAACAAGAAGAGAACATTGCTATAGATGAAAATAGTAATAGCACTTGTAGAGTGTTTTAATAATGTCCATCCCAAATCCTGTATCATTTCAGTGACACTCTCTCCCTATTTCGTGATAATACGAAACGTGCTGCCCTTCTCTGAACTTTTTCGATGTACTCCATCAATCCTATCTGGTAAGGATCCCACACCCACGGAGGACGAACAAGCGTACTGTAGGCAGTCTCCTTAGTATATCTGTCACATTTCCTAAGTGTCCTGCCAATAAAACGCAGTCATTGGTTAGCCTTCCCCACAACATTTCCTGTGTGATCCTTACAATTTAAGTTGTTCGTAATTGTAATTTCTATGTATTTACCGAAATCTACGGCCTTTAGAATACAGATATCTTTTCTAAATCGTTTTGCAGTTTGTTTTGGTCTTCTGATGACTTTACTAGTCGATAAACGACAGCGTCGTCTGCAAACAACCTAGACTGCTGCTCACATTGTCTCCCAAATCGTTCATATACATAAGGAACAGCAAAGGGCCTATAACACTTCCTTGGGGCACTCCAGAAATCACTTCTGTGTTGCTCGATGACTTTCTGTCATTTACTACGAACTGTGACTTCTCTGAGAGGATATCACGAATCCAGTCACATAACTGAGACGGTATTCCATAGGCACGCAATTTCACTACAAGCCGCTTGTGTGGTACAGTGTGAAAAGCCTCCGGAAATCCTGAAATTCGGAATCAATTTGAAATCCCTTGTCAATAGCACTCAACACTTCGTGCGAGTAGAGAGCTAGCTTTGTTCCACAAGAACAATGTTTTCTAAATCCGTGTTGATTCTGTGCCAATAGAACGTTTTCTTCGAGGTAATTTGTAATGTTCGAACACAATATGTGTTCCAAAATCCTGCTGCATATCGACGTTAATGATTTGGGCCTGTAATTTGGTGGATTACTCCTACTACCTTTCTTGAATATTGGTGTGGCCTGTGCAACTTGTCAGTCTTTGGATACGGATCTTTCGGCCAGCGAGCGGCTGTATATGATTGTTAAGTATGGAGCTATTGCGGCAGCGTACTCTTCTGAAGGAACCTAATTGGTATACAGTCTGGAGCAGAAGACTCGCTTTTATTAAGTGATTTAAATTGCTTCACTCTTCCGAGGATATCTAATTCTACGTTACATATGTGGGCAGCTGTTCCTGATACCAATTCTGGAATATTTATTTCGTCTTCTTTTGTGAAGGTATTTCGGAAGGTTGTATTTAGTAACTCTGCTGTGGCAGCAGTGTCTTCGATAGTATCTCCTTCGCTAACGCGCAGAGAAGGCATTGATTTTGTCTTGCCGCTAGCCTACTTCACATACCACCAGACTCTGTTTGGATTTTCTGCCACGTTTCGAGACAAAGTTTCAAATGGTTCAAATGGCTCTGAGCACTATGGGACCTAACATCAGTGGTCATCAGTCCCCTAGAACTTAGAACTACTTAAACCTAACTAACCTAAGGACAGCACACACATCCATGCCCGAGGCAGGATTCGAACCTGCGACCGTAGCAGTCCCGCAGCTCCGGACTGAGCGCCTAGAACCACGAGACCACCGCGGCCGGCAGACAAAGTTTCGTTGTGGAAATTATTATAAGCATCTCGCATTGAAGTGCAGATTTTAATTTGCCGGATATAGACTGGGAGACTCAAACATTCATAACGGGTGGCAGGGACAAAGAATCCAGTGAAATTTTTTTAAGTGCTTTATCTGAAAAGTACCTTGAGCAGTTAAACAGAGAACCGACTCGTGGCAATAACATATTAGACCTTCTGGTGACAAACAGACCCTAACTATTTGAAACAGTTAAGGCAGAACAGGGAATCAGCGATCGTAAAGCGGTTACTGCATCGATGATTTCAGCCGTAAATAGAAATATTAAAAAAGGTAGGAAGATTTTTCTGTTTAGCAAAATTGACAAAAAGCAGATTACAGAGTACCTGACGGCTCAACACAAAAGTTTTGTCTCAAGTACAGATAGTGTTGAGGATCAGTGGACAAAGTTCAAAACCATCGTACAATATGCGTTAGATGGGTATGTGCCAAGCAAGATCGTAAGAGATGGAAAAGAGCCACCGTGGTACAACAACCGAGTTAGAAAACTGCTGCGGAAGCAAAGGGAACTTCACAGCAAACATAAACATAGCCAAAGCCTTGCAGACAAACAAAAATTACGCGAAGAGAACTGTAGTGTGAGGAGGGCTATGCGAGAGGCGTTCAATGAATTCGAAAGTAAAGTTCTATGTACTGACTTGGCAGAAAATCCTAAGAAATTTTGGCCTTATGTCAAGGCGGTAGGTGGATCAAAACAAAATGTCCAGACACTCTGTGACCAAAATGGTACTGAAACAGAGGATGAGAGACTAAAGGCCGAAATACTAAATGTCTTTTTCCAAAGCTGTTTCACAGAGGAAGGCTGCACTGTAATTCCTTCTCTAGACTGTCGCACAGATGACAAAATGGTAGATATCGAAATAGACGACAGAGGGGTAGAGAAACAATTAAAATCGCTCAAAAGAGGTAAGGCCGCTGGACCTGATGGGATACCAGTTCGATTTTACACAGAGTACGCGAAGGAACTTGCCCCCCTTCTTGCAGCGGTGTACCGTAGGTCTCTAGAAGAGCGTAGCGTTCCAAAGGATTGGAAAAGGGCACAGGTAATCCCCGTTTTCAAGAAGGGACGTCGAACAAATGTGATGAACTATAGACTTATATCTCTAACGTCTATCAGTTGTAGAATTTTGGAACACGTATTATGTTCGAGTATAATTACTTTTCTGGAGACTAGAAATCTACTCTGTAGGAATCAGCATGGGCTTCGAAAAAGACTGTCGTGTGAAACCCAGCTCGCGCTATTCTTCCACGAGACTCAGAGGGCCATAGACACGGGTTCACAGGTAGATGCCGTGTTTCTTGACTTCCGCAAGGCGTTCGATACAGTTCCCCACAGTCGTTTAATGAACAAAGTAAGAGCATATGGACTATCAGACCAATTGTGTGATTGGATTGAAGAGTTCCTAGATAACAGAACGCAGCATGTCATTCTCAATGGAGAGAAGTCTTCCGAAGTAAGAGTGATTTCAGGTGTGCCGCAGGTGAGTGTCGTAGGACCCTTGCTATTCACAATATACATAAATGACGTTGTGGATGACATCGGAAGCTCACTAAGGCTTTTTGCGGATGATGCTGTGGTATATCGAGAGGTTGTAACAATGGAAAATTGTACAGAAATGCAGGAGGATCCGCAGCGAATTGACGCATGGTGCAGGGAATGGCAATTGAATCTCAATGCAGACAAGTGTAATGTGCTGCGAATACATAGAAAGAAAAATCCCTTATCATTCAGCTACAATATAGCAGGTCAGCAACTGGAAGCAGTTAATGCCATAAATTATTTGGGAGTACGCATTAGGAGTGATTTAAAATGGAATCATCATATAAAGCTGATCGTCGGTGAAGCTGATGCCAGACTGAGATTCATTGGAAGAATCCTAAGGAAATGCAATCCGATAACAAAGGAAGTAGGTTACAGTACGCTTGTTCGCCAGTTCGCCAGCTGCTTGAATACTGCTCAATAGTGTGGGATCCGTACCAGATAGGGTTGATAGAAGAGATAGAGAAGATCCAACAGAGAGCAGCGCGCTTCGTTACAGGATCATTTAGTAATCGCGAAAGTGTTACGGAGATGATAGATAAACTCCAGTGGAAGACTCTGCAGGAGAGACGCTCAGTAACTCGGTACGGGCTTTTGTTGAAGTTTCGAGAACATACCTTCACCGAGGAGTCAAGCAGTATATTGCTCCCTCCTACGCATATCTCGCGAAGAGACCATGAGGATAAAATCATAGAGATTAGAGCCCACACAGAGGCATACCGACAATCATTCTTTCACGAACAATACGAGACTGGAATAGAAGGGAGAGGCGATAGAGGTACTCAAGGTATCCTCCGCCACACACCGTCAGGTGGCTTGCGGAGTATGGATGTAGATGTAGATGTAGAAGTCCTCGCTAAATTTTGAGATTCTTTAAAAGATCGCCAATCTCGGTGATTTTGCTGTTGTTTAAATTTGGCATGTTTGTTTCGTTGTTTCTGCAACAGTGTTTTGATCCATTTTGTGTACTAAGGAGGATCAGTTTCGTCGTTTGTTAATTTATTTGGTATAAATCTCTCAATTTCTGCCGATACTGTTTCTTTATATTCAAGCCATATCTGGTCCACACTTACATTGTTAATTTGAAAGGAGTGAAGATTGTCTCTCAGGAAGGAGTCAAGTGAATTTTTATCTGCTTTCTTGAATAGGTATATTTTTCGTTTATTTTTTGAGAATTTGGGGGTTACAATATTCAGTACGCTACGAGAACCCTCTGTTTACTTATCCCTGTATCCGTTTTTATTAACTCAGAATTATTTGTTGCTAAGAGGTCAAGTGTGTTCTCACAACCGTTTACTATTCGCGTGGGCTCATGAACTAACTGCTCGAAATAATTTTCAGAGAATGCGTTTAGCACAATTTCGGATCATGTTTTATGCGTACCTCCGGAATTAAATATGCAGTTTCACCAACATATTGAAAGTAAATTAAAGTCACCTTCAACTATAATTGTTTGATTTGGGCACGTGTTTGAAATCAAACTCAAGTTTCCTTTGAACCTTTCAGCAATTGTATGTTCTGAATTGAAAGGTCGGTAAAACTGTCCAATAATTTTTTAATTCCGGTTGCCAACAATGACCTCTGCCCCTACTAGCTCACAGGAAGTATCTACTTCAATTTCCCGACAAAATAAACTACCTCTGACAGCAACAAACGCCACCGCCAACTATGTTTAGCCTATCCTTTCGGAACACCGTTAGGTTCTTCGCAAAAATTTCGGCTGAAATTATCTCCGGCTTTAGCCAGCTATCAGCGTCTATAACGATTTGAGCATCAGTGCTTTCTATTAGCGCTTGGAGCTCTGGTACTTTCCAAACACAGCCATGGCAATTTACAACTGCTATATCGATGGTTCCTGTATCTACGTTCTTCCTGTGTTCGGCCTGCCCCCTTTGTGACTGAAGCCCTTCCTGTGTTTTCCCGAGACCCTCTAACCTAAAAAACCGCCCAGTCCACGGCACGTAGCCCCTGCTACCCATGTAGCTGCCTCCTGCGTGTAGTGGACACCTGACCTATTCAGCGGAACCCGAAATCCATCCACCCTATGATGCAAGTCGAGGAATCTGCAGCCTACACTGTCGCAAAACCGTCTGAGCCTCTGATTGAGACCTTCCCCTCGGCTGTGTGCCAGAGATCCGCATTCGGTCCTGTCGACTATGCTGCAAATGGTCAGCTCTGCTTTCATTTCACAAGCAAGACTAGTGGCCCTTACCACTTCTGTTAGCCGCTCGAAACCACAGAGAATCTCTTCCGATCCAAAGTGACACACATGATTGGTACCGACGTGAGCCACCACCTGCAGCTGGCTGCACCCTGTGCTCTTCATGGCAACTGAAATTATTCCATTCGGCCGGCCGGAGTGGCCGAGCGGTTCTAGGCGCTGGAGCCACGCGACCGCTACGGTCGTAGGTTCTAATCCTGCCTCAGGCATGGATGTGTGTGATGTCCCTGGGTTAGTTAGGTTTAAGTGTTCTAAGTTCTAGGGGACTGATGACTGCAGCAGTTAAGTCCCATAGTGCTCAGAGCCATTTGAACCATTTCTGACTCCATTCAGTATGCACACGGAGTGCACATTTGGTTTCCTTTCCCTTCTTGGCAGCCATGTCTAAGGGGCCCCATAAAGCGCCTAACGTTGAAGCTCACAACTATCAATAATCCCACCCTCTGTGACTGCCTGGATCTTGCAGGCAGAGAGCTTTCCTCTGAAACAGTACAGGGGACAGCATATGTCTGAGTGACAGTACCAGCTGCAGGCAGCATCTGGAATCTGTTTGTCAGACAAACCAGGGTGGCCTTACGTGCGCCCCCCTGGGAAGTCAATCGCCACCTGCTACGCCCTGGGCGACCTCCCACTTGACCAAAGGTGAGGTGTCAAACTCAGTGCTAGCGCAAACCGGGCTGGCCACCGGTGAGGACCAATCGGAGGACTCGGACGTGCTGGACGACCGTTGGATCCCCACAGCCAGCCCACAACAGTGGTGCCCATCCACTGCAGCTTCAAGCTGTGTAACCGAAGCCATCACAGCCTGGAGCAGAGAGTGAAATGTTACAAATTCAGCTCGCATCTGCACGCAGCAGTCACAGTCCATATCCAAACTAAATACCATGGAAAACTAAACTACCCAAATAATGAACTATCGGCATGTGCTGCGGAACTCTACTCTAGACGCTGATGGAAACGCAGGAACTGTGTCTAATAAATTATATTAATGAGTAGAGATTCAAAAACCTAACTACTGAAGCACTCAGGTGAAATTAAATAATTCACCCCTGATTAGGAACTTGTAAAATGGTACAAAATCGGTTTACTTTCCGTCGCAAAACGAAAATGCGAGAACGATGGCTATTAGATATTAAATCAATACGCAGAAACTCAAGAAACTAAACTATCAAAGCACACAGATGAAATTCTACAATTCGCTCCTGGTTAGGAACGCGTAAAAGTCACAAAATCGGATACTTCCCTGTTGTTGCGTCTGTATCGGCCGGTCGCTGCTGCCTGATTGCTTTGTTGATATCCGTAGCGAATGGAAGCCACATGGGAAACTGTAACCACTTTAAATCGAAAGCCATATTTGCATCAATGGATGTCAACGGAATGTGAGGAATCAATACGTCTTCATCTGCAGCATACCCTGTAGTGATGGTGAGCTCTATAAAGTTCGGCAATAGGTTCTCCACAGCCAGCTTTGTTCCATTGCATATATAACAACGACAACTACTCAATAAATAAAAGATGGCGATTAGGTATCTGCAGAATTCTCGAGTTTTCGCTCGTTCCTCGATCTAGTGACGTGTCATGGTACAATTTCCAAGACGGGTACTGCCACTGTAATTTATTATGGCGAAAGGAACTACAATCAGTTTACCACGATATATTTAGTTTGTTAGGCATTTAACTTTCCATTAATTTTCTTCATTTTTTTCATATCAATGTACAAATTTGAAGTAAATCGGTCAATTACTTTTCAAGATATATAGCCTATGTCCGCCAAATGTTCATTACGGGATCGTGTAATAATTTGAAGCAAATCGGCCAAGAACTTATAGAGATCTGTGGATCTGTATGAATTAACTGCTGCGACGACTCTCCTTGACATACACTACCAATTTTCTTCAGAATGCCTGGCTATATCAACACAAGTCTGTGATTTCCATCTGTCAATTACTTTGTCATGATGGAAGTCCGTGTAGCAAAGTAAAATGGAGGATGGGAGATCAGAGTCTGAAGTCCTGTGGACATCATATTAACATTTTTGAAATCTTCTCCGAAAAATGTTAATATAATGCACTAACTAAGACTCTAAAAACATCAAATAAGACGCTTAATTATTTCTTATTTCTCTAAAAAATAGAGAGTGTTTATTGACGAAGCTGGAAAGACTGAGAAAGTAATATGAAACAATTTAGAATTAGCAGCACTGTTCTAAACATAATTTTATTTTGCGAAGAGGAGTGAAAATTTACGATGTGCTTTTGCTCGGTATATTCTTTAGAGTAACAGAAAATAATAACGGAGTGTATCATAAATACGCCGAATACAGTACACGTAAACGTAAGATTGACAGGACATGGCTGCGCCCCAACATAGCGAGATATCGATTTAAAAAGAAAGTCCTACTCTCTTTTTATCATGTGTCCGTTACGATGGTACAAAACAAACGTGTGGTTTATCACACAGTATGATATCATGACCTGTACTCTGTGGATCTGTAGATACCAGCTTAAGCCTGTCGAAACTTGTTATCCAGTATAGATATACGTGATCAAGGCAAAAAATATTTCATATCAGAAGCTTTGTTTAAATTGAATTAATTGATCGCTCTCCAGTCGACAATATTAGTTATTTATAGAAGAAAGGCAGAGATTGTGTAAGATTTAGTTCACTCTAGCATCTGAAATTGTAGCCTTTTGAATATTAAAACATGTAAGCGAGTGTTTCTTCTGGGTCCACTAAATGAGAGATTAAAGGCACAATTTCGGAACTTTTTTTGAACATTCCAATGATTTCCCAGGCATGGTGCTATTGCAAATGGAATGCCCTTACTTTCCTCCGACCTGTGACCTGACTTACTTAGTTGATTTGACGGGGAATAGCAGTTTAACGAACTTTGTATACTTCGACATTTCCCGCACTAAGAAACATTGCCAGAAAAAATTTTAAGGCTTTCTTGGCCAGTTGTTGACAAATTACTTGCTGGCTTCTGTCTCAGGTCCTTCGGCCGATGTTTATTTGATAATTTTTCCGACGTTTCGTCAACGAGTGGTTGACATTGTCAAAACTTCACTCTCCATTGCTGGTGATGGAATGGACAACTAGCACTGGAGGGCTAAGCGAAGCTTTGACAATGCCTGCCGTTCGTGCTGCGAATCGTCAGAAAAATTATTAAACAAACGTTGGCCCGGAACCCAAGACAGAAACCACCAGGCAATTTCTCTTTGCTAGAAAATTTTGACTCCACAAAACTGAAAAATTGGTATTTATTACATCAATGAGTCAACATGTAATTTTTCCTCCTATCTATGTAATTATGTAGTTCTTAATTCGTTCGAGCAATCAATCATTCATGATATGAAACACAGTCATAGCTCAGTCACTCAAAATGATTCAGAAGTTTTACTTGTTATAATGAAATCAGGCGATGATTCTTCTTCTCTGGAGGCTCGTGTTTTGCGGCAGTCTGCTAATCTGTACAAATAAAATGCCTCGTAATTTTTTTGGGAGCGTTGTATAATCAGCTGGGAAACCTCAGATCAAGCGGATATTTGGTTTTGATGAAGTTTAACCTTCCGAAGAAATAAGGGAGCTCTTGGATTATTAAATTCAGGTTCGTGTCCAGTCTTTCGGAAGTTCCCTTCTGATTAACAACTACGCAATATATCGATGAATATCATTAATTCTCAAATGTCAAATACATACATTTTGTATGAAGGAGCAATATATATGTATATTTCCCTTTTAATCGTACAATTTCGTCTCAGTTATCTTTTGTCATAAATCTCAATATTCAGATTACAATTCTTCAAACCAAGCTCAGGCTACTCGGCACGAAGACAATCTCGGAAGCTTTTTTCTAACAACCACCAGAAAGAGTACTACAAAGAATAATTATGCACTCATGGCATAGCTATTGTATGAAACTATTTTGCGCATGGATTCTGCGAGTATGAAGATAGAAAATTAGTAAACGTCATTCAAGGGTAGAATTGTATCAGAATAATTCATCGAATATAAAGAGATATTACAAACAATTAGAATGTCAATTCATACAAATACCTAGGTGTAACAGTTTGTAAGGATAACAAGTAGAATGATCACATAGGCTGAATCGTAGGCAAATTAGGTGGCAGACTTCCGTTCATTGCTAGAATACTACGCAAATTGTCGCATGCTGCAAAGACTATGCATATGCAAAACGAATTTTCACTCCGCAGTGGAATGTGTGCTGATATGAAACTACGCGGCAGAATAAAACTCTGTGTCGGCCCGGGGCTCGAACACAGGACCTTTGCCTTTCGCGTGGAAGTGCTCCACCAGCTGAGCTACCCGAACACGACTCACGTTCCGTCCTCAAATATTTACTTCCGCCAGTACTTCATCTCCTTCTTTCCACAAGTCACAGTTCTGCTGCGGAACTTGATAGACTAGCACGGCCTAGCCACAGTTTAATCTGCCAGGAAGTTTCACATCAGCGCACACTCCGCTGTAGAGTGAAAGTTCATTCCGGGAACAATCCCCCGGGCTGTGCATAAGCCACGTTTCCACAATTATCCTTTCTCCTGTAAGCGCTAGTGCCACAAATTTCTGTGAAGTTTGGAAGGTAGGAGACGAGGTACTGGCGGAAGTAAAGTCCTCAGTCGTGCTCGGGTAGCTCAATTGTCTAAACTATTTTTTCTGCCGGCACGGTAGCTCAGCGTGTTCGGTCAGAGGGCTGCGTGCTCTCTGTAATAAAAAAAACTGACTTAGGGAATCAAAGATCAACTTGAACGGATGTCCTGAGACGTCCGCCCAGACCAAACGCAACGAACTGTATCGAACAAAAGGGGAAAAAAAGGTTGGTAGAGCACTTGCCGGTGAAATAATGTCATGGGTTCGAGTTCCGATTGGCACACAGTTTTAATGATTTAATTTGCAGGAAATTTCAGTATGCATGATTTTGCAACATGAATATCACTGTCCCGTAAGTATAAGGCTTTAAAGTTGAAGTAAAGAGGCACATAGTAACAGAGAGAAACCACGGCCGGCAGGCAGGCATTTGAGGTGCTTGCTGACCGTCTGGTTTACCATGGGCAAGAGCCAGGGGTAAACATCCTGCCCAAAACTTCCACGTGTCGCTACAACATATCGTAAGAACGGGGCTGAATCCCAGTCCCGTTTACAGAGCACGGTGCTGTGAGCCGACAATCCGTCAGGCGTTTAGTGACGTCAGTAGAAAGTACACTTGATGCGGCCAGAGGTCATCACACCGGTATGATGGAGGTCCCAAATAACATTCATGGAGTTCTTGGCAGGAATTAGAATTGACTTTACCGTACAGCGGAACCATAACCTGCAGTCTCGAGTAATATTATGTACCTCTCTTGTTAAATACTATTGTAACGCATGTGAAACTTGTAGCACTTTATCTGGTAATACTTGTAGTTTCGTAGCACGTTTATATGTTGAGATTGGCTGGTCAATGTTAAGTGCTGGAAGCTTACTTTCCTCTAAACTGATTTACGGTCATAGGACGATTGTTCTCTCTCCCAGTTAACACTTAAATTTTCTCAGATACACTTTATTTAGTAAGACTTTTAGTCCTGGTTTGACTAAATATAATAAGGACTCTACAGTAACTTCTTTCGGTTGTCGTATTAAATTATCACTTAGTCTGTACTTCTTGAATTATTTCCTGCCCCGATCGAGCTCTAGTTCAGATCAAAAAATTCCAACTTCTAGCATTAAAGCACGTTTTTAGCTGTCAGCTGGACGAGCCCAACTTTGTCGATGAAATTCTGAAGTCGCTTGCAGTACTGCAGAGGGATGTCGTTTAGTTCCGTACAACCTTACAACAGTGACGCTACAAAATGCAATCGATGTACAAAGCTGACAGAACACTTTTGTGACTCATCCAACAATATTACTCAAGTGTGTGGAATACGTACTGATTATGACCACAAGGGCAACAAGAGCAGCACGAATGGATACAGTAGTGACCCGTAGGAGAGAGTCAGATATGTTTAACTAAACTGCCAAACGCTTGAAGGTAGACACTATCTGTCCGTGAGAGACTTTTTACAACACAAACAAAGAATTCTAAGCAATTATTCTTCCCGCGCAGCATATGTGAGCAACGCAAAAATTGTAGGAGTGACCGGGTAAGAAACTCCAGATCTTTAGGTCTACATTCTGGCATGTAATCATTGCGTCACCGAGTCCATAGCGACCGATATTTTCTAGATATGAGGGGCTTTCAATAAGTGACGCAACACATTTTTCTCAGACAATTTCGGTTGAAAAAATGCGGAATTTGCCGTGGGGCATCGTCGAATATTCTCGCTTCACCCCCGATAGTTTCAGGTGGCGCTGCTATAAGTAGCCTTCTAAATGGTGTTTGTAAGGGAAGTGCATTCCAAGCAGAAAGCTGTCATTGAGTTTCTTTTGGCTGAAAATTGGAGTATCACAGATATTCATAGGAGAGCTGGAAGTGAACAAAAGCACGGTGAGTCGTTGGGTGGGGCGTCTGTCGTCTTCTCAACAAGGTCGAGCAAACCTGTCCGATCGCCGCGTACAGGCTGGTCGCACACAGCAGTGACTCCTGCAACGTTGAAACGTGTGGACACTCTCATTTAAGGAGACCGCCGGATCTCAATCAAACACTTCGCTGCACAGCTAGCCTCATACAACTCTGCGCACCCAAGAGGGGCTCACAAAACTTCGTTTGACTGTTCTTCCTCATCCACCCTTCATCCCATATCTCGCACCTATCGGCTTCCATCTGTTTCTCTCAGTGAAGGTGCACACCGCGGAGAGCAGTACGTGTCTGATGGGGTGGTTATTGACGCAGGAAGACGTTAGATCCGACATCGACCAGTAGTGTGGTGCATGTGGGCATACCGACCCTACCAGTAAGACGGCGTCAGGCCGTAGCCACAAGTAATAATATTTGTAATGCATTGGAATTCTGAATAAAGCAACCCGCTTTCAGAAAAAAATTATTCACTGAATAGTCCTCGTACTTTGAAGTCAGTATCTATTTTAATAGTGCTTACCTGAGCCGCAGAAGTTGACTTGCGATGGGATAATGAAGGACGTCACGGTGGCGGCAGCGCTGAAGTACCACGTCTCGTTGTGAGGTCCCAGAGTGGAGCCGTAGAACAGGTCGGGGACCCTGGGGTTGCGCACCGCCTCCAAGTAGTGCGGGTACTGCGCCACTGCTACAGCAAGAGCACACTTGTCACATCTGTCGAAAACGTCGAAGCTGCACTCTAGAAAAAGACTATAGAAAGTCAAGAATTTATGTAATCTGCGTATTGCTTCTGTTCAAAATAATTTATTACTCAATCGCAGGTCAATCCATGGGACCCATCACAATCTCACTCATCTATCAGCATCGACGCAGAGCGCCTCGATTTGGAATTACGAGTACTAACTATATTTTCAAATTATTTGGCCAGCAACAGCCGTTTTCGACATTTTAGTTACCTCCTAATAGCCAAACAGCAGCAGTGTTAATTTGTGGATACTCTTGTGAAACGGTTTCTCTAGATTTATTACTGTGTTTAAGAGGCGGAGAACAGGGTATCTGTGGGTCCATTAGGTACCGAAATCAGCTATAAATGGATCAATGTGTGTTTTTACGACTATGAATTAAGTTACTCCACCAATCGCTGTTTCTCTGAAAATACCGAGTGAGGAAAAAGTCAGTATAAATTCGAAAACTTAATAAACCACGGAATAATGTAGATAGAGAGGTAAAAATTGACACACATGCTTGGAATGACATGGGGTTTTATTAGAACCAAAAGCAAAAAAACAAAGTTCACAAAATGTCCGAGAGATGGCGCTGGACACCAAAACGTCAGTGACTGCGCATTACAATCGTGCATAAAAGGAGCTGTAATGAGAGAGAGAATCAGATGCGCCAGCAGTCGCAGCATGTGGACGTTACCTGAAAAGGCGCTTTTAGTGAAGCTGTATCATCAGAATGGGGAATGTGCTAGTTCAGCGTTACGATCCCATCGCCATAGGAAGGGGATTCGAACGGGTAAAGGTCCGTTGACAAATGCAGCTGTGGCGAGAATGATTTCGTAGTTCGAAGCCACGGTTTGTTTAGACGATAGACCCCGTAGTGGCCGACCGAGCACAAGGCGTAACGCCGATGAGACAGTTCAGGAAGAAATTGAGACTGTAGCGTGTTCGTCTATGCACGGGGAAGTCAGCGCTCGTGCAGTCGCACGTCGCACCGGCATTCCATACACTACTGTTTGGTTGGCACTTACGCGTACCCTCCGATGCTATCCGTACAAAATCCATCGGCATCATGAACTGTTACCTGGCGATTTGAGTGAAGCGGAGCGCATTTGCGGTGTGGGCGTGGCGGAAGATGACGATTGGTTGAGTAACATGTTGTGGACCGACGAAGCTCATTTCACGCTCCGAGGGTCTGTCACCGCCCACAACTGCAGAATTTGAGCTACCAAAAATCTTAGAACTGTCGTGGAAACTCCATTGCACGACGAGAAAGTCACTGTATGGGTTGAATTTACCACATCTGCCGTTATCGGGCCTTTTTTTTTTTTCGAGGAAATGCGTGATTATGGTTTTGTAACTGCTACCGTGACGGGTGAGAGATACGCCGATATGTTACAGAATCGCATCATCCCCAGCCTGGCTGATAAACACCTGCTGGAATGTACGATGTTTATGCAGGATGGCGCTCCATCCCATATTGCTAGACGCGTGAAAGATCTCTTGCGCGCGCCGTTTGTTGATGATCGTGTGCTCAGCCGCCACTTTCGTCATGCTTGGCCTCCCATATCCCCAGACCTTAGTCCGTGCGTTTATTGGCTTTGGGGTTACCTGAAGTCGCAAGTGTATCGTGATCGACCGACATCTCTAGGGATGCTGAAAGACAACATCCGACGCCAATGCCTCAGCATAACTCCGGACATGCTTTACAGTGCTGTTCACAACATTATTCCTCGACTACAGCTATTGTTGAGGAATGATGGTGGACATATTGAGCATTTCCTGTAAAGAACATCATCTTTGCTTTGTCTTACTTTGTTATGCTAATTATTGCTATTCTGATCAGATGAAGCGCCAATTGTCGAACATTTTTTGAACTTTTGTATATTTTTGGTTGTAATAAAACCCCATGTCATTCCAAGCGCGTGTGTCAATTTGTAGCTCTCTATCTACATTATTCCGTGATTTATTCAGTTTTCAAATTTATACTGACTTTTTGATCACCCAGTATACGGTACATAAAAATACAAATGGACGGTCAAGAACGAACTGCTCGTGCTAAAAAGTGGCGGAAAACGGAGATTTAGCCTCTCTCCCTCCATACGTGGAGGAAGCAATGACGGAACTAAAAGGAAGTTTGAAGAGTGGAAATGAAATTCAGAATGAATGGATCCAATGATAAGACTCGATGTTGACATTGCTATCCTCGGTGAAAGTGAAACAGAATTACAGGACGTACTGAATGGAAGAAACAGTCCAATGAGTACAGACGTGGACTGAGAGTAAACTTAAGAAAGATAAAAGAAACGAGAACTATCAGAAACGTATTAGCGATCGACCTGACATCAAATTAGGAACCAAAAAGTAGACAAAGTTTAGGAATTCTGCTACCTTGGAAGCAAAAACAACACATGATGCATCAAGCAATGAGGACATGAAAAGCGGATTAGCGCAGCGAAGAGGATATTGCTGACAAAGAGAAATCTGCTCGTATCAAATATTGACCACAATCTGGGGAAGAAATTTTTGAGAACGTACGTCTGGAGCACAGTATTTACGAAGATGAATCAGGGACTTTGGGCAAACTGGAAATGAGGTGAATCGAAGCATGTGAGCTGTGTGCTATAGAAATATATTTAAAACTGATGCACTCATATGATAAGGAATGAAGAGGTTCTCCACAGAATCAGCGAAAAAAGGAACATAAGGAAAACACTGACAAGAAGAAGGGACAGAATGATAAGACATAGGTTAACATACAAAGGATTAATTCCAATGGTTCTAGAAAAAGCTGTGCAGGGTAAAAACTGTTGAGGAAGTCAGAAGTTGGCATACATCCAATCAACAATTCAGGACGTAGGGTGCAAGTGTTAATTATAAAATTATGTCATAAAAACTGTTCAAGGATGCCAAAGTGGCATCCGTCAAATTAGCATCCCTGAGTATCCCTTTATCATATAAAAAAGAGAAAAAACTTAATACTAAATGTTATAGTTCCGGCCCGAAACTGTCCGACTAAAACGATGACTTCAGAGAAAGAGATAGAAGAAGACCGAACACGCAGACACTGTATCCAAAAATAATATAAACTGCCACGGCACTCGAAAGAGAGGATAAATTCTTGAAGTGCAGGATACAAAGGTGATTGATACAGTGAACGAACTACTCACGAGGAATGATAGTTATTTATACACTCCACAAGAATAGAGCTCTATTTATAGGCTAGTTTTGTTCTCACACTGTTGGCAGACGTTTTCAATCATAAGATCTAGGTAATCCGATAGTTTGCAGAAAGAGTGGTTAAGAGGTTTTTTTTTTTTTTGCTTCCTGTTTCTTGATTCTCAGTTTCTTGTCTTAACAGTGTAAGGATCTTATTAAAGCTATCTGATGCACAATACAGAATCCCAGTACGAACCCTGGGCGCCGGCCTGGGTGGCCGAGCGGTTCTAGGCGCTACAGTCTGGAACCGCGCGACCGCTATGGGCGCAGGTTCGAATCCTGCCTCGGGCATGGACGTGTGTGATGTCCTTAGGTTAGTTAGGTTTAAGTAGTTCTAAGTTCTAGGGGACTGATGACCTCAGCAGTTAAGTCCCATAGTGCTCAGAGCCATTTGAACCCTGGTCAAAGGGTGCTTCCAGTTTTTCGTTTCTTTCTAAACCACTGCAAGTGAAAAGTGGGATACTACCGTTGAACAGACCGCATTAAATGTTATCCTGGAGATGCGAATTAAATTCAAGATCCTTGAGATGATCATAAAGTTCATTCTTGGTATTGACATTTGGGTCCATTTATTCACTGTGTTCTCGCATCGCCTCTGCCATGTGCCATGCGGCGTTGGATACACCAGTTCTCGTCCGATCACAGAAATGAAGCAACGTCACGCTCCGTTAGTATTTGGGTGGATGACCGTCTTGTACCCCGGTTGCTGTTGGCAAAGAGACACGCATGTCACTGAAGTGGCCTCCAACTGAAACACTTGTACCAGGCTGTTGAGCCATACGGAATTACTGTTATTATTTCCATAGCATCGACCAATTGTTTGTGACCATCTGTCTTGTCAGTGATTAGTAGGACATCGTCAGTATAGTGGTTGGTGTTTTGTCCGCTTTCTGTTCACTTGAACTCACATTTCCATACTTATCACAGCGTTGTGAAAATATTCTTCTGAATTAAGGTTGAATTTTATCCCTCACTTGATTTGCCTTTAGTTGGACACATCAGTATCTGATGTTACCAGCATAGTTTCGTTCCAGTACAGGTTTTCAGCACATCAGATGTTCTTCTGTACTACAATAAAACTGAGCCATTAATCTCTGTTTCACTTTACTTCTATTGTGTATTATTCTCAATTTATGGCTCCTCGAACAAGGTTATAATTTATGCATTTGTTACATTAGTCTTTATAGGCAAGAAAGTAAAAGTGGAACATAAATATCGTTTGAGATAGCTGCCTGTCTCATAAATGACTTTAAATATTTCATGTATGATAGTAAAGCATCTTCCATGTAAAAGTTACACATACACAAAGGAGTACCACAAGTCATAATCATATTAAATAAGAGGACATGCTTTTGTTGATTACCAGAAACGAAATCTACATTTACCTCTAAATACATGCCCCACAAGCCACCGTATGGCAAATGGCGGAAGTTACCATGTACCACTACCTCTCATTTCCTTTCCCGTTCCACTCGCAAACAGAGGGAAGGAAAGATGTCTATCAGTAGGCCTCCAGGCATGCCATAATTTCTCGTGGTCCTTACTCAATATGTACGTCAGCACCAGTGGAATCGCTCTGCGGTCAGCTGCAAATGCCAGCTTTTTAAAATTTTCTCAATAGTGTTTGGCGAAAAGAACGTCGTCTTCCCTCCATGAATTCCCATCCGGCCTGATATTTTCCAGGTTCTGCACTAGGACTGTAGGATGTTACAATCAGTCGATTCCCACGTATTCGCCAGTCACACCACTGGGTAGGAGAAGGTCGGGTAGTATCGGACAGCGGATTGTGTCGGACAAGGTCTGTTTCTGAACGATAGCACTAGTGGCAGCGCTTGTGGCGACACTGACTTGTAATGTATCTAGGAACAAGACCACTCACACGAACCTGAATCAATAGAACAATTTTATACGGGTTGACAAGTTATCTGTTCCTAGCGAGTTTATCGGTGCTCGAGCTTAGCTTTGGAGTGATTTGTTTGCAAGTAAGTAATACTAAACTTTTATTTTATCCATAGATATAACATACTGTAGGCTGTGGTAACGTCTAGACAAAGTAATAAAAATGGTAATGTTAAACTAACACAGTTGCACGTTCCGGTTGTATGGGGAAAAGCACCGGACGGAAAAGTACCGGATGACACAAATAAAATAGATTTTTAACAGTCAATAATTGAGAAGTCAGGGCATAAATGGCATGAAAGTAAGATGAAGGAAGCCGTAGAAAGAGACCAACTCCTTGAAATGACATTCTGCAAATCGAAAGAGAAATGTTCAGTTCCTAGAAATACATTAAGTAATAAACAAAGAGCTGACCATCATAGCTGTTCTAGGAAAGAAAAATTATTTCCTAAAACAGTCTGTGATGAAACAGTGTCGTACGATCATGGTAAAAATTTAGATAGCCACCTTATGCTGAGTTTTTGAATCCAGTGAACAAATGTGCAGAGCAACCGAAAAAAAGTATCGTTGCAATAAGACAAAAATGAAAGTGGTGAAGGCTTTAACTACGACATTATGAACAGACATGAAAACTTACGGCTGAGCACAGCTGTATCCACGACTTTGCAGTAAGCACTAGCAGGTTTGAGCTAGGAACAAGCTGACACGTTATTTCACAAACTAAGTGAGCTGATGAGCAAGTTCGAATTTACAACCATTTATGACCCAATTAAAAAAAACTTGCGGCAAAAATGACTCTTCTACACACTAGAATTTCATGTCCATTACAAACATCGAAAAATTTAAACGACCAAAATGCAAAGGCGGTAAAATTTATCTGAGATATCAACGAACATATATTCGTAAGACATCGAGTTTTCTAATTATTTTAAGCAATGTGACATAGTATCGTTTAGTGGGAAGCATGTTCCAACACAACCTTCAGAGATTATAATAATTTCGAGAAAGCTGCCCTAACATTATCCCCTTAGTTCCATTCCTAGGCCCCTGTCTCTCTTACCAGATCCTACAGCAGCCAACACCAGAGCGAGCACCAAACTCTTCATGACTGTGGTTCGAGACCAATGAGTGACAGTTGCCGTTCTGTGGTGTCCTTTATACGGTTCTCCCTGCTGCGGTGGGACAGAACTATCTCGAAGTCTTTACCAACACACTAGGTCGTAAATGTTGGATACTACAACAGAATTACCGTTCCTAAAACAAGGTGGAAACTGCAGCCGAGTACTTGAACTACACTGGGTGATAAGTCACGTACACACGTTTTGGAATGGCTGCGCAAGCTCAGCAATAAGCACATACCTCTTCCTTTCCAAGAAAACATTCGTTGCGAGACTTGCGCTAACACACCCTACCTCGCTGGCACATTTCTCTTAATCCCAAGGAACGTAAATGGAAAGAACTAGCCATACTTTATTCGGGACAGATAAATAGATAGTGTCCCAAGAGGAATGGTCAGTGTTCAGAGATATGACAGGAACGATCATTTGAAAGAAAAAAAAATCGTGTGGACGTATGTCCTATTCCGTATGGTTTCCGAGATAGAACACATTTAATATACATGGAATCCATAATTAAAGAACTAGTTTCATAACGGTGTAGAAAGTGAACCACTGCTCAGACTGACGTCAAACGTGAACGGCATGTTGTTGACACAGGGAGAATCGTCGTAGAAACAAAAAATTCGAAAATTTTACCAGCAGGTGGCGCGGTAAGCGTCTTAACGTAAATGGGGTGGGCTACAAATGACAGATGAATCGCAATACGACGGCTATGGTTTGAGTTTCACATTACGGCATCCGTACTGTTCAATGTGTATGACTGCACAAGTTTGGCAGTCAACACTTCTGCTACTATTGACTAGGTAAGCCCATACACCACGGCAAGGTCGTACCGCATAGGAGGTGAAAAATTGGTTGTGAAGTGTCCTGAGGCCGAAAACCGCATAAAAAGCAAAATGACATCCGTTTCTAATTGTCGTGAGACTGGCGTAAGATGTGTTCAACATGCTGCCGACAGTTTTCTGCCACAAGTGGAAATAGAGAAACTGCATCTTTCACAACAGATCGGAATGTCTCGCGGGTCACGTTCAGAATGCGCTGGGCAATGTGTGCCGTTAATTTAGCTACGTTCGTCATTGGAGCACTGAACACAACATCTTTCAGATAACCCCACTCGGATTTAGATCAGGTGATCTGGGCGGCTAGGCTGTACAAAAATTACGGTTGATAATTCTAGCTTTTCCGAAAATCCTCTGCAGTAGCCGCTTCACTGGCTGTGGTGAGTGCGGAGGAACGCCACCTTGCATAAAAATGATCCTTCCCACATATCCACGCTGTTCAAGGGTTGGAATGCCGTTGATGTGCAAAAGACTCTCATAGCGTTAACAGTGGCGATACAGATAACTGGACCCGCACGACTCATCTCCTCGAAGAAACATGGCCTTACGATAAACGAGGCCGTCAGTTCGCACCACACAGTCACCTTTGCAGAATGAAGTGCTAACGGTTGATGTGCGCGTAGATTTTCCTTTGCCTGTATTTTTGCGTATTGACATATCCTTGTAGATGGAAATGGACTTCGTCTGTCCGCAGAATGTTCCATGGCTATTCATTACCCACTTCCATGCGAGCAAGAAATTTCAGAGGGAAACAGCAACCAGCCACTATTAATACTGCTATTTATTTAGGTAAATAGGGCCGTTACCGGTTTCGAACTGGCAAGTTCATCATCAGACGGCTGTTCACATGATTTTCAAGATGCATTTTACATTATCGTCTGTTTTCAATTTTTATTATTCCATTGTGGCGAAGTATTTTTGGTGTGTTGTTGCCGTCGAAAATTCCGCGCGATTTTGTTTCGAAGTTGCAGGATTGTATTTTTCGCATATTCCTAAATATATCCAACTCTTACGTAACTTGTGCACCACACACACACCAAAAAGAATTTGTCACATGTGAAGTTATCACAGAGATTGCAGATTTACAAACACAACAAACTGTATTATTATTATGATAATAACACTCTGTTGGAGTGTTACTCTATTACTTTATCTATTAGTGTAAACAATGGGTTGTTTGGCATGTTTCCTTTTCTGTGTTGGTTTTCTGTATGTGATAATTTTCTAGCAGGTTTAGGAGGTGTTTTTTTAATTGTTGATTCTAATTATTTTCAGGTTTTCTTCTCTAGTGGTTGGTTTGTGATTGTGTTCTCTTACTGAGACGCCCACTAAACCCACAGGGCATAACAGGTGATTAGGATTGTGGAAAGGGCCAAATAAGGTGTCAGTCAGGTTCACTCAAAATTGTAATTTATTGTAATTTAATAACACCTTTAAACCAAAACGGCACATAGCCGAACCTTTAGAGCTACGAGTTTGAAAAAGGCAATTATTTCTCGGGTGAAGGCCTCCAAACAAGAAATAAAAAAATTCACTTAAAATAGCAAATAAAATAATTAAAACACATAAGGTATCACAACTGGAAAGCCTCAAGGCAAAGTAGATAGAACAAACATATGCAAGGTGCAATACAAGCAGCTGAGGGCCACAATTAAATTTGAAAATTTTAGAATATATTACCATGATCTTTTAAGGCAGAAGGCCGCAATGTTTTTGCTTAAAGAGTAATTTCAAGAATAAGGTTTTAAGCGGCTTAAGGCCCACAACTGATTTTCCACAGTTCAAAAACACATAAAGTCCAATAAAAACAAGAATTTTTAAATCATTGGTTATGATAGATTATAAACAGACAATTAAACAAAGGTGAGGAGGACAATAAAGAAAACGGCACTCAGAAGCCTCCAGGGAGGTCGGTCTGCCCTCGTTCACTTAGATGAGATAGATGGTGGGCCCAACTACACTTGATCCGTCGGAACCCAACCAGGGGGCAGCCACGGACCGACGGACACAACGACTTGCTTGCCACCAATCAGTACATGAGAACTCAAACACAAAAGGTTACGAACGTGATCATCCACAACTAAATATGTATTATCTGTTAAAACTACACACCACGTTGGACAGCGACAACAGGTGAGGAAAGGATGCTGCCTGAAATTACGTTAGTGGCCAGGGCAGGTAACCACAACACTAACGGCCACAAGTCAGAAAATTCCGCTGGTGCACTCAAATCATAGTCAACCAATATAGTTAATTGCACCGCATGGCGGCTAAATTTCATTAATAGAAGCACTCGGTGCTGCTCACAGGAAAACCTCCCCAACAGCGAACCACCGAAACGAACCACACAACATAAGGGATGTTGCTTGGCTAGTTGAAACCACTACTCAGCTTTGACGTCCTGGGTCGGTGAACCACGAAGCTCGTAGCCATCGGACAGCTCCACACACGCTCAGGGCTCACTTAACATGTTCCGCAAATCTGGAGTGGTTTGTCCGACACTTCCAAGCTCACATGTGTTCCTTGTGTCTGGCATCAAATGTTCTGCCAGTTTGTCCTACGTATCTACCATCACAAGAGTTACATTATGATTGTTACTACTTTCTGGTATATATCTCTGTTTTTTGTCAGTTTTGGGGCGTATTTTTGGGTACAATTGTGTATGTGTATGCTATAGTTATGCTCTGTGTTTTGAAAATGTTGTTAATTCTGGAAACATCCCCCGGGCTGTGGCTAAGCTATGTCTTCACAATATCCTTTCTTCGAGGAGAGCTAGTTCAGCAAGTTTCGCATGAGAACTTCTGTGAAATCTAGAAGTTAAGAGACGAGATACTGACTCAAGTAAAGCTGCAACGGCAGGTCGTGAGTCGTGATTGGGTAGCTCAGCTGGTACAGTACTTCCCGCGAAAGGCAAAGGTCTTGAGTTCGAGTCTCGGCCTGGCACACAGTTTTAATCTACAAGGAAGTTTCATATCAGCGCACATTCCGCTGCAAAATGAAAATTTCATTCTAGACACTGTCGTCATGCACAGCAGCCAGCAGTTGCAGCGGTCTAGTCGCACTGTCTGCCACCCCTCCCCCCCCCCCCCCCCCATCGGAGGTTCGAGTCCTCTCTCGGGCATAGGTGTGTGTGTTGTTCTTAGTGTAAAGCAGATAGGTTAGGTAGTGAGTAAGCCTAGAGACCGATGACCTCAGTAGTTGAATTTCTCAGTAGAACCAACTTATATATATATATATATATATATATATATATATATATATATATATATATATATATGTGTGTGTGTGTGTGTGTGTGTGTGTAAGTAAATCCAACTTCTGCACCATTTCAGTGCAGTAACGTGTTTATTGTAAATAAATATTATAGTAGTTGTATTAAACGTTTATTATGGCTCTGAGCACTATGGGACTCAACTGCTGAGGTCATTAGTCCCCTAGAACTTAGAACTAGTTAAACCTAACTAACCTAAGGACATCACAAACATCCATGCCCGAGGCAGGATTCGAACCTGCGACCGTAGCGGTCTTGCGGTTCCAGAGTGCAGCGCCTTTATACACGTTTATTACCTTATAAATAAATAAATAAACTTTTATTTTAAATTCAATGCATTACTATTTGTAAAATGATTCTTTCATATAGTGTTCATTAAAAAATGACGATCATTCCACTTGGGACCTGTGGAATGGTACAGTAGCCTATTTGCTTGAGTTGTAAATATTCGTCATGTATTGTTGTTTTTCTGACATGTTCTACATCCTAGAGGACCTCCTCACTACGGATCAACTGGAATGAAAGTAAATCTAATCTAATCTAACCACAAATTTCCAATTTCCAGCGGGTGGCAGCAGGGTGCTAGCAAACTGAGGACACCCATGCATGCTTGTCATCTCTGCCACTGCAGTGGTGTAGGCGCGTATTCAGCAATCGAAGTCATCACAGCCTGGGCAGTATTGTCTGTGCATCTGGTATTAGCAAAAGGGGGCAGTTGTCTACCAGAGCGCTCGCGTCGATATCGTATACTGCACCCCAGAAAGCACCCACTGGTAGCGTAGAACTGGATCTCACTGTGGCTTCCGACTGGTAAGGATCACAGAAATGGAGTGTGTCCATCGGTACAGAAGGTGACCGCAGCCGCGACAATCACTTCTGCAATGACGATTGTTGACCGCTTCCTGGCTTACCAGGTAGGCGTCCAGAAGGTCGCTAACAGCTTCCCACCAGTCTTGACTCGAACGGCGGCACTGCTGCTTCCAGTGGCAAAGTCCTCCAGACAGGACTCATTGTTCCAACAGAGTTCGATGACGATGTCCATAAGTACACTCCTGGAAATGGAAAAAAGAACACATTGACACCGGTGTGTCAGACCCACCATACTTGCTCCGGACACTGCGAGAGGGCTGTACAAGCAATGATCACACGCACGGCACAGCGGACACACCAGGAACCGCGGTGTTGGCCGTCGAATGGCGCTAGCTGCGCAGCATTTGTGCACCGCCGCCGTCAGTGTCAGCCAGTTTGCCGTGGCATACGGAGCTCCATCGCAGTCTTTAACACTGGTAGCATGCCGCGACAGCGTGGACGTGAACCGTATGTGCAGTTGACGGACTTTGAGCGAGGGCGTATAGTGGGCATGCGGGAGGCCGGGTGGACGTACCGCCGAATTGCTCAACACGTGGGGCGTGAGGTCTCCACAGTACATCGATGTTGTCGCCAGTGGTCGGCGGAAGCTGCACGTGCCCGTCGACCTGGGACCAGACCGCAGCGACGCACGGATGTACGCCAAGGCCGTAGGATCCTACGCAGTGCCGTAGGGGACCGCACCGCCACTTCCCAGCAAATTAGGGACACTGTTGCTCCTGGGGTATCGGCGAGGACCATTCGCAACCGTCTCCATGAAGCTGGGCTACGGTCCCGCACACCGTTAGGCCGTCTTCCGCTCACGCCCCAACATCGTGCAGCCCGCCTCCAGTGGTGTCGCGACAGGCGTGAATGGAGGGACGAATGGAGACGTGTCGTCTTCAGCGATGAGAGTCGCTTCTGCCTTGGTGCCAATGATGGTCGTATGCGTGTTTGGCGCCGTGCAGGTGAGCGCCACAATCAGGACTGCATACGACCGAGGCACACAGGGCCAACACCCGGCATCATGGTGTGGGGAGCGATCTCCTACACTGGCCGTACACCACTGGTGATCGTCGAGGGGACACTGAATAGTGCGCGGTACATCCAAACCGTCATCGAACCCATCGTTCTACCATTCCTAGACCGGCAAGGGAACTTGCTGTTCCAACAGGACGATGCACGTCCGCATGTATCCCGTGCCACCCAACGTGCTCTAGAAGGTGTAAGTCAACTACCCTGGCCAGCAAGATCTCCGGATCTGTCCCCCACTGAGCATGTTTGGGACTGGATGAAGCGTCGTCTCACGCGGTCTGCACGTCCAGCACGAACGCTGGTCCAACTGAGGCGCCAGGTGGAAATGGCATGGCAAGCCGTTCCACATGACTACATCCAGCATCTCTACGATCGTCTCCAGGGGAGAATAGCAGCCTGCATTGCTGCGAAAGGTGGATATACACTGTACTAGTGCCGACATTGTGCATGCTCTGTTGCCTGTGTCAATGTGCCTGTGGTTCTGTCAGTGTGATCATGTGATGTATCTGACCCCAGGAATGTGTCAATAAAGTTTCCCCTTTCTGGGACAATGAATTCACGGTGTTCTTATTTCAATTTCCAGGAGTGTAGATTATAGATTGACACGGTATATCTCCATGATGGCTGACTGCTATCTGAGTGAGCCGCGAGGCGAAGTCGATACCTCGTACCTGGTGAACTTGAGCACTATCTTTTGGTAACCAGTGAGCCAGCGCTCTGGTGGAGGAGCGGGCAAGACGACAGTCGGACAAAGGGTTTTGGTGCAGTGTTGGCGACGACAGCGTACGGGGTGCAGCGTACCATATTGATACAGCCTAACAGGAACGTAAATTAATGAGAGGACACAATCAACAGGTCCCAATGGAAGGACTGAGTAAGAGCTTGAACATCATTTGTTTCTTTAAAAAAATAATTTGACAAAGATTATTATCACGACACAGTTAACCAATATATTACAAATATTCACAAGTTATTTCTTTTGACAAAAAAAAATTTATTACCGACAAGAAATGATATTCTTCCTATTAAAACATTGCAACATTAGGAAAAGTTCATTCACACTGAGAAACCAAATTTTGCATTACGCTCTAAAAGGAGGACAAAAACAGTTTACTAGCTTCAGGCATTAAATATTATCTTATTAAAACAATACAACGCATATGTATATATGTACACTGAAATTCTAAAGAAACTGATACAGGCATGCGTATTTAAATACAGATATACGTAAACAGGCAGAATACGCCGCTGCGGCCGGCAACGCCTATATAAGACAACAAGTGTCTGTCGCAGTTGTTAGATCGGTCACTGCTGCTACAATGGCAGGTTATCAAGATTTAAGTGAGTTTGAACATGGTCTTATAGTCGGCGCACGAGCGTTGGGACACAGCACCTCCGAGGTAGCGATGAAGCAGGGATTTTCCCGTACGACCATTCACGACTGTACCATGAATATGAGGAATCCGGTAAAACATCATAGAAATGGTTCAAATGGCTCTGAGCATTATGGGACTTAACTTCTGAGGTCATCAGTCCCCTAGAACTTAGAACTACTTAGACCTAACTAACCTAAGGACATCACACACATCTATGCCCGAGGCAGGATTCGAATCTGCAACCGTAGCGGTCGCGCGGTTCCAGACTGAAGCGCCTAGAACCGCTTGGCCACACCGGCCGGCGGTAAAACATCAAATCTCCAACATTACTGCGGCCGGAAAAAGATCCTGCAAGAACGGGACCAACGACGACCAAGGAGAATCGTGTAACCTTTCCTCAGGTTACTGCAGATTACAATGCTGGGCCGTCAACAAGTGCAGCGAGCGAACCATTCAACGAAACAACGCCGTTGTGGGCTTTTGGAGCCGAAGGTCCACTCGTGTACCCTGCACGACACAAAGCTTTACGCCTCGCCTGGGCCAGTCAACACCGACATTGGACTGTTGAAGACTGGAAACATGTTGCCTGGTCAGACGAGTCTCGTTTCAAATTGTATCGAGCGGACGGGCTTCTACAGGTATGGAGACAACCTCATGAATACATGGACCCAGCATGTCAATAGGGGACTGTTCAAGCTGGTGGAGGCTGTGTAATGGTGTGGGGCGTTTGCAGTTGGAGTAATATGGGACCCCTGATACGTCTAGATACGAGTCTGACAGGTGACACGTACGTAAGCATCCTGTCTGATTACCTGCATTCATTCATGTCCACCGTGCATTCCGACAGACTTGGGCAATTCCAGCAGGACAATGCGATACTCCACGCGTACAGAATTACTACAGAGTGGCTCCAGGAACACTCTTCTGAGTTTAAACACTTCTGCTGGCCACCAAACTCCCCAGACATGAACACTATTGAGCATATCTGGTATTTCTTGGAACGTGCTGTTCAGAAGATATCTCCACCTCTTGGACAGCGCTTCAGGATTTATGGTGTCAGTTCCCTCCACACTACTCCAGACATTAGTCGAGTCAAAGCCAGGTCGCGTTGCGCATTTCTGCGTACTCGTGGAGGCCCTATACGATACTAGGCAGTTGTACCAGTTTCTTTGGCTCTTCATTGTATAATTTCAGGCAAAACAATTTACTCACTGACATATTATGGACTTGGAACACTTCCACAAAAACACACAAACATGTAGTTCATGCTCTATATTTAAGAACACAATGAGTTCAACACTAACGGTCTTTGTTGACCTTCACAAATAAGCCACAAACTTTGTAATGAAATTCCTAATAGGAAAGAAAGTTCACTACTAAATGCAAGTACTTGATTTACAAGTCTTGTCTGAAGAAAGAACAGAAGAAAGTCTTTTACAGTCGGATTTCATTCCCCAATAGTTTGACTACAAAACATTTAAGTCCTTACTCTGCTTGGGAAGAGCACATTAGAACAGACTAGCACTAAGTTACTATCTATACAAGTTCACAGTTTCTACAGTCTTGCCAGATGAGTCAGACAGAATACCAACAGGCTCGATGAGCACGTTGCCGAAGCCCCCTTGCGGCGAAGGCGGCGTGCAGCCAAGGCGCGCTGGATCCGGAGCAGACTTCTTCTCTTGTCTGGCTGCGTCGTAACTGCAGTGATCGGCGCGGGCGCGGTCCTAGATCCCCGCAAGGCGGAGGTACACTTCCTCCTGATTGGCTGTACGTGACATTGGCGGATGCAGCAAAAGGTTCGTGGCAGGAGCGACCACTCTTGCTGATTTACAAGCCCTGTCTGCTTTAGTCCGGTTTACACGAAGACTCTCTGCAGGTCGCGCTGCAAATGGGCGGAGTTATTCATGTAGTTACAGGGGCTAACTGGCAACCAACACGACGGCGGTCTGTTGCAGTGTGGCGTCGGCGCCTGACGGCGTTTTCGACACGCCAGAGAAGTTCCTTACAAGGGAACCTCCCCATCGCACCCCCCTCAGATTTAGTTATAAGTTTTGAAAAACTGAACACAGGTCAATCGAGAAAACAGGAAGAAGTTGTGTGGAACTATGAAAAAAATAAGCAAAATCAAACAGAGTAGTCCATGCGCAAGATAGGCAACATCAAGGGTAACGTGAGCTGAGGAGCACCGTGGTTCCGTGGTTAGCGTGAGCAGCTGCGGAACGAGAGATCCTTGGTTCAAGTCCTCCCTCGAGTGAAAAGCATACTTTTTTTTTATTTTTGCAAAGTAGTGATCTGGCCGTTCGTTCATTGACGTCTCTGTTCACTGTAATAAGTTTAGTGTCTGTGTTTTGCCATCACACCGCAAAACCGTGCGATTAGTAGACGAAAGGCGAAAGGACGTGGCTCTCCAATGGGAACCGAAAACATTTGATCGCAAGGTCATAGGTCAACCGATTCCTCCACAGGAAAACACGTCCGATATGTTCTAGACGACACTGGTGACGGCATGTGCGTCACATGACTGGAATATGTTGTCGACCCACCTAACTTTTACACTTGGCGAATGGGTGAAAAGATTCTTCTACCTTGCCCGATTTAGGTTTTCTTGTGGATGTGATAATTACTCCCAAAAAAGTGATGAAAACATAAGAGTTTGTCACATAAACTGCAACAAATGAATGCAACAGTTTCACAGTCGCACATTTTTCCCTCTGTTCTGTCAAAACATATGTTTTTAACGCTTTCAAATTTTTCCGTTTAGGTGTAGCGCCCCATACTACGGCGCAGTTACCTCGCATCGGACGGACAGATAATAATTGTCTGAAAATAAAAAATTAAACTTCTTACTCGAGGGAAGACTTGAACCAAGGACCTCTAGTTCTGCAGCTGCTCACGCTAACCACGGAACCACGGCGATCCTGAGCTCACATTACCCTTGATGTTGCCTATCTTGCGCATGGACTACTCAGTTTGTAAATTTTGCTTATTTTTTTCATAGTTCCACACAACTTCTTCCTGTTTTCTCCATTGATCTGTGTTCAGTTTTTAAAGGCCTATCCACTGTGCCAACTTATAACTAAATCTGAGGAGGGTGCGATGGGGAGGTTCCCTTGTTAGACCACAATCAATGAATTACGAGGAACCAGTGCAATGTGAAGCCGGCCGCGGTGGCCGTGCGGTTCTGGCGCTGCAGTCCGGAACCGCGGGACTGCTACGGTCGCAGGTTCGAATCCTGCCTCGGGCATGGGTGTGTGTGATGTCGTTAGGTTAGTTAGGTTTAAGTAGTTCTAAGTTCTAGGGGACTTATGACCTAAGATGTTGAGTCCCATAGTTCTCAGAGCCATTTGAACCATTTTTGCAATGTGAAATCAGAGTGTACGCCCGCAGATGGCACTTTACATTCTGAGGTAGACCTAGGGCACCCGATCCGAAGCGACAATGCGTGTAGTTAACACTGGCTCAACGACAATATGCACGTAATCTCTCTTAAATAAAGCGAGGATAAAGCAATAGTTAACTGACCCACCTCAAAAGCCACTGTACTCAAGGCTAGAACAGAAGCGGGCACAAGAAATTTAACAGCATCAAAACGCAAACAATAATCACAAAAAAGTTTCATGTTAATCAAGCGTGCCAAACAATGCAGAGTATCTTTACAGGGTGCAACACACTGGCTACTGGTTGCCTCAACCGAGAATAAATGCTCGGATAGAAAATTTAGGTTTACTACGCCAACATGTTACAAGCACTTCAGTTTGTCCGAAGGATTAATCAGGCAAATAGCAACTACAACTTGACAAGAATTACAAATTACTAATGGTTTCGCACAACACTTGTTACTACTACCAAGGGGAGCTCCCTTCTTGATAAACAAAGCTGAACAGTTAAAGTATAAAACAACACATACAGTTCGCAAGACCCTTTTAAACACCAATAACGCTAAAAAGGCTTAACCTAAAATGATCTCCCTGCGGTATTTGCCTTTTTTTAGTTTGAGAGAAATTAGCCTTAATCGATCTTGTAGTTTACCTACGAGGGAGAGCGTTGAGCACACGTGAAGAATGTTCAGAAATAGACATTACCAGAACAGGACTGCAAAACGTACAGCGGAGAGTTGAGCATCGAACAGTCAATAATCAGTAAACCGCTGCTGCACTACCAAGAGCCACTGGCTGGAGTGAGTGTTACAGAAATTTCAAAGAACGCTCACCAAAGAAACCGGTAGCGGTAAATCCCAAACTCTATCTTTGATCAAGCACGGCAAGTAAGCTGGGCAAATGTTCAGTCTAGCCACTCATCAAACGGTCCGGCCGGAAGACACTAGTAACGGCTGGCACGGCGCAATAACTGCCGCAGAACTTACCATCAGCATCAACACACGTGGCCTGCAGCTGGAACATGCGCACACCCGGAAACCTGGCCACGCTAACCCAAAAACAAGTACACTCTGTCTCGTGCCCCGTGCTCTCCAAGACTCCAACCAAACCCTCGGCCTAGGCGTCACCTACCCTGTTGCTCCGCCAGACAGCGCTAGCGGGCCATATGTCCAAAGCCTGTGCACAAGTTCGGCGGGTACGAGACATCGACCTCGCCACACGGCTACTGAGTACGAGCAGACAAGTCCACTTGAAAAGAGTAACATCTGTGCAGGGACTCTCGTGTGCATTGCTATTGTGAGGTGACGATGACTGCACTTCGTAACGTAGCAAGTTATTCCGTTTACCAAAGGTGCAGTAAAGTATGGAGCCGGGAGCGCCTCCGGTCCAGTAGTTGCAGGAGGTTCGTCCTTATTTTTTTTTCTTTAATTAGAACCCAGCTGACGCACGTATATCAGATGCCGCCTGTGGCAGTGACTTAGCCTGCCAGTGGAACGGCACGAATATTTGTACTCCTTATGTATCTAAATAAACTGCATTACTTATTCTTCGATTCTGACCAAACTTTACACATTGCTTTTTATTATTGCTAAAATGATAGTTTCCAGATTTCATTTCTTAATGATTCATAATTTTGAGGACAGAAAAAATTACCTAAAAATCACAAAACACCATTCTGGCATTTTAAAATTCGTTTAGGAACAGCAATAGATTACCGTTCAGCATCATATGGAGCTATTATGAAAAGTATAGCTCCTAAAAATCAATTAACTAGAATCTTTCATACTATAATATTTGTAATTTTTATTTGACGCAATATTGGAACCTTTTAAAATTAATGTTCAATTTTTTTTTTTATGTGAGTGCGTGGGAGTGACTGACAGAGTGAATGAAAATTCTAAACGTTTTATTTTGTGAAGATCTACGTGAAATTCAAATTGTGGGTAAAATTCCTAGGAAGAACCACGAGTCATGTGATGTATGTCTGAGTGAGTAACTTTTGTGAATCGCAGCGAGAAAAAAAGTTAGGAATGGAGTAAGTTTGTTATTTAATTTTGGAATTATTTCATACTTTATGTGGTTTAAAATTAAATCTGATGTAATAAATGAAAATTTTGCTTACGTAAATCTACTTTCTAAATTGTGATCTGATAAGAAAGGATTTTGCCGTGAGAATCATATAGAGAGAATATTCTGAAGGGTCATTCAGATCAACAGCCAATCAAAACTCAGAGCTTTCCGCGCGGAGAGAGGGGTGATATCTGTATCTTCCGAACCACTGTACCGAACACATCATGTCAGATCGCTCTTCACATATAATACGTAAAACGAAGAATTAGATATGTCAATTCTCTCTGGTTATCGCTAACAGAAAGTGAGTTGAGTGGGAAGCATTTTAGTGAACGTTTGGCGGTTTCATATGCTTCCGGGTGAAAGATAACGGCGTGTCAGATATTCAGGTCGAACTTAGACGGAATAGTATGGTGATCACTTCTGTGAAGGAAGACCTCTGAATCGACCGAATATTTAACTCGTGTAAAGTTCTGAGCCAGTGACTGTTTAGGTCGTGAATAATATTCGGGTCGAACTTGCAAAATTTCTGGCTGCTCACGTGTGACCATGTGTTGCACATCTTCATAACTGTAAACTTGCAGAGAGAATACGAGTGCAGATGTAAATACGGACTTGATAGCCATTTCATGAGTCATAGTGGAAATAAATTGTCAATAGAACTTTAATCATCTTGCTGCAAGAAGGTAGAACCCGAATGCCCTATATTTATCATTAATTTTCAGGATCTGATTTTTAACCAGAGTTTTTGCGGTCTCTATCTGGTAGGTATCAGGTGGTGATTACCTTAACGCTGCCTTGCACCACCTAGATGGTACCTGCTACGACAGAGCGAAGGGACAACGAGCAGTCAAGAAGCCTATCGAGGTAGGTGGATTAACTGTGTGAATGTGATAAGAATACTGAAGCCAATTTGTCCGTTTTTCTTGACAGATCAGCTTTCTAGCTGCTTCTGATGTGCTTGAAAGATGTCTTGACTTCGCCGTTTAGAAGCAGTGGTGGGCATATTCTACTGTCTCCATAATCTTCGTTGTGTCCGACTTATGGTTTGTTGCTTCTTCCTGCTGATCAACACAACGACGGCACCCTCCTCTCGCTATGATGTCGTTCTGCTGTATTGGCGTTTTAGATACGCAGCTCCTGCGGTATGTAGCAATTACCTCCGTCGGGTGTGGCTGCGTTACATATGATATCCTTGTTGTACTTGGGAATGTCTCTCAGAGTGTATAGATTTGCAGACATGGTTGCTACAATACCTTGCATACTTACACTCCGTACTATCGTCTGGCACAGTCTTCCACGGCAAAGCTGCTGTGGTCGTAAAAGTATTCTATGGATGCGTATAGGGACCTAGGTATTCTTACACTCACGTGACTCAAACTATTTTATATTCTGGGCATCCGCAGCGCCTGAAAGGCATGATGTTAGGATGAATTCCACCTACAACCTGGTAAAATTTTTGTTTATTAAAACACGACCGGTTTCGCGGTCTAAAGCCGAATCATCGGGGGCAACCTACATGGTAAAAAGCAAAGTACAGCTTCAGCACGTTTTGTGGATATTAAAATGAATAGAGGAATGATATAAAATGTAATAGTCAGCCAACCGGTTGCACACATTAAAAAAAACACATTAACCAGATTTCGATAATTCTAAGACTATCTTCATCAAAATTTTTAAATGTTACATGAAATCAGATAACAACTTTAAAATTTTCAACAACAGTGCTCTCGTCAAATGACATGTTTGTGTTTCATGGGTCTCATGGAATTCATGGAACATAAACATGTCATTTGACGAGAGCAATGTTACTTAAAATTTTAAAGTTGTTATGTGATTTCATGTAACATTTACCATTCTGATGAAGATAGTCTTAGAACTATCGAAATCTGGTTAAAGCGTTTCTTTTCTATATATATATATATATATATATATATATATATATATATATATATATATATATATATATATATATATAGTGTGCAACCGGTTGGCTGACTATTACATTATATATAATTGCATACGCGGTTGCTGAGCTCACAATGTTTAAAATGTCAATAAAGGAATGTGTTAAGTATATTCACAACGTTAAAAGATCATAGGCATACCGACCACTCCTAATCAAAATTTACTAATGAGTGAATATCGTTAATACCGTACTGTGACGAACGAAAGGTAGCCGGCCGCGGTGGTCTCGCGGTTCTAGGCGCTCAGTCTGGAGCTGCGCGACTGCTACGGTTGCAGGTTCGAATCCTGCCTCAGGCATGCCTGTGTGTGATGTCCTTAGGTTAGTTAGGTTTAAGTAGTTCTAAGTTCTAGGGGACTGATGACCACTGATGTTAAGTCCCATAGTGCTCAGAGCCATTTGAACGAAAGGTAACGAAGCCACATTCCATTTATTTAGGAGAAACTGGTGATAGATGAAACTTGGAGCTACAGAGCCATGTTTTAAAATTTGGCTGCATCTAAAAAGAAAAAAATATAGTGAGACAGAGCAAAAAGTTCCAACTTATTTTACTTTTCAGAATCTAGATAGAAAACTCAGGCACACGGTAAAAGCTATGGTAAATAAATACAATGAAAGTGTTGTATACTCTATTACATACAATGATTGTCCCAATACATATAAAGGGCAAACCGGCAGACCATTTCGAATAAGATTTCAGGAACATATTAACTTAACTACGGGATGATGATGGCATTGAAACAGAGGATGACACGCGTAAAGCTGAAATACTAAACACCTTTTTCCACAGCTGTTTCACAGAGGAAGACGGCACTGCAGTTCCTTCTCTGAATCCTCACACAAACGAAAAAATGGCTGACATCGAAATAAGTGTCCAAGGAATAGAAAAGCAACTGGAATCACTCAATAGAGGAAAGTCCACTGGACCTGACGGGATACCAATTCGATTCTACACAGAGTACGCGAAAGAACTTGCCCCCCTTCTAACAGCCGTGTACCGCAAGTTTCTAGAGGAACGGAGGGTTCCAAACGATTGGAAAAGAGCACAGATAGTCCCAGTCTTCAAGAAGGGTCGTCGAGCAGATGCGCAAAACTATAGACCTATATCTCTGACGTCGATCTGTTGTAGAATTTTAGAACATGTTTTTTGCTCGAGTATCATGTCGTTTTTGGAAACCCAGAATCTACTATGTAGGAATCAACATGGATTCCGGAAACAGCGATCGTGTGAGACCCAATTCGCTTTATTTGTTCATGAGACCCAGAAAATATTAGATACAGGCTCCCAGGTAGATGATATTTTTCTTGACTTCCGGAAGGCGTTCGATACAGTTCCGCACTGTCGCCTGATAAACAAAGTAAGAGCCTACGGAATATCAGACCAGCTGTGTGGCTGGATTGAAGAGTTTTTAGCAAACAGAACACAGCATGTTGTTATCAATGTAGAGACGTCTACAGACGTTAAAGTAACCTCTGGCGTGCCACAGGGGAGTGTTATGGGACCATTGCTTTTCACAATATATATAAATGACCTAGTAGATAGTGTCGGAAGTTCCATGCGGCTTTTCGCGGATGATGCTGTAGTATACAGAGAAGTTGCAGCATTAGAAAATTGTAGCGAAATGCAGGAAGATCTGCAGCGGATAGGCACTTGGTGCAGGGAGTGGCAACTGACCCTTAACATAGACAAATGTAATGTATTGCGAATACATAGAAAGAAGGATCCTTTACTGTATGATTATATGATAGCGGAACAAACACTGGTAGCAGTTACTTCTGTAAAATATCTGGGAGTATGCGTGCGGAACGATTTGAAGTGGAATGATCATATAAAATTAATTGTTGGTAAGGCGTGTACCAGGTTGAGATTCATTGGGAGAGTGCTTAGAAAATGTAGTCCATCAACAAAGGAGGTGGCTTACAAAACACTCGTTCGACCTATACTTGAGTATTGCTCATCAGTGTGGGATCCGTACCAGATCGGTCTGACGGAGGAGATAGAGAAGATCCAAAGAAGAGCGGCGCGTTCCGTCACAGGGTTATTTGGTAACCGTGATAGCGTTACGGAGATGTTTAATAAACTCAAGTGGCAGACTCTGCAAGAGAGGCGCTCTGCATCGCGGTGTAGCTTGCTCGCCAGGTTTCGAGAGGGTGCGTTTCTGGATGAGGTATCGAATATATTGCTTCCCCATACTTATACCTCCCGAGGAGATCACGAATGTAAAATTAGAGAGATTAGAGCGCGCACGGAGGCTTTCAGACAGTCGTCCTTCCCGCGAACCATACGCGACTGGAACAGGAAAGGGAGGTAATGACAGTGGCACGTAAAGTGCCCTCCGCCACACACCGTTGGGTGGCTTGTGGAGTATAAATGTAGATGTAGATGTAGATGAAATAATCCCCGACCTGCATTAACACCGCACTTACGCTAATAGCGACACAAATCATTCTAAAAATTTAAAAATATTCCATAAAAAATAAAAAAGCCACAGTTTGAATAGATTAGAAGAAGGCGAAATTTTTAGACCTAAAAAAGAAAATACACGACTCACGTTGAATAACCAATTAGAATTAAAGCTCCATAATATAGTGGCTAATTTTGATTGTTTATAGATTAGTTTAGTACCTAAGAAAGTTCTATATTGTCTTGCTTGTAAAGGTAGTGACACAGCGCTCCTTTTCATTAGTATATGACGTCACACTGTCCACGTGGACAGCCTCCGTTCCGCCAGCCAGCTAGTCTCTGTAGTTCGTGCCGGCCGCTTTCACTCTGCCCAACATCGGGTTGCCCTGTCGTGACACCGGTATGACACTGCCGCCTGATACATTCCACAGTAATCTGCATAGTGCCGCGACTAATCATGTGAGCGGTGACAATTTTTTATCGCCAATCCGGTTCCTTAAAAAACTTTTAGCATGCTCTCACTAAAAAATATTTTTTTTTCTTTTTAGATGCGGCCAAAATTTAATACATGGCTCGGTAACGGCAAGTTTAATCTATCAGGAATTTGTCCAAAGTGAATTGAACACGTCTTCGTCACCTTTCGCTCGCCATAGTATTGACAATATTTAAATGGTTCAAATGGCTCTGAGCGCTATGGGACTTAACATCTGAGGTCATCAGTCCCCTAGAACTTAGAACTACTTAAACCTAACTAACCTAAGGACATCACACACATCCATGCCCAAGGCAGGATTCGAACCTGCGACCGTAGCGGTCGCTCGGTTCCAGACAATATTCACTGAATAGTAAATTTTGACTGGGAGTGGTGGGTATGCATATGATCTTTAAACAATGTGGGCATATTTTAGACATTCCTTTATTAATTTTAATGTCCACAAAATGTAGCGACACTGTACTTTGCCTTTTACCATGTATGTTGTACCTGATGATGCTGCTTTAGACCAAGAAACTGATTGTGATTTAATGAGTAGTAATTTTATCAGCTGATAGCGGAATTCTTCCTAAATTACGTGACAATACATATACTCCCTAATGGTATCTTTGGTTAATGACAAGTGTGAATTTAGAATCAACTGTAGATACTGGGCGGGAGGGGAGTGAGGGACCTGAGCCAATTGCGAGCAATGTATGTTACAAACGCAACGCATTATTTTCCCCAAAAGATGATGGCTCCACGGAGACCTAGGTTATAGCAGAAGTCGGCATTTTCAGCGTTCATTAAACGTTCCGCCTCGAAAATAGCCTTTATCGTCATACATGCCATTCAATGGTTTCCTCATCAACGAAAGAAAAAGAAATCACTAAGTTGCATTCAGAAGAATGTCTGGGGGGAAGGGGGGAGGGCGAGGGAATTAGACAAAATTTGATAGCTCAAAGGTGCATGTGTGACTGTGTCATGTGTAGAACGATCTGTGGCGTTGTCGAAGCAGGAGAGACAGTGACAAGCAAACTGGGTTGGCAGTCATTGGAATAAATATGTTTTTCTTTGCGGCAAGAGGTTTTTTACGAAATTACAATCAGCAATTTTCTCCTCCGAATTCGGAAACGTTTTATTGATTCCCGCCCACAGTGAAAGAAATTACCATCGAGATAAAATACGAGAGGTCGGAGCTTGCACGGAAAGATTCAGGTGCTGATCTCTTCCGCATGCTCTTCGAAAGCGCAACTGTAGATAAATTGCATAGAAAATGGTTCTATGAACACTCTGCCAAACATTTAAGCGTGAACTGCGGAATATTCATTTATCTGTAAATAATCTGTAGTACTCTGCTGACCACCCAAAATGCAACACACTGAAGGAAGCATCCAAAGCAGGTGAAATTTGCAGCATGCGTTTTCGGCGACGAGAGATACACATGATTAGTGTTTTCAGCACATGACGAGCGCCAGTAGTGTAACCTGCACTAGCTATTTAAAGGGAAACAGACAGCCGTGTGGGCGTACTGGAATCTTTCTTTCGTGCGATTGTTTTGCGTAAACAGCTTCAATGTGCCTCGTGCAAGACAGCGAGCGTCTTTCGAGCACGTTCTGGAGTTCGACCGAGGAACAATAGATGCCTAAAGGGATTGCGGATTGTTCTTCAGAGAAATCGGTGATTGTGTGGGACGGAACCAAGCAAATGTGATGCGGATCTGTAATTGGTGGATATTTGGTGGATGTAGGAGGGAACGACGGACAGACGGCAGCCACCTAGCTGCACCACTACACATGATGACTGGCATACTGTGTGCACGGTAGTGATGGATCGCTCTGCCACATCACGAACCGTATCACAAAAATTTCGGTCTGTTCATGTACATCTACATTTATACTCCGCAAGCCACCCAACGGTGTGTGGCGGAGGGCACTTTACGTGCCACTGTCATTACCTCCCTTTCCTGTTCCAGTCGCGTACGGTTTGCGGGAAGAACGACTGCCGGAAAGACTCCGTGCGCGCTCGAATCTCTCTAATTTTCCATTCGTGATCTCCTCGGGAGGTATAAGTAGGGGGAAGCAATGTATTCGATACCTCATCCAGAAACGCACCCTCTCGAAACCTGGACAGCAAGCTACACCGCTATGCAGAACACCTCTCTTGCAGAGTCTGCCACTTGAGTTTGCTAAACATCTCCGTGACGCTATCACGCTTACCAAATAACCCTGTGACGAAACGTGCCGCTCTTGTTTGGATCTTCTCTATCTCCTCTGTCAACCCGACCTGGTACGGATCCCACACTGATGAGCAATACTCAAGTATAGGTCGAACGAGTGTTTTATAAGCCACCTCCTTTGTTGATGGACTACATTTTCTAAGCACTCTCCCAATGAATCTCAACCTGGTACCCGCCTTACCAACAATTAATTTTATATGATCATTCCACTTCAAATCGTTCTGCACGCATACTCCCAGATATTTTACAGAAGTAACTGCTACCAGTGTTTGTTCCGCTATCGTATAATCATACAGTAAAGGATCCTTATTTCTATGTATTCGCAATACAGTACATTTGTCTATGTTAAGGGTCAGTTGCCACTCCCTGCACCAAGTGCCTATCCGCTGCAGATCTTCCTGCATTTCGCTGCAACTTTATAACTGCAACTTCTCTGTGTACTACAGCATCATCCACGAAAAGCCGCATGGAACTTCCGACACAATCTACCAGGTCATTTATATATAATGTGAAAATCAATCCCATAACACTCCCCTGTGGCACGCTAGAGGTTACTTTAACGTCTGTAGACGTCTCTCCATTGAGAACAACATACTGTGTTCTGTTTGCTAAAAACTCTTCAATCCAGCCACACAGCTGGTCTGATATTCCGTAGGCTCTTACTTTGTTTATCAGGCGACAGTGCGGAACTGTATCGAACGCCTTCCGGAAGCGTAGGAAAATGACATCTACCATGTTACACAACATGCGGTGCCCGCACATACCATTCGACGTCGTTTCCAGCAGAGTGGGCTGTCCGCAAGGCATCCGTTGGTGCATTCACCACTGAGTCAACGCCACAGGCGTTTGCGCCGGTAGTGGTGTGATGAACGACGGACATGGACAACCGAATATAACGACACTGTTTTTACGACGAATTCCGATTCTGCTTGCACCACCAGATGGTCGGATTAGAGTATGAAGACAGTGTGCTGAGAAATTGTTGACTGTTGCCTTATGCATCGCCGAACTGGTCCTGCACCTGGTACTATGGTTTGGGGATGCTACTACACTACTCTATTCACCCCTAGTACGCATTTCTGAAATGTTGGATCCTGTTGTGCTCCCGTACCTTTGGAGCTTGCCGATGGCCTCTTGACAAAAGACTAATGCGTGATCATACGTGTCACGCAGTGTTCAATGCATGTTCGTTGTGACATCCACGAGATAAATTTTAGCTACAGTGCGACGAGAGGAAATTATGCCTCTAACAGTTATAAACATTATGACATATGAAAAAACAGTGAAAACGGTTATAAATATTAATTATTTATATAATATTTTATGATGTCATTGGACATATCTATGTGTATCATACAAAGACAATGATAATTGTAAATTCGTATTATGATCTGCGTTTGTCTTCCTTTGTTTTTACCTTTTGTTGGTTGGCTTTTGTAGGTTCAGGACGCAAGACGCATATCGAACTGAGGTCTGTTAAGAAATTGTAATTATTTGTTAATTATTACTGAGAATAGAGTTCATTATTATTATAAATATGAGTTAATAATTATTTGTAACTTAAATTCCTCTCTCAGTAAGCGTTATCTGTGGTAATTATTTCTTTCCGCTGCAAGGAGCGCAGCCATTGATGACAGCGATTTGTATCGCGTTTTTTGTCTATGTTTTCCTTAGAAAAAAATCAAATGTTTGCTTGATGAAGTCTAAATAGTGCACAATACGAAAGTAAAGTTTAATAAGCATTTCAAATACTTATCCTATTTGCTCTAACAATAGAAAGTCTCTATCAATTGTCTGCCGCCATCTTAACAATTATCTCAGCGGCAAATTCAAATTATACAACTCTGCAGACATAAATGCCGAAGGTAATACAAATGTGTAAAAATAAATGTGCACCGGTGGTCCCGAACTCATTTTAATGAAAATAATTCGAATCAGATTGGTTCTTTAAAAACAGTGCTCATAGCACGATCCTTATAACAAACTTTTCTAGCTGATGTATGGAGCCGAAATTAATTACGCACGAGTTGCGAAGAATATTGTTTCAGGCAACAAACGTCAGTGTTGTGCGCGGCTGATATTCTGTGGTTTTAATGATCATTTTGCTGAAGATAACTGTTTCCGTCATAATCAATAGTTGTATAGAATCTGTTGTATGAACTGTGATTTAGTGACACTTACACAACTTACAGACAACACTGTAACACAACGTTAACTTGGAGTTCTTTAGGAACTTGACCATATCTTTAGCCGGGAAAAAAATTATTTAGTAATTACTCACTGTAATAAAATAAGATTAACATTTTCGTTTACAAATTAGTTAAATACCAAACCACTGAATAACAAAACGTACGCCACATCGTCGCCCATCGGATTGCAATGGTGTCTCGGCCTCCCTGTTCTCCCGATCTCCCAATCGCAAACGTCTCGTCGATGAATGCGGAACAACTGGCCCGGGATACACCACCCGCTGCTACACCAGATCAGCTTCGACAATATGTGGAAGCAGCATGGACTGCTATATCCGAACAACACATTCAGAGCCTCTGTGATTCAACAACAAGGCCTGTAGCAGGCGTGCAGTCAGCAATGGTGGCAACGCTCAATACTAATTTCATCATCTTCCTCACTTCACATGGTGCTGTATTTTCGATCATGTGATCTTTGTACAATGCGTCATCTCTCAAATCAATTTGGCTGTGGTATCTCCAGTACTTCTTGGAGTTGCATTTTGGTTGGCCAGCAGTATAAAAACACCCTCATGGACGCCTTTCCGCGACGCTCCGTCTTGGCAGCCTCCAGTAAACTCGACAGGAGATTTCAGCAGTATGCTCCTACGACGGTTAACTCCTTACCAGTATAATTTGACAGTTCCATAAAACACCCAGCATCGCCTCGTTCGATGATGGTTGGCTCTCGGCCTGTTTCCGTGGGGACTCAAATGGTTCAAATGGCTCTGAGCACTAAGGGACTTAACATCTAAGGTCATCAGTCGCCTAGACAGAACTACATAAACCTCATAAACCTAAGGACATCACACGCATCCATTCCCGAGGTTAGGGTGGCCGTGCGGTTCTAGGCGCTTCAGTCTGGAACCGCATGACCGCTACGGTCGCAGGTTCGAATTCTGCCTCGGGCATGGATGTGTGTGATGTCCTTAGGTTAGTTAGGTTTAAGTAGTTCTAAGTTCTAGGGGACTGATGACCATAGATGTTAAGTCCCATAGTGCTCAGAGCCATTTGAACCACGCCCGAGGCAGAATTCGAAACTGCGACCGTAGCAGCAGAGATTCCGTCGTGAGTAATCCACATGTTTCCAATGCTTACTTTTCTCCTTTGTTTCGGGGTCATAGCGACACGCAGAGCACTCGTCCATAGTGATCAGCCTCCTGAAGTCACCTGGGATTGGCCTTAGATACATCTACATCAACATCTACATGATTAATCTGCAATTCACATTTAAGTGCTTGGCAGAGGGTCTACCATTCCACTCCAAGAACAGCGCGCGGGAAAAACGAACACCTAAACCTTTCTGTTCGAGCTCTGATTTCTCTTATTTTATTTTGATGATCATTCCTACCTATGTAGGTGGGGCTCAACAATATATTTTCGCATTCGGAAGAGAAAGTTGGTGACTGAAATTTCGTAAATAGATCTCGCCGCGACGAAAAACGTCTTTGCTTTAATGACTTCCATCCCAACTCGCGTATCATAACTGCCACACTCTCTCCTCTATTACGTGGTAATACAAAACGAGCTGCCCTTTTTTGCACCCTTTCGATGCCCTCCGTCAATCCCACCTGGTAAGGATCCCACACCGCGCAGCAATATTCTAACAGAGGACGAACGAGTGTAGTGTAAGCTGTCTCTTTAGTGGACATGTTGCATCTTTTAAGTGTCCTGCCAATGAAACGCAACCTTTGGCTCGCCTTCCCCACAATATTATCTATGTGGTCTTTCCAACTGAAGTTGTTCGTAATTTTTACACCCAGGTACTTAGTTGAATTGACAGCCTTGAGAATTGTACTATTTATCGAATAATCGAATTCCAACGGATTTCTTTTGGAACTCATGTGGATCACCTCACACTTTTCGTTATTTAACGTCAACTACCACCTGCCACACCATACAGCAATCTTTTCTAAATCGTTTTGCAACTGATACTGGTCTTCGGATGACCTTAGTAGACGGTAAATTACAGCATGATCTGCGAACAACCTAAGAGAACTGCTTAGATTGTCACCCAGGTCATTTATATAGATCAGGAACAGCAGAGGTCCCAGGACGCTTCCCTGGGGAACACCTGATATAACTTCAGTTTTACTCGATGATTTGCCGTCTATTACTACGAACTGCGACCTTCCTGACAGGAAATCACGAATCCAGTGGCCCGCAGCTTGATCAGAAGTCGCTTGTGAGGAACGGTGTCAAAAGCCTTCCGGAAATCTATAAATACGGAATCAACTTGAGATCCCCTGTCGATAGCGGCCATTACTTCGTGCGTTGCACAAGAACGATGTTTTCTGAAACCATGCTGATTACGTATCAATAGATCGCCCCCTTCGAGGTGATTCATAATGTTTGAATACAGTCAAATGGTAGTTTGAAGGGAAAAGTTATAGTGTAATTGTTTTTAGTGGTTTATGTCATGTATTTTGCGTGCTGAACACGAATCTGGAGTCGTTCAACAAAACATTTCCCCAAAAATATGACAAATCATCAAAAAACCATCCAAAACAATGTTCGGTATGGTTTTCAGCTTATAATTTGCAAAGCAAGCTACTTGTAGTAAAATAAAGACAAGAAAATTACCTACATTCAAGTACCTAACATTTTTTCTGCGTCATATGGTTTCCACGCAAAAGAGTGTTGAAATATCGGGGAAATAATTAATTTTTGGAAAACAGCAATATCATCTTTAATATATATTTCTTTATTTCATGCAGGTGATCATTATTCTAAACGCTAATAAAGGAGGCGAATTTCTGTACAATTTACAAGTATTTAAGTACTCAGTTTTTCTACGCCTAAATCAAATAATCAGTGACTTAATTCCAACTACTTGGCAATTTATTGAACATATGAGGTAGTAGTACTTACTAAGAAACATATCTTGAACACAAAAATAAATAGTGAGTGAAGAAATGAAGGTTGTTTATGCATGGTTACCTTCAAGTAATCCTGGGAACTCCGGGCCATTCTCTGCTTCATCTTCAATTTCTGCAACGGGAATGTTTTATGGCAGCTGTTCTTGCAGTTCAGGCAACTGCTGAGGCCTGGCTTTTGCAACCACAGTTTGTCTGACAGGCCTTCATGCATTTACAAGAAATAAGTTTTAAAACTGCATCTGGTGCTGGCTGCTGACCACCTTTCCTTTTCTTCCAACCCCATTGCTGAGGATCTTTTTTCGTTTCCAAGCCATTGTTGTAATTGAAAGTATACTCTCGACGTATGTTGCTGTACTGCAGTCTCAGTAGGAGATACAGACGCCGTTTGGGCTGGTGCTCTTTGTGCAGACCTTAGGTAGCATGTATGCCTCAATTTGTTCAAGGACGTGCCTTCCTTATTAGTCAGTTTGTACAATACAGTGAAAAAGGTAAGGCCAGCATAAGTGACAGCGTCAGTATGTGTCGTAGAATCTTTCAAAATTTCAGTGCTCTTGTTTTAACGAGGCTGAAATTGTGTCACATCCTCCCACGGCATCCATAAACAGTATGTTGGCAGTGGGGAGTCTGATTGGCAGTCAGGAGAAAAAAATGAGTTGTGAAACTGTCTCTTTGCCCGGCTTCAGGAGGTATACATTTGAATGTACGCCCCGACAACGACCAATCATGATCACCTGCAAATCTACATCTTTATCTTTTGTATCCCACCTGGGAGGCGGCACGTGGGTAGGAACGGGAAAAAGTAATACAAGTCGGTACTGCAAGAACGTGGTTTACTGGTGCAAAAACAAGGTGATAAACGATTACATAACTTTGTACGTAGGTGCGATGCTGAAGCGAAGTGTCCTGGCTGGCTGCACCTGATCAAATGGGCTGAAGCAGTCGCGGAGCTCGTAGACCCCGACAGCACAGGCTAGAGGGCGCTGTCGTCTGTGTCTCTCGTAGTGCCAACTTGAGAAACTACTCAGTGGCATCGTTGCTACCTGTACCACATTATCCATAATAACTTCGGAGTTACGCTCTTGTGCAAGAGCCATTGCTGTGGTTACAATAAGTGCGTCCGCATCCTCTTACACCTTCTTTGCGTGAATGCCAGATGGTGCAAAGTTGCCTTTCAACCCTGCAAGGAGACCGCTTTGCTTTTTCATACTGCCTACGAATTTATCGCGTGGCATGGGATCATTGTTTCATCTAACATGCCACCTGCTGACACCTGCTTGCCTGATATTCTTGCTCGGTCAGCCTTTTTAGTACGTTCTTGAGACGACTACAGCACTATCCTTGTTCTTGGACTCAATATATAAAACATAAATTTCACGAACTGATGAAAACGATTGACCCATGGCGCACACGACACTATACAGCAAGTATCCTCCATGTGTAAAGTACACACGCCCTTAGAGATTTTCCCGTTCAGCTAGGTTGAATGTTTTGTATAATGCAGAACTGATTCCTTTTCTCACACCGTAGGTGTCAAGAGACAACGTATAAGTGCACAGTTCGTATTTGAAGAAATCTTCAAGTTTTTGATCAGATTGTTTAGCAGTTGTGATTCTTTGAAAATAGTCGTAGGACTGATGGAAATGGATTCATTTCTTATTTTGAGTGCATTGTTCAAGGTAGTAAACGGCAAAACCCTGTCTTTCCTGTAGAATTTAACAGTTTCAAAACGACCATCCACAGTTCTATCGACTGCGAGAAGTCCAGTAACTGAGACCGTGTTACAGCTGATGGTGTTTCTCCTACAGCACCAGCGGTAAGAGTCGACCAGATTGGTCGAAGTTGTTCACAGTCGGTTCTTGATTAATCGATTTGCTCTTCTCTATGCTGTAAAGCTGTATGTAGTGCATCGCGATCAAATGATGGAGCGTTTATAAAGGGAAGACAAGTAATGTGGGTAGTGTCAAAGGGGAGACAACTTGTGATTTGCTCCATGAAACCATGCCGTCCTGGAATCCTGGACACATCTTCCCACTTGCCACAAAGCCAAATCAGGTCTGCCAAAGACGGTGTGATGGTATCAGCTGAAACAAATAGCTGTTTGAGTTCCTCGATGTTGATACTGATTCAGCCAAGAGAACCTTTTTTTTTTTTTTTTTCAAAGCGTTTTATAGCAACAGCTCCTATCTCACGAACTAGACTAGTGTTAAAGCCTACGTCGTCATGAACACATTGATGGAAAGCTGTCGGGTCTATTTTTAATGATTCTCTTATCATTGCTGGCACTTCAAGCCGAAGAGCTTCGCAATAAGAGGTGCAAAATACCAAGGATGATACAGCATCAACAAGTTTTCGTGACTCATACTTCTTATAAATAAAAGATGACAGTCCAGTTTGTAAAAGGGAAAGGAAAGAATTTGGCGTGAGAGCGCTTATAACATAGTATGAAATGGCTAAAACTTTTTTCCCAATTGTCAGTGTTCCCTCTCTTCTTCTTGAGTATCAGTCTAAGAAAACTTAGAGAACCTCCAGTGAAAGGCTTTCATTTTCGTCCAAGAAAGACTCTGAAGGAGGCGCACGGTACTGACCGTATCTCTTCAAGAACTACATCGGCCGCTGTCTCTACCAATCTAAAACGTTCTTCCCTTCTGATGAACGTTTTCCACTGTACCACGCATCTGTCAAAATCTTATGGCCTATATTTTTGAAACGTACGTTTGTATTCTGTTCGTTCTTTGATATGATAACATCTTCCCCACATTTAATTTCTGGATGTCCATCCTATTGCATGGACGAGGGACTTCAGCTGACAATATATATGGGAAAAAGAACCACCACAGCTATATCTTGAAAATACCTTTATTGTCTCACACGACGTTTTAGCGGCACATTACCGTCATCCTCAGGCCCCACCAATGCCAAAACAGTCTTAGATTTCGTTTGGCGCATTTTTTGCGGAGTCCTTGTTATTAGCACATATGGGCTAACTTTCATGAGGAGTCTCTACTCGACACCCTACATTTCTCCCATAAATGTTGTATTACAGTCTCTCTTTGAGGAAAGTGGTTGCCCTCTGCCTGTCACTAAGAAGTCGAATGAAAACTGACATTGCTCGACACTGCTTTCCATAAAAATGAAAATGTAATTCATAGCCCTCTCAACCTCTTCACCATGAGGGCCAACCTTCCTTTTTTTCATCATCGTTGGGCCTATTAATGTAGAGCTCTTTAAAAATTTATCATGATGATGACGCCGAGTAGTAACCACGTCTGTTACCGGCTGTATTCTGCTGATAACTGCTCCACCGAAATAACGTCCACGTAGCTGAACCTGTTTCCCAGCTGTATCTCTATTTTCGTCACTTGAAATACCAAATTGCGTTTATGAGGAAGCAGTCGCTGTTGTGTCCTTGCGTAATCTTCAGGAATACCTGTTAGACACACAGAACAATATGTTTTGAAATAAAAATACTCAGAGGATGACCTGAATTTTCCTGAAGATGTGCTTGGTTTAGCGGCTTTCTTCAGATGAACAGCTATCATTCTTTTATTTATGTAACTTTCTTGACATGAAACACGTACGCTAACAGAAGTTTTACTCTCCAAAACATCTTCCTTCCTGTCATTTTCTTTTACTAGCACCCCAGAACATTTCTATTCTTCTTTCGTGGACCACTTTCATTGCACACGCATTCAAATCTTTTTCTGAAATAAAACACTTATTACTGGACGAAAACACTCGGAAACGAAATTAATTTCACCCCGCTGTAGAGAGAGAGAGAGAGGGGGGGGGGGGGGAAATAACAGGACCGCGGCAGTGGACGTAAACGAACTGGGGTAGTGAGGACCATTAGGGGTTTAGACATGAACAATACCGCCCCCTTCCCCCTTGTGATTTAGTGAAGGTCACAAATGACACAAGGGAGGGCTTCTTCTATGGTTTTCCAGGTCAAAACGTTGATAGTCAAGGAACTACAAATGAAATACTGGTTTGGTGCATAAGTTCGTGGCGTTTTCCCTCAGTGTAACAAAGACAAGCGATAACGTAACAGAGACTTTAATCATCAATAATACTGTAAGGGGTCCATGACTAAGGAATTTTTTGCTAGCGCACTCGAGCATATGTAATTTCGATGGATTGCTCACGCGCTGCCTGCGATATGTAAGCTATAGGAGAATCTCAGACCAGAGAGCAGTGTTGTATGCAGTAGGAACTGTGTGGAAGTTGGAGTAAGAATTAGCTAGCAGTCTGGTGCATCGCGTTGGCTGGGCCGGTCGTAGGGAGCGATGGCGGTGCCTGAGCGATGTAGTTTAAGGTAAAAGCAGCACCGCGCATATGTACTATTGTTATATCAAGTCCCATGTAAAATGTTTTAAAACATCTCTTAATAATAATCTTTCTTATAAAAAAACTAACTTTTGACAATCATTCATCTCAACTTAAAGAATTTACTAATTTCTCCAATCCATGGTTATCCCGATTATTGTAAAGAAAAATCAGTTTCTTTTTATACATGACAAATCTATCGGCGAGCATTGCACTGGGCTCTGCCAGAAAAATTTCTTATAGGAGCAGATATATATGCGTTATCCAGCGACCTTATTGAGGTAAGAATTTTCAATTTATTCAGTATGATCTTTCAGGGCCATGACGCAGCACTGCTGACGTCCATATTTTACAGTTTAGATTCACAGTCAGTTAATTATTGAAAGGTTTTATATGAGTCACATTTTTTATTAAGAGATTAGTCATACGTTATTATTGCAAGGTTACGGAATAATAAACTGTTGGAAAGTTTCACTGAATGTGAATGTTATACGGCATTTATCTGTTGGTAGGTTATGCTGAATGTGAATGATATATAATTATATTTTTTAGTGTTGGGAGATTATATATATATATATATATATATATATATATATATATATATATATATATATATATATATTTGTGGGGAGGTTACAATATATTCTCCTTCAATAATATTTACAACCGTCTGCCAATGCTCTGATACCTTTTTGATTCCGCGACTGTAGGAATGACGTGGTTTTGAGGCGAAGAACTCGTTGAGCCATGTTCGGAGCGCAGTTTCACCCGGGGAAGTTCCTTGAAGATTGTTCGATAGAGGGCGGAAAAGGTGAAAATCTGAGGGCGCAAGATCAGGTGGGTACGGAGTGACCTTCCAACCCAGCTGCTGCACAGTGTTCCTTTTTTTTTTTTTCAGTCTAGCAGAATGTGGGCGGGCATTATCGTGGAGTGGCATCACTTCACGCAGTCTTGCTGGTCGTTGTTCTCGGATTGCGTCTGCAAGACGTCACAGTTGTCGACAACAAATGACAGCACTTATGGTTACACTTCGGGCAAGCAATTCGAGGTACATCACACCGTCGCTGTTCCACCAAATGCATAACATTATCTCTTGCAGAAGTGCGCAGGTCCTTCTACAGGACTCGCTTGGGCTCAACCATTCCTTTCTTTCCATTATGTTACCTTACAGTCACCATTTCTCGTCACCAGTAAAGATATAGGAAAGGCCGGTGTTGTTCATGACCCAGTTGATGACGAGCAAGCAGAGATGCACATGTGACCATCCACTGATGTTTCAGATTTTGGTTGAGAATGCGGTACCAATAGGCGAACTTTGAACCTTTCCCGTTGTACGGAGGAATGATCACAGTTCTTCACGTCTGACAGATATCGAGTTCACTGACGTGGGTCATTGAGGGGTATTGCATTTAAACGTTCTTCATCAAACCCCAAAAGTTTTCCTGAACGTGGAGGGTCACTAATGTCAAAACGATCCTCCTTAAAACGGAAAAACCATTTTCTTGCCGTGTTCTGTCCAGTGATATTGTCCCCAGTCACAGGCAAATGTTTCTGGCTGCCTCCGCTGCTGTCACCCCCCCCCCCCCCCCCACCTCACTGAACTTAAACATGACAAAACATCGAAAATGTTCCCATTTCTCCACTTGGCAAACGATTTTCTGCCATCTACAGCTCCGCTGACTATCTCCAAATGACAATATGTAAACTCAAACAGCAAGAGTGTACTACAAATAAAAAAACGAAATCGATAAATAAATCCATAGTATCCGGAATACCGACAAGTAAAACAAAAACGCCACAAACTTATGCACCAACCTAATAATTCACCTAAACAGAGAATTCCTTTGTTTCCCTTCGCTATTTTCCAAAAGTTACTGATTTCCCCGATATTTCACCACTCTTCTACATGGAAACCATGTGACGCACAAAGAAACGTTACAGGCATAAAGTCTTGGTAATTTTCTCTTCTTTATTTTACTAGCAAACCACTTTTTGCATAAATAGCTTCCTTTAGAAGTTATAGGCTGGTCCCGGCGGAGGTTCGAGTCCTACCTCGGGCAAGGGTGTGTGTGTTTGTCCTTAGGATAATTTAAGTTAAGTAGTGTGTAAGCTTAGGGACTGATGACCTTAGCAGTTAAGTCCCATACGATTTCACACACATTTGAACATTTTTTAGAAGTTATAAGCTGAAAACCACTAAACACATTATCTTAGTGGTTTTTTGATTCATTCTCATAACTGTGGGGAAAATTTTGGTTGGACAACTTAGATTCAAGTTCTCCGTCCCAAAAAAACGTAGGATAAACCACTAGAAACAACTTCACCAGAACTTTCGACCTCGAGACTTTTTTGTACACTATTTGACTGGACTAATAGTTGCAACATTTCAGCTTCCGGCTCGTTTCGGCGCACTTTCCAATGTGTATTAGCACTTGCGGAACCCAACCGTCGGAGACATCTGTCGTGCCATTCAAGATGTCGAATACTGATCCGTGATTGCTTCTCACTCTTTCCTTTACTACTTCGATCGTCATACGCCGGCCTTGCAACATCAGGACCACCACTTTTTTTGTGATTTCTGATTCTTCACTTAGATTGTCTGCCACTTCGTTCTTCATCATTAGAACTTGCTTGATCACGTTGAAAGCCATATGATGGAGCATTTGCTGCACCATTATGTTCTAGCTCCTCTGGCGGCATGCTGCGGTACTGTGGTGAGGGAATTTCAGTGTGCACCAGCAAACATATAACTAAGTACGAAACTTTATTTTTACGAGGTGGTGATATCACATAACACTCTGGCTGTGAAGAGACACGAAGACAGTCAACAGTGTTGCTGAGAGCAAATATACGACATAATAGAAATGTTTTCTTATTGCAGGCATGATCACCGCTTCTCAGAGCAATGTAGACGTGGAAGTGATAAGATTAGCAAAGACGTTGCTGTTGTCTCTAATGGGTCGCTGGAGATCAAACGTTCCTTATAACACCTAGCAAAAGATTCGTATCGAATTGTTTGTCACTAGAATCCTGACTCATACTGTATAAAGTTGCAATCATGATGCATTCAGCTCTTCACTTGCGTAAACACAGTATCAGCAGCAGCCGAATGATTACTTCAGATGTTTCAACTCGGCCTCTGCAACTACTAAAAGTGCGTCTTTAATCCGTCGTATGCGTTTGATTTTATCATCATCACATATCTCAGAGATTGAGAATTTTCATCTGTTCTGTCTCCCTCAAAATTGGTCAAGCCATTTTAACTGGCCCCTTCGCTTATATTGTTCACGTCATTCTTCCATCTGGCATAGACTTTATTTGTTCTTTCTAGTTATTGTTTTATTCTGTCAATTATGTTTTGCATATTCAGTACAATCGGAATGTCATCATTTATCTTGTTATCCATTACGGCAGGGTATGTACATCAACTTATCTAAGGAAGTTCATTTCACATGCCTCTATTGTCTTTTCATCTTTCTTCTTAAGGGTCCAGTTTTCGCATCCATGTTGTTTTTGTTACGGTTTTCAGTCCAAAGAATGGTTTTATGCAGCTCTTCATGATATTCTATCCTGTGCAAGCCTCTTCATCTGCGAGTAACTACTGCAAACCTACATCCCTCTTAATCTGCTTACTGTATTCATCTCTTGGTCGCCCTCTATAATTCCCTTCAACTCCGCCCCCCCCCCCCCCCCCCCACATCATGCTTCCCACCAGCACTAAATTGGTAATCCCTTGATGACTCAGAATGTGTCCTACCAACCGATGCCTTCTGTTAGATTGCACTAAAAATTTCTCTTCTCCCCTATTATATTTACTACCTCCTTATTAGTTACGTCATCTAACCATCTATTGTTCTGCATTCTTCTGTAGCACCACATTTCAAAAGATTCTAGTCTCTTCTTGTCTAAAGTGTTTATCATCCATGGCTACACCCCATACAAATACTGTCAGAAAAGACTTCCTGACACTTAATTCTACACTCGATGTTAACAAATTTCTCTTTTTCAGAAACGTTTTTCTTACCATTGGCAATCTATATTTTATGTCCTCTCTACTTCGACCATCATCTCCTCCCAAATAGCAAAACTCATTTACTACTTTAAGTGTCTCATTTCCTAAACTAATTCCCTCATCATCACCTGCTTTAATTCGACAGCATTCAATTATTCTCGTTTTGCTTTTGTTGATGTTCATCTTATATCCTCATTTCAACTACTCTTTCAAGTCCTGTGCCGTCTCTGACAGAATTACAATGCCATCGGTAAATCTAAAAGTTTTTATTTCTTCTCCCTGGACTTTAATTTCTATTACAAATTTTTCTTTTGCTTCCTTTACTGCTTACTCAATATGCAGATTGAATAAGATCGAGGATACGCTACAAACCTGTCTCACTCGCTTCTCACCCAGTGCTTCCCTTTCATTCCCCTCGACTCTTATAATTGCCATCTGGTTTCTGTTCAAATTGTAAATAGCCTTTCGCTCCTATATTTTATCCCTGCCACCTTCAGAATTTGAAAGAGAGTATTCTAGTGAACATTGTCAAAAGCTTTAGCTATGTCTACAAATGCTATAAACGTAGGTTTGCCTTTCCTTAATCTTTCTTCTAAGATAAGTCGTAGGGTCAGTATTGCCTCACGTGTTCCTACATTTCTCCGAAATGCAAATTGATCTTCCCCGAGGTCAGCTTCTACCAGTTATTCCATTTTTCTGTGAAGGATTCGTGTTATATTTTACACCCGCGACTTATTAAACTGATAGTTCTGTAAATTTCACACCTGTCAGCACCTGCTTTGTGTGGGATTGGGATTATTATATTCTTCTTGAAGTCTGAGGTATTTCGCCTGTCTCATATATCTTGCTCACCAGATGGGAGACTTTCGTCATGGTTGGCTCTCCCAAGGCCACCAGTGGCTCTAAAGGAACGTTGTTTACCCCTAGGACCTTGTTTCGATCTAAGTCTTTCAATGCTCTGTCAAATTCTTCACGTAGTATCACATCTCCCTTCTCATCTTTCCTTACATCCTCTCTCATTTCCATAATATTGCCCTCAAGTACATCTCCCTTGTACAGACACTATATATACTCCTTCCACCTTTCTGCTTTCCCTTCTTTGCTTAAGATTGGTTTTACATCTGAACTCTTGATATTCATACAAGCGTTTCTCTTTTCTCCAAAGGTCTCTTTAATTTCCCTGTAGACAACATCTGCCTTATCTCTAGCGATATATGCTTCAAAAAATGGTTCAAATGGCTCTGAGCACTATGGGACTTAACATCTGTGGTCATCAGTCCCCTAGAACTTAGAACTACTTAAACCTAACTAACCTAAGGACATCACACACATCCATGCCCGAGGCAGGATTCGAAACTGCGACCGTAGCAGTCGCGCGGTTCCGGACTGAGCGCCTAGAACCGATATATGCTTCAACATCCTTGTATATATCCTTTATTCATTCGTGTTTAGCCATTTTGCACTTCCTGTCGATCTCATTTTAAGACGTATCTGCCTTATCCCTAGCGATATATGCTTCTACATCCTTGTATATATCCTTTATTCATTCGTATTTAGCCATTTTTCACTTCCTGTCGATCTCATTTTAAGACTTTTCTGTTTCCTTTCCCCTGCTTCATTTATCGCCTTTTTATATTTTCTCCTTTCATCGATTAAATTCAATATATCTTGCGTCACCCAAGGATCTCTACTAGCCCCCATCTTTTTATCTACTTGATACTTTTATCTACTGGATACTCTGCTGCCTTCGCTATCTCATCACTCAAAGTTACCCAATCTTCTTCTAATGTATTCCTTTCTCCTGTTCTTGTCAATCGTTCCCTAATGCTCCCTATGAAACCCTCTAAATCAAATGTTCAAATGTGTGCGAATACCTAAGGGACCAAACTGCTGAGGTCATCGGTCCATAGACATACACACTTCTTAAAGTAACTTGTGCTAAAAGCAGAAAACACACACACATACTCACACCCATGCCCGAGGCAGGGGCCGCGCAATCCGTGACGTGGCGCCTCTAACTGTACGGTCACTCCGTGCTGAAACCCTCTACAACCTCTGGTTCCTTCAGTTTACCCAGGTCCCATCTCCTTAAGTTCTGCCTTTTTGCAATTTATTCAGTATTAATTTGCAATTCATAACCAATAAATTGTAGTCACAGTCACCATCTGCAATTGCAAATGTCTTACAATTTAAAATCAGGTTCCTAAATCTCTCCTAACCATTTTGTAATCAATCTTAAACCTTCCGGTGTCTTCAGGTCTCTTTCACTTATTCAACGTTCTTTTACGATTCTTAAACCAGATGTTAGCTATAATTAAATTACAGTGCAAATTCTACCAGCTGGATTCTTTTTTCTTTCCTTTCCTCCAGCCCATATTCACCTACTACTTTTCCACCGGCCGGAGTGGCCGTGCGGTTCTAGGCACTACAGTCTGGAACCGAGCGACCGCTACGGTCTGAGGTTCGAATCCTGCCTCGGGCATGGATGTGTGTGATGTCCTTAGGTTAGTTAGGTTTAATTAGTTCTAAGTTCTAGGCGTCTGATGACCTCAGAAGTTAAGTCGCATATGCTCAGAGCCATTTGAACCATTTTTACTACTTCTCCTTCTCTTCCTTTTCCTACTATCGAAATCCAGTCACCCATGACTATTAAATTTTCGGCTCCCTTAACTATCTGAATAATTTGTTTTATCTCATCATACATTTCCTCTGTCTCCTCCTCATCTGCGGAGCTAGTAGGCATATAAATTTGTACTTCTGTGGTGGGTGTAGGCTTCGTGTCTACCTTGGCTACGATAATGTGTTCACTATGCTGTTCATAGTAGCTTATCCACATTCCTATTTTTTTACTCATTATTAAACCTACTTCTGCATTACACTCATTTCATTTTGTATTTATATACCCGTATTCATATAACCAGAAGTCCTGTTCCTCCTGAAAACCGAACCTCACTAATTTACACTATGTCTAACTTTAACCTATCCGTTTCCCTTTTTAAATTTTCTAACCTATCTGCCCGATTAAGGGATCTGACACGCTCAGATCCGTAAAACGCTAGTTTTGTTTTGGTAGATGTTACGAGGCCAGATCAGTCAATCATCCACACTGTTGCTCCTGCAACTATTGAAAAGGCTGCTGCCCCACTTTAGGAACCACACTTTTGTTTGCCCACTCAACAGATACCCCTCCGTTGTGGTTGCATGTACGGTACGGCTGCCTGTATACCAACGGCAAGGACCATGGCTCATGCATCCATAGAGTATGCATGTATAGACATAATCTTGTAGAAAATCGATAGATTATCTCTGTGGACTTTCTTTCCCAGCGTTCTGCGTGTACCTCGACAGAAATAGTTGAATAAGTCTAACTTATTTTGCATTTCATTATTTGTCCCGTATGTAATACACTACTCTAAATATTTAGATGTATTAACTTGTTCTATGATCTGCTTGTCAAAGTCGATCTCTTTCTTATGCATTTATGTACAAACTGCGCAAGCCACCGTTTGGTGCATGAAGGAGGTATCTTAACTAACATCGGCTGAGGGCTCAAAAATGCCACTGATTTTTCTTCGCAGAGGAAATGTTCAGTTTGTATTCCCGGGCTATTTTACTTAAATTAAAAGTAATTCTTTGTAGGTCATTTTTATTCTAACTGATAGTTGCTTAGTGGACAGCAGAAGGCAGTATACTCGCATCCACACTGAAAATTTTAAACAATTTTGTGATCTGTTCCCAATTTTTGATTACATCGTCAATGTACATACTAAAAAGAGTGGGTCAAAGAGGTCACCATTATCTGTCCACTTGGTATATTTCCGATATATTATACCTGCTGCCGGGTATTTTGTTTTGTTATTCGTATTAGGCCCTTTACTGTTCTTACAAGATGAGATGGAATCCACCTGTTCCTTAAAATGCCCCACAGTGAGCTTCGATTTAGTCCATCAAACATTTTTGGATTCAGTGAAAGCAGGAAAAGTATGTAAATTGAATTCATGAATTTTTTCTATTAAATGAGGCATGTCCGCCGCTCGTGGTCTCGCGGTAGCGTTCGCGCTTCCCCGAGCACGGTGTCCCGGGTTTGATTCCCGGCGGGGTCAGGGATTTTCACCTTTTTTCTTCATCATCATCATTCATCCCCATTACGGTCGGAGGAAGGCAACGACAAACCACCTCCATTAGGACTTTGCCTAGTACGGCGGTGTGGGTCTCCCGCATCGTTCCCTATGCTCTGTCAAGAAGCATGGGACTCCATTTCCAATATAGTGAAGATGTGGTGCGGCAATGATGTTTGTTAGTGATAATCAAGATAAGCATCTGATGACATCGTTTTGTTAAAATTAGCATACGATTTCTAACATGGATTTCGCAGGCCAAAAACGCTTGAATTCTAACGTTCTTAACTATTTCCTTTCTTGTAAATCTGGCCCATATTCCATTATTCGGGTATATAACCACTTAGTCAGCAGCCACTGATAAAATCGAGTATTGTAATCATGTCATACTAATAATTAATTGCTTGTCGAAAGATGTAGTTTAATTTACCAGAGGAGCCTCGGGAGTTCAATCCTAGTCAGTGGTATATTAACGCTGTGCTTTGTAGCGAACTCCAATGACGATGTTTCATAATAACAGTCTAATAATACGATTATTTAATTTAAAGAAGTACACTATGCGATCAGCATAAATAACTTCTTACGAAAAAACTGAGTATCAATATTTTTCATATATTTGGTGCATATTTCATCAGATCCAAATTGATTTTATCATAAGCTGGTGTCTTCCCGTTCCTCCTACAATTTAATGCATCCTGTAGGTCCTAGTTCCTGTCTGCTTCAACCAGAAACTCCTGACTGTCTTGACCTTTTGTCCAGACTCCCACAGTATTGTTACCAACTAGTTTCAGATATTGTGTTTATTTATAGATTGTCCTTATCTTTGTTTAAATGTTTCATTATTTTGTACGCTTTCTCTTGTCTTCCTGTTACATAATGTTCGATATCTGTAATATACATTTTCCCAACTATGGTTTTTAGCTTAACTGACTTTCGTTTCTACTAGAGCTGATATTCTTTTATAATTTAATCTCAGATCTAGATCACCTGACTACTTTATTGTTTTTAAGTAGGATTGTTACTTATCTTCAATTAGGCTATTCATCATCCAGGATTGAAGATCACTTTTGCAAAACTTTTCTTTCTTTGCTGCATTAATTAGTGCTTCTTTTATATTATTCCGTTCCTGTTTGATATTATCCACTTTTAAATTTAAACTTATGTATTTCTCAATTTTAACTAATATATAATAATTGGATGCTCTCTTCTCGATCTGGATGCACTTTTAATGTTGTATTATCATTATTTTGTTTCTGTTTGGAAATTGTCTTCCATAATTTAAGTAGTTTTATTCTTCAGACTAAAGAGACATGGTCTAAAGAACATCTAGATCTCTGAATACTTCTGTGTCTTGCATCAGAGACCAAGTCTTCTTATTTGCTATCACATAGCATACAGTTTTGGCAGAACCTATAGCTGCCCAGGTGTATCTGTGGATCTTTTTATGCCTGAAGAAAGTGTTCGTTAGCCTTAAATCATTATTTAATAAGAATCACTTCTGTTTATATCCATCATGATTAATGACCATTTACTTCCCTTTCAGAACCAATAACATTTGCCACGTGTTGTTACCCACCTTTGCATTTAAATCTGTCGCCCTTATCAGATAACCATTGTCGTTTAACTTTTTTCGGGTTGTCGCTTCCCAAACGTGTATGTTGTCGGGGATTGAGCGACAGAGGCTCGCTAGGTCCGAATTTTTTGAGAAGGAATCTTGACCAAGCTATTCCTCCTTGCAAAATAGGATAAGGACTGGAAGGCAAAAATCTGTTTTAATGTCCAAGATCATGAAACGTTTCAAGCTAGGATACTGCAAGCAGTAAGGAAAACTCCCAAGGACTGTATTAAGAAGTTTGCAAAACTAAATAAAGTACTTGGACATCATTGAGTGTAGATCAGTGGTTATCCATTGCTCCAAAATGGGAAGTCCGACGATTTTGTTTACTGACGACATGCCGAGCGATGTGCTGGTCAAAGGTTCAGCGAAATTAACATTTTAGGGCAAATCTAAAGGGTATGCAAGACAGGTGTCCATACAGTTCGAACGAATAATAAGAATTAATGTGACCAGCGCAAACATAGTGCTAACCTTAGACATGGAGATTGACTGCCGTTTAATAAACAAAGGAAACAGGAACATTGCCAGTTAAATTTAGAAATGCCGTTGATGCATGAAATGTAACATTCAAATGACCTTAAAACATCAGGTTATAAAATAGCAGAAGTAGAAGAGGAAATAGCTTTCCAAGAGTAGTTAAGTTTCTCAGAAACGCCTAGGTATCGTTATTGGTTCTGGTCTTACTTAGGAGTTGCAATACTTACCACTGAGTTTATATGTTTTTTGTGCAGGTATTGCATATGTTTTTCACATATATCGGGAAAATCATCGCTGATGATTGTTGTCTGAGGACGACAATAGTAAACACATGTGAAGGATCGGACATGATACGTATTAGTGGCAGAAGGCACCTTCGTCCAAGTAGAAGAAATAATGAAGAGTATAATGCAACTCCATTACGTCTGAAAACAGTGAAGAAACAACCTTGTTATCTATGTTAGCTCCATTCAGAGATCAAAGATAAAGCAAGGTACTGCTCCCTTATTACACAAAAAATTGCTGTTGTGAATCACGCAGAGAAAATGTGTACAAGATTTTCGAAATGACATGTCTTCTCTTTCAAGTTCATTGTTTTAATCATGATATACAGTAACACATATAAGCGTACCTCATAAGTATCTCAAACACGGGAACAGCAGCCTATTCTAGAATTGGTATGTGTACAGTTGCCAGAATCGCAATACACCACTTCAATATGTTCCACTGCTCTTCCCTGACTTCATGTGTCCCTTCAGTTTCATGTAGTTTCATGCATTTAAGGAATATAACAGTATCGAAACGCTAATCTCGTAACATTTTTCTATTCATCAGACCAGGATTTCACATATAGTACATTTTTTGATAGTTCAATGATGATAATAATTAAAATATTATAAATAATAATATTATTAATAATAACGATAATCACAGAGGTGGAAGGTGGTTCTCCGTGTATCTAAGGCCATTTTGAGTTCTCTGTACAGTCTTGAAATTAATAAAATTTATACCAATACTACTACCAACAGTAAAAAAAGAGAAGTAATAATATTAGTGGTTATAAAAGAATGTACAACAGCAACTATCAGTAAGAATACAAAACTGAAACAGCAGGACGTAATGAGCTCTAAGAACAGGAAGTTCAGGTAGGCTGCCCCAGCTAGGAACTTTGGGAAAGGAGGGTACTTAGTTGTAATGGTTAGGTCATTAGCTGTCTTTTGAAGCTGTAGCTGTAATTAATTTCTCTGATATTGCCATACAGATCATTCCAAAGTCGGTATGCTATCGAATTTTTACTTGTTTACGGCTATCTAGCACTAGTAGAAACGTAAAGACAACTTCCGTTCAGCACCTCAGCTGTAAATATCGTCTAAATCCTTTCTGATGATTGCGTATCACAGTTTACCTCAACATGTTGCGAAGTACCAATTACAGATTATTCGCTTCAGTCGTAATTTTTATATGAATTTTCCTATTATTTTACCACCCACTACAGATTTAATTAGATGGAAGGTTTGACGTAAGTCTAAAGCCATTGTAAATAAACAGTTGTCACACTCTGCTTGTACTTAAAACAGGCAAATTTTTGTGACGACGGTGTACTGAATATGGCTCCAACCTGCCGCAAATATCTCAGCAATGACAGCAGCTATCACGGGTAGTTTGTTGTTGTTTAGGCTGCATTGTAGAAGTATAGTGAAGTCTATGTACTATCATATACAGCGAACACCTTTGTTGCAACTGGTTGTGTGCTTATTCTTCACATCGCAGCAACTTGCTGTCGATATGAATCTTCTACCATAAAATTAGAATTTTGCGAAACAAATTTTTAGTGCAATACGTAATATAACTACAGATGAATCTAACAACATAGCTTCATATTCAAAATGAATTCACTTTGAGGTTCCCACTTGAAACTATACGGTCAGCTGACTCACTGCTCACAGAAAACGGTCGAAAAATGTTTGCTTTTTTGTGTCCGCATCTTAGTGTCATTGTCTTAGCAAATATTTCTGATAAATTTTAGCTGAGATGCAAACCTAGACAACAAACGTTTTACGGCCGTTTTCTATGAGCAGCTAGTCATCTGCCACATTGTCTGAAGCATGAACCACAGCAACAGCACAAAAGACGAAGTCTACAAGCCAGCACGAGAGAAGAGTCTCCTTTCTAACAACGGTGGTGGGCTTATGTGGCATAAACTCTTAAGGAATAATGTACGACAGTCCGATAGCAATTCCAACTCCGTTCGTCAATGTATGGATGGGGGAAAAGGTGGAGAGGATCCTTGTTGTGTACCACGGGTAGATGCCGGATGTCTTGAACACGATTTTGAGAGTGTACGTGTAACCGATGACGTCGGAGAGGTAAGCGTGGATAAGCGGTGCGCCGTTGATCGTTGCATTCCATAGCGGGATGTCCAACTCCTGCCCGTAGCTGACAATGCCACTGAAGGTGCCGGACGCTTTCAAGTATGTCCGCACCTTGGACGCAGTGCTGTCGAGATCCGTCTCGTACAGGAAAAGATCAATCGCTTCCTCGTAAGTTACATTGGTCGTTGTGCCTGTAAAGAGAAACAACAAAGAAATCTGTGAGCCACAGGTACTTTGTATCCGGATCAGTTCTAAGCGATTTCATTTACACTTCTGGCCATTGAAACTGCTGCATCACGAAAATGGCTTGCTACAGACGCGAAATTTAACCGACAGGAAGAAGATGCTGTGATATGCAAATGATTCGCTTTTCAGAGCATTCACACAAGGTTGGCGCCGGTGGCGACACCTACAACGTCCTGACATGAGGAAAGTTTCCAACCGATTTCTCATACACAAACTGCAGTTGACCGGCGTTGCCTGGTGAAACGTTGTTGTGATCCCTCGTGTAGGGAGGAGAAATGCGTACCATCACGTTTCCGACTTTGGCAAAGGTCGGATTGTAGCCTATCGCGATTGTGGTTTATCGTATCGCGATATTGCTGCTCGCGTTGGTCGAGATCCAATGACTGTTACCATAATATGGAATCGGTGGGTGCAGGAGGGCAATACCTAACGCCGTGCTGGATCAAAACGGCCTCGTATCACTAGAAGTCGAGATGACAGGCATCTTATACGCATGGCAGTAACGGATCGTGCAGCCACGTTTCGATCCCTGAGTCCACAGATGGGGACGTTTGCAGGACAACAACTATCTGAACGAACAGTTCCACGACGTTTGCAGCAGCATGGACTATCAGCTCAGAGACCATGGCTGCGGTTACCATTGACGCTGCATCACAGACAAGAGCGCCGGCGATGGTGTACTCAACGACGAATCTGGGTGCACGAATGGCAAAACGTCATTTTTTTCAGATGAATGCAGGTTCTGTTTACAGCATCATGATGGTTGCATCCGTGTTTGGCGACATCGCGGTGAACTCACATTCGAACCGTGTATTCATCATCGCCATACTGGCGTATCACCCGACGTGATGGTATTGGGTGCCATTGGTTACACGTCTCGGTCACCTCTTGTTCGCATTGACGGCACTTTGAACAGTGGACGTTACATTTCAGATGTGTTACGACCCGTGGGTCTACCCTTGATTCGATCCCTGCGAAACCCTACATTTCAGCAGGATAATGCACGATCGCATGTTGCAGGTCCTGTACGGGCTTTCTGGATACAGAAAATGTTCGATTGCTGCCCTGGCCAGCGCATTCTCCAGATCTCTCACCAACTGAAAACGTCTGGTCAATGGTCGCCAAGCAACTGGCTCGTCACAATACGCCAGTCTTTATTCTTGATGAACTGTGGTATCGTGTTGAAGCTGCATGGGCAGCTGTACCTGTACACGCCATCCAAGTTCTGTTTGACTCAATGCCCAGGCGTATCAAGGCCGTTATTACGGCCAGAGGTGGTTGTTCTGGGTACTGATATCTCAGTATCTATGCACCCAAATTGCGTGAAAATGTAATCACATGTCAGTTCTAGTATAATATATTTGTGCAATGAATACCCGTTAATCATCTGCATTTCTTCTTGGTGTAGCAATTTTAATGGCCAGTAGTGTATTTATATATCGTGATAACGTGGGGATAAAATCCCCACATGGAATCAAAAGACAAGAGTGGACGTCTTTATTGATGACGATGATTTTGGATCTAAGGGGTGAAGAACTTGGTCATCAGCGACCTTACAAAATACAAGTCTAGAAATATGAACGGCATCTATTCTAACAAGATAAATTACTGCGACGATTCCTCAGTAGCACATATTAAGAATATTCTTCAGATTGTCTGCCTACGACGTAACTATGTGAGTTCGTCAATGATAAAATCTATTTATCAGTTACCTTGTTATGTACTAAACTCCACCATGCTTTTGGACACATATTAACATGGATGGTAATAACTGCGTTATGTTATGCACAGCTGCATTAGTATTAGTATATTTTATCAGAGACAATTTATTTCGGTCTAAGATCAGACCATCATCAGTTCCATTGTACCAAAGAAGATCAAATACACTGAGGTGACTGAGGTGACAAAAGTCATGGGACGACGATATGCCCATATACAGATGGGGTCAGTATGGTGTACAGGGGGAAAAGGACTGTGCACTGCCGGAGCTGTCGTTTGTACTCAGATGATTAATGTGAAAAGTTTCCGACGTGATTATGGACGCACGACGGGAATTAAAAGACTTTCAACGTGGAATGGTAGTTGGAGCTAGAAGCATGGGACGTTCCACTTCGTAAATCGTTAGGGAATTCAATATTCTAGGATCCACAGTGTCAAGAGTGTGCCGAGACCACGAACAACGCAGTAACCGATTGCTTTCACTTAACGGTCAACATGCGTGCAGAAACATAATCAGTTCATAAATAGGTGCCTGCCTCTGTTATGTAAATATAAGTGCACTGTTTCTGAGGAGTGAGTTTGTTCGTTTGGCTTAATCTATAAGACAGCTTGTACTACTTGCAGTAAGATATTCTGCTTTTTCTGGCGTTAAATTTCTTATTTTACATGTTGTTAAGATTTTGCTGCTGAACAGGAACAGTGATCAACTAAGAATTTGCATGGAATTTGTAATGGATCTGTTATAACCCGATGTCTTTATTGACTGGACAGCGTAGTTTTCTTTTTGCCTTACAACATGTCCACGGATCTTGAAATTTTTATTTACTTATACTACAGCAGAGCAACATAACTAGCGTACGAACAATAGAGCAAAGGTGTGTTTTAATAGGGCTAAAGAAGGAATTTTACGCCCATCCATTTGGCAAACAGCGTGATATGAGAGCCAGATGCAGCAGACAACTGCAGCCGGAGTCCAATACGAATCGCGTACACCATATTGGCGACTCGTATCGTATGCACAAGTTGCATGGTTTCTGAGCGTTCACCAGCACGTTGAACTTGGCACGCTCAGTCTTGACGTTCGACAGCATGGTCCGTGTGCCGACGGCTGTATCGTAATCACGTAACTCCTTTCGTTGCAATCGTGCTAACTCGGCATATGAAGCATGACATGGTCATACAGACCAGATTTTCCAGATATCACTCATTCAAACGTTCAGAATTAGTTATACCTGTCAGTATTGTTGGATTTCGTCACAGTAGTAGAGTTCACGAAAAGATACAACCGCATTTTGACTGTATGATATGCTATATTACACGACCTAGATCCTGTATTAAAGAATTATCGTATAGTCAAAAGGCGGTTATATCTTCCCGTAAGTTTTATATGACTGTGGTAAAGGTTCAGCATAAATTGTTAATGTTGTAAGATTTTTACTCAGTGAACAGTCTATTTTGGAATTATTGTTGCATGATAGTGGTTAGAATATTGGTAGTCGACTTGTTGATGAGCAGATACAACATACACGTGTAGGACTTCCGTAATTAGAAAGAGAAATGAATGTTACAGTCAAAAATGTAATACACTTTCTATACACTGATGAGCCATAACATCATGACAACCTGCTCAATAGCTTGTTTGTCCGTCTTTGGAACGAAACACATCACTGATTCTGCGCATCAGGGATCCAACAGTTCGTTGGTACGTTTGTGGACGTATGTGGCATTAGATATCTACGCACAAGTGATCGAATTCACGTAAATAAAGGGCCGCTGATTTGCGTACGCGGTGATGGCGCCCGATAGCCACCCAGATTGGTCCCACAGGATTTACATCAGGCGAATTTGCTCATGGAGACATCAACACGAGTTCACTATAATGCTCCTCAAATCACTGTGGTACGGTTCTGGTTCCGAGACACCGACAGTTACACTGCTGAAAGATGACATCGCCGTCGGCTCAAATGGCTGTGACCACTTTGGGACTTAACATCTGAGGTCATCAGTCCCCTAGAACCTAGAACTAGTTAAACCTAACTAACCTAAGGACATCATACACATCCATGCCCGAGGCAGGCTTGGTTCAAATGGCTCTGAGCACTATGGGACTTAACATCTGAGGTCATCAGTCCCCTAGAACTTAGAACTACTTAAACCTAACTAACCTAAGGACACCACACGTATCCATGCCCGGGGCAGGATTCGAACCTGCGACCGTAGCAGTCGCGCGGTTCCGGACTGAAGCTCCTAGAACCGCTCGGCCACCGAGGCCGGCATCGCCTTCGGGAAAGACATCACGCATGAAGGGGTGCAGGTGGTTCGAAGCTGTCAGCATGTCTTCGATTACTACTACAGGTCCCATGCAAGCGCAGGAGAATGTGTCCTTTGGCATAATACTACTGTCACCAGCCTGCGTCCATGACACACTGAATGGTCCGAGCAGGCGTTCACCTCGATGGCGGCGTTTGTGGGGACGACCATCTACGTAATGTAGCAAGAATCTCTTTCCCCCCAAGAGCTGACACGTTTCCAAAGATCGATGGTCGAGTTCCAACAGTACCGTGCCTACTGCTATCATAATTGGCAATGTCGTTGGGTCGACATGTGGGCATGTAGAGGTGGTCTGCTGCGGAGCTCTATGTTTAACAATTTACGATGAACGGTGTGTTCCGAAACACTTGTGCGTGCACCAGCATAGTGTTCTTTCGGCAGAGATGCTACAGATCACCGTCTATCCTAATTTAGAGAGCAGGCAAGTCTCTGAACACCACGTTGTGTGAAGAGTCGCGGACGTCCAACCACTTAGCGCCTAAAGGTAGGTTCACTGTCATTCTACCTCTTTCCGTAGATGCTCACGACAGTTGCCCATGAACAGTAGACCACCTTCGTCGTTTTCGAGCTACTCGTTCACAGGCCCTGCGTAATAATAATCTGACCGCTGTCGAAGTCACTTATCTCAATGAATTTTCCCATCTGTAGCCCATATCTTCGCTAGGATTATCCCCCGCCCGTGTCCGCTTCACTTACATAGTTTTGTTGCCGCGGCTTGTGCCGCAACGCCACCAGGCGCCATCCAACGTTGCGGTGGGCAGTGGTCAGTCATAATGTTTTGGCTTATCACTGTATTTCGTACCAACGTAAATCGAAATAAATTCGGAAGAGACTCAGTGATCTCGGGTAGCATAGCTCCTCCGTTAAGTGGAGGTCGTGGTCCGAGTCCCACATCGAACATAAGTGAGAGTTGCTGAGTGTATATTTTAGAGTAAGAGAATCACAGAGATTATCGTAAATGCCTGTCCGCCGAATATGATGAAACTAAATGTATGAATAAGAAGATCTACGTTGCCAGCTACAATAAAAATAAATAAAAATTATGGGAGAGAGATCACGCAAATTTGGAATTTTGAAGGTAACACGTAAACAGCGAGTGTTGCTTCTGGGTCCAATAAATCAGCGAGTAAAGGCAAAGCCGTCGTGAACTCGAAGTTTTGTTTGAATACCATAGTGCTTTACTAGGCAAGGTGGAAAGCCCTTGCCTTCCTCAGACCATATATCTGGCATACTCAGCAAGGCATACGAAAAACTACCGTTTAATGTGGACTATGAGAGGTGGTACAACTCACAATTGCCAGAAAAATGTTTATTTCACAAAACTGAGAAACAACACCCAGTCCGCAACTGGAATATTTCAATTCATACAAGTACTTGAGTGTAACAGTCTGTAAGTACATGAAATGGAATGATAACATGGCATCGCTTGTAAGCAAAGTGTGCGGCAGACTTCGGTTCATAAGTAGAAAACTAGAGAAGTACAATCAATCCACGAAGGAGTTTTTTTTACGAAATACGTGTGAGAGTCATTGTACAATAATACTCAAATGTGTGAGATACGTGCCAGATACAACTAACTGGGGATACTGAACGTATCAAAGAAGAGCAACACGAATGGGCATAGGTTTTACAAATCAAAAGAGCATCGCATAAGTGCCGAAAGACCTGAACTGCAAAAGGATCCAAACTAGCTGCAATCTGCCCCATGAAAGCCTACCTGCAAACCTTCATGAACCAGCTTTAAACGACGAATCTAGGAACATACACTACCGGCCATTAAAACTGCCACACCACGAAGAAATGCAGATGATAAACGGGTATTCATTGGACAAATATATTATACTAGAACTGACATTTTCACGCAATTTGGGTGCATAGATTCTGAGAAATCAGTACCCAGAACAACCACCTCTGGCCGTAATAACGGCCTTGATACGGCTGGGCATTGAGTCAAACAGAGCTTGGATGGCGTGTACAGTTACAGCTGTCCATGCAGCTTCAACACGACACCACAGTTCATCAAGAGTAGTGACTGGCGTATTGTGACGAGCCAGTTGCTCTGCCACCATTGACCAGACGTTTTCTATTGCGTGAGAGATCTGGAGAATGTGCTGGCCAGGGCAGCAGTCGAACATTTTCTGTATCCAGAAACACCCGTACAGGACCTGCAACATGCGGTCGTGCATTATCCTGCTGAAATGTAGTGTTTCACAGGGATCGAATGTAGGGTAGAGCCACGGGTCGTAACACATCTGAAATGTAACGTCCACTGTTCAAAGTGCCGCCCAAGTGAACAAGAGGTGACCGAGACGTCTAACCAATGGCACTCCATACCATCAGGCTGGGTGATATACCAGTATGGCGTGGACGAATACACGCTTCCAATGTGTGTTCACCGCGATGTCGCCAAACACGGATGCGACCATCATGATGCTGTAAGCAGAACCTGGATTCATCCGAAAAAATGACGTTTTGCCATACGTGCACCCAGGTTCGTCGTCGAGTGCACCATCGCAGGCGCTCCTGTCTGTGATGAGCGTCGAGGGTAACCACAGCCATGGTCTCCGAGCTGATAGTCCATGCTGCTGCAAACGTCGTCGAACTGTTCGTGCAGATGGTTGTTGTCTTGCAAACGTCCCCATCTGTTGACTCAGGGATCGAGACGTGGCTGCACGATCCGTTATAGCCATGTGGATAAGATGCCGTTGGGATCCAGCATGGCGTTCCGTATTACCCTCCTGAACCCACCGATTCCGTATTCTGCTAACTGGATCTCGACCAACGCGAGCAGCAATGTAGCGATACGATAAACCGCAATCGCGATAGGCTACAATCCGACCTTTATCAAAGTCGGAAATGTGATAGTACGCGTTTCTCCTCCTTATACGAGACACCACAACGTTTCACCAGGCAACGCCGGTCAACTGCTGTTTGTGTGTGAGAAATCGGTTGGAAACTTTCTTCATGTCAGCACGTTGTAGGTGTCGCCACCGGCGCCAACCTTGTGTGAATGCTCTGAAAAGCTAATCATTTGCATATCACAGCATCTTCTTCTTTTCGGTTAAATTTCGCGTCTGCAGTGCGTCCTCTACGTGGTGTAGCAATTTTAATGGCCAGTAGTGTACTACTTTTCACTCCATTGGGAATTACAACGACAAGATTTAACTAATTACAGTGCATACAGAGGCGTTCAAGCGATCATTCTTAACACTCTCTATAAGTGAGAGACAAAAATCGTAAGACTGACCAGGTATCAAACTCCAAACGTTTGGATGTATAGTCTGGCACTTATTCGCCGCGTTCATAACGACTGAATACTTCAAGGTACTTTTAAATCAGTAGCTGTTTTAACAGTGTCTACCTGGGCTGCAGACGTTGACTTGCGACGGAATAACGATGGACGTCAAGTTGAATCCAGAATTCTTGAAATACCACGTCTCGTTGTGAGGTCCTGACTTGGAGCCGTAGAGTAGGTCGGGGTCCTTGGGGTTACGCACAACCTCTTCGTACCGCGGATACTGCGCCACTGCAACAGCAAGAGAACATTTGAATCTCAACTACCCTAAAAGTCAAAGTTTCAAGTTGAAACAAGATTTACGAAAACTGTGTATCGTTTCTGTGCTATATCATTTTATCTCTATATCAACTATCAGTCCCAAGAAGCCCCTGACAATCTCAAACACTTATCAGTATCCAGCCTCTTGCTCTTGGGGGTGGAAAACTGCCCCTAAAGGCTGAAAAATGAGCAATGATCAACGGCACAAAGATGCAGAAGGCAATGGAAACAATTGCATTACAGACAAATACTGTGTATCCACAGGACACGTAGCCTGTAACGAAAAAGTGGAATGATGATCTCTCCATCGGCAAAAGGTTCCGGAATGTCCCCCATTCGGATCTCCGGGAGGGGAGTGCCAAGGTGGAGGTGGCCATGAGAAAAAGATTGAATAAACAACTAAAGGATAATGTTCTACCAGTCGGGGTGTGAAATGTCAGAAGTTTGAACGTGGTAGGGAAACTAGAAAATCTGGAAAGGTAAATGCTAAGACTCAATCTACATTTAGTAGAGGACAGTGATGTGAATTGGAAAGAAGACAAGATTTCGAATCGGATGGGTATAGGGTAATATCAACAGCAGCGGAATTCGTTATGAATATCGGCGTCAGCAATAGTTTAGTTATATGTGCCGACTTGCAAACCGAAAATGAAGAGATAAAATATTTGAGGATGCTGAATGGGCAATTCAGTAACTAAAGGGAGACAAAAATCTAATAGTTGTGGGGATTGAAATGGAGTTGCAGGGGAAGGGAGTAGGAGAAACGGCTACATGAGAATATGGGCTTGGGACAAGGAATGAGAGGAGAAAGACAGGTTGAGACCTGTAATAAATTTCAGCTAGTAACGGCGAATACTCTGTTCAAGAATTACAAGGGGAGGAGGTACACTTGGAGAAGGCCGTGTGGTACGGGAAGATTTCAATTAGATTACATCATGGTTAGGCCGAGATTCCAAAATCAGATATTTGATTTTGTGGCGTGCCCAGAAGCAGATATAGACTCAGATCACGAGTTAGTAGTGACGAAGTGCAGCCTGAAGTGTAGGAGACTGGTCAGGAAGAATCAATGCCAAAGAAATGGAATGTGGGAGTACTAAGGAATGAGGAGATACGCATGAAGTTCTCTGAGGCTATAGATACTGCGATAAGAATTAGCTTAGTTGACGAGGAATGGACATCTCTAAAAACGGAAATCACAAACGTTGGAGAGAAAAACATAGATACAAAGAAGGTAGCTGCGAAGAAATCATGGGTAACACAAGTAATACTTCAGTTGATCGATAGAAGAAGGAAGCAAAAAAAATGTTCATGGACATTCAGGAATACAAAAATGCAAGTCACTTAGAAATGAAATAAACAGGAAGATCAGGGAAGCTAATGCGAAATGGCTGCTGGAAAAATGTGGAGAAATGAAAAATGAAATGATTATCGGAACCACTGACTTAACATAAAGAAAAGTCAAAATACCCTTCAGTGAAATGAAAATCAAAGATGGTAACATTAATAGCGCACTGGTAATTCCACTGTCAAATGAAGAGGTGTATGGATGTGTGATGTGTGTGTGTGTGTGTGTGTGTGTGTGTGAGAGAGAGAGAGAGAGAGAGAGAGAGAGGTGAGAGAGAGAGAGAGTGAGTAGATAGGTCTAAGGAGTACGCTGAATACCCCTATGAGGCGGAAGACTTGTCTGACGACGTGATAGGAGGAGAAACAGGAGTCGATGTAGAAGAGATACGGGATCCAGCATTATAATCAGAATTTAAAAGAGCTTTGGAGGACTTACGATCGACAGAAGGAATTGTTAATATTCCATCAGAATTTCTAAAACCATTGGGGAGGTGGCAACAGAACGCTTATTCACGTTGATGTGTAGAATGTTTGAGACTGGTGATATATATCACCAAATACCATACAAACAATTCCGAGGACTGCCAGTTTCACAGCTCTTGCATCCAAGTTGCTGACAAGAATAATGTAAAGAAAAATGGAAAAGAAAAATGGGGATGTGTTAGATGACGATCGGGGTTGCCGTTAGGAAAGATCAAAGCACCAGAGAGGCAACTCTGACGTTGCGGTTGATACTGGAAGCAACACTAAAGCAAAATCAATACACATTTAGAGGATTTGTCGACCTGTAAAAAGCTTTCGACAATGTAAAATGGTGCAAAATGTTCGAAATTCTCAGAAAAATAGGGGTAAGCTACTGGTAATATACAATATGTACAAGAACCAAGTGGGAAAAATAAGTATCGGAGAAGAAGAACGAAGTGCTGTGTTTAACAGGAGAGTAAGACAGGGATGTAATATTTCGCCCCTACCCTTTAATCCGTACATCGAAGTAGCTTTTGCGGAAAAATTTAAGTCCTCGTTTTTCCTGTGCGCCATTCGAGAGTTGAACGGTAGAGAGACAGCTTGAAGGTTGTTCATTGAACCCTCTGGTTCAAATGGTTCAAATGGCTCTGAGCACTATGGGACTTAACATCTGTGGTCATCAGTCCCCTAGAACTTAGAACTACTTAAACCTAACTAACCTAAGGACATCACACACATCCATGCCCGAGGCAGGATTCGAACCTGCGACCGTAGTGGTCACGCGGTTCCAGACTGAAGCGCCTTTAACCGCACGGCCACACCGGCCGGCCATTGAACCCTCCGCCCGGCACTTTATTGTGAACAGCAGAGTAATCACATATAGATGTAGGAGTGGAATTAAAATTCAAGGCGAAAGGACATGAGCGATAAGATACGGTTACATCTACATGGATACTCTGCAAATCACATTTAAGTGCCTGGTGTAAGGTGGCGTCGTCTCCTGGCCTTCATTTCTTACATATTCCGACCTCACCATCGTATTTTGCGTTTCAACACGTTTCATTCGACCCCAAACTCGATAGGGTAGAGTCAATTATACATATTTCCATTTAATCGATATGCAAATCTAATAAATAAAACGCAAGTGCATACCGAAATTAAGAAGTCGAGGCTGACGTACACAAACATTCAAGACACGACGGCCACAGGAGTTTTTGTTCAGCAGAGGCAACCAGTCTGCTGAAAAGTCTGTAGGAGGGTGAGTTAGCATGCAGCTGTGCTGGCTGGCTGACCGGCCATGGACCAAAACAGTTTTTGACAGAGATAAGGGATAATGGCCTGCATGTTCACCTTAAAAGCAAAACCCGCCGTACTCTTTGGGAGTGCCCCAGGATACGCATTTTTTGGACGGACCTACTGTGCAGTTTCAGAGTTCTCACAAGTGGACAGTAAACGCCTAACGCAGATGCTATATATTTCCGGATTGGTCGGCTTAGCCATTCTCCCGTTTGTAAGAGTAACGCTGATTGGTGAACTATTTCTAAAGCTATGAGCCGGAGGAGTGAGAGAAAGACAGCGGATGATATACCCTTTTGCTTTTTGCGTGGAGGGAAGTCGTTCTGGTGACACTCTTGTAGCGGGAACATGTAGCGGGAGCGAGTGCGCTCATGCATGTACGCAGAGAGCGAGGAACAAAGTCTCTACTCAGTACTGCACTGAGAGTGCACCTCTGTCGCTAGCGAATCGGAGTAATACTCTATATTGAGTCGCTAGCAATTATGCGTTTGTTCAGTGTGTTGGCCGTGACACTTAATGTGCGGTGTGAACACAGTTATTGTCTGCGAACAAACATTGAGTGGCATCTCGATGGAATGGTTATATGACTGGTGTACCACGCCAATAGTTAGACTAGGGGCAGATAGGAGTCCTTGACTTCATCAAGGAGTAGTGAGAGTTCGATTGGCAAAGGTCAATCCAGATAGAAAGAGATAGTTTTGTTATTTTTCAGCGGCGAACGACGCAGGCAGCAGTCGTCGCAGCTCACGGTATTGTGCGCTACAGCGTAGGCGAGCCCCATCTGTCCTTCATTAGAAATAACGTACTTCATTCATGTCACTCCATTACATTACAAACGCGACAGCCTCGACCGTACTTAGAAAAATTCAATCGGATAATTATTCAAGTTGAGTAGGCGCGGCTTTCAGCCATTCTGCCGAGTAAATAATACTCTTAAAGAATAGGGATAAAAGAGATCTCCCACACTTTGTATATAAATGTCATTAACAGGATTCCTATCCATAAGAGGTAACCTCCTATTCCGAAAAGAACATGGAAGTTTGTGTATCAGTTTATGAATAAAAATTTCACTTTATTTTCTTAAATTTTGGAATAAATAATATTTTCCGTCTGTTTAATGTTTTTCTTACACTAACTAGCAATACTCCGGTACCCAAGTATCCCACTAGTTACGTAAGAAAATAGAATATTTTTGTGCCTTTTCCTTACAGCAGACGACTCCAGAACATATTTATTGCTGAAAGTTTTTCAGGCATATCTTTTTGGTATGTTAGGAGCGTCTGTCTGGCTTCTGCAGTAGTGTGGGGTGGAAATTGCTTCTTCCAGGAGCCAAAGGGTACTTGTCAGATCAATCCGTTGCGCAAATCGTCAACATACCACCCACACACTGACACTGGCAGAGGGTTCATCGAACCACCTTCACAATTCTCTATTATACCAATCCCGTACAGCACGCAGAAAGAATGAACACTTATATCTTTCCGTACGAGCTCTGATTTCCCTTATTTTATCGTGTTGATCGTTCCTCCCTATGTAGGTCGGTGTCAACAAAATATTTTCGCATTCGGAGGAGAAAGTTGGTGATTGGAATTCTCTGAGAAGATTCCGTCGTAACGAAAAACGCCTTTCTTTTAATGATGTCCAGCCCAAATCCTGTATCATTTCTGTGACACTCTCTCCCATATTTCGCGATAATACAAAGCGCGCTGCCTTTCTTTGAACTTTTTCGATGCACTCTGTCAGTCCTATCTGGTAAAGATCCCACACCGCACAGCAGTATTCTAAAAGACGACCAACAAGCGTAGTGTAGGCAGTCTCCTTAGTAGGTCTGTTACATTATCCAAGTGTCCTGCCAAAAAAACGCAGTCTTTGGTTAGCCTTCCCCACAACACTTTCTATGTGTTCCTTCCAATTTAATTTTTTCGTAATTTTAATACCTAGGTATTTAGTTGAATTTACGGCTTTTAGATTAGACTGATTTATCGTGTAACCGAAGTTTAACGAGTTCCTTTTAGCACTCATGTGAATGACCTCATACCTTTCGTTATTTAGGGTCAACTGCCACTTTTCGCACCATTCAGATATCTTTTCTAAAACGTTTTGCAGTTTGTTTTGATCTTCTGATGACTTTATTAGTCGATAAACGACAGCGCCATCTGCAAACAACCGAAGACGGCTGCTCACATTGTCTCCCAAATCGTTTATATATATAAGGAACAGTAAACGTTCTATAACACTTCCTTGGGGCACATCAGAAATCACTCTTGTTTTACTCGATGACTTTCCCTCAGTTACTACGAACTGTGAACTCTCTGACAGGAAATCACAAATCCAGTGACATAACTTAAACAATATTCCATAAGCACGCAATTTCACTACGAGCCGCTTGCGTGGTACAGTGTCAAAAGCCCTCTGGAAATCCAGAAATACGGATCGATCTGAAATCCCTTGTCAATAGCACTCAACACTTCATGTGAATAAAGAGCTACTTGTGTTTCACAGGAACGATGTTTTCTAAACCCATGTTGACTGTGTGTCAATAGACCGTTTTCTTCGAGGAAATTCATGATGTTCAAACACATTATACAGGGTGTCCGAAAAGACTTTTCCTGATTACATAAATTGATAACTCAGGCTAGAAGTAAGATACAAATATGAAACTTATGTCGAATTGTTTACGACTATCAGAGTTTTATATCTGTTTTAGGTTCGCAGTACGTAAGAAGTGGATGAGGTGCAGTGTCCAAGAAGCCATGTTAACCAATCAGGAGAAGGCACAGTGTGTCCTGTGGTACCATGAGACACGATCATCAACCACAGTTCAGAGACACTTCCAAACAACATTTGGAAGGAATCCACCTGATGTCAAGAGGATTAAAGCCTGGTATGAGAAGTTCAAGAACACAGGATCGGTTGCTGACCCTCCGAGGTCTGGTCGACCAAGAACCTCAGCAGACAGGGTGGAAGCTGTAAGGCAGTATTTCGGCGAAGTTCGAAGAAATCGGTGCACAGGGCCTCACGTGAATTACAGATGCCAAAAAGCTCTCTCCATTACATTTTACACAAACGTTTATTGTTTCGTGCATACAAAGTGCAAATCGTTCAGGCCTTGTTGCCCAATGACAGTACACGTCGATATGACTTTGCGGTCGAAATGCTATCACATATTGAGGACAATGATGGTTATCTCAGACGAATTGCCTTTTGCCGGCCGGAGTGGCTGTGCGGTTCTGGGCGCTACAGTCTGGAGCCGAGTGACCGCTACGGTCGCAGGTTCGAATCCTGCCTCGGGCGTGGATGTGTGTGATGTCCTTAGGTTAGTTAGGTTTAATTAGTTCTAAGTTCTAGGCGACTGATGACCTCAGAAGTTAAGTCGCATAGTGCTCAGAGCCATTTGAACGATTTTTGAATTGCCTTTTCCGACGAAGCGACATTTTTTGTCAGTGGAGTAGTGAATCGCCATAATGTGCGCATTTGGGGTTCACAACCCCCTGGCCAAGTCATGGAGTGCACCAGAGGCAGTCCAAAGGTGAATGTTTGGTGCGCGCTATTGCAACTGTATGCTGTTCCTCAGCTGCTTCAGTATCACCCCGATGTCTTGTTTCAGCAAGACGGTGCACCGCCTCATTGGGGTTTGGACGTCCGCGCCTACCTCGACGTGACCTTTCCTGGGCGGTGGTTTGGTCGTGATGGGCCAACGGTTTGGCTCAAAAAAATGGTTCAAATGGCTCTGAGCACTATGGGACTCAACTGCTGTGGTCATAAGTCCCCTAGAACTTAGAACTACTTAAACCTAACTAACCTAAGGACAGCACACAACACCCAGCCATCACGAGGCAGAGAAAATCCCTGACCCCGCCGGGAATCGAACCCGGGAACCCGGGCGTGGGAAGCGAGAACGCTACCGCACGACCACGAGATGCGGGCCAACGGTTTGGCCTCCACGCTCTCCTGACATAACCCCATTAGACTTCTTTTTATGGGGTTATGTCAAGGAAGAGGTCTACCGAACACGTGTACCAGATCTTGAAACCCTGGGGCAACGGATAACCACAGTCGTTGAATCGATCCCTCCAGTGATGTTGGCTAATGTGTGGACGGAAACTGAATATCGCCTAGATGTGCTACGTGCTACCAAGGGTGCTCATATGGAAGTTTACTGATGTGTGAAAGAAAAGCTTTGATAGTTTGAAAACAATTTGACACCAGTTTCATATTTGTATCTTACTTCTAGCCTTAGTTATCATTTTATGTAATCAGGGAAAGACTTTTCGGACACCCTGTATCTTCCAGAATCCTGCTGCATATCGACGTTAATGATATGGACCTGTAATCTAGTGGATTACTCCTACTACCTTTCTTGAATATTGGTGTGACCTGTGCAAGCTTCCAGTCTTTGGGTACAGATACATCGTCGAGCGAACGGTTGCATATGATTGTTAAGTATGGAGATAATGCATCAGCATACTCCGAAAGGAACCTAATTGGTATACAGTCTGGACCTGAAGACTTGCTTTTATTAAGTGATTTAAGTTGCTTCACTACTCCGAGGATATTTAATACTACATTACTCATGTTGGCAGATGTTCTCGATTCGAATTCTTGAATATTTGCTTTTTCTTCTTTTGTGAAGGCATTTCGGAAGGCTGTGTTTAGTAACTCTGCTTTGGCCACACTGTCTTCGATAGTATCTCCATTGCTAACGAGCAGAGAAGCCATTGATTGTTTCTTGCCGCTAACATACTGCACATACTATCAGAATATCTTTGGATTTTCTGCCAGGTTTCGAGACAAAGTTTCGTTGTGGAAACTGTTATAAGCATCTCACATTGAAGTCCGCGCTAAATTTCGAGCTTCTGTAAAAGTACGCTGATAACATTGCTAGCCTAAGTGAAAATGAAGAATTACAGTATCCCCTGAATGGAACTAACAGTCTAATGAGTACAGAATATGGAGTAATAGTACATCGAAGAAAGATGAAAGTAATGAGAAGTAACAGAAATGATAACAGCGAGAAGCTTAACATTAGGACTGGTGATCACGAAGTAGATGAAATTAAGGAATTTTGCTACGTAATCAGCAAAATAATCCATGACGGTCGGAGCAAGGAGGACATCAAAAGCGGAGTAGCACTGGCGAAAAGGGCATTCCCGACCAAGAGATACCAGTGTCAAACATAGGCCTTAATTTGATGAAGAAATTTCGGAGAATGTACATTCAGCGCATAGCATTGTATAATAGTGAAACATGGACTGTGGGAAAACCAGAAAAGAAGAGAATCGAAGCATTTGAGATGTAATGCTACAGAAGAATGTTGAAAACTAGGTAGCCTGATAAGGTAAGGAATAAGAAGTCTCTCACTGGAATCGGTGAGGAAAGGAATGTACGGAAGAAACTGACAAAAAGAGAGGACGGAATGGTAGGACATCTGTTAAGACATCATGGATTAACTTCCATGGTACTACAGGGAGCTATAAAGGACAAAAACCGTAGACGAAGACAGAGATTGGAATACATCCAGTAAATAATTGAGGACGTAGGTTGAAAGTGCTACTCTGAGGTGAAGAGGTTGGCACAGGAGAGGAATTCGTGGTGGGCTGCATCAAACCAGCCAGAAGAAAACTAATCTTCTGAAAAATGACCTATATAAATATTAATGGAAAGCCAACAACGAAGTGATCGTATTGAAAAATGAAGTGAAACAGGGATTTAGTCTATCTACCCCACTATTCACACTATTCATCGTAGAAGCAATGATGGAAATAAAAAAAAAACGTTTCGAGAATGGGATTAAAAAAGATCCGCTGATGACATTGTTATCCTCAGAAAAAGTGAATCAGAATTACAGGACGTATTGAATGGAAGGTACAGTCCAGTGAGTACATGATGTGGATTGAGAGTAAACCAATGTAAGCCGAAAATAATGACAAACAGCAGAAAGATATTAGCGATAAATTTGGCATCAAAATCAGGGACCACAAAGTGGACGAAGCTACCTTGGAAGCAAAAACTAGACGAAAAAAGCGAGGAGGACATAAAAAGCAGATTAGTTAACTGTCGTGGAAAGCCCATGTTCAGGATTTTGTGCGAAGACTTAATGCTGCAATTTTTACTGTTCGAACGGTATCTGAAGTAATCAATCGTTTGACACGAAAAGTAGTCTACTATGCTTATTTTCATTCGCTTATGTCGTGTGGTATTATATTTTGGGGTAACTCTTCCCAATCTAAAACGATATTTTTGCCTCAGAAACGGGCTGTTGGGGCAATACGTACTGTAAGTTCACGAACCTGTTGTCAACCCCTGTTCATTAGTCTGGATATTTTGTCATTGCCCTCTCAATATATACGAGGGTTGGAACTTTAACAGTGGCAACTATTTATTTACAGGTCGCACAAAATAGATAGGCGTTTCAAAGTTTTTCTGACCTTCAAAGCAGTCACCAGCATTGTGTATAACCCGTTGCCAGCGATGTGGAAGTCGTAGGATACTCTTAGCAGTGCCAGTTGTGTTGACAGTTCGAGCGGCGCGGTCTATTACTCGACGAATTTGTAGCAGTTCTGAGGTGAATCGTGAAGTGTTTTCTTCAGTTTAGAAATCGAGGTGAACTTACTAGGGCAAGTCAGGGGAGTGCAGTAGGTGGTATAACACTTAGCAGCCCCATCAGACAAACAAATCATTAACAGCTTGCAGTGTACGTGGTTGAGTATTGTACTGCAGAATGATGGTCACGTCCTGCAGAAAGTGTCATCACTTCTGCCTCTATGCTCTTCGTTTTTGGAACATAGCCTACGACCAGCTTAGAGACAGATGTGATGGCACTTTCTACAGGACCTGATTATCATTTTGCAGGACAATGCTCAAGCACGTACAGTGATTTGTTTGACTGATGGGGCTGCTAAGTGCTATACCACCTACTGCACTCCCCTGACTTAAGCCCTCGTGAGTTCAACTCGATTTCTAAACTGAAGAAAACACTTCACGGCAATCACTTCAGAACTGCTACAAATTCGTCGGGTAATAAACCGCGCCGCTCGAAGTGTCAACGCAACTGGCACTTCTAAGAGTATCCTACGACTTCCATATCGCTGGCAACGGGTTATACACAATGTTGGTGACTACTTCGAAGGTCAGTAAAACTTTGAAACACGTAGCTATTTTGTACGAGCTGCAAATAAATAGTTGCCACTATTAAAGTTCCAACCCTCATATATTCTTTACTGTCGTTTCTTGTTAACAATATTAGCTTATTCCCAAGAGTTAGCAGCTGTCACTCAGATAACACTCGGCAGAAATCCAATCTGCATTTGGATCGCCCTTCCTTAACTCTTGTGCAGGAAGTTGTGCACAATACTGCTGCATCGATTGTCAATAGGCTACCACAAGAATTCAAAAATCTTAGCAGTAATCCAAGCGCTTTCAAAGCGAAACTGAAGAGTTTCCTCATGGGTCACTCCTTCTATTCTGTTGAGGAGATCCTTGAAAAAGTAATCTGATTCTTATGTTATATTGTTGATTGCGCTTACTTAAAGTTATGGTTTTAGTTTTTTCGGTTCATAAACATATTTTTTTATCTGTTATTACTTTTATGTTGTAATTTCATGTACTGACACGTTCCATGCCCTTTGAGATTTGTTCCTCAATTTGGTCCTACGGACGTAGACGTGTAAATAAAATAACGAAGATGTTAAGACGCCAGAGAATAACTTCAGTCCTAGAGGGAGCTGTACAGAGTTAAAAACTGTAGAGGGACACAGAGATTAGAATATATCGAGCAGACAGTTGCGGACGTAGTGTGTAAGTGTTACTTTGGGATGAAGAGGCTAGCACAACAGGAATTCGTGGTTCAACAATCCACAGCAGGGGATGCAACATCGAGCAGTAGGTAAAGCCTTCCTCTTAATATTACGATAGCGTCTAAGTCAAACACCATATTCCTTCCTCTTGGATAGAGTGGTGAGTCAAACAACATGACCATCACCCACAACAGGACTGAATGTCAACTGATACCACTGTGAATACTTGACGCAGTAAGTGTGTAAGCGGAGCAGAGGACAATGGGGGATCATTCTAGGGACTATACGAGCTGAAAATGGGGAAACTACTGTCAAACGACTCTGACAAAGCGCCGATCGGTGTTGCCCACTACCTGGAACGAACATCTCGGAAAAGAAGAAGCCTGTCAGCTCTTCACTTGCAGCTGTCGTGAACATCTATGGAAAGAGGTTAAAGGACGGTGAAGCCGCGGCTGGGCGACGATGTCTTGGACCTTCACGGCGCGTCAGAGAACGTGAACTTCGGAGGCTTGCCCCCTCTCCCAATGGAAGATAGGCTGCGATCTGTGACAGAGTGCGATGCTAGCGCAGGCACTAGTGTTTCTGAGAACAACTTTGAGCGCACGTCCTACGTAGACAAGGAATGGAAATCATTTATCTCCAATATGATGGGCTGAACCCGGCGGAGTTTCGAGTACCCCTCGGACATGGGTGTGTGTGTTTGTCCTTAGGATAATTTAGTCTAAGTAGTGTGTAAGCTTAGGGACTGATGACCTTAGCAGCTAAGTCCCATAAGATTTCACACACATTTGAACATTTTTTTTCCAATATGATGGACGAGACAAACTATGAACTAAGTATAAATTGATTGTAAATGACGCTCTAGAGGAGTACTTGCCGACTAAGTATATTAAGAACGGAAAACATTCACCATGGTTTAATAACAAATTTCGGAATTGTTAAGGAAAGATCAGGAACGCGACAAAAATTCTTGTCCTACGTAAAACAGCTATGTGGGTTGAAGGCTTCTATTCAACACTCGTCGACCAGTCTGGTGCGGCAACAGAATGGATCAAGAGGAAATTTCACGTGTAAAATATCATTCACACACGAAGATGATACAGATATACCATCGTTTGACCATCGCACAAACTTCCATACGCAGGACCTATAATCAGACATCCCTGGCGATGAGACACAACTGAAGGACTTTCAAACACACAAAAGTCGCCAGGCCCGGATAGAATCCCGATTTGGTTTCACAGATAGCACTCTTCGGTCTCTAACTTAGCTTGTTTTCATCACGAATCTCCCGGCCAGCGCAATGTCCGAAGCGACTGGTAAAAAGCGTTGACAATTCCCCTTCTTAAGAAGAGCGAAACAACAGACCCGCAAAATTAACTGACCAGTATCTCTGACGTCATTTTGCTGCAGAGCTCTTGAGAATATTCTGAGTTCGAGAGTAATGAATTTCCTTGGGACAGAAAAAGCTCCGTCAACAAATTAGCACAGATTTAGAAAGCATCCCTCTTGTGAGACTCGGCTCCCGTTTTCTCACACGATATCCTGAGACCCATGGATCATGGGCAACAGGCAAATTCTACATTCCTAGATTCCGAAAAGTTCTATAGTGACCCAATGCATTGTTACCTTTCAACCAAACATTCCAAGGAAGCTGATAAACCGTTGGATTTCTTCGAAATTAAACTGAAAACCCTTAACTGTAAACCCTTAACCAGCAGTAAACTACAACGATTTCAGATAAACAAATAGTAATGTTATTTGTTGATTTAAAATAAAATTACATTATTGATCACTTATTTATTTTTATGAACTAACATTATTTTTACTTGATTTCAGATATCCAGCGGCAGTGAGAAAGCTTTATTGCATGGTTATCGAACCGCTAACGCAGGGAAGCTGTACACAGATGCCGCGAATCTTGTTTTGCCAGCAGCCCTTGATATGGTTGAAATTACGTTGGGTAAGCAGGAGACAAACAAGCTATAAATCTCACCACTTTCTAGTTACAACTGAACGCAGAATAAACGATATGGCTGATGATATTCGAGAACTACTAGTCGAAAAATTAAACAAGAGCTCACCTTTTGCTCTGCAGTTTGAAGAACCTACTGATGTTTCAGATTGTACGTAATGTACGGTATCTTTGCTCTCAGAAGCAGATGAAAGTGTCACAGAAGACATTTTATTTTGCAAAGCATTTCTTGCGAACGCTACTGGCCAGTGTTTGGACGACATGCTTTTAGAAAGCACTCGCAGCTAAGAGATTGATTAGAGAAAATGTGTCGCTATTTGTATTGATGGTGCTGGCAATGAAAGTGGTTTCGTTACGAAATTAAAACCAGTAAAGCCAGATGTTTCATTGAAGCACTGCTTCCTTCATCGACAAGCTCAGGCGGCCACGGTTTTACATTCTGACTTAAATGACGTACTTCGGAAGATGATCAGTGTTGTGAACCCTTTTAAAGGTTCGTTCCATCAAAATCTCCTTTAGCACGCAAAGGTCAAGTGGTTTTCCAAAGGACAGGTACTGACATGAGTTGTGGAACTAAAAGCTGAACTGTTAATGTTATTGCGAGATTCTAAACCTGCATAGGCGAATTATTTTTGTTACCCTATTTGGCTATTATGATTAATATTTCTCGCCGATCGTTTTAACGATCCAAATATTTTAAGCAAGAACCTTCAAGGGAAAGAAAGAAACGTTATAAAGGCCAAGAATTAAGTGAAAGGATTTCTCACGACGTTTTCAACGTTTTTACAATAGATGCGGTTTGAGTTTTTATCTTCCATTCAGAATATTGTCGAAAAAGCTGCAATAGACCAGTCGGTGGTAAGTACACACATTCCTTGCATGATACAGAGCTTGAGTAATTTGGAAGATAAGCTATTAAGTTACCTTCCAGAACTGAACTCTGAAGTTGACAACGGTCATAGATGGATACTAAACCTAATTTTTGATATGTCAGTACAACTGGCTGACCTGAGCACGAGAATGAAATAGACTTTCATTGATTTTGTTGCTGATGGAATGCTAAAAATGGAATTTAGTTCGAAAAGGATTGACGTCTTCTGGAGGAAGAGAAAAGAAGAATATCAACAACTGGAATATCTACAAATAGCAAACAGAAGTATGATAATTATTAGTGCCATTCGCCACTTCCTACCAATGTGAATAGTATTCTCTTCAATGGTCAACATAAAAACTAGGAAGAGAAAAAAGCTTCAATTAGAAAATTATTTGGTTATTTGTGTCTCAAAGTAGAACCACGATTTGACAAAATATTAATAAATAAACAGAACAGCCTTCTCATTGAAATTGTTGTATATTTATTGTAACGTAGGACATACAGCCCTTGCTTGCTTTTGTCTGGCTAAATGGCAGCCGTGACAGATATAGTTAGTGTCACACTATGAATAAAACCAGATTAATTACATTCTGTGTCTTCCCATGCATCCACTAGACATACCACTGCGGGGGATTTAAATGTTCTCCTCAGAAAATAGATGAAGATCGGGTAGTACTGGGCAGCTCATTGTATCGGACACGAGCTGTTTCCAAATGATATCACTATTGAAACCACACGTCGCGACACTGCAGTTTCAGCTATGGAGAAATAAGACCAATCGCACGATTTTGAAACAATACAATAGTGCCTTTCGGAGCAGCAAGTTATTTGTTTCTAGTGAGTTTTCCAATTCACGAATTTAACTTAGAAGTGTGCTGTCTTTAGTTTCCAAGTCAATAATTTTACACTTTAGATATAACCGAAATTATTCTCTATATTGTAGACTGTGACACTCTGTAACCCGAGTAATAACAATGGGATTGGGAATCTTCCAGAGCGGTACGTTCGGTTTGTAGCGGACGAAGGAGATTCAAGCTGTACTGGACGAAACAGATAGCATAAATTTTAATTTTTACTATTCTTTAACAGACAAAATTGGATAAGTCAGAACCCAAATGAGATGAAAATGACAGAAAGGAAGCCGTAGAAAAAGATCGACTTATTGAAATGACATTGCGGGAGGCATTGCGATAAATTTTAATCCGCAATAAGTACCGGATGATCAAAAAGTCAGTAAAAATTTGAAAACTTAATAAACCACGGATTAATGTAGATAGAGAGTTAAAAATTAACACACATGCCCCTGGAATGACATGGGGTTTTATTAGAACAAAAAAAAAAAAAAGTTCACAAAATGTCCGACAGATGCGCGTCGTTTGGTGATGATCGTGTGCTCAGCCTTCACTTTCGTCATGCTTGGCCTCCCAGGTCCCCAGACCTCATTCCGTGCGATTATTGGCTTTGGGGTTACCTGAAGTCGCAAATTTATCGTGATCGACCGACATCTCTAGGGATGCTGAAAGACAACGTCCGACGCCAATGTCTCACCATAACTCCGCGTGTGCTTTACAGTGCTGTTCACAACATTATTCCTCGACTACAGCTATTGTTGAGAAACGATGGTGGACATATTGAGCATTTCCTGTAAAGAACATCATCTTTGCTTTGTCTTACTTTCTTATGCTGATTATTGCTATTCTGATCAGATGAAGCGCCATCTGTCGGACATTTTTTTAATTTTTTTTTTTTTTCTAATACAACTCCATGTCATTCCAAGCATGTGTGTCAATTTGTAGCTCTCTATCTACATTATTCCGTGATTTATTCAGTTTTCCAATTTATGCTGACTTTTTGATCACCCGGTACATTAGGTGACAGATACAGTGGTGGCCACGAAATAAGTTTCAGGAAATAATAAGTATTTTCCAAGAATATTCTGTAACGAGATCATGTAGTAAGATCATGTTAAGAATTAATATAGCCAGCTTGCGCCTTAAAGATGAGCTCTTAAACCTAGTGTACAAAATTGCAGAACAACTGGAAATAAAGCATCGCTTCTGTAAGACAAAACTGAACACAGGGAAACACTTTCACTATGGCTTTATGAGAAATGTGAAGACTTAATGCTAAGGACAGCTCAGTCCACGAGTTTGGACGGGTTTGCAGAGAGCAGTAGAAGGTTTCAGCAAGGAACAAGTTGATAAATTCTTTGACATAATAAGTGCGTTGACGAACAAGTTAGAGTTTATAACCGTTTACGGTCCATTATACACATTTATTGCCACAACAATGACTTCTTTTACACCTTTCGATCTCATATTCAATACAACCCTCCAAAAATTAAAACGACCAAAACGCAAAGCGAGGCAGGAGGAACTAACTTAAACTCCGTCCGAACAGGTCTCGGGAGACCGTACGGTACCGACCGACCGCCGTGTCATCCTGAGTCTATAGGCGTAATTGGTTGTGGATGTGGAGGGGTGTGAGGTCAGCACGCCGCTCTCCCAGCTGTTGTCAGTTTTCGAGCCCGGAGCCGATACTTCTCAACCAAGGACCTCCTCAATTTGCCTCACAAGGGATGAGTGCGCCCCGCTTTGCCAACAGCGCCCAGCAGACCAGATGGGCGGCCATCCAAGTGCTAATCAGCCCCGACGGACCGGTGTTCCCACTGCGGCAAGGTTGTTGGCATTTTCAAATCAACGAACGTATATTCCTCTGATTTAGAGTTTTCTGATTCTGTTAAGCAACGTATCTTACTGTTTAATGTGAAGGACGGTCCAATACAACTTTCAGAAAATAGTTTCGAAGAACCTTTTGTGTCCTACACTACCCGACCTTCCTGTAACTTGAAAGATCACCGTAGTTTCATTGCTAGCCTCCTGTCTCTCTTACCGGATCCTGAAGCAGCCAACAGCAGGGTGACCACCAAACTCTTCATCATTGCGGCTGGAGGCGGAAGCATAACTGCTACCGTTCGGCGGTCTCCTTTATAAGAAGATCCTCTTTCCTATTGCGGTGGGACAGAATTATCTCTAAGATTACCTCTAAGACCTCGCCGAGGAACTGGGTCTTACATTTTGTGTATCACGTTCGTCGCACCATCGGATTACATCGTGCAAACAGCATTAGTGTTCCTAAAGCAAGGTGGAAACTGTAACCAAGTGCTCGCAATCCACCGCGAGATAAATAACGTAAACATGTTTTCGGACTCGTGGTACAATCTCGGCGATAAGAACAACGATGCTCCAATGCGCTAAGGAAATACCAGGTACTACCTCTTTCTTCCCGAGAAGACATTCGTCTGGCACAGCTCTCGTAATCCCAGGCCGCGTAAATGACGGGAACTAGCCCCAGTTGGTGCGTGAGATAAATATAAAGAGGTGTCAGTCATTTTAGGCTGATTTTCTATCCAGTTATGGCCCGTGTAAAGCATGATAAATGTTACTACCGGCAGGGGGTTCCCATATCTGTCTGGCTGCTCTAGAAAGGTTTATTAATTCGCAACAGTCTTAACAACAACATTTAAATATAATGTAACAGACGTATGTTCTGAAACAGTAAAAGAAAAGAATATCATGAAGCCGAGGCCAGCTTTCGCTGGCGTTACACAATTACAAAACGATGAGGAGAACAAGTATTTAACGTCAGAAACATAAACACAGCTAAGAATGAATTGCAGACAGACTGCTGAACTACGAGAAGCAGAACAAAGTGATAAAAGCGAGGAGAAGGGGGAGGGAGGGGAGGTGACACTTGGGTGGATCTTACCACGTGGATGATGCCATTGGCCTTCGTCATCATCGTCCTCATCATAATATGCATTCATGAATTAGGTTCGATGAACCTGTTCTGGTCCTAGCGTCCTACTCAGGGTCAGCCTGCTAGATCACTTACCCGTTTGAGTATACACTACTGGCCATTAAAATTGCTACACCAAGAAGAAATGCAGATGATAAGCGGGTATACATTGGATACGACAGTTCATCAAGAGTAGTGACCGGCGTATTGTGACGAGTCGGTTGCTCGGCCACCATTGACCAGACGTTTTCAGTTGGTGAGAGGTCTGGAGAATGTGCCGACCAGGGCAGCAGTCGAACATTTCCTGTATCCAGAAAGGCTCGTACAGGACCTGCAACATGCGGTCGTGCATTTTTTTTTTTTATCAGTCTACTGACTGGTTTGATGCGGCCCGCCACGAATTCCTTTCCTGTGCTAAGCTCTTCATCTCAGAGTAGCACTTGCAACCTACGTCCTCAATTATTTGCTGGACGTATTCCAATCTCTGTCTTCCTCTACAGTTTTTGCCCTCTACAGCTCCCTCTAGTACCATGGAAGTCATTCCCTCATGTCTTAGCAGATGTCCTATCATCCTGTCCCTTCTCCTTATCAGTGGTTTCCACATATTCCTTTCCTCTCCGATTCTGCGTAGAACCTCCTCATTCCTTACCTTATCATTCCACCTAATTTTCAACATTCGTCTATAGCACCACATCTCAAATGCTTCGATTCTCTTCCGTTCCGGTTTTCCCACAGTCCATGTTTCACTGCCATACAATGCTGTCCAGACGTACATCGTCAGAAATTTCTTCCTCAAATTAAGGCCGGTATTTGATATTAGTAGACTTCTTTTGGCCAGAAATGCCTTTTGTGCCATAGCGAGTCTGCTTTTGATGTCCTCCTTGCTCCGTCCGTCATTGGTTATTTTACTGCCTAGGTAGCAGAATTCCTTAACTTCATTGACTTCGTGACCATCAATCCTGATGTGAAGTTTCTCGCTGTTCTCATTTCTACTACTTCTCATTACCTTCGTCTTTCTCCGTTTTACTCTCAAACCTTACTGTGTACTCATTAGACTGTTCATTCCGTTCAGCAGATCATTAAATTCTTCTTCACTTTCACTCACCATAGCAATGTCATCAGCGAATCGCATCATTCATATCCTTTCACCTTGTATTTTAATTCCACTCCTGAACCTTTCTTTTATTTCCATCATTGCTTCCTCGATGTACAGATTGAAGAGTAGGGGCGAAAGGCTACAGCCTTGTCTTACACCCTTCTTAATACGAGCACTTCGTTCTTGATCGTCCACTCTTATTATTCCCTCTTGGTTGTTGTACATATTGCATATGACCCGTCTCTCCCTTTAGCTTACCCCTACTTTTTTCAGAATCTCGAACAGCTTGCACCATTTTATATTGTCGATCGCTTTTTCCAGGTCGATAAATCATATGAAAGTGTCTTGATTTTTCTTTAGCCTTGCTTCCATTATTAGCCGTAACGTCAGAATTGCCTCTCTCGTCCCTTTACTTTTCCTAAAGCCAAACTGATCGTCACCTAGCGCATTCTCAATTTTCTTTTCCATTCTTCTGTATATTATTCTTGTAAGCAGCTTCGATGCATGAGCTGTTAAGCTGATTGTGCGATAATTCTCGCACTTGTCAGCTCTTACCGTCTTCGGAATTGTGTGGATGATGCTTCTCCGAAAGTCAGATGGTATGTCGCCAGACTCATATATTCTACACACCAACGTGAATAGTCGTTTTGTTGCCACTTCCCCCAATGATTTTAGAAATTCTAATGGAATGTTATCTATCCCTTCTGCCTTATTTGACCGTAAGTCCTCCAAAGCTCTTTTAAATTCCGATTCCAATACTGGATCCCCTATCTCTTCTAAATCGACTCCTGTTTCTTCTTCTATCACATCAGACAAATCTTCACCCTCATAGAGGCTTTCAATGTATTCTTTCCACCTATCAGCTCTCTCCTCTGAATTTAACAGTGGAATTCCCGTTGCACTCTTAATGTTACCACCGTTGCTTTTAATGTCACCAATGGTTGTTTTGACTTTCCTGTATGCTGAGTCTGTCCTTCCGACTATCATATCTTTTTCGATGTCTTCACATTTTTCCTGCAGCCATTTCGTCTTAGCTTCCCTGCACTTCCTATTTATTTCATTCCTCAGCGACTTGTATTTCTGTATTCCTGATTTTCCCGGAACATGTTTGTACTTCCTCCTTTCATCAATCAACTGAAGTATTTCTTCTGTTACCCATGGTTTCTTCGCAGCTACCTTCTTTGTACCTATGTTTTCCCTCCCAACTTCTGTGATGGGCCTTTTTAGAGATGTCCATTCCTCTTCAACTGTACTGTCTACTGCGCTATTCCTTATTGCTGTATCTATAGCGTTAGAGAACTTCAAACGTATCTCGTCATTCCTTAGTACTTCCGTATCCCATTTCTTTGCGTATTGCTTCTTCCTGACTAATGTCTTGAACTTCAGCCTACTCTTCATCACTACTATATTGTGATCTGAGTCTATATCTGCTCCTGGGAACGCCTTACAATCCAGTATCTGATTTCGGAATCTCTGTCTGACCATGATGTAATCTAATTGAAATCTTCCCGTATCTCCCGGCCTTTTCCAAGTATACCTCCTCCTCTTGTGATTCTTGAACAGGGTATTCGCTATTACTAGCTGAAACTTGTTACAGAACTCAATTAGTCTTTCTCCTCTTTCATTCCATGTCCCAAGCCAATATTCTCCTGTAACCTTTTCTTCTATTCCTTCCCCTACAGCTGCATTCCAGTAGCCCATGACTATTAGATTTTCGTCCCGCTTTACATACTGCATTACCCTTTCAATATCCTCATACACTTTCTCTATCTGTTCATCTTCAGCTTGCGACGTCGGCATGTATACCTGAACTATCGTTGTCGGTGTTGGTCTGCTGTCGATTCTGATTAGAACAACCCGGTCACTGAACTGTTCACAGTAACACACCCTCTGCCCTACCTTCCTATTCATAACGAATCCTACACCTGTTATACCATTTTCTGCTGCTGTTGATATTACCCGATACTCATCTGACCAGAAATCCTTGTCTTCCTTCCACTTCACTTCACTGACCCCTACTACATCTAGATTGAGCCTTTGCATTTCCCTTTTCAGATTTTCTAGTTTCCCTACCACGTTCAAGCTTCTGACATTCCACGCCCCGACTCGTAGAACGTTATCCTTTCGTTGATTATTCAATCTTTTTCTCATGGTAACCTCCCCCTTAGCAGTCCTCTCCCGGAGATCCGAATGGGGGACTATTCCGGAATCTTTTGCCAATGGAGAGATCATCATGATACTTCTTCAATTACAGGCCACATGTCCTGTGGATACACGTTACGTGTCTTTAATGCAGTGGTTTCCATTGCCTTCTGCATCCTCATGTCGTTGATCATTGCTGATTCTTCCGCCTTTAGGGGCAATTTCCCACCCCTAGGACAAGAGAGTGCCCTGAACCTCTATCCGATCCTCCGCCCTCTTTGACAAGACCGTTGGCAGAATGAGGCTGACTTCTTATGCCGGAAGTCTTCGGCCGCCAATGCTGATTATTTATCAAAATTTAGGCAGTGGCGGTGATCGAACCCGGAACCGAAGACGTTTTGATTATGAATCAAAGACGCTACCCCTAGACCACGGTGAACCTGTAACAGGATTAAAAACCACGTACAGGGTTTACATTTTCTCCCATTCAGTATGCACAGACTATTACTCCTGCAGTGAAAATCAACGGGACCTTTGTTGTAGGAAATTTCATATTGCTAAATTTGGCACTGGGACACGTTTTAGCTAGAGATCTTAGTTTTCGAATTGTTAAAGAAAAACATTCAAAACTGACTTTCAGATGCGTTTTTCTTGAATAACTCGAAAACTGTGGCCTCCAGCGAAAACGTATTGCAGCACAAAATTACATTATATAAGTACATTTAATTTTCTACAAAAAAAATCACATTTATTTTTCTGTGGAACTAATAGTTTGCGCGTAGCGAGCGAAGGAATATGAAAATCTTGCATGTGGTTTTTTTACGCCGTTGCGGGCTGCATAAAACCAGTAGTCGATTTCAGTTGAATTGCCCATACGTGTCGACTGCAAAACATCAAGCCTGTAGAGTTTCAATGAAACAGCCAGTGTTTTATAGAATTACAGTTGCGTATTTTAGTTGTCTTCCTGTTGAATCCTCTTTTTTATTGTTCCGCAGACACCTTTAAATTTTACTGTCTTATTCTTTATATCTTTATTGTAATCAGAAGAGCCCCGCACAAGTAGTTAAAATGACTTTTTTTGTTATGAGTCTTCTGGCTGATTTGATGTATCTCTTCATGAATTATTCTCCTCTGCTAACGTCTTCACCTTGCTCCCTACAACCCCGTTCACTTATTGGATGTATTCCGTTCTCCGACACCCGCTACAGCTCTTTTCTCTACACAGATCCCTCGAGGACTACTGAAGTTATTCCCTGAAGTCTTAACGAACGTCCTGTCCTCTCAGCCCTTCTTCCTGTGCGTATTCTCCATATGTTCCTTTCTTCGCCGATTCTGCAGAAAACGTCCTCATTAATTATATGATCAGCACACCAAATTTTCAAGACTGTTGTGTATCACCACATCTTAGATGCTTCGATTCTGTTCTTTTCTGGTTTTCCTAGTGTCCATGTTCCACTGCTACACAATGCTGTGCTTCAGCGTATATTCTCAGAAATTTCTTCCTCGTGTTATGATCTATGTTTGGTACTAGACGTCTCTTGGTCAGGAATACCTTCTTTGCCCGTGCTATGCTGCTTTTTATGAATTACTTGTTTCGTCCTCCATGGGTTATTTTGCTTCCCAGATAGCAGAATTCATTAACTTCTTCTACTTCGTGGTCATCAACTTCGATATTAAGCTTCTCGTTATACTTATTTCTGCTACTTCTCATTACTTTCATCTTTCTTCGGTATACTCTCAATACACATTCTGTACTCACAAGGTTGTCCATTCCTTCCAATATGGCCTGTAATTCTTTTTCGCCTTCACTGAGTATAGCACTGTCATCAGCGAATCTTATCATTGGCATTCTTTCTCGCTGAAATGAAAGATTGTTTTATATCCGTCATTGGTTCTTCAGTGTAGCTTGATCAGTAGGCACGAAAGACTGCATCCCTATCTTACACTCTTTTTCAATCCGAGCACTTCTATTACGTCTTCCAGTCTTATTGTTCGCTCTTGGTCCTTGTACGTATTGTGTATTACCCGTCTTCCCCTACAGTAATCCCTATTTTTCTCAGAATTTCGAACGTCTTGGACCATTTTACAATGTCGAACGCGTTACCTGTTATCCACAAAGCACGCAAACTGTCTCTTGGGAGCCAGCGTATGACGTAGAAGGTTGGATGAGTGGCTAGGCACGCAGCTCTGTTCGTTCAAAAATCTAGTACTGACGAGAGTTCCATACGTCAAGTCAGAAATGACCAATGTCTTTAATTTATCACATTGTCGCTCAAACTGTCACAAGTAATGGTGGCTCGCCAGTTGATTCGTTACCGTTATTCCAAGGATGGGATCTTTTAGTCGTTCGTGATTTATTTGCGTATAACTAGTCTTAGTTTCGCACAATAATAAACATTTGTCACAGTAGTAAACACTATAGTTTAATTTCCAAGGAATTCTAATCTCTTTGACTTCCAGTCACACTCTCCAACTCACAGATTCGTTATTTCAGAGAATTTGGAAAATATTCTAAAACAAATTGACTTTAAGGGAACCAGGTAGTGGAAAATCCATCGAAATAACGAATTTGTTTATTGTGTTCAGTTACTTCGCAGTCCTTTCTGAAATATAATATGTACGGTTTTTACACATTTGGTGCATGTAAATAGGAAAGAAAGAATATTTTCTAAACAACGACAGGCCCCCTTCTGTCTGCCGTCAATTAAGCTATGTTTATACCGGCTGCAGCAGACTTCCTTTGTATTTATATATTCTTTGACCGCTGCTTTGCAAGTTGGTCATCATGGTGCTAAGCGAGTGTAGGTAGCAGCTGAACACCAGTTCAGCGTCTCGCTTTCGTTTTACTCGTCGTAGTGGTTTCAGATAGTACTTTATTTTAGGAAGTAATCTTATTGTGTTTATAGTTATATTTTACTAGTGCAGAACGTAAATATGGACATAATAAGGAACTTTAACTGCAGGAATACGTTTAATGGCAACAGAGGACTCTTGTCTCTCTGCTGTCCAAAGGTCCCCGAGTCGTGGTTTAAGTATCAGAGAGCTAGTGTCACTGGTGATGTACAAGGTGTGATTCAGGAGTTTCAAAACTGATTCGTTTCTGAGTATGGGAGAGCGCTCGGATCGGTTCCGCCGGGTGGGGGAAGTAGTAGGGGGTCTGAGGGAACGAACTGACACTGCAGCAGTTGCCTCCGGAACCCTGGAGAATGCGTATCGCTTGCAGCGTGAGTGCATGTCATTAACCTCGGTCGAAAAGTGGGAGAGGCGGAAATGGAGCAGCACTTGAAGCAGCGTTATGTGATTAAGTTTTTCGTGCGACTGAACGAAACCGCCATGGAGACTCTCGGTATGATTCAATAGGCCTTTAAGGAAGAAGCCAAGTCCCATGCAATGGTTTTCATGTGGCACAAACGTTTCAAAGATGGTCGCGGGAATGTTGAAGACGACGACCGCTCTGGGAGGCCATCATCAAGCCGAATGGATCAAAATGTGGAGAGAGTGCGGGAACTTTTAAACAATGACTGTCGTCTTCGTACTAGATTGATTGCCGACGAACTGGGACTCAGTCAGAGTACAGTGTGGAGGATTGTAACTGATAATTTGATTATGCAAAAAGTGTGTGCCAAACTGGTGCCAAAAGCTTTGTCGGTGGATCAGAGGAAACGGCACGTGACTGTTTGCCAGGAAAAGCTCCAACGGTTGAATGTTGATCCGAACCTTCGGGAGAAAGTGGTTACTGGTGATGAGACCTGGGTCTACATGTAAAGCCCAAGAAAACTCGCATGAGCAGGTCGTGTGTGATGTGCATGCTGACATATTTTTATGATAAAGGAGTGATTCACAAGGAGTTTGTTGCTCGTGGACAGGCTGCCACAGGTGACTTTTATGCTGGAGTGCTCCGCCGCTTGAGGAATCGAGTTCGCCGCGTCCGCCCGGCGATCAAGGGCGATTGGATTCTCTACCAGGACAAGACGCCCGCTCATACGTCGCCCGCCGCCGCCGAACTTTTGGTCAAGTTCAACGTGATAACACTGCCGCAGCCACCCTACAGCCCCGACTTGGCTCCAAGTGACTTTTTCCTCTTCCCCCGAATCAAAACAGGCCTAAAAGACAAGCGATCCGACTCCACTGACGCCATCCAGCAGGCTTCGACGAGAGCCCTTGACAGCATGACGCCCGAGGCCTTTCAGAAGGGCTACGAACAGTGGAAGACGCGCTGGCAGCGATGTGTTGATGCTGAAGGATTATATTTTTGAAGAATTTTAGTCCGCTGTACTTAAATGTCCAATAAATTTCTAGTTCTGAGTTAAGTCTTGAAACTTTTGAATCACACCCTGTATATAGACATAACTATCCTCTACCAATGCCAATAGCAGACGTTGTAAAACCTATCTATAGTGACTGAACTAGCAAAAACTTGTTTTCTTAATACATTCATCAGAGAACTCAAAATCCCAACGAACCGTGTGCTGGAATGCTTGCCTAAAACAATATTTCTGAGTCTCAAACCCCTAAAATATGGTGTTATGGATCCAGCGCTGTGTTTCGATGATAGGTCAGTCATCAGCCTGAAATATTTCATAGATATGGCGATAGATCCTGAGGTGCACGTGACGACTGAGCTTCTGTCATTTGACCAGCTGAGGGTGTGGGAGGCTGAGAGAAATGCCCCACAAACGACAAAAGATGCCAGAATTCAGAAGAGAATCTCCCAATGTAAGCTGGAGGATACAGAAACCCACAACGATGATAGCAATATAACTGGCGACTTTTAACTTTGAATGGAGGTTGAAAAGGTTGTACCAAAACATTTCAGTGCATTTTCTCGAAAGTTTGAAATTTTTGGTATTAGGTACAAATTTCCCTGAATCTAATATATCTATGTGAATGGAACTTGGTACAAAGATTAATTACGTCACTTTCATTCAAATGTACTAGAATAATGGCAATGAAATACAGGGTCTAACAAATATTTAGGTATTCCCTTTTTAAATATCAATTTCTTAGGTCACGTATCTTTTTCGGAATTTCTTCTATGATAGCAATGATATTGTCATATAAGTAACACACTCTGAAGAAAATGTGACAACTTATGCATGTTTTAAATTTGTTTTGATAATTTTTGAGGAAAGTGTTCCAACATTAGTATGGCCAGCAATAGGAATTTCGCTCACGACCGGGTCCATTAAGGAAAATCTAGCACCCCTCTTCTAGGCCTACTGCTTGTCTCCTTTTTTTAATATTTATAGCAAACCTATGGTCTTATACTCATATGTCCATAAATTAAGGAACACTTCCAACTATGTGAACACGATTCTTTCCATTTCTTTTTTTACTTTACCAAATTAAGGAGCAAATCTCCTTGGTCATGGAACGAGTCAGTACACGAAATTAACAACAGAAAAGTGGTAATACATAAAATAAAATGTACACGAATCCTATTCAGACGACAAGCTGCTAGTACATATTAGCATTGTCAACAGTATTACATAGAAATAAGCCTAATTTTTTTCAGGAATTCCCTGACAGAAAAGAAGAAGTGATCTATGAGGAAACCCTTCAGTTTAGACTGCAGTATTTGTAAATTCTTGGGTATCTTATTGGAAATGGATACCAGAGAAAACTACGTACCTTTCTGGACAAGACTCAAGGAGGTACGATCCAAAAGCATATTGCATTTCAGTCTTCTATTAATTGAGAAAAAGCTGTTAATTCTTAGGAATGAGCTCACATTAAAACAAGCTGATTCCTTAGTGAAATCATAGAAGGCGCCTAATTTTCCCAACGTTTTCTTTAATCCTTCCAACGGCTCACAAACAAAAAAGAGAATATAGGGTTTTCAGCTGAAACCCAACTGTTATTTTGACAGCAAATTATCTGAATTTAAATGGTCAATTACATTTATACATACGGTCTTTTCGATAACTTTTAAAAACACTGATGTCATAGAAATAGGTCTAAAGGTACCTGCATAATCACTCTCTCCTTTTTTCGCCATTTAGTATTTTAATCGTTCAGTAAACTGACCATTCCTGAAGAAATGCACCACAGGACATTACCACTTTTACTTAAAACTTCGTAAATCAAGCAGTGAACTGCTATGTATCTAACGGTGCTATATCTACACTGACGAGATAAAATGTAAAACTTTCTGCAACTGACACGTATGGCATGGAATACGAGTAACTCTTTAATACAAGCTCGCTCTTTCAGCGTGCCGATATAGCGACGGCCGATAGTAAAATATGAGTCACTGGAGTTCGATCGGGTTTTATAAGTTCTTAGGCAGCATATTTAGCAAGTAGATTATTGTGATAATGGAAGATTTCTCTGTTCCCTTTTGGTTTCCGGAAGCTCTCTGTTTAATAAGGACACCGTTCTGACATGAGTAAAATGGTTCAAATGGCTCTGAGCACTATGGGCCTTAACATTGAAGGTCATCAGTCCCCTAGAATCTAGAACTACTTAAACCTAACTAACACTATCTATTGCAGCGTACTTTCTGTGCTGCAGTGCCTCATGTCTTCTCACAGTGGCAACCTTCGATATTGAACCGGCTATTTTCCTAGGTTCTTCTTTCTCTCGTAGACACTTTCACTCTTTTTCCTTACATCACTTTTCAGCTGAAGTAATTTTGGCCTCATTCTGCGTTTGCCTCCATTTTTTCCTCTAGTGTGGAGTGACGGATGAAGAACTCCTTAAACAGTGCCTACTGCCTACAATGTTGACCATCCCCTGCAGAAAATAATTATGTTGAGTGTTATATGAGGTTAAAAGCTGACGCGATAGCCAATCCGACATGGTGGGATCATTACCTACGCGTCTGGCAAAGCTCCCTGACAACAGAGGGATGACGCGGCCCATGCATGTGTTGCTAACTCCCCATGCATGCCATGGAGTAGATTCCCATCTTCCTGGGACATCCCAGCAATGGCTCTCGTGCCAGATATTCTTTGCTGTGGCTGCTTGGCACCTGTGGAGAGATCGCTTGCTCGTAGTAGGTGACATGACGACAGATGTTATGCACACTGAACCAACACATGGCTATTCTGATTCTGCCGCATCAATAGGCAGGTCTATATATTTCAACACAGACTTGCCTATTCCATGGAAAGAGGGACAAGCCAGACGACTGAGAGCGAAACAATTTGCTCAGTACCTAGTGTGTTGTTGAACAGAATGAGATACTTTATGGCGAGAAAATCGTTACATTTTTCAGTAACAAACAGAAGATAAAATGTAGAAGATTTCTCATTTGGGGCCGAACGGTGTGCCCGAGCCGTTCTAGGCGCTTCAGTCTGGAACCGCACGACCGCTACGATCGCAGGTTCGAATCCTGCCTCGGGCATTGATGTGTGTGATGTCCTTTGGTTAGTTAGGTTTAAGTAGTTCTAAGTTCTAGGGGACTGATGACCTCAGGTTTAAGTCCCATAGTGCTCAGAGCCATTTGAACCATTTCTCATTGGGAAAATGCGCGATGGATCACTATTAATTAAGGCTTCCTCTGCTGCCAATCTCAAACTCTCCAGGCATGTGAACGACTGGGTGACATATCAATACTGTTGTTCCACATAAAATTTTGAACATGACGCAAGGAGTTATCTTTCACAGAGACCTCATACTCCAGACAGACGAGGAGCTACGAGCTAAGCACGAAGGGCGTGCTGTATACTTTGTTCGATGATTATATAAAGGTCCCATGGCTAACTTAACAGAAACAGGTGCTTCCATTTTAGCTTTGAAGTTAAGGTGTACAGGCGCGATGTGAAACTTTATGTCGTGACGTCAATGAGGTATTTCAGATGTTAACGCTTTACCTGCACGTCATTCGGCAGTACAGCGGACCCAAATGCAGAAACTGCAGACAATAGCTCCACGAAGGTAGCCCTTGTGAACAACCGCCTTTGTATGTCAATTTTACTGAACACCAACCTCCACATTCACTGGTTTGCCCCGCATTTAAGAAAGTACACTACTGGCCATTAACATTATTGCACCAAGAAGAAATGCAGATGATAAACGGATATTCGTTGGACAAATATATTATACTAGAACTGACATGTGATTACATTTTCACGCAATTTGGGTGCATAGATCCTGAGATATCAGTACCCAGAACAACCACCTCTGGCCGTAATAACGGCCTTGATACGCCTGGGCATTGAGTCAAACAGAACTTGGATGGCGTATACAGGTACAGCTGCCCATGCAGCTTCAACATGATACCACAGTTCGTCAAGAGTAGTGACTGACGTATTGTGACGAGCCAGTTGCACGGCCACCATTGACCAGCCGTTTTCAGTTGGTGAGAGATCTGGAGAATGTGCTGGCCAGGGCAGCAGTCGAACATTTTCTGTATCCAGAAAGGCCCGCACAGGACTTGCAACATGCGATCGTGCATTATCCTGATGAAATGTAGGGTTTCGCAGGTATAGAATGAAGGGTAGAGCCACGGGTCGTAACACATCTTAAATGTAACGTCCACTGTTCAAAGTGCCGTCAATGCGAACAAGAGGTGACCGAGACGTGTAACCAATGCCACCCTATACCATCACGCCGGGTGATACGCCAGTATGGAGATGACGAATACACGCTTCCAATTTGCGTTCACCGTGATGCGACACGGATGCGACCATCATGATGCTGTAAACATAACTTGGATTCATCGGAAAAAATGACGTTTTGCCATTCGTGCACCCAGGTTCGTCGTTGAGTACACCATCGCAGGCGCTCCTGTTTGTGATGCAGCGTTAAGGGTAACCGCAGCCATGGTCTCCGAACCGATAGTCCATGCTGCTGCAAACGTCGTCAAACTGTTCGTGCAGATGGTTGTTGTCTTGCAAACATCCCCATCTGTTGACTCAGGGATCGAGACGTGACTGCACGGTCCGTTACAGCCATGCCGATAAGATGCCTGTCATCTCGACTGCTAGTGATACGAGGCCGTTGGGATCCAGCACGGCGTTCCCTATTACCTTCCTGAACCCACCGATTCCATATTCTGCTAACAGTCATTGGACCTCGACCAACGCGAGCAGCAATGTCGCGATAAGATAAACCGCAATCGCGATAGGCTACAATCCGACCTTTATCAAAGTCGGAAACGTGATGGTACGTATTTCTCCTCCTTACACGAGGCATCACAACAACGTTTCGCCAGGCAACGCCGGTCAACTGCTGTTTGTGTATGAGAAATCGGTTGGAAACTTTCCTCATGTCAGCGCGTTGTAGGTGCCGCCACCGGCGCCAACCTTGTGTGAATGCTCTGAAAAGCTAATCATTTGCATACCACAGTCTCTTCTTCCTGTCGGTTAAATTTCGCGTCTGTAGCACGTCATATTCGTGGTGTAGCAATTTTAATGGCCAGTAATGTAAATAAACGATTATAAATCATGTAACTACTTGGCATATACTGGACAAGAAAAAAATTAACCCCTGCATCCTGTCGAATTGATGACCAATTACGCAAAGTCACTGCATTCACCTTCCGTCCCAACACCTCAATTATTTACGCATCAGGTCTACAACTCTCCACTACTCACATCGTTCTTGCGTCACTATCTTCGAGAACTATTTTGTTCACCCGGCCCGAGAAGGGGCTTCCTCCTCCAGCATCTATTGGTGACAAAGCCTACGTCTCGAGACCCCTCTCCACGGAAACCTAAAGATCAGACGCATGACATCAGCCAATGTTAGGAGGAATCGTGGCCTGTGGGCTCCATAGCTGTCGCCCTTCATCTGTCCTCATGCCTACAGTGGATAAGCAGTCACAAGAACACGGCCACCAAAAGTTGCGAAAGAGGAGGAGGAGAAGAAGAATCGAGAGCAGGCTACTCTAGCGACTCCGGTGGCGCCAGATCCGCTCACACCATCGGATTCAGAGCAAATGTTCATTGATGTTGCCCGGCCACACCAATGACAGACTGGTCCTGGAATGTGACTGGTTCTCGGTGGCCCTTTCACGACTATCGGGGACATTCTCAACACGGTGATCCAATTGAATTGTGGTACTACTGTCACCTGCCGGAACTGCTGCAACTAACTTCCTCGTATTCTGCAGACCGCGCGAAATGTCGCAGTGGTTCGCACACTGGACGCGAGGCAGGGACTATAACGGGTCTGGCCATCCAGATTTACGTTTTCCATGATTTTCCTTAATCGCTCCGGGCAAATACCGGGATGCTTCCTTTGACAGTGCACGGCGATTTCCTTCCCCGTACTTGAAACATTCCGAGCTTATACTCTGCCTCTAATGATCTTGCTGCCGAAAGGACATTAACCCGAATCTTCCTTAATTCGTATTCTGCAGACCCAAGAAACTCACGTCACTAATGGCAATTGCCCAACGCGTCATGGTTACCTTAAGTTATGTACGAGGATTGGCCAGCAAGTAATGCACCGCATTTTCTTTCTCAGCCGAAAACAATACTACGAATGCGAAACGTTATGTATGTATTATTTGAAGTCTCCTGAGTGGGCCCGTCAAATTTCTGTCACTTCTGACAGATAGCGTAGCTGCATGGCAGTTTCAAAATTGCGTCTGTAGGTGATGTTCTTTACAAGCAACGTGCCGTCGTTGAATTTCTCACTGCAGAGAAAGGAACTATGGGGAATATTCACAAATGATTGTGGGACGTCTATGGAGCATCTGCTGTCGATAGAAGTACAGTTAGTCGCTGAGCATACAATAAAGGATCCTTCTTTCTATGTATTCGCAATATATTACATTTGTCTATGTTAAGGGTCAGTTGCCACTTCCTGCATCAAGTGCTTATCCGCTGCAGATCTTCCTGAATTTGCTGCAATTTTCTAATGCTGCAACTTCTCTGTATACTACAGCATCATCCGCGAAAAGCCGCATGGAACTTCCGACACTATCTACTAGGTCATTAATGTATATTGTGAAAAGCAATGGTCCCATAACACTCCCCTGTGGCACGCCAGAGGTCACTTTAACGTATGTAGACGTCTCTCCACTGAGAACAACATGCTGTGTTCTGTTTGCTAAAAATTCTTCAATCCAGCCACACAGCTGGTCTGATATTCCGTGGGCCCTTACTTTGTTTATCAGGCGACAGTGCGGAATTGTATCAAACGCCTTCCGGAAGTCAAGGAAAACGGCATCTACCTGGGAGCCTGTATCTAATATTTTCTGGGTCTCATGAACAAATAAAGCGAGTTGGGTCTCACACGATCGCTGTTTGCGGAATCCATGTTGATTCCTACAGAGTAGATTCTGGGTTTCCAGAAACGAGATGATACATGTTCTAAAATTCTACAAAAGATCGATGTCAGAGACATAGGCCTATAGTTTTGCGCATCTGCTCGACGACCCTTCTTGAAAACTGGGACCTGACCTAGTCCTCTCGGACTTCGGGCCATTAAAGGATGCCATTCGCGGAAGACGTTTTGAGGACGATGAGGAGGTAATTCACCCACTGAAGCACTGGCTCCGCCTCCAGGATAAGAATTCGTACTGACAGGGCATACACGCCCTTGTTTCGCCCTGGACGAAGGCCATAAAACGGGATGGAGATTACCTGAAAAAAAGTGGTGTGCAGATAAAACACCATACTTTCGTGTGTGTAATTCTTGTTATGTTCAATAAAGAATTGTTGAAGAAAAAATATGCGGTGCATTATTTTCTGGGTAATACTCTAGCAATACCTTTACAAGCTGAGTTAACGGTCTTATCTTAAGATCACTCACAAGAGAAGTGGTATCGTATTACAAAACCAGTGTCAAACTGGGCGAGGCATACTCGAGGTCATCCCCCACCCGTTCCCAAGAGAAATATCCAGCGCCTTCCCCTTCCCCCACCCCCTTTTCTCTCTAGACCAATAACTTTGCCACTGTAGCTTCATTACATTAGGAGCAGGTCTGAATATAATCACAGCTGACCGAAACCGGTAGTCTAAGGACCTAAAAATTTTGTGATAATAGACGGAAATAAAATAAATTTAAGGAACGTCCCCCCCTCCCCCTTTTGATACTAGAGCAACTGTGCTGGGTGCTTCCCCGAAATCTGTACGCGGTACTGAGATCAGGTTTGGTTGGGGTCAGGGTGTGAGTATTTGTTACAACTAATAATAATAATAATAATAATAAATTTATTTTATCATTATTCCAATTAAGTGAGTTTCGCCATTCGAGCAGTAGTAGGATCAACCTACTTAAAAAGAATGGCCGCAAATATTAGTGTAACTTACGAGATGAAATGAAATGTCGTGTGGCTAGGGCCTCCCGTCGGGTAGACCGTTCGCCTGGTGCAGGTCTTTCGAGTCGACGCCACTTCGGCGACCTGCGCGTCGATGGGGATGAAATGATGATGATTAGGACAACACAACACCCAGTCCCTGAGCGGAGAAAATCTCCGACCAGCCGGGAATCGAACCCATGCCCTCAGGAGTGACAGTCTGTCACGCTGACCACTCAGCTACCAGGGGCGGAAAGTTACGAGATAACACACTCGAACATTACAGTGTGTGTATAAATTAATAACGTCATGATGTATTCTCGAAAATTAAGGTTAATATTACGACAGTTTATCATAATTTTAACAAATCTCCGTCACCCCAACATTACTAGTGTATGTCTGACGTCGAAGTGTGTTTGTTAAAAAGAGTGCTTTGTCCTATTGGCAGAAATAGTGTAATTTATCAACGTTACGGCATATTCTGCGAAATCTTGGTAAATATCAATAAAACTTATGACGCAACATAGTTTGACAATGCAGTGCGTGACGGGCGCCGCTAAGATACCATAATGTAATGACATCACGGAATATTCTGCAAAAAGGGGGGAATATTTTGAAAGATTTATCCAGTATTGTGGAAGACTACAACATTCGTTACAATATATGACGCTGTTTCTAAATTTGGTCCTTTCCAATTCTGCAAAATGGCGGAAAATAAGTTATTATTCCATCCACCCTTCAAGGCATAGTATGTCCTATAGCTTGATAAGGTTAGCGTGGAGGAAACTTTCAAGCAGTTTCCTTCAAACGTGGGTAGTAGTGGTGCAATGCACTTGACACGAATTTGTTTGTTCCACAGACTGATCGCTGACCATATGTAGTTCGCAGTGTGTATTCAACTCAGGCAAACAATATCTGTCTACTGCCACTAAAAGCGAGCACAATCCTTGTACACAAACAGCACCTTCGTCTCGATGCCTGCAGTGACGATCTGACCACCCTCATAGTGTGTTAAAAACAAAGCCATAAGTACTTCAAATATCCGCATTTCAATTCTAAGATAAAATGTATAAGTAAATAAGATATGGCACATTCTGCAAAACGGAGGAAAATGTTGGTCGTCTAGGTGCATTGTGTGTGACAGCGTAATATGTAAAATGTAAAACGATATTTGTCAGTAGTGTCACTGAGTACCCCAATTTTAGCACTCAGAAACGGAAGTGACGTCGTGACCACTTGATTAGCTTACGAGAGCGTGCTGAAAAGTAATGACACCGATTTTTTTTGCAGAAAAATCTTCAAGCTTTTTAAGTAAAATAAACTCTGTTACCATTCGACATCTTTATTCCTCATGTCTATGGAGCTCATTTCTCAACATACCCTTGCGACGAACACGTTTCTCCCAACGAGAGACCAGTTTTTCGCACCGTCACTGTAAAATGATTGACTTTTCAGATGGGCCCACAACGTCACCTCTGCTTGTACCGTTTCATCACTATCAAAGTGAAATTCTCGGAAATGTTTCTTCAGTTCTGGGAATAGATGAAAATGATTGGGGTAAAGCCGGGACTAACTGCATGGAGGATGATCGACTACAGTCTACATCTACATCTACATCTACATCCATACTCCGCAAGCCACCTGACGGTGTGTGGCGGAGGGTACTTTGAGTACCTCTATCGGTTCTCCCTTCTGTTCCAGTCTCGTATTGTTAGTGGAAAGAAGGATTGTCGGTATGCCTCTGTGTGGGCTCTAATCCCTCTGATTTTATACTCATGGTCTCTTCGCGAGATATACGTAGGAGGGAGCAATACACTGCTTGACGCCTCGGTGAAGGTATGTTCTCGAAACTTCAACAAACTCCCTTACCGAGCTACTGAGCGTCTCTCCTGCAGTGTCTTCCACTGGGGTTTATCTATCATCTCCGTAACGCTTTCGCGTTTTTTTTTTTTTTTATGATGGCCAACACAAAAGGTCTACTGCCATCTCTGCATGTTAGTATTCACTAAAGTGAGGTGTCGCAGGATGTGGGTACTGCGATGTTTGCGTACGTCTGGTTAGGATTAACCATTAATACGCGCTCATCTACAGGTAGATTGGTCGAAATCTGACGAAGGGTAGCGGTTTGAAGGGCAGAGGAAAAGAAGTGCCAAGGCAAGAGCCAAGGGAATAAAACCTCCGCGAAAGTTAGGTCGGGTGGTAAGAGCAGTAGCGGTTATCTTGCTGCCTGCGATAGGTTGCGCAAGGATAGGCTTTGTTAGTAGTGGGTATCATGCATGTCGATACCTTGACGTTGTGCGTTTGTGCTGCTCGGCGGCTGGCGCTGGGTGCTGGTACAGAGTCCTCGTTCAGTGTCAGCAACCTGCAACAGTTAGGTTAGTTATCGATCTTGTGTCCGATAGGTCATATACCGGAGGCACAGTGTGAGGGAATGTTGGCAGATTGTTTGTGCGTCTGTGGGCGAGCTCGTCGGTGTCCCTGCTGTGGCCTGTTGGTCGGCTCTAATAACAGCTGGTAGTTGCCAGTCAGTGTTGCTGATATGCAGGGGCTTGCCGACGTTTGTCGCTGTTTGCGTATGTTAGTTTACCATAGGTGGCTATGCCCTAGCTAGCAGCTTTATATGATCATTCCATTTTATATCACTCCTAATGCGTACTCCCAGATAATTTATGGAATTAGCTGCTTCCAGTTGCTGACCTGCTATATTGTAGCTAAATGATATGGGATCTTCCTTTCTATGTATTCGCAGCACATTACACTTGTCTACATTGAGATTCAATTGCCATTCCCCGCACCATGCGTCAATTCGCTGCAGATCCTTCTGCATTTCAGTACAATTTTCCATTGTTACAACCTCTCGATATACCACAGCATCATCCGCAAAAAGCCTCAGTGAACTTCCGATGTCATCCACAAGGTCATTTATGTATATTGTGAATAGCAACGGTCCTACGACTCTCCCCTGCGGCACACCTGAAATCACTCTTACTTCGGAAGACTTCTCTCCATTGAGAATGACATGCTGCGTTCTGTTATCTAGGAACTCTTCAATCCAATCACACAATTGGTCTGATAGTCCATATGCTCTTACTTTGTTCATTAAACGACTGTGGGGAACTGTATCTACATCTACATCTACATTTATACTCCGCAAGCCACCCACCGGCGTGTGGCGGAGGGCACTTTACGTGCCACTGTCATTACCTTCCTTTTCAGTTCCAGTCGCGTATGGTTCGCGGGAAGAACGACTGTCTTAAAGCCTCCGTGCGCGCTCGAATCTCTCTAATTTTACATTCGTGACCTCCTCGGGAGGTATAAGTAGTTGTTGTTGTGGTCTTCAGTCCTGAGACTGGTTTGATGCAGCTCTCCATGCTACTCTATCCTGTGCAAGCTTCTTCATCTCCCAGTACCTACTGCAACCTACATCCATCTGAATCTGCTTAGTGTATTGATCTCTTGGTCTCCCTCTACGATTTTTACCCTCCACGCTGCCCTCCAATGCTAAATTTGTGATCCCTTGATGCCTCAAAACATGTCCTACCAACCGATCCCTTCTTCTAGTCAAGTTGTGCCACAAACTTCTCTTCTCCCCAATCCTATTCAATACCTCCTCATTAGTTACGTGATCTACCCACCTTATCTTCAGCATTCTTCTGTAATACCACATTTCGAAAGCTTCTAATCTCTTCTTGTCCAAACTGGTTATCGTCCATGTTTCACTTCCATACATGGCTACACTCCATACAAAAGATGTAAGTAGGGGGAAGCAATATGCCTCATCCAGAAACGCACCCTCTCGAAACCTGGCGATCAAGCTACACCCGATGCAGAGCGCCTCTCTTGCAGAGTCTGCCACTTGAGTTTGCTGAACATCTCCGTAACGCTATCGTGGTTACCAAATAACCCTGTGACGAAACGCGCCGCTCTTCTTTGGATCTTCTCTATCTCTTCCATCAACCCGATCTCGTACGGATCCCACACTGATGAGCAATACTCAAGTGTAGGTCGAACGAGTGTTTTGTAAGCCACCTCCTTTGTTGATGGACTACATTCTCTAAGGATTCTCCCCATGAACCTCAACCTGGTACCCGCCTTACCAAAATTAATTTTATATGATCATTCCACTTCAAATCGTTCCGCACGCATACTCCCAGATATTGTACAGAAGTAACTGCTACCAGTATTTGTTCCACTATCATGTAGTCATACAATAAAGGATCCTTCTTTCTATGTATTCAGATGGTTCAAATGGCTCTGAGTACTATGGGACTCAACTGCTGAGGTCATTAGTCCCCTAGAACTTAGAACTAGTTAAACCTAACTAACCTAAGGACATCACACACATCCATGCCCGAGGCAGGATTCGAACCTGCGACCGTAGCGGTCTCGCGGTTCCAGACTGCAGCGCCAGAACCGCGCGGCCACTTCGGCCGGCTCTATGTATTCGCAATATATTACATTTGTCTATGTTAAGGGGCAGATGCCACTCCCTGCACCAAGTGCCTATCCGCTGCAGATCTTCCCGCATTTCGCTACAATTTTCTAATGCTGCAACTTCTCTGTATACTACAGCATCATCCGCGAAAAGCCGCATGGAACTTCCCACACTATCTACTAGGTCATTTATATATACTGTGAAAAGCAATGGTCCCGTAACACTCACCTGCGGCACGCCAGAGGTTACTTTAACGTCTGCAGACGTCTCTCCATTGATAACAACATGCTGTGTTCTATTTGCTAAAAATTCTTCAATCCAGCCACACAGCTGGACTGATATTCCGTAGGCTCTTACTTTGTTTATCAGGCGACAGTGCGGAACTGTATCGAACGCCTTGCGGAAGTCAAGAAACACGGCATCAACCTGGGAACCCGTGTCTATGGCCCTCTGAGTCTCGTGGACGAATAGCGCGAGCTGGGTTTCACACGATCGTTTTTTTCGAAACCCATGCTGATTCCTACAGAGTAGATTTCTAGTCTCCAGAAAAGTCATTATACTCGAACATAATACGTGTTCTAAAATTCTACAACTGATCGGCGTTAGAGATATAGCTCTATAGTTCACCACATCTGTTCGATGCCCCTTCTTGAAAACGGGGATGACCTGTGCCCTTTTCCAATCCTTTGAAACGCTACGCTCTTCTAGAGACCTACGGTACACCGCTGCAGGAAGGGGGGCCAAGTTCCTTCGCGTACTCTGTGTAAAATCAAATTGGTATCCCATCAGGTCCAGCAGCCTTTCCCCATTTGAGCGATTTTAATTGTTTCTCTTGAAAGGTGGCTACACTGAGCCACAGCGCCAGAGATCGCGCCAGAGAGTTTTGTTCGGCCGCCTCCACTGGCAGTGATTATTGAGAAGTAGCGGAGGGCAGTTCTGGTCGAGATGTCGTAGTGAGGAGTGCTTGTCGAGAGGTCGTGGTGGAGAGTGCTTGTCGAGATGTTGTAGTAGGGAGTGCTTGTTCCATGTTTTATGCAGTTGTTTGATGGGCTAGACAGCAGATGTTGTTCTAACGGCGATATTGTAATGATTAGAGTGCTTTTCATCAATATATATGAAGGTAACAAAACTCGCTTTTTTTTCTTCATTATTTCAGTGTCTTAAATAATGCGTCATTACAGGTTCAGTCAACAAAGCATCTGGCTTGTGTTCTTGTATTAGAGTGTAATTCTGGTTTTCTTGCGCAATTATAGTATTTCTATTTTTTTTAATTACTTCAGTATAAATGGTATTTAAAATTTCTTGTCTTGTTGAAGAAGAACCGTGCCAGATGTGTACGTTGAATCACACTCCCACACACAGAACAATTACACTTGTGTTTTGGTTTCGTAGGTTTTATAGTTGCTGGGGACTTAATTATTAATTGTGTTAACGAAAATTTTCTTTCATTCTTTGTTGTTATTCTATGCAGTCAGATTGCGTACTAAAACTAGTCAGGGCCAACCGTTTACGAGACTACGTAATCGGACAGACAGCTACTAAATCATAAACTTTAAAAGTATTTGCATTTCATATTTATATAATTAAGCCCCCATGCACTCTATCCCTCTGTCGTCTATTTCGATATCTACCATTTTGTCATCTGTGCGACAATCTAGAGAAGGAACTACTGTGCAGTCTTCCTCTGTGAAACAGCTTTGGAAAAAGACATTTAGTATTTCGGCCTTTAGTCTGTCATCCTCTGTTTCAGTAGCATTTTGGTCACAGAGTGTCTGGACGTTTTGTATTGATCCACCTACCGCTTTCACATAAGACTAGTGAAGCCAAGGTGTCGGATTGTAGCAGATGTCGCAGCTCTCGTTTGTGGCCTGACTTCGTCAGTCTAAAGGAGAGGGTGCTCCATGTTTGGTCGACTAGAAACTCGACTGCAGCACTGTGCCCCGCATGCAGCTATTTAGTTACGTTACATGGCTCCATGTAACACGCCACACTTAAGAGCCCTCTAGCGGCACAGGGTTGCAACTTGGGTCGATCAGCACTTACTATGCAGCGGAACTTCGGATAGTAAGGATACTTAATGTTTAACAATTTTTTTTTAATAAAGGAATACAAGAAAGCACTTCTTAAAGGTATAAAAATTTAACATGAAGCACAACCAACTTACTTTATTTCAAAATCACCTAAAACTTTATGTTTTGCATCTTTTACATTTTTTCAAAGAACTGCTTGCACATGGGAATTCCGCCCCACCCGCGGGGCAAATTGGTATAATTTTTTATGGATTATAGTATCAACATTCAAACTGTTACGAATATTATCTTAAACCTAAGACGTAAAAATGCTTAATTTTTAATCGCTATTAAGTATAAGGAACTATTTTAATGTCGTTTTGAAAGAGGTGCAATTATATTTAATGCTTAATAACCATCAACTAACAACTACTAGTCTTTGTGACGATATTCACACATTAGAATTTCTTCTTCGCCTCACTGTCTTTGCCAGCATCTGAACTGGGTGCCCATTGGAAACACTTCTGGTATGTGACCCATCTCTTATTAGAAGTGCAGTAAGAGTCTCCCTCTGATTCACTCATCTCTGTCTCTGTCATGACTTGATTTTGCCTGTGGCAGTGTTAATGAGTTTTTTTAAATTCTAATTTCCTACCCCTTAATATTCTATGCTAGAATAGCGCAAAGACTGAGAACACAGGTGTGTAGATTACAGTAATACGAGCACATAAATGAGGGAAAGTTTCCACCTGCATTCTGGACAGTCAGTGTACGTGTTTTTCCCCCCTTAGTGGAGCATCTTCGCTTTCTCCCTTGCCTTCCCTCTGCTCTTCTGAAAAAATCACCAAAAAGCTTCTTCCCGTTATGGATATGTTTTGATGTCAGCTTTGGTTCAGCGCTCCTGAATTTCGCTAGTAATTTCGCTTCTTCTACTACAAGTTTAAAATTGTTTCTGATGGTGACTATATTGTCTCTTGCGGTTTGAAGAAGCTACGAAGGGGTCTTTCTATCAGCATAGGGGCTGCAGTACTTTGGAAACTAGGATAATTTTTCAAAAATTTTACTTTGAATTGGGAGAGGCAGGACACAACCAAAAGTTTCCACATTTTTCTATCAAATTAGAAGCTTCTTCTTTCTCTGCTTTCTTCTTACTCTTTAAAATGATACTAGATAAGCACTGCAAAACTTGTATGTAATGCTGCCTGACTGACGACATTGAATTAAATATGGAAGACATCAAGTTCGACAGTTTCTTCAGAGTCGTAACACGTCTGTCAGTTGCTAAAGTTTAATTTTTTTTTGCCATCGTAGCACAGAACCACTAAAGAAAACAAAAATTCACTGTATTTTTTCATAAAACAGTTGCAGTTCCACTTCACGACTCAAACATTCTACACTACTGGCCATTAAAATTGCTACACCAAGAAGAAATGCAGATGATAAACGGGTATTCAATGTACAAATATATTATACTATAACTGACATGTGATTACATTTTCACGCAATTTGGGCGCATACAGCCTGAGAAATCAGTATCCAGAACAACCACCTCTGGCCGTAATAACGGCCTTGATACGCCTGGGCATTGAGTCAAACAGAGCTTGGATGGCGTGTACAGGTACAGCTGCCCATGCAGCTTCAACACGATACCACAGTTCATCAAGAGCAGTGACTGGCTTATTGTGACGAGCCAGTTGCTCGGCCACCATTGACCAGACGTTTTCAATTGGTGAGAGATCTGGAGAAGGTGCTGACCAGGGCAGCAGTTGATCATTTTCTGTATCCAGAAAGGCCCGTACAGCACCTGCAACATGCGGTCGTGCATTATCCTGCTGAAATGTAGGTTTTCGCAGGGGTAGAATGAAGGGTAGAGCCACGGGTCGTAACACAACTGAAATGTAACGTCCACTGTTCAAAGGGCCGTCAATGCCTACAAGAGGTGACCGAGACGTGTAACCAATGGCACCCCATACCATCACGCCGGGTGATACGCCAGTATGGCGATGACGAATACACGCTTCCAATGTGCGTTCACCGCGATGTCGCTAAACACGGATGCGACCATCACGATGCTGTAACAGAACCTGGATTCGTCCGAAAAAATGACGCTTTGTCATTCATGCGCCCAGGTTAGTCGTTGAGTACACCATCGCAGGCGCTCCTGTCTGTGATGCAGCGTCAAGGGTAACCGCAGCCATTGTCTCCGAACCGATAGTCCATGCTGCTGCAAACGTCGTCGAACTGTTCGTGCAGATGGTTGTTGTCTTGCAAACGTCCCCATCTGTTGACTCAGGGATCGAGACGTGGCTGCACGATCCGTTACAGCCATGTGGATAAGATAAGATGCCTGTCATCTCGACTGCTAGTGATACGAGGCCGTTGGGTTCCAGCACGGCGTTCCGTATTACTCTGCTGAACCCACCGATTCCATATTCTGCTAACAGTCATTTGACCTCGACCAATGTGAGCAGCAATGTCGCGATACGATAAACCGCAATCGCGATAGGCTACAATCCGACCTTTATCAAAGTCGGAAACGTGAGAGTACACGAGGCATCACAACAACGTTTCACCAGGCAACGCTGGTCAACTACTGTTTTTGTATGAGAAATCGGTTGGAAACTTTCCTCACGTCAGCACGTTGTAGGTGCCGCCACCGGCGCCAAGCTTGTGTGATTGCTCTGAAAAGCTAATCATTTGCATATCACAGCATCTTCTTCCTGTTGGTTAAATTTCGCGTCTGTAGCACGTCATCTTCGTGGTGTAGCAATTTTAATGGCCAATAGTGTAGTACCAAAGTTAATTTACGTTATAGAGTGTACGAGGGGGTGCTGATAAGTAATGCGCCGGAAATTTTTATTCTATTCTCAACGTCGGTTAGAGTATTACATGTCATGCATATAACTCGATCAAGTTTTCCGCTCCGCTGACGCAAGATGCTGCCCGCTGCCGCCAGAGGGTTCCGAATTCTAACGTGTAACATCGCGGTGTGTAACGTAACTACGTCGGTGCGTGAGAAACAGACCGTCAGAAAACTGACAGCACGAACTGAAAGATTTCGTCCACGCATAGACCACTCTCTTCTTCAGCATGACAATGCCAGTCCACACACTAACGTTGCGACATTTGCAACAAACCGACGCCTCGGGTTCACTGACATCGATCGTCCTCCACATATTCCCGACTTGGTCCTACCCTATTTTCAGCTGTTCCCAAAAATCAGAGAACACCTTCGAGGACTACATTTTGATAACGATGAGGCGATACAAGCAGAGGCAAGGTTGTGGCTCCGCGAACGAATTCAAACATCCCGCCGTGGCGGTATCAACAACATGGTCTCTGGTTGGGAAAAATGTGTTCGTTGCCAAGGTGACTGTTAAGAAATAAATATGTAGTCACGAAGAATAAGGATGTGGAATGTTAGTAAAATTTGTTTTATTTAAAAAGCTTTAAGAGTTTCCACACACTTCTCAGCACGCTTTCGTATAGACCCTGACTTTGGGGCCTGTCCTTTATTTCTCGATTGCAAACCTTAGTATCTGCCTCTCACAAATGCAATACCATCGTATTCTTGCCTTCTGCACCTATCCAGTTGTATTTTCGTCTTCTCTAAATCAGTTATTATTTCTTTTTCAAAAGTCTCGGCATCATGGAATGTTATTTGCTTAAATTTAAGTGCAAATATCTTAGAACTACGTTATCTTCGTCCTTTCTTGGTAGATGGGGGGCTGTGTCTAGAATAAGTGAAGTGAATGGCTGCAGTTTAATTTCACCAATGATCCACCCTAAAACACGATCACTTAACAGCCGTATAGCCTCATTTTGAATTAGTGGGCTCAAATTGAGTAATGTACCCTCAGTTACACTTCAGGGATGTCCCCTGCATAGAGGACCATCTCTGGAGGGATGGAAGCTGGATACACTTTGTAATGCTACTTCCTCGGACGAGAAATGAAAATCAAAATTTAGCTCCAAAATTCCCAAAGATTATTGCAAAACAAGTTCCAAATTCCCTGAAAAATGAACAAGCAAACAAATTTCCGGTTAACACTATTATTTGGATATTAACCAGTAACTGAATCAGGAATCTAATACTTAGTAATTTATTAACATACGAAAGAAAGATAGGATTCCAGTAAAATCAAACTCAAAATTCAATATCACAGTAAATCGCAAAAACATCATAATTAAAATCCGCAAAGTAGAACCAACGTTCCCAAAGAATACTTCGTGTGAGTACCCTTTGAGATTCGTGAGTAATGGCTAAGGATAATTCAATCCATTGTCACTACGTTACGAGAGTTAGCCGAAGCAGGTCATGCCTTTAAATGCTCGATACTTTGACTTCAAATATTATGTTATTTAGAATTCAGATACAGGACTTGTATATATTAGACAGAAGTGACTTTTAATTAGATAACCTGAAGTTCCCCCCCCATGAACCATGGTCCTTGCCGTTGGTGGGGAGGCTTGCGTGCCTCAGCGATACAGATGGCCGTACCGTAGGTGCAACCACAACGGAGGGGTATCTGTTGAGAGGCCAGACAAACGTGTGGTTCCTGAAGAGGGGCAGCAGCCTTTTCAGTAGTTGCAGGGGCAACAGTCTGGATGATTGACTGATCTGGCCTTGTAACATTAACCAAAACGGTCTTGCTGTGCTGGTACTGCGAACGGCTGAAAGCAAGGGGAAACTACAGCCGTTATTTTTCCCGAGGGCATGCAGCTTTACTGTATGGTTAAATGATGATGGTGTCCTCATGGGTAAAATATTCCGGAGGTAAAATAGTCCCCCATTCGGATCTCCGGGCGGGGACTACTCAAGAGGGCGTCATTATCAGGAGAAAGAAAACTGGCATTCTGCGAATCGGAGCGTGGAATGTCAGATCCCTTAATCGGGCAGGTAGGTTAGAAAACTTACAGAGGGAAATGGATAGTTTAAAATTAAATATAGTGGGAATTAGTGAAGTTCGGTGGCAGGAGGAACAAGACTTTTCGTCAGGTGAATACAGGGTTATAAATACAAAATCAAATACGGGTAATGCAGGAGTAGGTTTAATAATGAATAAAAAAATAGGAGTGCGGGTAAGCTACTACAAACAGCATAGTGAACGCATTATTGTGGCCAAGATAGACACGAAGCCCACACCTACTACAGTAGTACAAGTTTATATATCAACTAGCTCTGCAGATGATGAAGAAATTGATGAAATGTATGATGAGATAAAAGAAATTATTCAGGTAGTGAAGGGAGACGAAAATTTAATAGCCATGGGTGACTGGAATTCGAGAGTAGGGAAAGGGAGAGAAGGAAACGCAGTAGGTGAATATGGATTGAGGGAAAGAAATGAAAGAGGAAGCCGTCTGGTAGAATTTTGCACAGAGCATAACTCAATCATAGCTAATACTTGGTTCAAGAATAATAAAAGAAGGCTGTACACATGGAAGAATCCTGGAGATACTAGAAGGTATTAGATAGTTTATATAATGATAAGACAGAGATTTAGGAACCAGGTTTTAAATTGTAAGACATTTCCAGGGGCAGATGTGGACTCTGACCACAATCTATTGGTTATGAACTGTAGATTAAAAGTGAAAAAACTGTAAAAAAGTAGAAATCTAAGGAGGTGGGACCTGGATAAACTGAAAGAACCAGAGGTTGTACAGAGTTTCAGGGAGAACATAAGGGAACTATTGTCACAAATGGGGGAAAGAAATACAGTAGAAGAAGAATGGGTAGCTCTGAGGGACGAAGTAGTGAAGGCAGCAGAGGATCAAATAGGTAAAAAGTCGAGGGCTAGTAGAAATCCTTGGGTAACAGAAGAAATATTGCATTTAATTGATGAAAGGAGAAAATATAAAAATGCAGTAAATGATGCAGGCAAAAAGGAATACAAAAGTCTCAAAAATGAGATCGAAAGGAAGTGCAAAATGGCTAAGGAGGGATGGCTAGAGGACAAGTGTAAGGATGTTGAGGCTTATCTCACTAGGGGTAAGATAGATACCGCCTACAGGAAAATTAAAGAGTCCCTTGGAGAAAAGAGAACCACTTGTATGAATATCAAAAGCTCAGATGGAAACCCAGTTCTAAGCAAAGAAGGGAAAGCAGAAAGGTGGAAGGAGTATATAGAGGGCGATGTACTTGAGGACAATATTCTGGAAATGGAAGAGAATGTAGATGAAGACGAAATGGGAGATACGATACGGTTTGAAGAGTTTGACAGAGCACTGAAAGACCTAAGTTGAAACAAGGCCCAGGGAGTAGACAACTTTCCATTAGAACTACTGACGGCCTTGGGAGAGCTAGTCATGACAAAACTCTGCCATCTGGTGAGCAATATGTACGACACAGGCGAAATACCCTCAGACTTCAAGAAGAATATAATAATTCCAATCCCAAAGAAAGCAGGTGTCTTTACAGACGAATGGAAAAACTGGTAGAGGCCGACCTCGGGGAAGATCAGTTTGGATTCCGTAGAAATGTTGGAACACGTGAGGCAATACTGACCTTACGACTTATCTTAGAAGAAAGATTAAAGAAAGGCAAACCTACGTTTCTAGCATTTGTAGACTTAGAGAAAGCTTTTGACAATGTTGACTGGAATACTCTCTTTCAAATTTTGAAGGTGGCAGGGGTAAAATACAGGGAGCCAATGGCTATTTACAATTTGTACAGAAACCAGATGGCAGTTATAAGAGTCGAAGGACATCAAAGGGAAGCAGTGGTTGGGAAGGGAGTGAGACAGGTTTGTAGCCTCTCCCCGATGTTATTCAATCTGTATATTGAGCAAGCAGTAAAGGAAACAAAAGAAAAGTTCGGAGTAGGTATTAAAATCCATGGAGAAGAAATAAAAACTTTGAGGTTCGCCGGTGACATTGTAATTCTGTCACAGACAGCAAAGGACTTGGAAGAGCAGTTGAACGGAATGGACAGTGTCTTGAAAGGAGGATATAAGATGAACATCAACAAAAGCAAAACGAGGATAATGGAATGTAGTAGAATTAAGTCGGGCGATGCTGAGGGAATTAGACTAGGAAATGAGACACTTAAAGTAGTGAAGGAGGTTTCCTATTTGGGGAGCAAAATAACTGATGATGGTCGAAGTAGAGAGGATATAAAATGTAGACTGGCAATGGCAAGGAAAGCGTTTCCATGAAGAGAAATTTGTTAACATCGAGTATAGATTTAAGTGTCAGGAAATCGTTTCTGAAAGTATTTGTATGGAGTGTAGCCATGTATGGAAGTGAAACATGGACGATAAATAGTTTGGACAAGAAGAGAATAGAAGCTTTCGAAATGTGGTGCTACAGAAGAATGCTGAAGATTAGATGGGTAGATCTCATAACTAATGAGGAGGTATTGAACAGAATTGGGAAGAAGAGGAGTCTGGCACAACTTGACAAGAAGAAGGGACCGGTTGGCAGGACATGTTCTGAGGCATCAAGGGATCACAAATTTAGCATTGGAGGGCAGCGTGGAGGATAAAAATCGTAGAGGGAGACCAAGAGATGAATACACTAAGCAGATTCAGAAGGATGTAGGTTGCAGTAAGTACTGGGAGATGAAGAAGCTTGCACAGGATAGAGTAGCATGGAGAGCTGCATCAAACCAGTCTCAGGACTGAAGACCACAGCCGGCCGCGGTGGTCTAGCGGTTCTAGGCGCTCAGTCAGGAGCCGCGCGACTGCTACGGTCGGAGGTTCGAATCCTGCCTCGGGCATGGATGTGTGTGATGTCCTTAGGTTAGTTAGGTTTAAGTAGTTCTAAGTTCTAGGGGACTTATGACCGCAGATGTTGAGTCCCATAGTGCTCAGAGCCATTTGAACCATTTTTTTTGAAGACCACAACAACAACAACAACCTGAAGTTTACGCTATTTTGGAAGTGAACACAGACAGACAATTTCATTCGTAATAACTAATGTACTATGGAACTTGGCGATAGTTACGAAGCATATAATTTATAATTCCCCCCAACACCTGGGAAAGCTTCTTCCTCACGGCTCTGTTAGGAAGTGACTAATATTGTGTAATAATCCAGCATATCGTGTCAATTCACGCATTTATCATTCAAGTTTTACAATATTATTTATAGAGATAACGTGCTGCGAAATTATTTGACTGAAGCGCTCGGCGCTTATATAGAAACTCCTTGACGTTAGGAATTAATAACATTGTTACTACTATTTATAGATTTGCGATTACAATCAGTCTATAGGGAATTTGGTGTCGCTGGAACTAATTTGAACTTATCATTCATATTTAAATAGCAACTGATAAACATCCAATTATAAACGATTTAATTACGACATTTGGCGGAGTAAATATCTCGCACAAGTCGCGAGCTCAGTTCATCAATGTTCTGTTTGTAACTTCGATACCGATACATAAGAAATAATAATCTCATTGCTCTACCGCTGAGTGTTAGCCAAGACCGAAGATCCAAAGGACGTTACAACTTAAAAATTGCCACTCTGTTACCCTATTTCAGATTCACGATGTCTGCGGAATGCAATTTGAAACACAGCTAAAGTCCATGTTACATCCAGTATTCTAGAAATTTGGCTTTCTTTTTGTCACGTCGTTCATCGAAATGTCTGTTATTAGTTTTGCCTTGTTTCCATACGCTGAAGTAACACACGCATTTAAATGTGTAGCGCAAGTTTCACATACTTTTATTTTCTTGCTTAGACCCTGCTAATCATTAACTTTTCCATCACGCCATGAATTTTCTCCATCTGCAAATATCCATCGAGGTACCCGATATACTGCATTTAAAGTGAGTAAATAGCATAGCCAAAATCGCTCAATTTTCTGAACTTTTTGAGAATCTATTATCGTTTAGAACAGTGTATTGGCCAGATCGCAAGTTTTGTACCATAGATAACCAGTTTCAGCCAATTCAATGCCCTTATTCAGCTCTCAGCTCTGTAAGGCTCACAACAAATACAGCTCACTACATCTTATACAAACAAAACATCTTTTAATGCAATTAATGCATCTATGGCCTATACGGCAATATCAATACAGTTAAATAACTAATCGTATGTTTGTGTACAGCGAGTAAAAAATATAATAGTTTGCGGAATAGATCCAAAATCATCATTAATATTACACCATTGCTCTATATCTGCATTACCTACACACAATCGCTGAATTTGCAACATATTAGGCATTGCAGAGAGCAGTGATTCCTAGCCTTTCTTGCACCATCACCCCTGAGTGCAATTAGACATCAGCTAGTACCCCCGCCCTCTCCTTCCTCCTTCCACCTAGATTAGATTAGATTAGTTTTTCGTTCCATAGATCCGTGCTGAGGAGATCCTCGTGGATGTGGAACATGTCATTTTTTTAAAAACTGAAATAACAATACTAATAGTATGAAGATATACAATAGATCATTTGTCTCTATTAAAAAATTCGTCAATGGAGTAGAAGGAGTTGGCCACTAGTAAGTCTTTCAGGCTCCTTTTAAACTGATCTTTATTTGTAACAAAAATTTTTATGTTTACTAGCAAATTATTGAAGATGAGTGTTCCTGAGTAGTGGACCCCTTTTTGAACTAAAGTTAGTGCTTTTAAGTCCTTGTGCAGATCATTTTTGTTCCTGCTATTGTATGTATGAACTGAGCTGTTTGTTGGAAAAAGAGATATATTATTTAGGACAAATTTCATTAAGGAGTAAATATACTGAGAGGCAGTAGTTAGTATACCCAGTTCTTTGAAGAGGTTTCTACAGGAAGTCAGTGAATTTACTCCACAAATAATACGTATTACACCATTTTGGACTCTGAAAACTTTTGTTTAACTTGAAGAGTTACCCCAAAATATTATACCATAAGACATTATGGAATGAAAGTAAGCAACGTATGCAAGCTTTTTCATTTTTATGTCACCTATGTCTGCTAACACTCGAATTGCAAATACAGATTTGTTAAGGTGTTTCTGCAGTTCTGTGGTGTGCTCCTCCCAACTGAATTTATTATCAAGTTGTAATCCCAGGATTTTAAGACTGTCAACCTCTTCTACCTGCTCTTCTTCGTACTTTATGCATATGCTGGGTGGAAACCTCTTACAGGATCCCTCACATTATCACCAACTTAAATCTTAAGCACCTAACTAAACTGTAGAATGAAAGAATTTTCCTAAAACACTTTTATTTTTAAAATGATAAAATATGAATGATATTTAGTTTGTGTGTGTGTGTGTGTGTGTGTGTGTGTGTTAGAATGAAAGCCGAAGGGATTCTTGGTGCATCGCAAGTTCTCCCCACAACTCCTTCTCAGATAATAAAGCTAACTATGCACAGTGAGTGTAGATACTTGTTACAAAACATACTTCCCCTGCATTACTCCTCTCCACTACAGTACTTGCACGACGTGCGCACTGTAGCCCAGTTTAAAATCAAACAAGTTCAGGTGTGTACACTCTACTTACTGTTCGTAAACCACTTCATTGCTCTTCTGAACTAGCAGAAATTGGAAGACTTCAGACTCATAATGCTTTGTGTCTGACCACAGCCGCTAATAGTAATAGTAATAATAATAATAATACTGATATGAGTAGCCCTTGTGTAATTATTGCTGTGTCGTGCTGTCAATCAATTCATTGTCTGTTTCGAAGCGACTGATGAAGCAATTTCTGGATCATTGCAGGAACTGTTTACAACTTGAAAAGACACTTTCTTGAGATACTTAGCATTTGTTACGTATATATCTCACTTTAATCATCACCGATGTATAAAACAAAGCATAACATATGTTTGTATTAGTGGACTGTGTGAGGAACCTGTAACTGAGTCTAACAAAACTGTGATGATAATAACAATCATCTTCTGAAACAGAATCGAATCGTTCAGGTTTTTACCCCTCAGAAAATTTCATTTTACCCCTCAGGGTGTAATTACCCCCGTTTGGGCACCACTGGTATAGAGTACTGAGCACATACTGCAAAAAAACCGGCGCAGAATCCCATGTGTATGATGATCTTACACTTTCTTAGATAATAACCATAATCATCATAACACGCCATCCTGCATGATATGGGAACCATTGAAGTCGTCCCGGGACGGAAAAAGCCAAACTAACTGCCGCAGATCGTTTAGGCCTTAACTTGTAGGTGGTATCGCCCTCTATGAAATTGCATACTGTCAGAATCTTCTGCCAATTCGTTCTTGCAACTGCGCTGACTTGCGCTTTAAACTTTCAAATCGTTAGACTTTTCTCCAATTTCCCTTTCGTTACTAATTTCTGTACATATCTGTTCTGGACGTATAGCTGATCGCTAGAAGACTGTATGTGTTCTCATTGTCTTTTTAAATTCTTCATCTTGGCAGGCAAATGATTTTCCATTTTGAGTAACACTTAAATATTACTTTCTTCTTGACACTGCGTTTTTTACTTAACGCGAACGTTTAAAAGCAGTCCACGTAAGAAAATCCAGCAATACGTTTTACATTAATGCAATTAACTTAGACCACAAAGATAAGATAAGAGAGATTAGGGCTCATACAGACGCATATAGGCAGTCATTTTTCCCTCGTTCTGTTTGGGAGTGGAACAGGGAGAGAAGATGCTAGTTGTGGTACGATGTACCCTCCGCGACGCACTGTATGGTGGATTGCGGAGTATGTATGTATATGTAGATGTAGAATTATACTGGGTGAACGTTAATAAAACCAACAAACTGTAGGGACCGATTCCTGACAGGAAATGCAGAAAAATAGGCCCTACGAACATGTGTCCGGAACTGCGTCGTTGCAACGTCAGATGACGCTGACGAATGACAGTTCCTCTGACCATGTGTCGTGTATTCCTCGTGTGTTGCAGGCTGTGTGACTGACGCAGCGTACTGTAAGCAGCAGAATGGTCTGGTATTCATGTCGGGAACAAGCCGAGATGGTGTTTGTGTACGGCCAGGTAGATGGAAACGGTCGAGAGGTAGCACGCCTATACCAAAACAAGTACCTACTCAGGCACCAACCGCATCACACAACATTTCAAGCCTTCTTGGCCGTTTGTGTGACCATGGGTCCTTTCAGACAGACAAACACGCATGGAGGCGGCGGACTATTCGTATAACAGATCTGGAGTTTGGACTAGTGTTCGTCTCAATATCCCTTACAACCCAGTCCTCTAAATGTGGTGTACGCAACATCTGCACGTTCGCCAGTCTGAAAGGAACCATGGTCACCCAAACTTTTTTTTTATTGTAATTTCATTCCCCTGCCCATTGGGCACAGTCCACCGCTCTTCAGCCAAACGAGTTTACAACATACATGAAAGGGGAACGCTTACAAAAAGGGGGTGATAAAAGGGAGACATAAAAAAAACACAGCAAATGGAGATACTGGGAGTTAAATGCGCTAAAGTTGTTTCACTGTTTAGAAAAGAGACAGATGTAACACAACTGATTACAGAGGAATCAGTTTTCTGAATACTCTTTATACAATCTAAGGCAAAATATTAATAAAAGGTTTCGAAACAGCTCTTACTAAGTTTAACTGTAACAGCAAGCGGGCTCCCCAAAAGGACGATTCTGTGCCGACGATGTTCTCACTCTGAAAAAATTACACAGAAATGTCAAGAATTCAATTTGGAAACATCCGCCATGAAAAAGACTTTGACTGTATTCACAGAAAAAATCTCTGGTCAAAAAAATTGAGAAAAGACGTTTCCCCCAGCACCTGACAAAAATATGCCAATGCTTATATAAAGTTATCAAAATAAGAATATATGTTGCCAAAAATCTAACATCTGAAACAGATGTCGCCTGATAAACAAAGTAAGAGCCTACGGAATATCAGACAGCTGTGTGGCTGGATTGAAGAGTTTTTAGCAAACAGAACACAGCATGTTGTTCTCAATGGAGGGACGTCTACATACGTTAAAGTAACCTCTGGCGTGCCACAGGTGAGTGTTACGGGACCATTGCTTTTCACAATATATATAAATGACCTAGTAGATAGTGTGGGAAGTTCCATGCGGCTTTTCGCGGATGATGCTGTAGTATACAGAGAAGTTGCAGCATTAGAAAGTTGCAGCGAAATGCAGGAAGATCTGCAGCGGATAGGCACTTGGTGCAGGGAGTGGCAACTGACCCTTAACATAGACAAATGTAATGTATTGCGAATACATAGAAATAAGGATCCTTTATTGTATGATTATATGATAGCGGAACAAACACTGGTAGCAGTTACTTCTATAAAATATCTGGGAGTATGCGTGCGGAACGATTTGAAGTGAAATGATCATATAAAATTAATTTTTGGTAAGTTGGGTGCCAGGTTGAGATTCATTGGGAGAGTCCTTAGGAAATGTAGTCCATCAACAAAGGAGGTGGCTTACAAAACACTCGTTCGACCTGTACTTGAGTCTCGCTCATCAGTGTGGGATCCGTACTTTTTGCCAACGACCAAGTTATCATACTGGATAGGGAAGACAAATTACAAATAGTTATACATAGATTAAACTATATCACGATATAAGGCTAAATGATGAGCTAAAATTATCAACAACAAAAACAATATCCTTGTTCTTCTCATAGTGATGGGGACAGCCGAATGAAAAAAATCGAGCCAGTCAGCTGTTGGAAAACAATGGTCTCATGCGGTTGTTGTTTTACGTGTCGGCTGAATATTCATTCATTCTTTTGGGTGAAAGCAGTGCGTGTGAGTCCGCAGCTCGTGGTCGTGCGGTAGCGTTCTCGCTTCCCAAGCCCGGGTTCCCGTGTTCGATTCCCGGCGGGGTCAGAGATTTTCTCTGCCTCGTGATGACTGGGTGTTGTGTGCTGTCCTTAGGTTAGTTAGGTTTAAGTAGTTCTAAGTTCTAGGGGACTGATGACCATAGCTGTTAAGTCCCATAGTGCTCAGAGCCATTTGAACCAGTGTGTGTGAGCACCCAAACGAAAACAGTCGGTGCAGTCTGGCTCGTTCAGTTCTGAGAGGAACCATTCGATCGTTTTCCCGTTGTTATATCGTTATTGTTGACTGCGCTCTGTTATCGCTCGTCTTCATTCATTGCCGTTCCTATATCTGCTTCTTATTGAGTATCAATAAGCAGCTGTTCAATTTTTCGTCCACGCTTATGAATAAGCGTTTTCGTAATAGTGTACCTTGCATCAGAAGGTCTAAACGCTCAGTGGCGCGTGAACGAAAGGAATCGTATGACTGGATAAAATATATAGTATCTGCAACGATGGTTCATATTATGAAGCTATATTAATTAAAGAAATTCTAAGAAAATTAAAGAAAGTGACAAATATTTTGCCAAATGTAATACTTCTCAAATTGATACTTCTCAAAGTAAATGATCCGGAGTAATAGTCTCCCAATCGGATCTCCGGGGGAGACGTTTTGTGAAGAATCCAACAAAAGAAGAGGGCGCGAATAAAGTCATGAAGTGCAAAGTCAGAGTCGGAACTTTAAACATTGGGACATTGAAGGGAAAGAGTCGAGAGATTGTAGATATGGTTCAAAGAAGGAAGGTAAATATCCTGTGCTTACAAGAGACCAGGTAGAAGGGTGACAAAGCCAAAGTAGTGGCAGAAGGATACAAGTTGTTCTATAGCAGTGCAGACAAAGAGTCCAGAAATGGAGTGGGGACTATTGTGGATAAAGATCTAAAAGAGGAAGACTGTGGAGAGGACAAAATCAATGACAGAATCATGAGCGTAAAACGTACCATTGGAAGAGACGTCATCACAGTTCTAAGTGTGAATGCACTCCAGACAGAGTGTTCGGAGGAAGAGAAGGACGAATTTTGGAAAATCCTAGATGGAGTAACAATGGAAATACCAGACAATGAAAGGATGATAATTGGGGAAGTTTTAAATGGACATGTTGGTGAGAGAAGGAGTGGGGAAGATAGAATTCTTGGTGCATGGAGTTATGGAGAAAGAAATGCAGCAGGGCACAAGATTGCAGAATACGCTGAATCTTTTGACATAATCATCGCCAATACCTACTTCAGTTGTAGAAGAGAACAACTTATAACGTACAGGAGCGGAGGCCATAAAAGACAGTTAGACTACTTGTTGTCTAGAAGCAAATACATGAAGGAAATAAAGAATACCAAGGTTATATACAGAGAAAGTGTGGCTGCGCAACAGAAATTCGTAGGGGCCAATTATGAAATGGTAGTGGGGAAAAGACATAAATGTATCAAGCGAGGAAAACAAAGAATAAAGTGGTGGAAACTGAAAGAAGAAGTGTTGCAAGAAAAATTCAAAGAAACAGTATTAAGAGAAGTGAAATTACCAGAGGTTGTACAAGAGTGGTGGAGTTATAATAGCAATGTAATTACAAAAGTTGGAAAAGACGTGCTGGGTGTAACAATAGGAAAGGGACCACCAGAAGACAAGGAGGCATTGTGGTCAAATGAGGAGGTTCAGAAAGCGATAAAAGTGAAGAGAGATGCAAAAAAAAAAAAAAAATAACATTGGGACTTAACAGGAAGACAGGAGGGTAGAGAAGCCAACAAGACTGCAAAAAAAGATGGCAAACGAGCAGTGGCAAAGCAAAGGCTGAAGCAATGGAAGAGGCATATGAAGAGCTGGAAAGAAGAAAGAACGGCAGGCAACTCCTACGGATTGCTAAAGCAAGAGATAGGGCGATCAAGGACATAACATCAATGAGGCAGATAAAGGATGAATCAGGTGCAGTATTACATGACCTTGAGAAAATCCTGAATAGGTAGTGGGAGTACTTTGAAAGGCTATTGAAGGAGGAAAATGTACGAGAGAAGTATGAGGACAGACATACAAATGAAGGAATAACAAAAAGTATAAGAAGGGAAGAAGTCGAACACGTGATGAAGAAAATGAAAAATGGGAAGGCCCTAGGGGCAGACCAAATCCCAATTGAAGCACGGAAAAGGCTGGGAGATCAGGGAACATATTCACTGGGATGCAGAAGATATGAAAAGGAGAAAGAATGCTGCATGCATGGAGAAGCAGTATACTGGTTCCCATATACAAGGGGAAAGGGGATACCCAAAATTGTGACAATTATAGAGGGATAAAACTCATGTCCCACACAATGAATACCTGGGAAAGGTTAATTGAGAAGAGCTTGCGTCTAGAAACTGAAGTATGTGAAGAACCGTTTGGATTTATGCAGGAAAGAGAAACAACCGAAGCAATGTTTGCACTAAGGCAACTGATGGAGAGGCACAGAGAAGTACAAGCCGAACTGCATATGGCCTTTATCGATCTTGAGAAGACATATGACAGAGTGCCTAGGCAGGAGATATGGAGATATATGAGAAGTAAATGCCTGCCAGAAAAATATATCAGGGTGGTAGAAGACATGTACGAAGGTGCAATGACACAAGTCAGGAGCAGTGCAGGTGCAACAAAGGCATTTACAGTGAAAGTAGGACTACATCATGGATCTGATCTCAGCCCATATCTCTTTGACCTTGTCATGGATGTACTAGTCAAAGATCTGAAAAAGAGGCACCTTGGAGCATGATGTTTGCTGATGATATTGTAATCTGTGAACCCACCCAGGAGACACTTCAAGAAAAGCTCGAACAGTGGAGAAGAGCTTTAGAGAAAAGGGGAATGAGAATTGGCAGGATGAAAACATATAGATCTTTGGCATCCTTTGTATACATATACTCTGGTATATGTATACAAAGGATGCCAAAGATCTATATATTTACCCGAAAGGAGAACTGTCATTGGTCAAGCAATTTAAAAACCTAGGCTCTTACATGCAAAGTGATGGAGGACTGGAGGCCGAAATACAGCACATAATAAATAGTGGCTGGATGAACTGAAGGAAACTGAGCGGAGTATTGTGTGATAAGAAGGTTAGCTGCAGAATGAAAGGGAAGGTTTACAAGTCTGTGGTGAGGCCAATTACAAAAGCCCAAAGGAAAAATATGGAAGTGGCAGAAATGAGAATTTTAAGATGGATGAGTGGGGTGACACGAAAGGATAGATTAAGGAATGAGTACATCAGGGGAACAGTGAAAGTGGGGCCCGTATGGAAGAAGATCCAAGAAAGTAGGCTTAAATGGTATGGACATGTGCAGAGGAGAGGGGAGCACTACGTGGGGAGAAGAGTTGAAGACCTAGAAATCGAAGGATCAAAGAGAAGAGGTACACCGAAACTGAGATAGAAAGACAAGGTGGCAGGGATCCTACTGGAGAAAGGATGGCTCAGAGAAGAAGCACTGGATAGACGTTAGTGGAAGAGAAGGATCCAGCAAAGCAACGCTGACCCCACATGTTGTGGGAAAAGGCTGAGATGATGATGATGATGATGATTTCTGCCAAAAGTAATATATAACACGTATATGCATAAAAATGAAAGTGTGTCACCAAGAATTTAAAAAATTGTATCTCATATGCTTCGTTTTCACTTCAGTTCAACATGCACCGAAATAGAATTACCAGTGACGCTTGCAAACCAGTTGGAAGAAGGAGTCAGAGTTTCAATACATTTAAATAGAATGTAGTTGTTAATGTATTTATAGGTAAATTTATAATGTAGCACCAGTTATTAGCATTAAAAAACCAACAAAACATGCACATATAATACCAAAAGTACGAACAATTCGTATTTAAGTAAATAAATACATAAATTTTGAGAAACCTTCATTTTTAGGAATATGGGGTGTATCAAAAAGAATCATCCGATTTGGCACTCTATATTTCTGAAAATAATGAACATACACAATGAATTTTGGTTCTTCATGAACGGGAAACTCAAAAAGTTTTTTTTTCATACCTTTCCATAGTTGTTCATATGACACCCTTGAACTGCACGGCATATGTCGATGCGGTATTCAAATTTCTCCCACATTGCAGCGAGCATATCTTGAGTTGCAGCTTCCTCGGGCATGGATGTGTGTGATGTCCTTAGGTTAGTTAGGTTTAAGTAGTTTCGAAGTTCTAGGGGACTGATGACCTCAGATATTAAGTCCCATGGTGTTCAGAGCCATTTGAACCCCTCTGAACAGAACTCCACACGTTGTTGTTTGTCACTATCACGAAGAGCTTTCAGTAGCTGGATTTTGTATGGTTTCATGTGTAAACGTTGACGCAACACATTCCAGATGGACATCAGGGGCATGTTGAGATGTCGAGAAGCACAGCGAAAGGATTTCTACGGACTCCTTGTGAAACTATAGGGGATGCATTCGACGTCTGTGTCAGACACTCGGGGACGACCCGGCGATTTGCCTTTACACAAACAGCCTGTTTCTCGGAATTGTTCACGTCATCGTCTAATGCTCCGCGCTGTAGGAGGACCCAAACTATATCCAGTACGAAAGTCACGCTGAACAGTTATTACCGACCCGCACTGCACAAAGCGTAGAACATAAAACGCTTTCTATTGTCGCGACGCCATTTTTACTAGAACTGAAGTCGACGCACACTGTTGCTACCTCGTGGGAACCATGTAAAACTCGAGAGTTTGCTCTTTCCAACAGTACGTTGATCACTCACATATCTCGAACAACATAATAGTTATGATTTTTTCAAATCGGGTGATTTATTTTTGATACATCCTGCATTGTATTGTATTGTATGTTAACCGAGGGCCTAGAAACGACGGACAGGCTCCGTCCCCGCCGCAGCCGCACCCCACGACGACTACCGCAGTCCACTTCACCCCTCCGCCGCCCCACACTGAACCATTCTTTCAGGGTTATTGCGCGGTTCGACCCCCGTTGGACTCCCCCAGGGAACGTCTCACACAAGACGAGTGTCTGCGTGGTACAGTAATGGTGGTGTACGCGTACTTGGAGAACTTGTTACATCCTGCATACTTTTTTCCGCCTCTCCTTGAAGTGAAACGCTGTATTAGTCTCAAAAAAAGTTGGCAACCCTATTCAAGGTTCATCTATAACCACAAAGACTGAAAAAGTATGTAAATTTCACTCAAACCCAGAATATGAGAGAAAACATTCATATAATTGACCCCACCGTCAGGGATTAGTTGCATTTGGTTGTTTCATTCGACCGAAAAAAACGACTGAATGAAAAATGGACTAGCTTTTAAAACCATTCAGTTGTCCCATCATTACCTCTGTATCGTTCTGTATCTTTCGTATTGCTACATCACGCCAACTGTCCCCAGCATCCGGACAAATCAGGAACTGTAGATAGGATATTGGATCGATAGTCAACCTAAAATCCCGGCGGCCTGTTTATACAGGGTGTTTCAGAAGTGATAGTCAATATTCAGGGATATGACAGGAACGTTCATTTGAAACAAAAATGTCAAGTTAACATGGGTTCTAAAACGCATACTGTAAGGGCTATGAGCAATTCTTGATCTTTGATACTGTGAAATAAATGTCTTCTACCGCAACTTCTTTGCTTTCCATATTATGTGAAGTGGTAGTAAGGAATAAAACAAGAAAAAAGTCCAGTAAATGTGTGCTATAAAATTCATGTCTTAAGAGCTATGAGCACGTGCTCATCTTCGCTGCTTGGAAACACAACTCTTCTAATAAACAAGTGCTCATAACTTTTAAGGTATGCATTTTAGAGCACACGTTTACTGGACTTTTTGCCTTGTTTTGTTCCATACTACCACTTCACACAATATGGAAAGCAAAGAGCTTGCAGTAGAAGAGATTTGTTTCACAGAATCGAAGATTAAGAGTTACTCATAGCTCTTCAGATACGCGTGTTAGAGCCCATGTTTACTTGCCTTTTTTTGTTTCGAATGATCATTCCTATCATATCCCTGAATATTGACCATCATTTCTGAAACACAATGTATGTATCTCGCCTACTATCTGGCATTAGTTCTTGTAATTTGCCGGCCGGAGTGGCCGAGCGGTTCTAGGCGCAACAGTCTGGAACCTCGCGACCGCTGCGGTCGCAGGTCCGAATCCTGCCTCGGGCATGGATGTGTGTGATGTTCTACGGTTAGTTAGGTTTAAGTTGTTCTAAGTTCTATGGGACTGATGACCTTAGAAGTTAAGTCCCGTAGTGCTCAGAGCCATTTGAGCCATCTTGTAATTTAGGCTTTTGGGGTTACGAGAACAGTGCGAGACAACTAGTGTGTGTTAGAGTAAGTTCTCGCGACAAATGTTTTCTTGAAAAGCAGGAGGTAGTACCTAGTATTTCCTCACGCTTTAGAGAAACGTTGTTCTTATCGCCGAGTTTGCACAGCGAGTCCAGAAATATGTATACGTAACTTATCTCGCAGTGTAGTGCGAGCTCTCGGCTGAAGTTTCCACTTTGTTTTAGGAACACTAAATGCTGTATGACACAATGCAATCCCATCGTGTGACGGACGAGGTACCCAAAATTTACATCCCTGTTAGTCGGTAAGGTCTTAGAGATAATTCTTTCCCTCCACAGCAGGAATTAGTGGAGCCTTATATAGGAAACCACAGAACGGGAACTGTCAAGTTTTCGCCTCCAGCCACAATGATGAAGAGTTCGGTGGTGGTCCTACTGTTCGCTGCTGCAGTATCCGGTAAGAGAGACACGGGTCAAGCTGATCTGCGGTGCTAAGGGAAGGTCGGGTAGTATCGAATACGTAAACTCTTTAGAAATAGACTGAGGTGCAAAAGTCATGGGATCCATCCTACTCTCGTGTCGGACCTTCTTTTCCCCTGCGTCGTACAGCAGCTCGACATGGCATGAACTCAACATGTCGCTGGAAGTGCCATGCAGAAATATTGAGCCATGCTGTCCCTGTAGCCGTCCATAACTGCGAACGTGTTGCAAGTGCGAGATACAGTGCACGAACTGTTCTCTCAATATGGCCCATAAGGATTCGATGAAATTCATGTTGGGCGATCTGGATGGCAAATCATTCACTCGAATTGTCCAAAATGTTCATCAAACCAATTGCGAACAATGGTACTCTGGTGACATGACATAGTTCTTTGGGAACATGAAGTCCATGAATGGCTCCAAATGTTATCTAAATAGCCGAACATATCCATTTACAGTCAATGATCGGTTCGGTTGGATAGAGGACCCAGTCCATTCCATGTAAGTACAGCCCACACCATTATGGAGCCACCAACAGCCTGCTGAGTGCCATGTTGGCAACTTGGGTCCATGGTTTCATCGGGTCTGCGCCACACTCAGCTCCTACCATCGGCTCTTACCAGCTGAAATCGGGACTCATCTAACCAGGTCACGGTTTCCCAGTCGTCTAGGGTCCAACAGATATGGTCAGAAGGCCAGGAGGGGCACTCCAGGTGATGTGCTGTTAGCAAAGAAACTCTCGTCGATCATCTGCTGCCAAAGCCCATTAGACGCCAAATTTCGCCGCAGTGTCCTAACGCATATGTTCGTCGTACGTCCCACAGTGATTTCTGCGGTTAGTTCACGCAGTGTTGTTTGTCTGTTAGCACTGACAAATCTACGCAAACGCCTCTGCTCTCCGTGTTATGTGATGGCCGTCGCCCACTGCGTGGTGAGAAGTAATGCCTGAAATTTGATATTTTCGGTGCACACTTGACACTGTGGATCCCGGAATACTAATATCCCTGACGAGTTCCGTGCATATCACTATCAAAAATGGTGCAAATGGCTCTGAGCACTATGGGCCTTAACATCTGAGGTCATCAGTCCCCTAGACTTAGAACTACTTAAACCTAACTAACCTAAGGGCATCACACACATACATGTCCGAGGCAGGATTCGAACCTGCGACCTTAGCAATCGCGCGGTTCCGGACTGAAGCGCCTAGAACCGCTCGGCCACAACGGTCGGCAATATCACTATCCCATGACTTTTCTCACCTTAGTGTAATAACATTGTGTGAAGGTTGTCTTGGAACATTCTTCACACTAAACAAAACTATGACAAGTTACTTAATAAATTACAAAACTCTATGTTAGAAACAACATACTTTCGTTGACTTTTAAATATTTCTTCCTCCCTTTGCAGTTTAATCTTTTTAATTTTCGGAGGGTTGTATCGAACAAAAAACATTTTTGTCACAAACTGGAACGTAAATGGTTATAAACTCGGACTCCCCAATCAGTTCACCAAGTCTGTCAAAGAATCTGTCAAATTGTTAATTGCTGAAAGATGCTACTGCTGACGGCAAACTTGTGAACTCAACTGTCCTCAGCCTTAAGCCTTTCATAAAGTTACAGTGAAAGTCCTTACCCGCTTTCATGTTCGTCTTACTGCAGCGATGGTTTATTTTCAGTTGCATACGTGTACACTAGATTTCAGAAGTCGCCTTTACTCTAAGGCACAAGCTGACTATCTGAATTTTTAACAGGATTGTAGTACCCTGTTTCCTGTTAGTCACTGAATGTTCTCGAACGAAAAACATTATTTCCTAAAAAACATTTCATGACCCCCTCCTTGTCCACCACCTAGCACATCCTTGGAACTGAATATTTCTCACTCGCTTTCCAGAATGTTATTTCAAGAATTATGACTTTTCTGTTGCGTTCTTCGTATCATTTTCATCCCATATCTGTCCTGACGCTCGATGTTTGCCTGTTAACGAAAAAATCATAAAAATTAAAACTTTTATGCTATCAGTTTTTACCGGTACAACCCGAAATTGCGTTGCGTGATACAACCCGAACGTACCGCAGTGTTAGCTTAACATTCTCACTGTTATTAGTTAGGCTTAACATTGTCACAGGTTGCAATTCATAAAAGATGATAATAGTTCTATCTAAATATGCAATAAAATGTAATGTTACTTACCTGCAGGCAAAACACAACACTCCAAAGTTAAGTTCATGCATCGGAAAACTAGCTAGATACGTCGCCACTCTGAAACGCACTGTTATATTGATTCAAAACCATGTGAGTGGCCTTGTTTCTCCATAGCTCACACTGCAGTGGTGGACACTTGCTGTCGCTACTGCTATATTATAGAAACAACTCTTGTCTGATACAATTCGGTGTCGAATTCTACCCCACTTCATCCCGCATCCTGTGTAGAACACTTATTACATTCCCCAGTGATGTCACTCGTGTAGGGTTGCCAGACGTCCCGATTTTTCAGGACAGTCCATGTTTCAGCTTAAAACAGACCATATCCCGAAACAACCTTTCTCGAGGGCAGTTTGTCCCGGATTTCGGATTACAGAGAAATATGATCGTAATGTCCATTTTTCCTCCAAATTCTTGGTGGATCTATATTTCAAATCCAGCTGCTAAGCTAAATCACGAAAGTTTTTATTATCGCAGCTGAATGAGTCCCTTAAGGATATTATTGCGCTGTAACGCTGCTGAGTTTCCGGTATTGTCCATTGGTTCAGTTTAGGTTTTGTAGCAACGTGAGTCGTATCACGGTTAATTTGTTATTAAAGTATTTGATTGTTCCAAGTGATCTCAAAATGTCAAAGAGGAAGTGTTCACTCCGAGAAAAAGATTCAACGGAACGGTTGTTCATAAATCGGGGCAGAAGTGACTATGAAGTAATATGTGTAATTTGTAACTTTTATGTTTCCGTTACACAAGGGGAAGAGTACGTATTAAGGATCATTTAGCTAGCGTGAAGCATGAATCAAACGTGTACTTTGTAAGCACTTTAAAAATGGACAGTTGTTTTGTTTTGCATCTACATCTACATGGGTACTCTGCAAATCACACTTAAGTGCCTAGCAGAGGGTTCATCGAACCATCTTCATAATAAATCTCTATTATTCCACTCTCGAACAGCTCGCCAAAAAAACGAACACCTCTATCTCTCTGTCCGAACTCTGATTTCCCTTACTTCATTATGATAATCGTTTCTCCCTATGTAGGTCGGCGTCAACGAAATATTTTCGCATTCGGAAGAGGAAGATGGTGATTGAAATTTCGTGACAAGATTCCGTCACAACGAAATATGCCTTTGTTTTAATGGTGTCCATCCCAAGCCCTGTATCATACCCCTGATTCTCTCCTATTTCGCGATAGTACAAAACGTGCTGCTCTTCTTTGAACTTTCTCGATATACTCCGTTAATCCTATCTGGTAAGGATCCCATACCGCGCAGCAATACTCCGAAAGAGGACGGACAAGCATAGTGTAGGCAATCTCTTTAGCAGATCTGTTACATTTTCTAAGCGTTCTACCAACAAAACGTAGTCTTCGGTTTGCCTTTCCCACAACATTTTCTATGTGTTTTTCCAATTTAAATTGTTCGCAATTGTAATTCCTATGTATTTAGTTGAATTTACGGCCATTATATTGGACTTATTTATCGTATAACCGAAGTTTAACGAATTCCTTTTAGCACTTCTGTGGATGACCTCTTACTTTTCATTATTTAGGGTCAACTGCCAATTGTCACACTATATAGATATCTTACCCAAATCGTTTTGCAGTTGGTTTTAATCTTCTACTTTACTAGACGGTAAACGACAGCATCATCTGCAGACAACCTAAGACGGCTCCTCAGATTGTCCCCTAAAGCGTTCATATAGATGAGGGATAGCAGAGGGCCTGCAACACTACCTTTGGGTACGCCAGAAATCAGTTCCGTTGTGCGCAATGACTTTCCCTCAGTTGCTACGAACTGTCACCTCTCTGCCAGGATATCATGAATCCAGTCACATAACTGAGATGATATTCCATAAGCACCCAATTTCACTACAAGCCGCTTGTGTGGTACAGTGTCAAAAGCGTTTTGGAAAACTATAAATACGTAATCAGTTTGAAGTCCCATGTCAATAGCACTCAAAACTTCGTGTGTGTAGCGAACTCTTTGTGTTTCACAAGAACGATTTTTTCTAAATCCGTTTTGACTGTGTGTTAATGGACAGTTGTCTTCGAGGTAATTCATAATGTTCGAAAACAATATATATTCCAAAATCCTTCTGTATATCGACGTTAATGATAAGGGCCAGTAATTTATTGGATTACTCCTAATGCTTATCTTGAATATTTATGTAACCTGTGCAACTTTCCAGTCTTTGGGTGTGGGTCTTTCGTCGAGTGGGCGGTTATATACGATTGTTAAGTATGGAGCTACTAAATCAGCATACTCTGAAAGGAACCTAATTGGTGTACAGTCTGCACCGAAACACTTGCTTTTATTTAGTGATTTAAGTTGCTTCTCTACTCCGACGATATCTACATTTAAGTTACTCGTGTTGGCAGCTGTTCATGATTCGATTTCCGGAATATTTACTTCGTCTTCTTTGGTGAAGACATTTCGGAAGGCTGTGTTTAGTAACTCTGCTTTGGCAGCACTGTCTTCGACAGTATCTCCATTGCTATCGCGGAGAGAAGGCATTGATTGTTTCTTGCCGCTAGCGCACTTTACATACGACCATAATCTCTTTGAATTTTCTGACAGGTTTCGAGATAAAGTTTCGTTGTGGAGGCTATTATAAGCCTCTTGCATTGATGTCAGCACTAAATTTCTAGCTTCTGTAAAAGATCGCCCATCTTGGTGATTTTACGTTCGTTTAAATTTGGTATGTATTCTCGTTGTTTATGGAAGAGCGTTATGACCTGTTTATCAGCTCCGTCGTTTATAAATTCATTTGCTATAAATCTCTCAATTGCTGCCGATACTATTTCTTTAAATTCAAGCCACATCTGGTTTACATTTACATTGTTAATCTCGAAGAAGTTTAGATTTTCTGTCAGGAAGGCATCACGTGAATTTTTATCTCCTTTTTTGACTAGGTATATTTTTCGTTTGTTTCTGGAGGATTTGGGGGATACAATATTCAAGCTCGCTACGACTCTTCAAATTCATTGAAGCAGGGTAAATTAGTAACAGCAGTGGAATCAGCAATGTGCTACCATACCCTTAAACATCTTATGTCATTAAAATGAGTGAACAGCCCCAAACTTCGTAATGTTTCCGAAACAGCAAAAAGTGTTATGTTGGACTGAACAAAATCAATAGCAATTGTGAAATTAGAGTTAGCGCTCGGCACTGTCAAACAAATATGCTATGATCTTTCAAAGGTTCCTTATTTTAGTACAGCTGCAGACGCTAGTAATCACAAAACATAAAAAATTATTTCCATGAATTTTTCGGTGTTTTACACCGAAAATGGTGTTTGAGTGAGATTATTCAAATTGTTTGCCAAATGGAACAACCTGTCTAATAACTACATAGTGCGTCACTGCCTTAGAGGAAACCAAAACTGATAAATGTAAGTGCATAGTGTTTTGTGATGACAGTGGCAACATTAATTTTGGAGGAACGCAACAAGTTGGTACAAACAATGTGCTCGCGACATTGAAAAGTGAAGTAAACGAAAATCTTGTGGGAGCTGGATGCCCCACACACATATTACATAATGCTGCGTAGGCAGCCGGTGACGTGACGGGTGTTGATGTGGTGACATTTCTAATTAAAGTTTTCAATTACTTCTACATGCGCGCAGTACGAAAGGAGCGTCCAATCTGTTGGTTATACCCCCCGAGGGATAAAATGAAATTTTTTAAGGGGTAAAAAAAGAAAGAATGGAGTAGTTTTTGGGTTTCGAAACTGAACTATTTTCAGAAGATCATTATTATCACCATTATTTCGTAAAACTGTAATACTGCCTACATAAGTTACCAATAATTACATTTTTTTTATTTCAGATACTAACATTAATGCGTGAGACAATGTAGTGGAGATTACAGAATGTGAAACGAATGTCGAACTGTATCTTCTTTGTCCCTCACATAGTCCAGCCACTGCACAAATACATTGTATCATCCATCTGTAACAGTAAAATTGATACATGTATCTCACGAAAATGCCTTCTCCGAGTTGTATGTAGTTCTCACAGTGGACCAGAAACAGTTTCATTATTCACTTCACTACAATAAACGATGTGATTGAGATCACAACACAGCAGTAATTATGTAATGGCTACTACGTTGCTGTGCGTAATTGGTCAGACCCAAAGCACTGGCAGCCTAAAGTCTTCCAATGTCTACCATTTCGGGGGTAAGGAGTCCAGGAATGTAGTGGTACACAAGCAGTGGGTGTAGTGTACACCCTTTGACTTGGCTAATTTTAAAGTGGGGTTGCAGAGTGTGAGTGAAGCGAGTGTCACTGCGGAGAGGAGTCGTGCAAGGGGAGCACATTTTGTGATAAGTATGCACCATCAGTGGGGATAATTAGCTTTCTTTTCTGAATAGGAGCAGTAGGTAGCACTCGCGATGCAGTGAGAATTAATTCCTCTCTCTGCAAATATAAATAAAATGTTAGAATAAACCGGTACCAATTGTTTCATTGACTTATTCTTTTGGGGTTTAATAAGAAACCTACGAAACCTAAGTATCATTTATCTTCCATCATTTAAAAATAAAAGCGTTCAAAGAAAATTATTGCTCATTATAAAGATTAGTTACACGCTAATGTTGTTGATGGCTGTGGAAGGGGGGTGGATACTAGCCAATATCTAATTTCACTCAGCGGTAATAGTCTCGGAAAGGTTGGGAACCACTTGTCTAAAAGAATTTTGTAAGTTTGTTGACATTTAGTAACATGTATTATTGTCACATACTAAAACAAGGTGGTTGTCTGTTTGTTCCCGCAGAGAGAGTAAAGAAATTATACTAAGCTCTTAAGTAAGTCCTGCTCTCAGAAGAAAAGGCACATAGATTTAAGACAACTCTTTTTCAGAATCCGCCCGCTGAGCCACATTAACAGCTTTTGTGCTGTCAGATGAGTGTATTTCGTAGATAAATACATAATCCAATGTGACACCAAATGTAACAACATCCCAAAGAGGGACTTTTCTGACAATTTCACGCGGTTGTTTGAATGTCCTTTTTGTTGAACTGAAGTGTGTAACCTCCCTCTCACTTATCGACCTTAATGACAGTGAAAAATTAAACTGCGTGTGCCTAATGGAAATTTGGGAAAAGCAATCGTGACCGAAGTTAATCTGTCGGTAAAGAGGGAGGAAAGGGTTACATCTAAATGAAAGGAAAAATGCAAATGAAATTGGTGGAAATTAATTTTGAAAAGGGGTAAAGTTAATAAAGAAAGTAAATGTGCGGTCGTTACGTTAACAGTTAACTGGCGTTAATTAGATATTTGAGATTTGGGGAAAATTACGGTCGCCAGTCCTTTGGACAACTACTATAATAACTTAAAAACAAAGGTTATCGCACATATAATTAGCACTAAAAGCGTGGCAACTGAAGGTTGACACGTGCTGTGTGAAAACTGAATGGTTGTCAGAAGTAATAAATTTCGCTACACTCTGACTTAATTTAGCAAAAGAATTAATAAAATCGGAAAACTGAAAGTTAATTTAGTGACTGAAATTAATAGTGAATTTTGTTTCTGAAGCACTACGAAATTCAATAATAAGGTTAGTCTTGGGCTACCTCAACAATCATTTCGAAAGCTACTTGAATCCACCCAATTAAGAAATAAGAGATTTAACTTTGAACTTGAATTAAAGGATTCTGAACAATTAACAATAGTAACATTTAATACGTACCAAACCGAGATGCAGTCACAGGTAAGCTAAAATATGGTAACAAAACTCTCACTCTTAATTTCTGCTTGCGTAATCTAAATATTGTAGCCAGCTATGAATACTTTAGCTGAACTTTGAAATTAAAGCAGTGAAATGGAATGATATTACTTTAATGCTGGCGTTTGAATTTCAACGACACTCGGGTTCATTCCAGAAAAGGAAGGGACCCTGCTTGGTAATGCAATTGGGACACTGAGCAACAAAGGTTCATGCTAAGTTGCTGTATTTTTGCTAATGGAATAATTTGAAAAGCTGAGGTCTGCCATACAGTTCTAAAACTTTACGTGCTTTTAGGCTTCCTTGTTGGTTGATTGAAGGTTTGCAGTCGTCGATCGGGGAGGTAGCGACAGTCACTCATTGTCGGCCGTCGCTGTTGCAGAAGCTGGATGTTGGCGCGCCTCCTTCTCGACACGGTCACCAGGCGAAACGGGCTCTTGATGTGCGCCAGCTAATGCTTCCCGTCCGCGACACCGTGTCAGAAACTATCATAGCAAGTCGAGCGCAATTACATGCTGCCAGACCCCGAAAGCGCGGCCACTCGCGGGAGCGTCACTCAACACACCTGCTCCACCGCCCTACCCCAGCCAGACTCTCCCTGCTCTGCAAATAGTAAAACAATTACAATATATAAAGACACAGAAATGTCATATCTTCAGGCAACAAAATAAGCAAAAATCTATAGTACAATAGATGGTGGGGGAGATTATTTAAAACACCTGAAGCGTTAAAACCACCATCTCCAATTTTCTCCTTCTTTATTAATCTTTTAGTGAAAGCTTTTGAGCAGATGGCGTATATAGAAAAGTATAAGCGGGTTTATTTTGCAAAATAGTTAACTGACATAGTCTGGTCATAACCAGTAGCTTCACTGTTAAATAGACGTTCACAGATCGTCCGAGAAATTACAGACACATCTGCACATTCACAATAATATATGTTGGCCACGACATCTTGGTAGATGATTGTTGCAATGTCTGTATGTTTGTGGGTTGCATTTTTTCATATGACTTGTCAAGCCAATGGCAGCACGGCACCTCTTGCCGCAATTGTCACAATTGTATCTGGCTGCTGAGGCAGGAGCAGTGGTAGCATTGCGAAGCTTTTTCTGCCTTAATCTGTCTAACAAGCCTTCATCATGCTTCGACATTCCAGATGATATATCATCACGCCACTCTGGTCTCATGCTAGCCCGTACCTCCCATCTGTTTGTGTCGATTCCAAAGCTCTCAAAGTCCTTGAACATCAATACAGGACGTTCTACAGGTCTTTTGGCTATAGAGATCTCTCCAAGCATCACCTCACGTGGTAATCTGTCAGGATCCATACGGTGGACGTGTCCCAGCCAGCAGAGTCGTCTCTGCTTCAAGATAGCTGAAATACTGTTGCAGTTAGTTTTAGATAGCACTGCTTCGTTGTTCACATTATACTGTGGGTCACTGACTGTCATTGTTTCCACATAAAAGAACACATTTAGGAAATGCCCCACCCTACGTTTCTTCATCTCCTGTAGCCACGTCTGTTTCATTTCCACTGGCAGTGTTGGTGGATTCCGTTCATGATCAGTATTGCTTCCATCACTGTTCAAGTCTGTACCACTTCCCTCATTTATGATCTCCAGCGCTTGGACCAGAAAACTTTCACTTGAAACCGTGTCATTATTCACTTTGCTACAACAAAATTTACTGCTCTTCAATTTTCTTTAAGTGCTCACAGCATTTCTTCACTTCATCCGTGTGTAGGTTTCAATAACACGTCCATTCTCAATGTCACATTAAGTTCCATTCTGAAAGTCACATTAAGTTCAGAAACACAGTTCTTGATATTTTCTCACATGAGCTATACAGGATTCCATTCAGAGTGGTTTGGAGGAAGTCTAAATGCAGAATTTTCACTTAGCATACTGTACATTTTATAAGTGCCCTGACCTGCTATGTTCATTTTGATGAATGACTATAACATGCTTCTTTAAAGTCAGTACCGCCATTAGACTGTCGTTTATTTACAGTGTTACATTTACACTTACACAATCATGATTTCGGCTTCAAAGTGCCATTATCAAGTGTTTTAAGTGCTATAAGACTCTTAGACAATGTGTCTAATAGTGTATTTTAATGCGACAGTATGCCATCTTACGCAATTTATAACACTTAAAACACTTGATAATGGCACTCCGAAGCCGAAATCATGATTGTGTAAGTGTAAATGTAACACTATAAATAAACAACTGTCTAATGGCGGTACTGACTTTAAAGAAATATATTATGACTGTGGCCCCGCATTATGAAAAAATTATTGAATATAACATGGTCCTGAGCATATTCTTGTAGAAAGGAATTTCGTTTTCGGTTAACCAGGACGTCATTTCTCTCCTCGTACAGATTGATGTTAGAACACTAGTCAGCTGCTTATTGTGGCAGGGGCGTTACCTGTGAGGACAGTATGACGGAGCAGATTAGATATTAATTTCTGCCTGAATTACTTTTCATAATTTAAGGAGTCCATACCGTTGTGATAATCCCATAGTTTCTAGCTAGATTTAAACCTTACATACGCATTCGATATAAAACTGTCCTCGCTGCTAGCGCGAATGATGATAATTCTGTTTCCTTTAGAAATAGGTTTCAACAGACCCTATAATGAACTGTAGCTGTACCATTACGATGCTGTGTGGCAAATGTCCAGACAAATGAACGACATTCACGTCTGCACCCTCGGATACGTGGTTCACTTTGTTCTGACGCTATTTTGTTCCCGAAGTACTTCTAGATTATTCCCGTCTTCTTCCACCTGAATCCTAGAATGCCAAGGTTTCAACAAAATATGTTCCCAGTTCTTCGGAAATTTTTAAATTACGCTATTTTTTTATGAACTTTCTTTCATCTGTAAATTAGAAATTATTCACCGCTTAGTGAAATACACTCCTGGAAATGGAAAAAAGAACACATTGACACCGGTGTGTCAGACCCACCATACTTGCTCCGGACACTGCGAGAGGGCTGTACAAGCAATGATCACACGCACGGCACAGCAGACACACCAGGAACCGCGGTGTTGGCCGTCGAATGGCGCTAGCTGCGCAGCATTTGTGCACCGCCGCCGTCAGTGTCAGCCAGTTTGCCGTGGCATACGGAGCTCCATCGCAGTCTTTAACACTGGTAGCATGCCGCGACAGCGTGGACGTGAACCGTATGTGCAGCTGACGGACTTTGAGCGAGGGCGTATTGTGGGCATGCGGGAGGCCGGGTGGACGTACCGCCGACTTGCTCAACACGTGGGGCGTGAGGTCTCCACAGTACATCGATGTTGTCGCCAGTGGTTGGCGGAAGGTGCACGTGCCCGTCGACCTGGGACCGGACCGCAGCGACGCACGGATGCACGCCAAGACCGTAGGATCCTACGCAGTGCCGTAGGGGACCGCACCGCCACTTCCCAGCAAATTAGGGACACTGTTGCTCCTGGGGTATCGGCGAGGACCATTCGCAGCCGTCTCCATGAAGCTGGGCTACGGTCCCGCACACCGTTAGGCCGTCTTCCGCTCACGCCCCAACATCGTGCAGCCCGCCTCCAGTGGTGTCGCGACAGGCGTGAATGGAGGGACGAATGGAGACGTGTCGTCTTCAGCGATGAGAGTCGCTTCTGCCTTGGTGCCAATGATGGTCGTATGCGTGTTTGGCGCCGTGCAGGTGAGCGCCACAATCAGGACTGCATACGACCGAGGCACACAGGGCCAACACCCGGCATCATGGTGTGGGGAGCGATCTCTTGCACTGGCCGTACACCACTGGTGATCGTCGAGGGGACACTGAATAGTGCACGGTACATCCAAACCGTCATCGAACCCATCGTTCTACCATTCCTAGACCGGCAAGGGAGCTTGCTGTTCCAACAGGACAATGCACGTCCGCATGTATCCTGTGCCACCTTCGTGCTCTAGAAGGTGTAAGTCAACAACCCTGGCCAGCAAGATCTCCGGATCTGTCCCCCATTGAGCATGTTTGGGACTGGATGAAGCGTCGTCTCACGCGGTCTGCACGTCCAGCACGAACGCTGGTCCAACTGAGGCGCCAGGTGGAAATGGCATGGCAAGCCGTTCCACAGGACTACATCCAGCATCTGTACGATCGTCTCCATGGGAGAATAGCAGCCTGCATTGCTGCGAAAGGTGGATATACACTGTACTAGTGCCGACATTGTGCATGCTCTGTTGCCTGTGACTATGTGCCTGTGGTTCTGTCAGTGTGATCATGTGATGTATCTGACCCCAGGAATGTTTCAATAAAGTTTCCCCTTCCTGGGACAATGAATTCACGGTGTTCTTATTTCAATTTCCAGGAGTGTACTTGGTCAAAAAGAACTGTCTGAACTGGTCTTTCAAAATCCTTATGAGGCTATGAAACGCCGGGGACTCAGTAGCCCAAACTCACTCCAATTCTATTTTGCTTCGCTGAACGGAAGTAAACGATACACCTCTTGTTTCATCACTTGTTTCAATGCGGATTTTAATTTCAATGGAGCACCTAGCACAGCTTCTTTCTTCATAAATTGGTAGATGTTTGCAACCAGTTCGAGTGTTTGGCTATGAAGAACTTACGTCTTGAACGTGCTTGGTACTGGTGGCATTTTTATGTTCGAATGTTCTCCGGCAGAGCAATTACTAGGTGAGTGCTCCGCCTGATACGGCGGCAACCCGTCCGACGCCCGTGATCGAGTGAACAGGGCCTACTCCACATCTTATTATTTACAGTTGCTGTTGTTGAGGTCTTCAGTCCAGAGACTGGTTTGATGCAGCTCTCCATGCTACTCTATCCTGTGGAAGGTTCTTCATCTCCGAGTACCTACTGCAACCTACATCCTTCTGAATCTGTTTAGTGTAATCGTCTCTTGGTTTCCCTCTACGATTTTTACTCTCCACGCTGCCCTCCAATACTAAATTGGTGATCCCCCGATGTCTCAGAATATGCCCTACCAACCTATCGCTTCTTCTAGTCAAGTTGTGCCACAAATTTCTCTTCTCTCCAATTCTATTCAATACCTCCTCGTTACTTATCTGATCTACCCATCTAATCTTCAGCATTCTCCTGTAACATCACATTTCGAAAGCTTCTATTCTCTTCTTGTCTAAACTATTTAGCGTCCACGTTTCAGTTCCATACATGGCTACACTCCATACAAATACTTTCAGAAACGACTTCCTGACACTTAAATCTATACTCGATGTTAACAAACGTCTCTTCTTCAGAAACGCTTTCCTTGCCATTGCCAGTCTACATTTTATATCCTCTCTACTTCGACCATCATCAGTTATTTTGCTCCCCAAATAGCAAAACTCCTTTACTACTTTAAGCGTCTTATTTCCTAATCCAATTCCGCCGCATCACCTGATTTAATTCGACTACATTCCAATGATAGATGCTCCAAACAAGTGCCATTTTATTATTGTCATCTAAGGCACGAATAACAATAAAAAGAATATATGAGTTTAATGACAGTTACCTGTTATTCTACATCTGCATACATATTCCACAAGCCACCATAGGGTGCATGGCGGAGGATGCATTGTACCACTACTACTCAATTCCTTTGATGTTCCATCGCAAATGCAACAAAGGAAACGTTTGTTTATATGCCTCCGTGCGGACCCTAAGTTATCTTGTCTTCGCAGTCCTCAAGCAAGATGTTGGTTGTAGTAAAATCGTTCTGCAGTCGGTGCTTTCGGCGGTTCTCTAAGCTTCCACGAAAAGTGCGTCGTCTTCATCCTAGAGACTCCCACTTGAGTTCATGCAGCATTTCAGTAATGCTCGCGTACTGATTCTACATACCACTAACAAAATTTTAACAGCGCACCTCTGAATTGTTCCATCTTCCTTCAATTCGACATGGTAGGGATTCCAAACATTCGAGCAGTACTCACGAATGGGTCACACATGTGTTCGGTATGCGGCCTCCTTTATAGATGACCCACACGTTCCTAAATTCTCCCAATAAACCGTACTATTCAACTCCGTCATTACCGAGGCTATGCACTTGTTCCATTTCATATAGCTTTTCAATGTTAGATCTACTCTCCTGGAAATTGAAATAAGAATACCGTGAATTCATTGTCCCAGGAAGGGGAAACTTTATTGACACATTCCTGGGGTCAGATACATCACATGATCACACTGACAGAACCACAGACACATAGACACAGGCAACAGAGCATGCACAATGTCGGCACTAGTACAGTGTATATCCACCTTTCGCAGCAATGCAGGCTGCTATTCTCCCATGGAGACGATCGTAGAGATGCTGGATGTAGTCCTGTGGAACGGCTTGCCATGCCATTTCCACCTGGCGCCTCAGTTGGACCAGCGTTCGTGGTGGACGTGCAGACCGCGTGAGACGACGCTTCATCCAGTCCCAAACATGCTCAATGGGGGACAGATCCGGAGATCTTGCTGGCCAGGGTAGTTGACTTACACCTTCTAGAGCACGTTGGGTGGCACGGGATACATGCGGACGTGCATTGTCCTGTTGGAACAGCAAGTTCCCTTGCCGGTCTAGGAATGGTAGAACGATGGGTTCGATGACGGTTTGGATGTACCGTGCACTATTCAGTGTCCCCTCGACGATCACCAGTGGTGTACGGCCAGTGTAGGAGATCGCTCCCCACACCATGATGCCGGGTGTTGGCCCTGTGTGCCTCGGTCGTATGCAGTCCTGATTGTGGCGCTCACCTGCACGGCGCCAAACACGCATACGACCATCATTGGCACCAAGGCAGAAGCGACTCTCATCGCTGAAGACGACACGTCTCCATTCGTCCCTCCATTCACGCCTGTCGCGACACCACTGGAGGCGGGCTGCACGATGTTGGGGCGTGAGCGGAAGACGGCCTAACGGTGTGCGGGACCGTAGCCCAGCTTCATGCAGACGGTTGCGAATGGTCCTCGCCGATACCCCAGGAGCAACAGTGTCCCTAATTTGCTGGGAAGTGGCGGTGCGGTCCCCTACGGTACTGCGTAGGATCCTACGGTCTTGGCGTGCATCCGTGCGTCGCTGCGGTCCGGTCCCAGGTCGACGGGCACGTGCACCTTCCGCCGACCACTGGCGACAACATCGATGTACTGTGGAGACCTCACGCCCCACGTGTTGAGCAATTCGGCGGTACGTCCACCCGGCCTCCCGCATGCCCACTATACGCCCTCGCTCAAAGTCCGTCAACTGCACATACGGTTCACGTCCACGCTGTCGCGGCATGCTACCAGTGTTAAAGACTGCGATGGAGCTCCGTATGCCACGGCAAACTGGCTGACACTGACGGCGGCGGTGCACAAATGCTGCGCAGCTAGCGCCATTCGACGGCCAACACCGCGGTTCCTGGTGTGTCCGCTGTGCCGTGCGTGTGATCATTGCTTGTACAGCCCTCTCGCAGTGTCCGGAGCAAGTATGGTGGATCTGACACACCGGTGTCAATGTGTTCTTTTTTCCATTTCCAGGAGTGTATATCGAAGCGACGTGACTGTGTCAAGCATTTTCATAACAGTGACGCTTTACAAATCCGTACTGATTTGTGGACATAAGGTTCTCAGCCTCAAGGAATTCATTATATTCCATCTTAGAATACGCTCAAGAATTTTGCAGCAAACCGACGTTAAGGATATTGGTATCTAATTTTGTAGTTCCTTTCTTTTACTGTTCTTATGTACAAGAGTCACCTTCGCTTTTTTCCAGTCACTTATGACGTTGAGGTGGGCGAGAGATTCGCGATAAAAGCAAAGATTACTGTCTGTGAAACCGCTATGCGATTCCATCCTGATCTGGTGACTTATACGTTTTCAAGTCTTTCTATTGCTCCACGACACTAGGAATGCCTCAGTCATAAAAATTTTCTGGGTTTGTGGCCGCATTGTCAGTATGTAAAACTACCGGAGTTTCGGTTGTAGTGACTTCTTCAGGGTGTTTTTGTTTCCTGAACCGAAACGTCGTTAGTTTTACATATTGACAATCCGCTCATAAACCCAGAAAAATGGCCGCGGAAGCCTACGTTTATATTTAACCAGGAATGCCTGTTTATATGGCCTCCACACGAAAGTTTGAGCGATGATCAATCTGTACAATCCTCGTACGTGAATTATTTTTGAAACGTGGAATTCAGAACTTCCGCTTCCCTCTCGCTGTCTTCTACTGCCACACTAGACTGGTCGACGAGTTGCTGAATAGAAGCCTTCAGCCCCTTAGCGATTTTATGTAAGATCACAATGGGCTGACAAGTGTGCCCTTGCTGTTGCAGCATGGCCGTACCCGCGATATGAGGAGGTCGTGCGTGACCCCAAAACATCTGACCTGCTCTACGGCACCAACTCTGGAATTCACGTCGAGACTTGGTACTTCAATACTCAAACCTACCTGACGTCCATCATCATCCCGTCGCAGATCATCAACTTCTGCGGCTCAGGTAGGCACTGTTATAACAGCTGCTGACTTCATGGTATGGTATCTGCGTTTATTAAGTCATTATGACCCCGGCGGCACAGAGAATAAGCACCAAGCGGTAGAGCCAAAGGTATGGGGGTCGATGCTCCGTCGGTCCTACAATTTTTGTTTCTCAAGCACTGAGCGAGTTAAAATTGATTGCTTAAACGCCTCTGTGGACTGGAAATAGTCTTGTCTTTTCGATCACTGCAGGAGCGAAACGAAGAGTGCTATATTATAGTTCTGTATTCTTGAACGTTTATAGTCCTGTATTCGTCATTTAAAGCTGATTCTTGAACGTTTTCAACGTTGCCATCAAGTCACAGTTTGCGTCTATCTTCAAGAGTTTTCTTCGTCTCCGTCAAGCTCTCCCATGGGTCAAAAAACCTGTGACCATTCCTGCCATCTACTTTGCACACATTCAGTATCCTCTGTTAGTCCTGTTTGGCAAGGATCCCACACACTTCAGTAATATTTTAGGATGGGTCGCACTAGTGTTCTGCACCCAATCGTCTGTGTATGTTGATTGCATTTCCTTAGCATTCTACCAATGAAGCGAAGTGTGACACCTACTTTCTCTGTAACTGAGCCTATGTGATCATTCCATTTCATGTCCATACAAACTGTTACGGCCCGGATTTTGTATGAGCTGACCGACTCGGTGTAGTCATTGATGTTGTAGTCACAAGATACTACGCTTTTCCGTTTTGTGAAGTCAAATTTTTTCTGGCAGTGTTACTTAGTGTGAAAAATGCTAAAAGGTGCCGTGCTTCGTAGTCCACGGCTGGGTAAGTCAGATCAGTGGTCCGAAATAGACCATGGCACTCCACTTGCAGTAAGATCACACCAAGTAAAGAACTGTGGTGTTTAAAAAAAACCTCCGACTCGATAACAGCTTTACCTCTATTCGCGCAGAAGCAACGCTTTCTACTCGGGTGTGTTATCCTCAAAAGACTTGACCCAATATTTGCACTGTCTGTCTCTTTTTTTTATTGTTCAAATGGTTCAATTGGCTCTGAACACTATGGGACTTAACATCTGAGGTCATCCGTCCCCTAGAACTTAGAACTAGTTACATCTAACTAACCTAAGGACACCACATACATACATACCCGAGGCAGGATTCGAACCTGAGACTTTTAAATTGTTATCTGACTACGTTGGCGTATAGCCAGCTCCTGTTATTCATACATTTAGTTATATCATATTCGGCAGTCACACATATATGATATTCTCTGTGATTATTTTCTGTCGCTCTGAAATATACACTCGGTAACTGCACATTAAAAATTCTCTCTCATCTCAGTAGTACCTGAAACCACCGAGATCTGCAGTTTTACTGAGGTTCAGTTCTGAGTTCCTGTTGGTTTCGTTTTGTGAGAAATAGGGAAACTGCCGTGGACTATTGACAGTTACATTAACTTTTTTTCTAATTAGTGAAGTCCCAAATGTATGAGGGCTATTCGGAAAGTAAGGTCCGATTGATCGCCAAATCTAAACCACATTGAAAATCCGATGAAGCTTTGCATAGATGTATCTAGTGTATCTAGAATGCGTATCGATCGCGTCAGTCGCTCTTTTCAGTTCTGAGCGCATAGTGTGCACGTAAAGATGCCTAGAAAATAGTGTCTCCCCCCCAAGCCTGATTTCCTGTGCGATATTTCGCCTAAAATCATGCATCCTACACAATGTAACTGTCATGCATTTCCTCCTTCATGATAGTTCTCGGCTGCACACTGTAGGGGCAATAAGGACGCTGCTGCACTGTTTTCAATGGGAAGTGTTCTATCCCCCCAGCATACTGCCCGGGCTTGGGTCCCTCCGATTTTCATCTACGCTCACATGAAACACCGGCTGTGAAGACAACATTACGATATAGACAACAAGCTGCAGATCAGCGTGGAGAATTGGCCGCGGCCTTCCGAGACGAGCGTACTGAAAGTTGGTACAACACTATGGCAAACGTCTTAGTCTGAGCAGCAATTATATAGAGAGGTAGCTGGAAAATTTAGCTAACTGTCGCAAATAAAACATTTTTGATTTTCTCTATGCTCTCCATTTCGCAACCGATCAGACCTTACTTTCCTAACAGCCCTCGTGTTTACTGTATCTGTTCATTAAGAAGTCGACTTCCAACATCCTAACCATCATCATGACCCAATAATTCGAAAATCAACTGTTGGACTGAGTAGAAATCGTAGACATTAGCAATCTACGTTGAACCTGTACTGAAGTGACGTAATCCAAGATCCGTGGCGGTTAGAACTGTCTCAACCATTGTGTGCACGAACTCTGCAAAATCCCTCTGTTTGACATGCCAGTGGTTCACAAGAGTTTGGATGGTTGCAAAGAAAGGAGTTACATGATTACGGTCCGCTCTAACTACTTCATCGACTTCTCATTGACAACATTTAGTCTCAATATGCTACTACGGCGCGTATAATTTTGCCGCACTGTCTAAAATGTCTCCGTTGTATTTCTCTCAAATGGTCTACAAGGAAACTGCTTCAGATAGGATAAACAGCTCGTTTAAAAATACTGACTACAATTAGCTTCGTCTACTACAAACATACCTGCAAACAAACTAAAACGTACTATCGGAAATTCAAAATATCAGTTTTCAAGATTGGGGTATGTAAATTAACGTGTAAGGATTACCATCAGATATATACTGTACAGACTGGTCGAAGTTATCAAACAAGATTCAAAAAGCATATGGAGGGTACAGCCCGCAGGAAATCTGCACTTGGACAACATCTGACGAGTAATAACCATTCAGGATGCGATATAGAACACGATATGTATACCCTACACACTGTCCAAAAAGTCTTCCTGTTAGATACCTTGGAAGAACTTAAGGTTTTCGTCCACTAGAAAAAAGATGCATCCCTTCTTAACGAACACATAGAATTTCGAGATAAGGTACATTTTGATCTATCTCAGAACATCATTTGAACCCAAAATGTTGCTTTCCCTCTTAATTTACGACTCTTGCCTTGTCTCCTTTCTTATCTTTGTTTTGTGAAAATTTATTACGATACCCCTATTTATTCACGTCTCACGTGAACATAAGCGCCACTTTGTAATGAACAAGCTTACCATCTCGCATGGTTTTCATTTTATCGTGCACTTTGGGACCAGCTAGGTTAATACGTACTGACGTCTTATCTTTCCAATCCTGTAAATTAATAGAATAACATTAATGTATCTTAATGCTGTTAAGACAAGTATAGCTTTTTATTCATCATATTACTAACGACAGGATGTCGTACGTCTATTCAAGTTTCTAGAAGCCCATGCCGTGGAAACGTCCACGCGGAGGTCACTGAGGAATCCGACCTTCTGCGCTACTATGGCCAAAATCAGCATCAGTAAATGTAGTTTTCTGTTCTTCTGCTTTCATAGCTGCCACTTTGTCACCATGGCACCGTGACAACATCAGCTGCTCTAGTGACTAATGTGTCACCATATTTGGTCTCACTAATGACACTAGAGGATACGAAGTAACATTTCTACAGCGTTTGTAATATGATCGCTTCCATTTCAGAACCTATTTTGTTCAAATGGTTCAGATGGCTCTGAGCACTATGGGACTTAACATTTTCGGTCATCAGTCCCCTAGAACTTAGAACTACTTAAACCTAACTAACCTAAGGACATCACACACATCCATGCCCGAGGCAGGATTCGAACCTGCGACCGTAGCGGTCACGTGGTTCCAAACTGAAGTGCCTAGAACCGCACGGCCACACCGGCTGGCACCTGTTTTGTCATTAAAATTTTCTCGTGATAGTGCCCCAATTATGAGACACGCGCCGTCATAAGGTAGCGGTGTTTATCAGTTTTTTCCAGCAATTTATAGGTCGTCTGCACAAACGTCTTCGACGATATCGACCTGGATCGATATCTTGATCGCAGTCGGCACCCCCATGTGTACTTTTTTGTTTTCTTAGCTACCACTTCAGCCTTTACGTTACCATGACAACACACGTCTATGATTTTATGGCAGCCATCTTGGTTTTTACGTTGCCTAGGCAATGGCGTCGATTTGAATTCTTACCAGAGGCTACTGCCTAGTAAATACACAACGACGAGTACATATTTTAATGGTTGTGTCTTTTAATATAATTTTACCTCTTATTATGTCTTTATGTAGTATCCGTGAGCATATAATTACTACTCTCTAGTTTATTGTCTTATCGACAAAACATTAATAAGAATGATGTGTTTGTAATTCACTCTAGTGTCACTGAATAACACTGCTTCTTCTCTCGTTCTGTAAGTTTGTTTATTTTATTTTAACATAGATGACCACTTACCTGTTGGTTTATAACGTTTTAACTTCTTATATACTCGTACTTGGTGTACGCGAACTTACTCTGCAAATTTCTTACAACAACGACTTTTCTGTTCTTGTGAAACGTTTGCCATTGTCAAATGGTTCAAATGGCTCTGAGCACTATGCGACTTAACTTCTGAGGTCATCAGTCACCTAGAACTAAGAACTAATTAAACCTAACCAACCTAAGGACATCACACACATCCATGTCCGAGGCAGGATTCGAATCTGCGACCGTAGCGGTCGCTCGGCTCCAGACTGTAGCGCCCAGAACCGCACAGCCACTCCGGCCGGCCTTGCCATTGCCCATTGCTGACGTAATCCGTATAAGAACGTGATATCACGTGAAAAACCGAGGAGCCTCCAGCACCACTCATAGGGGTAAAGGCTAGAGCATTCCTCTGTTTTCTTTTAACGCCACATGTAACAGTATTGTTAGTAACTTTGCTATTCCTACCTTTGCAGGGCCGAAAAATCTGAGGATGACTGAAACATAAGTCGAAACCGGTCACAATAAACAAATGTTATTGCGATTTCGACTGTTGTTTTAACAAAATCATGACCACCGACTACCATAGCTATAAACCCGTCCAGGTGATAGAAACGTCATCTGGCGACGGATGACTGCTCGTCAGACACACGCATGGTGCATGTAGTATTAGTGAGTGTGTTGTCTGTGTGTAGAATGGGGAAGGCACGCGATCTATCTGAGTTTGACCGAGGGCAGATAGTAATGTCCCAGAGCGTTTCGGAAACTGCACTACTTGTTGGGTTTTCGAGGAGTGCCGTGGTGAGTGTCTTCAACATGTGGCGAAACCGGGGTGAAACCACGTCCAGACTACATGGGATTAGGTGCCTACCCCTCATTAGAGATTTCGGACGTCGTAGGCTGGGTAGACTCGTAAAACAGGAAAGGCGGAGAACTGTAGCGGAACTAACATCAGACTTTAATGCCGGGTACAGCACAAGCGTGTCTGAACACACAGTCTACCGAACATTCTTAACTATGGGCCTCCGTAGCCGACGACCCATTCATGTGCCAATGTTAACCCCAGGACATCGGCAACTGCTACTGAAAAGGGCACGTGATCATCGGCACTGGACGTTGGCGCAGTGGCAAAGCGTTGAGACCCGATACCTTCTTCATCAAACCGATGAGAGGGTCCGATTCCGCCGTCTTCCAGGGGAACAGCTCCTTGACACCTGTACTGCGGGACGGAGACAAGCTGGTGGCGCGGTTCCATTACGCTCTGGGGAACATTCACGTAGGCATCCATGGGATCAGGGAGCTCGTGCAAGGCACGACGTCGGCCAAGGAGTATCGCACACTGGTTCCAGTCCACGTACAACCCTTCACGACCATCATGTTTCCCGATGGCAGTGGCATTTTTCAACAAGATAATGCGACATATGCTTGAAGTTCTCTAAGACTTTAGATAGAGCAATAAGGAATAAGCTCAGTAGGCAGTACAGTTGAAGAGCAATGGACATCTCTAAAAAGAAAAATTTGGAAAGAAAAATTTAGGTACAAAGAAGGTAACCGCGAAGAAACCATGGGAACACAAGAAATACTTCAGATGGTCGATGAATGGAAGAAGTACAAAAATGTTCCGGGAAACTCAGGAATACAGAAATACAAGTCGCTGAGGAATGAAATAAACAGGAAGTGTAGGGAAGCTAAGACGAAATGGCTGCATGAAAAATGTGGAGCCATCTAAAAAGAAATGATTGTCGGAAGGACAGACTCAGCATACAGGAAAGTCAAAACGACTATCGGTGACATTAAAAGCGATAGTTGTAACATTAAGAGTACAATGGGAATTCCACTGTCAAATACAGATCAGAAAGCGGATAGGTGGAAAGAATACATTGAAAGCCTCTATGAGGGGGGAGATTTGTCTGATGCAATAGAAAAAGAAACAGGAGTCGATTTAGAAGAGATTGGCGATCCAGTATTAGAATCAGAATTTGAAAGAGCTTTGGAGGACTTAAGATCAAATAAGGCAGAAAGAATTCCATCAGAATTTCTAAAATCATTATTGGAAGTGGCAAAAAACGACTATTCACGTTGGTGTGTATAATGTATGAGTCTGGCGACATACCATCTGACTTTCAGAAAAATATCGTCCACAAATTCCGAAGACTGCAAGAGCTGACAAGTGTGAGAATTACCGCACAATCTGCTTAACAGCTCATGCAACCAAGTTGCTGACAAGAATAATATACAGAAGAATGGAAAAGAAAATTGAGGATATGCTAGATGACGATCGGGTTGACCTTAGAAAAGGTAAAGCACGAGAGAGGCAATTCTGACGTTGCGGCTGATAATGGAGCAAGAATAAAGAAAAATCAAAACACGTTCATAGGATTTGTCGACCTGGGAAAAGCGTTGGACAATGTACAAAGGAGCAAGACTTCCGAAATTCTGAAAAAGAGGGGTAAGCTATAGGGAGAGACGGATAATGTGCAATATATACAGGAGCCAAGAGGCAATAATAAGAGTGGACGACCAAGAACGAAGTGCTCGGATTACAAAGGGTGTAAGACAGGGATGTAGTCTTTCGTCCCTACTGTTCAGTCTGTACATCGAAGAAGCATTGATGGAAATAAAAGAAAGGTTCAGGGATGAAATTAAAATTCAAGGTGAAAGGATATCAATGATACGATTAGCTGATGACATTGCTATCCTGAACGAAAGTGAAGAAGAATTACATGATCTGCTGAATGGAATGAAGAATCTAATGAATAAAGAATATGGACTGAAAGTAAATCGAAAAAAAGACGAAGGTAATGAGAAGTAGCAGAAATGAGAACAGTGAGAAACTTAACATCAGGACTCATGGCCACGAAGTAGATGAAATTCAGGAATTCTGCTACCTAGGCAGTAAAATAACTAGTAACGGACGGAGCAAGCAGGACATCAAAAGCTGACTAGCAATGGCAATAAGGCCATTCCTGACCAACCGAAGTCAATTAGTATCTAATATAGGCCTTAATTTGAGGAAGAAATTTCTGGAGTGCAGGACTGTATGGTAGTGAAACATGGACTGTGGGAAAACCAGAAGAGAATCCAAGCATTTGAGATGTGGTGCTACAGACGAATGCTGAAAATTAGGTAGACTGATAAGGTAAGCAATGAGGAGGTTCCGCGCAGAATCGGAGAGGAAAGGAATATGTTGAAAACACTGATGAAAAAGAGGGACAGGATGATAGAACATCTGTTAAGAAATGAGGGAATGACTTCCATGGTACTAGAGGGAGCTGTAGAGGGCAAAAACTGTAGAGGCAGACAGAGACTGAGGGCGTAGGTTGCAAGTGGTACTCTTAAACCTAACTAATCTAAGGACATCACACACATCCATACCCGAGGCAGGATAAGAACCTGCGACCGTAGCAGTCAAGCGGTTCCGGCTGAAGCGCCTAGAACCGCTCGACCACCGCAGGTCGTCATAATGTGCTGGCTGATCAGTGTATGCCTTATAGAGGCATTGTCTCAGAAAGTTGGCCTGTGAGAACAGACATCGACAAACAAAGAGATTTTTATGTTAGAAGCGCGCTGATGACCAAACTGACGAGTTAATTCCAAAATCTTCGTCAATATGGATGTTAAACTGGCACTCTTCTCTCACCTGCTGGTATTTTTGTTAGTTACATTTGGAGATTTTATCACCACGTTGTGAGGATACAAAAACAAGTAAATAAAGTTGTTCAAAATTCATCCCGATAAAAAGCATCTCTGACTCACAGCTTCCCTTGTTGTTTCTCTTTACAGACACGTTGTCCAATGGAACGTACGAGGAGGAGGTTGAACTTAGGCTTTTCGAGTGGAAACTCTCTGTGTCCCCGGTGCAGACGTACATGGTGGCGTCCGGCTCCTTCAAAGGCACCGCAAGACACGGCCAGGAGTTGGACATCCCGCTGACAAATGGCACCCAAGGCTACCCCCCTCGAGTTGAAAAATATCAATACAGCACTTCCGGCCCCAAGTTCTACAAGTACACGCTCGATATCGTCTTCAAGACGACCGGCATATACCCGTGGTACACGACGAGGTATCTCTCCAGCTACTCCCCCATCAACTCTTTGACGAATGAACCTGGAATTGCTATTGGTCTGTCGTACGCTATCTAAGATTTTATGCCAAACAAGCCCATCGCCGTGGTTGGATGCAGCACTTGCTTGGCTTGTAGACTTCGACTTTATTCGGTATTCAAGCTGCTGTTGCTGTAGATATTTCAGACAATATGGCTAGCTCACTCACTGTTCACAGCAAATTTTGATTTCTTGTTTAGCTTCTCAGCTTCAGTTTACCATCGAAAATATCTGATACTAAATTTAAGCTGAGATTCAGACCTATACAGCAAATATTTTTCAGCCATGTTTTGTGAGCAGCGATTCAACTGACCCTGTTGTTTGAAGTAGGAGTCTCAAAATGAATTCTACTCTGTATTTTAAGAAAAGCTGTTAGATTTCGTTTCCAGTTGTATTATGTATTACATTAAAAATTTGTTTCGTAAAATTCTTGTTTTATTATATGAGAGCCAACCGACATCAAGTTTCACTGTAGTGGAAAAGTAAACACAAAACTAACAAAGGTGTTCGCTGAATACACTAGTACACATATTTTACTAAATTTCCACAAGACATCTTAGACAACGACAAACCACCCTTGATAAATGTTGTCGTTGTTGAGGGATAGTAGGTTATGGTCATATTCTGTATGCACTCGTCACAAAAATTTGCCTGGTGTATGTATAACCAGGATATGGCTGTTATTTATTTACAATGCCTTTACACTTTTGATAAACCTGCCCTCTAATTAAACCTTAGCAGATGGCAAACTAGCATGAAACTGCATAAAACAATTCGACTTAAACAAATTATCTTCAGCTGCTACTCTACAACATGATCAGATAAACTATGAAACACGATCATCAGAAAGGACTTCGACGATGTTTCCAGTTGATATACTGAATTGGAGTTATCTTTAAATTTCTACAAGCGCAAAATAAACAGGTAAAAGAATCCGATAGTATACAGACTTTGGAATTATCTCCCTCGCAGTATCAGAGAATAGAATTACTCTCTGGTTCCAGATGATAACTGATGGCCTATCCCGTTACAATCAAGCAACCTCTATTCCCAAAGGCCATAGCTGGAGCAGCCTACATGAATTTCCATTAGAATTCGTTACGTCATATTGTCTCAGTTTTTTATCCTTGCTCACGGTTTATTTTGTATTACCTTGTTACTAATACTATTTTGCTTCAATTACTAGTAGTAGTATTTCCACTTCTCTTAAAACTACCGGGCTGATAGGCCGTGGTCGAAGTATAGAACTCTCTCCTGACGTTTCGTCTCCGATGCGGGAGACATCCTCGGAGGTAAAGCGGCGAACTTCGACCACGGCCTATGAGCCTGGAAGTTTTAAGTGAAGACAATACCGGCCGTGAAAGCTTACATAGTATTTCCACTGTTATTAATTTTTAACCAGCAGTAATAATTCCAAACAGCTTTAGGTATATGCAGAATCATTCTTTCAGTTCTGTTAGTGTCGTTATTGTTAGTAATATCACTATTATATCATTTTATTTATTATCATTATTTCGTTATACTGCGATGCAAAAAATATACGTTTAAAACCCTGGTTTGATTAGGTTAAATAACGAAAATATTCCAAGATTAGCGTTAAGCATTTTGATCCTGACACATTGCTTAAATTCGTGACTTGTTTATTACAAATCTGTATGAAATGGAACGAGCACTTGACTGTAATATTACGAAGCTATACAAAATAGAACGAGCACTTGAAATCAGTAGCACGGAAGAGAAATTGAAGATGCCGAAAGACAGTATCGCGAATCTGGTGTAAGTAGGCTGTTTAGGTTTTTGTGTTGGTAACGTCACGTAGCGCTCTGTATGAAAATCACTGGCTGTGCTGTGTGCAGTCTGTGGCTGGTTGGCATTGTTGAAATATTTGCTATTGACGTGTTGGGCAGTTGGATGTGAACAGCGCGTAGCGTTGCGCAGTTGGAGGTGAGCCGCCAGCAGTGGTGGATGTGGGGAGAGAGATGGCAGGATTTTGAGAGCCGACGATCTGGACGTGTGTCCATCAGAAAGAGTAAATTTGTAATACTGTATATCATGAACTGATATATATATATATAAAAATATATATATATATATATATATATATAAATATATAAATATATATATATATATATATATATATACTCCTGGAAATGGAAAAAAGAACACATTGACACCGGTGTGTCAGACCCACCATACTTGCTCCGGACACTGCGAGAGGGCTGTACAAGCAATGATCACACGCACGGCACAGCGGACACACCAGGAACCGCGGTGTTGGCCGTCGAATGGCGCTAGCTGCGCAGCATTTGTGCACCGCCGCCGTCAGTGTCAGCCAGTTTGCCGTGGCATACGGAGCTCCATCGCAGTCTTTAACACTGGTAGCATGCCGCGACAGCGTGGACGTGAACCGTATGTGCAGTTGACGGACTTTGAGCGAGGGCGTATAGTGGGCATGCGGGAGGCCGGGTGGACGTACCGCCGAATTGCTCAACACGTGGGGCGTGAGGTCTCCACAGTACATCGATGTTGTCGCCAGTGGTCGGCGGAAGGTGCACGTGCCCGTCGACCTGGGACCGGACCGCAGCGACGCACGGATGCACGCCAAGACCGTAGGATCCTACGCAGTGCCGTAGGGAACCGCACCGCCACTTCCCAGCAAATTAGGGACACTGTTGCTCCTGGGGTATCGGCGAGGACCATTCGCAACCGTCTCCATGAAGCTGGGCTACGGTCCCGCACACCGTTAGGCCGTCTTCCGCTCACGCTCCAACATCGTGCAGCCCGCCTCCAGTGGTGTCGCGACAGGCGTGAATGGAGGGACGAATGGAGACGTGTCGTCTTCAGCGATGAGAGTCGCTTCTGCCTTGGTGCCAATCATGGTCGTATGCGTGTTTGGCGCCGTGCAGGTGAGCGCCACAATCAGGACTGCATACGACCGAGGCACACAGGGCCAACACCCGGCATCATGGTGTGGGGAGCGATCTCCTACACTGGCCGTACACCACTGGTGATCGTCGAGGGGACACTGAATAGTGCACGGTACATCCAAACCGTCATCGAACCCATCGTTCTACCATTCCTAGACCGGCAAGGGAACTTGCTGTTCCAACAGGACAATGCACGTCCGCATGTATTCCGTGCCACCCAACGTGCTCTAGAAGGTGTAAGTCAACTACCCTGGCCAGCAAGATCTCCGGATCTGTCCCCCATTGAGCATGTTTGGGACTGGATGAAGCGTCGTCTCACGCGGTCTGCACGTCCACCACGAACGCTGGTCCAACTGAGGCGCCAGATGGAAATGGCATGGCAAGCCGTTCCACAGGACTACATCCAGCATCTCTACGATCGTCTCCATGGGAGAATAGCAGCCTGCATTGCTGCGAAAGGTGGATATACACTGTACTAGTGCCGACATTGTGCATGCTCTGTTGCCTGTGTCTATGTGCCTGTGGTTCTGTCAGTGTGATCATGTGATGTATCTGACCCCAGGAATGTGTCAATAAAGTTTCCCCCTCCTGGGACAATGAATTCACGGTGTTCTTATTTCAATTTCCAGGAGTGTATATATATATTAAGACTTTTGAATATTGTTAAGGTAAGTACATTGTTTGTTCTCTATCACTCTATCAAAATCTTTCATTTGCTAATTATGCCTATCAGTAGTTAGTGCCTTCAGTAGTTAGAATCCTTTATTTAGCTGCCAGTATTGGCGCTCGCTGTATTGCAGTAGTTCGAGAAACGAAGATTTTTGTGAGGTCAGTGATTAATGAAAGGTATAGGTTATTGTTAGTCAGGGCCATTCTTTTGTAGGGATTATTGAAAGTCAGATTGCGTTGCTCTAAAAATATTGTGTGCCAGTTTCGTGTTGATCAGAATAAGTAAAGAGAGAAATGTCTGAGTACGTTCAGTTCTGCTCAGCTGTTTGAAAATCAAATGACGTAAGAGGTTTATTAGCACTGTAATTCATAAATTTTTCTAAGGCGACGTTTCATATGGCGACCCTTAGCCGAGTATACCTCACTGGAACCTTCTGATTTTTTCTTGTAGTTTGTGTAATTAGTGTAGGTATTGTTTACTGCTAGAGCGTAACTGTAGAGAGAATTTCCTTTGTAGTTGTAGTTTTTCATTGTTGTACAATAAAACAGTTGTGGCACGCATGTAGTTTGCACCAAGTATTTCGCAGCTGCGCTTACAATTAAATAGGTATTATTTTCACTGCTATGTTAATGTGTTTTCTTATTTTACTCTTCAAATTATGCTTTTCTGAGTTATGGTGTGAAATGCGTGATAATTAGGGCGTGTGAAAAACGTAACACTAGGCTCCACAGTAAATTGAGAAATGATAGTGACGACGATCGTAGCTTATCAGCACCACTGTGTAATGAATTAACAGACATTCAAAGTAGCAATTTGGTAATTGTGCATAGGGAAATGGAGCGGGCGGCAAATAATGGTGTAGACAGTGAAACAATTAGTGAACAGGGAAGAATTATCGATCGATCGGTCGGCAGCAACTCACCTCAGGATTCCGAAATGACAGGACACAATCTTGCAAATACTGTAGATTCAGGTTTTGCGTCCTCACCGTTTTCTCAAATAAGTCAAGACACATTTACTGCTTTTCAAAATGCGAATGTTGCCGGTTCAAATGCACTGCCGAATAGCACTGAGGAACATGTTTCAGACACCAGTGCATTGTTATTACAATTAATGCAACAAATGGGACAAAAGCTTCAAAAGTTAGACACAATGGAACAAAATCTTCAAAAGTTAGACACAATGGAACAACACCAGAGACAAACACAGCGACAGTTAGACGCAATGGAACAAAATCAAAAACAGTCACAGCAACAAATGGAACAAAATCAGAAACAAATTAAAGAATCACTTCAACAAACACGTGAAGATTTAACTACTGAGTCTCATAACATCGAATCGAAATGTCAAAAAGTCTGTAATGACATAAAAATACAAATTAGTGAGCATTTTCAGCCTATTTTTTCGCGGCATGGAAATGCATTACAGAATCACGAAGCTGCCATAAAAGAACTGCAAACAATTGTTCATGAAAATCACCAGACCTTGCGGGCTAAAATTGACTCAGTTGCATCTACCGATTCGGTTACGCAATTTGCAAAAACTCAGGAAAACTTAAAGGACACAGTAGATACTCTGAAAATTGGTTCAGAAAGTCACATGGGGGGAAATTAGTTCATTATCAGAGAAAGTAGTCGAACTTTCGGATCAGCTAAATAATTTATCTACGAAGGTAGATGATAATCTGAATGACACAAGACCCGTAGCCTTCACTGACACGGAAGAGTATGAACAAATTAACAAATTTAAACAAAATCAAAATCAAATTAATACCCAACACAAAAGAGAAATCCGGGAAGACAAGATCACTTGGCACAAATAATACAAGAATTATGTATTTCAGAGGACACTCGCGCTCCAACACGAGAAGAGAGACTTAGAAATACGGAAAAGCCACAAAATAATAACACAGGGCATTTCGGAAATTATGAAAGAAATTGGCAAGATGCACCGAATTTTGAGATGGAACCGCCGACTTGACGTATCAATGACCGATATGCGACTCGCCGACATGATGACTGACTATAAGCTGTTCATTACTACATGTAAATTCAAAACATTTAAGAATTCTGGCAACGACATTCATCCATAAGCGTGGCTTCATCAATTCTCTCATTGTTTTCCTCCCAACTGGTCATCAGAGCACAGATTAGAATTTATGTGTGGCTATTTAGAGAATGAACCAGCTGTAAGAATGCGATCGGTCAGTCACGACTGTCACAGTGAAGGAGAATTTTATCAGTCCTTCCTCTCAGCATATTGGTCTCAAGATACACAAGACCGAGTAAAACATAGCATCATAATGATGAAACATTTCGAACAATCTGAATTTTCCAATCTTGTGAAATATTTTGAAGATATATTGCATAAGAATCAGTATCTGTCAAACCCATACAGCCCCTCAGAACTCATCCGCATTTGCTTAATCGAATTGCCTGAACATTTACGACATATTATTTTGGCAGGACGTTGCAAAGATGACATTGAAGCTTTTCAGAGACTGTTACAAGAATTGGAAATTGACAATGACAATCATGGGACGCAAAAACAGGAACACAACAATTACAAGTCACATTTGTTACAATTCCGTGATGACAGAAATAACAGCTGGACACAAATCTATTCTTTTCTTACAACGCAAATCGTGACCAAAACAGACACCATCCATATGAAAATCGTTGGCAGAGTAAAACTAGTTACAGAGAAAGATCGCATTTCCGTAGGAATGAATATGACAGAGATAACCATAGAAACAGACAATATGAGAACCAAAACAATTATTATCAAGGTAGACAGAATAACATCAGACACAACGGTTCACCGCGCAGTTCCGACTCAGGGAGAAGTTCTCCACCACGTGACCGACAAGAAAGAAATTACAGAAATTACCGACATGACGACAGACGATATAAACATAGCGACAGACCTGAATTTCATCAGAACTGGCGAGATTCAAATAGGGCAGGGCCCTCTCGACAAAGTGAATTTGTAGAAGTTAGGTCTTCTAATCCTAATAAGGACGCGCGTCAACAAACAGACAGACAATGACTCACACTGCAGGCAGCCACATGCGCCGCCTGGCTCAGAGAAAAATGACATAGACGCTAACCTTGAGAATAATTTTAGCATTCCTTACCGACGTATACAACATGATAATTGCTTTGAAGTTGAAACTCTGCGCACTAGAAAGGGTAAAAGATTGCACCACATTTCACATGTAAAACCGTTTATTGAGAGATAATCTGCTTTTTAACTTAATCTTTGCTATAAAATTTTTCACTTCACGTTACTAGTACGCTATGTCACACTTAGAAACTGTTAACATGCAACAATGTTTTGAAGTTAACTATCCAATCTAGAACCTAGGGAACATATTTAGACAGTAATTATGAATGCATTGTTATAGTGAACACAAAACACAGTGTTATTGTGTGTGTTCATTCTTGCTTGTTAGTTGCACAGTTACGAAAAAACTATAAGCCTCACATACTTAGAACATATACCGGTACTGCTAATGAGATTTTAATGCAACATTTTGGTTTAATTGAAAATACATTCTGGATTTAAAGTACTTTCTGAGAGATACCAGATGACACAGTGGTTAGTTTATTTGACAGCTACACGACTATATCACGATGCTACTAATGTGTGACACAATATACATTGTTGCTTTTGCAGTGTATCTGTTTTATATCTGCACAGTTTTTCTGTATTATTCTGGAAAATAAAACAAGTTTTAGTAGTAACTTTGTGGTATAGCTGCAATGAGACAGCCTTTTCTGTAGCACAACAGTACGTTACAGTACAGTATGTACTTCATCACGGCAATAAGCATAATAACTACGATATCTATATGCAAAGCATTTCACTTTTGTTTATGGTGAGGTAAGTACATTGACTTCTGCAGAACTTAGCTTACGGAGGACGTTAACTGCGACACTTCCACAGAATTATCTTACACCAAGACGCACATTTAGTCCTAAAGAACACACATTTGAGTGATTAATTTTTGTACTTAAAACATCTATTTTTAAAGATTTTTGAATCACAAAGATACAAAGAAAGTTTTCGGTGATATATTTCATTCAATTGATGCAATCTGTAACACCTGAGGGTATAATTACATTAATCCTCAGGAGGTACACGCCTACTTTGTTTGCTAAGCGTGTGACGAGCGTTCGGAGCCCTAGCTAATGTGGTATTTGCTTATACAACTTTACACATTGGTAGGCTACCATATTTCTCTAACACAAAATTACACAGCTATCTGATTATTTAACAGAGAAACAAACCTTTTTTTTACTACATCAGTGACACATGTTTACGCAATTACACAGTTGGATAACTTCACACTTATGAAATTGTATTTTGTCTGTACTTTGTGAACTCTTCATATTTTTTCAGAACCATTGTGATACTATGAGAGCTTTGAATGATGTATTTGGTATGGGATCATGTTTTTTAAAGTATGTTTGAGGTAGATGACACTATTGAAATGAACGGGGAATTTTTTTAGGTTTTGAAATTATTGCAGAAAGCTATGACGTATTTCAGATTTGGCTGAGGTTTTATGATATTATTACAACAACAATTTGTATTATGCTGTTGAGGTATATTTATGATCAATAAGCTGATGCTATATGAGGAATTTGATTATGCTACGTATATATTATGATGAAATATTGAAGAAGTGTCGATGAATATGTATATGTGTAATAAGGTAAGGAATAATGAGTAGTGGTTAGGGACTCGTGATTTGTGAAAAAGGATTATGGAAACCAAGAATCGTACTTTAAGAGTTATGAAATGTGTGTACATGCATGAATGCATCACAGTGCTGGCGAAAATTTTTTGGACACTGTTATATTTATAGGATTTTGTTTCTACACATGTGAATTTTTTTTTTATATGAGCCTGTCACTGTAGCGCAAACTGCTGTAGTAAATATTTCGGTAAGAAAGCTGCGTGACCTTGATGTAATGCGTTGCGGGCGCCAAACTGCGCCAGTCGCCTGGAGAAAAAGCCATTAGGTGGAGAAAAAAGAGGCGATTTACCTCACTATTGACATTCCTTTGTAGAAAGCATTGCAAATATGACACGCTCATTACTTGGAAACATATGATTACACTTTGGAGCTCGTACTTTGTGCTATTTACTGAAATGCTTATGAATTGATGGGAAATATTCTTATATCTGCACACCTGATTATGACAAGTGTCTTTCTACGAGAGTTTAGAGAATTTCTACTGACTTATGAAATGCCACATGGCTATTGAATGATGTTTTTATGCTTTGCTTTGTACATAGTTACTTATTTCATTTTATATCTGGTTTCCAGCTGTGTTGCAGCATTGGTTTTATAAAATAAAATTAAATGCATTTGCTAATGTGAACACTTTCTGTCAACAGATGTATTAAATAACAATTTTATGATCCACATTCTTCAAAAAAGGAGCACTTGGAAAGGAAAGAACAATAAGAAGGGACTAATAACAGTAACTGCATACATAATTTTCTTTTCAAGTACTTGGTAATTTTTTTGTAGACTAGTTGTTGTGGTGCACCACTTTAATGACACAGACTTTAAGATGTGAATAGACATTTCCCTTATCTGCATTGTTGTCTTTAGTGTACTATTTTTTCTGCTTGTGGGTTTGTCATGTTTAGATATAAGTTATTGCAATTGCTGCTGCTGTTTGCCAGGCATAGTGCTACTGAATTTCACTTTGTATTACTCAGTTAAGCCAGTTTTAGTATTGATTTATTTTTCTTGTTTGCTGCACATTGCCTTATATTAGTTGTAATATTGCATCTGCTTTGCTAATTCAGATATACTGCTGCTTGCTTTGCCAATTTGCATTTTTTTGTCATTGCTGTTTGTGTTAATTTTTTTGCTGTTGCATTGCATTGTCCCTTAGTTTATGCATCTGAGCTCAGTAGATTTAAGTAAGCTTAAGAGGGGGTAGGCTATATAAGAGAATGAGTTGCGATGAATTGGAAGAAATGCATTGAGAAGTTAAACGAAAAACGTTTTTTAAAAAAAAGGTACTGTGCAATGAAGAATAATTATTTTGAAAGAGGATATGGATAGAATACAGAAAACAGGTATAGATAGGACTCTTTGGGAATAACGATGAACGAAGGGAGATCTCCAAGAAGTAAACAAAGTTCTGTTTGCAAAATACTGCAGTAAAACAAACCCTGTCCTTTCCTTTTGTGTTATTCCGCTATGTGTTTGTGTACCCTTGTGTATTTGTGTTCTTCCTGTCTTTATGTGTTTATCTGATAAGAGTTGTGTTGTAGAATTTTTCTAATAATATGTTATTCACTTTGTAAAGATGTTTAGACATTATTTATTCTGTTTTGTTTTAATGCTCATGTGAGAAGTTAATGTTTCGAAAACTATTCTCATTATTTTATTTATTTACTTATGTCATAATTCCTCTAACACTGATGTATATGTTTATTTCAATTTTTGTAAAGCCCATATTACTACAAATGTTATTTGTATTGCTATGTTCTTTAATGATGTGTTTCGTACCTTTGCAGTTGTATTCTTATGTTGTTTATAAATGTAAGGACACCAGTTCTTCAAATTAAGTTTCATTTCACTGCACACGTTTCTGTTGATCATAGTATATGCACAATATGTGAGAAGTTTGGGCTGTTAGTGTTTGCACATGTGTTAATAATTCAGCAATGGACTGGTTAACAGCGTTGCTGGTTCTAAGGACAGTTCCAAGAAGTTTGTGAGTGCACAAGTGGTGGTTTATGGACTTGCTATATTGTCCACAAGACTCTTCGATGGTGATTGTGCACCTGCACAGTCGCAACAGATGGCTGCTGGCCGTCTCTACAAGGATTGCAGTGGGTCTGCACCTTGATGGCCCACCAATACCGTACTCTCTACCAGAACTACTGTGGGTCTGCTCTGTGATAACCTACTTACCAATATTCTTCAAAACTTCAACTGACTCTGTTGTGGGTTTGCTCTGTTGTGGCCCATTACCTGTCTGCATGTCAAAAGTCAGCACTGTCTTTCTGTTGGAAGGATAACACTACTTCTTCAAGACTGCATGGAAATCCACTACTTCCATGTGCATTTTCTTTTACTGCTCAGACTTTGAGAAGAAAAAAGAAAACTGTAATTACTATTGTGATGAATGATCAGGACTGTCTTCATTAGAACAATTTTTGCTTTTGACCAACATTGCATCAATAAGTATGTGCATTTGATATCTTTGTTATCGTAATTATGAAAAATTTTATCAAATCATTATAAGCCACTGCCCAAAACAACTTGTAAAATTTTGTGTGGGGAGCATGGGGCTATGTAAGTAGGCTGTTTTTATGTTGGTAACGTCACATAGCACTCTGTATGAAAATCACTGGCTGTGCTGTGTGCAGTCTGTGGCTGGTTGGCATTGTTGGAATATCTGCTATTGTAGTGTTGGGTAGTTGGATGTGGACAGCGCGTAGCGTTGCGCAGTTGTAGGTGAGACACTAGTAGTGCTGGATGTGGGGAGAGAGATGAGAGTGGACCATATGGACGTGTTTACATCAGAAAGAGTAAATTTGTAATACTGTAGATCATGAACTGATATATATATATATATATATATATATATATATATATATATATATATATATATATATATATATATATATGATGACTTTTGAATATTATTTAGGTAAATATATTGTTTGTTCTCTATCAAAATCTTTCATTTGCCAGCTATGCCTATCAGTAGTTAGTGCCTTCAGTAGTTAGAATCCTTTATTTAGCTGCCAGTATTGGCGCTCGCTGTATTGCAGTAGTTCGTGTAATGAAGATTTTTGTGAGGTAAGTAATTCATGAAAGGTATAGGTTGTTGTTAGTCAGGGCCATTTTTTTCTAGGAATTATTGAAAGTCAGATTGCGTTGCGCTAAAAATATTGTGTGTTAGTTTAGAGTTGATCAGAATAATAAAGACAGAAATGTCGGAGTATGTTCAGTTCTGCTCAGCTGTTTGAAAATCAAATGACATAAGAGGTTTATCAGCATTGTAATTCATAAATTTTTCTAAGGGAACGTTTCACGGGATACACAGTATTTTAGACGCCAGCGATACCATTTGGCTGTTGTTCCTGTGTTTTGATATACGTATGAAGTGTTGAACATTGATGGAATTAAGAGATGCGCAACTAAAATCATAGCGGGTTTATGTAGTCCATCTGAGAATTGCAACAGCAGCTAAGTTGAAATTTAAATGGGACTACTTCGAATAACATAATTTTCTTTGACGAAACTTTGTCAGTAAAGTTATACAACCGGCACTTGATGTACATACAATAACTCTACAGCATCTCTCGTTTATCTCATGTTGTCAAACCGAGATGTGAGAGACTGAGATGCCTAGGATGGTTTACAGACAGTCCTTCTCCTCTCTATCCATAAACGAATGGAATAGGACGGAGAGTTGGTAATATTGATTCCGAATACTCTCCGCCATGTACTTTCCCTGCGCTTACCCAATATACATAACCCACTGAAAAATGAAATCCTTTTCGGCGGACTACTGCTATAAAATACCACAAGGAAAAATCAAGCAATGAGCTAATAAAATGAAAAGCCATATCCCAACACCTGTATGTTTGCTACCTTGATTCTTTCCTCTGATAATAGGCAAGCTCGCAATCCCATCAGAAAGATTAATCCACTGTTACTTAAGATACTTCACGAACGTCTCTGTAACTGCCAGAAATACACTTTTATTCTAACTAACACGCTTTGTTTTATTAAGTTACATTATCAGTGGTCTTCTATTGAACATATTTTATTATTTTATTTAATGGCCTACATTGCACCACTTTAGTCAATATTATAAAGTAAATTCTTCTGTTTTTTGTTGTTCCAACACTTATTCGTCCTTTCAGATCGTTCTCTTCTCTCCTCATCGAGAATCACCCTTCCAATTCTCTGTTCGTTAATTTTTATTGGTAGTGCGATATGTTTATCCTGAAGTACCTTGAGCGCGTCTGTCTTGCCTTTCAAATTCTCCCTCATAATCTGTAATTTCATCTCTTACTAGTCCATAACTTCTAAATTATTCTCCTCCTAATTCTATTTTCCCTTGTCGTCATCAAATGTCTTAGGAAAAATATCCGGTTCTTTTTCATTGCACTTGTCACTTGTTCTACTTCTTTATAAACTGTTTCATTTGAAACCATTCTCCAAACTCCATCTTTTTGGTATTTTTTATTTATACATGTTCTGGCTATCCTTCTTTCTGTTTTGCGTAATTTGTCTATTGCTATAGTGTTGGTTGATAAAAATATAGTTTCGCTAGCATATATTATTTGTGGCTGTGTGACTATTTTGCAGTGTTTCAGTTTTGTGGCTATTGAGAGGCGTTTTTTGTTATGTGTTCTTTATAACATGATGTGTTTTAATTAATTTGTTTATTCCACTCTGCCATGATGGTTTCTCATTCAGGTTGTGTGTTAGTATTTCTCTCCAGTATTCAAACTTTCCAATAATTTTTATGTAGTGTTCTCCAATTCTAATTTTGTTTCCCAGTGGCGGTTCCGTTAGTATCATTTCTGTTTCTTCAAAATGATTGTGGCGTCCGCTTGGGTATAATATTCTGGAGGTAAAATAGTCCCCCATTCGAATCTCTGGGCGGGGATTACACAAGAGGACGTCATTATCAGGAGAAAGAAAACTGGCGTTCTACGGATCGGAGCGTGTGTAGCGAAGCAGCCTACTCACAATTTATAAAATTCTCATCAGTCTTTCCATTGTGTGCCAGCCTAGTCCGCTGTAACTAGCTCTGACGTCATAAATGTTGCGCAATACTTTAAAAATCAAGTAAATAACCTGAAACGGTTCTAGCATGTCAGGAGTAATACTAAATCAACATGTATTGAATGTCAGTTCAATAACTTTAACCATTTTCGAAATTTGGATGTTATTCTGTAAAAATCGTTGGCGCAACAGAAAAGAGCTAGAAACTTAAAAATGTATATTTAGATTCCTTTTTCATATTAATTTAATAGAAACAGTACTTTGGATCTCACAAATTAAAATTTTAGTGGAAATTCATGATTCTCTGGTTTTTGTCTTAAAAATTAAGGAAGCAAGATAGATTGAGTAGGCGAATAAATAAGGCTAGGGTGTTTAAATTTAAGTAGAAGTGAGATCCGCTATAATCATAAAGATGTGAGAAGTTTCAATTGAATAACTATAAAACTATAGCGATATCGTATCTCCAAAGGGCAAGTTCAGAGCTCGTCTACTGCGTGTAGTGTAATTAAATTAATTCTCCCGCCCAAAATATTTGACTTAGCCACGTCAGACTTTTATTATGATTACTTACCTGTGTGCTGAATGCACATTTAAATTGAGAGCTTCATCGGCCATCAGCAAAGGAAGCAATGATTTATTCAATAACTTAATGTGGTTCATTACTAGCCCAGCGGCTAGTCGGGAGATTTGATCAGGCGTTCCCTTAGCCGTCCGCACCGCGGCTTTATGTATAAGAACGCTGCGCGAGGAAGGAAGGCCCCAGTTCTCTCCAGATGCTGAATAGCACACCATCTGTGTCGGGAGTCGCGTCGCGTCGGTATCATTGCTATAAACAGCCTCGGATGCTGTATTAAGTTACTTGGGATACGCGTAACCTTGAAATCATTTTCGAGTGAATTGTTAATTCTGGGATGACTTTAATGATCTATCTTCAGTTTGCGTATGTCGTATTTTCATGTGCCGCTGCAGGACAGACATTGTACCATTATTTAGCGTGGCGTTTGATGAGCATATTCATCAAATTATGGCGAGCATTCACTTAAACATTTAATTTGGACAGTTATAGTTGCATCAGCGCATTAGACTCTAAACTGCTCTGGTAGTTGGATTGTGTGGTTTCTTTTTTTTTTATCTGTGACTTTCAGAATATAGCGAACGTTTTTACACGATCGTTTTTGATTATGAATTCCAGACAATTTCCTAATTCCTCAGAGCTTTAAGCTGTAGCTATAAGTGTATTTCTCAGATGAAGTGGGCACTAGGAATTCTAATTACAGGCTTCACGTTTTGCTAATCACTTTCTGGTTGCCAATATTGTAGTTAGAGAGCCAGTGTTGAGAACGGCAAAAGACAGCTTAAATAATAGGAACATTTATATAACAATTAATTCCACCCGCCGCCCCACATATGGTTAATCGGCCGGGAAATGCATCTTTTCAGCATTCTTTACTACATTACAATTCTACATTTATATAATAAACAATAATTCCACCCGCCGCTCCACAATTGGTGCATCGGCTGGGAAATGCATCTACATTACATTACAAACCAAACATTATATAACAGCATAAAATCAGCCAGCCGCCCCACACGTGGAATGTCAGATCCATTAATAGGGCAGGCAGGTTAGAAAATTTTAAAAGGGAAACGGATAGGTTAGAGTTATATATAGTGGGAATTAGCAAAGTTCGGTGGCAGCAGGAACAGGACTGCTGGTCAGGTGAATACAGAGTTATAAGTACAAAATCAAATAGGGGTAATACAGGAGTAGGTTTAATAATAAGGAAAATAGGAATGCTGGTAAGCTACTACAAACAGCATAGTGAACGCATGATTGTGGCCAAGATAGACACGAAGTCCACGCCTACTACAGTAGTACAAGTTTATATGCCAACTAGCTCCACAGATGACAAAGAGATTGATGAAATGTGTGATGAGATAAAAGAAATTATTCACATAGTGAAGGGACACGAAAATTTAATACTCATGGGTGACTAAAATTCGATAGTAGGAAAAGGAAGAGAAGGAAACGTAGAAGGTGAATATGGATTGGGGGTACGAAATGAAAGAGGAAGCCGCCTCGTAGAATTTTGCACAGAGCATAACTTAATCATAGCTAACACTTGGTTCAAGAATCATAAAAGAAGGTTGTATACATGGAAGAAGCCTGGAGATACTGGAAGGTTCAAATGGTTCAAATGGCTCTGAGAACTATGGGACTCAACTTCTGAGGTCATCAGTCCCCTAGAACTTAGAACTACTTAAACCTAACTAACCTAAGGACATCACACACATCCATGCCCGAGGCAGGATTCGAACCTGCGACCGTAGCGGTCGCGTGGTTCCAGACTGTAGCGCCAAGAACCGCTCGGCCACACCGGCCGGCCGATACAGGAAGGTCTTAGATATATTATATAGTGGTAAGACAGAGATTCGGGAACCAGGTCTTAAATTGTAAGACATTTCCAGGGGCATATGTGGACTCTGACCACAATCTGTTGGTTATGAACTGTAGATTAAAACTGAAGAAACTTCAAAAAGGTGGGAATTTGAGAAGATGGGACCTGGATAAACTGAAAGAACCAGAGGCTGTAGAGAGCTTCAGGGAGAGCATTAGGGAACGATTGACAAGACTGGGGGAAAGAAATACAGTAGAAGGAGAATGGGTAGCTTTGAGAGATGAAATACTGAAGGTAGCAGAGGATCAAGTATGTAAAAAGACGAGGGCTAATAGAAATCCTAGGGGAACAGAAGAGATATTGTATTTAACTAATGAAAGGAGGAAATATAAAAATGCAGTAAATGAATCAGACGAAAAGGAATACAAACGTCTCAAAAATGAGATCGAGAGGAAGTGCAAAATGGCTAAGCAGGGATGGCTAGAGGACAAATGTAAGGATTTAGAAGCGCATATCACTAGGGGTAAGATAGATACTGCCTACAGAAAATTAAAGAGACCTTTGGAGAAAAGAGAATCACTTGCATAAATATTATGAGCTCAGATGGAAATACGGTTCTAAGCAAAGAAGGGAAAGCAGAAGGTGGAAGGAGTATATAGAGGGTCTATACAAGGGCGATGTTCTTGAGGACAATGTTATAGAAATGGAAGAGAATGTAGATGAAGACGAAATATGAGATATTATACTGCGTGAAGAGTTTGACAGAGCACTGAAAGACCTAAGTCGAAAAGAGGCCCCGGGAGTAGACAACATTCCATTCGATCTACTGACAGCCTTGGGAGAGCAAGGCTTAACAAAACTCTACCATCTAGTAAGCAAGATGTATGAGACAGGCGAAATACCCTCATACTTCAAGAAGAATATAATAACTGCAATCCGAAAGAAAGCAGGTGTTGACAGATGTGGATATTACCGAACTATCAGTTTAATAAGTCACGGGCGCAAGATACTGACACGAATTCCTTACAGACGAATGGAAAAACTCGTAGAAGCCGACGTCGGGAAAGATCAGTTTGGATTCCGTAGAAATGTTGGAGCACGTGAGGCAATACTGACCTTACGACTTGTCTTAGAAGAAAGATTAAGGAAAGGCAAACCAACGTTTCTAGCATTTGTAGATTTAGAGAAAGCTTTTGACAATGTTGATTGGAATACTCTGTTTCAAATTCTGAAGGTGGCAGGGGTAAAATACCAGGAGCGAAAGGCTATTTACAATTTGTACAGACACCACATGGCAGTTGTAAGAGTCGAGGGGCATGAAAGGGAAACAATGGTTGGGAAGGGTGTTAGATAGGGTTGTAGCCTATCCCCGATGTTATTCAATCTGTTTATTGAGCAAGCAGTGAAAGAAACAAAATAAAAATTTAGAGTAGGAATTAAAATCCATGGAGAAGGAATGAAAACTTTGAGGTTTGCCGATGACATTGTAATTCTGTCAGAGACAGCAAAGGACCTGGAAGAGCAGCTGAACGGAATGGACAGTTTCTTGAAAGAAGGACATAAGATGAACATTAACAAAAGCAAAACGAGGATAATGGAATGTTGTCGAATTAAATCGGGTGATGCTGCCGGAATTAGATTAGTAAATGAGATGCTTAAAGTAGTAAATGAGTTTTGCTATTTGGGGAGCAAAATAACTGATGATGGTCGAAGTAGAGAGGATGTAAAATGTGGAATGGCAATGGCAAGGAAAGCGTTTCTGAAGAAAAGAAATTTGTTAACATCGAGTACAGATTTAAGTGTCAGGAAGTCGTTTCTGAAAGTATTTGTATGGGGTGTAGCGATGTGTGGAAGTGTAGCGTGGACGATAAATAGCTTAGACGAGAAGAGAATAGAGTCTTTCAAAATGTGGTGCTACAGAAGAATGCTGAAGATTAGATGGGTAGGTATTGAGGAGGTATTGAATAGAATTGGTGAGAAGAGAAATTTGCGGCACAACTTGACTAGAAGAAGGGATCGGTTTGTATGGCATATTCCGAGGCATCAAGGGATCACCAATTTAGTGTTGGAGGGCAGCATGGAGGGTAAAAATCGTAGAGGGAGACCAAGAGATGAATACACCAAACAGATTCAGAAGGATGTAGGTTGCAGTAGGTACTGGGAGATGAAGAAGCTTGCACAGGATAGAGTAGCATGGAGAGCTGCATCAAACCAGTCTCTGGACTGAAGACCACGACAACAACAACAACAACATTCTCGTCAGATTTTTGCTCACTGCCCTTCCATAACATTGAAAACGAAATGTTTTTGGATCTAAAACGATAGCCAAAATGTTAAAAACGTTCTCTGACAAAAAAGTGAAGCAAACAGAGGACATGGGCGAACGTCAATGTACACCTACTCACCATCGGATGATGTATACAGAGTGTTTCCATAAGAATTCAGAAATATAACAGCCTATAAAGAATGCTACACTGGACAATTTGAGGTAGGGAACGTGGGGTGGAGAAGCCAGCATAAGGAGGCATGGATGCAAACTTGTCTACTGCTTTAAATGGAAACATTTTAGGTTAGACTTTACAGTGACTGTTATTGACATTAAATGAAACAACAAGTTTTACTGTTACCATTCACCGTTTTATTTATTTCCCCGAAGCCTTTAAAAGGTTTAAACCTCCATCATCGGGTGGATTTACATTAGTTAGTATGACGTTTGTGTGTGTGTTGTGTTACGATTTTTTGGAGGAACTTGTGGCACTGTCTAGTGGAGAAACAAGACTCTATTTCAGAACATGGTTTTGGGTTTCTTCTGACAAAAAATTAACTGATATCTAACGGTAGCATAAAATAATACATCACTTTTTCCACCCTCTCTCTCTCTCTCTCTCTCTCTCTCTCTCTCTCTCTCTCTCTCTCTCTCACTCTCACTTTCTCTCTCTCTGCCTCTCCTTCTGCCTCTAGCCTCCCACGTCTGTCTATTAATCCCATTCAAATATTGTCATTTATGTATAACCTTACTGCTGTAGGCAATATGATTATTATATTTAAAGTCTGTAACATTTCACCTGATTGTTATTAACAAGTATGAAGTTTCAGACATCTTAACATTTCACCTGATTGTATACACGAGTATGAAGTTTAAGGTGTTTAAACTTGTCAAAATCGGATTTATATGCCACCTGAAGTATACACACATGTATTCGACACCTCAAAACAAACACCTCCAAATCCTTTAAATAATTATTCTGTAATAATGTTGTTACGATGTATATTCTTTGTACTTTGCTATACCAACCTTGCACCCAGCAGATTCCAGACCCCATATTTGTTTACAAATATGACATTATACATGTGATGTGTTACGACAGCGAAAGGAACCTGTGACCACTGGAGGTACTCTGTTTTACTTATTTTATGTTTAACGTTAGATACGAGGGCTATCCACAAAGTACATTACGTTTTGGAATTAAAAATAAATAAAGTATTGGAATTTTTTTTATTATATACAGACGAAAGCCACACTTAAATACTGCTTTTCTACATAGTTACCATTTAAATTAAGGCACTTATCGTAGCGATGGACGAGCTTGGAAATTCCTTCGTCGTAAAATTCGGCCGCCTGCGCCTTCAACCACGTGGTTGCCTCTCCTTGAAGCTGTGCGTCGTCATCAAAACGCTGCATAGCCAACCATTTCTTCATTGCTGGGAATAAGTGGAAGTCGCTCGGTGCCAGGTCGGGACTGTACGGCGGATGAGGAAACAACTCCCACTTAAAAGATTCGAGAACTTCACGAGTGGCATTTCCGTGTGGGCCCGGGCGTTGTCGTGAATCAGCAAGATCTTTGAGCCCTACTTTCCCCTGCGCTTGTTTTGTATTGCTCTTCTGAGGTTGTGCAGAGTTTGGCAATACCTTTGAGAGTTTATTGTAGTGCCTCTTTCCAGGAAATCCACAAAAATCAAACCTTTTCTGTCCCAAAAGAAGAGGTAACCACGTGGTTGAAGGCGCAGGCGGCCGAATTTTACGACGAAGGAATTTCCAAGTTCGTCCATCGCTACGATAAGTGCCTTAATTTAAATGGCAACTATGTAGAAAAGTAGTATTTAAGTGTGGCTTTCATCTGTATACAATAAAAAAAATTTCCAATACTTTATTTATTTTTAATTCCAAAACATAATGTACTTCGTGGATAGCCCTCGTATCAGTTAATTTTTTGTCAGAAGAAACCCAAAACCATGTTCTGAAATAGTGTCTCGTTTCTCTTCTAGACAGTGCCACAAGTCCCTCCAAAAAATCGTAACACAACACACACACAAATGTCATACTAACTAATGTAAATCCACCCGATGATGGAGGTTTAAACCTTTGAAACGCGTCGTGGAAATAAATAAAAACGGTGACTGGTAACAGTAAACTTGTTGTTTCATTTAATGTCTACTGCTTTCTGTAGCATTGCTGTTTTCCAGCTTATTTACAACTAGTTTACACGTACTGTGCTGTTTATTTATATGTACATTCTTCATTTCCTGCAAGGCAAGAAGGAGTACGAGCCTGATTAGTAGAAAGTCATGATGCAGGTTTTGTTTTCTTGAGGTTCGTGCAAAGGGTCATACCTGAGTTGTTGGAGAACGTGGCTGTTCGAGAGAGGACTTGGATACAACAACAATCGTGCACCACCTCACTTCAGTGCGGATGTCCGCAACCATCTCAATGCTATGTTTCCTTGTCGCTGGATTGGTAGAGGAAATCCTGTTGCATGGCCCGCGACCTCACCTGACCTGAATCCCCTTCATTATTTTCTATGCGGATATCTAATGTCACTTGTGTATAAGATCCCAGTGGATACGGAGATGGAATTAGTTGCCAGAATCGTAGCTGTCTGTGATGTGATTCGATACACACCAGGGATATTTATCAGGGTGCGTCACAATATTGTTCGCTGAAGTCATGCTTGCATTGAGGCTGATGGCCGTCAGTTTCAGCACATTTTGTAACGTGCATTATAAACGGTACGCTCATTGTGTCAATGGTGGTATTTTCAGTTAACTGTGACTAATGTAAACACATTCCAGGCGGGAAGGAGCACCCGGTCCCCGGCACGAATCCGCCCGTCAGATTAGTGTCGAGGTCCGGTGAACCGGCCAGTCTGTGGATGGTTTTTAGACGGTTTTCCACCTGCCTCGGCGAATGCGGGCTAGTTCCCCTTATTCCACCTCAGTTACACTACGTCGGCGCTTGCTGCGCAAACAAGTTCTCCAAGTACGCGTGCACCGCCATTACTCTACCACACAAACATAGGGGTTACACTCGTCTGGTGTGAGACGTTCCCTGCGGGAGGGGGGGGGGGGGGGGGGGGTCCTTTCGGGGACAGAACCGCACAGTAACCCTGGGTTCGGTGTGGGGCGGCAGAGGGGTGAAGTGGACTGCGGTAGTCGTCGTGGGGCTGTGGACCACTGCGGCTGCGGCGGGGACGGAGCCTCTCCGTCGTTTCTCGGTCCCCGGTTAACATACAATACAATACAATGTAAATACAAAAAGCACACAGTAATGTGATTTTATTCTTATTATCTCCTTAAGCTGGCTTCTCCGATCCCAGGTTCCCTACCTCAAATCGTTTGGTGGAGCATCCTCTACCTCCTGTTAAATTTTTGCACGCTCTTACGGAAACACCCTGTGTATGATTAGAGCTACATTTCTGTGTGGCAGGTAGAATGGTATCTAGAGCCTGAAAAGGCCCGCATTGTTAGTCTGTTATGGCCGACTGGTCTCATCGTATACTGTCCAGAGTCGTGGGGAATCCGGGCGTGCCAGCGGCCCGATGATCAACTGCACAGGCAGCCACATTCGTTATCAACGTTTTGGTCGACCACGTCCGGCCATCACACAGCGGAGATCGCAGTATTGTGCACTAAGCACATCATAACCCCTTCACATCTGCGTCTTCTATCCGGGAACAGGTAATGTGATCCCTGCAACGTCTGTGTCAACCCGTACCATTAATTGGAGGTTGTCGGCAGTCGGAGTAGACAGTTACCGTCCCATGTGTAGGTTGTTGTTAACACAACAACACAAATGGAGCGATCCCGTGACCGAGAAGTGTCGACTGGGCATGAATGGCTTTGGACTGAATTCAGCAATGAACTGCGGTTCTGTACTATCACGGATGAGCATAGCCAGCGAGTATAGCGGCGACTTGAGGAAGGGTCATATTCTTGCAATGTTTCAGAGACACAAACGAATGTAATTCCTCGCGTCACGGTGCTGGGATCCATCAGGTATGACCCACAGGTCGCTACTAGTAGTGATTCGGCGCGAAATGTCACGGGCACCAAGTGACAGTTTCGTGGTGCTATTTTTCAATACGGCAATTCACTTCCGCAAGTGGTACGTATTTCTATGAACTGGCTGCATGATTTTGAGGTACGCCCGTGGATGGGACCATCTCTTATGTTCCAATCCCAGCAACCAGAATGTCACGTATCAGTTACAACAGTTGTGTGCCAGTTGGCTTCAGGAGAGTTGTAACGTTCCATGTGTAACGTTCTTTTAATAAACAATGAGAAAACTTAATGATTACGTAGAATGAATGTCTAAAATATGGAATGGGTACTAAACTCGAATTATTGTGTGGCGTGTTGTAACTGCAAGTGGTGTACTTACTCTGTGTTATTGTTAAAAATACTTTACACGAACTATTGAGCAATGCAACTCCCAATACCAATAAAGAAATAGTCACTGCAAAATACACTCAGTCCCTTAGGCACTGAATCATCTGGCCCTCTTCAAAACTAATAACTTTGGTCCCTGTGCACATAGCAAATAAATTAAATTGTCTTACCTCTAAAGCAACAACGGTGGAACGCGATGTATTCTGGTCTCTCACAAAAAATATGAATGCCAGCTACAGGCTGAGCAGTGTGCAATTCTGGCCATAATACTTGAAATGCACATGAAATTCTTTTGGTTGATAAACGAGAACATTTAAGAAAATCCAACTTCTTTAAAAAAAATATATGACCTGGATAGGGAGGCAGTACTGATTGTGGTGCATTACTAACACAGAGTACTTTTAGAAAAATTATACTGCAGATTAAGTTTGGCTTTTCAAATACGTTTGACAATTGAAGTTACATTACTCACAATTGATTCACAGACAATGAGATTTAAACGGTAAATATTATCTAACTTCATTAATCCAACATAAATGCAAATCATCAAATTAAATATAGCTCTGTTAACAAATCTTAGAAGCATTACAAAGCGAAATATGTAACTGGCCTTTTTATCGAGACGTTTTATGTGCATTCTGCGGTTACTCAACAATTACAAATAATCAGCCAACTCATCTATACTTACGCACTGGCAGCGAAAACAAAAAAATTGTTCAAATGGCTCTGAGCACTATGGGACTTAACAGCTGAGGTCATCAGTCCCCTAGAACTTAGACCTACTTAAACCTAACTAACCTAAGGACATCACACACATCCATGCCCGAGGCAGGATTCGAACCTGCGACCGTAGCGGACGCGCGGTTCCAAACTGAAGCGCCTAGAACCGCTCGGCCACTTCGGCCGGCAGCAAAAACAGGAATCATAATTATTTAACATCTTTACCTTGGTTGCATGAAGACTTCTGCTTCTATGTTCAACAATATTGACATACCTACATTAATCTAACACTTGGTGGCTTCACACAGCACACCACAATAACTGCCTACTCCATCGTCTTTGGCAACGGCCTTGCCGCAGTGGATACACCGGTTCCCGTGAGATCGCCGAAATTAAGCACTGTCTCGCGTGGCCAGCACTTGGATGGGTGAACATCCAGGTCGCCATGCACTGTTAACATTTTTCGGGGTGCACTCAGCCTCGTGATGCCAATTGAGGAGCTACTCGACCGAATAGTAGCGGCTCCGCTCAAAGAAAACCATCCAAACGACCAGGAGAGCGGTGTGCTGACCCCACGCCCCTCCTATCCGCATCCCCATCTGAGGATGACAAGGCGGTCGGATGGTCCCGATGGGCCACTTGTAGCCTGAAAACGGAGTGCCATCGTCTTTCCTTCACAGACAGCTACCTACAACTATGCACCCAGCTTTCTCTTACTCCAACAAAGCAGTATCTTTGGCTCTGCGGTCGCGCGCAGTCAGCAATCCGCATTATCGAGCCTATCAAAGACTCATCGTTTATAGTGTACTAGTTTCATTTTAATTTATTAATATTCTTCTCTTATTCTGGTGCTACACACAAGTGCGCCACAGTAGAATCCTTTCAGAGTATACAACGGCTTTTCGACACCGTTCCCAACCGAATCCGTGCATACGTCCAGCCAGAGGTGGGGCAACGTCATGCAGAGCAGTGCACTCATACTGCCAATTACTAATAAACTTGGCTCGACGTTCTAATAATTAAAATCAACCACATAAATCTCAACACGTAAAGTTTCATTTCCGTCTTCCTTCTGGCTGTTACACTGTTTTATGTCTGGATCTGTATGTTTGAATCCATACTATTGACGATGATTGACATGAATTAAATCAAAACCCACCTCGTGGACTGTTATATTTCCGAGACAAGGAGGTCTCTGCGCTCTGCCAGGATCCAGAGACCTTCGCTGGCGGCAGCTTAGCCTCAGGACAGGGCCTCCTAAGACAGATGGGTCCCTTGGACAGGTGTCAGACGAAGAGCAGTCCACAAGGTGAAGTGGGGAAGAGTGCTCTTAGACGTAGTCAAGCCGAGCCTCTTAGAGGAGGCAACGACAGTGAAAAACGGGGCAGGACGACCTACAAAACCTGGAGATGGATCCACAGCCTTAGTAAAGGATGCCATCTAAAGCAGACAATCCTGAAGAGGTGTTCTGGGATACCTAGAGATTGCAGCCCCACCACCTAGCTTCCCTGGTTATAGGCCGGTATCCTATAACGGGAAATTATAATGCTACTCAGAATCTCCAGAAACAAGGGAGCCAGATAGATAAAGGGAGCCATATAAACTAAGGATGACCTTGGCATGCAACAGAAACAAACTACTTGAAATTGACAGTTTATTCAGGCTGGGTACTTGGAATGTCAGCAGTTGCAAAGAAAAAGAAGCAAAGTTGGAAAACAAACTACATTCACAAAATGTTGACATAGCCATCATAGCAGAAACCAAAAAGAAAGCAAGAGGTTCCACAACAATAAACAGCTATAACATGATCTACAGCGGACTCCCTGAAAAGGAAAGATCCTGTGATGGAGTTCCTATTCTGTGGAAGAAGACTTTAATGAAGAAAATACATTCTTACACCTTCACCAATGAACGGTTAATTATGGTAAAGAATAAAGAAACTAAGAGGTTAACTGTCGGCAACTGGAGTATATGATGTCTCTGAAGAGATCTACGACATTTCGCAAAGAACTCGATGTAGGATAAACCAGATTGTTTGTCTGATAATAAGAGAAGATTTAAATACAAGGGCGGTAACACTCCAGTGTCAGATGTTATTGATTCTGAACGGGAAAATGTAGTGGATATAGACTGAAGGTATTCCCATTAACTAGTTAAGAATGACGAACATTTTCTTCAGGCATAAATAGATCTACAAATATACCATGTCAGCTAGAGGCTATACCTCAATTATAGACTATGTGACAGCTAATAAGAAGACGTTTTCTCTAGCGAAAGACACAAGTGTGTTCGAACGTCTAGATGTCTCTTCACGCCATTCCTCGTTAGTCTCAAAAACAAAACTACTTTATGTCAGATCTCAAAAACAAAACTACTTTATGTCAGATAACGTCTAAACAGAAACAAAATAATGCATTTAAATTGCGAGTACATCTATTTCATCCGGTCACTACATCAGAAATGGCTTAGAGAGTTTCAATTTAAAAGTGGTTAACATCAACCAGGAATGGAATAATACAAAGGAAGCAGTCCTTTAGCAGCAGGAGCACTTGCCACAAGTAACAAAAGTTCTTTTCAAAAGAGGTCTGCGATACTGGAATGTTGATATACGTCGTCTAATTTAAGACAATTAACTGCCTTACTTGTTGAATTCTCGAGGCGGTCAAGATCTGAGACTACAGTATAAAAGAAAATCAGCTCTTGTGAATAGGAGAAGTCAGGCAAGTTAAAAATAATAGTTGGAAAAAGCATATTACAGATATTCAATATGATCTAAGAGGATGACAAAAGAAAGCATACAAAATAACGAAACATATAACAAAGAATGTAAGGACAATAGAGAAATCAATACAATTTCTGAAACTAATTCTTACAATACCATGAAAGTCTCTGGACAGATGTGCAAGATAGTCATATGATTCACACTGAAGCATGTAGGGATGTAGACTTAATAATCTTGGAGGAATTACAGGATGCAATACGTTCTAGAAAGAACGGAAGACTCCAGGATGTGATTGAATCAGTACAGAACTGAGAAAATATGCACATTCAGTTTTCTGAATACGTGCTGGTAAAGTAGTTATAGCCCAGATATGCCCAGTTTATAACAAGGGAACAGACACGAATGTCATAATTACGAAGGATTAGCTTTCTACTATGCATGTTTTAAATACTGTATGCTACACTTTTAACAAAACGACGAATGCCAGTCTCTGAAACTATACTAACAGATGACCAAAAAGATTTTCGTGAAGGAAGATCATATTCGGACCTTGCATCACTACGACTTCATTAATTGAAAAACACAAAGAGGTTTGAAAAGTAAATAGAATCAAATTGTGGGAAATTTTAAGAAACAAAGAGACGCCATCTCATCTTGTAAGAGCTGTATAGATCAAGCAGTAAAAGTTTTCAGAAGCAGTTCAATTGAATGAATTAAATAACACATATGTAGCTGATGTAGACAACAATCGCCATGACAGGACAACATTTCGGTTCATGGTGGTAAGTGATTCTGTTATTGTGTGATGTTCGTGCTTCGGAAAGAAAGTAAATATCTTTAGGATTTTTTTTTCGTCATCAGTCTTCTGACTGGTTACATGCGGCCCGCCATCAATTCCTTTCCTGTGCTAACCTCTTCATTTCAGAGTAGCACTTGCAACCTACGTCCTCAATTTTTTGCTGGATGTATTCCAATCTCTGTCTTCCTCTACAGTTTTTGCCCTCTACAGCTCCCTCTAGTACCATGGAAGTCATTCCCTCATGTCTTAACAGATGTCCTATCATTTTGTCCCTACCCTTACCAGTGTTTTCCACATAATCCTTTCCTCTCCGATTCTGCGCAGAACCTCCTCATTCCTTACCTTATCAGTCCACCTAATTTTCAACATTCGTCTGTAGCACTACATCTCATCTGTTCCGGTTTTCCCACAGTCCATGTTTCACTACCATACAATGCTGAACTCCAGACGTACAATCTCAGAAATTTCTTCCTCAAATTAAGGCCAGTATTTGATACTAGTAGGATTCTCTTGACCAGGAATGCCCTTTTTATCATTGCTAGTCTGCTTTTGATGTACTCCTTCCTCCGTCCATCATAGGTTATGTTATTGCCTAGGTAGCAGAATTCCGTAACTTCATTTATTTTGTGACCATCAATACTGACGTTAAGTTTCTCACTGTTCTCATTTCTACTACTTCTCATTACCTTCGTCTTTCTTCGATTTACTATCAATCCATATTCTATACTCATCAGACTGTTCATTTCATTCAGCAGGTCATGTAATTCTTCTTCACGTTCACTCATGATAGCAATGTCATAAGCGAATCGTATCATTGATATCATTTCACCTTGAATTTAATTCCACTACTCAAACTTTCTGTTATTTCCATCATTGCTTCCTCGGTGTACAGACTGAACAGTAGAGGCGAAAGGCTGAATCCTTGTCTTACACCCTCTGTAATCCGAGCACTTCGTTCTTGGTCGTCCACTCTTATTATTCCCTCTTGGCTGTTGTTCATTAATTACATGACTCGTTTCTCCCTATAGCTTACCCCTACTTTTCTCATAATTTCGATAATCTTGCACCGTTTTACATTGTCTAACGCTTTTTCCAGGTCGACAAGTCCTATGAAAGAGCCTTAATTTTTCTTTAGTCTTGCTTCCATTATTAACAGGTACGTCAGAATTGCCTTTCTCGTGCCTTTACCTTTTCTAAAGCCAAACTGATCATCATCTAGCGCATCCTCAATTTTCTTTTCCATTCTTCTGTGTATTATTCTTGTCAGCAACTTGGTTGCATGAGGTTTTAAGCTGATTGTGCGGTAATTCTCACACTTGTCAGCTCTTGCAGTCTTCGGAATTGTGTGGATGATGTTTTCCCGAAAGTCAGATGGTGTGTCGCCAGACTCATACATTCTACACAACAACGTGAATAGTCGTTTTGTTGCCACTGCCCTGATGATTTTAGAAATTCTAATGGAATGCTATCCATCCCTTCTGCCTTATTTGATCTTAAGTCCTCCAACGCTCCTTTAAATTCTGATTCTAATTCTGGATCTCCTATCTCTTCTAAATCTACTCCTATTTCTTCTTCTATCACATCAGACAAATCTTCCCCCTCTTAGAGGTTTTTAATGTATTCTTTCCATCTATCCGCTCTCCCCTCTGCATTTAAAAGTGGAATTCCCGTTTCACTCTTAATGTTATCACCCTTGCTTTTAATGTCACCGAAGGTTGTTTTGACTTTCCTGTATGCTGAGTCTGGCCTTTATACATCCTCACAATAATGTGTTAACTGTTCCAACTCGCGCCAGTAAACCTGTGCCTGCCAGAGTATCAGTTTCACAAACTTCTAAGACTGACAATGCGCTGCCATTGCCCCCAACAGAAAATTTTCCACCTGCACTGTCTGGCACATTCACTGAAGGATCTTCACGTGTTTCTGCCCAAAACGGGAAAGTTAGCAGGAAGACGAAGTTAAAGTCCAATGAAATGGAACCTAATGCAACAGTGACGAATCAACAGCCACTGGTGTTCTGAAATTTGGCAGTGGAAATGATCCACATCCAGTGCTCTTGGGTTCCCCACCAAGGTGCAAAGAGAAAACGAAGGCAATGGAAATTAAATAGCTTCAGAAATCATGTAGAAGAACTAAAGCTAGACCAGCTTGCCCATGCCTTCAGGAAATACATTTCAGAGATTCTAATACTCCTGAGCTGAGGGGCTATCGCCCACATAAAAAAGATGAGTTAAGTACCGAAAAGACTTCAACGGTCACCCTAACAACCACATAACAAACAGTTGCTCACTGTGCATTTTTTGTCATTTCACTTGAAATTCTGTTTCATTAATCTGCCGCCGTAGGCATCACTGGATAGCGAGGCACCCTTCAAGTTACTCAACCACTCTCCCCCAGAGTACCTCCTTTTAAGAGATTTCAATGTATATAATTACTCCTGTCCAAGATGTCGAGTAGTTGAAAGGGTATTAAGATCTGAAACGATATGCCTCCTGAAAACGGTCTCCATGACACATTTTTGCACAGTAACAGGGTCATTCTTCGTCATTGATCTAACTGTTTGCCGGCGGCTGTGGCCGAGCGTTTCTAGGCGTTTCAGTCTGGAACAACGCGGCTGCTACGGTCGCAGGTTCGAATCCTGCCTTGGGCATGGATGTGTGTGATGTCCTTAGGTTAGTCAGATTCAAGTAGTTCTAAGTCTAGGGGACTGATGACCTCAGATGTTAAGTCCCATAGTGCTCAGAGCCATTTTGATCTAACTGTTTGCTCTCCTGGTCTCACAGATTCTGGCCAGTGAAAGGTGGTGGATGACCTCCACTCTAGCGACCACTCCCGTATGTCTGTCCACCTTTTACAAAGAACAGAGTCTGAGAGAGAGAAAACTACCCAAGTGGTTGGTTTGCAGGCAAACTGGACGCTTTATAGCCAGTTGGCTGTACTTGAGCGCCAGCACAACGTCTGAGATTCGATCCATCACATCACCGATGTGATCCATGCTGCTGCTGATGAGTCCATACCACAATCGACTGGCCTTCACAGGAGGCAACCTGTTGCTTGGTGAAACAGTCAATGTCGTTGCGGTATATGGATCAGGCAGACGGCACTGTATAGATTCAAGTACAGTCTATTGGCAGAGAACCTTGGTGGCTTTCATTTAGTATGAGGGAAAGCCCGGCAGACAGTAAAGATGAGGAACAAACGGTCATGGTACGAGTTTCTGAAGTCTGTTAATCGGTCAGGTTCCACCAATGGAGTATCGTAATCAGTAATGAAGACATCTGGGAAAGGGATGTTGGGTCCATTAGCCGCCATATGGGACAGTGAAGTCCTGGACGTTACGACTGTAAAGATCGCACAGACCATGACACAGTATTTTTACGAAGTTTGGGAGAGAAGCGGACATCTTTTCGATTGCTACAATGTGTGGGAACTGGACACAGCATTAACTGCAGCTGGAGGGACTGTCCCCGAGAGGACTTGATACAGTATGGTGTGCTATGGTACTTTATCCTGTACCTAAAGAAATCGTACTTACCTTTTTCGTGAGATATGGAGTGATGAAGAATAACCTGATGCTTGGAGCGAATCGGTAATTATCCCCATTCTTAAACCAGCGAAGGACAGCATACACCCTAGCAGCTGTCGTAATGTCGCTCCTGCAAGCTATGAAGGAGAGAGACTAGAGCAGACGATCAACTTGCACCTTGTTTGAACTCTGGAATCTAGAAATCTCCTCAGTCGCTTCCAGTATGGGTTCAGAAGATATTTTGGGAATGAAAACGTGCTCGAGGTAGGCTGTATTCTGTTTATTATACATGCAATCGGCCAATTTCAACTGTGGGTCATTTTCAAGTACCTGTAATATGCTAAAAAATTGTGACATTTACCAATGGAGATCTTAGTTTTTAGTCAGGCTAATATCCCCCATAGGAAGTCCGGCATATTTGTAAAGGTTTTAACATGAAAATGAATGTCACTTTTCCACATGTAACATGACACGTGATATATGAGCTATGAATCAGCCAGCGCTATAAGACTTACAAAGTGTAAGTTCTAAACGAGGCTATCTTCCTCAAAACTATAGCTACTACTTCCATTTCGCATCAAGCTGCAGAGTAATTTAGATTCCCCATAAAGGCAATGCAAAGTAGTCCCCTTCCATTCACTTAACCTGCAGGATCCAACATCTGTACTGTAGTATATTGTTGAAATAAATGCAGTGACATGGTGTAAGCCAAGTATGGTTTACAGTTTTATTCTAACATTTTATAAAAGTAAAGGGAAAAAATGCGACCAATATACAGGGTGTACAAACTCTAGAGATTGCTCGATGAGATGATACCGAAAACCCATCGACCAGGGAAGACACGATTGAGATGCATCCGGACGTTAACAGCGAAGTGGGCTGGAGCAACATTGTGTAGCACTCACATAACCCATCGAATCGTCAATGGCACTTCTTCCAGCGGGGGAGGTAAAGTCACCCGCGATAAACGCCGATGATTCTGGACTGTTAGGCGAAGTGAAAGGAAGATGTCCCAAAATATGGTCGCCCATTATCCCAGCCCACACGTTCTAGCTGCACCAATGCTGATGATTCGCTGTCACCATACTATGGGGGTTCTGCATACTCTATCCCACAGATGACTGTTATGAAAGTTGAAGATACCACTCCACGTAAAGGTGGCCTAATCTGTGAACAGGATGGATGATGTGAATCGCAGAATCATTGTTGCCTGGTGAAGAAACCAGCGACAAAACTGTTCCCGAAGTGGAAAGTCTGTCGCTAGTAAGCCTTGTACACACTGTAAGTGATAAGGGTAGTAACAATTGTCATGGAGAATGTTCCACACGGTCGTCTGGCGTACCCTGTACTGGCGGGCCAACTGCCAGGTACTGACACAGCGGTCCCCTTCCACAGTGTTAATCACATATTCCTCCAAGTCTGATGTCTGAACATTTCGGCAACGTCCTTCATGATTTCCTGCTTTCTGAAACGACCCAGTCTCAGAAAAACGGCGAAACACTGTTGCCAACATTGAATGCTGTGGTTGTTGTCGGCAGGGATAGGTCTTCTGATACAACTTTGCTGCCAGCCACCCGCTGCCATTTGCCTTGCCATATTTTAAATACTTGTTCGAAAGCTCTCAATTCGAATACGGAACCATTGTGTACAACGCTGTATCACATCCACCACAAGGTGATCAGTAAGAGAAGTGAATCCGACACAACATTACCAATGACTGTGACAGAAGAGGGAGCTAGGGCATGACGCTTGAGGAACAGTATCACCCTCTAGGAGGAAACCAAGCGTACCGTAACTGTGGCTGAATGTTACAGCGCGCATTAGATCACAGTCTCTGTAACAAAGTATGATTGAGTAAATGGTGTCTAGTATTACCGGACATAAGTTCATTAGACCATTTTTGTTTCGTATCCTCTCATTGATCAATCCCTAGAGTTGGACATTGTGGAAAAAATCACCCTGTACATAATCTGTTACTGATCCTAATGATCCACATGACGTATTTGTTACTACATCATTATCATTTATAGACGGACTGGCACACTTCATTAAAAGGCCCGACGTAATCTCTCGCGGTTCGGACTTTGTACTGTAATTTATAAAACTTCATATGGCGTGACATATTATGTGTGAGTTTCGATCTTCTACTTTTATATTGAAAATAGAACACGTATGAGAGCACGTATGTCATCCAGTAGCTTACTTAATGTTATCGACCATACATAGGATTCGAAACATCTTTGGTCATACCATAACAACTTTGCCTGTACTGGCAGCTTTCTGTGTCGGCAGATGGACGTAGTCATGCACAGTATTACGTTATTTTTGATCACATACGCGCAGAAGTATACATATACCTATCCACATGTGAAATGAAGCTGGAAGTTTAAAATAAGTTAGTAACTTGGGATACACAGCATATGTATGTGCGAGACCGTGGAGACATTTAATGTATGAACGAATGTCACCATTTTTGAACGTATTACAGTTGCTTGAAAATTACCCAAGGTTGAAATTGGCCAATTACACGGATAATAAATAGATTACGGTCTACGTGGACCATGTTTTCGTTGAGGCTGTGGACCCCCACCCTACTGCAGGCGGCTATACAGGAGGGTTTCCTACGAAAGTAGCATTTATCACCAATTGAAAAGGAATGCGGCACTACAAGGACAGTATCATCTGTCAGTTACACGAATGGCTATTTCGTGGTCGTCTTCCCATTTGTCTGAGGTCCTTCCTTGCTGAACCTCATTTCCAGAGCAGAGTAAGGACTACTCTTTCCGATAGATTTCCTCGGGCTCACGGTAGAGAAGATGCTGAACTACACCACTATGGCATGACATTGGCCAAGGAGCCTACAGGACAAGCCCTATACAGAGCGTGTGTGCAGAGGCGGCGAGATGTCGTCTGCTCGGCGACGATTCAAACTGTTCGGTATACGGGCAGGGCGGCATTTACTGAATCCAGGAGTGTTGGGTTGGGTTGTTTTAGAGGAGGAGACCAAACAGCGAGGTCATCGGTCTCATTAGATTAGATAAGGATGGGGAAGGATGTCGGCCGTGCCCTTTTCAGGCATTTGCCTGAAGAGATTTAGGGAAATCACGTAAAACCTAAATCAGGATGGCTGGACGCAGGATTGAACCGTCGTCCTCCCGAATGCGAGTCCAGTGTGCTAACCACTGCGCCACCTCGCTCGGTCTATCCAGGAGTTATCCGATGAACGTGCAGAGATAGGGTTCGCGCAAAGCACCGCCCTAGTGATCGTGATTTCAAATTCCAATCCGATTCTGATTCACTTACAGCTCTACAGACTATCCAGCACATGTACCCAGTACATACACTCGTCGATAACGTCCAAGACACCCTCCTCCAGTTGCAAAGATAGATACCTGCACACGTGGGGATTTGTGAAAATGAGATAGTTACAGAAGAATATACCCCTCTCAACGTAACCCAATGCCCTGGTGTCGTGCTGTCGTAGCTGGGTAGATCGGTAATGTGTAGTGGACTGACAAGACAGCCAGTCCACAGTGACGGGTAACCGAAAGGCAAGCGCTTAAACTCACGCAGGCTGGCGTGAGGTCTGAAACAGGATACGTAATGAATGCTATAAAGAAAAGTACGTAGCTTCTGGAATACTTAACTTTAATCCATAAATGTAGAACATTGTTCTTGTTGATACAGTATTATCATCTCAATATAACTTGGTGATGGCGCCTTGCTAGGTCGTAGCAATTGACTTAGCTGAAGGCTATGCTAACTATCGTTTCGGCAAATGAGAGCGTAATTCTCCGTGAACCATGGCTAGCAACGTCGGCTGTACAACTGGGGCGAGTGCTAGTAAGTCTCTCTAGACCTGCCGTGTGGCGGCGCTCGGTCTGCAATTACTGACAGTGGCGACACGCGGGTCCGTCGTATACTAGCGGACCGCGGCCGATTTAAAAGGCTACCACCTAGCAAGTGTGGTGTCTGGCGGTGACACCACAGAATGCGTCTTTGGGGGAAGAGTGGCAGGGTGTGTGATAGGTAACAAGCTGAGATGAATAAAAGGGGGCTATAAGGCTGTGGCGCACCTGCTCCGGTCTGTTAGTCTGCCTAACACGTCTTCGAATAGGTTACAGCCCCTTGACGCATGGCTTTCTTCTCTGACTTGAAGAACCGCCAGTTTGTGATGTATGTGGCTTGCTGATTACAGTTCACTACATTTTAACTGACTGTAGTGCATATAATAACCACAGGCTACAAGCCGATTTATTAGCAGACTTCCCTCAATTTTAGGCGGTGATATGAATGTGGAACATGTTTTACGATCTTGTGGTTTGTTTGCCATTCTACCTATACTCTTAAGTAGAAGTTTTTAGTCTGTGTAGAGGATGGTTATTATATTAATGATCGGCGAATCGTATTTTCTGAAACTACTCTTTGTGTCTTTTCATATCAGGTTGGTGTTTTAATAGCCTGTCTTGAATCGTTTCTCTCCTTATACCTTTCGGAACGACTGTGAGTGCTAATGCGAGGAAGAATGGAAGAGGAAGCACATCTTCATCTGATATGTCTTAACCCAATCCGTCTCAGGCAGTAATCGTAAGTGGGCTAATTACCACGATGTTCAGCGTCCTAAACAAGTAAAAATAACAACATATTATTTCATTCCTGTTTCATTATTTTAGAACCTCTTTTTGGTTTTTGTTATTATGACCATTTCAAAATTTTGTGTCTTTAGGTCATTTTCCAGTTCTGATTCCTTATCTCTGAAACTACGGACATTCCAAGTAGCCAATTTGAACACACTGTCTATTCCAAGTAGTTTGTTCCGGTTGTTTCTTGAGGTCGTGTTCAATTTATCTGTCCGGCTTGCTTTCTGTCGAGAATCTGGGAATAATATTACAATCCTCCCATTATAGGCTGCCGGCCTGTTGCTATGATAGCTGGGTGCTGGGGCTGCCGCCAATAGGAGTCCCAGAATACTTCTCCTTCTTTTGAGTTCAGGCTGTCTCCCTCAGTGGTTGCCTTCGCTATGGCTGGGGATCCTTCTCTCCAGGTTTTGTAGTTGTCCTTCCCTGTTTTGCATCAAGGTTGCTTCCTCAAGAGAAATGCTTCTCAACCTTTCTGAGACCACTTCTGATCCCTGAGTGTAACCAGACATTAATTGGCAACCCCCCCCCCCCCCCCCGTCGTACCCACTATCATCAGAATTAGCGCCTAACTAAACTTTAGAACAAAACCGAATTTCCTTTGAACACTTAATAACATTATGTTTTTCTAGGTGCTTTACTGATCCACGAATTGATGAGTCAAAGGGACAACTGGTATTACTTATTTCTAACAACCTTTTTTATAAGATGATGAAGTAATTCACAGTATATCGCGAATGGTACTTACAGCTCCTTGCCAGATAAGAAAGATTACTATCCATGTTGAGGGTACATACTTAATAACACTTAAGGGGGATACTTTACTGGTCATTCCACCCTATAATGCTATATTTGTTACCCCGTGACAGGACAGTCTTTCATCTGGTCTGTAATAATACACGTCTATCAGTATAACTTGAAATCGCGGGAAAAACGCAAGTCGTGAGTTACCTGCTACACGAATTTGCAATAACATTGAAAGGAAAAACAATAGTTAAATATCATGGGAGTTGGTAAAGTACACTGCAGCCCATATTTAATAACAGAATGGACACGAGAACAGTAGCAGATCATAGAGAGAAGAATGGAAAAGTACATGAAGCGAAGAGGAATGAAGTGCTGGCAGCTAGTAATTATCCATACGAACACACCGATGATGCTACCGTACGGCAACGAGCTTGACGAGTGTATGAACAATCACATTCAGATGTTGAGCCCGTCACAATTAAAACAAGAGTCAATGGACGAGGTAAATGACGAAGCTTGCGTGGAAGACAGTAAATACGCGAATGAATCTATTGAAATGCTGAGCCCATCGCAAATAAAGAAAGAACAGATATAGATATACGATGTAGAATCAGATCATGAAGACGTGCTAAGGCAGCATAGCGAAAAATTATTAAGCACAAATAACCTATTACAACTTTTGACCTCATAAATCAGAGCACAGAGTAGTCACCGTAGGAATCAAATTGAAACATTGGTTAATCAGTCGGGTAGAATTGCTAGTGTCTTTGATAATAAACTCAAGTAGTATTATTAGCCATGACAATAAAACTAAAACACAGAGTATTAAAATCCAAGCCGGCCGGAGTGGCCGAGCGGTTCTAGGCGCTACAGTCTGGAGCGCGACCGCTACGGTCGCAGGTTCGAATCCTGCCTCGGGCATGGATGTGTGTGATGCCCTTAGGTTAGTTAGGTTTAAGTAGTTCTGAGTTCTAGGGGACTGATGACCTCAGAAGTTAATCCCATAGTGCTCAGAGCCATTTGAACCATTAAAATCAAAGGATTGACAATGTAAATAAAAAGCAGACATTTTGAATACTAAAATCAAGGAAATGAAAGTGGAAACAGGCAACATAAACACTAGTGTTGCTATTATACAAGGAAAAATTAACGACATGAGTTCAGAGTTCGATTCGGAAATCTAAAATGTCCTGGAAAGTATGGAATCTACAGTACATACAATAGTACATGAAAAGGTTTCTGGTTTGACAAGCGACATTGTTGGTGAACATATAAAGTAGGAATACCACATTTGAGAAAAACCATATTTGATTCGGAAAAGGACTGAGTAAACAAATAAATGATTATAAACAGGAGAATAATCAAAACACTCTCACATTTAAAGCACAATTTGCTATCTTGAAAAAAAAATTTAGAGACAAACAGAATTATGTTGCTGAGTTGCTTGTAGTAAATTGTTGGATGGTGAAGACAAATCTGATTCAGCTAAAAGGCATAATCTCTGTTGATCCATCGTGGATAGGGACAGCGGCTGGTGAGATATTTATCAAAGAAAGATCACCAAACAGCCGTATGTTTTCAGAAGTTGTTATTTTACGTATACAACCAGTTTCGGCGTTTCATTAATGCTATCTTCAGGTCTATATGCACTCCATGTACAGAGAATCAGATACATCGACGCATGTGTAACTTGAGCCATCAATACCTGGGTTCCGTGAGTTTTTTGTGGATTGTGTACTTCGAAGACTTGTCAAGAGCTGTTGTCAAGCCTTCGAAGTACACAATCTACAAAAAAATTCACGGAATTAAATTACTGATGGCTCCGGTTAAACATGCATCGCTGTAGCTGATCCTCTATACATCGAGTGCATAGAGGCATGAAGATATCATTAAATAAATGCTGAAATTGGTCGTTTAAATGAAATAACAACTTATGAAAACATACGTCTATGTGGTTATTTTTCTTTGGTAAAAGGCATGATAGGTGGCACCCATTGAATTACTTGAAAACTACAGAAGAATTTTTCATGAAGACGTGACAGACCAGGAAAAGATTAACATAATAATCAGTGTATTGGCGAGTGATACCAAAAGATGGGGCCGGAATTTCGACACAAATCAAATTACTTTTACGGATTTTAAACAAAAGTTTACTGAAGAATAATAGTCTGAACTGAAACAAGATTGTTGTGGCGAGAGTTCATAATGCCCAGAAGGTATGACAACAGAAGCAGAAATTCTATGACAAATTTCTGCAAATCAAGGTTCAAGAAATTAATCCATTTAAGAAGCAGACCATTCGTATCCTAAATCATTTACAAGCTATAAAAAAAGCTCCCGGAAGATTCAGAAAAGTACGTATGTAGTTATCACAAATTCTTTTCTACTAGGTCTACAAGTTTGCTTCTGCCGTTTTTTCTCAAAGTTCGGGGCTTTATTGTGAAAAACTTACCAAAAAATTATGATTCATAGTATTGCGTATCGCTGGCCACTACATTCTCCCATCTTTCAGATAGCATACGAATCGCGTGGCGGAAGAACTGGGCGTCTTTTTTGGGGATCCATGAATCGATTCAATTTTGCACTTGTTCATATGATCGGAAGTGCTGGTCAGCCAGACTGTATGCCACTGATCGAAAAAGGTGGTAGTCAGGGAGAGCAACGTATGCAGAATGCGGCGGGATGGATGGGACTTCTCATTTCAAAGTTTGCTTGTGTATTTTGACGGGTTTTGCGATATGGGGTCGAGTACCGACCTGCTGCAAAATTACCTTTACGTGTCTATCGCTGTATTGTGGCCATTTGTGTTTCAGTGCTGGGCTCGAACGCATCAATTGCTTTCGATAATGATGTCCTGTGACTGTCTTCGTCTGTTTCAGTAGCTACGAAAACGTTCTGTCTTCCACCGCCATGCCGGTCTTCGACATCAAAATCACCGTTCTTAAGGCTTTGAAAACATTCTCTGCATGTTCTTCCACTAATAGTTCTCTCACCATTGGTCTTACCCAGGATTTTAAGAGCCGCAACCGCAGATTTCTTCATTAAAACAGAAAATTAAAACTTCTCGCAAATGGCGAGAAATGGCTACGTGAGTTGACGTACTTAATCGAGAATAACCTTACGATGCAATCACAAATCGACTAATATTTTTATGGTACTATGTTTTCAGATGCCTAAGTTTATTGTATTACACCTGTGACCTACCACCTGAACCCCACTTGCGCTACTGCCGTCTATTGCAAAACGGTGGAAGCAAAGTTGTAGACGTATACTTTTTTAGAAGACCACTGGAGTGGGAATCGTGATTACCGACAGGCAAACAACAACTGGAATTATCACAATGATAATGGTCAGGATGACAACAGAAGATATCGCGTCAATGTAATGCGCCGAGGAAGAGATAGAGGACGATTTAATTCAGCCATGCACGGTATAGATTTTGTGCTACAAAGTTATAAGGACAAAAACAATGAGGAAAATAAGGGCTACATATGTTGCAGGCCAAAGTAATGCGGAGAAAGTATCTCAGACCAGACGTAGGAAACAGCATTGAAATACGTATTATGAATTCTGTGCACAAGATAGTAACCATATAGATGTAGATATGAAGTCTTGGGAGTGCTAACGGCTTAAAAACATATGTGCACGGAAATGAATCACGGCAAACAGGTAACAAAAAAACTGTGTGATTACAGACAGAGCTCCCACTAGTAACGGATAGAGCAGAAAGATCATTTTTTGGTTGGTTGGTTAGTGTTTAACGTCCTGTCGACAACGAGGTCATTAGAGACGGAGCACAAGCTCGGGTTAGGGAAGGATTGGGAAGAAAATCGGCCGTGCCCTTTCAAAGGAACCATCTCGGCATTCGCCTGAAACGATTTAGGGAAATCACGGAAAACCTAAGTCAGGATGGCCGGAGACGGGATTGAACCGTCGTCCTCCCGAATGCGAGTCCAGTGTGCTAACCACTGCGCCACCTCGCTCGGTCCGAAAGATCAGTTGTGAATGCACTAGTCCTCTCAGCGGAGGAGTGTAGTGACGACACAGTAGCAAGCAACGAACGCGCCCCAATAGCTTGTAACGCTGGAAATGTATATCCTCCTATTTCCATCTATTGTACTATAATTTTTTTCCTTCTTTTGTTACCTGAAGATATGACATTTCCATCTCTTTATGTATTGTAATTGTTCTACTATATATATATATATATATATATATATATATATATATATATATATATATATATATATATGCATTTATGTCGATGTATAATTGGTTTGTTTTGTAAATGTTATTTGTATATTTACGCTGAGTCTGGCCTAAGGAAAACTATGCTATCGAACGATTACATAGATAGGTCGTGTGGAGAACCAAAGTGTTTAGGATCTTTGGTAGTGTTAACTCTGCCGCATGGAGCGCGGGCAGAGAGGTTGGGCTGGAGTAGGGCGGTGGAGCAGGTGTGTTGTGTGACGCTCCCGGAGTTGCCGCGCTTTCGGGGTTTGGCAGCATCTAATTGCGCTCGACTGGCTATGATAGATTCTGACACGGCGTCGCGGACGAGAAGCATTAGCTGGCGCACATCAAGAGCCCGTTTCGCCTGGTGACCGTGTCGAGAAGAAGGCGCGCCAACATCCCCAGCTTCTGCAACAGCGACGGCCGACAATGAGTGACTGTCGCCACCTCCCCGATCGACGACTGCAAACCTTCATTCAACCAACAAGGAAGACTAAAAGCACATAAAGTTTTAGAACTGTATGGCAGACCTCAGCTCTTCAAACTGTTGCATCACAAAAATACAGCAACTTAGCATGAACCTTTGTTGCTCATTGTCCCAATTGCATTACCAAGCAGGGTCCCTTCCTTTTCTGGAATGAACCCGAGTGTCGTTGAAATTCATACGCCAGCATTAAAGTAATATCATTCCATTTCACTGCTTTAATTCCAAAGTTCAGTTAAAGTATTCATAGCTGGCTACAATATTAAGATTACACAAGCAGAAATTAAGAGTGCAAGTTTTGTTACCATATTTTAGCTTACCTGTGACTACAGCTCAGCTTGGTACGTACTAAATGTTACTATTGTTACTTGTGCAGAATCATTTAATTCAAGTTCAAAGTTAAATCTCTTATTTCTTAATTGGGTGGATTCAAGTAGCTTTTGAATTGATTGTTGAGGTAGCCCAAGATTAACCCTATTTTATTGAATTTCGTAGTGCTTCAGAAACAAAGTTCACTATTAATTTCAGTCACTAGATTAACTTTCAATTTTCCGGTTTTATTAATTCTTTTGCTAAACTGAGTCAGAGTGTAGTGAAATTTATTACTTCTGACAAACATCCAGTTTTCACACAGCACGTGTCAACCTTCAGTTGCCACACGTTTAGTGCTAATTAAATGTGCATTAATCTTTCGTTTTCAGTTATTATACTAGTTGTCCTTAGGACTGGCGACCGTAATTTTCCCCAAATCTCAAATATCTAATTAACGTCAATTAATTGTTAACGTAACGACCGCACATTTACTTTCTTTATTAATTTTACCCTTTTCTCAAAATTAATTTTCACCAATTTCATTTGCATTTTTCCTTTCATTTGGATGTAACCCTTTCCTCCCTCTTTACGGACAAATTAACTTCTGTGACGATTGCTTTCCCCAAATTTCCATTAGGTGCACGCGGATTATGGTCGATAAGTGAGGGGGAGGTTACACGTGGCGACCTGGTGACAGGACAAGCTTCGGATTTGAGGTTGTTCTGGACACGAATTTTGCATTGTGCAAATCTTGTAACAAAGCACTTGTTACGAACAGGTAGTTACGTCAGTGAGAATAAGTAGTGGGAGGAATCCTAATTAGATTTGAGATTTGGCATTTTTATTGAAAATTGTTAAAATGAGTGAAGGCAACAGTTACCAAAATTTGGTAGACGGAAAAGGAACAACGGTCGTACAGTGGGAAACGCGCACCGCGGAACCCATTGTTCAGGGGCAGGCGGCTAGCATGAAAGACGCGACCGCCGAAACGCAACAAAGAGCAGTAATGGAATTCCAAACTTTAGAAAATGTTTCGGAATCGGAAGTGAAAATCAAATCTGAACCCCTTGATGACGAATACGGGGGGACAATTAAAGAGGCACCCGCTACGGAAGTAAAACCGCTGGTTTCCGGGAATTTAACTGATTTACTGAATTTTTTGATTAACGAAATCAAGGCTCAGTCTAGCAAGATAGAAACTCAGTCGGCAGAAATTAAAGCTCAGTCTGCCAAGCAAGAAGCTCAGTGCGAAAAAATTGACAGGAAGCTAGACAATCAGAACAAAGCTATTAATGTTGTTAACAACAATGTTGGAGTTGTTAACACAAAAGTTGACAAAATCAAAGAAGATATTGTTGTGATTAATACCGAAATCGGTAATCTTAAACAGGAAATGGTAGGCGTTCAGGCGGAAATTGCGAGCATAAATACTCGTTTTGATTCCGAAATTAGCTGAATCGAGAAAAGTGTAGGAGAAGCAGTTGCGCCGATCATGGAGAATAAGGTGACGGAACAAATTCAATCAGTGCAAAAAGAGGACCAACAGAAGGTGGAAACTTTAAAGGCTTTAGTGCCCACTCCCTGTTTCTTTGGCTTAATTACAAGTGCCTTGTTAATTTGCCGGGTAGAATATCCATTCCATGCCATAATACCAAAATTTGCCAGAGTGACGCATTTTATTAAGACTGCCACTGCACGGAAGATAACGGAAAAGGCCAGTCACGCTATTGTTAAAGAGAGAATTTGCCACACACGACGAAGATTGGATGCCATTTCAGAAGAATTGTTCCATCTGCATCTGAAGATTGCATCATATCTGTCTACTGTATCATGGGACTGGATTGATGGAGTAACCTCCGCAAAATCTGAATGGGTACACAAGGATGCAAGATCTCGGCAGATGTCAAAATTTGATCGTCTGGTGCCACAACAGTCGTCGCCACAGGGGATTACTGCACATCGTTCCCTTGTTAACCTCACAGACAAGAATTTGGACGACGCGACGCTGTCGGATTTAAGTAAGGGTTTGAATTTTGCACCTACACCTAGAGCAAACAAGGATAAACAAGGATAATGGAATGTAGTCGAATTAAGTCGGGTGATGCTGAGGGAATTAGATTAGGAAATGAGACACTTAAAGAAGTAAAGGAGTTTTGCTATTTGGGGAGCAAAATAACTGATGATGGTCGAAGTAGAGAGGATATAAAATGTAGACTGGCAATTACAAGGAAAGCGTTTCTGAAGAAGAGAAATTTGTTAACATCGGGTATAGATTTAAGTGTCAGGAAGTCGTTTCTGAAAGTATTTGTATGGAGTGTAGCCATGTATGGAAGTGAAACATGGACAATAAATAGTTTGGACAAGAAGAGAATAGAAGCTTTCGAAATGTTGAAGATTAGGTGGAATGATCAGGTAACTAATGAGGAAGTATTGAATAGGATTGTGGAGAAGAGAAGTTTGTGGCACAACTTGACTAGAAGAAGGGATCGGCTGGTAGGTCATGTCCTGAGGCATCAAGGGATCACAAATTTAGCATTGGAGGGAAGCGTGGAGGGTAAAAATCGTGGAGGGAGACCAAGAGATGAATACACTAAGCAGCTTCAGAAGGATGTAGGTTGCAGTAGGTACTGGGAGATGAAGGAGCTTGCACAGGATAGATTAGCATGGAGAGCTGCATCAAACCAGTCTCAGGACTGAAGACCACAACAACAACAACACCTAGAGCTCCACCTTTGATAAGTTTTGTGAGTCGTGTTGAAGAAGCCGCATGACGCCTTCCTATGGAAACTGCAGAGGAAGTAAGGAGGGAAACTTGCCATGCTCCTCTGAAGGCTCCTCCTCAACACAGTAACATTACCTCCGCAGAAAGGGCTGCACTGCGAAATCTCCGAGAAGATCCGGACGTTGTGGTACTGAAGGCTGATAAAGGCAATTTAACTGTACTGTTACCTCGCAGTTTGTATGTGGATAAGATGTATGGTCTCCTAAATGATTCTGCCTACAGGAAGGTTGATAACGACCCTACAGGATGTGTGCAGCGGAAGACATCTACACTCCTGCATTCTTCCTCGTTGCCTCCAGAGACGATCAAGCGCTTAAGACCTCATGGCAGCGTACCTCCAAGACTGTATGGCCTTCCGAAGGTACATAAAGACGGACTACCCTTACGGCCAATAGTGAGTAATATTGGGGCCACCACTTACGATTTAGCCCAACATCTTGCATCCTTGCTGAGGCCATTTGTGGGCAAATGTCCGCATCACATACGTAACTCGGCCGATTTTATCAACAGACTGGGGACTCTCCGCCTAAGTACTTCTGGTCTTTTAGTTAGTTTTGACGTGGTGTCTCTTTTTACAAAGGTACCTCTTGCAGACTCCTTGGCACTGATTGGCACTAAGTTTCAGGTGGGAATCACTGCTTTGTTTCGCCACGCTCTCTCCTCAACATATTTTATGTTCAACCAAGAATATTTTGAACAGATTGACTACGTCGCCATGGGTAGCCCCCTGTCTCTCTTGGTGGCCAACCTTTTTATGGAGGATTTTGAGGAGAGAGTACTTGAATCAGCAGCCCTCAAACCAACTGTTTTTTGGAGGTACGTGGATGACACTTTCGTAGTGTGGCCTCATGGAGAAGAAAAATTAATGGACTTTTTAAATCACCTCAACTCCATTCATGAGAACATTCGGTTTACCATGGAATTAGAGAAAAATGGTTGCCTCCCGTTCATGGATGTGCTAGTTACACGGAAGAGTGATGGCTCTCTGGGGCATTCGGTTTATCGAAAGCCCACACATACTGATTTGTATTTAAATTCGTCCAGCTGCCATCACCGATCACAAACAATGAGTGTCCTTAAACCACTTGTACACAGAGCTCATGTAGTGTCAGATGCAGATATTTTGCCTGAAGAGCTTGCCCATCTGAAGAGGGTTTTCAAAGAGAATGGATATTCTACCCGGCAATTGCAATTAAGCCAAAGAAACAGGGAGTGGAGAAAGAAGAGAGCACGTCTACTAGATCTCTAACTTTTCTTCCCTTTGTTGGCAACATTTCCTTCAAAACTGCAAGAATCCTCCACGGTTTCGAAGCGAAAGTAATTTTCCATCCACCATCGAAGATTTCCGACCTGCTGGGATCAGTGAAAGACGATCTGGTATTGCGGAAGGCGGGAATTTATAAAATACCTTGTCAGTGTGGCATGTCATATATAGGACAAACATTGCGAACAGTAGAAGAACATTGCACTGAACATCAGCGCTGTACTCGCCTTTTGCAACCTAGCAAGTCTGCAATTGCTGAGCACTGCATTTCCACTGGACACTCAATGGAGTATGACAAAACAACAATTTTGGCCACAGCATCATCCTTTTGGGACTCCGTCATAAAAGAATCAGTGGAAATTCGCATGACAGACAATCTTATCAACCGTGACAATGGCTACCAACTAGATAATGCGTGGAACCCCGTCATCTCTAAGATCTGCTCCAGACGAAGATGGCCGCGGCAATTGACAACGCCGAAGACAGCTGAGTTCTGCAGTTGCACCAGCGAGGGCTCTGCTGGCGGGCGGTGTGGTTCGTCTCTCCACATGATTTTGACGCATGCGCGGAATACTCACTGCACGCTATATATTACGGAACGGAGGGCGTCTTCGTCAGTCTTCGATGGCTACTGAGGATGGCTGGCAGTTGTCCAGTCGAAATATCGTGAATGGAAGCTAACGACGACCTGCTGCAAGCCCGAAATCTTTTTGAAAATGTTAAAACGCGTTACTGACAGAGTGAAAACTTGCGATTTATGTCAGAAGGTGAAGGTTACCAACTGTACGAGTCGTGGTCCTATGCAAAGTATAAGGCCTAACGACACCTTTGAATTACTGTGCGTAGACTTGTATGGACGTTTGCCCAAGCCATCAGGAAACTTTCAAAATGGTTCAAATGGCTCTGAGCACTATGGGACTTAACATCTGTGGTCATCAGTCCCCTAGAACTTAGAACTACTTAAACCTAACTAACCTAAGGACATGACACACAACCGTGCCCGAGGCAGGATTCGAACCTGCGACCGTAGCGGTCACGCGGTTCCAGACTGAAGCGCCTAGAACCGCACGGCCACACCGGCCGGCCCAGGAAACTTTGCCTACATTTTAGTAGTGCTAGAAGCTTTTTCCAAATTCTTCAAACTACACCCGATTAGGAAAGCTACAGCCAAAGCGGTCTATAGCAAGCTTGTGGACGATTATTTTGTTCATATTGGTAAGCCCAAGGCGACTCTATCAGACATTGGGGCACAATTTACTTCTAGGTTGTGGAATGAAGGCATGGCAAGTAATGGGGTCGAAGTGATCCATATTTCAGCTTACTGTCCGGCTGGAAAGCCCACTGAGAGGTATATTCGCGAGCTAGGCCGACTTTGCCGTACCTATTGCCATCACAACCATAGGACATGGGGCAAATATGTAGCAGAATTTGAGAGAATTATGAACACCTTGAGACATGAGTCTACGGGATTTTCTCCAGAGGAAATCCTGTTAGATGACAAACGTAAAAGTTTAGTGGAAGACATAATCAAATTTCCTCCACGGATTGACATTAGTATTGGTGTGAAAAAAGATCGTTTGCGAGAAATAATGAAGCTAAAAGCCGATGCTCTCATACGTCGTCATGACGCTAAAGCGCGTTTTGCTAAGTTTGCAATCGGAGACTTGTAAAAGCTCATGAGAAATCGAGCGAGATAGACAATGAAATCTCTAAATTTAAGTTTGTTTATAATGGACCATATAAAGTCATTGGTATACCTCACACAAATGCTTATTGCTTAGAGTATCCAAGCTCTGGAAAACTATTAGGTATACGGAACATTGTAGACTTGAAATTGTACCAACCTAGGATTGATTAATACCACAGAATGGGTAATTTGTACAGTATGTAAATATAGAGAGTAAGATTTAACGATTTGCTAGATTGCCATGCTTTTCCCTGACCAAGAGGACATTAAAGAAGTTGTAATTAATAAGTAATTAATTTTGACTAAATGATTTAAGAGTAACTGATTATTAATCAATTGAAAATTCCAAGTTGCTAGTTTAAGTTTTCAGCTGAGTCACACTAGATTAAGGAAAGTAAATATGATTTTGTAACTAGCTGTAAGATTTCATAAATATGTGACTTACTAGTCATTGCCGATGTACTTAGACGCTGTTTTAAGTTTCAGGCTAGTGCATGCGTGTGATGATGGACAGTATTCAGTTATCCACTGTGATAGTGGTAATGAACTCCTTGAGATTACTCGGGAGTGAGTTCTTCCGAAAGAATTCAGTGAAACGGACGTTCTGGAAATGCCGTTACACAGGAGAGTAAGATCAAGCGTGCCGCACAGCCGGGCGCAACAATACTGGCGAGGAGGAGCCGCTGTCTGCTCTTGTGCCGCTCTCGGCAGTCTTTGAACTTGCGGGTGCGGAAGGCGGAGTTGTTTTTCTTCCCGGACAGCTGATGTGAAAGAATTCTGCTGTCAATATTTTTTTTCGGTCTGCTGTATATTATTTTCTTGTTTAGCGATAAGTGGACTCTCATGACGAGAATATTAATTATGAAAAGGTTATATAAAAATGTGTATTCTATGTAGTTAATTATTAGTTTGCGTATTTTGATATACCTGTTTTTTATGACCATGTACTCTGGTTAATTTTGTAAATAATATTCCATTTCTTGATACTGTTAGGGATTTTGCTGATTTAGAATAGCTGAACCATTTTCTATGTTTTCTATGAATTTTAAAATGTTGTCAACCTGTTTTCTTTTGTGTAATATGACAGACTGGAATAAGGTTAGGAGTGTCTCCACTCAATTATTGTGGCCTAAAAATTGGTTTATGGTTAATTAGCCTAACGCTAAATTTTCTCGATATTTTGAGCATATGCATTTCCGCTGCATTTTTTCCTTTTTGGGACATTTTCTGAGTCTGTTTAGGTTACACGAACATCCTCAGACAATGTGTGGCACGTGTAATGCCGGGAATGCATATCCTCCTATTTCCATCTATTGTACTATAATTTTTTCCTTGTTTTGCTACCTGAAGATATGACAAATGTAATGTATTGCGAATACATAGAAATAAGGATCCTTTATTGTATGATTATATGATAGCAGAACAAACACTGGTAGCAGTTACTTCTGTAAAATATCTGGGAGTATGCGTGCGGAACGATTTGAAGTGGAATGATAATACAAAATTTATTGTTGGTAAGGCGGGTACCAGGTTGAGATTCATTGGGAGAATCCTTAGAGAATGTAGTCCATCAACAAAGGAGGTGGCTTACAAAACACTCGTTCGACCTACACTTGAGTATTGCTCATCAGTGTGGGATCCGTACCAGATCGGGTTGACGGAGGAGATAGAGAAGATCCAAAGAAGAGCGGCGCATTTCGTCACAGGGTTATTTGGTAACCGTGATAGCGTTACGGAGATGTTTAACAAACTCAAGTGGCAGACTCTGCAAGAGAGGCGATCTGCATCGCGGTGTAGCTTGCTCGCCAGGTTTCGAGAGGGTGCGTTTCTGAGTGAGGTATCGAATATATTGCTTCCCCCTACCTCCCGAGGAGATCACGAATGTAAAATTAGAGAGATTAGAGCGCGTACGGAGGCTTTCAGACAGTCGTTCTTCCCGCGAACCATACGCGACTGGAACAGGAAAGGGAGGTAATGACAGTGGCACGTAAAGTGCCCTCCGCCACGCACCGTTGGGTGGCTTGCGGAGTATAAATGTAGATGTAGATGTAGACATTTCTGTGTCTTTATGTATTGTAATTGTTCTACTATATATATATATATATATATATATATATATATATATATATATATATATATATATATATACGCATTTATGTCGATGTGTAATTGGTTTGTTTTGTAAATGTTATTTGTATTTTTACGCTGAGTCTGGCCTAAGGAAAACTATGCTATGGAACGATTACATCGATAGGTCGTGTGGAGAACCAAAGTGTTTAGGATCTTTGGTAGTGTTAACTTTGCCGCATGGAGCGCGGGCAGAGAGGTCGGGCTGGAGTAGGGCGGTGGAGCAGGTGTGTTGTGTGACGCTCCCGGAGTTGCCGCGCTTTCGGGGTTTGGCAGCATGTAATTGAGCTCGACTGGCTATGATAGATTCTGACACGGCGTCGCGGACGAGAAGCATTAGCTGGCGCACATCAAGAGCCTGTTTCGCCTGGTGACCGTGTCGAGAAGAAGGCGCGCCAACATCCCCAGCTTCTGCAACAGCGACGGCCGACAATGAGTGTCTGTCGCCACCTCCCCGATCGACGACTGCAAACCTTCATTCAACCAACAAGGAAGACTAAAAGCACATAAAGTTTTAGAACTGTATGGCAGACCTCAGCTCTTCAAACTGTTGCATCACAAAAATACAGCAACTTAGCATGAACCTTTGTTGCTCATTGTCCCAATTGCATTACCAAGCAGGGTCCCTTCCTTTTCTGGAATGAACCCGAGTGTCGTTGAAATTCATACGCCTGCATTAAAGTAATATCATTCCATTTCACTGCTTTAATTCCAAAGTTCAGTTAAAGTATTCATAGCTGGCTACAATATTAAGATTACACAAGCAGAAATTAAGAGTGCAAGTTTTGTTACCATATTTTAGCTTACCTGTGACTGCAGCTCAGCTTGGTACATACTAAATTTTACTATTGTTAATTGTGCAGAATCATTTAATTCAAGTTCAAAGTTAAATCTCTTATTTCTTAATTGAGTGGATTCAAGTAGCTTTTGAATTGATTGTTGAGGTAGCCCAAGACTAACCCTATTTTATTGAATTTCGTAGTGCTTCAGAAACAAAGTTCACTATTACTTTCAGTCACTAAATTAACTTTCAATTTTCCGGTTTTATTAATTCTTTTGCTAAACAGAGTCAGTGTAGTGAAATTTATTACTTCTGACAAACATCCAGTTTTCACACAGCACGTGTCAACCTTCAGTTGCCACACGTTTAGTGCTAATTAAATGTGCATTAACCTTTCGTTTTCAGTTATTATACTAGTTGTCCTTAGGACTGGCGACCGTAATTTTCCCCAAATCTCAAATATCTAATTAACGCCAATTAATTGTTAACGTAACGACCGCACATTTACTTTCTTTATTAATTTTACCCTTTTCTCAAAATTAATTTTCACCAATTTCATTTGCATTTTTCCTTTCATTTAGATGTAACCCTCTCCTCCCCCTTTACCGACAAATTAACTTCTGTGACGATTGCTTCTCCCAAATTTCCATTAGGTGCACGCGGTTTAATTTTTCACTGCGATTAAGGTCGATAAGTTAGGGGGAGGTTACAAGCTGATGAGATCGTCGCCAGTGAAAATGTAGGTAAGCAAAGAGAGAAGTTCCAATAGTCCGCCCATGATAGCTGAGTTATGCCGGCACGGTAGCTCAGCGTGTTCGGTCAGAGGGTTAGCTGCGCTCTGTAATTAAAGAAAAACTGAGTTAATCGATCATCAACGAACTTTAACGGATGTCATACGACGTCCGCCCCGAGCACATGCAACGAACAAAAGCGAACAAAATGAGATTTTGCAGGCACGGTAGCTCAGCGTGTTCTGTCAGAGGGTTAGCAGCCCCCTGTAATGAAAAAAAAAAACTGAGTTAATTGAGAAACGATGAACTGAAACGGGTGTCTTGCGACGTCCGCCCCGAGCAGATGCAACGAACTAAAATAAACAAAATGAGATTAAAGAAAAAAGGGTGTTTGATCAGAGAGCTGGTTGGCCTCTGTAATAAAAAACTGAGTGAAAGGATCAACAACGAACTTGAACGGATGTTACGTGACGTCCGCAACGACCAATCACAACGATCAACAACGAACATAATGAAAAAAAAAAAAGAAAAAAGTGGTCAGCGCGACAGAATGTCAATCCTAATGACCCGGGTTCGATTTCATCCCCATCGACGCGCAAGTCGCCGAAGTGGCGTCAAATCCGAAAGACTTGCACCCGGCGAACGATCTACCCGACGGGAGGCCCTAGTCACACGATGTTTACATTTTAATAGCTTCAATAATAACAGAGTAGAAAATACTTCTCATCATGAATTGTTAGCAATGACCAATTGATGTGACCAGATCGACGATGAGTATAAGGGACTAAAGCAATGTGTAGATTTTGAAAGAGATTGTGCTATCAGAAAGTCAAATGAAGATATAGGTAGAAAAGGGATCGTAAAAAGTAGCTCATAAACCGACAAAGAGGAGAATGGTGAAAGTGCGAAAAGTGCCGCACAGAGTTTGCGTGAAGAAAAATTCGAAGAGGTGATAGTGCAGCGGTGCGGTGCTATGCTGCTGCTGATAACATTCCACTCATCTCGTGAGACTCTTCTCACACGCACGCCTCCTTTAAGTTAATGGAATGTAGTTCTCAGCCGGAAAAGGCTACAGAGAAAACAGATGTTCACTTCGTAACCACAAGTCGCACTAAAAATAGTTTTGTCGGTGAGAGGTTAATAATAATTAAATGAACGTAATTACGTGCGAAAAATTACTGTTACGGTAATCTTGCGTACACCAGTTACAAAAGCCTTACGCTAAGCCGTACAAAGTCTGAACAGTCCACAGACGCGCATCATTCATAACCACAGCCACTTTATGGTAATTATTAGTTATCCTTCACAGAAAGTTTACAAACGGATTGTTTCTTTTAAAATAGCTCGCTCAAATGTTGCTAAAATCAGTCACACGTAATAAAATGTTCATGTTCGCTAGTAAGCAACACGCTACGCGGAATTTAGATATTTAGAATGTCACCAAAAGTTCTGAATTTCAAACCGTACATTAAATCGAACTCTCTTCCACACTTTACGGCACTTCTCAAACATTTTGGTGCCGAAATATCACAATATTAAGCATTTTCATCGGAGCACATATCAGTAGGTTTGATGACTGTGAGATCCAAGCCCCGACCCTCCTCATCTCCCTACACAAAAGAAGTTTCAGTTCCCAAATACGCTCCAATATGCTAATTGCTAATTAGCAGAGAAACATCGCAGCTAATCGGAAATCAGCATCTAACCCGCTCAGTCCCGCGCATATATACAGAACTAATCAAAATTTGTCACTAAATCAGACAGTAAATTACCATAAATAAATTTTGAAAAAGCACAAATGTAAAATTAACTCCCTCTTAACAAAAATGTTTTACGGTAATCATACTCTCATTCCCCCAGTACCATAAACTGATAACCCGGTACGAATGACTGGCACGCACGTCATTTCGAACATCCTCACGAGACTAGTTACTTCAATGTATAGTATGAAAACTTCACATAAAAGATTATTTCATATTCACACTTTCATTCATTCTCATGACTAAGCACAATTATAATGGTAATTTAAAAAATTAGAAAAGTAAACAAGCAAAACTGCAAATAAAAATTACAGTATTTTGACTGCAGCTCCAGCAGTGTCCGTCAGCTAGTGACCTCTACCAGGCCGCATAGGAACTACATACTCTCGGGCATCTGATGCCACCTGTCTTGCACATGTCTCATACTGCACGTATGTTCACTGCTGTTATATGTGATCTCAATAGTCACGATGTAACGCGCTACGCCTCAGTAGGAAGGGAAGTAATATGTACTGCGAAAAGTACACGAGCTGCTAATGAAATTAAAAGTTAGTGATAGCGAAACGAGTACGGTTACAGACAGGAGGATGATAGACGAAAAGGAAATCATTAGCATTGCTGATGAAGTATTCCCGAACAATGAAAATATAATAGAGCAGACTGTTCTAAATAGCAAGACGATTTCTTACGAATTATTGAAGTAAAAGTCTCATTAGAACCGATGAAGACAGCTTACATGAAGAGCCTGCTGTGATAGAGAAGGAATTATGAACGCAGAAGAATGCCATAACTTTAAATGTTCAAATTAGGATAAAAGATGAGACAAATAATTTACCACACAACAAAAAAAAGCGTTTATGTCGGATCCAAATAGTGTCCCTGGGTGGTCAGATTCGAAAGATAGTACCGATGAAGAATATGGTGAGGCAATTAGATTTGATGAATTCCTGGCTGAATACAGTTACGCACCAGAAGACGAGATAATTTCAAAGCTCGTACCGGAAGTATAGACAGAACCGAAAAAGAAAGGACCGGTGGATGATAATATACACTGGCAACATAGTATTCAGGCCGTTAATGATTTACAGAGCTCGGCACCAAAGAAACCACAGGAGACAGCTAAAGCACTGTAGCCAACATTCCTTTGGACGAAATTAGGCCTCTTTAAGACTTGTCGTAGAAAGATCAGCAAAATGAAATTACTGCTACCATAATTAGAGGGTGTGGGAGAGGTTTATGTCGAAATTTAAATGTATTTACAATGGTTTGAAGTACAAAGGACTCTTCAAACTAATCTATGATATCTGTTACATCCAAAATACAAGAAACTATTTGGTGTTTGCAGTGTGTTGGACTTAAAAGCTTATGTCCGTGGACAGAATAAGGAACACAGTTATCCAGGAACATGGAGACAATACTCTGTGAAATGTTGTCGTACAAGTATTCTTGTAAATATTGTTCTTGTGAATTTGAGTTCATACTGTCATATGAGTTACCATTACAATCCTGCTAATTTAAAAGCATAAGTTTCAGATTCTGGGCGATTTAACTGGGTTTGTAATAACCAAGATTTTCAGTAAAATGGAATGAAACGATGTGAAAAGAAACATGATAATCCAGAGTTTGCAATGCATAGTCATCTGCAGCATAATAATGGACATGACTAAGTCTATAGAAGGTGAAAATGGACTGCCGAAATTCTAAGTGGGCAGCAAATGGTTTTGCTAAGCGAATATGATAAAGAAGTGTTTATTAAGGACTGTCTGAATTGGTAAAGTGGCAGCAAAAATTTTTTGCTTACTGTAAATAGTGTGTACAATAATGTTTTGTTTTCTTTCAATGGACTGCTTATACTAATTAATAGATAACTATATACTTCAGATAAAAGTAATCTCTTTTAAACAGAGAGATTACTTTCATATCAAAGAAGTTTATGAAAGACGGTTGATTAGTGACTTTCATAAACTGAAAAGAAAACTTCTATTAGTTTTCTGAAATTTAAATAATTATAAGAGTAAATATTTGCCATAATGCAAATTAAATGAACTGCTTAAAGTTATAAAAAAACATTTAATGTATCGAAACTATTTTGTAGATAATATTATATGTAATGAACTGAAAAGAATCTATCTTGTATAGTTTTTTTTTTATAATTTTTAACGATATATAATTTTTCTACGTATATTTTCTACACACTGTTATGCAAAATTTTCTGTGGTAAAAAAACACTTACTATGCTAGTGTGTTTATACTGAACTTAAATGGTGGTAATCTTTGGCAATTTGATGAAATCATATTCCATGTAATGTAATCTGTGTATGAATTAATTGTTTTTCATGAACACTGTTTGTGGCTATGCTCATCACTGAATGAAGTGTTATAGATGTTTCGCTGATGGTATCCTTAACAGGAAACAACACTGAAACTTGGGGCATACGTAACACTTAAGTCAATCATCAACAATGTAACATCTGTATTCTTTAATTTCTTTGATTTGATATATATGTAAATATTTTTTCCTATCCTGTAATTTGACACACTCTGGAAGTATTTTGTAAATGTCATTTTTTAAGCTATGTCACTTTATGCATTGTATTGCTCGTCCATGGTTAGGACATGCGGGATTGAACACGATATAAAATCTGGAACGAAATCTGGCTGCAACGAAAACGCTTAAGCGAGCTTGTGAAAATTGGAGTGGTGCTATTTGATGTGAGAAGTCTTTGTGCTGTGTAGTCAGTGACTGACTAGATCTCCACAAGTCAACACCCCGAGTCATCAATGAGCCAAAGGTGTCTGCAAAAGTGGAGTACAAAATGTGTGAAAGCTTATGGGACTTAACTGTTAAGGTCATCAGTCCCTAAAAGTGGAGCAATTATGCCTCAGATGTATGTTGTTGTTGGCCGTTTATCATAACATTCACTGGGTTGCTCTAAAATCTGCATTTACGATTCCAAGAAAATATTTTACAGAAGATACTGCATCAAGAACCATCACTGCACCATACGACTTTGTTCAAACACCTCAAAAGATCGCAACTGCATCCACCTTTGAGCAAAGTAATATTTAATCCTGTAAATGCGTGCATGGACCAGTGTTTGCTGAAGTGTTCAAATAATAAATGATTAGTACTAACTGTGTATTACAAACTGTGTCACTCACCATGAAGTGATCCTGTTCCTGCTACAAGAATGTTCCGAATTTCGCTTTTTGTATAAGGTGAAAGTGCTTAAATTATTAATTGCAGTTAATTAAAGAATTGCTAAATTTTATGGAGCAATAGGATTCGGTATTGTAAGAAGTCTTTTATGTGATGTTCTCCATGTGGTAGAGTTCTCAAGTTCAGTCTATAGTAAAAGGATTGAAAGACTTCATCAGGACGTTTGCTGTGAGACAGAAGATTTTAGAGTCTCTCTTACGTTATAGTCAGTTAACCATGAAGCCACAGTGAAAGTTCGTGTAAAAACTTTATGAATTATTTATTCCTTGCTGCGAGGGTTGGAACTTTAATAGTGGCAACTATTTACTTACAGCTCGTACAAAATAGATACGTGTTTCAAAGTTTTACTGGCCTTCAAAGTAGTCACCAGCATTGGGTATAACCCGTTGCCAGCGATGGGGAAGTCGTAGGATACTCTTAGCAGTGCCAGTTGTGTTGACAGTTCGAGCTGCGCGGTCTATTGCCCGGCGAATTTGTAGCAGTTCTGAAGCGAATGCCGTGAAGAGTTTCCTTCAGTTTAGAAATCGAGTTGAACTCACGAGGGCTTAAGTCAGGGGAGTGCATTAGGTGGTATAGCACTTCGCAGCCACATCACTCGAACAAATCAGCAACAACTTGCACTGTACGTGCTTGACCATTGTCCTGCAAAATGATGGTCAGGTCCTGCAGAAAGTGTCATCACTTCTGTCTCTATGCTGTTCATTTTTGGAACACAACCTACGACCAGCTTAGACACAGAAGTGATGTCACTTTCTGCAGGACCTGACCATCTTTTCGCAGGAGAATGCTAAAGCCCTCGTGAGTTCAACTCAATTTCTAAACTGAAGGGAACACTTCACGGCATTCGCTTCAGAAGTGCTACAAATTCGTCGGGCAATTAGAACGCGCCGCTCGAACTGTCAACACAACTGGCACTGCTAAGAGTATCCTACGACTTCCACATCGCAGGCAACGGGTTATACACAATGCTGGTGACTACTCTGAAGGTCAGTAAAACTTTGAAACACGTATCTATTTTGTACGAGCTGTAAATAAATAGTTGCCACTATTAAAGTTCCAACTCTCGCATGAAAATCGTGAGTTGCATTATCTTACTTGGATTATAATAGACTCATGGTCCTTGTGTACAACTCATGTTCTGTACAATGCGAAGATTTAAATAGAGTTTATGAAAACTATCAGTGCTCATGTTAGTTGAAATAACAGCGTGGTAACTGTATCGAAATTACCGTCATTCTGAAGCGAAGATTTAGGGTCACTTCATGTCCAAATTATGAGTTCTTTACCCTGTCGAGTGGTGCATATAATAAGCATTATCTTTACACACTGAAGCGCATGCCGTACGATAGTGTGAAGTAGTTTGTTGACACTGTACTTCTACAGATGTCAGCTCTGCTCATGATAGTTATTTTGCTATAAAAAAAAAAAAAAATATTCGCGTCACGTTGGAGGGCGGCCCCATTTTCAGCCGTTCTGCGCATCCCCCGCCATTAACTACTTGCAGCCAATAAGATTCATTCTTTTTCCTAAAGATAGCCGCAAGTTACAAACCAGCCTGTGAGAATCTCTCTCCCGCACGTTGCGTTGTTGCCGTATTTTGCGACAATCCAGTTCAGTTGTGCGACTGGATTCGTGATTTCCTGTCAGAAAGATCACTGTATGTAGTAACTGACGGAAAATCATCGAGTGAAATAGAAGTGATGCCTGGCGTTTGCAACGAAGTGTTTTGGGGCTTGGTCGAGCGTTTCTAGGCGCTTCAGTCCGGAACCACGCGGGTGCTACGATCGCAGGTTCGAATCCTGCCTCGAGCATGGATGTGTGTGCTGTCCTTAGGTTAGTTAGGTTTAAGCAGTTCTAAGGCTAGGGGACTGATGATCTCAAATGTTAAGCCCCATTTGATTTTGTTTTGGAGCTCCTCTGCTCCTGATCTACTAAATGATGTAGGAGGCAATCTGAGCAGACCTCTCAGACTGTTTGCAGATGATGCTGTAAATTTCCGTTTTATAAAGTCTCAGAGATAAAAACAAATTAGAAAACGACTTAGACAAGATATCTGTACGCTGAGAAAAGTGGCAATTGACTCTAAATAATGAATCGACTGAAATCATCCACATGAGTACTTAAAGGAATCTGCTAAATTCGGTTTACCTGTAAACGATTCTAAAGGCTATCAATTCAACTAAATACTTAGGGATTACAATTACGAATAACTTAAAATGCAGCTGTCACATGGATAACTTTGTTTGGAAAGCAAACCAAAGACTGCGATTTATTGGTAGAATACTTATAAAATGCAACAGGTCTACTAAAGAGACTTCGTACACTATGCTTTTCCGCCCTCTTCTGGAGTATTTCTGTCAGGTGTGGGGTCCACAGGAGATAGGACTGATCGAAAAAGTTCGAAGACGGGCAGCGGATTTTGTATTTTCGCGAAATAGGGAAGAGACTGCCATGGATATGATAAGCGAATTGGGGTGGCAATCATCAAAACAAAGGCGTTTTTCGTTGTGGTAGGATTTTATCATGAAATTTCAGTCGCCAGCGTCCTCGTCAGAATGTGAAATACTTTGCTGGAGCCCACCTACATCGGAAGGATTGATCATCATAATAAAATAAGAGAAATTAGAGCTCGCACGGAAAGATTAAAACGTTCGTATTTCCAGCGCGCTGTTCAAGAGGGGAAGAATAGAGAAATAGCTTGAAGGTGGCTCTATGAACGCTCTGCCAGGCACTTAATTGTGAATTGAATAGTAGTTATGTAATGTAGATGCTTCACAAGCAGTCGAGGAGGTTTATTTCCCGCATTTATAACTTCTTCAAATGTGAATCTGAAAGCGATAATTCTATTTTTGACATTTTGAAGACTCAAGAATGAACTGCAGAACCACGCGTCGGCAAGAGAACTGTACAGAGAATAGAAAGCAAAAGTGTCGAAGCTGTAGAAACCTCAGGGAAATTTGTTTTAGTGTCACCTGAAAGAAACTTGTAACTCAAGAAACCTGTAACACAAACAGATGGTTTTGACAACTGTGTTTTACAATGCTCCGCATTTGAAATGTATATGTTACCGGTCAAACCTAATTTTAGGATGAACTAGTTTCGCCTAGGTCAAACTCGTTCATCCTGTCACCGATAGGATAAAACAGTTTAGCTTAGGTCGAATCGGTTTTTCCTAGTTAGAATTTACATGCTTTGGGATAAACTGGTAGGTCCTAGTCTGAACTAATTTCACCTAGTTTGTATCTTCTATAAGCTTTTCAAAGTGAACTGAATAAAGGAATAGAAATAAAATAGTCAATATGATTCATTAGAGTTATTTATTAACTAATCAGTAATTTCACATTTACCACTAGATCAACTTACATATATCCATACACAGAAATCACCTTATCTGCAATTTGCTTATTTACTTATTTTTGCAGGGTTTACTTTGGTGGCACTTAGAATTGCAGAGTACTTTGTTTTTCTTACAACTGCATTTGTTTGTTGTACAGTTTTTCATGCAACTGCCTTTCACGAAGCCTTGCCCTGATCCAACACAATGTTTTGTGGCTGCAGTCCTTAAAGATATTTCAATATCCTGGTTAGTATCTGCCACATCTAAAAACCTCTGAATGCAGACGTCGAAATCAGTTCTAAAACCATAAGAGAAGTTAAAACAAATATTTTTAAAATATTTTATTACAAAAAATTATGGAAAATTTTAATAAAATTATACCTGCCATAATGTTTTTGAAATACGCCATGTTTGGTGCCAACTTTGTAGAGGCCCTCATCAGATTTTGAAGTATTACTCCAATTATGTTTCGAATGTCACCTCTGCCTTTATCTACATCTGGAATAGGTAGGCTATGGTTACGTTGTCTCCAGTGTCAGCTGGTGGATGGAATTTGTCAGAGGAAGCTTTCATTCTTTTAGCTTGCTTCGTTTTTTTAAAAAAAAATCTTTCGCAATTTTTCTAGCGTTTTGAAGGTCGTTTGTGTCAATTTTTACAATGTTATCATCATCACTGTCTTCGTACTGTTCAGTATTGCTGACATCTTCGATTGCCTTCTTTAGGTCATCTTCATCCTGAATATCATTTATGATTTCTTGAGACAACGAGGAAGTGCAAAGTCCTACTCTAGGTTCGATTCCGAATAATGTTATGTAAGGTGACTGTTTTATGCCAGAGTGGTAAGATCGATTTTTCATTAATTGGACCACTTCGTCGAACTGTTGTCCGTTAACCAAGAATTTATCATATTGTCAATGTCTTGGTTGGCACGTTCAACAAAACCCTGACTTTGGCTGTGCCTTGGTTTTCCACACACAATTTTCAGTTCTGGCCAAAAATTTGCGAGATCGCTTATACCATTATTGACAAATTCTCCGCCATTACCAGATAGAAAAATGTACGGCGCCCCTACAGTTAGGAATACGTCATTCAAATGATAACCCTCTTTGATGTTAACGCACGAAGGAGAACAAATTTTGTGAGATGGTCTTGGTAAACTAAGATGTTGTGTTTGGAAATCAATCAAATCGACTTGGCATCTGCTATTCATTTCCAAATGGACAATTGGCTTTGAAACTAGCCCTCTTTTATCTTCTTTTGTTGACAAACATCACACATTGATAAATAGAGGCATATCATTTCCTTTGTGATGTTGGCATATTTTTTTGATGTCTCGGCTAACATCCTATCGCGGTCACCATGACCAACAGCTACATGAGCTGCGTTAATTACATCATAAAGTTCATCAGCTGGAACAAAATATATTATATTCCCTTCACACCGTGCAATGAGCTTTTTACATCACCAATTTTCAAACCAGCAAATCGTTTCAGTCTTCTTTTGTGTAATGATGTTCTTTTTTTTTCAATTTTCCGTGTCTTCTACTTGTTAAACCAAATCCGCATATTCGTCGACTGATAACACACTATAAGGAGAAGACATTTTGTTTTCACTCTGCAAAATTTCCATCAGAAACTTTTCTCTCCACAGCTTTTGATTGGCTTGTCTAGTACACGAAGGCTCATCCATAATGAAACGCCTCACAATAATTATACTAGGATTATAATAAAATCTTTTAAATGCAACCAGCAACTTAACGCGCCTACTCGTCGATGCAAAACAAAGAACGGTGCGAGCGAACAACGGTTGAGAGGCGCGAGGGGCGATCCAGAGATGATTCGGGGATTCCCCGTTCGTATAGGCAGCGACATGCGTTCCGACTAGGTAAACTTAGTTCAGACTAAAGCGTGTAAATTCTAACTAGGATAAACCGATTCGAACTAGGCTAAACTGTTGTATCCTATCGGTAACAGGGTGAACGAGTTTGGCCTAGGGGAAACTGGGTGATCCTAATTGCTGGTTTGGCCGGTAACATATATAAGAAGGGAATACTCAACTTCACAAAAACTTGTTACAATTATGCCTGAGTAAACTGGTTTCAAAGGTAGCGCTTCGTCAATAGAAAGAATTTTAAATTGGTTTCAGATATGTTAAGAAGAATGTTTTTAATAGAAAGAGGTGACATAGAAGCAGCACGAACCACGTCCGCTATAAAGATGCACGACACCCATAGGAGGAGGTAGTTCTATAGTTCTACCTTGGAGAAACATGAGTGAACCAGAATCATTCCGTGAATACCTGCTGCAAAATGAGTGATGATGCTGGCGGGTCTAAAGTTCCCTTAGGGAAAGGTTCACGGATGCTTATTCTGCGTGCTGGCTCTTCTTCTGGGAGTAAACGTTTATTTAGATGTAAGAAAGTAAAAAGATGAAAGGAAGTAAAAAGGTCCTATTCTTTCAAGCTACACCTTCCGTATCCTTGAGATAGTAAGAAAGCGGCGTGCCTAGTTCCTTCTACTTTGTACCCACGGTCTTGCACTATCGTTCTAAGGCGCTGCAGTCATGGACTGTGCGGCTGATCCCGGCGGAGGTTCGATTCCTCCCTCGGGCATGGGTGTGTGTGTTTGTCCATAGGATAATTTAGGTTAAGTAGTGTGTAAGCTTAGGGACTGATGACCATAGCAGTTAAGTCCCATAAGATTTCACACACATTTGAACATTTTCTTGCACTATTTCTACCGGTAACTACGTTTCAGTTGCTCGTATATCTTCGAAATCGGTTTTAGCCTTCAGCATTGTTTCTTTTTCTTATGGATACTTGCACATGCAGTGAATGGCCAGTATATCGGTTCGATCTACCTGGACACACTAGTGGAGGATATTACATGGATCATCCTCCCAAGCCGCCTTCGTTTTTTTTTTTTCTTTAAAAAATATTGACGATATCTCTGAATGGAACTACATTGACTAAGAACGTTGGGTTCACCTAGGATGGATTAATGTGATTATTTTTTTGACTAAAAGTCTTCAATTAAACTTTATGTAATAGCACAAACTTACAGTAACATAACACCGTCCGAATAGGCCTTGAAGGCCCAAAGGTACCATCCAGCCGCCATGTCATCCTCAGTTGATATGGAGGGCCATGTGGTCAACACACCACTCACCTGGCCGTTGTCAGTTTTCGTACCGGTGGCGCTATTTCTCCGTCAACTAGATCCTAAGTTGGCCTCACAAGGGCTGAGTGCACCCTGTTTGCCAACAGCACTCGGCAGATCCGGACGGTGACCCATCCAAGCGCAAGCCCAGCGCGACAGCGCTTAACTTTGGTGATCTGACGGGAACCTGTGTTACCATATGGGCAAGGCTGTTGGCACAACTTGCACGCAAGGCTGTTGGCACAAACTTGCAGTAAAGTTTACAATTATATTTCAGTTCTTACATATATTGTTACACCTGAAGATACGGCAGTTAAAACCCAAGTATTACCCACTGTCAGAGGTGTTGTCATTCATCTGAAGCAAATTTAATTTCTACCAAATATACAGTAAAGAATGTAAACTCGCTGTTGAATTAAACTACACTTCCAAGAGAAAGTTTGTTTGGCAGACGTATACGGAAGCAACAGTACACAGTAGCGTTTATTATAGCCCGCTTCACGTAGGACGGACTGGGTGTTGTGTGATGTCCTTAGGTTAGTTAGGTTTAAGTAGTTCTAAGTTCTAGGGGACTGATGACCATAGATGTTAAGTCCCATAGTGCTCAGAGCCATTTCACGTAGGACGGCACTTTTCGCGCATAGAGGCGAAGCGACTGGCTTTTAGCCTTCAGCAGTGTTCCTTTCTCTCATAGATATTTGCACATGCAATGAATGGCCAGCATATCGGTCCTATCTACCCAGACACACTAGTCGAGGATATTACATGGACCACCCTCCCAAGCAGCCTTTGTTTTAAAGGAAATATTGACAATATCTCTGAATGTGAATATCTTGACTAAGAACGTCATGTGCACCTATGATGGGTAAATCCGATAATTTTTGTGAGTATAAGTTTTCTAGTAACCTTCACTTAACAACAAAAATTTGCAAAACAGTTTATGATCGTATTTCAGTTCTTAAATATGTCGGTTGGACGTGTAGAAGCGGCTGTAAGCCGTGAAACCACGTGTTGTTGTGTCGTCTTCATCATTATCATTCATCTCCATTACAGTCAGAGGAAGGCAATGGCAAACCACCACCGCTAGGGCCTTGCCTAGTCAGCGGTGCGGGTCTCCCACATCGTCCCCTACGCTCCTCGGAGTATGGGATCTCATCATATATATATATATATATATATATATATATATATATATATATATATGAATGACGTTAAAATATGTGCACTCGACTTATTGTTTGTGAATCACTTACTCATCGCCGGCCGCGGTGGTCTCGCGGTTAAGGCGCTCAGTCCGGAACCGCGCGACTGCTACGGTGGCAGGTTCGAATCCTGCCTCGGGCATGGATGTGTGTGATGTCCTTAGGTTAGTTAGGTTTAAGTAGTTCTAAGTTCTAGGGGACTGATGACCACAGTAGTTAAGTCCCATAGTGCTCAGAGCCATTTGAACCACTTGAACTTACTCATCCAGACATGTGTTCGGGCTGGAATCTCACAGACTGGAATAGAATTGTCTTCAGTGATGAGTCCCGCTTCGAACTGAGCCCCGATGAACAGTGAAGCCGTGCCTCGAGACGCCTCGGACAGCTGTGGGATGCCAACCTGAGTGCTGCCCGCCGTAAGGACCAGTAACCAGGAGTGGTGGTCTGGGCTGCCGCTTCATTTCATAGCAGGACCCCTTTGGCTGTCATCCGCACCACCTTACAGCACAGCGGCGCGGCGAAGATGTTCTACGCCCTGTTTTGTTGCCCTTCAAAAAATTGGTTCAAATGGTTCTGAGCACTATGGGACTTAACATCTGAGGTCATCAGTCCACTATAACTTAGAACTACTTAAGCCTAACTAACAAAGGGCATCACACACATCCATTCCGAGGCTGGATTCGAACCTGCGACCGTAGCGGCCACGCGGTTCCGGACTGAAGCGCCTAGAACCGCTCGGCCACTAGCGGCCGGCTTTTGCCCTTCGTGGCGAGCCGTCCTGGGCTTACATTTCAGCTAGATAATGCCCGTCCGCACAATACGAGAGTTTGTAGTGCTGTTCTTTCTGTTTCCCAAACCATGCCTTTGCCTCAAGATCGCCGGATCTCTCCCCAATTGAGAACTTTCGGAACGTTATAGGCAGTTCTCTGCACCTACCTCGGGACTTTGAAGATCTAGTGCCCAAATTGGTCAGAATTTGTCTCGATATTCCTTAGGAGGACACCGAAGAACTGTATCCATCAATGTAAAGCCGAGAAACTACTCGCATAAGGACCAGAGATGAACCAACGCATTATACACTTGCTCAGTTTGTGAAACTCTTCCTCTTCAGTAAGGCATCCAATTTTGGCTGCAACTGTAATCATCTGTTTTTATGTTCATATACATCATAACAACTGATTTCTGTCTCATTCGAATAATTCCTTCTTGGTGCATCTTTTTTTCTTATCTTAGGTTGTTGTAATTATCTTTTAAAAATAATTTACTGCCGCGATCGAAACACAACTGAACACTTTTGTTTTTAACCCTTAGAAAATTTTATTTTACCCCTCATGAAATAATTACCCTCGGCTGAAGAACTACTGCTTCCCAAAGCCTTTGAGTCCCCCCGTACGTTGTGGACTGCTCTCCGTCTGATTCCTGCCCAACAGACGTGTCTGGTTTGGGTGGTCTGCCAGGAGTTTAAGCTCCCGCCTGCGTAATTCTCCGAATCACAGCAGAGCGAGCAGACCTCGCCACGGTTAGGCGGCAGTCCACGAGGGGGCGTTTGATTTAATTCATTTAAAACAACGTCAGTGGATTGAAATAAAACATACACCGCCTGAGAAAAAAAGTAAAGCACCCAAAAAGGAGAAGGAAGAAACGAAATGAAACTTCACCAGTTAATGGTTATGTGGTGTTATTTCAATGATTAAAGTATGGAGTCATATTTACAAAGAACTTAGCAGTCTGAGCCCACTGATCAATATGACGTTGCAGCCTATATCGAAATAAATCAACGTGGACTGAACAAATCGAGTGTTCCCGAGGAGTGGTTTTTGTGTGGGTAATATTAACATGGGTGGCACTACACGGGAGCACTGGACTCACCAAGTCCGCTTTCCCGGGTGGTGCTCCTCCTAAACTATGCCACAAATTTATAATACCCTACTCCCGAAATCATGCACTTTTCTTTTAAAAAATAAGTCCAGCTGCTGCAAGTAAATAAAAGATAATACTAAAGAGAAGACAAAAGAACTCCACGCAGCCCCACCTCGAGGAGCTGCATGGGCAACAGTGCCCGCGGCCTCAACTGCGCGGCATATTTCTGCTGCGCCGCGATGGACGTGGGCGCTGGCTAGGAGGTCTGTTTGGGGCACGTGGCCCTCATAAAATAGTAAGATGGCAAGTGCTAGTAGTCATCATGCACCTTGAAAGAAAAGTCTCCGACCAATGGTGCGGGAGACACAGAATGTTCCACAGAGTCGCAGGTATGAAGGGGTTACGATGTGCTTGGTGCATAATATGGCGATCTTCCGTTGTGGTGGTCAGACGTGGTAGACCGGAACCTTAAGGACGGATGTGGCTGCCCTCACATTCTCATGCATTTCAACATCACGCTGCTGTCACATCCGACTGCCTCACAAATATGGACATTACGCAATTCGACTATCTGGACAAATGGAAACTTACAGTGAAGCCAGTATCACACACTCTCTGGTACCCGTTATACCTGTCACAGAGAAACGTTAACTCCAGTCGTGTACGAAGGAAGGTCAAAAATTAAAGGGTTGCAGTTTCTCGCCTTACGGCTTGGTAACACTGCTAGTTTTCAGGGCCGAAGTATTGTCGTCTGCAACAATTCCGTACAACGTATCACTCTTATTCCCGCATTAGTCGTTGTGTTGTAGCAGACCGCGAAACGTGGCAGCTCCGTTGTCGATCTGTGCCAAGGTAGAAATGGGGACAGTGATTCGCCTTTTGTTTGCGGGAGGTGTTACAGGTGCTGAAATTATTCGTCGAATGCAAGATCAGTATGGTGACATTTGTTTATCGCGAAGCAGAATGTGCGAATGGATAGAGCGCTACAAACAGGAAAGAACTTCTCTAAGCGACAAGGAAAGATCGGACAGGCCATCCACGCCAACAGCTGAGGACAAGCTAGAAGTCGTTGATGTTATGGTGATGGAAAACAGACGAATCAAGTGGATGAAATCGTTAATACTTTACATATCAGTCACGGTTCATCTTCTTCCTTCTTGCACGACAGGCTAAATTTTCAGAAAGTGTGAGCAAGGTGGGTACCGAACGAATTGTCAGAGTAGCATAAGGCGCAAAGGATGGACATCTCTCGCAAACATCTGGACCGTTATCATCGCAAGGGTGATTGATTTTTACAGCAAATGCAGACGAACGTGGATGCATCATCACGAACCGGAAAGCAAGGCGGCGAACGTGGTTTGCAAACACCCATCATCAATCCGAAGGCAAGAAATTTAAACGTCAACCGTCAGCTGGTTAGATCATGCTAACACTATTCTGGCTCATGGAAGGTGTTGTAGCCGTTGAACTGTGAACGTTGAGAACTACTGTGATGTGCTGCGAACTAAACTGAAACCTGCAATCAGATCCAAAAGTAGCGGACAACTTCGAAAAGACGCCATCCTGCAGCAAAATAACGCTCGGCCACATTCTGTCAAACGAACGGCTCAAACAATGAAGGAGTTGGGATTCGAATTGCTGAAACAACAGTCATACAGTCCAGACCTGGGTCCAAGCGATTGGCGTATGTTTCGACCATTGAAGGAAACTCTCAGGGGAAGAAGATCTGCAACAGATGCAGTGCAAAACTGTTTACGTACGCAATCAAAAACCTTTTTTTCCGACGGAATCAAAAAACTTGTGAAACGCTGCACAAAGTGCGCTGTGTGCAGGGAGGTTATGTAGAAAAATAATGTATATTTCAGTTGTCTATCATTAGAATTAATATTCCTTTTCTAAAAAGTCACTTTACATTTTGTCTTCCTCTCGTATGTACCCTAAGATGGTGTGTATGTTGTCCGAAGTTTCACTGAAATACGGATACGTTTTCTGGGTGCTTTACTTTCAACTCAGCCAGTTTGTTTACCATTCTGGTTATGGTTTCAGATTTCGTTTTCTACTTTGAAGAAAATAATTTTGGGTATTAGGCCGCGTGATTATAAAACACTAAAGCCACTAAATTGTCGGCGTTTAGACCGACTTGCTGTGGTCCCCTTCAGAGCAGTTAACTGCTGAATACTGGTGAATGTCTTGTCCTGTCTCAGTAATCTAGTGGCTACTGCAGACGTCACATGTCTGAGATGTGGTTGGACAGTTTTGAAGAGAGGTTGTTGTGGAGGGAGATGTTTCGTTGTCTAGGTTATTGAAGCGTGAGTAAACAAAAATCAAACGTAAATAAAATAAGCAAGAATCACACACCAGTAACATACAGAAAGCAACTGTTTTTAAAATGGAAAACCAAGATCAATATAGTAAATATGTTTCATACCAGACCACTACCAATGTTGTAAATAAGTTAAACGAAGGGAATATGGTAGTTAGTCTTTCCGATGGGAATGCGAGGCTGTCTCTTACGAGAGGGAGGAATTGAGTACAAAAAATGGAAAAGGAGGTAAGTATCCAAAATTAAAAAAATGACTTTTATAGTGCAAAGGGTTGTATAAGGCAAGCGTAATGAAATGAGAAAGGTTGCAATTGCCAGAAAAATTCCTGCTACTTTCAAGAGCAGTTCGGAGATAGCAGGAGTGTTCAAGAGCCAGCGGGGCTGAGATGGGAAGGGATGTAAGTGCCACCGCCATGATGTATATGCCTCAGCTACGCAGTAGCTTTCGTTGGTGACTGTACGTTGACACGGCAGTGATTTTGGTCGTTTCACGTGTGTGTCCTTCGGTTGTGTGTTTAGTGTACCAACCAGAAAATGGAAAAGCCTGTTAGGAAGAGGCTGATTGTTCGTAAGAGACGTGAAGCAAGAGAAAAGGGCCAGCCGTACATTAACAGTCGTGAGAAAGAGATACCTGCAAAACAAGCACCAGCAGAACAGGCAAGCTGCTCTTTAAGTACAAGTGTAAAAACATAGGCAGTGAACAAAAAAACAGTTACGGTTTTTGGAGTTTTATAAGTTGATGAAGAAAGCCAAGGAACATATTTGTTGAATCATATTCAAATGTTACCTATTGGTCGCAGACGTCATGGGACGTACGAAAGTGGAGCAGAGAGTAGGTGGACTTGTACTTTGGCTTATAACATCCCCGATGGTTCAGGGAAAATGTAAAAGTGTGCAAAAAAACCTTCAAAGAAATTTTTTCTATATATGAAAGGAAATTGATAATTTTACAAACAAAAAATAAATTAGGTTGCTTGGTTTTTGAGGACAAAAGAGGGAAAACACCTGCATCAAATGAACACAAGTTTAAATTTACGGAAGATGATCGAAATCTTGTAAGATATCATATAAACTCATTCCCCAGATAAGAAAGTCACGACAGCTGAAAAACATCAAGTAATGAGTTTTTGTCACCTGATCTAAATAAACACCGAATGTACATGGCTTTTAAAAAACGAAATCCTGCAAGTGATGTTACATACAGTTTTTACGCAAAAGTGTTAAAACAAGCTTGTGTTATGGTGCGATAATTGCGGAGCACAAAATAATGACCAGATGATGTTAATGTCTGTTATTTATTTAGTCCACAAAGAATTTATCGTTCAATTGATGTGAAATATGTTGTAAGTGGATACAGCTACATGAGCTGTGACCGTGATTTTGGGGTGATCGAGAAAAAAACGCAAAGCTGCGAAAGCGATAACACCTAAAGATCTTGAAACGTTAGTCGCAAGTGCAAAATTGACAACACCTTTTACTGTAGTATCTATGAATTATGATGACTTCATAGATTTTAAAGGCCTTGCTAAGGACTACCTAAATACAAAAGATCTGGCTATAAGTAAAATTTCCCACTTCCGCATTTCCCACAAGAATCCTAGCACAGTGAAAGTGGCATCAGTTTTGTGTCTTGAAGGTGATGTTATGGTAACTTGGAAAAAGTTGTTTTAAAGAAAGATGCTAGTCTTGACAATGTACCGGATATTCACGACTTGCCAAAAATTCACTTTAAATCCAAAATCTCACAAGAAAAGAAGAATGATCTTTTGGAAATCATAGATTATATAGAGAAAGAGGAAGGCAGGGACTTCTACAGAACCCTGTTGGAGAAAAAAAGATGAAGAGACTTGCAACATGAAGGTGTAGGAAGAAGATGAGGAACAGGACTGCTTGGAGGAAAGAAGTACAGCACTGTAAGTTTATTTCGATTACTAAATGCAGATAACTTTGCATTTCATTTCTCGTATATATACATGTTTTTTAAAATAAAATTGATTTAGTCATAAACGGTCAACTGTATCAGAACAAATTTCGAAAGTGAATAAAAAGTCAAAATAATATGAATACACCTGAGACACCCAAAATAAATTTAGACATTTGATTCAGTTTTTGGTTTTCAGGTGGCTTATACTTATCGATGAAAGAAGAAGCGAAATAAACTGAAGACAAACAACTTTGCTTAAAAAAAAACATCCAAAATTTTATTTTATAACTTTTTTTTATATTAGCCTACCATTGAAAGAGTAAAATTATATGTAAAGTTATTAAATGTTCTCAAAACTACAATGTACTTACCATCTTCTTTTAACATAAACCCTTGACTTACATCCTTTTCACAAACTTAGTAAGGCACTTCCAGTGTTTTCCAGATAACGAAAGAATGGCACTACCTTTTCCATATTAGTTTTGTTCCCTTTACACACATTCAAAAAAAACTGTTTTCATGTTTTGTTGGCGTATTTTGATATACACATTTTTTTTAGAAAATTAATATAATCATCCAATATTTCAGACACATTTATTTGAAGATTGAAAATTTTAGTATGTGGCACATCCCACTCCATTTTTGTACACAATTAGAGTAGGAAACCCAATCGTATAGGTGTTGGCATACAGTATTTCATTTTATTTCATTTCTTCTTTTTCTTTTAGTATTTTATAGCAGTAGTTGAAGCAGTGTATTTCGTTTTGCAATCTGTTAAACATACAGTATTTGGTAGTCCCCGAGAAAGCTCATGGCAGGTGGCATTAGGCTCCAGTATTATCCACTCTCTGTTCTGTTCCTTTCGTTTATGCATAGAGGGGAGAAGGACTGTCTGTATACCTCCCTAGGTGCCCCATTCTCTTTCATCTCATTCCCACGACACGAGATAAACGGTAAACGCAGCAGAATTGTTGTATCTACGTCAGTGTCGGTTCTTTAACTTCACCCAAGAGTGTTTAGTCAGAAGAACTTCACCGTATTTGAAGGATTCACAATCAAATTTCAGCATGTCTATAAATTCCATCAGTCTTCAATACTTTAGTATTTCATATACAGGGACAGTAGCCTTGTCTAGAATTGGTATCACTGGGGTCTATATTACTGTGTCCAGATTCGTGATATTGTCTCTCAGCATGTTCCATTGCCCTCCCCTGCTACTGATTTCAAGCACTTGTTCCAATTCATATAGCTTCCTATATTACCGCCAGGTGTTTGAGATATGTAACAGGATTAAAATGCTTAACGGTAATCCAATAATATTTTACTCATTTGTTTAATCTGATAAGATTAGAGCCTTCAGACTTTCTTTTACATCAGACCAGGGTTTCATCCGTACATTTTCTGCATCTTAGTTTAATTTAATAAGATAATAAGTAAAATTCTATAAATAACATTACTAACAGTAATGGTAGTAACGGAGCTGCAAGAATCATTCTTCATATATCAAAAGCTATTTGTAATTATCGCTGCTGGCTAGAAATGAACAATGATACCAGAGCTACTAGCATTAATGAAAACAATATAGCAGTAGTTTCAGTAGCAACAAGCGAATACGAAAATCCAATCGTGAGTTCGGGAACAAAACTGAAATAAGTGACGTAACGAGTACCAAGGGAGGTAAATCTTGATTCGCTGTTACAGCTATGGATTTTGGATTTTCGGGAAGAAGGGTGCTTAGCTGTCACTGGGTAGATCATTAGATTTATTTTGAAGCTATAGCTGTAATTCAGTTCACTGATACTGCGAAGGAGATCATTCCAAAGTCGGTATACTATTTTTTTCTTTCACCTGTTTATGGGCACTACCTTGCAAATTTAAAGAGAACTTCCACTCAGTACTCTACTGGAAAGTTTGCCTAATACCCTTCTGAGGACTGCGTTTAACAGCTTATCTCAAAATGCTGCAAAGTAGCGATTACAGATCATTAGTTTCAGTCAGATTGTATTATAAGTATGGATTAAATTTGGTGATAGGTTTATCTTAAGTTTTAAGCCATTGTGAACAAATAATTATCATACCCTGCTTATAGACACAAGAGGCAATTTTTTGTAACGAATATGCACACGTCAAAAAAATATTTGCAACATCCAAGTTCCTAGAACTCCTGAAGATAGATGTTGACTGTGGATATTGTATCACAGACACAGTCCCTTTGACTGTTCAGAGATGTCACTAAACGCGTCCAAAGATGTAAACAACCATGCATGAGCAGCGCCTATAAGATGGAGGGGTCCGACAGCCGATAAGTTCCAGTCATTCCACCAGAAAGGATGTACACGGCTCGTGTTGTCTGTAGGTCACCCTTGCCTAGACGGTCAATACCGTGGTTCGATCGCGTCGGCATTGTTACTTTGTGCCAGGAAGGGCTCTCAACAAGGGAAGTGTCCAGGCGTCTCGGAGTGAACCAAAGCGATGTTGTTCGGACATGGAGGAGATACAGAGAGACATGAACTGTGGATGACATGTCTCGCTCAGGCCGCCCTAGCGCTACTATTGCAGTGAATGACTGCTACCTACGGATTATGGCTGGAAGGAACCCTGACAGCAACGCCAGCATGTTGAATAGTGCTTTTCGTGCTGCGCAGGATGTTGTGTTACGACTCAAACTGTGACGATAGACAGCAAGATGCGCAACCTCACTCCCGACGTCCATGGCGAGGTCCATCTTTGCAATCACGACACCATGCAGCACGGTACAGATAGGGCCAAAAACATCCCGAATGGACCTCTCAGGATTGGCATCACGTTCTCTTCACCGATGAGTGTCGCATATGCCTTCAACCAGGCAATTTTCAGAGACGTGTTTGGGAGCAAGCTGGTCAGGAGAACGCCGTAGACACACTGTTCAGCGAGTGCAGCAAGGTGGAGGTTTCCTGTTGTTTTGGGGTGGCATTATCTGGGGCCGACGTACGTCGCTGGTGGTCATGGAAGGCGCCGTAACGGCCGTACGATGCGCGAATGCCATTCTCCGACAGATTGTGCAACATATCGGCAGCATATTGGAGAGGCATTCGTCTTCATGGACGACAAATCGGGCCCCCATCGAGCACATCCCCGAGGCAGGATTCGAACCTGCGACCGTAGCGGTCGTGCGGTTCCAGACTGTAGCGCCTTTAACCGCTCGGCCACTCCGGCCGGCCCTGGTCAGCATGTTCTTCAGACATGAACCCTATTGAACATGCCTGGGATAGATTGAAAAGAGCTGTTTACGGACGACGTGAACCACCAACCACTCTGAGTGATCTACGCCGAATCGCCGTTGAGGAGTGGGACAATCTGGACCAACATTGCCTTGATGAACTTGTGGATAGTATGCCACAACGAATGCAGGCATGTATCAATGCAAGAGGACATGCTACTGGATATTAGAGGCACCGGTGTGTACAGCAATCCGGGCCACAACCTCTAAAGGTCTCGCTGTATGGTGGTACAACATGCAGTGTGTGTTTTCATGAGCAATAAAAAGGGCGGAAATGATCTTTATGTTGATTTCTATTCCAATATTCTGTGCAGGTTCCGGAACACTCGGAACCGAGGTGATGCAAAACTTTTTTGATGTGTATATGTAGAAAATGGCTCTAAGCTACTGCAAATATCTCCGAAACAACAAATCTTTTCTATGGTTGTTTGTTGTTGTTCAGGATGGATTACAGAAAATTAGTGAAATATGTGTACTACCATATTCAGCGAACAACTTTGTTGTAGCTGTTCGTATATTTATTTTCCACTTCGGCGAAATTTGCTGTCGATATAACAGAACACAAAATAAGATTTTTGCGAACCAACTTTTAATGAAGTACAGATAGAAAAGGGAGTTCGCTTTGAGTTTCCTACATGAAACAGCATGGTCAGCAGACTTAATGCTTACACAAAACAATCGAAATATGCCTGCTGTCTTGGTCTGCAGCTCAGCTTCAATTTATTATCAGAGTTTTTGACAACTGTAACGGCCTGATTTGGCATGGCCCTTTAGCCAAGAGCGTACGACAGTCCGATAGCAATACCAGCTACATTCGTCCCAGCATGGACGATGGAGTAGGTGGACAGAGACCTCGACGTGTACCACGGGTATATGCCGGTCGTCTTGAAGACGATGTTGAGCGTGTACTTGTAGCCGCTGCTGGGGTTGATGTAACTCAGGACACGTGGAGCACGACTGAGTGTGGAGTTCCATAGCGGGATGTCCAGCTCCTGGCCGTAGCTGGCGGCGCCCTTGAAGGAGCCAGACGCTACCAAGTACGTCTGCACCGCGGCCGCACTGCTCGCGAGTTTCGTCTCGTACACGAAAAGGTCAACCGCCTCGTCGTACATTCCATTCGCCAATGGACCTGGAAAAAGAAACAACACGAATAGTCGCAGTTTTTTTTAACACAGGGTGATACGGAAGCTAAAAAAACAACTGCCAACGCTTGAAAACAGGCGCAAATTGTTCCGTAATAGCCTGCTTGCAAACGTTCAAGAACCAACTTTGAGTGATGAATACAGGAGTATGCTACCACCGTGTACATTTCGAGCCCGTAGGGATCGCGAAGACAAGGTTAGACTAATTGCAGCGCTCACAGACACCTTTTAGCAGTCGTACATCCCGTGCCTCGTACGTGAGACAAAAAAATAGATTTTTTTTCCATCAGTCTCCTGACCGGTTTGATGCGGCCTGCCATGAATTCCTTTCCTGTGCCAACATTTTCAGTTCTGAATAGCACTTGCAAACTACGTCCTCAATTATTTGCTAGATGTATTCCAGTCTGCATCTTTTACTTTCTACAGCTTCCTCTGATTCCATCGAATTTACTCCATGATATCTCAACAGATGTCCTATCATCCTGTTCAACCAGTCCCTTCTTCTTGTCAATGTTATCTTTGTATTCCTTTCGTCGCCGGTTCTAGAGAGAACCTCCTCATTTCTTACTTACCAGTCCTTTTAATTTTCAACTTCCGTTTCTAGCGCCACATTTCAAATGCTTCGATTCTCTTTTGCTCCGGTTTTTCCTACAGTCCATGTTTCACTACCAAAGGAACATTCTCACAAATTTATTCCTCAAATTAAGATCTATGTTTGATACTAACAGACGTCTTTTGGCGAGGAATGTTCTTTTTGCCAGTGCTAGTCTGCTGTTTATGCCCTCCCTGCTCCGTCGGTCATGCGTTATTCCGCTGCCTAGGCAGCAGTATTCCTTAACTACTTGATCTCCAATTCTGATGTTAAGTTTCTCGCTCTTTTCATGTCTGCTACTTCCCATTATTTTCGTCTTTCTTCGATTTACTCTCAATCCATATTCCGTACTCATTAGATTGTTCACTCCATTCAACAGATCCAGATTCACTTTCCCTCATGACAGCAATGCCGGCAGCGAAAATTGTTTCTGATATCCTTTCAACCTGAATTTTAATTCCACTCTTGAACCTTTTTTTTGTTCGCTTCTTCGATGTATTGGTTCAACAGCGGGAGCGAGGGACTACTTCCCTGTGCTAGACCATTTTTAATCCGAGCACTTCGTTCTTGGTCTTCCACTCTTATTGATCCCCCTTGGACCTTGTACATATTATATATTACCTGTCTTTTCCTATAATCTACCTTGATTTTTCTCATAATTTAGAAGATACTGCACCATTTGACATTGTTGAACGCCTTTTCTATGTCGACAAATCCTATTAACGTGTCTTGATTTCTCTTCAGTCTTGCTTCCATTATCAATCGCAACTTCCAAACTGCCTTCCTAGTGCCTTTAGCTTTCCTAAATCCAAACTGATCGTCGTCTAACAGACCCATAATTCTATACATCATTCTAGTCAGCAACTTGAGTGAGCAGTTAATAATTCTCGCACTTGTCGGCTTTTGCTAAATTCGGAATTGTGTGGATGATGTTTTCCCGAAAGGCTGATGGTATATCGCCAGTGTCATACCTTGTACAAATGATTTTAGGAATTCCAGTGTAATGTTATCTACCCTGTCTGCCTTATTTTATCTTTAACAGTCTAAAGCTCTTTTAAATTCTGCTTCTAATATTGGATCACCTATCTTTTCCCTCTCAACTCCTGTTTCTTCTTCCATCACGTCATCAAAAAAATGGTTCAAATAGCTCTGAGAACTATGGGACTCAACTGCTGAGGTCATTAGTCCCCTAGAACTTAGAACTAGTTAAACCTAACTAACCTAAGGACGTCACAAACATCCATGCCCGAGGCAGGATTCGAACCTGCGACAGTAGCGGTCTTGCGGTTCCAGACTGTAGCGCCTTTTAACCGCACGGCCACTTCGGCCGGCCATCACGTCATCAGACAAGTCTTCCCCCTCATAGAGGCCTTAAATGTACTGTCCGGGTGTCGAACACCAAATCTTTGGACCTCTTGTCTGGTGCTTAATCACTGTGCAACCAGGCTCATAACAACCGAATGCTTTTAAGGAGCTTTGAAGTCAGTAGCTTACCTGAGCCGCAGAAGCTGATCTGCGATGGGATGATGATGGACGTTAGGGTGGCTGCGGTGGTGAAGTACCACGTCTCGTTGCGAGGTCCTAAGGTGGAGCCGTACAGCAGGTCCGTTTCCTTGGGGTTGCGCACCACCTCCTCGTAGCGTGCGTACTGCGCCACTGTTGCTGCAAGAGCACACTTCTCACTAAGCGATCAACTATTTATACGTTACTGAGCATACAATGAAATCTTTAAGTGATAAGTATGTAGCGAGACATCCTCCTCTAGCATTACTTTTCCTCAACAGTAGTTGTCGATACCACTATTATTTTTCGAATTTTGGACAGTTCAGTATTATTTCAGCCGTTTTTCTGAAAACTTTCATATAATTTTCAAATGTTCAAATGTCTGTCAAATCTAATGGGACTTAACTGCTAAGGTCATCAGTCCCTAAGCTTACACACTACTTAACCTAAATTATCTTAACGACAAACACACACACACCCATGCCCGAGGGAGGACTCGAATCTCCGCCGGGACCAGCCGCACAGTCCATGACTGCAGCGCCCAGACCGCTCGGCTTATCCCGCGCGGCCATATAATTTCATACACAGGAAGTTATATTTCAAGCTAAAATTTATGAAAAGGAATTACTTTATAAAATATTTTAGTTTCGATATTTTAACCTATAAGTACTACTTCTGAATGTAGAGTTAAAATTATTTTTTTAGAAACATTTGAAATTACGAATTACTTGCACACTTAAAATTTCTATTATCAATTATACACTCCTGGAAATGGAAAAAAGAACATATTGACACCGGTGTGTCAGACCCACCATACTTGCTCCGGACACTGCGAGAGGCCTGTACAAGCAATGATCACACGCACGGCACAGCGGACACACCAGGAACCGCGGTGTTTGCCGTCGAATGGCGCTAGCTGCGCAGCATTTGTGCACCGCCGCCGTCAGTGTCAGCCAGTTTGCCGTGGCATACGGAGCTCCATCGCAGTCTTTAACACTGGTAGCATGCCGCGACAGCGTGGACGTGAACCGTATGTGCAGTTGACGGACTTTGAGCGAGGGCGTATAGTGGGCATGCGGGAGGCCGGGTGGACGTACCGCCGAATTGCTCAACACGTGGGGCGTGAGGTCTCCACAGTACATCGATGTTGTCGCCAGTGGTCGGCGGAAGGTGCACGTGCCCGTCGACCTGGGACCGGACCGCAGCGACGCACGGATGCACGCCAAGACCGTAGGATCCCACGCAGTGCCGTAGGGGACCGCACCGCCACTTCCCAGCAAATTAGGGGCACCGTTGCTCTTGGGGTATCGGCGAGGACCATTCGCAACCGTCTCCATGAAGCTGGGCTACGGTCGCGCACACCGTTAGGCCGTCTTCCGCTCACGCCCCAACATCGTGCTGCCCGCCTCCAGTGGTGTCGCGACAGGCGTGAATGGAGGGACGAATGGAGACGTGTCGTCTTCAGCGATGAGAGTCGCCAATGATGGTCGTATGCGTGTTTGGCGCCGTGCAGGTGAGCGCCACAATCAGGACTGCATACGACCGATTCACACAGGGCCAACACCCGGCATCATGGTGTGGGAAGCGATCTCCTACACTGGCCGTACACCACTGGTGATCGTCGAGGGGACACTGAATAGTGCACGGTACATCCAAACCGTCATCGAACCCATCGTTCTACCATTCCTAGACCGGCAAGGGAACTTGCTGTTCCAACAGGACAATGCACGTCCGCATGTATCCCGTGCCACCCAACGTGCTATAGAAGGTGTAAGTCAACTACCCTGGCCAGCAAGATCTCCGGATCTGTCCCCCATTGAGCATGTTTGGGACTGGATGAAGCGTCGTCTCACGCGGTCTGCACGTCCAGCACGAACGCTGGTCCAACTGAGGCGCCAGGTGGAAATGGCAAGGCAAGCCGTTCCACAGGACTACATCCAGCATCTCTACGATCGTCTCCATGGGAGAATAGCAGCCTGCATTGCTGCGACAGGTGGATATACACTGTACTAGTGCCGACATTGTGCATGCTCTGTTGCCTGTGTCTATGTGCCTGTGGTTCTGTCAGTGTGATCATGTGATGTATCTGACCCCAGGAATGTGTCAATAAAGTTTCCCCTTCCTGGGACAGTGAATTCACGGTGTTCTTATTTCAATTTCCAGGAGTGTAATTACGCAATCCTGTACTGTTTACTACGTTTATTTCTGGATTCATTTATGAAATAATAATCGAGACTAATAATGTAACGAAAACTACTAGGAATTCATTTACGTAATTCTGCAGGCTTTCGTGACCGTTGTCACTGAAGTTAAAACTTCTGGGTTATTAGGCCGCGTCATATTTCTACTAAAATGATCGACGTTTCAACCCCTCTGCTGGGATCTTCATGAGGATCTTATGGTGTCCACTACTGCTAGAACAGTGTTTTACCAGTAGTGGACACCATAAGATCCTGAGGAAGATCCCAGCAGAGGGGTCGAGACGTCGATCATTTTAGTAGAAATATGACGCGGCCTAATAACCCAGAAGATTTTAACTTCAGGAATTCATTTGTTAAGAAAAATTGTAAACCCTTTGGAATATTGTTATTTTCCGCAGAGTGTGAAAGTCGTAAGCTTGCCTCTGATGTGATCGGACGTATTTTTGTATAATGGGTGCGAATAACGTAAATTCGACTTTGTTAATGTGAAAAATCAAATACTGATTTTTTTTTGTGTCATCAGTCTTCTGACTGGTTTGATGCGGCCCACCACGAATTCCTCTCCTGTGCCAACCTCTTCATCTCAGAGCAGCACTTGCAACCTACGTCCTCAGTTACTTGCTGGATGTATTCCAATCTCTCTCTCCCTCTACAATATTTGCCCTCTACATTTCCCTCTGTTACCATGGAAATCAATCCCTCATGTCTTAACAGATGTCCTGTCACCATGTCCCTTCTGCTTACCAGTGTTTTCCACAAATTCCTTTCCTCTCCGATTCTGCACAGAAGCTCCTCACTCCTTACCTAATTTTCAAGATTCGTCCGTAGCACCACATCTCAGATGTTTGGATTCTCCTCTGTTCCGGTTTTCCCACAGTCCATGTTTCACTGCAACACAATGCTGAACTCCATTTGTACGTTCTCAAAAATTTCTTCCACAAATTAAGGCCTACATTTGATACTAGTAGACTTCTCTTGGTCACGAATGTCCTTTTTGCCATTGCTAGTCTGCTTTTGATATCCTCCTTACTCCGTCTGGAATTGGTTATTGTACTGCCTAGGTAGCAGAATTCGTTAACTTCATCTGCTTCGTGACCGTCAAGCCTGATGTTAAGTTTCTCGTTGTTCTCATTTCTGCTACTTCTCATTACTTTCGTCTTTCTTCGATTTACTCTCAATCTATATTCTGTACTCATTAGGTGGTTCATTCCGTTCAGCGGATTATGTAATTCTTCTTCACTTTCACTCAGGATATGTCATCAGCGAATCGTAACATTAATATTCTTTCTCCTTGAATTTTAATTCCACTCCTGACCATTTCTTTTATTTCCATCATTGCTTCTTCGATGTGCAGATTGAACAGTGGGGGGGGTGAAAGACTACATCACTGTCTTACACCCTTTTTGCTTTTTGGTCCGAGCACTTCGTTCTTGGTCGTCCACTCTTATTATTCCCTCTTGGCTCTTGTACATATAGTATTTTACCCGTCTCTCCCTACGGCTTACCCTTATTTTTCTCAGAATTTCGAACATCTTGCAGTATTTTACACTGTCGAAGGTTTTTTCCGGTTCGATATCCTATGAACGTGTCTTGATTTTTCTTTAGCCTTGCTTCCATTATCAACCGCTGCCTCAGAATTGACAGTCTCGTGCCGTTACCTTTCCTAAAGCCAATTGATCGTTATCTGGCGTATCCTCAATTTTCTTTTTCATTTTTCTGTGTATTATTCTAGTCAGCAATTTGGATGCGTGAGCTGTCAAGCTGATTGTGCGATGATTCTCGCACTTGTCAGCTCTTGCAGTCTTCGGAATTGTGTATGATGATTTTCCGAAAGTCAGATGGTACGTCGCCAGACTCATACAATCTACATACCAACGCGAATAGTCGTTTCGTTGCCCCTTCCCCCAATAATTTTAGAAATTCTGACGGAATGTTATCTGTCCCTTCTGGCTTATTTGATCTTAAATCCTCCAAAGCTCCTTTAGATTCTGATTCTAGCACTGGATCCCCTTTCTCTTATAAATCGACACCTGTTTCCTGTTCTATCACATCATACAAATCGTCCCCCTCATAGAGGCTTTCAATGTATTCGCTCCACCTATCCTCTTTCTCCTCTGCATTTAACAGTGGAATTCCCTTTGCACTCTTAATGTTACCAACCTTGCTTTTAATGTCACCGAAGGCTGTTTTGACTTCCCTGTATGCTGAGTCTGTCCTTCCGACTATCATTTCTTTTTCGATTTCTTCACATTTTTCCTGCAGCCATTTCGTCTTAGCTTACCTACACTTCCTATTTATTTCGTTCCTCAGCAATTTGTATTTCTTTATTCCTCAGTTTCCCTGAACATTTTTGTACTTCCTCCTTTCATCGATCAATTGAAGTATTTCTTCTTTTACCCATGGTTTCTTCACAGTTACCTTCTTTGTACCTATATTTTCCTTCCCAACTTCTGTGATGGCCATTTTTAGAGGTGTTCACTCCTCTTCGACTGTACTACCTACTGAGCTATTCATTATTGCTGTACCTATAGCCTTAGAGAACCTCAAGCGTATCTCGTCATTCCTTAGTAATTCTGTATCCCATTTCTTTGCTTACTGATTCTTCCTGACTAATATCTTAAACTTCAGCCTACTCTCCATCACTACTATATTGTGATCTGAGTCTACGTCTGCTCCTGGGTACGCCTTACAATCCAGTATCTAATTTCGGAATCTCCGTCTGACCATGACGTAATCTAACTGAAATCTTCCTGTACCACCCGGCGTTTTCCAAGTATACCTCCTCCCTTTGATATTCTTGAAGAGAGTATTCGCTATTATTAGCTGAAACTTGTTACAGAACTCAATTAGTCTTTCTCCTCCCTCATTCCTTGTCCGAAGTCTATATTCTCCAGTAATCTTTTCTTCTATTCCTTCCCCTACAACTGCATTCCAGTCTCCCATGACTATTAGATTATCGTCTCCCTTTACATACTGCATTACCCTTCCAATATCCTCTTACACTTTCTCTCTCTCTATAATACCTTGATGGCGAAGGGGACACTGTGGCTAGGCCTCGTATTGCGACCCCTGCCCACTCTGCCCTCCCCCCTGCATGCCATTATTCCTTAAAAAAAAAAAAATGCCGCTTCCGGAAAATGCTGGTGCGCCGGCCCCAGATCGAATCCGCCCGGCTGATTAACGACAGTGGTCTGTGTGCCAGCCAGGTGGTTTTCCACATCCCACTAAGTGAATACCAGTTACATGATTTGCAAAAAAAAATTCAGAGGACTTTCGCTCACTTTCACGTCAATAACACTATACGCAGACAAATCGGATACACATACTGCGTCCCAAGACCTAACGGGGTGTGGCCAGAGGAGGGGCATTAGGCCATCCCTTAAATTTACTATGCCACGTCACTAACCATGTCGACCCCGCGCCGATGAAGGACAAAGGCACAAGCAAAAGAAAGTTTGACACTTAGAATGCGAACTTGACGACTGTTTGCCAGGGGATGGGCTGAAGATGGTACTACGTACCGAAACCGGTAGAAAATAAATAATTGCGCTTATAGCCTAAAACATGTACTGCTTCAGGAAGAAGTTCTGCGTCGAAGAAGTGACAGTAAATGATCGATTCTATTAAGTCAAACGATTAATTGTGTAATTCGTCGTGAGCATTTGTGTCTGCAATTAACCGAAAAATCTGTGAAAGTATTGTTAACAGTACAGCTATTGTTTACGACCTAACTGTATGTATCGCAAAACTCCTAAGGTGGGCATGTCATTTCGATTTTTGTAATCATTGATGTGCATATCAGAGAGAGCAAGTTATGTTACTGTTAAACAGTCGCTGGTCGTGTTGTGGCACAGTCTTCGCCTCTGTGCAGTGTAATACATTCTTAGTTGAAGTGTGGTAGGTGATGGACGTATTCAGGAGTGCTGTGTTAGCTTGTGATTGTATCTGTCAGATGAAGAAAGATTTATTGTAAAGAACAGCAAGGATGAATATGATGTATCTATTAAAAGGCGAAAAGAATATAAACCTAGAATTTTTTTTTTTTTTTTTTTTTTTTACTTTGTCAAGAGAACTTTGTTCACATGCTCAGAGGTAGACCACCGCACTTCCCTGAGTCATGCATTAACACCGCAACTGATTAAGCTGTTCGGTTTTTATAGAAATTCCCTGTTAACATTATACCCTTTTTAAAACACTCACTTTTTTTTAAGCATAGTATTGTTCAGACCAATGTGTGTGAAGATAACGTGAAGCTTTACTCTGTGTTTTTGAATAGTTAAGTTGGGATATCATTTCATAGGAATAGTTACTCTCCTCATCCCATTTTTTATCATTACACATTACCACATTGCGCCACATGGCATGCAACAGTTTGAATACTGTTTAGAAATTTTATTTAAAAATAGAAATCCAGCTTAGCCACTGCCTGCTTGCTGCTTGATGTTTGCTGTTGTTCTTTCGAGAAATCTGGAACAATGTTATCAAGACGCGAGGTAAGTAGAAATTTAGATTATGGCCAGATAATTGTTTTACTTCAGTGCCACATTTAATATAAAGACAAGTTGTACTCAGACCACTTACAGTTCAATTCAAATTAGGTTCTGTTTAGTAAAAAGTTAGCATACGAGCTTTAGTTGGCTAACAGTTTGTGGGTACATAGTTTTGGTAATAAGTAGATTTTATTATAGACTTTGGGCTAAATTTCACACAGAAACACTTAGTAGGGAACTTACAGGCTATGCTTGTAAAACAAATCTGCTTACACGTTCCTATTTATTCTCATACCGCCTCTAACCCCTTTGCTCATCGGCTACACCACAAATCTCTTCCCCTCTCTCGGATTTTCCCTCCAGGGTGTACGAGTGTTCTGCTCTGTTCGCACGAACTGCGTTACCATACTACAATTGGATTAATATTTACCTGAGAACATTGTATGCTATCATTTAAAGTAACCACTGCGAACGATGTGGTGCGAGTCAGTCAATTTCTTCGCGATGAGGAGCGAACAAAACCTACATAGCATAAAACAGCTACTTCAAAGAAAGAAAGAGTCAAAAGATCCCCATACGCCGACATCATATGCAAAAAAATCGGAAAGATGCGAGCAGAATTCTTGCTCTTAGCGTTCTGTGTAAACTTACTTACGTGTATAGATAATACTAACAGCTTCGTATGACACAATGGCTCGGTGCAAATCTTTCTACTGGACGCCACTTCGAAGACTTGCATGTTCCTAACCCACCCCAGTTATCCAAATGAGGAAAGTGGACCTACATTTTTACGTGCAATTGGAACGACGTTTTGTTTCTGGAGACTCCTCACACCGTTGAGAGGTGAATGCTCGGTTAAAAAGGAAACTGAAGAATCCACGGTCCGACCGAGATTCGATTACGCGACCTCTCGGTTTCCAAGCACGCGCTTTACTGCTGGGCAACCAGGGCCGACGTATCTTTTCCATTTCATTGACTCAGAAGCTTAAATTACTTATTCTGCCAAGACACCGTAGACCTAAGTGCTCGACATAAACTTCAGTGTGGTACTTCTACCCGATCTTGAGACCTTGGTTCAAAGTGGTTCAAATGGCTCTGAGCACTATGCGACTTAACTTCTGAGGTCATCAGTCGCATAGAACTTAGAACTAATTAAACCTAACTAACCTAAGGACACCACACACATCCATGCCCGAGGCAGGATTCGAACCTGCGACTGTAGCGGTCACGCGGTTCCAGACTGAAGCGCCTAGAACCGCACGGCCACACCGGCCGGCTTGAGACCTTGGTATCTGACTTAAATTTCAACTCGATATCTCTACCCGTTGTTGAGAAAAAAGGGTTTTAAAAAACAGGCAGACTGATAGGCCGATAACAAATGGCAAAAAAAATGTTTTATTTGATATCTTCACGGTAAATGATAACAGCCAAACAGTTGCAGGATAAAGATTTATTAAAATTCTTGACCACAGTTTCGGTATATCTAAATATACCTTCATCAGAAGTAAAACACATTAAAATCACATTCTGCACTGGAGATACATAAAAGAATTGTGCCAAAGGCGTCGTCAGTAGTTAAAACATCATCTCCATTTATACAACATAATTATAGACAGAGGGTTGATGCGAACATAGCATAGCATCATTATCTATCCAGCTCACAGGCGAGATAATGATGCTATGCTGTGTTCGCATCAACCCTCTGTCTATAATTATGTTGTATAAATGAAGATGATGTTTTAACTACTGACGACGCCTTTGGCACAATTCTTTTATGTATCTCCAGTGCAGAATGTGATTTTAGTGTATTTTGCTTCTGATGAAGGTATATTTAGATATACCGAAACTGTGGTCAAGAATTTTAATAAATCTTTATCCTGCAACTGTTTGGCTGTTATCATTTACCGTGAAGAATTTCAACAGTAGCTGTTTCAGCCATGTTTAAAATCTTTATTTGATATAATAACAAATTAACAATTTTAGTATCTTATCCTTTACTTGTACTGTGAAACCTTGTTTCTCATCAAATTTAATGGTTCTAACTCGAGGAGAAATACTCTAAATGTTGAGTGACTAACAGTTTGTGTAAGTAATTAACTGCAGCTGTAAATGTTTAAAGAACAGCACTTTTTTGCTGTCAGGTGTATGTATTTAAATTTATTTCATCACTGGAAGAATAGTTATACATCTGTTGCATAAAATAGGCTTGCTTCTCAAAGAAAACACATTAGCATACCAAATGTAACGATGACAAACTGCCTGTGTTTCTCAAGATACTGCCAAATTATGATTATTTTACATTACCCAGATTTTCATCGCTTCGTTTAGTATGCTAATGTGTCTTCTATGAGAAACATGCATTTTTGATCCAAAAGATATATAATTTTTCTTCCAGTGCTGATGACTGAAATGATTTAAACCAGTCGAGAATAAATTTAAATGTATGCAGTTGACGGCAAAAAAAAATGCTTTTCTTTGATGAATGTGTTTGCGAGTATCGAAATATGTGACATAAATGGCCGTATCTTTTGATTGCATTGACTTACAACCTTAAATTTTACTCTCCCCCCAAGGACCGTAGACCTTATTATGTGACATGAACTTCAACTTGATACCTCCACCCATTCCTGAGAAAATAGGGTCTTAACAGTCGGATAGACGTACAGGCGGACAGACAGACAGGCAACAAAGTATAAAATGCATGTTTGACCATCAGCTGCTTTTACTTTAAATCCAAATATCAACCGTTTTCAGTCACTGACCATCTTCACAGATACTATAGGGCTAAAATGGTTTAAACCACCACATTACATTTGTCATTACTTACATAATTTGTAGATATATTGATATTCATGACATGCTCTACACTTTATTTAAGTAATGACAAATGGCATGTGGTGGCACATTACATGTGTCATTAATTAAATAATGTGTAGATATATTGATATTCATGACATGCTCTACATTTTATTTATGTAATGACAAATGTCATGTGGTGGCTTAAACTATTTGACCCTATAGTGTGCGTAAATATGATCCATGGCTGAAACCGGTTGATATATGGTTCAAATGTCTCTAAGAACTATGGAACTTAACATCAGAGGTCATCAGTCCCCTAGCCTTAGAACTACTTAAACCTAACTAAACTAAGGACATCACACACATCCATGCCCGAGGCAAGATTCGAATCTGCGTCCATAGCAGCAGCGTGGTTTCGCACTGAAGCGCCTAGAACCGCTCGGCCACACAGGTCGGCGTTGATATTTGGGTTTAAAATATAAGCAAACGTGCCTTTTACACTTAACTTGACAGCTTTTGATAGTCACCTCCCAAACATGTTTAGGGTAACGAAGTGATTATGTAAGGGTTTCGTTTTTGCCGACTGAGATACAGAATCTTAAAAATGATGTAAATTACCGCAGGACTCGCAAATGAGAATAAATTCTAGTTGTTGTTGTTGTTGTGGTCTTCAGTCCTGAGACTGGTTTGATGCAGCTCTCCATGCTACTCTATCCTGTGCAAGCTTCTTCATCTCCCAGTACCTACTGCAACCTACATCCTTCTGAATCTGCTTAGTGTATTCATCTCTTGGTCTCCCTCTACGCTGCCCTCCAATACTAAATTGGTGATCCCTTGATTCCTCAGAACATGTCCTACCAACCGATCCCTTCTTCTGGTCAAGTTGTGCCACAAACTTCTCTTCTCCCCAATCCTATTCAATACTTCCTCATTAGTTATGTGATCTACCCATCTAATTTTCAGCATTCTTCTGTAGCACCACATTTCGAAAGCTTCTATTCTCTTCTTGTCCAAACTATTTATCGTCCATGTTTCACTTCCATACATGGCTACACTCCATACAAATACTTTCAGAAATGACTTCCTGACACTTAAATCTATACTCGATGTTAACAAATTTCTCTTCTTCAGAAACGCTTTCCTTGCCATTGCCAGCCTACATTTTATATCCTCTCTACTTCAACCATCATCAGTTATTTTGCTCCCCAAATAGCAAAACTCCTTTACTGCTTTAAGTGTCTCATTTCCTAATCTAATTCCCTCAGCATCACCCGACTTAATTCGACTACATTCCATTATCCTCGTTTTGCTTTTGTTGATGTTCATCTTATATCCTCCTTTCAAGACACTGTCCATTCCATTCAAATTCTAGTAATGCATGGTAAAAAAAATGTAACTGGTAAAGTACGCTCATAACTCGAGAAGAATAAAATTTTAGGCTACATACACTCCGTAAGAATAGAGCTCTAGTTAGAGGCCAGTTTTATTCTCACACTGTTAAAAGGCATTTTCAGTCACTGGATTTAACTAATTCGATAATTTACAGGACTGGTTAAGAAGTTTTTTTTTAACTTTTACTAAGTTTTCAGTTTTTCTTGCGTTAACTGTGTAGGCAACTAATTAAACATGTTCGACGCAAAATACAGAATCTCACTCTGAACCCTAGACAAGGGATTAACCAATTTTCCGTTTTTTCCTAAATCACTCCAAGTGAAAACCGGTATCTCACAGTTGTACAGCTCCACATAGAAAGTTTTTCGAATTAAGTTCAAGGCCCTCGAAATTCTTGCTATTGATATTGTGATCCATTTATTGGCTGTGTTCTCCCTTTACGTCAGTCAGTTGTTATACGTCATCTTGTTGTCAGTGATTACGACCGCATCGTCAGCATAGTGGATGTTGTTGATCCACTCTCCGTTCTCTTGATGTCTCATTTCCATATATTTTAAAGCGTTGTGAATATTTGCTTCTGAATTAAGGATGAATAAATTAGAGTTGGCACTAAGCCCTATATTATCCCTCACTTGATTTGTCTTGAGCTGGACACATCAGTATCTGAAGTTACCAGCGCAGTTTCGTTCCAATGTACGTATTCAATACGTCGGATGTCCTGACCTACAATAGTTTTTTTAGCAGCTGCATTAGTTCATGATACTGCACCTGAAGCATAACAGACCAGTTTGGAAAGCATATTGAACAGATCGGTACCACAACTCTCAGTTCATTGACGGCAAGTCAGCGCCCAGATTCCAATTAAAAAGATAATTATAATGTCAGTACCAGTAAGCTCTACCTCTTGGATGACGTAATATGTAAATGATTATGAAACACCAGCATATCAAACCTATAAAACTCGGTCAAATGGTAGGAACGCCTCAAACTATCGTATTCTGTTTAATTAAGAAATAATGAAATCGGGTTATACCACATTGCTCATTTTTGTTTTGTCGGCCAAAATACCTGAAGCAACGTTTGAAATAACATGAGAACCATTATTGTCCACATTTGTAACTAATTTATGTTACCAAATTTACTAATTTTCAAATTAATTATGAGACTTTGCGAAATAACGAAACCCAGTACATGTAAACAAATCGTCAAAAGATACTTTCTTTGCAAAAAAAAAAAAAAAAAAAAAAAAAACTCTTAATACTGGCCAATGGTTCTAATCGAATTTATATCAAAAAAATGGTACAAACACTGTGCTTACTGTTTTCATTGTGTAATTAATGAAACTGTTAAGATCATTGTTCGTTCTGCATAGCTGATGTAAATTCAAATGATAACACTGTTTTCTGCGTGAAACGAATAAAAGCGAAAATTTCTGCCTGTATTCATCTCAAATTAATTTGATGAAATGTTTTTTAATTGTAATATCTAAAAATTGTAATATCAACAATGAAGAAATTGTTTGGAAATGTATATAAGAGCGTGAGTTGTGGAATTCGGGATTCTCTGTTGATCTGATATCCACGACGGACCGCCTACGTCGCTCTGAATAATAAAATGTCACAAACTGTATATCGGAGTAACTTTTATTTAATTACTTAGCACGCTGTGTGGACATACGTCCACATCCTGATCCTGTGAAGAACTCCAGGACATCGAATGAGAAGAAGTTAAGTACCTGAATTACACCACTCATCTGAACTGTCTATATTTCGTCGAGTCTAATATCGTTTTTACTGTCAAGAAATAAAAGACATTTAGTTGAAAAAGTTATGTCTCATTCTCAGTCAAGACCCTTTCTTTTAATCTTCAGCAGTTCTGTACTAGCCTTTTCATTCCAAATATCCCCTCTGGAACCCAGCCTCTAACTCTGAACAGTGAATCACGTACCTTTTCTCTAACTTTCTTTGTATAGTCTTCGGTATATTACCTTCTGTTTGTGACTCCTCAAATGACATTATTATCTTCGCATTTGTTACGACAGTCTTCATTGGCAAGGGAGTAAAAGTGGAACACAAACATTGTTTGTGGTAGCGGCCGGTCTCATAAACGATGCAATATATTTGATTTAAGGTTGTAAATCTTTCGCCTAAAGGTTTTATAAATTAAAATCACATTAATTAGGAGATAATGGTTTTCCGATAACCTGGAGATGAATCTTACGACCACCTGATCCTTTTCACGTACAGCACTAGATCTGTGGGATATTACGATCAGGATGTTCCCACATTTCCGGTAGACACATAAAAGCTGGGGTAGAAGTGTTCTACACAGGCTAATTACTCCCTGACGGGTAAAGTACAATATTCTAAATCATTTTTATTATTCATTAATGTTTTCACTATTTCATACGACTGTAAGGCTGATGATAAAAGTTACAATAATTAGATTTTTTTCATTAACGTGAGACATAATGTGGAGGGGATTATATTTTGTACCACAACTGTATGAACCACATCTTCCTCTCAAAATACACCCTCTATGCACATACTTGGTAGTTTGTACCATACATCTGTGACATTTCCCACAGTTGATTAAATATTGCATCATTATTCGTTTCGAAACAATAAACGAACTAACTGACTGCACAACGCAACTGTAACTTTGTTACCACACTGCTGTAGGGCTTACACAGTATTATTATTATTTTATTATCAGTGGAAGTTGTGAGACCAAAGCACTGGCAGCCAAAAGTCATCCAGTTTCTGCCAGTTCAGAAGTAAGCAGACCGAACAAGTGATTTAAAGACAGCAGGTCTAATTATTGAGCATACATTTTAATTTGGTTGATTTTAAGTAGTGTGCAGGGTGTGGATGAAGCAAATGTCGGTAGGGAAGGAGGTGGTGTTTTGTTACAAGTGTGGATAGCTTTCTTTTGTGACAAGGAGTTGTGGGTAGCACTGGGTGATGCACTGACAATTGCTTCATCATTCTGTGAAAAAAAAATAGTTGGTAAAAATAAACAATAGAAGTTGCCCCTTTGACTCATTAGTTCCTGGTTTAGCAAATCGTCAAGAGAAACTAAATATCATTCATATTTCGTTATTTTGAAAATTGAACTCTTCGGATAAAACTGTTTTTCATTCCAAAGATTAATTATGATGATGTGGGTCAAGGCAAGGCGGGAGGGGGGAGGGGGTACTAGCTAACATCTGATTCCATTTAGGGGTGATGATCTCAGACAGATTTGGAACCACCGCCGTAGGAGAAGATGGGATACTACTGGATAAGAGTTGTATCGAACAACATTTGTTTCTAATCTTTAACGCTAGTGACAGAATCTGTCGTGCCATTGCGGAGAGATTTACAGAGGAACAAGACCGCTCACACGATTTTGAATCAAAACAACAGGGTGTCTCGGAGTGGTAATTTATCTGTTACCAAGAAATTTTTCGGTGCACAAATTTAATTTTAGAATGTTGTGTTTTATTTACAAGTAAGTAACGTTACATTTTATTGAATCTTTAGGAATAACATGTTATTCTCTATATTGTAGGCTGTGACAATGTCTAACCCAAGTAATAACAATGGGAACGTGAAGCTACCACAGCGGTACATTCAGGTTGTATCGGACAAAGTACTTTCTAGTCGTACCGGATAAAGCAGATGGAATAATCTTAATCTTTTCTGATTCTTTTTTAACAGGAAAAAGTATTGACTTAAATGGGATGAAAGCAACATGAAGAAAGCCGTAGAAAAAGACCAACTTCTTGAAATATTCTGAGAAGCGAGTGAGGAATGTTCAGTTCCAAGAAGTACATTAGGTGACAGGCAAAGAGGGTTTTATGAAATCTGTTTTAGGCAATAATAACATTTATGCCAGAGAACATTCAGTGACGAACAGGAGACAGTGTAGCATGATCATTTTAAAAATTTAGAGAGCCAGCTTGTGCCACCGACTAAAGACGAATTCTTAAATCTAGCGCACAAATATGCAGAGCAACTGAAAATACATCATCGTTTCAACGAGACAAAATGGAAGCGGGTAAAGACTTTTACTATGTCTTTCTGAAAAGACATGAAGACTTAAAAGGCTGAAGACAGTTCACAAGCCTGCAGCGAGCAGTAGCAGGTTACAGCAAAGAACAAGTTGGCAGATTCATTGACAAACTGTGTGAGCTGATGGACAAGTTCGAGTTTATAAACATTTACAACCCAAGTAACACTTTTTTGCGACAAAAATGCCTTGTTTTAGACATTACAGTTTCTTTTTCGATCTAGCTCTCCAAAAATTAAAACTATCAAAATGCAAAGAGAAGAAGAAATATTAACAATTCAAGAAACGTATATTCATCTGACACAGTGTATTGTAATTCTATTAAGTAACGTTTCATAGTGTTGTTTCTTGTGAAGAATGTTCCAATGCGATCTTCATAAAATACTATTATTGAGACAAAATGTTACTTATTCGACACTACCCGATTTTCCCACAGCATAAAAAATCAGCATATCTCTATTGCAGGACTCGTTCGTCTGTCTTACCGGATCCAGCAGCTGCCAACAGCAGGACGATCACCAGAGTCTTCATCATTGTGGCCGGAGGCGGAAACTGTGGTCTCCTTTATACGGCGCTGCTACTTCCTACTGCAGAGAACAAGGTTCCAAGAGATAAGACCTTTTCGACGAACTAAGACGCAAGTGTTGGGACTACGTTCGTCACACGATGGAATTACATTGTGGCAACAGCATTAGTGGTCCTGCAGCAAGGCGGAGACTGCAGCCGGGTGATCGCACTACACTGCGAGAGAAGTTACGTACACATGTTTTTGGACTCGCTGTCGAAACTCGGCGATAACAGCTGTAACGCAGTGATTTATGTAAGCAGAGATATCGCCAGTGGTGCGGCCAGAGCTACTGTTCAGTCCAATCCCTTCCACGAAGGAAGAAAGAGAAATCAAGTCATTTCTTCAATTTTGATCACAGATTCGAAGTCCTGATAAAATTCCGAGTAATCAAATTGCGTGCACATGGAGTATCGCCTCAGTTGTGCGACTGGATCCGTGATTTCCTCTCAGAAAGGTCACAGTACATAGTAATGGACGGAAAATCAAAGGAAAATCCGGCCTTATCCAAGGAAGTGTTACAGGCCCTCTGCTGCTCTTAATCTGCATCAATGATGTAAGAGCTAATCTGAGGAGCCCTCAGATTATTTACAGAGGATGCTGTCATTTGCCGTGTAATAAAGTCATCAGAAGGTCAAAAACAGTTGCAAAATGTCAGATGCGATATCTGAATGGTGCGAAAAGTGGCAATTGTCTTTAAAATGTGAGGTCCTCCCCATGAGGACAAAAGGAATCTCTTAAATTTCGATTACGTGGTAAATCACAAAAATTTACAGGCTGTCAATTCGACTAAATACCTACAAATTACAATTCCGAACAGCTTAATTGGGACCGATCACACAGATAACGTTGTGGCGAGGGCAAACCGAAGAATACATTATATTGGCAGAACACTTAGAAAATGCAACAGGTCTACTAAATAGACTGCCTGCACTACGTTTGTTCTTCTTCTGCTAGAGTACTGCTGTGCTGTATGGGATCCTTACCAGATAGGACTGACAGAGGACATCGAAAAAGTTAAAGAAGGGCAGCTCCTTTTGCGTTATCGTGAAGTAGAGGAAAGAGTGTCACGGATATGATAAGCGTTTTAGAATGGCAATTATTAAAACAAAGGCGTTTTTTATGAGAATACAGGCGAATCTCGATGATAAAAACTTCTCGGATTGACAGTCAAGTCAATGCGTCTGACTGTATGTAATTCATTGTAATTACAATGTAAGTATTGTAAATTTCAGGGATATATCCAAGAAAATTTTAATGTAACTACAGGAACGATGAAATGGCAGTAGCAAAGTTGTTTATCTTTGCGTATGGAGGGTCTCTGCCAGGGGTGATTCTAGAAGTCGGTCAAGGGAGGAGCTAATGGGGGAGGGGGAGGGGGTTTGGGGGAATGGAATATCGGTTAACAAAAGGAGAGTTGGGATCCTACAACCGAGAAATAGGTAAAATTTGGTTTAGCTTAAGGTAGTTTTTGGTAACCGTTTTGGAGTTCAGGGTAAAAAATGTGTATTAATAAATAATAAGACGCCCATTTTAAGTTAAATTATATTTATTGGTTTAGATAGTAAGCTATTTGATGCTCTTATTCTTTTGTTAAAATGTGTTTTAAAAACATTGCAACCTATATTACTACATAATTAAATCTGTTGGAATAATATATTCACTGATTTCTGAAGGCATTTTATCCATTGTAATATGATAATCCGTTGGGGGGAGGGAGGGGCAATAGCCCCCATACCACCCCCTTGCCACCGCCCTTGGTCTCTGCTGCGCTGCGAGCAGAGAGGATGATGATGATGATGATGATGATGATGATGATGATGATGTTTGGTTTGTAGGGCGCTCAACTGCGCGGTTATCAGCGCCCGTACAAATTCCCAACCTTTATTAAGTCCAATCTTGCTACTTGCATGAATGATGATGAAATGATGAGGACAACACAAACAACCAGTCTTCTCGAGGCAGGTGAAAATCCCTGAGCAGAGAGGAAGGAGAACAGTTTGTCTTGAAAGAGTGCGGAAGCGTTTCTTTGGCGCTCCCCTGACGTGGTGTGCAGCTATGATCGCGCTAGTGCGGGCGCGCCTAATTCGTTAACCCACACGCCGGCCGTGGTGACCGAGTGGTTCCAGGCGCTTCAGTTTAGAACCGCGCGACCGCTGCGATCGCAGGTTCGAATCCTGCCTCGGGCATGGATGTGTGTGATGTCCTTAGGTTAGTTAGGTTTAATTAGTTCTAAGTTCTAGGGGACTGATGACCTCATATGTTAAGTCCTATAGTGCTCAAAGCCATTATTTTTCCGTTAACCCTCGAGTCCTGAGAGCACGGAAGGAGTGAAAAGGCGGAGGAAGCTGCAGTTCTAGCTATTGCCTGTCCCATAATTGTCCGTGCCTCTGGAGACGACTCGGGGTTTTTCTCATTGAACAGCAGCAGCAGCAACAACGGCAGCTCAGCATTGTCGTCAGCTACATTCCCCAAAAATGGTTCAAATGGCTCTGAGCACTATGGGACTTAACATCTATGGTCATCAGTCCCCTAGAACTTAGAACTACTTAAACCTAACTAACCTAAGGACAGCACACAACACCCAGCCATCACGAGGCAGAGAAAATCCCTGACCCCGCCGGGAATCGAACCCGGGAACCCGGGCGTGGGAAGCGAGAACGCTACCGCACGACCACGAGATGCGGGCGCTACATTCCCCGTCGTCCTGTTAACTAATATTGTACAGGCATTCATTACCCAGTGGCATTTCTTTCACAAAGCTTAACTTTCTTGAATAATAACTTGCAATAATTAAAACTTGTAGTTCACCTGCGTCGTCATTGTGCTCTGACATTATTACCAAGCAGGCCATTTCCTTCCAGTGCAATCACCGGGTGTTGTAAAAATATGAAAACTGATTAACTATTTACTGCCGGTTTTGTTTGTTTGCTAACGATCAGTTTCATTCTAAATATTGCTACCTCAGTAAATGTTCATTGTCGTACTCCGTAGGCTGTACTAATTTGCAATTTTGAGTATTAACTTCACTCACTGAAAGTTACGTAAAAGTTCACTGGAAAAAGAAATAACTAATGACAGCACAAATTAAGAGTCAGAAATATTTATCCTGTATTTAGCTTAGCAATTGGGTTCTGCTGGCTAGGTACGCATCTCATTGCTCTTATGTTAAAAGTTGCTCATTTGCTGGAAGTAAATTCAATTCAATCTTTCAATAATTAAAAATAAATTGCTTGCCTTTTTGCCAGATATTACATTGCGATACGCTGAGGTTACTGAAAGCCATTCTTTATGTTACAAACCTTCAGTTACAGTCAATCATTTATTGAATCAGCAACTTCATTTACTTTTACTTTCAAAATTTAGTGTTTCAGAATAAGTAACTGCAAATTCAGCGCTTTGTGATTCATTGATTTTCTCGTGAACTGTTGTGTTATGGAAAAGGGTGACAACCTTTTGTTGACACGCCGGTGTTTATTTGCTTAATTTTCTTTGCCGTAACCTTTCTTAAGATTCTAGATATTCACTGTCCTAGTGGGCTGCCGACCGTTTAATTATCCCTTTTTTGCTAATCAGTACTTTTTGCATTAAAATACTACGTGGTACCCTTCCTCCCCCCCCCCCCCCCCCCCTCCCCCGCCCGTGTGTGGTTCGTGAGTGACTGCACTATATTCCGCCCATTTTAAAAATTATTATCAGTATTTAGAAAAGATACTTCCTCCAGATGGGTCTGTCGTACACTTACCTCCAACTAACCGGTATTATTTTTCTTCGGTAACGATTGCCATATTCACTGTAAAATTTCATTAGGCATACGCGATACGGTCAATTATGTAGTAATCCAGAAGGCCGATTAGGAAGGGGGAAGTTCCAAATTCCGTTCTTCATGGGTCTGCGAACTGAAGACCGAGCTGGTGGTTCCCCACTCTGTTTTCCCCACAACGTCAGAGGAAGTTACTACACGGTGCTTCACCTAGTTTACTGACCCTGACCCTTCAGAGCGCGCCTCAAGAATTCACTGGCGACTCAGCGCGCAGACATGCCGGGCGAGCGTTTATCTGCCACAAAGGGCATCGACTCTACACGGAGTGCAGATAGGAGTACTAATAACAGTAACGCAAGAAACGCTTATGGACAGAATCTACGCACTGCGCACTGTTCTGCTTTGCTAGAGGAGAAATTTGTTCTGCATGGCAGCTGCAGTGTTCTTCTGGGAAGGGAACTTCTATCACCACCAGCACTGCCCGCCTTTCAGTTTGCAGACAGATTATACCTGCCTAGCATTCCCTGTATAGTTCTCTTACATAAGTAGACAAAATAATTCACTAAACGCGTGCGTAAACAGTGGAGTTATTTTCAGTTTTTAGGAGAGTACTTATTTGCGGTTGTTAAGTGAGCTGTTGCGTAAAAATTGTTCAACCACTTGAACTATCACACGCCTACCACACTGAAGACCATCTCACAGTGTAACACGCTGTCAATATATGTATTCGACAAGGTCGATTTCATTTTCTCTACTATCACTGGCCGGAATGCTTTTCAAAGCGTGAGGCTCATAAAATGCATCACCCTAGCGTCAGCTCTTGCAAAACCTAAAGAGACCGAGAGAGTTAAATTGGCTCCCTCTGCTACAGAAGTAGGTTCCTAGGTATTCCGAAATTTCAGATATTTTAACGTACCTCAAACAGTGCATTACAGCATATTACTGTTCTACACTTGAACATGATGAATCCCATTCCATCACAAATAGTAACACCCATCCTGGAAAATATACTGTGGATTTGCGGTAAGTGGCTCCGGTCAGTGCAGACCATTCTACAAGTGCCAGCAATTTCTGAACGGAAAAGATTTATGTAGTCTACCAGTAACACAGTTAATTATGAGAAAAGAATAATAACTTTTGGTCATTCATTAATTCACAACCAAGTGACTGCAACAGAATTACAAGGCTTTGCAACACGCTGTCAACGAGAGACAGCAGCAAAGTGCCACAATTACAAGACCAATCCCTTACCTATCAGTACTATGTACGTCACAGCCAACATGATGCTTACAAACTATACACTTCTCAGCCACTAATTATAGGAATACATTTTACATAGAAGCTCACTTAACAACTGCATATAGGTACTCATTTAATAAACTGAAAATAACTCCACTATGTAAACACATCCTTAGTGAAATTATTTTGGCTGTCAAATAAGAGAAATGGACAGGAAATTCCTGGGAAGTGTAGTCTGTCGGTAAACTGAAAATCGAGCAGCACTCGTGGTGGATGAAGTCGCCTTTCCTAGCAGAATAGCTGCCTTACAGGATGGGTAAGAATCAATTTCCCCTCTACCAGTGTACAATAGAGCGCAGCGATTTACGTAGATTCTGTCCTTACGCGTTTCTTGCGTTAGTGTTATTAACAACTCGTATCTGCATTCCATGTAGTGTTTCCGCACCCTGTAGAAAATAAACACCTCCGGGTATGTCTAATTACTGCGCAGCCAGTGAGTCATAAGGCGTGCTGTGGAAGGTCGGTATAACTTTGTGCTGTGTCGTAGTGGAGTGGAGTAGACAGTGGGGAATCACCCGCTCGCTCTTCAATTTGCAGACATATGAAGGAGGGAACTGCATGGCCACAATCCGCCGTGCTTCTACCCCACAAATCCCTGTCCGTGCCCGTCCCATGTTGCTACTCCCCTGCTACGGCTCTGCTGCACTTACACATGGTACCCACATTTAACATTTGTTCTTAACCCCCTATATTTTAAGATAAACCTTAATTTATATAAACTTTTTCCATTCTATTCTGGCAGAATGCTCAAGCAACCGGTTTAGAATTACTTCAGAATAAAAAAGAGTCTTGGCTACGAAGTTATTTAACATCAACAACGCGTTTCACCCTTTTAGGGCATCATCACGTTGTGTAATAGTAGCTGGATATGAAACCCATCCGTCATAAGGCCTCATAAAATGGAAAATGGACTCGACAGTAACTGGATATGTAATCCATCCGTCATAAAAAGGATGAAACGCGTTATTAGCGTTAAATAACTTCGCAACTAAGAATCATTCATTCATTCATTCATTGGTCCATTTGATTCATTACATAGTTAAACAGTAGATTGAAAATAGGACAAGTCAAAATTGCGAAAGGAGCAGAAACACACACACACACACACACACACACACACACACACACAGAGAGAGAGAGAGAGAGAGAGAGAGAGAGAGAGAGAGAGAGAGAGAGAAAGAGAGCATGACAAAATTAATTACAGATAACAATCATAAATTACAAGTGACAAATATAACAATTTAACCATTATTACATAATCATTGTTTACAAGGCTATTTTTTGTAATTTAAAAATTCTTTTACAGAGTAAAAACATTTTTCCACTAGAAATGACTTACGATTATGTTTAAAAAAAATTTATGTTGCTGCGATTTTAAATCACTAGGTAAGCTGTTATATAGCTGAACTGTTATCTGTGATACACTTTTTTGGTACAGTGCTGTTCTACACTGTGACATGTGGATATTATTTGTGTTTCTTGTGTTGTGACTGTGTATATGCTTATTTTGTTGAAGATGTCCAGTCTGGTTTAAAAGATACTCATTTGCGAACAGGATACACTCATGTATGTAAAGGCTCGGTAGGTTCATTATTTTCATCTGGATGAAATGTGGTCTACAAGTTTCCAGTTTTCTTAGGTTGCAGGTAGCCCCGATTGCTCTTTTCTGCATCCTAAAGATCTTTATTCTGGTAGCTGAATTTCCCCAGAAGATTAGCCCATATCGAAGAAGTGCATGGAAGTATGCATAATACGCCTGAATAACTGTTGACTTGCTTGCACTTTTATTTAACACACGCAGAGCATAACAAGCTTTTGAAAGTTTGTTCTCAAGTTCTTTTATATGAGAGTCCCATTTTAAATTATCTTGTACCCTTAGGCCTAGAACCTTAGTGTCAGTAACCGAGTTCAGTAACGTATTTTCAAGGTATGGTACTGTAACAAAGTTTTGCACATGTGGAGAAGAGTGGAAATTCATAAAGACAGTTTTTTCTTTATTTATTATTATTTTATTTTTTTGAAACCAGCTAGTAATTTGGGACATTACAGTATCTATCGTTACTTCCAATGAGATTTTGTCAGCAACTGTTATTAATATGCTGGTGACATCAGCAAATAAGATTAGTTTTCCCAATTTAATAAAGTCATTTATATCATTCTGAATTAATTTTATGCCGTTAAAACACTATTTTCAATAATACGAAATTTTTTTATCCCCTACAATGCAGTAAGTAGAGGTCCTAGAGAAAAGATGAATGGGATCCTCCCTGTAGGAAATTTAATGTAGTTTAATTTTGCACTGGAAAACATTTCCGCTAGAAGCGGTGGTTTTTGAGTTATACAAGGAAAACATAAAACGGGATCATTTAGCCGGCGCGAGAGAGTTACCGATATGCTAAACAAACTCCACTGGCAGACGTTACAAGAGAGGCGTTGTGCATCACAGAGAGATTTATTATTGAAATTTCGAGAGAGCACTTTCCGGGAAGAGTCAGACAACATATTATTTCCCCACAAATACGTCTCGCATAAAGACCACGCGGAGAAAATTCGAGAAATTAGAGCCAATACAGAGGCTTACCGAAAATCATTCTTCCCACGCGCCATTCGTGAGTGGAACAGGGTTGGAGGGCGCAGTTAGAGGTAAAAATGTACCCTCTGCCACACGCCATTAGGTGGTTTGCAGAGTATGACGTAGACGAAAAAGGTGACTTTTAAACGCCGCCCCACTCCAGCGCTCACATACCATCGGTCAGGATTTTTAGTATGTTGTTCAAATGGGTCAAATGGCTCTGAGCGCTATGGGACTTAACTACTGTGGTCATCAGTCCCCTAGAATTTAGAACTACTTAAACCTAACTAACCTAAGGACATCACACACATCCATGCCCGAGGCAGTTTCGAACCTGCGACCGTTGCAGTCGCGCAGTTCCGGACTGCGCGCCTAGAACCGCTAGATCACCGTGGCCGGCTTAGTATGTTGTTCATGGCACTCCCTCCTACCACGATACAAAGATTTACTACTACACGAATTTTTCTCCTAATTTTCCTCCGTTGAATGGATTATACAGGGCTCCTCAATAAACTAACAAAGCGAAAATATCCAAACATGATAACAGTAAGAAACATCATCATAAAAGTTGGCAACACCTCTCAGAAACGTATCCACCATCAGCAGAAGTACCACAAGTGGTAATAATATCACTAATCCTGTAAAACGTATACACATTGGATGTACCAAAACCAACAGGTTTAGACGAGTAATTAGCGCTATATGCCGACGATACGGCTTTCAGGTGCCACGCTCCAGCAAAAAACCTAATTAAAAAAGAAGACAGATATATAATATTGTAAATGGCAGCATCGGCCGTAAGAGATTTGAAATCATCTGTTGCAGCAAATCGATTTCAGTCGTTGTGTGACCATCTTCAGTGCAAATGTTGACGCCATGTTGAAGTTGTAATATGTGCTTTTATGACATGAGTCTTCTAGACTTTGCTATTTGCACTGAAAATGGTCACACAGTGACCGAAATTGATTTGCTGCAATACATCTACATCTACATCCATACTCCGCAAGCCACCTGACGGTGTGCGGCGGATGGTACCTTGAGTACCTCTATCGGTTCTCCCTTCTATTCCAGTCTCGTATTGTTCGTGGAAAGGATTGTCGGTATGCTTCTGTGTGGGCTCTAATCTCTCTGATTTTATCCTTATGGTCTCTTCGCGAGATATACGTAGGAGGGAGCAATATACTGCTTGACTCTTCGGTGAAGGTATCTTCTCGAAACTTTAACAAAAGCCCGTACCGAGCTACTGAGCGTCTCTCCTGCAGAGTCTTCCACTGGAGTTTATCTATCATCTCCGTAACTCTTTCGCGATTACTAAATGATCCTGTAACGAAGCGCGCTGCTCTCCGTTGGATCTACTCTATCTCTTCTATCAACCCTATCTAGTACGGATCCCACACTGCTGAGCAGTATTGAAGCAGTGGGCGAACAAGCGTACTGTAACCTAATTCCTTTGTTTTCGAATTGCATTTCCTTAGGATTCTTCCAATGAATCTCAGTCTGGCATCTGCTTTACCAACGATCAACTTTATATGATCATTCCATTTTAAATCACTCCTAATGCGTACTCCCAGATAATTTATGGAATTAACTGCTCCCAGTTGCTGACCTGCTATTTTGTAGCTAAGTGATAAGGGATCTATCTTTCTATGTATTCGCAGCACATTACATTGAGATTCAATTGCCATTCCCTGCACCATGCGTCAATTCGCTGCAGATCCTCCTGCATTTCAGTACAATTTTCCATTGTTACAACCTCTCGATACACCACATAAATGATTTCAAACCTCTTACGACTGATGCTAACATTCTTTCTGGCTTACAATACTAATATTGCAATCGTTGAGCACATGGTTCCGAATGGGGTGTAAACTCAATAAGATATATAACTCTAGAGAAGTGGACTTTAACCTTGAGCAGAAGTCCAAATCCAACAAAATCCCATCTGTTAGTGAAATCTGACACAGGCACCTTACGTAACACAGCCAACAAAAACCAAGAAACGTAAGTATTACACAATGGGGAAAAAGAGTAGAATCAAAGGCTACAGCCAAGTATCTAGGCTTAAAAATTGACAACCTGCTGAACCGGAAGAAAGACCACACAGAAAATCGCAACAGCAAAACCAAAACAGGGCAAAATGAAATTGCTTGAACTCAGGGAGCGAGGAACAGCTGCCCCAATAGAAGTACACATACGTCCGTTAGACCAATACTAGAATATGTGGTAGTAGCATGGTATGGAAATGGAACAGAATAAAATCCACTGGTAGCAGAATGTTACGCGCTATCGGGCAAATACCGTACATATCAACAGCAACGTCACATATAAGACTAGCAACAGAAGCCATGGGAAAAAGATTAGTTAAACAAATAGCACCCTACGGAGACAATATGCATATCACTAGCGATTTAACGAAAATTCCGCTCCAACTAAACGTACCAGGATACAAGTATCCATACAGACCACTCATCACGGCAATAGCCACGGCAAAACTACATCCAGGAAAGCACGCCAAAATTCAGTCAAGAAAGACAAAGACCTACCACAGCACTTACGAACACACTAAGAAGCTAAATATAAGGGGTGATCAAAAAGTTTCCGTTTGACGGCGTTGCTGCAGCGTATACTGAGGTGACAAAAGTCATACCTCCTAATATCGTATCACACATCCTTTTGTCTAGCGTAGTGCAGCATGGACTCAACAAGTCCCTGCAAGTCCCCTGCAGAAATATTGAGTTATGCTGCCTTCATAGACGTCCATAATGGCGAAGGTGTTGCAGGTGGAGGATTTTGTGGACTGACTGATCTCTCGATTATGTCTCATAAATGTTCGATGGGATTCATGTCGCATGATCTGGTTGGCCAAATCATTAGCTCGAATTGTCCAGTATACTCTTCAAACCAGTCGGGACAATTGGGCCCGGTGAGATGGCGCATTGTTATCCATAAAGATTCCATAGTTGTTTGGGAACATGAAGTTCATCATTTGCTGCAAATGGGCCCCAAGTAGTCGGATTTAACCAGAACCCAGTCCATTCCGTGCAAACACAGGGGCCACCACCAGCTTGCACATTGCCTTATTGACAATTGATTTCATGGCTCCGTGGGGTCTGCCCGACGCTCGAATCTTACCATTATCTGTTACCAACTGAAATCGGAACTCACCTGAATAGGCATGGTTTTCCAGTCGTCTAGGGTCCAACCTATATGGTCACGAGCTCGGAGAGGAGCTGCAGGCTGTTAGCAAGAACACTCGCATCTGTCACCTGCTACCAAACCCATTAACGCCAGATTTCGCCTCACTACCCAAGGACTGGAAAGTTGCACAGGTCACATCAATATTCAAGAAAGGTAGTAGGAGTAATCCACTAAATTACAGGCCCATATCGTTAACATCGATATGCAGCAGGATTTTAGAACATACATTGTGTTCGAACATTATGAATTACCTCGAAGAAAACGCTCTACTGACACACACTCAACATGGGTTTAGAAAACATCGTTCCTGTGAAACACAACTAGCTCTTTATTCACATGAAGTGCTGAGTGCTATTGACAAGGGATTTCAAATCGATTCCGTATACCTGGATTTCTGGAAGGCTTTTGACAGTGTACCACACAAGCGGCTCGTAGTAAAATTGCGTGCTTATAGAATATCTTCTCAGTTATGGGACTGGATTTGCGATTTCCTGTCAGAGCGGTCACAGTTCGTAGTAACTGACGGAAAGTCATCGACTAAAACAGAAGTGATTTCAGGCGTTCCCCAAGGTAATGTTATAGGCCCTTTGCTGTTCCTTATCTATATAAACTATTTGGGAGACAATCGGAGCAGCCGTCTTCGGTTGTTTGCAGATGACGCTGTCGTTTATCGACTAATAAAGTCATCAGAAAATCAAAACAAACTGCAAAACGATTTAGAAAAAATATCTGAATCGTGCCAAAAGTGGCAGTTGACCCTAAATAAGGAAAAGTGTGAGGTCATCCACATGAGTGCTAAAATGAACTCGTTAAACTTCGGTTACACGATAAATCAGTCTAATCGAAAAGCCGTAAATTCAACTAAATTCCCAGGTATTACAATTACGAAAAACTTAAATTGGAAAGAACACATAGAAAATGTTGTGGGGAAGGCTAACCAAAGGCTGCGTCTTATTGGCAGGACACTTAGAAAATGTAACAGACTTACTAAGGAGACTGCTTACACTAAGCTTGTCCGTCCTCTTTTAGAAAACTGCTGCGCGGTGAGGGATCCTTACCAGGTAGGACTGACGGAGTACATCGAAAAAGTTCAAAGAAAGGGAGTACGTATTGTATTATCGCGAAATTTGGTAGAGAGTGTCACAGAAATGATACAGGATTTGGGCTCGAAATCATTAAAAGAAAGGCGTTTTTCGTTGCGACTGAATCTTCTCACGAAATTCCAATCACCAACTTACTCCTCCGAATGCGAAAATATTTTGTTGACACCGACCTACATAGGGCGGAACGATCACCACGATAAAATAAGAGAAATCAGAGCTCGAACGGAAAGATATAAGCGTTCATTCTTATATACGAGATTGGAATAATAGACAATTGTGAAGGTGGTTCAATGAACCCTCTGCCAGGCACTTAAATGTGATTTGCAGAGAATCCATGTAGATGTAGACATAGGCATGTAAACGCCGCTGCTCTCGGTCGTTAAGTGAAAGCCGTCGGCCACTGCGTTGTCCGTATGTACGAAATTTGGTATTCTCGGCACACCCTGGACACTGCGGATCTCGGAATATTGAATTTCCTAACGATTTCCGAAGCAGAAATTCTCATGCGTCTAGCTCCAATTACTGCTAATTCACGTCGTGCGACCAGAAGGACGTCGGAAAACTTTCCACATGAATCAAATGACAGCTCAGCCATTGCGTTGCCCTTTTATACCTTGTGCACGCGATACTAGTGCCATCTGTACATGTGCATTCCATGACTTTTGTTACCTCAGTGTATGCAACGTAGCGCGACTCCGGTGCGAGTACATAAGCGTCGACAGGTGGTCAGGGAATTAGTGTGGCATTCGTGTCTTTCAGACATGGGTGGGTAAATGTGGAAACGAACTATGGCGCAACGTGCCGTTATTCGTTTCTTGGCTACCGAAGGACAAACACCGGTAGACATCCATCGTAGAAAGACGAATATACAGGGTGGTCCATTGATCGTGACCGGGCCAAAAATCTCTCCAAATAATGAAAAAACTACAAAGAACGAAACTTGTCTAGCTTGAAGGGGGAAACCAGATGGCGCTATGGTTGGCCCGCTAGATGGCGCTGCCATAGGTCAAACGGATAGCAACTGCCTTTTTTACAATATGAACCCCAATTTTTTATTACATATTCGTGTAGCACGTAAAGAAATATGAATGTTTTAGTTGGACCACTTTTTACGCTTTGTGGTAGATGGCGCTGTAATAGTCAGAATCATATGGCTCACAATTTTAGACGAACAGTTGGTAACAGGTAGGTTTTTTAAATTAAAATACAGAACGTAGGTACCTTTGAACATTTTATTTCGGTTGTTCCAATGTGATTCATGTACCTCTGTGAACTTATCATTTTTGAGAACGCATGCTGTTATAGCGAGATTACCTGTAAATACCACATTAATGCAATAAATGCTCAAAATTATGTCCGTCAACCTCAATGCATTTGGCAATACGTGTAACGACATTCCTCTCAACAGCGAGTAGTTCGCCTTCCGTATTGTTTGCACATGCATTGACGATGCACTGACGCATATTGTCAGGCGCTGTCGGTGGACCACGATAGCAAATATCCTTCAACTTTCCCCTCAGAAAGAAATCCGGGGACGTCAGAAGTGGTGATCGTGCGGACCATGTATGGTGCTTCGACGACCAATCCACCTGTCATGAAATATGCTATTCAATACCGCTTCAACCGCACGCGAGCTATGTGACGGACATCCAGCATGTTGGAAGTACATCGCCATTCTGTCATGCAGTGAAACATCTTGTAGTAACATCGGTAGAACATTACGTAGGAAATCAGCATACTTCGCACCATTTAGATTGCCATCGATAAAATGGGGGCCAATTCTCCTTCCTCCCATAATGCCGCACCATACATTAACCCGCCAAGGTCACTAATGTTCCACTCGCCGCAGCCATCGTGGATTTTCCGTTGCCCAATAGCGCATATTATGCCGGTTTAAGTCACCGCTGTTGGTGAACGATGCTTCGTCGCTAAATAGAACGCGTGCAAAAAATATGTCATCGTCCCGTAATTTCTTTTGTGCCCAGAGGCAGAACTGTACACGACGTTCAAAGTCGTCGCCATGCAATTCCTGGTGCATCGAAATATGGTACGGGTGCAACCGATGTTGGTGTAGCATTCTCAACACCGACGTTTCTGCCGGCCAGAGTGGCCGAGCGGTTATAGGCGCTACAGTCTGGAACGGCGCGACCGCTACGCTCGCAGGTTCGAATCCTGCCTCGGGCATGGATGTGTGTGATGTCCTTAGGTTGGTTAGGTTTAAGTAGTTCTAAGTTCTAGGGGACTGATGACCACAGAAGTTAAGTCCCATAGTGCTCAGAGCCATTTTTGAACCGACGTTTTTGAGATTCCCGATTATCGCGGAATTTGTGTGCTACTGATGTGCGGATTAGCCGCACCTACTTGGGCATCATCATTTGTTGCAGGTCGTGGTTGACGTTTCACGCGTGGCTGAACACTTCCTGTTTCCTTAAATAACGTAACTGTCCGGCGAACGGTCCGGACACTTGGATGATGTCGTCTAGGATACTGAGCAGCATACATAGCACACGCCCTTTGTGCATTTTGATCACAATAGCCATACATCAACACGATATCGACCTTTTCCGCAATTGGTAAACGGTCCATTTTAACACGGGTAATGTATCACGAAGCAAATACCGTCCGCACTGGCGGAATGTTACGCGATACCACGTACTTATACGTTTGTGACTATTACAGCGTCATCTATCACAAAGCGAAAAAAGTGGTCCAACTAAAACATTCATATTTCTTTACGTACTACACGAATATGTAATAAAAAATGGGGGTTCCTATTTAAGAAAACGGAGTTGATACCCGTTTGACCCGTGGCAGCGCCATCAAGCGGGCCAACAATAGCGCCATCTGGTTTCCCCCTTCAAGCTAGACAAGTTTCGTTCTTTGTAGTTGTTTCGTTTGACGCTTTTTTCGTGAGATGTTTGGCCCGGTCACAATCAATGGATCACCCTGTATATGGGGCAGCATTGTATGTTGAAAACCAAGTACGGGAAAACTGCGGCAAGGGGTGGTGCCGTTTCATGACGACGCATGTCCCCATATCCAAAAGTCATAATGCAGAAGTTAAACCAACTCAAGCACTGACCCCATAGTCCTGATCTCTCCCCATGCAATTCGCGCGCCTTCGGTCGCCTGATTTCTTTCATTATCATGTTTCAGTTTGATTTACTTCGACACTCTCCTTAGGGACTGGACTTTATTCTGTTAGTTTAACTCTTAATGGAAATTTTTGTAATTTCTGATTTGTCGTAAAGCAATTCAATTACTCCTCAAGGGGCTACTGTTTGTGAACGATACCTTAACGAAGACACAGTGACAGTGCTGTGTGTTATTTTCCGTGTGTACACTACAGGGGAAAAAAATTACACTTGGAAAAACGATGTCGATTTTGATCGGATGACGGCTTAGTAGATGTACTGATAATGGTTTCAGCGTCGTACGAAAACAGCGTAGTGGCGTAACTGCCAGAGCGCCATCTGTGTCTATCCTTTAATAAGGCATGCTCACAGTGAGAATGCTCAGTGTGGTGCAAACGAGTGAAGCAAGGAGGCAACCATGCCACGGAGAGCACTTGTGCTGCCTACAGCCAACTGAGCGAATTTGAAGAGGTCAAATTGTGGCCTTCCGAATGGCAGGCTGGAGAATTGCCACACAACTTGGACGTGCTGCGTCAGTTGTGCAATGAAGCTGGTGTTAGTGCTCAGGAAAACATGCTCACGCCAGTGGAGGAGGTACTGGACGTCCACGTAGCACAGACGCCCACCAGGGTCGTCGTATTGTAAGGGCAGCAGCGGCAGATCATACAGTTAACACAGCATAGATGAGAGGGCTTCTGAGCCCAGACGTGACAACACCAACTGTTGCGAACGGGTTACTAGCAGTGGGTTTAAGGGCACACACGTCCATCCTGATCTCCATTCACGCTTCAGGATCGATGTGCACGGCTCGACAAGTGTCATCAGAGGATCATCTGGAAGATGTAATAGCACGCTGTGATCTTCAGCCATGAAAGCAGATACTGCCTGCACGCAAGTGAAGGTCGTTTGCGCGTACGACGTAGACCTGGTGAGTGTTGAGTCGTAGAGTGCATTCATCCAAGACACACTGGCCTCGTCCCAAGGGTTTATGGTCTGGGGTGCGCTAAGCTACAGCTCTTGTTCAACTTTGATGTTTCTGGGGGGCCGGCCGCTGTGGCAGCACCGGACGCCGTCGCGCACGCACCGCAACCTCCACGCCGCTCTCCGCTACCGCTGTGGCCCGCACAAAGCAAACGGCCCGCAAGTCCACCGGCGGAAAGGCGCCGCGCAAACAGCTCGCCACCAAGGCGGCGAGGAAGAGCGTGCCCGCCACCGGCGGCGTCAAGAAGCCCCACCGCTACAGACCGGGCACCGTCGCCCTGCGAGAAATCAGGCGCTACCAGAAGAGCACAGAGCTGCTCATCCGCAAGCTGCCATTCCAGCGCCTAGTGCGCGAGATCGCCCAGGACTTCAAGACCAACCTGCGCTTCCAGAGCTCCGCGGTCATGGCCCTGCAGGAGGCCAGTGAGGCCTACCTCGTCGGCCTCTTCGAAGACACCAACCTGTGCGCAATCCACGCCAAGCGCGTCACCATCATGGACATCCAGCTCGCGCGCCGCATCCTCGGCGAGCGCGCCTAAACCGCGCCGTGGCACCGCCCACGCACGCCCACCGCCCGTGTAACTCGAAGTGCACGTCGGCCCGGTGGCCGAGCGGTTCTAGGCGCTACAGTCTGGAACCGCGCTACTGCTACGGTCGCAGGTTGGAATCCTGCCTCGGGCATGGATGTGTGTGATGTCCTTAGGTTAGGTTTAAGTAGTTCAGGGTTCTAGGGGACTGATGACCTCAGATGTTCAGTCCCATAGTGCTCAGAGCCATTTGAACAATTTTTCAAAGCGCACTGCAATACGTGCAGCAACTTCCGTGGCCAGCACAATTTCCGCATTTATATCCACTTGTGGGATATGATGCGAAAAGTGACTTGGGCGACACGTCAACCAACAATTCTTACTGAACTACGTGAACACGTAAAGCAGATGTGGCGTAACGCATCCCAGGACAGTATTCGCCACCTGTACGATAGACTGGATGGCAGAGTCAGCGCTTGCACTATCGTACGTGAAGGCTACACCACTTACTAATAGAGTGTTGCAACATATGTGGATAACTGGTACCTCAGAACCACTTGCGCTATTGATTTGTAAATGTAATCATTTCATGTATTCCATATTCGCTGCTACAACAATAAATCTTGAGTGAATTGGAAACCTCTAAAATGGTGTACTGATTTTTTCCGGCAATGTATGATCTGGTTGCATTGGTTTGTAGCTCCTTACTGTCCCTCTTCTGTTTAATTAATTCATTATTAGGCGACGAAACACCTGTAGCAGCAGAGCAAGCCTGTCGGTGCTACGGTCCAGGGGCAGGAGATTATTAGGTGTGTGATATGTTAAGGAATAATGACAGTTGCTACATCTCCGAAAGCCACTTATTCCATCTTTCCATAGTCTGCGTAACAATAGACCAACTACAAAACCATGCTGCTCTACGAGCGAGGAAATGCTAAGTACTAACTCCTCTTTTCCAAGAGAATATTCATAGCAAGAACTTGAGTTATCACACTCTCTCGTAATGTCAGCTAGAATAAATAGCGAGAACTGTCCCCAGTTTGCATCATTTTCGGTACTTTACCTTTCCCAATTCGTATACCTTGATGCATTCTGCCAATCATCCATTCCCTGACCATGTCGTCAGTTCAGATGTTGAAATGTGCAGGTGACATACTACAGACATATTTCACTACCTGGTTTATCGCTGTTTCTGGTGTCAGCTCTTTGCCAGTACTCTTTCTTATTTTGGTGTTTTTATATAAACTGTAACGTAACAGCTTTGACAAACGAACACCATGAAAACCTTAAAAACTTTTGACACACATATTGCGTCCAAGGATCGATAGCTACCTACCAGCAACGCTGTGAATGTTTGGAACCACATAAATGAAGCTATGTTGATATGTATTAATAATTATTAAAACAGGATAACAAAGAACGTAAATATTATTGGAAATGATTTTAATCACCCCAGGGAATGTATTTTATAAAAGTCAATTTTCATTCCTTTAATTAAATAAGGTGAGGATCAACAACGGATTTTCCTTTTCCCACTTGCTTGGGTGGTGTTGCACCACATGGCGGGCATAATGGAAGGAAATGCAGACAGGTTAACCTTAAGACTGGACGTGGATGAGGTGTCCACAACTAGAGATGTCCATTTGTAAAGTGCTTAAAAGTGCATCGAACCATATACAGAATGGTGTGGCTGTTCAAGATACTTAGAGAAGTCATCTCTGAAATTATGGATCGTAGACTACATGGCTTTCTGCTTATAGTATCTGTTGAAGTTTTTAAGCCATAGCTGCAGTACTACCAATTTTTTCTACAGCCATTATGGTGATCCTTACTAATCAACATGGTCAGAGAAGTGAAGAACTGGTATAAATTTATTTGCCAACACAGTTTTCAACAACACAGCAAATTTCACAGCAAGAATTCTGCTACAGATACATGCGGGAAATAGACTGCCTACGCAGTAAACATAGCCATGATAGTTACTGGTTTTGGGGTAAATACACTGAAAAAATCATGAATACTCTAAATCACGAGAGTACAGGTTTTACTCCTCATGAAATATTGCTAGATAAATTCTCTAAAAGTCTGGTAGAAAAATTAATAGAATTCCCAGCACGTAATGAAAATACTATTGGTGAGAAAAAAAGGAATTATTTAGAGACAAGATAAGCAAACAAGCTTAAGCTAGAACTCTTAGACATGAAAATCTGAAAATTCAAAAATTTTAAATAGGGGATTTGGTTCCCATAAAGACTCGCAGGAAATCAAGCAAAATAAACCATGAAATAAGCAATTTTGAGTTTTTATACATTAGTCCATTTCAAATAGTAAACATACTGCTTGCCAAGATATTATTTGGCATTTCCTATTTCAAGAAAATGCTTGTAGGTCGAAAACATTATCGATTTGAAGCTATATGAACCAAGAGTTCAAGATGACAAACCACAGATGTAAAAGAGAGTCTGGCAAGAAAATAAGTAAATACGTTGCTAAAGAAAAATCGAAATTTCATTTACATTTCATGAATTACTCTGTGTATGTATAAAGCTAAGTAACTAGAAAAATACCAATATGAGTTTTCAAGTTTCAGAAAAACTTGCATGATATAACAAGTTAATGTGCAGATCAACTAGAAGACAGTGTTTTACATAAACCCCAAATCGAAAAAGTAAATAAAAAAGAGGTTTGTGGAAGTTGCTTCACAAAGTTTTGTATTACAAAAATATGATAAGTTTAGCGAGAAAGCTGAATGAAAAAGGGTAAGAAAATGAGAAATTGGTGAAGAAATTTAACTCACTGGGTGAGAATCTACAAAAATTTACACAATGTACAACAATGTGTTGAAAGAGAGTCACACACTTTGTAGAAAACAGTTGACAAAGAATTTCCATTATTTATATGTACTCCATAAAAAAATATATTTGTTATTTCATTAGCTGATAATCTGAATGAACATGTAACTATTGTTACACTGCTACTCAGGCAAAAGTTATATTATGCCAACATACATTTTCTTGGAGATGTTCCTACAGGATAATTCAGACAATTGGCGGTATATGTAATGCAACAGCTTCATTTAACAAATAAACATTATAAAAATCATAAAATTTTAAGGCAAAGAATTTGTATCAAAATATCGATATATACCTGCTAACAATGTTGTGAATCTTTGGAATCACCTAAATGAAGGTGTATTAATACGTGTTAATAACTGTTCTGATACGAGGGTTGCCCAGAGAGTAACACACCGCATTAGTTTTTTTTCAGCCGAAAATAATGCTACGTATGCCAAACGTTACGTATGTATTATTTGAGATCTCCTGAGTGAGCGCCCCGGTTGCCGTCACTTCCGACAGATAGCATAGCTGTAGGACAGTTTCAAAATGGCATCTGTAGGTGAACTACCTTACAATTAACGTCCCGTCATTGAATTTCTCACTGCGGAGAAAGAAACTGTGGGGAATATTCGCAAACGCTTGTGCAATGTCTATGAAGCATCTGCTGTCGACAGAAATACAGTTAGTCGCTGGGCACGGAGGGTGAGGTCATCAGAAGGTGGTTCGGCATAGCTTCACGATTTGCAGCGGTCGGGGAGACCATCGACGGCCTCCACACCTGACATGTTGCAGCGAACTGATGTTGTCATTAGCGAGGACAGACGCATTATGACTCGGCAGTTGGCACTGCATCTGTCAATCAGCAAAGGAAGTTCACACAGTGAACCACTGGCACCGCCACCAGGACAAGCGTTAGTACCGAAAGGGCATACGCGCCCTTGTTTCGCGCTCCAGGAAGACCATAGAACGGGATGAAGATTACACGGAAAAATAGGGTGTATAGATAAAACACTCTTCTTTCGTGAGTGTAATTCTCATTAAGTTCAATAAAGAACTGTAAAAAAATGCGGTGCATTACTTTCTGGACAATCCTCGCAATATAACAAAGAATGTAAATATTGGAAATAACTCTAATATTGCTAAGGAACATATTTTGTGAAAGTAAATATTCAAACATTTAACTGTGCAAAGTGGGGCCCACAAAGGTTTCTCCTTTCTCTGCTTGTTTGGATGACCCAGTAACACCATGTTGTGGGTAGAATGGAAAGATTGGCACACAGTGTAGCCTTGAGTGCTGATGTGGTTCAGGTGCCCACGTCTGGAGGTGTGATTTTTTTTGTAAAGTGCTTCGAATCAAATACAGTGTGGTACGGCTTAGAGAAGTCGTCTCTGAAATTATGGGTCACAAATTGCAAGATTTTTCTGTTTATAATATTTGTTGGAGTTTTTGAGCCATACCTGCAGTACGAACAACTGTTTCTACAGGCATTATGGTGAGCCTTGTTAATCCACATAGTCAGAGACATGAAGAACTCATATAGATTTGTTTGCTAACACAATTTTCGACAAGACAGCAACTTTCAAGGCAAGAACTTTAACTGAACTAATTTTCTTAGAAGGGAACAAGGAAATCACAGTCATATAGAAGAACAATTTTTACTTGCTCAGAGTTTAAGAATACAGTGTTTGCATTTGCAGGAACCCTACACAAGGAACAATATCGCTGGCAGTGACTGAGACTCCATGCCAGAGATCTCTGACTGGCAGTTCAATTAATGGCAGGGTTGTGATATGTACGAGAATTCTTGTACGCATACGAGAATTTCGTCATTTGTACGATGTACGAGGCAAAAGTGAATTTCGTACACGAACATAGGAGAATTTTTCCTAAAACTTTTTTTTTAAGCGTTTAATCCGATCGATAACTGGAGTCATTACAGACGACTTACTCTACCCTATCCTATCCTAACTTAGTCTACAGATATCACAGAAACATACATGCCCACGGGGGAACTCGAACCTTAGTAGTTGCGGGCTCGTAGCTCGTCACACCACACCAAGTCGTGTGGCTATGGAGGCGTGTCCAAATTTTTTACCAAATATACATTATACACATTTGTTTGGAAAATAATCAGTTCATCTGTTATATTTTAAAAATGATTAGAAACTGTTACAAATCCATGCAGTCTCTGTCAATCAACAAATTTCAGGCAGGAGAGAGAGCGCCAAACTACCGACATGACAAAACGATTAAAGTCGAGAACGAGGCTTAGTTCAAAGCCTGGACCTGGAAAATAAATTAAATAAGCTAACAATAACGAATCACTTTGCTTTGCATGACATATTTCACTCAGTTCGAATTGTTGAGTTTCAGAAATAGAGCGGCCAACGAATCTCAAAGAACTAAATGGAACTTTAATCGAATATTATTGGAAAGCAATTAACAGTAGACCTAATTACCCTACAATACTGTGGAATTGTTAAGTACAAACGAAAGACATTTCATCAGACGGTATTGTTACGTCTTCAACAAACGATACTCTGAACAATGCGTATTTTGCGTATAGTCACTACGAGTATGTTTAGCTGAATTCATTTACTGTGTAGTTTCTTTTTGTAAGTGTTTCGGGTTACTGTGTGTTACTGTGAGTGGAGAAATGGGAAGTGACAGTGAATATGAAAACACAAGCACGAAACTTCCGTGCACGCCGGAGAAAAAGCGTCTAAAAAGAGGTGAAATCTCGAAGACAGAACGGCCTGTCCATCGATAAGAAAAATTTCGTGATAAGTGGCTACATATGCCTGGTTTAGGCAATTGGCTGGTGCGCGATAGTGATCCGCTCAGGGCGCGATGCAGATATTGCAATACCAGCACGGTTTCCGAAATCCAGAATATTAAAAACCATTCCAGAAGTAAGAAGCACCTAAACACGGTGCAGTCTGCTACCGTGCGACAGCCTTCAGCTGCTCAATGTGTCACAAACGCACAACCAGTTAAGAGGAAGGTTGTTAAAACCGAAATCAAATTATCAGCATTCTTAGCAGAACATAATGTGGCATTTTTAGCTGCTGACCATTTATCCGGTTTGTTAAAAGATATTCTTTCCAGACTCGGATATTGCAAGGGCAATGACTCTTAAACGGCACAAATCACGTGCCATTGTTTCTAATGTTATTGGGACGTCACACAAAGAAGTGTTAGCGAAAAAACTACAACACGCCAAATTTAGCATAATGACGGACGAGTCCACCGATATCGGAACTGTGAAAAATTCCTGCGTGGCGATCCGCTTTTATGACAAAGATTCAGGTAAGTAATAATAAGAGCTAGTTTTGAAATAATAACCAAATTAATTCTAAAACAAATTTTCCTGTTAAGTTACCACTTTGTATCACTTCTCCTTTTACAAGTTGTATTGAAAGTAAGTTTTGGGAGCTATATAAAGTTTATGAAGATGGAGACTTAAATGCTGAGAAAGCTTCTACTGCAGAAAATCTCTACAATGGAGTAAAAACGTTTCAACAGCATAACATTCCATTTGCCAATATTATTGGCTTTGGAGCAGATGGTTGCAATACTATGATGGGAGTTCGTAATTCTGTAGCAATCAGATTCCGAGATAGCTGCCCGGGAATTTTTGTAATGAAATGTGTTTTGTCATTCGGTGCATATATGCGCAAGCGAGGCGTGCAAGAACCTTCCAAGAGCTTGTGAGGACCTCGCGAGGAATATTTATGGTTTTTTCAAACACAGTGCGAAGAGGCAGGCAGAGTTCAAGGAATTTCAGGTATTGTAGCATTTTATATCTCATAGACTTTATTTTACGTCAGATCGTGTGGAAATAGGCTAAATATTATGTTTTATTCCAGGTATTTTTAAACTTGGAACCACACAAATTACTACATCCTTCACAGACACATTGGCTGTCAATGATCGCGGTTGTTAGGACACTGCTGGAAAACTGGGATGCTCTAATGCTGTTTTTTAACCAAAAATGGCTTTCTGAGCGAGTTCTAAGTGCTGAACAAGTTTTTAACTGTTTACATGGCTCCTTTGCAAAAATGTATTATATGTTCTTAGAGTGGATTCTACCAAAATTTACTACTTTCAACGAGTATTTCCAGTCTAGAGCAGTAGTAATTGTTGACCTTCATGACAAGATTAGAGCTCTCTATACATAAATACTTCTGTATTTCATGAAACGCACTTATGTCATGGGAAAAAATCTCAGTGATGTTGACCCAAAAAATGCAGCTCATCCTCTGGAAGATTCACAACTGTATTTGGGTGTGAAAATTCTTAAGAACGTTGGCACGCCAGAGATAAAGAATCACCCACATCTTATCAAGAATTTTTATCATCGACGCGGGAACTTTCTTGTGGTGAGTACACCTCGTTTGCCTGAAATCATATATAATTTGTGTTTTATTGTTCTCTATACATTTGTGTGTTTATGTGTGGCGTACCTAATGAGAACTATTAATTCTCAAATATTACAGACAGCTTCGTGCCAGATCAAATTACGGTATGATATGGAAGATAAAGTGCTGTCCAAACTAGCGGCACTCAAACCTACAAATGCCCTGTCACAAAGTTTCCGAGATACACCACCTTCACTCATGCCTTTAGTGGAACTGTTGCCACGTATAATTCAATTCCTCCCTCAGATCTCGATTTAGCACAAACTACAGATGACCAGTGGAGGCGTCTCCCTCTGGTTTTGGCTTGTCTCCCAGACTCACTACAAAAGGAACAATCACCGGATACAATGTGGAATATATTAAATAACGAATCTGAAGAATTTAAGGAATTGAGCGTTTTCGCTCTCTCAATTTTGAGTTTACCTCATTCAAATGCAGACTGCGAAAGAGTTTTTCCTAAGGTATGTAAAGCAACGAGGCTAATAACTAGTTACTAATATGATTTCATACTTGTCAGGTTGTTGAAGTTTCATGTTCAACTTCAGGTAAACCTCATGAAAACCAAAATTAGGAACAGACACCAAACCAGTACACTGAATGGAGCACTTCTTGCCTCTGAATGCATTAAAGAACGACCAGGAAACAACGGAACATGTGTAACTTTTGAGTCAACACACGAAATGTACGAGAAAATGACGTCGGACACTCTCTATAAAACGAAACAGGAAGAAGAAGATGTAGACATCGAATTTGTTTCATAATTACAAATTCTTGTTCATAGTTTTATTCATTTGTAAATAAGGTTTTGTAAAGCTGGGTATATATATACTACATGAGAATTTCATGAGGTTCGTACGAGAATCGCGCTGTCTAGATATCACAACCCTGATTAATGGTTTCCAAAAGTGTAACTGTACCTCCATAGACTGACTTAGTATGAATGAAGAGTGTGCTTTTTCGGATTCCGGTTGTGTTACCGTACATCCTACATCCCTTATATAGTAGAGCACTACATTGGTGATGCACGATGACTGTGTTTGCACTCAGTTCAGAACGTGTACAGCTATTGCGCTGGTACATTGCTGCCTTTATTCCCCCATTTTACTGCGCATTTCATGCATTCAGATAACAATTCTCGTGCTATGATGTTCGGGGTTATGGATAACACTCTTCACACAAGTAAAATTATCAAAAGTGGTAGTTACATCCTTCACGAAAGTGCTCCGACAGTGAAGAATAGCGCCCAACAATGAAGTGCGGTAGGCAAACTACTCAGTGTTTTCATAATGGCCTCCACGCCACCCAAAAACCAGGCTATTTCCAGGCGACATCAGGCTGATCGACATCCAGTACTGTAACATTCCTAGGGAATATATTTTGTGAAACTAAATTTTCAAGCATATAATTACGCAAGGTGTCATCTGCTAGTGACGGTAACGAGCGAATGAAAACAATCGATTTATTTGGTTGTTGGAAAACAACGCATTCGGTTGTAGTTTTGTGTATTGGGTAAATTATTCATTTTTTTTTTTTAGTGAAACTAGTTTGTAGGAGCAACTGAATGATATCAGTCGCTTCAGTCCGTTGGACTACTCATTCATTCTTTGGAGTGAAACCAGTCTGTGGAAGCAACCAAATGAAAACAATCGAGTTGGTCGGTTGTAGTTTTGCATGTGGGCTGGATAATTATTCTTTTTTTTTCGAGATAAAGAAGTCTGTGGGAGCAACCAAATGAAAATATTCGACATCGTTGCAGCTTTGCACATTGACTGAATTATTCATTCTTTCTTTTCAAGTGAAAACAGTCAGTAGTTTTTCTGTCGGTTGTACCATGTATTCATTCTTTCAACTGAAGCCATTCATCAGTGTTTTAGCTGACTGAGGTATCCATTCATTCTTCTGAGTGAAACCGGCATGCAGTACTTTCATTACTTGAACTAAAGCAGTGCTACATTATACCACTTGATGTTTGCACTATCCCCAGGTGTAAACGCAGGTTTATCCCAGTGGTATAACAAAGTTAAAACAAGCATTGTACATGTTCGTTTTCGCATTCTGGAGGTCGGCGGTTCAAACCCGCGTCCGACCATGCTGATTTAGGTTTTCCGTCATTTCCCTAAATCGCTTCAGGCAAATGCCGGGATGGTTCCTTTGAAAGGGCACGGCCGACTTCCTTCCTCATCGTTCCCTACTCCAAAGGGACCGAAAACCTCGCTGTTTGGTCCCCTCCCCAAAATCAACCACCCAGCCATGTTCGTTTAATTATATACGGAATGCAGTAATTTTTATTTTCATCACTTAAAACTGATTCATTCATTGTTGTGAACTGAGTTGTTCCAAGCGATATTAACACAAAACCAATTAAGCTGACGTATCGCTGGGGTACGCGTGCCTTCACTTAAACTGACGACTCCAGACAAAAATTTCGAAAATTCCGGGCATCTGGGTCAAATCCGGTTATTTTCCCGGCCACACAGTCTGTAGACGATGAACTGATCGATGGCCGCGATGTACAGCGGGGACGTGAGAGGTTCAAATGGCTCTGAGCACTATGGGACTTAACATCTGCGGTCATCAGTCTTCTAGAACTTAGAACTACTTAAACCTAACTAACCTAAGGACATCTCACATATCCATGCCCGAGGCAGGATTCGAAGCTGCGACCGTAGCGAACGCGCGGTTCCAGACTGAAGCGCATAGAACCGCTCGGTCACAACGGCCGGCGGTCGTGAGAGGGAGAATGTTTCCTCGCTTGTGTTCCAGTGCTGCCAACGCCAGCGAGCGCGCGCGTTCTACAGATTAGCTTACATCAGCAGATATAAATAACACACGAGAGCAATAAGAATTTGTGAAAGCGCATGATGCAGACGCTCATGTTCAAACGTAGTAGTCATTTGCGGTGAATAATAAGAACATCAACGAAATCAGTAGAGTAGAGGGCAAAAGACATTTAAAATAATCAGTTGTCTGGCGGGCCGGGCGTCGTCGTGGTGCATGCGATCTCCGAATATATATATATATACGACCTCTTCCCATTTCTGATATATACATATATCAGAAATGGGAAGAGGCAGAAACGTGTGGTTTGCGACACAATGTTCCTACACACCATACACACCAAAGGGTCTAGTAGCCCCTTAACAGAGTCCATTGTGTTAAGATGACAATATTTTCCAGACCAAATTGGGGATACATTAGAAAAAAATTGTTGCAAAAAATGTCTTAATTAAATATAACGCACGCAAAATACCACTTTCATTTGTTACAAAAGGTGCATTACTCCATATTTTATTAGTACCTCCTAAGAGCAGACATATCGTATTACCAGTGCTGTAAATTTTCTTCACTACGTCTGTATCGTTATAGGTACAGAAAGCTGGCTTAAGCCAGAGATAAATTCTGCCGAAATTTTTACAAAGGTACAGACGGTGTTTAGAAAGGATAGATTGCATGCAACCGGTGGTGGAGTGTTCATCGCTGTTAGTAGTAGTTTATCCTGTAGTGAAGTAGAAGTGGATAGTTCCTGTGAATTATTATGGGTGGAGGTTACACTAAACAACCGAACTAGGTTAATAATTGGCTCCTTTTACCGACCTCCCGACTCAGCAGCATTAGTGGCAGAACAACTGAGAGAAAATTTGGAATACATTTCACATAAATTTTCTCAGCATGTTATAGTCTTAGGTGGAGATTTCAATTTACCAGATATAGACTGGGACACTCAGATGTTTAGGACGGGTGGTAGGGACAGAGCATCGAGTGACATTATACTGAGTGCACTATCCGAAAATTACCTCGAGCAATTAAACAGAGAACCGACTCGTGGAGATAACATATTGGACCTACTGATAACAAACAGACCCGAACTTTTCGAATCTGTATGTACAGAACAGGGAATCAGTGATCATAAGGCCGTTGCAGCATCCCTGAATATGGAAGTTAATAGGAATATAAAAAAAAGGGAGGAAGGTTTATCTGTTTAGCAAGAGTAATAGAAGGCAGATTTCAGACTACCTAACAGATCAAAACGAAAATTTCTGTTCCGACACTGACAATGTTGAGTGTTTATGGAAAAAGTTCAAGGCAATCGTAAAATGCGTTTTAGACAGGTACGTGCCGAGTAAAACTGTGAGGGACGGGAAAAACCCACCGTGGTACAACAACAATGTTAGGAAACTACTGCGAAAGCAGAGAGCTCCACTCCAAGTTTAAACGCAGCCAAAACCTCTCAGACAAACAGAAGCTAAACGATGTCAAAGTTAGCGTAAGGAGGGCTATGCGTGAAGCGTTCATTGAATTCGAAAGTAAAATTCTATGTACCGACTTGACAGAAAATCCTAGGAAGTTCTGGTCGTACGTTAAATCAGTAAGTGGCTCGAAACAGCATATCCAGACACTACGGGATGATGATGGCATTGAAACAGAGGATGACACGCGTAAAGCTGAAATACTAAACACCTTTTTCCAAAGCTGTTTCACAGAGGAAGACCGCACTGCAGTTCCTTCTCTAAATCCTCGCACAAACGAAAAAATGGCTGACATCGAAATAAGTGTCCAAGGAATAGAAAAGCAACTGGAATCACTCAATAGAGGAAAGTCCACTGGACCTGACGGGATACCAATTCGATTCTACACAGAGTACGCGAAAGAACTTGCCCCCCTTCTAACAGCCGTGTACCGCAAGTCTCTAGAGGAACGGAGGGTTCCAAATGATTGGAAAAGAGCACAGATAGTCCCAGTCTTCAAGAAGGGTCGTCGAGCAGATGCGCAAAACTATAGACCTATATCTCTTACGTCGATCTCTTGTAGAATTTTAGAACATGTTTTTTGCTCGCGTATCATGTCATTTCCGGAAACCCAGAATCTACTATGTAGGAATCAACATGGATTCCGGAAACAGCGATCGTGTGAGACCCAACTCGCCTTATTTGTTCATGAGACCCAGAAAATATTAGATACAGGCTCCCAGGTAGATGCTATTTTTCTTGACTTCCGGAAGGCGTTCGATACAGTTCCGCACTGTCGCCTGATAAACAAAGTAAGAGCCTACGGAATATCAGACCAGCTGTGTGGCTGGATTGAAGAGTTTTTAGCAAACAGAACACAGCATGTTGTTATCAATGGAGAGACGTCTACAGACGTTAAAGTAACCTCTGGCGTGCCACAGGGGAGTGTTATGGGACCATTGCTTTTCACAATATATATAAATGACTTAGTAGATAGTGTCGGAAGTTCCATGCGGCTTTTCGCGGATGATGCTGTAGTATACAGAGAAGTTGCTGCATTAGAAAATTGTAGCGAAATGCAGGAAGATCTGCAGCGGATAGGCACTTGGTGCAGGGAGTGGCAACTGACCCTTAACATAGACAAATGTAATGTATTGCGAATACATAGAAAGAAGGATCCTTTATTGTATGATTATATGATAGCGGAACAAACACTGGTAGCAGTTACTTCTGTAAAATATCTGGGAGTATGCGTACGGAACGATTTGAAGTGGAATGATCATATAAAACTAATTGTTGGTAAGGCGGGTACCAGGTTGAGATTCATTGGGAGAGTGCTTAGAAAATGTAGTCCATCAACAAAGGAGGTGGCTTACAAAACACTCGTTCGACCTATACTTGAGTATTGCTCATCAGTGTGGGATCCGTACCAGGTCGGGTTGACGGAGGAGATAGAGAAGATCCAAAGAAGAGCGGCGCGTTTCGTCACTGGGTTATTTGGTAACCGTGATAGCGTTACGGAGATGTTTAATAAACTCAAGTGGCAGACTCTGCAAGAGAGGCGCTCTGCATCGCGGTGTAGCTTGCTCGCCAGGTTTCGAGAGGGTGCGTTTCTGGATGAGGTATCGAATATATTGCTTCCCCCTACTTATACTTCCCGAGGAGATCACGAATGTAAAATTAGAGAGATTAGAGCGCGCACGGAGGCTTTCAGGCAGTCGTTCTTCCCGCGAACCATACGCGACTGGAACAGTGGCACGTAAAGTGCCCTCCGCCACACACCGTTGGGTGGCTTGCGGAGTATCAATGTAGATGTAGATGTAGATGTATTCTTCAACAACGTAAAAAAAAATGAAACATTCAGCTCACAAGTTTCAGCATAATTCGCTCTAGTCACTGATTTTGCTTTCACAGTTTCACCTATTCCCATTTCTGAAATATTCGTGATAGAAGTTGTAAGGATCATTTTGGAAGATCGTGTATTTGTAATAGGAGAGCGTCTTAGCGAGCTTGCCTCTGGTTTTTAAGAGGCTAAAACTTACGAACTACGGTAGAGTCCTCACTTAATAAATTTTAGCTAAGTTTTATTATAGTATGTTTATTTCGTATCTCCAGAATTTCCCCAGACACGAGAAGAGGTCTATGGTTACCTCAGACAGTTGTATAAAATCTCTCCAGTACGACTCTCCCTTAGAACAAGAACCAGTCCGGGGAAACACAATGTTGCAAAATAATAAATTTGCCCTAAGCTAATTAACTGAAATGTATTTGTGCTCATAGTAACATTGAGCGAGCATCCTCGCAGCTCATTTGAACACGGGTACAAAACGAAACTTTCATTCTGCAGCCGAGTGTGCACTGGTATGAAACTTCCTGGAAAATTAAAACTGTGCGCGTGACCGAGACTCGAGCTCAGGACTGACACCTATCGCCGGCAAGTGCTCTACCGGCTGAGCTACGCAAGCATGACTCACGACCCCTCCTCACAGCTGTACTCCCGCCAGTACGTCGTCTCCTACCTTCCCAACCCCTAGGACGCATAAGGGGAGGGGGGGGGGAGGTTCGTTGAACCACAATTTTTTTCTGTCCCGTACTTTTGCCCAAGTAACTTTCATACTACATATTCCCTTTAAGTTATTGTTTGTTGGCTATTTTATGAAACGTTAGTGTCAATATATTTTATAGAAAATTCCTGCTTTGAAAGAAAAAATAAACTTGTTATGGGTCCAACAACCCCCCCCCCCCCCCTTAGGCTTCCATGCTATAGAAAATTTCCCTTAGCAGGATTTCGTATTTCTCATCCCTACAACAATGCAAGTTAGTTTCTTGTTGGTTGGTATTCTTGATATTCACAACAATCGGTTTTCTGTTATTTATCTTGTAAACTTGCAGTGAGTTAGTGTAGTTCCCTACTGTTCACACCCAGACTTAGAAATGACTAAAAGAATACGTGACTCGTCTTTAGAAAGAGTTCTGAATGAAATTTTAGATGAAGATTCTGACTCGAGGAGTGAAAGTGATTATGAGGATAGTATTATGGAGTATGATTCAGATCGGGAAAGTGATGTGGATGTTAAAGAAGATGAAGATAGCGCAGCTTCAGGCAGTGACCATCAGGATGTTATTGTGGCCAAGTCTGGAAGAAGGTACGTAACCACGCAGCCTAGAATTCCTCGGAGGTCCGTTGCCAATATAGTAAGAGAGCAGGCAGGAGTAACTCCAGCTGGTGTTTGCCATTCACTTGGAGAAGCCTTGAAGTTACTTCTTACGCCTGACTTCAGTAAAACATTCAAATGAAGAGGCAGTTAGGCGAAATGTTATTTTGACTTGTGTGCCTTTATAGAAATCCTAATACTTATGGGGGCAAATAAGGACAATTCTGTCAGTGTACACGATCTTTGGTCATACCTAATGGGTCGGCCAGTTTACAAGGGTATTATGGCAAGAGAACGTTTCAAGGAACTTATTGCAATCGTAAGGTTTGATGACAAAAGTACCCGCCAGCTAAGAGGGAAGCAGACAAGTTCACAGCAATCCGTGATGTTTTCAACAAAGTGAATGACAGGTTTCCACTACTGTATAAACCAGGGGTCCACCTCACCATTGATGAGATGCTCAGCTTGTTTAGAGGGCGCTTCCCCTTCAAAGTATTAATGAAGGATAAACCGGGCAAGTATGGCATCCTTAGACGCATTATGTCCGATGCAGTTGACAGATACGTCTTGAATATGGAACCCTATGCAGGTAATGTTCAGAATTTGTCGAAAGAAGAACGAGGTTCAGCAGCTGTCGTCAAACGTCTGGTAGCACCTGTGAAAAATACTGATCGCAATATTACTACAGACCGATACCAAGACTACAAAGTTACTACAGTAGAAACTCACCAGTCAAACAGGAAGCATATTCCAGACATAATGAAGAACACGTCAAATCGAGAGCTATACTCATCAATGTTCTTGTTCACAGACCCATCGACAGGCAGGCCTCCAGTAACTTTGGTGTCCTACATAGCAAAAACGAAACCAAGTAAAAACTTGCTGATGTTGTCACCAATGCACCAAGATAAAGGCACTGTTGGAGGAGAGAAGAATAAAACCCAGATAAATGCATATTATAATTCCACTAAAGGTGGAATTGACACCATTGATCAAATGGCGCTATGTATACCTGCAAGAGGGGAACAAAGAGTTGGTCTCTATCTGTATTTTACTCTCTCATCGACATTTGTGCTATCGATGCAATCTAAGTAAACCAAAACAGTATTGTGGACAGTGTCATAAACATGTGTGTAACACACATTCAGAAAAAATTGTGAAGTGTGTCTCATGCCTTGAAGTTGAGGACTCAGAGCAGTCTATTGTATATGAACACATCTGTATTTTGTATTGTAATATGCCAATTTTTTATTTACTCAATCCAATATTTATAACAATTAACAACATTTATAAATCGATGCCTTAGTTAAAGTACGTAAACCATTTTGAAAGTTGTAATTTTTCGTCAGTAAACTTATTTAATACCTGTGGGCTCGCCGAACACCCCCCCCCCCCCCCCCTCAGGCATCCAAGTTAGAAAAAGAGGCTTGGGCGTCTTAGGGTTAACAGAAGCTCTCCCGCGAACCTTGCAAGTCCTGGAAGACAGGATATTGCGGGGACGTTGCTTAGCCAGTCTTGCAAGATTCGGGGGAGAGCTTCTGTAAATCTGGGAAGGCAGTAGACGAGGTACTGCCGCAAATACAGCTGTGAGGACAAGTCTGGAGTCGTGTTTGGCTATCTCAGTCGGTAGAGTGCTACCCGTGAAAGGCAAAGTTCCCGAGTCTGAGTCTAGCATACAGTTTTAATCTGCCACGAAGTTTCATATGTACAAGAGGTTGTAATGTAATTAAAGTAGACAGTTGTAAGGTATTATTTTAAGTGTGTGTCTGCTCACTGTGTGCCAGACTTGGGAACGCGAGAGCCGCCTCGGATTCCCCTTTGCTTCGAATCGCTTTGACCAACCAGTCTTGTGTGCAATTTTTTACGCAGTTTCTCTACATTCTTCTAGGCGGATGCTAAGTTAGTTAATCATTTCAGCCTCATTTACACGATACACAAACACTTACAAGACGAAAAACATATCTACATACTATGACTATTATGCAGACACATTTCGACACACATAATAATACCTTTAGAGGTAACCTTGTGCTGCATCATCAAGAAGCTGAAAAGTTTGAAAGTTTTAAATGTATTTTGTTCGTTTCTACCGCATAAATGGAAACAAAATAGAATACTGCAAGTGATTCTGATGTACCAAAATCCTGATGAAGACAAAGAAGCCTTAATTGTTACGTAAAAATATGTATGTATGAATCAGAGTAATATAATTGAATGGGAGAAATCACATGTGACTGAGTAAGACTTGATCCTCGAGGTAAATTCAATGCGATATACAGTTTCTGCTAGGATGATTCGTATTATGAAACTATATTAAGCAAAGAAATTCAAATGAAGTTAACGAATGATAACAAACATTTTTCGAATAAAATGCAGTTGATCAAGGAAGCAATTTAAAAAATTGTATGGTATGAGGTTTATGTCCACGTCACGTCAGCAGTTACTGAAAAAGAATTATCGATGTTGAGTGTTAACCGGTGGCATGAGAGAGACATAATTCAAAAAATTTAAATTAAACATAATTGTAAGTAAAAAAGTTTTTTAATATAACTCGTTTTTAAAAAGGACTAATATGTAATAAAAAATTTCTCCTAGCCCCTTACAGATTCTTAACGCCATACAGATAGTCCTGCAAACATGTGTTTGTGCATTTTTAATAGCTATGACAATACTTGTAAAATTTAAAATGAAAAACGTGAGACTCATGTAATAGGTAACTGATGCATGAACAGTTCACCTAAGTCGCTAACAATTTCATTGCACTTCAAATAATATGAACTGATCCGTGATTTTTCTCAACGATAGGTACTCTCTATACTCCTTACTAGTATGTACTGTTTTCATTCTTACATATATTTCGTAGCTATTAAAATTCACAAGTACAAATTTTCAGTACCAGCTGCATAGAGTTAAGAATCTCTATGGGGCTAGGAGAGATCATTTAATACTTCTTAGTCTCTTTTAAAAATTGTTACATTAAACAGTTTTTCATTTAAGTAATAATTTTCTGCTTTTTAGTGTGATTTTTCTATAGATTTCAAACATTTTGAAAAATATTACAACAGAGACATGTAGTAACTATCAGTTTTATTATAGTTTCTCTTCAACTGAGTCAATCAAAATATTGCGTCCTCTTACGTATATCACGCGAAAAGAACGCGACTGTAAAAAATGGAGAGAATTGAACTCACAAGGAAGTTTAGCATCAATCGGTCTTAACTGCGAAACATTCGCATCTGGAACAGGAAAACAGTAAATCACATCAAATGTTCTCCGCTATACACCAGAAAAGAAAGCCATTTAATACTGCATTGTCATCCAGTTCCGAGCTAAATTGAAAGTTTCATGTCTTTAGCTTAGAGAATATAGGTGAAAATCAGTTGCAAAATTTGTACCGAACAGACATACACATAGACAGATCGAAAAACAAAGTACCCTCCGCCAATAACAGATTCGAAAGCGAGTTAATATTGCAATGTCATACAGTTCTGAGCTATGTTGAAGGTATCAAGTACGTAGCTTATCAGGACGTTAGTTTAAAATCAACGGCAAAATTTGTACCGAACGAACAGACAAAAAACTGAAGTAGTGAAAACATGGGTAAAAAGTGATAGTTCATTTATATATATAGATACGTTTGCAGTGCAGCACCAGATATTAAAGCCAATCAAAAACTGATATTTAGTACCGCAAGTACGAAAATTCGTAGTTAAGTAAGCAAGTACATACTGTTTGAAAACACTTTATTTTTAGAAATATTCGCTTTATTCACGTGTTCTTGAAATCTGTCCGTAGAAAAAGGCTGTCAATCCTAATCGTGGTTCTCGTACAACCAAAAACGCTGAAAAAGTATACGAATAAAACCACTCAAACCAGGTGAGAGAAAACATTCATATAACGCCCGCAATCGACAGAGACTTGCGTCAGCCGGTTGTCTTGTATTAAATGAAACCACTCAAACCCAGTGAGTGAAAACACTCATACAACGGCCGCAACTGACAGAGTGTTGCTTCAGTTGGTTGCCTCGCATTGAGTGCAACCACTTAAACCCGGTGAGTAAGTGAAAACATTCAGCTGACCTGGCCGTAGACAACAGTTTCATTTTACTGAATAAACTGATTGAACGAAAAAACAATCTACTGACCAGTCGGTTGTTAAAAATAAACGGTTGTCCCATCACTATAATCGGCACTGCGCAGGAATTCATTGACTCCAGGTCTCATGCAGCTGGCTGCATTATCTCCTGACTCATCTACAAACCAAATTGCTTAGCCTTTTGTCCTTTGCGAATGTCGCCGTGGCAATCTACTGGACTGGGAACTCATCTTAAGCTGCCACCTTTTATGGCTGGATCAGCTATGGCTGTAGTTCAGCATCATGCAGTAGGGTGGTAAGGAGAGTTCTGACAAGGAATTCACTGACATCAGCATCAGCACTTTCTTATCTATGGTTTCATATTACAGCTGAGACAACCACGCATTTCATACACTCCTGGAAATGGAAAAAAGAACACATTGACACCGGTGTGTCAGACCCACCATACTTGCTCCGGACACTGCGAGAGGGCTGTACAAGCAATGATCACACGCACGGCACAGCGGACACACCAGGAACCGCGGTGTTGGCCGTCGAATGGCGCTAGCTGCGCAGCATTTGTGCACCGCCGCCGTCAGTGTCAGCCAGTTTGCCGTGGCATACGGAGCTCCATCGCAGTCTTTAACACTGGTAGCATGCCGCGACAGCGTGGACGTGAACCGTATGTGCAGTTGACGGACTTTGAGCGAGGGCCTATAGTGGTCATGCGGGAGGCCGGGTGGACGTGCCGCCGAATTGCTCAACACGTGGGGCGTGAGGTCTCCACAGTACATCGATGTTGTCGCCAGTGGTCGGCGGAAGGTGCATGTGCCCGTCGACCTGGGACCGGACCGCAGCGACGCACGGATGCACGCCAAGACCGTAGGATCCTACGCAGTGCCCTAGGGGACCGCACCGCCACTTCCCAGCAAATTAGGGACACTGTTGCTCCTGGGGTATCGGCGAGGACCATTCGCAACCGTCTCCATGAAGCTGGGCTACGGTCCCGCACACCGTTAGACCGTCTTCCGCTCACGCCCCAATATCGTGCAGCCCGCCTCCAGTGGTGACGCGACAGGCGTGAATGGAGGGACGAATGGAGACGTGTCGTCTTCAGCGATGAGAGTCGCTTCTGCCTCGGTGTCAATGATGGTCGTATGCGTGTTTGGCGCCGTGCAGGTGAGCGCCACAATCAGGACTGCATACGACCGAGGCACACAGGGCCAACACCCGGCATCATGGTGTGGGGAGCGATCTCCTACACTGGCCGTACACCACTGGTGATCGTCGAGGGGACACTGAATAGTGCACGGTACATCCAAACCGTCATCGAACCCATCGTTCTACCATTCCTAGACCGGCAAGGGAACTTGCTGTTCCAACAGGACAATGCACGTCCGCATGTATCCCGTGCCACCCAACGTGCTCTAGAAGGTGTAAGTCAACTACCCTGGCCAGCAAGATCTCCGGATCTGTCCCCCATTGAGCATCTTTGGGACTGGATGAAGCGTCGTCTCACGCGGTCTGCACGTCCAGCACGAACGCTGGTCCAACTGAGGCGCCAGGTGGAAATGGCATGGCAAGCCGTTCCACAGGACTACATCCAGCATCTCTACGATCGTCTCCATGGGAGAATAGCAGCCTGCATTGCTGCGAAAGGTGGATATACACTGTACTAGTGCCGACATTGTGCATGCTCTGTTGCCTGTGTCTATGTGCCTGTGGTTCTGTCAGTGTGATCATGTGATGTATCTGACCCCAGGAATGTGTCAATAAAGTTTCCCCTTCCTGGGACAATGAATTCACGGTGTTCTTATTTCAATTTCCAGGAGTGTATTTCGCTGACAGCACCATCAGCACTTTCGTACCTCCAAGGCCATTCCTGGAATCGTGACATCCTGCCATGTGCCAAGGACAAAGAGCACCACCTCGAACCACTTCAAATTTTGCATGAAACACTGCCCTGCCCCCAATGCCCCCACTCAGCAGCCAATGGAGCATGAAGAGCAGGACTGTGTTCATTCTTTTGTGAGAGCGAGACTCGATTGCAAATCACATGTATGTCATATTTCACTGACATCAGCATCAACGTCAAGCCACGAACACCCCCTTGCCCCCTCACTCCAACAGCAATTTGCATTGAGCACCTCCTGCCCCGTACCCTGTGCACCTACGCTCCTGCACGCCTCACCCCTCCGCAACCATGACATTACGATATTACAACTAACTTGCATTAATAACTGCATACACTGGAATTGTTTAAAATATCTGTCCACGCAAGAAGCATGCAAGTATCGATCTAAAAATATTGTCTACCTATAATTAAAATTTTGAACAGGACTGCACTTCAGCAGCTAGGCATTCAAGAGCTTCAATGGATTGGAAATAACAGCCAACTGGTTGCGAAATACAGGTTCGTTAAACCTTGACCATGGTATTTACAGTTTTAAAACTGTCTATTCCAGAAGCCTTTGTACCTACTAACAAATATTACGACATTCTGTGTAGAGCAGACATGATATCATTACAATAAACAAAATTACAGGAAATGATGACAAATAATTTTAGTGTAGCATACTGGTGTACAATCATATATTATATACTGGGTGTCCGAAAAGACTTTCCCTGATTACATAAATTGCTAACTCAGGCTAGAAGTAAGATACAAATATGAAACTTGTGTCGAATTGTTTACAACTATCAAAGTTTTTTTTTCTGTTTTAGGTTCGCAGTACATAAGTAGTGGATGAGGTGCAGAAGCCATGTTAACCACTCAGGAGAAGGCACAGTGTGTCCTGTAGTACCATGAGACACGATCACCAACCACAGTGCAGAGACACTTCCAGACAACATTTGGAAGGAATCCACCTGATGTCAAGAGCATTAAAGCCTCGTATGAGAAGTTCAAGAACACAGGATCGGTTGGTGACCTTCCGTGGTTTGGTCGACCAAGAACCTCAGCAGTCAGGGTGGAAGCTGTAGAGCAGTCCTTTCTGTGGAATCCGAAGAAATCGGTGCGCAGGGCCTCACGTGAATTACAGATGTCAAAAAGCTCTCTCCATGACATTTTACACAAACGTTTATTGTACAGTGCATACAAAGTGCAAATCGTTCAGGCCTTGTTGTCCAATGACAGTACACGTCGATATGACTTTGGGGTCGAAATGCTCTCACGTATTGAGGACGAAGATGGTTATCTCAGACGAATTGCCTTTTCCGACGAAGCGACCTTTTTGTCAGTGGAGTAGTGGAGCGCCATAATGTGCGTATTTTGGGTTCACAACCCCCTGGCGAGGTCATGGAGTGCACCAGAGGCAGTCAAAAGGTGAATGTTTGGTGTGCACTATTGCACGATCGAATTATCGGGCCATTCTTCTTCGCTGAGGCTACCATCACATCTGCAGTGTATCTGGACATGTTGCAACTGTATACTGTTCCTCAGCTGCTTCAGTATCACCCTGATGTCTTGTTTCAGCAAGATGGTGCACCGCCTCATTGGGGTTTGGACGTCCGTGCCTATCTGAATATGACCTTTCCTGGGCAATGGATTGGTCATGATGGGCCAACGGTTTGGCCTCCACGCTCTCCTGACATAACCCCATTAGACTTCTTTTTATGGGATAATGTCAAGGACGAGGTCTACCGAACACGTGTACCACATTTTGAAACCCTGCAGCAACGGATAACCACAGTCGTTGAATCGATCCCTCCAGTGATGTTTGCTAATGTGTGGACGGAAATTGAATATCGCCTAGATGTGCTACGTGCTACCAAGGGTGCTCGCGTGGAAGTTTACTCATGTGTGAAAAAAACTTTGATAGTTTGTAAACAATTAGACACCAGTTTCATATTTTTATCTTACTTCTAGCCTGAGTTATCAATTCATGTAATCAGGGAAAGACTTTTCGGACACCCTTATATACCTGATGTGGGCATCATTGACACTGTCTAGTAAATGTGCATGTAACCCACTTAATCACCATTTAAAATACATGATTTAAAAATAGTAGTTCTTGTTTAAAAATATGTGACAAAGGATCTAACAATGTGTAGCGTACCACATGAAAAGTTTGTATGTATGTGGCATTTAAATATAAAACGTGACATTGGATACCACAGGGCGTAAGCAAGCCATGTACAGAGCTAATGACATTCACCAACTGGCTGAGGAGCAGAGGCCCTAGTCTTAGGTCGCCTGTGGTAGGCAGCATTCCTGCACGTCCTGTATTCAAGTAGCTGCAATGAGTAGCATGTGTGATTTAGCAAGTACATATTCATTACTAGAATTAACGTATTAACCAAAATGTTGACAGGGGGAGAGGGAAGTGATCAAAAAGAGTGCCATTAAAGTCATGCGGCTGCTACCTATTGGCCTAACTATCATTATGTTTTGTTACTATTAAAGCAACAGCAGGTTGTAGGTTTTTCTTAAAAATATCCATGCACAGCACTCTCTCGCTGCATTTGCGTCTTAACAGTGACAACGACTGATGAAGATGTCTACTATAAGTACCTAAAACCAAAAAGTCGGCCATTCGTCCATCACACTTCTAAGCATTCAGTATTCTATACTAAATTCATTTATTTCTGTTCACAGCATGGCGTGAAGGGAGTGCTGACAATGAAGACATAGAGGCAACTTGTTGTTGTGGCATTCTAGAAATTGTCGGCAATTACACTATGTGATCAAAAGTATGCGGATACCTCCAAAAACATACGTTTTTCATGTTAAGTGCATTGTGCTGCCATCTCCTGCCAGGTACTCCATATCAGTGACTTCAGTACTCATTAGACATCGTGAGAGAGCAGAATGGGGCGCTCCACGGAGCTCACGGTCTTCGAACGTGGTCAGGTGATAAGGTGTCGCTTGTGTTATACGTCTGTTCGCGAGATTTCCACATTCCTAACCATCCCTAGGTCCATTGTTTCCTATGTGATAGTAAGTGGAAACGTGAGGGGATACATACAGCACAAAAGCGTACAGGCCAACCTCGTCTGTTGACTCACAGAGACCGCCGACAGTTGAAGAGGATCGTAATGTGTAATAGGCAGACATCTATGCAGACCATCACACAGGAATTACAAACTGCATCAGGATCACTGCAAGTATTATGACAGTTAGACGGGAGGTAAGAAAACTTGGATTTCATGGTCGATCGGCTGCTCGTAAGCCACACATCACGCCGATAAATGCCGAGCGACTCCTCGCTTGGTTTAAGGGGCTCCGGAACGCCCTATACTTGCAATGTTAAAATAACGCTTATAAATTACATCTTTCCTGACAAAGTATTTGAGGTAGGAAGTTGAACTTTTTACAGATTATTTATTGGAATATGGGCTACAGCTTAACACAGGGATTTTACAAAATTTTAGTTCAATTATTAAAGATGATTTTTTTTCAATTGTAATGAAAATTCACAACATTTTTTTGCAATTTTTTATTTATATATTCAAAAATATACAGTTTTTTGGAAAAAGGCTGTGTTAAATTATGCAGAAGGTACTGTGCAACATTTACTGAAAGTTTGAAACAAATATGTTTGGAAGATCCTTAGAAAACATGTAATTAGTACGAGAAAATAAACGTTTTGGGAATCGAGCGACAAAGATTGGATTAACTTTTTAGTGAATTCCAGGTCCATAGGATGGATTATCTTCATCCTCTGCAAACTCCTCCTCCAGCTTCCTCTTGTTCCTCCTCCTGTTTACTCTTGCTTGTATTTCTAGACCTTTTACAGCCCTGTCTGCAGCCCGAAGGCGTTCCTTGTCTAAAGCAAGCATCGCTCGTTGTTGTGTTCGTAGATTTTGCTACCATTTTCTTCAGTTGCAGTTACTGCAACACTGTTCCAAAAGGTGGTCATGTATGAACACTTATCACATTTCAGTTGTATTTCACTAGCAAGTCCTACGTGCTTTATTATGGAGAGTTCCAGACCAACTTCACTACAATGAATACATATTACACAGTTTGAAAAAATTCCTTTGAGAACCGACATATCGAATATTTCATTCACATCCGATTCGCCCATAAAACATTTATAGTTTTCACTCATTGAACCAAGTTTCTTCTGTAAAGTATTTTCTTTCCCACTTTGACTGCTATGGGCAGGTGTACTTGAGAGGTTCGGTTCACTCACTTGGTTATCGTCTTTATTGTTTACAGTAATAACACATACCTTTGGCTTTCCAACATTTCTCCTTTTCTTAAAAGCCTTCAGAGGATTTCTAATAACTTTACTTTTACTCATTATTATACTTCAACAAAACAGAGACTCAAGAAACAGAACTAATTACGAATATTTTCGAGATAACGACAGAGTAAATAAACATGAAACAATCGACAATCACACCAGCGATATATATTGAACCATCACAGGTTAGCCACAACACACACTTTATCTCACATCACTAAAATGTACCTGATGAACACGGACGTTAATAATAACACCATTTGACAGCAGTTTAACAGCGCCACAGTGGGTCACCCCCATGTAGAACACATTTCAAAAAAAGTTTAAAAATAGTTGTAGTCTTCGGAATTGAATAAATTATATATCTATTAAAAGGTAATAGTCTGCAGATTCAGAAAACGCAAAAAAGTAAAAATTGAACTTTTCATGATTTTGAGCCTTTCCGGAGCCCCTTAAGGAGCGTAAACATTGGACGATTGAACAGTGGAAAAACGTGTGTGGAGTGACGAATCACGGTACACAATGTGGCGATCCGATCGCAGGGTGTGGGTATGGTGAATGCCCGGTGAACGTTATCTGCCATCGTGTGTAGTGCCAACAGTAAAATTCGGAAGCGATGGTGTTACGGTGTGGTCGTGTTTTTCACGGAGGGGGCTTGCACCCCTTGTTTTGCGTGACACTATCACGGCACAGGCCTACATTGATATTTTAAGCACCTTCTTACTCCCCACTGTTGAAGAGAAATTCGGGGATGGCGATTGCATTTTTCAACACGATCGAGCACCTATTCATAAAGCACGGCCTATGGCGGAGTGGTTACACGACAGTAACATCCCTGTAATGGACTGGCCTGCACAGAGTCCTGACCTGAATCCTACAGAACACCTTTGAGATGTTTTCGAACGCCGATTGCATGCCAGGCCTCACCGACCGACATCGATACCTCTCCTCAGTGCAGCACTCCGTGAAGAATGGGCTGTCATTCCCCAAGAAACCTTCCAGAACCTGATTGAACGTATGCCTGCGAGAGTGGAAGGTGTCATCAAGGCAAAGGGTGGGCCAACACCATATTGAATTCCAGCATTACCGGTGGAGGGCGCCACGAACTTTTAAGTCATTTTCAGCCAGGTGTCCGGATACTTTTGATCACATAGTGTATGTAAATATTGCCTAAATAAGTGTGTACCGGTGCTCACAGCAATCGGTGTGACACCTCTGGCTCTGACGTTCCTATCATCCACGCCACCTAAATGTCCTAACCATATGACCATAGACATACATAACAAACGTGTTATATTTCGCATCAGAATATTTCCGGGTTCACAGACAGTGCGCCACTCGCCACTACTCGAGCACCCGTCGACGTCATCGTCAATGGCGGAGCTCCCAACTGCTTTCGAACAATATGTTCAGTGTTCGGGTATTTGTTATAACGAGAAATTAATTTAAAGTACTCTAACGATACGGCGGCGCCACACATGCGTCACGTCTGTGTAAAGTAGCCATCTAACACACACCAGCGTAACGTACAGAATTACTCAGTGGTCGGGTATTTCTTATAGCAAATCACTGTTGCCACAAGCGATCGGATGATGTCACACACCGTCCATTAGCAATACAGTGCCCAGAATTACCTGTGATATTTATCAACCAATGGCAATATTACCGATAACAGCGTCACTAAAGCGGAATTATTAAACGCAGTTTTCCGAAATTCCTTCACAAAAGAAGACGTAGTAAATATATCAGAATTCGAATCGAGAAACAGTGCCAACGTGCGTAACTCAGAAATAGATATCCTCGGTGTAGCAAAGCAGCTTAAAGCACTTCATACAGGCAAGTCTTCCGGTCCAGATAGCGTATTAGAAGGTTCGCGCCGGCGGCGACACCTACAACGTTCTGACATGAGGAAAGCTTCCAACCGATTTCTCATACACAAACAGCAGTTGACCGGTGTTGCCTGGTGAAACGTTGTTGTGATGCATCGTGTAAGGAGGAGAAATGCGTACCATCACGTTTCCGATTTTGATAAAGGTCGGATTGTAGCCTACCGCGATTGCGGTTTATCGTATCGCGACATTGCTGCTCGAGTTGGTCGAGATCCAATGACTGTTAGCAGAATATGGAATCGCTGGTTTCAGGAGGGTAATACGGAACGCCGTGCTGGATCCCAACGGTCTCGTATCACTAGCAGTCGAAATGACAGGCATCTTATCCGCATGGCTGTAACGGATCGTGCAGCCACGTCTCGATCCCTGAGTCAACAGATGGGGACGTTTGCAAGAGAACCACCATCTGCACGAACAGTTAGACGACGCTTGCAGCAGCATGGACTATCAGTTCGGAGACCATGGCTGCGGTTACCCTTGACGCTGCATCACAGACAGGAGCGCCTGCGATGGTGTACTCAACGACGAACCTGGCTACACGAATGGCAAAACGTCATTTTTTCGGATGAATCCAGGTTCTGTTTACAGCATCATGACGGTCGCATCCGTGTTTGGCGACATCGCGGTGAATGCACATTGGAAGCGTGTATTCGTCGTCGCCATACTGGCGTATCGCCCGGCGTGATGGTATGGGGTGCCATTGGTTACACGTCTCGGTCACCTCTTGTTAGCATTGACGGCACTTTGAACAGTGGACGCTACATTTCAGATGTGTTACGACCCGTGGCTCTACCCTTCATTCGATCCCTGCGAAACCCTACATTCGAGCAGGATAATGCACGATCGCATGTTGCAGGTCCTGTACGGGCCTTTCTGGATACAGAAAATGTTCGATTGCTGCCCTGGTCAGCACATTCTCCAGATCTCTCACCAACTTAAAACCTCTGGTCAATGGTCGCCAAGCAACTGTCTCGTCACAATACGCCAGTCACTACTCTTGATGAACTATGGTATCGTGTTGAAGCTGCATGGGCAGCTGTATCCGTACACGCTATCCAAACTCTGTTTGACTCAATGCCCAGGCGTATCAAGGCCATTATTACGGCCAGAGGTGGTTGTTCTGGATACTGATTTCTCAGGATCTATGCACCCAAATTGCGTGAAAATGTAATCACATGTCAGTTCTAGTATAATATATTTGTCCAATGAATACCCGTTTATCATCTGCATTTCTTCTTGGTGTAGCAATTTTAATGGCCAGTAGTGTATATGTTAGCCGACACCCCTTGGAAGCACGCTGAAAAACACCGTTTATTAGCTTTTAAAACACATATACGTGCTAGCACAGGGGCAAACATGTGCCTACCGATAACTTCGTTCACTACTGTGCTTGTAATTTGACATATAGTTAAACTATACTCATTGACGGGAAAAAATCGCAATATCAAGAAGATGTTGTGCGACATAAACGAAAGTAGGTATGCGGATTTGTAGATCTGAAAGATAACGTCTATTCAAATTTCGCTCCGCGCGGGGCAGCTGCGCGGTCTTGGGCGCCTTGTCACGGTCCGTGCGGCTCCCCCCGTCGGAGGTTCGAGTTCCCCCTCGGGCATGTGTGTGTGTGTGTGTGTATGTTGTTCATAATGTAAGTTAGATTAAGTAGTGTGTAGGCTTAGGGACCGATGACCTCAGCAGTTTGGTTCCGTAAGATCTTACCACAAACTTCCATTTCAAATTTCGCACCAGTCGCATAAGAGTGGCACTATTAGCGCCACTACGTGGATGTAAATCAGCTTTGCTTTAAATAAACGCTGTAACGGTGATGAGTTATTGTTAGTTAAGAATGCCTTTAAAGCAATAAAGAAGCCATTATCGTCCCTCACTGAGTTTGAACGAGGTCGTTTAATAGGACTACGTGTTGCTTTCGCGATATCGCGGAAAGACTTGGCAGGAATGTAGTCACTGTACTTGATTGCTGGCACCGGCAGTCACGAAAATGTATGGTTGCAACACCAGGCTTCAGACGGCCACGTGGTACTACCGAGAGGGCAGACCCTATATTGACCGACCAAGTGCAACAGGCATGGAACCAGTCACACAAATCGACATCCGGCACTTATACAATACAGTGGATACACGTTTGCATGCTTGCATTCAACGTTCTGGCGGTTACACCGGTTATTAATGTATCAGCGTTTCTCATTTGCAGTGGCTTTACGTTAAACTGTGATCTTGCAATGTTAATCGCTTAAATATATTCCCGATATTTCATTACTGTACGTTAATTACGCTTTGGTGTCGCGATTTTTTTTTCCGACAGTGTATTTTGTGGTCTACAGTTGGAGCTATTCCACGTTTACCTTCAAGCAAACATTGCGCTCCACCTAGGAAAACAAACTGTTTATGCTGGAAGTTACCTTAGAATGCGCTTACTATAATGTAAGCTGCCATACCTAAATTTTGAGCCCGCATCTCGTGGTCGTGCGGTAGCGTTCTCGCTTCCCACGCCCGGGTTCCCGGGTTCGATTCCCGGCGGGGTCAGGGATTTTCTCTGCCTCGTGATGGCTGGGTGTTGTGTGCTGTCCTTAGGTTAGTTAGGTTTAAGTAGTTCTAAGTTCTAGGGGACTGATGACCATAGATGTTAAGTCCCATAGTGCTCAGAGCCATTCCTAAATTTTGAAAATGGGTTCAGCTATATCGCTCACTGTCCAGAGAGGTTTAATATGCCGCTTTTGTGTCATATTTGTTGTAGGGTGTGTAGTTTATTAAAGCTATATGCAGACAGAACCCTACAAAGCATTACGATCACGACGCGCTGTGTGAATGTGCTTACAGTCTGTCAGAATTACTTGAGGTTTGACAGTTCGGCATGAACACGTGGAGCAGCCATGTTCCACGCGTAGTCTAACATTACATTCAACTAGCTCAAACTCGCCAGTTACTCGTTTTAAAAATGTGGCAAAGACGTTAGTGTGTCCTGGAGGAGCTGAAGTGTGTTTTCATTTTAGTTCTATCTGTGACAACAAATTATACACGGACTGTTAGCGAAAACGCAGTTTTTTTTTCTGACGACGTGACCAAATTTTGGGCATGCGGGGAATTTATTGAAGTTAAGTGAACACATTAACGAAATGTAATCTCAGGAAAACATCAAATATTCATCCACTCCAAACCGGAACTCTGTCCGAGTTTTCTAACACGAGACAATTTCAGTTAAATATGACGCACAGCGGTCCACGTGAAGTACTAAACGGTCGGCCGTGTGGTTCGTTACGAGAAAGGGACACTTAGGTTGTAATTAAGCTATTATTAAGTTTTCTGATGCACCTGCTTATTTCAAACGTAATCAAAAAAGATTTTATGCTTGTTTAGCGCGGTGAGATAACGTATCTTAAATAGTCGAGAAAGTACACGGGAGAGTGGTAATGCTATTACCATCCGGCAAACAAACCCAATACTGGACGCTTATGAGTATAATAGTACCCGAGCGGGTACGGAAATCACGACAGAACGGATCAGGCGTACCACAGCCTTGACCAGCAACATATTCGTATGTCAGACAGCCGCGACGCAGGAATCAAAGGCAAATATAGCCCCAATCAGTGCACCATCCTTGCCTCTAAGGAAAATATAAAGTAGTTCTTCATCCTCGCCCATAGAATTTATCCTCGACACTATTATACCTCACAAAAACTTAAACATCTGATATAGTCAGTGGAGACCCGTGAGTGTACATTCTGCATGTTCACAAATTCTTAAATTCACATAAATTTGAGAGTGTGAAACTAATAGCATCTGCTTTATAAGTGTTATGTTTATCAACATGTTTACACAACTACAGCCACTGCCAATAATAATAACTGTAATAATAATAATAATAATAATAATAATAATAAGAGGCATAACTTACCAGACAAACAAAATGGTTCAAATGGCGCTAAGCACTGTGGGACTTAACAGCTGAGGTCATCAGTCCCCCTAGAACTTAGAACTACTTAAACCTAACTAAACTAAGGACATCACACACATCCATGCCCGAGGCAGGATTCGAACCTGCGACCATTGCGGTCGCGCGGTTCCAGACTGTAGCGCCTAGAACCTGAAAAAAGAAAAAAATTGTTTTTGGGGAATTTTTTTGTTTGTACATAATTAAGTACTGTTTAGGGCAATATTGAAATAATGTGAAAGCTTTCGTAACTCTCCATTTTGCAGTTTTGTGCAAGTGGGACTTTTCGCGATTATCCCTTTTTTTCGGACAAAGGTACAAGATCCCTAACAGGATGTATTAGTTCACGAATTTACTTTCAGGCTGAAAATCAGATATCCGTACGCTGCAGCCACGCAACAACTTGTGCTAACTGTAAATTTCCTTGTTAAATGTTCGCTTGTAGTCGCGTTTATTTGACTTCGTCACTCTCTCAATGAAAAGATCTGTTCTCGAAAGCTCTGGTTTCTTTGCGGCTAACTTTACCTGGTAATTTACATTTCTGTTTCCAGAACGAGATTTTCACTCTACTGCGGAGTGTGCGCTGATATGAAACTTCCTGGCAGATTAAAGCTGTGTGCCGGACCGCGACTCGAACTCGACACCTTTACCCCGCCCCCGACTTCTTTTTTTTCTCCTGATCTCATTTTGTTCGTTACTGTTCGGGGGCAGCTAACCCTCTGACCGAACACTTTGAGCTACCGTATCGGCATCTGACTGAGCTACCCAAGCACGACTTACGACCCATCCTCACAGCTTTCAACTTTACTTTTCTGGCATCTTTTAAAATAGATTCAACATAATTCATGTTTACACTGCACATGAAAGCCAATTCCTGCCCAGTAAACAAGCAACTCCAAACACAAAGCGCCTTTTGGGGAAATGATTAAACTCAAGCAGTTATGTCTACCAACATGGTCACTTGATTAGAATATAAATGAGGTAGCGAAATCCATAAGGGCCTAAGGCACACCGCCATCAATTTTAAGTGACTATCAGAAAAACCAGTGATACAACTTTTCGTGAATTTTGATATATGCAATGTGTGCCTACAGCACAGATAAACCTGACTCACCATAAGATCAACAGATTTCAGTAACATGAATAAATCCTACAACCTCCCAATCGACGATGATAGGCTTTAGGCCCTTGTGATTCTCACAAGGGAAACTCTCTATTGCACCCCCATTAGATTTAGTGGTAAGACGACCCAGTGGGTAGCCCGTCAAAAACTGAACACAGATCAAGCATGCAGACAGGAAGGTGTGCTGATCGGCACAAAAAGCAATACAGAAACAGTGAACGGTCCAAGCTCAACAAGTGCCATAGCAAGCACTCATTCAGAGGCGTGGCGTAGTGTTTTAAGTGCCGGCACGGTAGCTGAGCGTATTCGGTCAGAGGGTTAGCTCCCCTCTGTAATAAAAAAAAACTGAGTGAATGGATCAATAACGAAATTCAACGCGCGTCAGGGGACGTCCGCTACGAACAATTGAAACGAAGCGTATTCGGTCAGATGGTTAGCTGCCCTTTGTAATATAATAAACTGAGTTAACCGATCAAGAATGAACTTAGGGTGTCTTACGACGTCCGCAAAAAAAAACTTATCGTCCTATTTGTTTTTAATTTTTTTCACATTATGAACTGTCCTTCCGGTCATGGAAATGTTTGTTCTCTTTCTGTAGCCTTTTATAGCGACTCTCATACTATACACTGATTATAGAAAATGAGTCATGTGGTAAGAATACGTTACTGTCGCAAGTAAACGTGATGAAAAGTGAGAGCAGGCGAGATACCACATAGACGTCTCACAAAAATGAAAACAACAAATAAACGGGTGTGAACTGTTACAACAAAGGAATTCAAGAGTCAAAACTTCCGAAACGGAACACAACCAGTCTTTCGGCTTGCTCTATATTGCACTTCTTCACCTGGGACCGCTCGCTGTTTCTATTTTGCTTTTATTTCACAGTTCAGTACACTTTCTTCCTGTGTTCATGCTTGTACTTTGTTCATGTTTCGACGGGTTGTCCACTGGGCCCTCTTACCACAAAATCGGAGGGGGGTGCGATGGGGAGCTTCCCTTATCACCGCCTCAAATGGATTACTGTAAGATAATAATATACTACAGCTCATTCAGAAACCCACAAAACAGGTTTACTTTAACACATACTGACCTCCGATGTTACTACAGTGTGCAGCGAGCAAATTAGAATATCTGAGGAATGTGCGTGCTATTGTACAGCAGGATTTATGCCGAGCGAACGTGGATACAAGCTGCTACTGTGTACTACCATCTGGTGGCACTGACGTAAACTTCTAGTTGGGTGGACTGGCAATGGCACATAAATATGCACATAAATGCAGAAGCTAGCCATTCTGCAAGTTGTGCTGTTTGTCGAGTTTTCCCACGAGTGGTCCCTGTGGAACGTCCAGTTCTGTCGGCAGCCAGAACAGTGCATTGTGTCAGAACTCAGTGCAGTCAAATGTGGTCACATTATGACGCTCGAACACTCGGTGCTTTCGTACCTAGAGTAGCCGAAGGATTTGGTGTTTCAAGAGCCACCGTCTCAAAGATAGGTACCGCAGAGAAGGCGAAGTGAAAAAAAAAAAAAATTATCCGCCAAGTCACAACGCAGACAAAAGTGTGTTTAGTAATAGTGATAGAAGGTCAATGAAAAGGACTGCAGCAAAGAATGAGAGTACGACAGCTGCAGAAGTCACTGCAGAAACAAATGTCGCACTGCCAACACCAAAAACAACGCGAAGGAAGCTTCAAAAGCAGGGAACTGCATGGTGAGCTGGACTTATACAACCACTCGTCAGTGATGAAAACGTCCATAACGGGAAAAACGTGGTGCTGAAGCCATAATATCTGGACTATGGAGCAATCGAAGAAAGTCATTTGCTCATATGAGTCTTGTTTCACACTGTTTCCAACGTCTGGCTAAGTTTATAAGAGCGAACCACAGCAGTGTTTCAGTAATGATCTGAGCCGCCATACCGTGATACTCAATGGACCCCCGTGATTACTCTGCAAGGTCACATTACTGTTAAGAATTATGTAGCCATATTGGCCGATCAGGTCCAACCCATGGTACCGTATTTGTTTTCCCAGGGATGATATGCTGTATTCCAAGACGACAGGGCCCATGTTCACACAGCTTGCATCGTTCAAGTCCCATACCGCGTTCATGAGGACGAATTGCCTCATCTCCCTATGACCAGCACAGTCAACAGATCTCTGCATTATTGATCCTGTGAGCCACCTCCATCGCGAGCTTACCTGACATCAGGAAAAATATTGGATATCACTTCAGTGATGAATCATGCATTATTGTTAGTGAGACCATCAATACGAGTTGGATTCAACATTGATCTTTCATTAAGTCTGCCTTGTAGGGTCAGTGGCGAAAACGTGTTTCCACTGTAGGGACTGGGAGAAGGAGAGAAGGCATTTAACAAGTCCTGCATGACTGAAGTTGGAAGTGGCGCAGAAGGGGAGACATTTGGATAAGAACGGATACATCTGCAGGGGTAAGGCTTTTGGGTGACAGGTTCATGACTGTGTTTCGTATCTGTTTAGGTTCTGAATTCTGTGTGGTGATGGTGGGGGTGGGAGGGGGGAATTTTTGAGGGTGGGGTAAATGTAGTAGGTCTGCAAAGAAGGGTTTATCAGCTATGAGGAGACTAGAGGAAGGTTTGGAGGTTGCTGAACAGGTGGTGGATGGTGGTAGTCGAAGGTGGGAGTAAGAAGTGAACAGGGTGGAGAGTTTTTTGAGGTGGCGACCTGCATATTGCTCTAGTTTCTGGAGGGCGAGAGTTTCAGGGTGTGTTTTGGGATCCAGGAATTTGAGATTTCATAGCAGGAGAATTTTGCCGATGGAGGGGAGGTATTGCAAGGAGGTTTGGGCCTAATCTAGATTAGATCCACCTAATCTACTCCCATCCAGATTAGATTCATCTAACCTAGTCACATCTGCCAACCCCATTCATCACACATATCCACCCACTGACCTGCAACCCACATTAAAATCTTTTTTTTTTTTTCTTTGATTCCATTGTGTCTTCACGTCAATTTCAGTTGGTATTCGCTTTTCACTATCAGCCTACTCCCTCAGATTTCATTTTATTTCCTCATACTTTGTACATTTCATCCTTTTCGTGATTTTTCCAACGTGTTTAGGTGTATTTTCGCGAATTTTCGGACGTAATTCTACGTTATTTGCGTATTTTTACGCGTTTTTGTCCACCACCATGCATCCCTGCTCCTTAGGTCTGCGTCAATACAGAAAAGTTTCCTTGTCCATAACCAGAACCCACTCCCACATACTGTTACTGCATTGTTGCTTGGCTTATGAACCTCCCAGACGCCCTTACCACCAAACTACCCACATCTGGCTGCCACCCTTCCTTCCACAATGAGCCCCATCTGTTCAGATTCCATCAACCCTTAACCCTTGCCAACACAGCCCTGCAAAACCATATAAATCAGGCCCAAATCTCGTTGCAATACATCCTTTCCATCCGCAAATTTCTCCTGCTATGAAATCCCAAATTCCTGGATCCCATAACACACTTTGAAACTCTTGCCCTCCAGTAACTAGAGCAATATGCCCAACACCACCCCAAAACACTCTCCAACCTGTTCACTTCCTACTCCACCTTGGACTACCACTATCCACCACCTCTGCAACAACCTCCAAACCTCCCCCACGTCCCCACATAGCTGACAAATCCTGCCTTGCAGGCCTACTCCATTCTTCACCCCAACCCCAACCCCTCCCCCACCACCTCCACCACCGCCACCACCACACAGAATCCAGATCCTAAACAAACCCGAAACACAGTCATGAACCTTTCCTTTGAAAGCCTTCCCTGCAGAAGTGTCAATCCTTTCAAAAGGCCCCAGCTTTTGCCCTGTTTCCAAATTAAATCATGCAGGAGCCTCCCACTCCCTACAGTGGAAACATTTTTTCACCACCAAGCCAACCAATCAGACTCAATCAAAGACCAATGTTGAACCCTACCTGACTCAGTTTACTCCTCCATCCAACTGTGATCCACCCCCACTTGCCTCAAATTACCCCCTGTTAACTTTCCAGAATTTCTTAACCTCGGACCTTACTTCACCGTCATTCACCAATACTCTCAACATACAAACTAAACTTACATCCACTGAAAGAGCCACAATCCACCACCTAAAAACTGTTCCCGATGTTATAATTCTATATGCTGACAAAGACCCAACCACTGTTGTTTTGAACTGCAAGGATTACCTGGCAGAAGTATTCTGCCAGCTGTCAGATCCATCCATCTATAAACCCTACCACTGCAACCCTATTCACGAAATCCAGCAGGATCTCCAGTCTCTCTGCAAATCCTTACACCTGTCCCAGAGTCTCTCACTGGAGTCCATCTCTCTCCTCACCCCTACCACTCCCCGCACTCCTACTTCCACAGGCTTCCTAAACTCCATAAGCCCAACCCCCCTAAGATGCCCCATTGTGGACAGCTACTCTACCAACACTGAGATAATCTTTGCTCTCATAGACCAACACCTTCAGCCTATTACCCACAACCTATCCTCCTGTATAAAAGATATCAACTATTAGCTCCACTGACTCTCCACAGTTCCTGTTCCTTTACCACAAGGTGCCCTGCTCATCGCTATTGATGCCACCTCCCTTTAACTAACATCCCTAATGCATATGACCTTACCACTATTGAACACTACCTTTCCCAAACCAATGGATTCCAAACCAACAACCTACTTCCTAACCACCACGACAAACTACGAGGGCCGTTCAGAAAGTAACCTCAGGTTGAATTAAAAAAATACACCAAGTTAAATAAAAATATTTTAATATATACATCTTACGACGACATCTTTGCACTATTTTTCTACATAGTCTCCATAGCGATTGAGGCACTTATCGTATCTCTTCACAAGCTTTGAAATTCCTTCTGCATAAAAATCACCCGCTTGTGTCTGGAGCCAGCCTGTGACTGCATCTTTGAGCTCTTCGTCGTCATCAAACCGCTGTGACCCGAGCCATTTCTTCAAATGCATGAAGAGGTGATAATCACTTGGCGCCAGGTCTGGGCTGTAAGGTGGATGGTTGATAACGTCCCACTTGAAGGACTCAAGAAGGGCCGTTGTTCTGCGAGCAGAGTGAGGACGGGCGTTATCGTGCAAAAAAACGATACCGGAAGTCAGCATACCACGGCGTTTGTTCTGTATAGCCCGTCGTAACTTTTTTATTGTTTCGCAGTACACGTCTTGATTAACGGTCGTACCACGTTCCACGAATTCAACCAACAACACCCCTTTGGCATCCCAAAACACCGTTGCCATCAGTTTTCTGGCAGAAAAATCTTGCGAGGCTTTTCTTGGTTTGGTAGGCGAATTTGAATGTGCCCACATCTTTTATTGTTCTTTTGTCTCAGGGTTCACGTACTTAATCCAGGTTTCGTCACCGGTCACGATTCCGTTTAACAATGGTTCTCCTTCGTCCTCATAACATGACAGAAAGTCTAATGCAGAGGCCATTCTTTGAGTTTTGTGGTGGTTGGTAAGAATTTTGGGCACCCATCGTGCACAGAACTTACGGTAACCCAATCTTGCTGTCACTATCTCGTACAAGAGAGTCTTAGAAATCTGTGGAAAACCAGTAGACAACTCCGACATTGAGAAACGTCGATTTTCACGAACTTTTGCATCAACTGTCTGAACAAGTTCGTCAGTCACCAATGATGGTCTACCACTCCTCTCTTCATCATGAACGTTTTCTCGTCCACTTTTAAATAAACGTACCCATTCACGGACAACTCCTTCACTCATAACTCTTGGTCCGTACACGGCACAAAGCTCACGATGAATAGCTGCTGCAGAATATCCTTTGGCTGTAAAAAACCTTATGACAGCACGCACTTCACATTTGGCGGGGTTTTCTATTGCAGCACACATTTCAAACTGCCACAAGAACTAAACTAGCGCAGGTACGACGTTCACTCGACCACGGCTTGATGCCGACTGACATGTTGAGTGCGTGAACGCACAGATGGCGTCGCTACTCCCCCCACAACCCTCACTGTGACCAATCGGAGGTTACTTTCTGAACCGCCCTCGTATATCCTTACCCACAATTACTTCTCCTTTGCAGGCATTACCTAGAAACAAATCCAGGGTATGGCTATAGGCATTGGCATGGCACGATCCTATGCCAACCCATTCATGGGCCATCAAGAGAAATCCTTCCTAATCACCCAGAATCCCACACCCTTCCCCTGGTTCAGATTCATTGATGACAACTTCGTGATCTTGATTGAGGATGAGAACACCCTCCCCACATTTCTCCAGAAACTCAACAACTTCTCCCCCATTTGCTTCACCTGGTCCTACTCAACCCAATAAGCCACCTTCCTTGATGTTGACCTTCACCTCAAAGATGACTGCATCAGTACCTCCACTCATATCAAACCTGTCAACCACCAGCAATAACTCAACTTCGACAGCTGCCATCCATCCCATACCAAGAAGTCACTCCCAACAGCCTAGCTACCTGTGGCTATTGCATCTGTAGTGATGGTCCACCCCGGTAGCTGAGTGGTCAGCGCGACAGACTGTCAATCCTAAGGGCCCGGGTTCGATTCCCGGCTGGGTTGGAGATTTTCTCCGCTCAGGGACTGGGTGTTGTGTTGTCCTAATCATCATCATTTCATCCTCATCGACGCGCAGGTTGCCAAAGTGGCGTCAAATCGAGAGACCTGCACCAGGTGAACAGTCTACCCGACGGGAGGCCCTAGCCACACGACATTTCCATTTTACCTGTAGTGACGAGCAGTCACTATGGGACCAATGACCAAGCAGTTTGGTCGCTCCCCCCCCCCCCCACCACCCTCTTTAAACCAACCAACCAACCAGTCACTCTTGAAATATACCAGGGTTCTCACCGGCGCCTTCACAGGCTTTAATTACCCTCCAAACCTTGTGCAAAAACACGTTTCCTATGCCTTATCTTTCCACTCACCCACCACTTCCCAGACTTCCACCACCTGCCACAGAAGAGTATTCCCCTCATGTCTCAGTAACACCCAGAATTGGAGCAATTGAATTACATTATCTGCCAGGGTTTTCACTACCTCTCATCATGCCCTGAAATGAGAAATGTCCTAGACTATCTTTCCCACCCCTCCCACAGTGGTATTCTGCCACCCACCCAACCTACACAACATCCTTGTCCATTCTTACCAACCCCTGCTCCCAACCCATTGCCTTATGGCTCGTATGCTTCTAATAGACCTCAATGCATTACCTGTCCCACACATCCTCCTACTACCACCTGCTCCAGTCCAGTCACAAGCACCACTTATTCCCTCAGAGGCAGGGCTACCTGTTTGGAAATTTGTGGTAAGATCTTATGGGACCATACTGCTTAGGTCATCAGTCCCTAAGCTTACACACTACTTAAACTAACTTAATGCTAAGTACAACATACACACCCATCCCCGAGGGAGGACTTGAATCACCAATGGAGTGAGCTGCGAGCACCGTGGCAAGATGCCTCAGACCGCACAACTACCCTGTGCAGCAGGACTATCTGTGAAACCAGTCATGTTACCTATAAGCTAAGCTGCAGCCACTGTGCTGCTTTCTATGAGGGCATGCCAATCGAAAAGCTGTCTGTCCACATAAATGGCCACCAACAAACTCTGGCCAAGAAACAACTGGAACACCCCATTGCTGAATACACCACCCAACATGATATTCTTCATTTCAGTGACTGCTTCACAGCCTGTGCCATTTGGATCCTTCCCATCAACACCAGCTTTTCTGAATTGCACAGTTCCCATTCCAGCACTTCACAGTCCTCTTTCCACCAACGCACCCTCCGTCTTTTTTGCCCCCTCCCCTGCCCTCCATCTAACCTACTGACTGCACCTAGCTGCCCCATCCTCTCTCCACCTCGTCCTGTATGCTCCCACAAGCAGCACTTTACCATCCCCCCTTCCTACTGTGCTATAGCTTCCCCGCCTCAGCCTCCTCCTTACATCTCCTGTCATGTGCTATTGCTTGCAATCTGGCTTCAGCTGCCAGAGACTGTGGTCATGTGTGTGTGAGCTGCATTTGCATGAGTGTGTTGTGTGTATGTTGTCTGTTTTAGATGGATGCCTCATTGGCCAAAGCCCATTTTAAGACAGTCTTTTTGTTGTGCCTGTCTGCAACTCAGCATCTCTGCTATATGGTGAGTAGCAACTGTCCTTTCCAAAATACTGGGACATTCCTTTCTGGATTTTCCACTGTTTCACAGCATGGTAATAAGTTTCAAACAATGGAAAATCCAGGATGGAATATAACAATATTATGAAAAGGATAGTTGCTGCTCACCTTATAATGGAGATGATGAGTCGCATAGGCACAACAAAAAGACTGTCACAAAATGAACTTTGGGTCAACAATGTCTTTGTCAAAAAAGAAAACACACACACACACACACACACACACACACACACACACACACACACACACACACACACACACGCAAGCTCAACTCACACATACATGACCACAGTCCCTGGCAGCTGAGACCAGACTACGCACAACTTATTTTCAATTTCTTTGCATTTTTGTATGTTTATTTTGACATTATACTTGCTCCCTCTGCAAAGTAGTGCATAACTCATAAAACATTACAATATTTAGTAATGAAATTTTTCATTCTGTATAAGGAAACACTATGCAGGCACATGCTTTTGTGGAAGTATTCCTTACATTGATCTGTAATGAAACTTTATATAATGACAAATTGATATGTTCACTGTGAAAATTATGTGATTAACAGTTATTAATTCAGTCAGATGTTTCTCTACAAATGATAGCTTGTTCACAAATTCAGTTCGACCAACTCCTTTTCTGATCTAACAAAGTTACATTACAGTAAGGCAACAACTATCCTTTACGTTAGCTCATCCAAAGTAACCCTCCTTTAGAATTCCTCTAAATTTACTGTGGAAATAGCACTCATTGTATCTGTAATACAAATATTCTTTTAACATAATGTGCTGAAAATACACACATTGGGGCTCAATAGTAAACTTGCATTTCAGCACCTCTGTGATCTCCCATAAATTATTCATATACATTTTCCAATTACACACCAGTCAAAATGCAACAGAAGTGAGATTTGTGTATAGGAATGCATCCATCAACAAACAAATAAACTCAAGTGCAAGTTTAGCAGTGGGTCACTAAGATTGTGTGTCTTTACCATAGAAAAAAGTGAAATACATGTGCAGCAATGTAACATAATACATAATGAAACTCTCCAATTATCTTGGTCCTTGAGCATTGACCTTACAATATGTGAACAGCGGTAGTGATCAGCGGAATCATAAACAGGAGGTTGGTGAGTGACAGATATATCAATCAAATCAATTGCAGAATTAATGAGTGTTTTGACAGACTAGGTGCTATATTTATAAACTCATATAAGTTTTGGGCGAGGAATGTGTAGCCAAGGATGGACACATCTAAAGAGATGACCTTCAGCAAAATATTTATGGATGTTCATAAAATCATTAAAACTAAGGGAAACTAATATTTACTTGAGGAGATGTAAAAGAAAAATGTCTGTTAGCTGAAAAGAAAACTGCTAAAGAGTGTCTACAAAAATGTATGCTTAATACCATTAAAACAAGCGAAAATTCTTATTTGATGCAATGGAATATAGGTGGGTTCAATTCTAAATCTTCCAGCAACCTAAGCTACAAACTTGATGAGTTACAAATTCTTCTCTCAGAATGTAAAAAAATGAAAATTATTTGTTTAAATGAACACTGGCTTAGCTCTAATGCAATAAATGCTTTAAATAAAATTGAAAACTTCAATGTTGCAGCAGGTATTACAGGAAGAAAAAAATATACTTAGATTGCTGCATACTCTTGGACTCTTCTATAAGCTATGAAGTGAAAACAGATTTTAATTGTTTAAATGAAGATTGCATATTCAAATGTTGTTGCATACAGCTTAAAGACCTTAATATATAAATCATTTCAGTTTATAGAGTTCCAAAAAGGGCTTTAGTTGCACCGCTCCTCTCTAAATTCCAGTGCTTGCTAGTTAAACGAAAGAAATAAAAGAAGAAAAAAATTGTAACAGCAGCAGATTTTAATATGAACACTGAAAATGACAATAAAGAATTTATTGATTCAATTAAAAAGTCTGGTTTTAAACTAAATTTTTCATAGTTCACCAGAGAAAATATTCATTCAGCAACATGCATCGACAACAGTGTAACGAATTAGTACTTTGATAAAGTACATAAATTCTGTCCAGTCTTAGGACTTTCTGATCATTAAACCTTGTTTATCTCACTGCCAAAAACTGATATACATAATATATGAAAAACTTATATCAAAATAAGTTTCAATAAAACAAATATTGAAATATTCAATGAGAAACTAAGTAAAGTTAAGTGGTGTTTGGGGGAAGGTGATTCAACAAATGCAAACTTTAGTACATTCTTAAACAGTTTTCTTGGAGTACTTACTGAAACTTCCCTGCCAAGATCATATTGCAACAAAACATCAAGTAACATAAGATGGATCACACCAGAAATAAAAATATCCAGTGAGAGGAAAAGAAAGCTACACAATCAACTGAAGAACAACAAAGACCCTGATTTTGTAAAATATGTTAGAAACTATAAAATCATTTTTAAAAAGTTGTGAAAGCTTCAAAAACAAATAGCAAATAACAGATTTATTCTAGGGCAGAAAAATAAAACAAGGGCAGTATGGTCTGTAGTTAAGTCTGAATTAGGTGTCCAAAACCACAAAAAAGACGTTTCAAAAATCAAACTTAAAAATAGGTTGTAAATCCAGCTCATATATCTGAGTGCTTTAATGAATATTTCATAAATGTAGCAAAATCTGATTTAGACATAGCAAATTATGAGCAGAAAGTAAATAGTTTTGGGTTAAAAGGCAATACTGGTGAATGTCTTAAAAAATTCAACACAGTTTGAGAAAAATTTGTTGAAAAGTCATACTCTCCTTAAAAGACAAAAACTCTGCTGGCTGGAGTGGGATACCCACCAAAATAACTAAAATCGTTTACAACACAATAGCTCATCCTCTCTCTCTTTCTCTCTCTCTCATAATAAACAAATCCTTTGAAGAAGGTTACTTCCCTGATCTCTTGAAATACACGGAAGTTGTTTGGAAAAGGTTCAAAAGATGATATAGGAAATTATTGCCCCATCTCTATACTCCCTGTCACATCAAAAATATATGAAAAAATTGCTGCTTTACAGACACAAAGCTTCAGCACACAGAATGATATCATTTCACATAACCAATTTGGCTTCCAATAAACACAGTAGATGTGATAAATGAGTTTATTGGATAAATTACTTCACCACTAGATAGGAAAGCTAAGGTTGCAGGAATATTCTGTGCTCTTACAAAAGCATTCGACTGTAAACCATGCCCTGATGCTTTTCAGACTCAACAGGTATGGAATAAGGGATGTTGCTTTGAAACGGTTTGAATCATATCTCTTGGAGAGGAAACAAAGGGTAGTAATCACATCAAATGGAGCAGATTACTTCACAGAGTGAAAAACTGTGTCACAAGGTGTTCCTCAAGGCGCAATCCTTGGACCCCTCTTATTCCTGTTCTATGTAAATGTCTTGCCTCTCAATATAAATACTCATTTAACTTTGTTTGCAGATGATACTTCAGGCCTAATTGAAAATGAAAATTCTGACATGTCACGAATACCTTAAGTAACCTGGAAACATGGTTCAGTCTAAATGGCTTAAGGCTAAACATTTCAAAAAACCACATGATGAGTTTTAAAACTAAACAGTCAAAAACTGAAGAAATCTGTATCACTCACAACAGTCAAGAAATGGAAGAACTTGACTCAGTCAGGTTCCTGGGACTAAACTTAGACAGAACTTTGAGTTGGAATCCTCGTACAGAATATCTAGCAAATAAATTAAACAGCCTTGCATTTGCAATGGAAGTTTTAGCCTGTGCCACTGATATGGCCACCAGGAAAATAGCCTATTACAGCTACTTTGAATCAGTTATTCGATATAGCATAATTTTTTGGGGAAACTTGGGAAACATTACACGAATTTTAAAGTTGCAAAAAAAATCATTTGCTACATATGCTCTGCTCAGCCGAGGGCATCATGTCGACCATTATTTGAAGACCTAAAAATATTAACTGTCCCCTCTTTATACACATCTATGAGGTGGTTCTTTTCCTATGCAGCAGAGCTGATCTTTAAAACAAATCATTTTGAACACTCATACAGCACAAGATATAAAGAAAAATTTATGCTCACCTCTCATCACTTAAAAATGCGTGCTCAGACTCCTCAGCATATAGTCAAGAAAATTCACAACACAATGAAAGAGTGTGACTTAATGGATATGAAGATAAATATTTTAAAAAGCAAGTTACGTGATTTTCTAATTAAACTGTTCTACTACTCTGTGGAAGATTTCATGAGGGACGCAGTGATACTTTGAGCTGGATCACTAAAATGGAATAAAAATTTATGATAGTTAAAGGAGATGTAAATACTTTAAGTTTGACAAACTTTAAATAAGTAAATTCTCCACAAAGTATTATTGTAAGTGTGACAAAATTTTAAACAAGCAAACTGCAACCTTGACATGTCTCCTGTACATCAGACATATGTTCTGAAATCATGTACATTATGAGATGAATAAAATACGTTCCAAACTCATAAATGCAAGTAAGTAAGCATGTGTCCATCTGACAGGAGTATTGACTAAATGGCTTCACACACTGCTGTGATTCACATCACTCAGACAATCTTTTCTGCATATTATTCAATATGACTCTTCATACCTTCTGTGTGTGTGTGCAACACAAAATAAATATAATTCAGATTTTATCACCAAGATATTCCCAGTAACATAATAGGGTATTTACATCAAGTTCAATTAAAAATCACTTTTTTAGTGGTGTGTGCAGCACAAACAAGGTAGAACTCTTTCATGTGAACATGTTTGAAACATCTAATAGATAAACCCCAATGACTTCTTTTTAATAGTCTGTCGGAGACTCAGTAGCTTGATGGCAAGAAGAATAGTGTAAAGTAATAGTGATCATGCTCATTGAGTAACACAGACTTCATTTTCCATTTGCCAGTACCATAGAAATCATGTGAAATAGCACATAAAGACAATACACTTTTTACACTTTTGAGCAGACTGACCCAAAAAAAGTGTAAAATGCAGGAAAGGGTAAAATGCAGGAAAGCATAGGAAACACTAAAAAAAATGAATAAATTACTCTTACTGTCTTTCCCTTTACATTACTTAAAATATGACATTAAAACAATTTAAATTTTGCCTATTTACAAAAATCTGAAATAATTAATAGTTTATGTTTCAGCAATTAGCTCTATTGTTTTGTGAAATTGCATTGAATTCTACTGTGAGATAGTCATTATAATATAATGGCAATAAAACTTGTAAATCAATATTGGTTAAAACTCTAAAGTTGTCAGTCTTCATAAACAGAGAACAATAGGCATGAAATCTATAGCTTGTTGCCAACAAGGAAGTCGTTCAATTCAGGAACATTCTGCATGAGAAAGAGGTTGGAGATTTTTATCATGTTACAGAGAATCTTTAGGAGAAAAGTGTACATCTGACATCAGGTTGCACGGACCAAAGACTGTGTGCCTAATAAGGATTAGTGTTTCATGTGGAAGTAACGGCAGTTCATAAAAGCCCACTGTAGAGATGGCTGTCTTAAAAAATGACGGTGAGATTTTGGGAGTTGGTGGGAACTGGAAAGATAAGGCAACCTTGTACAAAAACAAATCTCCCGTGCCTTATCTTTCCAGTCTCACACCATCTCCCTAGTCCCACACTCTGGCCACAGAGGAGCATTCCCCTCATAACTCAGTGCCACCTGGGACTGGAGCAACTGAATAATTCTCTGCTAGGCTTTCAACTACCTCTCATCGTGCCCTGAAATGAGAAATGCCCTACCCACTATCCTTCCCACCCCTCCCACAGTGGCATTCCACCATCCACCGAACCTACACAACATAATCATCCATCCTTACACAACCTCTGCTCCCAACCCCCTACCTCATGGCTCATACCCCTGAAACAGACCTAGATGCAAAACCTGTCCCACACATCCTCCCACCACCACCTACTCCAGTCTGGTCATAAACGTCATCTACCCCATCAAAGGCAGGGCTACCTGTGAAACCAGACATGTGATCTACCAGCTAAGCTGCAACCACTGTGCTGCATTCTATGTGGGCATGACAACCAACAAGCTGTCTGTCCGCATGAATGGCCACTGGAAATCTGTGGCCACGAAACAAGTGGACCACCCTGTGTCTGAGCATGCTGCCAAACAAGATATCCTTCATTTCAATGACTGCTTCCCAGCCTGTGCTATATGGATCCTTGGCACCAACACCACCTTTTCTGAATTGTGCAGATGGGAACATTACCTGCAATACATCCTATGTTCCTGAACCCTCCTGGCCTCCACCATCATTAGTCACTGTCCTCACCCATCCAGGCCCTTCCTTGTCCCATTCCAGCACTACACAGCCTCGTTCCACCATCACACAAAGTCTTTTTACTTCTCTCCTCTTCTGTTACTCCCTTCCCCACCTCTCCCCAGCCCTCAGTCTAACCTGCAGCACTTCACTGTCTGCCATCTCTACCATACTATCCCTCCCCCTCCCCACCCCAACCTCTTCCTCACCCCCATTCAGTCGCCACTCCCTTCATGAACTGGTGCTGCTGTTTGCAGTGTGGTTTCAGTTGCCTGAGACTGCAGTCGTGTGAGTGAGTGTGTGTGTGTGTGTGTGTGTGTGTGTGTCTATTGTTGATGAAGGACTTACTGGCCAAAAGCTTTATTTGTGACATTCTTTTTGTTGTGCCTATTTGTGACTCAGCATCTCCGCTAAATGGTGTGTAGCAACTTTCCTTTTCAGAATATTGCTGCTACTCTTTTTCAAATAGGAATATAATAAGATTTTATGAAAATTTGCTCATGAGGTTCAGCTTTAGTTTACACTGATAGTGCTTAACTCTTACAAGTTTCTCACTAAACACATCTTCATATTCAAATAAAAATTCTTCCAATTCCCTTTCTTGTTCTTGGTTAATCTTACTAGCCTCATATCTTTTGAATTTATCAATTCATACTACCCATCTTCTTCCTCATCACTACTGTATTTTTCATCAGTTACATAGCCCCTATCCTCATTAGAACAATCCTTTCTATATGACTGACCTTGCTACTGCAACTTAACAATTTCTTTTTCCCAGTAATCCCACTCTCTGTTTCTGTTAAAATGAGTTCCTCAGTTCTCCAACAAAACCATACCTTTACTTTAACAATCCAATCAGACTCCAAAATTAATTCCTCTTTAAGCTCAGAAATGACAAGACAGCTTTGTACAAAGAGCACACTATCAGTTTCAAACTCTAGCCTTACTTATAACTGAATTATTTTACCGTGCTTTCCAGTAGCTCGCTTAATCTTGACACCAACAACAGGTAATTCAATAAAATTCTTGTTGTATTTAATTCTGTCTCTCAGTTTCTCATAAATTCCAAAGACTGGACTGCCAGTGTCTATCCAACAGTCCCCCTCCCAGTTATCTGTTTTAACATAGATGCTCTGTAACTCCAGCAAGATAGTGCTGACAGGAAAATTGTAGTAACACTTTGTTCTTGTCAAAAAGGCAGAGAATAAACCATTATTCATGGAGAGAATCTGAAAATCGAGTGATGAAAGGTATTTTATGTATCAGTTGCAACTACTGGTTACGCAAAAAGTGTTTGAAAGTAAACCCAAAATTCATCATATTCCATGGGCATACCATGTATGTTTACTAGTTGAAAGAGCTGATCTTGTAAGTACAGTAGGCTTAAAAATGAAATTATAAAACTGCTTCAAAAGAGCATTGAGGCATTAAAAACCTAAATATTGACTACAAGGAAAGAGAATGATAGATTAATACAAGAACAGCAGTCCTGTGTGTGTGAAATCTACCAAATGGGATTAAATGAAATAGAATCACATGTGTGTGAAAAATCTCAGCCAAATATAACACAACACTTTAAAAATATAAATTGTGAAATGTGATCAAAAACATGCAAAATCCATCCGCTGGAATATCGATAAACAAATATAAATGGAAAACAATGACCTACAAAAAGGACAAATGTGAAAGTAATGCTGCGAAGCTGATTGAAATAATGAATTTCTTGATACCGGTGACTCCATACTGAAAAATGTTACAGTTTCAGGCTGTGAAATCAAAGTTTGTCTTGGAATCCAGTCAAAAAGTATCAGTAAACATTTTCAAAACATTCTGAGTGTGGAACAAAGTGAACTGAAGGGGAAATGAAAAAAGGGCTAATACATATGTGTTTTAATTCATTTAGGGACAAATTCCATTCAGAACAGCAGTGAGGAACAAAAAAATAAGTATAACTTGAAACTTTATTTGCCCAGCAAAAACTGTTTTTACAAGCTCAAGAATTGTTATTGGTGGAACCTTGCACAGAAGGTTGATAAGTAATACATACACCTATATAAACAAGACAGAAAGTGGAATTAGGGAATAGTGTGACAAGCTGGGTGCAGTCTTCATTGACACACATAAATTTTTAAGTGATAAATGTCTGGGAAAGGATGGGGTGCACCTGACTCAGCGAAATGCTCGTAGATGTCTGCAGAATCATTAAAAGCAAGGGAAACTGAACATTTCCAAAGGGTGTGATAAATCAAAAATGGCAGTTGAAAATAAGAACTATAAATAAAATGGAAACTATGATGCTCTTCAAATGATAAACAAACACAAAAGCTCTGTCCTGATGCATTTGAATATAAATGGTTTAACAGCAGAACGTCCAAATCTCAGGTACTCTAAAATAGATGAACTGCAAGTTATACTTTCAGAATTCATAAACATAAAGTAGTATGCTTATATGAACAATGGCCTGCAAAGGAACACATAGCAGTTTTAAATAGAATTAAAAATTTTAAACTTGCCAGCAGCTTTTGTAGAAACAATACATCTCATGGAGGCTCCTGTATCATATTTGATGCCTCAGTAAACTATAATGTCAAAGGGGATTTCATCTGTCTACATGAAGAATGTATTCTTGAAACCTACTGTGAAGAGCAATATGATTTGAATACTGTGATAATATCAATGTACAGAATTCCTGGAAGATCTGTCACTAAACTTTTTTTAGACAAATTTCACTCTCTATTAGAAAAAAAAGGTTGTTATCACAGAAGACTTCAATTTAAATACATCAATTGAATGCAGTGATGCTGTAAAATTTAGTAATTTAATCCATGAATCTGGGTTTAAGTTAAACTTTATTGTGTGCACTAGAGAAAACTTCCAATCAGCAACCTGCATTCTTATGAATTATCAGTTCAATGGTACAAGAAGGTTTTGCCAAGATCTATGGATCACTCTGATTTGTTTATAGAGAGTCCAAAAACAGAAAAACTAAAATCTGGATCTTATATGAGAAGGAGTTCTAGTAAAGAAAATTCAGATTTCTTCTCTGTTAAGTCAAGTCTTGTAAATTGGCTCACTGTACTCCATGCAACCAAAAAATATTTAGATTGTTTCTTTGGTGTGTGTTCAATGACACAAGTAAAGACTAACCTGGATTGGAATAACCAGGAGTAAGAGTTTTAGTGTCAGAAAAAGACAGCTGCATAATCTCTTTACTTCCTCTCTCGTTTCGCCATCTGCCTCCTTAAATTCATTTTATTTTAATTTTTGCCTAATTACCATTAATATGCATGAATATAATCTACAGTTCCATAAAAGAGAACGGTTGGTACTCAGTCTTAAAGAATATAGCACCAGGCCTAATTTTGTGCTTAGTAGTGTGTATGTAATTAATTTCCTAATTTATTTTGACTATTTGTAGTTAATATCTTTTGTTATAGGGTGAAATAATAATTGTTTCGTGACTTAGATTTATTGTTGACTGTTAAACAAATATAAATTGTGCACTAATTATGAATATTTGGAAGAATAACTGCTAGGATTCTTAACTCCATTCGAAAACATATTAGCAAAGCCAGCCCTTAATTAATTCCAAAATAATTACCAGGTTTGTCAAAAGTATTGTTTGTATAACTATATCTGTTAATTTCATTGTTTAAACAAATAATTTGGCTTAACCTTTGTGGTAGAAGAAACTGTTAAAATGAAGGAATTTTTCGATGTATTCAGTTAATTGAATGAGTTATGTTTTAAGTGCAATTTCTGTAACTTAAACACTGAACAATGTATAGTTTCAGTGCCTATTATTGTGAGGATATATAAAGGCTTGATTTTTGGTCCAGACACAGTCAGTCCATGGCCGATTTTCAGAGGGAAATTAGAACTGTTTCAAATAACAATGCATCAACTTAACAGTGGAATTAGTGTAACACAAATAGGTCGTGGCTTAAAACAATGACAGCGTCTGTTCAATTTCTTTGAGAAATACCACTTACCTTATTATTCTGTAAGAACTGTGAACTGTGTGGTTAGGTATTTACTGCTCATAGATGTTCAACAGCACACTATTGTAACAGTACGCTGTTGTTTGCCTGCAATCTATTAATGAGGCTTAACATTTACCAGTAGTGAACTGGCCATATAACTGTGTAATATTGGGGAGTTGTGAACAGTGAAAGTAAAGAACTGTGAAACCCAACTGTGCAACTGTTGGCAATATCATTAATAGTAGTCAGTGTTTAATTCCCCCCCCCCCCCCCCCTCCACCCCATTTTTCAGCCAGTATAACAATGCAGTAATTTGTAATTTTGTAATTTACTTGCGTGAAACATGTAATTACATGCATAGCAATTGGTAGTACAATACAACAATATACAATCCAATTTTACTTTATAATAGGAACTTAAGAATGCAGTCCAAATTAGTTGACATAATAATACTTTAGATTTTAATTTCTACAGTAAGCTATAGAAGCACTGCGCAATGAGCCACGATTTTAGAAAATTTTTGAATGTCTCTCCAGTTATTACCTTCAGTTCATTTGGCAATGCATTGAAGAATTTTGCTCCATTAATATATGGACTGTTTGCAGTTTTTTTCAGTCTTCTGTGTATCCTATGGTAATTTTGTACTTGTCTAGTATTGTGATCATAAATTTCTGCATTACAACAGGTATATTTCTTACCTTCTACATTTGATACTATTGTTTCAAACATATACATTGAATACATAACCGGAATTTTAAATGGTTCAAATGGCTCTGAGCACTATGGGACTCAACTGCTGAGGTCATTAGTCCCCTAGAACTTAGAACTACTTAAACCTAACTAACCTAAGGACATCACAAACATCCATGCCCGAAGCAGGATTCGAACCTGCGACCGTAGCGGTCTTGCGGTTCCAGACTGCAGCGCCCTTAACCGCACGGCCACTTCGGCCAGCCCGGAATTTTAAATTCTATAAACAATTCCTTACATGATGTTCAAGCATCTTTTTGGCTAATATTCTCAAGGCTCTTTTCTGGAGTTAAAATACACGGTCTACTTGAGTTTTGGAAGCCCTGCTCCACAATGCAAGACCATATGCTAGAAATGGATGTATTAAACCAAAATACATCATCCTCATTGTTTGGGTATTGACAAATGGAGCTATTCTTCTTAAAACATATAGGCTAGATGATGTTGTTGTTGTTGTTGTTGTGGTCTTCAGTCCAGAGACTGGTTGGATGCAGCTCTCCATGCTACTCTATCCTGCGCAAGCTTCTTCATCTCCCAGTAATTAATGCAACCTACATCCTTCTGAATCTACTTAGTGTATTCATCTCTTGGACTCCCTCTATGATTTTTACCCTCCACGCTGCCCTCCAATGCTAAATTTGTGATCCCCTGATGCCTCAGAACATGTCCTACAAACTGGTCCCTTCTTCTTGTCAAGATGTGCCACAAACTCCTCTTCTCCCCAATTCTATTCAATACCTGCTCATTAGTTATGTGATCCACCCATCTAATCTTCAGCATTCCTCTGTAGCACCACATTTCGAAAGCTTCTATTCTCTTCTTGTGTAAACTATTTATCATCCATGTTTCACTTCCATACATGGCTACACTCCATACAAATACTTTCAGAAACGACTTCCTGACACTTAAATCGATACCCGATGTTAACAAATTTCTCTTCTTCAGAAACACTTTCCTTGCCATTGCCAGTCTACATTTTATATCCTCTCTACTTTGACCACCATCAGTAATTTTGCTCCCCAAATAGCAAAACACCTTTAGTACTTTAAGTGTCCCATTTCCTAATCTAATTCCAGCAGCATCACCAGACTTCATTCCATTATCCTTGTTTTGCTTTTGTTGATGTTTATCTTATACCCTCCTTTCAAGACACTGTCCATTCCGTTCAGCTGGTCTTCCAGGTTCTTTACTGTCTCTGACAGAATTACAATGTCATCGGCGAACCTCAAAGTTTTTATTTCTTCTCCACGGATTTTAATTCTAACTCCTTTACTGCTTGCTCAATATACAGATTGAATAACATCGAGGATAGGCTACAACCCTGTCTCACTCCCTTCCCAACCACTGCTTCTCTTTCGTGCCCCTCAACTCTTATAACTGCCATCTGGTTTCTGTACAAATTGTAAATAGCCTTTAGCTCCCTGTATTTTACCCTTGCCAGCTTCAGAATTTGAAAGAGAGTATTCCAGTCAACATTGTCAAAAGCTTTCTCTAAGTCTACAAATGCTAAAAATGTAGGTTTGCCTTTCCTTAATCTATTCTCTAAGATAAGTCATAGGGTCAGTATTGCCTCACGTGTTCCAACATTTCTACGGAATCCAAACTGATCTTCCCCAAGGTCAGCTTCTACCAGTTTTTCCATTCGTCTGTAAAGAATTTGTGTTAGTACTTTGCAGCTGTTACTCATTAAACTGATAGTTCGGTAATTTTCACATCTGTGAACACCTGCTTTCTTTGAGTTGGAATTATTATATTCTTCTTTAAGTCTGGGGGTATTTCGCCTGTCTCATACATCTTGCTCACCAGATGGTAGAGTTTCGTCAGGACTGGCTCTCCCAATGCTGTCAGTGGTTCTAATGGAATGTTGTCTACTCCTGGGGCCTTGTTTCAACTCAGGTCTTTCAGTGCTCTGTCAAACTCTTCACGCAGTATCGTATCTCCCATTTCATCTTCATCTACATCCTCTTCCATTTCCATAATATTGTCTTCAAATACATTGCCCTTGTATAGACCCTCTATATACTCCTTCCACCTTTCTGCTTTCCCTTCTTTGCTTACAACTGGGTTTCCATCTGAGCTCCTGATATTCATATAAGTGGATCTCTTTTTCTTCAAAGGTCTCTTTAATTTTCCTGTAGGCAGTATCTATCTTACCCCTAGTGATATATGCCTCTACATCCTTACATTTGTCCTCTAGCCATCCCTGCTTAGCCATTTTGCACTTCCTGTCGATCTCATTTTTGAGATGTTTGTATTGCTTTTTCCCTGCTTCATTTACTGCATTTTTATATTTTCTCCTTTCATCAATTAAATTCAATATCTCTTCTGTTACCCAAGGATTTCTATTAGCCCTCATCTTTTTACCTACTTGATCCTCTGCTGCCTTCACTACTTCATCTCTCAAAGCTACCCATTCTTCTTCTACTGTATTTCTTTCCCCCATTCTTGTCAATCATTCCCTAATGCTCTCTCTGAAGCTCTCTGCAACATCTGGTTCTTTCAGTTTATCCAGGTCCCATCTCCTCAAATTCCCACCTTTTTGCAGTTTCTTCAGTTTTAATCAACAGTTCATAACCAACATATTGTGGTGAGAGTCCACATCTGCCCCTGGAGTGTCTTACAGTTTAAAACCTGGTTCCTGAATCTCTGTCTTACCATTATATAATCTATCTGATACCTTCTAGTATCTCCAGGATTCTTCCATGTATACAACCTTCTTTCATGATTCTTGAACCAAGTGTTTGCTATGATTAAGTTATGCTCTGTGCAAAATTCTACCAGGCGGCTTCCTCTTTCATTTCCTTCCCCCAATCCATATTCACCTACTATGTTTCCTTCTCTCCCTTTTCTTACTATCGAATTCCAGGTCACCCATGACTATCTGAATAATTTCTTTTATCTCATCACACATTTCATCAATATCTTCGTCATCTGCGGAGCTAGTTGGCATATAAACTTGTACTACTGTGGTAGGCATTGGCTTCGTATCTATCTTGACCACAATAATGCGTTCACTATGCTGTTTGTAGTAGCTTACCTGCATTCCTATTTTCCTATTCATTATTAAAGCTAATCCTGTAACAACCTCTATTTGATTTTGTATTTATAACCCTGTATTCACCTGACCAGAAGTCTTGTTCCTCTTACCGCAGAACTTCACCAATTCTCACTATATCTAACTTTAACCTATCCATTTCCCTTTTTAAATTTTCTAACCTACCTGCCCAATTAAGGGATCTGACATTTCACGCTCCGATCCATAGAATGCCAGTTTTCTCTCTCCTGATAACGACGTCCGCCTGAGTACTCCCCGCCCGGAGATCTGAATAAGGGACTATTTTACCTCTGGAATATTTTACCCAAGAAGACGCCATCATCATTTAACCATACAGTAAAGCTGCATGCCCTTGGGAAAAATTACGGCTGTAGTTTCCCCTTGCTTTCAGCCGTTCGCAGTACCAGCACAGCAAGGCTGTTTTGGTTAGTGTTACAAGGACAGATCAGTCAATCATCCAGACTGTTGCCCCTGCAACTACTGAAAACGCTGCTGCCCCTCTTCAGGAAACACGCGTTTGTCTGGCCTCTCAACAGATACCCCTCCATTGTGGTTGCACCTACACATACATTGTCTTGCCAATTTGCTGTGTCCATAGTAGTTTGCTATCTATGCATATACCTAGGAATTTACACTCACTGCAGATTTTCCCTACAATATTACTATCTTGAGAATCAATACAAGTTTGCAAACCACCGACATTGAAGGGGATTATATTTGTTTGTGTAAGCTGACTTTTAGACTGTCATTTTCAAACTTTTCCTTTGTAATATCTATAAATTTTTTTACCTCTATGCCAAGATTAAGAATATCATGTCCCCAACAAAGGCCTGAAGTGTCATCTGCATACATTGTAATGAAGGTATCATTTTTTAAAATCTTTGGGACATAACATATAAAAAGGAAGGGACCAATTATCGATCCCTGAGGCACACCAAATTTAATATTCCTGACCCTTGATGTATAACTTTTTAATGTTTCTCTATTATTGAGTGAGATTGAGGTACACTGTCTTCTGTTTTTTAAATATGATGTGATGAGGTGCAACAGTTTTCCACTTATGCCATCTCTGTCCAGTTTTGACAGAAGTACCTTATGATCAAACCTATTAAAAGCCTTTGATACGTCTAGGAAAACTCCAGCTACTTGCATGCCTTCATCAATTTTGTCGAGAGCTTTCAGCATAAATTGAAGTGTTGCAGTCATGGTGCTACGACCAGTTCTGAAACCATGCTGAAAATCTCCCAGGATGTTGTGCTTATTATAATGCTCTAACATATATTTCAGAATTATTTTTTCAACTAACTTGCTAAAAATGGAAGTTAAGGCGTGTGGTCTGTAATTTTCTACTAGTTGTTTATCACCTTTTTTGTTGAGAGGTTTAACAATGGCTAATTTTAGTATGTCAGGGAACACTCCTTCTTTTAAAACACTATTTATTAGATGCACCAAAGGATACGATAGATTGTTTTCATACTGCTTAAGTAAAAATGGAGAAATTTCATCCCAGCCAACGGATTTTGTGTTTTTACATTCTCTGAAGAGCTGCAAAATATCCTCAATTTCAAGTTCATGGAGTTGATTAGCTTCAGAATTGTCCTCAACAAGACTTTCAACAGGTACTTTATCTGTGGTACAAAAGTCAGATTCGATGATAGCTATGAACTAGTCATTAAAAATGTTACTGATCTCTTGAGTATTGGTGACACAATATTGTTATTAGATATCTGTATGTTGATATTACCTTTTAGTTTTGTTTTACTGTCTCTTATTTCATTTGCTATTGACCAGCAGGTCTTGGAGATACAATCTGAATTTTGTATTTTCGAGTTAATCTTTTCAGCCTTCAATCTTTTAAATAGACTTCCTCACGAAACTGGTACTTGTGTTGTTTGTATTTATCCCTATGCTCATTTTTTTTGTCTCTCTTTGTATCATATACATTTCGTCCATTTTTTCTTTCGGTTCTTTGGTAGAATTATCAAATTCCACGGGCCTTGACTGTCTTGCCTTATTCTTATTAATATTTATCTTTCTGATGGGAATACTATTATTTAGATGATAAGATATTGTATCTAGAAAGGCATCCCATTTGTTATTCACTCCTTCAGCTTGAAATACTGGATGCCAAGATTCATGACCAAGGCTCTCTCTCAGTTGATAACAGAGAGATTTCTTTTGTATTCATTAATTTTCTTTGGTTTTATACAAGGATCTCCCTTTAACACTAATAGTTGGCCTGGATGGTTAGAGATGTGACTATTTACAACAGCAGCTGTGGCAATATTTTCACAATTAGTAATAACATGGTCTATAGAGCTTATACTAGTTGGAGTGATTCTAGTGGGCATGTCTCCCAACAGATCTTTTGCGCCATAAGAATAGATACAGTCTTTGAAGCATTTGCTTTCTTGGGAATCTTGTAACGTGTTGCAATTAATATCCCCTAATAATATAACATTTATATGCTCTTGCCTGGACGTTAATAGGGAATTAAGAAAGAATTCAAAATTTCCATTTGGTGATTTGTACAATGCTAAAATAAAGTATACAACAGACAAGAATTTTAACTCAATTGCTACAACTTCACAGTGCAGATCAGTGGAATACTCTTTTACCCAAACAATATTTTCATAAGGTTCTACTAAGTTATTTGTTCTCAGGTAGATAGCCACTCCTCCACCTTTATGGTTAGCACGACAGTAAAAATCAGTTAATGAATAATTTTTGATTTTAAACAGGTGTATGTTATCTGCAGATTTTTGGTGTTCACTGACAAGCAGTATGTAGGTATGTAATAGCTGAAAGATAGTGGTCAAAAACCTCAATATTATTACCTAATCCCTCTACATTATAATGAAGGAAAGAAATATCGCTTTCCTCAGGCACATTTTGTTCAAATGTGTGTGATATCTTATGGGACTTAACTGCTAAGGTCATCAGTCCCTAAGCTTACACACTACTTAACCTAAATTATCCTAAGGACAAACACACACACAGTCACACACCCATGCCCGAGGGAGGACTCGAACCTCCCCCGGGACCAGCCGCACAGTCCATGACTGCAGCGGCCTAGACCGCTCGGCTAATCCTGCCCGGCTCAGGCACATTTTGTGCATGATCACCCCCTCTTCTGCTTTTTAGTTTTCCTTATTATTTATAATGTTGCAAATATCAGTAATCATCTTATTGGAAGTCTTGGAGCCTAACCTGTTTAAGTGAGTACCATCTTTCCCCAGACATTTGTTGCTTAAAAACTTATTTGGATCGATAAATATTGCTCCTATATTATTACAGATCTCACGAATACTACAATTTATCCTCTCTATATAAATATCACTCATAGACCTCTGTAGATTATTCTGCTGATTACAATTCTTCAAGACCTGTGTAAGTTTCTTGCTAATCGGATTAAGTTTCTAGTTTCACTGACAATTTCGTCCTCGGTGGTGCTGCATAGAAAATTTGTTCCTACATGAATGTAAACACCTTTGTAGATTCTTGTGGCTTCACATGAAGATCCCCAATGAATTCCAAATATTAAGTGATTATTTAATTGATGGATCTTGATACCACGGCGATCGTCGAGTCTCGATTTTAGCACATCAACATTTTTTAGTAGTGAGTCACCTATAATGAGAAAGTCTTCTTGATTTTCCTATTCAGTACTGTGATGACTAATTGGTTTTTTTCTCTATGTGATGTTGTTCCAGTGATATTTGTTTCTTGAATATGTGTTTTCACTTTGCACTTCTTCACAAACAGTGGATATTAAAGGTTCAGAAAAATGAGCATCGTCACTTCGCAAGTTTTCACTGTTTAGATTGCTTACAACACCTTTCCTGCTTTTGATAGTAGATTTTACAATTTCAATATGACCATCACAAACCGTGGCACTTAATGATTCAGTAAACTGCTTAATGATTCAGTAAACTGGATATCATCACTTTGCAAGTTTTCACCGTTAAGTTTGCTAACCACACTGCTTCTGCCTTGGGAGGTGGTTTCACTTTCATCTTCTACACATACTGTGCAGTTAGAAGATTCTGTAAACTGGGTGTAGTCTATTCGCTGGTTTTCACTGTAACGTTTGTTTACAAATCTGTTACCGCTATTCAAATGGTGTTTTTCATTTTCACATTTTTCATAATTACTTTTTTCATGTCTCATCAGCTCACTATTTACTTGTTTCAGCAGTGCTATTTCTGATTTTAGATTGTCAATTTAAGTTTTCAGAGATTTAATAACTCGTTCTTTTGTGTTCACTGATGTCGCTAACATTACGTTTTCCGTATGTAAACACTCGAAACATGACCATTGAAAATCGTTGCTGACGAATTTTAAACACGTTTTCGCACACTTTTCATGTAGCCAGTAATTGCACATACACACCTGATTCCTTTTATAACACATTTTTGACATTTTTTACATGCTGTATATCGATACCGAGGACTATCACCAAAGTAATAAATCAGGTGAGTGTCACACGTCTTTAAGACAGTTGTATTGCCAGTAAATAAACTGGCAAACAGTTTATTCATTAACAAACAAAAAAGTAAAAAAAAAGGGCCATCTAGACTATTCTGAAATCCGAGTTTGGAGTAAATGTTAAAAGTCAAGGAATTTCACAAATTAAATTTAATAGTGATATTCTACATCTACATCTACATACATCCTCTGCAAGCCATTGTACAGTGCGTGGTTGAAGTTACCCTTTACCACAACTAGTCATTTCCTTTCCTGTTCCATTCGCAGAAGGAACAAGGGAAAAACGACTGTCTATATGCCTCTGTGTGAGCCCTAACTTCTCGTATCTTATCTTCATGGTGCCTAGGTAAAACTTATGTTGGCATCTTTAGGATCATTCTGCAGTCAGCTTCAAATGCTGGTTCTCTAAACTTTCTCAGTAGTGTTCTTCAAAATGAACATCTTTTTCCCTCCAGGGATTCCCACTTGAGCTCCCGGAACATCTCCATAACACTGGTAACAAATCTAGCCACTGGCATCTGAATTGCTTCGATGTCTTCTTTCAATCTGACCTGGTGTGGATCCCAAACACTTGAGTAATACTCAAGAGCAGGTTGCACTAGCATCCTATGTGTGTTCTCCTTTACAGATGAACCACACTTTCCTAAAATTCTCCCAGTATACCGAAGTTGACAATTCACCTTCCCTATCACAGTTCTCACATTCTCGTCCCATTTCATACCACTTCGCAGTGTTATGCCCAGATATTTAAATGATGTGTGTGTGTCAAGCAGGACCATACTAATGCTGTATCTGAACATTACAAGTTTGTTTTTCCTACTCATCTGCATTCATTTATATTTTTCTGCATTAAGAGCCAGCTGCCATTCATATTATTGCAAACCCTGTTCAGATGTCAAATTGCTTAAATCAGTTCTTTGTAAATGCAACAAAATCAGATGTGGCAATGTAAACAATCAATTTTTGAAAATATAATCTAATTGGATACATAAAATATCTATTCACCAAGCAAAAGTAGAACACACACACGTAAAAGAGGGTTATAATTAGGCAAGCTTTCGGAGCCAGTGGCTTCTTCTTCAGGAAAAGGGTTGAAGGGGAAGGGAGAGGAGTGAAGGAAAAGGACTGAAGCAGTCTAGGAAAAGGGGTAGATTTTGGAAAAGTCACACAGAACTGTGGGTCAGGTGAGACCAGATGGGATCAGAACATATCTCCCTTTCCCTTCAACCCTTCTGCCTGAAGAAGGATCCACTGGCTCCGAAAGCTTGCTGATTATATACCTCTTTAATAAGTGTGTTCTGCTGCCGCTTGGTGACTGGTGACGAGATTTTTCATCTATCCAATTACATTGTAAAATCTGATGTAGATATGACAGTCCATCAGAACAACATGAATTTCGAGCACATAGGTAACAGACAAAATACTTTTAAAAAAATTCGATTGAATCACTCAGAAAGATGTGAATGACACTATATGATCACTAAAAAATAAAATTTCAGCTGGATGTGATGAATATCTCCCATAGCAATCAAGGTAGTATGTCATATTATTTCACACCCATTGACTGTTATCTTAAATCAGTCCTTTGAAAAAAGAGTGCTTCCCAAATATCCTGAAGTATGCTGAGATAAAGCTGCAGTTTAAAAAGGGATCAGCAGAAAATATGGGAAACTATCGTCCTAAATCTCTCCTTCCTGTCTTTTCAAGAATAACTCAAAAACTTGTAGCAAAACAACTTGAAAAATTTCTTACAGAAAATGATGTTATTTCTAAAAGTCAGTTTGGTTTTCAAAGAGGAAAAAGCACAATAAATGCCATCAGAAAAATTTCAGAAAACATAAGCACCTCATTAGACACCAGTAAAAATGTTCCAGGCATATTCCATGATCTAACAAAAGCCTTCAATTCAGGGAACCACTCACTACTTCCCAAACTTAAGAGCTACAGGATCAAGGATACCGCACTAAGTAGTTCAATTCTTATATGACAGAAAGGGAACAAAGAGTTAGCTTAACATGAAATTCAGTTAACTGCTACTCTGAATGGAAAACAATTTCCCAAGGGGTACTGCAGCTTTCAATACTAGGCCCATACTTATTCTTGTTGTACGTCAATGATTTCCCATCAAATATCAGTGCTCATTCAGTCCTGTTTGCAGATGACACCTCAGTCCTGATAGAAAATGACGCTATTGAAAAGTTTCCAGAGTGTGACAAAATGTTCTAGGAAAACTTGAATCATGGTTCCATAAAAATGGACTAAAAGTAAATGCCACAAAGACCCAGATAATGCAGTCTCTAAATCATCAGCAGTGGCCTCTCTAAAGATAGCTCATAATAATCAGTTGATAATATAAGAAAGCCATGTGAAATTCCTAGGCATAAACCGCAACAAAATTCAAAACTGGAAGACACAGGTACACTTCTTGACAAATAAATTAAATATCCTAGCTTTTGCAAAGCGTATTTTATCTGGTGCCATTCATATGAACACAAGAAAGAACATCTATCATAGTTATTTCAAACCAGTTATTCAGTACGTGATAATTTTCTAAGGAAATTCTACAAGTAGCACAAGGCTATTAATTCTTCAGAAGAAAATCATTGGAAATGTGGGCTGTCCATAAAATGAGTCGTGGTGCCCATTATTTAAGCAATTAAACACCTAGCTGTGCTACCCTCTCTCTACCTTGTTTGTGTATGCTTCCACAAGCAACACTTCACTGTCCCCCACCTCTACCCTGCTGTCCCTCCCTCCTCCCTGCTCCAGCTTCCTCTTTACTCCCACCACCAAGACTGGTTCTCCCATCATGCACTAATGCTTGCTGGCTGAAAGCTAACTTGTTTGACAATGTTTTTCTGACAATGTTGACTGGAATACTCTCTTTCAAATTCTGAAGCTGGCAGAGGTAAAATACAGGGAGTGAAAAGCTATTTACAATTTGTACAGAAACCAGATGGCAGTTATGAGAGTCGAGAGACATGAAAGGGAAGTAGTGGTTGGGAAGGGAGTGAGACAGGGTTGTAGCCTCTCCCCAATGTTATTCAATCTGTATACTGAGCAGGCAGTGAAGGAAACAAAAGAAAAATTCGGAGTAGGTATTAAAATCCATGAGGAAGAAATAAAAACTTTGAGGTTCGTCAATGACATTGTAATTCTGTCAGAGACAGCAAAGGACTTGGAAGAGCAGTTGAACAGAATGGATAGTGTCTTGAAAGGAAGATATAAGATTAACATCAACAAAAGCAAAACGAGGATAATGGAATGTAGTTGAATTAAGTCGGGTGATGCACAGGGAATTAGATTAGGAAATGGGACACTTAAAGTAGTAAAGGAGTTTTGCTATTTGGGGAGCAAAATAATTTATGATGGTCGAAGTAGAGAGGATATAAAATGTAGACTGGCAATGGCAAGGAAATCATTTCTGAAGAAGAGAAATTTGTTAGCATCGAGTATAGATTTAAGTGTCAGGAAGTCGTTTCTGAAAGTATTTGTATGGAGTGTAGCCATGTATGGAAGTGAAACATGGACGATAAATAGTTTAGACAAGAAGAGAAAGGAAACTTTTGAAATGTGGTGCTACAGAAGAATGCTGAAGATTAGATGGGTAGATCACATAACTAATGAGGAAGTATTGAATAGGATTGGGGAGAAGAGAAGTTTGTGGCACAACTTGACCATAAGAAGGAATTGCTTGGTAGGACATATTCTGAGGCATCAAGGGATCACCAATTTAGTATTGGAGGGCAGCGTGGGGGGAGGCCAAGAAATGAATACACTAAACAGTTTCAGAAGGATGTAGGTTGCAGTAGCTACTGGGAGATGAAGAAGCTTGCACAGGATAGTCACATGGAGAGCTGCATCAAACCAGTCTCAGGACTGAAGGCCCCAACAACAACAACAACAACATCTGTGACTCATTATCTCCAGTATATGGTGAATAGCAAATAGCAATCTATCCTTTTCGTAACATTGTCATTAGTCTCTCTTGAAATAATTTAATAAGCACCATCCCTCTCAACTTGTGAAATATTTAGGTTTCAGATCCCCCCCCCCCCCCCAGCAACAACCTGCATAGCACCGCACTACCACTACTGTATTGTGACATTTCAGGAGTGCTTACACCAAATGTATTTCACTCATCTCCATTTGTACTTCTTCTGAGAAGTGGAACTATTGTTTCTAGAATGACAACATACTTCCAAGAAGCCGTAATTGCTCTTAATTTGAAAAAAGAAAATTACTCTCAGTGCTTCCATTATTCACTGACATTCTTAGCACATAAATTATAAATGGTGTTCTGGGTCACTCTGCTAACAGTCAAGAATTTATTTTGGTAAAACTGCTCGTTATCAATACTAATAAGATTTTAAATGCAGAAGTGAAGCAGGGAAATGGGGGGAGTGAAGCAGAAACAGGAATAAGTTACTCAGGACAAATGCAACAAAAAAAAAAAAAAAAAATGTTCATTTATTGATCTTCTGGTTGTACTCTAGCACTCCCCACAATTTGCCATTGAAATACTAGGTCAGTCTTACATGAAGTGATATGCAACTCAAAATTATCTCTTAGGATTTCAGAAACTTTAATTTTCTAAAGGAACTATCACACTCCATTAGGTTCCAGGTGGATTCATTGCAAGGATGATATTTTTATCTTTCATACTATGCACAAACAAAGAAAACATATTATTGTTTTACTGGTTCTACAGCAGTACAATCTAGTAACACACTCCCCAACACTTCACTGATTTTAAATTGTGCCATGTAACATTACTCTATGCTCATTAAATTTACACACAGTTCACAAAAAATATATTTCTTTGAACTGTAACATTACTTACCTAGTATTATCTTACATATAACTAACAGATGATTTCCCTAATATAAATATAATTGTTTACTTTGTCATCACAATATGTGTAAACAATTCCTTTCTCACTAATTTAATACTGAAGTAACAATCTGGGAAGTAACTCCTTTAAATAAATCCAGAAGAGCAAAAAATAAATAAATAAATATAAAATAAAATTAAGAAAAATAAAAATATAACAAAATCAGGGAACTGACAATATAAACAAATTAAGCAACAGATACCAGGCAAAATGTCAATATATGTCAGGGAATGTTTTTCTTGACAAATAACAGATTTGCAATTTAGACCATCTTTCTAATAATATGAACTCAACGTATAGTCATTTTTGCATACAACATCAAGAGTATCTGAATTATTTATAAAAGACAATTGAAACTCCAGGTTGGAATATCAACAGTATTAGGAAAGGGTCATTCTAGGATAGTCTCCTAATATTGTTTATAAGCAAACAATTCTTCACAAAAGTGATTATTGCTAACACAAAAATTCAAATGCCAGCAACATATAAAATGGCTTATTTCTTCTTCATTTTGGTCATCAAAAGCTTTTCTTTTGAAACATACTTTTAAAAAAAGTATTGCTAAGTATGCAGTATATGTGATTGCTAAGTATACAGTATTCTCAAATCTTTTAGGCAGCTTTTTTGTAGTATTTGCTATCAGTGCTTAGTAGCCTTCCTGCGAATGTTGGCAGACATCATCACATACGCCTTACTGAAAGTTTCGTATAATAATCTCATATTTTACAAACTGATAAGCAAAATGAAAGGGGCTGTTACTGTTTATGAGTTATTTCTTTCAGAATTTAGAAATGACTCAACTTTTTTTTTTTAAATGATAGAAGTGACCACAGCTTTAAAAATTTCCATCTATATTGTTCAAATAGCAGCAAAAGCACAGCTTTTTAAAAAGTTTTATTATTTCATTGTACTGTGTTTTAGTGGTTGTAATTTGTTTCACATCACAGTTCTTAAAATTAAAAGTTTTGAGGAGTTCTTGCAGTCATCCTTGCAGTTCTTTTTATACGTCAAGAAAACATCATACTTAAAAAAAAATAATTATTTGTCAGGCAAACTTTCAAAATATCATTTGATGCAGGAGCAAATGTATTTTCCAAAATGCTAATTATCAGTACTTTACCATAAAGAAAGATAACTGCGTAACTGTTAAAGTGACATTTATATGACTGTTGTTTGCAGTTGCAGATCAATATTGCAGAAAATGGCTTTCACACTATCATATACAATGAACGTATGATACTTATGATCATGAAACAGTGCCATGCTCTTTTTTGTCATTGACTACTATTGTTTTGCTTAAGTGCGTGTCTGTGTGTGTGTGTGTGTGTGTGTGTGTAGGGGCCCACGCGAGTGCATTTCTGATTTCAGATTGTGCATACTTTCGCCTTCCATGCTAATAAAATTTTCTTTTGACACATAATGAGAACTGTTTGCAAAAAAATTGTTGAAATGAACCACAATGGCAGGACCAGCACTGTCTCCAAGAGTGGAAGTTGTATAGCCATACTCAGAAATGATAGTGGCCTATTTTCTATCAACTGCAGAAGTGCAAATGTGACAAATGCCAATACACCCACCATTTACAATAACATAAGGAGTGACAGTTCCAAATGTAGCAATGTCTCTCCCAATAGCAGTAATTATGGGAAAGGCAATGTTATCATTGGTAGCATCACTGTTTCTCCTAACGGGGAGCCTCCAAACAAGAGTCCATTTCTGATGGTTGCAGCAGCAGCATTAGGATTATCGCTAGAAACAACAGCAGTGACAGTCACACAGACAACAACTCAGGTAATGGTGTAAAGACAGCCAACAGAAATCTTGAATGCCCCAATGGCGATCGCTCAGGAAGCGACAAGGTCTAAATGTGATGGTGTTCAGAAAAGCTTGAGCCATAACAGTGATGGTATGTATATATTGAACTGGGGACCTAGAAGTGATGTAGAGGCTTTGTCCCCGCCATGGCCCTCAGTGGTACACAACCCCACAGCAGGCTACAGGAGTCCACTCACTCACCTCGGGTTATTGTGCAGATCGGTCCCCAGTGGAACCCCTCCCCCCCTCCCAGGAACATCTCATTTGAGATGAGTGTAACCTCAGTGGTTGCGTGGTAGGGTGATTATGGTGTACACGTATGTGGAGACAGTGTGTGTGCAGCAATCGTCTCTGGGAATGATGTAGGTGAAAGCGACAGAGACGGAAATGAAGGTGACAAGACGTCTAATGACCATCAATACAATGATGTTATTGTCACCAAGAAGCTGAGGTCCCCAAGTGCAACCCACAACAACACTGATAAGTGTGAAACTGGTGAATATGTGATGATCATAACAGTGAGAGCAATAGTGACAGAAACAAGGATAGGATTATCGAAGACATTACCAAAAGTGTCCAGAGGCTTGTTGGCTGTGGTTACAAAGATGACAGTGGGAATTACTATATGCCTGACAGTAGTGGTCCAACTGCTGAGAGTAGTAATAAAACAGGTTCCAATGTCACTGAAACTGACACCACTGATGGTAGAGGTTACATCAGTGGAACACTTACAAATATAAAAGGTTTTAATATTGGTACTTTGTGGAGCTCAGTGGCACCCTGCCAGTCCCAGTAACAGCAATAAAAATGACACTAACAATGATAGTAATGATTCATGGTATTCTCACAAAATCAATTCAGAAAATTATTTATCTGTTGAGGATAATTTCACAAAACACATGAAGCTGGAACCCACTGCCAATCTTGATTTTGAGAGGATACAACATGAAAGCTGTGAATGCAATTGCTTTGATTGTACTGATATTACTAGAGAATAAATGATTGAATATGCTGACATTTGGTACAATATGTTAGGAATTACTTTCATTCATTGAGAAGGAAATACCTTACTGAGAATCCCATTGGGAACTTTCACTAAAAAAATTCAGTCAACATGCACATATGCCTTGGTATAGTGTTTATACCAATACTCTCATTTTTTATAGCACAAGCAAGCTATCTTATTTTTGTATGTTGATTTATGATTGTTGTTAGATCTAAATTTTATTTCTTACTGTTAATATTAGTTTTATAAAGCAATTGATTTAGTAATGTCTATGTACAGTTTGTTCTTTCACACTGCAAGCAAGTTACATGAATGTGTTTGAAAGGAAACTATTATTGACTTAGTTCATGTCTTCATAGAGATACTATCAACAATTTATGTCTGATATGTGTTACACCGTCTATGTAAGAATGAAGTGTCTGTGGTAAACAGCCCTTTATTTTAAAAATCCATTTATAATCATTTCACGTGGAATCTCCAACTATCTGAGGATCACCTGTTGAACAAAAAGAAGCACAGTCCATACAGAAAGCAACTGCTAGTTGATAAGAAAATGGTGAGGGTCAACTAATTAATTGGCAGTGTTTGACAGTTGATTAACTGTCCAGGTGTAACTGTTTGCTTAACACTATCTGATGTGAAACACTCAGCACCAATTTGCTAACTTCAACAATTACCGAGTTTCTCAGTATTACAGATGAGAGAGAGAGAGAGAGAGAGAGAGAGAGAGAGAGAGAGAGAGAGAGAGAGGAGGGATTCAAAGACTATCTGCAAGTTGCTTCTAGCATCCAGTTAGAACAAAACCTGCCCCCCCCCCCCCCCCTATACACACTCACACACACACACATATTCACGCATTACGTATATAAACATTTATGCGACCACTTCTGTGTAGTTCTTCTCCCAACAATTTGTCATTGATGTATTAGATCAGTGATAAGCAACTCAAAATCATTTTTTATGATCTGAACAACTGTAATTTTCTAAAGGAACTGACACACTCCATTAGGTTTCAGGTGGATCGATATTTGTAGTTTTCACAATATACACAAATAAAGAAAACATATTACATTCTTATTGGTTCTACAGCAGCGTAACCTAGTATTGCATTCCCCAACACTTAACTGATTTTCAGTATCGCCACACAAATTTAGTCTGTATGTTCATTAAATTTACATACGGTTCACAAAGAATATATTTCTTTGAGTTGTAACATTAATTACCTAACATTGCCTATAATTGCTTTAAAACACACTTAACTAAAAGGTGACTTTGCTAATATAAATAATATCATTTATGTTGTCATCACAATATGTGTAACACAAATTCCTTTCTCAATAAGTAAGAAGTAAAGAGACATAACCCTGAAGTAATTCCATTCAAAACAAATATTATAATAAATTCAGAAAAAAACCATGCCACTGACAGCATACACAAATCAAGCAACAGGTAACAGGCAGCAATACATGTTGCAAAATATTTTTCTCCATGAATGGCAGATTTGCAAATTGTATCATCTTTCTAATAATACAAATTTCACATACAGTCAGTTTTGCATACTACATTAAGAGTATCTGAACCGTTTATAAACAAACATTTCTTGACAAAAGTAACTATTGCAGCACAAAAATTCAAATGCCATGAAATGCGTTATTACTTCATTTTCGACATCTGAAGTTCTTCATTTCAAACATTACTTACTTTACAAAAAAACCTGTCTCTCTATTGCTATGCAATACAGCTTAAAATATCAATTTGCTATAAGGAGCTTTCTTTGAACTACTATTTGCTATCAGTGCTTGGCAGTCATTCAGCTTATGCTGGCAGTCATAGGCTTTACTGAAAGTTAGATGTAACAGTCACAGGTTTCACAAACTGATTAGCACAATGAAAACAGCTTTTAGTATTTATGAGTGATTTCTTTTTAATTTAGAAAAGACAACATTTTTAAAAATAATAAAAGTGAGCACAGCTTTAAGAATTTATACCTCTATTATTCAAACAATAGGAAAAGCACAACTTTTTAAAGAGTCTTACTACTTCATAGTAAATGAGTTTTGGTGGCTGTGATATGTTTCGCACCATGGATCTTATAATTAAAAGCTTTGTGGAGCTGTTACTCTTATTCTTGCAGATATTTTTATAGGTGAACAACACATCAAATTTTAGGAGAAAGTTATGTGTCTGGCAAACTTTCAATATATTATTTGATACAGGGGCAAACATATTTTCCAAAATGCTAATTATTGACACTTTACCATAAAGGATGTTAACTGGCTAAATCAATAAAGTGACATTCGTGTGATCTGTATTCTCACTTGCAAAGCAATATTGCAGAAAATGGCTTGTCATGTTATCATATACAATGATTATATGATACCTATGGTAATGAAACAGATGCTTGCTATGCTCTTTTTTCAGTGATAAATTTCATTTTACTTATGTGAGTGTGTGTGGGGGAGGGGGGGGAGGCCATGCAATTCTCTGATTACAGCTTCCTCACAGCGTAAAGAGCAGACTGTAAATTTGCTTTTAAAAAAATATTGATTTTTAAAACTCATTAACTGTTAGAAATACAAATTTAGAACTAATATCTACAATAAATCATTTTACAAAAATAAAATGATCTCACTTGTGCTGTCAAAAAAATTACTTGTACTGGTATAAACACTACACCAAGGCATAGGTGCATGATGACTGACCTTTTTAATGAAAGTTCCCGATGAGATCCTCAGTAAGGTATTTTCTCAATAAATGAAAGTAATTCCTAACGTATTGTACCAACTGTCAGCACATTCAATCATTTATTCTCTAGTAATACAATCAAAGCAATTGCATTCAATGCTTTCATCTTGCATCCTCTCAAAATCAAGACTGGCAGTGAGTTCCAACTTCATGTGCTGATAAATTATTTTCTGAATTGATTTTGTGGGAATACCATGAACCATTACTATCATTGTTAGTGTCATTTTTATTGCTGTTATTAGGACTGACAGGGTGCCACTGAGCTCCACAAGGCACCATTATTACAACCATTTATACTTTTAACTGTTCCACTGGTGTAACATCCACCATCAGTGGTGTCAGTTTCAGTGACATTGAAACTTGTTTTATTACTACTTTCAGCAGTTGGACCACTACTGTCAGGCATACAGTAATTCCCACTGTCATCTTTATGACCAAAACCAACAAGCCTCTGGACACTTTTGGTAATGTTTTTGATAAGCTGGTCTTTGTTTCTGTCACTATTGCTCTCACTGTTATGATCATCATCATATTCACCACTTTCACACTTATCAGTGTCACTGTGGCTTCCAGTGGGAGACCTCAGATTCTTGGTGACAACAACATCATTCTATTGATTGTCAATAGATATCTTGTCACCTCCATTTCCATCTCTGTCACTTTAACCTACATCATAGCCAGAACTAGCACTTTTGGTTCTGTTACCGTCATTTTTTTATTCATCACTATTACTGTTGCTCTGGCGCAAGCTTTTATGATCACCATCACATTTAGACTCTGTGTCACTTAGCTCACTGTCACTTCAGGAGTGATGATCATTGGGTCACTCAAGATTTCTGTTGGCTATTTTTACATTCCCACCACTACCTGAGTTGTTGTCTATGTGACCGTCATTGTTGTTGTTTCTAGAGATAATCCTAATGCTGGTGCTGCAACCATCAGAAATGGACTCTTGTTTGGAAGGCTCCCCCTTACGAGAAACAATGATGCTGCAAAGATAACATTGCCTTTCCCGAATTACTGCTATTGGGAGTGACATTGCTACATTTGGAATTGTCACTCCTTATGTTATCATAAATGTTGGGTGCATTGACATTTGTCACATTTGCACTTCTGCAGTTGATAGAAGATAAGCCACTATTATTTCTGAGTATGGCTACACAACTTCCACTCTTGGACACAGTGCTGGTCCTGCCATTGTGGTTCATTTCAACAATTTTTTTGTAAAAGTTCTCATGTGATGTCAAAGAAAATTTGATTAGCATGGAAGATTGAGTGCTGTTTGTTTATAGTGAGTGCAGGAATGTGCATGGAGAACTACAGGATTCTCAATTTCTTGCTGTTTTTCACCACATTACTTCTTCGAGATTTTATGTGCCCCCCTCTGCCCCCCCCCCCTTTTGTGTTTATGGGATACTGACCAACACAACAATTACTGTAGAGCACAATCAGTATTGTGTTTTGCACCTTTCATTTCTGCTTCCTTACTTATTTGTTAGATTTAGTGTAACCACAGACAGAGACACAAGGCGTATACCTCTGACACAAAGAGAGTGCACCTTGTGTTGGAATGCTGTTTTTCATGAACTTATCATTTTTTTCTGTAACACATTGGATACTGCTGGAGATTACATACAGTAATCTCTACAGAATAAACATAAATTTTAGCTATTTTTTGTATGGAGATTGTTGTATATGAAGAGTGACCACTTTTTTAATTTATAGTGAGGGAGTGAACACTGAATCATTGTGATGTCATTAAAAAGAGATGATCTACCATTTGATGATCTTATATTGCTGTTATTGGTGATCCAAAAAGTACTTCAATGTTTTGTTACATTTGAAATCAAAGCATTTACATTTGACCACAGAATTAATTATCAAAAAGAATATATACTTTGTGTGTTTTGAAAGCTGCTGCTCTGAATTGCCACTAATAAACTTACAAAAAGAGACTACATTTTATTCTTTTTTTCCCCCTAAATGTATCATGATGGTGTATTCGAAGAAAATAAAGGAACTGTACATCTGAGTGGCGCAGATACAACAGACTGCATTTGTCAGTTGTCACTGTAGTGAACTAAAAAGTTGATTCCCATTTCAGCAAAATGGTGACTGAATTTTCAGCATATGGAGTGAGTTATAAATAACTGTAGTATTTTCTTATGAACAAGAATATTTTTTATCTTCATGTTCTATATATCTTTATCAAACTGTTTCTCTCAAACAAAATTCAATTCTCTTTAACTGACAAAGTGAACAGCAGTAGAGCACAGAACAAAATATCACCACACATCTACACACACTGCTAAATAACCAAAGAAACCTTCAATATAAATAGTTGCTTTATTGATTTCTTTGACACCTTTTACTCTAACTATGGAGAAGTCAGGATTTCTTTGTCTGCACTTATAAAGACCACAAGGAATATTTCAAAACAGTGAAAAAACACAGTTCTTGAAATCTTCAGATTTTAATTTTCCATTTGCATAATGAGTATTGTCCTCCTTTCCAGTGTAGAAACAAGAGTGGACACATGGACAGACAACATGTTACAAGTACACTGTAAAATACTGCTCTGATCTACATTATATAAAATTAAGGCAATAAATAAAGAATCAATATTTTACATTGTATAGTGTCATATTCTTCCACACATCACTGTTTTGCAAATGATTTATATTGAACAAAAAACCTACTTTCCTTTTCACAATCCTATATAGTGTTCCAGTATCTTATTCTTTGATCACATGGTCCAATGTGTTTATACACAGTGACAAATATTATTACAAACATATGATTGCACAATGTACAAAAAAAAAAAAAAAGCAGAACCTAAAATTCATCCTCATGTAAAGTGTTCTACCCAAATTTTATTTGTACCAATATCAACCAAATGCAGTTCTTGCATAATGTCAATATGTTCAAAAATACTTTTCACTTGGAGAACGATCATTAAATATCACAAAATAGTAAGACCCTCAGATACAAGGGATGGAATATGAAGAATATGCAGGTACAGATTATTGGCACAATATTGTAACCACATGATACCCACAGTTCACTTCTGCCGGATTTATTGTTCTGGAGTACCCTAGCTCTTCTCATACTCCTCTTTTAATTTGGTAAGAAGAGCATCACACATCTTCTTTGCATCTCCAAGCAACATTGATGTGTTTGGATTGTAGAAAATGGGGTTGTCAACAGCAGCATACCCCACACCAAGTGATCGCTTCATGACAACAACCTACAAAAGTAATCATACAATAGAATATATTTTCTTCAAACACTTATGTAAATATAGTCAAACCTCCATAAAAAGACTGCCAGTAGAATGATAAACCGGGTACAGCAGTAATTTTACATGGCCCCGACTTATTTCCTACATGTATGATGTTAATTACCCCTCATTACAATGATTAAGTAATTTTTGCAACAACCTACTACAATGAAGACAAAGTTTTGTGGATCTTACTATTTTCTGCTTCTTAGAATCTGACAATACTGGAATATATCATTTGTTCACTCTCTCGGCAAATAGAGTCACTCAGCTCCATGTCTGAAGCAGTGTTAAGTGTATTGGTCGGTACATTGTCGAGCTTGAGTTGCAGTCAGAAGTGTTTGTTGGGCTCATACACAGTTCATTTCCTTTCTTTTTGTAATCTATGAAATTTTTTAAGTTGATGTAAGTACACTTTGTAGTTGGCTAATAAGATATAGACAATGGCTGAAACTCAAACAGATAAGATTAGAGACAAAAATGGAGGTTTTCGAAGACATCGATAACAGACTGAAAGAGGTCGACATGGTGAGGAAGTACATACTTGCAAATCAATGTTTTCTAGGGACAAGTTTAACCCTTCAAGAACAAGAACGAAGACAGCTGCTGCTGACAATGATGTGGACAGTGCTACACTGCAGTGGTTTAATGAGACATGTTTGTAGAGCATACCAATTAATGGACAATTGATATGTCAAAAATCCTTCAATTTCACTAAGTTGCTTGGCAGTTCTAATTTTAAAGCAAGTAACAGATGGTTGTAGAGATTTAAGGAGGGACATGGTATCGTTTTTTAAAGTAATTTCCAGCAAAGAAAAACTGGCACGTTTAGGTGATGCAGAAAGTTGGTGTAAAAACACAAGTGCAAACTGGGAAAAAAACACAGTCCTGAAAACATATGCAGTGCAGATGAAATGGGATTTTTACCAACTGATGCCAGAAAAGACAACTGCCTTTAGAGGAGAAAAATGTAAAGGAGGAAAGCAGTCTAAAGTACATCTAATGGTTCTTCTCTGCAGCAATGTGTCAGGGACACAGAAATCAACACCAGTGGTGATCAACAAATCCCTGATGCTTACAAAATGTAAGAAGCTAACCAGATAAGAGGACATACATTTTATTTTACCTTCCCTTATTTTGGTAGATGATTCAGTATCTTCAGCTACAATGTTATGAGCATGCACAGAGTGCAAATACAGTACAGTACTCTGTCAAATTAATTTTATATATTTTTTTCATTATTCTAAATAGGATTTTTTTTTATTCCAGTCAATTGCAAGACAAATTGGAAAGCATGGATGATATCTGCTCTCTTTAGCAAATGGCTGATTTTGCTTGATAAAGAGATGGCAAGGAAAAATAATAAAATTGCATATCTGGTGGATAATTGCAGTGGTCACAACAGAATACCAGCGTTGAAGGATATAGATCTAAGCTACTTCTCCCTAAACTGTACTTTGTCCTTTAGGACACTAGACATGGGCATAATTAAGAACTGCAAGGCAAAATACCATTCACATCTAGTCCAACATGCAACTGCAAACATTGAAAGAAAGGTGGGCATTCTCTACAGTTCAACAAGAAGTAGGCTTGTGACATGACTGCTAGTTCCTGGAATAGTGTAGTGCTGAATGTGATTGTGAACTGCTGGAAAAAAGCAGGTATATCCAAAAGCAAAGCTGTTGGTGAGAATGTTGTGGCAGACAGAAAAATGCAAGATGATGTTCAAAATGATCTTGAGATGTATTCAGCAGTAACTGATAAAACCATAGACATATCAGTAGTTGAATGTGCCAGTGGATGACGAGATATCTGTGTTTGAAGCATACACTGACGAATCTATCATCAAAGAGTTAAAGTGTAATATGCCTGCTGAAGATTCTGACAATGACAAGTGATGTGATAATTGCATATCCTTCCACCTCTGATAGAGCTAGTAAATCAGTTGGAAACTATTCATCAAATAGCACCTTAAATCCCCAGTGTTCCAGCCAAACAATTGATTGCATTAGGGGAAATAACAACAATATTTACAAGAGAATCATTAAGGGAAAAAAAACTAAGGAAAATAAGGGAGTTTTTCTATACACAAGTTTAAGAAACTCTACTAATAAATGGAGTGAACAAAATGTGTTTGATTATTTGTCTTTTAATGAAGTTTCTTGTCAAAAAAGTACTACAGTACTGTATATACTGACCTTTAAAGTACAGTACTCTAGTAATAATCCCTTAACAGAACCTCATTATAACAATAACCCTGCTATAAATGAATACTGTTCTATCAAGGTTTGACTGTATATACAAAGGATTTTACAAAATGTCAATGATGCTGTATAGAGTAGACATAAACTCAAAGGTTTTTTTCAGTGTTTCTGGTTCTCACTTTTTTTTCTGCATATGCTTTTTTCATGATTGATGACAACACCTGACCATGATCATGAGAGAGGTTTGTCTTCTAATTACACAGTAGTTTCCACCATTATAACTTCTAGACAATTTATCAACAATTAACTATTTATTCAAAAGACTTGATGCTATTAAACTTTATAAATTGGTTGTTGCCTTAAAATATTCTATCAACAGGCAAAATCAAACAATGGAAAAACCAAGATCGAACATAACAATATTAAGAAAAGAATAGCTGCTACTCACCGTTTAGTGGAGTTGCCGAGTCACAGATAGGCACAACAAGGTCTTTGTCGTAAACAGGCCACACACACACACACACACACACACACACACACACACACACACAAGACTACAGTCTCTGGGCATCTGGGCAGCCTCAGCAGCCAGAGACTGTGGTTGTGTGTGTGTGTGTGTGTGTGTGTGTGTGTGTGTGTGTGTGTGTGTGTTTTGTCCATGTCAACCGAGGATCTTGTTGGCCGAAAGTTCAATTTCCAATAGTCGTTTTGCTGTGCTATCTGCGACTCAGTATCTCCGCTACATGGTAAGTAACAACTATTCTTTTTGTAGTATTGTGACTATCAACAGGGCAAGACAAAATAACTTAATTAATGTATAGCAATGCAAAAAAACATTATCTATACTAATTTTGTAAAGTAATGGAGAAAAGCAAAATATGGTGACCACAATAACTTTTTTCACACACATTCCCAGCTGAAACACAATACTGTAAAGAAAAACAGCTTACACTTCATGTTAATGATTATTTCTTATTATTGTGCAAAATTCACTTGATAACTAACCTGATCAGCTTTCCACACTCTCAAGACAGGCATACCAGCTATTATAGAATTTGGATCATCTTCAGCTGCACTGTTTACGGTATCATTAGCACCAATGACAAGTACAAGATCAGTCTCCGGAAAATCATCATTGATCTCTTCCATCTCTAGTACGTCGTCATATGGCACACCAGCCTCTGCCAAAAGCACATTTAACTGGCCTGGCATGCGACCTATTAACAAGGAAAGCACTTTTCAGTTTATAGGTCATTCTGTGCATACTGTGGAGTGAGCACTTATGCACAAACCACAAATCCTGCTGCTCTGCAATGTAAATATTACCACTGGAATTGTGACACACAAAATGCAATTAATTGTGCACATTATAAGTAACAGAATCATTAGCTTCACTTCTAATCTTCCCAGATGTAAAACTTAACACACACATTCCCTATTTACTAGAATATAATAGCAACAACAGTTTCAGAGGCACATCAGATGCATTAATGTAACATTGTAACAACCTTTCAGAGCCAAGTCTTCTTCCATCATGAAAGAGAAGTGGCTGCACCACAGTAAATTTCTGGTTCATCCCCTGGAATTTTATGGCATACACAAACCATCTTTGGATGTAATCGAATCATACTTAAGTAACAGGAGACAGTTTGTATCAATTAAAAATAGATGCTCCTCACTGAAGGAAGTTCGGACTGGAGTGCCTCAGGGCTCGGTCCTAGGTCCTTTTCTGTTCATCATTGCAATTAATGACTTACCTTACCATGTAGAAGCAAATTCAATTGTGTGTTATGCAGATCATACAACATTGCTCAATACACACCATGACACAACAGAACTGCATCAAGCAACACAGGAAAAACTAGAACTAGTAATGGATTGGTTTTCTTCTAATGAACTCCTGTGTAATCCTGATAAAACACAAGAACTAATTCTGGGTCTAACTACAACTGTTGAAAGCAAATCAATAAAATTTTTAGGATTCCACGTTGATTCAAAATTAAACTGGGAGGTACACATTAGCCATATCTGCAAGAAAATAGCAAGAGTGTGTTATCTCATCTGGAGACTGACAGATGTAGTGCCTGATGAGTATCTAAAGGTGGTATATTTTGGCCTCTTTCAGTCACACATTTCCTACAGCATATTGTTATGGGGACATTCTTGCTTTGTCAGTGAAATTCTGAAAATTCAAAAAAAAAGTAATCAGAATAATGAGCAAAGTTAAGCCCAAGGAACACTGCTGCCCCCTCTTTATCAAGCACATGATATTAACTGTTGTGAATCTATACAGCACTGCTTTATGGCAAAAGCAACTTAAGTGAGTTCGAGACCAGAGAGAACATTCATCCCCACAACACCAGAGGCAAACTGGACTTTGACATACCAAGACAAAGACTCACAAAAACTGCAAACTCACACAAAATAATGAGTTTAAAACTCTTCAACAAACTTCCAGCATCTGCTCGGTCACTGACCAGTAATATTTTCAAACATAAGGTTTATGACTCAGTACTCAAACGCCCATTTTATAAGATAGCAGAATATTTTGAAATAATCATTGACATTAGTATATAAGAATATTCCTAAAAGAAAAGGAATTAAATTGTAAAAACTTTACTGTAAAGTCATTGTTAATTGTATATTTAATGTTCAGACCTATTCTGCTGTAAGTGGTCAATGGTTAATAAACTGAAACTGAAACTTACTATTTCTGCATATACACAGCAAGATGGAGTTACCACATCTGTCAGAAATCGATCCATACTTGCTGCCAATGGTGCTGCGAGTTGCTTTAAGGTGGATTCACACTTGACGGAACTTCACCGTCACATCAAGAGATTCTCCTCTGTAGTTCCAATTGTGGCGTTAACACACGCCATTAACGGAACGTCTTTGGCACGTCATGTCAGCGCAAGTCAAGGTTTCTCGGAAAGAACGTTTTGACGGGCCATAGCGTAACCTACTTGGTGAGCAACTGTTACATTAAGTACACAATGTGAACTAATATGAAAGTATTCCCCACTGACTGCTATTGCAAAAAGATCTTAATATGTATTGGAAGACAATACTAAGTTAAAATATTTTATTTTATACACTGAAGGAATCCATTGCAAAATAAACGATACGTAGCTTTCTTAATGTGCTTTACTCATAATTTTTCCAGTGGAATAGCAACAATAAAAACCAGGAATAAAGCTGATGTGGCATACAGAAGTTTAAAATAAGATCCATAATAAATTAACGATGAACAGGAGGTAGCAGACATACATGTAAACATAGTTCAAGTACGCTAAAAACATCCCATCTAGCCATACCATAGGCAAACCATCAGCTTCTGTCGAGGTGATATTGGACACCCAAATCTTGAATTTCTCTTTGCAATTTACATTTGTATCTTGCTTAACAGGTCACCAAAATTGTTGTTTAGACATTCTGAAACATATATAGAACAATGACTTCTCTTCTTCCAGCTCCTTGTAAAGAGTGTGGAACTCTCCTTAACTGTCTCAATCTTTCAACATTTTTCTAACCTAGACTCTTTTTTCTCTCTGTTCCTCATCATCAAGTGCAACGATAATCATTGCAAACTGCTTTGAACTAATTTTAGGCATTTCCTGACGATCTACCATGAATTATGAAATAGCACCTCTGCCAAGTATTTTATGAACCCTGTAACATCATGACGTTCTTTCAACGTTGACATGCCGTGTAGTGTGAATGCCCACTGACTGTTGACGAAAAACATGACTGTGACGTTCCAGCAAGTGTGAATCCACCTTTGGGGCACGCACACTTGGGAGACTTCCTATCGCACTACTGTTTCGTCTTTCCCATGACTAACTAATCAAAAGTTACACTTTTTTCAAATGATGAGAGTACAAACTGCTTTAACACCTTATACTTGTCGATTGCACTATAATAACCATTAAAAACTAGTCTACAGTCAGGAAACAGTTGCTCATCATGTGCACTACCTCAAAAATCTAAGCAACTGGAGAGCAACATAAAGTGGCTCCACAAAAAGTCTCGCAGGTGCACACTGTATAAAATGGCCAGTTGGATGGTATTTACATCCTAAAATATTCATTTATGCTTTGAAAACTTCTATGAAAAAAATATGTATTCCAACATACCTTATTGTTCCAATTCACAGTGGTCCAGGCAGGATTTACTTCCAATGTGTGAACAACTGAATAAACTACACTGAATTTTCTGACAGTTCATTTAACTTGTGTCCATAAAAAGTATCGCACATTTACTTGTGTTCGCAAAAAGCATCGCAAAACTTTAACTCCAAATACAGCCACTAAATGTAATCACTCAGGTCTCTTAATTAATTTAGTTATTTGCACAACTTATTATTTCTCCCTGTTCCACAGCAGTGAAGTGTCTGTATTTTTAATATTATTGTGTCACTGCCTTTTCCTCACAGGTTACATCCACGTTCATCATTAATTTATCACTGTCAGCTTTTTTATCAAAAAAATGGTTCAAATGGCTCTGAGCACTATGGGACCTAACATCTGAGGTCATCAGTCCCCTAGAACTTAGAACTACTTAAACCTAACTAACCTAAGGACATCACACACATCCATGCCCGAGGCAGGATTCGAACCTGTGATCGTAGCGGTCGCGCGGTTCCAGACTGAAGCGCCTAGAACCGCTTCGCCACTCCGGCCGGCTGGATTTTTTTATCCACCCTATTTTCAAAAGAACTACTTTTTTCATCTGGTATATCAAGTGAAAATGTTTTACACATGGTCCACTTGATTGCTGAATCAGGACAACCACATGTGTGTTGGTGAATACATTCCATGTAATCAGTGCACAAGATTTTAAACTCACATGATTATGACTTGTCAGATGCTGACTATCTCCTTTACTTTGGAGGAAGACACAACTTCCCAAGAGTCACCAACTTCAGAACCAAGAACAGTTGAAATTATGAAACTAGACTGACACTTCTTCCGAGGATGAAACAGCTTAGACGTTACCTTGCCATTGTGCATGGTGATTAGTTGGTGGACAATCTTGTCTCTGACGAAATTCCTAATTGCATAAATAACTTTGTCACAGCATTTCACGTGTTTGCTATGAAAGTAAATGTATTTAATGGTTTTGCAACATGTTTCATTCGATGTGCATTTTAGTTTGAACACCAGAGTGCAGCCTGTAACAATATGCCCACATTTCTTTTTGATTACCATAAACATTTCGAAAATGCTGTCTGAATTCTGATGTATCAGGATCTTCATACCAAACTATTCTAGTACTGACTTGCGGTCCCTTTCTTCCAAACATGTCAAGATCTAGTTTTTAGGTTAAAGATAGCTCTGTGTTCCCTATAAAGAATGTTAGACTCACTGGATAGGGAATTAGGAAAGGAAGGTGTTTACAGGTTAGTTTAGCTTCATTTAGTTAGCTACATATTGCATAGATCATATGAATGATGAGTCAGTTTACACGATTACATTAATGAGCACATTATTATTTTTAGTCCTACTAATTCAACTACACTGAACTTTTTTTAATGGCTGCTAGTTTTTAAGTAGAAATTTGTGACTGGAATAGAAGGAGTTGTCCAGGAGAAATAATTTTAAATTATATTTAAAACTTGCTTTGCTACCTGTCAGACATTTTATGTTATTAGACAAATGAGCAAGAATTTTTGTTGCTGCATATTGAATTCCTCTCTAAGTCAAAGTCACTGCCAGCTTTAACAATGGGTAATGAAGCTCATTTTTCTCCTGAGTGCTGAAGGCATGTACATCACAGTTTTTCTCAGATTTCCATGGATTATTTATGATGAAGTTCATTAGCAAATTTATGTATTGTGACAGTGTAGTTAAAATATCTAGCTCCTTGAAGAGGTACCTACATGACATCCATGGGTGAACACCACATATTATTCTTATTGGTTCCTTTTGTGCACTCAATATATTTCTTTATAAGTGATGAGTTACCCCAAAAAATTATTCCATATGACATTCTTGAGTGGAAACAAATATGTCAGGAGGCTCTACTTTTTTTCCAAGATTAGCAATTATTTGAAGAACAAAAGTACCTGAACTCAACTGTTTGAGAGGCTTAGTAACATGCTTCTTCCAGTTCAAGTATTCATCAGTATGTACACTCAAATATTTGGAGCATTTGACCTGATTCATTGACTCCTGCTTATTTGTTACATCAATTGTCATTATGGCTATATAGAACTGAATTTAGTGTGTTTTTCCAAAATTTGGGGAGAGTCCATTTTCAGAGAACCATTTAACAATGACTTCACTTGAAGATGATTGGCACAAAACTCAGCGAAACATCGGAACAATACGACACTGCCACTCAGCTGATCACCCAAGAAGATTTCATCATTGAAATTGATCCTTCTTCCTATAGGTCACTATTAATGCTATATTCTAAGCTGATAGCCAGGCTGTTTCCTGCTCCTCCTATTAAAGTACTTTAGCCTCATCATAGAAATCTCTACTCAAGTCCACTATGTTCTCTGTCACCTAGCTAAGCTGGGCACTAGGTTTCATGATGCTTGTGACTTGGTATTCTTTGCCTAGCTTTTCCTGTAGCAATTGGCCACATCTCTCCCATGACTGCTCCCTAGCAGCAAGACTCTTTTCCTTCTAAGTGACTTTTCTACAGACTTAGCCTAAAAAGTCATTCCTACAAGTCTGCTTTACCCTAGTAAACTCAATAACTTGCCCTACTTCAGAACCAAGTTAAACTGATTGCTACTGGCCGGAATTTGATTTCTGAGATTTTCTCCTTCTTCCTATTGCTGATCACCTTCTCCCAGCTCCCACAATCTCTTTCCCCTTTGAACCTATCTAATTCAAAATATGCTGTTTCTAATTCTGCCTGGAGGGCACAAATCTTCCGTCCCTGTTCCACAATTTTCTTGCCTCGTTACATAATCTACAACTCCAGGAAAGACCCTCATTTGACACTTCTTTAGCTTCCCTACTGCATTCTCCCCAGTGAAACACAAACCCACATTTCTCCCATACCAATTAACTTATGGCAACATCCACATCTGTCACACCTGACTCTACCCTTACAGTAAACTAAAAAGCACTACAACACATTTAAATTGTAATGAAGTACTAATCAGTAAAAACTTGTCTTTTGGTGAGTTGTGCAGCTAACTTCCAGGCATCAGGCAGATGCATAACAACAAAATCAAAGTTCATTGAACAAAGATAGTATCAAACACTAGACAAAAACTATAAAAGCGCCATATTTTCTAACACCACTCTTAAACTGATGCTATCAGGATATTATTCAAAGGACTGTAATGGATCCAAAGCAACACATAATGATTATACAGTGAGCAGAAGTTAACACTTGGTTGTAAACACACCACTAATTTTCCCTAAATGTACATTTTAAATCATGGAAGACATGAAATGTATGAAAAGTCTAACAAACAGGATATTTATAACAATGATATTAAGCAAAACACAATCCAGAAGTTATGGAGAGCACTGCAGTGTATTCAAGACAACTCTTAAAAGACTACTCCACCACTGTTGTTTATGTACGAGCACTTCAGTGCATCCATCGTCCACGGCTGCCAACTGCCAACTTAGGAGTGAATAACACATGAAAAAGATTACCCCAGGATGACTGGGTGGAAGGGGAGGAGGATAATAGCTGTATGGAGGTTGGAACTGTTTTAAACAAGGTTGTTTGTGGGGTTTTGGTTGACTGTTGTCAGTGGGGAGTGTGGTGAAGAAATCATACACAGCTCTCCCATGCCATCTCCTTCTCTTACACCAGTAAACTTATTAATCAATGACCAACCAGCTCTCTTCTGATCATCCAGCATCACCCTGGACTTGAAAAGCTCAACCACATCCTTCACCAGGGCTCCGACTACCTCCCCATTTCCTGAGATGATGGCTATCCTATCCAAAATACTACCAACATCACCCAGAGCTGTGTTCCACCACCCACCCAACCTACAAAATATCCTTGTTCATCCCTATTTCAGTTCTGCATCTCATGGGTCATTGCCTTGTGACCAACCTAGGTGTAAGACCTGTCCCATATAACCACCCAGTCAGTCATTTCCCACACTATAAAAGGCAAGAGCATGTGTGAAAGCAGCATGAATAGCCAATCCATACTGTGGCTAACTACAAACTTGGCCATCCAGTTGCCAAATGTGCTGAGCATTGCAACACAGCCATTTGGATACTCCCTTCCAGCTCCAGTTTCTGTGAAATATGCAAATGGGATTTTTCTCTATGGCATATCCTGCACACTCGCAATCCCCCTGGCCTGAACCTTTGTTGACCTGTTTCCCCACCTCAACCTACCTTTTCCCTTCTCTCTTCCGCCTACACCACTCATTCCCCATTCAGGCCATGTACTGCCTTCTCCCACCACTCTTCTTTCCCTCCCCCTTGCCTTGTGTATCCATCCCCACCCCCTCCCCACTTCCATCTGTCCAGGCAACTGACACCAATAAACAACAACCAGTCTCACAGCAGCTGCAGGAGTGTGCATTTGGATGTCTCTGATGTTGTGTGTGTGTGAATATATGCACTTTTACCAGAGAAAGTGCAAAAACTCAAGAGTCAGTGTAAATACTGTCTTCTGTTGCATGATTGTATGTGACAAAAATCAGTCAGCTATAGGTGAGTGGTGCCTTTCCTTCATTTTACATATTATTCTATCCAGTAATTTCCATTGTCAATGACAAATTAAAATAGAAATCCTTGGGAAGTCTATAGTTTTCAGGTAGAGCCCATTATCTGCTCTCAAGACACATGTTCGTACTCAGTCATGCCATAAAACTTCAAGAGTTAATTAAAGCTAATGGAAGTTATTTCAAAGAATAATGTAAGAAGAACAGTAACTGATCACAACTTAATCAAGAACACATAGCAAGAGAATTTATTGTGCCAACCCTATCACTTCTAACAAAAATGAAAATTATCTTAACCAAATTTGATATTCATTTTCATCTGATAATGTTTCCTAAGGAGAAAATTGCTTGCTCGATGAAGCTGAATAGAGTTTAGCACTCTTGGTCAAAAATTAAAGCGCTATGAATGTGGCCACTCTAAGAAAAATAATAAAATTTTATGTTGTCACCAGTGTATTTACTCTAAAATGATGTTACTTGATACAGCATCAAGATATGTTTACATGAAATTGTTCCAAAGTATCATGTCTAAAACCAAACAATTTCTGCCACTTAATTCAGAGTGTATTAAGCTTTCAAAGCAATAAAATACAAAATATACAATAATCTCTCAAAATAATTGATTGATTCTACTTTGTCATTGAGGATGGTGTTTTCTCTGAACATGAAACCTATGTAAAATGTCAGGTCTATATCCTGTATTCTTCCTGGGGTTGAAGTTCTTTTTTTCCATGTTTGCTTTAACAATACGTATGTTTTTGGACAGGGTCTGCCTTTGCCAAAACATAATTTTTTTTTTTTTTTAACCCAAACATGTTTCACTGCAGTTGCAGCACCTTCAGTGGGCTTTTATTTTTCATCTGTTAAAGAGTGTTCCTTGCTGTTAGTATACATGTATCTATTACTTTTTAAATCTCAATTACAGATATTTGAAAAAAAAAAACAACACATAAATGAATTCATAATTTACATGTTTTTTTCAAATATGTATGATGTATACAAACAGCAAAGAACACTCTTTATCTTTAACAGATAAAAAATAAAAGCCCACTGAAGATGCTGCAACTGCAGAGAAGCATGTTTGGGTTAAAAAAACAAAATTGTGTTTTGTTGAAGGCAGACCCTATCCAAAAACATATGTACTGTATTCTTCTATTTACAGTGCCCATGAAATTTATGATTTTACCTCAATAATTCATAAATTACTCATCATAAACATATGAAACTTTACACATCAGGTCATTCTTGACCTCCACTATTGAGACACTTCATAACATCAATAAGTTATGAAATGTCTTATATTTATAAGTAAAACTGCAACAAATGACGAACACTGAGTGATTGATCCGATATCAACTGAAAATGATGATGACACATGGAACTTGCCCCACCATATTGTGCTCTGAAAACTGAAAATTAACCTATTTTTTGTTTCTGTGAACTGAAATGCAAGCATTACAATCATAAAGAACTAACACTTGTTCCCATTTCCTAAAGTTTGAAATTTGAGGATAAAATATAGCTTAACAGCTATCATTTACTTACCAGCCACAGGATGGATGCCAAACCTTACTTTCTTCCCCTTCTTCTTCAAAATTGACACCATCTCAGCCAATGGATATTGCGCCTTGGCCACACACAGACCATACCCTACAACAATAATTTTATCTCTCAGAAGGAAATTCGTTGCCACATTACAATGTATACAAAATATACAGAAAATTGCCCTATGACTGTTACATCTTTTAAAGTCTACTTACCTGGTGTAATAATTATATTTTTCGCATTTTTGATCATGTCCACTGTACCGTCCACTGAAACCTCGCTATGTGTTCCTGTAATTTCTTTTGGTTTCCCAGATCCTGTTGATGATGTACCATATCCTCCAAGAATTACATTTGGTAGGGACCTGTTCATAGCCTGCAAAAAGGAAATTTCACTTATTGTGCTGGTTTCATAAAAAATGCATTTTCTTTGATGTACATCTCTCAGTAATCAGGCACTACACAGAACAACTGAACTTTTCACTATTCAGAAAGCTGAGGTCTCTAATGACAATGGCCTTTCAGTTCTTTATCAGATGTGCAGGTTTTGATTATTGATTATTTTCTTATATTACTATGTCTGATATTGCAACAAGGACTCTCAAATTGCTAAAAAAGAACTTCTATTAGAAATATTAAGAAGTAAGTTCACCCACAAGAATAAAAAATAATAATTACATTGGTTTTGTATCAAAAGAGAAATTCACTTGAGAAAACTAAAAAATTATGAAGGAGAATTGCTGTCCAATAGTTACTTTAAAAGAGGCAAAATTTCAGTACTGCCAATAAACAAACAAAAAATTCCGTACATTTCTGGTACCCTAGATTTCTGAATTAATTGTTCCTTACTCAGCTGTAAGGAGGGGTAGTTTTGGGAAGGCGAAAGGAAGGTCTGGTCACTCAGACCCCAAAATGGAGGGACCTGATAGTTGTAAGGACAAAGAGAGACAATGAAGTTTGAGCTGTGTCTCTTTTCACCCTCAGAACAGGTGTGTATCTCTCATCCTGGCATCTGAGTGACATGCCCTACCTTTTTGATCTTCCTCCACCTACCATTCTCACTTTCCAGAGGAAGGAACTATTTTTTTCCAAAAGCTAAGTTAGTGTCTGTACTTTTCTGTTTGTCTACCAACAGTAGTAAAATTTTGCTCCCTTAAACAAAGTACTGATCAGCAATTCTGTCCCATAACTTTATAGTTCCCTCAAGTGAATTTTCCTTTTGACGTACTGGAGTAGTCTGATTCACAGATGCCAAAGAAATGATGATGTGTTACTATGTGTGCATTAAATAATTATAAACAGATTGAAAATCATACCTTGCACATAATGTATGAAAGAATTGCACCTGAGGAGCCGATAAGAGCACCCACGATTGTCATGAGATTGTTATTAAGCATGAAGCCCTCAGCACACAATGCCCAGCCTGAATAGCTGTTGAGAACAGTGATGACAACAGGCATGTCTGCACCTGTTTGTAGGTAAAGTCAATGGAAGAAAGTAAGTAACATTTTATGTAATCTCAAATAATTGACACATTTATGACTCCAAAGAAAAAAAATAGAAATAACTTAAAATTAATACAATTACAATCTACATAGTTTATTATTAGAAAAATTAGTGACAATCAATTTTATAAAAAGCTATAAAAGGCAAATTTCACCATTATTGCCAAGAGACAAATCTTGAATATTATGTACAATTTTCAGTAGCACTTTCTGATAGTATGTCAGGTACAGCTGCCATGTACAACACCTCTGCAGGCAAAAAATGTGATCCCAGAAATAAGTTGCTAATGGATGAGAAAGAAAATACTCTACTTTGACTGACAGATCTTACACATTATGCCTCACGTCCAAATCAAAATAAGAGACATCTGGCAGACAACAGTTTCAGTACTTCAACAATTAGTCACAAGTAGAGCATTCTTCCCTTTGGAAAGCACTGTGCTAAAGACATCTTCAGTACACATTTTCAACTTACCAGTGTGCAGTGAAATTGTTTGTCATTCTGGGAGCAGCTCAATAAGATCTACTATGTTAAATCCAGAAATGGGAAACTTTTAACGAAGCTGGTTATGAGCAGTCAAAACACAATTTGAAAGACCTTGAATGTTGAGTTGTAACCAGTTGGTTAAGTATGAAAAAATGCAGTTTAGGAATGTAGAAAGGCAAAGAAGACAAATAAAATGTATGTAAAGCTTTTGATAGATTTTTTTCCTTTCCACTGAGTTTTTTCTTTAACCTTTCTTTCATCCCATATTTTACTTTGACAAAGACACTGTGATTCCTAATATTTGTGGTTCTGAAACTGTTCTATATAATGGAGCACAACTACACAGTTCAAATGCTGACCTCAAAAGAAGACTAAATGGAAAAGTGGTAGAAAACACTGAAAGAGAATCACTGAACGGATATGGACATTTTTTGGAAGTGCCACACTGGTGGCCAAAGAAAAGTTCTGAATGGAAACCACCTGGCAGATGTAAACGTAGCAAACCATGTCACTCTTGCAAAGATCACGTCATTGAAATAACGGAGCATCACAGTGTACATGAAGAGGATGCCCTAAATAGAGAGGCTTGGCAGAAGATAACAGGAATATGGAAAAATATTTTAATTAGTTGATATTTGTAATCCTGTAATAATAATAATAATGATAATAATAATAATAATAATAATAATAATAATAATAATAATCCCCGTGGAGGCCCGGGAAAAGAATAGGCCTCCGGTATGTTCTGCCAGTCGTAAAAGGCGACGAAAAGAACAAACCACTAATAGGGCTAACCCCCCTTTTAGTGTGATTAGTTGGTTCAGGACAGAACTAAAGAAGCCTCGGACAAGTGCCGTCATGGTCGGGGACGACGCTTGAACCCTATGCCCGCCCACAATGGTAACGACACTGCTAGCCAACTGGAAAATGATTTAAATCCAAATAGAGGTGTTTTGCAGGATATGCTTCCTGCAACCACCCTAGAAGGAAAACAAAGACAGAGGATGAGATGGTCAGATGAAGTTAATCGACACCTCATGTTCTGTTATTACCAAGCAACAAACCTAGGAACCAACACAACTGGATACAGATCACAAGTATACACAACATTTATTACCAGATACCCAGAATTAAAATTTTTAACAGAACAACGACTAGCTGATCAGATCCGTGTTATAATAAAAAATAACAGGATACCCCAGTCAGAATTAGAAAACATCAAACAACAAGTACAACAAATACTGGAACAAAATAATGTGCAATCAGAAGAAGAAGAAAATACAGTAATGGACTCAAACACCCCAGAGCAAACAAACAAAGAACAACACGCACCAATTAAACAATCAGAGGAAAACGAAATCTTAAGACAGCCACCAGAACAAGCACAAATAGAACATGAAGTGACACAGATGTTAGATATAGAAGAAAAATTTCAGCTAACATATATAGAATACAAAGACACAAATACAGACATTAGACCATTCTTGCATAGACCGCCAAATAACCCACAAGTCGAAACAACAATAAAAACTATCAACACAATCATACACAACAAAATAAATGAAAACACAACTATGGAAGAGTTACAACTACTGGTTTATATAGGAGCACTCACTACACTAAATATACACACTAGGCAGAGATCAGAACCAACCAACACACAGAAGAAACCCACAAAACCAGCATGGCAACACAGGCTACAGATCAAAATAGAAAAACTGAGAAAAGACATCGGACAGCTAACACAATTTATAAGAAATGAAATCTCGGAAAAAAAATGAAAAAGGTTAGGTAAAATCTCACAACAAGAAGCGACAGAGCAATTAGATGAAAAGAAGCAGAAATTACAAGCATTAGCCAAACGACTCAGAAGATACAAAAAAAGTGAAAATAGAAGGAAACAAAACCAAACATTCAACACAAACCAAAAGAAATTTTACCAGACAATAGATAACACACACATTAAAATAAACAATCCAACAAACATAACAGACATGGAACACTTCTGGAGCAACATATGGTCAAACCCGGTACAACATAACAGGCATGCACGATGGATACAAGCAGAAACAGACACATACAAGATGATACCACAAATGCCTGAAGTGATAATTTTGCAACATGAAGTCACCCAAGCAATTAATTCTACTCACAATTGGAACGCCCCTGGAAATGATAAAATAGTAAATTTCTGGTTAAAGAAGTTCACCTCAACACATTCACATCTAACTAAATTATTTAACAGTTACATTGCAGACCCATACACATTCCCTGATACACTTACACACAGAATAACATATCTGAAACCTAAAGATCAAGCAGACACAGCGAACCCAGCTAAATATCGCCCCATAACATGCCTACCAACAAAATATTAACTTCAGTCATTAAACAGAAATTAATGACACATACAACACAGTACAAAATTATAAATGAAGAACAAAAAGGCTGTTGCAAAGGAGCACGAGGATGTAAAGAGCAACTGATAATAGATGCAGAGGTGACATATCAAGCTAAAACTAAACAAAGGTCGCTACACTACGCATACATTGATTACCAAAAAGCTTTTGATAGTGTACCCCACTCATGGTTACTACAAATATTGGAAATATACAAAGTAGATCCTAAATTGATAAAGTTCCTAAACATAGTAATGACAAATTGGAAAACCACACTTAATATCCAAACAAATTCAAATAATATCACATCACAGCCAATACAGATTAAGCGTGGAATATACCAAGGAGACTCATTAAGTCCTTTCTGGTTCTGCCTTGCTCTGAACCCACTATCCAACATGCTAAATAATACAAATTATGGATACAATATTACTGGAACATACCCACACAAAATCACACATTTGCTATACATGGATGATCTAAAACTACTGGCAGCAACAAATCAACAACTCAACCAATTACTAAAGATAACAGAAGGATTCAGCAATGATATAAGTATGGCTTTTGGAACAGACAAATGTAAGAAACATAGCATAGTCAAGGGAAAACACACTAAACAAGAAGATTACATATTGGATAACCACAGCGACTGCATAGAAGCGATGGAAAAAACAGATGCCTATAAATATCTAGGATACAGACAAAAAATAGGAATAGATAATACAAATATTAAAGAAGAACTAAAAGAAAAATATAGACAAAGACTAACAAAAATACTGAAAACAGAACTGACAGCAAGAAACAAGACAAAAGCTATAAATACTTATGCCATACCAATATTGACCTACTCATTTGGAGTAGTGAAATGGAGTAACACAGACCTAGAAGCACTCAATACACTTACACGATCACAATGCCACAAATATAGAATACATCACATACATTCAGCAACAGAAAGATTCACATTAAGCAGAAAGGAAGGAGGAAGGGGATTTATCGACATAAAAAACCTACATTATGGACAGGTAGACAATTTAAGAAAATTCTTTCTAGAACGACCAGAAACTTGCAAAATACACAAGGCAGTCACTCATATAAATACATCAGCTACACCACTGCAATTTCATAACCACTTCTACAACCCTTTAGATCACATAACATCAACAGATACGAAGAAAGCAAATTGGAAAAAGAAAACACTTCATGGCAAGCACCCGTATCATCTAACACAGCCACACATCGATCAAGACGCATCCAACACATGGCTAAGAAAAGGCAATATATACAGTGAGACAGAAGGATTCACGATTGCAATACAGGATCAAACAATAAACACCAGGTATTACAGCAAGCATATTATTAAAGATCCCAATACCACAACGGATAAATGCAGACTTTGTAAACAACAAATAGAAACAGTAGGTCACATCACAAGTGGATGTACAATACTAGCAAATACAGAATACCCCAGAAGACATGACAATGTCGCAAAAATAATACATCAACAGCTTGCCTTACAACATAAACTTTTAAAACAACACGTTCCTACATACAAATATACACCACAAAATGTACTGGAGAATGATGAATACAAATTATACTGGAACAGAACCATTATAACAGATAAAACAACGCCACATAACAAACCTGACATCATACTCACCAATAAAAAGAAGAAATTAACACAACTAATCGAAATATCCATACCCAATACAACAAATATACAAAAGAAAACAGGAGAAAAAATTGAAAAATACATCCAACTGGCTGAGGAAGTCAAAGACATGTGGCATCAGGATAAAGTTGACATCATACCAATTATACTATCAACTACAGGAGTCATACCACACAATATCCACCAGTACATCAATGCAATACAGCTACATCCAAACATATATATACAACTACAGAAATCCGTAATTATTGATACATGTTCAATTACCCGAAAGTTCCTAAATGCAATATAACACATACCGTACAGTTAAAAGGAAGTGATGCTTGATCAAGGTCCGCGTCACTCCATTTTTAACCGGACTTAACGTCTGAGAAAGTGAAGGAAATAATAATAATAACAATAATAATTTTAATTTTATCATAATGGATGACCACGCAAACTGTGAAATTTTTCTGAAACAGAATGTCACCTTAGCACTGTTTGGATAACTTTTCATCTAGTAATACTTCCATAATACAGCCTATATCAATGAATGCCCATTTAATGATTATGACAACAGCTCCATAATTACAGAAAAACAACAAACGAGGCTGAATTCACAGCAGTAAAGGTACTTAAAAACAACAATCAGTGTCAGAACAGTAAGTAAAAATCAGAAAAGTACACAAACTGCTCTGAAAATTTGAATGTTATATTTAAATGAAGTAAATAAAGGCATGTTGTCTGTACCCACCTCCAATTGCTGCTGTAAGCGTGACTCCCATAGTAGAAGACAGAGCAGTGGTTGCACCCAGCATGGCAAGGCCTGTGCTCATCGAAGGATCTGCAAAATACATTGCCATAGCTCCTAGATTGGCAGCTAGAAGACCAGAGTTCAGAGCATGTCTTCCTGGCAATAGTAGTGGTGCTGAATTCAGTAAGCCTTGAAGTTTGCCATAAGCCACTAGCGACCCTCTGAAAAGAAAACAGTTTTCCATTGCATAGACTGAAATAAATGCAACTTTCAGAAGTTTTCTTCTTTGTAAAAACCATGGGGATAATAAATGAATGCAGAATTTACATGAAAGTAATTCATACAATAGTTTTATACAAAGTAGAAGCGTAAACACTACACCTAGATGTTACACACTTACTCAAAATCAAAGAATGCTTGCTCATTATACTCTTAACAATTATAATAATGTTGGCATTTCAGAATTTTATGAATCAGATTTCTTCCCCAGTGAAAGTAAGAAAAATGGAATAACAAAAACAGATCTGTGTGATGTCCACTTTTCACATTTGACCAGCATGATTCCTGCATCTATATTTGGTAACTAGGCACTCGCACACACACACACACACACACACACACACACACACACACACACACACGATGTACGACCATGGTATATCAAAGAGTAAAGATACATTGATCAAACACTGATTCTTTAAGATGTTTACTTATTGCAGATTTGTAAATAAATGACCACTAAGGTTCACCTCCATTCCATAACGTCACTTCCATTGTAACAGTGTATGCTGTTGCATGGAGCAGTTCACTTCTCTGACCCAGGAAATGATAACATGGAGTAACTGCCCAATCGACAGGTATCCCAAACATGTAACAAAACTCCCATTTTTGTTCCGACTTTGAGACAACCAGTGTCCATTGGGACCAGTGTTCATGCACAAATGACACAAATTTCAAACAGTTTAAAATTCTAAATGAGTTACTGAATGACCTCAGTTACCTGAGGCAGCAGTCGTGTGCGTGTGCGTGTGTGTGTGTGTGTGTGTGTGTGTGTGGTCTGTTTTTGATGAAGACCTTACTGGCCAAAAGCTTTATTTGTGACAGTCTTTTAGTTGTGCCTATCTGCAACTCAGCATCTCCGCTATATGGTGAGTAGCAACTTTCCGTTTCATAATATTGTTAACTAACACCAAATACATTTACACAGTTGGTCTTCATTTTTGGCCAAGCAGATGTAGGGTAGCACATGGCTTTACAAAAAGTGATAGTTAACCACACAATACATAAGATCACAACAAAAAGAATGTATTGAAATCTACATCCATATTCTACAAACCACTATGGAACATTTGTAAGAGGGAACTTTTCATTGTAGCATTCCAGTTATGTAGAAGCATGAGAAGAATGACTACATAAAATGTGTCTGTGCATGCTGTAATTAGTCAAATCTTGACTTTGTGGTCTAAATATGAGTGATACGAGGGCTATGCCGAAAATTTTTAGCATCCCGTAAACCGTAAGGCGGAGGACAATGGGGTTGTTTTCATTCGAAAGAGCAATGTTTTTCGACCTCAGGACCTGCGCGCGCAGCCCCTGGCTAGCAGTGATCCCCCCACAGCGCAGTAAGAAAGCACAGGCAGTGCTGAGTGAGAGACGGTGCAGGATGGAGCTGTCGCGCCTCGACTTTCGCGCCATGACTTTTTACGATTATAAAAAGGGTTTAAGTGCCGAAGACTGCCATTCTTCTTTGCTGCACGTTTTTGGTGAAGTTTCCCCTTCTAGCACCACAGTTGGGAATTGGTTTCGCGAGTTTTGGAGGCGTCGGCAGTCAATTGAAGATGAACCTCGTCCCGGTCGCCCAGCAACAGCTGTGACTCCTGAAAACATTGATGCTGTGAGGAACATGATCAAAGAAGATCCACATCTTACATTTTGCGACATTGAAGGGGCCCTAAATATTGGATCAACAGCAGCACAGACCATCATTCATAGTCACTTAGGCCTTACTAAGAGATGTGCTCACTGGGTGCCACATTCCCTGACAGAAAGCCTAAAGGAGGTGAGAGTGGACTGGTGTCGTTTCATGCCCGAAAAATTCAATGGAGGGAAGTCCCCAGACACCTACAATATCATCACAGCTGATGAAACTTGGGTCTACCATTATGACCTTAAACGAAGAGACACCATTCTGTATGGTGCTTTCCAGGGGAGGAACCACCCACAAAAGTTCAACGAAGTCGGAGCTCTGGAGAAAAGATGGTGGCAAGTTTTTTCACAAAGATCGGGCATCTCACCTCTGTGACCTTGGACACATGTCGTACAGTCAATGCTGAATGGTATGTGAACAATAGTCTTCCAAAAGTCATCGCCACATGGAAGTCACAGCATCCAAAGTCCAAGAGTGGGAACCTTCTGCTGCATCACGACAATGCATCTGCGCACAGGGCAGCCAGAACAATGGACTTTCTGGAGAAGGAAAAAGTGCGAGTGTTACCCCATCCCCCCTTTTCACCTGACCTGCCCCCCTGTGACTTCTTTCTGTTTCCTAAGACTAAAGAAAAAATTCGAGGGCAGCGGTTTTCATCAGATGAAGAGGCCATTGCAGCATACGAGAGTGCACTAAGTGACATCCCAAAAGAATCTTGGACTGACACATTTCCTAAGTGGTTTCAGAGAGTGGAAAAATGTATACATGCTAATGGAGAGTATTTTGTAAAGTTGTAAACGTTTTTTTGCAAGTAAATTTTTTTCACACATTCTGCTAAAAACTTTCGGCATAGCCCTCGTATGTAGTGAAATGCAGTATATCCCCAACATCTTCATCTTCACTTAGTACTGGTTGCTGAAACTTTGGAAATAGGTTTTGCAGAATAGTTGGTATGTTTCTTCAAGTGATGCCAGTTCAGGATTTCCAGCATTTCAGAGGGACTCTCCCATGAGTCAAATAAACCTTTCATCATTGGTGATGCCATTCTTTGTATACATTCAACATCACTTGTTAGTCCTATCTGGTATGCATCCCAAAGACTTGAGTAATATTCTATTTTGATCATATAAGTGTTTTATACTGGTTATATTTTCCCAGCATCCAAACAATAAACCTAATTTAGCCATCTGCCTTACCTACTATTGAACCTAATTAATTCATTTCATTTCATACCCCCAAAAATTGTTACATCCAGATTTATGAATGAGTTGGCTAATTTCAACTGTAATTAATTGACATAGTCATAGGAAACTACATTTCTCCATTTTGTGAAGTGCAGTTTTTTTCATTTCTGAACTTTTAAAGCAAATTGCCTACCTTTTATGTCATTTTGAAATCTTATCAAATTTTATCTGGATACCTGTGAGGTTTTTACGGTACAGTTATACATAAGAAGATAAATGCATCATCTGCAAAAGTGGTTAGTTGTTATTAATACTGTCTGCCATATCATTAATATACAACATGAATAGTAACGGTCATGACACACATTCCTAGGCATACTTAATGTTGCTTCTACATCTGTCAATGACTACCCATCTGGGAAAATATGCTGCAATCTTGCTAAACAAGAAATCCTCAATCCAGTCATAAATTTTGTTTGATGATCCTTTATGAATGTACTTTCATTAATAACCACTGACACTGAACTGAATCAAGTGGTTTCTGAAAGTGAGAAATACTGCAACTACCTGCTTGCCTTTACCCATGGCTTTCAAGGCATCATGTTAGAAAAATATGAGTTGCATTTTGTATGACCAATATTTTCTGTACCCTTGCTGCTCAGCATGGAGGAAGTCATTCCATTCAAGTTATGTCATTACATTTCAGCTCAGACTATTAGATATTTCTTGTAATGCAACAACTTACATTTATCTTTACTGCTAATAACAAATGCAATGCCACGTAAAATGAGTTATCTGCAGCAACCATTTCAGTTAAATCCTAAGAAGTGTTTTAATTTATTTTATAAAATAAATAATCTGAAACAGGAAACACGGAAAGCTGTAGTTTATGATACTTACTAACAATTTCATACTTACGTGAAGGTGACACCACCAATATAAGTGCCAAGAAATATTGCAGTCTTCACGACATTAGCTGCTGGGTCAATTCCAAAAGTTGGGAAATCATGAATGTAGGTAGCAAAACATGTAAGCACAGCTGCCAGACCCACAAGGCTGAAAGAAATGAATGTTATTTTATCAAAATATATTCTGCTTGATTTGACATTAAGTTATCACCCCAAAGACTTACACTCCTGGAAATGGAAAAAAGAACACATTGACACCGGTGTGTCAGACCCACCATACTTGCTCCGGACACTGTGAGAGGGCTGTACAAGCAATGATCACATGCACGGCACAGCGGACACACCAGGAACCGCGGTGTTGGCCGTCGAATGGCGCTAGCTGCGCAGCATTTGTGCACCGCCGCCGTCAGTGTCAGCCAGTTTGCCGTGGCATACAGAGCTCCATCGCAGTCTTTAACACTGGTAGCATGCCGCGACAGCGTGGACGTGAACCGTATGTGCAGTTGACGGACTTTGAGCGAGGGCGTATAGTGGGCATGCGGGAGGCCGGGTGGACGTACCGCCGAATTGCTCAACACGTGGGGCACGAGGTCTCCACAGTACATCGATGTTGTCGCCAGTGGTCGGCGGAAGGTGCACGTGCCCACCGACCTGGCACCGGACCGCAGCGACGCACGGATGCACGCCAAGACCGTAGGATCCTACGCAGTGCCGTAGGGGACCGCACCACCACTTCCCAGCAAATTAGGGACACTGTTGCTCCTGGGGTATCGGCGAGGACCATTCGCAACCGTCTCCATGAAGCTGGGCTACGGTCCCGCACACCGTTAGGCCGTCTTCCCCTCACACCCCAACATCGTGCAGCCCGCCTCCAGTGGTGTCGTGACAGGCGTGAATGGAGGGACGAATGGAGACGTGTCGTCTTCAGCGATGAGAGTCGCTTCTGCCTTGGTGCCAATGATGGTCGTATGCGTGTTTGGCGCCGTGCAGGTGAGCACCACAATCAGGACTGCATACGACCGAGGCACACAGGGCCAACACCTGGCATCATGGTGCGGGGAGCGATCTCCTACACTGGCCGTACACCACTGGTGATCGTCGAGGGGACACTGAATAGTGCACGGTACATCCAAACCGTCATCGAACCCATCGTTCTACCATTCCTAGACCGGCAAGGGAACTTGCTGTTCCAACAGGACAATGCACGTCCGCATGTATCCCGTGCCACCCAACGTGCTCTAGAAGGTGTAAGTCAACTACCCTGGCCAGCAAGATCTCCGGATCTGTCCCCCATTGAGCATGTTTGGGACTGGATGAAGCGTCGTCTCACGCGGTCTGCACGTCCAGCACGAATGCTGGTCCAACTGAGGCGCCAGGTGGAAATGGCATGGCAAGCCGTTCCACAGGACTACATCCAGCATCTCTATAATCGTCTCCATGGGAGAATAGCAGCCTCCATTGCTGCGAAAGGTGGATATACACTGTACTAGTGCCGACATTGTGCATGCTCTGTTGCCTGTGTCTATGTGCCTGTGGTTCTGTCAGTGTGATCATGTGATGTATCTGACCCCAGGAATGTGTCAATAAAGTTTCCCCTTCCTGGGACAATGAATTCACGGTGTTCTTATTTCAATTTCCAGGACTGTATTTAATACACACAACCACAAATTGTACAGGATGTCCCAGGAGGAATGGTCAATTTTCAGTGATTTGACAGGAATGCTCATCTGAAAAAAAAATCATCATGTGGACATATGCCTTATTCCGAATGGTTTCACGTATAGAACACATTTAATATACACTTTTTTGGTGTGTGTGTGTGTGTGTGTGTGTGTGTGTGTGTGTGTGTGTGTATTGTGGTGTGTTTTGTTTTGTTTTCTTTTCTGCAGAAGGCTTTGGTCAAAAGCTCAAATGTAACAGTCCTTTCATTCATGTCCATCTGCAACTCAACGTGTTGTCTTTACAGTGAGTAGCAATTTATCCTTTTCACAACACTGATAAGTAGTAAGTAAGAATTTTTAATGTGGATGTGCCATTCGATGCAACTTACTTCGGAATAATGTCTCAACCAGCACTACAGCTCTATTGGCATAATGGATTGTACTGCATGAAGTGGGTGAGGAGAGAAAGGAGGCAGGAAGAGTGGCTGACGGCCGACTGAGAAGAGGAATTAGAACAGAGAAAGAGGGATAATATTATAGGGTATGGTGTGTTTGTAGGAGTGAAGTCAGGGGCATGGGGATATGAGTGGAGGTAGCTGTAGGTTGGGAGAGAGTCAAAACTGTCAGTTTTTCTGCACAGTTCAGTGGTCTGATAGACTGTTAACATAAGATAACCCTAAGCTGAAATCTCTTTTATACAGATTTGTAAAATTATTGAAGTCTGAAATATGCCGTGTAAAACTGTGATTGGCAAAGAAGATATTGTGGGAGATCAACATGTTAAGCAAATTATCATTCCTGAATGTCTTTTTTCTCACATCAGAATTGTAAGCACCAAAAACTAAAATCTTGTATTATCCCCTTAATGTTGCCTGGGTCTGCAGAAGCTTGTAACTAAATTAAAACATGGTGGCACATACATTTTTATATCTTCTTGTAATAATCCAAAGTGTATTAAGAGGAAAAAATTGTTCTGTTTCCTTTCAGCAGAATAGCAAGTTCAGCAGCTTTAGATTTCAAAAACTTGATATTAAGGTACTGAAATAAAATTAAGTTTCCATCACACGTGGGGAGATGTACATTATTCTGGGGTAATGTGGAGGCATGTGGAATTAAAAGCACGGCACTAAGACTTAATTTTGGTTTTGTTGGTTTACCTTGTGGAAACTTCACACATGTTGTTACAACTTTACACATGTTTTTATGAATTGTCTATGTATTGGCGAAGTCAAGATTTGTTATACATAACTATTAGAGTTGTACAGATTGATATCCCTGAGACCAAAATTCTGAAACACTGTAGGAGTTGCTAAAAAGTAACAGAATATCTTGTTTTGTAGATCTTCAATTTCTTGCCTAATGTGTAGCAGAAATATGTTACAAATTTTCCACCAGACCATAAACTCCATTCTAAACCCAAAATTTGGGATGCACAGTACAGCCTCTTCAGTTCTGTGTTTCAACTTTGGCAAACTGTTAAGTTACTGCCGGGATGTAGACACAATTTTCTATAAGCTCCAAAGGAAAAAATCACATGGTGTGAGGTCAGGTGAATGTGGAGAACTCCATTGTATGGACCATTATGACCAATCCAACAGTCAGGGACTTCAACATTCAATCACTCTCGTACAAAGAGACGCCATGGGGAGGGGCTCCATTTGCTTGCCAGATAAAAGTTTTCAGATTCACCATCTAACTGGCAAAAGAGCCATTCTTGCAACCATCCCTCTTACAGTAGCTTCATTGGAAAAAATGGTCCATATACTTCATGTTGGGACACAGTGCAGAAAACTTTTAATTTTAGGGAATCTATTCGATACTGCACAAGTTCATGAGGATATTCTGACCCCAAATAAGAACATTATGGGTATTTACCTTCTCAATTAGATGGAAAGTTGCCTCATCACTTGCCAACAGTAACCAATATGGATCCAAGGGTAAACGTTTTCTTTAAGCGTTCCACTTTGTCAACTTAAGTTGTAGACTTGCTTTCTGAACAGACTTCTTAGGACTATGGAGGTCACATAAACTCTGGCATGGTCCAACATATTCTTCAGACACTTTTGGTCATCTCATGCCTTCACCTCTACACACATCTGGTTTTTCTTCAAATTGTTGATGATGATGATGATGATGATTTGAGGTGAGGGGCGCTCAACACCGTGGTCATCAGTGTCCTGACGAAAAGACAGCATGCTAAACTCATGGGTGGGGACAAAGGCTGTCCCCACAGGCAGAGCAGTTTGTAACGTATTAAAGTCTATCTCCCTTCCCCACCAATTTAGGGATGCGCCCTGACATTTCACAAAATTTCACCACTCTTGTAACACTGGAATCAGTATCTGCGAGGATGGTGGGCAGACCTCCATGAAGACAGAGGACTGCCCTAATATCAGTATATAGGACACACATTGACAAAATATGTTGAACTGAAAGTGGCACACCACAAACTTTACAAAGTGGTGGATCCTCTCCTCCAGAGGATGAACCCATGTGTCAAAGGGCTATGTCCAATGCACAGTTTGGTAACCAGAACCTCCTTCCAATGGTGAGGCTGACATGAAGTCCACCAAGCCTTTGTGGTCAATTTGAGCAACCACAGTTTGTTTTCTGTCTCCTGCAACCATTCAGTCTCCCACTGACGCATGATGCATCTGTCAGAAAATGAGATGATGGTGTTCAATGAGATGGGACATTGATGGACAGCACCTTCCCGACATGCTTCCTTGGCGGCTTTGTCCCCATGTCATTGCCCTGGATCCTGATGTTGTCAGGTATACCGCAAAAGATCACCTCCTTGCCATGGGTTTGGAGCCACTGTAAGGAGTCATGGATGAGCTGAATTAGCTGGTCTACTGGACACATTTGGTGAAGTGCTTGCAGTGCACTAAGCAAGTCTGAACAAACAAGAAACCTTGTTCAGTGGTGTCTGTGAATTCTGGAAAGAATGTACAGACTCTTTAAAAACCCTGTCAGGGAAAACAGCAGAACAATGGACGACATTCTCTTGCTGGGATCCATCTGCGTAAACAACAATGAAACAGTGGGACATACTTAAAATGGACGATAACAAAGTTGTAAAAACATAAGCTGGCGTACAAGTTTTCTTGTACTGTGTCAAGATTAAAATCACTTTGGGTCTCTGAAGAGACCAAGGCAGCAAAGCACTCCATCCCTGGCTGTGAATTTTGATGCCTGATAGATCCAGATCCTTGAGAGGGTCTGTAGCACATCTCCCAAATGGCTTGGTTTCATGGGGCCGATTCCTGAACAGCCGTTCAAAGGTGGGTTGGACCACTAAACTAAATGTCAATGACCTAGGTGACCCTGAGATTTTCAGCACCTGTCGAGCCAAAAGGAGATGTCACCGAATCCAGAGTAGTCGTTCACCGGCCTTTGCACACACACTCTGAACTGGGCTGGTCTAAAAGGCTCCAGTCAATATCCAAATGCTCTCATGGTGAAGAGCATGTAGCATCTTGAGGTAGGAAGGGCAGGTTGATCCATAGACCATGGTGGCATAATTTAAATGTGATCAAACAAATGCCCTATAAAACTGCAGGAGGCAGCACCTGTCAGCTACCCACGTTTTTCTGCTACGGCATTTCAAAATATTCAATAACTAGAAGCCCTTTGTCGGTAGGTCTTTCAGTTGTGGGAGCCAAGTTAATTTCAAGTCAAATAATAAACCCCAAAAAGCACATAGTGCCTTGAAAACATAAAATATTGTTCCCCACTGTGAGCACTGGTTGGTTAAAACCTCGACGGACATGGTTAAAATTGACACATGTAGTCTTCTTGCGTGAGAACCGAAAACCAGTTGTCCTGGCCCAGGTTTCCAGCCTCCTAATGGTCAGCAGTAGCTGCCTCATCATCATTATAAGATCAGAGGAAGAGCACAAGATTTCAAAGTCATCCACAAACAAAGAGCATTTGACAGGGCTCCTGACTGTGAAGCAAATGCCATTGATAGCGATGACAAACAATGTGACACTGAGGACACTGCCTTGGGAGAACTTTTGTGGCAACTGCTTGCATGTCCATGGAAGAGGGACAGAAGAGGAAAGGCATCAGTCATGAATGAAGACAGCAATTCCACTTTAAGCCCTGTCTTCAGTAGTATCACCTGTATGGGTGGTAACCCTGTAATGTAGATGCGTCGGTGACTAAGATGCATTTCACGTAAGCAGATGCAGAACAGTTTCTCCAGGACCAGGAGCTCTAATTCTTCCAAACGTGAATGATATCCATTTAAATTCTACTCCAATACAGAAAACCCTGTGGAAGTCGTCGTTTAGCGATGGTTGCTCTTTCCTTTCTCCCTTGGAGGCGGTGATTTACCGGGGAGGTCAGGGGGAACGTTAGCTAGTTCCCAGCTTTCCGGTTCCTCAATTGGAAGTCCATATCCTCCTAAGCATAGTCCCCATCAGAGAGGGAGAGAGCTCACTGATCTGAAGGTTTAACTACCACTTTCTTCGACTTGGAACTATTTTTTGAAGGACGTTTTTCTTTACTGAAGGGAAGAGGTGGTTGCCTGGATTGCGTGGATGGCTTAGTTGGCTTCTGATGGTGGGTAGTGGTTCATGGCTCAGGTGGTAAGCCCATTGTTGATGGCTTCCCAACGATTTCAGTTGCAAGTGGAGCATTTCCCGCACAGGCACAATGACAAACGCATGTACTTGCACTTGAATCTGTGGTCTTGAGTTTGTGTGGAGGCATCACACTTGGCAATTGGCATCTTAAGGGCTGATGCAAAAGAAGTTGTGAAAACCAGAGGTTGCATAGCTTTGGAAGTACGTTTTAGTTTCACCATAGGGTATGCGTCTCTTTCAACTCCTGAATTTTCCTTTCCTCATTGTAAACCTCACACTTCCTGCTCCACACTGGATGATCCCCAGAGCAGTTCACACATTTTAGAGGAAGTGTACAAGAATTGCCTTGTTCATGAGCTGAGCCTCCACAACTGCCACATGTAGCCCTCCCATTACATCCCATAGTGGAATGGCCAAATCGTTGACATTTGTAGCATCACATTGGGTTAGGAACAAATGAGTGAACCTTAAAAAGATGAATATAGCCTGCAAGGATATGTTCAGGTAATTCCGAAGTACTAAACTTAGAATAAATGTTGCTGATTTTCCCAATTTGCCATTGACTCTCCTCATACAGTTCTGCACTTCCATGATGCCCATATTTTTCTGTTCTTCAAGTAAACTTTGCGGGGTCCACCTCCATTATATTAGAGCAGGTAACCACACCCACACTGAAGTTAATATGCAACTCCGACACAACTCGGTGGTCATCTATGGCCTTACATCCCAGGAGCTTAGATATTTGGGTTGAATTAGCAGTTTTAACTATAAATGTTCCATTACAAAGTTGTTTGACACTTTTTAGAGACTCAGCAATACCTCCCAATGCCTTGTGAATGCAGAAAGGGGAGACCTTCTCAAAGGTTCCCCTATTTGCTTGATTATAGTGGAAGTGTTACGGCACTCTAATGCTCTGTTACTATGATTCTGAGACTTCTTTTCAAGAGGGCTGACCAACCAAGCTCTCTTTGATGAGTGGGTGTAGGTACTACCTGATGGTACACTCATCCTGTAAGCAGTAGTAGTTTGATGAGACCATTCCATAGGGATCCCACAAGATGCTGGGGAAACAACCATCGACCCAGGCAGAGCCCTGCATGCCTTAGCAAGCCTTATGCAACTGGGGGGGGGGGGGGGGGGGTGGGGGGGGGGGGTGGCAAGTGTCCCAGAGATTGCCAACTAGAGACTGTTTTACCTCAACAGCCATTCACCTCATTAGCATGTAGCACACCTTGAGGTTGAGGTGTGTACCTTCCTCGTGGTCCAGGCAGTGAAGCCAAGACCCCCCATTATCCATAACACACAACATTCCACTGCTGCACTGCACAATGGTCACTGGAGCATGCCCAGAGCTTACAGTGACAGAGGGCTGGCAGGGCTTACCAGTCCCCGGCTCAGGAACCCCAGGGTCACAAGCTCGTACTCAGCAAATGAATGCTGAGCCGCTGAGGGGGTTTCAAATTGAGTATACCATCAGCAGATGTTCTTGCCACATGGGAGATCACACTTAGACTTTAAACGGAATGCACTTTGAACTGAAATTACAGATTCATTCTTAGCAAACTGCAGAACACAAAACACTTTATGCTCAGGAGTAATCATTTTGCCCATGTTGCAATGGCAAAACAACAAAGCAATACTCACATAAGCATTCAACTAAATCTGTTTGAATTCCTCTTTTATTGTGAGCTGAACCAAAAGTACAATGCTTACAGCTGATACTACTAAAATTTATAACTGGGGTACCTTCCATGGACACCCTGTATTTTGTTTGCTATGTCATGGTACACAACTCCATTAACAAATTTCAGGAAGGCAAGAAACAAAGCATTAATTTAGGACCCACTAAGCCACCACACCCGCATTTCCAACTAGCCCTAGTTGTTCGATGTGTACCATGTTTCACCAGTGAATGTTTTAGTTTCATCAAGTGCTATAAGGACAAAAAACAAATTGTGTCAATATTATTTCAAATGAAACAGGTGCCCTTCACACTTAGAATTTTTGTCAATGACATGACATATGACATACGTAAATCCAGCAACGACTAATCATTGTTATGAGTGTAATTTTGATGTGATGATTAACAGTATCACATTCCAGCTCATATTCATAATTTATATCTTTACATGTCTTTCCTGATCTCTTGAATGAAGCTGTTAAAGTATGAAATAGTTGGAAAAGGCACAACACCATTCTCACCTGTGAAAAGCTGCAACCAACTGGGGTAAATCTGTAATCTCAATCTTCTTAGCAATTGTTGTACCAATAGCTCCTCCAACCGCCATAGCTGCAGCCATCTGAGTGAGCACTTCTGTGTTTGGTGCCATTTGTCCCAGTGTTGCTGCAATACCTCCACTTACACCAATCTGAAAATTTATTCACAGTTCCACCCAATTTTCAGTTTAACTCAGATAAACTTGAAAGTACAAAATTTACCAGCATATCAAAATGAAGGAAAGTTGTAGAAAATTAAATTAACACTATTAAGTCAATAATATATAAGATGGCAAGATATACATAAAGATGCTCACGTATGCCAACTTGCGCTAAGAACTCAAAAAAACTTGAACAGTAAGCAAATTTGCAATGTTGATAATGTGTGTAGATGTACAGGTCAGAAATGACATCAAAACTTAATCAGTTAATTCAATAGAAATCTGGCTATTTTAAAGCAATTTTTGGGAATTTCAGGATTGTATTATAGCAGAAGTTTGTGGCGACTCAACCATCAATTGCCTTAGCAAACTCTTTGATCAACAGGGCAGACCACCTCTACAGTATTATCTTTGAGTGGCAGTTCACTCTGAATAACAGCTGTATGTGCAAGCACTCTCCTGTGTACTGCAGTTTTGGCAAATTAAGTGTAATTACCTGCACTTGTTGCTTACCCTATTCACTACGAGTGTCCCTACCCGGATCCTCTCCGCGTTGAGTTACCTTGCAACAAATGTCAGCACCTACTGCAGATTGCTCAGCACACTTATCCTATATGCCCACAGTGGAGCCATCACACATTTAAAGTTCTGATGAACTCACTGAGTAAAGAAGTGACTTTCCTACTGTTTCCTTTAGCGCTACAAATCTGTAAGAATGATCTATGTTTCCCACTGTGACATTCGCCTGCTTTATTTCTTCGTTGATAGTCCTCGGTGTCGACGTACTGCATTGTTATACAGGCCAAAAAATGGGGGGGGGGGGGGGGGTTGGAAGTTCAACATTGACTGCTGTAAATGATCTAACAGTTGCACAGCTGCATTTCACAGCTCTTTACATTCACTGTTCACAACCCCCAATATTACACATTTATATGGCCAGTTCACTTTTGGTAAATGATAATCCTCATTAATAGCTTGCAGGCAAACATCAGCATACTGCTAAAATAATTTGCTGCTGAACATCTATGAGAAGTAAAAACCTAACCACACAGTTCACAGTTCTTGAAGAACAGTAAGGTATGTGTGACACTATTTCTCAAATAAACTGAACAGACACTGTCATTGTTTTAACACATGGCCTATTTGTGGTACACTAATTTCACTGTTAATGCATTATTATTCCTCTAACTGAAACAGACTTCCCATCTGAAGATCAGTCACGGACTGACAGTCTCAGGATCAGAAGTCGGGCCTTTATACATCCTCACAATAATAGGTACTGAAACTACACATTGTTCAATGTTTAAGTTACAGAAACTACAATTAAAATACAACTCATTCAGTTAACTGGATCTATCGAAAAATTCCTTCTTTTTAACAGTTACTTCTATCACAAAAGTTATGCCCAATTATTTGTTTAAATAATAAAATTAACAGATACAGTTATGCAAACAATGCTTTTAATAAACCTGGTAATTATTTTGGAATCAAATAATATGTTTTTTAATAGAGCCAAATAAATTCTTTAAGAATCCTAGTAGTTCTTCTTCCAATTGTTTATAATTAGTACAGAATTTGTATTTGTTTATAAGTCAACAATAGCTTTTAGGTCACAAAACAATTACTGATTTCACCATATAACAAAATATATTAACTAGGAATAGTCAAAATAAATTAGTAAATCAATTACTTTCAAAAAAATTAGGCACAGAATTAGTTCTGGTGTTATATTTCTTGAGACCGAGGGCTAATCTTTCTCTTTCATGGAAATTCAGATTATTCTCAAGTATGTTAAAGGTAATTAGGCAAAATGAAATTAAATGAATTTAAGGGGGTAGATGGCAAAACAAGAAAGGAAGTAAAGAGATCCCAGCTTGCTTTGTCACACCATGAGGCATGAAAGTGATGCTTCCTGTGTTGTACTGTTGGTATCAGCAATGACCACTGACATGAACAATTTGTAATGACTGTCAACCTTCTGGGTAATTTTGGTAATGAGTGTAACATATTTTCATACCAACAAGACGCTATTCATCAGTGTGTTGCAGACAGACATATTGGGAAGGCATCCGAGTTTACCACACCAGCCATGTCAGGAACATTTCTGCCGAACCTATTCACGACATCATGTAGAGCCCAGCCACCCAGGCCATGTGATAAACCTCTTGTGGGATTTTCTTCCACACTGTATTTGGACCAGGGGACCTCATCTTCTACGGCTGTGCTCTCCAACTTCCCATGCCACCACATCCTTGCCAAAATTTCTGTGCAACTCTTATTGACTTGGAATTCATCCAAAACTACCAACCTTTTGCACAGAACAACTGGCAACATGGTTCCTTGTTGTTGAGTGTATTCTGCACAGCTACAGTATTTTTGACAACTGCTCCAAGTTCATCACACTACTGAGACATATAGGCAAGTATGCTGACACCATTAGTGACATCATTCAGACACCACCAACTACAGATAAATAGGACAGGCAAAGGCAGCATTGCTTCACCAGTTAGCAAGGACATCGAAGTAAAAAAGTACACCCACAAAGAATGACTAGGCACCATGACACTTTCTCAGATTTGGAGGTCCTATCAATATTAATTGACTCAACCCTAATGCCAGACCATGCACTTTGGACACCGGATCATCAATTTACATCACAGTTAAGATGGCCATGATCTCACATGAGAAAGAAATGACAGAACAAAATTAATTTTTGGCTGATAGGCTTCTAGCTGTGTTTCAACATCAACAATACATGGATTTCTCAGACATCAATTACCACCTTGAACCCAGCCAGGGATCACACCATGATAGCAACTACAGGCTGCTGAGCTGCCCCAAGTGCTGCCGAGAATAACATCACTCACAATTGCTGCGGGAGTGGCGACATTGAGTCATTCCAAACAAACACACCCCTGGTCCACATCAGCAAATTTGTTCTGGAAACACCCATGGCTGTCAACAATATTCTGCACCCAGGCAGGCAGAGTCAGTCACACCTCTATTGATTCCAAGCATGCTTCGCGTCACAGTTATAGGAACTGCCTCTCGAACTTTGGGCCTCAGACTGAAGGACATTTTCCCATAGCACGTTTTATTCAGCAACATCAGAGAGCTTGTACTGGGAGCAGATTTCCTTCAACATATCTTTCTTCTGATTTGGCACAGGGACCTCTTCCACACGTAGCAGCAGAGAACCTGTTACTGGTGTGACTGACGGACCACCACCATACACACAACTGCCTTCACAGATACCAAACCACAGCCACCCAATTTCATCAAAATACACGATAACCATGAGTTGGAGCTGGAATTACGGCAGATAACCCAGTACCGTGAAGATGTCAGATGAGAGCTGCTCATCTTATGTGAAGGGAACTGTGACCTGTGCCCAAAATTCATTCAGATCTAGATAATCTTAATGCTATGCAATCTAACTTGCAACACTGCACATGCAAGCAATCACATCTTTCCAATACTGCCACCATAAACAGTTCAGCGGATGCCGAGGCACCCATGCACACACACTCCGTCGGGACAGTAACAGCTTCAGTACAGTGCCTCTTCCTCATGGCACCGCCTCAAGACTATCATCAGACAGACCAATAGTCCCTGGGCTTCACCCATCTATCTCATCCCAAAAAAGGATGGCACGTATACAATTTGCAGCAGTTACTGAGTTATAGACACCCTTACGATTCTGGACAGCTATCCAATCCCAAACACTCGGAACTTCACCCATACCATAGCAGGTGCCTCTGTGTTCATTGTTTTAGATTGTAAAAATGTTTACTTGCAAATTCTTTGGACAAGGAGAACACATCCAAGACAGCACTATCATTCCATTTGGACTTTTCTTTAAGTATCCTACAGCCCACAAAAGCAGCACAGATTTGGCAGAGTTATAGACAACAGTCTTTTCAAGTTCACCTTCAGTTACATATACCTCTGTGGTATCTTCGTCTGTTCACTACCCCATATGAACATAAGCAGCAGCTCACATTTCTTTTCAATACACCGCAATATTTTGGCATTGTGATCAGTGATGCCAAGTGTCAGCTGCAGAAACCTGAAGTTACCTTCCTTGGCCATTCCGTTATGGTGATGGCATGCAGCCTACTACACAATGTACGGAATTTATCTGCCACATCTCACAACCACAAAATTACCACAAATTATGCCACTTTCTCAGAGTGGTAAACTTTTACTGTTGGCACTTACCTCACGCAGTTGCCATATAGGTCCCATTAATAAATGTTCCAGTGGGCAGCACACATCCAGCAAGCAAGACCTTGTAAGGAGTCCACACATATAGTAAGCATTTGACCACATTGATTGACTGATTAACTGAGAGAGTTTATGGGATGAAATGGCAATGTCATCAGCCCTGCGATTCCAAAGTAACTCCCAGAAGACAGAGTAGTCAGGGTAGTCAAATTATAAAATAATGAAGTTAAAACACATGCAGTAAAAGGCATAATGGGTGACTGGGGAAAAATGGTGGTCTTAACATGGGGGAGTGGTCATGGGGTCCCAGACCAAGAAGACATGAAGAGAGGTTCCAAACACAACCACCCTGCCTCTGCTCCAGGAGTAAAGCAAAGCCTTATATCTGGAAACAAAAACCACTTTCATGGAGCAAACTGAGGACCAGTTCAACCATCTGTGAATTGTCTGCTAATATTAAAATAAGGAATCGGGAAGACTATACTTAGCATGAAGGGCTAAAAAAAGGGGACATTCCACCAATATGTGGGGTACTGTCAGTCTGGCTCCACAATCATATTGTGGGGGTAGTTTGTTACGCAGGAGGAAACAATGGGTGAGCCTGGTATGACCAATGTGTAGATGGCATTTAATTGTGTAGAATTTATTACTATGAGCAGTAGTGCAACAGATGTCATTTCACATTTGGGCAAAGAGAGATTTGATGTACATCCGCACATCCACAGCTGGAATCATGAAAGGGAATGGGGGGTAAGTATCTGCTTGTCTAGCCAAATGGTCAGCCAGTTCATTCCCTGGGACACCCACATGATTTGGGACCCAGAAAAAGACAACTGACCAGGTGGCATGGCCAGGGGCAGGGAGAAGGTCATGGATTGCAGAGACCAAAGGGTGATGAGAGTAGTATTGGTTAATAGCCTGCAGGCTGCTCATTGAGGCTGACAAATTAAAGCACCGTCGAGTGATGTCTGAGAAACAAAATGGAGGGCTCTGTGAATGGCTAGAAGCTCTGCTTTGAACACTCTTCATGATCCTGGAAATAAATGGTGTTCTAAGCCAGTAGGGGACGTGAAAGTGTATCCCACTTTATAGATTGTCTTAGAACCATCAGTGTAGAAGATGGTTGCACCATAGAACTGTGCAAGGATGCCAGGTACAAGATGGCAGGAAACCATAGGGGTGACAGAGAGCTTAGGACCTTGGAATAGGTCGGTCCTAATCTGTTGTCCAGACACCATCCAAGGCTACAGGAGGAAATACACGGGGTGCATTCCAGTGAGTGGAGATTGATATCCTGGCAGAGGGGAAGTGAGACACATGCCCACATGCAATCCTCCCATCCATGGGCTGTTTGCCAGGAGGGAGACATCCCTTGTTTGCAAAGACAACAGGGTACACAGAATGGTCGGGGAACTGGCAATTGGCGATTGTGTAAGAAACCAGGTGTTGGCTCCATTGTATTTGTAGAGGGGGAATCCCCGCTTCTGTGAGAAGACCATCAATGGGACTAGTGCAAAAGGGACCAACAGCCAGACACCCCACAATGGTGAACAAGGTCAAGTAGTTGCAAAGTGTAAGGAGCCGCTGAGCCATAAACCTGACTACCATAATCTAGTCTGGACAAGATCAGAGCACAGTAAAGATGGAGAAGAGTGGTATGGTCTGCAACCTAAGATGTTTGGACCAGGAGGCAGGGAGAATTAAGTTTCTGCATGCATGAAGTCTTTGTTGTGGTTGTGGTCTTCAGTCCAGAGACTGGACTGATGCAGCTCTCCATGCTACTCTATCCTGTGCAAGCTGCTTCGTCTCCAAGTACCTACCCGTAACCAACTTCCCTCTGAATCTGCTTACTGTATTCATCTCTTGGTCTCCCTCTATGATTTTTACCCTCCACACTGCCCTCCAATACTAAATTGGTGATCCCTTGGTGTGTGAGAATGTGTCATACATGTGGGGCAGCCATGTTAGCTTTTCATCAAAAATAAGATCCAAGAAACATGACTGTGCTACAACATTGAGAAGTTGGCTGCGTAAATAAAGTTCAGGTTCGGGGTGTACTATGGGTCAAAGACAAAAATGCATAACCTGTGTTTTGGAGTGAGAAAACTGGAAGCCATGGGAGATGGCCCACGCACAGGTCAGTCGGATGGCACCTCGGAGGCAGCACTCAGCAGATGCTACCAAGTGGGAGCTGCACCAGATGCAAAAATCTTCAATGTACAACATCGGGGTAACCATGAGCCCAACAGCGGTTACAAGCCCATTGATGGCTAGGAGGAAGAATGTGACACTCAGTACAGAAACCTTAGGGTACCATTCTCCTGAATCCGAGGGCACTGAGTGAAGTGCCAACTCAAACCCGGAAGAGCTGGTGAGATAAAAACTCGCGGATAAAAATCGGAAGGGGGCCACAGAAGCCCCAGTCATGGAGGGTAACTGAAATGTGATGGCACCAAGCCATGTCGTATGCCTTTGCAGATCAAAGAAGACCACTAAAAGGTGTCGATGGTTAGTAAAAGCCTGTCAGAGCCAGGAGGAGGTCATGTCACTTGGTCAATGGTTGTCACTGACAAGGATGGGGTGACATTCATTCATAAATAAGATTTAAAACTCTCATTGCAAGGGGGGCAGATGGCACCTCCAGGGTGTCTGGGGGTGGGGGCTTGTCTTGGGACTTATGTTTCTTCTTCTTCTCTTTTGGAGATGGAGGAGGGCAGGGCACAGAGGGAGTACAGATGTCTGCAAGATCTGGAACCGAAAGAGAGAAGGCGACCCTCGGACACATGAGTAGGGCGTCTCATGGGTGAGTTGTGGTAGGAGGCTTCCAGCCTGAAAGACACCGGTGAGAGGGATCCAGGGGGGATACCCCCATCACCAGCAGGTGTCAAAGAAGGGGGGCACTTCTTGGGCTAGGGAGGCGGAGCAGCTCCTAGACAGGAGGTCATGGGAACTGCAGGGGACAGGGAGGGGAAGGGGGATGGGGAGGGGGCTGGAGTAAGGAAGAGGCAGGAGGGGGAAAAGATGTAACAGAGGCAAAAGTTGAAGATAGTGACACTGGATGGAGTTTCTCACACTTTTGGCGAGACAATCCAGTCTTGAATCTTCTTCTCTCTCTCTTCTATCTGGGCAATCCAGTGAGCAAGGGAAGTGGTGGTCATGACAAATGATACACTCAAGTGGTTGAGCACAGGGGCTTCCATCATGGAGAGGGTGTCCGTAGTCACCACAGAGAGGGTCCACAGTACAGGGGAAGACATGTGCCCAAAACACAAGCATCGAAAGCACCTCATGGCTGGTGGGACATACAGCTTCACGCACATCTGTAGCACATAACCTTGACCTTCTCCAGGAGGGTAGCACCCTCAAAAGCCAGAATGAAGGTGCCAGTATTGGTGCAGTTGTCTTTGCGATCCTTCTGCACATGTCAAACATAACGAATGCTGCGTCACTCCAGATTAGCCTGGAGTTCCTCATCAGTTTGCAGGATGAGGTCCCTATGAAAAATCACTCCCAGGACCATATTCAAAGATTGGTGAGGAGTAATAGACGCTGGGACATTGCCAAGACGATCACAAGCACAAAGAGCTGCACATTGGGTGGCAGATGAAGTTTCGATCAACAGGGTGCGTGACTGCATCTTACTAAGAGACTCCACTTCACCAAACTTGTCCTTGATATTCTCAACAAAAAACAATGTGTTTGTGGTGGTGAATGTGTCCCCATCTGTCCAAGTACAGACAAAGTAGAAGGGAAAGTGTTTCATCCCAAGATGGCAAGCCTGACCCTTCTCCCATGGTGTAGCCAGGGAAGGGAAGGCTGACAGATCATACAAAGCAGCATGCAATTATCCTTCACCATTCAAAGAGACAGCCATTTGAGAACAGCCAGATTTTTGCAGCTTGATAAGCTTTATGTGCCAAGCATCTGCTCTGATACTGCCCACTCTAATCAGGGGCTCGCCCCATGGGCACCACCCAGCCACAGCAAGGGCACCTGGCACGGCTGCCATTGCTGGGAGTTCCAATGCTCCAAGAAGCAACCACTCCTTGGCATATATGGGGAGGGAACAGTTCAGGTATCAGTAGTGTGATCCCTATGTCATCAAGGGGCTCAGCCAGATGGGTACATAACAGCCCCACCACCCAGACTGGCTACAAGTTCTGGTGACCTAGCAAGATGGAAGGGAGGGAGTTCTTCCCCAAATGGCTCACATTAAAAACAGGAAATTTAGAAGTGGAGGTCAAACCTCAACTGGGGACCTAAACACCAAAAAGCATGAAAGAACCGGCAGAAGGAACAAAATTGCAAGCAATATAGGGAACCAGGTGGATAGCAGGTCGATACAAATCAGGACACAGAGAGGGGAAGAAGGCTGCAACAGGGAAAGACTGAGGATTGGGAAGGAGGACAGCATGAAGAAAATGCAGACAGGGAAAGAAGAATGGGCTGCAATAGCTCAGGAGCCTGTGTGTGCCACGCACGAGCTCATGAAAGAACTGTGAGCCTCGGGGGGCGAGGGGGGGGGGGGGGGGAGGGAGGTTGTAGACAGTCTTTCTCAGGCTATGACACTACCACACCCACACTGTGACCAGACTCCATCTGTAACGCTTCAAAAGATGACCATCTTGATTATGTTGCACAATTTTTGACTGACATAAGACATGATCATGGTGCAGACAACATTATTGCCTCCTGAATCTCTCTGTGGATATTGACTGTGATGAGATGGCCAAGCCACATCTACTGGAAACACAATTACTTGAGATCTTACGCAGCACCACAACTGACTTGCAAATCAAACATAACACCATTCCTGGTTCATTGTGTGTGACATGTCACAGAATAATCTTAGGCAAAAGGCCAGTTTTGACTGACTGCATAGGCTGTCATTTTCGGGTGTCCTTCTGACAACTAGATTAGTCACAGACCATTTTGTACAGCTGAATGTGAAATGTGATTGTAAACATTGGACCCAAGATTATACCTTATGCAATGAAGCTCTAACACTACTGATAGACTTTGTACCAGCAACACAATCACCCACACTCTATCACAAGATTAAGCAGCAAATCAGACCAAGAAACAATCCCTTACTCTCCATGCCATCAGAGAAAAGCGATGGGCATTGCCTATATGTATATGCCTAATACAACACAAGAATAAAAGGTATATCAATGACATATATGATATGGCTAATGCAATACAAGGATAAAAGGTATATCAATGATATATATATATATATATATATATAAAAACAAAGATGAGGTGACTTACCGAACAAAAGCGCTGGCAGGTCGATAGACACACAAACAAGCACAAACATACACACAAAATTCAAGCTTTCGCAACAAACTGTTGCCTCATCAGGAAAGAGGGAAGGAGAGGGGAAGACGAAAGGAAGTGGGTTTTAAAGGAGAGGGTAAGGAGTCATTCCAATCCCGGGAGCGGAAAGACTTACCTTAGGGGGAAAAAAGGACAGGTATACACTCGCACACACGCACATATCCATCCACACATACAGACACAAGCAGACATATTTAAAGACCATTTAAATATGTCTGCTTGCGTCTGTATGTGTGGATGGATATGTGCGTGTGTGCGGTGTATACCTGTCCTTTTTTCCCCCTAAGGTAAGTCTTTCCGCTCCCGGGATTGGAATGACTCCTTACCCTCTTCTTTAAAACCCACTTCCTTTCGTCTTCCCCTCTCCTTCCCTCTTTCCTGATGAGGCAACAGTTTGTTGCGAAAGCTTGAATTTTGTGTGTATGTTTGTGTTTGTTTGTGTGTCTATCGACCTGCCAGCGCTTTTGTTCGGTAAGTCACCTCATCTTTGTTTTTATATATAATTTTTCCCACGTGGAATGTTTCCTTCCATTATATATATATATATATGTGTGTGTGTGTGTGTGTGTGTGTGTGTGTGTGTGTGTGTGTGTGTGTGTGTGTGTGTGTGTGTTTGTGTTTGTGTTTGTAGGAGGGGAGGTAGTAATACATAATCTGGATAATTTACTGAGGCCTATGTAAATACTTACAATTCCAAGGTTATTGCCAACACGAGATGTAGTCTGAGAACTGAGACCAGCCAAGGCTCCAACACAGCACAGTGATGAAAGTAGGTACGCCATTTGGTGAACCTCTGGGTAACCTTGCGCAGCACCCAAAGCATACAAGCCAAGGAATGATGCTCCGGGGATGGCATACAGGTAATTGTATTCTGGAGGATCACTCGGCCTATACAGATGCGACAAATGAATTATAAAATGACAACACTCGCATTAATATGAAACAGTGATCTATTTACTTTCCAACATCATAAAGAGTAACATTGTTATTTCTACTACTTCAACACACTTATTGTGACTTCAGAATTGCCAGAAAATTTATACCTTATCAATAATTTGTGTTCAGCAATAGGTATAAAATGAGATCTGCAAAATCAATGGATGTGATGTGACTTTTCAGCCATTTCCAATGGATCTGTTGCAAACACTATTCTCAGGTTTTCCGTCAGTCATATTAAGCAAAAATGAAATGAAATGAGCATATGGCATCATTGGCCAGAAGGCCCCATCCGGGGAAATTCGGCCACCCAATGCAAGTCTTATTTCAGTCAACACCACACTGGGTGTTTTCCACGCCAGTGATGAGGATGAAATGATGAGGACAGCACAATACCCAGTCCCCAAATGGAGAAAATCTCCAACCTGGCTGGGAATCGAACCTGGGCACACTTGCATGGGAAGCGAGCATGTTACCGCCCAGCTAAGTAGGTGCACAATACTGTGCAAATCCCACAATATGATGTGAAAGCAAACTGGAACAAATAAATATTGAAAAACAAGAAACAGGCCACAAATGAGAATAAAGTTTTATAGAATTTATAGAACAGTAGGCAAGTCAAACAAGAAGAAGGAAAGAATAACAGAGAGAGGATGGAGAGAGACAGAGAGAGAGAGAGAGTGCATTGGAAAGGAGGATGAAAATGTGCCATGACTTACATTATTAGACTGAAAATCAACTGAGTATTGTAATGAAGAAATTAGAATCATGCAAACAGCAACCTGACTGTAAGCAGGTGCTTACATGTGCTGTTCATCTGAGAAGAACACATTATCATTCCTATACCGTGCACAAACGCATTTTCAATGTAGTGACATCTCTCAGTAATAATGAAGATAGGAGTGTGTGACAATGCTGCCATACAGATTCTGGAAGTAGAAAGCCCAGTACTTGCATTGTTGATAAAAATGAAAATTAGACATATTAACAGGTATGTGATTGATTCACATTTAACTCAACCAACTTAAAATAAGGTCAGAATATACTATTACCACTACTAATTCTACTACTATTACTATTACCCTGTTGTTCACCATTCAGCAACATACACACATTGCAATGCATATTTTTTACTACCAGCATTTGTTTTAATATCTTGAACAAATGAACAAGTACTCTATAACTGCCAAGATACGGTTGACCTGTCCAGAGGCAGGTAACTAAACAGATCAATAGTGGAGGATTTTGTATTGAAGGGTGGCAGGTGAGGTGTTTGAATATACCTAAAAAAGAAAAAAAAACTTTTCTCATGATGAGTGCCTGCATAAACACTGCATAAAAAGTAATTTGAAGAATTACATTGATTTGATAAACTTAATAATCATTGTGTGTGACTGGAAACTGATTTAGCTAAACCCTTCTGTGGACTGTAAAATAAAAAACCAATTATATGCCAAATCCTTTAATGACACAACTTTGAAACATTAAAAGATCTTGATTGCACAATTTTTTTTTATTAAAGACTGAGGCTGTAGAATAAACTGTACAAGGAAATTAATGATAGCAAATATATGCATAATAATGTGAGTATGCATCTTAGTATTCAATATACATCAATTTCAAGTAGTATTGCAATTAAATTTAAACTAAACTTTAGTACACAGTGCATGAAAGTGAACACACAGACTGAATATAAGACAGATCTCATCTCATGTAGGCATATTTGACAGTGCCACTGTCTGTTCGAAAGGAACCAGTGCCAAAATGAATGTGAAGATTGTTGTTGTTGTTGCGGTCTTCGGTCCAGAGACTTTTAAGTTATCAAATAAGCAAATTAAGGCCATTAGTTGTCAGAACCTTGTGAACACCATGACAAAGATACATTTATGCTACTTTTATAGAGGAGAAACTCAATATGACAGCATGAAATGCATGTTATTAGGAAGCATCATGAACAATGTTACAGAGGTAGCCATTAGTCAATAATGAAAACGGAAGACATATTTGCAACCAATAACTGCAGTGGTACAATATAAACATGAAACTGATGTACAAGTTGTCAAAGAATAAGTTTACATCAATCACTAAATTAAGCATTACATAAGTATCACAAATGTAGTCATATTAGAACAGATGAAAATATCATAGATGACATATAACAGAATCATTTAGGTGAGCCTTGGTTATTGGCAATAACTTGAATTGAAAAGGAACAATTATACAATAGAAGGGATTTTTGTATTTTTTTTTTTTTTTTTTTTTTTTACTTAATGGTGTACTATTAGATTGTAGAACAGTACAGCTGTTACCAGTTTACAAGCACAACAAAATGAAATGTTAGAAGAGTATGACCAACAGCAATAACATTACAATAGTCACACAAATGGCTCTGAGCACTATGGGACTCAACTGCTGAGGTCATTAGTCCCAATAGTCACACAAATAATGGATGACATACAATACAATCATTTAGGGAAGCCAACATGAGTAGCAACAATTTGAAATAAAACTGAAGCTAATAATACAATTTTTCTTTATTTTATATTTAAAACACAAAGGTATAGTATCAGACTGTGTAACAGCTCAGCGTGAAGTGGATGTGTGAGGACACAACATCTTAGCATCTTGTGGTTGAGGATGTAGAGTTAGGATCATTAGTTGACAAAAACTGATGCTTAGGCAATTGTAATGCTGAAACAATGATCATGCTATTTTGGAATTGATGGATTCCATTTGGACATGTATTTGTATGAAATGCAATGTGAACACGTAAACAGTATGCTAATGTAGAACTATGTATGCCGGCCGATGTGGCCGTGCGGTTAAAGGCGCTGCAGTCTGGAACCGCAAGACCGCTACGGTCGCAGGTTCGAATCCTGCCTCGGGCATGGATGTTTGTGATGTCCTTAGGTTAGTTAGGTTTAACTAGTTCTAAGTTCTAGGGGACTAATGACCTCAGCAGTTGAGTCCCATAGTGCTCAGAGCCATTTGAACCATTAGAACTATGTATAACAAAGTAAGCATGTTGAAATGGCCGCGAAACCCAAACATTCAACTTTCATTGGGTTAACCACAGTGTAATGTACATGCACAAGTATCCATATTCAATGTGAGAAGTTAAATTTACTGTGCCCATGATGTGGAATGCATGGGAAGAAGCACATATGCAGGAAGTAGTGTGAAATGAGTTGTTACCTGTTTCTGCTAACCAAAGGACAATGAAACTATATTTGTAACAGTCAGAGGTTCTTTCATCTAGCAAAGCAGAGCAGTTTGGGAGATAATTATACTATACAGGGGTTGAACAGAAAAATTAACAAAGAACCAGGGTAAAGGAAGATACACAACAGGACTAAAGAAATTATGTAACTACAACAAAATGTAAGTGTGCATCAAAAGAAATTCTATAAATGAAAACTTAAAAAGCTAGAATAGAAGATCTGAGTTTAAAATAACTGAAAATGAAGGAAAAATAGAAATTAAAATTATCGTAAAGGAAACAAAATTCAACAAAATGTTACAGAAATAACTAAATTAGTCAATGGAAAGCAGGAAAACTTTAATTGATACTAAGCGTCCAGAAGGGGGCTACATAAGTATTGGAATGTCAACCACAATGTCTGCCTTATACTTTGATGGTCTTGGTGATCTCCTTACTATCTCTTCTTCTCCAAAGCTGGTGAAGAAAGAACAGAGGTTTCAAAAACTCACAACTTCATACTTATTTCTCCTATTGTTGGCCTTGACAACTGGTTCTTCTTCCTTGTGAATCTATCTTTTTGATTTATGGAATTTTCTAATTATATTTACTTACATTTCACAGCTCTCAATAAGTGATACACACCTCTTAAACATATCCAGCATCCTCTTAGTTACCAGGAAGCCACCATAAACATTAATGAAGGAAACAAATGCTGCAGCTGCTGCCAAAGTCTAGAAAGTAAGATCAACAGTAACAACAATTTTAATAACTATCTCACATTTACTTACTAATTTTACATACTTTACTTTATGCCTGAAATTTTGTTTCAGATAACTCATTAAACAAATGCATTGATAACATACACTTACTGAAATGGTTTAATGAGAGACGATAATGAATGATAGTGGGGAGGGAAAAAAATTAAAATTGTTGGGCATGTTATAACAGATACTATTTAAAATATGGCAAGAAATTAAGCGTCATCTCTCTGGATATCTTAAATCTATTTTGATGGCTTGGGCTCCACTCTATCTGCAAGATGTATTTGTATGTCTGAAGGCAGCATTGACATAGCTTAGAGATGTATAAGGCATTGGGGAGTCATCCTAAAGCACAATTCCTTAACTGTTGTTCACAACTCATGGACTTACATACTTATAACTGAATCCAACAAGCACACTTTTTGCTTTATGGTGTCTCAGATCTACTAAAATAGTTCCGAGTCCAGTAAATATTGGTGCATGCACATGCACACACTTGCCCCCCCCCCCCACTCACACACACGCGCACACACACACACACACACACACACACACACACACACACACACACAAAGAGCACTCTCATGCATGTGGAGTATCAGGAGAGATGGAGTGTTGCAATATCTTGCAGAAGGTACAGGTTACCTCTTAAAACTATGCCACCTGGCGACACCACAGTGGTGTCGTATGCGAAATAGCGTTCAACAGCCAGTGACACCACAGTGGTATCATCTCAACAGTATTGCTCAGTGGCCGGCGACACCACAGTGGTGTCGTGAGCGTAGTATCGTGCAGTGGCCAGTGACAGCAATTTAGTATCTTTTGCATTCTGTTGGTGTTCTGTGTTTAGGTAACAATAAGTTACAGATTTCAACAAGTTTTTTTGTTTTTATAAGTACTTGTGCCATTTCATCGTGGCAGATGAAAGAGACAATAAGATTATTTATGATGAATGCGTGGACTTCTTGTCTGACGTTCTGGACGACATGGCTGGTTGGGAAGAAGACATTGTATATCAAAAAAATGAAAGTGAAGCAGAATCGTAGGAAGATAGTGAAATTAAATCCAAGAAGAATTTGGCGAACACTACGGTTGCCAAATAATTTGGCTGAATCAGATGAAGAAGACAGAACACAGTGGTCAGACTTTGATCTACCGAGAACCAATAATAAATTTGAAGGATCCCCAGGTCCAAATGTATTTCCCAAAGATACACAGTGTGTCAAGGATATCATAGGATTATATACTGGGAATCATCTATTTGAATGTATCAGCAATGAAACCAACAAGTACTACAGTCAAAATTGCTATAGAAGGAAACTGGATTTAAAAAATACCAAATTTGTCGACGTTACAGGACCCGAACTTAGAAAATGATTTGGGCTTGCTATCCTTATGAGAATTGTAAAAAAGCAAGGATCAATGATTATTGGTCAACGAATCTGTTGATAAACACACTGATATTTCACAAAACGATGTCCCGTAACTGATTCAGACAAATATTATCATTTTTACATTTTTCCGACAGCAACAATAAACCGGATAATGCAGACCGGCTTGTCACAGTGCAATTTGTAATTGATTATTTTTCCGAAAAGTGTAAAGAAACATTTAATCTAAGTCAAAACATCTCAACTGATGAAGGAATGAGACTGTGGCGTGGACGGTTAAATTTTAAAGTTTACAAACCGTCGAAAATTACAAAATACGGCATACTAATTTGGATGCTGTGTGATTTGCATACAGGATACATTTCCTCATTTGAGATATATTCCAGTGCTGGACAGCCTTTAGCAAAAACAGTGATGGAACTATTGACACCTTCGAGGATGGAAAGTGGCATCACCTCTGCTTGGATAATTATTGTAGCAGTGTAGAACTTGCAGAGAAGTTACTTGAAAAGAAAATTTGAGTTTGTGGAATGATATGGCAAAATAAAGGATTTTCGGAAAATTGAACTGCACAAAAGTCAATGTGTCTGAAGCTTGTCATCAACAGAAAGGTGACAAGAGGCCAGCGACAAGGCAAGTAATCTGAATTAGAGCTGCCGGCACCACGTGAATAAATTTGTACAAGACATGCAGGCAGCAAAGTGTTAATGTATTGCAAAGACATCTACCCTAAAATACCGAACTATACTACTGTAGCATTTGTGCATTGCACAAGAAACCAAGGTGTCTTAAAAGTCACATAATTCCTTATCAGCTGATGGCATCATCTGGCAGACAAATCATGTAACCACTACTCTGTTTATCGCTAACTTACGATGAGTAGCAACAAGCCTTTCGCAATACCATCCGACACTGCAACAGCTTCTTGCAAAAATGTAAGGGCTGCCAATTTAATATAATTGTATTTAATGTATTTATGCATTTGTAAAGTAACTATGGTTCATGTAATAATATGGATAATCTAAGAACTTGTACGATATGTTTGTAAAGTGTGTGAGATGAATTTTTGGATAATAATGAGACTATGTATTTGTGCAACATACTCTATTTGAGTAATATCGGTAGAAGAGACAAGAACAACTGCTGTAAATTGTTTCTCTAAGTTGATTTTTAGCACAAGGACTGGTGAAGTACAACTTAAGAGGAAATTAATGTGAAGGTGGTTTTTATTATTATTATCATTATTATTATTATAGATAGTGAATGGAAAGACACTTTTCTGGATCATCCAAAATAGTGTGTGTGAGGTGCTCTCACAATGTAACACCCACAAGAAGTGTATATTATTTATAATTATATGTTAGTGAAAACACAGTGCACAATACTGGATGCTACATTTTGTGGCTTGTTAATCTTCAATGCAACTACAAAACTGGGATTGAACACATTGGTGTAGCAATTAGTAACAGAGGTTGATGTCAACTTGTCTAATCAGTTGTCAAGAGTTATGGAAGTCACATTTGAAGAAAATAGCAATGCTAGTTAGGCAGTGTAGTTGTAATGCACCACTTGAGTGAAGTTATGTTTCTAGTTTACATCAGAGGGACTTAGTGAAAATTTCTTACCTCTTTTTAGTAGATGTGACATAACTCTCTTATGTAATGGTTAAAATCAATTATGTGCAATACACATGTAAGTTGAAAAAATGTGTATTATTGACAGTGACGCCCTTTATTTAATGCAGAATCTGTTCAGCTTATTTTGTGTTAATTATAGTTGTATGTCTTACCAGTGCTGGTGGTAAAAGCTACAATAATAATTAATAAAAATAATAGAACCTTCTTTGCTTCTTAGCGAGTGGGCTACTACATTGAATGTGAACTAAATTCCAGTTAACACAGGCCAAATGACATTTGCTTTCATACAGCATTACATCTGTGGTATTTCAGAACCATTCTTTGCTACTGATTAATTCATAGACTGGGATTATTAATGGAAATAATGTTATAATAAATTAAAAGCACTATATTGCTCATGTTCTACAGGGTTAATTTGCTGCATTAATTGGTTTTTGGTTTACAAGGCTATCATCATACTTCCAAGTAATTGTAGTTTGTGGAAAAAAGAGCTATCGGTTTCATGATAAATTATATGCACTTGGATGGAAGTGATGATTTCTTCTACTTGAATGGTGCCCTAAAAGGAAAGCAGGAGCCATCATATCACATTGTTTTCAATACAGTTGTACCCTGCCCTCGCTATTTGTCAATGTGCACCAGAAGTCACGATCCCAGAATTTTTTCCCATAGTTTAAACGTTTAATGACAATGTTCCTGCACCTATGCACGTCTCTTTGCACTGTAAAATTGATGATCAGAGGGAGATGTCCAAAGCAGTGGTATCTGTACCACTACTAGGTTGGTGATTCTGAGTTACATAACTTGTTACCAGTTGTTATTATCCAGAGAAGCATTGACAAGCAGTTTGGTGCACTGCAGCCTGTCAGTCAACTGCAACAATTTGTAACAATCTACAACAGCTGACTGTGCCCCTGTCATCTACAGTTCTGTCACATTTTGTCTATCTTGCTCTCACTTGTCAGGCAGGACAGCAGTATATAAAGTCCAAGAATATCTCAGTCAGAAAACATGCCAAACTGTTTCATTCATCAGGGTAACAGGAACACTTTCTCTCCAACACAGCAGGCATCTCTAACTCAGTTGCTCATCAATAACTGTCTTTGCTCATTTAATTGTTTATATTTAAGGTGTTACAGACAACACTGCATGGCATATTTGCTTTCTTCTACTTATATGCTTTAGAATACAAACATGACTTATTTACATTAGTTTGTAAAAACTGGTAGTAGCTAACTTTGAAGAATATTAGTTTTAGTCCTGGTGAAGTGTAGGGGCACTTGAGGCAACACTGACTGTATAAATTAGCTTAGGAGATAGAATGACGACAGACTAACCTACAATCATAACATTTTTTAGATTTAGAAAAAACTTTTGACAGTGTTGACAGTAATTTACTCTTTGAAATCTGAAGACTGCAGGCATAAAATATGGGGTGTGAAAGGTTATCTACAATTGTACAGAAACCAGATATCATTGTAAGTTAAAGGACATGAAAGGAAAGCTGTTAATAAGAAGGGAGTGAGACAGGGCTGTAGTTTATCGCTATGTTATTCAATCTGTATACCGAACAAGTGTGAAGAAAACCAAAGAGAAATTTGGGAAGGGAATTACAATTCAAGGAGAAGAAATAAAATGTCCATTGACATTGTAATAGTGTCAGATGTGGCAAGGAACTTAGAGGAGCAGTTGAATGGAATGGATAGTGTCCTGGAAAGGAGTTCAAACAGGCAGTCTTCCCTTCCTCTGTTTGTCACCTCCTCCCAATCCACTACCCCCATCATTATCATCATCATTATCATCATCATCACCCATTTACTGCACTGACTCACTACTGCTGCTGCTGCCTTCCATTCTTATCCCATGCACTTTCTGCCTCTCCCTCCTGATTTCTATCCTGTGCTCCTGATGTCTCGCTTGTGGCTATCAGCAATGCTTTTCCAACCCTTCCTCCCACTCTCTGCCTCCATTCACACCTTGCCCAGTACACCTGATACAACCACCCATCCCCAGTCAAGCTGCAGAACTGCAGTCTCATCACACTGTACTTAGGCAGCACACTTCACCCATACTGGTGCACACACATGTGCATGTGCATGTGAACTCTAGCTTGAAAAAGGATTTGTCCAAACTCAGCAAATTTTTATGGAAAATCCCCTTAAAAACTCATCTGCTTAGATGACACTAGATAGGTAACGGTCACCATATAAACTTCTGTCCAGAGAAAACCATTTTCATGTTGAAAACTCATCTCATCATCTGAGCAGCAGTGTCTTTTTGAGGCACTTTTTGAAGCAATGCTATGACAGGTTTGCTACTTATTTTCAGGCAGAACCAAAATGTTGCTTCAAGATAATGTTGTTACTCAACTGACAAGCTAAGAATATTTCACCACTGTAATTTGCGAAGTAAATATGTATTCCCTTATATTATTTCAATACTACAGTAAAAATGTTAGGCTGATAATTACCACTTATTCCATCCTGTGTTTTCCATTGCTCAGCACAACAATATTACACATATTACATTCTAATGTAACTACTACACTCATACCCAGAAAACTTATGTGATAACATTACCCAGTATTGAACACTGCAGCTACTGCGAAATAGGATGCACAACAGCAGTGAAGAAAAAGACAAGAAATGTATAATCTTGTACAATCTGAGTACACCTCAGCACTGGACATTCTTTCCAAATTAATTAGTTGCTTGTAAATTTTGTAATTAATTATGTCAGACTACATCATCCAGCAGATGCAGACAAATTTATGAGGTACTTATAAAAACTAAGTACAGTTTTTGTAATAAACTCATAAAAACATATTTTCAGACCAAAATGTATTTTTTCAAGAAAGAGCATATCCTAAACTATTTTTCTACATAGTTGCCACCTTTGTTCAGACATTTGTTATAGCAGGAAACCAACTTTTCTACACCCTCTCCATAGAAACATGTTGCCAGTCATGACAGCCACTGTTGAACACCTTTTTTGTGTCAATCACAGTCAAAACACCTTGCTCCAAAATCACGCTTCAAGTTCAAGAACAAGTGGTAGTCAGAGGTACGAGATCAGGGTTGTACAGTGGGTGATTGAACTGCTCCCAACCAAATTGCTGAATAAGGTTTTGACTGACACTAGCAGAATGGGGAGGTGCAAAGTTCTCTCAGTGTTTCACAGTATCAGACCGCACTGACTGTTTCACCTCTCAGAAGCATCTCAACAAACAGAATGCCCTGTCTGTCCCAGAACACAGTGCACATGATTTTCTGAGGTGACAACATTGTTTTGAGCTTTTGTTTTTTGGGGGATCATTAATGCCTCCATTCCACTGATTGTTGTTCACCATAAATCTCTACAAACTGATGATGAATTTCTGTGGGCTTAACATCTTTGTATTCAAAACCATATTATGAAATGCATTTCACAATCACCGGGCTCAGATATTGTGCTAAACATTCTGAACAATCACTGAAAATTAAAACACAACACAATCTAGCTGTCATGGTATCAGTGGAAAAACTATGAACCGCAGAGGTAAGTGTGAGTGTGCAGAACTGTGATACTAGTGCTGCAGTGTTGGTAGAAGGAAATGGCATTTACTTTCTGGACACACCTTGTAAAACATAGTTTTAATTCCTATAGCATGGAAACAATTTATCTCCCAACATGGATTCCTAATCCACTCATCAACTACCCAGTGATTTCCAGATAGCCTACCAGTTTCAAAAGGGAATTTTTACACTCCTATATGCGTCAGTGATTACAGATATTTTTATTCAAACTACACTAATTTTCATTTTTATCACTTCCTCACTAGTAATCAACAAAAGTTCTCACCTGCACAGTGTTCTGTGGCATAACCCCACCGCCCATAAGCAGCAAACCTCCCACAGCTGTGATGCCAGAGATGGCATTGGTGACAGACATGAGCGGTGAATGAAGAGCAGGTGTTACTCCCCACACTGTGTGGTAACCCACAATACCAGCAAGGCCAAATGTTGTCATCATGGTAGTAAATGCTGGATTAGGTGAGATCATTCCCAGGCCCATTATGCCACTGAGGCCTAGAAAACAAGTAGAACATTTAGACCATTAGTTATGACTGACTACATATATGACAGCCTCAAACAGATATATATAATTATGTTTCCTAATGATTCAAGTTGCAGGAGTACTATTTTGAAGCCACAACGTAAACCACTTACCGATGATTATTCTTAACTTACAAATCAAGAATACTAATGACAGAAGGTACAGTTTACATGCAGTGGTCCGTGCTTCACAAACTAAACCTACTTTATCACATCATACAATAATATATTGTTTTATAATAACAAACTCTACATGACACAAGATGTCTGTTTCATTGTATACTACAAATTATAAGATGAGGCAGTGGTTTTACTTATAAGTGCTGTCATGAAAAATAGAAGTACATTTCAAAGTTGCCATGAGCTAAAACTGTTGGTCTAGCAATCAATTGCAGTAAAACTTCCAATTGGTGGAAGATGAACAAGAATATACTTTCACAGTAGGAAACAACACACAAATTTGAATGATGAACATGTGGTAAGAATTATTTGTGGAAATATACAGAGTACACATTAAATGAAAAGCTAAGAAGCAAATTTTAAGAAATTTGACTAATACTAGAAATATCAACTGTGCTGGATACAGTTTGTTCACTGGAAACTTACAGTTTGTCTTGCAGAGTTCTTGGAATGATAACAATTGGTTTCATTTACAAACACAGAATGTTTCACAGGCAGAAAATTGGTTGTGCTGAATTGGGACATATAGTTCACCAATGTAAAAGGCATGCACAACATGTCACTTAAGTGCTGGCCTGCAGGCAACACATCTTCAGGAACTACACACAAAAATTCCCAGATGAAAACAACACCAGGTTGTTTTTGTGGGTAACTCTGAAGGCTGCCTCTGCAATGAACAGCACACAGTTCCACTACAGTGGCACCCGTCTCATCACTAGGAAGCACAGCGAACAAAGCACTACTTCTTCCACCATGTCATATGCCAGAAAATAGGCCGTGCCAAATTCATCTGTCCACGCAGCACTTAGACAGCTGTCCTCCCACAGAGAATCGAGTTCTCACCAAATTCCAGCCGTTGGAACATCATGCCTCCAGAGCCACAATGAGCCACCAACCTCCAGCTATGAGCCTCAGTATCTCAGACTCTGGGGCATTCACTGGTGTTTATTGACTTCAGTGATAGTGGTTAAGGGAAGCTGTCCTCATAATGGTCCACCTGAACTTAGAGCTTGACGAAGCAAGCTGGGATATTTTTAATTTTCCTCTTCGTTTTGCCATCTGCCTCCTTAAAATTCATTTTTTCATTTTTGACTAATTACCATTAACATACATGAATATAATCTGAATTTTCATAAAAGAGAAAGGTTGACCTTCAGATTTAAATAATATAACACCAGATCTAATTATGTTTTTAGTTTTATGTATGTAATTAATTTCCTAATTTATTTTGACTATTCCTAGTTAGTATCTTTTGTTATAGGGTGAAATCAGTAACTGATTCATAACTTAAATTCTATTGTTGATGTATAAACAAATATAAATTCTGTACTAATTATAAACATTTGGAGGAAAAATAATAGCATTCTTAAAGTACTTATTTGACTCTATTCGAAAACATGTTAGCAAAACCAGCCCTTAATTAATTCCAAATTAATTAAAAATTTTGTCAAAAGTATTGTTTGCATAATGATATTTCTTAATTTCATGATTTAAACAAAGAATTTGGCCTAATTCTTGTAGTAGCAGAAACTGTTAACAATAACGAGTTTTTTTTATGTATTCAGTTATTTCAGTGAGTTACATTTTAATTGTAATTTCTGTAAATTTAACTTCAAACAATGTGTAGTTTCAGTACCTATTATTGTGAGGATATACAAGGGCCCAAATTTTAGTCCCAAGACAGTCAGTCCACGGCTGAGTTTCAGACGAGAAACCTGTATTGGTTAGATCAACAACAATTCATTGGTGAAATAAGTGTAACACAATTAGGCCATGTGTTAAAAAATGACAGTGTCTGTTCCATAAGTATCTTGTTATTCTTCAAGAACTGTGTGGTTAGGTTTTTACTGCTCATAGATGTTCAATAGTAAACTATTGTAGCAGTATGTGGATGTTTGCCTGCGAACTATTAATGAGGCTTATCTAAAGTTAAACAATAGTGCAGTGGTCATATTAAATGTGTATATGGGGGGTTGTGAACTGTGAGAGTAAACAACTGTGAAACAAAAATGTGCACCTGTCGGCTATATCATTTTAAGTAGTCCGTGTTTGACTTCCACTCCCCATTTTTCAGCCAGTATAGCAACAGTGTATGTCGACACCCAGCCACGCGAGAGAGAGAGAGAGAGAGAGAGAGAGAGAGAGAGAGAGAGAGAGAGAGAGAGAGAGAGAGAGTTGGTGAACCATATCACAAGCTGTACTACTTACACTCAGTAGTTGTGGTCTGCACCAGACGTATTTATTTCAAGATTTTGTATCTTTGTCACAAACTCTTAACAGAAAATTATACAGTATCCAGTACTGATCACAAAGATAAATTCTTTGCATTAAGTTTATAAGTTTATTATGCATTTTGCAATATTAGGGGACTGCAGTAATAAATCATTTCTTTTAAGCTTGTAGAATCGTAGTGTCTCTGGTTTTAGATTTACCTGGATAGCTCTTCCTATTTAAGGTCAATGTAATAATGATTAAAGGCAACAAAAATTCTCCAGCAAAGACAACACATACCCAAGACCAAAAAACAATACAACAGAGGTAATGATAGTGCACTGACATTCAGCTAGTTGGTTGGCTGGTTGGGAGAGGGGACCAAACAGTGACGTCATCAGTCCCAGTGGTTTAGAGACAGATGTGGTAGGGAGTCAGCTGTGCCATTTCAAAGGAACCAACCCAGAATTTGCCTGAAGTGATTTAGGGAAATCACAGAAAACCTAAATCAGGATGGCCAGACACAGCTTTGAGCCATTATCCTCCTGAGTGCAAGACCAGTATGCTAGCCACTGCGTCACCTCGCTCAGTACCGACATTAAGACACTGAAAGACAACAATGTCATTTCCATGGCTTTGACTTCTTCAGTGAGAGAAACAGAGAAAGAAACCATCATCATCATTTCCTGGATCAAACACATAAAAGAAGCAACAATGGTGAATCCACTCTTGAATCATAATTCAGTTTATCAACCATTGTGAAATCTCACTCAGCCGTGCAGAAATGTTGACTGAAGAAAATGTATAAACTGAACAATATGATGCCTGCAATTGAAACACTTAGAGATGCAGAAGCATTCATTGGTAACAATGAATTATGTGAATACCTGATCATCAACCTGTCATAATGAGTGTATTATCGTCAAACAATGTTATATGAATTATTACCCTGTTTGGAATTAAGGCACAAAATAACTACAGTAACATTTATTACAGAAGGGGTCATACACTTGCTAGATATTAATCCAGTAACAACTAAATCAGGGCCAAATAAACTCATTACTACCCTCACAAATATTATAAATATGATTTAAGAACTGCCGGTTCTCTGCAGAATGGCTGCTACCTGATGACACCTATCATATAGACTGATACATCCAAGAAAGATTCTAGTTTGGTGGTATGATGATGATTTCACTCACTTTTCATCAGTCAGAGCTTGTAAAATATTGCCGAGAAGCTCTTGTTTGAAGAAATGTACCAGAATGTCTAGTTAAATGAGCAGAGTTCAGCAACAAAAATTGTATTTTAGTCCATCATACATTCCAAGAATAAAATGAAAATGACTTGTTTCAGATCACCTTTTGAGGAAGTGCAGCGTTTAAATTTTTTGACTCAAGAGGTAGGGTTCAAATGGCCTAAAGCCACCCTCCTTTACGTTTCCCTTTTCTAAATCACACGAGGTGAATACTTGGCTCATCTCTGGAGAGGTTTCTTAAACAAAGCTACTGCCACTATCCTTCATTGCCTTTGTACAGTTCAAATGTGCAACAACTAACTGACTTAATGTTAAGCACTGATCATCTTCATTTTATATGTATCATACTCATCAAGTCAAACTGGCAACCCTTCGTAGTACACAAGTCTTTTTTATAGGGGAGAAACATTGGCTAAAAGGCTTTTGAGGTGTTTCCTCATTCAGCCACCCTCCTACAACCAATCACTTGAGCATCTTACAGATGTAAAATTGGTATGTAATATCTATGTACTGGTACTCTACATATTACACCATTAGCTGAATACCTGTGCTTCACTTTACTATCTTTGCTCACTGTCAGTCTAATGACATGCTTGTGCAGTTTTCACATACAGGAACAGCTCGATACCATCATCCAGTTACAGTGGATTAATTTTCCAAAATATATTTGTGGAAATTATGTCTCTATTAAATACTGTATATACTTTTTTTCTGTCAAGTCCAACGGTGCGCATTCATTCCTTGAAGTGACATCTGAAAAAAAAAACGCACGCACACACACACACACACACACACACACACACACACACACACACACACCAGTTGGATGGCCAGCATTCCACATCAGTGCCCAAAACAAAATTTTAATACCTTTAAGGGCTTGAATTTTGAAAAATCCTTTCTGAGTAGATGCCTAGGTTGTGTAGGAAAGGTTCCATCCAAATGTCATGCTTCTAAGACCAACACTTAGGAATACACACTCATATGTCAGTCAGTTAGCCAGATTCATACAAAATGAAAGCTGAATATGTACAAAACAAAGAACTGTATTTGGGCCACTTTTGACACACTGACCTCATTAAGTACCCTGCATGCAGGAATGTTCACCCACTAAATATGAAGAGCTACCTTAACTTTCCCCAAGACCAATGCTTTTCAGAGGAGGAGGATTGAATTCTTAAAACATTTTGTAACCTTGCAGTTATGATTGTTGACTTACCTCCAGTATACATAGCTGCATCCTTGAAGGTATTGAGAAAATAATTTGGCTCTGGCTTGGCAACTTCCTGAACAGCAGCTTTGGCTTTGGCAGCTGGTGCGGCAGCTGGCTGTTGAGGAGGAGGGGGTGGCGGCCAAAGGAGTTTCCCTTCATGCAAAACTGCACTTCCTCTAACTACTTCATCTTCCATGTTTATATCAAAATTGTCCTTTGTGCCCATAGAGAGTAGGAACTTAGAAACATTATTGGCGTAAAGTGTTGAGCTTTGAGTAGGTAGTCTGCTGGGTAAATCAGTAAGCCCCACATGGACTATATCCTTATATGTGTAAACTTCCCCTGGATGTGTTGTTTCAACATTGCCACCAGCTTCAGCAGCAAGGTCCACTATAACACTGCCAGGTTTCATGGCTTCTACATGTTCCTGAAAGAGTTAAGATATATATTTACTGTATGTGTGGCATACAAACTGTAATAATTACTAACAGCAAATGATATGGCCAAATATATTTCTCCATGATTAACAGTTTTGAGAAAGATGTAACTAATCATGTACAGAACTTACAATACGTAATATGCAGAAGGGGAACAATATTAGTAACAGATATTGATAGGTAGTTCGCATGCTCAAGTAGTGAAAACCATTTTTTTTGTTTTATCCTGTTATGCAAAGAGGATAATCTGTAAGTAGCATTTTTTTGATGCTACAGAAATATTATTTTAGCACAGAAAGTTTAAAAATATTGTTTGCTTAAACAGCTAATTACACAAATTTCAGAACTAATTTTCATATTAAACCTGTATCTAGCTTAGTGACACCTGGTACATACAGTAAATAAAAATACTTGAAAGTCAAACAACAACAGCTGAGCTGAAACCATGTCTCTGACCTTTAATTTTTATTTCATAGTCCGGTGTATTTCATTGTTTTGTTTGAATGCTAAACTGCTTCATTGAGGCTTACTGATTTTATGCACTTCTCTGACCTATAATTTTTATTTCATAGTCTGGTGTATTTCATTGCATAAAAGCAGTAAGCCTCAAAAGAAGCAGTTTAACATTCAAACAAAAGAATGAAATACACTGGACTATGAAATAAAAATTAAAGGTCAGAGACATGGTTTCAGCTCAGCTGTTGTTGTTTGACTTTCAAGTATTTTTATTTACTGTATTTTACAGGTTTGGGCAATTTTGGGCTTACAGATTATATTTCTCACAATCTTTCAGTTACACTTCTCACAGCTTGCTTTGCATCCAAATTATGCAAAACAGTACATTTATATTCTAAGATACAGTCTTGATAGCTAGTTCTAGTTAGTCTTTTATAGTTAGTCTTTTACAAGAAACTCCTGATTTGGTTCACATAGCTTGCTTTTAATTTCATTTACTTTTATTGTCATCATTCTAATATGTGCAAGACGAATACTTCAGCAGAGTAATTTACATGTTTATCGTTTCATCTAATCTTTACCTTGTGTGTGTGTGTGTGTGTGTGTGTGTGTGTGTGTGTGTGTGTGTGTGTGTGTGTGTGCGAGCGCGCGCGCGCAAGAGCTGGGGGGGGGGAGGGGGGGGGGGAAGGGAGGGGGGATATATCAGTCATCTTGCTCGTCTGATGCAGGCCACCATGACTTTCCCACCTGTGTAAACCTCTTCACTTTAGGGTAGCACTTCATAACATACCACAGTTTGAGCTTGTAGGAACTTGGCTACAGATGTGTGCAATGAAATACTACATGGAGCCATACATTAGAGTTGACTACTTTATTTACGTAATATATGCACACTGTTGTTGACTAAACATCCCACTGTAACACATGCCAAAGTCCAGACTAAACAACCAGAGATTATCTACTCAGCACCACTCAATGGCCAGAGATGTCATGCTTGGGATTCTTGCTGGTCAAGTGGCTGCAGACTGCACACTGTTGTTGACTAAACATCCCACTGTAACACATGCCAAAGTCCAGACTAAACAACCAGAGATTATCTACTCAGCACCACTCAATGGCCAGAGATGTCATGCTTGGGATTCTTGCTGGTCAAGTAGCTGCAGACGCCCCCCCACCCCCACCCCCACCCCCACCCCGCCCTACGGAGGAGTACAGGATGAGAGGAGAGAAGAGAGCTGAAATTTTGCTGTGATCATCATCATGTAGGTATGAATGACAACACACATCAGGGCTGGCTGCAAGGCAGGGCACAGGTGGACCGTTTCCTGCAGGGTGGAGACACATATGTGCGGGACCGGCTGTGCTGTAAGCTTTGTTAGTATGAGGCATAACCAAATTGTTTCTTGCAGTGATTGTAGGGTATTAATCATCAGCGTGAGAATTCATAACTGTGATAGGGATGGCAGATCACATGCCATACACTGCAGTTGTCATATGTTATGAGATATGGTTGCTTGAAACAAGCAAATTACATGCCATGAGTTGGTCACTTAGCTGTTGCAGTCATTGAGGAGGGACAGAGATACTGTGGAGATGGCTGCTGGTGTATAACAAGTTGTCCACTAGATGCTGGTAAAACCATGCTATGATGCTGGAATGTCTTGTTCAGTACAGTAACATTGTTCTCCAGGTGGCACAGACGATGCAGTATGATGTCATTGAGGGTGTTTCATATCGGGTAAGTGGGCGCCTTAGGTAACACATTAAAGCAACAAATTGTTTTCAAAAATCATATGAAGTGAAATTTATTTTCTGTTTAGTGGAATAACATAAAGTGTTTATTACTGTGAACATCCATTGCGAAGAAGTATGAAGTTTCAAGTTATTGTGGAGATATGAAATAAATGAATGGATGTACACATCATAAGAACATGTCCTTTTCCAAATGATAAACTTGGATATACTTCCTAGACATCTTTACAAAGAGCTATATTTTGATGAGAATTTATAAACAGATGAGTACTAAAATTATTATTTTGTACCATTTCTCTCTCACGATATTAAGTGCATTACACTAGCAATACAGGGTGTCCCAAAAAGAGTGGCCCAATTTTAACTTGTAATAATATTGAGACAAATGTCACTAGGTAACTGAAACAGTGCTAGATGTAAACGGCATGGTCTAGAGTTTCAGAAAAAATCTGCTGTGTTACGGCATCGTTTAACCCTCAAACCATACCAATTACAACTGGTACAAGCTCTTCGAGATACTGACAAAGTGAAGCGAGTGGACTTTAGCAATGCTATTCTAGAGGCAAGAACCATGAACCATGGACCTTGCCGTTGGTGGGGAGGCTTGCATGCCTCAACAATACAGATAGCCATACCGTAGGTGCAACCACAACGGAGGGGTAGCTGTTGAGAGGCCAGACAAACATGTGGTTCCTGAAGAGGGGCAGCAGCCTTTCCGGTAGTTGCAGGGGCAACAGTCTGGATGATTGACTGATCTGGCCTTGTAACACTAACCAAAACGACCTTGCTGTTGTGGTACTGCGAACTGCTGAAAGCAAGGGGAAACTACAGCCACAATTTTTCCTGAGGGCATGCAGCTTTACTATATGATTAAATGATGATGGCGTCCTCTTGGGTAAAATATTCCGGAGATAAAATAGTCCCCCATAGGGTTATAAATACAAAATCAAATACGGATAGTGCAGGAGTAGCTTCAATAACGAATAGGAAAATACGAGTGCGGGTAAGCTACTACACACAGCATAGTGAACGCATTATTGTGGCCAAGATAGACACGAAGCCCACGCCTACTACAGTAGTACAAGTTTATATGCCAACTAGCTCTGCAGATGATGAAGAAATTGATGACATGTACGAGATAAAAGAAATTATTCAGGTAGTGAAGTGAGAAAAAAATTTAATAATCATGGGTGACTGGAATTTTGACAGTAGGAAAAAGAAGAGAAGGAAATGTAGTAGGCGAATATGGATTGGGGCTAGGAAATGAAAGAGGAAGCCACCTGATAGAATTTTGCACAGAGCATAACTAAGTCATAGCTAACACTTGGTTCAAGAATCATGAAAGAAGGGTGTATACATGGAAAAACCCTGGAGATACTGACAGGTTTCAGATAGATTATATAATGGTAATACAGAGATTTAGGAACCAAGTTTTAAACTGTAAGACATTTCCAGGGGCAGATGTGGACTCTGACCACAATCTATTGGTTAAGAACTGTAGATTAAAACTGAAGAAACTGCAAAAGGGTAGAAATTTGAGGAGATGGGACCTGGATAAACTGAAAGAACCAGAGGTTGTAGAGAGCTTCAGGGAGAGCATTAGGGAATGAATGACAAGAATGGGGGAAAGAAATACAGTAGAAGAAAAATGGGTAGCTTTGAGGGATGAAATAGTGAAGGCAGCAGAGGATCAAGTACATAAAAAGATGAGGGCTAGTAGAAATACTTGAGTAACAGAAGAGATACTGAATTTAAATGATGAAAGGAGAAAATATAAAAATGCAATAAATGAAGCAGGCAAAAAGGAATACAAATGTCTCAAAAATGAGATCAACAGGAAGTGCAAAATGGCTAAGCAGGGATGGCTAGAGGACAAATGTAAGGATGTAGAGGCTTATCTAAGTAGGGGTAAGATAGATACTGTCTACAGGAAAATTAAAGAGACCTTTCGCGAAAAGAGAACCACTTGTATTAATATCAAGAGCTCAGATGGAAACCCAGTTCTAAGCAAAGAGGGGAAAGCGGAAAGGTGGAAGGATTATATAGAGGGTCTGTTCAGGGTAATGCTGTTGAGAACAATATTATGGAAATGGAAGAGGATGTAGATGAAGATGAAATGGGAGATATGAGACTGCGTGAAGAGTTTGACAGAGCACTGAAAGACCTAAGCCGAAACAAGGCCCCAGGAGTAGACAACAGTCCATTAGAACTACTGACAGCCATGGGAGAGCCAGTCCTGACAAAACTCTACCATCTGGTGAGCAATATGTATGAGACAGGCGAAATTCCCTCAGACTTCAAGAAGAATATAATAATTCCAACGCAAAGAAAGCAGGTGTTGACAGACGTGAAAATTACCAAACTATCAGTTTAATAAGTCACAGCTGCAAAATACTAACACGAATTCTTTACAGACGAATGGAAAAACTGGTAGAAGCCGACCTTGGGGAAGATCAGTTTGGATTCCGTAGAAATGTTGGAACACGTGAGGCAATACTGACCCTACGACTTATCTTAGAAGACAGATTAAGGAAAGGCAAACCTACACTTCTAGCATTTGTAGACTTAGAGAAAGCTTTTGACAATGTTGACTGGAATACTCTCTTTCAAATTCTGAAGAAGGCAGGGGTAAAATACAGGGAGCTAAAGGCTATTTACAATTTGTACAGAAACCAGATGGCAGTTAGACGAGTCGAGGGACATGAAAGGGAAGCAGTTGTTGGGATGGGAGTGAGACAGGGTTGTAGCCTCTCCCCGATGCTATTCAATCTGTATATTGAGCAAGCAGTAAAGGAAACAAAAGAAAAGTTCAGAGTAGGTATTCAAATCTATGGAGAAGAAATAAAAACTTTGAGGTTCGCCGATGGCATTGTAATTCTGTCAGAGAAAGGACTTGGAAGAGCAGTTGAACAGAATGGACAGTGTCTTGAAGGGAGGATGTAAGATGAACATCAACAAAAGCAAAACGAGGTTAATGGAGTGTAGTTGAATTAAGTCGGGTGGTGCTGAGGGAATTAGATTAGGAAATGAGACACTTAAAGTAGTAAGTTTTGCTACTTGGGGAGCAAAATAACTGATGATGGTCAAAGTAGAGAGGATATAAAATGTAGACTGCCAATGGCAAGGAACTCATTTCTGAAGAAGAGAAATTTGTTAACATCGAGTGTAGATTTAAATGTCAGGAAGTCGTTTCTGAAAGTACTTGTATGGAGTGTAGCCATGTATGGAAGTGAAACATGGACGATAAATAGTTTGGACAACAAGAGAATAGAAGCTTTCGAAATGTGGTGCTACAGAAGAATGCTGAAGATTAGATGGGTAGATCACATAAGTAATGAGCAGGTATTGAATAGAATTGGGGAGAAGAGGAGTTTGTGGCACAACATGACTAGAAGAAGGGATCGGTTGGTAGGACATGTTCTGAGGCATCAAGGGATCACCAATTTAGTATTGGAGGGCAGTGTGGAGAGTAAAAATCATAGAGGGAGACCGAGAGATGAATACACTAAGCAGATTCAGAAGGATGTAGGCTGCAGTAGGTACTGGGAGATGAAGAAGCTTGCACAGGATAGAGTAGCATGGAGAGCTGCATCAAACCAGTATCAGGACTGAAGACCACAACAACAACAACATTCTAGAGGACATGGGAGATAACACTTTTATGTCACAGTCGATATTCAGCGATAAGGCAACTTTCCATATTAGCAGTTTGGTTCACAGTCATAATGTAAGTATACAGGGGCTCGAAAATCCTCATGAAATAACTGAACATGAATGTGATTCACCAAAAGTGAGTGTTTTTTGTGCTGTTTCACAAAGCAAGGTTTATAGGCCCTACTTTTTGAGAAAGAAACTTTAACTGGACAATCATATCCTGCATATCAGCAAGATGGAACACCACCACACTGGCACAACAACGTGCGCCATTTCTTCAATGCCAACGTGCCTCAATGTCGGATAGGGCGTACAGGACCGTCAGACCAGGCTATACACTCTTGGCCGCCTATGTCCCCTGACTTAACGCCATGTGATTTCTTTCTGGTGGGATGTGTTAAACAATGTGTTTATGTTCCTCCCTTACCTTGTGACAATGATGAACTAAAAACCAGAATATCAGCTGCTGTAGCTTCAGTGACAGAAGACACCTTACGCTCAATTTGGGATGAATTCAGCTATTGGCTAGAGGTCATCTGTGCAGCCAATGGAGGACATATTGAACACTTATGATGGATTTTTATAATCTTCTGTCTTTTATGAGTAATTTAGTATGCAATTTGTTGGTGTTAAGCCCTACTTCCTAATAAATAATTCTATTTAAAATTGGGTCATTCTTTTTGGGACACCCTGTATTTCAGCTAAAAGAGTGCACTAGAAATAACAGACAATCATAAATTTTACTCCATCAACAAAGTATATTCCTGTATTATTGAATAGATGGTGGTTACAATTTACACCCAACATCTTAATTGAAGGGCTTATTTCACAGGTGGTACAAGTCCATTACCTCCACTTTTCTGATTATAGTGCTTCTGACATTAATGATCCAAACAAACAGAAAGAAAGGTTCATCTCTAGCAAGAAGCCATTTGCTTGAATATTTCTGGTATCTCAACTGCAGATTTTTCAGAACTCATTTAACTTTAGGACTCTGTATCTTAAAATAAACAAAAATGGACTTGTACCACTATTGAAATAAGCCCTTCAATTATGAGACAAAATTGCTGGCCGCCTTACCTTCAGCAACCTTGCTTTAGGACTATTGGTTTGTTCCTCAGAGAAAGAAGAGGAATAAGTAGGAAAAGCAAGAAGAAACAGGTTACTCAGACCCCAAAATTAAATGTTATACATTTTTTACAAGAAGGAAATTGATAGGGCCTGTGCTGTGGTTTGCAGGCATAAGGCTAACTGGCCACTGCCCAGAACAACTGGAAGGCGTGTTGGCCTCAGTGAACAGGTTTCAGGCTGCTGCTCTTAGCTACAGTGGTGTTGGGGCATCTGTGTCAAGAGCTGTTACACTTCTGGTGCTACTGGAGTCCCCCCGGACACACTGTTCTTACTACATCCCCCAACATGCAACATCTGACAAGTTTGTCTTCAGTCAAGGACAAATGGTGAAAGATGGTGGAATCACTTAAAGCTGGTTAAAATGCAAATGTGGGAACTGGCTGAACAACTATCTCACTACTGCTTAGCAACAAGAGTGAAGTACTATCCAGTGAGATAACACTTTTGAGCTAGCATGTCTGTTGGCCAGTGGGCAATTTTCATGCTGAGTTTGGACAAGCACAAAAGTTGGGTGTGTTGGTCATTGAGAGCTCCAGCATGAGTGAGTGGGTAATGGAGCACCTTAAGGGAATAGTAATCATCTACATCTAAATATATGCTCCACAAGCCACTGTATGGTGCATTGTAGACGGTGCCTTGCGCCACTGCTAGTCATTCCCTGTCCTTCCATTTGCAAATGGAGCGAGGAAAAAGCGAATATCTATGTACCTCCACACAAGCCCAAATTTCTCTTATCTTCGTGGTCCTTCCAGATATTTCCACTGAGGTCACGAAGCATCTCTGAAATACACTGAAGTGCCAAAGAAACTGGTATAGGTATCCATACTCAAATACAGAGATAAGTAAACAGGCAGAATAAGGCGGTGCGGGTGGCAATGGCAATATAAGACAAAAAGTGTGTGGCACAGTTGTTAGATCAGTTAATGCTGCTACTATGGCAGGTTATCAAGATCCAAGTGAGTTCGAACGTGCTGTTGTAGGCGGTGCACGAGTGATGGGACATAGCATCTCTGAGGTAGTGATGAAGTGGGGATTTTCCCATATGACCATTTCATGAGTGTGCCATGAATATCGGGAATCTGGTAAAACATCAAACCTCCAACATCACTGCGGCTGAAAAAAATAACCTACAAGAACAGGACCAACGATGAACGAAGAGAAACATTCATCATGACAGAAGTGCAACCCTTCTGTAAATTGCTGCAGATTTGAATGGTGGGCCATCAACAATTGTCAGCATGCAAACTGTCAATGAAACATCATCGATATGGACTTTCGGAGGTGGAGGCCCACTCGTATACCCTTGATGACTGCACTACACAAACTTTACATTTACACCTCACCTGGGCTCGTCAACACTGACATTGGACTATTGATGACAGGAAACATGTTGCCTGGTGGGATGAGTCTCTTTAAAATTGTATCGGGCAGATGGGTATGGCGACAACCTCAAGAATCCATGGGCCCTGTACGTCAACAGGGGACTGTTCAAGCTGGTGGAGGCTCTGAAACAGTGTGGGGCATGTGCAGCTGGAGTGATATGGGACTTCTTATACATCTAGGTATTACTCTGACAGGCGACATGCACATAAGCATCCTGTCTGATCAACTGCATCCATTCATGTCCATTGTGCATTCTGACAGACGTGGGCAATTCCAGCAGAACAATGAGACACCCCACACATCCAGAATTGCTACAGAGTGGCTCCAGGAACACTCTTCTGAGTTTAAACACTTCTGCTGGTGACAAAACTCCCCAGACATGAACATTATTGAGTATAACTGAGATGCCTTGCAACATGCTGTTCAGAAGAGATCTCCACCCCCTTGTACTCTTATGGATTTACGGACAGCCCTGCAGGATTCATGGTGTCAGTTCCCTCCAGCACTACTTCAGACATTAGTTGAGTCAATTCCACAACACATTGTGGCACTCCTGCATGCTTGAAAGGGTCCTACATGATATTAGGCAGGTTACCAGTTTCTTTGGCTCTTCAGTGAACTCGCATGTTGATCAGACCTACTAGTAACAAATCTAGCAGGGTTCCTCTAAAATGCTTCTTTTAATCTGATCTGGTGGCAATGCCACACACTCGAGCACCGATCAAGAGTGAGTTGGACTAGTGTTCTACATGCAGTCTCCTTTATATATGAGCAACATTTTCCTAAAATTTTCTCAATAAACCAACCAACCATTTGCCTATCCTGCTACTGTCCTTACATGCTTATTCAATTTCATATCACTTTGCAACTTTATGCCTAGATATATAACTGTCGTGACTGTGTCAAGCAACACACTACTAATGCTCTATTCAAACTTTAGAGGTCTGTTTTTGCTATTCATGTGTCTGGAGCTGAGTGGTAGGATTAAACCAGTGGCTCAGATGATTTTGCTATAGTGAGGAATGTGAATTTTATGATGTCAGATGTAAATTCTTGACCTGAAGTAACATACTGAGAACTGCAGAGTCCCTTCTGATGGGGTAAGACACGCACTACACAAAAGAAATGGTTACTCATGTAGCAGAGTATGTCTGGCATACACATGAAGGTTTCTTTGATTAGATGCCCCTCCTTAGACCATTCATGAACTTCCTAATGAAATCGAAAAGAAATCAGGCACATTACTTTCAGAGGTGAACTTTCATCCTTGCAGATAGGAAAGAGAAAACGCCAGTGTGATATTAATAAACTGCACAAACATCCATCGCAAGGTTACAGAACAATGAAAGGTAATAATCCTCACATAGCAATGGAACAGAAAGCAAAAGTGAAATCCTAAATTCAGACTGGAATATATATGGCATGAATGGATTAGACACCAGTGATTGTCGCATACTTATTACTGTAAAGAACTCTCGTATGATATCTGGTGAGGTCATTGCAGATTCCAAATGTGAAATAATCTGGATGAAGTTAAGCATCAAATGTAGATCCTTGGTAATGGATGCTTTCATAAGCCACCAGTGTAAGAGACTGTAGTGGCAAAATGCTTCAGAGACAACTTTGAGAATGTCATGAATAAGTTTCCTGGTTACGGTAATGTAATAGAGAGGGTCCTCCACTTGACAGACTTGACAGTTATGCAATACGAGAGCCTAATGATTAAAACTACTACCAGATCCATATGAGATGATTCTGAATGTTTTGTCCGAAAACTACTTCAAGCAGATAATTACAGAACCAAATCATCAGGAAAATATCTTAGACCTCGTAGCAACTAACAGATCTGGACTCTTTGAATCAGTTAATGTAGAGGAGGGCATCAGTGATCCTAAGGCTGTGACAGCACCAATTATTAATAGTGTTACAACGAAAGACATCATTCCATGGGGCTGTATTTTAAAATTTTACTTTGTCGAGCACTACTAGTTTCAACCATGGCCAATTTTCAAGTACATCTATAATAGGTGAAGGAGACATCATCTTCATCTCATTTTTTTATGATTTATTAATGGCTCTGAGCACTATGGGACTCAACTGCTGTGGTCATAAGTCCCCTAGAACTTAGAACTACTTAAACCTAACTAACCTAAGGACAACACACAACACCCAGCTTTATGATTTATCCCCATCTGTTGTAGATGCATTTGAAAATGGGCCATGCCCTAAGCTTGTAGTGCAGAATAAAGCACAATATTTGATCACAGCCTTGTGGATTATGCCTTTCCTCAAATTTATCATGGCTGCCCACTCAGAAGATAATGGGTGTTGTTGCAAGGAATGTTAATAAAGGTAGGAAAATATTTTTGCTTACTAAAAGTGACAGATGCAGACTGGAGAGTATCTCAGTAGTCAACATCATCTATTCAGCTTGAAGACCAAAGATCAGGAAGATAAATCAATAACATTCAAAACCACTGTACAGCCATGTATGGGCCAAGCAAGATTGTGAGGTATGGGAATGTTCCACCATGGTTGAATGGAACGACAAAAAAGATGCTACGGAAGCAAAAACAATTTCAATCACAGATTTAAGTGAAACCAAAGGCTAGTTAATAAATGAAAGCTGAGTGAAGCCAAGAAAATGTGTAGCAATAGCACTGCAAGAAGTGTTCAGTAAATTCAAAAGCAAAATTTTGCCAACCATTCAAACTAAAAATCCTATGTTTATTAGGTCCACTGTCGCCACACTGGCACTGAAACAAAAGATAAAAGAGAGAAGCCTGAAATAACAAATTTCAACTTCTAAGATCGATTCATCACAAAAGATTATATCGTGCGTATCTTCTTTCAGTACTGCACAAAATGCCTAAAATGTCAGATATTGAAATAAATGATCACAGAATAGAAAACAGACTAAAACTGACAACTGTAGGGTGCCCCTAAACAGGTCAGGTGTGCACAAAACATCAGAGACTGCTATCCAGTTAGCTGGTGTGTGCAGGGTGCACACAAAGTTTTATTTTTATTTTTTTCCTTTTTTTTAAGATTAGGTGACACACTATCCAATCCAGATAACAATAGCCATAGGAAGCCAAGAAGTATCAGTGTAAGATCGAAAGAAATGCCTCTCGCAGATGAGAGTATTAAAATCCTAGTGGTTAACTGCCAAAGCATTTGCAAGAAAGTGCCATTGTTGAAAGCACTCCCCTGAAAAGCAGTGAACCTCACATAATACTAGTTATAAAAAAGCTGGTTGAAAACTGAAATTCATAGTAGTGAGATTTGAGGGCAAAATGTATGTGTATATCGAAATGACAGGCTAATGGGAAATGGATAAGGTGTATTTTTCAAACCCGCCAAGATAGACATTGAAGCTGCATGTAAGATTTTTTGGGCTGGACATAAAATAGCAACTGGCTCCTTCTCTCACCCACCAGACGCATTTCCTGATTTGACATAAAACTTCAGAGAAAACCTCAGTTCGCTTGTGTGTAAGTTCCCGAATCATACCGTAATCATCGATGCAGACTTTAATCCTACAATTACAGTTTTGCTAGTGGTTGGTGTGATAAGACATCCTGTGGAACATTAATAAATGCCATCTCTGAAAACCACCTAGAGCAGATAGTTCGGAACCCCACCCATTACAGAAATATATTGGATCTAATGTCAAGAAATAGACCTGACCTCTTTGATGATGTCCACATTGTGAACATGATGCAGTTGTGGCAATAATGATTACCAAAGTGTCATATCTCAATGAGGAACTTGCAAATTTCAGCACAGGGCGGGAGCATGTAGAGGAACTATGGCTCGGGTTTAAAAACACAATTTACCGCACACTGGATAGATACGTACCCAATAGAACAGTTCATAGTGTGAAGGACCCTCCTTGGTATGCACTCACTATAAAGAAACTTCTGAAGAAAGAGAGACTATTGCATAATAAACCTAATACAAAGCATAGGACTATATATAGAGAGATGCTGAAGAAACATGTTTAGCTGTCAAGAGAGCAATGCATGAAGACTTCAGTGACCTACCAATGCAGAATATTGTCAAATGATCTTTCACAAAACCCAAAGAAATTCTGGTTGTACAAAAAGGGTATTAGTAGCACCAAAGTTAGTATCCATTCCCTAGCAATTAAGGCAGGAACTCAATGATTCTGGGCAGCTATTCAGTTCTGAACAGTCAGGTCTTCACCCATACCTCAGCAGGTGCCTCAGTGTTCAGTGTGTTAGATTGTGGAAAGTCTTATTTGCAAATTCCTATGTACAAGAACATACCCAAGACAGTGAATATCATTCCATTTACACTTTATTAATTTCTTTACATGCAACAGAGACTTGGCAGATAGTCACAGACAAGATTCTTTTCAAGTTCACCTTCCACTACACACATCACATACGCCAACAATATCTCAGTCTTTCCATTTCCCCACATGAACATGAAGAGCATCTCTTACTTATTTTCAAAACATTTCAACATTTTGGCACTGTACTCAGTGATAACAAATGTCAGCTGCAGAAACATGAAGTTACCTCTCTTGGTCATGCTGTTAGCAGTAACAGCATACAGCTTATTACACAAAGCACAGAACTCAGCTTGCAGGTGCCAAGGCCATGAACTACACCAAGACTCTCAGAATGGTAAACTTTTATCATAGGCTCTCACCTTACATAGCTGCCATTCAGACTCCATCAACGAATGTTCAGGCAGGCAAACACACATCTGGCAAATTAGACCTTGTGTGGGCCCTGCAGATGCAATGAGCATTTGACCAGGCTATCACATTGCCACACCCACTACCTACTGCCTCTCTGTTGATCACTGTGATGTGAGCAATTCTGCTACTGATCTAGTGCTTCAGCAGACAACAGTAGGAGTACAGCAACAGCCACATTTTTTCTCCAAGAACCTGACTGATTCTCAGCATGAGTGGTCAGCATACAATAAGGAATTGTTCATGATGCATCAAGCAGTGCACCATTTCGAAGATGATATTGAAGGCAGACCGTTTACCATCTACACCAATCACCAACCATTGACGGACTCCATCTGCTACACATCAAGAAAATTATACTATCCATGGTATTTCTTATCATGATTATATTGCACACTTAATGACTGATATCTGATATCTTCACTGTGCAGACAACATTGTCACAGGCTTCTCTCCCGGATCAGTTCACTCTCAGTGGATACTGATTAAGATGCGCTGGGCATGGTACAACTACAAGACACAATTATTTGACCTCCTACTTGACACTATGGCCGACTTGCAGATCAAACATTGCTCTGTTCCTGGTTCATCAGCATAAGTTTTAAATGACATGTCACAAAAACACCTTAGACCCCTCACCCAGTCATTATGTGGGAGGCTACTTTTGACAGACTGCATGGACCATCACATCTGGGTGACCATGCAGCAGCTAGATTAGCCACAAACTGTTTCGTGTGGCCCAACATCACACATGATTATAAATATTGGGCTCAAGCTTGTACAGCTTGCCAATGCTCTAAAATAGGTTGGTATCCACAGCCATAACATAGTTACTATTTGATATCCAAGGTTAAGTCCAGCATGTTTACATGGATCTTAATGGACCCCTCACAGAATCAGAATTTTTCCATTACATTCTCTCAGCCATCAGCAGCAAGACACACTCCTCCTCCTCCTCCTCCTCCTCCTCCTCCTCCTCCCCCCTTACCAACTCGACGACATCTCATGTCTCACTCAAGAACCATATTTGCACAAAAGAAGTGGCTTAAAAAACACTTGTTTCATCACCTCTCGAGTTCATCAGCCTTCGATCCTTACCACTTACCAAGTTGGATTAATAGAAAAGAGTGGGAAAGACAGACAGACAGACAAGACAGGCGGGGGTGGCGGGGGGGGGGGGGGGGGGGGGGGGGAAGCCAACAAAGAAGTTTTTAATCACTTGGCTGTTCTAGTCTCTGTGAGAATGTTATGGACAGGCTCCACTAACTCCAGTGGCAGATGCTATAAGAGAGAGGCTGTGCCGCACAGAGAGATTTGCTGTTAAAATTCTATGAGTGAACATTCCAGGAAGAGAGAGGCAAAATATTACTTCCTCACCTTATTTCTCAAATTACCACACTGATTTGGGGAGGGGCAGGGGGGGGGTGAAGCTATTAGTACCAGAAGTACCCTCTCCCATCCACCATAAAGTTTCTTGGGAAGACAAATGTAGATGTAGAGGAATCCATTTGTTGTGAGGGCAAGTAAGGAAGGAAGATTGGGTCATTAGAGAAGGAGCACAAGCTCTTATTGTGTGAAGTATGGGGAAGGAAATTGGCCATGCCCCTTCAAAGGAACCATCCTGCCATTTGCTTGGAGGAATTTAGGGCAATTACGGAAAACCTAAATCTGGACAGCCAGATGCGGGTTTGAACCATTGTCCTACCAAATGCGAGTTCAGTGTGCTAATCACTGTGCTATTTCACTCAGTGTGAGGATGTGAAGAAAGGAATATGGAGAGGGAGGCATCAGAGAGTAGGAGGTCAAAGTTAGTACACTGATAAGTACAGTACCAGCTATAGAACACAGACGATGAGGACAGAGTGAAAAGTAGAGGTTGGAGGGAAGGATCACTGGGAGGTAGAGGTAGCAACTGCAAAAGTTAGGAATGTGGCATTGGCAAACTAGCTCTGGTGGAGACAGAGTTGTGTTTAGTGGGCAACGACATGGTAGTGTGGAGAGGGATTGGGAGACAGAAAAGTAGAAGAGGGAGACAGCAGAAAGGACTGTGATGACAATGACTAACGAAGGTTTGTTAGTCATTGTCATCACCCATCAGCCCCTTCCCTGTTCCCATTCCAGCACTACACAGCTCTCTATTCCACCCAAGCATTTTTTACTCCTCTCCTTTCCTGCTATCCCCCCCCCCCCCCCCCACCCCCACCTCTCCCCCACTCACTGTCTCTCCACTATATGATGAGTAGCAACTATCCTTTTCATAATACTGTACATGTTGGTCCAACTTCTGTGATTGCCATTTTTAGCTATTCAACAGAACTGCTCACCATAATATCCATTAGCATATTAACTACAGGTTAACATAACTTCAGATACCCATCATCATTCCTCAAAGTTTTAATATCCCACTTCTTTACGTACTGATTCTTCCTGACCATTCCCTTAAACTTCAGCCTACACTTCGTCATACCTCAATCATGATCTGAGTGCTCCTGGTATGCCTTACAGTCCATTATTTAATTTTGGAATCTCCGTTTTACCATGATGTAATCCATCTGATATCTTTCCATCTATAAGCCTTTTCCAAGTATTCCTCATCTTGTGACTCTCGAACTGTGCATCTGTTGTTACCAGCTGAAATATTTATTGCAGAACTCATGGTGATTTCTCCTTCCTCATTCTTATTAATGAGCTGATATTTTCCTTTATCTCTGTGTTCTATGTCACTTCCTACCACAGCATTCCCCCCCCCCCCCCCAATGATTATTAGCTTCCCATCTCTCTTTATAAACTGAGTTGAGTTACGTGTTCAATACTCTCATATATTCTTAGAGAGAGAGAGAGAGAGAGAGAGAGTGTGTGTGTGTGTGTGTGTGTGTGTGTGTGTGTGTGTGTGTGGGTGGGTGGGTGGGTGGGTGGGGGGGGGGGTTATTCTAACTCAAGAAAGGATTGACTGAAAGCCAATAAGTTTTCTTTCTCTTCTGTGCACCTGTCAATGACTAAACTCTGCCACTATTCGGTGTGTGGTATTCTTTACTCCTAAAATTATATACATTCTAACACAACTTTCCCACTATAAATATACATTCAGATATTTTGTTCCAAAAAATTATCAGAGTACAATTTTACAAATTTTTTACTAACCTTAAGAATTAGCAAAGGTGCTTTCTTCCCTGGAATCAGTGCTGTGGTTATGATAACATCTACTTCTCGTGCCTGTCTGGCAAACAATGCATGTTCTGCCTCGATGAATTCTTTTGACATTTCCTTGCTGTAGCCACCAGCACCTTCGCCTTCCTCCTGCATGGAAAATGAGGAAAAAATACCAAATGAGATGTTGCATTAGTAAATGAAGTCCAGTATTTTGGAAACAGTCATAAAACTAAATGACTATTTTGTTCCATATCAAAATATATCAGTAACTGGATGGAAACTGAAGAGAGTTAGAATTTAAATGTATAACTCCACCTTAATGGAAATTTCCAGAAATTCAGCTCCCATAGACTCCACTTGTTCCTTAACAGCTGATCGTGTGTCAAAGGCACGAACTATTGCACCCATGTTCTTTGCCTGTCCAATGGCTGCCAAGCCTGCTACACCACCTCCTATCACGAGGATCTTGGCAGGTGGTACCTTACCTGCTGCTGTTATCTGACCTTACATAATGAAAAGAAAATTCATGTGTTATTGAAACAATACAATCACAATAATTTACTTTCCTCAAATTAATAATAATAATAATAATAATAATAATAATAATAATAATTTAAAAACACATATTGTCACACTATAATCAAAATAAAGTCCAAATTTGGAAGCAGGGTAGTACAACATTTAGCAATAAAATCATGTTTATTACAAACACGAATGTACAGCTAGAATAAAACCGAACTGAACACCTGGATGGAGAGGGCAGCTGTTTATACAAACACTGAATATTACAGAATATACAAACATAGGGAATTTAGAGAACCTTCCAGAACTGATATATATTAAATGACAATTTCTTCTTAAATTTTATTAACATGGCCAGTTAATTATTTCATTATCCAGTTGTATTCTGCTTTAATTTAAAAATATTCTAATTTTGCAACAAATGAATAGACCCATGTGTAAATTTATTTCAATATTTCCTTTGTTCTTTCTTTTACTTACTGCACCATCAACGTCTTTCAGTTTTTTGCTTGAAATTAATTCCCCTCAAGTCTGAATAAAATCATTACCTCATATGAGCTTATTTGCAATTCATCAATCATTACGGGGAATGGTACGTTATCATTTTATTAATTGTTTATAACTCCACAATACACATAAAAATGAGTTTTCCCATTTGTTTTTTCTAATATTTGTCCTTATTGTGTGTGCCACTTTCAGACCATGATTTCTTAACTTTCAAAATAGTTGTTATGAATGGAGCCTTAGATACTACTCTGCAGTTATAGTATGGTATCTAATATGCAAATGGCTCAATCAGTATACTGACAAAGCCACATGAATTTTTCTTTCTCATGACTGCCCATACCTGTTCTTCACTTGTTTAATAGCCAAAGTTTTATTTTCAAATTTTGTGTTTTACTTCTGCTCTGAGAGTATTTCCATAGTTGTAAATAGTAGTTGCACACAATAAAAGTTGTAAAGAAACAAAATTATAAAGAAACACAGGACACACAAGAAAATCCAAAACTTGAAAGCGTAATAATAACGCAAAAGTACCTGTGAAAAATCGTCCAAAATTATTTGCAGCTTCAATTACAGCTCTGTAACCTGCGACATTTGCCATAGAGCTAAGAGCATCAAACACTTGAGCTCTCGATATCCGAGGAACACAATCCATTCCTGAAACGGCAATAGGAAAACGTAAATAGTGTGTCACCAACGGTGTCACAACTGTTTCCAGATATATAACAAAGGAACAAGAAATCACAGCTGGCTACATTAATAATGGAAACACATTAAATATATTCTAAATATAGATGGTATCAAATGAAAATTCAATTGAGGAAACTTATAAAAAATGAGGCTATCAATTACCCTCACTATATGAGATGTGTAGTACTGCCGATAAATACATACAAGAGTAAAAGTGCCACTCTTCTAGCTTTCAGAAACATTAGTTCCTTCCTCAGCAAGGAGAGGGGGATAGGTTGTGAAACATTAAAAGTAAGAGCAGGTCATTCATACCTCAGGATGTGAGCGACTCACCTGTAGAGAAGATTTTTATGTTTGTCTGTTGGCGGTACTACAGATTTTGCCTCCTGAAGGTATATTCTGGCAGCAATTATGTCTCATGCAATATGTAGAGTTTATTAACATTTTTCACCCAAGAAGGAAAGTGAGGTAGCACAAATAAATGTGAAAGTGAGAAAGGTAAAAGCTGAGCATAAAAAAATGAATAGTCAATCAAGATACAAGCACAACGTACAAATAAAGAAAACAGTAAATGTGCAGCTTTTCAGAGATCCAGTTGATTGCTTAAAATGAAGCTACTACAAGTAAAATCGAATGATAAGGATTTGAAGAATTGATGAAGAAAAATGGGTGAATTAGGGAAGTCATTAATATTTTAATTTAAGGAAAACAGAGGTGAAAGTAGGAGGCAAGTCAGTGAACGAAAAATTGTGTAATTGTTTTCGAGCAGTGTGGCACATTTAGTGTACTAACTGATATTCATTTTTCAAACTAGTTCTATGTGCCACAGTTAGTTACTACTGAGGATAATTAATAACAATTTCATTATTAAACACTAAAACTGAAGAAAGTTAACCAATCACTACAGATGAATTATCTGATACACATACATGCATGTAACTGCATAAAGATTCATCATACATCAATCAACTATAAGTAAGGGATCACCTCTCTTTCTCTCTCTTTTTTTTATTGTTTGCATCCTGGAATATCTGTAATTGCAAAACATTAGAGTATTAACAACTGAAGATTCAAAATATTCACCCAGTTTGCTGAAGAAACCATGTGAATTGCATTACGAAGAAAATAATTTTATAATAAACATGGGACACCACTCCAATTTACAAAGAAAAGCAAAAAATGAAAAAGTTTGTGTCCACAAATCAGCATGGATTCATAAAGCATGAATCACATGCAACTCACATGATATCATGCCAACCATGGGTGAAAGGCAACAGGCAAACTGCGTATATCTGGAAAGCACTTGACAGTGCTCCACTGCAGACTGTTAATGAAGGTAAAAGCATATGGACTAGGTTCCCAGATATGACAGTGGTCTGGAGACTTCTTAAGTGATAGACTCCAGTACGTTGTCCTCAATTGTGAGTGTTCATCAGAGACAAGGGTATCATCTGAAGGCTGTATATAGAACATTAGGGTGACCCATTCTTGGGCATTGCTTGAGTGTTTGTAATCTCCAGCAGGTCAGACTAAAGAAAGACACTGAAGCAATTCTGAGGCAGGCTGCTAGATTTCGTATTGGTATATTTGGACAGCATGTAGGCATTACAGAGACATTTTGTAAACTCAAATTGGAATGCCTGGAGGGATGACAATGTTCATTTCATGGAATACTGTTGAGAATATTTAGAGGACCAGCATCTGAAGCTGACTGTAGCACGATTCTACTGCCACCAACATACATCTTGCATAAGGGACAGGAACATAAGAGGCATATAGATAGTCACTTTTCCTTCACTCTGTTTGCGAGTGGAACATGAAAGGAAGTGACTAGCAGTGGGACAAGGTACCCTCCACCGGGCAATACACAGTGCCTTGTGGAGTACATACACTCCTGGAAATGGAAAAAAGAACACATTGACACCGGTGTGTCAGACCCACCATACTTGCTCCGGACACTGCGAGAGGGCTGTACAAGCAATGATCACACGCACGGCACAGCGGACACACCAGGAACCGCGGTGTTGGCCGTCGAATGGCGCTAGCTGCGCAGCATTTGTGCACCGCCGCCGTCAGTGTCAGCCAGTTTCCCATGCCATACGGAGCTCCATCGCAGTCTTTAACACTGGTAGCATGCCGCAACAGCGTGGACGTGAACCGTATGTGCAGTTGACGGACTTTGAGCGAGGGCGTATAGTGGGCATGCAGGAGGCCGAGTGGACGTACCGCCGAATTGCTCAACACGTGGGGCGTGAGGTCTCCACAGTACATCGATGTTGTCGCCAGTGGTCGGCGGAAGGTGCACGTGCCCGTGGACCTGGGACCGGACCGCAGCGACGCACGGATGCACGCCAAGACCGTAGGATCCTACGCAGTGCCGTAGGGGACCGCACTGCCACTTCCCAGCAAATTAGGGACACTGTTGCTCCTGGGGTATCGGCGAGGACCATTCGCAACCGTCTCCATGAAGCTGGGCTACGGTCCCGAACACCGTTAGGCCGTCTTCCGCTCACGCCCCAACATCGTGCAGCCCGCCTCCAGTGGTGTCGCGACAGGCGTGAATGGAGGGACGAATGGAGACGTGTCGTCTTCAGCGATGAGAGTCGCTTCTGCCTTGGTGACAATGATGGTCGTATGCGTGTTTGGCGCCGTGCAGGTGAGCGCCACAATCAGGACCGCACACAGGGCCAACACCCGGCATCATGGTGTGGGGAGCGATCTCCTACACTGGCCGTACACCACTGGTGATCGTCGAGGGGACACTGAATAGTGCACGGTACATCCAAACCGTCATCGAACCCATCGTTCTACCATTCCTAGACCGGCAAGGGAACTTGCTGTTCCAACAGGACAATGCACGTCCGCATGTATCCCGTGCCACCCAACGTGCTCTAGAAGGTGTAAGTCAACTACCCTGGCCAGCAAGATCTCCGGATCTGTCCCCCATTGAGCATGTTTGGGACTGGATGAAGCGTCGTCTCACGCGGTCTGCACGTCCAGCACGAACGCTGGTCCAACTGAGGTGCCAGGTGGAAATGGCATGGCAAGCCGTTCCACAGGACTACATCCAGCATCTCTACGATCGTCTCCATGGGAGAATAGCAGCCTGCATTGCTGCGAAAGGTGGATATACACTGTACTAGTGCCGACATTGTGCATGCTCTGTTGCCTGTGTCTATGTGCCTGTGGTTCTGTCAGTGTGATCATGTGATGTATCTGACCCCAGGAATGTGTCAATAAAGTTTCCCCTTCCTGGGACAATGAATTCACGGTGTTCTTATTTCAATTTCCAGGAGTGTATATACCAGGTGTAGAAGTATGAAACCAGATTTTCCCTATAGATGGTGCCAGCTGTCAGTGTAGGGCCCGTGAGACCACATCTGCAGTGCCATCTACTTCCTGTAATGGCTGACATCGAATGTCAACACACAGTAACCCACATTCCATACATCAATGCCTGTGTCAAACCCATTAACATATCGAGTTTTGGGCCTATGAACTATGATTTGCAAACAGCATTGGTTTTCTGATATCATTTGAAGAAAACTGCTGCAGAGTTGCATCAAATGCCTGTTGAAGCTTTCATCAAACATGCTCTCAGGAAACCACAGTGTTTTGAGTGGGTCAAGAAATTCAAAAGTCGTAATTTTGATGTGAGAAACAATGAGCAAGGGAAACCACTGAAAAAGTTCAAAGACAATGAATTGCAAGCCTTATTGGATGAAGATGATACTCAAACTCGGCAGGAACTCACACTACTATTGAATGTAATGCAGAAAGCTGTTTCTCTTTGGTTGAAAGCTATAGGAAAGGTGCAGAAAGTGGGAAAATAGTTTCTGCACAAACTGAATGAAGGACAGCAAGCAAATCTAAAGACCACTTGTGAAATGCTGCTCGCCAGATACAAAAGAAAGTCGTTTCTCCATCGAATAGTGATAGGTGATGAAAGATTGACATATTTTGAGAATCCTAAGTGTCATAAATCATGGGTGAATCCAGGAAAACCATCAACATCCACTGCACGACCAAATCGCTTTCAAAAGAAGACAATGCTCTGTGTTTAGTGGGATCGGAAGGGTGTCATCTATTGTGAGCTGCGAAAACCTGGTGAAACCATTAACACTGATCATTAGCATCAGCAAATGATCAATTTAAATTGAGCATTATGTGAAAATTGACCGGAATATAGAAAAGGCAACACAAAGTCATATTTCTCCATGATTATGCCCCATCACACATAGCAAAACATGTCAGGGAAACAATCAAGGCAATCAGCTGGGAAATACTAGGGGATGCAGCCTATTCTCCAGACTTGGCTCCATCTGATTGTCATCTGACACACTGTCACTGAACAATGCTTCAATCTTATGAAAATATATGAAAATGGCTTGCCGACTGGTTCGCTTCAAAACAAGAACTGTGTTTTTTGGCATGGTGTTCATAGCCTGTCGGAGAGGTAGGAGAAATTTAAAAATAACAATGGAGGTTATGCTGAACAATCAATCTACGGACCTGTAATTATTGCAACCAAATTCCAGTTTCACACTTCTAAAACAGGTATATGTATATGTAGAACATACATAAACAAGAAACTCATTATAATTTTGATGGGAAATGAATTCTACAGTTTTATAATCACTGGTGGTTTGGAAATATATTAACAATACAGTCTCAGTGTGGTTCCATGGTGAGAAAAGAATGATGAAATTCTTTGTGAATCTGATGCCTATCCATGTTGTTGTTGTTGTTGCTATGGTCTTCAGTCCTGAGACTTGTCTGTTGCAACTCTCCATACTAATCCACCCTGTGCAAGCCGCCTCATCTCCGAATAACTACTGCAACCTACATCCTTCTGAATCTGCTTAGTGTATTCATCTCTTCGTCTCCCTCTATGATTTTTACCCTCCACACCTCAATCCAGTACTAAGTTGGTGACCCTTGATGCCTCGCAACATGTCCTACCAACAGATCCCTTCTTCTAGTCAAGTTGTACCACGAATCTTCTTCTCCCCAGTTCTCTTCAGTATCCCCTCATTACTTACATGATCTACCCAACTAATCTTCATCATTCTTCTGTAGCACCACACTTTGAAAGCTTCTATTGTCTTCTTCTCTAAACTAGTTATCGTCCACGTTTCACTTCCATACATGGCTTCACTCAATACAAATACTTTCAAGAAATACTTCCTGACACTTAAATATATACTCAATGATAGCAAATTTCTTTTCTTCAGAAACGCTTTCCTTGGCATAGCCAGTCTACATTTTATACCCTCCCTACTTTGAGAGTCATCAATTACTTAGCTTCCCAAAATACAAAACTCATCTACTACTTTAAGTGTCTCATTTCCTAATCTGATCACTTCACCATCACCTGATTTAATTCCACTACATTCCATTACCCTCTTTTAGCTTTTGTTGATGTTCATCTTATATCCTCCTTTCAAGGCAATGTCCATTCTGTTCACCTGCTCTTCCAGGTCCTTTGCTGTCTCTGACAGAATTACAAGGTCGTTGGCAAACCTCAAAGTTTTTATTTCTTCTCCATGGATTTCAATTTCTACTCCAAATTTTTCTTTTGTTTCCTTCACTGCTTGCTCAATATACAGACTGAATAACATCAGGGATAGGCTACAACTCTGTCTCACTCCCTTCTCAACCACTGCTTCCTGCTTCCCTTTCGTGCCCCTCAACTCTTATAACTGTCATCTGGTTTCTGTACAAACTGTAAATAGCCTTTTACTCCCCGTATTTTACCCCTGACACCTTCAGAATTTGAAAGACAGTATTGCAGTCAACATTGTCAAAAGCTTTCTCTAAGTCTACAAACACTAGAAACATAGGTTTGCCTTTTCTTAACCTATCTTCTAAGGTAAGTCATAGGGTCGGTTTTGCCTCGCAAGTTCCAACATTTCTACGTAATCCAAACAGATCTTCCCCGAGGTCGGCTTCTACCATTTTTTCCATTCATCTGTAAAGAATTCATGTTAGTACTTTGCAACATCAACTTATTAAATTGATAGTTTGGTGATTTTCACACCTGTCAGCTCATGCTTTCTTTGGGATTGGAATTATTATATTCTTCTTGAAGTCTGTGGGTATTTCACCTGTCTCATACATCTTGCTCACCAGATGGTAAGAGTTTTGTCATGGCTGGCTCTCCCAAGGCTATCAGTATTTCTAATGGAATGTTGTCTACTCCCAGGGCCTTGTTTTGAATTAGGTCTTTCAGTGCTCTGTCAAATTCTTCAGCTGCATCACATCTCCCACTTCATTTTCAACTATGACCTCTTCCATTTCTATAATAATGCCCTCAAGTATATCTCCCTTGTATAGAAGCTCTATATACACTTCCACTTTTTTTGCTTTCCCTTCTTTACTTAGGACTGGTTTTTAATCTGAGCTCTTGATATTCATACAGGTGGTTCTCTTTTCTCCGAAGGTCCCTTTAATTTTCCTGAAGGCAGTCTGTCCATAAGAATATTAAATTTACCATGTAATGTGAGAAAACTGGAAGTCTGCTGCTTTTGTGTGTGGTTCAGGGGGAGCACACTGGTCTTTAGGACATTACTTTTACTGTAAACTTTCCCATAGCAGTATGGATTTACAAGTGAAAGCACCCAGTTGCCAAGGTCATTTACAATGATATTCTTTGAACATTGATTCACAAGTCCCATCTTGTGCCCAACAATGACAATCTCCAGAACAAGCTAGTACAAAACTTCTGGATGAACTGACACACTTACAATCGACATTAATTCAAGCAAGTTCTCTATGACAGAATGCAAGATTAGCTACAGCAATACAAAGAGTACAAAAAATACTTTCTTCCTTATGTGGGGTACTTTACTTAAATAACAGAACTATAAAGAAATATCAAATCTATTTGAATTGATCTTCCATCTGCCACCAAAGACAGTAGTCTTTCAGTGTATTGAGGAATGACCTTACTAACATGTGCATGAATCTTAAAAAATTAGTTTGAAGTGGTCAATGTTACATAAAACAAACCCCACACATTAAACGACAACAAGGCATCAGATATTGGTGGCATACCTGCCCTCTTCAGCCAAATAAATATGTGCTGTCAGAGCACTGTATTTATATTCTCCAATCCAATGAATTAGGACAATATTCAGATCCTGACTAAGACCTTATCTTTTTACTGGGATCCGTATGCATCCCATTTTAAGCTACATACTGCATGTGTCATATTTCCTAAATTGCTAAGAATAATCATTATAAAGTCAAAGATCCATATCTTCTAAACAAGGAAATTATTTTGGGACTATGTGAGAGAAGTGACTACCAGATTTGAATTTACATTTTTTTGTTTACAAATTAGGTGCTACATGCATACCTGATTTACATGGTGTATTTCATAACAGATCTGACTTTGCTGCTCATAATTTCTGCAAATTTTCAAGATTTTTATGAGGACTGGGTCCATGGCCTTAATGTAATTATTGGACCACATCATTTCACTCACAGCTGATTAGAATATTTCTTGTGACTACTATTTTGACATTTTGTCACTTTCAAGCATAGTGAGATGTAAAGCTCCACACTAGAATGTTAAGGTATGACATGCTGGAATATAGTTGGATGATGGTATAAGTATACTGGCTCTTCCACATACCATGTAAGCAAGAGCCATTTGGCAACCACAGTAACAGAAATCAGCTAAAAATATAAATGTAAATTTCGTGTGACTAGGGCCTCCTGTCGGGTAGACCGTTCACAGGGTGCAAGTCTTGCGATTTGATGCCCATTCGGCAACTTGCGCATCGATGGGGATGAAATGATGATTAGGACAACAAAACACCCAGTCCCTTATTGGAGAAAATCTCTTACCATGCCGGGAATTGAACCCGGGCCCTTAGGATTGACATTCTGTCGCACTAACCACTCAGCTACAGCTTGTATGCTGTATACTGTATATTGTGGCTATAGTTTTTATTTTTACAGAAGCTTATAGCTGTTACTGTGCTAGCCACATGGCTCATGCTAATATGGTGTGAGGAAGAGTGGATATACTTATTCCACCGTACACATTTGAATTCTTACTACTGGTTACTATGTTCTCATGTGCCACTATGCTTGAAAATTACAAACCTTCAAAACTGCAATCACAATACGTATTTTTAACATCCACATGTGCAACACCTACGTAGTTATCTGGGTAGGGAGGTTAACAGAGGTACGCAAAAGATGGTTGACAAAAGCCACTTCATTGCAAATAACACTGCACAAGCTAAAACACATGTTTACAATACAATAATCAGAATCAGACTGATGGAAGCAAAGAATGTCTGTATTAATCTGCTTCAGGTAGACATCAGAGGCTGTATATTTGAAATGCTTTTTGACTGCTTCACAGTCCTCACAGATCCTTTATTGTATGATTATATGTTAGCAGAAGAAACACTGGTAGCAGTTACTTCTGTAAAATATCTGGGAGTATGCGTACGGAATGATCTGAAATGGAATGATCATATAAAATTAATTGTTGGTAAGGCAGGTGCCAGGTTGAGATTAATTGGGAGAGTCCTTAGAAAATGTAGTCCATCAACAAAGGAGGTGGCTTACAAAACACTCGTTCGACCTATACTTGAGTATTGCTCATCAGCGTGGGATCAGTACCAGGTCAGGTTGACAGAGGAGATAGAGAGGATTCAAAAAAGAGCGGCGCGTTTCGTCACAGGGTTATTTGGTAAGCGTGATAGCATTACGGAGACGTTAAGCAAACTCAAGTGGCAGACTCTGCAAGTGAGGCACTCTGCATCGTGGTGAAGCTGGCTGTCCAGGTTTCGAGACGGTGCGTTTCTGGATGAGGTATCTAATATATTGCTTCCCCTTACTTATACCTCCCGAGGAGATCATGAATGTAAAATTAGAGAGATTCGAGCGTGCACGGAGGCTTTCCGGCAGTCGTTCTTCCCGCGAACCATACGCGACTGGAACAGGAAAGGGAGGTAATGACAGTGGCACGTAAAGTGCCCTCCACCACACACCGTTGGGTGGCTTGCGAAGTATAAATGTAGATGTAGATGTATGCAGTCCCCACAACCATATTCTGCATATTTTGTTGTATGAAACAATTGTCTAAACATAAAATGCTGTGATACCGAAATTACATTACAGTTACTCATGTTGCATGGGATCCTACAGAGAGGGTCTTGTGTTGTGGAAATATCTATGGCAAACTGTAATAACTATGAAGTACACACCAAAAACATTCATCTTCTTGGCAGCCAATGCATCCACAAGTTCTTTATTTTGTCCAGGATAGATAAATGATATAAGAGTTGTTCCATTCCTGAAGTTTGGAACTTCCGTGAGAGTGGGTTGGCGCACTTTCAATACTAAATCTGAAAGTTAAACACACACAAGCTTCTGAGTTTCGAGTTGTAATAATCTATTTATTCTCTAATAATAATAATAATAATAACAATGACAATAATAATGATAATTAGAAAATTTCAAAGTAATTAAATCAAACTTGATAATTTCTTCATTAAATAAAATGTACTCAAACCTTAATGAAAAATTTACATTGATGACAATTGACAGCCATTTGAAATGATATCAAAATAAATTTGCTGCATTCATCAGTTGTATTAGTTGGAGGTGTTCTACCTACTGGTGACATATGAACAGCTGTGGCAGACCAAGACTAGAACCTGGATTTCCTGCTTATCACAAGCATTTGCCTTACTATTAGGCTATCCATGCACATCCCCCATACTGACCCAAACTTCCATATCTCACACTTTTGACATCCCTATACCTTAGTCTCCTACACTGGATGCTTGGTGCTTAATTACATATTCTGGGATTATTGAGAATAAGACTGTGGGAATCTAGACCTATAATTGACCAGTGCCTACCTCGGCAAGGAACATTTACAATAAAGATTATTGACAGCCATTTGAAATTAAACTGAAATAAATTTGTTGAATGTGAGTAACTTGGTGTCGGTGTATCAGTTGCAAATCTTCTGCCTGTTGGTGACATATGAAAATCTGTGCCTGGTCAGATTTCATCGTGAGCAGTCACCTTACCCTGCATGCCTCCCAGACTAACATGTAGAACACCTGCACCTAGTACAGCTACCACAAAGTTATTTACCTTCAGGAAAGTTATTTCTATCTTATTTCAAATAGCTGGTAATCACCATCAATGTAAATATTACATACCGGCACAAACTACATGATAGTTCATAGATCATGTTTCCCCATAGTCTTATTTTCACAAATGCTGGAATACAGAATTAAGCCGTGAGCATTCAGTGATGAATGTAGGTGACTATGGTATCAGGATGTAGACAGAGTGACATATAAAAGTTTGGGTCAGTCCAGGAGGTGTACATGGATAGCCTAATGGTAAGACCACCACTCGCAATAAGCAAAAAATCCAAGCCACATCCCAGTCTGGCACAGATTTTCATATTTCACCAACAGGTAGAATATCTGTACCTAATACAGCTGACACAGAGTTAATCACAGCCAGCAAATTTATTTCAACTTAACAAAAAATTTGAATGGTCTTGTCTTTCACAGTTTTGTTCTAAATTATACATGTGGTTTCAATCAGCTTAATTTTTTACTTTATCTTAAAGAGGTTTTACTTTAAGTGAGCTATGCCACATGATATAAGTCCTCCATTCAGTCTTCCCACCTTCATAAACTACATCATTTCTAGGACATCAAGTAACCAAGAAAATAATGTTCATTTTATCTGTTACATTATACACAGGGTAAACCAGAAATTGTGCACTCTAACATCACAGCGCAATTCCTTGTATTCAAGCAACATAAACAAGTCACTACAAAATCTCTTAGCACACATATTTTGTTAGAAAATTGTCGTCAAAGATCGGCAATACAAAATATCATAATCAAATGGTTCAAATGGCTCTGAGCACTATGGGACTTAACATCTGAGGTCATCAGTCCACCTTCATAATCACATGCATGACAAGTGTCTCAGTTCAATATTCTGTAGCTGTGCTGTCCAGTTAGTCCAATGGGTGGAGTTTTGCATTACACACACACACACACACACACACACACACACACACACACACACAAGGGAGGATTCGAACCTCTGACAGGGGGAGCTGCGCGAACCATGGCAAGGCGCCTTCGACTGTGCGGCTACCCTGTGTGTCCCAAGTTCAAGTGTTTGATTCTTAATCATTCTACTACAATTACAGCAGGTCTTACACAAAATATGTGCAACTATTTAATACCAACACAGAAATTAGAGTTCTTTTTTATACTTTTCATGATGTATTTTGCCTTTAAATGTTTACTCTGTTGTCTTCCATACACTCCAGGGGACTGATGACCTCAGATGTTATAGTGCTCAGAGCCATCTGAACCATCCACACACTCCACCTCTTCATCTTTTCCTTTCTATTGTCAATATAGCTTTTCCTTTTCTTCACTTACATCCCTTCCCCCAGTGTAAAATAAAATGCTGACACCAACCCTCTTCTCCTGGCTCTAACCCTACTTCTTTTATGTTGGGTAGTTACCCTGCAACCATACAAATAATGTTTTCTAAGTATATTGTTTCACAGTACTTCATCAATTACATCTGGACCCAGTTTCCGTTATGAATTCCTGACATTAGTTTGAATGGTTAGTACCAAGTATCTTGCCCATTAGATTTCTTTAGTGAATTCATCACCCATAGGGATAGCAACCTGCATCACATGTAGTTACCAAACTCTTTTGTTATTTTTACCATCATCATCATCATCATGAAATGTTTGCGTATTTCAGCTTTCACTCAATTGGCTGCTTCTTTCTAAATGGGGTGTGTATGTCTAACATCACCACAATGATAAGTTTTGTAGTTACTCATTCCCTATAACAGGTAATTAACTGTAACTGACTATTGCTCTTGATGAGTATTTATGGTATGTCAGACCAAAAATTCCTATTTTCAATGTTAAAAAATTGTAGTTGTAGGATACGTACGATTTACCAAACAGTGTATTCTGCAGCTTTATTGGGCAGATCAAAATTAGATAAAAATAAAATAAGAAACTAAACTTAGAGCCAGAATCAAATTCTTGAACTTGAGTATTCTAACAAAAAATTACCCATTTCATCAACTGTGCAGCAGAGTAAAATAGCATTAAACTGCTGTACATAAGACTATACACTGTTGCCCAACTGCCTTTCTTTGATGTCAATTTTCTACCAAAAGTAAGATGAGATTTTGTTAGAGACATTTTGTACATGTAAAGAATATAACTTGCTATTATCTACAGCATCTTAATAAATATATTGTATCTAGTAACCATTAACAAACAACACAAAAAAGTAGATTTGTAACTACTTCTATACCTGAGTGAAATGCAGTTGTTTTATCCACTATTTTGGCTCCTGCTTGTGTATAATCATCATTACGAAACTTTGCTTCTGAACCCGCTCCTTCTTCTACTTGAACAGTGAAGCCCTTCTTGACAAGAGTAGCAGCCACGGCTGGAGTTAAGGCCACTCTACATAAATAAACCGATATTCAATAAAATATAATGATAAAGTTTTAAATACTCATATGCTAACATCATTCATAATTTCTAAACTTGGTGTCAGTCAAATGAGATAACAGAGTGCTCCAACAAATTAATTCAGACTTGCGTCTCATCTGTACAGGATACAACAATATTCACCTATTCCTGAGGCAGGAAGAACTGCAGCAACACTCAAGCTTCTAGAGATTTTGTAAAATGTCATCACAAAATCACTAAAGTTGCTTTATAGATAATACTTTTCATTGACTAGTGGTGATGAAGTGATCATCTTGTGGTTCACAAAAATCAACACAACAATCACATTGTGCAAAGTTCCTTGATATGAAATACAAATACAAGAGGTAGCTATATATGAGAAAGACACCTATCCTACATGTTTCTACATTATGCCAAAAACCTTCATTTGTAAATGATTGCTTTATTGATGATTTATATTGCCCAGAAGATGTTCACCCAATTAAAACAAATTGCCAATTCAAAACATTTCCTGTAGAGCAGTTTTGGGAGGAAGGGGGGCTTAATGGAATTAATTGTCCAATTTTTTAAAGCTGTAAACCAATATTTGAACAGCATATTAAAATCTCTTCATCCAGAGGAACAGGCTCAAATGGAACAAGAAAAGGAAAAAAAGTGTAAACTGTTGATTGAGTGATTATTACATGGTCCCATTTGATTACATCATGTATGGAGCATATACCTATAATATAAGACAAGTCAGTTTAATCTAATGTCTTAATATTTAGCCTGCACATTACAATCTAAATCGAAGAATTGGGAAATATTTGTCTGTAGATTTGTATTTAAGTCTCAAAGCTATTTAGAAACAGTAGGTACTCTTCAGATCTGGTGCTCCAGATACAGAAGGGAAATCAATGTCAACCTAAATTCCAAATCTGGATACACACCGAGTTCAGGAATAGCTTGCAGCAGCTTTCCCTTCGTGCCAACACATCTGTGTTTTGTATTTTCTTTATTTATGCGTTTCTCCTGATTAAAGGACAACATAATTCAGCTGTAACACTATCCATCATTCAGTTGTGGTAGAGATTCAATGGATATTTCATTTCCATCTTTCAATCTTTATCCATTATCAAAATAGGGTGATTGCAGACAGATTTTTCTGTAACACCCAGCAGATGGCTAACATTCCCAGTGATCACACATACTGATTATAAGCAGGATAATGTTAGTAATTCATTGTTTTAATTTTTCACCACAGCCTGACTTTCATTAAAGAAGTCAAAGTTAATTTCACCTGCCTGAAAGACTACACCCATATTTATTCTGGGATGCAAAAGATATTCTCCTTATTGATGACATTATGCCTCCAAGAGCAGTGGTAATCAACCTGGTCCCTACCACCCAATGGTAAGTATTTCAGCTTTCGATGGAGGCTGTAGGCAGTAAGGCCTTTTAAAAAAATTTCATTATGGTTTCATAAAATTTTGACAAAGTATTGGGTTAGTAATTATTATTATATGCTTTAACTTGTTGTAACTCTGCTTTACAAAGTTTATAAAATGAAGTTACTTCACTATGTTATAAATCATCTTAACTATGGAACCAGATGGTGGTTAGAAAATTTTAATACTAACAGAGATACAAAAGTGGGCAGTAGGCGAAGAAGGTTGAATACCCCTACTATAGAGGGTAAAACAACAACTCATTTTTCACAAGTCTTCTGGACCAGCAGGGAAAAAGTAGTAAGAAGGTACCTCTATTGAAAAAGAGGACAATGCACTTATTTTTTGAGGACAATGCACCTGACAACAAAAGTACTTTGCAAGGCAAAACTAAGAACAAACTGTTACAAAAACCCACCATCTTCAACAGTTTGACATCCTCTGACTGCCACCTGTCTCCAAATCTAAATAAATTTGTAACTGGTATGCATTTTGAATCCTGTGAAGAGTTTATGGCAGTGACAGAAGGGCATTTTGCAAATCTTCCACAACCACATTTCTAGGATGGAATCTACTTTCTAGAAAATAGTTGGGCAAACTGCCCTGATCCAAAAAGAAACTTCTAAGTGTATTTTGACCCTAAAACAGTCTTTCACTGTCAGGATGAAAGGTTTTCACCATGCTCTTGCAGAACTAGCACTTTCAATAGATTATGTCTTCATCTGAAAGAGAATTGCCAGTTAATTCAATAATCTTCACTCATGCACAGTAACATAATTCTCACTGCTCTCACACACAAACTGAGTACTAATGAAGGGTCTTAATGACCTACATTAATTAATTAATTTGCCATATTCTGTTGATCCTACCATGAAGGCATGAAGGTGAACCTTCAGGTACGTGGAATGAGTCATGGTGTATGTCAACAAAAAGACAAGAAAATCTTAGAACTTACTCTGCATCTGTATTGACAATAAGCTATAACTATTTTGTTCAACACTATTTGTGCCTGTGCCTGTTAAACGTATAGTAATAACTGCAACTTTATAAAAAAGCTGCTACTTCCTCAGTCAAGTTAAATATCTGTTGTTTATCTTCTATTGATATCTTGATATTTATTTGCAACAATGAAAATAACTAGTTTTTGAAAATATAATGTAATTGGATACATAAAAAAATCTACTCACCAAGTGGCAGCAGTAGAATGCACACACAAAAAAGGAAGAACACACACATAAAAAAAGGTTTTACTTATGCTTACAAGTAAAACCTTTTTGTGTGTGTGTGTTCTCCTGCCACTGCTTGGTGAGTAGATTTTTTTATCTATCCAATTACATTAATATTTACTTGATTACACTGGGAGCATTCAAAGAAGATTGTGGCTAACATTTGTTACTAGTGCTCTTTCTCTGGGGGACGAGTATGCCTCAACTCTTCTGCCCGCAAAGAAACTTCTTTACAATGCTGGAGAACTTAAAAAGTTTGCCAATCTATGGGTTATGAACACACTTGGTTTATGAAAGGCAGATGTCTTCCAACTGATACCAAGAGTAAAGTATAAGGCATGATCAAATGGAAACAAAACAGATGGAAAACTTAAGTAAACTGTTTATTAGTTCAAAGATAATTACCATAACTCAATATATTCATCCCACTGTAAGATAAGATGGTCAGTGACTTCACGGAAAAATGTTTGGAATTGCATATGCAACCATGATTGAATCCAGGCGTGCACCTCTTCATCCATAACAAATCGACGCAATGGATGTCATTCCTCAGGACTCCAAAAACACGTAACACACACGGAGAGAGATCAGGGCTGTATGGAGCATGTGTAAGAGCTTTACAGAGGACCCACATGTTTTGACTATGCTGCAAAAGTTTCACTGGGAAGCCCTTACACATCCTCCATAAAGTTCCATCTCTACGCATGTGATTTCAGTTATTTGTGAATCTCTGAAGAAAGACATTTATGCCCGCTAATTTGCTTCAGACAAAGAGGTGCTTGCTTGGTACAAACATGGTTCCTTAGGCAACTACAAACATTTTTCCATGAAGACATTGACCATAATTCCTTTTAGTGGGATAAATGTATTAACGTTATGGCAATTAGCCAATTACCTTTGCAATAATAAACAGTTTACTTACTTTTTCCATCTGTTTCATTTTCATTTGATTGCCCCTTATAAGGAGGCTAGAAGACTACAGCAGCCATGAACTGATGCCAATGTGGAAACAGTTGTAACGTAGGTAATGTTAATTACAATGTAGTTTTATAGTTAAATAAAAAATTAGCTATATTGGTAATTTCAGTAGCTGTTGCTGCATTATATTTAGTGTGAGAGTATCCCTGAACTTTTTTTTTTTTTTTTTTTGAGAAAGAGAGCACTGTCAGTAACAACAGAGGTCTGTCTACAATACAACTACAGTCAACACCTTGGTAATGAATACTACTACTTCCTTTGTAGCTAACAGCCCGCATCTCGTGGTCGTGCGGTAGCGTTCTCGTTTCCCACGCCCGGGTTCGATTCCCGGTGGGGTCGGGGATTTTCTCTGCCTCGTGATGGCTGGGTGTTGTGTCCTGTCCTTAGGTTAGTTAGGTTTAAGTAGTTCTAAGTTCTAGGGGACTGATGACCATAGATGTTAAGTCCCATAGTGCTCAGAGCCATTTGAACCATTTTTTGTAGCTAACATGGATTTTCAGTCCTTGAATCTAGATAACCAGGTAATTTGTAGGTACAATGGCTGTTACGATATATTTTTAATTTTCTCTTGAACTGACATGAATTTCCAACCCCACCCCCTTTTTGTTTGCTTACGTTAGCTGAGAAGTCATTTAATATCTTGTATGAGAGTATATAGCACAACTATGAACCATAGAAAGGAGGCAAAAGTCTACATAAAAATTATTGTGTGTCTACTGTGGTTGTGCAAATCACAATTCAGTTGAAAGTGGTTTTTACTATCAGTAACAAAAACACATCAGGGAGTAAATATACTGGAAAGGGAGTGTAATAATACCAAGATCTCTAAAGAGACCTCTGCAAGAACGTGCAGTTATCCACTTTGCTCACTTTCATTGAACAAATATTTAATTTACTGCAAGGATACTGAATCAGAAGACAATGTACTGCCAAATTTTAAATGAGTCAAAGTAAAATTTTCCTCTACCTCTTCTCATTCTGCCATATCTCTTTGGGAACCCCTATTTTGAGTTGCTTGTATGGAGTGCCACGAACTGGAGGTGCAGGTGCAGCAACTTTTTCCAGCAGATGCCCGGTGCTGGAGAAGAGACGCTTCCAGAGATGGCAGGGGGGAGCCTGAGTAATGCCACAACACAGTGGTAGCATTGCCAGGCCCCTGGGGCCTGGATGGTTTAACACTCTCAGCACTCCCTGGCGCATCTCTTACTCCTGCACTGCAACAGTTAAACAGAAATTCAAAAGTCAGTCATTACATGGTTTCAGATCAATGAATGTTATTCTGACTATACCCACTGCCATGCAACTGAGCTTATATGATTGATACACACACTAAAGGGAGTAATTCTTTCAAGTAATGAAAAAATTCCTACCCCCACAGCCATGGGCTCACTCTCAAATATCTACAAGAATATTTATTTTGCCATAATATCTGCATTTATTATTTATGTATTTGTTTTACCTGGCAAGATTAAGGCCTTCACATCCTCTTTTACATATTTTTTAAATCAACATTATGGTATGTATACTACATGAGCAATATATGATGACAATTTTATGGTAATAAATAAGTAAATAATAATAATAATAATAATAATAATAATAATAGAGTAATGAATATATGGAATTTCGGGCATGTCTGCTATTAACAGTGTGTTAAGCAATTGGGCTTAATTCAGTTTCTGTTGGCTTTCATTTCAAACAAACAATTTTTAAGCTAATGGAACAGTATGTAACATCCACATCTAATTCTGCATCCATACTCTGCAGATCACTGTATCACTGTGAAGTGCATGGCACAGGCAACTTCACAGTGTACCTGTATTATGGTTTCTTCACTTTCCATTTGCATATGGAGACAGAAAGAAACACTGTTTAAAAGCTTCTGTGCACATGATAATTGATCTAATTTTGTCTTCACTGTCCCCGTGAGAGCAATACATAGGAGGCTGTAGTATATCTATAGGTCAGTCATGTAACAATCAGAAGTTGAACTAGCGATTCATATACACCATAGAATTGACTCCAAAACAACAGAAGTCCATAGCTGATATCTAGCAAATGAAGCACTGAAGCAACAGATTCATTTCAGTATAAGTAAACAAAAAAACTCCTTGCAATTTTTAATGAAAGCCATATCATTAGGATAAAATTATGACATTATGATCACAGGGCTTTTCTTACCAAGTAAGTTAGAAGCAATAATATTCTTATGAAAGAAAAAATATGTAACCTAAAAAATTAAGCAGATAGTTATACTCATTCAGCTTGTCTATTGTGCTGTCACTATCCATTTTCTAAAATATATTTTGGGACTAAAGGAAACTCTAAAATGATAAATCCATCAAGCAAATATATCTCCTTTTTATTAAATGAAAGGAAGCCAATCATTCTTATAACATTACACTGCACTATGCTACTGTGTTCCCAGCAGACCATTATATTTTGTAAAACATTATTTCACTACATTTATATCAGTCAATCACTTCTGAGAACCACACAGATTTCATGTTCACAACAGTAGCCCAGTGTTTTACATAGAGTTTTCATAGGCTTACTTACTACACTCCAGTACACACTGATCTCTGTTTCCTTCCTTGCTTTCTACTAACAACAGTCACACTGTTTACACCAAGGATGATTCTTCACAAACTGTATACTTTATCCAATGTTACTACTCCCCATCACTAGAGAGGAATGTGCGCAAAGCCAAACTGCAGCAGCTGATAACCTATGTTAAGGTTATCTGACAACTGTCAACAAGTTTAAAATACTTTACCGAAGATGTCGAAGCAAAACACATTCCCCCCTAAATGTTTTCATTTTCAAGTGTTACAAAACATCTACTCTAAAATAATAATATATGTAAAACATCACTCATGTAGCAGGAAGTAGCAAAAATTAAAAGATATGTTTCATGTGAAAACCATGGCTCATGGCTGCCAAATTTCAATCACATATTTATAACATTGTGATCATAATGGCATCAAAACGGAGGATGCCAGAGAGAAGACTGAAATACTAAATGTCTTTTTGCAAAACTGTTTCAATGATGAAGATTGCACTGCTGTTCCTTCTTTAAATCTCTGCACAAACAAACTGATGGATATAAAAATAAGTGACCACAGCATATTATGCGAAAGTACTTGCTACTCTTCTAGCAGCAATCTACTATAGGTCACTGCAGGAGTGTAGCATGTCTAGTGATAGGAAAAAAGCATAAGTCTTCTCAGTTTTCAAGAAGGATGTCAAAACAGACACACAAAACTATAAGCCTATATCACTGATGTCAGTATGTTGTACAATTTTGAAACGTGTTGTGCTAGCAAATTATGACTTTCTTAAGACCAAAAGTCTCCACTTTATGAATCAACATGGTTTCTACAAACAAGGATTGTGTAAAACCCACCTTACTCTGTCCATCCACAAGACACTGAAACAGTACATACAAGCATCCAGGTTGATGCTGTGTACCTTGACTTCCAGAAGGGCAATCCATTAATCGTCAGCAGTTCAAATGTGTGATGAATAATTCTACCCCTTAGGGAAATAGCAGAAGGGCACAGGACGGAACACCAAGTGTACTTCATCTGTACACCTGGGGAGGGGCAAGAGGTGAAGGGTGCTCATTCTACATGTTGAAGAGGCTATTCTGACAGTATCTGAGGGAAGAGGGTGCAGCCAACTGCAGATTGTGGCACACATTTAAACAAATGATGCATGACATCTAGGCTCCACGGCCATACTTACATCATTTCAGTGATTGGCAGAGAAGGTTGAGAAGACAAGCCTTGCACATGTTGAGTTTCAATGAAGGTCACAATTTGCTGTATTGTTCCCAGTAATGATAATGGCCTTCTGGTTCCAAGTCGAGTGGAAGGACTAAACCAGAGGTTTTGAAGGTTCTGTGACAGGTTATGTTGTGGCTTCCTAAACTTGTGCTGTAGGGTAGAGAACTGTAGGGTTCCACTAAATGCGACAAGTTCGCAATACACATCAGAGACTGCTATCCAGATAGTGGAATGTGTGTGGAATGCAAACAAGGGCTTTTTAGATTATGTAACTCTCCATCCAGGCCAAATAATGACAGCTATCAAAGACATGGAAATATTAGTGTAAGATCCGAAGGAATGCCCCACCCCCCATAGACGTTAGTATAAAAATCTTGGTATTCAACTGTCACAGCAATCGCAACAAAGTGTCAGAGTTTGAAGTGCTCCTGAAAAGCAGCAAAGCTTACAAAATACTAGGTACAGAAAGCTGATTAAAGCCTTAAGCTGACAGAAGTGAGATTTTTGGGGAAAATTTAAGTGTACATTGAAAGGACAGTGTGCGTTTGTCACAGTAGACAAGAAACTTCAATTTTTGTTGCAGAATCTTAGAACATATCCGGAGCTTAAACATAATGTGGTATCTCTAACAGGATGACTTCCTCGATGCCAAATAGAAGGGATTCCGAAAATATCGATCACATGAAACCCAACTCACACGTTTCTCAAATGATATACTACTGAAAGCTTTGGATCAATGCAGTCAAGTAATGCAGTATTTCTTGATGTCCAAAAATCATTTGACTCTGTACCACATCTACACTTATTATCAAAAGTACAATCGTATGGGCTATCAAACGAAATCTGTGACAAGACTGAGAATTTTTTTTTTTTTTTTTGTACGGAGGATGTAACAAATTATTTTGGAAGAAAATAGCTTCAGATGTACCACAGGAAAGTGTGTTGGGGCCTTTGCTGTGTTCATGTTGTATCTTAATGACCTTGCAGACCAATGTTAATAGTAGCCACAGGCTTTTTGTAGATCATGCAGCTACCAATAACGAAGTACTGTCTGAAAGGAGCTGCATAAATATTCAGTCAGATCTTGATAATATTCCAATGTAGTGCAACTTGCTTTAAATGTTCAGAAGTGTAAAATTGTGCATTTTGCAAAAAGGAAAAACGTAGTATCCTACAAGTACAATACCAAGGAATCACAGTTGGTATTGGTTATCTCATACAAATACAGTGTGTTAACTCTAAGACGGCAGAGTTATAAGGGGAGTGTGGGGAGAGGAGGAAGCAAGCATTGGCTGGCGAGGGGAGTGGAGCCGTTGGGTGGGAGGGTGGGCGGGGAGACAACGCACGCCTGTTTCGAAATAATACAGTAACCAGTGGTGTTTCCACACAAATCAATACGGTAGCAAGGAAAAATGAAATATAAGGTAATTCGGACGAAATAGGGGGCTCCTTCAAAGTGATCGCGAACAAAATATCTGAAATGGAAACTCACCTTTTCTTGCCAGGCGTTTGTTGTGATACGCCAGGATGATTCTTGGAAAACTGTTTGAATCTTCCAATGCTACGCATGCTTTGTACTGTGTATGTAGCAGCTCCACTGTAGATTTGTAAATGGGGTGAAGCAATATTTTCTGCTCCCTTTCCCTTTCGCAGCATTCAATCACACGCAATATAACTTTGCGAGCATCGCTACGTAATACTGGTTTCCTTCTAACCGTAGGCCTACCGGTAGGGGTTGTTGGCGACTCCCGAGATGGGCCAGCAACTGCCTCTTCATTCATTTTGATAATGTTTAGCACAACTGCACAACAAAAACGCGCAAAACAATAACGGAGCAGACGACAATGGCTACCTTGTACAACATAGTCAGCAGTCTAAACTGCGTACCTACCGAAGCCTCCCGACTTCTACCGATTCAGGACTAGGGAGAGGTCTACCATCTAAAAGTTTACACACTGTACCTTGATACAACACTTCATATGAAATGTGAAATGGGGTGATCACGTAGCCTCAGGCGTGGGTGAAGCAGGTGGTAGACTTCTGTTTACTGGTAGAATACCAGGAAAAAGCAATCAGTTTACAGAGGAGATTGCTTAGAAATTACTCCTAGAATATTGCTCAGGTGTGTAGGACCCGTAACAAATAGCGCTGACAGAGGATGTCGAACATATACACAGTGCAACATCAACGGTCACAAGTTTGACTGATACGTGGGAGAGTGTCACAGAGATGCTGAAGAAACTGAACTGCAGACTCTTGAAGATGGATGTGAATTATCCAGAGAAAGTTCTTGAAATTATGATTCTAGCAACATACGAGGGCAGTTCAATAAGTAATGCAACACATTTTTTTTCTGAAACAGGGGTTGTTTTATTCAGCATTGAAATACACCAGGTTATTCCCCAATCTTTTAGCTACACAACACTATTTTTCAACGTAATCTCCATTCAATGCTACGGCCTTACGCCACCTTGAAATGAGGGCCTGTATGCCTGCACGGTACCATTCCACTGGTCGATGTCGGAGCCAACGTCGTACTGCATCAATAACTTCTTCATCATCCGCGTAGTGCCTCCCATGGATTGCGTCCTTCATTGGGCCAAACATATGGAAATCCGACGGTGCGAGATCGGGGCTGTAGGGTGCATGAGGAAGAACAGTCCACTGAAGTTTTGTGAGCTCCTCTCGGGTGCGAAGACTTGTGTGAGGTCTTGCGTTGTCATGAAGAAGGAGAAGTTCATTCAGATTTTTGTGCCTACGAACACGCTGAAGTCGTTTCTTCAATTTCTGAAGAGTAGCACAATACACTTCAGAGTTGATCGTTTGACCATGGGGAAGGACATCGAACAGAATAACCCCTTCAGCGTCCCAGAAGACTGTAACCATGACTTTACCAGCTGAGGGTATGGCTTTAAACTTTTTCTTGGTAGGGGAGTGGGTGTGGCGCCACTCCATTGATTGCCGTTTTGTTTCAGGTTCGAAGTGATGAACCCATGTTTCATCGCCTGTAACAATCTCTGACAAGAAATTGTCACCCTCAGCCACCTGACGAGCAAGCAATTCCGCACAGATGGTTCTCCTTTGCTCTTTACGGTGTTCGGTTAGACAACGAGGGACCCAGCGGGAACAAACCTTTGAATATCCCAACTGGTGAACAATTGTGACAGCACTACCAACAGAGATGTCAAGTTGAGCACTGAGTTGTTTGATGGTGATCCGTCGATCATCTCGAACGAGTGTGTTCGCACGCTCCGCCATTGCAGGAGTCACAGCTGTGCACGGCCGGCCCGCACGCGGGAGATCAGACAGTCTTGCTTGACCTTGCGGCGATGATGACACACGCTTTGCCCAACGACTCACCGTGCTTTTGTCCACTGCCAGATCACCGTTGACATTCTGCAAGCGCCTATGAATATCTGAGATGCCCTGGTTTTCCGCCAAAAGAAACTCGATCACTGCCCGTTGTTTGCAACGCACATCCGTTACAGACGCCATTTTAACAGCTCCGTACAGCGCTGCCACCTGTCGGAAGTCAATGAAGCCATACGAGACGAAGCGGGAATGTTTGAAAATATTCCACAAGAAATTTCCGGTTTTTTCAACCAAAATTGGCCGAGAAAAAGAATGTGTTGCATTACTTATTGAACTGCCCTCGTAGTACAACCCACAACGTATCGCTCCCATAGTGATTGCGAGGACAAGGTTACATTAATTACAGCACGCACGGAGGAATTTAACCAATGATTCTCCCTCGCTCCATATGTGATTGTGACGGGAAAAAACTCTAATAAATGGTACAATGGGACGTACCCTCTGGCATGCACTTCACAGTTGTTTGCAGAGTACAGACGTACATGTAGATGGCACACGCAACAAGTGAGACATTCTGCATCACGATGTGGTTTTACTGTTAAAATTACGACGGGTGCGTTCCTAGAAGAATCAACCAATAGATTCCTCCCTCCTGTGTGTATCTCACAAAAAATTCGTGAAGGTATATAGGGTGTCGTGCTCACTCACAGGCTTAGCAACAATCATTTTACAGAGCGTTAAGTGACATGTACACGAAGTGCCCTTCGTCACAACAATTAGGTGGCTTGATGTAGATGTGGCTGACTGGGACAATAGTAAAGACAACATGAAATGTATTTATAGTTGCGAATACGGACAGCCATCAGCTGCATAATGGAGTAACGGCAATGAAAATTTGTGCCGGACCGTTTCTCGAAACCTGATTTCCCGCTTTACGCGCGCGGTCATCTTGAGCGATTTGGCTATCCGTGTACAACTTACCAGGTAGAGCCAGAACCCACTACCGTATGTCGTCGATCACGCGTCACAACCGACACTGGTACACATTGTGTAATCCCTATACGAGGGGGGAGGGGGGGGGTCTGGCATTGTAACTGGTATCGACGGGTCAAAACGTTATTACAGTGCCTGTGCTGAAGTACGATGCAATATCCTAATAGTAAAGCATGGAGTTGTCTACGAATATCCAGTGTGTGGAGGAACAACCTCCATCATACACCTACCGTATGACTTAATTACTTGTAAATTTTCCAGAGAAATAGTTCGAAAGCCTACATATCATGGAAACATGTTATATTTAATGTCATTAAATCGGAGCATTTTAATGATGTCGCTATCAATGATGATGAGGCAGTTGTAGCAACGTCGATTACGAAAGTACCAAAGACAACTAAAAAAAAAGTCGAGAGAGAGATGGTCAGGAAGCGAGCTAAAGATGCAATCATGTCGTATCTGCTCAAGTAGGAATTCAAAACATTCATCTTTGGGCACGAGCGTGAGGGTGAACTGTGGCTCGAATTTAAAGGGATAGTTGAGCAAACACTGGATAGATATGTATCTAGTGCAACACTTCACGCTGGGATGGATCCCCAAGGTACACAGTCACAAAAAAAGAGTGAAAAGTTAGTTTGACTCATGGCAGAGCGTCAGGGAAACACGCGAAACATGAATTTTAGGCGCTTGGAGATGAACGCCAGTTATTCCGCGAAGGTTCGAAGAAGCTGTATTAAGTGAAGAATTCGGCTCCCTTAGGACCGCGAAAATAAAGCTACACTAATTACAGCACACACGGAGTTATTAAAACAGAAGCAAGCCCTGCCGTGTTGTACATGGTCAGCACACTCTGCCATTCACTTCACAGTGGCTTGCAATATATGCAGATGCACAAACGTTGTTTTGTTCTCCGTGAAACAACTCTTTCTCAATACATTCTGAGAGACGTTAAGACAAATGCATTGAACACGAGATATTCAGTGAACATTTTGTCCCCGACATTAATTGCATTCATGTTTTCACTACACGCGACTGCTTTCCAGTTTTCATCCTAGCGAAACACTGTGTAACACGTCTGCTTCTTTGTTGCCCAGACTGGTTTTCTGACTATTTTCTGAGTGCTGATGCGCTCACGAAGCAAACAAAAAGGAGAAAAAAGCGGGCGCGAGGCGTAGGCATCGGCGATCCGCCTGTCTGCAAGGTTCTCGCCTCAGAGGTAAGCTATTTTGGTTGAACTAGTTTTGGCAAAAGTGGCGCACACAGGTAGTCGCAGATTGGCTATTTCACGACACGCCAGAATGGTGGAAACGCGATCGCCGTACTGTATCGTCGTTACTTGCACTACAAGAAAAATTTGAGTGAAAAGGGACTATCAATGCAGTGCGCGCCGAGAAACGGTGTAAGCGCCAAGCAGTTTAGCACGGACTGATCTCTTTCAAGAATCACTGAAGAGAACTTCGCAACGGCTGAAAACTGGTGGAAATCACACCACCAAATGCGGCGCTTGTTACCGTATTTTACGGACTATAAGACGCACCTTAATTTTTAAGAATTTTTTTAAAAAATAACATTTTCATGATTTTCATTAATAGATTGCATAGCCTGACTAAAAAAACTTCGTTTATAAAACCGAACTGACCTTTAAAACCCCTGAATGTCGTCATCTGAACTTTCTTCTTCGTTGTCGTCGTCGCCGCCGCCGCCAATGTTATCCACATATAAGATGGTCTTCACTGCCATCGAGAGTGTTACTTAGGCCACACTTCTAGAACGATTTAACAATAATGTCTTCTCTCACTCTAGACCACGACTTCTTTATCCACTGAACACTTATTTGTTTGTTGGTCGTTTTAGAACTCTCTTCGGTATGAATTCATGCTGAATTTCATCCCTCATCCATTTTTTCCATTCCTCTCTCATACACACTCGAAACTGTTTATTTATCGAGACATCAAGAGGTTGCAATTGTGAAGTCAGTCCTCCTGGAGTAACAGCAAGCTCTGCGTTTACCTGTCTCATTTTCCCTCACACAGAATTTTTCAAATGACTACTGGTTCAAAAGGCTCTGAGCACTATGGGAATTAACATCTATGGTCATCAGTCCCGTAGAACTTAGAACTACTTAAACCTAACTAACCTAAGGACATCACACAACACCCACTCATCACGAGGCAGAGAAAATCCCTGACCCCGCCGGGAATCGAACCCGGGCGCGGGAAGCGAGAACGCTACCGCACGACCACGAGCTGCGGACAAATGACTACTAAACTGATCTGGTACAAGAAGAGCACTCTTCTTCTATAAAGCGCCTTCCCTTCTCTCCCACACTCTGTTAATCCACAATTTCATACTAGTCGCGTCCATCCAACCCTTGTCATGTACGTGAACAATCAACGCATGGCGGTATTTCCGAAGGTTCTGGCATTGTTTTGCGCTCGAAAATGATCACTGGATTTAGTTAAGTACCGTAAGCACAACATGAAAGGACACCAATGTAGTGCATTTTTTCATGTCCACTTGTTTTCGTAGTTACGATTTTACCACCCATCATGGCAACAGTTCTGTTGCTCAGCACATCAAATGTCAGATGAGTTTCCTCTATATTCACTATTTGGTATAGTCCCACACTGGTTTTCTTTCGAGGCTGAATAATAATGCAATGAAAAGAAATTATTTTCTCTTCATACTCTTGCGGTATTTTCTGAGATATTTTGGTTTTGTTTCGCATGCTAAGTCCATGACACTCGATGAACCTGTAGCACCAACTCCACCATTTCAATACGTCGTCATCTAGTTTTGGCCATTTTGCTTTCACTGCTCTATTTGCACATAGTCTTCCTCGTTTCTTCTAATTCTTCTTTACTAGCCCGCCAATCGCGAATGGTCTTCTTCTGTTGGTGGATGGCCGAAATGCAGCTCAGCTGCTCTGTTTCCATGTTCTTCTGCATATGCTATTACTTTCAATTTACAGCCCGCGTCATATGAATACCTTTTATTTTCTCCATTACGAAAGTAGCTACTAATAAAAATATTGTTCTGTTATCGATAACACAAATCAGTTTCAGTTCAAGTTCACTGGCACCGTAGACCGCAATGACGCATCATAGGCTAGATGGTGTTTTGGGTTTGTGACGGCGGGACGGGAGGGATGCAGTGTTAGCAAGCTTGTGAATACCAGCATCTCGTGTTCGTCGCATCGTTGCACTGCTGCTGCCGGTTGAATCCAGTGTTGCCAGATTACGATACGTTTTCTGCGACATGGAATTTATGGCCATTTTTAAGACCAGCGGGAATTTTAAATCAAACACTGGACTTTTTATATTAATTTCGAGTATAAGATGCACCTGAATTTTGGTAGCAATTTTTTGAAGAAAAAAGTGCGTCTTATAGTCAGTAAAATTAGGTATATTTTTCTGCGAAAACATCAAACGATATCATTACTCTTTGCTGGTACCACATTCCCTGGCGCCAATAAATTCTTAAAAATTTTTAAGTGGCATGTAAGGGTTGCACGGTTACGGGGAAGAAAACTGGGTGTTCTTACTTCGATGTTGTTGTTGCCTCAGTTTGAAGACTGGCTCTGAGCACTATGCGACTCAACTGCTGTGGTCATAAGTTTGAAGACTGCTTTGATGCAGCTTTCCTCGACAGTCTATCTTATCCAAGGATCTGCATCTCTTTGAACTACTGCTACCTAAATCCATTTGAAACGAGTCACAAAAGTCAAGCTGTGATCTACCCTTACAAGTTTTGACCAACAGTTCCCTCCATTACCTAATTAACGCTTCCTTGACGTCTTAGGATGTGTCCTAGAACCGATCGCTTCTCTTGGTCAAGTTGTGACGTAAACTTCTTTTCTCTTTACTTCGATCCAGTACCTGTTCATTACTTATACGACCTACGTCTATCGTTCCATTACTTACGAGTGTACGATCTACCTCTCTAATCTTCAGAACTATTATGCAGAACAACGTTTGAAAAGCGTCTATTCTCTTCTTGTCTGAAGTACTTATCGTCCACATTTCACTTCCGCACAAGGCCACACTTCAGACAAATACCTTCAGAAAAGTTCCCAACGCTTAAATTTATATTCGACGTCGACAAACTTCTCTCTTCCAGAAATGTTTTTATTGCTACTGCCAGTATGCATTTTATATTCTCTCTATTTCGGTCATAATCATAGCTTGCTGCTCAAACAGCAAAACTCAACTACTACTTCTTGTGTCTTACTTTCTAATTTAAACTCCTCAGAACCATCTGATTTAATTCGACCATGTTCCGTTATCCTTGTTTTACTTTTTTATGATCAATTCATAACCCTTTTCAAGACAGTACGCATTGTTCAATAGTTCTTCCTTTTCCCGTTAGTCTCAAACCTTAAGATTTTAATTTTTTCTCTCAGAATTTTAATTCCTTCGTTGACTGCAAAACAAAATAAACTAGTAAAATAAGTTGGGGTTTCCTATTAAACTATCCGCCTCTCGCAGTCCCAAAGTTCAGATGTGCCAAAAAGATTATAGCAACTATTTTTTCACGGTGAGTAGCACGTTGAAACGTTTTCTGCACAACCTTTCAAGATGTAATTACTGAGGAATGGTACTATGTGGAACAAACACTCCACAAGTGACAAGAGGCGCTTAAAACCATCTGTTTAAAATCCAGACCCGTCAGCTGTGCCTTACATTTCTTCCATCTGCACAGCTCGCCAGCATATGATTTGCAAATTTGTATTACTTAACTGCACTAGCCCAAACAGGAACATAATGCAAGGGAACAGTGATTACACATAGTCTGCTGAACTGAACATTGTCATGGCCACAATAGCTTTTTTAATTATTATTTGCTTACCAGTTTCAATTTGGCACACAGACCAGCTTCAGTGTATATATTATGTTAAACTACAGTGCACATTGGCAGTATACAGTATTTGACTTGCTGCTGCTGCAGGATTTAATCCGAAGATGGTCGTCTGTCTCGGAAAAACCAGTAAGCAAATAGAAAATTACGGCGATTCTGGCAGATTTCAATTCACCTTGGCTAGGCTCCATAGTTCTTTATTACCTGCCCAATAGTGCTGTTCTCGCTCCATAATACTTTTCACGCCCTCACTCGGAAGAAGACTCTGCTGAGAGGATAAAATCCTACAACTAGAAGACAAGGCACATTCCGTCGACATCGGGACCGTTAAAGAGAGCACCAGCTTGGTTGAAGATAGAAATTAAAATGATTCGGTCATGGCTGTTTCGATGGAAACATGTCGGCATTCGCCTGAAATTTAGGGAAACCACGAGTAACCTACATTATGATGCCTGGAAGGAAACTTGTGTCCCACTCCTATCGACTTACGGTGCGGTTCTGACAAATTCATGACAAGTAATATTACTGAGGCGTGGCGCCTTATTTCGCTCCTGTCTAGAGCCTGTGTATCGGGAGAATGACTCATACGTGCTCAGTGACAGGTGGTCTGAAGCGGGTTCAGTCGAGGATGTAGTCCTAATTTTCATCTATTAAGTGGACAGCAGTACACAGATATTCAAGAAACAGATCAAGATAATGTTTTCGTGACTGTTATATTTTTTTCCTGGAGGCTTTTCTGTTTATTTATGTTTGTACAGTTTTACATATGCTTTAAGTAGTATGAATGATGCGTGAATGTGGTCTAAAGTAAATATGTAGATCATTATTCTACTGAGGAATCCTGTAGTGTGGGAAAGTTTTAAGACTGTGGTTGCAGACGACGACGAATTTTGTATCATAATATGTTAAGTAAGTTTATGGTAAAAAGAAAGCTAATTTGAGTGCAAAGGAAAATAGTTGATAACGAAAAGTATAAACAAAATAGCAGAATGTTAAATATTTATTTCGGGAAAAACTACAGTTCGAAAGTGTGTTGCCGGCCGGAGTGGCCGAGAGGTTCTAGACGCTACAGTCTGGAACCGCGCGACCGCTACGGTCGCAGGTTCGAATCCTGCCTCGGGCTTGGATGTGTGTGATGTCCTTAGGTTAGTTAGGTTTAAGTAGTTCTAAGTTCTAGGGGACTGATGACCTCAGAAGTTAAGTCCCATAGTACTCAGAGCCATTTGAACCATTTGAAAGTGTGTTATTTGTTGATTGGTTTGTTGTGAAAAGCGCGGACTAACGCGGGAGAATAATGTTTTTCTATTGGCCTCTAAGAAAACTGACCAATCAGAACGGAGTATTCTTCGTGCGTCTTTTCTCTTGAAGATGGAGAATGCTAAAGGGGTCGGAGCCCAGGCTTGCAATGGTACGGTCGTGTGTAGTATGAGCTCCGAAGGAAGTTATAATTTGCCGGTTTTTATTGTGCTACATGTTTCAAAAGTGTTTTAAAGTGAAGGCATATTTATTCTTGTGTTTTTTTAGAAAGTACTAATTTTTTAAATAATTTTGTGTATGAGACAAGACAACAATTCCGCATCGTATATTGAGCATATCGGTGACTAAAAACTTTAATGTATTAGACACCGATAAACTTAATAGTATGGCGAGCATTTTCATTTAAGAACAATCTGTGCTTAGAAGCTGTTCAAATTTCGGGAAATACGTTACCATAAACTTGCTAACGTGAATGAAAGAGTTTGTGCATGGCTGTGTTAGGATTAGCATGGGCTTGGCTGTGAACGCGTTATTCTCGAGTTGAGAATATACCGAAGTTTTGCCAGTATTTCCATCTTTCATTAAAATTAAGACCTTTTCCCGATTCTTGGTATAGTTACGTTGGATGCAGCCTGGTGCGAGTTGCAGTACGGTAGGTTTCTGCTCGGCTTTCCTACCGGCGATCTGCTGCAACGAGTTCGCAAGTAGGTGCAGGTAATGGACGAAAGTAACCGCGCTGCCGCACTACAAATAATTTTGCGAATGCACGCAGCATATTCAAGCGTTGCACCGGAATATTTCCATTTCCAGAATAATACGATTAATTGACTGAAGGTGATCAGAACGATTTAGACGGATTAAGTAAGGCAGAAACTATTCATCTGGTACCTTACTACACAGAACTGAACAATGTTAGTGTGCACCTGAACTAATGCCAGAATAGGTACGTGACGACTGCATCTTACTGTGGGTACTTGATCCAGTTTGATAATGCGCGTAGTACGTCTCCGCGGCGCCAGAGGACCTTATTTCTTACGCAACAGGGACTAAGTGACGTTAACAGCTCCTTGTTGACTGAACACACGTCCCAGCGGGGTCCCATCACGGGCGCCAGAATGGGCTACACCGCCAAGGATCTGCGCTGATTTTTCTTTTCTTTTTCGGGAGTGTCCGTTAATTTATCTAATCCGCAGCAGTCACAAGCAACGACTACGATGTGCGGACACGTATTCGGTATCAAATGACAGTTAGTATATCTACACTGCTGTAAAAAAGCAGCACTCTCAAAGACAATGTCGTTTTATTGTCAAATGATTATTGTGACAGGTAGTTCACCAATGTACAGGTATATGATGATAAATTCAGACCATATGATACACACAAGTGACGATTGTGACAGGTAGTTCACCAGTACAAGTATACAGTATATGATGATGAATTCAGACCTAATGATACACACCAGTGAAGATTGTGGCAGGTAGTTCATCAATGTACAAGTACACAGTATATCATGATAAATTCAGACCAAATGAAACACACATGTTACAGAAAAGAGGCTTAAACAGTCGCGTCAACACACAGTGCACCCCCTCAGGCAGCAACGCAAGCGTATATTCCCGCATGCAAACGACAATGAAGGCGTCGGATGGCAACCTGACAAGGGAACCTCCCCATCGCACCCCCCTCAGATTTAGTTATAAGTTGGCACAGTGGATCGGCCTTGAAAAACTGAACACAGATCAAGCGAGAAAACAGGAAGAAGTTGTGTGGAACTATGAAAAAAAATAAGCAAAATATACAAACTGAGTAGTCCATGCGCAACATTGGCAACAGCAAGGATAATGTGAAGCCAGGAGCGCCGTGGTTTGCGTGAGCAGCAGCGGAACGAGAGGTCCTTGGTTCAAGTCTTCCCTCGAGTGAAAAGTTTAATTTTTTATTTTCAGACAATTATTGTCCGTCCGTCCGATGCGAGGTAACTGCGCCGTAGTATGGGGACGCTACATCTAAACAAACATCGAAACACAGGACGTCAGTCGACTACAGCGCACGAAAGAGAGTATTCCTGCTAACGAGGCTCCCTGGCTGGCAGTTGACTGTTCGCTACTTTGGACGAGACTGCATTAAATACGTGAGATGTGTTCCGCGGGCAATATGAATCCAGCAAATATAGCTCGCGACTTCAATAACAAGGTCAATGAATATTGGAGAGGCACGTCCTCTCGTCTACTAATCCTACGGTTTTGCGGTGCGGTCGCAAAACACAGACACTAAACTTATTACAGTGAACAGAGACGTCAATGAACGAACGGACAGATTATAACTTTGCGAAAATAAAGACAGTAAACTTTTCACTCGAGGGAAGACTTGAACTAAGGACATCTCGTTCCGCAGCTGCTGACGCTAACCACGGGACCACGGCGCTCCTGAGTTCATACTATCCTTGATGTTACCTGTCTTGCGCATGGACTACTCAGTTTGTATATTTTGCTTCTTTTTTTCATAGTTCCACACAACTTCTTCCTGTTTTCTCGATTGATCTGTGTTCCGTTTTTCAAGGCCTATCCACTGTGCCAACTTATAACTAAATCTGAGAGGGGTGCGATGGGGAGGTTCCCTTGTGAGATAGACTGTCCCATGCATCTTTTGTTGCAATTTGGCAATTTTTCTTGCAGACTCTGGACAGCGAGTAAGTTCCCGCTTCGCTATGTCCCACATGTGATCAATTGGTGAGAGGTCTAGTAATCTTGCGTCAGGGCAGTAGTTGTACACCACGAAGGGCACGTTGCGGCGTAGTAGCCGCATGTGGCTGTGCATTGCCCTGCTAAAAAAATCACAACTTCCTGTCGAAGAAATGGCTGTAGCACGTGGTTAACGACCTGTGCAATGTAGTGGGCACTGGTTACTTTATCCTGCAGAAACACCATGTATGATCGCGAGTTGTAACTGAGGACCCCTCGAACCATGAAGCCTGGTGTGGGACCTGCGTGTCGTGGGTGAATGCATTTGGGATAGGACGGTCGCCAAGTCTACATTGCAGAGGCGAATCCAGGCTATGGGGCTGCAGCTCCCCGTCCCCCTTTAGAACTACACCTGGTTCTTCTCAAACTATATATATATATATATATATATATATATATATATATATATATATATATATATATATATAGAGAGAGAGAGAGAGAGAGAGAGAGAGAGAGAGAGAGAGAGAGAGAGAGAGAACGAGAGAGACAGAAGAGAGAGAGAGAGACAAAAGAGAGAGAGAGTAAGAGCGAAAAAAAAAGATTCTTTGCAACATAGGTTTCATACTTAAACAGGCCCGAAAATTTTCCCGTTACTGTAGTTGGTAATATAATAGAATAAGAAAACTCCTTCGTTTACTCTACAGAATTTGGAGACCTCACGGCGATACAAGAGAATGGCCTTGACGCAATGGTAACACTAGTTCCGCCGGCCGATGTGGACGAGCGGTTCTAGGTGCTTCAGTCTGGAACCGCGTGACCGCTACAGTCGCAGGTTCGAATCCTACCTCGGGCATGGATGTGTGTGATGTCCTTAGGTTAGTTAGGTTTAACTAGTTCTAAGTTCTAGGGGCTCAGATGTTAAGTCCCATAGTGCTCAGAGCCATTTTTTGAACATCAGTTCCCGTCAGATCACCAGAGTTAAGAGCTGTCAAACTTGGCTAGCACCTGGATGGGTCACCGTCCGGGCCTGCCGAGTGCTGTTGGCAACCTGGGTGCACTCAGCCCTGGTGAGGCCAATTGAGGAGATACTTGACTGAGAAGCACCAGTCACGAAAACTGACAACGGCTGAGAGAGTGGTGTGCTGACCACATGCCCCACAGTATCCACATCCAGTGACGCATAAGGTCTGAGGAAGACACGGCGATCGGTCGGTATAGTTGGGTCTTCAAGTCCTGTTCAGACGGTGTTTTCTTTCCACGGTAGTACAAAATTTCTATGAGTGCTGCCCCCTTCCCCCCCACCCCCCACGAAAACGCTTGATTCGAGTGCCTCGCCATACAAGTGTACGTCCATCACTCAATGCAGACAGAACCTACTGCCATCACTGAAGACAACAGAGTACCATTCCACTCTCCAGTCGACTGTTTGACGACACGAGAGTAGCCGTGCTTGGCAGTGTCGTGGTGTCAGTGGTAGCCCGGCCAGAGGCACAGGTATCTTAGTCCAACTGCACACAGATGGTTCCCATTGGTCCCTGATGACGCAGCAGGTGCAACAGTGCCCAGATTCAGCAAGATAACAGGTCAGAGAGTAAACCATTTGAGTTGAGATTCTGAGTCGCACCGACGATAACCCAACATGTTCGAAAAAGATGTTTTGAAAGACGAAGCTTGCTTTCACAGGAAGGTAAGCCCACAAAACGTGACGATCTGTGGCTCTGAGAACCCCAAGTTTAGCATGAAAATTGTGCGCAACAGTCCAAAGGTAAACTGTGGTGTCGTCGGACTGTTTTTCTTGGCAGAGGCGTCAATAACCTCGCCTGTTTATCTGGACATGTTGGATCAGTTTGCATTTCCATAGGCCTAAGAACTGCAACCCGACATCATGCTGCAGGTGGATGGTGCCCCTCCTCATTAAGCCTACATTGTTAGGAAGGTCTTTAACGACATATTTCGAGGTCGAAGAGCTGACAGGGAGGACCCATTTCCTAGCCCCCAAGGTCTCCAAGCATAACCCTATTACATTTTGTTCCTCGTGTCTTTGTGAAGGATGCTGTCTACCAGACAGTGGTCCAGGGCCTGCAGGAACTGCGATTTCCCATCATAGCATTTATTGCACACCTTACTGAGGACATGGGAGAAACTCAAATGGTTCAAATGGCTCTAAGCACTATGGGACTTAACATCTGAGGTCATCAGCCCCCTAGACTTAGAACTACTTAAATCTAATTAAGCGAAGGACATCACACACATCCATGCCCGAGGCAGGATTCGAACCTGCAACCGTAGCACCAGCGCGGTTCCGGACTGAAACGCCTAGAAGCGCTTGGCCACAACGGCCGGCTGGGAGGAACTGAAATATCGCAAAGACATCCTGCGTGCCACAGATGGAGTACACATTGCTAAACGGCTATTAAAATTTCAGGTGTGCGCGAACATTATGCCGCAATCTGCATGTTGCTACCTATCCCCATTCCTGAAACATACGTGATCGAAGTTGTAAAGGTCGTTTTCGAACACTCTGTCTAATAAGACTGTGATAAACACAAAAGACTTGCCGTGTAGATTCACCGTCTAAGTAGTGTCTACGATTTTAAAGAAAACAGCTGCGATCAAAGTCTGTTTTAAATTCTATTCATTACAAATCTTAAAGTTCGCTGAAACATTTGTGAGATTTAAACTCCAGAAGCGACCATATGACAGGAGGAGCGTTGCGTTTAATGAAGCTTGCAGCAGACCGCGTTATATTCCGAAAGAGATCTTAGGACTGGTTCGGGGAGGCCGAAAAACGCGGCGTGGACATGGTGGTAGGCGATTTGTCTCCACCAGGGCACCGGCACGCGCCTTGTGGCAATGGGAGTCAACTGGCTCCAGTTTCGCGACAGCGATAGCTGAGGCCACAGACGGAGGAGAGGAATGCTGTTATGTTGTCCCGGCAATTACCACTATGCCCTCTACTCAAGAGACACAGCAGAGGGAAAACGTGAATTCTGCCCAGTGTCTCTGGAACTACGCTTGTATCACTGTTCAAGAACAAGGCGTATTCCACATTCAAAACCACCACTTCTGGGTTTTCATACCCAGTTGCTGACATCATCAGATTTGAAACATCATCATCATCAGCTCCCTACACTGGGCTACTTTGGGGACGTATCTTGATACTGGCGGGAAGATTCCCAACATCCTCACCCTAAAATATCAGACGTCTCATATTCACGAAATTTGCCGCTTTACTTCACGTAATGTACATACACTGATGAGCCAAAACATTATGAATGCCTGCTTAACAGCTTGTTTGTCCGTCTTTGGAACGAAATACATCACCGATTCGGCGTATCTGGAATCCGACAGTTTGTTTAAGTTTTGAGGAGCTATGAGGCATTAGATATCTACGCACAGGTCATTTAAATCGCGTAAATAACGGGCAGCTGATTTGCATATGCGGTGATGGCACCCAATTGCGACCCAAATTGTTTGCATTTGGATTTGGTCGCAGAGGAATCAACGTGAGTTCATTAAAATGCTCGTCAAACCCATGGAGCACGGTTCTGGCTACGAGACGCGGACAATTATACTGCCGAAAGATGACCTTGTCTTCGATTACCATCACGTTCATCTCGATGGTGGCGTTTGTGGAGATGACCTTTGACCTATTGTAGCAAAAATGTGATTCACCCGAAGAGCCGACACGTTTCCATTGATCGACGTCGAATCCCGATGATCCCGTGCACACTGCCGTCGTAATTCTCAGTGTCGTTGGATCAACATGAGAACACGTACGGGTGGTCTGTTGCGGAGCTCCATTTTCAACAATGTATGGTGAACCGTGTGCTCCGAAACACTTGTGCGTGCGCCAGCATTGTACTCTTTCGGCAGAGATGCCACAGATCACCAATTGTCGTACTTTACAGAGCAGTCTAGCCTCCGACCTCAACGATCTGTGAAGATTCGTGAACGTCCAACTATTTAGCGCCTAGTGGTAGTTTCTACCTCTTTTCATAGATACTCATGACAGTAGCACGTGAATTTTGATCACCTTTGCGGTTTCAAGATACTCTTTCACAGTCTCTGTGTAATAATAATCTGCCCTTTGTCAAAGTCGCTTATCTCAATGGATTTCCTATCTGAAGCCAATATCTTCATTAGGGTGGTTCCCCGCTCGTGCCTGCTCCGCTTACATACTTTTGTTACCGCGTCACGTACCCGCAACAGCACCGTCGCGGTCGACAGTGTTGATAATGTTTTGGCTGATCAGTGTATGTTGGACAAAATGATAAGGACACTCATCTACGACGCTGTAGAGCTGTATTTGGCACGCATAACAGGCCTCAGTCCTTTCGGCAATCTAGGCATACAAATCCTGAAAGGTGGCCAGTGGGATTTCATACCTTGACTACCCAAATTCATAATAAATACTGGATGAGGGCAAAAGGAACATCTTGTTGTTCCAATATGTAGAACAAGGCGCCGGTATCATTCGAACGTGACGACTGCGGAGGTCAGGGAATACGTATCATGTCATGCTCGATATTATCAAAAACAGTCTGTGGCCGTTCTGGTCGAGTGAGTTGAGGAATTGTGCTCTTGAAACAGCAGTCCCCCTAGTATTTTTGTTGTGTTTGCCACTGGATGCTGTAATCAACATGAAACGGTAGAACATATTTCAATGGCCCGACTGGCCACCATGAACAGGTGACATACGGATGCTGAGTCTTGCCAAAACTAACGTCAAATTGGAAACAAATGGAGCATTCTCTACACCGAAGTGTAGTGCATGTTGTTTGAGATCTAGCCCAGTCATTTCTCCCCACAACCTACCCTGACCCACCCAGCCCTCTTGGTCATGATACACACTAAACCACTCCTGTAGAGTTCGCTTGACATTCGTCTCAGAAGAAAAGCTAATATCTACAGAAGAGATCCTGATGCAATTATTAACACAATTCGCATATTACTGTGCACACATGTAATTCAGTACTGCAAGAGGCCTAACCACACTGTTAGTAATAGTGCTCGCCGGTAAATCAATAAATCAAACAGAATATTCTAAAATGTTAGATGTTTATATCGATAAAAATGTTCACTTGCAATTCCTATTCATTTACTAATGTCTTATGGCATCATGCCAACGGCCTTGCCGCAGTGGTAACACCGGTTCCCGTGAGATCACCGAAGCGCTGTCGGACTGGGCTAGCACTTGGATGGGTGACCAAACGGCCTGCCGAGAGCTGTTGGCAGGTGGGGTGCACTCAGCCCTTGTGAGAGAAACTGAGGAACTACTTGATTGAGAAGTAGCGCCTCTGGTCTCGTAAACTGATATACGGCCGGGAGAGCGGTGTGCTGGCCCATGACCCTCCATATCCGCATCTAGTGATGCCTGCTGGTTGAGGATGACACAGTGGCCGGTCGGTACTGTTGGGCCTTCCAAGGCCTATTCGGACGGAGTTATAGCATCATATTCTGGGGTAACTTGGCATTGAGGAAATTAGTGTTAGTTGCACATAAGCGTGTAAGAAGGAAAATGTATGCTGTCCACTACAGATTCTCCTGTAGACAGCTCTTTAAACAGTGCAGCATCCTGGAACCAGTCTCACGATACATTACTCTCTATGAAGTATGTCAACAAACAATCACTGTCTGACCAATAAAGTAAAGTACCCAGACGGGAATAACGAACTACATTAAAACTTTACGAATTGAGAGGATACGTGATGTTACTGCAATCATTACAAACTCGAGTCAAATGTATAAAGAACTTGGCAGTATGAGCCAAGTTATCAGTATGACGTTGCACCCCACATGGCTTCGACGCATGCACGTAATCGGTTGGAAAGGGTGTCATAAAGCTTTTGTATCCTCTCCTGGGGCAAGCTCGCCCAGAGCTGTTGTATACGGTCCTTGACATCATGTATACCAGCGCTGGGACGAAGTTGACATTCATGTTCGTCCCACAAACGTTCTATCAGGGTCAGATCTGGGAATTTTTCTGGTCACGGGGATATCTGATCATCACGAAGGCAATTCGCAGATACACGTGCTATATGTAGACGAGCGTCGTCCTGATGAAAAACACTACCACAATCCAAGCACATCAGGGGGAACACATGGGGAGGCAAGATGTCCGTGACCTAACGTCGTACCGTCAGAGTTCCCTCAATCACTAACAGCCGTGACCTGAAGCTGTAGTCGTAACTCCCCACACAATGACGCCAGGAGTAATAGAAAAGCGTTGTGCCTCTTGGAAACATTGGAAGAATGGGATTTATCCCCAGGTCGCTGTCATACTTTCCGACGATAGTCATCCGGGATAATGCAGAAGCGCGATGCACCGCTCAAAACATCGGCAGGTCATGCTTGTCGGTCAAGGCACAACTCCAAACTTCGACTGTTGGTAGTTTTACAAAGAATCAGGAATCCGAGGTATCGATATTTAAAGAAAAGTTACTTTGACCGTCGGCAGACACAAGAAAGTATCGATATAGCGATACATCGATGGATAAAATATCGATCAACCGGTCTATAAAAATATCAACTGCACATTGAAACTTCCTGGTAGATTAAAACTGTGTGCCAGACCCAGACTCGAACTCGGGACCTTTGCCTTTCGCGGGCAAGTGTTCTACCATCTGAGCTGTCCAAGCACGACTCACGACCCGTCTTCACAGCTTCAATTCTACCAGTACCTCGTCTCCTACCTTCACGGAAGCTCTTCTGCGAACCTGCAGAACTAGCACTCCTGGAAGAAAGGATACTGCCGGAGACTTGGCTTAGCCACAGCCTAGGGGATGTTTCCAGAATGAGATTTTCACTCTGCAGCGGAGTGTGCGCTGATATGAAACTTCCTGGCAGATTAAAACTGCAGATTAAATATACTGCCGGTTTTAGAGCTGTATATTTAAGTATTGATTAATTATTAGGTATTCTGTATATCAACAAGCCAGCAGCCTGCTTCTGCCCCTTAGAGCAAGAACTCAAAGGAAAACGATGCATGTTCACACTTGGCGATAACCACTTTGCTAACAATGGTAACGGCATGTATGTAGTACAATAAAAGGTGTTTGACGTGTCTGTCGTTCGGTTTTGTCGCATATCGAGTTTGTCCGGAACACTTCATGTTGACTTCCTTGTGTTTTCATTTCTGCCAACGCCAGCGGTCTAGCTATTGTAGTATCAAAATTCAGTAGCGAAGGTAAACGTTGCAGTATTTGTTAGTAGCACCGAGCGTCGATTACGTCAGCATTTTCCCCTCACACGTCTCCGCCCACCGCAAAGTTCGATATTGTCATTCAGATTTTTGTTCATCATTTTCAGCAACTGCTTTTCAAGAATGCTAATGTGAAGAAATAGTTGCGTTAAAAAAATGATGAAAGCTCAAAAAATAACAAGACTCCTTCCCACAGTGCATGTAAAATTATGTTCTACTGCAGTTTCAAAAGAACAGTTTCGAGTATTAACCGAAAATTGCGAAAAAATATAAAAACAATAGAATTACAGGCTCTCCACATGGCCATTTCGATATCGATACATCCCGGAAAAAAATATCGCATACCGATATCAATAATTTACGAACAGCCCTACTCTAAACGTAGCCGTTAGTGTTGTGCAACAGCAGCATAAGCGTGGGACTGTAACTTCTTAGTTCGGCTGCTACTAGTCTCTTACTAAGGGTGTGGAAGGGCACAGAATGTTACAGGCAGTCAGGTAATCGTTCTCGGATGGCACATGCAGAAGTAAAGAGGATACGATGTGCTTGGTGTCCAATACGGCGATTCTCCCTTGAGGTTGGTCAAACGTGGCCGACCGGAACCATGACGAAGAATATGCCTGCCCCACGTCCCCGGGCAGTCCAACATCGGGCCACTGTGTCATCAAAATGCCGCACAAATCTGGATATTGCACTAATCGACCAGCCGGACTAATGGACACGCACAGTATGGGCCCTTGCGAACTCTTGTCACGTGTGATAACTCTGTGCCACACAAGCGCGCGCCATCTCTGCGTCCTTCAAAGTGATCAGTCAACATCTGATGCTGTTCGCTTCCCTTACACACGGCACACTACACACACACTACACTACATCAGCACTGGTGGCCGTTCTACCAGTCAAGAGAACTGCATCTCTAAATCATTTACAGATCCGCCAACAATGGAGCTACATTCACAACCGATCATGTCTTATGGGTGCTTCACGAGGTTTTGTACGTCTGTGTATAACAGTCCTAGTAGAAGGAGAAATACTTAACGCTCAGCCTTAGTGCGGCACAGAAAGAATTGAGATATTAAGCCATAACAATCTTTGACCGCCTAATGGTTCAAATGGCTCTGAGCACTATGGGGACTTAACTGCAGTGCTTATCAGTCCCCTAGAACTTAGAACTACTTAAACCTAACTAACCTAAGGACATCACACACATCCATGCCCGAGGCGACTGTAGCGGTCGGGCGGTTCCAGGCTGTAGCGCCTAGAACCGCTCGGCCATTCAGGCAGGCTGTGACCGCCTACCCATTGGTGTTGTGTAGTGTGGTGGTGGTGGTGGTGGTAGTGGTAGTGGTAGTGTGTGTGTGTGTGTGTGTGTGTGTGTGTGTGTGTGTGTGTGTGTGCGTGCGTGTGCGTGTGCGTGCGCGTGTGTGTGCGTGTGTGCAAGAAAGAAATAATGAACATAGTCAAATTCAAATACAAATCACAGCACGCGTGTCTCTAAAAAGACAAACAAATAACTTGAGTTGGTTGGTCGGTTGGTTGAGTCGGGGGATGGGACCGAATAACGAGGTCATCGGTCCCATGGGATTAGGTAAGGATGAGGCCGTGCCCTTTCAAAGGAACCATCCCGGCATTTACCTGAAGCAATTTAGGAAAGCCACGGAAAACCTAAATCAGGATGGCGGGACGCGGGTTTGAACCGTCGTCCTCCCGAATGCGAGTCCATTGTGCTATCCACTGCGCCACGTCGCTCGGTCAAATAACTTGAGCAATTATGTGAAAGATAAACATGCTGCCATACTACCAGCTGGAAAGACGTACTGAAATTGTAAAAATGACGCGTTCCTTATCATAGTGAGATGTAGGAATTGCGGTCCATGGAATATGTAAATAACAAAGTAAGTAAGTAAGTATGAGGGGTGATGCCTCCACCTTCGTTAATTGGGTTTGGATGGGAATATTTTAAGAGATCAAACGCAGGAATAATCCTTACAATGTGATCTTAAATTACCAATATTCCCTTTTCCACATATTCACCAGCCAATTGGATATATTTCTGCCAACGATGAACAAGTTTTCTGAAGCCATCACGGAAGAAGTCGACACTGTTTCCGCAACCATAGTCTCACAGTTCTCTGAACGTCTTCATCAGAAGCAATCGATGTCCCCGTAGATCGTCTTTCATACTCGAGAACAGATGGAAGTCAGACGGTGCTAAATCTGTACTGTATGGAGGATGCCGTACAGTGGTGAGATTCAGTCTCTGAAGTTCTGCTGTGGTGGCACGTGAAGTGTGTGGTTTGGCATTGTCATGCTACAGGAAACCATTTCCCTTTTCCTTTCGGACCATTGTTAGCCGTCGTTTCAGAGTTCGCAGCGCTGTGATGTAACGCTCTGAATTTCTTGTTGTTCCACGATCAAGGAAATCAACATGGATAACACCGCCGCGTCCCAGAACACTGTGGCCATAATTTTTCCAGCTGAGGGCTGCGACTTGAAAATTTATTTTTCTGGGGCGAATCTTTGTGTCGATATTCCATGGACTGAGGTTTCGTCTTGGGTCGTAATGGTGTACCCACGTTTCATCTTCTGCCACAACTGAATGGAGAAAGGCGTCACCTTCATTCTCGTAACGCGAGAGGAGTTCCTGGCAAATTTCAAGTCTGTGCGCTTTCATTTCAGGAGTGAGCATCCGGCGTACCCATCGTGCACAGATCTTCCGATAGTCAAGGAAAGCAATAATGTGACCCACAAGTTCTTGTGAAATGCCGATTGTGCTTGCAATTTCTCTCCGAATGATACGACGATCATCCTAAATCAATCTGTCAGCATTTTGCTTGTGAAACTCGGTGGCTGCTGTCACAGGACGTCGAACTCTTTGTTTGTCATGCAGGTCAGATGTTCCCGCCGCAACATCTTTAAACTTACTCGCCCAACGAAGTACAGTGCTCACATCAACACAATCACCATAAACTGATTTCATTCTCTGATGAATCTCCTTTGGAGTGACACCTTTTGCTGTCAAGAATTCAATGACTGCACGTTGCTTAAATCGCATTGACCGACCGTCTGCGCAGGGTTCCATACTTCACACTGTAACAACACAACCGTTCAATGCTAAGTCTTCCCGCCCACTGGAGTTGTAGAGACGAGGCTACGGAACAAGCCAGTACCTGCCACATACCAATGCTAACAACTGTTGAAGAGTTACGAAGGTGGAGGCATTACTGTTCAGTGAACCCTCGTAACTTTCAATACCTATGTGTGATGGATGATAATTATTTCACAATAATTTTTGTAAATAGTAATTACAATCAAATTAGTTATCGTCCAGAATGTAGTAAATTTCACGAAGCACATTCCTGCAGCTGGTACAACTATCCGCATTATTTAATATCGACAACAAATGCAGCACTCAAGGGCAATTTCCTGATTACGAAACATAAATTACGTTAAGCTGAACAGTAGAATAAATTCACCACCACATAAATTAAATTCCAGAATGAGTTTAACAGATCGCAAAACATTAAAATGGCTGTCCGGCGTAGGACTAAAATAAAAAATGGTGTACACTATAAAACAATTGCCCAACATGGTTTTAACAACAAAGTTTTAAAATATAAACACTTCAATAAATGTTACAGTACAGCAGGAAGATTTCTAGGTCGGTTTCGTTGGAAGTCACTTCTAGAACTCTCCAATATACGAGCACCCTGACTTGCTTTCTTCAGTGTAAATGACTTCCAACTGTTTCACGATAAGATCAAAGCCACTTGTGAGTTTCCTTTTCACGGCGATTATCAAAATCTTATCTACTTACGAAACATCTTAAATGTTCAACTTTCACACGACACAGAATTAAGCGAATCTTCAAGTATGTAGGGCAGTATCTCAACGATACTGTGTAGGCGTCCTTCCGCGTAGTGAAAAGAAGCTATGTCAGATAACGTGGCGATACACTGATTATAGCCGCCGCCGTGATACACGTGAGACTTCCAATTTTCGATAAGCGATTTGGGATATCGACAGAAAGAAAATTAAGATTTTACATCCCGTCGACGAAGAAGTCATTAGAGAAGAAGCACATGCTCATAATCGGGAATGAAATATGGGTTGTGCTTTTCAAAGGAACCATCCCAGCACCTACCGTAAGCGATTTAGGGAAGCCACGGAAAATCTAAATCTGGTTGGATGGACGGGGAGTAGAGCCCCTTCTCCAGAACACGATTCCATTGTCTTAACCATTATCCATTGCGCCGCCTCGCAAGGTTGGTGATGATCATATGATCCTCCTGGGTAAGTGATACTGCTGTTTTTAAACAGAAAGCTTTGCAATGTGGTGCAATCAATGATCCCACTTTTCAGAAAGGTTTCGCGCTTCGTTAACAGCAGTGCTGTAAACGGCGGTATGACACTGCCGCCCTGCACCCCCCCCCCCCCCCCCCTCCTGAGATGTAATTGTCTCAGGAGTTAGGACGTTATGTTCAAAAGTGGGGGCAGAAGTTATCCTACAACATACGCGTCTGTTAGAATGTTAGTCTCATTTTCCATAACCTAGGACCTTTTCCACTCAGGAACATGCTGAGATATCTATCTTATGTATCACAATATGATGAGTCCAATATTTCAGCACTGGCAGTTAACTACCACTCTGCTTGGTCAAATTTATAGTAGAAACGTGTTCCCCTTGAATATTCCATTTGGAAGGTTGTATTCAGTGCTCCAGAAGTTTGAAAACGTTAGCCCGGACCGCAAGAACAGAGTAACCATGGAAGTAATGACGCTATAGCAATACCGACAGTAGTGGTCGTATTCTTAAGAATCAGCGTTCAGCAAGGTCTTTAAACGCAATACAATAGACACTACGTAATGTTGCTGTTAAGTACCGGCCTACTATCTTTTCTATCACTCAAAAAGTGATTAACGTTCGTTTTCTTGTGAGCGACAATTGTTCAACGCTGCTGGAAATGGTTGACAATTGAAGAAACGAAGTAAGAAATGAAATTTCCACATTTAAATGTTTGTGTCGCAATAATTCCTCAGTACTACTAGTCGGCATTAAAAGACTCGTGTACGCCCAGTAAAGGTGTCTAGACAGAGTGCTTTATCTTTCAAGGCTGACACCTTGGGAAGAGGCGTAGCTTTCCTGGGTTGCAGACAGGCCGATAGCGGCACGACGGACGTGCTGTACATCGCGTAGCGCTAGGTATCTTTTCTCCAACAATTTATGACAGAGTTGCAATAGCCACAAGCATGGAGAGGCTTCTCGTAATTATTTAAGACTTTCCATTATATAACATCTCATTTTCGCTGCTCTCGTGTCCAATTAATTACAGCCCAAACATCTGGTCAAAATATTGGCTGTATGATACAAGACCGCAGCGTTTTTAGCTGATATACCTATGACTCTTTCCCAATTCTGGGATTTTTCTAGTTTCTACGTCTGAACGATTCTGCTAGTTTGGCATTGAAAGCGCAATATTTAACAAGCACTTCCGTTGAGTTTTCTCCAAGAGTGCTGGACAAACGGAAGTCCTTAGGGCGTTATATGGGGTTGACAGTATGAAGCAAACGGTATCACCTCCCCATCATTAGCTGGTTTCGTCGTGTTCGTGACTTGCGGGCATAAAATTTAGTATTAAATGAGAAATTGAAACAGTTTCTTAGGTATTTCTTCTACAATCGCAGGTGCAATTAATTCCTAACATATGGTGCTTTCTTTACCCCATCAGACACGAGGCACCATCATCTAATGATCATCTAGATGGGAGGGAATGTAGGCAGTCCATCAGTCTTCCGACTGGTTTCAAGCGACCCGCCTTGACTCTCCCTCATTTGTCAACTTTTTCATCTCAGAGCACCACTTACACTAAACCTCCACAATCATTTGTGAGATAGATTCTAATCTCTGTTTTCCCCTAAAGTTTCTGTTCTCAACGACTACCTCTAATACCATGGACATATTCCCTATGTCTTAACATACGCCGTATTATCCTCTCCGCTCTTCTTCCCCATTTTCCTCGACTCGACGAATCTGTGGAGAACCTCCTCATTCCTTACCTTATCAGCACCAAATGACAAACGATCCGATTCTCTTATTTTCTGGTTCTCCCACGATTCACCTCCATACAATGACGTGTTATTGACGCTAGATGTGTTTGATGCTTGCAGACTCCCTTCTGCAGAAGAATGCACTTTTACTTGTGCCCGTCCACTTCTTGTATCATCCTTGGTTCGCACGCCTAATGTTATTTCGCTTCCGAAGTAGCAGAGATCTGAAACTTCTTGGCAGATCAAAACTGTGTGCAGGACCGAGACTCGAACTCGGGACGTTTGCCTTTGCGGGCAAGCGCTCTACCGACTGGGCTATCCAAACACGACTCACGACCCGTCCTCACCGATTTACTTCTGCCAGTATCTCACTTCATAGCTTCCTAACTTTACAGAAGCTCTCTTGCTGTAAAGTGTGGAAGGTAGGAGAGATAGGTACTGGCGGAAGGACGGATCGTGAGTCGTGTTTCAAATGGTTCAAATGGCTCTGAGCACTACGGGACTTCAACTTCTGAGGTCATCAGTCCCCTAGAACTTAGAACTACTGAAACCTAACTAACAACTAAGGACATTACACACATCCATGCCCGAGGCAGGATTCGAGCCTGCGACCGTAGCGGTCGTGCGGTTCCAGACTGTAGCGCCTAGAACCGCTCGGCCACTCCGGCCGGTTGAGTCGTGTTTGGGTAACTGAATCGGTACAGCGCTTGCTTACGAAAGGCAGAGGTCCCGAGTTCGAATCTGTGTCCACTACACAGTGTTGAACTGCCAGAAAGTTTCATATTAGCGCACACTCCCTGCAGAGTGAAAATTTTATTCTAGTAGAAATCCATCATTTCGTCTACTACATGATTATTCAGTCCTATTTTTGCTATTATCCATCACATCCTTCTTTCTTTGGTTCACTCTCACTCCATACACCGTGCTCATAGACTGTCCACTGCATTCAGAAGGTTCTGCAATTCACTCTAACTTTCACCGAGAATCAGTGATTCTTATCATTAATATATTTTCAGTCTGAATTTTAAACCCATACCGGAATCTTTCTTTTATTTCCGTCATTGCTTCTTTGATAAACAGGTTGTAGAGCAGGGGAGAAAGAATATATCCATGCCTTAAGGCCTTTTTAACAGGAGAATTTCTCTATTGGTCTCCCATTCTCATTATTCTCTCTTTGTTCTTTCACATGTTATATATTCCCATCCTTCCCTGAAGTGAAATTTTATGAAAATTTCGATAGTCTTACTCCGTTTTACGCTGCCGAAATCTTATTCAGGATCGATAAATCTTAAGAAGGTGTCGATTTTTCTTACGTCTTACCTCCATTATCAAGTGCAAATTAACAACTGCCTCTCTGGTGCCTTTACCTTTGCTAAAATCAAACCGATCGTCATCAATCAGCCCATCAATTTTATTTTCAAATCTTCTGTACATTATTCCTGTGAGCAACTTGGATGAATGAGCTGTTAAGCTCATCACTTCTAACGTTTGTATGCCTTTGGTATCTTCGGGGTTGCGGGGATGGTATTCTGAAGAAAAGTTCCAAGGTGCGTCTACAGTCTCATAGATTCTACATACTAACTTGAATATTTGTTCGGTTGTCACTTTCCCCAACAGCTTTATACATTCTTGAGGAAAATTATCTTGGTCTTCTGCCTTTTTTGATCGCAGCTCTTTCAGATCTCTGATACTACCTCTTCCGAATCGACTCCTATTTCTTCTGTTGCGTCAGCAGACAGTTCCTCTGCCTCACAATGACACTCAACGTAATCCATTCACCTATCCGCGCTCTCATTTGCGTTCAGTATGCACTGTTACTGTTGACACTCTTGCGTTTACTTTTACCGAGAGTTATTTTGACTTTCCTGCATGTTTCTTCACTGCCATGAATGTCTCCTCTTGTAATGTGTTAAGCTGATTTAGTATATCATGGAAGAGAGCAGCGTCAGATAGATTTTTTACTGCTGAAGATGTAGTTTACATTACAATTTGGCAACAGTGACGAACCATAGATTTTACGTTATTTGACGTTATTGATTTTACGTCGTCTTTCTGTTGTAAATGCACTGATGGAAAAAAATCGGAACACGACAAATAATTAATGTAGAGTAATGAAACTTGATGAACACATTTATCTAGGTAACATATTTAAGTGATTAACTTTGCAAGATCACAGGTTAATGTAAGTGCGAAATAAGCCATTGAAAATGTGCAATACTGGCACATTAATAACGGTATAACCGCCACAATGTTGAATGCAAGCATGCAGCAAACGTCCATGCGTTGTTTCCAGCTGCCAGATGTCTGCCTGTTGATGGAGTTAAATGCATGTTGCGCAGTCAATACTGGGGCGATTAATGCTCGTTGTGGATGATGCTGAAGCTGTAGTCCGATGATGTTCGATATGCGCCCGACTGGAGAAAGATCTGGTGATCTATCTGGCCAAACTAACATGTCGACACTTTGTAGAGCATGTTGGGTTACAAAAGAGGTTTTTGGCAAGTATTATCCCGTTGGAAAACACCCCTTGGAATGCGGTTCATGAATGGCAGCACAGGAGCCAGGCTGCCGTACAAGTTTGCAGTTAGGGCAGGTGGGATAACCATGAGAGTGTTCCTGCTGTCATACGAAATCGTACCCTAGACCATAACTCCATATGCAGGTCCAGTGTGTCTAGCACGTAGACAGGTCGGTTGCAGGCGCTCAACGCCTTTTCCTAACCAACACGTGGCCATCACTGGTATCGAGGCAGAGTCAGCTGTCTTCAGAAAACACAACAGCCCTCTACCATGCGCTCCAATGAGCTCTCTCTTGACACCACCGAAGTCGCAAATCGCGGTGGTTTGTAGTCAGTGGGGTGCCGGACGTCTGGCTCGGAGCTGTCCTTGAAGTAATCGATTTGTAACAGTTCGTTGTGTCACTGCGGTATCAACTGCTACTCAAATTGCTACTGCAGATGCAGTACGATGCGCCAGAGCCTTACACCAAACACGATGGTCTTCCCTGTCGTTAGTGTCACTTGGCAGTCCGGAGTCCTGTCTTCTTATGACCGTTCATTCTCGTGACCACCGCTGCCAGTAATCATGTACAGTGGCTACATTCCTGCCAAGTATTTCTGCAATATCGCTGAAGGAACTGCCAGCTTCTCGTAGCCCTATTACATGACGTCGTTAAAACTCAGTGAGGCGTTGATAGTGGTGTCTTTGTCGCCTTAAAGGCATTCTTGACTACCATCAATTCACCACGTCCAATCCCAACGGTAACTAACGCTCATGACCGTTAAAGCGTGTACATAAAGCAAACTTGATTTGCAACCTCATAGTGGCGCTACTAATGGCGGTCTTACGCGAAATGTCAATAGAAATCATCTTTCACATGTAGAAAGAAGCCTACCAACTTTCGTTTATGTGGTACAACTCCTTCTTGGTGCTGCGATTTTTTTCTGTTAGTGTATTTTACGATACCTGATGATGGTCTGTGGAACGAAACTGGTTGTATAATAAATCAATTTTTATCAGCAGCACTTGGTAGTGGATCATGGCATTTTTCAAATATTTACGAGTTTTGGGGCACGCGTTCTTAAAAAGGGTATTACCGTGCCTTTGTGAAAAATTTCCCATCACTGCAGGCTGAAGTTCACCTCCACGCCCATCTTGCCATCAAATTCCGATTGCTCCCTGTCGTTAGGTGACTATGGACCTCATCTTCGCAGGTGGTCAAGGACTTGCGCCGATTAAGATAAGCAAATCGGTCACAAGCGCTATCGACATGTCGAAATCTCGTGGATGTCGCCAATAGCTGATGTAATCTCTCTCATCAATTACGACAGTGTCCCGATAGATAACTGAATGATTTGATTGCGTAAAATTTCACAAAACTGATATGGTAACAGGCGACCCTGCAAGGACAGTCGTGAAGAAGGCTACAATGCTAGTACGACTGTCGATAAATGGAATATGTTGAAAGTCGAATATCATGATTAATATAATATCTGGACGAATCGAAATTGTTTATTGTCTTTTGAAACATCTCGATAAATAGAAACGATTGACATGACGTATTGCCCATGAGCATTATAGAAGTTCTTTTAAAATTCTTTTCTTACTTCTTGGAATTCATCAGAGGACTTCCTCCGACCACATACTGCAAATTCTCTCGATTACAAGTCCCGCCAATCGCAGTCTCTGTTTCAGTTTTCATTACAGAAAAATTTTGTCTTCAGTTCCAATCTTCCCGGAATTTGTTTCCCTGTCTCCCCCCAAAAATTCTCAAACGCATACCTTCACGGTTTCGTCAGAAACCTTCGATTTTTCAACATTTATCGTATTGAAAGTCATTTTCTCGCTGCCGTACGCCAAAAATATATAACGATCGTAAACTTTCCATTTCATATGCACTGGAAGCTTGGTTTTAAAACACCAATTTACCAAATGTCGTAGCTACTGACAACCTTAAATGTAAAACAGTTTATTATATTCTTTTCTCTTCTTAAGTCCAATTTCTTTTGAGGTTGTCCTACATATTCTGAAATTGCCGTGCCCATGCTGCTATGAACAGCAAATTCAATGACATCGGAACTTACTTTATTTCATATTCTGCTTTATATGTATCTTTGCATGGATCTGTTTCGGTAACTTCGGCCATCTCCATGAGCTGACTGGTATTCCTTCCTCGTTAACTTCAACATCTTACATAACTACATACTATCAGTTTTATTATGTGCCACATATCCTTATCTAAGAGATAATTAGCTCAGGTCGTGACTGATTCACTTCATGAAAAAGACACTAAATCATGCTTTCATAACTTAATCTTTTGCAAGCACTGAAGCTGAATCGAATCAGATACTCCACCCGAAAGGAATTGGATACTTGTGAGGGGAAATGGTAACAATTAATCATACGGTCAGCTCGTTTTATTGATTAAATGTAATTCCACAAGATTCATCACCAGTCTTCACCCATCTAGAATACTTAAGCTTTTTTTATCTTTTATGTGATACTACTACTCATCATTCTTCTTCGTCCTTTCTGCGGAATCTATACTTGTGGAAGTAAATTAATCATTTGGGAGAAATTCACTAACTTAGGAATAGTGCTGAATAAGTTTGAAGCTTATTTCTTTTACACAGCGAGAAGCAATCAATAATTAAGTACTGGAGCGTTGTAGTCGTAAATGCATTAGATGATTTCTGATGGATGCTTTTAAAAGCCTTAGCGATATGACGGGAGGAATACTTTAGCGTATGATCCACTTGGCAGTGACGGTTGTTTAACACACTTTTGACATACCCAAAATTGACCCTTGCAAGAGACGTAAACGTGATGCTGAATATGGAATAGGACACTTGTGACGTCAAAACGTAGAACTTTACTTCGCGGAACATTTCCGAGAATGAACAACGGGATAGACCACGTCAGATTTTCGCAACGTGCTACGAAACGTGAACCAATGCGATGCAAGATAGCTTTCTACATCACAGACTTAACCCAAAAGTCAACATACGCAATACAGCTTTCTAAAGCTACAGTATTTGGTTCAAATGGTTCTAAGCACTATGGGACTGGCGGCCGCGGTGGCCGAGCGGTTCTAGGCGCTACAGTCTGGAGCCGCGCGACCGCTACGGTCGCAGGTTCGAATCCTGCCTCGGGCATGGATGTGTGTGATGTCCTTAGGTTAGTTAGGTTTAAGTAGTTCTAAGTTCTAGGGGACTGATGACCTCAGAAGTTAAGCCCCATAGTGCTCAGAGCCATTTGAACCATTTAGCTCGGTGGCCGCTCTGGTGCTATTCGAGAGGAGCAGTCTTTCGGCATCTCCTGTTTAATCTGCACATCGAAGAAGCAATGACGAAAATAAAGTAAAGATTTAAGTGCGGGGTTAAAATTCAGAGTGAAAGGATATCAGTGATAAGATTCGCTGGTAACACTGCTACATCTACATCTACATCTATACTCCGCGAGCCACCTTACGGTGTGTGGCGGAGGGTACTTATTGTACCACTATCTGATCCCCCCTTCCCTGTTCCATTCACGAATTGTGCGTGGGAAGAACGACTGCTTGTAAGTCTCCGTATTTGCTCTAATTTCTCGGATCTTTTCGTTGTGATCATTACGCGAGATATATGTGGGCGGTAGTAATATGTTGCCCATCTCTTCCCGGAATGTGCTCTCTCGTAATTTCGATAATAAACCTCTCCGTATTGCGTAACGCCTTTCTTGAAGTGTCCGCCACTGGAGCTTGTTCAGCATCTCCGTAACGCTCTCGCGCTGACTAAATGTCCCCATGACGAATCGCGCTGCTTTTCGCTGGATCATGTCTATCTCTTCTATTAATCCAACCTGGTAAGGGTCCCATACTGATGAGCAATACTCAAGAATCGGACGAACAAGCGTTTTGTAAGCTACTTCTTTCGTCGATGAGTCACATTTTCTTAGAATTCTTCCTATGAATCTCAACCTGGCGCTTGCTTTTCCCACTATTTGTTTTATGTGATCATTCCACTTCAGATCGCTCCGGATAGTAACTCCTAAGTATTTTACGGTCGTTACCGCTTCCAATGATTTACCACCTATGGCATAATCGTACTGGAATGGATTTCTGCCCCTATGTATGCGCATTATATTACATTTATCAACTTTTAGGGAAAGCTGCCAGCTGTCGCACCATGCATTAATCCTCTGCAGGTCCTCCTGGAGTACGTACGAGTCTTCTGATGTTGCTACTTTCTTGTAGACAACCGTGTCATCTGCAAATAGCCTCACGGAGCTACCGATGTTGTCAACTAAGTCATTTATGTATATTGTAAACAATAAAGGTCCTATCACGCTTCCCTGCGGTACTCCCGAAATTACCTCTACATCTGCAGATTTTGAACCGTTAAGAATGACATGTTGTGTTCTTTCTTCTAGGAAATCCTGAATCCAATCACAAACCTGGTCCGATATTCCGTAAGCAGAGTGAAAGTGAAGGAGGAGTACAGGATGTGTTGAAATGAATGAACAGTCTAATGCGTACAGAATACGGATTGAGAGTAAACCGAGGAAAGACGAAAGTAATGAGGAGTAGTAGAGATGAGAACAGGGAAAAACTTGACATCAGAATAGGGATCACGAAGTAGACGAAGTCAAGGAATTCCGCTATAAAAGCAGCAAAATAACCCATGACGGACGGTACAAGGAGGACATAAAAAGCAGACTAACACTAGCAATGACGGCAATCAGGGCCAAGAGAACTCTACTAGTATCAAACACGGACCGTAATTTGAGGAAGAAATTTCTGAAAATGTACGTCTAGATCACAGCATTATATGGTAGTGGAAATCGGACTGTGGTAAAACCGGAACAGAAGATGAGACATCAGGCAATAACTAGCATGGTACTAGAGGGAGCTGTAGAAGATAAAAACTGTAGGGGAAGATAAAGATTGGAATACATCCAGCAATAATTGAGGACATAAGCTGCATGTGTTGGTCTGAGATGAGGATATTGGGACAGCAGGGGAACTCGTGGAGGGCCGCATGAAACCAGTGAGAAGACTGATGACAAAAAAAGGGCTGTAGGCGGACACCGGGTTCGGCCCTCTCCCTTCTCCCATCACCTCCAACACGAAGAACAAATACACACACACGCACGCACGCACACACACACACACACACACACACACACGCACGCACGCACACACACACACACACACACACACACACACACACACACACACACACACACACACACCCTACAGGTACCTCCACTTATCCACACAATTGTCATACTACCCAAAGGAAAGGTGCCTAAGGGCCTGAAATATTGGAAAAACCTACCTAATTAGGCGTGCGCTGAATCTGTCTTACGCGGTCTCCCAGCCCGTCATATCGAACGTCTTTACTTTCTAACCATACATATAAGAGCAAATGCATGTTTGAAAACCAATAAAAGAACCCAATACATTATGTTATGTACTCCTTAGCTCCTTAAAAGACAAAATACTGTCCGTGTGGATACTTGTCTTGTTGAGAACAAGCCCACTTCCTGACAGAGCGCGCGACATCTCCACGATCCTGCCCATGTCGAATCCCGGCACGTATTGGTAGCCTTCTTAAATCAGGCAGAACATGATCAGCTCAACAACAACGAACATTCAGATGCGATTTCTGAATGTGAAACCTGCTGCGTAATCTTTCCTTATATCCAAGGACATAGTACTGAGCTACATGCCAGAATGCTATTTCTTGCATACAACATTCATGGTGTTAAAATTTTAAAGGAAAGTTTGCATACTGACAAGGGAACCTCCCCATCGCACCCCCGTCAGATTTAGTTATAAGTTGGCACAGTGGATAGGCCTTGAAACACTGAACACAGATCAATCGAGAAAACAGCAGGAAGTTGTGTGGAACTATGAAAAAAATGAGCAAAACATAGAAACTGAGTAATCCATGCGCAGGATATGTAACATCAAGGAGAACGTGAGCTCAGGAGCGCCGTGGTCCCGTGGTTAGCGTCAGCAGCTGCGGAAAGAGAGGTCCTTGGTTCAAGTCTTCCCTCGAGTGAAAAGTTTAATTTTTTATTTTCAGACAATTATGAAAGTTTAGACACTTACACATAATCTACTTCGCTCTCCAAAATTCCAGGACATGTTCAGATTTGCTTGGACATATTCAGGATTTGACGGTCTACACACAGAAAAATTTGAAAACGTTAAAAACATATGTTTTGACAGAGCACATGGAAAACTGTGTGACTGTGAAACTGTTGCATACATTTGTTGCAGTTTATGTGACAAACTCTTATGTTTTCATCACTTTTTTGGGAGTGATTATCACATCCACAAGAAAACCTAAATCGGGCAAGGTAGAAGAATCTTTTTACCCATTCGCCAAGTGTACAAGTTAGGTGGGTCGACAACATATTCCCGTCATGTAACGCAAATGCCGTCACCAGTGTCGTATAGAATATATCAGACGTGTTTTCCTGTGGAGGAATCGGTTGACGTATGACCTTGCGATCAAATGTTTTCGGTTCCCATTGGAGAGGCACGTCCTTTCGTCTACTAATCGCACGGTTTTGCGGTGCGTTCGCAAAACACAGACACTTAACTTATTTCAGTGGACAGAGACGTCAATGAACAACGGATAGATCATAACTTTGCGAACGTTCCGCAGCTGCTCACGCTAACCACGGGACCACGGCGCTCCTGAGCTCGCATTATCCATGATGTTGCATATCCTGCGCATGGACTACTCAGTTTGTATATTTTGCTTTTTTTTTTCATAGTTCCACACAACGTCTTCCTGTTTTCTCGATTGATCTGTGTTCAGTGTTTCAAGGCCTATCTACTGTGCCAACTTATAACTAAATCTGAGGGGGGTGCGATGGGGAGGTTTCCTTGTGAGTATCCCATTTATCTTCATCGATCCAAACACCTTTTGTCCAATCGAAAAATAAAAAAATCACCGAGTACATGAATATTAATAGGAAATCACCACAACTGTATTGATACAAATTTATTATGTTACAACACGTTTCGTTCGAAAGATCATCATCAGTTTAACATCAGTCGAACAAAACAAAAATTAGGGTAAGAGAAAAGGGGGGTGAACCGTAAACATAACTCAAGCCAGAGATATCTCCACATACGTACACATATGACATAGTACCCAGGGGAAAGCTATTGTAAGGCACAAAGAAGGCCCTGCACTATTAGGAGGGGGTATTAGACTTTCAAAAGACCTCGTTTATTACACTTGAGACAGATTTCATTCCTTTTCCTATCTGGTATAAGATTGATTGACACGTAAGCAGCCGAACAACGCCAAGTAATGAGCTAATGACACAAAGAACTAGAGATCCGCCAAAGCTTGTCTGGCGTAACAGTAATAAATTATATACAAAAAATTTCCGCGTTAATCTGCTTATCTGTAAAAACCGCTCCAAAATACCTACAGTAGTTCTTGAGGTTAACCTGAACATACAGACAGAAACCGCGACAGAGGACTTTATAACATCTGTAGATTCATGGTGTCCGTACTCGACCAAAACTGTTAGACACACTGTCCACTCAAATTGGTGTGACCGCCTATCAAAAGCCTCAATAAGCGCCTTTGGCAGCGTGGACCGCTGCGAGACGCGCAGAAAGTGTGTCAACGAGGTTCTGGAAGGTACCGGCACGGATGTGGAGCCATGCCAACTTCAGTGCCGTGGTCAGCTGCGCTAGGTCTCTCGAATGAAGATCCATGGAGCGAACAGCCCGATGGAGGCGGTCCCTCAGTTTCCAACTGGGTTTAAATCCTGGGAGTTTGGTGGCCAAAAGAGTAGAGTAAACTCATCCTGGTCCTACTCGAACCACGCACGTACACTGCGAGCTGTGTGACACGTTGAACGTCGTGCTAGTAGATGCCATCGCGCCGAGAAAAATCCAACTGCATGCAGGGGTAGACATGGTCCCCAAGGATAGATGCATACTCGTGTTGATCCACAGTGATTTGCAGAACGACAAGATCATCCAGGGAATTCCACGGAAACATTCACCAGATCATAACGCACCCTTCTGCCTCCTGGGCTCTTTCGACGGTCCAACGGACATCTGGCGGACAGAGCATGAAACGTGATTCATCTGAAAAGGCTATCTGTCCCCACTCAGTGGACGTCCAATTACGGTGTTGCCGTGCAAATTCCAGCCTTCGTCGCAGATGAACAACAGCCAGCATGAGTGCGCCTGCTGCGGAGACGCATTCGCAGCAATGTTCGCTGAATTGTCATTGAGGGGACACTTTTGGTATACTCTGTTTATCATAAGAATAAACCTGATGTAAACAAATATAAACGCTATGATTGGTCAGAAGACGTAGCACACGAACACACTGGTGTTGTTAAGCTCTTGGAAGTACATATACGTCGATACTCTGCAAATCACATTTAACTTCCTGGTAGAGTGTTCATCGAACCACCTTCACAATTCTCTATTATTCCAATCTCGTATAGCGCACGGAAAGAATGAACACCTATATCTTTCCGTACGAGCTCTGATTTCCCTTATTTTATCGTGGTGATCGTTCCTCCCTATGTACGTCGGTGTCAACAAAATATTTTCGCATTCGGAGGAGGATGTTGGTGATTGGTATTTCGTCCCACTTATGTATTAGATACCTTATTACTAAGATACGTTAAATGAAACTTTTAAGACATTCAAATGTCTTAACAACCATCAACATTTTTCTTAATCACGCTTTGGCTATGTAGTTTTTATTTCAAAACTCGTGTACAGTCACAGTCTCTGTACTGTTGTGCTCTGATTGTCGCGCTGTTAATACGCAGTATGTAAATGGCTGAGGCTGCTTTCTGCTTCGTAGTGAAACACGCGTGTAGAATACGGTTAAACAGTGCTGAGAAATAGGTTGTTCTTAATGTTATTCATAACTTTGCAGAAAAAATCGCCTTTAAAGTTTTCCGGCGGATTGTATATGATACAGTTGAGATACAGCGGAATCAGTAGCGTAGCAGACTGATAATCTGGTGTAGTTTAAGTCTCGTTTTGTTCACCCTTTTTTAGTTCAATTTGAAATCCCCACATCTCGTAATTGCAAAATTCATCATCTTTTTTATAAATAATTCACATCTTTTGGTTTCTAATTACATATTGCACGCGAAATTCCTGTTTTCATTTGAAATATAAATTCTTAATTATCGATAATTTATAAACTACTGTTAATAAAGGTTGCTTAAATTAATAAACCATAACAATTTAATTTTTAGGACAAAAACTATGTCCATCGTTTTACACCATAGATGCAGTCTCCCACGAACCAGAGTGATAAGTGTCGCAGAAACACGGAAAACAGTCAGTTTCACGGCATCGAGCATTCCATACAAATGCTCCATTTTTACATTTGCCTCTTTACCATTACAATATGAACCCAACAGAACTGGTCTGGAGCCAAGTTGAGAGATCTGTCGCGAGAAATCACACGCAAGCTTTTTCACATGTCACTGCCGAACGCTGGCGGGACATAGAACGGCACGTCGTCAAAGGAGAAAATGCTGCGCCTAGGTGGCTTCGTGGAATCTGTTGTTGATCGACTCGTTACCAACGCAGCAGAGGACAGTTCCAGAACTGAAATGAATTTCTTGGTTTCGGATAAGCAAGGAGCTCAGAGATTACCAGACGACTGACTGTAAGTAATACCTTCTGTGGCTTCAGTATTCAACAATACGGTGAAACCCCTACAGTATGCTTTTGCATCACACATATCTCGTTCAGAAAAATTACTCTGTGTTCAAATGAAGAATTTTCATCACTCTAGTTTGTAATTAGAATACTATGTTAGGTGAGAAGGAGAGAATTTTATGCTTTCCGTCTTTTCACCTAAGAAGTGTGCGGTAGTCCATGAGTTTTGTCGAATATTATCTCATTCTCTTCAGAAATTAAATGACATTCGAAGCTATACTGTTTCTCTGCTCATCTATTTTTACGTCTAACCTCTAAACTGCTCACATCACTGCAGGTTAGTTGGACCAACTGGCTCGCCAGAGCTGTCCAGGTTACATGCGCCGCTAAAGCTCAGTCCATGTGCTTGTTACACAGCATAAAACGTATCCTTATGATCGTACTTGACTGTACTGCATACTGCTTGGCTTCCACTTCGCGTGAAACCAAATCCAATGAGATTCAAACAAAGGCGGAAGAATACATGGTGTAATGTTTGCATCAGGTGTATTCTTATGATGAATAGAGTATAGACACTCGGTTCACATCCGGGCGGTCAGTTGCTCAACAGCTGCAAGTCTATTCACGTGCACACATCTCCACAGCCGTCGTTCATCCATGTCATCTATGGCCCCTGTCCGCCCCGATAGCTGAGAGGCCAGCGTGACGGACTGTCGTCCTACGGGCCCGGGTTCGATTCCCGGCTGGGTCGGGGATTTTCTCCGCTCCGGGACTGTGTGTTGTCTTCATCATCATTTCATCCTCATCCGGCGCGCAGGTTGTCCAATGTGGCGTCGAATTTAGTAAGACCTGCACCAAGGCAGCCGGACCTGCCCCGTAAGGGGCCTCCCTGCCAATGACGCCAAACGCTCATTTCCATCTGTGGCCCGTGCACCACAGCTCCCTCGACGCTGGTTTTGGATAGCGCCATTTCAGCATGTGCGGTATACTTTAACCACGGCGGAACGTGAACAGTTTAGAAACTTAGCCGCTTCAGAAATGTTTCCACCCTTTGCCCAAAAGTCAATGACGTCCTCCTTGATGTCAGATAAATCGCTCCGTTTCCGCATTAAGACAATGAGTGCACTGTTTTCCACGTCCTCCCGACACGCTTTGCTACTGCTACCATGCCGTGAGTGGTTATTACACTTTGAAATCGGACCTACGCGGTGGTCTCATTAATTTGACCGTGTATGTTCCACTGGCTTCGGTTTACATTTCGTGTGGAGACCGTTAATAGAAGGAATACAGCATCGCGTCTCAAGACTGCCCACATATTTCGCTCGCACTACTGTTAATTCCAGTAAGGTGGGGAGAGGGCGCTAATAATCTTATTTCTTACCCTACGTTATGACTATGCAATGTGTCACCGTGTATATATACAGAGGAATATGTTCCAAGAACCGTTTGATCCAACAGAACTGTGTCCGTGGAGATATGCTCCGACTATGCAACTAATTGAAAGCAAATTAGTATGGCAAATTGCCATACATGTTTCTTCTTCTACATATAATAAATGTATTACGTGGTAGTTACTGTATTTTATTATGTTACGTTTTTTTAGGTTACAATCAGCTTTTGGAGCACAAATCATCGTTAAGTGTTACTTAAGATCTTCAGCGCTGTTAGCCCTTGTGCTCTACTTGGCCGACTTCCGGCGTCCTTTCACCCACATTTACTTCAATACATCGCATATGTCACTTGCACTTTACATTTTGTGTTCAACATACGTATGTTTTCGGTATGTAGGGTTGCCAGCTATCGCTGTGTGTTTATCTCTCGTCTTTTGTTTGTGTTGTGTGCGCGATTTGGTATTTTGATTTGATTTGATTTGATTTGATTTGTTGTTGTTGTTGTTGTTTGTGTGTGTGTGTGTGTGTGTGTGTGTGTGTGTGTGTGTGTGTGTGTGTGTGCGTGTGTGTGAGAGAGAGAGAGGGGGGGGGGAAGTAGATTTACCAAGGGCGTTCAAAAAGTTTGGCACAATCCTCTCTAATTTTTTTAATTTTTTTTAATTTTTTGCAGGAGGAGAATGAAATTTTTTGTGAACATACTTGGAACATTTAGCTATAAGTTGGTATATAAAAATCAAAATGGTTCAAATGGCTCTGAGCACTATGGGACTCAACTGCCGAGGTCATTAGTCCCCTAGAACTTAGAACTAGTTAAACCTAACTAACCTAAGGACATCACAAACATCCATGCCCGAGGCAGGATTCGAACCTGCGACCGTAGCGGTCTTGCGGTTCCAGACTGCAGCGCCTTTAACCGCACGGCCACTTCGGCCGGCGGTATATAAAAGTATTTTCTTTTGTTTACAGGTGAGCCATAATGGACCGTGAAGTAGAAGTCAGGGTGCGACAACGGTCGGTGATGGAGTTCCTCTTCAAGAGCGGCGATGACTCTTCCACATCAATTCACAGGAAATTGCTCCCTGTTTATGGGAAGGACACAGTGGATCGCAGTTGTATCCAGCGGTGGTTGCAGAGGTTTAAAGAAGGTGCTTTCTCTCTACTGGACAGTCCACGATGCGGTATATCAACGACGGCAGTGAGTGATGTGAATAAGGAGACCATTGATCAAATCATCCAAACTGACAGATGTTTGACGACACGACAGCTTGCTGAAACGACTCGTTTGTCATTGGGCAGTGTGGTATCACTGGTACAGTCACTAGGTCACAGAAAAATCTGTGCACGTTGGGTGCCTAAACAAGAGAAATGAAAACGATGAGGAAGAATGTGTGCGAGGGTCTCATGAAGACCTTTACTGAAGAGGAGAAACAGTGTTTTGACGGCATCATAACACAGGATGAAACATGGTTGTTTTTGTCCGAACCTGACAGAAAAACCCAGTCCAAGGAGTGGCGTCATCTGGGTTCCACTCGGAAGAAGATACCAAGACTTTCACGAAGAGCAGGCCTATAGGTGATGGCCTCCTCCTTCTGGGATCAGTGTGGTGTCATTTTCATTGACTTTTTGGAACCTGGCTCCACAACTGACCGGGACCGTTACTGTTTGTCACTGGACAAGCTGCGACGTGCCATCAAGACCCACAGACGACAGTTTCAGGGTCAGCTCATCAGACTACACCATGACAATGCCAAAAACCATACAGCCCTTATGACGGAGGAGAAAATCAGGAAAATGGGTTGAAAAATAGTTCCTCATTCTCCCTACAGTCCGGACTTGGCTCCGTCTGATTATTCCTCTTTTGTCGTCTGAAGGCCCACCTGCGCGGTAAAAAATTTGATAGTGAGAAATACCTTATTCCCTGTGTCAAGCGATGGTGTAAAAGTCAATCCCCAGAATTTTACCAAAGTGCATTAACATCACGGAAAGAACGTTGGGCCAGATGCGTCACATCTGATGGAGGCTACATTGAGTAGGCTCAATGTATAGCTAAATGTTCCAAGTATGTTCACAAAAAATTTCATTCTCCTCCTGCAAAAAATTAAAAAAAATAGAGGCGACTGTGCAAAACTTTTTGAACGCCTTTGTTTCGGATCTCTGTTTGTTATTGTTCTAGTGGCCAACATGATTAGAGAGTTGTTGTATGGATTTGGTCATTGAGCACCCTCTTTTTCATTGCCATGGCTCTTTGTATGTGACAGTTTTCGTGCAATGTCATGAGATTTCTGTTGCGATTATTCAGTCTAACAATTGTCATCTCATGTTCCATGTTGGATCGTTCGTGTCCATGTTTTATCTAGTGTTCGGAAAGGGAAAAATGACTATTTTCATATTTTCAACTTCTTACATATTTTTTATATCTAGTTTGAAGTTCCTACCTGTCATCCCCAGATATACTGACTTACATGCTTGTCACTGACTGGTACATATTCCTGCTTCTCGGTATTTATCTAGTTTTCTCTTTGTAAATGTGATGAAGTGTGTTTCTTGTTCTGTAAGCAATGCGAAATTCTTGTTTCTTTAATATATTTGCTACCTTGTGTGTTGCTTTGTTTCTGTGTGTTAAAGTGTACTATTTTTTTCTGTTAGTCAAGTCATGAGTGACATTGTTTTGCGTTTCCATGTGTGCTGTGCTGTACTGTCTGTGGGGTGCTTTGGAGTTTGTCTTCTCAGCTTGTTTTCATTTTTCTTTAGTTGTGTTTTAATTCTTTGGTTGAGTTTTGTACTATATGGGTGTTGTAACCATTATTTTTTGGCGATGAGTTGTATTGTTTGCAATTTTTTTTCGTAGCATTTTTTGCTGGTGGGATGTTATTTACTTTGTGTAACATGTGTCGTCGGGCTGCAAAACACACACACACACACACACACGACATAAGATAAATACACAATGACGTTGGCAACACTACACACCGAAAGCACACATATGTTGAACACAAAATGTAAAGTGCAAGTGATGTATGCGATGTGTTGAATCAAATGTGAGTGGAAGAACGCTGGAAATCGGGCAACTGGAGCATCTCCAGCAGCACACATATGGGCTAACAGCGCTGGAAATCGTGAGCAAAAAAAAAAAAAAAAAAAAAAAAGTTCAAATGTGTGTGAAATCTCATGGGAGTTAACTGCTAAGATCATCAGTCGCTAAGCTTACACAATATTTAACCTAAATTATCCTAAGGACAAACACACACACCCATGCCCGAGGGAGGACTCGAACCTCCGCCGGGACCAGCCGCACAGTTCATGACTGCAGCGCCCAAGACCGCTCGGCTAATCCCGCACGGCGTAAGTAACACACAACGATAATTTCACATCACGAAATTTGTGCTACAAAAGTTGATTCTATCCTTTAAAAAACACGAAAAAAACGTGACAAAATGTATCACAGTATTTACCACATAATACATTTATTATATGTATAAAAAAACATGTATTACAGGCCACTGAAGGTGCTTTACAAATAAAAGAAGCGAAACGTATGTGGCAATAAACGAACTGCCTTCGATTAGTTGCACAGACGAAAATACCTCCACGAATTTTGAAGCACCTAAAGAACGATGGAAAACAAAAAAAAATACGAAAATGATATTGTTCGATTTTTTAATGAGTTGGACGTCAGTTCCTGTAGTTCTTGAGAGATACGATGCATCATGTTGTCGTGGACAGAGAACAAGCAACTTTTTTTTTGTTACCAAATGTAAGGGTCACGTCAATGTGAAGACACCTTTACTCGTATAAGCCACTGCGTTCTTCCGTCATACCTCAGTGGAAAAATTTAAGTTAGTCAAATCTCTTCAAGAGTAACCTCGCAGACAACATCAGTTACCTGCATCTTATCAGCATATTTCCGTTATCTGTTAATACATGTCCATTGCAAAAATGTTGCACAAATGTGAAGTAAGTTCTTGATAAGATATTGTCTCTGAACAGGTAGATTATAGAAGAATTTAAAGTATTACATTATACTGAGTGATGACTATAATCTCGTTTGATTAGACGATTAAAGAGTATGCGTCTGGCGCCTTTTATCTCTTAAAAATACTTAGATCAATAATCTTTGCGGACGTGACGAAGTATGATAAAGAAGTCTCAGTTGTTACTAAGTAAGCGGACTCATTGTACAGTGTTAATAAACTGAAAAACTATAGGTAATAAGGGAAAAAAGCCTTTCGAGGAAGAAGTATTGTGATCTCTCCTGGAATAACGGCTGAATGATTTTTATCACTATCGCGGTCGATGAAGCAAGAGAACTGTACAAAGAAGAAACCTACCGGTTTGTTCACCTTGTACTCAGTATCTGAACAGGTACAGGGTACTCCTCAAAAAAAGCTGTTTGTGTTGCGTTTAGTATGATCTGGCCTGGGGAGTCGCTGTTAAGCTACTGTGTACACGATAGCAATAGTTTTTCAGAATTTAGCATTCCGTGTTTAATCAGCTCAACAGCTCATGCATACAGGCTGGTGACAAACATTCAGAAGAAATGAAAACTGAGTTTCTGTTAGATGGTCAGTTCGGCCTTAGGACGGTAAAGAGACCAGAGAGGCAGTTTTGACATTGCACTTTACAATGGAAACAAGACTGAAGATAAATAAGACATACACGATTTGTTGACCTAGAAAAAGCGTTCGACAAGAAAGTCGTGCAAGATGCTCTAAATTCTGAGAAAAATTGGGATATGCTAATGAGAAAGACGGATAATATACGATACGTACGGGTACAAGTAGAAAGATTGGGGCCGGCCAGTGTGGCCGTGCGGTTCTAGGCGCTTCAGTCTGGAACCGCGTGACCGCTATGGTCGCAGGTTCGAATCCTGCCTCGGGCATGGATCTGTGTGGTGTCCTTAGGTTAGTTAGGTTTAAGTAGTTCTAAGTTCTAGGGGACTGATGACCATAGATGTTAAGTCCCATAAGGCTCAGAGCCATTTGAACCAAGAAAGATTGGCAGACCAAGAACGAAATTCTCGAATTAAAAAGGGGTGTAATTGAGGGATGCAGTCTTTTGCCCCTACTGTTCAATCTCAATATCGAAGAAGCAATGACGGAAATAAAAGAATGTCTATGATACGGGGGTGATTTGAAAAGTTCTCGTAACGGAATAGGAAAAAAGTACTTACATAACTGAAAGTTTTTTTTATTTTAATGTGGTCTCCTTGTAGATTAAAGCACTTAGTCCAACAATGTTCCAGTGCCTTGATCCCATCTCGAAAATGAGTTATCAGCTCTGGCTATAAATTCTTCGTTTGAAGTGAATCTTCGTTCACCAAGAAAAATTATCAAAAAAAATGGTTCAAATGGCTCTGAGTACTATGGGACTCAACTGCTGTGGTCATCAGTCCCCTAGAACTTAGAACTACTTAAACCTAACTAACCTAAGGACATCACACACATCCATGCCCGAGGCAGGATTCGAACCTGCGACCGTAGCAGTCGCACGGTTCCTGACTGCGCGCCTAGAACCGCGAGACCACCGCGGCCGGCGAAAAATTATCAGTTTTGGGAAGAGATGGAAGTCTGACGGAGGCATATCAGGTGAATAAGGCGGATGTGGCAACGATTCATACCTTAGTTCGTCTAATTTTGCCATGGCTACGGCACACGTGTGCAGGCGCCTACTGTCTTGATGGAATATGACTTTCTTCCTTGCTAAACATGGCCTTTTTTCGCATATCTATTGTTGCATAGTATTCTCCAATAATTGTTTGCCCAGTGAGGAGATAATCTACAAACAGGATCCCTTTCGCATCCCACAACACTGATGCCAATGACCTTTCCCGCCGAAGGAATTGTCTTTTCTTTTTTTGGTGGCGGAGAATCAGCATGTTTCGACTGCTTTTGCTGTTGTTTTGTCTCTGGGGTATAGCAGTGCACCCAAGTGGTCACAAATCGGCGCAAAAAAAGGTTGTTAATTTCTCCTAAAACGGACCAAACATTGTCCGATATGTCCATTGTATGTGTTTTTGATCCAGCGTCAAGAGTCACAGCACCCATCTTGCAGATAATTTTTTCATTTGTAATTCTTCAGTTGAAATGTTATATACCCTTTCAGATGACATCTGGCAAGCGTGAGCAATTTCCGGCACTTTCAATCTACGATCCTCCATGACCATTTTATGCACTTCTGCAGTGATTTCTGGAGTAGTGACACATCTTGGCCGACCACTGCGTGGGTCATCATCTAAGCTCTCCCGACCAAATTTAAATTCATTTGTCCACTTGGCAACAGTTGAATACGAAGGAGCAGAGTCCTCCCCCCCCCCCCCTCCCTCCGCCCGTGTATTCTGGAAATCGGCATGAATGTCCTTTGGTTTCAAACCTTTCTTTACGAAGTGCTTAATAACTGCTCGAGTCTCGATTTCTTCCATCTTAGCAAATCACTACGATGGAACAACAATAGAGCCACGTCACCCCCACAGCCCTCTTCCAAGAGCACTGACGTGGCACGTGTTTACAGGCAAAAGTCCAATGAATATCGGGTGAACAACTCGTTGCGCTAGCGCTGACCTCTCGTGGTGATTCCAAAACTTTTCAAACCACCCTCGTAAGATTCACTGAGGACATTGCTATCCTCAGTACAGAATATGGACTGAGAGTGAGCCGGAAAAAGACAAAAGTAATGGGAAGTAGCAGAAATGAGAACAGTGAATAATTTATCAAAATTTTCGATCACCAATTAGACGAAGTTAACGAATTTAGCTACCTCGCAAGCAATATAACCCATGAGGGACAAAGCAATGAGGACATAAAAAGCACACAAGCACTGGCGAAGATGGTATTCCTGGCCAAGAAAAGTCTACTTGTCTCAAACAGAGACCTTAGTTTGAGGAAGAAATTTCTGAGAACGTAATTTTGAAGCGCAGCAATGTATGATGGTGAATCGTGGAAAACGGGGAAAACTGAAAGAGAAGAGGAAGGTTTGAGATGTGGTGTTACAGAAGAATGTTGAAAAGTAGGTGGACTGACAAGATGCGGAACGAGGAAGTTCTTCGCAGAGTCGGCGAAGAAAGGAACATGTTGGAAACACTGACAAGAGGAAGGGACAGGATGACACGACATCTGTAAAGACATCAGGGAATACCCTCCGTGCTACTGGAGAGAGCTGTATAGGGTAAAAACTGTAGGGGAGGACAGTGGCTGGAATACATCCCACAAATACAGATAATTGAGGTTGCTAAGGTGCAAAGGTTAGAACTTGAATATCAGAGAGACGGCGAAGGCAAGTGTTAGCGAACGTGAAGAACACGATGTAAACATATGTGTCTCTTCGCTGATTGCGTGAAAAGGAGAGTGTCGTCATAGAGTGATTATTGGGTGGATTTAGGATATGGTTCAAATGGCTCTAAGCACTATGGGACTTAACTTCTGAGGTCATCAGTCCCCTAGAACTTAGAACTACTTGAGCCTAACTAACCTAACGACATCACACACATCCATGCCCGAGGCAGGATTCGAACTGCGACCGTAGCAGTCGCGCTATTCCGGACTGAAGCGCCTAGAACCGCTCGGCCACCGCGGCGGCGGGTTTAGGATAACAGTGACGGAATTTGTATTTGGTCCTATGAATGGGAGACTGCTTTAAACGTGGATAAATGTAAGTTAATGCGAATGGGAATGAAACATTCTTATAACATACGAATACAATATTAATGCTTTGTTGCTTGACTCTGTCACGTCAGTTAAAGAATAATAAGCACATCTGTTTCGTTGCAGGTCTGACGAATGGGCAGTTACGGTTTATTGGTAGAGTTTTGAGAAAGCGTAGCTCATCTACAAAGGATGACCGGGAACAAACTGTTTGTCGGATTGAAGGAATACCATCGAAGCAATTCAGAGGCGTGTTGCTAAACTTGTTACCAGCAGATTCAGTCAGTAAGCAAGCTCCTTGAGCTTGCAAGCAGGCCACACGATACTCAGGTGTCTATTTATATTTGTGGCACGCGAAGTTTGGAAAACAAATATGAATCATTCAAAGCAGTTCGCTGAAACTCTAAAAAATTCTCGAGAAAATCGACTTTGATGTTTTTCAGTTTATTCGAACCGTTGCGAAGGAAGGCAGTTTTTGAGATGTAGGACTAGCTGGGCACAACACCACATCGATAGTATGGGAAAAAAATCGTTGTTATTTTGAACAGCCTAGTTATTTCTCCACAGTAAATTTGGAATCTATTCTTTGTTGATAATGTACTTCACTATATCCTGTGGATACTACTAGACGTACTGAAACGAAATAACCGCAGACAGAGATCTTGCGGAACTCCGCTCGCTTTGTTCATCCATGAGATATAGAGCGGCGCAGATAAAGGCTTTCGGGCTGGTGCCGTGTTGCTTCATTTCCAGATGGCATACCATACCATTCCGCACTTTCGTTTAGTGAACAAAAGGCTGAGATTGACGAGTATCGGACCAGATTTGTGATCTGATACAAGATTTCCTTGCATATAGTACTCAACACACGGCGTTCTTAACGGAACAAAATCGGCAAATGTAAAGGCAATTTAGGGAGTGCGCCAAGGGGGTGTTATGTCTCAGTAGCTCCGCGTTCTGGCCCTGATGGGCTAACGGGACCGGCCGACCGCCGTACCATCCACTGCGGTATGGAGGGGCATGGGATTACCGCACCGCACCGCACTCCTGGTGTCTATAGAGAAGATCGAACGAAGGTAAGCGTGTTTCGTCAGGGGATGCTCAACAAACTCCAGTGGCAGACGTTCCAAGAAAGGAGTTGTATATCACGGAGAGAATTATTTCCAACAAGGATCGGACAATATATAACTTTCTCTCATACACGTCTCGCGAAATGACCAACGCGAAAAAATCAGAGAAATTAGGTTTCATAAGGAGCTTTGCCGAACCTCGTTCTTCCCAAGCGCCTTTCGTCAATTAACAGGGAAGAGGGGTGGGTGGGTTGGTTGGTTGGTTTAAATGAGGTGGGGGCGGGGGGGGGGGGGGAGACCAAACTGCTGGGTCATCGGTCCCTTGTTCCCGGTAAAATAATTACACAAGGGAAAGAAGAAAAGAAATGAGACGTACAGCACAACAGGAGAAAGGAAGAACCAGAGAACGACAGAAGGACAACCAGCACTATTGTGGACAAAACAGGAAAGAAAACCACAGAGAGAAGCAAGAAACAGGTAGAAGGGGTAACAACAAGAGAGCAGACGTCCGTGGCTGGCCGACCACGAGAATAAACAGGAAAAGCCAGTCACTCTGCGACACCTTAAAACATCCACCCTAAAAGCATTAGAGTGCAGAACACAATGGGACAAAGGACATGCGCTAAAACTTATACAGGATGATAAAACCCACCGTCACGTATAAAACTTAAAACTAAATTAGCGGGTGAAGCGTTGTCAGCTAAAATTAATGGTAACGAGTCCGGTAACTGAAGAGTCCGTCGCAGGGCAGTCAAAGGAGGACAGTTCACCAAGATATGGGCCAGTGTCAGCCGGGCGTCGCACGGACACTGAAGTGGGTCGTCACGGCACAGGAGGTAGCCCTGAGTCACCCAAGCGTGGCCAATGCGGAGCTGGTAGAAAACCACAGAGTCCCTGCGCGAGGCCCGCATGGAGGACTGCCACATATTCGTAGTCTCCTTAATGGCACGCAGTTTTTCATTTGCAGTATCTCGTCATCAGTAAAAAGCGGCCTGCCTGAGACTGCTCCGGGGAAACACACGACGCTTCGATGAGCGCTGCAACAGTCGAGTGTTACAAAACGTTAGTGGTACCAAAGGTGACCCTCCGCCCCACACTGTAATGTGGCCTGCGGAGTGTAGACGCAGACGCAGATGTAGACCGATAAATAAGCCGTTCCTGTCAATTTTATGCAGCAAAGCAGTACAATATTGGTTAAAATACAAGAGCAGATGTCGAGAATACGACGCTCTTATTCGAGATTATTTCTCTAAAAGAGCAACAGACTGTGTAATTGGACATTAGAGCCACGCGGGATTAGCCGAGCGGTCTGAGCGCTGCAGTCACGGACTGTGCGGCTCGTCCCGGCGGAGGTTCGAGTCCTCCCTCGGGCATGAGTGTGTGCGCGTTTGTCCTTAGGTTAATGTAGGTTAAGTAGTGTGTAAGCTTAGGGACTGATGACCTTAGCAGTTAAGTCCCGTAAGATTTCACACACATTTGAAAATTTGAACATTAGAATAGTGCTTCACAACATGAGCTCTTTTGGTCACCTTGGTACTGTACAGACCAAATGGCCACTGACGACTGTGTTTTACATGTCTATTTTTGTCGCTGTCGTAAGCAAATGTAAGATGCATAAGAGAGTCCTACACTCAGAGACTGTATTAAGGGGAGCAGATGTAGGAATCCTGTATCGCCGCCCTGGCCTAGCTTCTATTGGAGGTTCCTCCGATCTGTTATGGCGTGTCGAGGGTGTATTTGTGTCGCGTGGATGACTTTGATGAGTGCTTGTACAGTGTTACGGTTTGTGAAGTTACGGACGAAGCGAAGGGAGAGGGTGAAACCCGGTGCTGGCACGTAGACTAAGGGTCTCCAACAGGCTGTACGTGGCCCCCCTTCATGAGACACTGCGGAAAGGTTTGAAATTTAATCTTTACATTCCGCCACCTGCCTTCCCCTTACCGGTCAAATACTGGCAGTGAAAATTTTCCACCACAGGGTTCGAACTGGCGTCTCTCCGTGTCGAGCACTATCGCATAAGCGTGCCACCACAGGGTGAGCGCCATCGCATAAGCGTGCGTTAGCGACCTCTACTCCTGTTGCACGTAAGTCAGAGACACTATGGACGGATTCCTGTTTTCCGGAGCATCCGGCTTAATACGGTGTCGGTGTGTCCCAGTGGTTTTAGGAGCTTCAATCTGGAACCGCTCGATAGCTACGGTCGCAGGTTCGAATCCTGCCTCGGGCATGGATGTGTGATGTCCTTAGGTTCTAGGGGACTGATGACCTCAGATGTTAAGTCCCATAGTGCTCAGAGCCATTTGAACCATGTAGCACATCAGCTCTAACGAAAGCAGTTCTGTCACAGTGTGAACACTGCTGTAGGTTCGTTTGGTTCCAGTAAGAATCTACGCTTACCGCAGCATTTCTCTTGCTAAAAGCGAACGCTTCACTTCAGTCTGGTTTTTTTTTGTTTTTTTTTTAGTTTTTTGCCATCGTACTCTCAAAACAGCGGCCATGTCCACTGATTTCCCTCTTCACGTACTACAGCTCCTTGCAATGCAGTCAGCTAGCTATACACCGCAATTACAACTACAGTGAATGGGACAGTGTCACTTATTGCAGTACAGTGAATGGGATAATGTCACTAATTGCTCAATTCTTTTACATCAAAATTGAATAAAAGGCAAGGCAGAGTAAGCTTATAGCTTTTATTTCTCAATTTCTTCTTTACAATATCGATGGGAGGCGGTAAACAGTTCCGGCATTCGCCTTACAACCAAGGAAAACCTCCCGAAAACCCTGGTCGGAACTGAGGGGCAGCTGCCCGTAGACAGCTCGTCGCAGTGCAGGGGGCCACGACGCTGAGCAGATACGCAGAGTTGATGAAGTGCCGCATAGGGTCGCTGAGGTGTCTCGTAGTCGATGAGGTGTCTCGTAGAGCGGTCGATGCATCACCGACCGGTAGTGTAGTGCCGCGCTGCCCCTGAAATTCAGTCCAGCAGCAGGAGAGAGCAACACGGGGTGACGGAACTGCGAGTTTTCACCTGAGTGTAGCCAAGTCTGACTCCAAAGGTTGGTCGACGAATTCGTGTCTGTGACTTTACATCCGCGGCTCACACGTCTGGACGACTAAGCGTTGGCGACTTATACGCCTCTGTGGCTCAACACATCTGCCTGGGACTACTCTTCTGACTCCTACATGTCTGGAGCGGTACATCCTGGGACATTAAAAGTTCTGCCTACAGGGCTGTGACATTTAGAACCACATACCTAAACCTTCTACCGGTCTGCTCTACACATCTGCGACTCAAGTCATCGGGGACGTTACGCTTCATGTCACAGAATCTTCGCTACGAGTCTGCGGTCTGCGAGTCTGTACGATGCAATCAACGAGTCTTAACCGTCCGCGATTCTCCACCCCAAGCCCACGAATCTACCCCACGCAGCCTACGCTACAAGTTCACGGGACAATACTTTCTGTCCACTCGTCAACGGTCAGCCCCGATAGTCTGAAGCATACTGAGCAGGCGTGCCATTACCCGCGCAGTTTTGTTCTCCTGACCGAAGCATCACGTAAGCTCGTGAACACACAGAGTACAGCCTCGTGGACGTTTATCGCAGGCCCGTGGATGCGCAGCGTAGACTCTCGGACGCGTAGTGTAGAGTCGCGCGTGCGTAGACTGCTGAATGCGTAGTACAGACTCACAGACCGCGAACTGCTGGCAAAAGATTCCCAGACGCCCAGCGTACAGCCCTCGACGACTTGATTCACAGACAACCAGAGTACAGAAACGTATGAGTTCTAGATACGCGGTCATAAATACCTCAAAGTCACAGCCCTGTAGCACAAATAGTAGAGTTCCAGACGCACTGCCCCACAGATGTAGAAGTCGCAGAAGAGCAGGCCCAGACAGATGTGTTGAACCACAGACGCGCTAAGTCGCCAAAGTGTCGTCGTGTGAGACGCAGATGTGAAGAGCCGCAGACGCGAATGCGCCGACGAACCTGTGGAATCACAGACTCGGAGCTATTCTCTCGTGAAAACTCGCAGCTGCCATCACCCCGTGTCGCCCTCTCCTGCTGCTGGACTGGACTGAATTTCAGGGGCAGCGCCTCTCCTTATATAACCACTGTGGCTCTGTTGATCGGCCGTTTCCGCGGAAACTGAGTGCGATATTGTTACTTCGCCGCTCTGGTTCTAATACTACAATAATCGGTAATACGCATCACGTGTACCCTTCTTGTAACGCCTACAGACAGAGTGATCCAAAGCATTCCGATGACATAGCTTTCAACTGTTCTGGCGCATTTAATTACTGATAGCAATTTGCAACCTCTAAGCAGTTGCAGAAGCGTATTCTCCGTTCTTGACCCTCATCATGATTTTGCGACATTCTCTCAAATTTCCACGTCGCGATTCTAAAATCCTTATCGTTTGGATGTTTTCGACTGAAACGAAATACATCACTCGTTCGTAATCTTTGCGAAATACCATATCGTTATTAAGAATGTTCGCACCTGCTTCCATTTCATTACATCCTGAAAATGGATACTACTTTTTTACGTACTTAGTTCTAAGTTGCATGGCGAACACACAGCCAATACAAAAACCGATTTTTGTCAAATCTTTCGAAACGTTTGCAGAAATTTCCGTGTGTGAGATTATGGTCGTGTAATGAATCAGAACACGAACTCCAACGCTTTACCACTGAAACAAATTCGTGTAGATAATATACAGGCTATATGACGAAGTACAATGAGAATATAGCAATGCCAGAGATGCAACAAATCACTGGACAGACTACCTGAGCCAGAGAATGGGAAAATTTGTTGTTTTTCGTAACATCTGTCGAAGTCAGGTCGTGCTTTTTTACGACTCTATGTGAATACCACAGTATCTGTGAGGGTCGTCAAACATTGTCAACTCTTTCCTGTAGCGTCTTATGAAAGTGGTCGAATGGCTGTTAAATAACTAATGTCGAAAAGGTGTTAGATGTCCACAACCCTTCGATGAAAATGGACGTCGTAACTGTGATCGTTGCGTGAAGCGGAAGATGCAGAAATCTGAAGCAGAACTAACAGACATTACAATTATCGGGGCAGGAAAAGCGATTTGGACTAACGAACGTGGAATCTGTTGCATCACGTTATTGGCCGTGCCAGATCACCACGTCTTCCATGAGGATGCCTGTTAGATAAACGTATCATGGTGCACTTGTCGGTGATTATCGTGTTACGCTGTGGGGAAACACTGAAATGGTTAACAGCTGCTCCCGTGGTACTTTCAGAACGCAAAATGGTAAGATAATAAATGGTGGTGTTTCTACGGAGCGTTCCATTTTCCAGCAACTGCAGTCAGTATTTTGGTCCAGCACACAGAAACAATGTTCTGGAGTGTAGGGATGTTTCGTAAGTTGAGAGACAAGCGTTACTGTAATTAACGGCTTACAAAGGATGGTGAATTACAGTTTTCGCTTCATACATGGTCTAAATCATACTTTGTTCTTATTTTGCCGTTGAACAATGTTCTGAAATGTAGGAATGTTTCCTAAAGTTGCGAGACAAGCATTACTGTAATTAACGACTTACAAAGGATGGTGAATTACAGTTTTCGCCTCATACATGGTCTAAATCATACTTTGTTCTTACTTTGGCGTTGATGCATGTCAACAAATGTGACAAAATACTTGTAGATGTTAGCACCTGTTAGGAAAGGTACCTATTCAGATGTCATGAAGGGTAATTTATCTTTGAGTTCCAAATTTTGGATAACAGAAAATCGCTGCTCCCTTCTACCTGGCTTCAAATGTCTCTCTCATTGAAGGTAATTCTTTATCTACATGACCAAAACCACAAGCTACACCATAGTTCGGATTCCAGCTGCACTGGGTAAGTCGATCTCAAGTGAACGGAAGGCAAGAACATACGACTCCCAAATGGACCACGAATAGTAAAGCATTGCAATGTTCAAAACAGCCTTCTGATCTACGGCTCTTTTATTTCTATGTCTATTACGACGAGAAAATCACCGAAGTTTTCGAGCTCCCTCATCAGTAATCGCCTGACATAAGCGCCATAACATATTATATATTGTACTTTCCTTACAAACAAATTGTCAGAAACACTTGAGAAAACCAAGAGCTCCAACGACAGTAGAACATTAATTTTTATTTAGTTCTTCTGCTATTACTGGCATGTTACGGCAATAACGTAAAAGCTGTGAATCATATTGTAACCTGCACCAAAATAACGTAACGATTGGAACTGTGGTCCATGTGGAGGCAGGTGTACTGTTTTAAACAACACGTTCTCTACGAATGAACTGTTTTTCGCAGCAGACTGGCTCCATACAAACAGGACCGCTTCAAGTCCTGGAGGTAGAACGAGATGCTCGAAACAGTTAACTTACATGCGCAGGATACGTAAGCTCTGGGGAGGGTGCGTCCGAACGTTGTGTGTATGCGTAATTGCGCAGAACGGTGCGTAATCGGCAAAGGAGCACATTTAAATCGAATGTGTGGTCATCGAGAAAACAGTTTGCCTGGCTTCTACCAGGGGCGAATATTCATAGTTAGTACTACCAACATATATCACGTGTAAGGGCCACGAAGACAAAATAGATAAATCAGGGTTCCTACGGAAGCATGCAGGCAGTTGTTTTTTCGTTTCCCCATTTGCGAGAGGAACTGGAAGTGGGAGAACTTTTTGTGATACAGGGTATACTTTGCCATGCTTGCGGAGGATGTATGGAAATGTGGAAGTAGATTTCAGATTTACCTTTAATGCAGACATTCCATCGAAATCCAATCTGGTCACAAACCTTTTTCCTCTCCTGAAACACTGGGGGAACTTTCCTTTGTAGTATCATTTGTGGAAGTTCCAGTTACGTCTGCCTATTACTGTTGCCGTCCTGTTTCCATTAGTGTGTTTTTAGGGTGAACGCCAAAACATACACACACACACACACACACACACACACACACACACACAGCGTTCCGGCATACAGTCATTAGTGGTTCATTTCCACAAATTCCTCCACTGGTCCGAAATTTTTCTGTTGGATGACAAGGTCGATGTCAAGGTTCAATTGAGAAACAACTACATACGTACGATTAACGGCACGTTTGGTGTTGTGAAAGTGGGATAAACGCACCTGGTTGGGCTATAAATAACACCATAAGGAAATGACCAGAGAAGCGTTAAATTACACGTAGCACGTGACTGTCAGCGATAAATGACTTAAGATGATGCAGTTACTGGCAAGTAATAGACTGTCACCACCACAAGCTGCAAGAGTACCTGTATGTCAAGTCACACATTAACAGGCTTTAAATGTGTTTCTGAGAAATTATCTGCCTCTTTGTTCCTGTCCGAGTTTCTAATTCAATTTGAAGTATTTCGAAAATGGGTGACGAAAAACAGAAAACAGGTTTTCCGAAGGAAGAGTTCTTACTACCACATTACTTACTACCATATTACTTAATTTGTACACGAACTACCAGCCACATACCAGGGTTTGCATCTGTTTTATTTATGCCGACGATCTGGAATCTCCACCCAGCATAAGACATCTGAAGGCTCGAGAGAGAACTTTCATCTGCTCTCCCCGACATGGGAGAGTATAACGAAGCCAACAGTCTGGCGCTAAATCCTAATAAAACAATAGCCAGAGCTTTCCCCTTCGTAACAAACATGCCAACTACTTGTTAAAATTCTCATGGCCGGGAAATCCTCTTTCTCACAGCTCTTCCCCTAAATACCTCGGGTTAACTCTTGTTAAGAGTCTGACATTCTACAAGCAATATAAGAGCGTCAGGTTGAAAGTAACAGCACGAGACAATATCCTAAGAAAACTCAGAGACTCAAGTTGAGGAGCAAGACCACATATGCTTCGCACGTCGGCTCTAGCCTTGTGCTGTTCCACAGATACCAACCCTGATGCCGGCCGAAGTGGCCGTGCGGTTAAAGGCGCTGCAGTCTGGAACCGCAGGACCGCTACGTCGCAGGTTCGAATCCTGCCTCGGGCATGGATGTCCTTAGGTTAGTTAGGTTTAACTAGTTCTAAGTTCTAGGGGACTAATGACCTCAGCAGTTGAGTCCCATAGTGCTCAGAGCCATTTTTGAACCAACCCTTTCATTGCTCTTCACGAGACTTGTCGCCAGCTGACAAGATGCTTGACGTCATCTTAAATCGAGAAGATCCAAGAAATGGCCGGAATAGCACGACTCGATATCAGACGAACAGTAACAGCTAATCCGAAAGGAGCGTTTTCATCTCTGAAGACAGGCAATCATTTCACGGGCATGATCATGTTGCTGAATTCCTTTGCAGCAGGGAAGCATCGCTACCGCAGTAAAATTAAAGGCAGAAGAGAGGCTTCAACGCTCGCAGGACAGAGCTGAACATGATGACTACCACCAAAAGAGAAACTGCCTGCATGGTGAACACGGAGATCACTTAATCGTCTTTGCGTGGGAACTGGCCAAACCGAAACTGCTGTGTTCAAATGGGTACTCTGCATTAAATAAAGTGCGTCCTGTGCGAGTGTCGCTGAACAGATCACAAGTAATTTCCTACACTGCCTCGTTTACGCCACCTTGTCAGGCATCGTGGCAGCAAGATGATCTGGCAACAGCACGCCCAGCAGCAATATGCCTTACTGAGGTGCTAAACGTCATTTATATGGTTGTCATCGACACGCTAACTAGAAAACGGTAACAATGATGAAGCGTTCCGGCAGTTTCACGACATCATCTGGTGACTATTTTCAATTTCATCCAAACAATACTACTCTCGAGAACACATCATCACTAGACAGATTTAATGCAGAAAAACTGAGTGCTGACGTTACACATATAAATGGCCGGCCGTTGGAACGACATGCAATGTAGAAAATAAGTTACATGTGTTGAGTTATGAGGAATCCATGGGAATTCTAGGCAGATCCTGTTTCAAGTTGTCACGTTGGAATGCTGGTCCTACCGCTGCAGCAGGAAGTGACAGATGCCCTTTACAAGTTTCAGGTGTAGCACCTGCCGTTTGGCTCATGTGCTACTAACAACAGCTTAGATCCACGAACAATACGAGACTGCAATAGAAGGGAGAACCGATAGAGGTACACAAAGTACCCTCCGCCACGCACCGTCAGGTGGCTTGCGGAGTATGGATGTAGATGTAGATCCATAGTAACACAGTGCACCATTATTTTATCCAAAGGAAAAGCTCCGGAACTTTCGTAACACGCTGGCAGTGGCCCAATTTATAATGTAAGAGTGTTCCTGACAATATTATGTGTAGTCATGTGCATAAATTACACTGAGGCTTATTGACAGCAGAGGACAGGAGTGTCATGCCTTCCTTGCGTATGGATTGCTACATTGGAAGAAAAACCGGCGTAATACTACACTTGTGCGCAAAACTTAAGACCGAAAGTGACTTTCGCATCATGTGTCACTGTCAAGTAATATAGCTCGATAAAAACGGTACAGCATGTAACGGATTTATGACGTTTCCCGGGACATTACAAATGGCGGAAGCTGGTGTGTGATCGTCAAGGACGACAATACATGCTCTCCAACGTGCTCCCATGGCTGGCCGGCTGATTTGGTGCAGGGGTCCAAACAGTGAGGTCATCGTGTAAGTAGGCTGTTAAGGTCTTTATGTGGGTGACGCCACGTAGCGCTCTGTATGAAAATCACTGGCTGTGCTGTGTGCAGTCTGTAGCTGGTTGGCATTGTTTGAATATTCGCTTGTGTAGTCTTGGGCAGTTGGATGTGAACAGCTCGTAGGGTTGGGCAGTTGGAGGCGAGCCGCCAGCAGTGGTGGATGTGGAGAGAGAGATGCCAGAGTTTTGAGAAGTTACTATGAGCGGACGATCTGGACGTGTGTCCGTCAGAAAACTGGATGTCACGAACTGGTATATATATGACGACTTTTGAACACTATTAAGGTAAATACATTGTTTGTTGTCTATCAAAATCTTTCATTTGCTAACTATGCTCATCAGTAGTTAGTGCCTTCAGTAGTTAAAATCTTTCATTTAGCTGGCAGTACTGGAGCTCGCTGTATTGCAGTAGTTCGAGTCACGAAGATTTTTATGAGGTAAGTGATTCATGAAAGGTATAGGTTATTGTTAGTCAGGGCCATTCTTTTGTAGGGATTATTGAAAGTCAGATTGCGTTGCGCTAAAGTATTGTGTGTCAGTTTAGTGATGATCAGAATAAGTAAAGAGAAAACTGTCTGAGTACGTTGCGTTTTGCTCAGCTGTTTGTTTTTCCAACACTGTCATTCTTTACAGACAAAGGGGAAGTTTCAATCGGTCCCATCGTATTAGGGAAGGTTGGGGAAGTAAGTAGGCCGTGCCCTTTCAAAGGGACCATCCCAGCATTTGTCCGAAGCGATTTAGGGAAATCACGGAAAACCTAAATCAGAATGGCCAGACGCGGGTTTGAACCATCGTCCTCCCGAATGCGAGTCCAGTGTCCGAGTCCACTGCGCCACCTCGCTCGGGACGTCCTCCCATGCTGGTCAGAAGGATGATAACCTGTTCTTATGGTAGGTCGTTCCATTCCCCCACCAGCGAAGTTGATAACTGATGGATAGACGTAGGTGCGTATACACATGCCGCAGTGCGTCTCCCTAACGCGTCCCACACGTGCCCGATGGGATTTAAGTCTGGGGAACTAGCAGGCCAGTCCATTCGTGGAACATCCTCTCGTTTCAAGAACTCTTCCACCTGCGCAGTTCGGTGCGGTCGCGCATTTTCGTGCATAAAAATGAAGTCAGGGCCCAATGCACCACTGAAAGGATGCACATGGGGACGCAGTACAGTCTCACAATAGCGTTTGCCTGTAACTGTGCTGTGTTCAAAGATTTGGTGGTCAGTGCACCCATGTAACATTTTGGCTCCTCATACCGTAGCACATGGACTACAAAAACATTCATGTTCGACAGCGATCCCGGGTGCATGTGCACTCCCATCTCTCACCATATGAGCATATGTCCAGAACCAGTGCGCTGAGAGAATCTGCTCTCATCCGGGAAGAACACACGTCCACACTCCCGTCAGTCCAGTCCCTATGCTCTTGGCACGATGGCAAATCTTTGAACACAGTACACGTAACGATCAACATTATTGTGACTACTATGTACTTTCCAGGGGTGCATTCGGCACTGACTTCATTCTTGTGCATGACAATGAGCGACGGCACCGCACTGCGTCAGTTGAAGAGCCCTGGCAAGAGAGGACATTTAGCGAATGGACTGGCCTTGTCCGTTCCCCTATCGAGTACGTGTGGAATGTGTTGAGGAGACGCATTGCACCACTTCTACATTCATCTACGACCATCCATCAGTTGTCATCCGCGCATCAGTTGTCATCCGCGCTGGAGGAGGAATGTAACCCCCTACCATAAGAACTCCTTACCAACCTTGTCGCCAGCGTGGGACACTGTCGCACTGCCGCCCGTGGTGAAGAGACGCCCTATTAAGAACCATCTCCCGCCATTTGTAACATCCAAGCAACCATCATAAATAGCGGCTACTTCTGTGTAATTATTGTCTTCGAATGCATGTGTCATTTCTGTTCTTCTCATCGCGTATTTCTTTCAGTTACATTATGTACCAGGCCTTCCCTAGAAGTTCTTCCTATGTATGGCCGAAGTTTCATGAAGCTTATGTTACCTGGCAGTGACACGACATGTGAAAGTTACTTTCGTACGTAAGTTTTGCACTCCGGGTTATGTTCAAACAGATACCACCCAATACTCTACACAATAGCGTCCATTGTTAACAATTACCGTCCCATGGAAATCTTTTTTGTTTACCCTATCGTTTGTTATCTGTTATGATAACCAAGCGGGGTAAAACTTTTGAAATGTCTGTCAACCTGGAAGCAAATGTTGTCACCGTGAAATGGATATGTGATGGCGCAATGGCGTTAAATTCGCATTTGGGAGAACAGCGGTTCATATCCCCCGCCTGGACTTTCTGATTTAGTTTTTCTGTGGTTCCGCTGAACCACTTAAGGAAAATGTCGGGTTGGTTCCTTTGAAAATGAGAATGCTGTTTTCCTTCGCTACCCTTCACCGGCATGTCTCAACTGATGTAGCACATGAACAGGACACAGTGAACAGGGTAGAATGTTCCAGATTTCTGGGTGCACGTATTGACGAAAACTTCAACTGGAAAAACATATTACTTATCTGTGCAAACATTTTTTTTTAATTTTATTTACGGCCTTAGGACATCATCCACTAAGTCAGCCTTTGAAATACTACATGATACGCTACAAATTAAATGACAGATCTAATCACATACATACACATACAGGTGTGAACAAAAGTATTGTAACGCCAAAAATACAACACATTATCATGCCTGACACGGCGTAGCAAAACCGTTGGGCCCGCGTGGTTAAGGGTGCCATGTCACGGATTGCGCGGCACCTCCCGCCGGAGGTTCGAGTCCTCCCTCGGCCATGGGTGTGTGTGTTGTTCTTAGCTTAAGTTAGTTTAAGTAGTAAGTCTAGGGACAGATGACCTCAGCAGTTTGGTCCATTAGGAATTCACACACATTTGAACAAAACCGTTGACACTCGAAGTAGCTCCCAATCGTCTCAGAATGGATAAATACAGGTCCTATATGGTTTTCAAGGGAATCGTGTACCATTCTTCCTGCAGATTAGTGAAAAGAAAACTACAAGGACTACATAATACTGAGATCCGGTGACTGTGGTGCCCAGGGCAGATACGACAATTCATCGTCGTGCTCACAAAACCGATCTTGGACGATACGGGCTGTATGAATGGGGAACCTGTAGTCTTGAAATACGGAATCGCCATTGGGGAAAAAACATTGTACTACCAGTTGGACTTTAGCAATCACAATCGTCGCATAATCCTTGGCAGTAACGCGATCTTGCAGAGTACAAAGAAACCCATGAAGTAAGACGACTTGGCTGCTCAAATCATCACCGAACAAATGTTTCAAATGGCTCTAAGCACTATGGCACTTAACATCTGAGGTCATCAGTCCCATATACACTCCTGGAAATTGAAATAAGAACACCGTGAATTCATTGTCCCAGGAAGGGGAAACTTTATTGACACATTCCTGGGGTCAGATACATCACATGATCACACTGACAGAACCACAGGCACATAGACACAGGCAACAGAGCATGCACAATGTCGGCACTAGTACAGTGTATATCCACCTTTCGCAGCAATGCAGGCTGCTATTCTCCCATGGAGACGATCGTAGAGATGCTGGATGTAGTCCTGTGGAACGGCTTGCCATGCCATTTCCACCTGGCGCCTCAGTTGGACCAGCGTTCGTGCTGGACGTGCAGACCGCGTGAGACGACGCTTCATCCAGTCCCAAACATGCTCAATGGGGGACAGATCCGGAGATATTGCTGGCCAGGGTAGTTGACTTACACCTTCTAGAGCACGTTGGGTGGCACGGGATACATGCGGACGTGCATTGTCCTGTTGGAACAGCAAGTTCCCTTGCCGGTCTAGGAATGGTAGAACGATGGGTTCGATGACGGTTTGGATGTACCGCGCACTATTCAGTGTCCCCTTGACGATCACCAGTGGTGTACGGCCAGTGTAGGAGATCGCTCCCCACACCATGATGCCGGGTGTTGGCCCTCTGTGCCTTGGTCGTATGCAGTCCTGATTGTGGCGCTCACCTGCACGGCGCCAAACACGCATACGACCATCATTGGCACCAAGGCAGAAGCGACTCTCATCGCTGAAGACGACACGTCTCCATTCGTCCCTCCATTCACGCCTGTCGCGACACCACTGGAGGCGGGCTGCACGATGTTGGGGCGTGAGCGGAAGACGGCCTAACGGTGTGCGGGACCGTATCCCAGCTTCATGGAGACGGTTGCGAATGGTCCTCGCCGATACCCCAGGAGCAACAGTGTCCCTAATTTGCTGGGAAGTGGCGGTGCGGTCCCCTACGGCACTGCGTAGGATCCTACGGTCTTGGCGTGCATCCGTGCGTCGCTGCGGTCCGGTCCCAGGTCGACGGGCACGTGCACCTTCCGCCGACCACTGGCGACAACATCGATGTACTGTGGAGACCTCACGCCCCACGTGTTGAGCAATTCGGCGGTACGTCCACCCGGCCTCCCGCATGCCCACTATACGCCCTCGCTCAAAGTCCGTCAACTGCACATACGGTTCACGTCCACGCTGTCGCGGCATGCTACCAGTGTTAAAGACTGCGATGGAGCTCCGTATGCCACGGCAAACTGGCTGACACTGACGGCGGCGGTGGACAAATGCTGCGCAGCTAGCGCCATTCGACGGCCAACACCGCGGTTCCTGATGTGTCCGCTGTGCCGTGCGTGTGATCATTGCTTGTACAGCCCTCTCGCAGTGTCCGGAGCAAGTATGGTGGGTCTGACACACCGGTGTCAATGTGTTCTTTTTTCCATTTCCAGGAGTGTAACTTAGAACTACTTAAACCTAACTAACATAAGAACATCACGCACATCCATGCCCGAGGCAGGATTCGAACCTGCTACCGTAGCAGCAGCGCGGTTCCGAACGCAAGCGCCTATAACAGCTCGGCCACAGCGGCCGGCATCACCGAACACCTCCCACGTTCCGCTCTTGGGATGCAAACTCCGCCAGAAGTTGGAAACAGTATAGAACAAAAAATGGTTCAAATGGCTCTGAGCACTATGGGACTTAACATCTATGGTCATCAGTCCCCTAGAACTTAGAACTACTTAAACCTAACTAACCTAAGGACAGCACACAACACCCAGCCATCACGAGGCAGAGAAAATCCCTGACCCCGCCGGGAATCGAACCCGGGAACAAGGGCGTGGGAAGCGAGAACGCTACCGCACGACCACGAGATGCGGGCTGTATAGAACAAGTCTCATCCGTCCAGATGACTTTCTTCCATTGCTACATGGCCTAGGTTTCACTGCAGTGTCGAGTTCGACCTGCAATTTCATGCTTCTGGAGCTCCATTCGTGTTCTTTCCGCGTTGACGGGGTTCGCGACTGCGACATTCAGTTCTGCAGTAACTTCTGCAGTTGACGTCGTCTTATTTTTCATCACAATCGTCTTCAATGACCGCGCGTCACGAACACTCGATACACATTTTTACTCTTATTGAAACACAGCGAATGATGTTTTTTTCGCTTTCCCTGTATAAATCTGCAATACGGTGTCTCTTTAACAACCTAACACGTCGGCGCCCTCATAGATGCGCCCGTCCTAGGAGCACCAACAGTTTGCCCGCGTTCGAAGTCACTCAGCTGCGACACAGTGCACCCACAACTACACGGAACAGTGTTCTGACCACGACCGACTCTTACAACGTATTGAGGACACTGCACAGGTGTCGTTCGCGATCAAATACAACAGCCCAACCTGCAGGCTTGGCTAACATCTGCATTAATGGTCAAGCATGCGTTTCTCTCGGTGTTTCCAAATTTTTGTTCAACCACTGTACACACCCTTGATTCATATAGAATATTTACAGTATTTGTGTTCAGCCTTAGAAAGTTATATATATATATATATATATATATATATATATATATATATATATATATGTCTCCAGTCACATCACGCATCGTGAGTAGCGCTTAACAATAAAATGTGGAGAGGAGATATTCATTTCTTGGTTGCGTCTGACGAATGCGCTCGGAGGAAAGCCAGCGAGTGGTCATTCGGCTATTTGTAGCAGTTCATCCAATCGGCCGATAGAGAGTTTAATTCTGTCAAGTGGCCACTTCCAGGCTGCGGAACGTGGGTTGCCTGTACTGCTCCGCCTTGATTGTAATACAGCGATCATTCTAAAAGTGAAAGACAACTTAATCCGACGAGGCGCACAATTTTCCCACCACCCCCACTGCCATGTCATAAAGCTTCCTAATCACTTGCACCCGTATGATGCTAAAAACAGTCGTTTACCGTTTAGTTGTACGGTTTTAAAATATGGAACAAAATGAATGGTCTCGCGAAGTGGGAGGTTTGCAGTACAAAAATGAGGAAAAAGTCCACCTTATCAAAATTTGGACAGATAACTGAACTTCATGGAAACGTGATGAATGAAACTTCAGTTCGAAAATGATGCATTAAGTTTAAGGGTGGACGAACGAATATTCATACTGAAGCACGATCAGGCCGACCTTCAGTTACAGCTGACGAATCAACGGTTCACTACTGATTGGCAGAAATTGTGGTTTCTTCAGATTCCACGGTCAGTTGGTTACCTAATTGTTAGTGGGCTATAGAGAAGTGTGTGCGAGGTGGGTTCCTCGACTTTTGTCAGGTGAACCAAGAAACGACGTACTGGAGCTGCACTGACTTCCCTCTCTCGATGCGACAAGGATGGCGAACAGGTTTTGAACCACACTGTTACTGGTAACAAGACCTAATATTTACATAAAAATCCAGAAACATCGCATCAGTCAATCGAACGATATCTTCATGATCCCCAACAAAATAAAAAACAAGGCAAACAAACTCTGATCACCAAAAAGGTTATGGACACAGTGTTTTTGGATCGAAAGGGAGTCCTGCGCATCGATTTTGTGCCCAGTTGAGAGACCGTAAATGCAGCGGCCTCCTGACAGACCCTTCACCGGCTGCACAGCACGGAGTAAAACAGACGACGTCGACTGTTGCCCTGCGGCAGTGACCCTTCTTCGCGGTAATGCATGCTCACAGTCTTCTACTTTGAGGAAAGATTTGCTTCGGCATGCACTTTGCACTGAGGTGACTAATGTCTTCGGAAAGCGACATACACAAATACAGATGGCAGTAATATCGCGTACACAAGGTATAAGAGGGTAGTGCATTGGCTGAACTCTCATTTGTACTCAGGTGGTTCATGCGAAACGGTTTCCCACGTGATTATGGCCGCACGACGGGAAATTAACAAACTTTGAACGTGGAATGGTAGTTGGGCCTAGACGCAGTGGACACTGCATTTCGGAAATAGTTCGGGAATTCAATATTCCGAAATCTACAGTGTCACGATTGTGCCGAGAATACCAAATTTCAGGCATTACCGCCCACTAAGGACAACGCAGTGGCCGATGGCCGTCACATAACGACCGACAGCAGTCGCATTTGCGTAGAGTTGTCAGTGTTAACAGACAAGCAACACTGCGATAAATAACCGCAGAAATCAATGTGGGACGTGTGACGAACGTATCCACTGGGACGTGCGGCGAAATTTGGCGTTAATGGGCTACGGCAGCAGACGACCGACGCGGGTGCCCTTGCTTAACAGCGCTTCTCCTGGGCTCTCGACCATATCGGTTGGACTCTGACGACTGCAAAACCGTGGCCTGTCCAGATGACTCCCGATTTCAGATGGTAAGAGCTGATGGTAGGGTTCGAGAGTGGCGCATACCCCACAAAGCCATGGATCCAAGTCGTCAATAAGGCAATGTGAAAGCTGGTGTTGGCTCTATAAAATGGTGTGGGCTCAGTTTATATGGAACGGACTGAGTCCTCTAGTCCGGCTGAACCGCTAAATGACTGGAAATGGTTAAGTTCGGCTACTTAGAGACCATTTGCAGCCATTCATTTTCCCAAATAACTATGGATTTTAATGGATGACAATGCGCCATCGAGTGAATGATCTGGCCACCCAGATAACTCGACATGAATACCATCTGACATTTATGGGACAGTTGAGAGGTCAGTTCATGCACAAAATCCTACACCGGCAACTCTTTCGCGATTATGGACAGCTATACAGGCCGCATGGTTCAATAATTCTGCAAGGGACACCCAACGACTTGTTGAGTCAATGCCACGTCGAGTTGCTACACTATGCCGGGTAAGAGGAGGTCCGACACGATGTTGACTTGTCACCTCACTATATGGCTCGGACTTAGCTCCGAGCGGTTTCCATCTTTTTTCCCAAATCGAAGCAACTTTTGGACTGAAAAAACTATGAAAATGGCAACGAGCTGAAAAATGACGTTAGTGAGAGCTTCAACAATTTTGCGGCAGCTGAGTCTGAAGAAGATCTCAAAAAACTTGTGGAGCGCTACAACAGAGCTTCAGATTTTAACAGTGAGTACGAAGAAAATTGTCTACGAATTCAAAAATTTTTTTAAAATAAGTTTCATTATCTTCAGGAAAAATGGCTGAAAAAAACAAACACTTGCGGAACAACGGCTTTACTGAAATGTATTCAGATCGAGACACAGAGCATCAAACATTTTAAATAATTTTTAATTCATTTTAAACCCTCACACATGGACTAAGTTTCATAGGAAATATAAAAAAAAAATTGTGATTTTAGGGTATAGGACAGTGTAACTTCTTTTAAGTCGCTGTTCTAGAGAACGTCTCAATTTGTTTGTATATAATATTAGCCGTGCTTTTTTTATGGTTTTCTTGTATATTATGCACAGCGTTGTACAGAGTTGTATAATGTGTGTATGCAACTTGCAACTTGTACAACTGTATTTAATGCTAGTTGTGTGCATTATGTAGCCTAAAGCCATTTAAAACCAAAAATACAATGATATGGTTTAGGTTGCCCTTTGGTGGTACGACGCCTTTTGTAGGTAGAAGGTTGCACTCATATGTCTTGCAGTATAAAAAGAAAATCGCTTCTTTCAGAATCTCGTTATGAAACATCTAACGCGTGAACTATCGTCATCTACAGGAATTTATCTTTCACCGGGAGCACGGCACAGAAATCCGGTGCTTTAAGATCTCCTCACATTTCCTATACCATAGAATACGGATAGGCTGCTCGCGTTTATGATATATAGCGCAATTAATCTCCCGTTTAAAAAAGAAAGTTACTAAGTTCATCTCAAGTCTTTTTAGGCCACGAGTCGCAAGTCTAAAAAATTATATGTTTATACTTTGATTAAACTGACTTTGTGACTGATATTTCAGCGACTCAACTGGTAGGGGCCAGCGAATCTTTTTTCCTCGGGAACCACCTGAGCATGGTGTTGCCTGTATTGTCACGTGTGGTTCACTGCACGCCTGACACACTCCCCCCCCCCCCCCCCTCTCTCTCTCTCTCTCTCTCTCTCTCTCTCTCTCTCTCTCTCTCTCTCTCTCTCCCTCTTATCCTACTGCAATATCAAAAGTTATTTTATTCGAGCTATAGTAGGAGCATGTCGCGCCTACGACTTAGAAACCTCTAGTCTAACAGGTAGTTGTGTTAACTCGACCAGCATGTGTAATTACATAAGGTCTGTTCCTGCTTGTAGACGCTACCTGTTATCAGCGCGCTAAGGCCACAGATAAGGCTTGCACAACAGGTTCACAATCCCAACGTCCTTGCCCCAAGCGAACTCATTATTAACGAAACCCAAACCCGTGGCAAGAATATTCAGTTCGGACAGGAATGTGGAAAACATGAAAACCATTGCTTCTTTGGGCTGTCAGATTTTGCCTCCCCCCACCCTCTACATTATTCTGGCGTGGCATCCACTGACTTCTTCCTCTTACCTCGCATGATGAATCCACTGCGTGGCAAACATCTCCAGAACGAAAAGGCGGTGATTTCCAGGTTGCAACGTTTCCTGAACAGCCAAAATGCAGACTTCTACAGCCAGGTCTCCGTCAAGTCATCGATCGTTGAGGAAAAACGCGTGGCATTCAAGGGTGGCTAGAACTTCAGGACTCATCAAGTTTCTCGGCCCAGATCAGTTTTTTCGAAGTGATCAGTATAAGCGATGAGCCGTTACGGTAATTGTGGGTTTATACCAGCATTCGGGGCAATTTTCACCTGGTTATCTTGATTCAGAAATTCTATGGATCCTTTAAATCGCTGTAGACAAACGCAAGGAAGGTTCCTCTGAAGAAACTACTGCAGACAATATAACCTTGTGAAATTAAAGCTTTCTCCATTTCTAGCGACTCTCTTTATTGTTGCCTTTGATCTTATTTTAGAAGAGACCTTGTATCGCGCAAAACAATGTATCTAGAACGTCCGACTATCCACGGACCTCCTGCAGCCATTCGCTCACTCTGAGTCATCACTGCTCTAACTGGTTTGATGGGCGTGCACCGACTATGGTTCAAATGGCTCTGAGCACTATGGGACTCAACTTCTGAGGTCATCAGTCCCCTAGAACTTAGAACTACTTAAACCTAACTAACCTAAGGACATCACACACATCCATGCCCGAGACAGGATTCGAACCTGCGACCGTAGCGGTCGCGCGGATCCAGACTGTACCGCCTAGAAACTTAGGCCACCCCGGCCGGTGCACCGATTATCTCTCCTGTTCAAATCTCTTCATCTCTGATGTCCCAGCATACGCCCTATCATCTTGTTGCTTCTTCTAGTCAATGTATCCCACTTACTCATTTCTTCGCCGATCCTACGGATAACATCCTGATCTTCTGATCTCGTAAATTTTAGAATACTGAGTACAAATGTAGCTCCAAACACTAAGCTGGAAAATTACTGTACTATATTGTCATCACATCTACTGTGAAATCTGATAACGTCGCCAAACGCCTATGATTTCACTGTTACACTTGTGAACATTGGGAAAATTAGCTGCCAAACAATATTCAGGTTGATTTCTAAAACCTGTGAGTCCGCAGACATATCATCAGTCTTTCGCAAAACTGTTATACACATAATCCCCAAAGTGTCAAGGGCAGATAAGTGTGAAAATTATCGCACATTCAGATCAACAGTTCAAGCATTCAAGTTGTTGAGAAGAATAATGTACAGAAGAATGGAAAAGAAAACTGAGAATCTGCTATGACGATCACCTTGGCTTTAGGAAACGCAAAGGCACCAAAGTGGTATAGTCGTGTAAAATGCCTGGGCATTTACAAGTTGGCGCAAATGTCCAGGATAAATACATGGGCAAAGGCCCGAAATTCATAAACGCCCGGGCATTTATGCATTTTAAAGATTAATTGAGAAGCGGCGCCTATGAAGAAAGCATTTATGCTGGTATTTTATATTGGAAAAGATGTTCTGCAAGAGGTTGAGTAATCAAGTTGAAAAGGCTGCTTCAGATTAGGAGAGAGTTATTTGGGGAAATAAATTGGGCTGTAAACGTAACTTATAAGGTCTCCAATGAGATCAATTCTTCGAGTAGTAAAAAAAAAAAAAAAAACCACCACTCAAGTTCAAAAGTAGTTTCTGAAATAAAGTATAGGTTGTATTACATAGCCAGCTTATAGGTAGTAATCTTGCTTCTATTATGTTACTGCAGAAAAAAATAAAAAAAATTGCTCAATAAGTTTCTTGGTCTTCGTAAGTTGAAGAAGAATCATGAAGTTCCGACTCTGTCATAGATTCTCCTGAATCTGATTTCTCGCTGACTACTAGATTACTTTCCATTTTGTCTTTGCTTCGACCGTTCAGTATGGGTTTTTCCATGGGATCAACAGGCTAAGGTCGTGTTCCTGCTCCAGTCATCAATTTCCAGTTGCAGAAGAGTTAGGTTAGTTTTGCAGCCTTCTTTGATCTTTCTTGTTTTTACTGCGGAACGCTCTGTGGCAGGAGATGTAACTGGTGCGCCCAGAACTTTTACAGCAACTTCTGCAATTCACGAGCTCCTCTTAAACCTAGCAACCACAATACACAATTCACACGATGATTTTTGTCGTCTTGAGGATGATGACCCACTTCTTCCCACACAAACTGTCTGAACCAAATTCTCTGTTTCTCCCTATAATCAGCCAAGTGCTCTCTAAACTGAGTAATATTTAGTCCAGTGTTCTTTGCTGTGCCACAAAAAAATCTTATTGCATCAAGCATCTTGATAGGCTTCAATCACTATCGTGTACTGCTAGATCAAGAAGATTAGCTGCAAGGCGGATAGAACACACAACGAATTCCTTCCTAGCTCAGAATTTAGACTGACTTTTCTTCTGCAAACTGCAGTGGAGAGAGCGGTAGTTTCTCGATGAAAACCCCTTTCAACTTATTGTACTTTGTGACTATTTTGTGAACTTGAGGCTCGTTTACCTCTTAAGCTGTAATCAAATTAACAATTGGGTTCGTGGGCTCTATCATTTCCTTAACTCTCCCCCATAAAACATCATCATCCAGAACTCTCTTCTTTATTTCAAGCTGAAGGCACAGCACGCGGTGTGTGTGTGTGTGTGTGTGTGTGTGTGTGTGTGTGTGTGTGTGTGTGGGAGAGGGGGAGAGAGAGAGAGAGAGAGAGAGAGAGAGAGAAGAATAGAAATGCTAAAAAGAAAAATCACAACATGCTTTTCTCTTGTTTCCTTTTGTTATTAATAATATAATAATAGTGTCAATGAACGGTATAAGTAAATTTCAGTGTAAACATTTACTAAATTTTAATATTGGGAATATCGTCCCAGCTCCTATTTTAATTGGTAAATTATACATTCTAGCACTAAAAACTTTAAAAAGTACTTTCTTATAAATTCCCAGATATTGGAATTGAAAACTGCTTTGGCAAATTCCGGGCAAATGCCCTTCAAGAAATGTCCTGTGCACTGGCCATTTGGCCGGCCCTCTTCACTAGAGTGGTAGTTCCGCTTGATAATGGAAGCAAGGCATGAAAAAAATTGAGAGGAATCGTCGATCTAAGCACAGCACTGTATGCCATTGAAACATGGACTGTAGGAAAAACTGAAAAAAAGATAATCGAAATGTTGGAGGTGTGGTCCTATAAATGAATGTTGAAAATTACATTGACTGATAAGGTGAGGAATGCGGAATTACTCCGATGAATCGGCGAGAGGAGAGGAAGATGATGGGGAAAAAAACTAACTGGAAGAAGGTACAGGATGATAGCACATCTGTTGAGAGATTAGGGAATGACTTCCAGGCCGGCCACTGTGATCGAGCGGTTCTAGGCGCTTCAGTCCGGAACCGCGCTGCTGCTACGGTCGCAGGTTCGAATCCTGCCTCGGGCATGGATGTGCGTGATGTCCTTAGGTTAGTTAGGTTTAAGTAGTTCTAAGTCAGGGGACTGATCACCTCAGATGTTAAGTCCCATTGTGCTTAGAGCTATTTGAACCATTTTTGAATGGCTTTCATGGTACTGCAGGGAGCTGCAAAGGACAAAAACCGTAGGGGAAGACAGAGACTGGAATACATTCAGAAAATAATTGGGGACGTAGGTTTCAAGTTGTACTCTGAGATGAAGAGATTGGCACAGGAGAGGAAATCGTGGCGGGCCGCAGCAGACCAGTCAGAAGGCTGATGAATCCTTGAGAAAGTTCTTGAGCATCGTTTTCACATAAAAAGATAAATCTCTTTCTTTGATTTACTAATACATTTATTTTCTGAAATAGTGATTAAGTCGAAAACCATGAGTCGATTTATTCTTGTCATTGGTTTTTGTGGTTTTAATCTCTTCTATAATCAGCGTCTGGCGAGACAGTTTTCTTGTTGACTCCTTGTACGAAACCCAAGTCGTATGCTGTAAAGTTTAACACTGTTCATGTTTCATATTACCATATATGTTGATAACGTTTCGACACATATCCGGTATAAATTCCAAAGGAAGTAGTACGTGGGGCAGTAGACGTCAGCGAGGTGTCACTGACTTAAAAAAAATTCATGATCAGAAATTTTTTTAGAAAATCTTGCATGCTTGGTGCTCCGCACTTTGTAAATATTTGTTGAAAGACATCTTACTGTACACCGTGAGCTGCATGTAAAATATTTAATTGCCAGACCTTATTGGGGCATAGAGTCCATCGTCAGTGACGTCTCATACAGAGGGCAAACAAACAACGAATTGATTTTTTTTAATTTTACACGTCTAGTTCAGCAGGGCCACATTGAGGAGCAAATCTCCAAGGTCGTGGAACTTGTCAGTACATAAAATTACAACCTAAAACTAATAACAGATAAAATAAAATGTTTATGAATTCAAAAAAACACGCCATAAGTTATGTAAAAACAGTCAACAATATAGCATAGAAATCAGCTGAATTTTTCAAGGAACTCCTCGACAGAATAGAAGAAGTGACTCATGAAGAAACTTTTCAGTTTCGATTTGAAAGCGCGTGGATTACTGCTAACATTTTCGAATTCTTGTGGTAGCTTATTGAAAATGAATGCAGCAGTATAATGGACACCTTTCTGCACAAGAGTTACGGATTTTTGCCTAGTATTAACTGAGTGAAAGCTGCTAATTCTTGTGAATAAACTGATATTGTTAACAAGAAACGACAGCAAAGAATATATATATAGGGAGAGAGAGAGAGAGAGAGAGAGAGAGAGAGAGAGAGAGAGAGAGAGAGAGAGAGAGAGAGAGAGGGCCAGCGTCACAAAACCCAGACTCATGAACAGGAGTCGACAAGAGGTGCGCAAACTTACACCTCTTATTGCCACAACCGCCCGTTTCTGAGCCTAAAATGTCGACAATATATGTATACAAATGTTGTTATGTTTTAGATATCGATATACTTACGTTGTTTCTTGGGATCTCTGTATCACATTTCACTGACGATGAGCTCTGTACCCGAATAAGGTTTGGCAGTTAAATATTTTACATGCAGCGCATGGTATACAGAAATACATCATTTAACATAAATTCCAGAGCTACCTGCTTTGGTGTCTCGCCTAAAAATTAGTGTGCACTTTTGTTGTATCGCCTCGATTTCTGTTTCCTAGGAATGCTCGATGAAGTACGGAGCGCGTGAAGTTAACATTCAAAACCTAGTGTGCGCAGTTATGCAGCCTGTGACAAAGCAAGTAACTGTGTGTTAGATGTTTACGTTTAACAGTTAAAAGGCAGTGGTTCAGTGTTTCTGCCACGATTACCGTACCAATTACCTGACCACTAACTAGCTAGTCAACAACTGGCCAGGCCCGTTTCGTAAGAACTTCCAGTTACCTGGCAAACAAAACGCAAATAGTTTTTCAACCGTTTAAGAATTGTTTATTAGCAACTTGCTACACTTTGATTTCCTCCAATCATCGCGCGAGAAGCAAGGAATGCGCTTAGTGCGCTGTATTGTACATAAAGACGTTTTTACCTTTATGAATGACTATGTACTCATATTGCGGTGCTTATTCTTACGCTCGAGTTTTTGTCGGCACATGTTCTACGTTTATGGATACGTGTATAACAGTATTTTACGTAAATGGTATTTTCTTATTACTTGACTTAGGTTGCAATGTTCCTCCGTTTCCTTCTGAGAACTTCCGTGGCGTCTCACTGGCCGCCTTGGCCGAAATTCACGCGCTCTTAGCCCTTGGGACAAATTACTTGACGCTGTTAACTAGGGAAACGTTTATCTGCGAGGCCGAAAAAATCTTCTCTGCTCCAGTTCATCACCATATTACACAGTTTCCCGCCCCAAGTAGTGTTTACTGGCTACAGAAGCTGCTCCATCTTCTCTGGTCTTCCCACACCACCTCTCTGCCCCGACGCTAGCCCAGACTCCCTTCTAACTATTTTGCTGCTCTCTTTTTAGCCACTCGTCACTTGGCCTTCTCCTTGTTCTCTTGCCCTCCATCTTCATCTCGAGCACGTTACTAAGCACCCCCACTCTCCCCACTTTCCCGCACCATTGAAGTCTTTTCTTCTCTCGTTGTACTCCTTATGTTTTTATTTCCCTAACAATTTCATTTTTTATCTTCTGCATTTTTATTTCAACTATCGACTTCTCAAAAACTTCATTTCACAGGGACGCATCTTAATTCTGTCCTTTTCCTTCAAGGCCCCGGTTTCTGGAGCGTACAACAGATTTGGTGTACAATGTGTTTGGTAAAGCACATTCCTGCTTTTCTGGAGCTGTTTCGTGAGAAGAAGGTGAAAAACAGCCAAATCAGCTGCACTAGTAAAAAGTGCTTGTTAAAACCCCTTGACGTACGTTTCGACGTCTTTAAAAACGTAGTCTCAAAAGGATCAGAAATGGTTCAAATGGCTCTTAGCACAATGCGAATTAACTTCTGAGGTCATCAGTCGCCTAGAACTTAGAACTAATTAAACCTAACTAACCTAAGGACATCACACACATCCATGCCCGACGCGGGATTCGAACCTGCGACCGTAGCGGTCGCTCGATTCCAGACTGTAGCCACTCCGGCCGGTCAAAAGGATCAATGACTGACATCTAAAATGGTTAATATTACATACATGTTAAAATAAACTGACATCAGTGGCTTGAAAAGAATTTTTATACATACCGGTTTCACTGATTGACTGTTCCGTCAGTTCTTGGTAGAATATTTTATACGTTGTGAATAAAAACACATATTCTATAATATTGCAGAATATTACACCTGTGTTGTGTGTTTTCATTCGTAACTTACTGGTTACATAATGTTGTAAGATATGTTAAAAATGTAGCCATAAGGCACAAGCGAAGATAAAATTGACTACCTCGTAATAAAATCACATCATATCGTGCTGACTGTTGTTAGAAGGTGTTTCACAACTGCAGCTAGTGAACCGACGTCGCACCGATATCTCTTTAAGTTCATGAAGTTTTAGGACGCAGTAGGGCAGTACATGTAGGCCCAGGATAAGTGCGCAAAAGTAAGGGAAAGAATCGCACTGAATAACTAGAAAACAACAACAGTATTAAAAGATTGACATAAAAGCGGGAATAGACTTAGTGTCCATATAACATTAAGAGATGAGAAATCTACAGCGTTTTATTTCGTTATCGTCCAAAAAATTTTGTAGGAACCAATGACGTAAGTCAAGTATAAAAAACCTGAAATACGCCATTTGTAAGTGATAAAGGTGTATGTGTGTGGGAGGGGGGGGGGAGGAGAGGGCGAAGGGGGCAGAGAGAGAAGGGGGAAATAAATGAAATAATGAGAAAAGATGGGGGGGGGGGGAGATTCAAGTAGTTACCTGCAGCGTAATCGACACCATAAATCCGTAGAAAAGATTCAGACACTATACACCGACGTTACTATAAAAATACACCGACAAAAATTAGGAGTTACATAATTTGCGGTCTGCAGTAATCACTGAAATACAATCTTATATACAGCAGCAACAGTAAAAGTCTAAATCAAAACATTATATTTAATTAACACCTCGTTGCAAGAGGCAATAATAAATGGAGAATGGGAAAGAAGAAAATGACATCTTCATTACAGCCTGCATGAATAGAAGCCATCCTGTTTTGGTGTCAAAAATAGGAGCCTGAAAGTATCTAAAAAAATTCTTGTTTTTAAGTTGCACCTGTTCATTTTTGGAGTTCTTTGTTCTGTATCATTCATCTCACACTTCTCATAAAGCTGTCAGCTTGCTTTGCACGTTCACTTCTGCCCGTCATTCCTTCCATGTTCCTGCACTATAGTCCGCAGGTACTTCAAGCTCTCCAGCGTTTTTAGCTGCTCCTTATCGAGTGTTGTCTTTGCTACAGATCTAGCCAGTTTACTTACTGTGACGACCAGCTCACACTTCTGTGCATTAATTTTTTTTTCTGCAACCCCATAGCGAAGAGAGGGCTTCCGATGATATGACTGCTCTCCGGATGCTGTTGTCCAAAACTGAATTTGCGAGTGGTTTGCTGTACTACGGTCAGTGTACCGCTATTACAACCCGCGATTGTCGACAGCGACCTCTGCCATCGGCATGTAGTTGAAACTGGCGGCGGCGCGAAAGAGACCGGAAGAGGAGGATTGGTCTTCCTGGTCTGGATTTTGCAGTGATTTTCCCAAATCGCCTGAGGTGATGTTCCTCTGAAAAGGACATGGCCCATTTTCCGTCAAGAATTTGTCCATGCCGAGCATGGGCAGCCGATGGCCATTTTCCTGAATCGAGGTTCTACCAGAAGACCCTAAGCTGGTGTCAGGTGTAAAGCGCATGGGCTATGCAACCTCTGAGATAAGTCGGGTAGCCTGACTCTCTCTCTCATAAACACACACACACACACACACACACACACACACACACACACACACACACACGTGCGCGCGCCAACTCAACATACACATCTCAATTCAAGGCGTATTATCACTCTCAAGGGCGTCTCTTAGGGGCGCCAGTGTTTACCCCATACACTAGGAACACTAAATATTTTAGAAGGTGGTAGTATAGCCTGATTAGAATAAAACATTCCACATAACATATGTCCAAGTTTTAATTGTCACATGGATACAGCTGCTTACAGAAATACGATTTCTTCTCTCGTGTGGTTGTTTGGCCGACTGTTGCACGCCTTAAGCGACTTGCGCTTCGTTGAAAATGAGATGAAATAATTATGGCAACACACAAACACACAATCCCTCAGCGAAGGAAATCAGTAAACCGGCCGGGAATCGAACTCGGGAAGCGGCGATCTAGGGACCACATCGCGAGTTGTACTAAACTATGTGCGACTGGTCCAGTGCTCAACAGTCTTACTTCATCCGAACATGGAAATGAACAGTCTGCATGGAGTACAATTATGCAGTACATCGAAACCATGCCCGGAATTTCTGCATGTATCCACATGCAAGAATATAGCTGACAGTGCATATGCACGACCTCTATCTTCATCATTTACAGCTGATTCACCGCCCTCGAGAAGGAAGTATGGTGCGGTGTGACAGTCAGCTGATTAGACCTGTTGTTTTACTGTATCGTCTTTCAAGGCCCCTTAATCTAGAATTCCTTGAAAACGAGTTACCACCATTATTGGAAAAGGTTGCTTTGTGTACAGTGACCGGCACGTTCGGCCAGAACGATGGGCTATTATACATTCTAGTAGCCAGGTGACACATCATCGAAACCTAACATTTCCCGGAATACGGATCGACAGAAATGGTCTCGTTTTTTAGCCACCAAAAGCCCGTCTACAAAGAAAAACACAAGGGACGAATTGATGGTTCCTATTATGAAATGTGTTGTCCTATAAAAGGAGGCCAAGAGGATATCAAAGAGCTATAGTAGTGGTGTTATGATGATTCGAAAGTGCATTGTAGTTGAAGAGGAATTTATGAAAATAAATTTGAAACGTAATCAGTACATCTCATTTGAGTACTTGTCTCGATTACATTCCAACAGCTGTGTCTCCGTAACCAATAAGAAATGGGCGCGTTATATGGAACGTTTTACTCGAATCGGTCTATAGATCACCTCTTAAAATATGAGGGGCAGTCAAATGAAAACGAGACAGATGGAAAAACAAGTAAGTAAACTGTCTTATCATTTCAAAAGTAATCGTCTTAACTGTTAATACATTTATCCCACTGTTAGGCGAGACTGTCCATGCCTCCATGAAAAAATGTTTGTGATTGCCTGCGCAACGATGACTGTATCCAGGAGTGCTCCTCTTCGTCCGAAGCAAATCGACAGCACGGGTTCAATTCCCGGTACTTCCAGCGATTTTTCCATAGTGGATACACTCAGCCTCGTGATGTCAGTTGAGGAATTACTTGATTCAGAAGTAGCAACTCTAAAGTCTGGGAAGTCTACAACAGTCGGGAATCTGTGTACTGACCCCATGCCCTTCATAGCGTATTCGAATAACGCCGTTGGCAATGGAGGACACGGCGGCCGGTCGGTATTGACGATGCCTTATCTTATTTATGACGCTTAATATGGTTTCTGAAGATAGCCAACGCTTGGCTGAAACTGTTCACATTTCAATGTTTTCTGTGACACTATCTAACAACAACAACAACAAATGTACAGTGAACTATTATATCGTTTTTCAGTTCTCTTATTCGTTATTTCGCCGAACATTGACGTTTTTTAACGTTTCAAGCAGGAAATACACTCACTACCGATCACTTTCTGATTTTTTAACTAAGTTGTGCCACAGCTGCACGCCATAATTAGAAAGCGTAATGAGCTATCTATCGTCACCATATGTTAGAAGCCATATGCATTGATGCTGTCAGATGGAAAACAGCTTTCAACAACCAGCATTAATCAGATTGCTACATCATCACTGTCTTACATCTACACGCACACACATACACTGCAAACCACTGGGAAGTGCATGGTAGAGGGTACTTGGAAATGTATCACATGTTAAGATTTCTTCCCGTTCCAATCGCGTATACAGTTGGTCAAATCTTACTTTCGCGATGTCTACGGAAGCGATACGTAGGGGGCTGGCGCATATCCTAGATCCACCTACTACTGGTTCTTGAAACTTTTTAAGTAGGCTTTTGCGGGGTAATTAAAGACCTCGGCTACAAACAGCTGTAAGCGAAATCTCTTGGCTGTTTCAAGAAGTCACGCAGTGAAGTTACAATAGATTCCCATAAATAAGATATTGCATGTATATTCAAGTGATTTTTTTCCATATACATCACTATTTTCTCATATGTGACATATTTTGAAAAATGACAAATTATATCCACAATTCTATTCTTAAAATTTCGTCAGTGCGTACTTAACATTGTTTACTTACAAAGCTAGAGCACTTAACATCAGTTACTACTGACGTACCGCTGTTTACTCGCTGGGCCAGTTAATGAAACATTACTGCGAAACCTCTCCAAAATACAAATACAAAAAACATGAATGTATTTTCAGTTGCGAATAGAGGCAACCATCAGCTTTTTAATGGAATGAAGACAATTAAAATGTGTGCCGGACCGGGATTCGAACGATTCGTCGTGAGCAGTCGCCTTCCCATTTTTTTTCCCTTGTAACTCATTTTGCTCGTTTTCGTTCGTTGCATCTGCTCGTGGCGGACGTCGCAAGACACCCGTTTCAGGTCGTCGTTGATCCATCAACTCAATTTATTTATTACAGAGGGCAGCTAACCCTCTGACGGGACACGCTGAGTTACCGTGCCGGCATAACCATTACACCAACGCAGTACATCCCATTAGGCTATCCGAGCACGACTCATGGCCAGACCTAAACTTCCATATATTGTCAACCAAGTGTCTACAACCTCCTGTACGCGTACATAAATTATGTACACTCATCAGCTATAAACCCGCCCAGGCGATTTTATTGTCACCTGGCGAGGAATGACTGCTAGCCTGTCAGACGCGCGCGCGTGCACACATACATACATACACACACACACACACACACACACACACACACACACACTCTTAATGTGGTATCAGTGAGCGTGCTGTCCGTGTGGAATGCGGAAGACGCGCGATCTGTCTTGAGTTTGACTGAGGGTAGACTGTGGTTGCTCCGAGGCTCGGTACTAGCATTTCGGAAACCACACGATTTGTCGGGTGTTCGAGGAGTGCTGTGATTAGTGTCTTCAAGGAGTGGTGAAACCACATTCAAGCGACGTTGGTTTGGGCGGCCACCCCTCATTACAAATGTCGGGCGTCGTAGGCTGGGCAGACTCGTAGAACAGGACAGGCGGCGTACTGTAGCGGAACTATCATCAGACTTTAATGTTGGGCAGAGTACAAGTGTGTCTGAGCACACAACCCACCGAACACTCCTAACGATGGACCTCCGCAGCTGACGACCCATGCATGTGCCAATGCTAACCCACGACATCGGCAACTACGACTGAAATGGGCACGTGACCGTCGGCACTGAACGTTAACACAGTGACAGAGCGTTGCATGGTCCTTCTTCATCATGCCGATGGGAGGGCGCGAATCCGTCGTCCTCCAGGGGAACAGCTCCTTGGCACCTGTACTGCGGGCCGGAGCCAAGTTCGCGGTGGCTCCATTACGGTCTGTGGAACATTGGGTCCAGTGGAGCTCGTGCAAGCCACCATGGCGGCCAAGATGTATGGTACACTGTTTGCAGACCATGTAAACCGCTTCATGACGAACATATTTCTCGAGTGCAGTGTCATTTTTCAACAAGACCATGTGCCATGTCACAACGACAGGAGTGTGATGGAGTGGCATGTCACAAAGCCAGGAGTGTGATGGAGTGGTTCGAGGAACACAGTAGGGAGTTCCAATTGATGTACTGGCCCCCAAATTCGCCAGATATAAACGCGATCGAGCAGATCTGGGATATGATTGAACGTGGCGTCAGAGTTCATCGTTACCCCTCCCCGGAATTTACGGGAGTTGGGTGACTTGTGTGTGCAAATGTGGTGCCGATTCCCACCAGCGACCTACCTAAGGCGTCATTGCTTCCATACCACGACGCGTCGCCGCCGTTATCCGTGCCAAAGGTGGACATGCCGGGTATTAGGTAGGCGGTCATAATGTTCTGGCTGATCAGTGTATATTCCTGTATAGGGGAGACAATTTACTTGAAAAGTCTCTTGCCCGTTGTCGGTTAATAAACACGATACTGCAGTTCAGACACTGCAATGTCGTACAAATATCAAAGGTCCTTTTACGAATAACGTTTTCGACAGTAAATAACCCTGTATGTGCGCATTTTGCATATCACACTAACGCAGCTGCCAGACATTCGTGAATATGCGTTCCTGTTCTTCTTACTTATATGCTCAAAACACTTTTTACAGCTTTCACATGGAGGGCCTGTATGTTTTCATACACCACCACCCGCCCTTGCCCCCGTATGTAGGCCTACTATATTTCTTTCCATCATTTCCCTTTTTCTTCATTTGTTCCTGAATACATCCATGTTTTACCCTCTTCTGACACCTCTGTCGGCTCCGCTTATCATTTCCATGAACTGCATCTGATTGCAGAAAGTCAGGACGTGGTGCATCTTCTGACGTATGCATTTCTGTGATGTTCCTCTGAAGCTATAAGCTTAACGTCTTCCACATATCCCATAATAATTTCATGCACAAAAGTAAAATACATCCATCGACAGTTCACAGTATCTACTCCTCAACACAAAACGCGAAGTATAAATATACAGACAACCTAGGCGTTATGGAATACATAAATGCGGTAATCATGTACATTTAGCAGAGAAATACATAACTGACGTTTCTCCGTAAGGTTTTCAAGGTATGGATACAGCTGAAGATAATGCTTTATAAGAAACCAATGCAAGGACCATACTACAGCATGTTAACGATGTTAAGGATGGTGCGTAACATACCTGCCAATCGTGCGACTGCTTCGGTCGCAGGTTCGAATCCTGCCTCGGGCATGGATGTTTGTGATGTCCTTAGGTTAGTTAGGTTTAAGTAGTTCTAAGTTCTAGGGGACTAATGACCACAGCAGTTGAGTCCCATAGTGCTCAGAGCCATTTGAACCATAACATACCTGCCATCGCACTGTCACCGTAAATGGTCGTAGACTATGGTAAGCGACGCGACTTAAAATTGTTTTCTTTCTTAACGAAATTTCCACGTTTAGTAACACCTTTTAATGCACATTTCCGTTCAGGGAGGTTTTTCTTGGCATGACAGCCGCACACGTTACGACTGCAGTTAGCCACATTTGTGGCACTTATCGCTGATCACATGGACACATCCTAACGAAGTCGGCACTAGGCAGAGTCTGAATTTCGAGATAAAGATGCCATCCCGCGGATTATCGTGGAAATTTCAACTAATAGGACTAAAGCACATGACTCACTGTGTTTTTCATGCAATAACTCAGTTCCCCAACAACTGTCTATTACCACTGTTTACTGTCAAGATCTAAAATCTTCAAGCCGCGCTGAGTGGCCGCGTGGTTAAGGGTGCCATGTCACGGACTGCTTGGCCCCTCCCGCCGGAGGTTCGAGTCCTCCCTCGGGCATCGGTGTGTGTGTTGTTCTTAGCATAAGTTAGTTTAAGTAGTGTGTAAGTCTACGGACCGATGACCTAAGCAGTTTGGTCCCTTAGGAATGCACACACATTTGAACATTTTAGAATCTTCAAGCGTCTGCCAATTCAGGCTTTTTAGCATTTCCATGACATTCTCCCCGGAGTCAAAGCTCTCGTCATGTTTGCTGTCCTTCTTCGTGAAATTTCATTGTCCCCTGTTAGTCCTACTTGGTTTGGGTCCCACCCACTTGAACAATATTCTAAGATGGAACGTACGAGTTAATTGCAGGCAGTCTCCTTTGCAGACTTACTGCATTTTCCAAGCATCCTACCAATGATCTAAAGGCTGCCACCTGTTTATCTACAACTCAACATGTGTTTCGATCCATTTCATATCCATACAGATTTTTACATCCAGGTATTTGTGAGAGTTGATCGATTCCAGCTGGGTCTCATCTATATCTTCGTAACAGGGCACAACGTTTTGATTTTTGGTAATACGCGATTTTATATTTCTGTATCTTCAAAACAAGTTGACAATCAAAGAAACCGAAACAGTCTTTGTTCGAAAAGTTGTTAATTCAATTTAATAATCGATTTAGATCTTTTACTGTCATCAGATTAATCTGCCTCCTCCAACTTTGTACAAGAAGCAAACAAAATTTTAGCCGAGATAGGCATTGTCACAAAATACAAAAACGTGATAAAAATGTGATTAAGTCATGATCCGTGCCGTTAGCGTACCACAAAATCTTAGGACAGTGTACTAGCGGTGGACCTATAACAAGGACCATGACTGTTCATAGGACTTTTATCATGTTTTTGTATTTTGTGACGATGCTCGTCAGGCTAAAAATTTTATTTTCTTCTTTTAATAAGCTTTGGGAGACAAATCAATCTGGTTCTGGTGGTAACCATCAAAACCGGTCATTGAACTGAACAAACAAATATGTGCATGCTATATCGTCGTTACCTTCAACGCCATCACGTCACCCCTCACCAAGTCGACAATCTTTGCATTAGTTTGAAATCTACTCAAGATAAGCCTCCACACAGTACAAATGGCTGTTAATTCTTCAAACAGATCCTCCTCTATGACACGTGATTAATCTCAATACCGAATGGAAAACTGGGAGCATTTTTTTTTACGACGTTCAATTGAAAGAGCGGAGAAAGGCAAAGGGCATACGACTTCCAATAGGTAAGACAACTCCGTTTTCCACCTTGGCCTTGTTTCACACGCGATGTGCCATTTTCAAGTGCACTCGTATCTTCGAAATTTTAGTCACCCTATGTAAGCACTTGAATTTGGCACATCGTCGAGAGCAACTGATCGTACGAAATAAACGGCTTTGATCATAATACAGCCAACGTCAACGGAAATGTCTCTTGATAAATTTAAGGTTATGGCACCTGATCTGGAAAAACTTCAATACCACAATACCTACTAATGCACTGATATGATTAATGTAATCTTCTAGTTGAGAAAAGCCTTACTGAAAAGCCATACTTAGTGGCCTGTTTCGAGCAATTTTGATCATCTGATGCTATTATTTTCGTGTTGTATGTTGCAGGTTCTGAGAGTGCTGAGTGCATTTGAACTGGCTACGGCATGATTTCAGTGCTCATCAGTTTCCATGTGTACTGCAGAAAATGTAGTTAGAATCATCAGTTGTAATTACGATGCAAATGACGCCGCTGTCAGCACGGGATGTGATTATTTGATGGACTCTCGCTCTCCCTCTTCTCCCCCCCCCCCCCTCTCCACCCAATCTCTTCATCTCGGTGTATCGGAAATCGATAACAGCTGCACGGCCAGCAAAACCAACATTACTGGCGTTGCTTCCAGTCAAGGTTGCATTCGACAGTAAAAATCATGCAAATTGTGTACAGGAACCAACAGATTCCTGTGCACAGCAGACGTCTCACATGCTACAAGTCAGGAATATTTTAACCGCTGGTGTAGTTTCCAGATCACTGTGAAGTGCTTGGAGAAGTATGCTTTCGATTTTGCTACATTTTACATCACCGACTGTTTAGTATACGTATTCTGGTACTCGTCTTTAGTCCACACCATTTTTCGTATTCCTCCTTGCAGCCGGCCGTTGTGGCCGAGCGGTTCTAGGCGCTGCAGTCTGGAACCGCGCCACCGCTACGGTCGCAGGTTCGAATCCTGCCTCGGGCATGAATGTGTGTGATGTCCTTAGGTTAGTTAGGTTTAAGTAGTTCTAAGTTCTAGGGGACTGATGACCTCCGATGTTAAGTCCCATAGTGCTCAGAGCCATTTGAACCTCCTTGCAGTGTTTAAGTAGTCCTAGATGCTGTTTCTTTATTTTTGAGTCATCAGTCTTCTGACATTATTATTATTATTATTATTATTATTATTATTGTTGTTGTTGTTGTTGTTGTTGTTGTTGTGTCGAACTACCTCTTCCAGCTGGCATAATTAATTTTCTCCCCGCTAAGTACACGGTGCTCCTCTACGACTTTAGTTACTTGTGCACGGAATTAATACCTGCTACTGGAAAATGGCGCAAGTCACACGTATCAGTTGATACACAGAACTTGGTCTGAATCACTTACCTCTGTTTGTAGTTGAATTCAAAGATTCATTTGCAGTTCCAATATAATGACCTACCTGGAATGAAATGGCGTTATCCATGGGGGAATTCAACACTGATTTCGGAAACATCGACCATGTGAAACCTAACTTGTGTCCTTCACACGGGTTAAGATGAGAGAAGTATAGTGCAGCTTTTGAAACTTTCTGAAAGCCTAAGCTCATATGCCGGAGGATTTAGTACGCTTCAGAATGGCTGGACTTCAGCCACGCTTATCTTAGTACCAAAATCTCTTCACTGAGCTCTGTCTTTAATTTCAGCAATTCCTTCAAAAACTGAACTAAATAAATTTGAGTGTTTGTGGGTTTGGGAGGGGGGACGGGGTTGCGAAGATGGAAATTTTATATTTTAAACAATTACAGGTAGTTTTAACTTTTTAGCAACTTCACTCATCCCATCACAAGTCAGTGCGTGTACCAAAGACCTTGATATCAGGCACCCACGTAATCCTACCAGGCAGTCAGTCACAGGTTAGTACAGTTGACAGAAAATATACTGACACGGAAAACGCAGCTAGTTATCCCAAACACTGACAAACTGTATAAGTAACATCTAATGTGTAACAGACCATTATTATTCATCTTATGCATTTATGACTTAACATTTGGTATTAGCTGCATTGTAAGCGTTTCCACATATGAGTTACAAAGGATGAAATTCTATCTGATAAAAAACAAAATCTGGACAGAATACCGGCCTGTAGCTTGCTGCTAATGCAGATAAATGTGAAGCTGCGCACGTCTTTAGTCAGCCATTTCCTAAAATTACTTTGGAGCTACAATTTGTACAAACCTGATGCGAAACGATCACATAGTTCAGCTGTTTGTAAAACTCACTAGAATTTTCAATATATGGCGATATATTTGCAAAGTGCAGGTTTCCCACAAAAGTGATTGACTGCGAAGCACTTGTGTGCTATACGCTGCGACGTCGACTGACTGGGAGGCGTGTCATGCCGGACTCAACAGGTGACTTCGAGTCTAAATAAAGGTGCGCAGAAGAGGAACGAAATGATGAAAAAAATCTTAACTGACAAAGAAAGAAATTAAATAAGAACAGAGAGGCGCATACGCAATAATTGTTCCCACGCTCCATCTGTGAACAAGATTAAAAGAAACGTTAGTGTGTGGTACCTCCGCATAGTTCAGATGAAGATACACGTGTAATCCGGTTTCTTTCTCATGGTTTCGCATTCTCATAGATCTTATGACAGCTAAGCAGTTGAAGGTACAACGTTTCTCCTTTCTTTCGCAGCCATCTGCTCCCTTATGGAGGCGCTATCTTTCTACCTTACACAATTCGTGCGCACATTGTTAATATTAGTGAACGACATTAAGCTCACTTCTGACGATTGAGAAACGTTCTGCAAGTGGGGCAAGACAACTTTCAAAATGGTTAAAATGGGTCTGAGCACCATGGGACTTAACATCGGAGGTCATCAGTCCCCTAGAACTTAGAACTACTTAAACCTAACTAACCTAAGGACATCACACACATCCATGCCCGAGGCAGGATTCGAACCTGCGACCGTAGCGGTGGCGCGGTTCCAGACTGAAGCGCCTAGAACCGCTCGGCCTCACAGGCCGGCGATAACTTTCAGCTGGGTAGGATCATCTGAGAGAAGAAACTGTTCAAATATTAGTGATTCATACCAAATATTCTAACTGGAGATACAGAGGAGGGTACCCCAAAAGCGTGACTTGTGGGATTATGTCAGAGAAAGAGAGAATAGCGCCCGCCGCCCGACAGAGATTTCCTAACAAGTAAGAAAACTTCAAGTATCTAGGGACAGACTACTTTATTCTACATGCCGTTCCCCCTAGGAATACTGAAAATTGTATTACTATGGTTCGCACTAAAGTACCACAGACACTTCATTACCGTCTTATTTTTGATGCTCGAACAATAGCCGTGTGTGTAAACTAAATTACGCAAATTGCGTTCCGCCTGAGTATGCAAACAACAAAAGCATAATCGTATTGCTCAAATATGTTTCCGCACATTTGTGCCATCCTCATGGCTCATGTTTTTTTTGAGGTGTGAAAAAAAGAATTTTTTTAAAAAATAATTCATGAGTGAAAAAATTAGGCTATTGCTATCTTTACAGAGAATCAGAAGCTTCCAGCATCAAGGACACCATTCGACAACTGGATTTTCTTTTTTATTTACGGTACGCAAAGTTCAGAACTCAGATGTCAACAGCCCACAGCAGTCCTATCTAACTCTACTGTGACGTTTTCCGAGCAACTTTAATACCATATAGTAAGCTCAAAGATTCGACAGCCGGTATAGCCCTGTAGCAGAATTCTCGCCTACCAGAGAGGAGGCTTAGATACGATTCCTGACCGACGCAAATTTTTGAACCAAGGTACATGTCCTACGAGCATTTCCGTGAAGCGTAAAACACAAAGACAAAAAATGGTAGCGTTCGAGTCTCTTTTCGGTTCCGTTTTCAGTTTGGTTCGAGTAACTACGTCACTTAAATATCAAATTCATCAAATTTATGTTAACTGCACATTTATAATTGTAATTTTTATGATAAATGATTGTTCAAATGGCTCTAAGCACTATGGGACATAACATCGGAGGTCATCAGTCCCCTAGACTTAGAACTACTTAAACCTAACTAACCTAAGGACATCACACACATCCAAGCCCGAGGCAGGATCCGAACCTGCGACCGTAGCAGCAGCGCGGGTCCGGACTGAAGCGCCTAGAACCGCTCGGCCACAGCGTCCGACTTATGATAAATGAACGTCGACTTATTTCTAATTACAAATTGCACACAAAAATCCAGTTTTCATTAAAAATACAAATTCTTAATTACTGATTTTATGGAAGATTGTTTAAATTTAAAAAAGCATTACAAATTGAATTTTTAAACTCAGCTTTCTGTATATTACGCTTGACGGAAATGCTCGTAGAACATGCAACTTTGTTTCAATATTCACCACAGCCAGGTTCCCTGCCAGCATATCTTTAAAAAAATAAATAAATGAATAAAACGAACCCTGTGCACGTAGTGTCTGACTTCACAACATGGCGTCGTACATAGGCAGCAGAACAACATTCGCATTGGTTGAAACTCATTTAAAAGTAATCAGCAATAGGTTACAAATAAAATAATTGTCATTTCAAAGAGGAAATGTTGGCATTCCGTAAGTCATCATAAAGTTCATATCGATTTCTTCAGAAATTTTGACTTCCGGGTCCCTTTTCCGAACGTACTGAGCTGCAACCTGCTCCGTCTACGCGCGATGACGTCACAGAGTAGCGCACAGCTTTTCTTTTTTTAGGTGGCGTTGACGCAGCCGCGCCGCCTCTCCCCCCCCCCCCCCCCCCCCCCCCCGCACCACAAATCACCAATGGAAGGCGTGGATTCTACCCAAGCACAGATCCACGCGGCTCATCGAGAAAACGGTATTGTTTTACGTTATCAACCGTGCTCAGAAAACTTCAAAGGCGATTTTCTCGAGAATATTTGGCAGTTTTTTCTGGTGTTAATTACGTGTACTGACTCGTTCGATTAGCATGGATTACCTCCTCAGTTTAGTTCTACGGAACCAGACGCGCAAAACAAAAAAGGAAGTGGATGTGGGAAGCAGTTAAGCACAGATGATGAGGTTTGCATAGCATAGACTATAACGTAGAGCTCCATCAAACCATTAATCGGACTGAGAATCGAAATAACAACCTGCCTTTTTTACGGACGATCCTCTCTAAAACTGCCAACACAACAGCCACATTAAATTTACTGCTGTTGATTCTGTTCTCCGACTCCGAAGACTTCGATGCCGTCTGCCTGTATATTCTTGGGGGAATTAAGGATTTTCTGCAGGAATCTGAAAGATGGGTAAACGATTTTTTGCAGGAATTTGAGAGGTGAATGCCTCAGTTGCGTATTTTCGTTTTAAATGAGGAAAGAATCATCACGAACATACAGACAACATAGGAGCGATTCAGAACGATAAGTTTTAGCTGTATGACTATTTACGGGATCTATCAATAATCTGTATAAGTGGAACACGCTGTTCAGAGGAAACGCAACACCGCTTTCGCAGCAAATATCACGCAGCATCTGTAACTGCACCACATGATTCGCAGGAGTGTCTGAACAGAGCTTCACTTACACAACACTTGCTGAGTGTGCCAATGAAGACAAATTAGCCAGGCTTTCGCGGCCATCAGGAGTACTATTACACGCTGGATGGTAAGTGGAGCTCATGCAGCATATCGGAGGCGGCAACGACAACACTCAAAAAAGGCTGGTCTTCTGTTTGTGCTGTTTCTGGTGCGTAAACTACAAAATGGTTCAAATGGCTCTAAGTACTATGGGACTTAACATTTGAGGTCATCAGTCCCCTAGACTTCGAACTACTTAAACCTAACGAACCTAAGGGCATCACACACATCCATGCCCGAGGCAGGATTCGAACCTGCGTCCGTAGCAGCAGCGCGGTTCCGGACTGAAGCGCCTAGAACCGCTCGGCCACAGCGGCCGGCCGTAAACTACACTGACGGACGAAAATCGCAGCACTAAAAAATAATTAATGTATAGTAATGAAATTTCGGGACTACATTTATCTAGGTAACATATTTAAGTGATTAACACTGCAAGATCACTCGTTAGTGTGAGTGCGAGATAGGCCGGTGCAAATGTGAAATGCTGGTACATTAATAACAGACGTAACCGCCAGAACGTTGGAGGCAAGCATTCAAATGTGCAAGCATTGTGTTGTACAGGTGCCGGCACCTGTACAACAGTCTGTGGGATGAAATTCCACGTCTGTTGCACTTGGTTGATCTGTGTAGGGACAGTTAATGCTGTTTGTGGATGACGCTGGATTTCTCGCGCGATAGTGTCCCTTAGTGGTCGACTGGAGATAGATCTGGTGAACGAACAGGCCAGGGTAATAAGTCAACAGTCTGTGGAGCAAGCCGGGTTACAATACTGGTATGTGGCGAGCGTTATCCTGTTGGAAAACAACCACTGCAATGCTGTTCATGAATGGCAGCACAACACGTCGAATCAGCAGATTGTCATACAAATTTGCGGTTAAGGTGCGTGCGATAACTACGAGAGTGCTCCTGCTTTCATACGAAATCGAACCCCGGACGGTAACTCCAGGTGTAGGTCCACAGTGTCTAGCAAGCAGACAGGTTGGTTGCAGGCCCTCAACTGGCCTCGTCCTAACCAACTGGTATCAATGGAGAACTAGCTTTCATCAAAAAACACAAACAAATCTCCACTCTGCCTTCCAATGAGCTCTCGCTTGTCACACCTAAAGTCGCAAATGACGGTGATTTGTGGTCACTGAAATGCAAGCTACAGGGTGGCTGGTTCCCAGTTGTCCTTGAAGTAACCGGTTTGTAACAGTTCCTTGCGTCATTGTAGGGCCAACAGCTGCTCAAATTGCTGCTGCAGATGCAACACCATGCGCCAGAGGCATACACCGAACACGATGGACTTGCCTCCCACAAGGGAACCTCCCCATCGCACCCCCCTCAGATTTAGTTGTAAGCTGGCACAGTGGATAGGTTTGAAAAACTAAACACAGATCAATCGAGAAAACAGGAAGAAGTTGTGTGGAACTATGAAAAAATAAGCAAAATATACAAACTGAGTAGTCCATGTGCAAGATGGGCAACATCAAGGATAGTGTGAACTTAGCAGCGCCGTGGTCCTGTGGTTAGTGTAAGCAGCTGCAGAATGAGAGGTCCTTGGATCAATTCTTCCCTCGGGTGAAAAGTTAACTTTCTTTATTTTCGCAAAGTTATGATCTGTCCGTTCGTTCATTGACGTCTCTGTTCACTGTAATAAGTTTAGTGTCTGTGTTTTGCGACCGCACCGCAAAACCGTGCGATTAGTAGACGACGTGCGTCTCCAATAGGAACCGAAAACATTTGATCGCAAGGTCATAGGTCAACCGATTCCTCAACAGGAAAATACGTCTGATATATTCTATACGACACTGGCGACGGCATGTGCGTCACATGACAGGAATATGTTGTCGACCCATCTAACTTGTACACTTGGCGAATGGGTAAAAGGATTCTTCTACCTTGCCCGATTTAGGTTTTCTTGTGGATGTGATAATCACTCCCAAAAAAGTGATGAAAACATAAGAGTTTGTCACATAAACTGAAAATAAAAAATTAAACTTTTTACTCGAGGGAAGGCTTGAACCAAGCACCTCTCGTTCCGCAGCTGCTCATGCTAACCACAGGACCACGGCTCTCCTGAGCTCACATTGTCCTTGATGTTGCATATGTTGCACATGGACTACTGAGTTTGTATATTTTGCTTATTTTTTCATAGTTCCACACAACTTCTTCCTGTTTCCTCGATTGATCTGTGTTCAGTTTTTCAAGGCCTATCCACTGTGCCAACTTATAACTAAATCTCAGGGGGGGGGGGGGGGGTGGGGGTGATGGGGAGGTTCCCTTGTCAGCACTGCCACGTGGCCGTCCGGCGCACGGGCCTCTTGCGACCATCAGTCATGTACAGTGGCTACATTCCTACCTACTCTTTCTGCAGTATCCCAGAAGTAACAATCAGCTTCATGTAGCCCAATTAAGAGTGATATTGGCGTCTCTGTCGCCTTAAAGGCATTCTTGACTAACATCCAATAACCACGTCCAATCTCAAAGGCAACTAACTTTCACGACGATTACAGCGTGTATTTGACGCAGACCTGACGTGCATCCTCATAGTGGCCCTATCCCGTTTCGTTTATGTCGTACAACTCCTCCTTCGTGTTGCGACTTTTTCCAGTCAGTGTACTTTCAACTGCAAGACGGTCTTTGTTATTTTTGCTCATTTATTTAAATCTACACCCGTCCCTATTTGACTCCAGGACTGTGCTTCAAAAATGGCTCTAAGCATTATCGGACTTAACATCTAAGGTCATCAGTCCCATAGACCTACTTAAACCTAACGAAACTAAGGACATCACATACATCCATGCCCGAGGCAGAATTCGAACCTGCGACCGTAGCAGCAGCGCGGTCCGGACTGAAGCGCCCAGAACCGCTCGGTCACAGCGGCCGGCTGACTGTGCTCCTATCTGCCTTGCTTCCTTAAGAATTACTGTCAACATGCCTCCCTGCACGCCTAAATAGACATACGGAATGGAGGTTTTATGTGGTAATCAGCAAAGATGTCCCTTTTCGCAAGTAAGCCGTTCCGTGAGGTACAACCACTGTATGCACATGTGTTAATCGTCATCGGTCATGAAAAAGTTTTTCGTGCGACGGAATAACTGGGTGCAGCTTCTAGTAACGAAAGGAACTTATAAAACAGTAACAGTTGTTTTCCGTAGAAATTTTGTTCAAAAAAGTATGCTGTGTCGACCGTAAGAGCGTACTCTCTCAGGACAAGGCTGTTTTCTCTAATCAGGGGATTTTTAAAGACAATGTTTCTATGTAGACTAAATGAAAGTTCGTGTTAGAATTTCACCTCCCAAGGCGCGAAAATTCTAATCTTACCTTGGTCTGACTATGATTTCTTTCGGGTACATGCATTCCTGATTTTGTCTTTGAAAAGCCTCTGGGATGAATCCTGGTAATAGACACTTAACACTAAACACAAACGAATTGTTAACACCATTAATAATCATAATAATCATTGCCATCAAGAGACTAAAATGTGCACATTCACATGAAAAAGGTTAGACATCACAACATTGTGATCAAACTTGAAGCTCCGTTCGTGAGCGAAACTTCAAGTCAAACTTGAAGGCGATTTGGAAAACATCCTGAAAGAAATATGAACGATGACGAAGAAAATTCTTGGCTCAAAGAAAAAAATAATTGAAAAAAGATTTTATAGGCACATTCAAAGTTTCCCAGCAATAAGGTTTACACCTTATCTACATCAATATAAACACAAGACAAGCCAACGTTTGGTGCATGGAGGATGGTACCTTGTATCAACACTAGTCATTTCCTTTCCTGTTCCAGAGACCGAGGTAAACCCAACTGTCTATATGCCTCCGTAGGAGCCCTAATTTCTCTTATCTTCGTAGTACTTAGGCGAAATGTACGTTGGCGACAGAAGATTCGTTCTGCGACAGAAGATTCGTTCAAACGCCAGCTCTCAAAATTTTCTCAACAGTGTTCCGTGAAACAGAGCATCGTCTCCCTACAGGGATTGCCATTTGAGTTCGCGAAGGGTGTCAGTAAACACCCGGGCTCTTGTTCGAACCTACTGGTAACAAACTTAGCAGCCCCCCTCTGGATTTGTTAGAAGTCTTCCTTTAATCCAACCAAGTGGGGATCCCAATCACTGTAGCAGTACTCAAGAATGGGTCACGCTAGTGTTATATACGTAGTCTTTTTACAGATGAATGACACTTTCCTAAAATTCGACCAATAAACCGAAGTCGATCACTCGTCTTCCCCCTGCCCTCCTATCCTTTCATACCGCTTTGCAACGTTACGATTAGATATTAAATCTACGTCACTGAGTCAAGCAGCACACTACTAATTCATTTTTCGAACATTAAGTGATTTTTTACCCTACTTACATTTTTCTACAGTTAGAGCAACCTCCACTCATCACACCAACTAGAAATTCTGTCTAAGTCATCTTGTCTCCTCCTATAGTCACTCAATGGCAACAGCTTCCCGTACACCGCAGCGTCATCAGAGAACAGCCGCAGTTTGTGTTCACCCTGTTAGTTAGCTCATTTTCTGTATATAGAGGATGACAGCGCTCCTGTCACACTTCCCTGGGGCACTCCTGACAAATACCCTTGTCCCTGTTGAATACTCGCCGTCGCAGATAACGTACTGGGTTCTGTTACTTAACAACTCTTCAAGGAACTCACATATCTAGGAATCTATTCCGTATACTTGTACCTTCGTTAACAGTATGCAGTGGAGCACTGTCGCAAACGCTTTCCTGAAATCTAGTAATATGGAACATACTTGTTGCCCTCCATCCATGGTTCGCAGAAAATCATGTGAGAAAGTAGTGCTGAGTTTTGCATGAGCGAAAACATTATGTATACAGGGTGTTACAAAAAGGTACGGCCAAACTTTCAGGAACATTCCTCATACACAAAGAAAGAAAATACGTTATGTGGACATGTGTCCGGAAACGCTCACTTTCCATGTTAGAGCTCATTTTATTACTTCTCTTCAGATCAATCATGGAATGGAAACACACAGCAACAGAACGTACCAGCGTGGCTTCAAACACTTTGTTACAGGAAATGTTCAATATGTCTTCCGTTAGCGAGGATACATGCATCCACCCTCCGTCGCATGGAGTCCCTGATGCGCTGATGCAGCCCTGGAGAATGGCGTATTGTATCACAGCCGTCCACAATACGAGCACGAAGAGTCTCTATATTTGGTACCGGGGTTGCGTAGACAAGAGCTTTCAAATGCCCCCATAAATGAAAGTCAAGAGGGTTGAGGTCAGGAGAGCGTGGAGGCCATGGAATTGGTCCGCCTCTACCAATCCATCGGTCACCGAATCTGTTGTTGAGAAGCGTACGAACACTTCGACTGATATGTGCAGGAATTCCATCGTGCATGAACCACATGTTGTGTCGTACTTGTAAAGGCACATGTTCTAGCAGCACAGGTAGACTATCCCGTATGAAATCATGGTAACGTGCTCCATTGAGCGTAGGTGGAAGAACATGTGGCCCAATCAAGACATCACCAACAATGCCTGCCCAAACGTTCAAAGAAAATCTGTGTTGATGACGTGATTGCACAATTGCGTGCTGTTTCTTGTCAGCCCACACATGTTGATTGTGAAAACTTACAATTTGATCACGTTGGAATGAAGCCTCATCCGTAAGGAGAACATTTGCACTGAAATGAGGATTGACACATTGTTGGATGAACCATTCGCAGAAGTGTACCCGTGGAGGCCAATCAGCTGCTGATAGTGCCTGCACACGCTGTACATGGTACGGAAACAACTGGTTCTCCCGTAGCACTCTCCATACAGTGACGTGGTCAACGTTACCTTGTACAGCAGCAACTTCTATGACGCTGACATTAGGGTTATCGTCAACTGCACGAAGAATTGCCTCGTCCATTGCAGGTGTCCTCGTCGTTCTAGGTCTTCCCCAGTCGCGAGTCATAGGCTGGAATGTTCCGTGCTCCCTAAGACGCCGATCAACTGCTTCGAACGTCTTCCTGACGGGACACCTTCGTTCTGGAAATCTGTCTCCATACAAACGTACCGCGCCACGGCTATTGCCCCGTGCTAATCCATACATCAAATGGGCATCTGCCAACTCCGCATTTGTAAACACTGCACTGACTGCAAAACCACGTTCGTGATGAACACTAACCTGTTGATGCTACGTACTAATGTGCTCGATGCTAGTACTGTAGAGCAATGAGTCGCATGTCAACACTTCAATTGGGCCAACTGGCGGTGAATCGAGGAAGTACAGTACATACTGACGAAACTAAAATGAGCTCTAACATGGAAATTAAGCGTTTCCGGACACATGTCCACATAACATCTTTTCTGTGTTTGTGTGTGAGGAATGTTTCCTGAAAGTTTGGCCGTACATTTTTGTAACACCCTGTATGTAAGGAATAAACAATGGAGCCACCAAGTTCAAAAAAGGACCTCGGGAAGGCCCAGACAGAAGCGCTGGAAGTAGTATACAGGATTCTGTTCAGTCAAAACCTAAACTTAAGAAAGCTTGGCATTATAAATAGAGAATTATATCCAAGATAATTTACTATTATTCTAATACTTTTATTGTGGTCTACTATCGCTTTTATCTTTATAATGATTAACGGATTTCGTTCAAATTTCTAACGTCCTCACATCACTGTAGGTGCAGAGCAACCTGTCAGTTTGTGTGCTGTGCGTAACCTCCGAAAATCGTTAATTAATTTAAAAAAGATTACAAAAGGTAAACTGTTGGGTAATACAGCGTGTCAATGATGTTAAAAAAACAGGAACCAAGTGCCAGCCAGGGTGGCCGAGTGGTTCTAGGCGCTACAGTCTGGAACCGCGCGATCGCTACGATCGCAGGTTCGAGTCCTGCCTCGGGCATGGATGTGTGTGATGTCCTTAGGTTAGTTAGGTTTAAGTAGTTCTAAGTTCTAGGGGACTGATGACCTGGGAAGTTTAGTTCCACAGTGCTCAGAGCCATTTGAACCATTACTGAGCATAGCTTTGGTATTTACCTAAGAGCCAAGGGAACCCCGTCGAATCCATGACTAGAACAGCATCACAGGAACTAGGCTCAGAGAGGGGAAACACAAAGTACGAAATCTTACAGGCTTCAGTATCGTAACTACTCCTCCAGTCCAAACCTACAGAAAACTAATTTCTCAAGACTGGAATAAGAAACGCTGAAAGTACTAGAATTAGAGATATTTTCCTTTTTTGCCTGTAAACCATTGGGCGTGCCATGTCTAATGACGTGAGATAGGTTGGTAGTGGTAGAGAAGCCTGCATATATTTCAAGACATCCGATAGGTTTAGCAGTGTGTAACTTCCTTTGTTCGTGATATGAAACTGAACTTGTCTGACCGCAGGAGCCTTTGCCTTCCGTGCATAAGTGCTCTACTAATGGCGCTACTGAAGAAAGTGCTTGTCAGCGAAAGGCAAAGGTCCCGGGTTCTAGTCCCGATCGGGCACACAGTTTCAATCAGCCAGGATGTTTCGCATTATAACCTGTTTCTCGCTCGCTCTCCTGCTAGCAACAATCTGCTTCTTTTCAGTTATTTTCGCCGTGAATCTTATGATGGAAAGGAAAGTCAAGATTAGAAACGTAAAGGAGAATACTGAGCTAAGAGTTCAAGGAAAGCCGTGTGTAACAAAAAAAAAAAAAAAGAGAGAGAGAGACTGCTATTGCTCGGAAAGAACCATCACAAAGTGTTTTAATTTGAAATCATTAGAATTTAACTGCGTATTGTGCAGCGTCATGAAATAAACCAAAATACCAAGTGAATTTGGGGTCCACACTGCATCATCCTCCCATTGAACGAAATACTCCTCGCCTTCCATTCACTAGCAAGGAAAAACCTATTAGCAATTGTCGATTTGTTGAATTTCTCATTGTATCAGTGACATCAATACTGAAATCTTTGCCACTGCCCAGAAATAGTGAGGCGATGGTGAGGAGATCCAATGAGTCCTTGGAAGTGAAGCTGGTACTTACATCTTTACCTACATTTTCTTTATATATAAAATGACGGCAAAAATATCACAATTGTGCGACAAACGGAAGTTTTGTTGGTTGCTCGGTAGGTTGACGTGTGGGAGGGGACCAAACAGCGAGACCATCGGTCTCATCGGACTAGGGAAGGATGGGGAAGTCGGCCATGCCCTTTCAAAGGAACCGTCCCGGCATTAGCCTGAAGCGATTTTGGGAAATGACGGACGCGGGTTTGAACCCTCGTCCTCCCGAATAACAGTCCAGAGTGCTGGCCACTGCGCCACCTCGAGCGGTCGAAAATTCGTAGGCATGTTTGTACATCTGAAAGATAATGAGGATACAAATCAAGTTTGATTTAAATACACCCTGTAACCGTCGTAAGCTTTAGTTACCTTTGAGATTGGACGTGGTGATTTGTCTAAGGCGACAAAGGCACCATTATTAACACTTCACTGAGTATGAACGAGGACGTGTAAGAGGGCTACCCGTAGCGATGTTGCAGAATGACTTAGAAGGAATGTAGCTTCTGTACATGATTGCTGACACCGATGGTCACGAGAATGTATGGTCGCAAGAAGACCGGACTCCGCACGGCCACGTGGCATTACCGAGAGGGAAGACCATCGTGAGCCGGCCGGGGTGACCGAGCGGTTCTAGGCTCTACAGTCTGAAACCGCGCGACCGCTACGGTCGCAGGTTCGAATCCTGCCGCGGGCATGGATGTGTGTGACGTCCTAAGGGTAGTTAGGTTTAAGTAGTTCTAAGTGCTAGGGGACTGATGACCTTAGAAGTTAAGTCCCATAGAGCTTAGAGCCATTATTTAGACCATCGTGTTCGGCGTACGGCTCTGGCGCATCGTACTGCATTTTCAGCCCTTTCAGCAGCAGTTGGCACCACAGAACACAACGAACTGTCATAAAGTGGATTACTCCAAGACAGATGGCCTGTAGCGTACATTCCCCTGACCCCAAACCAACACCATTTACGACTTCAGTGGTGGCAAGCGACAGCTCATTAGAGGGCATGTTGAAGGTTTGTGTCTTTTTGATGAAAGCTAATTCTGCCTCGGTGCCAGTAATAGCCTTGAGTTGGTTATGAGGAGGCCAGTTGATGGCCTGCAACCAAGACACAATGGACCTACACCTGGAGTTATCGACTGGGACGCGATTTCGAACGAAAGTAGGAGCACTTTGAGCGCAAATTTGTATGTCAGTCTGATGGTTCGATCTGTTGTGCTGCCATTCATGAACAGCACTCCAGGGGGGTTGTTTCCAACAGGATAACGTTCGACCACATACCACTATTGTAACCCAACACGCGCTACAGATTGTCGACTTGTTGCTTTGGCTTGCTCGATCACCACATCTGTCTCTAGTCCAGCACATATGGTACATCATCGCGCCACAAATCCAGCGTCACCCACAAACAGCATTAACCGTTCCTATATTAACCGACCAACTGCAACAGGCATAGAAATCCATCCCACAAACTGACATCCGGCACGTACACAACAAAATGCATCCACGTTTGCATGTTTGCGTTCAACATTCTGGTGATTACACCGGTTATTAATGTATCAGCATTTCACACTTGCAGTGGCTTATCTCGTGCTTAAATTAACGTGTGATCTTCCTAAGTTACTGTTATAATTTGCATTCCATCGAATAAAAAGATTTGTAGCGTTAATCTGTTATGGTTGTTTCCTGTTTTCTTACGTTGTGACATTTCGTACTTTGAGTGTTTCCCATTTCCAGTCTACAGTTACTTTGAATATCTGATCACGAAGGGCATCAGAGATACAGAGACAATTGGTCTCGGTCGGCCGATGTGGCATGGCGGTTCTAGGCGCTTCAGTCCGGAACCGCGCTGCTGCTACGGTCGCAGGTTCGAATCTTGCCTCGGGCGTGGAAGTGTGTGACGTCCTTTAAGTTAGTTAGGTTTAAGTATTTCTAAGTCTAGGGGACTGACTACCTCAGATGTTAAGTGCCATAATGCTTAGAGCCATTTGAACGATTTGAACAATTGGTCTCGCGACTGCAGTTCAGAAAGAACGAGTCAACCTGGAGCCAGGCATGATGGTTTAGCTTGGTTAGTCGCGTTCACTCCATTCCACGAACAGTAGCCACAGCCAACCAAAGTCCGAGATCGTTAAATGCGTAGCAACCACCTGTAACGGCAGGAGCAGCACACGGCGAACATAACTTGGGAAGGCGGCCGTGAAACTTGCAGCCCAAGTCGAGGAAAAAAAAAATTGACGAGGTCGGCAAGAGGCCGCGTGTGAGCGATCATCCAAGGTCGGGCAGAGATGCGGGTTCAGCTGAATCGAGTCAGCTCAGCCGCGGCCACCTCTGTGAACGAGGTCACCAAACCATTCGCATCCAAGTGATAAAGAAATTAAAGATTCCACTCCAAACCGTTCTAATAGCCTATAGCACTTCTTTTTTCTCAACTTTTATTAGCTTTTGGGACATGTCCATATGGCCATCTCAGCAGTGTAATGTCCAAATAAGAGGATAATACGAATGGAAGTAAATCACAACAGCCAGTCCTCGCGCAGAGAAAAAGTCCGACATGGCAGGGAATCGAACCGGAGCCCCTTCAGTTAGCAAATTGCCGCGTTGACCGCGCAGTTACTGATGAGAACTTCTGTAACACTTAGTCGGGTCGTTGGAGAGACGTGTCTTCTTTCCGCTAACGTCCAACCACGCGAGTAGCGATGATACTCAGTAGGTGGTGTCTTTTAAGAGACATCCTGTTCCCGCGGTCTTATGTATTTGAGCGCTGGTGAACGGCGCACTATGAAGTTATTGCCCGAATGGGACAGAAATTGATAGATGTCATGTACATGTACAGACAAAATAAATGATTATAATTTCAGAAAAATCGGTTGATATATTCAAGAGAAAGAGGTTCAATAATTGAGAAAGACAATAACGCGCTGATTCACCTCTGGCACTTGTTCAAGCAGTAATTCCGCTCGGCTCTCACTGACAGAGTAACTGAATGTCCTCCCGAGGAGTTTGTTGTTGTGGTCTTCAGTCCAGAGACTGGTTTGATGCAGCTCTCCATGCTACTCTATCCTGTGCAAGGTTCTTTATCTTCCACTACCTACTGGAACCTACATCCTTCTGAATCTGTTTAGTGTATTCATCTCTTGGTCTCCCTCTACGATTTTTACCTTCCACGCTGCCCTCCAGTACTAAATTGGTGATCCCTTGATGCCTCAGAATATGCCCTACCAACCGATCCCTTCTTCTAGTCAAGTTGTGCCACAAATTTCTCTTCTCTCCCATTCTATTCAATACCTCCTCATTAATTACGTCATCTACCCATCTAATCTTCAGCCGCGTCAAATTCTGTCCAATTGGTGCGTTAGACCGTTAAAATCCCGAGCTGTATGCTCCAACAGCAATGCTCCAAAGTTCTCAATTGGGGGGGGGGGGGGGGGGGGGGAGATCCGACCTTGCTGGTTAAGGTAAGTTTTGACGTACGGACGGGCATTATCTTGCTGAAATGTAAGTCCAGGTGGTTCACCATAGTGAGCAACAAAAAGGGACGGCAGAATATCGTCGATGTATCGCTGTACTGTAAGGATGACGCCGACGACAACCAAAGCAGTCCTGCTATGAAATGCAATGGCACTCCTCTTTGTCTGGCCGTATGGCGGGCGGCAGTCAGGTTGATATCCCAACTCGTCTCCAGACAAGCCTCTGCTGGTCATCGGGACTCAGTTCGAAGCGGGACTCATCACTGAAAGCAGTTCTATTCCAGTCAATGAGATTCCAGGCCGAAGACGTTTGGAGACACTCCGGAAGAGGTGCAATACGAACCTGACTGTCGACATACGGCCCTATAACAGTGTGTCTCAAGTGTCACTTCCTTTCATAGCAGAACCCCTTCTGGTTGTCACCCGCGACACCCTTACAGCACAATCGACGATATTCTAGGCCCCATTTTATTGCCCTTCACGGCAAGCCATCCTGGGTTTGCAAGATTATGCCCGCTCGCACACAGCGAGAGTTTGTACGGCTAATATTCTCGCTTGCCAAACCCTACCTTGGCCAGCTAGGATGTCGATTCTCTCCCCAATTGAGAACGTGTGGAGCATTACGGGCAGGGTCGTCCAACTAGCTTAAAATTTTGACGCTCCAAAGCGCCAATGGGACAGAATTTGGTACAGTATCGGTCAGGGGGGCACCCAACAATTCTGTCAGTCAAAGCCAAGCCTAATAACTGCTTGCATAACGGCCAGAGGTGGACCAACTGGTGCTCAGTTTCTGAAGCTCGCTCTCTGAATAAATCATCCAACTTTTTTTCTGAAACTGTAATCATTTGCTGGCTATTGTGGCCGAGCGGTTCTAGTCGCTTCAGTCTGGAACCGTACAACCGTTACGGTCGCAGGTTCGAATCCTGCCTCGGGCATGGATGTGTGTGATGTCCTTAGGTTAGTTAGGTTTAAGTAGTTCTAAGTTCTAGGGGACTCATTACCTCAGATGTTAAGTCCCATAGTGTTCAGCCATTTGAACCATTTCTGTAATCATTTGTTTCACAAGCTGCGACGTAGTCGGTAATACAAACCGTGGTCCAGGTACTCTCAAATGTTTCTTTTTATTCCAGTCTTTGATCACAATATAAAGTCCTTAGATCATGACAGATTTCAGTCAGTAACGGCCACTTGAAAAATGACTGTGGGAATGATGTGGCCTATTTTACATTACATTTTAGTTCCACGTGACCATGCCTTGCTGAGTGTATTTGTATGTTTTGTCGCCGCCATTACGGCTTTACCACAGTAGGAAATGGTGTAGAACAAATCTGAAGATGGTCATTTCGACTAAAACCGGTCATCGTCGAAGAACTTTATATTGCGATCAAAGACTGGAATAAAAAAAACAATCATTTGTTTGCCTGTTCATGTACATCACATCTACCGAGATCCGTGCCATTCGCTTTATTCCTTCGTGGTCCGTCTTTTTTCTTTGTCTAGGGATGTATTTAGTGCGATCAGAACAATTATAACAGAATCATATTTATGTTTGTACATTTTGTATAACGTGGGTGTGGTGGTGCAGTGGATTGAGCTGTAGTCTCTGGACCTGTAGGTGATTACAAACTATGTATATTTGCAGGTGTGGATTTTCAGCCGCCAAATAATTGTTAAAATTCATGGTGAAATCTTCAACTGTCATTTACTTCGCTCAATTCGCTACTAGTAGCGTATTTTTCCTCGTTCCATTCCCCTAGGATATCCCCAGCTCCTCTCAGCCTGCTACCAACTGAGTACTGGGGTTCTTTCCGGGCGGGGTTCCCTTCCTAACGCCGCGGCAAAGAGATGCTGCACTCTATTTGCAGTCAGGCCAGTGGCGACTTATTCTTGTTTTTGTGGTGGTATCTTCAGCCCGAAGACTTGTTCGCTGCACGTTTCCACGACTTTCACCCTGTTAAGTCTCTGCAGAACTACTGTAACCTACAATTACACTTTTAAGTTTTCTGAATTCAAGCCTTTGTGTCCCTCTACAGTCCTTATCGTTTCAGGTCCCCACCACCCCACCCCATCCCACCCCAACACACACACACACACACACACACACACACACACACACACACACACACACACACACACACTTTCAATACCAGCTTAACAAATTGAAAATATTGCTAAACTAATAATACTCGATGTGCTGCCAAAGTGGTTACATAACTGAAGAACGGAAGATGGCCCGAACATGGCGAATTTATAAGAAAGGATACAGGCATGAATGACAGAATTACAGAGGTATTAGTCCTCTTAATGCCTGTTATACATTATATGCTATAATTTTAACAAAACGACCACCGTCAATTGCTGAAACTATTCGTATATTATCAAATGCCCAACTTGGTTTTCGCAAAGGCAGATCATGCTTGCTCAGACTGTATCTTCACCACGACACAGCTACTAGAAAAATTCAATTTGCCGACTTTTCTTGCCTCCATTGACTCTAAAAAGATGTTTGAAAAAGTAAATCCAAACCAACTGAGATATATTTTAAGAAACAGAGGTGTCCCAGGCCATCTTAAAAAATAGCCAGATATTATACTCTGAAGATCTCCAGCCAATGGCATTTTTGGGATAACATTTGATGCGAATTACGATCGAAACTGACAAGCAGATCATAGAACAAGTTAATACATTTAAATATTTAGGGTGCAATTTTAATGTATGGGTAAATATGAAATAAAAAATAAATTAGACCCGTTTAACTTATTCCGTCGAACTGTGCTCTACGGATGCTAAAATTGGACCCTTACGAAGAGATGTGGAAAGAGAAACAATTCTGAAGGAGGCAGAACATACCTGAAGCCCCAACCCCCGATGATGATGAACACGGTGATAGCTTATGGCCACAAAGCCCGCCACTATATCCTTTGCGACAGAGACGCTCGCTTGCAAGTAGGGCAACAAATTGTGAGCAGGACAGAGGCAGCCATGCGAACGCCCGTGGAGGCTGACATGTTTACCGCTCAGCGGCGCTGTCAACAACCGTCCGCCGAGTCACTGGACGCTAATCGCTGGACCTTGGATGTCGCCGCAGCCCTCACGTCGCTACTGCGCTGCCCAGCGGAACTTTCAAGCGCCGGTCGCGACCTTAGCTCTCCACCGGTCGTGCCGCTGTATTTTGTAAAAACATCTGACTTACTTTAAATGCGATGTTTCCGGTCAGCTCCTCGGAATATTTGAGTCAGCTGTTCGTCGCGCCAATGCACTTTTTGCAGCCTGCCCCCCCCCCCTTTTCTTGCGGGTATATTTACAATTTGCTCAGTACGTTCCTGGCTGTTGTACGAAATGCAACGAGAACGACGCATACGTCTACGGACCGTTACATTAATATCACAACGTATGGGGCAAAATTAAACACAAAATAAACTAGACTCATTTAACTGATTCTGTCGAACTTTGCTTAAGTTCTACGAGGCCTTTTCGGAAAGTAAGGTCCGATCGATGACAAAATGGAAACCACTGTGAAAATCAAAAATGTCTTATTTGCACCAGTTAGCTACATCTTTCAGCTATTTCTCTACATAGTCGCCGCTCCGATTTAGACATCTGTCGTAGCGTTGTACAAAGTTTACGATACCCTCGTCATAGAAGGCAGCCACCTGTGCTTCCTGCCAATTCTGGTCTAAAGCTCGTTATTTGTGCCAGACCATTGTCTTCATAGATAGCTGTTAGTGTGAGCAGAGACGAAATTCGGGCAGAGTCAATTACGGGCTCTATTGTGGGTGATAAAAACACTTCTTCCCATCGAAAACGCTGCAGGAGGATCTTCATTGCCCCTGCAGGGTGCAGCCGAGAATTGTCAAGCAGAATGCACCGCATGACACCTATGTCACGTGGGCTGTATGACATACGGCGGAATCTCACACAAAGACCTCACACTTGGCGGGAGACACTGTTGTCCTAACCGAATTTACGTGCTCACTGTGCGCTCAGAACTGAAAAGAGCGACGTGACACGATCGACGGGCATACTACAGGCACTACCAACACATCAGTGCAAAGCTTCACTGTGGTTTCCATTTTGCACCCCATCGGACCTTACTTTCCGAATAATCCTCGTATAAGGTTATGGCAAACCTACGTTTCTAGCATTTGAAGACTTAGAGAAAGCTTTTGACAATATTGACTGGGATACTCTCTTTCAAATTCTGAAGATGGCAGGGGTAAAATACAGGGAGCGAAAGGCTATTTACAATTTGTACAGAAAGCAGATGGCAGTTATAAGAGTCGAGGGGTATGAAAGGGAAGCAGTGGTTGTGGAGGGACTGAGACAGGGTTGTAGCCTATCCCCGATGTTATTCAATCTGTATATTGAGCAAGCAATAAAGGAAACAAAAGAAAAGTTCGGAGTAGGTATTAAAATGCATGGAGAAGAAATAAAAACTTCGAGTTTTGCCGATGACATTGTAATTATGTCAGGGACAGCAAAGGACTTGGAAGAGCAGTTGAACAGAATGGACAGTGTCTTGAAACGTGGATATAAAATGAACATCAACAAAAGCAAAACGAGGATAATGGAATGAAGTCGAATAAGTCGGGCGATGCTGAGGGAATTAGATTAGGAAATGAGACACTTAAAGTACTAAAGGAGTTTTGCAATTTGGGGAGCAAAATAACTGATGATGGTCGAAATAGAGACGATATAAAATGTAGACTGGCAATGGCAAGGAAAGCGTTTCTGAAGAAGAAAAATTTGTTAACATCGATTATTGTTTTAAATGTCAGGAAGTCGTTTCCGAAAGTATTTGTATGGAGTGTAGCCATGTATGGAAGTGAAACGTGGACGATAAATGGTTTAGACAAGAAGAGAATAGAAGCTCTCGAAATGAGGTGCTACAGAAGAATGCTGACGATTAGATGGGTAGATCACATAAGTAATGAGGAGGTATTGAATAGAATTGGGGAGAAGAGGAGCTTGTGGCACAACTTGACTAGAAGAAGGGATCTGTTGGTAGGACATGTTCCGAGACATCGAGGGATCACAAATTTAGTATTGGAGGGCAGCGTGGAAGGTAAAAATCATAGAGGGAGACCAAGAGATGAATACACTAAGGAGATTCAGAAGGATGTAGGGTGCAGTAGGTACTGGGAGATGAAGAAGCTTGCACAGGATAGAGTAGCATGGAGAGCTGCATCAAACCAGTCTCAGGACTGAAGACCACAACAACAAGGTTATGGCTATACCTGCACTGCTCTGTGGATGCGAAAATTAGGCCCTTACGAACGGAATGGAAGGAGAACCAATTCTGAAGGACATGGAATGGACCAAAACACATTCTGATACAAAATTATTCTCCCTCCACTGGTCACCTTCCTTGCGAAGCGGTAACTGCTCCCACTGGTTGCAACCTTCGTTTCACTTCCACTTTTAACGATCTAATTATCCCATTATAGTTTGTTCACAGCACACGGGTCTCTCTATTTCGCACCAGCAGACATTCAGCAACCTTAAGCACTGCAGTTACGGCTTTGTTGGCAATTATTTGTAACTGCAATTACTAACGATTTTTATAGTGAAACTATAATGATCAATCTCGATGTTACAAGGATTACATGCTACTCAGCCACAAGTGGCAGTGGTTCCTTTCCTTCCAACCTTAGTAAGTCCCTGCAGCCGCACTATCCTCTGTACCCTCGGTGGCTCAGATGGCTACAGCGTCTGCCATGTAAGCAGGAGATCCTGGGTTCGAGTCCCGGATGGGGCAAACATTTCCAACAGTCCCCGTTGATGTATACCCACGCCTGTCGGCAGCGTAGGATCTTAATTTAATTATCACTTCTTAAAAATAAGGTTTATACGCTGATAATCCTAAACATTACGACCACTGCCCATCGTGACGATGAACGCCGCCTGGTGGCGTTACGAGCACGTGACGCGCTAATAAGGTATGTAAGCGCAGAAGACACGGACGCGGAATCACCTTAGTGGAGATATGGGCTGCAAATGGGGGGAAATCCATTGAGATAATACGAGACTTTGACAAAGACAGACTATTATTACGCAGAGTCTGTAAAAGACTATCTCGGCGATGCTGGTCGAATGTTCACATGCCGATGTTGTGATCATCTACCGAAACAGGTAGGAAGACAGCGAAACTATCACTAGGCGCTAAATGGTTGGAGGTCCACGACTCTTCACAGAACATGAGGGTCGGGGGCTTGACTGCTCTGTAAAATAGGATACATGGTGATCTGGGACATCTCTGCAGAAAGAGCACAATGCTGGTGCATGCACAAGTTCAAAAATGGTTCAAATGGCTCTGAGCACTATGGGACTTAACATCTGAGGTCATCAGTCACCTAGAACTTAGAACTACTCAAACCTAACTAACCTAAGCACATCACACATCCACGCCCGAGGCAGGATTTGAACCTGCGACCGTATCAGTCGCGCGATGCCGGACTGAAGCGCCTAGAACCACTCGGCCACCGCGGCCGGCCATGCACAAGTGTGTACATGTTGACCCAATGACAGTGTCAATTACGATTGCAGTAGGCATGGGACCATCGGGATTCGAGAGTCGAACAATGGAAACGTGTCGCTTCTTTCGGTGAATCACACTTTCGCTACACTAGGTCGATGGCCGTTTACACAAACGCCGTCATCAAGGTGATCGGCGGCTCGAAACGTGCAGAGCGCCACGGATGCAGGCTGGTGGGAGCAGTATTATGTTATGGTAGACACTCTTCTGCGCCTACATGGGACCTGCGGTAGTAAACGAAGACACGCTGACAGCTGCGAACCACCTGCAGTCCTTCACATGCTTGATGTCTCCCCCGACGGTGATGTCTTTCATCAGTATAATTGTCCATGTCTCGGAGCCAGAACCATGCTACAATGGTCTAAGGAGCATTACAGTGAACGTTGATGTCCCGGAGACCAAAGTCGCCTGCTTTAAATCCTATGGAATCCATCTGTATCCCTATAGGGCGCATCACTACGTACACAAGTCAGCATCTCGTTATTTACGCTAATTACGTGACCTCTGCGTAGACATCTAATGCCACATACTTACGCAAACCAACCAACGAACTGTGGGATCAGCCGGCCCCGGTGGTCTAGCGGTTCTAGGCGCTCAGTCCGGAACCGCGCGACTGCTACGGTCCTGCCTCGGGCATGGATGTGTGTGATGTCCTTAGGTTAGTTAGGTCGAAGTAGTTCTAAGTTCTAGGGGACTGATGACCACAGATGTTAAGTCCCATAGTGCTCAGAGCCATTTGAACCATATTTTTGAACTGTGGGATCCCTGATGCGCAGAATCAGTTATGTATTTCGTTCCAATGACAGACAAACAAGCTATTAAGCAAGTGGTTATAATGTTTTGGCTCTTCAGTGTATGTTCGAGCTATTTATAATGTTGATGTGCCAAGTAAAACTGCTTTTAATGTTTTGGCTGAAATTTATGTGCTGAGGTACTGCGATCCGTGCCACTCCCTATGATCAAAAGCTAGCAGCTTGTAAAATTATATATTGGTTAAGTGATAGATGTATATTTTTTTTAAACAAACCTTGTCATACACAGCCGGCCGTTGTGCCCGAGCGGTTCTAGGCGCTTCTGTCTGGAACCGCGCGACGGCTACGGTCGCAGGTTAGAATTCTGCCTCGGGCATGGATGTATGTGATGTCCTTAGGGGTTGGGTTGTTTGGGGGAAGAGACCAAACAGCGAGGTCATCGGTCTCATCGGATTAGGGAAGGATGGGGAAGGAAGTCGGCCGTGCCCGTTCAAAGGAACCATTCAAAGCAGTTTCATACGATACCTTTTTCTTCCAGTAATGATAGTCCTGAAGGTGTGCAGGATGGTATCTGTGAGGTCTGAAAGCAAGACACGGGTGCTGACAATTGAAGCTGTAAGAACACGTCACGAGTTGTGTCTTGCATGCTCAGTCAGTAAGTGTCATTACTTGTTGAAGCCAAAGTTCCGAGTTTGTGGCCCGGTCAGGCACACAGTTTTAATCTGCCACGTAGTTTGATTCCCATTTACATTCGCTGAATATCTCGGAAGAGAGAGACTTGAGGGGAGCTGCAACAAAGCAACCAAACTACAGATGACTCGTCACACTTTCGTGTGGACTCTACTGACCCATTACTATCCTACTTTTTTTTTTAAGGCGTGCTCCATAATTCAGTACAGAGGAAAGAAGAAACATTAGGATTTAACGTACGTCGACGATTATATCATTAGAAACGGAGCACGAACTTAGATTAGGGAAGTATGGGAAAGGATGGAGAAGGAAATCGGGTGTGGCGTTTCAAAGATCCCATCCCATACTGGAACTAGTCTTAAGCGATTTAGGGAAATCATCAGTATCTACAAAGAGCAGCGTAGGGCTTAATGACAGACTATATGTACCCATTCAATGTGGGTGGATGTAGACCACATAATCGATGGACTGATACAGATAATGTAGATACTAGTAATGTCGAACTACGTCCTGAACACACAACGTGTTGAAACAACTCACGAATATTCTTCACCCATAAAGCGAACCTTACGACCACGGGACAACGTTAGAAAGACGTAATAGGCAAAGAAGAAGAAGAGAAAGCAAAATAAGTAAATGAATATTTAGTAGTTGATAGGTTCTTTGTAGTAAGCAGAACAATAAAAGAAGGAAGATGCTTCTACATGTTAGCAATCTGTGACAAAACTTGGAATGTGGAATATTTCATCCGGGTCAACCAGATAAGAGATAACATTCCAGAGATTAAAAACCAGTTACGGATTAGTACAGCATTAAATTATCTCCTTGGCAACCCTGATATCATAACGAAGAGTTCCCGCAAGGTTACCTAGTTACGCGTTTGGATGTTATTTTGGACAGCGAAATATTCAAGGCCCCCAAAGCATCAGGAAAGTAGTATAGACACAATATTTTACTTTCGTATTTACGATATGCGATTCGTGTTTACACGGCGTAGCGTGTTTGAGCGGATAATGATCAACAGGGCTGAATCACCAATCTGTCCACCCCTCCAAGCAGTTAAACGCCTCGTGTGGGCACCCCTGGCCCCTGGTAGGGGAAACAGCAAAACACACACACACACACACACACACACACACACACACACAAGAATGTCTCTCCTTTATAACGCTACACATGGCAGCCCTCGCTGGTATCGGTAGCCAATGCTCCCCAGTCTATTAAATAAAAGCTGGCCGTAAAAGATCTGTTCAGTACACAGTAACGATCGTACGACAGCGTTTCCTTCATGAACAGTATAAACCCCAGCCTATTAAATGAAAGCTGGCCAAAAAAGATCCGTTCAATAACACAGTAACGATCGTACGAAAGAGTTTTCTTCATAAACAGTTCAAATGGCTCTGAGCACTAAGGGACTCAACTTCTGAGGTCATTAGTCCCCTAGAACTCAGAATTAGTTAAACCTAACTAACCTAAGGACGTCACACACATCCATGCCCGAGGCAGGATTCGAACCTGCGACCGTAGCCGTCTCGCGGTTCCAGACTGCAGCGCCTAGAACCGAACGGCCACTTCGGCCGGCTTTCATAAACAGTACGAATCATACTGCGCCACTCTTTTGCTTACTCACAAAGCAGCGAGCTATTTTTAAACTTATTCTCAGCAGAGAACACGTACCTATCGTTGCCCACATGGGAGCTGGATTCACCGTCTCCTAATATTGCACATATGCACAGAAGAAAATAGACCCAGAGAGTGCTGTAGTCAATCTCTGGAAGTAATCACAAAGCTGAACGTCATCTTCAAACATTACAGTACTTTTTAAGGCATAATATTAACTGTGGAGTTCTGCACTGAAACAATTAAAAAGATGCCATGGAAATGTGTAACACCTGGGAGTATATTTCCATACAAATAACAGGCAAATCCGATTATTAAAAAAAGAGCCTAAAAGGAGCCGGTAGCTTACGAGATTACAAAAAACAGCAGAAGCGAAGTGGTATCTTGAAGAGGATGCTAAGACTTTACTCTCTAATAAGTGTACCCCCCTCCCCCCCAAGTGCTGTCCTCCCTGTTTTGAATCGCTTCACAATTACTCTAATGGAAATTATTTTTCTGTTTAAGCCACTTAAGTTTTTTTACCCAACGATGTAGAATTCATAGCATCAATCTAAGATGATAAAGTTGCCAGTATAATTATGAAGAACATCTGACAAGAGATTTTATGATGTCATTATCTTCGCATCTGTTTGGGCAGCCGCGACAAAGTCTCAACTGACAGATTAGAAATATACATTCCGTACACAATCCGAATATGCTGATGAGAGACTAACCCGCTTAAAAGATGTAACAAACATTTTAAAATATTTTATCGAATATTACACGATTTTGTGTCGGAAATAGTTAGGGACACGTTTTGAGCATTTTCTTTCCTATTTCTCCTGCTTCTACATCTCCCTGTACTGCCTTATAGCAAATGGGATCTCCTTCAGCAGTGTGGTGTAGCGTGGATCATCTCAGATTGTTTCTAGTGTGGAAACTGAGAAACTGGGAAAAGTAAACACATATTATTTAACAGCGGGCTTAAGATATCAAAACATCAGCATTGAGGGCGGAGATTTTGCTTAATGTGGAAACGATGGTCCGAATAGTGACAAAATACTACACACACACACACACACACACACACACACACACACACACACAAGTAAACTCGAGTAACCAGACAAAAATGTCAACATGTAAGCGTAGGCTTTCGCGGCCGTTGTCAGTTTCAATAAAATCCTTCTGGGCTGTAGACCACATTGTCAGTATATAAAACTCCGACGTTTCGACCGAAATTGCAAACGGCCTTCCTCAGGGCTTTGTGCTGAGCTAGACTGTGTACTCAATTCAGCACAAAGCCCTGAGGAAGACCGTTTGAAATTGCGGCCGAAACGTCGGACAATTTTATGTATTCAGGGAGAAGTATTTCTACTATTGGACAACGGCCTCTTAGCCCGGAAGATTTAATTACTGAATTTTATGTATTGACAATGCGGTCAACAGCCCAGAAGAATTCTACTGGCCATAAAAGTCAACTGTCGTCAGTGCGACATGATTTACTCCCGGCTGTCCTCTACGTCTCGTAAGCTTGGTCAATGATGGCTGACCACTGGTATCCTTGCCGAATAGGATTAACGGAGTACATCGAGGAAGTTCAAGGAAGAGCAGCACGTTTTGTATTACAAAGAATTAGAGAGAGTGTGTCACGGACACGAAATTTCAGTCACCGACTTTCTCCTCCGTATGCGAAAATGTTGACGACGACCTACGTAGGGAGAAACGATCTTCATGATAAAGTAAGGGAAATCAGAGCTCGCACGGAAAGGTATACGTGATCGTTTTCTCCACCCACTGTTCTACAGTCGGATAATAGAGAATTATTGTGAATTATTTTTCGAGGAACCCCCTGCCAGGCACTCAAGTGTGATTTGCAGAGTAGCCATGTAGATGAAGATACATGTAGAAGGAATGTAACACGTCTACAAAAAGAAATACTCAGTGATTGCATTATACGAATTGCGCAACGGCTAGAGCACCCACCGATACATCATACCATAAAACGCACATCTGTTTTACAATCTTCGACGCACGTTCTTATCAAAGTAAGTCGAGACGCCACAGAAACTTCGTACAGGCCTATAGAGTGTCATAATTCTTTTAGTAATGACACGAATTTAAACATTACACATCATTCATATTCGTTTCCTGTGACAGCTTGTGTCTTTTATTTATTTATTTAGTTTTTGAGTCATCAGTCTTCTGACTGGTTTGACGGAGTCCGCCGCGAATTCCTCTTCTGTACCAAGCTCTTCATCTCAGAGTAACATTTGCAACCTAAGACCTCAGTTACACTACTGGCCATTAAAATTGCTACTCCAAGAAGAAATGCAGATGATAAACGGGTATTCATTGGACAAATACAGGGTGATTCAAAAAGAATACCATAACTTTAGGAATTTAAAACTCTGCAACGACAAAAGGCAGAGCTAAGCACTATCTGTCGGCGAATTAAGGGAGCTATAAAGTTTCATTTATTTGTACATTTGTTCGCTTGAGGCGCTGTTGACTAGGCGCCAGCGTCAGTTGATGCTAAGATGGCGACCACTCAACAGAAAGCTTTTTGTGTTATTGAGTACGGCAGAAGTGAGTCGACGATAGTTGTTCAGCGTGCATTTCGAACGAAGTATGGTGTTAAACCTCCTGATAGGTGGTGTATTAAACGTTGGTATAAACAGTTTACAGAGAATGGGTGTTTGTGCAAAGGGAAAAGTTCTGGACGGCCGAGAACGAGTGATGAAAATGTAGCACGCATCCAGCAAGCATTTGTTCGCAGCCCAGGAAAATCGACTCGCAGAGCTAGCAGAGAGCTGCAAATTCCACAATCAACTGTATGGAGAGTCCTACGAAAAAGGTTAGTTATGAAACCTGAACGTCAACTACCCGAGGCGATGGATCGGCCGCCAGGCAGCCCGTGACAGAGCAGTTCATCACTGGCCTCCAAGAAGCCCTGATCTTACCCCCTGCGATTTTTTCTTATGGGGGTATGTTAAAGGATATGGTGTTTCGGCCACCTCTCCCAGCCACCGTTGATAATTTGAAACGAGAAATAACAGCAGCTATCCAAACTGTTACGTCTGATATGCTACAGAGAGTGTGGAACGAGTTGGAGTATCGGGTTGATATTGCTCGAGTGTCTGGAGGGGGCCATATTGAACATCTCTGAACTTGTTTTTGAGTGAAAAAAAAAACCTTTTTAAATTCTCTTTGTAATGATGTATAACAGAAGGTTATATTATGTTTCTTTCATTAAATACACATTTTTAAAGTTGTGGTATTCTTTTTGAATCACCCTGTATATTATACCAGAACTGACATGTGATCACATTTTCACGCAATTTGGGTGCATGGATCCTGAGAAATCAGCACCCAGAACAACCACCTCTGGCCGTAATAACGGCCTTGATACGCCTGAGCATTGAGTCAAACAGAGCTCGGATGGCGTGTACAGGTACAGCTGCCCATGCAGCTTCAACACGATACCACAGTTCATCAAGAGTAGTGACTGGCGTATTGCGACGAGCCAGTGGCTCGGCCACCATTGACCAGACGTTTTCAGTTGGTGAGAGATCTGGAGAATGTGCTGGCCAGGGCAGCAGTCGAACATTTTCTGTATCCAGAAAGGCCCGTACAGGACCCGCAACATGCGGTCGTGCATTATCCTGCTGAAATGTAGGGTTTCGCAGAGATCGAATGAAGGGTAGAGCCACGGGTCGTAACACATCTGAAATGTAACGTCCACTGTTCAAAGTGCCGTCAGTGCGAACAAGAGGTGACCGAGACGTGTAAACCAGTGACACCCCATACCATCACGCCGGGTGATACGCCAGTATAGCGATGACGAATACACACTTCCAACGTGCGTTCTCCGCGATGTCGCCAAACACGGATGCGACCATCATGATTCTGTAAACATAACCTGGATTCATCCGAAAAATGACATTTTGCCATCGTGCACCCAGGTTCGTCGTTGAGTACACCATCGCAGGCCCTCCTGTCTGTGATGCAGCGTCAAGGGTAACCGCAGCCATGGTCTCCGAGCTGATAGTCCATGCTGCTGCCAACGTCGTTGAACTATTCGTGCAGATGGTTGTTGTCTTGCAAACGTCCCCTTCTGTTGACTCAGGAATCGAGAGTGGCTGCAGGATCCGTTACAGCCATGCGGATAAGATGCCTGTCATCTCGACTGCTACTGATTCCATATTGTGCTAACAGTCATTGGATCTCGACCAACGCGAGCAGCAATGTCGCGATACGATAAACCGCAATCTCGATAGGCTAAAATCCGACCTTTATCAAAGTCGGAAACGTCATGGTACCCATTTCTTCTCCTTACATGAGGCATCACAACAACGTTTCACCAGGCAACGCCGGTCAACTGCTGTTTGTGTATGAGAGGTCGGTTGGAAACCTTCCTCATGTCAGCACGTTGTAGGTGTCGCCACCGGCGCCAACCTTGTGTGAATGCTCTGAAAAGCTAATCATTTGCATATCACAGCATCTGCTTCCTGTTGGTTGAATTTCGCGTCTGTAGCACGTCATCTTCGTGGTGTAGCAATTTTAATGGCCAGTAGTGTATTTTCTGCCTGTACTCCAATCTCTGTCTTCTGCAGTTTTTACCCTCTACATCTCTCTCTAGTACCATGGAAGTTATTCCCTGATGTCTTAACAGATGTCTTACAATCCTGTCCCTTCTTCTTGTCAGTGTTTTCCATCTATCCCTTTCCTCATCGATTCTGTGGAGAACCAACTCAAACATTACGTTATCAATAATCCTAATTTTCAACATTCTTCTGGAGCGGCACATCTCAAATGTTTCTGTCCTCTGTTCCGGTTTTCCCACAGTCCATGTTTCAGTGCCATACAATACTGTGGTCCAAAAGTACATTCTCAGAAATGTATTCCTCAAATTAAGGCCTACGTTCGACATCGGTAATCTTGTTTTGGTCAGGAATGCCGTTTCTGCCAGTGCTAGTCTGCGTTTTGTGTCCTCCTTGCGATGCCCGTCATTGGTTATTTTGCTGCATTGTTAGCACAATTCCTGAACATGTACTTCGTGATCCCCAATTCTGATGCTAAGTTTCTCGCTCTTCACATTTCTGCTACTTGTTATTACTTTCGTCTTTCTTTGCCTTAGTCTCAATCCATATTCTGTGCTCATTAGACCGTTCATTCCATTCGACAGATCCTGTAATTCTTCTTCACTTTCACTCAAGATAGCAATGATATTACCGAATCTTATCATTGAAATCCCACGCTAACGTTTTCAGTACTCGTTACCGTCTTATCGTTTGGGGTCAGAAGTATTTTCAAATCGTTCGCGGAACCTGTATACGTGTTTGCAAAATTCGCTGTTTGCTATCCACTTGACGCGCATACGTAACAACCTAGTTCGTCAAGTTTAAATTTTGAAGCAGGTGTCACACTGTTCATATCGTGTAGCGAAGTATTTTGACCCTAGTGGACAATGTACGACGTACAGCGCAGGATACAAACATTAAATCTTCGAAATTTGCTCCAGTTGCCAGATATTTCAGAGTTACAGATAATAATCCGGCAAGAAACACACTATTGTGCGAAAAACGAATGTCTGAATATCAGACATGTTTGACAAACTGCCCATCAATCAAAATTTCTCTCAAACACGTCATACAAAGTGGCACACATCGAAATAATTTGACAAACACTTGAAGTTGGACAAATTGTTTGACCGTCTACACGAACCTTTATATGATCCAAAGAAATGCAGAACGGCTTGGTTATAATTTCTGCAGGGTGTAATGAGTGGCAGCCCTCTCTAAATCTCAATAAACGAAAGAACGCCGATAACAAAGAGAAATGACAAGTTAGAGTCTGGTTAAAAGTTTAGTGTTGAATATTCGTAGCACATCACATTGTTTGAATATTCAGGGTTAATGCTAAGAAATGTTGCGAAATGGGACGAGCACGTAAAAATCCGGATTAGGGAATGCAAAAGGGAGATTTGTTGCAATGGTTCTGGAAATGTGCAGTTCGCCTGGAAAAGAAGTAAGACGATAGGGCAACTTGTTCTAGAGTACAGCGTTTGGAATCCTTATCGAGTGGGAATGACGACAGACATCCTACGAAATCAGAGCCGCGCTACTGTAGAATCGGAGTAGGTCAGTACAGCGCGTACTAAAGTAACTATAGCCAAGTTATTCTCGTGAAACCGTGTTGGGGAAATTTAGACAACCGGTACTAGAGAGAGACTACGCGAAAATTCTGCTGCATCCCTCGTATGTGTGGCGTCAGCATCACGTGAAGAAGGTACGAGATAGACCACGTACAGAGGTGCACAATAATTTCTGCCTCGGTCGATTCGAGAATGAAACACGAATATTGGCACGAGGTAACTTTTACCATTCACGTTAGGGTGACAGAATATGCAAGGTGAGGCATTTAAAACTGTTTGTCGGAATACTTGGCAAAATAAAGATCGGATTAAAGAAAGTGTGATAGTAAACGTTGTTCACCTCAAAGAGGGACATCCATCAACATAACGCTCGACCCTTCTGCACCACCACTGGGGGTGAGAGAAGAGGTGACACTGAAATTTTAAATAGGAACCCCTATTTTTTATTGCAGATTCGGATGTTTTCGTGAAAAAATATGAAGCTTTTGTATGAAACATATCTTTCGTTTCATAATAGATGTTGCTGTAATCGACACACATGAAAATTTGGTGACATTGTTGCAAAACGGTAATATCTCACAAAAATACACGTCCGATTAGGAAAATCAAAGAACATTATTTGATATTTGGGAAAATGCTATCATTTGACACCGTCTAACCTCCCTCAATGCATTCTTACATTACATTTAGCGTTACCCAGGAACAACGACATGGACCTAGTAGTGATGTGTTCCCTTCGGGTTGCTTCATTTTTGTGAGTCCCCTTGCCTTCCACTATCTCGGGGTACTTGATTACAGCGAGCCCCTTACCTCTCAGAAGTGCTTCAGTGCAGCAAACGTTCGAAATGTTGTCCGTTGTTTCTAGCGCACATTGCAACTCCGTGTCTGCACGGCAATCCGTGCCTCTGCGTTAATGTTTGCACATTCATTGCGAATTCGCTGCCACATATCTTCGGGGATTGTTGGTACATCAATATAAACTCTGTCTTTTAGCCATCCCCACAGGAAAAAATCGGCAGAAGTCAAATCGGGTGAACATGCAGCCCACGTTTGAGGACAACTCCTCCAATCCATCGACCCGGATAGTTTCGATTCAAAACTTGTCGAGCTAGCCGTGAATAATGCGCTAGGCAACCATCGTGTTGAAACCACATATCCAGTCTTGTTTGAAGTTGGACATCGTGCATTAGTATGGGTAAAACATTATCCACAAAGTCGCTGTACATTTTACCAGTCAGATTACCTTTTATGAAGAATGTACCAGTTACATGCGCACCTAAAATACGGCACCAAACGTTGAAATTCCATGGGCGTTGATGTTCAACTTACCTTTCCCAATGGGTTTTCTTCACTGAGCAATACTGCATATTATGTAGATTCACTTGACCACTATTCGTAAAATTTGAGAAAAGTATCTGTGGAATGAAACTATCATTGGCTGCCAGTTGTTCCTGTATCCAGTTGCAGAAATTCAGGCGACTGTGAAAATCGTCACCATGCAGTTCTTGATGCAACGATAAATTAAATTGGTGCCATTTGTGTGTATGCGGTATGCGTAGAACACTTCTTTGCGAAATTCCTGAACCTCGCTTAATTTGCCGAGAACTAATGTGGGGATATGCAGCAACCGCAGCTAAAACATTTTCCTGTGTTATTTTCGTATGTCACAGACGGCGGTCGGACTTTTTCTCTAGGTTTAACACTCCCCGTTTCCGTGAACAAGTGGACAATACTGCGGAACGTCGTTGCAGACGGAACATTCCTATCGGGCAACAGAGTAGCATACCATTGAGGAGCTTCGTCAACATTTCTATGAGCCTCAAAGTACGCTGCAATGATATCGAACCTCTCTGCAATTGTTAACATCATGGAACAATTGCGACAAGATGTGTACAGTATGAATCACTGAAGTAATGTGCGACAGTCTGACCGCAGACTTAGCGCATGATCATGGTCTGTGCTACATTCGATTGTGGGAGGTGTCACATGATAGCATTATCAAAAATTTCTAAAAAGTACTTCGATTGTCCTTATCGGATGTGTATTTGTTTGAGATAGTACTGTGTTGCAAAAATTGTCACCTCATTTCCATGTCTGCATATTACAGCGCCATCTATCATGAAACGAAACAAATTTGTCATACAAAAGGTACATATATTTTCACGGAGAATCCAAATCTGCAGTAAAAAATTGGGGATCCTATTTAATATTTCCAAGTCACCCCCCCCCCCCCTCCCCTCCCGCCCCCGGGAGTGCTGCGCGTTATGTTAATCGATGTCCCTCTTCGAGGTGAACAGCGTTTACTACCACTTTCTTTTAATCCTATGTGTATTTCGCCAAATATTCCGACAAACAGTTCAAATGCCTCACCACGTATATGCAGTAATAGCCGCACAAAGTATGATCCCTGTTTCCCCCCCTCACACGAGAACCGTCGCATCAGTTAATCAAGTGCACTGGTGTCTTGAAGAAAATACCGAAGTGGCTAACGATAGAAAGTGGTCAAGTGTTTTCTTTCTTATACAATTACCTTTTAAAGGGCGTATGACAAAGTAAGATATTTGATACTGTGGTATCGCCGTGAACAGTGCTCCACGTGATATCCATATCAATCTGAGGCTATTGTAGCTCGTGAATATACGAGTAATTGTGACTGGCGCAATAGCATCGCATTACGCAAGATTACTGCAAAACAGGTCCAAGAAAGAATACCAAGAGTTTCCTTGTTTCCTCCGTTAAGCGTACAGTGGAACGGCAGGAAGGATGTTTTAGTTTCAGGTACATAGCTTTTCGAGATTGATTAGGTACTACTTTCGAAGAAGTGTTACTACTTTCGAAGAAGTGTTACTAGTTTCGAAGTACCTCTGTGTAACTCGTTATGAATCCGTTAAGACATTGGCACAGCACAGTTTCGGCAAAAATTTTGCGAACTTTTGACGAAATTGAAAGATAAACACTCTTTCTCTTTTCAGATCCTGGAGTGCATAAAGCTCGTCATACATAGCATCATCTCCGTGTATTTCGCTTTCATGCCGAAATGTAGATGCGAGCCATTAACAAAGACACCCGTGTTGCATAACTGTCTACAATAGCGGTACCTCCCATTCGTACAAATTGCACGCTAAATGTGGTGTCTCGTTTGAAACATTGTTCAACTCCTTCAACTAATGTGTTGGTGAGAGAGAACTCAGTCGCAAATATGAGTACTTTCTTTTTAAGACCACGTAGCTTCGATTAATTGTGTTTATAAATTTAATCCTTTTGGAACACATCCTTGAATAAGACAAAACACCAGCTTTTAAACTCTAAATAAGACATGCCAGTCAAGTTTTGAAGAAACTAAGTCCTGGACTTTACTACCTACGAAAGTAGCGCATTTTTCTGCTAGCCTTTATATAGCTCATTTACAGTTATGAACCGTATCTTCATGATGAAGTTATCAAATAGTCTAAGGAGAGTCCATATTATTGTACTTCAAAATGGCTCAGATGGCTCTAAGCACTATGGGACTTAACATCTGAGGTCATCAGTCCCCTAGACTTAGAACTACTTAAGGCTAACTAACCTAAGGACATCAGACACATCCATGCCCGAGGCAGGATTCGAACCTGCGACCTTAGGAGCAGCGCGGTTTCGGACTGGAGCGCCTACAACCGCTCGGCCACAGTTGCCGGCTATTGTACTTAATCATTAAACAAAAAAGTAGTAGAAACTCGGCTCCTAAATTATTAAGCATTCTAGTTAGAAGAAAATAAACAGCACTTACTTTGGACCAGCGATTTAACAGAATACGACATAATAATGGTAATAATAATAATAATAAGACGAAGAAGAAGAAGAAGAAGAAGAAAACTATTTTGGCAAGAACAACAAAATTCATACTTTCGAAAAACTACTAGTCGAAAAAACTATGAAAACTATAAAAAATCTGATAATGTGATGTGCAAAGAAGTTGGTGTTCAGTAACGAATATGGAATTAAGGTTAGAAGTCTGACAATCTGCACTGTGAAAGCCACACACAACGAAAGCGAGAATAGTGCAGTCACAAAAAGCTCTCGTTCTATAATGGAAATATAAAGGAAAACTTACATAGTCGATTCATCTATACACGCTTTATTATTGAATCAATACACGATTTTTTGTTGTTGTTTGGTCTTTTTCATCATGCATAGATTCACCTCCTCGGCAAGGTTTAGCAAAAGCTTTTATATCTAATCTTTTCAATCAACTATCGGAAACTGAAATAGTATAAACTCTAGGGTTCTCGAAAAAGCTTGGATTTTTCTTGCAATAAACACCAATGATGAATTCTGCTTTGAAAATCATTTTGTATCATGATTAAAATGTGCCTCCCACTTAAAAATAATCTATAGATGCACCCAAGTGTTCTGAAGTCCCTTCCACCCACGTACATTTTTTATAAAGTGTGTCACATTTCAAGTTTTTAATAGTTTCAATGAATTTTCCTGATTTTGATTGCAATAATTATTGGTATGTTCGCACTCCACAACTATAAAGTATAAATATAGTAATGACACACTTAAAACCGATTAGACTAGCCCCGGGTCTCCGCTTTGTGAGTTGCAATGCCACCCAAAGAGGTGGACTGAAGTTCTGTTTCTATCATCAGGAGCCGAAGCTGCACGTAGGTGTATTTACCTTTAGCGCTTGTTGAAGCTGTGAAATGTATTCACAGTTGCGAGTATGGGCAACCATCAGCTTTGTAATGGAATGACGAAAATGAAAATCTTTGCCGGACCAGGGTTCGAACCCAGATTTCCCACTTATCGCGAGAGGTCGCCTTACCATTTGGCTGTCCGAACACGACTCACGGCTACACCCAAGCTTCCATATGTCGTCAACCTTGTTTGGGCCAGGCCGCAAGTCGTGTTCGGATAGCCAAATGGTAAGGCGACCTCTCGGGATAAGTGGGAAATCCGGGTTCGAACCCCGGTCCGGCACAGATTTTCATTTTCGTCATTCCATTACAAAGCTGATGGTTGCCCATACTCGCAACTGCGAATGCATTTCATGTATTTCATAAAGTCTATAGACGCCATAGTGCCATTTCCGTCGGGCATGTATGCATCGCAATTCGGCATAACACAGGCACTGCAGTATCGTACTTACTGAAACTAGTTCGATGTGAAAAAAAAAGTCATAACTGGCACAACAGTGATCAGTGCAGTCAACAAAATACCAAGTAAACGTTCTACTGGTTTCGAACAAACAAGAGATGATCCTGGATGCCACATTGGTGGCACCATACGTTGTTGCTATCTGAGATTGCACACGCAGATCGTTGACCGAGCTGAAAAACTGCTCGCCCAACCGGTTACGGGCGGCAGGCGGGTCTACATGAAACCCTAACCACAGCGCAATGTGCCATTTCCAAACTGCGCAAAGTGCCGTCAGAGGCGCAAGATTCGTTATGCCTTCAACATCGTCAGAGCCACCAGGAATCACAGACCGAGTCTTTGGAATCCAACAGAGCTACAAAATCAAACTTTTATATCTGTAATATAAGCGACAAAATAATAAATGAAATACGATGCAAAAGAGCGAAGCGAGATCATTTGACTAGGGTTCCACAGGACAGCGAAGACAGTTACAATGCGCAAATGCAATGGAAAGAAGCCTTAATAAGTGGCACAATGGAAAGCATCTTCTGCCATGTACTTCAATGGTTTGGAAAGACTAGGTACAGATTTAGATTTTAATCTCGCGCACTACCTTCGCATATGCGAAAACAAAAAGGGTTTGATATTGCCAACAAAAACACTATTCTCTGATGAAAATTTATTCCCAGCAAATCGAGCTGAAGGCATGGCCCGCCTGGCACCACATTTGACAATATTTCTCTGACATTACCAATGTGACAATCTTTATTCACGGTGTAATACTGTGACTTCATGTTTCGTCTGAATGAACAACTGACCATTGTAAATCTTTTTTTTCGTAAAAATCTAACATACTATGCATTTTCGGAACTTATGTTGTTCAATTTCAATAGAGGAAGTAGACCTCTGTGCGACAAAAGATGAGATGTTTTAGGAAAGCTGGAACTTCTTTGTATTGTGTAGAACATCGCAGAAACATACTACTAAACGGCTAAAACTATCACTGCATCCCATCTGCAAGATGCCTATCTAACGGCTTCCAGGGGCAACAAAATTTTATTTTAAGATCCATATTTATTATAAAAATAGATATACGTATGTGCCTATGCTCAACGTTTCCTTCTAAACCACTGGACCGATTTCGACTTCGTACACGTATCCCATACCGTAAGGCAACAATCGCGGCGTTGGTAAGAACTATCTACCTGTCATAGTTCAGAAGATATGACGTAATAAACAATGAGATGCGTGAAAACACGCTGCATCACCCATGTTTGAATTTATTACTTCGGTATTAGTTACCCGATTCGCAATAAATTTCGCATACAGGATTCGTATATGTCGCCAAATGCCGCGCGGAGTGGCCGTACGGTTTGAGGCGCCCTGTCACAGATTGCGCCGCCCCTCCCACCGAAGATTCGAGTCCTCCCTCGGAAATATATATATGTATATGTGTATGTGTGTGTGTGTGTGTGTGTGTGTGTGTGTGTGTGTGTGTGTGTGTGTGTGTGCTGTTCTTAGCATAAGTTAGTTTAAGACAGTTTAAATAATGTGTAAGTCTAGGAACCGATGACCTCAGCGGTTTGGTCCATTAGGAATTCACACACATTTGAACATTTTGAACATATGTCGCTAAATGCACATACAAAATTAGATCACGGTACCACACATAGTTCATAAGATATGACGTCATAAACGATGAGATGCGCGAAACACTGCCGCATTGTGCGTGGCGTGTAAATCTGTTTATACTTCTTTGTTACAAACTCTATCTGCAACACATTTTGCAGACAGTATCCACATATGCCGCTGAATGTACCAGCAAAATTATGTCATTGTGTGGCCCATATTTCAGGAGATATGGCGTAATAAACACTGAGATTCGTGAACAACTGCCACATCATGAATGACGTTTAAATTTGGTACTTCTTTCCCACTAGCTCTATTCGCAACATATTTAGAAAGCAATATCCACATATCCCGGTGAATGTACCTACGCAAATAGGCCTATATCACTGTACGACAAATAGTTCAAGAGGTGTGACATTATAAACGCGTGAAAAATGCCATATTACGCATGAAGTTTTAATACATATATTCTGCACAACTGGGATACAACTCGTCGGCTTTGACCAATGACGTCATATTTTAGTCATGGATATTAGTTTATTTCCGAGGTATGGATGGTTCAGATGGTTTTGAGCACTATGCGACTTAACTTCGCCGGCCGCGGTGGTCTAGCGGTTCTAGGCGCGCAGTCCGGAGCCGCGCGACTGCTACGGTCGCAGGTTCGAATCCTGCCTCGGGCATGGATGTGTGTGATGTCCTTAGGTGAGTTAGGTTTAAGTAGTTCTAAGTTCTAGGGGACTGATGACCACAGTAGTTAAGTCCCATAGTGCTCAGAGCCATTTGAACCATTTTTGACTTAACTTCTGAGGTCATCAGTCGCCTAGAACTTAGAACTAATTAAACCTAACTAACCGAAGGACATCACACACATCCATGCCCGAGGCAGGATTCGAACCTGCGACCGTAGCGGTCGCTCGGCTCCAGACTGTAGCGCCTAGAACCGCACGGCCACTTCGGCCGGCCGAGGTATAGATAATAAATCTGTTATTTTCTGTGGCAGAGCGTCATAATCGCAAATAAAAATAAATGAATGTGTTATTCAGGTATAGATATTGTGTACGCTTTTTTGTCGCTTGAGGCAATTTTAAATCATTTGTGTACACAAGCTGAAATATACCTTTGTCTGATAGCGGGTCGTTCCGATTGCTGTTTCCTCTGCAATTGAAAAAAATGGCTCTGAGCACTATGGGACTTAACATCTGAGGTCATCAGACCCCTAGAACTTAGAACTACTTAAACCTAACTAACATAAAGTCATCACACACATCCATGCCCGAAGCAGGATTCGAACCTGCGACCGTAGCGGTCGCGCAGTTCCGGACTGAAGCGCCTAGAACAGCTCTGCCACCGCGGCCGGCCCTCTGCAATTGATTAGTATCCTGTACTATGTAGGTCAACTGAAGAACAGGATACTAGTTCTAGCGAAAGCAACACATACATAGCACTGGCATCTTGAATCTCAGTGGAACTACCAAAGTTGTATCCTATTCTTCCGTTGACCTGTATAGGTGAACTGAAGTACGGAGTACAGATTTTACGTTTGGGCTTCGTTAGTACTAGTATCCTATTCTTCAGCTGAAAATAGCGACATACGTTAAAATTGTATCCTGCACTTAAATTCATATGCATATAGGTCAACTGTAGTATAAGATACAACCTATACAGGGTGTTACAAAGAGGTACGGCCAGACTTTCAGGAAACATTCCGCACACAGAAATAAAGAAAAGATGTTATGTGGACATGTGTCCGGAAACGTATAATTTCCATGTTAGAGCTCATTTTAGTTTCGTCAGTATGTACTGTACTTCCTCGATTCACCGCCATGATCTCATACGGGATACTCTACCTGTGCTGCTAGAACACGTGCCTTTACAAATACGACACAACATGTGGTTCATGCACGATGGAGCTCCTGCACATTTCAGTCGAAGTGTTCGTACGCTTCTCAACAACAGATTCGGTGACCGATGGATTGCTAGAGGCGGACCAATTCCATGGCCTCCACGCTCTTCTGACCTCAACCCTCTTGACTTTCATTTATGGGGGCATTTGAAAGTTCTTGTCTACGCAACCCCGGTACCAAATGTAGAGACTCTTCGTGCTCGTATTGTGGACGGCTGTGATACAATACGCCATTCTCCAGGGCTGCATCAGCGCATCAGGGATTCCATGCGACGGAGGGTGGATGCATGTATCCTCGCTAACGGAGGACATATTGAACATTTCCTGTAACAAAGTGTTTGAAGTCACGCTGGTACGTTCTGTTGCTGTGTGTTTCCATTCCATGATTAATGTGATTTGAAGAGAAGTAATAAAATGAGCTCTAACATGGAAAGTAAGCGTTTCCGGACACATGTCCACATAACATATTTTCTTTATTTGTGTGTGAGGAATATTTCCTGAAAGTTTGGCCGTACCTTTTTGTAACACCCTGTATATGTGAGCTGAGGTATTCCATGCCAATGTCTCTTTTTTTGCTTTCGCTAGCACTAGTATCCTATCCTTCGGATGAGCTATAGAGTTCAACTAAAGAAAAGGCTACTAGGACTTTCTTCTGCGAAAGAAGCGATAAATGTAACATTACATTGGAAATATGGATATGAGTGATATATGTTCACGATCTGTTTTCTTTTTACTGCATCCCTTCGTTTCTCAATATTTGTCAGCGTCTTTCCAATGCATCGTCTATTGTATCTTGTGACGCTGCTTTGCAGAGCTCAAGGGTTGTATGACATCATTCAGTATTCACAGCCGGCCGCTGTGGCCGAGCGGTTCTAGGCGCTTCAGTCCGGAACCGCGCGACCGCTACGGTCGCAGGTTCGAATCCTGCCTCGGGTATGGATGTGTGTGACGTCCTTAGGTTAGTTAGATTTAAGTAGTTCTAAGTTCTAGGGGACTGATGACCTCAGATGTTAAGTCCCATTGTGCTTAAAGCCATTTGAACTATTTGAACCAGTATTCACATTCAACTTAACGATATCCATGACACCTAGCAGCGATTTTGGCAGTTTTCAACTGCCAAGCGCAAACGGATTTAGGCGAAAACGTTAACCGTCTATAGAGCCATCAATAGGTGTTGTCATAGAAACGTTTACTAAATCGCGTTGTAGGCACGCGTAGCAGCTGAACCCACCGTACAGAGACTAAGTTTCTTAATTTGGGAACTGAACTTACACATTTCTTCTTTACGTATATTTCTTTGTAGGACTGTTTCATGATTTCAAAGACGTTTTCAGGAATGTGTGTGAATGAAATAACGATATTACACAACAAAAAAGTTCATTTTTTGTTTTATTTTCTAGTAGTAAATTAACAACATGAATAACCGCGCAACGCCGTGCTTGTCAGCTAGTTTCATATAGTTACTGAACGCACTGAAAAATTTAAATGTTGTCATACCCTACTCATTACGGGGTATAATTCTACGTTAACACAGTATTAAAGTGAGAAACTGTATGTGTGTTGAGGCAGCGTTGACTCATGGCACACAAATTACCCAGAGGCAGCGTCAACTCATATACATACATTAATCTTTGTTCCAGAGACCATGAATACGACATTTCGTAATGATGTGGAACGTGTCACGTTAACATAAGTTTTCTTTACGCAAAATAATTAACTTTTTTTACAGTTACTACTTCGTTTCTAAAAATTTGTCTATTGAGTAGAAGGAGCTGTCATTCAGAAATTCTTTTAATTGGCTTTTAAATGATGGTTAGCTATCTGTCAGACTTTTAATGCTATTTGGCAAATGACCAAAGATTTCTGTGGTAGCATAATTCACCCCTTTCTGTGCCAAAGGCAGATTTAATCCAGAATAGTGAAGATCCTTTCTTCTAGTTTTGTAGCTTTGCTGTTATTTTTGAATTGGGCTGGGTTATTAACGACAAATTTCATAAGTGAATATATGTATTGCGAAGGTACTGTGAGTATCCCGAGCTCCATAAATAAATGTCTGCAAGGTGATCTTGGGTGGGCTCTGATTACACGCTTTTGTCTCTTATTGACGAATTGCCCCAAAATATGATGCCATATAAAAGCAGTGAATGAAAATAGGCATAATAGGCTAATTTACTGATATGTTTATCACCAAAATTTGCAATAACCCTAATAGCATAAGTAGATGAACCTAACCGTTTCAGCAGATCGTCGATGTGTTTCTTCCAATTCAATTTCTCATCACTGCACACACTCAGAAATTTTGAATATTGTGCCTTAGCAACAGACTTCTGTTCACAGTCTATATTTATCAATGGTATTATACCATTTACTATACAGAATTATATAAACTATTGTTTTCTAAAAATTTAGTGAGAGTCTATTTACAGAGAACCACTTGATTTTCTGAAAGAAATTATTTACAATTTCCTCAGCTGATTCTTGCTTGTTTGGTGTGATTACCATATTTGTTTAGTAACACAGACAACAAAATTTTCATCCAGTATTTGAGTGTAAGAGCACTCAGCGACTTCTAACAAACTTTACGCAAAATTTCAAATCTTTCCGAAACTTTTTCTCATTGACGCCCTCCACAGAACGATTAAAATAAATAGATTTATCGCTTACTACATTTGCATCGTTCATTCAGTAAAACTTCGGCATCAGCCTCCACGTTATAGTTTAATCCTTTCTCACTTTTAACTTTATTCGCAACACATTTTGAAGACGGTATCCACATGTGCCACTGAAAGTACGTGCAAAATAACATCACGGTGCGACACTGTTGAGGAAATATGGTGTCATAAACACGGAGCACGTCGTCAAATTTTCAAAACTATTAACTCATTTGTAACGTAATCAGATGTTTACTGTGTGCAGTTAACTGCTACTCTTTCTTCTTCTTCTTTTTCTTCAAATGGCTCTGAGCACTACGGGACTTAACATCTGAAGTCATCAGTCTCCTAGACTTAGAACTACTTAAACTTAATTAACCTAAGGACATCACACACATCCATGCCCGAGGCACGATTCGAACCTGCGACCGTAGCAGCAGCGCGGTTCCGGACTGAAGCGCCTACAACCGCTCGGCCTCAACGGCCGGCTTTCTTGTTCTTCCTCGGAGGCCATACTGATCATTATTCTGCTCAGCGTCGTTCCATCCTGCCGTTGTTGCACACCATCGGATCACCCAACCTTAACATTTTGCTTGTACGTTCCGTCACCTGTTACGTCAACCCTGTCTCTTTTCTCCTCCTCATCGTCAATAAATTTAATGACAGCCAGCTGCCACGCATACCTTCGACATTATTTATCGCGATCACTATGCGTGTTTGCACGACGAGGTGTAAAGACTTTGAACTGGGAGGTGACTGTACCTAGTTACGCGACGAAGTTCGTCCCCGCTACGGTCTGGTGTAAGATTCACTTCCGTGCTATTTGACACTTGATGAAGATATTGTGTGGCCTGGTAGATATGAATAAGGGTCCTGGGTGGGTTGCTCACAGGTCAGGTAAGCACATACTTGCTTTCTTTTCTTTTTCAGCTAACACGACTTATACATTGGGCAATCCTTCGTGAGAAAAGTGGTAGGCTGCTCCGTCATGGATTGCACGTTTAACTGTAGGTCCCCTCCTCAAGTGGCTATTGAAAACCGGTTCTCAGGCCAGCTGAATGCTGCTAAGTGTACCATTTCAAACATGACCGCTGTTTGTGGTTTTGAAATCAATCATACAATCAATAAAAGCCCTCCTGCTTGTTTGTGGTTTTGAAATCAATCATACGATAAATAAAAGCTTTCGTATATCACATCACTGAAACTGACATACAAGGCTTCCCAATAGGTAACGTTTTAGATGTACATTATATAAATTTACCGAAGGTTTCACGAGGACTTCACCTTTTTCTCCAACGATCTGCATTAAGTTCCCTGAGCACTTAGGTTACTCATTCTTATGGGCTGCAATGACCAGTTACGACACTCTCGGCAAGTTTCTGAATTCTTTCGACGTCTTTCGCCACACTGACTTGCGTGGCATTTAATATTTCATATGAGATGAACACAGCACACGAGGATTTGTTTCGGGTAAACAGTTACTCAGCAGCACCGATTACAAAAGGGGAGGTTATGTAAGTAGAAATACGAACGCCAAACTACCTCGCTGTGACCTCCAGGGGAAACCAGTTACGTATTTCGGTATGAGCACCAGCAGCTGGAACATTCAATACTCTAACGTGCAAAGTTTTAATATTTTGCGTCCTGCTGATAGTGAGGACAGTAGGGACACAGGACCTCTCTTTTCTATAACGGCGTGGAAAATAATTTGCCGCTGTCTAGTACTGAAGTATCCTTCCTGTAATCCCCCCTCCCCCCCCCCCCCCCCCCCAAAAAAAACCGATCTGGAAATAATCTATATCTATTTTCAGCAAACGACTGGCGTGCATAGCAAAAGGTACTTCCCACTGCACCACATACTTGGGTTTCTCCCCGTTCCAATCGCGTGTGAGGCACCGGCAGAATGACAGCTTAAATTTCTCTGTGCGCACTTAATCTTGTCCTTGCGATCTTTTTTTAATTTTTTTTTCTTGAGTCAACAGTCTTCTGACAGGTTTGATGTGTTCCGCGAAGAATTCCTCTTGTATGCCAACCTCTTCGTCTCAAGAGTAGCACTTTCACCCTGCGTTTTCGGTTATGTGTTGGATGTATTCCAATTCCTGTCTTCCTCTACAGATTTTACCCTCTACAGCTCACTCTAATGCCATTTGGAAGTTATACCCTGATATATTAGCATACGTTCTTGTCATAACATTTCTTTTTTCCCCGATACGGCTGAAAACCCCGTCATTCCTTACATCATAAGCCCACCTAATTTTCTACATCCAACTGTAGTGCCATATCTCATACGCTTCGATTCTCTTACTTGGTTGTCACACATTCCATTACTCACTACCACGCAATGATGTGCTCCAAACGTCCATACTCAGAAATTTCTTCCTCAGACTGAGGCCAATTTTTGATACGACAATCTTCTCGTGGTCAAGCATGTTCTCATGCCTGTACTAATCTTCTTTTGCATGTCCTCCTTGCTTTGAAATTAAGTTCATGGCTAATATTATTTCTGCTACTTAATATTTCTTCGGTTTACTCTCAATCCCCATTCTGTACTCATCAGACTCTTCATTCCATTCAACACGTCTTGTAATTATTCTTCACTTCCATTAGAGTCCTAGCTTAATACTGGTCCTTCATACTCAGTAAGTAGGTTTTCGAGGCACAGTTGAGCCCTTGTTCTGCGATAGTTCAGGTTTTTCAGTGTCGTGAGCCTAACTGACAGTTCATACTGCTCTTCTTTGTTTAGGTTAAACGTCCCCTATTAGTCTTAATTGGTACGGCTCCATGTTATGCCAATGAGCGGAAAATTACCACTTGCTTTACCTTCGATTGAGCCTATGTGACGATTACTTTTCATATCCCCGCAGACTTTACACGCAGGCGCCTGTATGGGTTCACTGAATTCGAATGTCGTTAACTGATGTAATACCACATTTTTGCGCTCCATTAAATGTACAATTTTAGCTTTTTGAACATTTATAGCAAGCTGCCAGTCCTTGCGCCACTTTGGAATCTTAAAAATATCTGGTTGAATAGTTACGCACATTTCTCAGATAGTAGGTCATTGTAGATAATCGAATCACCTTCAAAAAGCTTGAGAAAACTATTGTCTTCGAGTCAGTAAGATACAACATGCGCAGCAAGGGTCCAAAAAAACACACTTCTATGGGGCACTCACAGAGTTACTTCTACATTTGATGATGAATTTCTATGCAACATTAACATGCTGCGTATTCCCAACCAAGAAATCCTCAATCCAGTCATAAAATTCGGACAACATTGAAAGTGATGGTACTGCCGTTAGTAGTTATTGTTGTGGAATTGAGTGAAAAGGAAATTTGTTTTTGATTCCCTCTTGTGAATAAGAGTTCGATGCCAACAAAGAGAGATTATCTTAATCGATCTGCTCTTTGACGTATTAGTGTACTAATGGTGGTGGTGGGTAGTGTTTAACGTCCCGTCGACAACGAGGTCATTAGAGACGGAGCGCAAGCTCGGGTTAGGGAAGGATCGGGAAGGAAATCGGCCGTGCCCTTTCAAAGGAACCATCCCGGCATTTGCCTGAAACGATTTAGGGAAATCACGGAAAACCTAAATCAGGATGGCCGGAGACGGGATTGAACCGTCGTCCTCCCGAATGCGAGTATACTAATGACTTATGTGTTTTGCTGTCTTTAGTTGTCTGTAAGACGTAAACCAAAAACAAGCAAATTATTTCATTCCCGAAGACGCAACTGAGAACTGCACGAAAAAACGTTCTTCCTAAGCCAAGCGTGTTGGCTAAACAATCTGACGAAACCATTAATTTGAAAAATGTACTTGAATGTGAAAGCGTTCCTTTGGCAACTTCTGTACAACGCTGGACCACATCAAATTTATGTCGTAGGAAACAGTTATTTATTTTCCTCTGAAAATATTTTACTTTCTACTTACAACCTTTTATGCAGGGTGCGGAAAAATTACTTCGATCGTTGATACAGAACAATTTTCAATATGAAATCATTGGTCTGAAACAGTTCTTGGAAGTTAGTATCAGGAGAATATCGTAAGATTTGACATACACAGACTTCCTTGTGGTGGATGAATAATTTTACATATTTCAAACCTGAGCAGTACCGAAATTGTTACCAAATAGTCAAGGCAACGATTTCTTAACAAATGTACCTTCTGAATGAATGACGCAAGTGGAAATAATGAGCTGTTGCAGATATTTTATTATCTGCCTTAATTGCTTTAATTATTTAAAATGACCGGTTTCGGTTCAACATGAACCATCTCAGATCTGAATGTATAGTTCCGACTGTCAACTGTCCAACATACCAGCAAAATTTACATGCTACACCAAAGAACAGGCATGTAAATTTCGCTGAAACATTGGATGGGTTTGTAAACGGTACGTCAGATCTGAGTGTGGTTCATGCTGAACCGAAACCAGTCTCTCTTGTTTCTCAATTAAAGCAATCAAGACGGACAACAAAAATGTTTAACTTATGATTGCAGATTTTCTCCATCATATTATGTCAATTTTTGCAAAATGAGTGTCCCAAAGATCTGTCATTAATGAAAAATATAAAACTCTAAAAGTAACGTCTAGCGTTATTATTCCATTTTCCTCTACCATGGCGACATTAATGGCACCTAAATAAACCAAACTGCAAGATTTTTTATTCAAATTTCCGACCCCGAACTCTCTTATCTAACGTGTGTCTCTCCTAGTTTATGGAAGTTTGGCCGCAACCTGTATAAGTTCAATAGACAGCCCGTATGTTTTCCCAACTGTTGTCATCTTGGAAAATTGCTGTTGACCATAATACTGTATCAAGCCATAAAATGAAATAGAATATGGAAACTAACTTTGAAAAATATTCCTTGGGATTTGGATTACTCTCAACTAACATGAAAACTATAAGAGACTATTTAATGAAATGTTCACGATGTTTACGAGGGCCGAGCAAGGTGGAGCAGCGGTTAGAACAATAGATTGGCAGTCGGGAGGACAACGGTTCAAACCTGCGTCCGGCCATCCTGATTCAGGTTTTCCGTGATTTCCCTAAATCGCCTCAGGCAGATGCCGGGATGGTTCCTTTGAAAGGGCACGGCCGACTTCCTTCCATCCTTTCCTAATCCGACGGGACCAATGAGTTCGCTGTTTGGTCCCCTCCCCAGAATCAACCAACCAACCATATTTACGAGTAAACATGTCTGCGAATGAAACAATAAAGGATGAGTATTTTAAGTTGCTTGGAATGAGCGTAATAAACGATTGTTTGTTTCCTGTCGAACTGGCTGCAAAAATATCCAGGAAATGTTCTGGAAGTGAGGGCCAAGGTTTCTGGCACAGCAGTTTCAGCACAGTTACGCAATGTTTACGTGGCGGTGAAGGCGAAACTGCGCTGTCCCAGAAACCTTGCTTGTCGTCCACTTTTAGCATATTTTCTGGATATTTTTGTTAAAGCTTTTACCGCGCCCAGGACGAAGCTTATTTCACGGTGCCCTTTGCAAGGGTTACCGAGAAACACTATTTCATTAAAACTCAATCAACAATGCACTTCGTTTCTGTAGATAAAATTGGTACAAAAGTCAAGCCGCTTTGCGTTTTGTCACCCGCCCGATACCAACTATTTTCGTTTTGGGGCATGTTAGTACGTACACGTTTTGGGTAAAAATTCCCATCGAAGTTTTTCTTCTTTCAATATCGGCACGGTACACTGCGCTGCCAGGTTTCATGTCGCGGCACGTACTATTGTAGTGGGGATCGAGAGCGAAAGTTGCAGCAGTTCGACCTGTTTATCGCAGCACAGGACAGCTGCACACTAACAAAGTGTGCTTTCAGCCTTTACGTAAGCTCGAGTCACACCAGGGAACAGAAATTTGTCTCTCTCGTCTGTCCGCAGTCCAGGACTATAACTTTAGTGAACAACTATAAGCTTTAACACCGTGAAAATTAATCACAATGATAAACAAGAATATCACACTGTTCATTGACAATAACAGCGTTTCCCTCTCACCATCTGTTTCAGTAACTACACATTAAAAATAGAAAAAAAAAATCTTATTACAAATTCCTTCTCGTCGGTTACATACACCGAGCTACAAGTTCGCTTTTCTGTAGTGCAGCATAGGCAGTAAAAATGATCATTGAACACTGACGGTGTAAAACCTATCGCCAACATATTTTCTACGAGCACGACGTTGTTCAATTCGTTTTGGAAGCCCGACGTTCTATAACTTAATTCACGATTGTATGATAGTGTAAACGCGTTAAATATGCCATTATTATACTGTTCTGACATGATACGCATTCGAATTTATCCGAGCCCTACTGTTTATGTAAATAATTTATGGCAGGATGTATATTTTGGATATCTGCCACGCGACTGGAGTAGAACAACTTCGTGGACTAACACTTGAGGAAAATGCCTTGTAAGCATCGTACAAATGAGCGAGGTTATTGCGTCTGCAGTCGTTTAGCTTTCCTCTAGAACACAATGACCGGGCAAATTGATACAAATGAATGGCTGCGTGGGACAAGTATGCGCATAAGTAATTTTCTTCTTTCATTACGGCCAATATACAAACTCAGTATCCAGGAAGTAATTTCACAACTACTGGCGTCATAACACGTGTGATATTCAATATTAACTGTGAACAACACTGCATTAGGTCAACAAAGAAGCAGCCGACGGTCAGAAAAAAAAGTGCGTTGTGGACTGGCACGCACGTAGTTCATTTCTGGTGCCGCGCTTGCGCGTGGGAGCTCGTCCATTCGTTGGTGTTTTCCCACGGCGGTTCTATTTTCACGCAGAAAAGCAGCAACACGTGCTCAAATAACTTGTCACACATACGGTCGCATACAAACAGTCTCTTAACACAAACATTACGAGCTTCTGGATCTGTCTCGCGAGTAGATGTTAGTCTGAGGCACACACACTACGTTAGTTCTTGAACAATAAATAGCAAAGCGTTGTCGGTTTTCAAACAACACCGGAAGACACCGGCCGGTTGATGATGCTTCGAATCACAGATTATCCCTGCACGGCCGTTGCACAGCTTTCTATACGAAGACTATTACACACTCCACGACAAAGGAAATTCGGTTGGGGTGCAGATCATGGAAGGCGACAGAAACGGGAGCGCCGGTAGCTTCGTTTGGTTGCGAAGGGCGGGAAAAAAATAGCAGCTTGTGACAACCTACCGTACACGAGGTCCAACTCGCAGCACTTCGGCAAGGAACTGAGAGCCACTCTGCGACAAGTGCCGCACGTCTCTGGCAGTGCTACCAACCCAACGCCGAGATGTCACTAGCGGCGGTCGAGATGAACAGCGCGCAAGCACACACCCAACACGCACAGTAGCGCAGGAAGTCACGAAGAACACTGATGGCAGAATTCGTTGGAATAAGGAAAGCTCTTCCACACTGAGACCCTATCGCAGCATTATCACACTACATCTGCATCATATACTCCGCAACCACTGTACAGTGCAAGGCAGAGCGTACATCGTACCTATATTAGCGATTTGCTGTTCCATTCGCAGATTTAGCGAGAGAAATATAACTGTGTATTTCTTTGTCTGTGCCCTAATGCCTCTTATCTTATTCTCATAGTCCCTACGAGAGATGTACGATAGTGGCAGCAAACTTTTATTTTCCCTGTGCATTTGTGTCATACTTTCGTATGGGCTAACCATCTGTTCCGATCCCAACAGTGCGTCTCTGAATTCTATCTTCTTCTGTGGTCGTGCCTAGCTCTTAATCAGTCTCAAATACAAGAACCATACCATAGCAAAGGTCGCACTACGGCAGGAATGGCTAAAGGATAAATGTAAGGATTTGGAAGCATACATCACTAAGGGAAAGACAGATGCCGCCTACAGGAAAATTTAAAGAGACCTTTGGAGAAAAGAACGAAGAATATCAAGAGCTCAGATGGAAAACTAGTCCTAAGCAAAGAAGGGAAAGCAAAAAGGTGGAAGGAGTACATAGAGGGTCTATAAAAGCAAGATGTACTTGAGGGCAATATTATGGAAATAGAAGAGTACGTAGTTGAAGATGAGATGACAAAACTCTTCCATCTGATGAGCAATATGTATGAGACAGGGAAATACACTCAGACTTCAAGAAGAACCTAATAATTCCAGTCCCAAGGAAAGCAGATGCTGACAGGTGTGAAAACTACCGAACTATCAGTTTAATAAGTCCCCCCATGAACCATGGACCTTGCCGTTGATGGGGAGGCTTGCGTGCCTCAGCGATACAGATAGCCATACCGTAGGTGCAACCACAACGGAGGGGTATCTGTTGAGAGGCCCAAAAGAGGGGCAGCAGCCTTTTCAGTAGTTGCAGGGGCAACAGTCTGGATGGTTGACTGATGTGGCCTTGTAACACTAACCAAAACGGCCTTGCTGTGCTGGTACTGCGAACGGTTGAAAGCAAGGGTAAACTACAGCCGTAATATTTCCCGAGGGTATGCAGCTTTACTGTATGGTTAATGATGATGGCGTCCTCTTGGGTAAAATATTCCGGAAGTAAAATAGTCCCACATTCGGATCTCCGGGCGGGGACTACTCAAGAGGACGTCGTTATCAGGAGAAAGAAAACTGGCGTTCTACGGATCGGAGCGTGGAATGTCAGATCTCTTAATCAGGCAGGTAGGTTAGAAAATTTAAAAAGGGAAATGGTTAGGTGAAAATTAGGTATAGTGGGAATTAGTGAAGTTCGGTGGCACGAGGAACAAGACTTTTGGTCAGGCGAATACAGGGTTATAAATACAAAGTCAAATAGGGGTAATGCAGGAGTAGGTTTAATAATGAATAAAAAAATAGGAATGCGGGTAAGCTACTACAAACAGCATAGTGAACGCATTATTGTGGCCAAGATAGACACGAAGCACACGCCTACTACAGTAGTACAAGTTTATATGCCGACTAGCTCTGCAGATGACGAAGAAATTGAAGAAATGTATGATGAAATAAAAGAAATTATTCAGATAGTGAAGGGAGACGAAAATTTAATAGTCATAGGTGACTGGAATTCGGTAGTAGGAAAAGGGAGAGAAGGAAACGTAGCAGGTGAATATGGATTGGGGCTAAGAAATGAAAGAGGAAGCCATCTGGTAGAATTTTGCACAGAGCACAACTTAATCAAAGCTAACACTTGGGTCAAGAATCATAAAAGAAGGTAGTATATATGGAAGAAGCCTGGAAATACTAGAAGGTATCAGATAGATTATATAATGGTAAGACAGAGATTTAGGAACCAGGTTTTAAATTGTAAGACATTTCCAGGGGCAGATGTGGACTCTGACCACAATCTATTGGTTATTAACTGTAGATTAAAACTGAAGAAACTGCAAAAAGGTGGGAATACCATCTCCTTAAATTCCCACCTTTTTGCAGTTATCCCACCTGGATAAACTGACTAAACCAGAGGTTGTACAGAGGTTCAGGGAGAGCGTAAGGGAACAAATGGCAGGAATGGGGGAAAGAAATACAGTAGAAGAAGAATGGGTAGCTTTGAAGGATGAAGAAGTGAAGGCAACAGAGGATAAAGTAGGTAAAAAGACGAGGGCTAGTAGAAATCCTTGGGTAACAGAAGAAATATGGAATTTAATTGATGAAAGGAGAAAATATAAAAATGCAGTAAATGAAGCAGGCAAAAAGGAATACAAACGTCTCAAAAATGAGATCGACAGGAAATGATAAATGGCTAAGCAGGGATGGCTAGAGGATAAATGTAAGGATGTAGAAGCTTATCTCACTAGGGGTAAGATAGATACTGCCTACAGGAAAATTAAAGAGACCTTTGGAGAAAAGAGAACCAGTTGTATGAATATCAAGAGCTCAGATGGAAACCCAGTTCTAAGCAAAGAAGGGAAAGCAGAAAGGTGGAAGGAGTATATAGAGGGTCTATACAAGGGCGACGTTCTTCAGGACAATATTATGCAAAAGGAAGGGGATGTAGATGAAGATGAAATGGGAGATATGATACTGCGTGAAGAGTTTGACAGAGCACTGAAAGACCTAAGTCGAAACAAGGCCCCGGGAGTAGACAACATTCCATTAGAACTACTGATGGCCTTGGGAGAACCAGTCCTGACAAAACTCTACCATCTGGTGAGCAAGATGTATGAGACAGGCGAAATACCCTCAGACTTCAAGAAGAATATAATAATTCCAATCCCAAAGAAAGCAGTTGTTGACAGATGTGAAAATTACCGAACTATCAGTTTAATAAGTCACAGCTGCAAAATACTAACGCGAATTCTTTACAGACGAATAGAAAAACTAGTAGAAGCCGACCTTGGGGAAGATCAGTTTGGATTCCGTAGAAATATCGGAACACGTGAGGCAATACTGACCCTACGACTTATCTTAGAAGCTAAATTAAGGAAAGGCAAATCTACGTTTCTAGCATTTGTAGACCTAGAGAAAGCTTTTGACAATGTTGACTGGAATACTGTCTTCCAATTCTGAAGGTGGCAGGGGTAAAATACAGGCAGCGAAAGGCTATTTACAATTTGTATAGAAACCAAATGGCAGATATAAGAGTTGAGGGGCATGAAAGGGAAGCAGTGGTTGGGAAGGGAGTGAGACAGGGTTGTAGCCTCTCCCCAGTGTTATTCAATCTGTATATTGAGCAAGCAGTAAAGGAAACAAAAGAAAAATTAGGAGTAGGCATTAAAATCCATGGAGAAGAAATAAAAACTTTGAGGTTCGCCGATGACATTGTAATTCTGTCAGAGACAGCATAGGACTTGGAAGAGCAGTTGAACGGAATGGATAGTGTCTTGAAGGGAGGATATAAGATGAACATCAACAAAAGCAAAACGAGGATAATGGAATGTAGTCGAATTAAGTCGGGTGATGTTGAGGCTATTATATTAGGAAATGAGACACTTAAAGTAGTAAAGGAGTTTTGCTATTTGGGGAGCAAAATAACTGATGATGGTCGAAGTAGAGAGGATATAAAATGTAGACTGGCAATGGCAAAGAAAGCGTTTCTGAAGAAGAGAAATTTGTTAACATCGAGTATAGATTTAAGTGTCAGGAAGTCGTTTCTGAAAGTATTTGTATGGAGTGTAGCCACGTATGGAAGTGAAACATGGACGATAAATAGTTTAGACAAGTACAGAATAGAAGCTTTCGAAATGTGGTGCTACAGAAGAATGCCGAAGATTAGGTGGGTAGATCACATAACTAATGAGGCGGTGTTGAATAGCATTGGGGAGAAGAGAAGTTTGTGGCACAATTGACTAGAAGAAGGGATCGGTTGGTAGGACATGTTCTGAGGCATCAAGGAATCACCAATTTAGTACTGGAGGGCAGCGTGGAGGGTAAAAATCGTAGAGGGAGACCAAGAGATGAATACACCAAGCAGATTCAGAAGGATGTAGGTTGCAGTAGGTACTGGGAGATGAAGAAGCTTGCACAGGATAGCGTGGAGAGCTGCATCAAACCAGTCTCACGACTGAAGACCACAACAACAACAACACGGAAACAAGGAGAACGAGCCTGATTACTAGGAAGTCCTGAAGCAGGTTTTGTTTACTTTACTTGTTCATGAGGTGGCTCCATTGTATTTGTCCTTGTAGGCGTTGTCCCATGACAGAAGATGCCATGAGTCAACGACAGACCCATAAATTACTCAGTACTATTCACAGACGTACAGTATAATACGATGGAACTGTATGGGTACAGTTTTGCAGAACTCACTGACATGCACCTTGTGTATGGGAAAGTACGTTGCAATGTTCTCGCTGCTGAAAGGCTATACAGGAAACGATTTCCTCTCAGGCGTCATCCTTCACGACGAGTGTTTATTTCTATCGATCGACGAATGCGGGAGACTGGTTCACTGGAAAGAAGAAACGAGGGACCTGGCAACATGAGGACCACTCGCACACTCGATTTGGAACAGCAGGTGCTGGAACGTGTTTTAGCGGACCCCACTACAAATTTTCTTCGTATTGCACATTAAATGGGCACTGCACATGCTAGCGTGTGGGGAGTGCACCACGGACAACAATTACACCCAAATCACCCGGAACGAGTCCATGCAATGCTTGTGACTGACTTTGCACGAAGGGTCGCATTGTGTCAGTGTTTGCCAACAATGGGCTGATCGACCGGATTTCCTCCAAATGGTGCTGTTTACTGACGAAGTCATTATTTGTTCGTGATGGTATTTCGAACAGCAGGAGTAGCCATGTGTGGGATGAGAAAAACCCTCACGCTCTAGTAGAGTCACACCATCAAGTACGTCTTGCTGTGAATATCTGGGCCGGCCTTGTAGGCGACAATGTCATTGGTCCGTATCTTCTACCTGGTCGTCTTAATTCCCCCTGTACTTGAGGTTCGTGCAAAGAGCTCTACCTAATCTGTTGGAGGACGCACCCTTGGCTGTTCATGAGAGGATTTGGATACAACAAGATGGCGCACCGCGTCACTTCAGTGTGGATGTCCGCAACCATCTCAATGAAGTATTTCCCGGTAGATGGACTGGAAGGAGAGGTCCTACTCAATGGCATGCGAGGACACCTAACCTGAGTCCCCTTGATTATTCTCTATGGGAGCATCTGAAGTCACATGCGTATGAGATCGCAGTGGATACGGAGTTGAAATTAGTTGCCAGAATTGTAGCTCTATGTGATGTGATTCGAGACACACGAGGGATATTTGTCAGGATGTGTCATAATCTTGTTCGCCGAAGTCATGCTTGCATTGAGGTTGGTGGCCGTCAGTTTTGTAAGATACAGTACAAATGGTACGTTCATTGTGTCAATGATGATATTTGCAGTTAACTGTAATAATGTAAATAAAAAAGTACACAGTAAAGTGACTTTATTGCTATTACGCTACTGGCCATTAAAATTGCTACACCACGAAGATGACGTGCTACAGACGCGAAATTTCACCGACAGGAAGGAGATGCCATGATATGCAAATGATTAGCTTTTATCAGAGCATTCACACAAGGTTGGCGCCGGTGGCGACACCTACAACGTGCTGACATAAGGAAAGTTTCCAACCGATTTCTCATACACAAACAGCAGTTGATCGGCGTTGCCTTGTGAAACGTTGTTGTGATGCCTCGTGTAAGGAGGAGAAATGCGTACCATCACGTTTCCGACTTTGATAAAGGTCGGATTGAGGCCTATCGCGATTGCGGTTTATCGTATCGCGACATTGCTGCTCGCGTTGGTCGAGATCCAATGACTATTAGCAGAATATGGAATCAGTGGGTTCAGGAGGGTAATACGGAACGCCGTGCTGGATCCCAGCGGCCTCGTTTCACTGGCAGTCGAGATGACAGGCATCTTATCCGCATGGCTGTAACGGATCGTGCAGCCACGTCTCGATCCCTGAGTCAACAGATGGGGACGTTTGCGAGACAACAACCATCTGCACGAACAGTTCGACGACGTTTGCAGCAGCATGGACTATCAGCTCTGAGACCATGCTGCGGTTACCCTTGACGCTGCATCACAGACAGGAGCGCCAGCGATGGTGTACTCAACGACGAAGCTGGGTGCACGAATGGCAAAATGTCATTTTTCGGATGAATCCAGGTTATGTTTACAGCATCATGATGGTCGCATCCGTGTTTGGCTACATCGCGGTAATCGCACATTCGAAGCGTGTATTCGACATCGCCATACTGGCGTAACACCCAGCGTGATGGTATGGGGTGCCATTGGTTACACGTCTCGGTCACCTCTTGTTCGCATTGACGGCACTTTGAACATTGGACGTTACATTTCAGATGTGTTACGACCCTTCATTCGATCCCTGCGAAACCCTGCATTTCAGGAGGATAATGCACGACCGCATGTTGCAGGTCCTGTACGGGCCTTTCTGGATACAGAAAATGTTCGACTGCTGCCCTGGCCAGCACATTCTCCAGGTCTCTCACCAATTGAAAACGTCTGGTCAATGATGGCCGACCAACTGGCTCGTCACAATACGCCAGTCACTACTCTTGATGAACTGTGGTATCATGTTGAAGCCGCATGGGCAGCTGTACCTGTACACGTCATCAAAGCTCTGTTTGACTCAATGCCCAGGCGTATCTAGGCCGTTATTACGGCTAGAGGTGGTTGTTCTGGGTACTGGTTTCTCAGGATCTATACACCCAAATTGCGTGAAAATGTAATCACATGTCAGTTCTAGTATAATATATTTGTCCAATGAATATCCGTTTATCATCTGCATTTCTTCTTGGTGTAGCAATTTTAATGGCCAGTAGTGTATAGCCTTAAGCTAGCTTCTCTGACCGAAGTTTCCCTACCTCAAATTGTTCAGTGGAGCATGCTCTATGACCTGTTAAATTTTTGCACGCTCTGACGGAAACACACAGTATAACGGGTGTGAACAGCGTCATATGCTAAGTGATCACTGTAAAGAACACCGGGATGACACGTACATGTGTGTGAAATCGTTATCAGCACCTGACAGACTTTGGAAGGGGATTTATTCTGGGTCTCCATTTGGCGGGATGGTCGAATCGCTCCGCATACAGTCTTGTGGGGCATTCGAATGTGACAGTGGCTCAGTGTTGGAGTGCTTGGGAACGTGAGGACAGGCTTAATCGTAGTCGAGGACATGAAATCTGAAACTTCCGCCCGGTCGTGAGTCGTGCTTCGGTAGCTCAGATGGTAGAGCACTTGCCCGCGAAAGGCAAAGGTCCCGCGTTCGAGTCTCGGTCGGGCACACAGTTTTAATCTGCCAGGAGGTTTCATATCAGCGCACACTCTGCTGCAGAGTGAAAATCTCATTCTGGAGACATGAAATCTCTTCAAATCTGTCAGTAATCCGAGAGCAACGTTCTGTGTCATGCTGCACTTCTGGTCGGACAAAAAAAAAAGTGTGTGAAATCTTATGGGACTTAACTGCTAAAGTCATCAGTCCCTAAGCTTACACAGGACGGAGCGAGGTGGCGCAGTGGTTAGACACTGGACTCGCATTCGGGAGGACGACGGTTCAATCCCGCGTCCGGCCATCCTGATTTAGGTTTTCCGTGATTTCCCTAAATCACTCCAGGCAAATGCCGGGATGGTTTCTCTGAAAGGGCACGGCCGACGTCCTTCCCCATCCTTCCCTAATCCGATGAGACCGATGACCACGCTGTCTGGTCTCTTCCCCAAACCAACCAACCTAAGCTTACACACTACTTAACCTAAATTAACCTAAGGACAAACACGCACACCCATGCCCGAGGGAGGACTCGAACCTCCACCGGGACGAGCCGCACAGTCCATGACTGCAGCACCTCAGACCGCTCGGCTAATCCCGCAAGGCTCTGGTCGGACACTAGCAGCAGTCAGACTAGGGAACTAAGCCCCTTATGATGGCTGCCGTTAACACCATAATACAAACGCATGTGCCTAGAGTGTTGCCGTGACAGGGAAGCATGGAGTGCTGATGAAAGACTTCGCATTATGTTTAGCAGCGAATCATAGTTCTGCACTACCTTGGATTCCCATCGTGGGTGAGTATGTTGGCGGCCTGGGGAGAGACCCCATTCTGCCAGTGTTTTGTAGAAGCACAGTGTTGTTACTCCTGGCATCATTGTGCAGGGAGTCATTAACAATGGCTTCAGGTCACAGCCGGCAGTGACTGAGGGAACTAACAGCACAACGGTACGTCGCAGACATCCTGCATCCTCATGTGTTACCTCTCATGCGACAGAATCGTGGTGCCATTTTTCAACAGTACAAAACTCATCCTCACATGGCACGAGTCTGTCTGTTGTTGAGGTATTCAAGATCCTCGATCTGCACCCAATATGTGTGGCACCAGTCGGACATCAACTCCGTTCCAGTACCAGTACGAGTTACAACAGTTGTGGGCCAGCTTGCCTCAGGAGAGGCTTCGACGACTTTAAGACACCCTTCCCAAACGAATCAGTGCTTGCATCCAAGCCAGAGAGCGTGCAACGTCATACCAACGCGTGGGGTCATACTACAAAGTTCTTTTTAAATTTGACTCGATTTTGTAATCGTTGAAATAACATCACAGACCCTCTCAACCGGTAGAGTTACATTTCATTTCTTCATCCCTTTCTGGGTGGTTCACTTTGTAATAAATACAGGGTGAGTCACCTAACGTTACCGCTGGATATATTTCGTAAACCACATCAAATACTGTCGAATCGATTCCACAGACCGAACATGAGGAGATTGGTTAATACAAACCATAAAAAAATGCACGGAAGTATGTTTTTTAACACAAACCTACGTTTTTTTAAATGGAACCCCGTTAGTTTTGTTAGCACATCTGAACATATAAACAAATACGTAATCAGTGCCGTTTGTTGCATTGTAAAATGTTAATTACATCCGGAATATTGTAACCTAAAGCTGACGCTTGAGTACCACTCCTCCGCTGTTCGATCGTGTGTATCGGAGAGCACCGAATTACGTATGGATCCAAAGGGAACGGTGATGGACCTTAGGTACAGAAGAGACTGGAACAGCACATCACGTCCACATTCTAACACCTTTTTATTGGTCTTTTTCACTGACGCATATGTACATTACCATGAGGGGTGAGGTAAACGTACACACGTGGTTTCCGTTTTCAATTACGAAGTGAACAGAGTGTGTCCCACTGGAAATGCGTCGACGTATGTAGTATCAGCATGATGGTGCACCTGCACATTCCGCAATTAACACTAGGCTGACCCTTGACAGGATGTTCGACGGGCGTTTCATATGACGTGGAGGACGCATAAATTGGCCATCCCGTTCTCCTGATCTTACACCTCTGGACTTCTTTCTGTGGGGTGCGTTAAAGGAGAATGTGTACCGTGATGTGCCTACAACCCCAGAGGATATGAAACAACATATTGTGGCAGCCTGCGGCGACATTATACCAGATGTACTGCGGCGTGTACGACATTCATTACGCCAGAGATTGCAATTGTGTGCAGCAAATGATGGCCACCACATTGAACATCTATTGGCCTGACATGTCGGGACACACTCTATTCCACTCCGTAATTGAAAACGGAAACCACGTGTGTACGTGTACCTCACCCTTCATGGTAATGTACATGTGCGTCAATGAAAAAGACCAATAAAAAGGTGTTAGCATGTGGACGTAATGTGCTGCTCCAGTCTCTTCTGTACCTAAGGTCCATCACCGTTCCCTTTGGATCCATACGTAATTCGGTGCTCTCCGATACACACGATCGAACAGCGGAAGAGTGGTACTCAAGCGTCCACTTTAGGTTACAATATCTCCGGATGTAATTAACATTTTTCAACGCAACAAACGGCACTGATTACGTATTTGTTTATATGTTCAGATGTGCTAACAAAACTAACGGGGTTCAATTTTTAAAAAAACGTAGGTTTGTGTTAAAACACATACTTCCGTGCATTTTTTTATGGTTTGTATTAACCAATTACATTAGCCCCTCTCCTCACGTTCGGGCTGTGGAATCGATTCGTCAGTATTTGATGTGGTTTACGAAATATATCCAGCGGTAACGTTAGGTGACTCACCCTATATATATATGGTCTATAGCGACCTTGCCTAAAGTCAAAATACCTGTTTGCACACCTTATACCGTTAGGCATAAATACATATTCTCTATAGGCGTCCCTAAATAGGCGTATCAAATCATCTAAATTAGGCTTATAATACCACAATTCTTCCAACACAATAACAGCTGCAGAATAATGAATCCTGTTGCCATAAAATGTTATAGCAAGTTCATCAATCCTCTGCTGGTTGTTAGGAACAAGGAAGGCGAGGCGTAGGTCGTCCGGGTAATTTCGAATATGGTCCCAGTTAGCATACAAAAATTCCAACGCAGACATTAGCTGTAAACAAATACCTTTATTCAGAAAGTAACATTACCTTTCCTCTAACAAAAAGTCATATAGACTCTATTCCTTACAACAAATGTAACATATTTAACTTCACTTTGAACATTATCATTTTTTTCAGGTTCATCACCAGCAATTTGCAGTCCTGTGTAAAACGGATTGGTACCTTGAAAAAGGCGATTCTTTACTTTACATTCCTTCTCTAGATCAGTCCAGGATTTAACTTTTGATATATCAGCACTTTGTTCAGGCTTAGAATACGTTACAAACTTAAAACTATTCCTCCTAGTATATTTACGCCAAGGTACAGCTGTTGACCGCTGAGGGTTCGAATCAAATGCACCCATTTTATTATTACACGCTATACGAACTTTCTCAAGTGCGCCCTGATCTTCAAATATTTTTTTGTTAGCTTTATCGTCCAAAGTTAGTCGCTCAATCCCAACATATGTGTGTGTGTGTGTGTGTGCCAAAAACTAAGAAATATTTTCTCATTCACTCATCTTGAAACGGAATGGTTCCTTTAAAAGGGCACGACTGATTATCGTCTCTGTCCTCCACATTGACCGAGCTTGAACTCCTCTAATGTCCTCCCTGCTCTTCCTACGTAGTTACAGCTACTCCACATGTTGCGCGTCCACCTCCCAAATTTTGCTCTCTGCAGCTCCTATCTGCTTGACGCAGTGCGAATATTTTATGCGTTTCGTGCTCCAAATCTATTATATAAAATACAAATCTGTACAAACGACCCAATTAATGCGATCTCTCATGTTTGCGCTCTGTCGCTGATTTATGGTGTACTTACGAGTGTTCTGCGGAGACGTAGACTATTCAGGACCACGTTTCGACGACCAATGCGCTGTATGGTATCACAAGATGTTTAAATATACTAACTGCCTCTATTTTACGTACAGTATTTGCGTTTTCGTGTAATATGGAGCATTTTTATGTTCGTCATGAATTTTGTTTCTTTCTAGATGAAATTCTGAGACCAGTTGTGCTCGATATTCTTTCGAGAGGGTTTATTTGAGTAGCTGTTTTTGTAAGGTTTCTGAAAGCACAGTATTGTAAAATCATCTGCAGTAGCCAGGCAGTTTATCTTAATGTCATTCTAATGTTATCAATTTTGTGGATGCGAGGTAGCGGTTGTTTTGTTTTAACAGTAATCATTGGGCATTCAACATACTTCTGTCGTACACACAGCTCAACACCGCGTTTCGAAAAACAACGCTCTTATCATCAGTGTGTTAAACTTATTTCATGAGACTAAAGCACTAAAAAGTCTAACGCCATAATTGGGGCGTTCATAAAAGGAAACAGAATAAAAACACATTGAACTATGGGTCCTCTTCTTATTTTAAAATCGTCGACTTCCGTCAGTAGCCGTCCCATCTCACGCCACATACCGCACTAGGCTGTGTCCTGCTGTTTCAGGTGACGACGCTTCTGCAGAGGTATGGAGGTTGCCGTGAATGACAATTTTACGTTCTTGGAGGTCACATTTGATCAGCAGGATTCGGACTGGTACGATGCGAGGTGTGAGATGGGACGGCTAATCACCGAAGTCGACGATTTTAATGTAAGACGAGAACTCACAGATCCCAATGTGTTCTTATTCTATTGCATCTTGTGAACGCCGCAATTATGTTGATGAGCTCTTTAGCGATCTAAGTTGTACAACCTGATGATAAGAGCCTTCTCTCGAGACGCATTGTTGAGCTCCGTAAAGGACAGAAATATGGTCGAATGTCACCGATTATTACTGTTCAGTCCATCTGATTTCACTCAGTTTTGTGATTTTTTTAAAGTTTCATATGCGAGATACCCACATTTTTTAAACACAGTTATACACTGTATTTGATCTATATAAAATGTATTACGGTATGTCTTTCGAAGCTCCTTAAACGATTTAATTTGAGTTACATTGGTTCCTACTAAAATAATTGCCACTGTTTCATGCCTGTTCCTGGGGTTCGCGAATTGTTTTCCCATGTGATTGACGAAAACTGAAAACACTTGTGAAATTTAAGAGGATATGCGAAGTTATATCTGGAAGAGAACAGGCAGCACGTGGAAACAGTGTAGGATGTTGCAACTCTTACGTAAAGCTTCACATCTGGCCTCGCCCTGGGCGCAGAATACAGGTGCCCGTCTCGTGTGAGCGCACGAAGCTGGTTGTTATCGTTTCCCGTAGTTTTGGTAACCTTCCACGGCGGAACGTCAGCGGACTCGTAAACAGCTGCCAGTCTGCCTGCCTGCGGTGCAAAAATTCTACTACCGAGTGTATAGTTCAATAAGTAATGTAACACAATGTAAGGGGGTTCACCACCCCCCTGGAGCAAATGCAATCTCAATATATTGCTCAATTGCTAGATCGACAATTCACAGACGCTGCCTGAGACATAAAATATCTTTGCCCCTGTCAAAAGAGAGCTGCAGCAGAGCCGCAGGTCAGAGCAGTCTCTGCCGCAGTTGCAGTCGCTCGCTGCTACGGTGTAGTTGTAGTCTGTCGCTGGCACAGCGCAGTTTATAGTTAGTAGTTGTTAAAGTCAAAGTGCAGAACAAATTGTAAAATTTTATTATATGGAACTGAATAATTATTGTGATCAGCCGCAGAGCTAAATGATACCATGAAATGAGATGATGATGAACAAATGAATAATTGTTAATACAGGGTGTTACAAAAAGGTACGGCCAAACTTTCAGGAAACATTCCTCACACACAAAGAAAGAAAATATGTTATGTGGACATGTGTCCGGAAACGCTTACTTTCCATGTTAGAGCTCATTTTATTACTTCACTTCAAATCACATTAATCATGGAATGGAAACACACAGCAACAGAACGTACCAGCGTGACTTCAAACACTTTGTTACAGGAAATGTTCAAAATGTCCTCCGTTAGCGAGGATACATGCATCCACCCTCCGTCGCATGGAATCCCTGATGCGCTGATGCAGCCCTGGAGAATGTCGTATTGTATCACAGCCGTCCACAATACGAGCACGAAGAGTCTCTACATTTGGTACCGGGGTTGCGTAGACACAAGCTTTCAAATGCCCCCACAAATGAAAGTCAGGAGGGTTGAGATCAGGAGAGCGTGGAGGCCATGGAATTGGTCCGCCTCTACCAATCCATCGGTCACAGAATCTGTTGTCAAGAAGCGTACGAACACTTCGACTGAAATGTGTAGGAGCTCCATCGTGCATGAACCACATGTTGTGTCGTATTTGTAAAGGCACATGTTCTAGCAGCACAGGTAGACTATCCCGTATGAAATCATGATAACGTGCTCCATTGAGCGTAGGTGGAAGAACGTGGGGCCCAATCAAGACACCACCAACAATGCCTGCCCCAAACGTTCACAGAAAATCTGTGTTGATGACGTGATTGCACAATTGCGTGCGGATTCTCGTCAGCCCACACATGTTGAGTGTGAAAATTTACAATTTGATCACGTTGGAATGAAGCCTCATCCGTAAAGAGAACATTTGCACTGAAATGAGGATTGACACATTGTTGGATGAACCATTCGCAGAAGTGTACCCGTGGAGGCCAATCAGCTGCTGATAGGGCCTGCACACGCTGCACATGGTACGGAAACAACTGGTTCTCCCGTAACACTCTCCATACAGTGACGTGGTCAACGTTATCTTGTACAGCAGCAACTTCTCTGACGCTGACATCAGGGTTATCGTCAACTGCACGAAGAATTGCCTCGTCCATTGTGTGTCCTCGTCGTTTTAGGTCTTTCCCAGTCGCGAGTCATAGGCTGGAATGTTCCGTGCTCCCTAAGACGCCGATCAATTGCTTCGAACGTCTTCCTGTCGGGACACCTTCGTTCTGGAAATGTGTCTCGATACAAACGTACCGCGCCACGGCTATTGCCCCGTGCTAATCCATACATCAAATGGGCATCTGCCAACTCCGCATTTGTAAACATTGCACTGACTGCAAAACCACGTTCGTGATGAACACTAACCTGTTGATGCTACGTACTAATGTGCAATGAGTCGCATGTCAACACAAGCACCGAAGTCAACATTACCTTCCTTCAATTGGGCCAACTGGCGGTGTATCGAGGAAGTACAGTACATACTGACGAAACCAAAACGATCTCTAACATGGAAATTAAGTGTTTCCGGACACATGTCCACATAACATCTTTTCTTTATTTGTGTGTGAGGAATGTTTCCTGAAAGTTTGGCAGTACCTTTTTGTAACACCCTGTATAATGAAAAATCAACAGTGTAATTAAGTCAACCATCTATTATAAGGTAAATTTTTGTTGGCATGCGCGTAGTTAAGTCACTTGTCTGAGATGTTAATATGAATTTGTTCCAATCTTTTCTTTTGTGATTCGTCAGCACCTGTTGACCCAGATTTGTAATACATTCAATTTTCCCGTGTAATGGATTGTAGCTCTTTATCAATAACACAAAAATTTTGAGAATATAATTGTTTTTACCAGTCAACCATAAAAGTATAATTTCCCCTTAAGTCATTGCCAGTCCCGATCCCTTCATTTATCTAAATTAAAATATTCCAGAATTCTTGTCAGACCATAGTCATGTGCTCTTTAGTAATCAGACGACCAGCTGTGCAGCTGTGTCACTAAGTAAAGTCAGTTTTTCTAGTAATTCAGATCTCAGACAAATATTAGTATTAGTAGATATGCCAGCATTGAACTAAGCTGTGCCATTTACGAGCAGATATATAGACAGCGTTATCCAGCGACACTATCACAGGGTAAGAATTTTTCAGTTTATTTCTCACGGACAGATTCAGAATGATTTCACAGGGCCATGGCGTAGCGCTGCTTACATCAAAATTTATCAGTTTTTCATGAGTTAAGATTTATCAGTTTTCATACGTCAGAATTTAATTATTCACATTTAATTATTTTTATTTTTATTTTCTGTTCGGGAAGGTTACACATCATTATTTTATATTTTTTTATTTATACAGAAGGTTACCACATTTCCTTCTGAATGACAGATGGTTTTATTCAGGATTCCAATAAACCATATTATTTCCCAATCTTTTGGCTACGAAACCCTATTTTCCAACATAGTCTCTGTTCAATGCGGCGGACTTAAGCTGCCTTACTGTGAGGGCCTGTATGCCCGTGTGGTACCACTCTACTGGTCGACGTCGGAGCTAACGTCTTGCTGCAACAGTAACCCCCCAGTCATACACGTACTGCTTCCCGCCGCTGAGGATGCGGCTTTGAAATTTTCCTTCGGAGGAGAGGTGGTCTGGTGCCACTCCACGGATCGCCGTTCTGTTTCCTGTTCGAAGTGACGAACCCATGTTTCATCGCCTGTGACTATGTTCGACAAAAAAATTGTCAAGATCAGCCTTATAAAGCTCGAGCAGGTCCACACAGATGGTCCTTCGTTGCTCTGTATGGTCTTCTGTTAGGCGGCAAGGATCTCAGCCGTCACACACCTTTGCGTAGCTTCGCTTGTGGACGAAGGTGTCAGCATTACCAACAGAGACGTCCAGTCATGCAACGAGGTTTTTGATTGTCATCCGTCGATCACTTCGAATGAGAGTGTCCCCACGTTCCAACACTGCAGGGGTCACAGCTGTGTGTGGCCGGCCGGTTACGCGGGAGACTGGACAGGTTTGCATGACCTTCTTGCTATGATGACAGATGCCTTGTCCAATGACTCGCCGTGCTTTTGTTCACGGCCATATCTGCGTAGACGTTCTGCTAGCTCCTCTGAATATCTGCAATGCTCTGGTTTTCCGCTAAACGAAACTCAATGGCAGCTTCTCCGTGATAGGCGCCATTTTGAAGGCACGTATAGCGCCGCCACCAATCAGAAGTTCACGAAACTGTATAGGCTGATGCGGGAATATTCCACAATGCCCCACAACAAATTCCGCATTTTGCAGCCGAAGCTGGCCGAGGAAAAAATGTATTGCATTATTTTTTGAACGCCCTGTGTTCCATGGTCCATGGGTGTTGTTGAGGATGTCTGGTATTAATGGACAACATAAGTAGTTTCCAAAGACAATTCATATTTTGTTGTCAGTCGGGCCGGCCGGAGTGGCCGTGCGGTTCTAGGCGGTACAGTCTGGAGCCGAGCGACCGCTACGGTCGCAGGTTCGAATCCTGCCTCGGGCGTGGATGTGTGTGATGTCCTTAGGTTAGTTAGGTTTAATTAGTTCTAAGTTCTAGGCGACTGATGACCTCCGAAGTTAAGTCGCATAGTGCTCAGAGCCATTTTGTTGTCAGTCAACACCATTAAGTGTGTGGAAGGAAGAGGAACGGGAAGGCGAGGGGTTTGACAACAGTCACCATTACAGTCAGTGTTTTAAAAAAAACTTCGAGCGAGCAATGTATGGGAATAATTAAAGAATAACAGGAGCACGGCAACCAACCGCAATCTCACTGGTTTTGCATTATTTTTGCATATCCGGATTTCAGCTATAAACAGCCATCTTCAGTGCATTTCAGTGAGTTACCATCCAACAGTACATGCAACCACACCCAGATTTCAGCTATAAGTAGTCATCTTCAATGCATTCGTCACCATATGGTGGCATCTACTGCTACGAATTTGTTGGATTTATAACTCACTAAAATGCAGTGAAAAAGGCTGTTTATAGCTGAAATCTGGATATGTAAGAACAATAAAAAAAACAGTGGGACTGTGACTGACTGCTGTGACCCTATCCTTCCTTAATTAATCTACAATCGCAGTGCCCAACTATTCCTTGTGGAATCAAAGTTCGTCAATGTGTAGGAGTGTAGTGGCACATCTCAGTACACGTAACTTGCAGCCAGACAAGCAGTTTGGTTCCTCGAAAGGAGTATCCACAGAAAATGCAATTTCTTATTAGTGTGAGATACTAACAGCGCTAAACGATAGTCTGAGCACTGTAGATATTTTTGGTTTAACAGAAGCATCTGGCTGTGTGGACCAAGCAATGCTTTTGCGTAAAATTCTTCATTTGTGTGGCCATATTGTCCGTTGTTGCTTTATAATTCCTGAGGGCATATTTGTTCCGTCGTTACAACTGGTACAAGAAAATGCGTGTTTTCCTCCTCAGACGTGTTTCGCTTTATTGAAAAAAAAAAAATGGTTCAAATGGCTCTGAGCACTATGGGACTCAACTGCTGAGGTCATTAGTCCCCTAGAACTTAGAACTAGTTAAACCTAACTAACCTAAGGACATCACAAACATCCATGCCCGAGGCAGGATTCGAACCTGCGACCGTAGCGGTCTTGCGGTTCCAGACTGCAGCGCCTTTAACCGCACGGCCACTTCGGCCGGCGCTTTATTGAAGTAAAGCATCATCAGTGGTACGCAATTAAGGTTATTTACAATTTATAAGATCATTACGTTTCCACAGGTTATTAAATGTGGTGGTTTATATAGATTAAAATGAATCTTCTTAAAGTGGTAATAGAGGCAACCAGTGTACACGTAATGATATTTAAATTGTAAATATCTTTAATTACGGACCACTGACGGTGCTTTACTTCAACAAAGTAACCTTTGCATAAATTTGAACATTGTTGCATCAGGGAAAAAACTCAACAATGGCTCACTTCATATCTGGAAAGTACGAAGCTGAACGTTGTTTAACAGTTGTGGAAAGTGGCGGGTGTCACATCGATTTCGGCGCCATTGGTTTCCTTATTATATCCAATTATCAGCCGTTAACATGACAGGTGGCTCAAAAATGTTTTTCTACGCACATGAGACAAGTGTTACTGTGAAATACTTGGGATGTAGTATACATGATGTAGCTAATGGGGTAGTAGTATCAGCATGTGGCTTTCAAAGAACAAATTAACGTTTAACAGCTGCAAAACCCATTGCTTACAGTTTATGACAGGGAACTTCTGCAAAACCTTTATTTTACTGTCTCAAGGTAGTCAAACAGTCAGTGCGGGCGATCAGTTTAAATTCTTAAAATTAGAATTTAAAACAGTCTTGACCGCAATTTTTTTGAGTGAGTAACCGGTTTCGACTCTTTCATAGAGTCATCTTCAGACTCGAGAGCGGTGGATGGACACTGCCAGACGAGTTCCGTCGACCCCCGACGCTCGTGTAACTGCAGTGTCCATCCACCGCTCTGGAGTCTGAAGATGACTCTATAAGAGCCGGAACCGGTCACTCATTCCAACAAAAAAATTGCGATCAAGACTGTTTTAAATTTTAATTTTAACAAATTTTAAGGTCACTGACTATGTTTTCAAAAATTTCAAAAATTTTAAATTCTTATGACTGTGGGTTGATATAAGGCTTCTTGGAAGAATCACGTTCAAGATTTAGTGCATAAACTGAATGCTGTTCTCTTGGCTGTAATATTGATCTCCACTAAGTCTGTCACTGAAAATCGAAAGCTTTCTACTTCCCTCATTTCACTCTGTTATTTCGTATGGCGTATTTTGGGCAACTCTTTTCTCTCACCAATAAAATTTTTAGCCCAGAAGAGGCTGTCAGTTTGGTGTCTCGGAATTCTACCTCTGCCATCCCTCTATACGTATTCCATCATGGGATTTGTTCTGATAATACTGATTCAGTCAGAAGAAGCTGCAACATTCATTCATCGACCACTAGAGGAAAATAGGATAGGAACGGCGATAACATTTTCTTAAACATTGTTCGGAAATGTGTGCGCTATTCAGCATGTTTCATTTTCAATTGGCTTCCTGCAGAACTTGAAAAGACAAGTCATAAACCCAAATGTTCAAGTTGAAAGGCCTCCTTGTGGGACACTGTACAGGAGTTCCTCGTAATTGTTGAGAACTTCGCCGTAATACATTATTAATTCCTATATTCTCACAATGTTTTAGTGTTTTATGAATTTTTAAAATATTTTGTTTATAAATTTTGTAATTAACGTTTTGGAAACTACGTACTGGCTCGTTCCATGACCATGTAGCTTTGGTTCACATGGTCCAATGAAACATGACAGATGAATTAAAAAATAATGAAATGCTACGAAATACACTGGCATCCAAAATTAAAGCAACGAATAGAAATTTTGCAAGGTTGCGTTTATTCTGCCGCAGAATAGTATAAACAGGTGATAGTAAAGTAGAAACAGTGTAAAAATACAGAACATAAACACTGCAACATGTATGACAGTAGGCAAATGAATTCTTCGTTTTTTTTTTCCAACGTAACGGATTTGCGCACACATTCCGACAACTGATTAATGTTCTCAGTATGGCGTGTGATCAACTCTGGCAGCAATACAGGCCTGACAACGACTGGGCATTCTGTGAATGATGACGTCAGGTTCATGTTGAGGCAAGAACGCCCATTCTTCCTGCAGAACTGCGCGTAAGTCTTGGAGAATGGTTGGTGGATGATGATGTGATGCAACCCGTGTCCCTGGTACATCCCACACATGCTCCATGAAATTCAAACCGGGAGAGCGAGCGACCCATGCCACGTCAGCCACCCGTGCTCTATGACGTCTAGCATAATCGTCCACCAACATGAAGTCTGGCCCACAGCACCTCGCAACAACCACACATGATGTCCCAAGATCTCATCACGATACCCGACAGCAGTGAAACCTTGCCACTTTACTTGCACAGTTTCGTGGAGAGATGTTTCAGTGGTCAACATAATGCCTGCCCACGTCATTAGGGATCCTTCTCCATACCGATCTCTTTCCATAATGTCTGGATCCCAAAATCATGTTCCACGTTCCCTCCAGATGCGAATCCGTCGGTAACCACACTCCAGACCAAATTGGGACTCATCTGTGAAAAGAACATTTGCCCACTGTTCGATCATTCAGGTGGCATGTTGACGACTCCACTCTAGACGCTCCCTTCTGTGAAGACGCATCAGAGTTACACATACAGCAGGTCTCCCGCAACAATGGCCACTCTTCCGAAGCCTTCTTTACACCGTTTGCATCGATACAACACGTCCAGTGGATGCTGCAAGATCAGACGCCAGTTGCCGTATAGTACGAAGGCAGTACTGTCGTGCCCTTACAGTTAAATAACGATCCTCTCTTTCTGATGTCACACATGGCCGGTCCTGGTCTTTGGGATACAGTTTCGGTCTCTATAAACCGTCGTCACATCCGGGAAACAACAGAACGATTTCCATTAAGACACTGGACCACATCAGTTTGTGACTGTCCTGCTTTCGTTCTTCCTATGGCCCTCCAGCTCAGAGAGTCTGGCAGGCGTCTTCTCTGTACAATGCTGCACCATGTGTCACGACTGTGTACACAGTGATTATGTATGTGGGACTACCCTTCAAACACTACCCTGTTTAACAGGTGCACTGAGCGCAGTGGTTAGCACACTGGACTCGCATTCGGGAGGACGACGGTTCAATCCCGCGTCCGGCCATCCTAATTTAGGTTTTCCGTGATTTCCCTAAATCGCTCCAGGCAAATGCCGGGATTGTTCCTTTGAAAGGGCACGGCCGAATTCCTTCCCTAATCCGATGAGACCGATGACCTCGCTGTTTGGTCTCTTCCCCCAAACAACCCCCCCCCCCCCCCCAAATCAGGAGGTGCAATGACGTCATCGTTGGCGTGGTCATCCGTTGACCGGAATGCCATCTTCCACGACCAACGCTAGCGTACGGACATCTGTTGATAGTTTGTACGAGTACATCGTGAATTAGACACGGGACGGGGAAATAGCGGTTTGTTGCTTTAATTTTGGACACGACTGTAGCTCGTTTCCTTCTGCATCAGAATATGGTTTAGTTGTGAATTATGTAAGCAATTTTTATTACCAGTGTTATACACTACTGCAATAAAAAATCGAAACACTGTGAATGAAGCAGTATGTACATGATAGTTTTTCACGCTATAATATAATAAGCGTAGGAACATATGCATATGGATAGACTATTCCTCGTAGTTTTTGAGAACTTTTCACTGTATTGTGATTAGAGACAGACTATTTAGACCAACATTTTAAATATCTCGTTCGGGCTTTTATGTCTATAATGCAGCCCTGTAATTCTAATTGTCCATTCGGACAGATGTCATCTTAGGATATAGTGTTCTGCTCTAGTTCTTCTCCTAATTTCTTCAATGGGCTTTACCCATATGGTCTTCTATACACAATTTGTGACCCTTAGTACATAACTCCTAAGATTATTTAACTAGTTTATTTAATGGATTAAGTACGTCGGATACCACCATCTTTTCCAAAATAAATGAATAGTTAGAACGATGGTTCGAAATTAGGCAGAGTAGAATGGACTGGTTAGCATCCAGACCACTGTACGCTCGATTGTTTACTGCCAAGTTGCGCAAATCTGGTCCCTTAAAGGAGGATTCCTAATTCGATCATTTGTCTTGTGACCAAGGGAAACTCTCAGAGAATCTTGCTCGGAATCTGATATTGGAATTATTTTTATTTTGGGAGAATAAGTCCCAAACGAAAATATGAAGTCCTAATATGATTCCAGAGTCTTTACAGTCCCGATGTGTGAGGGACAGTCAATTGAAACCCGAACACCCACCACAACGGGGCAACGGAATGGTCCCACTCAAAACTTATCACCACAGGTGTTAAGACATTTATCCCACTGGGAGACGAAAGGATAACGGGACCGGCCGTTGACCTATCCTCAACTGCAGCCATTCTTCTACTTCCTCGTGCGACTGAAACCGATGCCCACATCCGCCTTTCTTCAGGGCGCCAAAGACGTGAAAATCCATCCGGCTGTAAGGCGGATGTTGCAGTGTTTCCCAACCAAATCACTGAAGCCTTGCCTTCACCCATCCTGATGGTTCTGTCCGACAGCATTCTAAGAACCCGAGGGCAGAGGGCAGAGCCAACAGTGGTAACTCCCACATCTTCGCCGCCAAGCTGATCAGGTCATGATGACCTTCTTCTTCGACTGCAGGGGCCGCCTGCTCGTCGATCACGTCAAGCATGGAACGATAATCAACGCGCAGCTCTATGAAGTCATTCTGCAGAAACTGCGATGGGACATAAAATCTAAATCACCAGGAATGCTGTCGGACGGAGTCACCCTGTTGCACACTGCCAATCGTTCGAAGACTACGCTGGGAAACACTACAACATCCTCCGTGCAGCCCGGATATTTCATCGTGTTATTTTCACATCTTTGGCGGCCTGAAGAAAGTCGTGTGTGGATGTCGGTTTCAGTCGGACGAGGAAGTTCAAGAGTGGGTGTGGTTGTAGATCCGTCAGCGGCTGACTGCGTTACACGGAAAAGGAAGTGATCGTCTCGTCTCCCAGTCGGTAAATGTCTTAATGAGTGTGGTGATTACTTTTGAATGGAACCATTCTATTCCGGTTTTCATTTGACTGCACTCTGCAATCAAGTTGGAGGTCCAAATCTGTGAACTCTTTTAGTAATGTACTGTATGGTATGAGGCTCTTGTTGGGTCTCTTCACGAAATGACCTATCCGCAAGTCGGAACTGTTCTCTAACTTCGGGCCCCACAGAACACAAACTATGAATTTCCAGGCTCTGGTCTATACTCTTGAAAAATTATCAGTTTCCTGCCTTGCTCTACTTTTAAGTGTTCCGCAGGCGCAGTCTGTGCGTCCGATTTACACTGTTGATTAGTGGGCTGCATAACAGTTAGGAGCGAAACACAGTCCGAACAAGCCACCATTCTCAAACTTCAACGCTCCACGACGCCGAAGATATGTACTTCCGAACATTTAAGCACCCGTACTGAAATGAGCGGACAGCTATTCCCTCTCTTGCCGGATGTAAAAGCCTTTTAGTTTTGTATTTTGGAAGGCAAGCAAACAGGCGAACTTTCATTGGGCATAATGTTTTCCTCGCTCGCTCAGTGTAAGTGTGATTGGGAGTATGAAGTGCGGGACCATTGCTGTTATCTCGATTTTTACTGATCTTCGTGGTTCTAGCTGCTCACTGGTTGCAAAACTGATCATTTGTGCGTGATGCTCTGCTACGTTACAACTGAATGTAGACATAACGAGTTATGTATGTCATAAAGCTTCTGCCTACAAAGCAGTACGAGGAGCGATCTATGATCAAGGGACATGTGATCAGCATGTCGCCAGTCCCTGCAGCCGCAATTCCCAGTAGATGTATCCTGAGGGTACCGCTGCTTCTTTATTCAAACTGCTCCTCATTTGTCCTCACGAGGCTGAGTGTTGTCGGTCTCAGAGTTCCTACCTACGAGACTTGTAAGTCTATACCGCAGCCCTATAATTGTGCATTGATAATGAGTGGTCGAATGTCAACTTAGGAAACAGTGTTCCTTGTCTCGAATGAAAAACAGCCCACAGTTGCACTAAATTATGTTTATTTTAAACCTTGACCATGGTTTCTGCCATAATAATATAGCCTTCTTCAGAAGTCCTAAAAAATCATCAAAATAACATCTAGACCAGTGATACAATCTACACATAAACTTCAAAATTACGTAAGTGATAACATAGAACTTACATAGACACTAATAAATGAGAAATGTCTTAACCCAGCGGCCATGGTCAAGGTTTAAAATAAACATAATTTGGCGCAGCCGCTGGGCTAAGACATTTCTCATTTATTACTGTGTATGTAAGTAATATGTTATCACTTACGTAATTTTGAAGTTTATGCATAGATTGTATCACTGGTCGAGATGTTATTTTGATAATTTTTAGGACTTCTGAAGAAGGCTACATTATTATAGCAGAAGCCATGGTCAAGGTTTAAAATAAACATAATTTAGTGCAACTGTGGGCTGTTTTCCATTCGAGGAAATTTCGTAACGGTTGCTGTTCTCGCTGCCATGATGAAAATAATGGAACAGTGTTCCATCCTACTTTTTCTAATTTTTTTATTTGGAATTTACCCATACGAACATCTGTTGGGTTGGTGCTTAAGTTCGTAGTATACTTTAAGCTCAATGAATAAGACAGATACACATAACAGAGACTTTGGTCATTAATAACATATTCTGCTTCACTGTTTACAACAGACTGCCGACGCTGGGGTAACTTTTCGATTACGCGACTGTAGAAATCAGGTGGTTTTGAGGCAAAGAACTCGTCGAGCCATGCTCGGAGCACATTTTCTCCCAACGAGACCATGCATAGTTTTCTTTGGTCAGTCTAGAAGAATACGGGCATGTGTTACCGTGGAGTAACATCACTTCACTCAGTCGTCCTGGTCATTGTTCTAGGACCACGCCTGCAAAATGTCTCACTTGTCGACAATAAATGTCAGCAGTGATGGTTACACCTCAACGAAGCAATTCGTAGTACATCACACGGTTGCTGTTCCACCAGGTGCATAATACTACCATTTGTGGATGCGCGCAGGTCTTTGTGCGGGAGTTGGTGCTCTGTTTGGGCCCAACCATTCCTTTGTTTTCTTATGTTAGCATAAAGACACCATTACTCGTCATCAGTAACAACACAGGATAGGAATGGTCGGTGTTTCGTTCACGAGCCAAGTGGTGATGAGCAAGCAGAGCAGCACATACAGCCATCCGCTGATTTTTGTGATTTTGGGTAACAGCATGCGGTACTCATACATCCGATTTTTGAAACTTGCATGCAAATGTCGCATGATGGTCGAACGACCACACTTCATCACATTTGTCAGTTCTCTGGTAAACTGACATGGATTATTGTGGATTAATGCGTTTAAACGATCTTCATCAAATCCCGAAGGTCTTCGTGAACGTGGAGATTCGCGAATGTCAAAACGACGCTCCTTAAAATGAGAAAACCATTTTCTTGCTCCATTGTGTCCAATGGCTTTATCCCCATACACTGCGCAAATATTTTCTGGCTGCCTCCGCTGCTGTCAAGCCCCCTCTCCCCCTCCTCCCCCATTGAACTCAGAAGAATATATGAGTTGGCTCTCCATTTTCAGCAAACACAGCTCCACGGCCACAGCTCTGCTCACAGTTTCCAAATGACAAAATGACTATATGTAAACTCAAACAGCAACAGTGAACTACAAATAAAAGATAACAGTCGGTAAATAAACCCATAGCAACCAGAATATCAACGAGCAAAACAAAAACGCTACGAACTTATGCGCCAACCTAATATATACAGAATGAGATTTTCACTCTACAGTGGAGTGCGCGCCGATAGACGAGGTACTGGCAGAAGTAAGGCTGTGAGGACGGGGCGTGAGTCGTGCTTGGGTAGTTCAGTTGGTGCCGGCACGGTAGCTCAGCGTGTTCGATCAGAGGGTTTAACTGCCTTCTGTAACAGAAAACTGAGTTAATCGATTCACAACGAACTTAAACGGATGTCTTACGACGTCCGCCCCGAGCAGATACAACGAACAAAAGCGAACAAAATGAGATTTAAAAAAAAAAAAAAAAGTTGCTAGAGCACTTGCCCGCGAAAGGCGAAGGTCCCGAGTTGAGGTCTCGGTCCGGCACACAGTTTTAATCTGCCAGGAAGTCTAATATATACAATTTGTAATCCTTAGTGCTTAATTCCTAAGATATGCAGTACGTACTAGTAGCAAGATGGAAGAACACACGGTACAGGGAATCGAATTCAGGTCATTCCACACCGAAGACAGCTACGGAGTTAGTAATTTTTACTGAATTGTCCAGAATTTATCATAAAGACAGTTTACACTAAGAGGAACACTACATTCCGAGACTTACTTCCTGAAGGATGAGCACCGCAGGAAGGAAGTCAGCTGATGTGATACAAGCAGAAATGGATATCGATTTAGAAGTCATTGGGGACTCAGTATTAGAGTCAAAATTTGATAAAGCTTTGGAAGCCTTGCTCTCCGCCAAGGCAGAAGGAATAGGTAACATCTCTTCTGAGTTTCTAAAATCGTTGGGGGGAGTGGTAACCAAACTATTATTCAAGTAAGTATGTAGAAACCATGAGACTGAGACTTACCATCGGACTTTCGGAGAGATATAATCTACACAATCCCGAGCACAGAAAGGGCAGATAAGAAAAAGGAAGAAAGATTAGGGGATTAAACGCCCTGTCAACATCGAGGTCATTAGAGACGGAGCACACGCTCGGAATACTTCAAGGATGGGGAAGGAAATCGGGTCTACCCTTTCAAAATTACGATTTCGACATTTGCCTGGAGCGATTTAGGGAAATCACGGAAAACCCAAACCTAGATGACAGGAAGCGGATTTGAACCGTCATCCTACGGAATGGGAGTCCAGCGTGTTAAAGACTGCACCACATCTCTCGCTATGGCAGATTAATAAGATAACTATCGCACAATGAGATTAACAGCTGATGTATCAAAGTTTTTGTCAAGATTAACATATATAAGAATGGAAAACAAAATTTAGAATATTTTAGAAGACGATCATTTTGGCTCTAGGAAAGGAAAAGACGCCAGAGAGGGAGTTCAGCGATTGTTCTTGATAATGAAGGCAAGACTCAAGACAAATTTACATACCATTGTAATTGGTTAAAACGACAGTCTATTTGCAATCTAGACTGTTATTTTAACCAAATTATAGCACCAAATCGCTGTTGAACAATGTTATCTAATTTATGAACAATTTACCAAGTCAGGTACGAGGAGAGCTAAAGATTTTCAGAAAGATCAGAAAGAAAATCATGGAGTTAAATTCTAAAATTGATTTTAACAAACAGTGCTTAAATTTCAAAGTTATACCAAATTGTGCGAAAAGAATAGTCAACATAAGATCTAATGTCAATAAATTTGTACAAAGGAAAAACTGTTTCCTTTGGATCAAATACGAAATTAGGGTGCCTTTAAATAGGAACATTTCTTGGACCTTAGAATGTATAAATTACACCTCTCATTAAATAAATCATTATCTCCCCTTGTGTTTTCTATTGTCCTTAGCTTAATAGATCAAAAACTAAAAAAACTGCGATCTTGACTGTTATTTTAACCAAATTATAGCGCCGGATCGCTGTTCCCCTACGGGAAATGTTGTCTAAATTTATGAGCATAGGATTTGTCTATGCAGAAAAAGCGTCCGACAACGTAAATTGATGCAAGATGTTTGAAACTCTCAGAAAAATAGGCGTAGCTATTGGGGAATACCGCTGATAGACAATACGCAGTAGTACCGAGGGGAACAATATGATTGGAAGACCAGCAATGAAGTACTCGGATTAAGAAGGACATAAGGCAAGGAATAGCTTCCCTGGTACTAGAAAGAGCCATAGTGCAAAAACAGTAGGGGAAGACAGACGCTGGAATATATCCAACATGTGTAGCTTCACATCAAACCAATCAGAAGACTGATGACCAAAAAGGATCCTACAGACTGCACTGAGAGAACTAAACAATCAAACAAGCTCTAAAGCGCGTCATATCAAGTGAGATGGTTTGCCTATCTCTTCACGTATGTTGCAAACAGACTTTCCGAGCAGTTCCTCCGGCGGCCCGAGCACTAAGTATCCTCCGTACCCCGATGTATTGACGTCAGAAGGCAGCCGTATTAATACCTCGCTGGAACGTGGCGTCGGATGAGCAAACAAGCCGCCGGTAAGCCAGCAGCAGAAAGGAGGAGGCCCCGCGAAAAATATTTTTCAACACTTCACTCCGAGCGTTGAAAAGGGCGAAAGAGAGTGCGCAATACACTACTCCCTCAAAAATTCATTCACTAAAAATTTACGAGTCTATATTTACCTTCTTCTTCTCCTTTCTTCAAGAGTTGGATATTTATCTGTTACGTCCTATTTTTCAGCGACTCTGTCGTCTGTCGTTAGTTACTTTCTGAGCTGTCTCTCTCTTTCTTGATCTTTCCCCTATTGTAGCGTAATTCATTATCATTTTAGACATTCAATTATCGTTTATTCTTGTGATATATTCTCTCAATTTAAGTTTATACTCTATGATCTGTTCATTTATTCATTTATGCCTTTAAATCTTTGTGTCTCGTTGTTATATTCCTTATATAAAATACTCTCTATGTACAGCTACTCTTCTAAAAAAAACTCAATTCCGCAGCTTGTATTGTTCGTCCATTTCCAGCTGTTATTGTCCAAGTCTCGCTCCCGTAAAGTATAAGTGGTATTTCTGTTGTCTCGTAGGACTTTACTAGGGTTTTTTTGCTCATCTTTTTATTGGTGTTCCGTTTACGATTCCATTACGTACAGGGTATTTGAAAGTCTTTACATCAAACGACTAGAGGTAATAGATCACGTTGTGGGCAACAAATTTTGTTGGAGACGAAATGTTCTCTGACGCTTCCTGGCGTCCTTTAGTATTCGCCGACCCTTATATGACGAGATTTCACCGAACTAGCAGGGTCTCCTACCCAGGTGTGCTGCATACTACCGATTCCAGTAAATTGATAGAGTGAGTTTTAACAAGAAATGCTTACGAATGAGTGTCTCTAAGTGCAAAAAGATATTTTAGAAGCTAATTAGAAGTTTTAATTTTGCTGGACCCATACCTTTTCACACAGAGCGGATGACTAGATCAGAGGCAACACGCAGGCCATATGCACTCCGCAGAGTGCCTAAGCCCTGTCATCTGCCAGGGGCATAACCAATATAAAAGGGCGTCTAGCGTTGCTGGTAAGTGTCAGTGAATATTTTATCTCCAACAAAAGTTGTTCCCCATGATGTGATCTGTCATCACCTTCAGATGTGTTGTGAAGAAACTTTGAAACACCCTGCATATCCTCTTCGGCCCGTAGGCGCACCATGGAAATCGTGAGAAATTCACACCATAAAGTTAGTAAACGGTTTTTACCAACTCAAGGCCTGTATCACACATTCGTTTAGGTTGCATAGCTTATATCTGCTGCTACATCATACCACACTCCGCTTACAGTGCCAATTACGATGGTTTGAAGATACGACTCACCAGAATGACGAAGAATGCCTCTAAATGTATCTAAGAAGGATGTATTTCACGCACACGAATTGTGAACGAGAAGTGAAATATATATTTGTGTATACTTAACAAAACTGCTTTTTAAAAGTCCATGCAGGAAACTCTGCATGTGTGTTATAAAATATTTTTTCTTCTATTGGTTAAGATCTGAAGTACACATATGTGTAGCATAAATCTATTAGAAAATATAAAAAATAAAACAATTTAACTTATAATGTAACTATGTGTAACAACAATATTTCCTTTCTTATTTTATCAGCATGTCAGGAGAGTATATATATATATATATATATATATATATATATATATATATATATATATATATATAATGCAGAGAGTATGTATGCTAGTATGTGTGTCTGGGGTCTACTCCCAAACTCGTGAATGGATTTCAACCGAATTTGGCACAGAAACAGTTGGCCTCATGTGTATCTGCACTGTGGGAGTAGAGATACCAGCAAAAATGCATTTTTCCAGCCCCTGGTGTGCAGGCTACCCTGTATGGCAGGGTGGAGAAGGTTAGTGTTTAATGTCCAGTCGACAACGAGGTCATTAGAGACGGAGCACAAGCTTGGATTAGGGAAGGATGGGGAAGGAAATCGACTGTGCCCTTTCAAAGGAACCGTCCCAGCATTTGCCTGAAACGATGTAGGGAAATCACGGGAAACCTAAATCAGGATGTCCAGAGACGGATTTGAACCGTCGTCCTCCCGAGTGCGAGTCCAGTGTTTACCCTGTATAACAGACATGTGTGGGAACAGTATCGGTCTGCCAAATCAATCTGTTTTGCAGGTCAGCCTACATGCCAAGGGAAAGAAATGGTTTTCCAGCACCCAACATGGAGGGTATCCCGCATGACAGGCGTGTTGTGTTGGAGTAGTATTATCCTGCTTCATCGACCTGCTTTGCCTGGCAGCACTTACATCAGAGGAAAATAAACGATCTTCAAGTCCCTGATATATAGACTGCTCTGAGTGACTGCCATGTTACTGTAGTAGTGTCTGCCTGCTGTATTGAACTGTATTGCCTGGGTTACCCATGACAATGAATATGGCTGGGGCCACGTTGAGAAGGTTAGAGGAGGGGTGGAGAAAATGGATAGAGAGGAGGAGGGAGAGATGCATGAGGGGCAGTGGACAGGTGGAAATGAAGAGGGGGAAGGCAGAGATGGAAAGAGGGGAAGGAGGAGGAGACTACAGTCAAAGGGAGGTGGCGGAGGTTATGAATAAAGAAGGGGGAAAGGAGGATATGAAACTGAGAGAGCAGCGAGGAAGAGACAGATCAGGTTGGAGGATGAGGTGAAGAGGGAGAAAGAGGCAGAGAGACAAAGGGAGACAGAGGTGGACACAAAAAGAGGCAGGAGAAGGTTTGTTCAATATATGTGTCAAATGAAATGCATACGTGAGCATACCAGTGGTGAAAAGACTAATATACACACATTGATCTGTGACAGTACACACTGGTATGCCTTACCAGTACCTCTGACGAAAAGAAATAAGAACTGCAGGTTTTGAGATGTGAGATAAGAGAACTTTTGCTGAGGTTGAAGCTATGTAAAACAAATCTTGTATTGACACTTCAAATATGCTCATAAAAGCACTAAAAATAACGTTTTAAGAGGTTTAAATTTCCAAAACTTCCTTCAGAAGACCACAGTATCGGAAACTCTGTTTATACAGATCAAGCAATATATACATATATAAGCTCGTCATCTGTCAATGTAAAACTTGGAATATTTTATATTTTCTACAGCGAGTAAAGTTCATTTTTGATTACTGGTGTTATTTATGGATAGAAATTAAAACTGTGATACTTACATAAAGAAGTCGCACAAAGAGGGATATTATAAAAATGGGAAATATGGTAAAACTTTAAATTTACGCTTTGATAGTTAACATGAGAAGAAAATTCAGGAAAAGAAAGGAGACACAGGAAGAATACTCACAAGAAAAAAGTATTGCCCTATTTAATGACAAACTATACTTGCCTTGTACCCCGCAGACTGACGTCAAACCAACTATCCTCAGGTTGAGCCGCCTTATCGGTCTCCATTGCTATTTGTAGCGGTGCCAGTTTTTCGTACTATACCGTAATTTATTTAGAATTTAAAATTATATCCGCTATGGATAATGAATTTGTTATCTCTTAGATTGGTCTATACAGTGTATACACACACCAAAGAAAGTTTTGCATCACCCCGGCTCCCAGAACTCCTGAAGATAGACGTTGACTGTGGATATTGTATCACAGACACAGTCCCTTTGACTGTTCAGAGATGTCACTACACCTGCCCAAAGATGTAAACAATCATGCATGAGCAGCGTCTATTAGACGGAGGGGGTCCGACAGCCGATCAGTTCCAGTCATACCACCAGGAAGGAGGTACACGACTCGTGCTTAGTTCAACCATGACTAGATGTTCAATACCGCTGTTCGATGGTGTCCGCATTGTTACTTTGTGCCAGGAAGGGCTCTCAACAAGGGAAGTGTCCAGGCGTTTCGGAGTGAACCAAAGCGATGTTTTTCGGACGTGATATAGATACAAAGAGACAGGAACTATCGATTGATGTGCCTCGCTCAGGCCGCCCAAGACTACTAATGCAGCGGATGACCGCTACCTACGGATTATGTCTCGGAGGAACCCTGACAGCAACGCCACCGTGTTGAATAATACTTTTCGTGCAGCCACAGCACGTCGTGTTACGACTCAAACTGGGCGCAATAGGCTGCATAATGAGCAACTTCACTCCCGACGTCCATGCCGAAATCCATCTTTGCAACGACGACACCATGCAGCGTGGTACAGAAGGGCCCAACAACATGCCGAAGGACCGCTCAGGATTGGCATCACGTTCTCGTCACCGATGAGTGTCGCAATGCCTTCAACCAGACAATCGTCGGAGACGTGTTTGGAGGTAATCCGGTCACGCTGAACGCCGTAGACACACTGTCCAGAGAGTGCAGCAAGGTGGAGGTTCCCTGCTGTTTTGGGGTGGCATTATGTGGGGCCGACGTACGCCGTAACGGCTGTACGATACGTGAATTCCATACTCCGACCGATAGTGCAATCATATCGGCAGCACATTGGCGAGGCATTTGTCTTCATGGATGACAGTTCGCGCCCCCATCGTGCACATCTTGTGAATGACTCCCTTCAGGATAACGACATCGCTCGACTAGAGTGGCCAGCACGTTCTCCAGGCATGAGCCCTATAGAACATGCGTGGGATAGATTGAAAAGGGCTGTTTATGGACGACATGACCCACCAACCACTTTGACGGATCTATGCCCAATCGCCGTTGAGGAGTGGGACAATCTGGACCAATGGTGCCTTGATGAACTTGTGGATAGTATGCGACGACGAATACAGGGATGCATCAATGCAAGAGAACGTGCTGCTGGGTATTAGATGCACCGGTGTGTACAGCAATCTGGACCACCACTTCTGAAGGTCTCGCTTTATGGTGGTACAACATGCAACGTATGGTTTTCACGAGCAATAAAAAAGGCGGAAATCATTTTTATGTTGACCTCCATTCCAGTTTCATGTACAGGTTCCGGAACACTCGGAACCGAGGTGGTGTAAAGCTTTTCGCACAGTACAGCGCTCGGTCGGCAACGCCTATATAAGACAAGTGTCAGGCGCTGTTGTTAGATGGGTTACTGCTGCTCCAATGCCAGGATATCAAGATTTAAGTGAGTGTTATAGTCGCCGCACGAGCGATGGGACACAGCATCACCGAGGTAGCGATGAAGTGGGGATTTTCCCGTACGACCATTTCACCTGTGTACCGTGAATATCAGGAATCCAGTAAAACATCAAATCTCCGACATCGCTGCGGCCGGAAAAAGATCCTGCAAGAACGGGACCAACGATGACTGAAGAGAATCGTTCAACGTGACAGAAGTGCGGCCATTCCACAAATTGCTGCAGACTTCAATACTGGGCCATCAATCAAGCGTCAGCGTGCGAACCTTTCAACAAAAAACATCATCGATATGGGCTTTCGGAGCCGAAGGCCCACTCGTGTACCCTTGATGACTGGACGACACAAAGCTTTAGGCCTCGCCTGCACCCGTCAACATCGACCTTGGACTGTTGATGACTGGAAACATGTTGTCTGGTCGGACGAGGCTCGTTTCACATTGTGTCGAGCGGATGGACGCGTACGGGTATGGAGACAACCTCATGAATCCATGGACACTGCATGTTGGCAGGGAACTATTCAAGCGGGTGGAGGCTCTGTAATGGTGCGGGGCGTGTACAGTTGGAGTGATATGGGACCCCTGATATGTCTAGATACGACTCTGACAGGTGACACATGCGTAAGCACCCTGTCTGATCACTTGCATCCATTCCTGTCCTCAGTGCATTCCGACGGACTTGGGCAACTCCAGCAGGACAATGTAACACCTTACACGTGCAGAATTATTACAGCGTGGCTCCAGTAACACCCCTCTGAATTGAAACACTTCCGCTGGCCACCAAGCTCCCCAGACATGAACATTATTGAGCATATCTGGGATGCCTTGCAACGTGCTGTTCGGAAGAGATCTCCCCCCACTCGTACTCTGCAGGATTCATGGAGTCAGTCGCCTCTAACACTACTTCAGACATTAGCTGAGTCCATGCCACGTCAGTACAACATTTGCCCGTTTGTTGTTTCTTTCTAGAGAATCGAGCTGCCTCATACCCGAAGTTTCAACAATACAGTGTTTTATTGGTTCCTACTGATTATCCCGGAGATACCAAGAGAAGATAACTGAGAAAACTATCACACCAAGAGCTTAACAGCTCATACATTCAAGTCTCTGACAAGAAAATGCACACAAGAATGGAAAAGAAGATTGAGGATCTGTTAGTTGACGATCAATTTGGCTTTCGGGAACATAAAGGCATCAACGAGGCAGTTCTGAGGTTACATTTGATAATGAAAGCAATACTCAAGAAAAACAAAGACACTTTTACAGGATTTATCGACCTAGAAAAAGCTTTCAAAGATGTAAAATTGTGCACAAAATTTTCGAAATTCTGAGAAAAATAGTAACAGTCTATAGGATAAGACCGGTAACTCACAAAGTGTACAAGATCCGACAGGGAACAACAAGAATGGAAGATCAAGAACGAAGTGCTCAGACTAAAAATGACGTAAGACAGGTATGCAGTCTTTCGCCCTACTGTTCAACCTATACATCCAAGAACTAACGACAGAAATAAAATATAGGTTCAAGAGTAGGATTACAATGCAGGCTGGAAGAATATCAGTGGTATGACTCGCAATGACATTGCTGTACTCAGTAAAAGTGAAGAAGAACTACGGAACTTGTTGAGTGGAACGAATAGTCTAGTGAGTACAGAATATGGATCTAAAGTAAAGCGAAGAAAGACACAAGTAATTAGGAGTAGCTGAAAGGAGGCAAACGATTAACTTAAAATCAAAATTGGTGACCGCAAGCGGATTAAGTCAAGGAACCGTGGTACCTTGGAAACAAAATAATCTGTGGCGCAAGGAGCAAGAGGACCATAAAAAGCAGACTAGAACGGGCAAAGAGGACGCTCCTGACCAGAATGAGCCTTCTAGTATTAAACATAGGCCTTAATTTGAGGAAGAAATTTCTGAAGATTTACGTTTAGGGCACAACATTGTATGGTAGTGAACATGGACTGGGAAAACCGGAAAAGAAGAGAGATGTGGTGATGTAGAAGGATCAGGCAAAGGTCCCGAGTTCGAGTCTCGGTCGGGCGCACAGTTTTAATCTGCCAGGAAGTTTCATATCATGAAAACTGTTTAAGCTGATAGGACAAGAGGGGAAGAAATGAACATATGGGAAACACTGACAAGAAGAAGAAGCAGGATGACAGGACTTGAGACATCAGAGAATATCTTCCGTGGTACTAAAAGGGAGTGAAGAGGTAAAAACCGTTGGGAACGGCAGAGATCGGAATATATCCGACAAATAATAGAGTGCAAATGCTACTCTGCGTTGAACTGGTCGACAGAGGAGAATGGCGGTTCGCAACAAACTATTGTATGTCTCAGATACGTGAAAAAACTTAATCATTGTGATAACTTCAACAATGAATCAACAGAATCATTAAATCTGCTACGGATACTATACTAAACATGCTTTACACGTTTTCCTCAATTCATTAGGCGCTGCCCATTATTCGATGAAAGTCTTACAACAGCCAAACAGCTCGAAAGATCTCTATTGTTGTGCTTTAGCTGCTCCTCTATCATATACAATAACCTGAGATGTATACCACTTAATATTAATAATGTAGCTCCCTGCTTACTGTACTTCTGTCGTAATGGCATGGACGCCTTGGCATTTAAACGTGTAACGTTACGGGATTTCTTGCAAGTGAAGTAAAAATAAGGAAGAATGAGATCCATAAAGTTTCTGAAAGTTATTACAGTATGGTCAAGTGGTGAAAACAGGCAGATTGATTGACAGTTGTCATAAAAGTTTTAAGAGTATGGTACAGCGACATGATGTAAAAAAACTATACTGGAGGAACCGACGTTCCGACCACGTACAAAAATGTGACCTAAACGCTGGTTTCTCCAGTACAGTTTTTTACATTATGTCGCGGTAGCATACTCAGAAAACCTTATGTCAACTGACTGGCCGCGGAAGCATATGCAATTATATTACGCTGATTGACAGTGTATTTTTCTTGGTTGTTGTATGAAGGATATGTTTATAATCCAGTATTCCATATTGTTAAACTGGTTTACTTCCTATAGCGTGTATGTAGTTCATGCGGCGCTTTTATGTGCACGTTCGATGTTCTCTACTATTGTCACCTGATATGGATTCCAAACACACGAGAAATACTCCATAACAGGATTTGCAGTTATTTTTTGAGTAGCCGTAGTTTTTCGCTGAACTGAAGCGTGTCGCTTTTTCGCCACTCAGCAAATGTCGCAGTTACCTTGGGTGAAGCGTTACATAAGGAAAAGCACTAGAAATCCAAGCAAGCGAGAGGCTTCCATAAGTTTGTAGAATATCGCTAGACTGCAGTTCGCGTGGGAGAGAAACAGTTAGTAAAACGCTTGTAATATTTCTATCGATAAACCAGTTTCTATTATCGTGGAATACGAAGCTAACACAAATTACGGTACAAACAACAACAGATTTGTTGACTCACAGAAACGGCGACAAATTTGAACTGGGGGTAGCTCTTCTAAGAGCAGTGGGAAGCTTGAAAATAGCAGAAATTATTAAAATACGTTTGGATTAGTTAGAAATCGCAGTCATTCTTCCCAGGTTCGCTCCATCAGTGGAACAGGAATAACCATTATGTTGTACAGTGTGAAACGTCCTTTGATATGTAGTTCACCCTCATTTCCAGTGCGTGAATATTTCTGTTGCTAATTTCAAGACATTTCTTTACCACGTACAATGCTTGCAGCCAGCTATACATCCATTTACTGCACTCTTCATATACTGTGCGGTGTTCTGCAAGTCTAGTGAACCCGGTGTTATTAGACACGCGATTCACTAATGAACTGGATTCAGCTGTGAACTCGCAGATGATGTTTTTACATTTTCCAAGTATGCGGTATAAATCTTCTATATAATGCATCTTGAAACACCACTCACGGAAGCGTCCACCATTAGAGCACCAGTAATTTGCTCACATTTGAATCTACTAAGCTCCGACATGATGCACTCACAACTACACGAAACACTCTTCTGACCACCACTGACACATGGAACATATTAGGGGCACTGTACAGGTGCCGTTCATACAACAGCGCAATCTGAAGGCTTGGCTAATATCTGCATTTATGTTCAAACATGCATTTCTCACTGTATTTTTATATCTTTGTTCATCCGCTATATAAGAAGTCATTCTTCCCTAGCGTCAGTAAGAAGCCTTAATATGCAGTACAATGTAAAGACCCACTGGCCAAGTACTTTACAGATATTTGTAATGTATTTACTTACGTAGAGAGTGAGACGTGTCATTAACACCTTAAATGTAAACAATTGTGCAGCAGGGATGGCGGTTATCACTGAAAAACCGGACTTCGGTTATATAGTTTTTCTTTGACGCCAGTTTAACCTGACTGTTAAAACTGCTCGAAATAACCACTTTCTGAATTAACCGATTTTCAGTTTTTTTATTCATATTATTTCTCGTAATAAACGTAGAAATCAAACAAAGACTGGTAAATTTTGACTCATCTCCAAGATATCCTGAATCAAAATATTAATTTAATAGGCAAATAAAATAAAAGTCTCTCCGTCCAACATTCCTACTACTTTTCTCGAAAAGCGATTGAATGCCACAAAAATTCATCAGTATTCTCCTACAGATTCTAATTTTTTGAAACTCTGCTCGAAAAGCATTTTGTAATCGGGGAACATTCCACTCTTTGAGCATTACGACTATTTAGTGCTAAAGGATGAAAACTGATGTTGAAGAACTCTATTTTTCGTGTTAATTTGTCCGTTTTCAAGGGCTACAAGCAGAGAAAAAAAATGGCTCTGAGCACTATGGGACTTAACATCTGTGGTCATCAGTCCCCTAGAACTTAGAACTACTTAACCTAAGGACATCAAACACATCCATGCCCAAGGCAGCATTCGAACCTGCGACCGTAGCAGTCGCGCGGTTCCGGACTGAGCGCCTCAACCGCGAGACCACCGCGGCCGGCTACAAGCAGAGAAGTTTTTAACTTATTACTGTCACCACAATTTCTTTCCTCTTTTATTATTTCATTGCGTGGCAGACAAATGAAACATTGTACTTCACTGTTATGTCACTTCGTAAAAATATTTCCACACTACGATTAGTGCCATTCTGCAATACAAAGGATGTGCAGTGACGACAGCGAAAAACATCGTGGAAGCAAGTTCAGCACACTGCACTTACACGCATACCTTAAGTCACGACACACGGCAACATGCACTACGCATTTTTAATACATGCGACACATCTTCCGCAAACCGTTTTTCGCTGTCCTGTTTACATGTTAAGCCGGCCGCGTTGGCCGAGCGGTTCTAGGCGCTTCAGTCGGGAACCGCGCGACTGCTACGGTCGCAGGTTCGAATCCTGCCTCGGGCATGGATGTGTATGTCCTTAGGTTAGTTAGGTTTAAGTAGTTCTAAGTTCTAGGGGACTGATGACCTCAGATATTAAGTCCCATAGTGCTCAGAGCCATTTGAACATTTTTTTTTTTTTTGTGTGTGTTAAGGCCTGAAGCGGATTTGCTAGTCCAGTTAAATATGGCGTCTCGAAAACAGCTGACCCAGTTTCTGATGCAGTCAATACAATCGTTATTTCTCTTCACTTGGACATCACAGGTGGAGTTTCATGCTCAGTCTAATATTTCTGCTTCTCCTTCACTGCACAATATACCCATATTAGCCGAATATTCTAAAAACAACTTGACAAACCAACCACGTTTCAGAACCGGTTGCGTTTACATGGGAGCGAAAATCGATTTAAAACCAGCAACTAGAAGCAGATTTCCAGAATCGATTTTGAAGTGTTTATATGGCCACCCAAAGCGGTAGTGGGAAATCGCTTTACGAATTCCGGTTTTGAGAGCCCCGTGTAAACGGGGTGATGGACGTTATTGTCTCAGCAACATTGTACCAATTATTCTGAGAGATGTTTGTTGCTCGTTTCTGCCGGCATTGTTATTAGCAGAGCACTGATCGCTTTTCCCATTTTCTCTAAGAAAGCGATGTTTCAAACCAGTGCAAATTTTACAAAAAAAATATTCATTTTTTAAACAGTTTATTTAAAAACGAGAACTTTTGGGCACTGCTCGTGTAGCTAATCGATATTTCTGTTTTTTACTCCGTTATTACTAAAAAATAAAATCACCTGTTATAACCGAGACCAAACGAGTACCTTAAAATACCGGTTACTTGGAACTAAAATACCGCTATCGTTTCTCCTGTCCCTACTGTGCAGTGCCCACCGCGCTATGCAACCGAATAGCGCGGTGCTATCCGCGCTGCCACCGGCCCGCTTCTCTTTAACGGCGAAAGTTGGCAGCATTTCCACTTGCCAGTTGCCGCCATCCGCCTGCAGGGTTCGCGCACGTCAGGGGCTCCGATATTACCGGCAGCGGCAGTCGATAACGAACCATTCCTACTGTGCCGTATAGTGTGCGTTCAAATCAAGTGGCGGTATGTCTTCCACCATCTCCAAGCTGTCCAGGGCCGTGAGCCTGCTCTCGCCGAAATCGCCCAGTTTCGCCGCACCCGTCTACATCAAGCAACAGCGAAACTGTGAGTACACTATTTGTCGTATAAAACCTTGCAGTAAACAGCTTCTAACGGAGCCCTCTTCTCACACGTCTTTCATCTGCGTGCGACGAGAAAGAGCATTTGTTTGTCAACACACGGCTGTATACAACAGAGGAACAGATAACGTTTGTTATGTGAACTTCGTTTTTTTCACTAGTAGCAATGTTGGTTTCGTTCAGAATTCACGGTGTCTTAAAAATTAATCACATTAGTACAGCCAGTGCGAGCTCAGTGATCAGCGTGCAATTGTAATTGATTTGTTCTTACAATAATGTGCGAATATTAAGTGTAGACCCTAGCAAGTACCTGCTGTACTTTGACCAAACTATTCTGCGAGCTCCCCTGCTAAATGCCAGTTGCGCCATGACCTACTACAGCTGCTCAAAGTAGACTGACACATGTATGCATAATACTTGCAGTCACTAGACGTTATATAATTGTGTGTGTGTGTGTGTGTGTGTGTGTGTGTGTGTGTGTGTGTGTGTGTTGGGGGGGGGGGTAGGTTTTACAGCCTAGACACCTGTTATCCCATGTGTCCAGACAGACGGAATCGGGCATCGCTACTTACCACTTGAGTTTCGGAAGAAAAAAGAAGGCCCAGTAATTAATTTCTGCTCGAGATACCTATCTCTGAAAAGAGATAAATCTGCCGTTCTTTGGAAATAATGCTTGAAACTATTCGGTTAACTTCAGCGTATTTTGGCCGTGAAAACAGCCACTGTAACATTTGAAATCGTGAAAGTATGCGCGTGCTGTACCTGTGGCCCTTGCGCATGCGCATTTTTGCTGGAGCCATCAGAAGATTGTGCTAGGCTTTCTTAATGAAATACTCGACTTTACGTGAGGTCGTGGTCGTGAGAGACTCATGAAGTACAGTAAGGATTTTCGCAAAAGACTAGCGACTGCTGATGTAGCACATCGTTTCGCTCTCTGGAATGCCTCACAGTAATCTCTGTAGAAAGGGTACTTAATATCTAGTGACGTTTGAGTGCAATGTATAAAAAATCATGACGGCGAGAATGCCCACTGGAGTCACTTAACCGTGACGGCGAGAATATCAACTGCAGCCATTTAATTTCATCGAAAACAAAAGTGAGAAAAAGTGCTATTTTGTTGTAACTAGTTTCGGGCATGAACCCATCTTCGGACTGGCTGATACGTTACAGTGCTTAAACACTTTTCTGCCACGTATGTGGTAGGTGTCGAGTGCAAAGTCCTGTCCTATCACCCAGATCTAGGTTTCCTGTAGTTTCCCTAGACCCCCTAAGCCAAGTGACAGGGTGGTTCGCGATGAAAGGGATGAAAGGCTGATTTTCGCCCTACTCCTCTGAGTACGAATTAGTCTCTAATGATCTCATCGTCGACACACGCTAAACCTTAGTCTTGCTTCCTATTTGGAATTATCTCAAAAATTGGAGATTGACGATAGTATGATAATTCCAGTCTTCACATTGTTGGTTTCGGCAATTATTCGTCCTCTTCAGATGTGATTAATGCTCTAACAGGTTCGTTATGATAAATAACAATTCAAAGTGCATAATCAGGACTTCTACATATCTGGATGAAGGTTTCAGTGGATTAATCACATCTAAAGGTGGCACTGAACTGCCGGAACCGGTAATGTAAGAACCGTAATTATTTAGCTAAATTATTGTATAAACATTTATAAAGTCGCATACTTCTGTTTGGCAATATGTCATTTCTTAAAAAAAATTAGCAAGCATTATGCTCCATTGATCGCTGGCATTAAAAACTAGGAGTAATTCGTTTACTACAAAAATGAATAGGCCTATACAATTTATAGCCCTAAAATTGTATTTATTATGTGGCGGAACTGAGAGCTGGGACTATCACTTATAAAAGCGGAATCTCTTGGACTAAATTGAAAACGTAAATATTACAAGCTGTGTTTTTACATACGCGAGCTGCCGTTTTACACAAAACGATGTTCCCCGCATACTGAGGAATTGTAATTCCTTTAGATTTACGGTAACTGAAGGACACTGAAGTGATGTTGTGGTTCGTTTCCTTTAGGAACGTTGTAAATGTGAATAGCGTAGTTAGAATTGAGCCAAAGGATGTACCCGTTGCTGATTGTGCTTCCCCCTTTGTGGCCTTCCGGTGATAAGTTGAATATCTCTGTTGGGGATTCCCCAGTGCGGAAATGACCTCCTATCTCTGGCTGTACCGAAGTGCGGAATTTTAGGAAACTAACAACGGAGAGTGATTACAATATTAAGAGTGCAACAAGCACTATGATTCTTGATACTATGGTGTCCCGAGAATTGAGCACAGCACTGTCTGCATCAAGTGCAAACACCAGTTACAGTATCACGGTTTCTAACTGTTGCAGAGTTATAACAAGGGATACCATTCAATCGTTTTCGTTTAAATACCCCAAAAATTCAATTGAAAGAACGAGCATTCTGTGTTTAACTGACGGGAGTGCAGGAAACCTTATAGTTTGGTTCAGCCCTTAACGAACCGAGTGTATGTAGCCTGTAAAACATAGCGGTCACTTACTTCGTGAAACCAGCATTTACTCAAAACCATTATTGCCTGTCTCATACGTACGCTAACAGATGGTGTTAGTGGATAGAGGACGAATTTAGATCGTAACAGGGCGCAACGTAAAAGTCTGGTTTCCACCATCCAGCGTCCTGGATTCAATGCATAGAAACTAATGATGATTAAGAATGAAACATGTCACAGTGTTCTCTCAGTATTTACCCCCCTGACGTCAGCTAGAATTGAAATCTAGAAATCGCTTAATCAGCTGAGAAACAGTACAGACAATTTAAAGAAAACATCCTTACTAAGAAGATCAGCTGGACAGTAGAACGTAAGATATAACCACCACTGCCCCAACCATTGCAGTCAGCCACTTCAATTGCTGGACAAAACTGTGCTCTAGACTCCTACATGAGTGCCAATGATCAGCCATTAATATTCAAGTTGTTTCTGTATGTCTTCTACCAACCATCCATTGGAATTCAACAAGGAGCTTCCTTGATCCATCCACCTATTCTGCCCTTCTCCATTTCATTTTCATTACTCGTTATTGCACTCCAGTCTGTCCCAAATCATTATCAGCTTCTCAGTGGTCTTTCCCCACGTTTTTTTTTTTTTTTTTTTTTTTTATTTCATTTCCTCGTCTTCACCAGTTCTGCATACCTAACGACTTTGACACCGACAAAATGGGGATTGTTGGGCTAGTCTTCCTCCTTCGCCACAATGTCTTGTTATAAAGAAGCTACCACTGCAGTAGGTTTTCCAATTAGTCAGTTCCTGCTGTATGGTTTTGCTTAAGAGACAGGTCCCTCTTCCGACCGGGATCCTTTGCTTTCAGATATTTGGCCAACGGCCATCTGTCCGATGAAGCATAAAACGTGATCCATCTGTCAGACCGCAGTGTACATACAGTTGCGACATTGGCGTGCAAATTCCAGCCTTCATCGCCTATGAACAGCAGTCAGCAAGGGTGCATGCACGAAGCGTTTGCTGCGGAGCCCCATACGCGGCAACCTCGCTGATGGTCATTGAGTAAAACACTGTTGGTAGCCCCCGTGCACGGTATACTTAAACCACGGCAACACACGAACAGTTCACGAACTTAGCCGTTTCGGAAATGGTTCCAACCTTGGCTCTTAAGTCAATGCCCCCGCGACTGTTTATTCACGCTCCTTCGCTAGTGCTGCCTTCTGCCGTCAGTGACCGCTTATTTCACGTTGACTCTGAACCTAGGTAGTGGTCACATTAATATGAGGCGACCGTGTATGACGGATAGTGAATATTCCTTCAGTATCTTTGTTAGGCGCTATCACAAGTTTCGTAAGCATAGCACAGTGTTTCACATTACGAATGAATGACTGATGAGGCTTCCAGGCTGGTGCAAGCCTTTCGATTGGACGCCACATTATTCAAATGGTTCAAATGGCTATAAGCACTATGGGACTTAACATCTGGGGTGATCAGTCACCTAGACTTAGAACTACTTAAACCTAACTAACCTAAGGACAGCACACACATCCATGCCCGAGGCCGGATTCGAACCTGCGCGGTTCCGGACTGAAGCGCCTAGAACCGCTCTACACATTGTCTTGCGTGTCAGTGCCGCGGTGTAATAATTCAATCAATTAGCGCAACAAGTGTCAGTGGGTCCAAAGGGGCTCCATTCCTGAGCTTCACAACTCATTGACATGGGAGATGGTCACGGGCAATCAAGCTTTGGCATTTATGCGACGGTTGTCAGGAATCCGAAAACCATGGGAAAGTTTGTCGAATATTGCTTTTAACTAATGGTTTCCTTCATCTTTTATATTTTTTCTAGAAGTTTTTCAGGCAATTCTACGTCAATTGCATTCATAGTCGTTGACCGCTTGCCGACCGTGGGAAACAATTTAGGTCATGAAGAATTTTGCTTGTGACGTGTTAATCTTGACAGAGAGGTTCCTCGAATTTGGAACTAGAGCGTCTGCATACTTCTTGTTGAACATAAATCCATTCGGGTGGTTATACAGGTAGTACTTAGTGAGTAAGCAATCTACGAGACTTGTTTTAACGCAGCTGTCAGTCGCTTACGTCACTGTTTCAAGTAAATGCTGAGGAAAAATTTGAATACAAATAAAAGTATCACATAAAAACGCCCGCTTTGTGATGCTGTTAGAAACAAATTTTCTGGTTCATTAGCATAATATTCTTGAAAAGAAGTTATAAGAGGAATATAAACAAAACTACAACAGAATTTAAGCGAATCAAATGCTGTGATGCTGAGGCAATTAGATTAGGAAATAAAACACAGAAAGCAGTTGCTATTTAGGCAACAATGAAACTGACGATGGCCGAAGTAAAGAGAATGTAAAATGCAGCCTAACAATAGCAAGAAAAGTGTTTCTGAAAAAAAAAGAGAAACCTGCCAGCATCGATTATAGATTTAAATGTTAGGAAGTCTTTTCTGAAGGTATTTGTGTCTGGAGTGCGGCCTTGTGAGGAAGTGAGAACTAGACGTTAAGCAGTTCAGACAAGTTGAGAATAGAAACTTGAAACGTGGTACTGCAGAAGAATCCTGAAGATTGTATGGGTAGGTCGGGTAACTAACGAGAAACTTCTGAGCCTATTTGGGGTGAAAGACAATTTATGGCGTGAAGGAATCGTCAACTCGGTAATGGAGCGAAGTGTGGGGGACAATATTGGACAGGTCTAGGCAAGGCTGGGATTAAAATTCGGGGTGGAAGGATATCAGTAGTAAGATTCGCAGATGACATTTCTGTCCTCTTTGAAAGTGAAGAAGAATTAAAGGATTTATTGAATGGCCTGAGCAGAATATGGATTAAGAGTAAACCGAAGAAAGATGTAAGTAATAAGAATTAATAGAAACGGGAACAGTGAGGTTTCATAACTGGTGATCACGTAGTAAATGAAGTTAATGATTTCTGGTTCCTAGACAGTAAAATAACACTTGACAGACGGAGCATGAAGGACATAAAAAGCAGACTATCCCTGGCAAAAAGGGCATTCCTTACCAAGATAAGTGTATTAGTATCAAACATAGGTCTTAATTTGAGGAAGAAACTTCTGAGAATGTACTTTCGGAGCACAGCATTGTGTGGTAGTGAAACAAAGACTATGGGAAAATTGGAACAGAAGAGGATCGAAGCGTTTGAGATGTTATGCTGCAGAAGAACGTTGAAAATCGGGTGGATCGATAAGGTAAGGAATGAGTAGGTTCTCCGCAAAAACGGCAAGGAAAGGCGTATATGGAAAACACTGACAAGGAGGAGGGACACATCTGTTAGAACGTCGTGGAATAACTTCCATTGTACTAGAGGGAGGTGTAGAGTGTAAAAACCGAAGAGGAAGAGAGAGACTTGAGTACATCCAGCAAATAATTGACGACGTACGTTGCAGTTGCTACTCTGGGATGAAAAGGTTGGCACAGGAGAGAAATTTGTGGCGGATCGCATCAAACCTGTCAGAAGACTGAAGCCTCAAAGTTAAGCAGATATGAAGACGCTTGCACAGAATAGAGGGGAAAACTACATTAAACCAGATTTCGCATTGAAGACCACAAAGTGGTTGACTAGCAGTCCGTTCATTTGGCTTCACAACGCCTATCTTTAAAACGCCGGAAGTATTGGGAAGTCACTCGCTCTCGGTGTTTCCTTCCGCCATTACAAAGCTGTTGATATACCTTCTCCCGTTCCCCCTTGCCAGCGCCATATCTTTCATTCGCTCCCCCTTCGCTGGCCAGCGTGGCATCGTTGTAAAAGAGCCAGGTCGTGTCGGGGGAGGGGAGAGGGCTGCCCTTGCAGTCGGCTGCACGTGCTGCAGCTGTTCCGCCTACGTTGCCGAACGGACGAACGACCCGAGGCAGAGCGGATCACAGCCAGGGACGCCTGGCTCTCGCAGATAGCGGTTTCTGCTCCGTGGAGCACATTCGTCGCACTTGGCGCGTTCGGCTGCGCGAAACTTCCCAGCGAAGCGTGGCGCGCTGCTGGGTGATTGGGCATGACGATGACGCGCAAACGGCCTCGCAGACGCGCCTCGTCGGCCCCTAATAAAACCTCGTAACGGCCACTTAACTGATCTCCGTCTCACGTTTCAGCCACAAGGGCCCTGTTCAGCGAAGGAATTCGCTTGTTGTCCGTATCTTCCCAGCTGTACGGGAAAAAGACATTCTCTCTCTCTCTCTCTCTCTCTCTCTCTCTCTCTCGCGTGTAGTGGGAATCACGTGGCTAAAGCCGTGTGACAATTAAAAGCAAGTGCGCCCTGTAACCGCAACAGGGCAAAGCCGGAAAATGATCACGAAAAATTGTCTTCACTGACAGGTGCGACAGCTACTTCACAAAACTCGTCGTTTTTTCCCGTTACAAGGAAGAAACCGCTCGCAGTGACGGCGGAGACGGTGGCGGAATGTGTTTGCAAAATATTTGTATTTAATTAGTCTGAAGGGAGAGAAAAGCTGCTTATTTTTCTTGATGACAAGAGAAGACAGAAGACAGGCTGCAACTGGCCATTCATACACTGTGACATGTTTACTACAATTAGAATTTACCGATCCAAAAAAAGAAAAGTAATGGGATTCATAGGAAAATGTCCCTGTAAGTGATAAATAACTTTTCAAAACCAGCCAGTCGAACAGACTATCTGTTGTAGGTATTTAGGCTGTGATATCTATTACAATAATGACAACGGTGAAATGATGTGGAACATGTAAACACAGTCTAAAAGGGAACTCGGATTTCGTAAGTTGCTACTGTGCCTGTACTTTGTGCAAGCGAAAGGCGATAAATAATAATAAAAAACCTCATTTCGAAGTGGTAGAAATGAAATTTCTTAGATCGTTCAGTTCTTCAATAAGGAACAAAGAAGTTAAAGAAAAGCTTAAAATTTTATGTATCAGTGATTTTTTTGTGGATTGTATGAGATGGGCGAAGAGCGTAGAAAGACTATAAATAGTGTGGGAAGTAGAATAAGAATAAGGAAAATAATAAGTTCAGCTGATCGAGACCTGGGAGTAACGGGAACGGGTACTATGCTCCAAAATTCTTTGAAGAAGAAGAAAGAAAACCGAAGAAACTGTAAGTTGGTGGGTTATCTACCACAAAGAAAAAAAAAGCAACCAGTTCATGAGAAATACTCATCAGTTACTGTCATCAACTCGAAGGATAGTTTGAAGCCTGCAGCGTTTACTAGCACGCAAGGGCCTATTAGATGGTATACCATTGCCTTCCTACGGCGACTTGCGCAACCGTTACCTGGGGGGAAGTACAGGTAATGTGGATTTCGAAAAACATTGCAACTCGCCATTTTTTCCGTTAACAAAAACCGCCAGAAGTGAAAACTGGTACATAAAACTCCGGAGACCGGGAATCGAGCTTGAGACTTTTGAATCTATTATCTGGAACTTTACCACAAAACACTAAGTCACACATTACGAGGAATACACTTAAATGTGAGGAGAGTTTGTCGCTCGAACTAGACCAGAGAGGTAGCAAAGAAACACCCAGTCGGAATATCTGAGCCCACGTTGATGAAATGTGGCGGTTGATAATGGTATTGAATGTATGGTAACAATGCTTAGTATAGCAACATAATGATGTTTGATGCTGCACATTGCTCGGCATTAAAATTTCAACACCAGTTTACGGGTCATGCTGGGTACTTATCTAGAATAAGGTAGGAAACAACGAAATTATTGTGCATAAGGTATGCAAAATCATAGATAGCTTAGATGGCTCTAAGCACTATGGGACGTAACATCTGAGGTCATCAGTTCCCTAGACTCAGAACTACTTAAACCTAGATAACCTAAGGACATCACACACATCCACGCCCGTGGCAGGATTCGAACCTGCGACCGTAGCAGCAGCGCGATTCCGCACTGAAGCGTCTAGAACCGCTCGACCACAGCAGCCGGCTGCAAAATCGTAGGAAGAATACAGTACTACATGAGTTGAGTGCTAAATTTAGTAGGCAAAAGCTGCCATATCTTGACAGGAACAAGAATTTCACACGACTGGGCTTTGAGTAGAACTAATCTTGGATTACTGACACGACTACGTCATTCAGTGCTGCTTCAACTCGTATTGGCTGGCGAGGGGTGTCGTGGCAATCTTTCGGCGACCCGTGGCCGAATTATTATTTTTTTTCCAGTGGCTGGGAGATCTGGGGAACATACTGGCCAGAGCAGAAGTGGAACACCCGCTGTATCGAGGCAGGTCAGTACGGCACGGACGGGATGTGGTCTTGCGTTACCCTATTAAAGAAACTTCACAGGTACCTCGAAAATAGGGCATAACGAAGCCTAAGATCATCGTCTACGTGAACCAGAGGTGATCGCGTTAAGTTCTCAATCGCACCCCATACAATCACGCTAGATACTGGGCTCATGTGTCTATGACGAAAGTAATCTGATAGCGTTCGTTCCCCTCGGAGCCGATGCGACCATAGTGATGATGTTCGTGGAGCCGAGACCCTTCAGAAAGCCGTCGTGGTGCTTTTCCAGTGCCCAGTGTTGTAGTGGGAGGCACCACTGTCGAAGCAACGCTCTCCTGCAGCAGCAAGGAAAGCGGCAACAATGATCTGCTCAGAGTCCATTTTCTGATTCAAGGCACGACATGCACAGCCGAGAGAGCAATATACCTGTCCTTCGGGCGCTAATCGCGTCTTTCCGTTGAGATTCTGCATGGCTTTGATTACCTTCCTGAACTCGTAGATTCCATGTTCGCATGAAAGTCCTGACATGCCGACGTAGCAGTATAGCAGAACGATAAACCGTACTGCTGATAGGTTGCGATCCTGCCGCTGTCGGATTCCGATATATAAGCCCCTATATACACTACTGTTCAAAATTGAAGCAACAAACGGAAATTTTGCAAGGTTGCGTGTATGAACACAGCAAAACAGGTGATACCATAGTTGAAACTATGTAGAGAATACAGAACGTAAACAAGTACAACATGCATAACGGTAGACATAAATGTTGAAAAAAAAAGAGTTCAAATGTGTGTGAAATCTTATGGGACTTAACTGCTAAGGTCATCAGTCCCTAAGCTGACGCACTACTTAACCTAAATTATCCTAAGGACAAACACACACACCCATGCCCGAGGGAGGACTCGAACCTCTGCCGGGATCAGCCGCACAGTCCATGACTGCAGCGCCCAAGACCGCTCGGCTAATCCCGCGCGGCACATAATTGTTACTCGCTTTTTTCAACTTAACAGATTTGCACACACATACCGACGACTGGTTAATGTGCTCACTATGGGGTGTGACCACCTCTGGCAGCACTACAGGCGTGACAACGTCGGGGTATGCTGTGAATGATGTCGTCATTCTCACGTTGAGGCACTAACGCCCATTCTTCCTGCAGAGGTGCTCGCAAGTCTTGGGGAGCGGTTGGTGGACGCTGACATGATGCAACAAGTCTCCCCTAGTGCCTCACAGTCATGCTCTATGGGATTCAAATGCTCTGATGTGGAGCATTATCATCCGTCAGTGCAAAGTCTGGGCCCACAACGGCTCGCACATGAGATCCGAAGATATCGACACGATACCTGACAGTTAAATCTTCAGATTCACCCGTACGGTTTCACGAAGAGCTGTTAGACAACGTAATCCGTGCCCACACCAATAGGGATCCTCCTCGATATCGGTCTTTTCGCACAATGTTTGGGTCCCGAAATCGTGTTCCACATTTCATCCAGATGCGAATCTGTCGAGAATCATTCTGCAGATCAGATCAGGACTCATCTTTGAAAAGAACATTGGCCCACTGTCCGACCGTCTAGGAGGTATGTTCACGTCTCCACTCCAGACGTTCCCCTCTGTGAAGACGCGTCAGTGGTACACATGCACCAGGTCTCCGACAGTAAAGGTCACTTTGTTGAAGCTTCCTGTACACTGTCCAATGGGTGCTGCGAGGTCAGAGGTCAGATGCCAGTTGCCGTACATTACAAAAGCGGTACGTCGTGTCCTTACAGCCAAATAACGATGGATGGCTCTGAGCACTATGGGACTTAACAACTGAGGTCATCAGTCACCTATAACTTAGAACTACTTAAACCTAACTAACCTAAGGACAACACACACATCCATGCCCGAGGCAGGATTCGAACCTGCGACCGTAGCGGTTCCAGACTGTAACACCTAGAACCGCTCGGCCACTCTGGCCGGCGCCAAATAACGGATATATCTCTCTCTCTCTATCTCTCTCTCTCTCTCTCTCTCTCTCTCTCTCTCTCTCTGATGTCTTCGGGATACAGTTTCGGGCTCTATAAACTGTCGCCATATCCGAGAAACAACAGAACGATTCTCATTAAGCAATCGGGCCGCATCAGCTCAAAATGTTCAAATGTGTGTGAAATCTTATGGGACTTAACTGCTAAGGTCATCAGTCCCTAAGGTTACACACTACTTAACCTAAATTATCCTAACGACAAACACACATACCCATGCCCGAGGGAGGACTCGAACCTCCGCCGAGACCAGCCTCACAGTCCATGAATGCAGCGCCTGAGACCGCACGGCTAATCCCGCGCGGCCCACATCAGCTTTCGACTGTCCTGCTTCCATTCTTCCTATGGCCCTCCGCCGCAGTGAGTCTGGCAGGCGTCTTCTCTGTCCCATACTGCACTGTCTGTGGCTGTGTACACTTTGATTGTGGATGTGGACGATACGGCAAACACTACCCCGGTTGGTAGGAGCGCTGACGTCATCGTTGGCATGATTGTCCGTTGACCAGAATGCCATATTCCGCGCAGGACACGATCATGTGGACATTTGTTGACAGTTTGTATAATTGTATCGTGAATTAGATACAGAGCTGGGAAATCGCGGTTTGTTGCTTTAATTTTGGACATCAATGTATTTGTAAGCACGGATTTTTAGAAAATGACGGGAAATGTTATATGCTGCACCAGTAATAAGGAAAAATGATTAGGATGTAGAGTCCCATCGACAGGGAAGCCTATTAAGCTATGGAAAAGGGTGGGGGAGTTATTCGTCCGTGACCTTTCCAAAGCTGCATTCCGGAGTTTGCGTTAAGCAACTGACACGGTGTCCCAAACCTTTTAGGGTCGAAATTATGCAGATAGAACCTACAGGGTGGTCAGAAACAGTCTGAAAAACTTGCAAGGGCGTTGCAGGGTAGGTTGTGCTGAAAAATAATTAAGAACAAATTCGATACGTTGCGCCGTTTGCCAGTTAATTAGCATTGAAGTTAGCCAATCAGGCCACTGCACGCACAAATTCGATCGGCCTTCCAGATAAAATATATCCATATAAGACAAATAGGCGGTTGTTCTCACAGCGTGCATGATAGCGCACGAAACTGCTCAGCGTCTGGCTCGAATTCGTTCCAAACAACCCGTTCCATGTCCTGTCGTAATGCTCACTTGTTCAGTTTCAAAAAACAAAACTAAGAACACGTATGGCGGGCGGCTTGAATTTGCGCGCGCAACTGTCTGATTGGCTAATTTCAATGCCAACTACTACGGGAACGGCGCAAAGTATCGAATTCTTTCCCTACCAGTTATTTTTCAGGACAATCTACTCTGAAACATCCTTACAAACTTTTAAGACTGTTTCTGACCACCCTGTATATCACAGTACTAGTTCCATATTGCCTGTATAATTGCTTTTAGTGGAGACTAAAAATTGATTTTCAATATTTTGCGTAGTTATTTACCGAATGTAAAAATTCAAAGCACTGTTACAAGCTACTCATTAAGAGATATTCTCTTTTATTAGAAGTTTAAAACACTGAGAAAAGTATTACAGTTTGAAACAGTGTGTTTGTTTCGAGGGAGCGTATCCAGGCTTTGAGAATAAGATGAGTGTGCTTATCGACATCCAGCAACCTTTACACTTAATTTCAAACTTCTATCAAGCTATTCCTCGTTGATACCCCCCACAAATTGATGAAAAGAAAAAAAAAGTTGACATTCATCAACGCCTGTAAGCAGCTAATGGCCTGGATTTCATCGTAATTAAAAAAAAAGTTTATCGTTTACTGCATTTTCGCTGCTGATGCAGTAAAAATTCAGCCCCAGATATGATGTTTCAATTTACTAGCTCTTCATTACCGATTCTACTCGCAACACACTTTGCAGACAGCATCAACGTATTATACCACTGAATGTACCTGCAAAAGTATATAATTGTACGACACATAATTCAGAAGATATGACGTCGTAAACACTGAGAGGCGTTAAAAACTAGCCTTTGATTAAAATGGAGGGCGAATTACCCAGACGTATTCATCTAGTGTTTCATATGGGAACATTTAGCGAATTCCAAAAAACCTTAAGCATAATTTCAATTTTTTTTTTTTGCAAGCTTATTCGCGCATACATGCTTAACGTCAGATATTAAACACGTTAACTCATTTGTAATTTAACCAGACGTCTTAAACTGTTTTATACGAGAGAGTTCGGTTCTTTAGAGAATCAGGAGTTTACTGGTAATACTCTAGACTGGGCACTTCGAACCCTCCTGTGGTGTGTGAATGTGACGAAATCTACAGCGATCAAGAAACTACTGGCGGACATGCTAAATCGAGAACCTCCCTGCTCCTAAAATATTTGGTTCTAGCAATTGTTGCGCAACTCACTTTGCGGAAACTCCCCTCGCTCTGACTCGCATAAAAAAGGCGCACGTGTCTGATAGCCCATTTTCCTAGTGATAGCTGTATCTCGGCTGCTAATTTCCCCGCGAATGCGGGATACCCGTTGCGTAAGTGGTTTGTGCACACGTCATCTGTGACAGCTACACAGTCACCAGATAACTGTTCCAGAGATATTACCCACAGAGAACTTTCCGCTCATTGACTGTATCGATTTATCGTACACCGATTCTCCACTTATCGGTCGGCCGATAGGCTATTCGTCTGTCTCTTAATGATAATCTCGATGAGTCAGTTATTGGTATCGGCATTTAAAAACTTAGTTTTTAGGAAGTATCATGCCCTGGAATAAATTTCTAAAATGTCAATCACCGTTGCATTTGCTATTGCACGGAACCGCACATAGGCTTGTCAGCTGTCGCTGATGGTACAGCATAAACTGACAGCATTGGCCCAATTACCACGTAAACATTGGTACGGGTGATATTTCACTGAAGAACTCCGCTACTTGGGTTGCACGTGAGCACAAAACACTTTCTCTTACTGTGTCCCTCACCCGTCTGAAAGGGGTCTCCGTATGGTGGAACATTTCTGCACTAAGGAATTGAGCATAATCTCTGTCATACAGCAATCATCGCTGCTCGTCTTGGTTAGATCCTAAGGTCAGCATTTTGAGATGGGTATCAGATGCAAGCGTCCATGTAGTTTTTCTGTGGCCACTTTTTCTTCGTTTTCGCGCATAAGCCTTTTTTTTTGCATTTTGTAACAAGCTATTAAGTCTGCAAACCGCCAAAAATGTAATTTTCATCTCCATTTACATGACTACTCTGCTATAAACACCTAAATGTCTGGCAGAGGGTTTATCGAATCACCTTAAAGTTATTTCGCTACCGTTCCTCTCTCGAACAGAGCGCGGAAAAAACAAACTCTGATTTCTCGTATTTTATTACAAATGAGCGTTTCTTCCTGTGTAGGTGGGCACCAAAAAAGTTTTTGCATTCAGAGGCCTACCTGTGTGTTGCTTTCAAGCGATTTCCCACGCTCGTTTAGGCTACATCGATAAATAGTCATTTAATCAACAGGCTAATAATGTAAACAGCTAAAGACAAGCTTAAGATTCAAAGAAAAACTGCGCCCTTCTTTTTTAGTAATTCTTTTTGTATTCAGGAATATCCAAGGAATGTTCGGGAAAGTGAATTCGGGTAAGCATCTGGAAGCAGATCGTTTTTCCTTTATGAGACTATGCGATCTGTTCTCTCTTGAAAAGTTGTCATTTTCCTTCCTCCCTTTGTACTGTCGTAAGTTATTGTTTCATCTTCGGCCAGTCAAAGATATTGGACAGATATGCGTGTTGCTTGTGGTTTACTGGCGACGTATTCAAACAGTACGGTGCCTTGTTCCTGCCTACGCATACAGCATGGAGTTAGTTCGTATCCTTTGTCTAGGCCGCGTATCGATTGTCTTCAGCACCTTTTGAATTTTGCAGTAGACCCGCAGAGGCAGCGTTTCACAGGTAAACACTGCGTCTCCCGCAAAAGACCTACCTCTATCGACCTTCGTGTTAATCTAAATGATTTACTTACCCTGTGGATAAACGTAGTCTGCTTCTCTTGATCTCCAACAGTGTAATCACTCGTTACGTAGAGATATCCTTGAGCGAAACATATTTATTAAAATAGTTCACGTTGGCATCCTTCCTCTGTTAACAGAGTTGACATGTACCATGGAAGTACAGCAAAGAAGTGTGGTTAAAAAAAAACCAGCAGAAGTGATTAAAACTGTGTGTGATAAGTATGCACAACAGCTAGATTAGTCACACGTTTTGTTTAATCGACATTAATCAGAAATGGAGAACAGAATTTATTCCAAGTCACCCCCACTAGCACATTATAAAACTATCAGATACGAGTTCGATCCCGAGAAATAATTGCCGCAGTGACAGATAGCCGGCGCATAGTCCACAGAATCGTGCCACGGGTTATCCGTGCAAGTGGGAATTAATATTGTTTGTGGCAAAAAGAATCTGCATCTTCATCCATAATACAAATTTCAAAAATATTTTGTGGAGTTCGTGCTGTTGTACAGCCTTAGTGAACGTCAAGAACTGCCATACACGGTACACGGTTGTAATGGTGTATTTTATTACATACGCTCGATTTCTTGGATCAGACCATCATCGGGTCCACTGTACCAAAAAACAGAAACGCATATAAGAAAAAGTATATAAAATCAGAGTACACAGCCGTTACGTGAAACAACGATGGATACATCACAATTGAGGTGTTGATAATCGATGTTCAAGATCGCCCTTCAATACTCTCATAGTGAGGAAATTCGATCACATTGCTGGTGTTTATAAAAACGAATACTGGACTTTAACACCAGACCTACGTCGAGGTGTTTGGAGGGGGACCGTTATCTTGGATGGGAAAGGAAAGGGGGTAGAAATTAGTAGACATTTCGTTGAATAACCTTCAGGGAATCCAGGGAAAACCTACATTAGCACGGACAAGTGGGGTTCGAGAGCAGTCCAATGCCTTAAAACCAATAACCCCTGACACTCTTGTATTTTCATTCATATCGCATATGGAAATAGAAGTACGTTAGTACTGACTGTTACGCTTTATGAGATTTGTTCTGTGGATAAATAGTCGAGCGTCAGACTATCAATGCAAAGGTCTGAAATTCAAACCTCAGTAAGTCTTGTTTTTTTTCTGACACTTTTTCACCCTCCAACAATGGTTTGTTCATGTGAAAAAAGCCTTGCAGATACGTGACGGGATTTTTTCCACATTATGATGTACTGTACATAGGTCTTTTATAAATGGTTGGGGAACAAATTCAACACAGCGTAAAATGAACATGTTTTACTTACAAAGAAAATTCAGGACCTGAAGATGACAGCTAAGACTGTCGAAACCGGTTGTTTTGAATAAAAAATATTATGTGCGGTCCGGGCTTTTGAGTGGTTTTGAACACCAGCAAGTATCGCTAATGGTCCGATTAGTTGGCGTCACCGTGGGCGTTGGCGCAGTGGTTAGCACACTGACTGGACTCGCTTTCGGGTGGACGACGGTTCAAACCCGCGTCCGGCCATCCTGATTTAGATCTTCCATGACTTCCCTAACAGACAAATGCCAGGATGGTTCCTTTGAAAGGGCGCAGGTGGTTTCCTTCCCTAATCCGAGCTTGTGCTCCGTCTCTGATGACCTCGTTGTCGACGCGACGTTTAACATTAATCTCCTCCTCCTCCTCCTCAGTTTGCGTCATTTCTTGGGTCAACGTACGAACTTGTTTTGTTTATCGGAATCGGAAGTTTCCAACGTCGTCACAGGGGGTCTGAATTTCTCAATCTCCTTATCGTGCCTGATTAAACAACACTGCTACGTCCCTAAAGGCCACGGGATGACGTAGGAGCAAGTCAAGCGTTCCCCTGCTGTGGGCTCGGTATTGCGTAATATGAACACGTTCCGGATGTCACGTCGGAGACTTAACCCTTGAAAGTCGTCAGTTCATAATCAGGCCCGCAGCAGTGATAGGTGTTTCAATTAAACTCAGCAGGGATAGATAACAGTCCATCAGAATTTCTAAAATTATTGGCGGAAGTGGCAACAAAACGAGTATTCACGTTGGGATGTAGACTGTAAGAGACTGGCGATCGGAAAAACGTCATCCTCACAACCCAGAATATTGGAAGAGCCGACAAGTATGAGAATTATCGCACAATCAGTTTAATAGCTCAAGCAGCCAAGTTCCTGACAAAAATAACATACAGAAGAATGGAAAAAAATTGAAGACCTCGATGGTGATGGTGGTGATGATGATGGTGATGACTTTGGCTTTAGGAAATGTAAAGGCACCAGAGAGGCAACTGTGACGTTGCGGTTGATATTGGACGCAAGACTAAAGGAAAAATTAAGACACGTTCATAGGATATGTCGACCTGGAAAAAGCGTTCGAATGCCAAATGGCATAAGATGTTCGAAATTCTGAGAAAAACAGGGGTAAGCTATAGGGAAAGACGGTTAATATACATCGAAGAATCAAAGACGGAAATAAAAGAAAGGTTCAAGAGTGGTATTAAAATTAAACGTGAGAATATGTCAATGATAAGCTTTTCTGATATCATTGCTGTCCTCCGTGAAAGTGAAGAAGAATTACAGGGTACGCTGAATGGATAAACAATCTAATAACTGCAGAATATGGATTGAGAGTAAATCGAAAAAAAGACGAAAGTAATGAGAAGTAGCAGGAATGAGAACAGTTAGAAACTTATCAGGATTGTTGCTCTGGGAGTAGAAGTAGTTAATAAATTGTGTTACGTAGGCAGCAAAATAACCCATGACGGACGGCGCAAGGAGGTAAAAAAAAAAGCTGCTAGCACTGGCAGAAAGGGCATTCCTGGCCAAGGAAAGTGTACTAGAAGCACACATAGGTCTTCATTTGAGAAATTTCTGAGAATGTGCGTCCGGATCACAGCATTGTATGGTAATGAAACAGAAACTGTAAGAAAAGCGGAAAACAGAATCGAAGCAATAGAGATCTGTTGGTACAGACGAATGTTGAAAATTGGTTGGGCTGGTAAGATAGGGAATGGGGGGGGGGGGGGTTATCCGGAAAATCGGCGTGGAAAGGAATTCATGGAAACACTAGAAGAAAGAAGGGACAGGATGGCGGGACATTTAAGTCTGTTGGGACTAGACGGAGCTGTAGATGATAAAAACTGTAGAGGAAGATAGAGATTGGAGTACATTAGCAGGTAATGGAGGACGTAGGCTGCAAGTGCTACTCTGAGATGAAGAGGTTGGCACAGCAGAGAAATTCGTGCCGGGTCGCCTCAAACCAGTCAGCAGTTTGGTCCCATAAGACCTTACCAAAATCTTCTAAGGTCATCGGTCCGTAGGCTTACACACTAGTTAATCTAACTTACGCTAAGGACGAGACACACACCCATGCCCGAGGGAGGACTCGAACCTCCGACGAGGGAACCAGTCAGAAGACTGATGGTAGAAAAATGGTACGTCCAACTTGAATGATACGTGTTATAAACAATTATTTTATTTGTCAAAAGCGGCAACAGACTAACATTCATTCTCAAGTGGCTGCACGTAACTGACGGCTGTTTTCTTTGCATTTGGCTTGCATGAAATGCTGTTTATAGAACGCTGTTGAGAGCTGAGAAAAGAACCCTGGGGATCAGCTAGCCTAGCTGCCCCGTCACACATATCGATTCTTGACAAATGAATCACCCACCATTCATGATTCTTTATACCAATGTTTTTCAAACTTTTTAAATACGCGACCCGTTTCCAAGTAAAAATATTCTGGCGACCCCCAGAACCATATTAAAAGTACGTCAACGGTTTCAAAGGCTACGAATTTAATTTTCTTTCTATTGATACTATACTGATCGAGAAATAAAGTGCAATGTGAAAAGAAGTCACAGAGCTCTGCGGGCAGAGATGTAGTTATAATCATTGCCGCGGTAGAGGCGTCGGTGGGGGGGTGAGAAAGGGTCAGAGGGGGCATAGTCGCGGGTTTTCTGTCACTACAGTCAATTGTCCGAGTACGCCAGCAAGTACGGACGTGATTATTGTCTTCGCGCTTCGCCGTGAGCAAGCATAAAACGGACAAGTTTCTTGAAAGACCTCTGCAGCCGTCAACGTCTGATAAAAGTGGCAGCGGCGGAAGCGAATAAAATAAATCGAAAAAATAGACTTTATGAAAACAGTATCTTGCAACTGCTTTCTCCTGCGACCGCGACCCCCTGAGCGATAGACGATATCTAACAAGTTGTAGAGAATTTGATGCTAAAAATTACACACAAAAAACACATTTCCTCAAAAAATTGTAATACTACATACTGTATACAGTATTATACTAAAAGAGTGAATTTTAGAAGAAAATTAATTTTTGTATTGTAATTTATATTCGAAAAAATTATTGCTGTAGTGTGTAGCTACACTACCGGTTAGGTACCTAAAGTACCATCATCATGTCATTCTACGATCTCACTGTATGTAATAAAATCTGACGAGTTGGAAAATACAGATCTTTTTTGCATGTATGTTTAAGACGACAAAAAGAATCTGACGAAAAGATATCGCATCGTCTAAAATTAGTTGTGCGACAAACGAACGTTAGTAGGCGTGTTTGTACATCTAAAAAATGATGTCTACTCAAATTTCATGCCAGTCGGACGGCCACGTGGCACTACCGAGGGGAATGACCATCGTATTAGTCGTTCGCGACTTCAGAGGTGTAGAGCGAGAGCTCATTGGAAGGCAGCGTGGAAGTCTGTTGTGTTTCCTGTTGAAAGCTAGTTCTGCTTTGGTGCCACTGATGGCCTTGTGTTGGTTAGGAGGAGACAAGGTGGGGGACATGCAAGCAACTGTCTGCGTGCTAGACACACCATACATACACCAGGCCTTATGCCTGGGGTGTGATTTCATGTGACAGCAGGAGCACTCCCGTGGTTATTCCAAGTACCGTACGTCAGTCTTGTGATTCGACCTGTTGTGTTACCATTCGTTAACAGCATTCCAGAGGGTGTTTTCCAACAGCATAACTCTCGCCCACATACCGCTGTCGAAAACCAGCAAGCTCTACAGTGTCTACATGTTGCCTTGGCCTGCCCGATTACCACAACATTGTTGTTGTTGTGGTCTTCAGTCCTGAGACTGGTTTGATGCAGCTCTCCATGCTACTCTATCCTGTGCAAGCTTCTTCGTCTCCCAGTACTTACTGCAACCTACATCCTTCTCAATCTGCTTAGTGTATTCATCTCTTGGTCTCCCTCTACGATTTTTACCCTCCACGCTGCCCTCCAATGCTAAATTTGTGATCCCTTGATGCCTCAGAACATGTCCTACCAACCGGTCCCCCCTCCTTGTCAAGTTGTGCCACAAACTCCTCCCCAATTCTACTCAATACCTCCTCATTAGTTATGTGATCTACCCATCTAATTTTCAGCATTCTTCTGTAGCACCACATACAAATACTTTCCGAAACTGCTTCCTGACACTTAATTCTATACTCGATGTTAACAAATTTCTCTTCTTCAGAAAGGCTTTCCTTGCCATTGCCAGTCTACATTTTATATCCTCTCTACTTCGACCATCATCAGTTATTTTGCTCCCCAAATAGCAAAACTCCTTTATTACTTTAAGCGTCTCATCAGCCGACTTAATTCGACTACATTCTATTATCCTCGTTTTGCTTTTGTTGATGTTCATCTTATATCCTCCTTTCAAGACACTGTCCATTCCGTTAAACTGACAGAATGACAATGTCATCGGTGAACCTCAAAGTTTTTATTTCTTCTCCATGGATTTTAATACCTACTCTGAATTTTTCTTTTGTTTCCTTTACTGCTCGCTCAATATACAGATTGAATAACATCGGGGAGAGGCTACAACCCCATCTCACTCCCTTCCCAACCACTGCTTCCCTTTCAAGCCCCTCGACTCTTATAACTGCCGTTTGGTTTCTGTACAAATTGTAAATAGCCTTTTGCTCCCTGTATTTTACCCCTGCCTCTTTCAGAATTTGAAAGACAATGTTCCAGTGAACATTGTCAAAAGCTTCCTATAAGTCTACAAATGCTAGAAACGTAGGTTTGCATTAAGTCGCTGTATTTAACGACCAAGTGCAACAGACATGGAACTCCATCCCATAAACTGATATCCAGCACCTGTACCACACAATGCATACACGTTTGGATGCTTGCATTCAACATTCTGGCGGTTACACCGGTTACCAATGTACTAGCATTTCAAAATTGCAGTGGCTCATTTCGCGCTTACGTTAACCTGTGATCTTGCTATGTTAGATCAGTTAGATATGTTATCTAGTCAAATGTGTATCCAAAATTTTATTATATTTTGGTGTTGCGATTTTTTCCGTCGTTATATTTCGCTCCCCCTCAGTTCCGTGTTAGAGGTTTTTCGGTGCAGATGTCTCGTCTGCGCTTACTGTTTAGGGGGGACGGAACATTTAGCCTGGCGGTTGTCGCGCATGCGCACGTCCGACACACGGACACACGTGCTAAGTGGCGCTGCGCTGCCGATGGGACCGCCAGGCACACTCGCCGCGTCCTTGAGGTAGCCGAGTCCCGACCTGTTGTTCTCTCTCGCTTCGCCAAGGCTGCCGCAAGTCTGGGAGCCTGCCTCCCCGTATCTCTGGTGGCCCTGGACCTGTTCTGTCTGACCTCGCTGGTGGGTCCTCCGCCGCAGGCTTGTAAATCAGCGCGCACGTTCCAACCAATCAAAGCGCCAACAGCCCTATAGTCTGTTATAGAAGTCGTGAAAATTACCGAGAAGTCTGTGGGTCGCAGAGCAAAAATTATACAACATCCGACAAAATTGCCTCAGTGAGGCCAAAGACATACCGTGAAGGTCTGGTCCTGCAAATTATAATTGTCTCCTGACGTTGCTACTGTCAGGAATGCAGGAGGAGGCGTAGGTTATCTTCAGTTAGGAAGATTTCCATCAATTAGTAATAAAGTGATATTTATTAAATATGAAGAAACTTTCTGGCAGATTAAAACTGTGTGCCGGACCGAGACTCGAACTCTGGACCTTTGCCTTTGGCAGGCAAGTGCTCTACCAACTTTTTTTTACTGATCGTTGTTTCGTCGTTGCGGACGTCGCAAGACATCCTGTTCAAGTTCGGTGGGTGGTCCTTCCACTCAGTTTTTTTATTACAGAGGCCAACCGGCTCTCTGACCGAACACGCTGAGCTACCCAAGCACGACTCACGCCCCGTCCTCACAGCTTTACTTCTGCCAGTACCTCGTTTCCTACCTTCCAAACTTTACAGAAGCTCTCCTGCGAACCTTGCAGAACTAGCACTCCTGAAAGAAAGGATATCGCGGAGACATGGCTTAGGCACAACCTTGGGGATGTTTCCAGAATGAGAGGTAGAGCACTTGCCCGCGAAAGTCAACGGTCCCGAGTTCGAGTCTCGGTCCGGCACACAGTTTTAATCTGCCAGGAAGTTTCATATCAGCGCACACTCCGCTGCAGAGTGAAAATCTCATTCTGGAAATATGAAGACATTCTCAACTTAAAGGACTCTTCTTCTTGTGAAACGTCCAGCATAATATATAAGGCGTGCTTTTTAAGTAAGTTAAAAAAATAGCTATGAGCACTATGGGACTTAACGTCTGAGGACATCAGTCCCCTAGAATTTAGAACTACTTAAACCTAACTAACTTAAGGACATCACACACATCCATGCCCGAGGCAGGATTCGAACCTGTGACGTAGCGGTCGCGCGGTTCCAGACTGTAGCGCCTAGAACCGCTCGGCCACACCTGCCGGCTTAAGTAAGTATAGTTTTGAAATTAAAAAAAGACGTGCGAAGATGTCTCAATAATTTTATTTTTATATGAAAGCCTGTAGCTTAATCTACGCACTGACACCATAACAGTCTGATTCTTCCTTGTTTACGTTGTGTACTGAGTGTTTAAGATGCCTCCGATAATCGTGAGTCCCGCAGACTGTGAATTTCGCGGGAAGAACATCTACATTTATACTCCGCAAGCCATCCAACGGTGTGTTGCGGAGAGCACTTTGCGTGCCACTGTCATTACCTCCCTTCCCTGTTCCAGTAGCGTATGGTTCGCGGGAAGAACGACTGCCGGAAAGCCTCCGTGCGCACTCGAATCTCTCTAATTTTACATTCATAATCTCCTCTGGAGGTATAAGTAAGGGGAAGCAATATATTCGATACCACATCGAGAAACGCACTCTCTCTAAACCTGGACAGTAAGCTACACCGCGATGCAGAGCGCCTCTCTTTTAGAGTCTGCCACTTGAGTTTGCTAAACATCTCCGTAACGCTATCACGCTTACCAAGTAACCCTGTGACGAAACGCGCCGCTTTTCTTTGGTTCTTCTCTATGTCCTCTGTCAACCCTACCAGGCACGGATCCCACACTGATGAGCAATACTCAAGTATAGGTCGAACGAGTGTTTTGTAAGCTACCTTCTTTGTTGATGGACTACATTTTCTAAGGACTCTTCCAATGAATCTCAACCTAGCAGCCGCCTTACCAACAATTTTATATGATCATTCCACTTCAAGTCGTTCCGCACGCATACTCCCAGATATTTTACAGAAGTAACTGCTACCAGTGTTTGTTCCGCTATCATATAATCATATAATAAAGGATCCTTCTTTCTATGTATACAGGGTGTTATAAGATTTCTTAATGCTAAAGGCCTAAAAGCGATCGATATTCATCGTAAGATCTATACAGTTTACGGAGAAAACATTATGAGTGATGGAATGGTAAGAAAGTGGGTGAGAGCATTTAAAGATGGCCGCACAAATGTGCATGATGAACAACGGAGTGGTCGTCCTTTGGTCGTTAATGAAAGTTTCGTGGAGGAAGTGGACAATAAGGTGAGAGAAAACAGACGCTTTACGACTTCCTACTTGCGGGATGACTTTCGTAGTGTTTTGTATGGCATTGTGACCGAGCACTTGAATTGCCGAAAATTGTGCGCACGTTGGGCACCGAAAATGTTGGCGGATGTGCACAAAACCAAACTTAAGACAGTGCATTGACTTTCCTTTAGCGGTACCACAACGACGGTGATGATTTCTTAAGCCAAATTGCTACGGGCGATGAAACATGGGTGGCCTACGTCACACCAGAATCAAAGTTGAGCAAGGGCATCGTTTTGCTGCAAGACAATGCCCGCCCGCATGTGGCGAGTCAGACCAAAGATCTCATCACATCTTTTCGATGAGAAACTCTAGATCATCCTACGTATAGCTCCGATCTTGCGCCCATTGACTACCATCTGTTCGTGCACTTGAAGAAACACCTGGGCGGTCAGCGTCTTCAAGACGATGACGAAGTCAAAACAGTGGTGATGCAGTGGTTAAAAAGTCAGGCGACAGACTTCTATCAGAAGGGTATTCAAAAACTGGTACAACGTTATGACAAGTGCCTCAATATTGACGGAAAATATGTAGAAAAGTAGATTAAGGTACAGGCTTTCATGTAAAAATTAAATTATTGAGATATCTTAGCACGTTTTTTAATTGCAAAACGGTACTTACTTAAAAAAAGACGCCTCGTATGTTTGAAATTAATACATGTCGTCTAAAATATTAAAATTTCTATCATTGTGCCTACGTAGAGTCCACAGCTGGCCAACGATGCCTGTCTCGGAGACGACAACGAGGCATCGACCAATCGCTATCCACATGCGTGATGCCCATGGGTTGACAGCTGCGGCCCCTGGCAGACCTCGTACAGTTTGTACTGCCAACCCATACAGCGGCTGCGCAGCGAGTGTTCGAGCACGCTTATCGATTGTGGTGCGGTACTGTGGAGTCGTGAGTACCGTCACGACAGCTACTTTCTTATATACAACCGCATCATCTACAAACAGTCTTAAACAGCTTCCGACACATTCTACTAGGTCAGTTATTGTGAACAGTAACATCCTTTTTGAAGTACAACCCAAATTACCACTACATCTTTCGATTTTGTTTCGTTGAGTTCTGTCTACAAGGAAGTTCTGAATCCAGTTGCAAATCTGGTCCAGTACTCGGTAAGCTCGTACTTTTTGCAATAAGCGGCTGTGTCAAACGCCTTCCTGAAGTCGAGGAACGTCATCGACTAGAGTGCCGATGTCTACAGCACTCTGGATCTCATACAGGAACAGAGCGAGCTCAGTTTCGCGAGATATTTGTTTGCAGAATCTATTTTGATTTTAATTGAGATTTCCGTTCCCAAAAAGTCATAACTTATATGATTATAAAACATGTTCCGTGACTCTACAACACTTCGACTTCAACGATGCTCCAGCGAATTGCGATAAGTACTGCTATAAGGGGAGCAAGTTCTTTCGCATAATCTCTGTAGGAAAGTATCTCATGTGGTCCTTATGCCTTTCCAGTACAAAGTGAAGCTCATACGTTGATTGAAACCAGGGACCATGCTGCGATCTTCCGCGGTGAAATAAGTTGGGAAAACCGAATTCAGTATTTACGACTTAAGTTTGTCATTACCCGTATCGGTGCCATTATGGTCACTGAGACAATGAAGAGATTATTTTGAGTCGCTCACCGATTTTGCGTAAGAAAGAAGCCTCTTAGGGTTTTTTGGTCTAATCTGTTGGCAAAATTTTACTTTTAAAGTCATTAAACGCTTTTCTCACTGCTCTTCTTACGCTCATTTTCACTTTATTCACCTTTTGTTTGTCAGCTAGTTTTTGATTTCCCTTGAATCTTTCATGAAGTTCTGTGTGTTTTGTTTTGTCTGTGAGGTTTATTCGTTTACCAGGTTTATGGAGCGTTCTGACTTTGGCTTCTTTTCATTGCTCTGGCACTGTTCCGAAATGCCTAGCTATACATCCAACAGGTGACTAATTATCGAGAGTAAGAGAGTTTGTGGTGCGGCATTTTACAAATTTTCAGTGTATTCGGTCTTTACCGGGTGCCGAGTTCTTGCGAGTGGCACGGTTGTTCTTGTTCGGAGACGGGTTGTCGCTGATGCTAGCAAGCTTTCAGCTTTTCGATTTACTATGAGTACGAAGTCGTCACCAAAAAAGCGCGTGCATATGGTGTTCGTTAAATTGGTTTTAACACGAGCGCTTTTCGGTGGTAGTTTGCTGAGAACCCTTCTGATGTAATTACAGGAGGGCTTGTTAAAGTGTCATTGGTTGGGCCTGTAGTTAGATAGTTTTCCAGAACTGGTAGTTTTTCCAGAATCGATCTAGTCACATTATCTGTGCCGACATTGTGTTCTCCAGCGTGTTAGGTGGCGTCTGACAGCAGCGTTCAGTCTGTTTCACTCTGTCTTGGAATTTGAATCGCAACATTTGTCTGAGTTTTATCGATATGAGAATGTACCGCAGGATGGCCTCTTCTCTGCGTCCCGTCGATGACTGTCATTAGAGAAGGAGCACAGTTTCAGAATGGAGAAGGATATCGGCCGTGTTCTTTTCAAAGAAACAATCCTGAAATCTGTTTTAAGCGATATATGGAAAAGATTGAATACCAAAATCTGGACTGCAGGACGGGATTTGAACCTCCTCTGGAATACGAGTCCAGGTGACATTTTGCTTCTCGCATTGATAGCAGCACTTCAGTGACTATGTGCAACAGGGTTTTCGATAGCACTGAAGTTATTCAGAATTGTCCGAGCAGAAAATAAATCACTGAAGCAGTTGTCGTTTGCAAGCACAGACTTAGTGCTTCTAAAAACTTGAGAGTTTCTCTGTCAATATGTTTTGGTCGGTAATTTAATAAACCATGTCATACGACGAAGTCAGAAAGCACACCTTTTCCCAAGCAATTAAGTACTCGGTGAGTAAAGGGTACGTGGTTATAGAATCAGTGCTCTATACCCTTGTGTGTTACCACAGGGCCGGCCGGTGTGGCCGAACGGTTCTAGGCGCTACAATCTGGAATCGCGCGACCGCTACGGTCGCAGGTTCGAATCCTGCCCCGGGCATGGGTGTGTGTGATGTCCTTAGGTTAGCTAGGTTTAAGTAGCACTAAGTTCTAGGGGACTGATAACCTCAGAAGTCAAGTCCCATAGTGCTCAGAGTTATATATATATATATTTTTTGTTACCACAGGTACCAGGTCATTGTGTAATGGCCCTAACTACAGCTTACCAAATCAGAACGAGACAGTAAAGATTCGAACAGTTCCACCATTCTGCCGTCTACATGCATTGTTGTTGCACCAGCACAAAAGTAGCTCGTAGGTCTCGAGTGCATTGTTTTTGACGAGAGGCTGCATGGAATTGCCGTGAACGGGCTGAGACCTTCATTTCGTACAAATAATAAAATCGGTAGTTCTTTCATTATAAACATATTCTTTCAGAGAAAATAGCAAACTGAGTTCTACACTGTTGCGTAACCACGCGAACTCCTATAAAGTTCACACGATAAATCGTCTTTACAGTCACATTAGTCAATTCAACCATTTATCGCTAACTACAGTATTAATACTATTATCACATCACAAGACAAATTAGATATTCCTGCTTTCATTATATAATCTGCTTTGCTTGCAGGTGATCGAGCTTAACCGCACACACATTAACGCCATGCCGTCATTCTTAGCACATTCGTTGGCACAAACCACTTCGCTGGACGGTTATTAGTTATAATGACGATGACACGCGAAATGATTGGTGTCTCCTTAGTATGTTTGTTGTTTATCTAAAATTAACTGTAAATACGGTGGTTACAAGTGACCACATTTAAATTAGTGTAATTTTATTCATGCTAAACTTTCGGGTAGCAAACCGAAGCAGTAAATTGTATAAAACACAGGAAAACAACGAATATTGCTTTTGTTTTGAAACTTATAGACTTCAGCTTCCCTCTATTGAATCGTATGCATTCCTGCCTGCAAATTAACACTTCATTCATAGCTTTTGCAGTTGCTACGTTTGATGTTAATCGAATTTTACTTATTACACCTGCGAAGTTGTTTGGTTTAACTGACACAGATGTGAAATGACACTTTAAAAAAATTTGGAGCAGTTAAGTCTGTCGAACGGGCAGACCATCCATTGCCGCAAATCCTCGTAATCACACAATTGGAATGTTCAAGACTGCTGCAAAAAATTCCTTGTTTCAAGTATCGTGTGTTTTTTGAATCGTCTTGAAAGAACACGTCCAGAAAGTTGTGGTTCCGACGCTGTAACTCAGGAATAAGAAATTCTCTAAGCGTTTTTCTGTAACGATCGCCATTAACAATTACAGTAGCACAATTTTCGTTTAAAAAAAATTACTAGTCCGTTATCCATAATCTTGATATTAAGTACCATACAGTATATTTAGATCTACGTATAGGGTGTACTTGAATCTCACATGCGTTTTGTCTAGTTTATAGTCTGTTTATTGACGTAACCGGATAAACGGAAGTGTGTTCGTCAGTGGTTATGAGCCTCTCCCCCAGAATTATATTTGATTAAATCCCGGCCGGCCGCGGTGGCCGAGCGGTTCTAGGCGCTTCAGTCTGGAACCGCGAGACAGCTACGGCCGCAGGTTAGGATCCAGCTCCAGCCATGGATGGGGGTGATGTCCTTAGGTTAGTTAGGTTGAAGTAGTTCTAAGTTCTAGGGGACTGATGACCTCAGATGTTAAGTCCCATAGTGATCAGAGCCATTTGAACCATTTGAAACTAAATCCCGTCGTAGTGTTACATAACTCCAAACGAGTTTTGAGAATCAGCTGGTTTCAACATGTTGAATACATGAAGTTTATAAGGAAACAAGTTCAGAAATATTCTCTGGATGTTGCGCACTCTTTCTCTTTTGTCAGAAATTTTCTCTGGATATTGCGCACTCTTTCTCTTTTGATGCCTATTTCTTGAGACAGCCTACTTATGCACTACTGGCCATTAAAATTGCTACACCAAGAAGAAATGCAGATGATAAACGGGTATTCATTAGACAAATATATTATACTAGAACTGACATGTGATTACATTTTCACCCAATTTGGGTACATAGATCCTGAGAAATCAGTACCAAGAACAACCACCTCTGGCCGTAATAGCGGCCTTCATACGCCTGGGCATTGAGTCAAACAGGGCTTGGATGGCGTGGTACAGGTACAGCTGCCCATGCACCTTCAACACGATACCACAGTTCATCAAGAGTAGTGACTGGCGTATTGTGACGAGCCAGTTCAAATGGCTCTGAGCACTATGGGACTTAACATCTATGGTCATCAGTACCCTAGAACTTATAACTACTTAAACCTAACTAACCTAAGGGCAGCACACAACACCCAGTCATCACGAGGCAGAGAAAATCTCTGAGAACGCTACCGCACGACCACGAGCTGCGGACTGACGAGCCAGTTGCTCGGCCACCATTGCCCAGACGTTTTCAATTATTGAGAGATCTGGAGAATGCGCTGGCCGGGGCAGCAGTCGAACATTTTCTATATCCAGAAAGGCCCGTACAGGACCTGCAACATGAGGTCGTGCATTATCCTGCTGAAATGCAGGGTTTCGCAGGGAGCGAATGAAGGGTTGTAACACATCTGAAATGTAACGTCCAATGTTCAAAGTGCCGTCAATGCGAACAAGAGGTGACCGAGACGTGTAACCAATGGCACCCCATACCATCACGCTGGGTGTTACGCCAGTATGGCGATGTCGAATACACGCTTCCAATGTGCGATTACCGCGATGTAGCCAAACACGGATGCGACCATCATGATGCTGTAAACAGAACCTGGATTCATCCTAAAAATTACGTTTTGCCATTCGTGCACCCAGCTTCGTCGTTGAGTAAACCATCGCTGGCGCTCCTGTCTGTGATGCAGCGTCAAGGGTAACCGCAGCCATGGTCTCCGAGCTGATAGTCCATGCTGCTGCAAACGTCGTCGAACTGTTCGTGCAGGTGGTTGTTGTCTCGCAAACGTCCCCATCTGTTGATTCAGGGATCGAGACGTGGCTGCACGATCCGTTACAGCCATGCGGATAAGATGCCTGTCATCTCGACTGCCAGTGAAACGAGGCCGCTGGGATCCAGCACGGCGTTCCGTATTACCCTCCTGAACCCACTGATTCCATATTCTGCTAATAGTCATTGGATCTCGACCAACGCGAGCAGCAATGTCGCGATACGATAAACGGCAATCGCGATAGGCTACAATCCGACCTTTATCAAAGTCGGAAACGTGATGGTACGCATTTCTTCTCCTTACACGAGGCATCACAACAACGTTCCTCCAGGCAACGCCGGTCGACTGCTGTTTGTGTATGAGAAATCGGTTGGAAACTTTCCTCATGTCAGCACGTTGTAGGTGTCGCCACCGGCCCCAACCTTGTGTGAATGCTCTGAAAAGCTAATCATTTGCATATCACAGCATCTTCTTCCTGTCGATTAAATTTCGCGTCTGTAGCACGTCATCTTCGTGGTGTAGCAATTTTAATGGTCAGTAGTGTAGATTTCTGTGGGCTGTACGAATTTGTTGCTGAGAAAATCCATTCGATTTAAAAATGCTCTTGAGGTATGTGAGGCGTCCTTAAGACCTTAGTGGATCGGGCGCACTGTATATCCGATAAAGACAATTTGCAAGAAGAGCTCACATACCTCAAGAGCATTTTTAAATCGAATGGATTTTCTCCGCAACAAATTCCTAGAGCATACGATGCAAAACCTAAAATGCAGGTATGTGATGGGGAAGAAAATAGTAATTCCTTCAGATCTAGTGCGCTATTGCCGTATGTGGGTGCAGCTTTACTCGGCTCTGTGAAGGACGATTTACAGCTTTGTAAAGCGGGTGTGTATCAGATTCCTTGTGGAAATTGTCATAAGTCGTACATAGGTCAAACAACACTCACCGTTCACGAGAGGTGTGTGGAGCATCGAAGATACACATACTTACTACAGCCAGAGAAGTCAGGTGTGGCCGAACATTGTATTGATACAGGGCATTCCATGAATTACAGTGATGTGAAGATTTTAACATTCACCTCTTCTTTTTGGGAATCTGTCTTCAAGGAAGCTATAGAGATTAGATTAGCTAATAATTTAAGAAACAGAGATAATGGTTTTAATTTGGACAAAGCATAGAATCCGGCTCTTAGGGTAATCAAACCGCAGAGCAGTCGTCATGGTGTCAACGCCGCCGATCATACGTCGATAAGGGAATCGAATGTCTGTACGCCTTCGGCACAGGCGGCGCATATGTTTTAAGTAGGCTGTTTAGGTTTTTTATTGGTAACGCCACCTCTGTATGAAAATCACTGGCTGTGCTGTGTGCAGTCTGTGGCTGCTTTGCATTGTTGTAATACTCGCCATTGTAGTGTTAGGCAGCTGACTGTGAACAGCGCGTAGCGTTGCGCAGTTGGAGGTGAGCCGCCAGCAGTGGTGGATGTGGGGAGAGAGATCGCGGAGTTTTGTAATTTGTCATGAACTGCTATATATATATATATATATATATATATATATATTATGATGGTATCAAGGTAAATACATTGTTTGTTCTCTATTGATATCTTTCATTTGCTAACTATCCCTATCAGTAGTTAGTGCCTTCCGTAGTTTGAATCTTTTATTTAGCTGGCAGTAGTGGCGCTCGCTGTACTGCAGTAGTGGGAGTAACCAAGATTTTTGTGAGGTAAGTGATTTGTGAAACGCATAGGTTAATGTTAGTCAGGGCCATTTTTTTGTAGGGATTTTTGAAAGTCAGATTGCGTTGCGCTAAAAAAAATATTGTGTGTCAGTTTAAGCACAGTCATTTGTAATTGTTCCAAGGGGACGTTTCAATGTAAGCGTACTTCTCTGCCGCCGACCGGCATCTGTGGTCCGCATGCGTAGTACCGCCGCGGTGGAGCATATAAGGCCGCGATTGGCATCTTGTCGTCAGTCTTGTGACTCACTCTGAGGATGGCCGGACGATACAGGGCCGAAATATCAGCGGAGGAAATGTTATTTGCGCGGCTGCATGCCCGAAATTTAATGGAACAAGTTTTAGACATGCTTACCAACATCTCAACGAAACATCGCGCGAATCGGATTAATACAACCCTCGAAATTAAAAAATTCCCGATACTTCTTGAACACAGCTCGAACAATGCACGCGCATTCAAATGTGGTGATAAGGTGAATATTCTCAATAAAAATCGCCTTCATTGAAGGTGTCGGCGAGCCAAGTTTTTAAGCAGTAAACCTTTACTGGAAAAGACTGCTTTCGAGCAGGCGGCGTGGTTGCGTTGTGTTAAGGGGGAGGTGGACAAAGGAGATGCTGAGGCCATTGTGTGCTTCGTTCCGGAGGCCCTGCCAGAAGCCAGTTGTTGGCTGCGGATAGTCTCGGCCGCCTCGAGTGAGACCATGGGTCACTACAGACCTCACCAGTATAATCTCAGCAGACAGGTGTCCTTTTCTAAGCTGTTCATTTTTGGAACACAGCCTGCGATCAGGTTAGAGGAAGAAGCGGCGACACTTTCTGCAGGACCCCTCCCATAATTTTGTATGACAATGCTCAGGCGCGTATGGCGCAAGTTGTCACTGATTTGTTCGATCGATAGGGCTGGGAAGTTCTGTTAACACCCGCCTCACTCCCTGGACATATGCTCTGTGACTTCAGATTGACTCCTAAATTGAAGGAAGCACTTTATGACGTTAGTTTCAGAACTATAAAGGGATTTCAAATGATAATAGAACACCCGCCACAACGGGACCATGGAATGGTGCCATTCAAAAGTAATAACCACATGCCTTAAGACATGTATCCCACTGGGACACGAGACAATCAATGCCCTCTTCGTAGATGGTCATCGGCCGCTGACGGGTCCTCAAACGCACCCACTCTTGCACCTTCTCGTCCGACTGAAACCGACGTCCACCCATATCTTTCCTCAGGTCGCTGAAGATGTGAACGGTCTGGGCTGTACGGAGGCTGTTGTGGTGTGTCCCCAACAAATCGCTGAAGCGTAGCCTTCTTCCGATTGGCAGTGTGGGAGCGGGCGTTATCGTGCAATAGAATTAAATAGGATGAATCCGCGTGACAGCATTCCTGGGCGTTTCCGAATTTATGCCGAGTCGCAGTTTCTGCGAAGTATCTTCATAGCGCTGCACATTGATTTTAGTTTCCACGCCCGAGCAACTATACAAGCAATGGGCCCCGGCAGTAGAAGGTCGTCATGACCTTACCGGAACTTATGTGAACAACTGTGGATATCTTTGGCGGGGGAATGAGGGATGTTTCCACAGCTGGCTTTGCCGTTTGCCATCGTGCTCGAAATGATGGCACCAGGTAAGGTTGCACTTGTATAAGTCGTAAATAAATAGTTGCCACTATTAAGGTTCCAACCCTCATATTTTCCTTCTGCACCAATGGAAATCTCTGCTTTTACACCTAAATGTTACGAAATTACATGTTCTAAAGTACTGCGGAGCAAAAATGTTTGCTCGTTAACTTGCTAACTGCTAAATGTGAAGCACGATTCCTCTCGACGCTGTTTAGCTGTAAGTAATTCAGTAAATACGGTGTTATGAACGCTTTGCAGAGCTAACGTAAGTAGGTCGTTCAGATTTATGTTCAGTGTAGTGTTAAGCAAATAAATTTCTGGGAGAGTTGATTGAAACTACGTGGCCCTGTATTGGATGAAGTTCGGAAATTCCTAATCATTAAACTGTCCAACAAATCCCAGCATTGCTATTTCATTTAGTTCTCGAGTGTTCTGCTGGACATGCGGTAACCCTGCAAAGTTTCAGGTTTGGCGTTTGTTTTCTTTTCTGACAGAGCAGTCTCGCGCCTCTCTTGACTTTACGACGGAGGTTCAACAAATAAACAGCAGTGCACTTTGTGGTAGAGGTTTTTCTAGCGTGCTTTCACGTTTCGTCTCAGTTAGAATAGACAGTACCTCTCGCATTTTCTGCTCAGGGGGACACAGTGTATTATGCTTTTAACTCTCCACTAATGTACCACGGTTGTGTTCCTTGCCCACAAAAATTCACAAAAACTGCTTTCAACCTATCGTACAGTGTGTTAGCTCTCAGAACGGGCGCACAAGTTAATTGGGCGATGTCGCACTGTGAATTTCTATCAACTGAAGCACCCGATCTCGACTCACAATTAAACTGATACTTTCCAACCTAATCTAGACCTCGGGCTACGCAGTAGATCAGTATCATTACTTGATGGAGAAAAACATCCTCGGTAGAGGCAGACCACCATTCATATTTGGCACAACTTCTGTATAGAAAAGTCTTGATCGCACAATTCAATATTTTCAGTATTCTTCTCTCCTAATGAATGCACACGTATGACGTTATACGCCACATCATCAGTACGTTATTGGACAAAGAAAACTTCCGGTATTTGCGAGTTCAACCGTTGACCTGTGAACATTGTGTACGATGCAGTACACATTTTACGTGACAAGCCAGAGATCAGTGAGGTATGACTGAGTCAGTCTCTGATATTACATATACACTCCTGGAAATGGAAAAAAGAACACATTGACACCGGTGTGTCAGACCCACCATACTTGCTCCGGACACTGCGAGAGGGCTGTACAAGCAATGATCACACGCACGGCACAGCGGACACACCAGGAACCGCGGTGTCGGCCGTCGAATGGCGCTAGCTGCGCAGTATTTGTGCACCGCCGCCGTCAGTGTCAGCCAGTTTGCCGTGGCATACGGAGCTCCATGGCAGTCTTTAACACTGGTAGCATGCCGCGACAGCGTGGACGTGAACCGTATGTGCAGTTGACGGACTTTGAGCGAGGGCGTATAGTGGGCATGCGGGAGGCCGGGTGGACGTACCGCCGAATTGCTCAACACGTGGGGCGTGAGGTCTCCACAGTACATCGATGTTGTCGCCAGTGGTCGGCGGAAGGTGCACGTGCCCGTCGACCTGGGACCGGACCGCAGCGACGCACGGATGCACGCCAAGACCGTAGGATCATACGCAGTGCCGTAGGGGACCGCACCGCCACTTCCCAGCAAATTAGGGACACTATTGCTCCTGGGGTATCGGCGAGGACCATTCGCAACCATCTCCATGAAGCTGGGCTACGGTCCCGCACACCGTTAGGCCGTCTTCCGCTCACGCCCCAACGTCGTGCAGCCCGCCTCCAGTGGTGTCGCGACAGGCGTGAATGGAGGGACGAATGAAGACGTGTCGTCTTCAGCGATGAGAGTCGCTTCTGCCTTGGTGCCAATGATGGTCGTATGCGTGTTTGGCGCCGTGCAGGTGAGCGCCACAATCAGGACTGCATACGACCGAGGCACACAGGGCCAACACCCGGCATCATGGTGTGGGGAGCGATCTCCTACACTGGCCGTACACCACTGGTGATCGTCGAGGGGACACTGAATAGTGCACGGTACATCCAAACCGTCATCGAACCCATCGTTCTACCATTCCTAGACCAGCAAGGGAACTTGCTGTTCCAACAGGACAATGCACGTCCGCATGTATCCCGTGCCACCCAACGTGCTCTTGAAGGTGTAAGTCAACTACCCTGGCCAGCAAGATCTCCGGATCTGTCCCCCATTGAGCATGTTTGGGACTGGATGAAGCGTCGTCTCACGCGGTCTGCACGTCCAGCACGAACGCTGATCCAACTGAGGCGCCAGGTGGAAATGGCATGGCAAGCCGTTCCACAGGACTACATCCAGCATCTCTACGATCGTCTCCATGGGAGAATAGCAGCCTGCATTGCTGCGAAAGGTGGATATACACTGTACTAGTGCCGACATTGTGCATGCTCTGTTGCCTGTGTCTATGTGCCTGTGGTTCTGTCAGTGTGATCATGTGATGTATCTGACCCCAGGAATGTGTCAATAAAGTTTCCCCTTCCTGGGACAATGAATTCACGGTGTTGTTATTTCAATTTCCAGGAGTGTATGAACAAGAAGACTCAAACTCGGTATGAAGAAATTTTCAATAAAGGCGTCGCCTTCGAAATACAGTTCAATGACTAGAGAAAACGTTTATTATCCACCACCATGCTCATTGGGTTTTGGTAAAGCGGTAACTGCGGCAAACATTTTTATGAGTAATCTTTAGCCTCTCCTTTGGAGCTAATCAAACGTTTGTCGCAAACAGTAGGTACTTGCGCTATTCAGTAGGAACGGGATGTGACAGTCTGCTTCCTCAAAAGTATCCAGAAGGACGCGTTTATTCAGCCAATAGTTTCGAAGTGTGTGGTGTTGTCCACATTCTGCATGGAAACAGTTGCCACCACATTGTTCAGGTCGTTTGTTCAGTCGAATATTTTTCTGCGAACAAACTGAAAATGCTAACATTCGAGGTATTTAAACACAGTTTAAGAAAATACTGGGAGTCGATGTTGTGACTTCGTTGAATTAAAACTGAACTACGTGGTGCGTTCATCAACTAAGAAATGTAAAACGTTTCCTGCGTCCGTGAAGTTGCTGCAAATCGCTTGCTGCCGAATTAAAGGGCAGTGGTGGCAATTTGGAATTGTGGATCGTACTACACAAGTCTAATTACCTAGGACTAGGTTGGCAGAAGAAAGCAAAAATTATTTTGTGGCCGCTTGCAATACTTAATCGGAGAGGATTGCAGTCTAAACACTGAAACATGGGGTGCGCCCATCACTTATGGGCAGAGCAATCGAAAATAATCACGGGGTTGAGTCAGCAGAGTCGTTTATATGCAACTTTTTTTGGAACCGTAACATATTGCCAAGTTTATCGACTAGTAATAGAACGCCAATGGGCGATTTTGTTTACAAAATGATTAGTGGTTAATTTTCAGGAAAACACCTATGTAAATAAAATAAAAATGACTTGTGATGGCTCAAATGGCTCTGAGCACTATGGGACTCAACTGCTGCGGTCATTAGTCCCCTAGAACTTAGAACTAGTTAAACCTAACTAACCTAAGGACATCACAAACATCCATGCCCGAGGCAGGATTCGAACCTGCGACCGTAGCGGTCTTGCGGTTCCAGACTGCAGCGCCTTTAACCGCACGGCCACTTCGGCCGGCGACTTGTGATAAGCCAGTCGAACAAGTTTCTCAACCTGTTTATGTTGCGATGTCCATTATATCTATAAAATGCTACACAAATAAAACTAAACAGCTATGTGTGAAGATTTGAATTCAATCGCCGGTCGCAGTGGCCGAGCGGTTCTAGGCGCTTCAGTCCGGAACCGCGCTGCTGCTACGGTCGCAGGTTCGAATCCTGCCTTGGGCATGGATGTGTGTGATGTTCTTAGGTTAGTTGGGTTTAAGTAGTTCCAAGTCTAGGGGACTGATGGCCTCAGATGTGAAGTCCCATAGTGCTTTCAGCCATTTGAACACAGTCACTGCCATGCATTAACGTCTTTTGAAAAGCGTGTAACTGTAAGATCATCATAGATTACAATAGAAGAGACTTCAAATGAACCAAATGTGATGGTCATGGTTGCTGACAGAGCTTTGCTTCCACTCCAATTGCCGAGGTTTGTCTAGCGTAGAAGGTGAAACGTTCTTTGGTTGTATAATCTATCGATCGCGCAACTGACCAGTTTCCCGTATTCCCACTTTTCTTCTCATTTCTTTTTCAACTACAGTTGTGTTTTGTCTCTAATGACCACAAATCGACGGTTTTCCTGTTCTTTTTTCCGTAGGTGCATTTGACTGCCGGCCGAAGTGGCCGTGCGGTTAAAGGCGCTGCGGTCTGGAACCGCAAGACCGCTACGGTCGCAGGTTCGAATCCTGCCTCGGGCATGGATGTTTGTGATGTCCTTAGGTTAGTTAGGTTTAACTAGTTCTAAGTTCTAGGGGACTAATGACCTCAGCAGTTGAGTCCCATAGTGCCCAGAGCCATTTCAACCATTTTTTTTGCATTTGACTGACAATATTGTTCTATTAGAACATGGATTGGAATCCATCAAATACGGTGTGGATGGTTGCTCGTGATACATCAACGCGCCAAGGAATTATTTCGAATAAGAAATATAAAGCCTAAAACTGATTTTACTTCAAAAGGCGACATTTTCAAAAAGTGAAAACGAAAGTTATCCTTTGCGTAAGTGATAGTTCGAAGAACGTTCAAGGCAAACTATCAAGGCTAGAACTGTTAGAATAGTAAATTTTCCCCCACTATAGGCGTTTTCTCTAGGAACCTCTTGCTAAATTTTCCAACACTGGCGATGCCCTGATACTGTGCTCGTGTGCAGGAGATTTGCGTCATCGCTTGTCTAAAACTCTTGATGACTGGCCAGTAATTACTTTTACATCCTTAGGTATTTTAAATGGTTGCAAGCCCGACTTTGTAAAAGATAAAAGCGCTGATATCTTAAGAATCTGTCAGCAGGATATTATGCAACACTGCGATAAACAGCATTGCTAACATTGTGCTGTTAAAATCAGCAGCGTGATCGCACTAGGGGGAAAATTAGTTGCGTAACGACGACCTTGAGAACAAGGAGACTATCTTATCTAAGATAATTAGCCGTTAGCCGTTGTTTAAGCGTGACGTAATGGTATCTCCTTGGCTCCGGTCAGGAGATTCTGTCGCATACGCCAGCGTTCACATACGTAAGACTCCGTTCAAGCTTACGTAATTCGTTTACCTAGAATACAGAAGCTATTGATTAGGCCTCTAGTCTGTAGCAGTATGAAGCATTTAAATTTATTGTGAAAAGCTGCACTTATTTTCCACGAACTGTCCTTTTTGTATTGCGGTTTACTAAAACAAAAGCGCTACCATACTACAAAGATAAAACGCTAAATACTTTATGAGCGTTGACTGCAAAAGGCAAATGTACGAAATCTAGCAACAGATTGGAGCCAGAGGTGTTCCCCGAAGTTTTCCGGGCGCATAGAATTTCCATCATCTTTCCGCTAGCGTCCGCGACAACACTTTCATTTTCCGGTATTTCGGCTGCTAAACGTATAGCCATGTTCAAGACGAACTGGTGAATGAACTGAAACCACTCGAAGCTGTTCATCCATAAGACGGCTTTTCAGTGCTGCTGTGTTCTCAGTACTCTGCTACATGTCTCCACATTTGTTCAGAGCGCGAAATCTTGGTGAAATTGTTTCAATTGTTCATGATCAGATGGCACATGGTCTTTGTGGTAAGCAGTGCTTCCCTCCCGGATCCCAAGTGTCATACGTCAAAATCCGTTCCATTTAGAACGAGGTGGTTTGAAGAGAGAACAACTAAGTTTTTGGTAAACGGCACAGCTGTTAAATCTGCGACAAGTACTTTACAGTTACAGAGAAACGAAGAAAGGTAAACAAGGCCTTCGTTCCCCAAGATTTAAGTGGGACTGTAGTTCAGCTGAAGCTCTGAACCCATTCCATGTAATTTCGATGGATACAACTGGATACTTTATTTTCAAAGGCTCTGCTGAAACATTGTCAGTGCAGACGTCAAAGATCTCCAAATGCAGTATGACCCAAGTGTCTCATACTCATCCACTTCAAATGGCTATTAAAAATTCTTACTCTCAAACAGAAGAATGGAAAAATTTCAGTCTACAAAAGAGGAAAATGCATTGCTGATGTATTCAAGGCCGTACTTCATCTGAAAGACCAGCAATGTTTATCAGCTGCAAAACAGAAAGCCCTGTTGACGACGTCGCCATTTCTTCCTCAACGGCCCAGCGAGTTCTACAGCAAACTTTGCAACATCTCTTCCCAAAAAGTAGTTGCGTAAGAAAAAGAAGTGAATACTGAGAGCTATTTTTCTTGAATTTTTTTTGTTATCCCCTTGTAAAAATAAAAATAAAGTAAAAGCTCCAAGAAATGATTTTTGTCTGCAGTTCTACTAGTTACATTACCGCTGTATTCTTATTTTTGTATTATTACAAACAAAATTTAGTGCCTCACTATTAATGGTATTTGAAATAAAAGCTTTCTTATTGACACTTAGAACCAGTAAGTTTCATGGTATGGCATTTAAAATGTGCTTAATAAATTATTTGCTTTCTAGTTTCTCACATTTTTTTTGCAGTGATGAAGTAGGAGCTTGATTCTGTGGTGTTAGAGTACCTTCTCGGGTATAAAGAATTTACATACAAATAGCGAGACAGCCGCTGTGGCCGAGCGGTTCTAGGCGCTTCAGTCCGAAACCGCGCTGCTGCCACAGTCGCAGGTTCGAATCCTGCCTCGGGCATGGATGTGTGTGATGTCAGGTTAGTTAGGTTTAAGTAGTTCTAAGTTCTAGGCGACTGATGACCAGTCCCATAGTGCTCAGAGCCATTTTGAACAAAAAGCGATACACTCCAAGACAAAGGAATTTTCCGAATGGGACGGAAATTGATAGATGTGATGAGCATGTGCAGGCAAACAAATTGCAGTGTCAGAAAATTTGGATGAGTTGATCAAGAGAGAGAGCCTCCTCACAAATTGAGCAAGTCAATGACGCGATGGTCCATCTCTGGCCCTTATGCAAACAGTTATTCGGCTCGGCACTGATTGGATCTCCACATGAAGGAGATCGTGCCAAATTCTATCCAGTTGGCGCGTTAGATCGCCAAAATCCTGAGACGGTTGGAGGGCCCTGCCCATTATGCTCCAGACGTTCTCACTTGGGGAGGGATCCGGCGATCTTGCTGGCAAGGTAGGGTTTGTCAAGCAATAGAAACTCAAGCTGCGTGTGGGTGGGCACTATCTTGCTGAAATGTAAGCCCAGCATGGCTAGCCGTGAAAACAAAACGGGGCGTAGAATATCGTCTACGTACTGTCGTGCTGTAAGCGTGCCGCGGATGACAACCGAAGGGGTCCTGCTATGAAAAGAAATGGCACCCCAGACCACCAAGCCTGTTGGGCTACATGGCGGGCGACAACCAAGTTCGTAACCCACCGTTTTCCGGGGCGTCCGCCAGACTCATCTTCGCAGGTCTTTGGGACTCAATTCGAAGCGGCACTCATTACTGAAGACAAATTATTCTTCAGTCAATGAGATTCCCGGCCGAGACACCCGGGACAGCCGTGGTATACCAACCCGACTGTCGCCCACTATGCGGTCCAACAACCAGGAGATAGGCTGGGATGCCATTTCTACATCTACATGGATACTCTACAAATCACATTGAAGAGCCTGGCAGAGGGGTCATCGAATCACCTTCACAATTCTCTATTATTCCAATCTCGTATAGAGCGTGGAAAGAATGAACACCTATATCTTTACGTACGAGCTCTGATTTCCCTTATTTTATCGTGGTGATCGTTCCGACCCATGTAGGTCGGTGTCAACAAAATATTTTCGCATTCGGAGGAGAAAGTTGGTGATTGAAATTTCGGGGGAAGTTTCCGTCGCAACGAAAAACGCCTTTGCTTTAATGATGTCCATCCCAAATCCTGTATCATTTCTGTGGCACACTCTCCCATATTTCGCGATAATACAAAACGTGCTGCCTTTCTTTGAACTTTTTCGATGTACTCCGTCAGTCCCACCTGGCAAGGATCCCACACCGCGCAGCAGTATTCTAAAAGAGGACGCACAAACGCAGTGTAGGCAGTCTCCTTAGTAGGTCTGTTACATGTTTTAAGTGTCCTGCCAATAAAACGCAGCCTTCGGTCAGCCTTCCCCACAACATTTTCTATGTGTTCTTTCCAATTTAAGTTGTTCGTAATTGTAATACTTAGGTATGTAGTTGAATTTATGGTTTTTAGATTAGACCGTTTTATCGTGTAACCGAAGTTTAACGAGTTTCTTATAGCACTCATGTGGATGACCTCACACTTTTCGTTATTTAGGTTCTACTACCACTTTTCGCACCATTCAGATATCTTTTCTAAATCGTTTTGCAGTCTTCTGATGACTTTATTAGTCGATAAACTACAGCGTCATCTGCAAACAACCGAAGACGGCTGCTCAGATTGTCTCCCAAATCGTTTATATAGATAAGGGACAGCAAAGGGCCTGTAATACTACCTTGGGGGACGCCTGAAATCACTTCTGTTTTACTCGATGACTTTCCGTCAATTACTACGAAATGTGACGTCTCTGACAGGAAATCGCAAATCCAGTCCCATAACTTAGACGATATTCCATAAGCACGCTATTTTACTACGAGCCGCTTGTGTGGTACAGTGTCAAAAGCCTTCCGGAAATCCAGGAATACGGAATCGATCTGAAATCCCTTGTCAATAGCACTCAGCACTTCATGAGAATAAAAAGCTAGTTGTGTTTCACAGGAACGATTTTTTCTAAACCCATGTTGACTGTGTGTCAATAGACCGTTTCCTTCGAGGTAATTCATAATGTTCGAACACAATATATGTTCTGAAATCTTGCTGCATATCGACGTTAACGATATGGGCCTGTAATTTAGTGGATTACTCCTACTACCTTCCTTGAATATTGGTGTGACCTGTGCAACTTTCCAGTGTTCGGGTACGGATCTTTCGTTCAGCGAACGGTTGTATATTACATCTACATCTACATTTATACTCCGCAAGCCACCCAACGGTGTGTGGCGGAGGGCACTTTACGTGCCACTGTCATTACCTCCATTTTCTGTTCCAGCCGCGTATGGTTCGCGGGAAGAAAGACTGTCTGAAAGCCTCCGTGCGTGCTCGAATTAATAATTATTGTTAAGTATGGAGCTAATGCATCAGCATACTCCGAAAGGAACCTGATTGGCATGCAGTCTGCACCAGAAGACTTGCTTTTATTAAGTGATTTGAGTTGCTTCACTACTCCGAGGATATTTACTTCTACGTTACTCATGTTGGCAACTGTTCTCGATTCGAATTCTGGAATATTTACTTCGTCTTCTTTTGTGAAGTCATTTCGGAAGGCTGTGTTTAGTAAATCTGCTTTGGTAGCACTGTCTTCGATTGTATCTCCATTGTTATCACGCAGAGAAGAATTTCTTTTCATAGCAGGCCCGCTTTGGTTGTCATCTGCGGCAACCTAGCAGCACAGCGGCACGTCTTCGATATTCCACGCCCCGTTTCGTTACCCTTCACGGCAAGCCATCCTGGGCTTAAATTTCAACAAGATAATGCCTGCCCACACACGGCGAGAGTTTCTATTGCTTGTTTTCGTGCTTGCGAAACCCTACCCTGGCCAGCAAGGTCGCCAGATGTGTCTCTCAACTGAGAACATTTGGAGCTTTATGGGCAGGGCTCTCCAATCGCCTCGGGATTCAGGCGATCTAACGCACCAGGTGCACAGAGTAGATCCCACAGGAGAACATAGAATAACTCAATCTATATCAAGCCGAATAACTGCTTCCGTAAGAGCCAGAGATGGACCAACGCGTACATGACTACTCAATTTGTGAAGCTATTTTTTATGAATGAATAATCCAATTTTTCTAAAATTATAATGATTTGTTTCTCATCACATCTAGAAATTTCTACAGATTTCTGTCCCATTCGGTAATTCCTTCGTGGTGCGTCTTTTTTGTTTGTATTAGACTGTGCATTGCTGTTTGATTCCCCTGAAAAATGTGAGAAACTGTGACAATTGTCGCGGTGGCGCCGGGGTTAAGACTGAGTTCGTTTGTTGGAGGAGCATGATTCAAAACTTTGGTCGTAGGTCGAGATTTAGATTCGCTCGTATTATTTCAAGATAATAGCGAAATGGGTCCGTAGACCTCCGGGACGGTTCCTTCCCCTATCGTTCTCATTATCTCATAACATGATGTCAACTGGCCACTGAACTGAAGTGTAAAATTATTCACAATAGGGCACTCATTTAAGAAAAAACTTATGAAGATCGCAGTTGACATTCATATATCTTCGGACATACTAGCATATACCATTTTCTTGCTCATCAGAAATTTTGTAGCAAAAAATTAAGGAATGTCTCATTTCCAATACAGTGAAAAGAAAAACAAAAGATTTTAGGAACAGTTAATCGTTTCACTGAAACTGTGCAAAGGAATGGTATCGTCAGCAGTAACACATTAGAAAACTCACTCCGAAGTCGTTCTAACTTGAGTTGAATGTCACTACGTTAAAAACCTGCATGCTATTTCAAACGTTAAAGATCTAGGAACTTAAAAAGCACGCCAAGAAACGCAAGAAAGACTTAATAGCCGCAGAGAATGTTACATTCCGTGACATCGGCTATGAACAATGTTAAACTTAAATCTTAAGAGTGAACAATGAGAACTTAATAGCATGAAAGGGCACAATTCGTTCAAGAATCGTTAAGACCAATATGAAATATCGTTACCGCTTCTAACCAGACTGGCTATATCTCATTAAGTGGTATTCTCAGCAATACGGCTCTTGTTACAAAGCGTTTGCAACGCTTTGGTGGACGGACTCAAGGAATCCATTAAAATACACCACTGGCCATTAAAATTGCTGCACCACGAAGATGACGTGCTGCAGACGTGAAATTTAATCGACAGGAAGAAGATGCTGTGAACATTGACATAAGGTTGGGGCCGGTGGCGACACCTACAACGTGCTGACATGAGGAAAGTTTCCAACAGATTTCTCATACACAAACAGCAGTTGACCGGCGTTGCCTGGTGAAACGTTGTTGTGATGCGTCGTGTAAGGAGGAGAAATGCGTACCATCACGTTTCCGACTTTGATAAAGGTCGGGTTGTAGCCTATCGCGATTGCGGTTTATCGCATCGCGACATTGCTGCTCGCGTTGGTCGAGATCCATTGACTGTTAGCAGAATATGGAATCGGTGGGTTACAGGAGGGTAATACGGAACGCCGTGCTGGATCCCAACGGCCTCGTTTCACTGGCAGTCGACATGACAGGCATCTTATCCGCTTGGCTGTAACGAATTGTGCAGCCACGTCTCGATCCCTGAGTCAACAGATGGGGACGTTTGCAAGACGACAACCACCTGCACGAACAGTTGGACGACGTTTGCAGCAGCATGGCTGCGGTTACCCTCGACGCTGCACCACAGACAGGAGCACCTGCGATGGTGTACTCAACGACGAACCTGGGTGCACGTACGGCAAAACGTCTTTTTTCGGATGAATCTAGGTTCTGTTTACAGCATCATGATGGTCGCATCCGTGTTTGGCGACATCGCGGTCAACGCACAGTAGAAGCGTGTATTCGTCATCGCCATACTGGCGTATCACCCGGCGTGATGGTATGGGGTGCCATTGGTTACACGTCTCGGTCACCTCTTGTTCGCATTGACGGCACTTAGAACAGTGGACGTTACATTTCAGATGTGTTACGACCCTTCATTCGATCCCTGCGAAACCCTACATTTCAGCAGGATAATGCACGACCGCATGTTGCAGGTCCTGTACGGGCCTTTCTGGATACAGCAAATGTTCGACTGCTGCCCTGGCCAGCACATTGTCCAGATCTCTCACCAACTGAAAACGTCTGGGCAATGGTGGCCGAGCAACTGGCTGGTCACAATACGCCAGTCACTACTCTTGCATAAAAAGTTCTCGGTTTGCTTGCCGCGTCAAATTTGGATAACATCACAAGCTTTCGATGACTACCTCCGTCATCTTCGTCAGATGACGGAGGTAGTCATCGAAAGCTTGGGATGTTATCAAAATTTGACGCGGCAAGTAAACAGAAAACTTTTTATGCAAGGACTCCGTCGCGAAAGACTTCGTAATCATATTAGTCACTACTCTTGATTAACTGTGGTATCGTGTTGAAGCCGCATGCGCAGCTGTACCTGTACACGCCATCCAGGCTCTGTTCGACTCAATGCCCAGGCGTATCAAGGCCGTTAACCGGTCAGAGGTGGTTGTTCTGGGTGCTGATTTCTCAGGATCTATGCACCCAAGTTACGTGAAAATTTAATCCCATGTCAGTTCTAGTATAATATATTTGTCCAATGAATACCCGTTCATCATCTGCATTTCTTCTTGGTGTAGCAATTTTAATGGCCAGTAGTGTAGTTTGCAGTAATAACCACCTGTTCATGTTAATATTCTGTAGAACTTAGCCAGTACAGTGAGATGCATCTGCATCCTTCTTTGGGCCACAGAGACGGAAGTCGGAAGGTGTGCGAGGTCCGAGCTGTAAGGTGGATGAGAAAGAACAGTCCAGTGAAGTTTTGTGACCTATCTCGGGTGCGCATACTTTTGTGAGGCCTTGCGTTTTGTGACGACGAACTCGCTGAAGTCGTTTCTTCAGTTTCGTAAGTGTAGCACAATATACTTCAGAGTCGATCGCTCCACCATGAGGGATGACGTCAAAGAGAATAACCCCTTCAGAGTCCCAGAAGACAGTCGCCATGGCTTTGCCGTCTGAGAGTGAGTCTTTGAACTTTTTCTTCGGAGGAGGGCCGGTGTGGCGATACTGCATGGAGTGGCATTTTGTTACCGGTTACCGGTTCGAGGCGAGCAACCCATGTTTCATCACCAGTGATGACATTCGGCAAAGAATTGTCATGACCAGTCTCGTAACGTGCGAGCAACTCAACGCATTTGGTCCTTCATTGCTCTTTATGGTCTTCCATTAGGCGGCGGGGAACCAGGCGGGCACACATCTGAGTAACCGTATTTGATTGTGATCCATCGCTCATATCGAATGAGAGTGTCCGCACGTTCCACCATTGAAGAGTCGTAGCTGTGTGCGACCGGCTGGCACGCGAGACATCGAAGAGGTTTTCGCTACCTTTTTGCGATGATGACAGACGCCTCTCCCAACGACTCATCGTTCTTTTATCCACTGATAGGTCTCCGTAGACATTCTGCAAGCGCCTCTGAATATCTGCTATGCTCTGGTTTTCCGCCAGAAGAAACTCAGTGACAGTCCATTGATTGGAACATACCTCCTTTCAGTCACCAACTATCGGAACTTCATGAAACTATATGGGCTGAGGCGAGAATATTCACGCTCTGCAATACGTTCCGCATTTATTCAATCGAAATTGGCCGAGAAAAAAAATTGCATTGCTTCCTGAACGCCCCTCGTATACTCCGGATATAACAAACAGTGTGGCTTTGTACGCGCGACAAATTTCGAACTGAAGCGAAATAATGTTTCACGTGATTTGGTACTGTAGCGTAGTCGGCGTTTCTTTTTTATAGGCGGAGAATGAGAGGAAAGCATAATACAAACGGAGAGAACTGATATGGCCTGGCCGTACCAAATATTCTCCACCCTTACTGGACAACACGACAACACTTCAGCAATAAGTCGGTAAATACCTGCAACCGCCAGCTCCATCAGCAATCTCGCCCGGGCATACCGCAATATTGCCGGGCACTGCAGTCAAATTGCAGTAATGTTGACGGCAACATAGGCAGCCAGACATTGCTACGTTTGGTTCGTAATTCTCCCGATCTTTTCTCGGCAGCGACTGGAAAATAAACACCGCGATTTAAATGCGACTGCCTACAATGGAAGCGAAAGGCCGATACGATAACCACGTATGACGCCCGATTAAGGACCGATGACTTGACTGACCAAACATGGCTGAAAGTCATGTGCTCCCAGCCCGATATTTCAACCCGATGGCACATAATGACGGCAAAAATTAACAGATTTTCCGACTGAGCTTTCGTCAGAGGAACAAATACTACCAAACTGCAACTGCCTCCCGATTGGGTGTTAACAGAGAACAATGTAGGCACTCACCACAGAGAACGTCGGCTAACGTTATCACACTGCGTCGGGTCGGGAGAAAAATACTAACCCATTGTGGCGTAACTGCCTTAAGGCTTACTGCCTTAAGCACATTTTACACGAGCGACTTTCCGGTCAAACTCGACTACTCGAAGTGCCTTTCGGGCCTGCGCGTTAACTCAGCAACCAACGACGAAGCGAGTGTGTCTCAGATTGTGCCGACTATGGTGTTCTAAATTTCAGAGTATGCGGCACACTGCTCATGCGCAGAAGCAAGGGACTATGGCAGCGCCTACTAACATCGGAAGTTAACTTATTCTGGCAATCTTATTCCTATTACAGAACTGGATGTTGTGCTTTCGTGTTTTCTTAATCTGTATTGTGTCGTTTGCTTTCTTTTCTTGACACATTGAATAGTTATAAAAGGTCCTGGTGTTTTTTTTGCCTACTAGTGTTCTCATACAAGGGAGAAGAAGTATCTGAAACCGAAAAGACATTTACATTTTACAGAAAGAGGCCTAGATTATGCACAAATAAGAACATATATAGGTAAACGTATTTTGGTGATGATTATTTCAACAGTGGAAAGGAAGAATTATTCGACGATAAAAATAATTTTCCATGTTATTTGCTAATTAGCGAGAACAAAAAATACGGAAGATAAAGCAAAAAGTTGCTATTTACTGCGTTTTAGATATTGTTTAATGTGTTTGCAAGAATTACACTGTTTCAAAATGAATAAATAATATGCAAAATGAAAGAGGAACTGCAAGTTTTTCTTACAAATGTTCAGTGTAAGCACTATTCGTCAGACATCGAGTCGATAGGTGAGTTTTTCCCAAACCTTAAGTCGAGTAGACAAGCTAGTAGCGGAGGTCCATAAACACGATCCTTTCTTGCTGCCTAAGACACACCAGCTACAGTTGCTTCAGCGAAAAAAAGGCCCATAAACTTCCGCTGGTATATTGTGCAAAAAACATTTAATTTAGGGGAGTCTCGTTGCAACTGTATTATCTCGTGGGTATTTGCTGACTACCAGTTCCGCACATTATGCTTTCACATTTCCACTTGGGTCAAATGTCGTTTAACCGCTGAAGACACGATCCAGAAAATCTCCCATCCTCGTGCAGCAGCATTTCGTTTGCAAAGTAGCACGTAAAACGTAGTCTGCAGGCTGAGAGTTTGTAACAACTGCAAACGATAAGGACTTAGTTGTAAGACTTTCCTTAAGTCTCCAGACAGACGTCACTGGACTTGCCAGTTCACGACTAATCTTCCGAACTAATCTCTTCGGGCTTCAGGAAGACTCTTAATCGTTCAACAAGTTCTTCAGCCACTCTTGGTCGTTCCATAACTGACTGAGTTGCTCTCATATTTGACATGTTATTCGTAATTATAAGTTGAGTGTAATAAACGTTGCAAAACGTTAAAATACGTATATTCATTTTGTAACACCTTGTATTTTCTCAAACAAGTAAATGTACATGTTCTGAAATTTTTGGATGACACTTTTCTTATTCTTTCAGTCCTCAGGAGCGTAAAGAATTTACTAGGCGATCTTTGACAAGAACTTCTACTACGAATTCTGCTTTGATTATTGATAAACTCTATTACCACTGCTTGTTCCTACATTTTGGTACTATTCTCGGATTTATTCGTAAAAAAGATAGTCTGTTATAGCCTCACTTTCACTGTTCAGATGCCAAAGTGTACAGCCGACAGTTCTCACGACATACGGAATTTTGGCGCTGACTTGTAAACGAAAATGATCACCCGAAACAGACGAGAGCACAGGAATAAAACGCCAGGGGCACTGCATTAGACTCACTTATCTAAAGTAGTCAGTTGCATTACATTAACCCTAACAGCATAAATAGCCGAACCTAACCGTTTCAGCAGTTCATCGATGTGTTTCTTCCAATTAAATTTCTCATCAATGCACACACCTAGAAATTTCGAATATTCTGCCTTAGCAACAAACTTTTATCCGAAGTCTATATTTATCGATCGTGTTATGCCATTTACTGTTCAGAATTGTGTATACTGTATTTTCCAAAATTTAGTGGAGTCCTTTTGCAGAGAGCCACTTAATAATTTTCTGAAAGACATTATTTACAATTTCCTCAGCTAATTCTTGTTTGTTGAGTATGAATACTATATTTATATCATCAGTAAAAAGAATTAGCTTTACATCTTCATGAACATAGAGTGGCAGGTCATTAATGTGTATTAAGAACAATAAGGGACCCAAGACTGAACCGTGTGGGACACTGTTCTTGATGTCTCCCCAGTTACAGCAATGCTAATTTTTGCAGACCATGTTTACTGTTAGCTTCAATCTTCTGCATACTTCCACTTAAATGTGAACTAAACCATTTGTGCACTGTCCCACTCATATGAAAATACTTAAGCTTATCTACAAGGTGTACAACTTTGCTTCCGCCGTTTTTTCCCCAACATGTGAGGCTTTAATGAAACAAATTGGTCACACATGTATCATTCAAAGTATTTTCCATCGCTGGCAACTACTTTCTCCAATCTTTCGGGCAGTGTACGAATCCCGCGTCGAAAAAATTGTTCATCTTTTGAAGCGATCCACGAATCGATCCAATTTGTGACTTCTTCATGAGATCGGAAGTGTTGGTCATCCAGGCCAAGCGCCATTGATCTAAACAGGTGGTAGTCGGAGGGAGCAATGTCTGGAGCATATGGCGGGTGGGGTAGGATTTCCCATTTTAACGTTTCCAAGTACGTTTTGACCTATTTTGCAACGTGGGGTCCAGCGTTGTCGTGCTGCAAAATCACTTTTTATCGTACCTCTCGCTGTATTGCGACCGTTTGTTTTGTAAGCTCTGCTCAAACGCATTAATTGCGTTAGATAACGAGCACCTGTGATTGTTTCGCTTGGTTTTAACACCTCATAGTACACGACGCCGAGCTGATCCCAGCAAATGCAGAGCATGATCTTGGAGCCGTGAATATTCGTTTTGGCCGTCGACGTGGAAGCATGGCCGGATATTCCTATGATTTTTTGCGGTTAGGGTTATCGTAATGAACCCATTTCTCGTCCCCGGTCATAATGAGATGCAGAAATCCCTTCCATTTTTGCCTCTGAGGCAACTGTTCACAGCCGGCCGCGGTGGTCTCGCGGTTCTAGGCGCGCAGTACGGAATCGCGCGACTGCTACGGTCGCAGGTTCGAATCCTGCCTCGGGCATGGATGTGTGTGATGTCCTTAGGTTAGTTAGGTTTAACTAGTTCTAAGTTCTAGGGGACTGATGACCTAAGATGTTAAGTCCCATAGTGCTCAGAGCCATTTGAACCAACTGTTCACAAACACAAACGCCGTTCAACGTCTCTTGGTTTCAGCTCACATGGGACCCAAGTTCCTATTTTATGAATCATGCCCATAGCCTTGAGACGTTTCGAAATGACTTGCTGTGTCACTCCCACTAATCGTGCCAATTCTTCTTGAGTTTGACGCGAGTCTTCACTCAGCAGTGTGTCCAATTCTGCATCTTCGAGAATGTTCTCTCTTCCACCACTATGCCGGTCTAGGACATTAAAATCACCGTTCTTGAAGCGTTGAAACCACTCACGAAACGTTCTTTCACTAACAGCGTTTTGGCCGTCTGACAGCATTCGATGAGACTCAGCCGCTGTTTTCTTCTTATTGAAACAAAACAGTAACGCCTCCATCAAATGACGAAAATTAGGCTTGTAAACTGACATTTTCAATCAAGAACAACTTTATGATGATGCAGACACAAATCGACTAATGTTCCAATGAGGTTATGTTGACAGAGGTCCAAGCTAACTGCCTGACGTCTGCGATCTGTTTCTTTCGACCGCTACTCACCGTTGTCACCACCTGTCGGCAAACGGTGGAAGCAAAGTTGTACACCTTGTAGAATAATTTCATGATTCACAGAGTCAAAAACATTTGAACGACCACTAAATATACCAATGGGGATTTTCGATTATTCAGAGCATTTAATATTTGATCAGTGAAAGCATATACAGCATTTTCTGTTGTAAAGCCTTTCTGAAAACGAAACTGACATTTTGTTGGTACTTCATTTTTACAAATATGTGAAGCTACTCTTGAATACATTACTTTTTCAAGAGTTTTGGATAAAGCTGTCAGAATTTATATTCGGCGGTAGTTGTTAGCACCAGACCTATTCCCTTTTTCATGCTCCGAGCCAAGAAAGTCTACCGTGTTAAAGGGGCTTGAAAGACCCGAACACACGGCCTCTTGCAAACTGCACACCCCCCTGTTCAGAGAAGAGCAGCGCGCTGTCAATGCTGAGCCACCACGTGGTGTCATGAGGAGAGCACCTACTCAGCGAGGGCGTCCTGAAATAGCAACCACAAGTGGGCGCCCGGCTCACAGCGCCGCTGGCTGCTGTGGCTGCCCCATCCCCGTGAGTCCGGCCAGAGCCGCGGCGTGACGTCACGAGGCGCGGTCGTTGGCGTCAGTGGGAGGCTGGGCAGGGCAGGGCCGGGCCTGCTGGTGGCCGGCGATGTGGTGGGGGGAAGCGCGGGCAGGCTGCCCTCCTGGGAGCAAGGACGAATTTTACGCGGCGCGCACCACGTGGCTGCTGCTGTTCGGCGATAGGCGGATGTTCCCGCGCTGCCCTGCTGGCACTGTGCGCGCGCAGATTTTTCGTTGATACAGAATGCTGAGAGTATGGATGGGCTAAACTGTGACTTCTCGATATCATAGATTGTGATTGCTACTTTGAACTGAAACTTTTAGTTGCGAGATTAGATTAGATTAGATTAATACTAGTTCCATGGATCATGAATACGATATTTCGTAATGATGTGGAACGAGTCGAATTTTCCAATACATGACATAATTAGGTTAATTTAACAACATACTTAAGTTAATATAACAACTTTATTTTTTTGTGTTTTTTGTTTTTCTGTATTTTTTATTTTATTTTTTTATTTTTTTAATATTTTTGTTTTTTTTCTTTTTTTCTTAATTTATATCTAAAAATTCCTCTATGGAGTAGAAGGAGTTGTCATTCAGAAATTCTTTTAATTTCTTCTTAAATACTTGTTGGTTATCTGTCAGACTTTTGATACTATTTGGTAAGTGACCAAAAACTTTAGTGCCAGTATAATTCACCCCTTTCTGTGCCAAAGTTAGATTTAATCTTGAATAGTGAAGATCGTCCTTTCTCCTAGTATTGTAGTTATGCACACTGCTATTACTTTTGAATTGGGTTTGGTTGTTAATAACAAATTTCATAAGAGTGTATATACTGAGAAGCTACTGTGAATATCCCTAGATCCTTAAATAAATGTCTGCAGGATGATCTTGGGTGGACTCCAGCTATTATTCTGATTACACGCTTTTGTGCAATAAATACTTTATTCCTCAGCGATTTGTCATAGTTTAGAAATAGTAACACAGAAATCACATCTTGTATCCCTCCGCACTCTACCGACATTGAAATGTGATTTCTGTGACATCCGCGATTTGCAACCGTAAATGTTACACTGTGATTAGTCACAAGTAGTCACTATCAGGCACTGGCAAGTACTGTATATCAGCGAAACTGGTTTGCCACGTGTTCAGTTTTTTACCTAACTGTTCGATATTTCAGTCCCGTGTTCGGTACCGAAGTAAGAGTGGTTTGTTATTTTTATAATTCCATTCAAATCATTAATAAATAAATTAATTTGCAAAATTTTCGAAAGCATAATGCAGCAATGCATATATCGGTGCCACTGTCAGGCAAAGCACAGCATGTAAAATTTTTCTCAGAGCAAATTATAATTGGCCACAAACGATGGCGGTCGGGTATAGGCTTGCTCTGCGTGACTGTCACGCATTCTTCAACAGCCAACAAGCATTCTGTAATGATAGGTGGATGTCGTAGTCAATGCGAGCATTAAACGTGATCGTAGGGAGTTAGTTGTTGAATTCTTATTCAGTTTGTAGCGAGTTGCCATCGCTGATGGTTGTTGTTGTTGTTGTTGTGGTCTTTAGACCTGAGACTGGTTTGATGCAGCTCTCCATGCTGCCCTATCCTGTGCAAGCTTCTTCGTCTCCCAGTACCTACTGCAACCTACATACCTCTGAATCTGCTTAGTGTATTCATCTCTTGGTCTCCCTCTACGATTTTTACCCTCCACGCTGCCCTCCAATGCTAAATATGTTATCCCTTGATGCTTCAGAACATGTCCTACCAACCGATCCATTCTTCTTGTCTAGTTGTGCCACTAACTCTTCTTCTCCCCAATTCTACTCTAATAGTGACAAATTCTACATAAGCAAGCGGGATACAGGCGTCCTTCACGCGCAAAGTACGTTTATGATCGTACCCAAACTGTCGCTTGGAACAGGCAACAATGTCGTACCACAACTGTCGCTTGCAACAGGCGACAATGCAGTCCACGTCTGTGCCTCGACTGCGGTTGCCTAATTACACTGCCGGCCGGAGTGGCCGAGCGGTTAAAGGCGCTACAGTCTGGAACCGCACGACCGCTACGGTCGCAGGTTCGAATCCTGCCTCGGGCATGGATGTGTGTGATGTCCTTAAGTTAGTTAGGTTTAAGTAGTTCTAAGTTCTATGGGACTTATGACCACAGCAGTTGAGTCCCATAGTGCTCAGAGCCATTTGAACCAACCTAATTACACTGACAAAATTACCCATATTGCCTGGCGAAAAGATATGCCTCCGAGCGCTGAGATTGGACACAATAAAACAGTAAACATAAAAATCATAATAATTATATATATATATATATATATATTGCTAGGTATTGTTGTTGTTGTGGTCTTCAGTCCTGAGACTGGTTTGATGCAGCTCTCCATGCTACTCTATCCTGTGCAAGCTTCTTCATCTCCCAGTACCTACTGCAACCTACATCCTTCTGAATCTGCTTAGTGTATTCATCTCTTGGTCTCCCTCTACGATTTTTACCCTCCACGCTGCCCTCCAATGCTAAATTTGTGATCCCTTGATGCCTCAAAACATGTCCTACCAACCGATCCCTTCTTCTAGTCAAGTTGTGCCACAAACTTCTCTTCTCCCCAATCCTGTTCAATACCTCCTCATTAGTTACGTGATCTACCCACCTTATCTTCAGCATTCTTCTGTAGCACCACATTTCGAAAGCTTCAATTCTCTTCTTGTCCACACTAGTTATCGTCCATGTTTCACTTCCATAAATGGCTACATTCCATACAAATACTTTCAGAAACGACTTCCTGACACTTAAATCTATACTCGATGTTAACAAATTTCTCTTCTTCAGAAACGATTTCCTTGCCATTGCAAGTCTACATTTTATATCCTCTCTACTTCGACCATCATCAGTCATTTTACTCCCTAAATAGCAAAACTCCTTTACTACTTTAAGTGTCTCATTTCCTAATCTAATTCCCTCAGCATCACCCGATTTAATTTGACTACATTCCATTATCCTCGTTTTGCTTTTGTTGATGTTCATCTTATATCCACCTTTCAAGACACTGTCCATTCCGTTCAACTGCTCTTCCAAGTCTTTTGCATTACAGTGTCATCGGCGAAACTCAAAGTTTTTACTTCTTCATGAATTTTAATACCTACTCCGAATTTTTCTTTGGTTTCCTTTACTGCTTGCTCAATACACAGATTGAATAACATCGGGGAGAGGCTACAACCCTGTCTCACTCCTTTCCCATTGCTAGGTATGGCTTTCAACAAATTTGTATTACCTGAACTTTTTGGTAAAAGTCGTTGTATGTTGCAAACTTCAAATAACAGCGATGCATAAATTGCTGTTAGGCATAAACAATCAGTTTCTTTCTCGCTTTAAAATATAAATAATTCATGTGACCGAAGACTTTCCACATAGGCATGGCTGCATGGAACCGCCATTATCCTTTTGATATTTTCCCATGTTGGTCGTTTCTTCTCTGTGTAAAAACGTTTTCCGCGAAAACTAGTCTGTGGGCATAAAAGCTGGGCTTCGTAATTGTTCGATAGTTTATACGAAGAGGTCCGCATACTAAATAAAACTATCAATGACTTCTTCAGTACCCAGCACTCTTGATGCTATTTTTCTCTCGTAGGACTTACTTTACTTAGCGTATATCCCGAATGTGAAAATCTAAAAAGTAGAATTTTCGTAGTCAAACCATTTTAAGATAACTTTGATAGGTTACAAGAGCTTCATATTTGAGCTTATTTCCGCAACCATTTCGTTGTTAGCTTTTTCACCGAAGACACAATCGTTAGTACGTGATTAAATATCCTCTTTTAATGGGACCATAATATTATATAACCCTACAGAATTCACGTATTCGGATTCTAAGAATTTAATACGTCTCTGAAATAAATTTAATAAATGATATGCTTTGAAAGATAATAATTTCATTTAGTGCCTTGCAGCATTATGCAAGTCATGGCAAAAGCATTTAGCTTTAAGGATGTTTATCGATTTGAGTTTGCAAACCAGTAAAGAAATAAGCGATATGAATGGAATTCTAAAATACCGAACCACTCATACATCGGTACTGAACACCGAACACGGGGCTGAAAACCTAACAGTTCGGTGAAAAAACTGAACACCTGGCAACCCAGGCCTCGACGTGTGCGAACCGTCATCAGACTATATCTTCTTGGCTCGTTTCTTCGATCATAGTTGGGTTATATATGCGTAACGTGAGACACGAGCTTGTTAGAACGAAGTACTGTACGAACATTAGTCAACAGATAACACACGACGGAATGTTAAATACTACTTCTAGTTACGACTTGTCACTGAAATCGCGGCCAGACTAGATAGCGTGACAAGAGTCTTAGAAAGAAGTACAAACTTCAGCCAACAGATGGCACACTGTGTTGAATGTTAAATGCTACTTTTAGTAGCAACTTACGACTTCGGTTGTGTCTGAAATCGCACCTACATACTGTTTGTGAAAACTGAGACCTCTGTCACATGAACTCGCAAGCTGTTTCAGTCTTCAGTCCGATTTGACGAAATTTGCTTTGATGTAGTTGTGGTCTATCCTGTGCAAGTCACTCCATCTCTACTTAACAGCTGCAGCCTACTTCGATTTGAATACGCCCTTCTGTAACGAAATTGACGATTCATTGATGCCTCAGGACGTGTCCTATCAACCAATCCTTTTACTAAAATTTGCTCCAAAAATTTATTTTTGCCCCAATTCAGTATTTCCTATTCGAACTACTCATCTAATTCTGTATCACCACATTTCAGAAGCTTATATTTTTGTCTGCTCATCTTTCTGTGGATCCCAAGTCATGTGAGTGCTTCACGGTCTGAACTTGCCCACCGTTTGATTGGAGAAACGATTACCTGAACAAAATTCACTTTCACGATTCCAGATATGGATCTTTCATTACACGGAGATGGAGTGACATCTGGCGAACTAATAAACTCCGCACTTAGGGGCTACTGCTGAATGACGCTCCTCCTTTCGTTCCTCCCTGAAAGAATCCACCGTCCTATGTCGCCTCCGCATTGGTCACTGTTTCATTTTATTTAACGATGTTCCCCCATTTTTGTGGTTCCGGTAGCAGGGGTAAAATACAGGGAGCAAAAGTCTGTTAACAACTTGCACAGAAACCAGACAGCAGTTACTAAAGTTGAGGGGTATGAAAGGTTGACAAGGGAGTGATACAGGGATGTAGCCAACCCCTGATGTTACTCACTGAGCTAGCAATAAGGAAAAACAATGAAAAATTTGGAGTTGGAATTAAATTTCGGGGAGGAGAAATATAAACTGTCAAGCTTACCGATGACATTGTAATTCTGTCAAAGACGGCAAAGGACTTGAAAGAGCAGTTGAACGGAATGGACAGCATCTTGAAAAAACGATATAAGATGAACATCAATAAAAGCAAAACAAGGATAATGGAATATGGTCGAATTAAATCAGGTGATACTGAGGGAATTCGATTAGGAATCCGGTCAAACTAGTGGAAGAATTTTGCTGTTTGGGCAGCAAAATAAATGATGTTGGCCGAAGTAGAGAGGATATAAAGCGTAGGCTGGCAGTGGCAAGAAAAGCGTTTCGGAAATTTGTTAACATCGAATATAGATTTATATGGAGTGTAGCCATGTATGGAAGTGAAACATGGACGATGAACAGTTTAGACAAGAAGAGAATAGGAGCCTTAGAAATGTGGTGCTACAGAAGAATGCTGAAGATTGGATGGGTTTATCGCTTAACTAATGAAGAGGTAGTGAGGAGAATTGGGGAGAAAAGAAATTTGTATCGCAACTTGGCTAGAAGGAGGGTTTGGTTGGTAGGACGCATTCTGGGACTACAAGGGATCACCAATTTAGTGTTGGAGGTAAGTTTGGGGGGGAAAAATCGTACAGGGACACAAAGAGACGAATACAGTAAGCAGATTCAGAAGGCTGTAAGCTGCAGTAGCTATTCGGAGATGATGAGGCTTGCACATGATAGAGCAGCATGGAGAGCTGCATCAAACCAGTATTCAAACTGAATACAACAACAACAATAACAACAACAAAAACATCATCATCTCCCGCTAGATGTTAAAATGCTATCGATGCAGTTAGAATACGGACAATAAAGAATGTAAAGTTGGTTATTCTGGGCGCCAAATTCCCTCTCAAGACAAATTTACGAGTATGCTCAGAACTTTTTCTGCAATGCCAAAGCAACGAAAATTTATCTGGCATAGGCTCCTTTGCTTAGTTGCATACTCTTCTTGTGTGCTCCTTACTTCCGTTTTTTCTTGTTTAATTTTGATTGAAAGACAGTAGGGTATATTCTTCTGATGTCTAATTGATTCTTATCACATTGTTCTCGTTTTTCTCCTTCAGGTATGTTGACCTAAGCGCAGCATTGGTCCGGCAGACAATATTTTCTTGTCTGCTCGTATGAAACATGCAAGAATACCCCCCCCCCCCCCCCTCTCACCCACTCGTACTTAACCTCCAGAATTGTTTCAGTTCAGCCGGTGAGTCCGTAGATGGTGGAACAAGGAGTGTACAGTATAATTGGTTTGCTTTCCCACCCGAGTTTTGCGATAATTAAGCCAGCGCTTCCTTCAACTGACTTAGTCGCCGCGTAGGAATTCTTCCTATCTGTTATGTGGAGATGCTCTCGCAGTTTTATTTCCCCCTGCAAAGCCGTAGCAGCGCCAACGGATTCTGAAGTGCAGTACTGCTGTCTGTGTTTCACGTAATGAAGCGGGAAAAAGTTTTTGTGCAAATAATTTTTGCGCGTGATACTGTTATGGTGCGTTTGTTTAAGAAACGCCGTAAAATGAACTTCTTCACACTGCTCATAAGCTAACTATTAACGGTACGACCGCATGACTGGATCGAAAGACAATGGCGCACAGTCTGTAGCTTGTGGCTGCAATCGGTATAGTTTATATAAGGTCGTACATCTTCGGTTATGCCAAAGTTATTCATTTATTACTAATATCAACGTTTCCTGTCATTGTAAAATTACTGAAAGATAGTTGTTATGACCCGTAGACTCCTCCAAATGTCTGAGTGGCAAAAGGCAACTTTTGTTAACAAATATTTATTAATAACAAACAATTACGTGTTTCGTGCGAGAATGAATGTACTTCCGTATCTATGCTGACGTCACGAGCGATTTCTGCATCGGCATCGCATCTCACTAGCTCTGAAAGCTCCAGATGGCCAACCGCCTCTGCTAGCCAGCCAGCGTGGGAACTATCCGTCGCTCCTTACTCCATACCTACTGTAGCCCTGATACGTTCACATCAAGTAAACGGGTACCTGACGAAGATACTTCCAGCTATTACGCCAGTTGTGTTGAATTGTTTCTGAATAAAGAGGATATTGCTGCAAATATACACTGGTTTCATATACACATGCTGAGAAAAGTAGTTCCACGTGTCCGCACACATCAAACGCATAGCGCCTTGCGGTTGTTTGTATTAACGTCGTAGCGCCGACAGCGTCCAACATCTGCGACTGTTGACAGAAGAGTGAGAAGACAGAGCAGTTCCTAGCTGCCTGCGTAACAAATCTACAGCAGATTCAGAAATAACTACGCCTGTTTGAAGTGACCTAGAGATGGTTTCGCAATTCGTATAAAACATTATTTGCTGTGAAACTTCCTGGCAGATTAAAACTGTGTGCCCGACCGAGACTCGAACTCGGGACCTTTGCCTTTCGCGGGCAAGTGCTCTACCAACTGAGCTACCGAAGCACGACTCACGCCCGGTACCCACAGCTTTACTTCTGCCAGTATCTCGTCTCCTACCTTCCAAACTTTACAGAAGTTCTCCTGCGAACCTTGCAGAACTAGCACTCCTGAAAGAAAGGATATAGCGGAGACATGGCTTAGCCACAGCCTGGGGGATGTTTCCAGAATGAGATTTTCACTCTGCAGCGGAGTGTGCGCTGATATGAAACTTCCTGGCAGATTAAAACTGTGTGCCCGACCGAGACTCGAACTCGGGACCTTTGCCTTTCGCGGGCAAGTGCTCTACCAACTGAGCTACCGAAGCACGACTCACGCCCGGTACCCACAGCTTTACTTCTGCCAGTATCTCGTCTCCTACCTTCCAAACTTTACAGAAGTTCTCCTGCGAACCTTGCAGAACTAGCACTCCTGAAAGAAAGGATATAGCGGAGACATGGCTTAGCCACAGCCTGGGGGATGTTTCCAGAATGAGATTTTCACTCTGCAGCGGAGTGTGCGCTGATATGAAACTTCCTGGCAGATTAAAACTGTGTGCCCGACCGAGACTCGAACTCGGGACCTTTGCCTTTCGCGGGCAAGTGCTCTACCAACTGAGCTACCGAAGCACGACTCACGCCCGGTACCCACAGCTTTACTTCTGCCAGTATCTCGTCTCCTACCTTCCAAACTTTACAGAAGTTCTCCTGCGAACCTTGCAGAACTAGCACTCCTGAAAGAAAGGATATAGCGGAGACATGGCTTAGCCACAGCCTGGGGGATGTTTCCAGAATGAGATTTTCACTCTGCAGCGCACACTCCGCTGCAGAGTGAAAATCTCATTCTGGAAACATCCCCCAGGCTGTGGCTAAGCCATGTCTCCGCTATATCCTTTCTTTCAGGAGTGCTAGTTCTGCAAGGTTCGCAGGAGAACTTCTGTAAAGTTTGGAAGGTAGGAGACGAGATACTGGCAGAAGTAAAGCTGTGGGTACCGGGCGTGAGTCGTGCTTCGGTAGCTCAGTTGGTAGAGCACTTGCCCGCGAAAGGCAAAGGTCCCGAGTTCGAGTCTCGGTCGGGCACACAGTTTTAATCTGCCAGGAAGTTTCATATCAGCGCACACTCCGCTGCAGAGTGAAAATCTCATTCTGGCATTATTTGCTGTGTTTAACTGCAGCACAACTACCGGAAGATGAACACCAAATGGCGGAAACCGATATACGCTGACGAGTTTCCTTGTTAAGGACTGAATCGATTTTGGTATTCCGGTCTATCTGTTTTACGGTCATTTGTTTGATACGGATGGCCGAGGGGAAACTAATTGTTCTGCTTCCGATTTAGGCATCACAATGACTGTTTCTGTTCAATTAAAAACAAGAAGTGGACAACTTCACAGTGACATCCGACGTCTCGCCCGAGAACCATATTTACAACTTCTTCCTCGGTCTAATATTTCTTCGTGTTCTTCGCTGCACAAAAAATAAAAAAAATGGTTCAAATGGCTCTGAGCACTATAGGTCTTAACTTCTGAGGTCATCAGTCCCCTAGAACTTAGAACTACTTAAACCTAACTAACCTAAGGATATCATACACAACCATGCCCGAGGCAGGATTCGAACCTGCGACCGTAGCGGTCGCGCGGCTCCATACTGTAGCGCCTAAAACCGCTCGGTACCCCGGCCGGCCAAAAAAGTCACTCCGTCTACTAAAAAAAGCACGTTTCAAAAATGTATGGGAGAATATAAGTTAAAGAAGGGGAATCCGGTGACAAGGACCACATTTCCAAAATAGACGTTGGAGAGTTCTGACCGCATTATCGAGTAGTCGGCTTACGTGAACTTAGTAATTGAGGACGGAGATGTAATAAAAAAATTCTTCCGCATGTCGTTTGGTTTTTGCTCTGTCGCACATTTTCGATGTTTTTTCACTAACAATTTGCATAAAGAGCCTCTTATCGACATATGTTCCAGTATATGTACACTTTTAAAATGTCATTAGCGTCACTGTAGCTGTCAGAAGGTATTTAAAACACGCGAACAGGGTAGTTAGTCGATAACGAATCTTCCACTCCTCGATAATGTGCACGCTGTTTGAAAGTTTCCTGACACGTTAAAACTTTCTGCTCTACTGGGACTCGAAACCTTGCTTTTCGCGCACTATGCTCCTATCACGAGACGTGCCCTTATAGCTCATTAGGGAACAGTAATTCCCACCTGGCGTCGATCAGGAAATTTCCAAAGAAAATGGCAGAGCTTCTTATGAAGAGCTCTCAGCTCTGTCTAGTTTGGGTTTAGATGACCCGGGAAGAACCTAGATGTCGAAAGAGTGTCAAGGTGTTAGGCTGTGGCAGTGCGTCCTTGGCTGGTGTTTTTTGTGCAATTCAAGGCGATATCTCGTCTACTATCCGGTAACTTTCGTCTGCGGCCGCGTTCCAACAGGCGACTGATTTAATTCCCGCAAATAGTAGTGTCACGGTGTTAAGTTGATTTTTTAGCGACTGCCACTTTCATGAACAGTATAGCACTTTAGCGCTGAGCCACGAGTTGACGTGCATATGGAAATCGTCCTCTTTATAGCGGCTGAAAGCTATTTCGGGTGGCGTTAGCGTTGGAATACCTTGATTGATGAACGCCGTCGGCAGAGTTTTCTTCATAAAATCGTTAGATTGCATTCACAAGACGAACTTTTAATCAGCTGTAGAGTGTTTACGATGTCGTGGGGCCAGTAACAAAGTTCGGCGTCGATGTACTTATTCCTCTAATACGTGATTTTGTCAGTAGTGTTACGAATGTTCCAAGAGTGGTTCATCACTTGCACTTGGGACGCTAAACAGCCTGATGTAACATTAGCACCATTTATTTCAACATCCGCCTGTAGCATGCTATAAAGCAAGGATATACTTTGCCACTAGTATTGCCAGAAGTTTTTGTAAATGCTGGGGATATTTTTCAAAGATCAAGAATACTTGCGTTGTATACCATGAAGAGGTTAGGTGATAGTAGAGGGCCTGTGTACAGTGTGTTCTATGAGGAGTGGCGAATACTCAGTGATATGGCAGGAACGCTCATTTGAGGCCTTATTCCGAATTGTTTCCGAGATGCAACACATTTGATGTACATTTGTTTTTGGGCTACTGGTGTGCACGTAAGAGTCAACCTCATTGACCGACCTACCTCTTTGCTTTCAACCTCTTTGCTCAGGGTGTCTTTCTCCCATGCGAATAGTGGTGGGCCAAAAACTGAACCCCGTAGGACTCCCTTTGTGATTTCTTCCCAGTGACTACAGTTGCTAACCTCTCCAACATTAAATAACAATGTACACTAAATTTGTTCTTTTTCGGAAACCATTCTGAACAGGGCGTATGTCCATAAGAAGTGTTTTGCTTCAAATCAGTGTTCCTGTCACATTCCTGAAACCGGCCACTCCCTCTGGAACACCCTCTATAGTAGACACTCTACGTGAAGGAGAGTGCATTCTTAACTGGCGAATGTTCAGCTATGGGAGGTTTTTTAAAACAGTTGTCATTAATTCTTCAGTCTCAGTTGCATATTTTTAAATACATGACATGTTCCGATCTCTCTGCATCATCTTCATATCTGTAGTTGCGCCAGCAGCCCATCATATGTGTCAGAACCTCACATGAGGGTACTTTGCTGTGATGTTCTGACACAGACACGATGGGTTGCTGACACAAATATGTAGATCTGAAGATGATTTAGAGAGATCGAAACATACTACGTATTTAAAAATGTGCAAATGAGACTGAAGAGCAAATGAGAATTGTCTTAAATATCAACGCAATTGCTGTTTCCTCATGACGAATATATTGGCTGTGGTGAAAACCGGAGGTAATGATACAATAAATATCATCGATATACATAAAATCTCTATCAGGGTAAGTGACTCGATACAGTTATAGATGGTTATTCGCTAATGACGCTCTTGTGTACCTGGAGGTATTGCCGTTGGATATTTGTAAGGAAACACATAACGACTAAAATAGCATGTCGGCTTGTGCTGAGGAGAGCTCTTCTTAAATACTGATTAATACGTGTGCGAGAGAAAAGCTCCCCGGTAGTTTCCGATCATAAAAATAATTCCGAAGCCTGTCGCACAGTTTAAATACATAGTGGTGAGGCTACGAAGAGGTATTGAGTGAACGGATTAAGGTATGTATTAAGAAAGGGAAATAGAAGAGTTAGAGGACGACGGTTCAATCCCGCGTCCGGCCATCCTGATTTAGGTTTTCCGTGATTTCCCTAAATCACTCCAGGCAAATGCCGGGATGGTTCCTCTGAAAGGGCACGGCCGACTTCCTTCCCCCTCCTTCCCTAATCCGATGAGACCGATGACCAAGCTGTCTGGTCTCCTTCCCCAAAACAACCAACCAAATAGAAGAGTTAAATATTCGTGAGACCTCTGGGAAAATACGGAGGAGATCGCGCACAGGACACTATTTGGAGCATTTCTAGAGTTTTTGTTAAGCAGGTAAGACAGCAAGTGCCGAATTAGTTCAGAAACAAAGATAATAGGTCGGTAAGAGACTGTAAAAGAGATTCTCAAGGAACTTAAATGGGTGTCTTTGGAAAGAAGAAAGGGTGACTGTGAGACTGTTACTGATGGTACCCAAGTTCGTGTTGGGAAAGGATATTGGTCATGCCCTTTCAGAGGAACCATCCCGGCATTTGCCTTCACATTTTAGGAAGTTATGGAAAAACAATCTGGATGGCCAGACGAGATTTGAACTGCCATTCTACTGAACACAAGTCCACTGCGATTCTTTAGAAAAGCCCGCATCTCGTGGTCGTGCGGTAGCGTTCTCGCTTCCCACGCCCGGGTTCCCGGGTTCGATTCCCGGCGGGGTCAGGGATTTTCTCTGCCTCGTGATGGCTGGGTGTTGTGTGCTGTCCTTAGGTTAGTTAGGTTTAAGTAGTTCTAAGTTCTAGGGGACTGATGACCATAGATGTTAAGTCCCATAGTGCTCAGAGCCATTCTTTAGAAAAGAGTTGACAATGTACTTGCCTAACTCTGTTGCGTAAATGTACAGAACCTTTAATTAGGAAGACAGTGCAACGATTCTGCTAGCTCCATCAACCACGTGGCCGAGGGATCATGACATTTATTCCGGAACTTTTAGGGACAGTTCCCAGAAACATTTTCATTTTTCCATTTCTCAATAAGGGAATGGATAGGACAGAGATCTCTAATGGTGGTATAAAGTAGTTTCCGCCGTACTCTGTTCCGCAATTTGCGGAGTTTGTGTAGTTGATGAAAATGTTTGTTAGCACTGGAAGAATGGATCTACTGTTAATTTTTCGCTGAGACAACGAAGTCGATGTCGTTCACATATACTTAAATATGTTTGCGTGTTCTAACGTTTGCATTTTCCTTCTACTCTGCCCGGGCGTGCTGTTTGAGGTACGTCCAGTTGCAGAGCTCGGTACTTCATCATATTAATGTCAGTGGATCCGAGGTATTTCCTAATTGGATGCGCATGGACCAAAATTTCCATTTCTGATATTTGCCGCGCAACCAAACATTGGTCGGAAACGGAATTAGTTCTCAATTTCTGTCTTGAAAAATATGTTCCAGACAAAAGTATGCATGCTGAAACATGTGCTTAGTCCATGTCGGTAGCTGCGGAGTGAGCGCGGCAGATTGCTAACCGAAGGGGCTCTGGTTCGATTTCCGATACGGTTGGAGATTTACTTCGCATGATGTGTTGCACTGACCTTATCTTCGTACCGTTGTAACTGACTCAAAAATCGCCTGCATGATGTCGTATGACAAGTCTAAGCCTCTGTAGTTTCGTACCAGGGTACGGATTGACCCTAAAGAATATTCTGAATTGTCAAAGCACACTGTCGTATCGTCTTTCCACTGTTGATATGATTGTATAGACACGTACCGAAAGCCAATAAATTAAAAAATAAAAAATATTTGGTTATGTGTGTAACTTTAGTAGTCTGATAAATATAAACGTCTAATTGACCTTTCCCGCTGAGAGGAAAGATTATTGGTCTCAAGTTAGCTTTCATACAGGTATCACTTTTTGCGCAAGAGAAAGCAGGAAAGCTGCAGCAGGGTTTGAAGCAACCCCGTTTGAAAGCAGAGCTTTCTACGTTGCGAAACCGGTCTCTGGATATTCCGGACACGCCCTTTTCGGAGCATCTGGCTGCGGTCAGTTATCGTCCGATAACATGAACACGTGCCGGTCTGAAGTGGATGCAGCAGGCCTCTCTCGTGAACTCTGCCTTATCTTTATTAGCGCACTGCATGCCAAATCCTATCTCTGAAGCTCATAATTTAGGTCAAATACAGCATGCATACTCCTCCAACAAACACACACACACACACACACACACACACACACACACACACACACACACACAATTCACGCTACTGATAGAAGACAAAGGAAAGTCGAACTGAATTCTCATCCTACCCTGTCACACACACAGTTCGAAAAATCAGAACATGGGTATTGTTTGGTTGCAAATGTGCAGGGTGACAATTATTTGAACTATATTAAAAAAAACGTAATTTAGTTACGAACTGCGGCGTGCACACACTTTATTCAACATGTAAACGTCACTACAGATATTTGGGTTTAGGTTAAGAGAATTTCGGTATGCCTGCCATTATTGGCCATGATGTGGCGCAGACGAATAGTCAAATTATGCGTGACTCGCTAGAGCGTCGGAACATGGATGCTGTCGATGACCTCCTGAATAGCTGTTTTGAGCTCAGTAATGGTTATTGAGATTACTACTGTACACCTTGTCTTTAATATAGCCCCACAAAAAAGAGGCGCATGTATTCAGATCCGGAGAATTTGGCGGCCAATCAAGGCCCATGCCAGAACGTGGTCCCCAAAGTGCTCCTCCAGGACATTAAGCACTCTCCTGCTTCGATGTGGTCGAGCTCCGTCTTACATGAACCACATCTCATCGAAATGAGACTCACTTTGGATAATGGGGATGAAATCGTCTTCCAAAACCTTCACGTATTGTTCGGTAGTCACCGTGCCATCAAAAAATATCGCACCGTTTATTCTGTGACTGCACATTGCACACCACACAATCACCCGTTGAGGGTGAAGAGACTTCTGTGTGGAATCCCAGTCCCCAGAAGCGCCAATTTTGCTCATTGACAAACCCATCCAAATCAAAGTGGGCTTCGTCGCTTAACCAAACCATACAGCGCGTACTAATTCCCATCGTGCCCCGCGGCCAACCGGGCAGTTCGAACATCCTAACGCAAACCGTTCAGACGTTATGACGATTTTATGTCATGTTGTGCAATTACTGTCACCCTACACGTAGCTATTTGGCGTGAAATATCACAACAATTATCACTGCTCTGCGACAGTCTCCTTGCAAATGCCGGCCGGTGTGGCCGTGCGGTTCTAGGCGCTCCAGTCTGGAACCGCGTGACCGCTACGGCATGGATGTGTGTGATGTCCTTAGGTTAGTTAGGTTTAAGTAGTTCTAAGTTCTAGGGGACTGATGATCACAGATGTTAAGTCCCATAGTGCTCAGAGCCATTTGAACCATTCCTTGCAAATGTAAATACACGTGTTCTAAATGTTTCCAGTAGCGTTGCAGCTTCAGTTTTTCTTATGTTACCAGCTATTCTTATGTTACCAGCTAATGTCAAAAACTAATACAAAGACAAGCGTTAAAGTATTCGATTATATCTGAACGTTACGTGCCTGACAGCAGAATAATAACACACGAATCTCCCACAAACTAATCCCTCTCAGTTAGATTCCCCCCCCCCCCCCCCCCTCTCTCCATAGACCCGTGGCCGCCTCACCCGGCTGTAAACCGTGTTACGCTCTCTTGATTTACACCTCACGTACAGATAGATTGCAGATTTTATTATCATGATTTTAAAAACTAGTTATCATATCTGGCAGTATGCTGCCATACAAATAGTGTTAACAGAAAAGAAAACAACAAAATTTTTGTAGCATATAACGTATGTTCTATTTCCGTACCATATTTAACATGACACACAAAAGCCAACAATGAAACTCATAACATGCCTCGGTCAACTAATGCAACCGTTGCAGAATGACACTCCTTCCGCAATTGTTAAAATTACAGAGTGGGTAGCTTCGCTGAGTGGTAATTGTAATGGAAGGGACCTGAAATTAAAAGAATTAGAGATATCACTCTGAAAGTTGCGGAGCTTTATTTTTAATTTGCCCACACCCTAGGACAAAAACAATGCCTTGCGTTAACGTGTCACGGACTAATTCTGCTTAAACCTCGAAATAGTAAGTTGAGATTTAGAACGGACTTGTACGACGAAGATGATCTTGAACATAATTGAATGTCGATGTAAATCTTCTCCTTTGTTTTATTCTGTAACCTTCATTCGCAATATATTCACTGGACTTACGACAGCTCGACAGTTTGCGTAATTTCCCCGTATACCTCGTTAGACCCTGCACGTCAATAACATGACGGTGAAGAGGGAAACAGTTTTATTTCACTTATTACGAAAGAGAGCTGTTGCGCTGCAGACTCTGGATGTATCGAAAACAACTGTCGACATTTGAATGCTGAAAAAAATCTATACATTTTATTACTATTCCTTCAACGGTGAAATATGTGATGATATTTATTTTACCGATAGTGAACATATAAATATTTTTGTCAAGAATCGATTTTTCCGTATGGAATTGTATCACAGCAGAGTTTGTCACGCTGCAAATTTCGTCTTAAGAAGGAATAAACTGGTTTTTGTGCCCAACTGGTTCTAAAATATTTTTCTGCCAATGCACTTCACTTACCTTGCACAGAGCTGCGAAGAAATTGGATAGCGTAGGAATAGAACTGATACCAAGCAGAGCTGTAACAGTGTGTTAACCATTCTTTCGAAATTTATCATAATCTTTTCAGAGAAAATAATCTTCTAGTTAAATTTCGATTCAGGCACCGGTGGGTACTTCGGGAGTGGAGCATGTTGGTTGCTGAATTATCGTGTCTTATATTCCCCACTTGAGTGCAGACATGAGAACTAAATTTTGTAGGGGCTACAAAAATTTATTTTGTCTGAGAGAACTGATGGCTGTCCCTTCAGTATATGAATAAAATACACTACAGGGAGCCCCTCTTGTCCCCCCCCCCCATGTGTACGCCAGTGCTTGAGTGGTATATACCTGCGACCCCAGCTTTCCCAGTATCTTAAGCAAAGCACTTGACGTGTTTTAGCAACAAATGTGATATTATTAAGACACCTTCACATTGTTTTTTGACAGTGTGTTATTGCCAGGTACGGGTAGGTCAATAATTAATTTTATTTGCTTATGTAATATCATTTTTGCCAGACGGTCTAAATATATTGATTTTTTACTTTTGACTAGTGTGCTTCACTACGTGGCACAAGCTTTTCTAATGGCTGTTGGACGACTTCGGTAACAGATCAACTGTAGTGAATGCGATTAAGGCATGTCCAATGTGGGGTTGGCGAGAGACACTGATCAATATGACAGCTGACACCAGCATCATTTAGTAGCGTAGTTCTAAATATCTCCGAAAAAGCAATACGACACACACACTATTGTGGCAATATGATGGTTGTCATTGATACGTTTGTTGTATTAACTACAGAAATGATCTGGCCGAGCCTAAATGTGCACCGTAAAGCTGTAAGCGCCACAATTAAAGCAAATTACTTTTAAAGATTTGTCAGAAATAAGCTACGGAACATCATGTTGCTATTTGGCTCGTATTTTTATGAGAATACTTCGTCTTTGTTATATGCCCACTTTATTAATTTTTTTTAATGGCTAACCAAAAGTTGAAGCGAGAATTTGTATCAGGCACTGAAGTTCAAACGAGACTTTCATTTGCATACCACCATTTGTTCAAATCATTTATTCAGAAACTGTAGGACATAGCGTCATACTTGCGTATTCGTATGACTGAAAGAACATCAGTTGTACTGGAATACTGCCACGTGCCGATTTCAAATCACCAAATTTGAACTATGGGAAAGAACAACTTGCACTATGAAGAAACCGAGTAGCACACTAAATTTGAACTATGGGAAAGAACAACTTACACTATGAAGAAATCGAGTAGCGTCTGGGGTTGCAGCAGTGATCTCCAGAGATCACTGGGTTGCAGCAACGCGTTGAATGATCTCTGACTGTTATTTCATCGCTGACTTTTTACGATTTACGTTATTGTGCGGCAAGTTAGACTTGTATGTGTTGGTATCAGTGTTTCGTAGAGATGGGCATATTTTCGCTTGAAGTATCGGAGAATGGTGAAATATTGGATCACCACGTTGTCTGGTATATCCTCATTCCGGCAACAGATACACTACGAACTGTTACGGCATACTGTCATGACAGGATCACCGCTAACTGTGAACTGGCTGAAAATGGACTGCAGCTGCTTCCGATCGATTGCCAGTGTGTATTTTAAGATCTTTATCTATCTCCGCAGGAACTGCGTTGAAATTTTTGCATTTTCAAAAAGGACCTTTACAGGAATATCTCCTGTACTACGGTTATCAGAAAGTGGTATAAATTAATGAGCGGTTCAGAATTTTCTTTAGGAAGCAGTCGCCATATTGCTTACGGCGTTCGTCGAACGGTTCGTATGTCGCTGGTCAAAGCTGGCGACTGTTAACGAACACTCCTCTATATCCAAGTGCTCTTATGATCCTTTGATAACCTATCATGGTTCACTCGTCTCTTTTATTTTAGTGTGTATAAAACTGCTTTTCATCGACCAGAAGATCTGTTTGGTGACCACTGTTCTCTGGGAAGTTTGGTTCCATCATTCCGTTAGTTTGAGAACTCGTTCACCTAAGCTAAGAGGAATCTACACTTTCGAGGTAGTCCAAACCAGTGTTTTGTCTATTAGAATTATCCTTACCGTTAAGTAATTATCCATGCTGAAGAAGGTACGTGACATGTTCAGTGCCCAAAATTGTGGGCCTTTGACAGGATAAAACCCCTTGGATTCTTCCAGCTTTAGATATCGACGTTGGGATTATGTTTCACCATGATTTTGTCAGTGTTGGGCTTGACGAACAGTAACGTAATGCTTTACCTCAGATGATAACAATACTACGAATTGCAGGTACCGAATCCTCACAGCGATACCACCTCTGAGACGTCTTGAACCAACAACACTCTTGGCGCCAAACTACCAGACAACATGAAGCGTAAAATGTCAAATTCGGAATCGAAACATTCCCCAACGTTTGTAATAATGCTCTTCATTTTTTTAGGAATGTTGCGAACCTACAGTGCAGTGTCATATTAAGAATGCATTGTACATTCTCATCCTCCGCCCGACTTAACAAGGAGCCTGAGTGTTACGTATATTTCGCTCGAGCTGAATGAAATATAGAATTAAATAACATTTTGTGTGGAAGACCTGTGCCTTTCTTAATACGCGCCTTGTTTCGACGAGGGAACCATAGACTGCAAAGGAAATGAGAGTAATTTCTTTTGACGAAGATGGCCTGAGGCTTCTCAGCTTTCATGAGAACGCCGTGGCCTCGGAACTCTTCGCGTGGGGCATGACAGCCTCGCCAACACACTGGCGCCGCTCGCCTTCGTAGTTGGCGAGGGTCGCCGACCGGCCCTGGCTGGACTGGTACAAGCGCAAGGTCCTTGCCCCAGCTTGCTATCTGCCCGAGACGTGACCGTCCGCAACTTGTTGGTCGCGCATGCGCACACGGGTGGGCCACGTGGTGAGCCGTTGCCGAAAGAATTTCGCCGCCAGGATCATTGTGCAAGGCGCGTGTAGGAGGAACAGTAGGATGGCTATTTTGCAGCGTCCGCTCTTGAAATTCTAAGTGAGCATTTCCATGATTCGAAAGAAAAAGTTAATGCCTCCCCTTCCTTTCTCCCTCCCTCCCTACCCCCCTCTCTCTCACTCTGTTTCTCTCTCTCACTCTGTTTCTCTCTCTCTCTCACTCTGTTTCTGTATATATGTATCCTGTACGAGGCAGGTTGTACCGACATCAATAACAATATAATATCGCGAAAACAAAGTACATGGAAATGTATATTCGAAGTCCGGGATTAATAAACAACCGATAAAGCGCCATTAACCGATGATGCTGTTTAACAGGCCGGGGATTCGATCCTCAATAAACAAGTGGATTACGCCAATGACTACACCAAAAAGTCAACAAAAAAACCCACAAACTAATGTTGTAGGAGTAGATGTTCTTGTTATTAATGCTTTAAAACTTACTGAAAACTTGCAAATAATCAGACCATAGTAGGAAGATAGGGGTTTTCACCATACATATCGCTTTTTTCTCAAGTGCATTGCTCTGCATGTGGTTGCTGATTTTGGCATGTAAAGCCTGCCGGCCGCGGTGGTCTCGCGGTTCTAGGCGCGCAGTCCGGAACCGTGCGACTGCTACGGTCGCAGGTTCGAATCCTGCCTCGGGCATGGATGTGTGTGATGTCCTTAGGTTAGTTAGGTTTAAGTAGTTCTTAGTTCTAGGGGACTGATGACCACAGCAGTTGAGTCCCATAGTGCTCAGAGCCATTTGAGCCATTAACAACATGAGGAATTAACAGTTTCCAAACAGAATACAAATTAGTTGCCAATAACTAACAACATTAACATAACTCACAGACAAGGCAACAAGAATGAACTCCCAAAACACTGAGTAACACACAGCACAAAGTCCAATGCCACACTAACATCACTTCCAAACAAATGAGAAAGATAAACATCCTACAGTAGTGTACGCCACCGCTTACTGCAAAATGGCCATTTAAAACGTGCTATGCCTGAATGATGTCACACAACACTGTTACGTCACAAGTCAAAGCTGATGGGTGTATCCCAGCTTTTGGTTGACCCCAAAAAATGTATTTTACTGGATCGGTTCTTTCAGAATCATTGTGTATCATTTCACAGGCGCTGTGCTGTGCATTGCTTACATATTATGACTTAAATGGATACTGAACATATTTGTTTCATTTTATTTTTTCTTTGATATTTAGCCATGCAGCCAATTTTGCCATGTTGCATCAAAAATCAAATCTTTTTTTATTTGAAGCTAATATTCCATCAGCTCACATCCAGTACACACGTATTTACTTTTTTTTCATTCCGTTTTCATGTTCTGGGGATATAGTAACAGAAGATTTCAAAACACATGGCCATACTCAAAGTGAGTCTTGAAGTCCTAATTGTTCAAGTTGGTGATACAGTATACTGTTATGTGAACTTGTCTTCTGTTGCTTGTTACATTCTGAAACTGGCTTTCGCATATCTAATTGTATGTGATGCTTAATTCCTCCACAAATAATTCATTTACAAATACACAGTGATAGAAAGTCTGATATTCTTTAGTGAAGTCACTTTTGGAAATAAGAAGGTAATATTTTATTCCCCACTTCTGTACATTATTTTTCAGTGTGAGTGTGACTACTGGGCAACTGGATCAATGATTTAGATCCACTGATTTACTTACATAGGAAATACTTCGCAGATTTTCAGCAAAAAGGAAATGTTTGTTGCATTATTGTTTTTATTTGGTTGCGGCATTCAGAGGACAACATGCAAATTTCAGTTATTTATATAATGAAATTTTCTCTTTCCTTTTTACTCCAGTATTGCTTCATCTTTTCCCAATGATTCTTTTTCCTCTCCATGATATACTTTGAACCATTTCTCATTTTTTTCTTTTATTATAAAATTCTTCCCATTATTTCTTCTTTTGTTGCATTGTTTCAATGTAAGTCTTTCTTGATCTCTTGAATGCAGCTGACTGTAGACTCTTTGCCAAAGGCAGTTAGAAGATCTGTTTGCTTAATCTGTTGTCATCATTTATAAGCAAAAGACTAAATGTTGTCAATCTCCTTCATATTGCTGTTTGTTACATATACTGTCTGTTTATTATTATTACTGCTGTTATTTGTTTTTGTTACTATTATTTTTCCATCTTCACATTGACCAACTAGGATCACGTAACGTCAACTTCTCTTCTTTCTTTGTTGTTTTTTATTTTTTCGTTGTGCCTACTCCTTAATATTTTTGTCTTTTCCTTTCTTCTGTCCATGTCATTTCTGAATTCTTATTTTTTTCTGGCTTGGAAATCTTCAAAATTTGTTATTTTATTTGTAATAAAATCTTTCTCTGTTATTTCAAATTCTTTGAAATTGTCTTTCCCATTCTTTATTATTGTGTTATTATTGTCATTGTGTTTAGTGATGTTAGTGATCTGTTTTCAGTAAAATACTTTTGTGGAAAGCATGTTCTCTTCATAAGAAATTGTGTACATTGCTTGTTACAGATTCTTCTGGAAAACGAATTGAAGTGAAAAAGCCTGTGGTAGATCTAGATGGAGATGAAATGACACGTATAATATGGGCAAAAATTAAAGAAACGCTGATACTTCCATATCTCAAGGTGGGCACAAATAATCCAAATCCATAATAGTACTTTAAGAATGTGATACCAGTTCTCAATGTAATTAGACATTTCATCTGAAGAATCTGTTGAAAAAAGGGATTATCAAATTGCCTGTAGTGATTTATTCATATAATAATTACATTATATAATAATATTCCATAGGTCCTGCTTAGAGAATTATTTCTGGTATAGAAAATTATCACAGGTGCGTGTTTTATTTGAAATCAGTACAGTTGAAAGACTCCTTTATAAGAATATTGTAATTTAAAAATAGTAATATTTGTTACTTAAGTTGCTGCTTGCTGTTTCAGCCTTGATTTAGTGGTGACTCTTTTATCCTATCTATGGTGCATTTATATTTATTTTCGAACAATGGATTTATTTCAGGTGGAGATATTGTACTATGATCTGGGATTGCCTCACAGAGATGCCACTAATGATCAAGTTACTATTGATGCATCGCATGCTATTCTGAAGCACAATGTTGGAATCAAATGTGCTACTATTACCCCTGATGAGGAACGTGTCAAAGGTAATTATTATAAGCCTAGTCTGTCTTCATCTCTACCAATAATAAAACTGTAGAATAGTCATATCTGTCTGTTTGTCTGTTTGAATACGCTGATCTCCAAAATTACTAGGTGTATTTTCATGAGGCTTTCACATGTAACTTGAGCATAGCTTGGAACAGGATATACGATTACTTCATCAAAATTGGTGCAAGAGTACATTATAATTAAACTTTTATGTGATACGAGGACACGTATTTACTCTTTAAAAAAACTGTTTACTCTTTGACGTTTCAACTGTGTCATATTTGTGAAAATGGTTTTATTGATTGATATTTTCTACGTAGTATGATTCAACATTAAGAATACAATGCTTATAAAATCTTCAGCATCTTAATCCATATTTCCATACTGATAATATTAAACGAGAGAGTAATTCTAGCTGTTATGTTTTCACAACTAAACTGTTGAGCTGACTGCAATAAAATTTGGTACGGAGATTCTGAGGAAGAACATTATTACATTTGTTGCACAACGTCCACGTTGTGTGATGTATAGTTACTTCAGTAGCACAATGCATACAGAGTGATTAAAAAAAAAGTTATTTAATCACATGCTACAAATAAACGCCTCTTACATGATATGCTCAAAGTTTTGTCCTGTATCAAGACACATGTGACATTGATGCTGCACTGAATGGCTCACCCTCTCAGAGATACCTGGTGTATATCAAAGACATCCTGCTGCTGCAACAATCGTGCCCACTTCGTCCTCCAGTGGTGTAACACATGTTTCATATACTGGGCCTTTCAGGTACCCCTACAGGAAAAAATAAAAAATAAAATAATAATAATAATAATAATAATAATAATAATAAAAACTGGTTGGGAACAGATTGGGTGAGTGTGGTAGCCATGTAACTGGCCCACTGGGACCAATCCAGCAGCCGGGAAAGTTTACCTGTGTATTTGACCTCACATGTCTGCTGAAATGCGTGGGAGCTCCGTCATGCTGAAATTGAATGTGAAGACAAATAAGCATGGGAACATCATTCAGCATGTCTGGCAGAAACTCTTGCAGGAATACTAGATATGTGTGATGATCAAGTGGGTCTGCAAGAATGCGTGGCCCAATTAAACACTCTCCAATGATACCAGTTCGCATGTGACTGTAGCACCCTCTCAGGGCATTTTCCACTTTGGTTTCCTGCATGATTACTGATCCTTGTTGTATGCCCGTTGTGCCGTGTCAGTATGTAAAATTTTTTTTCAATCGCCATGTAGGTGAGCACCCCTGCCCACCCATCTCCTCACAGTGGTGCACATGATGCCGTGGCTGTGGAGCATTGGGAGTTGGGAGGTGCACACACACCACTAGACGTGCTAGCCAGAACAAGTAGTAACTTGATGACAGCTGACATTATCACATGTACAACAGCTGACTCGCTCACTATCACTCATCATAATAAAACTACTGATAAGTGAACACAGCCACGGGTAACAGCTAGTTACTGGTATAATGTCATAGTGATAAAATCCTTAAACTTCAATGAAGAATGTATGGTTGACTGATGCTACATTTATATAGATTGGTTAAGTCTGGCACACACTGGCTTTTACTAATAAGACATTAAAAAATTTAGAATTCTGATCAAATTGTGTGTCTACTAAGAATCTTCTCAGTTGTGTGACTCAATTCGTGATTTACTGTCAGAAAGGTTGCAGTTGGTAGTAACTGACGGAAAGTCATCAAATAAAACAGTAATATCTGATGTTCCCCAGTGAATAGTTTGTTCCTTACCTATATAAATGATTTAGGAGATAATTTGAGAAGCTGCTGATGCTGTCATTTATTGTTTTGTAAAGTCATCAGATGATCAAAACCAGTTGCAAAATGATTTAAGCAAGATACCTGTGTGGTGTGAAAAGTGACAGTTGACTCTAAATAATGAAAAGTGACAACTCTACCAGATGAATATCAAAAGAATTCAGCTAAATTTTGGTTACGCAATAAATGACACAAATTTAAAGCCTGTGAATTCAACTAAATACATAGGGATTAAAATCATGCATAACTTAAATTGGAACAGTCACATAGATAATGCTGTGGGGAAAGTCATTTACATAATGTTGTGGGGAAAGGAATTGAAAGACTGCAATTTATTTGCATAACACTTAGAAAATACAACAGCCTCTACTTAAGAGGCTGCCTATACTACACTTGCCCTTGTTCTTCTGGAGTATTGCTGTGTGGTGTGGTGCCCGAAGGACGTCAAAAAAATTCAAAGAATGACGGCTCATTTTGTTTAATTTTGAAATAGGGTATGATATGTGAGTTAAGGTGGCAGTCATTAAAACAAGACAATTTTTTTGTGGGAGGGTCTTCTTGTGAAATTTCTGTCACCAACTTTCTACTTTGAATGCGAATATATATATTTTTTATATATAAAAACAAAGATGAGGTGACTTACCGAACAAAAGCGCTGGCAGGTCGATAGACACACAAACAAACACAAACATACACACAAAATTCAAGCTTTCGCAACAAACTGTTGCCTCATCAGGAAAGAGGGAAGGAGAGGGGAAGACGAAAGGAAGTGGGTTTTAAGGGAGAGGGTAAGGAGTCATTCCAATCCCGGGAGCGGAAAGACTTACCTTAGGGGGAAAAAAGGACAGGTATACACTCGCACACACGCACATATCCATCCACACATACAGACACAAGCAGATATATTTGCTTGTATGTTTCCTTCCATTATATATATAATATATATTTATTTTGGCACACACCTGCATAGGGAGAAATGATTGTCATAATAAAGTAATAGAAATCAGGGCTCACAAGCAGAGATTTAAGTGTTTGTTTTACTCCCGCGTTGTTTGAGGGTGGAGTAATAGAGAAATAGCTTAAAAGTGGTTCGATGAATCCTCTGCCAGACACTTAATTGTGAATTGCAGAGGAATTGTGTGGATGTGGTTGAAAGATGTTGCTGTAAACAGTTTAGATAGCAATTCTATAAAGATTGTACTCACATACCTATTTTACATCAGTAAGTGTTTTAGAACTACAGAATACCATGATATAAATAGCTCTACACTGATGTACACTTCTCATTGCAGGAGACACTTTAATTCTTCAACAATCGAATTATGCTACTGAGCTCACGGATTGAATAAAAACTAATGTTCCACTAAAATTATTCTTTGATTGTGACTCCATCTTGTTGTAAAGCCCTTAAATAGTTTGACAACAAATATTTCAGTGATGTGGCCAGCTACCCCTGTCAGGAACTTGAAAAACTTCTTGTTAGTGATCAGCTGTATGAATTATTCTTTATTCTTTACTGGTTTGGGTCTCGGAGACCGTTGTTACAGGAAGAAAAAGCAGTACATCAGGTGGATAAGCAATTTTTTTTCCTTTAAATGAATTTAAAGTCCTCAAAGTTATGAGATGTTTAATTAACTATATGTAATACACTGTGATCCTAAACAGCATAAAAAAGGCCTCACAGTAACTCACAACAAAGTATGAGAGAAATAGGGTGAGTACTGATCCCATTTAACTGAGATCAGTCCTCAAGCTGTTTATTTCGCACTCATTTGTGAGTTATTGTGAGGCCACTTATATGCTGTTTAGATTCGTGGTGTATTATTCATGGTTAAATAAACATATTGTAATTTTGTTAACTTTAAATTCATCTAAAGAAGAGATGAATTACTTGTCTATCTGACTCACTGCTTTTTCTTGCTGTGACCAAAATGGGTGAAGAATAAAGAATTACTCATACAGTTCTTAAAGTTTGGTAACTGTTGCCATTTGCCTTCATGAAGTATTACACTGTAGGAGAATTATTCTGAAACTAGTTCCAGCTGTGGATTTTTAATGTTCTAATTAACGGCCATTTACTGTCCCAAAAAAGCTGTTTAGTTGTTTTCCACTTAGTGTTATAATATCAGTTATTATTACTTAGATTAAAGACCATCACAAAACTACTACTGTGTATTTGTTTATGGACAGTCAGTTGTGAAACTACCACGTTAAAGTCATGGATGCCATTACATCAGGTTCAAAGAAAGTTCCTTGCAGTTAAGTACATGATTATTATCTGCTGCAGTGTCTGTCTCACATGCTTCCATTATCTTATAATTTTTTCTGTTAGTAACTAAGTGCATAACTTGAGTGTCCATCGCACTACTCAGTGTACTGCCTCACTGAAGTCTGATCATAAACCCATGTGGGTGTCAGGACTCCTCAAATAATGGATGAAATCCAAACGTACAACTTAAATTGAGAATAAGAAAACTTACTACAGCAGCTAGACCCCACTTTTGAAATATTGCAGTTGACTCTGTCTCAGTTTCTCCAGTTGGGATAAGGAAGTAATTATTTATTGTAAATTTTTCATCACTTAATGACAGTGACTTCTAGTGCACTGTTAGTAATCAGATTGCAAGCTGAATGCTCACTCTTCCTTTTCCATATTAACATGTGATGAACCGCAGAATAACAATAATTTTTGTTTCAGAATTCAATTTGAAGAAAATGTGGCTCAGTCCAAATGGAACAATCCGTAACATTCTGGGTGGAACAGTTTTCCGTGAACCAATAATTTGCAAGACAATTCCACGGATAGTTCCAGGTTGGAAAAATGCCATTGTGATTGGCAGACATGCCCATGGTGACCAGTACAAAGCAAAAGACTTCGTTGTGTCCAAACCAGGAACAGTAAGTTACTTTCTGTAATCTTGATATTACAGACATACCTTCACAGCAAGTGACAATGATTATTTTGGAAACTGCTTCCTGTAACAGATCTGTAAGAGCTTTTTTATGACATTTCATAAACAAGTTCCAAATAATCAAACTGTCAGTATTCTTCTAAAACCTGTCACATTTAATGTGAATCAAAGGGGAAAGCTGATGAATAAATGTTATAAAACTGCTGAACTATTTGGGAACAAATTAATTTAGCAAATTATGCAGCCTAATGACAACAACACAAGTCTTTCAATAAGTCACTGTAATCTACCCCACACGGCCGATGCATGAATAACATAAAAGCAATGTTCAAACTCAATAAATTAAACCACAGGGCCAAATTCAAACTGGTTTAACTGAAAATTGAATATAAATTAAGTAATATTCTGATTTATGTAATGACATGTTGGTACATTAGACAGAACATTTTCTTTTTTGGTTTTCTTAGAAGAAGTACTAAATTTGCCACTGAATGAGGCGGTGCAGTGGTTAGCATACTGGACTTGCATTCAGGAACATGTCGGTTGAAATCTCCATCTGATCATCACGATTTTGGTTTTCCATGAATTATCACTTATGGCAAATGCCAGGATGGTTCCTTCGAAAAGGGCATAGCTGATTCCATCCTTTCCTAATCCGAGCTGCTGACATAGCTGCTGACAGGCCGTTGAAGACTGATCTTCCTTCCTTCCTTCAGTAAATTTGTCACTCATTTTCAGGTATTTTCAAATCTGCAATGAAGTAATTAACTTCACAACAGCCTAACCACACACAATCACCCATAAGTATATGTGTCTACCAGGGGATAATTTCATCTTTTAAGAAGCTGGAAATGACTGGTGGACACTTCGTGTCCAGGACATGCCTTATGTCACTCCTTGGTTAGGCCTAGACTTCAAATAATGCAGGAAATCAGTTTCAGATGTACAAGATAAGAGCTGGACATGGGAATTAGTAGCAGTGGCAGAAGACTATATTGACATATGCCATGCATCTCAATGGAGCTGTATTGAACACACACACACACACACACACACACACACACACAGACACAAGCAGACTTTTGCCTTTACAAATGTCTGCTTGTGTCTGTGTATGTGCGGATGGATATGTGTGTGTGTGTGCGAGTGTATACCTGTCCTTTTTTCCCCCTAAGGTAAGTCTTTCCACTCCCGGGATTGGAATATATATAATAGAGGGAAACATTCCACGTGGGAAAAATATATCTAAAAACAAAGATGATGGAACGGTCAGCCTTCAGATCACGGATCCGGCGGACAAGGGTTCCACGACAGTGGTACTTGATCGTCGGGAGTGTGTGGCTGAGGGACTGCGTCAGCTTTCAGACAACACCACATACAAAGTTTGCCGAGGTAATCCCATTCCTGATGTCCAGGCGGAGCTTCAAGGACTCCTCAGAACCTTAGGCCCCCTACAAAACCTTTCACCTGACTCCATCAACCTCCTGACCCCACCGACACCCCGCACCCCTACCTTCTACCTTCTTCCTAAAATTCACAAACCCAATCATCCCAGCCGCCCCATTGTAGCTGGTTACCGAGCCCCCACAGAACGTATCTCTTCCTACGTAGATTAACACCTTCAACCCATTACATGCAGTCTCCCATCCTTCATCAAAGACACCAACCACTTTCTTGAACGCCTAGAATCCTTACCCAGTCTGTTACCCCCAGAAACCATCCTTGTAACCATTGATGCCACTTCCTTATACACAAATATTCCGCACGTCCAGGGCCTCACTGCGATGGAGCACTTCCTTTCACGCCGATCACCTGCCACCCTACCTAAAACCTCTTTCCTCATCACCGTAGCCAGCTTCATGCTGACTCACAACTTCTTCACTTTTGAAGGCCAGACATACCAACAATTAAAGGGAACAGCCATGGTTACCAGGATGGCCCCCTCGTACGCCAACCTATTCATGGGTCGCTTAGAGGAAGCCTTCTTGGTTACCCAGGCCTGCAAACCCAAAGTTTGGTACAGATTTATTGATGACATCTTCATGATCTGGACTCACAGTGAAGAAGAACTCCAGAATTTCCTCTCCAACCTCAACTCCTTTGGTTCCATCAGATTCACCTGGTCCTACTCTAAATCCCATGCCACTTTCCTTGACGTTGACCTCCATCTGTCGAATGGCCAGCTTCACACGTCCGACCACATCAAACCCACCAACAAGCAACAGTACCTCCATTATGACAGCTGCCACCCATTCCACATCAAACGGTCCCTTCCTTACAACCTAGGTCTTCGTGGCAAACGAATCTGCTCCAGTCCGGAATCCCTGAACCATTACACCAACAACCTGAAAACAGCTTTCGCATCCCGCAACTACCCTGCTGACCTGGTACAGAAGCAAATAACCAGAGCCACTTCCTCATCCCCTCAAATCCAGAACCTCCCACAGAAGAACCACAAAAGTGCCCCACTTGTGACAGGATACTTTCCGGGACTGGATCAGACTCTGAATGTGGCTTTCCAGCAGGGGTACGACTTCCTCAAATCCTGCCCTGAAATGAGATCCATCCTTCATGAAATCCTCCCCACTCCACCAAGAGTGTCTTTCCGCCGTCCACCTAACCTTCGAAACCTCTTAGTTCATCCCTATGAAATCCCCAAACCACCTTCCCTACCCTCTGGCTCCTACCCTTGTAACACCCCCGGTGTAAAACCTGTCCCATGCACCCTCCCACCACCACCTAGTCCAGTCCTGTAACCCGGAAAGTGTACACGATCAAAGGCAGAGCCACGTGTGAAAGCACCCACATGATTTACCAACTGACCTGCCTACACTGTGAAGCTTTCTATGTGGGAATGACCAGCAACAAACTGTCCATTCGCATGAATGGACATAGGCAGACAGTGTTTGTTGGTAATGAGGATCACCCTGTGGCTAAACATGCCTTGGTGCACGGCCAGCACATCTTGGCACAGTGTTACACCGTCCGGGTTATCTGGATGCTTCCCACCAACACCAACCTGTCAGAACTCCGGAGATGGGAACAGTATATCCTCTCTTCTCGTTATCCGCCAGGCCTCAACCTCCGCTAATTTCAAGTTGCCGCTGCTCATACCTCACCTGTCTTTCAACAACATCTTTGCCTCTTTACTTCCGCCTCGACTGACATCTCTGCCCAAACTCCTTGCCTTTACAAATGTCTGCTTGTGTCTGTGTACGTGCGGATGGATATGTGTGTGTGTACGAGTGTATACCTGTCCTTTTTTCCCCCTAAGGTAAGTCTTTCTGCTCCCGGGATTGGAATGACTCCTTACCCTCTCCCTTAAAACCCACATCCTTTCGTCTTTCCCTCTCCTTCCCTCTTTCCTGATGAAGCAACCGTTTGTTGCGGAAGCTTGAATTTTGTGTGTATGTTTGTGTTTGTTTGTGTGTCTATCGATCTGCCAGCGCTTTCGTTTGGTAAGTCACATCATCTTTGGCACCCCGAAATAACTACTGTGACATACATCATTTGAACCTGTTCACTATATTAGTCTCATGGTCTCTCTATACAATCCAACAATCCAACCCCCCTCCCACACACATGCTTCCCACCTGTACTAAATTGATGATTCCTCTGAATGTATTCCATCAACTGATCCCTTCTTCCACTTTCAGTCAACTTGTTCCCTAAATTTCGTGTCTCCAAAATTTGTTTCTGTACCTCCTCATTAGGTACATGATTTATCCATCTGATCTTGAGCATTCTTCTGTAGCATACATTTCAAAAGCCTCTACTCTCTTCTCTTCCGAATTGCTTTTAGTCCATGTTTCATTTCCATACAAGGCTACACTCTAGATAAATATATTCAGAAAAGACTTCCTAATAAATCTATGTTTGATGTTAACAAACTTCTCTTCTTCAGAAATCCTTTCCTTGCAATTGCCAGGCTATATTTTATATCTTCTCTAGTTTGGCTGTCATCATTTATTTTGCTGCCCAAATAGCATAACTCATTTACTGATATCAGTGTCTCACTTCCTGATCTGTATAGTTTCCTCAGCATTGCTTAATTTAATTAGACTACATTCCATTACCCTTGTTTTGCTTTTGTTCATGTTCATCTTACATCTCCCTTTCAAGACACTGTCCATTACGTTCAGTTGCTCTTCCAAGTTCTTTGGTGTCTCTCATAGAATTACAATGTTGTCAGTAAACCTCAGTTTTATTTTTTCTCCCTGAACTTTAACTCCTTCTCCAAATTTTTCTTTGGTTTCCCATACTATTGCTTATTGTACTGATTGAATAACATTGGGGATAGGCTTAGAACACTGTCCCACTCCCTTCTGAACCACTCATTGCATTTCATGCCCTTCAAACCTTATAGCTGCTGTGTGGTTTTCGTGTGAGTTCTTTATGACCTTTTGCTCCTTCTGTGTGTGTGTGTGTGTGTGTGTGTGTGTGTGTGTGTGTGTGTGGTCTATTGTTGATGAAGGCCTTAATGGCTGAAAGCTTTAATTGTGAGAGACTTTTTGTTGTGCCTATCTGCGACTCAGTATCTCCGCTATATGGTAAGTTTGCTCCTTGTATTTTATCTCGGCTACTATCAGAATTGCAAAGAGTGTTTGCAGGCCACATTGTCAAAATCTTCTGAGTCCACAAATGCTATAAGCGTAGGTTTGTCTTTGTTAAACCCATCTTCTAATAGAAGTTGTAGGGTCAATATTGCCTCCCATGTTTCTGGCTCTCCCAAGAAAATCATAGTTCTGAGGGAACATCCTATACTCCAGGGGCCTTGGTTTGGTTTATGTCTTTCATTACTCTGTCAAATTCTTCTCTCATTATCACATCTCCCAATTCATTGTCATCATCATCTTCTTCTTCTTTTGTTTAGCCACTTTGCATGTACCTTTGACCTTCTGTCTTTCAGCTCTCCTTGCCTTGCGTACTAGTGGTTTTCCATCTGAGCTCTTGATATTTATACAACCGTTTCTCTTTCCTTCAAAGGCCTTTTCAGTTTTCCAACACATGGTCACTATTTTTCCTCCGGTTTCACCTGCTTCGGTAGACTTGCATTTGTCCTCTAGCAATTGCTGCTTAACCATTTCGCACTTTCTGTCAATCTCGTTTTTTTTAGATGTCTGTATTCCCTTCTGTCTGCTTCATTTGTTGCATTTTTATGTTTCCTCTTTTCATAAATGAAATTCAATATCTCCTGTAATATCAAAGGATTTGTGGTGATCCTTGTATTTTTATCGATGTGATCTCTGCTGCCCTCACTATTTCACCTCTCACAGCCACGCATTCCTTCTGTTATATTCCTTTCCCCCATATCAGTCATTTGCTTTGTAAGGCTCAACGTGAAAATGTGTACAACCTCAAACAGCAGAAACTCCAGGTAGTAATATCAACAATGTAGGAAAAGACAGATTGCTACTTACCATAAAGAAGACACATCAATATAATTGCATAGGTTTCCGTGGCCAGAGTCAGTCGACATAAAAGTTTTCTGGGTATGGTACTGCATCATAATGTATAAAACTACTGCTGGTGGAGAAAAACCAACATTTTGGCCACGGTTGCAGCGGCCTTTTTCTGGTTCTAAGAAGAAGAAGAAGAAGAAGAAGAAGGCCGTTGCAACCATAGGCCGAACATTGGTTTTTCTCCAACAGCAGTAGTTTTATACATAATGACGCGGTATCATATCAAGAAAACTATTATGTCTAAAGACACATCAAGGTGCATAAAGGCACAATTAAAAGACACTCACAAGTAGTTTTTGGCCACAGCTTTCGTCAGCAGGACACACACACACACACACACACACACACACACACCCATACCGCGCGCTCGCGTCTGTCAACTCCAACATTCCGGCCCGAGATGCTGGAGTTGACAGTCGTGTGTGTGTAATGTGTGCTTGTGCCCTTTTGGTGTGGGTGTGGGTGTGAGTATGCATGCGCACATGCCTTTTACTGACGAAGGCTGTGGCTGAAAGCTACATGTGAATGTCTTTCAATTGTGCCTGTCTGCAAGTTGATGTGTCTTCATTATGGTAAGTAGCAATTTGTCTTTTCCTATATTGTCGATATCTCAACCACCTCAGGTTTTTTCAACTTATCCACGTCTTGTCTTTTTAATTTCCTATCTCTTTGCAGTTTCTTCTATTTTAATCTACAGCTTATAAGCAATAAATTTTGGCCTTTGTCAACATCTGCCCCTGGACACATCTCCCAGTTTAAAATGTGGTTCTGAAATGTCTGTCTTGCCATTTTGTAATCAGTCTGAAACCTTCCAGTGCCTCCAAGTCTCTTCCACATATAAAGCCATCTTTTATTATTCTTAAGCAAGGTGTTGGTGATGATTAAAGTATGCTCCATGCAAAATTATGTCAGTTGGGTTCCTGTTTCAATCCTTTCCCCAGTCCATATTCTCCTAGTATTTTTCCTTCTGTTCATTTTTCTACTGTCAAATTCCAGTCACCCATGACAATTAAATTTTCCTCTCTCTTAACTATCTGAATAATTTCTTTTCTCTTATTATACATACTTAAAAACTGTTCACCATCTGTGGAGCTATATGGCATGTAAACTTGCACTGCTGTGGTGAATGTTGGCTTTATGTCTATCTTGGTTATGATAATGTGTTCACTATGATGTTTACTTTACCTGCATTCCTACTTTCTTATTCATTATTAGACCTACCCCTGCAGTAACCCTATTTCATTGTGTATTTATAGCCCAGTACTCAATTAACCTGCCATTGAACTTCACTAATTCCAGTTATATCTAATGTCAGTATATTCTTTCCCTTTTTAGATTTTCTAACCTACCTATCCAATAAGGGATTTATTATTCCACTCTCTGATCTCATAATTCCAGTTCTTTTTTTCCTGATGATGACATTCTCCAGAGTGGTTCCCACCCAGGACTATTTTATCTTCAGAACATTTTACCTAAGAGGTTGCCATCATCACTTCACTGCACAGTAGAGTTGTGTACCCTCGGGAATTGTAACAACTGTAGTTTCCCCTTGGTTTCAATTTTTCACAGTATGAGCTCAACAAAGCCATGTTGGCTGATGTTACAAGACCAGACCAATCAATCATCCAGACTATTTCCTCTGCAGTTTCTGAAAGGGCTGCAATTCCTCTTTGGGAACCATGTGTTCGTCTGGCCTCCCCATGTATACTGCTCTGTTACAGTTGCACCTACGGAATAGCTATCTATACTGTTGAAGCATGCAAGCCACCCTACTTCAGCAAGGTCCATCATTCATGGGGGGACCAAAAGCACCAGAAAGATCTAAAAATATGCCTGTGACACATTCATCTTTTCAAGAACATCAGGTATCAGTTTTATGAATTCCTCTATGATTTGATTGTGTACTTTTTTCACTGTAGAAACCAAACAGTGATTCACTAGTTGTATTTATTCAAGCAATTTATTAATCTGTCTTTCACAATAGGTTCTATTATTGTTGAGATTGATGGCATCAGGGAAATGGGGTAGTAGTTTTCTATGTCTTCTGTATTTCCTTGTCTGTTTCAAGTACTCTGGAAATTCCCCTGATGTGAATGACTTGTTCATTATGTTTCTTAAGGAAGCATGCATACTATGTATGCATTGTTTCAGCACACACAGTGGTATTCCATCTAAGCCCACTGAATTTTTGTTTTAGAATGTGTACAGCTTTACTGATTTCATGCTTTATGGCTGGTAGTAACACCATTGTAAGTAGTGCATACTTATTGACAGGTGTTATCTTTGGTTTTGGGAAGTTTTGATGTAATTTCTCTGCAGTACTTCAAAAAATGCTTCTTCAGATTGCTTGCTAGGTAGTGTGCTTCATTCTTTACTTTATACACCTCCCTTATCAGTAAGTTATTATAGCTTTATTCGTCTCTTCCTGTTTCCTGTTATCCCAGATGGCTTTGCTTTTATTCTCTGCATGATGTCATTAAATGATTTTGTTTGCAGCAATCAGGACCTTCCTATAAATCTTCTTTCACCTGTGTTGGAAATTTAAGATCTTGGCTTATTATGACTCTTTTCATGGAACTGAGGTAATTAAGAGTTGGGAGGACTTTAATACCTGGTGTTATTCATTTGTTTTTTTGGGACACACACATACTGATGTGGGTACTTTATGAAAGTGCTCTTTTCAAAGGTCAGTTTAAATAATGTTGAGAATTTAGCATTTACATTGGTTTCTGTACGTACTTCATCCCGAATGTGGTTTGCCAGTTCTCTTGAAAAATCTTGTATTTCGATTTCTGGTAAATGTCTTCTGTGGATCTTCATTTAGTTTTTTTTTTCTTTACTGTTATTATGTGGCAGAAACAATCTGCTGAGAGTCCAAAATCTTTTACAGCTACATAACACTTTTCCCTGTTCATATTGGTGTCTATATGGTCAATTACTGATGCAGTCATTATAGTAAACCTTGTTGCGCTGTAATAGGGACATGCTAAAACTCTGAAGGATATTTGAGTGTGCTATTAGTTTTATTTATGATGTTTGTGTTTATGTTTACAAACAAAATTATGTTGACTTTTATAGTTGAGGCTTTATCTAGAACTTCTGTTAATTCTTTGAATGAAATGTGTCTAAAGTACCATTAGGTTATTGACACACACACATGCACACACACACACACACACACACACCAGGAATTTTGTTCCTTGCATGATACATATTCATGATCCTCGCCCCTTTGAAGTAGTCCTACACTAAGAGTCTTGTCTTTTCATACAACAATAATTGTACATATTGGATTTGTGTGTATCTACACCAGTGCTCAGTAACACAAATTACTGTGCAGTTCAAATATTGAAGCTCAACTTAAAATTGCTGCATTGATTGCATCTTTTGATGAAAGATTGTTAAGTCTGTGAAATATGTGTGCCATTTGATGTGTTAGGATCTACCTTATGGGTGATTATTGAAGAATTTGTATAACTGCTGGAAACACCCTTTACACAGAGGAACCTGTTACCTGGATTTAATCTAAAAAGACCTGCCGCGCGGGATTAGCTGAGTGGTCTAAGGCGCTGCAGTCATGGACTGTGCGGCTGGTTCCGGCGGAGGTTGGAGTCCTTCCTCGGGCGTGTGTGTGTGTGTGTGTGTGTGTGTGTGTGTGTGTGTGTGTGTGTGTGTGTGTGTGTGTGTGTGTGTGTGTCCTTAGGATAATTTAGGTTAAGTAGTGTGTAAGCTTAGGGACTGATGACCTTAGCAGTTAAGTCTCATAAGATTTCACACACATAAAAAGACCTACTTCTCCTACCCATGACAACAAGTATGTGGGTTTACTGTATAGTATGGCACACTAACTTTGCCAACATGTTACTTTGGTGCTGAGAGGAGCCCTCAAACATGTTACTGATGTGATATACATCATTTAGAAATTCATCATGGTTTCTACAGACTTTTCAGTGACTCATGACACATAAGAGTTCTGTCTTTAAACTTGAACTTGCAGATTGCTATTTTGTGTCTGTAATCTGCATTTGTTTTTATATTGTGTTGTAATTTTGTGTTTGTATTATTTCATCTCTTTGGATTTGTTTTAAAACTTGCTGTAATTGTTGTGTAATTCATCATCACCATCATCATTATCATCATCATCTTGGGCAGTTTCCAGCCTCTGGCTGGGTCTGTAATTAATAACCTAATTGTGATAAAGAATAATCCAGTTCCACAAAAGACGATAATGTATGTAAAATACAAGAACTATTCACATCATCATAGAGAAAAATATTGACCAGTGAATAGAGCGCACTTAACAGTTGAGTTCCGTAATGTATTACGGAAAAAAACACCTTAATTGGTTTTCTCTAAAATGGCCAAGGCATATTGGTCTACACCATATTGCAGAAACACAACTCCAGTGTTTATTTCTTTTAATTTGGAGGTAGAATGCTTCTGCAATAGGACATGTTTCTGAACTGGTTTTATGATGTAAAAGTGACTGACATGATGAATGTAATGACAACACTTTTCTTTCTTTCTTTTTTCTTTTAGGTTGAAATGGTGTACAGGAGTAATGATGGGGAAACCACGACCATAGAACTTTTTGATTACAAGGGTCCAGGCATTGCCATGGGAATGTACAATACAGACGAATCTATCAAAGCCTTTGCACATTCAAGCTTTCAAGTGGCATTACAGAAGAAATGGCCGCTATATCTCTCTACTAAGAATACAATCTTAAAAAGATATGATGGTCGCTTCAAGGATATCTTTCAGGAGATTTATGAAAAGTAAGTTGAGACTAGCAGGTATATATTGTGCTCCTTCCAGAACACTAGGCTATACTAGGTCTAAATCAAAAAATGGTTCCCATTAAACCTGTTCAGATATTTTGAAGATGGTGAATGGGTGTGGTTATTTTGCTAACAGACTGTAAACAATAATTTTGATCAGCTGAACATACTGGGTTGTTATTGTAGACGTCAGGGTGCCACTTGAGTGACAGACAGTGAGCCTTTTGCTGTCACTGCACTATCACTTTTAGTAGTTAAACTTAGTGTCAGGAGACTTGTAATTACAACCTTCTTTGAGATTTGATAACCCCTTCATTATTAGAGAAACTTTTGGATTCCATGCATATAGGGTGTATCGAAATTCTTGTAAAACACTTCTAGGCCTGTAGAGGGGAGTGAATACATAATATTTCGTGAATAGGAACCCATGCCAGGAAACATACCATTTCCATGCAACAGGGTAGTCGTGGTGGGGTGGGGGGGTGGTTAAATCAGATCGGCTGATTTCATTTGATGTCATTCCTATCTCTCTGACCTGGTTTGAGTGTCATTCCTCCTCCTGAATGGCTTGCTGCGTTTATCAAGATTGTTATCTACAACGGCCGATTCCATCACTCACCCTTTTCACCACAATTACACAATGGCTTCGAGAAGAGTACCTTCACTGCCAAGCAGGTGTGAATGTGGTCCTTCACCGTCAAGCAGGTGTGGATGTGGTGCTCCAAGGAGATGTCGCACACCCAAGTTGGAAGAGGCCATACGCATCACATCAAAGAGAACCCATCGGCGAGTACATGAGCAATTTCTTTGGCTATTAATGAATGGAATTGTAAAACAAAACTGGGTCATGCCTGATCAATTACTTGTAAGAGTTGTCGCGTTATCAACATATTTTCAAATGGTTATAGCATAGAAATGATATGTTTCTGGAAATATGTTGGAGTTAAAAATATGATCTAATCATTCCCCTCTACAAGTCCTAGAAGTTCATGATGAGAATTTCTGAGCACCCTGTAGAAGAAGAGATTCCGCTATATTCACTGGTAACAGGAAAAGGGTATTGCTTGTGAATTGCTACTACTAGAAAAGCTTCCCACTAACATTTAAGCTTAATAAATCATGTAAGCATTGCAATCCTGCTAATCTATTGACACTTTAGGAGCTGTGAAGCATGTTAAAAAAGCAACTGAAATTTTTTAATTTTGCATATTATAGTTGTTGTTGTGATCTTCAGTCGTGAGACTGGTTTGATGCAGCTCTCCATGCTACCCCATCCTGTGCAAGCTTCTTCATCTCCCAGTACCTACTGCAACCTACATGCTTCTGAATCTGTTTGCTGTATTCATCTCTTGGTCTCCCTCTACGATTTTTACCCTCCACGCAGCCCTCCAATGCTAAATTTGTGATCTCTTGATGCCTCAGAACATGTCCTACTAACCGGTCCCTTCTTTTTGTCAAGTTGTGCCACAAACTCCTCTTCTCCCCAATTCTATTCAGTACCTCCTCATTAGTTATGTGATCTACCCATCTAATCTTCAGCATTCTTTTCTGTAGCACCACATTTTGAAAGCTTCTATTCTCTTCTTGTCCAAACTATTTATCGTCCATGTTTCACTTCCATATATGGCTACACTCCATACAAATACTTTCAAAAACGACTTCCTGATACTTAAATCTATACTCGATGTTAACAAATTTCTCTTCTTCAGAAACGCTTTCCTTGCCATCGCCAGTCTACATTTTATATCTTCTCTACTTTGACCATCATCAGTTATTTTGCTCCCCAAATAGCAAAACTCCTTTACTACTTTAAGTGTCTCATTTCCTAACCTAATTTCTTCAGCATCACCCGACTTAATTAGACTACATTCCATTATCCTCATTTTGCTTTTGTTGATGTTAATCTTATATCCTCCTCTCAAGACACTGTCCATTCCGTTAAACTGCTCTTCCAAATCCTTTGCTGTCTCTGACAGAATTACAATGTCATCGGTGAACCTCAAAGTTTTTATTTCTTCTCCATGGATTTTAATACCTCCTCCAAATTTTTCTTTTGTTTCCTTTACTGCTTGCTCAATATACAGATTGAATAACATCGGGGAGAGGCTACAACCCTGTCTCACTACCTTCCCAACCACTGCTTCCCTTTCGTGCCCCTTGAATATTGTAACTGCCATCTGGTTTCTGTACAAATTATAAATAGCCTTTCGCTCCCTGTATTTTACCCCTGCCACCTGTAGAATTTGAAAGAGAGTATTCCAGTCAACATTGTCAAAAGCTTTCTCTAAGTCTACGAATGCTAGAAACGTAGGTTTGCCTTTCCTTAATCTTTCTTCTAAGATAAGTCAGCTGTGACTTATTAATCTGATAGTTCGGTAATTTTCACATCTGTCAACACCTGCTTTCTTTGGGATTGGAATTATTATATTCTTCTTGAAGTCTGAGGGTATTTCGCCTGTCTCATACATCTTACTCACCAGATAGTAGAGTTTTATCAGGACTGGCTCTCCCAAGGCCGTCGGTAGTTCTTATGTAATGTTGTCTACTCCTGGGGCCTTGTTTCGACTCAGGTGTTTCAATGCTCTGTCAAACTCTTCACGCAGTATCGTATCTCCCATTTCATCTTCATCTTCATCTACATCCTCTTCCATTTCCATAATATTGTCTTCAAGTACATCGCCCTTGTATAGACCCACTATATACTCCTTCCACCTTTCTGCTTTCCCTTCTTTGCTTAGAACTAGGTTTCGATCTGAGCTCTTGATATTCATACAAGTGGTTCTCTTTTCTCCAAAGGTCTCTTTAATTTTCCTGTAGGCTGTATCTATCTTAGCCCTAGTGAGACAAGTTTCTATGTCCTTACATTTGTCCTCTAGCCATCCCTGCTTAGCCATTTTGCACTTCCTGTCCATCTCATTTTTGAGACGTTTGTATTCCTTTTTGCCTGCTTCATTTACTGCATTTTTATATTCTCTCCTTTCATCAATTAAATTCAATATTTCTTCTGTTACCCAAGGATTTCTACTAGCCCTCATCTTTTTACCTACTTCATCCTCTGCTGCCTTCACTACTTCATCCCTCAGAGCTACCCATTCTTCTTCTACTGTACTTCTTTCCCCCATTGCTGTCAATTGTTCCCTTATGCTCTCCCTGAAACTCTGTACAACCTGTGGTTTAGTCAGTTTATCCAGGTCCCACCTCCTCACATTCTCACCTTTTTCCAGATTCTTCAGTTTTAATCTACAGTTTATAATGCATAGATTGTGATCAGAGTCCGCATCTGCCCCTGGAAATGTTTTACAGTTTAAAACCTGGTTCCTAAATCTGTCATACCATTATATAATCTATCTGATACCTTCTAGTATCTCCAGGATTCTTCCGTGTATACAACCTTCTTTCATGATTCTTGAACCAAGTGTTAGCTGTGATTAAGTTATGCTCTGTGCAAAATTCTACCAGGCGGCTTCCTCTTTCATTTCTTAGCCCCAGTCCATGTTTCCTTCTCTCCCTTTTCCTACTCTCGACCGAGCGAGGTGGCGCAGTGGTTAGCACACTGGACTCGCATTCGGGAGGATGACGGTTCAATCCCGTCTCCGGCCATCCTAATTTAGGTTTTCCGTGATTTCCCTAAATCGTTTCAGGCAAATGCCGGGATGGTTCCTTTGAAAGGGCACGGCCGATTTCCTTCCCAATCCTTCCCTAACCAGAGCTTGCGCTCCGTCTCTAATGACCTCGTTGTCGACGGGACGTTAAACACTAACCACCACCACCACCACCACCTACTCTCGAATTCGTCACCCATGACTATTAAATTTTCGTCTCCCTTCACTATATGAATAATTTCTTTTATCTCATCATACATTTCATCAATTTCTTCATCATCTGCAGAGCTAGTTGGCATATAAAATTGTACTACTGTAGTAGGCGTGGGCTTCATGTCTATCTTGGCCACAATAGTGCGTTCACTATGCTGTTTGTAGTAGCTTACACGCACTCATATTTTTTTATTCATTATTAAACCTACTCCTGCATTACCCGTATTTGATTTTGTATTTATAATCCTGTATTCACCTGACGAAAAGTCTTATTCCTCCTGCCACCGAACTTCACTAATTCCCAGTATACCTAACTTTAACCTATCCATTTCCCTTTTTAAATTTCCTAACCTACCTGCACGATTACGGGATCTGACATTTCACGCTTCGATCCGTAGAACGCCAGTTTTCTTTTTCCTTTTGAGTAGTTCCCGCCCGGAGATCCGAATGGGGGACTATTATACCTCCGGAATATTTTATCCAAGAGGATGCCATAATCATTTAACCATACAGCAAAGCTGTATTATAGTAGGTTTGCGCAATTTTTCCATTGTTGTGTTGGTTACGATGCCTGAAAAGTATCTGTATTGTGTTAGCCATATCACATATTTAGTCTGTTGTTGTGAGCTTTCTTCAGTAACATTACTTAAGTTTCAGTTATATCAAAGATTAATTATTTTGTTTAAAAATGTTTTGTAAAACCCTGTCACCAGTTTTGTAAAGGCCTCGTTGCTGACTGCTGTGGAGGCCGAGTTGCCACGGTTATTACGGTAGGCTGAGTCTGTGATTTTTTGAAATGGCACCTGGTTCAGTACACTGCTAAGGCAATTTCTCCCTGCCAGTATTACATGCTATGCCCCAGGATCAGAGAACTATAGGAGAACAAAGGATCTACAACACCCCAACAAATTAGTAACAAAGTCACACAAATCGTATAAAAAGATTTACTTATCTTTGTGACTTGTCGGATATTGAGGTCTGCAACACTGCGTGTAATACAACGCAAAAAGGCCCTCAATGAATAAGAGCAAATAATCGTAGGTAAGCTTCACGGTTCATAGCAAATGCAATTTATGAGAACTGTCCCCTTGTATAAGTTTACTAAACTGTGTTTCCTGTCTAAGTCAGCCCTGGATGATGATCTATGTCCAAGTGGGCAAGAGCTGCTCTTCTCTCTTCCGAGTTAGCTTCTGTCCATTGTCATCCGGTCATTGGCCGATTGTACTTGGCTGGCAATTGGCTGAGGTGAAGGCGATATCTTCATCTTCAGCACTGCCTGGTGGAACTTGGGAGGTGGTGAGTCTCTATGGCACTGGCACCATCTCGCATCTTTGTGCCTGTAGTGCTTTTTCCCTGGCTGTGGCTCGTTCAGATAACACAGCAAAATGGATCTTACAATTTGTAATATATTGTTATGAGAAAGCAATAAAATGCAGCAAAGTTTTAGAAATGTTACATGTTGCTTTTGGTGAGTCTGCTGTAAGTTCAGCAAGGGTTTACAAGTTGTATAAGGATTCTGAAGCAGGCTGTGAAGATGTTGATGATGAAAAGGACCTGGACACCTCAAAAAATGATGAAATCGTGTAAAAAGTGAAAGACACTATTATGAGTGATGTCTGAATCGCAATTTTGAGTGCCTGATGATGTTGATATATAAATTGACTTGTGGCATGAATTTCTTATGATGATTGGAGTATTTTGTGGTGAAACAGTTCATGGGTTTTCATTAGAATAATGTACCTACTTACACATCATTGCTTATTTATGAATTTTTGACGAAAAGCGATACTGTAGTGCAGCTCCATCCTCATTATTAGCCAGTCGTGGCCTCGTTTGACTCTTTTCTGTCCCATTCTTAAAAATAAAGGAAACCTTAAATAAATAATAAAACATTGGAATTTACTGGTGCATTCATTGTGTGTACAAACAGTAGCATTCTCTGCTGAGGCAGGCAGAACAATTCTTTCATATGTGTGCAGTAAATATGCTTTCGGTGTGAAGTGTTCATTCATGTTGACAATCCCTTATCTGTTATTCTTTTTATACAGCTATTGAAACATGCTAAATGTATGTGCCTTGCATATGAATTGTGGAAGTGGTGACTCGCTTTTAAATGACATTGAAAATTGTCCAGTAACTGTTTATTAATGCAGTGATATATGAAATACAGTAATTTTAGCTTCTGTAAATGATAATTTATTTTTGTTGCAGGGAGTACAAAGCTGAATTTGAGAAAAACAAGATCTGGTATGAGCACAGACTAATTGATGACATGGTAGCACAAGTTCTGAAATCGAGTGGTGGCTTTGTATGGGCATGCAAAAACTATGATGGAGATGTGCAGTCAGATATAGTTGCACAGGGATATGGTAAAATAGTTTAAATAATTATGTTTTCTACTGTTAGTACATTTTATCTTTGTTGCAAACACAGTATTGTAGAAAGATACATAGTGTTGCCAGTGATGGAAATGAAATCAGCATTTGAGCACCTTGTGAGGCACCTGTAAAGCTTCAAGCTGACATACAGAATGGATAAATGTTTAAATTTTTAATGTTAACCACTTCTGAAATGGTCTTGTTAATAGAAAAATGTGTACATATTGCTTCAGTAGAGTTTGTGACTGACACTGTAGGCAGAACTTAATTAAATGTTTGGCTATGAAGGTCAGTAAATACTAATCTGGGCATGATGCATGCTATAGCCATCAGTCTTCATTTTGAAATGCATCAGTGTGGGAAATTGAGGGAACAAATAGATCATGTCTTCTACAATATTATGGGTTGTTTGGTTAGTGCAGACTTGTGGGTGTAATACCTACTTACGGAACCAGCTATTTCTTTGAAAATTGTGGTTGTGTGGCAGCAGGGATCTAAAAGTTTAGCCCTATTCTTAAACATTCTTATCATAATATGTATATATCCTGGGGTGATTAAATATTGTTTGTCTTCTGACAATGATCAAATATTATATTATTTAAATATAGCCTAATTTTTGTGTCCTCTACTAAAATGATCTTCTTTCATTTAGTGTGCATGTTTGCTATCAATTAATTGATTTCTTGCTAGATGACACAGTTATCTTCTACTCCTTAAGCTCATGTTAGCGCATCGTATTTTAGACTGTTGCACTCCATGTACGGGCTTTCTCCCATTATCTTCCCCCGCAACATGTGATGTGCCTAACATGCAGCATACTGATATACACAATATGTATGTGGTGTGAAAATTACGTCCACTTGTCCAAGTCTTTCATGTGTTGCTCTTCTTGGCCATCCTGTGACATCAAGTTGTGATAGAAACACGGGGAAAAGAGAAGTGTTTGACCAATAGAAACTTATGAATATGGATAAAGCAAAAGGTAGAACTTGTACTCCTGGCAGAGGAGAAAGAAAGGAAAGTAAAGAATAGATTTGTTAAGGTCGAAGAAAGAGAGAAGATATCCCTGAAAGACAGAATCCCTTACCACCCACCACTCCAAGGAATTACCACGGCTTCTACATTTCTTTCTGTGATGGCGGAGGGAGACGGTGTTCGGCATTCCCTACAGAACGGACTTGTCATAACTTCACCGTCACATACCCTGAAAATTGAACTTAACAAATCTTTATTGCAAGTTTAGATAGAAATAACAGCAGGTGGAGAAGAGGGGAAAAAAAGGAAAAGAAAGAAATTAGTAAACTGTCATCGTCAGAAGTCAGTCCATCTATTGACATTTCTGTCAACCACCCATAAAGTACCTCTCAACTTGAAGTCTATAATCTTGCTTTTACAAGCAAGGATGCAATGTAGTTAGTAAAGAAGATGGAATAGTAAAAACAAAGATGAGGTGACTTACCGAACAAAAGCGCTGGCAGGTCGATAGACACACAAACAAACACAAACATACACACAAAATTCAAGCTTTCGCAACAAACTGTTGCCTCATCAGGAAAGAGGGAAGGAGAGGGGAAGACGAAAGGAAGTGGGTTTTAAGGGTGAGGGTAAGGAGTCATTCCAATCCCGGGAGCGGAAAGACTTACCTTAGGGGGAAAAAAGGACAGGTATACACTCGCACACACGCACATATCCATCCACACATACAGACACAAGCAGACGAAATATGTCTGCTTGTGTCTGTATGTGTGGATGGATATGTGCGTGTGTGCGAGTGTATACCTGTCCTTTTTTCCCCCTAAGGTAAGTCTTTCCGCTCCCGGGATTGGAATGACTCCTTACCCTCTCCCTTAAAACCCACTTCCTTTCGTCTTCCCCTCTCCTTCCCTCTTTCCTGATGAGGCAACAGTTTGTTGCGAAAGCTTGAATTTTGTGTGTATGTTTGTGTTTGTTTGTGTGTCTATCGACCTGCCAGCGCTTTTGTTCGGTAAGTCACCTCATCTTTGTTTTTACATATAATTTTTCCCACGTGGAATGTTTCCTTCCATTATATAGATGGAATAGTAATACGTTCAAAATACAGAATAATCTAAAGGGGAAGGAATGGCTTTGGAAAAACCAAAGATGAAATACCAAAGCCATTAACCTGGACTTCCGATGGGTGTCATTCTGCCAAATTTGTCAAGTGTGCAAATTCTCTTGGGGATAAATATTTCTTAACTGTATCAACATTGTATAATCCCTTTTTCTTGCCTGTATCTGGATCAATATTATTATTATTAGGGGTAGCTACTAATACCTGCGATTGTGTATTGTTGTTGTTAGTTGTACTCTGTTATGTCTGTTGTTGACAGGGGAAATTGTGTATTGTTTTTATCACCCATGTTTTGAATTAGAATCGTTCACATATTCATTATTTCATCCATAGAACTTTATGTAACAGTTCTCGTAGCTACTGGTTTGTATAATACACAGAATGACACACAATATGTATAAATAATCTTTTCACAGAAAAACACATATTATTAACACAGAGTGCAATTTGGAGCACATTACTATAAATTAAAAATACCTGTTTGATATTTACTTTAGTTTTTTTATACCTTCTTACATATGTTGATCTACACAATACATTTTGCATCAGTGCCCTGTCCTGCCATGTAACTATTAGAATTAGATTCCTGCACAGTCAAATAATCTTACAGAGCAATGGAGAATCCACCCAGTTCATTGTAATATGAACTTAAGAAGAAGGACCAGAAGACTGAGAGAAATAAACATAGAATAAAATAAATGAAATGCCAGTAGTGATTACATGATCTCTGTTGTTGAAAATAATCCTGCAGACACAAAAAAATTTAATTAATTTTAGCTTTGATGTTATAATGCCACTAAAAGCTACATGAATCACACAGTCTAAACCCTGCACAAAGTTCTCTATGTAATGTTAATAGTTTCTGGTCGATGAATAAAAATAGCAAAAGTCTCTTTAAAATTAATCACACTCTCACTGAATTATGGTGTTAATAAATATTTGTTTGTCCTATAGGCAAACTGAAGTTGTTACGCATGGTAACCAACACTCTAGCAAGTGGTGTACTCAATAGTGTACCTGTATGAGTATCTAGGTAGAAAAATAATCACACATGTTCAATATTTAATTACTTTTAATGTTGATTTACATAAAATTGTCCTAAAAGCAAAAAGAAGGCATTAAACAAAGTTGCAGCACTGAAGTAAGTGGTGTGATCACCTTTTGTAACTATCTGAATTGTTAAACCTACATAAAAACATAAGTATAATAAGTATATAAAACACTTACATTTTTCATAACAAAGCTTGAATAGAGAAAGTGAGAATCAGATGAAACATATCTTACAATACTTCAGGAGACTCAAGTATTATTATTATTATTATTATTATTATTATTATTATTAAAACTATATGTAAGCCTTAGTTGACATGGATGTAACAAGATGGCTTTTCCTTGCGCCGCCAAACAGCTGGAATAGCTTGAACTAGTGGTTCGACTAGCTATGTCATAGCACAGAGGACCAACTGAAACCTGGGGGAGAATGTTCCTATCATTGTATTAACATTTGCAGTTTGAAATAATTAAGTTGGCCAGTATGCAAAGACATAAATTCTGCTGTCTTTATTATAACACATCATATTTATTTATACTTTCACAGATGCTGCACATGGCATCTTTCTCCTAGGCAAGCATGATTCTTCAGCTTTTTATTTTTCCTCTAGGCATTCCTACTTTGTCATTCTGCACTTTGGGTCAAGCTCATTTTTCAGATGTCTGTATTCTCGCGTGCCAACTTATTTTTCTGTATTTTTATATTTTCTTTTTACCAGTTAAATTCAATATCTCATGTGTTATCAGATAAATTTATCTGGGCCTTGTCTCTCTGTGTAATGGATCCTCTGCTGCCTTCACTATGTTGTCTCTCGAAGTTGCCCATTCACATAATATTGTATTCTTTCCCCTGTATCTATCAATCATTGCCTAATGCTCACTTTGGAATTCTCAACAGTCTCCAGCTCCCTTATCCTTAATTTCATATGTTTCTGCCATTTCTTAAGTTCTAATCTGCAGTTAATAACCAATTAAATAAGTCGAAGTCCACATCTGTCCCAGGGAATGCTTTTTGGTTTAAAATCTCTTACTTAAAATTACATAATATAGCTGAAACCTTCTGGTGTCTGTCTCCAGGACACATCCATAAGTACAACAAACTTTCATGATTCTTTAATTGAGTGTTTGCAATTATTAAATTATGCTCTGTGCACAATTTTACAGGTAGCTTCCCCTTTTACTCCTTTTCTGTAGTCCATGCTCACCTACTACATTTCTTTTCTTCCTTTTCCTACTATTGAATTCCAGTCCCCCATCACAGTTCAGTTTTCACCTTTGTTAAGATACTGAATAATTTCCGTTATCTCATCATATATCCTTCCAATGTCTACATCTTTGTGAAGGTAGTAGAGAGATCAAAGAGAATTTGTAATAGGGTGTTGGGTCTTTGTGTACTGTCTGTCTTGGCTATAATAATACATTCAATATGTCGTTCAAAGTAGCTCAACTGCATGAGAAAAGCTATAAACTTTTTAATACCTTAACTACCTCCATGGTGAACTGTTAGAATAGTTTCAAATAGGTCTTTGTGTCTGCTGCTGCTGTTATTGTTCTTATTCTTCTTCTTCTTCTTATTATTATTATTTCACTTGTTTCAGGTTCTCTTGGTCTTATGACTTCAGTTCTCATGTGTCCCGATGGCAAAACTATTGAGGCAGAAGCAGCACATGGGACAGTCACAAGGCACTACAGGTGAGGGAGAAAATCATCTCTCTTAGCAAACTTTTTTCTTAAACCTACATATAATGATGTCTGAACTTTTACAGAACATTGTCACAGTAAAATCATAGTTTTTGTTCTATGCTTGTTTCTCTCCTTCCAATCCTTTTTAGGAAGTCCTTACTTTCCTATTTACCTTGTGCAATCCTTTGTTTAAGGTGAACTTCTTGTTGAGTACTTTTATAAGTACCAAATCCTTACATAGCCATGGTAGAAATACTGCCACCATTAGCAGAAATGCTGAACTAAGATTGATTTACTTGCAAGAAAGATATCCACCCAGCCTAACTGTATAATGACTATTATTAAAATTTCTTCCTTGTGAAATAGAGAATGAGAAATACATCGCACATCTACTGTATTTATTTTGAAGCTAACACCTGGAACAGCTTCCATAAATCAAGAGAGGAAATATGAATCAAGATGGTTTGTAATGTCCTTGTTTTATCACTACTATATCTGTGTTTTATGTCATACCGCCACTCCTACGTCTGCATCCAAATTATCTCCCTTTTATCCATTAGATCTAAATTTGTTTGTGAAGGCTTTAATAATAAATTTCAACGTCTGCTTCTGCACAAGCCTTATTCCCATGGAATATTTCCTCTTGTTTTCAAAAAAGGTTAGATCATGAAATTTTCTGTGGAAGTGTAAACCAGTAGTGATCAGCCAATGCAGAGCTATAATGGATTGCTTGTAGCAGCAGCAGCAGCAGCAGGAGCAGGAGCAATATAGGAACCTTATGTGTATTTGAATACAGCATTAGTAGTTTGTTGCTTGCTCAGTTAAACATCCAGGCATAATGTTGCAAAGTGGTATGAAATGGAATGAGCAAGTAAGGATGGTAGCAGGGAAGGTAAATGGTTGACTTTGGTTTATTGGGAGCATTTTGGGACAGTGTAGCTCACTAGTGCGACCCATTCTTGAGTACTACTTTGATTGTTTGGGATCCCCACTAGGTCAGATAACAGGAAAACATCAAAGCTTGGGCTAAAACAACAGTAGAGATCACAATAACATTAATTTATTATAACCAGTTTTGGCTTATGTTAAAGCCATCCTCTAATTTTTTGGGTTCCCTATGGCTAGTGCTTAAGGATCCTCGTTTTTTCACGTGTTGCCACAGTTGTAGACTGTACAGTGTATGATCGTGGTATCGTGAAAAATTGAGGAGCTGCCAGTACCAGCCCTAGCGGGTCCAAGAAATCTGAGGATGGCTTTAACAGTAACCTGAAACCAGTCATAATAAACAAACCTGAATGTGATCTTGACTGTTGTTTTAACCTAAGTGTAGCACCAGACTGCTGCGCTCCATGGACAATGTTGTCTAAATTTATAGATATTGAACCTATTCAGAGGCAGGCTTCTAGATTTGTTACCAGTAGGCTATTGACATGCAAGTATTACAGAGATGCTTTGTGAATTCAAATGGAAATACTTAGAGGGAAGACAGCATTCTTTTTGTGAAACAGTATTCTGCAAATTTAGAGAACTGGCATTGGGAGCTGACTGCAGAATGATTTTCCTGCCACGAGTGTACATATCTCATAAGGACCATGAAGACAAGAAAAGAGAAATTAGTGGTCATATGGAGGCATATCGATAGTCATTTTTCCCTTGCTGTATCTGTGAGTTGTACAGAAAAAGAAATGAGTAGTAGTGATACAAAGTATCCTCCACCATGCACCATACATTGACTTTGGGGTATATACATAGATATAGATGAACCTGCTTTCTGCATTCAAGCTTTGGTCTTCCTCTACACTTCTTACCATTACGAAACTGATAATTTCTTGAGGTCTCGGGAGGTGTGCAATCGAACAATCCCTTTTTCCAGACAAGTTGTGCATTAATTTTTCTCTAATTTGATTAAGTTAACTCCTCATTTGTTATTCAATATCCCCACCTAATCTTCAGCACTCTTCCACAGCACCCTGTCTCAAAAGCTTATATTCTCTTCTTGTCTGCATTGCCTATTATCCACATTTTGCTTACATACAAGGCTGCACTCAAGACAAATATCCTTAGAAAAGTCTACCTAACATTTCAATTTGTATTATGTGGTAATGCTTTTCTTGCTGTTACCAGTCTGCATTTTATATCTTTCCTACTTTGGCCATTATCATTTATTTTGCTGCGCAAATAGCATTACTCATTCAGTGTCTCATTTCCTGATATAATTCCCTCAGGGTTACCTGATTTAATTCAGCTACATTCCATTGCCTAGTTTTACACTTGTTGACCTAAATCTTAGGTGTAGTTCACAAAGGGATGATACAATATATGATGTGACACAATACAAAAGTTATGCGACATGATGCTTTTCAGTGCAACACATGTTCCCACTGGGGTCATACAACATGCAGTACAATACTGCATTACAAGAAGTAACAAGACAGCATGAATCATGTTTCTGCCTTAGTTGAAGTTATGGGTCCTTCTAAAGAGGAAGTTAGCATGCATATCAGTATTTAAAGCTTAAAAAGTCGCTAAAGGAAAGGAAGTACTGGGTGCACCCTTACAATGCTATTAATATGAAATATAGTTCGATGGTGATGTTTTTCATTGTTCAGCTGCGATGTTTCATTAGCTCCCTGGACATGAGCACAAATTCCATGAATTCTAGAGAATGAGTCTAGACAGTGTAGACTTTTTGGGGCCACTGTTATCAGCTACTCTGAAAAAGCAAAACACACACTTTTTAACGTGCTGTTTCTCCTGCTGTGAAAGTAAGTTGGTGAAAGTGTGTGAATGACGTAAAAAATACCTCAATCAGAAGTTTATATTTAGTTAGGCCACCTAGTGTCATACTTTTTTCAGTCAAGTACAGACATAAATAATGGTTACAAGTTACAAAGCTACAACTGTTCAATATCCTAAGGTAGAATGTGATTCAGCTTCAGATGTAGACACAAGAAATGTACTGGATTTGAAGTTAAATCAGCCACTTTATATGTTGTAGCACTGGCTGGTGAATTCTGTGTAGGGATAGGGAATGTTTTTGAAATGTAAGAAGCCCATAATGAAGAGGAAAATTCCAGTGTCGGTTTTGCCCAGCTGCTCATTTAAAAGAACAGCAATTTTGCCTTTATGTCTCTTTCACATGTCACTACGTTCCTTGGAATCAGAGATCATGGACTGAAAAAACATCCATTCAGCATCATCAGCTAAGACTCATGGCATCTTTTCATTTCAGTAATTTTTTTAATCTACACCCAGTCTGCAAATTCTTTCTCAGCAGCACTCTTGCTGACCTCAGCATTTTTTTTTTTTTTTTTTTTTTTTTTTTTTTTTTTTTTTTTGGGGGGGGAGGGGGGTAAGTGGTTGCACTACCACATCATATTCAACACATCACTTGTTTCTTCTAATGTTTGACAGCTTCCTAGTTCCTGAGAGTCTGTGCCATACAGTGTTTTCATTTGCCTCGAGTAGAGGTACGTGCCCACAGGAGAGAGATCTCTTCATGTATGGGCAAAGAAATGATATGTCGTGGAGGGTCGAGGGGGGGGGGGGGGGGTGTAGTAATATCGTTTCTTGAGTGTAGACAAATGTTATTTGAAGCTGCAGGTTTAAATGCACTGAAATTTGGGCTTCCTCAGTTCATATACCTGCAGTTAATGTTTTCAGAACCTTGAATAGGGGCTCCTCCATTTTAGTTTAGAATGAAGTGCTTTTTAGAATATAGTAACATTTTACAATCACAGACCAAAACCATAGGTTGTTATCGAAATAAGAAGCTGCAAACTGAAAATAATTAGTTAAAAATGATAGTACAAAGTCCACATCAAGTTCTTACCTTTTTTATCTTCCTTTATACCCAGTTGGTCACATCTGTCACACCTCCTAATCCGAAGACAAGGGTTTTTCCATCAAACTGGATGAAAAAGATCATCTTTGAACAGTGCTTCTGTGTGAACAACATGTTGACTATATGCAGTGCAGAAAGAAATGCACAGGTCAAGACATCTTTCTAACCTGAAAGCATATGTGCAAGTGGATGCCTTGACTTGTATCATCAGCATACAAAAAGGAAACACGAGGCGACTCCGTATATCGCAACATGCAGCACAATGTCGAGTGTGGCGCTGCCAAATGTCAAAATGTATCAAGTACTTGCTTGAGACTGGAAAGAGGTATGACTCTCCTTCCAGTGTTCAAAAGAATTTAGATATGTTAGCTGCATTTCTTATGCACTAAATGTAAACTGGTCAGTGAGTACATTTTTCGTTTCAAAATATGCTCAGTTTTTCACTTTACTTCAAAGTAGCACAGCAACTACGGGCAATAGGAACAGAAAAGAAGTTCATTTTCATGCTGTGATAACAGACTAAAAAATGTGAAAAAGCCAGATTTTTCTACCAAATAGTTTCCTCAATATTGAATGAGAAAAATTGCATAGTTGAGAACACATGCGAAATCAATGAACAATGGCTTTTTATTTTTTATTCAAAAAGTAAACATTTTACTGAGGAAGTAACTGCGTACAGGTGTAGCTTTACTTCATCTAAATAAAACAATTTTTTATAGGGCACATCAGAAGACTTGAAATTTCCCTCTCTGTGTTTCGTATGATACCAGTTGTGTGGAATGACCAGCACGCCTTGTTGCGCCGGGCTATGTGATAGAGATTCATATCCTGTTATACCATAGTTATCCTGAAGTGAAACAGTTAATTTGATTTCACTGTGTTTCTATGTTCTCTGCCGATGTGGGTTCTGTGTCACATCGCATATTGTATCTCCCCAGCATCATGTGTTGCATTTCTGGGTATTGTTTGTTGTAAGTTTTCTGTCTTTTCTGTGCATTTATTCAGCTATTATTATTTATACAGGTTACATCAGAAGGGGCAGCCTACATCTACAAATCCTGTAGCATCAATTTTTGCTTGGACACGGGGACTGAGCCACCGTGCAAAGCTTGACAATACTCCAGAACTAGCAAGGTATGTTGTGTGAAAATTAAGTATCTTAATATATCAAAAAACAAAGATGATGTGACTTACCAAATGAAAGCGCTGGCAGGTCGAAAGACACACAGACAAACAAAAACGTACACACAAAATTCAAGGTTTCGCAACTAACTGTTGCCTCATCAGGAAAGAGGGAAGGAGAGGGAAAGACGAAAGGATGTGGGTTTTAAGGGAGAGTGTAAGGAGTCATTCCAATCCCGGGAGCGGAAAGACTTACCTTAGGGGGAAAAAAAGGATGGGTATACACTCGCGACACACACACACACACACACACACACACACACACACACACACACACACACGTAAACATTTGTAAAGGCAAAGAGTTTGCCTTTACAAATGTCTGCTTGTGTCTGTATATGTGTGGATGGATATGTGTGTGTGTGTGTGCGAGTGTATACCCATCCTTTTTTTCCCCCTAAGGTAAGTCTTTCCGCTCCCGGGATTGGAATGACTCCTTACCCTCTCCCTTAAAACCCACATCCTTTCGTCTTTCCCTCTCCTTCCCTCTTTCCTGATGAGGCAACAGTTTGTTGCGAAAGCTTGAATTTTGTGTGTATGTTTTTGTTTGTGTGTATGTTTTTGTTTGTTTGTGTGTCTTTCGACCTGCCAGCGCTTACGTTTGGCAAGTCACATCATCTTTGTTTTTTGATGTATTTTTCCCACGTGGAATGTTTCCCTATATTATATTAATATCATTAACTTAAGTATCTTAATATTGATAATGCGATAACATGATCATGAAATATGTATAGAGTTTGTGTGCAGCACTGACGCAAATAATTATGGTGCTGTGTTTCACTAGCAGAAAAGCAAGCACATATGTTGTAGTACACAAACACCTACTGCCATTGAAGATGCTTAAGACAAAATTATATGGCAAAACATAAATTGCATTCATCCTGTAGCACAAAGACAAAATTATGAATGTGGAACTTCTGTATTCTTTCATTATCTTGTGATAGAGAAGTTATTTTACTTGAAGGTATCAGTAACACAGGAGAAAAGTTATTTGTTAAAAAGTATTTAACTTTCTGGATTCTAGTGAATGAATCTTACTATATATGTGAAATAGATGGATAGCAAGAGTCGTTTGAAAGGTGCAAATGTGATAGGTTTCAAATAAACAGACAAATTGTGAACTGCAGTTAGGTGACATGGATCAAAGAATCACAGAATGTTAGACATTTGGCCAAATAACATGCAGCATATCCTCCATGTGGGGTAGCTGAAGAGGAGACTGTGCCTCTCACAATGTAGATAGGGCATGGTAATGGACGTGTGGTCCATTTGTAGTGTCTTTGGCTAATAACCATAATGTCTTGGGTCCCAGGTTCACATCCAGCCACTGCTTAATATTGAATAAAAATGATGAATAAGAAACATCAGCAATGGTGACTGAAGACTTCTGGTATAGGGAGTAATCTTCCTTCCGCCAGTGGCCTTGTCAAAGAGATTGAGGGGGTGGACAGAGTTTCAGGGTAACCTCTTGTTGATGGGGTGGGAAACTGCCCCTAAAATGTGAAAGAACTGGCAATAATGAACAGCATAAGGAGGCAGAAGGCAAAGAAAACCACTGCATTAAAGACACTCAATATGTATCCACAGGACTTGTGGCCTGTAATTGAAAAAGTGTTGTGATGATGCGCCCATTGCTAAAAGATTCCAGATTGATTCCCCATTTAGATCTCAGGGAGGGGACTTCCAGGGGCCAGGTAACCATGAGAGAAAGACTGAATTATCACTGAATGACTTAACATGCTAAGAGATAGATTGTGGAATATCATAAGTATGAACATGGGAGAGAAGCTAGACAGTTTGAGAAAAAGAAATGCAAAGGCTCAGTCTAGATATGGTGGTGGCCAGTGAAATGAAATGGAAAGAAGATAAGAATTTCGGGTTAGACTAATGTAAATTAATGCCAACAGCAGCAGCAAATGGTATGACAGGAGTAGACAATGAGTTACTGTGGACAGATCAATGATTGGACGTTTTCATCAGAAGGGATGTAAAACCAATTCCTATAGCAACAGTTGAGGTATACATGCTGACAGAACAAGCTTAAGAAAAAGAGATAAAGAAAACATTTGAGGGTATTGAACAGGCAATCCAGTATGTAAAAGGAGATAATGATATAATAATCATGGATGATTGGAATGCAGTAGTAGGGGAAGATATAGAAGAAAGAGGTACGTGAGAGTATGGGCTTGGTGGTGGGAATGAGAGAGGAGAAAGACTGAGCTGTCAGTAAATATCAGATGCACTGTTCAGAAATCACAAGAGGAGGAGGAAGAACACTTGGTAAAGGCCTGGAGATATGTGGAGATTCAAACTGAATTTCATCATGTTCAGACAGAAACTCCAAATGAAACTTCCTGGCAGATCAAAATTGGATATTGCACTGTAAGGAGTACACAGGAGCAGATACAGACCTGGATTATAATTTAGTAATAATGAAGAGTAGGCTAAAGTTCGAAAGACTCGAAGAAAAAAGAGGCAAAGAAGAGAGATACTGAAATAGTGAAGAGTGATAAGCTGCATTTGAAGTTCTCTGAGGCTTTGGATATGACAATAATGAATACCACAGTTGGCAGTTTAGTTGAAGAAGAATGGACAGCTCTATAAAGGCAATCACAGAAGTTAGATAGACAAACATTGGTAAAAGAAAGGTAACAGCAAAGCAACCTTGGGTAACAGAAGAAATACTTCAGCCATTTGATGAGAGAAGAATGTACAAAAATGTTCAGGAAATACAGGAATACAGAAATACAAGTCACTGAGGAATGAATTAAATAGGAAATGCAGGGAAGATAGAGTGAAATGGCTGCAGGAAAAATGTGAACAAATCGAAAAGGAATGGTTATCAGAAGGACTGATTCAGCATATAGAAACAACTTTATGTGAAATGAAAAGCAAGGGTGTCAACATCAAGAGTGCAATAGAAATTCCACTGTTAAGTGCGTGTAGGGAGTTGGAAAAGTACATTGAAGGCCTCTATGATGTGGAAGACTTGTCTGATGAAGTGACTGAGGAAGATATGGGATATGATATGGAAGACATAGGGGATACGGTAATGGTCATTTTTACAGAACTGTTTAAGACATGTGATCAAGTAAACATAGACCACATTCCTTTAAAATTTCTAAAATCTTTAGGGAAGGTGGCAACTAAGTGACAAAGTTCGGATGTAGAATCCACGAGACTGGAGATATACCGTTAGACCTTTGGAAATATATCAACTATACAATCCTGAAAATAGCAAGGGCAGATAAACATGATGATTATCGCTTGGCTTAATGGCTTGTGCATCAAAGTTACTACCACAAATAATATATAGGAGAATGGAAAAGAAAATTGAGTATCTATTAGACAGTGATCGGTTTGGTTTGTAGGAGGCAGCCACAACATTCACGGGATTTGAAAAACTGGAAAAAGCTTTCAGCACTGTGAAACTATGCAGTGTGTTCCAAATTCTCATAAAAATAGGACTAAGCTATAGGGAAAGATGGATAATATAAAATACACACAACAACCAGGAGGTAACACTTAAAATGGAAGGGCAAAAACAAAGTGCTCAGATTAAAAAGGATGTAAGAGAGGGCTGCAATCTTTCACTCCTGCTGTTGAGTCTGTACTCTGAAGAAGTAATAAAGGAAATAAAAGAAAGGTTCAAGTGGTAGAGTAAACCAAAGAAAGACAGAAGTAGTGAGGAGCAGTAGAAATGTGGTTGGGATAAACTCAGCATCAAAATTGGGGACCATGAAGTAGCTGAAGTAAATGAATTCTGCTACATTGAAAATGAAATAATACATGATGAACGAATGGAGGAGGACATAAAAAACAGAATAGCGCAGGCAAAGAGGGCATTCCTGGCCAAGAGCAGTCTGCTAGTATCAAATATTGGCCTTCAGCTCAGGAATGAATTTCTGAGAAAGTGTACGAGGGTTGGAACTTTAATAGTGGCAACTATTTATTTACAGCTCGTACAATATAGGTACATGTTTCAAAGTTTTACTGACCTTCAAAGTAGTCATCAGCATTGTGTATAACCCACTGCCAGCGATGTGGAAGTCATGGGATACTCTTAGCAGTGCCAGTTGTGTTGACAGTTCGAGCAGCATGGTCTATTGCCCGACAAATTTGTAGCAGTTCTGAAGTGAATGCCGTGAAGTGTTTCCTTCAGTTTAGAAATAGAGTTGAACTCACAAGGGCCAGTAGGTGGTGTAGCGCTTAGCAGCCCCATCAGTCAAATAAATCGGTAACAGCTTGCACTGCACGTGCTTGAGCATTGTCCTGCAAAATGATGGTCAGGTCCTGCAGAAAGTGTCACCACTACTGTCTCTATGCTTTTCATTTTTGGAACACAACCTATGACCAGCAGTGACTCATTATTAGGTAGTATACAGTTCTTAGTGATTGTATGTAGCATTGTGAATGTCACTGTATAGTTATTTGCTTGTTACCTGTGGCAAATTTTTGTAGTGCAGTGTAATCTGCGTTACTGGCAAACTTAGTTTTCCAGTTGCTGGTGAGTTGCTAGGCATCTTGAGCCTGATAATGATAAAACAAAAAGTTTATACCATCAAAAAAGGGGACTGGTTGAAGTCATTTCTCAAAACTTTTACTCATAGTCACAGTGTTCCACATTCTGATGGATAAAAGTTTTAGTTAGATAGTTATTTGTATATTCCATGGGTCACAACTGTGACCTCATCAGATGGCGAGTATCTCAGTCAACTGTAATACAAATTTCTCAGTGAACAATATATGTCTATGAATATGATGTAAACAAAAAGGATAGTTTGGTGGAGGGATAGCTGATATGAAAATAATGTATTATTAAATACCACAGTATGCAGTTTTACAGTGCATTATTATTTATATATACACTGCAGCTGGTTGTACGTAGGAGAAAAGAAACTGTAACACATAACAAAATGTTAGCAACAATACTGATTGCATCATATATTGATTTAATCTTACCTACCATAATTTTTATGGATTTCAAAGAATTTATCGCTTTAATTTCAGGTTCAGTGAAAATCTTGAGGCAGCATGTGTTGACTGTATAGATAGTGGCAAAATGACCAAAGATCTGGCAATTTGTATTCATGGAATGCAGAATGTGAAGGAAGGCATGTACCTACATACAGAAGATTTCTTGGACGCCATTGCAGAAGAACTGAAACGCAAAATGGGCAGTAAATGAAACAGCTTCTAGGAACATAATTTCACAACCATAACAAAATACAAATGTACTTTATCTCCAATGACAGATGTGGCAAACATAATTAATCAGCATACTTATATGCTGCTTGCAGTAAACATGCATTTCTAATTCCATCCACGCAGTAAAAATATGAAATGAAACTGAAGTGCAAAAGATGTGCTGTTTAACATCAAACATAGTATACACAGTTTCTTTTACTCTTCCAGTTCCCCCATAGGCCTGCTCAATACTAGTCAAACGCAGAATGATAATGAATGTGTACACAACAAAATTTGCTAGAGTTCTGCTACTTGTAGTTAAACAGATTGCTAATCCTCGTTGCAAACTTGGAATTGCAGTAAAATTTTTGGAAGAATATCTTCTTCAGTTCTGTTTTAGCTTTTGTATGTGATAGTATCATTGTCTGTAAATTATTAGCCTTCGATTGTGTGCCAGTTGTTATTTAAGTATAAGATGGCACAAAATCTCTATGTGAAAGTTCAAAATGGGGACCACTTTCTTGGCTATATGATCATCGTGCCACAAGAAGGTACAAAGAACAGACACTGTTGACAGTCACTATATACAGAATTTGTTTTGTGAAACTGCTTATAATGTATTGAGCATGTTCTGTGCGTGTCTCATCACTTATTTAAATTTTATTTATATTCATGATTCTCATTGACATTGGAGCATTAATTTTTCAGCTGTAGAAAATCTCTGCAGTTGATATGAACAGTATTCAAATTCATCTATAAAATAATCATGTGTGTTCAGATGTCTGAAATACTCATCATCATCTCCATACTGGAACTTTGTAAGGAAAAATGAAATAAAGATACAAAAATCATGATAAATGCTTTTATTAAAACCACTTTATAGACTGACCTCTCAAATGAAGTACTGTAGACACAAACATTGTGATGCTTTCTACATTAACTCTTGAGCAGGCACACCTACGTATAAAGTGTGCCAACCACAAATAACATTGTTTTGTACCATTCTGTTGTTTTACAACTATGAGTCCACTTCTATTCCTTCGTTATTGCTTCAGCTAATGCAGTGATAAGCTGTGTTGTTACACACCCATGTGAGCAGCAGTGATATAAAATAAACAGTGAGCCAGGTGAGAAAAAATTTATGATCCGTGTGGGAAAATGGCCCAGATTCTGAGCTAGCAGCACAACCCCTAATGAGACAGTTGCCTATGAAATAATTACTAATTGAATAATTGTTTGGTGGGGATTTGATGCAAACTGTGCTGTTTAATGCTCCGAGTGGGTTATTTCTGCATGTTAACTCTTGAACATGATAACAAGAGTGATACAATGAAAGTTTATTTTATTATTGTTTAAACAGTGATTTACCTCATATAAGTTTATTTCATCATTGTTTAATTAAATTAAGATTAAACTGTGATTTTGCTCATAATGTTTACCTTGGTAACATCCTTTACATGCACATAAAGCACACCTGCTTGTGTTATGAAAATCGGTGTGCCTGCTCAAGAATTAGTAACCATATTTCAGAATTAACTAATAACTTATCATTAACTATATTTAATTCTGAAAAAAAGTGTATTTACCAGCTGCTAAAATGAAGTGCTTTTAGACTTCGTAATCTTTATAAGGTAATGCAAACACTGGTCCTATTCTTTAAATAAAATCATTTGCTGACTGACAGATTTCAGATGTTGGGACATCGTTATTGGCTTATAACCAGCCACATTTAATAAGATTTAGCACACATATACAAAATGGACAACACAGCAAGCATGTAATCCAGAGAAAGAAATAAGTTTGGTTGGCAGCTGGCTCCTGTAACTCGTCTCACTGAAACCAGTCACAAAGTTATTTTAATCAAACTATAGGTATGCCAACTGTGTGGATTACAACGCTTGTATATTTACTGGGAGTAACTTTTGGAAGGTTTTTGTTTGCTGTGGGTGTTAATTTCACCTTTGCTGAGCAAGCAACTCGAACAATGAGAGAACATAGTAATTACAGGCAATTGATCATCATCTTTTTAATTTTATCCATGATTGGAATTCTGTTTTCTTTTTCCCCTTAATTTCTTTCTCAGTACTGTGTACAAAGATTATAGCAAAAGTTTGAAAGTATAATATACAGTTGAATTATCCTGCTGTCAAACTCAAATACTGGTTCTCTAAATTTTCTCTGTAGTGTTTCACAAAAAGAACATTGTCTTCCCTCCAGGGATTCCCATTTGAATTCACAAAGCATTTCTGTACAACTTGCTTGTTCATTCAACTTGCTGGTAACAAATCTAGGAGCATGCTTCTGAATTGCTTCAATGTCTTCATTAAATCCAATCTTAAGGGGTCCCAAACACTTGAGAATGGGTTGCACTAGTGTTCTATATTCAGCCTCCTATGTAGATGAACTACACTTTCCTAAAGTCGACCATTGACCTTCCCTAGTACTGTCTTTATCTGCTTAGGTGCAGATTCCATTTCATGTTGTTTTGCAGTGTTGCGCCTGTTTATTTAGTAAATGTGCTTGTGTCAATCAGCACACTACCAATGCTGTATTTGAACATTAATAATTGTCTTTCCTACCCATCTGCATTAACTTAAATTTTTCTATGTTTCGAGCAAGCTGGCATTAATCAGGTCTACTAGAAATTATGTCTGTCACCATGTATGCTCTTGCAGTCGCTCAATGATAACACTTCCCCATAAAGCACAGCATCATTAGCAAACACTCACAGATTGCTTCTCACCCTGCCCGTCAGATTATTTATGTATATAGAGAACAAGTGATCCTATTACACTTCCCTGAGGCATTACTGATGATATGCTTGTCTCTGATGAACACATGCCATCTAGGACAACAGATTTGGTTGTATTACTTAACAAGTCTTCAAGCCAATCACATATCTGGGAAGTTAATCCATATGGCCAGACCTTTGTTAACTCTGCAATGAATCAACATGTTAAATGCTCTCCAGAAACCTAGGAATGTGGAATCTGCCTGTTGTCTTCATCCATGGTTCAAAGGATACCATGAGGAAAGGGCAAGTCAAGTTCACATGAGTGATGCTTCGTAAATTCATACTACTGATTCATGGACACAAGCTTTTTCATCTCAAGGAAATTTATTATATTCAAATGCAAAATACATTCAAGAATTCTGCAGCAAACCAATGTTAGGGATATTGGTCCAACCTTTAGCAGATCCATTCTTTTACCCTTCTTTTATACATGAGTCAGCTGCATGCTTTCCCAGTTGTTTGAAACTTTGTGCTGGGGGAGAGATTCATAATAGTGCAGGGTAAGCAAGGGACCAGTGCTGTAGAGTACTCTCTGCAAAACCAAATTGAGATTCCACCTAGTCCTGGCAGCTTATTTGTTTTCAAGTCTTAAGTTGCTTCTCGGTACTAGGGATACTTATTAGTACATCCTCTGTAAGAGATTTGTGCAATGGTCAAACAACAATTTTTGTACAATCCCCCTGCATGAATGATTTTTAAAGTGAAAAATTTAAAACTTCATCTTTCCGTTTGCTGTCTTCTGTTTCCACACTACACCGGTTGATGAGTGCCTCGACAGAAACCTTTGACCCGCTCGGTGATTTTATGTGGGACCAGAATTTTCTCATGATGGGTTCTCAACAAGATCTTTCGTTAATTTGACAGTGGCAGTAGTTGTATGATTCATGTATTGATCTATTTACTGGCACATGAATTTCTACTAACTTCTAACTGTTGACACATGCACATACTTTTTTGAACTGAGAATGGAAGAATCTCTGCTTCTTAGCTTAACTTTGCACTAATAATTCTTTACTCTCTCCGGTTTCTCATTATACACATTATAATACTCCCATAAAAATGTTCTTAAATCCTTCTTTTGAATCTGATTAAGTTTCTTAGCATCCTCTACTTTGGCTTGTACTAAACTGTTATTATATTAAACTTCCTGGCAGATTAAAACTGTGTGCCGGACCGAGACTCGAATTCGGGACCTTTGCCCTTCGTGGGCAAGTGCTCTACCAACTGAGCTACCCAAGCGTGACTGACACCCTGTCCTCACAGCTTTACTTCTGCCAGTATCTCGTCTCCTACCTTCCAAACTTTATTATATTCTATATCTCCCCTCTCTTCAAGATAATCATGCCCTCCTTCAAAGTATCCTCTGTCACCTAAACCTTCTGATGCGATTAATACTGTTTATGCTATTTATACTAATCAGTTTTGTTAGTTGTGAAATTTTGCATTTAGGTTCAGTGAAAAACAATTACATATTTGTGCAACAGAATCCTGCTTTAACTTTTACAGTCGTATCGATGCCCATGCCCAAAATAATTTCTTTGCTTAACTCAGGAATCACAGGGCTACACTGAACAAATGGTATGTTGTTAACTCAACATGTCAGTAATAATCATGAAAATAATCAATTTATGAAAATATAATGTAACTGGATAGATAAAAAAAAATCTACTCACCAAGCAATCACAAGAGAATACACATACAAAAGTATTAAAGTTTTCAAGTTTTTGGAGTTAGTGGCTCCTCCTTCAGGCACAAATGTTGAAGGAAAAGGACAAGGGGTGAAGAAAAAGGACTGGTGAGGTTTAGGAATCATCTCTCGTCAAATTGCTTGTGAAGTTCGCTACACTGCATTTTATCAGAAAGTTGAGTGCAGCTGTGTGTTTGGGCTTCAGTTTCTGCGAAAAGTTCAGGTTAATGAACTGTTATAAAAATGGAGCAGTTTGCTTTAGAACAGTGAAGCGATATTGTGGAATGTTGCATAAAAACAGGCTCCATCAAGGAATTAAAGAAATGTTACAAGTGAAATATCCTGGTAGGAAACTCCCACAACCAGCACTATTTAATATCTGTACAAGAAGTGGAGGGATGTAGGATCCGATCAGAATGTGCATAGTAATAGGTGACTGACAGTGAGGACCCCAGAAACTAGACAGAATTTGCATGAACATCACGAGAAATCCATGCAAATTGGTATGACAGTTTCTGCAGTAGGTTGGTGTATCTTGTACATCATGTCATTGTGTACTAAAAGATAGGAAATTAAAAGCCTATCATGTGAGTGTTTTGGAAGAGTTGAAATTTGAGCCGGCCGGAGTGGCCTAGCAGTTCTAGGCGCTACAGTCTGGAACCGTGTGGCTACTACGGTCGCAGGTTTGATTCCTGCCTCAGGCATGGATGTGTGTGATTTCCATAGGTTAGTTAGGTTTAAGTAGTTTTAAGTTGTAGGGGACTGATGACCTCAGAAGTTAAGTCCCATAGTGCTTAGAGCCATTTGAACAATTTGAAATTTGAGGACCAGGAAAAAACAGTTCATTACTGTAACAAGGTGTTAACATCAATTCTTAACCATTACTTCGACTCCTTGCTTTACTTCATATCGGATGAGGCTGGTTTTATTTCTCAGGTTATGTAAACTCCCAGAATTGCAGATATTGGTCACAGGACAACCCACATATTCTACATGAAGAACCTCTCCACTCAGAGGAGATAGGAATTTGGTGTGTGTTGTCTGGCATGTGCATTTGTGGCCCCATATTTTTCAGTTACACCCTAAACAGAGCCAGCTATCTAGACTCTTTCTATGCAATAGTTAACAGATGCAGTGAAGATATATGCAATTTTTAAACGAGATGGAGCAGCTGCTCACCCATCCAACCAAAATATGGCTCACATCACTAACATGTTCCCTATATATTCTTGAGTCAGAAACATACAAATTTACAGAAGCCATACACAAGAATATATTCATTCTTCATGCAGGATGTAGGGCACAAAGGCCACTGAAGCATGTGACTGGTTTGCCCTTGTCTACAAACACAGGACGTATCTTCTGTTATGAAGCCCCCATCTCTTAAGATTGTCTCTGGATCGTCCAACTCCTGATCATAATCTGTTTAAAGATTTCTACACGAGCCAGCTTTCATGGTTTCCAGGTGGTAGTTCTTCAGCTTCTGGCATCCATCCGTGCAGGTGAGGTGTCGACTTCTTCCATAACTCCAGTCTTGCCTTCTCTGGTGAAATGGTGAGCTTCTTGGATGTCCTCAGGAAGCTTTTTCGTGAGCTCAGCCATTTCTGTGGTGGATTACGTCCCTCACACAATAGACTATCTTAAATGGGCCGTTACATGAGAAATTAACTACATCATGCCTGCAGATTACAGTGTGTTGTTAGTAACATCATTGCACAAAGTCAGCGATGCCTGGGTGCTTTAATTTAGCTCGTTCGTATCTGGATCAAAACAGTACAATGAATTATAATAATGAATATTAAATAGAGATCAATTAAGTTTACGGATTGGTAAAATATGTTTCGTACAAACTTTTGGCACTTGAGCATGGCTTTTTCTGATAAAGATCCGTTCTTGCTCTTTTAACTGTGTTTCTTCTCTCTGTGTTTTCACTAAAATCGGACTTTGTAATAACACAGCACCCGAAGACAATGGTGGCTCGAGCTGGACAACTTTTTGCTTGCAAGTACGGAATCTTTTGCCATTCCAAGTCACCCAACACTCTTACAATGATTAAAGATACAAAATAAAACATACATAGGTTAGTAATAACAGTATATTCTGAAATTAAACACAATTAAATTATGACATTTACATTGAGACTTGCATTCAGCCATGGACTCTATCTATGGCTCAAATTGTTTGTTTATTTAATTTCTTATAACTATGGTTTCTGCTAATAAAAGCTCAGCATGCAAATGTGCCTTTAAAATGCCCATGGCCCCCTTCCAGCATCTCTTATAAACAGGTAACTACATTTTTTAAACATTATTATTATTTTTAGTTAGTTCATTGTACTTTGATCTTGGTTGTGAGGCTTACCAGTTTTATGTGGGACACCCTGTATATGTTTTGCAAGTTACAGGGCTGGTATAGGTGGTGGTAAGTCGGTGCATAGGGCAAGTATTACAGCAGTGATGGTTACAGGGATAGGAGCCATTGATTTCATACTCACTTAAGGTCAGCTACACACTTCTGTTCACATTAAACCACCTAACAAACAGGAGTACTTTCATTTTGACAGTTGCCATCCTTTCTATTTGAAACGTTCCCTCCCATACAGCCTTGGCATTCGAGGCAAATGTATTTATTCAGATGCAGACTCTTTACAGGAATACACCACCATTTTCACCTTAGCCTTTGCTGGAATATGATTACCCCAAAAGCATAGTTCAAAAACAGATTTCCCAGGCCATCACATCTAATTCTAGTACTGCTGATCCCTCCAAAAAAACAGCTTAGGAGTACACCATGTGTCACTCAGTAGTATCTTGGTCTTGAATGTGTTTACCAGCTACTTTGACAAGGCTATGACTTCCCAAAATTGTGCCCTGACATTTTGCCCACCACACCCAGAGTATCTTTCTGTCCTCCAAATCTCTGCAATATCCTTGTCAGCCCATACGATCCTTTTGCACCCATCTCCTTACCCTATGGCTTCTACCGCTGTGATCATCTCCATTATAAGAACTGCTCTATTGTCCCTCATACAACCAACCATACCAGTCCTGTAACTGGCAAAACTTGTGCTAACAAAGGGAGAGCCAGCTGTGAAACAACACTTCAATACCAGCTATTACATTAACACTGCTCAGCCTTCTACAGTAGCATGACTACCACCATGTTATCAGTTAAGATGAATGGTCATAGGCAGAGGGTGTATATTTTAAACACACAATATCATGTTGCAGAGCATGCTGTACATTGTGACAGTCATGATATCAGTGCCTGTTACACCACATGTGCCATCTGGATTCTTCCCCAGACTCCAGTTTCTCAGAACTCCACAGATGGGGACAGGCACTACAACATATCCTTGGTTCTTGCCATCCACTCAGCAATAATTTACTTTAATTTTTTTGGTCTTAGCATTTCTTCACAGTAACTATTCCTTTCTTCACTTCCTTTCTGTTTTTTATGTCTTTCATTTTCTGACCCATCTTTTTTGTGCCGCCTCCCCCCATCCATCTCTTATCACGTACAATGCTCTTAGCTTTCGACTCTTATTAACTCATGCACAATGTTTTCGCAACAATCTCTGTCTTGCATATTACCCTGTTTTCCATCTTTAAGCTCTTAGGTTTTCAAATCTCGTTTGGTACAGTCCCCAACAATCAGTCTTCCCTTCTCATCCTGTCCGGTAAGTCTCCCCTGACCTGGGGTTCTGGGTGACTTTCTGGAACTCTGCCCCTTTTACTAAACCTGACCAGTCCTTTTCCTTCACCCCTTGTCCTTCCACTTCAACCTTTCTGCCAGAAGAAGGAGCCACAGACTCCAAAAGCTTGCAAAGTTTTATACCTTTGTATGTGTGTTTTGCTGCTGCCGTTTGGTGAATATTATTATACATCATGAAAACATTGTGCACGAGTTAAGAGTGGAAAGCTAAGAGCATTGTACGTGATAAGAGATGGGTGGGGGGGAGGCGGCACAAAAAAAGATGGGTCGGAAAATGAAAGACATAAAATATATTAATATTATTATATTTATATTGACAGTAATATTGTTACTTCACAATTTTACTATATCATCCAGCAGCTCCTGTAGTCTTAGTACCTATTAAAGACAGCTAAAAAAAATGTTGAGTGTGTTTAGTTCCATCTCTTAATTTTTCAGACACGGTACACATTGTACTCCCTGTGTCATACTGCTACTGTACCAATTATCACTTTCAATATGAATATATATAGACTTCCTTGCATATCACAATCATCTTTGTTTTCTGATTTATACAAAAGATATTTGTCAGTTTCTTTAAATCCCATATCTTTTACCTCATCTTTGTTTATGTGTGTTTCTACTTTCGGATGCATGGCACTCGTGGACATACCATTTCTTGTCTCTTTCCATCATTCTGGATACAAACTGTCACATATCTTTTTCATTGTACCTTATATTCCACTATCACAACTCTCATTATCATAATGACTCCAAGCTACCCTTAAAATTTCATTACTTATACATTTTGCATACTCTCTTTCATCTTCACAAGAGCTTACTGTTTTACTGATATCACCTGGTAAAATTTCACTTTCATGTACCTCACTATCACAGTTCTGACCTTCCTGAATATGTTTACTACCGTGTAAATCATGGAATACTTGTAGATAAGCTGAAGTACTGTGGTATGAATGGGACAGCGCTCTAATGGTTTAAATCATACCTAACTGGAAGAGTGCAAAAAGTTGAAATAAGCAGTTCACAAAATATGTAAAAAAACTAGTGATTTCTCAAACTGGGGAACAATCAAGAATGGGGTGCCGCAAGGATCGGTCTTGGGTCCTCCGCTGTTCTTAATATATATTTGTGACTTGCCATTCTATAGTCACGAAGATGCAAAGCTGGTACTTTTAACCGATGATACAAGTATAACTATCACACCCAACAGACAAGAATTAACTCATGAAATTGTAAATAATGTTTTTCAGAAAATCATTAAGTGATTCTCTGCAAATGGGCTCTCATCAAACTTTGACAAAACACAGTATATACAGTTCCACACAGTAAATGGAATGACACCATTAATAAATATAGACTTCAATCAGAAATTGGTAGCTAAGATAGAATATTCAAAATTTCTAGGTGTATGCATTGATGAGGGGTTGAACTAGAAAAAACACACTGAAGATCTGCTGAAATGTTTGAGTTCAGGTACTTAAGCTATTAGGGTCATTGCAAATTTTGGTGATATACATCTCAGTAAATTAGCTTACCACACCTATATTCATTCTCTGCTTTCGTATGGCATCATATTCTGGGGTAACTCATCACTGAGTAATAGAGTGTTCATTGCACAAAAGCAGGTAATCAGAAAAATTGCTGGAGCTCATCCAAGATCATCCTGCAGACACTTATTTAAAGAGCTAGGGACCTTCACTGTAGCCTCACAATATATACAGGGTGGTCCATTGATCGTGACTGGGCCAATATCTCACGAAATAAGCATCAAATGAAAAATCTACAAAGAACGAAACTTGTCTAGCTTGAAGGGGGAAACCAGATGGTGCTATAGTTGGCCTGCTAGCTGGTGCTGCCATAGGTCAAACGGAGATCAACTGCATTTTTTAAAATAGGAACCCCCATTTTTTATTACATATTCGTGTAGTACGTAAAGAAATATGAATGTTTTAGTTGGATCACTTTTTTCGCTTTGATAGATGGCACTGTAATAGTCACAAATATATGGCTCACAATTTTAGACGAGCAGTTGGTAACAGGTAGGTTTTTTAAATTAAAATACAGAACGTAGGTACATTTGAACGTTTTATTTCGGTTGTTCCAATGTGATACATGTACCTTTGTGAACTTATCATTTCTGTGAACGCATGCTGTTACAGTGTGATTACCTGTAAATACCAAATTAATACAATAAATGCCCAAAATGATGTCCGTCAACCTCAATACATCATGCATTGACAATGTGGTGATGCATGTTGTCAGGTGTTGTCAGTGCATCACGATAGCAAATATCCTTGAACTTTCCCCACAGAAAGAAATCCGGGGATGTCAGATTCGGTGAACATGCAGGCCATGGTATGGTGCTTCGACGACCAATCCACCTGTCATGAAATATGCTATTCAGTACCACTTCAGCCACATGCGAGCTATGTGCCGGACATCCATGATGTTGGAAGTACATCACCATTCTGTCATGCAGTGAAACATCTTGCAGTAACATTGGTAGAACATTATGTAGGAAATCAGCATACATTGCACCATCTAGATTGCCATCGATAAAATGGGGGCCAATTATCCTTCCTCCCATAATGCTGCACCATACATTAACCCGCCAAGATCACTGATGTTCCACTTGTCACAGCTATCATGGATTTTCCGTTGCCCAATAGCGCATATTATACCGGTTTATGTTACTGCTGTTGACACTTCATCGCTAAATAGAATGCGTGCAAAAAATCTGTCATCATCCCATTATTTCTCTTGTGCCCAGTGACAGAACTGTACTTGGATGTTCAAAGTCGTCGCCACGCAATTCCTGGTGCATAGAAATATGGTACAGGTGCAATCGATGTTGATGTAGTGTTCTCGCGCAAATTGTCTGCTACTGATGTGCGGATTAGCCGCAACAGCAGCTTAAACACCTACTTGGGCATCATCATTTGTTGCAGGTCGTGGTTGACGTTCACATGTGGCTGAACACTTTCTGTTTCCTTAAATAACGTAACTATCCGGCGAACAGTCCAGACAGTTGGATGATGTCATCCAGGATACCAAGCAGCATACATAGCACACGCCCGTTGGGCATTTTGATCACAATAGCCATACATCAACAAGATATCAACCTTTTCCGCCGTTGGTAAATGGTCTATTTTAACACGGGTAATGGATCATGAAGCAAATACCGTCCGCACTGGCGGAATGTTAAGTGGTACCACATACTTATACATTTGTGACTATTACAGCGCCATCTATCACAAGGCGAAAAAAGTAGTCCAACTAAAACATTCATATTTCTTTATGTACTACACGAACATGTAATAAAAAATGGGGGTTCCTATTTAAAAAAACACAGTTGATCTCCGTTTGACCTATGGCAGTGCCATCTAGCAGGCCAACCATAGCACCATCTGGTTTCCCCCTTCAAGCTAGACGAGTTTCATTCTTTGTGGTTTTTTTCGTTTGATGCTTATTTCGTGAGATATTTGGCCCGGTCACAATGGACCACCCTGTATATTCACTTATGAAATTTGTTATTAACAATCTGAACGAATTCGAAAGTAATAGCAGTGTACATGGCTACAACACTAGGAGAAAGGATGACCTTCACTACTCAAGGTTAAATATAACTTTGGCTCAGAAGGGGGTAAATTATGCTGCCACAAAAGTCTTTGGGCACTTACCTAATAGCATAAAAAGTCTGAAAGATAGCCATATAGCATTTAAAAGGAAATTTAAAGGAATTTCTGCGTGGCAACTCCTCCTACTCATTAGATGAATTTTTGGATATAGTAAGTGGGTAACGCCCCCCCCCCCCAAAAAAAACAAAAAAAACAAAAAAAAAAAAGAAAGAAAAAAGTGTCATGTAATATTTTGTGTTATGTAATATCCTGTGTAGACACCTTTGATTAACCTGACACGTTCCACATCATTACGAAGGTCGTATTCCTGATCTATGGAACAAGTACTAATCTAATCCCCATAAATACCTTCGTCAAACATTTAGCCTTCAACCTCCACATAAATCATACAATCTAATTCTTAATAAAAGTCAGCCTGACTTCCCATCCTCTCTTCAGTATCTTCAACACCATCTTTATTTTTCTCACTAATATTGAGAGTCACATCTTCCTCACTAATCTCACTGTAGTTGTCTAAGACACCCCCTTCACTGTTCTCACTATTACTACCTAACAATGGTTCTTCCCACATAGCTACAAGATTGCCAAGTTCACCAGCTTCAACATTAGAAACAGTAAATTAACATTTTGTATCTGAAATCCCTCCTCTCATGAATTATGGAAGTTGCCATTGGTGGAGAGGTTTGTGTGTCTCAGCAGTCACAATTGAGGGATGTCTGTTGAGATGCCAGAAAAATGTATGGTTCCCGAAGTGGGGCAGCAGCCTTTTCTGTAGTTGCAGGAGCAACAGTCTGGATGATTGACTGATCTGGTCTTGTAACATCAACCAAAATGGCCTCGCTGCACTGGTACTGCAAACTGCTGAAAGCGAGGGGAAGCTGCCCAACAGGGCATGCAACTCTGCTGTATGGTTAAATAATGACAGCATCCTCTTGGGTAAAATATTCCAGAGGTAAAATAGTCCCCCATTCAGATCTCTGGGAGGGGACTAGTCAGGAGAATGTCGTCATCAATTGAAACAAAACTGGTGTTGTACGGACTGAAGTGCAGAATGTTAGATCCCTTAATCAGGCAGGTAGGTTATAAAATTTGAGAAGGGAAAAGGGAAATGGGTAGGTTACAGTTAGATATTTTGGGAATTAGTGAAGTTCAATTGCAGGTGGTATAGGACTTCTGGTCAGGTGAATAAAGGGTTAGAAATACAACATTAAATAGGGGGTAATGCAGGAGTAGGTTTAATAATGAATAATAAAATAGGAATACAGGTAAGCTATGAAGGTTGCCGAGAAAGTAATGCACCACATTTTTTTCTCAGCTGAAAACAATGCTACAAATGTGAAATGTCATGTATGTATTATCTGAAGTCTCCTTAGTGGGTGCGCCAAGTTTCTGTCACGTCTGACAGAAAGCTTAGCAGAAGGACAGTTTCAAAATGGCATCTGTATGTGATGTACATTACAAGCAATGTGCCACCATTGAATTTCTCACTGGAGAGAAAGAAACTGTGGGGAATATTCACAAACGCTTGTGCAAAATCTATGGAGCATCTGCTGTCGACAGAAGTACAGTTAGTTGCTGAGCATGGAGGGTAAGGTCATCAGCAGGAGGCAGTTCGGCAGAGCTCCACGACTTGCAGCTGTCATACCTGGCAACCCTGACCTAGCTCCTCAGGCTTTCACTTGTTTTTGGCCATTGAAGGATGCCATTTTGAGGACAATGTGGAGGTTATTCACATACTGAAGCACTGGCTCTGGCACCAGGACAAGGATTGGTTCCGACAGTGCATACATGCCCTTGTTTAGCGCTGGGGGAAGGCAATAGAACGAGATGGAGATTACGTGTGAAGATAAAACCCCATTCTTTTGTATGTGTAATTCTCATCATGTCCAATCAAGAATTGTTGAAGAAAAAAATGCAGTGCATTACTTTCTGGGCAGCCTTCATACTATGTACAGCATTGTGAACATATTGTTGTAGCCAAGATAGACAGAAAGCTCACACCCACACAGTAGTACAAGTTTATATTCCAGCTATATCTGCAGATGATGAAGAGATTGAAGAAATGTATGGTGAGATAAAAGAAATTATTCAGATAGTTAAGGGAGATGAAAATTTAATAGCAATTTGTGACTGGAATTCGATAGTAGGAAAAATTTTTGGTGAATGTAGACTGGGAGAAAGGAATGAAAGAAATGTCTCCCATCTCATCTTCATCTACCTTCTCTTCCTGTTTCTATAATACTGTCTGCGACTTATATACAACGTCTATGTACTCCTTCCACTTTTCAGTTTTCTCTTCTTCTCTGCAAGCTATACCCGCAGCCCCATGGGGATCATACAGTCTGGTAGCCCTCCTTACTCCATTCACTATAGTTCAGAACTGCAGGGGTTAGTTTTAAGGATATGGGTGTCAAAAGGGCATATCACACCTTTCGAATTCTTATGAGAAGTCGATGAAGCATGTTGGAAATAGAGTGCCAAAGTGGCTGACTGGCCAAAATGTTCCACCTAGAATGTTAGAGAATGTTCCAGAATGTATACAACGTTACAGAATGTTCAATAATGTTTTTTAATGCTTTAGAAAGATGAAGTGAAGCGGGTCTTTTTCAGCTAGCAGAATTATGAAACTTGATGTCATAAGAATACGTATACTTTGATTCTTAAATTTTTTTCATTCTTTGCCTTTTGGACATTTAAATTTTTGAGGGTTATATCGCACATTAAGGTCAATGTATAGAAAACTCATTTTTATTTTGCAAAAAGGAACTACACTCCTGGAAATGGAAAAAAGAACACATTGACACCGGTGTGTCAGACCCACCATACTTGCTCCAGACACTTCGAGAGGGCTGTACAAGCAATGATCACACGCACGGCACAGCGGACACACCAGGAATCGCGGTGTTGGCCGTCGAATGGCGCTAGCTGCGCAGCATTTGTGCACCGCCGCCGTCAGTGTCAGCCAGTTTGCCGTGGCATACGGAGCTCCATCGCAGTCTTTAACACTGGTAGCATGCCGCGACAGCGTGGACGTGAACCGTATGTGCAGTTGACGGACTTTGAGCGAGGGCGTATAGTGGGCATGCGGGAGGCCGGGTGGACGTACCGCCGAATTGCTCAACACGTGGGGCGTGAGGTCTCCACAGTACATCGATGTTGTCGCCAGTGGTCGGCGGAAGGTGCACGTGCCCGTCGACCTGGGACCGGACCGCAGCGACGCACGGATGCACGCCAAGACCGTAGGATCCTACGCAGTGCCGTAGGGGACCGCACCGCCACTTCCCAGCAAATTAGGGACACTGTTGCTCCTGGGGTATCGGCGAGGACCATTCGCAACCGTCTCCATGAAGCTGGGATACTGTCCCGCACACCGTTAGGCCGTCTTCCGCTCACGCCCCAACACCGTGCAGCCCGCCTCCAGTGGTGTCGCGACAGGCGTGAATGGAGGGACGAATGGAGACGTGTCGTCTTCAGCGATGAGAGTCGCTTCTGCCTTGGAGCCAATGATGGTCGTATGCGTGTTTGGCGCCGTGCAGGTGAGCGCCACAATCAGGACTCCATACGACCGAGGCACACAGGGCCAACACCCGGCATCATGGTGTGGGGAGCGATCTCCTACACTGGCCGTACACCACTGGTGATCGTCGAGGGGACACTGAATAGTGCACGGTACATCCAAACCGTCATCGAACCCATCGTTCTACCATTCTTAGACCGGCAAGGGAACTTGCTGTTCCAACAGGACAATGCACGTCCGCATGTATCCCGTGCCACCCAACGTGCTCTAGAAGGTGTAAGTCAACTACCCTGGCCAGCAAGATCTCCGGATCTGTCCCCCATTGAGCATGTTTGGGACTGGATGAAGCGTCGTCTCACGCGGTCTGCACGTCCAGCACGAACGCTGGTCCAACTGAGGCGCCAGGTGGAAATGGCATGGCAAGCCGTTCCACAGGACTACATCCAGCATCTCTACGATCGTCTCCATGGGAGAATAGCAGCCTGCATTGCTGCGAAAGGTGGATATACACTGTACTAGTGCCGACATTGTGCATGCTCTGTTGCCTGTGTCTATGTGCCTGTGGTTCTGTCAGTGTGATCATGTGATGTATCTGACCTCAGGAATGTGTCAATAAAGTTTCCGCTTCCTGGGACAATGAATTCACGGTGTTCGTATTTCAATTTCCAGGAGTGTACTTGGATCGTAAATGGGTCTGAATTTGAGCTTGTCCGTCAGCTCACTCAGTCTCTCAAAGAATCTGTCGGCTTGTTCCCAGGTGAAACCAGCTACTGCTCACTGCAGACACATGGATTCAGCTGTTCTCAGCCTTAGGTTTCCATGTGTTTTCATAAAAACATAGTAAATGTCTTTACCTGTTTTCATTTTTGTCTTATAGAACCAGTGCTTCATTTTCCGTTCCTCTGCATATTTGTACACTAGATTTAAGAACTCGTGTTTACTCTAAGGCACATGTTGGTTGCCAAAATTTTTACCATGATCATATAACATTGTTTTCTGTGTGTGTGTGTGTGTGTGTGTGTGTGTGTGTGTGTGTGTGTGTGTGTGTGTGTGTGGGCGCGTGCGCGCGCCTAAGGCACCAAACATGTGAGGTCATCGGTCCCTAGACTTACACACTATTTAAACTATGTAATAGCACGGCCACTCTGTGCTGCTTCTACACTATTCACTATATTCACTTCATATCAGTCTCTGTCTTGCTACCTGTATGCTCCAAAGTTTCTCATCCTTTCATAATCTTTTCTGGCTGTTTTTTCTTGCCCCAAATTGACAGGCTGCCAGAGGGACAACCCCTAATTTACCTGACCATTGCCCTATTCTTATATCTACTGTTGTTAAATGTTCTGTTATTTCACTTCTATGATATATTCCTATTTTCATGTACTCTACTTCACTTCCTATTTCTGTCATTCCACTGTGATTCTCTCCTAGCACCTCTTCTCAGATGATAATTTCCTTAATTTCCTCCTCCTCTCTTTCCCGTAATTTCCTATATTATTGCAATTTTGATTCCTCATGGACTCCATCATACTTGTATTTATATTTTACAACAGTGTCAACAGTTACTTTCAACATTGTTAAAGTAATACGTAATTAAATTTATAACTGAAATTTATCAATTTGCTTGATTTCGATGACAGAATTTGCTTTGATGTTTCTCTGTAACAAATTTGAAATAATCAATATATTGAAATAAACCAGTTTTCACATTGAAATTTTATGGAATATCTATATATAACATCACTTAATGGTATCACTATCTCCAAAACATTTGGTGTCGATCTATTCACTATGTACAGTCCCATTCTGCTACATTACTTTGTTTACATACTCTAGCTCATCCAAGTATTTGTGTGAAAACTATCAAAGTTTTCATTTCTTTTTGTGTGCCTGTCAGGTGAGTGTTCTTTGTGAAAGATGCACACCATTGAGTAATACTCAATTTATGTATCAAAATAAAAAATCTAGGTTTTATCATCAGTAACAGTGTTATAAATACATCTACAGTTAACTGATTTATATTTATACATAGTACTATTTCATACTGATGACCTTTTGTGTGTCCATCAAATAACGATTTACCCATTGGTGTGAAATTTTCATAAGTGATAGAATTTGGACAAAGCTGCTTAAGCAATCATATTGCCACTTCAATGAAATTATCCCCTGAGCGGGTGCACCTACATATAAAGTATGCCAAACACAAATAAAACTGTTTTGCTCCTTTCAGTTGTTGTTTCTCAATTGTGAGCCCATTCCTAGTCTTTCACTATTCCTTCAGCTAACACAGTAATAAGTTGTGCTGTCATATTTCTAAGTGAGCAGCAGAAATATAAAATAAACAGTGAGCTAGAGGAGAAAAAATGTACTATGCATGCAAGAAAATGACGTGATTGTGAGCTAGCAGCACAATCCCACAATGAGGCCGTTGTTCCAAGAGATAATTAGTAATCGAATAATTGGCTGACTAGCATCTGATGCAACTGCATTGTTTAATGCCTTAAATGGGACATTACTTTATTTATTTATTATTTTTTTGTCCCGTAGATCAAATCAGTACAATGGCTTGTACAACTGATATGGGATAAGTCAATACAAATATACAGTTTACAGGAGTCTAAAACAGTAAACAAGAACACAGAAGAATGATTATTTTACATTACCTACAAATTATGTTACTTAAAGTTACAGCTTTACGGAGAATTGTTACATGATGTGACAAAATTGACTTAATAACATTCAGCTTTGATACATTATCATGCACTAAGACAATTTTGATTCCAAATATTCCTGGATGGTATAAAAGCAGGCTTTTATTAAAAGAGATTTCACTGTCTGTTTGAATTTATCTATTTCTTGGATTTCTTGTATAAAAGTTGGAAGATGGTTATATAATTTTATTCCCATGCACTTGACACCATCACTGTACAGTTTTGTTGAGTGGGGAAGTATTCTTAGAGAGGTTTTTGATCTTGTGTCATAATCGTGGTAATCCATATTTTTGCTAATTTTGTTGATGCTTTTTTTTTGTAAAGAATAATAATTCTAGTATGTATTGGCATGGGAGGGGCAAAATATTTAGTTTCTTAAATAATGGTTTACAAGTGTCTCTTTGTTTTTTTGTTCTGACTATCTTCTTTTGCAGTTTGAATATCTTAATTGATTCAGAATTTTGGCCCCAGAAGATGATTCCTTAGTTAAGTACAGAGTGAAAGAGTGCATGGTACATTGTGGTTAGGGTACTTGTGTTAGTAACGTTCCTTATTGATCTAATCATGAAGCATACTTTACTAAGTTTTGTGCTGGTAACGTCAATGTACCTTTTCCATGTGAGCGTATCAATAATAGTGACCCCTAAAAATTTTATTTCATTTTCAAGTTTAACATTATTTTTTTCCAGTGATATAGTTGGTAGTAATGGATTTCTGTTTTGGGCAGTGTGGAAGGTTATTCCAATTGTCTTTTTTGCATTAAGAAGCAGCCTGTTACTTTGAAGCCATCGACTTATTTGATCTGTGGTCCTATCTATATTAGATTGGAGAATTTGTTCAGGCACAGATATGAGTACAGAGATGTCATCAGCAAACAAAAGGGTTTTTGTGTCTGGTAGGCTGTGAGGAAGGTCATTTATGTAAAGTAAGAACAGCAAGGGACCCAGGACGGAGCCTTGGGGAACGCCTTGCTTTATGGTGTGTATGGAGGAATGTACAGTGCTAGCTGTACCTGAGAGCTTAGTTTCATTTAATTCGACATACTGCTGTCGATCTTCCAGATAGCTTTTAAGCCAGTCATAGGCATTTCCTCTTATTCCATAAGAATGCATCTTTTGCAAAAGTATACTATGATTAACCATGTCGAAGGCCTTTGTTAGATCTAGGAAGATACCTATGGCTGGGAGTTTTTTGTCCACAAGCTCCAGTGCATGATCTAGAAATTCTTGTATTGCATCAGTTGTAGCTTTCTTACTTTGGAAGCCGAACTGAGCAGGTGACAGGATATTTTCTTTGTCTAGAAAGGACATGATTCTGGTGGCCATTATATATTCAAATACTTTACTAAAAGCTGAAAGCATGCAATGGGTCGATAATTACTGGGATCCTCTTTTCTTCCTTTTTTGTGGACAGGTATAATTTTTGCAATTTTGAGCATACCAGGAAATGCACCATTCAGGAATGAGAAGTTTATTATGTGGGCTATGGGTTTACTGATAAAGTTACAGCAGTTATGAAGGAGGAAACATGGAATTTGATCTTGTCCAGCAGATGATTTTTTTAAAAATTTTGCTATGAAGTGTCTTTTCTATTTCAGATGTAGGCCTTAAAAATAGAGTCTCAGAGCATAAGTTTGGTTCTAGTTGTAAGGGACAGCTATTTTTAAGATCGTTAGCCAGGTTTTCTACTGTTTCTGTAAAGTAGTTATTGAATTCCTCTGCTGTTTCTTTCCCACTGGAGACTAATTTTCCATTTATTTTTAAGGTAATATCACTTTGTAGTTGTTTTCCTCTATTAGTATTCATATTAATAAGTTGCCACATGCTTTTGCTCTTATTTGATGACAATTTGAGGTAGTTATCATTCTGTAGCTTTTTGGCTGCGTTTACTACGTTCCTTAATATCTTTTTATATAAAGTATGACTTAAATGCTTCACTACTGCCTAGTTTGGATTTGCTAATGTAAAAAAAGTTCTCTTTTTCTTTGTGATGATCTAATGATTCCTGGGGTGATCCAGCTGGAGAGTTTTCTATCTTTGTTGATACATTTTGTTTGTAAGGGAAAGTGGCAATTAAAATAATAACAGAAAATATCCAAGAATGCTTCATATTTGCTGTCTACTGTTTGAGCCTCATATACATTTTGCCAGTTTTCATTTTGTATATCAAAGAGGAAAGTATGCATGTGGGTTTTATTGAAGTTTCTCCTCTGTGTTTGTGACTGTTATTTTGCAACCAGACCTGCATAATTAATGTATTGTGGTCTGAAAATCCTAGTCTGACGGAGGATACAGTACAATTTATATTGCTTGCTACTTGATCCAGACAAGTGGTACTGTGACTTGTTATCCTGGTTGGAGTGTTGACCATTAGGTCTAGGTTGTAGCTATTCATAAAATTTTTAATGCTTAGATGGCTAGAGTTTTCTGAGAGAAAATCTATATTATAGTCACTACATATTAGAACACTATATGATTCTCTTTTACTCAGACTTTCTATTACTGGTGCTAGATTTTTGTAGAAAGTCCCTATGTTACCAGAGGGTGACCTGTAAAGTGCTATTATATAAACATTTAGATCTGTAAGCTCTACACCTGACAGTTCTATATCTTTTTCAATACTATATGAATTGCAAATATCAAGAGGTGTAGCAGTAATGTTGTCTTTTACAAATATGCAACTACCTCCACCTTTGTAAGATGTTCTTGAGAAGTAACCTACGAGTTTAAAATTTGGCATCACAACACTTTCTATTTCAAAAGACCTCATGAAATGTTCATTAATACATAATATCTGTGTATCTGACAGTTCACTTGCACTTGATAACAACATTTCAAATTCATTAAGTTTGGTTTTGAGCCCTTGTACATTATGGATGTATACTTTTAGTTCAAGAATTTTTTTGTTTACTTTTTTTATACATTGGTGAGGAGGTTCAGACTTTACCTTGTTTACTACAATTTGCTGATGGAGTCCTTTGCAAGTTTTATGGTGTATCTTTAACTTGTTTCATGATGCTATCTTTAACTTGTTTGGTGATGCTAAGTTTTTTCCTTTCTCAGAGGGAGATAGAAAAAAGCCTCCTTCTTGGGTATATTCCACCTTGATCTTAAATTAACACTTACAGGTGTAACTGTTGCAGTCCTTCGTGGATCTTCTGATGTCTCCTCTTTCCTGCTTTCTTCATTCTTGTTGAATTTGCTTTCCTCATTTTTGCCTGTAAGTCTTTCAGGAAGCTGATAGACAGATCTATTTTGTAATAGTCTTTCTTTAATTATTTCACTGATGTTATAGCACATAACACTTTTTCCATTGTAATTAAGGTGCATTTCGTGTTTGGTGTGCAGGTTTTGATGTAGTTTACTTACGTCCAGTACATCGCACTTTGCGTATTACTCTGGGGTAGTACCTGTATGTGGCAACAGAATGTGTAATGAAAGTTTATCTCATAATTGTGTAATTAAATAGTGCTTTAGCTCATATAAAATAAGTTTATTTTATCATTATTTAACTAAACATAGATCAAACTGTGATTTTTGCTCATATATACAGTATATTTACATAGATAACACAAAGATAGCCATTCTCTACATGTCTACGAAGTGCACCACATGCCCCCTCGTGTTGTGAAAAATTGTGTGCCCACTTGAGAGTTAAGTATCACTAACGGGTTTTTCCCCCTCATGAGTTTTCCCCATAGCAATGCAGTTTTCACAAATAACTGCAATTGTCAGATGTCTAGTCCTTAGCTTCTGATGAAGTTCTACCTCTTCAGAATTTCTACAACCACTGAATGGCTGTTTCATCATAAGGATTTTTTTAAAACCCTGTTGCATACTCCCTTTCACACTTACTTAATCCAATCCTGAAATTAAAGAGATTATGTGAAAGTGCTCCTTTCCCAGCTCCATGATGGTGATAATAAAGACCTACTGTCTCGTGGACTGAAACATCGCAGCCCACACAGTGGTAAGTAGTTTGGTATTTCAAAACTTTCACAGATTAGTAATGAAGACTTCTAAAGATACCATGTAAGCACTGCCTGACAAAGAAAGTGAAGTACTCAGAAGAGATGGTCAGATGTCAATGTAACTTCATATATATAACAGAGGGAAACATTCCACGTGGGAAAAATATATGTAAAAACAAAGATGATGTAACTTACCAAACAAAAGTGTTGGCATGTTGATAGACACACAAACAAACACAAACACACACACAAAATCCAAGCTTTCACAACCAACTGTTGCTTCATCAGGAAAGAGGGAAGGAGAGGGAAAGACGAAAGGATGTGGATTTTAATGGAGAGGGTAAGGAGTCATTCCAATCCTGGGAGCGGAAAGACTTACCTTAGGGGGAAAAAAGGACAGGTATACACTCGTGCACACACACACACATACACACACACACACACACACACACACACACACACACACACACACACATATCCATCCACACATATACAGACACAAGCAGACATTTGTAAACATTTGTAAAGGCAAAGAGTTTGCCTTTACAAATGTCTGCTTGTGTCTGTATATGTGCGGATGGATATGTGTGTGTGTGCGAGTGTATACCTGTCCTGTTTTCCCCCTAAGGTAAGTCTTTCCGCTCCCGGGATTGGAATGACTCCTTACCCTCTCCATTAAAACCCACATCCTTTCGTCTTTCCCTCTCCTTCCCTCTTTCCTGATGAAGCAACCGTTGGTTGTGAAAGCTTGAATTTTATGTGTGTGTTTGTGTTTGGAGTGATGGTATGACTGGGAAGCATGGACTGTTGATGAATGGTGTCACACTGTATTCAGTAATGAACTGTGGTTCTGCACTAGTCTGGATGGGTATTGTCAGTGAATTTGGCAGCAATCTGGAGAGAGGTGGAATTCTTCCAATGATTTGGAGAGCCACTCTAGTGTTACTCCTAGCATCATAGTGCGTGGATTCATCTCAAGTATGACTTGGGGTGGTACTGATTAAGTTACCTTTCGTCCAACATCCTGCATCCTCATGTGTTACCTCTTGAGCAACAAAGGTGTTGTGCCAATTTTCAGCAGTATAACAGTTGTCCATATGACATGTATCTTTATAAACTGTCTGCATGATGTTGAGGTACTCCTGTAGGCAGCATGATACCCAGATATATCCCCAATAGAAAATTTGTGGGGCAACCTTGGATGTCAACTGCATCTCAGTGCCAGTATCTAGGATATCAAGACCAGTTGAACAGTTGCAGGCCAGCTTACCTCAGCATACAATACAACAGCTTTATGAAACCCCTCCCAATGGAATTAGTGCATACATCCAGGCTAGAGGGAGTGCAATGTTATACTGATAAATGGGCTCATACTGCCAAGTTCCTTGTAAATTTTACTTGATTCTGGAATCACCAAAAATAACATCACGTACCATATCAAACTGTCAAGTCTCATTTTGTTTCCTGCTTCCCAATCTCGGTACTTAACTTCTTTGTCAGGTAGTATGTCAGAAGTGAAATATTGGAACCCAATGTATCTTACTTTGAAACTTTCATAATGACTTCCATATATGGCTGATGAGAAAGTAACACCAATGTTAAATTACAGTGAGTCAGAGTCGCTGGCCAATACTTCCCTTCTTTAGACAAAATTCTAAGCACTGTCACCAAGCAAGGTGGTGCAGTGTTTATTACACTGGACTCGCATTCGGGAGGACGACGGTTCAATCCTGCGTTCGGCCATCCTGATTTAGGTTTTCCATGATTTCCCTAAATTGCTTCAGGCAAATGCCAGGATGGTTCCTTTCACAGGGCACAGCTGACTTCCTTCCACATCCTTCCCTAATCCGAAGAGACCGATGAACTCGTTATTTTGGTCTCTTCCCCCCAATCCAATCCAGTCCTAATCACTGTCAATACAGAGAGAGGAGAAAGGACTATTTCTAGCTTTCTGAATTTTCATGTCCATTCTTCAGGAAGGAAAGTAGGCTTAGCTACTGAAGGTTGGAAAGGGGTAGCAAGTAGTTCAGATTCCAGGATGAGAAGGACACACCACATAACCTAACAGTTATTGCAATCTGATTATCCAGACTAACAGACTGTATGCTTTCATTGTGATACAATGTTTTGATTATATTTATGGAAGGATTTGTTGTTTACTAACTTAATTCAGTGAACCAATTCTAATTTTCAGCAATGCCTAAGTGCAAAGCAGGAGGTCAATCTGTAGTAAAAAGTTGAAACTTCTTTACCCGAGCATTGTAAAATCCTCAAGCTGATTTATTAAGAAAAGTGAAACACATGTACTATTCTCAAATCATAAAGTACTCCAAGAATAAGACAAGAACTATTTGAAGCATAATTAACAAGGACCAAACTAAAAACGGTGTCCCAAATGAAAGTGAGCCCTCAGAAAATAGCCCTGGCAAAAGTGATACTTAAATCATAGGCCACATAATTCAAGGATTACTTCCTACCAATGGCAGCAAACATTGCACCTCTAATAAACAACCGGATGTGGTTGCATTAGTTTTGCTTGTTCAGACACTGCGTGCACCACCAAAAGACAACTAATGAGAATACAAAATTCATCAGGTGGTTAAGAAGCTGTTAATTCTGCTGGCTGTGTTCGTGATGACATGATAGGGGAACCCTGAACACATTAACGATTACTGTGGCTGAGGTAAGTGTACACATTCATTTAGTCTAATTTTGCAGCTGTAGAGTAGGAGTGTGCACGGGCAACAAAGTGTTGGAGAACAGATTTTTGTGGCTGCTATTTTTTTTTCTTGTACAATATTGTTTGTGATATACATTCTTGGAAGTGGCAGCTAATTAATCAACACTGGGACCTTCTTACACTGAAAAGAATAGAAAGAATGAAAATTTTGCTGATGATCAGTTACTGAACATATTAGAAGATTATGAGCTGAGAGATGACTAATTGCAGGAGAATGGTTAGAATCTAAAGAACATAGAAACTTGCCACTGTGATGATAGTGTGGAACAGAACTTTCAAATATGTTTTGTGATGCTGAAGACTCAAAAGGTAAGGGTAGTGAGGGTAATGAAACCAATGGTGATAAAGAATCACATAACATTCAGTATCATCCATAATAAGAATGTTCATCCTACTAGTAATACACCAATGGATTTACTTAGGTTTAATACTCAGGTTTAATACTTACAGATGTCATACTTCAGTTTGTAGTTGGTTAAAAGAATGATAATGGTGTAAATATATATCTGAGTGAAAATACGAAGGATAGGCCTAGGATTAGTAAGTATGCTTGTGTTTTTGAAAGTTACATTACATACAGGTAATGTGATATCCATCTGATAACAAGACTACTGCAAGGAAGATCTCTAGTTTCAAAACAGAGCAGTAGTGATGAGTGTGTGCAGATATGGCTTTATGATCATCTTACGCTCATTATATTTTGCTAAAAAGTCCACATCCAAGAAACCCAAATAACTGATGATACAATACTAAGTAGGGCCTGTATCAAAATAATTTAACAGCAAATTATGTCAAGTGCACTACTCATGAAGAGATGCTGTTAGATGAATTGATGATTCAGTTGAGATGGTGATTGTCATTTATATGATACATACCAAATAAAATGTGTAAATATGGTATCAGAATGTACATGTTGAAGAATCTGGATGGTTTTGCAAATAAGTGATCTGTGTACAAGGGGATGCTTGACAGTATAGTTCGAAAAGTCATGCTGGAAAGCTCATTTCACCTTTTTTTAAGTAGCCATATGTTGGTAATCACACAGATTTACATGAACAGGCCTAATTATTAGGAAAGACATACATTATCTAAAACCCTTTTGCTTATAAAAAAACACTAAGCTTAAATAGGAGGAACATCCTTAAAGAAGTATCTGCCAAACTGAGTGAAGGAAATACAATTGTTCTGTACTCACAAGTGTAATGACAAACAATGGGGGATACCAATTGTCAAATTAAATGCAAATATGCCTCACATTGAGAGGCAGGATCAGATACTTTCATATTATTCATGTGAATGTAAGGCTATCTACTGGCTTAAGAAAGCTATTCTCCATATAACAGAAATTCTCCTTTGCATATAGCCAAGATGCCGAGCCACAGAAAGGCACAAGAAAAATACTGTCAGACAACTAGCTTTTGGCCAACACAGCCTTAATCAGAATTATACAAAACATGTGCGCGAGCACACACACACACACATACACACACACACACACACACACACACACACACACACACACATACAAATGACCACAATCTCTGGCAGCTGGAGCCAGACTGCGAGCAGCAGTGCCTTATGGGAGAGGCAACCAGATGGTGGTAAGGAGGAGGCTGGCACAGGAAGGGGGAGGGATAGCAGGGTAGTGCTGCTGGGAGTGTGCAGGGACAAGGTGGAGAGTGGAGCAGCTAGGTGCAGTTGGGAGGTTAGATGGAGAGTGGGGTTAGAAAGAGGGTTAGAGGAAAAGGAGTGAAGTAAAAAGGCTGGGTACTGGGTGTGTTAGAGGAATAGAGGGCTGTGTACGCCTGGAATGGAAACAGGGAAGGGGCTAGATGGTTAAGGATAGTGACTAATGAAGGTTGAGACCAGGAGGGTTACGGGAATGTAGGATGTATTGCAGGAAGAGTTTCTACCTGTGCAATTCAGAAAAGCTGGTGTTGGTGGGAAGGCTCCAAATGGCACAGGCTGTAAAGCAGTCATTGAAATGAAGGATGTCATGTTGGGCAGTGTGTTCAGCAACAGGATAGTCCAGTTTTTTATCAGCTCCAGATTGTTGGTGGCCATTTGTGCAGACAGACAGCTTGTTGGTTGTGATGCCCATGTAGAATGCAGCACAGTGGTTGCAGCTTAGCTTGTAATCACATGACTGGTTTTACAGATAGCCCTGCATTTGATGGGATAGGTGACAGGACTGGAGTAGGTGGTGGTGGAGGAATGTGTGGGACAGGTCTTGCATCTGGGTGTATTACAGGAATATGAGCCATGAGTCAAGGGGTTGGGAGAAGGGCTTGTGTAGGGATGAACAAGGATATTGTGTAAGTTTGATGAGTGGCAGAATACCACCATGGGAGGAGATGGAAGGATAGCGGGGAGGATATTTCTCATTTCAGTGAATGATGAGAGGTAGTTGAAACCCTGGTGGAGGAAATGTAAATGAATTGGTACTTAGTCATGAGGGGAATGTTGCTCGGTGGCCAGATGGTGGAGTTTTGGGAGGTATTGGGTGACTGGAAAGATAAGGCATAGAGGACCTGTTTTTGTACAAGGTTGGGAGTGTGATTATGACCTGTTAAGGTCTCAGTGAGACTCTCGGTATATTTCAAGAGAGACCGCTCATCTCTACAGATGCAATGGCCATTGGCAGCTAGGCTGTACAGAAGGAACTTCTTGTTATTGAATGGGTGGCAGCTGTCAAAGTGGAGGTATTGCTGGTGTTTGGTAGGTTCGACATTGGCAAAGGTATTGATATATCCATCTTTGAAGTGGACGTCAACATTGAGGAAAGTGGCTTGATGGGTTGACTAGGACCAGGGGAAGTGAATGGGGGAGAAAGTGTCGAGGTTCTGAAGGAATGTGGATGGGGTGCTCTTGCCCTCAATCCAGATGATGAAGATGGGTGTTTAAGAAGGATTCCTCTAGATGGCTCATGAAAACGTTAGCATAGGATGGTGCCACGCAGGTGCCCATAGACATAACACAGATTTATTTGTAGGTAATGCCTTCAAAGGAGAAGTAATTGTGGCTGAGGTTATAGTTGGTCATGACAACTAGGAAGGAGGTGGTTGGTTTGGAATTCATCAGGTGTTGAGAAAGGTAGTGTTCAATAGTAGTAAGGCCATGGGCATTAGGGCTGTTAGTATAAAGGGAGTTGCATCAGTAGTGACGAGCAGAGTGCTGTGGTAACGGGACAGGAACCATAGAGAGTTGGTATCTTTAATCAGGAGGGTAGGTTGGTGGTAATAGACTGTAGGTGTTGGTCTACAACAGCAGAGTTTGTGGACTCTGGGGAGAGGTTCTGGGATGGGCCTAAGGGTTTGAGTAGAGACTGGAGATCCTGCTGGATTTCTGAAACGGGGTCACTGGGGCAGGGTTTGTAGATAGATGAATCTGACAGCTGGTGGAGTCCATCTGCCAATCCTTGCTGTTCAAAACAGCAGTAGTGGAGCCTTTGTCAGCAGGTAGAATTATAGGGTTGGGTTCAATTTTTACATTCCATCCTGGATTTTCCTTTGTTTGAGAAATGCTACTTTTCAATTCACATTACCTGTACAAAGAATACTCAGGGAATAAAATGGAGTTGTATGAATGTAGAATAAAAAATGATATGGGAACTATATCCCCCAATGGAAATTCTATGAAATATGAGCAAGAAGGTTAATTAGAAAACATTTATTCTGAAGGAGAGGGAACCAAAATGAAGTCATAAGGAAGAGACGCAGAAATTACACTGGTCAGGCCATGCTTACAGATTCAACAAATGTCCACTAAATCCTAGATTCTGTTTTGAACTGCTGCATGGTTAGAGATAATTAGAGAATATTTTGTTTTAAACTGAGAATTCTTAATATTAGAAAAGAAGAGCTGTTTCTTCCTGTGCATGATATTTGAATATTTTACTTCCTGTTTTGTAATTGTTTGTTCAAAACAAAATGTTTATTTTTCACCAAATATAAACATTTGTTTGTTGTTTGAATGGTATTTTGTTTGCTTTGGTAAATAGGTACCATTAAGCTTGTCTGAAATAATGCATACAATACTTATCTGTTGATAGCATGAAGGCTTTATCAGACTATTCCACTACAGCTGCCAGTAATGTGGTTTGCACCTAGCACCCTCTCATATGCAGACATTACTTTATCTGTCAATATTACGCAAGTATAGAACAAAAACTTCAAGGTCTTGCTTGAGTATGTTTTCAGCTTGTAGCTCACTCACATTTACAAGTTTCTGTATGTTGGTTAGTGGTTCACACTGCTGCCCATGTCAAAATATGGTAAGAGTTAATATTTCACTGTGGTTCCTACTAAAGTCCTCTCTGCTTTCATCACTGGAGACCACCCCATGTCACACCATCTTTGAGTGATCCTCTGACAGCACCAATTGAGCTGTGCATGTCGATGCTGTGGCATGAGTTGAAGAAGGGCTAGAGGTGTGTGTGCCCATAGTTCCAATGCCAATAACCAGTTTGCAACAGTTTTGTGTCAATATGTCTGAGTTCACAAGCCCTCTTATCTGTGCTGTGATAGCTGTACAATCTGCCATTGCTGCCCTCACAACACAATGATCCTTGTGGGCATCTGTGCTGCATAGGCATCCAGAATATCATCTATTGGTGTGAGAACATTCACATGCCACTGGTACCAGCATCATTGCACTTCTGACACAGCATGTCCAAATTGTGTGGCAATTCCTTGAAAGGACCATCTCATCATTCAGAAGGCCACAGTTTGACCCCTTTCAAACTTGTGCAATTGCTGAAGGGAACAGGAGTGCATCTCCATGACATGTTTGCCTGTTTGCTCCACACATATGCACCACACTGAGCCAGCTGGCTGTGAGCATTCCCTATTAAAGAGTAGACACAGATGGCATTCTGGTAGCTATGCCACTACACTATTTGTGGGTGGATGATGTTGAAATCATTATAAGTACATCTACTATCCCCCAGGTAGCATATGCCATAATCAGACCAGAATCAGTGTCATCCTTGCAGGTATACTAATTTCTTTTCTGCCCCTGTATGGGGGCTACTCAGAAAGTAAGGTCCAATTGATCACAAAATGGAGATGACAGTGGAGATCTGATGAAGCTTTGCATAAATGTAGTGGACAGTGCCTCTAGTATGCCTGTCAATTGTGTCACATAGGCCTGAAAGTAATGTCAGAATGTGAGAACATAATACATGAGCTGCTGCAAGGATCAATACTGAGTCCCCTCTTGTTCTTAACTTACAGAAATGATCTTTCAGTGACTCTGAAGTGCAGTGCAGAAGCTATAATGTTTGATGATAACACAAGCATGAATCCAAACTCAAACTTAGCAGACACAGACCAGATACTACCTGAACAGGCCTACAAGTTGTTCACAGCTAACGGTTTAGGTATCAGTCTCACAAAGACTTATGTTACACAATTTAAAATTAACAATATTGATCTGTTGTGCCATAAGTAGACATTAATGGCCACACACTAAATGAAGCACATTGTATCTTTTGTGAATTTATATCCTGACTTGTTCCATATCCCTGAAGGTTCTCTTTATGTATAGGATCTACAGAACACTGTGAGTGAATGACTGAATATCAACCAGAAATGGAAAGCAAACGACCAGCTACTAACTGAATTATGAAGTAAAAGCAAAAACAATTAGAAAAAACTTATTTATTTGTTTATTAATTATAAAATACAGAAGTAGTTGGAAACAAAAAGTGTTATTAGTGACAAGAATACAGGATTTTCTTAGAGGTATATATTGTCTTTCAAATTCCAAAAAGTAATCTGCTGTTGCTGCTATTTAAGATAAAAATACCAAAGGAATATTTATTTTGTGTTCTTTATACATGTACTTCTACCAAGAAAAATTGGTAGAAAGTTAAAAACAGAAAAATAAGCTGTGAGAATTGTGTTGTAGAATGAAACTATATATGAGTGGTATAGAGCACCACTAATAAATATGTTAGTGAATCTTGTGTATCATCAAAATAACAGACAGGTATCGGTTTACATGTTTCTTGTTATTACTGTGTAGCACACAACTGCATTAGCAGCAAAACAGCAACCCATATGATTAATCCACATTCATTCATTATCTGTGGATTGGAGTAAGGCAATTATACACCACCTACAATAGAACTTACTCTAGATAGATTGAGGCAGCTAAGGCATGCCATCACAAATATATCGAGAATGAATAAATAAATTGAGATGCCACATTTTTCAAGTTATGGCAGACAATACAGTGAATTTCCCAATATTCACAAGTAATTTTTATTTACATAACATGCATGGGACATGATCAAACAGTATCAAGATAACAGCACCATGGACCTGTCTCACCATCAGGGGAAGAGGTTCCATGAACGTCTGTCCTATTACACCAAATGTAAGCAAGGACAGAACTCGGGGTATGGTTTTTATGTGTATTATCATGGCTATCATACCATGTGCTCAAAATGTTGACCTTGAGAATTGCTGCACACTATAAAGTGATTCTGGTGAAACAGCACTGCACATTGAATTTCACCTGGAATCAATGTGTTATAAGCCATTGCATTTCTTGGGAGTCATCAGTGTTTCGTCATAGACTTCTTGTCGTCAATATCACCACAGACAAAGGTGTAGAAGTGTTAAGTTAGGTGAGTCTGTAGACCATTTTGCATTTCCTGAACAACTGCTCCAATGCTCTCCAAAAGTCCTTTTAAGAGGGCCTGTCAACATATGTGTGGAATGAGAGGGATATCCATCATGTTGGTGCCACACTGACTGCCTCATGTTCAGTGGGGTGTCTTCCAATAACTGCATCAGCAGTATATCTTAGGAACTCACATTACTTGAATGTATTTAGAATTCCATCAACAACATGGAGTCCAGTGTTGTGGGTCTTGAAAAACATGCACCAAATATTGAAAGACCAAGAGCATTCATTGAGTCAGCATGGACTTTCAACTGGCAATTAGTGCATATTGCAAAGACTGACTTGCCTATGGTTTGTAAATGATGTTTGTTCCTTAAACAAAATTTTGCTTAGATATGCCGCATCACTTTGCACTTTTTGTAGATAACATTCAGAGGGCTGTAATCAAATTTGGATAGTCACTGCCACGAAGCTGTAGATGTAGCAAAATTTGAAGAAGATGAAATATGATGGAATGCAGTGTTTGCAGAATGCTCATTTGATTGATACCTTTTGTACTTCTGAACTGCCAGTTAGTGACATTTGCATTGTGTGTTACTCCTTTAAAATGTTAGTTTAATTTCTTTCATCAGTTGCTCTTCTTTTCCATTGGCATATTTTATTCTCCACACTTCAAGTTTCTAGAACTTTATTTATAACATTTACAAAGAAAAATTGTGACTGCTTGGAACAATCTGGACACTCTTCAGTGTACAACTGCACCGCTTCTATAACACTTTCACGACATTCACCATAAACAATGCTCAATGCACAATGTGAATGTCTCAATAGTTTTACAAGCAAGTTGTCTGATTGCTACAACAGCAGAACACAGATTGGTGGGCTTCATGCACTCAGGTAAAAACAAGAACCATACCTGAGTTTTGTGTTTGCTTGCATTCAGTATAACAGGGCAGATATTGATGGAACCTCTTCTCCTGGTGGTGGGACAGTGGTTTACAGTGCTGTTATTTTGATCAAGTCCCATACATGCTCTGTTGTTGAAGTTCTCTTAGAAGCTTCTTTCAAGTGTCACAGAAAAAAGTATATACTTCCATTAGAACATAACAAAGTCAGTGTCATAATTTGGAGATTATAAATGAGGAAAATTGAATGTGAATGTCAGGAAATTTGCCTTAGTGTTTACTACAACTAGGCAAAAACTGCACTCACACAAAAGTCATACTTGCTCAGTTTTATGCCATGGCATGCTTTGGTAAACATATCAGATAAAGTAGGATCAGGGATGTGCAAACACATTTTTCCTCAAAGTGAATGGAATTAAAATTATAGAGGTACCTGTAATAAATTATTAAGGCAGAAAGTAAGAAAGCCACATTAACAACAACATTGAATAAGGTGAGAGCAAGATGTGATGGCAAAGTGAGAAACTTTACTCAATATGTGGAAAACTTTTTAGAGAAATAAAAATGGTAGGTACAGTTAGATGCATTACAATTTAAGAACTGAGTGGTAAGGTACAATATTTATAAGCTTTTTCCAATCCATGATGATGTAACGCAGCAAACACTGGTAACAGTATCTGTTTTTCCATATTTATAAGCATTGATAGTACAAAAGCTTACTTGTTTAATAAATAATGACAATGAAGAGGCATCTGTTTATAATAATTATTATACAGCATAAAGAAGAGAATTAACTGGTCTTACCAATGAAGATTTCTAATTTAAGACAAGTGCTATAAGAACTTAAATAAGGTACATGAGGGAGAATCTTAGTTCACTTCCTTAGATTATTGCCCAGTATCACATGATCATTCATTCAAAATTTCTCTTCTTACATGAGATGTCTCTTAGAAATATGCACATGAAACTGGTAACTACGTCAGCAGAAATGGAGCAACTGCTGAAACTGGATGAATAATGAAGAAAATGACGGGTTATTAGAGCGACAGAGAAACACAGCTAAAAATGAATTGAAGTCAACTCAATATATGTACAACATATTTTAACCGCATCTTTCACTCACTGACTTTTATGTGTAAAAGTTATTCACACTTGTAATCTATGCTTTGTACATGAAATTCATAAATAACTAAGAAGGAAAACAGTGATGACTGCATGCAAAAATAGTTACAGTCAGACTAGATACGAAAATTATCAATGTTGTCAGTTCATTCTTTTCAACCAATCAGAAGCAAAAGCTCATACAAGTGGACTGGAAGAGCTGTGATGAGGTTTGACAACAGAAGACTATGATGTTTCAGTCTGATTTCTGTTATTCTGTGCATTATTCCTATTACATATAGCTGCTCAATGGCAACATATTATTTCTTTAAGGTACTGTAAATTTCTGTTGTTCTTGATATTTATTTCCTATTGACACAATTTTTGAAAGAATAAATTCCATTGCCCATCTGAACATCAAAAAACCTGTTCATTGTCTGCTGAGCCTTCAGGCAGCAGAATTACCACTGATGATTTTGCTTGTTCACTTCCTAGCACCCATGCTGGCACAGTATTGAAGTGTTTTTTTATGGGTCTGTTCCTAAGATGTAACAGTTGTAGCACTTCTGGTCTTACATAAATCTCAGCATTTGACACACCTGTAAGATAAATAAATTTTAATAATGAATTTGAGCCTGTAATGTAGCAGATCTATCAATTAAACAAGTAGAGAACATTTTAACTTTGTCAGAGAGCATATTAACTAGATTTTATACAAAACAATTTGGAGTTCATTGCTGCTGTGGTTTGAATGTCAATACCTGTATATCAGACTATACTGACTATTTGAAACTAGATATTGAAACACAGCGAAGTTGAACTTTTAGCCAAGTATGCTGTTGGAAAAAGTGGAGACGTCTGTTGGGCCATGGGTGTGATGTCAAAATACACCCAGAGTTTCTGTGAACTATTGTTGATTTGAACATGTTACAGTCAGTTTGTAAAGCATGTGAAGACAATAGATAAGTATAACACCAATGCATGTTACAGGGTAAAGAATTAATACTTTACAAAGCTCCCAATCAGGAGATTAATTGGGTAAAAAGTTCATGTAAAAAGTCTCCTCTTAATTAATTAAAACACAATTAATAATATTAGTTCTGATTGTGAATCTGGTATATGAACCCCACAAAAGGAGACCTATCAGATAACATAGTTACAAATTAAAACTCAGAGAGATCAAATCACACTAGTTAAATAGCTATGAGCATATTCAGTACCAAACAATGATTAAGATGATAGTATATGATAAATAATAACTATAGCCCACATATTTATAATGTACATCACTGTCATGGGATACTGTTCCTGACAAAGTACTAATGGTTTTCGAACTGAATGCATTTTGGCATGATTCTTATCGTTGTAACTGGGACCAGGATGGTCGTGGGGTAGCAATGACAGAAAGTGCAGCGGGACCCACAGAGAGGCCCGCAAACAACAACACAACGGGAGAGGACAGACATGACCAACGAAGGACAGAACAAATACAACAAGATCGAACAACAGAGTCACAAGGAAACAAAACACATCTACTCGTACACAGAACACGGAAGTAAACTGTCTAATGAGAGGCGAGGTGTCAACCAACGTACGCGTGATTAGACTGGCTGGCTGAGCGAGAGGCAGGTGCCTAAGTACGCTATCGGGGGCGCCACTATTGGCCGCTGGAACCACATATTCTGCTATGGCACCCTCACACTAAAAGCGGGTCAGGAGGCGCACGCCGCCACAACTTACGGCACAATGGTGCAGAGACCTCTATGGGTCTTCGACATCCATGACGTCTGGCGCAGTTTCAAATTCTGCGGTGCACGGTACCAGACTTATCTCATCACAAAAAGCTGATTAGATAATACAGTGGTCTCATATGGCACACTATTGTTATCTGTTTGATTATTATTTTATTTGATACACTGAATTTATACATGTCATTTGAATGCACATTTTAATAATTAATGGATCTCAGTGAACACTGAAATAATCATCTATTGTCTTTGTCAGCACTACAGTACACACACACATCATACGATTATAAATCATCTCTTATAATATAATTTTTTAAATTTATTCGTCTAATGTGAATAATAACATTGGAATGTTTAAGAGGAAGGTGGTCTTAGGTACACAAGAAGAGTTGCTAGAAGCCCCATGGATGGTTCTGGCCAGGCTTTTTGATGTAATAGAAATGTTGAAGCTATCCCAGATCAGCAAATAAATTTCCAGCCAAGAGATATAAACATACCTTCCCCCTTTTCAAAATATATCTTGATAACAACTTAGTGAAATTGCTACAAAGAACTTAGTAATTTATTTTCACATTCCATGGATCATTTGCACAATAATTCCTAATGGTATGGAATGAGTCATTTTACATTTACACTGCAAATTAATTTGCAAATATGGAAACATGCTGAACATTCTTAAGTTATTTTATTTTATTTATTTATTTTTTATTGTTTATTGCTTATACAATTGTGAGTTAGTAATTCTTACCAAACACCTTTTACACATTACAGTAACAGAAATTATTCTATAGAATAAAAGGAGTTGTCAAGGAGAAACTTCTTCAGTTTGCTTTCAAATTTTACTTTGCTGTTTGTCAGACATTTTACATCACTTGGTAATTTGTCAAAAATTTTAGTTGTGCACTGTGCACCCCTTTTGTGCTAAAGACAACATTAATGTTGACTATGAAAGTAATTTTTTCTTTTATTATTACAGTTATGCACATCATTATTCCTTTCGAACTGCAGTGGATTGTTTATAACAAACTTCATGAGGGAATAAACATACTGTGAAGCAATAGTACACCCTACATCTTCAACAGATTTCTACAAATATGTCAGCTTACTGATTTGTCTCTCCCCAAGATTTGCAATGATTCTGAATGCAAATGTGGCTGAACTAAGTTGTTTTAGGAGGCCCAAAAGTGCTTTTTCCAGTTTAAATTCACATCAGTGTGGGCATCTAACAATTTTGAAATTTTCACCCTGACTATTATTTCCTCACCATGAGTTACACTTATTGATGCAGTACCCCTAGATATGCAGAACTGAATAGCTTGTGTTTTTTAAAATGGAGGGTGAGACCATTTGCAGAAAACCAGTCAATGATATGTTTAAGAAGCTTGTTTACCATTTATTCTGTTGTTGCATGTATGCTTGGATTGAGTACAATACTAGAGTCATCTGCAAATAGAACTAATTCTGCTTGTTGTATAATAAATGGAAGATAATTTAAATATATGAGGAACAGTAGTGGATGTAAGACTGAGCCTCAGGAAACTTAGTTTTCTACATCTTTCACTCCTGATCTGTCTATTTTTAGCATTCAGCCTCCCACATCTATCATAGACAATGCACTTAGCTTTTTGCTGTTATTAACTCATGTATGATGTTCTAACAGTAATCTCTGTCCTGCATATTACCCTATCTTCCATCTTTCAGCTCTCAGGTTTTCAGATCTCATGCAGTATAGTCCCCAACAATCAGTCTTTTCTTCTCATCCCATCCAGCAAGTCTCCCCTGACCTCGGGTTCTGGGTGACTTTTCCAAACTCTACCCCTTTCCCTATACCTCACAAGTCCTCTTCCTTCACTCCTTCTCCTTACGTTTCAACCCTTCTGTCAGAAGAAGGAGCCAATTGCTCTGAAAGCTTGCATATCTATACCTTATTTACGTGTGTTGCTGCCACTTGGTGAGTACATTTTTTTTATCTGTCCAATTATATTATATGAGAATATTGTGATTCACAGAGTCAAATGCCTTAGATAGGCCACAGAAAATACAAAATGGCACTATTTTGTTATTTAATTCTTGTAATATTTGGTGATTGAACATGTAAATGCCATTCTGAGAAGAGCAATTCTTCAGAAATCCAAACTGTGATTTGCATAGGATATCATAATTGCTGAGGTGAGATGCCATTCTAGAATTCATCACCTTCCCAAAAACTTTGGAAAATGATGTCAGTAGTGAAACAGTTCAGTAGTTATTGACATCTGTTCTAACACCTTTCTTAAAGAGGGTTTTAACAAGGGAAGATGCTTTGAGATAGTGATGCATTACAGATTTGAGATAAGACACGGCTTGCTATATGGGAACAAATCTTTAGTCCTCTACTGGGAACACCATCAAATCTAGATGAGCTTCAATTTTTAGAGAATATATAAAGTTCTTAATTTCAGTAGGAGAGGTTTGTGTTATATTCATATGACTGAATTTTGTGAAAGTTGCTTTTTCAACGTACTGCTGTGATTTTTCTCTTGTACTGTTGGTCCTATACTTTCTGCTATATTTAAGAAATGATTATTAAATATATTTGGTACCTGTGACTCATCATTTATAGCCTTTCCATTCAGCTCAATAGTGATGTTATCCTGTTCTGTTGCTGGATGCCCTGTTTCTAGTTTCACTATTTTCTATACAGTCTTGCATCTGTTGTTGGAATCATTAGTTTCTGACATTTTACAGATATTCCTTGATTTTTAATAAGTTTTCTTAGTAATTTTGAGACGTTTTTGTAGTGTGCAACTACTACAGGACCTCTTCTTGTTTTCACCAATAGACATACTTCTCTTTTCCTTTCACAAGATACTTTAATCCCTCTAGTGATCCATGGTGTTGTACATGACTGTTTAATATCCTCTCTGATTAGCTTATGCAGAAAGCTATTTTCAAATAATAATATGAATTTATCATGGAGTAGATCAAATTTTATTAATTATAAATTTTATTGCAGGTTATCTCTTTAAACTGTTCTTGAAAATATTTGTCCTAGAGTAATTAATTATTCTAATTTCCACTGATGAGTATCTATACCGTAAGGCACTGTCTTATTTATCCTGACTGACTTTGCTTTGTGATCAGCGAGATCATTTGTTACCGGGTTAACAATTATTTTCTTGCTTTGAGTGTCACCAAAGAAAATATTATCAGTTAGGGTTCTTCTGTCTTTATTCACCTGTTTTGGAAAGTTAATTACTGAGATCAAATTGTAGAATCCAAATAAGGCTTCCACATCGTTTTTCCCATGAAAATCCCTTAGTAAATCTACACTGAAGTCACCACAAACTATTAATGCTTGCTACTGCCTAACTGACAATGTAGCAAGGAATGGAGACTCCTCATAAACAGTTCAAAATTTTCCAGTGGGGAGCTATATACAATTACAGTTAAAAGTGATATATTTTTCAGTATTAATTCACAAGCGCACACCTCTGCATGCTGATCACACAAATCTAGTTGTGTCAATGTTTCTGAAGTTGTGTTCTGTCTAAATATATTTAACTAATTTTGTGCATCTGTTCAATGAACCTTCTTGAAAATGGGAATGACTTGAGCTTTTTTCCAATCATTAGCAATGCTTCACACCTCTGGAGACCTATGGTTCACTTCTGCTAGGAGTGTACGAATGAACTGGTATTCAACCAGGTCCAGTGGCCTTTCCTCTCCTAAGTGATTTCAACTGCTTTTCTATTCCTTGGTCACTTGTTACGATAACTGTCATTTGCCATCCATGCAATGATTTAAAGGAGGAACTACCTTGTGATCTTCCTCCATGAAATAGTTTTGTAGAAAGACTTAGTATTTCAGCCTTTTCTGTGGCATCCTCTGTTTCAATGTCATTATGGTCACTAATATGGTTGTCCAAGCATGGTGAGCCTTTTCCAGCCCTCACAATTTTACTCGACACATATCTGTCTAAAGCATGTTCTATGATGCTCTTCAATCTGTCCACTGATGCAGAACACTGTCAGTGCTGGAAATGAAATTTTTGTGTTTGGCTGTCAGGCAATCTGGAATTTGTCTCTTGTCACCCTTGTTAAACAGGAAGATCTTCATATCTTTCTTTGTATTTCTATTTACAGCCATATTCTATGAAACTGTAATGGACTTATGATCACTGATTCCCTGTTCTGTGCTGATTCAAAAACTTCATGTTTTTTTGTCACCAGCAGGTATAAGATTTTATCTTCATGAGTTGGTTCTCCAATTAACTGTTCATTATAATTTTTGGGTAAGGTACTTAGAGAAATTTCAAATGATTTTCTGTCACTACTACCAATCCTAATCACTTGAGTCTCCCAGACTATAGCAGGTAAGTTAAAATCTCCACATGATCAGAAAAATTACATAAAATGTTCTCCAAGTTTCCCCTCGGGTGTTCCACCATTGCTGCTGCTGCTGCTGAGGCAGGGAGTCCATAAAAGCATCCAGGGACCATGTTTGATCTGTGTTTAACACTTATCTTCACTCAAATTGTTTCACATTCTGAATCAGTATTCACCTCACTAGATATTATTGTATTTTTTATTGCTATAAACACACTTTTACCACCAGCGTTCAATCTATTTTTATGACACACATTCCAGTTGGAGTCTAGATTTCATTGCTGTGACATGCAGTTTCAGCCAGCTATTTGTCCCTAATATTATGTGGATATTTTTTACTATTTATAAATTAGACTAGTTCTGGGACCTTTCATAAATGCTCTTGCTATTAGCTAATACAGTATTAACATTTTGTTTCTCCAATCTTCTATGATGAAAGCTATTCTGTGTGCACTCAGAATGTGTCTTATCAGGCGTGTAGAGGGATTTCTCTATCCTAAGAAATCGACATGTGATCATTGCACTTACTCTGCTAGCCCGGTAGCTACTTCCTGCATGTAGTGCACACACCTGACCTAGGGGGCTATACATTTCTCCACCCAATAGCTGAGGTCAAGAAATCCACATCCACAATGATCAAGGAATTGTCTGAGCTTCTGTTTTAAGCCTGCCTATTACCTCCAAACCAGAGGACCATGGTCATTTGTGGGAGTGATGCTGTGTAATGTTAGCACTGTTTTCACTCTGTGAGAATGACCTGCTGTCTTCACCAAATCAGCCTGCTGCCTGTAGGAACTAAGGACAGTCTGTGAATCCAGGCAGCAGGCATCAGTTGTGCTGACATGAGCAATGATTTGCAGCCGAGTGTACACAGTGTGCTCAGTCACTGCCGGGCAGAGCCTCCTCCACATCTCAGACTAGACCCTCCTGGCAAGCAGACAGAGTGGACACTAGCCTTTTCCAACCTGCTCTGGCCATAACATTGCCCATGCCATGGGCTCCTGCAGAGCACACAGATCAGGTGAAACTGTCTTCGCTGTGTGCGTACCATGAAGTGTATAACATTTTAGGCCATGTATCATATACTGCTATACTGAATTAAGTAGTGTATTTAATAGTACAGCACTGTTTACCACATATTGGGTACTACAACAGAAGTTTGCAAGATCAAATACTGGCAAATAACACCCATAAAATATCATCACTACAGCTGCACACAGTGTCATCACAGTTTTTTTCAAGATAAGAAAGAAACTCACAAAGGAAACAAAGGAACAAAAATGCAAGTGCAGGAAAGATACAAGTGTTAACTAGACTTAGTGAAAGACAGTGTAACAATCATGAACAGCATATATCTAAATTTATATTAACGTCTTAGGAAGACATTTGATAACTGCTTCAGACATAAAATATTTAAGACATTTGAACTTAATTGTTCAGGTTGTTGATCTAAAAGGAAGAGCATGATACATATAACATACCATCCCCAGATGAAGTGAAAATTGTGTCCTCTGGATCCTTTTCCCTCCAGTTTAACTCCTGAAAAATAAATGTGACTTAAATGAACAGTTAGCAAATGTATATTCTAAATGCATTGACACTTGTGAACCTGACAGCACCCAAAATTTATGGGATTATATAAATAATATTATTGACACAGCATATAATAATATTATTTACACAGTATATGATGTATAAGAATAATGACTATCTATGTACAGCCAACTATCTCTCTATGTGATGTGTGCATAAAAGGAGGTAATACATTTGTTGGTTAATCCTGGAATACATACTCTCATAATTTTTAGAGTGGATTTGTGTCCTTCACCTGGGCAACACTGGCAACATTTTGAGGCTTATTACATATGATTATTAATTAACTTTAACTTAGTTTATGACTTGTCACAAAAGAAAGATGAGAGCATTGACTTTGGACCTAGAGTTGCTAGCAAATGTATATTCTAAATGCATTGACACTTGTTAAACTGACAGCACTCAAAATTTATGGGATTATATAAATAATATTATTGACACAGCATATAATAATATTATTTACACAGTATATGGTGTATAAGAATAATGACTATCTATGTACAGCCAACTATCTCTCTATGTGATGTGTGCATAAAAGGAGGTAATACATTTGTTGATTAATCCTGGAATACATACTCTCATAATTTGTAGAGTGGACTTGTGTCCTTCACCTGGGCAACACTGGCAACATTTTGAGGCTTATTACAGATGTTTATTAATTAACTTTAACTTAGTTTATGACTTGTCACAAAAGAAAGATGAGAGCATTGACTTGGGACCTAGAGTTGCATCAAAAAACCCTATAAACACGTATACATTCCCATGCAACCAGCGCCTAACAAAATTTTCTTGATCCTCATCCTTCATATCAAACCTTGAGTTTCTATGGAAACTTCACTTCAGGCACTGGAATGATGAAAGACATACATTATTTTTGTACCTACTCCATAATGTTGCCATTCTCTGACTTATCTGTAATATTTATTAATAATGATCATGTGATCATCTTCCTGCCAATATCTGGAGGAATATTTCTGTGTAACTTTATTTTATTTCTCTTTACAGTCATTTGTGAGTGGTAGCCATGTGCCTCCTCTTTTATTAAATCCTGGAATAGTAACCTCCATGAAATGGAATCAAGTACTTGCCCTTGGCGGCCGAACTCCCCAGAATGGGAGACTTCCGTCCCACAATGCCGTATGCTCATTTCCATTTCCATGGCAGCAGAGCTGCTAGCCAATTGAGGTTTCCTTTCCTCCTCCTCTGGGAGACCAGGGGTATGTCATTTAGTTTTCCTTTCAAACTTAGTTGGCAGTATCACATCTTAACAGAAGAACAGAACTTTCACACTGTTCTTAAAATTGTGTCTGCTGGGTAGAATCTTCCCTAAGTCTCCTCTGTTCAGAAAGAAGAGGGAAAAAGATCCTTGTGTTTTTTCCAACCCTAATTGGGTTAACATCTCATGCTTTATGGTCGGTGTGGCCAACTGGTCAGTTTGCCATGCTCTCCATACAGGACTGATGCTGAGGGTTGTAACAAGTCTAGGGAGAAAAAGATTGTGAGTGGAGAGTCTGCTGAGAGGAGCTTGTGAGTATTGATGCTCTACTGAAATGTGGAGATGCAATTCTAGGCTGACTTGGATTTTATGAGTTAGGATCTGTTTAAACTTGTGGCACCTTCAGGCATAGGGAATGACTATGTTTATATTAAAATATCGTTTGGCATGTGAAATTTGTTACATCGAGTGAAGCTTGGTGTCAAAAATTCGGTTTATTAGAGGGTCTTGTATCTGTTTGTGTAGATTCTCCATGTAGTCATCATTAGGCTTGTACCCATCCTCCCCATTTAAAATCACATAATTAAATCTGATGTGTGTAGCACTAATTCAGTTCATCATACTCACGATGGCGAGTGAGTATTGTATTTCTCACCATGTGCAGAGTAGCATGTGGTCTTCAATCAGTGTTATTTAGTTGGCAGCCATTTCGCCATTAAGCGGATCCTTGCAAGTTTCACTGTCAACGATAGTCGCAGTTTCCCACTCTTATGCTTCACTGTTGATCTGACAACCCAAAGGTAGTGCATGATGCAGAAACCTATCCTTAAATACATTATAAACCTTATGTTTCAGTGAGGCTTACCAGTGCTGATCGTCATACAAATTCACTTAATTCCCCTGCCTCATACATAAGTGTGGCACTATAGCTTTTACAACTAGACAATGAGTCGTGATGGTAATGTCCTGTTCAGTGCTAAATGATGTCACTAAATAACTGGATTCTTGAATGCGAAATCTCTAGACCATTAAGATTATTCAGGATCCCATTCCTTTATACACTGAGGTGATAAAAGTCAGAGGATACCTCCTAATATCGAGTCAGATCTCATTTTGTCCAGTGTAGTGCAGCAGCTCGACATGGCATGGACTTAACAAGTTGCTGGAAGTTTCCTATACTTAGCCATGCTGCCTCTAAAGCCGTCCTTAGTTGCAAAAGTGTTGCTGGTGCACAATCCGTGCACAAACTGACCTCTCGATTATGTCCCATAAATGTTCGATGGGATTCACGTCGGGCGATCTGGGTGGCCTACTAATTCCCTCAAATTATCCAGAATGTTCTCCAAAAGCCGGCTGGTATGACCTAGCGATTCATCTACATCTACATCTACATTGATACTCCGCAAGCCACCCAACGGTGTGTGGCGGAGGGCACTTTACGTGCCACTGTCATTACCTCCCTTTCTTGTTCCAGTCGCGTATGGTTTGCGGGAAGAACGACTGTCTGAAAGCCTCCGTGCGTGCTCTAATCTCTCTAATTTTACATTCGTGATCTCCTCGGGAGGTATAAGTAGGGGGAAGCAATATATTCAATACCTCATCCAGAAACGCACCCTCTCGAAACCTGGCGAGCAAGTTACACCGCGATGCAGAGCGCCTCTCTTGCAGAGTCTGCCACTTGAGTTTATTAAACATCTCTGTAACGCTATCACGGTTACCAAATAACCCGGTAACGAAACGCGCCGCTCTTCTTTGGATCTTCTCTATCTCTTCCGTCAACCCGACCTGGTACGGATCCCACACTGATGAGCAATACTCAAGTATAGGTCGAACGAGTGTTTTGTAAGCCACCTCCTTTGTTGATGGACTACATTTTCTAAGCACTCTCCCAATGAATCTCAACCTGGTACCCGCCTTACCAACAATTAATTTTATATGATCATTCCACTTCAAATCGTTCCGCACGCATACTCCCAGATATTTTACAGACGTAACTGCTACCAGTGTTTGTTCCGCTATCATATAATCATACAATAAAGGATCCTTCTTTCTATGTATTCGCAATACATTACATTTGTCTATGTTAAGGGTCAGTTGCCACTCCCTGCACCAAGTGCCTATCCACTGCAGATCTTCCTGCATTTCGCTACAATTTTCTAATGCTGCAACTTCTCTGTATACTACAGCATCATCCGCGAAAAGCCGCATGGAACTTCCGACACTATCTACTAAGTCATTTATATATATTGTGAAAAGCAATGGTCCCATAACACTCCCCTGTGGCACGCCAGAGGTTACTTTAACGTCTGTAGACGTCTCTCCATTGATAACAACATGCTGTGTTCTGTTTGCTAAAAACTCTTCAATCCAGCCACACAGCTGGTCTGATATTCCGTAGGCTCTTACTTTGTTTATCAGGCGACAGTGCGGAACTGTATCGAACGCCTTCCGGAAGTCAAGAAAAATAGCATCTACCTGGGAGCCTGTATCTAATATTTTCTGGGTCTCATGAACAAATAAGGCGAGTTGGGTCTCACACGATCGCTGTTTCCGGAATCCATGTTGATTCCTACATAGTAGATTCTGGGTTTCCAGAAATGACATCATACGCGAGCAAAAAACATGTTCTAAAATTCTACAAGAGATCGACGTAAGAGATATAGGTCTATAGTTTTGCGCATCTGCTCGACGACCCTTCTTGAAGACTGGGACTATCTGTGCTCTTTTCCAATCATTTGGAACCCTCCGTTCCTCTAGAGACTTGCGGTACACGGCTGTTAGAAGGGGGGCAAGTTCTTTCGCGTACTCTGTGTAGAATCGAATTGGTATCCCGTCAGGTCCAGTGGACTTTCCTCTGTTGAGTGATTCCAGTTGCTTTTCTATTCCTTGGACACTTATTTCGATGATTCTAGGCGCATCAGTCTTGAACTGCGCGACTGCTGCAGTCGCAGGTTCGAATCCTGCCTCGGGCATGGATATGTCTGATGTCCTTACGTTAGTTAGGTTTAAGTAGTTCTAAGTTCCAGGGACTGATGACCTCAGAAGTTAAGTCCCATAGTGCTCAGAGCCATTTGAACCACAGTGCCTTGTTGTCCACTTGGGTCCATGGCTTCATTGGGTATGCACCGCTCTCAAACCCTACCATTAGCTCTTACCGACTGAAATCTAGGTTTTTCTGACCAGGCTACGTTTTTTTCTGTCATCTAGGTTCCAACCGATGTGGTCACGAGCGCTGCAGGAGATTTCATGCTCTATGCAAAGACACTCGCGTCCGTCGTCTGCTGCCGTTGCCAAATTTCGTCGCGCTGTCTTAACATACACGTTCGTCGTACGTCAATTATTGATTTGTTCATTTATTTCAAGCAGTGTTGGTTGTCTGTTAGCACTGAAATTCTACGCAAACGTCTCAGCTCTCTGTCGTTAACTGAAGGCTGTCGGCCACCGCGTTTTCCATGGTGAGTGGTAATACCCGAAAATTGGTATTTTCGGCACACTCTTGTCTTTGTGGGTCTCGGAATACTGAAATCCCTAACCATTTCCGAAACGGAATGTCCCATGGGTCTAGCTCCAACTACCATTCCGCGTTCATAGTCTGTTAATTCCCGTCTCCCGGCCATAATCACATCGGAAACCTTTTCACTTGAATAACCTGACTACAAATGACATCTCCCCCAATGCACTGCCTTTTTATGCCTTCTGTACGCCATACTACCGCCCTCTGTGTACGTGAATATCGCTATCCCGTGACTTTTGTCACCACTGTGTATACCAAACATGTTTAAAAATAGTCTTCCTAAGAATGCATGCTGAAGTAACTTCGTTACTACATGGTCATTCCGGATAGTTTCTTTTGTTTGGTTCAGTCTGTTTAAATCATAGGGCTTAAATGTTTCACAATCATGTCAGAATTCAGTACTAACCTGCACGCTTAGTGAACGAGCATTCATAAAATTTTATGTGTACAGACCGAAGCGGCCGCGAAAATTTGTACCCAGGTCAGGAATCGAACCCGGGTCTCCTGCTTACTAGGTAGGCACTAAGCCGCCTTGGCACAGCGATTCACACAACTGCACGGATTACCCTGGCCTGACTCTCTCCTCGATCCAAATTCTCACTGGTGCCCAAGTCTACTTTAAACTCCCCCTTACACACGAACAGAATTGCGGAGGCCCTCCATGTTCTGGAATAGCATCTCAGCATCGAACGTAAAAGGGGTATCCAGCCCGCAACCCCGGAACAGGTACTTATACAAACGAAATGACACAGTTTCAGAGACTTTATAGGTTTCACACAAATATGATTTTATGTATACAGACTGAAGTGGTGAGTGAAAATTTGTACCAGGATTGTGAATCGAACCTGGCTCTTCCACTTACCAGGCAAGCGTGTTAGCCACTAAGATGCCTTAGTGCAGTGGTGGAGGAGCAAGACATGCGAGGGTAATCAGTGCAGTTGTGTGAACTGCTGTGGCAGGGTGGTTTAGTGGCTAACACAACTGCCTAGTAAGGTTGCGGGCACGGTAGCTCAGCGTGTTCGGTGAGAGGGTTAGTTGCCCTCTGCAATAAAAAAACTGAATGTCTTACGACGTTCGCCCCGAGCAGATGCAACGAACGAAAGCGAACAAAATGAGATTAAAAAAAAAAAAAAGTAAGCAAGAGATCCAGGTTAGAGTTCCGGCCTTGGTACAAATTTTCACTCACTGCTTCAGTCTATATACATAAAATCATATCTGTATGAGAACAATAAAGTCTCTGAAACTACGTCATTTCATTTGTCACTATAAAATGGCGGATCACGTTACATTTTTGGTCCCAGGAAGCCAGAGCAAATACCTTAAAATAGAAAGTTAAGATCCCCATTTCACGCGGTTGGCTCGCAACATAGTGTAGTACCCTGTGCTTAATCTCAGAGTTAAGTGTTGCTGTGCTTAATCCGAAATTTGACTTCAGCATTACAGTGCATCTGCATCTACGTATATGCAATACAAACCACTGCGAAGTGCATGACAATGGGTACTTAGAATGGTACCACATGTTAGGGTTTCATCCCGTTCCATTCACGTGTGGAGAGTGGGAAGAATGGTTGTTTAAATGCCTCTGTAATTAATCTAATCTTATCCTCATGATCGCTATTGGAGTGATACATAGGGGGTTGGATCATATTCCTAGACTCAACATTTAGAGCCAGTTCTTGGAACTTTGTAAGTAGGTTTTGTCGGGATGCTTTACATCTATCTTTAAGAGTGCCATTTCAGCATATCTGTGTCACTCTCACGTACAAACAAACCTGGGGCCAATCGTGTGCGGGCCGTTGTGGCCGAGCGGTTCTAGGCGCTTCAGTCCGGAACCGCGTGACTGCTACGGTCACAGGTTCGAATCCTGCCTCGGGCATGGATGTGTATGATGTCCTTAGGGTTAGTTAGGTTTAAGTAGTTCTAAGTCTAGGGGACTGATGACCTTAGATGTTAAGTCCCATAGTGCTCAGAGCCATTTGAACCATTTTGAGCCATTCGTGTCACCCTTCTATGTTTGCGTTCATTGTCTTCTGTTAGTCCTATTTGGCATGTATGCCACACACGCGAGCAATATTCCAAAAGGGGGATCAAGTGATTTATAATGAATCTCCGTTGTATGCCGACTGCATTTCCATAGTATTCCGCCAGTGCACCAAAGTCTGCCACCTACCTTACCTACGAACGAACCTATTTGGTCATTCCATTTTATATCCCTACTAATTGTTACACCCAGTTGTTTGTACGAGTCGAATGTTACCAAAGCTAACGCTTTTACGTTTATGGAGATTTAAAACAAGTTGTCAAAATTGTAATCACTTTGAATAACAAGCCTTCTAGCACACACCTCTGGGACACGTCTGAAGTTACTTTTACTTCCGTCGATGATTTTCCCTCCAAGATAACATGGTGTGCTTGCAGGTACACATCCGAGTTTTTTTCCATTTTATGCACATTATTTCGGCGACCAGCCCAGTACTTATTTTCATGTTCTGTGAGTTTTGCTGTTAGGTGCATTCGCTGGTTGGACTACCATCATAGTGGCTGGAGCCTAGGCAGCGAATGCACGTAACAGCAAAAATGGCGGCACCAGAAGATGACGACTTGGTAGGTCGTCGAAACAACAACTCGCCTGTGTATCCAGAACCACACTTTTAATCAATTACACCGAGAAAACCAGAAATCACACAAGCTGCCTCCTCCCCACCAAGAAATCCTCAATCCTGTCACAAATTATGTTTAAATAGCTCTGAGCACTACGGGACTCAACTGCTAAGGTCATTAGTCCCCTAGAACTTAGAACTAGTTAAACCTAACTAACCTAAGGACATCACAAACATCCATGCCCGAGGCAGGATTCGAACCTGCGATCGTAGCGGTCTTGCGGTTATAGACTGCAGCGCCTTTAACCGCACGGCCACTTCGGCCGGCAATTATGTTTAATACGGTAACACATACAAGAGTAATTTTTTAATAATCGTTGTTTTAATGGCGTGATCCTGCTGGAAATAGCTCGCTCTTCCTCTGGCCTGAAAACCGGTACCTCCAGACACTTATATGGGGACACAGAGTTTGATGTGCCATCTGAACCAAGAGGATGTTTATACATGGTGTTTTATTGTTACAGTAGCTGAAAAACAGGCATTGCCAGGGTATTCATTTTCCAATTACCTATTAGCAAGGAAAACAAAAAAATGAACTGTGTTTTTAGTGTAATATAAAAAAATTCATTTCCTTGTATTTGTGAAAACACCTTTGAAATCACGAAGCAGTCGTAGAAGGAAATATGCATAACGTACAAATGTATAAGCACAGTATCCAAATTAGACAGTTTCCGCCCAAAGGGCGAAGCTGCTTCCCATCTCTATGATTTGTTTTCTCCTACAGCTGTTTGCTCTTCGCACCTGAAAGCTGTCAAAAGTGCAGACAGGTGTCAGGGATTTCCTTAAGTTGACTCGACTCTAGGAATGCCTTCGTAGTAAGGAATAGATGTATTAAAACGTTACGCATGATGACGCAGTTTTTCACGCATCTCAGAGTTTATGACGCCATATCTCCCGAACTATGTGTGGTACACGATGTAATGTTGTAGGTGGATTTAGCGGCATATGTGGATACTGTCTGCGAAATTTATTACGAATAGATTTTGTATCACAGGAGCAATAAATTTAAACATCATGCATGATGCGGCAGTTTTTCACGCATCTCATTGTTTACGATGTCATATCTATTGAACTATAGTCATCAGGTGGTTCTTACCCCCACAGCGATTGTTGAACGACAGTGAGAGATACGTGTACCAAGTTTGGTTGAATTCGCTCCTGTCATTTAGGAGGAGATGTGGAACATACATACATACATCCATTTCTATAATATGTATGGATGCTAGCCTGCAATGAGCGGATAACCGGGAACAAATGAAATTTGGACTCTCAAGTGTTTTCTGGGAGTGTTAGTTGCCATAAAAAAGTGCTGACTTCATATTATTTAGGGATACATTGGAAACCGCTCGTTACAATGCAACGAAAATTGACATACCTTGAGTAGTGGGTATTACAGTCTGCCTCCAGTTGTGACTTTTGATCGCTATAGGCATATGATAACACAGTTTTTATGACCACAATTGCAAGAACTGAATGTGGAACGCATGTGGCTCCACACGGAGAGGGGAAGCACACCACACTACCGTTGGACATCAGGGTTGTTGAGAACAAGATTCCCTGCTCGTCTCATCTCTCGCAATGGCGATCAGAACTGGCCACCGAGTTTGACAGCATGTCAAATCTCTGTTTATATGATCAATCCACGAACCATCCCTCGACTCAAGGCAGAAATTAGACACGTCATTGGTCAAATTCAAGCGAAACTTTGCTCTAGTATAGTCGAAAATTCTGTGGATGTCTGCAGACGAAGCAGGGTGGAACATATTTGCCTGTTTCATGTTTAATCTGTCTTTGTGTTCCGTATTGACTGTTGACTTAATAATACTAGCGGTTTTCAAATAAAGTATGTGTTTTATTATTAAATTAAATATTGCATTCTTTATGGGAAACCCTGTACATAATATGTAAAACTGAATATCTATGGCCGACCGGTGTGACCGAGCGGTGTGTGGCCGAGCGGTTCTAGGCGCTTCATTCTGGAACCGCGCGACCGCTACGGTCGCAGGTTCGAATCCTGCCTCGGGCATGGTTGTATGTGATGTCCTTAGGTTACTTAGGTTTAAGTAGTTCTAAGTCTAGGAGACTGATGACCTCAGATGTTAAGTCCCATAGTGCTCAGAGCCATTTCAACCATTTTTTAATATCTATGAATAAAAATTTATCATTAGCTGGCAAATACTGCTGCGAAATCCATTACGTACTTTAAACGGCCTAGCAAAATTCGTAGTCTCCAGTATTTTTTGTTGATAACTAGAAAATGGACACATATTTTATTTTTAAAGTTTGTGGTAAGACGGAGAACAGATTTTACGACGTTTTCCGAAAAAGTCTTTTCGTCATAAGGAATGTTAGTCTTTTGTGGATCCTGAAATTTTTATTTATTTGATCATGAATTCTACAGCTGGACGACTACAGTGAATTACTACTTGAAAGAAGCTGATAAGATTCAAAGAGGTCCAAAGACCGGCAACTTGGTTTAAATGCACAGAAACATAAAGTTGTAGACTTCACGAAAGAAGAAAGACATGGTATCGTATGACTACAATATCAGTGACTTGGAATAAGAAATCTTTGACAAATATCTGTGTGTAATACTCTGTGGATATGAAACAAGATAATTATACACGCTCAGTCGCAGGTAAAGCAAGTGGGAGAGTTCGGATCACTGCTAGGCTAGTGGGTCAATGCTTTCAGTCTACAAAAGACATTGTTTACAAAACACTCTGTCAATCCATTCTAGAATCTGCTCAAGTATGAAGGATCCATTCTAGATAGGACTATAGGGGATACTGAAAGTAAACAAAGAAAAGAATCACGAACTGTTACAGGTTTGTGTGACTCAGGCGATAGCACCACGGAACTGCTGAAGAATCTGAGCCCATTCTGTGAAAGCTTATAAAATGTTTCAAGGAGGAGTCTAAGAATTTACTACAGCTATCTACGTACCATTCCTGCAACCTTTGGTCACCTGCAGGCCTCATTCACATACACTCTAACGCACACACACGCCAAGCCACGCACAACACACACACACACACACACACACACACACAAACACACGCACACACACACATAAAACCACTAAGGAATCACCCGAATGGGACGAAAATCTATAGGTGTGGTGTTCACGTACAAGTACAGACAAAGAAATAGTTACAATTTCAGAAAAACTGCATAATTTATTCACGATTAAGAACTTCACAAATTGAGCAAATCAATAACGCTTTGGTCCCCCTCTAGTCATGCAAGCAATTATTCGGGTTGGTATTGATTGACAGAGTTGCTGGATACCCCCCTAAGAAATATAGTGTCAAATTCTGTCCAACTGGCGCGTTAGATCGTCAAAATCCCGAGCAGGTTGAAGGGCCCTGCCCATAATGCTCCAAACGTTCTCAAATGGAGAGAGATCCGGCAACCTCGCTGGGCAAGTTAGGGTGTGGGTGGGCACTATCTTGCTGAAATGTAAACCCAGAATGGCTTGCCATGGAGAGCAACAAAACGGGGTGCAGAATACTGTCGAGGTACCGCTGTGCTGTAAGGGCGCCGCGGATGACAACCAAAGGGGTCCTGCTACTATGAAACAAATGGCACCCCAGACCAACACTCCTTGCTATTGGGCCGCATGGTGGGTGACAGTCAGCTTGGTATCCACCACCGTCCGGGGCGTCTCCAGACATCAGACATGTCTTCGCTGGTCATCATATCTCATCACTGAGGACAATTCTGCTCCAGTGAATGAAATTCCGGGTCGAAGACGTTTCTGGAGACCAACCTGACTGTCACCCTCCATACGGCCAGATAGCCAGGCGTGATGGTCTGGGGTGCCATTTATTTCGTAGTAGCAGGACCGCTTTCGTTGTCATCTGTGGCACCCTTACAGCACAGCGGTACGTCGACAATATTCTACATCCCGTTTTGTTGGCCTTCATGGCAAGCCATCCTGGGCTTATGTTTCACCAAGATTATGCCAAAGGTAGTGGGAGATGAAGAAGGTTGCACTGGATAGAGTAGCATGGAGAGCTGCATCAAACCAGTCTCTGGACTGAAAACCACAACAACAACAATGCCAAACTGGTAAAATGCGAACAACAAAATGGCGAATATCCTAAAATGCGTCCGGGCGCGGTGCAACGTGAGCTCCTCGATCTGCCACGAATTTCTTCCGCTGCATGGATCCGGCCCGCGGACTGCCTGTTGCCCATCCGTGCTGTGGAGAATGTGAAGACAAGACTGGAATTGATTACAGCACTCACAGAGACGTTAGGAAACGTTCTTCCTTGCTCCACATCCGAGCGGAACGGGAAGAAACCGTAATAAATACAACAATAAGAAATACCTTCTTCTCCACAGTGGGTTCAGGGTGTGGATATAGATGTAGATGAAAAGGTGGCAGCGTGTAGGCTGCTACCTGGGTTTTAGACATTCGTCACTACTCTGTATATCTCGTTTTATCCCACATACTGCCCAAGTTGCACATCCTAAAACAGCAGCCTTACAAAAACTGATATTTTACTAAGGGGTAAAGATCCTCAACATTGTGTCTGCGCGTTAGTGTGCGGGTGTGTTTGTGTAACATTGCGATGGTTGTTTAAGAGGCAGACAATTCTTCGCTAAGCGTATCACCGAGAGGAGAAATGAGGAACTAAAAGATGTTCTTGTCGATAACGGCGAAGTATATAAGGCACCAGTTGCGTGTCGTTGATTGTCGATTCACACTTTGAGAGCTTGCTGTAACCGTGTTCACGTGTTGTGTTCGCCATAAACTAAATCAAACGCTAATACCGCAAATCGGATCATTTTGTATTTGTCACGTAAAGCTAAGAACATTTTACAAAAGTTTGGTCAAAATGAACCGTGTTGTTGTTTGGTTTCTTCTCCGGGTCAATGAGTGTCTCACAAGGGGAAGAAGGTTTCAGAAACGGCCAACTGATTCAGCTCATGATTGGTAGGTCCCGTGTGAATCACCTAAACAAATGAACTCTAAGATGTTTTGGCTCACTACCGCCCGATTTTTATAAAACCACCTCTGAAGTTCATGACGCGCTATCGACTCAGAATTGACAATATCGATAGATAGTACAAAACTGCATATCTGTCGTCGTCATTATATATGGGGTCGGCAAATGCATATTTTTCGAGAAAATAGAAAAATGGTTATGCACCAAAACGGTTAACGCCTTTAAGCGCAAGTGTCGCTGGCCGAGCGGCCAAGCCACCTGGCTGTGGACCGCTCACGTCATGTTTTCGATTCCTGAGTGCCTTCTGCAATTATTTTTTCATGTGTAGTTTTCTAGGTATCGAAATTGGCTGAAATAGAATGCTAAATAAGGTAAATAAATCAATAACGAGTTTTAACAAGGTAGGTAAATGTATGTCTCAAACAACTTCGATTAGTGAAGAGTTAAAATTTTAATCTTTGCCTTTTGTAGTAGCTCTTTTACTCACTCTTTTGCAAACCCTCACATTTTTCTAAAACACTATCTGGCTGGATCTAATCATATAAACATTCGAAAGAGGTATGTTCACGGCATCAATAATATATAATGAATACACTCTCTGAGAAACTATGGTAGCAAGGGCGGATAAGCGCGAAAACTCTCGCACGATCAGCCCAACAGCTCATATATCCAGGAAGAATGTGAAGGAGAATGAAAAAGAAAATTGAAAATCTGTTAGATGATCATCAGTTTAGCTTTCTGAAAGGTAACGATACCAGAGAGGCTGTTCTGACGTTGCTGTTGATAATCGAAACAAGACTTATGAAAAATCGAGACACGTTCATAGGTTTTGTCGGTCTGGAAAAAGCGTTCGACAGTCTAGAATGGTGCAAGATATACGAACTTCTGAGAGAATAAGATTAAACTATGCAAGGAGAGACGGATAATATTCAATATTTGCAAGAACCGGGAGAGAAGAATAAGAATAGAATAGCAAGAACGAAGAGTCGGATTAAAAAGGGTGTGAGACAGGGATGTAGGCTTTTGCTCCTACTGTTCAGTCTATACAGGGTGTTCGGAAATTTTCATTACAAACTTCTAGGACTTGTAGAGGGGAGTGAGTACATAATATTTTGACTGGGAACTCATGTCCAGAAATGAACCGTTTCCGTTCTACGTCGGTTTCAGTTCCGATGTGTAACGCGACCACGTCTGCCGAGGGAAAGAGAAAAGTCTCAGAGTTGCTTGTCCTGGTAGGCAATAGGGTACACAGGATGACGTCAAATGTGGTTTCAGCATCATGATGCACCACCTCACTTCTCACGTGCGGTTCGGTGAAATCTTACCAGATAATTTGGTGAAAGATGGATAGGCTGAGGTGGTCCAAACGCGTGGTCGCAGCGACCGCCGGATTTAACTCCTGTAGACTACATCCTGTGAGGTCGTGTGATAAGTTTAAATTGCGGGACTCCAGTAGATGCAGAGGAAGACCTGCTGGCACTGGTTCTGCCCGTCGCACTGGAAACTGAAGAGATATCTGGTGGGATGCAGAGCGTGTACCAGAATATGCTTCGTACGTACAATGCCTGTAACAACATTTCCGGCTGCTGCATCGGACTGCTGTTGTAACTTATCAGTACCGTTCTGTACGTACAGTATGCTGGGTTCTATTTTGTTTTGGAATAACGTAAACACCTAATGGCTAAGTGTTAACACATACAAATTTGCTTAAGTGCTAAATGAATGTTTCGTTGTGTTTCGTTTGGGATTGTTAGCTAATAATTTTACTGTGTGACGCCTAATTCATTTCGTCAAGCAGAAGTGTATGAGTTAAACATCTGAGTTGAAACTGCCGTAGAACGAAAACGTTACTTTTCCGGACATGAATTCCTATTCAAAATATTACGTACTCACCCCGCCTCTACATGTCCGAGAAGTTAGTAACTGGAATTTCCGAACGCTCTGTATATCAGAGAAGGAATTACGGAAATAAAAGAAAGACTCAAGAGCAAGACTGAAACTCAAGGTGAGAAAGACATTAATGATAAGACTCACTGATGACACTACTTCCGTCCTGTGCAAGCGAAGGAAAAATTAGAGAATCTGTTGAACGAAATGGAAAGTTTGATGAGGTCAGGGTCTGGACTGAGAGAACATCGAAGGAAGACGAAAATATTAAGAAGCAAAAATTAGATTAGCGATAAACTTAACATCGAAATTGTGGACCACAAATTAGTTGGGGAAGGAATTCTGCTATTTTGGAAGAAGAATAACACATGATGGACGAACCAAGGAGGACATATAAAGCAGACTAACAGAGACAAAGAGGTCATTCTGGCCAAGAAAGGTATGCTAGTATCAAGCATAGGGCATAATCCGAGGAAGAAATTTCCAAGCAGATACGTTTTGGAGAACAGCATTGTGTGGTAGTGATTCGTGGACTGTGGGACAACCAGACAGGAAGAGCATCGAAGCGTTTGAGATGTTGTGCTACAGAAGGATGTTGAAAATTAGGTAGACCGTTAAGATTAGGAATAAGGAAGTTCTCCACAAAATCGTCCAAGAAAGGAACACGTGGAAAACACTGACAAGAAGAAAGAAATAACTTCCATGGTAATAGAAGAAGTCGCAGAGGGTAAAAACTGTAGCGAAAGAAATAGAATGGAATACATCCAACAAATAATTGAAGACTTAGGCTATTCTGAGTTGAAGAGGTTGGCCCAAGGGAGGCATTCGTGGCGTGTCACATCAAACCAGTCCGAAAATTAACAAAAACTCTGTTTGGGGAACGAACTTTGGTACTTACCATGCATACGGTAACCCTGTCGCCTGAGAAGTTTGTGCTGATCATGTTATGGATCGTTACTGAAACTGCGTGGTTGTCAGTTCCTGCTGGGTTTCCAGAATTTCAACTGCGAAAGCCTCGAAATAGAGTTTTAACTTTTCAGAAAAAATAAACATCACATACCTGCCACACGGGCGTGTAGTTTGTCGTTATTACTTTTACCATGCAAGTTGTATAACCGCAGTCGTCTATAAACACGGTATGACGCTATTAGTTCGTCCAATCCAGAAATCCAATATGAGACAAAACTTGTTATCAGCAATGTATGGTTTTAAAGCGCTCTCAGGATATGCTTTGTAAATTGAATTTGTAAGCTCTCACTCCCCGAAATTCAAAACCTTCTATTCTCACGAATTTCAACACGAAGAAAAATATTTATGAAAAAAACTGTAGAATGCATGTATCAATCGAACACAGACGCTCCGTTAAACAGCCAGGTGCCTCGGTTTCTCGGCCAGCGCAGCTTTCCTTGAAGGGTGTTATACTTAGTGGTAGGGTAAGGTGACCTAACTGTGACACAAAACTGTTACGGAAAAATTGTAAATGTTAGAGCGTATTAGCAACTTTAATATTACACAGTCTTTAATTACAAATGTAAATTAGTAAAAATAAAACTGTATATCATTTTTTTGGACTACAATTCTTAAATATTATGCGAGTGGCCCAAAGTATGATACACATATATTGTTGTGTACACTGGAAACAGAAGGGTGAGGTCTCAAAATATATAAATCACACAAAACGATAGGTATGTGTAAGTGAGATTTCTCTGTGGGTGATATTTCTGGGATATTTATGGTTGAAGCGTACTTAAGAATGAACTACAGAAATTTGTTTATTTGTTTTTCCTTTTTTTAATGCTATAAGGTCAACCAACAATGGGCAGGACCTGTTGACAATTATACTTAATATACTGCTAATAATAAAAAAGTGAGAGATACACGAAAGAGAGTCACCGTCTTGTTATATTATTTTTCATGAACATGAAGAGAACCAGGAAACACGAAGCAGATTTCTCGTTTTATACGAGGGCCGTTCAATAACTTATGCCCCATATTTTTTTTCTCAGAATATATTTATTGTTAAGAGTCAGAATTTGGTGACAATATACATCAACATGTCTTGTCCATGTCCTGTTTTTCTATGTAGTCTCCATCACGTTCTATGGCCGTACGTCAACGTTGTGGAAGAGCAAGTATTCCCTGCTGGTAAAAGCTCTTGTCCTGTAGGTGTAGCCATATTTTCACAGCATAACTGACACTCTCGTCATCTTCAAAGTGTGTTCCCCATAGACAATCTTTAAGCGGCCCAAAGAGATGAAAGCCCGAAGGTGCCGGGTCTGGACTGTAGGGTGGACAAGGCAATGATGTTCATCCCAATCTGGCGATGTGTTCCCAGGTTCTCTGACTTGTGCGTGGGCGTGCATTATCGTGTTGGGGCAAGATTTCTGCTGGATTCTTGTCCGATCGAAAACGTTGGAAACAGTTCTTGAGTTTATTCAGAGTCTTCACGTATGCTTCTGAACTGATGGTTGACGCTCTTGGCATCACATCCACGGGAATGACACCATCACAATCCCAGAAGATTGTCACCATGACTTTTCCGGCAGAGGAGTTTTTTTTTAAATTTCTTCTTTTGTGATGAATGAGGATGATGCCACTCCATGGACTGCCTTTTTGCTTCCGGCTCAAAGCGGTGCACCCAGCTTTCGTCCCCCGTGACGATCCGTGACAGACAGGCCTCTCCATCAGTCTCAAAACGCTCCAACAATTCAGATAAAATGGCCTTTCTTTGAATCTTGTAGTCCGCTGTGAGCATTCGTGGAACCCATCCGAGAGTCTCGATCACTGCAGACGCACTTACAATGCTGACCGACAACTGTAGAACCGAATGTCGAGCTGTGATGCACCGGTCGTCACGAATAAAGGCATCCGCTCGATTCAGCATGTTTGGAGCAGTGGCTGTGACAGGACGTCTCGAGCGTGGCTGATCATGGAGCTCTGTTTCTGCATTTCCTCAGGCTGTAACTTTCTTTACCCATCGCCCAGCTCTACTCCTATCAACTGCAGCATCGCCGTACGCTACACGCAAACGTTTATGGATGCTCACCACTATTTCTTTTTCTGCACACAAGAATTCCAGAACGGCAAGCTGCTTGTGACGCGACTCGTATGTAGACCCCATTTTGACGCTCTACTACAGCTCTGCCATCAACCAGAACGGTTCGAAACTTCACCGGCGCACAGAACAAACATCAAATGAGAAGCACCAACAACAATGTTTGTCTATGTATATTAATGGCTTAAAAAAAAAAGTCCTGCATTACTTAATGAACAACCCTCGTATTTCCCACCGCATTAGCAACATGAGAAATTGGCACTTTCCTTGTCACATCAATAATAAGAGAAATGTCTTTCTCTTTCTATACGAAAACTGTCGTCCCTGTCCACAGTCTCTAGAGCCACAACTTCTAGGTCATTTTCCAGTACTATTTTGTATGACACAGACATGTGTAGCTGTATGGATTCGTCTTTCCTCCTCTTCATTTAGCCAAGATATAATATCTTCCAGCTACGTTTCCAGGATCAGTCATTACAATGGGATCTGGTGTGGATTCTGCAAATAGAACGACCTCATCCATGCTGTATTCACTCTCCAAACAAGTGTCGGAATCAGAATCAATCTCTTCAGTTTCCTTTCTATTTAGTGTACTTGCCACAGCTTTGGTCACTGGCATGCCTTTCTGGCTCTCCCGCTTCTGGGCTACTCTTTTTTGTTTGGCAGCTTTTCACTTTCAGCAGTGAGTTTACTGCTGGAGTACGGTCTCCCGCAGTTGTTTTCCTGGCGTATGGTAGGTGCGGCATCCCGCGCTACACTACTGTGTGGCTGATGGTTGGGTCATAGGCGACAGTGCATCACTTTATGGAATCTGTATAATACAGTATTTTGGAATGGAGCGTTTCGTATTTAAGGAACATACTGACTGATTAACAATCATACCCAAATAACAAATGTGTCAGTAATGAATAAATTAGGTGACAGTGGACTATTTTCTATGTATCTCACACAAAAATATTTCTGGCATATAGTCAATACTTGCGTAAATGATACAAATGTTCCAGAACTGTGTTTCAGTCTGGAAAGTGAAGTTTCTAATGGAGAAAGAAATGATGACTGTTTCTAAACAATGGCAGCATAACTAACAGCAGGAACATTTGTGACAGGTGTGGTTTTTTTCATGGATAGACGGGGTATCATCTTTTTGGGAAGTTTTGACTATCAGTTTTAGGACACCTTACCCGGCTGCAATCATGAAAGTTTCGTTTCTCCATTTCTCGGACGTTGCAGGTCCCATATACGATGATATTGGAAACTGCTCAGATTTCAATTAGCCATTGTTGATGCCAATTATGAATCAATTGCGCTTATGAACATAAGGGCAGATTCCCTGGAAACTGAGGTAGGGAGTGATAAGGCAAAATAAAGTGACGGAAAAAAATCGCAACACCAAGAAGAAGTTGTGCGACATAAACAAAAATTTGTAAGATTATGTCTATTCAAATTTCACGACCGAGCGAGGTGGCTCAGTGGACTCGTATTCGGGAGGACAACGGTTCAAACCAACGTCCGACCATTCTGATTTACGTTTTCCGTGATTTCCATAAATCGCTTCAGGCAAATGCTGGGAAGTTTCCTTTGAAAGAGCACCACCGTTTTCCTTACCCATCCTTCCCTAGTCCGAGCATGTTCCCCGTCTCTAATAACTTCGTTGTCGACGGGACGTTAGACACTAATCTCCCCCTCCTCCAAATTTCACTCCAGCTGCATAAGAGTGGCGTTAGTAGTGTCTCTATGTGGATGCAAATCAGGTTTGCTTTGAATGCACACTGTAACGGTCGCGAGCGTTAGTTACCTTTGAGATTGGACGTAGTGAGTTGATGTTAGCCGAGAACTCCTTTAAGGCGACAAGACGTCATGTGGTAGACATTTTACCACTTGTTGTTTCTCAAATGTCAGTACAACTGATTTTTGACATTTATGTAACAGGCTATTCTCTTAAGAAGAATCCACCGTTGCTGAAGAGTGGCGAAAGCATCCGTGGTGGGGGCTGCTGCATCATGATAAAGATGCGCCACAGCGTGTTGTAATTCTAATCCTAACCCAGATTTGTATATACGTTTAACTATTTATCTATCTCAAGGAATTTGCTTACGGGGGGTTGGAACACGATAATGAAATGCCTGAAATGCCCGTAAATATATACAGCATCTCAAGAGGTGAGGGCCAATTAAACTCGCAGAAAAATATCTTACGAAAAACGGGGGACTGAATACGGGAAATTTCACTGCCACGACACATCTTATAGTTCCGTTACGTTCTACGTAGCCTAGTCCGGCTACCGTGCTTAATTGTACAGACAACATCAAAGAAGTCACAGTCACAACCCTGTGATAAAATTAAGTGACCTGCAGACATGGAGCGCCTCGTGCAGTCGCAACATCGCATAAACACTATTATGTTGTCGGCGGAAATGGAAAATTAAGTTGTCGATACCCATGCGAAGTACAAAGAAATATGGCTGATCCATATGCAGACCTACACCACCATCTGCGAGTGCAAATTTATGCAGAATGGAACAAGAACTTGTGTATTTCTACCAACATGAGGGACAACACAATCTGTAAATAGGCATGAACATACCGTTGCGATCGCGGTACGATTCTGGAGGGTATAACGGAATTTTCTAGTGATACTGTTTAGCCTTCGTTTCCGTCGTGGAAAATTTAGATAGGATCATCATCGAGTGCAGTGGGTAGAAATAGCTTCGTGTGAGTGTGGCTGAAGGGCGACGCCAACCAAATCATCATAGGCTGACCTCTGAGGTCAGAAGAAACAACCAATTTGCGAGTGCGATTCAAATGAAGTCCTTAAAAGTGCCATAAAATTCCTAAATGTCGTACCATTGGTTTGGAAGCTGGCAGAAGTTATCCTTGCTTTTCGACAAATGACGAGCAGTTAGCAGCCTGTTGCTGTATCATAGAAAAGAAAACTATGCCAGTACAAAGGTGGCCAACACCTTGTCGACTTGCACCGCTTGTAACAACAATCTGAGATACTTAGTTGAGAAGTGAAGTTGTTAAAAATGTGGAAATACATCGCAGGATGGAAGTACAGTATTGTGATTCATATGTGTCCCTGCAGCGAGTGTACGAGTGGTGTAGAAATTTCTGCGGAAGATGTTTCGTGGCTAGTTTAGGGACACAGCATAGTAACGAACTAAAACAATAGAGCTGTTGTGAAGGAAAACTGTAAACTAATTTAAACTAATCAGTCACTGTTTTGGATGTTAGTGCTGGTTAGCACATAATTTTGTCTGTGAGGTGCTGGATTCATTACAGCGTGCGAAACGGTGGCGCCACGTGAGCTGACTGCTGAACTGAAAGATCGTTGCATCGGTACCTGTGAGGAACTTTTGCGTCGTTTCCAGGTCGAAAGTAATGGGCTTCTGGACTGAATTGTTACATGAAACCTGGGCACACTATCACCAACCTGAAAAGAAAAGAGCGAGCACGGATGGTGCCGTACCTGTTCGCCAAATAAAAAGAATGCGCACTCAACCATTGCTGTTCATCAATTTCAGTGACTGAGTACAACTGAGTGTTGTACGCAGCTGATGGTGCTGTCTGAAGATGGCCTAAGACTAGGCCGAAACCGCCCATTTTAATAAAATAACCGTCGCGATCCTGCCTGTTCTTTTCACTGATTTTATATTGTTTCGAAGATCGCTGTTTCCCAAAAATGTTACTAAAAATTTTGAATTCTGAAAGTAATTTCTGGAGTATGCGAAAGGAGTGTTATAACGCCGCTGTATTTACGTTAATGAACTAATCGACAGCGTCTGAAGCTGCATGGGGCTGTTTTCGATAATGTGATTGTGTGTAAGATGGTAACAATATGAGAAGAGGTGCAGAGGATTTTGAGTGGGGCAGGGGCAGGACGTGGATAAATGTGACATACTCCGCACACGTAGTAAAAGAAATCCGCTACTGTACAATTATAATTTTGGCGACAAATCAATGGAGACAGTATCTACCGTAAAATAAGTAGGAGTAACCATTCGGAGCGACCTAAAGTGGATGACCATATAAAACAAACAGCTCGAGAAGCGGATGCCAGTCTGAGATTAATTGGTAGAATGTTAAGGAAACGTCATTCATCCACAAAAGAAGTGCCTTGGAAAACACATTTGAGACCGATCATCAGTCTGGGGCACTTACCAATCAGCATTAATATGATACAGAAGATGTAACGGTGAGCCAGGGTTGAGAAAACCGACCGGTTAAAACACATACTAGTATTTTAGTTCTAAATAAACGGTATTTGTTTCGTCTCGGCTATAACGTGTTTTTCTATTTTTTACTGATAACCGAGTAAAAAACCGAAATATCAATTACCCACATTAGCAGTGCTAAAATTTTTTGTTTTTAAATAAATCTTTCCTAAAAGAGGAGTAAGTTTTATTCGTGAAATTCATATTGGTTTGAAATATTGCGTTATTGTAGAAAACGAGGACAGTAAGCAGTGCTATTTTAGTAATAATGTCGACAGAAACGAGCAAGAAACACAGGACGTAAGAACTGGTACAGCACTGCTGAGACAATAATGGTCGTGTTGTCGTGTGTGCTGGCTTAACGTACACGCGTACATGCACTGTGCAAGACTTCCACTACCTGATATATTCGGTAGCTTCTCGCTGTCGTCGATGGGCATCCGATGTATTACAGAATGGCACCGGCTTTGGTCTGGAAATATTTTTACCAAATTACGAAGCAATGAAGTACAACGCTTCATTTGCTTTAAAAGATGTAAGATTTGTCTGTCATTTCTATGAAATAATAAAAGAGGAAGGAAGTTATGGCAACATTAATACATTAAAAGCTTAAAAAACAATTAATTCGTAGTATTCAGTAAAAACGGAAAGTAGCTTATCTGCCTCCTGTGTCTACATAATATGCCTTTATTTGCTTGCAGCTCTTGGAAACGGGCAAATTAACATCCACAACACAGGTATCCAGTCTCATTTTTCACCCTTTAGCACTGGGTATTCGTAATGCCCATATAGTGGTACGATCTCCGATTACAAGATGATTCTTGAGCAGAGAATGAAAAAATTAGAATCACTTGGAGAATGCTGGTGATTTTTTATTGTTTTCAGCCCGTTATCACCCTTCCAGAAGAGCAGTGAAAGGTGGACGGGCTAAGTTTTCTTTTAAACTGCCTATGTAATCTAACACTCTGATTCTTTATATCTTGAAATTAAGACAAGAAACCAAAATTGATTATTTCAGAAGCTTGTAGTTTTGAGCGGTTTTAACAGTCAGGTTAAAATGGCGTGAAATATTACTGATACAACCGAAAACCGACGATCGACGCGTTTCGTAACGCGACGGTTTACTCGGTGCGAGAGCGTTACGGAGATGCTCAACAAACCCCAGACGCTACAAGAGAGACGTTGTGGACAGAGTACGTTTCAAGAAGAGTCTGGCGATTTCTTATTTTCTTTCACATACTTCTCACGAAATGACGAGGACGAGAAATTTAGAGAAATTAGATGGCGGTTTATCGACATCCATTCTCTCCCCGGGCTTTGGTGAATAGAACAAGAAAGGGGGGAGCAGATGATGGTACTATAAGTACCCTCTGGCAAACAACGTAAGGTGCTTTGCCGACTACTTATGTAGATGCAGATAAACAATCAATAGCGAGGCTTGCAGGACAGTTGCTCAGTACTGCATCTGTATCTGACTGATGTCTGTATGTTGTATTAGTTTGTAGTAAGTTCCTATGGGACCAAACTGCTTAGGTCATCGGTCCCTAGGCTCACACACTGCTTAATCTAACTTCCGCTAAGAACAACACATAGACACCCACGCCCGAGGGTAGGCTCGAGCCTCCGGCGGGGGGAGCGCCGAAATGTGGCAAAGCGTCTCTGACCGCGCGGCTGCCCCGTTCGTCTCGTATTAGTCGACCGCAAAATTCCAGATTGAAACTTTCACTTTCCACTGGAGCGCGCTATGATATGAAACTTCGTGGCAGATTAAAACTGTGTGCCGGATCGAGAACAGAACTCGAGACACTTGCCTTTCACAGGCAATGAGCTACACAAACACAGAAACACGACTCACGACCCCTTTCTTTTCGGCTGTACTTCCGCCAGTACCTCGTCTGCTACATTCCTTGCGCAGGCCAGTTGGTAGAGTGCTGGCCCGCGAAAGCCCAACCTTTCGAGTATCAGTGGCGGTTCCGGAACACAATTTTAATGTGCCAGGAAGTTTCGACCAAAATATTGTTTCACCTCTGAGTGAGTGCGATTTGGTCCGCTCATTGTGTCAGCGCGTAATCGGCGTTGGTATTATACGCACAACTGACCTGAAGGCATTGACAATGCGATGCGATCCTTAATGTGATTGTTTACTGTCACGTCGCTGCGTGTTTTCGATAGCAGCAAAGTGCAAAAATATCGTGGTTAAGTAGTACAGTTACGGAACCACCTCGCTGATGCAGCTTTCTCAATACAAACACGTTACGGAGCTTACCCAGCGCTCGGGCTGCGCCTGAACCTGTGACGTCAGCGCGGTCAGCAGTAGACAGATGAGCAGCGCGGCGACCTGCATGGCTGCGACTGGCTGTTGGACTCCGCGGTGAGGGCCGCTATATTGACGCTTCCGCGTGCTTCCCCTCCCGCCTAGCTCGCCCACGCAATCCGTCTAGCGCGCACGTCCTCTACACACACACACACACACACACACACACACACACACAGAGCGTCTTCCATGGCCGTCATTCCGTAACACTCTCACCTCCCCGTGTGCGCCACGTTTGTGGAATAAGATATTGCGGTAGCCATCCCACACGATAGCTTGGGTTTTTTTCCCTTCTACTCAGATGTATTTCAGCGTGTCTGAGTCTTCTCTTTTCGATTAAAATGCCATTGCACTTACCACGTAAGGTACGGTCTCTCAGGGGGTTTACCTGGCATCGGTGCTCTGTGGAAAATTCGCCACTGTTGGTATTTTTCATAGCCGAATGCTAATAGTTTGCCGTACGCTGTTACCAATGCCCATCTCCCGAACAAACGCCACGCAAATTAGAATGGTGTGTGTGGATGAAAAAAAAATAGTGAATGCATTCTGCACAGAGGGAGACCAAGTATGCAAGTATGTGGCACTCATCGATCGCTCTTTTCTTTTTAACCTCTAAGTAGCTGTGATATTAGTAGCGGTAGTAGTTTTATTCATCTTTGAAATACATTTCTAAATTGCGTCAGGTAAATGCTCCTTCTTTAAACCGCTGCAGACAAATGCCAAGATGGTTCCTCTGAAACAGAAATTCGCGTATCTTTAGTAAAATCGATGCACAAAGCGTAGGACAAAAAATCGCTAAGTGCTTCTAAGGCTTCTATCTAGTCCCTAGCTGACCAGTCTGGTGTGGCAGTAGAAGATAGCAAAAGTAAAGCCGAAGTTTTAAATTTCGGGTTTATGAAATCATTCAAGCAGGAGAATCGTACAAACATACCATAGTTTGACCAACGCACAGACTCCCATACGGAGAACATAGTAATAAACATCGCTGGTGTAGAGAAACAATTGAAAGCAAATTAGTCGCCAGGTCTTGATGAAATCCCATTTCGGTTTTACAAAGAGTACTCTACAGCATTGACCCCTTATTTAGCTTTCATTTATGGCGCATATCTCGCCAAACGGAAAGTTCCAAGTGACTGGAAAAAGAGTGCAGATAACTCCTGCAAATAAGAAGGGTAAAAGAACGGACTTGCAAAATTACAGACCAATATCTTTATCATCGAATTTGCTGCAGACTCCTTGAACATATTCTCAGTTGGAATATAATAAATTTCCTTGAGGAGGGAAAAGCTTCTGTCCACAAATCAGCACATTTTTAGGAAGCATCGCACGTGCGAAACTCAGCTTGCCCTTTGCTCACAAGAGATGCTGCGATCTATGGATGAAGGGCAACAGGCGGATTCCACATTCCTAGATTTCCGTAAAGCATTTGATATGCTGCCACTCCGCCGACTGGTAACGAAGCTACAAGCGTATGGAATAGGTTCCCAGATATGTGAGTGGCTCGAACACTTTTCAAGTAACAGAACCCAGTATCTTGTCCTCGACGGCGAGTGTTCATCAGAGACAAGAGTATCTTCAAGAATATCCCAGGGACGTGTGATAATACTGCTGTTATATTACATATACATACATACATATGTATAATGAGATCTGCCAGACAGATGATGCTGCAGTGTATGGGAAGGTGTCGTCGTTGATGGGCTGTAGAAGGATTCGAGATGACTTAGACATAATTTGTAATTGGTGTGATAAATGGTAGCTATCTAAAAATGCAGAGAAATGTAAGTTAACGCAGATAGATAGGAAAAATCAATCCACAATGCTCGAAAACAGTGCTGCTTCACACAATCACGTCGATTAAATTTCTAGCGTAAAGTTGCAAAGCAATATGGAATGGAATGACCATGTAAGCACTGTAGTAGGGAAGGCGAATGGTCGGTTTATTTGGAGACTTTTAGGAAAGTCTGACTCTTCTGTAAAGGAAACAGCGTGTAGGACACTAGTGTGACTCATCGGTCAGTGCCGTTCTAGTATTTTGGATCCGAACTAGGTCGGATTAAAGAAAGATATCGAAGCAATTCAGAGGCGCGTTACTAAATTTGTTACCGGTAGGTTCGAACAACACGCAGGCATTACGGATATGCTTCAGGAACTCAAATGGGAGTCACCGGAGGGAAGGCTACGTTTTTTCGAGGAACACTACTGCGCAAATCTGGAGAACCGGCATCTGAGGCTGACCACAGAGCGATTCTACTGCCGCCAACGTACATTTTCCGCAAGGACATCGAAGGTAAGATAAGAGAAGTTAGAACTCATGAGGAGGCTTATACACAGTCGCTTTCCGTCGCTCTGTTTGCGAGTGGAACAGGGGAGGGAATGACTAGTAGTGGAACAGGGTACCCTTCGGCAAACACGCTGCGTTGGCTTGTGGAGTGTGTATGCAGACGTACGAGGCATGTTTTGTTAAGTAAGTACCGGTTTGAAATTAAAAAGAGACGTGCTAAGGTATCTCAATAATTTTGTTTTTACATGAAAGCCGGTACCTTAATCTACGCACTGACGCGATTGCGGTCTGATTCTTCCTTGTTTAAGTTGCGTACTGAGTGTTTAAGATGCCTCCGATAATCGTGAGTCACGCGGACTGTGAAGTACGGGCTGTTATAAGATTTCTTAGTGCTAAAGGCCTAAAAGCGATCCATATTCGTCGTAAGATCTATGCAGTTTACGGAGAAAACATTATGAGTGATGGAATGATAAGAAAGTGGGTGAGAGCATTTAAAGATGGCCGCACAAATGTGCATGATGAACAACGGAGTGGTCGTCCTTCGGTCGTTAATGAAATTTTGGTGCAGGAAGTGGACAATAAGGTGAGAGAAAACAGACGCTTTACGATTTCCTCCTTCGGGATGACTTTCCTATTGTTCCTCATAGTGTTTTGTATGGCATTGTGACCGTGCACTTGAATTACCGAAAATTGTGCGCACGTTGGGTACCGAAAATGTTGACGGATGTGCACAAAACTTAACGTTTAGACAGCGCATTGACTTTCCTCGAGCGGTACCACAACGACGGTGATGATTTCTTAAGCCAAATTGTTACGGGCAATGAAACATGGGTGGCCAACGTCACACCAGAATCAAAGTAACAGTCCATGGGAGTTGAGGAAGGGCATCGTTTTGCTGCAAGACAATGCCCGTCCGCATGTGGCGAATCAGACCAAAGATCTCATAACATCTTTTCGATGGGAAACTCTAGATCATACTCCGTACAGCCCCGATCTTGCGCCCAGTGACTACCATCTGTTCCTGCATTTGAAGAAGCACCTGGGCGGTCAGCGTCTTCAAGACGCTGACAAAGTCAAAACAGTGGTGATGCAGTGCTTAAGAAGTCAGGCGGCAGACTTCTATAAGGAAGGTAGTTAAAAACTGGTACAACGTTATGACAAGTGCCTCAGTATTGACGGAAATTATGTGGAAAAGTTGATTAAGGTACAGGCTTTCATTTAAAAATAAAATTATTGAGATATCTTAGCACGTCTTTTTTTAATTTCAAAACGGTACTTACTTAAAAAACACGCCTCGTACTTGTAGATGTGGATGTAGAAAAGGACACGACCGAATTCTTTCCACTGTGCGGCTGGTTCCAGCGGAGGTTCGAGTCCTCCCTCGGGCATGGGAGTGTGTGTTTGTCCTTAGGATAATTTAGGTTAAGTAGTGTGTAAGCTTAGGGACTGACGACCTTAGCAGTTAAGTCCCATAAGATTTCACACACATTTGAACTTTTTTTTTTCGAATCCCTTCCCCATTTTCCGTAATCGCTGCCTCTGCTTCTCTATGGACGTCGCTGTCGATGAGGCATTAAACTCTCGTCTTTTTCTTTTAAACTCATTTTTACAAGGATATTCGACATGTCGTGATATTACAATTTAAGAACAATAAAATAGCATAACTAATATATACAGGAATTGATGTACTGACAGGACTGGTTTGACAAGGATGGAGCAGGTAGTCGATCGTAGCCTTGTAGTAGGAATCATCCCATCATTTGCCTTAATTTATGGAAAACATGGAAAACCTTATTCAGGAGGGCTGTAAGGAATTAGAGTCTTCATACTCCCGAATAGAAGGCCAGTTCTGCTTATAACAGTGCAACATCGTTCGCTTTATTCCTGGTGCAGAATGCTGTTTTGCAAAGAAGACATTTAATAATATAAAAAGCTAGTGTTACAGCGTTCATTCACTTTTTACTACCGATCACTACACACACTACGTACTTATTATTACATAATGTAAAACTACACTTACTATCAGATGACACGAAGGCGATAGCGACGATGTTTGGCTTCCATTTTGTGTACCGCAACTTCTCATTGGCTAGACTGAAAAACTGAGTCACCATCCCTCTGAAATGAGTGAAATGTGTAACTATTATTCACTGCATAACTTTGACAGTAAGGTTTTCCAGAAAAGGAGAAAACAGTGTGCAAGAGTTATGTGAAAAAATAGTTTATTGTTATAAATTGCTTGAGCTACTTTTACTAAACCCCTACTCAGTGTTATCTAAATAAGCATTCCCTGTGCAAAGTATATTGCTTAAGAGACACTTTCTAACAGCGCTTTTAAGTAAGTTTGCTTAAGTAATCTGCTCGCGCAGTTTGTGTTACGTTGTTCATCCTCACCGTGTCTCTCCCCCTACACTATTTAATGTAACAAAGAACCGTATAGTAGGAGAAAAATCGCTTCTTTGATAAACAAAAATGACTTGTGCGTGTGTTATATTAAATATCTGCTAACGAATGCTTAATATTGACTGCGACCATTTGCTGCCATAATGTAATTTTATAAACTATTATTTTCCTATTTCTCACTTTTAGAGCCTCTGAGGATTCGTTATCAGTTAGTGGGAGTCATTTTTGCAGCAGGTGCAACTAGTCCCTGGCTTCGTGACGATGTTATGTAATTCCGTAATTTATAAGCAGTTTAAAAACATCCGTTTCAAGTAAGTGCAGAAAATACAGCACTTAGATGCGTGTAATTTAAGAAACTATCCAATAATTTAACTCAGTGTCAGTGATCGGCGGCCAGAACGGCTGGAACAAATACGCTGAAGAGCCAAGAAACTGGTACACCCGCCTAATGCCGTGTAGGACCCCCGCGAGCACGCACAAGTGCTGCAACACGACGTTGCCGGGACTCGACTCTTCTCTGAAGTACTGCTGGAGGGAACTGACACCACGAATCCTGTAGGGCTGTCCATAAATCCGTAAGAGTACGAGGTGGTGAAGATCTCTTCTGAACAGCATGTTGCAAGACATTCCACATATGCTAAATAATATTCATGTCTTTAGAGTTTGGTGGTCAGCGGAAGTGGTTAAACTCAGAAGAGTGTTTTTGGAGCCACTCTGCAGCAATTCTGGATGTGTGGGGTGTCGTATTGTCCTGCTGGAACTGTCCAGTTGATGGAACGCATAATAGACATGAACGGATGCAGATTGTCAGACAGGATGCTTACGTACATGTCAGCTGTCAGAGTCGTATCTAGCCATATCAGAGGCCATATATCACTCCAACTGCACACGCACCACACCATTACAGAGCCTCCACCAGCTTGAACGGTCCCCTGTTGACATGCAGGGTCCATGGATTCATGAGATTGTCTCCGTACCTGTGCACATCCATCCGCTCAATACAATTTGAAACGACACTCATCCGACCAGGCAACATATTTCCAGTCATCAAGAGTCCAATGCTGGTGTTGACGGGCCCAGGCGAGGCACATGCTTTGTGTCGAGCAGTCATCAAGGATGCACGAGTGAGCCTTCTGCTTCGAAAGCCCATATCGATGACGTTTAATTGAATGGTTCGCACGCTGACACTTGCTGATGGCCGAGTTTTGAAATATGCAGCAATCTGCGGAAGGGTTGCACTTCTGCCACGTTGAACGATTCTCTTCAGTCGTCGTTGGTCTCGTTCTTGCAGGATCTTTTCCCGGCTGCAGCGATGCCGGAGATTTATATTTTACCCGAGTCCTTATATTCACGGTACACTCGTGAAATGCGCGTGCGGGAAAGTTCTCACTTTATCGCTACTTGGACACGCTGTGTCCCATCGCTCGTGGCGCCGACTATACCACCACGTTCAGACTCACTTAAATCTTGATAACCTGCCATTTTAGCCCCTGTACCCGATCTAACAACTGCGCCAGACACTTGCGTTATATAGGCGTTGCCGACAGCATCGCCGTATTCTACCTGTTTACATATCCATGTATTTGAATACGCATGCCCAGACCAGTTTCTTTAGTGCTTCAAAGTACATGTCCCGCAGCTTAATATTTACGTCGATACACTGTCAGTTTTAAAAGAAAATAGTTAGAACCATGTGAAATAATAAAGACATTTGAAAATTAACTGTTAGGCTAACCACAAACAATGTAAAATCAATAGGTACATCCAGTGCTGATTCCTTTTCACAATCATTCTGACATTCTAATGGTGAAAAGCGCAAAAAACTAGCATTTCACCTATTGAGTGGTTGGGCAGGAATTTTAACTTTCAAATTCAGCACAGTCATTCAGTATATGGTCCTCCATCTCTGGCGAGAGGAATGAGCGGGGTCTTCCCTTGTTCACCTTTAGGGATGCTGGGGAACCTGTGTGCCAAAGACGTTATAAAAGACGGCTGAACAACTTACTTGGTGGTAGTCTTAGTCATATCCACAACATCTTTCATCCTCCCCTACAAACAACTGTTCCGGACCTATATTTATTCGGCTTGGATGTCTTGTTTCGATGAGTACTAATATCCCTCGAAATATTCGACACTTTCTTTCACACACCGTACTTGGCACATACATGCAAACATTTGAAATGCGATTTCTAAGAAGAATTGCAGGTGTAATAATAGTTGAATGATGGGAAACGAAGATAACAGAACTCTATATACAACCATGCAATAAGACAAAGTACTATTGCAATTACGGAACAACAAATCCCAGTGGCAACAAAGGGGGAAAAAACAGACTACTTTGAACGGAACAGGTGTAACTCTCAGTCCATGAATAATAATAATCACCACCTTCGGTATTTACAAGCACTACTTTTACACAATATCCACAATGTTATTGCACAGTAATATACGTTTATGTATTGGCTCGAATCGTCAACGTCAACACCATCATTGCGACCACCACTACCATCACCAGCACCATCAGCCCTTTGACATCCATTGCTGCATACAGGTCTCCTGATGCAACTTTTTTTTGTCATCAGTCGTCTGACTGGTTTGCTGAGGCCCGCCAGGAATTCCTTTCCTGTGCCGACCTTTGCATTACAGGGAAGCACTTGCAGCCGATTTTTTGTTGGACGTATTCCAATCTCTGTCTTACCCTGCAATTTTTACGCTCTACAGCTTCCTCGAGAACCATGGATATTATTACTTGATGTTTTAATAAAAGTCCTATCACCCTGCCATTTCTTCCTGTCGACTTTTTCCACAAATTCATCTCCTTTTCGATTCTGTGGAGACCTTATTTCTCATATTATCGGTCCACCAAATTATCTACACCCTTCTATAACACCACACCTCAAACGCTTCTATTCTCTTCTTCTTCGGCTTTCCCTTAGGCCATGATTCACTTCCTTACAGCTGTGTTTCAAACGAACATTCTCAGAAATTTATTTCTCAAATTAAAGTCGATGTTTAATACTAATAGACCTCTTTGGCGTGGAACGCCCACTTCGTCTATGCTTGTCTGCTCCTACGTTCTTCCACGCTTCATCCGTTGTGTTGAATTTTTTTCTACGATAGCAAACTTTCTTTACTTTGTCAACTTGGTGGTTCCCAAATTCGATGTCAAAATTTATCGCTAATCTCATTTCTACCATTCCGTATTACTTCTGTCTTTGTTCGGTTTACTATCAAACCATATTGTGTGCTCGTTGGACTGTTCGTTCCTGCGCTTCTTCCTCGCTTTTGCTCATCAGGACAGTAATTCATCGGTGAACCTTATCACTGATATTTTACCTTGAACTTATCTCAGTATTGATCTTTCTTTCGTTTCCATCATTGCTTCTTGCATGTATATATGAGCAGCAGGGGCGAAAGACTGCAGCCCAGTTTTACACCCTTTTTAATGCGAGCACTGCATTCTAGGTCTTCCACCCTTATTAATACCTCTTGGTTCTTTTACGTATCGTATATTGTCTGACTTTCCCTATTTTCCTGGCAATCTTGCACCATTTTATTCTTTCGAACGCATATTCCAAATCGACATATCCCCGAATGTCCCTTGATTTTTCTAAAGTCTTGCTTCCATTATCAAGTGTAACGTCAGACCCACCTCTCCAGAGGATTTACCTTTTATAGGGTCAAACTAACCATCATCTAACAGATTTTCAGTTTTCTTTTCTATTCTTCTGTGCACTATTATTGCTAGCACCTTGGATGCGCGAGCTGTTAACCTGATTTTATGATAGTTCTCGCACTTCTCTGTCGTTGCTATCTTCGGGATAGTGTGGATGATATTATTCCGATAGGTTGATTAGTCGTATGGTTGCCACCATCCTTCATTGATTTTAGAATTTCTGTAGTAATGGTATCTAAACCTTGCGCTATATTTGATCGCAAGTGTACCAGAGCTCTGCTAAACTCGCACGCTAATATTTCATCTCCTGCGTCTTCCACATCAACTCCCATTTCTTCTTCTATCACGTCATCAGACAGTTCCTTCCCCTTTCCGTAGCCATTTCGCCTTGGATTTGCTGCACTTCCTGCTTATTTCATTGCCAAGCGGCTTACAATGTCGTATTCCCAACTTTTTCGGGACATCTTTTCAGTCCCTTCTCTCGTCGAACAATCGAGGCGCTGAGCACCGTGAAGATGTAACGCCCGACTTCCTCGATTTTGATTTTAGCAAGTATGCATGCTCCTGACATCTGTCGATCTTATGGTGAACTAGCTTTATCTATGCTGTAGGCCCACATTGTATATATGAACATTTAAGGCAAAGTGTCTCACCGATTTCTCTGGTACTAGTTTTCACATGGTCCCAAAGCACAGAGCGTAATTTTGTTTCTTTGTTCTGCGTAATTGTTATCTGGGCTGCCAACATAATTTAGTGTCTACATCATTTATGTAGTAGTAGTAGTAGTAGTAGTAGTACTTCGTAATTGGAGGTATATCGGTAGTTTTAGTCGAAACTCAAATCACAGAACGTGCTTAATGAAAATGATGGTAACGAGGACCACGAATCGCTGGAGTAAGTCATCACAAGTGTATGCGTGGTGCACTTAGTATGTGTTCCTTATATTCTGAAAAAAGAAACACTATTGTCACTAGGAGACATATGGAAATTTTGTGACTTAACATTAATAATAAATATAGGCACTGATAACGAGAAGTGCCTAAAGCACACCATCGTCGGGCCCATATGGAAGGAATGTCAGAGAAATCGATTAGACAGATTTTAGTGAATGTTCACGTGTACAGTGTGGGTCTACAGCACAGATAAACCTAACTCACCATAAGCTCAAAATATGTCAGGAGTATGTGTACAAGCCACAATCTCAAAATCAACAACGATGTGCATTAGGCCCTTATCTGTCTCAGTGCTTCATATAATCCTAAATATTAATTAATATTTTGTATCAAAGTGGGTATATTATTTTTTCATATGATTGAGGCTTGGTTAAGAAAAAGGTCTAACCTATGACACTGGCGCTTTTTCTACAAATATGATTTTCACATACATCTATTTTTCTCGAAACTGTGTTCTTGTTTTGGGCCCTTATGGTTCTCAGTGCCTCAACTGAATTACTTACTCTGTTACCCAAGGATTCCTCGCAGCTACCTTCCTTGTACCCTTTTTTCTGTCAATTTTCTGTGACACCACTTTTTAGAGATGTCAGTTCCTCGTCGATTGAATTGTTTTGGTATTCATTGTAACATTATCTACAGCCAACTTCGTTCCGTACTTCAGTATCCCACTTCTCTCCACATCGGTTCTTTTGAACGATTCTCTTAAATTTCAGTTTGTTGTTAAGCGTTATTAAACAGTAATCTGTAGCTATATCTCCTCGTGAGTACTCCTTTTAATTCATTTTCCGATTTCGGAATATACGTTTATACATAAGCTCAGTTACTAGTGTTACATTTATGTCAAATCATCATCATCATATGGCCATATCTTCATCATCTTCTTCTTTTTTCTTCTTCTTCATCACCAGCACCACCCCTTTGACATCCAAGGCCGGATAAAGGTCTCCTCATGCGCATTCCTGTTGCCCTTTCATCTTTTCTGATGGTATTTACGTACGTTCTACCTTCTTGGCCTTTTCTTATGTAAAGGACTCCAGTAAAGAACTAGTAGACCAAATGTCCAGCCACGTCCATTCCATTTTTAATACAGTCGTAAATACACCACCCATCAGAAGTATCTAGACATCCCTATGTAACACAAAATTCAGCACTAGCTGTCACGAGAGGGGGACCTGTCACTACCAAACGAGGCGGGGAGTATCGTGTTGTTAATAGAGAAGCAGCAACAGCAAAATGGGTGGGTCAGATGAGCTCAGTGACTTCGAAGATTCACTAGTCAGGGGATGTCACTCAGGTAACAAATCAATCAGAGACATTTCACCCCAACTGTAGCTGACCAACGCAATTGTTGATGATGTGATTTTCAAGTGGAAACGCCAAGGAAAAACCATAGCTAAACCAAGACCAGGCAGACCCCATGTACTGACAGACAGGGACTGTCCAGCATTGCGGAGGGCGACTGTTAAAAGTCGCATGAAATCAGCAGAAGGAATCACTCATGATTTCCAAAGTGTTACCAGCAGTCTGGCCAGCACACTGGTTGGGGTATGGTTTGAAAAGAATGGCCTACAGTGGTCAAGGAACTCCTCATAAGGCACACATTTCTGTAGTCAATGACAAGCGACACTTGAGGTGGTGTAAAAATCGACGCCAGTGGACAGTGGATGACTGAAAACGAGTCATTTGGAGAGATGAATCACGACATACCGCATGGCAATCCGATGGAAGGGTTTGGGTTTGGCCAATGCTTGGAGAACACTGTCTGGCACCATGTGTAGTGCGAACAGTGAAGTATGGAGGAGGTGATGTTACGGCATGGGGGGCGGGGGGTGTTTATCATGGTTAGGGCGTGATACGCTTGTTGCTCTGAAGGAAACGCAAAATGGGGAAGGATATCAGCAGATTTTACGTACAAAAGAGGAAACGTTCGGAGACGATGATTACATCAGGATGACAATGCACTCCGTTACAATGCAGCATCTGTGTGGCAATGGTTTCTGGACAGTAACATCTACATCTACATCTATACTCCACGAGCCACCTTACGGTGTGTGGCGGAGGGTACTTATTGTACCACTATCTGATCCCCCCTTCCCTGTTCCATTCACGAATTGTGCGTGGGAAGAACGACTGCTTGTAAGTCTCCGTATTTGCTCTAATTTCTCGGATCTTTTCGTTGTGATCATTACGCGAGATATATGTGGGCGGTAGTAATATGTTGCCCATCTCTTCCCGGAATGTGCTCTCTCGTAATTTCGATAATAAACCTCTCCGTATTGCGTAACGCCTTTCTTGAAGTGTCCGCCACTGGAGCTTGTTCAGCATCTCCGTAACGCTCTCGCGCTGACTAAATGTCCCCATGACGAATCGCGCTGCTTTTCGCTGGATCATGTCTATCTCTTCTATTAATCCAACCTGGTAAGGGTCCCATACTGATGAGCAATACTCAAGAATCGGACGAACAAGCGTTTTGTAAGCTACTTCTTTCGTCGATGAGTCACATTTTCTTAGAATTCTTCCTATGAATCTCAACCTGGCGCCTGCTTTTCCCACTATTTGTTTTATGTGATCATTCCACTTCAGATCGCTCTGGATAGTAACTCCTAAGTATTTTACGGTCGTTACCGCTTCCAATGATTTACCACCTATGGCATAATCGTACTGGAATGGATTTCTGCCCCTATGTATGCGCATTATATTACATTTATCTACGTTTAGGGAAAGCTGCCAGCTGTCGCACCATGCATTAATCCTCTGCAGGTCCTCCTGGAGTACGTACGAGTCTTCTGATGTTGCTACTTTCTTGTAGACAACCGTGTCATCTGCAAATAGCCTCACGGAGCTACCGATGTTGTCAACTAAGTCATTTATGTATATTGTAAACAATAAAGGTCCTATCACGCTTCCCTGCGGTACTCCCGAAATTACCTCTACATCTGCAGATTTTGAACCGTTAAGAATGACATGTTGTGTTCTTTCTTCTAGGAAATCCTGAATCCAATCACAAACCTGGTCCGATATTCCGTAAGCTCGTATTTTTTTCACTAAACGTAAGTGCGGAACCGTATCAAATGCCTTCCTGAAGTGCAGGAATACGGCATCAATCTGCTCGCCAGTGTCTACGGCACTGTGAATTTCTTGGGCAAATAGGGCGAGCTGAGTTTCACATGATCTCTGTTTGCGGAATCCATGTTGGTTATGATGAAGGAGATTTGTATTATCTAAGAACGTCATAATACGAGAACACAAAACATGTTCCATTATTCTACAACAGATTGACGTAAGCGAAATAGGCCTATAATTATTCGCATCTGATTTATGACCCTTCTTGAAAATGGGAACGACCATTCCAGAAATGGTCGACCTGCCCAGAGTTCCGGCCTCAACGGAACGGAAGAAGTTGGAAAGTCAACTTCGCTCTAGACTCCGGCTTTCCAACATCACTAGCTTCTCTGGTTTCGGTTCTCGATGATTTTGCGAGTAATAACCGTTCACACAGAGGAACAAACATCCTACTTCTCTTCCGTTCCCTTTACTTCCTGTTCCTTGACCTTGGAAAAATACAAGAACGTCTTTGAAATTCCAATATCCTTGAAATGGCTCTGAGCACTATGGGACTCAACTGCTGAGGTCATTAGTCCCCTAGAACTTAGAACTAGTTAAACCTAACTAACCTAAGGACGTCACACACATCCATGCCCGAGGCAGGATTCGAACCTGCGACCGTAGCGGTCTCGCGGTTCCAGACTGCAGCGCCAGAACCGCGCGGCCACTTCGGCCGGCTCCAATATTCTTTCCAAATCTATTTAGTTCTAATGAACTATCTCTCCCTTATCGAATCTTTTTCATCCAACCTCTGATGTCATGTAATCAGAAAAAGTACCAATGTCTATGTGGTCAAACTCACTGTACAAGTGCACATAGGACACCGCTTTTCTGCCCCTTTATTCTGTCCACCAGAAATCTCAGAGATCCCCCAGATCCATCTCAACCTGTTGATCTTCTGGTGTAAGTAGTGGCTCCTCGAAATCCATCCAATACCCAACCAGTGTTTCTAGGACGAAACAAACACATCTTCAGTCTCCATAACTTTTGAAACTTCCTGGCAGATTAAAACTGTGTGCCCGACCGAGACTCGAACTCGGGACCTTTGCCTTTCGCGGGCAAGTGCTCTACCATCTGAGCTACCGAAGCACGACTCACGCCCGGTGCTCACAGCTTTACTTCTGCCAGTACCTCGTCTCCTACCTTCCAAACTTTACAGATGCTCTCCTGCGAACCTTGCAGAACTAGCACTCCTGAAAGAAAGGATATTGCGGAGACATGGCTTAGCCACAGCCTGGGGGATGTTTCCAGAATGAGATTTTCATTCTGCAGCGGAGTGTGCGCTGATATGAAACTTCCTGGCACATTAAAACTGTGTGCCCGACCGAGACTCGAACTCGGGACCTTTGCCTTTCGCGGGCAAGTGCTCTACCATCTGAGCTACCGAAGCACGACTCACGCCCGGTACTCACAGCTTTACTTCTGCCAGTACCTCGTCTCCTACCTTCCAAACTTTACAGATGCTCTCCTGCGAACCTTGCAGAACTAGCACTCCTGAAAGAAAGGATATTGCGGAGAGTTTGGAAGGTAGGAGACGAGGTACTGGCAGAAGTAAAGCTGTGAGTACCGGGTGTGAGTCGTGCTTCGGTAGCTCAGATGGTAGAGCACTTGCCCGCGAAAGGCAAAGGTCCCGAGTTCGAGTCTCGGTCGGGCACACAGTTTTAATCTGCCAGGAAGTTTCATATCAGCGCACACTCCGCTGCAGACTGAAAATCTCATTCTGGATCCATAACTTTTATTTTACTATGTACAATCTCAACGGTAAGCGAACATGAATCCCCCACCTAATATGTGAATTATATGTATGCATTTTAATCGTACAAACTTTTTAATTTTATTTTTACTGTCATGATTTCTGCCTTAAGCCATTATCAAGTACGACAATGTTAGTTACAATTAGAGTTTGTTAAGTGATGTTATCGTCAAGATCTATTGAACTGGGTGTCCGAATGTGTAGATAAGTATAAAGTGCGAAATGAATGACAGACAGGTAACGAACGTGTTTTCAAACCATAAAACAAGTGAGCCACAGAATGGACATTAACACGGTAGTTACATGTTTGAATTCCGTGAATATAATAATTTCAAGTAAGAGGAAGAGGGAAATTTATATACAGGCCAAAGTAAGTCAATATACGTCACTACCTGCATACTACAAAAAGTACTTCACCATTTTAAGGGAAGTCATGAGAAGGTCCAGAAGTATGCACGTGCCAATAAAAATAAATATTGCAGATAATAATATTAAAACTACATGGGATATTGTCAAACGAGAGACAGGACAACCAGCCAGTGTACAAGATACCATAACAGTTAAACTAAATGACAATGTTGTGACTGTTAATTCACAAGTTACAAGTATTTTGAACAATGAGATACTGAATATAGCAACTAGAAGTAGTAAAATCATCCTTCACTGAAACTAACAGAATTCTGAATATTCTAAAAGACGAAAGATCATATCATGCTGATGGCATTCTGAAAAACTTGTTCCAAGTTCATACGTAATATGCTTAGCGATATATGCAGTGCACAACTGTCATAGGGAATTTTTAAAAAGCAAACACACTATATTCAGTCCTGTACAGCAAACAGAATCATACTAACAAGTGATATTGTGCAGATTAACAGCAGTCAGTAAGTAGGGTAGAATATTGATGAAAATGTGAACTGGAAGAAGCATATTACCTTACCTCTCAAACAATTACGTTCGGCTACTTTTGCTCGTCGTATAATTGCGAATATTGTAAACAAATCAATCAACCTTATTACATATTTTCCGTATTTCCACTGCTGCTTTGAATGAAACGTGGTTCAAGCCTTCAACATCAGTTCATTTCTAAGGATACAATTTGGTAATGTTGGGTAAGCTAGAGGTTAATGGAGGAGCGACACTATTAATAAAGAACAGCATCAATTACAAATAAAGAAAATGAAACTTTAATGTTCAAATGACTCAAGTGAGGTAGCTGCATAAATAGAAACCCCAAAGAGAAACTACAGTGTCATGTCCATATTCAAATACTCTACGAATGAAGGATGGGACATAAGGGTTTAACGTGTTTTCGATGTCAAGGTCATTAGAGACGGAGCACAAGCTCGAAGTGGGTCAAGGATGGGGAAGGAAACCTGCCGTTTCCTTTTCAAAGGAACCATCTCGGCATTCGCCTGGAGAGATTTAGGGAAATCACGGAATGTGAGTACAGTGTACTAACCACTGCACTCGATAAACTTCCTAAGATCATGACCAATAGCAATATCTGGCATCAACTGTTCATTAAACTCCATCGACCATTCGCTATTGATGGAGACTTTAATCCTCATTACAGCGCTTGGGGTATTGCTATTAACGACCCAGAAACGTGTGCCTTTGTAATGCAACTGAAGATATAGATTTGCTTATTCTGAATGTCGGCACTCTAGCAGTTACACTCGCTTTCAAATGACCACCTACAGGGGACTTGAGTCTGGTGTCCCTCGACATTAACAAAATTTGTAAATTGAAGGTCTTATGATGTTCCATGGGATCATACCATATTCCCACTAAAATAATAGTGAGCATCGAGCTAGGTAAAGGGAATAGGTATTATTCGAACAGTTCACGGAAAATACTGAATACCAGGTGGAAGAAATACCCAAAACTAATACAGGAAGTACTCTGGAAACAAACTCTTGTATGGAACCAAGGGAAGCTTACGACTTTCTTACTCCTGGCATACGTCTAGCGGAAACAAATTTAATATTCTAGCGGAAAACATTTGTATTGTGTGAAACAGGCAGTTTCCCGTTGGGACTGACTGCCTCAAATCATTTATCTTAGGGAACAAGTAATAGAGCGATTCCTCGAATAGAGAACACAAGACTCAGACACTAGGAGACTTATCGATGAAACAGAAAAGGCGCGGTTCACCTACTGTAATAGCTTGAATAAGGACTGCAGCATTTCAGAGACGTAGAGGACAGATCGATCTCTAAAATATATTACTATGTTTGGTTCTCCAGTACTGAATCCAGTATGATTAGAAGAATTCGTGACGGAAGTAGCTGCTCCATCTTTCCTGACATCCCATATCTTTTCCGCATTATACAGATTAGAATAATCCTCTATTAGCTCCATGCACTTGACATTTCACTGGCTTAGGATAACTTCCAAGACCACGAATTCCTATTCAAAAGATGCTATATTCCGACTCTTCTATCTGCTCCTTCAGTTTGTGCGCGAACCTTTAAAATCACTGTATACGAAAGCTTAGCTTGAAATCCAATTTAGTAATTATCAAAGAAAAATTCATAGCGGATGTTCTTGAAAAATTCTCTACACTACTGAGAAATGAATAGAAGATATGTCGTCCAAACGTTTCCAAAACATCTAGATTTATTTACTCGACAAAACTGATGTAGTTACAACACATCAAACAATTTTCAGAAGGCAGACAATAACGCATTTTTATTTTATTCTTTGTCTCTTATTTTCTTTGTTATTCTAACTATCAAATAACGTAGGAAATTATTTTTCTCGATAAATAGATCTCGCTTTTTCAATGTGGAAAGGATTTTCTTGAAAAACGTGTATCTATGCACGTCTTATTTGTCTACAATGTAGGCCTTTTCTTCATTCAGATGTTGTAAAACGTAAATACTGTCTCGCTTTCAGGTATTTCGTCTCTCGTATGGAAGAACGATTCTAAATTTAGTCAACATCTATAATCTGAAAGCCACTTTACGGTTTGTGGCGGATGGTACCTTGTGTACCAGTGTCACTTTGTAACGGAACCTATTAAAGGCTTTATTATAACGAAGTATGCGATACCCTCTTAATTGAACAAGTTTAACTAGCAATTATGATAATAGGAAAGTAATTGTGTATGTTAGCAATGGTTGCATAACATGTCTACATAAACAGTCAACCCATTAAAATATAATTAATAACTGTCTCACACAAAAGTTAACATCACTTGAAGACTGATACAGCAGATGTCATTATGTAAAAACACTAAATTCAACTGAAATAATTAACATGAAATACGAATAATATTGGTCAACTTACGTATTTTGGATCTCCTTAAATAAAAATTACCCAGTGAAACCTATTTATTCACTAGGACTGTTTTCACTCACTATTCACGTAAACACATCTGTTTTAAACGAGAACCACTGTAATTTTTAATAATTCGCGTTCTTTACTTATGTATGTACCTTTGAAAAACGGCCTTTTTGCAACAAAGAATTGTTCTGACAAGTTGATAAATCTGTCTGTCATTTTAATGACCTGTTAAATTATGTCACTCGATGTAAATTAATAACTTTTTTGCTCAAATTACAATAACAGATGGATGCCTGACTTATAAACCACATCTCTTCTTAGTAGTTCTTTGACAAGGTTATAAATAGAAGCAGCAAGAAGCCTCATCAGCTCAGTCTTGATAGAACTTTTGTAATGTGTGTATGTTATTGTCTTCTGTGGAAAAACAACGGAAATATGTTGTAACGGAAGTGTTACTCTGTACTGTGACAATGTCTTTGGGTGGTCAGCGGAGTTAAGATGGCTACCATGCAAATAAATAGTTGAAGTTCACTTATGCTGTCGTGCATTATTTATCAACAAGCACATCAACAACACGGGACCTCATCTTTTTACCCCTAGATGAATACATATAGAGCCAACATTAACATCAAGATGTATCAGTGACCCAGCCAGCAGCAGCAGCAACTACTACAATACAATTTAATGGCGCCAACCCAATTATCTACATCAAGTGCTAGCAAGCTTCGTATATTGGAGTGATATAGTGTGAATATAGGAATATCAACGATTGGGCGACCGCTATAATTGGGGGCTCGTCCGGGATCTTCAAGTGCATCGTTGATAATAGTGCAGCGATAAATTTCGTAAGTGCTTAGCACTACAGAAAAGTTTAATTGGTGCAGTGTAGCAACAGTGAAAATATATTAAAGCGAAAAAACGTGCGTATGTGCGACTACGAAAATTATTATCACACCACTCAGAAGATTAACATCTGGATTATATCAATGGAATTCATCAATCAAGACCGCAGCTTCGATAAAACCGAATAAAAGTGAAGAAAGTCAACAAGGAACACCGACCACGATATCATAGCAAAGCTACAGCGAAAAAGAGCAAGGTATTTTTTTTGTTGTTGTTTGAAAAAAAAGTGTTAAGATGTCTGTGGCTGAGAATGATGGAGTCGAAGTAAATGTAAAAACGGAAGATGGAGAGGGCGAAAAACTAAACCTGACAGATTGGTTAATAGGGTTTACAGCTCAAATAAGCTTGCAACTTAAACAATCGAGTGATCGAATAAATTTGAAATTTAAAGAAAACACAGATAGGCATGATCAATTAAGTACCCATCTCAATGGGGAAATATGAGGAAATTAAAACTACCCTCAGTAATGACACCAGAGAACAGTTAAAACACTTCAGAAAAGAATTTCAAGTTAAAGTAGAAAATTTAAATGAAAACATAAAAGCTAACACAGACAGCATTGTTGCCATTAACAACAGAGTAGATACTGAAGTAAAAAGATTAGATCAGAGAATAGACGAAACATAAGAAAACTTTAAACAAGAGTACAACCTGTATACCACTAATGTAGATACAAAAGCAGAAAATATAAAGGACCAAGTGTCCACTGTACACTCTAAACATACTCAACTGGAGGACGCTGTGACGTCCAACCAAATTTTCAACAGTCAAAATACAATGTATGGGCACATCCTAGTGAAATGCTTTCCCGGTGAAAATCTGCACCCTGTTGACTTTCTACACCAATGTCAGGATAACTTTGTAGTAGGAATGCCAGATAACGTAAAGATTAAGTTAGTAAAAAGATATCTAGAAGGAGAAACCCTGTCTTGGGCAAATGAAAATAATGATTCTTGGAATACTGTTGAGGAGTTTGAGGCTAAATTTATTTGCAAATTATGGTCACAATCCATACAAGCCAGATAAAAGCCAGAATTTCTAATTGGACCAGTGTATAGAGGGAAAGTAGGGGGGAATGCAAAAGTTGTGCAGAGATCAATTGAAAAACCTTACTCACTTGAATAACTCTTTTGATATTATTACACAGATTGATGTTTTAAAAATAAGGTTACCAGAGAGACTGCAGTGGGAATTGGTCTATGGACCAGTTGATTCAATGGAAGAGTTCCTGAAATATGTAGATAGATTGGACAGGGCCTTGGAAAGAGAAAATAACCAAAGTTTTGGTTCTAACAACAACCAGTATGGGGGGTGGAACAGGAATGTAAATAGAGATAATTATGGTAGGAGAGACTTTGAAAATTCTAGAAATAATGCTCCAACTAGGGGAGATAGGAGAGATGAAAATGGTTTCAGAAACAATACACATGAAGGAGGATGGAGGAGAGATAACAGGAATGATAGAAATAGGTATTGGGGAAGAGAACAAGATAGAAAGGGATTTGTTGAAATTAATGAACAAAACGACAACTACACACAGACAGACCAAGGGAACCAGCTGGGAAACGGTGGACAGCCCCACTAGATGTCCATAGTTCTTGGGCTAGACAATATTATGACAGGACAATACATAATCGAAACTGGGAAAGGAGAGGATACAATGTAAAGAGAAGGTATCACGAAACTACTGAAGTTATTAGAATGAATATATTTGAATTTAATAAACGTTTTTGATATACTATGATCAAAAATGATACAGTTAGTAAAAATCGTGTTCAAGCACAGGCAGTTAGTGAAAGTCCAGAAGTTGAAGGTATTGCAGAGTTCCATAGTTGGGCTGAAAAAGATATTTGTGTTAATAACAGGTCAGACACACCACAGATAGAATCTATTTTGGGGGATTTATTTGATAAAAAGGAGGATGATGAAGTGTTCAATGGAGCCAAAGACTCAGTCGCTGAGATTCAGGTACATAAGGGGGAAACTGAAAATGGGAATGTTGTGGAGAAGGAGGAAGAGATAATAGAGGAATATTTAAATAATGATCCTAAGACAAGCGATGTTATTGTTGAGAGTGTGGAGGAAGAAATAGAAGTATTTGTAGAATTGAAGAGTGATGATGAGGTAAAGATAAGTGATGTGACAAATATGAGTAATAATGGGGTTATTTTAAATGAAATACAGGAAATATGAGTAATAATGGGGTTATTTTAAATGAAATACAGGCTAGGGAATGTGTATCTGATGACGAGCTATTGGCTATTGGCTACTATGAAATACAAATCTATGAAAATGGTTGTTGTTGTTGTTGTTGTTGTGGTCTTCAGTCCTGAGACTGGTTTGATGCAGCTCTCCATGCTACTCTATCCTGTGCAAGTTTTTTCATCTCCCAGTACCTATTGCAGCCTACATCCTTCTGAATCTGCTTAGTGCATTCATCTCTTGGTCTGCCTCTACGATTTTTACCCTCCATGCTGCCCTCCAGCACCAAATTGGCGATCCCTTGATGCCTCAGAACATGTCCTATCAACCGATCCCTTGTTCTAGTCAAGTTGTGCCACAAACTCCTCTTCTCCCCAATTCTGTTCAATACCTCCTCATTAGTTATGTGATCTACCCATCTAATCTTCAGCATTCTTCTGTAGCACCACATTTCGAAAACTTCTATTCTCTTCTTGTCCAAACTATTTATCGTCCATGTTTCACTTCCATACATGGCTACACTCCATACAAATATTTTCAGAAATGACTTCCTGACACTTAAATCTATACTCGATGTTAACGAATTTCTCTTCTTCAGAAACGCTTTCCTTGCCATTGGCAGTCTACATTTTATATCCTCTCTACTTCGACCATCATCAGTTGTTTTGCTTCCCAAATAGCAAAACCCCTTTACTACATTAAGTGTCTCATTTCCTAATCTAATTCCCTCAACATCATCCGACTTTATTCGACTACATTCCATTATCCTCGTTTTGCTTTTGTTGATGTTCATCTTATACTCTCCTTTCGAGATACTGTCCATTCCGTTCAACTGCTCTTCCAACTCCTTTGCTGCCTCTGACAGAATTACAATTATTTCTTCTCCATGGATTTTAATACTTACTCCGAATTTTTGTTTTGTTTCTTTCACTGCTTGCTCAATATACAGATTGAATAACATCGGGGATAGGCTACAACCCTGTCTCAATCCCTTCCCAACCACTGCTTCCCTTTCGTGTCCCTCGACTCTTATAACTGCCATCTGGTTTCTGTACAAATTGTAAATAGCCTTTCGCTCCCTGTATTTTACCCCTGCCACCTTCAGAATTTGAAAGAGAGTATTCCAGTCAACGTTATGAAACGCTTTCTCTAAGTCTACAAATGCTAGGAACGTAGGTTTGCCTTTCCTTAATCTAGCTTCTAAGATAAGTCGTAGGGTCAGTATTGCCTCACGTGTTCCAACATTTCTACGGAATCCAAACTGATCTTCCCCGAGGCCAGCTTCTACCAGTTTTTCCATTCGTCTGTAAAGAATTCGTGTTAGTATTTTGCAGCTGTGACTTATTAAACCGATAATTCGGTAATTTTCACATCTGTCAACACCTGCTTTCTTTGGGATTGGAATTACAACATTCTTCTTGAAGTCTGAGGGAATTTCGCCTGTCTCATACATCTTACTCACCAGATGGTAGAGTTTTGTTAGGCCTGGCTCCCCCAAGGCTGTCAGTAGTTCTAATGGAATGTTGTCTACTCCCGGGGCCCTGTTTCGACTTAGGTCTTTCAGTGCTCTGTCAAACTCTTCACGCAGTATCGTATCTCCCATTGCATCTTCATCTACCTCCTCTTCCATTTCCATAATATTGTCTTCAAGAACATTGCCCCTGTATTGACCCTCTATATACTCCTTCCACCTCTCTGCTTTCCCTTCTTTGCTTAGAACTGGGTTTCCATCTGAGCTCTTAATATTCATGCAAGTGGTTCTCTTTTCTCGAAAGGTCTCTTTAATTTTCCTGTAGGCAGTATCTATCTTACCCCTCTTGAGATAAGCCTTTACATCCTTACATTTGTCCTCTAGCCATCCCTGCTTAGCCATTTTGCACTTCCTGTCGATCTTATTTTTGAGACGTTTGTATTCCTTTTTGCCTGCTTCACTTATTGCATTTTTGTATTTTCTCCTTTCATCAAGTAAATTCAGTATCTCTTCTGTTACCCAAAGATTTCTACTAGCACTCGTCTTTTTACCTGCTTGATCCTCTGCTGCCTTCACTATTTCATTCCTCAAAGCTACCCATTCTTCTTCTGCTGTATTTCTTTCCCCCATTCCTGTCAATTGTTCCCTTATGCTCTCCCTGAAACTCTGTACAACCTCTGGTTCTTTCAGTTTATCCAGGTCCCATCCCCTTAAATTCCCACCTTTTTGCAGTTTCTTCAGTTTTAATCTACAGGTCATAACCAATAGATTGTGGTCAGAGTCCACATCTGCCCCTGGAAATGTCTTACAATTTAAAATCTGGTTCCTAAATCTCTGTCTTGCCATTATATAAACTATCTGAAACCTTTTAGAATCTCCAGGGTTCTTCCATGTATACAACCTTCTTTCATGATTCTTGAACCAAGTGTTAGCTATGATTAAGTTATGCTCTGTGCAAAATTCTACCAGGGGGCTTCCTCTTTCATTTCTTAGCCCCAACCCATATTCACCTACTACGTTTCCTTCTCTTCCTTTTCCTATAAAAATGGTAATAATAATAATATTAAAGAAAATATAAAGGTATGGAATGTACCTGTGTGTTTTCAAGAGAAAGGGGTACAGTTTTTAGAAGTTTTTTGGGACAGCTACGGAAACTATATAAACGAAGATGATTTTTCGAAAGAATTAGCAAAGGTAAGAGCAACATTGTATCCTAGATGGTGGATAAGAACTCGTAGTGGACATCATAAAAAATGGGGAGAAAACAGTAGTTTGTTAGATGGTAACACAGAGTCAAGAGGAACAGATGAAAATAACGGTTTACATTTAAATGTCAGTGCTTTGCAAACAGAGAGGGATGTGCCTAAGTGTAGAAAGAGACATTAAACTTAGGAACCAAAGAAATTGAAATTGATCTATTGTTTGAAAATACAGAAATAGCTAAAGGTGTTGAGCTAGGTTGTCCATATGTTAGAGTAAACATTGACAAGTGGGAAGGAAGAGTGTTAATGAGCACAGGAAGTCCTGTTTCTGCCATCACTTCTAGACTTAGAGATAAGCTCAGAAATTCTCAACATTTTCCTGAGATGCCAGTTGTTGGACTAAAAGTGAAAGGAGCTACAGGCAGATCCAGTAAGGTAGTTAAGAAACAAGTGTTACTTACTTTTAAAATTGATAACTTGAATTTTGAACATGGATGTTTGGTAGTAGATGACCTGAATGAGAATTTCATTTTAGATATGGATTGGATATTGAAAGTGCACGCTGGGTTTAATTTTACAGCAAAACAAATGTGTATTGCAGAACCTGTTACTCAACAAAGCTGTGTATTGAATTTGTTAATTTTAAACTGTGGTAACAGCTGTAATCACATTCAATCAGTGTATCATGAAAATGAGGGTGTTTATTAGCCTGATGAGAACTTAGAGAGAGACGCAGAGAGTCAAGAGTTTGATAAATTAGTAAAGAAAAAACTAGGGGAAGCTGGGAGCCTAAATAGTACACAGAAGGAAAAATTAAAAGAATTATTATGGGAATTCCAAGATATATTTGATGACAGACATGGTAGAGTGGAATATTATCAATGTAAATTACAGTTAAAACCCCATGATCCTTTCTTTATAAAACCGTACGGAATACCATTTGCAAAAAGAGCTGCTGTGGAAAAAGAAATACAAAAAATAGAAAATTGGGAAATTATAGAAAGAAGTTGCAGTGCCTATAACAACCCGTTGGTCATTGTAGGGAAGAAAGACAATGGTGTTAGGATTGTATTCGACTCTAGGCATCAGAACAAGTATCTCATCAGAGGAAACGACCACCCAGAAAGCATAGATGAGCTGTTGGGTAAATTTGAGTGTGTCAGACATATGACAAGCCTAGATCACACAGCTGGTTTTCATCAAGCTGAACTTAGTCCTGTTTCGAGAAAATATACAGCCTTCCTATATAACGATGAATGTTATCAATATACAGTCGTGCCTTTTGACCTCAATGTATCAGTCGCAGAATTCATCAGAGCATTAGAATTTGTCCTTGGTCACAAAACTAGTTCAAAATTAACGATTTATGTAGATGACATTTTAATCACTTGGGAAGAATATCTCGATTTGTTAAGGGAGGTATTTATGAAACTCAGAAAAGAGGGAATGACATCAAAATTAGAAAAATGTAAATTTGGGTTAGAGGTGTTAAAATTTTTGGGACACGTCATTACAGAACAAGGGATTTTGCCAGACAAAGACAAAATAAAAGCCATAGACAATTTTCCAAGACTTAGAAACAAGAAACAACTCAAATCATTTTTCGGCTTCACAGGATTGTACAGAAAATTCTTCAGTAATTAAGCATTAAATGCAGTTTGTTTGTATAACTTGCTCAAGAAAAATGTAGTGTGGGATTGGACACCAGAATGTGAAAATGCTTTCAACAAAATCAAAACACAATTGCTTAACAGCCAACTTCTACATAGACCAGACACATCAAGTCCTTTCTGGCTAACAACTGACAGCAGTCATGCAGGGGTGGGATTACATTTATTTGAAGAAAAGGAAATAAATGGAAAAAATGGAATACTGAACAATTGCATTTGCCAGCAGAATTCGGCAAAAACATGCAAAACACTACACAGTGACTGAAAAGGAATTACTAGCTATACACGGGGATTTTACAAAATTTAAAAATTACCTCTTGGGACATAAAGTAATAGTACAGACAGACCACAAAGCATTAAGATATCTCCAAGAGTGCATGTTATATCATTACAGACTCACCAGGTGGGCCATGTTTCTCCAGCAGTTTGATTACGAAGTGAGGCACATTCAGGGCAAACAAAATGTGGTAGCAGATGCTTTATCAAGACTACCTTTGGGAAGTGATTTGGAAGGAAGTAGTGGGGAAGAGGAGAGAATTTTCAAAATTATGTATCTAAAGGTGTAGTGGTACTTGAATTATGTAACCATTATGGTACCTCACCTGAACTTCTCAATACCAGTAATATTCTACTGTATTTCCGTTAACTACTTAACACATTTCTGAGACAACATTCAGATTTGATTTCACTTTTGATACATCGATATGTTTATATTGCAATGACATTATTCTTATGTGTATTCTTTCTTTTGTCACTATGATCTTTGACGTACTTGTAACTCTGATTTTTGGGTGCGTAAGCGATTGTTAGATGGTTGTTAATTTGTTAGAGAGTCGGACGTCTTGGAAGTAATGTAGGAAAGACGCATATTGTAGTCAACTTATAAAATGGGAATTTCAACAGTTACTGTGAGGAAGATGTTTTCAAGTATGTTTTGTATTGTGAAGTGATGTTTTGTGTTTACGTGATATTGCAATAAAAGCAATTAAAAGGAAGTGTAACTTAAATTTGGAGTGCTGATTATTTTTTTTACATCACCATTGTGCTAACTTTGAAAGGTTTAATCTTGAAGAATGTTTTGAGTACAGTTACTTACCTATTTTCCATAAAGCACTTTACCAGCAAAGATTTTTACTGGGTGTGTCAAATAGCCCCTACCACTCAACCTACAGACCCTGGAAAAGTTTCAGATCTCTGAGAGAATGTTTGTACATTTTTTTTATTATCACTATTTTATACTAAATTGTGAGACATCTTCTTTACTTACAATTGGCAAGTTTAACAACAGACCCAAAGAGGTGACAAACATACTTGCATTAAATATAGAAGACAATGTATAGATTGTTGTGCAAGACCCATCATTTTTGTTACTATTCTTTTCTTAAGCATAAGATTTTTGTACAAATTTCTACAGCTAAACAGATAATCACCAAGTTTGATGTTTGTGTTATGTTGTGACCAATTTAATGGGCTCTGAGCACTATGAGACGTGACTTCTTAGGTCATCAGTCCACTAGTTCTGCAACCATAACGGTCGCGCGGTTCCAGACTATAGCGCCTAGAACCGCTCAGCCACTCCGGCCACCTGACCAATTTAACTGTCCGATTTTAGTATTAATATGTCAATGTAAATAACATAATTATGTACTTGTACTATCTTGACTATGTGTCTCAATGGGAGAAAACATTTAAAAAACTTTTTCATTTTTCAAATGCATACTATTTTCATGCATGTGACTTGTCTAGTGTTTGTGTATATACCATGTCCATACTTATGATTATGTATTTTTTTCATTTCTATTATGTGGCTCAAAGAGAGCAGACAGTTGTAATATTTTCTTATGGACATATAGCCTGTCCATTTATGTAATATATTAATGTCTTTTTTTATTTCGATTATTCTGTGGCTCAATGAGGGCCAACATTGAAATCATTTGCCTATATCTATATATCTTAACATTGCATATGATATATTTGTGTCTGTTTGTTATCATTTTCCATGTGGCTCACTTGGAGCAAAGATCATGCAATTTTTTTACTTTTAAATATTAGTAAATATTTTTATCATGCTGACACACAGAGAGGCATAACACAAAGAACATTCGACACAACACAGCTAAAATATCTGCAGGAAAAAAGTCATTTTGAAATAGGGTAACAGTCATTGTATACATACACATTATACCAGACAAAAAAAAAATACTAAAATAAAACTTTGCAAAATTTTAGCCATTTGACACATTCTGTAAATGCTATTACCCGAGGGGGGTATTGTAACGGAATCTATTAAAGGCTTTATTATAACGAAGTATGCGATACCCTCCAAATTCAACCAGTCTAACTAGCAATTATGATAATAGAAAATTAATTGTGCATGTTAGCAATGGTTGCATAACATGTCTACAACCCATTAAAATATAATTAATAACTACCCACACAAAAGTTAACATCACTTGAAGACTGATACAGCAGATGTCATTACGTAAAAACACTATATTCAACTGAAATAATTAATATGAAAAACAAATAATATTGATCAACTTATGTATTTTGGATCTCCTAAATAAAAATTACTCAGTGAAACCTATTTATTCAATAGGACTGTTTTCACTCACTATTCACGTAAACACATCTATTTTAAACGAGAACCACTGTAATTTTTAATAATTCGCGTTCTTTACTTATGTATGTACCTTTGAAAAACGGCCTTTTTGCAACGAAGAATTCTTCTGACAAGTTGACAAATCTGTCTGTCATTTTAACGACCTGTTAAATTATGTCACTCGATGTAAATTAATAACTTTTTTGCTCAAATTACAATAACAGATGGATGCCTGACTTATAAACCACATCTCTTCTTAGTAGTTCTTTGACAAGGTTATAAATAGAAGCAGCAAGAAGCCTCATCAGCTCAGTCTTGATAGAACTTTTGTAATGTGTGTATGTTATTGCCTTCTGTGGAAAAACAATGGAAATATGTTGTAAAGGAAGTGTTACTCTGTACTGTGACCATGTCTTTGGGTGGTCAGCGGAGTTAAGATGGCTACCATGCAAATAAATAGTTGAAGTTCACTTATGCTGTCGTGCATTATTTATCAACAAGCACATCAACAACACGGGACGTCATCTTTTTACCCCTAGACGAATACATATAGAGCCAATATTAACATCTAGATACATCAGTGAACCAGCAAGCTACAGGAGCAACTACTACAATACAATTTAATGGCGCCAACCCAATTCTCTACATCAAGCGCTAATAAGCTTCGTATACAGGAGTGATATAGTGTGAATATAGGAATATCAACGATTGGACGACCGTTATAACTTCCCCCTTTTCCATTTCCAGTTGCATATGTTTCCCGGGAACATCAATTGCTGGTAACCCTCTGTATGGGCTTGGATATCTATAATTTCATCGTAATGATTTTTTTTATGAGATCAACGTCACAGGAGTCAATATACTGTCTAACTGTTCAAGGACGTAGGCTCTCGGAATTTGAACGGTAGACCTTACCGTGATGCAGAAAGGATCTGCCACTGGAATTGCGTGGCCACATCCGTGACGCTTTAGTGCTTAGTAAATGAATCTGAAACGTAACGTGCTACGATTCTTTGGCTCTCCTCTATTTACTCCATTTATTATAGCTAGTACGGATCCCAAACTGACGACCAGCATTTAAGTACTGGCCGAACGAGTGTTTTGTAAGCCACTTTCTTCATTGATGGGTCTCATGTCCTGTGGATTCTTCCAATGCACTGGGGCTACAACTTTGCTTCCGACGTTTTTTCTCAAAGTTCGTGGCTTTATTGTGAGCATCCAACAAAAAATTTACGTTTCAAAGTATTGGCCATCGCAGAACTTTCTCCCATCTTTCGGGCAGCATACAAATCCTGCGGCGGAAGAACTGGGCGTCTTTCGAGAAGATCCATGCATCGATCCAATTTTCAGTTGTTCATATGACACGAAGCGCTGGGGAGCCAGGTCGTGTGTCATTGAACTAAAAAGCTGGTAGTCAAAGGGAACAATGTCTGGAGAATACGGCGGGTGGGGTAGGCCTTCCCATTTCAACGTTTCCAAATATGTTTTGGCTGGTTTTGCGACATGGGGTCGAGCATTGTGATGCTGCAAAATCGTCTTTTCATGTCTATCGCTGTATTGAGGTTGTTTTTCTTTCAGTGATCGGCTCAGACACATCAATTGCTTTCGACAACGATCTCCTGTGAGTTTTCCGGTCGGTTACAGTAGCATCGAAAGCCATTTCCCTTTCACAACCGTGCCGGTCTTCAACGTCAAAATCACCGTTCATGAAGATTGGAAACCATTTTCTGCAAAGCTCTGTCATCAACAGGAGTCTCATCATAGGTCTTACCCAGATTTTTATGAGCCTCAGCAGCAGATTTATTCATTTGAAAGCAGAAAATTAAAACTTCCCGCAGATGACGGGAATTGGGCTCGTAAGTTGACATATTCAGCCGAGACTAACTTTAAGATGCAATCAAAAATCGACTAATATTTTGATGGCATTATGTTCGCAAATGCCTAAGTTTACTGTATGACACTTAGGACCTATGACTAGCGCCACTGCTTTCCACTAATGCCGTCTACTGTAAAACGGCGAAAGCAAAGTTGTAGACCTAATATATCAGTCTGGCATCTGCCTTACCGACGATTAATTTGATGTAGTCGTTCCACTTTAGATCGCTGCGTACGCGAGCTTCTAGATTTTTAATGCAAGCAACTGCTTCCAGTGATTCTTCTGCAATAGTGTAACAATAGAATAAGGGGTCTTTATATGTGTATTGTGTATTGAACAGGGGACCTAGAAAGGACGGAGAGGCTTCACAACCCCACAACAAGCTACCGCCGCCCCACACCGGACTCTGGGTTATTGTGCGGTTCGGCCCCCAGTAGGGGTGCATAAAGACTGTTCTTCAAAAGCTGAGAATTCAAACTGTTCAAGCTGTCGAGTCAGTAAACAGGAACCTGTCATGTCATGTGTGAAATTAGCAACACATGGTGCTCATATTAAGTGTTTGGATAAGTCTGCGTGAACATAAAACTTTTAAACTTCCTCTATGGGGTGACATAATCTTTTCGAATCACGCTGTATGTCGTCTGCAGCGTACTCAAGATTTTAGAATTCTATGATCGGCACATTCTACTGATCATTGACGCCGGCGAGGTGACTGGCGACTGATTTGCACGCAAGCACATGACGCGCACCCATAACGAGTACTCGACTTTGACCAAAAAGTCGCTCTTGTAAGACAGACTTAACCGACGGACTGTTTGTGACACACTGGCGCTCCGCCAGAGGATGAGAAGAAAATGAATCTCTTCCAAAGTGCTGCGATACCGCTTCGAAATGACACGACATGAAAATCGAGAAATTTTTTATTGCATTCACATCTCAACTGGTCAAAGAAGATTCAGCAGTCAGTCACAACTTGTGTTTATTGTAGCAGATGTATATTTCGATCACTCAACGACCATCTTCAGTGTTACAGGCAATACACTAACCAACTAAAGTGGAATCGTGTACATGTTAACACCAAAGTACAATAATATAATTTTCGCATATAAATGGATGGTACATATCAGCAGACAAAATTAACACAGTTCATCCGTTATTTGGAGGTGTCCATCTTGGATTAGACACGTCAAGAGTTCAAACTGCACTTAGGCTGCTGTTTACTGCTATCTCACAGATGGCCTCAGTGATGTCAATGAGGCAAGTACATATGTTTTAAATGGGACGCTGTACTTTTTTTACCATCATTCGAACGCGTATAGTGATGTAACGCATGTTGCTATTGTGATTCAAACTTTGCTTAAAAGAGGGCGGATGAGGATTTACCTTCGTAGCGTAGACCGTGCATGCTGCATAGATCACGGCAACTGGCCTGCGGGTCGCGCGAGGCGTGTTTACAGTGTGCAGCCGCTTCCGACCGCCTCGACCTCCAATCGTACAATATTTCCCAGCGTCTTTTAAGCGAAGTTTGAATCACAATAGCAACATGCGTTTCATCACTATACGCGTCTTTTCCAGAGCGTTCGAATGATGGTAAAAAAGTACAGTGTCCCATTTAAAAAACATGTACTTGCTTCATTATCTCGGTCAATATAAACGTTGTGATTATCGTGCATGTACCAAAGTATGTGCCCCATAGTCAGCTATGATTCGCCGGACACCGCTTGTCGACACGTGCAATTGCCAAAGGAATAATGGGGGTGTTACGTCTTACGCGACTCACCCTATATGCAAAAGTAGCCATTTTGGCGAAATGCACTTGTATCGTGGAAAACTGAAGCGCTAGAACGGTGGGTGATTTTAAATCGGTAAAAATTCTTTGGGATCGAACTGGTAGTAATGTGAACTGCTTCCTGTAGGTAGCTACCGATGAGTACGTAATTGCTATTAAACAAGTACACATTAAGGTGACAAAAGTCACCCAGTGTCGTGTCGGACCGCCTTTCGCCCGGCGTAGTTTAGCAAAACGACGTATCATGGACTCAACATTTCGTTGGAAGTCCCCTGCAGAAATACTGAGCCGTGTTGTCTCTATAACCGTCCATAACTGCGAATGTGTTTCCGGTGCAGGACTTTATGCATGAAGTGAACTCTTGCTTTTGTCCCATGATGTTCGATGGGGTTCATGTCGGGCAAACCGAGTTACCATATCATTCACTCGAACTGTCCAGAATGTTCTTCAAACTAGTCGCGAAAAATTGTGGCCCGGTGGCATGGCGCATTGTCATCCATAAAAATTCAATCGTTGTTTGGGAGCCTGAAGTCCATGAATGGCTGCAAATGGTCACCAAGTAGCCAAACATAACCATTCCCAGTCAATGATCGGTTCAGTTTAACCAGAGGAACCAGTTCTTTACGTGTAAACACGACAAACACTGTTACGGAGCCTCTGTCAGCTTGCACAGTGTCTTATTGACAGCTTGGGTCTATGGCTTCGTGGGATCTGCGCCACACCCGAACCCAAACCCCCAACTCTTACCAACTGAAATCGAGACTCATCTGACCAGGCAGCAAAGGCACTCACGTCGGTCGTCTGCTGCCATACCCCATTCTCCACGCTGTCCTAACGGATACTTTCGAGATTCGTTCAACATTGTTTTCTGCAGTTATTTCATGCAGTTTTGCTTGTTGGTTAGCACTGAAAACTCCAAGCAAACGCCGCTACCTTCGGTCGTTAAGTGAAGGCCGTCTGTCAGTGCGTTGTCCGTGGTGGGAGGTAATGTCTGAAATTTGATATTCCAGGCACCCTCTTGACACAGTGGATCTCGGAATACCGAATGCCTTAACGATTTACAAAACTACAACTGTCATTCTGCGTTCAGAGTCTATTAATTCCAGCGGCCATAATCACATCGCCACCAGTAATAAAACATAAGATTCAAATAGATCTTGATTTAAAGTAATAGAAAATGAAGCTTCGGAATAAAATTCTACTAAAGCTGATTAGTGTGAGCATAGTGAAGTCCATGAATGGCTGCAAATTGTGATGTTACAAAATAGAAGTGATGTTGCTATTCAATGGAAAGTTGGAAATTGAGATTTAACTAACTGTTTTATCAATCACAATTGGCGTAAGAATCATGGATTGACCATTGTCATAAAATATTGCATTATGAGATGTGAATAGTTTTTACTTGCGGTTTCGCGTGGCTTGAGGCAGTCACAACTAGCGTGCTGTTGAATAAGAAATTGCGTTATCGTCTTTCTAATTACTTCATGATCGTAGATGCGATCATACCCGGTTGTGAAGTTATTGTTATGACAAAACAATTTCCTAAGGGACCAGAAAGTTCTTAAGGGCACAAAAACAACTGTAACATCACACAAAAGAGAAATTCAATATTAAAGCTGATGCAAGAAGACGATAAAACAGTTTTCTTTTTATCAATGTAACACGCACATTGGACTGCTGATCTTGGAGTCTGTAATATTAGCAAAATGCATAATTAAAATGAAAATAATACTGAGGAGATAATAGGAATGAGCACTGCTAAATGATTCAGTATTCCCAGAACAAATATTTATTATAACTAAAACATATATCGTACCTTAAGCTTAATACTACAATGACGGTAGATTTTTTATGTCCGTATCATGTCCATTGAGCGCTCTTTTATATAGCCATTGTCCTCTTGAGTCGCTCGTGCTTCGTCACGGTAAGTTACAACAGTTCTTCTTCCTACACTTCACTCAAAACTTAGACGGAACACGTTTTTATTTATTTAGTAAAAATAATTAGATCAGACCGCCACAAATCTGCGTCCGTCTTACTCGAGAAAAACAGTAAAAGTCTTCTTAGCGCTGAAGGCTTCATTTGTTCTCCAGCGAACAAAATAGTGAAGGATCGTATATCTATCCGTATTTTTCTGTTTTTATTGCCGCCCAAAGACGACGAATTACATTATCTAGAAAATTCCACCGTCGCCATGCGACGCCTTATTATATATTAATCATTCTTTATAAACAAGTATTTGCCTTCTGGCTGAAAGTATTAACTACTCGTATTTGCTGTTTTAATTAAGCCAAAAATAGCGAATATCACATTGCCTCCCATGAGGAGAGAGGGAATGCCGAAGGATTACCTCGATCCTCATGTCCTCATGAGATATTCGTGATTTTTGGTGTGACATTTACATAACGTTACTGGCGTATAAAGTACATAAATTGAAATCACATTTATAAACATATATCAGATATTTATCATTTTTCAAAATAAAGTTTTTCATTCTTTGTTCATCAGTCACTTCATTCCATAATACCAAAATTAACATTTATGTGCATATTTAAGTTTGGTCCATATTTGCTTATAACAATAAGTGAACGTTCATTTCGCACTTCAGGGGATAGAATTCAGGAATTACTTTCTCTTGAGCTTAACAACTAATACATGAGTACAGTGAGTGCTTATTTTCACTAAACTAGAGTGGACAATGTTCGAGCATCTGTTGACTCCTTGTGGTTCAATTACAGTTTAATAACGTAGCACTACACTTCGTGATGCTTTCACTTTCTGTGTTAGCTGTCTACGGCGTTCATCATGCAGTACATCTGTCCTTTCCACTGTGGTGCCAGGAATTCAAGTGGCTTCCCGGGTTTTTATTTACAATATGAAACAGAAGAAGTGGAAAATTATTAGTATGACTTACAAGCTACTGGATACATTTGTTAAGGATCGGGACTGGTCTGGAGTTTAGGGTCTTCCTATAGTGCACATTCATTTTCTTTGTCCATCAAGAGACAGGATTATAATTCATTTTAGCAGTGTTCAGGAGTGCCGGTATTAATGGCTTTAAGGTCTGAGTAATCTAACAATCTACTTCTCACTCATCTTAACTTTAACTCAAGAAAATTGCATAATTTACATATGAAAATGTAGTCACACAAGTGTACAAATGTCTTTCCTCCAGCATGTACGATGGAAGTCATGGCGGTTAGCAGTTTAAAGTTTGGATTGTTTCGTCACCCACACGTCAGCCACTCACAGCGGCTGCACAGTGTTGCGTGAGCTCCAATACTCAGTATCCGTTCGCGCTAAGGCTGTAACAGAGCTGCTGGTCGTAGATTGCTCCTTTTTTTTGTGAACTTCATATCACACGAGTGCATCGATACAAACACCTCGCGCGCGTTTTCCATCGGAGGAGCCAGACACTGAAGCTGCCTCCATACTTCTCTGTCAACTGCCTCCCATGAGGCTCACAGGTAAGTGACGACGAATGTTTTAGCTGTCGCTGCACTTAGAACAACACTGAACTTTGCGTTGCACCTGTTGTCGTAGCCTTGACTTCTTTTTTACACTTGCAGTACAACACTACCACTAGTATACAGTGAACAGTTATTTTTATTATGCACGTCGCACTTTAGTGTGCATCTTCACACAGCATTCGTGCTTAGTTCCTTCGCCGATGGAGTTCATTTACAAAACAATCAATTTTGCACGTTTCCTCCACTGGTATAGAAAGACTTATATTCTACTATTTACAAAATATCACTTACGAGCTAATATTTACAATTAATGGTCACTCCTTTTGTTAAGTCCAGTGAACAACTGCTTTATGAATGGACTCTTTATATCTCAAGATTTGCTTTCACTAGTGAACCTAAAAATATTCTTTCAAACTTTCTTTTAAGTGCTCATCTCCTCATTATGAAAACTACAGGTTTCGCAACACTCGTTGCATTTATTCTTTAGTGCACCCAAGATCATTTTCTACTGCCACGCAGCATATCTACTACATAACGAGTACGCATTTAACGCTGAATCTTTTTTTTTTTTTTTTTTTTTTGCTTGCCAAATTTGTTTTTATATTTGAGGGCAGACTGGATAACAATAGGTCTCCCTCTTCGCTTCATGTACTCAGCAATCGTTCTCTGTTAAAAAAAAATAGGGTAACGCGTGTCTACTATTTTTCGCATGAATGGAATTACCGACAGTTCACTGGGTTTACGCAACCGGTCCATAACAAACATTACCAAAGCTAGCGAAGTTCATCACGCTACGTGTCTCATTTCTCATAAGCACTGCTTTGCCCCGAAGCACACGTGCCTTTTACAAGTCGACCCTTGGTCTGGGTTAATGAACCAGGATCAAAAGGAACGGGCAGAAGGAAAATGGATTTCATAAGAGGAGTGTCTTAGGAGACATTTTTGCAATAAAATCTGCATGTAAATAAAATTATCTTAATAAACATAGGCACATATATAAACTTCAACCTCCTTCCTTACAGCATGCTTTGCTACTTCTACGTCTTACTCAGGTTATAGTCAATATTAAGTTTAAATATCACTGCATTGCTTGTTCTTTAGATTAGCCTTCAATTAGGGTATTGAATGGTCGCTAGATTACACTACAGATCTTCTGAAGATCTTTACTTGGACTTATTTATGATACAGGTGGCTTGCTGTGTGGTTATTTAGTACCTCGATTCTATTGAAATCAATTCGTCAGCTAACATTCCTCATATACTCTTTACCTTGGGCTCCGATCACAGGGAAATAGTTTACTTTCATAGCAATTAATGGCCTCGTGGAGTACTTACGCTACATTATTGATGCTTCATGGTTTGCCTCTATTTGTACTGTATTTCACCTAACTTAGTTTACTATAGCTTATTGTCTCCTTGCGTGAACACATGTGGGTTACCACTTGTTTTTCCATTTAACAGCACGCTTTAACTGAACTTTAAGCTATTTCTTCTACTCCTGTCCACTGTCTGGACTGTTTGAACATGTACCCTTTTTTTTTTTTTAAGCAGGTAATTTGGGCTTTTACTACAGAACTTCAAGTACTTACATTACTAAAAATAAATCTATAAATATTCTTGTACCTTGAGAGAAGTGCTTATTTACGCATCCTTCTCCATTTCTCACCTTTACATATTTATATAGCTCCGGGCAATCGCCTCGCAAGCACTTTTTTTTTCTTAATACTAACTTAAAATTAAATTGAAATTCTTGGTGCAACCCCAGTTTCCTGCTTCAGCTTGTTGAAGAAATATCGGTTCATGTCCATCACTATAAACAATTTTTTCATACATAGCATTTAATACTTAAAGTTTACATGTAATAGCCGTTACCATGTAGTCAGTGCGCTGTTCAACACAATACTTATCATGATCAGTTCACACAAGGAAATTTCCAGTACGCAAGAGGTAGGAAACCGAAACAGATTCTATCTGCAGTTGAGGCTGTGTCTGTAAACTAACTCTCTGTTTCAATGGACCAATCGCTCCCGATATGGAGCAGCCCTGAATCGGCAATGATAAAACTTTTGAAACAGAAGACACCTGTCTGAAGAGACATGATGACATCACATTGATGTTTGCTCCTGTATCAAAAATGGCTGTGACAGGAATGTTGGCAATAGAAATCTTAATCGAAGCCTGGACCTGTTCATCATAAATGTCGTTAATGTCTTGAGCTTCTAGGTCAGGTGCAAGGTCATCTCGTAAGTCGGTCTCATGGTCGTACCGTATCGCATTAACATACTCAGAATCAGTGTATTCGTTAGTGCCCCCACTCAAAATCCGCAGCGACCTCTTGGAGGCTGAAAGGCGCTGCCTCTAATTTTCCGCAGGATGTTTAGTTTGTTTGTCATTCATAGCCTTAAGTGTTTGTTCCGTTTCATATTGGTGCTGGTTATGTGGTACAAATGCCGGTGTAGAGGGGTAAAATCCACTGGGTGCATTCACTTGTGAATAAAATACTTGAGACGGCGGCTGTCGCCCGATCTTTTGGTTGCCGGCAGAATCATTTCCTTGTGAAGGAAAGTTCGCATTTGGTACCGTTTGAAAATTGTTCCGCGGTCCTCCATTCTGTGAAAAGTTGTTCTTATGTTGTGCTGGGTGGCCTCCGCCTTGCCCATGCCACTTGCTATTTTTCGACCTATAACTTTGATTGTACACTGGCCCATTTGAAAAATTACCACTAGTTTGTGGAGAATTTCCATGCTGCTCAGGCGCAGAATTAAAGGGTGGGTTTCCGTACTGATGTTGTTCCTGGTGGTTGTAAATTGGGTGGTATCTCTGCTGATTACTGTAATTGGTTTTCTGCTTCCATTTAAAGTTATTGCCGTTTGCGTTTCGATAACCGCTGGCAGGTTGGCAACAGCGGTCGCAGTAGCTCGCTCTCTCCTTGGGCGCATTGTTGTCCGCGTGCGATGCATTCTGCTGGCTGCCAGGGAAGAATTTGCCGCTGCCAACCTTGGAGCGCACATCCTCGCTAATTAAATCTAAGGAATCCAGCACAGAAAGGAATGCATCCGTGTCTTCTTCGGACACATTTACTAATTTCTCTCTAATAGACACAGGGAGTTTGCTTTTGAGAATCATAATTACGTCCTTGGAAGAAATCGGAGAATCCCAGAATTTAATTTTTGCTAGATACTTCTCAAAGTATCGCCGGAGACTTCCATGCTTCTCATTGAAAATTTCCGCACCATACACCTCCTTCCTTAATCTTTGCTGTACTCCATTACTCCAAAATTTTGCCAAGAACATTTTCTCAAACTCTTCATAATTCCTACACGTGTCTACCATTTCCGTTCCCCATAATGCTGCATCACCAGAAATAAAGCCAGTGACGAACTGAATACGCTGTCTGTCTGTCCAGCTCCTGGGAAATATGCCGGAAAAATTCTTTAGGAACACGATGGGGTGTATTTCTCGCTTCTGCGGATGAAAAACAGGAAAAGTGCGATGCTTAATCACACTTTCCTCTTGCATTAAACTCACAATTGTGGGCGGATCATTTATTTTCCCTACTCGGGACTCAACAGGACTGTCGTTTTGCATGTAATCAGGCGGTGAACAATAAGGAGTTGACTGACATTCGTCACCGTCTAAAGAGTTGTTCCCTATAGTTTGCGTATGCGTGTGCGGATTTTCTACCCAGTTTCTCAGCATTCTGACTTCGTCCACTACTTGCTGCTTCCACTCGGGAAGATCCCGTGTGAGTGTCCTCCGAATCTGTCCCAATTCAGAAACTACTGTGTCTCCCGACTTACCAGGAGCAGCTAAGATTTCGTAAGTTACATCCTTGACAGTCTCCCTAAGCTCCTCCCTGACCTTCTTTTCGATAAAAATATCTTTACCCTTTATCCATTCACTGTAGTGTTCCGACAATGCCTCCGCGTGTGCTTTCACGGTGCTCTTAACCTGTTCTTCAATATTGATTGAGTCTATCTGCCTCGACAGATCCTCCACTACACCTTCAATGTCAGATACTGCATTTCTAACTGAGTTTATTTCTTTGGTAGCTGCCTGAATTTTTGTGTTTAATGTTCCAGATACTTCAGCTATTTCACTTTTCACCTGTTTCTGCATTTTCTGAATTTGATCACTGATCTTAGTTTGCACCTCACCCAAATGGGTATTTAATTCAGCCGTAATTTCTTTATGCAGATCTGTTTTGATTGTGCCTAGCTGTGTTTTTAATGATTCGCTTACAGCATCTAATCGGGCGTTAACAGTCTCATTTTGTGTTTTTATAGTCTCATTTTGTGTTTTTACTGATTCGCTTACAGCATCTAATCGGGCGTTAACAGTCTCATTTTGTGTTTTTACTGATTCGCTTACAGCATCTAATCGGGCGTTAACAGTCTCATTTTGTGTTTTTACTGATTCGCTTACAGCATCTAATCGGGCGTTAACAGTCTCATTTTGTGTTTTTATAGTCTCATTTACTGCGTCAAACTGTTGTTTCAGCATTTCCATTAACGCACCGAGGTCATTTGTAGCTGCAGCGGGAAGAATTTGGACTTTAGGGTCACTTTCCCCTGTTACAGACATGGTTAGTTCAGTTTCCACACGGGAACCTACCGTTCGCGATCGTAAAGGGTATGGAATACTATTAACGTCTTCACTCCCGTCTCCTATTGTCACCTGTCTCTGTTTACTATCTGCCATTTTCGTTAGTAAATCACGTGCTACGTAAGGCTTTCGTCGTTTGTCAGTGACGTGGTGAGTCCGCTAAGAGCACCACTCTCGCGTGAGCAACAAATGAAATTCTATCTGGCAAGAAGACAAGATGGAACCTAACCGTTTCAGACAAATGAATGAAGATGCTCTTCACTGCAAATTGCGCACACTATCCACCATGTTGAAAATGTAATACAGCTATACTAACAATGGGGAGAAATAATTTCTATTATCAGACTACGAAGAATTTTACTTTGAAAGATAAAATAAAGCAGATTTTCTATAGCGGGAAGGAGATAGAAAGGATGTGGATCGACTTGGAAAAGCAACGTTGCTACTGAAGCACTACACTGCGTATGCAAAATTCTGACTTACTTTTTGATGGCTTGAATACCGCTATGTTGTCTCAGCAAATTCACGTCTCTTTTCTTTTCTCTCGGTAATTAAACTGCATTATTGACCGTTATTCTCACAGAGATACGATGTGTACATGAAACGACAGAACATTTATTAACACAAGCACATAGAAAATTTTCCAAGAATTTGAACTAATTTTTGGTCAAGTCCCTGTTCGGGCGCCAAGTGTGATGTTACAAAATAGAAGTGATGTTGCTATTCAATGGAAAGTTGGAAATTGAGATTTAACTAACTGTTTTATCAATCACAATTGGCGTAAGAATCATGGATTGACCATTGTCATAAAATATTGCATTATGAGATGTGAATAGTTTTTACTTGCGGTTTCGCGTGGCTTGAGGCAGTCACAACTAGCGTGCTGTTGAATAAGAAATTGCGTTATCGTCTTTCTAATTACTTCATGATCGTAGATGCGATCATACCCGGTTGTGAAGTTATTGTTATGACAAAACAATTTCCTAAGGGACCAGAAAGTTCTTAAGGGCACAAAAACAACTGTAACATCACACAAAAGAGAAATTCAATATTAAAGCTGATGCAAGAAGACGATAAAACAGTTTTCTTTTTATCAATGTAACACGCACATTGGACTGCTGATCTTGGAGTCTGTAATATTAGCAAAATGCATAATTAAAATGAAAATAATACTGAGGAGATAATAGGAATGAGCACTGCTAAATGATTCAGTATTCCCAGAACAAATATTTATTATAACTAAAACATATATCGTACCTTAAGCTTAATACTACAATGACGGTAGATTTTTTATGTCCGTATCATGTCCATTGAGCGCTCTTTTATATAGCCATTGTCCTCTTGAGTCGCTCGTGCTTCGTCACGGTAAGTTACAACAGTTCTTCTTCCTACACTTCACTCAAAACTTAGACGGAACACGTTTTTATTTATTTAGTAAAAATAATTAGATCAGACCGCCACAAATCTGCGTCCGTCTTACTCGAGAAAAACAGTAAAAGTCTTCTTAGCGCTGAAGGCTTCATTTGTTCTCCAGCGAACAAAATAGTGAAGGATCGTATATCTATCCGTATTTTTCTGTTTTTATTGCCGCCCAAAGACGACGAATTACATTATCTAGAAAATTCCACCGTCGCCATGCGACGCCTTATTATATATTAATCATTCTTTATAAACAAGTATTTGCCTTCTGGCTGAAAGTATTAACTACTCGTATTTGCTGTTTTAATTAAGCCAAAAATAGCGAATATCACAAAATGGTCACCAGGTAGCCAAACATAACCATTCCCAGTCAATGATCGGTTCAGTTTTAACAGAGGAACGCAATTCTGGAGCGTATGTGGGATAAGGTATCCTCACATCTGAAGTAATATCTGTTTGGATTTTATATCTGTTTTAGTACCGGTAGCATTTGAAAAAATATGGGAGCTGTGGTGTCACCGCCAGACACCACACTTGCTAGGTGGTAGCCTTTATATCGGCCGCGGTCCGTTAGTATACGTCGGACCCGCGTGTCGCCACTGTCAGTGATTGCAGACCGAGCGCCGCCACACGGCAGGTCTAGAGAGACGTCCTAGCACTCGCCCCAGATGTACAGCCGACTTTGCTAGCGATGGTTCACTGACAAATTACGCTCTCATTTGCCGAGACGATAGTTAGCATAGCTTTCAGCTACGTCATTTGCTACGACCTAGCAATGCGCCATTATCATTTGCTATTTATCTTGTGATGCATGTACCGTCAGACCGATGTTCACCAATTATGGATAAAAGTTAAGTATTCCAGAAGCTACGTACTTTTTTTACTAGACTCAACTCCTTTAACTGTTCCAGACCTCACGCCAGCCTGCGTGAGCTTAAACGCGTGCCTTTCGGCTACCTCATAGTGGCTTGGCTGTCTCGCCAAGTCACAACAGGAGCCACAATAATTGACAACTGAGGTGACTAGCTCACATAAGCACCACCACGTGCTGATAATGGTGTATCTAAAATTGTGGTTCTAATATTGTTAAATAGCTCACATAAGCACCATCATGTGCTGATAATGGCATATCTAAATTTGCGGTTTCAATATTGTTAAATTTTATAGAAACAATGGATGTGTAATGTTTCTAGATACATTTATACATGATGTACTTATTTGATACAATATGAATGGCAATTAAGTACATATCAATAGCCAACTACAAGATATAGTTCACATTACTACCACTTTGACTGCAAAGAATTTTTGCTGCTGTCAAATCACTCACCGTTGTAGTCGCTTCTGTTGTACGTCGATAAAATATATTTCCTTAAAATGGCTACTTTTGCGATGTACAAATAACCAACTACGTATACACAATGCATTATTGTATTCCGAAGTATGGATCAAGGGCGCCATAGTCATGTATGGCGTACGCTGAGTCCATTTATGAGGTAATTGTAATCAGCGGCCTCAGTGTAATTTGAACTCTTGACATGTCTAGTCCAAGAGACATTATGCCAAATAACGGCTGAAATGTGTTAACTTTATCTGCTAGTATATACCACCCACCCACTTGCATGCGAAATTTATACAATTGTACTTATTTGTACTTCGGAGTTAATATGTATGCAGCAAATTGGTTTCTGTACTAACTCTAGCAATGAAGATGGTCACTGAGTGATCGAAATTTAGATCTGATACAATAAACGCAAATTACGATTGATTGAAATACCTACTTTCACCATTTGAAACAACTACGCTCGCTGAACATATCCAGGTTCCACATAGAGTCAGATTTAAAAAAGCATCTGCATCTTATAAGGGCCGAAATGATCACGAGGAATGAACTCAGACCTCATGTTGAGTTCCCAGCGAACGTAATGATGGCGATCTCTTTGGTGTGGTCTAGGCGACAGCATACCTGCCGTGTTGCGACAAGGGAGAGCCGCAATAAGAACAACTTATCTGCTTGACCCTGGCAGCCGCCAAGTGTCTGTAGCACCAGCCAGAGCAAGCGGCGGCATGCGCTGTGCCGTGGTCATCTTTATTTCTTGCTCTCTCTGTTCGTCCACGAGATACAGAGTCCTGTATACGTAGGCGCCCAATTTGATGCCGTACTCCTTGACTTCAGGAAGGCATTTATACAGTTCTGCACTGTCGTTTAGTCGGCTTAGCGAGTATCGGTTCAGGTTTGTGAATAGATTCGGGACTCCCTTTCAGATAGAAGTCAACACTTCGCTCTTATCGGAAAAAAGTCGAAATATGCGAGGGCAATTTCAGGAATAACCCTAGTGAGTGTACTAGGACCGTACTATTTAGACTATGTACAAATGATATAGTGGGTAACGTCGGAATCTCTACGAGGCTGTTGGCAGATGATGCAGTTGTCTGTAAGAAGGTAGCATCGATAGATGACTAACAAATTGCAAGAAGACCTGCAGACGATCGATGATTGATGTAGAAACTGGCAGTTGACCCTGAAGGAAAAGAAATATAACATAATGCGCACAAAAGGCGAAGTAATCTGCTTGTGTACAATTATACTTTTGGTAACAAATCACTGGGAGTAGTAACTACAGTAAAATACCCAGAAGCAAACATCCGGAAAGATCTAAAATAGAATGACCACATAAAAGAAATACTAGGAAAAGCAGATGCCAGACTTTCAATTTTCACTAAACCACGGTTATTGATAAAAGCCTACCACCTACACATTTGGATCTACATATTGTAAGCTGTCACAACAAATATTTTTAAGTGAAAAAGAAAATAATATAATGGACAAATGATAATTAATTGAAACCCTCAGCTGCCGACAGTTGTTGTTAATGTACCTCGATGGGGATAGCTGAAAATGTGTACCCCGGCCGGGACTCGAACCCGGGATCTCCTGATTACATGGAAGACGCTCTATCCAGCCGAGCCACCGAGGACACAGTCGAATAGCGCGACTGCAGTCAGTTGGGAATGCAGGTCTCACGGGAAGCGTGAAAGGGGTAAGTCCCTGCTGTCGCGCTATTCATCTGTGTCCTCGGTGACTGAAACGCCGGCACAGTAGCTCAGCGTGTTCGGTCAGAGGGCTGCGAGCTCTCTGTAATAAAAAAACTGAGTCAAGGAAACAACGATCAACTTGAACGGATGTCTTGTGACGTCAGCCCAGACCAAACGCAGCGAACTATATCAAACAGAATGAAAACAACGAAAAAAAAAGATGGATAGAGCGTCTTCCATGTAAGGAGGAGACCCAGAGTTCGAGCCCCAGTCGGGGCACACATTTTCAGCTGTCCCCATCGAGGAATATCAACACCTGTCGGCAGCTGAGGGTTTCAATTAATTATCATTTATTCTAGAGAAGCTGCACGGTCTTCAATGGTATCTGTTCTTTCGAGAACAGTTACTATCTTCCTATAATATATTGGAATTACATCATTTTTCTGAAGGTTTAGATAGCGACCAAATTTCCCTGCCTTAGTGGGTACTGTGGACAGGATCATCGCAATAGAACCCCATGTTGCTTTTTAGATTTTCAGGCACATTTTTTAGGAATCTTGATTCCCTAGTATCTGAAAGAATGCCAAGCGCTCGCAGGAGACCGTTTCAATCGGACTTTTGTATTGGGCGAAATATAACACAACAGCGGCTATTTTTGTAACTTAATTAATTGAAAATTAACGCAAATGGATAGAATGGCGAATGATAGTTTTGTATATGACATGGTTTGGAAGTCAGTTTTATCTGTTTTATTAGGCGTGTTTTTACAAGCAACTAATTATTATTGCAGTGAACACCTTGGCCAATTTTCTCGCGAGTAGTGCAAACACTTTACCCGATCGGACGCCATGTCGACATGAGTGATTCACAAAAGGAACTATGAAAGTGAAATAAATAATAATAAACTGCATTTGTCGGATGAAAGACGTTGTATGAACATTGACATAGAAAGAAATTATTACTCTACATTTAAGTAAGGTAACAAGAATAACATAAATGATTTATTTTCTTCTCGATCATGAGGAACATCTGGGTGACAGTTCCGTAGCTGTTCTAATGGTTCTGAAGAAAATGAACGCACCATCTTACATCTGGCCACTCAAAAACATGATAGAATTTACTAAAAAATAGTTGAACAAGCTTCCTCTGTCAACCTCACTGTCAACAATGGTGATGAATATTAGAACTGTCTGACCACTTTTCGGCAGGCACAGCGCTATTCAAGTACCCAACGCCCACTATTCCCAACCTGGCCGACCTTAATATTAATCAGTAAACTACATAAAATTAGTACGTTCTATTAGTTAATAACACTAACTGCATTACGAATCACGATCAAAAATGTTTCCTAAATGTTTTGAATGTCATTTTTCTTTTACTCATTACTTTTTCGTACAGCAACCTTAATATGATTTAATATAGCTGCTGCAAATATGTACCACATTTGAAGATAACCGTCTCTACAATGCGCATTCACTAATCCATGTTACTTCCGTTTGATATTTACACTGAAGGGTCAAGGAAACTGGTATAGGCAACCGTATTCAAATACGTAAACAGGCATAATACGGCCCTGCGGTCGGCAACGCCTATATAAGACAACAAATGTCTTTTGCAGTTGTTAGATCGTTTACTGCTGCTACAATGGCAGGTTATAAACATTTAAGTGAGTTTGAGCGTGGTTTTATAGTCGGCGCACGAGCGATGGGACACAGCATCTCCGAGGTAGCGATCAAGCGGGGATTTTCCCGTACGACCATTTCACGAGTGTACCGTGAGTATCAGGAATCCGGTAAAACAGCAACTCTCCGACATCGCTGCGGCCGGAAAAAGATCCTGCAAGAATGGGACCAGCAACGAATGAATAGAAACGTTCAACGTGACAGAAGTGCAACACTTCTGTAAATTGCTGCAGATTTCACTACTGGGCGATCGAGAAGTGTCAGCGTGCAAACCATTCAAAGAAACATCACCGATACGGGCTTTTGGAGCCAAAGGCCCACTCGTGTACCCTTACACTATGTGATCAAAAGTATCCGGACTCTCCCAAAAACATACGTTTTTCATATTAGGTGCATTGTGCTGCCACCTATCGCCAGGTACTCAATGTCAGCGACCTCAGTATCATTGGATTTCGTTAGATAGCAGAATGGGGCGCTCCGCGGAACTCACGGACTTCGAATGTGGTCAGGTTATTGAGTGTAACTTGTGTTATACGTCTGTACGCGAGATTTCCACACTCCTAAACATCCCTAGATCCACTGTTTCCGATGTGATAGTGAAGTGGAAACGTGAAGGGACACGTACAGCACAAAAGCGTACAGGGCGACTTTGTCTGCTGCTTGACAGAGACCGCCGGCAATTGAAAGGGTCGTAATGTGTAATAAGCTAACATCTATCCAGATCATCACACGGGAATTCCAAACTACATCAGGATCCACTGCAAGTTCTATGAAAATTAGGCGGGAGGTGAGGAAACTTGGATTTCACGGTCGAGCGGCTGTTCATTAGCCACACATCACGCCCGTAAAGGTCAAACGACTCCTTACTTGGTGAAAACGCGTAAACATTGGACGATTGAACAGTGGAATAACGCTGTGTGGAGTGACGAATCGCGGTACACAATGTGGCGATACGATGGCAAGATGTGGGTATGGCGAATGCCCAGTGAACGTCATCTGCCAGCGTGTGTAGTGCTAACAGTAAATTTCGGAGGCGGTAGTGTTTTGGTGTTGCCGTGTTTTCCAAGTAGGGGTCTTGCACCCCTTGTTATTTTAAGTGGCACTATCACAGGCCTGCATTGATGTTTTAAGCACCTTCTTGCTTTCCACTGTTGAGGAGCAATTCAGGAATAGCGATTGCATCTTTCAACACGATCGAGCACCTGTTCATAATGCACGGCCTGTGGCGGAGTGATTACACGACAATAACATCCCTGTAACGGACTGGCCTGCACAGAGTCCTGACCTGAATCCCATAGAACAGATATGGGATGTTTTGGAACCCCGACTTCATGCCAGGCCTTACCTACCGGCATCGATACCTCTCCGCAGTGCAACACTCCGTGAAGAATGGGCTGCCATTCCCCAAGAAACCTTCCAGTACCTGATTAAACGTATTCCTGCGAGAGTGGAATCTGTCATCAAAGATAAGAGTGTGCCAGCACAATACTAAATTCCAGCATTATCGACGGAGGGCGCGATGAACTTGTAAATCATTTTCAGCCAAGTGTCCGGATACTTTTGATCACATAGTCATGACTGCACGACAAAAAGCTGTACCCCTCGCCTGGGCCCGTCAATACAGACATTGGACTGTTGACGACTGGAAACTTGTTGCCTGGGCGGAGAGTCTCGTTTAAAATTGTATCGAGCGGATGGACGTGTACGGGTATGGAGCCGACCTCATGAATCCATGGACCTGCATATGTTCAGGGGACTGTTGAAGTTGGTGGAGGCTCCATAATGGTATGGGGCGTGTGCAGCTGGAATGATATGGGAGCACTGATACGTCTAGACACGTCTCTGACAGGTGACACGTACGTAAGCATCCTGTCTGGGCACCTGCATCCATTCATGTCCATCATGCATTCCAACAGACTTGGGCAATTCCATCAGGATAAAGCGACACCTCACACGTGCAGAAATGCTACAGAGTGGTACGAGTAATACTCTTTCGAATTTAAAGACTTCCGCTGGCCATCAGACTCCCCAGACATGAACATTATTGAGCATATCTGGGATGTCTTGCAACGTGCTGTTTAGAAGAGATCCCCACTACCACGTACTCTTAGGGATTTATGGACAGCCCTGCAGGGTTCATGGTGTCAATGCCCTCCAGCACTACCTCAAATATTAGTCGAGTCCATGCCACTTCGTGATGCGGCACTTCTTCGTGCTCGCGCGTGTCCTACACGATGTTAGGCAGGTGTACCAGTGTCTTCGACTCTTCAGTGTATGCCGCAGCATCTGATCGTTGCTACTTACGCACGACCGTGAGTTGTCAGCTTTGGAAGAAAAACAATAAACTCTTTTCCCTCTCACTTCTTTTAACTCTGCAGTGGCCTCGTTACATAACACTTTGCTCCAGACGTAAGTGGCAGACTTTACTTAATCACGGCCGAATTCAAGAACGTCAATTAAATTAAGCACATCTTAAAATGTTGTTGTTTCTGCATGTTTTTTGTTTGTTACTGAGCGAGAAAAATACAGTCTTAAAAAGACCTTAACGTTAGTTGACGTTTCTGGATGGTGCTGTTAGTTGCTAGAAGCATATTGCCATAAAATACAGCTGAGAACAGCGGGCTGCACGAATACTTGATTAGAGGTGCTTTCGACGGCCACGTGACTAGACCGTTCCCAGGCTGGGCTCATAGAAGAGACAGGCAAGTTCTAAAGAAGGGCTGCGAATTCGTCACGGGATCGTTTAGTCGACCCTAGAATGTTACGGCGTTGCTTAACAGACTTCAGTTGCAGACGGTACAAGAGAGGCGTTGTTCGTCACTGAGAGGCTGACTATTAAAATTCGGGAGAGTACGTTCCCGAAGAGTCTGTCTACGTATTGCTTCCTTCCACATACGCCTCGGGAAATAAGCGTACCGAAAAAATCGAAGAGACACGCGTAGATTTACCGACACTCATCGTTCCTGTGTGCTGTTCACGAATAGAACACGAAAGGATGATCAGACGGGGATAACCCAAGTACCCTCCGCCTCACACCGTAAACTGGCTCGCGGGAGATAGATGAAATGTTTTCAAAACATCTACACCCACACTTACACAAATTAACCACAAGCCATTGTGTAAAAAAAGTAACGAAAGGACACAAGGATTGCATGTCCCGTCAGCGACGCGGTAATTACAGATGGGACACAAACTCGTTTCGGGGAAGGAAGTGGGCAGTGTCTTTCTTGGATGAATGATCCTGGCGTTTGTTTCAAGCGACCTAAGAAAAACACGGAAAACGTTAATCTTGATGACGAGAGGTTGCCGTCTCCCAAATGCAATACCACTGTCTTAATGACTGTGTCAACGAACTAGTGAAATCAGTAGCAGTGAGGGAGAACGGTAGACTTTCATTTGTCGCAGGAGTGCTGTTCACATGGTCCGAAAGTCACACAAATGCGTTTAAGGGAACATACTCGAGAAAATACTAAAAATTTCTTCGTCTATAGAAATGAATATTTCATGCTGATTTCAAAAATGTGTAGTTTATGGGCATTATCATTTTCCGTTCCTTCTAAAATTGAGATTGAACGTAATGTTGCACTGGGCTACTCCCGTCAGTTTAAAGTGCGTTTGAATAAGTGATGCACTATTTCGTTCTTCCGTTTTTTCCGTCGTTAGTTACTGATCATTAACACAGGTGTATGCTAGAAGGCACTGACTTCTGGAACCAAAGCACAGCCATGTCTAGAAAACTCAGAATATCTGATTTCAGAATTTCACAAGCGTGTGGTTTTGGAGATATTGTGTGTTGTTTTGTTTCTGTGTGTGTGTTTCCTGTGCTACAAACGCCGAGAGTAAAGAAATTTAGCCCCAAATGAAAGTTTCGCGGCACCCAGCTGCAAACACAGCCGAATAATACACATCAGTTGCTTCAAAAGTCGCCTGCGGAAACTGTGTCTATAGGCAGTGCTTCTAGAGGTAAACTTTCACTTTCTGAATGTAATAAGAACAACCCCAGTAGTATCGTGTACAGGAATAACGACGGAAATGTTATTGTGAACCTAAATATGCTGTCAAGACTTCTGAAGAGTGCTGTGAAATGCAAGTACTGCAATTGTGAAGATAGTATTGACGTTCCTGAGGACATTACAGCAAGGAAAGATCTTTCAGGTCGGTTAGTGATTGCCTGTAACTCGTGTAAGATGCACAGTGATACTACGACATAGACATTAACTAATAGTTGACATTACAGTGTAAATATTCAGCTTGCTTATGCAATGCGATATATTGGAAGGGGAAGGAGAGCTGCCGAGACTTTTTTATGCAGTGATAGATTTGCCTCTACCTCCACTGAGGTTTGACAGATACAATAAATTAATACGTAATGCTTTACGTGGTGTAAGTGAACATTCAATGAAAAGAGCAGCAGAAGAAGCAAAAACCTTGTCTAAGAATACAGACATTGTGGCAGCATTTCATGGATCTTGGCAGAAGAGAGGTCATACTTCTCCGAATGGGGTTGTAACTGCCACTTTTATTGAAACTGGTAAGATACTAGATTGTGAATGTCTAACAAAGCACTGTCAGGGTTGTTCAAGCAAATTTATTGGCACCTATATTTGTGTAAAGAAGTTTGACGGCCAAAGTGGAAACATGGAAACGAAAGGAGTTCTAAATATTTTTAGAAGATCAGAGGTCAGTCGTGGTGTGAGGTATGTAGGTTACCTTCGAGATGGAAACTGTAAAGGGCACATTACTGTTGTTAATGACAGACCATATGGGTGCACTCTGATCAGAGGTCAGTCGTGGTGTGAGGTATGTCGGTTACCTTCGAGATGGAGACTGTAAAGGGCACATTACTGTTGTTAATGACAGACCATATGGGGACACTCTGATAGAAAAGCTTGAATGTGTTGGGCATGTACAAAAAAGAATGGGACCTCGGCTGAGAAAGTTATGTAAAGACTTGAGTGGAAAAAACTGTCAGACGGAAAACACATAGGTGGTCCAGGTCGTCTTACAAAAGTAAAGCCGCGCAGGGTTAGCCAAGCGGTCTGGGGCGCTGCAGTCATGGACTGTGCGGCTAGTCCGAGCGGAGGTTCGAGTCCTCCCTCGGGCATGGGTGTGTGTGTGTCTGTCCTTAAGATAATTTAGGTTAAGGTGTGTAAGCTTAGGGACTGATGACCTTAGCAGTTAAGTCCCATAAGATTTCACACACATTTGAACATTTTTTTGACAAAAGTGAAACTGATTATTTGACTCAATATTAAGTACTAGCAATAAGAAGAAATGTAGGAGATTTGGAGAACATGAGACGAGTTGTCTGGGAAACATGGTTTCACAGAGTGTCAACAGATGAAACACCACAGTATGTGTCCAAGCCGGCCGCGGTGGTCTAGCGGTTCTAGGCGCTCAGTCCGGAGCCGCGCGACTGCTACGGTCGCAGGTTCGAATCCTGCCTCGGGCATGGATGTGTGTGATGTCCTTAGGTTAGTTAGGTTTAAGTAGTTCTAAGTTCTAGGGGACTGATGACCATAGATGTTAAGTCCCATAGTGCTCAGAGCCATTTATGTGTCCAAAAGGGGAAGGAAGATTCGTGGTGCAATTACTGGTTGAGCAACGCTACACACAAGCAGCCCTTACCACTTGCCGCAATGGAGGCAATTAGGTCTAATATAGGGATTTGGCAAACAAAAATCTGCTTATGAAATGTAAGCATGGTCTCTCTCAGAATGGAAACGGAAGCTTCAACAGCTGTATACGGGAGAGAATATCCAAAACTGTATTTGTTGGGTTGACAGTGCTCAAGATTGGTGTAATGGATGCAATAATAACATTCAGTGATAGTGCAATTTCAAGGATCAATGTTACGAAGAAATTGAACATCCAGGCGGGAAGGAATATGACTTCCGCTCTAACTACTTTCGATAAGCGGAGGGTAATCGAAGCAGAGACAGTTGCAGAAGCTGCTTCCAAGGAGTCAAGAATAAAGAAAAGAATAGAGAGAAAGAGTATGGAGGATAAGGAAACAGGAGAACAACTGGAGTATGCAGCTGGAATGTTCTAAACGAGCAAGTTGGTAAGTTAATAAATCTGTAAATCTTCTTTTGCGGTTTATCGAAAACTTGAATTTTCATCATTCTGGTAGACTTTTCTCCTAAATGACTGAAGTTAAACTCACAAAAATTGGTACAAATATTTAGAATGACCTCCTCTACCTCCCTTGCCTACTATTTCCTGAAAAATTTATAACATGATGATGATATCGGTGATATTTGAGCTACATTGTTAAATATTTTTGTTGTCGTAAAATAAATTCCTTGTCTTTTTCACAGGTCAGCATCAGAGAGGGAAATTGGAGGCATAAAACATGTATGTGAATGTTGTCTGTACTCTGACTCTTTTGCAAGCTGTGCAGTCAGTGGTTCCAAAGAAAATGGTACCGCAGTGAAATAGTGTTCTGTTTTCTATACTATTATAAATATTGTTGTCAGTACCAAAATATAATAAATATATCAATGATTTTTTGGGAAATGCTTTGAATAAGACCTAATTGTGCATCAGAATTATGAGCTATCTCTCATTTATAGATCAGTTGCACTATGAGGGTGAAGATAATGCTAAAAATGCAGCCAGTTCAGGGGCGTGTCCCCTTAATGCAAGTTATTCTACAGTCGTACATCAGTGCGTGAAGCCCTCATAAAGCTTGTCTAACTGAGAAAATCGAAGGAATTTCAAAGCGCTATCGTAACTGGCCGTTGTAGGTGAAACTGAATGGTGATTGTGTGCGCCAAGGAGACAATGTTCTTGTGAAACTCCTCTGAATATGTCTAGAGAACCAGGTTTCGAGAATTCTTAGGAAGAAACTCTACTGTCTTCTGCATATGTATCGCTCAGGGATCATGAGAGAAAAAAAAGAGAGAACAGATGATATTTGGAGGTCTACAGTAATTTTTTCCTCGCTCTATCCGCAGGCTAAAATATGTTTAAGGTGATCTCCACCATGTACTACACCATTGCTTGCATAGTATCACTGTCACTGAATCTCTCGATGTGGAAACTAGTATTGTAATAGATCCGATTCTGATTCGCATAGTTCAGTGGACGGCTTAATCACTGCAATATTTAAGGTTGATGCCGCAATGACGATCCTTTGTCAACTATGAATCTGTGACACGAAATGTTAATTCGATAATAAAATAACGTATTCCAAATACAGTTGACGGATTTCATAAGTTAACTCCTGAACATAGCTTCACGTTGTTTTTACGAATACAAAATATTTGAGTTTCCTGACCCAATGAACATGATGCAACAAATCAAAAGCTCAATTAATAAATGCGGATGTTCTAAGGTCTTTACAAATTAAGCTATATTTGATGATAACGACAAAATATTTGCACTCATTCGTTTACGCATTATCAGAATCTTAAAAATACTTCCTCTAGATTACGAATTCTGTAACATGCAGTGGGTTCGCCTCAAATTCTTTTGTACTTACAGTATTGAAAAATCTTGTCAGCAGGTACGAAAATTTGACAGCCAGAATTGTTTCCCATCCTGTAACATAGTTCAGCCCGCTGTCTGATCTTCATTTGTAGAAAGCAGTTTTTTATCTGCGCGAGAATCAAACCATAACAAAAATTAAACTCTTCGTCTTGACTGTCATGGACTAGCTCATATGCTTAAGTACATAAAACAGTAGACATTCGATAATTTGTTTTCGCAAATCCTAAAGATAGGCAAGCGATCTGTACAGAGTTCAACGTATTGTATTCACTTTTTTAATGAAAATATGCGTCACTATGTTACACCAGTCCTATGATAGCATCGGCTTCTGCGTTTGAGAACTATTCCAGTGTTTCATATCAATTTCTGTTACATATGTTTTGTCCACAACGATCCCTTAGATTTAGGTAATTTTCTCTTTCAGAGTTGTACTGCGTTTCAACTTAATATCAGGCCTACTATAGTGGGAAAGCCTACTAACTATGCATATATAGGCACAATTTCGTTAATGAATGCTGAATGAAAAACTATGTTATACCCTATTACTGCGAGACAACATTCTGAATGCTTCATAATAGCAGACTGAAATGTTGATAACTTATTTAATCGAAACATAGACTAGTACAATACCAGTTTACAACTACAGTACAACATACGTTTGCCATCTTCATACTGCACATAATATCCGCTCAGTAAATATCTTTCTTCGCACTGTACACAGTATCTGCTCAATAAACATCCTTCACTTCTTCCTGTACCTCATTATATCTCGTGATTATCAGCAAAGGTAAAAAGCTAAAACGAGCAACATTTAACAATATTTTTGCACTCCTTTTACTGCTACCGTTAAAAAATAAGCTACATTTGAATATAAGTTGCACAGACTTTCATCAACAGCATACTGACATGGATCGAACGTAGTTTAACAGATCACTACGATTAATCAGTTAACCGCGTTGTTATATCTTGGTGGTATTTTCTACTTACCGTTCCAGCATAGATTATTGTGCTTAGCCGATAATTTTTACAGCCTTTTGGTAAATGTAAAGAACCACAGTGGACGCTAAAAGCAACGCATATATCTTTCAGGTGCAATAACTCGTGAACGCAACCAGCCAGCCTGCCACAGATTCCTTAATCCAGAGATATTACTTACTACTAAAGAATGCTGAACAGCTGAATAACTGAGAATGTGTACAGTGATGTGTCCACCTAATAACTGAGGTGTACTTGGAATACATCGCAGTGAAACGATAGAGATAAAACTAGCGTTGAATATTTCACGTATTAACACTGAAAGTTTGCATGCATCTAAGTTATACATCAGTTCTCTTTCATTTACATGTAAAAGAAAACGCATAGGACTACATTTTTCTGTGCTCTGTGAGCAAATGTTAGTTTCTCTCTTCGTTTCTGTGTTATATTTCTATCTTTTTCCCTACCCCATTGAAAAGCATTAGGTTCATAGATTTCGCTAGTCACATACCAATGCGAACAGTTTATACTTCTTGCCTCAGAGCAACAGTCAGCTATACACTGTCATTTATTATTCAGTTCCTTTACATCAAAATTCATTAAAGACAAGGCAAAGTACGGTTATAGCATTTATTTCTCAGTTTATTATTTACATGAATTACATCTCTGTATCGATGGGAGGGGGTAAACAGTTCCGGCATTCGCCTTACAACCAAGGAAAACCTCCCAAAAACCTTGATCGGAACTGAGCGACGATACGGGGAAGCGACGATACGGGGAAGCGACGATACGTGGTGGCGGCGAGACGTGGTGGCGACGATACGGGGAGGCGGCGAGTCGTGAAGGCGACGATACGGGGAGGCGCAGACACCGACTTATCTGTGCCTATCTCCCGCGCAATATTGACGTCGTCCCATGCTGACCTCCCCTCTGCTGAACTGTACTGAATGTGGTCGCAGCGTGTGTCTTTATATACCCTCTGCACCTTTGTTGAGCTGTCGTTTCCTAGGAAATCGACTATGTCACTGTTGTTTCGTCATATAGCTTCTGTCCATTATTATAAGATTAGCAATACGTTTCCGCATAAGTGCATGCTCAAGTTCTGTTACCAATATCTATATCTATTTATATAATACGCAAACCGCTGTACGGTGCATGGCGGAGGGTACTTGGTACCAATATTAGCGGTATTTTGTCCTATTTCACTCGCATATTGGGAGAGGGAGAAATACCTACAGCCTCTGAACGTGTCTTAATCTCTTCCACCTTATTTTTACTATCTCGACATGACATATATGATGACGGCGACAGAACTGTCGCACAGCCTTCTTCGAACACAGGTTTCAAAATTAATCCAACGTGAATTCGCGAGATAACGTCTTCTTTCATCTGAAGGAAACATGCAATATTGCTGTTTAACGTTCAGTCTCCTGGAGGAGGCTGCAGTTGGAAATCGGTCGTACTATTTCAAAGACACCATCACAGCACTCGCCTAAAGCTGTTTAATGGAATCATGGCAAACCTAAATCTAGTTGGCTGTGGGGGGATTTGCTCGCCGTCCTGCAGAATAGGAGGCGTCTTTCTTACCACTAAACAACATCACTCGGTTTTCTTCCAAAGATCCACACGTTATTTCCCCAAGGTCCCTCTGACGATTTCGAAAGCGTTATACCGACATGTTACGATCCTAGGAGAACGTCCCGGAATTCGTTCGACGTCTACAGTCATATCTGCCTGATAATGACTCCCATCAATGGACCACTGCCATAAAATTTGTCACAGTAACGCGTTGTATGCACATTCCACAAACCCTTCCAAGAAGACTTCCATCCGGCTAATACTGTTTTTATGTATTCATCCCATTTCCTATCGCTTCTTAACACTATTACAAAATAAAATATGTGATGCGTTCCACAGGCCGGGTACTAACCTTGTAATCGGATATTAGGAACTTTTTGCTCTTTTTACTGTGTTAATCTTCGATTTAGCCACTTTTGACGCTATATACCGTCTTCTGCGTTAATATAATATGATGTTTCCAAGCAGTGAATGTTCTTTCCTGAGCAATGGCGTTTGTCCTTTATCGAAACTTAAGGCATGTAAATGAAGCAGCGTTACCTTCTCCGTATTGACAGCCATCCTTCCACAATAGTTACACACATATGAGGTGACGTAGACGATCACGTGAATCGATTAAAACCATTTTGAAAATGAAATTTCCTGGCAGATTAAAACCGTGTGCCGGACCGAGACTCGAACTCGGGACCTTTGCCTTTCGCGGGCAAGTGTTCTACCATCTGAGCTACCCAAGCACGACTCAGTCCCCGTCCTCACAGCTTTACGCCTGCCAGTATCTCGTCTCCTACCTTCCAAACTTCACAGAAGCTCTTCTGCGATCCCTGCAGAACTAGCACTCCTGGAATAAATGATACTGCGGAGACATGGCTTAGCCACGGCCTGTGGGATGTTTCCAGAATGTTTGGCTAAGCCATGTCTCCGCAACATCCTTTCTTCCAGGAGTGCTAGTTCTGCAGGGTTCGCAGAAGAGCTTCTGTGAAGTCTGGAAGATAGGAGACGAAATACTGGCAGACGTAAAGCTGTGAGGACAGGGACTGAGTCGTGCTTGGGTAGCTCAGATGGTAGAACCCTTGCCCGCGAAAGGCATCTACATCTACATCTACATCTACATCAATACTCCGCAAGCCACCTGACGGTGTGCGGCGGAGGGTACCTTGAGTACCTCTATCGGTTCTCCCTTCTATTCCAGTCTCGTATTGTTCGTGGAAAGAAGGATTGTCGGTATGCTTCTGTGTGGGCTCTAATCTCTCTGATTTTATGCTCATGGTCTCTTCGCGAGATATATGTAGGAGGGAGCAATATACTGCTTGACTCTTCGGTGAAGGTATGTACTCGAAACTTCAACAAAAGCCCGTACCGAGCTACTGAACGTCTCTCCTACAGAGTCTTCCACTGGAGTTTATCTATCATCTCCGTAACGTTTTCGCGATTACTAAATGATCCTGTAACGAAGCGCGCTGCTCTTCGTTGGATCATCTCTATCTCTTCTATCAACCCTATCTGGTACGGATCCCACACTGCTGAGCAGTATTCAAGCAGTGGGTGAACAAGCGTACTGTAACCTACTTCCTTTGTTTTCGGATTGCATTTCCTTAGGATTCTTCCAATGAATCTGTCTGGCATCTGCTTTACCAACGATCAACTTTATATGATCAATCCATTTTAAATCACTCCTAATGCGTACTCCCAGACAATTTATGGAATTAACTGCTTCCAATTGCTGACCTGCTATTTTGTAGCTAAATGATAAGGGATCTATCTTCCTATGTATTCGCAGCACATTACACTTGTCTACATTGAGATTCAATTGCCATTCCCTGCACCATGCGTCAATTCGCTGCAGATCCTCCTGCATTTCAGTACAATTTTCCATTATTACAACCTCTCGATATATCACAGCATCATCCGCAAAAAGCCTCAGTGAATTTCCGGTGTCATCCACAAGGTCATTTATGTATATTGTGAATAGCAACGGCCGGCCGAAGTGGCCGTGCGGTTAAAGGCGCTGCAGTCTGGAACCGCAAGACTGCTACGGTCGCAGGTTCGAATCCTGCCTCGGGCATGGATGTTTGTGATGTCCTTAGGTTAGTTAGGTTTAACTAGTTCTAAGTTCTAGGGGACTAATGACCTCAGCAGTTGAGTCCCATAGTGCTCAGAGCCATTTGAACCATTTTTTGAATAGCAACGGTCCTACGACACTCCCCTGCGGCACACCTGAAATCACTCTTACTTCGGAAGACTTCTCTCCATTGAGAATGACATGCTGCGTTCTGTTATCTAGGAGCTCTTCAATCCAATCACACAATTGGTCTGATAGTCCATATGCTCTTACTTTGTTCATTAAACGATTGTGGGGAACTGTATCGAACGCCTTGCGGAAGTCGAAAAACACGGCATCTGCCTGGGAAACAGTGTCTATGGCCCTCTGAGTCTCGTGGACGAATAGCGCGAGCTGGGTTTCACACGACCGTCTTTTTCGAAACCCTTGCTGATTCCTTCAGAGTAGATTTCTAGTCTCCAGAAAAGTCATTATACTCGAACATAATACGTGTTCCAAAATTCTGCAACTGATCGACGTTAGGGATATAGGTCTATAGTCCTGCACATCAGTTCGACGTCCCTTCTTGAAAACGGGGATGACATGTGCCCTTTTCCAACCCTTTGGAACGATACGCTCTTCTAGAGACCTACGGTACACCGCTGCAAGAAGGGGGGCGAGTTCCTTCGCGTACTGTGTGTAAAATCGAGCTGGTATCCCATCAGGTCCAGCGGCTTTTCCTCTTTTGAGCGATTTTAATTGTTTCTCTATCCCTCTGTCGTCTATTTCGATATCTACCATTTTGTCATCCGTGCGACAATCTAGCGAAGGAACTATTTCGGCCTTTAGTCTGTCATCCTCTGTTTCAGTATCTTTTTGGTCACAGAGTGTCTGGACATTTTGTTTTGATCCACCTACCGCTTTGACATAAGACCAAAATTTCTTAGGATTTTGTGCCAAGTCAGTACATAGAACTTTACTTTCGAATTCTTTGAACGCCTTTCGCATACACTCCTCACACTACATTTCGCTTCGCGTAATTTTTGTTTGTCTGCAAGGCTTTGGCTGTGTTTATGTTTGCTGTGAAGTTCCCTTTGCTTCCGCAGCAGTTTTCTAACTCGGTTGTTGTACCACGGTTGCTCTTTTCCATCTCTTACGATCTTGCTTGGCACATACTCATCTAACGCATATTGTACGATGGTTTTGAACTTTTTCCACTGATTCTCAACACTATCTGTACTTGAGACAAAACTTTTGTGTTGAGCCATCAGGTACTCTGTAATCTGCTTTTTGTCACTTTTGCTAAACAGAAAAATCTTCCTACCTTTCTTAATATTTCTATTTACGGCCGAAATCATCGATGCAGTAACCGCTTTATGATCGCTGATTCCCTGTTCTGCGTTAACTGTTTCAAATAGTTCTGGTCTGTTTGTCACCAGGAGGTCTAATATGTTATCGCCACGAGTCGGTTCTCTGTTTAACTGCTCAAGGTAGTTTTCAGATAAAGCACTTAAAAACAAGTTCACTGGATTATTTGTCCCTGCCACCCGTTGTAAACGTGTGAATCTCCCAGTCAATCTGTTAAATTAAAATCTCCACCCAGAACTATAACACGGTCGGGAAATCTACTCGAAATATTTTCCAAATTATCCTTCAGTTGCTCAGCCACAACAGCTGCTGAGCCAGGGGCTCTATAGAGACATCCAATTACCATGTCTGAGCCTGCTTTAACCGTGACTTTCCCGACTTCGAGTCTCGGTCTGGCACACAGTTTTAATCTGCCAGGAAGTTTCATATCAGCGCACGACCATCTGCAGAGGGAAAATCTCATTCTGGAAACATTTTGAAAATGTCTGTAGTTTAGTTGGGTCTACTAAGAATGCTTGAATCCCCGAAACATCTTATTACGTTTTAAACTGAATAATATATTTCTAGAGATATGGGATTGGAGTTAATAATTCGTTAAAATCTTACAAAGGCTCATTATATACACGGCTTTCGGTCTCAAACTTGGAATATTTGCAGTTTTTTAATTCCTTTTTAGGGTTTCTTAACTCAGACGGAAACAGACGGAGCTATTTGGGATCGCTCTGTTGTCCGTCTGTTAAGACCCATTTTTCACCGGTAAGAGTAGAAGCATCAAACTGAAATTTATGTCGAATACTGAGGTGTATGGTCCCTCGCTAGCGTAAAAAAATTTAAGCTTCTGGGTCAATGGAGTCGAAAGATATGTATTTTGATATTCGCAAATTGACTCATCAAAACCTGGATCATGTTGAGCCCACTGCTGACATTAATGTTAATGATTAATGGAAACCACCTCATCTATCTATATGCGCAATTAAGTTTGTAAGTAACCCCAAGAGCGCGAGTTCTATTACTCGTATTTGTCTGCAATTTTTTTTTTTTTTTTGCATCCCGCGCTCTGTTGTCGGAATGGCATCTTTTGTCACGTAGAGGGCATGTGATAAGGTACAATTGATAATAAGACTGGGACGGCAGGTAATCATCGGATCGCACCGTAAGCAGACAACGGAGTCTGCAGAATTATCGTAAAAAGCTGAAACTTGTCGAATGACGAGTGCTTTCGCCTTAAAGAATCGCGTGGTGTGGATGACAGACCAGTAAACGAAAGGCCCTTGAATACCAGTTTGTCATTAAAATGCAGGAACGTCTCAGCGCTGGCCGCTTTGTAGATCAGTACATACAGCAACGCGCGTTCAGCTCAGAAAATTATAGTCATTGGGTCAGCATAATGGGTTGCCTACCCTCCTAGTTAGAAGAATTATGCGTTAGGTTCGATGAGGTCAATGGTGGTATCAGCAAAGTAAAATCGTCAATGCTGTTAGGCCAAGGCATGGTCCTCTAGTTTCTTTCTACAGAACAGATATTTCGACTCGTCTGCTGGGATTTAAATTTACGACTGTAGACGTAAGAAGGAAAATGCTCTTATACATTGTGGTCTTCCTTCGAAATCTCGGTGGGAGAATTTGAATGTGCTGTCACGTCTGACCTGAGTGCAACACTACTGATGCCTTTTTCGCCCAAGAAAATGACGACACACAACATATTTAGCTTTGTTCCTGATGATCTCGTAAAGTGAGAACTCAGTATTTCCAATACCTAATCGCATCCTGCACAAATTTGCGCAATGGGTTTTGCGGTGTTAATTGCAACAGATTAAGAAAATACCATTAGCCTGCGTGATCTTCATTTTTACTAATAGCACCTTAGTCAAATTATATATCAAATACATTAAAATTCCGGCAGGGGCGCTGACGTACCCCAACCCTTTATCATAGGTAGAGTTACAGAAGACGTCTTTCTCACAACACACTTGGCAAGCGCCTACGTTCTCTGTTTTTCCGTGCCAAGTCTTTTGTCATGCGAATGTACGTACATTCAATGAAATGTTAAATGACTTTATCATGTTGAAAGTTCTAACTATATTTGTTTGTATGTGTGAAGCTTTTGGGGGATTAAGCAAATCTGAGGATGACAATATTTTCCGAAACCGGTAATGTGAACATATATAAGCGATCGTTGACATGATAAATTATTGTACAAACATTACAAAAAAACTTCCAGTTCGCACCATGTCAAATTTTAAAAGCACAGCTTACCTTGGAGACATTTCGTTTTCCTTGCCTTCGAGTAAAATATTTGGATGGTGAGGAGGTATAACTACCTTGCAGGTAATTTCACTTCTGTTGAGTCCTCGGCTAGTTTCTGCCCGTAAAGCACTTTTTGTTGCCAGTGATGCTCGTCTATTGCTTCTATCTCACTTAGTAGTGTTGCTATTTTTGCATTACCTGTACACACGTTTTGTTGCCTGTGGTTTTCACGGGATGTCAGAAGGGATCATATCACGACCCCAAGAAGAACTGCATGTGTAAGCTATACAACGCATCGTCTGCTAACAGTTCGTTATACATTATTGTCAGTTCATGGCCAATAATGTACCAAAATCTTGAATGACACTCGACTGATAAGCCATCTGTTTCGGCTGCTTTGTTCTACATCTACATCTACATCTACATGACTACTCTGCAATTCACATTTAAGTGCTTGGCAGAGGGTTCGTCGAACCACAATCATACTATCTCTCTACCATTCCACTCCCGAACGGCGCGAGGGAAAAACGAACACCTAAACCTTTCTGTTCGAGCTCTGATTTCCCTTATTTTATTTTGATGATCATTCCTACCTATGTAGGTTGGGCTCAACAAAATATTTTGGCATTCGGAAGAGAAAGTTGGTGACTGAAATTTCGTAAATAGATCTCGCCGCGACGAAAAACGTCTTTGCTTTAATGACTTCCATCTCAATTCGCGTATCATATCTGCCACACTCTCTCCCCTTCTACGTGATAATACAAAACGAGCTGCCTTTTTGGCACACTTTCGATGTCCTCCGTCAATCCCACCTGGTAAGGATCCCACACCGCGCAGCAATATTCTAACAGAGGACGAACGAGTGTAGTGTAAGCTGTCTCTTTAGTGGACTTGTTGCATCTTCTAAGTGTCCTGCCAATGAAACGCAACCTTTGGCTCGTCTTCCCCACAATATTATCTATGTGGTCTTTCTAACTGAAGTTGTTCGTAATTTTAACACCCAGGTACTTAGTTGAATTGACAGCCTTGAGAATTGTACTATTTATCGAGTAATCGAATTCCAACGGATTTCTTTTGGGACTCATGTGGATCACCTCACACTTTTCGTTATTTAGCATCAACTGCCACCTGCCACACCATACAGCAATCTTTTCTAAATCGCTTTGCAACTGATACTGATCTTCGGATGACCTTACTAGACGGTAAATTACAGCATCATTTGCGAACAACCTAAGAGAATGGCTCAGATTGTCACCCAGGTCATTTATATAGATCAGGAACAGCAGAGGTCCCACGACGCTTCCCTAGGGAACACCTGATATCACTTCAGTTTTACTCGATGATTTGCCGTCTATTACTACGAACTGCGACCTTCCTGACAGGAAATCACGAATCCAGTCGCACAACTGAGACGATACCCCATAGGCCCGCAGCTTGATTAGAAGTCGCTTGTGAGGAACGGTGTCAAAAGCTTTCCGGAAATCTAGAAATACGGAATCAACTTGAGATCCCCTGTCGTTAACGGTCATTACTTCGTGCGAATAAAGAGCTAGCTGCGTTGCACAAGAACGATGTTTTCTGAAACCATGCTGATTACGTATCAATAGATCGTTCCCTTCGAGGTGATTCATAATGTTTGAATACAGTATACGCTCCAAAACCCTACTGCAAACCGACGTCAATGATATAGGTCTGTAGTTCTATGGATTACTCCTACTACCCTTCTTAAACACTGGTGCGACCTGCGCAATTTTCCAATCTGTAGGTACAGATCTATCGGTGAGCGAGCGGTTGTATATGAGTGTTAAGTAGGGAGCTATTGTTTCAGCGTAATCTGAAAGGAACCTAATCGGTATACAATCTGGACCTGAAGACTTGCCCGTATCAAGCGATTTGAGTTGCTTCGCAACCCCTAAGGTATCTACTTCTAAGAAACTCATGCTAGCAGCTGTTCGTGTTTCAAATTCTGGAATATTCCATTCCTCTTCTCTGGTGAAGGAATTTCGGAAAACTGCGTTCAATAACTCCGCTTTAGCGGCACAGTCGTTGGTAACAGTACCATCGGCACTGCGCAGCGAAGGTATTGACTGCGTCTTGCCGCTTGTGTACTTTACATACGACCATAATTTCTTCGGATTTTCTACCAAATGTCGAGACAATGTTTCGTTGTGGAACCTATCAAAGGCATCTCGCATTGAAGTCCGTGCCAAATTTCGCGCGTCTGTAAATTTTAGCCAATCTTCGGGATTTCGCGTTCTTCTGAACTTCGGATGTTTTTCCGTTTCCTCTGCAACAGCGTTCGGACCTGTTTTGTGTATCATGGGGGATCAGTTCCATCTCTTACCAATTTATGAGGTATGAATCTCTCAACTGCTGTTGCTACTATATCTTTGAATTTGAGCCACATTTCGTCTACATTTGAATAGTCAGTTCGGAAGGAATGGAGATTGTCTCTTAGGAAGGCTTCTAGTGATACTTTATCCGCTTTTTTAAATAAAATTATTTTGCGTTTGTTTCTGGTGGATTTGGAAGAAACGGTATTGAGCCTAGCTACAACGACCTTGTGATCACTAATCCCTGTATCAGTCATGATGCTCTCTATCAGCTCTGGAATGTTTGTGGCTAAGAGGTCAAGTGTGTTTTCGCAACCATTTATAATTCGCGAGGGTTAGTGGACTAACTGCTCGAAATAATTTTCGGAGAAAGCATTTAGGACAATCTCGGAAGATGTTTTCTGCCTACCACCGGTTTTGAACAAGTATTTTTGCCAACATATCCACTTTACTTGGAGATTCTGAAACTACTGTTTCTCTTTCTTCTTCCGAGATGTTTTCGAGAAACCCTTCATTATCCTCGGTATTAACTGGGGGTTGTATATTAAAGAGGAAAGCTTCGTCCATAGTTGGGTCTCTGATTGAGGATTAAGATTCATATACCACCGTTCAGTACGTTGCACTTTGGTTATCGTAGCTACTTCCTTCGTCGTTGAGAAGGTTGAAGGATTTTCTGTTCCCTTATAATTTGGTGAACCGAAATATTTTCTTGACTGATATCAGTTGTGAGACGCGCTCGCACTTTTTTGCCTTCCATTGACTGCCGTACCAAAACAGTAATTTTTGGTTAGGTGTGTCTCATTCGAAAACTATTTGCTACCAAGTTCCTTGGTTCGTTGTACAGATCGGGTAGGCATAAGAAACAGTATTCCAGCCAGCATTGTCTCCAACAGTTTGGGCAAACTGCATAATGCACTGCCTTTTTTGCGATTTTGCAGTTTGAATCCACCAGATAATATGCCTTGACTGCCTTGACTGGTCCTGGAGGCATCGTGTCCATGTTTCAGTGATTGCTTGGCACAATACCTCGTCATCTAGGAGCGACATGTTTAGTTTCTAGACCTCTAGCCCCAGGAGGTGCTGTCGTTTGTTGTAGTGAGCCGTGATGTGGTAGTCACGATGGTTCTGAAAATTAATAGGTCGTACCTTCTTCACAGGAATTAAAATTACGGCACAGATCTTACCGACGCAAAACACAGTTCAAATTTCCTCTTAAAATTACATTATCTCAATGTCCGTTAATAGAGTCACTATTTCGTCTCGAAACAAAACCCTTCTGCCACCTTTGTCTGTTGAGCGAGTCGCAGCATTTACGAGCATACATACCAATTATAATTAAACTTTTGCTGTTTGAGAGGGGCCGCATGAAAAACGAGTGATCGTAGGAAAAGGAAACTTTGTGGAAACACTCGTGAAGACGTGTGGAAGAGAAATAACGGATAAACATTTAAAGAAACACATTTTGACTACCACACGAGGGGTAACATTTGCTAGCTGCATATCATGTTTACGTTCAGGCTTACAAACGTTGCTCAATATGACGACCACCTGCATCCACGATAGTCTGGGACTGCACTAGAGATGGCTTTACTGCTGCCTGAAATGTACCACGTGGCATTTTGGCTACCTTCCTCGCCATGCTGAGCTTCAACCTCCGATGTGTGATAGTGTTCCGATGATAAACCCTGTCCTTCTGTGAACCCCACAGCCAGAAGTCACAAGGGGTCAGATCTTGTGATGCAGTGACCAAGTGGCGTCACGAGGAATGGGTGAATAGCCGCGAATAGCAGCGGCACTATTGCTGTTATTTTGATAAAACTACGAGTAAGTCCTACTTGCCATGTCCAGACCCATGTTGACCGTCTGCAGCTGTAATGCACCCTGATCCTTGTGTTTGACCCTACGTCGCCGTACCAGTACCAGCACCAACCAGCAAGTCATGATACTAACACTATTAACAATGTAAACCTTGCAGCGCACAGTCTGAACATAATTCCTATAAAACTGCGTATCCATACGGTAAACAGATTTCCGTCTTCACTGGCTCAGGTATCGATACAACCCTATATTTACCAAGAACAGGTCGTGTATTTTTGTCGCACGCCTTCCGCTACCTTCGAGTGCTGATTGTGCTTGGCATGATATGCCCACCTTATACATTATTGCTGTCCCAAAAATGTCGGTGACTTTTTTTGTGATCACCTCTTGAAGTATAGCTACATTCGCATCTGCCACGCGTAAGTAATACCGTAGACATTCCACCCTGACGTCGGATTAGGTTCTGCTAATAATAACTATATTATATGCTTGCATGAATGTGAGGCGTCTATTCTTGACAGGTATCATGGGGTCAAGCTGTTACCCTATTAGGAAGGTTCTTGTTTGCTGTGTCTGATCGGTGGGTGGCTCATGTCCGTGCCATCTATTATTTAACATCTCGTTTTTACCGTACGCCCGCCTCGTCATTTTAATTTCAATTATTCGTGTCACTGAATTGCTGTCTTGCCTCCCTGTGAGTGGTAGCAGTAGCGCGTATCGATATTAGCCATGGCGTATTATCTTTGCTGGGCGGATATTTCTTTCCGGTCGTCTTGTGTCGTGAAGGGAGATCAGACGTGGAGTCGTAGAGTTGGAACGCGGCAGGAGTGCAGTCGGGACGTAGCAACAGTCGGGGACGGAGCGCTAGGGAGGCGCGGACAGCCAGTACTCGCCGACCACTCGCGACACTGGATGAACTGTCCGACGGACGGAGATGGCAGTGGGATCGACCGTTGGCCGGTCGTTCACTTGGTCGCCTCTTTGGGCGACGTGTGTATGGCCTTCTGACCGTTTCTGGGCCTCGTCACTGGGTCATCTTGCTGGACGTGGCTCGGTTCCTTCTTGCGCGGAGACGTCGTGGCCAATCGGCAAGAGTTACCTCTGCATGATTGGGTCGAGCCAGTGTGCCCGGATCGCCGTGTCTCCCAGTTACAGACGGACATCGGGTTGAGTCGGGTTAGAGCTGCAGTGAGCTCCAGATAGTCAAGACTCGCCCGACCTTTGCTGACACATATGGTTTGAGTGGCAAAGAGCTTGGTTGGTGGTTTGTCAGACGACGTGTATTTCGTCACCGACTGTCCTTCGGTTTTCTGTTTGTGTCCGCCTGTGATTTGTTCTAGTTGTTCATCAGTGATTCGTTTTACGAGTGTTCGAGTTTATTGTGGCAGTGTTTCGTGGAACAGTGTGTACCCTGTGTCAGTTCGACTGAGCGATGCTTTAAATGCTGTAATGCTGTCTGCGTACTGCAGCAGCCAGTTGGTCGGTTGCGACAGAGCAGCGAGTGAGTGTTTTCTTACCGTGATGGTGCTGTCCGCCACGGCGTTGCGATGTTCATGTATGTCAGTAGTAATTATGCCTTGGCTTATTAACACACTAGCATCTGTAGACGAGTGTTACTGGTCTCTTCGCCTCGCTGGCATTTTGGTTGTAGGTAGTTGGTTGGTTCGTCGGCTGTCTGTCGGTTGGGTTGCCTTCCGATTAAGAGATTGTTGGTCGAGCTGCCTGTCTCGCCTAAACGGGCGTTAGTGTTACTATTTTATGCCGACCCTTGGAAACTTCTGAGCGCCGTTCCGTGTCTGTTACATAGTAACTTCCCTGTTTGAGTGTTAGTATTTTGGTTAATGTGTGGGCTTCAGCCGAGTTTTAATATATGCTGAATTAATGTTCTTGTCTTGCCCTTAAGGCATCAGATTCTTATTTTTTATATGGGGCTTTCTCCCGAATTTTGCATGAAATCTTTTAAAGCTTTAAGCCGTTAAATTATTGTGCTGATGTGTGGCCTTCAGCCGAGTTTAGTATCTCTTAAACAGATGTTCCTAAGATTATGACGCTTTAATATGGGGCCTTCAGGCGAACTTGCTTGAAATGTTTTAAGATAAGGCCTTCTGCCATTTGGTTGAAACACTTCTTATTGCTTAATATGCAGCCTCCAGCCGAGTTCCATTTAAATTAAAGTACTAAGGCCTTCAGCCTGTTAAGATTAAAGATATAGAAAATATTCTTGGGTCACACCTCCAGAAGAAGCTTGTATGTCAATATCTTACTTAGGCCCTGCATTTGGATTTTGAGTGTTGCCTTCAGCCGATCTAGAGTTAATCAAAGTAGGTCGATTAAAACTTTGAGTATTTTCCATTCTTGTTGTGATATTATGTGTGTGGACAAATAAAGTTTGTATTTTGAGTGCAACTGACAGCAACCTTATTCTGGCTTCTTCCACAACCTAATCCGCTCTGTCCTGCTAGCCCAGGTATTTCAGTGTCCATGAAGTCAACTGTCTTATCTTCCACGCTCATCTTAACAAATTCGGCCCCGGTGTTTTCCTACGTTGAAAACTCTTGTGCTGTCCTTCTTAACCCTAGAACGCTAAAGTGGGGGGAAAAGTTACATCGTACTAAGTCATTGTAAATGTTAATGTTCTACATTTTATATATAGGAATTCATAATTTATGTGTTATGCGTTAGTTAACTACAATTTTTAAATCTCCCAGGGTTTTACAGAGTAAAGCATTGACTCATTATTTAGGTTGCATTTATCGCAAATCTCTCGCCCAGCGCAAAGACCCAAGCGAATGGAAAAAAAGCGCAGGAGGGACCTGTATATAAGAAGGGTAAAAGAGCATATAGGCAAAATTGCATGGACATATTCTGAGTTCGAGTATAACAAATATCCTTGTAAGTGAAGCTTCTTTTCACAAATGAGCATGGTTCTAGAAAGCATCGGTCGTGCGAAAATCAGCTTGCCCTTTTCTTACATGAGATCCTTGCGAACGATAGATAAAGGGCAACAGGAGGATTCCATTCCATATTCCTAGTGCCGCAATGCAGACTGTTAACAAAGGCACAAGCATGCGGAATAGTTTCCCAGGTATGTGAGTGGCTCAAAGACTTCTTAAGTAACAGAACCCAGGATGTTTTGCTCGACGGCCAGTGTTCATCAGAGACGAGGGTATCGTCAGAAGTGCCCTAGGGGAGAATGACGAGACCGCTGTTATTTTCTGTATACCTAAATGATGTGGCGGACTGGGTGTGCAGCAATGTGAGGCTGTTTGCCAACGTACATTTCGCGTAAGGACCATGAAGATTAGAGAGATTAGGCATCGTCCAGAAGCATATAGACGGTCGTTTTTCCCTCGCTTTATTTGCAAGTGGAACCGGAGAGGGAATGACTAGTGGTAGTAGAGGGTACCCTCCGCCACGCATCACACGCGACCAACGTCCTTCCGCTCAGAGGTCTGTGTACAGTGTGCTATAGGCCTGATTCTTCATTCTAAAATCGTTGTTTGTGGGACTCGTCTGTCTGCCTACTTTGTATTTTCGCTAGAGGCAGCCAGAGTGCAGTTTCTTGCTTATGTTGTTTACCTCTGCGCTGAGTGCGAGTGGCCCCACTGAACTCGACTCGGTCCTGGCGGCTCTGCGCCTGGTGGAGGCGGATCTACTACCTGAGTGTATGTTAGTTACTCTTCGTGCTTCATTGACGCTGCGGTTTGGCACGCAGACATCCGCTTTTTATGTGTCCTGTGGAACTGCAGATGACGCACGTCTGCGGTTGCCCGTCGTGTACCAGGAGGACCTTGAAGCCTCGAATCACGAGAAAAGAAGGCACGTGTTTCGTTAAAGCGATTTTCACATTTACGACACCATTTTAAACGTTAAAGTGTTTGTGTCCTTGCCATTTACCGGCCGTTATTTGTATAAAGTTGCCGAACGGTGACAGGACCTGGCCGGATATACTCGAATCCCATTTCAGATGGAAGATGAAATAATCGAACTGATCAAGACCTAATCCAGTACACCAGATTCCAACAGTAACAACTTCTCCTTTAGAGGACAGGTTGAAAGTACCGTTTTAATTGTAAGGTTCTTTCTATTTTTCAGTAGTTTAAAAATGACTGGTTTCGGGTTCTTACATGCCATCTTCAGGTGTCATACTGAAAATAAACACCCGAGACGGGAGCTAATAATAGTTTTTAAAAATGGTTCAAATGGCTCTGAGGACTATGGGACTTAACAGCTGAGGTCATCGGTCCCCTAGAACTTAGAACTACTTAAACCTAACTAACCTAACGACATCACACACATCCATGCCCGAGGCAGGGTTCGAATCTGCGACCGTAGCGGTCGCGCGGTTCCAGACTGAAGCGCCTAGAACCGCTCAGCCACACCGGTCGGCTAAGTTTGGTTGTGTAGGAACTTACCACCACAAATTACGAAAAACAGCGTCCGCCTCCGTAGCTCAGCAAAAACATTTACGATCTACCCCGTATTAAATGGCGTCCGGCAAATAAAAATTGAGCTGACGAAACATGTCCCATCGTACCTGCTGATGGGCGGTGTGAGGGCCATCGTCATGTATGATGGACAGCCACGAACGTGCGCAGGATGTGGCCAGGAGGGACATGTACGTTCCGAATGCTTACACCGCCGTTTAATACAGACGCCGTTACGTGAAGAGACCCAGGCTTCGACGGTCACGTCCTTACCCATCACCTACGCCAAGGTTGCACAGGACCCCGTCGTACCAATTTCGATTGCGCCAGCAGCGTCGTCAACGCCACCCGCCGCCGCACAATGCGCCGAGGACACAAGCACGGCGTCGCCTCCAGTGCTCGCTTCAGGACCGTCCGGTTTGCAGACCGAAACCGATGTTCCTGTTGGAACCATGGACGTCGTGTCGTGCCGACGTCTGCCTTTGTCCAGACGGGTTCGGCGTCAGACGACGGGCGACCACATTCTGATTCAGAAGGCCACATCAGAAAACAGCGGTCGCCTCGCAAACACAGGAAACGACGACGAACGCCTTCCGATGACGCCCTTTCTCAGACGGCCCCACGAGATGTCGACCTGATGTCTGACGGTGATCTCCCACATTGCGTCCAGTCACGCGATGTGGCAGCATCAGGCGCCCCTCGTGTGACGCCTACTCTCCCAGCCAGAGACGTGTCCTCGCCGTTGGCAACGAATGATGACGGCGGTCCCCCTGCCACTCATGTTGCGGAATCCACAACACCCGTTCCGGAAGTACGTGACCGTCACATGTCCACGTCGTCAGCTTCCTGGGCCGATGACGTTGAAGGAGAAGTGGAACAGACTGCCAGCGTGTCTGCACAGGAGTCCATCTCGGCGACACTTGGGCTGGCGCCCCGCCAGTAATTATCACCACGGCGGGACCACCGGCGGGTCTCCACCTGCCGGCTACTTCTACCGCACGTTCCGCAAATACTGAGGATGGCCGTACACAGCAATATCGTATCGCCACTTTGAATCTTGCCACCATTTGTGCCCCCCATAAACTGGCCATGTTCAGAGACACTATTTACTCTGCGGATGTGGATATAGCACTCTTACAAGTGGTGTTTGTGGCTGACTTCCTCGTTCCCACCGGATACAACGCCCATGTTTCCCCCGCATCCGATACCGGTAGCGGCGTCGCCATCCTGCTACGCGACGGACTCCCTGCAGAGGACGTCATCTACCTCCCCACTGCGCGAGGGATGGCCCTCACACTGTTCGGCGTGCGTATTATTAATATCTACGCTCCGTCCGGCACTGGCCGCCGCCATGACCGACAAACTTTTTTTGCCGAAAGCGTCACACCCCTCTTCACCGGTCCGCAGGACGATTTGGTACTCGGTGGGGATTTTAACTCGACACAAGAGCCCGCGGACAAACTCCCGCGACATTCCCCTTGTGCATCTCTCTCAGTGGTCATCGACCGTCTCCGACTTGTTGACACATGGAAGAAGCTCCACGGAATTCAACCGGGCTATACATTCTGCACCTCTCACTCGTCAAGCCGCATAGATCGCATCTACGTTACCCGCTCCCTGGCTGATGGCACACGTCATGCGGAAATCTGGCCCTTGGCCTTTTCAGACCATGATGCGTACCTCTGTGACGTCACTCTCGCCCGACAGCAAGTGTGGCATAGTCGTGGTCTGTTGAAACTCAATGTCGCTCACCTGACCTCCTCAGACTGTCGCCGTATGGTCGAAGAAGCGTGGGCACGCTGCCACCATCGTCGAGAAGCCTATGACTCCACCTTATCATGGTGGCTCTCCTGTGCAAAGCCGACCCTCAGGAAGACTCTGATGAGTTATGGGAAGGAATTAAAGGCGTGGCAAACTAATATCCTCCACTTCTACTACACCATTCTACGTGACTGTACGACGATGCCTTTCTCGCCAGCCCGGCAGTAGATGGTCCATCGCACGAAGGCGCAGATCTCCTTGATCATGCGGCGTAACTTGGAAGGCACTGTAGTCCGTTCTCGAGCTTCTAATCGAATCCCTCAAGAACTTCCGTCGATGTACCACCTGTTGAGTAGTGCAACCTCTAAAATCATGTACAATGGTCGTCTTACACCGTCCCTGGTCATCGCACGATCTGTACGACAAGGATGCCCTCTTTCCACGAATTTGTATGCTTTCGCCTTGGAACCCCTGCTCCAGGGCACGCGCCAACGTTTGGAAGGCATGGCTGTGCAAGGCCACCGTTTTTGTTGTACAGCCTACGCAGACGACATAGTACTATATCTGCGCAGTGAGGATGAAGTACGAGCAGCACTGACATGGGTGGCGACTTACGGCGAAGCGTCGGGAAGCTGCCTCAACGTGTCAAAATCCAAGGTCCTGCTCATTGGTGAGGGCTTGCCGGAGAGATGCGCTGCCCCCCTTAGTTTCGCCGCCACCATACAGTGTCTTGGACTTGATTTCACAGCAGACCTGCGCCGCTCAGCGACTATCAATGGTAGACGCTTGCTACAGACAATCAGAGCAAATCTCGCAGATCACCGGCTACGAGCTCTCGACGTTATCCAACGCGCGCAATACGTTAACATGTATCATGCTTCCCGTATACCACACGTGGCTCAAGTACTACCAGTCCCAAATCTCTTGGCGCGACGACTGTTGATGGCTTTCGGCTCCTTCGTCAGCTCGGGGATGTTATTCAAGGTGCAGTATGAATCCCTTGCACTGCCACGAGATCGTGGCGGGGTGGGACTCATCCACGTGCCGACTCGTGTCAAGGCACTATACGTCAGCTCCCAACTAAAACTTTGGCATCGTTGCCCGCAGAGCCTTACTAGCCTCCTGCTTCACAACTTTGCACCGGCCTCCTTGTCCGCCCCAGTACTGGTATCGACCATTCCAACCCCCTTTTATTACATCCAACGATTTTTCCTGGAGTTCAGTTATATCTACCGGTCCTTACCACTTACACGTTTGTACCTCACGAAAACAGTCTCCGAATTGTTACAACAGTGCCGCCCGTCCAACCCCATCGAACGTAAGTATCCACAGTACGTGTGGCGACACATATGGATGGCGATCCATGCGCGTTTTCTCGAATCAGACGTTCAATCAGCGTGGTACATCACCGTGAATGGCAAACAAGTTAACCGAGATCGTCTAACCGCATCCATCTCGCCGATTCATCCCTCTGCACCCACTGTGGAGTGGATGACACGGATGTCCACCGGTTCCACTGTGGCACAGCGCTAGACGTCTGGACACTTGCGCGGCGAATTTTGGCGTTTCTTACTCGCCAGACACCGGCTCAGATCGACGTCCACATGCTTTTGTACCCCGATAAGACTTTCTACCCCTCCGCCAAAACTAACTCTGTGAATTGGATCTGTGGCCACACGATCCGCTATCTTTTTACTTCTGGCGACAAGTCTAAGCTAGGATATTGGACTTATCTCAACGAACGACACTGCGTCCTGATACGCAACCCACGCTATAAACAATATTTTTCCAATTTCTTACGGAGCACTTTCGATGACCCACCTAGTAGCTGGAACGTCCAAGCCCTGAGAAGCTGAAAACTGTATAAACCGAACCGAACTGAATAGATCTGCTACCCAGAACCCACGCCTACGCCATGAGAAGACACGTTTGGACGAGCTGGCATGCTGTAGGCGAATACACTTCAGGAGCTCCTGTAAGAAATGGACTTTAACTACAAGTCGCACGACGACTTAAAAAGCTTTTCCTTATTTATTCCTCATAATTTGTTCTTAAAGGAAAAAGAAATTTGATTTTGGCTTTGAGAAACTTTTTTTTTGTTCCAAAAGATTGCTTCTTCGCCAACAAGACGAAGGAGACTCATTTTTGTTTACTGGAAGGAGAAACCAGTAAAATTGGAGTCTCTGTTTTCTTTAAAAAAAAAAAAAAAGAGGGTTAGCTGCCTTCGGTAATATAAAAACTGATTTAATGAAAAAAAAATAAAAATAAAAAAACAAAAAAAAATAAAAAATAAAAAATAAAAAAAAGCAGTAACGTTACCGCCTACCACGCAGGGGGCCCGGGTTCGATTCCCGGCAGGAGACTGGGTGTTGTGTGTCCTTCATCATCATTTTCATCATCATTGACTCGCAAGTCGCCGAAGTGGCGTCAACTAAAAAGGACTTGCAATACGGCGGCGAACTCCCCCCCCCCCCCCCCCCCAACAATGCCAGGATTCATGGTGTCAATTTGTCAGTTTCCTCCAGCACTACTTCAGACGTAAGTAGAGTCCAGGCACGTCCTGTTGCGGCACTTCTGCGTGCTCGCGGGGCCCCTACACGATACTAGGCAGGTGTACCAACTTTTTGGGCTCTTCAGACTATATATATGGTGAGTCACATAGCCTTTGTCCATCTGAATGTTAATTAGAGAACCGTGCAAAAATTTGAAGCAACATTGTTGAGAACTATTCGATATTTTTTGGTAACAACATTTCTCCTCTCCGTCTAAAAGTTATTTTACTATTGTGTAAAAATCTAACCCAGTGTGGTGACGCAGTAGCCAGCATCGTGGACTGGCATTCTGGAGGACAACGGTTCGAACCCGCGTCCAACCATCCGTGATTTCTCTAAATCGCTCCAGGCAAATGCGGTATGGTTCCTTTCAAGGTCCATGGCTGGATTCCTTCCCCATCCTTGACACAATCCGAACTTGTGCTTCGTCTCTAATGACCTCGATGTCGACGGACGTTAAATCCAATCTTCCTTCCTTCGTTTTTGTAAAAATCTTTTCGAGATTATTGCTGAAAACGGTGTTACAAAAAGATACGGCCAAAATTTCAGGAAACATTCCTCACACACAAAGAAAGAAAACATGTTATGTGGAGATGTGTCCGGAAACGCTTACTTTCCATGTTAGAGCTCATTTTATTACTTCTCTTCAAATCACATTAATCATGGAATGGAAACACACAGCAACAGAACGTACTAGCGTGACTTCAAACACTTTGTTACAGGAAATGTTCAAAATGTCCTCCGTTAGCGAGGATACATGCATCCACCATCCGTCACATGGAATCCCTGATGCGCTGAAGCAGCCCTGGAGAATGGCGTATTGTATCACAGCCGTCCACAATACGATGACGAAGAGTCTCTACATTTGGTACCGGGGTTACGTAGACAAGAGCTTTCAAATGCCCCCATAAATGAAAATCAAGAGGATTTGAGGTCAGGAGATCGTGGAGGCCATGGAATTGGTCCACCTCTACCAATCCATCGGTCACCGAATCTGTTGTTGAGAAGCATACGAACACTTCGACTGAAATGTGCAGGAGCTCCATCGTGCATGAACCACAAGTTGTGTCGTACTTGTAAAGGCACATGTTCTAGCAGCACAGGTAGAGTATCCCGTATGAAATCATGATAACATGCTCCATTGAGCGTAGGTGGAAGAACATGGGGCCCAATCAAGACATCACCAACAATGCATGCCCAAACGTTCACAGAAAATCTGTGTTGATGACGTGATTGCACAAGTGCGTGCGGATTCTCGTCAGCCCACACATGTTGCTTGTGAAAATTTACAATTTGATCACGTTGGAATGAAGCTTCATCCGTAAAGAGAACATTTGCACTGAAATGAGTATTGACACATTGTTGGATGAACCATTCGCAGAAGTGTACCCGTGGAGGCCAATCAGCTGCTGATAGTGCCTGCACACGCTGTGCATGGTACGGAAACAACTGGTTCTCCCGTAGCACTCTCCATACAGTGACGTGGTCAACGTTACCTTGTACAGCAGCAACTTCTCTGACGCTGACATCAGGGTTATCGTCAACTGCACGAAGAATTGCCTCGTCCATTGCAGGTGTCCTCGTCGTTCTAGGTCTTCCCCAGTCGCGAGTCATAGGCTGGAATGTTCCGTGCTCCCTAAGACGCCGATTAATTGCTTCGAACGTCTTCCTGTCGGAACACCTTCGTTCTGGAAATCTGTCTCGATACAAACGTACCGCGCCAAGGCTATTGCCCCGTGCTAATCCATACATCAAATGGGCATCTGCCAACTCCGCATTTGTAAACATTGCACTGACTGCAAAACCACGTTCGTGATGAACACTAACCTGTTGATGCTACCTACTGATGTGCAATGAGTCGCATGTCAGCACAAGCACCGAAGTCAACATTACCTTCCTTCAATTGGGCCAACTGGCGGTGAATCGAGGAAGTACAGTACATACTGACGAAACTAAAATGAGGTATGACCTGGAAATTAAGCGTTTCGGACACATGTCCACATAACATCTTTTCTTTATTTGTGTGTGAGGAATGTTTCCTGAAAGTTTGGCCGTACCTTTTTGTAACACCCTGTATATAAGGAAACAACGTTTTTAGCAAAAATATCGAATAGATTTTTACAAAAACGAAGGAAGGAAAATTGAACGTCCCGTCGACATCGATGTCATTAGAGACGGAGCGCAAGCTCGGATTGTGTCATGGATAGGGAAGGAATCCAGCCATGGACCTTGAAAGGAACCATACCGGCATTTGCCTGGAGCGATTTAGAGAAATCACAAATGGATATCTGAAAGATTTATAGCGTATGTCCAGCGTAGGTTTATTAAAGTATTGCGTAAAAATCTGAAATAAAATGGTCACAAACTTGTCGATATTTTTGCTGAAAATGTTGCCCCCTTTTTAGAGTATATGTCTACTATTTTGTTATGTATATTAAAATATATGTAGAATACGTCTCTCCGAACAGTTGTTAGAGTATCACGTAAAATTTTGGAGTAAATAAGATAATGACTTTTCGATATTTTTGGTGACAATAATAAACATCAACTTACCTTTATGTAGTCGTATTCAAGATAACTAAAGGATTATCCCGGAACCCGGAACTCAGTACCAGTTATAGCGTAGGGGCAACAAAATCCGATTGTTAATATTTAGCGTAATTATTGAGCGAGTTCAAAAATTTAAAATGCTCTCATTACCTGTTTTTAGGGGGTATAATCTTATTTTAAAGGTTTAACACAATAACACAATAGTTACAAACTGTGTGTTTGTCTCAAGGCAACGTACCTAACGACGCACAAAAACACGGACTTAATCCATCCACTATTTGAGAAAGAGAGCAGTTAACAACGAAGTTTACACATAACTGCAAATCTTTACGAAATTTTTTTCTCCCTTGTAGCGGCTCCCGTCCCCTCCCAGAAAATGATGAGAGGAAAAAACTTTATCGCTTACTACATTTTCGCCGTTTGTACAGTCATACTTCAGCATCAGGCATCACGCTTTAATTTATTACCTCTTTATTACTATCTCTTTTCGCAATACGTTTTGCATACAGTGTCTACATGTACGGGTATAATTTAATCTACCTGCAAAACTACCATTGTACAACCGACAATACAGGAGATATGATGCCATACAGATTAAGATGAGTGAAAACCTATATGTTGCTTAAAGTGGCGAGCAAATTAACCAGCCTGTATTCACCCTGTATTCGATAGCGAGAGCGCTTAGGAAATTCTAACAAACTTTAAGCATAATTTCAAACCTTTACTAAACCTCTTCTTGCTTACATGCTTAAACGCAAATGTTTAACACAGTAACTCATTCGTAATTAGATGTTTCAAGCTGTTTTGTGTATATGACGGTTCAAATGGTTCAAATGGCTCTGAGCACTATGGGACTTAACATCTGAGGTCGTCAGTCCCCTAGACCTTAGAACTACTTAAACCTAACTAACCTAAGGACATCACACAGATCCATGCCTGAGGCAGGATTCGAAACTGCGACCGTAGCAGTCACGCGGTTCCGGACTGAAGCGCCTAGAGCCGCACGGCCACCGCGACCGGCTTGTGTATATGAGTTCGAGTCTTTAAGAATCGGGCATCAATGGTTGAACACTAATTCTCATGTTGGGAAGTTAGTCCTAGACTGAAGCATTCTTGAAAGTCGACATTTTATTTGAAACTTATGGCATGTTTTATTACTATCATTCAACACTACTTTTTAACAAATGATAGAATAAACGAATAGTAGCGTCTCAGTGCATTGTGCGTAATGAATTTCTTGTGATGAAACAACCCATCATCAAGAATGAGCAGAGTAACTACCAGTGAAAGGAGGCAATGCAGCAGAAGCACTACGAACTGCAGTCTGACTTTTGTACAAGTCGTAGGTAAAGTTTCACTCCCTGCATTCTTATCCTCATAAATGTAGAATGTACCTATCTAGCAAGTATACCGTCTCAAATAACCATGAAGTCGACAGAAGCTGAACTGCAAATTTCCTCCATTTTTTATAAAGACTACAGTGCCTAACGGACTTTAATTGTGCCTCCTTTTCTGAAAACGGGAGACCGTGCTCTCCACAACGCTGGCCAGTATCCTAATCACCACGTCGCCCGCATGTTGACTCACAACAGAACAGCTGTGGACACTTTGTCGTGCAACATCTTCCAGAGCTGCAGAGGCATCCGGTTGTAAGAAGGACGCCTTGCGGTTCTGTGAAGTCGCATTTCGCCCTGAGATCGCTAGCATTCCCCGGCCTAATACGGCGAACGTCGTACCTGGACCAATTAGTCGGTAAACTCCCGGGAACGGCTACATTACCAGAGCATCGTAACAGCTTCCTCTTCAAAGGCGATGGCAATTTTGCTCTCCGTTCTCAGCACTCTCTCTTAATAGTATCTGTGGCTAGTGGAAAAAAATGACGCAAATGGACTGCGCATTACACAAACACAATCATTATCGTCATCATATCCCCTCTTTCGTTACTGAAATTAGGACAGCTAAATCTGTTTCATTTGCTCCTGACTCGTACAAGCGCTTCTAAAACTACAGTTTCGCTTTACTTACCACGTCAGGTTTGAACGATAACTCATCCTTTCGATGACTTCCTCCATCGCCAGAACCACGTTATGACCGACATATGCAGTTTTAGAAAATCAGAGCCTTCCTGTGCAGGAAATCGTGTATGCTCCGAGTCCCTAAAATACAAGAAATAATTTACAGAGACCGACTGTACAGAAAATATTTATAAGGTGTTTGACAAAACTGGAGAAAAATCAGAGCATTTGGCAACATCAGCATAAAAACCGGTCTAGGACGTGACGTCAGACAGAGGAAGTTGGTCATTGATTCAGGATAAGCGAGATATCCGATGGTCAGTCTGCACTCACCTATGCCCCGTGTGCTAAGGGTTACTTACTTTACGACATAGATTAGGGACCTGACTAAATGTTCGAATCGCAGCGAAAGCATCTGGATACCAACAAATATGAAATACAGAGGCTATAAAAGATTTAAGAATGCGCTTATAAGGGATCGCTATTTACCTTTCAGGTTTAACTAAGAAAGAAAGACCAACTTGAAATCATAACTTAGCACATTTTAGAATGAAGATAAAAGCCAGAAAATTACCTTCGACGAGCACTTGGACACTAGTGTTCAAGGAGACTGCTCTAAAGTTAGTCTCTCATGGCGTAATGCTTAGAGGAGTGGAGCGGTAATCAGGAAGTGTAGAGTTCAAAGCTACAAGTTCTGATTTTCTTATCGTTTGCATGATTTATCTAGAATGAAATGGACGCGAACATTTGGACAACACTTACCCCAGTTACGAAATCAAGTATGAGAGTAACAAAGTATCAGGATTTTTTTGCTTTGAAAATGGTAACGAGTATTTTTCTTCGATCAGATTTTTGGCGACTTGCTGTGTTTTAGCTGGGAATAAGTGTAGTGTGTTAAGTAGGGACTGGTAGTGATTTATGTTCCCGATTCAATGGAAGTAATCTGGAAATTAACGTAATGTAATGAGGTTGGTACAGAGCTGACAGTACGTGGGAGGGGGTGGGGAGGGCGGTATCAATCAAATAATCGATACTTCTTTATATCATTACGAAAAAGACTCTTAAATTGTCTCTGTGTGCTTTCCACTTACCTTCGTTGTTTACAAGAGCCTGAAAATTATTTTTGCAGTTAGCCAGGAAGCGATGGAGAACGTACTGACCATAATTTTCAGTCTGAAAGTCCAGATTACTCTTTGTGCTCACTGAAAGAAAATGTTCCTACTTTCTATTTACTCAGCGAGATCAGGAACTATGGCTATAAATAAAAGTTTCGAGTTTAACTGATTGATATATTCTGTAAAAGTTTACATACACAAATACAAGTCCTAGTATTGTATCTAATATCCCTATCGGAAACAGCACTATTAGCAGTTCAGTGGTGACCTCTATGGGAAACTCGAAGTAAAATAGTCTTTCATTCTAACTTCTAATCACTGAAGCTAATTTCTCGCCTTAAACATGGAAAATAATCTCGCCACTTGCCACGTGGTTTTGTCAACATTAGTGGCGGCACACAAACAGTTACTCGTACTTCCGTTAAATCTAACCGATGCAGGACGGTGTACAGTCCTCGCGAGTTCATTTCCTACTTTTACCAAAAACGCGTTCAAGTCCGCCCAGCTCTGATTTCATCCGAGGAACAACAGACGCAGGTGTTTGACTGACGCGAAGAGATTGATATCTCGGGGCGAAGTGTGTCATTTCACTGCCTCTCTGGCTATATTTATATAGGGGTCCAACGGACCGCGAAACGGAACAACTGCTATCAACGGCCCTGGGCACAAGTAGCAGTATCTAAATGGACCCTTTCTCGGACACGTATCAATTAACAGCTCTGTCGTTTCACAATTTGCAATTTTGTTAATTTTTACATAAACAGAGTTAAGTTCGCTTCAGCTACTGAAAAGCTTTTAGCTTGACTGTATTTAAATGTTGCCGGCTAGAATTTTTAGAACGGAATCGACAGAAGAACATGGCCTCTGAACTGTTCAAAATGGCTCTGAGCACTATGCGACTTAACTTCTGAGGTCATCAGTCGCCTAGAACTTAGAACTAATTAAACCTAACTAACCTAAGGACATCGCACACATCCATGCCTGAGGCAGGATTCGAACCTGCGACCGTAGCGGTCGCTCGGCTCCAAACTGTAGCGCCCAGAACCGCACGGCCACTTCGGCCGGCCTTTGAACTGTCCCTTTAAGATTCCTTGTAAACATTGTTATTTACAATTCAGTCTTGAAGGCGGTACAGCTGCATTATTTCAAGACTGCAATCGAGTGCTGTAATTAGAGCTTTCTATTACAAATTCAAATTATACTTAGTCTACAATGAATGAGCAAGTTTTCATTCCAAATTTGGTTTTTAGTAAATATCTTTAAAACTACATAGGGTTTTTACTTGTAACTGAGATTACATACGAATTTTCGCCTCTCTGAGTTAAATATTAAGCGCCTTCAGACTTTCGTAAAAGGCCGATATTGACCAAGATATTGCTCTCATCAAGTTGAGACTTGTAACTTGTAATTGTGATATACATTTAATACTCTGAATAGTTTTTAGCTTTGTAGTTTTATTATTCAGTGCCAGTTATTTTTTCTTACGATGGTATACCTTGCCTAACACATCCATTTGCTTATTCGGAAACTTTACAGCGTAAACATTAATATGCTTAAGTATATACTGATGAAACTTGGAAAAGTTACTTTAATTTTTAATTTCTCTCTCAAATTATGGTGCAGTCCTTCGTATGTTAAGCACAGGGGCGTTATGATGACGTGGCGCGGGTAGTAATGAACTGGGGCAAGCCATGGCACACTCGCTCGCCTCTGTACATCTCACTATGATACATCGCTTGTTTCGCCTCAAGTAGTACATGTGAGGTACCGTGCTTGTCCATGTCTCGTAGGCCAAGGCGAAGCTGGTGATCTTTGTCTGAAGTGTTTCGGTAATGAGTGTTGGGAGTTGATCCGGGTTTGCTGATAAATTTGTACCATGTTGGCAAAATTGCCTCGTGCAGTGAATCAGCTTATCCTATCACAGTGCGACTGCATTGATACTCGTCAGCATAACCAACAACCGCGAAACTTAAAAAACTGTCTATGACGTGTATTAGGGGTTCTTTCGTCATTTCGGGGCAAGTAAACACAGGAATGAACTTCATTTGTTGCCTGAATGTTTCATCTGTTCCATTGTCGTATCATATGGAACTGATCACTTAGCATTTTTTGCCTTCTTTAGAACGTTATCAAGTTCTTGCATGGCGATTCCAACTGTGTGATTGCTAGTCTCCATATCTATCTGTCGTTCCCTTCTGTTGTATTTTTGTGACCCTCAATTTTTCATTTATGCAGGAGCTGACGAGCAGTACTATGAGGAGACGGGTTGGTGTTCCCAGGACCTCTATCGAAGCCAATATTCCACCTTTACAACAGCTTCCAATCGGTTTGAGTAGCTGGAGACAAACCGCACTATGTTGGTTTGAATGAAACGATTTCGTTTATTTGCCGTGAAACATTCTAGATACACCTCTCTGGACAGAGGGTTTAGCTGAAACGATGAACAATATTTACGTAACCCATGATTGGATTACATCCAGGGACATAATTTAAGTTACATAATCAGGCTGGGGGTTGATTATCTGAAACTATTTTTTATCGTTACCATGGCAAGGTCTCGGTCTGCTATAGACGAAATTGTCCAGTTACTTAACAAACTGTTGAATACCGCTCAGTATTTACTCAAATTATGTATTTTAACTGGTTCCACTGTGGGTTCTTGGTGGAACGTTGTAAATTACGTAAACAATGCTGTTTTTTCCCTTGCTTCACAGATTTTATTACGGTTAATGCACAAGCTAGATTTCGCTTATAAGCCAATTTTCAAATACATTACTGATTCCAAAGATCATAAATCAAAGATAAACATGATGTTAAGGCAAAGACAAACATCCCAACTTCTTAATGTATCGGTCCTTGGTTTAATGTAAAATTTCTTCAGTAACATTTTTTTGACAACTTACTCAATTGAGCAATTACACAACATGACCAAACATACCTAAGAATGAGGCAAAGCATCAGCCTAGAAGTTATTGTATACTCATGGAAAGATTTATCAAGGAATTGTAATACGTGTATATTCCTACACCCGTTATTAAATGAGCAAACCCAGTTAAATTATTCACCTCTTTTGGGTGATATCGCAACTCCTTGATAAATCTTTGGGCCGCAGCCCATAAGTACGTAAAAAGTTCTAGGCTGGCGCATAACTTTGTTCCTAAGCATGTTTACAGAGTTTTTTCAAAATGTTCTGTCAATTTAAAGAAGATGAGAAATGTGGATGCAAAATAACGGTCCTCTGGCGAGCTTCCAACCTATAGCGAATACGGCGATCACATTACCATAACGCTAAGAGCCAGTTCTGTTTCTTTCTCTTTCTTTTTGTATATATTTTTTCAATGGATGCGGGCTTGATCTCCCAGCTGTCTACTTCTTTATTGATAGAAAGCCTCATTCTATTTACGTTTTCACATGTTTACATGCCACTGCTAGGGTTCAAAATGGTTCAAATGGCTCTGAGCACTACGGGACTCAACTGCTGAGGTCATTAGTCCCCTAGAACTTAGAACTAGTTAAACCTAACTAACCTAAGGACATCACAAATATCCATGCCCGAGGCAGGATTCGAACCTGCGACCGTAGCGGTCTTGCGGGTCCAGACTGCAGCGCCTTTAACCGCACGGCCACTTCGGCCGGCACTGCTAGGGAAAAGCACCTTTCAAATGCTTTACTTAAACTACAGACAACATTTTTACTCATACGCGGGAATTTTCAATTTCCTTCTTCAGAGAATTATATCAAATTATTAACAGGAACAAAATAAAATACAGAAAACTGTCTTTATGTCTCAGTTTATAGAATGACTGCATACGTTTTAGTACGTGGATAGTGCATCGCTCCAAGAAGAATACAATCTCTGATCAAAAGTTGTGTTGCCCCATTCGAAGAACAAAAAAACGATCATTTTTGTCACCAGACGCTACACTTCTGCCGAGGGGCCGCATATGAGGCGGTGTTCATCGTTGTCCAGGGTTTGGCACCGATGGCACAATGACGAATTCGTCATATGAATCGCGTGGAGTACGGACCAGGCCACATTTTTACCATTAACTGTTAGTTATCTCATTATACGTGATTCTATGTCTAAGGAGCATGATGTATCGGTCGCCATACTTCATGCCAATTAATGTGGTCGCCTTGCCTCAACAGGACTGCTACGTGCGCCGTTGCATGTCTGGTTTCCGGCAGAGCCATCTGAACGTAGCTGTACTCGATAAATAAAGCGCGTATATGGTGAAATGATTGGAAAATGTGCTAGAGCGCCACTGCCACTGTCCAACAAACGCGTTCAGTTTCTTCTGTTAAGATTTCCGTCTGACATATCTGATGTCATCTCCACAGTTTTAACACTGTGCTGATATATAACGCCGTCGCTCGATCGTTTACATGCAGAAGATCCAATGCACACCTACCGAGAGGGAGGGTAAGGGCGTCGTGTCTTACTGTAAGTAGTAGGCCTACACTAACGAAGGAACCGTAGGCCGGCAGTATACGTCGTTCTATCATCACCGTCATCGGGTGTACTTGGGCAGAGTGCGGTATTCGTAACGCTAGGTGGGTGTTTACATTTGTGACCAGCTGGTTAGCGTCTAACGCCCGTATGATGTCCCCACTGACGCTGTGCGGACTCATTGTCTCTCATGGTTATGCGCTCCTGTGCGACGTACACTGATCATGTAGAACATAATCGTCATCTATTCACTATCGATATAAACCCGTCCAGGCGATAGCTGCGTCACCTGACGAGTAGGCTGGACAGACTGGTTAAACAGGACAGCTGGCGAACTGTGGCGGAACTAACATCAGACTTTAATGCTGGGCAGAGTACAAATGTTTCTGAAGACGCGGAGCACCAGATGGCTCTCCGAAGCCGACGACCTATGCATGTGCCAAGGTTAACGCCACGACATCGGCAGCTACTGGCATGTGACCATCGGCACTGGACGTTGGCGCAGTGGCAGACCGTTGCATGGTCTGATGAGTCCCAACAACTTCATCATGCCAATGGGAGGGCGCTAATCCGTCGTGTTCCAGCGGAACAGCTCCTTGACGCCTGTACTACGAGACGGAGACAAGCTGAGGGCGGCTCCATTATGCCCCGGGGAACATTCAGGTGGGCATCCGTCTCCAATGGAGCTCGTGCGAGGCACCATGATGGCCAAGGAGTATCGTAAACTGTTTACAGACCACGTACACCCCTTCATGACAATCATGTTTCCGGACGGCAGTGACATTTTTCAGCAAGATAATGCCCCATGTCACAAGGCCAGGTGTGTGATGGAGTGGTGCGAGGATCACAATGGTGAGTTCGAATTGATGTACTGCCGCCCATGACCCCCCCCCACCACCCCCACCTCGCAAACTCGACAGATCTGAACCCTGCCGGTCTTGCTTACGAGATGAAGGCAGAGCTCACCAACTGCAGGATCGTTGACAGAACCGACTGCGGACCTTTGGTGCAGAGCCGGGTGGAGGGTCTGAATCAGAGGCTCAGAGGCTCAGACGGTTTTGCGACCGTGTTGGCTGCAGATTCCTTGACTTGCGCCATAGGGTGGTGGTGTTTCGGGTTCCGCTGAATAGGTCAGGAGTTCACTACACTCAGCTGGCGGCTACACGGGTGGCGGAGGCTGTGTGGCGTGGACTGGGCGGTTTTTTAAGTTAGAAGTCCTCGGGAAAGTACCGGGTGGGCTGCAATCTCAAAGGGTGCATGGCAAATACAGGACGTGCTTGGATCAAGTAACAGTCGGAATTGTAGTTGTAAATTGTTGTAATTGTGCTGGGAAAGTCCCTGAGCTTTAAGCACTAATAGAAAGCACAGAAGCTGAAATCGTTATAGGTACAGAAAGCTGGCTAAAGCCTGAAATAAGTTCTGCAGAAATTTTTACGAAGTCTCAGACGGTGTTCAGGAAAGATAGATTAGGCAGAATTGGTTGTGGAGTGTTTGTGTCTGTCAGTAGTGGTTTATCTGGTAGTGAAGTCGAAGTAGATACTCCGTGAGAATTGGTATGGGTGGAGGTTATACCTAACAGCCGAACTAAGTTAATAATTGGCTCCTTCTACCGACCCCCAGACTCCGATGATATAGTTGCTGAACAGTTCAGTGAAAATTCGAGTCTTGTAACAAATAAATACCCCACTCATACGGTTATAGTTGGTGGGGACTTCAACATTCCCTCGGTATGTTGGCAAAAATACTTGTTCAAAACCGGTGGTAGGCAGAAAACATCTTCCGAGATTGTCCTAAATGCTTTCTCCGAAAATTATTTCGAGCAGTTAGTCCACGAACACACAAGAATTGTAAATGGTTGCGTAAACACACTTGACCTCTTAGCCACAAACAATCCAGAGGTAATGGAGAGCATCATGACTGATACAGGGATTAGTGATCACAAGGTCACAAGGTCGTTGTAGCTAGGCTCAATACCGTTTCTTCCAAATCCACCAGAAACAAACGCAAAATAATTTTATTTAAAAAAGCGGATAAAGTGTCACTAGAAGCCTTCCTAAGAGACAATCTCCATTCCTTCCGAACTGACTATGCAAATGTAGACGAAATGTGGCTCAAATTCAAAGATATAGTAGCAACAGCAGTTGAGAGATTCATACCTCACAAATTGGTAAGAGATGGAACTGATCCCCCATGGTACACAAAACAGGTCCGAACGCTGTTGCAGAGGCAACGGAAAAACATCCGAAGTTCAGAAGAACGCGAAATCCCGAAGATTGGCTAAAATTTACAGACGCGCGAAATTTGGCACGGACTTCAATGCGAGATGCCTTTAATAGGTTCCAGAACGAAACATTGTCTCGACATTTGGTAGAAAATCCGAGGAAATTCTGGTCGTATGTAAAGGACACACGCGGCAAGACGCAGTCAATACCTTCGCTGCGCAGTGCCGATGGTACTGTTACCGACGACTGTGCCACTAAAGCGGAGTTATTGAACGCAGTTTTCCGAAATTCCTTCACCGGGGAAGAGGAATGGAATATTCCAGAATTTGAAACACGAACAGCTGCTAGCATGAGTTTCTTAGAAGTAGATACCTTAGGGGTTGCGAAGCAACTCAAATCGCTTGATACGGGCAAGTCTTCAGGTCCAGGTTGTATACCTATTAGGTTCCTTTCAGATTACGCTGAAACAATAGCTCCCTACTTAACACTCATATACAACCGCTCGCTCACCGATAGATCTGTACCTACAGATTGGAAAATTGCGCAGGTCGCACCAGTGTTTAAGAAGGGTAGTAGGAGTAATCCATAGAACTACAGACCTATATCATTGACGTCGGTTTGCAGTAGGGTTTTGGAGCATATACTGTATTCAAACATTATGAATCACCTCGAAGGGAACGATCTATTGATACGTAATCAGCATGGTTTCAGAAAACATCGTTCTTGTGCAACGCAGCTTGCTCTTTATTCGCACGAAGTAATGGCCGCTATCGACAGAGGATCTCAAGTTGATTCCGTATTTCTAGATTTCCGGAAAGCTTTTGACACCGTTCCTCACAAGCGACTTCTAATCAAGCTGCGGACCTATGGGGTATCGTCTCAGTTGTGCGACTGGATTCGTGATTTCCTGTCAGGAAGGTCGCAGTTCGTAGTAATAGACGGCAAATCATCGAGTAAAACTGAAGTGATATCAGGTGTTCCTCAGGGAAACGTCCTGGGACCTCTGCTGTTCCTGATCTATATAAATGACCTGGTGACAATCTGAGCAGTTCTCTTAGGTTGTTCGCAGATAATGCTGTAATTTACCGTCTAGTAAGGTCATCCGAAGACCAGTATCAGTTGCAAAGCGATTTAGAAAAGATTGCTGTATGATGTGGCAGGTGGCAGTTGACGCTAAATAACGAAATGTGTGATGTGATCCACGTGAGTTCCAAAAGAAATCCGTTGGAATTCGATTACTCGATAAATAGTACAATTCTCAGGGCTGTCAATTCAAGTACCTGGGTGTTAAAATTACTAACAACTTCAGTTGGAAAGACCACATAGATAATATTGTGTTGTGTTGCGTTTGATTAGCAGGGCACTTAGAATATGCAACAAGTCCACTAAAGAGACAACTTATACTACACTCGTTCGTCCTCTGTTAGAATATTGCTGCGCGGTGTTGGATCCTTACCAGGTGGGATTGACGGAGGACATCGAAAGGGTGCAAAAAAGGGCAGTTCGTTTTGTATTATCACGTAATAGGGGAGAGAGTGTGGCAGATATGGTACGCGAGTTGGGATGGAAGTCATTAAAGCAAAGACGTTTTTCGTCGCGGCGAGATCTATTTACGTAATTTCAGTCACCAACTTTCTCTTCCGAATACGAAAATATTTTGTTGAGCCCAACCTACATAGGTAGGAATGATCATCAAAATAAAATAAGGGAAATCAGAGCTCGAACAGAAAGGTTTAGGTGTTCGTTTTTCCCCCGCGCTCTTCGGGAGTGGAATGGTAGAAAGATAGTATGATTGTGGTTCGATGAACCCTCTGCCAAGCACTTAAATGTGAATTGCAGTGTAATCATGTAGATGTAGATGTACATTTGGGATGTGACCGGACGTGGCGTCAGAGTTCAATGCCCCCTCCCCGGAATTTTGGGAATTAGGTGACTTGTATGTGCAGATGTGGGTTCAGCTCCCTCCAGCGACCTACCAAGACCTCATCCTTCCATGCTACGATGCGTCGCCGCTGTTATCCGTGTCAAGGTGGACATACCGGCCATTAGGTAGGTGGCCATAATGTTCTGGCTGTCGTTGGTATTTCAAGGTATCCGTTAGTCATAAAGGTGCTGGACATTCTTCCATTAGTCCACTACCAATACCCATCGTCGAAGACTTGTCTACATTCATGCGGCTGCCAGTGGCCGCTACATACTTGTGGCCCAATCTAAAGCCACGCGCATATCGTTTCCATTCCGCACTACGAGCATCAGGTTTGTACTTAAAAGCACATCCTCGCAAAGTCATTCTTGTCAAGCGGTGACGATGGCCGCAGAGTAACACGGCGAAGGCCAGAGCACATACTGTCGTTATCGAAGATGAGGTCCATTCTTATCTGACCGATCCCGCTACGATGAAGGATTTCATCTTATGTCCACTGACGAGCACTTTGGAGTAGCCGTATCAAGACGGTGACAAATGGTCGGGGAAACGGTATGTGCATCAGGACTTCTTCTGCAAGGTGGGTCAGATATGATAGTCGGATGCTTCTATAGACCACCTGCATCAGCAACCGTAGTAGTTGAGCGCCTCAGAGAGAACCTGCAGAACGTCGTGAAGAAGTTTCGTGATCATACTATTGTAATAGGGGGAGACTTCAATCTACCAGGTATAGAATGGGATAGTCACACAATCAGAACTGGAGCCAGGGACAGAGACTCTTGTGACATTATCCTGACTGCCTTGTCCGAGAATTACTTCGAGCAGATAGTTAGAGAACCAACTCGTGAAGCTAACGTTTTAGACCTCATAGCAACAAATAGACCGGAACTTTTCGACTCCGTGAATGTAGAAGAGGGTATCAGTGATCATAAGTCAGTGGTTGCATCAATGACTACAAGTGTAATAAGAAATGCCAAGAAAGGAAGGAAAATATATTTGCTTAACAAGAGTGATAGGGCACAAATCGCAGAATATCTGAGTGACCACCATCAAACGTTCATTTCTGAGGAAGAGGATGTGGAACAAAAATGGAAAAAATTCAGAAACATCGTCCAGTACGCCTTAGATAAGTTCGTACCGACTAAGGTCCAAAGCGAGGGGAAAGATCCACCGTGGTATAACAATCATGTACGAAAGGTACTACGGAAACAAAGAAAGCTTCATCATAGGTTTAAGAGTAGTCGAATCATAGCTGATAAGGAAAAGCTGAACGAAGCGAAAAAGAGCGTAAAGAGAGCAATGAGAGAAGCATTCAACGAATTCGAACATAAAACATTGGCAAACAATCTAAACAAGAACCCTAAAAAGTTTTGGTCATATGTAAAATCGGTAAGCGGATCTAAATCCCCTATTCAGTCACTCGTTGACCACGATGGCACCGAAACAGAGGACGACCGAAGAAAGGCAGAAATACTGAATTCAGTGTTCCGAAACTGTTTCACTGCGGAAAATCGTAACACGGTCCCTGACTTCAGCCGTCGCACGGACGCCAAAATGGAAAATATTGAAATAAACGATATCGGAATTGAAAAACAACTGCTATCACTTAGTAGCGGAAAAGCATCCGGACCAGACGAGATACCCTTAAGATTCTACAGTGATTATGCTAAAGAACTTGCCCCCTTTCTATCAGCAATTTATCGTAGATCGCTGGAAGAACGTAAAGTACCTAGCGACTGGAGGAAAGCGCAGGTCGTTCCCATTTTCAAGAAGGGTCATAAATCAGATGCGAATAATTATAGGCCTATTTCGCTTACGTCAATCTGTTGTAGAATAATGGAACATGTTTTGTGTTCTCGTATTATGACGTTCTTAGATAATACAAATCTCCTTCATCACAACCAACATGGATTCCGCAAACAGAGATCATGTGAAACTCAGCTCGCCCTATTTGCCCAAGAAATTCACAGTGCCGTAGACACTGGCGAGCAGATTGATGCCATATTCCTGGACTTCAGGAAGGCATTTGATACGGTTCCGCACTTACGTTTAGTGAAAAAAATACGAGCTTACGGAATATCGGACCAGGTTTGTGATTGGATTCAGGATTTCCTAGAAGAAAGAACACAACATGTCATTCTTAACGGTTCAAAATCTGCAGATGTAGAGGTAATTTCGGGAGTACCGCAGGGAAGCGTGATAGGACCTTTATTGTTTACAATATACATAAATGACTTAGTTGACAACATCGGTAGCTCCGTGAGGCTATTTGCAGATGACACGGTTGTCTACAAGAAAGTAGCAACATCAGAAGACTCGTACGTACTCCAGGAGGACCTGCAGAGGATTAATGCATGGTGCGACAGCTGGCAGCTTTCCCTAAACGTAGATAAATGTAATATAATGCGCATACATAGGGGCAGAAATCCATTCCAGTACGATTATGCCATAGGTGGTAAATCACTGGAAGCGGTAACGACCGTAAAATACTTAGGAGTTACTATCCGGAGCGATCTGAAGTGGAATGATCACATAAAACAAATAGTGGGAAAAGCAGGCGCCGGGTTGAGATTCATAGGAAGAGTTCTGAGAAAATGTGACTCATCGACGAAAGAAGTAGCTTACAAAACGCTTGTTCGTCCGATTCTTGAGTATTGCTCATCAGTATGGGACCCTTACCAGGTTGGATTAATAGAAGAGATAGACATGATCCAGCGAAAAGCAGCGCGATTCGTCATGGGGACATTTAGTCAGCGCGAGAGCGTTACGGAGATGCTGAACAAGCTCCAGTGGCGGACACTTCAAGAAAGGCGTTACGCAATACGGAGAGGTTTATTATCGAAATTACGAGAGAGCACATTCCGGGAAGAGATGGGCAACATATTACTACCGCCCACATATATCTCGCGTAATGATCACAACGAAAAGATCCGAGAAATTAGAGCAAATACGGAGACTTACAAGCAGTCGTTCTTCCCACGCACAATTCGTGAATGGAACAGGGAAGGGGGGATCAGATAGTGGTACAATAAGTACCCTCCGCCACACACCGTAAGGTGGCTCGCGGAGTATAGATGTAGATGTAGATGTAGATGTTATGATGACGAAGAACGAGTCGTCGCCAATGTTGACAGGTTACCAATGCTGGATAGAAACGTATAAATCACAGCAGGTTTGTCAATAACGTCGATAAGGTGCTGGCTGCATGGTATGGATCTGCAACGACTGAAATAATTAGAAGTCGTTGGTAAAAATATTACAGAGGGGTCCAAAAAAAAAAAATTATCCACTGTTTAAAAGTCCATAACTTGCAAAATAATTGACGGAGTTGTATAATTTTTGGTGGAAGAGTAAGGTAGTCCAACTTAAAGATATCACTGTAGGTGTTCGAAATGGTCACCATTAACATCCACACACAAACGATGCCGCCGAACTGCAGCACAAACCACTGATTGCAACGTGTTCAGTTGGATATTTGCACGTGAATGAACGATGGATTCTTGAAGTTCTTCCAATGTGTGTGGCTTTTGTCGATAAACGGCGTCGTTTAGTGTTCCCCACAGGTAAAAGTCCAGAGGAGTTAGGTCTGGGAAACGTGGTGGATACTCCACAGCACCTGTACGGCCTATCTGTCTTCCTGGTAGATTTTCGTCGAGATACGCCCTAACACGATTATGGTAGTGGGCTGCGTCACCATCTTGTTGAAAGTAAACTCTTCCGCCTCCTGCCGGCCGGAGTGGCCGTGCGGTTCTAGGCGCTAGTCTGGAACTGAGCGACCGCTACGGTCGCAGGTTCGAATCCTGCCTCGGGCATGGATGTGTGTGATATCCTTAGGTTAGTTAGGTTTAATTAGTTCTAAGTTCTAGACGACTGATGACCTCAGAAGTTAAGTCGCATAGGGCTCAGAGCCATTTCTTCCGCCTCCATACAAGTCTCGGATGGCAGGTAAAATGGATGTCTGAAGCTTCTGAAGGTACACCTCACCGGTAACTGTGCCTTCAAAGAAGAATGGCCCAATGAAGCCCCCGTAAGACAACCCACACCACATATTTACTCCTGGGAAATTCACGGCTTTGTCTACATGGGCTTTCGGGTTTTCGGCGGCCCAGTAGATGCAATTGTGGCGATTTACTGTACCATTGAGTTTGAACTGTGCCTCATCAGACCACAGAGTCATCTACTCCATTCTACGATCTGGGTCGTCCTCGTTCATTGCGTTTAGCAATCGTGGGATGTAGCACTTCCACTTTGCTGTCTTCAAAATTCGCCGAACACTTGAGCGACTCACTCCAGTTTCACGGGCACACTGTCTCACAGACTTCTGTGGTGAGCGAGTGAATTGTTGTAACACACGACGGGAGTTAGCTGGACTTGTTACTGTTACAGGACGTCCAGATCGTTGTTTGTGTACATCTTTAACATAGCCTTCGGTTTCAAATTTGTCTCGAATGTGACGAATCGTTAAACGTGTCGGTGGCTCCGTTTGGTACTCATTTCGCCATTGCCGTTGAACCTCATTAATGTTTTCGTGCTTAAAATACCACTTCAAAACTGACTTCCTTTCATCGAATGTAAGCCCTGCGCCAGTCATGTTTACTCGAGTAACTAGGTGCAACTAAGAACAAAACACTGTCTATCTGGCGACTGTCATCCGACAAAACAAAACAACGCAATACAACACTTGTGTGGCGATTGCCGGAACTACAAAGTCTTAAACTACCAAAGATGAGACAACTCCGTCAATTAGTTCGCCAGTTATGGACTTTTAAACAGAGGATATATTTTTTTGGACACCTCTGCATATATTGTACTTAACTGGTTGTACAGGATTCTTATTGGCTGCATACATATAATTATATGCAGATAGCTATTGAGGCCTCACTTAGGCATTGCGTTACTAAGCACCTTGTTAGGGGTTGCTTCCTATCAGCAGCTGAAGGCTATGCTACTTTACTACCTGACGTCCCGCGGAGCGGCGCTAGCGGCGCTGGTCGCGACTCGCGGGTCCAACGATACTAACACTGACCGCGGTCGATAACTGCAACCCCTAACAAGTGTGGAATCGAACGTTGATACCACAACAGATATGACTTAGACAAAGGCTTGATCAAAATCTATCGATGTTTGTGCTCCATGGAGGGGCCACGTCTTTGCTACAGCAATCAAATCATGATATTCACAAAGCGCCCTCTGTATGCTGGCAGCTCCGCCCCACGACATTTGGTCAGGTGAGATCACTGGGCCAGTACTCTTCGGAGGAGTGCTGCTAATAGTCTGGTGAATATTTTAAAGTCGCAGTTCCGTATCTGCGTGCCACCAAAGGGTTTGTGTATCGGGGATAATCAGCCCCTCCACAAAAGCCGACGGGAAGGGCATGTCAGGCGACATTATAATGCACGGCAGATAGCAGTCCATCGGGGTGCCATGATATAGCTAAAGGTCCTACAATACTCCAAAGGGAGGCCATCTGGCCCCGGCGATTTATTCACTGCTTCCCTACCAATGGCCTCCACCACTTCTTCCTCTGTAATCTCCTCCATTAGTTGTGCCTCCGCCTCTGGTTCAATGGTGTCGAATATCGTATGTGTAATATCGGTAATTGCCACCGTATCTGTATCCACTGCGGTGTAAAGCTGAGTGTAATGTTGTACAAGGGCATTACCTATTTCGTGTTGTGCTTTAGACGTCCGCCATCATCCGTGTTCGCAGCTTGTACCAGAGCTCTTCCTTGATGATATGACACATCGATGGGCGTTATCCTGTAACCCGGTCTAGTATCCGTGCCCTGACCGTTGCACCTTCGGACTGGCGTTGCATCATGGATGTAATTCTGGCCGTAGCTCGTCGTGCTACCGCTTCCCGCTCCGGAGAAGGCACTAGATCGGTGCATCCCCATAGCACCGTGAAATAGAATTCCATCGTCTCACGTCGCTACACTGCCTGCTAACGAACGTATGTTATTACCGCGCGGCATAGCGCCAGTTTGGTATAATCCATCCACCAACGTAGGATTGTAGGATACGGCCGGAGCAATCGTTCGCAAGATCTCCAAACTTACATGGCATCTCTGAGACGGGGGACGTTCATTTTCCAAGGACCGCGGCTACGCCATACCTGCTACCGCCGGAGGGAGATCGTACATATTAATGCCTTATGGTCGGCATAGGCTGTAGGCCACAGTCCCGCTTCGACAACATGAGCGTTAAGACTGCGTGCAACATATATGCGGGCGAGACGGCTAGCGGTATGACTCGTCGTATGGGTCATTCAGTATGGAGGCCATGGACATACTCCCAGGTGGTAACCAATGCGTATTCTGCAGCAACATTTGTAGGATTAAACGGTCGTGCCGACCTTGGAAGAGCGGGGCAATTTCCTCTGTGAATGCGGAGACACTCCCGTCTCCTGTCTGTACCGGAGGGTGCATAGATGTTGATGTGTCGTACATCAAGCATTGCTAATCCCCCCGCCAACGGTACGTACAGTACATCCTCTGCCGTGATGATTTGACTGAGAAGTATTGCTATGCCGCTGCCAGTTTCAGAGGCGTGTGATACGTAGGGCCGGCCGCAGTAGCCGAGCGGTTCTAGGCGTTTCAGGCTGAAATCGCGCGACCGCTACGGTCGTGTGTGTGTCGTCCTTCGGTTAGTTAGGTTTGAGTAGTTCTAGGTTCTAGGGGACTGATGACCTCAGATGTTAAAGTCCCATAGTGCTCAGAGCCATTTGAAACATTTTTTTTTTTTTTTTGATACATAGGATTCGTACCCGTACATGACAGGAAATTGATCAGCGCATACTTCTTGCAGGAGGACGATGTCGATCTTCACCGCTTGTAGCGTATCTTTGGGTAAAGATACCTTAATTTAAGATCGTATTGTATTGATGTTGATAGAGGCAAGTATAAATCCCTGTCGCGTCTCGTGTCTGTCGGCCATGGGAGCTTACGCCACGTGCTGTTGACTGACACGGTAGGTGACTCCGCCTTGTCCGCCGGTGTTGGTTACATTTCTAACTTTAGAGGGCGCCGCCCCCGTCATGTCGCCTGTTGCGACCGTCAGTGGGTCTCCTTCACAATCATCAGCCCAGTTACCTTGGGACAAGTTTGCCGTCGGCTGGGTCTTTCCAACCACGTCTTTCTGTGTCGTTTCTTCTACTAACTCGGATTGGCAGCTGACTGCTGGTAGCTCTACGTTGTCGAGCTTTTCAGGTCGCTCTTGGCGTATGCTGCTGTCGAGACGGTGTTGTTCTGGATGTGAAGTCTCGGTACCCTCCATAAGGAGGCCGTCTTCCTTGGCCTTTTCTTCATCGTCGCCCTGCGTACATGTTAAGCATTCGTCCGACGAGGTGAGGCCTCGTTTCTTGTGCCGTTTCGGGGACGTTGCTTACGCATGTGCGTTTCTGTACCAGGACGTGGGCTTGTGTCTTTGTCGCCACTGGGTCTGAGACGGAAACAGCTGAGAACACGACCTAACTATCGATGACCATTTTCTCTCCCGGTCTCTGTACTGCAGGTCCCGGTCGCTGCCGCTCGGCGGTTGGCGTCGCCGCCGCCATCATGCTCGTGTCGTCATCCGCTCTTCGACGGGACTGTCCAGCTGTTGGGTCAGGTGACTGTTCAGCGGGGCGTCATCCGGAACACATTTGTATATGTGAGACGAAGGGATAGCTCAAAAGGTGTTGCTACATCTTCACCTGTCGGTACTTGCAGTATTTTCCGTTGAAAACATGCTGGACGGACGTGACCTTCCTGATCCCAACCCAAGTAAGTTTTCATCATAAATGACTACCGCTCTACAGCCTCCAATTGTGTGATAAGACGACAGATGTTTTGATGGTTGGATCCGTATTTGTAGCACCCCATTAAGTACCGAGTACTTAGTAAAGGTTGTCCATTTTTCTGTTACCATAGAGTTTTAGCACGGCAACCACGACATCAGCCAGAATCTCAGATAGTAGCTCGAATACTCCGACAGTTATTAATCCAAGCCTCGCCTGATCAATAGCCACCACTCCGACATGGCCGTCAGAATGTTTAAATTTAAGTCAATCTTTGTAGTGGCGTACGATGCAGAAGGCAATGAAAACCACTGCATTAAAGACACGTAATGTGTTCACAGGACACTTGGCCTGCAACTGAAAAACTGTCGTGACGATCTCTCCATTGACAAAAGATTCCGGAATAGTCCCCCATTCGTACCTCTGGGGGAGGACTGCCAAGGGGGAGGTGACCATGAGAAAAAGACTGTGGTGTGGAATGTCAGAAGCTTGAACGTGGTAGGAAAACTGGAAAATCTGAAAAGGGAAATGCAGTGGTTCAATCTAGATATAGTAGGGGTCAGTGAAGTGAAATGGAAAGAAGACAAGGATTTCTGGTCAGATGAGTATAGGGTAATATCAACAGCTGCAAAAAAATGGTATAACGAGATTAGGGTTCATTATGAAGAGGAAGGTTGGACAGAGAGTGTGTTACTGTGAACAGTTCTGTGACAGGGTTGTTCTTACCAGAATCGACAGCAAACCAGCACCGACAACGATAGTACAGCTATACATGCCGACGTCTCAACCTGAAGATGAAGAGATAGAGAAAATATATGAGGACATTGAAAGGGTAATACAGTGCGTAATGGGAGATGAAAATCTAATATTCGTGGGTGACTGCAATGTAGTTGTAGGGGAAGGAGCAGAAGAAAATATTACAGGAGAATATGGGCTTACGACAAGGAATGAGAGAGGAGAAAGACTGAGTTCCGTAATAAATTTCAGTTAGTAATAGCGAATACTCAGTTCAAGATTCACAAGAGGAGCACATATACTTGGAAAAGGCGGAGTGATAAGGGAAGATTTCAATTAGATTACCTCACGGTCAGACAGAGATTCCGAAATCAGATACTGGATTGTAAGGCGTAACCACGAGAAGATATAGACTCAGATCACAATGTAGTAGTAGTAAAGAGTGGCTGAAGTTTAAGACATTAGTCAGGAAGAATCAATACGCAAAGAAGTGGGATACGGAAGTACCAAAGAACGACGACATACGTTTGAAGTTCTCTAAGCCTATAGATACAACAATAAGAATGAGCTCATTAGACAGTACAGTTGAAGAGGAATGGACATCTCTAAAAAGGGCCATCACAGAAGTTGTAAAGAAAAACATAGGTACAAAGAAGGTACCTGTGAAGAAACCATGGGTAACAGAAGAATTACTTCATTTGATCGATGAAGGGAGGAACTACAAAAATGTTCCGGAAAACTCAGGAATACATAAATACAGGTCGCCGGGGAATGAAATAAAGAGGAAGTACAGGGAAGCTAAGACGAAATGGCTGCTTTAAAAATGTGAAGAAATCGAAAAAGATACGATTGTCGGAAGGATTGAGTCAGTATACAGGAAAGTGAAAACAACCTCCGGTGACATTAAAAGCAAGATTGGTTACATTAGGAGTGCAACGGTAATTCCACTGTTAAATGCTGAGGACAGAGCGGTTAGCTGGAAACAGTACATTGAAGGCCTCTATGAGGGGGAAGATTGATCTGATGTAATAGAAGAAGAAACAAGAGTCGATTTAGAACAGGTAGGGCATCTAGTATTAGAATCAGAATTTAAGAGAGCTTCGGCGGACTTAACATCAAATAAGGCAGAATGGCTGGATAAAATTCCATCAGAATTTCTAAAATCGTTGGTGTGGGGAATGTATGAATCTTGCGACATTCCATCTGACTTTCGGAAAAAATATCATCCATATAATTCCGAAGACTGCAAGAGTAGACAAGTGCGAAAATTATCGCACAATCAGCTCAACAGCTCATGCATACAAGTTGCTGACTAGAATAACATCCAGAACAATGGAAAAGAAAATTGAGGAAGTGCTAGATGACCATCAGTTTGGCTTTAGAAAAGGTAAAGGGACCAGAGAGGAAATTCTGACGTTGCGGTTGATAATGGAAGCAAGACTAAACAAAAGTCAAGACACGTTCATAGGATTTGTCGACCTGGAAAAAGCGTTTGACGATGTAAAATGGTACAAGATATTCGAAATTCTGAGAAAAATAGGGTTAAGCTATAGGGGGGGGGGGGGGGGACGAGTAATATACATTATGTACAAGAGCCAAGAGGGAATAATAAGAGCGGACGACAAAAACAAAGTCTCGGTTTCAGTATTCAGGTTTTTTAAGAAGAGCGTGTGATTGGCCCACCGCTTCCGATTTCCTTGGTGGGGCTGCCACCTTATCGCCCAGGCACTGACGGTTTACGAGATGTTCGGCATATGGGCTTGGCATGGTTTCAAAAATGGCTCTGAGCACTATGGGATTTAACTCCTGAGGCCATCAGTCCCCTAGAACTTAGAACTACTTAAACCTAACTAACCTAAGGACATCACACACATCCATGCCCGAGGCAGGATTCGAACCTGCGACCGTAGCGGTCACGCGGCTCCAGACAGTAGCGCCTAGAACCGATCGGCCGCCCCGGCCGGCTATACATGGTTTAACCGCCAGCATCGGTTAAGTGGGAAAAATGGAAAGGAAAAGAAAAAGGATGGGCTAGGGATAGGAAAAGGATAGAAGGCAGGTTTTCGATAGTGGGACATACTTGGTCTGGCTCCTCACCTTTGTCCTGTCCGGCATGGGTGACCCTGCTGGTAGCTACGCTATCGCCGGCATATCCCTCCAGATCCAGAGCACGCCAACCGCCTCGACTGCACGGACAGTGCTACGTTAAGGCGGTGTCCCCTGAAGAGGAAGAACGAAGTCCTCAGATTAAAAAGGTTGTAAGACATGGATGTAGTCTTTCGCCCATACTGCTCAATCTGTACATCGAAGAAGCAGTGATGGAAATAAAAAAAAAGGCTCAGGAGTGGAATTAAAATTCGAGGTGAAAGGAAATCAATGGTACGATTCGATGATGACATTGCTATCCTGATTGAAAGTGAAGGAGAATTACATAACGGAACGAATAAACTAATGAGTACAGAATATGGATTGAGAGTAAATCGAAGAAAGACGAAAGTAATGAGAAGTAGCAGAAATAAGAACAGCGAGAATCTTAACATCAGGCCTGATGGTCACGAAGTAGATGAAGTTAATGAATTCTGCTGCCTAGGCAAGGAGCACATCAAAAGTAGATTAGCACTGGCAAAAAGGGCATTTCTGGCTAAAAGAAGTCTACTAGCATGAAACATAGGCCTTAATTTAAGAAAGAAATTTCGGAGAGTGCAAGTTTGGAGTACAGCATTGTATAGTAGTGAAACACGTACTGTGGGAAAATCGGAACAGAAGAGAATCAAATGTTCTAATGTGTGCGAAATCTTATGGGACTTAACTGCTAAGGTCATCAGTCCCTAAGCTTACACACTACTTAACCTAAATTATCCTAAGGACAAACACACACACCCATCCCCGACGGAGGACTCGAACCTCCGCCGGGACCAGCCGCACACAGAAGAGCATCGAAGCATTTGAGATGTGGTGCTACAGACGAATGTTGAAAATTAGGTGGACTGATACTGTAAGAATTGAGGAGGTTCTGCGCAGAATTGGAGAGGACAGGAATATGTGGAGAACACTGACAAGAAGAATAGACAGGATGACAGGAGATGTGTTAAGACATACCGAATGACTTCCACGGTACTAGAGGGAGCTGTAGATGGCAAGAACTGTAGAGGAAGACAGAGATTGGAATACATCCAGCAAATAATTGAGGATGCTGGTTGCAAGTGCTACTATGAGATGAAGAGGTTAGCACAGTAGAGGAATTCGTGGTTGGCCACATCAAACCAGTCAGAAGGCTGATGACCGAAAAGAGAGAAGATTTTGTCACACACCTTGTCGTTGGTCATTTTGACGTAGACCAGACTGCTTGTATTGGAAAAGTGGATTCCAATCATATCTGGTGGTTCAGTTTTACTTTCTTCTCGTATAAATTGTTCCACTTCAGACGCTCTCCGTCGCGAAAATTCATTATTAAATCCGATGTTGATGATGATATTTGGTTTGTGGGGCGCTCAACTGCGCGGTTATCAAAATGGCTCTGAGCACTATGGGACTTAACTACTGAGGTCATCAGTCCCCTAGAACTTAGAACTACTTAAACCTAACTAACCTAAGGACATCACACACATCCATGCCCCAGGCAGGATTCGAACCTGCGACCGTAGCGGTCACGCGGTTCCAAACTGACGCGCTTAGAACCGCACGGTGCGCGGTTATCAACGCCTGTATAAATTCAGAACATTTGTTCCGTCCGGACTCGCCACTTTAATGAATGATGATGAAATAATGAGGACAACACAGACGCCCAGTCATCTCGAGGCTGGTGAAATAATTCCTGACCCCACCGGGAATCGAACCCGGGACCCCGTGCTTGGGAAGCGAGAACGCGACTACGATACCACGAGCTGCCGACAACGGCCGACGTTGATGGTAGACTGTCGGTACGGATGTGCCATTCTATGTGGAAAGTACAAGCACTGACGAAGACTAACACGAAGTAACCAACCGCGCGAGCGTGAAGCTTCGTGGTAAGGTCGTAAACAGGCGTCCTGGCCGCACGACCGCGGAAAGCAGAATAATGTTTCAGGTTCTGCCAATGCCACACTTATAGCTAACACAGTTAACCCTCTAACGGTAAGGTTGGGGTTGGATCCGACCCCAGCGAGTCTGTTTCGTTTATAACTCCCCACTCCCTTTTCTGAGAGCGCTGTGGTTCCAGCCACCCTACCAGCCAGTCGTCCCGAGAACGCCGAGGAGGCCACGTCAGTCTGGTGAGTGACCTGCAGCTACCCTCTCTATCCGAAACCAACATTACCCGCGCTCGGGTTGGATCCGACCCCACCTTACTGTTTACCTTACACTTATTAGTTTCTTTTGTGGGGTGGATTCAACCCCATATTGATGTTTATATTACATCTAAGTTTTGCTTTCTCTTCTAGTATCTTACTAAAATGGCGCATCAACTCCTTAGAACTCCTGAGGAGATATACAACGACTTTCTCCGACAGGAGGTTGAGTCAAAGGATGGCGACAATATCGATGCAGAAAACTGTTCAGAAACCGAGGATGATGTATTATCTAATACTGATTATGAGGATGATGTATTTCATTGTGCGGCAGGAGCAGTCGAGTTTGAAAATTCTCAGTCAGATGAAAATGATGAGAGAAGCTTTGAGCTAGGCAAAAACTTAGAGACAACATGGACCAACAAACCCATCCATTCAAAATTTTCTAGGACACCAGCGTCAAATATTATTACTCATCTCCCTGGTCCAGATGGGGAAGCAAGGGGGGTCACTAGTGAATTGGAAATATTTTTATTATTTATAGATTCGAAAATTATAGAAAAATTGTTTTGTACACAAATCTGGAAATCGAGAAATCTACAATACGGTCCAGTGGTTTCATTCACCAACAGAGAGCGTTGAATTAAAAGGGTTGATGGGCATTCTCTTCATGAGTGGTTCCTAAAAAATTCTATGTTCAGTGTAGATGAGATGTTCTCAGCAACCTATGTTCCTCCGGTATTCCGTCGCACTATGTGCAAGAAAAGGTTTGCATTTCTTCTAGAAAACCTCTGCTTCGATGGTAAAGCCACCAGAGAGGCCAGAAAAATTAACGACAAATTTGCGGCTCTCAGAGAAGTGTGGGACATGTTTGAATCTAACAGTGAAAAAAATTTAGTCCACCTGAATATATCACAGTAAATGAGACTCTACTGAGTTTTCGGGGTGCCTGTCCATTCAAAACGTATTTCCCATCGAATCCTGACAAATATGGGTTGAATATAATGTCACTATGCGACGCAAGGACATTCTATTTTTTACGTGACATTCCATACACTGGCAAGGACAACAGAATAAAGAGGAGACCTGGAGATTTGCCTTTACCTGCCCAGTATGTTTTCCGCCTGACGAAATCTATCAGGGGTTCTAATAGAAACATTACAGCGGACAATTTGTTCTCCTCACTGGAGGTGACTGACGCCCTCCTCCAAAAGAAACTCACATTTGTAGGTGCATTGAGGAGGAACAAACCGCAAATACCACCATCAATGCTGCTTTCCGCTCCAGTACGCTCTTCAACATTTATGTATCAGGACGACAAAACTTTGGTGCCATTTACCCCAAAGAAAAAGAAAAAAGTTTTACTGATATCGTCTATGCACTTCTCTGGAGAGATAAATGAAAAATCAAATAAGCCTGAAATAGTGGAGTTCTACAATCTAACTAAAGGAAGGGTCGATGTATTAGATATGCTTTGCCACAGCAGGACCACAAAAAGAAAATCAAGAAGATGGCTAATGCGGTACTTTTATGCTATTTTAGACATCGCTGCTATAAATAGTTTTATCATTTACAAAATCAATAGCAAAATGGACAGCTTTTCAAATGACGCGAGAATATCATTTCTCAAAAATCTTGCGCTCTCTTTGACAAAACCTCTTATGGAAAAGAAGTTGAAAAAAACACATCTTCCCCGTGAGCTCCGTTCGTCTATTGGAAAACTTTTAGAAAAAGAACCAATCGAATTAGACAAGCCTACCCAAGCACAGCCACTAAAGAAAAGATGTGATTTTTGTGACAGATCAAAAGATAGGAAGGGGAAGGCTTTTTGTAGTAAGTGTAATCGTTCTATGTGTGGGGAGCATAAAGTTATTATATGGCCTGGTTGTAAAGAAACTGAGATGTGATGAATTGTGCCAAATATGTATTTTCACGGCTGTATGTGATCGTTTCCAGGATAACATTATACATTTATTATTTGTTCCTATTACATTATGTGTACAAAGACATTTACTATTGGGAACTTTCAATTCGAAACTGCTGACACTATAATTATTTTCTACAATTAGTAAGAGATGTTTCTCATTTAGTTCCTTTCTTTAGAATTTCTAAAGCACTCAAGTTCCCAGTTGATGACTGAATCTACTGATTTTACTATGTTTTCAATAATTTTATAGAGGATATATCTATTAAAGTATTTTTTTGTAATCAAGTTCCTATTTTTTCCAAAGTACTTTGTATTCTTACTTATTGACTATAAAAATAAAAAACTTGTTGATATAACAAATATTATGTGTTTAATTGATAATAAAACTTTTTCCCATCATTCATTTTTTATTTTACCCCGAAAAATCGATATTTGGAGGGTGAGGTCTGATCCAACCCCACCTTACCGTTTATGTCAGGAAATTTCACCTTACCGTTAGAGGGTTAATTTGCGACGTAAAAGATGAGAGTCGTTTCATTTGCTCTGTGGAACTTTCTTCCTCGACTGAAAACCACAAATCTGATAAACCAATGCCGCATCTTACATGAAAATCACTCAGAATATTTAATCCAGCTGCAAGAAAATGTCAAGTGAATTTACCAGAATAAATCTGTGCCTTTCCAGGAAGTAACTTGATCACAAAGTTGCCAAACATAGTATGCGACGTTGACCATTTTGCTAGCCACAGGCTGCGCGGGATTAGCCGAGCGGTCTAAGGCGCTGCAGTCATGGACTGGGCGGCTGATCTCGGCGGAGGTTCGAGTCTTCCCTCGAGCATGGGTGTGTGTGTTTGTCCTTGCGGTAATTTAGGTTAAGTAGTGTGTAAGCTTAGGGACTGATGACCTTAGCAGTTAAGTCCCTTAAGATTTCACACACATTTGACCATTTTTTTGCTAGCTACAGGAATAATACGTTTACACTGCGAACGGATTCCCTGAGCATGTTTGGAAGTGCAGAATGTAGCTTGCGTCTCAAAGGTAAATTGCCGAGTTGACCAAGGGCCGAAATATGAACATTATTAACCAGTGACATTTACTTTCATTTCTGTAACTAGTCTTATGGGCTAAAGCATAGATACTAATAACATTCAGATGCACTGACTGCAAGCTGAAAATCATAAATCAGTGGCTGGTACAACCACTATTGTTTTTGTTTCTAAGGGTACTGCAAACTGAAAATCACATTCACCAACAGTGAATAACATTCTTGGGACGTCTACCGTGCTATGTAAACATTATGCGTACTTAAGACATCTTTTGATCTTTATAGACGTACGAAAGATATTTCTTGAGAACACTGTCATTGGCACTACCCTCAAAACAGAGTAAAGCAAATTAGAAGACAAAAACAGAGCATTGCTTGCAGAACACGAACATTCGCAAAGAAATTCCGTAAGCTACGAGGAATTTAAAGCCTCAAATCATACAAGTGAAATGTGCGAAAAAACAATGTGTAGTTATCAAGATTACCGAAAAAGCGCACTGCAAAGGAATACAGAAATTAAAGCAGGAAGTGTAAAAAGGGACACAATACGATGATAGAAAAGTCATTAATACGGTATTCTAAAGTAAAATTGTCATGCAGTCTATAATAATCAGAAGAACGCAAAATACGAGCGCTATTCAAAATGTAGGGAACTTTTTGGCATTAAAAAAAAACTAAGTACAAGAAATACATTTTATTATATACATCTGAAAGCTCGACTGACATACTACTTTTCCACATAGTCAGCAAACACATTGAGGTACTTATCATAGGGGTGGACAAGCTTTCAAAGACCTTCGTCGTAAAATTCTGCCGCCTGAGACTTCAGCTAGGGAGTCACTTCCGCCTGGAGTTCCGCGTCGTCAACAAAGCGCTGCGTGGCAAGTCAGTTCTTCATCTTGGGAAACAAGTGGAAGTCGCTTGGTGCAAGATCAGGGCTGTAGGGCGGATGAGGGAAAATTTCCCATTTGAATGAATTAAGGAGTTCTTTAGTGCGGTTTGCCGTGTGAGGACGGGCATTGTCGTGCAAAAACAAAAGTTTGGACGTCAGCTTTCCTCGGCGTTTGTTTTGAACTGCTTTTCTAAAGCTGTGCAAAGGTTGACAGTACCAGGCAGTATTTATGGTTGCTCCACGTTCGAGAAAATCAATAAGAAGCACACCTTGCCTATCCCAAAACACTGTCGCCATCAACTTCCTTGCTGACAAGGTTTGCAAAAATTTTTTTGGTTTCTGGGGGGGACATTGTGTGCCCCCACTCCATGGACTGTAATTTTGTCTCGCAAATCACGTGTTTCACCCAAGTCGCGTTACCGGTTACGATTCGATCCAGTAATGAATCACCATGTTTGTGGTAGGCCTCCAGAAATGTGATCGTTGCCCCGATTCACTGTTCTTTGTGGTGCTCTGTAAGCATTTTGGGCACCCATCTTGCACAAAATTTGTGGCAGCCTAGCTTTTGAGTGACAATTCCAAACAACAAAGTCCACGAAACTTGTGGAAAAGAAAGCGAAAGCTGCGTTATTGTGAAGCGATGGTTTTCACGAATCGTTTCATCAACTTTAGCGACAATATCGTCAGTAACAGTGCTCGGGCGTCCACCCTTCTCTTCATCATGAACGTTGGTTCGGCCATTTTTAAACCGAATGGACCATTTCATTAAGTTGTTTCCCTACGCTTCGCACAGTTCACGATAAATTTCTGTGGGTTTTAGGTTTTTTGCCAACAACTACCGTACCACAGACCGCACCTCACAACTGACGGGATTTTCGATTGCAGGGCACGTTTCAAATTCGAATGTCGAAAAAAACCAGACGCGCTGAGACGTTCCCGCTGTCACGGATGGATGCCGACTTAGCTGCCGAGCACGCACATACCAAAATATACGCCTTCGGCGAGCCTAGCGGCGTCAGACGGAAACGTTCCCTACTTTCTGAATATCCCTCGTAACTTCTACCCACGAAGACTACAAAACAATCATCGCTGATGCTATGTTCAGAAGATTGAAAATGTTGTTATGAATAAACTGTTCGGTTTGCACTACTCTTATGACAATAGAGACGTAAATAGCAATACAAGGTTTATGTAACTGAGCGTGGGGCACATTTGCAAAGTAATGTCTCACAGCCAGGGCTGTTTCTTCTAAGTTATTGCCTGACAGTTTGATTTTAACTTCTATAGGTCCTCACATTATTTACAGGGCGTTCGGAAATTTACTTTACAAACTTCTAGGGCTTGTAGAAGGGAGTGAGAACATAATATTTTGAATAGGAACCCATGCACGGAAACTTTCCGTTTCCGTTTTATGGCGGTTTCAATTCAGATGTTTAACTCTTCGACTTCTGCTTGAGGAATCGAATTAGGCGTGACACAGTACAATTAGTAGATAACAATTCGAAAGGAAACATAACGAAACATCCATTTATCACTGAAGCACATTTGTTTGTATTAAAACTTAAACATTACGTGTTTACATTATTCTAAAACAAGAAAGAACCCAGCATACTGTACGTGCGTACAGAACAATTCTGATGCATTACAACAGTGACTCGATGTGCTGACCACCAACGTTGTTACAGACATTGCACCTACGAAAGATGAACGTATACAGTCTCCAACCATCTCACCTCGTGTTTCTTCAGTTTCTAGTGCAGCGGTCAGAACTCGCGCCAGCAGATCTTCCTCTGTCTCTGCAGGAGAGTCGTAAATTAAACTTTGCATACGACCAGACAAGAAGTAGTCCAGTGGGGTTAAATCCGACAATCGTGGCGGCCGCGCGGTTGGACCATCTCGGCATACATCGTCTGCTGAGATGTCTCCGAATCGCATTGAGAAGTGAGGTGGTGGACCATCATGCTGAAACCACATTTCCTGACGGACATTCAGTGGCACAACTTGTAACATCGGGTCCAATACGTTTTGTGGGGAGATCAAGTATGCAGGAACAGTATGAGTGGAAGGACGTATGACCCTCCGTCAGAATCGTCCAGAATACTTGCCCACACAATAATAACGAACCGGTGCTGAAATCACTAAACGTGCATGAGACGATGGTATTCGTCTGCCCTGACATGGCTGTTTCGCGAATTCCCTGTGAACGGAACTCGACATAGAAACAGTGGTGTGTCGATGCAGCGGTGCTGGAACCACGTACAGTAGGAAACGCGTTGTGGTAAATCGGCTGGATCGATAGCGTGTACCCTCAGCAAGTGGTTGTAATTCTTGCTCACGCAGAGCGTCCCAGACGACACTGTAACTAACACCCAATGCACGCACAACAGTTCCAGTTCTCGTTAAAGATTTCTGTTCAATGCGATGCAGAACACCTTCAAATTCGGGCGTGCAGCATTGCCGTGGAGCACAGCAGTCCTGCATCCTCAAGGTGAAGATACCTGCTTCTCACAGCCGATGCGTGACTAGGGCAAAAAATTTGTGCGATGACGTGCTACGTCGCGGGAGACGTTCGTGGTACAGCCGACTAGCAGCTCTTCCGTTATCAAGAGTTTCGCCATACACAAGGAGGATGTCTGTGTATTCCGAAAACGTATACCGAACCATATTTACTGTACCGGAGACGCACGTGCGTTGAGTAGGTCTCGCAATGGGGCAGACGTTAAGTGACATCAGCTGGCGGTCTGACATAGTGCACGTCATTCTCTCTACCTATTGCACACCAATACAGGAAACTCTGAGTTTTTTCTCTTTACATCAGCAGACATCGGCGCGTTGCACATCCGAATTGAAACAGTCGTAGAACGGAAACAGTACGTTTACGGACATGGCTTTCATTTCAGAATATTATCTACTCACTCCCCTCTACAAATCCTAGAAGTGTGTAACGGGAATTTCTGGATGCCCTTCATGCGAGAATCATAGAGGAGCAGTTGCTAGAACAGACTGCTATTTTATTTGGCAATTTACGAAGTAAAGTAACGCTCATTGTTTGATATAAACCCTTGAAGCCTTCAGTATGTCTAAAAACAGTCATAAAGTATGTAGACTATTGAATGGATTTAACAACGCTTTGAGCAAATTTACTAGACTGCAGCAGTAGCTCATCAGCTTTTTTTAAAACTTAAAGCACTTGGGTAGACAACTAGTGTAAAACCAGAGCGACCATTAGAAATGAAAACTAGGGATCTCCCAATTGACATCAGCATGCATAAACATGGAAAACTCATTGGAAAATCGTGAAATGAAACAGAAATATACAGCAGTATCCAAAATTAAAGCAACAAACGAAAATTTTGCAAGGTAGGTGACAGTAAAGTAGAAACAGTGTGAAGAGCACAGAACGTAAACAACTGTAACATGCATAACGATAGACAAAAATTTTCTTCGCTTCTTCCAGCTTAACGGATTAGCACACACATTGCGACAACTGGTTAATGTGCTCAGCATGGTGTGTTACCAAGTCCGGCCGCAATACAGGCCTGACAACGACGGGGCATGCTGTGAGTGATGTCATCAGTCTCATTTTGAGGCAGTGTAAGTAGGCTGTTTAGGTTTTTATATTGGTAACGCCACGTAGCGCTCTGTATGAAAATCACTGGCTGTGCTGTGTGCAGTCTGTGGCTGGGTGTCATTGTTGTTTGCTATTGTAGCGTTGGGCAGCTTGATGTTAAGAGCGCGTAGCGTTGCGCAGTTGGGAGGCGAGCCGCCAGCGGTGGTGGTTGTGGGGAGAGAAATAGCGGAGTTTTGAGAGCGGATGATCTGGAGTGTGTCCGTCAGAGACAGTAAATACGTAAGACTGGATGTCATGAACTGCTATATATATTATGACTTTTGAACACTATTAAGGTAAATACATTGTTTGTTATTTATCAAAATCTACATTTGCTAACTATGCCTATCAGTAGTTAGTCCCTTCAGTAGTTAGAATCTTTTATTTAGCTGGCAGTAGTGGCGCTCGCTGTATTGCAGTAGTTCGAGTAACGAAGATTTTTGTGAGGTAAGTGGTTCGTGAAAGGTCAGGGCCATTCTTTTATAGGGATTATTGAAAGTCAGATTGCGTTGCGCTAAAAATGTTGTGTGTCAGTTTAGTGTTGATCAGAATAAGCAAAGAGAGTAATGTCTGAGTACGTTCAGTTTTGCTCAGCTGTTTGAAAAGCAAGTAATGTAAGAGGTTTATCAGCACAGTCATTTCATAAATTATTCTAAGGGGATGCTTCATTTGTCGACCCTTAGCCGAGGATACCTCACTGGAATCTTCTGATTTTTTCTTGTAGTTTGTGTAATTAGTGTAGCTTTTGTTTATTGCTAGCGCGTAGCCGGCCGGAGTGCCCGTGCGGTTCTAGGCGCTACAGTCTGGAACCGAGCGACCGCTACGGTCGCAGGTTCGAATCCTGCCTCGGGCATGGATGTGTGTGATGTCCTTAGGTTAGTTAGGTTTAATTAGTTCTAAGTTCTAGGCAACTGATGACCTCAGAAGTTAAGTCGCATAGTGCTCAGAGCCATTTGAACCAGCTAGCGCGTAATTGTAGAGAGAATCTCCTTTGTAGTTACAGTCTTTCATTGTTGTACAGTAAAACAGTTGTGGCATGCATGTAGATTTGCACCAAGTATTTCGCAGTTGCGCTTGCTATTAACGAGATATTATTTTCAATGCTATGTTAATGTGTTTTCTTATTATGCTCTTCAAATTGTGCTTTTCTGTGTTATCGTGTGAAATATTGTGACAATTATGGCGTGTGAAAAACGTTATACTAGGCTCCAAAGTAAACTGAAAAATGACAGTGAAGACGAAATCAGTGTGTTAGCGCCACCATGTAATGAATTAATTAATGTTCAAATTAGTAATTTGGTAATTGTGCATAGGGAAGTGGAGCGGGCGGCAAATAATGGTGTAGACAGGGAAACAATTAGTGAACAGGGAAGCATTATCGATCGATCGGTCGGCAATAGCTCGCCTCAGGATTCCGAAATGAAAGGACACAATCTTGCAAATACTGTAGATTCAGGTTTTTCGTTCTCACCGTTTTCTCAAATAAGTCAAGATACTTTTTCTGCTTTTCAAAATGCGAATATTCCCGGTTCAAATGCACTGCCGGATAGCACTGAGGAACATGTTTCAGACACCAGTGCATTGTTATTACAATTAATGCAACAAATGGGACAAAAGCTTCAAAAGTTAGACACAATGGAACAAAATCTTCAAAACTTAAACACAATAGAACAAAATCTTCAAAAGTTAGACACCACACTTGGACAAACACGTGAAGATTAAACTACTGAGTTACGTAGAATCGAATCGAAATGTCAAAAAGTCTGTAATGACGTAAAAACACAAATTTGTGAGCATTTCCAACCTATTTTTTTGCGTCATGAAAATGAATTACAGAATCACGAAGCAGCCATAAAATAACTGCAAACTGTTGTTCACTAAAATCACGACACCTTGCAAGCTAAAACTGACTCAGTTGCATCTACCGATTCGGTTACGAAGCTTGCAAAAACTCTGGAAAACTTAAAGGACACAGTAGATACGATTTCAACACAAATGGACACTCTGAAACTTGGTTCAGAAAAACACACTGAGGAAATATGTTCACTGTCGGAGAAAGTAGCCGAGCTTTCGGATCAGTTCACTAATTTATCTACAAAGGTAGACGATGATCTGAATGACACAAGACCCGTAGCCTTCACTGATACAGAAGAGTATGAACAAATTAGAAAATTCAAACAAAATCAAAATCAAATCAATACACAGTACAAAAGAGAAAACTGGGAAGTACAAGATCAGTTGGCACAAACAATACAAGAATTACATATTTCAAAGGACACTCGTGCTCCAACACGGGAAGAGGGACATAGAAATACGGAACAGCCACAAAATAATAACACGGGGGCACTTCGGAAATTATGAAAGAAATTGGAAAGGTACACCGAATTTTGAGATGGGACCGCCGACACGACGTAACATTGACCGATATGCGACTCGCCGACACGATGATTTTGACTATAAGCTGTTCATTACTACACGTAAATTCAAAACATTTAAGAATTCCGGCAACGACATTCATCCACAAGCGTGGCTTCATCAATTCTCTCATTGTATTCCTCCCAACTGGTCATCGGAGCACAGGTTAGAATTATGTGTGGCTACCTAGAGAATGAACCAGCTGTAAGAATGCGATCGGTCATTCACAATTGTCACAGTGAAGGAGAATTTTATCATGCCTTCCTCTCAGTATATTGGTCTCAAGCTACACAAGACCGAGTAAAACATAGCATCTTAATGATGAAACATTTCGAACAATCTGAATTTTCCAGTCTTGTCAAATATTTCGAAGACATTTTACATAAGAATCAGTATCCTTCAAACCCATACAGCCCCTCAGAACACATCCGCATTTGTTTAATCAATTTGCCTGAACATTTACGATATATTATTTTGGCAGGACGTTGCAAAGACGACATTGAAGCTTTTCAGAGACTGTTACAAGAATTGGAAATTTATACTGACAATCGCTGAATGGGAAAACGGGAGCACAACAATTACAGGTCACATCCGTCACAATTCCGCGATGACAGAAATAATAACTGGATATGACTAGGCTATTCTTACAGCGTAAATCGTAACCAAAACAGACACCACTCGTATGACAACCGTCGGCACAGTAGTAAGAATTACAGGGAAAGATCACCTCTCCGCGGTAATGACTGTCACAGAGAAAATCAGAGAAACAGACAACATGGGAACCAAAATAATAATTATCAAGGGAGACAGAATAACTTCAGATGCAACGGTCCACCGTGCAGTTACTGACACAAAAGAAATTATGTAAACTACCGACAAAACGACAGACCTGAATTTCATCAGAACTGGCGGGATTCAAACAGGCCAGGGCCCTCTCGGCAAGGTGAATTTGTAGAAGTTAGAGCTCCAAATCCCAATAACTACGCGCGCCAACAAGGAGACAATAGGCAATGACTCACACCTCTGGCAGCCACAAAACGTACTTATGAAGCTGACGACGTAGCTGCCGTGGCCAGTAATTACGTAAAAATGGAAGACATTAGGGACATCTTACTCCAGGAACACGACGTAAAACGTAACAACATTGCATATCCTGTGAGTCACATTACAGTAAATGACGTAAAATTTACGGCAGTACTTCACTCTGGCAGTCCCATTACAGTAATTAGTGAAACAGCCCTTAGCAAATGCGACAAATCGAATGATGATTGCCCCACACTTCCGTTATGTAAGATTAAATTACAAGGTGCAATCGTTGGAAAAAGTGTAGACGTACGCCAACAAACCAACTTAGAATTCTTTTGTCAAAGCCACAGCTTCTCTATGAACTTTCTTATTGTTCCATTATTGTCGACGGAAATTATATTGGGAGTAGACTTTTTGAATGAATACAAAGCAATCTTAAACTTTCACGACGCTGAAATAAGTTAGAGAAAGAAGGTAAGTCAATAGCTTTGAAATTTGAAGACTGGCTCTCAAACCACGACGAGGAAATTAATCAGCTTTACCTTCTGTTAGACAACAGTTCGGAATTTTCTACGGAACTAGACACTAACAATCACTCTGCAAGTACTGACAGGGTGATATCGACGGCATATTTGATACTAATGAGTTAATTCAGAATAAAATTCAAACACTTGAAAACTGTAATGACAATGATAGGCAGGACCTTTTTGAGATTTTACAAGCACATTCCATAGGTTTTACTCACTAAACAGGAACAATCAAGGGATTTCAATACCAATTTCGTGTTCGTGAGCATACTAAATTTTGTGTTAGACGATACGTAATTCCAGCACATTATAGGGACCGTGTTAGAACAGAAATACAATCTATGCTTGACGAGGGCATTATTGAGCCTGCAATAAGCTCATACAACAATCCATTACATGTTGTTGAGAAGAAAAATGGATCGATCAGGCTTGTCTTAGATTCGAGACAAATCAATACTATCATCATTCCTGAAACAGACAGGCCGCCAACGATGGAAGAACTTCTTCAAAATTTTAATGGTGTAAAAGTGTTGTCTTCTATTGATCTCAGATCCAGCTTTTATCAGATCGAACTTCATCCAGAATGTAGAAAATACACAGCTTTTCTATGTTTCGGATTTTGTTATCAATTTCAGAAACTTCCTTTTGGTTTGAACATTTCTTCTACAGCGTTCATTCGCGGGCTAAATTCCATATTACCTCATTTCTTAAAACGTCACATCACCTTATATGTGGATGATAATCTAATAGCAGAAGCCTCATGGGAACAACATAATCGCATCAAAAAAATGGCTCTGAGCACTATGGGACTCAACTGCTGAGGCCATTAGTCCCCTAGAACTTAGAAATAGTTAAACCTAACTAACCTAAGGACATCACAAACATCCATGCCCGAGGCAGGATTCGAACCTGCGACCGTAGCGGTCTTGCGGTTCCAGACTGCAGCGCCTTTAACCACACAGCCACTTCGGCCGGCTATAATCGCATCCTCAACAGTTTGTTACGTATTTTTGCAGAATCTGGAATTACAGTTAACTTGGAAAAGTCTGAATTCGGTAGGTCAAAGGTGAGGTTTTTGGGACATATTACTTCTTCTGAAGGCATTTAGCCGGATCCTGAAAAGTTAGAAGCAATCAGAGCCATTCCAGTTCCATCCACAAAAAAACAAGTCCGCAGTTTTCTAGGTCTCGTAAATTTTTACCGTCGTTTTCTGAATATGCAAATTCTAGTTACACCTAAACTTTGTTCTCTCACTGGAAGAAATACTATTTGGAACTGGGACGAACAAGCACAGTTGGAATTCAGTTCTTTGAAAGAAGCGCTGCTTAACGCGCCAATACTAGCTCATCCAGATCTGTCACAAGATTTCTGTTTTAGCACGGATTCTTCTGAAGTCGGTCTTGGTGCCCATTTCTTTCAAGAAGCCATAGAAAATGACACTACTGTTCAGAAAACCATTGCTTTTGCAAGCCGAGTGCTAACAAAATCTGAAAAAAATTATTCCGTTACTGAATTAGAAGCTTTAGCTATCGTTTGGGCATTTAACAAATTCTGTTTCTTTCTTTCTGGTAAGCACATAAAAGTATACAGTGATCATCGTGCATTACAATTTCTTATGTCTTCAAAATTAAATCTTGACAGGTTAAAACGTTGGGCATTGTTCCTGCAAGAATTCCACTTCACAGTAGTCTACATTCCCGGCAAGGAGAACATTGTTGCGGAAGCACTGTCACGCGCACCGGCTGGTCTTGAGAAAAGTAACACAGAAGGCAACCTCGAGAAAAATTTCAGTATTCTTTCAATTCAGAAAGTCGCCTTTGAAAACTTCAAAATTGTTTCAAATTTGTTTCTTTCACACCGTTACGTAAAGCCACTGGACGGTCTGTATCCAATGCCTTTGTTAAAAATTTCTTACGTGAAGTTGGACACGTTAATAAAGTCATTTCAGATAACGGACGGCAATTCAGGTCTGCTGTTTGGTCACACATGCTTCGGAATCATAAAATCAAACCTGTTTTTATTTCATTGTACTCACCACATTGTAACCTGTCTGAACGGATTATGAAAGAAATCAATAAGCTTTGCAGACTTTATTGTCACAGAAAGCATCAGCACTGGGACAGATATTTACACTTATTTCAAAACATGCTGAATGAAATGCCTCATGACTCCACTGCTTTACCACCTATTCTTGTACTGAAGAATGAAGAACCATCGAACAGAATCAGAGAGCTTGTACCTTTTCCGAAGACACGTAAACTTCGACACAAAGACATAATTAATTTGGCTATTAAAAATATAAATTCTGCTGCAGACAAAATGAGAAAACTACACGGTAAAGCAAATGCAAAGAAACTATATATTGGTCAGAAAGTTCTCATTAAAGCTCATTCATTGTCACATATGAAGAAACACTTGAGTCACAAATTCTTTCTGATTTACAATGGACCTTACAGAATACGACGTATACCACATGATAATTGCGTTGAAGTTGAAACTCTGCATACTGGAAGGAGTAAAGGGTTGCACCACATTTCACATGTAAAACCGTTTATTGAGAGATAATCTGTATTTTTAACTTAGTCTTTGCTATAAAATTTTTCACTTCACGTTACTAGTACTCTTTGTCACACTTAGAAACTGTTAAAATGCAACTATGTTTTAAAATTAACTATCCAGTCTAGAACCTAGGGAACGTATTTAGACAGTAATTACGAATGCATTGTTATGGTGAACAGACGACACAGTGTTATTGTGTGTGTACATTCTTGCTTGTTAGTTGCACGATTACATAACGACTATAAAGCTTACATACTTAGAACATATACCAGTACTGCTAATGAGATTTTAATGCAACATTTTGGTTTACTTGAAAATATATTATGGATTTAAAGTGCTTTCTGAGAGATACCAGATGACACATTGGTTAGTTTATTTGACAGCTACACGACTATATCATGACGCTACTAATGTGTGACACAATTTACATTGTTGCTTTTGCAGTGTATCTGTTTTATATCTGCACAGTTTTTCTGAATTCTTCTGGAAAGGAAAACATGTTTTAGTAGTAACTTTTTTGTTATAGCTACAATGAGACAGCCTTTTCTGTAACACAACAATACGTTACAGTACAGTACTTACTTCATCACGGCAATAAGCGTAACAACTATGCAATTCATTTTGTTTATTACGAGGTGAGTACATTGACTTCTACAGAACTTCGCTTACGGACGACGATAATTACGACACTTGGCACATTTTTTTACCCTTAAGTAATGACAGAGATTATCTTACAACAAGATGCATAGTTTAGCGCTACAGTACACGTATTTCAGTGATTGATTTTTTACTTAAAACGTTTATGTTTAAAGATTTTTGAATTACATTGATACAAAGGTTTTCCGTGATACATTTCATTCCATTGCTGTAATCTGTAACACCTGAGGGTATAATTAAATTAATCCTCAGGGGGGTACATGCTTACTTTGTGTACCATGTGTTTGGCAAGCACAAGGAGCCCTAGCTAATATTGTATTTGCTTATACAACTTTACATATCGGTACCATATTTCTGTAACACAGAATTACACAGCTATCTGATCATTTAACTGAGAGAGACAAACATTTTTTTTTACTACATCAGTGACAGATGTTTACGTTATTACACAGTTGGATAACTTCACACTCATGAAATTGTATTTTGTCTGCACTGTGTGAACTGTTCATACTTTTTCGGAACCATTGTGGTACTATGAGAGCATTGAATGTCGTATTTGGTAAGGGAGCATGATTTTTGAAGTTTGAGGTAGATGATTTTATTGAAGGTTTGGAAATTATTGCAGAAAGCTACGACATTTTTGAGATTTGGCTGAGGTGTTATGATGTTATTATTACGATGACGATGTGTATTATGCTGTTGAGGTATGTTTATGATGAATAAGCTGATGCTATATGAGGAATTTGATTATGCTACATATTTATTATGATGAAATATTGAAGAAGTGTTAATGAATATGTATATGTGTAATAAGGTAAGGAATAATGAGTAGTGGTTAAGGACTCTGACTTGCGAAAAAGGATGTTGGAAACCAAGAATCGTACTTAAAGAGTTATGAAATGTGTGTAAATGCGTGAATGTATCACAATGCCGGCGAAAATTTTTGGACACTGTTATATTTATAGGATTTTGTTTCTACACATTTGTAACGCAAATTCTCGACCTGTGAAATTTTTAATGTGAGACTGTCACTGTAGTGCAAACCGCTGTCGTAAATATTTCGGTAAGAAAGCTAAGTGGCCTTGACGTAATGCACTGTAAGCGCCAAGCTATGCGACAGTCGCCTGGAAAAAAAAAAAAAAAAGCCGTGCCTTTCAGAGGCACAACAAAAAAAGGAGAGGCCATTAACCTTGCTATTGACATTCATTTCTAGAAAGCATCGCAAATACGACACAATCATTACTTGGAAAGATACATGTGCACACCTGATTATGACAAGCGTCTTTCTACGAGAGTTGAGAGAATTTTTACTAACTTATGAAATGTCACATGACTATTGAATGATATTTTTGTGCTTTACTTTGTACATAGTTGCTTATTTCATTTGATATCTGGTTTCCAGCTGTGTTGCAGCAATGGTTTTATAAAATAAAACTAAATGCATTTGCTAATGTGAACACTTTCTGTCAACAGATCTATTACATAATAATTTTATGATCCACATTCTTCGAAAAAGGAGCTCTTGGAAGGAAAGAACAATAAGAAGGGACTAATAACAGTAACTGCATACATAATTTTCTTTTCAAGTACTTGGTAATATTTTTTGTAGAATAAGTTTTGGTGCAGCACTTTAATTACATAGACATTAAGATGTGAATAGACATTTCCCTTATCTGCATTGTTGTCTTTAGTGTACTATTTTTTTTATTTATTTATTTTTTGCTTGTGGGTTTGTCATGATTAGATATAAGTTATTGCACTTGCTGCTGCTGTTTGCCAGGCATAGTGCTACTGAATTTCACTTTGTATTACTCTGTTAAGCCAGTTTTACTACTGATTCATTTTCCGTGTTGCTGCACATTGGCTCATGTTAGTTGTAATGTTGCATTTGCTCTGCTAATTTAGATATACTCCTGCTTGCTTTGCCAATTTGCATTTTTTTGCCATTGCTGTTTGTGTTAATTGTTTTGTGCTGCTGCATTGCCCTGTCCCTTATTTTTACATCTGAGCTCAGTAGATTTAAGTTAGCTTAAGAGGGGGTAGACTATATAAGAAACTAACTATGAAGAATAGGGAAAGAATGCATTGCGAAGTTATTGGAAAAAGATTTGGGCAAAAATGACTATTGTACAGTGAGAAATATTTATTTAACAGGGTTAGATAGGATTTTTTTTTTTTTTTTTTTTGCGGGAGCAAATGTTGAAATAAGAGGAAAGATCTATGGAATGAAGTTTTGGGTTGGACTGCAGTACCAAATGTTACACTGAAAACGAACCCTGTCTTTCCTTTTGTATTATTCCGCTATGTGTTTGTATACCCTTGTGTATTTGCGTTCTTCCTGTCTTTATGTGTTTATCTGATGAGAGTTATGTTGTAGAATTTTTCTAATACTATGTTATTTACTTTGTAAAGATGTTTAGACATGATTTATTCTGTTTTGTTGCTCATGTGTGAAGTTGATGTTTCAAAAGTTATTCTGATCTTTTATGTATGTACTAATGTCATCATTCCTGTAACACTGATCTATATGTTATTTCGATTCTTTTGTAAAGCCCTTACTACTACAAATGCTATCTGTATTGTTATGTTCTTTTATGATGTATTTTGTACCTTTGTAATTGTATTCTTATGTTGTAAATTAGACACCAGTTCTTACAATTAAGTTTCATTTCACTGCACACGTTTTTGTTGGTCATAGTACACGCAGAATATGCAAGGAAAAAAAAGGGGGGGGACTGGTAGCATTTGCACTTGTGTTGATAATTCAGCAAGGGACTGGTTAACAGCGTTGCGGGTTCTAAGGACATTAAAAAAAAGAAAAAACAACTTTGCGAGTGCACAAGTGGTGGTTTATGGACTTGCTATATTCTCTGTAAGACTCTTCGATGGTGATTGTGCACCTGCACAGTCGCAACAGATGGCTGCTGGCCATCTCTACAAGGACTACAGTGGGTCTGGACCTTTGATGGCCCACCAATACCATTATTTCTACAAGGACTACAGTGGGTCTACACCTTTGATGACTCACCAACACCATTATTTCTACAAGGACTGCAGTGGGTCTGCACCTCTGGTGACCCACCAATACCGTAATCTCTAACAGGACTACAATGGTCTGCTCTGGGATGACCTACCTACCAATATCCTTCAACTTCGACTGACTCTGCTGTGGGTTTGCTCTGTTGTGGCCCATTACCTGTCTGTATGTCAAGAGTCAGCACTGTCTTTCCGTTGGAAGGACAACACTACTTCTTCAAGACTGCATGGAAATCCACTACTTCCGTGTGCATTCTCTTTTACTGCTCAGACTTTGAGAAAAAAAAAAACACTGCAATTTTACTGTGATGAAGGATCAGGACTGTCTTTAGGGACTGTGAGAAAATTTTAGCTTTAGACCAACATTGTATCAATAATTGTGTGCGTTTGATTTCTTTGTTATTGTAATGGTGAAAAAATTTTTCAAATCTGTATTGGCCACTGCCCAAAACGATTTGTAAAATTTTTTGTGGGGAGCATAGATGCTATGTAAGTAGGCTGTTTAGGTTTTTATATTGGTAACGCCACGTAGCGCTCTGTATGAAAATCACTGGCTGTGCTGTGTGCAGTCTGTGGCTGGGTGTCATTGTTGTTTGCTATTGTAGCGTTGGGCAGCTGGATGTTAACAGAGTGTAGCGTTGCGCAGTTGGGGGTGAGTCGCCAGCAGTGGTGGATGTGGGGAGAGAAATGGCGGAGTTTTGAGAGTGGATGATCTGGACGTGTGTTCGTCAGAGACAGTAAATATGTAAGACTGGATGTCATGAACTGCTATATATATTATGACTTTTGAACGCTGTTAAGGTAAATACATTGTTTGTTCTTTATCAAAATCTTTCATTTGCTAACTATATCTATCAGAAGTTAGTCCCTTCAGTAGTTAGAATCTTTTATTTAGCTGGCAGTAGTGGCGCTCGCTGTATTGCAGTAGTTCGAGTAACGAATATTTTTGTGAGGTAAGTGATTTGTGAAAGGTATAGGTTAATGTTAGTCAGGGTCATTCTTTTGTAGGGATTATTGAAAGTCAGACTGCGTTGCACTAAAAATATTGTGTGTCAATTTAGTGTTGATCAGAATAAGTGAAGAGAGTAATGTCTGAGTTCGTTCAGTTTTGCTCAGCTGTTTGAAAAGCAAATAATGTAAGAGGTTTATCAGCACAGTCATTTCATAAATTATTCTAAGGGGATGTTTCAGCAGTAACGCCCATTCTTCCTGCAGAGCTGCTCGGATGTCTTGGAGAGTGGTTGGTGGATACTGACGTGATGAAACCTGTCTCACTAGTCCATCCCAGGCATGCTCTATGGTGTTCAGTTCGAAGTCTAGGCCCACAGAAAATCGCAACAACCGTACATGAGGTCCCAAGATCTCGTCGCGATACCTGTCAGCAGTTAAACCTTGCAAATTCACCCATACACTTTCATGAAGAGGTGTTCGAATGGCCGAGATATTCCCTGCTCACACCATTAAGAATTCTCCTCGATATTGGTATCTTTCCACAATGTTTGGGTCCTGAGATCGTGTTCCACATTCCCTCCAGATGCGAATGCGTCGAGAATATCTGTCCAGACCAAATCGGGACTCATCTACAAAAAGAACATTGACCCACTGTTCGACTGCCAGGTGGCATGCTGACCACTCCTCTCTAGATGTTCCCTTCTGTGAATACGCATCAGAGGTACACATACGGAAGGTCTCCGACAATAAAGGCTACTCATCCAAAGCCTTCCGTACCCCGTTGCCTCGATACAACTCATCCAGTGGATGCTGCGAGTTAACGTGCCATTTGCGGTGCAGTGATAAGGCGGTACCGTCGTGCCCTTACGGCCTCTCCTTTTGATATCACACGTGGTCTGCCGTGCCCTGGTCTTCGGGATATTGTTTCTGTCTCTATAAACTGTCACCACATTCGAGAAACAACAGAACGATTGACATTAAGCCTCCGAGTACATCAGTTTGTGACTGTCCTGCAGAGATTCTGGTAGGCTTCTGCCAGACTCCACCATCTGTGAGCGTATACACAGGGACTGTGGATGTGGGACTACTGGGGAACACCATCCCATTTGATAGGTGCCCTGACGTCATCGTTGACGTGGTTGTCCGTTGACCGAAATTCCATCTTCCGTGAAGAACACGATTGTGCAGACATCTGTTGACATTTTGTATGATTATACCGTGAAATAACGGTTTGTTGGACACCAGTGTACATCGCTTAACCTCCAACTACTGTCATACAATATCATTAGAAATTTCAGCAAAATTAAAAAAAAACCAAGTCAAACTACGTAAAATCGTTTATTCCCAGTTTAAGGAGTGTCATAAGACCTGTAGGTAGTTATTCGCTCTACAAGGATGCCCTCGCTTAGTTACATCATCTTCCTTTCCATACACTGTGCTTTGAAGAACAAAACTGCTATTTACCTGAAGCTCCTACCATCAAGCCAAGCCTTCTGTGCTAAATTACAACACTCGCCCTCGGATGTCAGATACTGGTGATGAAACTAACGGGCACACACAGGGAAACAGAACGTATTCTTGTAGTCTTTTCATATCAGAAATAAGCTTGACCAGTCTCTGTGAATCCCATATGTCGGTTTTGACAAACTGGTATATTGGCAAAATAAAGCTGAGTCCATTTGACCACTAAGACCTTTCTTCTATCCCTGACGAGGGACAATAACCGACTCGTCGATTCTACGAGGTCCCAGCGGCCCCTTGAAATGTTTAAGATCCATACGTTTTCTCCTAATCGCTGTGTAGCTACAGTTTTTAGGCAACTTGCCGCACACACGAGCCTTTACGCTAGTCTTGCCTCCTATGCCCCTAAAAGTGCTACTCTACAACGTGCTGGTTTCTGAACAAAACTCAAGTAACTCTCTCACCGCAAACATCAGAAAAGTTCTCATGACCTCACGGGAAACCGTCACATCGAGTCCAGAACAGCCGACGACAGCGGTTTCCCATGATTAATGGCTGTATACAAACGGAGGCATCCAGCTTGCCTGCAAGTCTCAGCCCATAGCTCGTTAAGTGTGAGATAAAGACATGGGATGGGATATTAAAGGTGAATAAATATTAAAAGAAATCTGTTACTTTTTTTGGGAGAATGCAGGAGGTAGCAGTAGAGGAAAAGAGAGAGATGAATTTGAAATTACAAAAAATAGCTTTGAAAAGTCCCTCATAATTTATTACTTTTTAAGTATGTACGCAGAGACCAACTGAAAAAGAAATGTAGTGTTTAAAAAATATTTAAAAGATATTGATCGCCGAAATATATTGCCTCTTGAACACTATGAACCGGCAATACGACCGTGGACTGTTCGATGTACAAATACGCCGAGAGAAACTGAAGAATAATATTTAAAATAAATTTATCTCAATTAAAAAGGGAACTTGAAGGAAACTAATTCATATTTTATTACCTCTGGTTCAGTTCTCTAATATCTTGTCCAGAATCGCCCATTGTTTCTAACTTTACTCATGCGTCTTGGCATGGAATCTGTGAGGAATCGGACGTAACTGCCAGATGAGACAACTTTCTATCAGGTTTCAAGAGCACAGAAGGGAGTCAGATGAAGCTGGTTTGTTTCGTGGACAGTTATCTGACAACTTTGGTGCTACCTTACCTCAAATATTCTTCAGTGTCTTCATTTTTTTTTAAGTCATCAGTCTTGTGACTGGTTTGATGCAGCCCGCTGCGAATTTCTCTCCTGTGCCAACCTTTTAATCTCAGAGTAGCACTTGCAACCTATGTCCTCAATTATTTGCTGGATGTATTCCCATCTCTGTTTCATCTACAATTTTTACCGTCGACAGCTCCCTCTAATACCACGGAAGTCTGACGTCTTAGCAGATGTCCTTCGTCCTGTCTCTTCTCCTGGTCAGTGTTATCCACATGTTCATTTCCTCACCGATTGTTCAGAGAACCTCCTGATTCATTACCATATCAGTTCACCTAATTTTCAACATTCTTCTCTAGCATCACATCTCAAATGCTTCGATTGTCTTCTATTCTGGGTTTCCTACAGTCCGTGTTTCACTACCATACCATGCTGTGCTCCAAACGTACATTCTCAGAAATATCTCCCTCAAATTAATTCTTATGTTTGATACTAGTAGACTCTTCTTGGGCTGGAATCCACTTTGCCAGTGATAATCGGTTTTTATGTCCTCCAGCCTGTGTAGCAGAATTCCTTAACTTCGTTTACTTCGTGATACCCAGTTCTGATGTTAAGTTGCTCGCTGCTCTTATTTCTGCTACTTCTCATTACTTTCGCCTTTCTTCCATTTAAGTTCCATCCAGATTCTGTACTCGTTAGACTGCACATTCCATCAAACAGATCCTACAGTTCCTCTTCACTCTCACTGAGGATAGCAATGTCACCAGCAAATCTTTCGATTGATATCCTTTCAGCCTTAATTTCAATCCCCCTCTTAAATGTTTCTTTTATTTCTGTCACCGTTTCTTCAATGTACAAAGTGAACAATAGGGACGAAAGAATACATCCCTGTCTTACACCCATTTTAATCTGAGTACTTTGTTCTTGGTTTCCCGCTCTTCTTTGCACATATTGTATATTACCTGGCTTTCCCTGTAGCTTACTCGTATTTTTCTCAGAATTTCGGACATCTTGTAGCACTTTACATTCTCTGACGCTTTTTTCAACTCGACAAATCCTATGAATCTATCTTGATATTTCTTGAGTCATGCTTCCAGTATCAATCGCAACGCCAGAACTGCCTCTCTGGTGACTACCTTTCCTAAAGCAGAGCTGATTGTCATCTGACAGATCTGTAATTGTGTTTTCAGTTCTTCTGTATATTATTCTTGTCAGCAGCTTGGATCCATGAGCTACTAAGCCGATTGTGCTTTAATTATTGCCCTTGTCGGTTCTTGCTATCTTCGGTATTGTGTGGATGACGTTTTTCCGAAAGTCTGATGGTCTATCGTCAGACTCGTAATATGTACACACCAATTTGAATAATCGTTTGTTTGCCATTCCTCCCCCCCCTCCCCCAGTGATTTTAGGAATTCCAATGGAGTGGTATACACTCCTGGAAATGGAAAAAAGAACACATTGACACCGGTGTGTCAGACCCACCATACTTACTCCGGACACTGCGAGAGGGCTGTACAAGCAATGATCACACGCACGGCACAGCGGACACACCAGGAACCGCGGTGTTGGCCGTCGAATGGCGCTAGCTGCGCAGCATTTGTGCACCGCCGCCGTCAGTGTCATCCAGTTTGCCGTGGCATACGGAGCTCCATCGCAGTCTTTAACACTGGTAGCATGCCGCGACAGTGTGGACGTGAACCATATGTGCAGTTGACGGACTTTGAGCGAGGGCGTATAGTGGGCATGCGGGAGGCCGGGTGGACGTACCACCGAATTGCTCAACACGTGGGGCGTGAGGTCTCCACAGTACATCGATGTTGTCGCCAGTGGTCGGCGGAAGGTGCACGTGCCCGTCGACCTGGGACCGGAACGCAGCGACGCACGGATGCACGCCAAGACCGTAGGATCCTACGCAGTGCCGTAGGGGACCGCACCGCCACTTCCCAGCAAATTAGGGACACTGTTGCTCCTGGGGTATCGGCGAGGACCATTCGCAACCGTCTCCATGAAGCTGGGCTACGGTCCCGCACACCGTTAGGCCGTCTTCCGCTCACGCCCCAACATCGTGCAGCTCGCCTGCAGTGGTGTCGCGACAGGCGTGAATGGAGGGACGAATGGAGACGTGTCGTCTTCAGCGATGAGAGTCACTTCTGCCTTGGTGCCAATGATGGTCGTATGCGTGTTTGGCGCCGTGCAGGTGAGCGCCACAGTCAGGACTGCATACGACCGAGGCACACAGGGCCAACACCCGGCATCATGGTGTGGGGAGCGATCTCCTACACTGGCCGTACACCACTGGTGATCGTCGAGGGGACACTGAATAGTGCACGGTACATCCAAACCGTCATCGAACCCATCGTTCTACCATTCCTAGACCGGCAAGGGAACTTGCTGTTCCAACAGGACAATGCACGTCCGCATGTATCCCGTGCCACCCAACGTGCTCTAGAAGGTGTAAGTCAACTACCCTGGCCAGCAAGATCTCCGGATCTGTCCCCCATTGAGCATGTTTGGGACTGGATGAAGCGTCGTCTCACGCGGTCTGCACGTCCAGCACGAACGCTGGTCCAACTGAGGCGCCAGGTGGAAATGGCATGGCAAGCCGTTCCACAGGACTACATCCAGCATCTCTACGATCGTCTCCATGGGAGAATAGCAGCCTGCATTGCTGCGAAAGGTGGATATACACTGTACTAGTGCCGACATTGTGCATGCTCTGTTGCCTGTGTCTATGTGCCTGTGGTTCTGTCAGTGTGATCATGTGATATATCTGACCCCAGGAATGTGTCAATAAAGTTTCCCCTTCCTGGGACAATGAATTCACGGTGTTCTTATTTCAATTTCCAGGAGTGTATATCTGTTCTGTCTATTTGGTCTTAAGTCATCCAAAGCCCTTTTAAATTGTGATTCTAGTATTGGATCCCGTATCTCTTGCCTGTCGACTCCTGTTTCTTGTTCTATCACGTCATCGTAAAAGTCTTCTTCCTCACAGAAACCTTCAATGCACTCTTGCCACCTATCTGTTCTCTCCTCTGAATTTAACAATGGAATTCCCATAGCACTCTTAATGTTACCGCCCTTGACTTCACGTTTTCCATCAGCTATTTCGCCTTAGGTTCCCTGCAATTCGTATTTATTTTGTTCATAAGTTGTTTGTATTCCTGTATTCCTGAATTTCCCTGAAAATGTTTGTACTTCCTTTTTTTGTCGATCAGCTGAGGTATTTCTTATGTTATGCACGATGTCTTCACAGTTGCCTTCCTTGCACCTATGTTTTTCTTTATTCATATCAGCAGGCTGTGGCGGCCAATCCATAACGCTGATGCCCTTGTTTGGACAGCTGCTGGTGAACGAATGTGGAACTATGCACAGGAGAATGATCTTCTTGTAATGCGAATTCTCCTTCCCTGTGTAAGCAGTTCGTGGTCATGTGGTTAGCATACCTCTGGATCACCAGGTCCCGCGTTCGATTTCTGACAGTGTTGAGGATTTTTCCTCCCGGGACTGTGTGTGTGTGTGTGTGTGTGTGTGTGTGTGTGTGTGCGTGTGTGTGTAAGTGCACGTGTGTCTTTTGCATCATCGACGCTCAATTCGCCGAAGTGGCACCAAGTAAAACGACGACCGAACACCCCACATGGGGTCCCTCCACCAATAATGCCGTACACACTTTTAATTTTTTCTTTTAATGAATAGCATTCTCTCTGAAGGAAGCATCATATTCCTCACTACGTGGAAGTACTGACATTTCCCTCTCGGAGTTCCTGTTTCACAGCGGATCTCTGTGGTCGCAGTTCTCCAGCTTCCCTCTGCCTTCGGCGATCTGCGTCACGATAATCGAGGAAGTTGATCTCTCGCCGCAACTGTTTCACGTTTAGTAAGGAAAACTTGTCGGCACTTTAAGCACAAGCTCTCTGTCCTCTAGGTGCGTTTTCAGTTTCTTCCAACATGAGTCAGGAAATCTGTTGTAGTCCCTTTTTCAAAATAGTTCTTCCCAACATCTTTTTGTAGTTATAGTTGGCATACCAGACCTTCTGTTAACATCTCTAGCTGAAAAACCGCCTTTATTAAATCAGAGCGATGACTCTCTCTAACTGAATTCTCTTGGTGAGCAGTTACGGCTAACTGCTCGTGATGTTATTTCTGATGGCCGTTCTTATGCCTGGGGAGGAAGTAAACATTTGTATCTCAGTCCAAAGGAGCGGTAGTTGTGAGAAACTAACGGAAACCTATTCAGTATTACTTGCTCCTTTGGTCTGCCCTTAAGCCTATGTGGGTACGGCTTGCGGAATCCGAGTGGGCCAAGATACTAAGACGCTATTTCGGAGGTCACGGATACGAATCCCTCCCGAGAAATTGACGATTTTGTCTTGATTTGGTGCTCATCCATGTGCGTCTGTGTGCGTCACTAAATAAACAGTTGTAAATTTTCGCAAATAATTGATAGCTGCAAAGTTGCTAAATACCAGTAATTAGAGTCTATATCAGGGATATGTTTCTTTAAGACATATATGTATAAATAAAGAGAAAGAGTCTTTTTGGCTACCTCCTGTAGATGGAACTAAGGCGGCAATGCGGAGATCGCTGGTTCGAATGTATTCTAAGGCACGGTGATTTTCGTACAGCGTTTGTGTTGTCTTTTTGCGTACTTCTTGAGTAATAACGATGACGGTAAAATACAGCGAATGGTTGTTTGGCCTAATATCGGATGCCAGTTTCGAGAATATGAACTACTGTACCACGCATGTTTCCAAAGTCGAATTCCTAAACAAAAGGAAAAAGAATCATATCTACTGGAAATATCTACAGCAAACATATATGTAATGTATATCAACTGTTTGTCCCGAATTCCACTTATTATTGTGTTCAGAGCTCGAGGCTAGACAGACATCCTTGACATTCTGAGGTTCCAACCATCGCACGGGTGGATATTTAATCCGCAGTTCCCAGTACACATGTAAGGTTCATTTGCACAGACATCCCTGAGGTGAACTTGTTTAGTCGTTGACAATAAATGTTACTGCCACTTAACCGCTGTCTTGTGGATCCAGAACTCCTAAAAACTCATAAACGTGCCAGACATGTGACACACATGAATGGTAAGTCATTTTATCTGCATACAGAAAGTGTTTGCTGAATCTTGTGCGGCTGCAGCTAAGCACAGACTGAAGGAAAGACGGTGAGTTCGTAGAAAATTGCTTTAAACACCTTCGACATCACCAGCTTGATAAGAGAGATAAACAGCAGAAGACTACGACAGTGCGACAGGAGTCATAAACCTCTCTGACAACCCCTCAGATACAGTCACCCACCCACAAGCAGCGCCACGAGAATAGTACAGTTCACTAGAGTTAAACGGTTCGAGTTTAACCCAGCACATGAATAACGACATGCAGTGGCGTGTTCGTTTGTTTGTCTGTGTATATTTGTTATGCTTGTTTCTAGCAATTAGTGTCCCGCGATTGTTCAAGGCCTCTCACAACTTTTTCAGATGCTCAGTGGCCCATCTGCATCTACATCTACATGATTACTGTGCTATTCACAATCAAGTATCTGGCAGAGGGTTCATGGAACCACGTATAAGCTACGTCTGTACCGTTACACTCTTAAAAGCACGGGAAAAACGAACACTTAAATATTTCCGTGCTAATTCTCATTGCTCTTATATTATGATGATGATCATTTCTCCCATTAATAAAATGTTTTCGCACTGAGGAGAAAGCTGACGATTGAAATTTTGTGAGAAGGTCATGCCGCAGCGAAAAGCACGTTCGTTTCAATTCGTGTTTCATATCCGTGGCACTCTCTCCCTTATTTCGCGGTAATACAAAACGAGCTGCCCTTCTTTGAAGTTTTTCGATGTCCTCCGTCACTCCTACCTGAAGCGGATCCCACAACGCTCAGCAGTACACTAGAAGAGGGCGGACACGCGTGGCGAATGCTTTCTCTTTTGTAGGCCTGTTACATTTTCTGCGTATTCTGCCAATAACTCACAGTCTTTGGTTTGCTTTCCTCACAACATGATCTGTGTGATCGTTCCAATTTAAGATATTCGTAATTGTAATCCCTAAGTATTTAGTTGAGTTCACAGCCTTTAGATTTGCGTTTTATTGCATAACTGGAATTTAGTGGATTCCTTTTAGTGCTCGTGTGGATGACTTAACACTTTTAATTATTTAGAGTCAACTGCCTCTTTTTATATCTTACAGACATCTTGTCTAAATCATTTTTGCAGTTCGTTTCGATCATCTGGCGACTTTACAAGACGTTAAATGATAGCAACATACGCAAACAATCTACGAGGGCTGCTTGGATCGTCTCCTAAATCGTTCATGTAGATCAGGAGCAACAGAGGGCCTATAGCACTCCCTTGGGGAATACCAGGTATTACTTCTGTTTTACTCGACCACTTTCCATCAGTTATTACGAACTGTGACCTTTTTGACAGAAAATCACGAATCCAGTCACACAACTTGTTGTGACTTGGCAAGGCACTAGGACAGGAAGCCGAAAGGCACGCGTTTAAGCTCACGCAGGCTGGCGTGAGGTCTGGAACAGTTAAAGGAGTTGAGTCTAGTAAAAAAAGTACGTAGCTTCTGGAATACTTAACTTTAATCCATAATTGATGAACATCGGTCTGACGGTACATGCATCACAAGATAAATAGCAATTGATAATGGCGCCTTGCTAGGTCGTAGCAAATGACGTAGCTGAAGGCTATGCTAACTATCGTCTCGGCAAATGAGAGCGTAATTTGTCAGTGAACCATCTCTAGCAAAGTCGGCTGTACAACTGGGGCGAGTGCTAGGAAGTCTCTCTAGACCTGCCGTGTGGCGGCGCTCGGTCTGCAATCACTGATAGTGGCGACACGCGGGTCCGACGTATACTACCGGACCGCGGCCGATTTAAAGGCTACCACCTAGCAAGTGTGGTGTCTGGCTGTGACAATGCTCCCTAGGAAAGCAGTTTAATTAGAAGTCGCTTGTGAGGAACGGTGTCAAAAGCCTTCTGGAAATCAAAAAATATGGAATCAATTTGAAGTCCCCTGTCGAAACCACTCATAAAGAGATAGTTGTATTTCACAGGAATCATTTTTCGAACCCGTGTTGACTGTTTGTCAAAACATCATTTTCTTCGTGGTGATTCACATTGTTAGACGACTGTATTCGTTCCAGAACCGTACTGCAAATTGACGTTAGTGACATGGGTTTGTAATTAAGTGGATTATCCTCATTTTCTTTCTTGGGTATCGGTGTTACTTCTGTAGCTTTCCAGTCTTTGGGTACACGTCTTTCTACTAGCGGGCTGTAGTATATTACTGCTAAGTATGGAGCCACTGTATCAGCGTACTCTGAAAGGAACCTGATTGGTACGTAATATGGACAGGAGGCTTTGCCTGTCTTAATTGTTTTCAGCAGCTTCGTTGCAGCTAGGATGTCTACTGTTATGTTACTCTTATTGGCAGTCGTTCTTGATTCGAGATCTGGAATATTTACTTCGTCTTCTTTTGTGAAGGAATTACGGAAAACCTTGTCTAGTAACTCTGCTTTAGTGGCACTGCTATGAACAACATCACCGTTTTTACGCGACGTGAAGATATTGACTGCGTGTTGCCACATATGTACTTTACATCTGACCAGAATCTCTTTGGCTTTTCTACCAGATTTCAAGACAGAGTTTCGTTGTGAAAACTATTAAAAGTATTTCGCATTGAAACTTGCGCTAAATTTCGAGCTTCTGTAAATTTCGCCAATCTTGGGGATTTTGCGTTCTTTAAACTTGACCTGCTTTTTTCGTTGTTTCTGCAGTAGTGTTCTGACCTGTTTTGTGTACTATGGGAGATCAGTACCATCTCTTATTAATTTATTTGGTATGTAGCTCTCAATTGGCGTTGATACTATTTCTTTGAATTTAATCTATATCTGGTGTACGCTTACATAGTTAGATCTGAAAGGAGAGAGACTGTCTCTTAGAAAGGCGTCAAGCGAATTTTTATCTGCTGTTTTAAATAGGTATATTTTGCTTCGGTTTGGATGCTACGGTACTCAGTCTAGCTACAACAACCTTGCACTCACTAATTCCTCTGCCTGTCACGAAGCTCCTTACTTCGTCATGAATACTTGTGCTAAGAGTTCAAGCATCTTTTCGGAACCATTTACACTTTGAATAGGCTCCTGAACTAGTTGTTCAAAATAATTTTCTGAGAAGGCATTCAGTACAATTTTGGACGGCGCTGAATGCCAACCACCGATTTTAAACATGTATTTTCACCAACATATCGATGGTAGATTTCACTCACCGCCAACTATAATTGTATGAGTGAGTATCTATTTGAAATGACGCCAAGTTATCAATTTACTTCTCTACCCATAATAACTCACAGGAACAATATACTACAATTTCACTACAAGGTAAACCATTCCTGACAGTAGTAAATACTCCACCACCAACTGTATTTAATCTATCCTTTCTGAACACAGTTAGGCCCTTCGTAAAAATTTCGGCGAGACTTACTTCCGGCTTTAGTCACATTTCTGTGCCTATAATGTTTTGAGATTCAGTGCTTTCTATTAGCGCTTGGAGCTCTGGTTCTTTTCCAACATAGCTTTACAACTAAATATTTATTATTGCTAGGCTATCTTTTTCCTGTTTTTGTCCTGCACCCTTTGAAACTGAAGCCCTTTCTGCACTTCCTTGAGATCCTTAATAAACCCTCTTGTAACCTAAAAAGTCGTCCAGTTCCCTCCCCACAGCCCCCACTACCTGTGTAGCCATTCCTGCATGTTATGGACACCTGATCAATTTAGTGGAACCTGGAAACTCACTACCCTATGGTGCAAGTCGGCGAATCTGCGTTTTACACGGTCGCAGAACCGTCTGAGCCTCTGATTCAGACCCTCCACTCGGCTCTGTGCTGAAGTACCACAGTCGGTTCTGTCGACGACGCTACAGATGATGAGCTCTACTTTCACCTCACAAGCAAGACTGGCACTTTTACTACTTCAGCTAGCCACCTGAAACCTGAAAGAATCTCTTCCGATCGAAAGTGACGCACATCATTAGTACCTACATGAGCCACCACCTTTCGTTGACTGCACCCTGTGCTCTTCGTGGCAACTGGAAACACTTGTTCCACATCTGGAATGATTCCTCCCGGTATGCACACTGAGTGCACATTGGATTCCTTCCCCTCCTTCGCAGCCATTTCCCCAATATGCCCCATTATGCACCTAATGTTGGAGCTCCCAATTACCAGTACTCCCACCCTTTGTGAATGCCAGGACATTATGGGTTGAGAGGATTCCTCTGGAACAGGGCGAATGACTTTATCTGACTCAGGTACTTCATCTGTAACAGATAGCACCTGAAACATCTCCAACAACTTGGAATGACCTCCCACTTGACTAAGGGTGAGGGATCAACCTCATTGCAACCAATATGTGTGACAGCCACAGCAGTGAACTGATTGGGGGCAGGTGAGCCATGCTGGACGTCCCTCAGATTGCCCCATCCACCCCTCATAGCGGCTCCCACCGGCAACAGTCTCAAGCTGCGCGACTGAAGTCAACACCACCTGGAGCTGTGAGCTAAGGTGCACCAACTTGTCTCACATCTGAACACAGCAGTCACAGTTCCTATCCATTCTGAAGACAGCCTGATAAATGCACAGACACATATGAAGCATAGGAGTTGAAGCTAAAGATATTGACGAAATTTAAAGCAACTCGCTTCTTATGAGAAGCTATGTCAAATTGCAGTACTCTGCTGCTGTCGCCGCTAGGACAGCTATCACTCGACTGGAGGATCTAACTACGACAAAGGGCTCTTGAAACACAAAACAATCACCTGTCGCGATGTAAACAGCGGTGCCACGCACTACACAGTTAATAAAGCGCGGAACTGTGCCTCATAAACAAAGAAACATGCTCGAAATATAGGAGTTAAAGCCAAAGAACGCTGACGAAATTTAAAGTAAGTCGATTCTTATGAGAAGCTGTGTGAACTGGCGGAACACTGATGCGATGCTGCTGCTGTTGGAAGTGCCATGATGGTTCCTTCATCATTTGATTGACAGTTGTCTCCCCATCTTCTTAGTTGTCTTCTCCTTCTCGTTTTTTTCTTTTATGGGAGATTGTTAATTTGTTTGCAAATAAACACGGGGGCTTCCACACGATATACCGTGTCCCAGAATTTGCGTCCAAGACATCAACCGTATATGACGAAAAACTGAATAATATTGCAAACTCCATAAAAAAGTTGGAGGTTTTTTGGCTGTAGAAGGTTTTATGGAACTGCATTTCACAGCATCGACATTGCACTGGATACTATGCAGACATGGGAATGCAAAGTGACATTATAGTTCGACACATGTGGTGGATGAAATTTGCAGATATGCAGGGTAATTGAAAAGAAACTGTGCATACTTCGTGGCTGTCATGTAAGCATTAAAATAAGTGTAAAATGTAAAATTTTCGTCTGAAATTGCTTTATTTCAGAGTTAAGATGCATAATGTCATTTGTGATAGGCATTATATCATGAGCCAGTGCAGGCTCTTGGTGTGTCGTTTTCTTCTGCATATCGACTGATGTTTCGTGCTCGGTTGATACTGGTGTGAAAATGGCTTTGTTTGCTTGACAGTTGTGGTTTACCATACTCTGTGGCGCTGTAGTAGTATAGCTACACTCAAACGTACTACGTACATTTATTCTGTTCTTTGATGGCAGTCGCTCTGTACCATACGATGGAGTACTCAGCCAGTGAATAAGCGGATATGCAGCTACTATACGGCAGAAGGTAGTACACGAGGAGCATATGGAAATGCTTTCAAACAGAAGACAACCAAACCACCAGACTTTCACAGCTGTGGACAGGCGTTTAAGGGAATATGGCAAACGTGGTGCGCCGTCGTTAGGTCGGCCATTGAGAATATCCTGGAAACGGCAGATGAAGATCCGACCATAAGTACCCTCCGTATAAACGCCACTGTAAGGGTTCCCAAATCAAGTGTATGGCGCCTGCTTCAGAGACAGCAATTCTACCATCTCACCCGCAGAAAGTACACAAGCTGACACCTTGTAGACTACATTAGACATCAGAATTTCTGTCATTGGTTATTCTGACGTCATGCTGCTGATCCATTGTTTGGTCGTCGGGTAGTGTTTACGGATGAAAGCGTCTCTACCCGAGCGGGTGTCGTGAACGCTAAGCTCATACCAAACACTTTGGGCGTATGAGAATCCTCGCGTAACTACAGTACGAGGATATCAACATCGTTTTGCAGTAAATACTTAGTGCAGTGTAGTGTACAATCAGTTAGACGGACCGCATGCTGTTTCAAAACGCTTGACTGGTAGAGTGTATCGACAGTTTTTGGAACATGAATTGGTTTGTCTGCTGCAACAAGTCCCACTCGCTACACGAACCAAATTGTTGTTAATGCACGACGCTGATGCTGCATGTTTCACTCAGGAGGCAAGGCAGTGTCTGAATGTTGCTTATGACGACAAGTGGAAAGGTCGTGCAGGACCAGTTGCTTGGTCTCCCAGATCTCCGGACCTTAACCCCCTGGACTTCTGCCTTTGGGGCAGCCTCAGGGAGCATGGTGTTGCAATTGAGAATGTGGCACAAGTACAGCAGCAAAATGAAAATGGATTTGCAGCTATGAGACGAATGGAGCCTGCAACATACCGAGGGCGGCAAGGCTTCGAGAATGCACTGTCTTAGTTTACATGGACATCGTTTTGAACATGTACTGGGGTAAACGTACACTACGTAGTTGCTTTGAATTTCGGGTCCCTTCGTGTCTTTACTTTCTGCGGAAAATTGATTTAATGTTGTTTGTGCTGCGCTCCTGATACCTACTATACTGGACAATTCTGAGATTAAGCGTTTTCAGACAAAAAGTTATTAACATTTTACGTTTATTTTAATGCATATATTACACCGATGAAGTGTGTATAGTCACTTTTGAGCCACCCTGTGTAATGGTCCATTGTGATACAGACCAGCGGCTGGAAGATACAGCCAATCACGACTTTTCACAGTTTTCATTCATTTGCCATAATGTCTGGTTTGTATTTAACGAGTTATACCGAAGCAAAAGCCATTAATTGCACTTAACTCATTGCTCGAAATGAGAACAGCTGAGTTCCAGTCCTTTGAAAAGCTTTGAACTGTGGACATAATTTATTTCTAGGTGTTCGTAAGAAACTCCATGTATTACTGTTAATTTATAGGTAATCCACTAACTTTAGGTTACTTATCTAATAAAACTGCCCGTTCATGAGAGCTTTAACGGCTATTTATAGGCACACAGCTACTCGTCACATCTTTACTTGTTTGCTGTTGATCAAGGTATTCTATCGTTAATTTATTGGGAAAATGTAATCGGTGCTCCTAAACGCTTAGTTGCAGCAGCACGAATTTGTGACATTCCTTGCTGTCTTTTGAGAACAGCTCTCGAAAAAATTGCTTTTGTGGTTGGATATTTTCTTTGACATACGGGATATCTTTCGCGACTTTAACTATTTGAAGAAAAATATTCGAATTGTTGCAAAACCGATATGCAGTAAGGTCATTTCGTTACTTTCATACACGATTTCATAATTTGGATGAACATTGTCCGAAGTCTCACTGTCTTTCTCATTCTAGTGCTTTCGCACAAACAATAAAAATGTATAAAATACTTATTTGACCATCAGCTGCTTTTATTTTGAACCCGAATATCAGCCGGTTTCAGTCTCGGACCATCTTCACGAATAAGGGTTAAAATAGTTTAAGCCACCACATTACATTAGTCATTACTTAAATAATGTGTAGTGCATGCCGTGACTATCGATATATGACGCAGGACTTTTAAAAGCAAACATAGGAATAATTGTAATTTTAATCTGTTTTCCGTCTTTCCCTTAGTTGCTCTAAATTCGTGGAGATATGTACCTTCTATGTAACTAAATGAAGACAGTTTGTTTCTTGCCATACGCGTTTCGCTTCTTTTATTTGGGAAGCATCATCAGTGGCCTGAAATACGTGTTTCTTTTTATATATACAATGAACGTATTATGTGATGGATGTAATATGCTTCCATATTACATTTGTCTTGTTTTTCTCTTGCCTTTTAGGTTAGAAGCAACCTTTGTAGCACAAGTTCCGTATTGTGAATGTATCATTCGGTGTTACTTACGATTTCCCACATTTGTCACATTGAATTTTTCACTTTCACTTCCTTTTGGGGAGCAACATATGTGTGTTTACGGTCTGTAGTGTTGCCAACTGTTGTTGTGCGTTTGTCTGTCTTTTGTTTCTGTTGTGTTTGATGTTTTTCATTTGTTGTGTGTGTGTTGGTGTGGGCGTGTAATTTGTTGTGTACAAATGTAATTTTTTTAAATTAATATTGGTTTGTATGTGTGTGTGTATAATTCGCTGTGTGTAAATGTAGTTTTTTTTAAATACATATGAGTTTATGTGTATGTGTGTGTGTGTGTGTCTGTGTGTATGTAGGGGAGAGCGGGGCAATGCCGTACAGCGGGGTAATACCGTGCACCGCTTTATCCGGTTTCCCAGTGAGCGCAAAGAGCGCTGCATGGTGCTGCCACATAGCGGAAGTAACTGTAATCAGACCCAAAGGGGTCTATATCGTTCAACGGCGCAGACGTCTTCGACAATCGGTTTCAATTGATTTCGATTGTTTTCTTATAAAATCTGAAGATAATAAGTCTAGAGGTGAGCGAAATATGTAATAGCAACAATATTTAAAGTAGCTCTATTTAATTACACATTTCTTGATCTTCTTTTAAACATCAAATGTTAGACGTTAAATTTCGTGATTGTTGGGTTAGAATTTAAAATGGCGAGTCATGTAGTCTCGGGGCAATACTGTGGCCGAAGCACTATATATTTGGAAGTGTGTGTGTGTGTGTGTGTGTGTGTGTGTATGTGTGTCATCTTACAAGTTTTCCTGGTGTAGTGCATGTGACACAGCTGAAAACTATATTTGCGACTACTGCCATTAAAACAGGGGATAAATGTGTTCAGAGACAAGTTGACACCAAAATCCAATAATTCTGTTTTACCAGCAAAATGATTTTCTGTCTTTAGAAACTTCAATAAGTTGTAAAATTTATGTGTTTCGATTCTAAATAAATTCTGAATTTCGAATTTCCTAATTTAATTTATTTTTACAGAGTTTTTGTCATTTTATATGCAAAGCTGTATCATAAGATATATTGTGCAGTATTACCCCACCCCTTGGGGTAATACCGTGCAGTGTAACACTTTTGTAAAACAGCTGTAGGAACGTAAATCGATGTAATATAGCAAATATGAAGCCATAAACGTGTGGAGCATTGATTTCTTGCCCAAAAATATGTGTTCAACATTTCAATTGAGTTCGAAAAATACGAAATATTTGAAAAATGGCTTATGTGCACGGTATTTCCCCGCTCTGCCCTATATTTTCTGTGTGCAAATGTTTTTTTTTTTTTTTATAATAAATGTGGATTTGTGTGTGCGTGTGTATTTGGCTGTGCGTGCGGTTCTAGGCGCTACAGTCTGGAACCGAGCGACCGCTACGGTCGCAGGTTCGAATCCTGCCTCGGGCATAGATGTGTGTGATGTCCTTAGGTTAGTTAGGTTTAATTAGTTCTAATTTCTAGGCGACTGATGACCTCAGAAGTTAAGTCACATAGTGCTCAGAGCCATTTATTTTGCTGTGTGTAAATGTATGTTTTTTATTTAAATATGAGTTCATGTGTCTATCCTTCCCCGACTTGAACCCGTCTGACTTCTATTTGTATGGGGGCATTCAAAAGTTTTCGTTTTATTCCAGCTCTGTCAGTGAACTTTAGGGACACATTGTGGATTGTTGCCAATGCATTCAGAACACACCTGGGGTTTTTGAACCTGTATGGGCATCAGCGAGGAGACACATGCTGAAGTCTGCCTTCACATGAATGCTGGTCGTGCGGAACACTTATTGTAATTCGTTTCTCCTCAAGTGAACGTCAGCAGTTTGGACCCACAGGGACTCTATTACAAATTCCACGTACTCTGACGTAATACTTCAGATTGGAGAAAACGTGGTTTATGAACCTTTATTTATTAGGATTATTTCGTCTACTCGCTCCTTTAATTTGTACACTCAGCAGTAAGAAATTCTGCCATTGTAGATAAAAAGGCAGAACAATCGGAACATTTGGCAGTGGCAGCAAAAAGCTGGGCCAGAGACTGACATCAGTCAGAGGAAGTGAGTAACTGATCAGGATATGCGAGGTATCCGACGCTCACTCTGTATTCACCTGATTTCACATGTGCTACTTTACAACACAGATTATGGACCAGACTAAATGTTCAAAATTGCAGCGACGTCATCTGGTTACCATAAAAATTGAGGCACAGAGGCTATTGAAATTTTAACAATGTACTTGTAATGGTTCGCTACGTACTGTTCAGGCTTAACTAAGAATGAAAGATCAATCTTACCAATCACTTTAAAAAAAAATCACTCATATTCGTCTTTTGCAAGTTGAAATGATACATTTGTTCGTTTTAGAATAAAGACGAAAGTCACAACATTACCTTCGACGAGTGTTTTCCAAGTGCCTGGTTAAGCAAGCCGTTGCATTGCAGTGCACCATTATATCCCTACAAATTTCGTCCATCACGTGTGGGGAACTATTACTTCACTTTCTATTCCCATTACTCAAGTGTTGAAGGAGAGCCCTCTGACAACTGTCTCCAATGGCGTTTATGGCTAGAAGAGTGCAATAGTAGTCTGAAGGCGCGGAACTCAAAGCTACATGTTTCCATTATTTTTATTTTAAACATTTTTGGAAGGTGACTATCAACAGCTGTCAAGTAATGTATAAAGCATATTTGTCCATCAACTTCTTTTATTTAAACACAAATGTCAACCTGTTTCAGTCCTGGACTATCTTTACGGATAAGGGTTAAAATATTTTGAGCCACCAGATTACATTAGTCGTTACTTAAAGAATGGGTAGTGCATGCCGTGAATAACCTTATATGACACAGGACTTTTAGAAGCAAACATATGAATTATTCGTATGTTTGGCATGACTGCACTTGTGCATACGTCGTATCAGAGAAACCATTGGTTTCTGTACCGATTTTTGTTAGGATTATTTGCTTGTTTCATTGTCCTGTATTCAGATCTTTCGTACGTATCTATAATAATTAAAACTATCTGTATATTCTATCATCATCCACTCCTTATATAGGGTGTTTATAAATGAATATCGGGGTTTTAACGCTTTATAATATTTATTATATTAAACTTACAGTTATAAATGGTATATCAAATGAAAGAGCAACTCAAACAGTTTTACTAAGAACCTTATAAATGTTCAATGTGAGCACCATGTGTCACACGGCACACATCAAGTCTATAGCCGCGTTCTTCCAAAACGTTGATAAGTGTGTCTTCAGTGATTGTAGCAACAGCTGCTTCAGTCAGGTTTCTTAATTCAGGGAGGTCTGCTGGTAGCGGAGGCACGTACACACGATCCTTGATGAAGCCCCAAAGGAAAATATCGCATGGCGTTAGGTTGAGTGAACGTGGAGGCCACGCAAAGCAAGCCCTGTCATTGGATCCCTTGCGGCCTATCCAGCACTTGCGTACAGTGAAGTTAAATCAATCGCGTACTTTGCTATGCCAGTGAGGAGGTGCACTGGTGCCAAACACAACTGTTTGAGATGCTCTTGCATTTGACGTATCATTTATAACTATAAGTTTAGGTTAATAAATATTATAAAGCGTTAAAACCCCGATATTCATTTATAAACACCCTGTGCTGTAACTGTCCCTATTCGAAGATTGTTATTCTGTATGCCATTAGAAGCACATTTGTTTTATATAATACAGATTTCTAACCTTATTCATAAATTTTATTTCCCTCCATATTTTGACTCTTTGAGACTCTTGGAGCCTTTCTCTATGTCTGTAAATGATGTGTGATACGTGATGAGTTTCTTTGCTACCTTTCACTACTAAGTATGAAATCATAATTGGTTCCTGGGTGTTCATACCTATTTCACATCTCTTTTTTCCTGTACTTCAACTCTGTTATTCACTTAAAATTTAAAACTGTTGTTACAGTCTGCCATTACTGTCGTATGTTGTGTTTAGTTGTCTTTGTATATTACAAACCCAGTACGTCGATAACCTTGTGAACGGTGTTGATACACTACATCGTCTGCTGCTATCGCTTTTGCTGAAATTACATGTCAGCTCGAGATTCTGGCAGGTGATCACGGCAAACATTTTAAGAACCTACGTTTGGAATAATCCATTAAATTTCGGACGTGCAACCACTGGACCTTTATAACGGCCTAAATGTGTACACGTGGTCTACTCGGTATTCAATTTAATAGAGCGAGTTGAAATTATTACTCTTATTTACTTTACCGTCAGGTATGCAATGCTATCCTACATTTCTTGTTATTCTATGTCAGTATGCTCTTTGAAGCCTTACTATAACCAAAATTAATCGTTTATGTTACATGTCGCAGCCTTTTTCTTTCTATACATTTCTCTTCCTCCACTAGTTTCACAACTGCCAAATTATTTGCTCTCTCCCATAAATCAGTCCAAGTTCCAGGTAATGCTTGTTGAGAGACTTCTTTCACCAAGTTATTCTGTTAGCACATTTCCGTTTCCTGTTCTGTTTCGTCATATAACTTTCAACACTCCTCGTCCCATGATATTTCAAATGCTTCACAACGACAGTCTGTTTTATCGTACATGTTTAGAAACTTCTTCGTTAATTCTAGCGTAACAGGCGACAGCAGTTTTTACTGAAGAAGCAATATTTTCACTTGTACTGTTATCGCTAATGATGGGCAAACTTTCATAACTTCTGTTACTGCGCCCTGTTATTTTAGCGAGTGCTCACATAGGAAACAAGTGAAGGTAAATTAGTCGTCTCACACGATGTTCAGTAGCGACCAAATGCCAGTCGCCTGGCGAATGAGGAGAAGCAAAATCGGACACGGTAACAAATTTCAGATTCTCACCACCTGCCTTAACTGACTTCTGCTTCTCAAGACTGAAAGCAGTTACGCCTAAATTTCCGCATCCGCTTAAGCAGTCGTAAGTGACGACAAATTTTAGCACGCAGACGGTTTACGTGAGGCAGGCTCCTCGAAGACGGAGGTCGACACGACTGCGTGGAGATGTTACATTTCCGGGAATTATGTAACTGTCTCTTTTGCTCTTTTTCGGAGTCTGAGCAGCGCTTTCCCTTGTCCTTCTGCATCGAGTGGTTAGGCCGTGGATTTCTTCATACTGATATTTCGACTGAATGTGTCTAATGCGAAAGAGAGAGAGAGAGAGAGAGAAGGCAAGTTGGCGGAACAGATGTATGTATAACAGTTGTGAGTACTGTTTTGCGCATTTATGACAACATGAGAACCATGGGCTTCCACAGAAATTTAGCCAGGAAGGGGGGGGGGGGGGGGGGGAGGGGGGTATGTGGGAGGTGGGAGAAGTTGTTTTTGGAAGGAGAAGAATCTAAAATTGCCAAACAGACATGTTATAGAGCAATTGTTAAAGCCACATACACTCATGCTCAGAAAAAAACAGAACACATTGTACAACTGGAGACAGGACATTCATAGTCACAGGACATGTACAGTAGTATGTTCTGCGCACGTAATTAGCATTTTAGTCACCTCCGTACAGCATGTGTCCTGTTGCCTAGTAGGCACAGGGTGCGCCATGGGCCCTGATAACTTGCTCCATGCGTGATGGACATACAAGGCGCGAATGGCGTCCATGCTGTATTCACCTGATTCCAAAGTTCGTCTACAGTGGTTGACATTGGATCACAGCACTGGACCCGTCGTTTCAACACAAATCTGGTGATCTGGCGTGCCTGGGAAATAGGCTGACATCCTGTGGCACCAAAGAGGTTCGTGTTCGTGCAGCAAGATGTGGTCCAGCATCGTCTTGCGGAAAAATGGCGTCTGGGGTGTTGTGCGGAAGAGCTATCGCTATGGGTCGCAGTATGTCGTTCACGTAGGTCACATTGGTCACAGTGCCCTAGTACGTACCAACTGCGATTTGTACCCAATAGCACCCCCACGCCATAAGGCCTTAAGTTGCCGCTGTATGTCTTGCGCGAATGCAGCCATTGAGCCACTGGCCTAGTCTGCGGCAAACCAAAATGCGGCCACCATTTTCAAACAAACAGACTCTGGATTTAATAATTTTTTCATAATGCGGGGTCACAATCATAATATATTTCTTTAAAGTCAGAGCCGCAATTAGATTGTTGTTTATTTACAGTGTTACATTTACGCTTACAAAATCATCATTTCGGCTTCAAAGTGCCATTAGCAAGTGTTTTAAGTGCTATACATTGCCTAAGATGGCATACTGTTTTTTTTAAAAGATGGTATACTCAGTGACGAAACAAAGCAGTAGGCTCTGCCAGAAATATCGACTCTTAGACAACGTATCTAATAGTGTATTTTAATATGACAGTATGCCATCTTGGGCGATGTATAACTATTAAAACGCTTGATAATGGCACTTTGAAGCTGAAATCATGATTGTGTAAATGTAAATGTAGCACTGTAAATAAACAACAGTCTAATGGTGGTACAGAATTTAAAGAAAGATCCTCGATCTGTCAGAAAACACTGATGTCATTTGTGTCCCCAGTAACGTCGTTCGATACACCATTGCCGTCTAACAAGTTTCTGCACATTCGTCAAAGGTAGCCGGAGAAGTGGACTACGCGCACGTAACGCATGCCGTAACATACGGCAACGGACTGTCACACCTGACAGTGTACGGTGTGTTACACTGTTCCACTGTTGCGATGGAGCCGAGGAGGATGCAGATCGGTCCTGCGATGTCATTTGGATGAGGTGTTGATCTTCTCTGGGGGTGGTCTGGTTGGTGCAGCCTAACCCATCTCGTCGTGTCCTACGGTCTTCCGTGGTCCATAAACACACGCCCGTTGCACTGCCGAAACTCTTCGTCCGGCACGAGCAGCAGTTTCCCAGACGGATGCATCACATTCCCTCATGCCAATAACGTGCCCTCTTTCAAACTCACTCATTTGACGATACGGTTCGCTCTTACATCTGCGAGATATCCTGCACATCTGGTCAACACACACTGATCCATTACCTACGGTCTATAGCAACAATGAGAGCCGCATGCACATTTTACCGGTAGGTGGTGTTGTGCTGCGACACTGATGTTGCCCTTGAACCCGAGGGCCGACATGGTTCAAATGCTAATAATTTCTGCAGAACATGCTACTGTACATGCCCTGTGAATACGAGCGTCCTATCTCTAGTCATTCAAGATGTTCGGTTTTTTTTCTGAACGTGTCTATAATCGCATCACTGCAATTAGGCACGTGATGCTGTCTTTGTCCAAACGAGATGTGCACCAAAATCACGGAAAATCGCTTTTAGACGTTTATAGAAGTGTGTAGCCCAGTAGCCCAGACTCCAGGGGGAGGGGGGAGGGGCAAGTGTCCCTTCCACCCCCTTCCCATTTCGCCTATGTCGAGAAAAAACGTTAGCAAAGATAAAAACTGAGATGATTTTTAATTTTCACTAATTTCCGGCATTCTCGAAGGTATGACGTCAACAGCCGTTACCGAATTATGCAATAAACTGCACAGAACTGTCGAAGTTGCAATGTTAATACTGTTTATTACTGTATGACTACCTTAGAGCCTAATTTGATGATGAGGTTACGCTCGAAATTAGTCATCAAGTTATAAAGAAAATTAATACTGCAACTTTTTGAAGGACATCATCTTTACGCCACGGCATGCTTGTCCGAAATGGTTGCATTATGAGAACTGCCTTGTCTATTCTCGGCTATACTGAGCGAGCTTGCGCGTCTGATAATTCAGATTTAGGTTTTCAGTGGTTTCCCGAAATCGCTCCGGGTCAATGCCGGGATGGTTCCTTTCGTCTCCGTCCTTGAAATTTCCGAGACTGTGCTCCATCTCAAATGACCTCGATGTCGACGGGACGTTAATCCCTAATAGTGCTTCCTTCCTTTCTGTATTTATATTGTGTAACACCACCTCTAGCCTTGATGACGTCAGTTCACTGAGAAATGGAGTCGATACGGTACTTCAGTTATGTCATACGCGTTTGAAGTCAGTAACTGTGGAGATACCAAAACGTCGGGATGTTAGTAGTGAAGCAGGATACATACGAGACCAAGATCCGAGGTCGCGGCCTACCTGATGCCCCACCAACGCCTTTGGGACAACTGTGTGTGATACATTCAAGGTTAAAAAGTAACTTGGTAGATTGTCACGTACACCCTCCAGGGTGATCGTTGGCTCTTGAGTAATTCTGTAAATTTGGACAACCATCAGCTGGATAATGCAATGACGAAATTGAAATGACGAAAATGCAATGACGGAAATGAGAAATTGTGTCAGACTGGCATACGAACCCGGATTTCCTACGTATTGCGAGCGGTCGCGTTATCATTAGGCCATCCGACCACGACTCAAGGCCAGGCCGAAATTTCCATACTCCTCAACCTGTACTCGTACATCCATGATGCATATTCCCATACAGGCGAGACATTTTACTTGATAGTCGCTTTCCCTATGTCTGCAGATAAATACAATATTGTGCTATTCCGAATTACGATGCAGTGTTCCTTTGGAGTCTGCAATATCGTATTTACCCGCCGACAACGCGTTTGAAGTCAGTCACTGTGCGGTCATCGGTCTCATCGGAATAGGGAAGTATGTCGGCCGTGCCCTTTTCAAAGGAACCATCCCGGCATTTACCTAAAGCGATTTACGGAAATCATGGAAAACCTAAACCAGGATGTCCGGACGCGGGATTGAACCGTCGTCCTCCAGAATGCGAGTCCAAGGTGCTAACCACTGCGCCACCTAGCTCGGTCCCGACACCAGGCAAGCGACTTTAAAGTAAAATGTCTCTCCTGTGTGGGAATATATACAATGGATGTATGAGTACAGGTTGTGGACACATGGTTGTCGACATGTGAAAGAATGGGTCTGGCCATGAGTAGAGCTCAAATAATCTAATGGTGAGGCGACCACTCGTAATACGCGGGAAATCTGGGGTCGAGAGCGGGTCTGACACAAATTTTCACTGTCGTTATTCCATTATACAGTTGATGGTTGTCCATTTCGCAATTGAGAGTACATGTATTTAAAAAAAAGGCTGCAGTCGCCGCAGTGATTGTTCCTTTGAACATGCAGGTCTAAACTGAACTTAGAGAAATATGTCCCCTCGTATCTCTATATCGGCGGCTGCCGTGCCATCGTCATTTACGACGGACAACCAGGAACCTAACCTAACCTAACCTAACCTAACCTAACCTATTCTGGATGTAGGAAGGAGGGTCACTTCCGATCCGGGTGCATCCATCGGCGGATCACGCACCCACCACCTGTGGACATGGCGCCGCTGTTGCAGATGATACTACTTCCCCCACTTACATTGCCTCCCTCACCACTGCTGCCGCCTCATGGCGGCATCTGACACTCCCTCATGACCCAACAAAGCATACTCCGACGCAGCGGGAAGAGGAAACGCCCGTTCTAAGCGTTGTGGACTTCACTTTGACAGCAACAGCCCCATCAGCTCACGAGAAGGTCCATAACGATAAAATGGTAATTGACTTGTTGATCGTGCCACCTGCGGCCTTTGTGCCGGAGCGTCGTGATTCACTGCCTTCGTTAGAAACAGAAGGGCACAGAAGAAAGCGCCATAAGCAGAGGTGCAGAGAAATTTCAGAACAGGCTGAGGACCAGCCACTGGAGGACGAGGACTTCACCCGCCAAGATGATGCTCCCACCGAGGCAACCGCCGCCGACTGCAGCGTGGGAACGCAGAATGGGATTAAGGAAGTTTCGTACATACCCACAGCTGAACGACCAGACATCGATAGGCGAGATTTGTGCTGCCCTGCACATGCCTCCAATACTCCTGGAGTGCAGGCACCCATCCCGTGCCCTGGGGAGACGATGGTGGATGGTCTTGCTGTGCCTTCAACGTTGTGGGCGGAGGACGATGACGATGACGACGGTATTCCCATTGATGTGATTTACCTTCCCTAACCTGGGGCTGGTTACACTTATTATTAACGTGCATGCTCCATCGAGAACCGACAAACGCCAAGAAAGATCGCAGTTCCATTCAGAGAAAATCACCGCCGCCCTCCCCCCTCTTTCTTGGTCACTACGATCACTATATCTTCTGCGGCGATTTTAACTGTGCACTCCACCCCAACGGCCAGGTCTCACACTTTGCGACTTGTGAGAATTTCAGATATTGGTGGGAGACCTGAATCCCCTCGATACTAGGGACAGAGTGCAAGGTGGCTACTACGCACATATCTTGCTAGTCACTGGGCCAGTCGTCTTGATCATATCTATGTCTCACGTGGCCTTGTGTCAGGAGTGCTGGACGTCAAATGGTGGCCACTTGCCTTCTCAGACCATAGTACCTTCTTATGAATGGTCACCATCCAGCAATAACGAGTATGGCGCAGCCGTGGTATGTGGAAGAGAAGTGCGGCACACCTGCAGAACCCAGAATGCTGTCAGATTATCGGCATTGCGTTGTGGAATGCAAAACAAGTCTTCCACGATACCTTTCAATGTTGGCATGGTGGACAGAATATGCAAAACCAGCGTCCCAACGGCTGCTGATACAACATAGAAAGTACATCACCGCGTGGCATCGTCATGCTTTGGACTTTTATTACACGATTCTTCACGAACTCGCATCCCAACTGCACTCACCAGACGGAAAGATGGTAAGCCGTCTATTTAAAGCCAACATATTGCTTGTTAAATGGAGAATATTGGAAGGAGTCGTCGTACGGTCGCGGCGACAAGGCTGAGCAAACGGCGAAATCCCATGTGTGCACGACATCGTTCTTGATAGCCGTCGACGCCGACAATGGCTAATTACGGACCCCACTTCGCCGGTTGGTCGAACGTTAACCACCCAGGAAACCATTGTGGAAGCCTTTGCAGGCTATTATCGACGTTTTTACTGGGAGGAGAGTATAGAGGACAGGAAGGATAACGACATTTTGCAGCACCTTGACGACTTAGCAACATCTGACACTGAGGATACGCTAGATAAGGGTGCTCTTAACAAGTCGCCCAGGACGGAGAGCCTACCGCCTGAATTCTGTCGCACTTTCTGCACCCTGACGATGACATGTAGGATCACTGTGTATTAAGAGCTAAGGTCCCCTTGGTTTTGTATGCCACCTACTTTCGGTGATGGACTGGTCATTCAACACACAAGCCTTACAGAGGTCGGTCAATCAAGAGCTACCGCCAGATTACAACGCTCAATTTGAGTTACTGCCTGTGTGCATAAAGAAGGTCCTGTCACTAACCCTTTCAACGGAACAAACGACATAAGAAGGAGAGTCCAATATGCAAACAGCCACTGGCGAATGTAGGAATTTGGTAGCTCTCACCACATCCTGACACCTTCGAGTTGCTGTGACCTATTTGACTTCGACCACGCTTTTAACAAAGTGCACCACAAGTTTCTTACGGCAGTTCTAGCCCACGTGGGCTTCCCATCTGACTTCTTCGACGTAATTTTGCGCCTCTTACGGGGAGCAGCGTCCTGTGTACTGGTAAATGGACATACACTTGCCAGATTCGATTCGACAAGGATGCCCAGTCGCTATGATTTTTTACACAGTCACACTGAAACCGTTCTTAGGAGTGCTGAAAAGCAGACTTCATGGAATTACGTTGAGGGGCCACACCATTAACTGCAGAGCACGTGCTGATGACGTTCTACTGTTGGTAAAATCAACGATGAGGTGCACTTCCTGCCTGAATGGATTAAGCGATATGAATTGGCGGCGAGACACCACATGAATGTAGCCAAGTCAGCGGCGATGCTTATCAGAAGGGACCTCCAGGAGGCTGCATGGCATTCCTCCTTAGAGGTGGATGCGATCAGCTATTTGGGCATAACATTTACTCTAGATGTGCATCGAATAGCTACCATGAACTATATAGTCTACTGTAGGCAATACGCAGAACCAACTTTGACACATGGACATCCTACAGTGTCAGCAGTATCTTAACCTTCATGTGGCAAGTAAGTTGATACACATGGCTCAGGTTCTCCCACTACCAACACCGATGGTACGCAGACTGCAAATGGCATTTGGCTGTTACCTTGCTGCTCAATTCCTATTTAAAGTCTGCTACCACACCCTTCCTCCGTTAGAAGGTGGACTGAGACTTATAAATGTATGAACGAGGACAGCAGCCTCATATGTGTGCAATGGCAAAACTGTGGACCCGTCAACACAGTCTGTTGGAGGAACTAATGCCGGCATCCAACCTGCCACCTCTTACGATTGCGCACGTCGCTCTCTCTCTTTTCCACATGTCTTCATTCATACTCGAATATAGCTATGTGCACCCTGATCTGCCCACCACCAGAGCTCTGAAGCCGAGAGAGATATATCGCTTGCTGCTGAGATACATCCCTTGCAATGTAATTGAGAGTAAAAACACACCCACACTGTTGTATCCTGCCTACTCGTCAAATATGGGGTGCCTAAGAACACTACGGCCTGTGTCGTGGAGAGCAGTCCAACAATCAAACGCTTCCTCCCTACACGGATACGAGCAACGTGGCACCATATGGTCAACTGAAAAATACTTGACGTGACACAGGTCACACGCTATTGGCCTAACAGATTCACCCCTCTGCCCACCCTAACACCTCCCGGACACTGACGAACACCGTTTGACATGCAGAACAGCGTCTGACGTATTGATGCTAGTACAGAAGATCCTCGCATGTTACCTTCATGCCCCACATCACAGGATTGACCCACAGCTCTTCCTGAGCCCAGAGGATAATTACTTCCCGATTGCGAAGACTCATGCTACAACATGATTTAAAGGCATGTCCATTTATTACTTATTCTGCGATGATGAGAAGATGGTTCTTGACTACGGACGATATCTCCAAGATAACCAGATCACACTTGAGCACATGCCTCGCTATCAACAACTGTCCGCAAACTATTTGCACTGTGTCTTCATAAGCCCCCTTACAGTTGGGGTGTACCAGGTAGATGGCGTCCCCCCGTAGTGCACCTTCACATGAGGCGAAATGATTATCAACTTACTGCCAATGGACATTGTCCGCAGATGGGAAGCGCGCGTGGAAAAGCATGATGAAATTGTTTTTCATCATTATTTTGATTTCCTTTGACCGTGAGGTTGTTGGATGTTTAGAGTTCACCTGTGTGTTGGAAGCTGGGCGACCTTAGTAAAGATGGGTAAAAATAAGAGTTCACCTGTGTGTTGGAAGCTGGGCGACCTTAGTAAAGATGGGTAAAAATAAGAGTTCACCTGTGTGTTGGAAGTTGGACAGTCGTAGTACATGTGGGTAAAAATAGATTTATTTCATGTTAAGAAGATTTATGTTCGTTTATTTGTTTAAAGTGCTTTCATACTAACAGAAACAACTTGTATGAAATGGTATCCGCAATTTTGTAGTAGAAGAACAAAATAAATAAACTGAAAAAAGATAAAAAATGAATGAAAGTAAAATCGGAGGGGCCTTCAGGCACGGGCATCGTGGCCAGGTCTCGGGTTTCGACCCCTGTCCACAACGTCTCCACCAGCCTGAAGTAGACACTTCACTTCCCAAAAACAAAAGAAAAAAAGGTGACCAGTCCGTAAAATAAGTCCTGGAGCAAAAAATAAGAAAAAAGTAAACAGGCCGCCCGCAATCAACGGGAAATACGGGTTCAAGTCCCGGTGGAGAACAAATTTTCATTGTCATCATTCCATTATACAACAGATTGTCCATATTCACAGCTGTGAACATATTTCATGTATTTCATAACGGCTGTACTTCGTCACAGCGCCTGTTATTTGTACGATCTCCCTCACCCTCTCCTGTAAGGGTGGGAGTTAGTGCTGTAATTCTATGTGTGTAACATTTTTGTGTCATTATACGGAAGTAGGATTTCTGTACATATTGCATCTGATGTGTTTTCTGGAGGATCTGAGTTCCAGATACCCTTTAAATGCAAGAAATGTTTTACTTACTTATCTTTATATTTTGTTCTGTTTACTTTTAAGCACTTCCAAAGCATAATTACGCCCTCCGTACTACTTTGTGTTCCTGGTGCTTTGTTACATTATTTTGTGTGTTTCACCTTTCCGTTGATTTATTTTGGTGTCTTTCAATGGTACTAGTTCCATTACCTGATCCTGTGAGTTCCTGTACTCGAGTCGTATGCCATGACTGCCTCTTTCTTTACTTAAAAGAAAGAACAACTTTGGAATTTCATGTATTTTATTGTATATCGCTAAACAGTATGGTTCACACTTTTTGTCAATACATCATTTGTGCATAATTTTGATTTTGTGTAAATGATTTTTATACCTTATGCATATTGTTTTAAATTAATGCTTTATTAATGACATTTGATGCCAATGTAAAAATTGTTTTATGGCGTGTTATTTAAGTTTCTTGCTTTGTATACCTTTCTGAAAGTTATGGATTAAGTTCAATAATTTTTATGTAAATAAATTAAAATTTATCAACTTGTTTTCGCCGCTGCCAGCACCACCTACGTATGCTTCACTGACCTCTGGTGGTGTAAAAAGTCTACATGATGTAGTTTTGAAATTAGTCTGTTATGACAACTGTATAAGTTACAACGTGTCTTTATGCATCTGAAGACTTAGATGATGATCATGGTGTGTTTGTCAGCTCTCAATATGACGAAACTTTGTAAAGGTTGTACTCTTGTCATGTTGCTCTATATACCTTCGTATACTTTCTGTGAGTTGTATTTTGGTTTCCAGACTATCTGATGACGGGTATCTCCTGAAACGCATCAAGTAAAGGCATTGGTTTTTCATCCAGTGGCATTTCATTTAGCTACCAATTCAGCAATTTTGCAGCACTCCTATTAATTTGCAGTATGATCGCATTCTTCCTGAGTGACTTTATGTCACAATTACAGTTTTTTATTTGTTCTATTCAAATATTCCATAATACTTGCTTTCATGTGGGTAATGTCGAGGAGTGTTGTATTGTCTACCAATCCATTACTACCCTAAAATACCAACTGTAGAGTTCACTCCCATGGTCGGTTTGAAGTTTGTTTGGGCGGTTATTCGTCCCTGTCTTCAGCAATTGTTCAACGCATGCGAATTTGTAATATGTATGTATAGCCATTAATATATACTTGAAACCTTTATTTGCTTTTGAATATTGACTCATATCCACGACATCTGCCTGCCGCAAATCATCCAAACCACGTGTAATAACACGCTTGCATATTGATGTTTTTTTTCTTTTTATGCGCTGGTTTATGGAGCTCTTTGATGACCAAGTCCATAATGATTCAATAATGTATCTTTCTTAAAGCTCTGAAATGATTGATACGATGTCGTTCTCATGAGCGGTATTCCCCACGCCAAACGATAATCTGAGCAGCTGTAACCGTTCTATGTTTTTGTTAGGGTCGTCACAGTGTATGTGCTCCAACGGTTAATTGTTGTTCTGTTATGCTGGAGGTCGATACCTTTGCCCACACCATGTTCAATTTATAATTCAGGCCTAATAATATTCACATTTTTCTTTCTCCTTTCTGTTCGTTCATCTCCTCCTCCTCCTCCTCCTCCTCCTCCTCCTCTTCTTCTTCTTCTTTTTCTCCTGCCTCCATTCCTCGTGTCTGAGACCCATTGAAGGCTTTCACTTACTGGCCCAAACACCTCAGAGGGAATAATCTCGCTCCAACTGCCGTAATTTTAGCATTCGTAATTTACGACGAATAGCCTTCCATGCCGATGACTTTTTCATTATGCTAACAATACTGCTGCTTACTAAGCTAGCTTCAAGATGGTGCACAACTTATTTGCACATGTATGTTAATGTACAGGGTTTTCTTTTCGTATGTATAAAATTCGTTCAGTCTCATCAACATTTACCTTCACTCTACTAATTAAACATAGAATGGTTCTAGTGCTTTCTTCCTGTGCATTTCTTTCCCAAATATTCACAAAAGGAGTTTTTTATATCTTCTAATTTTCCTTCAGTTTCATTGTCGTTTACAGTTACCGTTTTGGCGCCATATCCTTCCCTCCCTTCCTCCTCCTCCTTCTCCATGCTTGCATTTCAGTATGTTGTTTAACAGTTTCGGTGATATTTTCAGTAGAGCAGAAAAGACTTTCAGTTTTTGTGTCAACGTACAGATAGATGTTGGTCTGCGTATCACACCATCGAGATGAGTGCATGACATTCTTTTGAACCTGTCCATAGCAAACAATACAATGATGGATTAATGCATTGCTACACCGTCTTTTAAACAAAAACTCCTGGAAATTTCTTCTGTATCAGCCATAATTCAGTTTCGTAGTTTTATCAATAACTACACACATCAAAAAAATTTTGCACCATCTTGGTTCCGAGAGTTCCGGAACCATTGGAATAGAGATCAACGTAAACATCATTTCCGCCCTTCTAATTGCTCATGAAAACCACACACTGCATGTCGTACCAGCATACAGCGAGACCTTCAGAGGTGGTGGTTCAGATTTCTGTACACACCGGTACCTCTAATAACCAGTAATATATCCTCCTGCATTGATGCATGCCTGTGTTCATCGTGGCATACTATCCACAAGTACATCAAGGCACTGTTGGTGCAGATTGTCCCACTCCTCAACGGCGATTCGGCGTAGATCCCTCAGAGTTGTCGGTGGCTCACGTCGTCCATAAACAGCCCTTTTCTGTCTATCCCAGGCACGTTCGAAAGGGTTCATGTCTGGAGAACATGCCGGCCATTCTGGTCGAGCGATGTCGTTATCCTGAAGGAAGTCATTCACAAGATGTGCTCGATGGGGGCGCGAATTGTCGTCCATGAAGACGAATGCCTCGCCAATATGCTGCCGATATGGTTGCACTATCGGTCGGGGGATGGCATTCACGTATCGTACAGCCGTTACGGCGCTTTCCATGACCACCAGCGACGTTCGTCGGCCCCACAGAACAGCAGGGGACCTCCGCCTTGCTACACTCGCTGGACGGTGTGTCTAAGCCAAGGCGTTCAGCCTGACTGGGTTGCCTACGAAAGCCGTTTCCGACGACTGTCTGGCTGAAGGCATATGCGACACTCATCGGTGAAGAGAACGTGATGCCAATCCTGAGGGGTCCATTCGGCATGTTGCTGGGCCCGCTGTACCGTACTGTATGGTGTCGTGGTTGCAAAGATGGACCTCACCGTAGACGTCGGCAGTGAAGTTGCTCATCATGCAGCTTTCAACGCACAGTTTGAGTCGTAACACGACGTCCTGTGGCTGCACAAAAATTATTATTCAACGTGGTGGCGTTGCTGTCAGTTTTCCTCCGAGCCATAATCCGCAGGTACCGGTCATCCACTGCAGTAATAGCTCTTGGGCGGCCTGAGCGACGCATGGCAGCGACAGTTCCTGTCTTTCTGCATCTCCTCCATGTCCGAACAAAATCGCTTTGGTTCACTACGAGACGCCTGGACCCTTCCCTTTTTGAGAGCCCATTCTGGCCCAAAGTAACAATGTGGACGCGATCGACCTGCGGTATTGACCGTCTGGGCATGGTTGAACTACAGACAACACGAGCCGTGTACCTCCTTCCTGGTGGAATGACTGTAACTGATCGGCTGTCGGACCCCCTGCGAGTAACAGGCGCTGCTCATGCGTGGTTGTTTACATCTTTGGGCCGATTTAGTGACATCTCTGAACAGTTAAAAGGACTGTCTCCATGATACAATATTCACAGTCAACGTCTGTTCTCACGAGTTCTGGGAACTGGGGTGATGCAAAACTATTTTTGATGTATGTAGAAAGCCATATGGGAATCATTCCAATAATCCTCGCATATAGTGAAGAACTCATTGAATGACATTTTGGTTTGTAGTATGGCTTGGTAAATGTGCTTTAAATTCAGACTGACGTGTTTGAAAGCCGATCAACAGCATTGGAATCCATGAGTATGACTAACTCAAATAAAAGACATTAACTTCCATATGATGGCAAAAATAGAAATATTTTCGGATCTCATCCTGGTTCTCCATTGAAACGTTGTCAAATATGAATACGCTGTTTGGTTTTACTTCTTCAGATGGTGGAATATCACTGCTTTCACTGAACGTCTGGTATGTTACTCTCTCGATGCTGTGCGGAGTTACCTGCAGTAGCTGATACTTGGACTGAAATAACGTTTTTCAAAAATATGTATATATGTTCTAAGTGGATCCTCCCCCCCCCCCCCCCCCCCCCCCAGGATGTCTCAGCGGTGACAGTACAAGATTAGTCTTCCCACAGGCAGAAGGTCTGATAATTAAATCGCATATGCTATTGCGAAGGATTGACCCTCCTTCTCCTCGGTGTCAACATCACTGTGCGACCAGCTGGTTACTTGTCCTTGCAATCGGGACGTTTCATCCGTTCAGCCATGGCGATGACTACAGGTTTGCATTGGCATGCAGGGGATTTTATAGAGAGAAAAGAAACACACGTATTGCTCTTACACTTTTATTCATTTATAATTTCTTACTTACGTAAGGATAAATATACATGCTTAAGTATGCTTGTAATACAGTGCTCACAGCAAGCATGGTTAGTTCACACATATTCCCATGTATTGATGCACAGCATGCATCATACAGGCGAACAATGATTTCCTCCGACAGATTAGGAGTTTGGCGCGCCAACTCCATCAAATTGGTCCACAGTTTCTCGTCGAATCTGTACATGTATGAGTGTATGCTTAGCCACCTGTCCAGAACATGCTGAATTGCGTAAGTAGCATACATTAAGTTTATAAATGTCTGCTCCTATAGATGAGTGCTCTCCTTTTCGGTATAAATTTTGATCACGCCAGGGAAGTCCCATAAGGAAACTCTATGGTTATTTCATCTAAGGATATTATGACTTTGGAATCACTATATCGAGGAATTTTTGAAAACCAGCACTGGGCAGAACTTGCGATCGAAGGTCTTACTCGACTGATACAGCGCTACTCTAAACCGCCGTTAATATATAGCATTTGCAGTAGTGTATGAAACATTTAAAACGAAAAAACTGTATGTAATCATCTTTCGTTTCAGCTGTGAAAGAAGAAGTGCGCAGAGACCTCCACAGTCAGTTTATCCCCTGATACAATGAATAAGATCATGGCAATAGATGCCAAATGCGATAAGAAGTGAGCAGTGGTATTAGTCATTAATTCAAATGCAAGCGGCGATTGCATACTGCAACTCCTCAGCACAGAAGTATCTTTCAACACTCTGCAGTCTACAGCCGTTCTAAAGCCGTTATAAATATATTTGAACAAATTATAATAGAATACTTGACGATGGTGCAACTAGAAGAGTCTGGATCCGACAAGATGGAGAGTGTTACGCATATTACATACTGAAATAGCTTAAATCTAGAAAAGGGGGCAAGGTGATACGTGAAATGTATACAAACATCTTATGGATGGATGCTATAATTTGAATGCAACAGATTACTATCTATTTCCTAGAGAATTACTCATAAATTTTGCAAGCTACCACTAGTGTTTCAGACTGACGAGTTTATTTCCAATTATGACTATTGTGATAAACTTTTTCAGTTGAATGGAGACTGTGATGCTTTTGGTCCACCTCCTATTAAACTTTGTTGAGAACATTGTAAAAAAGGGATCGAATAAAAATAAATGGTTTTTTAATATGTCTTATTATTTTTTTCATATAAAATGTGAGGGTGATTTAGAACAATCAGTTTTAATAATGGCCATTCTCATTGTCTGCTCACAGGTACCATACTGACTGTGCTAAACCAGCAGCATGTCTTCAAGCACTTTGAATAAGACGCAAATCATGTAGAGAGAGACGGTGGGCCATGTTTACTCCAAAGGGTAAGGTGCGACTACCCACAGCCAGCAGTCTGCCTGCCTGCATTGGGCACTGCTGGTCAGTCCATTAGCCACTTGGCGCTGTGGCATGACCCACCATCCTCCCCCCCCCCCCCCCTCCCCGTCGTCTTATCCGAGCAGTGTCAGTCAACAAAGGTACGTAGCTAACCTAGCCCATCCCAATGTTATTTACTATAATGTTATAGTGTCAAAGTAGGAAGATAGTATTTTTTGGTGCAATGTGACATTAGTTACTAGGTTCTGTATTTTTGTGAAGAAACGTTATTTACTATAGTATTAGAGCAAAAAGAGTGTATTTTGGTGCACTGTGGCGTTAAGTTCCATATTTACACCTGTATTCCTTAAAAATCGCTAAAAAGCATTGAGGTGAGTTAGTGTGCTGTGGTGGTGGTGTCTCTGGAACGAGGTACAGACTATGAATGACGTCTCAGGATGCTGGAGCCACTAAAGGAAGTGGTGGTGTGGTGGGAGGACACTCCAACAGCGGGGCAGGGGAGACGACATTTTAGGGTCATAAATTGCTGTCTTCATGAAGACAGTTATCACTTGACGCTAGAAGCATTCAGGTGTCAGGGTAAACATGAACACTGACATATTGACTATAAATTACAGTAATTATAGTGACAGTTAAAGGCCATGAATTGTAATTATAATGACAGCTACTGCCCATTAATCATGTCCTAAATAAGCAAAACAAGGGTCCAAGCAAGTGGCTTGCTTACGTAAGGATAACTAGGAAGAGGCCAGTTTGTTTACATAACAAGCACAATGGGACCCTCTGCTCTGAAGATGTTACCCATCTATTGTAGTTTGCTCTTAAATGTATTCTAAAACGAAGCATAGGGCATGTGTACCATGTGGTAGCTTAACTTAGTAAACAACTAGCATGACGAAGAGGTTAGTTCATGGTGATGATGAGGAATGCTTATGGAAGTTATGGATAATATATTCAGCGTTGATAATGAAGTAAGTGATTTGTCTTTCTGTGATTCAGCTTCTGAAGAACTGCAAGCAGCAGTTCAAAGTGCCCTTGATTATGAGAAGTAATGGGTGGTGTAGACCTTCAGAACTAGATGACAGCTCTTGTTATAATCATGTGACGCATAGTAACGGAGTACAGTAAGATGTTTTTTCTTATTGATATGCGTATATTCAGTTCCTTGATTGTGTATCGCAAGATAAGTGGTAAGAAAAAAACATCTGGTACATCTCCTTCAATACTAACGTTGCGCAGTAACCGCCAGAGGGTGCACAGCTACGTGAGTTCTTTGTTCACAGCCGACTATCAACGACCACCTTAAGACACCTGAGGCAAATACATGAGCTCATTTTCCGACTCACATACCGCCCCAAATTAGAAGGTAAAAAGTCACAGAAAAGGAGTGTATGTGTTACTTAGGAGGAAAAAGAAGCGAACGTGCATTCGAGTGAAAAAAGTGTGTTGCCCTACCTTTAGGGCACTCAGACACACTGGTATGAATTAAATCTGACTACGGAGGAGCCAGTAGGGTAATAAAATAAGATCTCGTTGAGTTAACGCCTGAGTGAGTTATGTCTGCAAACATCCATCAATTTGACCATGTCACACTCAGTTCAGATGGTCGCAGCCAGATGCAATATGCTCATATCTCAGTAACTCCATGATAAATCAAATAAGTATCATTTAATCGTAATAGCAAGAGAAGGCCTCACTTGTATAGTATTGTAGCTTTGTCATCTTCAGTGAACTTGAGAAACTATTGCAAGACTTTTTGAGCAAAATGAACACTTTAACAAGCACAGAATATGGCCTGAGAGTAAGCCAAAGAAAGAAGCCCGCCCGGTTAGCCGTACGGTCTAACGCATGGCTTTCCGGATTGGGAAGGAGTACCTTGTCCCCGGCACGCATCCGCCCGGCGGACTTGTGTCGAGGTCCGGTGAGCCGGCCAGTCTGTGGATAGTTTTTAGGCGGTTTTCCACTTGCCTCGGCGAATGGGTGCTGGTTCCCCTTATTCCGCCCCAGCAACACTATGTTGGCGATTGCTGCACACACAAGTTCTCCACTTGCACGTACACCACCATTACTCTACCATGCAATCATAGGACTTACACTCGGCTGGTGTGAGACGTTCCCTGCGTTCCTTGTGGGGGGGGGGGGGGGGGCACCGGGGCTGAACCGCACAATAACCCTGAAATAGTGGTTCCGTGTGGGGCGGTGGAGGGGTGAAGGGGACTGCTGTAGTCGTCGTGGGGTCGTGGACCACTGCGGCTGCGGCGGGGACGGAGCCACTCCGTTAACATAAAATACAACACAATACAAGCCAAAGAAAGACGAAAATAGTGTCTAATAATACATGAGAAGTTCATAACAAGGTTACACACCGTTAACATAAAATACAACACAATACAAGCCAAAGAAAGACGAAAATAGTGTGTAATAATAGATGAGAAGTTCATAACAAGGTTAACATCGAACTTTAGGGCAACGATGTAAGTGAAGTGAAGCAATGCTGTTACCTTGGTGTCAAAATGAACCATGATAGACGAAGCAAGAAGGATATACGCTGAGGTGATGAAAGTCGTGGGATAGCTATACGCACATGTGGAGATGGCGGATGTATGGCGTAGACAAGGTACAAAGTGCGTATGCAGAGCTGTCATTTGTATTCAGGTGATTCATGTGAAAAGGTTTCCAGTGTGATTATTGGTACTCTACAGGAATTAACTGACTATGAACGCAGAACGTTAGTTGGAGCTAGGCTCGTGGGACACTCCATTTCGAAAATCGTTAGGAAATGCAGTATTCCCATGACGTGCTCTTCCCGCCAGTGGATCCAACTTCGAACATAGAACACATCTCCGGACGTAACGCGTGACTGATCCACCGTCGAGCCCAACCCCATATGCGATGTGTTGTGGATCCGCATCCCAACATAGCTCCGGATATAATGCTCAGCGAATCCACCTTCAGATCCTGTTCCGGACGTGGTATATTGTGAATCCACATCCCAACATCACTCCGGAATAACTCGTGGCGGATCCACACTTGAACGCTAGCTCGAGTCAACTACGAGATCTGGGAGCCATCCGCGGCCCATGCACAGTTACAGTAATTCAGAAACGTGCTGCAACTGTAGAATATGCGGTTGAAGGCGACTGGTTGCATTCGAGTACAGTGCTATACTATGCCGCCCGACAAGAAAAATAGTGCATTTGCGTTAGGTATTGGCAGCTGTACTACATTTACAAGCAATTTTGGAACACGGAACGATAAGTGATGTCATGTTCACATGGATAGAAGTGACATAAACTCGATAAATTACGGAAAATATGTATAAATTGAGGGAAAATAGGTCGAAATGCGGGGAAATTGAGGAAGTACTTGCATGTCTTCTGATTGGAGCAGAACTATTTTTGTACATGGGAACGAGTATACGGCAGCAAGAGGAATACGGGAAATCATTGAGATGAAGCACCAGGAACCGGGGAAACAGTCTTTCTTTTATTTTTCGCCGAGGCAACATTCTACTGTATGTCTATTGAGGCAATAGTGACACGCGCAAGTTGACTGCTGTCTTTGATGCTTTACTGAAAAAAAAAAACCATCTGCCCTTACACTTACTTGCATAGGCGTTAAAGGATGACAGAGAGTGGATGGAGTAATCAGTTGAGATGGAGTTGTAATGAGGTAGGATATAGTGGTAGACTGATGATGCATGCTAGAGAGAGGGGGGAGGGGGGCATGTCGCTGTAGTTCATTTGACAATTTTTTCCGTTGTTCTGTCGCGTTGCATCAGTTAAGTGATATAACTTGCGTTCGACTAGCATACAACTGCGTGTTCTGTATGTGACTTAGAGCGCTGTCTACCTGCGATCGTTAATAGCAAACCTCTCGGTCATCACAGGACTTCCAGCCCGTTTCGACACATTCCTCTAGACGAACGAAGATTTATACGACGTATCCATCCCTCTGCCGCATCTTGGGCATAAAATGGAGTCCTTAGTTTCATGACTGCGGTGATTCTAAGTTAGCGACAGGTGTTTGTGAGGCACTACAATCCCTATGTATACATTTGCTAGACAGATGTCCTGTTTACGGAGCCAATGGCGGGATGACGGATAATTTCACATGTGAAACACCGCTGCTATGCGTTTGTCCGTCACCAACGATCATTTTATATAGGGCTGTGCGAACACAGTATAATTTCTGAACCGTCTTCGGATGTGAATAGTGGGGAGCTAAACACCTCTGGAAAGCTATATTGAATGTCTATCACAACGAATCGATGTTTTGAGGAAGTAGTTTTTGATATTACAGTATATCACCATAGTTTATCGTAGAGAAACCTTCAAGGAGAATGTAGGTCATGCGCTGGAAATATTTCTTGCATTGGGATAGTAACAGTGTTGCATTCCAAACGACTAATAGGTCGGAAACCGCAACGATCTAACATTATAGGGTGTTTGAATCGTAGAAGATTGTAACCTTAAGAGTACATGTGGTTATGTTCTCTCTTATTAGTGCCTTCTTGGTACTGACCCCAGACACTAGAACAATACTTTAGAATTGATAGCGCAGTTGATTTGCGTAAAACGCAACAAACTCCGTCCCTCTGGAGATCCCTCATGCATAAAAACCACCCTACCTTGTTCTTAACCATCTGTTATATCATCACAACAGTTTCAAATCTACTGTTCTTCGATAAGGGGTGCTAACCTCCTCGACATTCGCGCATCTGGAGAAAGCTTGTGCTCTTGGATGGGTGTGGGACAGCAGTTAGAGCCTCGGTTCGCACTGTTCCTACACAGAACGTGGAATGTAGCGGTCTACTTCTGGTCAGTTGCAGGGAGTGATGGTCAAAGACAATATGAGGAGATCTTTAGGTCTCTAACTGCCGCGCGGGATTAACCGAGCGGTCTTAGGCGCTGCAGTCATGGACTGTGCGGCGGATCCCGGCGGAGGTTCGAGTCCTCCCTCGGGCATGGGTGCGTATGTTTCTCCTTAGGATAATTTAGGTTAAGTAGTGTGTAAGCTTAGGGACTGATGACCTTAGCAGTTAAGTCACACACATTTGAACATTTGTCTCTAACTTTATTCTTAGAATGCGAGAATGTCTTGTGACTCCATCCACAATGAGAAAGATCGTGATTTACGCACTATGATGGAAGTGCTAGAGATATGTAGGTAGCTGTCTGGTATACTTTGGTGTGTATGTTCGAGAATTAACAATGAATGCACGTACTGCACAGTCATCTACTTACATTGGAGGGGCTGTTTAGCGATAATACAGATTGGTAAGCATGCTGTCACGTCATTGGTTGGTGTTGAAATTACGATAAAATTGCTAAAACTGATCGCACTATCAACTATGATGCTTATTATTACAGTAAATCGACGGTGTCTTTTCAGTCCAAGCAGTCCACTGGTATGCTGTTGATTACCATATAATGATTGACTGACATCACTTATTTGAGATAGGTAAAGAGTCTTATTGGAGGAGGCAACACCTTCCGGGGATGGTAAACACCAAAACAGTGATCATGTGCATGGCAGCAATATGAGGAAACAAGCAAACGGAACACAGCACCATCAGCTACCCCATCACTGTGAATGATGGTCGACAATCACCTTCGGAAAGCAGTTAGGAAACACTCCAAAATGCCTCAAAACTCTTCCAGTTTCCTTATATTCTGACTGTCTTTTATTTCAGTCACCCATTGTGTGGGTGTGTTGTGAGAAAAGCAGCACCAGCATGATTTACACCGTGGGATGTTTAGTTTCCTGGGGGAGTCAGTGGACCAAACGTGTTAATGTCAATTTAGAATCTGACATAGACGTCGAAGTCGTGGCGGGAAAAAAAAAACAAAATGTATGGCAGTGTACAAAGCGTGTTACAGCAGAAAAAGCTGTGTATCAAACAACGAAACAGGGACCCTCTCCTGCGACTGATAACATGTGGGAGAAGGTTCTCATACAGCACAGGCGGTGAAACTTTATACCAGTCTGTGAAAGTGACGTCGATCACTGGCCACCTGCTCCAATGGATAAATACCTGTATATTTAATAGGATAGCGGCATATGTTCGATGCCGGCATGTAGACGGTATTCGTTTCCGATATATCGGAAGAGAAAGATGTGGCAAAAATCTATCGGATGAAGTTAGTGGAGCTTTCGTAGTTCATAAATTTTCTCTGTTGGATAGTACAGAAAAACGATGATAGAATGTTTGGATGATAGACGTGAATGGACCCTGAGGGATGCGGATCTGCTTCAGACTGCAATACCTGTATGATGTGGAGTCTTCCTATTTCTCCCAACAAGAAACACCACCGTAACTGTTCGTACTGTCTTTTATGCTATGTCGTGTTGCAGGAGTAGGCTTTGTTTGGAGCTGACCTTACACATCATACACGGGTGGCGGAGCTACAACAATATGTTGCCATTTCTACAGAGTGGTCAAAACACGGTCCTATAGCATTAACTCAACTCACTCTTTTTCTACACAGGTTGCAAAATGTGGTAATATTGCTCTCTCCGACTTCTCGGTAAAATTGATCTCGCTATCAACTGCAGTGAGTATTACAGCACATCGCCCCATGTCAGTGGTGTCTTTCCCATTCCGACTGTCCACTGGGTACACAGTTGATACCCGCACAATGACTGACAGGCACCACTCGGCTGAGATGGAGGAAGGTTTGGCGGAACACCGGATATCTACTACTTGTCGCTGTGGAACATGGGATTAAATGTAGAGGTCGTCACCTTAATACAATTATTTGGAAGCGTTCCTCATTGCTACAGACTCGTCCTATTTCCATATGCTGCGGTGCCCTACACATGTTTTTATTTTTTTCACCAATAAGTGTGAACATCAACTTCCGGCGATGGTCAACAGTGGAACAGTAATCATGTGCATGCGTGTAAAATGAAGGAACAATGCTTTTCGAAACGGGGCACTGAGACATCCGCTACCGTGTCGATGGGAAGATGAAAGTGATTGTACAGGTAATCACCTTCGAATAGCTGTTGGAAACGCTCTACAATACCGCAAACTCTTCCTGTTTCCATCTGTTGCAATGTCTTCCACATTTTTGTCAATGAGAAACATCGTGTCTGTGTTTTATTTCTAGCAGCCTGTGTTGTTGTAGCTGTATAGTTTATGCCATGTGATGTTCAGTTTTCTGTGAGAGCCAGAGGGTCGAAACGTGTCAATGTAGGTTTAGCAGCTGAAATGGATCTCTTTTAAGTCATAGTAGAAAAAAACAAAGTGTATGGTGGTGTACATTGATTGGGTGTGTTACAACCGAAAAAAATAATTTATTAAACTGCTTATGAAGGAACAATACAGGAACCCTCTCATGTGATTGATAATCTGTTGGATATGGTCATCGTACAGTACAGGTGATGAAACTTTACACCAGACTGTGGAAGCGACTTCGATCATGAACCACATGCTCCAATGAACCAACATTTGTATATTTAATAGGATCGCCACATATGTTTGGGTGATAGACATGAATGCACCCTGAGAGACGCAGATTTCCTTCAGACTGCAGTACTTGTATGTAGTTTGGAGATGTGCCGCAATGCAGTAGCAAAATCTTCGTCCGTCCTCCATGGCATATATGATGTGTAGTCTTCCTAATTTTCCCAACAAGAAACACCACCATAGCTGCTCGTACTATCTCTTCTACTACTTCGTGTTGCAGGGGAAAGCTTCGTTTGGTGCTGGCCTTATACACTGTACACGGTTGGCAGAGCTATGAGTGGTCAAAACGCGCTCCTGTCGCATTAACTCAGCTCGTCCTGTTTCCCCACAGGATGCAGAAGGTCTTAGATGTACAGGTCAGACTTAAATTGGGACGATCACATAGACTACGCTGCAGGGAGGGCAGGGCAGAGACTTAGGGGAAATTATAAGATGCAGAGGGACTGTCTAAAAACAGCGCTGGAGTTTCTTGGTGTATGGGATCCTTAACAGATGGGTTCGAGAAAAGGTGACTCGTTTCGAGATACGAGAGTGGTACGAATATGATTCACCAGTGATTGTAAACATTAAAAGACGTATCTAAAGAATCCGAAGCAAATATGTGGTAGAATCGATAGACTTGGTTCCAAATTGCAGACATGATTTCCACCCGAAAGCGTAACACTATCAGCGACTCTTGTGTGTGCCTGTTGACGCAAGACCGCTTTTTTATGGAGGGTAACGGCAATATAGTCGCTACGATTGTGTTTTTAATAGCGCAGTTCTTACACAAAATGTATGTGTGGGCTGTAGAATCTCTGTACGGTTAGCTTCAAATGTCGGTTCTCAGTAGTGTTCCTCGAAAAGAACATCATGTTCCCTCCATGGATTTCCAGTTGTCCTACTTGGCGAGTTTAAGCCGATTGCTGAAAACAAAAATTACTTGCCAGGGAAAGTGACTCTTGTGATCAATTTAATTAATTAGCCTATCAAATTTATATCAAAGACATGCCGCCATGGTATGATTCTCGACAAGGGTTTCTTTTTTGTTTCTTTTTCGTTGCAGCGATATCTTGTAACGAAATTTCAATCTCCCACCTACACAGGTCGAGACAGGCTCTCACGATTTGCTTGGTAAACGATAGTGTGATACAGCATCGCATGTTTTGTCATAGTGTACAAAAGAGCTACATTTTCTTGATTTATAGCTTGTTGTTGTCGAATGTAAAATGATTGTGTTTCTTTCGACTTGTGAGCCAATGGCATGAAAGATTTTATTCTCTGATGTTATTTCACGAGCACGAGAGTTTATTTGCAGACACTGAACGCAAGATACGCTCTCAGATCATATAATTTGTTCAACAGATAATATAAATTATTAATTTTTTCTTTGTAATTTAAATGATCGTTCCTTCTTTACTCTGATGACAGTTTCAAAATACCAAGGACATTCTGTGGTGCTCAGTAGTTTTTACAGCAAAACTGTCGAAGTTTCTTTTTTACTGATTTTACGCAGGGTGGGCATGTGTCCGCTGATCATTTGTGATCGGTGGCGGTGCACTTTGTTGGACATGACAAAATAATGAGATGCGACTGCAGTCGAACGTAAAAACTATACCGATTTTTCTCATAAAACCGAAAAAATGGAATGTGCCTATTTTCGTGGAAAGAGGACATTTGTTATTGTCGCGATTGTGTTTTACATTTTTAACAGTTGTTTTATTATAGGAGTCGAGTTGGTGTTAAATAGTCCAGCACAGAAGGATGGGCTGCTGCGAGCGAATTCCTTAACAGGCCGCAGCTCTCTCTCTCGGTTGTGATAGCAGTCATCTATCATGGTTCTGAGGAATGTAAGCATGAGTATGTGCTCGTTTTATGCTGCAGGGGCTTCCTGTTTCACACGCAACTGACTTTTAAAATAGCCGTCTGGAGCATTCTCTGGATGGGTGAGGTTATGCTACTTAATTTCCCTTTTGTTTTCTCTAGGTCTGCCAGCTCAAGGCCTGCTGCGTATCGTTAGTGACGCAGAGGTGGTGGTAGCAGGTCGCGTCTGTAGTCAGCGGTCGCTGGACACTGCTACTCTCTGCGTAGGAGGTGGTGCACGGGGGCTCTGTCGCTATATTTTAGAACAAGTTGCGCTTTGTTGTGTTGGCATAGGAGCGTCGCCTTCAGGCGGCGGCCACATGGTGGAAAGCCGGGTGCTGGCAGCATCCTGAGAGGGTTGGTAGCAGGGGTGCGAGACGCTCGGTGGAGCATCTGGCCATCTCAAGAAGCTTGTGTCCCCCCCATAGGTGGATGGAGGGAGGGCGGGTGGAGGGAGGAAGAGGACCTCGATTTTCGGCAGTTTGTGGACACCTGTCGAGGAAAATGCATGTTCGACTACCGTCCCCTTTGCAGTCTTTTAGGACGACGATTTTCCCCCCAAACATGTAGTGCATTATGTACCATTCTTTACGAGTGCTGGGTTTGTTCACAACAATTTCGAAGTAAATTTACAACTGTAACGCGTTCTTTTTTCCTTCAGTTGTGGTATCGTGTATTGCCATCGGTTACTCCATCTGTAGACAGTTCTTTGATCAGGCATCTGTAGAAAACTCTGATGTCAAACAGCGATAGATAATGTATGCTTACAGGTAATGCACCTCTTAAACTTTTCTCTGACCAACACCAGCATCTCGTCAGTTGAACATTGTTCTTGCCAAAAAGATTAAAGATAATACCTTACACCCCTGCCTTTTTTCTGCCAGGTTGTATGTGTAGCGTAGATTTTGTGTCTATCACTAGTTTCCAGTGGTACTGCGAATTTTTTTCCCTGCAGGATAACACCAGTTGTATGGTATCGTCAGTTTTTGAAATGTATTGCACTTATATGCCGTCCTTGTCTAGTGCTGTGCATATAATTGTGTAATTAGGCCCAACTTCGTGATTAATTACGTAATTTGGATCGATCTTTACACCAGTTTCCCAACCAAAATAAATAAAGTACACTAACCCAACCTTCCTCTCCCGCATCTGGACAGTTCCCATGTGTTAGGGAGTTGCACTTGGGCTTTCCATCCAGCAGAATCAGGGTTCGAGTCCAAGAAACGGCACCTCCAGTTTTCATTTCCTGTCAATTCCTGGGGTCGGTGGTGGGGTGTGATGTCAGCAAAGCCCTGGGACAAAGAAATTTCCGCCAAAATTCGAAATTTCCACCAGATTCTCAATTCCCATCACAATTCAAACTTTCTACCAATAGCGTAGGTTGGTGGAGGGGGAGGAGAGGGGGAGGGGAGGGGTAGGGCCTGGGGCACACGTGCGGGCTGAGAAAAATGTGTGACATCATCTAGGGGTGGAGTGGGCGTGATTGGGGGTGGGGCTGGGCGGTCTAGCGTGGAGCTGAATGTGATTAATTGATCAATTTAATTAATTTTTATGTCAATTTGATATCAAAATTGCACCTGTAACCCCAACGCACCACTACTCACGTCTGTTTTTAAAGGTCTGCAGTTCAGTTTTTCTGGCATCCCTCTTGCACTCACCCATAGGTCAGACAAACCTGTCACCATATGTTCTGCCCTTCTCTGTATACTTTCCATAACCCCTGTTAGTCGTATCTGGTATGTGTCCCACACACTTGAGCAATACGCTATAACTGATCACACGAGTGATGTCTAAGCTCTCTCCTTTGTAGACTAATTGCACTTCCCCAGTGTTCTACCAATAAACCCAAGTCTACCAGCTGTTTTACCCATTTCGTATACCCACAAAGTGCTACACTCAGGTACCTGTCTGAATTGGCCAATTGCATCTGTGACTCATTGATATTACAGTCATGGGATACAACGTTTGTTCATTTTGTGAATTGTACAGTTTCAAATTTCTGAACATTTAAAGCAAGTTGCCAATCTTTGCACCACCTTGAAAACTTATCAAGATCTCATTGAATACTTATGCAGCTTCTTTCAGACAGTAATTCATTACAGATAACTGCATCATCTGCAAAAAGTGTGATATTAGTATTACTGCTGTCTGCAGAGTCATTAGCATACGTCTTAAACAGCAAGGGTCCCAACACACTTCCCCGGGACACACCCAAAGTTACTTCTACACCTGACGATAACTGTCCATCCAAGATAATATGCTGCGTACTCCCTACCAAAAAGTCCTCAATCCAGTCCAAAATTTCACTCGATACCCCACATGATCATGCTTTTTACCTTAAGCGTAGGTCTGGTACTGAGCCAAATGCTTTTCAGAAATCAATAAATACTGCATATACCTGACTGTCTTGATCCAAAGCTATCAGTATGTCAGAGTGCGAATTGGATTTCACATGATCGATGTTTTTGGAATCCAATCGAGATACCTCATTATGTTGAGTTCTACAACAAGTCAGGCCGAAACCCAGTCTATGCAGATTAAACTCTCATGAGCGCAACTGAAAGGTATTCTTTCTTAAAGGAAGCTTGCATTTTCTTAAAAATTTTTCGCCCTATTCGAGGCTCGTTGTTCTCACCAAACTGTATTCTCCGAAAGTTATGTGGATAATTTGCAAGTGACAACTGTAAAAATATGAACGTTTTAATTAAAAGTTGTCTTCTTGTTTCCACTCTGACAAGTCACTTTCGATCGTTTGCTGCTGAGGAATGTACATATTCCCCCCCCCCCCCCCCCCCCCCCCCGCAGCCCCCAGCTCTCTCCAGTGCCTATGCCCCACCCAACTCCCCCGGTGAGTGTCACCTTGAATCTTGCCTCCTACCATCATCGTTCACTGTCCTGCTCTGAAAGCGCCAAAGAAAACTGGCGCGAATACCGCTTAATTTTGGAAAATGTCGCGATCTCGATACGCTACGGATTTTTCTTAGAAAGGAAGAGACAATAGAGAGGCATTGTTCTTATCGCCGAGTTTGCACAGCGAATCAGGAAACGTGGTTACGTCATTTACCTCGCAGTGTAGTGCGAGCACCGGACAGCAGTTTCCGCCTTGTTTAAGGAACGCAAATGCTGTATGTGACATCTAATCCGAAGGTGGGGCGAAGATTCACTACCTAGCTTGTCGATAATATTTTAGAGATGATACTGTTCCACCGAAGCAGGAAGTAGCAGCACCATTTAAAGGAGGCTGCGGGACAGTATGTGCCAAGTTACCGCCTTCAGTCCACATGATGAAGAGTCTGGTGGTCGCCCTGCTACTGTTTGCTGCAGTATCCGGTGAGAGATACACGAGCCTAGCAATGGAGCTACGAAGATCTTTCGGCTTAGAGGAAGATCGAAGTATTGAATACGCTTTTCCGAAATTATAATACGAGTATTTCCTGAGCATTGTACTGAAACATTCCTCACACTAATTACTCCGCCCTCTGTGACGTCCAGCGGTCAGTTTAGCATTACGTAGTGGTCTCTGGATATTTTTGATCATATAGCGTATAAAATAAATGTAAGTGTGACATGACTGTGCACGCCGCTATAACTCTGCAAGCCATCCCCGCAGCCTTATGGGGATCGTATCGTCTGGTAGCCCTCCTTACTCCATTCACTATAGTTCGGAACTGCAGGGGTTAGTTTTAAGGATATGGGCGTCAAAAGAGCGTGTCACACCTTTTGATTTCTTATGAGAAGTTGATGAAGCGCTTTGGAAATAGAGTGCCGAAGTGGCTGACAGGCCAAAATGTTCCTCCTAGAATGTTACAGAATGTTCCAGAATGTATACAACCTTACAGAAGGTTCAATAATGTTTTATAATGCTTTAGAAAGATGAAGCGAAGCGGGTGTTTTTGAGCTAGCAGAATTATGAAACTTGATGTTATTAGAATACGTATACTTTGATTCTTAAATTTTTTTCATCCTTTGCCTGTTGGACATTTAAATTTTTGAGGGTTATATCGTACATTGAGGTGATTGTACAGAAAACTCATTTTTATTTTGCAAAAGGAACTACTTGGATCGTAAATGGGTCTAAATTTGAGTCTGTCAAAAAATATGTCGGCTTGTTCCTAGCTGAAACCAGCTTCTGCTAGTTGCAGACACATGGATTCAGCTGTTCTCAGCCTGAAGTTTCCATGTACTTTCATAAAAACATAGTAAATGTCTTTACCTGTTTTCATTTTTATCTTATAGAAGCAGTGCTTAATTTTCCGTTGCTTTACATATTTGTACACTAGATTTAAGAATTTGTGTTTACTCCAAGGCAAAAGTTGGCTACCAAAATTTTTACCATTATCGGACAACATTGTTTTCTGTGTGTGTGTGTGTGTGTGTGTGTGTGAATTCCTAAGTCACCAAACTTGTGCAGTCATCTGCCCCTAGACTTACACACTACTTAAACTAACTTATGATAAGAGCAACACACACACACACACACACACACACACACACACACACACACGCACGCACGCACCCACGCCCGAGGGAGGACTCGACACTCCGGCGACAGGGGCCTCGCAATCAAGTCTGCGGTAATGATGGAAGCCGAAGAAATGAATTAAAGTTTGTGCCACAGTCGGGACTTCAACTGGGGCTAGTTCCTTACTAGGCAGGTGTGCTAGCCATTGCACCACCGGAGTAGAATAGTTAACACAGCTGGGTGGACTACCCTAGTCCGATTGCCTCCCAAACACAAACTCCAGGTGTGTTACCTATGCTGCTGCGCTGGTGACATGGTTAGCCCATCTACTTAGTAAGCAAAGAGAGGTGGGTTTAAGTCCCAGCTGTGCCAAATACTTTAATTCATTTCTTTAGCTGCTGTCATCATCACAGATAAAGCTGAGACTCAGACGTGCCAAGGAAAGTGTAATTATATCAGCTTTGGTCTTTCATCCAACATATTCGTGAGACTGAATATTTCTCACTCGCTCCTGGAATGTCGTTTCAAGACGTCTTTTTCTACGGCTTCCTTCATATTCTTTTCACCCCATTTATATTTGACTTTTGGATTTTTGCTAGTTGAAGGCAAATATTAAAAATTTAAGTTCTTTTGCAATCTGTTTTGTCTGATGCAACCCGAAATCGTTTTATCCGTTACCGCCGTTTTAACTTATCATTCCCAATGTTTTTATTTGTGCCAGACACTGTTATAGCTCGCAATGTAGGGAATATAACAGTTGTATCTAAAGATAGAATTGAAAAGTAATATTACTGACTTGCAACACATAACACTTCAAAATTACGTTAGTGCACCAAAAAACTCGATAGGAACAGATAAGTTGTCCTTGGAAATGCACTGTTGTTTTGATTCAAAATCGTGTAGGCGGTCTTCGTCCTCCATAGCTCACATTGTGGCGTTGCGACAGGCGCTGTCACTCGTGCTATCGTTTAGAGACAGACCTTGTCCGATACAGTCCGCTTTCCAACACTACCCGACCTTCTCGTACGTCCCGTTAATAACACTTCTGATCCCGTACTGGTATGAGTAGCGGATACGTGGGAACAGACTGAAAGTAATATATCACAGTTGAAAGAGCTGTACGTGGAAAGGATGAGGCTCGTTTAAGATTTAGTTCCTTGTTATCGGTGAAATCATTTTCTCGAATTTAATGTGACTTTAACTTGTGATTATACTTCGTGTATGTGCGTTTGTGTGTGCTTGTATGTGTGAAGCTTGTAAAAAGTAAAGGTATTACATCCATACATACAATAGTTAACATCATTCATGAGACAGATTGCTACCCTGAACAATCGTTAAGTTCACTTTTACTTCCTTGCCTTTTTTGAAGACTAACGTATCAAAGGCGGAGATTATAACGTTCTTTGAGCATTCATAAACTAAAAGTAATACGCCGATGACAAAAGAGAGATATGTGATTCACAATTTGGGTTTAGACAGAGGCTGGGTACAAGAGAGGTGATAGCCGCAACGGAAAGGCTCATCTAGAACTGTTATACACGACAAGAAATCATAAACTACGCTGAGGTGAAAACATTCCTGGGATACCTCCTAATATTCCGTCAGACCTCTTTTCGCCAGGGGTGGTGCAGCAGCTCGACGTGGACTGGACTAAACAAGTATTGGAAATTCCCTGTAGAAATACTGAGCCATTCTGCCTCTACAGCAGTCCATAACTGCGAAAATGTTGTTGGTGAAGGACGTTGTCCATAACTGACCTCTCGAATATGTCCCATAAATATTCAGTGGGGTTCATGCTGGGCGATCTGGGTAGAGAAAATCATTCGCCTGAGATGTCCAGAATGTTCTTCAAACCAGTATCGAACAACTGTGGCGAAGTGACATGACATCGTTGTTAAGTAACAGAACACAACCATTTTCGGTCAATGACCGTTTTAGCTGTACCAGAGGACACAGTCCACTCCATGTAAACGCAGCCCACACCATTATGGAGCCACCCCCAGCTTCCAAAGTGCCTTGTTGCCAACTTGGGTCCTTGGCTTCGTGAGTATGCGCTACACTTGTACCATACCATCAGTTGTTACCAACTGAAATAGGGACTCATCTGACCAGGCCACGGTTTTCCACTCGTCTAGGGTCCAACCGTTATGGTCACAAGCTCAGGAGAGGCGCTGCAGGCGATTCGTGCCGCTAGCAAAGGCACTCGCACCGGTTGGTTGCTGCCATAGCCCACTAACGCCAAATCTCGCCACACTGTCCTAACGGATGCGTTTATCGTACGTCCCACATTGATTTCTGCGTTCATTTCATGCAGTGTTGCTTGTCTGTTAGAACTGACATCTCTAAGCAAACGCTGCTGCTCTCGGTCGTTAAGTGAAGGCCGTGGTGAAAGGCAATCCCTGAATTTCGTATTCTCGGCACACTCCTGTCACTGTGGATCCCAGAATATTGAATTCTCTAGCGATTTCCGAAATGGAATATCCCATGCATATAGCTGCAACTGCCATTCCGTGTTCAAAGTATGTTTATTCCCGTCATGTGGCATAATCATGTCGGAAACCTTTTCACATAAATCACCTGTGTACATATGTAAGATCCATCAATGCACTGCCCTTTTATCCTTGTGTACACGATGCTACCTCCATCTGTATATGTGCAGATTAGATTAGATTACATTAATAGTAGTTCCATGGATCATGAATACGATATTTCGTAATGATGTGGAACGAGTCAAATTTTCCAATACATGACATAATTAAGTTAATTTAACAACATAGTTAAGTTAATATAAAAACTTTTTTATTTTTTGTGTTTTTTTAAATTTTTTATTTTTTACTTTTTTAATAATTTTTTTGTTTGTTTTTTTTCTTTTTTTCTTAATTTATATCCAAAAATTCCTCTATGGAGTAGAAGGCGTTATCATTCAGAAATTCCTTTAATTTCTTCTTCAATACTTGTTGGTTATCTGTCAGACTTTTGATACTATTTGGTAAGTGACCAAAGACTTTAGTGGCAGTATAATTCACCCCTTTCTGTGCCAAAATTAGATTTAATCTTGAATAGTGAAGATCATTCTCTTTCTCCTAGTATTGTAGTTATGCACACTGCTATTATTTTTTAATTGGGCTTGGTTGTTAATAACAAATTTCATAAGAGAGTATATATACTGAGAAGCTACTGTGAATATCCTTAGATCCTTAAATAAATGTCTGCAGGATGATCTTGGGTGGACTCCAGCTATTATTCTGATTACACGCTTTTGTGCAATAAATACTTTATTCCTCAGTGATGAATTACCCCAAAATATGATGCCATATGGAAGCAATGAGTGAAAATAGGCGTAGTAAGCTAAATAAATGGACACACCTAAAAATTTGGAATATTCTACCTTAGCTATATGCTTCTTATTAAGGTCTGTGTGTATTAATGGCGTCATACCACTCACTGTATGGAACTCTATGTACTGTGTCTTATTAAAATTCACTGAGAGTCCGTTTACAAGGAACCACTTAGTAATTTTCTGAAAGACAGTATTGACAATTTCATCAGTTGATTCTTGTTTGTCAGGTGTGATTGCTATACTTGTATCATCAGCAAAGAGAACTAACTTTGCCTCTTCATGAATATAGAATGGCAAGTCATTAATATATATTAAGAACAACAAAGGACCCAAGACTGACCCTTGTGGAACCCCATTCTTGATAGTTCCCCAGTTTGAGGAATGTGCTGATCTTTGCATATTATGAGAACTGCTTATTTCTACTTTCTGCGCCCTTCCAGTTAGGTACGAATTAAACCATTTGTACACTGTCCCACTCATGCCACAATACTTGAGCTTGTCTAGCAGAATTTCATGATTTACACAATCAAAAGCCTTTGAGAGATCACAAAAAATCCCAATGGGTGGTGTTCAGTTACTCAGATCATTCAAAATTTGATTGGTGAAAGCATATATGGCATTTTCTGTTGAAAAACCTTTCTGGAAACCAAACTGACATTTTGTTAGTACTTCATTTTTACAGATATGTGAAGCTACTCTTGAATACATTACTTCCTCAAAAATTTTGGATAAAGCTGTTAGAAGGGAGATTGGACGATAATTGTTGACATCAGATCCATCCCCCTTTTTATGCAAACGTATAACAATAGCATATATAAATCTATCAGGGAAAATGCCCTGTTCCAGAGAGCTATTACACAGGTGGCTGAGAATCTTACTTATCTGTTGAGAACAAGCTTTTAGTATTTTGCTGGAAATGCCATCAATTCCATGTGAGTTTTTGCTTTTAAGCAAGTTTATTATTTTCCTAATTTCAGAGGGAGCAGTGGGTGAGACTTCAATTGTATCAAATTGCATAGGTATGGCCTCTTCCATTAACAGCCTAGCATCTTCTAATGAACACCTGGATCCTACTATATCCACAACATTTAGAAAATGATTATTAAAAATATTTTCAACTTCTGACTCTTTGTTAAAGTTTTTATTCAATTTGATGGTAATACTGTCTTCCTGTCCTCTTGGTTGACCTGTTTCTCTTTAAATAATATTCCAAATTGTTTTAATTTTATTATCAGAGTTGCTGATTTCAGATATGATACACTTACTTCTGGATTTTTTAATAACTTTTCTTAATATAACACAGTAGTTTTTATAATGTTTGATAGTTTCTGGGTCACTACTCTTTCTTGCTGTCAGATACATTTCCCTTTTCCAGTTACAAGATATTTTTATGCCCTTAGTAAGCCATGGTTTGTTACAAGGTTTCTTACGAGTATATTTAACTATTTTCTTGGGGAAGCAGTTTTCAAATGCATTTACAAAAATGTCATGAAATAAATTATATTTTAAATTGGCATCAGGTTCATGATACACCTCATCCCAGTCCAACTGCTGTAGGCTTTCCCTGAAATTTGCAATTGTTAAATCGTTGACTGAACGTACTACTTTGGAGGACTGTTTAGTATTGCTGAATGGAGCTATGTCATATATTGTAACTAGCTGTGCACCATGATCAGAAAGACCATTCTCAACAGGCTGAGCATTTATCTGGTTAAACGTATCTTGGTCTATACAGAAGTTATCTATCAGTGAGCTGCTATCCTTTACCACCCGAGTAGGAAAATCAATAACGGGTGTCAAATTGAAAGAACTGAGTAATACTTCAAGGTCATTTTTCCTATTACCCTCTTTCAGAGAATCTTCATTGGAGTCCCCACAAATAATAATTTGCTTCCCCCCTGTCTGACAGATTGCACAACAAGGAGTCCAAATTTTTCAGAATTAGATGAAAATTTCCTGATGGGGGCCTATATACAGTTACAATTATAAATGTGCCTTTATTTAATTTAAGCTCACAGGCACATGCTTCTATATGTTTCTCTACACAAAACTTTTTTGTTTCTATACTTTTTGCACAATGATAACTTTTGACATATATGGCAACTCCTCCTTTCTCCATATTTTCTCTCATTACATGTGCAGAGAGCTTATATCCATTTACATTTACCTTATCCATATCAGTAACAATGTGATGCTCAGACAGGCATAGTATATCTATTTCATCCTCAGCTTCTAAATCTTCTAAACAAACCAGAAGCTCATCTATTTTATTTTTTAAACTCCCAATATTTTGATGAAATATACTTACATTATTTTTAATTATACTTTTATGAGAACCTTTCCTTATTCTAACATTTGCAGTACTCTTCCGTCTGAGCTTCTCATTGTGCTTAGGCCTAGTTCCTATACCAGTGGTCACATACTGTTCAGAGAGGCAGATTATGTCAACTGAGTAGGGTGACTTTAATTCATCAATGCAATTACCTAGGACTGAGAGACAACTTGGTGGAGATAAAATTTATGGTGATTGGTGAAAATTTATAATTGACATCTGTGACTGCTGATCAATGTGCTAGAATTGTGCTGTTTAATTTCTTTACTAAACTGAAGATTTGTTTCAATCCTCACCTCTCGTAGAACTTGACATCTTTCTGTCTTACCTATCCTAAAGAGGTGCTGCTCCAACACCTGTAACCACTGGTATTTTACCATTCATGGCAGTGCCTCCTTCCCCCCCCCCCCCTTAAATTTCCTGCTATTACCCCAGCCAGTTTCCCCTTCCCATTCCTGTTGAGATGAAGGCCGTGCCTGGTATAGTCCCACCTACTGAGAGAATCAACAGGAACCACACCAATATGAGCCGCCGCACCCGACCCAAGCAGCCGTTCCAACTCCAAATTAACTCTCCCAACAGATGAGTTCAAATGAGGCCTGTCATGGCGACCCAGGACAGATGCAAATTCAACATTGGTGTGTCTCGATGCCGACGCAATCTTTACCAGGTCACACTCTATACTGTACCCACGATCTCTGTCAATGCTGTTCCCTGGCCCACCCACAATAACCACGGTGTCTTCCCTGGTAAATCCTTTACGGAGTGAACCTAAATCCTCTGTCACCTGATCCAGACTAGCACTTGGTTTGAAAAAATTTGTGACCTGGTATTCTGGTCCTAATTCCTCCTGCAGAAGTTGGCCTACACCTCTGGCATGAGAACTGCCCAACAACAAAACTTTCTTCCTTTTCGATGACTTTCCTACATTCTTTTTCAATTTCCTACTGAAAGTTTGTTGTGTCCTGTCTACATCTACCTCTGCTTGAGGCTCATCAGTTTCTAACTGAAGCAACAGGTCAAACTTATTTTTGACATTCACCACAAAACTGTCAGACTTAGTTCTAGGCCTGTTCCTTCTGTTACCTGTTGCCACTTCCCACCTCTCTTTGTCCTTCTCCCTCCTTAACCTGTCCAGATCTTCCCTAGCCTGATCTAGCTGAGCCTGAAGGGCAGCAATTTTCCCCTCCTGTTCCACTATCTACTTATCTCTGCTGCAAATCCTACATAACCACTGATGAGCCTGATCCACTTTCCCGACACCCATGCCACTGCACTCCCCCGCCCCCCTTCCCCCCCCCCCCCCCCTCCGTGAAAAACACTACTGCACTAGCACTACTGCATCCATCACACCAAACCCCGGAACTAACAATTCTACGGCAAGTCAGGCACTTCTCACTCATGGCAAAAATAATACTTTAGCTAGAATAAATCAATTAAATTACCGAAAATCAAGAAAAGACGTTACAAGAATTAAGCCTATTCACAAATGTACGAGGGCAGTTCAATAAGTAATGCAACACATTTTTTTCTGAAACAGGGGTTGTTTTATTCAGCATTGAAATACACCAGGTTATTCCCCAATCTTTTAGCTACACAACACTATTTTTCAACGTAATCTCCATTCAATGCTACGGCCTTACGCCACCTTGAAATGAGGGCCTGTATGCCTGCACGGTACCATTCCACTGCTCGATGTCGGAGCCAACGTCGTACTGCATCAATAACGTCTTCATCATCCGCGTAGTGCGTCCCACGGATTGCGTCCTTCATTGGGCCAAACATATGGAAATCTGATGGTGCGAGATCGGGGCTGTAGGGTGCATGAGGAAGAACAGTCCACTGAAGTTTTGTGAGCTCCTCTCGGGTGCGAAGACTTGTGTGAGGTCTTGCGTTGTCATGAAGAAGGAGAAGTTCGTTCTGATTTTTGTGCCTACGAACACGCTGAAGACGTTTCTTCAATTTCTGAAGAGTAGCACAATACACTTCAGAGTTGATTGTTTGACCATGGGGAAGGACATCGAACAGAATAACCCCTTCAGCGTCCCAGAAGACTGTAACCATGACTTTACCGACTGAGGGTATGGCTTTAAACTTTTTCTTGGTAGGGGAGTGGGTGTGGCGCCACTCCATTGATTGCCGTTTTGTTTCAGGTTCGAAGTGATGAACCCATGTTTCATCGCCTGTAACAATCTCTGACAAGAAATTGTCACCCTCAGCCACATGACGAGCAAGCAATTCCGCACAGATGGTTCTCCTTTGCTCTTTATGGTGTTCGGTTAGACAACGAGGGACCCAACGGGAACAAACCTTTGAATATCCCAACTGGTGAACAATTGTGACAGCACTACCAACAGAGATGTCAAGTTAAGCTCTGAGTTGTTTGATGGCGATCCGTCGATCATCTCGAACGAGTGTGTTCGCACGCTCATCCATTGCAGGAGTCACAGCTGTGCACGGCCGGCCCGCACGTGGGAGATCAGACAGTCTTGCTTGACCTTGCGGTGATGATGACACACGCTTTGCCCAACGACTCACCGTGCTTTTGTCCACTGCCAGATCACCGTAGACATTCTGCAAGCGCCTATGAATATCTGAGATGCCCTGGTTTTCCGCCAAAAGAAACTCGATCACTGCCCGTTGTTTGCAACGCACATCCGTTACAGACGCCATTTTAACAGCTCCGTACAGCGCTGCCACCTGTCGGAAGTCAATGAAACTATACGAGACGAAGCGTGAATGTTTGAAAATATTCCACATGAAATTTCAGGTTTTTTCAAGCAAAATTGGCCGAGAAAAAAAATGTGTTGCATTACTTATTGAACTGCCCTCGTATATAAGCTAGTTTCTGATTTAAAATTCCTCTGTTTTTCTGAGATCTGTATTAAAAAAATGATGGTATACGCTATTTAATATATATTTCACTCGATGGAATGAAAAAAAGGACAATTAAACGAGATACTTTAATGTAACTCTTCAGGCTTTCCCGGCGATCTAATGACATTTTGGGTTGTCGGGTGTTCTGCCGGATATCAGCGTTGTACTTGCACGATATTTCGGTCACGTAGCTCGAGACCTTCATCAGGTGCGACCTGAGACTGCTCCTCGAGTGGACCTGGTCCAGTATTTATGCCTATGGCCTTCCCCCTCCACCAACGGCTGCAGGCGCTTCCTCTGTGGTCCGCGCCCATTCCCTGTGACCTGCTGGAGCGTTTCTGCTCCGTTTTCCGTCCGCTGCGGTTCTAGGTGTTCCCTCTGCGGTCCGCGCCCACCAAACCCGCTCCTGGGGGTTTCATCTACGGTCTGGGGTACCAGGCGTTCCCCCTGCGGTCCGCGCCCGCTCACCACGACCTGTTAGAGCGTTGCCGCTCCGTTTTTCGTCTGCTGCGGCTCTGGATGTTCCCTCTGCGGTCCGCGCCCACCAGTCCCACTTCTGGGTGTTCCATCTTCGGTCTGGTGCTCCTGGCAGTCCGTCAGGGGCTCGTTTACCATCTCCATGTCTCTGGTTCTCCTGTTTGTGTAGTGTTGCAGCTGGCCCCGTTGCTCCTTTAACAATTCCAGAGCCGGATCCCAGGCTCTGCTTAGCTGGTACCCTGTGTCACGATTCATAAGATCCTCAGCCATTTTAATCTCAATCGATTCTCTTATAACACTGTCCCAAAATCTGGGCGTTTGTGCTAGAATCTTGGTATCCTCATACTTCATGGCATGATCTAGTTCTGGACAGTGTTCAGCAATGGCTGACTTAGTCACCTGTCTTAATCTAGTGTGCCTCTGATGTTCTTTGCACCTGATCTCCACAGTTCTTGTCGTCTGGCCAATGTAGGACATGACACATTGACAAGGTATATTGTAAATCCCTAGTTTTCGTAACCCCAGGTCGTCTTTGACACTCCCCAGCAGTCCCCCGATCTTGTTGGATGGACAGAAAACACACTTGATATTGTGTTTACGCAGGATCCTACTGATTCTGGCAGAAATAGAGCCAGCATAGGGCAGATATGCCACCTTCCTTGCTTCATCTTGGTCTTCTTCAGGAACCTGTGGTATAGTGGCTGGTCGGAGTGCCCTCTCAATTTGTCTGTCCATGTATCCATTCTTGGAGAAAACTGTTTTGAGACGTTCTATCACTATGGGTAGATTCTCTTGGTCTGATAGGGCACGTGCTCTGTGGATTAAAGTCTTCAGAACCCCATTCTTCTGTGCAGGGTGGTGACAACTGCTGGCCTGCAGATATAGATCAGTGTGTGTAGGTTTTCGGTACACACTGTGGCCAATTGATCCATCTGCTTTCCTCTGGACTAGTACATCCAGAAATGACAGCTGGCCATTCTTCTCCAGTTCCATGGTGAACTTGATATTAGGGTGGCATGAGTTAAGATGTTCAAGAAACTCATTGAGCCTGTCCATCCCATGTGGCCAGATCACGAAGGTGTCATCCACATACCTAAAGAAGCATGTGGGTTTAAATGCGGCTGTCTCCAATGCCCTCTCCTCAAAACTCTCCATAAACATATTGGCAACCACAGGGGACAGTGGGCTGCCCATAGCTACACCTTCAGTTTGCTCGTAATATTGGTTTCTGTACAGGAAATACGTGGATGTCAGTGTATGACTGAACAGGTGCAACAGAGCACCATCAAATTTCTCTGCAATCAGTTCTAGTGAGTCCTTCAGTGGGACCCTGGTGAACAGCGATACCACATCAAAACTAACCATGATGTCCGAATCTGTGATGTGCAGTTGCTTGAGGCGTTGCAGGAAATCTTCTGAGTTGCGGATGTGGTGAATACATTTCCCCACATATGGAGCCAGGAGACCTTTCAGGTATTTGGCTGTTGTGTACGTAGGTGCCCCAATATTACTGACAATAGGACGTAGGGGCACACCCTCCTTGTGTATTTTAGGCAGACCATACAGTCTAGGTGGCACTGGGGCTTTTTCCCGTAGTTGTCTGATGATCTTATTGGGCATCCCTGTTTCCTTCAAGAGAGCACTAGTCTTCTTGGCCACCTTGTCCGTGGGGTCACACTCCAGAATTCTGTATGCAGGGTCCTCCAGAAGTTGGCGTACTTTCTCATCATAATCCACTCGCTGCAAGATGACAGTGGAGTTCTTTTTGTCTGCTGGCAGTACCACAATGCTGTTGTCTTCCCGTAGTTTCTTGAGTGCAAGCCTCTCCTCGGTTGTGACGTTCGATTTCGGCGGCCTAGCCTTGGTGAGGGCCCTGCAGGTCTCTCAGCGGACTTCCTCTGCCACATTAGGTGGAAGTGTGGCTGCAACTTGCTCTACTGCACTGACGAAACCTGAAATGGGTACGTTTCTAGGGGTTGTAGCAAAGTTGAGACCCCTGCTGAGTACCTTTAAGGTTGTATCATCAAACTGTATGCCACTCAGATTCGTCACCGTGTGTGTCTCTTCCATCTGCTGTGCTTTCTTGCTCATGCGGTCAAACTTTGCAGATTGGCAAGATGAGGCATTCCTTCTAGCACACTCAGCTAAAGACCAGGAGGCACGGTCTACCCAATCCCAATCTTCTCTTGTTAAGGAGGCTGCCATGTACAGATGAATGTGTAACAGCTCCCTGGCCACAACATCTAACCTGTGGTGCATATCTCGAATCCTCTCTCTCTCAGTGTAGTGAAACTACTCAGGAAAACTTATTCTAGGACACAACAACATTGTTTATACGATCCCCCTGCATGAATGATTTTTTAAATGCTAAATTTAAAACTTCAGCTTTCCATTTGCTGTCTTCTGTAGCCACAACACGCTGCTTGATGAGTGACTGGACAGAAACCTTTGACCCGATTGGTGATTTTATGTGGGTTTAGAATTTTCTCATGTTGGGTTCTCGACAAGATCTTTTGTTAATGTATGACAGTTGCCGCAGTTGTATGATTCATGTATTGATCTACTTACTGGCACATGAATTTCTACTAACTTTTATCTGTTGACATATGCACATTCTTTTTTCAACCGAGAGTGGAAGAATCTCTGCTTCTTAGCTTAACTTTGCACTAGCAATTCTTTACTCTCTCTGGTTTCTCATCATACACATCACAATACACCCATAAAAATTTACTTAAATCCTCCTTTTGAATCTGGTTAAGTTTCTTAGACCCTCTACTTTGGCTTCTACTAAACTGTTATTATATTCTAGATGTCCCCTCTCTTCAAGATAATCATTCCCTTCTTCAAAGTACCCTCTTTCACCTAAACCTCCTGATGTGATTAATACTGTTTATGCTGTTTACGGTAATCAGTTTTGTTGGTTGTGAATTTTTCATCTAGGTTCAGCGAGAAACAATTACATATTTGTGCAACAGAATCCTATTTTAACTTTTACAATCGTATCCATGCCCATAATAATTTCCTTGCTTCACTTGGGAATCACAGGGCAACACCGAACAAATGGTATGTTGTTAACTCAACAGGACAGTAATATTCACGAAAATAATCAATTTATGAAAATATAATGTAATTGGATAGATAAAAATATGTATTCACCAAGCAGTCACAGGAGAACATACATACAAAGGTTCTAAAGTTTTCAAGCTTTTGGAGCTAGTGGCTCCTTCTTCAGAAAGAAATGTTGAAGGAGTAGGACAAGGGGTGAAGAAAAAGGACTGGTGATGTTTGGGAATCATCTCTTGTCAATTTGCTTGTGAAGACATAACCCTGTCTCGAAAGTTGGTTACACTGCATTTTATCAGAAAGTTGAGTGCAGCTGTGTGTTCATGCTTCAGTTGCTGTGAGAAGTTCATGTTAATGGATTTTTACAGAGATGGGGCAGTTTGCATTAGAACAGTGAAGTGATATTGTGGAGTGTTGAATAAAGACAGGCTCCATCAAGGAATGAAAAGAAATATTTTAAGTGAAATATCCTGGTACTAAACTCCCGCAACTGGCACTATTTAAGATCTGTACAAGAAGTGGCAGGATGTAGGATCCGATCAGAATGTGCATATAAATAGGCGACCAACAGCGAGGACACCTAAAACTAGACAGAATTTGCATGGATATTACGAGAAATTCACGCAAATTGGTAAGATGGTTTTTGCAGTAGGTTGGTGTTTCTTGTACATCATGTCATTGTGTACTAAAATATAGGAAATTAAAAACCTATTGTGTGAGTGTTGTGGAAGAGTTGAAATTTGAGGATCAGGAAAAAACAGTTCATTACTGTAACTCAATTGTTAACCGTTACTGGGACTCCTTGCATTATTTCATGTCGGATGAGGCTGGTTTCATTTGTCAGATTACATAAAATCCCAGAATTGAAGATATTGGTCACAGGACAACCCACATATTCCATGTGGAGAATCTCTCTACTTAGAGAAGTTTGGCGTGTGTCGTTGATTACACCTTAAGCAGTGCCAGATATCTCGACTCTTTTTATGCACAGTTAACAGATGCAGAGAAGATGTATGCAATTTTTAAACAAGATGGAGCAGCTGCTCACCCATCCAACCAAAATATGGCTCACGTCACTAACGTGTTCCCTATATATTCTCATGTCAAAAACATACAAATATGTTGTGGTCATACACATCAATAAATATATAAATAAATAAATACACACACATATGTATACAAATTGTATTTACATTACATGTGCTCAGTACTTTCAACCTCCAAGGTGCTTGGAGTGGCTTGCAGGTTGTAGGGCACAAAGGGCACTGATGCATGTGGCTTGTGATTTGTCCTTGTCCACAATAAAATAATGTATCTTCTGTTATGAAGCCCCATCTCTTCAGATTGTCAAATCCTGATCATAATCTGTTTAAAGATTTCCACACCAGTGAGCTTTCATTGTGTCCAGGTGGTAGTTCTTGAGCTCCTGGCATCCATCTGTGCAGGTGAGGCATTGACTTCTTCCATGACTCCAGTCTTGCCTTATCTGATGAAATGGTGAACTTCTTCAACGTCCTCAGGAAGCTCTTTCACGAGCTCTGCCATTGCTGTGGTGCATTATGTCCCTCACACAATAGACTATCTTAAATGGACCATTACAAGAGATTATTCCTGCAGATTACAGTGTGTTGTTAGTAACATCATTGCACAAAGTAAGTGATGCCTTAATTTAGCTCATTCATATCTGGATTGAGACAATGCAATGAATTATAATAATGAATATTAAATAGAGATCAATTAAGTTTACGAATTGGTAAAATATGTTTCATGCAAACTCTTGGCACTTGAGAATGGCTTTTTCTGTTAAAGATCCGTTCATGTATTTTTAACCGTGTTTCTTCTCTCAGTGTTTTGACTAAAATCAGACTCGTAATAACACAGCACCAGAAGACAATGGTTGATCAAGCTGAATGATTTTTTGCTTACAAGTACAGAATCTTTTGCCATGCCAAGTCACTCAACAATCTTACAATGATGAAAGATACAAAATAAAACATACATAGGTTATTAATAACAGTATAATCTGAAATAAAACATAATTAAATTATGACACTTACATTCAGGTTTGAATTATGCAACTTGTGAACACATTAATAATCCAATGGTGGTGTACCAAAATATGTCCAATCTGGACAAGACCTAGAAAACAAAAAGCTGCCTCTTATTCCACCAATAACCTGATGATCAAAAATCTTCAAATGTTTCCAGCGGCTGCATTCAATATTTTATACAGCCATGTACTGTATCTATGGCTCAAATTATTTCTTTACTTCATTACTTAAAATTATGGTTTCACTAATAAAAGCTCAGCATGTAAATGTGCCTTTAAAATGCTCATGGCCCCATTTCCAGAATCTCTTATAAACAGGTAACTACATTTTTAAACATTATTATTATTATTATTATTATTTATCCTTTTTAATCAGTTCATTGTTACTTGGATATCAGGTGTCAGGATTACCAGTTTCATCTGGGACACCCTGAACATGTTCTGCAAGTTACAGGGTTGGTGTAGGTGGTGGTAGGTGGGTGCATAGGGCAAGTCTTACAGAAGTGTGGTTACAGGGATAGGAACCATTGATTTCATACTCACTGAAGGTGTGCTACACACTTCTGTTCACATTATACAAACAGGAGTACTTTCATTTTGACAGTTGCCATCCTTTCTATTTCAAACATTCCCTCCCATACAGCCTTGGCATTTGAGGCAAATGTATTTGTTCAGATGCAGACTCTTTACAGGAATAAAACACCATTCTCACCTCAGCCTTTGCCAGATATAACTACCCCAAAAGCATAGTTCAAAAACAGATTTCCCGGGCCATCACATCTAATTTTAGTGCTGCTGATCCCTCCAAAAAACAACTTAGGAGTACACCAAGTGTCACTCAGTAGTATTCCGGTATTGAATGTGCTTACCAGCTACTTTGAAAAGGTTATGACTTCCCAAAATTGTGCCCTGACATTTTTCCCACCACAACTAGAGTATCTTCCCATCGCCTTCCAAATCTCTGCAATATCCTTGTCAGACTGTATGATCCTTTTGCACCCATCTCCTTAGGCTATGGATTCTACCCCTGTGACCATCTCCATTGTAAGAACTGCTCTATTCTCCCTCATACAACCAACCATACCAGTCCTGTAACTGGTGACACATATCATCAAAGGAAGGGCCAGTTGTGACACAACACTTCAATACCAGCTATTACGTTAACACTGCTCGGCCTTCTACAGTAGCATGACTACCACCAAGTTATCAGTTAAGATGAATGGGCGTAGGCAGAGGGTGTAGACTGGAAGCACACAATATCATGTTGCAGAACATGCTGTACAATGTGACATGTTTCACCACATGTGCCATCTGGATTCTTCCCGAGATACCAGTTTCTCAGAACTCCACAGATGGGGACAGGCACTACAACATATCCTTGGTTCTCGCCATCCACTCAGCAATAATTTACTTTAATTTGTTTGGTCTCAACATTTCTTCACAGTAAATATTCCTTTCTTCACTTCCTTTTTGTTATTTATGTCTTTCATTTTCTGACCCATCCTTTTTTTGTGCTACCTCCCCCCACCCATCTCTTATCACATACAATGCTCTTAGCTTTCCACTCTTATTAACTCATGCACGATGTTTTCACAATAATCTCTGTCTTGCATATTACCCTGTTTTCCATCTTTAAGCTCGCAGGTTTTCAAATCTTGTTTGGTACAGTCCCCAACAATCAGTCTTCCCTTCTCATCCCATCTGGTAAGTCTCCCATGACACGGGGTTCTGTGTGACTTTTCTGAACTCTGCCCCTTTTACTAAGCCAGACTAGTCCTTTTCCTTCACCCCTTGCCCTCCCACTTCAACCCTTCTGCCAGAGGAAGGAGCCACAGAGTCCATAAGCTTGCAAACTTTTATATTTTTGTATGTGTGTTTTTCTGCTGCTGTTTGGTGAATAGATTTTTTAACTGTCCACTTATATTATATTGACAGTAATATTGTCACTTCACAATTTTACTATGTCATCCAGAAGCTCCTCTAATCTTAGCACCTATTAAAGATAACTCAACAAAATGTTGACTGTGTTTAGTTCCATCTCTTAATTTTTCAGGAACTGTTCATATTGTACTCCTTGTTTCAGACTGCTACTGTTCCAATTATCATTTTCAATATCAATATATATATATGTAGACTTCCTTGCATATCACAATCATCTTTGTTTTCTGCTTTATACAAAAGAAATTTGTTAGTTTCCTTAAATCCCATATCTTTTACCTCATCTTTGTTTATGTGTGTTTCTACTTTCGGTTGCATGGCACTCACAGACATATCAGTTTTTCCTAAGTTCTGTGCATCATTTCTTGTTTCTTTCCACCTGGAAACATTTGTAATAATTATTAACTTTCGGTGATCACATGGGGAAGACCGGAGATCTGCTGGTAAGACTGTGTTAGCCTATTTATTTGAAGTAACTGGATATCCTGAGCATACAAAATGGCAGGTTCATCCAGTGTAAATCAGACGTTCCCCACTGATCCCGTGCAACACAGCGTAGTAAGCAGACACTGTCAATAATAAACAGTTAAATAATACGCGAACACACTTACTTTAGTTTAGTTCATGTATTAAATTCCTTCTCATACAGAATCTCATCAAGATGGTGACTAGCCCAACAATACATACATATACATCCTTCTTTCATGACTAATCGGCAATAAGTCCCATTCTTTTCATAAGAGAAAACATAGATAGCAGAGAAACTATTCCATGGAGTAAATGGACGCTCCAAGGAATAATTGGGCTTGAAACTACTTTGCATTGATAATCGGTAAGATGAGAAGAGATATTTCGAGATATGTACTGAGTTATATAATTTATAAAATTTCTGAAAATATCGTGGAGAGACCGCTGCAAGATACATTACATCCATAAATACCTTCCTCCAACAGAATGAGATTTTCACTCTGCAGCAGTGTGTGCACTGATATGCAGAACTAGCATTCCTGAAAGAAGATCTGCAAGGTTCACAGGAGAACTTCTGTGAAGTCTGGAAAGTAGGAGACGAGGTACTGGCAGAAGTAAAGCTGTGAGGATGGGGCATGAGTCATGCTTGGGTAGTTCAGATGGTAGAGCACTTACCCGCAAAAGGCAAAGGTTCCAAGTTCAAGTCTCGGTCCAGCACACAGATTTAATCTGCCAGGAAGTTTCACCTTCCTCCAACATTTCGCCTTTGATGTCCACATAAATCATACCATCTAATTCTTAATAAAAGTCAGTCTGACTTCCTATACTCTCTTCAGTATCTTCAACATCATCTTTATTTTTCTCACTACTATTGAGAGTCACATCTTCCTCACTAATCTCACTGTAATTGTCTAAGACACACCCTTCACTCTTCTCACTATTATTACCTCACATAGGTTCTTCCCCCATAGTTACATGATTGCCAAGTTCACCAGCTTCAACATTAGAAACAGTAAATTAACATTTTGTATCTGAAATCGCTCCTCCAATGAATTATGGACCTTGCCATTGGTGAAGAGGTTTGTGTGCCTTAGTCATACAGAGACCTGTACCACAGGTGCTATCACAATAGAGGGAAGGAGGGATGTCTGTTGAGATGCCAGAAAAATGTATGGTTCCTGAAGAGGGGCAGCAGCCTTTTCAGTAGTTGCAGGAGCAACAGTCTGGGTGATTGACTGATCTGGCCTTGTAACATCAACCAAAATGGCCTTGCTGCACTGGTACTGCAAACTGCTGAAAATGAGGGGAAACTGCAGCTGCAATTTTTCCCAAGGGCATGCAACTCTGCTGTATGGTTAAATATTGATGGCATCCTCTTGGGTTGAAGTGTTGAATGTTAGATCTCTTAGTCAGGCAGGTAGGTTATAAAATTGGAGAAGGGGTAAGGGAAATTGATAGGCTACAGTTAAGTATTGTAGGTTAGTTAGTTAATTACGTGTTCCATTAATCAAAACCGTAATGATGTGGCACATGTCAAATGCATAAGAAATGCACACAGGAAACAAGGTTTTACTTTTTTTATTTTTTTTACGTGTTATAGTGTTATACCCAAATATTTCTGTTATCTGTCCCATTTCCTTAAATGGCACACAATGCATAAATCTCCAGATTTATTAACTCATATTCAAGAATTTATCTATGGTATAGAAGGAGTTGCCAAGGAGGTATGATTTCAGTTTGTTTTTGAAAGTATTACTGCTGTCTGTCAGACATTTTATTTCATCTGGTAATTTACCAAAAAGTTTTATAGCAGCATATTTTACCCCTTTCTGTGCCAAAGATACGTTAAGTAAAGGATAGTGTAGGTCTTTCTTTTTCCTGGTATTGTAATCACAAATGTCGCTGTTGATTTTAAACTGGTCTATGTTGTTGAGAAAAAATTTCATTACTGGGTAAATGTACTGCGAAGCACTTGTAAGAATTCCTAACCTTTTAGACAGATGCCTACAAGATGTGCGACTATGAACCCCACACATTATTCTAACTACTTTCTTTTGAGCAGTGAATACCTTTTGCTGAAGTGTTGAGTTGCCCCAGAATATTATTCCGTATGACATCAGAGAGTGGAAGTATGCAAAGTATGTTAGCCTACTAATTTATACATCCTCAAAACTGGCAATTATTCTGATTGCAAAAGTTGCTGAACCTAGTCACTTTAGGAGATCCAAAATATGACTTTTCCAATTAAGATTCTCATTTATATGTACACCCGGAAACTTAGTGTTCTCTACCCTGGAAACTGACTTCTTTTGATGTGTTATGTTTATTGAAGGAATTATACTTTTGCAGCAGAAAATTGGATGTACTGTGTTTTTTCAAAGTTCAGAGCAAGCAAATTAATAGAAAACCAATTAATAACTTTTCCAAAAATCTTATTTGTATCATTTTCTATCAGACTTTCTTTTACTGCATTAATTATTATGCTTGTATCATCAGCAAACAGTGTCAGTTCAGCATCTTGTTTCACATAAGAAGGGTGGTCATTCACACATATCAAGAACAGGAGGGGAACCATGATAGATCCTTGTGGAACACTTAATGTAATTTCACCCCAGTTAGATGAAGTGGCAAACTCCTTTGAATCACTTGAAGTATATAAAGAGACTTTTTGCTTCCTGTTCTGTAGATATGACTTAAACCACTCATATGCTGTTCCATTTATATCATAGAATTGTAATTTCTCTAACATAATGTCATGGTTCACACAATCAAATGCTTTGGATAAGTCACAGAATATTACTACTGGTGACATTTTACTATTTAAAGACTCTGTCATGTAGACAGTGAAACTGTATATTGCTGTTTCAATGGAACAGCATTTCTGAAATCCGAAATGTGATTTACTAAGTATCCCATTACTGTTGAGATGGCTGTCACTCTTGAGGACATTACTTTCTCAAAGATTTTGGAAAATGCTGTAAGCAAGTATACTGGCCAGTAATGATAGACATCTGTGGTTTCCCCCTTTTTGTAGAGAGGCCTGACAATGTCATATTTTAACCTGTGTGGAAAAATACCCTGAGTTAGTGATGCATTACATATGTGACTCAAAACATCAGCTGTAATTGCTCCACATTGTTTTAATAACTTGTTAGAGATGTCATCTACTCCAACAGAACATTTATTTTTCAAAGAGTTAATAATTTTCCTTATTTCACAAGAGGTTGTTAGATGAGACTTAAGCTGACTAAAATTTTGCAAAAGTGACTCTTCCATGTACTTCCTGGCTTTTTCTTTTGAACAATTCTCACCAATTATTTCTCCTACACTTAAGAAGTGATTGTTAAATACATTGGCTACCTGAAACTTCCTGGCAGATTAAAACTGTGTGCCCGACCGAGACTCGAACTCGGGACCTTTGCCTTTCGCGGGCAAGTGTTCTACCATCTGAGCTATCGAAGCACGACTCACACCCGGTCCTCACAGCTTCACTTCTGCCAGTATCTCGTCTCCTACCTTCCAAACTTTACAGAAGCTCTCCTGCGAACCTTGCACAACTAGCACTCCTGAAAGAAAGGATACTGCGAAGACCTGGCTTAGCCACAGCCTGGGGGATGTTTCCAGAATGAGATTTTCACTCTGCAGCGGAGTGTGTGCTGATATGAAACTTCCTGGCAGATTAAAACTGTGTGCCCGACCGAGACTCGAACTCGGGACCTTTGCCTTTCGCGGGCAAGTGCTCTACCATCTGAGCTACCGAAGCATGACTCACGCCCGGTCCTCACAGCTTTACTTCTGCCAGTATCTCGTCTCATACCTTCCTAACTTTAGACAAGCTCTCCTGCGAACCTTGCAGAACCAGCACTCCTGAAAGAAAGGATACTGCGGAGACATGGCTCAGCCACAGCCTGGGGGATGTTTCCAGGATGAGATTTTCACTCTGCAGTGGAGTGTGCGCTGATACGAAACTTACTGGCAGATTAAAACTGTGTGCCCGACCGAGACTCGAACTCGGGACCTTTGCCTTTTGCGGGCAAGTGCTGTACCTACTGAGCTACCGACGCATGACTCACGCCCCATCCTCACAGCTTCACTTCTGCCAGTATCTCGTCTCCTACCTTCCAAACTTTAGAGAAGCTGCAAGGTTCGCAGGAGAGCTTCTGTAAAGTTTGGAAGGTAGGAGATGAGATACTGGCAGAAGTAAAGCTGTGAGGACCGGGTGTGAGTCATGATTCGGTAGCTCAGATGGTAGAGCACTTGCCCGTGAAAGGCAAAGGTCCCGAGTTCAAGTCTCGGTTGGGCACACAGTTTTAATCTGCCAGGAAGTTTCATATCAGTGCACACTCCGCTGCAGAGTGAAAATCTCATTGGCTACCTGTGTACTGTTGGTTAAGATGGTCTCATTCTCTTTAACAGTAATACTACCTACCCCAGTGGTTACTTTTCCTTTCTCCCTTCTAACAACATTCCATACTGATTTGATTTTATTGCTGGAGTTGTTAATTTCTTCTCTAACATACATATTTCTTGATTTACTTACAACTTTTCTCAGTATGTTACAAAAATTTTTATAGTGTAAAACTACTTCTGGATCTTTACTAGTTCTTGCTGTCTCATACAGTTTTCTTTTTCTTTCTGAAGACACTTTAATACCTGTAGTAATCCAAGGTTTCTTTGAAAAGTTTGTGGTGTTACATTTAGTAATTTTCTTTGGAAAACAATGTTCAATAAGGGATATAAATTTATCCAGAAATATGCTGCATTTATCATTAGCATTTGGCTCATTATATACATCTTCCCAGTTTACGTTTCCTAAACTTCCTCTGAAGTAATCTATAGATACCGGGTTGAGCACCCTCACACTTTTACTTAATGGTTTCTGAAGTGTACGCCCTGTTAGGTTTTGTAAGTTAATCAGTTGTGCTTCATATACCACAGGGAAAGCATGTGTTTGACATGCATCCTGTTGCTGTACAAATACATTATCTATTAGAGTACTACTGTCCTGAACTATACATGTAGAGAAATTGGTCACTGATTCTACGTTATATGTAGTTAACAACACTTCTAGTTCACTTTTCCTATCAGAATTGCTTAGAAAGTTTACACTGAAATCATCACAGATTAATAACTTCTTCTTTTTGTCTGACAGACAGCATAATAGGGAGTCAAACTTTTTTATGAATAGGTCCCAATCTCCTAGTGGAGACCTGTGCACTGTTTCTAATATCAACACAAAATTTGCTTACTTCAACATTTCTGTATCCATATCCTTGTTTTATGAAAATGGCAACTCCTACTTTACCCATAATAGATCTACAAGTGTAAGATGCTAAATTCTACCCATTTATACTGACATTTTCCATCCCCACCGTTACATGATGTTCAGACAGACAAAGTATATCAATCTCATTCTTATTTTTGAGGTCATCTAAACACATTATGAGCTCATCTACTTTATTTTTTATTCCCTGATATTTTGGTGAAGTAAATTGATACCGCCCTTAGCTTATTCCATATTTGCTGTGCATGAAGTTTCTTTTCTTCTATTTTCCTAGATTGTTGTCTGTCTGGAATTTGGCTTTAACCTAAAAAACCTGTCTGCCTGGTCCCAATAACCACAGGGATCACCCCTTGTGTGACTGTGCCCCCCTTACAGTATCTACTAATAGAGAAGCTAATTTATCTTTCCCCTTACTATTAAGGTGCAGGCCATGTGTAGTGTAACCCCACCTACCAATAGCATCAACTGGAACAACACTCATGTGAGACTTTGCCGGTGTCTGGAGCATCCTGTTCAGCTCAGTGTTAACACACCTTACAGCAGTGTTTACCTAGGGCTGATCATGGCTCTGAAAGACCTCCACAAACCCCACATTCATGTGCCCGGTTTCTGCTCCTATTTTATCCAGGTCACTGCTAATACTAGAAATTAGTGAAGTTCAATTTCAGGTGGTATAGGACTTCTGGTCAGCTGAATATAGGGTTATAAACACTAAATTAAAAAGGGGGTAATGCAGGAGTAGGTTTAATAATGAATAAGAAATTAGGAATTCGGCTGAGATGCCCTGCTAAACCTCCAGTACAGGATAGGTAGTTTAAATTGTGGAAAGGGCCAAAATAAGCAGCTGTCATTTACACTCAAACATACAACTTTATTTATTTTTGGAACTTAATTACTGGCTGAATGAGCCTTAAGGGCAAGACCACTTTAATTTAAAATTGGCTAAAAGCCAATAACCTAAGGCTCAAACCAAATTCAGAAAAGAAAAAGACAGAAGGCCTTCTCTTAAATCAGTTCTTTCAATTAGGCTGAAGGCCCAAACAATCTGGCACCTTAAGAGCAAAACTACTTTAATTTAAAAATTGGCTGAAGGCCCGTCACTTAAGACTCAAACCAAAATAAATTTTTAAAAGGCCAAAAGGCCTTATATTAAAACAGTTTTTTAATTAGGCTGAAGGCCCAAACAGCCTGACACCTTAAGAGCAAAACTAATTTAAAAATTGGCTGAAGGCCCATCACTTAAGACTCAAACCAAAATAAATTTTTAAAAGGCCAAAGGCCTTAACTTAAAACACTTCTTTAAATTAGGCTGAAGGTCCAAACAAACTTACATCTTAAGGGCAAAACAACCTTAATTTAAAAATTGGCTAGAAGCCATACAAATACAAACAACAAGAACAAATAAGAAAAGGCAGTACACCCAATGGCACTCAAAAGTTTCTGAGGGTCGGCCTGGAATTCAAACACTAACCCTCACTTAGGTGAGACAGGCAGATGGCCCAACCATTCTCGATCTGACTACAACCCAACCAACAGACAGTCAATGGACTCACCGACAAGATAACTTCCACTCCACCTGACCAGCATACAACGGGGAGATCAATGGAACAATGTAGAAAGTATTGGCGCCCACAACCAATTATACATTGAGCTGTCAAACTGCAGACCATGCTGGACAGCAACAACATGATGAGGAAAAGCATTGCCTGAATTTATGCCAATGGCCAGGGCAGGTAACCGGAATGATCACGGCCACAAGGCAGATGATTCCACTGGTGCACTTCAATTCAAAATAACCAAGTACAGTCGAACTCCACTGAAGGGTGGCTAAAATTTGCCAGCTTGAAAACACACGTTGTTGCTCGAAGGAATGTCTTAACAGCTGACAATGAAATCCAAATGACACAATGTGACCCGTCATGACTTGCTGGTAGATTAAGTCGAAACTCCACTTTCGTGTCCAGGATTGGTGGGCCACAGACCTCGTAGCAATGGGAGCTGTACTACACATTCCTACCACACTTACATGCAGCCAGTGGCCCCGACCGAACTATGCACCGTGGAGATTCCCTCACTTCTCCATGCCAACTGACCAACTGCCCAGGCCCGGAAATGGTGAAAGGACAAAATATACATTGCGTGATGAGATGATAAACTGAACAACCAACCAACGGTTGTCCCGTTCCAATCTCCCTCCATCGGACGGTTCATGTGTGTTGCCAGTGGTCGGCGAGCACTGGCTGTTGGCGCCTCCACTACTGCTGCATCCCGACTGCACTGCTTGTCCATCTCCAACCGACTGCCAGAAAACGAGGACCCAGAAATACTATCAGTCGCTCCAGAGATGGTACAACAGTGCACTTATCGATATGCGCTGCTGCTGCTGATGCTCATGGGCAAGTGAGGCAGGAAGTTAGTGATGCCACTAAATGGAATAAGGAAATGAGGCAGCAGTACAGTAATAGATGACAAACAATAAATGGCATGAACACGAGCCGTGCATGGCTCAGCGGATAAGCTGTGAAGGTTGCCCAGAAAGTAAGGCACCACATTTTTTTCCTTAACTGAAATTAATGATACAAATACGAAATTGTTATGTATGCATTATCTGAAGTCTCCTGAGTGAGTGCACCAAGTTTCTGTCACTTTTGACAGAAATCTAAGCTGCAGGACAGTTTCAAAATGACGTCTGTAGGTGATGCACATTACAAGCAATGTGCTGCCATTGAATTTCTCACTGCAGAGAAAGAAACTGTGGGGAATATTCACAAACACTTATGCAAAATCTATGGAGCATCTGCTGTCAACAGAAACACAGTTAGTTGCTGGGCATGGAGGGTGAGGTCATCAGCAGGCAGTTCATCAGAGCTCCACAATTTACAGTGGTCGGAGAGACCATCCATAGAAGTCGTACCTGACAACCCTGACCTGGCCCCTCAGACTTCCACTTGTTTTGGGCCATTGAAGGATGCCATTCATGGAAGACATTTTGAGGACAGTGTGGATGTGATTCACACAGTGAAGCACTGGCTCTGCCGCCAGTACAAGGATTGGTTCCAACAGGGCATACACGCCCTTGTTTCACACTGCAGGAAGGCAATAGAACGGGATGGAGATTGTGTGGAAAAATAGGGTGTGTAGATAAAACACCAATCTTTAGTGTGTGTAATTCTCATTATGTTCAATAAAGAATTGCTGAAGAAAAAAATGTGGTGCATTTATTTCTGTGCAACCCTTGTACTATGTACAACTTTGTGAACACATTATTGTAGTCAAGACAGACAGAAAGCTCTCACCTAGCACAGTAGTACAACTTATATTCAAGCTAGCTCTGCAGATGATGAGGAGCCTGAAGAAATGTATGATGACATAAGAGAAATTATTCAGATAGTTAATGACAATGAAAATTTAATAGTGATTTGTGACTGGAGTTCAATAGTAGGAAAAATTGGTAGTATTTTGCACAGAGTACAATTTAATTATCACCAACACCTGGTTTAAGAACTGTGAATGAAGGTTGTACATGCAGAAGAGACCTGGTGATACTGGAAGGTTTCAGATTGATTATATAGTGGTAGGACAGAGATTTTGGAACAAGATGTCAAACCTTCACTCATTTCCTTGTTGTAAATTATAGTTGAAAACTGAAGAAATTGCAAAAAGATAGGAAATTAAGGAGATGGGATCTGGATAAATTGAAAGAACCAGAGGTTGCTGAGAGTATCAGAAGGAGCTCAGGCAACAATTGGCAAGACAGGGGAAAGGAACACAGTAGAAGAGAAACGGGTAGCATTGAGAGATGAAATAGTGAAGGCAATAGAGGAATCAAATAGATAAAAAACAAGGCTAAGGAGAAATTGTTTGATAAGAGTGGAAACTTTGAATTTAAATGATGAAAGGAGAAATATAAAATGCAGTAAATTAAACAGGTGAAAGGTAATACGAAAGTCTCAAAAATGATATTGATAGGAAGTGTAAAATGGCTAAGCAGTAATGGCTACAGAACAAATGTAAGGATTTAGGGGAAAGATAGATACCACTTACAGGAAAATTAAAGAGGCCTTTGGAGAAAAGAGAAGGAGCTATATGCACATCATGAGCTCAGATGGAAAACTAGTACTAAGGAAAGAAGAGAAAACTGAAAAGTGGAAGGAGTATGTAGACATTGTATACAAGTGAGTTGAACTCGCAGGCAATATTATAGAAACAGGACAAAAAGGTAGATGAAGATGAGATGGGAGGCAAGATATGTGAGAAGAATTTGACAGAACAGTGGAAGATTAAGTTGAAGGAAGGCCCCAGGAGTAGACGACATTCTGTCAGAAACACAGATAGCCATGGGAGAACCAGCCATGACAAAACACTTCCATCTGGTGAGCAAGATGTATGAGACAGGTGAAATACCCTCAGATTTCAAGAAGAATATATCCCAATTCCAAAGAAAGCAGGTGCAGAAAGATGTAAATATTACCAAACTATCACTACTGGCCATTAAAATTCCTACACCAAGAAGAAATGCAGATAATAAACGGGTATTCATTGGACAAATATATTATACTAGAACTGACATGTGATTACATTTTCATGCAATTTGGGTGCATAGATCCTGACAAATCAGTACCCAGAACAACCACCTCTGGCTGTAATAATGGCCTTGATATGCCTGGGCATTGAGTCAAACAGAGCTTGGATGGCATGAACAGGTACCGCTGCCCATTCAGCTTCAACACAATACCACAGTTAATCAAGATTAGTGACTGGAGTATTGTGATGAGTCAGTTGCTCGACCACCATTGACCAAATGTTTTCAATTGGTAGTGATCTGGAGAATGTGCTGGCCAGGGTCGCAGTTGAACATTTTTTGTATCCAGAAAGGCCCGTACAAGACCTGCAACATGCGGTCATGCATTATCCTGCTGAAATGTAGGGTTTTGCAGGGATCAAATGAAGGGTGGAGCCACGGGTTGTGACACATCTGAAATGTAATGCCCACTGTTCAAAGTGCTGTCAGTGTGAACAAGAGGTGACCGAGATGTGTAACCAATGGCAACCCATACCATCATACCGGGTGATCCAGTATGGTGATGACGAATACACGCTTCCAAATGGTGTTTACCGCGATGTCACCAAACACAGATGTGACCATCAGGATGCTGTAAACAGAACCTGAATTCATCCAAAAAAATGATGTTTTGCCATTCATGCACCCAGGTTCGTCATTGAGTACGCCACCGCAGGTGCTCCTGCCTGTGATGTGGCAACAAGGGTAATTGCAGCCATGGTCTCCGAGCTGATAGTCCATGCTGCTGCAAATGTCATTGAATTGTTCAAGCAGATGGGTGTTGTCTTGCAAACGCCCCCATCTGTTGACTCAGGGATCGAGATGTGGCTGTATGATTCATTACAGCCATGCGGATAAGATGTCTGTCATCTCGACTGCTAATGATATGAGGCCATTGGGATTCAGCACAGCGTTCCATATTACTCTCCTGAACCCACCAATTTCATGTCCTGCTAACAGTCATTGGATCTTGATCAACGCGAGCAGCAATGTCACGATACGATAAACCGCAATCGCAGTAGGCTACAATCCAACCTTTATCAAAGTCGGAAACATGATGGTACACATTTCTCCACCTTACACGAGGCATCACAACAACATTTCACCAGGCAATGCTGGTCAACTGCTGTTTGTGTATGAGAAATTGGTTGGAAACTTTCCTCTTGTCAGCACATTGTCGGTGTCACCAAAGGCGTCAACCTTGTGTGAATGCTCTGAAAAGCTAATCATTTGTATATCGCAGCATCTTCTTCCTGTAAGTTACATTTCATGTCTGTAACACATCATCTTCATGGTGTAGCAATTTTAATGGCCAGTAGTGTAGTTTAATAACTGACGGTTGCAAAGTACTACCACAGAAGAATGAAAAACCTGGTACAAGCTGACCTCAGGGAAGACTAGTTTTCATTCTGGCAAAATGTAGGAACAAGCGAGCCAATACTGACCAATGACTTCTCTTAGAAGATAGATTAAGGAAAGGCAAACCTACGTTTACAGCATTCGTAGACTTAGAGAAATCTTTTTACAACATTGAATGGAAGACTCTCTTTGAAGTTCTGGAAGTAACAGGGGTAAAATACAGGGACCAAAAAGCTATTTACTGCTTGTACAGAAACCAGATGGCAGTTATAAAGAGTCGAGGGGCATGAAAGGGAAGCAGTGGTTGAGAAAGGAGTCTGACAGGGTTATAGCCCAGCCTTGATGTTATTCAACTGTACATTGAGCAACCAGTAAAGAAAATGAAAGAAAAATATGAAACAGGAATCAAAAGTTCGGAGAGAAGAAATAAAAACTTTGAGGTTTGCTGATAACTTTGTAATTCTGTCAAAGACAGCAAAGGACTGGAAGAACATTGAACAGAATGGGCAACATCTTGAAAGGAGAATATAAGATGAACATGAACAAAACCAAAACAGGGATAATGGAATGTATTCAAATTAAATCAGGTTATGCTGAGGTAATTTGAATTGGGAATGAGACATTTAAAGTAGTAGATGAGTTTCCTATTTGGGGAGCAAAATAACTAATGATGGTCAAAGTAGAGAGGATATACAACGTATGCAAGAGCAAGAAAAACATTTCTGAAGAAGAGAAAGTTATTAACTTTGAGTGTAGATTTAAATGTTAAGAAGTCTTTTCTGAAAGTGTTTGTATGGAACGTAGTCATGTATTGAAGTAAAAATGGATAATAAACAGTTTAGACAAGAAGGGGATAGAAGCTTATGTAATGTGGTGCTACAGAAGAATGGTGAAGATTAGGTGGGTAGACCACATAACTAATGTATGGTGGTGGGGCAGGGGGGGGGGGGGGGGGGGTTAAAATCATAGAGAGAGACTAAGAGATGAATACAGTAAGCAGCTTGAGAAGGATTGTGGGTTGCAGGAGTTATTTGGAGCTGAAGAGGGTAGCATGGAGATGGTGCATTAAACCAGTCCTTGGATTGAAAAACACAACAACATCTGCAGCCTCCTCAATCAGCAACTTACGTAACCCAAATTCATAAAAAATTATCAGTTCTATCTTCTCCCACTAAAACTTTGTTACTCGATACATTGCAAAGATTTGTTAATGATTTCACATCTAATTTTACTTCCACACTGTGAGTAACTTATCCCAATTTTCTATGCATAACAGTGTTTGTGCGCTCCAAAATTTCCTATCAAAATATAGAGTATTCACTTCATATCAGTCTTTGTCTTGCTGCCTGTATGCTCCAAAGTTTCTCATCCTTTCATAATCTTTTCTGTCTGTTTTTTCTTGCCCCAAATTGACAGGCTGCCGGAGGGACAACCCTAATTTACCTGACTATTGCCCCTATTCTCATATCTACTGTTGTTAAATGTTCTGGTATTCCATTTCCATGATCTGTTCCTCTTTTCATGTACTCTACTTCAGTTCCTATTTCTGTCATTCCACTGTGATTCTCTCCTAGCATCTCTTCTCAGAATTTCCTTAATTTTCTCCTCCTCTCTTTCCCATAATTTCCTATATTATTGCAATTTTGATTCCTCATGGACTCCACTGTACTTGTAGGCTATTTATATTTTACATCAGTGTCAACAGTTATTTTCAACATTGTTAAAGTAATACATAATTAAATTTATTACTGAAATTTATCAATTTGCTTGATTTTGATGACAGAATTTGCTTTGATGTTTCTGAGTAACAAATTTGAAATAATCAATATTTTGAAATAAACCAGTTTCCACACTGAAATTTTATGGAATATGTATACATAACATCACTTAATGGTATCACCATCTCCAAAACATTTGATGTTGATCTGTTCGCTATGTACGGTCCCATTCTGCAGCATTACAGTGTTTACATACTCTAGCTCATCAAAGATTTCATCTGAAAGCTATCAAAGTTTTCATTTCTTTTTGTGTGCCTGTCAGGTGAGTGTTCTCTGTGAAAGATGCACACCATTGAGTAATGCTCAATTTCTGTACCAAAATAAAAAGTCTAGGTTTTACTACCAGTAATAGTATTATAAATACATCTACAGTTAACTGATTTATATATATACATAGTACTATTTCACACTGATGACCTTTTGTCTGTCCATCATGATTCACCAATCGGTGTGAAATTTTTGTAAGTGACAGAATTTGGACAAAGCTGTTTAAGCTATCATATTGCCACTTCGATGAAATTATCCCCTGAGTGGTTGCAACTATGTATAAAGTGCGCCAAACACAAATAAAACTGTTTTGCACCATTTAGTTATTATTTCACAATTGTGAGCCCATACCTAGTCTTTCACTATTCCTTCAACTAACGCAATAATAAGTTGTGCTGACTAGCATCTGATGCAGCTGCATTATTTAATGCCTAGCCTAGAATGGGACATTACTCTGGGATAACACCTGTCTGTGGCAACAGAATGATATAATGAAAGCTTATGTCATAATTGTTTAGTTAAATACTGCTTTCACTCATATCAAGTAAGTTTATTTTATCATTGTTTAATTAAATTGAGATCAAACTGTGATATATATATATATATATATATATATATATATATATATATATATATATATATATATATATGTGTGTGTGTGTGTGTGTGTGTGTGTGTGTGTACAAAGATGATGTGACTTACCAAATGAAAGTGCTGGCAGGTCGACAGACACACAAACAAACACAAACATACACACAGAATTCAAGCTTTCGCAACAAACTGTTGCCTCATCAGGAAAGAGGGAAGGAGAGGGAAAGACGAAAGGATGTGGGTTTTAAGGGAGAGGGTAAGGAGTCATTCCAATCCCGGGAGCGGAAAGACTTACCTTAGGGGGAAAAAAAGACGGGTATACACTCGCACACACACACATATCCATCCACACATATACAGACACAAGCAGACATATTTAAATATATGGTTATAATAGAGGGAAACATTCCACGTAGGAAAAATATATATCTAAAAGCAAAGATGATGTGACTTACCAAATGAAAGTGCTGGCAGGTCGAGAGACACACAAACAAACACAAACATACACACAAAATTCAAGCTTTCGCAACAAACTGTTGCCTCATCAGGAAAGAGGGAAGGAGAGGAAAGACGAAAGGATGGGGGTTTTAAGGGAGAGGGTAAGGAGTCATTCCAATCCCAGGAGCGGAAAGACTTACCTTAGGGGGGAAAAAAGGACGGGTATACACTCACACACACACACATACCCATCCACACATATACAGACACAAGCAGACATATTTAAAGACAAAGAGTTTGGGCAGAGATGTCAGTGACTGACATAGGTGACTGGTATAGGGACACCAGTTCCAAACTGAACAATCCATTGCCCTCACCCACCTAATCCTTCACCTACACATCAACTCAGCCAATGAACACACCCGTCAACTCCTATCCTTAATAAAAGTCCTTAATCTTTCCTCTCCCACGTCCACACCGGCTGTTCAGAGCATCCTCCTACAGGCCAACCGTAAATTAGAACAGCATGCCACCCTCCACCTCAAAAAACTATCCAATCTCCTGGTTTCCCACCTCCAGAAAGGCAACTCGCTCACCCTTCACAACCTTTCCAGCAAATCTCAACCTCCTCTCATTGCACACCAACCCAGTCTCTCCCATCTACTCAATCTCCCACTTCCAGCTCCACTCCCTCCAAAACCTCAAAATTCCAATCAACACAACCTGGAACCACAACACCCTAATTCAGTAGTTAACCTTTCCTCCAAACCTCTCTCTCAATCCGAAACCTCTGTCCTATCCAAAGGCCTCACCTTCAGCCCCACTCCCAGATTCAACCAAACAGCCCTCGTCAAAGATTTACTGTCCTACACCCGTACTCTCTGCTGGAAATATCACTTTGCCATGAAGAAAAATGATCCTAATCCTACTCCTAATGATCCAACTCCCCAAGACACCATCCAAATTGAACCCTGCCTGGAACAGTTCCGTCCTCCGTCACAGCGGGACCCACCTCCTCTTCCTCAAAATCACCCTCTCCAAACCTTCCAGGAATTTCTGACTTCCAGCCTTGCATCTCAATCCTTCTTAAAAAACCTTAATCCTACTCCCAACATCACCACTGCTGAAGCCCAGGCTATCCGTGATCTGAAGGCTGACCGATCCATCGTCATTCTTCCGGCGGACAAGGGTTCCACAACCGTGGTACTTGATCATCGGGAGTATGTGGCTGAGGGACTGCGTCACCTTTCAGACAACACCACATACAAAGTTTGCCGAGGTAACCCCATTCCCGATGTCCAGGCGGAGCTTCAAGGAATCCTCAGAACCTTAGGCCCCTGCAAAACCTTTCACCTGACTCCATCAATCTCCTGACCCCACCGACACCCCGCACCCCTACCTTCTACCTTCTTCCTAAAATCCACAAACCCAATCATCCCGGCCGCCACATTGTAGCTGGTTACCAAGCCCCCACAGAATGTATCTCTGCCTACGTAGATCAACACCTTCAACCCATTACATGCAGTCTCCCATCCTTTATCAAAGACACCAACCACTTTCTCAAACGCCTGGAATCCTTATCCAATCTGTTACCCCCGGAAACCATCCTTGTAACCATTGATGCCACTTCCTTATACACAAATATTCCACATGTCCAGGGCCTCGCTGCGATGGAGCACTTCCTTTCACGCTGATCACCTGCCACCCTACCTAAAACCTCTTTCCTCATCACCTTAGCCAGCTTCATCCTGACCCACAACTTCTTCACTTTTGAAGGCCAGACATACCAACAATTAAAGGGAACAGCCATGGGTACCAGGATGGCCCCCTCGTACGCCAACCTATTCATGGGTCGCTTAGAGGAAGCCTTCTTGGTTACCCAGGCCTGCCAACCCAAAGTTTGGTACAGATTTATTGATGACATCCTCATGATCTGGACTCACAGTGAAGAAGAACTTCAGAATTTCCTCTCCAACCTCAACTCCTTTGGTTCCATCAGATTCACCTGGTCCTATTCCAAATCCCATGCCACTTTCCTTGACGTTGACCTCCACCTGTCCAATGGCCAGCTTCACACGTCCGTCCACATCAAACCCACCAACAAGCAACAGTACCTCCATTATGACAGCTGCCACCCATTCCACATCAAACGGTCCCTTCCCTACAGCCTAGGTCTTTGTGGCAAACGAATCTGCTCCAGTCCGGAATCCCTGAACCATTACACCAACAACCTGACAACAGCTTTCGCATCTCGCAACTACCCTCCCGACCTGGTACAGAAGCAAATAACCAGAGCCACTTCCTCATCCCCTCGAACCCAGAATCCCCCACAGAAGAACCACAAAAGTGCCCCACTTGTGACAGGATACTTTCCGGGACTGGACCAGACCCTGAATGTGGCTCTCCAGCAGGGATACGACTTCCTCAAATCCTGCCCTGAAATGAGATCCATCCTTCATGAAATCCTCCCCACTCCACCAAGAGTGTCTTTCCGCCATCCACCTAACCTTCGTAACCTGTTAGTTCATCCCTATGAAATCCCCAAACCACCTTCCCTACCCTCTGGCCCCTATCCTTGTAACCACCCCCCGGTGTAAAACCTGTCCCATGCACCCTCCCACCACCACCTACTCCAGTCCTGTAACCAGGAAGGTGTACACGATCAAAGGCAGAGCCACGTGTGAGAGCACCCACGTGATCTACCAACTGACCTGCCTACACTGTGACGCAACAGGGAAAGGAAAATAGGGAGGGTAGCAAGGATGGAGGCATGGTTCTCAGAGCTCTGACAACCATGCCTCCATCCTTGCTACCCTCCCTATTTTCCTTTCCCTGTTGCTTCATAACCTGGGTTGTGAGTAACTGAATCTCCTTTCCCTTCTTCCCTTTCTTTCCCCTCTCTCCTCCCCAATGAAGGAACATTTGTTCTGAAAGCTAGGAACGTAAATTTTCGGTTCTGTTTTATGTGTTTTATGTGTATCTATCGGCTGTACTGAGCTGAGGTAAGTACTGGCCAGCCCCTCTATCTCTTTGTTAGTATTTGTTTCACATCTCATATGAGATTTTCCATTAATCATCTAACTTCATTTATATACATACGTACAATCAGCAGGTATGTTAATGATTACAATTGCAATTCTCTGTGAAAGGTTGAATGGCTACCTGAGTGCATTAGTATTGTTTATGTTTAGTGTTGGTATTAAGCCTGGTAGAGGATGTAAGAGGAATGAATAGTGTCACATGGGTGCTCCCTATGAAAAACTCATTGCTGCTGCATACTTGTGTCAGACAGCGTGATTGGTACGTGATGGAGTTTGAAAGGAGCAGTGTTGTGGGACTCAATTTGGGTGGCTTGTTAAATTGTCCAGTATCCCAATTTGTGAGGCATTCAGATGTGACAGTGGCCCAATTTATTTATTTATTTATTGTTCCATGGGACCACATTAAAGAGAAGTCTCCATGGTCATGGAACGAGTCAATAGATGAAATTATAACACGATTGTAGAAACAGATAAAATGAAATATAAGAAACATATTCAGTTGTAGATTGTAGAAACAGATAAAATGAAATATAAGAAACATATTCAGGTGACACGTCGTTAGTTTAAATAAAGAAAATCAAGAATGTAACACTGGAATTTGCTTAATTTTTTAGCTCTTCCAGGAGCTCCTCGACAGAATAGAAGGAGTGAGCCATGAGGAAACTCTTCAGTTTAGACTTAAAAGCGTTTGGGCTACTGCTAAGATTTTTGAGTTCTTGTGGTAGCTTTATTGAAAATGGATGCAGCAGAATACTGCACTCCTTTCTGCACAAGAGTCAAGGAAGTGCATTCCACATGCAGATTTGATTTCTGCCTAGTATTAACTGAGTGAAAGCTGCTAACTCTTGGGAATAAGCTAATATTGCTAACAACAAAAGACATTAAAGAAAATATATACTGTGAGGGCAATGTCAAAATTCCCAGACTATTGAATAGGGGTCGACAAGAGGTTTTCGAACTTACACCACACATAGCTCGAACAGCCCGTTTTTGAGCCAAAAATACCCTTTTTGAATCAGAAGAATTACCCCAAAAAATAATACCATATGACATAAGCGTATGAAAATATGCGAAGTAGACTACTTTCCGTGTTGAAATCTCACTTATTTCAGATACTGTTCTAATGGTAAATAAAGCGGCATTTAGTTTCTGAACAAGATCCTGAACATGAGCTTTCCACAACAGCTTACTATCTATCCGTACACCTAGGAACTTGAACTGTTCCGTTTCGCTTATAACATGCCCATTCTGTCTGATTAAAATATTAGTTCTTGTTGAATTGTGAGTTAGAAACTGTAAAAACTGAGTCTTATTGTGATTTAGCATCAAATTATTTTCCACAAGCCACGAACTTATTTCATGAACTACATTATTTGATAATGTTTCAATATTACACACAAGATCCTTCACTACCAAGCTGGTGTCATTAGCAAACAGAAATATTTTTTACTCACCTGTAATACTAGAAGGCATATCATTTATATAAATAAGAAACAGCAGTGGCCCCAGCACCGATCCTTGGGGAACACCCCATTTAACAGTGCCCCATTCGGACTGAACATCATTACTACTCTCAATATTGTGGAGAATTAAATTCTGCTTTCTGTTATTAAAGTAAGAGGCGAACCAATTGTAAGCTACTCCCCTTACTCCATAATGTTCCAACTTCTGCAGTAATATTTTGTGGTCAACACAGTCAAAAGGCTTTGTTAAATCAAAGAAAACACCTATCGTTCGCAACCTTTTATTTAACAGGATGTTGGACTGCATGGGAATGTGAAGTCAGGTGTAGTTGTCATCAAGGTTCCGCTCAACCACATCTGACCATGACAATGGAGGATCACCATATTGTAACTCCTTCATGTCTGTGCCTGTCGTTTGAGAATGACTGACTGACTCCCAGAAAGATTTTGTGCCATCCCGCACTATTGATCAAAGACTAGCAGCAGATGGATTAGGGAATTGCCATCCCATGTGTACACCATGGTTAGCACCAGAACAAAAACAGCTGCTTTTGGATTGATTTTATGACTGGGAAGCATGGACTGCTGATGAATGGAGTCACATTGCATTCAGTAATGAACTGTGGTTCTGCACTAGTCTAGATGGGCACCGTCAGTGAATTTGGCAGCAATCTGGGGAGAGGTGGAATTCTTACAATGATTTAGAGAGCCACTCTAGTGTTACTCCTAGCATCATAGTGTGTGGATTCATCAAGTATGACTTATGTGGCACTGATTAAGTTACCTCTCATCCAACATCCTGCATCCTCATGTGTTACCTCTTGAGCAACAATGGAGTTGTGCAAATTTTCAGCAGGATAGCAGGATAACAGTTGTCCACATGACATGTCTCTTTATAAACTGTCTGCATGATGTTGAGGTACTTCTGTAGCCAGCGTGATTCCCAGATGTATCCCCTATAGAAAATTTGTGGGGAAACCTTAGATGTCAACTACATCTCAGTGCCAGTATCTAGGATATCAAGATCAGTTGAACAGTTGCAGGCCAGCTTACCTCAGCAGACAATACAACAGCTTTATGACACCCCTCCCCTATATGGAGTTGGCGCTAGAAACAGCACAACTTAAACCTAAACACTTCTTCTATTACATTGATGACACATTCATTGTGTAGGAACATGGAAGAGAAGCCCTGAATGAATTCCATGAACATTTTAACAGCATTCACAAAAACACACAGTTCACAATGGAGTTAGAATAAGATGGATGTCTTCCATTTTTGGATATTCTTATAAGGAGAAAAGCAGGCGGCATGCTAGGACATGCAGTATACAGAAAGGAGACCCACACGTACCTATATCTCCATGCTTCGAGCTGCCATCCCCCAGCACAGCATCACACCATTCTAATGATGCTGGTTCACATAGCAAGAGCCATCTGTGACAAAGACAGCCTTCCAGGTGAGATGCAGCACTTTAAGGATGTGTTTCATCAGAATGGTTACAGCATAGCACACATTAGATGTGCATTGAGGAAGAAAAAGAGTGACACAGCCATTCACAAAGAAGAGGAAAAGAAACTCGCCTTTATCCCCTACATTGGTGCCCCCGTTAGTCAAAATTGCAAGAATAATGGGGGGAAAACAACATCAAAGCAACGTTTTGACCACCTCCAAAAATGAAAGAGTTACTGGGCTCGGTGAAGGACAAATTGCAGCTACAAGTTCCCGGTATATATAGTATACCATGCGCTTGTGGGCTCCAGTACATTGCTCAAACACAATGCTGCAACTGGCAATGCTGCCAGGAACACATTAGATATGCAAGGCTGGGGCACAAGGGCAAATCGGCCTTGGCAGAACACAGCCTTGATGAGGCACACAGCTTCCAATTTGAAGAAACAAAAATGCATTGCTGAGCCAGTGGCTTCTGGGAGAGTGTCATAAAGGAATCAGTCGAAATAAGATTACATGACAATCTCATCGACAGGGATGAGGGCTACTATTTAAGTTTGCCATGGAACCCTGCAATAGCAGCTATACACTGGGACAGTGCTCAGCTGGAAATGCTCCTTGATTCTAAGCTAGACTAATGCGGCAGGCAGCTGGTGTTGCCCGGCCCTGTGTGGGTGTGCCCCCCCCCCCCCCCCCCCCCCACCGCCACCACCAACACTGGCGGAGCGCTGGTAGGAGTGGTGGGAAGGGACAGCCGCCACATGCCGCTCACCAGTTCAGTTATATATACAGGATGGCTACAGCCCATCGACACTTTGCCAGGTGATGATGAGAATAACACTCATCAAGCCTTGAGCAGCCGCTGGTGAAGTATCAGTGCAGCAGCAGTGCAGTAGCGAGTAGCATATTTAGCTTTCATATTTGTTTTGTAGTTTGATTCTTAATTTCTTTCTGAGTGTTTGTGCACTTGCATTTTTAATTACACAAAAACCTTGTGTATTCTCATGTTTGAGAGGAGTAATAGTGCTTATTGATAGCTATAGAGTATAAATTCGTGGAGTCGTTAGATATTGGCAGTAGGATGGATAGGGTGCGTGTATGCTGTGTGCAGGCGCAGGAGGAACTGGCCACAGTTCACGAGCAGCTGAGCGTGCTGTTGGCCATGGTCAGTTGCATTCAGGCTGCTGCCTCGAGGGTCTGGCGTGTCGCTTGAGACACCCCAGGTGTTGCTTGCTGCGTCCGCTGACTCAGCCACCGAGGCACCTTCTAGTGTACCCAGTGTGTTGGGGCCGCCCTCACCTCAGGGTGAGTAGCGGGCTGCAATGCGCTCACGTCGCTCAAGGCGGAGGGCCAATGTGAAGGCTGGCTGGCTGGCCTCACCTGTCCATCCTGTCAGTGGGCAGGTGGCCGCTCCTTCAGCAGGGCCCAAGCAGGCACACCATGGGGGCAAAGGCTTGCTGGTTATTGGGAGCTCCAACATTAGGCAGGTGATGGAGCCCCTTAGGGAAATAGCGTACAGGGCTGGAAAGAAATCCAATGTGCACTTGGTTTCTCTGCTGGGGGGCCTCATCCAAGATGTGGAGGTGGCCTGGCCTGCAGCTATTGAGCGTAAGGGGTGCAGTCATCGGCAAGTAGTTGCTCACGTTGGCACCAATGATGCCTGTCGCTTGGGTTCTGAGGCGATCCTCAGTTCTTACGGGCGGCTGGCAGATTTGGTGAAGGCCGCTGGCCTCGCAAGCTCTCTATTTGTAGCATCGTTCCCAGAGTGGCTCGGGGTCCTTTGGTTTGGAGCCGAGTGGAGGTTCTCAACCAGAGGCTTCGTCGACTCTGTGACGGTCTTGGTTGCAGATTTCTAGACTTGCGCTGTTGGGTGGCGAATTGTAGGATGCCTCTAGATAGGTCAGGGGTGCACTACACAAAGGAAGCGGCTACTCGGGTAGCAGAGTACTTGTGGGTTTTCTAGGCTAGGCAGTAGTGCGAGGTTGGTTCAAATGGCTCTGAGCACTATGGGACTTAACTTCTGAGGTCATAAGTCCCCTAGAACTTAGAACTACTTAAACCTAACTAACCTAAGGACATCACACACATCCATGCCCGAGGCAGGATTCGAACCCACGACAGGAGCGGTCGCGCGGTTCCAGACTGTAGCGCCTAGAACCGCTCGGCCACCCTGGCCGGCCATAGCGCGAGGTGTCCTGATGAGCACTCACCAGTCGACGTGCAGGCAGGGAAATCAGGACACGCTCAGTGTAAAGACACTTCAGCTATCAAGATATTAGCAGTAAATTTTCAGAGTGCTTGGAATAAACTTCCTGAATTTACTGCCCTCCAGGAAGCATGTGGCATGCAAATTATTCTCGGGACTGAGACCTGGCTGAACCCTGAGATAGGAAGTACTGAAATATTTAGTGAGGGTTGGAACATGTATCAGAAAGACAGATTAGACACCATAGGAGGTGGTGTCTTCATTGCAGTTGACAAAAATATTGTGTCTACTGAGGCCGAAGTAGAGTGTGATTGTGAAGTTATCTGGACACGTTTAACAGGGCTAGGGGAAATAAAGTTAATTGTGGGGTGTTATTATCGACCACCAGGTTCCACCGTGGCAGTTCTAGAATCATTCAAAGGGAGTCTACATTCTGTATTGCAGGAGTACCCGGATCATGCTATATTTGTCGGAGGCAACTTCAACCTACCTAGTATAGACTGGGATGTCTATGGATTCATTACAGATGGTACAGACAAGCTGTCGTCTGAATTACTTTTGAACACATTATCCGAAAACTGTCTTGAGCAGCTAAATCGACAGCCAATGCGTAATGGAAATATTTTAGATCTGGTAGCCACAAACAGACCAGACCTCATCGACGGTGTCCTTGTTGAGACAGCGATTAGTGATAATGATGTTGTCATTACGACTATGGTTACAAAAGTTAAAAAGTTGGTCAAGATGGCTAGGAGAGTATTCTTACTAGAAAGAGCAGATAAGCAGTTGTTAGCATCCCACTTAGTAAACGAATCAACTTCATTTACTTCTGGTACGATGGATGAGGAAGAATTATGGGCAAATTTTAAACACATTGTAAGTCATCCGTTGGACAAGTATGTGCCAAAAAAGTTGGTTACGGACAGAAAACACCCACCATGGTTTAACAGCGCAATTCGGAGAATGCTCAGGAAGAAAAGGCAGTTGCACTTGCGGTGCAAGAAAGATTGGGAGAGTGAGGACAGACAAAAGTTAGTAGAGATTCATGCTACTGTAAAAAGAGTGATGTGCAAAGCATTCAACCACTACCACCATCATACCTTAGCAAAAAATCAGGTCGGATTGAGGGAGGACATAGAAGCAATTCAGAGGCGGGCTGCTAGATTTGTTACTGGTAGGTTCAATCATCATGCGAGTGTTACAGAAATGCTTCAGGAACTCAGGTGGGAGTCTCTAAAGGAAAGGAGGCACTACTGAATCACTACTGAGGAAATTTAGAGAACCAGCATTTGAGGCTGACTGCAGCACAGTTTTACTGCCGCCAACTTACATTTCGCAGACACAAAGACCACAAAGATAAGATAAGAGAGATTAGGGCTTGTACAGAGGCATATAAGCAGTCATTTTTCCCTCGTTCTGTTTGGGAGTGGAACAGGGAGAGAAGATGCTAGTTGTGGTATGAGGTACCCTCCGCCACGCACCGTATGGTGGATTGGGGAGTATGTAGTAGATGTAGATGGATTTTTGACGCAGCTACCCAGATGGAAGCCCGAGAAGATTTCATTACAAGTCTCATTTTGTTTCCTGCTTCCCAATCGTGGTGCTCCACTTTTTTGTCATGCAGTATGTCAGAAGTGAAATATTGGAACCCAACATATCATACTTTGAAACTTTCATAATGACTCGCATATATGGCTGATGAGAAAGTAACACCAGTGTTAAATTACAGTGAAGCAGTGACGCTGGTCAATACTTTCCTTCTTTAGACAAAATTCTAAGGAGTGTCAATACAGAGAGAGGGAAAAGGACTATTTCTAGCTTTCTGAACTTTCATGTCTATTCTTCAGGGAGGAAAGTAGGCTTAGCTACTGAAGGTTGGAAAGGAGTAGCAAGTCATTCTGATTCCAGGATGAGGACACACCACATAACCTAACAGTTATTGCAATCTAATTATGCAGACTAACAGAACTGTATGCTTTCATTGCGATACAATGTTTTGATTATATTGATGGAAGGATTTGCAGTTTATTAACTTAATTCATTGAACCAATTCTAACTTTCAGCAATGCCTATGTGCAAAACAGGAGGTCAATCTGTAGTAAAAAGTTGAAACTACCTTACCCCAGCATAGTAAAACCTTCAAGTTCATTATTAAGAAAAGTGAAACACCTGTACTATGCTCAAATCATAAAGTGCTCCAAGAATAAGACAACAACTATTTGAAGCATCATTAATAAGGACCAAACTAAAAACAGTGTCCCAAATGAAAGTGAGCCCTCAGAAAGTAGCTCTGGCAAAAGTGATACTTAAATCATTGGCCACATAATTCAAGGATTACTTCCTACCAATGGCAGCAAACATTTCACCCCTTATAAACAACCAGATATGGTTGCATTAGTTTTGCTTGTTCAGACAAAACCAAAAGACAACTAATGAGAATACAAAATTCATCAGGTGGTTAAAAAGCTGAAATTCTGCTGACTGTGTGCATGATGACATGATAGGACAACCCCAAACACATTAACAATTATTGTGGCTGAGATAAGTGTACACATTCAAAGGTGCATTATTTAGTCTAACTTTGCAGCTGTAGAATAGGAGTGTGCACAGGCAACAAAGTGTTGGAGAACAGATTTTTTTGGCTGCAGTTTTTTTTCTTGTACACAATTGTTTGTGATATACATTCTTGGAAGTGGTAGCTAATTAATCAACACTGGGACCTTCTGACACTAAAAAGAATAGGAAGAATGAAAAATTTGCTGATGATCAGTTACTGAACATATTGGAAGGTATTGATTGTGTGTTGAGAGATAACTAATTGGAGGAGAATGGCTAGAATCTAAAACACACAGAAACTTGCCTCAGTGATGATAGTGTGGAACAGAACTTCCAAATATTTTCTGTGATGCTGAAGAATCAAAAGATAAGGGTAGTGAGGGTAACAAAAGCAATAGTGATGAAGAATCACATAACATTCAGTATCTTACATTTACAAAACAAGAATGTTCATTATACTAGTAATACACCAATGGATTTACTTAGGTTTAATACTTACAGATGTCATACTTCAGTTTGTAGTTGGTTAAAAGAATGATAATGCTGTGAATATATATTTGACTGAAAATACGAAGGATAGGCCTAGGATTAGTAAGTATGCTTGTGTTTTTGAAAGTTACATTACATACAGATAATATGATATCCATCTGATAACAAGACTATTTATTTATTTATTTATTTATTCATCTGTAGACAACTTGTGTTGTATGGATGTCGTCAACTGTATACATGGAATGAGTGTATACATAATAGTACTTCTGGTAGTACATATTTCAATGGTGCAACTTAATCGTTTGTACACAAAACAAATACACTCCAATCTTAGTTACAAATAAATATAAATTTACAAATGTATTCTTGCATGGATTACACAAAACAAATACACACCAATCTTAATTACAGATAAATATAAATTTACAAAGGTACTCTTGCATGAATTGAGGTGAACACATGTCATTTACAGTATTCTTTGACGGTATAGTAAGATTTATCTGCTAAATAATTTTTTGCAGCTTTCCTAAAGGCATGTATTCCAGTTTCAGCTTTGATTTCCTCTGGAAGTCTATTATACCTTTTTAATCCATTAAATAATAAACTATTTTGGGTTTTTGTTTTGTTTTTTCGTATGAGATGCAAATGGTGGCAGGATCTAGTCCAGTGTTGGTGTATAGATCTGTTTTGTGTGTACTGGTCAATGTGTTTTTTTATATATATCACAGTCTGAAACATGTATTCACATGGTACTGTCAAGATTCCCATGGTTTTGAATAAATCAGTACAGTGAGCTCTCTTGCTGCTTTTTGTTATTATTCGTACTGCCCTCTTTTGCAGCTTGAAAATTGCTTGTATGTTCTGCACATTTGTATCCCAGAAGGTTATGCCATAACTAATTATTGAATGCACATATGCAAAGTATGTAGTCTTAGCACATGAACTATTACATACTGACATAATTATCCGGAGTGCATAGCAAGCAGTAGCAATTTTCTTTTCTAGTGCTGCAATATGGTCGGTCCAGTTAAGCTGTGAGTCAACATGCATTCCTAGGAATTTTGTGTTTGTGACACAACCTATAAGTTCATCTTTAACTTTTAGGCCTATGCTATTATGTTTTTTATTTATGTGGAAATTAATACTGGTTTTTTTTTTTAATATTGAGGGTTAATTTGTTGCTTACTACTCACTTGCATACATGATCAAGAGTTTCTTCAGCTTTGTCTCTCAATTTGTCTGGTGACTCATCACTGATAAGGATGCTGCTATCATCTGCAAATAGTATTGCTTCTCCATATTTGACACTCTGGGGAAAATCATTGATATATATTAGGAAGAGTATTGGCCCTAACACACTTCCCTGAGGGACTCCTATGTTAATATGTTCTGGTTTGGAAATGTGTTTTGTCAATCTGCTGAACTTCGTTTGTGAGATCTCTACACACCGTACCCTATTTTCCAAGTACGATTGAAACCAATTATTTACTGTTCCCCTTATTCCTAGTGCCTCCATTTTGTTTAGTAGTATTTTGTGGTCTACCGTGTCAAATGCTTTGCTAAGGTTGAGGAATATGCCTGTTACATGTTCACCCTCGTCAAGTGCTTCTAAGACAAAATTTGTGAAGTGAGCTACTGCTGAACCTGTGCTTCTTCCTGGCCTGAAACCAAATTGTTCTTTACACAGCAGGTTGTACTTGTTTAGGAAATCCATTAGTCTCTTTTTCATTATATTTTCTATTACCTTGGAAAAGGATGGGAGTAATGAGATGGGCCTATAGTTTTCTATATTTTCTGGATCGCCTTTCTTAAATAGAGGCAGGACTTTCGCACATTTTAACTATTCTGGGAAGCAGCCTGCAGTGAAAGATTCATTTATGATGTGTGCCAAAGGATGTTGTATGCTGTCAATGCAGTCCTTCAGTAAGCACACTAGCACTTCATCTAAACCTGCTGATGTTTTATTCTTTAGATTCTTTACAACCATCCTCACTTCTTCTGTAGAAGTTGGTAACAGTAACATTGAGTTATCCATATAGTTCAATTTTTGTTCAGGCTGCTTTTTGCCAAACTTTTGCTGTAGCTTGGTAGCAACACTGCTGAAGTACTCATTTACAGTATTTACTAGTGCATTTGGGTTATGTATAATAGCACCATTATGTTTAATCTGAATGTTTACTGTTTTTAATTTATTACTTTTTGTTTCCTGTTTGGTAACAGTCCAGGCTGCTTTAATTTTATTTTCTGCCTTTTCTATAATACTGTCATTGTGGGCTTTTTTTGCATCTCGTAATACTCTTCTGTATATTCTTTTGTATGTGTGATAGTAATTTAGGAAACCAGGATCACTATGGTAGTTTTTTAACCTGTTCAGTTGTTTGAGTGTTGCAGAGGATTTCCTTATTCCTTTGGTCACCCAGGTATTTCTTTTGTGTGAGTGTACTGCAGTTTGCACCTTTGGGAATGCTTCATCAAATCTGAGTTTAAATAGTGACATGAATTTAGAAAATTTCTTATTTACACTAGTTTCAGCATACACTTCTTCCCAAGTTATACTGTTTATTTGCTTGGCAAATTCTGATCTGTTTGGTTTGGAGAAAATCCTTCTGTATGTGTATGTTTTAGTTGTATTGTCTATATTTATGTTTAATTTTAGGATTTGACAGGAGTGCTCAGAAAGGCCAAGGTTATCTACAATAATTTCACAACTTTCTTTATCTATGTCTGTGATGATGTGATCAATTGTTGATGATGAGTTTTTGGCTATCCTCGTGGCTCTGTTAACTAATGGTGATAACTTATAACAGCACAATATATTCAAGAATGAGTTACAGAATCTATCTGGGTTTTGTGTGTTTATATTTAAGTCTCCACAAATGAGAACCTTCCCTTTAGGATTCGAAGCCATGTCTAGAATCTGGATTAGTTTTGCAGCGAAAGTATCTATATCACCACTGGGTGAATGGTAAATACATATTATAGTTAACCTTTGTGCCTCATCTGTCTTGCTTATCTCTATGGCTGATATTTCTATGTGTTTTTCCTCACTTACAGAATTAATATCATTTCTAATTTTATAGGCAATTCCTTGCTTAACATATATACATGATCCACCACCTCTAATGGTGGTTCTACTCTAATGACAAGCTAGTATATATGAGCTTAAATTTATTAATGTTATTTCAGTTCCTCTACACCAATGTTCAGTAATGCATGTGACTGAACTGTTTAAAGTTTGTAGTTCCACTTCTAATTGTTGCACTTTGTTTCTGACAGATTGTATATTTTGATGAAAGACTGAGAAACAAGCACAGCTTACCTTGCCTGTATCTTTTGTTTGCATTTTGTTGACAGTGACTGATGCTTTGCGTCGGTTTGTCCCAGTTTTTTTCTCCTCTTGGTGCTGAACCATAAAAAATCCTCCTTTGGAGTGATGTACTTTCTTGTCCTCTGGCTCCTTCTGACAGGGTGTGGTTTAGCTGGTGGCTTCTCCATTGGTACTGTCGTTTCTGGTGCTACTGCTGTTGTTGGCTTTGCTGTTGTCTGTCCCATTGTTGCTGTGTCTCCTGTTCTTATTGTTGGTGGTGGTGGTGAAGGTTCTGCTGATGTCAGTTCTGCTGCTGACGAGATGACTGCCTTTGTTGATTTTTCTTGTACTGTGGAATGTTCTATTACTGATAGTGGTATAACAGTTGTTTTTGTGTTGAAGGTGTTTTGAAGTAGTTTTAATTCCTTCATTATCATGTTTGCCAGATATTCTTTCCCAATACTGTTTAAGTGTAGTCCATGTTGTGTATGGAATCTACGACCTATATTATTTATATTAACACATTTAACATTTTTAAAACTTCCACAAATTTTGGCAAACTGATAGTTGGCTTTTTGTATTTCTGTATTTACACATGATTGGTTATCCAGATCGTGCCGATGTGGTGTATTCACGATTATCACTTTTGTATGCGTGAGGTTCTTCAGACACTGTTTAAGATAACGTGTAGCATTTGCAGTTTCATTTTTATATACATCGTTTGAACCTCCAATGAGTATTACACAGTCTTTATCATGTAGATTTTTAACCTCTCTAGATTCAGTCGTTTTTATTATTTCCGCTAGTGGGGCTCCCGGTTTTACTATGCTACACAAACTTCTATTAGTTTTCTCTTTAATTTTCTTTGCGAGTCCACGGCCATGACTATCTGAAAGGATGAGTATTTTATTATGCGAGTTATCTGTTACAATGTTTTTCGTTTGAGTGTCTGTTTGTATCGGTATTTTGTGACGTACTTCAAGGTCATTTTGTACCAGTATTGTCTCATGAAGTTCATACGACACTTTATCGCTGTTTTGAGATTTTTTGATGTATTTAGACTGTTCACTGGTGGTTTTAGGCCTACTATCTTGAATGTTTTTCTTCCCAAGTGACTCGTAACGGCTCGTTTTACCCTCGCTGTCTACAATTGCGAGAACTTCAAACAAGTTTTCATGCACGAAATTAACGTTGCGGTCATTGTTCACACAATTTAACACTTCTTGTTTGTTGTTTTTAAACGTAGCTTGGTTGTTTTTAAACGTAGCTTTGTTCCAGTTTTTGGAAGCAGGCGAAACGTTTTGCACCGAGTCCCGCGTGTAGTACGTACCTTGTTTTGATCGGAGATCATAATTTTCTTTCTTGAGCCATGAAATTTCTTTACGAAGCACTTCGACAATTTTCTGTAGGCTGATAATACGTTCATTTAATTTTGTTGTAACACCATTATCATTCACATAATGACTGTTTTTCACTACGGAGCTGTAATTTTCGCGCACAGGAATATTACGAACACTTGAATATGTCGCCACTACTGCAAGGAAGATCTCTAGCCTCAAAACAGAGCAGTAGTGTTGAGTGTGTGCAGATATGGCTTTATAATCATGATACACTTATTATACTTTGCTAAAAAATCCACAGCCAAGACACCCAAATAACTGATTTTGCAATACTAAGTAGGACCTATACCAAATTATTTTAACAGCAAATTATGTCAAGTGTATTACTCATGAAGAGATACTGTTAAATGAATTGATGATTCTATTGAGATGGGGATTGCCATTTATATGATACATACCAAATAAAATGTGTAAATATGGTATCAGAATGTACATGTTGAAGAATCTGGATGGTTTTGCAAGTAAGTGATCTGTGTACAAGGGGACGCTTGACAGTATAGTTGGAAAAGTCATGCTGGAAAGCTCATTTCACCTTTTTTTAAGTAGCCATATGTTGGCAATCACACACATTTACATGGATAGGCCTAATTATTAGGAAAGCCATACATTATCTAAAACCATTTTGCTTATAAAAAAAAACACTAAGCTTAAATAGGAGGAGCATCCTTAAAGAAGTATCTGCCAAACTGAGTTAAGGAAATACAATTGTTCTGTACTCGCAAAGTGTAATGATAAAAAATGGGGGATGAGATACTATATTTCCACAGAATTAACACCAGAAAATGACCTCAAAACTTCCACCAACTGTCAAATAAAATGCAAATATGCCTCACATTGATAGGCAGTATCAGATGCTTTCATACTATTCATGTGAATGTAAGGCTATATACCAGCTTAAGATAACTATTCTTTCATATAACAGAAATGCTCCTTTCCATATAGCTGAGATACCGAGTCACAGAAAGGCACAAGAAAAAGACTGTCAGACAATCAGCTTTTGGCCAACAAGGCATTTTTCAGAATTAGGCAAAACATGCGTGTACACACACACACACGCACAAATGACCACAATCTCTGGCAGCTGGAGCCAGACAGCGAGCAGCAGTGCATTATGGAAGAGGCAACCAGATGGTGGTAAGGAGGAGGCTGGCACGGGAAGGGGGAGGGATAGCAGGGTAGTGATGCTGGGAGTGCACAGGGACAAGGTGGAGAGTGGAGCAGCTAGGTGCAGTCAGGAGGTTAGATGGAGGTTGGGGGTAGAGAGAGGGTTAGAGGAAAAGGAGAGAAGTAATAAGACTGGGTACTGGGTGTGTTGGTGGAATAGAGGGCTGTGTACTGCTGGAATGGAAACAGGGAAGGGGCTAGATGGGTAAGGACAACGACTAATAAAGGTTGAGGCCAAAAGGGTTACGGGAATGTAGGATGTATTGGAAGGAGAGTTTCTACCTGTGCAATTCAGAAAAGTTGGTGTTGGTGGGAATGCTCCAAATGGCAAAGGCTGTAAAGCAGTCATTGAAATAAAGGATGTCATGTTGGGCAGCGTGCTCAGCAACAGGTTGGTCCAGTTTTTTCTTAGATTGTTGGTCGCCATTTGTGCAGACAGACAGCTTGTTGGTTGTCATGCAGATGTAGAATGCAGCACAGTGTTTGCAGCTTAGCTTGTAATCACATGACTGGTTTTACAGATAGCCCTTCCTTTGATGGGATAGGAGACAGGGCTGGAGGGATATGAGTGATGAGGCAAGGGGTTAGGAGCGGGGGTTGTGTAGGGATGAACAAGGATATTATGTCAGTTTGATGAGTGGCAGAATACCATTGTGGGAGGAGATGGGAGGATAGTGGGCAGGACATTTCTCAGTGAGACTCTCAGTATATTTAAAGAGAGACCCTTCATCTCTACAGATGCAACAGCCATTGGTGGCTAGGCTGTATGGAAGGAACTTGTTGGTATTGAATGGGTGGCAGCTGTCAAAGTGGAAGTATTGCTGGTGGTTGGTAGGTTTGATATAGACAGAGGTACTGATATAGTCATCTTTGAGGTGGACGTCAACATTGAGAGAATTGGCTTGGTGGGTTGACTAGGGCGAGGGGAAGTGAATGGGGGAGAAAGTGTCGAGTTTCTGGAGGAATGTGGATGGGGTGCCCTTGCCCTCGATCCCGATGATGAAGATGAGGAGTTTGGGATTCTGGGTGTTTAGGAAGGATTCCTCTAGATGGGCCATGAAAAGGTTAGTATAGGATGGTGCCATGTGGGTGCCCATAGACATACTCCAGATTTGTTTGTAGGTAATGCCTTCAAAGGAGAAGTAGTTGTGGGTGAGGATATAGTTGGTCATGACAACTAGGAAGGAGGTGGTTGGTTTGGAATTCATCAGGTGTTGAGAAAGGTATTGTTCAATAGTGGTAAGGCCATGGGCATCAGGGCTGTTAGTATAAAGGGAGGTGAATCAGTAGTGATGGGCAGGGTGCTGTGGTAACAGGACAGGAACTGTAGAGAGTTGGTGTAGGAAATGATTGGTATGTTTCATGCACGAGGATAGGTTGCTGGTAATAGGCTGTAGGTGTTGATGGTAGGGGTCAGAGAGAGATGGACATTGGGGAGAGGTTCTGGGACGGGCCTAAGGATTTGAGTAGAGACTGGAGATCCTGCTGGATTTCTGAAATGAGGTCACTGTGGCAGGTTTGTAGGTGGATGAATCCGACAGCTGGTCGAGTCCATCTGCCAAGTAATCCTTGCTGCTCAAAACAACAGTAGTGGAGCCTTTGTCAGCACGTAGGATTATAAGGTTGGGGTCATCCTGGATTTTCCTTTGTTTGAGAAATGCTACTTTTCAATTCACTTTACCTGTACAAAGAATACTCAGTGAGTAAAATGGAGCTGTATGAATGTAGAATAAAAAATGATATGGGAACTATTTCCCCCAATGAAAATTCGAAGAAATGTGAGAAAGATTGTCCATTAGAAAACATTTATTCTGAAAGAGTGGGAACCAAAATGCCGCCATAATGAAGACAAGCAGAAATTACCCTGGTCAGGTCATGCATAAAGATTCAACAAATGTCCAATAAATCCTAGATTCTGTTTTGAACTGCTGCATGATTAGACATAATTAGAGAATATTTTGTTTGAGACTGGGAATTCTTAATATTAGAAAAGAAGAGCTGTTTCTTCCTGTGCATGATATTTGAATGTTTTAATCACTGTTTTGTAAATGCTAGTTCAAAACAAAATGTTTATTTTTCACCAAATATAAACACTTGTTTATTGTTTGAATAGTATTTTGTTTGCATTGGTATGGATGTACCATTAAGCTTGTCTGAAATAATGCATACAATACTTATGTGTTGATAGCATGAAGGCTTTATCAGACTATTCCACTACAGCTGCCAGTAATGTGGTTTGCACCTAGCACCCTCTCATGTGCAGACATTACTTTAGCTGTCAATATTATGCGAGTATAGAACAAAAACTTCAAGGTCTTGCTTGAGTATGTTTTCAGCTTGTAGCTCATTCACACTCACAAGTTTCTGTATGTTGGTTAGTAGTTCATGCTGCTGCCCATGTCAAAATATGGTAAGAGTTAATATTTCACTGTGGCTCCTACTAGAGTCCTCTCTGCTTTCATCACTGAAGACTACAGCATGTCATGCCATCTTCGAGTGATCCTCAGACAGCACCAGTCAAGCTATGCATGTCGATGCTGTGGCATGAGTCGAAGAAGGACTAGAGGTGTGTGCGCCCATAGTTCCACTGCCACCGGCGGTGGCCGTGTGGTTCTAGGCGCTGCAGTCCGGAACCGCGGGACTGCTATGGTCACAGGTTCAAATCCTGCCTCGGGCATGGATGTGTGTAACGTCCTTAGTTTAGTTAGGTTTAAGTAGTTCTAAGTTCTAGGGGACTGATGACCTGAGATGTTAAGTCCCATAGTGCTCAGAGCCATTTGAACCAAGTTCCACTGCCAATAACCAGTTCACAACAGTTTGTGTCAACATGTCTGGGTTCACAAGCCCTCTTATCTGTGCTGTGATAGCTGTACAATCTGCCATTGCTGCCCTCACAACACAATCATCCTGGTGGGCATCTGTGCTGCATAGGCATCCAAATTATCATCTATGGGTGTGAGAACATTCATGTGCTACTGGTACCAGCATCATTGCACATCTAACACAGCATGTCCGAATTGTGTGGCAATTCTTTGAAAGGACCATCTTATCACTCAGAAGGCCACAGTTTAATCCCTTTCAAACTTGTGCAGTTGGCTGAAGGGAACATGAGTGCATCTCCATGACATGTTTGCCTGATTGCTTCAGACGTGTGCACCACACTGAGTTTTCTGGCTGTGAGCATTCCCTATTAAAGAGTAGACACAGGCTCACTGGTAGCTATGCCACTACACTATCTGTGGGTGGATGATGTTCAAATCATTATCAGTACATCTACTATCCCCCCAGGTAGCATATGCCATAATCAGACCAGAATCAACGTTGCCTTTCTAGGTGTACTAATTTCTTTTTCTGCCTCTGTATGGGGGCTACTCAGAAAGTAAGGTCCGATCGATCACAAAATGGAGGTGGCAGTAAAGATTTGATGATGCTTTGCATAAATGTAGTGGACAGTGCCTCTAGTATGCCTATCAATTGTGCCACATAGGCTTGAAAGTAATGTCAGAATGTGAGAACATAATTCATGAAATGCTGCAAGGATCAGTACTGGTCTCCCTCTTGTTTAATTTACATAAATGATCTTTCAGTGACTCTGAATTGCAGTGCAGAAGCTATAATGTTTGATGATAACACAAGCATAAATCCAAACTCAAACTCAGCAGAAACAGACCAGATACCATCTGAACACCCCTACAAGTTGTTCACAGCTAACAGTTTAAGTCTCACAAAGACTTACGTTACACAATTTAAAATGAACAATAATGATCTGTTGTGCCATAAGTAGACATTAATGGCCACACACTAAATGAAGCACATTTTATCTTTTGTGAATATATATCCTGACTTGTTCTATATCCCTGAAGGTTCTCTTTATGTATGGGATCTATGGAACGGTGTGAGTAAATGACTGAATATCAACCAGAAATGGAAAGTAAACAACCAGCTACTAACTGAATTACGAAGTCAAAGCAAAAACAATTTTAAAAAACTTATTTATTTGTTTGTTAATCATAAAATACAAAAGTAATTGGAAACAAAAAGTGTTATTAGTGACAAGAATACAGGATTTTCTTAGAGGTATATATATGGTCTTTCAAATTCCAAAAAGTAATCTTATGTTGCTGCTATTTAAAATAAAAATAACAAAGGATTATTTATTTTGTGTTCTTTATACACATATTTCTACCAAGAAAAATTGGTAGAAAGTTAAAAACAGAAAAATAGGCTGTGAGAATTTTGTTGTGGAATGAAACTATATATGAGTGGTATGGAGCACCACTAATAAATATGTTAGTGAATGTTGTGTATCATCAAAATAACAGACAGGTATCGGATTTATGTGTTTCTTGTTATTACTGTGTAACACACAACTGCATTAGCAGCACAACAGGAACCCATATGGTTCATCCACACAACCGAGATTCATTATTGATGGATTGGAGTAAGGCAATTATACACCACCTACAACAGAACTTACTCTAGATAGATTGAGGCAGCTAAGGCAGGCCATCACAAATATGTCCAGAATGAATAAATATATTGAGACGCTACATTTTTTTCAAGTTATAGCAGACAATACAGTGAATTTCCCAATATTCACAAGTAATTTTTATTGACATAACATTCATGGGACATGATCAAACAGTATCAAGATAACTAATGACTCTGAGCACTGTGGGACTTAACATCTGAGGTCATCAGTCCCCTAGAACTTTGAACTACTTTAATCTAACTAAGCTAAGGACATCACACACATCCATGCCCGAGGCAGGATTTGAACCTGCGACCATACCAGTCACGCAGTTCTGGACTGAAGTTCCTAGAACCGCACCATGGATGTGTCTCACCATCAGGGGAAGAGGTTCCATGGATATGATCAAACAGTAACAAGATAACAGCACCATGGACCTGTCTCACCATCAGGGGAGGAGGTTCCATGAATGTCTACCATATTACCCCAAATGTAAGCAAGGACAGAACTCAGGGTATGGTTTATATGTGTATTATCATGGCTATCATACCATGTGCTTAAAATGTTTCCTTGAGCATTGCTGCACACTATGAAGTGATTCTGGTGAAACAGCCTGCACATTGAATTTCATCTGGAATCAATGCGTTACAAGGCATTTCATTTCTTTGGGAGTCATCAGTGTTTTGTAATAAACTTCTTGCATTAAATCTCACCACAGGTAAAGGTGTAGATGTGTTAAGTTAGGTGAGTCTGCAGACCATTTCACATTTCCTGAACAACTGTTCCAATGCTCTCCAAATGTCCCCTTAAGAGGGTCTGTCAACATACGTGTGGAATGAGACGGATATCCATCATGTTGGTACCACACTGACTGCCTTATGTTCAGTGGGATGTTTTCCAATAACTGCAGCAGTAGTATATCTTAGGAACTCACATTACTTGATTGTATTTAGAATTCCATCAATAACACAGAGACCAGTGTTGCAGGTTTTAAAAAGCATGCACCAAATATTGAAAGACCAAGAACATTCTTTGAGTCAGCATGGATTTTCAACTGATGATTAGTGGACTTTGTGAAGACTGACTTGCCTACGGTTTGCAAATGATGCTTCTTCCTTAAACAAAATTTTGCTTAGATATGCCGCCTCACTTTGCACTTTTTGTAGATAACATTGAGAGGGCTGTAATCAAATTTGGATAGCCACTGCCATGAAGCTGTAGATGTAGTGAAATTTGAAGAAGACGAAATATGATGGAATGCAGTGTTCGCAGAACGCACATTTGATTGATACCTCTTGTACTTCCGAACTACCAGTTAGTGACATTTGCATTGTGTGTTACCCCTTTAAAATGTTAGTTTAATATCTTTCATCAGTTGCTCTTCTTTTCCCTTGGCATATTTTACTCTCCACACTACAAGTTTCTAGATCTTTATTTATAACGTTTACAAAGAGAGAGCATGACTGCTTGGCACAATCTGGACACTCTTCAATGTACAACTGCACCGCTTCTGTATCAGTTTCACAATGTTCACCATAAACAATGCTCAGTGCACAATGTGAGTGTCTCAATAGTATTACAAGCAAGTTGTCTGATTGCTACAACAGCAGAACACAGACTGGTGGGCTTCATTCACTCAGGTAAACACAAGAACCATACCTGAGTTTTGTGTTTGCTTACATTTAGTATAACAGGGGAGATGTTGATGGAACCTCTTCTACTGGTGGTGGAACAGTGGTTTGCAGTGCTGTTATTCTGATAATATTTGACCAAGTCCCACACATGCTCTGTCATTGAAGTTCTCTTAGAAGCTTCTTTCAAGTGCCACAGAAAAAAAGTATATACTTCCATTAGAACAGAAAAAAGTAAGTGTCATAATTTGGAGACTATAAATGATGAAAATTGCTTGTGAATATCAGGGAACTTGCATTATAGTCCACTATAACTAGGCAAAAACTGCACTCACACAAAAGTTATACCTGCTCTGTTTTACAGCAAGGCATGCTTTGGTAAACATATCAGATAAGGCAGGATCAAAGATATGCAAACATATTTTTTCTCAAAGTGAATGGAATTGTAATTATAGAGGTACCTGTAATAAGTTATTAAGGCAGAAAGTAAGAAAGCCACATTAATAAAAACATTGAGAAAGGTGAGATCAAGTTGTGATGGCAAAGTGAGAAACTTTACTTAATATGTGGAAAACTTTTTAGAGAAATAAAAATAGAAGGTACAGTTAGATGCATTACAATTTAAGAACTGAATGGTAAGGTACAACAACATTTATAAGCTTTTTCCAATCCATGATTGTATAATGCAGCAAACCCTGGTAACAATATCTGTTTTTTCATATTTATAAGCATTGATAGTACAAATCCTTACTTGTTTAGTAAATAATGACAATGAAGATGCAGCTGTTTATAATAATTACTATCCAGCATAAAGAAGAGAATTAACTGGTATTACCAATGAAGATTTCTAATTTAAGACAAGGGCTATAAGAACTTTGATAAGGTACATGAGAGAAAATCTTAGTTCACTTCCTTAGATTATTGCTCAGTATCACATGATCATTCATTCAAAATTTCTCTTCTTACATGAGAAATATGCACATGAAACCGATAACAAGGTCAGCAGAAATGGAGCAACTGCTGAAACTGGATGAATAACGAAGAAAATGATGGGTTATTAGAAGGACAGAGAAACACAGCTAAAAATGAATTGAAGTCAACTCAACACACGTACAACATATTTTGACTGCATCTTTAACTCACTCACTTTTATGTGTGTAAAAGTTATTCACACTTGTAATCTATGCTTTGTACATGAAATTCATAAATAACTAAGAAGGAAAACAGCAATGACTGCTTGCAAAAATAGTTACAGTCAGACTAGATATGTAATTTATCAGTGTTGTCAGTTCATTCTTTTCAACCAATCAGAAGCAAAAGCTCATACAAGTGGATTGGAAGAGCTGTGATGAGGTTTGACAACAGAAGTCTATGATGTATTATATGGAGTTTCAGTCTGATTTCCGTTACTCTGTACATTATTCCTATTACATATAGCTGCTCAATGGCACATATTATTTCTTTAAGGTACAGTAAATTTCTGTTGTTCTTGTTATTTATTTTGATTGGCACAATGTTTGAAAGAACAAATTCCATTGTCTATCTGAACATCAGAAAACCTGTTCATTATCTGCTGAGCCTTCAGGCAGCAGAATTACCACTGATGATTTTTCTTGTTCATTTCCTAGCACCCATGCTGGCATAGTATTGAAGTGTTTTTTTATGGGTCTGTTCCTAAGACGTAACAGTTGTAGCACTTCCGGTCTTACATAAATCTCATCATTTGACACACCTGTAAGATAAGTAAATTTTAATAATGAATTTGAGCTTGTGATGTAGCAGATCAAGCAATTAAACAAGTAGAGAACATTTTAACTTTGTCAGAGAGCATATTAACTAGATTTTATACAAAAAAATTTGGAGTTAATTGCTGCTGTGGCTTGAATGTCAATATCTGTATATCAGACTATACTGGCTATTTGAAACTAGATATTGAAACATAGCAAGGTTGAACTTTTAGCAAAGTATGCTGTTGGGAAAAGTGGTCATGTCTGTTGGGCCATGGGCATGATGTCAAAGTGCACCCAGAGTTTCTGTAAACTATTGTTGATTTGAACATGTTACAGTCAGTGTGTAAAGCATATGAAGACAATTGATAAGTATCAGACAATGAAAATGTAACACCAATGCATGTTACTGGGTAAAGAATTAATATTTAACAAAGCTCCCAATCAGGAAATTAAAAATCAGAGAGACCAAATCACACTAGTTAAATAGCTATGAGAATATTCAGTACCAAACAGTGATTAATATGATAGTATATGATAAATAATAACTATAGCCTGCATGTTTATAATGTAAATCGCTGTTATGGGATTCTGTTCCTGACAAAGTACTAATGGTTTTTGAATTCGATGCATTTTAGCATGATTCTTATAACATCACAAAAAGCTGATTAGAAAATACAGTGGTCTCATATGGCACACTGTTGTTATCTGTTTGATTATTATGTTATTTGATACACTGAATTTATACATGTCATTTGAATGCACATTTTAATAATTAATGGATTTCAGTGAACACTGAAATAATCATCTACTGTCTTTATCATCACCACAGTACACACATACATCACATGATCATAAAGCATCTCTTATAATAGAATTTTTTAAATTTATACCTGTCATGTGAATAATAACATCGGACAGTTTAAGAGGAAGGTGGTCTTAGGTACACAAGAATAGTTGCTAGAAGCCCCATGGATGGTTCTGGCCAGGATATTGGATGTAAGAGAAATGTTGAAGCTATCCCAGATCACCAAATAAATTTCCAGCCAGGAGATATGAACATCCATTCCCTCTTTTCAAATAATATCTTGATAACAACTTAGTGAAATTGCTATAAAGAACTTAGTAATTTATTTTCATTTTCCATTGATCATTTGCGCAATAAATCTTAATAGTATGGACTGAGTCATTTTCATTTACACTGCAAATTAATTTGTAAATATGGAAACATGCTGAACATTTTTAAGTTGTTTTATTTTTATTTATTTATTTTTTTATTTTTTATTGCTTATACATATGTGAGTTACTAATTCTCACCAAACACCTTTTACACATTACAGTAACAGAAATTCTTCTATAGAATAAAAGGAGTTGTCAAGGAGAAACTTCTTCAGTTTGTTTAAATATTTTACTTTGCTGTTTGTCAGACATTTTATATCGCTTGGTAATTTGTCAAAAATTTTAGTTGTGGCAATGTGCATCCCTTTTGTGCTACAAATAACATTAATGTTGAGTATGAAAGTAATTTTTTCTTCTGGTATTGCAGTTATGCACATCATGATTCCTTTTGAACTGCAGTGGATTATTTACAACAAACTTTATGAGGGAATAAACATACTGTGAAGCAATAGTCAGGACACCCTACACCTTAAACAGATTTCTACAAATATGTCAGCTTACTGATTTGCCTCTCCCCAAGATTTTCAATGATTCTGAGTGCAAATATGGCTGAACTATGTTGTTTCAGGAGTTCCAAAAGTGCTTTTTCCAGTTTAAATTCACATCAGTGTGGGCACCTAACAATTTTGAATTTTCCACCCTGACTGTTATTTTCTCACCATGAGTTAAACTTATTGGTGCAGTACCGCTAGATATGCAGAACTGAATAGGTTGTGTTTTTTAAAATGGAGGGTGAGACCAATTGTAGAAAACCAGTGAATGATATGTTTAAGAACCTTGTTTACCATTTCTTCTGTTGCTGCATGTATTCTTGGACTGAGTACAATACTAGAGCCATCTGTAAAAAGAACTAATTCTGATTGTTGTACAATAGATGGAAAATAATTTAAATATATGAGGAACAGTAGTAGATGTAAGGCTGAGCCTTGGGAAACTTAGTTTTCTACATATTTGACTCTTGGTCTGTCTATTTTTTGCCTTCACCCTCCCATATCTATCATAAACAATGCACTTAGCTTTTTGCTCTTATTAACTCATGTATGATGTTCTGGCAGTAATATCTGTCTTGCATATTACCCTAACTTCCACCTTGCAGCTCTCAGGTTTTCAGATCTCGTGCAGTACAGTCCCCAACAATCAGTCTTTCCTTCTCATCCCATCCTGCAAGTCTCCCCTGACCTGGGGTTCTGGGTTACTTTTCCAAACTCTACCCCTTTCCTATACCTCACAAGTCCTCTTCCTTCACTCCTTCTCCTTATCTTTCAACCCTTCTGTCAGAAGAAGGAACCACTGGCTCCGAAAGCTTGCATATCTATACCTTATTTACGTCTGTTGCTGCCACTTGGTGAGTACATTTTTTTTTTTTTTTTTTTTTTTATCTGTACAATTACATTAGATGAGAATATTGTGATTCACACAGTCAAATGCCTTAGATAGGCTGCAGGAAATTCCAAATGGCACTATTTTGTTATTTTATTCTCGCAATATTTGGTGATTGAACATGTAAATGGCATTCTCAGAAGAGCAACTCTTCTGAAATCCCAACTGTGATTTGCGGAGGATATCATAATTGCTCAGGTGAGATGCTATTCTAGAATTCATCACCTTCCCAAAAAATTTGGAAAATGATGTCAGTAGTGAAACCATTCAGTAGTTATTGACATCTGTTCTAACACCTTGCTTAAAGAGGGGTTTAACAAGGGCATATTTCAGTCTCTCTGGAAAGATGCCTTGAGTTAGTGATACATTACAGATTTGAGCTAAGACAAGGCTTATTATATGGGAACAAATCTTTAGTCCTCTACTGGGAACACCATCAAATCCAGATGAGCTTTAATTTTTAGAGGATATATGATTTTCTTAATTCCAGAAGGAGAAGTTTGTGTTATATTCATATGACTGAATTTTGTGAAAGTTGCTTTTTCAACATACTGCTGTGATTTTTCTCTTGTACTGTTTGTCCTTATACTTTCTGCTATATTTAAAAAAATGATTATTAAATATATTTGGTACCTGTGACTCACCATTTATAGCCTTTCCATTCAGCTCAATAGTGATGTTATCCTGTTCTGTTACTGATTGCCCTGTTTCTCATATCACTATATTCTATATAGCCTTTCATCTGTTGTTGAAATAATTGATTTCTGACATTTTACAGATGTTCCTTGATTTTTAATAAGTTTTCTTAGTAATTCTGAGACGTTTTTGTAGTGTGCAACTACTACAGGATCTCTTCTTGTTTTCACCAATAGATATACTTCTCATTTCCTTTCACAAGATACTTTACTCACTCTAATGATCCATGGTGTTGTACATTGTGTAATGTCCTCTCTGATTAGCTTATGCAGGAAGCTAATTTCAAATAATAATATGAATTTATCATGGAGTAGATTTAATTTTATGTTGAAATTTGATTCATTATAAATTTTATTCCAGGTTATCTCTTTAAACTATGTTTGAAAATATTTGTCCTGTAGTAATTAATTATTCTGATTTCCACTGAGGAGTATTTATACTGTAAGGCACTGTCTTATTTATCCTGACTGACTTTGCTTTGTGATCAGCGAGATCATGGGTTAACAATTGTTTTCTTACTTTGAGTGTCACCAAAGGAAATACCATCAGTTAGGGTTCTGCTGTCTTTATTCACCTGTATAGGAAAGTTAATTATTGAGATCAAATTATAGAATCCAAATAAGATTTCCACATCATTTTTCCTATCAAAATTCCTTAGTAAATCTACACCGAAGTCACCACAGACTATTAATGCTTGCTACTACCTAACTGACAGTGTAGCAGGGAATGGAGACTCCTCATAAACAGTTCAAAATTTTCCAGTGAGGAACTATATGCAGTTACAATTAAAAGTGATCTATTTTTCAGTATTAATTCACAAGTGTGATGTTGGCACAAAATTTACTTGTGTCAATGTTTTTGAAGTTGTGTTCTGTATGAATATAAATAACTTTCAATGGAGAAATAACAGTGGCAACTGGTGGCAAATATTTTTTTTAATACATGTACCTAGGTTTTGACACTTCTAAGGATGTCTGCATCAGAATGAAAATTTAAAAGCAATGAAGTAACTTTGCGAGAAGGCAATAATCAAAGTTTAGGGCAGACATGCTCAAGTCAAAAATTAAAAATTAAAAACATTCCAGCTTTGGTATGTACATCTATATTTTATGGAAGTAGCTACTTCTGCAGTCACACAGCATCTACCTGGCTTTCATAGGATTGTTGTTTATGAAACCCATGTTGATGTCTACAGAGGAGATGTTTGATCTATAGAAATGTCATAATATGTGAGCATAAAACATATTCCAAAGTTCTACAATAGATCAATGTCAAAGGTATAGGCCCATAATTCCGTGCATCTGTTCAACATCCCTTCTTGAAAAGGGGAATGACCTGAGCTTTTTCCAATCATTAGCAATGCTTCACACCTCTGGAGACCTATGGTTCACTTCTGTTAGGAGTGTAGGAATGAACTGGTATCCAGTCAGGTCCAGTGGCCTTTCCTCTTCTAAGTGATTTCAACTGCTTTTCTATTCCTTGGTCACTTGGTATGATATGTGTCATTTGCACCTATGCAATGATTTAAAGGAGTAACTACCATGTGATCTTCCTCTGTAAAATAGTTTTGTAGAAAGGCTTTTAGTAGTTCAACCTTTTCTGTGGCATCCCCTGTTTCAATGCCATTATGACTACTAACATGGTTGTCCAAGCATGGGTAGTCTTTTTCAGCCCTCACAGTTTTACTCAGCACGTATCTGTCTAAAGCATGTTGTATTATGCTCTTCAAATCCGTCAACTGATGCAGAACACTCAGTGCTGGAAATGAAATTTTTGTGTTTGCTTGTCAGGCAATCTGGAATTTGTCTCTTGTCACCCTTGTTAAACAGAAAGATCTTCCTACCATTCTTTGTATTCCTGTTTACAGCCATATTCAGTGAAACTGTAATGGACTTATGATCACTGATTCCATGTTCTGTGCTGATTCAAAAAGTTCATGTCTTTTTACCACCAGCAGGTATAAGATTTTTTTTCATGAATTGGTTCTCCAATTAACTGTTCATTATAATTTTTGGGGTAAGGTACTTAGAGAAATTTCAAATGATTCTCTGTGACTACTACTAATCCTAATCACTTGACTCTCCTAGACTATAGCAGATAAGTTAAAATCTCCACATGGTCAGGAATATTACATGAAATGTTTTCCAAGTTTCCCCTCAGGTGTTCCTGCTGAGGCAGGGAGTCTATAAAGGCATCCAGGAGCCAAGTTTGTTCTGTGTTTAACACTTATCTGCACTCAAATTTTTTCACATTCTGAATCAGTATTCATCTAATTAGATATTATTGTATTTTTTATTGCTATAAACATACTTTTACCACCAGCATTCATTCAATTTTTATGATATACATTCCAGTTGGAGTCCATATTTCATTGCTGTTGACATGCAGTTTCATCCAACTATTTGTCCCTAGTATTATGTGGGTATTTTTTACTATCTATAAATGAGACTAGTTCCGGAACCTTCCTATAGATGCTCTTGCTATTAGCTACTACAGTATTAACATTTTGTATCTCCAATCTTCTATGATGAATGCTATTCTGTATGCACTTAGAATGTGTCTTGTCAGGTGTGTAGAGGGATTTCTCTATCCTAAGAAATCCACATGTGCCTGCTGCACATACTCCAGTACCCTGGTAGCTGCTTCCTGCATGTAGTGCACACACCTGACCTAGGGGGCTATACATTTCTCCACACAATAGCAGAGGTCACAAAATCCACATCCACGATGATCAAGGAATTGTCTGAGCCTCTGTTTCAAGCTTCCCTATTACCTCCAAACCAGAGGACCATGGCCATTTGTGGGAGCGACGCTGCATAATGTTAGCTATGTTTTCACTCTGTGAGCATGACCCACTGTCTTCACCAAATCAGCCTGCTGCCTGTAGGAACTAAGGACGGTCTGTGAATCCAGGCAGCAGGCATCAGTCGTACTGACAAGAGCAATGATTTGCAGCCGAGTGCACCCAGTGTGCTCAGTCACTGCCAGCAGAGCCTCCTCCACATCTCAGACTAGACCCTCCAGGCAAGCAGACAGAGTGGACACTAGCCTTTTCCAACCTGCTCTGGCCATAACATTGCCCTTGCCATGGGCCCTTACAGAGCACACAGATCAGAGCAAACTGTCTTTGCTGTGTGCGTACCATGAAGTGTATAACATTTTAGGCCATGTATCGTATACTGATATACTGAATTTGGTAGTGTATTTAATAGTACAGCACTGTTTGCCTCATGCTGTGTACAACAACAAGATCAAATACTGGCAAATAACACCCATAAAAAATCATCACCACAGCAGAACACAGTGTCATTACAGTTTTTTTCAAGATAAGAAAGAAACTGAAAAAGGAAACAAAGGACCAAAAATGCAGCTGCAGGAACAGATATAAGTGTTAACTAGACTTAGTGAAAGTTTAACAATCATGAACAGCACATATCTAAATTTATATTAATGTCTTAGGAAGACATTTGGCAACTGCTTCAGACACAAAATGTTTAAGACATTTGAACTTAATTGTTCAGGTTGTTGATCTGAAAGGAAGAGTATGATACATATCACATACCTTCCCCTGATGAAGTGGAAATAGTGTCCTCTGAATTCTTTTCCCTCCAGCTTAACTCCTGTAAAATACATGTGAATTAAACGAACAGTTAGCAAATGAATGTCCTAAGTGCATTGACACTTGTGAAACTGACAGCACTCAAAATTTATGGGATTATATAAATTATATTATTTACGCAAATTACTCAAGGTGTATAGTTCACCACATTTGTTTTGAGTTCAACTCAAAAAATATTTTACTAGGGAGATCAGCTGTAGTTAAAACTGAGATGATTAGAAAGAGGATACTTTTACATTTGTCCTCCAAAGCTCAGTGTTGTTTCTTGGTGCATGGTGGTCACAATTGATAGGTTAATAGTGGAACAATCAAGTTTTACACACTTTCCTTCAGAGATATACAGAATGAGGGAGGAACAGTGTATACCATCCATAGAATAACTCTTAGGCAATCTTAACCAAAAGGGCTGGGAAACATTGTGCTAACATTCTCAGTACAAAAATAAGGATTCTTTACTCAATTTTGATAATTTATACTAAAATAGGTATCGATCATTACTTATCAGATGGGATTTTCAGGAACTGCAAATCACAAAAAATGGTAATCAGTCCATATGTGTTCCAATGTGTCACAGAGTCTACTTATACATCTGTCCCCACATGCACCAGTATAGTTGGCTCGCAATGTCCTTCCTAGTTCCTGATTGACTTAGGCCAGTAGAAGGTGGCAGACTAGAGGCCATGAAAGTTTTATGCCTGTCTACTGCCAACATTAGTGATCTAAAATACAGTACCTATGTGTACTGTAGCCATTATGAAGTGATTGCCTTGTTGTACTGTGCCAACTCAGTAAGCACACGTGAAGTGCCAGAACTTTGTCAGGAAAGTGCAACTTGTTCTCCCTGTACTACCACAGTCCCTGTAGCTGCCAATGTGTTGGGCTCCAGTAGGTGGAGCTTGCTTCCTCCACTCCTCACACCTTCCTGAAATTTCAGTCAGGACATTGTGAACAAACTATAAGTGTGTAGCAGAGGTACACAACCCTCCTCTCCTACCTATTTAATTTGTATATGGTATATAAGAATAATAACTATCTGTGTACAGCCAACTATCTCTCACTGTGATGTGTGCATAAAAGGAGGTAATATATTTGTTCATTAATCCTGGAATACATACTTTCATAATTTTAAGAGTGGACTTGTGTCCTTCACCTGGGGAACATTGGCAACATTTTGAGACTTATTACATAAGTTTATTAATTAAATGTAACCTAGTTTATGACTTGTCACAAATGAAAGTTGAGAGCATTGACTTTGGACCTAGAGTTCTGTCAAAAAACCCCATAAACATGTATACATTCCCATGCACCAAAAGCCGGCCGGTGTGGCGGAGCGGTTCTAAGCGCTACAGTCTGGAACTGTGCGTCTGCTACGGTCGCCGGTTCGAGTCCTGCCTCGGGCATGGATATGTGTGATATTCTTAGGTTAGTTAGGTTTAAGTAGTTCTAAGTTCTAGGGGACTGATGACCTTAGAAGTTAAAGTCCCATAGTGCTCAGAGCCATTTGAACCATTTTTGAACCATGCACCTAAGGCCTAACAAAATTTCCTTGATCCTCATTTTTCATATCAAACTTTGAGTCTCTATGGAAGCTTCACTTCAGGCATTGGAATGATGAAAGACATACATTATTTTTGTACCTCCTCCATAATGTTGCCATTCACTGACATATCATCTGTATTATTTATTAATAATGATTATGTGATTCATCTTCCTGCCAATGCCTGGAGGAATATTGCTGTGGAACTTTATTTTATTTCTCTCTACAGTCATTTGAGATTGGTAACCATGTGCCTCCTTCTTTTACTAAATCCTGAAATGGAAACAAGTACTTTCCCTTGGTGGCCGAACTTCCCAAAATGGGGGACTCCTGGCCCACTATGCCATATGCTCATTTCCATTTCCATGGCAGCACAGCTGCTAGCCAGTGGAGGTTTCCTTTCGTCCTCCTCTGGGAGACCAGGGGTATGTCATTTAGCTTCCCTTTCAAACTTAGTTGGCAGTATCACATCTTAGCAGAAGAACAGAACTTTCACACTGTTCTTAAAATTGTGCCTGCTGGGTAGAATCTTCTCTAAGTCTTCTCTGTTCAGAGAGTAGAGGGCAACAGATACTTGTGTTTTTTCCAACCCTAATTGGGTTAACATCTCATGCTTTATGGTGGGTGTGGGCAACTGGTCAGTTTGCCACTCTATCCATAGAGGACTGATGCTGAGGGTTGTGACAAGTTTAGGGAGAAAAAGATTGTGAGTTGAGAGTCCGCTGAGAGGAGCTTGTGAGTATCGATGCTGTACTGAAATTTGGAGATGTAATTCTAGGTGGACTTGGATTTTATGAGTTAATATCTGTTTAAATGTGTGGCACCTTCAGGCAAAGGGAGTGACTATGTTTATATTAAAACAACTTTTTGCCTGTGAAATATGTTACATCGAGTGAAGCTTGGTGTCAAAAATTCAGTTTATTAGGGGACCTTGTATCTGTTTGTGTAGATCCTTCATGTAGGTATCATTAGGCTTGTACCCATCCTCCCCATTTAAAATCACCAAATTCAATTTCATGTGTGTAGCATTAATTCATTTTATCATAATAATAATGGTGAGTTAGTATTGTATTTCACACCATGTGCAGAGCAGCATGTAGTCTTCAACCAATGTTATTTAGTTGGCAGCCATTTTCCCATTAAATGAATCCTTGCAAAGTTTTACTGTCAGTGGTAGTCACAGTTTCCCACTCTTATGCTTCACTGTTGATCTGACAACCTGAAGGTAGAGTATGATGCAGAAACCTATCCTTAAATAGATTATAAACCTTATGTTTCACTGAGGCTTATCAGTGCTGATTGTCATACAAATTCACTTAATTCCCCTGCCTCATATATACAGGGTTATTACAAATGATTGAAGCGATTTCACAGCTCTACAGTAACTTTATTATTTGAGATATTTTCACAATGCTTTGCACATGCATAAAAAAACTCAAAAAGTATTTTTAGGCATTCACAAATGTTCGATATGTGCCCCTTTAGTGATTCGGCAGACATCAAGCTGATAATCAAGTTCCTCCCACACTCGGTGCAGCATGTCCCCATCAATGAGTTCGAAAGCATCGTTGATGCGAGCTCGCAGTTCTGGCACGTTTCTTGGTAGAGGAGGTTTAAACACTGAATCTTTCACATAACCCCACAGAAAGAAATTGCATGGGGTTAAGTCAGCAGAGCGTGGAGGCCATGACATGAATTGCTGATCATGATCTCCACCACGACCGATCCATTGGTTTTCCAATCTCCTGTTTAAGAAATGCCGAACATCATGATGGAAGTGCGGTGGGTCACCATCCTGTGGTACGTTTAGCTCCCTGCTTGCTTTATTCGTCGACTTCCGCGGGCTACGCATGAAACTTGCCTGCACGCGTTCAACCGTTTCTTCACTCACTGCAGGCCGACCCGTTGATTTCCCCTTACAGAGGCATCCAGAAGCTTTAAACTGCGCATACCATCGCCGAATGGAGTTAGCAGTTGGTGGATCTTTGTTGAAGTTCGTCCTGAAGTGTCGTTGCACTGTTATGACTGACTGATGTGAGTGCATTTCAAGCACGACATACGCTTTCTCGGCTCCTGTCGCCATTTTGTCTCACTGCGCTCTCGAGCGCTCTGGCGGCAGAAACCTGACGTGCAGCTTCAGCCGAACAAAACTTTATGAGTTTTTCTACGTATCTGTAGTGTGTCGTGACCTTATGTCAATGAATGGAGCTACAGTTAATTTCTGAAATCGCTTCAATCATTTGTAATAGCCCTGTAAGTATGGGACTATTGCTATTACAACTTGACAATGAGTTGTCCTGATAGTGTCCTGTTCAGTGCTAAATAATGTCACTAATTAACCGGATTCTTGAATGCTAAATCTCTAGTCCACTAAGATTATTCAGAATCCCATTCTTTTATACACCGAGGTGATAAAAGTCATAGGATACCTCCTAATATAATGCCAGATCCCATTTTGCTCCGTGTAGTGCAGCAGCTCAACACGGCATGGACTTAACAAGTTGCTGGAAGTTCCCTGTAGAAATACTTAGCCACGCTGCCTATATAGCCGTCCTTAATTGCAAAAGTGTTGCTGGTGCACAATCCGTGCACAAACTGACCTCTCGATTATGTCCCATAAATGTTAGTGGAATTCATGTCAGGTGATCTGGGTGGCCTAATAATTCGCTAGAATTGTGCAGAATGTTCTCCAATCCAATTGTGAACAACTTTGGCCCAGTGACATGGCGCAATGTCATAAAAAAAATCCGTCATTGTTTAGGAACATGAAGTCCATGAATGACTGCAAATGGTCTCCAAGCAGCGGAACATAACCATTTCCAGTCAGTGATGGGTTCAGTTGGACCACAAGACTCAGTCCATTCCACGTGAACACAGCCCCCATCAACATGGAAGCACAATTACCTTGCACAGTGCCTTGTTGTCCAATTGGGTCCATGCCTTCATTGGGTATGCACCGCTCTCAAACCCTACCATTAGCTCTTACCAACTGAAATCTAGGGTTTTCTGACCAGGCTACGTTTTTTCTGTCATCTAGGTTCCAGCCGATGTGGTCACAAGCGCTGCAGGAGAATTCATACTGTATGCGAAGACTCTCGCGTCCGTCGTCTGCTGCCGTAGCCAAATTTCGCCGCACTGTCATAACGCACACGTTGGTCGTACGTCAAATATTGATTTGTTCTTTGTTTCAAACAGTGTTGGTTGTCTGTTAGCACTGAAACTCTACACAAACGCCACTGCTCTCGGTAGTTAACTGAAGGCTGTCGGCCACCGTGTTTTCCATGGTGAGTGGTAATACCAGAAATTTGGTTTTCTCGGCACACAATTGCCTTTGTGGGTCTCGGAATACTGAAATCCCTAACCATTTCAGAAACGGAATGTCCTATGTGTCTAACTCCAACTACCATTCCGCGTTCATAGTCTGTTAATTCCCGTCTTCCGTCCATAATCACGTCGGAAACCTTTTCACTTGAATAACCTGACTACAAATGACATCTCCGCCAATGCCCTGCCGTTTTATGCCTTCTGTACGCGATACTACTCTGTGTGCGTGCATATCACTATCCCGTGACTTTTGTCACCACTGTGTATACCAAACACGTTTAAAAATTGTCTTGCTAAGAACGCATGCTGAAGTAACTTCGTTACTACGTGGTCATTCCGGATAGTTTATTTTGTTTGGTTCAGTCTGTTTAAATCATAGGGCTTAAATGTTTCACAATCATGTCAGAATTCAGTACTACCCTGCACGCTTAGTGAACGAGCATTCATAAAATTTTATGTGTACAGACTGAAGCGGCTGCGAAAATTTGTACCCAGTTCAGGAATCGAACCAGGCTCTCCTGCTTACTAGGTAGGCACTAAGCTGCCTTGGCACAGCGATTCACACAACTGCACGGATTACCCTGGTATGGCTCTCTCCTCGATCCAGATTCGCACTGCTGCGCCAGTCTACTTTAAACTCCCCCTTACACACGAACAGAATTGCGTAGGCCCTCCATGTTCTGAAATAGAACCTCAGCATCGAACGTAAATGGGGGATCCGGCCCGAAACCCAGAAGCAGGTACTTATACAAACGAAATGACATAGTTTCAGAGACTTTACTGGTTTCATACAGATATGATTTTATGTATATAGAGTGAAGTGGTGGGTGAAAATTTGTACCAGGGTTGGGTATCAAACCTGGGTCTTCCACTTACTAGGCAGGCGTGTTAGACACTAAGACGCCTTAGTGCAGTGGTGGAGGAACAAGACATGCGAGGGTAAACCGTGCAGTTGTGTGAACCGCTGTGCCATGGTGGTTTAGTGGCTAACACAACTTCCTCGTAAGCAAGAGATCCAGGTTCGAGTTCCGTTCTTGGTACAAATTTTCACTTGCCACTTCAGTCTATATACATAAAATCGTATCTGTATGAGACCAGTAAAGTCTCTGAAACTACGTCATTTCATATGTAACGATAAAATGGCGGATCACGTTACATTTTTGGTCCCAGCAAGCCAGAGTAAATTCCTTAAAGTAGAAAGTTAAGATCCCCATTTCATGCGGTTGGCTCGCAACATAGTGTAGTAATCTGTGCTTAATCTCAGAGTTAAGTATTGCTGCGCTTAATCCGAAATTTGTCTTCAGCATTACAGTGCATCTGCATCTACGTATATGCAATGCAAACCACTGCGAAGTTCATGACAATGGGTACTTAGAATGGTACCACATGTTTAGGGTTTTTTCCCGTTCCATTCACGTATGGAGTGTGGGAAGAATGATTGTTTAAATGCCTCTGTAATTAATCTAATCTTATCCTCATGATCCTTATGCGAGGGGGTTGTCTTATATTCCTAGAGTCAACATTTAGAGCCAGTTCTTGGAGCTTTGTAAGTAGGTTTTGTCTGGGTGCTTTACAACTATCTTCAAGAGTGCCATTTCAGCATATCTGTATCACTCTCACGTACAAACAAACCTGGGGCCATTCGTGTCACCCTTCTGTGTTAGTCCTATTTGGTATGTATGCCACACACTTGAGCAATATTCCAAAATGGGATCAGGTTATTTATAATGAATCTCCATTGTATACTGTCTGCATTTCCCTTGTATTCCGCGAATGCACCAAAGTCTGCCACCTACCTTACCTACGACCGAACCTATTTGATCATTCCATTCTACATCCCTACTAAGTGTTACGCCCAGTTGTTTGTTGGAGTCGAATGTTTCCGCAGCTAACGCATTTACGTTTATGAAGATTTAAAACAAATTGTCAAAATTGTAATCAGTTTGAATAACAGGGCTCCTAGCACAGACCCCTGGGGCTCGTCTGAAGTTACTTTTACTTCTGTCGACGACTTTCCTTCCAAGATAACACGGTGTGCTTGCAGGTACACAACCGACTTTTTTCTATTTTATGCACATTATTTCAGCGACCAACCCAGTACTTCTTTTCATGTGCTGTGAGTTTTGCTGTTATGTGCGTTAGCTGGCTGGACCCCACCGCAGTGGCTGGAGTCTAGACAGCGAGTGCACATCATCATCATCATCATCATCATTTAAGACTGATTATGCCTTTCAGCGTTCAGTCTGGAGCATAGCCTCCCATATAAAATTCCTCCATGATCCCCTTTTCAGTGATAACATTGGTGCCTCTTCTGATGTTAAACCTATTACTTCAAAATCATTCTTAACCGAATCCAGGTACCTTCTCCTTGGTCTGCCCCGGCTCCTCCTACCCTCTACTGCTGAACCCATGAGTCTCTTGGGTAGCCTTGCTTCTCCCATGCATGTCACATGACCCCACCATCTAAGCCTGTTCGCCCTGACTGCTACATCTATAGAGTTCATTCCCAGTTTTTCTTTAATATCCTCATTGTGGACACCATCCTGCCATTGTTCCCATCTACTAGTACCTGCAATCATCCTATCTACTTTCATATCCGTAACCTCAACCTTGTTGATAAGGTAACCTGAATCCACCCAGCTTTCACTCCCATACAACAAAGTTGGTCGAAAGATTGAACGGTGCACAGATAACTTAGTCTTGGTACTGACTTCCTTCTTGCAGAAGAGAGTAGATCGTAGCTGAGCGCTCGCTGCATTAGCTTTGCTACACCTCACTTCCAGTTCTTTCACTATGTTGCCATCCTGTGAGAATATGCATCCTAAGTACTTGAAACCGTCCACCTGTTCTAACTTTGTTCCTCCCATTTGGCACTCAATCCGTTTATATCTCTTTCCCACTGCCATTACTTTCGTTTTGGAGATGTTAATCTTCATGCCATAGTCCTTACATTTCTGATCTAGCTCTGAAATATTACTTTGCAAACTTTCAATCGAATCTGCCATCACAACTAAGTCATCTGCATATGCGAGACTGCTTATTTTGTGTTCACATATCTTAATCTCACCCAGCCAGTTTATTGTTTTCAACATATGATCCATAAATAATATGAACAACAGTGGAGACAGGTTGCAGCGTTGTCTTACGCCTGAAACTACTCTGAACCATGAAGTCAATTTACCGTCAACTCTAACTTCTGCCTGACTATCTATATAAAGACTTTTTGCTTGCAAAAGTTTGCCTCCTATTTCATAATCTCGTAGAACAGACAATAACTTCCTCCTAGGAACCCGGTCATATGCCTTTTCTAGATCTATAAAGCATAGATACAATTCCCTGTTCCACTCATAACACTTCTCCATTATTTGCCGTAAGCTAAAGATCTGGTCCTGACAACCTCTAAGAGGCCTAAACCCACACTGATTTTCATCCAATTGGTCCTCAACTAATACTCGCACTGTCCTTTCAACAATACCTGAGAAGATTTTACCCACAACGCTGATCAAAGAGATACCTCTGTAGTTGTTGCAATCTTTTCTGTTTCCATGTTTAAAGATTGGTGTGATTACTGCTTTCGTCCAGTCTGATGGAACCTGTCCCGACTCCCAGGCCATTTCAATTATCCTGTGTAGCCATTTAAGACCTGACGTTCCACTGTATTTGATGAGTTCTGACTTAATTTCATCCACCCCAGCCGCTTTATTGCACTGCAATCTATTGACCATTTTCTCCACTTCCTCAAATGTGATCCAATTTCCACCATCATTCCTATCCCATTCTACCTCGAAATTTGAAACATTACTGATCGCATTTTCACCTACATTGAGCAACTCTTCAAAATATTCCCTCCATCTGCCCAAGGCATCCACAGGATTCACCAGCAGTTTTCCTGACCTGTCCAAAATATTTGTCATTTCCTTCTTACCTCCCTTTCGAAGACTGCTAATTACACTCCAGAATGGTTTTCCAGCAGCTTGACCCGTCGTCTCCAACCTGTTTCGGAAGTCTTCCCAAGATTTCTTCTTGGATGCTGCAATTATCTGTTTGGCTTTGTTTCTTTCTTCAACATAACTTTCTCTGTCTACCTGAGTTCTAGTATGTAGCCATTTCTGATACGCCTTCTTTTTCCATTTACAGGCTGCCTTGACTGTGTCATCCCACCAAGCTGTTTGCTTCATCCTACCTTTACACACTACTGTTCCAAGACATTCTTCAGCCACTTCTAGTACTGTGTCCCTGTACCTTGTCCATTCCTTTTCCAATGACTGTAATTGACTACATTCAACTAACTGGTACCTTTCTGAGATCGCTGTTATGTACTTGTGCCTGATTTCCTTATCCTGAAGTTTCTCCACTCTTATCCTCCTACATATGGACCTGACCTCCTGCACTTTCGGTCTCACAATCCCAATTTCACTGCAGATTAAATAATGATCAGTGTCATCAAAGAATCCCCTGAATACACGTGTGTCCCTCACAGCCTTCCTGAATTCCTGATTTGTTATTATATAGTCAATGACAGATCTGGTTCCCTTGCCTTCCCAAGTATACCGGTGAGTGTTCTTATGTTTAAAAAAGGAGTTTGTGATTACTAATCCCATACAGGCACAGAAATCCAAGAGTGCACATAACAGCAAAATTCGCGATACCTGAAGATGAAGACTAGGTAGATCGTCGAAATATTGTACGTAAAATGGAAAGAACAACTCGGCTATGTATCCAGAACCACACTTTTAATCAATCACTCCGAGAAAGCCAGAAATCACATAACAAGCTTCGTCCTCCCCACCAAGAAATCCTCAATCCTGTCACAAATTTTGTTTAATACGGTAATCCATATAATAGTACTTTTTTAATAATCGTTGTTTTAATGACATGATCCTGCTGGAAATGGCTCGCTCTTCCTCTGGCCTGCAAACCGATACGTCCAGTCACTTATGCGGGGACACAGAGTTTGGTGTTAAATCTAAACCAAAAGGATGTTTAAACATGGTGTTTTATTGTTGCAGTAGCTGAAAAACAGGCATGGCCAGGCTGTTCATTTTCCAATTATCTTTTAGCAACGAAAACAAAAAATGAACTGTGTTTTTAGTGTAATATCAAAAAATTTCATTTCCTTGTATTTGTGAAAACACCTTTGAAATTACGAAACAAATGTATAAGCACAGTATCCGTATTACACAGTTTCGGTCCACAGGGCGCAGCTGCTTCTCTTCTCTATGACTATTGTTTTCGCCTGCAGCTGTTTGCGCTTCGCACCTGAAAGCTGTCAAAAGTGCAGCCAGGTGTCAGGGATTTCCTTAAGTTGACTCGACTCTGGGAATGTCTTCGTAGTAAAGAATAAATGTCTATAACTTTATGCATGATGCCGCAGTTTTTTACGCATCTCAGAATTTATGACGTCATATCTCCTGAATTATGTGTGGTACCATGAAATAATACTGTAGGTGGATTTAGCGGCATATGTGGATACTGTCTGCGAAATTTATTGCGAATAGATTTTGTAGCAAAGGAGCAATAAATTTAAACATCATGCGTGATGCGGCAGTTTTTCACACATCTCATCGTTTATGATGTCATATCTATTGAACTATAGTCGTCAGGGGGATCTTACCTCCACAGCGATTGTTGACCAATAGTAAGAGATACGTGTACCAAGTTTGGTTGAATTTGCTCCAGTGATTTAGGAGGAGATGTGGAACATACATACATAGATCCATTTCTATAATATGTATGGATGCTACATCTACATCTACATCTACATCCATACTCCGCAAGCCACCTGACGGTGTGTGGCGGAGGGTACCCTGAGTACCTCTATCGGTTCTCCCTTCTATTCCAGTCTCGTATTGTTCGTGGAAAGAAGGATTGTCGGTATGCTTCTGTGTGGGCTCTAATCTCTCTGATTTTATCCTCATGGTCTCTTCGCGAGATATACGTAGGAGGGAGCAATATACTGCTTGACTCTTCGGTGAAGGTATGCTCTCGAAACTTTAACAAAAGCCTGTACCGAGCTACTGAGCGTCTCTCCTGCAGAGTCTTCCACTGGAGTTTATCTATCATCTCCGCAACGCTTTCGTGATTAGTAAATAATCCTGTAACGAAGCGCGCTGCTCTCCGTTGGATCTTGTGTGTCTCTTCTATCATCCCTATCTGGTACGGATCCCACGCTGCTGAGCAGTATTCAAGCTGTGAGCGAATAAGCGCACTGTAACCTACTTCCTTTGTTTTCGGATTGCATTTCCTTAGGATTCTTCCAGTGAATCTCAGTCTGGCATCTGCTTTACCGACGATCAACTTTATATGATCAATCCATTTTAAATCACTCCTAATGCGTACTCCGAGATAATTTATGGAATTAACTGCTTCCAGTTGCTGACCTGCTATTTTGTAGCTAAATGATAAGGGATCTATCTTTCTATGAATTCGCAGCACATTACACTTGTCTACATTGAGATTGAATTGCCATTCCCTGCACCAAGCGTCAATTCGCTGCAGATCTTCCTGCATTTCAGTACAATTTTCCATTGTTACAACCTCTCGATACACCACAGCATCATCCGCAAAAAGCCTCAGTGAACTTCCGATGTCATCCACAAGGTCATTTATGTATATTGTGAATAGCAACGGTCCTATGACACTCCCCTGCGGCACACCTGAAATCACTCTTACTTCGGAAGACTTCTCTCCATTGAGAATGACATGCTGCGTTCTGTTATCTAGGAACTCTTCAATCCAATCACACAATTGGTCTGATAGTCCATATGCTCTTACTTTGTTCATTAAACGACTGTGGGGAACTGTATCGAACGCTTGCGGAAGTCAAGAAACACGGCATCTACCTGTGAACCCGTGTCTATGGCCCTCTGAGTCTCGTGGACGAATAGCGCGAGCTGGGTTTCACACGACCGTCTTTTTCGAAACCCATGATGATTCCTACAGAGTAGATTTCTAGTCTCCAGAAAAGTCATTATACTCGATCATAATACGCGTTCCAAAATTCTACAACTGATCGACGTTAGAGATATAGGTCTATAGTTCTGCACATCTGTTCGACGTCCCTTCTTGAAAACGGGGATGACCTGTGCCCTTTTCCAATCCTTTGGAACGCTACACTCTTCTAGAGACCTACGGTACACCGCTGCAAGAAGGGGGGCAAGTTCCTTCGCGTACTGCGTGTAAAATCGAACTGGTATCCCATCAGGTCCAGCAGCCTTTCCTCTTTTGAGCGATTTTAATTGTTTCTCTATCCCTCTGTCGTCTATTTTGATATCTACCATTTTGTCATCTGTGCGACAATCTAGAGAAGGAACTACAGTGCAGTCTTCCTGTGTGAAACAGCTTTGGAAAAAGACATTTAGTATTTCGGCCTTCAGTCTGTCATCCTCTGTTTCAGTACCATTTTGGTCACAGAGTGTCTGGACATTTTGTTTTGATCCCCCTACCGCTTTGACATAAGACCAAAATTTCTTAGGATTTTCTGCCAAGTCAGTACATAGAACTTTACTTTCGAATTCATTGAACGCCACTCGCATAGCCCTCCTCACACTACATTTCGCTTCGCGTAATTTTTGTTTGTCTGCAAGGCTTTGGCTATGTTTATGTTTGCTGTGAAGTTCCCTTTGCTTCCGCAGCAGTTTTCTAACTCGGTTGTTGTACCAAGGTGGCTCTTTTCCATCTCTTACGATCTTGCTTGGTACATACTTATCTAACGTATATTGTACGATGGTTTTGAACTTTGTCCAATGATCCTCAACACTATCTGTACTTGAGACAAAACTTTTGTGTTGAGCCGTCAGGTACTCTGTAATCTGTTTTTTGTCACTTTTGCTAAACAGAAAATCTTCCTACCTTTTTTAATATTTCTATTTACGGCTGAAATCATCGATGCAGTAACCGCTTTATGATCGCTGATTCCCTGTTCTGCGTTAACTGTTTCAAATAGTTCGGGTCTGTCACCAGAAGGTCTAATATGTTATCGCCGCGAGTCGGTTCTCTGTTTAACTGCTCAAGGTAGTTTTCAGATAAAGCACTTTAAAAAATTCACTGGATTCTTTGTCCCTGCCACCCGTTATGAACGTTTGAGTTTCCCAGTCTATATATGGCAAATTAAAATCTCCACCCAGAACTATAACATGGTGGGGAAATGTACTCGAAATTTTTTCTAAATTATCCTTCAGGTGCTCAGCCACAACAGCTGCTGACCCAGGGAGCCTATAGATACATCCAATTACCATGTTTGAGCCTGCTTTAACCGTGATCTTCACCCAAATTATTTAACATTTCGGATCTCCGTCTATTTCCTTCGATACTATTGCACTTCTTATCGCTACAAACACGCCTCCCCCTTCACTGTCCAGCCTGTCTCTGCGGTATACATTCCAATCTGAGTTTAGGATTTCATTATTGTTTATGTCTGGTTTCAGCCCACTTTCTGTCCCTAGTACTATATGGGCGTTGTGACCCTTTATTAATGAGAGCAGTTCTGGGACCTTTCTATAGACGCTCCTGTAGTTTACTATTAGCACATTAATATTGTTATTCCCTGTTGCATTTTGCCTACTCCTACCTTGCCGCGTCTCAGGGGGCGTCTTGTCGGGCCTAGGGAGGGAATTCTCTAATCTCAAAAAAACCCATGTGCACTCCACACGTACTCCGCTACCCTTGTAGCCGCTTCCGGCGTGTAGTGCACGCCTGACCTACTCAGGGGGACCCTACATCTCTCCACCCGATAGCGGAGGTCGAGAAATTTGCACCCCAGATCACCGCAGAATCGTCTGAGCGTCTGGTTTAAGCCTTCCACTCTTCTCCAAACCAGAGGACCACGATCGGTTCTGGGAACAAGACCACAAATAGTTAGCTCAGATTCTACCCCGCGAGCGAGGCTTTCCGCCTTCACCAATTCCGCCAACCGCCTGTACGAACTGAGGATGATCTCTGAACCCAGACGGCAGGAGTCATTGGTGCCGACATGAGCAACAATTTGCAGTCGGGTGCACCCAGTGCTCTCTATCGCCGCCGGCAGGGCCTCCTCCACATCTCCGATGAGACCCCCCAGCAAGCAGACAGAGTGAACACAGGCCTTCTTCCCCGACCTTTCCGCTATTTCCCTAAAGGGCTCCATCACCCGCCTAACGTTGGAGCTCCCAATAACTAATAAACCCCTCCCCCCGTGTGCCTGCTCGGACCTTGCTGAAGGAGCGGCCACATGTCCACTCACAGGCAGAGCGGGCGATGCTACACGGCCGGCCTCCACATTTACCCACCGCCTCGTGCGCCGCGAACGCCGCTGAACCCGCCACTCCGCTTGGAGAGAGGGTGGCCCAACCGCGCCCGGTACCCGCGAAAATGTCTCGACAGCAGGGACAGTGGGTGAAGCATGTAACACCTGGGGTGTACCATGCGACGCAGCAGACTCCCCACTGCCGCTACACTCCGAGGCAGCAGCCTGAAGACGGCTGACCGCGGCCATCAACACGCTCAGCTGTTCGCGAACAGTGGCCAGTTCCTCCTGCATCCGTACACAACAGTCACACATCCTATCCATCCTAAGAAATCAATTTACTGTAGAGAGTTAATCAACTTTTAACTAGACTGCTATTTCACTAAAGGCGGCTGATTGTTGACTAACCTGTGGTTGCTAGCCACTTCTTGTAGAAAACAAATAAAAGAGCACTACCTGTCTCTGGACTGTATTGAAAACAAACACTAGCACTACTGGCACTATGGCTGACTAAAGGGACTCTCTCTGGCTGTATTCAAAACAAACACGAAATCTATGGAACACTATTACTAGCACTCGACAATTAAAGCTTCCTAAAAGCAAAAACACACGGAAGAAGAAGTGACAAGTAAGAAAAATACTGTTAATACTTAAATTAAGGTAGCTCGCTGTGAGGCAGACGGCAGTTACGACGACACTGTGGAGCCTGCAATGAGTGGATAACCAGGAACAAATGAAATTGGGATTCTCAAGTGATTTCTGGGAGTGTTAGTTGTTATAAAAAAGTGCTGACTTCATATTATTTTGTGATACACTGGAAACCGCTCGTGACAATGCAACGAAGATTGACATACAATGTGCAGTGGGTATTAGACTCTGCGTCCAGTTGTGACTGTTGATCGTTATCGCCATATGATAACACAGTTTTTATGACCACAATTGCAAGAACTGTATGTGGAACGCATGTGGTTCCACCAGGAGAGGGAAAGCACGCCACACTAACGTTGAACATCAAGGTTGCTGAGAATAAGATTGCCTGCTCGTCTCATCTCTCGCAATGGCAATCATAACTGGCCACCGAGTTTGACATCATGACAAATCTCGTGTTTATATGATCAATCCACGAACCATCCCTTAACCCAAGGCGGGAATTGGACGTTCCATTGGCCAAATTCAAGCTAAACTTTGCTCTAGTATAGTCGAAAATTGTGTGGATATCTGCAGACGAAGCGGGGTGGAACACATTTGCCTGTTTCATGTTTAATCTCAGTCTTTGTGTTCCGTATTGGCGGTTGACATAATAACACTAGTGGTTTTCAAATAAAGTATGTGTTTTATTATTAAATTAAATATTGCATTCTTTATGGGACACCCTGTACATAATATGTAAAATTTAATATCTATGAATAAAAAGTTATCATTAACTGGCAAATACTGGTTCAAAATCAATTATGTACCTTAAACGGCCTAGCAAAATTCGTAGTGTCCAATATTTTTTGTTGATAACTATAAAATGGACAATTATTATATTTTTAAATTTTGTGATAAGACGGAGAACACATTTTACGACCTTTTCCAAAAATGTTTCTTCATCATAAGGAATGCCAGTCTTTTGCGGATCGTGAAATTTTTATTTATTTGACCATGAATCCTACAACTGGACGACGACAGTGAATTACTAATTGAAACAAGTTGATAAGATTTGAAAGTGGCAACTTGGTTTAAATGTCCAGAACATGACTACAATATCAGTGATTTGGAATAAGAAATCCTTGACAAATATCTGTGTGTAATACTCTGTGGACATGAAATGAGATAATCATACACGCTCAGTCACAGGTGGAGCAAGTGGAGACTTCGGATCACTGCTAGCTAGTGGGACAATGCTTTCAGCCTACAAAAGATATTGTTTACAAAACACTCCGGCAATCCATTCTAGAATTTGCTCCAGTGTGTAGGACTCATTCAAAATAGGACTGTAGGAGAACGGAATCGCTAACTGTTACAGCTTTGTGTGACCCAGGCGATAGCGCCACGGAACTGTTGAAAAACCTGAAGCTGTTCTGTGAAAGCTTATTAAGTGTTTCAAGCAGCAGTTTAAAAATTTACTACAGCTATCTACGTACCATTCCAGCAACCTTTGGTGACCCGCAGGCCTCATTCACATCAACAACCCCCCCCCCCCCCCCCCCTCGCACACACACACACACACACACACACACACACACACACACACACACACACACACACATACATACACACACACAAACCAATTAAGGAATCACCCAAATGGGACGAAAATCTGTAGATGTGGTACTCATGTACGAGTACAGACAAACAAATGATTACAATTTCAGATGCCTCCATAATTTATTCAAGAGAAAGAACTTCACAAATTGAGCAAATCAATAACGCTTTGGTCCCCTTCTAGTCCTTATGCAAGCAATTATTCGGGTTGGTACTGATTGACAGAGTTGCTGGATATCGTTCTGAGGAATATAGTTTCAAATTCTGCCCAACTGGCGCGTTAGACCGTCAAAATCCCAAGCTGGTTGACAGGCCCTGCCCATAATGCTCCAAACGTTCTCAACTGGAGAGAGATCCGGCAACCTCGCTGGTCAAGTTATGGTGCGGGTGGGCACTATCTTGCTGAAATGTAAACCCAGGATGGCTTGCCATGGAGCGCAACAAAACAGGGTGTAGAATATTCTCAACCTACCGTTGTGCTGTAAGGGTGCAGCGGATGACAACCAAACGTGTCCTGCTACTACGAAACAAATGGCACCCCAGACCATCACGCCTGGTTATCGGGCCGTATGGTGGGTGACAGTCAGGTTGGTATCCACCACTGTCTGGGGCGTCTCCAGACATGCCTTGGCTGGTCACGGATCTCATCATTGAGGACAATTCTGCTCCAGTGAATGAGATTCTAGGTCGAAGACGTTTCTGGAGACCAGCCTGACTGTCACCCACCACACGGCCAGATAGCCAGGCGTGATGGTCTGGGGTGCCATTTATTTCATAGTAGCAGAACCGCCTTAGTTGTCATCCGTGGCGCCCTTACATCACACCGGTACGTCGACAATATTCTACGCCCTGATTTGTTGCCCTTCACGGCAAGCCATCTTGGGCTTATATTTGTAACGTCTCTTAGCAAAAGACATATTATGTAATAAAGAGAAAGCATTATGTGTCATGTTTTGTTCTTGTATAGAATTATGTACTTTTTTTTTTTTATTTAGATAATATCTGTGTCGGCGAGTACTGAAACCGCCACAGACGATACTTATTAAATATCAAACAAAGATGAGAATATGTGACTACTATAAATAGTACAGATCGTACATTAATTTCTCTGTCGTCTTCTTGTAGTTACGTGAGTAGGAAGAGCCTGTGACGTTATACTGTACGCTTGCGTAGCATTCTTTTGTCAAGATTGTGAGAGGGAGGCCATTAGACATAGCTTGGGAAAGGTGTGTAATAACTTGATTTGTTTAAATGTCTTGAATAGAGTTACTTAGTAAACCTTGCATTATGATTTGTAATAAGCTTGCCTGGTATTTTATCCCATCCCTTTAAGAAATTTTCAGTTATTTAAATATTATTCGTGGTGCAGAGCTGCGCTACGAACGAACGAGCCGCTGCCGCGGCGCATTCAAATTGCATTAAATGAAATCAATCATACCGCAAGGAAGCGGGCAGGTAATAGTGAAGTAAAATTATTTCTTTCAACTTTCGGAATTGCAGAGCAGAGCAGCAGATTTTATGATGTATTTTTCAGATTGACGCGGGCTGCTGATAATATATTATTAACAGTGCAAAAAGATAATTTACTTTCATAACATAAAAGAAATCTTGCTGTGCGTAGTTCTGGTCTGGCCAACCTTGTAGTAAAAACATCTTTTTCTGTGACGATAGTCTCATGTTCTCGTGTTAGTCGTGGTACTTATTGGTGTTTTACTATTAACGAAAATCCACTGCAAAATTTTGATGTTGAACAATCATTGCGTACTGTAACATCAGTATTGATAACGAAGTAACTTTCATTAACCTTTTCAGTAACTATACAGTAAGGAAGATATGTTGAACTTTACGGCAAGTTACAGTAACGAAAAAATGTTCCTTCAATAGAAAGCCAGATCCAGAATAATAATAACATAATATATTTTGTTTTGTTGAAAATTAATGGTCCAAAGAAAGTCATAGCACAGCATCACTATAAGGTATTTCGGGGCTCTTTTCGTAGCAACATATTTTATCTCATATATTAGTTGTTACGCGAGTAATAGTAAAACAAAGCAAATAGGGTAAAGAGCCAGCGAAATATTTCACCGAGCTAATGCCAAACTGGTAAAATGCGAACCACAGAATGGCGAATATCCGAAAATGCGTCCGGGCGCGGTGCAACGTGATCTCCTCGATCTGCCACGAATTTCTTCCTCTGGCTGGATGCGGCTCGCGGACTGCCTGTTGCCCGTCCGTGCTGTGGGGAATGTGAAGACATGATTGGAATTAATTACAGCACTCACAGAGACGTTAGGAAACCGTTCTTCCTTGTCCATACGGGAGCGGAACGGGGAGAAACCGTAATACATAGAACGATTAGAAATACCTTCTTCTCCACTGTGGGTTCAGGGTGTGGATATAGATGTAGATGAAAAGGTGGCAGCGTGTAGGCTGCTGCCTAGGTTTTAGGCATTCCTCACTACTCTGTACATCTCGTTTTATCCCACATACTGCCCAAGTTGCACATCCTAAAACAGCAGGTTTATAAAAACTGATCTTTTACTAAGGGGAAAAGATCCTCAACATTGTGTCTGTGGGTTAGTGTGCGGGTGTGTTTGTGTTTTTTCCTGTCGTAATAAGTGGCAGTATGGTTGTCTCTCACATTAACATTGCGATGGTTGTTTAAGAGGCAGACAATTCTTCGCTAGGCGTATCACCGAGAGGAGAAATGAGGAACTAAAAGATGTTCTTGTCGATAATGGCGAAGTATATAAGGCACCAGCTGCGCGTCGTTGATTGTCGATTCACACTTTGAGAGTTAGCTGTAACCGTATTCACGTGTTGTGTTCGCAATAAGCTAAGTCAAACGCTAATACCGCAAATCGGATCATTTTGTATTTTCCCACGTACAGATAAGAACATTTTACAAAACTTTGGTCAAAATGAACCGGGTTGTTGTTTGGTTACTTCTCCAGGTCAAAGTGTGGCTCACAGGGGGAACAAGGTTTCAGAAACGGGCAACTGATTCAGTTCATGATTGGTAGGTCCCTTGTGAATCACCTAAACAGATGAACCCTAAGATATTTTGTCTCACTACCGTCCATTTTTGGTAAAACCACCTCTGAAGTTCATGACGCGCAATCGACTCAGAATTGACAGTATCGATAGATGGTAAAAAAAACTGTGCGACTATGGAGTCGACAAAAGCATATTTTTAGAGAAATCTAGAAAACGAGGTTATGTTCCAAAAAGGTTAACGCCTTTAAGCGTAAGCGTCCCTGGCCGAGCGACCAAGGCACCTACGTGTGAACCGCTCACGTCATATGTTCGATTCCTGCGTGCCTTCTGCAGTTCTTTTTTCATGTGTAGTTTTCTAGGTATCGAAATTGGTTGCAATAGGATGGTAAATAAGATAAATAAATCAATAACGAGTTTTAACAAGGTAGGTAAATGTATGTCTCAAACAACTTCGATTAGTGAAGAATTAAAATTTTAATCCTTGCCTTTCTTGTAGCTCTTTTACTCACTCTTTTGCAAACCCTCACATTCTCCGAAAACGCTAGCTGGATGTATCTTATCATATAAACATTCGAAAGAGGCATATTCACGGCATCAATAATATATCATGAATACACTCTCCGAGAAACTACGGTAGGAAGGGCAGATAAGTGCGAAAACTCTCCCACGATAAGCCCAACGGCTCATATATCCCAGAAGAATATGAAGGAGAATGAAAAAGAAAATTGAGGATTGTTAGATGATCATCAGTTTAGCTTTCTGAAAGGTAACGATACCAGACAGGCAGGTCTGACGTTGCTGTTGACAATCGAAACAAGACTTTCGAGAAATTAAGACACGTTCATAGGTTTTGTCGATCTGGAAAAAGCGTTCGACAGTCTAAAATGGTGCAATATATACGAACTTCTGAGTAAATAAGAGTAAACTATGTAGAGAGGGACGGGTAATATTCAATATGTGCAACAACCGAGAGAGAACAATAAAAATAGAATACCAAGAACGAAGAGTCAGATTAAAAAGGGTGTGAGACAGGGATGTAGACTTCTGACTCTACTGTTCAGTCCATACAGGGTATTCGGAAATTCTCATTACAAACTTGTAGGACTTGTCGAGGGGAGTGAGTACATAATATTTTCACGAGGAACCTATGTCCGGGAACGAACCGTTTCCGTTCTACGACAGTTTCAATTCAGATGTGTAACACGCCTACGTCTGCCGAGGGAAAGAGAAAAGTCTCAGAGTTGCTTGTCCTGGTAGGCAATAGGGTACACAGGATGACGTCAAATGTGGTTTCAGCATGATGGTGCACCACCTCACTTCTCACGTGCGCTTCGGTGAAATCTTACCAGATAATTTGGTGAAAGATGGATAGGGTGAGGTGGTCAAAAGGCGTGGCCGCCGCGACCGCCGAATTTAACTCCTGTAGACTACTTCTTGTGAGGTCGTGTGCAACGTTTAATTTACGGGACTCCTGTAGTGACAGAGGAAGACATGCTGGCACTAGTTCTGGCCGCTGCACTGGAAACTGAAGAGACATCTGGTGGGATGCAGAGCGTGTACCAGAATATGCTTCGTACGTACAATGCCTGTAACAACATTTCCGGCTGCTGCATCGAACTGCTGTTGTATCTTATCAGTACCGTTCTGTACGTACAGTATGCTGGGTTCTCTTTTGGTTTGAAATAACGTAGACACTTAATGGTTAAGTGTTAACAAATACAAATGTGCTTAATTGCTAAATGTGTGTTTAATTGTGTTTCGTTTCTAATTTTTACCTAATAATTTCACTGTGTCACGCCTAATTCATTTTTTCAAGCAGAAGTGTATGAGTCAAACATCTGAACTGAAACTGTCGTAGATCGGAAACGGAACTTTTTAGGATACGAATTCCTATTCAAAATATTATATACTTATCCCACCTCTACAAGTTGTAGAAGTTTGTTACGGGAATTTTCGAACGCTTTGTACATCAAAAAAGGAATTACGGAAAAAAAGAAAGACTCAAGAGTAAGACTGAAACTCAGCGTGAAAAGACATTAATGATAAGACTCACTGATGACTTTGTTTCCCTTTGTGCAAGCGAAGAAAAAATTACAGAAACTGTTGAACGGAATGGATGAGTACAGGATCTGGATTGAGAGTATATTGAAGGAAGACCGAAATAATAAGAAGCAGAAATCAGATTAGCGATAAACTTAACATCAAAATTGTAGACCCCAAAGTAGTATAGGAAGGAATTCTGCTATTTTGGACCAAAATAACACATGACAGACGAAGAAAGAGGACATATAAAGCCGACTAACAGAGACAAAGAGTTCATTCTGGCCAAGAAATGTATGCTAGCAGCAAACATAGGGCATAATCCGAGGAAGAAATTTCCAAGCATATACGTTTTGGAGCACAGCATTGTGTGGTAGTGATTCGTGGACTGTGGGACAACCAAACAGGAAGATCATCGAAGCGTTTGAGATGTTGTGCTACAGAAGGATGTTGAAAATTAGGTAGACCGTTAAGACCAGGAATAAGGAAGTGCTCCACAGAATCGTCCTAGAAAGGAAAACGTGGAAAACAGAGACAAGAAGAAAGAAATAACTTCCATGGTAATAGAAGAAGTCGCAGAGGGTAAAAACTGTAGTCAAAGACATAGATTTGAATACATCCAACATATAATTGAGGACGTAGGCTATTCTGAGTTGAGGTTGGCCCAATGGAGGAATTCGTGGCGTGTCACATCAAACCAGTCCGAAAATTAACAAAAACTCTATTTGGGGGATTAACTTTGGTACTCACCATACATACGATAACCCCGTCGCCTGAGAAGTCTGTGCTGATCATGAATGTTGCTATGGATCGTTACTGACACTGCATGGTTGTGAGTTCCTGCTGGGTTTCCAGAATTTCAACTGCGAAAGCCTCGAAATAGAGTTTTAACTTTGCAGAAATGATAAACATCACATACCTGCCACATGGGCGTGTAGTTTGGCGTTATTACTTTCTATATGCAAGTTGTATGACCGCAGTCGTCTATAAACACGGTATGACGCTATTAGTTCGTCCACTCCAGGAATCCAATATGAGACAAAGCCTGTTATCAGAAATGTATGGTTTTAAAGCGCTCCCACGATGTGTTTTGCAGATTGAATTTGTAAGCTCTCTTTCCTCTAAATTCAAAACCTTCTATTCTCACCTACTTTGACATGAAGGAAGACATTTACGAAAAGAGAAACTGCAGAATGCATCTAGGAGTCGAACGCAGACCCCTGTTCAACAGTTAGGTGCCTCGGTCGCTCGGCCAGCGGAGCTTTCCTTGAAGTGTGTTATCCTTATTGGTAGGGTAGAGTGACCTAACTGTGACACAAAATCACAAAACTGTTAGGAAAAAATTGTAAATGTTAGAGTGAATCAGCAGCTTGAAAGTGACGCAGTATTTAATTACAAATGTAAATTAGAAAAAATAAAAACTGTATATCGTTTTTGGACAGAAATTCTTAAATATTATGCGACTGGCCCAAAGTGTGATACACGTGATATTGTTGTGTACACTGGAAATAGAAGGTCTCGAAAACGTTATATAAATCACACTAAACGACACGTATATGTAAGTGAGATTTCTCTGAGGGGAATATTTCTGGGACATTTATCGCATGAAATGTACTTCAGAATGAACTACAGAAATTTGTTTACTTGTTTTTCCTTTTTTTAGTGCTATAAGGTCAACCAGCAATGGGCGGCACTGTTGACAATTATACTTAATATACTGATAATAATACAAAAGTGAGAGATACACGAAAGAGAGTCACCGTCTTATTGTATTATTTTTCATGAACGTGAAGAGAACTGGGAAATACGAAGCAGATTTCTCGTTTCATACGAGGGCCGTTCAATAACTTACGCGCCACATTTTACTCTGAACATATTTGTTATTAAGAGTCAGAATTTGGTGACAATATACATCAACATGTCTTGTCCATGTTCTATTTTTCTACGTAGTCTCCATCATGTTCTCTGGCCAGATGTCAACGTTGTGTAAGAGCATGTATTCCCTGCTGCTAAAAGTTCTTGTCCTGTAGGTGTAGCCAAGTTTTCACTGCATGGCTGACACTCTCGTCATCATCAAAGTGTGTTCCCCATAGAGAATCTTTAAGCGGCTCAAAGAGATGAAAGCCCCAAGGTGTCATGTCTGGACTGTAGGGTGGACAAGGCAATGATGTTCAGTCCGATCTGGCGATGTGTTCCCGGACTCTCAGACTTGTGTGTGGGCGTGCATCGTGTTGGGGCAAGATTTCTGCTGGATTCTTGTCCGATGGAAAACGTCGGAGACGGTTCTTGAGTTTATTCAGAGTCTTCACGTATGCCTCTGAATTGACGGTTGAACCTATTGGCATCACATCCACACGAATGACGCCATCACAATACCAGAAGACTGTCACCATGACTTTTCCGGCAGAGGAGGTTGTTTTGAATTTCTTCTTTTTTGGTGAATGAGGATGATGCCACTCAATGGACTGCCTTCTTGTTTCCGGCGCAAAGCGGTGCACCCAGCTTTAGTCCCCAGTAACGGTCCTTTACAGAAAGCCCTCTCCGTCGGTCTCAAAACGCACCTACAATTCAGATGAAATGGCCTTTCTTTGAATCTTGTGGTCTGCCTTGAGCTTTCGTGGAACGCTTCGTGAGGACCTCTTTGAATATCCGAGAGTCTCGATCATTGCAGACGCACGTCCAATGCTGACCGACAATTGTAGAGCCAACTGTCGAGTTGTGGTGCGCCAGTCGTCAAGAATAAAGGTATCCGCACGATTCAGCATGTCTGGAGCAGTGGCTGTGGCAGGACGTCCCGAGCGTGGCTGATGGTGGAGCTCTGTTTCTGCATTTCCTGAGGCTGTAACTTTCTTTACCCATCGCCCAGCTGTACTCCTATCACCTGCAGCATCGCCGTACGCCACACACAAACCTTTATGGATGCTCACCACGATTTCTTTTTCTGCACACAAGAATTCCATAACGGCAAGTATCTTGTAACGTCAGTCGTATGTAGACATCATTTTGACGTTGTGCTACAGCTCTGACATCTGCCAGAACGGTTCGAAACTTCACCGGCGCACAGAACAAACATCAAATGTGAAGCACCAACAAGGATGTTTGCCTATGTATATTAATGGCTTTTTTTTAAAAAAAATGTGGGGCATTACTTACTGAACGACCCTCGTATTTCCCACCGCATTAGCAACATAAGGAATTGGCACTGTTCTTGCCACATCAGTAATAAGAGAAATGCCTTTTTCTTTTAATATGAAAACTTGTCCTTGTCCACAGTCTCTAGGGCCATAGCGTCTAGGTCACTTTCCAGTGCTTTTTTGTATGGCGAAGATATCTGTAGCTGTTTGGATTCCTCTTTCCTCGTCTTAATTTAGCCAAAATATAGTATCTTCCACCTACGTTTGCAGGATCGGTCATTACAATAGGATCTGGTGTGGATTCTGCAAATAGAGCGACCTCATCCATGCTGTAGTCAATCTCCAAATAAATGTCGGAATCAGAATCAATCTCCTCCGTTTCCTTTCTATTTACTGTCCTTGCCACAGCTTTGGTCACTGGCATGGCTTTACTTTTTCAGCAGTGAGTTTACTGCTGGAGTGTGGTCTCCCGAGATTGTTTTCCTGGCGTATGGTAGGTGCGGCATCCCGCGCTACACCGCTGTGTGCCTGTTGGTTCGGAAATAGGCGACAGTGTATCACTTTAAGGAATCTGTATAATACAGTATTTTGGAATGGAGCGTATCGTATTCAAGTAATATACTGACTGATTAATAATTATACCTAAATAACAAATGTGTCAATAGTGAATAAGTTAGCAGACAGAGCACTATTTTCTGTGTATCTAACACAAATTTGACTGGCATATAGTCAATACTTGCGTAAATGAGGCAAATGTTCCGGAACTGTGTTTCAGTCTGAAAAGTGAGGTTTCTAATAGAAAAAAAAGGATGACTGACTATTTCCAAACAATGGCAGCATAACTAACAGCAGGAAGATTTGTGATAGGTGTGGTTTTCCTATGGATAGACTGAGGGTATCATCCTTTTGGTAAGTTTTGACTATCAGTTTTAGGACGCCTTACCCTACATCGACTGCAATAATGAAAGTTTCTTTTCTCTATTTCTCGGGCGTTGCAGGTCCCATATACGATGATATTAAAAACTGCTCAGATTTCAATTAGCCATTGTTGCTGCCAGTTATGAATCTATTACGCTTATGAACTTCAGGGCGGTTTCTCAAGAAACTGGGGTAGGGAGTAATAATGCAAAATAAAGTGACGGAAAAAAATCCTAAAACCAAAAAGAAGTTGTGCGACACAAACAAAAATTTGACAGATTATGTCTATTCAAATTTCAAGACCGAGCGAGATGGCTCAGTGGTTAGCGCATTGGACTCTCATTCTGGAGGACGACGGTTCAAACCAGCGTTCGACTATTCTGATTTACGTTTTCCGTGATTTCCCTAAATCGCTGCAGGCAAATGCCGGGATGTTTTCTTTGAAAGAGCATGGCTGTTTTCCTTACCCATCCTTCCCTAAACCGAGCATGTTCTCCCTCGCTAATGACCTCGTTGTCGACGGGACGTTAAACACTAATCCCTCCTCCTCCAAATTTCACGCCAGCTGCATAAGAGTGGCGTTAGTAGTGCCTCTATGCGGATGCAAATCAGGCTTGCTTTAAATGCACACTGTAACGTTCGCGAGCGTTAGTTCCTTTGAGACTGTACGTAGTGAGTTGATGTTAGCCGAGAACGCCTTTAAGGCGACAAAGACGTCATTATCAACACCTCAGTGAGTCTGAACGAGGTCGTGTAATAGGACTACGAGAATCTGGATGTTCCTTTTGTGATACTGCAGAAAGACTTGGGAGGATTGTAACCATTGTACATGACTGCTGACAACGGTGGTCACGAGAATGTACGGTCGCAAGAAGGCCGAGCTCCAGACGGTAACGTACCACTACCGAGCGGGAAGAGCTTCGTGTTAGGCGTATGGCTCTGGCGCGTCGTACTTCACCTGCAGCAGCAATTTGAGCAGCGATTCTCACCAAAATGACACAACGAATTGTTACAAATTGGTTGCTTCAAGGACAGCTCAAAGCCAGACGTCCTGTAGCGTGCATTCCACCGACCCTAAACCATCGCCATTTGCGATGTCAAGCGAGAGCCCGTTGGGAGGCAGGGTGGAGGTCTGTTGTGCTTTCTGATTAAAGTTGTTTCAGCCTCAGTGACAATGATGGCGATTCGACCTGTTGTGCTGCGACTGACGAACAGCATTCCAGGGGGTGTTTTCCAGGAGGATAATGCACGCCCGCATACCGCCGTTGTAATCCAATATGCTCTAAGGAGTATCGATATGTTGCCTTGGCCTTCTCGATTACCAGATCTATCTCCAATCGACAACATATGGGACATTATTGGACGACAACTCCAGCATCATCAATACCAGCGTCAACCGTTCGTTTACTGATTAACCAAATGCAACAGGCGTGGAATTCCATCGCACAAACTGACATCTGGCACCCTTATTACACAATGCATGCACGTTTGCATTCTGGCGTTCAACATTCTGGCGGTTACGCCGGTTATTAATGTACCACCATTTCACATTTGCAATACCTTATCTCGCATTTACATTAAACTGTGATCTTGTAATCACTGAATATGTTATCTAGAGAAATGTGTTCCCGAATTTCATTACTCTACATTAATTATTTTTTGGTGTCGTGATTTTTTTTGCCAGTATATCTTAGAGTCCTTCATTTTAGGTGGTTGCCGCACGGGGTAGCGGCGCGGTCTTTGGCGCCTGGCCACGGTTCGCGCTGTTCCTCCCGTCGGAGGTTCGAGTCCTCCCTCGGGTATGGGTGTGTGTGTTGTCCTTAAAGTTACATTAAATAGTGTGTATGCCTAGGGACCGATGACCTCAGCAGTCTGGTCCAATACGAAATTACCACAAATTTACACAGAAGACCTACTAAACAAGTGCCGAAACGGCTGGCCTTGGACGCCTTCCTCTTATCAGTGATTCCAGAGGTGACTGTGAGTGTTAGTGCTTACCACGAAGACGCCTTTTTTATTACTTTTGCATGTTGTTTCCTAACATGTCGTGGTAATATTGCTTCGTCCACGGATCTAACTTCTAACCAATTTCGTGATGTTCACCACTGTTTCAGTCTCCTTAGTGCCATATTGTGTGGCACGGTGTCTTATGTCGTTTACCTGTATGAAAATTATTGCGTTTTAACACAAGAGATTTCGAATTTATCGTTGAGTAACAAATTTCAAGTCAGCGCGTTTCAGGGCGCCTAACTGTCCCAAAAATTACTTTATATTTTGTACTTAATCATTTCTTTCGTTAAACATCCACACAAGCACCACGGTAAGTTTACAACCAATATGACGTTATTTATTGTGTTTTTTTCATCAGTTCACTGTGTCTAGCAAGGTGCGATCATAGACTTTTTAGCTACAAGTTAAGGAATGTGCTAGACATTTTACCAGTTGTCTTTTCTCAAATGTCAGTACAACTGATTTTTGACATTTATGTAACAGGCTATTCTCTTCAGAAGAATCCACCATTGCTGAACGTTGGCGATAGCAAAGCATCGGGGGAGGTCGGGAGAGGGGGGGGGGGGGGCGGAGTGCTGCTGCATCATGATAAAGATGCGTCAGAGCGTCTTGTAATTCTAATCCTAACCCAGATTTGTATATATGTTTAACTATTTATTTATCTCAAGGAATTTGCTTACGGGGGGTTGGAATACGATAACGAAATGCCTGAAATGCCCGTAAATATATACAGCATCTCAAGAGGTGAGGGCCAATTAAGACAGACGGGGTAAAGAATACGGGACATTTGACTACCACGACACATCTTATACTTCCGTTACGGTTCTAGGTAGAATATGTCCGGCTATCGTGTTTAATTGTACAGACAACATCAAAGAAGTCACAGTCACAACCCTGTGACAAAATTAAGTGCCGGCCGAAGTGGCCGTGCGGTTAAAGGCGCTGCAGTCTGGAGCCGCAAGACCGCTACGGTCGCAGGTTCGAATCCTGCCTCGGGCATGGATGTTTGTGATGTCCTTAGGTTAGTTAGGTTTCACTAGTTCTAAGTTCTAGGGGACTAATGACCTCAGCAGTTGAGTCCCATAGTGCTCAGAGCCAGTTGAACCATTTGAACAAAATTAAGTGGCCTGCAGACAGGGAGAATCTCGCGCAATCGCAACGTCGCATGAACACATTATGTTGTCGGCGGAAAAGGGCATTAAGTTGTCGATACCCATGGTAAATACAAAGAAATATGGCTGATCCGTACGCAGACCTACACCACCACCTACGAGTGCAAATTTGTGCAAAACAGAACAAAAACTTGCGTATTTCTTACCAACAGGAGGGAGAACACAGTCTGTAAATAGGCACGAACATACCGTTACGATCGCGGTACTAAACTGGAGGATATAACGGAATTTTCTAGTGGTACTGTTTACCCTTCGTTTCCGTCGTGGAAAATTTAGATAGGATCATAATCGAGTGCAGTCGTTAGAAATAGCTTCGTGTGAGTGTGGCTGAAGGTCTACGCCAACCAAATCATCATAGGCTGACCTCTGAGATCAGAACAAACAACAAATTTGCGAGGGCGATTCAAATGAAATCCTTAAAAGTGCAATAAAATTCCTAAAAGTTGTACCATTGGTTTGGAAGCGGGCAGAAGTTATCCTTGCATTTCGACGAATGACGAGCAGTTAGCAGCCTGTTGCTGTATCATAGAAAACTGTGTCAGTACAAAGGTCACCAACACCGTATCGACTTGCACCGCTTGCAACAGCAATCTGAGATACGTCCTTGAATAGTGAAGCTCTTAAACATATGGAAATACATCGCAGGATGGAAGTACAGTACGATGATTCATGTTTGTCCCTGCACCGAGTGTACGAGTGGTGTAGAAAGTGTAAAAGAGGAGAAATTAGCACAGTAACGAACGAAAACATTACCGCTGTTGTGAAGGAAAACCGTAAACTAATTTAAACTAATTAGTCGCTGTTTTGGATATTAGTGCTGGTTAGAACATAATTTTGTCTACGAGGTGCTAGCTTCAACACAACGTGCGCAACGGTGACGACACGTCAGTTGACCGCTGAACTGAAAGATCGTTGCATCGGTACCTGTGAGGAATTTTTGCGTCGTTTCCAGGTCGAAAGTAATGGGCTTCTGGACTGAATTGTTACATGAAACCTGGGCACACTATCACCAACCTGAAAAGAAAAGAGCGAGCAGGGACTGGTGCCGTACCTCTTCGCCAAATAAAAGGAATGCGCACTCAACCATTGCTGCTCATCAATTTCAGCGACCGAGTACAACTGAGTGTTGTACGCAGCTGATGGTGCTGTCTGAAGATGGCCTAAGACTAGGCCGAAACCGGCCATTTTAATAAAATAACCGTCGCGATCCAGCCTGTTTTTTTCTCTGATTTTATATGGCTTACAAGATCGCTGTTTCCCAAAAATGTTAGCAAAAATTTTGAATTCTGAAAGTAATTTCTGGAGTATCCGAAAGGAGTGTTATAACGGCGCCGTATTTACCGGGTGATGTAGATAGAGAGGTAAAAATTGACACACATGCTTGGAATGACATGGGGTTTTATTAGAACAAAAAAAAAAAAAAAAAAAAAAAAAAAAAAAAAAAAAAAACCCATATTGCTAGACGCGTGAAAGATCTCTTGCGCGTCGTTTGGTGATGATCGTGTGCTCAGCCGCCACTTTCGTCATGCTTGACCTCCCAGGTCCCCAGACCTCAATCCGTGCGATTATTGGCTTTGGGGTTACCTGAAGTCGCAAGTGTATGGTGATCGACCGACATCTCTAGGGATGCTGAAAGACAACATCCGACGCCAATGCCTCACCATAACTCCGAACATGCTTTACAATGCTGTTCACAACATTATTCCTCGACAACAGCTATTTTTGAGGAATGATGGTGGACATATTGAGCATTTCCTGTAAAGATCATCATCTTTGCTTTGTCTTACTTTGTTATGCTAATTATTACTATTCTGATCAGATGAAGCGGCATCTGTCGGACTTTTTTTGAACGCTTGTATTTTTTTGGTTCTAATAAAACCCCATGTCATCCCAAGCATGTGTGTCAATTTGTACCTCTCGATCTACATTATTCCATGATTTATTCAGTTTTCAAATTTATACTGACTTTTTGATCACCCGGTACATTAGTGAACTAATCGACAACGTCTGAAGCTGCATGGGGCTGTTTCCGATAATGTGGTTGTGTGCAAGAAGGTAAAAATATGAGACGAGATGCAGAGGATTAATGAGTGGGGCAGGGGCTGAACGTGAATGTAACGTACTGTGCGCACATAGTAAAAGAAATCCAGTACTGTACAATTAAAATATTGGCGACAAATCAATGGAAACAGTATCTACCGTAAAATACGTAGGAGTAACCATTTGGAGCGACCTAAAGTGGATGACCAACTAGCATTAATATGATAGTTGGGGAAGATCTAACGGTGAGCCAGGGATGAGGGAAACCGACCTGTTAAAACACATACCGGTATTTTAGTTGTGAGTAACCGGTATTTGTTACGTCTCGGTTATAACGTGTTTCTCTCGGCTATAACGTGTTTCTTTTAATTTTTTACTAATAACTGAGTAAAAAACCGCGATATCAATCAGCCATATCAGCAGTGCTAATTTTTTTTGTTTTTAAATAAACCTTTCCTAAAAGAGGAGTAAGTTTTATTCGTGAAATTCATATTGGTTTGAAATATTCCGTTATTGTAGAAAATGAGGACAGTAACCATTGCTATTTTAGTAATAATGCCGACAGAAACGAGCAAAAAACACAGGGCACAGGAATTGGTACAGCATTGCTGAGACAATAATGTCCGTATTGTCGTGTGTGCTGGCTGTACTTACGCGCGTACATGCAGTGTGCAAGACTTCCCACCATCTGATCTATTCGGTAGTTTCCCGCTGTCGTCGACGGGCATCCGTCGTATTGCACAATGGCACCAACACTAGTGTGGGAATATTTTTACCAAGTTACGTAGCAATGAAGTACAACGCTTCATTTGCTTTAAAAGATGAAAGATTTGTCTGCCATTTCTATGAAATGATAAAAGAGGAAGGAAGTTATAGCAACAATAGTAAATTAAAAACTTAAAAACAATTCATTCGTAGTGTGCAATAAAAATAGAAAGTGGCTGATCTTCTGCCTCTGTGTACATAATATGCCTTATTTGCTTGTTGCCCTTGAAAACGGACAAATTAACATGAACAACACAGGTATCATTTTTTACTCTTTAGCACAGAGTTTTCGTAATGCCCAAATACTGGTATGATCTCCGATTACAAGATGATTTTTGACCTGAGTTTGAAAAAATTAGAATCACTAGGAGAATACTGGTGATTTTTTGTTGTGTTTAACCAGTTTTCACCTTTCCAGAAGAGCAGTGAGCGGTGGACGAGCTATGTTTTCTTTTAAATTGTCTATGTAATGTATCATTCTGAGTCTTTGTATCTTGAAATTAAGAGAGAATTTCTCAATCTATCTTCGATTTCCCCGTTTATTACGGAAAATAATAAGAACAAAAAAAAAAAAAACAAAATTGATTATTTCAGAAGTCGGTTATTTTGAGTCAGGTTAGAATAGCGTGAATTTTTACCTATACAACCGAAAACCGGTTGTTTCAGCGGTAACAGCCATCCCGATGGTGAGCGACGCGTTTCGTCACGCGACGGTTTACTCGGTGAGAGAGCGTTATGGAGATGTTTAATAAACCCCAGACGCTACAAGAGAGACGTTGTGGAGAGAGTAAGTTTCAAGAAGAGTCTGGCGATTTCTTATTTCTCTCACATACTTCTCACGAAATGATGGCGACGAGAATTTTAGAGAAATTAGATGGCATTCGGAGGTTTACCGAAACTCATTCTCCCTCCGGCTTTGGTGATTAGAACAAGAAATGGGGTAGCAGATGATGGTACTATAAGTACCCTCTGCCACACAACGTAAGGTGCTTTGCCGATTACTGTTGTAGATGCAGTTAAACAATCAATAGTAAGGCTCGCAGGACAGTTGCTCAGTACTGCTTCTGCATCTGACTGACGTCTGTATGTTTTATTAATTTGTAGTAAGTTCCTATGGGACCAAACTGCAGTCCCTAGGCTTACACATTGCTTAATCTAATTTACGCTAAGGACGACACAGACACCCATGCCCGAGGGAGGGCTCAAGCCTCCGACGGGGAGAACGCCGAAATGTGGCGAGGCGCCTCGGACCGAGCTGCTCGTGTTGGTTGACCGCAAAATTCCACAATGAAACTTTCACTTTCCAGTAAAGAGCGCACTGATATGAAACTTCGGGGCAGATAAAAGCTGTGTGCTGGATCGAGACTAGAACTCGAGACCTTTGCCTTTCGCAGAAAAGGCCTCTGTCAACTGATCTACACAAACACGACTCACGACTCCTCTCTTTTCGGCTGTACTTCCGCCAGTACCTCGTTTCCTGCATTCCTTGGGTAGGTCAGTTGGTAGAGCGCTGGCCCCCGAAAGTCAAACGCTTCGAGCACCAGTGTCGGTCCGGAACACAGTTTTAAGCTGCCACGAAGTTTCGACCAAAATATTGTTTCACCTTTGAGTGAGCGCGTTTAGGTCCGCTCATTGTGTAAGAGTGTAATCGGCGTTGATAGTATACGCACAACTAACCAGAAGGCATTGACAATGCGATGCGTTTTCCTTAGTTACCCATGTGATTGTTTACTGTCACGTCACTGCGTGTTTTCGATAGCGGCCAAGTGCAATGATATCGTGCTTAAGTAGTACAGTTACGGAACCACCTTGCTGATACAGCTTTCTCAACACAAATACGTGCCGAAGCTTACCCAGCGCTCGGGCTGCGCCTGAACCTGTGACGTCAGCGCGGTCAGCAGTAGACAGATGAGCAGCGCGGCGACCTGCATGGCTGCGACTGGCTGCTGGACTCCGCGGTGAGGGCCGCTATATTGACGCTTCCGCGTGCTTCCCCTCCCGCCTAGCTCGCCCACGCAATCCGTCTAGCGCGCACGTCCTCTACACACACACACACACACACACACACACACACACACAGAGCGTCTTCCATGGCCGTCATTCCGTAACACTCTCACCTCCCCGTGTGCGCCACGTTTGTGGAATAAGATATTGCGGTAGCCATCCCACACGATCACTTGGTCTTTTTTCCCTTCTACTCAGATGTATTTCAGCATGACTGAGCCACCTCTTTTCTTTTAAAATGCCATTGCACTTACCATGTAAAGTAGGGTCCCCCAGGGGGTTTACCCGATATTGGTGCTCTGCGGAAATGTCAGCAATGTTGGCATTTTTCATAGCCAAATGCTGTACGCTATTACCAGTGCCTAACAAAGACCACGCAAATTAGAACGGTGCGTGCGCATGAAAAAGAATAGTGAATGCATCCTGGACAGAGGGAGACCAAGGACAGTATGTGGCACTCATTGTTCGCTCTTTTATTTTTAACCTCTAAGCAGCTGTGACATTAGTAGTGGTAGTAGTTTTATTCACCTTTGAAATACAGTTTAAAATTGCGTCAGGCAAATGCTACTTTTTTAAACCGCTGCAGGCTAATGGCAAGACGGTTCCTCACCGGCCGGAGTGACCGAGCGGTTCTAGGCGCTACAGTCCGGAACCGCGCAGCTTCTACGGTCGCAGGTTCGAATCCTGCCTCAGGCATGGATGTGTGTGATGTCCTTAGGTTAATTAGGTTTAAGTAGTTGTAAGTTCTAGGGGACTGATGATCTCAGATGTTAAGTCACATAGTGCTCAGAGCCATTTGAACCATTTGATGGTTCCTCTGAAATAGAAATTCGTGTATCTGTAGAAAAATCGATGCATAAAGCGTAGGACAAAAAATCGCTAAGTGGGTCCAAGGCTTCTATCTAGTCACTAGTTGACGAGTCTGGCGTGGCAGTAGAAGATAACAAAAGTAAAGCCAAAGTTTTAAATTTGGCGTTTAAGAAATCATTCAAGCAGGAGAATCGTACAAACATACCATAGTTTGACCATCGCATTGACTCCCATATGGAGGACATAGTAATAAGCATCGTTGGTGTAGAGAAACAATTGAAAGAATTGAAAGCAAATAAATCGCCAGGTCCTGATGAAATCCCTTTTCAGTTTTACTATGAGTACTCTACAGCGTTGGACCCTTACTTAACTTGCATTTGTGGCACGTATCTCGCCAAACGGAGAGTCGCAAGCGACTGGAAAAAGACTGCAGTAAAAGAAGGACTTGCAAAATCACAGACCAATATCATTATCATCGAATTTGCTGCAGACTCCTTGAACATATTCTCAGTTCGAATATAATAAATTTCCTTGAGGGGGGGAAAGCTTCTGTCCACAAATCAGCACATTTGTAGGAAGCATTGCTCGTGCGAAACTCAGCTTGCCCTTTGCTCACATGAGATCCTATGGATGAAGGGCAACAGGCGGATTCCACATTCCTAGATTTCCGTAAAGCATTTGATATGGTGCCGCCCCGCTGGCTGTTAATGAAGCTACAAGCGTATGGAATAGGTTCCCAGATATGAGAGTGGCTCGAGCACTTTTTAAGTAACATAACCCAGTATCTTGTCCTCGACGGCGAGTGTTCATCGGAGACAAGAGTATCTTCAAGAATAGCCCAGGGACGTGTGATAATACTGCTGTTATATTACTTATACATACATACATATGTACAGGGCTATTACAAATGATTGAAGCGATTTCATAAATTCACTGTAGCTCCATTCATTGACATATGGTCACGACACACTACAGATACGTAGAAAAACTCATAAAGTTTTGTTCGGCTGAAGCCGCACTTCAGGTTTCTGCCGCCAGAGCGCTCGGGAGCGCAGTGAGACAAAATGGCGACAGGAGCCGAGAAAGCGTATGTCGTGCTTGAAATGCACTCACATCAGTCAGTCATAACAGTGCAACGACACTTCAGGACGAAGTTCAACAAAGATCCACCAAGTGCTAACTCCATTCGGCGATGGTATGCGCAGTTTAAAGCTTCTGGATGACTCTGTAAGGGGAAATCAACGGGTCGGCCTGCAGTGAGCGAAGAAACGGTTGAACGCGTGCGGGCAAGTTTCACGCGTAGCCCGGGGAAGTCGACGAATAAAGCAAGCAGGGAGCAAAATGTACCACGGCCGACGGTTTGGGAAATCTTACGGAAAAGGCTAAAGCAGAAGCCTTACCGTTTACAATTGCTACAAGCCCTGACACCCAATGACAAAGTCAAACGCTTTGAATTTTCGGCGCGGTTGCAACAGCTCATGGAAGAGGATGCGTTCAGTGCGAAACTTGTTTTCAGTGATGAAGCAACATTTTTTCTTAATGGTGAAGTGACAGACACAATGTGCGAATCTGGGCGGTAGAGAATCCTCACGCATTCGTGCAGCAAATTCGCAATTCACCAAAAGTTAACGTGTTTTGTGCAATCTCACGGTTTAAAGTTTACGGCCCCTTTTTCTTCTGCGGAAAACACGTTACAGGACACGTGTATCTAGACATGTTGGAAAATTGGCTCATGCCACAACTGAGGACCGACAGCGCCGACTTCATCTTTCAACAGGATGGTGCTCCACCGCACTTCCATCACGATGTTCGGCATTTCTTAAACAGGAGATTGGAAAACCGATGGATCGGTCGTGGTGGAGATCATGATCAGCAATTCATGTCATGGCCTCCACGCTCTCCCGACGTAACCCCATGCGATTTCTTTCTGTGGGGTTATGTGAAAGATTCAGTGTTTAAACCTCCTCTACCAAGAAACGTGCCAGAACTGCGAGCTCGCATCAACGATGCTTTCGAACTCATTGATGGGGACATGCTGCGCCGAGTGTGGGAGGAACTTGATTATCGGCTTGATGTCTGCCGAATCACTAAAGGGGCACATATCGAACATTTGTGAATGCCTAAAAAAACTTTTTGAGTTTTTGTATGTGTGTGCAAAGCATTGGGAAAATATCTCAAATAATAAAGTTATTGTAGAGCTGTGAAATCGCTTCAATCATTTGTAATAACCCTGTATAATGAGAGCTGCCAGACAGACGATGCTGCAGTGTATGGGAAGGTGTCGTCATTGATGGCCTGTAGAAGGATTCAAGATGACTTAGACATAATTTTTAATTGGTGTGATAAATGGTAGCTATCTAAAAATGCAGAGAAATGTAAGTTAACGCAGATAGATAGGAAAAATCAATCCACAATGCTCGAAAACAGTGCTGCTTCACACAATCACGTCGATTAAATTTCTAGCGTAACGTTGCAAAGCAATATGGAATGGAATGACCATGTAAGCACTGTAGTAGGGAAGGCGAATGGTCGGTTTATTTGGAGACTTTTAGGAAAGTCTGACTCGTCTGTAAGGGAAACAGCGTGTAGGGCACTAGTGTGACTCATTGGTCAGTACCGTTCTAGTATTTTGGATCCGAACTAGGTCGGATTAAAGAAAGATATCGAAGCAATTCAGAGGCGCGTTACTAAATTTGTTACCGGTAGGTTCGAACAACACTCAGGTATTACGGAGATGCTTCGGGAACTCAAATGGGAATCACCGGGGAGAAGGCGACGTTTTTTCGAGGAACACTATTGTGCAAATCTAGAGAACCGGCATCTGAGGCTGGCCACAGAGCGCTTCTACTGCCGCCAACGTAAATTTTTCTTAAGGACCTCGAAGATAAGATAAGAGAAGTTAGAGCTCATGAGGAGGCTTATAGACAGTCGTTTTCGAACGCTCTGTTTGCGAGTGGAACAGGGCAGGGAATGTCTAGTAGTGGAACAGGGTACCCTTCGGCAAACACGGTGCGGTGGCTTGTGGAGTGTGTATGCAGATGTACATGTAGATGCGGATGTAGAAAAGGGCACGATTGAATTCCTTCCTCATCTTCCGTAATCGCAGCCTCTGCTTCTTCTCTATGGACGTCGCTGTCGATGAGGCATTAAACTCTCGTCTTTCTTTTTTCGACTCATTTTTACAAGGATGTTCGACATGTCGTGATATTACAATTTAAGAACAATAAAAATAGCATAATTCATATATGCAGGAATTGATATACTGACAGGACTGGTTTGACAAGGATGGAGCAGGTAGTCGATCGTGGCCTTGTAGTAGGAATCATCCCATCATTTGCCTTAATTTATGGAAACCATGGAAAACCTAATTCAGGAGGGCTGTAATGAATTAGAGTCTTCATACTCCCGAATAAAAGGCCAGTTCTGCTTATAACAGTGCAACATCGTTCGCTTTATTCCTGGTGCAGAATGCTGTTTTGCAAAGAAGACATTTAATAATATAAAAAGCTATTGTTACAGTGTTCATTCATTTTGTACTACCGATTACTATACATAGTACGTACTTATTATTACATAATGTAAAACTACATTTACTATCAGCTGAAATGAGGGCCATTGCGACGATGTTTGTCTTCCATTTTGTGTACCGCAACTTCTCACTCGCTAGCCCGAAAAACTGAGGCACCATCCCTCTGTAATGAGTGGAATGTGTGATTATTATTCACTGCATAACTTTGACAGTAAGGTTTTCCAGAAAGGGAGAAAACAGTGTGAAAGAGTTATGTGAAAAGATAGTTTATTACTATTATTATTATTACTATTTGCTTGAGCTACTTTTTAGCAAACCCCTACTAGTGTTATTTAAATAAGCATTCCCTGTGCAAAGCATATTGCTTAAGAGACACTTTGCTTATAAGTTAGTTTGCTTTAGTAATCACCATGGGCAGTGTATTGTGTTACGTTGTTCATCCACACTGTGTCTCTCCCCCTACACTATTTAATGTAACAAAGAACAGTATACTTGTAGAAAAATCGCTCCTTTGAAAAACAAAAATTATTTGTACGTGTGTTGTATTAAATATCTGCTCACGAATTATTAATGTTGACTGCGACCAGTTGCTGCCATAACGTAATTTTAAAAACTATTATTTTCCTATTTCTCACTTTTATAGCCTCCGAGGATTCAGTATCAGATAGTGGGCGTTTATAGGAACTTCATTTTTGCAGCAAGTGCAACTAGTCCCTGGCTTCGTGACGATGTTATGTAATTCCGTAATTTATAAGCAGTTTAAAAACATCCATTTCACGCAAGTGCCGAAAATACAGCACTTAGACGCGTGTGATTTAAGAACTAGGATACAAACATTGAACTTAAGCTCTTAGCGACATTACAAACCATCCACTAATTTAACTCAATGGCAGTGATCGTCAGCCAGAACGGCTGGAACAAATAAGCTGAAGAGCCAAGAAACTGGTACACCCACCTAATGCCGTGTACGACCCCCGCGAGCACGCACAAGTGCTGCAACACGACGTTGCAGGGACTCGACTCTTCTCTGAAGTAGTGCTGGAGGGAACTGACACCACGAATCCTGTAGGGCTGTCCATAAATCCGTAAGAGTACGAGGTGGTGAAGATCTCTTCTGAACAGCATGTTGCAAGACATTCCACATATGCTCAATAATATTCATGTCTTTGGAGTTTGGTGGTCAGTGGAAGTGTTAGAAGAGTGTTTCTGGAGCCACTCTGCAGCAATTCTGGACGTGTGGGGTGTCGTATTGTCCTGCTGGAAGTGCCCAGTCCGATGGGACGCATAATGGACATGAACGGATGCAGGTGGTCAGACAGGATGCTTACGTACATGTCAGCTGTCAGAGTCGTATCTAGCCATATCAGAGGCCATATATCACTCCAACTGCACACGCCCCACACCATTACAGAGCCTCCACCAGCTTGAACGGTCCCCTGTTGACATGCAGGGTCAATGGATTCATGAGGTTGTCTCCGTACCTGTGCACGTCCATCCGCTCAATACAATTTGAAACGACACTCATCCGACCAGGCAACATATTTCCAGTCATCAAGAGTCCAGTGCTGGTGTTGACGGGCCCAGGCGAGGCACATGCTTTGTGTCGTGCAGTCATCAAGGATGCTCGAGTGAGCCTTCTGCTTCGAAAGCCCATATCGATGACGTTTAATTGAATGGTTCGCACGCTGACACTTGCTGATGGCCGAGTTTTGAAATATGCAGCAATCTGCGGAAGGGTTGCACTTCTGCCACGTTGAACGATTCTCTTCAGCCGTCGTTGGTCTCGTTCTTGCAGGATCTTTTCCCGGCTGCAGCGATGCCGGAGATTTATATTTTACCCGAGTCCTTATATTCACGGTACACTCGTGAAATTCGCTGCGGGAAAGGTCTCACTTTATCGCTACTCGGACACGCTGTGTCCCATCGCTCGTGGCGCCGACTATACCACCACGTTCAGACTCACTTAAATCTTGATAACCTGCCATTTTAGCCGCTGTACCCGATCTAACAACTGCGCCAGACACTTGCGTTATATAGGCGTTGCCGACAGCATCGCCGTATTCTACCTGTTTACATATCCATGTATTTGAATACGCATGCCCAGACCAGTTTCTTTAGTGCTTCAAAGTACATGTCCCGCAGCTTAATATTTACGTCGATACACTGTCAGTTTTAAAAGAAAATAGTTACAAATATGTGAAATAATAAAGACATTTGAAAATTAACTGTTAGGCTAACCACAAACAATGTAGAATCAATAGATACATGCAGTGCTGATTCCTTTTTACAATCATTCTGCCATTGTAATGGTGAAAAACGCAAATAACTAGCATTTCACCTATTGAGTGGTTAGGCCAGAATTTTAACTTTCAAATTCAGCACAGTCATTCAGTATATGGTCCTCCATCTCTGGCGAGAGGAATGAGCGGGGTCTTCCCTTGTTCACCTTTAGGGATGCTAGAGAACCTGTGTGCCAAAGACGTTATAAAAGACGGCTGAACAAATTACTTGGTGGTAGTCTTAGTTATATCCACAACATCTTTCATCCTCCCCTGTAAACAACTGTTCCGGACCTATATTTATTCGGCTTGGATGTCTTGTTTTGATGAGTACTAATATCCCTCGAAATATTCGATACTTTCTTTCACACCCCGTACTTGGCACATACATGCAAACATTTGAAATGCGATTTTTAAGAAGATTTGCAGGTGTAATAATAGTTGAATGATGGGAAACGAAGGTATCAGAACTCTATACACAACCATGAAAAAAGACAAAATACTATTGCAATTACGGAACAACAAATCCCAGTGGTAACAAAGGGGGAAAAACAGACTACTTTGAACGGAACAGGTGTACGACTCAGTCCATGAATAATAATAATCATCACCTTCGGTATTTACGAGCATTACTTTTACACAATATCCACAATGTTATTGCACAGTAATATACGTTTATGTATTGGCTCGAATCGTCAACGTCAACACCATCATTGCGACCACCACTACCATCACCAGCACCATCAGCCCTTTGACATCCATTGCTGGAGACAGGTCTCCTGATGCAACTTTTTTTTGTCATCAGTCGTCTGACTGGTTTGGTGAGGCCCGCCAGGAATTCCTCTCCTGTGCCGACCTTTGCATTACAGGGAAGCACTTGCAGCCGGTTTTTTGTTGGACGTATTCCAATCTCTGCTTACCCTGCAATTTTTACGCTCTACAGCTTCCTCGAGAACCATGGATATTATTACTTGATGTCTTAATAAAAGTCCTATATCCTGCCATTTCTTCCTGTCGACGTTTTCCACAAATTCATCTCCTTTTCGATTCTGTGGAGACCTTATTTCTCATATTATCGGTCCACCAAATTATCTACACCCTTCTATAACACCACACCTCAAACGCTTCTATTCTCTTCTTCTTCGGCTTTCCCTTAGGCCATGATTCACTTCCTTCAGGCTGTGTTTCAAACGAACATTCTCAGAAATTTATTTCTCAAATTAAAGTCGATGTTTAATACTAAAAGACCTCTTTGGCGTGGAATGCCCACTTTGTCTATGCTTGTCTGCTCCTACTTTCTTCCACGCTTCATCCGTTGTGTAGAATTTTCTTTCTACGATAGCAAACTTTCTTTACTTTGTCAACTTGGTGGTTCCAACATTCGATGTCAAAATTTATCGCTAATCTCATTCCTGCCATTCCGTATTACTTCTGTCTTTCTTCGGTTTACCATCAAACCATATTGTGTGGTCGTTGGACTATTCGTTCCTGCGCTTCTTCCTCGCTTTTGCTCATCAGGACAGTAATTCATCGGCGAACCTTATCACTGATATTTTATCTTGAACTTATCTCAGTATTGATCTTTCTTTCGTTTCCATCATTGCTTCTTCCATGTATATATGAGCAGCAGGGGCGAAAGACTGCAGCCCTGTTTTACACCCTTTTTAATGCGAGCACTGCATTCTGGGTCTTCCACCCTTATTATTACCTCTTGGTTCTTGTACATATCGTATATTGTCTGACTTTCCCTATTTTCCTGGGAATCTTGCACCACTTTACACTTTCGAACGCATATTCCAAATCGACATATCCTCTGAATGTCCCTTGATTTTTCTACATTCTTGCTTCCATTATCAAGTGTAACATCAGACCCACCTCTACAGAGGATTTACCTTTATAAGGTCAAACTAACCGTCATCTAACAAATTTTCAGTTTTCTTTTCTATTCTTCTGTACACTATTCTTGCTAGCACCTTGGATGCGCGAACTGTTAACCTGATTGTATGATAGTTTTCGCACATCTCTGTCGTTGCTATCTTCGGGATAGTGTGGATGATATTATTCCGATAGGCTGATTAGTAGTATGGTTGCCACCATCCTTCATTGATTTTAGAATTTCTGTAGTAATGGTATCTAAACCTTGCGCTATATTTGATCGCAAGTGTTCCAAAGCTCTGCTAAACTCGCACGCTAATATTTCATCTCCTACGTCTTCCACACCAACTCCCATTTCTTCTTCTATCACGTAATCAGACAGTTCCTTCCCCTTTCCATAGCCATTTCGCCTTGGCTTTGCTGCACTTCCTGCTTATTTCATTGCCAAGCGGCTTGCAATGTCGTATTCCCAACTTTTTCGGAACATCTTTTTAGTCCCTTCTCTCGTCGAACAATCGAGGCGCTGAGCACAGTGAAGATGTAACGCCCGACATCCTCGATTTTGATTTTAGCAAGTATGCATGCTCCTGACATCTGTCGATCTTATGGTTAACAAGCTTTATCTATGCTGTAGGCCCACTTCGTATATATGAACATTCAAGGTCCCAAAGCACAGAGCGTAATTTTGTTTCTTTGCTCTGCGTAATTGTTATCTGGGCTGCCAACATAATTTAGTGTCTACATAATTTATGTAGTAGTAGTAGTAGTAGTAGTACTTCGTAATTGGAGGTATATCGGTAGTTTTAGTTGAACATCAAATCACAGAACGTGCTTAATGAAAATGATGGTAAAGAGGACCACGAATCGCTGGAGTAAGTCATCACAAGTGTATGTGTTCCTTATATCCTGAAAAAAGAAACACTATTGTCACTAGGAAACATATGGAAATTTTGTGAATTAACATTAATAATAAATATAGGCACTGATAACCAGAAGGGCCTAAAGCACACCATCGTCGAGCCGATATGGAAGGAATGTCAGAGAAATCGATTAGACAGATTTTAGTGAATGTTCACGTGTACAGTGTGGGTCTACAGCACAGATAAATCTAAGTCACCATAAGATCAAAATACGTCAGGAGTATGTGTACAAGCCACAATCTCAAAATCAAAAATGATGTGCATTAGGCCCTTATGTGTCTCAACGCTTCATATAATCCTAAATATTAATTAATATTTTGTATCAAAGTGGGTATATATTTTTTTCATATGAAATATAGTAATTTGAGGCTTGGTTAAGAAAAAGGTCTAACCTATGACAGTGGCGCTTTTTCTACAAATTTGATTTTCACATACATCTATTTTTTCTAGAAACTGTGTTCTTGTTTTGGGCCCTTATGGTTCTCAGTGCCTCAACTGAATTATTTACTCTGTTACCCAATGATTCCTCGCAGCTACCTTCCTTGTACCCTTTTTTCTGTCAATTTTCTGTGACACCACATTTTAGAGATGTCTGTTCCTCGTCGATTGAATTGTTTTGGTATTCATTGTAACATTATCTACAGCCAACTTCGTTCCGTACTTCAATAGCCCACTTCTCTCCACATCGGTTCTTTTGAACGATTCTCTTAAATTTCAGTTTGTTGTTCAGCGTTATTAAACAGTAATCTGTAGCTATATCTGCTCGTGAGTACTCCTTTTAATTCATTTTCCGATTTCGGAATATACGTTTATATATTAGCTCAGTTACTAGTATTACATTTACGGCAAATCATCATCTTATGGTCTTATCTTCATCATCATCTTCTTCTTCATCTTCTTCTCCTTTCCTTCTTCTTCGACATCACCACCACCATCCCTTTGACATACAAGCCCGGATAAAGTCTCCTCTTGTGTTACGGTTCTCAACTATACGCATTCCTGTTGCCCTTTCATCTTTTCTTATAGTATTTACGTACGTTCTACCTTCTTGGTGTTTTCTTGTGTAAAGGACCCCAGTAAGGAACTTCTATACTAAATTTCTAGCCAAGTTCATTCCGTTTTTATTACTGTCGTAAATACGCTACCCATTAGAAGTATGTGGACACCCCTATGCAACACAAAATTCACCACTAGCTGTCACGAGAGGCGGACCTGTCACTACAAAAGGAGGCGGGGAGTATTGTGTTGTTAATAGAGATGCAGCAACAGCAGAATAGGTGAGTCTGACGAGCTCAGTGACTTCGAAGATGCACTAATAAGGGGATGTCACTCGAGTAACAAATCAACCAGGGACATTTCACCCCAACTATAGCTGACCAACGAAACTGTTGGTGATGTGATTGCCAAGTGGAAACGCCAAGGAAAAACCATAGCTAAACCAAGACCAGGCAGTCCACGTGTACTGACAGACAGGGACTGCCCAGCATTGCGGAGGGCGATTGTTAAAAGCCGCATGAAATCAGCAGAAGGAATCGCACATGAATTCAGAAGTGCTACCAGCAGTTAGCCCGCACACTGACTGTGAGTATGGTTTTAAAAGAATGGCCTACAGTGGTCAAGCAGCTCCTCATAAGGCACACATTTCTGTACATCTACATCATCTGCATCCATACTCCGCAAGCCACCTGACGGTGTGTGGCGGAGGGCACTTTGAGTACCTCTATCGGTTCTCCCTTCTATATCAGTCTGGTATCGTTCATGGAAAGAAAGATTGTCGGTATGCCTCTGTGTGGGCTCTAATCTCTTTGATTTTATCATCATGGTCTCTTCGCGAGATATACGTAGGAGGCAGCAATATACTGCTCGACTCCTCGGTGAAGGTATGTTCTCGAAACTTTAACAAAAGCCCGTACCGAGCTACTGAGCGTCTCTCCTGCAGAGTCTTCCACTGGAGATTATGTATCATCTTCGTAACGCTTTCGCGGTTACTAAATGATCCTGTACCGAAGCGCGCTGCTCTCCGTTGGATCTTCTCTACCTCTTCTATCAACCCTATCTGGTACGGATCCCACACTGGTGAGCAACATTCAAGCAGTGGGCGAACAAGTATCCTGTAACATACTTCTTTTCTTTTCGGATTGCATTTCCTTAGGATCCTTCCAATGAAGCTCAGTTTGGTATCTGCTTTACCGACGATCAACTTTGTATGACCATTCCATTTTAAATCACTACTAATGCCTACTCCCAGATAATTTATGGAATTAACTGCTTCCATTTGCTGACCTGCTATATTGTAGCTAAATGGTAAGAGATCTTTCTTTCTATGTATTCGCAGCACATTACACTTGTCTACATTGAGATTCAATAGCCATTCCTTGCACCATGCGTCAATTCGCTGCAGATCCTCCTGCATTTCATTACAATTTTCCATCGTTACAACCTCTCGATATACCACAGCATCATCCGCAAAAAGCCTCAGTGAACTTCCGATGATAAGCGACACTTGAGGTGGGGTAAAGAACGACGTCATTGGACAGTGGATTACTGGAAACGAGTGTTCAAATGGTTCAAATGGCTCTGAGCAGTATGGGACTTAACATCTGAGGTCATCAGTCCCCTAGAACTTAGAACTACTTAAACCTAACGAACCTAAGAACGTCACACATATCCCATGCCCAAGGCAAGATTCGAACCTGCGACGTAGCAGTCGCGCGGTTCCAGACTGAAGCGCCTAGAACCGCTCGGCCACCAGCGGCCGGTGGAAACGAGTGATTTGCAGAGATGAATCATGACATACCGTGTGGCAATCCGACGGAAAAGTTAGGGTTTGGCGAATACCTGGAGAACACTATCTGACATCAAGTGTAGTGCGAACAGTGAAGTATGGAGGAGGTGGTGTTACGGCGTGGGGGGCGGGGGGTGTTTTTATGGTCAGGGCGTGATCCGCTTGTTACTCTCAAGGAAACGCAAAATAGGGAAAGATATCATCACATTTTACGTACAAAAGAGGAAACGTATCGGAGACGATGATTGTATCAGGATGACAATGCACTCTGTTACAATGCAGCATCTGTGTGGCAATGGTTTGTGGACTGTAACATTCCAGAATTGGTCGACCTGCCCAGAATCCAAGCCTGAACGGAGTGGAAGAACTTTGAATGAGTTGGAACTTCAACTTCGCTCTAGACTCCGGATTTCCAACATCAGTAGCTTCTCTATTTCGGTTCTTGAGGATTTTACCAGTAATGGCAGTTCACACAGAGGAACAAACATCCTACTTCTCTTCAGTTTCCTTTGCTTCCTGTTCCTTGCCCTCGGAAAAATACAAGAACGTGTTTGAAATTCCAAAATCCTTTCCAAATCTTTTTACTTCTAATGAACTGGCTCTCCCTTATCGCATCTTTTCCATCCAACCTCTGATGTCATGTAATCAGATAAAGTACCAATGTCCATGTGATCCAATTCATTGTAGAAGTGCGCATAGGACGCCGCTTTTCTGCCCCTTTATTCTGTCCGCCAGAAATCTCAGAGATCCCTCCAAATCCATCTCAACCTGTTGATCTTCTGGTGTAAGCAGTTGCTCCTCGAACTCCATCCAATACCCCAGTCAGTATTTCTAGGACGAAACAAACAAATATTCAGTCCCCATAACTTTTATTTTGCTATGTACAATCTCAGCTGTAAGCGAACATGAAACCCCCACCTAATATCTGAATTATATATACGCCATTTAACCACACAAACTTTATTTTTTCACTGTAATGATTTCTGCCGTAAGCCATTATCGAGTACGACAATGTTGGTTATAATTAGAGTTTGTTAAGAGATATCACCGTCACGATCTATGGAACTGGGTGTCCCATCGTGTAGATAAATATAACGTCACCGAAATGAACGGCAGACAGATAACGAACGTGTTTTCAAACCATAAAACAACTGAGCCACAGAATGGACGTTAACACGGTAGTTACATGTGTGAATTCCATGAATATAATAATCTCAAGTAAGAGGAACAGGGAAATTTATATACAGGCCAAAGTAAGTCAAGATACGACATTACTTTTATACTACAAAAAGTACTGCACCATTTTAAGGAAAGTCACGAGAAGGTCAAGAAATATGCACGTGCTAATAAAAATAAGTAATGCAGATAATAAGATTAAAACTACATGGGATATTGTCAAACGAGAGACAAGACAACCAGCCAGTGTACAAGATACCATAACAGTTAAATTAAATGATAATGTTGTGACTGATAATCCACAAATTGCAAGTACTTTCAACAATGAGATTCTAAATATAGCAACCACAAGTAGCACCATCATCCTTCACTGAAATTAATAGAATTCTTAAAATTCTAAAAGACGAAATATCATGTGATGCTGATGCCATTCTGGAAAGTTGTTCCAACTTCATAAATAATGATCTTAGTGATTTATGCAGTGCAACACTGTCACCAGGAATTTTTAAAAAGCAATCACACTTTCTTTATTCAGTCCTGTACAACAAACAGAATCATACTAGCAAGTGACATAGCACATTAACAGCAGTCAGTAAGTGGGGTACAATGCTCCTAACTTTTGAGCGTACATATTGATGAAAATTTGAACTGGAAGAAGCATTGCGAATCTTGTAAACAAATCAATCAATCTCCTTACGTATTTTGGATATTTCCACTGCTGCTTTCAACGAAACGTGGTTCAAGCTTTGAACATCACTTCATTTCTAAAGATACAATTTGGTAACGTTGGGTAAGCTAGAGGGTAATGGAGGAGCGACACTATTAATAAAGAACACCATCAATTACGGATAAAGAAAATGAAACTTTAATGTTTAAATGACTCAAGTGAAGTAGCTGCGTAAATAGAAACCCCAAAGAGAAACTACGGAATTATGTCCATATTCAAATACTCTAAGGAAGAAGGAAGGTGGGGGGCGGCGGGTGGAATATATTGTTGTTAAATGAATGTTTTGTTTGTTTTTCCCGGCCGATTAGCCATATGTGGGGCGGCGGGTGGAATATATGTTGTTATTTAAATGTAGAGGGTAATGTAGAAAAGATGCATTTCCCGGCCGATGCACCATGTGTGGGCGGCGGGTGGAATTAATTGTTGTTATAAGATGTTTTGTTTCTCCCAGCCGATGCACCATATGTGGGGTGACGGGTGGAAATTATTGTTAAAATGTTTTGTTTGTTTTTCCGGCCGATTAGCAACATATGTGGGGCGGCGGGTGGAATTATTGTTGTTAAATGTGTAGAATGTAAAGTAGAAAAGATGCATTTTCCGGCCGATTAACCATATGTGGGGCGGCGGGTGGAATAAATGGTTTATTAATGTTCCTATTATTTATTTAATGCTGTTGTTTGCCGTTCTCAACACTGGCTCACTAACTACAATATTGGCAACCAGAAAGTAATTAGCAAAACGTGAAGCCTGTAATTAGAATTCCTAGTGCCCACTTCATCTGAGAAATACACTTATAGCTACAGCTTATAGCTCTGAGGAATTAGGAGATTGTCTGGGATTCATATTCAAAAACGATTCTCTAAAAATGTTCACTATATTCTGAAAGTCACAGACCAAAAAGAGTCCACACAGTCCAACTAACAGAGCAGTTCAGGGTCTAATGCGCTGGTACAACTATAACTGTTCAAATTAAATGTTTAAGTGAATGCTCGCCATAATTTGATGATCATGTTCATCAAACACCACGCTAAATAATGGTAGAATGTCTGTCCGGCGGCGGCACATGAAAATACGACATACGCCAACTGAAGATAGATCATTAAAGTCATCCCAGAATTAACACTTCACTCGAAAACGATTTCATGGTTACGCATATCCCGAGTAACTTATTACGGCATCCGAGGCTGTTTATAGCAATGATACCGACGCGACGCGACTCCCGGCACAGGTGGTGTGCTATTCAGCGTCTGGAGAGAACTGGGGCCTTTTTCTCTCGCGCAGCGTTCTTATATATAAAGCCGCGGTGCGGACGGCTAAGGGAATGCCTGATCAAAATTGCTCTCCCGACTAGCCGCTGGGCTAGTAATGCACCACTTCAAGTTATTGAATGAACCATTGCTTCCCTTGCTGATGGCCGATGAAGCTCTTAATTTAAATGTGCATTCAGCACACAGGTAAGTAATCATAATAAGAGTCTGACGTAGCTAAGTCAAATATTTTGGGCGAGAGAATTAATTTACTTACACTACACGCAGTAGACGAGCTCTGAACTTGCTCTTTGGAGATACGCTATAGCTATAGTTTTATAGTTGTTCTCTTGAAACTTCTCACGTCTTTATGATTATAGTGAATCTCCCTTCCACTTAAATTTAAACATCCTAGCCTTATTTCTTCGCCTACTTAATCTATCTTGCTTCCTTAATTTCTAAGACAAAAACCAGAAAATCATGAATTTCAACTAAAATTTTAATTTGTGAGATCCAGAGTACTGTTTCTACTAAATTATTATGAAAAAGGAATCTAAATAAAATTTTTAAGTTTCTAGCTCTTTTCTGTTGCGCCAATGATTTTTTACAGAAAAACGTCCAAATTTCGAAAATGGTTAAAGTTATTGAAGTGATATTCAACACATATTGATTTAGTATTACTCCTGACATGCTAGAAACGTTTCAGGTTATTTACTTGATTTTTAAAGTATTGCGCAACATTTACGACGTCAGAGCTAGTTGCAGCGGACTAGGCTGGCACACAATGGAAAGACCGATGTGAGTTTCATACGGCGTGAGTACGCTGCTTCCCTACAAAGGGACATTAGGGTTTAGCGTGTTGTCGATATCGAGGTCATTAGAGACGGAGCACAAGCTCGAAGTGGGTCAAGGATGGGGAAGGAAATCTGCCGTGTCCTTTTCAAAGGAACCATCCCGGCATTCGCCTGGAGAAATTTAGGGAAATCATGGAAAATATAATCAGGATTGCCGGAGGCGGATTTGAACCTTCGCTCTTTTGAATGTGAGTCCAGTGTACCAACCAGTGCGCTCGATAAACCCCTAAGATCATGACCAGTAAAAATATCAAGTGGTTCAAATGGCTCTGAGCACTATGCGACTTAACTTCTAAGGTCATCAGTCGCCTAGAACTTAGAACTAATGAAACCTACCTAACCTAAGGACATCACACACATCCATGCCCGAGGCAGGATTCGAACCTGCGACCGTTGCGGTCGCTCGGCTCCAGACTGTAGCGCCCAGAACCGCACGGCCACTCCGGCCGGCGTAGCAATATCTGGCATCAACTGTTCATTAACCTCCATCGACCGTTCGGTATTTATGGAGCCTTTTAATTCTCATTACAGCGCTTGGAGTATTGCTATTAACGACCCAGAAACGTGTTGCCTTTGTAATGCAACTGAAGATCTAGATTTGATTATTCTGAATGTCGGCTCTCTAACAGTTATACTCGCTTTAACATGACCATCTACTGGGGTCTTGAGTCTGGTGTCGCCCGACATTAACAAAATTTGTAAATTGAAGGTCTTATGATATTCCATGGACTCATACCATATCCTCAATAAAATAGTATTGGGCATCGAGCTGAGTATGGGAAATAGATATTATTCGAACAGTCCATGGAAAATACTGAATACCTGATGGAAGAAATACCCAAAAGTAATACAGGAAGTACTCTGGAAACAAACTCTTGTATGGGCACCAAGGGAAGCTTACGACTTTCTTATGTCTGACATACGTCTAGCGGGAAGAAATTTAATATTCTGGCGGAAAACAGTTATATTCTGTCAAACCGCCAGTTTTCCGTTGGGACTGACTGCTTCAAATCATTGGCTAAACGAAAGTTAGCCTAGCCATAGATCTTAGGGAACAAATGCTAGAGCGATTCCTGGAATAGAGAACACTAGACACAGAAACTAGGAGACTTATCCAGGAAACAAAAAACGCGCGGTTCACCTACTGTAATATCCGTCCCCGGTAGCTGAGTGGTCAGCGCTAAAGAATGTCTACCCTAAGGGCTTGGGTTCGATTCCCAGCTGGGTCGGAGATTTTCTCCGCTCAGGGATTGGGCGTTGTGTTGTCCTTATCATCATCATTTCATGTCCATCGACGCGCAAGTCGCCAAAGTGGCGTCAAATCGAAAGACTTGCAACCGGCGAACGGTCTACCTCATGGGAGGCCCTAGTCACACGACATTTTTTTTTTTTTTTTTTTTTTGCCTACTGTAATAGCTCGAATAAGGACTGCAGCATTTCAGAGACCTAGAGGACAGATCGATTTCTAAAATATATTAATGTGTTTGGTTCTCCAGTACTGGGTCCCGTATGATTAGAAGAATTTGTGACAAAAGTAGCTCCTCCATCTTATCATTACGTCCCATACCTTTTCCACATTAAACAGATTAGAATAATCCTCTATTAGCTCCATTCACTTGACATTTCACTGGCTTAGGATAACTTCCAAGACCACGAATTCCTATTCCAAAGTTGCTGTATTCCGACTCTTCTATCTGTTCCTTCGGCTTGAGCGCAACCTTTAAAATCACTCTGTATACGAAAGATTACTTTAAAATACAGTTTATAAACTACCAAAGAAAAATTCATAGCGGATGTTTTTGAAAAATGCTCTACACTACTGAGAAATGTATAGAAGATATGTCGTCCAGACTTTTCCAAAACATCTAGATGTATTTACTCGACAAAACTGATATACTTACAACACATCAAACAATTTTCACAAGGCAGACAATAACGCATTTTTATTTTATTCTTTGTCTCTTATTTTCATTGTAATTCTAACTATCAAATAACGTAGAAAATTATTTTTCTCGATAAATAGATCTCGATTTTTCACTGTTGAAAGAATTTTCTTGAGAAACGTGTATCCATGCACGTCTTATTTGTCTGCTATGTAGGCCTTTTCTTTATTCAGATGTTGTGAAACGTAAATACTGTCTCGCTTTCAGGTATATCGTCTCTTGTGGAAGAAAACTTCTACATTTAGCCAACATCTATAACGTGAAAGCCACTTTACTGTGTGTGGCGGAGGGTACCTTGTGTACCAGTGTCACTTCCTACTTTTCCTGTTCCAGTCGCATATGGTTCGCGGGAACAACGACTGATGGTAGCCCTCAGTATGGGCTTGGATCTCTATAATTTCATCTTAATGATTTTTTTACGAGATAAACGTCACAGGAGTCAATATATTGTCTGACTGTTCTAGGAACGTAGGCTCTCGGAATTTGAACGGTAGACCATACCGTGATGCAGAACGCCTCTGCCATTGGAATTGACTGACCACATCCGTGACGCTTTAGTGCTTACTAAATGAATCTGAAACGAAACGTGCTACGCTTCTTTGGATCTCCTCTATTTACTCTATTAATCATAACTGGTACGGATCCCAAACTGACGACCAGCATTCAAGAACTGGCCGAACGAGTGTTTTGGAAGCCTCTTTCTTTGTTGATGGGCCACGTTTCCTGGGGACTCTTCCAATGTACTGGGGATACAACTTTACTTATGCCGTTTTTTCTCAAAGTTCGAGGCAATATGGTGAGCATCTTACAAAAAATTTACGTTTCAAAGTATTGGCCATCGCTAGCCCCTAGTTTCTCACGTCTTTCGGGCAGCATACGAATCCTGCGGCGGAAGAACTGGGCGTCTTTCGAGAAGATCCATGCATCGATCCAATTCTGCAGTTGTTCATATGACAGCAAGCGCTGGGCAGCCAGGTCGTGCGTGAACTAAAAAGCTGATAGTCAAAGGGAAAAATGTCTGGAGAATACGGCGGGTGGGGTAGGACTTTCGTTTTCAACGTTTTCAGGTACTTTTTGGCGGGTTTTGCGATATGGGGTCGAGCATTGTCTTGCTGCGAAATCATCTTTTCATGTCTATCGCTGTATTGTGGCCTTTTGTCTTTCAGTGATCGGCTCAGTCACATCAATTGCTTTCGATAACGTTCTCCTATGAGTGTTCCCGTCGGTAGCAGAAGCATCAAAACCTTTCTCCCTTTCACAAGCATGCCGGTCTTCAACGTTAGAATCACCGTTCTTGAAGCATGGAAACAATTTTCTGCAAAGTTCTGGCACTAACAGGCGTCTCATCACTGGTCTTACCCAGCTTTTTATGAGCCTCAGCCGCAGATTTCTTCATATCAAAGCAGAAAATTAAAACGACCCGCATATGACAAGAATTGGGCCGAGAATAACTTTAAGATGCAATCAAAAATCGACAAATATTTTGATGGCATTATGTTCTCAAATGCCTAAGCCTACTGTATGACACTTACGGCCTACGACTTGCTCAACTACTTTCCAATAATGCCGTCTACTGTAAAACGGCGGAAGCAAAGTTGTAGAGCTAATATCTCAGTCTGGCATCTGCCTTACCCGCGATTAATTTTATGTTGTCGTTCCACTTTAGATCGCTCCGTATGCAAGCTTCTAGATATTTACTACAAGCGACTGCTACCAGTGATTCTTCTGCAATAGTGGAATAGTGGAACCATAGAATAAGGTGTCTTTATATGTGTATTGCGTATTGAACAGGGGGGCTAGAACGACGGAGAGGCTTCGTCCTCGCAGTAGCCCTCAGTGGTTCACAACCCCACAACAGGCTACATCAGTCCACTCACCCCACCGCCGCCCCACACCGAACCCACGGTTATTGTGCGGTTTGGCCCCAAGTAGACCCGCCGCCCCCCTGGAAGTCTCATATCAGACGAGTGTAACCCCAGTCTTTGCATGGTTGAGTAATTATGGTGTACGTGTACGTGGAGGCAGTGTTTGGGCAGCAATCGCCGACATAGTGTAACTGAGGCGGAATAAGGGGAACCAGCCCGCTTTCCCCGAGGCAGATGGAAACACGTCTTAAAAACCATCCACAGGCTGGCTGACACACCGGACCTCGACACTAATCCGCCGGGCGGATTCGTGCTGGGGACCGGCACCATTTCCCGCTGGGGAAGCAGCGCGTTAGAGCGCGCGGCTAGCCGGTTGGTCTCTTTCTATGTACTCGCAATAAGTTACATTTATCTATGTCGAGGGTCAGTTGCCAATCCCTTCAGCAAGCGTCGACCTTCTGCAATTCTTCCTGGATTTCACAACGGTTTTCTAGCGTTGCGACTTCTGTGTGTACGACAGCATCATCCGCGAAAAGTCTTCAGACGTTATCTACTGGGTCATTTATATTAAACGAAAGAACAGATTTCAGCTATTTATTACAGGCAAACTATAAAATATAAAACTCATTCACATGGCTACTAGACCACAAGAGAAATATTTCTGTGTTGGAATGTGCGCCAAGTCAATCCACCGTTCAGGTGCAAAGTGCATTCCGCCGTCGATTCAGCAAGACGCCGCCTCTGTACAAGCTGATTTACTACTGGCTTAAGAAAGTCTTAGAAGTGGGTTGCAAATGTAGAGGGAAGAGCACAAGTCGGCCATGCACATACGTTGAAAATGTGGAGCGTATCCAAGATGCGTTCACACGGAGCCCTCGTAAGTCCACAAGACGGGCGGGCCAGGAGTTTCAACTTCTTCAACAGTGTGGCGTATTATGAAACGGCACCTGCGTATGAAAACTTACAAGGTGCAGTTACTGCAGCAATTGCGTCCCGGAAACCATAACATAAGGCACGAATCTTGTGTCTCACTTCTCCAGCATATGACAGAGAACACTCATTCCGAACAACCCATTTTTCTGACGAATCGACGTTTCATCTACCGGGTAACGTACACCACCATAATGTAAGAATTAGGGGGTGTCACAAAATCCTGGCCTCGTCATCGAACATGTAAGAGACTCGCCGAAACTGAATGTGTTTTGTGCCGTTTCTGTTCACAGAGTTTACAGAGGTTTCTTTTTGCGGAGGAAACTGTGACAGGCTTGTCGTACCTAGACATACTGCAAAATTGGTCGTTTCCTCAACCTCACGAAGCTTTCAATTATTTATTTTTGTGCATACGGCGCCACGTTTAATTTTCACCTTGAGATGCGGTGTGATCTTAACAACACCATCCCACCATGTTGGATTGGAAGAGGTGGACGATAAGATCTTGTTCATTGCTTTTGGCCTCGCAGGTCACCAGAACTCACACCTTGCGATTTTATTCTGTAGGGGTGCATAAAAGACTGCTTTTCAAAAGCTGAGAAGTCAAACTGTTCAAGCTGTCGAGTCAGTAAACAGGCACCTGTCAAGTCATGTGTGAAATGAGCAAAACATGGAGCCCATGTTAAGTGTTTGGATATGTCTGCGCGAACATAAAACTTTGAAACTTCCTCTACGAGGTGACATGATCTTTTCGAGTCACCCTCTATGTCGTCTGCTGCGTACTCAAGATTTTAGAATTCTACGCTCGGCACATTATTGTTGTGACTTGGCAAGACAGCCAAGCCACTATGATTGGTAGCCGAAAGGCACGCGTTTAAGCTCATGCAGACTGGCGTGAGGTCTGGAACAGTTAAAGGGATTGAGACTAGCAAATAAAGTACGTAGCTGATGGAATACTTAATTCATAATTGGTGAACATCGGTCTGACGGTACATGCATCACAAGATAAATAGCAAATGATAATGGCGCCTTACTAGGTCGTAGCAAATGACGTAGCTGAAGGCTATGCTAACTATCGTCTCGGCAAATGAGAGCGTAATTTGTCAGTGAACCATCTCTAGCAAAGTCGGCAGTACAACTGGGCGAGTGCTAGGAAGTGTCTCTAGACCTGCCGTGTGGCGGCGCTCGGTCTGCAATCACTGACAGTGGCGACACGCGGGTCCGTCGTATACTAACGGACCGCGGCCGATTTAAAGGCTACCACCTAGCAAGTGTGGTGTCTGGCGATGACACCACATTCCTCCCCCGCAAATCGGCGTACGGTTGTATTATAAGGCTTCCGCCCGCCGTGGGGAGGACCCCATGTTGACGTATGCGACGAGGTGGGGAGCCTAACAACAGGCGAGGCTGTGCCACCCGCACCCTGCCATTCGGTCCGAGGGGAGCTAGGAAACGCCTGAAAACCTAGTCCAGGGTGCACGCCAACATGCGGTGTATGCGCCCGTAGATAGTCAGGAGGGGCAGAAGGGTCGACCTCCATCGAGTCGGGGTACCCGACGGGCGAAGACGCCATACGGTCCGGAGCGGGCAAGAAGTCCATGGCGGAGGACAACGGGTCACGGGAAGCGATCGGCGGCGCGTGACCCTGGGAGGCGCCCGGCGGTTGCAGCGACGCGTCCACTGCGGGCGTCGCCGGCTGGAGAATAGGCGGCGGCGGCGGCGGCGGCGGCGGCGGCGCGTCGCCATGGGGCAAAATGGAAGGCAGCGTCGGTAACACCTGGGGCTGAGGCGAGCCAGTAGATGGGTCACCAGGGCGCTGATCGGACGGCACCGTCGCTGAAAGCAGACGGGGAGCGGCAGATCCCGTGCGACGACAGAGGCGCAGCTGATTGAGATGCCGACGCACCTCACCAGAGGCCCCCAAAACCAGATACATAGCGCGGCCGAGGCAGCGAAGAATGCGCCCTTCGAGCCAACGCCGTGAACCTCGATAGGTGCAGTAGTAGACAAGATCGCCTGGGGCAAAAGCCGGTGTCTGCCGCTGCAGAGGAACCTGATGCGGCGGATGTAGCAAAGACATCAAGGTGCGATGAGGGCGACCGTGGAGCAACTCAGCCGGCGAGCGACCATCTCGGGGCTGAGAGCGATACCAGGACAAAAAGAGCAATAACGCGTCCTCCCGAGAATGCGACTCTTTCAACTTCAACATCTGTGACTTGAAAGTCCTGACCAAACGTTCAGCGGCATCGTTTGACTGTGGCGATAACGGCGCGGACGTCAGATGTTGAATACCATTGGCCTTGCAGAATGACTGAAATTCTACGGACATGAATTGGTGGCCATTGTCGAAAACAATAGTCTGTGGTAGACCTTCAATGCAAAAGATAGCGGACAACGCTTGGATGGTGGCAGAAGGCATCGTGGAAGACATCCGGACAACAAAAGGAAAATTACTGAATGAATCGACCAGAACCAACCATCGAGCATTCCAGAATGGACCAGCAAAATGGATGTGTAAGCGTTGCCAAGGGGAAGTGGCTTTTGGCCATGCAAAGAATTTCCGCGGTGGTGCTGATTGTTGTTCGGCACACACCATGCAAGAAGAGCACATATTCGTAATCGCAGCATCGATTCCGAACCAAGTACAGTGCTGACAAGCAAGTTGTTTCGTTCTCACTATACCCCAATGTCCTTGGTGGAGAATCCGTAAGACAGAGGACTGTAACGAACGTGGGACTACGACCCTGGACTGATCATTATCGGAACGCAACAGCAAAACACCACGTCGCACAAAATGTCTCTCCTTGTCAGCAAAAAATCGACGAACCAACGGATCCTCGATCCGTGACTTTGACAAGGGCCATTGCATAGCAACAAAACGCAAAACGGTAGCAAGGACAGGGTCGGCAGCTGTAGCTGCAGCTACACGACGAAAATCAATCGGAAACGATTCGACCACGTCATCGGTTTCCGAATCAATGAACATGCAAGCAAGTTCGGAGGAATCGAATGCTCTATCCTCAGCAACAGGCAAACGGGACAACGCATCGGCGTTTCCGTGCTTAGCAGTGGACCGATACAAGATATCGTAGCGGTACTGCGAGAGGAAAATAGAGCAGCGAATGAATTTCTGCGCCGTATGTGGAGGTACAGGCTTGGTCGGATGAAAAAGCGATGTCAAAGGTTTGTGGTCTGTGATGATGGTAAAGCGACGACCATACAAGAAATCATGAAACTTTGTAACACCAAATACGAGAGCCAGTGCTTCTTTCTCGATCTGTGAATAATTGCTTTGCGCAGAGCTATTTGGACGCAAAGGCAATAGGGCGATCGTGCGAACCATCTTTGTGCGCAAGCACAGCACCGATCCAGAAATCCGATGCATCCACCATCAACAAAAGGGGCTTCTGGGGATCGAATGGCGTAAGGCAAGTATTGGAAAGCAACGCCGATTTCAACTGGCGAAAGGCGCGTTCGCATTCCGTCGTCCAGACGAACGGAACACCCTTACGGCGTAAGCGATGAAGCGGAGCTGAAATGGAAGAGGCGTGGCGCACATAGCGATGATAACACTGGTCAACACTCATTTTCTTGCCAAGGATATCTGAGTGGCTTTAGGATGGGTTAGTGGTGCCGAGGACGAATATAGCAACCATTTATGCAGTTTGGCTCTAGTTTTTGAGATAATGCATGATTTATTCAAAAAATTAGAAAAAATTGCTAATACTGAACTCGAGCGCTACAAACTACAATGAAAAAAGAAAATAATCTTTATAAATAGCTTCTATGAAAACCTGATAGGCATTTGTCCACGTATAAAACATAATTGAAAAGTTTCTCTATAAGTATATCATTTTCCGTCCATGACGAACCGCTTCCTGCACGCTTTCCTTTTATAGGTCTCTTCAGAACAGTCACGTTGCAGATTCCAACAATAATCTGCCATCATATGCCTGTCCCATCTTCCTTTATATCTTTCCTCTATTCCTTTCATATCTTGATGGAACCGCTCTCCTTGTTCCTCACTGAAATCACCTAGATTACGAGGAAATCGATCCAAGTGGCTGTGAAGGAATTGCAATTTTATGCTCATGTTAGCTCCTAAGTTTTGAAAGTTAGTGAGCATGTTTTTGACCAGTTCCTCGTAATTGGGAGCTTTGTGATTGCCCAAAAACAATTTACAACAGCGACAAAACTGTTCCAGGCCGATGCTTCAGTGACAGTCATGACACTTGTAAAATTGGTATCGTTGATGAGCCTGCGAATTTGAGGACCATCAAATATTCCTGCCTTAAGTTTTTCACTACTGAGTCCAGGGAACGTATTGCAGATGTATGTGAAGCAATTACCATTTCTGTCTAAAGCTTTGGTGAATTGCTTCATTAGTCCTAACTTAATATGTAATGGTGGAAGAACAATCTTGTCCCTACTAACCAGAGGTTCATTAATGATGTTTGCTTCACCAACAGCCATATGTTCCCTTGGAGGCCATGTTTTCTGCTTCCAATGTTCGTGCTTTGCCCTACTATCCCACATGCAGATAAAACATGGGTGATTTGTGTATCCACTTTGTTGTCCAAGCAAGAAGTTCACCATTTTCAAATCAACACAAATCAACCACTGGTGCTGCATATACTGAATTTTCTGCAGAACCATCTTGATGTTAGCATATGCTTCACAAAGTTTTGTTGAGTGGGCAATTGGAATAGATGCGTAACGATTGCCATTGTGTAGGAGAACACATTTTAAACTTCTAGTGGAACTGTCTATGAAGAGACGCCAGTCCTCTGGTCTATATTCCGGCAGCCCCAATTCAAGTAAAAGTCCAGGTATATTGCTGCAATACACTATAACCTCTTCTTGGTTGAAGTATGGAAGAAGGTTTTCTTCTCTCGTCCGGTAAGCTGTTATTTTAACACTTGGATGAAGACAGTTCTTTTCCTTAAGCCTGGATGCTAAGAGTTCTGAGCCGGCCGCGGTGGCCGTGCGGTTCTAGCGCTGCAGTCCGGAACCGCGGGGCTGCTACGGTCGCAGGTTCGAATCCTGCCTCGGGCATGGATGAGTGTGATGTCCTTAGGTTAGTTAGGTTTAAGTAGTTCTAAGTTCTAGGGGACTGATGACCTCAGATGTTAAGTCCCATAGTGCTCAGAGCCATTAAGAGTTCTGATGCTTGCTTTGAAAGATTGAGTTCTCGTATCAAGTCACTGAGCTCCTTCTGGTCGAACTGCTGGGGTTGTGTCTCACGTCCTTCGTATTCCGAACCACTACTTGTACATTCCTCGCCGTGCACATCGTCATCTGGTGATGTTAGCGTGGGTAATGTTGTGAAGGTTGGTACAGGAACATCGTTGCTGTGCACCACCGGTCTTCTTGCTGACTCCAAATCGGGATATTCCCACTTTCGTTTTTTGAACCAATTAAAACCTTTCGCATTAACATTGCAAAAATAGCAATCATCTGTATGGTTCTTCTGCTCTCGCCATACCATAGGCACTCCGAAGTTTAAGCTTTTCCTTTTTCGTTTTGTCCACTGCCGTAAGCACTCCACACAGCATTTACAAACTTTATGGGGTGCCCACGCCTTGTCTTGATCTCCAAGTTTAATTCCGAAATATGCCAGATACGCTTCCTTCACAAAAGGAGTGATATTCTTCCTGTTCTTTTGAAGAACGTATTCACCACAAATGTAGCAGAACTCATCTGGATGGTTCACGCAAAGACGGCGTGAAGAACTCATGTTTTCCTAAAACAAAATTGCACAAATACTACATATTATGCAGAACTTTCTTGTATTTGCATGTCAATCACATCCCACAAACATCATTAATTGTTTTGTGTGAAATGAATACTCACCTCTTATTTGCTACGTCACGATGAAAAGGTTCTATCTCCTTGAAGCTGCACTGCACATGTGTGTGACTTTCGACCATCGCCATTTTTATTGTTTACACTGATCGCTACCTATCGGCTGTTGCGGGGATTACCTCGGCCAACAAATGAATGTCGAGTACTGCCGAATTCAAATCTGCACAACCCTCAATATCTTCAACACACGCACCGCACAACAGGACTGAACACATGCTGACAGTGTGATGTTTGCATGATGTAATCCTCAACCACACAGATGCACTCCCTGAGCACAATTGTTTAATAAAGATAGTACAATATCACTAATTAAAAAACAGGTAGCAAATACATTACACCATATATGGACCCTGCAGTCGATATTATCCACATGAAACTCTCATTTCCACAAATAACCTATATCTCAAAAACCAGAGCCAATTTGGAAAAAGTACAAATATACTCGGAATGAGTATCATAACAATATCCCATTTTCGTTCAAACTTCCCTGGCAACGAAAAAAAAATTTTATTTTGTAGAGCTGTGTAATAATTTATTTTTCCCAGCACACTCTGTAGCTGCTTCAAATTCTGCGGCGAAGGCAAGTCTTGTATGGCATGGAGGTGCTCTGGACTGGGATGTATGCCTTGGGCATTGAGTACGTGTCCCAGATAGGGTAAGTCACGAGCAAAAAACACACATTTGTCCTTCCGCAAGCTAAGACCATTTTATCGCAAGACCTGAAATAATGTTCTGAGATTGGCTAAATGTTCTTCTTCCGTCTTTCCGGAGATCACAATATCGTCCAGATAGTTTGCTGCAGTAGGGACCGACGCACAAACAGTTTGCAGATATTGCTGAAACAATGCAGGGGCGGATGCACAACCGAATGGCAGTCATTTGAATCGGTACAAACCAAGATGTGTGTTAACCACCAATACGCGCTGGGATTCTTCGACCACCGGTATTTGCAAGTACGCATCTGCTAGGTCCAACTTCGAAAAATATTTACCCGGGCACAATTTGTCAAAAAGATCTTCCAGGCGGGGTAAAGGAAAAGTTGGTCACTAGTTGTGGATTCACTGTTGCCTTGAAGTCCACACAAAGTCTCAATTTTCTGGAAGGTTTTTGCAAAAATTACTAAGGGTGATGCCCAGAGAGAAACCTGCACACGTTCAATTACACCTTGTGATTCCAAATCGTGTAATGTTTTTGCGACCTCATCACGCAATGCATGGGGAACATTGCGCGCTCTGAAGAATTTCGGTTGTGTGTTGACTTTCAGTTCCAAATGTGCTTTATAGTTCTTGGCGCAACCAAGGCCCAGTGCAAAAATGTCTGCAAAGTCGTCACATAGACGAGAAACACTGGCTGAAGGCACAGTCTGGTTCACTGATAGGACCTGATTTACTATAGACAAGTTAAACAACTGAAATAAATCTAAACCAAAGAAGTTCACTGCAGAAGAAGAACGAAGTACGAAAAATGACACAAGTTTTGTTTGTCCCTTGTATGTTGCAAGAAGGCTGCACTGTCCTAACACAGGGATCACCTGTCCGGAATAACTAGTTAGCTTAACATTTGCGGCACACAACGGAGGTGTGCCCAGCTGTTTGTACGTGTCGTGATTGAGTAGTGAAACTGCAGCTCCGGTATCGAGCTGGAACGGTATCACTTTACCGTTCATGTCCAAGTCCACAAAAAGTTTATTGTCCTGCTGATGACAAGAGCGACTGTCTCGTGCAACGTGAACTGACACTGGTACAGAATCACTTGCGACTTGGCGGGATTTCCGTCGACGTCGACGCACACTTTTTGTGGGACGAACACAGTCACTGTTAGAGAGAGTGGCACTGGGCAGAGTGGAATTTACTACATGAATTTCCATGGGCGAAGGTTCACGAGCCCGAATATTCTTGGTTCGATTCCGGCGCGAAGCAAAGGGCCTGGAATGGTTGTGAGTGTCCGGTCGGAACTTTTTCTGGCAAACACTTTGAACATGTCCTTTTTTATTACAGAAAAAGCAAATAGCCTGGCGTGACGGGCAATTCTCACGTGAATGTCCAGTAGCACACCGCGGGCGTGATTTCACTGCATTTGCATGCTGGCATGGGGCACGTGGCCGAGAGGCAGGCGGCTTTGGCGCGGCCGGGCGCGAGGACTGTTTACTGTTCCGTGCAGCTTGCCTGGCGGGCCGGTTAACCTGACACACGGGTGGCGAAGTTTCAAATGATTCCTGAGCAAAGCCAAGTGTGTCCTGCCTATCCAATATGTCCATCACTTGTTGAAGGGAGGGATTGACTAGCTTCAAAATCTGTTCCCGTATACGAACATCAGAAACGTTCTGTGCAATAGCATCACGTACCATAGTATCTGAATAAGGGAGTCCACATTCACACTCAAAAGCACAATCCCTAGTAAGGCCTTGCAAGGTTGCAACCCACTCCCTGTTAGTCTGTCCGGCCGTACGTTTTGTACGAAAGAACGTATACCGTTTGGCAACTACATTGACTGATTCCTTGAAACATGCATCTAATGCAGACAAAATTTCGTCGTAGGACAGAGTTGCTACGTCGCGTTGGGGAAATAAGTTGACTATCACACGGTACGTGGACACGCCGACACACGATAATAAGAAAGGCTGCCGCTCGTTACCTTGAATTCTGTAGGCGGCGAGATGGAATCCAAGTTGGCGTGACCACTCCGTCCAGCTTTCCAGTGCCGCATCAAAAGGATGAAAAGGTGGTGCAACTGCGTGTTGTGGCTGCGTGAGCGGTGGAGCGGCGGCTGCCGCATCGTTTTGCAGTGCACGTTGACCCTGGACAAGCTGTCCAAGGGCATCCAATAAGGCCTGCGTCAGCTGATTCTGCAAGCAATAAAATTCGGACAGTACATCTGGAGATTGTAGCGAAGCCATGACACATGTAAATCAATACTAAAGCAAAATTCTCGTCGCCAATTTGTTGTGACTTGGCAAGACAGCCAAGCCACTATGATTGTTAGTCGAAAGGCATACGTTTAAGCTCACGCAGACTAGCAAATAAAGTACGTAGCTGATGGAATACTTAACTATAATTCATAAGTGGTGAAAATCGGTCTGACGGTACATGCATCACAAGATAAATAGCAAATGATAATGGCGCCTTGCTAGGTCGTAGCAAATGACGTAGCTGAAGGCTATGCTAACAATCGTCTCGGCAAATGAAAGCGTAATTTGTCAGTGAACTGATGTGTTGGTAAATGTGCCAACACCTTGTAGATATAGGAGGCCTTTATGCACGCTATCTAACGCAGACGGGCGTGTCTTCTGGAACAGGATAAGGAGTGAATGCTAATAAGAAAAGTATGCAGCTCCTCGAATACTTAATTTTATATCGTCCTTGTGGTGCATCGCTCTTGATAATACAGATAAGACTATCTTCAGATACGGTTAATGGCGCCTTGCTAGGTCGTAGCCATGGACTTAGCTGAAGGCTATTCTAACTGTCTCTCGGCAAATGAGAGAAAGGCTTCGTCAGTGTAGTCGCTAGCAAAGTCGTCGTACAACTGGGGCGAGTGCTATCCCGTATCTCGAGACCTGCCTTGTGGTGGCGCTCGGTCTGCGATCACACAGTGGCGACACGCGGGTCCGACATGTACTAAATGGACCGCGGCCGATTTAAGCTACCACCTAGCAAGTGTGGTGTCTGGCGGTGACACCACATGAACCATCTCTAGCAAAGTCGGCAGTACAACTGGGCGAGTGCTAGGAAGTGTCTCTAGACCTGCCGTGTGGCGGCACTCGGTCTGCAATCAGTGACAGTGGCGACACGCGGGTCCGACGTATACTAACGGACCGCGGCCGATTTAAAGGCTACCACCTAGCAAGTGTGGTGTCTGGTGGTGACACCACAATTATACTGATCATTGACGTCACTGATTTACACGCAAGCACGTGACGCGCACCCATAACGAGTACTCGATTTTGACCAGAAAGTCGCTCCTGTAAGATGGACTTCAACCGACGGAATGTTTGTGACACAGTGGCGCTCCGCCAGAGGATGAGAAGAAAATGAATCTCTTCCGAAATGCTGCCGTACCGCTTCGAAATGACACGGCGTGAAAATCGAGAAAGTTTTTATTGCATTCACAACTCATCTGGTCAAAGAAGGTTCAGCAGTCAGTCTCAACTTGTGTTTATTGTAGGAGATGTATATTTCGACCACTGAGCGACCATCTTCAGTGTTACAGGCAATACACTAATCAATTAAAGTGGAATCGTGTACATGTCAACACCAAAGTACAGCCGGCCAGAGTGGCCGAGCGGTTCTAGGTGCTACAGTCTGGAACCGCGAGACCGCTACGATCGCAGGTTCGAATCCTGCCTCAGACATGGATGTTTGTGATGTCCTCAAGTTGGTAGGTTTAAATAGTTCTAAGTTGTAGGGGACTGATGACCTCAGAAGTTAAGTCCCATAGTGCTCAGAGCCATTGTTTGAATCAAAGTACAATTATATAATTTTCACATATAAATGGATGGTACATATCAGCAGACAAAATTAACACAGTTCATCCGTTATTTGGCATTGTCCATCTTGGACTACACACGTCAAGAGTAGGCTGCTGTTTACTGCAGTCTCACAGCTGGCCTCAGTGGCGTCATACATGACTATGACACCCTCTATACATTCGTCATGTTACAGTAATGCATTGTGTGTGTATATATATATATATATAATGCATATATGTATATCGCACAAGTACCCATTTTGGCGAAATGCATTTTTATCGGGGGAAACTGAAGCGCTAAAACGGTGAGTGATTTTAAATCGGTAAAAATTCCTTAGAATCGAACTGGTAGTAATGTGAACTACTTCCTGTAGGTGGCTACAGGTAAGTACGCAATTTGTATCAAACAAGTATACACTGAGTGACAAAGTAACTGAGCATGACGGCCGGAGTGGCCGAGCGGTTCTAGGCGCTTCAGTCTGGAGCCGCACGACCGCTACGGTCGCAGGTTCGAATCCTGCTCGGGCATGGATGTGTGTTATGTCCTTAGGTTAGTTAGGTTTAAGTAGTTCTAATTTCTAGGGGACTGATGACCTCAGAAGTTAAGGCCCATAGTGCTCAGAGCCATTTGAAATATTTCACCCCGTATCGTGTCGGGCCGTCTCTTGCCCGGCGTAGTGTAGCAAAACGACGTGGCATAGACTCAACATTTCGTTGGAAGTCCCCTGCAGAAATACTGAGCCGTGTTGCCTCTATAACCGTCCATAATAGCGAATGTGTTTCCGGTGTAGGACTTTATGCATGAAGTGAACTGTCTCTTTTGTCCCATAAACATTCGATGGGATTCATGTCGGGCAATCTGTGTTATCAGATCATTCACTCAAACTGTCCAGAATGTTCTTCAAACCAGTCGCGAAAAATTGTGGCCCGGTGGCATGGCGCATTGTCATCCATAAAAATTTCATCGTTGTTTGGGTCGCCAAGTTGCCAAAAATAACCATTCCCAGTCAACGATCGGTTCAGTTTTACCAGAGGAACCAGTTCTTTCCATGCAAACGCGACCCACACTGTTATGGAGCCACCGTCAGCTTGCGCAGTGCCTTATTGACAGCTTGGGTCTATGGCTTCGTGGGGTCTGCGCCACACTCGAACCCAAACCTCCAACTCTTACCAACTGAAATCGGGACTCATCTGACCAGGCAGCAAAGGCACTCACGTCGGTCGTCTGCTGCCATACCCCATTCTCCACACTGTCCTAACGGATACGTTCGAGATACGTTCAACTTTGTTTTCTGCAGTTATTTCACTCAGTGTTGCTTGTCTGTTAGCACTGGCAACTCCACGCAAACGCCGCTACCCTCGATCGTTAAGTGAAGGTCATCTTTCACTGCATTGTCCGTGGTGGGAGGTAATGTCTGAAATTTGGTATTTAGGCACCCTCTTGAAATGGTGGATCTCGGAATACTGAATGCCCTATCGATTTCCGAAATGGAATGTCCTATGCGTCTAGCCATAACTATCATTCTGCGTTCAGAGTCTGTTAATTCCTGTCGCGCGGCCATAACCACATCTCCACCAGTAATAAAACATTACATCCAAATAGATCTTGATTTACAGTAACTGATTTCCATGTAATAAAAAAATAAAGTTTCGGAATAAAATTCAATTAAAGCTGATTAGTGTGAGCATAATGAACGCTAGTTGCTGAGCAATTCAGGAGCGTATGTGGGATAAGGTATACTCACATCTGAAGCAATATCTGTTGTGATCCTATGTCTGTTTTAGTACCGGTAGCGATGCAAAAATATGAAAACCACAATAACTGAGAATTGAGGAGTTGACTAGCTCACATAAGCACCACCACGTGCTGATAATGACATATCTAAAATTGTGGTTTTAATATTGTTAAATTTTATAGAAACAATGGATGTGTAAAGTTTCTAGATACATTTATACATGATGTACTTCTTTGATACAATATGAATGGCAATTAAGTACATATCAATAGCCAACTCCACGATATAGTTCACATTACTATCACTTTGACTGTAAAGAATTTTTGCTGCTTTAAAGTCAATCACCGTTGTAGTCGCTTCTGTTGTACGTCGATAAAAATATATTTCCTTAAAATGGCTACTTTTGCGATGTACAAATTACCAACTACGTATACACAATGCATTATTGTATTCCGATGTATGGATCAAGGGCGCCATAGTCTTGTATGACGTACGCTGAGTCCAGTTATGAGGCAATTCTTATCAGCGGCTTCAGTGCGATTTGAACTCTTGACGTGCGTAGTCCAAGAGGCATTATGCCAAATAACAGCTGAAATGTGTTGACTTTATCTGCTAGTATATACCACCCACCCACTTGCACGTGAAATTTATACAATTGCACTTCGGAGTTAATACGTATGCAGCAAATTTGTTCCTGTACTAACTCTAACGGAGAAGATGGTGATCGAAATTTAGATCTGATACGATAAACGACTGATTGCATCTGCATCTTATAAAAAGCCGAAATGATCACGAGGAATGAACTCAGACCTCATGTTGAGTTCCCAGCGAACGTAATGATGGCGAGCTGTTTGATGTGGTTTAAGCGACAGCATACCTGCCGTGTTGCGACAAGGGAGTGCCGCAATAAGAACAACTTATCTGCTTGACCCTGGCAGCCGCCAAGTGTCTGTAGCTCCAGCGAGAGCAAGAGGCGGCATGCGCTGTGCCGTGGTCGCCTTTATTTCTTGCTCACTCTGTTCGTCCATGAGATACAGAGTCCTGTAGACGTAGGCGTCCAATTTGATGCCGTACTCCTTGACTTCAGGAAGGCGTTTATACAGTTTTGCACTGTCGTTTAGTCAGCTTACCGAGTATCGGTTCAGGTTTGTGAATAGCTTCAGGACTCCCTTGCACAAAGAAGTCAACACTTCGCTCTTATCGGCAAAAAGTCGAAAGTTGCGAGGGCAATTTCAGGAAAAACCCGAGTGAATGTAGTAGGACCGTACTATTTACACTATGTACAAGTGATATAGTGGGTACCGTCGGAGTCTCTACGAGACTGTTGGCAGATGATGCAGTTGTCAGTAAAAAGGCAGCATCGATAGATGACTAACAAATTGGAAGAAGACCTGAAGACGATGATCGATGATTGATGTAGAAACTGGCAGTTGATTCTGAAGGAACTGTTCAAATGGCTCTGAGCACTATGGGACTCAACATCTTAGGTCATAAGTCCCCTAGAACTTAGAACTACTTAAACCTAACTAACCTAAGGACATCACACACACCCATGCCCGAGGCAGGATTCGAACCTGCGACCGTAGCAGCCTCGCGGTTCCGGACTGCAGCGCCAGAACCGCACGACCACCGCGGCCGGCGACTCTGAAGGAAAAGAAATATAACATAATGCACACAAAAGGCGAAGTAATCTGCTTCTGTACAATTACACTTATGGTAACAAATCACTGGGAGTAGTAACTACAGTAAAATACCTAGAAGTAAACATCCGAAAAGATCTAAAATAGAATGACCACATAAAAGAAATACTAGGAAAAGCAGATGCCGGACATTCAATTTCCACTAAACCATAGTTATTGATGAAAGCCGACCACCTACACATTGGGATGTACATATTGCAATTTACCCCAACAAATATTTTTAAGTGAAACAGAAAATAATTTAATGGACAAATGATAATTAATTGAAACCCTCAGCTACCGACAGATTTTCTTAATGTACCCCGACCGGGACTCGAACCCGGGATCTCCTGATTACATGGCAGACGCTCTATCCAGCCGAGCCAACGAGGACACAGTTGAATAGCGCGACTGCAGTCAGTTGGGAATGTAGGTCTCACGGGAAGCGTGCAAGGGGTGAGTCCCTGCTATCGCGCTATTCATCTGTGTCCTCGGTGTCCGAAACGCCGGCACGGTAGCTCAGCGTGTTCGGTCAGAGGGCTGCATGCTCTCTTTATTAAAAAAACTGAGTCAAGGAAACAACGATCAACTTGAACGGATGTCTTGTGACGTCCACCCAGACCAAACGCAGCGAACTATATCGAACAGAATGAAAAAAAGGAAAAAAAGATGGATAGAGCGTCTTTCATGTAAGGAGGAGATCCCGAGTTCGAACCCCAGTCGGGGCACACATTTTCAGCTGTCCCCACCGAGGTATATCAACACCTGTCGGCAGCTGAGGGTTTCAATTAATTATCATTTATTCTAGAGAAGCTGCACAGTTTTCAATGGTATCTGTTCTTTCGAGAACAGTTACTATCTTCATATAATATATTGGAATTACATCATTTTTCTGAAGGTTTAGATAGCGACCAAATTTCGCTGCCTTAGTGGGTACTGTGGACAGGATCATCGCAATAGCATCCCATGTTGCTTTTTAGATTTTCAGGCACAGTTTTTAGGAATCTTGATTCCCTAGTATCTGAAAGAATGCCAAGCGCTTGCAGGAGACCGTTTCAATCGGACTTTTGTATTGGGCCAAATGTAACACAACAGTGGCTATTTTTGTAACTTAATTAATTGAAAATTAACGCAAATGGATGGAATGGCGAATGATAGCTTTGTATATGAAATGGTTTGGAAGTCAGTTTTATCTGTTTTATTAGGCGTGTTTTTTACAAGCAACTAATTATTGTTGCAGTGAACACCTTGGCCAATTTTCTCGCGAGTAGTGCGAACACGTCACCCGATCGGACGCAATGTCGACATGAGGGATTCACAGAGGAAACTGCATTTGTCGGATGAAAGATGTTGTACGAACATTGATATAGAAAGAAATTATTAGTCTACATTTAAGTAAGGTAACAAGAATAACATAAATGATTTATTTTCTTCTCGAGCATGAGGAGCATCTAGGTGACAGTTCCACAGCTGTTCTAATGGTTCTGAAGAAAATGAACGCACCATCTTACATCTGGCCACTCAAAAACAAGAAAGAATTTACTAACAAGCTTCCTCTGTCAACCTCTCTGTCAACAATAGTGATGTATATTAGAATTGTCTGACCACTTCTCGGCAGGCACAGCGCTATTCGAGTATCCAACGCCAACTATTCGCAACCTTGCCGACCTTAATATTAATCAGTAAACTACAAAAAATTAGTTCGTTGTATTAGCTACTAACACTAACTGCATTACGAAACACGATCAAAAATGTTTCCTAAATGTTTTGAATGTCATTTTACTTTTACCCATTAACTTTTTCGTACTACTACCTTAATATGATTTAATATACCTGCTGCAAATATGTACCACATTTGAAGATAACCGTCTCTACAATGCGCATTCACTAATACATTTTACTTCAGTTTGTTATTTACACTGAAGGGTTAAGGAAATTGGTATAGGCATCTGTATTCAAATACAGAGATATGTAAACAGGCAGAATACGGTGCTGCGGAAGGCAACGCCTATATAAGACAACAAATGTCTTGTGCAGTTGTTAGATCGTTTACTGCTGCTACAATGACAGGTTATAAAGATTTAAGTGAGTTTGAACGTGGTTTTATAATCGACGCACAAGCGATGGAACACAGCGTCTCCGAGGTAGCGATGAAGCTGGGATTTTCCCGTACGACCATTTCACTACTGGGCGATCAGGAAGTGTCAGCGTGCAAACCATTCAAAGAAACATCACCGATACGGGCTTTTGGAGCCAAAGGCCCACTCGTGTACCCTTACACTATGTGATCAAAAGTATCCGGACTCTCCCAAAAACATACGTTTTTCATATTAGGTGCATTGTGCTGCCACCTATCGCCAGGTACTCAATGTCAGCGACCTCAGTATAATTGGATTTCGTTAGATAGCAGAATGGGGCGCTCCGCGGAACTCACGGACTTCGAATGTGGTCAGGTGATTGAGTGTAACTTGTGTTATACGTCTGTACGCGAGATTTCCATTCTCCTAAACATCCCTAGACTAACTGTTTCCGATGTGATAGTGAAGTGAAAACGTGAAGGGACACGTACAGCACAAAAGCGTACAGGCCGACTTCGTCTGTTGCTTGACAGAGACCGCCAACAGTTGTAAGGGTCGTAATGTGTAATAGGCTAACACCTATCCAGAACATCACACGGGAATTCCAAACTGCATCATGATCCACTGCAAGTACTATGACAATTAGGCGGGAGGTGAGGAAACTTGGATTTCAATGTCGAGCGGCTGTTCATTAGCCACACATTACGCCGGTAAAGGTCAAACGACGCCTTGCTTGGTGAAAACGCGTAAACATTGGACGATTGAACAGTGGAATAACGCTGTGTGGAGTGACGAATCACGGTACACAATGTGGCGATGCGATGGCACGATGTGGGTATGGCGAATGCCCAGTGAACGTCATCTGCCAGCGTGTGTAGTGCTAACAGTAAAATTCGGTGGCGGTGGTGTTATGGTGTTGCCGTGTTTTCCAAGGAGGGGTCTTGCACCCCTTGTTATTTTGAGTGGCACTATCAAAGGCCTGCATTGATGTTTTAAGCACCTTCTTGCTTTCCACTGCTGAGGAGCAGTTCAGGGATGGCGATTGCATCTTTCAACACGATCGAGCACCTGTTCATAATTCACGGCCAGTGGCGGAGTAATTACACGACAATAACATCCCTCAAAAGGACTGGCCTGCACAGAGTCCTGACCTGAATCCCATAGAACAGATATGGGATGTTCTGGAACGCCGACTTTATGCCAGGCGTTACCGACCGGCATCGATACCTCTCCTCAGTGCAACACTCCGTGAAGAATGAGCTGCCATTCCCCAATAAATCTTCCAGTACCTGACTGAACGTATTCCTGCGAGAGTGGAATCTGTCAGCGATAAGGGTGGGCTAGCACGATATTGAATTCCAGCATTATCGACGGAGGGCGCGATGAAGTTGTAAATCATTTTCAGCGAAGTGTCCGGATACTTTTGATCATACAGTCATGACTGTACGACACAAAGCTTTACGCCTCGCCTGGGCCCGTCAACACCAACATTGGACTGTTGATGACTGGTAACTTGTTGCCTGGGTGGAGAGTCTCGTTTAAAATTGTATCGAGCGGATGGACGTGGACGGGTATGGAGCCGACCTCAGGAATCCATGGACCTGCATATCATCAGGGGACTGTTGAAGTTGGTGGAGGCTCCATAATGGTATGGGGCGTGTGCAGCTGGAATGATATGGGAGCACTGATACGTCTAGACACGTCTCTGACAGGTGACGTACGTAAGCATCCTGTCTGGGCACCTGCATCCATTCATGTCCGTCATGCATTCCAACAGACATTGGCAATTCCATCAGGATAAAGCGACACCTCACACGAGCAGAAATGCTACAGAGTGGTACGAGTAGTTTTTTTTTTAATTTAAAGACTTCCACTGGCCACCAGACTCCCCAGACATGAAAAAAATGGTTCAAATGACTCTGAGCACTATGGGACTTAACATCTATGGCCATCAGTCCCCTAGAACTTGTAACTACTTAAACCTAACTAACCTAAGGACAGCACACAACACCCAGTCATCACGAGGCAGAGAAAATCCCTAACCCCGCCGGGAATCGAACCCGAGAACCCGGGCGTGGGATGCGACAACGCTACCGCACGACCACGAGCTGCGGACCTCATACATCAACATTATTGAGCATATCTGGGATGTCTTGCAAAGTGCTGTTCAGAAGAGATCTCCACTACCACGTACTCTTAAGGATTTATGGACATCCCTGCAGGATTCATGGTGTCAATACCCTCCAGCACTACCTCAAATATTAGTCGAGTCCATGCCACTTCGTGTTGCGGCATTTCTTCGTGTTCGCGGGGGTCCTACACGATGTTAGGCAGGTGTACCAGTGTCTTCGACTCTTCAGTGTATACCGCAGCAGCTGATCGTTGCTACTTGCGCACGTTCATGAGTTGACAGCTTTGGAATAAAAACAATAAAATCTTTTCCCTCTCATTTCTTTTAACTCTGCAGTGGCCTCGTTACATAACACTTTGCTCCAGACGTAAGTGGCAGACTTTACTTAGCTCACGGCCGAATTCACGAACGTCAATTAAATTAAGCACATCTTAAAATTTTATTGTTTCTACTTGTTTTTTGTTTGTTACTGAGCGAGAAAAATACAGTCTTAAGAGGACCTTAACGTTAGTTGACGTTTCTGGATGGTGCTGTTAGTTGCTAGAAGCATATTGCCATAAAATACAGCTGAGAACAGCGGGCTGCACGAATACTTGATTAGAGGTGCTTTCGACGGCCGCGTGACTAGACCGTTACTACGCTGGTCTCATAGAAGAGACAGACAAGTTCTAAAGAAGAGCTGCGAATTCGTCACGGGATCGTTTAGTCGACCCTAGAATGTTACGGCGTTGCTGAACAGACTTCAGTTGCAGACGGTACAAGAGAGGCGTTGTTCGTCACTGAGAGGCTGACTATTAAAATTCGGGAGAGTACGTTCCCGGAAGAGTCTGGCTACGTACTGCTTCCTTTAACATACGCCTCGGGAAATAAGCGTACCGAAAAAATCGAAGAGACACGCGGAGATTTACCGACACTCATCGTTCCTGTGTGCTGTTCACGAATAGAACACGAAAGGATGATCAGACAGGGATAACCCAAGTACCCTCCGCCTCACACCGTAAACTGGCTCGCGGGAGATAGATGAAATGTTTTCAAAACATCTACACCCAGACTTACACAAATTAACCACAAGCCATTGTGTAAAAAAAGTAACGAAGGGAGACAAGGATTGCATGTCCCGTCAGCAACGCGGTAATTACAGATGGGACACAAACTCGTTTCGGGGAAGGAAGTGGGCAGTGTCTTTCTTGGATGAATGATCCTGGCGTTTGTTTCAAGCGACCTAAGGAAAAACACGGAAAATGTTAATCTTGATGACGAGAGGTTGCCTTCTCCCAAATGCAATACCAATGTCTTAAGGACTGTGTCAACGAACTAGTGAAATCAGTAGCAGTGAGGGAGAACGGCAGACTTTCATTTGTCGCAGGAGTGCTGTTCACATGGTCCGAAAGTCACACAAATGCGTTTAAGGGGACATACTCGAGAAAATACTAAAAATTTCTTCGTCTATAGAAATGAATATTTCATGCTGATTTCAAAAATGTGTAGTTTATGGGCATTATCATTTTCCGTTCCTTCTAAAATTGAGATTGAACGTAATGTTGCACTGGGCTACTCCCGTCAGTTTAAAGTGCGTCGGAATAAGTGATGCATTGTTTTGTTCTTCCGTTTTTTCCGTCGTTAGTTACTGATCATTAACACAGGTGTATGCTAGAAGGCACTGACTTCTGGAACCAAAGCACAGCCATATCTAGAAGACTGAGAATAAATGATTTCCGAATTTCACAAGCGTGTGGTTTTTTAGTTATTGTGTGTTGTTTTGTTTCTGTGTGTATGTTTTCTGTGCTACAAACGCCGAGAGTAAAGAAATTTAGCCCCAAATGAAAGTTTCGCGGCACCCAGCTGCAAACACAGCCGAATAATACACATCAGTTGCTTCAAAAGTCGCATGCGGAAATTGTGTCTGCAGGCATTGCTTCTAGACGTAAACTTTCACTTTCGGAATGTAATAAAAACAAGCCTAGTAGTATAGTGAACAGCAATAACGGCGGAAATGTTATTGTGAACCTAAATATGCTGTCAACACTTCTGAAGAGTGCTGTGAAATGTAAGTACTGCAATTGTGGAGATAGTATTGACGTTCCTGAGGACATTTCAGCAAGGAAGTGTCTTTTAAGTCGGTTAGTGAGTGCCTGTAACTCGTGTAAAGATGAACAGTGATACTATGACACCGCCAGTAACTGATAGTCGACATTACAGTGTAAATGTTCAGCTTGCTTATGCAATGCTATGTATTGGAAGGGGAAGGAGAGCTGCCCACACTTTTTGTGCAGTGATGGATTTACCTCTACCTCCACTGAGGTTTGACAGATACAATAAATTAATACATAATGCTTTATGTGGTGTAAGTGAACATTCAATGAAAAGAGCAGCAGAAGAAGCAGGAATCTTGTCTGAGAATACAGACATTGTGCCAGCATTTGATGGATCTTGGCAGAAGAGAGGTCATACTTGTCCGAATGGGGTTGTAACTGCCACTTTTATTGAAACTGGTAAGATACTATATTATGAATGTCCAACAGACCACTGTCAGGGTTGTTCAAGTAAATTTATTGGCACCTATATTTGTGTAAAGAAATTTAACGGCCCAAGTGGAAACATGGAAACGAAAGGAGTTCTAAACACTTTTAGGAGATCAGAGGTCAGTCGTGGTGTGAGGTATGTAGGCTACCTTGGAGATGGAGGCTGTAAAGGACACATTACCGTTGTTAATGCCAGACCATATGGGGACACTCTGATAGAAAAGATTGAATGTGTTGGGCATGTACAAAAACAATGGGAGCTCGGCTAGGAAAATTATGTAAAGGCTTCAGTGGAAAAAACTGTCAGACGGAAAACACATAGGTGGTCCAGGTCGTCTTACAAAAGTGAAACTGATTCTTTGACTCAATATTATATACTAGCAATAAGGAGATGTGGTGTCACCGCCAGGCACCACACTTCCTAGGTGGTAGCCTTTAAATCGGCCGCGGTCCGTTAGTATACGTCGGACCCGCGTGTCGCCACTGTCAGTGATTGCAGACCGAGCGCCGCCACACGGCAGGTCTAGAGAGACGTCCTAGCACTCGACACTCGACCCAGTTGTACAGCCGACTTTGCTAGCGATGGTTCACTGACAAATTACGCTCTCATTTGCCGAGACGATAGTTAGCATAGCCTTCAGCTACGTCATTTGCTACGACCTAGCAAGGCGCCATTATCAATTGCCATTTATCTTGTGATGCATGTACCGTCAGACCGATGTTCACCAATTATAGATTAAAGTTAAGTATTCCAGAAGCTACGTACTATTTTTGCTACTATAAAGACCTTGTCCTGTTCCAGACCTCACGCCATCCTGCGTGAGCTTAAACGCGTGCCTTTCGGCTTCCCGTCATACTGGATTGGCTGCCTTGCCAGTCCACAACAGGAGAAATGTAGGAGATTTGGAGAACATGAGACGAGTTTTCTGGGCAACATGGTTTCACAGAGTGTCAACAGATGAAACCCCACAGCATAGTATGAGTCCAAAAGGGGAAGATTCGTGGTGTAATTACTGGTTGTGCAATGCTACCCACAAGCAGCCCTTACCGCTTGCTGTAATGGAGGCAATTAGGTCTAATATAGGGATCTGGTAAATAAAAATCTACTTACGAAATGTATGCATGGTCTCTCTCAGAATGCAAATGAATTCTTCAACAGCTATATATGGGAGAGAATATCCAAAACTGTATTAGTTGGGCTGACAGTGCTGAAGATTGGTGTCGTGGATGCAATAACAACATTCAATGATGGTTCAATTTCAAGGATCAATGCTACGAAGAAATTGAACATCCAGACGGGAAGGAATATGACATCAGCTCTAATTGCTATTGATAAGCGGCCGGTAATCGAAGTAGAGACAGCTGCAGAAGCTGCTACCAAGGAGTCAAGGATAAAGAAAAGAATGAAGAGAAAGAGTATGGAGGATAAGGAAACAGGAGGACAACTGGAGTATACAGATGGAATGTTCTAAACTTGCATAGTGGTAAGTTAAGAAATCTGTAAATCTTCTTTTGCGATTTACCGAAAACTTGAATTTTCAGCATTCAGGTACACTTTTCTCCTAAATGACTTAAGTTAAACTCACAAAAATTGGTACAGGTATTTAGAATGACCCCCTCTACCTCCCTTGCCTCCTATTTCCTGAAAAATTTATAACATGATGAAGATGTCGGTGATATTTGAGGTACATTTTTAAGTATCTTTGTTGTAGTAAAATAAATTACTTGTCTTTTTCACAGATAAGCATCAGGGAAGGAAATTGGAGGCATAAAACATTTATGTGAATGTTGTCTGTACTCCGACTCTTTTTCCAAGCTGTGCAGTCAGTGGTTCCAAAGAAAATGGTACCGCAGTGAAATAGTGGTCTGTGTTTTATACTATTATAAATATTGTTTTCAGTACCAAAATATAATAAATATCTCAATGATTTTTTGGGAAATGCTTTGACTAATGACCTACTTGTGCTTCAGAATTTTCAGCTATCTCTCATTTATAAATCAGTTGCATTATGAGGGTGAAGATAATGCTAAAAATGCAGCGAGTTCAGGGGCGTGTCCCTTAATGCAAGTTCTTCTACAGTCTTTTACAAATCTTTAACATCATGCAGCGCGTCAGCAACCGTATATGTATAGAAAATAAACAATTTTTTTCAGCCTACAGTTGCAAGGTAATTATTACTCGTTTACCTAGGTTTCGCTTCCAGTAATGGAATCTTCTTCAGAACTTATGAATTAAACCACATACGGACATATATTACTCACTGAAATGTATCATCAGTCTAATGATTGAATAATAATGAAATCGTGATACTTACAAAAAATTAAATTATTTTGAGAGCCAAACACTGGCCATGTGACAGATTAAAAATTAAAACAATAAAGACGCATAATCATAAGATTATGTCTGTCAAGATTAAAACCATTAAGGTGAACGTAGACGGAGTTACGCCGGCCAGAAATAAGGACCACATGTGAGCGGCGCGGAAAACTAGGCGTCGCGAGCAGTGTCGCGGCGAGGCTCGGCCGCGGCCAAGCGCATGCGCGGGCGCGAGAGACAATTTGTCTGACAATTATTTAGAGCACATATACATATAAACAAGATGTGACTGAAAGCCGTCCTACAAATGGACAAACCTATCTATTGGTATGGCAACATTAAACAATTTACCTGAGTACGAATTACAAAGCCAAGGTATAATTTTTTTTTTTTTTACATTTAAATATTATAGTAAGAGGGCGAAGCCCCGCTACAGTAACTAAAAAATTAATGTCGAAACCATGCATACTAAGCATAAAATGTCTTTAACATAAAAACGCCTTATCAACTACGTGTCATTAACAAGCATATTGCGAAATACAAAGACACACATGTACAATCGCACTATAATTATTATAGTAAGTTCACTCGAGTATCCATCGAGCCCTTTCCATTCCACTTTCGCCAGTCAACTTACAGAACGAATTAAAAGTCCTCGAAAACATCGCTCAGAATAATGGATATAATCCCAGTAGAGTGAGACAGTTGTTCAACAAAAAAACGCGAAAGAAGACTACCACCCCTTCCAGTTCAGGTACCCACAATCAACACCAGGCAACGAAATACATATCAGTTCTCTTTATAGGTAACATATCCTACAAGGTAGGTCGTTTATTAAAAAACCTAGGGTGTAATGTTTCATACTCTACCACCAACAACCTGAAAAAGGATTTAGTTCATTCTCTGGATAAAGGTACGGATAAATCATCGCTGTCAGGTGTGTAAAAGATCACGTGTGCTGAATGTCCTTCCTATTACATTGGCCAGACAGGAAGGGCCCTGTCGGTTAGGTTTAAAGAAAGAGCATCTGCCGACAAAAAGTGGTGATGGAACACGAGGATCTACATTTGCTGAACATCTGGTCCAAAAGGCGCATGCTCCCTAGCCTCTAAAAGACGCAGTGCTTTTGCATAATGAAGCCAAGGGATGTAGGCTAGACACCCTCGAAGAATTGCAGATTTTTAAACATCTTATTATTGATGGAGACAACTTACTTAATGATCAGTTGCAGCTCCAGTGGAGTTGACCCACAGTGCGCCTCGAATGGCCGATGCTGTTTCCCTATCTGCTTTGTCCCTTTATTATAGTGCGATTGTACATGTGTGTCTTCGTATTTCGTAATATGCTTGTTAATGACACATAGTTGCTAAGGCGTTTTTATGTTAAAGACATTTTATGCTTAGCATGCATGGTTTCGACACTAATCTTTTAGTTACTGTAGCGGGGCTTCGCCCTCTTACTATAATATTTAAATGTAAAAAAATATATATATATATACCTTGGCTTTGTAATTTGTTCTCAGGTAAATTGTTTAATGTTGCCATACCAATAGATAGGTTTGTCCATTTGTAGGACGGCTTTCAGTCACATCTTGTTTATATGTATATGTGCTGTAAATAATTTTGAGACAAATTGTCTCTCGCGGCTGCGCCTGCGCTTGCGCTCGCGCATGCGCTTGGCCGCGGCCGAGCCTCGCCGCGGAACTGCTCGCGACGCCCAGTTTCCGTGCCGCTCACATGTGGTCCTTATTTCTGGCCGGCGTAACTCCGTCTACGTTCGCCTTAATGGTTTTAATCTTGACAGACATAATCTTATGATCATGCGTCTTTATTGTTTTAATTTTTAATCTGTCACATGGCCAGTGTTTGGCTCTCAAAATAATTTAATTTTTTGTAAGTATCACGATTTCTTTATTATTCAATCGTTAGACTGATGATGCATTTCAGTGAGTAATATATGTCCGTATGTGGTTTAATTCATAGGTTCTGAAGATGATTCCATTACTGGAATCGAAACCTAGGTAAACGAGTAAAAATTACCTTGCAACTGAAGGCTGAAAAAAATTGTTTATTTTCTATTCTACAGTCGTACATCAGTGCGTGAAGCCCTCATAAAGCATGTCTAACTGAGAAAATCGAAGAAATTCAAAGCTCTATCGTAACTGGGCGTTGTAGGTCACACGGAGATGGGGGCTAGTTTCTAACACTGAATGGTGATTGTTGGCGCCAAGGAGACATTGTTGTTTTGAAACTCCACTGAATATGTCTAGAGAATCAGTTTTTGCAGAATTCTTAGGAAGAAACTCTACTGTCTTCTGCATATGTATTGCTCAGGGATCATGAGAAAAAAGAGCTGATGGACGAAAGAAGAAACTACAGAAAGATTCTCAGAAATTCAGAACTACAGATGACACAAGTAACTCAGGAATGAAATAAATAGCAAGTGCAGGGAAGCTAATTTGAAATGGCTGCATGAAAAATGAAAAGAAATCGAAAACGAAACGATTGTCGGAAGAAATGACTGCGAATATATAAAAGTCGAAACAACCTTCGGTGAAATTAAAAGCAAGGGCGGTTACTTTAAGAATGAAATGGGAACACCGCGGTTAAATGTAGAGGGAAAGCGGATAGGTGGAAAGAGTGTATTGAAGGCCTCTATGAAGGAGAATATTTGTCTGATGAAGCGATATGAAAAGAAAACGGACTTGATAGTGAACAGATAGGAAAACAAGCATTACAATGAGAATTTAAAAGAGGTTTGGACGACTTAAAATCAAATAAGGCTGAAGATAACAATCCATCGGAATTTCTAAAATAACTGGGGGGGAAGTGGCAACAAAAGGGCTTTTCACGTTGGTGTGTGGAATTTGTGAGACTGACTATATACCGTTACACTTTCGGAAAAGTATCATCCACACAGTTCTGAAGATAGCAAGAGCCGACAAATGCGGTAATTATCCAAGTTGCTGACAAGAATAGTGTACAGAAGAATCGAAAGGAAAACTGATAACCTGTTGGATGAGGATCAGTTTGACTTCGGGAAAGTTAAAGGAACCAGAGAGGCGATTCTGGTGTTATGGTCGTCAATGGAAGCAAGACTGAAGAAAAATCAAGACACATTCAAAGGATTTGTCTGGCTAGAAAAAGCGTTCGACATTTTAAAATGGGGCAAGATGTTTGAAATTCTGAGAAACGTAGAAGCAAGGAATAGGGGATGTGTGGTTTCATAGAGCGATACCCCCTCACCGGCGTCTCACAGTTGGCAACGGAAACGAACGTTTCCGAGAGACGCCGAAAGCGGAAACAGCTACACGGCCCACTCTCAGTCGCAGTCTTCTCATTCTTGTCTCAATCAGCCTTCGACACTTCGCTCGCGCATTATTAGCGATGCTCTTAGTTTGTTTCTTAAAGTAGCTGAACTTTACTGCTGCTTGTTATTTTCTAACGTTCCTCTGGAAAGCATGGAAAAGATATAAGCTAAGTAAAACTTCTGTTTACTGTATTTGTATGTTCACTAATCTTTTCTGCTACTGCCCACATTCCCTACAACGACAGCTCCTGCACCACTCTGTAGCTCACCTCTCGTTACCGTTGTGTACGAAGGAGTCCAAAGCTAAGACGCAGATAATATACAGTTTGTACAAGACCCAAGAGAGAGGAATAGAGTGGAAGGCCAAGAACCCGATTCGGAATGGTTAAGGCAAGGATGTAGTCTTTCCTGTTCAAACTATATACCGAAGAAGCAGCGACGGAAATTAAAGAAAAGTTCAATAGTGGGATTAGAAGAGATGGAAGGATGTCAGCCATAATACATCTACAACTACATTTATACTCCGCAAGCCACCAATCGGTGAGTGGCGGAGGGCACTTAACGTGCCACTGTCATTACCTCCCTTTTCTGTTCCAGTCGCGTATGGTTTGCGGGAAGAACGACTGCCGGAAAGCCTCCGTGCGCGCTCGAATCTCTCTAATTTTACATTCGTGATCTCCTCGGGAGGTATAAGTCGGGGGAAGCAATATATTCGATACCTCATCCAGAAACGCACCCTCTCGAAACCTGGCGAGCAAGCTACACCGCGATGCAGAGCGCCTCTCTTGCAGAGTCTGCCACTTGAGTTTATTAAACATCTCCGTAACGCTATCACGGTTACCAAATAACCCTGTGACGAAACGCGCCGCTCTTCTTTGGATCTTCTCTATCTCCTCCGTCAGACCGATCTGGTACGGATCCCACACTGATGAGCAATACTCAAGTATAGGTCGAACGAGTGTTTTGTAAGCCACCTCCTTTGTTGATGGACTACATTTTCTAAGCACTCTCCCAATGAATCTCAACCTGGTACCCGCCTTACCAACAATTAATTTTATATGATCATTCCACTTCAAATCGTTCCGCACGCATACTCCCAGATATTTTACAGAAGTAACTGCTACCAGTGTTTGTTCCGCTATCATATAATCATACAATAAAGGATCCTTGCACCAAGTGCCTATCCGCTGCAGGTCTTCCTGCATTTCGCTGCAATTTTCTAAGGCTGCAACTTCTCTGTATACTACAGCATCATCCGCGAAAAGCCACATGGAACTTCCGACACTATCGACTAGGTCATTTATATATATTGTGAAAAGCAATGGTCCCATAACACTCCCCTGTGGCACGCCAGAGGTTACTTTAACGTCTGTAGACGACTCTCCATTGATAACAACATGCTGTGTTCTGTTTGCTAAAAACTCTTCAATCCAGCCACACAGCTGGTCTGGTATTCCGTAGGCTCTTACTTTGTTTATCAGGCGACAGTGCGGAACTGTATCGAATGCCTTCCGGAAGTCAAGGAAAATAGGATCTACCTGGGAGCCTGAATCTAATATTTTCTGGGTCTCATGAACAAATAAAGCGAGTTGGGTCTCACACGATCACTGTTTCCGGAATCCATGTTGATTCCTACAGAGAAGATTCTGGGTTTCCAAAAAACATGATACTCGAGCAAAATACATGCTCTAAAATTCTACAACAGATCGACGTCACAGATATAGGTCTATAGTTTTGCGCATCTGCTCGACGACCCTTCTTGAAGACTGGGACTACCTGTGCTCTTTTCCAATCATTTGGAACCTTCCGTTCCTCTAGAGACTTGCGGTACACGGCTGTTAGAAGGGCGGCAAGTTCTTTCGCGAACTCTGTGTAGAATCGAATTGGTATCCCGTCCGGTCCAGTGGACTTTCCTGTGTTGAGTGATTCCAGTTGCTTTTCTATTCCTTGGGCACTTATTTCGATGTCAGCCATTGTTTCGTTTGTGCGAGGATTTAGAGAAGGAACTGCAGTGCGATCTTCCTCTGTGAAACAGCTTCGGAAAAAGGTGTTTCGTATTTCAGCTTTACGCGTGTCATCCTCTGTTTCAATGCCATCATCATCCCGGAGTGTCTGGATATGCTGTTTCGAGCCACTTACTGATTTAACGTAAGACCAGAACTTCCTAGGATTTTCTGTCAATAGAATTTTACTTTCGAATTCACTGAACGCTTCACGCATAGCCCTCCTTAAGCTAAGCATCGTTTAGCTTCTGTTTGCTTGAGGGGCTTTGGCTGCGTTTAAACTTGGAGTGAAGCTCTCTTTGCTTTCGCAGTAGTTTCCTAACTTTGTTGTTGAACCACAACACTGTCAGTGTCGGAACAGAAATTTTCGTTTTGATCTGTTAGGTAGTCTGAAATCTGCCTTCTACTACTCTTGCTAAACAGATAAACCTTCCTCCCTTTTTTTATATTCCTATTTACTTCCATATTCAGGGGTGCTACAACGGCCTTATGATCACTGATTCCCTGTTCTGCGTTTACAGAGTCGAAAAGTTCGGGTCTGTTTGTTATCAGTAGGTCCAAGATGTTATCTCCACGAGTCGGTTCTCTGTTTAATTGCTCGAGGTAATTTTCGGCAAGTGCACTCAGTATAATGTCACTCGATGCTCTGTCCCTACCACCCGTCCTAAACATCTGAGTGTCCCAGTCTATATCCAGTAAATTGAAATCTCCACCTAAGACTTTAACATGCTAGGAAAATTTATGTGAAATGTATTCCAAATTTTCTCTCAGTTGTTCTGCCACTAACGCTGCTGAGTCGGGAGGTCGGTAAAATGAGCCAAATATTAACCTAGCTCGGTTGTTGAGTGTAACCTACACCCATAATAATTCACAGGAACTATCCACTTCTACTTCACTACAGGATAAATTACTACTAACAGCGACAAACACACCACCACCGGTTGCAAGCAATCTATCCTTTCTAAACACCGTCTGTGCCTTTGTAAAAATTTCGGCAGAAGTTATCGCTGGCTTCAGCCAGCTTTCTGTACCTATAACGATTTCAGCTTCGGTGTTTTCTATCAGCGCTCGAAGTTCCGGTACTTTACCAATGCAGCTTCGACAGTTTACAATTACAATACCGACTGCTGCTTGGTCCCCGCATGTCCTGACGTTGCCCCGCACCCTTTGAGGCTGTTGCCCTTTCTGTACTTGCCCGAGGCCATCTAACCTAAAAAACCGCCCAGTCCACGCCACAAAACCCCTGCTACCCGTGTAGCCGCTTGCTGCGTGTAGTGGACTCCTGACCTATCCAGCGGAACCCGAAACCCCACCACCCTATGGCGCAAGTCGAGGAATCTGCAGCCCACGCGTTCGCAGAACCGTGTCAGCCTCTGATTCAGACCATCCACTCGGCTCTGTACCGAAGGTCCGCAGTCAGTCCTGTCGCCGATGCTGCAGATGGTGAGCTCTGCTTTTATCGCGCTAGCGAGACTGGCAGTCTTCACAAAATCAGATAGCCGCCGGAAGCCAGAGAGGATTTCCTCCGATCCATAGCGACACACATTATTGGTGCCGACATGAGCGAGCACCTGCAGATGTGTGCACCCTGTAGCCTTCATGGCATCCGGAAGGACCTTCTCCACATCTGGAATGACTCCCCACGGTATGCACACGGAGTGCACATTGGTTTTCTTCCCCTCTCTTGCTGCCATATCCCTAAGGGGCCCCATTACGCGCCTGACGTTGGATCTCAACTACCAGTAAGCCCACCCTCTGCGACCGCCCGGATCTTGCAGACTGAGGGGCAACCTCTGGAACAGGACAAGCAGCCATGTCTCTAATGTCGCTAATGTCTCTGGAAAGACTAAACTAATGAGAAATACCAGAAATGAGAGTAGTGAGCAACTTGACATGAAAATTTGGGGTTCACGAAGTAGACGGTCAAGGAATTCTGCTACCTAAACAGTATGATGGACGGAGCAAGAAGACATGAAAATCAACGTGCCCCGCAAGATGTGCAGCAGCTTCCCTGACCAGCACGATCTACTTACTTGTCTCCAGTCGAGCACGTCTGAGACGGGAAGAGAAATGCTTCTTGCGACTCATCAACCAACAACCCTTGCTGAACTACGTGAACAGGTTGTAGAAGGCTGAACGTATCGTATCCCAAGACAGTATTCGCCATCTGTACGATCGACCGGATGCCAGCGTCAGAGCCTGCATTGCCGCCCGTGTAGGTTGCACCACGTATTAATATGTGCGTTTTAGTGTGGGTCGATACCTGGTACCTCAGAACCGTTTGTGCTATTGATCTGTAAATCTTATCGTTTCACGTTCTCTATTTCTAATGTTGTAACAATAAATCTTGAGTGAACTTGAAGCCTCTAACCGGGTGTACTAACTTTTTCCAGCAGTGAACTTTGTTCACGAATCATAAGAGGAGGAGGTGCAGGTCGAAAAGGCCAGGACACACGGGGAGATTATACAGTGTAAGCTTTCACGGCCGGTATTGTCTTCACTTAAAACTTCCGGGCTGATAGGCCGAGGTCGAAGTATAAAACTCTCTCCTGACGTTTTATCTCCGACTGCAGGAGACATCCTTGGAGGTAAAGCGGCGAACTGCGAAGAGAACTCGAGGAAGCGCTGATTATATAGGCAGTACAGAGGGCGCCACTGTCGATCACGTGGCGTCGGCTATGAGATTATCTCTGGTAATGCCAACATTCTCGATTGCAAGTAATCGATCGTCACGCTTGTGGTGCATCGCTGACATCCAAATTTTAGCCAGTTTAACACCTTCGTCTTTCCTGTTAAAATTATTACGATGTTTATCAATCTCGATAGCCTCTCTATACAAGCGTGCATAATAATGGGAGGTTTTTGATACGTCGCTCGTCTCGCTGAATTTTATTTCATGATCACCTTCCTGGTAAACATGTTCCGCTACGGCCGATTTATCCGTGTGACCCAGGCGACAATTCCTCTTATGTTCAACACGGGTGTTCACACTTCTCTTTGCGATACCGATGTAAACCTGTCCACAACTACAAGGAATTTTATATACCCCGGTGTAGCCAAAGGGTGTCGTGCATCTTTTGCCGACCTTAAAAGTTCTTTTATTTTCCTGGTGCGTCTGAAAATAGTTTTCACCCCATACTTGCCTAAAACTTTCCCAATGCGATCTGTGACCTTACTAATGAACGGAAGAAAAACTTTGCCCTTGGGCGACTGTTGTTCGTCATTACTCCTGATTCTCTGCCTAGAGCGAAGTGCTCGAGCTATATCCTTGCTAGCAAGTTGAACATAAGAGGAATTGCCGCCTGGGTCACACGGATAAATCGGCCGTAGCGGAACACGTTTACCAGGAAGGAGATCATGAAATAACATTCAGAGAGACGAGCGACATATCAAAAACCTCCCATTATTATGCACTCTTATATAGAGAGGCTATCGAGATTGATAAACATCGTAATAATTTTAACAGGAAAGACGAAGGTGTTAAACTAGATAAAATTTGGATGTCAGCGTTGCACCGCAAGCGTGACGATGGATTACTTGCAATCGAGAATGTTGGCATTGCCAGAGACAATCTCATAGCCGACGCCACGTGATCGACAGTGGCGCCCTCTGTACTGCCTATATAATCAGCGCTTCCTCGAGTTCTCTTCGCAGTTCGCCGCTTTACCTCCGAGGATGTCTCCCGCAGTCGGAGACGAAACGTCAGGGGAGAGTTTTATACTTCGACCACGGCCTATCAGCCCGGAAGTTTTAAGTGAAGACACAGGGAGATTCTAGCTGGATTCCATCATGGTCAGACAGAGATCCCGAAATAAGATATTGCATTGTAAGGCGTACCCAGGACTAACACAGACCCAGGTCACAATTTACTAATGATAGAGAGTATACTGATGTTTAAGGGAATCGTTCATAATAATCAGTGTGGAGGGAAATGGGTACTAAAATACTGAGGAATGACGAGATGCGATTGAATTTCGCTGAGGGTGTGCTTGCCGCGACCAGAAATATCAGAGGGGCAGCTTATTTGAGGAGGGGTGGACGTCTCTGACAAAGGCAATCACAGGTATTGGACAGATAAACACTGGCACAAGGAAGGTAACGGCAAAGAAACCTTAGGTAACAGGTGAAATATTTCAGTTCATCGACGAAAGGAGGATGTACATAAATGGTCAGGGAAAGACAGAAACACAGCAATATTAATCACTTATGAATTAAATAAATAGAAAGATCGAAGGCACCAAGACGAAAGGCCCTCAGAAAAATTTAAAGAAATCGAAAAACGAATGATCGCTGGAAGGACTGATTCGCCGTTTGGAAAAGTGAAAACAACATTCCGTGAAATTAAATAGCAAGGGTGGTAACACGGGTGGTAAAGTTAATTCCTCTATTAAACGCAGAAGAGAGATCAGGTAAGCAGAAAGAGTATATTCAAGGCCTCAATGCCTCTATGAGCAGAGGACGCATGATAGAAAAAGAAACTATAGTCACTATCGAAGACATACTTGCTCCTGTATTACAGCCAGAATTTAAAGGGCTCTGGAGGTCTAGCGATCAAATAATGCATCGAGTAACATTCAGCCGGTACGGCAATTCATACCCTCTACAAATCTAAATAATCCATATTAGTTATTATTCGATTTTGTTCAAATTTGGTACACAGCCTTTATTATTAATGGAATGATGCCGTCAAAATTTCAAATTTTTATTTATTATAGTTCCGGAGATAGTGAAAATTACCTAGAAGTCCTAAAACCGACGCTTATGTTTTAAAACCCAGTTAGGAACAATAACAAATTGACTTTCATTATCATTTGAAGCCATTAAAAGGTTATCAGTACATAAATCAATTAATTAGAATTTTCTTTTCAAAACTTTGATTACTTTATATTACGTAATAAAAAAGTCGCTCAAAATTATTATTTGCTTATAATTTTTCTGTGTGAGTGCATGAGAATGATTGAGAGAGTGTACGTGGGACATACGTTAAAATTTAATATGTCATTTTAGGTAAAACCTTGTACAAACGAACTGTGGGAAAGTTATGGTGCAACCACGATTCAGATGACGTATGTCGGTGTGAGCTTGCTTTTGTATAAAAGCAGCCAGAATGAAAGTTAGAGGCGGAATAAGTTTATTTATCAACTTGAAGAATAATTCGTACTTCGCCTATTTTGATTAAACAATATACTAGAAATTGAAGTTTTAATGACGTTAATTACTATAAGGTATTGATTGGATAAGGCAAGTTTTACCGCGAGAATGATCTGGAAGGAACATTCTGATTGGTCGTTTAGATCAACAGCTAGTCAGAACTAAGCTGTTCCCGCGCGACTGTAGTGGAGTGGGCAGTGAGTAGAATAGTTGGAGATAGTCGCTTGCTAACAGGCCTGAGGATAACACCATGTTAGATAGCTCCTTAAAAATAGTCTGTAAGATGATGAACTAGTGAGTTTATTTCGGTTGGAACGTGTCATGACTGAAGCGACTGGAGTTACGAACATTTTAATGAAAGTCTGGTGTTTCTAAATTAGATAGTTGGAGATTTATGAGCGTGTGAGCTTTCTCGCTGTAGCACCAATTCCGCATGGCATATTTCGTGTTCTGTACTGAATACTTTTGTGAGCACTTCTTACTGAGAAGACCACTGAAACGACCGAATGTTTAACTCGCTATGAGTGGTGGATCTGTGACTGTCAGAGCGTGAAAATTAGTCGGGTCGGACTTGCTAAAATTCTGACTGCTTTTCGAGTGAAAATGTGTTGTACAGACAGTGAATTTTGAAGGATAAAGTTTACCATATTAAACACGGACTTGATAGCCATTTCATGTGTTTCCGTATGAATAAAACGTAGATTCAATATAAATTTTAAATGCTTTCTGCAAGTAGACTGCATCCTCCGAACGCCTGATTTTGGAAATATTAACTTTCAGGAACTGACTTTTAACTTGAGTTACGCGGCCTCTGTGTGGTAGGTATTAGGTAGTAGTTTCATCAACGCTGCTTTACACTGCCTAGCACGTATCTGTTACTACAGAGTGAAGGGACGTCGGAAGGAAGGAATATCGAGGTAGGTGGACTTTCGATAATTCAGAGAGAGAAGAAAGATGACCGACCCCGCCCCGCCGCAGTGTGTAGACACTATGAGATTGGCGATGAACCATCAGACATTCGGAAAAAATCATCAATACAGTTCCCAAGACAGCATGAGCAGATAAATGCGAGAACTGTTACACAACCAGCTTCACAGTTCATGCACCCAAGATACTGACAAGAATAATACACACAGGGTGTTTGGAAATTCGTGTTACAAACTTCTAGGACGTGTAGAGAGGAGTGAGTAGATAATATTTTGAATAGGAACCCATAACCGGAAACATACCTTTTCCGTTCTACAACGGTTTCATTTCAGATATGTAACACGTCCATGTCTGCTGAAGGAAAGAGAAAAGTCTTAGAGTCGCTTGTCCTCATATGCAATTAGGTAGACAGGGTGACGTGTACTACGTCAGACGGTCACCTGAAGTCACTTAACGTCTGCCTTGCTACGAGACTGCTGTGGAGACAGAGGAAGGTCTGTTCGCACGAGTTCTGGCCGCTGCACTAGAAACTGAAGAGACGCCAGATGGGATGGAGAGTGTGTACCAGAACATACTTCGTGGGTCTGTAACAACATTGGTGGTTGCCACATTGGGGCACTGTTGTAATGCATCAGTAATGTTCTGTACATACAGTATGCAGGGCTCTTTCTTGTTTTGGAATAATGTAAACACGTAATGCTTATATTTTAATACAAACAAATGCGCTTCCGTGATAAATGGATGTCTCGTTATCATTCCTTTCGAATAGTTACCTGATAATTGTACTGCGTCACCTCTAATTCAATTCATCAAGCAGAAGAGGATGAGTTAAGGATCTGAATGGAAAACATCGTAGAACGGAAACGATATACGTTTCCGGACATAGCTTCCTACAAAAAATATTATGTACTCACTCTCCTCTACAAGTGCTAGAAGTACGTACAACGAAGAACCCTGTAGAAGAATGGAGAACAAAATTGCGTATCTGTTAGATGATCACCAGTAAAATTTTAGGAAAAGAAAATGGAAGATGTGTTAGATGACGATCAGTTTGGCTTTAGGGAAGGTAAAGGCACGAGAGAGGCAGTCCTGACATTGTGCTTCATAACGGGAGCAAGACTGAAGTAAATCAAGAAGCATTCACAGGATTTATCAACCCGGAAAAAGAGTTCGACAATGTAAAATTGTGCAAAATGTTCGAAATTCTGATAAGAATAGGAGTAAGCTATAGGTGAAGGCGGGTAATATACACTACTTACAAGAACCAAAGGGTAACAAAAGGAGTGGAAAACGAAGAACGAAATGCTCGGATAAAAAAGGGTGTGAGACAGAGTTGCAGTCTTTCATCCCTAATGTACGTAGAAGAATTAATGACGGAAATAAAATAAAAATTGAAGAGTGGACTAAGTAACCATAGTGAAAGGATGTCAATGTTAATGTTGCTATCCTAGGTGAAAAGGATTATTGGATGCATCTGTTGAAAGGATTGTATAACCAGACGAATAAAGTACATGGATTGAGAGTAAACCCAAGGAAGTCGAAAGTAATCAGAAGTAGCTGAAATGAGAACAGCGAGAAACAGAACATCAAAAAGGTGACCACGAAGTACATGGTGTTAAAATATACAGCTACCTTGAAAGCAAACCACCCAAGAAATACAAGGCAGAAAAGGTATTACTGGTCAAAAGTCTTAATTTGAGGAAGAATTTTCTGATGGGTCAAATAGCTCTGAGCACTATGGGACTTAACATCTGAGATCATCAGTCCCGTAGAACTTAGAACTACTTACACCTAACTAACCTAGGGACATCACACACGTCCATGCCCGCGGCAGGATTCGAACCTGCGATCGTAGCGGTGGCGCGGTTCCAGACTGAAGCGCCTAGAACCCCTCGGTCACAACGGCCGGCCGAATTTTCTGAGAATGTACGTTTTGAGTAAAGCATTGTATGATAGTGAGGCATCGGCTGTTAGAAAACCAGAAAAGAAGGCAATAGAAGCATTTGCGATGTGGTGCTACAGAAAAATGCTGAATATTACGTGGATCGACAACACAGGAAAAGCAAAGGCTGCATTTATTGGCAGGAAACTTTGAAAATGTAACAGATCTACTAAAGAGACTGCCTACACTGCACTTGCCCGTCCTCTTTTGCAGTACTGCTGCGCGTTATGGGATCCTTATCAGATAGGATTAACAGAGCACATCGAGAAAGTTCAAAGAAGGGTAGCACGTTTTGAATTATCGTGAAATAGGGGAGAGAATGTCACATAGAATTTGGGATGGATGTCATTGAAATTAAGGCGTTTCTCGTTGCGGCGGAATCTTCTCACGAAATTTTAATCGCCAACTTTCTCCAGCGAATGCGAAAATATTTTGTTGGCGCCGACCTACATAGGGAGAAACGATCATCATAATAAAATAGGGAAATCAGAGCTCGCACAGAAAGATATAGGTTCGACGAACCCTCTGCCAGGCACTTAAGTGTGATTTGCAGAGTATCCATCTAAATAAGGAATGATTAGTTAGATTCTAAACAGGATCTGACAAGAAGAAAGGATAGGATAATACAACACCTGTCAAGACATCAAGGAATGACTTCCGTGGTACTAGAGAGAGGGAGGAAAACAGTACAGGGGGAAAACTGTACAGGGAGACAGAGATTAGACTATAACCACCAGATAATTGAAGCCGTAGGTAGAACGCAAGTCGATGGACTGCAGTATCGAAACATTATGTTTGCGCCATGGACGAGCCGAGTGAAACATGCGCTCGTCTTGCTGTGCGCAACTGTCTAGTGGGCAGAGTGAAGCTGCGATGCATACAAGTCAATTTTCGGCGTTTTCTCTTTGTTCTCAACAAAGCAGGACGGAAAATGTACAGCAGAGTGCCTAAGCGAGTTTGCCGCTGGTTTTTTCAACATAAAAGAACGACCCTAACTATGCAGCGATCCTCATTCAGTTAATTTGATCTAAGATTCATTAAAACTCGTTATTTTCAATCCGTCGAATTTCTCCAGACGCCTTCGAGATCGCAGCTGAAACGGAACGAGCACGTAAGGTCGGTATTGGGGAAGGCGGCTCGTCGACTTCATTTTACTGGAAGAATTCTAAGAAAATATAGCTTAGCTATGAACGAGACAGCGTGTAGAACGTTCGTGAGTAAATATTCTTTCACTTCTACTCTATTGTTTGCGGTCTCTACGAGGTCGGATTAAAGGGAGACGTCAAAGTAATGCAGAGACATGCTAAAGAGGATTACCTGGTGAAAAGTCGACGTTCTTTTCACGAAACAATGTTGAGGAAGTTTAGAGAAGAGGCCTTTGCGACTGTTTGTAGAACGATTCTACTGCCACACGTGAGAACCGCGAAAACAAGATAAGGGAAATTAGGGCTGGTACGGAAGCTTATAGGCAGCCTTTTCCTGTTCGCTCCATTTACGAGTGGAACACGAAAGGTAACTACTACTGTATTAAGCTACTCTCAGCCATGCACCGTATGGTGGCTAGCGCAGTATGGATGTAGATATGTGTGTAGGAAAACTACAACCAACTGTCATTAAGCTCAAAAATTCTGTTTATTCCTATATATGTCATACATAAGCAAAATAAAATGCCACATTTTTTAAGCAGCTATCATCTAAGTACTACCGTTTCTTTAATATTTATATGAGTAAGATGCATGTTATCATTTAAAGTAAACAAACACAATGTATCGTGTACGTAATTGTGACATTATGCAGCACAAAACGTCGACTTCAAAGAAAGAGTCAAAAGAGACCACACACACAAGCGTCACATTTAAAAATGATGTAAACAACCACAGCACTCGAAATCGAAAATAAATTCTTGAAACGTATGGAAAAAATGTAACTAGCACAGCACACTAGTAACTCACGAAGAGTAACAATTACACATACATTGAGTAAAAGAACAAAGCTGTATTTAGAGGCCATTTTTGTTCAAACACTATTAAAAGCCGCTTGCAATCACTGGGTCAACGTAATCCAATGAGTTTCACGAAAGAGTAGCTAAGAGGGGTTTCTTCCTTAATATCTTGTAATAATTCTCATTTTTTTGCCTTAACTGTGAAGGCAAGGCAAATTATTAAAGAACGCAGAACACAGAATTCCATTCTCAACCCGAGACAAGGGGTGGTTCCAGATTTCCGTTTCTTCTGAATAATTCAAGTCGAAAGCTAGAACGTTACCATCAGTCTCCTGACTGGACTGGAGCGGCCCGCCACGCTCGTGCGCTAAACTCTTCATCTCAGAGTATCTCTTGCAATCTCCATCCTCAATTATTTGCTGAATGTATTCCAGTTTCTGTCTTCCTCTATAGCTTCCTCTGCAGCTCCCTCTCTATAATGGAAGTTATTCCCTGATGTCTTAATAGAAGTCTTGTCATCCTGCTCATCTTCCTGTCATTGTTTCCCACATATTCATTTCCCTCCAATTCTGTGCAGAACCTTATCAGACCACCAAATTTTTAACATTCGTCTGGATCAGCATATCTCAAAGGCTTCGATTCTCTTCTGTTCCGGTTTTCTCACAGTCCATGTTTCATTAGCATACAATGCTGTGCTCAAAATGTACATTCTCAGAAATTTCTACCTCAAATTAAGGCTTATGTTTGATACTAGTAAACTCATCTTGGCAAGGAATGCCCTTTTTGGCCAGTGCTAATCAGCTTTTTATGTCGTTATGGGTTATTTTGCTGCCTAGGTAGCAGAATTCCTTAACCTCAACTACTTCATGACCATACATCTAGATGTTATGTTTCTCACTGTTCTCATTTCTGCTGCTTTTCGTTACTTTCCTTTTTTTTTTCTTCGATTTATTCTTAGTCCATATTCTGTACTCATTAGACTGTTCATTCCATTAAGCTTATGTACATATTGTATATTAATATCTGGCACTGTCGACCGCTTTTCCAGGTCGACAAATCCTATGAACGTGTCTTTATTTTCTTCAGCCTTGCTTCCATTATCAACAGCAACGTCAGAGCTACCATCTAATGCCTTTCCCTTTGCTAAGGTCGAACTGATGGTCATCTAACACATTCTCGATTTTCTTTTCCGTTCTTCGGTATATTATGCTTGTCAGCAACTTGGATGCATAAGCTGCTAAGCTGATTGTGCGATAATTTTCACACTTACCACTTCTTGCAGTCTTCGTAAAAACAAATGGTACATCGCCAGGCTCATAAATTCTACATACCAACGTGAATAGTCGTTTTGTTGTCATTTCACTCAATGATTTAACAAATTCTAATGGAATGTTATCTATCCCTTCAGTCTAATTTGATCTTAAGTCTTCCAAAGCTCTTTTAATTTTTGGTTATAACACTGGCTCCATTATCTCTTCTATATCGACTCCTGTTTCTTCTTCTATCACATCAGACAAGTCTTCCCCCTCAGGCCTTCAGCGTACTCTTTCCATCTATCCGCTCTTTCCTCTGCATTTAACAGAGGAGTTCCAATTGCACTCTTAATATTACCACTCTTGCTTTTCATTTAACCAGAAGTGGTTTTGAATTTTATATATGCTGAGTCAGTCCTCTCGACAGTCATTTCTCTTAGATTCCTTCAGATTTTTCATGCAGCCATTTGCATTAGCTTCCTTGCACTTCCTGTTTATTTAGTTCCTAAGGGACTTGTATTTCTGCATTCCGTTATTTCCCTGAAAACTTTTGTACTTACTTCTCTCATCAATCAAGTGTAGTATTTCTGCAGTTTCGTATGGTTTCTTTGCAGTTACCTTCTTTGTACCTGTGTTTTCTTCCAACTACTTTGAGTGAATTTTTTTGGAAACTTCCATTCCTCTTCGACTGTGCAATCTACTGAGCTATTGAAACTTCCTGGCAGATTACAACTGTGTGCCGGACCGAGACTCGAACTCGGGACCTTTCCCTTTCGCGGGCAAGTGCTCTCCCAGCTGAGCTACCCAAGTACGACTCACGCCCCGTCCTCACAGCTTTACTTCTGCCAGTACCTCGTCTCCTACCTTCCAAACTTTACAGAAGCTCTCCTGCGAACCTTGCAGAACTAGCACTCCTGAAAGAAAGGATATTGCGGAGACATGGCTTAGCCACAGTCTAGGGGATGTTACCAGAATGAGATTTTCACTCTGCAGGAAGTTTTATATCAGCGCACACTCCGCTGCAGAGTGAAAATCTCATACTGAGATATTCATTATCTCAATATCTACAGCCTTAGGGAACTTCGAATGTGTCTCTTCGTTTCTTAGTAATTCCGTATCCCACTTCCTTGTGCATTTTTTCTTCGTGACTGGTCTCTTAAATTTCGGTATGCTCTTCATCACTACTAAATTGTGATCTGAGTTCACAACTGCTTCTGGGAACGTCTTCCAGTCCAGTATCTGATTCCGGAATATCTGCTAGGCCATGATGAAATATAATTGCAACGGATAACGCGGTGGAGGGCTCAAACAACCAAGTGGGCAAGTGACTAAATACCACGCTCTAACATGATCTATATTCTCTACCCTTGTTAATTTTCCTTCCCGCCAGATTATCGTGACTCCAATTTAGTACCAACATTGCTATCTACACAGGATGGGGCTGTTATGATCACTGAATCCATGAAATCAAATTTATATGACACATTTATTATCTATATACTAAGAAATTTTACAATCGTTATAATTGCAGTTAACAAAGCCAAGTCGAATTAAATTCTATTTTTGTCTAGCACTGAAGGCGCCCATATTAGCAGGAATCCATTCAATACCCTCTCGCACTGATGTTGCTTAAACTATCAGGCATCTCGTATGTAAGTATGCACTGGGGGAGGGGAGGGATCTACGTTGCTGCCTCTGTAGTCCGTTAGCCCGTCTGCTTGGACAGTGATCGAAATTCACACCCCAAGTTGCTTCTTGGACCGAGTAGCCAAAATTATAACAAAGATTCTTGGCAGGAAACGGGGGGAACAAAGCAGAACAAACATCTTCCGTATACACAAAAAAAATTCTGTAAAAATAAAACACCCTGTGAAATTTGGCACACGTAAATTAACAATCAACGGCAGACGCGGGCAACCTCACCTTAACTAATTTTCAAGAACGAACTGGTAGCTCGCTGGCAGTGCAATTCGACACCATGTGGGTGACCGATACCAACGTTCGTTCTTGTTTTCCATTCCATACAATAATTCACACGCACAACCTATTATTTACCAAAGTAGTTAGGACGTGCTGCTTGCAAATGGGGGTTATCATGAATCAAAAGATCCGTGAACAATATTTATGAAATCGCCTAAAAATTGCGTCACATCCTTAGAGCCTTAAGTAACTCACACAAAAAACATGGATGTCCTAGCAGGTTTCACACGGAATCATCGTCTAAATTACTCATCAGCAGTTACGGCCACGTGTTAAGCTAACTAGGCGGGGTGAGGCCCCAGGTTGCTTTAAAATTGCAAAAGCTGCTGTTAAGAGCGGAACCATGCGATTTTTTGTGCTGATGCTGCTCTCGTATGCTGAAGGCACCAACTGATCGCAGCACTAGAAATGGATAACGTGAGCCCCCAGCTCACCTCTGGAACAGAAACCCTAACTGAAAACTTTAATTGTACAGGCAAAATTTCTCAAAAAGGAATGGCCGTTACGACACGCTAACTTATTCCACCGTGAAAAAAAGCAGATTAATAACAGTGTAACACATAATACCTCATCCCACAGTGAAATTGGCGGCAAAGACGGAGATCGCCCTCGATTCCGTCCGCTCAGTTCAGCCGCTACCCCCAAGAGTGACTCTACCATGGCGGCTCTCAACGGCCGTTCCCCTTACATAGAGGGGAGGGGGACCTGTTACCAACCCCGAACTACCCCCTGGCAAACAGGTGCATCATCGCTGTATTTACTCCAGGCTTAGGATGCCACTAAACCGACCTACAGGGTGACCACATCTCTGCCTTGGGACTACCGGTAGACGAACTCTTAATACAAACCCCAAAGTCAATTAACCCAAAGCAACGTTGAGGGATTAGGAAAGGAAGTGCATTTATGTAATTATGAATTAAATAAACAGGTAGTCCATTTCTTCACTCGAGCTATAACATTTCTTAAATTTAAAAAAATGATGAAAGTGTCATAAACATCTACAGTATTCCATATAATGAAACAAAAAAACTAATTATAAAGAGATGGAACAAGCTGTTCCCTCTCAATTTCCTCTTGTGATTCTTGAACAGAGTATCGCTATTACTGGCTGATATTTACTGCAGAACTCAATTAGTCCAACTCCTTTCTCATTCCTAACACTAAGTCCATATTCTCCCGTATCCCATTCTTCTACTCCTTGCCCTACAACTGCATTCCAGTCTCATGTCAGTATTAGATTTTCTTCTCCATTTACGTACTGAATTACCCCCTGATTATCCTCATATACTTTCTCAATCTCTTCGTCTTCAGCTTGCGATGTCAGCATGTATAGCTTAACTATTGTTGTCGATGTTGGTTTGCTGTCGATTCTGATAAGAGCAACACTGTCACCGAACTATTCATAGTAACACAGTCTCTGTCTTACCTGCCTACTCATAACAAATCCTGCTCCCTTTATACTATTTTCTTCTGCTGTTGATATTACCCTATACTCATCTGACCTGATATCCTTCTCTTCTTTCCACTTCACTTCACTGACCCCTACTATATCTAGATTGAGCCTTTGCATTTCCCTTTTCAGGTTTTCTAGCTGCCCTACCATACTCACGCTTCTGACATTTCACGCCCCGACTCGTAGAACATCATCTTTTCGTCTGTTATTCAAGCTTTTTCCTATGGTCTCTTCCCCCATGACTGGACCTAGTATAGCGGATGTTATTGACCCACTTTCCGTTCAATTTTAAGTTCTGTAGTCCTCAACTTTTTAGTATCACTCTCTTGATTTGTTGTGGTTTGAACAGGTAATTATTTGAAGTTATTTGTGCAGTTTTGTTCCAGCCGAAGTTTTCAGTACATCGGAAGGTATTCTGTCCTAGAATAGGTTTTCCTGAGTAGCTACACTACACTGAGGTGCCAAAAATCACGGGATAGCGATATGCACATATGCAGATGGCGGCAGCATCGTGTACACAAGGATAAAAGAGCAGAGCATTGACGGAGCTTACATTTGTACTCAGGTGATTCACGTGAAAAGGTTTCCGACATGATTATGCCGCACGACGGGAATTAACATACTTTGAACACGGAATGGCAGTTGCAGCTATACGCATGGGACATTCCAGTTCGGAAATCGAAAGAGAATTCAATATTCCGGGATCCACAGTGTCAAGAGTGTGCCGAGAATACCACATTTCAGGCACTACCTCCTACCACGGACAACGCTGTGGCCGACGGTCTTCACTTAACGACCGAGAGCAGCAGCATTTACTTAGGGATGTCAGTTCTAACAGACAGGCAACACTGCATGAAATAAATGCAGAAATCAATGTGGGACGTACGATAAACGCATCCATTAGGACAGTGTGGCGAGATTTGGGATTAATGGGCTATGGTGGCAAGTAATTGGCGCGAGTGCCTTTTCTAACAGCACGAATCGCCTGCATCGCCTCTCCTGGGCTTGTGACCATGTCGGTTGGACCTTAGACGAATGGGAAACCGTGGCCTGGTCAGATGAGTCCCTGTTTCAGTTGGTAACAGCTGATGTTGGGGTTCAAGCGTAGCGCATACTCACGAAACCAAGGACCCAAGTTGCCAACGAGGCGCTTTGGAAGTTGGGGACGGCTCCATAATGGTGTGGGCTGCATTTACATGGAGTGGACTGTGTCCTCTGGCACAGCTAAAAACGGTCATTGACTGAAAATGGTTATGTTCTGTTACTTGGAGACATTTGCATGTTCACAAACAACGATGTCATGTCACTGCGCCACAGTCGTTCGATACTGGTTTGAAGAACATTCTGGTCAATTCGGGCGAATGATTTTCTCTACCCAGATCGCCCGACGTAAATCCCACTGAATATTTATGCGACACAGTGGAGAGGTTAGTTATGGACTACGTCCTTCACCGGCAACATTTTCGCAGTTATGGACCGCTGTAGAGGCAGAATGGCTCAGTATTTCTACAGGGAATTTCCAATACTTGTTTAGTCCAGTCCACGTCGAGCTGCTGCACCACCCCTGGCGAAAAGAGGTCTGACGGAATATTAAGAGTTATCCCAGGAATGTTTTCACCTCAGCGTTGTTTATGATACTGCACCTGATTTCTTGTCATCTATAACAGTTCTGGATGAGTCTTCTCGTTGCAGCTATCACCTCCCTTGTACCCAGCCTCCGTCTAAACCCAAATTGTGAATCACGTATCTCTATTTAGTCTTCGGTGTATTACTTTTAGTTTATGAGTGCTTAAACAAGGTTATAATCTACGCCTTTGGTACGTTAGTCTTCAAAGGCAAGGAAGTAAAAGTGAACTTAACGATTGTTCGGGGTAGCGACCTGTCTCATAAATGATGTTACATATTATATGTATGGATGTAATACCTTTTCTTTTTACAAGCTTCACTTACAAACACGCACGCACGCACACACGCACACACACACACACACACACACACACACACACACACACACACACACACACAAAGTATTATCACAAGTTAAAGACACATTAAATTCGAGAAAATGATTTCACCGATAACAAGCAACTGTGTCTTCCACGTACAACTCTTTTAACTGTGATATGTTACACTCAGTCTCTTCCCACCTATCCGCTACTCATACCACTGTGGGATCAGAAGTGTTCTTAACGGGACGTAGGAGAAGGTTGGGTAGTGTTGGACAGCGGACTGTATCGGACAAGGTCTGTTTCTAAACGATAGCACGAGTGACAGCACCTGTCGCAACGCCACAATGTGAGCTATGGAGGACTAAGACCGCGGACACGATTTCGAATTAAAACAACAGTGCCTTTCCAAGTGGCAACTTACTTGTTCCTAGCGAGTTTTTCGGTGCACTAACGTAATTTTGAAGTGTTGTGTGTTGTTGCAAGTCTGTAATATTACTTTTTAATTCTGTCTTTAGATACAACTGTTATATTCCCTATATTGCGAGCTGTGACAGTGTCTAGCCCAAATAAAAACATTGGGAGTGTTAAGCTAAAACGGCGGTATCGGATAAAACAATTTCGGGTGCATCAGACAAAACAGATTGCAAAAGAACTTAAATTTTTAATATTTGCCTTTAACTCGCAAAAATTCAAAAGTCAAATATAAACTGGGCGAAAACACTATGATGGAAGCCGCAGAAAAAGATTTCTTGAAACGACATTCCAGGAGCGAGTGAGAGATATTCAGTTTCAAGAATATGTTGTATGAAAGACTTAAAGCTGATATATTTTCCTTGGCACATCTGAGTCTCAGTTTTATCTATGATAATGATAGAAGCTAACGAAATGAATTAAAATATTTGGCACAGCTGGGACTTAATCCCACCTCTCCTTTCTTATTAGGTAGGCGGGCTAACCATGACACCACCACAGCAGCATCGCTAACCAACCTGCATGGACTACCTTAGTCTAATTCGCTCCCCAACGTGAAGAAAGACGTGTTGCGGAGGGCATCGGACTAGAGTAGTCCGTTCAGCTGCGTTAACTATGCTACCGCGGTGGTGCAATGGCTCAATGGCTAGCACACCTGCCTAGCAAGCAAGTAGCCCCAGTTGAAGTCCCGGCTGTGGCACAAACTTTAATTCATTTCTTCGGATTTATCATTACCTTAGAATTGAAGCTGTATGTGAAAATAAGGAGACGGCCACAAAGTCTGTTTTATGAACTAATATGTTTTTTCGATAATGTTCAATGATGAAGCAGCGCGGAGTGGCCGCGTGATTAGAAGCACCATGTCACGATTTGCGCGGCCCCTCCCACCGAAGGGTCGAGTCTTCCCTCGAGCATGTGTGTATGTGTGTGTGTGTGTGTGTGTGTGTGTGTGTGTGTGTGTATTGCTCTTAGCATAAGTTAGTTTAAGTAGTGTGTAAGCCTAGGGACTAATGACCTCTCAAGTTTCGTGCGTTAGGAATTCACACACACACACACACACACACACACACACACACACACAGTGATGAGGAGAATACAATGTTGTACGATGACGGTAAAAATTTTGATAAGCAACTTGTGCCTTAGAGTAAACACGAGTTCTTAAATCTAGTGTACAAATATGCAGAGCAACGGAAAATAAAGCACTGTTTCTATAAGACAAATATGAAAAAATTTAACGACATTTACTATGTTTTTATGAAAGATATGGAAACTTAAGGCTGAGAACACCTGAATCCACGTGTCTTCAGCGAGAAGTAGGTGGTTTCAGCTGGGTTCAAATGGTTCAAATGACTCTGAGCACTATGAGACTTAACTTATAAGGACATCAGTCCCCTAGAATTTAGAACTACATAAACCTAACTAACCTAAGGACATCACACACATCCATGCCCCAGGCAGGATTCGAACCTGCGACCGTAGCGGTCGCGCGGTTCCAGACTGTAGCGCTTAGAACCGCTCGGCCACCGCGGCCGTCCTGAGCTGGGAACAAGTAGACAGGTTCCTTGATAGACTAAGTGAGCTGACGGACAAGCTCAAATTTAGACCCATTTATGATCCAAGTAATTTCTTTTTGCAAACTAAAAATGAATTTTCTATACATTAACCTTAATGTACGATACAACCCTCAAAAATTTAAATGTGCAAAAGCAAAGGATGATAAAAATTTAAGAATCAAAGTATGCGTATTCTTATGACATCAAGTTTCATAATTTTGCTTGGTGAAAATGACCCAATTCCCTTCATCTTTCTAAAACATAATAAAACATTACAGTACCTTCTATAAGGTTGTATACGCACTCTACACGTTCTCTAACATTCTAGGAGGAACATTTTGGGCAGTCAGCCACTTCGGCACTGTATTTCCAACGTGCTTCATCGACTTCTCATAAGAATTCGAAAGGTGTGATACGCTCTTTTGACACCCATATCCTAACCAATGCAGTTCCGAACTATAGTGAATGGAGTAAGAAGGGCTACCTGACCATATCATCCCCATGGGACTGCGGGGGTGGCTTGCGGAGGTATAGTGGCGCTCACAGTCATGCCACACTTACATTTATTATATACACTATATAATCAAAAGTATCCAGAAACCACTACGTAATGCGAAATTGACCGCTGCACGTCACAGAGGGCGGAGTGATAGGTGTGAGGAACGTTTCAATACAACGTTCAGAAAATACTCGTATTATAATTTCGGAAAATCATACCTATTCAATGCTTCGACCTTCCTCTAAGCCGAAAGATCTTCGTAGCTCCATTGCTGGCTCGTGTCTCTCTCACCGGATACTGCAGCAAACAGCAGCAGGGCGACCACCAGACTCTTCATCATTGTGGACTGGAGGCGGTAACTTGGCACGTACTGTTCCACAACCTCCTTTAAACGGTGCTGCTACTTCCTGTTACGGTGGAACGGGATCATCTCTAAAATCTTATCGACAGACTAGGTAGATGTCACATACAGTATTTGCGTTCCTTAAACAAGGCAGAAAGTGCTGCCTGGTGCTCGCACTATAGTCCGAGATAAATGACATAACCACGTTTTCTGATTCGCTGTGCAAACTCGGCGATAAGAACAATGCCGCTCTAATGTCTCTTCCCTTCCAAGAAAAATTCATAGCGTATCGAGATCGTGACATTTTCTAAAATTAAATGGTATTCGCGCAAGTTTTCCTTGGCGCTTTCAGAGCAGGACAGTGAACGGTGATGGCAGGGAGCAAGGGACAAGGTGACACTCACCGGATGACGTTGGGTGGGACGTGGGTTCTGGGGACGGCGTGGGGATTGGGGATCTGGGGGGGGGGGGGGGGGAGGAGGGAGAGAGAGATGTACGTTTCTCAGCAGCGAACGACCGAAAATGACTCACCAGAGTGCCAACCAGAAGATAGACGCAGTTTAAGGGAGGTTGGGAGGGGGGGGGGGGGGAGGGCAGAGCATGTGGTCATGAACCCCCTTCCCCCTCCCCACCCATGCAACCAACTGTTAATAAAATCGTTCATATTTTTACAGTTGTCACTTTCAAAATATCCATCTAAATTTCGAAGAATACAATTTGTGAGAACAACGAGTTTTGTAAATGGCGAAAATTTTTAAAAAATTTCCAAGCTTCCTTTAGCAAAGGATACCGTTCAGTTGTGTTCATGAGAGTTTAGTCCACATAGACTGGATTTCGGCCTGACGTGCTGTAGAACTCAACATAATGAGGTATCTCGAACGGATTCCAACAACATAATGAGGGATCTCGAACGGATTTCACAAACATCGATCATGTGAAAACCAGTTCGCACTCTGACATAGCTTTGGATCAAGACAGTCATGTATATGCAGTATTTATTGATTTCCGAAAAGCATTTGACTCAGTAACAGACCTAGGCTTACTGTAAAAAGTATGATCATATGGGGTATCAAGTGAAATTTGTGACTGTATTGAGGCCTTTTTGGTAGGGAGGACGCAGCATATTATCTTTGATGGACAGTTATCGTTAGGTGTAGAAGTAACTTTGGGTGTGTCCTGGGGAAATATGTTGGGACCCTTACTGTTTATAATGTATGCTAATGACTTTGCAGACAATAGTAATACTAATATCACACTTTTTGCAAATGATCCACTTATCTATAATAAAGTACTGTCTGAAAGAAGCTGCATAAATATTCAATCAGATCTTGATAAGTTTGCAAGGTGTTGCAAAGGTTGGCAACTTGCTTTAAATGTTCAGAAATTTAAAACTGTACAATTCACAAAACGAAGGAACGTTGTATCCCATGACTATAATATCAGTGAGTCACACGTGGAATTGGCCAACTGATATAAATACTTGGGTGTAGCACTCTGTGGGTATACGAAATTTGGCAAAGCAGCTAGTAGACTTAGGTTTATTTGTAGAATACTGAGGAAGTGCAGTTAGTCTACAAAGGAGATAGCTTAAACATCACTCGAGTGATCAGTTACAGAATACTGCTCAAGTGTGTGGGACACAAACCAAATATGACTAACAGGGGATATTGAAGTATACAGAGAAGGGCAACACGTATGGTGACAGGTTTGTCTGACCCATAGGAGAGTGCAAGAGGGAGTGGCCGAGCGGTTCTAGGCGCTACAGTCTGGAACCGCGAGACCGCTACGGTCGCAGGTTCGAATCCTGCCTCGGGCATGGATGTGTGTGATGTCTTTAGGTTAGTTAGGTTTAAGTAGTTGTAAGTTCTAGGGGACTGATGACCTCATATGTTAAGTCCCATAGTGCTCAGAGCCATTTCAACCATTTGCAAGAGGGATGCCAGAAAAACTGAACTGCAGACCTTTAAAAATAGACGTGAGTAGTAGGGCGTTGGGGTTACAGGTGCAATTTTGATATCAAATTGACATACAAATTGATTAAATTGATCAATTAATCACATCCAGCTCCACCCTAGACAGCTCACCCCCACCCCCAATCACGCCCACCCCCCACCCCTTGATGATGTCACACATTTTTCTCAGCCTGCACGTGTGCCCCAGGCCCTCCCCACCCCCTCACCCAATCTTCCCCCTCCCCCAACCTACAATATTGGTAGAAAGTTTGAATTGTTGTGGGAACTGAGAATCTGGAGGAAATTTCAAATTTTTGCGGGAATTTCTTTGTTCCAGATCTGTGCTGACATCCCACCTCACCCCCCCCCCCCCACCCCTCCCACCTGGGAAATGACAGGAAATTAAAATTTGTAGTGCCCTTTCTTGGACTCGAACCCTGATTCTACTGGATGGAAAGCCGTAGTGCACGCCCTTACACATGGAAACTGTCCAGATGCGGGAGTGGAAGTTTAGGTTAGTGTACTTTATTTATTTTGGTGGAGAAACTGACGCAAAGATCGGTCCAAATTACGTAACTGATAACAAAGATTGGGCCTAATTACACAGCTGTATGCATAGAACTACACAAGGACAGCATAAAAGCTCAATACAGCACAGAAACTTGCGAGGTGCCGGGGCTAGCAGTGTATTTAACACGAAATTCTTCTAGAATCTACGTATGTAAATGATGCTCTAAGCCCCCCCCCCCCCCCCCTATTCTAACTCCGGCTTTTGCTGTTGCACATGGATTAAAAAAAAAAAACGCGAACTGACTGTAATCAACCCTGCAGGTGGAGTAGAAAAGAGTTTGGCACCTGCAATAATTTAATTTGATAAATAAGTTAAATAAAGGAACGTTTCATTAGCGAAGTGAGAAATGATAGGGTTGCTCTACCGATTAACAGAATGAAAGTTCTGTCCAAAATAACAATATGATTTATTAAGACTAAACACAAAATAATAAACAAAACCACATGAAACATTTACAATACATCAAATTGGCTCAAATTGGATACTCAAACAAACGCTGTGAAGGTGAAGTTGTCCCTAAACTAGATTGTGAGGTTTATGACGAAGTGGTATGTGGAGCCAATTCATTGCCACTCAAATCTTAAGAGAGACACACAGCTAACCCAACATTAATTGCTGCTACATTAGTGAGACCCCAGACGATGAACACCCAAGATAGAACAAAGTTAGAAAAGACGAACAGGCGTGCTCTGCTGAGCTCTGATTATCGCCTAGCAAAAATGCCTGCTTTGCCAGTGCTGCGGACGTACATTACCCAGCTGTCTTCTTAGCTGCAAGAACACGATCTGGCGTACTGGAAGCGATGGTTGGTTGCTTCGAGGTCCCGTCGTGGTGATGATAATGTCGCGAGTATAGCCCGAAACAAATTATCCTGGCCTGGTTGTTCCAGACTAAAGACTTCCTAGCAATTCAAATGCGCCTCTGAGGTAGACGATGAAGGCTCGCCACACAATCACTGACGGTACAGTGATTGATTTTAACAAGCAAAGTCACCCAGTAACTCCAATACAGTCAACATTAGCCAAAACTGCTCAAGACAGACAACATAGGCCTCTTGTACGCAGAACGCTCAATTGCCAACTGTACTCGGAAAGTTACGTTGAAGTCGAAACTTCAGCAACTTCGTCAAACAGTTACAATTAAATAAAAGTATATTAGACAGCCAACGGAAGGCTGGCTGACCAGAGCAGCGAGAGCTCAGTCTTGTAGCCTACTCCGACCAAAAGGCGAGAGCCGACTACTCACAAGAGTACCCGTACAAACCGAACACAGAACATTCCCGCCCCCACGACAGTGGCTGTGGTTAAACTTTCCAAATAGCAACTCGAAAACCGGCGGAAAATTCCACTCTATTGCCGGAGCACTACCATTCCACCAATGGAGATTCTTGGCGCCAATTTCTGCGCCGACTTGCTACGTCACGGAGCTATGCCCTGAGCAAGCCAATCACAGTTACTATACGGCAGGAAACGCGGGAATTTGCGCGCCAAGGCTGCTTGGGAACACAAGTCATTCCCACGCCTCGCTGGTAGCCCGCCAGAAAGTGTTTTCGCTACGTTTCTGCGAAGTAACGGAACCTCTAGCCCAGCCGCTACTTCAGGCCCCTCCGGACGTGTCTTTTGACAATGTCGGCGTCTGGAAAGCATTCACTCGACTCCCTCACACCTGTCGGCTTACCCTTTCAAGATCGGCAGAGCCCACCTGTCACCGGACCATCTGGGTGACGAGAGACGCTGCGTGGGAAGTCCGCGTGTGAAGGAATAGCAATTTTTCACCGCATGCAATTAGAGAGGAAAATCGTAAGAGAGAAATATGAGTGGGGGCTCATGCCACCTCTCAAACTGACGATACCGTACGACTGGTGTTATTCTGATGGAAAACATTTTTCGCAGTATCACTCGAAACTAGCGACAGACACATTCAAACTCTACCCTACAACTACAAGCTGGCGGGAAAAAAGGCAGGGTGTAAGGTACTATCTTTATTCTTTTTGGCAGGAACAATGTTCAACTGACGAGATGCTGGTGTTGGTCAGAGAGAAGTTTAAGAAGTGCATAACCTTTAACCATAAAGTATCTACCGTTGTTTAACATCAGAGTTCGCTACAGACGCCTGCTCAAAAACCACCTACAGCCGAGGTAACCGATGCCAATACACGATACCACAACTTAAGGAAAAAAGAACGCATCACAGTTTTAATTACATTTCGAAATTGTTGTGAACAAAACCAGTACTCCTAATGAATGGGTCATAATGCAGCACATGTTCGGGGGAAAATCGTCGTCCTAAAAAAATGCAAAGGGGACGGTAGTTGAACGTGCATTTTCCTCGACAGGTGTCCACAAACTACCGAAAATCGAGGCCCTCTTCCTCCTTCCCTTCCATCCACCTACGAGGGGGACACAAGCTTCTTGAAATGACCAGATGCTCCGCAGAGCATCTCGCACCCCCGCTACCGCATCTCTCAGGAAGCTGCCAGCACTCGGCTTTCCACCATGTGGCCGCCGCCTGAAGGCGGCGCTCCTACGGCAACACAATAAAGCGCAACTTGTTCTTCTAAAATATAGTGACAGAGCCCCCGTGCACCACCTCCTAGGCAGAGAGCGGCTGTGTCCAGCGACCGCTGACTGCAGACGCGACCTGCTGCCACCCCCTTTGCATCACTCACGATACGCGGCATGCCTTGAGCTGGCAGACCTAGCCAACACAAAAGGGACATTAAGTAACGTAACCCCGCCCATCCAGAGAATGCTCCATATGCCTATTTCAAAAGTCGGCTGCGTGTGAAACAGAAGCCCCTGCTGCATAAATCGAGCATGTCCTCAGGAAGGCATCCCTCAGAACGACAATAAATGACTGCTATCCCGAGTAAGAGAGAGAGTTGCGGCCTGTTAAGGAATTCGCCCACAGCAGCCCATCATTCTGTGATGGACTATTTAACATCAACTCGACTCCTATAATAAAGCAACTATTAAAAATGATAAACAGAATCGCGACTATAATAAATGTCCTCTTTCTACGAAAATAGGCAAAGTCCATTTTCTTTTAGTTCTATGAGCAAAATCGGTATAGTTTTTACGTTCAACTGCACTCGGATCTCATTATTTTGTGATGTCGAACGAAGTGCACCGCCACCGACCACAAATAATCAGCAGAGACATGCCCACTCTGCGTAAAAATAGGAAAAAAAAACTTCGACTATTTTGCTGTGAAAGCTACTGATCACCACAGATCGTCCTTGGTATTTTGAAACTGTCATCAGAGTAAAGAAAAAACGATAATTTAAAGTACAAAGAAAAAATTAATAATCTATATTAAGCAATTTCTTTCAGTGTGTTGAACAAGTTACATGACCTGAGACCGTAGCTTGCGTTCAGTGTCTGCAAATAAATTCTCATGCTCGTGAAATAACATTAGAGAATACAATCTTTCATGCCATCGGCTCACAAGACGGAAGAAACACAATCTTTTATATTCAACGATAACAAGCTATAATTCAAGAGAATGTAGCTGTTTTGTACACTATGACTGGTCCCATTTTACCAATGCGACGCTATATCATACTAGCGTTTACGAAACAAATCGTGAGGGTCTGTCTCGTCCTGTGTAGGTGGGAGATTGAAGTTTCGTTTCAAGACATTTTGTTTTCAGCAATCGGATTACACTCGCCAAGTAGGACAACTGGGAATCCATGGAGGGAACATGATGTTGTTTTCGAGGAACACTATTGAGAACCGATGTTTCAAGCTAACCATACACGCACTCTTCAGCCCATACATACATTTTGCGTAAGAACTGTGCTGTTAAAAACACAATCGTAGCGACTATATTACCGTTACCCTACATAAAAAACGGTCTTGAGTCCACAGGCACACACAAGAGTCGCTGATAGTGTTACGCTTTCGGGTGGAAAGGCTGTCTGCAATTTGGAATCAAGCCTATCCATTCTACCACATATTTGCGCTGGATTCTGTAGAGACGTCTTCTAATGTTTACAGCTACTGGTGAATCATATTCGTGCCGCTCTCGTATCTCGAAACGAGTCACCTTTTTTCGAACCCATCTGATAAGAATGCCATACACCAAGAACTCCAATGCTGTTTTTAGACAGTCCCTCTGCATCTTGTAATTGCTCCTAAGTCCTGCCCTGCACTCCCTGCAGCTTAGTCTATGTGATTGTCCCAATTTAAGTCTGACCTGTACATCTAAGGCCTTCTGAATAATGTGGGGAAACAGGACGAGCTGAGTTAACGTGACAGGAGCGCGTTTTCACCACTCAGTGGGTATGGGAACATGGTGTCATAGCTCCGCCGACCGTGTACAGTGTGTAACGCCAAACGTAGCTTTCCCCTGCAACGCGAGGCAGTAGAAGAGAGAGTACGAGCAGCCACGGTAGTGTTTCTTATTGGAAAAATTAGAAAGACTACACATCATACATGGCATGGAGGAAGGACAAAGATTTTGCTACTGCATTGCGACACATCTCCAAACTACATACAGGTACTGCAGTCCGAAGGAGATCTGTGTCTATCAGGGTGCATTCATGTCTATTACCCAAACAAATGTGGCGATATTATTAAATATACAGGTATTGGCTCATTGGAGCAGGTGGTTCATGATCGAAGTCGCTTCCACAGACCGGTGTAAAGTTTCATCACCTGTACTATAGGATGACCATATCCAACAGACTATCAATCACACGAGAGGGTTCCTGTATTGTTTCTTCATAAGCAGTTTAATACATTGTTTTCTTCGGTTGTAACACACCCAATCAGTGTACACTACCATACAATTTGTTTTTTCTACCGTGACTTAGAGATCCGTGTCAGCTGCTAAACCTACATTGACACGTTTCGATTCTCTGGCTCTCCCAGAAAACTGAACATCACATGGCATAAATTATACAGCTATAACAACACAGGCTGTTAGAAATAAAACACAGACACGATGTTTCACATTGACAAAAATATGGAAGATATTGAAACAGATGGAAAGTGGAAGATTTTGCGGTATTGTAGAGTATTTCCAGCAGCTATTCGAAGATGATTACCTGTACAGTTACTCTGATCTTCCCATCGACAGGGTAGCGGATGTCTCGGTGCTCCGTTTCGAAAAGCATTGTTCCTTCGTTTTGCACTCATGTACATGATTACTGTTCCGCTGTTGACCATCGCCGGAAGTTAATGTTCACACTTATTGGTGAAAAAATAAAAAAAGTAAAAACATGTGTAGGGCACCGCAGCGTATGTAAATAGGACGAGTCTGTAGTAATGAGGAACGCTTCCAAATAATTATATTAAGGTGATGACCTCCACATTTAATCCCATGTTCCACAGGGACAAGTAGCAGATATCCGGTGTTCCGCCAAACACCCCTCCATCTCAATCGAGTTGTGTCTGTCAATCATTGTGCGGCAATCAACAGTGTACCCAGTGGACAGACGGGATGGGAAAAATGCCATTGATATGGGGCGATGTGCTGTAACACTCACCGCAGCTGATAGCGAGATCAATTTTACCCGGAAGTCGGAGAGGGCAATATTACCACATTTTTCAACGTGTTTAGAAACAGAGTGAGCTGAGTTATTGCTATAATACCATGTTTTGACCACTCGGTAGAAGTAGGAACATATTGTAGCTGCGCCACCTGTGTACGATGTGTAAGGTCAGCACCAAACAAAGCCTGCTCCTGCAGCACGACATAGCGTAAAAGACAGTACGAACAGTTACGTTGGTGTTTATTGTTGGGAAAATTAGGAAGACTCCACATCATACAGGTACTGCAGTCTGAGGCAGATCCGTGTCCCTCAGGGTCCATTCACGTCTATCACCCAAACATTCTATCATCGTTATTCTGTACTATCCAATAGAGAAAAATTAAAAACCATAAAAGCTCCACAAACTTCATCTGATAGATTTTTACCACATCCCTCTCCTCCGATATATGGAAAACGAATACCGTCTACGTGCCGGCATTGAGTATATGCGGCGATCCTATTAAATATACAGGTATTTATCCGATGGAGTAGGTGGCCAATGATCGACGTCACTTTCACAGACTAGTATAAAGTTTCATCGCCTGTACTGTACGAGAACCTTCTCCCACATGTTATCAGTCGCAGGAGAGTGTTCCTATTTCGTTTTTTGATACGCAGCGTTTTCTGCTTTGTAGACTGCCATACATTTTGTTTCTTTTTCCGCCAAGACTTCGACGTCTGTGTCAGATTCTAAACTGACATTAACACATTTGGTCCATTGACTCCCCCAGGAAACTAGACATTGCACAGTGTAAATCATATTGGTATGCTGATCCCATAACACACCCACACGCTGGGTGACGAAAATAAAAGACAGTCACAATATGAGGAAACTGGAAGAGTTTTGAGGCATTGTGGAGCGTTTCCAAACTGCTGTCTGAAATGACTGACGACTTCCACAATTAAACTCATCATTCACAGTGACGGGATAGCTGATGGCGCTGTGTTCCATTTGGGTGATTCCTCATATTGCTGCCATGCACGGGATCATTGTTTTTGTGTTAGCCGTCCCAGGAAGGTGTTGATTCCTCCACTAAGACTCTTTCTCCATCTCAAACAATTGATGTCAGTCAGTCATTATGTGGTAATCTACAGCATACCAGTGGACTGTTGGGATGGAAAAGACACCGTCGATTTACTGTGATAATAAGCATCATAGTTGATAGTGCGATCAATTTTAGCAATTTTATCGTAATTTCAACACCGACCAATGACGCGGCAGCATGCTTACCAATTTCTGTATCATCGCTAAACCGCCCCTGCACTACCTTGCGAGTACCATCACGAATGTAAGTAGATGAGTGTGCAGTCGCATTGTCTTTGGCCATCACCCCCTGCAGCTGACCAGAAGTAGATCGCTACATTCCACGTTCCGTGTAGGATCAGTGCGAACCGAGGCTGTAACTGCTGTCATGCACCCATCCAAGAGCCCAAGCTTTCTCCATAGGCGGGAATGTCGAGGAGGTTAGCACCCCTTATCGAAGTACAGTTTATTTATTTATTTATTGTTCCGTGGGACCAAATTAAGGAGAAGTCTCCATGATCATGGAACGAGTCAATACATGAAATTATTACACGATATTAGAAACAGATAAAATGAAATATAAAAAAAACATATTCAGGTGACAAGTCGTAAGTTTAAATAAAGAAAATCAACAATGTAACGCTGGAATTTGCTTAATTTTTTAGCTCTTCCAGGAGCTCTTCGACAGAATAGAAGGAGTGAGCCATGAGGAAATTCTTCAATTTAGACTTAAAAGAGTTTGGGCTACTGCTAAGATTTTTGAGTTCTTGTGGTAGCTTATTCAAAATGGATGCAGCAGAATACTGCACTCCTTTCTGCACAAGAGTCAAGGAAGTGCATTCCACATGCAGATTGGATTTCTGCCTAGTATTAACTGAGTGAAAGCTGCTAACTCTTGAGAATAGGCTAATATTGCTAACAACAAACGACACTAAAGAAAATATATACTGTGAGGGCAATGTCAGAATTCACAGACTATTGAATAGGGGTCGACAAGAGGTTCTCGAACTTTCACCACATATAGCTCGAACAGCCCGTTTTTGAGCCAAAAATACCCTTTTTGAATCAGAAGAATTACCCCAAAAAATAATGCCATACGGCAGAAGCGTATGAAAATATGCGAAGTAGACTACTTTTCGTGTTGAAGTGTCACTTATTTCAGATACTGTTCTAATGGTAAATAAAGCAGCATTTAGTTTCTGAACAAGATCCTGGACATGGGCTTTCCACAACAGCTTGCTATCTATCCGAACGCCTAGGAACTTGAACTGTTCCGTCTCGCTTATAATATGCCCATTCTGTCTGATCAAAATATCGGTTCTTGTTGAATTGTCAGTTAGAAACTCTAAAAACTGAGTCTTACTGTGATTTAGCATCAAATTATTTTCCACAAGCCACGAACTTATTTCATGAACTACATTATTTGATACTGTTTCAATATTACACACAAGATCCTTCACTATCAAGCTGGTGTCATCAGCAAACAGAAATATTTTTGAAACATCTGTAATACTAGAAGGCATATCATTTATATAAATAAGAAACAGCAGTAGCCCCAGCACCGACCCTTGCAGAACACCCCGCTTAACAGTGCCCCATTGGGACTGAACATCAATACCACTCTCAACATTGTGGAGAATTACCTTCTGCTTTCTGATCTTAAAGTAAGAGGCGAACCAATTGTAAGCTACTCCCCTTACTCCATAATGGTCCAACTTCTGCAGTAATATTTTGTGGTCAACACAGTCAAAAGCCTTCGTTAAATCAAAGAAAACACCTAGCGTTCGCAACATTTTATTTAATCCGTCCAAAACCTCACAGAGAAAAGATAATATAGCATTTTCAGTTGTTAAACCATTTCTAAAACCAAACTGAACATTTGACAGCAAATTATGTGAATTTAAATGCTCCAGTAACCTTGTATATACAACCTTCTCGATAACCTTAGCAAACACCGATGGCATAGAAATAGGTCTAAAATTGTCAACATTATCAGTGTCTCCCTTTTTATAAAGTGGCTTCACTATCAAGTACTTTAATCGGTCAGGAAACCGACCAATCCTAAAGGAAAAGTTACAGATATGGCTAAGTACTGGGCTAACATACTTAGAACAATACTTCAGTATTCTGCTAGATACCCCGTCATATCCATGAGAGTTCTTGGTCTTTAGTGATTTAATTATTAACTCAATCTCCCTCTTGTCAGTATCATGGAGAAGCATTTCAGGTAACAGTCTCGGAACACTTTTTTCTAAGAGCGCTATATGATTCCCTGTTGGGACTAGGTTTCTATTTAGTTCACCTGCTATATTCAGAAAGTGATTATTAAATACTGTACATATATGTGACTTATCAGTAACATGGACACTCCCACTATGCACTGATTCTATATCCTCGACCTGTCTCTGCAGACCAGCCACTTCCTTTACGACTGACCATATGGTTTTAATTTTATCCTGAGACTTAGCTATTCTATCTGCATACCACATACTTTTTGCCTTCCTAATAACATTTTTAAGCACCTTACAATACTGTTTGTAATGGGCTGCTGCATTTAGATTTTGACTGTTTCTAACGTTTTGATATAATTGCCACTTTGTTCTACAAGATATTCTTATCCCTCTAGTCAGCCACCCAGGCTGCCTGTTTGTGCTAGTACCCTGTTTTGAACGTTCTAACGGAAAGCAACTTTCAAAGAGCACGAGAAAAGTCTTGAGGAAAGCATTATATTTATCGTCTACTGTATCAGCGCTATAAACAACTTGCCACTCTTGTTCCTTGATAAAGTTTACAAAGGTCTCTACAGCAACTGGATCAGCTTTCCTAAACAGCTGATGACTATATTTAACACATGTTGCAGCACAAAAATCTTTTAGAGTTAAAATTTGTGCATCTTGATCTGAAAGGCCATTCACCTTTTTGCTAACAGAATGGCCTTCTAGTGATGAGGAATGAACAAAAATGTTGTCTATGGTTGTTCTACTGTTCCCTTGCACTTTCGTTGGAAAGAATACGGTTTGCATAAGATTATATGAATTAAGGAGGTCTACCAGCATCCTCTTCCTTGCACAATCACTTATACAATTAATACTGAAGTCACCACATATAACTAACTTTTTGTATTTCCTATAAAGTGAACCAAGAACCTCCCCTAGCTTTGGCGAAAATGTTGTGAAATCGGAGTCTGAAGATCTATAAATAACAACAGTTAGAAGTTTATCTCCGTTAAATTTAACCACACCTGCACAACATTCAAAAACCTTTTCAGTGCAGTACTTTGAAACATCAATTGACTCAAATGGGATGCCGTTTTTCACATACATGGCTACTCCCCCACACCGCAAAGAGCTCCTCGAAAAGCTGCCAGCCAACCTGTATCCTGGTAAAGGAAGCGTCTGAATTATCTCCTTATTTAAGAAGTGTTCAGATATACCAGTAATTTCAGAGTCAACATCTATAAGCAGTTCACTAACTTTATCTCTAATACCTTGTATATTTTGATGAAATATACTAATTCCCTCATTACTCGGATACCTAAGCTTTGTCAAAAGTGGTTCCTTTGTTAGAGAGACTTCCCTTAAGCAGGAATACCTATCAGCCGATTTCAATCTAAAAAAGGTGCAGCTCTAACACCCACTACTGCAGGAATTTTCCCATGAGTGATCCCACCAACCCCACCTATGCTGTCACCTATAAGCTTTGCCAACATCCCCTTCCCATACCTGTTGAGGTGCAGGCCATGTCTAGTGAAACCCGTCCTGCTGATAGACTCCACCGACACCACTGAAATGTGACCCATGCTTTCTGTCATCAGCGCACCCCCAAGTCTCATGTTATTACGCCTGACGGCTGTATTAAGATGTGGCCGATCGTGACGCTGAAACAGTTCCACGAAATGCACATTCGTGCTGCCAGTCTGAGTGGCTATCTTTTCCAGGTCACCATCTATGTCATACTCCCCATCGCTACCAATAGTATTACCAGCCCCACCCACAATCACTACCTGATCCTCTTTAGTAAAATCCCTACATAACCCCCCCCCCCCCCCCAAATGTTAACAGTCACCTGAGCCAATCCTGCATGCTGGTGACCTGGTACTCACTCCGCAGCACTTCCTGCAACTGCTGGCCTACACCTCTGCCATGAGAACTACCTAACAGCAGAACCTTCTTCCTCTTCGACTTTGCAACTGTTCTAGCCACCGTAACTACTGAGGTCTGCTGCATACTTCCTACATCTACAGCTACTAGTGATTCCTCTCCACTAGACTCTGACAGTTGGTCCATATATATTGTAAACACCAATAGTAAAACCATCTGAAAATCTTCTTCTCCTAGCAGATCTCTTGCCAACAGCCAGCTCCCATTCCCAAACCCCCTTCTCCCTTCTCATCCTATCTAGCTCCTCCTGTGCGTTTTTCAACTGCACCTGAAGGGCACAGATCTTATGCTCCTGCTCCTCTATCAACTTGCTCTTGCTACATAACCTGCAGTTCCAGGAGAAGATCTCACCAGAATGCCCACTGGCTTCCCCAATGCATTCCCCCCAGTGAAAATACTTCCAACAAGTCTCACACCGCAATTCACTACTCACGACCCTACGGCAAAGCCCATACTTCTCACTCATGATAAAATTTACGTTTTCTAAGTTCCGCTACTACAATAAGAAGATGTTAAAAACCTGACTACAATAATCACAAACTTACTTTACAAGGGAAGTAACTACTATTATTAACAGTATTAATAAACAACAAATGTGAATATAACAAAAGACTAACACAGAAAGAGAATCAAACGTCTAATGACACAGTAACGAAGCTGAAAACAGTTCTCAAAAGGTTCTTCTGAAATTATTTCACCAGAAAACACAAAAAACTCCGGTTGAAGACTACTAAAGTTCCTAAATAAACCACTATACACAAACAATTAATTAGTACTTAGCTTTCAATGCGCCGCTACAGCTGCAACTGGTCAGCGCGGAATGTAAACACGGGTAATAGGTTGCGCTGCTCGATACGAAACACAAATATCAGGTCACAACACAAGAAAGGCAGAGATGAATGAAGAAACCACTAATAAGTCACTTATGTAGTAAATAATATCACAAAAACCGTGGTGATAAACTGTAATACGAAAAACTACTTCCTTAATACATCTATTCGTTGTGATACACGTAGAATAGAGATTTCCAGATAGCTCCCCACTATTCACATCCGACAATGGTTCAGAAGTTATACTATGCTCGCATCATATAAAACGATCGTTAGTAACGCAGAATGCCTTTTACAAAGAAAGGGACAAACGCATAGCAGCGGTGTTTCACATGCGAAATTACCCGTCATTCCGCCACTAGTTCCGTAAACAGGACATCTGTCAAGCAAATGTATACACAGGGATTGTAGTGCGTCACAAACACCTGTCGCTAACTTAGAATCACTGCAGTTATGAAAATGAGGACTCGACTTTAAGCCCAAGATGCAGTAGGGGGATGGAGTACGTCGTACAAATCTTCATTTGTCTAATGTGTCGAAACAGGATGGAAGTCCTCTGATGACCGAGAGGTTTGCTGTTAACGATAGCTAGTAGACAGTGCTCTAAGCCACATACAGAACACGCAGTTTTATGCGAGTCGAACACAGGTTGTATCACACAACTGATGCATGCTTACAGAACAACGGAAAAAATGGTCAGATGACCTACTGCAACATGACCCTCTCTCTCTAAGATGCATCGTCTGCCTACCATTAAATCCTACCTCATTACAACTCGATCTCAACTGATCACTCCATCCACTCTGTCATCATTTAACACATATGCAAGTAAGTTTAGAGGCAGATGGTTATTTTCTTTTTCAGGAAAGCATCAAAGACAGCAGTCAACTAGCGCATGTCACTATTACCTCAACAGACATATACACTCCTGGAAATGGAAAACAGAACACATTGACACCGGTGTGTCAGATCCACCATACTTGCTCCGGACACTGCGAGAGGGCTGTACAAGCAATGATCACACGCACGGCACAGCGGACACACCAGGAACCGCTGTGTTGGCCGTCGAATGGCGCTAGCTGCGCAGCATTTGTGCACCGCCGCCATCAGTGTCAGCCAGTTTGCCGTGGCATACGGAGCTCCATCGCAGTCTTTAACACTGGTAGCATGCCGTGACAGCGTGGACGTGAACCGTATGTGCAGTTGATGGACTTTGAGCGAGGGCGTATAGTGGGCATGCGGGAGGCCGGGTGGACGTACCGCCGAATTGCTCAACACGTGGGGCGTGAGGTCTCCACAGTACATCGATGTTGTCGCCAGTGGTCGGCGGAAGGTGCACGTGCCCGTCGACCTGGGACTGGACCGCAGCGACGCACGGATGCACGCCAAGACCGTAGGGTCCCACGCAGTGCCGTAGGGGACCGCACCGCCACTTCCCAGCAAATTACGGACACTGTTGCTCCTGGGGTATCGGCGAGGACCATTCGCAACCGTCTCCATGAAGCTGGGCTACGGTCCCGCACACCGTTAGGCCGTCTTCCGCTCACGCCCCAACATCGTGCAGCCCGCCTCCAGTGGTGTCGCGACAGGCGTGAATGGAGGGACGAATGGAGACGTGTCGTCTTCAGCGATGAGAGTCGCTTCTGCCTTGGTGCCAATGATGGTCGTATGCGTGTTTGGCGCCGTGCAGGTGAGCGCCACAATCAGGACTGCATACGACCGAGGCACACAGGGCCAACACCCGGCATCATGGTGTGGGGAGCGATCTCCTACACTGGCCGTACACCACTGGTGATCGTCGAGGGGACACTGAATAGTGCACGGTACATCCAAACCGTCATCGAACCCATCATTCTACCGTTCCTAGACCGGCAAGGGAACTTGCTGTTCCAACAGGACAATGCACGTCCGCATGTATCCCGTGCCACCCAACGTGCTCTAGAAGGTGTAAGTCAACTACCCTGGCCAGCAAGATCTCCGGATCTGTCCCCCATTGAGCATGTTTGGGACTGGATGAAGCGTCGTCTCACGCGGTCTGCACGTCCAGCACGAACGCTGGTCCAACTGAGGCGCCAGGTGGAAATGGCATGGCAAGCCGTTCCACAGGACTACATCCAGCATCTCTACGATCGTCTCCATGGGAGAATAGCAGCCTGCATTGCTGCGAAAGGTGGATATACACTGTACTAAGTGCCGACATTGTGCATGCTCTGTTGCCTGTGTCTATGTGCCTGTGGTTCTGTCAGTGTGATCATGTGATGTATCTGACCCCAGGAATGTGTCAATAAAGTTTCCCCTTCCTGGGACAATGAATTCACGGTGTTCTTATTTCAATTTCCAGGAGTGTAGTAGAATTTAGCCTCATCGAAAAATAAAAGAATGTTTCCCCCGTTCCCGTTGCTTCCATCTCAATGTTTTCCCGAATTCCTCTTGCTGTCGTATACTGTAGTGGGACGAAATTAAACGTCACCCATCCACCAAGTCAGCCCAGTTTGCAGGTGACTATAAGTTTAATTTAGTTTTTGTTTATGTGTTTTCTTATTATTTGTAATAAATGTGAATTATCTAAAAGTTTGTATTTTTTTATGTGTTTCATGTACGGAGAGGTCGGCGCAACGAACGGGGACAGCATCTTCGTTGCCGCGACCAGAGAGGAAATTGCTGGCCGCTATACGTCGCGGGTCGACAGCCAAGGAGCAACAGAAGATCCTGGAGCCGAGTTGTTGCGTCGTGCTTCTAAAAATTAAAAATGAAGTTTTATACTCTTTTTGTACAACAAATCTTATTGAAATGTTAGTCACTGTCTGTCAACGCTCAAGTTCACATCTGTATGTGTAGGAAGCTAATAAAATAGTGTATGCTATTAAAGTTGAAACACGTTTCTTGAAGATTTATTTATGAAGAATTGTGTGAACTGATTAATAATATATTTGACAAGATTAGTAATTCTTACGTCGTTCACCGAAACTTTGAATCTAAAAAGTTTATTTAATGTGTGATTCTGATATCGATTAGATCAAGATAACGTGTGTCGATATAATTTTCTGAGGAGAAACAAACGAAATTTAAATTCGAAAAAGTTACACAAAAACCAATTGGCCCAAGTGATGTAATTCTCTGCACACGACTCTACTGATGTTTTACAGTTTCGTTCAAGAACCATTCTATGACAATTTAAAAAGAATATGAATCATTTTTGAAGTGGGTTGTAACTGACGTAGGTGACGAAGTCTGCACATGGTCACATATAACAAACGAAAACCTAATAAAACGTCGTTACACCGCACCGTGGCGACCTTAGAAACAGGACTTGTGTGCAACTAAGGCACACAGGTACGAAACAAAACATCAAGAGTCCTTCGGAAGTCAACGCGAGTTTTCGTGGAGCCTTCACCAGCCAGCGGCGACTTCGTGGGTGTGGGCATCTGACGGAGCCGCAGCCAAGCAGTACGGTCACGCAGTTGTTCCACGAGAAGGCGCATCTGTTGGGCAGCAGCTGAACGCTGCAAACCCCGACAACCTTTTTTCTCCCTAAACTAATAGGCCCAGTACGTCAGCTGCGGGGTGTTCCTCCGGCTGGTATTAGAGGTGTTGCTGAGGGCTTCGCCTGTCTACGGCGGTGCCGGGCGTGGTTGCAGCCAGCGACGTTTCCGGTGTTCGACTCAGCGTCCTGCCGGTTGCGGAAGCGGGGTCGCAGCATCTCAGCGGCTGCATCGACGGCTGTTACATCTGCAGCCCATAGCAGCACACTGATCATCGAGAACTACAAATTACAATATTAGTGTCCGGTGAGTTTGTTTCAAGTTGGAAGTGGAGTGTTGTACATAGGAAGTGTGCTTTTATAGGATTGTTGATTACAAGTCTGCGTGTGTAAATAGTTAATATCTTACAATAATGTCGGGAAGTGAAATGTCAGACGAAGAGCAATCTATGTCCGATAGGAGCATGAGATCCCTTTTTAGGGCGATAGCGAAATTAAAACAATCTAACGGGGATTTCCTAGCTGAATTAAAACAGTCTAACGAAGAATCTACTGCTAGATTAAAAGAGGAATTAAAACAGTCTAACGAAGAATCTATGGCTAGATTAAAACAGTCTAACGAAGAATCTATGGCTAGATTAAAACAGTCTAACGAAGAATCTATGGCTAGATTAAAACAGTCTAATGAGGAATCTACTGCTAGATTGAAACAGGAACTAAAACAGGAATTAAAACAGTCTAACGAGGAATCTACTGCTAGACTTAAAGGGGAGCTAACAAAATCAACAGACAGGTTGCAGGAATATCTTAATGAAACCAGTCGAGAATTAAGTGATAAAATAGAGTCTTCTAAAGTTGAAATGCAGGAAAAATTAGTAGGACTTAGTAATAAGATTGCTGATAATTGTAAAAGGTTAGAAGAACATATCCAGGAATCGCGCGAGGAAAAAGCTCGCATGCGACACGATATTACTGACTTATCCGAGAGACTAGATAGTGTCAATATCTTAGTTGTAAATGAAATACAGAAAAATAACGATATGTTACGAGATGAATTTTCGATGCAAACAGAAACTGTTCGCAGAGAATTATTGAAATCTATTAAAGAGGTCTCTACCAAACCTGTAGAGATTTCTTCAATAGATAATGTAGAATTAGAGACATTAACTCATCAAGTAGAAAAGGACCATACCGAAATCGAAAACATGAAATTTTTAATTACTCAGATATGCAGCAATCTTGAGACTGCCAAAGATAGTAATATTGACGAAGGTACAGAGCGTTCACATCGTGAACACAGTGAAGAATCGATATTAGCTAATCGCGTATCCAATACAGAAATGCGGATACAGGAAATTACGAAACGGTTATCGGAATTAGATAATAACGAGGACATTTCAGGTAGCAGAGGTAATAACATAATCAGAGACAACAGTCGCATCGAATTTGCTAGCACGGATGGCAACAATATGAATAAGGCAGTCACGGCAAGCCAATCCGATGCAACTCCGTCTCTGCCAGCTAAACAAAATCCGACTATTTCTCTCGCAGAATGTCTGGATGACATAACAACAAATTCAAATGTAGCAAGTCGATTTCCTGTATTCAAACCAGGAGGCGAACTGCACCCTATAATCTTTATAAAAGCTTTTGAAACATCATTATCTCCTAAATGGAGTAATGAAAAACGCATTCAATTTGTAATAGGACATTTAGAAGCAGAAGCTGCGGAGTGGGCAGTACTGCATAGAACTGAATTCAGGGATTGGGATGATTTTGTTAAGCAGTTTAAACAAAATTATTGGTCAAGAGGAAAACAACAACACTTAACTTTAAAGTTGTTAGCCCCTCCTCCATATTCTAAACGGTGGAGAGGTTATAGGAATTATTTTGAATGGAATTTAAATCGTGCTAAATTAATTGAAAGTCATCTAATACGAGTCCTAAGTAGTAGGTTACCGTATTACATAAAGGAAAGAAAAATGTTATTCTACGAATTATACAAAACCTTAATAATGGGGACGAAACAGTTAACACCCGGGGTGTGTGGTTATATTTTAACGACTTGTTGTATTGGAAAGCACAGTGGGAACACCAGAGATGGAAAATCTGCATTCCGAAAACTGTTGTGGACGAGTTAATTACTTATATTCATGAAGGTTACGGGCATTTTGGAATTCATAAATGTATTAAACATCTAATGAAGTATTATTATTTCAAAAATATGTCACGTATTGTGAGAAGTATTATTAGGGCTTGTGAAACCTGTCAAAAGGTTAAAGTTAATAACAAATCCAAGCGTTATAAATTATATGCTGTAATTCCTCGAGGTTTGTGGGATCTACTATCATTAGATTTTTTCGGCCCTCTGCCTCGGAGTTCAGGAGGATTAACATATGTGTTTGTTGTAATGGAATGTTGGTCCAAACATGTGAAACTATATACTTTGAAACGAGCGAATACAGCAAGCGTTATACGCTGCCTCACCCGAAATTACTTTGTTAACTGGGGCATTCCTAAACGACTTATGTCTGACAACGGTAGTGCCTTTATTAGTCAAAGATTTCAAGATATGATAAGACAATATGGAATCAAACATATCTTAATTTCGAAATATCACCCTCAAAGTAATTTAGTAGAAAGAGTCATGAAAGAATTAGGACGATTATGTAGAACTTATTGTGCACATAAACATACTCGGTGGGCCAAACTAATGCCTGAATTCGAAAAGATATTAAATGAATTGCCTCACCTAACGACGGGATTATCACCTATAGAAATTTTAGGCAAACGAATTATAGGTGAGCCTTTACTAGCTGCTTTACCTTGGCCACCAGTAAACGAGATACAACAAGATATTCCAGACGAAAAAGTTTGCGAACAGATTGTAAAAAATGCCGAACGGAGAATTAAAAGTTATAATCAACAGGCTGTAGAACCCTCATTTCAGGTAGGAGATCTTGTGTTAGTACGATCTCATCCTAAAAGTTCTAAGATCGATAAGGAATGTAGAAAATTCTTCTTTATCTTTGAAGGTCCATATGTTGTACATAAGATTGTACATCCCAAAGCATTACTTCTTATGGAACCTTCATCAGGTGTAATTAAAGGATTATATAGTGTTGATCAAATGAAACTCTTCATTCCTAAATAAGTTAATATTTAGTATATGTTACACACGGAAGAGCGTTCATAGTTTATTCATGTGAAGTTTTTCGTGATAGTTACGTGTTATTTTAAATAAATGACAGAAAGCTTAAACATGTGTTCTACAATAATCTACTGGTACTTCAAAAAGAGAAAGATAACCAAAAGGGGGATTTATATGGAGGAAATTTTGCTCTTAGGTCAAAAGGAATTTTGCATATTTCAAATTTACTCGGATAGTAGGAACCAAAGGGGATGGTTAATAGTTTTAGGGACCATGGGCGTCCAGAGCTATATGGCTCACGAGAACATAGCAGAGTGCCTTTAATAGAGGTTTGTAATAGTGTTAATATAGAACACACCAAACGGGGCTCTCTCGCTTGTTTCTCCTAAATAAATGGCCATTACCCAACAAGGTGTCCGAAGGTAAAGAAAGCCGTGCCGAGATTCTAAAGAGAGTTTTGCTTGATTTCTTCTTGACCTCAGGCATAAATAAGGCATTAGGGAAGAGAATGACGTAAAGGAAATAGTACTATTAGTTATTGTGAGAAACTTATTAGTAATATACATTCTTGGAAAGAATAACTCTAGTAAATAAATGAAACTATAACTAATCTATCACAATTTGAATGCTCTGTCCTAATGTACAACGTTAAAGAACGTACTAAATTAGTATTTATTAGCAACTATTAACTGAAGAGGACCAATCTCCCTATATTCGGTTACGAATTACCATAAGAGCACAATTAAGAGTAAATGACAAATAGTCACAACGATATCGTATTAAAAGGATTAAATCTCTCTAATAGCAAGGACTCTAGGTTACGTAAAATGTGAGGAAAATGTATTAACAGTTAAATATTGTATATTGAACAGTTTTAATTTCGGTTAAAACCTGACAAACTGAGCTTGTGGGTGGGGTATGTAGTGGGACGAAATTAAACGTCACCCATCCACCAAGTCAGCCCAGTTTGCAGGTGACTATAAGTTTAATTTAGTTTTTGTTTATGTGTTTTCTTATTATTTGTAATAAATGTGAATTATCTAAAAGTTTGTATTTTTTTATGTGTTTCATGTACGGAGAGGTCGGCGCAACGAACGGGGACAGCATCTTCGTTGCCGCGACCAGAGAGGAAATTGCTGGCCGCTATACGTCGCGGGTCGACAGCCAAGGAGCAACAGAAGATCCTGGAGCCGAGTTGTTGCGTCGTGCTTCTAAAAATTAAAAATGAAGTTTTATACTCTTTTTGTACAACAATGACATCATGTAGATCTTAATCTTATTGAAATGTTAGTCACTGCCTGTCAACGCTCACGTTCACATCTGTATGTGTAGGAAGCTAATAAAATAGTGTATGCTATTAAAGTTGAAACACGTTTCTTGAAGATTTATTTATGAAGAATTGTGTGAACTGATTAATAATATATTTGACAAGATTAGTAATTCTTACGTCGTTCACCGAAACTTTGAATCTAAAAAGTTTATTTAATGTGTGATTCTGATATCGATTAGATCAAGATAACGTGTGTCGATATAATTTTCTGAGGAGAAACAAACGAAATTTAAATTCGGAAAAGTTACAAAAACCAATTGGCCCAAGTGATGTAATTCTTTGCACACGACTCAACGGATGTTTTACAGTTTCGTTCAAGAACCATTCTATGACAATTTAAAAGAATATGAATCATTTTTGAAGTGGGTTGTAACTGACGTAGGTGACGAAGTCTGCACATGGTCATACATATATCAAACGAAAACTTAATACGTCGTTACACCGCAATACCCGTTCCCATGTACAAAAATTGTTCTGCACAATCAGAAGACATGCAAGTACTTCCCCAATTTCCCCGCATTTCGGCCTATTTTCCCTCAATTTATACGTATTTTCCGTCATTTTATCGATTTTATGTCACTTCTATCCATCCGAATACGACATCGTTCCGTGTTCCAAAATTGCTTGTAAATGTAGTACAGCTGCCAATGCCTAGGGCAAATGCACTATTTTTCTCGTCGGGCGGCATAGTATAGCACTGTACTCGAATACGACCAGTCACCTCCAACCGCATAATGTACAGTTGCAGCACGTTTGCTCTGTTTTCTGTATGTCTGTAACTGTGCATGGGCCGCGGGTGGCTCCCAGGTCTCACAGTTCCCCGAATTACCGTTCAAGTGTGGACCCGCCGAGAGTTATATCTGGAGAGATGCTGGGATGCGGATTCACGACATACCACGTTCGGAACAGGATTTGAAGTTGGATCCGCTGAGCATTATATCCGGAGCTATGTTGGAATGCGGATCCACAACACGTCACATGTGGGATAGGCCTCGAACGATCAATCACGCGTTACGTCCGGAGATGTGTTCTATATTCGAAGTTGGATCCATTGGCGGGAAGAGCACATCATGGATACGCTGCATTTCCTAACGATTTTAGAAATGGAATGTCCCACGCTTCTAGCTCCAACTAAGGTTCTGCGTTCATAGTCTTTTAATTCCTGTAGTGTGCCCATACTCACACTGGAAACCTTTCCACATGACTCACCTGAATACAAATGACAGCTCTTGTCTATGCGATACAACCACCATCTCTATGAGTGCGTATCGCTATCCCAGGACTTTCATCACCTCAACGTATGTCTTTCTCGCTTCATCTATCATGCGCTTACTTTGACTCCAAGGCAACAGCATTGCTTCACTTCACTTACATCGTTGGCCCAAAGTTCGATGTTAACCTTGTTATGGACCTCTTATCTATTATTACTCACTATTTTCGTCTTTCGTTGGCTTTTATTGTATTGTATTGTATGGATGTTAACCGGGGGCCTATAAACGACGGAAAGGCTCCGTTCCCGCCGCAGCTGCAGTGGTCCACAACCCCAGAACGACTACTGCAGTCCACTTCACCCCTCCGCCGCCCCACACTGAACCACTCTTTCAGGGTTATTGTGCGATTCAGCTCCCAGTGGACCCTCCAGGGAACGTCTAACACCAGACGAGTGTAACTCCTATGTTTGCATGGTAGAGTAATGGTGGTGTGCGCGCACGCCGAGAACTTGTTTGCGCAGCAATCGCCGACACAGTGTAGCTGAATCAGAACAGGGGAACCAGCCCGCATTCGCTGAGGCAGATGGAAAACCGCCTAAAAACCATCGACAGACTGGCTGGCTCACCGGACCTCGACACAAGTCCGCCGGGCGGATGCGTGCCGGGGACAAGGCACTCCTTCCCAATCCGGAAAGCCATGCGGTAGACCGTACGGCTAACCGGGTGGGCTTCTTTCTTTGGCTTACTCTCAGGCCACATTCTGTGCACGTTAAAGTGTTCATTTCGCTCAAAAGGTCTTGCAATCGTTTCTCAAGTTCACTGAAGATGACAAAGCTACGATACTATACAAGTGAGGCTTTCTGTTGCTATTACGATTAAATGATACTTATTTGATTTATCACGGAAGTTACTAAGATATGAGCATACTGCATCTGGCTGCGACCATCTGAACTGAGTGTGACATGGTCAAATTGATGGATGTTTGCAAACATAACTCACTCAGGCGTTAACTTAACGAGATCGTATTTTATTACCCTACTGGCTCCTCCATAGTCAGATTTAATTCATATCAGTGAGTCTGAGTGCCCTAAACGTAGGGCAACACACTTTTTTCACTCGAATGCACGTTCGCTTCTTTTTCCTCCTAAGTAACACATACACACCTTTTCAGTGACTTTTTACCTTCTCATCTGGGGGGTATGTGAGTCAGGAAATGACCTCATGTATTTGCCTCAGGTGTCTTAAGGTGGTCATTGACAGTCGGCGGTCAACAAAGAACTCACGTAGCTGTGCACCCTCTGGCGGTTACTGCGCAACGTTAGCATTGAAGGAGATGTAGCAGATTTTTTTTCTTACCACTTATCTTGTGATACACAATGAAGGAACTCAATATACGCATATCAATAAGAAAAAACATCTTACTATACTCCGTTACTATGCGTCACATGATTATAACAAGAGCTGTCATCTAGTTCTGAAGGTCTACACCACCCATTACTTCTCATAATCAAGGGCACTTTGAACTACTGCTTACACTTCTTCAGAATCTGAATCACAGAAAGACAAATCACTTACTTCATTATCACCGCTGAAAATATTATCCATAACCTTCCGTAAGCATTCGTCATCATCACCATGAACTAACCTCTTCGTTATGTTAGTTGTTTACTAAGGTAAGCTACCACATGATACACATGGCCTATGCTTCGTTTTAGAATACATTTAAGAGCCAACTACAATAGATGGGTAACAGCTTGAGAGCAGAGAGTCCCATTGTTCTTTTTATGTAAACAAACTGGCCTCTTCCTAGTTACCCTTACGTAAGCAAGCCACTTGCTTGGACTCTTGTTTTGCTTATTTAGGACATGATTAATGGGCAGTAGCTGTCATTATAATTACAATTCATGGCCTTTAACTGTCATTATAATTACTGTAATTTATAGGCAATATGTCAGTGTTCATGTTTACCCTGATGTCTGAATGCTTTTAGCGTCAAGTGATAACTGTCATCAAGAAGACGGCAATTTATGACCCTCAAATGTCGTCTGCCCTCCCCACTGCTGCAGTGTCCTCCCACCACACCACACAACCACCTCCTTTGGTGGCTCCAGCATCCTGAGACTGTCATTCATAGTCCGTACCTCGTTCCAGAGACACCACCACCTCAGCACACTAATTCATCTCAATGCTTTTTAGCGATTATTTAAGGAATACAGTTGTAAATATGGAACTTAACGCCACAGTGCACCTAAATACACTCTTTTTCCTCTAATACTGTAGTTAATAACGTTCCTTCACAAAAGTACAGAACCTAGTAACTAACGTCACATTTGACACTATAACATTATAGTAAATAACATTGGGATGGAATAGCTATGTACTTTGTTGACTGACACTGTGCGCCAGGCGGCTAACGGACTAACCAGCGGTGCCCACTGCAGGCAGGCAGACTGCTGGCTCACCTCACACTCTGGAGTAAACACATGGAGACATGGCCCACTCTCTCTCTCTCTCTCTCTCTCTCTCTCTCTACATGATTTGCATCTTATTCGAAGTGGTTAAAGATATGCTGCTGGTTTAGCACAGTCAGTATGGTACTTATGAACAGACAATGAGAGTGGCCATTATTAAAATTGGTTGCGCTATATCAGCCTCACATTTTATATGAAAAAGTAAGAAGACATATTAAAAAAACATTTATTTTTGTTCGATTCCTTTTTACAATGGTGCCAACAAAGTTTAATAGAAGTGGACCAAAAGCATCACAGTCTCCTTTCAACTGAAAAAGTTTATCACAACAGTCATACTTGGAAATAAACCCGTCAGTCTGAAACACTAGGGGTACCGTGTGAAATTTATGAGTAATATTACACAAAGCAGGCCTCAGTTCTCTAGGAAATAGATAGTAATCCGTTGCATTGAAATCATAGCATTCATCCATAAGATGTTTTTATACATTTCACGAATCACCTTGCCCCCTCTTCTAGCTTTGAGCTATTTCAGTACGTAATATGCGTAACACTATCCATCTTGTCGGATCCAGACTCTTCTAGTTGCACTACCGTCAATTATTCTGTTAAAATTTGTTCAAGTATGTTTATAACTGCTTTAGAACGGATGTCGACTGCAGAGTGTTGAAAGATGCGTCTGTGATGAGGAGTCGCAGTATGCACTCGTCGCTCGCATTTAAATTAATGACTAATACCACGACTCACTTCTTATCGCATTTGGCATCTATTTACATGATCTTATTCATTGTGACAAGGGATAAACTGACTGCGAAGCTCTCTGCACACTTCTTCTTGCACACCTGAAACGAAAGATGATTACGTACAGCTTTTTCCCGTTTAATGTTTAATACCCTGCTGCATATGCAATACATTAACGGCGGTTTAGAATAGCGCTATATCAGTCGAGTAAGACCTCTTAGAGTGAAGATATCAAACCGTGAATCACAGCACACCTCTTCATTGAGGCAAGTGGCAAGTAAGTATTAGTGGCGGTGGAGGTTTACTAAAAGAGTGTGACCACACATATGTGTATCTAACATATTTCTTCATCTTCCTACAGGTGAGGTGAAGCCACCGGATGTTAGACTTACGTTATATAACACCACCGACAGCTAAAATATCAGTGACAATAAACGTGTTAGTGCGGGGGTGATCTTCGATCGCGAGTTCTACCCAGTGTTGGTTTTCAAAAATTCCTTGATATAGCGATTCTTAAGTCATAATATCATCAGATGAAATAACCATAGAGTTTCCTAATGGGACTTCGCTGGCATGATCTAGATTTATACCGAAAAGGAGATCACTCATCTACAGGAGCAGACATTTATAAACTTAATGTATGCTACTTAAGCAAATCAGCATTTTCTGGACAGGTGGCTAAGCTTACAATCATACATGTACAGATTCGACGAGAAACTGTGGAACAATTTGATGGAGTTGGCGCACCAAACTCCTAATCTGTCGGAGAAAATAATTGTTCACCTGTATGATGCATGTTGTGCATTAATACATGGGCACATGTGTGAAACAGCCATGCATGCTGTGAGCACTGAATTACAAGCATACTTAAGCATGTACAGAAATTATAAATGAATAAAAGTGTAAGAGCAATATGTGTTTTTCTTTTCTCTCTATAAAATCCACTGCATGCTAATGTAAACTGTTGCCTTCGCCATGGCTGAGCGGATGAACGTCCAGCTGGTCCCACAATGATGCTGATACCGAGGAGAAGGAGGGTCAGTCCTTCTCAGTAACATATGCGATTTAACTATCAGGCCTTCTGCCTGTGGGAAGACTAATCTTGTACTGTCACCGCTAACACATCCTGGGGGAGGGGGGGGGGAGGGGGGTATCCACTTCGAACATGTATATATATTTTTGAAAACCGGTATTTCAGTCCAGGTATCAGCTACTGCAGGTAATTCCGCACAGCATCGAGGGAGTAACATACCAGACGTTCAGTGAAAGCAGCGATATTCCGCCACCTGAAAAAGTAAAACCAAACAGCGTATTCATAATTGACAACATTTCAATGGAGAACCAGGATGAGATCGGGAAATATTTCTATTTTTGCCATCATATAAAAGATAATGTCTTTTATTTCAGTCAGTTATACTCAAGGACTCCAACGCTGTTGACCAGGGATAATGCTTTCAAGTAAGTCAGTCTGAATTTAAAGTATATTTACCGAGCCAAACTACAAGCCAAAATGTCATTCAATGAGTTCCTCACCACATGCGAGGATTGTTGGAATGACTCCCATATGGATTTCTACGCACATCAAAAAAAAGTTTTGCGTTACCCCGGTTCCCAGAACTCCTGAGGATAGATGTTGACTGGGAGTATTGTATCATGGACATAGTCCCTTTGACTGTTCAGAGATGCTACTAAATCGACCCAAAGATGTAACAACCATGCATGAGAAGCGCCTGTTACATGGAGATGGTCCGACAGCCGATAAGTTCCAGTCATTCCACCAGGAAGGAGATACATGGTTAGTCTTGTCTGTAGTTCAACTATGCCTAGACGGTCAATACCGCGGTTAGATCGCGTCCGCATTGTCACTTTGTGCCAGGAAGGGCTCTCAACAAAGGAAGTGTCCAGGCATCTCGGAGTGCACCAAAGCGATGTTGTTTGGACATGGAGGAGATACAGGGAAACAGGAACTGTCGATGATATGCGTCGCTCAGGCCACCCAAGAGCTATTACTGCAGTGGATGACCGCTACCTACGGATTATGGCTCGGAGGAACCCTGACAGCAACGCCACCATGTTCAATATTGCGTTTGGTGCAGCCACAGCACGTCGTGTTACGACTCAAACTGTCCGCAATAGGCTGCATGATGGGCAACTTCACTCCCGACGTCCATGGCGATGTATCTCTTCGCAACCACGACACCATGCATCGTGGTACAGATGGCCCCAACATTATGCCGAATGGACCGCACCGGACTGGCATCACGTTCTCTTCACCGATGAGTGGTATATGCCTTCAACCAGGTAATCGTCGTAGACGTGTTTGGAGGCAACCCGGTCAGACTGAACGCTTTAGACACACTGTCCAGCGAGTGCAGCAAAGTGGAGGTTCCTTGCTGTTTTGTGGTGAGATTATGTGGGGCCGACGTACGCCGCTAGTGGTCATGGAAGGCGCCATAACGGCTGTACGATATGTGAATGCTATCTTCCGACCGATAGTACAACCGTGTTGTTGTTGTTGTGTCTTCAGTCCTGAGACTGGTTTGATGCAGCTCTCCATGCCACCCTAGCCTGTGCAAGGTTCTTCATCTCCCAGTACTTACTGCAACCTACATCCTTCTGAATCTGCTTAGTGAATTCATCTCTTGGTCTCCCTCTGCAATTTTTACCCTCCACGTTGCCCTCCAATGCTAAATTTGTGATCCCTTGATGCCTCAGAACATGTCCTACTAACCGGTCCCTTCTTTTTGTCAAGTTGTACCACAAACTCCTCTTCTCCCCATGTCTATTCAATACTTCATCATTAGTTACGTGATCTACCCATCTAATCTTCAGCATTCTTCTGTAGCACCACATTTCGAAAGCTTCTATTCTCTTCTTGTCCAAACTATTTATCGTCCATGTTTCACTTTCATACATGGCTACACTCCATACAAATACTTTCAGAAACGACTTCCTGACACTTAAATCTATACTCGATGTTAACAAATTCCTCTTCTTCAGAAACGCTTTCCTTGCCATTGCCAGTCTACATTTTATATCTTCGCTACTTCAACCATCATCAGTTATTTTGCTCCCCAAATAGCAAAACTCTTTTACTACTTTAAGTGTCACATTTCCTAATCTAATTCCCTCAGCATCACCCGACGTAATTAGACTACATTCCATTATCCTTGTTTTGCTTTTGTTGATGTTCATCTCATATCCTCCTTTCAAGTCACTGTCCATTCCGTTCAACTGCTCTTCCAAGTCCTTTGCTGTCTCTGATAGAATTACAATGTCATCGGTGAACCTCCAAGTTTTTATTTCTTCTCCATGGATTTTAGTACCTACTCCGAATTCTTCTTTTGTTTCCTTTACTGCTTGCTCAATATACAAATTGAATAACATCGGGGAGAGGCTACAACCCTGTCTCACTCCCTTCCCAACCACTGCTTCCCTTTCATGCCACTCGACTCTTATAACTGCCATCTGGTTTCTGTACAAATTGTAAATAGCCTTTCGCTCCCTGTATTTTACCCCTGCCACCTTTATAATTTGAAAGAGAGTATTCCAGTCAACATTGTCAAAAACTTTCTCTAAGTATACAAACGCTACAAACGTAGGTTTGCCTTTCCTTAATCTTTCTTCTAAGATAAGTCGTAAGGTCAGTATTGCCTCACGTGTTCCAATGTTTCTACGGAAACCAAACTTATCTTCCCCAAGGTCGGCTTCTACCAGTTTTTCCATTCGTCTGTAAAGAATCCGTCTTAGTATTTTGCAGCTGTGACTTATTAAACTGATTGTTCGGTAATTTTCACATCTGTCAGCACCTGCTTTCTTTGGGATTGGAATTATTATATTCTTCTTGAAGTCTGAGGGTATTTCGCCTGTCTCATACATCTTGCTCACCAGATGGCAACTTTTTTTTGTTGTGTATAGTTACTGATAAAACTACGAAACTGAATGATGGCCGATACAGAAGAAATTTCCAGGAGCTTTTGTTTAAAAGACGGTGTAGCAATACATTAATGCATCAGTATATTGTTTGCTGTGGATAGGTTCACAAGAATGTCATGCACTCATCTCGATGGTGTGATATGCAGACCAACATCTATCTATACGTTGACACAAAAACTGAAAGTCTTAAAAGCTCTACTGAAGATATCACCAAAACTCTTAAACAACATACTGAAATGCAAACATGGAGTAGGAGGAGGAAGGGAGGGAGGGAGATGAGGCAAAAACGGTAATTGTAAAGGGCGATGAAACTGAAGCAAAATTAGAAGATATATAAAACTCCTTCTGTGAATACTGGGGAAAGAAATGCACAGGAATAAAGCACTAGAACCATTCTGTGGTTAATCAATAGAGTGGAGGCAAATGTTAATGAGACTGAACGAATTTTATACATACGAAAAGAAAACCCTGTACATTAATATACATGGGCAAATAAGTTGTGCACCATCTTGAAGCTAGTTTAGTAAGCAGCAGTATTGTTAAAAATGAAAAAGCCATCGGCATGGAAGGTTATTCGTCGTAAATTACGAATGCTAAAATTAGGGCAGCTGGAGCGAGATTATTCCCTCTGAGGCGTTTAGGCCAGTAAGTGAAAGTCTTAAATGGGTCTCACACACGAGGAATGGAGGCAGAAGAAGAAGAAGAGGAGGAGGGCGAAGAGGAGGAGGAGGAAGAAGAAAAGCGATGTACTATTACCGATTACATTACCCAACACAGTGCCATCAAAACTGCTAAGACGTACAGAGTCATTAAGGATAAACTATAAATAATGGGAAATCTTGCTATACACTTAACCAGGCATTTAATAAACGTTAGAGAGAAGGAATTTGAGTGGACACCTAGTTTAGTGGATCTGACAGTCTCAAAAACTGAATACTAACACTTATTTCACAAAAGAGGTGTAAGTGTATCTGAAATACTGTGTATCACTAATGCACATACGCTAAACATCACAGATGGACGGATAGAAAGGAGCAAGAAAAATGTGAATATTATTAGAAATTGATTTGTAATTTGAACATGGTGTGGGCAAAGGTATCGACCTCCAGCATAACAGAATAACAATCGACGCTTGGAGCACATACACTATGACGACACTAACGAAAACATAGAACGGTTACAGATGCTCAGATTATCGTTTGCCTTGGGGAATACGTCTCACAAGAACGAAATCGTATCAGTGATTTCAGAGCTTCAAGTATGACGCATTAGTGAATCATCATGGAGATGGTCATCCTAGAGCTCCATAAACAAGCGCAAAAAAAAAAGAAAAAAACATCCATATGCAGGCGTGTTATTACACATGGTTTGGAAGATTTGCGGCAGGCAGATGTCGTGGTTATGAAGCAAAATTCAAGAGCAAATAAAGGTTTCAAGTATATATTAATGGCTATACATACATATTATAAATTCACATGCGTTGAACAGTTGCTGAAGACAGGGACGAACCACCACCCAGCCAAACTTCAAAGCGATCATGGAAGTGAACTCTACAATTGGTATTTTAGGGTAGTAATGGATTGGTAGACAATACACCACTCCTCGACATTACCCACATGAAAGCAAGTACTATGGAATATTTGAATAGAATAGGTGTGGGGGTATACACGTATTACAACTACTTGATAAAACTTTGGGCCTCGGTCCATGAGTAGATAAAAGGGTTTAGGCTGAAGCACATATACGTCTGTATCCCCACACCTATTATTAAATGAGCAACCCAGTTCAATTATTCACTTCTTTTAGATGATATCACAATTCCTTGACAAAATGTTGGGCCTCAATCCTTAAGTACACAAAAACTTCTAGGCTGATGCTTTGCTTTATTCGTAGGTATGCTTAGTCATGTTGTGTAATTGCTCTATTGTGTAATTCCATTTGTAAGTTGTCAAAAAATGGTCACTGAGGAAACTTTACATTAAACTAAAGAACGATACATTAAGAAGTTGAGATGTTTGTCTTTGCCTTAACATCACGCTTATCTTTGCTTTATCATCTTTGGAATCAGTAATGTACTTGAAAATTGGGTTAAACTGAAACCTAGTTCGTGCATTAACAGTAATAAAATTTGTGAAACAAGGCAAAAAACAGGTTGTTTACGTAGTTTACAACGTTCCACCAAGAACTCACAATGAAACCAGTTAAAATACATAATTTGATTAAATACTGGGCGGTATTCGACAGTTTGTTAAGTAACTGAACAATTTCGTCTGTGGCAGACTGAGACCTTGCCATGGTAACGATAAAAAATAGTTTCAGACAATCAACCCCCAGCCTGTTGATGGAACTTAAATTATGTACCTGGATGTAATCCAATCATGTGATACGTAAATATCGTTCGTCGTTTAAGCTAAACCCTCTGCCCAGAGAGGGGTATCTGGAATGCTTAACGGCAGATAAACGAAATCGTTTCATTCAAACTACTGAAAACGCTTGGACGCTATTGTAAAGGTACAATCATGGCTTCGAGAGAGGTCCTCGGAACGTCAACCTGTCTCGTCATAGTATTGCTCGTCAGCTCTTGCATAAATGAAAAACTGAGGGACACAAACATACAACAGAAGGGAACGACAAATAGATGTGTACACTAGCAATCACACAGTTGGAATCGCCATGTAAGAACTTGATAAAGTCCTTAAGAAGGCCAAAAATGCTAAAAGAATAGTTTTAGGTGATACGAAAATGGAACAGATGAAACATTCAGGCAACAAATGAAGTTCATTCCTGTGTTTACTTGCCCCCAAATGACGAAAGAACGCCTAATACACGTCATAGACTGTTTTTTTAAATTTCGCGGTTCTTGGTTATGCTGACGAGCATCAACGCAGTCGCACAGCGGTAGGATAAGCTGATTCACTGCACAAGGTAATTTTGCCAACATCGTACAAATTTATCAGCAAACCCGGATCAACTCCCAACACTTATTACCGAAACACTTTAGACAAGGATCACCAGTCTCGCCTTTGGCTGCGAGACATAGACAAAAACGATACCTCACATATACTACATGAGGCGAAACAAGCGCTGTATCATACAGAGGCGAGCGAGTGCGCCATGGCTTGCCCCAGTTCACTACTACCTGCGCCACGTCATCATAACGTGCCTGTGCTTAACATACGAAGGACTGCACCATAATTTGAGAGAGAAATTAAAAATTAATGTAACTTCGCCAAGCTTCATCAGTACATACTTAAGTAAATCAATGTTAACACTGTAAAGTCTCAGAATAAGCAAATGAATATGTTAGGCAAGGGATACGATCTTAAGAAAAAATAAGTGACACTGAATAATAAATCTACAAAGCTAAAAATTATTCAGAATATGTAAATGTATATCACAGCTAAAGGTTAAAAACCAAATTTGGAACGAAACTTGCTCATTCATGGTAGATTAAGTATAATTTGTATTTGTAATAGAAAGTTCTAACTACAGCACTCGATTACATTCATGAAATAATGCAGCTGTAGTGCTTTCAAGACTGAATTGTAAATAACAATGTTTACAAGGAATCTTAGAGGCAGTTCAGAGGCCATGTTCTACTGTCGATTCCGTTCTAAAAATTCTAGCCGGCAGCATGTAAATACAGTCGAGCTAAAACCTTTTCAGTACCTGAAGCAGACTTAACTCTGTTCATATAAAAATTAAGAAGATTGCAAATTGTGAAGCGACAGAGCTATTAATTGATACGTGTCTGAGAAAGGGGAGCCATTTAGCTACCGCTACTTGTGCCTAGGGCGGTTGATAGCAGTTGTTCCGTTTCGCGGTCCGTTGGAACCCTATATTAATATTGCCAGAGAGGCAGTGAAATGACATACTTCGCCCCGAGATATCAATCTGTTCGCGTCAGTCAAACCCGTGCATCTGTTGTGTCTCGGATGACGTCAGAGCTGGGCGGACTTGAACGCGTTTTTGGTAAAAGTAGGAAGTGCACTCGCGAGGGCTGTACACCGTCCTGGATCGCTTAGATTTAACGGAAGTACGAGTAACTGTTTGTGTGCCGCCCGTAATGTTGACAAAACCACGTGGCAAGTGGCGAGATTATTTTCCATTTCTAAGACGAGAAATTAACTTTAGTGATTAGAAGTTAGGGTGATAGACTATTTTACTTGGAGCTTCCCATAGAGGTCACCACTGACCTGCTAATAGTGCTATTTTCGATAGGGATATTAGGAACAAAACTAGGACTTGTTTTTGTGTATGTAAACTTTTACAGAATATATCAAACAGTTAAAACTAGAAGCTTCTATTTATAGTCATAGTTCGTGACCTCGCTGAGTAAGTAGAAAGTAGCAACATTTTCTTTCAGTGAGCACAAAGATTAATCTGGACTTGCAGACTGAAAATTATGGTCAGTATGTTCTCCATCGCCGGCCAGTGTGGCCGAGCGGTTCTAGGCAGTGCAGTCTGTGTGATGTCCTTAGGTTGGTTAGGTTTAAGTAGTCCTAAGTTCCAGGGGACTGATGACCTCAGACGCTAAGTCCCATAGTGCTCAGAGCCATTTGAACCATTTTGTTCTCCATCGCTTCCTGGCTAACTGCAAAAATAGTTTTCAGCCTCTTGTAAACGACGAAGGTAAGTGGGAAGCGTCTTTTTCGTAATGATAAAAAAGTATCGACTATTTGATTGATACCCACCGCCCCCCCCCCCCCCCCCCCCGCCCCTTCCATCGTACTATCAGCTCTGTAGCAACATTACGTTAAGTTTTAGATTTCTGCCATTGAAGCGGAAACATAAATCACTACCAGTCTCTACTTAACAGACTATGCTTATTCCCAGCTAAAACACTGCAAAGTTGCCAAAAATCTGAGCGAAGAAAAATACTCGTTACCATTTTCAAAGCAAAAAAATCCTGGCACTTCGTTACTCTCATACTCGATTTCGTAATTGGGGTAAGCGTTGTCCAAAAGCTTGCGTCTATTTCATTCTATATAAATCATGCAAGCGATAAGAAAATGAGAACTTGTAGCTTTGAACTCTACACTTCCTGATTACCGCTCCACTCCTCTAAACAATACGCCATGAGAGACAGACATCAGAGCAGTCTCCTTGAACACTAGTGTCCAGGTGCACGTCGAAGGTAATTTTCTGGCTTTTATCTTCATTCTAAAATGTGTTGCATTATGATTTCAAATTGCAAATGAAGATAGGCAATATTTTGGAAAAATAGTTGGCAAAATTAGTCTTTCTTTCTTAGTTATACGTGAGAGGTAAATAGCGATCCCTTATAAGCGCATTCTTAAAACTTTTATAGCCTCTGTACTTCATATTTGTTGGTATCCAGATGCTCTCGCTGCGATTCGAACATTTAGTCAGGTCCCTAATCTATGTCGTTAAGTATGTAACCCTTAGCACACGAGGCATAGGTGAGTGCAGACTGACCATCGGATATGTCGCTTATCCTGAATCAACGACCCACTTCCTCTGTCTGACGTCACTTGCTAGTCCGGTTTTTATGCTGATGTTGCCAAATGCTCTGATTTTTCTCCCGTTTTGTCAGACACCCTACAAATATTTTCTGTACTGTCGGTCTCTATAAATTCTTTTTCTTGTATGTGAGGGAATCGGAGCATATACGATTTCCTGCAAAGGAAGACTCTGCTTTTCTAAAACTGCATATGTCGGTCATATCGTGGTTCTGACGATGATGGAACTCATCGAAAGGATGAGTTATCGTTCAAACCTGACGTGGCAAGTAAAGCGAAAACTGTAGTTTTAGAAGCGCTTGTATGAGTCCGGAGCGAATGAAACAAATTTAGCTGTCCTAATTTCAGTAAGGAAAGAGCGGATATGATGATGATAATGATTGTGTTTGTGTAATGAGCGTCTATTTGCGTCATTTCTTTTTCCAGTAGCCACAGATACTATTAAGAGAGAGAGCTGAGAACGGAGAGTAAGATTGCCAACGCCTTTGAAGAGGAAGCTGTCACGATGCTCTGGTAATGTAGCCGTTCCCGGGAGTGTACCGACTAATTGGTCCAGGTACGACGTTCGCCGTATTAGGCCGGGGAATGCTAGCGATCTCAGGGCGAAATGCGACTTCACAGAACCGCAAGGCGTCCTTCTTACAACCGGATGCCTCTGCAACTCTGGAAGATGTTGCACGACAAAGTGTCCACAGCTGTTCTGAGGCAACATGCGGGTGACGCTGTGATTAGGGGACTGGCCGGCGTTGTAGAGAGCACGGTCCCCTGTTTCCAGAGAAGGAGGCACAATAAAAGTGCGTCAGGTATAGCAGTCTTTATAAAAAATGGAGGAAATTTGCAGTTCACCGTCCGTCGACCTCATGGTTATTGCAGACGGTACACTTACTAGACAGATAAATTCTACATTTATCAGGATAAGAATGCAGAGAGAGAAATGTTACCTACAACTTGTACAAAAGTCAGACTGCAGTTTGTAGTGATTCTGCTGCATTGCCTCCATTCGCTGGTAATTACTCTGCTCCTTGTCGATGATGGATTGTTTCATCACAAGAAATTCATTTCGCACAATGGACTGAGACGTTACTATTCGTTTATTCTATCATTTGTCGAAAAGTAGTATATTGAATGATAGTAATAAATCATGCCATAAGTTTCAAATAAAATGTCGACTTTCAAGAATGCTTCAGTCTAGGACGAATTTCTCAACATGATAATTAGTGTTCAACCAGTGATACCCGATTCTTTAAAGAATCGAACTCATATACACAAAACAGATTGAAACATCTAATTACAAATGAGTTGCTGTGTTAAATATTTGCGTTTAAGCGTGTAAGCCAGAAGTGATTTAAGAAAGGTTTGAAATTATGCTTAAAGTTTGTTAGAATTTCCTAAACGCTCTCGTTATCGAACACTGGATGAATACAAACTGGGTAATTTGTTCGCCATTTTAAGCAAAATATAGATTTTCACTCATTTTATTCTGTATCTCCTGTATTGTCTTTCTACAATGGAATAGTTTTGCAGGTAGATTAAGCTATACCCGTAAATTAAAGCGTGATGCCTGATACAGAAGTCTGACTGTATGAACGGCGAAAATGTAGTAAGCGATAAAGTTCTTTCCTCTCATCCTTTTCTGGGGAGGGGGCGTGAGCGGCTATCAGGGAGAAAATAGTTTCGTAAAGATTTGAAATTATGTGCCAACTTCGTTGCAAGCCGTTAACTGCTCTCTTTTACAAATACTGGATGAATGAAGTCCGTGTATTTGTGCGTCGTTGGGTACGTTGCCTCGAGACAAACACATAGTTTGTAACTATAGTACCTGCCTCGCGACAAACACACAGTTTGTAACTATAGTACTTGTGTTATTGTGTTAAAACTTTAAAATAAGATTATACCCCCTAAAAACAGATAATGACAGCATTTTAAATTTTTAAACTCACTCAATAATTACGCGAAATTTTGAAAATCGGATTTTTGTTGCCCCTATGCTACAACTGGTACTAAGTTCCAGGTTCCGGGATAGTGTTTTAGTTATCGTCTATACGACTACATAAAGGCAAGTTGATGTTTATAGTTGTTACCAAAACTATCGAAAAGTAATTAACTGATTTATTCAAAAATTGTACATGATACTCTAACGACCGTTCGGAGAGACGTAATCTACAAATATTTTAATATAAATAAAATCATAAAATGCAATAGTAGAAATATACTCTAAAAGGGGGCAACATTTTTAGCAAAAATATCAAGAAGTTCGTGATTATTTTACTTCAGATTTTTACGCAATACTCTAATAAACATTCGCTGGACGTACGTTATAAAATTTTCTGGATGTTGTGTACATAGTTCGGCGTAGTCAGCGCGTACACAACTTTCCCACTAGAGAGCGCCCCGCTAAGCACAACAGCGCAGGCGCAGCGCTCGTCCGTCTCTGCACTACGAGATGGCGCTGTCTTAGAGACGGACCAAATTCTGTTTCCGCCAATCCGCATATTAGTATGTCACACAGCCAATGAGATTGCCGCTAACGTAGAACCTTTTCTCCTCGCGGATCACACTCACGCAGTGATACCAGAACGCGCGAGGGATTATAACGAGAGTACAGACCTCCGATTAGTCAGACTACATTAGACTGCATTAGTCTGCATTAGTCTACATTTGTCTGTACCAGTCTATAGTCAAGTTTCAGTCTGCGCGTAATAAGATTATCATATTCCTGTACATAGCCATGAAGAGAAATGTATAGACACTTTGTCAAGTATCAGAGATATGTGAGAATAAGATTAACGTACCAAGACCAAAGGAACATCAGATTGTCAATTGTAAACAGTATCCAGAATCAAGTTAATTAATTTCTATGCTTTTTATTATTTTAATAAGTGTGTGTGAAAATTAATCAAATTCTCTTGAAAGTTGGTCACCGTCAATCTGCTACTCTAAGCGTGCGAGTGGCATTTCCATCGTCTGACCGAACGGCAGAAGATAAACACTCCACGATAAGACCACGAGACATATTGCTGACACTCATTTAGAGCGACAAGTCAAATAATCTGATGGTGTGTGTACCGAAGGTCTTACAGTACGCACACCACACAGGTATATATATATATATATATATATATATATATATATATATATATATATATATATACTACTGGCCATCCCACCACGAAAATGACGTGCTACAGACGTGAAAATTAACCGACAGGAAGAAGATGCAGTGATATGCATATGATTAGCTTTTCAGAGCATTCACACAAGGTTGGCGCCAGTGGCGACACCTACAACGTCCTGACATGAGGAAAGTTTCCAACCGATTTCTCATACACAAACAGCTGTTGACCGGCGTTGGCTTGTGAAACGTTGTTGTGGATGCCTCGTGTAAGGAGGAGAAATGCGTACCATCACGTTTCCGATTTTGATAAAGGTCGGATTGTAGCCTATCGCGATAGCGGTTTATCGTATCGCGACATTGCTGCTCGCGTTGGTCGAGATCCAATGACTGTTTGCAGAATATGGAATCCGTGGGTTCAGGATTGTAATACGGAACGCCGTGCTGGGTCCCAACGGCCTGTATCACTAGCAGTCGAGATGGCAAGCATCTTATCCGCATGGCTGTAACGGCTCGTGCAGCCACGTCTCGATCCCTGAGTCAACAGATGGGGACGTTTGCAAAATAACAACCATCTGTACGAACAGTTCGACGAAGTTTGCAGCAACATGGACTATCAGCTCGGAGACCATGTCTGCGGTTACCCTTGACGCTGCATCACAGACATGAGCGCCTGCGATGGTGTACTCAACGGCGAACCTGGGTGCGCGAATGGCAAAACGTCATTTTGTCGGATGAATCCAGGTCCTGTTTACATCATGATTGTCGCATCCGTGTTTGGCAATATCGTAGTGAACGCACATTGGAAGCGTGTATTAGTCATCGCTATACTGGCGTATCACCCGGCGTAATGGTATGGGGTGTCATTGGTTTACACGTCTCGGTCACCTCTTGTTCGCACTGACGGCACTTTGAACAGTGGACGTTACATTTCAGATGTGTTACGACCCATGTCTCTATCATTCATTCGATCCCTGCGAAACCCTACATTTCAGCAGGATAATGCACGACGGCATGTTGGAGGTCCTGTACGGGCCTTTCTGGATATAGAAAATGTTCGACTGCTGCCCTGGCCAGCACATTCTCCAGATCTCTCACCAATTGAAAACGTCTGGTCAATGGTGGCCGAGCAACTGGCTCGTAACAATACGCTAGCCACCACTCTTGATGAACTGTGATATCGTGTTGAAGCTGCATGGGCAGCTGTACCTGTACATGCCGTGCAAGCTATGTTTGACTCAATGCCCAGGCGTATCAAGGCCGTTATTACGGCCAGAGGTGGGTGTTCTGGGTACTGATTTCTCAGGATCTGTGCACCCATATTGCGTGAAAACGTAACCACATTAACAGTCTTTCCACTTTACACATCACATGTGTGTTTATGTATTATATATATTAAACATTACATAGCCTTTGTCCATCTGAATGTTAATTAGAGAAACGAGTAAAAACTTGAGGGCAAATTGGAAAGAATTTTTCGATATTTTTGGTGACAACGTTTCTCCTGTCTGTCTAAAAGTTTATTAGACTATTGTCTAAAAATTTGTCCCAGTGAGGTGACGCAGTGGCCAGCAGCCTGGACTGGCATTCTGGAGGACAACGGTTCGAACCTGCGTCCAGCCGTCCGTGATTTCTCTAAATCGCTCCAGGCAATTGCCGGTATGGATCCTTTCAACGGCCATGGTTTCCTTCGCCATCCTTGACACAATCCGAGCTTGTACTCCGTCTCTAATGACCTCGATGTCACTGGGACGTTAAATCCAATCTTCCTTCCTTCGTTTTTGTAAAAATCTTTACGAGATTTTTTATAAAAACGTTGTCTATATATATAAATTGACACCATGAATCATGGAGGGCTGTCCATAAATCCTTAAGATTGCGAGGTGGTGGAGATCGCTTCTGAACAGTACGTTGTAAGGCACCCCAGATATGCTCAATAATGTTCATGTCTGGGGAGTTTGGTGGCCAGCGGAAGTGTTTAAACTCAGAAGAGTTTTCCTGCAGCACGGTGTAGCAATTCTGGACGTGTGGGGTCACATTATCCTGCTGGAATTGCCCAAGTCCGTCGGAATGCGCAATGGACACCAATAAATGCAGGTCATCAGACAGGATGCTTACGTACGTGTCACCTGTCAGAGTCGTGTCTAGAAATATGATGGATCTCAATCACTTCAGATGCACACGTCCCCACCACGATTACAAAGCCTGCACCAGCTTGAACAGTCCCCTGCTGACATGCAGGATCCATGGTTTCATGAAGTTGTCTCCATACGCGTACACGTCCATCCGCTCGATACAGTTTTAAACGAGACTCGTTCGACCATGCAGCATGATTCCAGTCATCAACAGTCCAATGTCGGTGTTGACAGGCCCAGGCGAGGCGTAAAGCTTTGTGTCGTATCGTCATCAAAGGTACACGAGTGGGCTTTTGGCTCCGAAATAGAAATGGGCAAAGTCGTTCATCCTTGGGAACTAGTACACTGATGATCGCTCTTTTTTGGGAACCGTTCATTTTTACTCGTTCACTGTTCATTGTGCTTATGAAAAAATTGAAAATTAGTAGCATAGGTGACTGAAGATGGAGTGTGCCAAGAGGGGGCACTTGCCTCCCCGCTGGAGTACAGTGTTTTTATTCATCAGAATTCTCACACACTTGGAGAAGTAATTTTCGTGATTCTGCAAAACATCTCGTTTAGCCAACTGCAGCGTTATGTGGCTAATCGCAGTGAAATAATGTAAGGTGGCGCACGAAAAACCAGCCGCGCGTACAGACTGCTCGCCAATTACGCACGATTTGTTGACCGCTACGAGCAAAATAGATAAACATGCAATAATCAGGCACTGAAGAAATAACAAATAAGCTAATGCAAACTACTTCGAATCAGCAGATGACGATTGGTAGGCGACAATGAGCAGTCTAGTACTCGGGGCCGATTTTTCGTGCGCCACCCTGTACCACTGAAATAATGTTGTTGGTGTTATCATTTTCTCTTTACAAAATGTGACACCATACACTCGATTACGAAGCGCGGGCTTCATTCGATTGTTAAGTCAGTTTGCCTTCCATAACAATGAACATACTCTTTTACCTCGGATTTAAAAAAAATGAAATGGCCACTCATGTGTGCCATGCTGACGTACTTTGCATGTGTAATAACAAAAAATCTTGTCTTTTTACAAGTATTTCTTCTGCTGTTTATCGAAATAGTGAAGTAAGCTGATACGCCGTTTTGTTAACTGAAAAGATGTCTGTATTACATATCACGTAATTTTTATGTAATTTACGTGATTGTAAAATACATTTTAATCACAGGTCGTGGACGCTGAATAGAATACGAAAAGAACCAGAAGTTCAGAGTTCGAAGAAGGTTTGAAACAGATCTAGAATGGGCGTGCGAAGCGAACGAAACGAACAATAACGATACTGAACTATGAGAGGTCGGCAGTGGAACTGCGACGAGTGGCCACACGAAGAAGGACGAGTCCGGCCGAGCGAGACGGAGACCGAGACAGACGGGTACTGGACCGAGGCTGGAACGAGACCGACCGACATGCCGTTGCGGGAACGAGATGGACAGTTTCCCGTTCCCGGGAAGTAGAAGTAGAAAGCCGCGACCTGAGTGAAGTATGAAAGACCGTTCCTTACAATTCGTTCCTCGCTCGTTCCGTTCAGTTTGGTGAACCGTTCCTTTCGACCTGTTAGTTCGCGAACGACCCATCTCTATGCCGAAAGCCCATGCCGATGATGTTTAGTTGAGTGGTTCGCACGCTGACACTTGTTGATGGTCCAACATTGAAATCTGCAGAAATTTGCGGAAGGGTTGCACTTCTGTCACATTCAACGATTCTCTTCAGTCGTCGTTGGTCCCCTTCTTGCAGCACCTTTTTCGGCAGCTGCAGTGCGGAGATCTGATGTTTTACCGGATTCCTGCTATTCACGGTACACGTATGAAATGGTCGTACCGGAAAATCCCCACTTTATCGCTACCTCGGAGATGCTGTGTCCCATCGCTCGTGGCGCCGACAATAACACCACATTTAAAGTCACTTAAATCTTGATAACCTGCCATTGTAGCAGCAGTAACCTATCTAACAACTGCACCGGACACTGCTTGTCGTATATAGGCGTTTTCGACCGCAGCGCCGAATTCTGCCTGTTTACACATCTCTATATTTGAATGCAAATGCCTATAGCAGTTTCTTTTGCGCTTCAGTGCAATAATGAGTCGCGTGAGATGATAACTTCCCTTCTATGTCGGTAACGGTTCTAGACATCGGAACGAGATTTTCGGCAAATGATAGTACGCTAATACGCATGTACGTTGGTACGTGATAAAGAGGCATAACTCTTGTATCGATCGAGGTATTAAAGCAGTACGATTTTTTAAATAGAATGATATACCGTATATAAGGTTCTCGGGCGAGACGTCGGATGTCATAGTGAAAACTCCACAATATTTCATCAGCGCAACTGGCCGACATCTTCAGGTGCGACGAACACACTGCTAAGGCAGGACCAGAGCCCCATATTTATGCCAGTCTTAGGCAGGAAGTGCGCATGCGTGGAGGCGCCAAATTCAATGGCCAATAGCGACGATATCAACCGACAGCTGGAAGGACAGCAACGCCACCTACCGGATGAAGAACCAAAGACCTCGGCGCACGCGCGGAGGCTGCCGCTGCTGCTCTGCGCTACCATCGGCCGCCCCAGCGACCTCTGTCGGAAGCCGCAAGCAAAAACGCGCGTCCGCATAGGCGCCTAGATTATCCTCCAGTTGTCAACAGGATATTTATGTTGCTGGTGAATCGTCATCCGTCGTATGACCAATAGTACTCCTCTCTGCTCGAAGCGACTTCAATATGGCCAGTGGTGGATCCCAAGCTGTACTGAGCTGAAAACCCGTGTCTCTGTTTACAAGATTTGTCGAGCTACGTATTTCCACTGCTTCCTTAATAACACTGTCCCAGTACGAATTCGTCGATGCGAGAATTTTGGTATGTTGATAATTCATAGAATGGCCTGTACTGAGACAATGCTCGGCCACTGCAGACTTTTCTGGTTGCTCCAGACGAGTGTAGCGTCGGTGTTCAGTACATCTCTCTTCTACAGTGCGACAAGTTTGTGCGATGTACGACATGCCGCAGCTACAAGGAATCTCGTAAACACCGGGTTTTCTTAGACCAAGGCTGTCCTTAGATGAGCCCAAGAGAGCTCTGAGTTTTGCCGGCGGACGAAAGACACATTTAACTTTATGCCTCTTCAATAATCTTCCTATTTTTGAAGAGACACCGCCCATGTATGGCAAGATGACCATTCCCCTTTGTTCTTCGCCTTCTTCCACTTCCTCACGTTGGGTAACCCGCTTCGGTTGTAAGGCACGGCGAATCTCCCGTTCGGAGTACGCATTTTGTTGGAAAGTGGTACGCAGATGGAGTAGCTCATAGGATAAGCTGTCTGAGTCTGATATGGCTCGTGCTCTGCGAACCAACGTCCTCAGTACGCCACTTCGTTGCGAAGGATGGTGACAGCTGGTGGCCTGTAAGAATAAGTCCGTGTGTGTTGGTTTACGGTACACTGCGTGACCTAATGTGCCATCTTCTTTTCTCCGTACCAACACGTCCAGGAACGGAAGTTCGCCGTTTTGTTCCATCTCCATAGTGAACTTGATGTTGGGATGAAGCGAGTTAAGATGCTCAAGAAAAACATTCAGCGGTGCAATGCCGTGAGGCCAGATAACAAAGGTGTCGTCCACATATCGCCAAAAACACGTAGGTTTCAAATCCGACGTCTGGAGTGCTCTCTCCTCAAAGTCTTCCATGAAAAGATTAGCCACAATGGGTGACAAGGGACTACCCATTGCGACGCCGTCAGTCTGTTCATAGTACTGTCCATTAAATAAAAAGTACATCGAGGTGAGCACATGTTGGAATAAGTCTATAAGTTCCCCATCCAGCTTCTCGCTAATGAGCAACAACGATTCCTGCAATGGTACTCGAGTAAAAAGTGAGACTACGTCAAAACTTACGAGTATATTTGTGGTGCGAGTCGTAAGTTCTTGAGCCGACGAATAAAGTGGAGTTTTCACTATGACATCCGATGTCTCGCCCGAGAACCATATATACAACACGTCCGCCGGAAAAGCCTCAAGCAACAGAATGATATACCGTTTAACGGCGTTCGAAGGCGCTTTAAAGGTGACTACAATGATATAATGCTTGTTATTGTAGAGGTTGAAACGCTTCACAGAAGAATCCGAGAAATATTCTACAACTGGTAGTCGGCCGGACTCGGCTATTGCGCTGCAAATATTCTCAATCCCGGCTATGTTGTGTTTTTTTCCTCCTCCTGGCTTTCGGGACATGCCCATACAGCTATCTCAATAGTGTTATGTCAACTATGACGATAAAAACGTGAAGACAACACAACGCCCAGACCCAGAGTAGAGAAAAGTATCTGAACTGGACAGAAACCGAACCTGGGACCCTTAGGTCAGCAATCCGCCACCCTGACCATGCAGCTACCGAGGCGTCAGGCTATATCGTTCTGTCAAACCTTTCGACTGTGTATTTGTCTACATGCAGAAATAGTAGGAACTGTATCATCTATTTCTGCTTCAAAAATTTTTGCATACAGACATGTACACCAATTAAGAGAAGTTAGACATTCTACTTTTAAATGGCGAATGGTGACAAGAGACGAGTTGCCACAGAATTTGGGATCAGCCAAAGGAATGTCATTAGCATCTAGCACTGGCATAAATTCCACACTTAGCAGCTTTACTATATCAGGCACTCGGAGGGCGCGATTTCGAAAATCGTATGGAATTTTGTTGGTTGCTGTGCATCGCTTGGGAAACGACACCAGGTTTTTCCAACCTGTGCTCTTTACCGATGAAGCAATATTTACCGCGGTAATGTAAAGTTACGTACAACATGGAGTATTAGTATACTTAAAATACACTCTGGCTTCGTCAAGTATAACAATAATGACCGTGAAGCGTAAATCTATGATGCGTCATTATGGGAAACTCCATTGTGGGGCCTTACTTCATCCCAAGAATGTGAAACGGAAATACGTATGCATACTTTCTTAAGAACTTTCTATATGTTCTTCTACAAGAGGTACCACTGCATAACCAACAGTGTATGTGTTTCCGTCACGACGGCTGCCCTGCTCACTCTTCCCGTGTTGCAACGCAAATTTGAATGAAAGGTTTCCTGGCCGTTGGACAGGACGGGATGCTGCAGTGCAATAGATGGCCAGGTCTGTTTATTTGAGTCTTGATTTGTTTCTGTGGGGAGCACTGAAAAGTACAGTCTAGCACGAAGCCCCAACTACGACAGACGATTTACGCCGTCGAACAGCCATAGCATGCAACGTCATATCACTCAAATCTGTGGCTTGCACTCGATGGTAGACGATTTGAGCACGTACTTTGTAAGTAGGCTATTTAGGTTTTCGTATTGGTAACGCCACGTAGCGCTCTGTATGAAAATCACTGGCTGTGCTGTGTGCAGTCTGTGGCTAGTTCGCATTGTTGACTGCCATTGTAGTGTTGGGCAGCTGGATGTTAAAAGCGCGTAGCGTTGCGCAGTTGGAGGCGAGCCGCCAGCAGTGGTGGATGTGGGGAAGTGAGATGGCCGATTTTTGAAAATGGATAATCTGGAGGTGTGCCCATCAGAAACAGTACATTTGTAAGAATGGATGTCATGAACTGCTATATACATTATGAGTATTAAGGTAAATACATTGTTTGTTCTCTATTAAAATCTTTCATTTGCTAACTATGCCTATCAGTAGTTAGCGCCTTCCGTAGTTTGAATCTTTTATTTAGCACATGAGCATATGAAATGTCCCCTTAGAACAATTATACATGACTGTGCTTAAACTGACATGCAATATTTTTTTAGCGCAAAGCAATCTGACTTTCAGTAATCCCTACAAGAGAATGGCCCTGACTAAATTAACCTATACGTATCACAAATCACTTACCTCACAAAAATCTTCGTTACTCGAACTACTGCAATACAGCGAGCGCCACTACTGCCAGCTAAATAAAAGATTCAAACTACGGAAGGCACTAACTACTGATAGGTATAGTCAGCAAATGAAAGATTTTAATAAAGAACAAACAATGTATTTACCTTAATAGTCATAATATACATAGCAGTTCATGACATCCATTCTTACAAATGGACTGTTTCTGATGGACACGCCTCCAGATTATCCATTTTCAAAAATCGGCCATCTCACTTCCCCACATCCACCACTGCTGGCGGCTCGCCTCCAACTGCGCAACGCTACGCGCTGTTAACATCAAGCTGCCCAACACTACAATGGCAGACAACAATGCAAACTAGCCACAGACTACACACACCACAGCCCGTGATTTTCATACAGAGCGCTATGTGGCGTTACCAATATGAAAACCTTACAACTTAAGTGTAAAACCATGTTTCGTGAAAGGCTTTTCATGTAACTCTCTATGTAACGGTCTCTTTCCTTTCGAATGTAACTCACTAAAATGTGAATGCCCGGGCTAGTTGGTCCTGCGTTGTCCTTCCCGTCAACAGATGGAAGTGCTTTTGGCACCCTGGTTTGTCAGTTTTCTTCCACCTTCGTGTACGCTACTCGGTGCTCTGCGGTCGCTGGTGGTACACTGGGTCCTGTCCTCGTGCAGCACAGCGCTCGGGGTCGTAGCACAAAGTGTTAAGTGTCCTGGCGTTCATTGCATAATTCTTTACTCAAGCAGTCCTCCATATTATTATCTGGTGTCCCTTTGCCGTTGACTTAGGTTTTACTGCAGCTAGCCCGACCGCTGTTCTTGGAAATGGAAATGATCGTATGGCGTTGCTGGCCGGGAGGCCCCATTTGGGGGAGTTCGGCCGCCGTATTGCAAGTCCTTTTTAGTTGACGCCGCTTCGGTGACTTGCGAGTCAATGATGATGAAGGACACACAATACCCCAGTCCACTGCCGGGAATCGAAACCGGGGCCCCTGCGTGGTAGACGGTAATGCGGACACTGTTTTTGGAAAATTGTGGTGGTAAGTTCCTATGGGACAAAACTTAGCTAACATGAACTAACTTACGCTAAGGACAACACACACACCAATACCCGATGGAGGATTCGAACCTCCAACGGGAGGAGCCGCGCAAACCGTGGCAAGGCGCCTGAGACCACGCGGCTACACCGCGCTGCGCTGTTTTCTTAAATTTTATATGGAACTTCGTATTTCCTTTTGTGCATGTACTGTTGCTTTTAAAAACTATAATTATCTCCGGTCTCTTATTTATTTTCAGTATGACATCTGATGATGGGCGTGTAAGAACCCGAAACCAGTCGTGTTTTAACTACTGAAAAATAAAAAGAACCTTATAATTGAAACGGTACTTTCAACCTCTGGTCTAAAGGTGAAGTTGCTACTGTTGCAAACTGGTATACTGGATTAGGTCTTGATCAGTTCGATTATTTCATCTTCCATCTGAAATGGGATTCGAGTATATCCAGCAGGCCGTGAACCGTTCGGCAACTTTATACAAATAACGGCCGATAAATGGCAAGGACACAAACACTTTAACGTTTAAAATGGTGTCGTAAATGTGAAAATCGATTTAACGAAACACGTGCCTTCTTTTCTCGTGATTCGAGGCTTCAAGGTCCTCCTGGTATACGACGGGCAACCGCAGACGTGCGTCATCTGCAGTTCCACAGGACACATAAAAAGCGGATGTCTGCGTGCCAAACCGCAGCGTCAATGAAACACGAAGAGTAACTAACATACACTCAGGTAGTAGATCCGCCTTCACCAGGCGCAGAGCCGCCAGGGCCGAGTCGAGTTCAGTGGGGCCACTCGCACTCAGCGCAGAGGTAAACAACATAAGCAAGAAAGTGCGTTGTGGCTGCTTCTAGTGAAAATACAAAGTAGGCAGACGGACGAGTCCCACAGACCTCTGAGCGGAAGGATGTTGATCGCGTACGATGCGTCGCGGAGGGTAACCTGTACTACTACTAGTCATTCCCTCTCCTGTTCCACTCGCAAATAAAGCGAGGAAAAACGACCGTCTATATGCTTCTGCACGATGCCTAATCTCCCTAATCTTATCTTCATGGTCCTTATTCGAAATGTACGTTGGCAGACAGCCTCACATTGCTGCGCACCCTGTTCGCCACATCATTTATGTATACAGAAAATAACAGCGGCTTCGTCATACTCCCATAGGGGACTTCTGACGATAGCCTCGTCTCTGATGATTACTGGCCGTCGAGGACAACATACCGTGTTGTATCACTTAAGAAGTCTTTGAGCCACTCACATACCTGGGAACCTATTCCGCATGCTCGTGCCTTTGTTAACAGTCAGCATTGCGGCGCTAGAAATATGAAATCCTCCTGTTGCCCTTTATCTATAGTTCGCAGTATCTCATGTGAGGAAAGGGGAAGCTGATTTTCGCACGACCGATACTTTCTAAAACCATGTTAATTTGTGAACAGAAGCTTTTCCCTTATAAGCACATTTGTTATACTCGAACTCAGAATATGTTCAAAGATTCTGCAGCAAACTGATTTTAAAAATAGTGGTCTGCAATTTTGCCTATATGCTCTTTTACCCTACTTATATAAAGGTCTCTCCTGCACTTTTTTGTTTCGCTTGGGTCTTTGTGGTGGGCGAGAGATTTGCGATAAATGCAACCGAAATAATGAGTCAATGCTGTACTCTGTAAAACCGTGGGAGATCTAATAACTGTAGTTAACTAACGCATAACCCATAAATTATGAATTCCTTTATATAAAATGTGGAGTATTGAACTTTACAATGATTTAGTACAATGTAACTTTTTCCCCCATTTTAGTGTTCAAAGGGTTAAGAAATACAGCACAAGAGTTTTCGACGTAGGAAAACACCGGGGCCGAATTTATTAATATGAGCGTCGAAGATAAGACAGTTGAATTCATGGGCACTGAAATGCCTGATCTAGCAGGACAGAGCGGATTAGGTTGTGGAAAGGGGCCAGAATAAGGTTGCTGTCAGTTGCACTCAAAATACAAACTTTATTTGTCCACACACATAATATCACAACAAGAATGGAAAACACTCAAAGTTTTAATCGACCTACTTTGATTAACTCTAGATCGGCTGAAGGCAACACTCAAAATCCAAATGCAGGGCCTAAGTAAGATATTGACAAACACGGTTCTTCCGGAGGTGTGACCCAAGAATATTTTCTAAATCTTCAATCTAAACAGGCTGAAGGCCTTAGTACTTTAATTTCAATGGAACTCGGCTGGAGGCTGCATATTAAGCAATTAGAAGTGTTTCAATGAAACGGCAGAAGGCCTTATCTTAAAACATTTCAAGCAAATTCGGCTGAAGGCCCCATTTTAGCATCACAATCTTAGGAACATCTGTTTAAGAGATATTAAACTCGGCTGAAGGCCACACATCAACACAATAATTTAACGGCTTAAAGCCTTAAAAGATTTCATGTGAAATTCAAGAGATAGCCCCACACAAAAAATAACAATCTTATGCCTTAAGGGCAAGACAAGAACCTTAATTCAGAATATCTTAAAACTCGGCTGAAGACCACACATTGACCAAAATACTAACACTTAAACAGGGAAGTTACTATGTAACAGACACGAAACGGCACTCAGAAGTTTCCAAGGGTCGGCCTGAAATATTAACCCTTACGCCCGTTTAGGCGAGACAGGCAGCCTGAGCAACAATCTCTTAACCGGAAGGCAACCCAACCTCCAGACAGCCGACGAACCAACCAACTACCTGATGTCGGTCACCAGACCAACGGCGCTACAACCTAATTGCCAGCGAGGCGAAGAGACCAGTAACACTCGTCTACAGATGCTAGTGTGTTAATAAGCCAAGGCACAATAACTACTGACATACATGAACATCGCAAAGCCGTGGCGGACAGCATCAACACGGTAAGAAAACACTCACTCGCTGCTCTGTCGCAACCGAGCAACTGGCTACTGCAGTACGCAGACAGCATTACAGCATTTAAAGCATCGCTCAGTCGAACTGACACACGGTACACAGTGTTCCACGAAACACTGTCGCAAGAATCTCGAACACTCGTAAAACGAATCACAGATGAACAACTAGAACAAATCATAGGTGGACACAAACACAAAACCGGAGGAAGGTCGGTGACGAAAACACGTCGTCTGACCAGACGACCGACCAACAACCAACCAAGGTCGTTGCCACTCAAACCATATGTGTCAGCAAAGGTCGGGCGAGTCTTGACTATCTGGAGCTCACTGCAGCTCCAACCCGTCTCAACCCGATGTCCGTCTGGAACTGGGAGACACGGCGATCCGGGCACACTGGCTCGACCCAATCATGCAGAGGTAACTCTAGCCGATTGGCCACGACGTCTCCGCACAAGAAGGAACCGAGCCACGTACAGTAAGATGACCCGTGACGAGGCCCAGAAACGGTCAAAAGGCCAAACACACGTCGCCCAAAGAGGCGACCAACTGAACGACTCGATCCCACTGCCATCTCCGTCCGTCGGACAGTTCATCCTGTGTCGCGAGTGGTCGGCGAGTACTGGCTGTCCGCGCCTCCCTAGCGCTCCGTCCCCGACTGCTGCTACGTCCCGACTGCACTCCTCCAGCGTTCCAACTCTACGACTCCACGTCTGATCTCCCTTGAAGACACACGACGATCGGGAAGTAATATCGGTCCAGCAAAGATAATATGGCAGGGGTACTATCGATACGCGCTGCTGCTGCCACTCACAGGCAGGTAAGACAGCAATTCAGTGACACGGGTAACTGAAATTAAATTGACGAGGCGGCCGTACGGTAAAAGCAAGATGTTAAATAATAGATGGCACGAACATGAGCCACGCACGGCACAGACACAGCAAACAACAACCTTCCTAATAGGATAACAGCGTGACCCGATGATACCGGTCAAGAATAGACGCCTCACATTCATGCAAGCATATATGTAGTTACTGTTAGCAGAACTGAATTCGACGTCAGGGTGGAATATCTTCGGTATTACTAATGCGCAGCAGATGCGAACGTAGCTATACTTCAAGAGGTGATCACAAATAAAATCACCGACATTTTTGGAACAGCAATAATGTATAAGGTGAGCATATCATGCCAAGCACATCAGCACTCGAAAGTAGCAGAAGGAGTGCGGCAAAAATACACGACCTCTTCTTGGTAGATAGAGGGTTGTATCGATACCTGAGCCAGTGAAGACGGAAAACTGTTTACCGTATGGATACCCAGTTTTATAGGAATTATATTCAGACTGTGCGCTGCAAGATTTACGTCGTTAGTAGTGTTAGTGTCATGACTTGCTGGTAGGTGCTGGTACTGGTACGGCGACGTAGGGTCAAACACAAGGATGAGGGTGCATTACAGCTGCAGACGGTCAACATCGGTCTGGACATGGCAAGTAGGACTTACTCGTAGTTTTATCAAAATAACAGCAATAGTTGGTTCAAATGGCTCTGAGCACTATGGGACTTAACTTCTGTGGTCATCAGTCACCTAGAACTTAGAACTACTGAAACCTAACCAACCTAAAGACATCCCACACACCCATGCCCGAGGCAGGATTCGAACCTGCGACCGTAGAGGTCACGCGGTTCCAGACTGAAGCGCCTAGAACCGCACGGCCACCTCGGCCGGCTAACAGCAATAGTTCTGCTGCTCTTCGCGGCTATTGACCCTTTCCTCGTGAGGCCACTTGGTCACTGCATCACAAGATCTGAACCCTTGTGACTTCTAGCTGTGGGGTTCACAGAAGGACAGGGTTTATCATCGGAACACTATCCCACATCGGAGGTTGAAGCTCAGCATGGCGAGGAAGGTAGCCAAAATCCCACGTGATATATTTCAGGCAGCAGTAAAGCCACCTCTAGTGCATTCCCAGACTATCGTGGATGCAGGTGGTCGTCATATTGAGCAACGTTTGTAAGCCTGAACGTAAACATGATATGCAGCTAGCAAATGTTACTCCTCGTGTGGAAGTCAAAATGTGTTTCTTTAAATTTTTATCCGTTATTTCTCTTCCGCACGTCTTCACAAATATTTCCACAATGTTTCCTTCTCCTACGATCACTCGTTTTTCATGCGGCCCCTCTCAAACAGCAAAAGTTTAATTACAATTGGTATGTATGCTCGTAAATGCTGCTACTCGCTCAACAGACAAAGGTGGCAGAAGGGTTTTGTTTCGAGACGAAGTAGTGAATCTATTAACGGACATCGGGGTAATGTAATTTTAAGAGGAAATTTTGTGTTTTGCGTCGGTAAGATCTGTGCCCTAATTTTAATTTCTGTGAAGAAGGAATGAACTATTAATTTTCAGGACCTTCGTAACTATCACATCACGGCTCACTACAACAAACAACAGCGCCTCCTGAGGCGAGAAGTCTAGCAACTAAACATGTTGCTCCTAGATGACGAGGTATTGTGCCAAGCAGTCACTGAAACATGGGCACGATGTCTCCAGAACCAGTCAAGCCATATTATCTGGTGGATTCAAACTACAAAACTGCAAAAAAGATAGCGTATTATTCACTTTGCACAAACTGTTGGATACAATGCTGAAATACTGTTTCTCATGCCTACCCGACGTGTACAATGAACCAACGAATTCGGTAGCAAATAGTTTTCGAATGAAACACACCAAACCAAAAATTACTGTTTTGGTACGGCAAAAAAGTGAAAGCGCGTCTCACAACTGATATCAATCAAGAAAATATTCCGGTATACCAAATTATAAGGGAATAGAAAATCCTTCAATAACTTCTCCACGAACAAGGAAATAGCTACGATGACCAAAGTGCAATTAAGCTACATACTGAACGGTAGTATATGAATCTTTATCCTGAATCAGAGACCCAACTGTGGACGAAGATTTCCTCTTTAATATACAACCCCCAGTTAATACCGAGGATACTGAAGGATTTCTCTAAAACATCTTGGAACAAGAAAGAGAAACAATAGTTACAGAATCTCCAAACAATAAAACAGCCGAAACAGATCAGTTGAGTGCCATTCAAGATTTTGGAACATTATTGTCCATGAACTAACCATAATAAGTAACGAACTGTTGGCAGACGATACCTTACACATGCAGATCTTCTTGGGGTCGTGATATGATCTCTTCTGACATCCCGTGATAACCACAGGCAACAAAACGTGTGTACAGGTGACGCAAAAATAGCAACACTACTATGTGAGATAGAAGCAATAGATGAGCATCAGTGGCAACAGAAAGTGCTTTACGGGCAGAAACTAGTCGAGGACTCAACAGAAGTGAAATTACCTGCAAGGTAGCTATACCTCCTCACCATCCAAATGATATTTTACTCGATGGCAAGGAAAACGATATGTTTCCAAGGTAAGCAGTGCTTTTAAAAATTGACATGTTACCAACTGGAAGATTGCGACCTTTGTAATGTTTGTACAATAATTTATTACGTCAACGATCGCTTATATACATTCATATTACCGGTTTCGGAAAAAAATTGTCACCTTCAGATGTGCTTAGTCCATTAAAGGCTTCACACATACAAACAAATATAGTTAGAACTTTCAACATGATACAGTCATTTAACATTTCGCTGAATGTACGTATCGTCACATGACAAAAGACTTGACACGGAAAAACAGAGAACGTAGTCGCTTGTTAAGTGTGTTGTGAGAAAGACGTCTTCTGTAATTCTACCTATGTTGAAGGGTTGAGCTACGTCAGCGCCCCTGCTGGAATTTTAATGTGTTTTATGTATAATTCGAACAAGGAGCTATGAGTAAAAATGAAGATCACTCAGACTAATGATCTTTTCTTGATTTGTTGCAATTAACATCACAAAACCCATTACGCAGATTTGTGCAGGATGCGATTAAGTATTGGAAATACTGAGTTGTGACTTGACGAGATCATGAGGAACAAAGCTAAATATATTGTGAGTCTACATTTTCTTGGGCGAAAAAGGCATCAGTAGTATTGAACGTATGTCAGACGTGACAGCACATTCAAATTCTGCTACCGAGATTTAGAAGGAAGACCACAATGTATAAGTGCATTTTCCTTCTTACGTCTACAGTCGTAAATTTAAATCCCAGCAGACGGGTCGAAATGTCTGTTGTGTAAGAAGAAACTAGAGGACCATGCCTTGGCCTAAGAACATAGACGATTTTACTTTGAGTGCAAACATTTTTCTTTTATTTTGGAGGTAGTAGTAGCGTCCTCTCGTTGCCATGGTAACCATGCCGCGCTCAACAGCAGAAACTATGGTAATGACTGCTGTAATGTCATATAGTTAATCCAACTGGATCCCTGACACACTTTCAACGCATCAATCATCACATTAATGGGCGCTGATATGCTCGGCGTTTAGCGCCCGTAAGCTGCAAATACACACAAACACATTATCGGATTCAGTAACACCAACTACTTTACTCGAATATTTATATAGTGGAATACGTAATTCAGTATGACATACAGCAACTGCTAACCTTATTATCCGACCGTCAACAGGAGCTCAGCCTCAGGTGTAAAAAAGTATTTTATGGCATTAACGGAACAAAACGATAGATGAAACTTCCTGGCAGATTAAAACTGTGTGACGGACCGAGACTCGAACTCGGGATCTTTGCCTATCGCGGGCAAGTGCTCTACCATCTTTTTTTTTTTAATGTCTCGTTTTGTTCTGTACTGTTCGCTGAATTTGTTCGTGGCGGACGTCCGATGACACCCGTTCAGGTTGCTCGTTGATCCGTTCACTCAGTTTTTTATTACAGAGGGTAGCCAAACCCTCTGACCGAACACGGTGAGCTACTGTGCCGGCGATGAAGGATGATGATGAAGACGACACAAGAACACCGATTCATGGAGGGGCAGGTGAGAAGCCAACTGAGCTACCCAAGCACGACTCACGCCCCGTCCTCACAGCTTTACTTCTGCCAGTATCTCGTCTCCTACCTTCCAAACTCGACAGAAGCTCTTCTGCGAACCTTGCAGAATTAGCACACCTGGAACAAAGGATATTGCGAAGACATGGCTTAGCCAAACATTCTGGAAACATGTCAGAGGCTGTGGCTAAGCCATCTCTCCGCAAAATCCTTTCTTCCAGGAGTGCCAGTTCTGCAAGGTCCGCAGAAGAGCTTCTGTGAAGTTTGGAAGGTAGGAGACGAGATACTGGCAGAAGTAAAGCTGTGAGAATGGGGTCTCAGTCGTGCTTGGGTAGCTCCGATGGTAGAACATCTGCCCGCGAAAGGCAAAGGTCCCGAGTTCGAATTTCAGTCCGGCACACAGTTTTAATCAGCCAGGAAGTTTCGTGTCAGCGTACACTCCGGTGCAGAGTGAAAATCTCATTTTGAAAGCGATAGATGTTTTGCGTCAGGGAGGTACTGAAGAAATCCCAGCTACCGATTCCCTTGGAAGGTCACAGCTTCAGCATAGAATAAGAGCAGTCTTCCAGAAGCAGGGCAATATCTAATGCTCAAAGTGTAGCCTCCACTACATCGATGTTGCAGGATCACAACTACAATGGCGTACCTCATGGTCAGTCACGGCTGCTTCGAAAACCATCTGTTCCACGTCCGTTTTACACGCCATGTGCACTTCTTGAGAAAGAGGTGAATCATATCTTCCTCAGTTGCATTAATCAATTTGATTCCACGAATACTCTGTTCCAAGACCTAAAACAGAACTGGCCCCTGCCAGTTTTCATAACTTCGTTGTTATTGGAGAAAAGTTTAACAGCACGAGGCAACTGTCACAAAATGATACACATTCTCATGAACGCAACACCCGATCAGATACACCAAGTACCGAAGGACACGTCGACAGGAAATATCCCTAGCTTGGCTAAAAATCACAGCCATCCAGGCTTAGTTCTTTCGGTCAATGCAACGTTTGCCATCATGTCCTAGTTCCCATCGAATTCAGCTCTTGGAAGTCTACTGTACCCACAGACTGACCCCGGAATACCAAATGGGTAGAGTAGCATTTACAACGCATGGACTCAGTTATTTGTTGGATATATTCCAATCTCTGTCTCCCTCTACACTGTGTGTCCTCTGCGTATCGCTCTAGTGCCATGGACGCTATTCTACGATGTCGTAACACATATGCTTCACAGTGTTCCTTCTTGTGCTGTGTTTATAACATATTTCTATCCTCGTCTATTCTTTAGAGGAATCCTCACTTTTTATCTATGTACACCTAATTTTCAATATCCTTTTGTATGACCACATCTGTGACGATTCGCTTCTCCTCTTTTCTGGTTTTTCAACAGTCAGTGGACGGCTTCTATGCAATGCTGTACTCGAGACGTACATTCCCAGTAACTTCTTCTTCAAGTTAAGGTATATGTTTGTTACTAGCAGACTTCTTTTAGCAACGAATTCACTCTTTACCAGCACTAGTTTGCTGTACACTACAAGTTGGTCACTCTTATAAACGTACCCCGCTATAAATACAACAACTGCAAATATTGTTATGGCACAATGTTATGATTAGCGCCATAAAAGTGTGGTGGACCGCCTCAATCGTGCAAGATAGCAGTAAGTCGTCAATGCATGTGTGTCTGAAGTGCGTAAGTAGCTAAGCAGATAGCACAGTGTGAACATTTATAACGCTTATTGACAATCTATGAAAATACGTATGTGTTCATTAGAGCTGAAGTCTGACTAACTATGAGGCGATTAAATAAGCCATAATAGTTAAGCAAATACGGAAATCCGTTGACAAAACATCATATAGGAGTTGAAATGATCACCATTAGTACTGATAATGTATGCATATTCCGGGCTGCCTTGTAAAAAAAAACCAAGAAAAAAAAAACACGGGGATCAGTATTACACAGTTCAGTACCTCAGTATCCGATACAGAACTACACAGCAGCTCTACACTGCCACTCCCACGGTGCGTGAGTAGGACAAATGATATCTGGGAAGTCGTCCTTCACTGATACCACCATTGACCTCATCGAACCTTACGCGTAATTCTTCTGGCTAGGAGGCTAGGCAACCCATTATGCTGCCCTAGTAACTATAATTTTCTATGAGCTGCATCGCGCGTTGCTGTATGTACTGATCTACAAAGTGGCCAGCGCTGAGACGTTCCTGCATTTTAATGACAAGCTAGCATTCAAGGGCCTTTCGTTTACTGGTCTGTCATCCACACCACGCGATTCTTTAAGGCGAAAGCACTCGTCATTCGACAAGTTTCAGCTTTTTACGATAATTCTTCAGACTCCGTTGTCTGCTTACGGTGCGTTCCGATGATTACCTGGCGTCCCAGTCTTATTATCAATTGTACCTTATCACACGCCCTCTACGTGACAAAAGATGCCATTCCGACAACAGATGTAAAAAAAACTGCGGACAAATACGAGTAGTAGAACTCGCGCTCTTGGGGTTCCTTACAAACTGAATTGCGCATATAGATAGCTGAGGTGGTTTCCATTAATCATTAACATTAATGTCAGCAGTGGGCTCAACATGATCCACATTACTTCTTTTACAGGTTCTGATGAGTCAATTTGCGAATATCAAAATACGTATATTTCGATTGCATTGACTCAGAAGCTTAAATTTTTTTACGCTACCAAGGGACCATAGACCTCAGTGTCTGACATAAATTTCAACTTGATGCTTATACTCTTACCGGTGAAAAATGGGTATTAATAGACGGACAACAGAACGATCCCATAAGAGTTCCTTCTGTTTCCGACTGAGTTAAGAAACCCTAAAAAGTAATAAAAACTGCAAATATTCCAATTTTGAGACCGAAAGCCGTGTATATACTGAATCTTTGTAAGATTTTTAACGAATTGTTAACTCTAATCCCATAACTCTAGAAATATATTATTCAGTTTAAAACATAAGAAGATGTTTCGGGGATGGAAGCATTCTTAGTAGACCTAACTAAACTACAGACATTTTCAAAATGAGTATCATCGATTCATGTGATCGTCTTTGTCATCTCATATAACTATTATGGAAGGATAGCTGTCAATACCGAGAAAGGTAACGTTGCTTCATTTACGTGCCTTAAATTTCGATAAAGCACAAACGCCATTGCTCAGGAAATGACATTCACTGCTTCGAAAAATCATATTATATTAACACGGAAGACGGTATATAGCGTTAAAAGTGGCTAAATGGAAGATTAAGACAGTAAAAAGAGCAAAAAGCTCCTAATATCTGTGGAACACATCACATATTTTATTTTGTAATAGTGTCAAGAAGCCATAGGAAATGGGATGAATACATAAAATCAGCATTAGTCGGATGGAAGTCTTCTTGGAAGGGCTTGTGGAATGTGCATACAACGCGCTACTGTGACAAATTTTATAGCAGTGATCCACTGATGGGACTTATTATGAGGTAGATATGCTTGTAGACGTCGAACGAATTCCGGGACGTTCTCCTAGGATCGTAATATGTCGGTATAACGTTTTCGAAAACGTCACAGGGACCTTCGGGAAATAACATGTGGATCTTTGGAAGAAAACCGAGTGATGTTGTTTAGTGGTAAGAAAGATGCCTCGTATTCTGCAGGACGACGAGCAAATCCCCCTACAGCCAACAAAATTTATATTTGCCCTGATTTTACTAAACAGCTTTAGGCGAATGCTGTGATGGAGTCTTTGAAATAGTACGGCCGATTTCCGACAGCAGCCTCCTCAAGTAGACTGAACGTTAAACAGCAATATTCCTTCATTCGTTTAGAAGAAAGAAGACGTTATCTCGGGAAACCACGACGGATAAATTTTGAGAACCTGTGTTCGAAGAAGGCTGTGCGACAGCTCTGTCGCCATCATCATATATGTCACGTCGAGATAATAACAATAAGGTGAAAGAGATTAACGCATGTTAAGAGGCTGTAGGTATTTCTCCCTCTCCCTATACTCGAGTGAAATAGGACAAAAATGGCTAATATTGGCACCAAGTATCCTCCGCCATGCACCATACAACGGTTTGCGTATTGTATGAGTAGATATAGATATTGGTAACAGAATTTGAGCATGCACTTACGTGGAAACGTATTCCTCATCTTATAATAATGGATAAAAGCTATATGACGAAACAACAATGACATAGGCGCTTTCCTAGGAAACAACAGCTCAACAAAGCTGCAGAGGGTATATAAAGACAAGTCAGCATGGGACCGACCGTCTCGTCGCCTCTCCGAATCGTCGCCTATCCGTCTCGTCGCCTCTCCGTCTCATCGCTTCTCCGTACCGTCGCTTCCCCGAATCGTCGCCTGCCCGTATCATCGTTCTCCACGTCTCGCCGCCTCCCCGTCTCGCCGCCTGCACGTCTCGCCGCCTCCACGTCTCGCCGGCTCCCCGTATCGCCGCCTCCCCGTCTCGCCGCCTCCCCGTCTCGCCGCCTCCATGTCTCGCCGCCTCCCCGTATCGCCGCCTCCCCGTCTCGCCGCCACCACGACTCGTCTCGCCGCCTCGACATCTCGCCGCCTCCCCGTCTCGCCGCCTCCCCGTCTCGCCGCCTCCACAACTCGTCTCGCCGCCTCCCCGTATCGCCGCCTCCCCGTCTCGCCGCCTCCCCGTCTCGCCGCCTCCACGACTCGTCTCGCCACCTCCATGTCTCGCCGCCTCCCCGTATCGCCGCCTTCCCGTCTCGCCGCCACCACGACTCGTCTCGCCGCCTCGACATCTCGCCGCCTCCCCGTCTCGCCGCCTCCCCGTCTCGCCGCCTCCACAACTCGTCTCGCCGCCTCCCCGTATCGCCGCCTCCCCGTCTCGCCTCCTCCCCGTCTCGCCGCCTCCACGACTCGTCTCGCCGCCTCCACGTCTCGCCGCCTCCCTGTCTCGCCGCCTCCCCGTCTCGCCGCCTCCACATCTCGCCGCCTCCCGTCTCGCCGCCTCCCCGTATCGCCGCCTCCCCGTCTCGCCGCCTCCCCGTATCGCCGCCTCCCCGTATCGCCGTCTCCCCGTCTCGCCGCCTCCACGTCTCGTCTCGCCGCCTCCACGTCTCGCCGCCTCCCTGTATCGCCGCCTCCCCGTATCGCCGCCTCGCCGTCTCGCCGCCTCCCCGTCTCGCCGCCTCCACGACTCGTCTCGCAGCCTCCACGTCTCGCCGCCTCCCCGTCTCGCCGCCTCCCCGTCTCGCCGCCTCCACGTCTCGCCGCCTCCCCGTCTCACCGCCTCCCCGTCTCGCCGCCTCCCCGTCTCGCCGCCTCCCCGTCTCGCCGCCTCCCCGTCTCGCCGCCTCCACGTCTCGCCGCCTCCACATCTCGCCACCTCCCCATATCGCCGCCTCCCCGTCTCGCCGCCTCCACGTCTCGCTGCCTCCCCGTCTCGCCGCCTCCCCGTCTCGCCGCCTCCCCGTCTCGCCGCCTCCCCGTCTCGCCGCCTCCCCGCATCGCCGCCTCCACGACTCGTCTCGCCGCCTCCACGTCTCGCCGCCTCCCCGTATCGCCGCCTCCCCGTCTCGCCGCCTCCGTGACTCGTCTCGCCGCCTCCACATCTCGCCGCCCCCTCGTCTCACTGCCTCCCCGTCTCGCCATCCCCAGTTCCGACCAAGGTTTTTGGGAGGTTTTCCTTGGTTGTAAGGCGAATGCCGGAACTGTTTACCCCCTCCCATCGAAATTCATGTAAATAATAAATTGAGAAATAAATGCTATAAGCGTACTTTGCCTTGTCGTTAATGAATTTTGATGTAAAGGAACTGAATAATAAATGACAGTGTATAGCTGACTGTTGCTCTGAGGCAAAAAGTTTAAACTGTTCGCATTGGTATGTGACTAGTGACATTTATGAACCTGATGCTTTTAAATGCGATAGGGACAAAGATAGATATATAACACAGAAACGAAGTGAGAACAAACATTTGTTCACGGAGCACAGAAAAATGTAGTCCTGTATGTTTTCTTTTACATGTTAGTCAAAGAGAACTGATGTTTAACTTAGATGCATGCAAACTTTCAGTGTTACTACGTGAAATATACAACTCTAGTTGTATCCCTATCGTTTCACTGCGAAGTATTCCACGTACATCTCAGTTATTAAGTGGACGCATCACTGTACACATTCTCAGTTATTCAGCTGTTCAGCATTCGTTAGTCGCAAGTAATATCTTTGGATTAAGAAATCTGTGGCAGGCTGACTGATTGCGTTAACGATTTATTGCACCTGAAAGATATATGCGTTGCTTTTAGCGTCCACTGTGGTTCTTTATATTTACCAAAAGGCTGTAGAAATTATCGGCTAAGCATAATAATCTATGCTGGAACGGTAAGTAGAATACCACCAAGATCTAACATTGAGGTTAACTGATTAATCGTAGTGATCTGTTAAACTACGTTTGATCCATGTCAGTATGTTTTTGATGAAAGTCTGTGCAACTTGTATTCAAATTTAGCATGTTTTTTAACGGTAGCAGTAAGTGGAGTCGAAAAATATTCTTAAATGTTGGCTCGTTTTAGCTTTTCTTTACCTTTGCTGAAGATCACGAGATATAATGAGGTACAGGAAGATGTGAAGCATGTTTATTGAGCAGGTACTGTGTACAGTGTGAAGAAGGATATTTACTGAGCAGATATTATGTGCAGTGCGAAGATGGTAAACGTATGTTATACTGTAGTCGTAAACTGGTATTGTAGTAGTCCATGTTTCGATTAAATAAGTTATCAACATTTCAGTCTGCTATTATGAAGCATTCAGATAGTTGTCTCGCAGTAATAGGGTATAACATAGTTTTCATTCAGCCCTCATTAACGAAATTGTGCTTATACTCGCTTAGTTAGTAGGTTTTCCCACTATAGTAGGCCTCATGTTAAGTTGAATCGCAGTACAACTCTGGAAGAGAAAATTACTTAAATTTAACTGATCGTTATGGACAAAAAACATGCGACAGAAATTGATATGAAACACTGGAATAGTTCTCAAACGCAGAAGCCGATGCTATGATACGACTGGTGTAGCGTAGTGACGCATATTTTAATTAAAAAAGTGAATACATTACTTTGATTTTTGTACAGGTCGCTTGCTTATATTTAGGATTTGCGAAAACAAATTTCGAATGTTTACTGTTTTATGTACTTAAGCATATGAGCTAGTGCATGACAGTCAAGACGAAGAGTTTAATTTTTGTTATGGTTTGATTCTCGCTCAGATAAAAAACTGCTTTCTACAAATGAAGAACAGACAGCGGGCTGAACTACGTTACAGGATGGGAAACAATCCTAGCTGTCAAAACTTTCGTGCCTGCTGATAAGATTCTCCAATACTGTAAGTACCAAAGAATTTGAGACGACCCCACTGCACGTTGCAGAATTCGTAATCTAGAAGAAGTATTTTTAAGATTATGATAATGCGTAAACGAATGAGAGCGAATATTTTATCGTTATCATCAGATATAGCTTAATTTGCAAGGACCTTAGAACATCCGCATTTGTTAATGGAGCTTTTGTTTTGTTGCATCATGTTCATTGGATCAGGAAACTAAAATATTTTGTATTCGTAAAAACAACTTGAAGCTATGTTCAGGAGTTAACTTACAAAATCCGTCAGCTGTATTTGGAATACGTTTTTTCTTTATTATCCAATTAACGTTTCGTATCACAGCTTCGTAGCTGACCAAGCATCGTCATTACGGCATCAACCTTTAATATTGTAGTGATTAAGCCGTTCCACTGAAATATGCGAATCAGTATCGGATCTATTACAATATTAGTTTCCACATAGAGAGATTCAGTGACAGTGATACTCTGCAAGCAATGGTGTAGTACATGGTGGAGATCACATTAAACATATTTTAGCCCGCGGATAGAGCGAGGAAAAAATTACTGTAGACCTCCAAATATCCTCTGTTCTCTCTTTTTTTTCTTTCATGATCCCTGAGCGATACATATGCAGAAGACAGTAGAGTTTCTTCCTAGGAATTCTCGAAACCTGGTTCTCTAGACATATTCAGAGGAGTTTCACGAGAACATTGTCTCCTTGGCACCAACAATCACCATTCAGTTTCACCTACAACGGCCAGTTACGATAGCGCTTTGAAATTCCTTCGATTTTCTCATTTGGACAAGCTTTATGAGGGCTTCACGCACTGATGTACGACTGTAGAATAACTTGCATTAAGGGGACACGCCCCTGATCTCGCTGCATTTTTAACATTATCTTCACCCTCACATTGTAACTGATCTATAAATGGGAGATAGCTCGGAGTATAGAAAACATTCACATAAATGTTTTATGCCTCCAATTTCCTTCCCTGATGGTGATCTGTGAAAAAGACAAGTAATTTATTTTACTACAACAACGATATTTAAAAATGTACCTCAAATATCACCGACATCATCATCATGTTATAAATCTTTCAGGAAGTAGTAGACAAGGGAGGTAGAGGAGGTCATTATAAATATCTGTACCAATTTTTGTGAGTTTAACTTCAGTCATTTAGGAGAAAAGTGTACCTGAATGACGAAAATTCAAGTTTTCGGTAAACCGCAAAAGAAGATTTACAGATTTATTAACTTACCACCTTCCCCGTTTAGAACATTTCAGTTGCGTACTCCAATTGTTCTCCTTTTTCCTTATCCTCCATACTCTTTCTCTTCATTCTTTTCTTTATCCTTGACTCCTTGGTAGCAGCTTCTGCAGCTGTCTCTGCTTCGATTACCCACCGATTATCAAAAGCAGTCATATTCCTTTCCGTCTGGATGTTCAATTTCTTCATAGCATTGATCCTTGAAATTGCACTATCATTGAATGTTATTATTGCATCCATTACACCAATCTTCAGCACTGTCAGCCCAACTAATACAATTTCGGATATTCTCTCCCATATATAGCTGTTGAAGATTTAATTTGCATTCTGAGAGAGTCGATGCATACATTTCCTAAGTAGATTTTTATTTGCCAGATCCCTATGTTAGACCTAATTGCCTCCATTACAACAAGTGGTAAGGACTGCTTGTGGGTAGCATTGCTCAACCAGTAATTGCACCACGAATCTTCCCCTTTTGGACTCATACTATGCTGTGGTGCTTCATCTGTTGACACACTGTGAAACCACGTTGCCCAGACAACTCGTCTCATGTTCTCCCAAATCTCCTACATTTCTCCTTATTGCTCGTATATAATATTGAGTCAAAGAATCAGTTTCACTTTTGTAAGACGACCTGGACCACCTACGTGTTTTCCGTCTGACAGTTTTTTTCCACTGAAGTCTCTACATAATCTTCTCAGCCGAGCTCCCATCCTCCTTTGCACATGCCCAACATATTCAAGCTTTTCTATCAGAGTGTCCCCACATGGTTTGTCATTAACAACACTAATGTGTCCTTTACAGTCTCCATCTCCAAGATAGCCTACATACCTCACACGACGACTGCCCCCTGAACTTCTAAAAATTTTTAGAACTCCTTTCGTTTCCATGTTTCGACTTGGGCCGTCAGAGTTCTTTACACAAACATAAGTGCCAATATATTTACTTGAACAACCCTGACAGTGCTTTGTTAGACATTCATAATCTAGTATCTTACCAGTTTCAATAAAAGTGGCAGTTACAACCCCATTCGGAGAAGTATGACCTCTCTTCTGCCAAGATCCATCAAATGCTGCCACAATGTCTGTATTCTCAGACAAGATTCCTGCATCTTCTGCTCCTCTCTTCATTGAATGTTCACTTACACCACATAAAGCATTATGTATTAATTTATTGTATCTGTCAAACCTCAGTGGAGGTAGAGGCAAATCTATCACTGCACAAAAAGTCTTGGCAGCTCTCCTTCCCCTTCCAATACGTCTCATTGCATAAGCAAGGTCAATATTTACCCTGTAATGTCGACTATCAGTTACTGTCTATGTCGTAGTATCACTGGGCATCTTACACGAGTTACAGGCAATATCTAACCGACCTGAAAGACACTTCCCTGCTGTAATATCCTCAGAAACGTCAATACTATCTTCACAATTGCAGTACTTGCATTTCACAGCACTCTTCAGAAGTGTTGACAGCATATTTAGGTTCACAATAACATTTCCGTCGTTATTGCTGTTCACTATACTACTAGGCTTGTTTTTATTACATTCAGAAAGTGAAAGTTTACCTCTAGACGCACTGCCTGTAGACACAATTTCCGCAGGCGACTTTTGAAGCAACTGATGTGTATTATTCGGTTGTGTTTGGAACTGGGTGCCGCGAAACTTTCATTTGGGGTTAAATTTCTTTACTCTCGGCGTTTGTAGCACAGGAAACACACACACAGAAACAAAACAACACACAATAACTACGAGACCACACGCTTGTGAAATTCCGAAATCAGATATTCTCAGTCTTCTAGACATGACGGGAGTCAGTGCCTTCTAGCATACACCTGTGTTAATGATCCATAACTAACTACGGAAAAAATGGAAGAACAAAATAATGCATCTCGTATTCTGACGCGCTTTAAACTAACAGATGGGCGTGGCCCTGTGCTACATTACATGGAGTTTCAATTTTAGAACGAACGGAAAAGGATAATGCCCATAAACTATACATTTTTGAAATCAGCATGAGATATTCTTTTCTTTAGACCAAGACATTTTTTCAAATTTTTGGTATTTTCTCGCCCATGTCCCCTTAAACGCATTTGTGTGACTTTCGGACCATGTGAACAGCACTCCTGCGACAAATGTAAGTCTGCCGTTTTCCCTTTCTGCTAATGATTTCATCAGTTCGTTGACACAGTCATTAAGACAGTGGTATTGCATTTGGGAGAAGGCAACCTCTCGTCATCAAGATTAACATTTTCCGTGTTTTTCCTTAGGTCGCTTGAAACAAACGCCAGGATCATTCATCCAAGACAGACACTGCCCACTTCCTTCCCCGAAACGAGTTTGTGTCCCGTCTGTAATTACCGCGTCGCTGACGGGACATGCAATCCAGGTCTCCCTTCGTTACATTTTTACACAATAGCTTGTGGTTAATTTGTGTAAGTCTGGGTGTAGATGTTTTGAAAACATTTCATCTATCTCCCACGAGCCAGTTTACGGTGTGAGGTGGAGGGTACTTGGATTATCCTTGTCTGATCATCCTTTCGTGTTCTATTCGTGAACAGCTCACAGGAAGGATGAGAGTCGGTAAATCTCCGCGTTAGCTGTAATTTCTTCGATTTTTTCGGTACGCTTATTTCCCGAGGTGTATGTGGAAGGAAGCAGTACGTAGCCAGACTCTTCCGGGAACGCACTCTCCCGAATGTTAATAGTCAGCCTCTCAGTGGCGAACAACGCCTCTCTTGTACCGTCTGCCACTGAAGTTTGTTAAGCAACAAGGGTCGACTAAACGATCGCATGACAAACGCGCAGCTCTTCTTTAGAATTTGACTGTCTCTTCTATGAGCCCAGCCTGGTAACGGTCTAGACACGTTGTCGTCGAAAGCGGCACGAATCAAGTATTCGTGCAGCCCGCTTTTCTCAGCCGTATTTTATGACAATATGCTTCTAACAACTAACAGCACCGTCCAGAAACGTCAACTAACGTTAAGACCTTCTTGAGACTGTATTTTTCTCGCTCGCTAACAACATTGAGAAACAATAAAATTTTAAGATGTGTTTAATTTAATTGACGTTCGTGAATTCGACCATGCGCTAAGTAAAGTCTGCCTCTTACGTCAGGAGCAAAGCGTTATGTACCGAGGTCACTGAAGAATTAAAAGAAATGAGAGGGGAAAGATTTTATTGTTTTTCTTAAAAAGCCGACAACTCACGAACGTGCGCAAGTAGCAACGATCAACTGCTGCAGTATACACTGAAGAGTCAAAGAAACCGGTACACCAGCCTAATATCGTGTAGGACACCCACGAGCACGCGGAAGTGCCGCAACACGACGTGGCATGGACTCGACTAATATTTGAGGTAGTGCTGGAGGGTATTGACACCATCAATCCTGCAGGGCTGTCCATAAATCCGTAGGAGTGCGAGGTGGTGGAGATTCTTCTGAACAGCACGTTGCAAGGCATCCCAGATATGCTCAATAATGTTCATGACTGGGGAGTCTGGTAGCCAGCGGAAGTCTTTAAACTCAGAAGAGTCTTACTGGTACCACTCTGTTGCACTTCTGGACAAGTGGTTAAAACATCAATTCAGGCCTGTGATAGTGCCACGCAAACAACAAGGTGTGCAAGCCCCCTCCATGGAAAACACGGCCATACCGTAACACCACCGCCTCCGAATTTTACTGTTGGCACTACACACGCTGGCAGATGACGTTCACCGGGCATTTGCCATCGCTACCGTCTGCCATCGGATCGCCACATTGTGTACCGTGATTCGTCACTCCACACTACATTTACCACTGTGCAATCGTCCTATGTTTACGGTCTTTACACCAAGCGAGGCGTCGTTTGGCCTTTACCGGCGTGATGTGTGGCTTATGAACAGCCGCTCGACAATGAAATCCAAGTTTTCTTACCTCCCACCTAACTGTCATAGTACTTGCAGTGGATCCTGATGAAGTTTGGAATTCCTGTGTGCTGGTGTGGATAGATGTCAGCGTATTACACATTACTACCCTTTCAGCTGTTGGTTGTCTCTGTCAGTCAACAGACGAAGTCGGCCTGTATGCTTTTGTGCTTATGTGTCCCTTCACGTTTTCACTTCACCATCACATCGGAAACAGTGGATCTAGGGATGTTAAGGTGTGTGGAAATCTCGAGTACAGACGTATGACACAAGCTATACCCAATCACCTGACCTTGTTCGAAGTCCATGAGTTCCGGGGAGCGACCCATTCTTCTCTCTCACGAAGTCTAATGATACTGAGGTGCTGACATGGGGTAATTGGCAATAGGTGGCAGCACAATGCACCTAAGATGAAAAACGTATGTTTTTGTGAGTGTCAGGATACTTTTGATCACATAGTCTCAGGGTACACGAGTGGGCCTTTGGCTCCGAAAGCTCATGTCGTTGATGTTTCTTTGAATGGTTCGCAGGCTGACATTTCCTTGATCGCCCGGCATTGAAATCTGCAGCAATTTGCAGAAGTGTTGCACTTCTGTCACGTTGAACGTTTCTATTCATTCGTTGTTGGTACCATTCTTGCAGGATCTTTTTCCGGCCGCAGCGATGTCGGAGATTTAGTGATTTACCGGATTCCTGATGTTCCGGTACACTCGTGAAATGGTCGTACGCGAAAATCCCCACTTGATCGCTACCTGGGAGATGCTGTGTCCCATCGCTTGTGCGCCGACTATAAAAACACGTTCAAACTCTCTTAACTCTTTATAACCTCCCATTGTATCAGCTATAAACGATCTAAAAACTGCACAAGACACTTGTTGTCTTATATAGGCGTTGCCTTCCGCAGCGCCGTATTCTGCCTGTTTACATATCTCTGTATTTGAATACGCATGCCTATACCAGTTTCCTTCACCCTTCAGTGTAAATGTCAAACGGAAGTAACATGGATTAGTTAATGCGCATTGTACAGACGGTCATCTTAAAATGTGGTTCATATTTGCAGCAGGTATATTAAATCATATTAAGGTTGTTGTGCGAAAGAGTAATGATTAAAATATAAATGACATTCAAAACATTTAGGAAACATTTTTGATCGTGTTTCGTAATGCAGTTAGTGTTAGTAACTAATAAAACGTACTAATTTTATGCAGTTTACTGATTAATATTAAGGTCGGCCAGGTTGGGAATAGTGGGCGTTGGACACTTTTTGCCTTGAATAGCGCTGCGCCTGCCGAGAAGTGGTCAGACAGTTCTAATATACATCACTGTTGTTGACAGAGAGACTGACAGAGGAAGCTTGTTCAACTATTTTTAGTAAATTCTTTCTTGTCTTTGAGTGGCCGGATGTAAGATGGTGAGTTCATTTTCTTCAGGACCATTAGAACAGCTACGGAACTGTCACCTACATGTTCCTCATGCTCGAGAAGAAAATAAATCATTTATGTTAGTCTTATTACCTTACTTAAATGTAGAGTAATAATTTATTTCTATATCAGTGTTCAAACAACGTCTTTCATCCGACAAAAGCAGTTTCTTATGATTTATTTCACTTTCATAGTTCTTTCTGTGAATCACTCATGTCGACATGGCGTCCGATCGGGTAAAGCTCCCGCACCACTCCCCAGAAAAGTGACCAAGGTGTTCACTGCAACAAGAATTAGTTGCTTGTAAAAAAAAACACGCCTAATAAAACAGATAAAACTGACTTCCAAACCATTTCATATACAAAGCTATCATTCGCCATTCTATCCATTTGTGTTAATTTTCAATTTATTAAGTTACAAAAATAGCCACTGTTATGTTATATTTGGCCGAATACAAAAGTCCGATTGAAACGGTCTCCTGCAAGCGCTTGGCATTCTTTCAGGTACTAGGGAATCAAGATTCCTAAAAAATGTGCCTGAAAATCTAAAAAACAACATGGGATCCTGTTGCGGTGATCCTGTCCACAGTACCCACTTACGTACGGAAATTAAATGCATTAAATGCATGTAATTCCAGTATATTACTTTCTTTTTCACTTAAGAATATTTGTTGTGATAGCTTACAATATGTAGAGCCAAGTGTGTAAGTGGTAGGCATATGTCAATAACCATGGTTTCTTGAATTTCTCTTTGAGTGGTCACTTTACTCCCCTCCTTCCCATCTCCCTATGCAGCCCGAGGTGTTACAATGTCAGTATTCTCTCCTAAGCAAAAAAATTTGACGTCCACTAGTCTAGCCTGACGAGTAATGCTCAAGAATCGGACGAACAGGTGTTTTGTAAGCCACTTATTTCGTGAATAAATTACATTCTCTTAAGATTTTCCCAATGAGTCTGTCTGGTATTTGCTTTTCTTACTACTTCTTTTCCGTGGTTGTTCTATTTTAGATCTTTCTGGATGTTCACTTCTAGGTATTTTACTGTAGTTAATATTCCCAGTGATTTGTTACCAAAAGTGTAATTGTAACGAGGCAGATTACTTCGCCTTTTGTGCGCATTATGGTATATTTCTTTTTCTTCCAGGTCAACTGTCTGTTCCTACATCTATCATCGATTGTCTGCAGGTTGTAAGACGTTTATATTTCTATTGTCTATTGTCAAACAACAATTTAGGAAAGATGTTTATATTTTATTAATTGGATTAAGTAGGAATAATTAATATTTGTCATTTTGGAAATAACTGTGGTAGCAGGGAATGTCTGCAACAAGGTATTGTTGGGGGAGAGACAGCACATTGATATAATTTTAAAAAGGGCGGGAGAGACCGCGTATGGATACATTTTAAGAAAAGAGCGGGAAAGACAGCGCATTGATACATTTTGTAATGGTAGCAGGGACTGTCTGCACCAGAAAGCATTGTTGGCGGGAGAGACCGCACTTGAGCGTTCGTAGGAAGTCAGTAGTAAGCGAGAAGTGAAGCGAGTCGGTAGCAAGTCTGAAGCAAGAGGTTGAGAGGAGCGGTGTGCCTGCCAGCCACCAGCTATGATTTACAAGAGATTATAAACGGATGTACGGAGACATCAGCTAACTATTATCATAAGAGGAACTAACATTATTGAATTACTTTTTTTGAGAAACTCAAGACTACTGAAGGTATGTTTGCGCAACGCTAGTTGTAAGATTATTGTAAAAAGTAAGTCCCATTTGAACGATTGTAAAATCATTTCATTACCAACAGTAAATATTTGAAGAATCGTTTTCAGAATATAATTAACTTTTGCCAGCAATATTGCATTACTGATTATAATCCATCCCAAAAACCATCAGCTTCAAAATTTTGCAAAAGTTTAAGAAGGGCAGGAGAGACCGCGTATGGATACATTTTAAGAAAAGAGCGGGAAAGACCGAGCATTGATACATGTTGTAATGGTAGCAGGGATGTGGTTTGACAATAGACAGTAGAAATATACACGTCTTAGAACGGGATGCATATTATCGGATGCAGAAGCTATGAAAAAGGGATACCAATGCTCTTATTTCTAATGACATCACTGTCAGAACGGAGTCAAATGTCTGTACCAGCAAGTGGCTGCAGGGAATTTTGAAATTCATGACACTAAGCAGCGTTAAAATAATTTATTAATTTGATACCGGTTTCGGTCACTGACCATACTCTAGTACCTGAATCAACGTTAGAAAAAAGAAATGAGAACAAAACCTCATGTACAAAACGTCATAAAGATACTAAATACAAAAACGTAGCCGGTGAGTGCGGCCGAGCGGTTCTAGGCGCTTCAGTCTGGAACCGCGCTACCGCTACGGTCGCAGGTTTGAATCCTGCCTCGGGCATGGCTGTGTGTGATGTCCTTAGTTTAGTTAGGTTTAAGTAGTTCTAAGTTCTCGGGGACTGATGACCTCAGATGTTAAGTTCCATAGTGCTCAGAGCCAATTGAATCATTTGAACAAAAACGTAATTACGAAAAATTGGCTAGTGCAGGACACATGTCAATGATGCTGAACCATACCATCGAATTGACTGTCAGTTTCGTGAGTGGTAATATAGAAGAAAAGTACTATTTCATACGTCAACAACCTTCTTCGTGCACACACAACAGGAAACTGGCGAAATGTTGTCAGGACATAGCACGAGAAGCAAATTCTCTTGTAACATCCAGTCGATATCAGTCATAACATACAACGATAATATTAAGATTAAAACAACCATAATTACAACACATTTAAAAAATGTTCAAAAACCACAAGCATCAAAAAGAGTTGGCTTTCTTTGCTGTTTATTTAGTAAGCATTACATGACAATAATGTAAATAAAGGGACCTAGGATGAAAATCTTCGAACAAAATTAAAACAAAAGAGGAAAATGCTTGGTATAATGTATAAATCAATGTATCATACGTCCCAACAGACAGGGACACAGAAACCAATAATTTTTGATTAAGGTTCCCAGGATATCACTTAGAAGCTAGATCAACCTGGAAATAACAAAACCAGGGTTAAACAGTACAAGGTACAGTGTCGCAACTCAGTAATTTCAATAACGGATATCTTAATGATAGTATGCAGGAGATCTGTCAATATAAACATTCTTTCATGTCCACATGTGTGCCTAAAATAACAGAGCACACACACCTAGCTTATAATCAAACAGGAATTACTTGGAATACATTTCCTAAGAGGGACCAATACAAAATACCCAAATGTGTGGTTCCTGTACATTGTTTTACTTATAATGTTCTATAATTGTTGTAATTATTTTTGTATGTCATGATTTATATCAACTGGACATCTTGGCGTTGTCTTTGACGTTACAACTGTTTTGGCTTCTAGTGCTATGTCCTGACTACCCGTGGCCAGTTTCCTGTTTTGTGTGCATGAGGAAGGTCGTTGATGTATGAAATAGTATTGTTCTAGATTATCATTCAAGAAACTGACAGGTACTACGACCGTATTGTTCAGTACGACTGACATACTTTATGCAATAGCCAGTTTTTCTTAATTTACGTTTTTGTATTTCATGGCTTTATGACTTTTACACGTGAGATTTTATTATCATTTCTGCTTTCTGACGTTGATTTAGCTGCCAGATGATGGTCAGTGACCGAAACCGGAAGCAAATTATTAAATTGTCCTAATGTAGCCAAGTGTCGTCAAATTCCTGTAACATACGTCCTCTGGTGACAGTTGCCTGAAGAAAACATTTGCCCGTGAAACTTGTATTAATGTAAATTTAAATATTTTTAAATTAGTAGTGAAATGCAATGCATCTTCAGATAAACAAATCCATTTAATAGTTAAGATTCATTCCCATATTCAATGCCTCTCTGGAGGCACTAGAGACTCTAGAAAATCCCAGTACGATCGAAGATTCGAAACAAGGGGAAATCCTGTTGTCACTTCTTCGTGATAGAAATGGGTAAACGTCCGCACAGATGATGTTCAAACGGCCAACAGCGCAGGGAACAAGTATCACCCGGGACAAGTAGAGCCCGTCCGTCCATCTGTCAACACCTCTCAAGGTGGATGAGCGGGAGAAAGAAGTAGCCACGCTTGTGCTCCTAGAATGGGAAACATAGTACGGCCAATTACAGTTGCCATCACTACCGTGAGGTGTAATTTCATTATCAATTTATTGGCAACTGATTTCGATGACGATACACTTCATCATCGGCCCTATAAAGATATAGTAGCTGAATTTACCCGAAGGACGTCAGTCAGAAGGTCCCGCGTGGAAATAACTGGCAAGAGCATCAGCTCTTGTAGTAAGCAACCACACACAGTGAGACCGCAAACAGAACTTCTGCGGTCTCACCGTATGCGGTCGCTTACAAGAGCTAATGCTACTACCTGTTATTCTTACGTGGGACTTTCCGACTGATATCTTCCGGGAAAGTTCAGCCACTGCACATTTACAGGGTTTGTTGATGAGTAAGAGTGCCGTCGAAATCGGTTGCCAATAAATTGGTAATGAAATTACAGCTTACAATAGTGTTGAAAATTGTAAAATTCCTATGTGTTATGGTTCTCTCCTCCTGCTTAACAAGGATGGATATGCCGGTACTATGCCAATGTCATACAATGCGGAAGGAAATGGGAAACCAGTGAGGTCGAAAAGCAGCTTAAATCGCTAAAACTCAATAGCACACCAGGGCCTGGTAGAATAACTGTCAAGTTCTATATAGAATTTCTGAATCAAATAGTTCCGCATATGCATCCTTGTAAATTTTCATATAATAATTTATTACACCAAGAAATTACAACGTTCGGTTTTACTCTAGCTTGTGATTTCAATGTATTACTTTCAAAATTTACACACATGAAACGTAAGTTGATGCAGAGAGCGCTATTGTTCGCCCAGCTTCGCCTATGGTCCCTCTTCCACCACTCTCTGTATCCTGTCTCTTCCATAATCCTTTTATGTATATAATAGCACACTTAAAACATTTTAATTTCAAACAGTCAGGTGTGATGGGAAAGGGTAAATGTATCAATCTACTGTAAAGGACCTCGGCCCAGAAACGACTGAGTCAGAAGTGGTAACTAAAAATCGTTCTGATACCTCTGATGGTGAAATACGTGTACCGCTACTGTTGTTGCGAAGTTTGTACGATAGACAACTTCGGATCTGATAGTATGGACCAAAATAAGAAAAATGTCCAGTAAATACGGGCTCCAAAATGTATATCTTAAGAGTTATGGGGACTGGTTCAGTAGAAGAGATGTGTTTTACAGTGGCAAATGTGAACAACTGCTCATAGCTCTTAAAGAATGGATTATAGAGCCCATGTTTACTGCAAGTTTTTCCTTACTTTGGTCCATACTGCTAGCTCTGGAAGTCGCCTGCCCTACAAACTTCGTAACAACAGTAGTGGTACATGTATTCCAATGCGTAACACCTCGGTTCAGTTTACAGTGATAAAAACTATAGAAAGAATAATTTAAAATTAAGATTAGTATTTTTAGAGGGGGAAAATGGTGTAGAATCAGAGCTCGGTAATTGCAGATCAAAATTATAGTACATGAGCAAGTAGTTTAACGTCTAAGTACAGCAAAGCCACGGAAGCTCCGTCATGGAGAAGGCAGAGACGTTAAACTCTTGTGATGAAAAACTTATAAAAAGGCCTGATCGTCATTATTGCCGCCTTTTTTCCTTGATTGTTTCGTTAAAGGGCGGGGAATCCGTGTCAGTCAGCGAGACAGTAATTAGATTGGACTTTATCGTGTTAAGATTCACGTTAAACTGTTAGAATATTATGGAGATTAAAAGTGATGTAGTGTACTATCTCCGGTTGGTGGTAGCAACGGAGTATTAAGGGGATTTTAGGACTTTAGTGCTAGATTGGAACTTTACGGACATATAGACGACAAAACTCAAATTATCTGCTGATACCAGTGAATTCAGAAGTAGCGGTATTCAGATGTTAACGTGTGGACTTTTGAAAGTGTCGTGTGCCGTTAGTTGCGAATCTGGACGTAGAGACGTGCATATCGGCATTTGCGGACTATTTAGATTCCTCCAGGCTAGGAACCTTTTAAATAGACCATCATCCATCACCATCTTAATCCTTGAATATAGAGTGAAAGTGAAATAAGAGTGTTGTACTTATTTCATTTACCTAGTACTAATCAGTGAAGGTTTTACGGAACCAAAGCTATTTAGCAGTAAGTCAGCACCATCTAGCGGAAAGCGTAGGCATTGAGTAACATGCTAACTGAAGTGAACATTTACATGTTTTAGGGACTGCTTAATATGAACTTTTGTGACTCTTTGACGTCCCCACTCCCTCCGAAAGGTGGCGCAGGCTGTCTTAATCATAAAAGTGGAGAATTTTAGCCGGGCAAATTACTAAATAAAAGCGATATTTACAAGACTCGCAGTAATAGCAAAACACAAGGCCCGCACCTCATCGGAGAGTCGTCGCTGTCACCTCGGGAAGTAAAGCCGGAAAACCTACCGACGATACGTATCTACGAGCATACGTCGACGTGGAGTACCTAAAAAGGGAACCACAAGAGAGTTGGGGATGCTTCAACTGACAGAGGTATCAGAACGAATTTCGTTCTCAGCTTGAGAGTCGGTCATTTCCTGACCAGGGTCCGTTACCTCAGATTGATACATTTACAGCTCTCCATCATTTCTGAAAGTTTGTAACGTCATCACGGATTCACCTGAATTTTATACGGCTGCATGATATTCATAGAGCAAGACTCGAATTGTTATCTATCGTGACGAAGCTGTTAGTCGATTCATCACTTCTGAAGATAGTACGCAAATGTCGAAACTGGCAATGTAAGCATTGCTATTTCTAAGCGATATTGACGCAATAAATATTATGTTCACCATCTCACCTCTTATACTCACCCTATTTTTAGCACAGTACTAGAACGTATTCAGAGTCAGCACATTATGATCTACAGGGAGACAATTATTGAACCATAAGAAATAAAATCGTCATAACTTTTGAACGGTTTGCGTTAGGACGTTCAAACTGTACGGTTGGCCGCGTTGCATTATGGGAATTAGTATGCGCATGCTTGCACGAAGCCCACTTTCATTTGGATGGGTTCGTCAATAAGCAAACCTGGCACATTTGGCGGACTGAGAATCCACATGTTGCTGCTATCGAGAAATCTCTTCACCATCAACGGGTGACTGTGTGGTGTACAATTTCCAGTCACGGAATAATCGGTGCGATATTCCTTGATGGCACGTTGACTACCGAACGCTACGGGAAAGGTTTTGGTAGATGATTTCAACCCCGTTATCCAAAGTGACCAAGATTTCGACAAGATGTGGTTCATGCAAGACGGAACTCGACCCCATCGAAGGAGGAGAGTGTTTGATGTCCTGGAGGAGCATCTAGGGACCGCATTCTGGATGTGGGGTACCCAGAGGCCATTGGCGTCGGCCTCAATTGGCCGCCATATTCTTCGGAACACGTGTGACTCCTTATTGTGCGGCTATATTAAAGACAAGGTGTACAGAAATAACCCAAAAACCGTTTCTGAGCTAAAAACAGCCACTCAGGAGGTCATCGACAGCATCGACGCTCTAACACTTTAGCGTGTCTTGCAGAATTTCGCTATTCGTCTGCGCCACATCATCATCAATGATGGCAGGCATATCGAACATGTCATAACCTAAATCCGAATATCTCTAGTGACGTTTAGTTGAGAATATAGTGTGTGCACGCCGTAGTTTGTAACCAATTTACGTTTGTTTTTTCGTATAGTTCAATAACTGTCGCCCTCCATCTAGAACAAAATAACTTTCTCCGTGGAATCTGTATGGATTCCGAAAATATCGATCTTGCGGAACTGAATTTGAATTTTTAAATGCACGACACACTGTATGCCTCGCACGGGGCATAATTAGTAACTCCCCAAGCCCGATTCTTTGAAGAATAGAACTCCCATGTATATAATAGATTCACACGTGAAACAATTGAGTTGATGAATTGTGCGTCACACAATGATATAATTTTGCTAGTACTTTCAGAGGTATATCTGACAACTGTTCGCAAAATGTGCTGTGAATGTAGTTAGTAGTAAAGCAGTGACAAATTTAAATGTTATGCCTTATGCCCTGAAGTTTCACTGCATGAACAGCGAAAGCGTAGTAAGCGATAATTTTGTTCTTTCGTTACATTTTTTTTGGGGGGGGGGGAAGGGGGATATCAGCTATAAAAAGTTCCGAAATTGTTTGAAATTACGTGGCAAAATTTGTCGCTAAGTGCTCTCAGTCTCAAAAACTGGATGAATATACGAGGGCAGTTCAATAAGTAATGCAACACATTTTTTTTCTCGGCCAATTTTGGTTGAAAACACCGGAAATTTCTTGTGGAATATTTTCAAACATTCCCGCTTCGTCTCGTATAGTTTCATTGACTTCCGACAGGTGGCAGCGCTGTACGGAGCTGTTAAAATGGCGTCTGTAACGGATGTGTGTTGCAAACAACGGGCAGTGATCGAGTTTCTTTTGGGGGAAAACCAGGGCATCTCAGATATTCATAGGCGCTTGCAGAATGTCTACGGTGATCTGGCAGTGGACGAAAGCACGGTGAGTCGTTGGGCAAAGCGTGTGTCATCATCGCCGCAAGGTCAAGCAAGACTGTCTGATCTCCCGCGTGCGGGGCGGCCGTGCACAGCTGTGACTCCTGCAATGGCGGAGCGTGCGAACACACTCGTTCGAGATGATCGACGGATCACCATCAAACAACTCAGTGCTCAACTTGACATCTCTGTTGGTAGTGCTATCACAATTGTTCACCAGTTGGGATATTCAAAGGTTTGTTCCCGCTAGGTCCCTCGTTGTCTAACCGAACACCATAAAGAGCAAAGGAGAACCATCTGTGCGGAATTGCTTGCTCGTCATGTGGCTGAGGGTGACAATTTCTTGTCAAAGATTGTTACAGGCGATGAAACATGGGTTCATCACTTCGAACCTGAAACAAAACGGCAATCAATGGAGTGACGCCACACCCACTCCCCTACCAAGAAAAAGTTTAAAGCCATACCCTCAGCCGGTAAAGTCATGGTTACAGTCTTCTGGGACGCTGAAGGGGTTATTCTGCTCGATGTCCTTCCCCATGGTCAAACGATCAACTCTGAAGTGTATTGTGCTACTCTTCAGAAATTGAAGAAACGACTTCAGCGTGTTTGTAGGCACAAAAATCTGAACGAACTTCTCCTTCTTCATGACAACGCAAGACCTCACACAAGTCTTCGCACCCGAGAGGAGCTCACAAAACTTTAGTGGACTGTTCTTCCTCATGCACCCTACAGCCCCGATCTCGCACCGTCAGATATCCATATGTTTGGCCCAATGAAGGACGCAATCCGTGGGAGGCACTACGCGGATGATGAAGAAGTTATTGATGCAATACGACGTTGGCTCCGACATCGACCAGTGGAATGGTACCGTGCAGGCATACAGGCCCTCATTTCAAGGTGGCGTAAGGCCGTAGCATTGAATGGAGATTACGTTGAAAAATAGTGTTGTGTAGCTAAAAGATTGGGGAATAACCTGGTGTATTTCAATGCTGAATAAAACAACCCCTGTTTCAGAAAAAAAATGTGTTGCATTACTTATTGAACTGCCCTCGTATTATGGGTAATTTGCTCACTGTGAGGTACGATGGCTCAAGATATGTATACAGTTTCTATCTCTAATGCGTGTCTTACTGTGCTGAACCCTCAAAGTAAGATTATACTGCCTAATGAGTAGACTATGACAAACTTTAAAATTTTTGAAATCGCCCCATAATTATTATTGAAACACATAAAGTGAAATTTTGATTGCACCCGGAAGCTGTGAGATAAGCAATGTTAGATAAGCAGTATGAAACCGTGACTGGCTTACCATTTAGCACTTTGCTAATAGGCTTTCTTTGATTCGGTGTTTCTAGAATTTAGCAATGCTTGTTATTCGTTAGCTTCTTGTACACTGAAGTTACAATAGTCACTCGATAGCGATATGCGTATGTATAGATCGCGGTAGTACGGCGCAGACGAGGCACAAAAGGGCTGCTATTTGTACTCAGGTGATTCATGTGAAAAGGCTTCCGACATGATTATGGCTGCACGACTGGAATTAAAGACTTTGAATGCGGAATGGTAGTTGGAGCTGCAAGAATGGGACAATCCATTTCGGAAATCGTTAGGAAATTCAATATTCCGAGATTGACAGTGTCAAGAACGTGCCGAGAATAACAGATTTCAGGCATTACCTCTCTCCATGGAGGACGTAGTGGCTGATGGCCTTTACGTAACGACCGAGAGCAGCAGCGTTTGCGCATAATTTCCTGTGCTAAAGCCAAGATATACTGCGCAAAATAACGCCATGAACCAATGAAACCAATGTGGGACGTACGACGAGTGTATCCGTTACGACAGTGGCGAAATGTGGCGTTAAAGGTCTGCGGCAGCAGACGACCGACGCCAGTGCCTTTGCTAACTGCACATCGCCTCCAGCGCCTCTCCTGGATTTCTGATTATATCGGTTGGACCCTTGACTATTGCAAAAACTTGGCCTTGGCCGATAAGTCCCGATTTCAGTTGCTAAGGCTTAATGATAGGCCCCACGCAGATATGGGATCAAGTTTTCAACAAGGCCTGGTGCAAGCTGGTGTTGGCTCCATAATGCTGTGGGCTGTGTTTAGATCGAATGGACCGGTCCCTCTGGTGCAACTGAACCGATGATTGCCTGGAAGCGGTTATGTTCGGCTACTTGGAGACCATTTGCAGTCATTTATGGACTTCATGTTCCCAAACAATGATGGAAGGTTTGTTGTTGTTGTTGTGGTCTTCAGTCCTGAGACTGGTATGATGCAGCTCTCCATGCTACTCTATCCTGTGCAAGGTTCTTCATCTCCCAGTACCTACTGCAACCTACATCCTTCTGAATCTGCTTAGTTAGCCACACGACATTTCCATTTTACCTCTTGGTGTCGCTCTACGATTTTTACCCTCCACGCTGCCCTCCAACACTAAACTGGTGATCCCTTGATGCCTCAGAACATATCCTACCAACCGATCCCTTCTTCTAGTCAAGTTGTGCCATTAATTTCTCTTCTTCCCAATTCTTTTCAATACCTCCTCATTAGTTATGTGATCTACCCATCTAATCTTCAGCATTCTTCTGTAGCACCACATTTCGAAAGGTTCTATTCTCTTCTTGTCCAAACTACTTATCGTCCATGTTTCACTTCCATACATGGCTACACTCCCTACAAATACTTTCAGAAGCGACTTCCTGACAATTCTATACTCTGTGTTACCAAATTTCTCTTCTTCAGAAACACTTTCCTTGCCATTGCCAGTCTACATTTTATATCCTCTCTACTTCGACCATCATTAGTTATTTTGCTCCCCAAATAGCAAAACTCATCTACTCCTTTAAGTGTCTCATTCCCTAATCTAATTCCCTCAGCATCATGGAGGGTTTATGGATGACAATGAGCCATTTCACGGGTCGCAATTGTTCGCAATTGGTCTGAAGAACGTTCTGGACAATTCGAGCGAATGATCTGTTCATCCAAATCGCCAAATCCCATCGAACGTTTATGGATTTATCTGACTTGATCGAGAGCTCAGTTCGTGCACAAAATATTTGACGGGCAACACTTGTGCAATTATAGACGGCCTATAGAGGCAGCATGGTTCAGTATTTCAGCAGTGGACTTGCAACGACTTGTTGAGTCCATGCGACGTCGAGTTGCTGCACTATGCCGTTCAAAAGGAGGTCCGATACGACATTTGGATGTATCCCATGACTTTTGTCACCTCAGGGTACTTCCCGTTGAAAGCAGGGTGGCGAAAAATCTTACACTGCTGTCGATTCTTACAATAACTTAAAATGATTACTTTTCCGATCTCTGTCCGAAAAAAAAAATTCGCCAGAAAAAGATTTATGGTCAAGTAGTACACTTCTGCCGCCCCGAGAAAAGCAAAGGTGAAGCGAAGGTGAAACGGACGTGCCTGTGTAAGCATAACACTCGGCGGATTGCGCTGTATCATGCAGATCACGACACTGTGCTGGCAGGGACGGTGCTGTGAATCGTTCTTCCGCAAATTACCGGAGACACTGAGTGTCGACTATTGTGCCAAGAAAAGTTCTGACCTCACCATCCATTCACTAACACGTTCTGTAGGTGCCTTCTCGAAGAATGCTGTGGAGTACAAGACAATAACAGAAAAAGTAGCTTCACAAACTTGAATGTGGTTGTTAACAGCTACTGAGGGTGCATTTAGTTGATAAAGTAAACAGCCAACCAGTTGTCAGAAGTTTATTTACTTAAACGTGACCTATATTTCGACACTACTATGAGTATCATCTTCACAAGTGTACGCTGTTACCTTGCTTACATTAAAACATGTTACATGGATCACGAGCTAACCAACTCAAGTCACGTGCGGTAGCCACAGTTAAAACGTCCACTGAAATTTTAAAAGTGAGGTAGCTAGGCCGTTGAACAGAAGCAAACGCTGAACTCGAACTTTGACGTCTGCCTCTTCTCAACAGCCATAACTATCTCACTTCCACGGAGGGCACATCTGAATGGTTCAAATGGCTCTAAGCACTATGGAACTTAACATCTCAGGTCATCAGTCCCCTAGACTTAGAACTACTTAAACCTAACTAACCTAAGGACATCACACACATCCCTGCCTGAGGCACGATTCGAACGTGCGACTGTAGCAGCAGCGCGGTTCCGGACTGAAGCGCCTAGAACCACTCGGCCACAGCGGCCGGCGCCGCATCTGACTAATATCACTTTAATTTTGGTCCAATTTCCATTAAATACTCTCGTCGGTAGTTTCTAGCTTTACGATCATATACATTATCTTATCGATGGCATCTGGACACCAATTGGTGGACATTAAAATGAGATTTAGCCAACCTTCGCTTTTATAACCGCTCGAACGCTGCTGGAGACATTTTCATTGCGGTGTGTCATAAGTCTATGGAGAAATGGTAGGCCATTCTTCCTCATGAGCCGAAACCAGAGAAGATAGGGAAGTTGGACGCTGTGATCTAGAGTGAAGTCATATCATAACTCATCCAAAAGGTGTTTCATTTCGTTCAGGTCCGAACTATGGGTATTTATAGTCCATTTCAGGAAAGTATTGACCAAAAACCATTGCCAAACAATTGCTGTTTTGTCGCGCGGTACACAGTCATAATGATGCAAACTATCATGGTCGCCGCAGTGTTCTTCTACTGTACACGGTACAAAATGGTGTCAAATGTGTTCATATCCTTCCGCATTTGCCGGCCGAAGTGGCCGAGCGGTTAAAGGCGCTACAGTCTGGAACCGCACGACCGCTACGGTCGCAGGTTCGAATCCTGCCTCGGGCATGGATGTGTGTAATTTCCTTAGGTTGGTTAGGTTTAAGTAGTTCTAAGTTCTAGGGGACTTATGACCACAGCAGTTGAGTCCCATAGTGCTCAGAGCCATTTGAACCATTTGAACCTTCCGCATTTAGCACTTGCTTGAGCGCAATGTGGGTATCTCACCCCAACCAGGATAAACAACACTCTACCGTAACACCATCTCGTCTGTATTTCACTATCCATACTACACATGGTAGCTGGTAGCATTCTCCAGGCGTTGCCAAACCCAAAACCCTTCCTTCGGTTTGCCACTGTGTATATCGTGATCCAAACTCCAAATCATTCATTTCCAGTCATTCACTGCCTAATGGCGTCGCAGTTTACACCACCTGATGCGTCGCTATGGAAAAGGTGTTGCTTATGCTTTCTGTGGCAGCGTTGCATGCCTAGAGGTTGTCTGTTCAAATGGTCCTTTCTCAACACAGTAACCCCATGAACCAACTGCGGGAGAATTCCATACCAACTGTGCATGACAATATTCCTGAAACAATGTGTTGATCACAAAATATTGCTCCAGAAGTTGGACCATTACGGAATACGGGATGTAGCTCACAATTGGTTCACATCTTAGTTTAACAACAGACAGCAAAAGGTCATTATCGACAGTTTTGAGAATGGTTATGAAGTGGGATCGAAGTGGAACACAGTCAAGTGGGTGGTACCCCACGGATCAATGCTGGGGCCACTCCTCTTCCTTATTTATATAAGTGATATGCCCTCTAATAATACAGTGATTCTAAAATATTTTTGTTTGCTGATTACGTTAGATTGGTAGTAATGGACGGTGTGTGCAACATCGGCTCTGTTTCAAATAGTGCAGTTCATGACGTAAGTTCATGTCCTGTAGAAAATAAACTAACGCTAAATCACAGTAATACTCAGTTTTTACAGTTTCTAACACATAACGCAACAAGACCCGATGTTTTAATTTCACAGAATGGACGTATGATTAGTGAAAGTGAACAGTTCAAATTTGTAGGAGTTCAGATAGGTAGTAAAGCGTCGTGGAAAGCCCACATTCAGGATCTTGTTCAAAGACTTAATGCTGCTATTTTTACTATTCGAACGGTATTTGAAATAAGTGACAGTTCGAGTCGAAAAGTAGTCTATTTTGCTTATTTTCATTCACTTATGACGTATGGTATAATATTTAGGGATAACTCTTCCCCTTCCCAAAGGATATGTTGGGCTCAGAAACGGGCGGTTCGGTCAATAAGTTATGTAAGTTCACGAACCACTTGTGGACCCCTGTTCACTAGTCTGGGTATTCTTACATCGGCCTCTCAATATATATATTCTTTACTGTCGTTTCTTGTTAATAATATCAGCATATTCCCAAGAAGTAGCAGCTTTCCCTCATTTAATACTAAGCAGAAATCTAATCTTCATTTGGATCGCATCTCCTTGACTCTTGTGCATAAAAGTAGTGCAGTGTACTGCTGCATCCATTATCAATAAGTTACCTCTTAGCAGCAATCCACACGCTTTCAAATCTAAACTGAAGAGTTTCCTCATGGGTCACTCCTTCTGTTCTGTCGAGGAGTTCCTTGAAAAATTAAACTGATTCCTGTGTTATGTTGTTGATTGCGTTTACATAAACTTACGGCTTTTCTTTTCTTGTGTTCATAAATATTTTTTATCTGTTCTTACTTTTACGCTATAATTTCATGTACTGACAAGTTCCATGAACTTGGAGATTTTCTCCTCAATTTACTTCTAAGGAAGTACACGTGTGAAAAACAAATAATAAAAATACGAGCAAGATTCTCAGGGAAGACGCAGGAAGCGTCACAGAAAAGATCTTCGAAATGTTTCGACCCGTAGATTTAAGGCCGCCGATTTATATCGACCACGGCGAAAATTTACGAATATGCCTTCTACATAGTAATACGTTTCTTAGCAGTGGACTCGATGAAATAATCCTCAGCAAGAGTCTACCAATAATTAATCCAGTGCTTTCCTAAGCATCCTTTGACAGTCAAATATCCTCACACAAATTGATCTCAAGTTTGGAGAAACGTCGAGTGTGTAATTTTGCAGCAGACATACAACACACAAGAATGAAAAATACTCCTATCATAGCACAGGAGAGGCGACAGTGTCTTGAGAAGAATTAGGGATGCAAAAGAAGGGAACAAGCTTCAATAACATTTAAATCAATAAATTTTGACATATTCGCGCTTTTTACTTGTCATTACTAGTAACCGCGTCATTTAATACTCTGTCCATTCATAGTAATGTGTCCACCGCCTATGCTTGACATCAACATGCAATAAAAGCTCACAGAGTGCAGCAGTAGTAGTGGAGGGTACATAAAGCATTTCTGGAGGACGTGGAAAACGGTGCAGTCGTTCTCCTAATGTGAAAATTAAGATATTTCTCTGACATCCAGAAGGGCATGATCATTGGCCAAGGGTGGAAGTTTGTAAATTGTTCACGTGCCTCCATGGTTATACTGTGCATGGTAAAAAGACGCTATCCAAAACCAGCGCCAAGGTGCTCTATAGACTGTATATGACAGAGGTGAACGATGGCTGAGGAGAGGTGTACGGTCGAATAGACGTGCAACTGTTGAGCAAGTGACCGCCCAGATGGACCAGGAGGCTATCTACAGTGGCTCCTCAGTGACCGTCCACGGAATGTTGCTGCGAATGGGCCTCCGCAGCAGATGCTGGTTCATGCACCCAAGCCGACTGTTGTTCATAGACGATGGAGGTTTGAATTTGCACGACAGTACCCCAACTGAACGTCCACTGAGTGGCGACAGGTGGCTTTTTCAGATGAATCACGTTTTAGGCTCCATCAGACAGATGGCCACCATGCTGAAACAATTGTCACCAGAAGGGTCCAGGCTGGAGGACGGAGTGTTGTGGTGTGGGGAATGTTTTTGTGACATTCCCTGGGTGATCCTGTCATTCTGGAAGTCACTATGGGTAACACAAGTATGCATCTATTCTTTGAGACCATGTCCACCGGTACATGCAGTTTGTCACTATGGCATGTACCAGCAAGGACAATGCGAGATGTCACACAGCTCACAGCATACGTGAGTGGTTTGGAGAGCACCATGTTGAGTTTACTGTACTCCTCTCGCCACCATACTTCCCGGATTAAAAGCCAATCAAGAATATGTGGAACCAGAGGAACAGAGGAAACGTTTTGGTTTGGAAGCGAGGGGGAGCAGAGGTGAATGCCGCGCTACAGGGGGTTCCACGGAAGCCACTTGAGGGTCGTCCCAGGCAGGAGTCAACGACTCGGACGAGAGAGAGAGTAACGGGCCAGGCCACCAGGAGGAGGACAGAAAGAGCTTTAGAAAACTGCATTTCAGAATTCCAAACGGATATGAACAAAACCAGTGACGCATTCGATCACGTGAACTGTGAGTGGTACACAAGTGATAGACACATGTAACTTTTTAAGGTGTCTGGAGCGGGCACAAAACGTCCGATTGGCGAAAACGCACTGGGGAGGAGTAAAGTGCCGTGATTTCGACACTGTTTAATGGGAGAGAGTTTCCACAAAATGAGAGGAACGCTCCTATTGGCCGAAAAAGGCCATGATGTGGAGAACGAAAGAACCCAGTTGGGGAGACAGTTCGGCTATGAGAAAGACAAGATGCAAATTTTGAGGAGGCTCTTCTCTGAAATGGTGTCTAGTGCAGAATGGCGGGCATAACGCAGAGGAGAATTTTGTGTGAACACTGCATTCACAGTGGCTGACATCCATCAAGAAATTAGCTGTAGCGTCATTGAGCCCCAACTGTGGAGAAACAAACCAGCCAGTTAGCTAACTGTTCTTGCAGGAACTGTGAGGGCTTTATATGCACGCTGCTCCAGCCATGCCCATGTTGTTGTTATTGTTTTGTTGGAAGAGACTAAACTGCGAGGTCATCGGTCTCGTCGGATCAGGGAAGGACAGGGAAGGAATTCGGCCGTGCCCTTTCAAGGGAACCATTCCGGCATTTGCCTGGAGCGATTTAGGGAAATCAGGGAAAACCTAAATCAGGATGGCCGGACGCGGGATTGAACCGTCGTCCTCCCGAGTGCGAGTCCAGTGCATGCGCATGTATATAGCCATAGTCTGAGACTAGGGATGAGTTCATGTTTTCTCGCATATTGAGAAACATAGGGAGAGTTTCTGCTGGAAAATTCAGCAAAGGTTTAATTAGTTTTAAAGGAATTTCAGAGGGCGAGAGCAGCCAGGCAGACGACAGCTCATTGCAGCTAAGGTAACTACCATGTGCAGAGGTGTAAACTTGTTGGTTCACCAGCTTGCGTCCACTATAAACTCGAGCGACCTTGGGTAATCTTTTTCTCAACTCGTCACAAAACTAACCATCCTCTGTAGATTTGATTGTCATCCTAAAAATAGTACCAAACTTTGAACCGGAATCGGATGATTTATTGTAGTACTGGCCAACATCGTAATGTAATCGTAAGAATAATTTTGTAAAGAAACTTCTAGTTAAAATTTAATATTGTTGTGCTTAGGATTATTTAACTTTCTGAGAGTTAAAATTTAATACTATTGTGTCTAGGATTAGTTCGGTTTCAGAGGACGAGATGCATTATTTTGACAACTGTCTTAACATTGTCACATTGTAAACTGTGTAAAAGCGTGTGTTTCCGTGATAAGATTGCAATATTAAACAATGTCATAACTGCTTACACAGTTGTGTTCAGTCACAGAATAAGCAACCACCTAAACGTAACCATACATGAACAATGAAGCATAATGGAATCCAGTTCTGGTTCTGCCTTTTTTCGAGTAATCCTTGAGGACTACTCCTTGGGAATCCAATCACTTTAACAGCTGACAAAATGGTCGTTGCCTTATTCAGTGCGCTTTACAAGCCTTTGTCCATTACATTGGCTCCTGTTTTGATTCTGGTATGTAGTAATGGATCCAGTTTCATCAACAGTCACAAATCGGCGCAAAACATCTTGCAGATTGCCGTGTAGCATAGCCAGACATTGTGTTGATATGTTGTGGCGGATGCGCTTTTGGTCAACTGGCCAATTGCGGCACCCACCTTGCACACAGCTTCTTCATAACCAATTCTTCATGCAGGGTATTACACACGCGCTCGGTTGAGATGCCTACTGTCTCAGCAATCTCACGAAATTTTTTACGGCGGTCTTGCATTAGCAGATCATGGATTTTGTCCGTGGTTTCCTTTGTGGGAACCTCAATTGGATGGCTTCAGTGTTTGTCCAGCCTTGTTTAAATTCATTAATCCAAGAGTAAATAGTCTTCAGTAAAGCTTCATCCAGTTCTGTTTTGATTTGTGTGGCAGTCTACTCCTTCAAATGAAAGTTTTTAATAACGGCATGATACTCGATTTTCCCAGTTTTCAATTGCAGTCAAACACTGACCAGTTCAGATGGCTGTCAACACTGAACTATACATAGTACATTGTTGAAATTCTTTATAACACCCTTAGAATAATGGAGCTTATCAGCTATTGAAACACAACAAAAATGTTTCATTTTTTCATGTAAATTTACTTAACTAAATAATCCCCCCTCGTTCATTTAGTTTTGAGTCAGAACATAATTTAGTGTTTTGTTAAGTCGGTATACTGGACTGCTCATGTAATTGGCTATTGATCTGACAGGTGTGTTTCTTTTATGACAGTTTCTGGACTGTGATCATGGTTTGGGTGCAGATACGTTCATCATGGTTCAGATGCTTTTTCTCTTGTATCAAATAAAAAATATGTTTTATTCAGGCCTTTTTAATTAGAGCTTGGAATCGTACAGTTGGGTCTTCATCTAATGAAAAATACAAATATCACGTATGATTGGAAACACCCAAAACTAGTCTAGGAAAATAAACTACTACCAAAAAGTAGCTTATGTCAGACAATTATCAATAGGACATATTCACAAATACAATAGCAACAAACTTTCACAGCTTTGAAAATCTCATGATTTATTTGGTATAAAACCGATGTATACTCAACCCATTATAAGCATTTCACTTAGCTCTAAGATGGTGAACACAAGTCTGCAGACAATGTCAGTGTTAGCATAGAATGAGTGAAGATTTTCACTTAAGTGTGGGAAAGTCAGTCTGTCTGTTTCTTTTCTTAGTGTAGCATCTATCTCTTTCTGTATTGACTTCCCTCTGCCTCCCAAAATATGTCACATTTGTTGCTGGCAGTAGGTTTGGTCAGGGTGCGAATGGCGCCTTTTCCTGGCTGGAATGTTTCTCAAGGGCAGGCAGGCAGGCAGAAAACCAGTCTGCGTAGGCTCACCTGCTGGAGGGTGGCTGACCAGTGTCCTTTGTTAAACTGAGGTTGTAATTTTATAGAACTCCCATTTTCGAGACTCTTAGTTCTCATAATACTGTATGGAAAAAATTGGAAATTCAAAATGTGAACTTATTCATATAAACGCTTTTACTAAACATTTTTTTGGGGGAAGGGGGGAGAAGTGTCCCGACCTCATGTCCTCCTCTCCTACACCACCTTCACCCTCAGCCCACTCGAATCTGTGTCTTGTGTGCACTCTGCGTATCCACTTTTGCTGGTTGGCAGCGCAGTATGAGGCAAGTGCAGAGTGAACCCCCCCCCCCCCCCTTCCCCCACCCTCTCCTATGGTACCTTGCTCTGCGCCTCACTATCCTTCACTGTCCCTCTTCGAAAGCGTCAAAGAAAACTTGCGCAGATAGTATCTAATTTTAGAAAATGTCACGACCTTAATGGTTCTCGCTACGATTTGTTCTCGGAAACGAAGAGGCTGTACCTAGTGATTCTTCCAGCATTAGAGCGGCATTGTTCTTCTCACCGAGTTTGCACAGCGATTCCAAAAACATGTTTACGTCACTTATCTCGTAGTGTAGTGCGAGCACTCGGCTGCAGTTTCCACCTTGTTTTAGGAACACTAATGCCGTATGTCACAAAGTAATCCGATAGTGTGACGAAGGTAGTACGCAACATTTACGACCTAGTTCGTCGGTAAGGTCTTAGAGATAATCTTGTTCCGCTGCAGAAGGAAATAGTAGCACCGTATAAAGGAGACCGCAGAACGGCATCTGTCAAGTATTTGCTTCCAGCCGCAATGATGAAGAGCCTGGTTTTCGCACTTGTGCTGGTTGCTGCAGGATTCGGTAAGAGAGACACAAACTTAGCAATGGAACTACAGTGCTGTTTATATGACAGGTATGTCGGGTACTATCGAATCAGTAAGTTTTTCCAAAACGCAATATTTTTTGAAGTTGTATTGAACATTCTTCACATGAAGATACCTTACTTAGTCAATATGCACTGTCTGATGATGTTCACCTCGATAGCTGACTGGCGCCGGCAAGGTAGTTCAGCGACTTCGTTCAGCGTGTTAGCTGCCTCCTGTAGTAAAAAACAACTGAGTGAACGGATCAACGTTGAACTTGAACAGGTGTCGTGGGACGTCCGCCCCGAACAAATACAACGAACAATAACGAACAAAATTAGATCAAGGAAAAAAGTGGTCAGCGCGACGGAGTGCCATGCACAGGGGCCCCGGTTGGATTCCTGGCAGGGTCGGAGATTTCCTCCGCTCAGGGACTGGATGTTGTGTTGTCTTCATCAACATCAACTCATCCCCATCGACGCGCAAGTCGCCGAAGCGGCGTCAACTACAAAGACTTGCACCAGGCGATCGGTCTACCCGACGGGAGGCCCTAGCCACACAACATTTCATTTTCACTGTCTGATCGAAAGTATCCGGACATCTATTAGTTGATATTAGTATGGTGTGTGTCCGCTCTTCGCTTTTGTGATGGCTAGAATCCTAGTTGGGACACTTTCGACGAGGTGTCTGAATGTTTAAAGATAAAAGCTAGTCCATTCTCTTATGCAACACCCGAAACCAGAGAAGGTAGTGATATTGGACACTAGGGTCTGGAGCAAAGTCAACGTTCCAACTCATCCGAAAGATGTTATCTTGCGGGCAGGTCGAAACTCTGGGCAGGCCAGCCCATTTCAGGAATTTATTGTCAATAAACAATTTCCTCACAGATGCCGCTTTATGACAAGGTGTTCTGTCATACTGATACTGTCATCGTCTCCGAATTGTTCCTCTGCTGTATGTAGTACACAGTCTTGTAGAATGTGTTCATATCCTTCCATTTGAGGGGGGACCACACCCTAACCACGAAAAACACCCCAATACCCTAATACTGTCTTCTCTGTACTCCACTGTGGCACTGCGCTTGATGGCATGATATCATTCACCACATCCGAATGCTAAAATCGGATTACCACAGGATACAGCATGGTTCATCACTCCAAATTATTCACTTCCAGTCATCCACAGTCCAGTGGCGTCGCTCTTTACGTTACATCTGACTACAGCAATGTGTTGCGTGTGAGGAATGCTCGACCACTGTAGCTCATTAGTTTTGATTTCCTACACACACTCGTTGATAGTACTATGCAACTTGTCGATATGATACGGTATTTACAACCACGTTCCGCGATGCTCCACGGTCCGTCAGTCACTAAACAAGGTGTGCTGGTTTCGGTTTAGCTTTGGTCGTTCCTCCGCGTTTCCTCTTCACCATCACATCACCAGCTGTACAAGGATTGAAATGTCCCTGATGGATTTTTTCCTCAGATGACAACAGGCGACTCGTCCTCGTTCGATGTCAATCAGCACGCGTGACCGACAAATTCTGGTGTTATTTCTACTCTACTGACAACACAATGCTCCATGCCTCTCTTAAAACTGGTGCGTCAACCTTTCGTGACATTTAGTGCTCAATTACACTTTACATAAGGGTATCAAGATAGTTTTAATCAACTAGTGTATATCATAAATGGAAGTGTAGCTTGTCCTTGCGTGTCGCTGTAATCGATATGGTACGATAGCAGTCCCTGCCCCATCGTGAAGACGGTTTCGGTTCAGAACTGCAGTTCGAAGATTGTGGGTGCCAAAAGAGGATATCACACTATTGGAATTCTTATGGCAAGTCACTGAAACAGCTGGAAATTGTGTGCCGCAGTGACCTGCTGGCCAGAACGTTCGTTCTGGAACGTTCCAGAATGTTGGAGAATGTTCCACAATACTTAGAATCTTCCAGAAGATTCGAGAATGTTCTGGAATGTCTCAGTGATGTGAAGCGAAGCTTCTTTTTCCCAGTAATAGAATTATAAAATTCTGTGTAGTAAGAATATACTTTCGTTTATTTTTAAGTATTTTTTCACCCTTCGCAATTTGGTCGTTTTAATTTTTGGAGGACTGCATCAGATATTAAATTGTAGTGTATAGAAAAGAAGTTTTTACTGCAAAAAGTTTTAACTGGATCGTAAATGCTTATAAACTTGAGCCAGTCCATCAACTCGCTTGGTTTGTCTAGGTATCTATCGATTTTTTCGGTGCTGGAACCTGCAACTGCTTGTTGCAAACTCGTGGATTCAGCCGTCCTCGGCATTATATCTTCATCTTATCATAAAATCATAGGCCTAGTACTAATCTTCACAGATTTAATTTTTCTTTTATTGAACCGATGCTTATTTTCATTTAATCGGCCTGTGTGCACACTGGATTTAAGAACTCATCTTTACTGAAAGACACAAGCTGCCTATTTAAATTTTTACCACGATCGTACAACACTGTTAACTGTTCATACTCAACCTCACCACAGAAAACATATTATTTCCTAAAACAGATTTTATGCTCTCAAAACAAATTGGCTCTGAGCACCATGGGACTTAACTTACGAGGTCATCAGTCCCCTAGAACTTAGAACTACTTAAAACTAACTAACCTAAGGACATCACACACATCCATGCCCGAGGCAGGATTAGAACCAGTGACCTTAGCGGTTTATGTGTTATCTGTTTTCTTTTTACGGTACGCTCCGAAATTGCTTTGTCAGATACAACCCAAACGTACTGCTCTGATAGCTTATCATTCTCGTTTTTATTACTTGGGTTAATCATTGTCAAAGTCTGAAATATAATCAACAATACCAGTTATATTTAAAGATAGACAAAAAATGTGATGTTACTTACTTGCAAACAAAACTCAACACGCCCAAGTGCACCAAGAAACTAGATAGGGAAAGATAAATTGCCACTACGAAAAGTTCTGTTGCATTGACTCAAAATCATGTGAGTGGCCTTGTTCCCCCATATCTCACATTTTAGTGATGCGTCAGGTGCTGTCACTAGTGCTATAGTTCAGAATTATCTCTTGTCCGATACAGTCGGCTGTCCAACGCTTGCCGACCTTTAACGTCCCGTGTAGAACACATCTATCCTCAGCAATAGTGCGACTGTAGGATACGTGGGAAGAGGTTGCCTAAATATCCAGTTTCCTTGGAACGGAAAAGCTTCTGTCTACAAATCAAAACAGATTTATAAAATCAGCTTGATGAAGGAAAATAGGCAGATTCCATATTCCTAATTTTCCGAAAGCGTTTAACACGGTGCTACAGTGCAGACTGTTACCGAAGATTCACGGATACGGAATTGGTTCCCAGATATGTAAGTGGCCGAAACACTTCTTGAGTAATAGAATCCAGTTTGTTGTCCTCGACGGCGATTACTAATCAGAGACAAGGGTATCGTCAGGATTGCTCCAGAGAGGTGTGTAACGACCGCTCCTCTCCTCTACCTACGGCAGCGATGTGACGGATGGAGTGAGCAGCGATCTCTGGTTGTTTGCTAATGACCATATTGTATAAGGCACGGTGTCGTCGTTGAGTGGCTGTAGGAGGATACGAGATGATTTAGACAAATTTTTTAGTTGGCGTAATGTATGGCAGTTAGGAAAATGTAACTTAGTGCACATGAGTAGGAAAAACAAACCTACACTACTGGCCATTAAAATTACTACACCACGAAGATGACGTGCTACAGACGCGAAATTTAACCGACAGGAAGAAGATGCTGTGATATGCAAATGCTTAGCTTTTCAGAACATTCACACAAGGTTGGCGCCGGTGGCGACACCTACAACGTGCTGACATGAGGAAAGTTTCCAACCGATTTCTCATACACAAACAGCAGTTGACCGGCGTTGCCTGGTGAAACGTTGTTGTGATACCTCGTGTAAGAAGGAGAAATGCGTACCATCAAGTTTCCGACTTTGATAAAGGTCGGATTGTAGACTATTGCGATTGCGTTTTATCGTATCGCGAAATTGCTGCTCGCGTTGGTCTAGATCCAATGACTGTTAGCAGAATATAGAATCGGTGGGTTCAGGCGGGTAATACGGAACGCCGTGCTGGATCCCAACGACCTCGTATCACTAGCAGTCGAGATCACAGGCATCTTATCCGCATGGCTGTAACGGATCGTGCAGCCATGTCTCGATCCCTGAGTCAGCAGATGGGGACGTTTGCAAGACAACAACCATCTGCACGAACAGTTCGATGACGTTTGCAGCAGCATGGACTATCAGCTCGGAGACCACGGCTGCGGTTACCCTTGACGCTGCATCAGAGACAGGAGCGGCTGCTACGGTCGCAGGTTCGAATCCTGCCTCGGGCATGGATGTGTGTGATGTCCTTAGGTTAGTTAGGTTTAAGTAGTTCTAAGTTCTAGGGGACTGATGACCACAGATGTTAAGTCCCATAGCGCTCAGGGCCATTTGAACCATTTTGAACAGACAGGAGCGCCTGAGATGGTGTACTCAATGACGAACCTGGGTGCACGAAAGGCAAAACGTCATTCTTTCGGATGAATCCAGGTTCTGTTTACAGCATCATGATGGTCGCATCCGTGTTTGACGACATCGCGGTGAACGCACATTGGAAGCGTGTATTCGTCATAGCCATACTGGCGTATCACCCGGCGTCATGGTATGGGGTGCCATTGGTTGCACGTCTCGGTCACCTCTTGTTCGCACTGACGGCACTTTGACCAGTGGACGTTACATTTCAGATGTGTTACGACCCGTAGCTCTACCCTTCATTCGATCCCTGCGAAACCCTACATTTCAGCAGGATAATGCACGACCGCATGTTGCAGGTCCTGTACGGAGCTTTCTGGATACAGAAAATGTTCGACTGCTGCCCTGGCCAGCACATTCTCCAGATCTCTCACCAACTGAAAAGGTCCGGTCAATGGTAGCCGAGCAACTGGCTCATCACAATACGCCAGTTACTACTCTTGATGAACTGTGGTACCGTGTTGAAGCTGCATGGGCAGCTGTACCTGTACAGGCCATCCAAGCTCTGTTTAACTCAATGCACAGGCGTATCAAGGCCGTTATTACGGCCATAGGTGGTTGTTCCGGGTACTGATTCTCAGGATCTATGCACCCAAATTGCGTGAAAATGTAATCACATGTCAGTTCTAGTATAATACATTTGTCCAATAAATACCTGTTTATCATCTGCATTTCTTCTTGGTGTAGCAATTTTAATGGCCAGTAGTGTATAATGCTCGAATACAATATTAGTAGTGCGCTGCTTGACACAGCCACGTCAATTAAATATCTAGTCTTAACATTGGAAAGCGATAGGGAACGGAACATGGATGTAAGAAAGGTAATAGAGAAGGAGAATTGAGGACTTCAGTTTCTTGGAGAATTCTAGGAAAATGTAACTCATGTGGAAAGGAGACCACGTATAGAACACTGGTGCGACTCGTTATTGGGAGCTGCTCGAGTGTTTGGGATCTTCACCAGGTCGGTCTAAAGAAAGACATCGAATTAGTTCAGAAGCGGGCAGCTAGATTTGTTACCGGTAGGTTCTAACAACACGCAAGTATTGTGGAAATGCTTCGTAAACTCAAATGAGAATTCCTGAATGGAAGAGGACATTCTTTTCGCGAAACACTGTTGAGAAAATGTAGAGAAACGGCATTTGAGACTGATTACAGAATAATTCCACTAGCATCAACGTACAGTTCGCGTAAGGACCACGAAGACAAGAGAAAACAGGGCTCGCACGTAGGCATACAGTCGTTTTTCTCTTACTACATAGGTAACAGGAAAGGAAATGACTAGTGGTGGTACAAGATACCCTCCGCCATGCACCGTATGGTGGCATACGCAATACAGATGCAGACAGTTCTAATGCTGTACGTGAAAAGAATCATGCTGGTTTAGAATGTAATACTGGTCAGCGGGAGAGTAATTTTCTCATATTTAAATTGATTTTGACTTGTGATAATAGTTTCTGATGTGAAACTTTTAGACGGAAGAGGTCTTATATCCAGTTATAACATATTTAATATCATTTATAAGACAGTTCGCTACCTCGAATAATCGTTATTTTTTTTCAAATAAGAAGATCATAATCTTATATTAGGAGTTATAAATTAAAAACACGCTAAAGACTACAGAAGAAACATTACAAAGAGATAAAAGGAGCACAATTTAGGTTTAGACAGATGCTGGGTACCAGAAAGGCATTAGCTGCAACGAAAATATTGTCCAGAACTGCTATAGATAATAAATTAGCTTTTGATCGCATATAGCATCATAAAATAATGTAGCCGCTCGGTTTTGTAGTTCAGAATAACGTACAATGTTTTGAAAACGTATACTGCAACGAAACTGTGTGGGTAACTTCGTATAAGCTGTCTTCAACTCAAGACAAATCAGGTGAGTGGCAACACAGGGCTGAGGGATATCAGACTTAGAAATGAACAGAAAGTGGATCAACAATATCCACTGTAATGACTGTGTTGTCGTAATTGCTGATGATACAGAGGATCTATAACAACTAATCGACGTAATTAGAGAACACAGTAATTAATGGGCCTAGATATCAATACCAAGAAATGAAACTTGTTATCATCCCATGGAACCTGAACTTAATTCGAGACCCTAGCACAACATTTAATCCGGCCTGTTCAACAGTAACGTTACAGCTTCCACTTGGAGTGATTCTGATGAAGAGGAAAACTGGAATGAACCGTTGCCTAATGTTCAGAGTGGGGAATCTGTATTCTGTATCAAATATCTTTGGGAAGTTGCCTACGCAGTTAAGGCAAGAAACTGGGATTCGCTAGAAATTAAGAAGGAAAAAAAATTCTTATAACCCCTCTTGTAGTCGAACATTACAGGATTGTTTTTCCTCCTCGTCTGCTTTAACCTTGATTTTTTTCTACATTTAGTGAAAGATGCGATTCATCACCCCAAATATACTACTCATCCGCCCTGTATCCTCCTACAATCACTCAACGACACCAATTTCGTATACTGTACAGAGTCATCTGTAAACAGATCGCTGTTCACCCCGTCCGTCTGATCATTTATCAATATAGAGAACAACAGGGGTCGTAGCACACTTCCATGGGACACTGACGACGATACCCCTGTCTCTGATGAGCACTCGCAATCGAGGACAAAGTACTTGGTTCTATTACTTAAGAAGCCTTCAAGCCACTCACATATCTGTGAACTTATTCCATATGCTCTTACCTTCGTTAACAGTCTGCATTGGGGCACTATGACAAACACTTCTCGGATATCTAGCAATATGAGATCTGCCTCTTGCGCTTCATCCATAGTTCGCAGGATATCAAATGAGAAAAAGGCAGGCTGAGTTTCGCACTAGCGATGCTTTCTAAATCAGGGTAGATTTGTGGACAGAAGCTTTCCCGTGGCAAGGAAATTTGTTGTATTCAAACTTAGAAAATCATCAGGAATTCTGCAGTAATCTCAAGTTAAGGCCACTAGCCTGTGATTTTGCGGGTTCGTTCTTTTATCCTTCGTATATAGGGGTGTCACCTGCGCTGTTTTCCAGTCGCTAGGGACTTCGCGCTGGGCGAGAGATTGATATATAAAATTGACAAAATAAGCTTATTTTGTCAATTTTATATATGAAAAGAGCGGCTCGGCTTCATCTAATCGAATGTACCATCACGTGATGTAACAAGGCTCACTATTTCTGAAGAAGATATTTTTACAAATATGGATACCTAGTTCAAAGGGCAACTGGTTAGCTGATTTTTGAACGTCTTCGGATGTACGTAGTTACTGTTTCGCAGCCATGTTTAACATTTTCATAACTGACTTATTTAGTTTCATAACCGAGAAAGATCTTTAACATAATTGTGAATTGTGTGGATCGGAATATTGTACCAATTTTGGCACCTCATTATGGAAACTTGGGAAATCTACCTGAGGAGAGCAATTAGACGTACTGGACGGTTTTAACAAAAAAAAAAAAAAAAGACGCTGAAACTGGAATTATGTTACTTGTCAATTAGTTACATCCATACATGTATTGGGGTGCCTTCAACTTGAAATGGCAAATGTTCTCGAAAACAGTTCGAAAAGAGATGGAAGACTGACAATATCCTCAAAACATTTATAAAACTATTCTTTCAGTTCTTGCAAGGCCACGGTGAATTCTTTAAACATCACACTTTCTTTAACGCCAGTGACCTTAGGAAAATGGACTGCCTTTGTCAAATGTGTCCCTTCTACAACGAGATATTCTTTTTAAGTGCATCCCCATCAAATCAGAAAGAAGCTATCTTGCAAGATTTTACTGTGAGCAATGTGCAGTCATGTCCACTTAGCCCGCCCTGTTAGCAGCGCCGTCTAACGCGCTGCTTCCCGAGAGGGAAGGCGTGCCGGTCGTAAGAGCTGATCGTAGGATTAGAGTGTGGCGCAGACCCCACGAAGCCATGAACCCAGGTTGTCAACAAGGCACTGTGGAAGGTGGCGGTGGCTCCATAATGGTGTGGACTGTATTTACATGGAATGGACTGAACCTCTGGTCCAACCGAACCGATCATAGACCGTCTGCAGCCATTCAAGGACTTCCTATTCCCAAACAACGATGGAATTTTTATGGATAACAATGCGCCATGTCACCAGGCCACAACTGCTCGCGATTGGTTTGAAAAACATTCAGGACAGTTCGAGAGAATGATTTGGCCACTCAGATCGCAGACATGAATCCCATCAAACATTTGTGGGACACAATAGAGAGGTCAGTTCGTGCAGAAAATCCTGCATCAGCAACACTTGCGCAATTATGGACGGCTCTAGAAGCAGCGTGGCTCAATATTTCTGCAAGGGACTTGCAGCCGCTTGTTGAGTCCATGCCACGCCAAGGTGCTGCAATACGCCCAGCGAAAGAGGTTCAGATGGTTCAAATGGCTCTGAGCACTATGGGACTTAACATCTGAGGTCATCAGTCTCCTAGAACTTAGAACTACTTAAACCTAACTGACCTAAGGACATCACACGCATCCATGCCCGACACAGGATTCGAACCTGCGATCGTAGCAGCAGCGCGGTTCCGGACTGAAGCGACTAGATCCGCTGCGGTCGGCGGCGAAATAGGGTCCGACACGATATTAGAAGGTATCCCAAGACTTTTGTCACCTCAGTGTATGAGAAGTCTTGTCTGCTGTTGTCCATGGCCTCCAGTGCTGGCCAAGTTGATGTCGCTTGCTTCACTCGCCTGCGACTCGACACACATTTCAGCCAACGCCACTCCTAACCAAGGCGTGGCGCTGTATTCGACATTCTTACCAGTCACGTGTACCCTCCCCGCGCCAGGAATGCGTGATCAGCGCTGGCACCAACAGACAAGTGGGACGCGAATTCAAAACAACGAATTAAATCAATTTCAAAGCACTTTGCATGGACACAGACAGATGTTTGAGGTTTTTATGGAGATCATGAAGGACGATAGAGTAATGTTATGATTGATTGCAGAAGCAGTACACACTTTACATACCTTCTGGAATTTTTAAAGTTATGTTTCCAGGGTCTACCTTTGACCTTCTCAACGGATGAGGTGAGAAGTATGCTCTTGCTATTACAGTGGCGCCGTATCCGCGCTATGAGGAGGTGGTGCGCAGCCCCAAGGACTTCGACCTGCTCTACAGCTCGACGTCAGGACCTCACAACGAGACGTGGTACTTTGCCTCCGTAGTCAACCTAACGTCCATCATCATCCCGTCGCAGATCTTCAACTTCTGGAGCTCAGGTAGGGACAGAGTTAATGGCTTCGAAGTATCTGAAAAGTATTCAGTCGTTACGGAATCTGTGGCAAATTGATTAAGTGCCAAGCTCGAGCTCCAAAGGTTCGGGGCTCGATCCCTGGTTAGTCCCACAATCTTTGCCTGTTACATGTAGAGTCTGGGAAGAATTATTGCTTAAACACCTCTGCACACCTGTAATTAATCTCATATCCCTACTGGAGCGAAACATACGGGATTGGAGTATATTTCTAAATCCATCACTTCAAGTTGGTTCTTAAAAGTTTGCAAGTAAGCTTTCGAAGGACAGTTTATGTTTATCTTCAAGTGCTTGGCAGTTTAGATTTTTAGCGTCTCCATGATTCTCTCCCATGGCTCAAAAACAGTGATCATTTGTACATCGGTTCTTTACACACATACAATATCTCTTGTTAGTCCTATTTGGTACGGATCCCACACACTTGAGTAATAGTGCAGCATGGGTCGCACTTGTGTGCTCCTAAGAAACTCTTTTGTAGACCGACTGCATTTTCCTAGTAGTCTACCAATGAACCTATGTCTGCCACCTGCTTTTTCTATGACTGACCCTATGCGATCGCTCTGTTGCATATCCCTAAAAAACTGCGGGTAAATTCTACACCACAAAGAACGGTATCCCACAGGGATCGGTTCTATCCTCGCTTTTGTTTACCTTGTACCTTGTACACCAGCGACATAGTCGCCACTGATTCCATAGTTTTCGGTTCGTCGACGATCTAGCGACAGCGACTCAAAATACACTCCTGGAAATGGAAAAAAGAACACATTGACACCGGTGTGTCAGACCCACCATACTTGCTCCGGACACTGCGAGAGGGCTGTACAAGCAATGATCACACGCACGGCACAGCGGACACACCAGGAACCGCGGTGTTGGCCGTCGAATGGCGCTAGCTGCGCAGCATTTGTGCACCGCCGCCGTCAGTGTCAGCCAGTTTGCCGTGGCATACGGAGCTCCATCGCAGTCTTTAACACTGGTAGCATGCCGCGACAGCGTGGACGTGAACCGTATGTGCAGTTGACGGACTTTGAGCGAGGGCGTATAGTGGGCATGCGGGAGGCCGGGTGGACGTACCGCCGAATTGCTCAACACGTGGGGCGTGAGGTCTCCACAGTAGATCGATGTTGTCGCCAGTGGTCGGCGGAAGGTGCACGTGCCCGTCGACCTGGGACCGGACCGCAGCGACGCACGGATGCACGCCAAGACCGTAGGATCCTACGCAGTGCCGTAGGGGACCGCACCGCCACTTCCCAGCAAATTAGGGACACTGTCGCTCCTGGGGTATCGGCGAGGACCATTCGCAACCGTCTCCATGAAGCTGGGCTACGGTCCCGCACACCGTTAGGCCGTCTTCCGCTCACGCCCCAACATCGTGCAGCCCGCCTCCAATAGTGTCGCGACAGGCGTGATTGGAGGGACGAATGGAGACGTGTCGTCTTCAGCGATGAGAGTCGCTTCTGCCTTGGTGCCAATGATGGTCGTATGCGTGTTTGGCGCCGTGCAGGTGAGCGCCACAATCAGAACTGCATACGACCGAGGCACACAGGGCCAACACCAGGCATCATGGTGTGGGGAGCGATCTCCTACACTGGCCGTACACCACTGGTGATCGTCGAGGGGACACTGAATAGTGCACGGTACATCCAAACCGTCATCGAACCCATCGTTCTACCATTCCTAGACCGGCAAGGGAACTTGCTGTTCCAACAGGACAATGCACGTCCGCATGTATCCCGTGCCACCCAACGTGCTCTAGAAGGTGTAAGTCAACTACCCTGGCCAGCAAGATCTCCGGATCTGTCCCCCATTGAGCATGTTTGGGACTGGATGAAGCGTCGTCTCACGCGGTCTGCACGTCCAGCACGAACGCTGGTCCAACTGAGGCGCCAGGTGGAAATGGAATGGCAAGCCGTTCCACAGGACTACATCCAGCATCTGTACGATCGTCTCCATGGGAGAATAGCAGCCTGCATTGCTGCGAAAGGTGGATATACACTGTACTAGTGCCGACATTGTGCATGCTCTGTTGCCTGTGTCTATGTGCCTGTGGTTCTGTCAGTGTGATCATGTGATGTATCTGACCCCAGGAATGTGTCAATAAAGTTTCCCCTTCCTGGGACAATGAATTCACGGTGTTCTTATTTCAATTTCCAGGAGTGTAGTACGGTAGAAGAAGGTGAACAAACACTTACTCACGCTCTAGGAAAGACAGGCCCTTAATACAGAAAGTGGATACTTTGCCCGGACCCTACTAAAAAAGAAGTCAGCTCTTTACACCTTACCAGGAGAATGGCAAACAGAGAATTGAATTAACGTGTCGAAACAAACAAAAAAAAAAAAAAATTACAACGTAGTCGACATCTTAAATATTTTGATGTGACTCTCGATAGATCCCTGGCATTTAGGAAACACATAGAACTAATAGAATATACACTAAAATCAAGAATAAAATATTAATAAAACTAGTTGGTGTTAGCTCCTATTTGGAATCTAATGCAAACACCTTAAGAATTGCAGCACACGCACTTGTGTATCCTGCCATCAAATACTGATCTTCTGTTCGGAGTAGAAGTTGCCATGCCAACAAAATAGGTATCCATCTAAATGACACCATGAGGATCGGGAGAGGAACTCTTAAATTCACACCAATAATCTGGCTGTCAATAATCGCCAATACTGCCCCTTCATCTCTCCGACGACAACAGGCAGTAACAAATGAACTGATAAAACTCAAAAGCCCCAGAGACTTACCATCTCATGAAACGCTAAACAGTTCACCACGCTCCGACTAAAATCTACAGAAAAAGCTGGGTAAACAATGGCTAACTCGCCGCAAAAAGCTATAATCTGAAAGATGAGTGGAAAAATCATAGACGTCTTTCCATACGCATAAGAAGTTGGATAAAATAGATAAGGCCATCCAACACCAGGGAGCGAACTAACCAAGAAAAACATGGAGCTCTCTCAACCGTATCAGAACTGGCCTCGCCGTGACCAAAGCAATGCTGCACAAATAGGAAATTACCGATGATGAGTAAAGCGACTGCGGAACGTCGTAACAGACACAGGAGCACATTTTGCACGGCTGCCAAAGAAGAAAATTCATGTGCACTTGGAAAGACCTCGTGGACGCCACACCTGCAGCAATTAAAAGATTGGAGTCTTTGAATATCCAACTATGATGGAAAATGGATATCTGGACTTCTTTTAGCTATTGCCGCCTCTCCAGCTTTCATTATTACATATACATAGATATCTATATATACATGTATCTTCTTGTATTGTTTCATATCATTTTATCTTTTTTGTATCAGTCGAATTGTATGTAATTAAAAAGTATAATTCTGTTAGCCATGTTGTTGTTGTTGTGGTCTTCACTCCTGAGACTAGTTTGATGGAGCTCTCCACGCTACTCTATCCAGTGCAAGCTGCTTCATCTCCCAGTTCGTACTGCAGCCTACATCCTTCTGAATCTGCTTAGTGTATTCATCTCTTGGTCTCCGTCTACCATTTTTACCCTCCACGCTGCCCTCCAATCCTAAATTGGTGATCCCTTGATGCCTCAGAACATGTCCTACAAACCGATCCCTTCTTCTAGTCAAGTAGTGTCACAAACTCCTCCCCAATTCTATTCAATATCTCCTCATTAGTTATGTGATCTACCCATCTAATCTTCAACATTCTTCTGTAGCACCACATTTTGAAAGCTTCTATTCTCTTCTTGTCCAAACTATTTATCGTCCATGTTTCACTTCTATACATGGCTACACTCCATACAAATACTTTCAGAAACGACTTCCTGACACCTAAATCCATACTCGATGTTTACATATTTCTCTTCTTCAGAAACGCTTTCCTTGCCATTGCCAGTCTACATTTTATATCCTCTCTACTTCGACCATCATCAGTTATTTTTCTCCCCAAATAGCAAAACTCCTTTACTACTTAAGTGTCTCATTTCCCAATCTAATTCCCTCAGCATCACCCGAGTTAACTCGACTACATTCCATTATCCTCGTTTTGCTTTTGCTGATGTTCATCTTATATCCTCCTTTCAAGACACTGTCCATTGCGTTCAACTGCTCTTCCAAGTCATTTGCTGTCTCTGACAGAATTACGATGTCATCTGCGAAGTTTTTATTTCTTCTCCATAGATTTTAATACCTACTCCGAATTTTTCTTTTGTTTCCTTTTGCCGGCCGCGGTGGTCTAGCGGTTCTAGGCGCTCAGTCCGGAACCGCGCGACTGCTACGGTCGCAGGTTCGAATCCTGCCTCGGCCATGGATGTGGTGTCGTCCTTAGGTTAGTTAGGTTTAATTAGTTCTAAGTTCTAGGCGACTGATGACCTGAGAAGTTAAGTCGCATAGTGCTCAGAGCCATTTTTTGTTTCCTTTACTGCTTGCTCAATATACAGATTGAATAACATCGGGGAGAAGCTACAACCCTGTCTCACTCCCTCCCCAACCACTGCTTCCCTTTCATGTCCCTCGACTCTTATAATTGCCATCTGATTTCTGTACAAATTGTAAATAGCCTTTAGCTCCCTGTATTTTACCCCTGCCACCTTCAGAACTTGAAAGAGAGTATTAGAGTCAGCATTGTCAAAAGCTTTCTTTAAGTCTACAAATGCTAGAAACGTATGTTTGCCTTTTCCTAATCTAACTTCTAAGATCTACATCTACATCTACATCTACATACATACTCCGCAATCCACCGTACGGTGCATGGCTGAGGGTACCTCGTACCGCAACTAGCATCTTCTCTCCCTGTTCCACTCCCAAACAGAACGTGAGAAAAATGATTGCCTGTATGCCTCTGTACGAGCCCTAATCTCTCTTATCTTTGTGGTCTTTCCGCGGAATGTAAGTTGGCAGCATTAAAATTGTACTGCAGTCAGCCTCTAATGCTGGTTCTCTAAATTTCCTCATTAGCGATTCACGAAAAGATCGCCTCCTTTCCTCCAGAGACTCCCACACGAGTTCCTGAAGCGTTTCCGTAACACTCACGTGATGATCAAACCCACCAGTAACAAATCTAGCAGCCCGCCTCTGAATTGCTTCTATATCCTCCCTCAATCCGACCTGATAGGGATCCCAAACGCTCGAGCAGTGCTCAAGAATAGGTCTTATTAGTGTTTTATAAGCGGTCTCCTTCACAGATGAACCACATCTTCCCAAAATTCTATCAACGAACCGAAGACGACTATCCGCCTTCCCCACAACTGCCATAACGTGGATGTCCCATATCCGTCAGCAATGTTACGCCCAAATACTTAATCGACATGACTGTGTCAAGCGCTACACTACTACTGGAGTATTCAAACATTACAGGATTCTTTTTCCTATTCATCTGCATTAATTTACATTTATCTATATTTAGAGTTAGCTGCTATTCTTTACACCAATCACAAATCCTGTCCAAGTCATTTTGTATCCTCCTACCGTCACTCAACGACGACACCTTCCAATACACCACAGCATCATCAGCAAACAGCCGCACATTGCTATCCACCCTATCCAAAAGATTATTTATGTAGATAGAAATCAACAGCGGACCTACCATACTTCCCTGGGGCGCTCCAGATGATACCCTCACCTCCGATGAACACTCACCATCGAGGACAACGTACTGGGTTCTATTACTTAAGAAGTCTTCGAGCCACTCACATACTTGGGAACCAATCCCATATGCTCGTACCTTAGTTAGGAGTCTGCAAAAAAAAAGAAAAGTTTAAATGGCTCTGAGCACTATGGGACTTAACATCTTAGGTCATCAGTCCCCTAGAACTTAGAACTACTTAAACCTAACTAACCTAAGGACATCATAAACATCCATGCCCGAGGCAGGATTAGAACCTGCGACCGTAGCGGTCCCGCGGTTCCGGACTGCAGCGCCTAGAACCGCACGGCCACCGCGGCCGGCTAGGAGTCTCCAGTGGGGCACCGAGTCAAACGCTTTCCGGAAGTCAAGGAATACGGCACCCGTCTGACACCCTTCATCCATGGTTCGCAAGATATCATGTGAAAAAAGGGCGAGTTGCGTTTCGCAGGAGCGATGCTTTCTAAAGCCGTGCTGATGCATGGTCAGCTACTTCCCTGTCTCAAGGAAATTCATTATATTCGAACTGAGAATATGTTCGAGAATCCTGCAACAAACTGATGTTAAGGATATTGGTCTGTAATTTTGAGGATCCGTCCTTCTAACCTTCTCATATACAGGCGTCACCTGCGCTTTTTTCCAGTCGCTCGGGACTTTACGTTGGGCAAGAGATTCGCGATAAATGCAAGCTAAGTAAGGAGCCAATGCAGTAGAGTACTCTCTGTAAAACCGAATTGGAATCCCTTCAGGACCTGGCGATTTATTTGTTTTCAACCCATTCAGCTGCTTCACAACCCCAGGGATGTCTGTCACTATGTCCTCCATACGGGAATCTGTACGAGACTCAAACGACGGTATGTTTGTACGATCCTCCTGCGTGAAAGATTTCTCAAATGCTTAATTTAAAATTTCAGCTTTCGTTTTGCTGTCTTCCGTTGCCAGGCCGACTGATCAGTGAGTGACTGGATGTAAGTCTTCGACCCGGTTACCGATTTTACGTAAGACCAGAATTTCCTTGGGTTTTCAGCAAGATCTCTTGCTAAGGTATGACTGTGGTAGTAGTTGAATGCTTCGCGCATCCCTCTTTTTACAGCAGCACGAATCTCTACTAACTTTTGCCTGTCCTCATTCTCCCGATCTTCCTTGTACCGCGAGTGCAACTGCCTTTGTTTCCTGAGCATTCTCCGAATTGCGCTGTTAAACCACGGTGGGTCTTTTCCGTCCGTAACCCACTTTTTCGGCACATACTTGTCCAATGCGTGATTTACAATGTGTTTAAAATTTGCCCATAATTCTTCCACGTCCATCGTACGGGAAGTAAATGAAGTTGATTCATTTACTAAGTGGGATGCTAACAACTGCTTATCTGCTCTTTAAAGTAAGAATACTCTGCTAACCTTCTTGACCGACTTTTTAACTTTCGTAACCATAGTCGTAATGAAACTTCCTGGCAGATTAAAACTGTGTGCCCGACCGAGACTCGAACTCGGGACCTTTGCCATTCGCGGGCAAGTGCTCTACCATCTGAGCTACCGAAGCACGACTCACGCCCGGTAATCATAGCTTTACTTCTGCCAGTGTCTCCTACCTTCCAAACTTTACAGAAGCTCTCCTGCGAACCTTGCAGAACTAGCACTCCTGAAAGAACGGATGTAGCGGAGACATGGCTTAGCCACAGCCTGGGGGATGTTTCCAGAATGAGATTTTCACTTTGCAGCGGAGTGTGCGCTGATGTGAAACTTCCTGGCAGATTAAAACTGTGTGCCCGACCGAGACTCGAACTCGGGACCTTTGCCTTTCGCGGGCAAGTGCTCTACCATCTGAGCTACCGAAGTACGACTCAGGCCCGGTACTCACAGCTTTACTTCTGCCAGTATCTCGTCTCCTTCTTCTGTAAAGTTTGGAAGGTAGGAGACGAGATACTGGCAGAAGTAAAGCTGTGAGTACCGGGCGTGAGTCGTGCTTCGGTAGCTCAGATGGTAGAGCACTTGCCCGCGAAAGGCAAAGGTCCCGAGTTCGAGTCTCGGTCGGGCACACAGTTTTAATCTGCCAGGAAGTTTCATATCAGCGCACACTCCGCTGCAGAGTGAAAATCTCGTTCTGGAAACATAGTCGTAATGACAACATCATGATCACTAATCCCTGTCTCAACACTGACTCCGTCGATGAGGTCTGGTCTGTTCGTGGCTACCTGATCTAAAATATTTCCATGTGATTTAGGTGCTCAAGACAGTTTTCGGATAATGTGTTCAAAAGTAATTCACACGACGGCTTGTCTGTACAATCTGTACTGAATGCATAGACATCCCAGTCTATACTAGGTAGGTCGAAGTCGCCTCCGACTAATATAGCATAATCCGGGTACTTCTACGATACTGAATGTAGACTCCTTTTGAATGATTCTAGAACTGTCACAGTGGAACCTGGTGGCCGGCAATAACACGCCACAATTAACTTAATTAATAATTATTTTTAATTTATTATTTTTAATTTACAATTAATAATTATTTTTGTCAACTGCAATGAAGACACCACCTCCTAAGGTGTCTAATCTGTCTTTCCGATACACGTTCCAACCCTCACTAAATATTTCAGAACTTCCTATCTCAGGGTTCAGCCAGATCTCAGTCCTGAGAACTGGGCGCTAATGACCACTGTAGCTGAGCGCCCTAAAACCGCAGAAAAAAAAAAAGAATCAGTCCCGAGAATAATTTGCGCGCCAGAGTCAGTATTGCCTCACCTGTTCCAGTATTTCTACGGAATCCAAACTGATCTTCCTAGAGGTCGGCTTCTACCAGTTTTTCCACACGTCTGTAAAGCCATATACTAGATAAAATAAATAAATTCCTCATTACGAGAGCATGCTAAAAAGTAACGCATCCGAACTTTTTATTTGAACATTATTAAATTTTTTTAAATGAAACAAAATTTATTGATATTCTGTAACTGCAAGCAAGTCTTCTAAGTGGAGTCCAATTGAGAGACTTGCAACAGGCCGTCGTGCCAGACGACATTATTTATTATTCTTCATGTCTACTTATTAGCAGCCGTCTGCCGCTAGAGGGCTCCCAACTACAGCGTGCAGCATCGCAGTCTGCAATGTAACTAAAAGAAATATGTCGGTGCGTGAGAAACAGTGTGCTATAATCGAATTTCGAATTCGAAAGATTCCATCCAGACATGGAGCACCCTCTCCTTCAGCATGACAATGCCATACCACACACGACCGGTGCGACATCGGCAGCCATATGACACCATAGGGTCATTGTCGTCGATTATCCTACATACAGTTCTCACTTGGGCCCATTCGATTTTCATTTGTTTCCAAAATTTAAAGAGCACCTTCGAGGACTTCACTTTGCTAGTGATGAATCAGTGTAAACAGAGGTGAGGTTGTAGCTCCGTCAACAAAGTCAAACATTCTACAATGACGGTATTAACAAACTGGTCTCTCAATGGAAGAAATATGTTCGTTGCCAGGGTGAAACAAACAGGCCCTATGTAGACATGAAGAATCAAGATGTAGAATGTTAATATTATTTGTTTTATTTAAAAAGCTTGAAGGGGTTTCACATAAAAAAGTGGATCCATTAATTTTTAGCACGACCTCGTAGACTGAGCTACAATTTGCCCAGTCTGTCTCTGTGCCTGCCTGCCTGTCTGTCTCTCTTTCTCTCTCTCTCTCTCTCTTCGTGTTGACATCGGTATCTACCTTCATTCATTTTGTTTTACTGCACAGACTTCCTACATGACAAGGTAATTCATAAACTGATTTTGTCAATGAGGAACATCACATATTTGTGTCGACATAGCCATATACAGGGTGTTACAAAAAGGTACGGCCAAACTTTCAGGAAACATTCCTCACACACAAAGAAAGAAAATATGTTATGTGGACATGTGTCCGGAAACGATTACTTTCCATGTCAGAGCTCATTTTATTACTTCTCTTCAAATCACATTAATCATGGAATGGAAACACACAGCAACAGAACGTACCAGCGTGACTTCAAACACTTTGTTACAGGAAATGTTCAAAATGTCCTCCGTTAGAGAGGATACATGCATCCACCCTCCGTCGCGTGGAATCCCTGATGCGCTGATGCAGCCCTGGAGAATGGCGTATTGTATCACAGCCGTCCACAATACGAGCACGGAGAGTCTCTACATTCGGTACCGGGGTTACGTAGACAAGAGCTTTCAAATGCCCCCATAAATGAAAGTCAAGAGGGTTGAGGTCAGGAGAGCGTGGAGGCCATGGAATTGGTCCGCCTCTACAAATCCATCGGTCACCGAATCTGTTGTTGAGAAGCGTACGAACACTTCGACTGAAATGTGCAGGAGCTCCATCGTGCATGAACCACATGTTGTGTCATACTTGTAAAGGCACATGTTCTAGTAGCACAGGTAGAGTATCCCGTATGAAATCATGATAACGTGCTCCATTGAGCATAGGTGGAAGAACAAACTAAAATGAGCTCTAACATGGAACTTAAGCGTTTCCGGACACATGTCCACATAACATCTTTTCTTTATTTGTGTGTGAGGAATGTTTCCTGAAAGTTTGTCCGTACCTTTTTGTAACACCCTGCATACTGCAGAAAACTACTATTGTAGGGGAGTCGTCGCAACAATTTGGCTTGTGAGATCAGACATCTTTCAAACAAATAGACTGTATGTTGTAAGGGCACTCATAGGCATGCTGCGTGACATAAAATCAAAATTTCACCATCAACATACACTGATGAGTCAATACATTGTGACGACCTGTTTGATAGCTTGTTTGCCCGTTTTTGGGACGAAATTCATCACTGATTCTGCGTATCATGGATACGACAGTTTGTTGACAGGCTTACTGAAGTATGTGGCGTTAGATGTCTACGCACAGGTCATGTAATCAGCGTTAATAACGGGCCGCTGACCTGCGTACGCGGTGTTGGCACCCGATAGCGATCCAGATGGGCTCCACAAGATTTACATCAGGCGAATTTGGACGCCGAGACACAAACGTGAGTTCATTATAATGCTCCTCAAACAACTATAGAACGGTTCTAGCTCTGAGACGCGGACGTTTATACTGCTGGAAGATCGTATCACCTGTCGGGAAAGAGATCAAGCATAAAGATGGTTCGCAGCTGGCAGCGTGTCTTCGATTACTGCCACAAGTCCCATACAAGTGCAGGAGAAGTCTCCCGTAGCGTAGTACAGCTCTCACCAGCCTGCGTCCGTGAAACACTGCACATTCAGAGCCGCCGTTTACCTCGATGACGACGTCTGTGGGGAGGACCATCGACCTAGTGTAGCAAAAATGTGATTCACCCGAAGAGCTGACTCGATTCCAGTGATCGACCACCCCTACATGTCAACACGTAGGGGTGGTCTTCTGCGCAGCTCCATGTTCAACAATCTACGATGAACAGTGTGCTCTGAAACACTTGTGCGTGCACCAGCATTGTCCTCTTTCGGCAGAGGTGCCACAGATCACCACCTATCCTACTTTACAGAGCAGACAAGCCTCCGAAGCCCATGTTCTGTGAAGAGTCGTGGACTTCCAACCATTTAGTGCCTAGTAGCAGTCTCACTATCTTTCTATATCTACATCTACGTGATTACCCTGTTATTCACAATAAAGTGCCTGGCAGAGGGTTCAATGAACCACTTTCAAGCTGTCTCTCCAACGTTCCACTCTCGAACGGCGCTCGGGAAAAACGAGCACTTAAATTTTGCTGTGCGAGCCCTAATTTCTCTTATTTTATCGTGATGATCATTCCTCCATATGTAGGTGGGTGTCAACAGAATGTCTTCGCAATCGGAGGTGAAAACTGGTGGTTGAAATTTTATGAGAAGATCCCGTCGCAATGAAAAACGCCTTTGGTTTAATGATTGCCACTCCAATTCATTTATCATGTCTGTGGCACTATCTCGCCTATTTCATGATAATACAAAACGAGCTGCACTTCTTTGAACTTTTTAGATGTCATCCGTCAGTCCCACCTGATGCGGATCCCACACCGCACAGCAGTACTCCAGAATAGGGGGGACAAGCGTGGCGTAAGGAGTTTCTTTAGTAGACCTGTTGCACCTTCTAAGTGTTCTGACGACCTTGGTTTTCTCTACCCACAAAACTATCTATGTGATCGTTCCAATTCAGATTATTTGTAATTGCAATCCCTAAGTATTTAGTTGAATCTGCAGCCTTAAGATTTGTGTGAGTTACCACGTAATCGAAATTTATAGGATTTCTTTTAGTACTCATATGAATAACTTCACATTTTTCTTTATTGATGATAAATTTCCACTTTTCGCACAATGCAGATATCTTATCTAATTCGTTTTGGGCATCTGATGACTTTACAAGACACTAAATGACAGCATCATCTGCAGATCTGCAAACAATCTAAGAGGGCTAATCAGATTGTCTCCTATGTCGTTAATATATATCAGGAACAATAGTGGACCTATAATACTTCCTTGGGAAACGTCGTATATTACTTCTGTTTTACTCACGAATCCAGTCGTACAAATGCGATATTCCGTAGGCACGCAGTTTGGTTAGAAGGCGCTTGTGAGGAACCGTGTCGAAAGCCTTTTGGAAATCTAAAAATATGGAATCAACTTTACTTCCCCTGTCGATAGCACTCATTGCTTCACGAGAATAATGAGCTTGTTGTGTTTCACAAGAACGATATTTTCTGAACCCGTGCTGACTATGCGTTAATAAAGTGTTTTCTTCGAGGTACTTCCTAATGATCAAACACAGTATGTGTTCCAAAACCGTATTACAAATCGACGTTAGTGATAAGGGCCTGTAATTCAGCGGATTACTCCTCTTTCCCTTTTTGGGTGTTGGTGTGACTTGAGCAATTTTCCAGTCTTTAGGTGCGGATCTTTCCGTAGAAGCTCACGTCAATAGCACGTCAACATTCGACCACCTTCGCCGGAGATACTCGTTCACAGCCTTTGCGTAATAATAATCTGTCCCTTGACAAAGTCGCTGATCTCAGTCCGTTTCCTTATATGCAGCCCATTTCTTCGCTAGGGTGATCCCCCATCCACCTCTCCTGTGCTTACACAATTTTCATAGCGCATTACTTGTCCGCAACGTCACCAGGCGGCATCCAACCTCATGGTGGGCAATGGTCATAATGTTTTGACTTATTAGTGCAGATGTTAAAAGCCACCCTTCCCTCGCCCTGTGTGTTTTTTTTTCAATTAGAGATGAGGATCTTGTGATCACATTGTCAGGACATACAATTAAATAAAATTTTTTGAAACTGATCCAGATACACAGCAATCTCCGGATCACAGCTTCTTTGTTGGTTCTTTTAACAGGTCCATGGACGAGTGGATCGTACAAAGAGGAGGTTGACATTTACGTGTACGAGACGGTACTCGCGAGCGGTTCCGGGTCGCAGACTTACTTGTTGGCGTCTGGCTCCTTCAACGGCACCGCCAGATTCGGCCAGGAACTGGACATCCCGCTCAGGAACGCTACGCTCAACGGCGCGCCCCCAGTCGGTCAGTACTTCAACGCCTACAGGGGCTACAAGTACACGGTCAACATCGTCTTCAAGAAGACCGGCATCTACCCGTGGTACACGACGAGGACTCTCTCCACCTACTCCGTGGTCTCGGGCATGACAAATGGAGTTGGAATTGCCATCGGACTGTCGTACACTCTTGTCTGAGAGGTTGTGCCAAATCAACGCATCGCTTTGGTTAGCTATGAGACTTAACTGTCGTAGAGGCTTGCAGACTGGGGCGTTATTCACTACTCCTGCTGCTATTGTGGTTCGTGCTACAAACAATTTGTACAGCCAACTCACTGCTCACAGAAAGCGGCCGAAAAATGCTTTCTAGGTCTGCATCTCAGCTTCAGTTTACTATCAAAAATATCAATGAACTGAAGCTGAGACGCACACATGGACAGCAAACATTTTTCAGCCGCATCCCAGTAGCACTGAGTCAGCTGGCCGCATCGTTTGAAGCAAGAAGTCATTTTCATTTTGTATCTGAACCAAAGATGTTAGGTTCCGTTACCAGTTGTATTAAGTATTTTAGTAATATTTTATTTCTCAGATTTCTTGTTGTATGATATAAAAGTCTTAGCGACAGCAAGTTTCGCTGAAATGAAAAATAATCGCACAAGCAGTTACAATGTGGTGAGTGTGCTAGCATAGATATTTCACTAAATTTGTTCAATGTATCCTAAAAAAAAAACCAACCAGGCAAGCTTGGTGCCATATGCTGTATACCCTCGTCACAAAAATTTGGCTCTTGTATGTATAAACAGAGCACGACAAATTTATGTATAATGGCTGAGACTGCAAGCCTTGTCATCTAATGAAATCTGTATCGGATGGTAAAATAGCATAAAGCTACATATGGTACAATTCAACTGTAACGAATGATCTGTAGTTGCTACTTTGCAGCATTTGAGGTAACTTATGAAGCACATTCACGAAAACGGTCACGCACGATATTAACAGTTGGTGTACTGAATGGAACTTCTGTTTAAATTTCTACAAATGCAATATATTTTCCATAAACAAGTAAAATAACCCGATAGTGTGGTGTCGATACTCGCGACTCCAGAGAATAAGCCGCGCTAGAAACACTCGTAGCGCAGCAGCTGTACGGGTTGGCAGAACGAACTATACCGAGGTTCGCCAGGGGCCGCAGCTGCCAGCCCATGGGCATCACGTGTGTAGACAGAGATTGATCGATGCACTGAGCTACGGCGGACAGTTCTCTTCAGTGTGCCGAGTTGTGTACAGTCTCCAGTTACCGCCGAGTCTACAAGCTGCAGTGTTCGTCCGTCGTGTCCAAGACTTAGGCTCCGTAGGTATCGTAGGCCAGCTGTGGACTACGTAGACATTACTCAGAAACACAGTGACAGGACTCTAAATATTTCAGAGAATCTGCGATAATTTCAATTGTCTGATTGTCTGTAATAATTTCAATTGTCTGAATGTGCTGGACATTTCATAAAAAGAAGTGTCATTTAAGTTGAGTATGTCTTCGTATTTAATAAACATACTTTTATTACTAATTGTTCGGAACCTTTCTGATTGAAGATAACCTACGCCGTCCTCCTTCTGCATTCCCAACAGGTAGTATACTGTGTTCGGTATCAGGAAGCTGAATTATATCTCTAGCTTCAAGGAAGTTAATGATCTATTGTTTTACAACTAGGTACATTGCTTTGCCACAGTTCCTAACTGAGACAGTCGACCTCAATTTCCCTGTCATAGAACGCGTTACATCTTATCTCAGAGTCGTATCCTTACTCAGGATTGGATCTGTGTAGTCGTTTGTCAATATTATTGCTGCTGCTGCTGCTACTACTACTACTACTATACTACTACTACTACTACTACTATGTTTTTGTTATTAGTAGTAATATTGCTGTTATTAATTTACAACCAGTAATGATAATTCCAAATGGAATTAGAGAAATGCAAGACCATACTTCCACTTCTTTCACTACTGTTACTATTGTTTATAACATTTTAATTATCATCATTTTATTGATCTGTGATGTAGAAATGTTACGAGGGTGAGTCAAATGAAAACCTTAAATTTTTTAAAAATATTATTTGTTGTGCAGAAGTGGTACAAAGCAGTATCACTTTTCAACATAATCTCCCCCATGCTCAATGCAAGTCCTACAGCGCTTTACAAAGTGCATAAATTCCTTTAGAAAAAAATTCTTTTGGTAGTCCGCGCAACCACTCATGCACTGCGTCTCGTACCTCTTCATCAGAACGGAACTTCTTTCCTCACATTGCGTCTTTGAGTGGTCCAGACATAGGGAAATCACTTGGGGCAATCTGGTGAGTATGGTGGATGAGGAAGACACTCGATTCCGGTTGGTGGAAGTGAACCCAGGTTTCGTCTGCAGCAACGATTCTTGCAAGGAAGCCATCACCTTCTCGTTCAAAGCGCCGAAGAAGTTCTTCACAAGCATCAGCACGTCGTTCTCTCATTTCAGGAGTCAGCTGCCGTGACACTTTGTGAAAATGGAGCACATCGTGCACAATGTGGTGTGCTGACCCATGACTAATCTGTAGACATGTTGCAATGTCATTCAGTGTCACTCGGCGGTTTTCTTTCACTATGGCTGCAGCGTTCTGTGGAGTCACAACTTGTTGTGCCTGACCTGGACGAAGAGCATCTTCCACTGAAGTCACACCATTTCCAAACTTCCCACTCCATTCGTAGACTTGCTGCTGTGACAAACATGCATCACCGTACTGAACCTTCATTCGTCGATGAATTTCAATGGGATTCACACCTTCACTACACAAAAACCGAATAGCAGAGCGCTGTTCTTCCCTGGTGCAAGTTGCAAGTGGGGCGGCCATCTTTATACTGGTACTGCGACGGTATGTGTGCATCTGCACTATGCTGCCACCTACAGGCCATTCTGCACGCTCTTTGTAGCACGCTTACCAACTTACAGGATAACGACGTGAAATTTCGATTTGTCATTACAGATTTAAGGTTTTCATTTGAGTCAACCTCGTATGTATGGAACCAAGGTGCAATGACGAGACAGCATCAACGCCCTAAACTCATCAGAGTAAATAAATCAGTAAATGAAATATTACGTGATTTGCGTTGAGCATTTTAATCCTCTGCATTGCTTAAATACGTGGCGATAATATGAGAGAGTAATATGAAGTGGAATAAGAACATGGTATCTTTTCCTTTCTTTTTTTCGAAAGGATATAAGCTCTTTCTTTCTTTTTTTAAAGATATTCATTATTTAACCGCTTCCCACTAGAGCATCGCGTAATGCTCTACAACACATTCACATTTGTCTTTAGTACGAAAATCTGCAAGAAATTGTCCATAGAGTTATTTCTTAGATGACACTTTTGCAAGATTCACATTACATCTCTTTTTTTCCTTAGGTTTTATGACAAAAATATTATCATAAACTTTACATATTGGAGTCCTGAGAAAATTCGCGTTCGTAATCCCGTATTTAGGATGACGAGTTACTTTCTCGTGTTCATCCAATAAGGATCCCAGACATTGTACATTCTCCGTTAATTTAAGTCCAAAAAATATACGAATTGTGTGCGCCATGGTCCACATTGTAGCGTGTCGCGTTGCTTTTGGGAATGGTTTCCATTCGGGTATTATGGCCTTATAAACCTCTATTATTGCGACTGTTCGTTCAATCGAATCACGTCCACTGCTGTGTGCCATATCGCGACAAATTTTGGGTGCACAAAATGACGTTCGAGTGAGTCTTCCGAGTTACAATTTCCACATACGGCTGACGGTTTTAACTGGTGGAGTAAATTTCTGAATTGGTCGCTATTATCCAGTTCATCACTTTGTACCAAGTCGATCTGTCGCCTTCTGGTATTTTTTTTTTCGCTAAATTTTCCCACACGATTTTCCAATTGTACTGCAGTAATGCATGAGTCTGGCGACATACCATCTGACTTTCAGAAAAATATCATCCGCACAATTCCGGAGACTGCAAGAGCTGATAAGTGTGAGAATTATAGCACAATCAGCTTAACAGCTTATGCATCAAAGTTACTTACAAGAATAATATACGGAATACTGGAGAAGAAAATTGAGGATGTGTTACATGACGATCAGTTTGGCTTTAGGAAAGGTAAAGGCACCATAGAGGGAATTCTGACGTTGCCATTGATAATGGAAGCAAGACTAAAGAAAATCAAGACACGTTCATAGCATGTCGACCTGGACAAAGACTTCGGCAATGTCAGATGCTGCAAGCTTAGAAGTAGGATACTTAGGTCTTAGACGGAGTCTGCACTAACTACTTGATGTAGGACCCGTGATTCGGTATTCTACTTTTAGTATCATGGGGGCATTCAGACTTACAACTAATCTGATAGAATTTCAGGGTCGACACCAGCCTAAGCCGACTCTTCAGACAAGACAACCCACCGAACTTGAAAATATTTATAAAAAAAGGATTTACAATTGTTTCCCCCGTTTTTATTCTTAATTAAATTGTTCTAGTGATTTTCACCTTCTCTTTTATTAATGCCCTTAGGCAATGACTTGTCAAAAGATATAAAAATGAACAGAGCATTCATATTGATTTTGCTATTGAAATCGGGTATTAACGCAACGATCACGAAATAATACGCAGGATTGGTGGTATACAACTTATCATTGGTTTAATCAATTAGCAGTGCTCAATAATGAATGGAATCAGTTACATTATAAGAGAAAACGGTTGCCTAATACTGGAACAAAATAACCTGCTTCTCTTTCAGAAGAACGTAACATTTGCGAAATTCAACGGAAGGAAAAGGACACGTAGTAATAAGGAAATGACCATACACTCAATTACTCAGGTCATACTCAGAAGATGGACTCAGGCAAGAACCACCATCAGCACTCGCATGCATAGGAGGAAAAGTGGGCAGAGAGAGGGCATTTCTACCACAGAATAGCAGCCGTATATTCAAATCGGTGGGGAATAATCTGGTCAGGCTGACACGGAGAGATGCTGATGGCATATTGCACATTACATCCCAATTTAGTTTTTCATCTACTGAAAATTACACTCTTGTCTCTATGACGAAAGGCCTGCCATGAAAATGAACTGATTAGTTCCAAGGAAAGGGTTCACAATGAAAAATCAAGTGCTTGTCATCAAGTGAAACAAGTTGTGCGGGACTATCACCAATGAAACAAAACAGATAATTAGCTGTGATGAAGAGCACGTGGAAATTAAATGGAAAACATACAAGCGTTTCATCCTGGATGGCATGCTGAAATTAACATGAATAACAGCTCAATAACGAAAGCTGGAAAAGGTTGAAGTAAAATTCAGTAGCTTGTGCAGAAACTAATCCTGCTATAACCACTTCGACATTTCCTATGTGTTTGAATATAATACTTGGGCGCTTAACACAATGGAAACTCATCACGCTGAAGCAAATTCCTGTAAAAGCAGCTGGTTACATTTGTCATTTTAGGATTTAGAGGTCTGAAATTGTAAGTCAAGATTGTGAATACCGAACCCTTATTTGCTCCAGTCAAGTGAATAACTAACAACAAACAGCTCATAGCTATGTTCTTAAAAATGGAGTAAACTAAAGTAAAATGACGCTAAACACTATGGGACTTGCATTAATGGGAAGTCTGCAGGAAGAAAATAGAAACAAGACTTGCACATCTGAACACCTAGCAAATTCAAGATAATCGAGACAAATATTAAATACAAAGAATTGTACATGCAAGATGCATTTTATCGGAAAGTTAAGTGCAGCTGTGTGTTCGTGCGTTGGCGATTGTGAGACTCTTTTATTGCTGAGTTGCTACAGAAATGGGGCAGTTTTCATTAGAATAGCGAATTGATATTGGAGAGTATTACATAGAGTCAGGCTCTATCAAGAAATGTAAAGAAATGTTTCAAGCGAAGTATCGTGGTAGGAAACTTTCAGGAACAGCACTACTCAAGATCTGCACAAGAAATGGATGGTTGTGGGATCTGTTCAGATTGTGCAGAGGAATAGGCCACCGACAGTGGAGACCTCTGAAACTACAGGCGGAATTCGCATGGACATTACGAGAAGTCACCGCAAGTCGATAAAGAGGTTATTGCAGCAGATTGGTGTATCTCATACATCGTGTCATCGTGTACTAAAGAAAGTGAATGTAGTGCAAGCGTTGAAATTTGAGGATCAGGAAAAAAAGAACTCAGTACTGTAACTGGCTGTTAATATCAACTGCTAACATTTGCCTAGACCTCTTGTTTTACTTCATGTCAATTGAGCCTACAAGTGCAGATACTGGACGCAGGACAACCCATATATTCTGCATGAAGAACCTCTCCACCCAGAGAAGACAGGTGTTTGGTGCTGTGTTGTCTAGCATGCTAGTTATTGGCTCCATATTTTTTAATTGCATCTTAAGCAGTGCCAGGTATCTAGAGATCTTTAACTCTTTCTATGCACACTTAACAGATGAAGAGAAGCTATTTTCAGCCTTCCAACAAGATGGAGCAACTGCTCATACATCTAACCAGAGTAAAGCAAAGTATGGCCCACATCACCACCATTTTCCCTGAAAACAGACTTGTTAGTAGGGGCCTCTGGCCCCCAAGGTGTCCACTGTTAACATCGTCTGATTTTTATTTATGGGGCACACTAAAGAACAAAGTGCGTGCTGGTAATCCTCGTACAATTGACGATCTGTAACGGAACATTACTATATAAATTAACAACATCACGCATGGAGAATTTTGTCATGTCGCTGGTAACATCATCAAACGAAGTCAACGATGCTTGGATGCTCATGGCCACCACTTCCAGCATCCCTCATCAACAGGTAAAAAAAATTTTTAATGTTACTATTATCTATCATTTTTTAGTTATTTCATCCTTACTTGATCTTGGGCAAGAGACGTACTGAAATTTAGGTTTGACAGTCCGTAAATTGGATGGAAAACGACGAACTTTCTTATGCAGCCAGGACATAGCGGCAGGTGGGTCTTTTTGACTTGCAGACAGAAAGGCAAATTTCACTCTCAGACAACTATAGGTGGACGCTGTGGAAACTGGCGGAATCGCGTCTGTTGCAACGGATTAGCAGCTTCAACTGGCCACAATAACATTTCGAAAACACACACACACACACACACACACACAAACGCACACACGCGAGCGCGCGTACATTATAAACTATCGACTAATCATAACAGAACGTAAATAAAAATCGTGAAGCTGCATGTGACATTCATGTTACATTACCCCCTCAACCCACCTCAAAGGAAGAATAAAGGCCGACCGTTGTGGCCGAGCGGTTCTAGGCGCTTCACTCCGAAACCGCGCTGCTGCTGCGGTCGTAGGTTCGAATCCTGCCTCGGGCGTGGATGTGTGTGATGTCCTTAGGTTAAGTTAGGTCTAAGTAGTTCTGAGTCTAGGGGACTGATGACCCCAGATGTTAAATCCCATAGTACTTAGAGCCATTTGAATTTTTTAGAAAGAATAAAAGCTACATCTTATACAGCAATATTCGTTTGTCACCTGGTGCAGATGTCTTGTCTAAATCCTATTGTAATGGGTTTTGGTCTTCTAATGATTTCAAAGACTGTAAATGACAGCATCATCTGCAGCAATGTGACAAGGCTGCTCAAATTGTCTCCTAAATGCTTATATAGATCAAGAACAGCTGAGCGCATGTAGCACTTTCTTGGTGAACGCCAGATATAATTTCTGTTTTAATCGATGACTTTCCGTCAATAACTACGAACTGTGACCATTCTGAGAAGAAATCACGAATCCACTCCTCGCACAACTGAGATGAATATGTGACATAAATGGTCGCGTCTTTTGATTGCATTGACGTAGAAGCTGACATGTTTTACAGCGCTAAAGAACTGTAGGCCTCAGAATGTGGCATAAATTTCGTTACCTCTACTCGTTTCTGAGAAAAATCGGTCTTAACAGACGGAGAGACAGATGAACAAAAAAGTAATCCTATAAAGACGCCGTTTTTCCCGGCTGAGGTACAGGAAAAAAAAGGATTCACATTGCTAAGAACCAATAAAAACTAACAAGATATGACGTGAAGTCAAGTGTACTTGCATAAGAAAACGCCTTTATAAGAAGCAGGAAACTTATCCAAACTACACACTAAAGTGATGGCAAAATGACAAAAAGTTGCTCTTCATCCTGGCCCAGGAAAAACATTGTTCACTAAACGAACTCTAAGATATAGCAGATGTGTATACTATTTGCCCCATTTAATGGTGGCTTTTGTGCTGTGTTCGAATTATAAATTACTGAGAGCTACACTAGATACCTCCTACATGAAGGTACGGTCTTTTAAATAACTCATGTTTACAAATGGAAACCATTAGTTGTGGGATAAAGCCAGTTATGTGCAACTTCGTTAGTGCAGGCGGCATACATTCAGGGAGAAACTCAAGTGATTTGTGACCTTAACCTATCATTCTGCTAAGAGGTTTATGACCCTCTGGGGGTTCATTTATTACCCGCAGGGGATAATCTGTCCTTCTGAGAACCCCCTCAAACCTCACCAGTTTCGTCCCCCACTCCCATGCCTCTGGGAACTCCCCTCGTTGATACAAATGCACCTTTGATATAAAATTAATCGACTAATTAATAAATCTGTAAGTTAATTAACACCTCCCTCTTGGGAAATACCCCCAGTTCTGCCGTCCAACACCGCAAACCCCTCCCTCCCCGTTGGATATTGATAGGAAAAGGACTCAGTTGGTGCTGGAGAGGATCTCTCTCTCTCTCTCTGTCTATCTCTCTCTCTCAAGTGGGTGCTTCCTGCTTGTGTGGACTAACATATGAAAAAACACAATCATACACATCAATATGTCCCTCCCACCCCTTTTCCTTCAATCCCTCCAGGACCCACCTCACCACTCAACAACCTGGCGATGGTAGTCGGTACGTCCCTTCGCTCCCACACTTCCAGTGCGATGGAAACCTGTATCAGATGGAACAAATAATTCAAGAACAAGTAGGTAGCGTCTGTCATGTGCCACACTAACCCAGCATTTGTCCTGTACATAGCGGATACCTGCCAAACTCCCAGTCATGGACTTCATAGAAATATTCCCTCACTCTATTTTATTGACTGCTTAATTAAATCTATACCCTTTTCTTGCATCATATTAGTGGATACTGTTGTTGCTGTCTTCAGTCCTGAGACTAGGATTGGTATATTTGGTGGGATTCAGTCCTGCAACTGCTGAGTCTCCAAACCCTACTCTTTCCCCTACCAGAATATTTTTCCATTGCCTGTTATTGGTGGGTATTGTCACAGTTAGGTCATTTGTTAGGAAGTCCATTACGTTAGAGGTAGCTGGAAATTTCAAATTTCAGCTTAGTTGCATTCTATGTTCTTAAACAATGTGCGAAAGAGGCTGGACAGATGCATGATTGCAGTACCACTATTAGAAACAGTCCCTTTGACTGTTTAGAGATGTCACTAAACCCGCCCAAAGATGTAAACAACCATGCATGTGCAGCGCCTATTAGAAAGAGGGGTCGGACAGATGATCAGCTCCAGTCATTCCACCAGGAAGGATGCACACGGCTCGTGTTGTCTGTAGTTCAACCATGCCTAGACGGTCAATACCGCGGTTCGATTGCGTCCACATTGTTACTTTGTGCCAGGAAGGGCTCTCAACAAGGGAAGTGTCCAGGTGTCTCGGAGTGAACCAATGCGGTGTTGTTCGGACATGGAGGAGATACAGAGAGACAGGGACTGTCGATGACATGCGTCGCTCAGGCCGCCCAAGGGCTGCTACTGCAGTGGATGACCGCTACCTATGGCTGGGAAGAACCCTGACAGGAACGCCACCATGTTGAATACACACCCGAACAGTCATCAGGGCTGCCGTACGATACCATCCACATACGTGTCACTGTAATCACAATTAAGTATTACAACTGCAGCCCCAATCCCCACCTTGCGGTTGCAGTCTTCTGCGAGTCTCGCATCGTAATTTCTATATCTGTATCCTTATGACTGGACACAATTTTCCACATAAAATCTTTCATCCCCCTTATAGATATTGAAGCGCTGAAATCTCAATTTTTCACGTCAAATCCATACTTCCGTTTTGAATGCAGATGTTATTTTCTTTGCACATGTTGGAACGTAGACCACCGTAACTTTACATCCTAATATATAATCTATAAGCCTGCTGATCATATCGAATCTATCTCATATCCCCTACCGCCAATAATTGAATGCTGGTGACACCAAAAAATATTGAGCGAAAATCCGCGATCGATGGACATGCTCCATGTGTTTTTCTTGCGAGTGGCACCAGCATGTCTTAGGACGAGAGACATACTCGTCTTATAAGCGACCAGCTATTAAAAACACGAACGTATAGACCAAGTTACTGTTACCCCGCATAAAAAGCGGTCGTGGTTCTGCAGGGACACATAAGCATCGCTAATGATATCCATGTTAAAAACTATACATGTTTTATAAATCGAGGTACTAAATTGCTTCCGAATGAAGTGATCTTTCAAACAAATATCGCAACGTTGAACAGAAACGGTGATCTCTAGGGCGTCTATTGACAGACCGAAAATGCGGGTGCACTTCGCATTCTTATTATCGAATTTAGAAGGTGATTTGGCTAAGGAACGTTATATTAATCCGATATTTGTGACTCCCTCATGCTGTTGCTAGATATTTCTCAAGCTAACAAACAGTAACCATAACACATTCCATCTCGATACCATGTGGACAGTGTAACAGAGGTTCTGCGACACATCCACGCTATTATGCAGAAAATCCTATGACCAATATACGGCTTTTCAGATCTTTAGTGTTACGCTTTGTGGTAGAAATTCCGTCTGTGATTTGGAATCAAGTCTTCCAGTCAACAGCATACTTGCATTGGATCCTATGGAGATAACTTTCAATGATTGCAGCCATTGGTGAATCTCATATTTCGAAACGAGTTAACTTTTTCGAACCTATATGCTGAGGACCCATACAGTAAAACTCCAACATAGTTTTAGACAGTCACTCTGCATCTTGTATCAATTCCTCAGTCTCTACGCTGCCCTCTCTCCCTGCAGCTTTGTCCATGTGATAGCTCCAATTTGAAGTGAGAACCAAGCAGAAGTCCGCCTTCCGCATTCCGTGGAGAAACAGGGTGAGCTGAGTTAATGCAAGAGGAGCTTGTGCCTGCAGCTGTATCCACCCTCGACCACTATGTGCGGATCCACATACGAGCTCTAGCCTGATGCTGTCTCGAAACTACTCTGTGCCATGTATGCACACACACACACACACACACACACACACACACACACACATACATACAGAAAAATGGTGCATATGTGCTAGGTGTTGACAACTGCACTACATCTACAGGCAATTGTAGAATACATGGAGAGATGTTATGTCATGATTGCATGGTTAGAAACTGACGTAAAATACCGATAAATTGTGGAAAAATACGCCAAACTGAGGGGAAATAGTGGGGTAATGAGGGAGCACTTGCATGTCTTCTGCTCTGGGCAGGAAAATTCTTGTACTTGGAAATAACGATGTGACAGCATGAGGAATATGAGAAAAAATTGTCACGGAAGCACCAGCAACCAGAGAAACAGTCATTTTTCTTGAACAGCAATAAGGCGGCTGGAATAGATTGTTTAACGTGGATGACCACCAAATTTAGAATGATAGCTTTATATATGTCAGAGCACAAGTCCAGGTGCGACCTCAAAGTTATCGGCAGCTACCTTATAAATTTTTATAAAGTTTCATTTTCTAAAAAGCATTGTGTTACACCAGCTGGGGGACTGTAATATACAACTACAGAATAGATCACGTGTTTGACCCTGTGCAAGACTGTTTAAATGTTTTAAAGCCTAACAAACAATATTTACAATGTGCTTCTTTGTATTCTCTGCCATGGTGTCAGTTAACAAATACATTACAGAAAAATTTCTGCATGGTTTTTAATAACATTCAGCTGAACGTATACTGAGGTAACAGGGATACATGCAGGTTGACTGCTGTCTTTGATGTTTTCCTGGAAAAGAGATCCATCTGCCTCTAAATTAACACAGATGTGCATTTGAGGAGGATAGAAAGTAGATGGAGCGATCGGTAGAGATGGAGCTATAACGAGGTATTATTTAATGGTAGACTGATGCATTCTAGAGAGTGGGAGCTGTTGCGGTGGGTAATTTATCACGCTTTTAACCATTTTTTTCGATTGTTCTCTCGGGGTACATGAGTTGTGTGGTATATTTCAACAACCTTCTCTAGATGAACGAAGATGTATGCGAACTACTCCATTTCTCTACCACATCTAGGCACAAATCGAATCTTCAGTCTCATAACTACAGTGATTTTAAGTTTATGACAGTGGTTTGTGAGTTACTGCAAACGCAGTGCATACATTTGCTTGACAGTTGTCCTGTTTATGGGCTTAGTGCAGCATGGCGTGTAATTTCACATGTCAAACACCGCTACTATGTGTTTGTCTGGATTCGAGGGGCATGAAAGGGAAGCAGTGGTTGGGAAGGGAGTGAGACAGGGTTGTAGCCTATCCCCGATGTTATTTAATCTGTTTATTAAAGCAAGCAGTAAAGGAAACAAAAGAAAAATTTGGAGTAGGAATTAAAATCCATGGAGAAGAAATTAAAACTTTGAGGTTCGCCGATGACATTGTAATTCTGTCAGAGACAGCAAAGGACCTGGAAGAGCAGCGAACGGAATGGACAGTGTCTTGAAAGGAGGATATGAGATGAACATCAACAAAAGCGAAACGAGGATAATGGAATGTGGTCGAATTAAATCAGGTGATGCTGAAGGTATTAGATTAGGAAATGAGACACTTAAAGTAGTAAATGAGTTTTGCTACTTGGGGAGCAAAACAACTGCTGATGGTCGAAGTAGAGAGGATATAAAATGTATGCTGGCAATGGCAAGGAAAGCGTTTCTGAAGAAGAGAAATTTGTTAACATCGAGTATAGATTTAGGTGCCAGGAAGTCTTTTCTGAAGGTATTTGTATGGAGTGTAGCCATGTATGGAAGTGAAACGTGGACAATAAATAGTTTAGACAAAAAGAGAATAGAAGCTTTCGAAATGTGGTGCCACAGAAGGATGCTGAAGATTAGATGGGTAGATCACATAACTAATGAGGAGTTATTGAATAGAACTGGGGATAAGAGAAATTCGTGGCACAACTTGACTAGAAGAAGGGATCGTTCGGTAGGACATATTTTGAGGCATCAAGGGATCACCAATTTAGTATTATAGGGCAGCGTGGAGAGTAAAAATCGTAGAGGAGACCAAGAGATGAATACACTAAACATATTCAGAAGGATGTTGGTTGCAGTAGGTACTGGGAGATGAAGAAGCTTGCACAGGATAGATAAGCATGGAGAGCTGCATCAAACCAGTCTCTGGATTGAAGACCACAATAACAACAACAATGTGTTTGTCTGTTTCGTTGTAAGATGCATTTTCCATTCCTGAGGATCATTTTATAGGACTGATGCGAGCATAGTATAATTTCTGAACCATAACTGGGTGTGAACAGTGGGTGCTACATACTTCAGAAAGCTATATTGTGGATGTAACACGAAGAATCTACGTTTTTCTTTGGTGTAGAAGGAAATGGTTTTATCATCTTAAAGTCTGCCACAGTAATGAATGGGATAACAAACTTGCTGAATGCATGTCAGATGTTGGACATATATGTCCTGCATTAGGGTATTAAGAGCGTTGCACTCCACATTACTAAGATTTTGAAAATGATGTGGTTTTAACGTTACAGTGTGTTTAACTGGTGAACCTTATAGCCTTACAAGTGTTTGTGTTTGTGTACTACAATCATTTCTCTATTGCCACTGACCCCAGATACTAGATCAATACTTTAGAATCGATAACACAGTTGATTTACGTAAAATACTTAAAACACCACCCATCTGAGGCTTCATCATGCATAAACCACGCATTTCTTCTTAACCATCAGTTACATCGCCACTTCACTCTCATGTCTACTACACACCGGTAAGGTGTGCTAACCTCCTCGATATGTACACATCTGGAAAGATCTTGTGCACTTGGATGGGTGATGTAAGCTGGATTCGTGCAGAACAGTTTTCGCTGAATAGCAGTTATGGATTCAGCTCGCTCTGTTCCTTCTTGAGCCATGGAATGTAGCGCGTATAGTACCCCCCTACTTTTGGTCAATTGCAAATTAAATCGGCAACAGTGTTGCAGGGAGCGTTGGTCAAAGACAATGCTGGGGTATCTTTCAACTTACAACTTTATCCTATGAATGTGAGAATACTCGATGACTCCCATCCACACAGAGGAAGATGGCGATTCATAATTGTAAATTCCGCACTACAATCAAAATGTTGAAAATTTGTTGGTAACCTAACTGCATCGATGTAGGAGTTGTTTGGTATACTTTTGTGTATGTGTCCGAGCATTAACTGTGAATGAACGTACTGCACAGTTATCTATCCCCATTATATTGTGACCGTTGGACACTGTAGACCGGCAGTACACCCGTGGATATTTTGGTATATGGGTGCTTTAGTGGCGATACAGAAATTGGGAAGCATGCTGGCGTGTCTTTGGTCGTCGTTGAAATTACAGAAAAACTGGTAAAATCGCTAAACTTAATCGCATTATTATTACAGTACATCGTCCCATATGGATGGTGTCTTTTCTGCAGCATCTTTCCACTGGTACACTCTTGATTACCACATAATGACTGATGGACACCACTTGTTTCAGATGGAGACAGTCTTGGTGGGAGCAACACATTCCAGGGGTGGCCAGCACTGAAACAGTGATCACGTACCTGGTGGCAATAATGAAAGTGAATGCTCTTGGTCTCTCCAAAATGGAACACCTAGATATTTGCTACGCTGTCACAGTGGAAGATGAGAATACATGTAGAGGTCAACACCCCCATATCACGTAAACTCTACTAGTTTCCATTTGTTACAATGTGCTCCACATTTTTGTCAATAAGAAACACCGCCTCTGCCTTTTAGTTCAACCACACAGTTTGTTGTCAGAGCAGCATGGTTTACACCTACCTTTCTGTGAGAGGCAATGGACCAAAACTTTTAATATCAGTTTAGTACATGACACAGACTTTGAAGTCATGGTGGAAAAACAAAATCTGTGGCAGTGTACAATGTTGTAGTCACATATTGCTTGGATGTGTTACAGCAGAAAAGCAATGTATAAAACTGCTTATGAAAGAACAACAGAGGGACTCTGTCTTGTGATAGTCTGTGGCATATGGTTCTCCTACAGTATGGGTGACGAAACTTTACACTGGCCTGTGCAGTTGACTTTAATCGCTTTGGCAACCTATTCCTATGAACCAAAATCTGTATATTTAATAGGGTAACCATATATGCTCGATGTCGTCACAAGGTGGTATTCGTTTTCGATATATTGGAACAGAGGAACGCGGTAATGTCTTGTCGAGTCCTCTACCAGGAAACGTTAGCAAAGAATGTATAGTTCATAGAGTTTCGCTGCTGGATGGTACAGAATAATGAGGAGAGATATTTGGGTGCCAGATATGAATACATCCTAAGTAATCCAGATCTCCTTCGTAGTACATGTATGTAGTTTGGAAACACAATGCAGTAGCAAAATCCTCGTCCTTGTTCCAGTTCCCATATGATGTGAAGTCTTCCTAATTTTCCCCATAAGAAACACCGCCGTAACTGCTCATACTGTATTTTCTAATACCTCGTGTTGTAGGAGAAAGGTCCATCTGGTGCTGTCCTTAAACATTCTACATGGTTTGGAATCAAGACTCTCCATTCAATCACATACTTGCAGTGTATCCTAGGCACCCATACTGTAGGAGAACCATATGCCACAGACCATCATTTTTCTGCTGTAACACATCCAAGCAATATGTGACTACAGCATTGTACACTGCCATTCTACATGAGTCCCTTTCACCAAGTGGTCAAAACTCGGTTCTTTCGCATTAATTCAGCTCATCCCGTTTATCCACAGAATACAGGTGGCAGACATAGCATTCTCGGACTTCTGCTTGGTTTTGACTTAAACTGGAACGATCATATGGACAAAGTCGCAGGGACAGTCTACAACCACTTTGGAGTTTTGCTGTAGCAGACAGGCTCGAAAAAGGTGACTCGTTTCGAGGTATGAGATTGCCATGAATATGATGCACCAGTGGCTATAACCATTAAGAGGCATCTCCATAGTATCCACTGCAAGTATGTAACTAAATGGAGTTACTTGATACCAAATCACGGAAACAATGTCTACCAGCAAGCGTAACGCAATAGATCTGAATTACAGGTGTATTGGCCAGAGGATTTTGTACATCTCTTGCGACTTCAATCTAGCGTTGCGTTTTTTAAATGGTTCCTCAAATAGCACACCACCTACAATATGTGATCATTGATATTGTTAGCGATAATTATGTGTCCCTGTAGAGCCAAAACCGCTTTTTGTGCAGAGTGATAGTAACATGGTAGTTGCGTTCGTGTTTTTAATAGCTGATCGCTTATAAGACGATTATGTCTCTCTTCCTAAGAAATGCTGGTGCCACTCGCAAGAAAAACAGATGGAGCATGTCCATCGATCGCGGATTTTTACTCCATATTATTTGATGTCACCAGTATTCAGTTATTGGCGAAGTGTTATACTTAATAGGGGACGTGTGATAGATTCACTGTGATCATCAGACTTATAAAGTATGTGTTAGGATGTTAAGTTACGTTGGTCTTTATTCCAACATATGCAATGAGAAAGACATGTCTAGTCATAAGAGAGATATGGATTTGACGTTAAAAATTGAGATTTCAATGAATCATTCGCCATAAGTGGGATGAAAGCTTTTTTGTGGAAAATTGTGTCCAGTCATAAGGAGGATGTAGATACAGCAATTTCAATGCGAGGTTTGTCGCATAGCCACAGCCGTCAGGAGCAGGTACTTCCGATACTTCACCCAGTATCGAATGTCACGAGATTCGGGCTGCAGTTGTAATAGTTAATTTTGATTACAGTGATAAATATGTGGCTGGTTTCGTAGGTCAGCTGTGCCAACTGTTCGGGTGTGTGGCGGAGGTTGTCGGTGACCGAAATAAATTGACATTTCCGCCTTAACGCTTTCGCGGGAAGTGGGTACAAAGAAAAGTTATTATTGATCAGCTAGTAGGTTCTTGCCAACAGCAGTGGGGACAAGTCCCGGCGGCGGCCGTGGCCACGATCTCTGGATGGCTGAATAGCGAACTACTACCCAGTATGTGTTCAGCTATCTCTACGATCACGTGCGCTGCATGTAGTTTGCATGGAAAATTGAGCGATTCAGTATTGATCACTGCCAAGTGTTGGCGCTGGACGTATTGATAACATCCGAATTCCTATGACTCCAGTCATCCCCAGACGGCCTCCATGGTTAGGATGGTGCACTCAGGGAGACATGCGTCCACGAATGCAGCTGCGCAAGATTTATCCGACCTCTGAGCATTGGCGCTGGCGGTGTACCCAGGGATTACCATGTCGTTTGTGGACATCAGGGCACGAGCGCGCAGGATGTGCGAGTGTTTCAGTTATCTGTCACATCTATCCATGACAGCTTCTACTACTAATGCGCATTGGATTGTGGTTTAAGTGTGTGGTGTTTAGAGCTTCTCAACACATCGGATTGGACTCTGTCTTGCCATAGTATTTGTAGTTGTATCTACTCTACCATGCAGTAGGCCCTAACTCATCCTTCTCAAGTTAGCGGAGAGAAGCAATTTAGGCATTCTATAATGCTTTAAAAACCCAATAACAATGTCAAATTCCTGGTTGATCAATTTATTCTTTCCAGTAGTGGTATTGCAAATATGCATCTCTCCAGGCTCTCCTGTAAATTGTTTAAGGACATGGTATGCAGTTGAGCTGAAATTTGAAATATTCAGCTACGTCTAATATAACGGACTTCATAACAAAATTACAGGATGCCAGTTATTCAACTGTATGAAATAAAATTTTCATAACTTCTGTACGGTTTGTTTAGGACATTCAAACTGCATGGTTGGCCATAGGGCATGATGGGAATTATTACGTATAGTACGGTTTGGTCTAGCGACGAAACCCACTTTCATTTGGATGGGTTCGTCAATAAGTAAAATTGGCGCATTTGGGGGACTGAGAATCCGCATTTCGCGATCGAGAAGTCTCTTCACCCTCAACAAGTGGCTGCGTGGTGTGCAACGTCCAGTCGCAGAATAATCAGTGCGATATTTCTTGATGGCACGGTGACTACCGAACGGTACTTGAAGGTTTTGGAAGATAATTTCATTCCCATTATCCAGAGTGACCCTGATTTCGATGTGGTTCATGCAAGATGGAACTCGATCCCATCGAGGCAGGAGAGAGTTTTATGTCCTGTAGGAGCAGTTTAGGGACTGCATTCTGGCTGTGGGGTACTCGGAGGCCACTGGCATGAGCCTCGATTGGCCCCCATATTCTCCAGATCTGAACACATGCGGCTTCTTTTTGTGGGGCTATATTAAAGACAAGGTGTACAGCAACAACCTCGAACCCGTTGCTGAGTTGAAAATAGCCACTCAGGTGGTCATCAACAGGATAAATGTTCAGACACTTCACTGGGTCATGCAGAATTTCGCTATTTATCTACTGCACATCATCGCCAATGATGGCAGCATATCGAACGTGTCATAACCTAAATCCGAATATCTGTAGTGACATTTACACGTTGAATGTAGTGTGGGTTCACGACATAGTTTGTAACTAATTTTCATTTTTTTCATACAGTTCAAGAATTGTCACTCTGTATCTAACTGTGACGGTATCCACCAACAGGAGATAAGGGAAAAAGAATCGAGAAGGGGGAAGAGTAGGGTTGGGAAACTAGGCAGTTGCAGAATCGAATCCCGCCAAATATACCAGTGGTAATGTCCACCAATAGGACGCAAGTAAAAACTGGCTCCACATAAAGGGTATAGATGTAATTAAATAGTCAATCAATCTGATAGTGAGGGAATATTTCCAGAATTTCTGTTGATCCATAGGGGACATCAGCTGGTTAAGTAATTGTCAATACCAATAAATTCTCCAACAGCTGTGCAACTAAGGCGTTATTTTATCTTACCGAACCTACTTTGTCCCCATATTGACATACGGAAGTGAGACATGGGTAATGCACAAAAGCGACAAAAGTAGAATACAGGCTAGTGAAATGAAGTTCCAGAGGAGCAGGTTGGGTGTAACAAGACGAGACAGATTGCGAAATTTGTATGTGAGGGAAAGACTAAAGGAGGAACCAGTACAGGACAGGATAGAAAAATCAAGACTGCAGTGGTATGGACACATGAAGAGAATGGATGAGGGAAGAATTCCAAAGAGGATGTTTGATCTGCAACTGGAGGGGAAGAGGCCCAGAGGAAGACCAAGAGATAGATGGGTGAAGGGAGTGAAGGAATGTGTGGTGAGAAGAGGAGAGAACTGGACGAAGGTGGAAGAGGGGGAATGGTGGAAAGACAGAACACGGTGGAGAGGCTTGTGTTCCCGACAGACCCAGCCAGTGGCTGGAAACTGTCCAAGATGATGATGATGAATGTCAACCAGTTTTGGCATTTTGAGAGATGCATACAGGGCCTGAATATGACATGGTGGAATGCCGAAATTAGTCGCCGTCAAAATAAAATAAAATAAACTCTTAGTTGTACTGCTCTTGGAGAATTTAACTGATATTGACAATTATTTCCAAGATGACCACAGCTTGGGTTTTACCAGGTATCCACTTCTTTGTTCAAGACAAAGTAGGGTTAGTGTGCCACGCAACAGACACTACATACTTCTTCTTGAATGTCTTTGTTCCATCTGCTACAGGTTTCCATAGCAGTGGAAATGTGAGAACAAAGGGATGTTCTGACTACCAACGCCAGGTCTGTATGAGTGGTGAGGTGGGCAGAGGATGGTGATGGAAGGGAGGAGGGTTGGGTGTGAAACCTGGTTGGTAGGTACTCAGAGAGCGAACAGGATGAGGTTACGATAGTGGATGGGGCCGTAAACAGTTACTGTGAGTTGCACAATCAAACACTCAACTTTATTTTTCTAAGAACCACTTATTTGCACATTGCTTTAAAAGGTCACAATTAGACAATATGGCTGAAGGCCTAGTTAAAGAAAACTTGAGATGCTTTCTGGGCTGAAGGTCCAAAACAAGAACGACTGAAGGCCTGGCTTGGAAATCAAAAGCAACTAAAAATAGAAGGTAAAAATTAAAAAGAACATGTAACTGAAAACAATTAGCGGCTGAAGGCCTACACTACACGTCTGAAGGACAACTATAATTAAAACACATCAACAAACAATTTTTTTTCTAACCAATAAATTTCTTTTTTAACTTACCATAGAATGGCCGAAAGCCTAATTAACGAAATATTAAGGTAGCTCAGATGGTAGAGCACTTGCCCGCGAAAGGCAAACGTCCGAGTTCGAGTCTCGGTCGGGCACACAGTTTTAACCTGCCAGGAAGTTTCGAAATTTTAACTTATTGCATGGCGGAAGGCCACAAACAAATTTGAAACAATGGCTGAGGGCCTGAACAACAAGTCAGACAAACCCCCTTCCTTCTTATAAAAATGTTCCTTTAAAGAATACACAAGGCTGAAGGAATTACTAAAAGGGGTCCACGTAAATTCTCGGCTGAAGGCCACTCATAAGACATCGAACAACTAATGGCTTAGGGCCTGGATTACAAACAATTTCAGATAGAACAAATTTTAAGGAAAAATAATTTTTTTAAATAAAAGAAATCTCCAAAATTTTAATTTAACACAGCTGAAGGCGTCTATATAAAATTTAAAAGGAACTGAATTAATACAAGGCCAAAGGCCTCGCACAATACTTCGAACTAAAATGAAAATCACAATCTGAAACAAACTGAACAAGTGGTGCTTAGAAGTGTTCCAAGACTCAGCCTGAGAAGGTAGTTCAAACGCAAGGTGAGGTGAGACAGGCAGCCAAGAGTTGAAGTTAAATAATCGACCGACCAACAATTTAACCAATTCCCTTCCGTCCGACCAGCGGCACAAAGATGGAAAATATCAGCTGAGGACGAGGATACAAACAGCACTACCTCTTCAGACATTGGCGTCTAAAAACAGCCAAGGGAACAATAACCACTCTAAGCAAAATACGAACCAAACAACTTAAAAGGCTGTTGGAACTACACGCCGTGCCAGACAGCATCAACACGACGATGAAAGGCACACTGCCGGAACACTACGCTAACGACCAGGGCAGGTAACTGGGGCGTTAACGGCCACAGGGCATAAAATATCTCTGGTACACTTCACTGGCAAGTAACAGTCAATTTAATAATTAATCACAATATAGGAAGACGGCTGTATGATTTCGCCGACTCCAAAACATCATACGTTGCTGCTAGCCCGAACGGTCCAGGGAGCAAGAATCCACAAATGAACGGAGAGATGTCACAGTAGTTGAGGCTTCATAACAGATTAACTGATCACTCAACTTCAGCTTCCAGGTACGGGGTGGGCAACGAACTTTGTTGCTCTCACAGCTAGCGCCTCACAATCTGACAGCACGTGCAGGCCGCCAGCGGTCCCAGCCTGGCCTAACGCCGCGGAGAATTCCTCGCTGCGCCGTCCCAACCGACTGTCCATCACACACACCACCCCACCTGGAAATACTAGCGGTCACACCAAAGATAATACGACTACTGCTGCTACTCGAGGAGGCAAGCCAGCAACTTCGTTACGCCAGTAAGTAAGGAAGAAACAAGACGCCATTCAGTGTGACAAAATGCCAAAGAACAAACGGCATGAATGCGGCCGCACACAACTCAGGGTGTGTGTGTGTGTGTGTGTGTGTGTGTGTGTGTGCGTGTGCGTGTGTGTGTGTGTGTTTGTGTGTGTGTGTTTGCATACGTTGGTTCACACAAACAGGGAAGATCCACTTAAGAGAGAGGGGCAAGGGGGGAGAGAGAGAGAAAGGTGTAGAGCATGTTTTTGGACAGGGATTTTTCAGGAATTAGTATCAAAGAGTTGCGACCACCTGATTCATTCTTTTGCAATTAGTGCCACTTCCAGACTGTGTGCTGCACAAGCCAGCTGGTGGTGTGGTAGCCGACGTGTGGCCCGAATGGGTATAGTGCGAACTCTCAGACACCAGTGCATGGTGCAGTCCGGTAAAGCAGTCGGCGCGTAGGCGCGCAATGTCCCAGCTGTCCCTGCAGTCGGTGCGAAGATAGGATTGAGAGATTTTTAACTCTGTAATTACGTGCGGTGAGTTGCGTTGACGTTCATTTCTTGATAGTAGCCCTTGATTGATCGGAAGAAAAAGCGATCGGTATAGTTACTCCTTTTTGATATATTTTACAAGACCCACATTTTCCAGTACAGCAAAGAATGATGAGCAAGAGAGATCCAATTGCTTACTGAAATTTATAAGTAAACAGTATATCCTTTGCTTGATTTCCTTTCGTGAGAGCGTTCCTCTCAAGCACAGACTGATACTTTTCCTGATAATTTCCAGCTGGATTAGGGGAGGTGAGAGTAGGGGTGGTAGGGAAGGAGTGGGAGATTTCCCAGGAGGGGAAGAGTTAATTAATTTGTCAATTTAATTAATTAGTCAAATTTTTATCGAAGGGAGCAGCAACGTTAGGCGCATTATGGGGCCCCTTAGCGACACGGCTGCCAAGAATGGGAAGAAAGGCAATGTGCACTCCGTGTGCATACCGGGTGGAGTCATTCTAGACGTGGAACGGGTCCTTCCGGATGCCATGAAGAGCCCAGGGTGCATCCAACTGCAGGTGGTGGCTAATGTCAGTACCAATGATGTGTGTAACTTTGGATCAGAAGAGATTCTCCCTGGTTTCGAGCACCTAACATAAGTGGTAGAGACTGCCAATCTTGCTTGCAAGATGAAAGCAGAGCTGACCATTTGCAGCATAGTTGACAGGACTGATTGCGGATATCTGGTACAGAGCCGGATGGAGGGTCTGAATCAGAAGCTCAGACGGTTCTACGACCGTGTAGGCTGCAGATTCCTTGACTTGCACCACAAGGTGGTTGGGTTTCGGGTCCCGCTGAATTGGTCAGGAGTCCACTATTCACAGGAGGCGGCTACACCTGTAGCAGGGACTGTCTGGCGTGGACTGAGTGGCTTTTTAGGTTAGAGGGCCACGGGGAAACGTATAAATGGCTTTAATCACAAAGGGTGCGGAACGTAGATACAGGAGCCATCGGTATAATAGTTGTAATTTGTCGTAGCTGTGTTGGGAAAGTACCAGAGCTCCAAACGCTTATAGAAAGCACCGATGCCCTAATCGTCAAAGGCACTTATAACTGGCCAAAGCTGGAGTTAAGTTCAGCCGAAATTTGTGCGAAGAAAAAATAGGCTAAACGCAGTTGGAGGTGGCGTATTTGTTGCTGTTTGGAGTTGTTCATATTGTCGCGAAATTGAAGTAGATTGTTCCTGCGAGTTAGTATGGGTGGAGTCATTGTTGGCAACCGGAATAAAATAATAATTGGATCATTTTACCGATCTCCCAATTCAGATGATACAATTGCTGAAAGGTTCAAAGAAAACCTGCGTTTGATTTCAAACACGTACCCGACTCATTCAATTATAGTCGGTGGTGACTTTAATGTACCCTCGATATGTTGGTGAAAATACAGGCTTAATTCCAGAGGTATGCTTAAAACATCATCCGAAAATGTGCTAAACGCATTCTCTGAAAATTATTTCGCCCATTTGGTTCATGAGCCCACGTGAATAGCAAACGGTTATGAAAACACACTTGACCTCCTTAGTAACAAACAATACTCAGTTAATAACGAGCATCAAAACGGGTACAGGGGTTAGTGAACACAGGGTTTTCGTAGGGAGAATGAATGTTGTAACTCCCAAATCCTCCAAAAATAAATGAAAAAATGTATATTCAAGAAAGCAGATAAAAATTCACTTGACGCCTTCCTGAGAGACAATCTCCACTCCTTCCAAATTAAGATAAGTGTAGACCAGATGTGGCATGAATTCAAAGAAATAGTATCGGCAGCAATTGAGAGATTTGCACAAAGTAAATTAACGAAAGATGGAGCTGATCCTCCTTGGTACACAAAACGGTTCAGAGCACTGTTGCTGAAACAAAGAAAAAAACATACCAAGTTTAAACAGACGCAGTATCTCCAAGACTGGCGATCTTTTACAGAAGCTCGAAATTTAGCGCCGACTTCAGTGCGAGATACTTATAATACTTTAACACAACGAAACTTTGTCCCGAAACTTGGCAGAAAATCCAAAGAGACTCTGGTCGTATGTGAAATATGCTAGCGGTAAGACACAATAAAAACTGGTTCAAATGGCTCTGAGCACTATGGGGCTTAACATATGAGGTCATCAGTCCCCTAGAACTTAGAACTACTTAAACCCAACTAACCTAAGGACATAACACACATCCATGCCCGAGGCAGGATTCGAACCTGCGACCGTTGCAGTCACGCGGTTCGAGACTGAAGCGCCTAGAACCTCTCGGCCACCTAAGACACAATCAATGCCTTCTCTCCGCGACAGGAATGGAGATACTATCGTAGACAGTGCTGCCAAAGCAGAGTTATTAAACAAAACCTTCCGAAATCTATTAACAAAAGAAGACAAAGTAAATATTCCAGAATTTGAATCAAGAACAGCTGCCAACGTAACGTAAAAGTAGGTATCCTCGGTGTAGTGAAGCAACTTAAATCATTTAATAAAAGCAAGTACTCCAGACAAGATGCCAATTACGTTCCTTTCAGAGTCTGCTGATGCAACAGGTCCATACTCAAGATTCATTACAACTGTTCGTTCTACAAAACTTCCGTAGCCAAAGACTGGAAAGATGCACAGGTCACACTAACGTTCAAGAAAGGTAGTAGGAGTAATCCACTAAATTACAAGCCCATATCCTTAACGTCGATATGCAGCAGGATTTTGGAACATTTATTGTGTTCTAACATTATGAATTACCTCGAAGAAAACACAATCAAGACGGATTTAGAAAACATCGTTCTTGTGAAACACAACTATCTCTTTCCTCGCATGAAGTGTTGAGTGCTATTGACAAGGGATTTCAAAATGATTCCGTATTTCTGGATTTCCGGAAGGCTTTTGACACTGTACCACACAAGCGACTTGTAGTGCAATTGCTTGCTTATGGAATATCGTCTCAGTTATGTGAGTGTATTTGTGAATTCCTGTCATAGAGGTCACAGTTCGTAGTAATTGACGGAAAGTCTTTGAGTAAGACAAAAGTGATTTCTGTTTCTTATCTATATAAACGATTTGGGAGACAATCTGAGCAGCCGTCTTATATTTTTGGCAGATGATGCTGTCGTTTATCGACTAGCAAAGTCATCAGAAGACCAAAACAAACTTCAAAACGATTTAGAAAAAAATCTATATGATGCGAAAATTGGCAATTGAACCTAAATAACGTAAAGGGTGAGGTCATCCACATGAGTGCTAGAAGGAATCCTTTAAAATTTCGGTTACGCCATAAATCAGTCAAACCTAAAAGCCGTGAAATCAACTAAATACCCAGGAATTACAATTACAAACAACTCAATTTGGAAGGAACATATAAAAAATGTTGTGGGGAAGGCTAACCAAAGACTGCGTTTTATTGGCAGAAGACATGGAAAATGTAACAGATCTACTAAGGAGACTGCCTACACTACGCTTGTCTGTCCTCTTTTAGAATAATGCTGCGCGGTGTGCGATCCTTATCAGATAGGATTGACGGAGTACATCGAAAAAGTAGGGCAGCACGCTGTGTATTGTCGCGAAATAGGGGAGAGTGAGTCACTGAAATGATACAGGACTTAGGATGAACATCATTCACGAAATTCCAGTCACTAACTTTCTCCTTCAAATGCGAAAATATTTTGTTGACCCCGACCTACATAGGGAGAAACGATCACCATGATAAAATAGGGCAAATCAGAGCTCGTACGGAAAGATTTAGGTGTCTGTTCTTTCCGCGTGCTGAACGAGACTGGAATAATAGACAATTGTGAAGATGGTTCATTAAGACCATAAATCAATGAACTTTGCCTCTGAGTGTAAGGTTGCCCCTGAATGTTGCAACCTGCACGAAAACTGTTGCTTACAACTCACTTAATTCCACCACTACCATTTCCCACAAAAATGAGTTCACCATGTGTGTTTAACACACTAAACAGGACAAAAATTCCACCACATGAGCATCTTCTCAGCAGTGATGCAATTTTTTACAACTCAGGTTTCCACTCTCTCTCTCTCTCTCTCTTGTTTGAGTTGCGTAACTTGGTGCTGGCACGAAGTGTTTGCGCAGCAGCGGTTTAAGACCTGCAGTCGGCTGCCCTGTGCTGCACCTATGTTGTAGTGGTCAACACAGCGATAAATGTCTGCCACGTGGCAGCAACTGACTTTTATGCCCTGCAGTGACCGAGTGTCGCTTATGCACACGGTCGGCTTCCTTTTTGTGATGGCTCTGCATTCTGTCTCCCATTTTCTCCAGCAGTCAGACAGGATTACAATTGGCAAGTTTCGTAGTCACCTACAGTATTCTAACCCACATGATAATCCTAGCATGGAACTCCGTGGAGTTGTATGACTGTCAACAGGAATGCAACCCTGTACAACTGTGCAATTCAAGAAAAGTCTTTAACGTTTAATCCCAGAACAATGTGATGCGAACCATATTGTCTACAGTTGTAATTGTTGAGTGCAAATCACTTTTGTTTCTCATTTTCAGTTCTAAAACAGATTAAACCTTTGATAAAATCCTATCGAGCTTTCAGCCGCGTCAGGTGATTTAAAATCCATGAGCTTTTGCTCGAGAACTCCTCGGTTATTGTGAAGTAGTGATTGTCTTTTGGTTTCTGCTACCGTCCTTGTATACCCGCTTCGCCTTCTGTGACGTCACTGGTGCTACAGTGCCATATGAGGCCTGCTTCAACCTTCCGATGGCCGGTTCCCAAGCCGTGCCTAGCTGCAGGCAAGCCGTCTTTTTTTTAGGGTATTGTCATTTTTTTTATCTCGATCGCTTCTTTTATTACGCCATTCCAGAAACTATTAGTCCGTCGAATAACACATGTGCCATCGAATGCAGGGCGAAGTCCATTTTCTAGAGTATGCTCCGCTACGGCTGATTTCTAAAGGTACCCATGGCGAAAGCGTGTCTTCTACATAGCGCTGTTCAGTAACACGCACAGTGTGTCTGACATAAAACTGTCCGCACGCACACGGTATTTTGTATGCTCCTGGCGTTCTGAGACCTACATCGTCTGTCGTAGGCCTCATGAGTTGAAACTTCCTGGCAGATTAAAACTGTGTGCCCGACCGAGACTCGAACTCATTCTGGAAACATCCCTCATGAATTGCCGAATGTTTGCTGGAGCCATTAAGACAGAACCGATTTTATGTCTCTTTAGGAGCCGGCTGATCTTTGGTGTTACTGATCCACAGATCGGCAAAAATTCAAGCCTCTTCGAGTCCTCCTCGGAGCCCTTCTGCTTACGTGTTTTCGGAAAGATGGCTTGCGAACTCTGGCGCTTGTTGTAGCCATTTTTCTCGAATACTTCCCGCAAATGTTTTATTTCCTTCGGTAAGTTTTCAGCTCTTAGACGGCTTCCACTCGATGTACCAAGGTCCTCAGAACGTTTCTATGACGGATGGTGACAGCTGTTAGCTGTCAGATATCGGTATGTGTGGGTGGGTTTCTGGTAAACAGTGTGGCTGGCACACCAATTTTCTTTACGGCGGACGAGGATGTTAAGGAGCGGGAAGGCCCCATCGTGAACTTGGTGCCATCGATACTGCTGATGTAGTCCAAGAATTCTCCTAGCTTTTCACGTCCATGAGACCAGATAATCATCATGTCGTCGAAGGAACGATAAAAGCAGCGAGGCTTTATAGGAGCCGTGTCCAGCGCTACACCACCAAGGTACGCCATAAATAGGTTGGATATAACTGGAGATAATGGGCTCCCTATCGCGATGCCGTACGTGTGGTTAAAATATTCTTCATCATACAAAAAATATGATTGCGTCAGAGTGTGCCTAAATGAACCCTCAACAATATCGTCAACCAACTGGGAGAGCAGATTTATAGAATGTTTGATGGGAACGCGCGTGAGTAATGAGACATAAAAGCTGAAGCTATGCATTCGCAAATCGAAACTTTATCCTCAAAATATTCCTTTTGTTGATCAAAACGATAATGTTGGTAAAGACTATGCTGAGCGTATAAAGTTCAACAAGATGATAAAAATTCAAACAAAGCAACATACTCTAGCTGCCATAGCCAGCAAGCGTTCATTTGTGGCGTGGAGAAAAGCCATCCCTAACGTAAAGCCATCCCTAAGATAAAGAAATTCGAGATCACACAACGCTCCTTTGTCAAAAACTGACATCTGACAAAAACCTCTATACAGTTGCGATACCCCAGGGCGTTTATTAACTACTGGAGATAGCCCGTATATCTCTGCAGTAGGTCCTTTGACCACTGAGACTATCGAACATTCATAAATCTTTCACAAGCCGTACATATACATAATAAAATCACCCCACCCTTCAAAACATAATAGAAATGGGAGAAACCGAGGTCTCCACAATGGAAGAGTTAGCTATCTCACGAAAAACTATATTCATACTGTAATCGGTCACATCACAAACGAGATGAGACAACGTATATCCCAAAGAAAATTTAAAGAGGAAAGATACATCACATTTTGTTACCTTTTCCATCACATTTAGATATTGCTGGAAGAGGAAAACATATATCGACGGGTCACGCCGACGCACCTCGCTGAACTTCGCTGGACCACTTCACTCACAGCCTTCGAAATACAGGCATTACAGTTTTTTCACTAGAGGATTACCAAGACATGCATTTATATAGCGTCAGGTTAACCAGTAAATACATGGTTACTCTGCACGTCTTATTGTGTGGTTTTGTTGCACATCTGGTTCTGACACACTACGCACAACGTGACAAGCAAAAAGAAATATATGCGCTAACATACCTCACTGCTGATTGCACGAGTGCTCAACAATGACATAATATTGTCCCATTAAACCATTAACGCACAGAATTTTTAAGCATAAGTAACAGGATAATTCTGCCTACACATAAAACGACACTAAGTTTTATCACTGACACATACACTACAGAAGGCATGCTTATCCCCAGCACACTATCCCTTCATGACATGACAGGCACGGTATACAAATAAATATTTATTGGTTAGGAACACAGAATTAAAATTATCCTGTATAAAAGTCTTCGTTTGCATAAAACAAAGGCATTTTAAGAAAGTGTGACAAACTTTTTGTGCTCCTTAACCCTCAACTTATATAAACAAAATTCTTAAAAGTGCCCATATTTATCGTAGTGCTCAGAGCCATTTTTGAACTTTGGAAAATGTCAGCAAGGAAATTGGACGATAACTGTTTAACTCTGTCTTGTCACATTTCTTATGAAGTGGTTTAACAGCTGCTTATTTCAACCTGCCTGAAAAAATTCCCCCTGCCATTGTTGCATATCACTAAGGACATTACTTATTAAATTGGAACAAATTTTCAGAATTCTGTACGAAATTCCATCAACCCCACATGGGCTTTTGCATTTTAGAATTTTTAGAATTCTGTTAATTTTAGTGAAGGATGTTGGTGCTACGTCTACCCAGCCTGACAATTGCTAAGGAATAGAAACTTTGCTGGGCAGGAATAATCAGAGGCAATGAAAGGTGACGTGAAACACTTTACACACATGATAGGCCTGGAGTGGTGTATTTATAACGAAAAATGGTAGATTTCACAACATGGGAAAGCAGAATAGCAGACATAACGTCTATTTTTGACGCAGGTCGGACTCCCAACATAAAAGACGCTATCGGTGTCTCAGTAAGCAGTACGCCTTCCTCGGACACTAACTCACATTTTGCGTCTGTTGAAGAAACAGGCGCGGGGCAGAGAAGAGACTTTGATTTAGTCAAAAGCAATTCCTCTCAGCTATTTCTTCACACCGTGAACAGCCGTGTTAATCCGGGGCTGGTCGTGTCGCTGCAAATGCTCTACGAACACCATAGGAGAGTGTGCTGTTACTGCTCCTTTACCTATGGTTCACTTTTTTTGTCGTCAGTCGTCTGACTGGTTTGATAGGGCGCACGACAGGACTACTACTCTGGTTCCTTTACCATCCCTGAAGACAAACTAATAGTCATCTAACACATCCTCAATTTTATTGCCCATTCTTCTGTGCATTATTCTTGTCAGCAACTTTGGATGCATGAGCTATTAAGCTGATTGTGCTGTAATTTAGGCGCTGGTCAGGTTTTGCAATCTTCGGAATTGTGTGGATATTGTCTTTCCGAAAATCGGATGGTATATCGCCAGAGTCGTACGTTATACACACCAACGTGAAGAGTCACTTTGTTGCCACTTCCCGCAATGACTTTGGAATTTCTAATGGAATGTTACCGATCCATTCTGCCTCATTTGAAACTTACGTCATCCTAAGCTCTTTTAAATTCTGACTCTAATACTGAACTCCTATGTCTTCTGTATCGACTCCTGTTTCTTCCTCTGTCACGTCATCAGAAAGGTCTTCCCCCTCATAGAGGTCTTCAATGTACGCTCTCTCCTCTGCATTTAACAGTGGAATTCCCACTGCACTCTTAATGTTACAGACCATGGTTCCACATCGCCGAAAATTGTTTTAATTGTTTTATATGCTGAGCCAGTCCTTCCGACAATCTTGTTTTTCGATTTCTTCACATTTTTGATGCAGCAGTTTCGTCTAAACTTCTCTAAACTTCCGATCTACACTCCTGGAAATTGAAATAAGAACACCGTGAATTCATTGTCCCAGGAAGGGGAAACTTTATTGACACATTCCTGGGGTCAGATACATCACATGATGACACTGACAGAACCACAGGCACATAGACACAGGCAACAGAGCATGCACAATGTTGGCACTAGTACAGTGTATATCCACCTTTCGCAGCAATGCAGGCTGCTATTCTCCCATGGAGACGATCGTAGAGATGCTGGATGTAGTCCTGTGGAACGGCTTGCCATGCCATTTCCACATGGCGCCTTAGTTGGACCAGCGTTCGTGCTGGACGTGCAGACCGCGTGAGACGACGCTTCATCCAGTCCCAAACATGCTCAATGGGGGACAGATCCGGAGATCTTGCTGGCCAGGGTAGTTGACTTACACCTTCTAGAGCACGTTGGGTGGCACGGGATACATGCGGACGTGCATTGTCCTGTTGGAACAGCAAGTTCCCTTGCCGGTCTAGGAATGGTAGAACGATGGGTTCGATGACGGTTTGGATGTACCGTGCACTATTCAGTGTCCCCTCGACGATCACCAGTGATGTACGGCCAGTGTAGGAGATCGCTCCCCACATCATGATGCCGGGTGTTGGCCCTGTGTGCCTCGGTCGTATGCAGTCCTGATTGTGGCGCTCACCTGCACGGCGCCAAACACGCATACGACCATCATTGGCACCAAGGCAGAAGCGACTCTCATCGCTGAAGACGACACGTCTCCATTCGTCCCTCCATACACGACTGTCGCGACACCACTGGAGGCGGGCTGCACGATGTTGGGGCGTGAGCGGAAGACGGCCTAACGGTGTGCGGGACCGTAGCCCAGCTTCATGGAGACGGTTGCGAATGGTCCTCGCCGATACCCCAGGAGCAACAGTGTCCCTAATTTGCTGGGAAGTGGCGGTGCGGTCCCCTACGGCACTGCGTAGGATCCTACGGTCTTGGCGTGCATCCGTGCGTCGCTGCGGTCCGGTCCCAGGTCGACGGGCACGTGCACCTTCCGCCGACCACTGGCGACAACATCGATGTACTGTGGAGACCTCACGCCCCACGTGTTGAGCAATTCGGCGGTACGTCCACCCGGCCTCCCGCATGCCCACTATACGCCCTCGCTCAAAGTCCGTCAACTGCACATACGGTTCACGTCCACGCTGTCCCGGCATGCTACCAGTGTTAAAGACTGCGATGGAGCTCCGTATGCCACGGCAAACTGGCTGACACTGACGGCGGCGGTGCACAAATGCTGCGCAGCTAGCGCCATTCGACGGCCAACACCGCGGTTCCTGGTGTGTCCGCTGTGCCGTGCGTGTGATCATTGCTTGTACAGCCCTCTCGCAGTGTCCGGAGCAAGTATGGTGGGTCTGACACACCGGTGTCAATGTGTTCTTTTTTCCATTTCCAGGAGTGTATTTCACCCCCAAGTGACTTGTATTTCTGTATTCCTGCATTTCTCTGGACATTTTTGTACTTCCTTCTTTCATCGATGAATTGAAGTATTTCTTATACTAACCATGGTTCCTTCGCAGCTGCCTTCCTTGCACCTACGGTTTTCTTTCCCTTCTTTGCCCTTCATAGAGATGTCTATTGCTCTTCAACTGTACTGCCTACTGAGCTATTCCTTTTTGCTATATCTATAGCCTTAGAGAACTTAGAGAAGCTTATCTCATCATTCTTTAGAACTTCTGTATCCCACTTCTTTGCGTGTTGATAATTTCTGACTAATCTCTTAAGCTTCAACTTTCTCTTCATCACTACTACATTGCGATCTGAGTCTATATCTGCTCCTGGCTACTCCTTACAATCCAGTATCTGATTTCGGAATCTCTGTCTGACCATGATGTAACCTAACTGAAATCTTCCCGTATCACCCGGCCTTGTCCAAGTATACCTCTTTCTGTTGTGATTCTTGTACAGAGTATTCTCTATTACTAGCTGAAACTTGTTACAGAACTCAATTAGTCTTTCTCCTCCCATTCCTTGTCCCAAGCCCATATTCTTTTGTAAGCTTTTCCTCTACTCCTTCCCCTACAACTCTATTACAGTCCCCCACGACTATTAGATTTTCATCTCCCTTTACATACTGTATTACCCTTTCAATATCTCATACACTTTCTCTATCTCTTCATCTTCAGCTTGCGACATCGGCGTGTATACCTGATCTATCATTGTCGGTGTTGGTTTGCTGTCGATTCTCATAAGAACAAACCTTTCATGGAACTGTTCACAGTAACACACTCTCTGCACTATCCTCCTATTCATAACGAATGCTACTCCCGTTATAACATGTTCTGCTGCTGATAATATTACTCTATACTCATCTAAGCTGATATCCTTGTCTTCTTTCCATTTCATTGGACTGACCCCACTACATCTAGATTTGGCGTTAGTATTTCCCCTTACAGATTTTATAGCTTCCCCGCCAAGTTCAGATTTCTGACATTCTACGCCCCGACTCATAGGACGTTATCTTCTCTTTGGTTATCAGTATTTTTCTCAGCATCCTCCGGAGATCCGAAAGGGGAACTGCCCCGGAATCTTCATAACTCTTTATTTTTTCAATTAAATTCCACATTTCCGACGGATACATATTATGTGTATTTAATGCAGTGCTTTCTGTTGCCTTCTGCATCATCATGCCGTTGATCAGTGCCAGTTCTTCCGCCTTTTGGGGCAGTTTCCCTGCGCCAAGAGCATGAGAGTGTCCCGAACATCTGTCCGCGATTCCGCCCTCTTTGACAAGGCCGTTGGGTGAATGAGGGTGACTTCTTGTGCCGAAAGTCTTCGGCCACCATTTCGGATAAATTTATTCAAAATCTAAGCGGCGATGGGATTGGGACCTTGGACCGAGGACGTTTTGATTAGTAAACAAAGACGATTCGCTAGGCCACGTGTATAAAAGTCCTACTATAAGGTCCTTATCCTCGTCATCGAACTGTCTGCCACTATATTCTCTGTCACGTGGGTAAGCTTGGCGCTAGGTTTCACCATCCTTGTTGTAACCTCCCCACAAAAATTTGAAAGAAAATATTTAAATGAGAATAGACATCGTGCTAAGTGTAACTTCCCCGTAATTATTTTTAAATGATATGAATTGAATGAAAATGCAAATAGAGCCAAATGTTAGCTTCCCACAGTAATAAAACTCAATGATATTAAAAATGTGCAAAAATGTTAAGTCCCCACAAAATTAACGTTATGCTGAACCTGATAAATTTTATAAGGCCAGCTGCGCTGACCTTAGGCCCTGTGCAGTAATTAACCTGATAAATTGATTCTGGGAGGAAAAGCATAGGAAATATTGTTTCAATTCGAATGATTCTTTTCTTAAAAACGATTGCTTTGAAAACAAAATTATTATTGGGGCATTTCTTGAACAAATTAATTACAATTAATATACATTACATTATCAGATGTGCGCAATGCTGCTTCATTACCTTATTTAACAATATACCTCGTCGCGAACCTTGACCAGAGACCCATGTCGACCCCCGCCGACTCCTCACACACAACTCCGACAGGCAACTGCCAACTCGCAACTGAACTACATGCTCTCGCGACTCGCTACGTACAACTACTGCACTCACGCGCGGTCAAGCGCAGACTAGCAACGATAAATAACTCTCTGGTCAGAGATTCTGTCATCCCTCGCCATCGCTGCTACTGAATACATACGTGTTTCATAAGCAACGATAAATAACTCTCTGGTCAGAGATTCTGTCATGCCTCGCCATCGCTGCTACTGAATACATACGTGTTTCATAACCCTCCACTGGGGGGGGCAAAAATTTGGCAACGATGGTGAGTCATTTGGACTTGCCATGAGCAACAAACTTTTTCTTAACTAATTAACTTTACAATCACAGAATATTCAGATGTAGAACATGAAGTAAATGTGGTGCACATGCACCGAGTACAAAATATATATACAATGAGTACAAAACAAATTACATAAGTGCACACGCACTGAAAAACTCTTTAGCATTTTCACAACAAATAAACATAATGGCAAAAAATCATGTTGACAAGTGACATAAGTGCACATGCACTGCAGTTCAGAACATATCAGCAAATCAAAATGTACATACAATGAGTAGAAATCATGTTAGAAAAATGACAAAAGTGCACTCGCACTGAAAAACTCTTTAGTATTTTCACAACAAATAAACATAATGGCAAAAAATCATGTTGATAAGTGACATAAGTGCACATGCACTGTAGTTCAGAATATATCAGCAAATCAAAATGTACATACAATGAGTAGTGATCATGTTAGAAAAAGTGCACACGCACTGAAATTCAGAATATATCGAAAAAAAAATGTATAGGCCATGAATACAAATGATGTTAGCAAAAAAAGAAAAAAAATGATTTTCGCTATGTTACAAGAATTAGGATAGGAAAGGGAAGGATTGCATCATGGTTGTAGCACTTTAGGTTGCACGCAGCTGCACTGAAAGTCCATATCTTTCCACAGAAGTACAACACCAAGTCAGACAATTTGAAGTTCTTTTCCCAGAAGTATTTGTCGGTGTACCCAAGACACTGAAATGTCGTAGTAATATTCCATGTTATCATTTTGGCAGTACATCAGGTACACCAAACAGTGGGACCATAATAACGTCTCCATCGCTCACGGTGGTGGACAGCATGTCGTGTCAACACCACGCTCTTACGAGGCACACCAACGTAGAATTAGTGCAAAAACCAAATATAGTGCTCCATGATCAAGAGGATATACAGGACAAATGGATATTACAGTAATTCGGGGTAGTTAGGTCAGAAGGTGAAGGACATTTAAGTCACATATTAGTCTTCATTGGGAATTACATTAGTAGTTTGCGGCATTCATAGCCCAGTTATTGAACATTTCTGTACCATGTATGTAGTATTACAGAAAATTGTTCATTAATTGATTTACAGACAACATTGGCATTGGTCATTTCAATACCACAATCAGTAGCGTTCATTTCCCAGTTACAAAGCATAATCAGTAGCATTCATTTCCTTGTTACAAAGCATAATTAATTAATCATTCGTCATTTAAATACAGTAATCAGTAGCATTCTTTTCCCAGTTACAAAGCATAATCAGTAGCATTCATTTCCTAGTTACAAAGCATTATTAATCATTGGTCATTTAAATACAGTAATCATCTCAATACAGTAATCAGTAGCATTCTTTTCCCAGTTACAAAGCATAATCAGTAGCATTCATTTCCCTGTTACAAAGCATTATCAATTAATCATTGGCTATTTAAATACAGTAATCATCTAAATACAGTAATCAGTAGCATTCTTTTCCCAGTTACAAAGCATAATCAGTAGCATTCATTTCCTTGTTACAAAGCATAATTAGTAGCATTCATTTCCTAGTTACAAAGCATTATTAATCATTGGTCATTTCAATACCGTAATCAGTAGCATTCATTATTCAAGTGACTTTTTATTCATAGCTGATCAGAATTACTCAGAACTCTCTTAAACTGGTATCATTATTTGGGACTGGTAATACATTTTTTTGTCAGCAATGCATTCCTTTGGGTAATTATAGGGGAAAGCAAGAAAAAAAATTTGCTTCTGGGTTGTTGCTGTAAATGAAAATGTGTAACGTCATTCGTCATGAGTCCGCTGTTGCAAGATTATGAAACAAGTAGAGTATATGTAATCACATTCATAAATGACATAGATTTAATGAACAACTGCTTATAGCACATTAATTTCATAAATAATTTCTCCTGCAAAAATATACAAAAAATGGATAATTACGCTGAAAGAAGAAATGCATTTTATGCTGAAAAGTAGTGAACTTCGAATTAACAGGTAGTGAAATGTGTATAAAAATGTGTTCCATAGCTGTCCTTTCCAAAACCTTCCATCATTATACTATGCAATATAACACCTGCTGTCAAAGCAAACTGCAACAAATACTTAAATAACTACATAGCATAAATACATAACTTCAACAATATTCTCATCTGTATAGAAAAAACTTCATTATCCATCACTTCATTATCATAACTCCATTATTATCATCACCTGTAAAGAAAAACTTCATTATCCATAGTAGCATATTCTTCATCATTATTCATCAGCATTCATTATCATCTGCAAAAAAAATCATTTCATTACTCATTACATAACTATTCCTTATCTCTAGCATATTCCATCACTAAAACTAAGATGTGTAGTTCTGTCTGACAGCCTGCATCAATCGCCTTGTATTCTGAAAGAAAAAATTAGTTAAGACTGCTATTCTATGATGTGTATAGTATATTCTTGTTAATGCTTGTTAATCCTGATCCATTTACTCTTCATCACGAGGTTTGCATCTTCTTTCGTTCATCCCGAAGGTGAAATTCCCATTTCTGTTTAATTTATTTCCTTTACGCATCATTTCTTTCTGAAATTGATGAACAAAGATTAATGTCTTGCATTTACATCATATACTCAACTAAATAATGACTGGTTTATGATAACATAATTAAGCATACAGCATACCATGACAGAAAACGTAATATGAAAAACGAAAAAAAAAAAATAGACAGCGTTCAAATGCAAAAATGTACACAGAATATCACAATGCAGCAGCAAAAAATATGAAACAGTCACGATGTTGAGATATCATAGGGCAAATGTCAAAGTCAACTGGTGTGTGTTATATCTTAATTATTTCACAGTGCATATAAACAAAATATGAAAACAATCGTACATACATTAAAAAAATGATGACAAGAAATGTGACCTCCTTTGAGTTCACCTTGTATGTTGTGTAGTTAGTAGAGGCGAGAATTAAAGACTTTAATGGAGAGAGAATTTAATAAAATTAATATGTCACTAGATAAAATTGCATAATTATTCATAAGATACGTAAGTTTCTCTGGGAAAAATGTGCACAGTCTGATATGTAACAACAAGAAGAGCGACCTGCTAACCTTACCTTGCCGGGCACTTGCCAAGAGAAAATACGATAATCGTCAGTAATTAGCCATGTGAATATAATTGCATAAGTGATCATAAAAGTTAGTAAATGGCATCACATAGTATGTTGAATCATAAAGTGTCTTCATTCAATAATGTGTTTAATATTTGAGACATGGTGGTTGCCTTTACTTTTTCTGGTTCTCAGAGTTTCGACGTGTACAACATTGGGGTGAGGAATGCTGCGAATCCGATATGGACCTGCGTATAGAAGTTCAAATTTACTGCACTTAACTTTTATTCTGCTGGATAAATAGTGTGTACGTACTAATATCTTCTGTCCAATGTGAAAGTCACGGCGTATACAAACCTGTTTTTGCTGTCTTCTCCGGCGCTCTGCGGCACGTTTGATGTTGTTCAGCGCAATGTTAATTATTTCGTGGTGTCATAGTCGACGAGATGTAGGAAAGTTTATTAATTCTTTAATTTTGTTAGATGGTTCAACATTTTTCAGTATAACAGACGGAGATAGCATAGCGGTTTCATAAATATGGAATTAATTACATCTTGGAATGAGAATATGTGTGTGTCCCAATCAATATGTCTTTTGTGTCAGTATATTCTACACAGTTCACCAATTTCTTTCATTAATCGTTCACAAGGGTTCGAAGAAGCATGGTACCTGGATATATAGATCGGAGAAATGTTTCTAGTTCGTAACATATGTGTCCATATAGCAGAACGAAATTGTGATTCATTGTCAGAAATTACTTTCAACACATGCCCTACATGAAATAGAAAATGCTTTACAAATGCTTTCGAAACGGTTTTAGCAGTAGCTTTGCGTAACGGAGTGAAAGTAACAAATTTTGAAGTGAGTTCAACACCGACAAAGAGGTAGCAGAAACCTCTATTAGTTCTCGGAATTGGACCAAAAATGTCTACAGCGGCCATACGTCTCAATTTAACAGGTACAATTGGATGTAATGAAGGAATATGTGAAGTTGTGTCTGACTTAGCTTTCTGGCAGATTTTACATGACGCTAAAACTCGTCGTATACGTTTCTCCATGTTGGTAAAATAACAGTTCTGTCTCAGTATAAGAAAAAACCTTCTTCTGGCTCCGTAATGTGCATAACTTAAATGAGTATACCATATTAATTCGTTAACCAGTTCGTCAGGAAAGCATAACAACCAATTGTTGCTGTCAGGATGAGAGCGGTGAAACAGAATGTCATTGCGTACAGTGTAATGGTTTCTAATCGTACCATTATTCCTATCTTGCCAAAGGTGTTTAATTTCTTTCCACACGTTGTCTTTATTTTGCTCTTTTGCTATGTCCTGTAATGACGACGAAATAAAATTTTCAAATGCAACTTGTTGAATGTACATAACGCTGAAATTTGCTTTGCAGAAGTTGGTTGCGATGTCCTGCTGATTGTTGCTGAGAGAACGAGATAGTGCGTCTGCTATAACATTTTGTGTACCGGGAATGTGAACTATTGTAAAATTAAATTCCTGTAAGTAAAGCTTCCATCTGCTTAATCTGTCGTGCGTGAATTTAGCCGAAAGTAAAAATTGTATCGCTCTGTGATCTGTGTAAACGGTGGTATGTCTGCCATAAAGAAAGTGCCGAAATCTCGTAAAAGCCCAAACAACACATGACGTTTCCAGTTCTGTAACGGAATAATTTCGTTTAACAGGCGACAAAATGCGGCTTGATTACTGTAGAGCCATCTTCTTCAATTTCCTGGAAAATATGTACGCCTAAAGCGGTGTTAGAACTATCGGTCATAATGGAAGAATTTCTGGTAAGATCTGGGTGCGATAAAAGTGGTGCATTCAACAGAGCATGTTTCAGGTTCATAAATTCAGAATGTGCTTGCTTATCCCAAGACCAAATAGTGTTTTTAGCTGTCAATTGGCATAATCTAGGTGTGTCTAAAGCAGAGTGATGAATAAATATACGAAAAAAGTTAATTAAACCCAAAAAGCTGCGTAGTTGTTTTTTCGTCGTAGGAACAGTAATGTCACATAGAGCTTGAAGTTTTTCCGGATCAGGTGCAATGCCTTCTGCTGAAATTACATGTCCAAGAAATTTTATAGAAGTTTTACCAAAATGCGATTTACTGAGGTTAACTGTGAGTCCTTGTGCACGAAAAGTTTGCAACAGTCGTTCAAGAATCATATTGTGTTCACACCAGTTAGCTTCTGCGATAAGAATGTCGTCTACGTACGTCGTAATTCTGTCTTTCAGTTCTGTCGGAAGTATTGTGTTCAAACCGCGAATAAAAGCTGGAGAAGAGATAGTTAAACCGAATGGTAATTTGCAAAATTGATAACAGTCGCCAAAACAGAGAAACGCTGTGTACTTTCTGCAGTTCGGATGGAGCTGAATTTGCCAAAATCCCGATTTTAGATCTAATGTAGAATAAATAGCAGTACCGTGAAATTTCTGTAGTAGTTCCTCTAGTGTCTGTGGTCGATCTGTTTCATTAATAATTATGTCATTGATGTGGCGTGAATCAAGTACGAGGCGAAGTGAGCCATCTTTTTTCTTAACAATATGTAGCGGGTTTATGTATGGACGAACTGCCGGTTCAACAATTCCTGGTCGAGCATACCCTGCAATTCTTTTTTAACTTGTTCTCAATGGATACATGGAATGGGATAATGCTTGGCTTTAAATGTGTCGTGCTGTTTGACTTGAAATTCATACATAAATCCGGACATAGTACCAGGAGTGTTGTCAAAAACTGGAGCTTGCTATAAAAGAATTTTGTGTACTTGAGTGCGTTCGTCGTCTGTATTTGCACTGCTATGTTTAACTTTGTCAGAAATCATCTGCATTACATCATAGTCAGCTTCATCTGGAGTATTATAGTTATGTACGTACGTATCCGTGAACAATGTGGAATTACAGTCTATGCCACGAGATACGGAAATGACCTCTGTACAATTAATTGTTTGTTCTTCCGCAGATAAAGAGTGCAAGAGTGCTGAAATTCTAAAGCCAATTGTACATTTTCATCGCGTTGTACCAGAAAATTCGTACCTAAAATAATGTCTGTTGTCAATAAAGGAATAATCCAAAAATTTGAGTGAAATGTGCGACCTGCAGTGCAAAATGATAAATGTGTCTGTAATTTAACGTCTATTCCTTTATTCGATACTGCTCCTTTTACTTTCGTTTTGCCTAATGGTAATGTAGGATAGGTATTCTCTTTGTTACACTCGTTGAAAGTTTCTTCATTTATAACTGACATAGGTGATCCGGAATCGATTACTGCTGAAAATTTCGATGAACCAACTGTAATTTCGATGACAGGGTGTGAAATAGTTTTCTGAACAACTGGTCTTTCCTGTAAAAGAGTGTCTCTGATGTCGTCAAAAGTAATAACATTTTCGTGAACAACATTCCGCGTGTCAAAAGTAGTGCTTGTGTTATTGGAAGATGCGACCTGTACAGTATCTAGTCAGATTCTATCTGACGTGTTATTATTTTCTGGAGGATGTGGCATTTCGACTATTTGAACTGTTCTGTTATTTCTTCCAGACGTATTACGCTCTGGATGATACCTACTGTCGGGTTCATTCATGAGAATATGTTGTTGCTGATCATTTTGCTGTTGGTAAGACCTACTGTTAGTAAACGTACGCTAAAAATTGTCCTCATTATTTTTACGTCTGTCGTAATACTCATTCCTATACGGTGCATTGCGATAGGAATTGAAATACTGTGTTTTTCTGTACGTAGTTGTTCCTTTGCTGCCGTGCGTTACTATTTGTTGTACCAGGGACTATACGTCCACGCGGCGAAACATTAAAGTTAGGTTCACCTTGTGCATTACATTGTTGGTTACGTATGCTAACCGGTTGACTTTCATGCTGTTGCGGTGGAAAACTTCTATTGTTACCAAAATGCGGGTCCTGTTGCTGATAATTTTGACGATATTGATAATTAGAATTTGGTCTGTTATTAAAGTTCGGTTGGTTGTCATTCCTAAAGCGTCTATTACTTTTACTATTGAAATTACGTGGTTGATCGTAATTACTGTAAGTTTGCTGGCCTTGGTTGTTATATGACAAATTTTTGTTTACGAAGGAATAGTCTGATTGCTGCACTTCTAAAAGCTGCAGCAGATCCCTGAATGCCGAAATATTTTCTTTTTGCTGACCCGTTAAACGAGACTCACGTAATGATCGTGGCAATTTAGAAATACATAATTGAATGAGTGCAGATTCACTGTACGGTTCACTTAGGTACTGGTTTTGTTGCACCATGTGCTCAAAAAATTGCGTCACACTGGGAAAATTTGAGTTCTCATAATTTGGTAAACTAATTAACTGATCTTTAATTCCGCGCTGTGTCGTCTTCGACCAGTACGCTGACAGAAAGGCATTCTGAAACTCTTCTACCGAGTAACATTGTCTCGCGATCGGTCTCATACGAGTTGCTGGTTCGCCTTCCAAAAAACTACAAATAAATTCAAGTTTATGTGTTACGGGCCAAGTCGGTGGAAAAGCAAAGCTAAATAGTTGTATCCAATCTAGTGGGTGAATCTGTGTTCTGTCATTTTTAAACACTTTAAATTTTCTCACTGACAGAAAATGTTTGTAGTCAAAATTATCGTCTCTGTATGATGGAACAGGTTCACGATTGTAAGAGAATCTATTTGTCTGTGTCTGTTCGGAATCTAAGTTGCGTACTCTCTGTAGATTACCCAAATTATACGCACTGTGTGAGTCTGACAAATGTTCGCAAAGTGGCGTCTGCTGTGATGTGTTATTAACTGAAATATTTTTCATCTCTGTTACTTCTTGCTGTAAACTTGACAACTTTCTACGTAATGTATTGTTAGATGAATCGATCTCATTAATTGTCTGCTGTAAATTTTGGAATTCAGGTGTTTGGTTAAACGAAATCGGTGCAGTATCATCTGATTTGCTGTCATTATTACTTTCAATAATATCAATACGACTGGCCAATTCATCACATTTTTCAGTCAGTATTTTTACCTGATCATCGTTCTTAGTGTCAGAAGCATTGGGGGGTTTCGTTCAATTTTTTAACGTCAGCTTTGACGACATCGGAATCCCGTGTTAGTTCTAATTGTTCGAGTCTGTCGGTCACTGTTTGAAAATCTACTGAGTGTGTATCTGTTTTGATTTAAGGTCAGAAATCTCATCACGTAATTCGGTGTTCAACTGTTCGATGGTATTAATTTTGTCCGAAACTGTAGCAATATTGTTGTCTACATATGTTTTTGCCTTCGCAAACATTTTACGTTTGTCTTCTTGTCTCTGAGCAGTGTTTGTTTCCATGACTTGACGTTTTACTTTGTTTTGATCCTGAATAAATTTGCGGAAACGCGTATCACTGTTTTGTATGTGGTGATTAAAACGTTCGTCAATCTGAGTGTTCTGTTGGTCGAATTTCGCGTCTATCTTTGCATCCATTGTGCGCGAAAGTTCTGCTGTCATTAGTTTAAACTCGTCGCGTAATTGTGTAGCTTTTTCAGAGCATTGTCTACCGACTGCACTTATTTCGTCTCTAAGTGTTTCTGTTGTGGCTGTTTGCATATCCCTTAATTCCTGAGCAACAGATCTAATTTCTTCGCTACTTTTCTTTGAACAAGCCTCAATTTCCACGCATAACTGTTCCTTAGTATCATGACACTGCGCGGCAACGTCTCTAATTTGTTCACTAAACTGTGTGGAATTGTTGTCTAATTTTTCATTTAACTGTTCGTTCTGTTCACTAAGTTGTTGTTTAAGATCTTCTTTAAGGCTGTCTTGTTTTTCATTCTGTTGTCTGACCTGTTCACTAAGTTGTTTGAGATCTTCATTATTATTGTCTAGTTTTTCATTAAGATTGCCTTGTTTTTCATTCTGTTGTCTGACCTGTTCTCTACGCTGTTTGTTTGATTCAAGAATTTGTAACAATAATGCCGTCGTTTGATCCAAGTCAAAATTAGCATTTCTATTTTCTGTGCTGTTTAATGGTGGATCTGGAATTGTCTCGCTTTCTGTAACCATTTGGTTATTCTGAGATTTACAAGAAGGTTTGCCAGTCAAATGTACACTGTCAGTCACTATTTCGGAATTAAATGAATCCGTCGTACTTTCAGTACACTGTCCATTTTCATTAGAAAAATTTGTCTGTACGTTACTTGAATTTTCCAAACCGGGTGTGTTAACTTGGGCAGCGCTCATTACAATAGAGCGCCCCGCGTCATCAATTGTCGTCAAATTAACAGAGGAGACAATTGAGTTCGTTTGTTCATCATTAAGATAAAAGACATCATTAGTGGTTGGAACGCACTGGTTGTTAGTGAACGCAGGATTGTCATCATTACACTGCGTGTCACAAGTACTATCGGTGAAGTTGTTTAAGTCGATAATTTCATTCATTATACCTCGCGATACAGAGGAGACAATTGAGTTCGTTTGTTCATCATTAAGATAAAAGACATCATTAGTGGTTGGAACGCACTGATTGTTAGTGAACGCAGGATTGTCATCATTACACTGCGTGTCACAAGTACTATCGGTGAAGTTGTTTAAGTCGATAATTTCATTCATTATACCTCGCGATACACTATTAATAGTTTTTCGCGGCATTTTTACAATAGTCACAATTATTCACAAATGAAATAAGCACAATAAAAAGCAACAAACACAAATACAACAGAGCAACGAATTGCCGATGATCTGAGGAAAGAAAGTCATAAAATTAGTAAAAGCGTTGCGCCAAATGCTAATTATATTAAGTAAATAGGAGCAGATATCTGACTACTTTTCAGAAGATTCTCAAAGAAATACGATCCTGGACCGGATGTCGCCAAGTGTAACCTCCCCACAAAAATTTGAAAGAAAATATTTAAATGAGAATAGACATCGTGTTAAGTGCAACTTCCCCGTAATTATTTTTAAATGATATGAATTGAATGAAAATGCAAATAGAGCCAAATGTTAGCTTCCGACAGTAATAAAACTCAATGATATTAAAAATGTGCAAAAATGTTAAGTCCCCACAAAATTAACGTTATGCTGAACCTGTGCAATAATTAACCTGATAAATTGATTCTGGGAGGAAAAGCATAGGAAATATTCTTTCAATTCGAATGATTCTTTTCTTAAAAACGATTGCTTTGAAAACAAAATTATTATTGGGGCATTTCTTGAACAAATTAATTACAATTAATATACATTACATTATCAGATGTGCGCAATGCTGCTTCATTACCTTATTTAACAGTATACCTCGTCCCGAACCTTGACCAGAGACCCATGTCGACCCCCGCCGACTCCTCACACACAACTCCGACAGGCAACTGCCAACTCGCAACTGAACTACGTGCTCTCGCGACTCGCTACGTACAACTACTGCACTCACGCGCGGTCAAGCGCAGACTAGCAACGATAAATAGCTCTCTGGTCAGAGATTCTGTCATGCCTCGCCATCGCTGCTACTGAATACATACGTGTTTCATTGTGACATGATAGTCTACGCGTACTTTTCATGTATGAATTGGTCTAAACCACTTCCGTGCCTGCTCCCGAGCAGCAAGACTCTTTTCTTTATACGTGAAATTTCTGCCGTCATAGCCTTAGAGGTCTTCCTAAGAGTCTGCTGAATCCTATTAAGGTCGAAAACTGGATGAGGCTCTTCTCCTACTTCAGGTAACAAGTTAAGTTGATGTTTAACCGGAATCTGAAATGTGATTCCAGAAGTTTTGTCTTTTTGCCAATTACTTTCCATCTTCTCCCAGTTCCCACCGTCTCTTTCGTACCGCCACGCGGGATTAGCCGAGCAGTCTTAGGCGCTGCAGTCATAGACTGTGCGGCTGGTCCCGGCGGAGGTTCGAGTCCTCCCTCTGGCATGGGTGTGTGCGTTTGTCCTTAGGATAATTTAGGTTAAGCAGAGTGTAAGCTTAGGGACTGATGATTTTAACAGTTAAGTCCCATAAGATTTCACACACATTTGAGCACATTTCTCTTTCGTACCACTTCTGATTCTGCCTGGAGGGCACATATATTTCTTCTCTGTTCCGCTATTTTCTTGGGTCGACCATATAATTTGCAACTTCATGGAAGAGGCTTAGCTGACACTGTTTCTTTACAGCAACACTTTTGTCTTTTATCACTCCTGTCACCCATGTGGTAAGGCCACCTAACGTTCTACCTTTTCACAGACCAAAAACACTAGCTCCAATATTACACTCACAATAGTTCCTGTATCCAGAGTAACAGTACGTTCTCTATTATCTGACCTTATTACCACGACGGGACATACTCCCGTTTGTGAGGCACCCATCTGGGCCAGAATGTCATCACTGGCTTATTTATATTTCTGCACATTCAGAGTATAGATTTGGTCCTCGTCTATACCCACTTCCTGCTCACGTTTCAGCGAGGTCTGCTGGTTTCTGTTTGTGGACGTATTTCGAATATCTAGGATTTCCGCTCCTTCGTTTCCCCACTCTCTTCACTGGCCTTGTGCAGAATTTGCCTGACGAAATCTATCGCCACTGTTACCTGATCTCTGACTGAGCCGGTCACCTATCTGGTCCTGAGACCTGTTTTCATTACTCCTTTCCCCCAAAATTCTCGTTCGTGCGCTCGTCCTCATGCAGTTTACTGTGTTGGTGGCTGTACGTCGCAAGATTTTCCGTTTTTTATGGACTACTTCGTACAAAAAGGTGAGTGATGGGCTATAGATTGGTGCAGGAGCTGTCGTCGTAGGGAAGCTGGACAGGAGCTGAAATGATTACCGAAAGCTTAATTAAGTAAACAGAAATTTTACTTAACTTGCAGCTTCCTCCAAGCGTTGCGACGAAGTTTTACAGAAGAAGATGCCGTCATGGACTGTGCGGCTGGTCCTGGCGGAGGTTCGAGTCCTCCCTCGGGCATGGGTGTGTATGTTTGTCCTTAGGTTACTTTAGGTTAAATAGTGTGTAAGCTTAGGGACTGATGACCTTAGCAGTTAAGTCCCATAAGATTTCACACACATTTGAACATTTTTGAACAGAAGAAGGAACAGCAGTGAAGTCCAGCTATTCCAAGAAGCCAAAGACCGTAGTACAGGGTGAGGCTCCCCTAATAATGCATGATTGACCTATCGAAGGATAAGACTGAAGACTGGCGAAGAATGCGACTGAGAACGGGCCGTGTAGCTGCCGCCGGCCATCCTCTATCACGGCGGCAGAAGGATGAAGGCGTGCACAGTGGGCCCGTGTCATTGGCTCCGCCTGGTCAATGCACGACCGCTGTCGGCGTCGGTAGGGAACTTGAGTTTCCGTTGCCAACGGTGAGACACTGGTGGGGGCTGTGCTATCGACTTATAATACCATACTGTCCTCCCTCACGTACTCGGCCAGATCGACTAGAATCAACTTGAATCCTTCTAGATCGCCTTGCTCTACATGGCGCGAGGATGTCCTGGTTCTGTCAGCATCATATTGGTGCAGTGCTCTACCAGTTCGCCACTTTTGCTTGGGTGATCTAAATGCTGATTTGTTTCCAGGGTAGTACTGAAGTATGCTGAGTGCATTTTGAGTCGTTTTGTTGACAGTGGTGAGGCATTTACAGTGTGTATGCACACTTGATTCTGTTTCACAGTTGAGCAGTACAGTTTCATAACGTCTGCCTCAAACTCTGCAAACGTAGTGCAGCCTCTTATTACTGGCAGAGCTTGCACGATCACTTTGCCATTCATATGGCCACTCATAAACTATAACTTCCCCTGAATTGTATAGGAATTTGATAAGATCTCCTAGAACTGTCCGCTCCACATTCTAATGTGCTGATCTCCACCCGAAGTTAGTCCAGTTAACGATGACTATAAAGGGTCGAATAGCAAAAAAATTCGTCTAGTCGGAAATTTTTGAAAAGTTTTAGAGGGGGTTTCACGAACAACTCATTAAAAATCATGATCACTGAGATGTCAGCGTGAGGGTGGAGAGAGGCGGGATGTTTATCGGTCATTTTGTAAAATCGAAAACCGTGACTTATAGTGAAAAATTTCCCAGCATAAAATTACGCGACATTAAATTTCCTCCAAATAAGTTCCTATTCCCTTTTGCTCTAAGACTACAGTTTCCGCTTTGCAGGGCATGAAAAAATTGCAGATTATTAATAGTGGTTTAATGATACAAAATTAATATTTATTATTAAATGAAGTGGATTAAGAACAAATATTAAATGTGTGTAGCACGCTCTAAGTGCGGTAGAGCTTTATTAACGATCGCAACACCAAGGGAAGGGGGGGGGGGGGCTCGTTCACCCCATACTTTTGAAAATACGTGTATTGTAATGTAAGCAGTTACTCTATATTTTAAAAGTTCAAAAAAAATATTTATTGTCTTAATGAATTTTTATAGCAGAGTCCATAAATGTTTAAAATTTTTCAGTTAAAGTGAATTCAAAAATTTAAGTGCTAGTACTAGATCTTACAAAAGAGCGTGCTAGAAGCTGTTTTTAGATTCTGGGCGAGAATATCGTCGGAAGAGCCACAGGGTTGTGTGATAGGACCGCTGTTGTTCTCCATATGAATAAATGATTTGGCTGACAGGGTGGGCAGTAATCGGCGGTAGTCTGTTGATGCTGCTGCGCAGTTCGGTAAGGTGTCGACGTTGAGTGACAGTGGGAGGATACCAAATAGACAAAATTGGCGCGATGAATAGTAGCTCTAAATGTCGAAAAATGTCAGTTATGTGGATGAATAGGAAAAACAAACCTGTAATGTTTGGATAGGGCATGAGTAGTGTCTGCTTGACACAGTCAAGTTGTTTAAATATCTGGGTGTAACGTTACAAAGACATATGAAATAGAACTAGCATATGAGAAATGTGGTAGGGAAGGCGATTGAGGGACTTCGGTTTATAGTCAGAATTTTACGAAAGTGCGGCTCATCTGTAATGTAAACCGCTGTGAGCTATTCTTGAGTTTTGCTCGAGTATTTGGGATCCGCACCAGATCAGAATAAAGGAAGACGTCGAAGCAATTCAGAGACGGTGGCGAGATTTGTTACCGGCAGGTTCGAGCAACATAAGTGTTACTGTGATTCTCCGGAACTCTAATGGGAATCCCTGGAGGAAAGGCGACGTTCTTTTTGAGGAACACTATTGAGTAAATTTAGAGAACAGACATTTGAAGCTGGCTGCCGAACGATTCTACTGCCGCCAACATACACTGCGCGTAAGGACCACGAAGATAAGATACGGGAAATTAGGGCACGTACGGAGGCACATAGAGAGTCGTTTCTCACTCACTCTATTTGCTCGTGGAACAGGAAAGAAATGGCTGGTAGTGGTATAGGGTACTCTCCACCACGCGCCGTACGGTGGCTCGCGGATTATCTATGTAGATTTACATATAGATGGACCATATCGAGTCATCATTACCTGCTTTAAAAGTATGTTGTTAATAAAGGTCAATTACAGTTAACGAATTTCGTATTTTTTTCAAGATGAGCGTGACGTACCCGCTCCTCCCCCCGTGGTAATGAACATTATGGAAAACGTGTTGGTATTGTTAGGGATAAGGGGTACGTTGTGTTCTGTGGGCATGTGACGGGCTGGAAGTGTATTGATGGTGGAGGGTACGTGAGCGGGAAAAGACAGGTAGTCGGATTCTAGTCAAGCACTTTCCTCCTTTGTAGGTCTGCGAAATGAGGAGCGAATAGGCAAATCACCATTCTCTCTACCCCATTATGTCACCAAATACGATCACGTGGTGATTCAAAAAGTTGTGCTGACCCTTCCGCAGTTCCCTTAACGCTTTTGCCAATTTTAGCTCTAATACACTCTTTGATTATATATAATTAAATTTTACCAAGACATTTAAGTCATCTTTATCTACAATAATTATGGAAGCTGAAGAAATGAATTAAACTTCATGCCGCCGCCGAGACTCGAACCCGGATCTTCTGGCCTCTTTTTTTTCCCCGTGACTGTTCGTTGCATTTAGTCGTAGCGAACGTCACGTGACATTCATTGAAGTTTATTGCTGATCACTCGACTCAGTTTTCTTATTACAGAGAGCAGCCAGCAGGTCTCTGACCGAACACACTGAGCTACCGTGCCGGCATTCCCTGGCAACAGCGGTACCGCAGATGGAAAATAAGCTGAAGATATGAACTGAAGTTTGTGTTGAGGAGGTCACTCGACTTCAGTAATTTGTGTAGGAATATTGACCCTAGTGCTGCAGTGGTGTAATGGTGAGCATTTTTTGTCTAGTACGCGAGAAGACCCGTGTTCGAGTCTCTAACGCGCCACAAATTTTAATTCATTTCATCATCTACTGTCACACTCTTTGATATTCAGGAGGTAGGTTGGGTAAAACACATGGAGCGAAACGCTATTTACAACTTGTACAGAAGCCAAACAGCAGTTATAAGATTCAAGCAACATGAAATGGAAGCAGTGGTTGAGAAGGGATTGAGACATGCGGTAGCCTATCCCTGACGTTATTCAGTCTGTGCGTTGACAAAGCATTAAAGGAAACCGAATAAAAATTTGTGAAGAAATTAAAGTTCTGTGTGAAGAAATTAAAAATTGGAGATTTGCGGATGACAGTGTAACTCTGTCAGACACAGCTTGTCTGGGGAGTTTGGCAGCCAGCGGAAATGTTTAAACTGAGAAGAATGTTCCTAGAACCACTCTAGCAATTCTGGACGTGTGGGGTGTTTGAATTGTCCTGTTGAAATTGCCCAAGTCCGACGGAATGCACAATGAATATGAATGGATGCAGTTGATAAGACATGATGCTTAAGTACGTGTCACCTGTCAGAGCCGTTTCTAGACGTATCAAGCGTCCCATGTCACTCCAACTGCACACGCCCCACACCATTACAGAGCCTCCACCAGTTTGAACAGTCCTCTGTTGACATGCAGGGTCCACGGATTCATGAGATTGTCTCCGTACCCGTACACGTCCATCCGCTCGATACAATATGAAACGAGACTCGTCCGACCAGGCAATAAGTTTCCAGTCATCAACAGTCCAATGTCGGTGTTGATGGGCCCAGGTGAGGCTAACGCCTTGTGTCATTCAGTCCTCAAGGTTACACGAGTGGACCTTTGGCTCCGAAAGCAAATATCGATGATGTTTCGTTGTATGGATCGCACGCTGACACTTGTTCATAGCCCAGCATTGAAATCATCAGCAATTTGCGTAACGGTTGCACTTCTAACACATTGAACGATTCTCTTCAGTCGTCGTTGGTCCCGTTCTTGCAGGATCTTTTCCCGGCCGCAGCGATGTCCGAGATTTGATGGTTTACCGGATTCCTGATATTCACGATACACTCGTGAAATGGTCGTACGGGAAAATCCCCGTTTCATCGCTACCTCGGAGATTTGAATACGCTTGCCTATACCAGTATCTTTGGCGCTTCAATGTAGAATAACAAGAGCGTGTGTATACATTCGCGGGTCGAGGGAAAGGCTTCATCTCGTAGGCAGATCACAGGAACACGACGGGTAAGAGAAGTGACATAGCTCACTCGTTTTATTTTTAAACCAACTTTTTTTGTTTTCTTTTTCTGATCAGTTTTGCACCCCTTTTGTGATTGCGTCGCCACACCCTCGGTGCAGTTCTGGTTGTTAGAACGATGCAGTTTAATTGATCAGTTTTGCTTTCTTCCTCGTAGAGACTTGTTCTCTTTTCCAATAATGGACAACGTACTTCCGCTCAAGGGATGACGGTCATGAGAGGAGCTAACTCATTCACAAATTCTACTTGGAACTTGCCAAGGACTACACCGAGCCGTGGGGTGCTATTGGGATTTTACCAGATTATATTGCTTTCCTAAAATGGCTAAGCAGGAGTGGCCAGAGGACAGATCAAAGGACTGAGAAGCATGTTTCACTACAGCAAAATTAAAGAGGCCTTTAGTGAAAAGAGAAGCAAATGTAAGAATATCAACAGCGCAGATGGAAAACCAGTTCTAAGCAAAGAAGGGAAAGCTGAAAGGTGGAAGGAGTTTTTGGAGGGTCTATACAAGGGAGATGAACTTGGAGGCTATATTATAAAAATGAAAGAGGACGTACATGAAGATGGCGATGGGAGATACGATACTGTGAGAAGAATTTGACAGAGCACTGAAATACCTGAGTCGAAACAAGCCTCCTGGAGCAGACGACATTCCGCCAGAGCTACTGATATGCCTGGGACAGCTAGCCATGACAAACTATTCCACCTGCTGTGCAAGACGTATGAGACAGGCGAAATACCGTCAGACATCAAAAAGAACGTAATAATTTCAATTACAAAGAAAGAAGGTTCTGACATTACCGAAGTATCAGTTTAATAAGCCATGGATGCAAAATATTAACACGAATTATTTACTGAAGGATGGAAAGAATGGTAGAAGCCGACCTAGGGGAAGATTAGTTTGATCCCGGAGAAATGTAGATCACGTGAGGCAATACCGATCTTACCACTTATCTTAGAATATAGATTAAGGAAAGGTAAATCTAAGTTTATAGGATTTGTAAAGTTACAAAAGGTTTTTGGCAATGTTGACTGGAATATTCTCTTCGAAATTCTGAAGGTAGCAAGGGTAAAATAGAGGGAGTGAAAGTATTTACTACTTGTACAGAAACAAAACGGCAGTTACGAGTCGAGGGGCATGAAGGGGAAGCAGTAGCTAAGGGAATGAGACACGGTTGTAGCCTATCGCCAATACTATTCAATCCGTACACTGAGCAAGTAGCAAAGGAAACGAAAGAAAAATTTGGAGTAGTAATTTGAGTTCAGAGAGAACAAATTGAAACTTTGAGATTTACCGATGACACTGTAATTCTCTCAGAGACAGCAGACGGCTTGGAAGAGCAGTTGAACGGAATGGACCGTGTCTTGAAAGGACGACAGAAGATGAATATCAACAAAAGGAAGACGGAGATAATAGAATATGGTCGAATTAAGTAACCTGATGCTGAGAGAATTAGCACAGGAAGCCAAACACTAAAAGTAGTAGATGAGTTTTGCTATTTGGACAGCAGAATGACTAATGACGGAGAAGGCAGAAAGGATATAAACTGTAAACTGGCAGTGACAAGAAAAGCGTTTCTGAAGAACCAAAATTTGTTAATATCGAATATACATTTGAGTGAAAGTCGTTGTAAGAAGTGTAGCCTTGTATGGAAGCGCACATGGATGGTAAATAGTTTAGGTAAGAAGAGAATAACTTCTGAAACGTGGTGTTCCAGAAGAATGCTGAAGATAAAGTGGGTGGATCACTTAACTAATGAGGAGATACTGAATAGAATCTAGGAGAAAAGAAATTTGGGCCACAATCTGACTAGAAGAAGGGTTCGTTTGGCAGGACACCTTATGGGACATCAAGGGATCTCAAATTTAATACTGAAGGAAAGAGTCGTGGAGGTGGGGGTTAAAAATTTCAGAGGGAGACCAAGAGACGAATACATTAAGCAGATTCAGAAGGACGTAAGTTGCGGCAGTTATTCGGAGATGAAGTGGCTTGCACAGAATAGAATGGTATGGACAGCTGCACCAAACTAGTCTCTGGACTGAAGACTACAATAACAACAACAACAATAATGCTTTTCAACCACATTAGTTCTAATCTTTAAAGCCATGGTTTCCTACTGTCTTCCACATTTTATGGCATCAACAGTGGTAGGTTTCTCATTCCAGGAGGAGAGGGTGTTCTACCTTCCTTCCACTCATCCACGTTGATGGTTTGACCGAAGTGCTCTCCGTATCTCGGGACGTACCTGTTCCCTGCACTGTTGTGCGTTTGCAAAACATCTGTGCGAACATTGCCCCTTTTCTAACACGAGGAGGTGAAGTCAGGATTTTTTCCTTTTTTCGAATCTACGCTCGTTCCAGGATTTTCTAGACTTCAGAGAGACGTTGAATATGGGAATGATTCTTAGTTACTGCACAGTTTTGTCCTCTGAAGACGCATTGCATTTAACTAATAAATAATACACATTTCACGAGGAGTAATACCGGGTGATCAAAAAGTCAGTATAAATTTGAAAACTTAATAAGCCACGGAATAGTGTAGATAGAGAGATATAAATTGACACACATGCTTGGACTGACATGGGGTTTTATTAGAACCGAAAAAAAAAACGAAATTCACAAAATGTCCGACAGATGGCGCTGGACAGCAAAACTGCTACCGTGACGGGTGAGAGGTACGCCGATATGTTACAGAATCGCATCATCCCCAGCCTGGCTGATAAACACCTGCTGGAACGTGCGATGTTTATGCAGGATGGCGCTCCATCCCATATTGCTAGACGCGTGCTCTTGCGCGCGTCGTTTGGTGATGATCGTGTGCACAGCCGCCACTTTTCGTCATGCTTGGCATCCGAGGTCCCCAGACCTCAGTCCGTGAGATTACTGGCTTTGGGGTTACCTGAAGTGCATCGTGATCGACCGACATCTCTAGGGATGGTGAAAGACAACATCCGACGCCAATGCCTCACAATAACTCCGGACATGCTTTACAGTGCTGTTCACAACATTATTCCTCGACTACAGCTATTGTTGAGGAATGATGGTGGACATATTGAGCATTTCCTCTAAAGAACAGCATCTTTGCTTTGTCTTACTTTGTTATGCTAATTATTGCTATTCCGATCAGATGAAGCGCCATCTGTCGGACATTTTTTAACTTTTGTATTTTTTTTGTTCTAATAAAACCCCATGTCATTCCAAGCATGTGTGTCAATTTGTTCCTCTCTATCTACATTATTCCGTGATTTATTTAGTTTTCAAATTTATACTGACTTTTTGATCACCCGGTATTTCGATGTTAGGCGACCGCCAGGTGATAAGGAGCTTCGTAAAGTGAGATGGGCTGACGTCCCGACCTTGAGGCAACGGAGGCACTTGCTGGCAGCGACACTTGTTGCCTTCTGGCGATGACGTCACTCACGATAAGAGAATTACGCCCCTCTTTCACAGCTTCTGCATCCGATAACACGTACCGCGCGTTCCCAAGCTCAGCTTACGTGTTGCTCGGTTGTAGTCTTGTATGGGAACACTAAATAAAGTGACTAAGCTCCACGGTAATATACTTTCTAATAAAAAACTGTTGACTCGAGACATACACTATCTGATCAAACGCATTAGGACACCCGAAAGTAATGCACAATTGATCACTAGAGGTCACGAGAGTTGGAGTCCAAAAGTTGTTGTTGTTGTGGTCTTCAGTCCTGAGACTGGTTTGATGCAGCTCTCCTGTTCAAGCTTCTTCATCTCCCAGTACCTACTGCAACCTACATCCTTTTGAATCTGCTTAGTGTATTCATCTCTTGGTCTCCCTCTACAATTTTTACCCTCCACGCTGCCCTCCAATACCAAATTGGTGATCCCTTGATGCCTCAGAAACTCCAAAAGTATAAAAGGAGAATAGAGTAGTGTGTTGCCAACAGAGAAGCAGTAACAGCAGACTGGGTTGGTCAGAAGGGCTCACAAGGGACCTCTTGAATGCGAGGTCGCAAGTTCAATCTTCAGTAAGGCTCATTTGAAAGTGTTGAATTAACAGTAATGACGGGAAAAATGTTAGCTGCTAAGACTCACCATGTGCTTCGGGAGGGCGACAGAAAATGACTGTCCAGGAGGTACAGAGATCAACCTCCTATTGGATCTACGTATTACACTTCACAAAATGCACATCATCGACATTCAAGTTATGCTCAAAACAAATCATTAAAAAAAAATAAACTGGGAGCCAAGATCACAGGAATTCTTTTTATTCCATGATTACCGGTTTCGGTGAAACTAAAGTCGCCCATCATCAGATCTGAGGAGGACAGAAAACACTATAAAAGTGGGCTTGGATTCCACTTATATAACAAGTATACATATAAATTTAGTTTCATACCTTAGGAAACATACAGGTTACAACATCAAGGCAAACAATGGTGATATTAATAGTCGCCTGTAACAAGCAGGCCTTACAAAATTGTCGTAAGTAGCACATAGGCGTCCAAGAAAGATGACATTATAAACGTTAAGTGTCTCCATCACATACAAGCGCAAGCTACACTCCTGGAAATGGAAAAAAGAACACATTGACACCGGTGTGTCAGACCCACCATACTTGCTCCGGACACTGCGAAAGCGCTGTACAAGCAATGATCACATGCACGGCACAGCGGACACACCAGGAACCGCGGTGTTGGCCGTCGAATGGCGCTAGCTGCGCAGCATTTGTGCACCGCTGCCGTCAGTGTCAGCCAGTTTGCCGTGGCATACGGAGCTCCATCGCAGTCTTTAACACTGGTAGCATGCCGCGACAGCGTGGACGTGAACCGTATCTGCAGTTGACGGACTTTGAGCGAGGGCGTATAGTGGGCATGCGGGAGGCCGGGTGGACGTACCGCCGAATTGCTCAACACGTGGGGCGTGAGGTCTCCACAGTACATCGATGTTGTCGCCAGTGGTCGGCGGAAGGTGCACGTGCCCGTCGACCTGGGACCGGACCGCAGCGACGCACGGATGCACGCCAAGACCGTAGGATCCTACGCAGTGCCGTAGGGGACCGCACCGCCACTTCCCGGCAAATTAGGGACACTGTTGCTCCTGGGGTATCGGCGAGGACCATTCGCAACCGTCTCCATGAAGCTGGGCTACGGTCCCGCACACCGTTAGGCCGTCTTCCGCTCACGCCCCAACATCGTGCAGCCCGCCTCCAGTGGTGTCGCGACAGGCGTGAATGGAGGGACGAATGGAGACGTGTCGTCTTCAGCGATGAGAGTCGCTTCTGCCTTGGTGCCAATGATGGTCGTATGCGTGTTTGGCGCCGTGCAGGTGAGCGCCACAATCAGGACTGCATACGACCGAGGCACACAGGGCCAACACCCGGCATCATGGTGTGGGGAGCGATCTCCTACACTGGCCGTACACCACTGGTGATCGTCGAGGGGACACTGAATAGTGCACGGTACATCCAAACCGTCATCGAACCCATCGTTCTACCATTCCTAGACCGGCAAGGGAACTTGCTGTTCCAACAGGACAATGCACGTCCGCATGTATCCCGTGCCACCCAACGTGCTCTAGAAGGTGTAAGTCAACTACGCTGGCCAGCAAGATCTCCGGATCTGTCCCCCATTGAGCATGTTTGGGACTGGATGAAGCGTCGTCTCACGCGGTCTGCACGTCCAGCACGAACGCTGATCCAACTGAGGCGCCAGGTGGAAATGGCATGGCAAGCCGTTCCACAGGACTACATCCAGCATCTCTACGATCGTCTCCATGGGAGAATAGCAGACTGCATTGCTGCGAAAGGTGGATATACACTGTACTAGTGCCGACATTGTGCATGCTCTGTTGCCTGTGTCTATGTGCCTGTGGTTCTGTCAGTGTGATTATGTGATGTATCTGACCCCAGGAATGTGTCAATAAAGTTTCCCCTTCCTGGGACAATGAATTCACGGTGTTCTTATTTCAATTTCCAGGAGTGTAGGTACTACCGCAACCCCGGCTCTGTTCTTACACTACAGGCCGCGTCGCGAGGTGGCGCTAGCAGAAGAGGCGCCAATGAATGTCACAGCTCGCGTCATAACAGGCTCTGCGTGGGTGGTAACACTACGTCATTAGGGCTTGTGCGTAATTCTAGAGATTGCTGTATCACGTAAACATACACAAAACTTATGAAAGCTGCAGACCTACACAACTTCACGTATGCCTGGTCAAATATAAGACATATCAAAAACCAATTCAATTTTCATGAGAACTGCAGAATTACAAAAATGTACATCTGTCAGTCGGCATGGTCGCATACGAATGCGTTAAGACATTGATGTTAGGTGAGTTTGATACAACTCTCGTTGTACCTCTGATTTCCATGGTTCCTTTCATATGCATTTCCTCTTCAAATACCGATTGATCGGGGTTGAAACAAATTCCTTTCTGAACGATGGGATAAGTTTGTTTATCTCATCTACAAATTTTCGAGCCGATTCCGCAGTTTGCTGTGCGTCGCCAAGTTGACGCTTTGTTCGAAATTTCGATCAATGCTGTAGCACTGTTTGAAGTTCTCAACCATCCCCGGCTTCCCTTGAAATCATTATAATCTACGTCACTCGCAGTCTAATGTGTATAACGCAGTAGGTCACTATTACGCACATCCTGTAAATTGTATCGAGCATCCTTGAAATGCACCAGCACTAGTTTTTGTAAGAAGTGCGCCTTGTCCTTCCATGGATATCCGTAATATTTCTTACAAACTACACGGTCATATTGCTGAGGACTTTGTAACTGAAACATTAGTGCTGTCACTGAAACTAAATTTCTTGAGATTGATATCTAGGAAAACCTTAAATGGAGCTCTCAAATCACATTCCTAAATCCAAAGAGAGCAAAAATGAGCTATGTAATAAGAATTCTTTGCAACAATACTAGAGCAGCAACAGTTAGAACTCTATATTTTGCTCGAATACATTCAATATTGAAGTATAGTAGCATTCTCTGGGGAAATGTACATCATGGCAGAACACTTTTCAGGAAACAAAAAGTAATTATAAGAATAATGAAACAAGCAAGCAGCACAAACCCATGCAAGCCTTTCTTTAAGGCTCTAAAGATCTTACCCATTCCCCGCATTTATATACTGGAAGTAGTTATGCATGCCAGAAACACTATACTGAGGAAAGAAGAACCTTTACCCTCACAACAAAAGTGTCCATGATTACAGTACCAGGTCAGACACTGACATACATGTCAGTCATTGCAACATCACATTATACCAAAAGGCTGCATATTATGCAGGAACAAACCTATACAACAGATTACGAAAACATATAAAATCTCCTCCTGAACTACAGAACTTTAAAAAGTCTTTGACAGCCTACCTACTGCAACACTGCTGTGTTCAGTCTCACAGTATCTTATGCAAGAGAAAAACTCATGCCTTTAATCGTAGAAATAAGTTATAAACATAGCGTATTTAATCAAATTTATAATTATTAACTGTATAGATCCAACTTGTTGTAAAAATTTAAATGCTGCGTGTTCGATGGTTGTCAAATCAACAGCTAAAAAGGAATTCTGTTCAATATCTTGTGTACGATACATGTACTGAAAAATATTTATATGGACAAAATAAATAAGTAAATAAATAAAAAATCTGTTCATAATTGTTTTTTTTACTATGCTGCGGATGATATTCCAGATACATAATTAGGTTCACTATCTGCTCCTTTTACTACGTTTCACTGGAGACGGGATTTGTGGCTCCCTGCCCGGCGAGGATGCTGAACTACATGGCTTGACATCTGTTTCAGTACCGCTTTCACTTGTTATGCACATCTCGTCATCATTGTACTCCTCATGTACATTGCCTGCACAGTCGAAAGTATACGACGCCACACATTCCATTCCACTGACTCGCCTTGCAGAAACGCTAATATTTCATATGCCACTTCTTTCTCACACTGAGAAGTTCTTTGGGTTCCTTTGTAACGAAATGTCGACTTCGGCAACTGTTGTAGATATAATGCAAAGTCTGTTTTGCTCAACGTTGCCATTGCTCTGCTTTGTATCAACACCACTAGCCTGTAGCACTGTTGTGAGTTACTCGTCGACTAAGCAGTCCGTAGCTTCGTGCTGTGTTAGCCACTAGATCAGTCCCGTCCCTTGTTGCCACTGGCAGCCAATACTGTGGTTGCATGGTAGACGATACGTGGGGCGTCGATTGCCGTAAACGTCATTGGCCTTTTGCGACCTCATACTTAAGACGCTCCTTGTCAGTGAATTCGAACGTGAACTGGTAACTTGTTGTCACACGAATAACAAAACAATCAGGGATATTTCAACCCTTCTAAACCCTCCGCAGCCGAGTGTCAGCGACCGACGTGATCGTGAAGTGAAAACGAGATGGAGTAGCCACAGCTACACCAAGAAAATGCTGTTCTCATGTACTACAGCGCAGGGACCGCCGAGCACTTGCGGTGTAACGACGTATTTGGGTTTTCGTTTGTTATATGACCATGTGCAGACTTCGTCACCTACGTCAGTTACAACCCACTTCAAAAATGATTCATATTCTTTTTAAATTGTCATAGAATGGTTCTTGAACGAAACTGTAAAACATCAGTTGAGTCGTGTGCAGAAAATTACATCACTTGGGCCAATTGGTTTTCGTAACTTTTTCCCAATTTAAATTTCGTTTGTTTCTCCTCAGAAAATTATATCGACACACGTTATCTTGATCTAATCGATATCAGAATCACACATTAAATAAACTTTTTTTTAGACTCAAAGTTTCGGCCAACGCTGTCTGAATCAATAATCTTGTCAAAATATATTATTAATCCGTTCACATAACTCTTCATAAATAAATCTTCAAGACACTTGTTTCAGCTTTAGTAGCATACACTATTTTATTAGCTTCCTACACATACAGATGTGAACCTGAGCGTTGACAGACAGTGACTAACTTTTCAATAAGGTTAAGATCATTATGACGTCATTGTTGTACAAAAAGAGTATAAAAATTCATTTTTAATTTTTTAGAAACACGACGCAACAACTCGGTTCCAGGATCTTCTGTTGCTCCTTGGCTGTCGACCCGCGACGTATAGCGGCCAGCAATTTCCTCTCTGGTCGCGGCAACGAAGATGCTGTCCCCGTTCGTTGCGCCGATCTCTCCGTACATGAAACACATAAAAAAAATACAAAACTTTTAGATAATTCACATTTATTACAAATAATAAGAAAACACATAAACAAAAAACTAAATTAAACTTATAGTCACCTGCAAACTGGGCTGACTTGGTGGATGGGTGACGTTTAATTTCGTCCCACTACATACCCCACCCACAAGCTCAGTTTGTCAGGTTTTAACCGGAATTAAAACTGTTCAATATACAATATTTAACTGTTAATACATTTTCCTCACATTTTACGTAACCTCAAGTCCTTGCTATTAGATAGATTTAATCCTTTTAACACGATACCGTTGTGACTATTTGTCATTTACTCTTAATTGTGCTCTTATGGTAATTCGTAACCGAATATAGGGAGATTGCTCCTCTTCAGTTAATAGTTGCTAATAAATACTAATTTAGTACGTTCTTTAACGTTGTACATTAGGACAGAGCGTTCAAATTGTGATAGATTAATTTCAGTTTCATTTATTTACTAGAGTTATTCTTTTCAAGAATGTATATTACTAATAAGTTTCTCACAATAACTAATAGTACTATTTACTTTACGTCATTCTCTTCCCTAAGGCCTTATTTATGCCTGAGGTCAAGAAGAAATCAAGCAAAACTTTCTTTAGAATCTCGGCACGGCTTTCTTTACCTTCGGACACCTTGTTGGGTAATGGCCATTTATTTAGGAGAAACAAGCGAGAGAGCCCCGTTTGGTGTGTTCTATATTAACACTATTGCAAACCTCTATTAAAGGCACTCTGCTATGTTCTCGTGAGCCATATAGCTCTGGACGCCCATGGTCCCTAAAACTATTAACCATCCCCTTTGGTTCCTACTATCCGAGTAAATTTGAAATATGCAAAATTCCTTTTGACCTAAGAGCAAAATTTCCTCCATATAAATCCCCCTTTTGGTTATCTTTCTCTTTTTGAAGTACCAGTAGATTATTGTAGAACACATGTTTAAGCTTTCTGTCATTTATTTAAAATAACACGTAACTATCACGAAAAACTTCACATGAATAAACTATGAACGCTCTTCCGTGTGTAACATATACTAAATATTAACTTATTTAGGAATGAAGGGTTTCATTTGATCAACACTATATAATCCTTTAATTACACCTGATGAAGGTTCCATAAGAAGTAATGCTTTGGGATGTACAATCTTATGTACAACATATGGACCTTCAAAGATAAAGAAGAATTTTCTACATTCCTTATCGATCTTAGAACTTTTAGGATGAGATCGTACTAGCACAAGATCTCCTACCTGAAATGAGGGTTCTACAGCCTGTTGATTATAACTTTTAATTCTCCGTTCGGCATTTTTTACAATCTGTTCGCAAACTTTTTCGTCTGGAATATCTTGTTGTATCTCATTTACTGGTGGCCAAGGTAAAGCAGCTAGTAAAGGCTCACCTATAATTCGTTTGCCTAAAATTTCTATAGGTGATAATCCCGTCGTTAGGTGAGGCAATTCATTTAATATCTTTTCGAATTCAGGCATTAGTTTGGCCCACCGAGTATGTTTATGTGCACAATAAGTTCTACATAATCGTCCTAATTCTTTCATGACTCTTTCTACTAAATTACTTTGAGGGTGATATTTCGAAATTAATATATGTTTGATTCCATATTGTCTTATCATATCTTGAAATCTTTGACTAATAAAGGCACTACCGTTGTCAGACATAAGTCGTTTAGGAATGCCCCAGTTAACAAAGTAATTTCGGGTGAGGCAGCGTATAACGCTTGCTGTATTCGCTCGTTTCAAAGTATACAGTTTCACATGTTTGGACCAACATTCCATTACAACAAACACATATGTGAATCCTCCTGAACTCCGAGGCAGAGGGCCGAAAAAATCTAATGACAGTAGATCCCACAAACCTCGAGGAATTACAGCATATAATTTATAACGCTTGGATTTGTTATTAACTTTAACCTTTTGACAGGTTTCACAAGCCCTAATAATACTTCTCACAATACGGGACATATTTTTGAAATAATAATACTTCATTAGATGTTTAATACATTTATGAATTCCGAAATGCCCGTAACCTTCATGAATATAAGTAATTACCTCGTCCACAACAGTTTCCGGAATGCAGATTTTCCATCTCTGGTGTTCCCTCTGTGCTTTCCAATACAACAAGTCGTTAAAATATAACCACACACCCCGGGTGTTAACTGTTTCGTCCCCATTATTAAGGTTTTGTATAATTCGTAGAATAACATTTTTCTTTCCTTTATGTAATACGGTAATCCACTAATTAGTACTCGCATTAGATGACTTTCAATTAATTTAGCATGGTTTAAATTCCATTCAAAATAATTCCTATAACCTCTCCACCGTTTAGAATATGGAGGAGGGGCTATCAACTCTAAAGTTAAGTGTTGTTGTTTTCGTCTTGACCAATAATTTTGTTTAAACTGCTTAACAAAATCATCCCAATCCCTGAATTCAGTTCTATGCAGTACTGCCCACTCCGCAGCTTCTGCTTCTAAATGTCCTATTACAAATTGAATGCGTTTTTCATTACTCCATTTAGGAGATAATGATGTTTCAAAAGCTTTTATAAAGATTATAGGGTGCAGTTCGCCTCCTGGTTTGAATACAGGAAATCGACTTGCTACATTTGAATTTGTTGTTATGTCATCCAGACATTCTGCGAGAGAAATAGTCGGATTTTGTTTAGCTGGCAGAGACGGAGTTGCATCGGATTGGCTTGCCGTGACTGCCTTATTCATATTGTTGCCATCCGTGCTAGCAAATTCGATGCGACTGTTGTCTCTGATTATGTTATTACCTCTGCTACCTGAAATGTCCTCGTTATTATCTAATTCCGATAACCGTTTCGTAATTTCCTGTATCCGCATTTCTGTATTGGATACGCGATTAGCTAATATCGATTCTTCACTGTGTTCACGATGTGAACGCTCTGTACCTTCGTCAATATTACTATCTTTGGCAGTCTCAAGATTGCTGCATATCTCAGTAATTAAAAATTTCATGTTTTCGATTTCGGTATGGTCCTTTTCTACTTGATGAGTTAATGTCTCTAATTCTACATTATCTATTGAAGAAATCTCTACAGGTTTGGTAGAGACCTCTTTAATAGATTTCAATAATTCTCTGCGAACAGTTTCTGTTTGCATAGAAAATTCATCTCGTAACATATCGTTATTTTTCTGTATTTCATTTACAACTAAGATATTGACACTATCTAGTCTCTCGGATAAGTCAGTAATATCGTGTCGCATGCGAGCTTTTTCCTCGCGCGATTCCTGGATATGTTCTTCTAACCTTTTACAATTATCAGCAATCTTATTACTAAGTCCTACTAAATTTTCCTGCATTTCAACTTTAGAAGACTCTATTTTATCACTTAATTCTCGACTGGTTTCATTAAGATATTCCTGCAACCTGTCTGTTGATTTTGTTAGCTCCCCTTTAAGTCTAGCAGTAGATTCCTCGTTAGACTGTTTTAATTCCTGTTTTAGTTCCTGTTTCAATCTAGCAGTAGATTCCTCATTAGACTGTTTTAATCTAGCCATAGATTCTTCGTTAGACTGTTTTAATCTAGCCATAGATTCTTCGTTAGACTGTTTTAATCTAGCCATAGATTCTTCGTTAGACTGTTTTAATTCCTCTTTTAATCTAGCAGTAGATTCTTCGTTAGACTGTTTTAATTCAGCTAGGAAATCCCCGTTAGATTGTTTTAATTTCGCTATCGCCCTAAAAAGGGATCTCATGCTCCTATCGGACATAGATTGCTCTTCGTCTGACATTTCACTTCCCGACATTATTGTAAGATATTAACTATTTACACACGCAGACTTGTAATCAACAATCCTATAAAAGCACACTTCCTATGTACAACACTCCACTTCCAACTTGAAACAAACTCACCGGACACTAATATTGTAATTTGTAGTTCTCGATGATCAGTGTGCTGCTATGGGCTGCAGATGTAACAGCCGTCGATGCAGCCGCTGAGATGCTGCGACCCCGCTTCCGCAACCGGCAGGACGCTGAGTCGAACACCGGAAACGTCGCTGGCTGCAACCACGCCCGGCACCGCCGTAGACAGGCGAAGCCCTCAGCAATACCTCTAATACCAGCCGGAGGAACGCCCCGCAGCTGACGTACTGGGCCTATTAGTTTAGGGAGAAAAAAGGTTGTCGGGGTTTGCAGCGTTCAGCTGCTGCCCAACAGATGCGCCTTCTCGTGGAACAACTGCGTGACCGTACTGCTTGGCTGCGGCTCCATCAGATGCCCACACCCACGAAGTCGCCGCTGGCTGGTGAAGGCTCCACGAAAACTCGCGTTGACTTCCGAAGGACTCTTGATGTTTTGTTTCGTACCTGTGTGCCTTAGTTGCACACAAGTCCTGTTTCTAAGGTCGCCACGGTGCGGTGTAACGACGTATTTGGGTTTTCGTTTGTTATATGACCATGTGCAGACTTCGTCACCTACGTCAGTTACAACCCACTTCAAAAATGATTCATATTCTTTTTAAATTGTCATAGAATGGTTCTTGAACGAAACGGTAAAACATCAGTTGAGTCGTGTGCAGAAAATTACATCACTTGGGCCAATTGGTTTTCGTAACTTTTTCCCAATTTAAATTTCGTTTGTTTCTCCTCAGAAAATTATATCGACACACGTTATCTTGATCTAATCGATATCAGAATCACACATTAAATAAACTTTTTTTTAGACTCAAAGTTTCGGCCAACGCTGTCTGAATCAATAATCTTGTCAAAATATATTATTAATCCGTTCACATAACTCTTCATAAATAAATCTTCAAGACACGTGTTTCAACTTTAGTAGCATACACTATTTTATTAGCTTCCTACACATACAGATGTGAACTTGAGCGTTGACAGACAGTGACTAACTTTTCAATAAGGTTAAGATCATTATGACGTCATTGTTGTACAAAAAGAGTATAAAAATTCATTTTTAATTTTTTAGAAACACGACGCAACAACTCGGTTCCAGGATCTTCCGTTGCTCCTTGGCTGTCGACCAGCGACGTATAGCGGCCAGCAATTTCCTCTCTGGTCGCGGCAACGAAGATGCTGTCCCCGTTCGTTGCGCCGATCTCTCCGTACATGAAACACATAAAAAAAATACAAAACTTTTAGATAATTCACATTTATTACAAATAATAAGAAAACACATAAACAAAAACTAAATTAAACTTATAGTCACCTGCAAACTGGGCTGACTTGGTGGATGGGTGACGTTTAATTTCGTCCCACTACACACTGCGAAGGGTCATTGTAAAAAGTCGCTTGGAATCAGTGCAAGGAATCACTCCTGAATACCATGGTACAATGACTGTGCACAGAGACTTCAAAAGAACTGGACAAAATGGTCGAACAGCTCGTCATAAACTATACATTTGGTTGGTGCTGCCAACGCTGGTGTAACATTTCGATACCGCGACTGTAGAAATCACGTGGTTTTGAAGTGAAGGACCCGTCGTGCCATGTTCAGAGCGCACTTTCATCCGCAACAGAAATTCCTTGAAGGTTGTTCGATAGCGGAAAACGTGAAAATCTGAAGGCGTAAGATCAGGTGAGCCAGATGAATAACGTGGATATGGGGTAACTTCCCAACCCAACTGCCGTATAGTCCATTTTATTACACTACTGGCCATTAAATATGCTGTGATATGCAAATGATTAGCTCTTGAGAGCATTCACACAACGTGCGGACATCAGGAAAGTTTCCAACCGATTTCTGATACACAAACGCCATTTGACCGGCGTTGACTGGTGAAACGTTGTTATGGTGCCTCGTGTAAGGAGGTGAAATGCGTACCATTACGTTTCCGACTTTGATAAAGGTCGAATTGTAGCCTATCGCGATTGCGGTTTATTGTATCGAGACATTGCTGCTCGCTTTGGTCGAGATCCAATGACTGTTAGCAGAATATGGAATCGGTGGGTTCAGGAGGGTAATAAGGAACGCCGTGGTGGATCCCAACAGCCTCGTATCACTAGCAGTCGACATGAAAGGCATTTTATCCGCATGGCTGTAACGGATCGTGCAGCCACGTCTCGATCCCTGAATCAACAGATGGGGACGTTTGCAAGACAACAACCATCTGCACGAACAATTCGACGACGTTTGCAGCAGCATGGACTATCAGCTCGGAGACCATGGCTACGGTTACCCTGGACGCTGCATCACAGACAGGAGCGCCTGAGATGGTGTACTCAACGACGAACCTGGGTGCACGAATGGCAAAACGTCATTTTTTCGGATGAATCCAGGTTCTGTTTACAGCATTATGATGGTCGCATCCGTGTTTGGCGACACCGCGGTGAACGCCCATTGCAAGCGTGTATTCGTCATCGCCATACTGACGTACCACCTGGCGAGATGGTATGGGGTGCCATTGGTTGCACGTCTCGGTCACGTCTTGTTCGCATTGACGGCACTTTGAACAGTGGGCGCTACATTTCAGATGTGTTACGACCCGTGGCTCTACCCTTCATTCAATCCCTGCGAAACCCTACATTTCAGCAGGATAATGCACGACGGCATGTTGCAGGTCCTGTACGGGCCTTCCTGGATACAGAAAATGTTCGACTGCTGCACTGGCCAGCTCATTTTCCAACTCTCTCACCAATTGAAAACGCCTGGTCAATGGTGGCCGAGCAACTGGCTCGTCACAATACGCCAGTCACTACTCTTGATGAACTGTGGCATCTTGTTGAAGCTGAATGGGCAGCTGTACCAGTACATGCCTTCCAAGCTCTGCTTGACTCAATGCCCAGGCGTATCCAGGCCATTATTCGGCCAGAGGTGGTTGTTCTGGGTACTGCTTTCTCAGGATCTGTGCACCCAGATTGCGTGAAAATGTCATCACAAGTCAGTTTTAGCATAATATATTTGTCCAATGAATACCCGTTTATCATCTGCATTTCTTCTTGGTGTAGTAATTTTAATGGCTAGTAGCGTAGTTTAGCGGTATGCTGGCGGGCGTTATGGTGGAGTAACCTCAGTTCACGCAGTCTTTCTGGTCGCTGTTCTTATATTGCCCCGCAAGACGTCTCAGTTGGTGCCAATAAATGTCAACGGTGATCCTTACACCTCTGCAAAGCAATACGTAGTACACCACACCGTCGCTGTTCCGCTACACGCATAACATTATCTTCTGTGGATGCGTGCAAGTCTTTGTATGGGGAGTTACTGCTTTGTTTGAGCTCAATAATTCTTTTCGTTATGTTAGCATAAAGACACTAATTCATGTCACCAGCAACAATACAGGATAGCAACGGTCGGCGTTTTTTACGAGCAGATTGATGACGAGCTAGCAGAATGCGTATATTGCCACCCTCTGATTTTGGCTTAGAGCATGTGGTGCCCATACAAACGATTTTTGAATCTTCTTCAGTGCACCCATGTGTCGCACGATGCTGGAATGATCACCGTTCATCACATTTACCAGTTCTCGAGTACACTGGCGTTATCATCGTGGATTAATCTTCATCAAACACCGAAGGTCTCCCTGAACGTGAAGAGTCGCTAATGTCGAGATGATCCTCCTTAAAACGAGAAAAACATTTTCTTCGCTTGCTCTGTCCAATCGAATTATCTCCGTGTAAGGCCCAAATGTTTCTGGTTGCCTCTGCTGCTGTCACATCTCTACTGAATTCAAACAGAAGAATACGTTGGGAATGACCCGATTTCTCCAATTGGCACTCCATTTTCCAAGGTCCAAAGCTCCACTCACTATCTCCAAATGATAAAATGGCAATGTGTAAACTCAAATAGCAACACTGAACTATAAATAAAAATAAGAATATATAAATAGACTCGTAGCAACTGGAATACCAACAGGCAAAACAAAAACGCTACGAACTTATGTACCAACCTAATATTTCTGCCATCAGTGCTAAGCGACGCTTGTGTTTGTGTAAACAGTGATGCAAACGGGACAGGGTGTAGCTGCAGACGAATGATTTGGAGCAATGAAACACGCTGTATCCAACGGTAATTTGATGGGAAGGTTTGGGTTTGACGAATGCCTGGACAAGGCTACCAGCCATCAGGTGTACTGTCAACAGCGAAGTACAGAGATGTTTCTCGAGGTTAGACCGTGGTCGCCTTTGTGTGATTAAGAAAACGCTAAATGCGGAGGTATACGAAGACATTTCACAGCCTTGTGTACTGTTTACTGTGCAGGAACATGGCTGCTCGTATCAACATGACAACGCGCCCCGTCTTAAGGGGAGGTTTACTATCTTTGGTCCGAAAAAAGCATGTTCTTTGAGAATTTTTTTTCTCGTGGTATGTTATAGATCCCCCCCCATGAACCATGGACCTTGCCGTTGGTGGGGAGGCTTGCGTGCCTCAGCGATACAGATGGCCGTACCGTAGGTGCAACCACAACGGAGGGGTATCTGTTGAGAGGCCAGACAAACGTGTGGTTCCTGAAGAGGGGCAGCAGCCTTTTCAGTAGTTGCAGGGGCAACAGTCTGGATGATTGACTGATCTGGCCTTGTAACAATAACCAAAACGGCCTTGCTGTGCTGGTACTGCGAACGGCTGAAAGCAAGGGGAAACTACAGCCGTAATTTTTCCCGAGGGCATGCAGCTTTACTGTATGATTACATGATGATGGCGTCCTCTCGGGTAAAATATTCCGGAGGTAAAATAGTCCCCCATTCGGATCTCCGGGCGGGGACTACTCAAGAGGATGTCATTATCAGGAGAACGAAAACTGGCGTTCTACGGATCGGAGCGTGGAATGTCAGATCCCTTAATCGGGCAGGTAGGTTAGAAAATTTAAAAAGGGAAATGGATAGGTTGAAGTTAGATATAGTGGGAATTAGTGAAGTTCGGTGGCAGGAGGAACAAGACTTCTGGTCAGGTGACTACAGGGTTATAAACACAAAATCAAATAGGGGTAATGCAGGAGTAGGTTTAATAATGAATAGGAAAATAGGAATGCGGGTAAGCTACTACAAACAGCATAGTGAACGCATTATTGTGGCCAAGATAGATACGAAGCCCACACCTACTACAGTAGTAGAAGTTTATATGCCAACTAGCTCTGCAGATGACGAAGAAATTGAAGAAATGTATGATGAAATAAAAGAAATTATTCAGATTGTGAAGGGAGACGAAAATTTAATAGTCATGGGTGACTGGAATTCGAGTGTAGGAAAAGGGAGAGAAGGAAACATAGTAGGTGAATATGGATTGGGGGACAGAAATGAAAGAGGAAGCCGCCTGGTAGAATTTTGCACAGAGCACAACATAATCATAACTAACACTTGGTTTAAGAATCATGAAAGAAGGTTGTATACATGGAAGAACCCTGGAGATACTAAAAGGTATCAGATAGATTATATAATGGTAAGACAGAGATTTAGGAACCAGGTTTTAAATTGTAAGACATTTCCAGGGGCAGATGTGGACTCTGACCACAATCTATTGGTTATGACCTGTAGATTAAAACTGAAGAAACTGGAAAAAGGTGGGAATTTAAGGAGATGGGACCTGGATAAACTAAAAGAACCAGAGGTTGTACAGAGTTTCAGGGAGAGCATAAGGGAGCAATTGACAGGAATGGGGGAAATAAACACAGTAGAAGAAGAATGGGTAGCTTTGAGGGATGAAGTAGTGAAGGCAGCAGAGGATCAAGTAGGTAAAAAGACGAGGGCTAGTAGAAATTCTTGGGTAACAGAAGAAATATTGAATTTAATTGATGAAAGGAGAAAATATAAAAATGCAGTAAGTGAAACAGGCAAAAAGGAATACAAACGTCTCAAAAATGAGATCGACAGGAAGTGCAAAATGGCTAAGCAGGGATGGCTAGAGGACAAATGTAAGGATGTAGAGGCCTATCTCACTAGGGGTAAGATAGATACCGCCTACAGGAAAATTAAAGAGACCTTTGGAGATAAGAGAACGACTTGTATGAATATCAAGAGCTCCGATGGAAACCCAGTTCTAAGCAAAGAAGGGAAAGCAGAAAGGTGGAAGGAGTATATAGAGGGTCTATACAAGGGCGATGTACTTGAGGACAATATTATGGAAATGGAAGAGGATGTAGATGAAGATGAAATGGGAGATATGATACTGCGTGAAGAGTTTGACAGAGCACTGAAAGACCTGAGTCGAAACAAGGCCCCCGGAGTAGACAATATTCCATTGGAACTACTGACGGCCGTGGGAGAGCCAGTCCTGACAAAACTCTACCATCTGGTGAGCAAGATGTATGAAACAGGCGAAATACCCTCAGACTTCAAGAAGAATGTAATAATTCCAATCCCAAAGAAAGCAGGTGTTGACAGATGTGAAAATTACCGAACTATCAGTTTAATAAGTCACAGCTGCAAAATACTAACACGAATTCTTTACAGACGAATGGAAAAACTAGTAGAAGCCAACCTCGGGGAAGATCAGTTTGGATTCCGTAGAAACACTGGAACACGTGAGGCAATACTGACCTTACGACTTATCTTAGAAGAAAGATTAAGGAAAGGCAAACCTACGTTTCTAGCATTTGTAGACTTAGAGAAAGCTTTTGACAACGTTGACTGGAATACTCTCTTTCAAATTCTAAAGGTGGCAGGGGTAAAATACAGGGAGCGAAAGGCTATTTACAATTTGTACAGAAACCAGATGGCAGTTATAAGAGTCGAGGGACATGAAAGGGAAGCAGTGGTTGGGAAGGGAGTAAGACAGGGTTGTAGCCTCTCCCCGATGTTGTTCAATCTGTATATTGAGCAAGCAGTAAAGGAAACAAAAGAAAAATTCGGAGTAGGTATTAAAATCCATGGAGAAGAAATAAAAACTTTGAGGTTCGCTGATGACATTGTAATTCTCTCAGAGACAGCAAAGGACTTGGAAGAGCAGTTGAATGGAATGGACAGTGTCTTGAAAGGAGGATATAAGATGAACATCAACAAAAGCAAAACAAGGATAATGGAATGTAGTCTAATTAAGTCGGGTGATGCTGAGGGAATTAGATTAGGAAATGAGGCACTTAAAGTAGTAAAGGAGTTTTGCTATTTGGGGAGCAAAATAACTGATGATGGTCGAAGTAGAGAGGATGTAAAATGTAGGCTGGCAATGGCAAGGAAAGCGTTTCTGAAGAAGAGAAATTTGTTAACATCCTGTATTGATTTAAGTGTCAGGAAGTCATTTCTGAAAGTATTCGTATGGAGTGTGGCCATGTATGGAAGTGAAACATGGACGATAAATAGTTTGGACAAGAAGAGAATAGAAGCTTTCGAAATGTGGTGCTACAGAAGAATGCTGAAGATTAGATGGGTAGATCACATAACTAATGAGGAAGTTTTGAATAGGATTGGGGAGAAGAGAAGTTTGTGGCACAACTTGACCAGAAGAAGGGATCGGTTGGTAGGACATATTCTGAGGCATCAAGGGATCACCAATTTAGTATTGGAGGGCAGCGTGGAGGGTAAAAATCGTAGAGGGAGACCAAGAGATGAATACACTAAGCAGATTCAGAAGGATGTAGGTTGCAGTAGGTACTGGGAGATGAAAAAGCTTGCACAGGATAGAGTAGCATGGAGAGCTGCATCAAACCAGTCTCAGGACTGAAGACCACAACAACAACAACATGTTATAGATATCAATGTCAAATTTGGTCAAAACGTTTATTGATATTTCCTGTACAAACTGAAATTTTTTCTATTAGAAATGTTGAGGAGCAAAGGCGGAAGTTCCGTCAGAACGAAACAAAATTTCGATGTAGACCTCCACGCGCGGTATGTCACAGGTCATCCGACTCGTCTGAAATCAAAATTGAGTTGACATTAGCAAAGTATACAAGATTCTTTAGGAGTTGTACCTCGCTTAAGTTATTTGGACGATAGGAAATAAAATGGTGTCCATTTGAAGCAAAATAGGGTTTTTTTCATCGATTTCGGCCAAGTAAAAATATTTATAGTTGATGGATCGGAATAAAAGTGGTACAACTGCTAGATAATTTAGTTAGCTTCGTCGGCAACAAGGAATCATGCCAATCGGTTCAGTAGATTTGAAATTACCATACCGCGCCATAAAAAAAAACGCGTTTGAAGTTTTGACTACATATAAATGCAATATTATGCAACTTACGTTCAGTCTGCCATTCCGGGTCCATAAACTAGTCCTTCCTCGTCCTCATAGAGGGCTTTCTACTGGATCTGGGCCATCCTACGCTGCTCCAGAACCGCTCGTACAGCCGGTGACAAGCGGTTTTCGGCCGCTCGAATCCGGTGGTCGTCCGAATATTTGCGAACTGCGTCGAATAGAGTCCCTGGATGACGTCCATCATTGTCATGGTCTTCAGAATTGCTGAATACCCTCCGTTGAAACTGCTCACTGCCAGGAAAGTAGCAATCTCCACAACTTCGCACCAGAATGCAAATGCTTGGCGACTAACTTCCAAACACACGCATCAAACTTTCATTTGCATTTTGCGTGTTTCCTCCCAAGCACCGGTACAATAACTCGTCCTCCGAAAGGGTCTCGAAGATCGGATGAATCACTTTTTGAACTTCTTCGGAGAGCGGCTGGTCGTGTTGCCTCTGCAATGCGCCACTTGCACCAACTAGTTTTCCCAGTCGGACAATTTTTGGTGTTGTGGGAGGTCATCCGTCGAACACTTGCCCAAATTGCCTTCTTGATCTGTTCCACCGTATTGGAATGCAGGCGGATCGCCAAGCCATAGTATGTCGTAGGCTCCTTGATGACTTGATCAGTTGATCCTTGGGCAAGCACACAGAATAATTTTTCGCTGCTACAAAGTGGAAACTCCCGAAAAAAACTGTTGCGTGAAAAAGGCCTATTTCAGGCAGGTGCAATTTTTTCTTCAACCTCGAATAACAAACATTTCCATTCCTTATTCGGATAAACCGTTTCAAGGGTGGATCCAAAAATGCAATTTAAAAAAAAAGCCATTTTTTGAACCCCTTAAAGCAGTATCTGTGAAGCAGTGGTTTGTGAACAGCAACATACCTAAAATTGACTGGACTGCCCAACCTGAACCCGATGGAACGCTTCCACCGATCCAGACCTCATAGACCTGAAAAGTAGGCAGAGGCCACATATAAATGTTCACTAAAAGGTGTCCAGATACTTTTGATCAGACAGAGAAAATCTGCTGAGTCTCGTGTACTTCGCTGTTGGGGACTTTGTGTTCTGCATAAAGACAATCGGGCCTCGGTGGAAAGTAATTTTACCTCTTCTCTTACAGTCGTATCTTGCTTACTGGCAGGGAACATCCGGCCTAGTTCTGCTCATTGCTGGTGATAAAACTTTGTGACTGCAGAATTTCATTTAGAATATGAGTCATCGTGTTTATGGTTAAGAAATAAACCTTATATATAATATGCTTTTTTATTTGAATGACGGTAAAAATTTTTCAATGTATAATGTGTCGCCTAGCACTATAACACAAAAGATGCCTCCGTTTACTTTCTATTACCACAACCAGAATGCCAGAGGGAGATATATTAGTCTGTAAGAATTTTCATTTGTTTAAAAACAAAAGTACGAGTAAGCGAAAAATTTTTGAATTCCGTTTAAAATTATTAACTTTGCCGCTGAAGGCTGCTCCACTCACGTCTTTGTGTTATCCTTGTGTAACTGAAAAGGTTTGCCACCTCAGAACGTTACAAGAGGCCAGCACTGACCGCTTTACCTCAGTTTCGTTCGAATTTCTATTAAAATTTCCGTAGATTGTTTCTAGCGTGGCGACCATATACAAAGATTTCTGTATCATCCCCTACGCTATTTTATACCTTTTATGTTTCAATATGGCTAAATCACAATCTCCTGTTCACCTCCTTCAGTGTTCTGATGACAATGCCTCCCTAACCTTCCTAGCCCTCTGCCTCACACTCCAGAAATCCAACAATCCGTCGAACTCCACCTTAGCCAGTTTACAGACCTAGATGTAACTCCTGGTGCAGATAATGGCTCCTCAAGACAAATCCTCCGAAAATGATTACGGGGTGCTCCATCTTCAGCTTCCATCCGCATGACTTCTATCTGTCTACTTACAACCACATTATTCTGCTAATAAATACATTAATAAATACATTAAAAGTATCCAGTTCTAACACTCGACTAGCAACTAACACTCAGTGTCCACTTACTAATTGTCCAACAGAAAGCTCACAGTAGTCTAAAACTACTGAAATTAGCAACTGGCCGTAAACAGAGGATTTACGCACTGACTATCCCATACACTTACAACACCTTGATCCAACTTATCCTATTCCAGCTAATTTTCCTTCCATATCCGTTCCACCATAGTTCCAGCGCTTCCCCCTCCAAATCTTTAAAACATCCTTGTTTTCAATATTCGTTTACCTTCCACCACATCAACCTGTTATCATCACATCAAATTCATAACTCTCCTCAATCACAATGAGAGCCCGTATCGCTCATCAGTTCATTGATGGGGTACAGGGGAAAATGCAGTCAGTCTACAAAAGAGACTCCTTACGAAGCACACGGATATGCAATCTTAGAATATTGGTCATATGTGTGGGATCCTTACCATACAGGATTAAAAGGGGATATGAAACTCATACAAGGAAAAGAGCACGAAATGTCGGAGGTTTGTTTGATCAGTGACAAAACGTCAGGGAAATGCTGAAAGATTTGAGCTGACAGATGCTTGAGGACGGACACCAGCTCTTTGCAAAGAGTCAAGAACAATTATCAAGTAATGAATCTGGAAATAGACTACAACCATCTACATATATCTCCCAGAGGGACCGAGAAGACGGGACTGGAAAACTACAGACCCAAGGGACGTTTAAACAGTCATTCTCCCTACGCGCATACCGTGAATGGTACTGGGAGGTACCTAAACCAGTGGCAAAATCTCTTTGTCATGCACTTCGCGATGGTCTGTAGGGATGTAGATTTTGTAAGTGGGCTGCTTCTGTGTTGGCAGCGCTGTGTAGCGCTTTGCATTGGATCTCTGACTGCGCTTTCTTTGTAAGAGACTCTGTGGCTGGTCGGACTCGTTGTTGGAAGTTAATCGAAAGTACTGTTGGGCAGTTGGAAGTTAGTCGTCAGCTGTGATGGAAGTACTGTTGGGCAGTTGGAGGTGAAGAGCCAGCAGTGATGGATGTTAAATGCGAGAAGTTAGCATTGATGGAGGGTAGAGGTCTGAAGTGTTAGCGTAGGCTAACGATCTGGAAGTATCCGACTTGGAAATTGAAAATTATTCATGATTATGTATCTGTCACATTATTAAGGTAAAAAAATACATTAAAAATTAAGAGGGAGGTCAGCGTTGGCCGTAATATTGATGTTTTATTGACAGCAGAATCGACTTTCGATCACATAGTGATCATCTTCGGTGCTGTACAAATTAAACTCAGACACTGGTATCAAGTTATCAACAACCAAAACTGAGAAGCGACCACGCTCAATTAAGTTATTGTGATCGCTTCTCAGTTTTGGTTATTGATAACTTGATACCAGTGTCTGAGTTTAATTTGTACAGCACCGAAGATGATCACTACGTGATCGAAAATCGATTCTGCTGTCAATAAAACATCAATATTACGACCAACGCTGACCTTCCGTTTAATTTAACATATATGGTCGTTGTGCACACAGCACTCCATGGAGTCGCCAATCAAAAAAATACATTATTTGGTTTGCAACAAAATCTTTTCTTTGCTAACCATATGCCTATTAGTAGTTAGTGGCTTACGTAGCTAGAATCATTTATTTAGCTGGCAGTATTGAAGCTCGCTGTATTGCAGTAGTTCGTGTAATGAAGATTTTTATGAGGTAAGTGCTTCATGAAATGTATAGGTTATTGTTAAGATATCGTTTCAGTCAGGGCATTCTTTTGAATTAATAATTTGAAGTCAGGTTTTCATTTTTTTGAGCAGTCAGATTGTGTTGCGCTGTGATATTGTGGGTCTCACTCATTCAGCAATTTAAGTACAGATGCACACATGTAAATAAATGATGTTTCAGTTTCTGCTGATAGTTGTAAGAAATCTGAGTTAGTCTCAACCAGTACCTCTGAAGGAAATGGAGGGAATTATTTGTGTGGAGTGGCATGAAATCACTTGCATCACCATTTAGTGCTTGCGTTAACCGATCCACGAGTTTAGAACATCGTTTGTGTGCGCGCTCTACCCCTAGTCGCTTGACAAGTGATGACACCAGCAGATTCTTCATTTTGTGCTTGTGTGGACTAACTGGAGAAGTGGTCCTGATTCTCAGACAGCCATCCACCAGTAGATGTTACGGTTAATACAGCGACAGCGTCTACATCATATAGAATATCAGTTCCCAGATAGTAGTGGGCACACCGAACAAAAACAAATGAGTCGCCCTCAGGAGACAACACGCTAAAATCGACTAACACCGCTTCTAATCTTGAATTATTCTGTCTTTAAATATGCAGAACATCCAGAGAGTTCTCGTCGCATGTAAACTACACCAGCGGAAAGAGACAATCAGTATCTTCACTGAGCGATGAAAATGTTTTGATGTTGCGGATGACAGTACCACTAAAGCTGAGTTACTAAACACACTTCTCCGAAATTTCTTCACGAAAGAAGACGAACTAAATATTCCACAATTCGAATTATGAACAACTTCCAACATTAACTTTGTGGACATCCTCGGTGGAGTGAAGCAGCTTAAATCACATAATAAAGGCAACATTCGGTCCAGAATGAATACCAGTCAGGTTTCTTTCAGATACCCTGATATAATAGATCCGTACTAAGCAATACTACACAGCCGGTCGCTAGAAGAAATAACCGTACCCAGAGACTGGAAAGTGGCGCAAGCCACACCAGTACACAATAAAGGAAATCGGATTTATCCGTTGAATTACAGACTCGTATCGCTAACGTCGATTTACAGTAGAATTCTGGAACAGATGCTGTGTTCGAACATTATGAATTACCTCCAAGAAAACGCTTTCTTAACAAACTGCCTACAATGATTAGAAAACGTCGTTCTTGTGAAATACTACTAGTTCGTCATTCTCACGGACCAATAAGTGCTTTCGACAGGGGATACCAAATTGATCCCATATTTTTAGATTTTCAGAGGGGTTTTAACACGGTTCCTCACAAGCGCCTTCTAATCAAATCGCGTACCTGTAGATTATCGTCTCAGTAGTGCGTCTGGATTCGTGATTTCCAGTCAGGAAGGTTACAGTTCGTAGTAATGACGGAAATTCATCGAGTAAAACAGAAGTAATATCTGGCGTTCCCCAAGGAAGTGTTATAGGACCTCTGCTGTTCCTGACCTACATAAACGGCATAGCAGAAAATCTGAGAAGCCCTCTTAGATTGTTTGCAGATGATGCAAAACGGTTCAGACAAGATACCTGTATGGTGCAAACCGTGGAAACTGACTCTAAATAATGAAAAGTGTGAAGTCATCCACATAAGCACTAAAAGGAATCCGCGAAAATTCGGTTACAGGATAAAACACACAAATCTAAAGGCTGTAAATTCAGCTAAATACTTAAGGATTACAGTTAAGAATAACTTAAATTGGTACTTTTACCTAGATAATGTCGTGGGGAAAGCATACCAAAGACTGCGATTTATAGGCAGAAAGAAAATGCAACAGCTCAACTAAAGAGCCTGCTTGCACTACTCTTGTTCACCCTCTTCTGGAATACTGCTGCTCAGTGTGGCCTTTGAAGTTCATGTTTAATGTTTCTGCTGCATACAGTGCTTCTGGCTTTATCACTGTCTTGTAATGTGTAATTTTGGACGCCCTTGAAAGGGATTTTTTGTTGCATGTAACTTTTGGTAGTTGGATGGTCAGTTCCAGTTTATTTTTTCTGGATTCCATTACTTTGCTTTCCCCTACATTCCAACTAATCCGTTCTCGGAGATGTTTAAATTCTTTTACTGTTTCAATCTTTTGTTCTTGTCTCTGAGGTGTTTGCGTGAGTTCTTGATGCTTGTCATGATCTTAGTTTTCTCGAAGAAAATATGAAGATCTATTTTAGCTTCTTATTTCTTTAGTTTGAGGATTTGCTCCTGTGCTTCTTTCATTGTTACTGCAAACATGGCCATATCTTCTGCAAAGGCAATGCAATTTACTTTAAGGTTCTTCTTTTTGCAAGCTAGTCTTTACCACTCTTTATATTTGAACAGCAACGGTGAGAGGCCATCCCCCTGTCGCACCCTAGTTTTTACTTCTAAGGGTTTTCATAGTTCACCCATGAATTTAACTTTCTAAAATGTATTTGTAAGGGTCGCTTTTATGATATTAGTTGTTTTCCTATCCAAATCCATTTCTTACAGGACTGATAATAGAAATTCTCTGTCAATCGAATCATATACCTTTTTGAAATGAATGAAGGATTACATATGTTTTTGCCCATGATTTTTGGTATGTCACAATGTTTTTGAGTTTTAGTAGATGTTTCAAGCATGACCTGCCCTTTCTAAAACCTCCCTGGTATTCCCCAGTTTGCGGGTCCAGTTGTGGCTCTGCCCTCTTCAAAAGGACTTTAGAGGGAATTTTATATGTTATATCCAGCAGTGATATATTCTTCTATAATTGTTAGAGTCTGTCTTTTAGCCTTTCTTGTCTATACGGTGGATTAGAGCTGTTCTCCATTCTAAGGGGATCTCTTGTTCTTTCCAAACTTTATCAAAACACATTGGTGGAATGTAATTGCATTTCTGTCAGCTTCTTTTCCGTTGGTCGGCCACTGGTTTTCTCCGGACGCTTTGTTGCTTTTTCAGTTCCGAAATTACGGTTTGTAGTTCTTCAGTCGTTGGTGGTTCTGAATCTGACTTTTCGCTGTTATTTGGGATGTGTTCAAAATTTTCAAGGATGGATTCACAGTTTAGAAGCTTCTCAAAGTAGCCTGCAAATATCTTTCAGTTTTTCGTGTTTTGTGTGTGATGGCCCCATTTACATCTCGAAACTGGCGGACGTGAGCTCTGTATCTTGATAAAATTTGTTTTAACGTTCTGTAAAAGCTTCTTGTGTTGTTTTCGTAAATTCACCAATGTCGTGAAGAGTTTTATTTTCATGTGCCTCCTTAATTCTTTTTATATTTTTATCTGCCAGTTTTTCTAATGCTAGTGAAATTTTATCTGCTTTCTTCTGTTTTCTGTGATTGCCAATTTTGGCATGGCTATTTTCTTGTTTCAGTGAGGGCATCACACACTAGCGACAATCAGGTGTATTTTTTGCTTTTTATGTTTGGTGCTATCCATTCAGTCGCAGTAAGAGATTTTGCTTGATATTCTCCCAACTTTATTTCTCAATAGTTTTTGTTGCTTTTGTGAATTCATTTGATTTTAATATATTCTCGGTGCTATTCTTTTGACCCTTGATTTGTTTCATGCTGCGTTTCCTGTTTGAGATGACTCTGAATTTAATTTTAGAGAGGTAGTCACCAGAATCTAAGTTTGCATCCCTCAGTACCGTTCCATTCGTGATTTCTTTACGAGAAATTGCCTTGATTGACACATGATCAAGTTTAATTTCCCCTAGGCTGGGATTTGGTGATGTCCATGACTTTTTTTCTTGTGCTAGTTTTGTGAAAGCTGTACATTTAAGAACTGGGTGGTGTGCTTGGCAAAGTTGTATAAGCCTGGTGCCATTTCTATTTGTTTTTTTGTGGATAGGATAATTTTCAACAATTTTCTTATAGATTTTTTTTCTTTACCAATCGGTGCATTACAGTATCCAAGAAGAATGATAGTTTTATACGGTATTTTCTGAATAATGTCATGTTGTTGATTCCAAAAGCCTTCCACTTTTTCTGTTTGTTTTTCTTGTTACCTTCATTTATAGTGGCATGGGCATTGATGACCATGTAAGACTCGAGAATCATTCCAATGGGGAATCAAAGTCATCTACTGAGTTCATGTTTTTTTGTCGATTATAAAGGCTGTTACAAGATTCGGTACATTTTTCATCACTCTGGGTCCCATTGTCCCTTTCTATATCCTAAAATCTGCGGAGTCGAAGGTATCTGTGTCCACGCATCGCCTTTCTTGAATGGCTGTTATGAGCATGTTGTAAGATATTTTAATTTTCCAGTCTTCAACAATATGTTTACGTTAAAAGTTGCTAGGTATGTTGGTTGTTTATGTTGAAGTCTGGATGAGGCTCCAAGACACTCCGCCTTGCTTTGTGCGATGTTGCAGACTCTCCGAATGTTTTCACCGCACGTCAGTTCGTTAGCATTGTACACCTGGGGTAAAACAGTTTACAACACACACTTCCATGACTGGGAGACATTCTGGGAGTGACCCGAGGCCCGCAAGAAAATACAACGAAGTTTGTGAGTCCTGGAGTTACCCTTTCTGCTTTCTCCGCCGATGGGCATCTGAGTTTCCTCTTCCGCCTTGTAGGACCGTTGACTAGGTTTCACCCAGTAACCCTAGGCAGGGGCCCTTACCGGATGCTACCATGCTGTGAAACGCCCCGCATTCAAACACAAAAGATAGTTGGTGAAAATAATTTCTGCATCTTTGGAAGATGACGAGTCCCAATCCCCATCGTAATATTCGTCTTTGGGTTTTCCGAGTTCCGTTTAAATCACTTGAGGAGAAAGACAAAATTACTTTTTCAGGAAATAGTTACTGTATTCCTGCCACATATTTGCTAGGACTATGAGGTTATGAAAAAGAGTAATGCCTCTTAAAATGTAAGTAATAAGGAAAAATTATGGCATAGGTAGCCTCCCTGAAGGTGATAACCACGTTTCATGTTCCTACTGAGCTGAATATCAGAAACACACATAAAGCACATGGAAATGCGCAAGCTCTCTGAGCCAGTGGCTTCCTTTCCCGGCAGAAAGCCTGAAGGAAAAGAAAGAGGCACGAAGGAAAAACACTGGCGAGGCCAAGGAAATGGGGAGAGGAACAGAAATGTAATTTGGCGTGTTCCGTGAGTGACGCTAGTTAATTGATGCGGCATCCTCATGGAATATGCTTATATTATATTCTATTCGTTGGGTCTACAAAAATCTTGTAGTTTTCTGTCGTCGCTTCCAAGGTTGTTGTCTTCCGTCCTAGCCCTAAGTCGGAAACATTCATCCTTACCTTCTTGAAACTGAATTGATCGTTTTCCAGATTTACAGATCCTCTGATTTCTCATGTAACTGGCTGATGTTGAGTTCTGAGTACCGGTTGTTCTACGCCTTTGTCTATACGTTCGTCCAGGATATACTTGATGAATATACTACCCATATTACATCTCCGATGTAATACGGAGTGATGCTGCAGGAGCCTAGTTCTAAAGTGATGATCTCACTGTCACTGTTATCGGTCTTTCAGGAAGACTTTATATCTACGTGTTGTTTGATGACACTTTCGTATTGTTAATGAGGTCCTCCTGTTACCACGTTCATCCCTTAATTTTTTGGGAATTTGTCACACGTTCCTTTGAGGATCTGTTGTACCGTCAAAATAGTAGTTTTTGCGATATTTGCGTGGGTCAGATACCTATATATACATCTACATCTGCATTTACATGATTGCTCTGCAATTCAAAATTGAGTGCCTGGCATAGGGTTCATCGAACCACCTTCAAGCTGTTTCACTGCCGTTCCACTCTCGAACAGCCTGCTGGAAAACGAACACTTAAGTATTTCCGTGTGAGCTCTGATTTCTCTTTTTTTATTATGATGATCATTTCTCCGTATGTAGGTGGACACCAACAATATATTTTCGCAACCGGAAGAGAAAGTTGATGATTGAAATTTCAAGAGAAGATCCTGCCGCAATGCCAATCCAATTCGTGTGTCATATCCTTGGCACTATCTTCCGTATTTCGCGACAATACAAAACGAGCTGCCCTTAGTTGAAGTTTTCCGATGCTCTCCTTCAGAAGCACTGTATGCAGCAGAAACATTAAATATGCACTTCAAAGGCCAAATAAAGGAACTTCAGATAAAGGAAAGAAAAATTTTAAGGAAAGTCATTGGACCTAAATTCCAAGATAATAGGGTACCATTAAAAATGAAATTCTCTACAAGAAAATCGAAAAACTTTTAGATGCAGCGCGAAAAAGGAGGATAAACTTTTATGTCATCTTCTCAGAATGAACTCAAACAGATTAACCAAACATATCTTTGACTTTGTTCGTAACTGCAAAACAGAATCCAACTGATGTAAAGAAACTGAGAGAGACCTACTAGAACTAAAAATTTCAGAAAAATCACTAATCGATCGAACAATTAAATTAATTACTAAAGATGAAAATATAAAATTCCTAGACAAATCTACACAAAAACCCAAACACATCATATCGGAAGAACAGAGGGAAAGTAGATAAGAAACAATGAAGAAACACTAGGCACTGAGAAAAGAACAACACACAAAGAGGACTGAACAAACGTACCCCAAAAGGGTGAAACGAAAGAAGAATCTCCTACAATTCACAACCAATAAAATGTCACCAACTGGAACGTTTTGTGATCTACCCAAAGTGTTCGAATTTGTAGATCTCAAAATTCTTCACAGGAAAGCTGAGCACTGAAGCTTAAATGGTAAAGTAGGGATGTAGCTCGAGTCATATCTAAATGAGGCCCAGGAGATGGCAGTGTTGAACAAATTCTGCAATGACACCTGCCAGCTATCATTGGGGTACAGTGAAGTATGATGTACTATAGGATTCAGTGGTTGGTCCCTCACTAGTGTTTATCAATGACTTGCAAAGTATATGAACAAGAAAGCATGAGGAAGCTCCTCTTTTAATTAACATCATTTATGCTTTTGACAACAAACGTTTTTGAAAAGTAACAACAGATCCCTGTTAAGAAAATCAGGCAGGAGAATTCCATTTTCAGTTCACAGACTTGAAGGCATTGAAAGTGGTGAATGACACAATCACTGAATTACAATAATAGTGGCCTTTAACAAGATAGAAAATAATACTTTACCAGTATTGGCCTTTAAAAAATAATTAAAAATGAGTTCTAGATACATTTCTTCAAGCGAGCGCAAATCCTAGACATCAGGCAGGCCCCCAAAAGATAAATATTAACTTTGTTAACAAGACAACAATTCACCTTGACAGCTTATCCAAAAGGTTTCTACTAAATAATTTACAATAAAGTTTAGAACAAGTCTACGTATTAATCAAAACAATACAATTAAAGAGAAAATTAGCAGTGTGGAGCCAATGAATCAAAGGCCTCTTGACCAACAAAAAAATGTTCAAATGTGTGTGAATTCCTAAGGGACCAAGCTGCTATCGCTCCCTAGACTTACACACTACTGAAACTAACTGATGCTAAGGACAACACACACACACTCATGCCCGAGGGAGGGCTCGAACCTCCGGCGGGAGGGGCCGCGCAATTCGTGACATGGCGCCTCTAACCGCGCGGTCACTCCTCGCGACTCCTGGCGAACAGCAAAGTTTCATTTAGATTTGGAACTCGTAAAACAACTTGGTTCAGCAAAAGTTGCGCTTATAATCATTGCAAATCTTGGGGAGAGACAAATCAGTAAGTTGACATATTTTGCATATTTCCATCATTTTAATAATGTCATATGGAATGTCTTTAAGAAAGAAAGTCTTCATTGAGCAGGAACGTGCTGAGAGAATAATATGTGGTACTCAGCCACGATCATATTGTAGACATCCGCTTAAGAAGCTGGGAATTTCGGCTCCTGCTTCTCAGTATATTTATTACCTCATGAAATTTGTTGCAAATAATCCACAACAGTTCAAGGGGAACAATGAAGTACATAATTACAATACCAGAAGGAAAAATGACGTTCAGTATTCAACATTAAGGTTGTCTTTAGCACAAAAACGGATGCACAATTCGGCAACAAAAATTTTCGATTATTTATCTACACTCATGCTCATAAATTAAGGATAATGCTGATACATGGTGAAACAACGCTCTGGCGGGCCGTTTGCGGGTTTAAATCACGTCATGATATGACAATTCGTTGCATTTGACCTGCGGTCATCGCACGGTGGCTCTGGCAGCAGTCCATATACGCAGAGGTGTGTTTGTGCATGGCCGGCCGGGGTAGCCGAGCGGTTCTAGGCGCTACAGTCTGGAATTGCGCAACCGCTACGGTCGCAGGTTCGAATCCCGCCTCTGGCATGGATGTGTGTCATGTCCTTAGGTTAGTTAGGTTTAAGTAGTTCTAAGTTCTAGGGGACATGACCTCAGAAGTTAAGTTCCATAGTGCTCAAAGTCATTTGAACCATTTTTGTTGATGCATGTCATAGTACAGTGCAGCGAGTAAGCGTGCAGACGTTTTCAGACGTTCTAATGGTGACTGTGTGTTGAAATTGGCTCAAATAACACACACTGATGACTTTATGAGTGGTAGAATACTAGAGCGACTGGAGGCTGGTCAAACACAACAGGTCGTAGCACGGGCCCTCCGTGTGCCGCAGAGTGTAATCTTAAGTTTATAGCAACGATTCCAGCAGATAGGAAACGTAGCCAGGCGCTACAGTATGGGGTGGCCACAGTGTACAACACCATAAGAAGACCGATATCTCACCATCAGTACCAGAATACGACCACAGATTAGTGCAGGTAGCCTTGCTCGGGACCTTACCGCAGCTACTGCAACAGTTGTCTCCAGACACACAGTCTACAGACGACTGAACAGACATGGTTTAGTTGCCCGGAGACCTCCACTAAACTCTTGTCACAGGAGAGCCCGTAAAGCCTGGTGCCAAGAACACAGTACATGCTCATTGGAACAGTGGTCCCAGGTTTTGTTCACGGACGGGTCCAGGTATAGTCTGAACAGTGATTCTCACCGGATTTTCATCTGGCGTGAACCAGGAACCAGATACCAACCCCTTAATGTCTTTGAAAGGGCCCTGTATGGAGGTCGTGGTTTGATGATGTGGGGTGGGATTATGATTGGTGTATCACGACGTCATTTTGCACCAGTTTGCCTTCCTTTTCAGGGGTGCTGTGCGACCCACCTTCCTCCTGATGGATGATAACGCACGGCCCCACCGAGCTGCCATCGTGGAGGAGTACCTTGAATCAGAAGATATCAGTCGAATGGAGTGGCCTGCCTGTTCTCCAGACCTAAACCATATCGAGCACGTCTGGGATGCTCTCGGTCGACGTACCGCTGCACGTCTTCAAACCCCTACGACACTTCAGGAGCTCCGGCAGGCACTGGTGCAAGAATGGGAGGCTATACCCCAGCAGCTGCTCGACCACCTGATCCAGAGTATGCCAACCCGTTGTGCGGTCTGTGTACGTGTGCATGGTGATATGGTGATCATATCCCATACTGATGTCGGGATACATGCGCAGGAAACAGTGGCGCTCTGTAGCACATGTGTTTTGGAACAGTTTTCTCAACTTATCACCAATACAGTGGACTTACAGATCCGTGTCGTGTGTGTTCCCTGTGTGCCTATGCTATTAGCGCCAGTTTTGTGTAGTGGCACGTTGTGTGGCACCACATTCTGCAATTATCCTTATTTTATGAGCATGAGTGTATTAATATAAAATGTTTGACAGTCACCAAAGCACAATTTGATAACAAACTGAGAAACTTTCTCCTTGAAAACTCCTTCTATTCCATAGAAGAACTTCTATTATCTTAATGTGTAAAAGATGGTGGGTGGGAATTACTGACGCTCATCTTGTATTTGTTTTTCATATTTAAAACAATTAGAAATTTTCAGAATGTAACTGTATGTACAAATCAATCTGTGACTCGTTCCACATCATTATCATCTCTGGAGCAAAATTATCCTGGAAAACGTTACTAACTAACTAACAGTGCAAGTCAGACAACGTAAGACACTCAACTTGAGCACAGACAGTCAGGATGAGTGACTGCAAGGAAATAGCAAGCCATGCTAGGAAATGTTGAGATCAATCTGTCCACACGGCCGCTAGCAAGCCAGGAGCACGTGGGAATAAGCTATCTACATGGAACGCTCATTCGGCAACTTACGTTGTTAAAACACCGAACATAAATGTCTCTGAATTCCACTAAATGTGAAAGTGATTGTTTAACCACGATTTCACTTACAGAACCTTTCTAGTAAGGTTACATGCCTAAGGAAATAAGCTTCGTTAAAAATGTAAGGCGTAAAAGTCAAATACTCACAGGGAGCTGTAAATTCTTCCAGGAAGGAACATAAATAATCATTCGCTAAGGTCTTACCATTGGCTGGAGCTCATAACACACAAAACTTAAAGGGCTGGATAATTGTAATACCAGAGGCCACACTAGCTTCTAAAACATAGTGAAAACAAATATTAAAATTCAGAAACAGTTTGTTCTCTCACATTAAACAGTTTTAAAACAAACGCAGAGTTTTAAAAAAATCTAGATAATTCATATGTCGCTGATATATTCATATGTGAAAGGTGGGCACATTAAAACATAAACCATGGCAAGATTTTAGAGAGAACGCTGGCCATCAGATTAACACAAGTCACTTCAAAAACTCACAGAGCAACAGGATATAAATTGCTCCTAGATTCAGACAGAGTCAGATAACAAAGACATGCCTAACGACTCAATGTATACAAACACGAATGTCTGCTCAAATAGCTTGCAGAGAGGGAAATTGGTGCACAGAGCTGAACAACCAGATACGCATGGCGTAAGCGAACCAAACTTTTTGCCCTCAACTCAGTCGTGGCAAAAAAGAGTGAACGACGACCTGGCATAAGACATCGTGCCGATCAGCCCCGCGTGCCTGCTGCTCCAAGCACTGGTGCTGGTCCCAGTCTCACACTGTGCGGACACTCCACGTAAACTGCCTACACTGCGCTGTTCGAAGGCCCACCCGGACGCCGCTCCAGCAGCCGCTTTCGAAGCTAGCCGTGGCAGTGGTAACCACACAAGGGAGTAGTCTGTTCCACCTGGTGAGACGCTAGCTAGAAGCTATCGATAGGGGAAGGTGAAACGAGACATCACAGCTCAAACATGTAATGTGTAATTGAAACGAGTGTGCGTGACTTTGGTGAGAGTTGTCAGTTGTTGTGGTCTTTCAGTATAGCGACTGGTTTGATGCAGCTCTCCATGCTACTCTATCCTGTGCAAACTTTTTCATCTCCCAGTACCTACTGCAACCTACATCCTTCTGAATCTGCTTAGTGCATTCATATCCTGGTCTCCCTCTACGATTTTTACCCTCCACGCTGCCCTCCAGTACTAAATTGGTCATCCGTTGAGGCCTCAGAACATGTCCTACCAACCGATCCCCTCTTTTAGTCAGTTGTGCCACAGATTTCTCTTCTCCCCAGTTCTATTCAATACCTCATTAGTTTTGTGATCTACCCATCTAATCTTCAGCATTCTTCTGTAGCACCACATTTCGAAAGGTTCTATTGTCTTCTTGACCAAACTATTTACCGTCCATGTTTCACTTCCATACATTGCTACACTCCATACAAATACTTTCAGAAACGACTTCCTGATCCTTAAATCTACACTCGATGTTAACAAATTTCTCTTCTTTAGGAACACTTACCTTACCATAGCCAGTCTACATTTTATATCCTCTCTACTCCGACCATCATTTGCTCCCCAAATAGCAAAAGTCATCTACTATGTTAAGTGTCTCATTACTAAATCTAATTCCCTCAGCATCACCCGACTTAATTCGACTACATCCTATTATCCTCGTTTTGCTTTTGTTGATGTTCATCTTATATCCTGCTTTCAAGACACTGTTCATTCCGTTCAACTGCTCTTCCAAGACCTTCGCTGTCTCTGACAGAAATACAATGTCATCGGCGAACCTCAAGGTTTTTATTTCTTCTCCATGGATTTTAATTCCTACTCCGAATTTGTCTTTTGTTTCCTTCACTGGCTGCTCAATATACTAATTGAACAACATAGGAGATAGGCTACAACCCCGTCTCACTCCCTTCCAAACCACTGCTTCCCTTTCATGCCCCTCGACTCTTATAACTGCCATCTGGTTTCTGTACAAATTGCAAATAGCCTTCCGCTCCCTGTATTTTACCCCTGCCATCTTCAGAATTTGAAAGAGAGTATTCCAGTCAACATTGTCAAAAGCTTTCTATAAGTCTACAAACGCTAGAAACGTAGGTTTGTCATTCCTTAATCTATCTTCTAAGTTAAGTCGTAGGGTCAGTATTGCCTCACGTGTTCCTAGATTTCTACGGAACCCAAACTGATCTTCCCCGAGGTTGGCTTCTACCAAATTTTGTCAATAGCTGTCTGATAATGTAGTTTCGTCTGCTTCTCCAGTTTAGTCAACAGCTTTAGTGGAAGCAGAAGGGCAAAGAGTTCTAGCTTGGTCATCAGAGTTCGTAAAACAGCACACAAAAGAGTTAGGTTGACAGGTAAGACATCTGCATCATTGGTGCTCCCACCACAGGGGTAGCGACAGCCTGGAGGCTGAAAGGTGTTATGGTTCTGCTGGAGCCTGGTGAGTACGGACTGATATGTGGACAGCTCATGCATGCAGGTGTTTGAATATGAGGGTTTCCCAGAAAGCAATGCACCGTATTTTTTTCTTGAACAGTTCTTTATTGAGCATAACGAGAATGACACGCACGAAATAATGGTGTTTTATCGACGCACCATAATCGTCCACGTAATCTCCTTCCCGTTCTATGGCCCTCCCCCAGCGGGAAACAAGGATGTGCACACCCCGTCAGTATCAATCTTTGTCCTGGTGGCGGAGCCAGTCCCTCACTGTGCTGACTGACAGATGCAGCGCCAGTTGCCGAGTCGTAATGCGTCTGTCCTCGCGAATGGCAACGTCATCTCGCTGCAACATGTCAGGTGTGGAGGCCGTGGCTGGTCCCCCCGACGGCTGCAAATCGTGGAGCTCCGCCGAACTGCCTTCTGATCACCTCACCCTCCGTGCCCAGCGACTAACTGAACTTCTGCCGACGACAGACGCTCCATAGACATTGCACAAGCCTTTGTGAATATTCCCTCACAGTTCCTTTCTCTGCAGTGCACGTTGCTCGTAACGTACATGACCTACAGACGTCATTTTGAAACTGTCCTGCAGCTACGGAGTCTGTCGGAAGTGACACAAACTTGGCACGCTCACCCAAGAGGCTTCAAATAATACATAAATATCATTTCGTATTCGTTGAACTGTTTTCGGCTGAGAAAAAAAATGCGGTGCATACATTCTGGGCAACCCTCGTATTTTGTGTGTAAATTTCAACCTTTTGTTTCAGTTCCTTTGCTAGTTAGGAGTAATCATGCTAGTTATCGTGGGAATAATTTCATGTTAAGATATATCATTCTTGAGTTTTTCAGAAAGAATGCTTTGTATATAAGCGACATAGGCTCGATGTGTAGGGCAGAACAAAAAGACTGGTTTCGCAGACAGGTAGTGAAGCGGATGGATTCACGGCGTAAAGGGTACATTTATTAAACGAAACTGCGAGAGGCATGAGATTGAGTTTCAGATCGTTCATGAGTTTTTGGAAGTTGAAAGTCGGTGTCTTTGTTTGCCTTAAGTGATTTAGGGAAATCACGGAATACATAAGTCAGGATGGCCGCGCGCGGGTCTGAACAGTCGTCGTCCAGCGTACTAATCATTACGCTACGCCGCTCTGTGAAACTAGCCACTTCACATCCGATGCAAAGGACTGAATTCGCCAACATTTGCCATTTGCTCGATTGCATCTCTTCACAATTTGGAAACAATCAAAGCTGCATACTTAGGATATTTTGATTCACATTCATATGGAATAAAATTCCGGGGAATCAGTCAAAAGCAAATAATGTCATTTAGGAACAGAAAAGGATCATCAAAATTATGATTAGAGTCCTCCCTAGATGCTCTTGCAGAAGTTTATTCACACACATGGAGATCATCACCATGCTTTTCCGGTACATCTTCTCCACCTTTGTTCAAAATGGCTCTCAGCACTATGGGACTTAACTTCTAAGGTCATCAGTCCCCTACAACTTAGAACTACTTAAACCTAACTACCTAACTAACCTAAAGACATCACACACATCCATGTCCGAGGCAGGATTCGGTTCTAGACCGTAGCGACTAAAACCGTTCGGCCACACTGGCCGGCTCCACCTTTGTGCTTTGTCAACAAAAATCATGCGGTTTACAAATCAAACAGTGCATATCGCGATAGTGATATAAGAAGTAACCATGATCTTCAAAAAGATATCAGCTGGTGCAGAAGGGAGTACGTTATTCAAATACAAAGGTATCCAGTGAACTTCCAGTTCATGTCAAATCAATTGTTGGGAATCAGACTAAATTGAAAAAAAAAAAGCTGAAACTTTGTTTTTATTCCTAAATATGCACGTTTCAACATTAAGGGAAACACTTATGTAGCTCAGTTAAACGTAGAATCCAACGGATGTGGCTGCACGAAGAAATTAAATTTTTAGATGTAATGATCTTCTTCGCAAAGACTCATATTTCACATTTAAATGTTCTAGAAATAATACCCGCATTTGTGTTTGATACTATTTTAAGAGCTGTCAACAGTTCTGTAGGCAAAAACGGTAGAAAAGGAACGGAAAGAGGTCAAAAATGAGACAGAAATAAATTTTAAGTACTCTTATCTAAAAATAATATCTTGGAAGAAAAGAATAGTGATAACAGATTTAAGTTTTATGTCAGGACTGTCAGTCTCTCAAGTGTAGATCCGAGTGAAAAAGAACGCAGCTTACTATGTTAAGGATTCTGTTAAAATTTAGCTCAGGAACCAAAACCCAGTAATACCGCACCTGTGATAGGACATATTAAAGTAGCATTACATGCCGCAAAGTTCACATTGTTGAAGAGAACAGTATTACAAGAAAAGCAGCCAATATTATTGATAGACACAGCAAAAACAATATGCATAAATAACAAGGAGATATTTTAGCGAAATGGGTAGTTTACAGGATATTAACACAAAAATTATTACCCACAATCCTACGGCATTAAAGACAGGTGAAGGAAATCATCAGTTCTTATGAGAAAAGACAATTACGTCACAAAACTATAGCTTTATTCGATAGAAATGACATGTAAACAGTATCCCACTAATAAACATCAAGCTCGGGTAAAGGGGCGGGCTCGCTTCTCCGAATCTTGGAAGCAGCGCGTTAATGTTCTCAGCGGGTCCAGCCTTATAATTTTTGTGTGTGACTGTTATACTACAGTTACTTGAGCTATTATCTTAGCACTGGGTACTCACTTTTAACTTAGATTCTACATATGATTTACACTGAAGCGCCAAAGAAAGTGGTAAATCCATGCATATTCAAATACAGAGATACGTTAAGAGGCAGAATACGGCGCTGCGGTCGGCAACTCCTATATAAGACAAAAAGGGTATAGGGCGTTTGTTACAACGGTTGCTGCTGCTTCAATGGCAGGTTATCAAGATGTAAGTGAGTTTGAACATGGCGTTATAGTAGGAGCACGAGCGATGCGACACAGCATCTCCGAGATAGCGATTAAGTGGGGATTTTCCTGTACGACTATTTCACGAGTATACCGTCAACATCAGGAATTCTGTAAAACATCAAATCTCGAACATCGCTGCGGCCGGAGAAAGATCCTGCAAAGAATGAAACCAGCGACGACTGAAGAGAATCGTTCAATGTGACAGAAGTTCAACCCATCCGCTAATTGCTGCAGATTTCCATGCTGGCCCATTAACAACTGTCAGCGTGCGAACCATTCAACGAAACATCATTCATATGGGCTCCCGGAGCCGAAGGCCCACTCATGTACCCTTGATGACTGCACGACACAAAGCTTTAGGCGTGGCCTGGGTTCGCCAATCCAGACACTGGACTGTTGATGACTGGAGACATGTTGCCTGGTCGGACGAGTCACGTTTCAAATTGTATCGAGCGGATGGACGTGTACGAGTATGAAGACAACCTCAAATCTGTGGACCCTGCAAGTCAGCAGGGACTGTTCGACTGGTGGAGGCTCTGTAATGCTGTGAGGCGTGTGCAGTTGGAGTGATATGGGATCCCTGATACGTCTAGATACGACTCTGACAGGTGACACGTACGTAAGCATCTCGTCTGTTCACCTGCATCCATTCATGTCCACTGTGCATTCCGACGATTTGGGCAACTCCAGCAGGACAATGCGACACCCAACACGTTAAGAATTGGTACAGAGTGGCTTCAGGAACACTCTTGTGAGTTTAAACACTTCCGCTGGCCACAAAACTCCCCAGGCATGAACATTATTGAGCATATCTGGGATGCCTTGCAACATCCTGTTCAGAAGAGATCTCCAACCCCTCGTACTCTTACGGATTTATGGACAGCCCCGCAGAATTCAAGGTGTCAGTTCCCTCCAGCACGAATTCAGACATTATTCGAGCTCATGCCACGTCATGCTGAGGCACTTCTCCGTCCTCGCGAGGGCCCTACACGATATTAGCCAGCTGTACGTGTTTCTTTGGCTCTTCAGTGTATATTGTAAGATTTGTGACCATTTACATATGATTGTTACTGTAATTATCTAATTCATTCTACATCCTACAGATAGACTCATATCAACTATTAGCAGAACTTGAAAATTAAAAAAGTAAATGGCAACAATGTTTGCATGTAACATTCACATACATGTAAAATGATTCGGATGAAAAGAAAAAACCGTCAAATATTAGTGGTGTGGTAATTGCACACTACACACCACTTTTCACATGAAAAGAAGAAAGTCAGTTAATATGTGTTGCTCTAATTGTACTCTATGCTCCTGTTTCGACATTATTTGCAAGCTCTAGACATAAATGATGATGATTTTCAGAGCTTCAACGTCCATTGTTCTTGGACTTTATTTACCCTGACAAATGAAGCCATCGTCATCAGATGTTCAGATGTGTGTGAATTCCTAAGGGATCAAACTGCCTAGGCCATTGGTCCCTAGACTTACACACTACTTAAAATAACTTACGCTAAGGATAACACACACACTCGTGCCCAAGGGGCTCCCAGGTTGATGCCATTTTCCTTTACTTCCGGAAGGCGTTCGATACAGTTTCGCACTGTCGCCTAATAAACAAAGTTCAGACCAGCTGCGTGGCTGGATTGAAGAGTTTTTAGCAAACAGAACACAGCATGTTGCTCTCAATGGAGAGACGTTGAAGTAACCTCTGGCGTGTCACAGGGGAGTGTTATGAGACCATTGCTTTTCACAATATATATAAATGACCTAGTAGATAGTGTCGGAAGTTCCATGCGGCTTTTCGCGGATGATGCTGTAGTATACAGAGGAGTTGCAGCATTAGAAAATTGCAGCAAAATGCAGGAAGATCTGCAGCGGATATGCACTTGGTGCAGGGAGTGGCAACTGACCCTTAACATAGACAAATGTAATGTATTGCGAATACATAGAAAGAAGGATCCTTTATTGTATGATAGCGGAACGAACACTGGTAGCAGTTACATCTGTAAAATCTCTGGGAGTATGCGTACGGAACGATTTGAAGTGGAATGATCATATAAAATTAATTGTTGGTAAGGCAGGTGCCAGGTTGAGATTCATTGGGAGAGTCCTTAGAAAATGTAGTCCATCAACAAAGGAGGTGGCTTATAAAACATTCGTTCGACCTATACTTGAGTATCGCTCATCAGTGTGGGATCCGTACCAGGTCGGGTTGACAGAGGAGATAGAAAAGATCCTAAGAAGAGTGGCGCGTTTCGTCATTGAATTATTTGGTAAGCGTGATAGCGTCACCGAGATGTTTGCAAACTCAAGTGGCAGACTCTGAAAGAGAGGCGCTCTGCATCGCGGTGTAGCTTGCTGTCCAGGTTTCGAGAGGGTGCGCTTCTGGATGAGGTATCGAATATATTGCTTCCCCCTACTTATACCTCCCGAGGAGATCACGAATGTAACCGCCGGCGGGGGGGACCGCGCAGTCCGCGACATGAGGCCTCAAACCTTGCTGCCACTCCCCGCGGCTCGTCGTCAGGCAAAGAGAGCATTTCAAGGTCAACCTCCCCGTCATGCACAGACTGAAATAAATTGCTGCATTGTTTTAATGTCGTTGAGTTGCAACGTATGAATTGATCAGTCGATGCTCCACCCTTACGTTGTACGGTTTCAGGTTGTGTTTGCGCACAGATCAGTGTTTCGGATGCTGCAGACAAACTAGTCTGAAGTGCCGAAGGACAGGACGGTTTTCTCGGACTGCTTTCCAATTTCGCTGCTACCTTGTCTAGCTAATTCTTGGTTGAAACCGAGGCACGACACAGTATACATTCCGAGCAACAGCTGGAGCGTCGTTCTGTGATGGCACCCCACACATGGGTATTCTGGTTCCCGTGCAGTGGCACAGCTAGCATTATGTACGTTAAAAGTCCTATATCAACGAACAAATTAAGAACACTGGGGATTTTAACTGCTCCATGTGAATACATTTACCAGTCAGTTGTACACATCAAAAATAACATTGGTAGTTATTGCACGAACAGCTCTGTCCACTACCATGCAACAAGAGATAGACTCAACTTACATTTACCAAGAAAAAATAAACATAAAACTCAAAGCAGCATTTTCTACCAAGCAATAAAACTGTACAATAAATTACCAAAAGAGATGAAAGAAATTGCAAAAATACACTTATTTAAAAAGGCAGCTAAAAAGTACCTGTTACGCAATACATTTTATCCATTGAAGGATTACTTAACTAAAACAGAGTAGGGGCTTGATAAAAAGTATTATACAAATAAATAACAATAATGACTATAAAATATCCAACATTCCACATAATACCTTCACTTTACGTTTTTTTCCTTCTTTTTATCCTTTCTAGAAATACTTACCCCCAAGCTATGGCATATCACAATACTAATACCTCTTCCTCTTTCTGAGCTCACTCATTATGGAGGGATGCTGACTCAGTTCTTCAAGATAGCAAATGGGAAGTTGCAGTACAGAAAATGGCCCAGAGATCACCAGTGTGTGTGTGTGGGGAGGGGGGGTGGGGGGTGGGGGGATGTAGTGAGTGAAGCGTTATGAAACAATGTGTGTATAGTGTGTGCAGTGACTGATAGTGAGATATCAGTGAACAATGTGGCATTACATTATTTAATAAGTTATTTGTAAAAAAAAGTATTGTACACCAGGAGTAAATCTAATGATTGTCTTTAACTAGAAGTCTGTAAATATATGTGTATACGAATTAGCTTATTTTTAATTGATCTAAATTTGTAAATACCTTGACATGTCCTATATCCTTGTAAAAATAGATCTACAGATGAATAAAACTACTACTACTACTTCTAAATTACGGTACAAACTGGTAGAGAAGTGCATTTATCTCTCCCGAAAGTACCAACTCTAGAGAACTGCGGTAAGAGCCCTACACACGCACTAATGGACCCACCAACCGACAGACAAATTGGACTTGTGTAGACGCTTTGACAACGACCGACCAACTTTTCTTGTCTGGCGATCAGTTGGATACGGCTATCTGACAGCTCTGCCCCCCCCCCCCCCCCCGCCACTTCACCCAACCCCCGCCACTATCTCACCAAACAAATAGTGCAGTGAAAATAGCGCTGTCGTGCCAAACGCACCACAAAAAGTTCGCCTTTTTTCACTGCGGTGCTGTAACCGTTGAATAAGACCGGTTGGGACGTGTGTAGGCTGTGCACGAAATTGGTCGATCGATGAGCTCTGATCAGTCGGTTCGTGTTCACGAGAGAAAGTGGCTAGATCTACAACTTAGTGGCGGATCGAAACTCTATCCCAAATCGGGATCCCGATTTGAATCTTACTTTTTGCGAAAAAAATTTTTATACACGCACAATTCAAGGTTGCTCTATGAGCATTACTTCCGCCAGTACCTCTTCCTCTACCTTCTGCAGTCCATATACGCTCTCCGACATACCTCGCTCGACTATTATTCTGCCGCGCGTGGTAGCCGCATGGTCTAAGGGCGTCTTGTCACGGTCCACGCGGCTACCCCCGCCGGAGGTTCGAGTCCTCCATCGGGCTTGGGTGTGTGTGTTGTCCGTAGTGTAAGATAGTTTCAGTTAGATTAAGTAGTGTGTCAGCTTAGGGACTGATGACTTAAGCAGTTTGGTCCCATAAGATCTTACCAAAAATATTTTTTACTATTATTCTGGAGAAAAGGATGTTGTGGAGAAATAGACTAGCCTCTACTGCATAACTTTTTTAAGACGTGTAACAACAACGAACTTTCACAACTACGAGAAATTTATAATTTATAGATAAAATCGAACTATGCACTCTCCACTATCAGTGTTTCACTTACCTCTAATATCAAGACATAGTCTGCTGACTATGGCAATACGTCGTGTCCGTCAGATTATATATATATATATATTCTGATGGGCAGGGTGACCAGCAATTTGCGGTTGTTTGCTGATGCTGTGGTGTAGGAAAGGTGTCGAAGATGGGTGACAGTACTTTGATACCAGATGACTTACACAAAGTTTCTAGTTGGTATGATGAAAGGCAGCTGGCTCTAAATGTAGAGAAACGTAAGTTGATGCGGAGCAGGAAAATCAAATCCGTAACGTTCGGATACAGTTTCAATAGTGTCCTGCTTGGCACAGTCATGTCACTTAAATATCGGGGCGAAACGCTGCAGAGTAATACACTATTTGGTCAAAAGTATCCGGACACCTGGCTGAAAATGACTTACAAGTTCGTGGTCCCCTCCATCGGTAGCGCTGGAATTCAATATGGTGTTGGCCCACCCATAGCCTTGATGACAACTTACATTCTCGCAGGCATGCGTTCAGTCAGGTGCAGGAGGGTTTCTCGGGGAATGGCAGCCCGTCCTTCACTGAGTGCTGCACTGTGGAGAGATGTAGATGTCGGCCGGTGAGGCATGGCACGAAGTCGGCGTTATAAAACATCCCAAAGGCGTTCTGTAGCATTCAGGTCCGGACTCTGTGCAGGCCAGTCGGTTACAGGGATGTTACTGTCGTGTAACCACTCCGCCACAGGCCGTGCGTTATGAACACGTGCTCGATCGTGTTGAAAGATACAATTGCCATCCGCGAATTGCTCCTCAACAGTGGGAAGCAAAAATGGTTCAAATGGCTCTGAGCACTATGGGACTCAACTGCTGAGGTCATAAGTCCCCTAGAACTTAGAACTACTTAAACCTAACTAACCTAAGGACAACACACACATCCATGCCCGAGGCAGGATTCGAACCTGCGACCGTAGCGGTCGCGCGGTTCCAGACTGTAGCGCCAGAACCGCTCGGCCACCAGCGGCCGGCAGTGGGAAGCAAGAAGGTGCTTAAAACAGGCCTGTGCTGTGATAGCGCCAAGCAAAACCACAAGGGGTGCAAGCTCCCTCCATGAAAAACATGACCACACCAAAACACCACTGCCTCCGAATTTTACTGTTGGCACTACACACGCTGGCAGATGACGTTCACCGGGCATTCACCCTACACACACCCTGCCATCGGATCGCCACATTGTGTACCGTGATTCGTTACTCCACACAACGTTTTCCAATCGTCCAATGTTTACGCCTCTTACACCAAGCGAGGCGGCGTTTGGCATTTACCGGCGTGATGTGTGGCTTATGAGCAGCCGCTCGACCATTAAATCCAAGTTTTATCACCTCTCGTCTAACTGTCATAGTAGTTGCAGTGGACTTCCTGTGTGATGGTCTGGATGGATGCCTGCCTATTATACATTTCGACCCTCTTCAGCTGTGGGCAGTCTCCGTCAGTCAACAGACGAGGTCAGCCTGTACGCTTTTGTGCTGTACGTGTCCCTTCACGTTTCCTCTTCACTGGCACATCGGAAACAGTGGACTCAGGGATATTTAGGAGTGTGGAAATCTCGCGTAGAGACGTATGACACAAGTGACACCCAATCACCTTACCACATTCGAAGTCCGTGAGTTCCGCGGATGCCCCATTCTGCTCTCTCACGATATCTAATGACTACTGAGGTCGCTGATATGGAATACCTGGCATTAGGTGGCCACACAATGCACCTAATATGAGAAACGTATGTTTTCGGGGGTGCCCGGATACTTTTGATCACATAGTGTATGAAATGGAGCGAGAATGTAAGGATTGTATTAGAGAAGGCGTATGATCGACTTCAGTTTATTGAGTGAGTTTTGGGAAAGTGTGCTTCATCTGTAAATGAGACCACATACAGGACACTAGTGCGACCTGTTCTTGAGTTCTACTCGAGTGTTTGGGATCCGCTCCAGGTCGGATTAAAGGAAGACATTCAGCGGCGGGCTGCTAGATTTATTACCGGTATGTTGTAACAACACGCGAGTATTACGGAGATGCTTCGGGAACTCATATGGGAATCCCTGGAGGAAAGGCCACGTTCTTTTCGAGAAACACCATTGTGAAAATTTAGCGATCCTGCATTTGAAGCTGACTGCAGAACGATTGTACTGCTACCAACATACATTTCGGCTAAGAACAAGATAAGAGAAATTAGGGCTCATGCGGAGGCTTGCAGACAGTCGCATTTCCCTCGCTCTAATTGCAAGCGGAACAGGAATGGTAATGACTGGTATTGGCGCAGGGTTACCCGCAACCATCAACTGTACAGTGACTTGTGGAGTATATATGTAGATGTTAATGTAAACGGGAGAAAAGTTGTATCTTTCTGTCGTTACCACCTACTTCTGGAGATTAAATATTTCTGTTATTTTTTCCTTAGCGTAGCATCTTTCTCTTCTTGCCTTGCCTACGCTCAGCTTTCAGTGGTTTTTCGTTTTCTCCAGCCATCCCACAAGTACTGTAAGATTCGTCGTTCAAAATGTTCAAATGTGTGAATTCGTAAGGGACCAAACTACTGATGTCATCGGTCCCTAGACTTACACACTATTTAAACTAACTTATGCTAAGAACAACACACACACCCATGCCCGAGGAAGGACTAGAACCTCCGGCGGGAGGGGCCTCGCAATCCATACATGGCGCCTGGAACCGCGCGGCCACTCCGCGCGGCCGATTTGTCGTTGGCGGCAGATTGGCCAGCACGAGCCTTTTCCTGGTTGGAATGTTTGCTGCGGCAAGTCGGGCAGAAGACCAATCAACGTGGGGTAGCCCTCAGGACTGCAAATGAAAAATATCGGCTGTTAAAAGACGCGTATAGTTCTCAAAATACTATTTTCCGGTAGTTAGCTGAAAAACTAGGAAATTTATAATCTTTATATACAAAAACGTAAATGTTCATTTGTTCAAAATCGTATATCTCCGAAAGTTCCTGAAGGATAACTTTGAAATTTTTAGATGCCTATATATACATTTTGAGGATTTTTGTAACAATGTTTGTCTGTTATTATATTCATAAAAAAATTATGCACTACATACATGTAAAAAACAGGTATCTAAGAACATACACGTGTTCCAATACAACATTATGTCAAAATTTCAAGGCATTCGCTCAAAAAATTTTTAATATTTGCGATTAGGAACATTTACAGTTCCTATATAAGTACTAACAGAGATGTTCATTTCTTCCGGAAGTTCTTATGTATTGCTTTGAACTTGTGGCACAACGTTGCATTCGAATACTCAAGTGTTGTTATGTTATTGAATACTATCTGGTATATATTTAATATGCGTATAATAAGAAGGGAAACATTAAAGAGTGTGAATGTTATTTTATTCAAAATCGTTAATCTCCGAAAGTTCTTAACTGATTGCTTTGAAACTTTGACACAGCTTAAATTCTAATATGAGGCTGTTTTTAGGTAGCTAATTCTTTAATATATATGTATATATAAATCTTAAAATGTACCTTTTCGATTTACTTCGAATTATTACACGTTGCTGAAATAAACATTTAGACACATACAGACTACATACTTTCTAATATTTAAATATATGTATAAACCATACGGCAGTAAAATGTTGCTAACAAACATAGAAAGTTGTATTTATGGCTCTTTAGTTTATGACTAGAATACTAGTACAGAATCTGAATTTGCAATAACAATGACCAAAGTTCAAGGTCAGAGAGAGGGAGAAGAGGTGATGTACAAGGGGGTGAGAGGAAAAATACATAGGGGCAGGAAAAGATGGAGATGAAAAATGGGGAAGGAAGATGGACAGAAAGACAGAAAGGAGGTGATGGACAGGAGAGGGGCAAGGAGGAAGAGATGGACAAAGAAAGAAGGAGAGAGACAGAGGCAGGGGAGAGAATGAGATTAGGACGTATATCCAATTCGCATACATATTAGAAACGTGTGCTTTTCCCTTTCATCCTTTTTAAGCAGATTGAACCACAGAAAAGCTTGGCTGCATACAGCTAGTTGTAAAATATAAACGCTGTTAGTGAAGCTCGTCTACGGGGCTGTCACGATCACATGCTCTTCCCGCCCCCTACGAATCTGCACCTGCGTGGAGTGCACCCCGTTTACCCACCTCCTGCTCGTTGGCAGCACTGTTTGAGGCCGGTTTAGCGCACGCCCCCCTCCCCCCCCCCCTCCCTCGTCCTCATACCACCCACCACTGTTCTGCTTCAAAGTGCATAGCACTTAATTTTAGATAAGTCACGACTTCAGCAGTTCTCGTTGCCAATTTTTTTCGGAAAGGAAGACCCAGCAGCTAGTGATTTCTCTCGCTTTAGAGCAATATTTATCTTATCACCGTGATTACACAGCGAGTGCTAAAACATCTTTGCGTCACTAGTCTTTGCAATGAAGTGCGAGTAACATTTGCGACCCAGTTCGTCGATAAGGCCTTAGAGATAATCGTGTTCCACCGAAGCAGGAAATAATAGAGCCTAACAAAAAAGACCGCAGAACTGTATCTGTCAAGTACCCGTCTCCAGGAAAAATAATGAAAATTTTTGCGCTCGCCCTGCTGTTTGCAGCTGCAGGATCTGGCAAGAGAGACCCGATTGCGGCCATGGGGCTAAGGCGTTCTTTGATGTTTCGCTGAGGTCGGATAGTACCGGATACGCACGCTTTCCGATATTATACACGTTAGAGTCACATTAATGTGACCACCACCTGTATCTGAAGTCAACGTGCAGTGACACTCACAGACGGCAGGGGTGGCGGCACGAGTAGCGGAGGATACATAAAGCGTGTTGGGGCGAGCGCGGGTAACAGTAGAGTCGTTGTTGTAATGCGCAAACAGAGCGACTTATTTGACATCCAACAAGGGGTGATCATTTGGTTTGGGGACAAAAGTGGAAGCACTTCCGAAACACCTAAGTTCGTAAACTGTTTGCGAGCCGTCGTGGTTAAAGTGTACCGTTCATGGTACAATGGCACTATTCAAAACCGGTTCCGAGGCAACAGAGGTGCAGTACAGGCCATGGATTATAGGGGTGAACGACGGCTTGTCGTGTCCCATTGACGAGTGCTCAGAGGGAGTGGAAGGACCGCAAGGATGCGCGTCAAAGAACTTACTTGACAGGAGGTCTCGTGGTCCTGGGCTGCCTTCTGTGCACCTGTTCCACTGAAAAGAGGGCTGTAGGGTGAGTTAGAATACGGAACTCGGCTGGGATCTCAGGGTACACTGGATGGATCAGTGCAGGAGTATATACAGGGTGTTACAAAAAGGTACGGCCAAACTTTCAGGAAACATTCATCACACACAAATAAAGAAAAAATGTTATGTGTACATGTGTCCCGAAACGCTTAATTTCCATGTTAGAGCTCATTTTAGTTTCGTCAGTATGTACTGTACTTCCCCGATTCACCGCCATGATTTCATACGGGATACTCTACCTGTGCTGCTAGAACATGTGCCTTTACAAGTACGACACAACATGTGGTTCATGCACGATGGAGCTCCTGCACATTTCAGTCGAAGTGTTCGTACGCTTCTCAACAACAGATTCGGTGACCGATGGATTGGTAGAGGCGGACCAATTCCATGGCCTCCACGCTCTCCTGACCTCAACCCTCTTGACTTTCGTTTATGGGGGCATTTGAAAGCTCTTGTTTACGCAACCCCGGTACCAAATGTAGAGACTCTTCGTGCTCGTATTGTGGACGGCTGTGATACAATACGACATTCTCCAGGGTAGCATCAGCGCATCAGGGATTCCATGCGACGGAGGGTGGATGCATGTATCCTCGCTAACGGAGGACATTTTGAACATTTCCTGTAACTAACAAAGGTTTTGAAGTCACGCTGGTACGTTCTGTTGCTGTGTGTTTCCATTCCACGATTAATGTGATTTGAAGAGAAGTAATAAAATGAGCTCTAACATGGAAAGTAAGCGTTTCCGGACACATGTTCACATAACATATTTTCTTTCTTTGTGTGTGAGGAATGTTTCCTTAAAGTTTGGCCGTACCTTTTTGTAACACCCTGTGTAGCAGAGGCAGGCGCGCCGGACTAAGTGTTTACTATATGGAAATAAGTCTAAGTCTCCTCGTAGTTACGCAGCACTGCACTGCGATCTCACAGCACCATAACTCCAGCTAAACCATATCTGACCGACTGACCTGCTGCTCCATCACTTCCATCATTCCCATCACTATCTCAGCAATATGGTGGCTAGCCTTTTTATAATGTTAGTGCACCCGGCACTACTTGTTCTAGAAGTTTCCAGAATTCTTGAGTATTGCGTGTGTGTCACGCGGTGGCACGTGAGGCCTACGTGACGAACAGGACGTACGCCGCTGTCCAAGGGTTGCGTCTTGCGACAGCTGTTGAGCCCCGTGATGCGGCATAGTCCGCTCTTGTTAGCTGAGTCATTATACATAAGCTACGACCGGTCCCGTCCGCCTCGCTGGTAGCAAGAATTTCCAAGCCTACATCTTACTTGATTTTTAACTCTATTTTCTATCATTCGCGACAGGCTGAGGAGACTTATACGGGCGAATAGACATGCAACTGTTGAGCAACTGTCTTCCCACATGAACCAACGAGCTACCAACACTATCCCCTCAAAGACTGTTCAGCAAGCGTTCCTGCCTATGGGCGTCTGCTACTGACAGCTGCTCATCAGCGACGAGGGCTGGAATTTGCACGCGAGTACCGCCAAGTGGACGTCCACAAAGTGGCGAGAGGTGGCCTTTTTACATGAATCACGGTTTTTGCTCGATCGGACAGATGGCCGTTGGCACGTATGCTTAGGGAATGTTTTCGTGGTACTGTTTGGTGATCTCGTCTTTCTGTAAGGTACAGTGAATGAACACAATCATGAATCCATCCTTGGTGACCACGTCCGTCTCACATGCAGTGGACAATGTAACATGCCACACAGCTCGCCGTGTACGCGCATGGTTTGAAGAGCACCAGAATGAGTTCACTATACTCCCCTGGCCACCTGCGCGACTGCTACGGTCGCAGGTTCGAATCCTGCCTCGGGCATGGATGTGTGTGATGTCCTTAGGTTAGTTAGGTTTAAGTAGTTCTAAGTTCTAGGGGACTGATGACCACAGATGTTAAGTCCCATAGTGCTCAGAGCCATTTGAACCATCCCCTGGCCACCAGAATTTCCGGATTTAAACCCAATCTAGAATATATGGGACCACCTCGATCGGGGTGTTTGCGCCTTGGATTCTCAACCGAGGAACATAGCTCAGGTGCCCACGGCAATGGAGTCGGCATGGATCCACATCCCTGTCGCTACCTTTTATAACCTCATTGACTCTCTTTCTGTATGTCTCTTAGCGGTCCGTGGTGCAAAAGATTGTTGTTGAGGCTTTCGACAGGTGGTCTCATTAATGTGCTGGATGGTAAATATTTTCTAAAGTTTGTATTGGAACATTCTTCACACCCAAAGTACTTATACGCTATCTGATGAAACGTAGCCAGCACAAATTAGTGAACGTTCATATTGGGTACATTCACTCCTAGCCTTCATCACGGCTTCAGCTCTGATGGCAGCTCATGTTTCCCCAAAAGCCGAAACAAGGTGAGGAACTGATATTGAAAGCTGTTATCTGGAGAAAAATCAAAACATGTTGCTATTGTTTCAGGTCGCGAAATTGGAAAGGTCAGTCAATTTCAGGAATATTGTTGTCCACAAATTACTGCGGTATAGATGTTGTTGCTTTATGACAGTTTACATTATCATGATGATACAACCATTGCCTCCGAATTGTTCCTCTACAGAACGCAGCGCCCCCTTGCATATTTAATGTTTTCTGAAGCACAAAAAGGAGACTACACTCTAATCGCGAATAACGCCCCCATATCATAAAACCATCTCTTCCATACTTCAAATGAGAGCGGGTAACGTTCACCACACATTCGCCGGAATCACACCCATCCAATGGATTGACACAGAGTGTAACGCCATTAATCACTCCAAATCGCTCGATTCCAGTCATCCACTGTCCAGTGATGTCACTCTTTATGCCACCTCAAGTACCGCCCAGCAATGACTACAGAAATGTGTGACTTATGAGCTACTCTGCCATTGTATCCAATATCAGCAAACCATGACTGGGCAGTCTTAAAAGGGTTGAAATGTCTCTGATGCACCTGTCACTCAAGAGATGTCCAGTGACTGGTCAATATTCGAAGTCACGTAGCTCTCCTCACCCACCAATTCTGATGATTTTGCTTCTCTGCTGACAACAATACGTCCCGTCCCCATTTCCCATTTATAATAGCGGGTCCGTCTCCTGTGTCATTTAATGGTCAATTCCAAATTACCCAGGGTTATCTGGATACAATTTTTCAGATAATGTGTATAATAAATGTCAGCATGGTTTGTTGGCCGCCTTTATCTCCACACTACAAGCTCGCAGCTCCATGCGAGTTATGTGGTATGGTTGCTCTCCATCCTCATTCCTTGAAGCAGGTTTGGGTTTGCAACTGCTAGGGTCGGGTCCGAAGATAAGGGCGTCAAAGGATGTCATCGCAGCGTGGGACTTCTTATAGGAAGTCGGTGAAGAACCCAGGAATTGAGGGCCTACGTAGTCGAGAATGACCAAAATATTACTTTTAGAATGTTGAAAATCATTTGAGAATGTTTTAGAATCTTCTAGAAAGTATCGAATCTTTCGGAGGGTTCGATAATGTTCTCGAAAGTGTCAGGAAGAAGAAACTAGTTGAGTCTTTTTTAGTTAGAGGAATAGGCTATTTTCCTACGGTAAAAATGCAGTTCGGATTGTTGTTAATCCCTGTGATTACAACATTCAAGTAGCATTTTCGATGAATATTCTCACAAAATATCTGTTATTTTTATGTAATTAAAGCTTATAAATCAGTGAAATTCACGCGATCGAAAACGCTCTGTTATTGCCTGAAGCTCTGGTGACGTCGCAGGCTAGGTGTAAGACGAAGCTATACGAAAGTTATAGGAGTGTTAGCCGAAGTTACTAGGTTTTTCTGTACTTTTTCTGCAAACAGTTAAGCTATTTATTGAAGAAACCTTTAAGTACCAGCAGAAAGGACATTTGTAGTGGAAACCTTCCGAAGGCTGATGCTCCACCCATTTAGAGCGGGGATATGTGCGAGGACGGAGACACTATTACCCTGCTTCCTACAACATCATTAAATTCCCTCAAAACTAAGGAATTGTAGAACGTTTTGTACTTGCCGATTTCCTCGTATACAAGACAATCAGCAGAGAGTACGTAATGCGGATCGACGCTGTGGCACAATTGATAACATGTGCGACTACAGGTTAGAGGATCGTAGGTTCTATTCCTTGTATGGTCATGAATCTTTAAATATGCTACGCGAAATAAGAAAATACTGATAGCAAGAACTCATTGTGGCAGTTATTTTGATGGTGAGACGCGTTATATACAACTTACCATTAATTTTAGTCGGAGAAATGGACAACTGAGAATAAATGCAATTAATTTACGTACGCTCAATTGACTTATTTTTTAGAAAGCATTGCTAATGGTGAACGTATCTCCACACATCGAACGAGGTGTAGGACGATGACGTTTTGTATGCGGAGGGGTGTAAAACATATATATATTCCAGGTAACACGAACGATGCGATGTTTGTGAGAGGAAAATAACGTCAGTGTCTGAAGCAGACTTGCTTCATCTTTATGTAAGATGTTGAAACTTCAAACAAAAAGGAGCCTAGCTGATGAGCACGAAGATAAAAGAAGGTTGATTCCACTAAAGTAAAAAGTGTGTGATCACATTAACTAGAAATCTTCGTCAAGATGACGTGTGTGAACAGAGATAGCATATTTAAGGTCGTGTAAACGGCAAGGAAAACTCAGCAATACCAAGTTTCTGATCGGTGCTGTAAAGTTTTGTAAATGTGATTTCGTTTTCATATGAGAGGACTGTTGAATCGTTTACAAATAAGTTAAAATATCCATTCGGACTGGATTGGAACCATTGATCCATAGATGACTGCCTACAAACAATTACGGTCCACCGCTCCGCCAACTGAACTACAGAAAGATGCATGTAGTATTGAGTATAACGACAGTCCATTCTCTTAATTTTCACTGCAAGTTTGATTTCGTTGAATGACGCTGTCCTTCCTTGCAGCAGTGGGAAATTATATCTTCCAGGTAAAATGAAGTGCAAAACATTCTTAAGTTAGGAAATTTGTGCATTGATCTGGGGGCATTTTGCTGGCACAGTGCAACTACATTTTATTCATCTTAACACTCTTTGGAACACTGAAAAACAATTTCACATGAGTTGTTGTACCCACATTTGTACAATGTGATACTACATACCATTTATATACTATTTTCCGAAACGTAAATTCCAAAGCAAGATATCACTGAATGACCTTTACGACAGTAGGAGCAGCGAACTAGCCAGTGACGTCACAAGCACCTCGTGACTCAAATAGAGCGTTTTAGCGGGCTTTCAAATTATTCTAATTTTTTTAAAACTGAAGGTCTAGAGGAAGAAAGCGTGTTACGAGGATAAAATCGCATAATTAGCCATTTAAGACGATTTCCAGACAACAGTCAAATACCCTATTATACAAGTAAAACTAGATGCCACAAAAATTTACTTTCGTTAATTTTATTTATTTTTTTCTAGCCTTTGCATTCCAGTCGTTTAAATTTTTGGAGGATTGTATTGTAAATGGAACTGTAGCGTGTAAAAAAGACATTACTGTTGCTTTAAAATTGTAATTCAATCGTAAATACTCAGAAACTTGATTTACCCATCAGCTAGTATGATTTGTCAAAGAATCTGTCAATTGTTCCTTGATGAAAACTGTTACCGTTGCAGCAAACTTGTGGACTCAGCTGTCATCATCCTTAAGCCTTCACGTCTTTTCATAAAATCACAGTAAAGGTCTGTACAAGTTTTCATTTTTGTCTTGCAGAACCGATGCTTTATTTTCAGTTGCTCTAGATTTAAGAACTCAACTTTACTCTAAGCATAAGCTGACAAATATTTCACCATGATCGTACAAAATCCATTCGTGTTTATCATTGTATGTTATCCGAAAAATTTACTTCCTCAAACAAATTTAATGGCAAGTTCTTCGCTTTCACGCACAGGTCCAAGTCGTTCACCAAATGTTCTGTTTGTAATTGAATAATTCGCACTCGCTCCTGGGATATCGTTTCAAGTAGTTTGACTTTTTCTAAGACTTTTTTTCCGAAACTTTTATTTCATTTATGTCCTAACTAGTCCGTTTTCACCTCTCAAAGGAAAAACAATAAAAATTTAAGTTTTAGTACTATCTGTTCTATCTGGTACATCCCGAAATTGCTTTGTCCGATACAACCAGAACGTATCACTACTGTAGCTTAACATTGTAAGTGGGGAAAAGACCGCGTGTGTAAGCTATTACTTGTCCAAATATTTTCTCTATTACGACAATGCTGAATGCACATGTAACAGTTTGACAGTTAATTAATATGCGTCTGACCGTCATGAATACAACGATTTGAGATTAATTCATACGCACCTGACCGTTATCAATGTATAAACGCGCTGGAAATTTAAAATTCAAATGTAGATGATTTGTGACTATTCGAGACATTGTTACTATCCACGCTTTTAGCTCTGTTTAACCATAAACCGGGTATTTTAACAATAGCGACAGGTAATTAGAAGACTGCCAACCAGCTAATTGTTGTAGTTTTGTAACAATGAAAATACGAGTAGCTTATCCAAATGAGGGAGCTTCATTCTCAAAGTATATAAAAAAATGACCACGTATAATACTTGGTTCCTGCTGGAATAGAACAATCAGGAATGAAGAAATGACTAACCAAATTAACGAAACGTAAGGCACATATCACTCACAGTTAATGTAAATGTAAATGTTGTGGGACTAGGACCTCCCGTCGGGTAGACGGTTCGCCGGATGCAAGTCTTTCGTTTTGACGCCACTTCAGCGACTTGCGTGTCGATGGAGATGAAATAATGATGATTAGGATAACACAACATCTAGTCCCTGAGCGGAGAAAATCTCCGACCCAGCCGGGAAGCGAACGCGGGCCCTTAGGATTGACATTCTGTCTCACTGACCACTCAGCTACCGAGGGCGGACACAGATAATACAGAAAGCACGGCAACAGAAAGTCTTACATGGATTTCTCACGAAGGTGATGGCCTTGCAGAATGAAAATAAAAATGCAACTTGTCAAAACTAAATCAAATGGGTTTACGTTATCAGATAAAACAATAGTAATATTTCGTAAAAGTTAGATAAATCGTACTCTCTTTAACCAAATCAACCAAAACACAAGTTCTCTAGCCAGCGTTTTGGCTTATGGGGCGTTAATTACTGAAATATGTTCAAATAGCTGTAAATTATCAACTATAAATTAATAATTAGATCGCGTAACTAATGAGGATGTACCGAATAGAACTGAGGAGTAGTGCAATTTGTGGCACAACTTGACTAGAAGGGATCGTTTGGTAGGACATGTTCTGAGACATCAAGGGATCACCAAGTTAAAGTTGGAGTGCAGCGTGGAGGGTAAAAACCACAGAGGGAGACCAAGAGACGGATAGACTAAGCAGATTGAGAAGGATGTAGCGTGGAATAGTTACTTGGAGATGAAGACCACAACAACAATAAATTAACTTCCAAAATTGATGACGAAAAAGAAGAGGGGATATGAAAACGAAGCACGTAAATTCTCACATAACCCATTTGCTGCAGCCCCAGCGAAATGTGTGGCAGGCTCGTTCCAACCAGACAGCCTCTCTCTCGGCAGAGATAATGCCACGACCAGATAATGTCACGACCTATCCATTAGGCCGACAAAACAAACCGCCAAAGAGATGGCACAGAACAGTCACATCAACTACGGGGGCAGTACTACCATATGGTTGAACCCTTCCAACATTCCCATCGTTATTACTTAGGTAGACATTGTCACAGCCTACCATACAGAGAATAATACCAGTTGTTTCTAAAACTACAGTAAAATGTAATGTTACTAGCGTGCAAAAAAAAGAAACAAAAAAATGCGACATTCGAAAGTTATTTTCATGCACCGATAACTGCAAAGTTGCCATTCCAGCCCGCACTGTTGTACTGATTTGAAACCGAGTGAGTGGTTCCTCCATAGCTCATTCCACAGAATAGCCACAGTTGCTGTTACTAGCGCTAGAGTTTAGAAAACTCCGTAGGTGGGCCTCATCTGACACTTTCCCGGCTTCCACGCTACAGTCACGCCAGCGAAACATCAACCCACCGTTCCGACACATTTCTCCCATACTTATTAACCTACGGCAATATCCACAGTTGTCACACATGACATTACTTTTACTCAAACTAAAAAGCACTAACATGCCCTTAAACTGTAATAAAGTAAGAATTATTGGAAATTTAACTGCCGATGCGTCTCCCAGTCGATATCTGGTAAGTTGACACTCAGTTCTATGAGATGACTAGGAAATTTACGTGACACATTTTCCAAGTGTCCCCTCAATTGTTCCGCCACTGCTACTCCTGAGGCAGGGGTCTATAAAAGCATCCGATGATCACTTTTGACCCACCTAGAACACTTGTCTTCGTCCTAATGATTTCGAATTCAGAATCTATACTGATCTCACTACAGTATCGCATTTTTTAAGTCTATAAACACTCTTCCACCACCATCCTATCTTTGCGATACATGTTCCAATCGGTGTTTACAATTTCATTGCTATTAACATACGGTTTCAGCGGGCTTTCTGTACCTCGCACCATGTGGACGTTATTACCGTTTATGAGAATAGTTCTGGACCTTTTCACCGAACCTCCTGCAGTTAACTAATACTAATATTAACATTTTCTGTCTCCCAACTGCTTTGACGAATGCTACACTGCCTGGAATCAAGACGCATCTTATCGGGCATATGCGGGGATTTCTCTATCCGAAAGAAAAACCAGTCGTTCACGCCACAGCTACTCTGTTACCCCAGTAGCTGCTTCCTTCCTGTAGCGCACGCCTGAGGTATTAAGAGCAGTTGTACAGTTCTCCACCGGATAGCGGAAGACGAGAAATCGACATGCAATGTCGTTTTAGAACCGTTTAAGCCTTCCATTCGGCTCCAGACTACAGACCTTGATGGGTTCTGGGAACGATGTTGCGAAACGATAGCTCTGCTCCCACCTCAAGGGTGAGGCTGACATCAACAAAGCAGCCAGCCTCTGCAGGAACTGAGGATAACCTCTAGACCAATATGGTAGGTGTCATTCGTGCCTAAATCAGCCACAGTTTGCAACTGGATGCACCCTATTCCACTCAATCGCTACCAACAAAGCCTCCTCTACATCTCTGAAGAGACTCCCCCCCCCCCCCCCCAGCAAACAGTGGTGACACTGGCCCACTTCCCCCCTGCTCGTTATGTGGCTGAGGGGCATCATCACCCGCCTAAAATTGACGCCCGCAATGACAAATACTTCCACCCTCTGTACTTATCCAGACATTTCAGCAAGGTTGACCACAGTCCCAACAGACAAGATGTCCCGTAGTGGCTCAGACGCACTGTCAGCAGTGCGCGATATCTCAACTCTATTTTGAAGACGTAAGGGAACAGCCTCACAGCTGGTAAGAACTTTCGCCTTCCGCCCAGATATTCGCGATCTTACCACTGACGACCTGCTGGGACATGGGATCGGAAGGCACAAGGCATCAGGGATCCCACGCAACAGTACAGGCTCAAGAGGTGTCAAAGAGTTCTTCTCAGGTGCCTCAGTATCACTGCAGTCGAGGGCAACAGCCTGAAGCCTGTCAAACGTGAACAACACAGCTTCCAGCTGTTAATGGACAGTGAAGAATTCCCCCTAAGTCTTACACAATAGATGCAACCCCTATCCTTCTTCCCATCTTCCATCATCTGTGTCATAAGTAATGTTACCCTAACCGAAGAAGTGCAGTTTAAGCTCTGTTGCTACACTACTTCCGTTTCTTCTTCTTCGATTTCTTTCTTTCTTTTTTTCCCCTGCTGTCCAGTCTCAGCTCACACAAAGCTGATCCATTTAAATTTACACAAAAACAAACTTTGAGTAAGTTAGTGAACACTAGTTTACACGGTAAAATACACTGATACAGTTCACTTTCTCACACAGGCACGCGATACACAGAAATTAAACCAATAGTTGTGTTTAAATTAGAAACTTTGCTACTGCAGCAGACGCGTCCGCTCCGCTCCGTGACGGTCGCTACACTCTTTAATACTCATGTGTCCATTGCTTCTCAAATACCCGTGGTATTTTTCCTCTACATTTCTCCATCTCCTTGCCTTACAGTGTCGTTTCCTTTCTGAGTATTTAATCGACGTAACTGTGTCACCTTTTAATACTGTGTGGACTGTTTTACTGAAGTTCACTATAATTTTATCAATACTTCATAGGTATTAATCGCCAATCAAAATAATTCAGTGTTTTCCACTTGTATGTGGTGTTTGACAGTAGTGTATTGCAAATGTGTTGCATCCGCTCGGGCCTAACCGAGCGGTCTAGGCGCTGCAGTCATGGACTGTGCGGCTGGTTCCAGCGGAGGTTAGAGTCCTCCCTGGGGCATGGATGTGTGTGTTTGTCCTTAGGATAATTTAGGTTAAGTAGTGTGTAAGCTTAGGGACTGATGACGTTACCAGCTAAGTCCCATAAGATTTCACACACACTTGAACATTTTTTTAAATTTGTTGTATAAATTAAAGCAGGCAAATTGACACGTGTGTTATTCCTATTCATGTATCATTGGACTTTCTTTTAAGCTACTTACATTGTGTGTGTGGGGGGGGGGGGAGGGGGGGGGGCATGTTTACGTTGTCTCTGTGTGTCATTGAAACATGAAAACGTATTTTGTGATACATAATATCTATGATGATTCTTATCAAGCAGTTATCAGATTGCTCAAATAAGTGGAAATGACTGTAACTTCGAAACAAAAGTCTAAATACGACTGAGCCGTGGCTGGCTCGCGTCATGCTTTGTTTTTTTATCATTGGTTGCAGTCCAGTGGTGTCTTATTTCTTCTTCGGTTACAGCCATAACTTTGCTGTCTTCTCTCTGTGAGTGGCAGCAGCAGCGTGTATCGATGCTAGTAGTGCTGTACTATCTTTGGTGTGGCGGATGTATTTTCCGGGTGTGCTGTTTGTGGCAGTCGGTCGGTTGGGGCAGAGCAGCGAGGAAGTCTCCGTGGCGCGAGGTCAGGCCGGAGCCGCTGGCGGCGTGCACGCGCGGTTGGAGTTGTCTACATATACATCTACACTGATACTCCGCAAGCCACCCAACGGTGTGTGGCGGAGGGCACTTTACGTGCCACTGTCATTACCTCCCTTTCCTGTTCCAGTCGCGTATGGTTCGCGGGAAGAACGACTGTCTGAAAGCCTCCGTGCGCGCTCTAATCTCTCTAATTTTACATTCGTGATCTCCTCGGGAGGTATAAGTAGGGGGAAGCAATATATTCGATACCTAATCCAGAAACGCACCCTCTCGAAACCTGGCGAGCAAGCTTCACCGCGATGCAGAGCGCCTCTCTTGCAGAGTCTGCCACTTGAGTTTATTAAACATCTCCGTAACGCTATCACGGTTACCAAATAACCCTGTGACGAAACGCGCCGCTCTTCTTTGGATCTTCTCTATCTCCTCCGTCAGACCGATCTGGTACGGATCCCACACTGATGAGCAATACTCAAGTATAGGTCGAACGAGTGTTTTGTAAGCCACCTCCTTTGTTGATGGACCACATTTTCTAAGCACTCTCCCAATGAATCTCAACCTGGTACCCGCCTTACCAACAATTAATTTTATATCGTCATTCCACTTCAAATCGTTCCGCACGCATACTCCCAGATATTTTACACAAGTAACTGCTACCAGTGTTTGTTCCGCTATCATATAATCATACAATAAAGGATCCTTCTTTCTCTGTATTCGCAATACATTACATTTGTCTATGTTAAGGGTCAGTTGCCACTCCCTGCACCAAGTGCGTATCCGCTGCAGATCTTCCTGCATTTCGCTACAATTTTCTAATGCTGCAACTTCTCTGTATACTACAGCATCATCCGTGAAAAGCCGCATGGAACTTCCGACACTATCTACTAAGTCATTTATATATATTGTGAAAAGCAATGGTCCCATAACACTCCCCTGTGGCACGCCAGATGTTACTTTAACGTCTGTAGACGTCTCTCCATTGATAACAACATGCTGTGTTCTGTTTGCTAAAAACTCTTCAATCCAGCCACACAGCTGGTCTGATATTCCGTAGGCTCTTACTTTGTTTATCAGGCGACAGTGCGGAACTGTATCGAACGCCTTCCGGAAGTCAAGAAAAATAGCATCTACCTGGGAGCCTGTATCTAATATTTTCTGGGTCTCATGAACAAATAAGGCGAGTTGGGTCTCACAAGATCGCTGTTTCCGGAATCCATGTTGATTCCTACATAGTAGATTCTGGGTTTCCAGAAATGACATGATACGCGAGCAAAAAACATGTTCTAAAATTCTACAAGAGATCGACGTAAGAGATATAGGTCTATAGTTTTGCGCATCTGCTCGACGACCCTTCTTGAAGACTGGGACTATTTGTGCTCTTTTCCAATCATTGGGAACCCTCCGTTCCTCTAGAGACTTGCGGTACACGGCTGTTAGAAGGGGGGCAAGTTCTTTCGCGTACTCTGTGTAGAATCGAATTGGTATCGCGTCAGGTCCAGTGGACTTTCCTCTATTGAGTGATTCCAGTTGCTTTTCTATTCCTTGGACACTTATTTCGATGTCTGCCATTTTTTCGTTTGTGCGAGGATTTAGAGAAGGAACTGCAGTGCTGTCTTCCTCTGTGAAACAGCTTTGGAAAAAGGTGTTTAGTATTTCAGCTTTACGCGTGTCATCCTCTGTTTCAATGCCGTCATCATCCCGTAGTGTCTGGATATGCTGTTTCGAGCCACTTACTGATTTAACGTAAGACCAGAACTTCCTAGGATTTTCTGTCAAGTCGGTACATAGAATTTCACTTTCGAATTCAATGAACGCTTCACGCATAGCCCTCCTTACGCTAACTTTGACATCGTTTAGCTTCTGTTTGTCTGAGAGGTTTTGGCTGCGTTTAAACTTGGAGTGGAGCTCTCTTTGCTTTCGCAGTAGTTTCCTAACTTTGTTGTTGTACCACGGTGGGTTTTTCCCGTCCCTCACAGTTTTACTCGGCACGTACCTGTCTAAAACGCATTTTACGATTGCCTTGAACTTTTTCCATAAACACTCAACATTGTCAGTGTCGGAACAGAAATTTTCGTTTTGATCTGTTTGGTAGTCTGAAATCTGCCTTCTATTACTCTTGCTAAACAGATAAACCTTCCTCCCTTTTTTTATATTCCTATTAACTTCCATATTCAGGGATTCTGCAACGGCCTTATGATCACTGATTCCCTGTTCTGTACATACAGAGTCGAAAAGTTCGGGTCTGTTTGTTATCAGTAGGTCCAAGATGTTATTTGCACGAGTCGGTTCTCTGTTTAATTGCTCGAGGTAATTTTCGGATAGTGCACTCAGTATAATGTCACTCGATGCTCTGTCCCTACCACCCGTCCTAAACATCTGAGTGTCCCAGTCTATATCTGGTAAATTGAAATCTCCACCTAAGACTATAACATGCTGAGAAAATTTATGTGAAATGTATTCCAAATTTTCTCTCAGTTGTTCTGCCACTAATGCTGCTGAGTCGGGAGGTCGGTAAAAGGAGCCAATTATTAACCTAGTTCGGTTCTTTAGTGTAACCTCCACCCATAATAATTCACAGGAACTATCCACTTCTACTTCACTACAGGATAAACTACTACTAACAGCGACGAACACTCCACCACCGGTTGCATGCAATCTATCCTTTCTAAACACCGTCTGTACCTTTGTAAAAATTTCGGCAGAATTTATCTCTGGCTTAAGCCAGCTTTCTGTACCTATAACGATTTCAGCTTCGGTGCTTTCTATCAGCGCTTGAAGTTCCGGTACTTTACCAACGCAGCTTCGACAGTTGACAATTACAATACCGATTGCTGCTTGGTCCCCGCATGTCCTGATTTTGTCCCGCACCCGTTGAGGCTGTTGCCCTTTCTGTACTTGCCCAAGGCCATCTAACCTAAAAAACCGCCCAGCCCACGCCACACAACCCCTGCTACCCGTGTAGCCGCATGTTGCGTGTAGTGGACTCCTGACCTATCCAGCGGAACCCGAAACCCCACCACCCTATGGCGCAAGTCGAGGAATCTGCAGCCCACACGGTCGCAGAACCGTCTCAGCCTCTGATTCAGACCCTCCACTCGGCTCTGTACCAAAGGTCCGCAGTCAGTCCTGTCGACGATGCTGCAGATGGTGAGCTCTGCTTTCATCCCGCTAGCGAGACTGGCAGTCTTCACCAAATCAGATAGCCGCCGGAAGCCAGAGAGGATTTCCTCCGATCCATAGCGACACACATCATTGGTGCCGACATGAGCGACCACCTGCAGATGGGTGCACCCTGTACCCTTCATGGCATCCGGAAGGACCCTTTCCACATCTGGAATGACTCCCCCCGGTATGCACACGGAGTGCACATTGGTTTTCTTCTCCTCTCTTGCTGCCATTTCCCTAAGGGGCCCCATTACGCGCCTGACGTTGGAGCTCCCAACTACCAGTAAGCCCACCTTCTGCAACTGCCCGGATCTTGCAGACTGAGGGGCAACCTCTGGAACAGGACAAGCAGCCATGTCAGGCCGAAGATCAGTATCAGCCTGAGACAGAGCCTGAAACCGGTTCGTCAGACAAACTGGAGAGGCTTTCCGTTTAGCCCGCCGGAATGTCTTTCGCCCCCTGCCACACCTTAAAACGACCTCCCACTCTACCACAGGTGAGGGATCAGCCTCAATGCGGGCAGTATCCCGGGCAACCACAGTCGTAGTCCGATCAGGGGATGCGTGGGACGAGCTGGCCGTCCCCGACAAACCCCCATCCGGACCCCCACAGTGATGCCCATTGGCAACAGCCTCAAGCTGTGTGACCGAAGCCAACACTGCCTGAAGCTGGGAGCGAAGGGATGCCAACTCAGCCTGCATCCGAACACAGCAGTTGCAGTCCCTATCCATGCTAAAAACTGTTTTGCAAAGAACGTCTGAACTAATCTACTGAGAGCGCAAACAAATCGACAAAATTTAAACGGTTATTAAAATACAAGATTGCCTAGTAAATGCAGTAATGCTGCTACTTGCGCACTGCTGACACTGCTCGGCGGCGGAAGGAGACTAAGCGAAATTACACTATTCAGGTACTAAAACGCGATGCTACACTCTCAAATACTATAATACGCCCGAAATTTATGAATTAAACAATGCAAGTACCAAAAACACGCAAAGAAATTAAGAATTAAACTATGTAACAAATGAGTGAGCTAGGAGTATACGACTTGCTGCTCAGCTGCTTATCCAACGGCGGCAGGGAGCACACTGAGGCGCTTCTTGCGGGGGTTACGAAGTTCGTCGCCCACCGATTCTGGACACTGAAGTTGAGTGCTCACTTAACCTACTATCAAGCATCAACTGCTATCACATCTCTTAGTTTGATCCTGGTTGTCGCTTTCTGGGAGATTCCTGCGAGCAACAACGTGTGTGCATTGAAGTCGGCTAGAATTGCAGCCGTCTTCCTGTGTTGTGTTTAACTTAATTCATTCCTTCATTAATGAAGTGTACCAGCGGTATCTTCTGCCTTGTGGCCGTTGACGTTCCGGTGACGTGCCCTGGTCGTTGACGTAGTTTTCGGCAGTGTATTTTCCTCGTCGTGTTGATGCTGTCCAGCACGGCAGCACAGCGTGTAGTTCGACAGCTGAGGTGTTGTTGGTAGTTTTGGGCGTTGATTCTGACTTGGCTGGATTGGGCACCAGTATCCAGAATGTTGTGCTATTGAAAATTTGTTGTCGTTTTGCTGGTCGGGTGGAGCAGAAATGATCTTGTTGGTTGGTTCGTCGGCTGGATTCGGTTGGGTTGCCTTCCAATTAAGAGGTTGTCGGTCTGGCTGCCTGTCTCACCTAAACATGCGTTAGTGTTACCTTCCCAGGCCGACCCTTGGAACCTTCTGAGCGCCGCTCCTTGTGTTTTACATAGTGATTTCCCTTTTAGTCTTAAGGGCTCTGTGTGGCCTTCAGCCGAGTTCTAACTTATTAAAATTGCAAGGCCTTAAGCGGTAAAAAAAAATTGTTTCTCGGTTGGTATGTGCCCTTCAGCTGAGTTTCGGCCTTTCAAGATTAAAACTGAAAATTCCTTGTGTCTAAGCCTTAAGCTGTAAATTTGTATCAAGATGGTATGTGGCCTTCAGCCAAGTTTTCAGCCTTTTCAAATCAAAAGTTGAAAACTTCTGTATAGGCCTTAAGCCATAAGAAATATTTTCTAGTTTGTATATGGCCTTCAGCCGAGTTTTCGAGCTTAAATTAAAAATGGGAAAATCTTTGTCTGGGCTTTAAGTCATGAGATTGTTTTGGTTTCATATATGGCCTTCAGCCGAGTTTTAATCTCTCTTAAATTAAAATTCAAAATCCTTGACTTGCCCTAAAGTCATAAAATTGTTATTCCTTAGTATGAGACCTTCAGCCGAGTTTTTCACAGAATATTTTAAGATAAGGCCTTCAGCCTTTTTAAATTGACAGCTCTTCTTCCTAGGCCCTAAGCCGTTAAATTGTTTTGTTGATATGCGGCCTTCAGCCAAGTTTTCATCCTATTTAAATTGAATATTGAAAATCTTTGTCTCGGTCTGAAGCTGTAACAATGTTTTTGATTGATGTGTGGCCATCGCCGAGTTCTGGGGAAAAATTTAAGCTAAGGCTTTCAGCCAATTTGTATTGGAGATAAAAAAAATTTATAAAGAAGTGAAAACTCCAGAAGAACTCCTCTACCTCAATTCCTTGCTTAGGCCTTGTGCCTTGGATTTTCGATGCGGCCTTCAGCCGATCTAAATTAAGTCAAATGAGGTTTATCGTTAAAACGTTGAGTTTTTGAGTCTTGCTTGTATGATTGTGTGTTTTAACAAGTAAAGTTTGTGTTGAGTGCAACTGACAGTAACTTATTTTGGCCCCTTTTCACAAATATAGCCTCATCCGCTCTGTCCTGCTAGCCCAGGGATTTCAACGACTGTGCCGGCCGGTGTGGCCGAGCGGTCCTAGGCGCTTCAGTCTGGAACCGCGCGAACGCTACGGTCGCAGGTTCGAATCCTGACTCGGGCATGGATGTGTGTGATGTCCTTAGGTTGGTTAGGTTTAAGTAGTTCCAAGTTCTAGGGGACTGATGACCTTAGATGTTAAGTCCCATAGTGCTCAGAGCCATTTGAACCATTTTTTTCAACGACTGTTTGCGACGTCTGCAATGTCAATGCGTGTATCTAGATGTGGTGATATGGACACAGCACATCTAAGCCATTTAACATTTAACAGGCATTTGTGGCAAACTTACAGATTCATACACACACTGGAGTGCAAAACTTCAGGATAAAAGCAGTTGTCTTATGATGTGTCGCTATTGAGTAACATAGCTCGATGAAACATGAGCCAGAGAAAGAACTGCTACAATGTGATACGAAAGATAACTAAAAGGAATACGCAGTTAGAGGAACAGAAACGAAACTTTGATTCAAAGGCATCTAGTCACTGCGATTTGTGATGATCCCCGGGGCAATACAAAAGGCAGGCTATGGCTCTTAATAGAGTGGTCATCACCTCAAATGGCAATGCATGCTTTACAATGTGCTTCCATGCTAACCACAGTTATCGTAAGGTATTCTAGTGGCAGGGAATAATACATGCTAGATGGTCGTTGGTGCATGTGGATGTGTTGCAATATGGCTCCCCAAAGCATCCCACCCGTGCTCCATAGGATTTAAGTCAGGGAAAGGGCAGATCATTCCATTCGCCAAATATACTCGCCTCCAAAGATCTCCATCTGCGCCGTCCGACACAATGTTGCATTTTCATCCACAAAAATGAAGTCTGGGCTGAATGTATCCCAGAAAAGACGCACGTGGGGAAGGAGAACAGAGTTGCAATAACGTTGATCGGTGAACGTACCGTGTTCAAAAATTTGGAGGTCTTTACGCCCATGCAGCGTTATGTCTCTCCATACCATAAGTACTAGACGACCAAAACTATCATCTACTAGTATGTTCCTGGGTGCATTACGCGGCGAGAGGTAGGACCGAGTAAGGCCTAGCCATGCAGCTGTGCCATACAATGAGGTGACAAGTCATGGGATACCTACTAGTTCCTTGTCGAACCTCCTTTTGCCCTGCATAATGCAGAAACTCGACTTGACATAGACTCAACAAATCACTGGAAGTCCCGTGCAGAAATATTGAACCATACTGCAAAGATAGCCGTTCATAATTGGCAATGAATTGCCGAAGCAGGATTTTGTCATGAACTGACCTCTTAATTGTGTCCTGTAACTGTTCGATGGGATTCACGCCAGGCGATCTGTTTTGCCAAATCATTCACTCGAATTGTCCTGGATGTTCCTCAAACCCATCGCGAACAACTTGGGCCGATGACATGAGGGATTACTACCCTTAAAACTTCTTTAGTTGTATGGGAACATCAAGTCCTTGAATGGCTGCAAATGGTCTCAGTTGGTTCAGTTGGACCAGACGACCCAATCCATTCCATGTAAACACAGCCGACACTGTTATGGGCCCACCACAGCGCTTTGTTCACAAATTAGTTCTATGGTTTCATGGGGTTCTCACCACATTCAAACTCTACCATTATCTGCTACCAACTGAAATCGGGACTTACCTGACCAGGCCACGGTTTTCCAGTCGTCTAGGGTCCAACCGATATGGTCGTGACCCCAGGAGAGGCATTGCAGTCGATGCCGTGCACAATAACTCTCGTCGGTCATCTGCTGCCATAGTCCATTAACGCCAGATTTCACCGCACTGTCCATACGGAGACGTTCGTCGCTTGTGCCAGTTTGATTTCTGCACTTATTTCACACAGTATCGCTTGTCTGTCAGCGCTCTCGGTCGTAAAGTGATGGCCGTCGCCCATAGCGTTGTCCAAGGTGGGAAGTAGTGCCTAAAATTTGGTGTTCTCGGCACACTCTTGACACTGTAGATTTCGCAATACTGAATTCCCTAACGATTTCTAAAATGAATGTCCCATATGTCTAACTTCAACTACCATTCTGTGTTCAAAGTCTGTTAATTACCGTCGCGCGGCCAGAATCACGTCGGACACCTTCCCACACGAATCACCTGAATGCAAATTACAGCTCCACCAATGCACTGGCCTTTTATAGCTCGTGTACACGTTACTGCCGCCATGTGTATATGTACTTATCGCTTTTGTCGCCTCAGTGTATGTTTTCATAGCAACAGAAGTTAATGTAGTAACTTAATTCTTAGACGTAATTACACCTACTTGACTAGAAGAAGGGATCGATTGGTAGGACATATTCTGAGGCATCAAGGGATCACCAATTTAGTATTGGATGGCAGCGTGGAGGGTAAAAATCGTAGAGGGAGACCAATAGATGAATACACTGAACAGTTTCAGAAGGGTGTAGGTTGCAGTAGGTACTGGGAGATGAAGAAGCTTTGCACAGGATAGAGTAGCATGGAGAGCTGTATCAAACCAGTCTCTGGACTTAAGACCACAACAACAACAACAATTACACCTTTTTTATCCAGCTGCGAGTAGTTTGTTTCGGTATCTAAGTCACTCTCAGGCAGTCTTGTTCTCCACTCTTATATTTAGTAGTACATCTAGAGACAACTTGCAAAAGTATCCACACAGTACGGTTGCTGCTGCAGGTCCTTTGGCTATAGGAAGAATACTATAACGTCGAAACCGGTTTTTGGTCGATAAATCATTTGAAAATTTAGTTAATACTTCAAGACCAAAGCACTCAGTGTGTATAGTAATAGATGGGAGACTGTGAAGAATTGCAGGAATTCATCGGCGATGGAGTACTGAAATTATTTAGCGGAGGAAACAATACACATTTTACATTATTCCTGAATCTCTAAAGTAACGTTTCCATGTGTAGCCTCGACTTTTGACAGACAAGATGACAAGTGTGTTCTTGCGTAACAGTGGTACCTTACCCGCACTAAGCGGAGGTGATGGGAACCCCAGAGACTACGACCTACTCTACATATCCTCTTCAAGACCCATCAATGAGACGTGGTACTTCTATTCTGCCGTCATCCTGACGTCCATCATCATCCCGTCGCAGATCTTCAACTTCAGGAACTCAGGTACACAAAGAGCTACTGATTGCAAAGTATCTGAAAATTTTCACTCGTTATGAGCTCGGTGGCACAGAAATTAAGGGCCAGACTATAGACCCAAAGGTCTGGGTTTCGATACCCGTTGAGTCTTAAATTTTTTGTCTCTCGCGCATCGAAGGCGGGAAGAATGATTGCTTAAGGGCCTCTGTGTGCGTTGTATATTAATCTTTATTTTGTTGGTTTGTCAGTTAGTTAATTTCATGTTCCGTGAATCATTTTGGAACTTTTTGCACGATAAATCATAATGCTGTGAAACGAGTCATTTCACATTCACATCGCAGATTAATTTGTACATATGGTTACATTCTGAATATGTCTAAGTTTCTTTACAGAAAGAAAAAAAAGGCATACAGATGTGAGTTAGTAATTCCTATGCACCACCTTTTACACATTCCAGCAATAGAAATTCTTCTACTAAATGGGAGTTACCAAGGAGAAACTATCTCTGTTTGTTTTCAAATTTTACTTTGCTGTCTGTGAGACATTTTATGTCACTGGGTAAGTGCTCTAGACAATCTTGATATGTAGTCATGAATGCATTTTTCCTTTTGGTATCGCAATTATGAACATAATTGTTCTTTTAGTATTGTAGTGGAGATTTAGAACAAACTTCACGAGGGAATAAATATACCGTGAAGCAGTAATCAGAATGCTCAACTTCTTAAACAAATGTCTACAAGATCAACATGGGTGAGCACCACATATTATTGTTACAGCACGTTTTTGACCAACAAATACTGTCTTCTTAAAGATTAATTACCCAAGGTCATTATTCTATATGACATTATTGCATAAAAATATGCAAAATATGTTAACTTACTGATCCGTCTTTCTCCAAGATTTGCAATGATTCTAGGTGCAAATGTGATTGAATTAAGTTGTTTTCGGAGTTCCAAAATAAATTCACTTTCCCAGTTTCAATTCTCATCGATATTGACACCTAAGAATTTTGAAGTTTCCACCCTATTTATTATTTCCACGCTATGTGTTACAATTATCACTGGTGTAGTACCCCTAGACGTGTATATATGGTGTCTTTTTAAAATTGAGGGTGAGACCATTTGCAGAAAACTAATGATACTTCTAAGAACTTTACTTATCATTTCTTCTCTTTCTCCGCATATGCTTGGATTGACCACAACACAAGTGTCATCTGGAAGAAGAACTGATTCACCTTGTTGTATATTAGATGGAAAATAGTTGAGGAACAATAGCAGACCTAAGATTTAGGTTTGACGGAGCGGGGTACCACACTGAACTCGCATTTGGGGGGGACGACGGTTCAAACCCGGGTGCGGCCATCCTGATTCAGGTTTTCCGTGATTTCCGTAAATCGCTTAAGGCAAATGCTGGGATGGTTCCTTCAAAAGGGCACAGCCGCTTTCCTTCTCCATCCTTACCTGATCCGAGCTTGTGCTCAGTCTATAATGATCTCATTGTCGATGGGACGTTAAACAGTAATCTCCTCCTCCCCTCATCCTCCATTTATCCTTGAGGAACCTCATATGTGATTGTGATCACTATGGGAACAAAACTTAGAGCTTAGTAGTGTAGACCTAGATTCATAACTTAAAGTTGACGTTCAGGCGTTTGCATGTAGGCTTTCAAAGCATACTTTGCATCTATCTCTATTCCTTTTGTATTTCTTGCATATTTGTGTTTTTAGTAGCAACGGTTTCGCGTTTCAGTCACTGTGTAGTGTATACTTCCGCTGTTTATTTTGCGACAGGCGTTTGTTTTCATGTGGGCAGTCAGTTAAAACTGTAGACCACGCTACTTGGGCAGTAGCTCCCGTCCAGTCAGCAGCACAGCGTTTCATTTGTGAGTAAAGAGTTTTAATTGTAGTTTATTCTACAAATCCTCCGACTTTAGTATGGATGGGGCCTGTCATTGCTGTGTTCAGATGCGAGCTGAGTTAGTGACCCTTCTCTCGCAGCTCCAGCAGGTGGTTTTGGCTTTGGTCAAGCAGCTGTTACCAATGGGCATCGCTCTGCGAGGCTGGACGTGTGGATGCAGGTTACGTCCAGCACGCCCCTCGTGTTCCCCAAGCAGTCCACCACTGTGATCGCTCCAGGTACTGCCCGCATTGAAGATAACCCCTTACCTGCTGCCGGATGGGAGGTTGTTTCAAGATGTGTCAGGCAGTAAACGACTTTCCAGGGGAGCTGACTGCAGAACCTCCCCAGTTCGTCTGACGAACACGTTTTGGGCGCTATTTGTAACTGACGACCACTCAGACCCAGATGCAACCACCCATCCTGTTCTAGAGAAACCTCTGGGCCCACAAGGGCTGGGCATTCACAGAGTGTAGATTTACTGGTATCTGGAGTATCTGGAGCTCCAATGTGTGGGGACGCTTTGAGATATAGCTGCTAAGGGGGGCGGGGGGTGGGGGGGGGGGGAGAAAATATCCCTTTATGCATACCGGGGGAGTCATTCCAAATATGGAACGAGCTCTTCCGGATGTCATAAAGAGCACAGGGTGCAGCCAAGTGCAGATGATGGCTCACGTTGTTGGTGCTAACAATGTGTATCACACTGGACTGGAAGAGAGTCTATCTGATGGCTAGCTGAAGTGATAAACACTGCTAGTCTTGCTTGAGAGATGGAGGCAGATCTCATCGCCTTATGTAGATTTCCATACATTTCAAGCAAAAATGTCTCCCCTGTATGGAAACACACATACTTTATGTATGAATGCAGGTTGCAAACACATGGTTTACGAGATATGGAAGTTTGGGTCTGGCTCTGGGTTGTGCTCGGATAGCCAAATGGTAAGGCGACTGCCAACGATAAACGGGAAATCCGGGTTCGAGTCCAGTCCTGTACCAATATTTATTGTCGTCCTAATATACAGGTGATAGTTATTCATATTCGCAACTGTGAATACATTTCATATGTTTCATGATGGCTGTAGTTGCCGCAGTGCCTGTTCCGTCGGATATGCATGTTTTGCGAAGGAACATTGGATCGTACTGTTTAACAACACAGACACTGCAATAACGTAGATACACAGCAGTGGTGAGCTGCGCGCGTGACTCGACACCAATAGAAGTACCGTTGCATCATCTCTTTTTCGCATGATGAAAGTGTTCTGGCTTTAGTCAACATAACGTATTATGCAGTTTCTGTAGTTAGTCTCTCAGTGAAATTACTTTTCGTGTAAAAAAGATTGAAAACCATTCTTTTGGGTTTCACGCACATTCTGTGCTATGCAGCCTTTCTCTTTCCATTTTGACAAAAGTATTAGATAAAAAATTTTCTATCGAGCCTTACGGTCTGATCTCGCAACTTGGTAATGAGCTGGCTCCCTACTCGATACTGCTTATAATTATTTTCATCTATGAAAATTAAGAAAGTGCCCTAACGTATTTCGAGACGTTTCCAGTGAAAAATGTAGCATTTGCTCCTATAATAATGAAATAATATTTTCAATTTATTTTGGATATGAAGGGCAGCTGTAGTTTTTTGCAGTAAATGTGACACTAGAAATGCGAGGAATGCCTGGTTATAAGTACGAGAGCGACTTATTGCCCTAATCTTGTCACGATTGATCATCGTCATCGTCATCGTCAACATCGTCATCACCATCGTCATCTATATAGTCGATCGTGCAGTCCTTTCCGTTGAAGAAAGGAATTCTAATGTCATCCTTCAAGAACTTCCTTGCTCGCCCAGTCGTTTTGTAGAGTAAAGCCTTTTTCAGAAGCCTTTTGCCTTCCATTTGTATTAGGTGCGCCTAGCAGTTGGCCCATTCTTTGTCTTCCTTTTCCTCTGCTACAATAACCTTCAGTTCTGTCTGATTTCAGAGATCATGTCCAATCGTTCTTCTTTGGGATTTAATTTTCGTAATGTCAGTTGCTGTCTTCTTTCTGTTGATAGCGCGATTCTCACAACTACGAAATAACATGGACACTATCATCACTCTTATTTTATTTCTCTTTTTTTTCGGTAAGCACCCTACTTATAGTGCCGCATGTACACTGGAATTTATGTATTTCTTCAGATCTTCATCTTTAACATAGGATCTTAATGTCGTAAACATTTTAATTTACTTGTGTGTTCCATTAATGTATTGTCAAATACGATCTTTGGAAGGACTTGAAAATCTGATGATACATTTCCCATTGTAAGCCGTTATTTTGGAGCTGCTCCTCTAGGCTGTAGTTTGAAACTGAAATGTCAAATTATTAGGTGACTAGTAGTAGGACAGTACATACGGAGGTGACGAAACTCATGATATACCTCCTAATATCGTGTCAAACCTCCTTTTGTTGCAACTAGACCTAGCATGGACGCAACAAGTTGTTGGAAGTTTGTAATGTTGATGCATTAAGTTGTTCTGTAAGCGGTGCTGATATTCAAGACAATAAAAGCGGGTTAAAGGCTGTGAGCTATCTGGGGAAATTAACATTGCATTACTAAGCAACTGTTTCACCAGGTATCCAGTCTAGCTTACCAAATTCCCAACCAGACTAACATTAATTATAATCTTTTAATAGTAATCTTACGACAACCGGTGATCTATATATAAAAAGAGAATTTAAATAAAAAGAAACAAATCAGTTTATATTTGGACATTTATTTTAACACTGATCATTGTCCCGTTAAAATTTCAGCATATTAAACTTGATTCATAACTAAACTGGTGCCTTATTTAGGATTGTGAAAATGTGAGTTTGTGTCCACTGAAAAAAGCGTTGTGGCAGAGTGTACTGATGCTTCACACGAACTGTGCAATGAGAGGTCATTTGCTGAATATGGGCGTCCATGCCCTGCCAAATATAATGACATCAGACGAGTTTCTTAGTGCAGACTACATCCTAGTGGTCATTTGAGGAAGTGAGATATCGCAACCTGTGCATCATCGTTCCCTGTATGTAATAGCAAAACATCTGTCTGTGCAGACAGTAATGATGAAAAAAGGTAGCTAAGTGTCACTGGGTGGGGAACTGCGTGGCCACCCACAGCACGTTTATTAGAAAACTACACAAAGAACTTGGTCAAGCAATACGCTCATAGTAAGAGCAAAATTTTGAAGAATTTCAATAACATGATTCCTCAGACTGATCTAATACTGTGTTGATACCGACTGGTAGCTGAACCAACTCGTCAGCAATTGAATATTGTGCAGTGGGCATGTACAACAACCTGTATTGATAATTAGGTAACAAAAGAGCCCAATACTACAGTTTTTGAGTCGTCGGTCGTGGAACAGCCTTGGAAGGATCGAACAAAAGCTGTTAATGGCTGGTGATCTGTAATTTAATAGAAATTCCAACCATACAAACGTGGGTGGAACTTGGTAACGCCATAGACAATGACAGAAAACTCTTTTTCAAGTTAACCGCAATTGCACTGCCCTTTCTTATGAGTTTTCAAGGCACATGCAATGGACCGATAAGATGAACCAGTCGAACCCACCCAGAGCGGAGCTGATGGAGCCTGACGTCAAGCCACCGCTACCGTTGCTGATGTCGCCGTTGGTTCTTCATCCACAGACAATGTCCGTGCTGGTATCGCATCCGGACAGCCATCACGACACCTCTAGAGCTCAGCCTGCTGTCATCCCGACGACAGTGCCTGCTTCCCTAGATGCGAGTATGCCACCTGTCGTCGTCTTTCGGCCAGTGTTCCCTGTCACTCGCGAGCTGGATACCGGTGTGTGGACAGAGGGCGGCCATCATTTGTCGCTACACTCCCTGTCTCCCTATCGGCGTCTGCATTCAGGCCCTACCCTGACGTTGTTACCTGACACAGCACTACACGACGACGTTGCGGAGGTCCGAAGAGCGAGGTGAAACACAAGCTAAAGACCGTCACTGTCAGACGCAGCCATGAATGAGAGATCTCGGCAAAGACACGTCCTCAGGGCGTCCTCTGCGCCACAGCGCCGGATGTCTTTTAACGTCAGAGCGCAACACTACTCAACTCACTCTGTGATGCCGATTAAGAGAGTAGCATCAACATAGTTCAGATCCAGCGTCATTACTCTCATTAGTCAAAACTGTGGACTAGAGTTAATAGTCAAAATTTCATTGATATTTGATTGTCATTCAGTTGTAAATATATATTGTCATTTTTGTTTGGACATCTAAGTTAAGTATTCTATATTAAAGAGTCATACTAAAATGAACAAATATTTCACGTTTATTTCGGGAACTGCTCCGACTCCCCCTGAAGTATATCTACGACACAAAAGAATTAGCGTAATCACAGCAACTGTGCATTAGTAGTGTATTTCTTACCATTATATAAGAGCCAATGAAACCTACCTAATATCATGTAGGTCCCCTTGAGTACGCAGAAGTACCGCAACACGACGTGCAGTAGACTTGACTAACGTCTGAAGTAGTGTTGGAGGGAATTAACACCATGAATCCTGCTGGGCTGTCCATAAATCCGTAAGATTACGAGAGACTGAAGATCTCTTCTGAACAGCACGTTGCAAAGCATCTCATGTGTGGTCAATAACGTTCATGTCTGGGGAGTTTGATGGCCAGCGTAAGTGTTTAAGCTCAGAAGAATGTTCCTGGAGCCACTCTATAGGAATGCTGGACGTGACCTGCTGGAATTGCCCAGGTCAAGTCCGTCGGGAATGACATGAAAAGATGTAGATGACGAGACGGGATATTTATGTACATGTAACCTGTCACAGCCGTATCTTCAAACGTATCACGGGTCCCTTATCACTCCAACTGCACACGTCCCACACCATTACAGAGCCTCCATCAGCTTGAACAGTCCCCTGCTGGCATGCAGGGTTCATGGATTCATGATGTTTCTATACCCATATACGTCCAACCGCTCGATACAATATGAAACGAGACTGATCCGATTAGGAAAAATCTTCCCAGTCATCAACAGTCCAGTGTCGGCGTTGATGGGTCCAGGCGAGGCATAAAGCTTTGTGTCATGCAGTCATCTAGGGTACACAAGTGGGCCTTCGGATCCGAAAACCCATATCACTGATGTTTCGCTGAATGGTTCGCACGCTGACACTTTTTTATGGCCCAGCATTGAAATCTGCTGCAATTTGCGGAAGGGTTGCACTTGTGTCACGTTGAACGATTCTCTTCAGACGTCGTTGGCCCCGTTCTTGCATGATCTTTGTCCGGCCGCAGTGATGTCAGAGATTTGATGTTCTACCGGATTCCTGATATTCACGGTACACTCGTGGAATGGTCTTACGGGAAAATCCCCACTTCATCGCTACCTCGGAGATGCTGTGTACCATCGCTCGTGCGCCGACTATAACACCACGTTCAAACTCACTTCAATAATGATAACCTGACATTGTAGCAACATTAACCGATCTAACAACTGCGCCAGAGACTTGTCTTACACAGGCGTTGCCGACCGTAGCGCCGTATTCTTCATGTTTACATATCTATGTTTGAATGCGCATGCCTATACCAGTTTCTTTGGCGCTTCAGTGTAGAGGAATTTAGGAATGAAAGTAAAACTGTGTTACTTAATTTGAGGATGTCTTGTACCAAGTGAGGTACAGTAACCTGTAAGTTAGGTCACTAGTGCCACGTACGCATATTATACTGTTGTAGTAGAAATTATTTGTGTATTTGGTAAATAATACAGAAAATTTAGACACTCGCCCAGATATCAACATGCATTAGCGCACCACATCTGGGATTGCAGGAGGTGCACTGGCTGTAGATCGAATCCACCAATCAGATAAATGATACGAACCAGTGTGCCAGCCAGGATGAATGTGACTTGGCTGTTGCCCACATCGAAGTAGGTGAATACTAGGCTGGTACCCATGCCCTGCTTCAGTTAACGCAAACACTGTGAAAACGATCTCACACTTTCACATGGGATAACTTTAGACGCAGGAAGCAAGACTAAAGAAAAACAAAGACACGTTCATAGGATTTGTCGACCTGTAAAAAAGCGTTCGACTATGTAAAATGTTGCAAGATGTTCGAAATCCTGAAAGAAGTAGGGGTAAGCTACAGGGAGAGACTGGTCATATACGATGTGTACAACAGCCAAGAGAGAATAATGAGAGTGGAAGACCAAGAACGATGTGTTCGTATTAAAAAGTGTGTAAGACAAGGATGTAGCCATTCGCCCCTACTGTTCACTCTCTGCATCGAGGAATCAACAATGGAAATAAAAGGAAGGTTGGAGTGGAATTAAGATTCAAGGTGAAAGGATAGCGATAATACGATTCGCTGATGACATTGCTATCCTGAGTGAAAATGAAGAAGAATTACATGATCTGCTCAACGGAATGAGCAATCTAATGAGTACAGAGTATGGATTGAGAGTAAATCGAAGAAAGACGAAGGTAATGAGATGTAGTAGAAATGAGAACAGCAAGAAACTTAACATCAGGATTGAGGGCTACGAAGTAGATGAAGTAAAAGGAATTCCGCTACCTAGGCAGTAAAATAACCAATGACGGACGGAGCAAGGAGGACGTCAAAAGCAGGCTAGAAGTGGCTAAATGGGCATTCCTGGCCAAGAGAAGTCTACTAATATCTAATATCGGCGTTAATTTGAGCAAGAAATTTCTGAGAATGTACGTCTGAAGTACAGCATTGTATGGTAGTGAAACATGGACAGTGGGAAAACGGCAACAGAAGAGAATCGAAGCATTTGAGATGTGGTGCCACAGACGATTGTTGAAAATTAGGTGGACTGATAAGGTAAGGAATGAGGATGTTTCACGCAGAATCGGAGAGGAAAGGTACATGTGGAAAAAACTAATAAGGAGAAGGTACAGGATGATAGGACATCTGTTAAGGCATGAGGGAATGACTTCCATGGTACTAGAGGGAGCTGTAGAGGGCACTATAGAGGAAGACAGAGATTGGAATACATCCATCAAATAATTGAAGCTATAGGTTGCAAGTGTCATTCTGAGAGGGAAAGGGTAACAGAAGAAGAATTTATAGCAGGCTGCATTAAACGAATCAGAAGACTAATAACAAAAAAAAAAAAAAAAAAAAGACTGCGATTTATTGGCAGAACACTTAGAAGTTGCAACAGATCTAGTAAAGAGATTGTCTACACTACGTTGTCCGTCCTCTTTTGGAGTACTGCTGCATGGTGTGGGATCCTTTCCAGACAGCATTTCGGAGTACATCGAGAAAATAGGAAGAAGATCAGCAGGTTTTTTACTATCGAAAAATAGGGTAGAGAGAGTAACAGCCATCATACAGGATTTGCGGTTGGGCATCCTTAAAACAAGGGGTTTCTCGTTGCGGCGGGATCTTCTCACGAAATTTCAGTGTCAAACTTCCCCTCCGAATGCGAAAATATTTTGTTGACGCCGATTATTATAATACAGTAACGTAAATCAGGGTTAGCACGGAAAGATAGAGGTTTTCGTTGTTTTCATCCCCGTTCGAGAGTGGAATAATAGGGAATTACTGTGACGTGGTTCGATGAACACTCTGCCAACAAGTGTGATTTGCAGAGTATCCATGTAGATGTAATGTAGACGAAAAACGTATAAAAAATAACAAACAAAGATATATTTATAAAAAGTGAAAAGTTTGTTTATTATGGCAAAGAAATGACATGTTGTAAAAAAAACCATAGTAGACATCGAAGCAATAAACAGTTTATAATCTAGGATCATGGACCTAAGGTCATATTACATAAAAAGTGTGCTAGTGGATAAAAATGTGGCAGATCATGCTTCGAACAAAGAACGTATAACAGCATAACACATAAAGTTTTCAATATTTCAAAGGTGTATGGAAGTAGTTGACTAAAGCAAAAACACGTTTGTGGTTGTAACACTCACATGACGATAAAACAAACAATAAAACGATGCTCAGTTTCCAATCTCATATCATGGCCTGAAGCGGCTAATAGAGGGGTTTGCTCAGTCATCCTGTAGTAGTTAGAGAAAGTGCAACTCGAAAATGATATTATTAGAAATTAATAATCTAAAGATAGGTAATTCAGCTGCTCAGCATTGGTGTGAGGGTTACATTAGAGGTGTATTCGGTCACGGAATAGAAACCATAGTGAAAATCAAAAATATTTTATTTGCAACATTTAGCACCATCTCTAGTTTCATCTTAGGCATGTGTCGTAGCGTTGAAGCAACTTTCTAATTCTCTCATCATAGAAGGCAGCCGCCTGTGCTTTCTGCCAATTCTCTACGCTAAACGCTGTCCTCATAGCCAGCGGTTCACGTGAACAGAGATGAAAATCATAGCCATGTGTTACAATAACTATTAGGAGTTTGAATGCAAGCTCTTTTCATTCAAAATATCGCTTTCTAGTAAATGTGAACCTTGTTTAAATATAGTGAGGTATGTATATGTAGTCACTTTCTTGTATTATCATATACTTATGTACCATCTGGTAAAGTATGCAATTAAAAATTCCATTCTCTTTTCCCAAAATTTCGCCCTACTCCGCAGACGCTTTTGCGTCTTTGGCAAACTGTTCTTACTAAACTTGTTTATTACAATTTCAAGCCTCTGATGTGCCTATAATATTATAGATACAGTATGTCTACGTCTCTGACACATTTATGGATCATTAACACACTAATTTAAATTGCTGTATTTGTGTTGTATCTGTGTCTGGCGTAGCCAGAAGTGGCAAGTGGTGTTTAATAAAGAAAGCGTGCACATGCTATGATTTATAATGTGACATCAGTTCCGGGGATGACTATTACCGCACTCAATAAACGTTCTGTTTTTAACTTTGACGTTTGCACGTTACATGCTCGTTGGAATTGCTATGTCTGATATATAATAATAAAATATTACAACGTGTTACACACCAGAAATTCCTGCGATTTCTCAAAATCCATCTCGATTAGTTCCCTTCCTTGTATAAGCAATGGCTTCTCAAGATGAAACCCTTCAAAACCCATGCTGCAGTTGTAGGACGAACCAATCGTACTTTCATCCTCCATGGCTTCAACCTTACAACCGACCGGCAACTAACATGGAAACCTCACCCACTAACCACCTAGCAGGAAGCTCACAACAGAGTAAACCTATGAAATCTACCAAGCAGACAAACTTGAGGATTGTATCTCTCCACTGTCCTCCACACCTACGAAACCTTGATTCGACACCCCCTCTCCTATGCATATGTCGCATGGATATCCACTCCACTTAAGTTCTGTAAGCCCCTCCAGATCTTTGAACATCATTCACTCTGCCACGCTTTCTGTACCTGTTTACTTCCCCCACATGGATCCTTTACTATCAAATTCACGCCTCTACTCAATTATACCATCGAATTACCTACACGATCCGCAAACTTGACTCCAATAATCGTGTTGTTTCCCCTCCAGTTCACAATCCTAGCATGCTACTGCACCTCCCACCAACCCCACACCTGCATACGAACCATATCCTCTCTCAACGAAATTTCAACTGTCAGCCTCTCCCAGACCATGAACTCCCTTCCGACATTTACCCATCCTACCAACTGTAAAGCTACCCCACCCATTCCACTTTATTACGACTGCCTTTTCCTTCCCTCGCTATCTCTCCCTCTTCTTTGCCTCTCCCCCCTTCTTTCTCTCAACCCTCCCCTTTTCCTCTTCACATTGTGGCCTTACGGGTGCCCCCAACAACTAATCCCATCTTGTCTCTCTACAACCACTCCTGTTCCATATATACTGTGCAAGTCTTCCATACTTATACCCCCAGCCTCCTGCCGCCATAACACCCAACTTTTTTTCTCTTCAGCAACAGATGACCTATACCACGACAGGCCCTTCCAGTTTTATTGACAGTCAAGTGTTTCTTTTTCGTATCGTTGTTTATCATGGTGTTTCAACTGCACTGTTACAGTTTTATGTTTTGCAAAAAAATTGGAAATTTGTGGTAATGTCTTATGGGACCAAACTACTGAGATCATCGGTCCCTAAGCTTACGCACTACTTAATCTAATTTATACTAAGGACGACACACACTCACACACACACACACACACACCCATGCCGGAGGGAGAACTCGAACCTCCGACAGGAGGAGTTGCCCGGACCACAACAAGACGCATAGACGGCGCAGCTACCCCACGCGGCTTACGTTTAGCCTTTTATTATTACTATTTTTAATTAAAATGTGAAAGATATGTTTCTTATATATAAAAACTTACATAAATTTCATCTTTGAAAATTTTTTATTCACTTGTAAATAACTCACTTTTATGTTAGTGTATTTTCGGTCTAAGTTAGTTTTACTTATCCCTTCGCTCAAAAGCGGTTGCATGTACTGCCGACAGCCCACCAGCTGCCGATATGGGGTGAGGGGGGATGAAATAACAATAAATACAATACAAAACACAAACTTAATGTACCTTTGTTTGGTTTTTTATATACTGCCCTTGAAAACGATCTGCAAGGCCGAAATTGGCCGGCTGTGTGAGTTCTAGGAAATCTAATGCGTGTAAGCAACAGCCGAGTTCGATACTTTACAATGCCTTCAATAAATGTACGACTACGTTACACCACTTTAAGAAAATGATCAAGAACAGTTTGTCATTCAAAAATGGTTCAGATGGCTCTGAGCACTATGGGACTTAACATGTGAGGTCCTCAGTCCCCTAGAACTTAGATCTACTTAAACCTTTCTAACCTAAGGACATCACACAGACCGATGCCCGAGGCAGGATTCGAACCTGCGACCTCAGCAGCAGCGCGGTTCCTGCCTGAAGCGCCTAGAACGCTCGGCCACAGTGGCCGGCAGTTTGTCATTACTTAAGATGTATTGTAGGAATGTCGTGGAACGTGTATTACCATATTCAGCAAACTTGTAGCTGTTTGTTTCTTTAATTTTTAATTGCGTTGTACTTGGTGACTTATAATACTATTTTTACAACACAAAATTTTAATGCAACACATAATACAATTTGTACAAATTAAACCAGCTGTGATTCAACTACAGAATGAAACTCTCTTTGAGATCAATGTCTGATAAATTGAGGCTGAGAGCAGACCTAGAAGTTTTTCGGCTTTTTCTGTGAGCAGTGAGACAGCTGGCCACATTATTCGAAATAGGTACAGCTGTGGCAGCGTGAACAGAATAACATCGAAGTCTGCAAACCCACTGCGTCCTTAGCGTCTCGTATCTAACTACCGCGACGGGTAGACGTGGCCTCATAGCTAAGAGTGTACGTCAGTCCAATAGCTATTCCAGATCCATCGATCCTGGAATCGATGACGGAGTAGTCGGACAGGTTTCTCGCCATGTACCACGGGTAGATACCGTCCTTCTTGAAGACGATGTTGACCGTGTACTCGTAGCCACCGGTCGAGTAGAAGTAGTGCTGGACCGGGGGGCGCGCTATTGAGCGTGGCGTTCCACAGCGGGATGTCCAGCTCCTGGCCGAAACTGACGGTGCCGTTGAAGGAGCCGGTCGCTACCAAGTACGTCTCGTCCTCGGATGAAACCCTCCCGATTTTCTTCTCGTACACGAGCAGGTCAACCTCTTCATCGTATGTTCCATCCGTTCCTGGATCTGTCAAGCAACAAAGGAAGTTGTGAGCCTGAGATGCTATTTGTCATGAGCAGTTTTAAACATTTTTATTTGGCGGAAAATCTCATTTTTGCATAGAAAACATGGAGTGAGAGAAAGGTGCATTTACAATAAAGCGCCAAAGAAACTGGAATAGCCATGCATATTCATATACAGAGATACGTAAACAGGCACAATACGGAGCTGCGGTCGGCAGCACCTTTATAAGACAACACGTGTCTGGAGCAGTTGTTAGATCGGTTACTACAGCTAAAATGGCAGGTTATCAAGATTTAAGTGAGTTTGAACGTGGTGTTATAGTTGGTGCACGAGCGATGGGACACAGCATCTCCGAGGTAGTGATGAAGTGGGGATTTTCCCTTACGACCATTTCACGAGTGTACCGCGATTATCAGGAATCCGGTAAAACATCAAGTCTCAGCCATCACTGTTCCCGGAAAAACATTCTGCAAGAACGTGATCAACGACTACTGAAGAGACTCGTTCGACGTGACAGAAGCGCAGCCCTTCCGCAAATTGCTGCAAATTTCAATGCTGGGCTATAAACAAGTGTCATCATGCAAACTACGAAACATCATCGATATGGAATTTCGAAGCCGAAAGTCCATGCGTGAGACTGCACGACACAAAGCTTTACGCCTCGCCTGGACCCGTCAACACCGACATTGGACTGTTAATGTGCCTGATGCAGATGTTGGATCGGTTACTGCCGATACGGTGGCAGGTTATCGAGATTTAAGTGATGAGTTTAAACGTGGTGCACGATACAAAGCTGTACGTCTCGCCTGGGTCGTCAGCACCGACATTGGATTGTTAAAAACTGAAAACATGTTGCCTTGTCGGACGAGTCTCGTTTCAAATTGTATCTAACGGATGGACGTGTACGGGTACGGAGATAACCTCATGAATCTATGGACCCTGCATGACAGCAGGGGACAGTTCAAGCTGGTGGAAGCTCTGTAATGATATGGGGAGCGTGCAGTTAGAGTGATATGGGACCCCTAATACGACTCTGAAAGTGACATACGTAAGCATCCTGTCCGATCACCTGCATCCATTCATGTCCATTATGCATTCTGACGGACTTTGACAATTCCAGCAGGACCATGCGACACCCCACACGTCCAGAATTGCTACAGAGTGGCTCCAGAACACTCTTCTGAGTTTAAACACTTCCGCTGGCTAGCAAACTCCCCAGACACGAACATTATTGAGCACATCTGGAATGCCTTGCAACGTGCTGTTCAGAAGAGATCTCCACCCCCTCGTACTCTTACGGACTTATAGACAGCCCTGGAGCATTCACGGTGTCAGTCCCCTCCAGCACTACTTCAGACACTAATAATGCCACGACGTGTTGCGGCACTTCTGCGTGCTCGCGGGAGCCGAGCCCTACGCAATGTTATAGGCTGGTGCACCAGTTTCTTTGCCTCTTCAGTGTATAACGTACACACTGCGCAACACACTTTTCTCGAAATCCAGTGATTAGAACCCATAGTGACGCTAAAGTTTGGAATTTGGCTCAAAAGTGCCTACAACATTCAGCGTGGCGCCCTGCTACGTCACACTTGGGTTCGACGGCGCTTCAGGTAGCTAGGTGTCGATCCACGTGAAATAAACGACACAGCTCGGTATTTCATGTGAGGTGTAAGGTGTGTTAATGTCACATTGGCACCAAATTTCGCAAATATTTTGCCCAGTGCCATCGTATATTTGACAAACGATGGTACGGTCGTCATACCATCTCTTACATTCTATCCCTTTTCTTGACGCCTCTACGATGGAGATCATAATTGCGATACCTAGCACTGAAACCACGGAGTTTTCTTATGGGACCGAGCGGGGTGGCGCAGTGCTTAGACACTGGACTCGCATTCGGGAGGACGACGGTTCAATCCCGCGTCCGGCCATCCTGATTTAGGTTTTCCGTGATTTCCCTAAATCACTCCAGGCAAATGCCGGGATGGTTCCTCTGAAAGGGCACGGCCGACTTCCTTCCCGATCCTTCCCTAATCCGATGAGACCGATGACCACGCTGTCTGGTCTCCTTCCCCAAACCAACCAACCAACCTTTTCTTATGGAGGAAAGCATTGCAGACATGCCGTCGCTCAGAATCGACAGGAAAACGCTTCAGAGGGTGGCAAAAACAGCTTCGATGAAACCACCCCTTCGCTTGGGGCGTCGATTCCCACACATTTCGCTGCCGTCAACGACAGTTCGCAGTGCCATGTACAGCAGGGCGTCGTTCTGTACAACTCTTAACACTGCTGATACCCTTCTCTAAGAACATCGTGAAGCTCCGTCTCATTGAAGGTGATCTGACCCCGTTTTGATGGATTGTAACCGCAGCTTGTGCTCTGGTATAGTGGTGGAACCTCTAGCGACCTTTGCAAAACTTTCGACTAATGTGATCTGAAGCAGCAATGGGTGTTTATGTTTTTTCAGCGCTCCTGTTTCGATCTTGTGGTGTGATCATAGAGGGGTATGGCATTGACACATGTGTGAATAAAACATCAAAGGGTCCCTCTAAGATCCCACCCGCACTCCCCCATCCTCAGTTCCAGAATACCCTTGGTGCCACTTGCGTGCGCTCCTTTGTTGGGCAGATTACAAATTTTCTTGTACAGACACAACTATTCACCTGATACGTAAGTGCCGGTGCAACAAACATCCCTGTCGACACCGCTTAGATTTCACATGTGGCCAGCAAGTGCTAGTTCAGCGATGTAGCACCTTTCAGCTGAAGTGTGTCGAAATGATTGCCTTTTACACCAGCGTCTAAGAATCAGTGAATGGCTGTGTCTGCACAGGGACATTTTTAAAGTACCCTATATGAATGTGTGGTGTCTTTTCTTTCGGACATGTGGAAAAGAGCGGACACCACATGAAATCCGCAGCTATGGTACATTATATGTAAGCTGAAGGTGGAGGGGGAGAAAGGAACGAAAAGGGAAGGAACTAGTGGTGTCAGCTGCATCAGAATTTTACGTGGAATCAGCGGCGACGAGTGAAAATGTGTACCGGACTGGGATTCGAATACGGGATCTCCGGCTTTCTAGGCAGTTGCTTTAGCCATTGCACACATTCATCTAACTGATCCACCTTGATGGGCAAGAATTCAAAACTTCAGAGCGAATGCACATTTACGTCCGATCTCCTGCGGGAATCTCTAAGTAGCGAGCGTAAAGGACACGGACAAGGACCGCAGACAGGCTTTGCTAGGTGGCAATGTGGGCCAGCCAAGAGGCGTGCGGAGATAGTCCACGCAGAGGGGATAGGCACCGTGTTCTGAATGCGCCGGCACGGTAGCTCAGCGTGATCGGTCAGAGGGTTGGCTGCCCTCTGTAATAAAAATAAAAAAATACTGAGTTAATCGATCAACAACGTCTTACGACGTCCACCCCGAGAAAAAGCAACGAACAAAATGAGATAAAAAAAGTGGTGCAGTCGTTGACGCAACTGCGTTGTAAGCCCGAGATCCCGAGTTCGAATCCCAGTCCGACACATATTTTCACTTGTCGCCGCTGATTCCGCGTAAAATCCCGATGCTACTGACGTCACTAGTCACTTTCTTTTTCATTCCTTTCTCCCCTCCACCTTCAATTTACTGACGTATTGAACTTTAGTGCCAATGTGACGCCATTAACCCATCTCAAGTAAGCTTCTGAGCTCTAGTCTATTTTTCGAGTGTAACGACGGATAGCCTGCTGTTTGAAGCCTCGCCGAACCCAGGCCTCGCAGAGTACAGATCGCTGGGTGCCACGCTTTTGCACTATTGCAGAGGAAGGTTGTAGGTACATTTGGGCCAAATTTTACAATTCTGCGTCGTAATGGGAGACAATTACGATGTTTCGAAAAAGTAACCCTTTAATTGTGTTGCGCAGTGTATATTAAAGATGAGAATGATTTTGGATTTAGGGCAACAGAGTGGTCACTGACGCTTCCAACATGAAAATCTCGTTGTCTGAACGATGCCCACACGAGCGACTCCTCAGTAACACACATTAGCTGTTTTATTCAGAATGTCTGGCTATGTCGCCACAAATACGTGATATTCGTCATTGACAAAATCAATTTATCAGTTACTTTATCGTGCAATAAAATCCACCAAATTTTAGGATGCACTAAACTGCGATACGTAAAATACTCAGCTCACTCTTTCCATGGTGGGTGATTAATTATTGGTGAGTTTGTTGCATCCAAGTTTCATAAAAATTTTCTTTAAAACTGAGCGAAGACACTTAAAAGGTTTCTTTTTTTCTATGAAAGTGAAGGGAACTTACTGTCGCAGTTATAAAAGTTTGGGGAGGCATTATAAAACAACTAATGATTAGCAATACTGTTTCAAAAACAATTTCATTTTTCGAAGAGGGCTTACTTGCATGCAACGAAAGAGACAATTGGTCACTGAGTAACCCTGTCTGTTTTACCGAGCGAGGTAGCGTAGCGGTTAGCACGCTGTACTCGCATTCGGGAGGACGGCGGTCCAAACCCGCGTCCGGCCATCCTGATTTAGGTTTTCCGTGATTACCCTAAATCGCTACAGGCAAACTCCGGGACGGTTCCTTTGAAACGACATGGCCGAATTCCTTTCCCATCCTTCCCTAATCCGATGGGACCGATGGCCTAGTTGTTTGGTCCCCTTCCCCAAATCAACAAACAAACCAACCAACCAACCAACCAGTCAAGAGCTAAACCTAGAGGTGTCATTCAGCAGGTCTGAAAGGACTACGATCAATTGTAATTACGATTATCGTTATATTATCTAGTCCTTTCAAAGATCGTATGTGACAGTATGTAGTGGAAAATATTAGTAAACTATACTCTTTACGACGTTTCATATCCGATATTGAAGATCTAAGAAAAAAGTTTCAATTGGTATATAGTGCGATAGACAGAGCACTTAAAAAGATCAAGAGTGGTGACAGTGCCAATGTTGTCGCGTAGTTACTAGAATTGGAAAGAAGGGACCTACTGAAACACTGATCATTACATTCGAAAGAAGAACGGTTGGATACATTCTTAGAAACCAATTAAGGAAATAATGGATCAGACATGAAGTAAGGGAACTGCAATAAATGAAAAGACAGAACAAAAGTTCAACTGGAGGATGTTTTAGTTGACGACCAGTTTGGCTTTAGGAAAGGTAAAAGCACCAGAGAGGCAATTCTGACCTCGCGGTTAATAATAAAGGCAAGACTAAAGAAAAATAAACAAACGTTCATAGGCTCTGTCGACCCTGAAACAGCGTTCGACGGTGTCAAATGTTGGAAGACGATCGAAATTCTGAGAAAGATAGGGGAGAGCCAGGTAATATGAAATATGTACAAAAGCCAAGAGGGAACAATAAGAGTGGAAGACCAAGAATGAAGTTCTGAGATTAATAAGAATGTATGAGGGAATGTAGTCTTTCACCCCTACTGTTCAATCTATACATCGAAGAAGCAATGACAGAAATAAAAGAAAGTTTCAGTAGTTGAATTAAAATTCAAGGTGAAACGATGCCAAAGATGCGATGAAATTTAAGAATTTCAGGGTCTGTTTAACGGAATGAAAGGTCTATGTAGTACAGAATACGTAATGAGAGTAAATCGAAGAAAGATGAAACTAATGAGAAGTAGCAGAAATGTGAACACCGAGAAACTGAACCTCAGGATTGGTGATCACGAAGTAGATGAAGTCAGGGAATTCTCCTTCCTAGGGAGCAAAATAACAGTAGATGGACGGAGCAAGAAGGACATGAAAGGCCGCCTAGCTCTAGCAAAAACGGCATTCCTGGCCTTCATCAAACAATGGAAACTCCAGGTAGGAATATCAACAATGTAGGAAAAGACAGGTTGCTACTTATCGTAAGCCGGCCGGAGTGGCCGTGACGGTTCTAGGCTCTACAGTCTGGAACCGAGCGACCGCTACGGTCGCAGGTTCGAATCCTGCCTCTGGCACGGATGTGTGTGATGTCCTTAGGTTAGTTAGGTTTCAGTAGTTCTAAATTCTAGGGGACTGATGACCTCAGAAGTTAAGTCCCATAGTGCTCAGAGCCATTTGAACCATTTGAACGGAGCCTCTCCGTCGTTTCTAGGTCCCCGGTTAACATACAATACAATACAATACCCATTAACATTCAGTGTGCTATGTTCAGCTGCGAGCTGTGCCACATGGTACCCTACTTTACTCTTGGCCACAGTTCAGCGGTGGCTGCTCGTCCTGGTGGACTGCTGGTTGGTAGTCACACCAATGTAAAAGCTGTGCAATGATTAAAGCAGAGCTGGTAAATGACATGGCTGCTTTCACAAGTAGCCCAGCCCCTGATGAGGTAGGAAAAACCCGTGTCAGGACTAGAACAGTAAGTGCTGGTTGGGTGGACTGGGCAGGTTTTACACCTGGGTCTTCCACAGGAATATGATCCTTATGACAAGGGGTTGGGATTGGGAGTGGTATAGTGATGGACTAGGAAGTTGTGGAGGTTGGGTGGGAGACAGAACACCACTTTAGTACGGGTGGGAAGTATCTTTGGTAGGATATCCCTCATTTCAGGGCACCCCGCTGCTCTCGGTCGTTAAGTGAAGGCCATGGAAGAGGTAATGCTTCAAATTTTGTATTCTTGGCACATTCTTCACTTGTGGATCTCGGAATATTGAATTCCTTACAGATATCCGAAATGGAACGTGCCATGCATCTAGCTGCTACTACCATTTCGCGTTCAGAGTCTGTTGATTCCCGTCGTGTGGCCATGAATCACTTGAGTGCAAGTGACAGCTCTGTCAACGCAGTGCCACGTTATAGCTTGTGTAGGCAATACCACCGTCATTTGCATATGTGCATATCGCTATCCCATGAGTTTTTTCACGTCAATGTATACCAAACCCCCAGTTTATCGCTTCCATAGGAATCACAGGGACAAGATTGGAGTAAGTACAGCCCGCCCAGAGACTTTTAACCAATCTTTTTTTCCCAATCTCCATACGTGGAAGGCATAACTTGTAGAACTGTCAGGGTATCAAACTCACAATCTTTGGATCTATCGTCTGGCACTTAAGTATTGTGCCACTGAGCCCATAACGACTGAATGCTTCTCACGTACTCTGAAGTCAGGAGCTATTTCAACAGTGCCTACCTGAGCTGCAGAAGGTGATTTGTGACGGAATGATGATGGACGTCAGGATGGCTTCAGAGTAGAATCTCCACGTCTCGTTGATGGGTCCTGAGGTGGAACTGTAGAGAAGATCGAAGTCTTTGGGGTCGCGCACCACTTCCACGTAGCGCGGGTAGTACGCCACTGCAAAGCAAGAGCACACTTGTCATCTCAACTGGCGAAATGTCAAAGCTGCACCCTGCAAACACGACTTTAGATATTTCAGAACTTTTGTAAACTACATGTTCCTTCTGCGTTACATCAGTTCACTATTCCGTGGCCGATCAACCCCTGGAATCCCTCGCAATCCCACACAATATCCATACAGCCCTCTTTGGTAATGAATTGCTAACAATATTTTGCGACATAAGTGAGTGTGTTGGCTGCAAATACGAACAGCATCACATCAACTCTCATTGCCTGTTTCTGGGTGTGATGCTCTGTCTCTTTGCCCTGTTTGTGTGTGCTTAAATTTTAAAATAAACAAATAAATATGACCCCCGTGCTATTAACTAGTAAGACAACTTTAACTATGTTGTATGTAGGTGCAAAATATGTAAAATTAAGATCGTCAACACAATTTTCACGAAACAAAGTTAGTTGTCTCCAGAGTATTATTAAATTCGAAGACTGGTGAAACAACCACTCTGTTAAGTGGTTTTGGAAGCGACTCGAGCCCAGAATATAGCAGGAGCTTAAATCGCTGTATAAAAATTAAATAAATTAAAACAGCTGGTGAAAGAAACACAGACTGTCCTCAACAGAACAGGCTCTGCTAACGGTATACCATGCCTTCCACATCGCTGGCAACGGGTTTTACACAAAGCTGGTGACTACTCTGAAGGACAGTAACAGGTGCAAACATGTAACTCTTTTGTATCGGTTGTGAATAAATAGTTGCCCCTATTTAAGTTCCAATCCTCGTATCTGTACGTAGGAGTCGGACCATAGAGTACATGATGGTCAAGTGGTTAGCGTTCTAGCTTTGTAAAATAAACGTTTACGTTACGACGGTTCGACTCAAGCCTCTAACTTCATTTTTAATCCACATTTTTCAAAATGTCAATGAGGTGTGTTTTCCCTCAGAAACTCTGAACATTCCCTGTTCATGCGGGAAAACTGCACTCATTCAATGTACTAGACGCCGTTTCAGTTATGTTTTCTATGTCTGTATGATAAATACTACAGTGCAACGTGTGATCTCGAGAGTAATTGCACAGTACTCTTGTGGACTAGGACATTTTGATTTACTGTATTACTGAATAAAGTCATTCGCGTCATTATTTATCGAGGTTTGACTTGGACTTTCCAAGCCTGTCCTTCGTCCTTGAAAATTTAATTAAAAACAGTAAATGCTCAGTTAACATATGAAGATCACTAAAATTACTAAAAAATAAGTTTTAGAAGGATTCGGACTGGTCTTCGTGCACGACCCTCCTGCCCAACGCGAACGCTAACCACTACAGCACAATGACTTCTTACGGTCAGAACCTTCGCACATACACACTCAAGGGCCAAAGAAACTGGTGCACCTGCCTAATATCGTGTAGGGCCCCCGCGAACACGCAGAAGTGCCGCAACACGACTTAGCAAGGACTCGACTAATATCTGAAGTAGTGCTGGAGGGAACTGACACAATGAATCCTGAAGGGTTGTCCGCAAATCCGCAAGAGTACGAGCGGATGGAGCTCTCTTGTGAATAGCACGTTGCAAGGCATTCCAGATATGCTCAATAAAATTCAAGTCTGGGAAGTTTGGTGGCCAGCGGAAGTGTCTAAGCTCAGAAGAGTGTTCCTGGGGTCACTCTGTAGCAATCCTGGACGTGTGGGGTGTCGCATTGTACGGCTGGAAACTCCCAAGTCCGTCGGAATGAACGATGAACATGAATGGATGCAGGTGATCAGTCAGGATGTTTACGTACGTGTCACCCGTCAGAGTCGTAACTAGACGTATCAGACGTCCCACATCATTCCAACTGCACAAGCCCCACACCACTGCAGAGCCTCCACCAGCTTAAACAGTCCCCTGCTGACATGCAGAGTCCATGGATTCATGAGGCTGTCTCCGTCCGCTTGATACAATTTGGAACGAGACTCGTCCAACGAGGCAGCATGTTTCCAGTCATCAACAGTCGAATGTCGGTGATGACGGGTCCAGGCGGGGCGTAAAGCTTTGTGTCGTGCAGTCGTCAAGGGTACACGAGTGGGCCTTCGGCTCACTAAGCCCACATCGATGATGGTTCGTTGAATGGTTCCTAGGCTGACACCTGGTTGATGGCCCAGCATAGAAATCTTCAGCAATTTGCGGAAGGGTTGCACTTCTGTCGCGTTGAACGATTCTCTTCAGTTGTCATTAGTCCCGTTCTTGGAGGTTTTCTTTCCGGCCGCAGCGATGACGGAGATTTGATGTTTTACCGGATTCCTGATATTCACGGTACACTCGTGAAATGATCGTTCGGGAAAATCACACTTCATCGCTATCTCTGAGGTGCTGTGTCTCATCGCTCGGCGCCGACTACAATACCACGTTCAAACTCACTTAAATGTTGATAACGTGCCTTTATAGCAGCAGTAACCGACCTATAGACTGCGCCAGACATTTGTTGTCTTATATAGGCGTTGCCGACCGCAGCGCCTATTCTGCCTGTTTAAATGTCTCTGTATTTGAATACGGATGCCTATACCAGTTTCTTTACCACTTCTTTATACATCCGCTACATGATTGACGCGTAAAACTTCTCTTGCGATTTTCTCGGAATTACACCTTACTGCTTGCTCTTTATGTTGTTTTAATGACTTACTAAAGGTGAACAAAGTTCGACTAAAATACGTAATTCCAAAGTGGCGGCCTTCCTTTAATGAGTACACGTGACAGCAGGTACCCAGCAGCAGGTGCCCCCACACTTCATCCAGGTCTGACGCCGTTCGCCCGGGGGCCGCGTCGCGAAGTCCGTCGTGTCACAATTTTCAAATGATTTGTGTCTCCTCAAATAAGCTCTATAATCTTTGCATTCGATAATTCAGCATGCATAGACAAGGAAGTAAAAGTGGAACATAACTGTTTGAAAGTATATGACGACACTGAACGAGTAATGCAGTAAGTAAGGGGAGATGAAAGCCTAATAGTCATGGGAGACTGGAATGCAGTCGTAGGGGAAGGAGTAAAAGAAAGGGTTACGACAAAATAATGGCCGGCTACTGTGGCCGAGTGGTTCTAGGCGCTTCAGTGCGGAACCTCGCTGCCGCTACGTTCGCAGGTTCGAATCCTGCCTGGGGCATGGATGTGTGTGATGTCCTTAGGTTAGTTAGGTTTAAATAGTTCTAGGTCTAGGGGACTGGTGACCTCAGATGTTAAGTCCCATAGTACTTGGAGCCATTTGAACCATTTCGAGAATAATGGCTCGGTACAAGGATTGAGAGAGGAGAAAGACTAATTCAGTTCTGTAATAAATCTGAGCTAGTAATGAGGAGGAGGTATACTTGGAAAGTGCCGGAAGATACCGGAAATTTTCAGTCAGATTACATCATGGTCGGGCAGAGATTCCGAAATCAGATACCGAGTCATAAGTCGTACCCAGGAGCAGATATAGACTCAGATCACAATGTAGTAGTGATAAAGAGTGGGTTGAAGTTGAAGTGACTAATCAGTACGAATCAATGCGCAAGGAGCTGGGACATGGATGCAGTATGGAAAGAAAAGATACGCTTGAAGTTCTCTGACGCTATAGATACTGCGATAAGGAATAGTGTAGTAGGCAGTTCAGTGGAAGAGGAATGGCTGTCTCTAAAAACTGGTATCACAGAAGCTGGAAAGAAAAACATAGGTACAAAGAAAGTAACTGCGAAGAAACAATAGGTAACAGAAGAAATACTGTAGTTGATCGATGAAAGAAAGAACACAAAAATGTTCAGGGAAAGTCACGAATACTGAAATACAAGGCACTGAGGAATGAAATAAATAGGAAGTGCAAGGAAAGCTAAGGCAATATGGTTACATGAAAAATGTGAAGAAAAATGACTTTCGGAAGGACTGACTCAGCATACAAAAAGTCTAAAGAACCATCGGTAAAATTAAAAGCAAGGTTGATAATATTAAGAGTCCAACAAAATTCCACTGTAAAATGCAGAGGAGAGGGCGGATATGTGCTTAGAGTACACTGAAGGCCTCTAGGAGGGGGAAGACTTGTCCAGTGACGTGATAGGAAAAGGAACAAGAGTCGATATGGAAGTGACAGGGAATCCAGTATTAAAATCATAATTTAAAAGAACTTTAGGGAATCGAATAACGCAGAAGGGATAGGTAACATTCCAACGGAATTTCTAAAATCATTGGGAGAACGAAACGACTATTAACATTGGTGTCTAGAATGTATGTGTCTGGCGATATACCATCTGACTTTCGGAGAAACACCATCCACACAACGACGAAGATTGCAAGAACCAAAAAGTACGAGAATTATGGCACACTCAGATTAACAGCTGATGCATCCAAGTTGCTGAGAACAATAACGTACGGGAGAATGGGGTAGAAAATTGAGGTGTCTTAGATGGCGACCAGTTTGATTTTGGGAAACGTAAAGACACCAGACTGGCAGCTCTGACGTTGCGGTTGACAATCGAAGCTAGACTGAGGAAAAATCGAGACACGTTCATAGAATGTGTCGACCTGGAAAAAGCGTTCGACAGTGGCAAATGGTGCAAGATGTTCAAAATTGTGATAAAAACAGGGGTAAGCTGCAAGGAAAAACGGGTAATATACAATATGAACAGAAGCTAAGAGGAAACAATAAGAGTGGAAGACCAAGAACCAAGTGCTCGGATTAAAAAGCGTGTAAGACACCCCTCCTGCATAATCTATGGCGAAAATAAAGCAAAGGTTCAAGAGTAGGATTAAAATTCAAGGTGTAAGTACATCAATTATAAGATTCGCTGATGTCATTGCCATCCTGAGTGAAAATGAAGAAGTTTTACAGGATTTGCTGATTGGAATGAACAGTCAAATATGTGTAGAGAGTCGAAGAAAGACGAAAAAATGAGAAGTGGTAGAAATGTGAACAGCGATAAACTTATCAGTGCTGATGATCAAGAAGTAAAAGTTAAGGAGGGCCGACATGAAGATCACGAACGTAACCGCAGAGCTGGCTGTGAGACGACGCCAGCCAGTAGTACGTTGAATAAGACCGCACCACGACAGGAGCGGCGTCTACATGAAAAGAATATAAGCTCCGCTCCTGCCAGCCTCGGCGGGACAGTAGAAGACGGACACTAGCAGACCCGTACTAGAAGACATGCACTAGAAACCACGCACTAGCTGAGAGGCACTAGAAGAGCCGTGACTTGTGATCCGTATGACCTTGTGTGAATTACTTGTATGGACACTGCATATAGCGAAGGACATTGATTATTTGCATGTCACCAATTGCTTGCGACCCAAAGGTAAGTACAGTCAATCTTCTTTATTGTAATAAAGACCATTAAAGTCATTTGCTTGAATTGTTAAATAGCTATTCGAGAAAGCAGTATACTTTAGGCACCTTATAAGGTACGAATGGGCAGGACACCACAACAGGCTGCGGAAGACATCCATCCAGGAAATTCACTGGCTGATTATACCTGTCCCAACATCGGCTCTGGCGCAGTCAACAGGAGTAGTAATGCATTATGGATTCAGGATCACTCATGAGAACTCTGGGGTTTCTTGATGCACCAGGGGTAATTGCGGGAGTTATCTTTAAGGTCATCCCCCCACCGTGGGACCACTCAGCCTGCCTGTGCATCTGAGACAATTGAATGTGATGCATACAAGGTCACAAAACGCATCCCCTTTCTCTCTGCACCAATAGGAATTAGGCTCCTCACTTTCTTCTCTCCCACTTTTATCACCAGGGGAACTGTGTGGGCCTTGTCTTTCTTGTTCTGTGCACGTTATAGAAAGGATCAGATTTGTTTGGGATCAGGGTGTGAGTATTTGTTATCAATTATAATAACAAATTAGAATTTTTTTAATTCTAAGTATGTGAGTTTTGTCATCCGACATCTGTTACACTGTAGTGAGAGGAACATCATCAGCAGAGTTATCCTAAATGAAAAACGGCAGCAAATATTACCATAATTTATGAGGTAACACAATGACACTATAGAGAGAAAAGTGCATTCAGTGACGACTATGATTCCATTATGTTCCCACCATCGTATATCTGTATATCAAGATTGACTAAGGAACGAATCTACTTTCGAGAAGCTAAGGAGGCTCTCATAGAGCAGAATAAGACGCATATGGTACATTCTGTAAAGTTTTGTTTCATATTACGTATAACCAACAAACGAACTTTCACAAATATGGTAAAGTTCAAAAGTCAAAGTGTAAACAGCTTTTTCAAACAGTAAATATTTTCCGTAATTCACATAATGTTCACCAGATCAATAAAATGTCGTACGACACACTCCCTAAAGTAGACTATGTTCTTCCCCAGGTTCAAGCTATCTCGTTACGAAAGTCTGCAGCTCGTGGTCAAGTGGCTAACGTTACTGCCTCTGGATCACGGAGACCGGCGTTCGGCTCCCGACTGGGTCACACACTGGGTGTGTGTTGTCTTCATCGCCGGCCGCGGTGGTCTCGCGGTTCTAGGCGCGCAGTCCGGAACCGCGCGACTGCTACGGTCGCAGGTTCGAATCCTGTCTCGGGCATGGATGTGTGTGATGTCCTTAGGTTAGTTAGGTTTGAGTAGTTCTAAGTTCTAGGGGACTGATGACCTCAGAAGTTAAGTCCCATAATGCTCAGAGTCATTTGAACCATTTTTTGAATTTTGGTCAGATGAGTATAGGGTAATACCAACAACAGCAGAAAATGGTATAATGAAATTAGGGTTCATTATGAAGAGGAAGGTTGGACAGAGGGTGAGTTACTGTGAACAGTTCAGTGACAGGGCTGTTCCACAGCAAACCAACACCGACGATAGTTCAGGCATACATGCCGACATCGCAAGCCGAAATTGAAGAAATATAAAAAGTATTTGACAATACTGAACGGGTAATTCAGTACGTAAAGGGATACGAAAATCTAACAGCCATAGGGGACTGGAATGCGGTTGCAGGGGAAGGAGTAGACGAAAGAGTTACAAGGGAATATTGGCTTAGTACTAGGAATGAAACAGGAGAAAGACTAATTGAGTTCTGCAATAAATTTCAGCTGATAATAGCGAATACTCTGTTCAAGAATCACATGAAAGGATGTATACTTGGAAAAGACCGTGAGTCACGTGAAGATTTTAGTTTGATTATATCATGGTTGGGCAGAGATTCCGAAATCAGATATTGGCTAGTAAGGCGTACGCAGGAGCAGATATAGACTTAGATCACAATTCACTAGTAATACAGATTAGGCTCAAGTTTAAGAGATTAGTCAGGAAGAAGCAATGCGCAAGGAAGTGGGATTCGCAAGTACTGGGGAATGAGGAGATCAAGCATATCTGTGAGGCTGCAGGTACTGTAATAAGGAATAGCTTAATAGTAGGTTGTAATATTCGATGTTCTTCCTACTGTCGTCATTTAACCTGAAGGATGCATTTGTTATATAGTTTCTACATAACAGATTTCACAAGATTTTTCTATCAATGAACAGCATCAAGAAATAATAAATGTTTCCAATTGGCCCACGACTGGTAATGAACGCCGAAGTCTTACTTTACTTCTGCTGTTTGGAGTATGTTAGAATTTAATTTCCAGCAAACTTATGTTTGAAATATCTTGATGTATGTAGGAGGAAGTAATATACTGCCAGCAGTATACTCCCTCTGGGTTTCGCAACAGTAGCCCTGTACGTTATGCACAACGACTCTAATGCAGTAGGCACCACATCCGTATGAAATTTTGTGGTTATAAAGTGGTGTTTACATCATAACCTGTCAAGTATATTGCATATGAGAGCAGTGAAGTGAAACACACTGCCGATGCATGTTTTCTTGCCGCTTGAGATACCACACACAGGAATGATTGCGCAACCGAAAAATTGTTTCGATTTCAGCTTAGAGAAGCATACTTATATATAATTCACCATTCGTCCATCCATCGTCCGATGCCGAGAGACTACGGCACTAGGGTATGGATTGAAAAGTGTTGGCTTCCATCCCTCGTCTGTCAGACCCAGTATTTGTCTCTGCCATTCCTCTATTGTATTACTGTTTTCTTTGTGCAAAGGGCCAAACGCTGAAGCTATGAATCGAAGCTTAATAATATCTTCTCTCCACCATTCGTCCATTCGCTTTCCCAAGCTTGGAAAATATTTAGCATAGCAATCCATACCACTAGCAAATACTTTTTCCTTGATGACAATTATCGGTAATAGTGGGAAAATATCTAGCAAAGTTGAGATTTTGCGATCTATAGTTGATAACGCATAACTGCAAATAATAAATATGTTTCCCAGTATCATATCAGAACCCAGCCGTGGTTCCATCCGCAGCAGAGCAAGTATTCGACCCCAGAAAGTTTACCAGTTTAACAAAACAAACACTCGACGAATACAATTATTACAGAGGTTTAGAAAAAGTCTTTAGTTAACCTTGGTAGTGGTTCTTAGTAAACCTACATTTTATCTCTTATGTCCGAGATTCCCGTATTGCGAGACATATACAGACACTTTGCTTCTGGTTACGGTCTATACTTGGCCTGTCCAGTACATCTACATTAGCAGTTAACAGTCTCTTACTCCATTAGCACCGATATTATCCACTCTGCCACCATTCTGTACTTCTAGACATAAAACATCGCGAAGCTTAGTTATCTGGCAGTGGTTCTACTTTGAACAGAGCCTTAGTGATTTCACCTCCAGCTGAACTGGCTCAACCCCCATGACGAACGAGCCAAGGATAAATATTTATCAGTATTATGGTGAATGATGTCTTGGACTGAGAAATATATGATCTCCAGCAAGTATTGCTGAGTGTGGTACTGTCTCCCGCTATTAACAAACGTTCATTAAAAAAAAGGTACTGTCTTCTACGACATATACGAGTACATCGCATAATGATTTTGAAATGTAATTTGCTTACAAAGAATATTCAGTCATTCCACGGAGCAACGAAATCAGATGTATTACATAGAGTTCTATCAAGGGATTATCTGTAATATCATTCTCACTATCGGTGTTTGGTAGCTTACGGAATCTTCAAATAATTACCGCTACACACAGGCAGGTAATAGTTTATAACCTACTCTCGAGTCTGATTGACTGGAATGCGAAATTCTATACAAGTCAACCATCAGCTAGTATGTATCTACAATAATCCTCCTCATTCTGTATACAAAATTTTCTGCTGACTCTTTCAACCTCTGCGGTAAACCATCAACGTCCTCAAGAAAGAACGGCGAGCTACTACCATATGCGTCTTATTCTGCTCTATGAGAGCCTCCTTAGCTTCTCGAAAGTAGATTCGTTCCTTAATCCCTCTTGATATACAGATATACGATGGTGGGAACATAATGGAATCATAGTCGTCACTGAATGCAATTTTCTCTCTATAGTGTTTCACGAGGATTAAGAAATTTACTTTCCGATACGATGTGCTAATGTGACACTTCTTGGAGTAAGGCAACACCTACAGTAAAGCCCCATGTATCTAATGTTTTTGTTGTTGAACTCCGATTCCCTTGTGACATGATATGCACACCAAGTGCTCTGGATATATCTGCATCTACATCTACATTTACATCTACATAGATACTCCGCAACCCACCGTACGGTATGTGGCGGATGGTAGCATTTACCACTACTAGTCATCCCCCCCCCCCCCCCCCCCACTGTTTCTCTCGCAAATAGCAAATAGAGCGAGGGAAAAACCACTATCCATATTCCTCCGTATGAGCGCTAATTTCTCGTATCTCATCTTCCTGGACCTAACACGCAATGTATGTTGTCGGCGGTAGAATCGTTCGGGCCAGCTTCAAGTACCGATTGTCTAAATTTTCTCAATAGCGTTCCTCGAAAAGAACGCCGTCTTCCCTCCAGGCATTCCCACTTGAGTTCCCGAAGCATCTCCATAACATTTACGTGTTGTTCGAACCTACTGGTAACAAATCTAGCAGTCCGCCGCTGAATTGCGATGTCTTCCTTTAATCCAACCTGGTACGGATCCAAAACACTCGAGCGATACTCAAGAATAGGTCGCGCTATCGCCCTATATGCGGTCTGGCGTCAAATTGAAAGACCTGTACCAGGCGAACGGTCTACCCGACGGGAGGCCCTCGTCACACGACATTTCCATTTTATTTTCCTTTAAATGTGAGCCACACTTCCCTAAAATTCTCCCAATAAATCGAAGTCGGATATTCGCATTTCCTACCACACTTCTCACGTGCTCGTTCCATTTCATACCACTTTTTATCTTAGCGCTCAGATATTTTTATGACGTGAGTGTGTCAAGCAGAACACTACTAATACTGCATCCGAATATTGCAGGTTTTTTTCTTCCTACGCATCCGCATTAACTTACATTTTTTTCACATTTAGAGCCAGAATATGCTTGGTGGTTGTAAATATAAGATCAGCCATATACTGCAACAAGTGCTACCACCTCTAATACAACGGTGTCTATGTTATGTGGAAAAGCAGAGCAAAGACCGTGAAACAAAAGATGGATCCAAATATTGCATGCCCTCATCTACGCTACTGCAGCGTGATATGGTAACCAGACAGCTTTCGTAGAGAATGACACAACCTATTTACGCCCACCATCCTTACCTAACCCACGCTTATGCCTCCTCTGTATTAAACATCCGGTGATATATTAGTTTATACGAGTACACCAACTGTACGAGTCCGTGTAATCGGTTTCCCCGTTAAATAATTTAAACTATAGAAAGACAGATAATAGTTGAATTAGACTCCCAGCTGTCAAACGTAACTCAGTCATATGCGTTAATTGTTTTCCCAAACTGTAACGAAATACTTGCAAAGAAATACCCTCCCAGACGCTTACGACCCTTGGTGGGATGTAAACGAATCCTAAAATGTGTTTCTAAGCTTTTAATAGTGGGGCACTAATGGGAATACACGTATCGTGTTGACGAAGCTGTTGTAGTTTACCATTAGGACACTCATTGCAATGTCGGCCAATCCTACTTTGCAGCAAGAGTCGATTTGTTATTTTAAATCACCCACAGTGCCATTTATTGTTAAACAACAGGACGACAACAAGCGCACACTGGCTGGATGATAACAGCGTTACCGCCTCACATAGGAACGGCTATGACAAGGCATTACCTGCACTCTAACCTACCGCACAGGACTATAACTAAACGGGTACGGATAATATGATATGACCATTCCCCAGCTTTATAATCTGCTAATATGTATCTCTAATGCAATGTAACATCCAAAAAACTAACTTATCTTCCAGGTCCGTCACGTCTGAAGTATTACAGTTTAAATTCATATAATACATAGTACTGAATCCATCACTGTTAAAAAAAAATCCGCAGCATAATCTTGCAATATATCCACGAAGCTGATACAACAGCTTGGTCCATTAGAACATGAATTTTATGAGCGTAATCCCAAAAGTAAGGTCTCTTTTTCTTTTATAAGCACATAGATCCGTTTATTTCTACAATAGTTTATATCAGTTTACAGCTTGAACATATAGCTATTTTTTGACATAATCACCATTTCTGTCGATGCATTTTTGTAGACGCTGCGCAAGTTTTTGTATGCCCATGTCATACTAGCTCGCCGTCATGCTGTTCAGAAAGTTATGAACCTCTTCTTGCACCTCGTCGTCGGAACTGAATCGCTGGGACCACAATTAACGCTGACAGGTACTGTGAGACTCAAACGGGCAATTCACAACCGGAGAAGAGTAATGTTGAGCAAGAGCGTACACATTCTCCATGACTCTCGCCCACATATCGCTCGGCAAACCGTTGCTCGCCTGCAACAGTTTCAGTGGAACATAATCGTACTACTCACCCCCCCCCCCCCCCTACAGATGTGACTTGGCGCCCAGTGACTGTCACTTGATCCCTACTACAGCGTCTACAAAAATGCATCGACGAAAATGGTGATTATGTCGAAAAATAGCTAAATGTTCAAGCTGTAAACTGATGTAAACCATTGTAGAAATAAACAGGTCTATGTACTTATAAAAAATAGGAGACCTTACTTTTGGGATTACCCTCGTAACATAGGTCAGCTCCACTTTACATGGTGTAGCCACAAGCTTTTTATATTTCCTCGAAATGACTTCCAGTGCTTCCCTGCTAAAAATTTCTTCCGAAATGCATCTAGTTGATGCAGTATTACCAACGTGTAGGGGTATTTGGTTGCTTTGTCTCAACACCACGTACCTAAAATGCCACTAATATGGCAGGAACAGGTGGCGACATCCCTTTCCTACAGTGGCTGCATCGTAAGTCCTGCAGCCTCCACTGCAAATTCCGATTACTCTATCTTTACAAAGCTTTTTTTCTATGTGTATGTATAGTGCCACCTATTTCCCAAATAACTAGTACTCACGCTACGAGCTTCGATTACTTCTGTATTTCCATCTCCTGTCAGGACCTTCCACACAGTTTTTCCAATTTTTTCCATATTTTCCATAATATTCAAATTTTTATCCATTAGTTATGTATGAATGTACAAAAATATTTGTGCTCTAATTACTTGTCTTATCGAGTCTCTTAAGCATCCAACATATGCTGTGATCCCTCTCCTGTACTGGGTGATTCCGTGATGTTACAAAGTTTTGGCGGTAGTGGGGAAGGGTCAAAGTATAAATTTAAGGTAAGGCAGCCTAGTCCGGAAACGACAGAGTTGAAAAGTATGAGGAAAATTCGTTGTGACACCTCTGACAGTGGAATATATGTACCGCTACTGTTGTTGCTAGGATTGTAGTATGGACCAAAATAAGATGAAAATGTCTAGTAAACATGGATTCTAAAAAAAATGGTTCAAATGGCTCTGAGCACTATGGGACTTAACAGCTGAGGTCATCAGTCCCCTAGAACTTAGAACTACTTAAACCTGACTAACCTAAGGACATCACTCACATCCATGCCCGAGGCAGGATTCGAACCTGCGACCGTAGCAGTCGCGCATGGATTCTAAAACGCATATCTTGAGTACTACGAGCACTTGTTCATCTTCGATACTGTGAAACACATCTCCTCCGCAGCAAAGTCGTTGGTTTCCATATATTTGAGGGAGGTTGTATGGACCAAAACAAGAAAAAAGTCCAGTAAATATGTGACCTAAAAGGCATACCTTAGAAGTTATGAGGACTTGTTCAGTAGAAGAGATGTGCTTCACAATAGAGGAGATGAGTAAGTGCTCGTAACTCTTATGATATGCTTTTGCAGCCCATAGTTGCTGTAGATTTTTTCTTGTTTTGGTCCATGCTGCCTCCTTCAGAACATGAAAACCGAAGAGTTGGCAGTAGAAGAGGTGTTTCACAGTATCGAAAATGAACAAGTGCTCATTGTTCTTAAGGCACGCATTTCAGAGTCCATGTTGTTTCGCTCCATACTACCACTTCTGAAAGTAGCCTACCCCACAATCTTAACAACGGTACCAGTAAGTATATTCAACTATCAGAGATTTCAGAATGATTTTCACTTGTCGTTTTCGACTTTTTCGTTTCTGGACCGGGCTCCGTCAACTCAGATTTATACATTTACCCTTCTCCTTCATCCCTGAAAGTTTGTAATATCATTAAGGAATCACATGTACATCTAATGCGTATATCACAAATTTTGATTAATCTCTTTGTATAAATACAAATAACCTGTATTCCCATGTATCTATGCTAAAACACACGCATTTAGATTACTGACTTTATATATCTTAAATACAACCTTGTGCCTATTGAATCTTACAAAAAATCACTCCATAACCACCTAACAATGATGACCATTTTTACGTTCTCGTATATTGATAACACAGAATATAAGTCCAACTATGGTTGTCAAAGTTTCGTACATATACTCTAAAGCTACAGGATTTGTGTAGCATATGGAAATAATGATACTGTTCGAGAAACTGACTTCACCCTACGGTAAACAAACATAGCTGTGTTACGCTATTTTGTGTCTCCATTTCTCATGGTGTCTGCCGCTGTCCAGGACAGGCTCGAGATAGGGACAGGGTTTAGATCTGGGTCCACCTGTGTTACGTCCGGAGTAGTATCCGAAAGTGGACCTACCCGTGGTAGGTCCAGAACGGGTGGGAGGAGGGGAAGGGGGGGAAGGGGGCTGGGGGTTTGGTAGGGTTGAAGAGAAATCATACAAAATAGGGTAACTCAGCTATTTTTCTGCAATAAGATAAACTCAGCCCCTCAAACAAATTATTATTTTCATCTGCAGATTTAGAGTGAAAATAAATGAAGCTTTGAAGGCTGTAGTTGGAATGTATTTTGTGTAATTAACATACGAGAAAGTACAAATGGAGGTCACCATGGTTCGGCGGTTATAGAGTGATAATTTCTAAGAATCAGTAGCTATAAAACTGTATTTAAGATGTTAAAGTCACCAATCCAAGTTTGTTTTAGCGTATATAAAGGTACCTGGATACAAAAATGGGAGTACAAGATATTTGTATTTATACAGAAGGAGTAGTCCGAATTTGTGAAACTGGAACTAGATATACAGTAGATGGATCATGGTGTGGATAATCCACCCTAATCAGTCAATTGCTGTTGAACGGGAGGGCCGGGCCACACAAGCAACATTCACAGTTTATAATAACAACACTTTTATTAACTTTTCTTTGGCCAAATAAAATTTTATCTTTAAAATTCAAAATTCTTACAAGCACGGGCAATCGCCTTATTCCAACAACAACATTAATCTTTAACCAAGCATTAAGTGACTTGCAAGTTTATTAAATTCTATACACAGTGAGGGTCCCAAAAGGAGACTACAATAATGAGATAAAGTTTAACCAATAATGGAAGTCACAAAATTTTTTTAACACAAAAGAAAATACCAACAGATACACGCCTTCGTGACATTTTCAAAACAGGTGACGTCTCATATGCATGGGCAAATTCAAGTAGCAGAAGGGGGGCCCCACTGGACCCAGACCAGAGGCGGCTAGACCCAGAACCCGTAGCAAGCGGGCGAGCTGGACAGGGTGCCGCACACAGTACACTATAACACTGGAAAAAAAAAAAGGTCTTAGAGCCCGTGCTACTATACAATTTCAGAGAAATTGGGGAGGGAGGGGGGGGGGAGGGGGGGGAGGGGGGGGGGAGGGGGGGAGGGGTGAGGAGGCGGGACGCAAACATTAATTCCTCAAACGTAAAATAAGTACGATGTACAAAATAACGGCCTATTTCACGAACATTGAAATAAAATAGTCAAGGGTAAATCAATAACTAAAGCCCTTGGCGTAACCTTAAAGGACGGGGGCGATAGCATAATACCACGTCAGCTTAGAAATTTAAACTACACTAGTAGGTTAACATTTGCTTACTGAAACTGGAGAGCTAATTTACATTACCCCTTAATAGGATACTGATAAACTTAAACAGTCAAGTAAGGCTACCATTTCACAATTTACACGTGAACAAGTAATGCACTTAGATAACACAGAATGTACAGATTCAATGTTAAGCCTGTGCTTTGAATCAACAATAACAACGTCCACACGGCTCACTGTACCAGGAAAAATATTACAGTTTCACCATTCTGGCTTATGCCGTCCGTCACAGTAGTACCAATTAATACACCTCGCCTGCTCGGACTGTATCACATCACAAAATCCAGATAAACCTTTAACCAAACACAATAATACGGGTTTACTTACACAGCACTAAATAGAGGGGACCTTTTGGTTGGCAAGACAACAGTTTCCAGTCATGTTGCCGACACTTGGGAAGCAAGGATCAGTATAATATGCGCACCAAAAACATGACAAGCAATTCTCACCAAATCTTTCATAAAATCCTTTACAGATCCCAATCAGGGCCGCACGACTCGATTCAGGTAATGTGGCCGAGTCCAGTTGCCACACTACAAGCCAGGTTGGGTCTTGCAAACGTGTCAAACACACCACAGCCTCTGCGTCGTGCCCCGGCCTGCTCAGCCACGCTCGCCTCCGTTTCTCACGCCGCGCGGCTGTCCCCTCTCTAGCCCGCACGCCCGTCGCGGCCAAAAGCCACGTCAAACGGCCGAGCCCAAAGATCACACCATGCCGACCCGATCGATGAATCGATACGAGCCGGCACGGCTCAGATCACAACACCTGTTAGATGCTAGTGTGCACCTGTCGGTATCCTACCTTTTAATAACAAATTCCACCATGCATACATTAAACATATAAACACACTCATCTACAATATGGCATTGGACAATGTTAAAATTCCAATAGAATATTGTAACAGCTTCGTGAAATTGATATACGTATTTCTCATAAGCGCTGTACTATTACAGGAGTTAAGCAACACATTTCTAGGATCTGTCTGCGCCATACCATGGTTCGTAAACGTCTGGGATGGTAATTTCTTTGATAGTGTTTTGTTACAGTTTGGGAAGGCAGTTACTACAGGTGGCATAGTTGCGTTTGACGCTGGATCTCTTCTTCAGAGTATTATCTGTCTTAGTTTTAGTTATTTAACATGGAAATGGGTTACGCAAACTCATACAGCTGGTGTACACGGATAATATAATGCACCCAGGGACATTTACTACAAAAACAAAAGAGATGCAAAAGCGTGGGTTAGGTAAGGATGTTCGATGTCAACTGGTTATGTCCTTCTCTAAAAGACCTGCCTAGTGAGGTTACCATACCGCATAGCAGTGCCCTAGGCAAGGAAAGTCAATATTTTGATACATTTTCTAAGTGTTTAGCAGTCTTTGCTCTACTCTTTCACATTACCTGGGCACTGTTATATAGGAGGTGGTAGCACTTCTTGCAGTATATAGCTGATATTATATATACATCCACCAAAATTGTGCCCAAAACATGTGGTGGGGATGTACGTATGTATTGAACTGGGGACTCAGAAATGACGGAGAGGCTCCGTCCCCGCCGTAGGCCTCAGTGATGCACAACCCCACAACAGGCTACAGCAGTCCACTCATCCCGCCGCCGTCCCACAACGGACCTAGGATTATTGTGCGGTTCGGCCCCCAGTGGACCCCCTGCCCCTCCCCCCCCCCCCCCCCCCCTCCCGTCAAACCCCGGGAACGTCGCATCCCCCGAGGCAGATGGAAAACCGCCTTAAAAGCATCCACAGGCTGGCCGGCACACCGGATCTCGACATTAAGCCGCCGGGCGGATTTGTGCTGGGGATCGGCACGCCTTCCCTCTCGGGTAGCAGTGCGTTAGATAGCATGGCTAGCCGGGCGGGTGTGGTGGGGATACTGCACGACAGCGCGAAAAAATAAACATTGAAGATAAATGGAGCTTTGCTGTAGGTATAACCTTCCTGCAGAAGGATGTAATACGTCATATTAGGGCATCTATATGTAATTAGAAAGTAGATTACTTATTTCTTGTGAAAAGCTGTTGAGAGAAAAGTGCATTCAGCGATGACTGTGATTCCATTACGTCACCACCATCGTATATCTGGTGTATCACGAGGGATAAGGAACGAATCTACATTCGAGCAAGTAAGAGACTCTCGTACAGTGCAATAAGAGACAGGATACCCACCATTCTTTTGTGAGCACGTGGGGGATGTATCGTAGAGGTCGAACGAGTCAGCAGAAAATTGTGTCTATAGAATAACGAGAACTATTGTAGATACATACCAGTTGATGGTTGGCTTGTGTAAGTTACACGTCCCAGTCAATCTGAACCAAGAAGAGAGTGTAAACTGTTACCTGTCTGTCTACAGTTTTTATTATTTAACAAACCAACAAACAGCGACATTGCCAGCCGTATTGTGGACTATCCTAGGCGGAATTCTATGTTAGACTCCCTTGCTCCACTGGATGACTGGATATTTGTGATAAGCTAATTACATTTCAAAACCAGTGGGATATAAATGCCATATAAGACAGTACATTTTTTATTCAATGTTTGTCAATGGCAGGAGGCAATAACACACTGAGTAATCCTGGCTGGAGATCACATCTTCTTCAATACAGGACACTATTTTTCATTCATAATACCGTCAAACATATATCCAAGATCCGTTCGCCATGGGAGATGATCCAATCAAACTGTAGGCGAAATCGCTAAGACCCAATGTCCATTATAGGGGAGAGTCACTGTCCGATAATTATGCATCATGCTATTTTATGTCTAGAAATACAGGATACACAGGACGTCACACAGTTCATGTTAAACACTTCTAGTGGTTGTAGGGGGGGACTTAGTGGATCACGTTTCATATAGGAACAGATGTCCGGAAATGTCACCCAACGACACTACAGAGCTTCAGTGTCATTGGCACCTGCACTTGTAAATGAACGTATATACAGGGTGATTTCATGACGATGTTACAGACCTTCAGGGATAACGGAGACGGATAAATGTATTAATTTGAAGTAAGGGTCCCTGATTCGGAGAGCAGCAGCTGAAAAGTTACAAGCGAAAATCGTTCTGGTACCTCTGACAGTGCAATATTTGTACCAGTACTGTTGTTGCTAAGACTGTAGGACATGCAACATCCAGATGGGGTAGTATCGACCAAGACAAGAAAAAAAGTCCAGTAAACATGGGCTCTAAATGAATACTTGAGGAGCTATGAGCACTTGTTCATCTTCGCCAGTGTGAAACACTTCCCCTCTATTGAACAAGTGCTCATACCTGTATATACTGTCCAAAATTACGTTAGGATTGATATTTAGGCAGGAACACGTAGAGGCGCGCAACAGAGTTCGCACGGAACACACGCGTAATCTTACATTTCATTCAAATTGCTCAAACAGGCGAACTATTCACGTCATAAATATGCAAATTGCATCAACATGTTCTGAAGGAGTTACACTACGCAACAGATTAAGAAAAATGCATTTTCTCGTGACGTTACCGAATTTTCGACGTGAGGAAACTTTTTTCATTGACGTTAGGTGAATACACCATGCGACTGAAGTCAGTCTTAAGAACACATTTTATGAGGCGTGTTCAAGACATTCCGGAACTTTGTCGACAAAAATTTTCTAAGCTTACCTTTTACTTTTGTGCATGGTCTCCTTCGAAATACTCTCCTCCACAATAGATACACCGCTCCCGACACCGTTTCCACTTCCGGAAGAAGTCTTGGTACGCTTCTTGCTGGATCGTTCGAAGCACCGTCTGTGAATTTCCTTTTGCCTCGTCCATCACTGTAAATCTTCGTCCATTCAACAGGGTTTTGTAATAAAAAAGAGTCCGCAGGGGCCGGGTCTGGAGAGTACGGAGGACGAGGTAGCACGGTGACTTCGTTTTTTGTGCAATAGTCACGCACCAACAGGGATGAATGTGCGGGTGCGTTATGGTGATGCAAGAGCCATGAATTGTCACGCCACATTTCAGGCCGTTTCCTTCTCACATTTTCTTGCAAGAATAGCAACACTACCCGATAGTACATCGATTAACAGTTTGTCCCTGTGGCACGAATTCATGATGAACTAATCCTTCAAAGTCAAAGCCAAGGTTGTATAAAAATGTGGACAAGGATGTGCGACTGCCTTGAAAAAATCCTGATTTATTGTGAGTCTCGGATGTTCCTTCCTGCGATAATAATCATAAACATGATGACGAATCGCATCCTCTTCAAACGAATCGATATTGCTAATTCGCTTATCTATACGACATTTTTTTCCCAGGGGTATTAAGTTTCGATGGTTCTTCATCTTCCTTTCCTTCGTGGAACATTTTCTTCCCAAACTTCACGCCAGTGTTTTTGTGTTCAAAGTTGCAGCAGTTCTTTCGATCACATTGGTAACGGAGAGCAGCAGACTACCATTAAGTTTTTCATTCTCAAAGCAGGCACGTAACGCGTGAACCGGTTCTCCTAACTGCCTTCGTATGGCGGTCCCCCGGCCAAGAGAACGACGTCGAACTTTTCTACCTGTAACTTCGACGAACTTGCCGCTGACATCGTTCACGACCACACAAGAAGAACGGTAACAACAAATAAAAGTAACAAAAAAATAATGACTCCTACAACTGTAAAAAAGAACACACAGAAAGGCACAGGCCACAACGATCACTCAGGACAGGAAGGTAGGTGCGACTGAAGCCCATAACAAGCAGGAAGTGCTGTGTGCGGTGAAGGCTTGGCAACTTCGGGGATTAGCTACAGCCTGCAGGTAGCGTGGGACTGGCGGAAAGTGGCGCGAGCCTGCCGTGTGAGTTTCCCTCCCCTCCCCCCCTCCCTCCCTCCCCCCCTCCCCCTCTTACCACTTCCGTCCTCACTGTCAATCCTAAAGTAATTTTGGACAGATTACAGACGAGAGAGCGCTCAGTGTGTGTGTATGTGTATGTGTGTGTAACTGTATGTGTGTGTGTGTGTGTGAAAGAAAGAGAGAGAGAGAGAGAGAGAGAGAGATTGGACAGCCATTGTGTACGTGTGTAATGATGATTATCGAATAGCGCTACATTCCTACTCGTATAGTGGGTTGGGTTGTTTTGGGGAAGAGACCAAACAGCGAGGTCATCGGTCTCATCGGATGAGGGAAGGACGGGGAGGGAAGTTGGCCATGCCCTTTCAGAGGAACCATCCCGGCATTTGCTTGGAGCGATTTAGGGAAACCACGGAAAACCTAAATCAGGATGGCCGGACGCGGAATTGAACCGTCGCCCTCCCGAATGTGAGTCCAGTGTGCTAACCACTGCGCCACCTCGCTCGGTCCTACTCGTATAAGGTAAATACTTTTGTTTGTAGATTTTGATCGCAGCATTATTGCAGATTTATTATGCTCCTTGTCGCTTTATTCTCGGCTGTTACAGAATGAGAGAAAAGATGCCGTTTATAAAACCAACACTGATACGATATTTATAAGATTGTTTTTCTCAGTGTGCGATAAGACATGATGTGCTTTCTTCTTTAGCTTGATATTGTTTTTGGCGGAGACCTCGCAGAGACCTTGTGGAGCCTCAGAGCACACTTTGACGATTGGTGTTCTAGATGATATGGCCGCTGTCGCTGTGTCGGTCGTAACCCCTGCTGAAGAATGGCCAGCGGCGAATCAGGACCACTTTTCCATTTAGTCCAATCAAGCGGCAAACGAAGCGCCTGCTGGTGTCACCACCTCACAAGGGACTGGGAGCAGAGCGCGCAGACGATGTTCTAAGCCCGTGTTGCCATTCTGCGTCGATCGATTTGTGGAAATCCTGAACCTTGGTCAAACTGACTCTACACCGCTCCTCGCAAATACGAGGGTCGTTGCAAAACAGTTTTTTGTCTCGAAAATGGTAACGAATTAAAAAAATTCTGAGATTTGTAAATGGAAGGTTAGTTTATATGTAGACATTACATAAAGATTTACAGGGTGGGTCACTAACTGTTATTACCAAGAATAACTCCAAAAGTATGATAGGAGCTGAAAAGTTTATGGGACAAAAGGTGTATGGGACAACGGGGGCCATAATATGACGCTGGTTTTTTGTTGCTAGGTAGGGCCGTGTCAGAGATATGAAGGTCAATTTTGTTTTTTTAAATGGGATGCTATAGTTTGGTACTTATTTTGTGATAGCGGCTATCGAGACGAATCCAATGATGAGTAACAGTAAGGTCTTTGAAGGTCAACGAAGGTCAAAAATGTTTCAAGAACGTCCATTTACAGAAGGTGTTCGAAATGATGACCATCGGTATCAATGCAGTGCTGCAATCTTCTTATCATGGATTGAGTGGTATTCCTTATCACTTCGGCACTTATCGAAGCACATGCTCTGACAATTCTCTCTCGTATATAGTGCAAATAGTAAATATTCGCCGAATACAGCGTATCCATCTAAGGTAACGTCGACATGTAAAGACCATTCGACGGTTTCACAATAAAACACTAATAGGACCGCTAAGACTAGTATCATCGAATCAAGTGAATGTGAATGATGTATTCCTTCGAAGAACGAATCGATGTGCTTCTCATTTACGGAGAATACCAACGAAATTCAATGAGAGCTAGAGACTTATACGCTGAAAGATATCCTCAACGTACTCGCCCTACATGGGGTAGTTTAAATATGTGTATGGTAAATTGAGATCAACTGGATCTTTAACGCATCGGAAACATATCCGGCAAAGGAAAGTTACTGATGGGGAAACGGAAACTGGTACTCTTGCCACTGTGGTACGAGGTCCTTGTGTTTCTTCGCGTCAAATCGCAAGGGAATCTGACATGAGCCGGAGTAGTGTTGTTCGTGTTCTGCATCGCGATAAATATCATCCTTACCGCTCGATACCAATGGTCATCACTTCGAACACCTTCTGTAAATGGACGTTCATGCCACCTTTGTTTCGATGACCTTCGAACACCTTAGTGTTACACATCATTTGAGTCGTCTCGATAGCCGCTATCATAAAATAAGTACCAAACTATAGCAACCATTAAAAAAAAAAAAAGTTGACCTTCATATCTCTGAAGCGACCCCATCTAACAACAAAAAACCGACGTCATATTATGGCCCACGTTGTCCCATGAAACTTTTGTCCCAGAAACATTGCAGCTCCTATCATACTTTAAGAGTTATTCTTGGTGGCAATAGTTAGTGACTCACCCTGTATGACGAAAAAAAAGTTTGTCGTTAAAACGTATTTTACTGTCTATTACAACAGTACACAATAGTGCATTACAAACCACGCTCATCCATGGCATCAGGAGTGTGACGTAGCAATGGACTGGTGGTGCTGGGATTTACAGGCATACGTAATGACATTCCAATGAACAAAGATTCATGCTTTTATTACACGCAAACATTTAAACAAAAATTCTTTCAAGAGATGAACCCCGAGTTACCCTTACAAGAAAATCGATGAAACAATTTAATTATGCAATGTTTTTAATACAACTTTTAAGATCAAAGAATAATGAAAATTTCAGTTTAAAGTTTTATTCCCCTTTTACCTTTAAGGAACAACTAATATTAAGACAGCAGCTAATGATCCAGAATGACACAAGCGTACTTGGAATCAACCAGAACAACTTTCATATTATGTCCTGGGTTCATCTTCCTCCATTTAGAATATACAATTTTAAAAAAGCCCAAAGATAATCTTTACATAAAAAACAAATCCCATCAATTAACATGACAGACAGAAATCGCACAGATCTCACTAGCAGTTAAAAAGAAAAGATTTCAATTTACGTACTGAATTCACAGTCGCCGGCCGGAATGCCCGTTCGGTTCTAGGCCCTGCAGTCTGGGGCCGAGCGACCGCTACGGTCGCAGGTTCGAATCCTGCCTCGGGCATGGATGTGTGTGATGTCCTTAGGTTAGTTAGGTTTAATTAGTTGTAAGTTCTAGGCGACTGATGACCTCAGAAGTTAAGTCGCATAGTGCTCAGAGCCATTTGAACCATTTTTGAATTCACAGTCCTGCGTTTCGAAGTAAATAATACACACATCAAAAAAGTTTTGCATTACCTCGGTTCCAAGAGTTCCGGAACCTGTACAGAAAATTGGAATAGAGATCAATATAAACATCATTTCCGCCCTTTTTATTGCTCATGAAAACCACACATTGCGTGTTGTACCACCATACAGCGAGACCTTCAGAGGTGGTGGTCCAGATTGCTGTACACACTGGTACCTCTCATACCCAGTAGCACGTCCTCTTGCACTGATACATGCCTGTATTCGTCGTGGCATACTATCCACAAGTTCATCAAGGCACTTTTGGAACGCAGATTGTCCCACTCCTCAACGGCGATTCGGCGTAGATCTCTCAGAGTGGTTGGTGAGTCACGTCGTCCATGAACAGACCTTTTCAATCTCTCCCAGGCATGTTCGGTATGGTTCATGTCTGAAGAACATGCTGGCCACTCCAGACGAGCGATGTCGTTACTCTGAAGGGAGTCATTAACAAGATGTGCACGATGGGGGCGCGAACTTTCGTCCACGACGACGAATGCCTCACCAAAATGTTGCCGATATGGTTCCACTATCAATCGGAGGATGGCATTCACGTATCGTACAGCCGTTACGGCGCCTTCCATGATCACTAGCGGCGTACGTCGGCCCCACATAACGCTACCCCAAAACAGCAGGGAACTGCCACCTTGCTGCACTCGCTGGACAGTGTGTCTAAGGCATTCAGCGTGACCGGGTTGCCTCAAAACAGGTCTCCGACTATTATCTGCTTGACGGCATATGCGACACTCATCGGTGAAGAGAACGTGATGCCAATCCAGAGCGGTCCATTCTGCATGTTATTGGGCCCATCTGTACCGCGCTGCATGGTGTCGTGGTTGCACAGGTGGACCTCGCCATGGACGTCGGGAGTGAATTTGCGCATCATGCAGCCTATTGAGCACAGTTTGAGTCGTAACACCAGGTCTTGTGGCTTCACGGAAAGCATTATTCAACACGGTGGCGCTGCTGTCAGGGTTGCTCCGAGCCATAATCTGTAGGCAGCGGTCATCCTCTGCAGTAGTAGCCCTTGGGCGGCCTGAGCGAGGCATGTCATTGACAGTTCCTGTCTCTCTGTATCTCCTCCATGTCCGAACAATATCGCTTTCGTTCACTCCGAGACTCCTGGACACTTCCCGTATTGAGAGCCCTTCGTGGCACAAAGTAATAATGCGGATGCGAACCGCGGTATTGACTGGTCAGGCATGGTTGGACTACAGACAATTGGAAATTTGTGGTAAATTCTATGGGACCAAACTGCTGAGGCCATCGGTCCCTAGGCTTACACACTACTTAATCTAACTTAAACTAATTTAAGCTATGGACAACACGCATACACATCCCCGAGGGAGGACTCGAACTACAGACAACACGAGCCGTGTACCTCCTTTCTGGTGGAATGACTGGAACTGATCGGCTGTCGGACACACTCCGCCTAATAGGCTTGGTTGTTTACATCTCTGGGTGGGTTTAGTGACATCTCTGAACAGTGAAAGGGATTGTGTCTGTGATACAATATCCAAAGTCAACGTCTACCTTGACGGGTGCTGGGAACCGGGGCGATGCAAAACTGTTTTTGATGTGTGTATTGAAATGACCACAATTAATCGTCACACAACAAAAAAATGGTTCAAATGGCTCTGAGCACTATGGGACTCAACTGCTGAGGTCATTAGTCCCCTAGAACTTAGAACTAGTTAAACCTAACTAACCTAAGGACATCACAAACATCCATGCCCGAGGCAGGATTCGAACCTGCGACCGTAGCGGTCTTGCGGTTCCAGACTGCAGCGCCTTTAACCGCACGGCCACTTCGGCCGGCTGTCACACAACAGACAGCACCATTCACACGTTAGTATTACCCATGTACAGCCCTCCTTCCAAAATGTAAACGACACCTTTCTCAGTAATAATCAAATGAATAACACGATACAGTGTGCTCAACTAAATAGCACATAATGTAATAACTATGATTCTTTCCAAGGCAGCACGCCCATCCAAAACCACGTGGACTCAATACAATAACAACGATGCGCACCGAGAACGTACTTCACTACAACCAACTAAGTCATTCAGTTATCTGGGCAGTGAATACGTCTTTAGAAGCGGAGCGGCCACTCGAATCCACATAGGCTAAACACTTGCAAACGGCCATCCCGACGAATATCACATTTTTTTAAGTGGCTGTTTAACGTCGCTCAGAGTCCACGGTTCGGCGAATAGCGGTATGCAGCAGTTTTAGAGGGCCCCTTCATAAAAGTCTCCGTGCCCTCTATCCAACAACGGCTTGGAACCTCCGGTTGACCGACCATGTGCCCCGACCAGTGCAACGGAACACCAGGGCAGAGACTGCAGCCACTCTTCATCAGCCGCCTCTGTTGCAGTGAGAGGTTCACGTCGTCCACCTCCGGAAGGTTCTGCCCGCACGCTGCCAGCAGCACGGGGGCGACCCATCCCGGAACGCCCTCTCCGTCGCTGTGGCCGCCGAAGGCGCCTCTCGGCGGGAATTCTAGGTGGCGGCCGCTGGCGCGGGAATCGAACCGTCGCAAGAAATCTTCCCAGGAATCCACAGTAATGCGACGTGACGCTAGATGGCAGTACTTTCAAGGAGAACGACGCGTGAAGAGAGACGATAGTGAGAGTTTAGCAGCCATGCAGGATGGATGGTACCCGGCTTCAGCAGCGCTCTTAAGTAAAGACTGCAATTTTCCGTTGAAGGAATGCGCGACAATGCCACGAGGAGCTTGGTGAAGCTGTAGGAAATGTTGCTCTACCGTACCGAACGGTTGCTCGCTGGACAGATGCATTTAGGTGTGGGAGAGTAACAGCGTAAATTTTTTGAAAACAGGATCAGCGATCTTACGAATTAAAATTTAAAGATTAAAAACAGTCTTGACCGCAACTTTTTATTTTTATTGGAGTGACCGGTTTCGATTCTATTTAAGAACCATCTTCAGACTCCAGAACGGTGATTGGACTCCGTGGTGCAACTTTCACCACGGAGTTCACCCACTGTTCTGGAGTCTGAAGATGGTTCTTAAATAGAATCGAAACCGGTCACTCCAATAAAAATAAAAAGTTGCGGTCAAGACAGTTTTTAATCTTTAAGAGCTACAGCGACCGAGATCCGGCGAATTTAGGGCTGTTGATGAAATACCGTTGTATCGATTTTTTCACCGACGTATTGATATTGAAATGACAGTGTCGAATGCCGATATTTTTATGTTATATTTTTTCGAAATTTTCGGTAGATATTTGAAACTGTAATAGAACATAATTCCAATTTCACTGTTTGAAGGAATCTTACTACCTTGTGAGCTTTCATCATGTCCAGTCTTTCTCTTCGACTGTGTGAAGCAAGTATAGATGGCACAAAGAAGAAGTCCAATTCCACAGGATCAGGAGGGCAGGAGGGGGGGGGGGGGGGAGGGGGGATGTGAATTGAAGAATTGAATAATACGATGTGAAGAAATAGGAGACTAGTTGCATTAAAAAATAATTTTTAACGCAAGTAGTGTGCTATTTCTTCACATCGGTATTCTCCAAAAATAGTTGCTGAAACTGTTGCACAAAAATCTAAACGACAAGATTGGTCTTTTCGGTGGGCGGGGACGTGTGAGGGAAATGTTTACGAAGTCAGCGCTCGGCGCTACCAACAGAAACTGCGGCGTTTAACTTCACCCCGCAATTTTGACACTACGCCTGCTAGTTCACTGGCGTTTGAGGAAAAGAAAAGAAAACAGAGAGGCCGGCATGAAGTGTTCCAGACAAATCCGGTATGTGACGAAATCGAATGACGGACCCATCGGGCACCTTTTATTGTGCAACTCACACGCAGTTATCATTGTTAGCAAAGTGATTAGCGCAAAGTATGAACGTGAATCGTTTTCAAAAATGGTTCAAATGGCTCTGAGCACTATTGGACTTAACTTCTGAGGTCATCAGCACCCTAGAACTTAGAACTACTTAAACCTAACTAACCGAAGGACATCACACACATCAACGTCCGAGGCAGGATTCGAACCTGCGACCGTAGCGGTCGCGCGGTTCCAGACTGTAGCGCCTAGAACCGGAATCGTTTTCCTTTCAGTTCTTGCTCTAAGCAGGCTCCTAGCTTGTTGAACTACGGAACATCTAATACTAAATCAATATTTAAATATACTGCTCTAAAACTCGTAGTAGATTAACAAATTACAGCCAGTATTTTGTTTGGCCGGTACGTCAATACTTCTTCCCGTGATATATTGATATATCGTCAATTTACTTCGATACATCGAGGGCCGATAAAGATACTGCCTTAAATATCGAAATATCGGTTTCCTAATATTTGTAAAAATATGAAGTCCTGGCACCAATCCGGGCGGCCCGTCCCGGGTGTACGGTCAGTGCTAGCACCCATGTCATCTAATGTTTGGAGAACGACGGAAGATGGACGTTGCACAAGTTATTGCACCATACCAGTATTGAGACGACAACAATCTACAGGATTTTACGCGACGAGCGACACACGCGTAAAGTTGTTGCAAAGTAGATACTTCGTGCACTAAAGGAAGTGGAAAAGTGGGCACGTTCATCCCTATAGACGCACAAGTTGTAAGTAGGCTGTTTATGTTTTCTCTATGTAAGTAGGCTGTTTAGGTTTTTTATTGGTAACGCCACCTCTGTATGACAATCACTGGCTGTGCTGTGGGCAGTCTGTGGCTGCTTTGCATTGTTGTAATACTCGCCATTGTAGTGTTAGGCAGCTGGCTGTGAACAGCGCGTAGCGTTGCGCAGTTGGAGGTGAGCCGCCAGCAGTGGTGGATGTGGGGAGAGAGATGGCGGAGATTTGTAATTTGTCATGAACTGCTATATTTATATATGATGATATCAAGGTAAATACATTGTTTGTTCTCAATTAATATCTTTCATTTGCTAACTATCCCTATCAGTAGTTAGTGCCTTCCATAGTTTGAATCTTTTATTTAGCTGGCAGTAGTGGCGCTCGCTGTATTGCAGTAGCTTGAGCAGCGAAGATTTTTGTGAGGTAAGTGATTTGTGAAAGGTATAGGTTAATGTTAGTCAGGGCCCATTGTTTTGTAGGGAATTTTGAAAGTCAGATTGCGTTGCGCTAAAAATATTGTGTGTCAGGTTAAGCACAGTCCTGTATAAATTGTTCAAAGGGGACGTTTCATAAAGTCGCCGAAGTGGCGTCAAATCAAAAGGCTTGCACCAGGCGAACGGTCTACCCTACGGGTGGCCCTAGCCACACGACATTCCGTTACTTAGCTTATCGTGTGCATCTAGTGCCTGCGGTACGAGGATAAGGGAGACAATATGCTTGCGAGAATCATAGCCATGGACGCATTTTGAATTCTGGACCAGGGTCTATGAGCCACGACTGAAACGCCAGTTCGCGGAATGGCGTCATCCAGGTTCACCACACAGGCAAAAATTTCGTCGCAGTTCAAATGGCTCTGAGCACTATGGGACTCAACCTCCGAGGTCATCAGTCCCCTAGAACTTAGAACTACTTAAACCTATTTAACCTAAGGGGGTTGGGGAATGGGAGCTGGCTGTTGGCAAGAGATCTGCTAGGAGAAGGAGATTTTCAGATAGTTTTACTATTGGTGTTTGTAATAGATATGACCAACTGTCAGAGTCTAGTGGAGAGGAATCTCTAGTAGCTGTAGATGTAGGAAGTATGCAGCAGACCTCAGCAGTTACGGTGGCTAGGACAGTTGCAAAGTCTAAGAGAAAGAAGAAGGTTCTGCTATTAGGTAGTTCTCATGGTAGAGGTGTAGGCCAGCAGTTGCAGGAAGTTTTGGGGAGTGAGTACCAGGTCACCAGCATTGTGAAGCCTAATGCAGGATTGGCTCAGGTGACTTTTAACATAGGGGGGTTATGTAGGGATTTTACTAAAGAGGATCAGGTAGTGATTGTGGGTGGGGCTGGTAATAGTATTGATAGGGATGGGAAGTATGACATAGATGGTGACCTGGAAAAGATAGCCACTCAGACTGGCAACACGAATGTGCATTTCGTGGAACTGTTTCAGCGTCACGATCGGCCTCATCTTAATATAGCCGTCAGGCGTAATAACATGAGACTTGGGGGTGCGCTGATGACAGAAGGCATGAGTCACATTTCAGTGGTGTCGGTGGAGTCTATCAGTAGGACGGGTTTCACTAGACATGGCCTGCACCTCAACAGGTATGGGAAGGGGAGGTTGGCAAAACTTATAGGTGACAGCATAGGTGGGGGTGGTGGGATCACTCATGGGAAAATTCCGGTAGTTGTGGGTGTTAGAGCTGTACCTTTTTTAGATTGAAGTCAGCTGATAGGTATTCCTGCTTAAGGGAAGTCTCTCTAACAAAGAAACCACTTTCTACAAAGCTTGGGTATCCGATTAATGAGGGAATTAGTATATTTCATCAAAATATACAAGGTATTCGAGATAAAGTTAGTGAACTGCTTATACACTCCTGGAAATTGAAATAAGAACACCGTGAATTCATTGTCCCAGGAAGGGGAAACTTTATTGACACATTCCTGGGGCCAGATACATCACATGATCACACTGACAGAACCACAGGCACATAGACACAGGCAACAGAGCATGCACAATGTCGGCACTAGTACAGTGTATATCCACCTTTCGCAGCAATGCAGGCTGCTATTCTCCCATGGAGACGATCGTAGAGATGCTGGATGTAGTCCTGTGGAACGGCTTGCCATGCCATTTCCACCTGGCGCCTCAGTTGGACCAGCGTTCGTGCTGGACGTGCAGACCGCGTGAGACGACGCTTCATCCAGTCCCAAACATGCTCAATGGGGGACAGATCCGGAGATCTTGCTGGCCAGGGTAGTTGACTTACACCTTCTAGAGCACGTTGGGTGGCACGGGATACATGCGGACGTGCATTGTCCTGTTGGAACAGCAAGTTCCCTTGCCGGTCTAGGAATAGTAGAACGATGGGTTCGATGACGGTGTGGATGTACCGTGCACTATTCAGTGTCCCCTCGACGATCACCAGTGGTGTACGGCCAGTGTAGGAGATCGCTCCCCACACCATGATGCCGGGTGTTGGCCCTGTGTGCCTCGGTCGTATGCAGTCCTGATTGTGGCGCTCACCTGCACGGCGCCAAACACGCATACGACCATCATTGGCACCAAGGCAGAAGCGACTCTCATCGCTGAAGACGACACGTCTCCATTCGTCCCTCCATTCACGCCTGTCGCGACACCACTCGAGGCGGGCTGCACGATGTTGGGGCGTGAGCGGAAGACGGCCTAACGGTGTGCGGGACCGTAGCCCAGCTTCATGGAGACGGTTGCGAATGGTCCTCGCCGATACCCCAGGAGCAACAGTGTCCCTAATTTGCTGGGAAGTGGCGGTGTGGTCCCCTACGGCACTGCGTAGGATCCTACGGTCTTGGCGTGCATCCGTGCGTCGCTGCGGTCCGGTCCCAGGTCGACGGGCACGTGCACCTTCCGCCGACCACTGGCGACAACATCGATGTACTGTGGAGACCTCACGCCCCACGTGTTGAGCAATTCGGCGGTACGTCCACCCGGCCTCCCGCATGCCCACTATACGCCCTCGCTCAAAGTCCGTCAACTGCACATACGGTTCACGTCCACGCTGTCGCGGCATGCTACCAGTGTTAAAGACTGCGATGGAGCTCCGTATGCCACGGCACACTGGCTGACACTGACGGCGGCGGTGCACAAATGCTGCGCAGCTAGCGCCATTCGACGGCCAACACCGCGGTTCCTGGTGTGTCCGCTGTGCCGTGCGTGTGATCATTGCTTGTACAGCCCTCTCGCAGTGTCCGGAGCAAGTATGGTGGGTCTGACACACCGGTGTCAATGTGTTCTTTTTTGCATTTCGAGGAGTGTAGATGTTGACTCTGAAATTATTGGTATATCTGAACACTTCTTAAATAAGGAGATAATTCAGAGGCTTCCTTTACCAGGATACAGGTTGGTTGGCAGCTTTTCTAGGAGCTCTTTGCGGTGTGGGGGAGTAGCCATGTATGTGAAAAACGGTATCCCATTTGAGTCAATTGATGTTTCAAAGTACTGCACTGAAAAGGTGTTTGAATGTTGTGCAGGTGTGGTTAAATTTAGTGGAGCTAAACTTCTTACTGTTGTTATTTATAGATCCCCAGACTCCGATTTCACAACATTTTTGCTAAAGCTAGAGGAGGTTCTTGGTTCACTTTATAGGAAATACAAAAAGTTAGTTATATGTGGTGACTTCAATATTAATTGTATAAGTGATTGTGCAAGGAAAAGGATGCTGGTAGACCTCCTTAATTCATATAATCTTATGCAAACCGTATTCTTTCCAACGAGAGTGCAAGGGAACAGTAGAACAACCATAGACAATATTTTTGTTCATTCGTCATTATTAGAAGGGCATTCTGTTAGCAAAAAGGTGAATGGCCTTTCAGATCATGATGCACAAATTTTAAGTCTAAAAGATTTTTGTGCTTCAACACATGTTAAATATAGTTACCAACTTTTTAGGAAAGCTGATCCAGTTGCTGTACAGACTTTTGTAAACCTTATCAAGGAACAAGATTGGCAAGATGTTTATAGTGCTGATACAGTAGACGATAAATATAATGCTTTCCTCAAGACTTTTCTCGTGCTCTTTGAAAGTTGCTTTCCGTTAGAACGTTTAAAACAGGGTACTAGCACAAACAGGCAGCCTGGGTGGCTGACTAAAGGGATAAGAATATCTTGTAGAACAAAGTGGCAATTATATCAAAACGTTAGAAACAGTCAAAATCTAAATGCAGCAGCCCATTACAAACAGTATTGTAAGGTGCTTAAAAAAGTTATTAGGAAGGCAAAAAGTATGTGGTATGCAGATAGAATAGCTAAGTCTCAGTATAAAATTAAAACCATATGGTCAGTCGTAAAGGAAGTGGCTGGTCTGCAGAGACAGGTCGAGAATATAGAATCAGTGCATAGTGGGGATGTCCGTGTTACTGATAAGTCGCATATATGTACAGTACTTAATAATCACTTTCTGAATATAGCAGGTGAACTAAATAGAAACCTAGTCCCAACAGGGAATCATATAGCGCTCTTAGAAAAAAGTGTTCCGAGACTGTTACCTGAAATGCTCCTCCATGATACTGACAAGAGGGAGATTGAGTTAATAATTAAATCACTAAAGACCAAGAACTCTCATGGATATGACGGGGTATCTAGCAGAATACTGAAGTATTGTTCCACGTATATTAGCTCAGTACTTAGCCATATCTGTAACTTTTCCTTTAGCAGTGGTCGGTTTCCTGACCGATTAAAGTACTCGGTAGTGAAGCCACTTTATAAAAAGGGAGACAGGGATAATGTTGACAATTATAGACCTATTTCTATGCCATCGGTGTTTGCTAAAGTTATCGAGAGGCTTGTATATACAAGGTTACTGCAGCATTTAAATTCACATAATTTGCTGTCAAATGTACAGTTTGGTTTTAGAAATGGCTTAACAACTGAAAATGCTATATTCTCTTTTCTCTGTGAGGTTTTGGACGGATTAAATAAAAGGTTGAGAACGTTAGGTGTTTTCTTTGATTTAACGAAGGCTTTTGACTGTGCTGACCACAAAATATTACTGCAGAAGTTGGAACATTATGGAGTAAGGGGAGTAGCTTACAATTGGTTCGCCTCCTACTTTAAGAACAGAAAGCAGAAGGTAATCCTCCGCAATATTGAGAGTGGTAATGATGTTCAGTCCCAATGGGGCACTGTTAAATGGGGCGTTCCCCAAGGGTCGGTGCTGGGGCCACTGCTGTTCCTTATTTATGTAAATGATATGCCTTCTAGTATTACAGGTGATTCAAAAATATTTCTGTTTGCTGATGACACCACCTTGGTAGTGAAGGATCTTGTGTGTAATATTGAAACATTATCAAATAATGTAGTTCATGAAGTAAGTTCGTGGCTTGTGGAAAATAATTTGATGCTAAATCACAGTAAGACTCAGTTTTTACAGTTTCTAACCCACAATTCAACAAGAACTGACATTTTAATCAGACAGAATGGGCATGTTATAAGCGAGACGGAACAGTTCAAGTTCCTAGGCGTACGGATAGATAGTAAGGTGTTGTGGAAAGCCCATGTTCAGGATCTTGTTCAGAAACTAAATGCCGCTTTATTTACCATTAGAACAGTATCTGAAATAAGTGACATTTCAACACGAAAAGTAGTATACTTCGCATATTTTCATACGCTTATGTCATACGGTATTATTTTTTGGGGTAATTCTTCTGATTCAAAAAGGGTATTTTTGGCTCAAAAACGGGCTGTTCGAGCTATGTATGGTGTAAGTTCGAAAACCTCTTGTCGACCCCTATTCAATAGTCTGGGAATTTTGACATTGCCCTCACAGTATGTATTTTCTTTAATGTCGTTTGTTGTTAGCAATATTAGCTTATTCCCAAGAGTTAGCAGCTTTCACTCAGTTAATACTAGGCAGAAATCAAATCTGCATGTGGAATGCACTTCCTTGACTCTTGTGCAGAAAGGAGTGCAGTATTCTGCTGCATCCATTTTCAATAAGCTACCACAAGAACTCAAAAATCTTAGCAGTAGCCCAAACACTTTTAAGTCTAAACTGAAGAGTTTCCTCATGGCTCACTCCTTCTATTCTGTCGAGGAGCTCCTGGAAGAGATAAAAAATTAAGCAAATTCCAGTGTTACATTCTTGATTTTCTTTATTTAAACTAACGACTTGTTTCATTTTATGTGTTTCTACAATCGTGTTATAATTTCATGTATTGACTCGTTCCATGACCATGGAGACTTCTCCTAAATGTGGTCACACGGAACAATAAATAAATAAATAAAAAATAAAAAAAAACATCACACACATCCATGCCCAATGTAGGATTCGAACCTGCGACCGTATCGGTCGCGCGGTTCCAAATTGTAGCGCCTAGAACCGCTCGGCCACTCTGGCCGGTCGTCGCAGTTCCTCTCCTGTCAAGTTAATGGTAATCACATGATATTAGAGGAGTGATTCTGTGATATTTCGTCCCACGCGGACAAACTGTTAATGTTCTGTACTGCTGTCCCATTCGGAGTATTCGGAAGAAACGTCCTGAAGGTCTATACGATGCATAAATTTTTTCAGAACAACTAGAGCGTCCATATTGCAGCGCGTGTGTGCAATCTGTTCGTGTGATGGGGATAGGAAGTACTGGAGCATCCACCATATCCACCAGACTTATCACGTCATGATTATGACCTTGTATCAAAACTGGAACAGCCACTGCACGGAACACGCTTTCGAATACGTGAAGACATTGCCACGGCACTGACGCGTGAGACCCGACGATTCTCTCTTGTGAGGCCACGGGTATTCGGCGTCTACCACAGCGGTTGCTGTGTGGTGGATTCGCTGGGAGACTATTTCGAGGGCTCTATGACGGACGGAGCAAGGAGGACATCAAAAGCAGACTCGCTATGGCAAAAAGGGCACTTCTGGCCAAGAGAAGTCTACTAATATCAAATACCGTCCTTAATTTTAGGAAGAAATTTCTGAGGATGTACGTCTGGAGTACAGCATTGTATGGTAGTGAAACATGGACTGTGGGAAAACCGGAACAGAAGAGAATCGAAGTATTTGAGATGTGGTGCTATAGACGAATGTTGAAAATTAGGTGGACTGATGAGGTAAGGAATGAGGAGGTTCTACGCAGAATCGGAGAGGAAAGGAATATGTGGAAAACACTGATAAGGAGAAGGGACAGGATGATAGGACATCTGCTAAGACATGAGGGAATGACTTCCATGGTACTAGAGGGAGCTGTAGAGGGCAAAAACTGTAGAGGGAGACAGAGATTGGAATACGTCAAGCAAATAATTGAGGACGTAGGTTGCAAGTGCTACTCTGAGATGAAGATGTTAGCACAGGAAAGGAATTCGTGGCGGGCCGCATCAAACCAGTCAGTAGACAAAAAAAAAAAAAAAAAAAAAAAAATATGATGTCACAGGCCAGTGTTCCTGCCCTGTACTATTCTGACAGCTAAACACATTTGAAACGACAAAATTTGTCATATTCTTTTTTCTCGTGTTATATATCTATGGCGGTGTATGTGTGTGTGTGTGTGTGTGTGTGTGTGTGTGTGTGTGTGTGTGTTAATCTATCTCAAAAAAAGAAAAAAAAAGCGCATGGCTCGAAGCACTATGGTATGGGACTTAACATCTGAGGTCATCAGTCCCCTAGACTTAGAACTACTTAAACCTAACTAACCTAAGGACATTACACACATCCATGCCCGAGGCAGGATTCGAATCTACGACCGTAGTAGCAGCACGGTTCCGGACAGAAGCGCCTAGAAGCGCTCGGCCACAGCGACCGGCGAAATCTGTCTCCCTACCATTAACGTTTACATATGAACTGATCTTCCATTTGAAAATTTCAGAACTTTATAATTCGTTATCATTTTCGAGACAAAAAATAGCTGCCATAACTTTTGCAATGACCCTCACAGTTTGCTCCATTACGTTGAGAGATGCTGGTGGAGAGTAACGAAGATGTTGTGCTACAAAGTACCATCAGAAATCTCCATCTTGGCAAACCACTGTGAAGTACGTGGCAAAGGGTACTTCCCATTGTGTTGGGCACCTTCCCATTCCATTCACGGTATGGAGTATGGTGAGAATGATTGCTTAAATGCCTCTGTGAGCGCTGTAACTACCCTGCGTGAGAGATAGGTAGGAGGTGTTAGTATATTCCTAAAACCTCACTGGTTCTTGACTTTTTGGGAAATATTCGCAGGACAGTTGGTGTCTATCTACAAGCTCATGCGAGATCAGGTCTTTCAGCATTTCCTTCATGCTCATTTATGGGTCTGCTGTGACTAGGACGACTGAGTGAATGAATGAGATGAGGTACTGGTGTAAGTGAAGCTGTAAGGAAGGGTCGTGAGTCGTGCTGTAGACCACTTCCTCGCAAAAGCCAAACATCCCGTTTCGAGTCCCTGCCTGGCACATACATTTAATATACGAGGATGTTTCAGATCTGTGATCTATCGCGATCCCTTCATTCGATACGTTCGATATCACCTGTCCTAAGTGCTGGGGCTCCACACATTTTAACAACATTCTACGAGGGTTGTCCAGAATGTGAGTAGCGATCGGTCGCGAAATGGAAACCACAGTCAAAACCAGAAAAGTTTAATTTGCAACAGTTCGGTACACTTTCCCCCTACTTCTCTACATAGTCGCCGCTCCAACTTCAAGTGTTGTCGTAGTGTTTTATCAACTTTCCAATATTCCCGTCATAGAAGGCAGCCGCCTGTGCTTTCGGCCAGTTGTCTGCACTGGTCTGCAGCTCGATGTCTGTGGAAAAATTTTGTCTTCATAGCCAGCGCTTCTTGTGAGTAGAGATGAGACTCAGGGAGAGCCAATTATGGACTGTATTGTGGGTGATCAAACACTTCTCATTGGAAACGCTGCAGGAGCGTCTTATTGCCCCTGCAATGTGCAGCCGAGAACTGGCATGAAGAAGGAACTGCTCGACAGTTGTGTTATGTGGGTCGAATGTCACAGGCGAAATCTCTAACCAGGGCCTCATACTTGGCGGGAGACGCTATTCCCTACGCCTCTTTACGGTTTTACTGTTCACTCAAAACTGAAAAGAGCGACACGATACCATCAATGGGCGTGTCCATAAAATCCAGAATATACGGGGTGTTCAAAATGTCTCTCCGCAGTGCCGTATGATCGTTCGCCTGCCTGGGTTACTTCCCTTCAAGTGCACTCACTGTTTCGTTTATCTCAGCCAGCGTCAGTAGTATCGTTGGTGTGTCTCGTTACGTGTTGACGTGAACGTTTAAGTTTAGTTCCTTTGTTCGTTTGTTTTGTTTTTGCCACTGTTGAAATGTTAACCATTGAAGAACGTGTGTTTTTAGTCGAACAAGTGTTCGAAGCGGGCGGTAAATACACAGTTTCAGTTCGTCAGACATTTAATTCAGTTTTCCCGGAGACAACATTCCCACATCGCGATACTGTGCGAGATTTGACTAACAAATTTCGAAGTGCGGGTTCAATGACAGATGCACCGAGAAGTGGTCCTCCTAACGTTTTGTCTGAGGATAAACTAATCCATATTTCCTATAAAATGTCCATGAGTCCGAACAAGTCAGTAACAAAACTCGCCCAGGAAATCGATGTTAGTGTCGGAACGGCCCACACAGCTGTAACGAAAAAAATAGTTTTCTCATACAAATTGACAGTCGTGCAAGAAATGAAAAATACTGATCATGGTAAGAGACTGCATTATTGTCAATGGTTCAAAAATTTCGTTCAAGAAAATGGAAGGGATATTCTTAATGAAACGTTTTCCACTGACGAGGCGTGGTTTCATTTATCTGGGTACATGAACTCGCAAAATTCTCGTATGTGGAGTACTGCAAATCCATTGTGTATTCATGAGGAACCAATTCATTCTGTGAAAATAGGAGTTTGGATTGCAATTTCTAGACGTCGGATTGTGGCTCCCATATTTTTCAACGAAACAATAAACGCACAACGATACGGCAGTGATATTTTGTACCCATTCATGGGAGTACTTGTGTTAAGTGAAATACTGAACAGTTATTTTCAACAAGATGGTGCAACCGCGCATACAGCTCGCGTTTCAATGTCACTGCTTCCTGATGTTTTTGGTGATCGAATAATTTCACAGGGACTTTTGCCTTCACGATTGCCTGACCTAACACCACCTGACTTTTTATTCTGGGGTGCAGCGAAAGCAACTGTCTATAAAAAGCGTCCAAAATCCATCGATGAATTGAAAACTGCGGTATCCACTTTCACTGCTTCTGCTGCAGAAGAAATGTCACAGCTTGTGTTTGGAAACATGATTAGACGAATTGAATTGTGTATTCAACAACAGGGGGGACACTTTCAACAATTTTAATGTGAAAATTTGTAAGTAAATATTGATATTCAATAAACTAATAACTTGTATTTCATCGAGTTTCATTTCGGTATATTAACTGCGGCATGCGTAACGCGCGGCTAACAATCATACTGCACTGCGGAGAGACTTTATGAACACCCCGTACTAACTTGGAGACTTTTAGAGATAGAATATCGTGGTCTGTTGTAAAACTTTTAGCGGCCCTCAGAGTTTTCTTTTTTCCGTCATGCCAGAATTTCAATGAGTGCCTCACTCGTCACTCGTATACATCAAGGCGATATTCGAGTTCTGCCCATGTACGTGTCAACAATTCTGGTTGCTTAATCTGATTCGTACGAAAAGGGTAGCAATGTCAGCGACTAGTGTTGTATACACGCGATCCTTGATGTAGCCCCACAAAAAGTAGTCTACTGGCGTACCATTGCGAGAACGCGAGGGCCATGCCATAGGTCCAGCACCATCCATCCACCTCTCAGGAAATGCGCCGTTCAGCACGTCCTGGGCCTCCAAACTCCAATGTGGTGGTGTACCATTATGCTGGACTATGATGGACGGCTGATGCTCTTCGTTTTGTTCGAGTGCGTCCAAGTTTACATTTCCCATTATGTTTTCCCATCTGAAGAACAATGGGCATATCGCCCTATTAAGCACTAGGACAAACTAAACATTAAGCTTCGTGCTCTCGCGGATATGTTTATGTGTTATAAGGGTTTTGGGAGTCCCAAATTTTAGTATTGTGGCGATTCACATGTCCAGATGTTGAACGAAGGTTCAGCTGAAAAAATAATAATCTTTGACAGAATGGAACACGCAAAAGCATACCGCAAGGGACGATCGCTTGGCTGCAGTTCTTGTGCATTTTGTACGCGGAAAGATGTAACAGTTTATGTAACACTTTATGAACAGTTGATTTTGCTTCCGGCAGTTGACTTCTGGACGCTGCATCTAAACATACCGCGCTCTACAAACACGTGAGTGAATCGCAAGGTAAGTCCACTTCGAGGAAGGTCTTTGACTCTGGCTCTCTCTACAAAGCCTTTCAGCCACCTCGGTATACTTTTTTGCTCGTGGTGCTGAAGTGAAGTGGCCAGCCCGGTCTCCTGATTTGATCCCTCTTGATTTTTTTCTGCCGGGATCAATCAAACATAAAGTGTATGCTGAAATACCAACTACGCCAGACGATATGAAGCAACGTATCATCGAAGCGTGCGCTTATATCTCACGTGACACCATCGCAGCCGTTCACAGATAATTCGAACGGCGACTACAAATGTACATTGCAGCAGAGGGGAAGCATTTTGAGCACATGCTTCAGTTAAGTTTCGTATCATGTACAGTATGTATTTTGCTTCTTTGTCTGTATTTGGTCTGTATTGTGAACAATAGTAAATATTTTCAACTAAAAAATACGTACGAAATAAATGTGACCAATAAATTTACATTTGTATTTCTGTTACCCAAAATGTATTAACATCTTGTAGTATTTTAATACCCTACGTTGTCTACTGTTTTGGTATCACAGGTGTCAAATAATATTGCCCGACATCATCAGTTAACTTTTGCGGAAAATATCGCAATATATCTTACTATTGTCGGGTAAATAGGAGTGTTTGTGTAAGGACGGACTCGCGACGTCTACCACGTACTCTACATAACAGGAAACGTCGCATTGGACAACGCCGCTTCGAGGGACGAACACGATACGAGAACGTATCTGTGTCTCAAAATCCATTCGCCTAAATATTATGATATACACATATTTGATCATGTTACGCTAAAATTTAACATAGGGTTCCATTAAAAAAACAAAAGATGCCCTCATATCTCTGTAAAACGAAATAGCACAAACATGAAATGTGATGTATTCAAGAAGGCTCTGTCCTTGCAATTCACTGTCCAAACGGTATCTTTGTATCTATGCGGTTGGGAAGATACAAGGGGTGCTACGACTTAGCTGCCTCACCCTTATAACAATTCGAGTTAAGCGCTTTGAAAAACACGAAGTCAATTCGGCCACCGCCTATGTTCGACGTCAACATTCAATAATCACTCACAGTTGGCAAGTGCCAGCACTAGCACTAGAGAGTGTATAAAGTGTGTCAGGAGAGGCACGGGAGACTGTTCAGGTGTAATGCGGCAACGGAGCGATTTACCTGACGACCAAACGCGCAATATCATTCGCTTTCAGGCCAAGGGTGGAAGCATTTCCGAAATGGCTGAGTTTGTAAACTGTTCGCTTGGCCCCAAGGTTAAAGTATATCGTGCATGGCAAAATGGCGCTATCCAAAACCATCGCCGAGGCAACTGTGGTCCACCATGAGCCACAGATAACAGGGATGAACAACGGCTGCGGAGATGCATATGGGCGGATAGACGTGCAACTGTTGAGCAACTGACCGCCCAGATGGACCAAGGGTCTACCTACAGTGTCTCCTCAACGACCCTTCGGCGAACATTGCTACGTATGGGCTTTTGCAGCAGGCGCCTGGTCATGCAACCATACTCATTGCTGTTTATCTACGACGAAGGCTGGAATTTGCACACCAATACCGCAGCTGGACGTCCACTGACTAGCGACAGGTGGGCTTTTCAGACGAATAACGTTTTATGCTCCATCGGTATGAAACTTCTGATAGCAAATACCCTGCAACAGCTGTTGGAAGAGTTCAGATTGGAGGGCATTCGCAGGATCGTCTCCCCATTATGGAAGCCACAATGGATCTACAGGGTGGTCCATTGATAGTGACCGGGCCAATTATCTCACGAAATAAGCATCAAACGAAAAAACTACAAAGAATGAAACTCGTCTAGCTTGAAGTGGGAAACCAGATGGCGCTATGGTTGGCCCGCTAGATGGCGCTGACATAGGTCAAACGGATATCAACTGCGTTTTTTTTAAATAGGAACCTCCATTTTTATTACATATTCGTGTAGTACGTAAAGAAATATGAATGTTTTAGTTGGACCACTTTTTTCGCTTTGTAATAGGTGGTGCTGTAATAGTCACAAACGTATAAGTACGTGGTATCACAGGTCCCGGCGGAGGTTCGAGTCCTCCCTCGGGCATGGGTGGGTGTGTTTGTCATTAGGATAATTTAGGTTAAGTAGTGTGTAAGCTTAGGGACTGATGACCTAAGCAGTTAAGTCCCATAAGATTTCACACACATTTTTGAATGTGGTATCACTTAACATTCCGACAGTGCGGACGCTATTTGCTTCGTGATACATTACCCGTCTTAAAATGCACTGTTTACCAACTGCGTAAAAGGTCGATATCATGTTGATGTACAGCTATTGTGATCAAAATGCCCAACAGGCGTGTGCTATGTATGCTGCTCGGTATCCTGGACGACATCATCCAAGTGTCCGGACCGTTCGCCGGATAGTCACGTTATTTAACGAAACAGGAAGTGTTCAGCCCCATGTGAAACGTCAGCCACGACCTGCAACAAATGATGATGCCCAAGTATGTGCTTCAGCTGCTGTTGCGGCTAATCCGCACATCAGTAGCAGACAAACTGCGTGATAATCGGGAATCTCAAAAACGTCGGTGCTGAGAATGCTACATCAACATCGATTGTACACGTACCATATTTCTATGCACCAGGAATTGCATGGTAACGAATTTTAACGTAGTGTACAGTTCTGCCACTGGGCACAAGAGAAATTACGGGACGATGACAGATTTTTTAGACCCGGAACATTTAGTGACGAAGCGTCACTCACCAACAGCGGTAACGTAAACCGTCATAATATGCACTATTGGGCAACGGAAAATCCACGATGGCTGCGACAATTGGAACATCAGTGACCTTGGCGGGTTAATGTATGGTGCGGCATTATGGGAGGAAGGATAATTGGCCCCCATTTTATCGATGGCAATCTAAATGGTGCAATGTATGCTGATTTCCTACGTAATGTTCAACCGATGTTACTACAAGATAATGGCGATGTACTTCCAACATGATAGATGTCCGGCTCATAGCTCGCGTGCGGTTGAAGCGGTATTGAATAGCATATTTCATGACAGGTGGATTGTTCGTCGAAGCACCATACCATGGCACGCACGTTCACCGGAGCTGACGTCCCCGGATTTATTTCTGTGGGGAAAGTTGAAGGATATTTGCTATCGTGATCCACCGACAGCGTCTGACAACATGTGTCAGCGCATTGTCAATGCATGTGCGAACATTACGGAAGGCGAACTACTCGCTGTTGAGAGGAATGTCGTTACACGTATTGCCAAATGCATTGAGGGTGACGGACATCATTTTGAGCATTTATTGTATTAATGTGGTATTTACAGGTAACCGCGCTGTAACAACATGCGTTCTCAGAAATGATAAATTCACAAAGGTACATGTATCACATTGGAACTACCGAAATAAAACGTTCAAATGTACCTACGTTCTGTATTTTAATTTAAATAACCTACCTACTACCAACTGTTCGTCTAAAATTGTGAGCCATATGTTTGTGATTATTACAGCGCCATCAATCACAAAGCGAAAAAAGTGGTCCAACTAAAACATTCATATTTCTCTACGTACTACACGAATATGTAATAAAATATGGGGTTTCCTATTCAAAAAAACGCAGTTGATATCCGTTTGACCTATGGCAGCGCCATCTAGCGGACCAACCATAGCGCCATCTGGTCTTCCCCTTCGGACAAGTTTCGTTCATTATAATTTTTCGTTTGACGCTTATTTCGTGAGATATTTGGCCCGGTCACGATCAATGGACCACCCTGTATACAGTAGGCATCTATCCTTGGGTACCATTTCCATCCCTACATGCAGTTTAGTTTCCCTTGCCACGACAGCATCTGCCGGCATGCCAATGCAACACGTCACACACCTCGCAATGTGCGTGCGCAGTTCGAATAGCACCCTGACCATCAAACTCCCCAAATTTAAACCAATGGAGAATCTGCAGGACCACTTCGATCGGGCTGCTCACGCCATGTATCCTGAAACCTCGCGCAGCTGGTCACGGCACTGGAGTCGTCGTGTCTCCACATCCTGTCAGTATCTTCATGAACCTCAATGACTCTCTTCCTGCATGTCGCACAGGTGTCCACGCTGCAGAATGTGATTATTCAGCCTTTTGACAGGTGGACACATCAATGTGACTAGTCAGCATAGTTGCTGCAGCACGTAAGCCACCTCGTAACAGCAGCTATTTCTGTGGTAGAGGGTTCTCTTCCTGCCACATTTAAATGTTTGGGGACAAGTGCACTTGGTGAAAATAATAGTACCGATTCTCGAGGACTGTGTTAGACATCCCGAGAGAAAGTGACTGAAGTTGAAACTTACTGACAGATGAAAAACTATGTAACAAACTCGATCTCAAATTCGCACCTTACTTTCTACGCAGAACTCATAATTGCAACTTACAGTTTTACCTCTACCTATGCCTCTTCTCTTGCCATCGAAACTTTACGCAGGCACTCCTGCATAACTTGCTGGACAAGAACTCCTGAAAAACTGGATATTGTGGAGAGATAGCTTAACCACCACCTGGGGGATTGCTTCCGGAATGAGTCTTTCACTCTGCACCGGAGTGTGTTCACTGGTTTCAAATTTCCTTGCACGTTACAACTGTGTGCCAGTCTGCGACTCGAACACGGAATTTTAGACTGGTGCGGGAAATACTCTCACCGATTGAGATACACAGATACGGAACACCCTGCCGGCACATCTATCCTAATTCCAAATTCCGCAGAAACTCTCCTAGCCGGCCAGAGTGGCCGATCGGTTCTAGGCGCTGCAGTCTGGAACCGCGCGACCGCTACGGTCGCAGGTTCGAATCCTGCCTCGGGCATGGATGTGTGTGATGTCCTTAGGTTAGTTAGGTTTAAGTAGTTCTAAGTTCTAGGGAACTGATGACCTCAGAAGTTAAGTCCCATAGTGCTCAGAGCCGCTTGAACCGTTTTGAAACTCTTCTATCTATGTTGCGGGACTAGCACTCGCGGAAGATATCGATGAAAAATAGTTTAGCCACAACCTCGTAGTTGTTTCCAAAATTAATCTTTCAGTCTACAGCGGAGTGTGGGAAAGTAAGAAAATTTGGCTGTCTGCTGATGCCCATAGTCGAAATTAATTAGTGTTTTGTTTTCTTTCATTGGCTCAAACTGCATTCACAAGGTACTAAAGTCACCAGCAATGTCATAAATATCCTCATAGCTGCTTCATTGATTCACGGGCGTCGCATCGGACACAGTGATGTGGAAGCTGCACAATATTTCAACGGGGCCGCTCCCCGTCGTCTTCAGATGCTTACTGACGTGTTGCTTTTTTTATATTGTGTCACTTTGTTGCACTGGCTTACCAATATATACGCTGACTCGCTAGAAAAGCGCAGGTGCCAAGGGGTGGGGCTATAACATCATTGTAGACGAATCGCAGAGCGCGGCGACATCTCACGCCTCCTGCCTGAGAAACGGGCCACAGTCTTCGCGTGCGCGACGCGGGAAAAGCGCAGCCGCAAATAGCGGCCCGGCGCGCGAGCGGGCAGTGTTGTCGCCCAGTTTAATTGTGCGGACTCGCGATTCCCCGTCTGTGTAGACTCGAATTCGTTCGTCTGCGGCCGACGGTACCTTGTACCGCTAGTGCTCATTCCCATGCCTTGCTGAGTGGAAATCTCGTGTCTCTATTAATCAGGTCGTTACTTATATGTATTTCGATTGCTTCTTTAATTATGGAGTCCCAGTACGAGAAAGCGGACGAAAGGATCTTTGTCTCTTCGTAGCTCCTGCGGTGTCCCGTGTCAAGACGGTGTTCAGCCACAGCAGACTTTTCTGGTTGACCCCCTTTTCTAGCGAATCAGCGCATATATTGGCGAGCCACTGCAGAGAAACGTTAGTAAGCACCTGAAGAAGGCGAGCAGGTGTTTCGTTAGAATATTGTGCAGCTTCCACAACATTATCCGACGAAACGCCCGTGAACCAATGAAGCAGTTAAGACGTCGGTAAAGTCTCAAACAGCACATCCTCAAAGCTATTTCGAAATTCGGATAAACATCTCTTAACCCGTCTTTTTTTTAAAAAATTAAAGAACATCCTAATGGAAGCCCATATCAATACTCTGGAGGGAACTGATGCCACGAATCCTGCAGGGCTGTCCATAAATCCGTAAGAGTACGAGGGGGCGGAGATATCTTCTGAGCAGCACATTGCAAGGCATCCCAGATATGCTCAATAATGTTCATGTCTGGGGAGTTTCGTGGCCAGCGGAAGTGTTTAAACTCAGAAGAGTGTTCCTGGAGCCACACTGTAGCAATTCTGGACATGTGTGGTGTCGAATTGTCCTGCTGGAATTGCCCAATAGACAATAATGGATGCAGGTGATCAAACAGGAAGCTTACGTACGTGTCACGTTCCAGGGGTGCCATATTACTCCAACTGCACACGTCCCACACCGTAACTGAACCTCCAACAGCTTGAAAAGTCCCCTGCTGACATTCAGGGTCGATGCATTCATGAGGTTGTCTCCATACCCGTACACGTCCATCCTCTCGATACAATTTGAAACGAGACTCGTCCGACCAGGCAACATTTTTCCAGTCATCAACAGTCGGGCCCAGAAGAGGCGTAAAACTTTTTGTCGTGCAGTCAGCGGGGGTACACGAGTGGGCTTTCGGCTCAGGAAGCCCATATCGGTGATGTTTCGTTGAATGGTTCGCACGCTGACACTTGTTGATGGCCTAGTATTGAAATCTGAAGCAATTTGCGGGTGGAATGCACTTCTGTCACGTTGAACGATGATTCTCTTCAGTCGTCGTTGGTCCCGTTTTCTGGCCGCATGATGTCGGAGATTTGATGTTTTACCGGATTCCTGATATTCACGGTACACTTTTGAAATGTTCGTACGGGAAAATCCCCACTTTATCGCTGCCTCGGAGATGCTGTGTCCCACCACTCGTGCGCCACCTATAACACCACGTTCAGATTAACCTAGATGTTGATAACCTGCCATTGTAGCAGCAGCAACCAGTCTAACAACTGCGCTAGACTCTTGTTCCTTTTTACAGGCGTGGCCGACCGCAGCGCCACATTGTACCTTACATATCTCTTTATTTGAATACGCATGCCTATACCAGTTTCTTTGGCGCTTCAGTGTATAATGCGTTTCCTAAAATTAAAGTCAGACGAAATAGTGTGATATATGCTTGAGATCTATTTTCATTTCATTTATCATTCTCTCAGATACCATAGTTTGAACACGGTGGTGTTTGTTCACTGGACGCAAGGTAAGCATTGCTTATAATAAACTAGAAAAAAGCCGAAACTATTGGATACATTAAAGTTCAGCAGCATTCCTTGCATCGGTTGACAAAAGCTATGTTATACAGCATTCTCATATCAGTGCTGCTGATGTTTCATGAATTTCAGTTAAGTTCCTAAGTTCGCGCTCACTGTAAGCTGCGATCCAAGCAAGGAGAGATATACAGTAATGCTCAAAAGTATCCGAACGACCTGAATTGCATTTCGCCTGATTCACATGCAACCCACATAACGCAGCTGTCTAGCAGGTCCTCCTATCGCTCCTCGGTACAGACGTTCGACTATTGAAAATGGTTCCAACAAGTCTCCAAGAGAAAACTCTGCTCTGTATCCCAATAACTCAAGACGTAAAGTAATACCACGATACTAGAAATATCAGGGAACACCTTATCAAAGATAAGACTATCCTTAAGCCTTGTAAGCTCACATTTATTGCAATAAATGACATACCTGAAATGTTACCACTCTCATTATTACGTCAGATAGGTTGGTTGGTTGGTTGGTTGTTTGGGGAACGAGACCAGACAGCGTGGTCATCGGTCTCATCGGTTTAGGGAAGGAAGTCGGCCGTACCCTTTCAGAGGAATTATCCCGGCATTTGCCTGGAGTGATTTAGGAAAATCACGGAAAACCCAAATCAGGATGGCCGGACGCGGGATTGAACCGTCGTCCTCCCGAATGCGAGTGCAGTGTCTAACCACTGCCCACCTCGCTCGGTGTCAGATAGGTAATGCACGTAGTAATTTCGTCGTATTCATGATTTCCTCTTCAAAGTAACATACCATACTTGTTATTTAATACAAAATGACATTAAAAATTTAAGTTATTCACGAGCAGCTAGTTGAGAATATGTATGAACTTCAAATAACACGACGAGCCGCCTCGTTCTGCATTTGGATCCAAACCCAGGTCATGCAGACTAAGATTTTTTGACTGACGGAAACTAACAGTCGTTCCTGACTAGTCATACAGAGAGTGATATACCTCGATTTTAGACAGTATCAGTCAGCTAATATCAACTTTAAATTACATAACGTAATGCCGGCCGCGGTGGTCTCGCGGTTCTAGGCGCTCAGTCAGGAACCGCGCGACTGCTACGATCGCAGGTTCGAATCCTGCCTCGGGCATGGATGTGTCTGATGTCCTTAGGTTAGTTAGGTTTAGGTAGTTCTAAGTTCTAGGGGACTTATGACCACAGATGTTGAGTCCCATAGTGCTCAGAGCCATTTGAACCATTTTTTTACATAACGTAAACATTTTTAACGGACGCGAATTCCTACCCAGCATCTATTATTCCTGTTAACGAACTACGAGAGATGTTAAATATTGCTTCTTCACAAGTAACTTACTTGAAATGCCCTGAGGTAAAGCTTTATGTTGGACAGGGATTCGAACCCACAACCTAATCGAATTGTTATCGAAGCACAATCAACTGTGACATATCGGATTTTCTCGGCAGTAGCTAGATGTTTTAACTGAAATGACGAGACGAAACATTACTTTTTTCCTTCCCAGGGCTACAACCCGGCACCTATCGCTGTTATATTGTAGAGAAAACGAACGTTAAATATGGGTTTGTTACACAAGGCAGCGACATGTGAGCCTGTTTGAACTAGAAATAATATGACGAAGAGTTCAGTGCTGACTGGGAATCGAACACCACACATATCGTTGTTGACTACACACTAAGAGACGTCAGATACCGAATTTTTCTCCACCAGCAGCTCGGAATAACATAACAGCGATCTCTCAAACATTTCTGTATCTCACTGGGAGTCAAAAACGTCAGATATCGTTAGTGTTAACAACGAATGAAAAGGCATTAAAAATCAAAATTATTATCCACGAGCAGATAGGTGTTCTCACGCTAGAGCTTGATAAAACATAATGAAAACTTAAGTGCCGGGCCAGGATTTAAACCCATTCACGCGTAATATGTGGAGCTGTTGAGGAATCTGCAGTTTTGAACAAACAACAAATTGTAGTCGAGCTGTATTGTCACGAATGGATCAAATTCCGCGTTAAGGGCGGTCTGAGTTGCATTCCAAGTTCAGGACCAATTTTATCGACATACAGAAGCTCAAATAAAAGATGGAATAAATGTCCTGCGACCCTACATAGCGTTTGTTTCGTCACTAGAAATAAATAACTAGTAGAAGAAAGGTTACTGGTGATAGAGTTCCCACATTTCGCCACTCCTCACTTTATTGTGGTTCAACCTAACGTCTACTTGGTAGAGATGGAATATCATGTTTAATGTGAATTTCAGACCACAATGCCATTATACCTTCTTCACTTGGCGTAGCCAGAAGAGAATAGAATCTGTCTCTCCCTATGAAAAATCATCGGCAGAAGATGGAATCGAACCCAGACCAGCATCATAGGAACCTATCAAGAATCCAAAAGACGACCAAATCTTCTTCTGAGACACTCATTTTTCTATCATAACACCGTTGCGGCACACTCTTTGAGAATTCTGACACACAGGCTCCCTTTAGTGGTTTGCAGCATGTTCAGTACATTCATTTACTTGGTTCACCGAATCGCCATGAACTAGCTTGCCTCGGCTACCCAGTGCATACATTCGACTCTATTTTGTAATCACCGAAATTAAATCACATACCTGCCACCTACACAGAACTGCCAACAGTATAGCATGCAGAAATTTGAATAGGAAGTGTTCCTTTCCATTTGAGTTACTCTATTGCGCTATCTGTTTGTTTAAAACGTCGTGCAGTGCAAAAGCACAGCTGTAACTGTCAGGCCTCGCGCACCTTAGATAATACTCGCGAGTTCTATTGCATTCGCTGCTACATTTTTCTAAAACGCAATTCTGCTGTCTGCTGAAGTTAACAATTTAATGGAACTTTGAACATAGTTCCCTTTTCTTCTCAACCCAAAATAGCCGCGGGTGGAAAGAGGGCTAACTTCTGTGACATTTTGTTCTTTTCAGGTTTAATAGATGGCCAGGCAGCAGATACATCTCGAAGCTTTTGTGTTATGTAGGGCGAGAGTGCATCGTCCCAAAATAGTCAGAAAAGTATTTTCTACATTAGCTGTCGTCTGGTAGCGGCATTTTATTCTTCTTCAAAACTTGGTTGACATCTTTAACTCATTTCGTGTAATCAATAAACTGCATGTGCATTGTCAGACTGTTATAGATAACATCAGAGAATTCGCATATATCGTTGATGTTTAATATCTCTCTCATGTTTAGTATTGTTTTAACAACACTAAAAGAAACCTTGCGAAAATTGTGCACTGTATTATAAGAAATGGAATAAAACTACACACGATAACCTTATGACGAAGTGTCTGTTTTAATAAAAGTGAGCCGCGCAGGATTAGCCGAGCGATCTAAGGCGCTGCAGTCATGGACTGTGCGGCTGGTCCCAGCGGAGGTTCGAGTCCTCCCGTGGGCATGGGTGTGTGTGTGTTTGTCGTTAGGATAATTTAGGTTAAGTAGTGTACAAGTTTAGGGAGTGATGACCTTAGCAGTTAAGTCCCATAAGATTTCACACTCACAATAAAAGTGAGTATCTGTACACAAGCGTGCCTCTTTCAGTACGAATTAGTAAAATTCTACTCACCTAGGTTTCGATTGGGTCTGTGATTAATTGGTATGCTGTGTCATACTCAACAGGTAAGCAAGTGTGACATTTCATAAAGTTACGTATTCCTAGAAACCCAAAATTTGCTTGTCAGCAGCGGAAAGTGGCGTTATCTGTTGTGCAGCAATGTAAGTTTTTCACCATTGGACTACGAGCTGAAAGTATTTTCTTGCGATTTCCTTATCGATGTTTGATCTGACTACTTGTAGCCCTTTCACAAAAGGTATAAAAAGGTTACAGTCAGCGAGAATGGAACCGCGAACCATAACATACGTTTTTTCTCAGGTCAGTACGTCACCACACAGCTAGCGAAGAGTTATGTGTTGAGCCTTCCTCTTACGAGGCCTACTGTTGGCTGGCTCTGAGCACTATGGGACTTAACAGCTGTGGTCATCAGTCCCCTAGAACTTAGAACTACTTAAACCTAACTAACCTAAGGACACCACACACATTCATGCCCGAGGAAGGATTCGAACCTGCGGCCGTAGCAGTCGCACGGTTCCGGACTGCGCGCCTAGAACCGCGAGACCACCGCGGCCGGCGGCCTACAGTTGCTAGAACACGTAAACTGCTATTTAAAGGAAGAGATTAGTTGCAATTTCCACGTGCATCGACGTTCCTGGGCTGAAAATCGTAAATTTACAATCTTTTCTTACACCTCAAGCGATAATAACTCAGATTATTCAACGGAAATGACAGGAAAAATCAAATAAACTTTGAGGCTTAATTCCGTGCACACCAGGAAGTAACTCGTCGATCACAGAGTTGCCAAACATACCTTGCCTAGTTGCCAAATCTCAGTTACTGTACCAGCAGGAAGAAGACGAACCGATGTGATCCTACTGTGGGCCGGGAAGTGACCATAGCTGGCGTCTCAAAGACGTGGCTGCTACGGCCTGGAATACGTAATGCGTCTGATTCGCATTTCTGTAACTAGGTTTAGGGGCTGGAGCGTAGTTACTAATAATACTCAGAGCTGACTGCAAACTAAGCATCATAAATCAGTAACTCTCATAGTTTTTTTATATTTATTTCGTAACTGTACTCAAAACTAAGAAACTCATTCATGGACGTTTTCGTGCCACGCCGATAGTCGAGCACACCAAACAAATAAAAATAAAAAAAGAATGTGTGTGTGAGAGAGAGAGCGAGAGAGAGAGAGCAGAGAGAGAGAGAGAGAGAGTGAGAGAGAGGGGGGGGGGGGGGAGAGTGAGAGAGAGCGAGAGAAAAATTTAAAAAAAAATGAGGGAGAGGGTAAAAAATTGTTGTAATGAAATTGAATACCGGTGTGCAAAGAAATCTTTCATTAAAATGACACGTTCCACATCATTACGAAATGTCGTATTCATAATCTATGGAACAAGTATTAATCTAATCTAATCATATCATATTGCAGATTAGCCGTGAAGAGTCATGAATTACCGAAATTTTCGCCAATATCAGTAACCAAATCTAAACTTGAAAATAATCATTACTCCTATCAAGACCCTTTCATCCCTGCTAACTAACCACGAAATACGTCTGATATGCCTCCATTCGGAAGTAACAAAGTGTGTATGTATTTAAAGACAAAGCTCATGATGTGTAGTTCTGTGACGGAGATATGAACCCAACACGTAACCGGACTGTTAACTAAGTAATATCAAATGTTACCTATCTGTTTTTCTTACCAGCTGCTTGGTGTTTGAATCCAAAATAAGGATACAAATTTTGGTGCCTGAGCGACAATCGATCCGCACTCCTATCGTTCTTCTTTATCGTCCACGAATATGGCTTAAGTATCAATTGCTTACTCACCAACGGTAAGATGTGTGCGTGTTTGACCAGTAATTGTTGGGAACACATGAACAGACATTAAAAATGCACCTCAATTTTCACTAGCAGGCCTTTGTGCACGTGATAGGGCTTGAAATGAAATTATGAATATGTATTTACTGGATCAGGAATCGGACCCACATACTTACCTTTGGAGGAAACCTAGAGAAGATTGCACTCTTGGAAAAAGGAACGAAATGATTGAACTATACTGTTCCGAGCGATTCAGATCCTCGAAAGAGGAGATACGAATTCGTATCACAGTATCACCAAATTTTTCAACGTCTCTAGTTCAATCAAGTACAAGTAAAATAAGAGCCCTGTTCCTTTAAATGGCTATCAGTTCATCAAATAAAATAAAATTTTCTAATGTTAGTAAGTTTAATGGCGCCAGTATTTCTCCGCCTATGTCATTTCCCAATGTAAACCGGCTCTGTCCAATTGGGAATGAAATAACGTGATGTTTAATGCGGATTCTGGATTATAACATCTTTCTCTTGAGGTTACCAGAGGTAATTAAATCTGTTTGTGCCTCTTAAAAGTAAATGCCTGAACCCACGCATTGCACCTGTGATAGTTCGTTCCACCAGACCATTGAGACCATATTTGCCAGCCCCAGGAGTGTGCTGTAACGGATGATGTGCTTAGTTTACAAAATTAGTCACGGCGGAAAAAATGCGAGTCCATTAAATGGTAAAGAAGAAGCAATCTTCTGACGCGGAGATTATGCTATTCTCACGTCAGCAGGATGTAAAGACTCTTCTAGGCATCATAGCCTCGATGTCAAGCCATTTTGAAATTTTCACTAATTCAGGAAATTTCTTAGTTCGAGAAAATCCACTGTGAAGTGTGAAGTTACCGGATAATTAGATTATTATCGTCATTATTACTATCATTTTCTTCATACCGCTGCTGTAACACATGTGCTTGAAGATCATTTAAGGCCTTTTGATGATTATAGAAGTAGTTGCCCATGAACAGTTTCTTTCCCTGTCTACGGAATCCTTTTCATGTTAATATCAAACATCAGCAATTACTCGTAGATTACATTAAAACTAAAGTAATTCATGAAGACGTTACTTGATAACAAAAACGAACTGCCTTTCTTCATTTACTTGCGCCTAGAAATGGCTGTCGAATACTGTCAAACCAAAAGCCAAGGGATCTTACTGCCATCCGATATACGTCGCTGTCAGTTCTTCCATATGATTTGGTCGACGTGACCTGTTTCAAGTTGTGCATGACACAGAATGTTTTAGAAAAGCAATTGTTTTCCTTTGCAATAAACAGAAAGATTTTCATTCTAAGCTATCCAAATTCAAAATTTTCGCAACATTAGTTGAAATTTAATACTCGCTTCTATAATGTAGGAAAGTATTTCACAGTTGCAAAACCTGCATCCGACTCATTGTCATTACACTTAGTCGCTGACCATAAATTCTAGCTCAGAGTGACACCAGATTAAGTATCCTAATGTAGCGAAGACTGTTTGTCAGTGCTCTTTCTCACCGGAAAATACGCAATTCACTCATTGGGCTCCTTAAGCACACTGAAACAGTAATTTCTGTGAGTATGAAATGCATACGGATTGTAGAATTCAGAGGTGCTCTCTCTTCAACTTCTGTATACAATATGCCTAACCTAAATGGGCCCTTTATCATTACAGGCCCTGGGCGGTTTAACATCATACTGACAACAGTAATGTGCTTATACTGACAACCTCACTATTCGTTTTACCTGATTTTGTAATCATTTAAATAAAACAATATGACCTTCCGGTGGGAGACATTTCGTCCCCCTTTTCCTTGTGTGAAATTTGTCAGTAAGCTTTTTGCCTTCCAACCAGCGAAATGTGGCAGAGTACGGCTGGTAAACGATTCACAAACCACGATTTAGTGCCGTCAAGATTCTTTCTTTAAACATTGGCGTAGCTGAAGGAATTTAGTTTCTTCTTAAACCGTCTTACGCAGCAACGTTCACAGATATCTCAAGTAGGAAAAGCTCTTTATCCAGGTACAAAGTTTGTAAAACAAACTTCCCACTATTTGTGTCAGGTTGATCTTTTCGTCTGATAGCACTGCGCACGTATTTAGTCTAAGAAGTGTCACAAGTAGTGTTCCTGTAGTTGTGGGAATCATTGGTTGAAAACGAGTTTAACACCAGTGGGTACAGCACTGATTAATATTCATAATGATTATCAACCTAAGTCTAAGTTCATCCACAAACTGAGGCGTATTTATAGTATTGAAGCTAGACTGTGTATCCTTGTCTTCCTTGAGTGGGCATCGGAAGGCGTTTACACACACGTATTCAATAAAATGAATACTTCGAATGCTATAGTTAACGTTGCTCTCATAAACTAATTTTGTTTTTTAATTCTTCTGGTTCTTAAGCGTGCAATATGTGTTGTAGATACAGTCTTAGAGAAAAAAACTGACCGCCGAGTCGTTCACATAAGGTGGACAATACAGTCGTGCTCCCCTATGAATTTTATGTTTGGCAGTATGCTCGATCTGGCAACATTGTAGACTGCTACACTTCCAGGAGGAACTCTTGACTGCAGTCTGAGTACATATCTCTTGTCTATGACCGTAGTCTTGAGGGAAAATGCGAGACTAGCTAATACGACGTCTGGTAACCAAAAGCCACATCGATAAAAAAATTTATCACAGAAGCAAGCTAAACACAAATATTTCTTGCACCATGCGCAACACACAAACGAAATCTCGCTGCACTGCCGTGTTGTACGATATATTGCACGGAAAATATATCTGATTCATGTTGCTAAATACAGCTCTATCAGATATCAATCTGGATGCGTACAAAGTGTATAAAAGTATATTTTGAAATACGCAGAAAGACACCTAGAGGTATTTGACCGATACATAGCCATGATCAAGATTGTAATTAGGGTCGACAGCATCGTCGTCTACCACCTTGACAGCTCGAACGGTGACAGTGCTCGGCCGGTTACTTACGTTTACTGGTATCAGAGCTACAGCATGAAAACACAAAAATATTAATAACCCGAAGATCATTAACTTTGGAACCCATAAAATGTAAAGCAGTCATCAGTCGGAAGAGTGGTTTGAACACCACAGTGCTTTAATAGGCACGGTTTTGTTGGAGGTGGTATGCCGTTGCTTTCCTCCGACCTTTGAGTTGACCTACACAGCCAGTTAATTGGGGAACCTACAGTTAAACATAGCTTTCGGACCACAGTACAACTTATCACGTCAACAAACACTTCCCGAGGGGAAATAAGTGTAAAACGACACATAAAAATCGTGGGACTGAACCTGAGTCCTTCATATCCGTAGTCTTGCTCTTTATCACTTCGCCACCACGTAGCTACTACTGTGGTTTCTGCTTGGCATTAAAATTAAGGATCTCTCGTTTGTGCCTGCGTTGGCACTTGCATGTCCCTTAGGAGACCATACATTTGGGATTATCCTCGCATACGTGTGTGTAAACGCCTTCCGATGCCCACTCAAGGAAGACAAGGATACACAGTCTAGCTTCAATACTACAAATACGCCTCAGTTTGTGGATGAACTCAGACTTAGGTTGATAATCATTATGAATATTTATCAGTGCTGAACCCACTGGTGTTAAACTCGTTTTCAACCAATGATTCCCACAGCTACAAGAACACTACTTGTGATACCTCTTAGACAAAATACTTACGCAGTGCTATCAGACGAAAAGATCAACCTGACACAACCAGTAGGAAGTTTGTTTTACAAACTTCGTACCTGGATAAAGAGCTTTTCCTATTTGAGATATCTGTGAACGTTGCTGCGTAAGACGATTTAAGAAGAAACTAAATTTCTTCAGCTACGCCAATGTTTAAAGAAAGCGTCTTAACGGCACTAAACGTGGTTTGTGAATCGTTTACCGGCCGTACTCTCGCAACAGTATAGTTCAATCATTTCGTTCCTTTTTCCAAGAGTGCAATCTTCTCTAGGTCTCCTCCAAAGCTAAGTGTGTGGGTCCGATTCCTGATCCAGTAAAAAAATATTCATAATTTCATTTCAAGCACTATCACGTGCACAAAGGCCTGCTAGTGAAAATTGAGGTGCATTTTTAATGTCTGTTCATGTGTTCCCAACAATTACTGGTCAAACACGCACACATCTTACCGTTGGTGAGTAAGCAATTGATACTTAAGCCATATTCGTGGACGATAAAGAAGAACGATAGGAGTGCGGTTCGATTGTCGCTCAGGTACCAGAATTTGTATCCTTATTTTGGTTTCAGACACCTAGCAGCTGGTAAGAAAAACAGATAGGTAACATTTGATATTACTTAGTTAACAGTCCGATTACGTGCTGGGTTCATATCTCCGTCACAGAACCACACATCATGAGCTTTGTCTTTAAATACATACACACTTTGTTACTTCCGAATGGAGGCATATCAGACGTATTTCGTGGTTAGTTAACAGGGATGAAAGGGTCTTGATAGGAGTAATGATTTATTACAAAAACTGTCGTCTTTTATTTTCAAGTTTAGATTTGGTTACTGATATTGGCGAAAATTTCGGTAATTCATGACTCTTCACGGCTAGTCAGCAATATGATATGATTAGATTAGATTAATACTTGTTCCATAGATCATGAATACGACATTTCGTAATGATGTGGAACGTGTCATTTTAATGAAAGATTTCTTTACACACCGGTATTCAATTTCTTTACAACAATTTTTTACCCTCTCTCTCATTCTTTTTTAATTTTTCTCTCGCTCTCTCTCTCTCTCTCTCTCTCTCTCTCTCTCTCTCTCTCTCTCTCTCTCCCTCTCTCTCTCTCTCTGCTCTCTCTCTCTCGCTCTCTCTCTCACACACACATTCTTTTTTTATTTTTATTTGTTTGCTGTGCTCGACTATCGGCGAGGCACGAAAACGTCCATGAATGAATTTCTTAGTTTTGAGTACAGTTACTAAATAAATATAAAAAAACTATGAGAGTTACTGATTTATGATGCTTAGTTTGCAGTCAGTTCTAAGTATTATTAGTAACTACGCTCCGGTCCCTAAACCTAGTTACAGAAATGCGAATCAGACGCATTACGTATTCCAGGCCGTAGCAGCCACGTCTTTGAGACGCCAGCTATGGTCACTTCCCGGCCCACAGTAGGATCACATCGGTTCGTCTTCTTCCTGCTGGTACAGTAACTGAGATTTGGCAACTAGGCAAGGTATGTTTGGCAACTCTGTGATCGACGAGTTACTTCCTGGTGTGCACGGAATTAAGCCTCAAAGTTTATTTGATTTTTCCTGTCATTTCCGTTGAATAATCTGAGTTATTATCGCTTGAGGTGTAAGAAAAAATTGTAAATTTGCGGTTTTCAGCCCAGGAAAGTCGATGCACGTAGAAATCGCAACTAATCTCTTCCTTTAAATAGCAGTTTACGTGTTCTAGCAACTGACGCCCTCGTAAGAGGCTGTGTGGTGACGTGCTGACCTGTGAAAAAGCGTAAGTTATGGTTCGCGGTTCCATTCTCGCTGACTGTAACCTTTTTATCCCTTTTGTGGAAGAGCTACAAGCAGTCAGATCAAACATCAATAAGGAAATCGCAAGAAAATACTTTCAGCTCATAGTCCAATGGTGAAAAACTTACAATGCTTCATAACAGGTAACGCCACTTTCCGCTGCTGACAAGCAAATTTTGGGTTTCTAGGAATACATAATTTTATGAAATGTCACATTTACATACCTGTTGAGTATGACACAGCATACCAATTAAACACAGAAACAATCGAAATCTAGGTGAGTAGTATTTTACTAATTCGTACTGAAAGAGGCACGCTTGTGTACAGATACTCACTTTTATTGTGTGTGTGAAATCTTATGGGACTTAACTGCTAAGGTCATCAGTCCCTAAACTTGGACACTACATAACCTAAATTATCCTAACGACAAACACACACACACCCATGCCCACGGGAGGACTCGAACCTCCGCTGGGACCAGCCGCACAGCCCATGACTGCAGCGCCTTAGACCGCTCGGCTAATCCTGCGCGGCTCACTTTTATTAAAACAGACACTTCGTTATAAGGTTATCGTGTGTAGTTTTATTCCATTTCTTATAATACAGTGCACAATTTTCGTAAGGTTCTTTTAGTGTTGTTAAAACTATACTAAACATGAGAGAGATATTAAACATCAACGATATATGCGAATTCTCTGATGTTATCTATAACAGTCTGACAATGCACATGCAGTTTATTGATTACATGCATGTAGAAAACTTGTTCTCAGTTAAAGATGTCAAACAAGATTTGAAGAAGAATAAAATGCCACTACCAGACGACAGCTAATGTACAAAATACTATTCTGACTATTTTGGCACGATGCACTCTCCCCACTTTAATAATTGTAGCAGCGAATGCAATAGAACTCGCGACGTATTATCTACGGTGCGCGAGGCTTACTGTTAATGCTACTAGCTGTTATGTAGCTACTAACCTGCAGAACTTCCGCATTCTACAGTGCTGTGAGATAATGGAAATGGATCTGGACTTCTAAGAGCCTGACAGTTACAGCTTTTCTTTTGCACTGCACGACGTTTTCAACAAACAGATAGCGCAATAGAGTAACTCAAATGGAAAAGAACACTTCCTATTTAAATTTCTGCATGCTATACTGTTGGCAGTTCTGTGTAGGTGGCAGCTACGTGATTTAATTGCGGTGATTACAAAATAGAGTCGAATGTATGCACTGGGTAGCCGAGGCAAGCTAGTTCATGGCGATTCGGTGAACCAAGTAAATGAATGTACTGAACATGCTGCAAACCACTACAGGGAGCCTGTGTGTCAGAATTCTCAAAGAGTGTGCCGCAACGGTGTTATGATAGAAAAATGAGTGTCTCAGAAGAAGATTTGGTCGTCTTTTGGATTCTTGATAGGTTCCTATGATGCTGGTCTGGGTTCGATTCCATCTTCTGCCGATGATTTTTCATAGGGAGAGACAGATTCTATTCTCTTCTGGCTACGCCAAGTGAAGAAGGTATAATGGCATTGTGGTCTGAAATTCACATTAAACATGATATTCCATCTCTACCAAGTAGACGTTAGGTTGAACCACAATAAAGTGAGGAGTGGCGAAATGTGGGAACTCTATCACCAGTAACCTTTCTTATACTAGTTATTTATTTGTAGTGACGAAACAAACGCTATGTAGGGTCGCAGGACATTTATTCCATCTTTTATTTGAGCTTCTGTATGTCGATAAAATTGGTTCTGAACTTGGAATGCAACTCAGACCGCCCTTAACGCGGAATTTGATCCATTCGTGACAATACAGCTCGACTACAATTTGTTGTTTGTTCAAAACTGCAGATTCCTCAACAGCTCCACATATTACGCGTGAATGGGTTCGAATCCTGGCCTGGCACTTAAGTTTTCATTATGTTTTATCAAGCTCTAGCGTGAGAACACCTATCTGCTCGTGGATAATAATTTTGATTTTTAATGCGTTTTCATTCGTTGTCAACACTAACGATATCTGACGTTTTTGACTCCCAGTGAGATACAGAAATGTTTGAGAGATCGCTGTTATGTTATTCCGAGCTGCTGGTGGAGAAAAATTCGGTATCTGACTTCTCTTAGTGTGTAGTCAACAACGATATGTGTGGTGTTCGATTCCCAGTCAGCACTGAACTCTTCGTCATATTATTTCTAGTTCAAACAGGCTCACATGTCACTGCCTTGTGTAACAAACCCATATTTAACGTTCGTTTTCTCTACAATATAACAGCGATAGGTGCCGGGTTGTAGCCCTGGGAAGGAAAAAAGTAATGTTTCGTCTCGTCATTTCAGTTAAAACATCTAGCTACTGCCGAGAAAATCCGATATGTCACAGTTGATTGTGCTTCGATAACAATTCGATTAGGTTGTGGGTTCGAATCCCTGTCCAACATAAAGCTTTACCTCAGGGCATTTCAAGTAAGTTACTTGTGAAGAAGCAATATTTAACATCTCTCGTAGTTCGTTAACAGGAATAATAGATGCTGGGTAGGAATTCGCGTCCGTTAAAAATGTTTACGTTATGTAAAAAAATGGTTCAAATGGCTCTGAGCATTATGGGACTCAACATCTGTGGTCATAAGTCCCCTAGAACTTAGAACTACCTAAACCTAACTAACCTAAGGACATCAGACACATCCATGCCCGAGGCAGGATTCGAACCTGCGATCGTAGCAGTCGCGCGGTTCCTGACTGAGCGCCTAGAACCGCGAGACCACCGCGGCCGGCATTACGTTATGTAATTTAAAGTTGATATTAGCTGACTGATACTGTCTAAAATCGAGGTATATCACTCTCTGTATGCCTAGTCAGGAATGACTGTCTGTTTCCGTCAGTCAAAAAATCTTAGTCTGCATGACCTGGGTTTGGATCCAAATGCAGAACGAGGCGGCTCGTCGTGTTATTTGAAGTTCATACATATTCTCAACTAGCTGCTCGTGAATAACTTAAATTTTTGATGTCATTTTGTGTTAAATAACAAGTATGGTATTTTTCAAGAAGGGCCAAAAATCTTTAACTTCTGTGAGTGTGAAACATATCGTGTCGCGTGAACTAAATCTGTCATGAAGTGCAGAAAGCTCATTTTACGTCAAACGATTGTTTGCTATCCAGTTATCATGTTTAAAATTTTTAAAATACGTTATTTTATTAGCTAAACGTAAATCACTTTCACTTGCACATGCGAAGTACATATTTTCATGCTATTAATATCATCGGCATGTGACTAAATCCAGCGTACCCAACGAGTTATGAAATGAAGTTGGAAAATGTCTACAAAAAAAAAAAAAAAAATAATCTTATATCCCAATAATGCGCATGAAACGAAAACTACAAATCTGAGATAGAAGGTAGACCGAATGATTTTTCATTTTCATCTAAGTGTAGGAACAAGCTGTAAAATATGAGAAAAGCTTGTTATTAGGTTGGTACGCAAGTTAGTAGTAGTTTTTTTATTTTTATTTTTATTTTTATTTTTTATTTTATTTTATTTTATTTTTTTTTTTTTTGCATCTTGGTATTCCATTAGCTCTGGGTTTATTTATCAATTGTCGTTTTTTTTATTTGTAGATGATCGTTTGCTATGTGAGTTTACATATTTTCATTTTGTCATTTGGAGTTAGTGAGTGCAGCTGTGGATGCCAGAAAACGGAGTGCCAAGTGAAGAAATAGGGACATTTTCGACATCTTCTTCCGTTTTTTTAAATGGGGTGGTGACAACAGTGGAGACGACCAGGAGCATTTGCACCGTGTTCGGGAATAATACCACTGAACAGAGCACGGCAAGAAAATGGTTTGGTAGTTTTAAGGAGGATTATTTTGAAATTAGTGACTCTCCACGTTCAGGAAGATTTTTGGGGTTTGATGAAGATCGTTTAAACGCATTAATGCAAAATGCTCCACGTCAGAGCATTCAGGAACTGGAAAATGTAATGGACTGGGATCATTCCACCATCGTGCGACTTTTGCGTGCAGTGGGGAAGCTTCAAAATCGGGTGCACGGCTACCGTATGCTTTAATCTAAAATCACAAAAATCAGCAGATGGCATATGTGCGTCTGTGATTGCTCATCATCATTTGGCTCGTGAACAACATCGAACGTTCCTATACTGTATCATTACTTGTGACGAGAAATGGCGTCTTTATGCTAACATACGGAAAAGAATGGAACGGTTGGACCGAAAGAAAACAGCATCTCCCTGTGCAAAGACCTGCGCTTATTCAAAAAAGATAATTTTATGCATCTGGTGGAACATAGACGGTGTGGTGTACTACGAATTGCTTCTCCGAGGTGTAACCATCACTACTGACGTTCATTGTCAACAACTAGGATTGGTTTAAAAAATGGCTCTGAGCACTATGGGACTTCACTTCTAAGGTCATCAGTCCCCTAGAACTTAAAACTACTTAAACCTAACTAACCTAAGGATATCACACACATCCATGCCCGAGGCAGGACCGTAGCGGTCACGCGGTTCCAGACTGTAGCGCCTAGAACCGCTCGGCCACCTCGGCCGGCCAACAACTAGGATTCCTTGCAGACTCAGTCCAAGAACAACGACCAGGGAAGCTGCGTGAGGTGATGCTACTCCATAATAATGCCTGCCCGCATTCTGCTAGAGTAACGAAGAAGGCTACACAGGAGTTGGCTTGGGAAGTCATTCCTCACTCACCTTATTTGCCTGATCTTGTGCTCTCGCAGTTTCACCTTTCCCGCTCTCTATCGAACGATGTTCAAGGAACTTTCTTTCTGGATTGAAATGAGCTCCGAACATGTCTCGACGAGTTCTTCGCCTCAAAATCACGTGATTTCTACAGTCGCGGAATCGAAAAACTACCCCGGTGTTGACAGACTTGTGAATGGTGGAGGAGAATGTTATGTGTATCTCTTATAAATGATAATTAATTGAAACCCTCAGCTGTCGACAGGTGTTGTTGATATACCTTGATGGAGACAGTTGAAAATGTGTGCCCCGACTGGGACTCGAATCCGGGACTCCTGCTTACGTGGCATCTGAGCCACTGAGGACACAGATGAATAGCTCGACTGCAGGGTCTTATCCCTTGCACGCCTCCCGGGAGACCCACATTCCCAACTGTCCACAATCTACAGGGTTATTACAAATGATTGAAGCGATTTCACAGCTCGACAATAACTTTATTATTTGAGATATTTTCACAATGCTTTGCACACACATACAAAAACTCAAAAAGGTTTTTTAGGCATTCACAAATGTTCGATATGTGCCCCTTTAGTGATTCGGCAGACATCAAGCCGATAATCAAGTTCCTCCCACACTCGGCGCAGCATGTCCCCATCAATCAGTTCGAAAGCATCGTTGATGCGATCTCGCAGTTCTGGCACATTTCTTCGTAGAGGAGGTTTAAACACTGATTCTTTCACATAACCCCACAGAAAGAAATCGCGTGGGGTTAAGTCGGGAGAGCGTGGAGGCCATGACATGAATTGCTGATCATGATCTTAACCACGACCGATCCATCGGTTTTCCAATCTCCTGTTTAAGAAATGCCAAACATCATGATGGAAGTGTGGTGGAGCACCATCCTGTTGAAAGATGAAGTCGGCGCTGTCGGTCTCCAGTTGTGGCATGACCCAATTTTCCAGCATGTCCAGATACACGTGTCCTGTAACGTTTTTTTCGCAGAAGAAAAAGGGGCCGTAAACTTTAAACCGTGAGATTGCACAAGACACGTTAACTTTTGGTGAATTGCGAATTTGCCGCATGAATGCATGAGGATTCTCTACCGCCCAGATTCGCACATTGTATCTGCTCACTTCACCATTAAGAAAAAATGTTGCTTCATCACTGAAAACAAGTTTCGCACTGAACGCATCCTCTTCCATGAGCTGTTGCAACCGCGCCGAAAATTCAAAGCGTTTGACTTTGTCATCGGGTGTCATGGCTTGTAGCAATTGTAAACGGTAAGGCTTCTGCTTTAGCCTCTTCCGTAAGATTTTCCAAACCGTCGGCTGTGGTACGTTTAGCTCCCTGCTTGCTTTATTCGTCGACTTCTGCGGGCTACGCGTGAAACTTGCCCGCACGCGTTCAACCGTTTCTTCGCTCACTGCAGGCCGACCCGTTGATTTCCCCTTACAGAGGCATCCAGAAGCTTTAAACTGCGCATACCATCGCCGAATGGAATTAGCAGTTGGTGGATTTTTGTTGAACTTCGTCCTGAAGTGTCGTTGCACTGTTATGACTGACTGATGTGAGTGCATTTCAAGCACGACATACGCTTTCTCGGCTTCTGTCGCCATTTTGTCTCACTGCGCTCTCGAGCGCTCTGGCGGCAGAAACCTGAAGTGCGGCTTCAGCCGAACAAAACTTCATGAGTTTTTCTACGTATCTGTAGTGTGTCGTGACCATATGTCAATGAATGGAGCTACAGTGAATTTATGAAATCGCTTCAATCATTTGTAATAGCCCTGTACATACGTAATGTTCCTAATAGATACTTTGCCCATCCACTCGTTACTCGCGCCCACTTAGGTTGACGATTCCCGTAAGAGTTCGGGCAACCTGTGCGCACTCGCACAGACGAAGGTCAACGGTCGGGCAGCCATTTAACTATATATGAAGCTAGTAACTGATCTCGAAAGAACAGATACCATTGGTGACCGTGCAGCTTCTCTAGAATAAATGATAATTAATTGAAACCCTCAGCTACCGACAGGTGTTGTTGACATACCTTGATGGGGACGCAGTTTCCCCGACCGGGACACGAATCCGGGATCTCCTGCTGCATGGCAGACGCTCTATCCATCTGAGCCACCGGTCGGGGCACACATTTTCAGCTGACTTCATCAAGGTATGTCAACAACACCTGTCGGCAGCTGAGAGTTTCAATTAATCATCATTTATTCTATAGAAGCTGCACGGTCATCAGTGGTACCTTTTCTTTCGAGAACAGTTACTGTCTTCATATGTATCTGTTATATTTATTAAACTCGTGGAAAAACGCTACGACCTTGAGCACCTACCCGATATGAGGAGCAATCAAAAAGTGTCTGTTCGGAGGCGGTGCAGTCCAGAATGCCTATGCCAATCAGGCAACATTGCCATGAGCATCGAGGATATCATCCCACCGACGCACCGGCTTGAGGATACCTGTTTGGAAAAACACTGGTCCTGCTACGTGAAAAAGACAGTAACTGCCTCTGCATATCCTTGCCCGAGAGGAATCGTCGACCCTTCAGGGCCTTTTTTATGGGACCGAAGGCGTGATAACGGCATGGGGAGGGGTCAGGACTAGAGATCTGGTGCTTGAGTGTTTCCCATTGTGTTGGCGTAACTTCTCGTTACGACATTTGCGGAAGGGGGAAGTGCGTTATCATGAAGCAGCTACACCTCTTGTCGCAGTTTTCCACAATGGAAAAGAATAACGGTTTTTGGTCCTGCTCGTACACACTTGGTAACAACGTCGTCACAGTTCACATTTCCGCACTTACAAATGCACCTCGGAAACACACAAATGCCAGACTAATCTCTTGCCTACACGTCGATGGTTACATATGCACATCGGAGTCGTGCTACGTTGCATATACGCTACTGCAACTATCTCAAACGGAAACTTTTTGATCGCCCCTTACATTAAAGCTGTTTGGAATACAGGGTGACGCAGAAAAACGGGAACATTTCCACAATTCAATAAAATTAGAAGCGATGACAGAAAGAAATTGCGTTCATAGTAATTGAAACCTTACATCTTTGCTATTTACGAAACATTGATGAATTTATCATTTTTTTTTAAATTACGTCCTTTAGATGGCGCCCTCCTGTACGAATACATACGCGAAATTTGCTGTTGAGATTCCTCACTGACAGCTGCAACATCTCAGCTGGGATACTCTGAATTTGCATCCCGAATTCTCTGTTTTAACTCATCCAGGGTTCTTGGTCGAGTCGTGTAGACTTTGCTCTTGAGGTAGCCCCACAAGAAAAAACTCACCAACGGACAAATCTGGCGATCTAGGGCGCCAGAGAATGTTACCGAATCGTGAGATCACACGGTTGCCAAACAATTCTCGCACATATACCATTCATTGCCGTGCAGTGTGTGATGTCGCTCCGCCCCGTTGAAACCAGGCTTCCTGGACGTTTGAAAAGTTGTTCAAAGCAGGTGCAACGAAAGTTCGTATCATCTCCACGTAACGATCGGCATTGACAGTTTTTGTGTTTGCAACCCTATGTGATGAAACACCACACCATACTGTCACTTTACTAGCTTGTAAGGGGCGCTCATGAACTTCATTATGATTAGTGTTTGTTCAGTAACGGTAGTTCTGTTTAATCACGTAACCTGTGAGATGAAAACGTGCCTCATCTGACATCCACGACTTATTTAGAAATTCATCGTCATTGTTTTGCTGACAGAATCCTAATCAAAATGGTTCAAATGGCTCTGAGCACTATGGGACTTAACTTCTGAGGTCATCAGTCCCCTAGAACTTAGAACTACTTAAACCTAACTAACCTAAGGACATCACACACATCTATGCCCGAGGCATGATTCGGACCTGCGACCGTAACGGTCGCGCGGTTTCAGACTATAGCGCCTAGAACCGCTCGGCCACTCGTGAGTTCTAATCGTAACCGGTAATTGTTGTCCTTCAATTGTTGCACCACTGCTGCTTGCTTACGAATTGAACGCCGTGGGCTCCGTAAGACAGACTCGCGCACAACATCAATGTTCGCTGGAGAACGGACCCTTCTTGGTCCTCCTGTTCGTTTCTTCTTGAGGGCAGATCCAGTTCCTTCAAACTTAGTGATCCACCATTTTATCGTGTTTTTCGACGGAACGGCATCATGAAGTCCTAGATTACGAAAACGTCAAAACTCCCTCTGCACCGCTACCAAACTATCATTGTTTTTATATAACATTTTTGTGGCTAACGCACGCTGTTGTCCGTTCCGCAGATCCATGATTATTGAAATGGCGGACTGTTCACTCGCTGTCACGAATACGCAGTGCTGTCACCTCCCAATGGCTGGCACTATTCATTTCAAACATTCTCGTTATATATTGTTAATTCTCCAAGTATCTGCCACATATATATACTTAATTCGAGGACGGCCAATGATCTCTTCAGGGCGCATGCACACCAGACTCGAACTCATAGGGGAATCAGCGAAATGCCTCGAGTAATGAGAATAATGGGCAAGGTGCACGACATTAGTGGCGTGTGGATAAGTTGAGAATTTGGGTCTGTCGGGAGGCGTGCTAGAGTAGTACATGCAGTTGCATTGACCCCTGTGTCCGGATGGCTTAGTGGTCAGAACATCTGCCTAGTAAGTAGGTGACCCGGTTTCGAAACCTGATTCGGCACAAATTTTCGACTTTCCCCGTTGATTCAAATCAATGCCCACTCGCTTCCAATGTCTGCCATCCCTTCATATCGTAATTGGTCCCAGACTAGTCTAGTACGATATTTGTTTTATTGATATACAGGGTGTTACTAAAAGGTACGGCCAAACTTTCAGGAAACATTCCTCACACACAAAGAAAGAAAATATATTATGCGGACATGTGTCCGGAAACGCTTACTTTCCACGTTAGAGCTCATTTTATTACTTCTCTTCAAATCACATTAATCATGGAATGGAAACACACGGCAACAGAACGTACCAGCGTGACTTCAAACACTTTGTTACAGGAAATGTTCAAAATGTCCTCCGTTAGCGACGATACACGCATCCACCCTCCGTCGCATGGAATCCCTGATGCGCTGATGCAGCCCTGGAGAATGGCGTATTGTATCACAGCCGTCCACAATACGAGCACGAAGCGTCTCTACATTTGGTACCGGGGTTGCGTAGACAAGAGCTTTCAAATGCCCCCATAAATGAAAGTCAAGAGGGTTGTGGTCAGGAGAGCGTGGAGGCCATGGAATTGGTCCGCCTCTACCAATCCATCGGTCACCGAATCTGTTGTTGAGAAGCGTACGAACACTTCGACTGAAATATGCAGGAGCTCCATCGCGCATGACCCACATGTTGTGTCGTACTTGTAAAGGCACATGTTCTAGCAGCACTGGTAGAGTATCCCGTATGAAATCATGATAACGTGCTCCGTTGAGCGTAGGTGGACGAAACTAAAATGAGCTCTAACATGGAAACTAAGCATTTCCGGACACATGTCCACATAACATCTTTTCTTTATTTGTGTGTGAGGAATGTTTCCTGAAAGTTTGGCCGTACCTTTTTGTAACACCCTGTGTATTAACGGAGACAGTAAGAATAAAAAGCAATCCAACAGCAGCTCTGCGTGCTTGACGGTAGAAGTCGACATCGGCTAGGGCAGTGCGGTCGCTGCTGGAGATTAGATTAGATTAGATTAGTTTTTCGTTCCATGGATCCGTATTGAGGAGATCCTCGTGGATGTGGAACATGTCAATTCTTTTATGCTGAAATAACAATACTAATAGTATGAATATATACAATACATCATTTGTTTCTATTAAAAAATTCGTCAATGGAATCGAAGGAGTTGGCCACTAGTAAGTCTTTCAGGCTCCTTTTAAGCTGGTCTTTATTTGTAACTAAATTTTTTTATGTTTACTGGCAAATTATTGAAGATGAGTGTTCCTGAGTAGTGGACCCCTTTTTGAAGTAAAGTAAGTGCTTTTAAGTCCTTGTGCAGATCATTTTTGTTCCTGGTATTGTATTTATGAACTGAGCTGTTTCTTGGAAAAAGAGATATATTGAAACTTCCTGGCGGATTAAAACTGTGTGCCCGACCGAGACTCGAACTCGGGACCTTTGCCTTTCGCGGGCAAGTGCTCTACCAACTGAGGTACCGAAGCACGACTCACGGCCGGTACTCACAGCTTTACTTCTGCCAGTACCTCGTCTCCTACCTGGAAGGTAGGAGACGAGGTACTGGCAGAAGTAAAGCTGTGAGCTGTGAGTACCTTCCAGGTAGGAGACGAGGTACTGGCAGAAGTAAAGCTGTGAGTACCGGGCGTGAGTCGTGCTTGGGTAGCTCAGTTGGTAGCAGTTCGGCGCTAACGGCCGTGCGAAGCGGAGGTCCGATACTTCCGCCTGTGCGGCGAGTGCGAGTGTTTGTTTACTTGTGGACTTAGTCTGCGCGCGGGCTAGTAACAACGATCATGGCGAACAAGTACAGGAAAACTACATTGCGGTTCAATTTCTGCAAAGACTACGAACGACTAAAGGCTTTAGCAGTGGAACGATTCATTCGAGAGGACGTCAAGATACCGCCAAACGATATTGTTGGAATTCACCTGTCCATCGTTAGTCCCACGGTGTATGTTAAGATGGTAAATGACGCGGCGTGTGAGAGAATTCTACAGGCGACAAAAGCAGGTCTCCGATTTTGCCATAGTGACGGGAATGTCGGCACGGTAACTGTAGAACATGCTGGTCTGAGTGTACGGACAATACGTGTGTTTGAGCTGCCATTTGAGCTCCCGGCTGACGAAGTTATAGAGGCTTTTAAGCCATACGGCACGGTACATGGTCACACAGCAGAACGCTGGACACAATTCGCCACGTACCCTGTTCTTAACGGAGTGCGACAGATCACTATTGATCTTCAGAAACATGTACCGTCCTATCTGACAATTGGTGGTTATCGGGCGGTGGTGATTTACGATGGTCAACCACGTACATGTTCTGGCTGTGGCCAGGAGGGACACCTCAGGTCGAACTGTATGCAACGGCGGATTACGCAACTGCCTTCAGGTGTGCGGGAGCCGTCGCCAGCGATGACAAAACTACCGATCACCTAGGCCAAGGCCCTCACTGCGTCCGCTGATGACCGAAAGGACACAGCCCCGGTGGAAGATCAAGATGGCACTCTCCGAAACCTTGTAGCAGACGTCCGGATGACAGAGGATGCTGCTCCATCGAGCTTACAATCTACGGCGACAATATCAGATGAGACCGAACTCCCACCAAGCACACTGATAGTAAACGAAGCAGTTCCAGCCACTACGGATGCTGTTCCGTCTGGAACGCACTCTGAGACGACAGCATCAGTTTCGACCGAACTCCCGCCGAGTACAACGATGGGACTCGAAACACTTCCTGTTCCTACGGATGCTTTTCTGTCGGGCAGCCGTGATTCCTTACAATCTGAGGACACGGAAGGAAGATCACGCAAACAACGTTCCCCGAAAAGGAGGAAACGGCGTCGTCGCACGACATCTCCTAGGGATGACTCCCCTTGCCCCGACGACGATGTGCCTGTGGACCAAGACGACACAACAGCCTCTACGAAACAGGATGAGGCAATGGAAACTGTTCGATCAGACCCGCAGCGGTCTGTCACATTGCCGGTACCGGGACGTGGTGATGCTGAAGAGGAAGCACAACCAGTTGGCGCTCCAGACGCAGATGATGTGGCAATGGACACGAATGTATCACTGCCTGCAAAGATGTGGTATGACGATATTGAGGAGGCGCCGGACGTCATACAGAGGCAGCCGGCACTCACGAAGACAGCCTAATAATTGCTGAAGGTGAAGGGAGAGGGGCGAGAGAACGTCTTCTAACTCAGCCCCCAGCGCCGAAGCAGGGAGATGTTTTTGCGCGTCGACAGAGTGGCATTCAACGTCGTGCGAACCGTATTGCGACATTAAATATAAATGACGTGCGTTCACCGGCCAAAATACACCTACTGAAGGAAACGATTTGGGCATCTGATGTGGATATTGCTTTGCTGCAGGAAGTCCACATAGCTGCACTCCCATACATCGCAGGCTACCAATCCTATTCGTCACATGGAGATCACAATGGGAGTGGGGTGGCAGTTTACGTGCGAGATGGCTTCCCAGTGGAAAACGTGTGTTACCTTCCGTCAGCCAGGGGAATGGCTTTCACGACGTTTGGGACACGCATCATAAATCTTTATGCACCGTCGGGTTCAAAATGGTTCAAATGGCTCTGAGCACTATGGGACTCAACTGCTGTGGTCATAAGTCCCCTAGAACTTAGAACTACTTAAACCTAACTAACCTAAGGACAGCACACAACACCCAGCCATCACGAGGACACCGTCGGGAAACAATCGGCGGCGGGAAAGGGCACGATTTTATGCAGAAGACATTGCCCCACTTTTCCATGGACGTTATGAATGTGTAATAATTGGTGGAGATTTCAACTGCGTTCTCAGCCAGAAAGACCAATGGCCGCAAGCAAACATCAGCCAGGAGTTGCGAATCGTTGTCCACGACCTTGTACTTGGTGACACGTGGGAATTACGACATGGAGATGCACCGGGATACACCTATGTGACCAGTCATTCGGCGAGCAGGTTAGATCGCATTTATATCTCGCGGGCTCATGCAAATGATGTCCAGGACGCGGAACGCTGGCCATTGGCATTTTCAGATCACAGCGCTTACATCTGTACGGTGCTTCTTCCCCGTAGAGAGGTGTGGAACAGTAAGGCCCCGTGGAAATTAAACATTCAACATCTACATGATCCTGAATGCCGTCACCGGGTCCTTGAGACATGGACGATGTGCGAGCGAAGGGTTGGAAGGTATGCGACGAAGCTTGATTGGTGGCTGACTTGTGCTAAACCGGCGCTTCGCCGTACGTTCATCTCATATAGCAGGGAGATGGCAGAATGGCGCCGCCGTACGACCGACTTTTATTTTGCAGCACTGCGCGACCTGGACGATGGTCCACCGGGACAGGACGTCTGGATCGAACGCAAAAGGATAAGAGCTAAACTAGTGGCTTTAGCTCGGAAACATCTTCAGGGAACCATGGTGCGCGCCAGATGTCACGATACGATAATGAACGAGATTCCTTCCATGCACCACGTCGTGAATGAACGAAAACACCGACGACGCGTTTTGGTACAGGAATTAATTACCCGCGAAGACCGAAGAGTGACGCGTCAAGCGGACATTGTCTCTGCATTCGTCGACCATTACCAACACATTTATCGGGAAGAAGCAGCCCCTGTCGATGACCTCGAACGTATAGCCACGTCCGTCTCCCGTACACTGACGGTGGAAGCCGTGGGAACCTTACTGGAAGCCATTAGCTGTGAGGAAGTACATGATGCGATCGCAAAGGGTGCGTTGAATCGGTCCCCAGGCATTGATGGACTTCCTGCTGAATTTTATCGCGAATTTCGCAACGAAATGGCACCGCGATGGACGGAAATGTACAACGAGATGTTAAATTCCGATGCGCCTATTCCACCGGCTTTTATGGAAGGCCTCTTGGTGCCAGTACATAAACCGAAGCCAGGAATTACGGTCACACATTATCGCCCCATCACCCTGCTTAATGCCGACTATAAGATCTTTGCACGGTTCCTAGCGTCCCGATGTCGTATGTTAATTCGTAGCGTTCTCTCTCCAGAACAGACGACACCGGGTGGATCGGTGAATGTGCAAACAGCTACTGCCGAATGCCGTGATGTGATAGCGCTAGCGGAGGAGTGCCGGCTTAAAGCGGCGGTGGTAGCGGTTGATTTTGACAGTGCTTTTGATAAGGTGCGCCACAACTATCTGTACGCTGTACTGGAACAAATGGGATTTCCAGACCGTTTTACTGGTCTCATTAGAAGGATTTATGGGGGCGCACAATCCTTGGTACAGGTTAATGGGCGTATAGCAGGGCCCATTCAAATTCGACGATCCAATCGCCAGGGCTGCCCTCTTTCGATGCTGCTGTTCGCGATAGCGTTGGAACCATTAATTGGGAGGCTAACAAATTCTCTTTCTGGGATGGAACTGCGGGGCTACACCTTCAAATGTCGTGCCTATGCGGACGACCTCCTGCTGCTCGTTCGTTCTGAGGAAGAGGTGAAGACGGTCCTTGAACTGTTGTTGGACCACAGTGTGACGGCGGGTAGTGCAGTGAACATGAACAAATCGGCAGCAATGCCGGTTGGAAGGGGCCTTACGCCGGAAGAAATCAGTCCGTTTCCTTATGTGCAACGATTCCGCTATCTCGGCATAGACTTTACCTCATCTGTAAAACATACTGCGGCAGTTAACTACCGACGTATTTTACAGACAACACGTACCATGGTCCGACAACATCTCCTACGGCGCCTTGATCCTTTGCAGCGAGTCGAATATCTGAACACTTATGTGGTTTCTCGAATGGTGCATATTTCGCAGATCCTGCCCCTACCACTCACGCTCGGACGTCGACTTCAATCAGCACTAGGCTATTTTGTGATGATTGGGTCGCCCCTCAAGGTGCGATACGCAACGCTCACGCTCCCTACGGACAAGGGGGGACTCGGACTTACAAATGTTCACTGCCGAGCGACGGCGCTCCTTATAGCCACGATGTACAAGCAATGGCGTAGCGGGCGTGATTCCCTTACATCCCGCCTACTGGATCTCCTAGTTCCAGAGTCCCTCACACCTCCGGTGGCGGTGGGCAACATTACGTCACATTTTGCGCATGTATCAACATTTATTGTGGAACTTAGTTATATCAGAGACGAGCTTCCGCGCACGAGACCACCATGCGCGAAGGATTTTTATGTTTGGCTGCTACGACGGATAAGTCGTAATGTCATTGAACTCAAACACCCCAAGTTGCATTGGCCGAAGATTTGGAGATATGTGCACCAAAAATTCCTTCCCGCCTTCGTTCGGGCACTGTGGTTCTCTGTCACCTGTGGCAAGTTCAACACCAACCAACGACTCCATGCAATTGGACTAGTGGACACTCCACTATGCCCGAAATGTCGCCAAGTGGATGACGACCATCACCGCTTAACTTGTATCGCGGTGGAGGAGGTATGGCTCTTGGGAAGACAGATGGTGGCTTCCCACCTCCGTGTGACCCCGCAACATATTACACCTGCTTCCTTCTTACATCCGGAGAGTGACTACTTTCCGGCGACTAAATCACACTCGATCATCTGGGTCAAAGGTTGGACGATCGCGTACCTCTATGGGGATGCTGCCAAGTCGCGACTCGACTTTTGGTATTTCTTGCGGCAAGCCCACAATGAGGTTCATAGATGGTCTCACTATCGGAAAATCTTTGCCAATTATCTTCAGGCAGTCTTCCTCGACCCCACACGCAGTTGGGAGGTGCCGGGTGCAGTCGGTGTGCACATTTGACAGCTGATAATGAACCTCACGTTTCTGTCGCCGCTCCATATATAATGCACAAACTATACCATGAAATGCTCTACATGTTCCTTTTAACAGAGTGATCTTTATGAAAAATAAATAAATAAATACATAAAAATAACATCCCTGTATCCCTGTTCCTTTACATTTGTGATTTGTTTTACAATGATTTATTTTTTTTTTATTTTTTTTTTTTTTTTGTTTTTGCAGAGGATGCATTTCATTTAGTGTTTGTAAACAAAATTAATTTCTTATATATATATAAAAAAAAGTGGTCAGCGTGACATTACATAAGTAAAAAAAAAAAAAAAAAAGTGGTCAGCGCGACGGAATGTGAAATATCAGTGTCACATTAACAATGGAATTACTTGATTTGTTTGTGATCTAGATATGCCCAAAAGTGACTCGACTCATACATTTCACTACCATTAACATCAGTATTAATTACAATATTACAGTCATGATCGATTATCTACAACTTTATATAGCACCAAACTGTATTTGTAAGAGTCGAAGGAAGTGAAACAGAGACTATGACAGAGAAAGGGTAGATAAATTTTTGTAGCCTACCCGCACTGTTATTTAATCTGTTAACTGTGTAAGCACTAAGTGAAAATAAAGAGAAATTTCGATATGTAATTTAAGTCGAGGGAGGAAAAAAAAAAAAAAAAAAAAAGTTGGTAGAGCACTTGCCCGCGAAAGGCAAAGGTCCCGAGTTCGAGTCTCGGTCGGGCACACAGTTTTAATCTGCCAGGAAGTTTCATATCAGCGCACACTCCGCTGCAGAGTGAAAATCTCATTCTGGAAGAGATATATTATTTAGGACAAATTTCATTAAGGAGTAAATATACTGAGAGGCAGTAGTTAGTATACCCTATTCTTTGAAGAGGTTTCTACAGGACGCCCGTGAATTTACTCCACAAATAATACGTATTACTCGCTTTTGGACTCTGAAAACTTTTGTTTGACTTGAACAGTTACCCCAGAATATTGTACCATATGACATTATGGAATGAAAGTAGGCAAAGTATGCAAGCTTTTATCATTTTTATGTCGCCTATGTCTGCTAACACTCGAATTGCAAAAACAGATTTGTTAAGACGTTTCTGCAGTTCTGTGGTGTGCTCCTCCCAACTGAATTTATTATCAAATTGTAATCCCAGGAATTTAAGACTGTCAACGTCTTCTATCTGCTCTTCTTCATACTTTATGCATATGCTGGGTGGAAATCTCTTACAGGTTCTGAATTGCATATAGTGAGTCTTTTCGAAGTTTAATGTCAGTGAGTACCTGTTAATACATAACGATGAAACAAATATCGCTCGGACAGCTCCATCGAATGGGTACGGAAAATTCCGATTTAAAAATCATTTTGCCTGTAACGAGAAATAAACCGACGCTCTTCGTCGACGCTGGACATCGCACAAAAAACATGATAAGCACTATTTGCTTGGGCTGACTCAAGCAACACAATGCAAAAGCGAAACTGCAAATATCTGCTGAACACCAGAGAAAATCCGCCTGACATCTCTCTGGAGAGACACCCTATATACCCGCTTAGGAATGGTGCTAATACGCTACAGCAACACCCTCAAATGTAAACTTTCTGGTCGCTCCTTATAGACTGATGTCGTCTACAACACTTTCTTTGCTCACTAAAAACATGTGATCATGTTAATGGATTTACTCTATCGCTGTAATGCTCTCCGGTTTGTGATACTGACTGGCACAACCAAAAGTGAAAAAAAAGTGCTTGAAAACCTTTTTTTTTTTGCCTTTTCGAGTAGAGTTTAGCCTTGAGCCTGTACCCGACAAGATGGTTACCAGGAAACTTCCAAAATCACCTTCAAATTGGCCGGCAGAAGTGACTTTTTAACTGCATGGGACTGAACAATGTCAGTCCTCGTCTCTCCAGTCCTCACAAAAGAACGGCCGTAAGGACTTTGCTGTTGAGTTCGTAGCTCCGTGGCTGCAAGCGGTACTGTGTTACGCCCCACAGAGTTGAGTAGGTTCCAGATCCTGGAGAGAAAATTACACCCTCTTTTTCCTCTCTTTTGGTGCATAAATTGTGTTTTCTGTTTCGATTGAAACATTTGAGCTCAAAAATTAAGTGCAGAGCCTACTGAAATAACTCTGTCGTGTAAATCTGAATGCAGTGTTTGTCAAGCCACCACAGGTCTTTTTTTCTGCACAGTTAGAGCTGCGCTCTACCAAAACAACGGTTCGGTAGTTTTGGTACAGCACATAAATGACGTAGTAAATAGTAGGATGACAGGTAGTATTGGTAGGGAAAGAAACATAAATGAAGGTGTAAGAGAGAAAGTTGGGGGAGGGTGTGTAACACTACGCTCGGGCGCACGATACTCATTAAAGCCTGTACTATGGTAAGTTGACGGGCTTCACCTTAAGAGTAAGTATTTTTGTATAGATATTGACCGCATGTACCTAAATGGAGGCAAAATCAGACTTACACCCACTCAGTAATAATAATGATACGGCAAGCAAGTCCGAAGTGCAACCACACGTTCGGATGGACAAGAAACAACACAGCAGATACCAAATTTTTAATAATACAGTCGCCAGCCTAATTAGGCATTAACTGAGTTTCTTCCCTGTACAAGTTGATGTACGTTCATACAAAACAATACGTAATAGCACATGGTAAATTTTAGAACCAGAAAATCTACTGAACTAATAAAAAAAAAAGGTTCAAATGGCTCTGAGCACTATGGGACTCAACTGCTGAGGTCATTAGTCCCCTAGAACTTAGAACTAGTTAAACCTAACTAACCTAAGGACATCACAAACATCCATGCCCGAGGCAGGATTCGAACCTGCAACCGTAGCGGTCTTGCGGTTCCAGACTGCAGCGCCTTTAACCGCACGGCCACTTCGGCCGGCCCTGAACTAATAATTTCACTTTCTGTACTAATATGGACAAGCCATAAATACACAACAATACACTATAATGTTTACTACAAACTTCGTACTGTCTATTGATCTGATTAAAATTGGGCATAGGTTACCCTAGAAATAGCACTTTCGAAACACACAGACAATGTCAATTTTGAAAAAAGTAAAACACTGATAAATTTTGGTTTTATATTGACTTTAACTTTGCTGGTCAATCAGTTCAGTACACTTCTGAATTCAAATGAATAGAAAAGAAAAAGGGGGGGGGGGCCTGAAACTGTTATGATTACTGTTGTGGCGTAACAAGCTTGCTACGCCACACTGAGAAGGGAGCCGAAAGGCACGCGTACACACACGCCGACTGGCGTCAAGTCTGGAACAGGATAACTATTGAATGGTAGCAAGAAAAGTACGTAGCTGCTTTATACTTAACTTTTAATCTTTGTTGGTTTACAACGTTCTTCTTGAGACATTTATACGATAACTCTCAAACTAGGAAAGGCTAATGGCGCCTTGCTAGGTCATAGCCATGGACTTAGCAGAAGGCTATTCTAACTGTCTCTCAGCAAATGAGAGGAAGGCTTCGTCCGTATTGTCGCTAGCAATGTCGTCCGTACAACTGGGGCGAGTGCTCGTCCGTATCTCGAGACCTGCCTTGTGGTGGCGCTCGGTCTGCGATCACACAGTGGCGACACGCGGGTCCGACATGTACTAAATGGACCGCGGCCGATTTAAGCTACCACCTAGCAAGTGTGGTGTCTGGCGGTGACACCACAAATACTGTATTGAAAATTTTGATTATTGAAATCATTAAGCACTCAAAATTTCCAATATATGAGTTACTACTCATTTTGCCTTATTTCCTGCTCATTTAACTACCATTATTTCTGCCTCAAAATAATTAAACTTCATTACTAATTCAATTTCAAAATTATCTTCCAACTTTGTCAGACCTTTGTTGTTTACCTATATATTCATTAACAACAAAGTTCTTTAAACATCGTTCTAACATGGATAGGTCTGCAGGTAATTATTATTAACATAAACTTTAAATCTTCATCTCGGGACACTCGCATTGCACAACATGTGGAAAGGACCCTGTCTAGGTTAGTTGTGAGGATAATTAACTGATAGGACAGTTCTGGTGAAATTTAAGTTGTTATTGAACAGTATGGAACTAAAGTAACACTGGTCCACACGAATACAGTACTATAAGTTTCAACCTGTTCGTATCGATGCGGCGGTTGGCGGGTGGCGAGATGGCGAGGCACAGAGCACACACACAATCACAGCCATGGCTCTTGATGTATCGGCACTTTGCTTCTTCTTAGCGTCGCAATACTTTTCCGTTTAGTGCCTATGAAATATTGCCGTGCTGTATAGGCGTCGGAAACGGCACATCCGAGGCTCAACGAAATCACGTTTTCCAGGAGAGCCTCCTCGATCCAGAACGTGTTTCTCAGACCGATGCCCAACTCCGACTACTACTGCTGAGCCCGTTGTGCCATGCCGCGCCCGTGTGCATTTTCCCGCGCTCGCCTGCCATCCACCTTTTACCGCTCCCCTACAGACAGGGTATTCACCCGAGGTTTTGCATTCTACATATCCTAATACATTGCCTACGTATGGACCAGGCGCACAATTACAACTTTAACATCTTACAACAGTTTCAACATTTCTTACATTTCAATTTTGTTTTAATATTGCTTGCAATTTGACATAAACATTAATATTCACATCGAAAATTGTTTACAGTTTCTTTAACATAATGACATGAAACAAAAAAGAAATGAAATCAGAACACTGATTACACTAATTTATCGAAAATCAGGAGAAAAAAATTATCATATGTACAATAGTACAGCGTTGTTGTTGTTACAGGTGGCCCTCCAGAACTTTTGTTTGTTTGTTTTGCACGTAATTAGAACCGCGCATAACTCAATGTTACTCCATTGTGTATTTTATATCATTACATAATATTATTGTGTTTTATAAGTAATAAAACTATTTGATCACGTAACTTTCCTGATCTCATGTAACAAAAGCAATTACTTTCGATGCAAGTACAATTTACATCTTCAAACATTTAGAAACCTACACAATTATTGTTGTTATTTTGTGCTTAATAGAATGTTCGTCGTCATGATCAAAGGCAAGAGTTTTCTCTTATTTCTGATAAAAGCTAAAGCTGTTCATGAATAACAGAAACGTGCTTCATATAAGTTTGATGAAGTACTGAAGCGATATTTAACATATTTTTTTTCCATTCTTTAAATTTTATTTATCACCTTGAATTAAATATTGACAATGTCACATTTTCTATAAATACTGGTTATTTTTAAGTAACACACAGGAGGACAACTGCGTAAAATAAAAATGTTTCGTAGTTCACGTGGCCCTTTATAGAGGGTGATTCAGAAGTAACTGCACACACTTTGTGACTGTAATGCACACATCAAAATGAGAGAAAAATGTTAAAGCAAGTGTCGTCTGGAACAGCTTTATTTCCGAGTTATGACGCATAATGTCATTACATCATGGGCCAGTACAGGCTTTTAACGAGTCGTGTTCGCTTGCGAATCGGCCAATGGTGCTTTGTACGGCCCTCTACTTTGCTCGGTTGATTCTGGCACGAAATGCCTTTGTTCACTTGACTTCGGTGTGATCCGTTGTCACTTATGGCGCTGTTGTAATGTAGCGGCACCAGGCGCACTTCATACATTCATTCTGTCGATTGGTCATAGACTGCAGTCGTTGTGGATGGTACGTTGGCGTACTTAGGCGGTGAATACGCGCATATGCACCTCCTTTAAGGTGCAGCCATGTTGGTTATCCAGATAAATGGATCGGACGCGCAAGACCAGTTGCTCGGTCCCAGATTTTCGGCTTTAGGCACCTCCTGGACTTCTGCCTTTGATGCCGTGGTGGAGCTCGTGTATGATGTCGCAACTGGTACAACTACAGCAGCAAACTGAAAACGACTGTGGTACTGTGCAGAATAAGATGAACGGAGCCTGCAGCATTCCGACCGAGGAAGACGTAGAGCACTTCACTATCTTCCGTCTACATGGACATCGTTTTGAACATGTTCTGGGGTAAATGGGGAGTATGTAGTTGTGTTGAATATCACGTCCCTTCGTGTCGTTGTTTTCTGTTAAGAATTAATTTTGTGCTGGTTGTGGTGCACTTGTGATTCCTATTCAACAGCATAACTCTGAAATAAAGCAATTTTAGACAAAGCTTACACTTATTTTTATGCATACACTACACTCACGAATTGCATACAGTTACTTTTGAATCAGCAAGAATTAATTTTTTGTGTTGTTTGTGGCCCACTTGTGATCCCTCCTGCACTGCAATCTTGTAAACAAAGCTGTTTCAGACAAAACGTTATTTAGCATTTTACTCTTATTTTAAGGCGTGCATTACACCCGTTACGTGTGAACAGTTAATTCTGAGTAACCCTGTATATCCTCATTCAGTTTCTAGTCAGTTCACCGCATCTGGTTCTAGGGGAATCTAGTAAGGCACTGATTGCATCCGTAAAGAATGCCATCGTTACGGAATAACGCCTGATAGGTATGCAGTACACGTAATGGACAGGTAATGTTGGCACTACCTTCACTGACCAAAGCGCTAGGATAACTACCGTAGTCTACACTTACGGCAGCCTACCGTAGTTTTACAACTCTATGCGCAGACAAACAGCAAACTACTAAAGAGATTCCACTGTGCAGTAAGGAAGCGTCCTTGTGGAAGTTGGGGACAGGTGACCCGTATGTACACTGCTGTCACGGTCATGTTGTACTGAAATCCGCGCTTCAGGATACTGGTCCGGTTCCTTTTTGCAGCCTGAAGAGGGCTGTACGAGGAAGAGGCAAACACAACAAGATTGGTAACATTGTTTCAGGGCTGTTCTGTAAGGTTTTGCATCCTCCCCGACTCCAAAACAGCATCAAAACTGCCACTATGCCACATAATCAGCACAACTTCTCCTGAATGGCGTGAAAAAAGTAAAATCCCAAGACGTAATCATTGCTGTAATCACAGTATTTACCGTCGCGCTAGGAAATATTAATCTGCAGTTTCATAGGGTCGCAATCATTGCTAGAAATTCGACACAAGTCTGTAATGAATAAGAACTTTGCACCCAGATTCCAGGAGGGGCAAGTTCCCCCTTCTCCTCCCCTCCCTGCTCCATCTCCTCTTTGCGGATGCCCATGCTCGTGGTTAAGGGTAATGACTAATTACACGTGTGGACAAAGTTTTGTGTTACCTCAATGCCATAACAGTTTATAATAGTCACTGCATACGCCTGCTGCTGTTGGCGGGAAGGTAAGCAGTCAAACTCCCTGCGTATAGTACCTATAAGGGACGAAACCACGGAAATTCAAACAGGGCACCGCCACTATGAATGTGAGACTCTGTGGCACAACTTTGCTGCCCGCAGTTTCCAAGAGGAGGGCAACGTAGTATTAATGGTAGATCTACAACAGAAACATTCACTATACGTGAAATCTTGCATATGACCTCTCTATCTGTATGTTTACAACAGCAACAACCAGCTGTCAGCATGCCCTAAAAAGCGAATGATGAATAAACGAAATTTTGTTAAACTTTTACATCACCTCGGTGAATAGAACGAAAAGCGGAATCATCATTTACAAAATTATTCTATTCTTACACCAGTGTAAAATCCCATATAGAATGACTTGACAGCCTTTGTTTCAAACACGCTCTTGAACAAAATATGGGAGATACGAGGTCTGATCAAAAAATAACAGGAGTTTTTGTTTTTGCTAAAGAATCGACATTAACATTGTCCCCTTCAAAGTAATCCCCCACAGATATAACACACTTGTGCCAGCGTTTTTTCCAATCCTGGAAGCACTTCCGAAACTCACTTTTCGTTATGTTGAGCTGCTTCAAGGGTTCTGCTATTATCTCACTAATGGTGGAAAAACTACATACTCAACCTTGGGAACAGAAAGATGTCGCAGAAGGCCATGTCGGACGAAAAAGGTGGCTGAGGCGACATAACGTCTTTTTTTTCCATCAAAAAATATCACGAACATGCATTGAGATGACACTTCCTGGCAGATTAAAACTGTGTGCCGGACCGAGACTCGAACTCGGGACTTTGCCTCCCGCGGGTAAGTGCTCTACCAACTTTTTTTTTTTTAATTCTCATTTTGGCCGCGTTTGTTCGTTGTATCTGCTCGGTGCGGACGTCGTAAGACATCCGATTAAGTTCGTTGATGATCGATTAACTCAGTTTTTTTTTATTGCAGAGGGTACGTAACCCTCTGTCCGAACACGCTGAGCTACCGTGCCGGCCCCAAGCACGACTCACGCCCCGTCCTCACAGCTTTAATTCCGCCAGTACCTCGTCTCCTACCTTCCAAACTTCACAGAAGCTCTCCTGCGAAACTTGCAGAACTAGCACTCCTGGAAGAAAGGATATTGCGGAGACATGGCTTAGCCACAGCCTGGGGGATGTTTCTAGCAGATGGACGTAAGAAGCAGGATGGACGTAAGGGAGCAATGTTCAACGCTCGTTCTTCGAAATCCTCCATGAAGAAGTTAGTTATGGTTGCTGACAGTGGCGAACCCATGCTGTTCCGTCAGTCATTTCATAATATTTTCAACCATACAAAAAATAGGTGGTCGTCAAAGTGTGTCGAAATAATTTCAGTATTTCAGGAGAGAAACGAGCAGCCAGCAGTTTAACGTATCTTCCACCGGAACAAGGATTTCGAAGAACGAGCGTTGAACAGTGCTCCCTTACGTCCATCCTGCTTCTTCACGTATGTTGACGATACATTTTTAATCTGGCCACATGGCAATTAGGCACTGCAGCAGTTTGTTGATCATTTGAATGGTACACATCAGAACATAAGATTTACAGTGGAGGTTGAGAAGGATGGAAAGTTACCCCTCTTAGATGTGCTGGTGGAGCGAAAATCAGATGGACGTCTCGGACATTCTGTGTACAGAAAACCGACGCATACATATTTATATCTAAACGCGCGTAGTTTTCACCACCCAGCTCAGAAGATAGCTATGCCGAATACATTGGCACACAGAGCAAGTGCTATTTCGGACAAGGATCATCTCGGCTCCGAGATTAACCATCTGAGGCCGGTATTCATAAAAAATGGATATTCCGATCGTGATATCAGATCTACTCTGGCGAAGAAACCAAGGAAGGACGCTGTTCGAACAGCTCAAGAGGACCAACACATCGCGCGGCTACCATTCTGCGGTGCAACGACCAACAAGATCGGCAGAGTCCTGAGCCGGCAGGAAATCAGACCAGTCTTCCGGCCACCCAGGAAGATTAAGGAAATTCTGAGACCCGTGAAAGATCTTGGTCTGAGAATACCGGGAATTTACAGCATTCCTTTCGAGTGTGGTAAAAATTATGTGGGCCATTCTATAAGAACTGTTGCCGATCGCTGTGTGGAACATCAGCGTCACCTGAAAAAACCGGTATCTAGAAAAATCAGCGGTGGCTGAACACAGTTTGTTAAATAAACATAAGATTTTATTCGATAAAACAAGACTACTTGCTAATGCTTCAAACTATTGGGACTGTGTCATCAGGGAAGCAGTTGAAATTAGACTCTGTGAAAATAATTTTAACAGAGACTCCGGTTATGCACTCAGCAATGCATGGAAGCGCGCAATTGATAGAGAAAGAGCGCAGAGGGAGACTTCTTACATTCCTCGCAGTTCTCCGCCTGTTGCGATGGATGGCGCTGCAAGCAACGCTGGATAAAGCGTGCAAACAAAATCTATGGATATAGAGGCCACCACCTCAGTATGCGCCGGTTTCACCACGACGTCATCCAGCCTATGAGAAGCCGTCCACTGCATATAAAAGCAGAAGCCTCACCGGTCCACGACAGTCAGTTTTACCCCTGACGAAGATGACGGAGGTAGTCATCGAAAGCTTGGGATTTTATCCAAATTTGACACGGCAAGTGAACCGAGAACTTTTTATGCAAGACTTCGTAGTCAAAGTCGAAAGTGGATTGGCACACGACACGTATAGGTAACATGGAGCAGGGGATATTGAATGTCACTAGAACAGTGTGGGAGTTGACGTCAGACTTGGAAAGATATGCAGCAATTACCAGGAAAGTGTTGAATGGGGATATAGAGGCTATACAGGCGAGATTGAGCCGAATAGACGGGAAAATACAAGTAGCAGCTTTATTGAGGACATTAGCAGACAGGGTGGATGATGCGCGTGTCGAATGGGAAGCGTTATATGAAGCTATGCATCACGCAGTGTATGGGCAATTGAGTGCCAGTTTGTTAGGTCCAGATCAGATGCTGAAGGAGTTGCTGAAAGTGCAGAAAGAATTCTCGGAAGGAGTGCGTCATGCCGTGCCTCCGGCGAAGCGGAATTTACCGTTATTCTATCGCATGTCTAAAGTGAGAGTAATTACGGATCAGGCGAGTATACACGTAGAAGTGCAAATACCAGTGATGGGTATCAATTCGCGGTACCAGTGTTATACAATACACCCATATCCAATTAGATGGGGTGCACTTGGGAAATGGGTGCAAGTGCAAACTCGGGAAGTGTTGTTAGTGTCAAGATGGAGGAGTGCTCATGTGGTAATGTCTACGGAAGATTTGACAGCCTGTTTCAGGGGAAGTGTTTCTATTTGCCTGGCAACCCACAATCATTCATGTGAGATGCAGTTGTTGTTGGGAAATATGGAAACCTCAGAATGCGAAAAGAAGGTGTTACTTCCGAGACCGAAACATCAGAAAGTTGGGGAAGTTTGGATTTACTTTGTGTTCGAACTAGAGACCGTAGTTGCCACTTGTTACAGAAATGGTAGATTGACAGATATATCAAAGCTTGAATTGCAGGGCAGTGGGTTATTGATTAATGGCACTGGACGTGAAATAGTGGGGAAGCATTTTCACCTACCAGCTACTTTCACGGGTAAAACAATGATTAACGTGACACAGCCTATCTTGTATTATCCAGAGGAACCACCACACACATTGCCTCGCCAGAACCTAGCGTTTACTAACGAGTCCTTGAATCTCACATTGCTATAATCTTTAGATAGTCTTATTATCTCAGAAAAAGAGCAGATCTCAGTTAATCAACTACTGCAGCACATGCAGCAAGATTGGTAGAAACATAAGCAAAACACAACTATATTTGGTGTGTCAACGGCTAGCATAATCTCAGTTCTAGAGTTTATTTGTGCAACTTACTTTTGTATATGGAAAAAGATGTCTTGTTCTGAAATAACAATTGTACATCAAATACCTATGGGATGGATCGGGAATAGTGGAACGTAATATAAATAGATAACCAATGATAAGATTGGAATCAGTATTAAGTGTAAATAGATTATTAGCGGATAAGAAAAGTTTGACAGTGTTGAAGGAGTAGTTGTAAGATACCTGTAGAGTATAAGGAAGTATGGCGTGCACAACCAGTAAGACCAGAATTATGGCAGTAGATTAGCCAAGAGGTAAGAGGATTGCACATGTATCGGAATGTGTCGTCACGCAGGGGAAATGGCCTGGTTACACTCAACAGGCGAGAGAGAATTGCTTAGCACGCGGGTTTGTGTTAGACGGAGACTTTCGTAGAGTGTAAGACAGAGGTATAGCGTCAGCTGTACTGCATTTCACAACTTCGCGTAAGTCTGCCGTAACAACACTTAACTCTGTCACAAGAACACCTAAGGGGCGAGTACGAGAGATAAGTCAGCAGTATAAGTGGAACGAATGAGTTCATTACAAACGAGCATGACATCAGGACATCGCTCGTGCTTCCTTCAAATACGCCAGCTTTGATAGCAACAAGGCACTCACAGTTAGACTTGCAGTTAGATGTGTACTGGGACGCTGTGTAGCGCTCAACTCGGTGATCAACATGTTAATCTTTACTAAGGAGATGTTGCAGTAAGGGCGGCCCATCCAGCAGCAGACGTGAGGGGACAGTACCAGCTCAGGTCCTCTCTGCTGCTGATGTCAATCATCAACCCAGGATTAGCAGACATCGCGGCAGACTCGCTCGCCACCAATGCTGACCACGTCAGTGAGCCGTTGTCGAGATCGTGCGGGGCCTAGGCCCTGTGCATCCGCTGTCACAACCGTGTGAGTCGACGACGCTGGGGGATTGCAGCCTGTTCCGCCCGTCCACCGTGGACGAGCCACCAGGAGGAGCAGGGAAGAAGATGGAGTGGGATAGAGTACACTCCGCACTATGAGAACGCTTCTCATGCCGACAGTGACGGGACTCCAACCCGGAGCCCCCTATGCGCAGCGGCCTGCTGTCAGCCACTGAGCCGACCGGTCAGCCGGGTGCCGCCAGCCACAGGCGGCCAAAGTAAGGGCATTCCACGCTACGTCACAGCACGCAGCGCTGCGCTAGCAAGACTGGTGCAGCCCGGAGCTGGTGTCATCGCTCTGAGTCAGCAGGGACTCGGGGGAGGTCATTGATATCACCAAGCTCAGCCAGCCTGTGTTATGCGGGCCATATTGTACTCGACAGGAATAAAGGTGTCATGAATTGATAATGTTTCTTTGGCATTTCTGACGCGTCCACAGTCATTTCCTAGCATCCTGACAACTGGAGGGGTCACCGCTCGGCCTCCAGTCCACCGTAGGCAACCGGGACCACCGGGGCGCCTACAATATGTATGGGTGCCCTTCATTGTAAGTGAATCGAATTTTTTGTCTCATTTATTCTGGATGCAGTTTCTATTGTATGTAATTTCTTGTATACCCCCTCAGCACTTCACTATGTCACAGTTGTTGGTCAAGTCAATGGAAGATTCTTAAAATACATGCCCAGAGCTGCTATGGAGCTGTAGTTTGGCCACTCATTTGAATGGATTGCAATCAAGATTGTTATTCACTTTTTCTATTGAATGTCCACTCACTGTTTCATTTGTCAATCAAATTTAGTGTTATTGCATGTAATGTCAAAGATTTAAAAAATGCAGAACATTTTCTCTCACTTCGAGTAGTCTTGCTACTCTTTTTCCAAGTCAACAAAAAGAAGCTAGTTTCTGGGTGAGCAAGCGAAGAAATAACTGGCCAAAGTTGCTACATAGTGAAATTCTGCATATCATTTAATGAAAATCTTATATCTCAGTCAACTGGTTTCACTTTTCAACAAGATTACAGGTCCATGTAAGTGGTATGAAGCAGCCTCTGCTGCTGCTTGCAGATTTGAAATCGTGGTGCAAGTCAGTTTTGTTCTACACACTTTCACAAATATTTTCCTTCACATTGACAGCTTATTTGATAGAGGCCTGCTGTAAATTAATTCACGATGAAAACTAATGAATTCCAAGAATTACTGAAAACCAAATGTGGTGGATTTGAAAGAATATGGAATGAGTCATTCATGACAGGGGTGAACAAGTAACTAAGCATTTTATGCATTAAGCTGCAGTAAATTTGAAAATAAACCATGTAAGAATCTACTGCAAAATTTTGGACACAGTGATGGGCAGATGTAAAATAGATTCAGTAATCTGGACTCTTATTTTTTGAGCTTTCAAATATACCCAGTTCAGTATAAATAGTGTTACTAACATCTTGCACACAATCACTAACACATGGCAATTGATCATTTTTTTACTTTTATTTTTTCTGTTTAAGATCACAGCTGGTGGTTGCGTATATTTTTGGAGAAATGAATCACAAAAGTGTTGACAATTTATTGAGTTTTGTTGTAAAATGGACACCAGACTGTATTCCCTGAAATTGTACATTTGAAATAAATTATAATTGTTTAAGAAGACCTTAAACATACCTTAATTTTTAAATATAACTTCTCTCGAGTGCACAGTTAAATAATAGGTGTACCAACCGAATTGTTATAGTTCCATCCATATTTGTTTAATATTTTCTTACAGTTCCAGTTTCACCTTTGGAAGGAAGGTACTGATACACGATACTAATGAATAAAAGGCTAAGTTTTACACTTGACTTTTGTTGAGTGGTACTTAAGATAAGTAAATACTCGTAAATTAGTGAAATCAATGTGAAGTGAAGTAGAAATTAGAAAATAAATGAAAAACTTAGATTAGTTTAGAAGAGTTACACACTGGCAAGCAGTGGGCAGAGCAGAAGAGGCAATGACCGTGAAGTCAGCACATTCAGGAGAAGCCATTGCCCTCCCCACGTAAGCGGACACTGTCGATTCAGCCGTCAGGGCATCGCCCGACCGGCTCACGTGTCTCTCAATTGTCACATGTGATCAAAGATCCTCGCCTACATTCCAAGAGCCAATGACCGACGTTAAGAAGATGTTCGAGAAGCTTTTCAATGTGACAGAAGAGGCAATGAGCATGAAGTCGTTCACCTCCAGTGAACTGAAGTAAATAAATACGTGAGACGCAGTGGGCACGACAGAGTAGTTTCCAGTTCAGTTTCGGTGCTGAAGACCATCATGCAGGAAGAGACTACATCATACACAGAAGCACCAAGTCTGCCACTGTAATGGAATAGCAAGCAGCAGCCTTGCCGCCAGAAGAGAGAAGTTAGAAGGTATTTGAAGACTGATTTTTACGTACCCGGGTGACTCTTGAGGACGGGAAGGAGACGGCCTCACATCAGCAGTCACCTGTGAGCTGGTGATGAAGATCTAACAGCCGAAGACTGGCAAACTGGAATCCGTTGTTCGAGTCCGGGACACTGGCATTCCCCTGCCATGCCGCTCCGCTGGCCGACGCACAACAATGACACACGCAGCCGCTTAGAGAAGAGAAACACTGGGACGCCACATTCAAGGTATCATCATCTGATTCACGACTTCATTCTCAGTAATTAAACGGGCCACCTCACGATGCGCATCTCCAGTCAACTGGGCGAAACAGCAACACAAGATACACACCGCCAGGCGTAATCAGACGCTGCCGCTGCCGCTGCCGCAACAGAAGGCTTCGCAAACGACACAGCTGCTGCTCTCCCAGGCAGAACAATCCAGTAAGGAAACCATTGTACAAATCTTCAATAAAAGTTATCTTATGTAAAAATGCTGTTTCATTCTACCTCATACCCGAGCCAAGGAAGAACCCACCCTGCCCACATGTTGTTAAGAGAGAAAAAGTAATTTATTTAGTGTTTTTCACCCTGACATAATGTGTTAGAGTCAAATGCCCTTTGCAGTAATGCTCATCCTGACAATTGACTAGCATCAAAAAAGGTTAACCAGTTACACTTTATTAATAACATGTCCACAAATCTACAAAATGCACTACAAAACCAATAAGTAATGCACTACAAAACTAATAGGTCACTTTGAAGGAGATTGTAATCCCGATCTTCAAAATTTTATTTCTCACCTAAGAAATCTGATCACAGAAATCTCTTTAGTTACGTGTAAAATCACAATCTGTCAGTCACTTCTGGGCTGAACAGATCATATATTGTATCCATGGCTGCATTCTGTAGCTTCTAAAGCCAGCCAGTCCTGCCATTTAATTAAAATATTGCTGAACAAATGTCATATTAAAAGAATAATCCCAATTCTCTCTGCTAGAACAAGACATAGAATTTATTTAAAGAAATTGCAGGACATAGGTACTAAATCTATTGTATTAAAACTGTCTATTTGGAAAAATCAATTGTGAAAAATAATGCTCATCGTAAGTTTTTTGCTGCAATAGTTAATGTTGCTCATTGTCCTGAAAATAAAAATGAAAATGGGGTATGATTTCATTGAGAGGATGCCTGTTTCTTGAAATTGTTTAAGAGCAATGTATTAATATACTTCTTGGTCTCAGATTTCTGGTGTAGTTCATTTGTCCAATAAAATGGTCAATAATGCAGTCCTTTCATGTTCTCAAAATAGTGTAATCAGTTAGAAAATGAAATTTCTTCAAGTGAAACAATGGAAATCACCATCATGTATATTCCCTCACTCCTGAGTAATCGCAGATAAGTTTCTCACATCTCTTCATTCTAATGGGTGCAATGGAAACAAGGTACTGTGTTGCCTCCCCACATCTGGTCATCAACACAGTTACAAAATTACTTCTCTGCTCCACAGCTCAGTACAAACACTCTTCAGCAACACTAACATAAACCCAAGTTACAAGTCATGTCGACAGATCATAGAATGTCATTCATATCAAAGTCTGTTCACAGATGACATATGTGTACAATAGTTTGTACTGAATAATAATTGCATTTTTGTGAAGTTTAAATAATCAGTTAATGCTGGGGAAAATAAACGATAATGGGTTTTAACATTTTTATACATTGATAAGATCAAATATCTTTGCGGATAGCAGCTGGTAAGTGGAAACATAGTTAGTCACATATGATTATCAGTGGCTTACCCTGGTTTTTTTAATATATATATATATATATATATATATATATATATATATACATATAAAAACAAAGATGATGTGACTTACCAAATGAAAGTGCTGGCAGGTCGACAGACACACAAACAAACAAACACAAACATACACACAAAATTCAAGCTTTCGCAACAAACTGTTGCCTCATCAGGAAAGAGGGAAGGAGAGGGAAAGACGAAAGGATGTGGGTTTTAAGGGAGAGGGTAAGGAGTCATTCCAATCCCGGGAGCGGAAAGACTTACCTTAGGGGGAAAAAAGGACGGGTATACACTCGCACACACACACACACACATATCCATCCACAAGTGTGTGTGTGTGTGCGAGTGTATACCCGTCCTTTTTTCCCCCTAAGGTAAGTCTTTCCGCTCCCGGGATTGGAATGACTCCTTACCCTCTCCCTTAAAACCCACATCCTTTCGTCTTTCCCTCTCCTTCCCTCTTTCCTGATGAGGCAACAGTTTGTTGCGAAAGCTTGAATTTTGTGTGTATGTTTGTGTTTGTTTGTGTGTCTGTCGACCTGCCAGCACTTTCATTTGGTAAGTCACATCATCTTTGTTTTTAGATATATATTTCCTACGTGGAATGTTTCCCTCTATTATAACCATATATATATATATATATATATGTGTGTGTGTGTGTGATATATATATATATATATATATATATATATATATATATCTCACACACACAGGCTTTCAGAAACAAAGGAAGACAAGCAAACATGACAGAAGAAATATGGGCCCTCAAATAAAACAATAAACACTAAAAAAAGACAAGATGGCTAATGTATTAGACATGCCATAATGTGGCTGCTAATTAAGCTTTGATTTGTAGTGAATAAGACAGTGTTCAATAAAAACTGTAGTGCATACAGCTATCTATTCTAAGTTCCAGTGGCTCATAGTTAGTGATAACAACATTGTCTTTAAGTTTAAATAATAGCTTAAATATCATGTCACGTCAAGGTGCTCATTGTACAGGCTCCCATCCTAAGAACAAAAACATGGGTGTGTCTTGCCATGTATGTGGTGAACTGTGATAAAAGGTTTCTGAATTTGTGCTGAAACCATCTATGGATTCATTCTTTCTGCATCCAGTGGCTCAATACAAGAAATTCATGTTACTATGATAGTGAACAGTGCATGCACATAACCAAGTTGTTAAAACCTTATGATTTAAATACTGGACAATTCGTCATGGAAATGCTAGTAAACCATACCTTGTGACTAAAAAATGAGCTAAAAGTATTAACAATAAATACACTTAGTAACAACAGAAGTGTGTGTGTTGAACAAGAAAAAGAAAATGTAAACACAACTGAAGAAAAGCATAAAGCTTAATAGGCCCACAAAAGAAATTAGTTGTAAGCAAACTAATTTAACACAGACAATATATCTTCAACAGTTGTGGCAGGAAAAATTTACAGTGTATTATATGAAGAAGAAACTGGTAGCCAAAGAATAAACTTATGGCTACAGGAATAACAAAACTGAATGCACCTTTGACTGAGATAATAAAATCTGGTAACTCACTAAACGAGTTATCTAAGAATGATACCACCACAATTATGGGGGTAGCAATTATGTTTGCCAGAATGAGGGTAAACATGCTGCACTGTACTTAAAACCTACACTACATGCTCTCGAAATGCCCAATATTGTAGTTACTCAACATTGTAGTTACTAGCATGCCACACAGATACAACCTGCAGGATAACTCTGTCATAAATTTGGTGCTTGAAAAAATAAACAGACAGAATATGATAGGCCTACCATAGCATGACATTCTTCGCACTTCCCCTATCAAGATAACTGTTTATGAAACATGAACAGCATTATAACAATGTTGGGAGATCACTCATTCGTAAAATGCTAGCAAAATTAATACAGAATGTTGACCTCACTGTAAGAAAACCAGTTGTTATAGAACCAGTCTCTACAAAAACCATATTAAGCAACTGTTTGAGCAAACCTGAAAAATGTAATTTAGGAATTGTTTTTGATGAAACTTGTGCAGCTATGAAGAAACACAGAAAAGAGACACCTACAGGGAACAAAACAAAAATGTCAAAAAACCACAGCTACAGGAAAAAAAAGACATCCAGTGTTAGAAAACAAAACAGCCCTAAAAGAGTGCCACCAACAAGGATAGAGGATTTTTTATGGCCTCCGCCCCAAAAAGAAGACCAAGCAGACGCCAGTGGTGAAAGCGCACGAGTGAAAAAGAAGGTAAGTAGTCAATTACATATGCCTGAACTTAACAGAAGTACAAAATGCATGCTCTTTTATCAGAATGTTCAATATTTTCTGAATAAAATCAACAAATTCGAAACACTCTTGTCAGATGATCTCAAGGAAGCTTCTGTTATATGTCTAAGTGAACGTTGGTTGAGTAGTAATACGTTAGCAGTCACAAAATTACCAGGATTAACATTATTCTTATCATTCTGTAGGACACACTCTGCAGATGGTGGGATATGCATTTTTGTTAGAAGTAACACTGAAAATCACTGCTTAAAATCCTTAGAGATATTGGGAAAAGAGAAAGGCTTTGACATTTCAGCTGTAGAAGTAACATCACTAAAAATAATAATTAGCTTGTACAGAGGCACAGATGAGGACTCACATTTTTTTTTTTCCTATGGAAACTAGACAGTGCACCTGGCAAACTAAAAGCTAACAAGAAAAATCTAATAGTACATGGCGACTTCAACATAAATTTCCAGCAAAACTCAAATGTAAAACAAAATCTCATAACCATGTATAATTTGCCCGCCCCGGTAGCTGAGTGGTCAGCGTGACAGACTGTCAATCCTAAGGGCCCGGGTTCGATTCCCGGCTGGGTCAGAAATTTTCTCCGCTCAGGGACTGGGTGTTGTGTTGTCCTAATCATCATCATTTCGTCCCCATCGACACGCAGGTCGCCGAAGTGGCATCAAATCGAAAGACCTGCACCAGGCGAACGGTCTACCCGACGGGAAGCCCTAGCCACACGACATTTCCATTTATGTATAATTTACAGGCCACTATAAACTCTCCCACTAGAATTACGAAAACTTGTGTATCACTATTGACCAAATATTCATAAATGCAGAAAAAAAAAGACTTCCAAGCTGGAACCATAAAAACAAGATTTAGTGACCATAATGGACAGTGTGTTCATTTTCATGCAATACCAATACCTAAACCCACAATGCCAACAGAACTAGTCAAAGAAGAATGAATCCCAAGCGAACAGAATATAGACACCTTCAGACAACTGTTAGCTAAGGAAACATGGAATGCAATATATGAGCATGAAAGCTCATTTTCAACTGTCAGCAGATATTTTAACTCCACCCAATTTTAAGTCAGTCAATGTGAAATGTCAGCTATCTTTATTGCATCAAAATATTCGAGGACTGAGAAATAAAATTAATGAATTAACTATCTGCATAGATGAATTAGAGTCTTCAAACCCAGCTGACATAATCTGCCTCTCTGAACATCATGTGACCACTGGTATAGAACTTTTAAGTGTTACAGGGTTTAGGTTAGCATCTCATTTTTGTAGATCAGAAATGGAGAAAGGAGGAGTTGCCACATTCATCAGGAACGGTCATAAATTTAAGAACATAGACATTCATAAATTTTGCCTAGAACAGCATATGGAAGCATGTGCAACAGAATTAGATTTTCACAAAAAATCTTTCATAATATTAAGTGTATATCGAGCACCTGCAGGTAACTTTAATCTGTTTGTAAACCACCTTGAAGCTGTACTGGCCCATTTAACAACCAAAAACAAAGAAATAGTGGTTGCTGGTGATTTCAATGTAGATTTCCTTAAAGACTCTCCCAATAAGAACCTATTTGAGTTAGTAACACTATCATTCAACTTAATTCCCACAGTAAAGTTCCCCACTAGGATAACCACTTGCTCACAAACAGCCATTGATAATATCTTTATAGAAAAGTCAAATGAACAAAATTATATTACAAAACCAATAGTCAATGGCCTCTCAGACCATGACATGCAGTTCCTTCTGCTAAATGTTAATACTGAACAGGATATAAAATCTGTTAAATCTGAGCTCAAGAGGGTAATCAGTAAGCCAAAAATTGATTATTTTAGGACACTCCTCAGAGACATTCACTGGACTGATGTTTACAGTGCTCATGGCATGAATGAAAAATATAACATTTTTGCTAATAAAGTGCTTACCTTATTTGAACACTGCTTTCCCCCAAAACTTACCAAGGTTAGAGCAAAGTCTACAAAGAAGCCATGGATTACTCGAGGAATAGGGGTATCTTGTAAAACAAAAAGAAAACTGTATCTGTCAATCCGAAACATTTCCAATGTTGATGCTATAGCACATTATAAGAAATACTGCAAAATATTAAAGACTGTAATACGGATGTCAAAGCAAATATATTACAAGGAAAAGATAGTCATATCAGATAACAAAATAAAGACAATATGGGATATAGTGAAGGAGGAGACCGGTAGAACCAGACATGAAGAGGAACAAATAGCATTAAGAGTAAATGATGCATTGGTGACAGATGTGTATAGTGTTGCAGAACTTTTTAACAAACATTTTATAACTGTTACTGAAAAGATGGGGTTGTCAGGTTCGGTAGATGCTGCTATGGATTACCTTAGACCAGACATTTCAAGTTGTTGTTGTTGTGGTCTTCAGTCCTGAGACTGGTTTGATGCAGCTCTCCATGCTACTCTATCCTGTGCAAGCTTTTTCATCTCCCAGTACCTACTGCAACCTACATCCTTCTGAATCTGCTTAGTGTATTCATCTCTTGGTCTCCCTCTACGATTTTTACCCTCCACGCTGCTCTCCAATACTAAATTGGTGATCCCTTGATGCCTCAGAACATGTCCTACCAACCGATCCCTTCTTCTGGTCAAGTTGTGCCACAAACTTCTCTTCTCCCCAATCCTATTCAATACTTCCCCATTAGTTATGTGATCTACCCATCTAATCTTCAGCATTCTTCTGTAGCACCACATTTCGAAAGCTTCTATTCTCTTCTTGTCCAAACTATTTATCGTCCATGTTTCACTTCCATACATGGCTACACTCCATACGAATACTTTCAGAAATGACTTCCTGACACTTAAATCTATACTGGATGTTAACAAATTTCTCTTCTTCAGAAACGCTTTCCTTGCCATTGCCAGCCTACATTTTATATCCTCTCTACTTCTACCATCATCAGTTATTTTGCTCCCCAAATAGCAAAACTCCTTTACTACTTTAAGTGTCTCATTTCCTAATCTAATACCCTCAACATCACCCGACTTAATTCGACTACATTCCATTATCTTCGTTTTGCTTTTGTTGATGTTCATCTTATATCCTCCCTTCAAGACACCATCCATTCCGTTCAACTGCTCTTCCAAGTCCTTTGCTGTCTCTGACAGAATTACAATGTCATCGGCGAACCTCAAAGTTTTTATTTCTTCTCCATGGACTTTAATACCTACTCCGAATTTTTCTTTTGTTTCCTTTACTGCTTGCTCAATATACAGATTGAACAACATCGGGGAGAGGCTACAACCCTGTCTTACTCCCTTCCCAACCACTGCTTCCCTTTCATGTCCCTCGACTCTTATAACTGCCATCTGGTTTCTGTACAAATTGTAAATAGTCTTTCGCTCCCTGTGTTTTACCCCTGCCACCTTTAGAATTTGAAAGAGAGTATTCCAGTCAACATTGTCAAAAGCTTTCTCTAAGTCTACAAATGCTAGAAACGTAGGTTTGCCTTTCCTTAATCTTTCTTCTAAGATAAGTCGTAAGGTCAGTATTGCCTCACGTGTTCCAGTGTTTCTACGGAATCCAAACTGATCTTCCCCGAGGTTGGCTTCTACTAGTTTTTCCATTCGTCTGTAAAGAATTCGTGTTAGTATTTTGCAGCTGTGACTTATTAAGCTGATAGTTCGGTAATTTTCACATCTGTCAACACCTGCTTTCTTTGGGATTGGAATTATTATATTCTTCTTGAAGTCTGAGGGTATTTCGCCTGTTTCATACATCTTGCTCACCAGATGGTAGAGTTTTGTCAGGACTGGCTCTCCCACGGCCGTCAGTAGTTCCAATGGAATATTGTCTACTCCGGGGGCCTTGTTTCGACTCAGGTCTTTCAGTGCTCTGTCAAACTCTTCACGCAGTATCATATCTCCCATTTCATCTTCATCTACATCCTCTTCCATTTCCATAATATTGTCCTCAAGTACATCGCCCTTGTATAGACCCTCTATATACTCCTTCCACCTTTCTGCTTTCCCTTCTTTGCTTAGAACTGGGTTTCCATCTGAGCTCTTGATATTCATACAAGTCGTTCTCTTATCTCCAAAGGACTCTTTAATTTTCCTGTAGGCGGTATCTATCTTACCCCTAGTGAGACAGGCCTCTACATCCTTACATTTGTCCTCTAGCCATCCCTGCTTAGCCATTTTGCACTTCCTGTCGATCTCATTTTTGAGACGTTTGTATTCCTTTCTGCCTGCTTCATTTACTGCATTTTTATATTTTCTCCTTTCATCAATTAATTTCAATATTTCTTCTGTTACCCAAGGATTTCTACTAGCCCTCGTCTTTTTACCTACTTGATCCTCTGCTGCCTTCACTACTTCGTCCCTCAAAGCTACCCATTCTTCTTCTACTGTATTTATTTCCCCCATTCCTGTCAATTGCTCCCTTATGCTCTCCCTGAATCTCTGTACAACCTCTGGTTCTTTTAGTTTATCCAGGTCCCATCTCCTTAAATTCCCACCTTTTTGCAGTTTCTTCAGTTTTAATCTACAGGTCATAACCAATAGATTGTGGTCAGAGTCCACATCTGCCCCTGGAAATGTCTTACAATTTAAAACCTGGTTCCTAAATCTCTGTCTTACCATTATATAATCTATCTGATACCTTTTAGTATCTCCAGGGTTCTTCCATGTATACAACCTTCTTTCATGATTCTTAAACCAAGTGTTAGTTATGATTATGTTGTGCTCTGTGCAAAATTCGACCAGGCGGCTTCCTCTTTCATTTCTGTCCCCCAGTCCATATTCACCTACTATGTTTCCTTCTCTCCCTTTTCCTACACTCGAATTCCAGTCACCCATGACTATTAAATTTTCGTCTCCCTTCACAATCTGAATAATTTCTTTTATTTCATCATACATTTCTTCAATTTCTTCGTCATCTGCAGAGCTAGTTGGCATATAAACTTGAACTACTGTAGTAGGTGTGCGCTTCGTGTCTATCTTAGCCACAATAATGCGTTCACTATGCTGTTTGTAGTAGCTTACCCGCATTCCTATTTTCCTATTCATTATTAAACCTACTCCTGCATTACCCCTATTTGATTTTGTGTTTATAACCCTGTAGTCACCTGACCAGAAGTCTTTTTCCTCCTGCCACCGAACTTCACTAATTCCCACTATATCTAACTTCAACCTATCCATTTCCCTTTTTAAATTTTCTAACCTACCTGCCCGATTAAGGGATCTGACATTCCACGCTCCGATCCGTAGAACGCCAGTTTTCTTTCTGCTGATAACGACATCCTCTTGAGTAGTCCCCGCCCGGAGATCCGAATGGGGGACTATTTTACCTCCGGAATATTTTACCCAAGAGGACGCCATCATCATGTAATCATACAGTAAAGCTGCATGCCCTCGGGAAAAATTACGGCTGTAGTTTCCCCTTGCTTTCAGCCGTTCGCAGTACCAGCACAGCAAGGCCGTTTTGGTTATTGTTACAAGGCCAGATCAGTCAATCATCCAGACTGTTGCCCTTGCAACTACTGAAAAGGCTGCTGCCCCTCTTCAGGAACCACACGTTTGTCTGGCCTCTCAACAGATACCCCTCCGTTGTGGTTGCACCTACGGTACGGCTATCTGTATCGCTGAGGCACGCAAGCCTCCCCACCAACGGCAAGGTCCATGGTTCATGGGGGGGGACATTTCAAGTAACTTCCATAATATGAATTTGACCCTCACTACCCCAACAGAAATAACGTCCATCATAAAATCTTTAAAATCAAAAACATCTAGTGGGTATGATGAAATATCAACAAAGTTAATTAAAGAATGTGATTCTGAGCTAAGGAACATATTAAGCTATCTGTGTAACCAGTCGTTTATCAGTGGAATATTTCCCGAATGGCTGAAATATGCTGAAGTTAAGCCACTGTTTAAGAAGGGAGATAAAGAAATAGCATCAAATTTCCGTCCAATTTCACTGTTGCCAGCATTCTCAAAAATTTTCGAAAAAGTAATGTACAGTCGTCTTTATAACCATCTTATCTCAAATAACATACTGTCAAAGTCACAGTTTGGATTTCTAAAAGGTTCTGATATTGAGAAGGCTATCTACACTTACAGTGAAAATGTACTTAATTCATTAGACAAAAAATTGCAGGCAACTGGTATATTTTGTGATCTGTCAAAGGCATTTGACTGTGTAAATCACAATATCCTTTTAAGTAAACTAGAATATTATAGTGTAACAGGAAATGCTGCAAAATGGTTCAAATCTTATATCTCTGGCAGGAAACAAAGGGTGTTATTAGGAAAGAGACATGTATCAAGCTATCAGGCATCATCCAACTGGGAACTAATTACATGTGGGGTCCCACAAGGTTCCATTTTGGGGCCCTTACTTTTTCTTGTGTATATCAATGACCTGTCATCAGTAACATTACCAGATGCCAAGTTTGTTTTGTTTGCTGATGATACAAACATTGCAATAAATAGCAAATCAAGTGTAGTCTTAGAAAGATCAGCCAATAAAATATTTGTGGACATTAATCACTGGTTCCTAGCCAATTCTTTGTCACTAAACTTTGAAAAAACACACTACATGCAGTTCAGAACTTGTAAGGGGTGTCCCAAGAGTATATGTCTAACATATGATGACAAGAAGATAGAAGAAGTGGACGGTATTAAATTCTTGGGATTACAGCTTGATAATAAATTCAACTGGGAGGAGCACACCACAGAACTGCTGAAGCGTCTTAACAAATCTCTGTTTGCAATGCGAATTTTGTCAGACATAGGGGATATAAAAATGAAAAAGCTGGCATACTATGCTTACTTTCATTCCATAATGTCATATGGGATTATTTTCTGGGGTAATTCATCAAGCCAAGCTAAAGTTTTCCGGGCACAAAAACGTGCAGTAAGAATTATATGTGGTGTGAACTCAAGAACATCCTGCAGAAGCCTGTTTAGGGAACTAGGGATACTAACTACAGCTTCCCAATATATTTATTCCTTAATGAAATTTGTCATTAAAAATATATCACTTTTTCAAACCAACAGCTCAATTCATGGAATCAATACTAGAAATAAGAATAATCTTCACAAGGATTTAAAGTCACTTAGTCTTGTACAAAAAGGTGTGCATTATTCAGGAACACACATTTTCAATAACTTGCCAGCAGCCATAAAAAGCTTAACAACCAATGAAATTCAGTTTAAGAGAAGCCTAAAGGATTTATTGGTGGCCAACTCCTTCTACTCCATTGATGAATTTCTTAGGAAAACCAACTGATTTGTATATAAGTACAACATAACTTCTGCACAATTTCAGTGCAGTAATGTGTTCACTGAAAATTTGTGTGTGTGTGTGTGTGTGTGTGTGTGTGTGTGTGTGTGTGTGTGTGTGCTTGTGTGTGTGTAAGTGTGTAAGTATAATCTAACTTCTGCACCATTTCAGTGCAGTAATGTGTTCATTGTAAATAAGTATTACAGTAGTTGTATTACATGTTTCTTACCTTATAAATAAATAAAAAACTTTTTTATTTTAAATTCAGTGCAATAGTATTTGTAAAATGACTCTTAGTGTTCATTAAAAAATGACGATCATTCCACTTGGGACCTGTGGAATGGTACATTAGCTTATTTGTTTTAGTTGTAAATATTTGTCATGTATTGTTGTTTTTCTGACATGTTCCACATCCTGGAGGACCTCCTCACTACAGATCAATTGGAATGAAAGTAAATCTAATCTAATCTAATCAACAGATTTATGGAAATATTTAGCGAGTACTATGAAACTGCATTCCCAATAAAGAAACAGACTGAGCTCTAATAATAGAAACAGATGTTGGGTAACAACTGGAATAAGGATCTCAAGAAAGACAAAGAGAACATTATATGATGATATAAAGATACAGCAGGTAGGCAATGAATTTCATGCTTATTACAGAAAATACAAGACAATACTTTAAAAAGTTGTCAAGGAAGTAAAAATGAAGGCAAATGACCTATACATTCAGTCTGCTGGAAACAAGACCAAAGCCACATGGAAAGTTGTAAAACAACAGACAGGTAGTCACTACCAGAAATGCCAATATCATACTATGTCAAGATGGAGAGAAAATAACAGACATGGAAAGTAGCTAATACGTTCAAGAGCCATTTTACAAACATAAGTGTGCAACAGCTCTGCTGCCTCATTCTATCTATATCTAATGAATGAAGAAGAAATCCTGACCATCATAAAAACCTTAAAAATGCAACAGCCCTCAGGAGTAGATGGTATACCTGATAAAAAATAATAAAAAGATGTACTGAACGCATTGTAAAACCACTACCATGTTTATGCAATAGTTTACTGGTATCAGGGACTTTCCCTTATTGTCCAAAAATAGCAAAATTGAAACCAATCTACAAAAAAAAAAAAAAAAAAAAAAAAGGAAACACAGAAGAAGTTAGCAATTACAGGCCGATTGCCCTATTGTCTGGCTTCTCATAAATTCCACAAATTACCTACAGGCTTTATGGAAGAATATCAAATCCTATGCACAGCACAATGTGGGTTTAGGAAGAACTGCTTAACCAACAGTGCTGTCTCCTAATTACCTATTTAAATTTACCAGAAAGTGGACAGTGGCAATTATATCACTGGTGTAAGCCTTGACTTGTCAAAAGCATTCAGTATTATAGATCATGAAACACTACTATAGAAATTAAATCAACTTGGCATCAGAGGCACACCTAATGACTGGGTCAGGACAAACAGTGGAAATACAACATATTTACTGCAACAAAATCACAAAACATTACTCAGATTACCAAGACATGAAATGGTGTTCCCCAAGGATCAGTACTGGGACCAGTGCTGTTCCTCCTATATGTAAATGACCTACAAACAAAATACAGTGTCAAAATGCTTATCAGTTTGCTGACAACATAAGCTTTCTAGTCTCTGAAGAATCAGAAAACCTACTAGAAGAAAACATAACAAAGACAAAGGATAGCATAGCAAAATGGTTCACATACAATAATTAATAATAAATGAAGGAAAAACTGTGAAATCAACTTCCATAATGTTAAGGAAAAGGTTCCAGAAACTATAAATATCCAGTTGTCAAACAAAGCTGTAAATAGAGTTGACCTGACAAAGTTTCTTGGGCTGTAGATCCAGAATAATGTCAGGTGGGGAACTCATATTGACAATATCAGCAAAAAATTGAACACATCCTGCTATGTGATGTGGAAACTTGAAAGCTACTGTAGTAAAGACTGCCTAAAAAGTATGTACTATGCAAGTGTCCAATCAATGGTGAAGTATGGAGTCATTTTCTGGGGAGCTTCTCCAAACACCATCAAGCTACTTAGAATCCAAAAAAGAATCAGAAGAATCATAAAAAGTGCCAAACACAGAAAATCTTGCAAGTCATGCTTCAGAAAACTGCAAATCCTTCCACTTTCATGCCATACATTTACATGAAACCATAGTATTCCCACAGTAGTATGTGACTGAAAATATCCGCACACTTCCTCAAAAATGAAGATGTACACATTCACAACACACGGAAAACATGAATCCCATATGCAGCTTACAAAAACTAAGCTCTGCCAAAATGGAGTTTGGCAACTTGGGAAAAAGATGTTCAGGAAACTACCAAGTAACACACAATTAATAAACAACATAGCAGGGTTCAAAGTGGCAGTAAAGACATACCTAGTTGATAACTGCTTCTGCAGTCTGAAAGAGTATTTTGATAAATAACAATGTGCCAGTATGAATAACAGTGTACCCACTGAAACTATATTAACATTGTAACCACTGAGCAAATACAAATAATATGCAAGTAATAAGTAGTGTAACCATAAGAGATTAACAATATTAAAATGACAGAAACAATACTGTTTTAAATGATGTCCAACATCTTATGTACATTTTATGGACCAACAAGGTCCCATGGATAAATAAATAAATAAACAAACAAATAAATAAATAAACAAACAAATAAATAAATAAACGTACACTGAGAAAGTACACTTAGCCATTGTTACGAAATATTATAGAATATTGTGTTGTACATTAGCTACAGCGGTATCGTCATCCCCTGAAGAGGATTCACCATCCAAATCCAATGGAATATGAAGGAAGAGGATGAAAGAAGCCACCTGACACCAGCAATCATCAAAATTCCACCTCTGTAGCCCCAAGAAACCAACAGTGCTGAAGGGAGGTCAGATATTCAAGAATGACAGTATGGAATACCTTTTGTAATGCCCTTATATCAAAAGCCACATCATCAAAAATAGTGTCACTTGAAGTTCCATAAGTTTCTCTGAACCTTCAATACCTCTCTCTCAACTAATCATCAATTTGAATATTACATTTTATATTTTCAAAATTATAGCTGTGTCATTTTTATCCTAAGTAAACTTTTTACACATATTCACAAAAGAAATTTAGGAAAAAGGAATGTGCCTAATTTGTGCAACATCAAATTTGGTAGCAAAATAATTATAGCAGTTTTAACTGAAACCTTGGAAAAATTGCTAGAATTCTTTCCATAGTGGAATAAGGGGGTATTGTGACACTTTTCACATGGTATTGAGCCCTGTGTTTTATAATCAAATCAGTAACTGAGCTGAAAAACCTATCAATCTTGGTACTGGTCACCACAGTTGACAAGTTTTCACTATGAGTTAAAGAGTAACATTCATAACTGGAATAACAACATTCTCAATACTATTTGAGATGATGACAAGTACTTACTGATGTAACAGATGAAGTGATCTTTTCCAATTAGTGATATATAATGACAAGCCAAAATTCTTACCATGATTGAAACTATGTGATAAAACAACATGAACTAACAGCAAGCACAATGATACTCATTCTAGTCTATTACAAACCACAACTCTTAGTTATCCTTCAAAACCACCAATATATAAAAGCAACAACCACTTTCAAGCAACCTATAATTAAAAGTATATAATATAACACAAACTATTTACCATCTCTGAAATTTGTACTGTTCTAGAAGGCTAGGGGACTGAGAATCAAGTAAAACTTTCACTTTTCATCAAATTTATTTGACTGAGGAGTATTTGACATAAGTAAGACTCATATTGCATCACAAATAAGATATTCAAAGCAACTGTTGCCTCAATGTCACATTCTAAACTCCATTCTTAATTAGATATTGTCAAATTAATTAAATAAAATGAGAAACACCACAGGTTTGAGAAATGTATAATAAAAATGTAATGTTGATGAGCTCACAAAAATCCTCATATGCTAGTCTAAATACATGAACTACTGACACAAGAGCTCATAAAATCATATTTCCATACTGGGAGATACATGTGTGTGTGTGTGTGTGTGTGTGTGTGTGTGTGTGTGTGTGTGTGTGTGTGTGTGTGGGCGCACGCGCGAGCGAGTGTATATCCAGCGCTGGCTTTAGGGTGGGGAGACTCAGGCGGTCGCCCATGGCGCCGGGGCCCAAGGGGCGCCACGTACTAAACGCATGTAAAAAAAAAAATTACAATTTACAATCACCCATTTCACGAAACTAAAATATTATTCAGTCTCATTCAACATACGTCGCTAATCTCACGAATGCGCGATGAATTCGGGGTAGCAGAAGAGAAATCATGCTGAATGCAATCTTCATATTGTCTGCAACCATCCATGTTTGATGAGGGCTAGCACGGGCTCTACCAAAGCGCCTCTCTTATTTGTTTCAAGAACTGAAACAAGGAAGAGCCCATGCAGCCGCACCATCTCTCGTTTACAACAGAAACTACCGGTCGCTCCAAATAAAAGAAAATACAGACTGTGAAATATACATTACATTATGATTTAATTAATACGAATGTATTTATATCGAATATTTGTGACTTAATGACTCATGTACATTAATTAATAGATCATGCAATGCGTGCACTGCATTCATAGAGCATTCTCCCCTAACTTTCTGAAATAATACAGCGCCACACAATGTTTGTTAGACTGCATATGTTGGCAGCGCTACGATTTGCACCCGCATGTCAGTAATTGTCAGTAAGAGTAGGAGGCAGTGGTCATGTTTTCGTGGCTGAATAATTGTGAGTGAAACGAGTGTCGTGACTGTGTCAACATTTTAATTTTCTGGTAGGTGCGAAAAACATTTTTATCTTTCAGTTCAGTTTTTTTTCTAGTTACGTCTACTGATAGGTGAATTTCTTTATTTGTTATAGATCGAATATTGTAGTCACGAAATAGAGCAGTGTCCAAGCAATAATTTGTCAAATTATTAAATCATGCCAGAAGAGAAGGAAATGATTTAAAAAAAGCTTTCTGGTTCAGAAAATCGGAAAAGAAAAGCTGAAAAAGAAAAAGTTCTTGAAGAAACTAAAAAGCACATGAATATTTATAAGTACCTTAAAGGAAATTCTAAGGCAAATACTTCAGATATTGAATCAAAAGTCCATGTATCAGCAAATAGTTCTTCAGATTGTGAACAATTATACACAAAAAATATACAATCACCTATTGAAGGTGATCAAATTGACCACCGCAGTACATCTTTGCATGAATCCTCTGATATTTCTCCAAGTCAAAATCAACACATGACATCTGTGGTCGATGAAAGTATCAACGTTCTTGCAATAAAAGAATGCAATGTTTCTGATGTAGGTACATGACCAAAAGTACTTAATGCTAGAGATATAGATCGCATTATAATATGTGGACCCTCACAAGTATGTCTAAATAACTTTCCAAAAGATGAAAATGGGCGTCATTTCTCTTCAACTCATTACACAAGAAAACTATCAAACGAAGAAACTATCAGACGACAGTGGCTAGTTTATTCTGTATCAAACGACAGTGTCTTTTGCTTTTGTTGTCGACTGTTTGATTTAAAGTCAACTACTAATTTGACTACCACTGTGGGTTTCAGAAATTGGAAACATTTAAGTGAAGCTCTGAAACTGCATGAAAATAGTCCTAACCACAAAAAAGCATTTACTCAATGGACTGAAGCTGAAATCAGGTTCAAAGCTGGATTAACTATTGACAAGGAAGAACAAAAGCTAATTTCTAAAGAACGTTTACAATGGAGCAATGTGCTTCAAAGGTTGATGCACATTACTTTGTATTTGGCTGAAAATAATATGGCATTCAGAGGGTTATCAGATAAATTATTTACCCCAAATAATGGAAAATTCTTAGGTCTTGTACAGTTATTGGCAAAGTTTGATCCAATCATGGAAGAGCACGTCAGACTGGCATTGAATGGTGATTTGGCTGACCATTATTGTGGCAAAAATATACAAAATGAATTAATAGAACTCATGGCATCACACGTTATGTCTACAATCGTATCCTGCATAAAGGGTTCAAAGTATTATGCAATCATAGCTGACTGTACTCCAGATATAAGCCACAAAGAACAACTTTCGATAACTTTAAGATGCGCCGACATAACAGAGGATGGCGTAAGTGTAAAAGAACATTTCATCTCATTTCTGCAAATAGATGATACAACCGGTGAAGGCCTCACAGAAAGCATTTTAAAAACATTGAGTGTGACTGCAGAGGACAGGGCTACGATATCGGCGCGAACATGAAGGGGAAAAATAAAGGCGTCCAGAACAGAATTAAAAAGTTAAATCCACTAGCTTTTTTTGTGCCATGTGGATGCCATAGTTATAATTCGGTATTGTGTGATGCGGCAAAATCATCAGTAAAATCCGTGACACTGTTCGGAATGTTACAAAAAATGTTTAATCTATTTGCTGGATCGGTAAATAGATGGAAAATTTTGACCGACCATTTGAAGATATACATCCTGAAAAATGTAAGTGACACATGCTGGGAAGCTCGAATTGATAGCGTCAAAGCGGTTCGTTATCAATTATGCGAAATGCATGACGCTTTGGATTCCTTGGCCGATGCTACTGAACAAAGCGATGCTGTGGTGTCACACGAAGCGACAACACTAGGAGGACAATTAAAAGACTTCAGCTTCATTGTTTCTCTCGTGACATGGTATGATGTTCTGTTTCAAATTAACGTTGTGAGTAAAGCAAGTCAGTCACCCACAATCAACTTTGTCGAGTTTATGGGAATCCTTGACAAATGTTGCTCTTATTTGGAAACATATAGACAAACAGGTTTCGAACAAGCTATTGTAACAGCAACTGAACTGGCTTCGGATCTTGATACACAGCCATTATTTAAACCACAAATGCGATTAAGACGTATTAAACACAGGCCAGGTGAAGAGGCTGTTGATGATCAAATAACTGACCCAAAAAAGAAGTTTAAAGTAGAGTTTTTCAATGCACTGTTGGACACCGTGCACATATCCATGAAAGAAAGATTTGAACAGATGCAAGAATTTTCTGCGACATGGAGTTTCTTGTTTGACGTTAAAAAAAATCAAAATAAAGAAGAACTAATACAATGCTGTTCTAAATTACAAGAAAAGTTAACTGTCAACATGAAGTCAGATATTGATGGAAATTTGCTGTGTGACGAAATTTTAGGCCTGCAACACTATCTCGAAGACAGCCAGGCAACGCCTATTGAAGCCTTAAACTTCATAAAAAAGTATAATCTTCAAGAGTTATATCCCAACATCTGGATAACGTTACGTATTTTGCTAACAATACCAGTGACTGTCGCAAGTGGCGAACGCAGTTTTTCCAAACTGAAGTTGATAAAAACGTACTTGCGGTCTACAATGTCTCAAACAAGACTAACCAGTTTGGCCTCACTGTCCATTGAAAATGAAGTTGCAGAAAACCTGGACTTTGCTAATCTGATCAGAGACTTTGCCGACAGAAAAGCGAGAAAAGTAAAATTTTAGTCGTTTATAATTGTTTTTCATTAGGCGTAATATGTTTTGTGTTCAGATGACTGACAGAAAATATAGGTTTATGGCTTACAGTTATATTTAATTCAATAAAAATATGGTACCCAATTCAAAATTAGTGTTTTTTCGCTATACATATTACCTCCTATATATATAAAAATCAATTGTTGTGTGGTAGTCTCACCAAAACAAAGAAATGGCTTGACCAATTTGAATAATTTTTGTTTTGTTTTGTTCGCTTTAGTACAGGGGTGCTTCAGAAAAGAAAAGAAATATTTGGGATATATGAGCCTGTTTCAACCACATTTTACGCATATTTTCTTTGTTTGGGACATGCAAAAACAATTTTCTGTAGTTGTTGTAGATGTACAGTGCAGTACTACGCAATATTTTTAGACAATTTCCCAAAACGTGAATGCCCAAACAATATATCACTGCTATACTGACTGTTACGGCAGCGACAGCAGCATGCTGGACTGACGTCACAGGCTACACAAGACTCACATGGAGCGTCTTAGCGGGCTTTCAGATTATTTGGATTTCATTTCCATTTAAAAAAATAAAATACTCAAATTTATAATGGGAAAAACCATGTTATGATCATAAGATGACGCCATTAACCACTTAATACGATTTCTAGAAAACAGTCAAATACCGTGTTGCAAAGCACTGCCAGGTTCGGGAAATACGGAAGCATCCGATCCCACCCGTCTGCTTTGACCCATGACATCACAAATATGGCGGAAACAAAAACAAACACACACACTTTCCACAAGAAGCCTAATGACACTAACGGGACAAGCGCGGGAAATGGGGTGTTTTGGGTGGGGGGCAAACTAAATATAAACAAATTTAGACGCCTTGCGTACCTACAACGTGTAAGTGAAGACAGCCATGCATGAATACCGACCCACCTCCCCAGGGGTCGTAACCCCTGCAACCCATAGGAGATAAAGATGCTTCAGTAGCTGATTAGTGTTTTTTGTCTTTAAAAAAAAAAAAAAATCTCACGGGATAGAATGAACAGATCAAAGATAAATATAATAAACTAAAACAGAAACTCAAGGAAACAGATAATTAAAATAAATAATAAGTGTTTTTAAATTTAAAAAAATCTTACGAGATAGAACGAACAGATCAGAAAAGTAAATAAAATAAGATAAAACGGAACTGGAGACAGCCACACTCAAACCAAACTCCGCGCCGTCATGACGTCACACACAACACCCTTACGTCACGGGTCAAAGCCGACGCGTTGGATCGGACGCTTCTGTCGACCCCAGGTTCGCTATTTATACAATAAAGGGCGCCAACTGGATGACTCACCCGGGGCACCTGGATGGCTAAGGCCGGCCCTGTGTATACCTGTCCTTTTTTCCCCCTAAGGTAAGTCTTTCCGCTCCCAGGGTTGGAATGACTCCTTACCCTCTCCCTTAAAACCCACATCCTTTTGTCTTTCCCTCTTCTTCCCTCTTTCCTGATGAAGCAACCATTTGTTGCGAAAGCTTGAATTTTGTGTGTATGTTGGTGTTTGTTTGTGTGTCTATTGACCTGCCAGCACTTTTGTTTGTCAGTTCTCATCATCTTTGTTTTTAGATATATTTCCATATTTAAGCACTCATACTACGACATTTTATTTATCTAGAAGAAACATCAATATTTATACTAATTTTCACATCTACACTGGATTTTTCTAAACACCTATATCTGAAATTATTATTGTAATTATTATTGTAATTGATCATTTGATACTGGATGTTTTCCAAAGACCTCAAGCACTTCGGAGGCAAAAGACACCTGAAATGTTTCCAACTAGTGACTACACACAAGTGGAACTCACTCTGTAAAATCTACTGTTTGCCAACTCTGCTGAAAGTAACACAATGTATAAGTGTAGTTTCAGCTCTCCGAGACTGCGGATGTGTGTGTAGTTGCGCTTGTGTGTGAGTGAGTGTATGTGTGTATGTGTGTCTACTGCTGACAAAGGCCTTAATGGCTGAAAGCTATGATTGTATGAAACTTTTTATTGTGCCTAACACTTCTCAGCATCTCTGCCGTATGGTGAGTAGCAACTTTCCTTCTCTTGTATTGTTACATTCCATCCTGGATTTTCCATTGTTTAATTAATGTATAAGCTTGTTAGCTATCTACCAGTCAGCTAATAAATATTTATGCCTACCAGCACAAAATCATTTTTACTTAAGAGACAACAGAGAAAATTAACATATGAAAGCTATGTGAAAAACTTAACTTAGGAAACAGTGCAAACTTGACCAAACCGATACAACAAAAGGTGAGTTTCAACTTTATATATACATGATTGCGTAGTTTTCTTAAAGTGTGATTTTGTTTTTGTGTGTGTGTGGGGGGGGGGGGGGGGGGGGCATGTGTGCATGTGTGCATGAGTGTGCACATCTGCACACAACTCATGACCTATGAGAGCATTTTTGATTTCTGACCAAGAACACTCACTCAGTGCAGAGCATACATGGAAATTTGTTCTGAATTATATGTTAATCATCAATATGCACAGTTCATTAAAAATAAAGTACACTAGCTCCAAGTTGAATTATCGTCTGAACAGCATGAGATTACGCTTTACAGTGTACTGTTTGTAACAAAGCAGGTGGATTCTTTGCCCCGTTATGTTTTTCTACCGCCCCCCCCCCCCCCCCCCCAATTTTTATTTCTTTTTCAAATATCATCAAGGTCTTCACTTATGTGACATGTGCACCAGACATTTTTAATATTAATTCAGGGCTAAGCTAACTTTATTATCCATTGAATTCTTTAGGGTGACTGGATTTAAAAGTATGATTAGTTTACTTAAAAACTGTGCTATTTACAAAAACCAGTAACAGCATACTTCATTATCATTGTTCACATGTGAAATTAACCTTCAGCTGAAGTAGATCAAAAGTATATACCAATAACTGAAGTATCTAGATAGTGACTGCTGGAAATCTGTTACTAACTTTTCCAGTCTTTTACTTTCAGAGTAATAGGCATTATTACCCAACATTGTTACTGAAATACTCAACTATTTTTTGGCAAGCTAGACAGCATAATTCAACAGCAGATGCTATTGAATGTTGCATGTTGTGCCACAGGGTGGCCTACTACTGCCCAACTATGGCAAAGACCCAGGTGGTATACTGTGGCCAAGAGGAAAATAGACTACCATGCAGCTGAGTGTAGTATGCTTGATTTCAATGGCTGCCTCACTACTGAGCCACCTGTATCCTCCCCTCCACAACCAGCTTTTCTGAACTGTGCAGATGGGAGCTATCCCCATAACACATTCTTCGTTCCCATAATTAACCTACCCTCAGCCTATGGTAACATACCGTCATCGCACCCTCCACCCAACGGTTCCACCGCCTCTGTCCTATCATCTCCTCCCCATTCTTGTCTTCCAGTCTCTTTTTAATGCCTTCGATCCCCATAAAAGAATCTCATAGATAATAATTGAGTGTACATAGGTGCAGTACATCACCACACACACACAATTCATGCAAGTACAACTCACAGACATGAGCACTGTGTCTAGGCACTGAGGCCAGACCAGTCAATGCCTTGCCTTGTGGTGATGTACTACACCTATGTACACTCAATTACTACCTTATGAGATTCTTTTATGGGGATTGAAGGCTTAAAAAAGGACACAGTTCTTAAACTACAGAAAACGGTCATAAGAAAAATAACTTGAAGTAATAGTAAGAGTAAGGAGGCTCATTGTTAAAGGAAGGGGGGGGGGGGGGGGGGGGGTTGGCATCATTACTATGCCAAGTGAGTACTGAGTATGTCTAGAAATCTATGGAAACATTAATAAATACTTCACTAACAGTTCTATACACAATCATAAACTAGTGCCAGTTTGGAATTATATTTTCCCAAATTAAAAACTCATAACAACATTTTATGTCAGGGGATAAGACTGTATGATAAACTGCCAACAGAAATGAAAAAGATTACTAAAATACATAGACAGCCAATACATTCTTCATAAGAAATGCATACTACACAGTTAAAGATCACTTAGTGAACAGAGCAGTGGGTACTAATGGAATGAGGTAACTACAATACCTTGTCACATTTCACTATGTCATCATGGTTTCTTGCTGTCACAGGGAAATCGTGTATCAAGATGTAAACTGAATAACAGCAATATCTGCTGACTCCGTTTTTCAGATGAACTAAGGAGCATAGTTGAATATGGCAGGAATGGAGTCGGGAGTTGGTGGAACGTGGACAGCAGTGTCTTCACAACCCAGGAGCCATCAGTAGGTTTTCTCCGTGTGTGCGACAATGAAGAATGGAGCTATGTCTTATTTTGCAAGTTGCCAGAAATAAATTCTTTGTAAATCAAGGAACATTATACAATAGGGTCTAACTGCAAGAGGCAGTGCAGTTGTTAGGACACTGAGCTCATGCTCCCAAGGATGGAGATGCTGTGTCTGGCCATCCTGATTTGGGTTTTCCATGGTTTTCCTAGATCACTAAGGCAAATGTTGGAAGACTACCTCTCCTATCTTCATAAAGTGGGTTACGTATGATGTGTGTTGTTTGTTTTGACCTATTGATTTATACTGTATTACCTTGACAAACCCTATTTCATTTTGAGGTGATCCTTGGATGAATAAGAAGATAAATAAAAGTAAATGCTTTAGAGTCTCTTTCAGCTTTCATAAATGTGTATTGTGTTTATGCTTCCAAATAAGTAATAATAGAATGTTTATTAATTTTGTAGCATTTTTCTTTCACCTTGTGATAAAATATGTCAATTGATGTTCAGTGATGGTACAATTGTCCTATGACAGCTTCAGTATCTTTGTTTTAACAGACATCTTTACACTTTTCCTGCCTTATACTGATGAATCTCTCAATTGACATTTTTACACACAACTCTTTCTTTACAAGATGTCATGTAATATGTTTATTATTATGTAAGCACAAATGTCTGTTGGAAGTATTACAGCAATGTATCATGTAAGCTTGCAGTACATTTAATTGGACATTTGGATATTTAGTAATAGGAAGGAAGAAACATCTTGGTAAGGAATATAAAAATTTATTTGTAAAACATTGACTCAGATCACCAGACCTTTGTAAATGAACATCATGTGTTTGTAAAACCAATGTTTTACAGGCTAAATCTATGTTCCAGCTATCAATATTCAACAGATAATATTTGAAACAATGGCATCCTATAATTCAGTGTGCAATAACCAGATACACAGTTCATGGAAATTTCTGTTTTAGAAATCTGATTATCATTTCTACAACAAAATAGGTAACTCTATCTTAGTAAACAGAAATAAAATTACATAATAAAATAAATATATTGCATATGTAATGCCCATTACAACTTTTTACAATTGGTTTTTAACACACTGGCAATATACAAACATTCTTGGTCACGTAAACATCCAATGTGTGAATGTCATCTCTGTGGGAAAGAGTTTACTGACCTCAATATCAAACTACTTCATGTATAAATATAAATATTATTTTATGCATGAAGTATTCATGTACTGTACAAAAATCTAGAAAAAGGATTGTCAATAACAATCCTCATATTAGGAACTTGCCACACTTGACTCTGTGGATGAAACTTGAAGCTCATCAGGACAGCACACACCAGCATACCTGTTGAAGACATTTCATTACTCAGAAATCCAGTGAGCAAAATTATTCCTGTTTCAACTTCTTACATCAACAACCAATAACAAAGTATGAAAAATGTTCAGTGCCACAGACATAATGTTAGGTATCTTTACAAGTGACTAAACAAGAGTAAATTGCAGCCAAGCACATGGCACTCAAGTTACATATTCATTAGGAGGATTATTACTAAATGAAGTGAAAGCAGCACTGTCTGGAGTAAACTGGCAGCAGAAACTTGCAGGAATGACAGCCAGTGACTCATATGAAAGTCTGTTCCAAACCTTAAGAATGAAATTTGATAGCATGTTCCCACAAATTCCCAAGAAGAGCCCAGGAGACAAATCACAAGGAAGAGAAAAACCTAGCAAAGGGAAGATGTGTTATACACCTGAGCTATATAAATTAAAATACATTATCATAATGTTCAGGGACTGCATGAGGATAGCTTCAGATCTTCCAGCTAAAGACCTGCTTCATGGTAACTACTTAAGAGTCAAAACTGAAGCTTGACATACCCCAGGAATCCATCACAAGACCTCTCCTGTTTCTTAATTATGGCTGTAACAACATGTTACAGATTGCTGATGACACCATCCTTTTTGATAGAGAAAATACTGCTGCACAAGTTCTACTAGCAAAAGAAGTATTCTTTGAAAACATCGAGAAGTGGTTTAGCAAAAACAATATGAAAAAAGAGTGAAGAATAAATACATCATCTGATATGTAGCCTCAGCAGTGTTGGATGCCAGGATGACAGGAAACTATCAATGAAAGAACACACCATATGTGTGTGCTCCAAGCTCTCCCATATGATACACCTTCTGATGAGACCAAGGGGTGTATTAACATGACCAGTTCCTTATAGCAGTGAGATATGTACTATTTCATAGCAGCATTAATTGTGGGCTCCTATTATGGGGACACACTGCAGATTGTAAGGATATATTAAACTCAGTGTGAGGCAAGAAATACTCCACTATGATGCCAGCAACATGAGAAGCAAAGAAATACCAGACTGTCGAGTGTCTGGAACAGGAGATAGTTTTACAATGGTCGCTCTAAAATGCGCAACGCACTGCCTGACGAAGTGCAATGTGCACAGGACTTTACACAGCACCAATAACACTCAATTGGAGAATTTTTCAATAATGATTAGAGTGATTAGACAAAATAATTTATTTTCATCTATATATGCACACATCCTTGTTGTGAACAATTTTCTTTATATGTTATATGAAAAACTGTTAACAGCTTGTAGGTAATACATGAAACGTAGCTTTGGTGCAGTATGTCCAGCCATGACTAGTAAACAATGCAGATCTAGTCATAAAATTATATGTGAGACACGTTCCATTTTAGTAAGTAATGTTTCAAATATGATCACTGTAGTATTGTAGTCACAATCCAGGACAGCAAGCTGAGCACCTGCATCTACTTACTACACACAGACACCATAATGGAAGCAAGGGTGCCCATATACAGTTCTTTACCATGGCCTAGACCTGGGGGTATAGAGGATTTTTAATATCCTGGAAGACTGGCGACTTTTAAGTAGCCATAAGAGAGTTCCAGTTCTGACCCTGTTAAAAAACTACATAATACAAACTTTAAAATAATTTTCTTGAAAGAAAAGCAACTGACAACACTATAATTATATAATTATCTTTTTCTTTCCTTGGGAGCTGGGGGAGGGAGGAGAAGCAGCCCCCCCCCCCCCCCCCCCCCCTGCCCTCACCTCCAGGCATTGTGCCCTTGAATGGAAGCATTCATCTGTGCCTGTGTAAAATGCATGTCAATTGAAAGTTCCAGTTGGTGTGAAATATTCATGTATATTTATTTATACAAAAGTATTTAAAATTCTGTGGCAGATTAGTGAAGTTTATGGAAAAACCATGGACCTCACCGTCGTTGGGGAGGTTTGCGTGCCTCAGTGATACAGATAGCCGTACCATAGGTGCAACCACAATGGAGGAGTATTTGTTGAGAGGCCAGACAAACATGTGGTTCCTGAAGAGGGACAGCAGCCTTTTCAGTAGTAGCAGGGGCAACAGTCTGGATGACTGACTGATCTGGCCTTGTAACATCAACCAAAACTGCCTTGCTGTGCTGGTATTGCGAACAGCTGAAAGCAAGGTAAAACTACAAACGTAGTTTTTCCCAAGGGCATGCAGCTTTACCATATGGTTAAATGATGATGGCATGCTCTTGGGTAACATATTCTGGAGTTAGAATAGTCCCCCTTTAAGATCTCTGGGCTGGGACTAGTCAGGAGGGCATCATTATCAGGAGAAACAAAACTGGCGTTCTAAGGATCGGAGCATGGAATGTCCGATCCTTTAATTGGGTATAATAATGAACAAAAAAGAAAAACAGGAACACAGATAAACTACTATGAACACCATAGTGAATGCATTATTGTAGACGAAATAGACACAAATTCAATGCCTAACACAGTAGTACAAGTTTATATGCCAACTAGCTCCACAGGTGACAAAGAGATTGAAGAAATGTATGATGTGATAAAAGAAATTATTCAGATAGTTAAGGGAGATGAAAATTTAATAGTCATGGGGAACTGGAATTTGATAGTATGAGAAGGAAGAGAGGGAGAAGTAGTAGGTGAATAGGGACTGGAAGTAAGGAATGAAGGACGAAGCTGTCTGGTAGAATTTTGCACAGAGCATTACTTAATCATAGCTAACACTTGGTTCAAGAATCATGAAAGAAGGTTGTATACATTGAAGAGGGCTGGAGACACTGGTAGGATTCAGATAGATAATATAATGGTAATATAAGAGATTTAGGAACCAGGTTTTAAATTGTAAGACATTTTTAGGAGCAAGATGTGGACTCTGACCAATTTATTGGTTATGAACTGTAGATTAAAACTGAAGAAACTGCAAAAAGGTAGGTATTTAAGGAGAAGGGACCTGGATAAACTGAAATAACCAGAGGTTGTAGAGAGTTTCAGAGAGAGCATTAGGAAATGGTTGACAAGAACATGGGAAAGAAATACAGTAGAAGAAGAATGGATAGCTTTGTGAGACGAAACAGTGAAGGCAACAGAGGATGAAGTAGATAAAAAGATGAGGGTTAGTTGAAATCCTTGGGTAACAGAAGATATATTTAATTTAATTGATGAAAGGAAAAAATATAAAAACACAGTAAATGAAGCAGGGGAAAAGGAATACAAATGCCTCAAAAATGTGATCAATAGGAAGTGCAAAATGGCAAAGCAGAGATGGCTAGAGAACAGATGTAAGGATGTAGAAGCATATATCACTAGGGGTAAGATAGATACTACCCACAGGAAAATTAAAGAGACCTTTGGAGAAAAGAGAACCACCTGTATGAATATCAAGAGCTCAGATGGAAAACCAATCTTCAGCAAAGAAGAGAAAGTGAAAGGTGGAAGGAGTATAAAGAGGGTCCATACAAGGGCCATGTACTTGAGGACAGTAGTATGGAAATGGAAGAGGATGTAGATGAAGACGAAATGGGAGATACGATACTGCGTGAAGAATTTGACAGAGCACTGAAAGACTTAAGTCAAAACAAGGCCCGGGAGTAGATAACAATCCATTAGATCTACTGATAGCTTTGAGAGAGTCAGACATGACGAAACTCTTCCATCTGGTGAGCAATATGTATGAGACAGGTGAAATACCTTCAGACTTCCAGAAGAATATAGTAATTCCAATCCCAAAGAAAGCAGGTGTTGACAGGTATGAAATTTACCAATCAGTTTAATAAGTCATGGCTGCAAAATACTAAGACGAATTCTTCACAAGCAAATGGAAAAACTGATAGAAGTTAACCTTGGGGAAGATCAGTTTGATTCTGTAGAAATGATGGAATACATAAGGCAATACTAACTCTATGACTTACCTTAGAGGATAGGTTAAGGAAAGGCCAACCTATGTTTCTGTCATTTGTTGACTTAGAGAAAGGTTTTGACAATGTTGACTGGAATACTCTCTTTCAAATTCTGAAGGTGGCAGGTGTAAAATACAGGGAGCGAAATGCTATTTACAATTTGTACAGAAACCAGATGGCAGTTATAAGAGTCGAGGAGCATGAAAGGGAAGTAGGGTTGTAGCCTATCCCCGATGTTATTCAATCTATATATAGAGCAAGCAGTAAAGGAAACAAAATAAAAAATTGGAATAGGAATTAAAATCCATGGAGAAGAAATAAAAACTGATGTTCGCCAATGACAGTGTAATTCTGTCAGAGACAGCAAAGGATTTGGAAGGGCAACTGAACGGAATGGATAGTGTCTTGAAAGGAGAATATAAGATGAATATCAACAGAAGCTAAATGAGGATAATGGACTGCTGTTGAATTAAATCAGGTGATGCTGAGAGAATTGGACTAGAAAATGACATACTTAAAGTAGTAAATGAGTTTTTCTATTTGGAGAGCAAAATAACTGAGGATGGTCAAAGTAGAGGGGATATAAAATGTAGACTGGCTATGACACTGGAAGTGTTTCTGAAGAAGAGAAACTTGTTAACATCACATACAGATTTAAATGTTAGGAAGTCTCTTCTGAAAGTATTTGTATGGGATGTAGCCAAGTACGGAAGTGAAACATGGACGATAAACAGTGTGGGCAGGAAGAGAATAGAAGTTTTCGAAATGGGGTGCTACAGAAGAATGCTGAAGATTAGATGGGTATATCACATAACTAATGAAGAGGTACTGAATAGAATTGGGGAGAAGAGAAATCTGTGGCACAACTTGACTAGAAGAAGGGACCAGTTGGTAGGACACATTCTGACGCATTAAGGGATCACCAATTTAGTATTGGAGGGACGCATGGAGGGTAAAAATCATACAGGTAGACCAAGAGATGAATGCACTAAGCAGATTCAGATGGATTATGTTGCAGTAGTTATTCAGTGATGAAGAGGCTTGCACCACAACAACATGGAAAACACAATATGGGCCATAAGAAAGTAAGTTAGATGGTTATATTAACATTCATCAACATGTGTGAAGACTAGTTCAGAAAGTTAATGTATAAAGTAAAAATAAAGTTTTGCAATTTGATGATAATTAAGGAGTCTCCAAATTTCAAGAATGATTATTTATGAAACTGTTACAGAATGTGTAAACTATTCTGAGCTCTGCTCACATTGTGTGCAAAAATGATCGCTGGCATGAAGAAAAAAAAGCATCCTTGAATGGTGAAGTTTCATGCTAAATTATCACTGGAGACAAAGCAAGAGTATGTTATTTTACACCACAATAGATTAGATACAACAGTCCATGCAGAAAGCTCAGTTAAGCCATGGTAATTCAGTAAACTTTTTTTTTTTTTTTTTTTTTTTTTTTTTGGGGGGGGGGGGCACTTTCTAATAATGCCCATTCACACATGGCTCAATAAAGACAGATGTCTTATATGGCTGGGAACAATTTCATGACCATCCATATAGCCTCAATCTAGCACCCAGTGATTGTCAATTGTTCTTGCATTTTAACATAAGAAAACCATTTCGGTAGCCAGCATCATGTCAATGATGTTAAAATGGCAATGCAGCCATGGGTGAAACACCAAACAGCACATTTTTTTGTGAACAGAGTTCAGAAGTTGGTTGAGTTGATTGATTGTTATGTTAAGTGCCTCCACATTGCTGGAATCTTTAATGTAGATTAAGGCGTAGTAATATTATTGTTTTAATATGACATTTTGTTTAATGTGAAACTGGTCACACTTAACAAAAACATTCCTCTTATGAACCATTCTACATTTAAATAAAATATTTACACTGGTGATTTTTACTATGCATATTATATCCAAGGGTATCTTAGCAGCTCATTTACATTTTACAGAGTAAAAGCAACTACTTTAATCTATTTTATTTGGCAGTTTCATGTTACTTTTCTAGATTATATACTGTATTCTATTATACTTATGTAAAGCTGTGGGGGTTAATGCTTTTGAAAATGAAAAGAGATAGAAAATGAGTGGAAAGGAAATGCTTGCATCAGCTCCGACCCAGCCCAGTCAGAAAGAGTCATGTTTCAGACATATTAATGTGGAAAGGAAAAAAAAATAAATGGAGATAAATGTATAGAAAACAAGAGAACTGTAAAGCGAACATACATTGAGGTAGCAGAAGTCATGGGAACCTCCTAATATTGTATAGACCTTCTTTTTGCCCCGTGTAGTGCTATGTCAAGGACTCAGCAAGTTGCTGGAAGTCCCCTGCAGAAATACTGAGCCATGGTGCCTCTATAGCCATCCATAATTGCGGAAGTTTCGCTTCTGCAGGATTTTGTGCACAAACTGACCTCTCAATTATGCCAGGCAGTCTGGGTGGCCAAATCATTTGCTTGAATTGTCCAGAATGTTCTTCAAATCAGTCACGAAAAATTTTGGACCAGTGACATGGTGCACTGTCATCCCTGAAAGTTCCATCATTGCTTGGGAATATGAAGTCCATGAATGGCTGCAAATTGTCATCAAGTAGCTGAACATCTCCATTTCCAGTCAATCTTTGATTCAGTTTGACCAGAGGACCCAGCCTATTCCATGTAACATTCCACACCATTATGAAGCCACCACCAGCTTGCACACTGCCTTCTTGTTGGTGACTTGGGTTCATGGCTTCGTGGAGTCCGTGCCACACGAACCCTACCACCAGCTCTTACCAACTAAACTGGTGTTCCAGTAATCTAGGGTCCAACTGATATGGTCACAAGCCAAGGAGAAGTGCTGCAGGTGATGATGTGCTGTTGGCAAAGGCATTATCTGTGGCTTTAGCCTATTAACACCAAATTTTGCCACACTGTCCTAATGGATGTGTTTGTCGTACATCCCACATTGATTTCTGTGGCTATTTCATGCAGTGTTGCTTGTCTGTTAGCACTGAAAACTCGATGAAAATGCTGCTGCTCTCTGTTGTCCATGGTGAGAGGTAATGCCTGAAATTTGGTATTCTTGGTAAACTCCTGAGACAGTGGATCTCAGAGTACTGAATTCTCTAGTGGTTTCCAAAATGATCTGTCTGATACATGTAACTCCTACAATTATTTCATGTTCCAAGTCTGTTGATACCCACTGTGTGGCTATAATCATGTCGGAAGATTTTTCATATGAATCACAGTTCATATGAATGACAATTCCACCAATGCACTGCTCTTATATACCTTGTGCATATGTACCACCACGTCTGTAGATGTGCATATCATTACTAACAAATGTCTGCTTGTGTCTGTATATGTGCGGATGGATGTGTGTGTGTGTGTGTGTGTGTGTGTGTGTGTGTGTGTGTGTGTGTGTGTGTGTGTGCGCGCGCATGTGCGAGCGAGTGTATACCTGTCCTTTTTTCCCCCTAAGGTAAGTCTTTCCGCTCCCGGGATTGGAATGACTCTTTTACCCTCTCCCTTAAAACCCACATCCTTTCGACTTCCCCTCTCTTTCCCTCTTTCCTGATGAAGCAACTGTTGGTTGCGAAAGCTTGAATTTTGTGTGTATGTTTGTGTTTGTTTGTGTGTCTATCGACATGCTAGCGCTTTTGTTTGGTAAGTCACATGATCTTTGTTTTTAGATATATTTTTCCCCACATGGAATGTTTCCCTCTGTTATATTCATTACAATGTAGGAAATTTATAAAAACAGCTGTCATGTTCCCTATCCAAAAAGGATAAAATTATGTACATATCACTATACCATGACTTGTCATCCCAGTGCATACTAAGAGAAAACTGACATTTCAAACTTAAACAGAAACAGGAATAAAAAGAGCAACAGAGACATGTTCCAGTTATTTAGGATTGAAACAAAGCAGTGTAACTTCTGCAGAAGATGTGCAAATGAAAGAAATAGCAAAATTGTAACAAGCAGATGATGGGAGAGAATGAGCACAGGGGTATATGGAAGAAAGTGAGTGGACTTGGACTTTAAGTAACACGCAGAGATGGGAAGAACACATGTAAGTAGGTGAGATTTGAGGAATGCATTACAATGAGAGAAAAAAGAATTTGGCATATGAAATGCAAAGTCACCACATATTAAGATTATTTAGTAGTAAAACGGTTACAAAAGTAAGTAAATTACTGTTTCAATGTTGCACATCATATACTTGTGCTTCCCCCCAGTTGCTCCAGATGACCTTATTCCATCACACTTCTGAATTAGTAAAGATGTTTTCAATAATGCAATAACTAATACTTACCCATTAATAGAGCAGAAGTATGGAGTGTTGTAATATAATGTCAAATTGGATGCAAATACGTCAAGTGCACAGTATTTCAAATAACGGCAATGGCTAGATATCTCAGGATCGTGTCCAACACATATTTCATGTTCCAAGTTTGCCTGTAAAAAGGATGATAGAAACTTGATATAGACGTTTAACAAGATAGCTTTTAAAGAATGTATAATCACGTTTAGAAATTGCAATAATGACACATTGTTTCTGCAGGTTATTTATGCTCACCTCTGTGACTGCAAGCTTGTATGTCTCCATGCTGCCTGAAATGTTTGGTAGATTGATAGTGTCATTGCCAACTTTGACACTTTTGAGCCACATCAAGTCTTCCTGTGGGATGATGTGTGGTGCAGCTGCAACATTTGCGGACTTCAGAAATGAACCAAACTAAACTTTTGGAAGAGAGATTTAAATTTAGATATTAAATGATTTCAGCCCTCAGCAAAGCATTTCAAGGAGCATTTCATAATGGTGCCAAACACATTCTCTAACAAAGGCTTAAATGCTGCTTTTATCTTCATTTTCACAACATATTTTATTTACTGGATTTTATATAAAACCCGTGTTGCTTCCAGTTTTCTTAGCAGTAGTTTCAGTGATTTGGTTGCCACTTCCACTACTACCACAACTGCCATCACCACTCTTTTGAGTGCATTCATAACAAACTTCCTCATCTTTGATTTGCTCACTGTCTGCAAGTTCTAAGTGCTCATGTTTTCAAATATTGTCCAGTTCTAACAGTCCATTTCCCTCCTTAGTGTCGTGCATGACTTTTCCTATACCATTAGGTACTTTTATTCTTTTTCCAATCCTTTCTGTTTTTTTGATAGAAGAATCTCCTGACATGGAAGTTAACAAATTTACTACTTTCTGGATATCACCTATTCCTACTTAGCATAAACATTTTCAGTATCACTCAATATTGTCTGTCAATCCAGTAGCCATGATCAAAACATCATCGACAAACATCCAACATACTGGCAAGTAATTAATTTATTTTTAAGAGCTGTCCAGTAATTCAGTAATCAGTATAAAAACAATGCACATTTTCACTGCAAAAAAGATATTTCAGTAACTACATCTACAACTACATAAATACTCCACAAGCCACCACACACTGCATGACAGAAGGTACACTGTACTTCTGCTATTCATTTTTTTCCCATTCCACTAGCAAATATAGTGAGGGAAAACTGACTATCTATATGCCTCATACAAGCCCTAATTTTTCTTATCTTATGTTCATGGTCCTTGCACTAAACGTATGTTGGCAGTAGTCAGCCTCAAATCTGGTCCCCTAAATTTTTTCACTAGTGTTCCCTGAAAAGAATGCAACCTTTCCTTTCCACATTACTCTATCCTATGGAAACCTCTTCACCTATACATAATTGTAGAAGCTTACACCCATTTGAATCTGTTTCCTGTATTCGAGCCTTGGTCTCCCTCTACAATTTTCAACCCCTTCCTCCTCCTTGCTGTTAGCAAACTGATGATCCTGAAATGCATCAGGATGTATCCTGTCAACTGATTCCATCAAGTGATATCTCTTTCCTTTTCTTTTTAATTCAGTTAAGTAGCTCCTCATCAGTTATTTGATCTTACCATTTAATTTTCAAGATTCTTCTGTAGCACAACATTTCAAAATCTTCTATTCTCTTCCTGCCTGAACTGTTTATCATCCATGTTTCACTCTTTACAAGGCTACACTCTAAACACCTTCAGAAAAAGCTTCCTAGCATGTATATTTACTTAAGTATTAAAAACTCTCTTTTCCAAAAAATGCTTTTCTTGCTAATGCTGGTCTGCATTTTACAACCTTTCTACTTTAGCTGTCAGTTGTTTTAATACTCAAATAGCAAACTTATCAAGTAGGTTTAGTGTGACTTTTCCTAACCTACACTACTATATAAACACAAGATATTCTGTGTTACCAAAAATCTAGAAAAGTTCTTGACCTATTTACTTTAGCTTTTAACATGTTACTCTAGTAAACATAAGCTATATTTTTTATGCAGCAGTGTACAAGTTTTCTGTTTAATATGACTGAGAAAGAAAATGCTGTGCAGTGAAAATGTACAGTTTTCTTTTCTTTCTCATAGTCAGTTTTAACATCAATAGCAGGGCATTTAAACCATTAGAGAATTTTTATATTTCATATATATCCTTTTTCCATATACAAAATTTAAACAAAAATTGTATATACAGCAATATGCTGTTTTGTTATGTTCTTCCCAGTCTGTTCTAACAGAATACAGGAATTTGCGTTCACAGATTAAACTTTCATAAATACTGTCACTGAAGTTACTACTCACACAGATCCAGCAGCTGGAGATGTCTCTTGCACTCCACATACGCATGATCCCAACTGATTTACCCACTCATTTTAAGTGAACTCAATTCTCAATCAAGGTTTTGTTTGCAATAACAATAAACAAGTCTGAAGGTGAGGGGGGGAGGGGGAGGAGACGAGATTGACAGAGAGCAGAGGGGGGGGGGGGGGCGGGGAGGGGAGGGGAGGAAATGGTCAGAGGGGGGATGGAGGAGATGGACAGAGAAGGGGGATGAGGAGGAGGAGGAGGAGGAGGAGGAGGTGACGGACAGAAAGAGTGGAAGGAGGAGGTGATGCACAAAGAGAAGAGAGGGAGCACAATAATATGAGCTGGGAGAAGGGGGGGAAAAAAAGGAGATTAGGACATATATCCAATTCCCACACACATTTAGCATACATATTAAGCAATGGTGAAGCATTGTTGGCTTCACCAGCCTAATTATACCAGCATCACCTGATTTAATCAAGTTATATTCTATTACCCTCATTTTACTTTTGTTGCAGTTCATCTTATAACCTCTTTTCATAACATCAACCAATGCATTCAACTGTTCTTCCAAGCCCTTTGCAATCTCTGCAAATTACATGTCATTGGCAAACAGCAAAGTTTTTATTTCTTCTCTCAGAGTTTTAATTTTTTCCATACTTTGCCTAGCTTTCCTTTATTGCTTGCTCAATACATTCTTGTAGCTACAAATTGAATATAATAAATTAAACTACATGGAAAATCAGAAAGCAGCAACATAAGTAAAGGTAATGCATTATTTTTCTGTTCTTAGCTTAGAAAAGGTAACAAGGTGTGCTTGCAACCAGTGGTTTTTGAATGAGCTCTTACACAAAAAAGTGTGAAGATACTCAATAATAACAGGAGCACAAAATTAAATGCCTATACATTGCACAGATTAGTAGGAACATCTGTTACCTGTACTTTTATGAGTAGTAGTTGACGTTGCTGCCATTGTTGTTGATGGTTGTGGTGGAGGTGGAGGTCCATGAATTGTTGTATAATAGTGTGGTCTGTTAACTTGTGTTGGCCGGATACCTAATGCGGGAGCCCCAACAAATGCATATGATGGAGGCCCTGAAAGTCCTGCAGCACCAGGAGCCCCTGCTTGCCCAAAACGATCGGGTGCTGTTGGAAAATTAAGACAGAACCTTACAGTTCTTAGAATCATCTACATGCTTCTTCCTAAGTAAGGAACTTGCTATTATACAATTATATTTGAGCTTCAGTAATATGCATCACCTCTTTAAGTGTACAAGCTTCCATAATAAGTATTAATCTACCAAATTTATTTGTATATCTGTCTTGAAGAAGATCTCCATTTTATAGAGAAAACTAGTGTGGGTCTGTTGCTGATTAAAACCACTGCTAAAACCATATTTCAGCACAACTGGTAATAAATAAGTGTTATTCATAAGAAACATTGATCAACACATTGTTTTGTAAGGATGGAATTTTCTGTAATGCAGCTGTCTGTTACTGAAGCTTTGCTGTATAGTAGTTCAGTTTCAAGATGAAGACTCTAAACACAAGACAATAATCTTACTAATTAATAGGCATTTTTTGAAGAACATAAAAACTACTGCTCATCGCAAGGCAGCTTACTAGAAAAGTTGAAATATGCATTACAATAAGCATTTATTTCTTTCTTTTACTGCCCTAGTTCATCTTCCAAGGTCTTTAGCAAATTTGCTGTGCAACCGTTTTAATGGCCTCATTTTCTCAAACAATTTCTCCTCTTTCACTGAATGACTATTCTGAAAGCTAATAGCATAGTAACCTTTCATTTATGCTTTATTCTATGTTTCATCAATTAAAATTCATATTGCTTGCAACAGAAGTTTGTTTATAATTGCTTCAATTATCATCATCCCATTTACATGGGCAATCAAAGAAATTTATCCAAGAGGGTGCAAGATTCTAAAATTGCCATTTTTCATATAACTGAATTGGTGAGTTTGAAAATGTGTCCCTCGCAAAGAACTAATACCGGTGGCATGTATACAAAATTTATGTTATCTCTAACAATTGACAGTTGTTCCCCTGGAACTTTTTAAGGTAGATTACTTCGATAATCCAAGTGACAAGCATATTTCAGTAGCATATAGAATTCCACTTTAAAAACCAACAAGTTAAGAAATATAGCTAGAAAATATTGCACAAAAATTAATTCATAATCCAATAATGTTAGGCTGGCAATGAAATTTAAAAAAGAATGACTGAGAAAATTCTCTTGAATGCCAACAAAAATAAAGAACACATAATCTCTCTTTAATGTTCCTCAAAGTGGAGGAACAGGGATAAACTTTTAAAAATACTCATCTGACTCTGACGACATTGTTTGCACACAGAATTTCGCAGCTCATCATGTTCATGGATTTACTGCATTACTTTCATATTTACATACTTTAATTTATACTGGAATAACTATGAATGGAAAAAACATGCTTTTCTAAGCTAAATTTTTTTTTGAGCTGATTGGGTAAAGTGTAACTCAGGGCCATTATACTAGATGAAGCTTTTCAACCTCGAAATTTCTCATTTCTTCTTTTACCCTAGCCCATGAAATGGTTTTTTTTGACTGATGTATTTGGCTCCATAGATTACAGCATGACTGTCCTACAGTAATTTTATTGCCTGATACCGAATGTACAATCAGAAAGCTGATGTAGATCTATGTCGACAGACAAAGGGTAAACTGCTATTGTGTATCCACTGCACTTGATGGGGATGTAGCATCCATAGAGAAGTTGGGGATGAATGACAAATATCTACTGCAACCATGTTTATGTTACACTAGGAACTGAAATCTGAATACACATGCCAATGCAGGTTGTAGGGGCTGGTCCCTTTCTGCACTTCAATAGTTTTTGACACTGTTACGACACAGTTCTGTAATGGTTTCCACCCGTCTTGACTACAGAGCAATACCAAAACCGTTGCTGCAATAAGCGATGGACATAATTTCTGGTCAACAGAGTGAAAAAACGTTATAGTCGTTCTTAAAGACACAATATTTCCCTTCACATTCAGGAATGTTAGATACACAGTTGACTAGAGTCACACACAATCATTGCTGAAATTTGACAGAATACTATTATGAGTAAAAAAAAACTTTGCTCCAGGTTTTGGGGTGGGATTTGAGAGGGGGAGGGGGAGGGGGAGGAGGAGGGTGAGGAGGAGGGTGAGGGGGAGGGGGAGGGGAGAGGGGGGAGAGGAGGGGGGGTTGAAGTGGAGGGGGAGGGTGGCAGCAACCCTTGCAGATGCCTATATCTCACTCAGTACATATGTACTACTTCTGTGGAGCATATGCATGGCAGTTTTTTCATGCTGTGTTAGGGGTCACATCTCCTCACATACAATATGGGATCAAAAAGTAATGGGAATTTTTGTTTTTCTTCCGATTTATTCAACAACATCAACTTTGTCCCTTTCACAGTAATCCCCCTTCCATATACCACACTTGTGCCAATCCCTTTTCCAGCCTTGGAAGCACTTCTGGAACTCATTTTTGTTATGGCGTTCAGCTCCTCCAGCGAACCTGTTTTTATCTCATCAATGCTGGCAAAACGATATCCTTTCATGGATCTCTTCAGCCTCAAGAATAGAAAGAAGTCACGGGGGTGGGGGGCATGTTCAGCAAATACAGTGGGCTGAGGCAACATAATGGTTTCGTTTTTTGCCAAAAAATCATGAACAAGCATTGAGGTGTGAGCAAGAGCATCATTGTGATGCAATTTCCATGAGTGCCTTGCCACAATTTTGGTTGGTTTCTTTGGATTACTTCAAGCAAATGGTGCAAAACTTCCACGTAGTATTCCTTATTGACCGTATGACTAACAAACTCCTGATGCACTACCCAACTGTAATCTAGGAGAATAGTGAGAAGAACCTGCACATGTGATTGAACTTTTCCAATTTTTGTTGGTCTTGGCTCTTCAGGCATTCCCCACCCATGTTTTGTCACCTTCTTTAGGAGTTACGGGTTGTTGTTGACTTCATTCAGCAATTTATGAGTAATGTCTGCATGACATTGTATTTGGTCAAAATTCAACAATTTTGGAAAAAACATTGCTGCTACACATTTCATGCCCAAAACATCCAAAGAAGTAGCTTGGCATGAGCGAAAAGACATCATCTGCAACCTCTCTGAAGGTGATTCGATTATTTTTCAGAATCCCTTTCTTTACTACTTCTGTGGATGTTTTGGGCATGGAATGTGTAGCAGCAATGTTTTTTCCAAAATTGTTGAATTTTGACCAAATACAATGTCATACAGACATCACTCAGGAAGTCAATTTTTGAAAATATATCAAATTACATTACATTGTCATCAGCAATTAATATGCTAGCCAGAATGGTCATTGCCTTAAGCATAATCTCAATCCTCTTTGACTCATAAACGAAAAGCCTCAATCAACATTTAAAATTTTGTGCTTCTCTTTATTCCATTTTTCCACGCAAAATTTAATCAAATTCTTTGATCCAGCTTTTCCACAGTTAAAAATTCACTGAACACATGAAAACAGATATAACCTGTCAACAATAAATTAAATATTAAAAACAGATGAAAATGCAAACATACATCAGGAACATGTGTACCGGTACCAACATGATAAAAAAAACTGTAGAAATCAGATTAATAAAGGCCACAAAATTTAAAAAATTCCCATTACCTTTTGATCACACCTCATACATCATGGAATAATATGGTCACGGAATGCAATGTGCAGAAGTGATTAACAAAAATACATGGTGCAATAGATTGCTATAGCTACAATCAATACGTTTTGCTAGACATGGTTAAACATAATACTCTCGGTGCTAATTTTTTGTAGAATACTTTTATTATTACCACATGCTGCAACACCCCTGAAGCTTATTTGATATAATAAGTGGCACCTTGTCTTAAATATGGATTAAATGTAAAAGGGTGTACTCAAAACGAAGGAAAATATACCATAGGTCCCAATTCTAGCCATTAGTGACACTGCTCTGGACTGCAACATATCAATTGAACACCTAGAAATATTTTTATACAACTGTATGAAGTGGAACAAGTAGAATCACCTGGGAGGGTAATGACTTGTCCTATGCAGATGGTACCTCCACCAATTCGGAGAATCCTGAACTGTACAGTACAATGATCAATCATGAAGTCCATAAACATGAAAAACTTTTGCTCATTTCTTTTGTTGGTATCCTCAACAGATAAACATAAAGGAGTTAAAGGAATCTAGAGATGTCTCTAAGTTTGTAACTGGTTAGTTTCATCTACATAAAGGGATTAGGGATATGATCCACGTACCACTGCAAAAAATATGATAAATATTCTTGTTAAATACTGTTAGGATATTCTAGGGAATAAGTCCACGAGAATGAATGGCCACTGCCAAACTGTGGACAAGAGCAGAGATGACCATCCAGTGATGGAACGCACAGCTGGGCACAATGTGCTCAAGTCAACAGCTGCTTTACAGCCCACACCCTCTGGATCCTTACAATCAGCACCAGTTTCTGTGAACTTTGCAGGTGGGTATTCCCCTTACAACACATCTTTTGCTCCTGTAATCCTCTTGGCCTCAGTTTCCACCAACTCACTGCACCCAGACGCTCTACCCAACAGTCTTCCCTTCCTTTGTCCTGTCACCCCCTCACAATCCATGCCTCCATGTCACCACCTTGCACTGTCCGAAATTACCAGCTCCAGATCCTGTATGTTGCATTTCTATCCCACATATCTGCTGCCTCCCTCCACACTACTAAGTACCCCTTTCCAACCCTTCCTCCCACTTCCCACCCTTTTCTCCCTCTACCAATCCTCAGTGATTCTATTGTTCAGAGAGTGATCTGCTTTGCTCAAACTATTTACATCCTGCCACAATTTTCCTTACCACCAAATAAGTATATATAGGGACAGAAAACTGAGGATGTGTTAAATGATGATCAATTAGGCTTTAGGAAAGGTACAGGCACCAGAGACGAATCTCTGACATTGCAGCTGATAACAGAAGCAAGACTAGAGAAGAATAAAGAGACATTTGTGGTATTTGTTGACCTGAAAAAAAGCATTTGAAAATGTGCAAGATGTTCAGAATTCTGCAAAAAATACTGATCTGCTATAGGTAAAGATGGGAAATATACAAGAGCCAAGATGGTACAATAAGAGTGGAAAACCAAGAAAGAAGTGCTTGGATTAAAAGGGGTGTAAAACAGGGATGTAGTCTTTCACCACTATTGCTAACTCTATACATCAAAGAAGCAATGACAGAAATAAAAGAAAGGTTCAAGAGTGAATTAAAATTCAAGGTAAGAGGATATCAATGATGAGATTTGCTGATGACTTTGCTACCCTCAGTGAAAGTAAAGAAGAATTACAAAATTTGTTGAAGAGAACAAACAGTCTAATGAGTACAGAATATGGATTGAGAGTAAATCAATGAAAGACAAAAGTGATGAGAAGTAGCAGAAATGAGAACAGTGGGAAACTTAACATCAGGATTGCTGAGTACAATGTAGATGAAGATAAGGAATACTGCTACCTAGGCAGAAAAATAACCCATGATATATGAAGCAAAGATGACATAAAATGCAGACTAGCACTGGCAAAAACAGAATTCCTAACCAGGAGAAGTCTACTAGTATCAAATATAGGCCTTAATTTTAGGAAGAAAATTCTGAGACTTTATGTTTGGAGCACAACATTACATAGTAGTGAAACATGGACTGTGAGAAAACTGGAACAGAAGAGAATCAAAGGAATTGAGATGTGGTGCTAAAGAAGAATGCTGAAAATTAGGTTGACTGATATGGTAAGGAATGAGAAAGTTCTCCAAAGTATCAGTGAGGAAAGGAAAACATTGACAAGGAGAAGAGACAGGATAGTAGGTCATCTGTTAAAGACATCATGGAAGAGGAATAGAAGAATAATATAACATAGCACATTAAGAACCATATTGTATACGGACTTCCTTCCCTTGACCAAGTCCCTCCAAATTAAATATGTGAATGTAATAGCAATACTATTATTAATAATTGTATAACATACCTTCTGATGTGCACTATGAAGTGCAGTGGGATCTAATAGAAAACTACTGAATTTGTTAACGTCTCACACACACACACACACACACACACACACACACACACACACACACACACTTTTATGATGAAGGCCTTGGTGGCCAAAAGCTCACTTTCTGACAGTGTTTTTGTTGTGCCTACCTGTAACTCAGCATCTTCACTATACAGTGAGTAGCAATATCATTGTCATAATATTGTTACATTCCATACTGGATTTTCCACTGTTTGAATCTGGTAACAATTTTTTTTTATTTTTTTTATTTTTTTGGTGGTGGAAATTGGAAATGCTGAATTAAGGGTACCAAATTTAAGGATTTGGGGTAATAAATGATCACACTTCCTTACATGCTATCACAATAAATTATAATTCAAAATGTGCCTTTTCAGGAACGTATTTGGAATATCACACCCAGAAGTTCTAAAAATTATGCTTCAGTATATAAGAAGCAAAAATGTGTCAAATATGTCAAAATTGGCTAAATCCAATATGGAATCTGTGAGTCCAACTTTCTGTGCCAAATATTTTGCTTTAGCAAGAATAATAAAACCATCAGTCAAAATATTGAGTGTCTTTGATCAACTTTAGTGCCACATTTTCCAGTTCTGGAAACTGGCTGTCATACACTTGTTTTCATTTGCTGTGTCCTCCTTCCAAACATGCCACTTCAGTTGTTTTTATTAGATCACTATTGCATTTAACATTGATGAAGGAATGTTCAGTTTTTGTGCAATATCCACATGCCTCATCGGTGAATTTTTGTCCACCATTCAACCAAAAACGATCACAGACAGAATCAATCAATTGCTAAACATGGACAAAGAATACCATCAACTGAGTTACATGCTAATAAATGTTTAGTTTATTGTTTATCCACAACTTCACACCTGCCTTTCCTTAGTACTCGCCTGTAGAATTCTGAAGTTTTGACGGCTACTGCCAACCTATATAAACTATTCCCATGCATCATTTCTACAACAGAAAATGATCTGTTTGATGCACAAAGCTGCCGGCCCTAAACAGAACTGCCTCCCTGCATGTTCCTTCACCCCATGGCTGCAAACGTCCTACTCCCACCTTTCCCAGAACTCTCGGTGGCAAAGTTGCAGCAACCAACCGCCAAATAGGAAATGGTAAGCTGGGAGGGAGAATATATAAGCAAGTCATTTTAAACAAGTAATTAATGCAATTGGGACTGGGACTTCCATAATGGATGTACTACAAGTGAAAATGTTGCAATGATGGACATACTAATGAGATACCATTATATACAAATACATAACTGTAGGTAAAGAGTCCAAATATGAAAAAAAAAAAATCACAGAAATAAAATGTCTCTATATCTCTATAGATGTATTATTTTGTTCTAAGAATGGCTAAGTGTCATTGTTGAAATGGGCCATTTGGTTGATGCCACCTGCCTGAATATCCAACAACTTTTCAGACTAATCATATACTTAAGATCACATTCCCCCAGATATACTTTCAGTGTAAAACAGGGTGACTGTAGCTACAATGATCAATAATACCACACAAAGCTATGACAAAAGGTGTGAAAGATCATTCATGTCAAATACCTCACTTCTTAATCTAACAAAAAGTGATGGTTTGTAGTTTCCAAGAACTACCAATAACATGCAAGTATCAGAAACAGATGTCATACTCACACATTAAATGAAACCAATGGTTTTTGTAAATCAGTTCTTTCATACTCACCAAAAGCACTCAACATAAGAGCTGGGCTAGCAAAGTTTGAGCTTCCACTGGATGATGAAACTGGAAACAAAGTGAGACATTGATGACATTACAAAAAAGAAAGAAAATGCTTTTTTTTCCTAACTGAGCACAAGATGTTTCCTTTATATCTTATGATTCACAGTTTTATTTTAATATAATTTAGCAGTATTCCAAAGTAAATGCTAGTAAAAAGAACATGAATGACTATATAATTAATGTAAAATTAACAGGGGGCAGAATGAATGGCCAGTGCTTAGTGTCAGGGAAGAAAGAGTGTTAGGTTGGGGAAGGTGGGAAAGGAGCAGCTAGTTACTCAGACCACGAGTTCCCAACTGTTGGGAGGGTGTGGATAAGAGTGAGGGGAGGCAAAAGGTGTAAATGCATGAAAACCTTGCGTCTGAATGACCTGCCCATGCTCTCCAGCCTTCCCCAGTCTATCCTCCTTTTGTCACCAAGAAAAGAACATATCTGTTTTTCATACTGAAGGTGAGTGATGGTCTGGTCTCATTGTAATTTTACATTTTTTGGAAATGAATGTGCCTTCAGTACAACAAATGTGTCAGATAAATTGAAGGCCCCTGCTATAAACAATGAGAACAGAGTTATCACATGCAACAGGGTAAGAGATAAGCATTATTCCCAGTAACTGATAGTTCCAAGATAAAGTGAGAAATGAAAGCTTCAGCTCTAACTTTTGATTCTCACTAATGGGCACTGCCAGGATGTGTGCATATAAATATTGGAAAAACAGCTGCCAATAGTAGTAACTAAGTAGTAACATGTGGAATCTTCGTGCAGAAAATGCATTTCAGGGATGATTTTATGACTATGAGGATGGTATGGATGAATAATAAAGGACCTGAATATGTTCCTGAATACAATGCACTTGAAAAGTTGTTTCTAATCAGGTAAATGTGAATATATATTTAGTTGAATAAGTGAACAAATTTATTCTGTGTTCCTTACCATAGTTTGCATGAATTTACATAACAGGGTGATGGCAGAAATGTTCAGGGCCATCCTTAATATTGTTTACACGCTTTAGTAAGGTGTTTTTTAAAATTATATTTATACTTTGCTGAATCAAAGATTAATTACTGAGATTGTTATACCTTATTATTGCAAATATTGATAACACAAGGCTTAATATCAAAAAGTAAAACAAGTCAGAACTTTTAAATTTTTATCTGTGAGAGGTTTCACAGAAATGATTCATTCATTTGCCCAGCAAGTAAATAGTGATCAATGCTAAAACCCATGTTCAGTGCACTCAATTTGCAAACATACATCTTGACAGGTCAGGTAACACTGGGAAAATCTATTTTAAGGGATTTGTTTCATGAGTTTAGCAGATTTTAAACATTTGAGGGCAATGCCATCACTTTTGAATAATTGCTGCTTGAATGGAACAATGGCTACAAAACTTGACACTTGTGTTGGAGGATTAGTGTTTAAATGCTTGACTGTGAACTCATTTTAGATCTTCCAAAAATCCCTAAATTACTTAAGGCAAATGTTACAATAGTTCCTCTGAAACAGACATGGCCAATTTCTTATCCTAACCATTCTTGCATTTGTGCTCTGTCTCTAATGTCTTTGTTGTCAGTGGGATGATGATCTCGGTTTTAAAATTCAAGAAACTTCCTGGATGCTGCACACTTACATTGATGTTTAGCAATCTATTTGGGAGCTAAAATAAGTACCGTATTTACTCAAATCAAAGCCGCACTTTTTTTCCTGTTTTTGTAATCCAAAAAACCACCTGCAGTTTAGAATCGAGTGCAAAGTAAGCAGAAGTTCTGAAAAATGTTGGTAGGTCCCGCCACAACTACCTCCTGCCATCGAATATATGTAGTGCTACACAGGCATGCTTTGCAGGCACAAAGATAAATACTGGCGCCAAAACCTCTGTGTCAGTAAAAAAAAGGTGGAAGATAAGCTTTTTTTTTTCTCTGCCCCGAGTTTCGACCACTGAATTTTCACACATTATCCAACGAAGGAAATACAAATTTTGTATTGTTCATCTTCGAATGTAGCAGCATTTCAATGTACTATGAAAATCCGACTGGCAAGACTGTTTGGGATCTTTGTCAATATGGGAAACTCTACGTTCTGAATTTTTTCCTACCTGTGAGAAGAGATGGTTGCTAATATGAACTTTTATGAATTGTGAATCACACGCAGTATTCTCTTCACCATAAGAATAATATGAATATAAACATTTTGTCATGTATTCTTTTGTGTTTGCAGTTATCTCATTTAAATCCTGTCTGCCTAATAAACTATGAAACTAGAGTGAGACAACAGCAAATGCTGAAGAATATGCATATCATGTCATGTTTATATTCGTATTATTCTTATGCCTGATAGTGATACAGTCAGAAATAAAGCACAGCAATTCACTAGATTTTTAAATCTAAGATGAATAATTTCGGTGTAGAATGTAATGCACTTAAAGAGGCACCTGCAAAGATTTTCAAACGGACAAAAATTTTTGCTAAACTGTCGTTCAGAACATCTTCTATCATACAGTGTCTATTATTTGGTTCTTGTTGATCATTATCAAAGAAAGCAGCAGTGTAAGTAACAACAAATAGCAGTCTCTTGCCATTGTTTCGCTAATGAGATGATTCCTCTCTCTCTCTCTCTCTCTCTTTTTTTTTTTGTAGGCGGCGGTACCGTGCACAAAAGCAAGCCATGCAGTGAGCGGTGACAGGTCGTAAACACTGTTTATCAGAAAGTGACAAACAATGCATGGCACAATACACAATACAGTAATGCATTTTCAGCTTAGAGTGACGTAAACACCTATAACAAAGAGAACGGCACTTATCTGATCAAAGAAAAATATGCAATCAATTCTAACCAGACAAAGCACGTGAAAAAGGAAGGCTACCCGTATAAATACGGACGGAGCGCCTGACGCATTGCAATGGCTACCTGGTAAAGCTTAACTGCTAAGCTTATGACTCGAACCAAACTACTGTAGCTGTATCGTCATTAGTTCGACCTAAATTATGTCTCATATTATAATGGACCAACTTTGTTTCGATTTGGAGGTGCGGCCTAAAACTTTTCTCTCACCTTGAATTTCGAGTCTCAAAATTTCAGGTGTGGCTTAGATGCAGGAAAATTTTTTTTCCTTGATTTAGAGTCTCATTTTTCAGGTTAGGCTTAGATTTGAATGCAGCTTAGATTCAAGTAAATACGGTAAATTATGTTCAGTTATACAATATGTGACATTTTATTGGAAGGTAGAGCTAGATTTCCATGTAGGAGGAACTAGCAGGCGAAAATACTTCGAAATGAGTAGCTTAGTACCATTTTACAAATTCTGCTTTAATATAAATCCTTTCCATAATAAATAAATGAAAACTAAATACTATAATTCAAAAAGTTAACAATAGTTTGGAAAAGAACTGAGAAAATTAGAAGGGATTTTGTGGGTTAGGGAAAAGAATCACATATCCCACAGGATTCATCAAAATGACCCGAAAAAGTAAGTAAACGCTGAGAAACAACCTGCCGAGAGATGTAACTGGTGTGTGTGTGTGTGTGTGTGTGTGTGTGTGTGTGTGTGTGTGTGTGTGTGTGTGTGTGTGTGTGTGTGTGTGTGAAAGAGAGAGAGCGAGATAGAGATACCGTTACTTGTCAGCTCTAAAAGAAACTATATTTATTATATCCTCAACTTGTTCAAACATTACTTACCAGGTTGCACACTTTCTGACACATTGGATGTCTGATTTGGTTTCACTACTACCAGAGATGTCAGTTTAGTGACGAATGAATACTGCAAGAAACAAAACAAACAATAAAATTTTAACTGGGTGCTAAAATTTTAAGGAACACAATTGCACATCCTCTTTCAGTTTACCTATTTACTCAGTCAGCTTTATAAATGAGAATTGTGATAGGGGTTGACAGAAAATTCACTGGTAGTTATGAGATGAATGAAAGTAGCAGTAAAGAAATATTTATTTGTCACTGAATTTTGAACTTTCAGTAAAATATAATTTATCTTTGGAAAAACTAAGGTTTGCCATATATTTTGTGTACATGAAAACAGGCTGTCAGAGTTTTCAAATTAGTGTCTGTAATTCAAATTTCTATAACCATGAAAATGTTGTGAGATTTTCTACATTTCATTCATTTTTAAACTGATGAAGAAGCTAAAACTAACCTATAAATATGAAAATTGGACAGTGTCTTCCTTCAAAGAGCACTTGGAATGTATGGTATTAATTAGTTTATGATTTTAATACATCATAACAAAGATGTAGTTATGAAGAAGCATGACAGTAGATGGAATAGTCAGGTAGGTCACAGGTTCATTCTTACTTAGTCCAAAAGAAAAGTGAATGGACAGTAGGTATATGTTACTGGAATGAGTCATTCAGTTGTTCCCAAGAGAACATACATTTGTATCATCTATTGCTTTATCTGATTTCCTATTTTCCTAAGGTTCTGGCAGAAGATTTCCTGCATTTTGTCATCTCAGCTATACCTTTCCCCTCTCTTCCATATAATTACATGATGTTTCCTCAGAAACTGCCTTCTGTGTCATAAGCTTTCAACTTCAATTTATAACTAACATATTTTCCTTTTGCACCAGATATTAGTTCCATGAAGCCCCTTGCAAGGACCTACAAAATCAGGCCATGAATAATAATGATTTTTAGTCTTTAACAACAATCAGCAGCATTGAGAAATGAGGGAAATAACAAAGAACCTTTCCTTATTCTGGCAGTGATGAAAAGGTTAAAAAGAGTGAGAAGGGCTGAGGGGTTGGGCAGGTGCAAACAAGCAAGTTCGTCATAGTTACACAGTCTGTTGTTTAGGTCTTCAGTCAAAATACTGGTTTTGATGCAACTCTCTGCGCTACTCTATTCTGTGCAAGCCTCTCCATTTCCTAGCAACTACTGCAACCTACGTCCTTCTGAATCTGCTTACCTTATTTATCTCTTGGTCTCCCTCTACAATTTTTACACTCCACGCTTCCCTCCAGTACTAATTGGTGATCTGTTGATGTCTCAGAATGTGTTCTACCAACAGGTCCCTTCTTCTAGTTGGGTTGTACCATAAATTTCTGTTTTCTCCAATTCTGTTCAGTACATCCTCATTAGTTATTTGATCTATCTGTCTAATCTTCAGCAGCACCACATATCGAAAGCTTCTATTCTCTTTTTGTCTAAAACTGTATCATGCATATTTCACTTCAATAGATGGCTACACTCACAAATACTTTCAGAAAGGACTTCCTCACACTTAAATCTATACTCAATATTAACAAATTTCTCTTCTTCAGAAACTCTTTCTTGCCATTGCCAGTCTACACTTCATATCCTCCCTACTTTGGCCATCATCAGTTATTTTGCTTCCCAAATAGGAAAACTCATCTACTACTCTGTCTCATTTCTTAATCTAATTCTCTCAGCATCACTGATTTAATGTGACTACATTCCATTATCCTTGTTTTGCTTTGCTGACGCTCATCTTGCAGCTTCCTTTCAACACACTGCCCATTCCACTCAACTGCTCTTCTAAGCTCTTTGCTGCCTCTGACAGAATTAAAATGTCATCGGCAAACCTCTAAGTTTTTATTTCTTCCCCCTGGACTCCTACTCACCAACCTTAAAACTGAACTGCTGGACTATCCATAACACACACCTGCAGTGACAGTTTGAGTGCCTTGGCCTTGGCTGCTGCTGTGGCATTGTCCAACTTCTTGTCATCATGGTCTGGTGCCTGCCATGGGTATACAGGTGTCTCATCCAGGGCCCCAGCCACAGCAACCTTCTCAAGCAGCTGTTGCACTGTTAGGAAAGCCCATAGACGTTCCAGAGAAGGGGCATGCCTGTAAAGGAGCATTTATTGCCGTATGTCACATTCCAACATAGTTGAACACAAATGAGAAAATATTTAAAATATCTAATGCAACAAAGTTCCTAGGAAGTTAATCTTTAGTCAGAAACTGGAGAAAAAGCAGTTATCAGCACCTGACTGTACATGAAATCTATTAGTTTAACCCATGAGACACATACCATTTACTGCTCTCTGTAACAGTTACATATTCCTAAAGCAAAATATGAATATGAAGAATCTAGTGAAATAATCGGCTATATGTTGAAATCCCATCTGTTTCATTAACAGCAAACTACAAAGTTTGGCATGAGTCTGCTGAAAGCACTGACATCAAACTGACAATGAAATCATATAGTATACACTCAAATAACATGTGTTGGGTTTAGAGCAAACAATAAGGTGGAGCAAGAGTCTTCTAGGGATGTTACAATCAAATGTGTTTCGTATTAAAACATAAATTTTACAGATGTGACACTCCGCTGCAGTCAAAGGAGCATCAATTCGGTCATTTGAAAATCCCATTCCTCATATTTCTGATAACTCACTGTACAATCATTTAAAAAGGGCTATGACTGCCTGCGTCCTAATGCTTGCCTCACAAAGTGCAAAGCATAATCGTATTTTCCTGTGCCAAGATGCCATCAGTAGTTGCACTTCCATCCAATCTGGCTGAAAAGTGACTGTCTAAAGGAGGCTGTTTCACATGATATGGTCCACACCAAGTTTACAATTCAAACACTTCTATAGCACTTCGATGTTTAATCACCTACAGTTTATGGCCAGATTTATTATGATTATTAGAGTGAGAAAAACATAACAGCTGTTTGAAATCCACCTACTTTGTCCAAGTGCTTTGACAGCAATCAGTATCAGTAGCATCTCTAATGTTAAAAATTGCAGAAATTAAAAGACCTAAAGACAGTTTATCAAAATTGTGTCAAATGATGCAGGCAAAAAGCAGAATTGGTAGCTATAATTATAAATAAAAATGTTCCAAAGGCGAATACTCTAAGGGGAAGATGAAATTTTAAGCTTCAGTGGGCTTAAGTAACAATAGAATGCTTGTAATTCTTCATGCTTTCCTGGCGATCTGTTGACATCTTGGATATTCGGGAATCCAGCCAGATGTTCGCGTCGTTCTCGCAAGATATTTCAACAGCATGCCTCGCTGTCTTCTTCAGGTGCTACCTGGGCTGACAGCGAGGCACGCTGTTGAAATATCATGAGAGAATGATGCGAACATCCGGTTGGATTCCTGAATATTCAAGATGTCAATATAATGCTTGCCTAATAAATATTTTGGCTGATAATGACTGGAGGTATTCTTGCTGTCCAGAAAGCTAGTGAGATGACAATTAAATCTGGCATTGTCTTGACCTGGAATCACTTCTCTCACAGTAACAACAGACTGTGGGAATGTGCAACATGAAAATTTGATTCATTGTAAAACTATGTGAACATCTTATTTGTATGTGATATTGTCATCTGTTACTAGTGCTGCCTCAACAGCATTCACAAATGAGTGAATAAACCAGGGAAAAAATCTTTAAAGTGAGACTTGTAAGTAGACCGGCACTGTCTGATGCAGTCCCAGCCATGAGCATTTTCAACTTTTCACAATGTAATGAATAGTCTATTAAACTGATATACATGTAGCCATTTTCACTTCAGAATCAGAAGTTGCTATGATCATTAACAGTTAGAGTAGTGGATTACCTCATTACATAAATAATCAGTGGTAAAGCATATAAATAAAGCTCAAAGCAATATGATTAAAACCAGTTAAACAGCCATACAGACTATCAGTTATGACAGCATCTGTACAGTATCGTGACTGAATAGAAGGATAAACTGAATGATGAAACGTTTGGGAATTTAATTACTATCTTACAGAGCTGTTCAGATACTTAGTTTTAGGTTCCATGGATAATTTGCATGATAAATTGTAATGACATCGACAACACAGCCACTCTATTAGCAATAAATATCTGGAGTGTTCCGCTTCGAAACTGGTTGTGCTTATAAATAAAGTACTTACAATGAAGCAGACTTATCTTCTGCCCTGACTACCAAGTCTGTTACATACTCTGATGAAGTTTCCAAACAGCACTAGATTTTATACGGACTTGAAATGTGTGACAATTTGGTATGTTGCAGCATTTTACATGTTAGTTTCATTACTCTCTTTTCTTTTTGGTGTTTCATCCACGTTTTGCAATATTACATTCTTAATTAGCAAATTATTTTGTCTATGCTTTTCTTTGTGACAGAACCTTACTTCTGAAACTACTCTAATACTGTAATTAATCTGTTACATGTGAAACCAAACCCATTTTAATTAAATAATGAATCATGGGACTTTATGTCAAATAATGGTAGTGAAAAACTATTATCTTTTTTCTAAATGATGATCATAATATTGAAACAAAAGGTTTCTTAACATCATTCCGCTTGTTTACTTATAATATGGTTGTCAGGAACTTACAAATTATGTAGTCAGTACCTCTTTGATCCTGGTGAATCATCAGGGCGAGGTTCAGGAACTAGCCACAGAGGACGTAGCTTGTGAAAGTGTGCCTCTCCTGCTGCTCCATCTCCTGAGACAGATATTTCAGTCAACTGTTTTTGATCATTTGCGGAAGACAGGCGCCCTGCTACCACCAATTCTGACCCTCTAAATAATGCAGGGAAGTGATCACGAGTTGTTGAGTTCTCCTCTATCTGTAATGAAGTACAAAATAAAGTAATTACAAGAAAATAAAGACCAAGATAGGTAATGAAAAGAGTTTCACAGCATTAATTCACACTAAAAGTATGCTGGATAGTTTTAGCATGCATAATTTTAATGGCTGGCAATTTACCCTCAGAGTTACTGGATCCGAAATAAGAGACATCTTTCCATTTCATCTAATCCTGTAACTCTCCCTTGACCCAGGATCCTGGATGCCTTTTCCAAACTTTACCCCTTTTCCTAAACCTTCCCAGTCCTTTTCCTTCATCTCTTTTCCTTTCCCTTCACTCCTTCTGACAGAAGGAGCCACTGACTCTGAAAGCTTGCAAATTTTAATACCTTTCATATATGTGTTCTCCTGTCACTGCCTGGTGAGTAGATCCAATTGCATTATATTTTCAAAATTTGATAATTTTCATAAATATTAATGATGATAGCTAATATACAAGATAAAACAGAGTTCAATGTGAAACTTCCTGGTAGATTAAAACTGTGTGCCCGACCGAGACTCGAACTCGGGACCTTTCTGGAAACATCCCCCAGGCTGTGGCTAAGCCATGTCTCCGCAATATCCTTTCTTTCAGGAGTGCTAGTTCTGCAAGTTTCGCAGGAGAGCTTCTGTAAAGTTTGGAAGGTAGGAGACGAGGTACTGGCAGAAGTAAAGCTGTGAGTACCGGGCGTGAGTCGTGCTTCGGTAGCTCAGTTGGTAGAGCACTTGCCCGCGAAAGGCAAAGGTCCCGAGTTCGAGTCTCGGTCGGGCACACAGTTTTAATCTACCAGGAAGTTTCATATCAGCGCACACTCCGCTGCAGAGTGAAAATCTCATTCTAGAGTTCAATGTATTTATTACATGTTCTGCGTCCTAATTTTAACGTCCTAATTTTAACAGTGATTCCAGCACAATTCATTTGTTCATTGATTGTAGATGGCTGATTGTTAACAACTCACACAAATTCATTCTTCTTTTACTGCTATAGCACATTTCTGTCCCATTAACTGAAAATGAAATTGATGTACACAAGACAGGTAAGAAAGTGAGCCAATTCTAGGTTGACAAGGGATGTTCTTTGTTAGTGTCCATAAAATTATAATGGAAGATGGGTAGATGACATTAGAAAACATGCAGCAGCAATGTGGTTGCATGTATTTGAAGAGTGTAATTCCTGGAAAGATCTAAGGAAGTCTTCGTAGAGTATTACATCTAAAATGGCTTACAATTGTAGTTTAATGCAATTACTGATAATGTTTAACCTCCACTGTTACAAATATTTGTCTGTTGGCATACAATGGAATTTTCTTAACGTTATGAAAATGAAACAACATACATGTTGGAAGCTGCAACCAGCTATACCATACACAAATGCTGAACATTTATTTTTAAAAATACTGATATTCTCGTAACCCCATAAAAAGTATTGATGGACTATGTGGAACAGTTGACAAATTTCATTACATCTGTGTCTGGCAAGGGCCAGCTGATCATGTGAGATCATATAGTTGGCTGATTTATGCCTAAGTGGCCATGAGCAATTGTGGCCACGAGCACACTTATTCTCTGTGAGTCAGCTCATGTTGTATTCTGATCTAATTGATGCTTCCCTGGATGCAACCACTTTATGAACTCTGCCTGATAATGAAGCAGACTATTCTTACTGCTATGGAAGCTGTTGCCTGTGTATGAGCTTGCTACAGTGAAGTAAAGCTTTGGTGCCAGCAGCCTGATATACTTATTCAGCCAACCATCTACAGTGGTTTTCACCATCTTCTTTCAATATTATCATACTTGTCTTATGCTAGACTGACCTGCATCTTGTTTAACCTGCATGCACAGTGATTTAATTGTGCAAATTCTTTAATTTTCTTATATTCCAAAGCAATTATTGTATTTTATTATGAACTTATTGATTTTTGTTTCATATTGCAGTGTGCTTTCACAAGTGTTGTAAATAACTGATGGGACAGAAGAGTGAATCACAAAAAATATTGTTTTATAGTTCAAAATGTTGCATTATGTATTACCATACTTAAAATCACTGTGTGAAATTACCAATCATGGTGACTCACTCAGTTGGGACTGGTATGATTAAATATGCAGATAGCCAAACAGAACTGGCAGACTCTGAGAAAAATATGATTTATGTTAGAGAGGGTTATAAACTTGTACAAAGAGAATGACCCAAATGCAAATATATTATAAAACATGAAGGTTCGACAAAGTATCACTAAGACTGGAATGGAGAAAGAAATTGATGGTGTCCTTTCAAAATGAGTCATCCCAGTATTTACCTTACTTGATTTGTGAAAATCACAGGAAATCTATGTTTGCATGTCCTGAAAGCTTATCATGAACAGCCATCACCCAAATAGAAGTACAGTTTCTTCACCCTTGCAATGTCACTTGGTATCAATACTAGAGTATGGATGGTACAGTGTATGAATTTTTGGGAACACAAGCAGACTAGAAAAAGAAATTCAACACAGTGGTTGTTAATGGTAGATGGTCACCCCATGTACTACACTGGGACAGGGCAGAAGCAGAGCCAAGAGACCAAATTAAAGTACTACATAGAAACAAATACATATGACAGGAGACACTTATGGAATTTGGGTATCAGTCTTGGCACTTGCACACACAAATAGCCTGGATTATTCCTAGTGCTACAGCTGTCCTCAGATGATAAAAAACAGAAGCATAGATAGAACGTATTGCATCAACAACAGAACTGAACTTTAAAGCTATTTAAATGTACATACAATCTATATTTTGGTTGGTCTGATGATAGCTATGGCTAAAATGCACCATATGGAATAAGCATACTGTGATCTAGACAAAACCTGTCAGTAAGTGCTCAGGATTTACTTCTTGCAGTATCAGACACTGAAAGAAAGTTAGGTATTTTACATTTGTCTAGCATCAACACACACAGCTTTTTGTTATTTGTTTTTGTATATCAGCAAATCATTAGTTGCTAATAATATCTTTACATTAGTGGGCAACCATTCTCTGCACTTTCCTAGACTCTGCAGCAAACAAACTATGGACGATACGATTTTATCGTCATCTGTCTCACAATTGCATGGGTATGATTTAGTCAGTTCTAAAGATGGATGTGTTGTTTAAACCACTGATTCAGTAAGACCACCAAAAGAATAAATAAAAAGTTATTGTTCATAGACTAAGTAATGTACAGCTGGTACACTCTAAGAAAGCTCTTAGTGAGATGGCCAATTAGAGTGCCTGAATTGACAGAAATATTAATATGTTGACCAATATTTAATACTTTTAACTGCATGGATAAATGTTTATGTTAAAGCACTACTTCCAGGATGGGAGGTGTGCTGTTCAAAGATCTAATCTGCCTGATGGATTAACAATGAGGGTCACTGTGCTGGCCAGCCTCAGTGTCACTTTTAGGTAGTTTCCCCACATCTCACTAATTGAATACCAATCTATTTCCAAACACTTAGAAAACTTTTGTCCACTTTCACATTAATAACATTGCATGCAGGCAGCTGGGGTACACATATTCTCCCCCACATGGAAGGGGAGGGGGTATAATGGAGTGGTGACAGATAGGGCATTCGGCCACCCCTGAAACTAACATAATCATGCTGACTGTGCTGATGCAGAACACTTACAGTGGATGGAATGGAAGAGAACTTATGATAATGAGGATACCCTGTAATGCTGGGGCCGACAGAAGCGTCTGATCCCACGCGTCGGCTTTGACCCGTGACATACGGGTGTTGTGTGTGACGTCATGACGGCGCAGAGTTTGGCTTGTGAGTGTGGCATGGTTGTATATGTCGCCGTGTTGTGGTTTGTTGTGCTCTCTGGTGGTATGTTCAGGGTTTTCGTTTGTGTGGTGTAATGGGCTCAGTTTGCTTTTGCTCATTATCCAGAATTGTTTGAGTGTCGGCTGTGTTTGTAGTGGAATTCGTTTCAGTGAGTTAACGATTTTGTGTGAAGGTTAATTTAGTGTTGTTCGCTGTAGATCATGTGGTAATTTTAGTAAAATTAATTGGTTGATGTTTTTGTTCAGGAATGGGTATAACGGATAAAATTAACAGTGCGCAGGTCAAGGGAAGTGTTCGATCCCAATGTGTGGCTGTGTATGTTGATATTGGTATCGGGAGATGTTTTTGTGCTATATAGGTCAAAGGAAGTGTTTGATCATAATTTATGGGATCGGGAGCTGCTGTTGAGGTATATAGGTCAAGGGAAGTGTCCGATTCCAGAAGATATCGTGTTTAGTGGTATTTGGGGAGTTTTGTAATGTCGGTTTTTTTCGTCGTTTTGTGTGGTTTTGTATGGGGGTGAGTGTCTGAATTTGTTTATATTTAGTTTGCCCCCACCCAAAAATACCCCATTTCCCGCGCTTGTCCCGTTAGTGTCATTAGGCTTTTTGTGGAAAGTGTGTGTGTGTGTGTGTGTGTGTGTGTGTGTGTGTGTGTTTTTCGACGTATTTTCGTCCTCGTAATGTGTACGTACCGACTTTATATACGCCATATTGGAATCGTGGTTTATGGTCGTTTCCGCCATATTTGTGATGTCATGGGTCTAAGCAGACGGGCGGGATCGGACGCTTCTGAATATTGTCAAACTATCAACGTACTGACCGTCTGAGGCTGCGTATTGACAGTACTCGAAATATTGATAAGCAGTATTGATGAATCTCAAAATATCCTTAGCATTGTGAATACATACTGAACTTCCGAGTCAAATACTGACAGTTCGATAAGATTCTCCATTCTGAAGTTGACAGCCCTTTTGTCGATAAATATCGAACATGTGCAGGCCCTGAAGCTCCCTTTCGTTGGTTATATCTGGTTGTTAACAGTGAAATTATACTTTGAAAAAATCTCTCTACAGCAACGGATGAACAGGAAATGCAAACTAAGGCTGTGTTTGAACATGACGAACTGTTTGAACAGTTCACGTCACAGTTCGGGAAATATCGTGTTCTGTTCGATATCTTGCTTAGCTTTCAATCTATGGACGCTCGCTGGTACTACCAACGACCTGTCTTAACGTTTTTAATGCACTTTGGGTTTTAATTATAAAAATAACTGTGAAACATGGACTGAAATGTCCTCAAGGATGTAGATCATGCTTAATAACAACAACTAATTAACAAATGAAAAATTGCCGTTAAGATCGTCCAATTCTCGAACTTTCGATCGCCCCGAGATCTAGTGATATCTCATGGAACTATTTCAGAGTCGGATCTAGCCGCTGTAATTCATTCTCATGATAAATATGACAATTTATTATACGTATTTCGTTCGTTCGGCATTTGAGTCTTGTTTAATTTTCCGGACTCTTTCAGCTAAATGTTGCCGTCTTGTTTTCGAACAGATTAAATATGGTGACATTTCTTCCTTTAATTTCAATACATTAACAGGGATTGAACTGTTTATTTGTAAACTACTTTGTAAATCATTACAATCTCACATAAATGAATAAAATATTGTCCTGGATTCAGTCAAGTTATATTCTAGGGAACAACATTTTCATCCTTTCTTTTACCTATACTAAATTTTAGCCTACATATTAATACATGTCGGTAATGTATAAGAACCAGATAATTTGTTCAGACACAACAGGAGTTGTGCAGTAGTAGGGTGGAATGCCATTTCGTCCAGTGATTCACGAAATTGTCAAATTTTAAACATTGCTATAGCGTAGTGTTGTACTAGTTCCTAGTTTCTTAAGTATCCATCACATTCGCATTGTGTGTGTGTGTGTGAGTCAAATGTTACGTGATTGTTCGAACAAGCTTGATATTATATCGAACGCTGCGGTGTAGCGGGAAATCTCGAGCCTGTTCGAACACGAACATCATTTGCTCAGCCCTAACGCAAATAAAATTTTGGCACTTGCAAAGTTCAGGTGCATTAATTTCAGTGTTTGCAGTGACTCAATTATTTCGACCTGTTTACCGTTTTTTTCTTTTTTTTTGTTTGTTTGATTTAGTAGAATATCTTTGAAAGCAAGGCACTCACTAAAATATCGAACCATTGTAACACTCTAAAGAGAGTTAATTTTTGTACTTTTTCACTTGTTGGAGCAATATCTGTGTAGTTTGATTGAATTACATTTGCTGGATGAAATAAATCATTTCATAGTGCGAATAACATTATCACATGAGGACATGTACTTTCATTTGTTTACAACTAAAATACTAAGATGTTGGAAATGGAGTGACACTTCACTCTTTAACTAGTCACTAAATCCCTCATTAACCTTACAAACTGTTTTACCAACATGACCAGAAGCAATTACATTCATTCTGTTCTTTAGTTGTTCTATTTTTGAAACCAGCAAATGAGAACTGAGACAATTATTACCAGGTTTCCAAATCTGAAATTTTTCATTTTCGCCAACCATTTTACCACAGAAACAGATTTTTGTGAGAATTGTTTGAAAAATAAATGGAGGATATCTAAATTTGTATGTAAGTATCAGACAGCTTTAAAACAAGTTCTAATCTACTCAACACAGGCTCGGGATGCAATGAAACTGACAATTTGGGAATTTCTCGTCAAGGTATGAACAGTACAAGTGTTTGCTTTTCCTTAACATATGAAAACAGTTCTTTGATTTCGACACAATGGCATTGAGCTCTGTCAAACTCTTTCGCAGTACATAACTGAACAAGCTGAAATTATGAGCCAAGCAAGTGTAGTGAATTAAATTTTCTCCCATAATTACCTTCAGTAGTTCAGAACATTTTAACAAACACGGGCAGAATCAGTTTCTATACGAGAATATTAACTTGATACGGCGCCGCGGCCGAAGGAAGCGACCGTAAAGACGTAAGAGGTGGTGGCTCATGTCGGTACCAACGACGTGTGTCGCTTTGGATCGGAGGAGATTCTCTCTGGTTTCAGGCGGCTAGCGGAAATAGTACAGACTGCCTGTCTTGCTTGCGAGATTAAGGCGGAGCTCACCATCTGCAGCATCGTCGATACAACCGACTGTGGTCCTCTGGTGCAGAGCCGAGTGGAGGGTCTCAATCAGAGGCTCAGGCGGTTCTGTTATAGTGATGAGGAGCTCGTGAATGAGTCGTTCAAATGAACGCTTCACTCCAGTGAAGTGTGAACTAACCACTCAATTTCAATGAACTGGTACTTCAAACTCTCCACAGATAGCACACTCCACACTTTTTTTCTAGTTCGTTCACTCACTCTCTTCCCCTCTCCCTCTCCCACTACATTGGCGCTACGTCACTCATTCTCCCTTCACTTCAGTCCTCCCTCTATTGCCTGTCGACGAATCGCGCGGTGAAATACATTGACAACAGTTGCACTTTGCTTTCCCATCACCTAAATCAGCGAAGAAACCCCAAATTTCACTACTTCTACGCGATCGCGAGTTGCTAGCTATTGTATAAGCGTGAACAGACACAAAAATTGCTTTCCGAATAAAATAAAGAGGGATTTTACCTGAAATGGTACCAATGACTACAGGTGACAGTTTACGTTTTGAACTTAGAGGGTTATTATTCTCAACAAAAATAAAATCTACAGGAAAACTTCTGAATAATTACTTAACGTAGGTATATAGACTTTGTGACAGTGGTAAACATACTCATTCTATTTTGGATTAAATTTTAAAAGGAACATAAAATTGGACTGAATTTCGTTAGTAGCCCTAGTTTTCAGTCCATAAATACAACAAATAAGGTTTCACTTGGCAGATGAAGACTCTTTTTGGCGCTTCATGAGAAAATGTCAAGCAAGGTTAAACGTAATACCTTCTTTATATGTGACAGGCTTCTCTATTTATCTTTCCTTTGCCCTCTTCGACCATGCTGTATTTAAGTTACCTCAGACGCTGTAAGACGCAAAACGTTGGGTGGACGTTACTTCATAGTTCGGCCATCTGTTGGTAAACTTATGAAGTATTACGAAGCTTTATTGTACGAGCGAGGCGAAGCGAGCGTAGCCGCGGCTGAGCGGCAAACTGGACAACTTCGCCAGGCTTCCGTACTTCATGAATGAACTACTTCATTTGAACGCTTCACGGCAAAGAGTGAAATGAATGAAGTACTTCACGGGAATGAACGGGTTCGACCCATCTCTATTCTGTTACCGTGCAGGCTGCAGATTCCTTGACTTGTGCCATCGGTAGGTCAGAAGTCCACTACACACAGGAAGTGGCTACACGGGTAGCGGGGGCTGTGTGGAAGGGACTGGGTAGTTTTTTTAGGTTAGAGGCTCTCAGGAAACCTCAGAAAGCTAGTTGTGGAAACGATCGGTATTGCAGCTGTGAATTGTCGTGGCTGTGTTGCGAAAGAACCAGAGCTCCAATCCGTTATAGAAAGCACTTAAGCTCAAACAGTTATAGGTACAGAAAGCTGGATAAAGCCGGAAATAAGTTCATCGGAATTTTTTTCAAACGATGTAATAGTTTTCAGAAAGGATAGATTAAATACAGTTGGTGGTGGAGTATTTATTGCTCGCAGAAGTAGTTTACCTTGTAGTGAAATTGAAGTACATAGTTCCTGTGAAATAGTATGGGTAGAGGTTATACTTGACAATCGGACTAAACTATTAATTGGATCGTTTTACCGGCTCCCAGACACAGAAGATATACCTGCTGAACAGTTCAAAGAAAACCTGAGTCTCATTTCAAATACAACTACAGTTGGTGGTGACTTCAATCTACCCTCGATATGCTGGAAAAATTATACGTTTAAAGCCGGTGGCACACATGAAAGTTCATTCGAAATTGCACTGAATGCTTTCTCAAAATGGTTCAAATGGCTCTGAGCACTATGAGACTTAACATCTGAGGTCATCAGTCCCCTAGAACTTAGAACTACTTAAACCTAACCAACCTAAGGACATCACACAACACCCAGTCATCACGAGGCAGAGAAAATCCCTGACCCCGCCGGGAATCGAACCCGGGAACCCGTGCGTGGGAAGCGAGAACGCTACCGCACGACCACGAGCTGCGGACAGGAAGTAGGTCCTATCTATATATTAGATATCTTATTACTAAGTTACGTTAAACGAAACTTTAAGATATTCAAATATATTAACAACCATCAACGTTTCTCTTAATCACGCTTTAGCTACGTAGTTTTTATTTCAAAAATCGTGTACAGTCACAGCCTCTGCAGCGTTGTGCTCTGATTGTCGCACTGTTAAGGAGCAGTATGTAAATGGCTGAGGCTGCTTTCTGTTCCGTAGTGAAACATGTGCGTGGAAGCGGTTAAGTAGTGCAGAGAAATAGCTGTTCTTAATGTTTTTCATAAATTTACGGAGATAATCGGCTTTGAAGTTTTCCCAGCACTGTATATACTGCACTTATCAATGGAACTACTTAGGTCGTGTAGCATATCCGGTAGTCGGTAGCGTAATAAAATGTGAGTCAAATGTGCATATTAGTGCGTTGGTTCAAATGCCTCTAGTACCATTGTTTTCCTCGTTCAATTTGAAATACCTACATCTCGTAATTACAATACTCATAATAATTTTTTATGAATAATGCACGTCTTCGTTTTTAATTACGTATTGGACGCGAAATTCCTGTTTCCATTTCAAACACAATTTCTCGACTATCGATGTTTTATGAAAGACTGTTCACAAAATTTGTTTAAATTAAGAAAACATAACAATTTAATTTTTAGAGCAAAAAATGAAAAACCTAATCCTCTTTATTTGGACTACGTCCATCGTTTTATACCACAGAGGTAGCTAAGTATCGTAGAAAAATAGCATTGAGCACATCATACAAATGCTACATTTTTACATTTGCTAATGTACCGTTACAATACGAAGCCAACAGAAATGACCTGGAGTCAGGCTGAGGGATTTGGCCCTATAAGTAACAACACTGTTAAAACTACCAGACGTACTGGAACTAACGCATGCAGTTTTTTCACACGTCACTGCCGAACGCTGGCGGGATATAGAACGGCTCGTCATAAAAGAAGAAGAGAAAATGCTGCGCCTGGTTGGCTTCGTGGATTCTGTTGTTGACAGGCTCGTTATCAACATAGCCGGTGACACTTCCAGAACTAAAATGTATTTCTCGTATTCGGATAAGGAAGGAGCTAAGAGATTGCCAGACGACTAACTGTAAGTAATACCTTCAGTGGCTTCAATATTTACCTATACAGTGAAATCCTTCAATACTCTCTTACGGTACACGCAGCTTATGCAGAAAAATTACCCTGTGGTTAAGTCAGGAATTTTCGTCATTCTTGTTTTTAATTACAACAGTACATTAGCTAGAAACGATAACGCGTTGCGGTTTTCGTCTAGTCGTCAGAGGAGCGTATTGTGGTAGATTTGCAGTGTATTATATCATTCTGCTAAAAAATTAAATTACATTCGAAGCTGTATTGCTCCTCTGCTCGCCGCTTTTACGGTACTTCTTAACAGCGGGAGCTCACATCACAGCAGGCTAGCTGAACCAGCTGACCGGCCACTGCTGTCCAGTTAAATGGGCCGGTAAAGCTGTTGTCCTGTATTATTTCTAAGTCGATATGCGCGTAATGCACAGTGCAAAACGTACCCTTGTTATCATACTTGACGTTACTAGAGACAGCTTGGCTGCAGTCCCACGTGAAACGGAAATCCAATGAGGTTCCAGCTAACGCGGAAGAATACATAGTGCAATGTTTACATCAGATTTATTCTTACGATGAACGGATTATATAACTTGGTATTCGGCGAGCGGTAGTTGCGTTTACGTTACGGGGAGACTGTATAGTGTATAGGCTACACTGCGGGGGACGTATGATGCGGTGGAGAACGAACTCTACCATCATAAATTATAAGTATGCAGTTCAGGCAACAGAAACTTTTATTTTGAGCTTCCACGAGCTCCTGATAATCTGCTGCCTTTTCTGAACTGGAGTAGAAGTTAACACTGCAATGTACCAGCAACCACATGAGCACTCTTAAGAAAAAAAAGATCACAATGAAAATAGCGCAACGTAACACAAACAGTAACATTACAGCTCAGTAACAAAGCAGATGACAATGCAGTTAAAAATGGCTTATCGTATGTTGCACAGTTGGCAACAAACATCTACGGATCACTACAGTACGAAGTCTTCCGACTGTTGCCGACTGCTACCGATCAGAACTAAAGAGTCGACGCGCCAAGTTTTAGTTCCCACACAGTACCAATACGCAGAAATACACCAACTCTTTGTGCAGTCAGCTGTGCAGCCACTAAATGTCATTAGGGATTTCCAAGAATATTAGCATTGAAAAATAAGGAAACAGGCTGAGGTGGGATTCCCAGCCACTCTTAAGAACAATATTCCAAACATTTCGATTTGCAAGAAGCCTAGAGTCGAAGTCGGCAATATTTGTGTCTGATTATTCAGAAAACACCTCGTCCTGGGTAAACCCTTTCACTCACTAGCATCAAGCTTTAAAGAGATTTTGCGGAATATTAAAGATAAGAAGTATTTCTGTCCTGTTGAGGAATCTGTTCTCTCTTCCCTTTCTCTTCATACATGTAATCTCGGAACAAAATTTTAAGCTCATTATCCTTTAAAAATTTCGTTTTACATCTTTCTTATCACGAAATAAGTAAATTTCGCTTCAAAATGACGTTATCACTTTAATTCGAGGAAATAGGATCATTATTTTCTTAACTATATACATATGATTCGTAAAGACATCACAAAATCACTTCAGAATGTCTTCTGTCACTTTTACTATTTACGCAAAAAAATCATGAGAAAACATCATTTAAAAAATCATGCATCTAGCTAAAGCCAACACGGAACAGGGGACAATTATCGAACTATATGAAATAAAATTGTCATAATTTCTGAGCGGTTTGCGTTAAGACGTTCAAACTGCATGATTTGCCAGGGCACCATGAGAATTAGTTTGCGCTGCGCACGTGCCTTGGCGACAAAGCCCACTTTCATTTGGATGGCTTCATTAATAAGCAAAATTGGCGCATTTGGGGGACTGAGAACCTGCATTTCACGATCAAGAAGTCACTTAACCCTTAACAGGAGACCGTGTGGTGTGAAATATCCAGTCACGGAATAATCGGTGCGATATTTCTTGATGGCACGGTGACTTCCGAACGGTACATGAAGGTTTCGGAAGATGATTTCATCCCATTATCCAGAGTGGCCCTGATATCGACAAGATGCAGTTTATGTAAGACGGAGCTTGACCCCATCGAAGCAGGAGAGTGTTTGATGTCCTGGAGGGGCACTCTGGCGACCGCATTCTGGCTCTGGGGTACCCAGAGGCCACTGGCACGGGCCTCGATTGGCCGCCACATTCTCCGGATCTGAACACATGCGACTCCTTTTTGTGGGGCTATGTTAAAGACAAGGTGTACAGCAATAACCCACAACATAATTGCTGAACTGAAAAGAGCCATTCCGGAGGCCCTGGACAGCATCGATGTGCCGACGCGTCTCGGGTCATGCAGAATTTTGTTATTCGAGTGCGTCACATCATCGCCAGTGACGGCAGACATATCGAATATGTCATAACCTAAATCCGAATATCTGAAGTGACGTTTACACGTTGAATAAACTGTGTGCACGTCGTTGTTGGTAACTAATTCACCTTTTTTGTTTGCTTCAATACTAGTCACCCTGTACAAACTTCCTTTGACAGTTTGCCAAAACATCAACATCCAGCAGAACGTGAGTTAACACTACTGAATGCAAATTAAAGATGAACGATGCTGTATGCTCGTGCTTGCCCAGTGTTTATACTAGAGAGAATTCTTGTTCCCCTGTGTTCCCTCTTGTGTACACCAGATTTCACATGCCACGAAATTGTTTGAGCAGCACTCGATGCTATATTGTAATCTGTGGTGTAACAGGTTCTCTCTGACCATTCAAACTCCAGTAGTACAATTTGTGCAGCCCTAATATTTCTTACCTGTCCCTTGGGGTAGGTGAAGGTGACGTTGGCTAGCAGCGGCGACGCGATCTGCTTGTAGAAATGCTTGAGCTGGAGCGCAGCATCAGCTGCCTCGTAGATCTTCCTGGCAAAGCCAGCGTTGCGCAGTGAGAGCCTCCTGAGGAAGGGCAGGTCGGCGTCGTCGCCGAAAGCTAGAGAAAAGATGGCGGCAGCTGGGTGTTCGTTGCGTTCACTGACCGCCGCAAAGATCTTGCTGGGCCGCGACTCTCCCACTGTGGGCTCTCCATCTGTCAGGAAGACTACCAGTGGCTCGGGACGCACGCCTTCCAGCGTCACATTCTCCAGACCATCGTGCGTCACTTCTAGAGCTGTCTTCAGCGCGCCATCGATGTTGGTACCTGTACAAGAAGATGGTGTTCAAAACTGGACACAACCTTATGAAATAACCATTCTCTTTTTGTTGCTGATATATTCTCAGGGCCATTGCTAGGTGTTTTGCCATGCTAGGATGCCCCGTCTTTTTTACTACAGTCGGTCTTCCCAATATCCTCCCTCTCCACCACCACCACCACCACCACCACCACCACCACCACCACCACCACCAACATACAGCAGCACAACAATCTGCAGCTCCTATTATACTCTTAATCATGAAACTAAGATGACTAGATGTCCTCTTTTCTGGGGACAGTCCTCAATTCAACTGCCTCAGAACAAACGATCTGTAGGGGCAAAAACGAAAAGAGGGACCGAGGGATGTATGGCATCAAGTTAAAACACTACTGCAAGCCAGTGCATGACCCCACTCCAGTGCTCAACATAGATGACTCAGGGTCATGTTTTTTGCTTTTTGTACTCAGTAGTACCTGCTTTCGTTTTGAGGCGGGTAGAGGCAAAGTGTTTACTTTCATCAAATTAGGTAAAGACTTATTAAACAACTTTTCCATACAGTTTTGAAAACAATTTGGTGTTTTAATTTTTCCTCTTTTTCATTTTTATCCTCATCTACTCAGTTTTTTTCACGGTTTTATTTGAAATTAATTTTTCCACACTTTGCCGTGCCTAAAATTTTGCCATCCTAGGCCTGGTAGAAATGGCCCTATATGTTTCTTATTTATTTGAGGAAGATGTGAGTTACACACTATTATAAAGGGTAGTCATAAAGTTGTAATTATTACTGAAGGTACACCAGACTCTTACAGGCCAATAAATTGACTGAGGGAAAGTACTGCATTGACAATGGTCACTCTATGCTGTATGAAAATGTCGAAATTCTAGCACTGAGTTCGTCATTCTGGGACTGTGAGGATGGAAGAAGTGGGAATTTGTTTGGCGAAGGATTTAAGTAGTAGAGACGGCGGTTTCAGTCGATACAAAGTATGGACGACTGTGATTTCTTCAAGAAGCTTTCAAAAATGTCGCTGCAGTGCAGATCCTATTGACACATTGACATCCCAACATAGACTGAATGTATGGCCACAGATTCAGTTCATAGAGAATTCTTTGCCACTGAACAACATCCCTGACCTTTGTATATTCCGTGGCCACAAGCGCATGGATATGGTCTCGTGTTTAAAATGAAGAATGCGAGATCTGTAGTTGCAGTCTGTCAGCTCACTCAAGAGATAGCCAAAAGGTGTTCGGCCAAAATATTAGTTGAAGAAAGAGTTTTTGCAGCTGCGCAACCTAAATTAAATCGAGCAATTCTTTGTTTGTTTGGAGGTATACATCTGGAGCCCTGTTGAACGTTGAACTCCCCATACCACAGTTCCACCGCATGCTGCTGGAGGAACTAAAAAAAACTAGAGTACTGCGTGGTAATCATTCCCGCATTTAAAGGGGAACAATGCTGCAACAATCCATGCCGTGTCGACGGACATGTACGACAACAATGCACCATTATCTGATGCACTGGTTAGGTTGTGCAGACGCTTCTAATATACTCAAAGAAGTCTAAATGATAAGATTGGTTGGTTTGGGGGATTAAAGGGACCAGACTGCCATGGTCATCGGTCCCTTTTTCCAAAGACAAAGAACACCCACAGAGAATAAAAACTAGGAACAGAAGAGATCACAGACGATACAGAATAGGAGAGACTGAGACAAAGACAAGACAAAACGAACGAAAACCACATAGAGAATGACGGTGGTTGGCCGACCATAGAAATAAAAAAGGAAAAGCCAACCACTTAGAAACACATTAAAAAATCAGTGTAAAATCATAGGCCAAAGGCCAGAATCAACACAAAACAATAAAATAAAACAGAAACACTCAGATTAAATGATAAAATCCCCCTGCCCGAATAAAACGTAAAACTAAGTCAGCCATAGCGGAGTCGTCTGTTAAAAGGGCAGGGAGCGTATCAGGCAGCGCAAATGTCTGCCTGACCACAGCTAAAAGGGGGCAGGCCAACAGAATGTGGGCCACTGTCAAAGCCGCCCCGCAGCGACATACAGGAGGGTCCTCCCTGCGCAGTAAATAACTGTGTGTCAGTCGGGAGTGGCCAATGCGGAGCCGGCAAAGAACGACCGAGTCCCTGCGAGTGGCTCGCAGGGATGACCGCCACACAGCCGTCGTCTCCTTGACAGCACGGAGTTTATTGGACATTGTCAGTACGCCATTCCTCGTCCCATAGCGCCAAGATTTTGCGGCGGAAGACTGCCCGCAAATCAGTCTCAGGGAGGCCAAGGTCCAGAGATGGCTTGCTGGTGGCCTCTTTCGCCAGGCGGTCAACATGTTCGTTACCCGGGATACCGACATGACCGGGGGTCCACACAAAGACCACAGAGCGGCCGCAACAGGCGAGAGTATGCAGAGACTCGTGGATAGCCATCACCAAACGAGAACGAGGGAAACACTGGTCGAGAGCTCGTAAACCGCTCAGGGAATCGCTACAGATAACGAAGGACTCACCTGAGCAGGAGCGGATATACTCTAGGGCACGAAAGATGGCGACCAGTTCAGCAGTGTAAACGCTGCAGCCATCCGGCAAGGAACATTGTCCGGAACGGTCCCCTAGAGTGAGCGCATACCCGACACGACCAGCAACCATCGAACCGTCAGTGTAGAGAATACCAGAGCCCTGATACGTGGCCAGGATAGAATAAAAGCGGCGGCGGAAGGCCTCTGGAGGGACTGAGTCCTTCGGGCCCTGTGCCAGGTCCAGCCGAAGGCAAGGGCGACGAACACACCATGGGGGTGTATGCAAAGTAGCCCGGAAAGTAGGTGGAACAGTGAAAACCTGAAGCCCAGAGAGAAGCTCTTTGACGCAGACCGCTATTGTACAACCAGACCGGGGCCGACGATCTGGCAGATGGACGACCGATCGCGGGAACAGGAGACGATAATTTGGATGCCCGGGCGAGCTTAGAACATGGGCAGCATAAGCGGCCAGCAAACGTTGGCGTCGGAACTGCAGGGGAGGTACACCTGCCTCCACTAGTACGCTGTCCACGGGGCTGGTGCGGAAAGCACCAGTGGCAAGGCATATCCCGCTGTGGAGAATTGGGTCCAGCACCTGTAACGCAGATGGGGATGCTGAGCCATAAGCCAGGCTCCCATAATCCAGACGGGTCTGGATTAACGCCTGGTAGAGCCGCAACAGGGTAAAGCGGTCGGCGCCCCAGCGGGTGTGGCTCAAGCATCTCAGAGCGTTTAGATGCCGCCAACACGTCTGTTTAAGCTGCCGGATATGAGGCAGCCAAGTCAACCGGGCATCGAAAACCACCCCCAAAAACCTGTGGGTCTCCACCACAGCAAGGAGTTCGTCGGCAAGATAAAGCCGCGGCTCAGGATGGACTGTTCGGCGCCGGCAGAAATGCATAACGCGGGTCTTGGCTGCCGAAAACTGAAACCCATGGGCTACAGCCCAAGACTGCGCCTTACGGATAGCGCCCTGTAGCTGACGTTCAACAGCTGCAATGCTGGGAGAGCTGTAATAAAGGCAGAAGTCGTCAGCATACAGGGAAGCGGAGACAGAGTTTCCCACGGCCGCAGCAAGACCGTTAATGGCTATTAAAAACAGACAGACACTTAAAACGGAACCCTGTGGCACACCGTTCTCCTGGACGTGGGAGGAACTATACGAGGCCGCGACTTGCACGCGGAAGGTACGACACGACAGAAAATTGCGGATAAAAATCGGCAGAGGACCCCAAAGACCCCATCCATGGAGCGTAGAAAGAATGTGATGACGCCACGTCGTATCGTACGCCTTCCGCATGTCGAAAAAGACAGCGACCAGGTGCTGACGGCGGGAAAAGGCAGTACGGATGGCCGACTCCAGGCTCACCAGATTGTCGGCGGCGGAGCGGCCTTTACGGAACCCACCCTGAGATGGAGCCAGAAGGTCCCGAGACTCCAGTACCCAATTCAAGCGCCGGCTCACCATCCGTTCAAGCAACTTACAAAGAACGTTGGTGAGGCTAATGGGACGGTAGCTGTCCACCTCTAAAGGGTTCTTTCCAGGTTTCAAAACGGGGATGACAATGCCTTCCCGCCATTGCGACGGAAACTCCCCCTCGACCCAATGACGGTTGTAAAGATCGAGAAGGCGCCGCTGGCAGTCCACTGAAAGGTGTTTCAGCATCTGACAGTGGATGCCATCTGGCCCAGGAGCGGTATCAGGGCAAGCAGCTAGGGCACTGCGAAATTCCCACTCACTGAACGGAGCATTGTAAGATTCCGGATGGTTGCTGCGAAACGAAAGGCTCCGACGTTCCAGCCGCTCTTTAATGGAGCGGAGGGCCTGGGGGTAATTCGCAGAAGCGGAACTCATAGCAAAATGCTCTGCTAAGCGATTTGCAATGACGTCGGAGTCGGTACAAACGGCTCCATTCAGTGAGAGCGCAGGGACGCTGGCAGGGGTCCGATAGCCGTAGACGCGTCGAATCTTGGCCCAGACCTGCGAGGGAGTGACATGGAGGCCAATCGTGGACACATACCGCTCCCAGCACTCCTTCTTGCCCTGGCGGATAAGGAGGCGGGCCCGCGCACGCAGCCGTTTGAAGGCGATAAGGTGGGCTAAGGAGGGATGTCGCTTGTGACGCTGGAGCGCCCGCCGGCGATCTTTAATCGCTTCAGCGATCTCAGGCGACCACCAAGGCACAGCCTTCCGCCGAGGGGACCCACAGGAATGGGGAATGGCAGATTCGGCGGCAGTAACGATGCCGGTGGTGACCGATTGAACCACCGCATCAATGTCATCGGTAGAGAGAGGCTCAAAAGCGGCAGTGGAGGAGAACAAGTCCCAGTCAGCCTTATTCAGAGCCCATCTGCTAGGGCGCCCATAACAGTGGCGCTGTGGTAGTGACAAAAAGATCGGAAAGTGGTCACTACCACACAGGTCGACATGCACACTCCATTGGACAGACGGTAAGAGGCTATGGCTACAGATGGAAAGGTCAATGGCGGAGTAGGTGCCATGCGCCACACTGAAGTGTGTGAAGGCACCATCATTTAACAGCGAGAGATCGAGCTGCGACAATAAATGCTCAACGATGGCGCCTCGACCTGTTGCCACTGACCCACCCCACAGAGGGTTATGGGCGTTGAAGTCGCCCAATAGCAAGAAAGGTGGCGGCAATTGGGCGACCAGTGCAGCCAGGACAAGCTGCGAGACATCACCATCCGGTGGAATGTAAAGACTGCAGACGGTAACAGCCTGTGGCGTCCACACGCGTACAGCGACAGCCTCTAAAGGCGTCTGGAGAGGGACAGACTCGCTGTGCAGAGTGTGAAGGACATAGATGCAGACGCCACCAGACACCCTTTCATAAGCTGCTCGGTTCTTATAATAACCCCGATAGCCACGGAGGGCGGGGGTTCGCATTGCTGGAAACCAAGTTTCCTGGAGAGCAATGCAGAAGAAAGGGTGAAGGCTGATAAGTTGGCGGAGCTCAGCGAGATGGTGGAAGAAACCGCTGCAGTTCCACTGGAGGATGGTATTGTCCATGGCTGAGAAAGGCGTGACGGGACGGGGAAGGCAGATTACGCCGCTGGGTCACCTGCTGCCTCCGATTGAGCACCCGTGCTAGTGTTATCCATGGCGTCTGAGGGACCGGCGAGTTCTAGGTCCTCAGCGGACGCCAGGATCTCCACCTCGTCCTCAGACGCAGAGCTGTAAGGTGGCGGTGGGGTGGCTGCCACCGCGAGTTCCTTGGGCTTAGAGCTCTTCTTCTTTGATTTCTCACGCTGCTCCTTGGGTTTAACTGGCTGGGAGGGCTTCACCGATTCAGTCTCCGGGACTGAGGAGGATCGTGAAGCCCGTCGACCAGCTGATTGCGGGCACTTACGCCACTGGCGGTCGTCAGCCTTCCCACTGGTGGAAACCTGGGAAGGGAGGGACCCGAGGGACCCCTTGCGAGCGTGAGAAGCCGAAGAAGTTGGACACTTCTCCGGCTTAGAAGCAGGGACGGACGTCCCTGATGGGGGGGATGGTGTTGCCCCTGAGGTAGGTGGCGCAGGAGCAACCCGGTGGGTAGAGCCCCCCACTGGCAAGGGGGCAGGAGGAGTCTTACTGGTTATCGAGCTGGCTGGAAGTCGTGAAACTGATGGGGCGAGCACAGGTGTTGTAGCGGCGGCGTAGGATGACGTCATTTGCACGGGATGTAATCGGTCGTATTTCCGCTTGGCCTCAGTATAAGTCAGTCGGTCCAGGGTCTTATATTCCATGATTTTGCGTTCTTTCTGGAAGATTCTGCAGTCTGGCGAGCAAGGTGAATGGTGCTCCCCGCAGTTGACACAGATGGGAGGCGGGGCACATGGAGTATCGGGATGAGACGGGCGTCCGCAATCTCGACATGTGAGGCTGGAAGTGCAGCGGGAAGACATATGGCCAAACTTCCAGCACTTGAAGCACCGCATCGGGGGAGGAATATAGGGCCTGACGTCACATCGGTAGACCATCACCTTGACCTTTTCCGGTAACGTATCACCCTCGAAGGCCAAGATGAAGGCACCGGTAGCTATCTGATTTTCCTTCGGACCCCGATGAACGCGCCGGACGAAATGTACACCTCTGCGCTCTAAGTTGGCGCGCAGCTCGTCATCAGACTGCAAAAGAAGGTCCTTATGGTAAATAACTCCCTGGACCATATTTAAACTCTTATGCGGTGTGATCGTAACAGCAACATCCCCCAACTTGTCACAAGCAAGTAACCGTCGTGACTGGGCAGAGGATGCCGTTTGGATCAGGACCGATCCAGAGCGCATTTTTGACAAGCCCTCCACCTCCCCAAACTTGTCCTCTAAATGCTCGACGAAGAACTGAGGCTTTGTTGAGAGAAAAGACTCCCCATCAGCTCTCGTACAAACTAAGAATCGGGGCGAATAAGTGCTACTGCCATCCTGAGATTTACGTTCCTCCCACGGCGTGGCCAGAGAGGGGAACGTTTTCGGATTGTACTTTTCAGCATTAAATTGAGCCCGAGAACGCTTAGAGACTGCTGGCGGCTGGCCGCCAGCGAGAGATGATGTATCACGCTTCATTGCGGGTCATCCACCCTGATGCCACCTACTCCGACCAAGGGCCCTCCCCACGGGCGCCACCCAGCCGCAGCAATAGCCACCTGGCAGGACGGCCATTGCCGGGAGTCCTGATGCCCCAAGGAGATGGGCATCTACTCCTTGGCATACGTGGGGAGTTAACGGCGCAGGCATCAGTAGAGCGATCCCTGTGTTGTCAGGGGGCTACAACCAAGAGGGTACATGGCGGCCCCACCACAACGGACTGGCTACCGTGCTGGATCTTAGGTGCAAAAATGGCCAAGGTTGTCGTCGCAGTTAAAAGAAACACTGCAGAGTGCAGCGTGGTAATCGCCCAAGAGATCGAAAACGAGCGGGACACCATTGCAACGACGAGAAATCCGGCTAAAGGTCTAATTGCACGACGGAAACAGTGCACCATGTAAGGCGCCCTTCCCCAATTGGCTCGCTCTTCGGATAAATTTTGAAAGATGGAGGTCAAACCCGAGAGGGGACCATCACATAAGGCCGAAACGTTGGAGACTCCGTTTAGTCGCCTCTTACGACAGGCAGGAATACCGCGGGCCTATTCTAACCCCCGAACCCGCAGGGGGGTCTAAATGATAAAGAACAGAAGCAGACCGTCTCTCTGAAGGACAGATAATTGCAAGAGAACTGGAAGCTCTGATGCTCGAAGACCAACGTATCGTAATTGAGGCGGGAATGGAAAAAGTGATGTCGGTTATGGATTAGTTTTCAACATTCTGCACATAATTTTGAATGTGACAAAGTGATACGTCAATATCGATTTCTCCTCAGGCCAATTTCACCACTATAAGGGGTCGTGGGTCCTCGTGGAGAGAGGGTGTGCGCCTCTATTTGGGGAGAGCTTTTAAGCAGCATGCAAGTGTGAAATGGGTCCTCGCCAGCAGAGAGTGGGGCCAACGAGGTATATGTGTCCTGCAACGGACATTTGACATCACACTAGCTGGCTTGTCCACCATACTTTACTGAAGCTCTGATCCGTGCAGGGCCCATGGAAAATAAATTTTTGACTAAAAAGGTACCCAGTAAAGGTCTTAATTTTGTCGTATGCTATCGAGAACTTGTATGCATTTAAACACGTGGTCAAGAATTATTAAACTCGTCTGAAATAGTTACTTGCTCCCCACTGGATACCGCTTGGCACGCATAAGACCTCCAGCGTCACAGGCTGTGATGTTCGCTCCATGGCCTGTCTTTCCCAAGGGCCCCGGTGGACAGCGAGCAGAGCATATGCTGCACAGGAAAGCGCTGGTGCTGTGGGTCACATGCTGATATCCATTCCCGAGAACTACAGACGGCCAGACCGGCTGTCATAGGTCGGCCGCTCTCCAGAGAAAGAATACACGAAGGAGATAGAGAAGCTGAAGTTTCACTCTCTTTTTCAATGTCTGATCACTGGAAGGAGTTTGCTGAACACAACAATCAACTTAAGTTTCTTCATGTTACTGATCTCTTAAACTTGGTTACTCCGTTGGGTATCAGTGACGAACGAGAGTTCGAGATTTTGGAACTTTGAGTGAAGCTCTGTCTTGCTTGTTGTATTCGCCAAGTATTTAGGTTCCAGTGTGTGCTGTGTCAGCATTAAACTGTAATTACTGTTGAGCTGTTGACCAATGCGATCGTGATTTGTTTAATTCTCAGTCTTTCATACCGTCAGTTGCAGTCATTTGTTTGGCTGGGTGGGGCAACAGTGCTAATACTGGTAGAATTAACTTGCTCTATTATATTTAGATTAAGTGTAGCCCTCCTCTGCTGTAGAAGGCCTCTAGTGAGTATTTAATTAATTGTTTTAAAGCTTGTGTAACTTATTAACTGCTTCAAGGCCCAAGCCCGTTACCCTGTTGCAGATTTTGTTTGAATTTATTAGCATCCAATGAGACGATTGTTCTGGCACCAGTGTATGCAAAGAAAAGTTTTTACAATGCATATTTGCCAAAATAAATGCTTAATAAAAGGCCCAATGGCTTACTGCTCAAGAACCACTGTATCCAAGCCAACCTGTTCCATCGTTAACCAAAGCCTACCCCTAACCTATGGTATCCCTTTTCACGAAAGTCGGCATCCGCCGGGTTTCGCGATTACTCGCGTACTTTTTAAAAGCCCACGATACTGAACCAGCAACGGAAATGTTGCAGCTGTTTCACTACAAATGAGTGCTGCAAGACTATGAGCCCGAGATAAAAACAAAGGCAAGAAGCAAACGCGGAAACATGTGGAGTCATCACCACAAAATGGCTCTGAGCACTATGGGACTCAACTGCTGAGGTCATTAGTCCCCTAGAACTTAGAACTAGTTAAACCTAACTAACCTAAGGACATCACAAACATCCATGCCCGAGGCAGGATTCGAACCTGCGACCATAGCGGTCTTGAGGTTCCAGACTGTAGCGCCTTTAACCGCACGGCCACTTCGGCCGGCCATCACCACAAAAAAGTGACGATCTGACTATAATTCAGTGAGATAATACCAAGTTGTTTGTGTTGCGCTAACAGATCTCTTAAGGAGCAACTCATCACAGCAGCATGCTGCTGAAATCACCTAACGATGTTACGGAGGCTGTCGGCTGTGAAGACAAAGCGTCGCTGTACAAGGGGACGTTTTGATCCATGGTAATACCCCAACTCATTCTGACGGGGACATAGGCTGCTTCTTTGGGCTGTAAAATTTTGCCTCTCCCCAATATTTTCTGGACACAGAAATCAGTGACTTTTCTCTGTCTGATTTTAAAATTTTTAACTCTGTTCTAACGATACAGTTTGTGGTACTTCCCTTGCGGGTGTTAAAAAAAATTTCACAGCAGAGGTTACGAATCTATTGTAAACTCTGGAAGGTACCTTAAGGTGCGCGCACCTGACGCTACCTTTTCTGATTTATGAATGGTGTGTGGAACTTTCATATAGACGGGAATTTGTTTGATTTTTCCGTCATGACCATTTCTGTAGAGGTATGTGGGAAGAAGTAACACATTGCTTGGCTCCTCTTGGACAGTACACTCTCAGAATTTCAATAGTAAACCTCTTCGTGCCGTACAACACCTCTCTTGCTGCGTTTACCATTGGTGTTTGAAGGAAGAAAGGAGAAGCTGATGATACCAGCGTCGGACTCTGGGAAAAAAAGGTAAGGATGTCAACTGTGTCCTTTGAAAGGAACCATCCCTGTGTTTACCTTATGTGAGACAGAGAAACGACTGAAAACTTCAATGTAGATGGCGGGACTGGAATCTGAACCGCCATCTTCCCAAATTTGTGTCTAGTCTCTCACCACTGTGCCTCCTCACCCGTTCCCTGAACTCTGTTGAGCGTCTCCCGAACTTCCTCATGCTTCTCTTTGTTTCTCAAGATGTCCTCTACAATCCCTCAAAATCTGCTCGTACATCTGTCACTCTCTGTATAGGGAACAGGAACAGGCCTATAACATGAGATTCCAGGCTTTCTCAGCGAATTCCAATGATAAAATCTTATCAGGTGATCAGCCGAGTAATGGAGTCGTCTTGTCACAGTGTTTCAACGAGTTTCGTACCCATCATCTTTAGGCAAACGTTGCAACAAGAAGATCTCAACTTTCGGCTAATCACCTCAGAAGATCTTTAACATCAGATCTATCACAGTCCCTTGTTGTAGTAGAGGTGAATCGCTCTTCAAGGAGTGGGTCCAAAGAAAAAACGACTTCTAAGGAATGATTGTTCGCCATTCCCTTCAGGTCGTCTTGTTCCCACCTTGATCTCATTCGATTGGGAATGTTCTTTTTCATGTGGTTACTCTTTCCTCGTTGACGCTACTATCACTTTTGGTGTGTTTCTTTCATTTTTGGGTGGTTACTCATTCCAATTCCGCCTTTCTTCATTCACTTCCGACTTGTAATTTCATTTATTGAGCTTGCCCATTATTGTTCAATTTCAAATAATTATTAATATCTCGGCTTCTAGCTCTTTGTACTCCTTTCATCGTCAATGACCGTTAATTTCTAATAACTTCATTATAATTAGATACTAAAACTTAAATAAGAAGTCCCAATCCACTGTAATTTGCGATTCGGCCTCCTAGTCCGTGTTCTTGAAAACAATTTCCACTTTAGATTTGACAAACAATATTTATCAACGAAAATGAATGTCTCTACCTATAGAGCTTTCATAATTCCTATTACAGGCTACTGGAATTGTAAAGAGGATATAGTAAATAAAGCTTTGATAAGCAACCCATGTTCAGAATATACCGTTTGGATATAAAATTGATTTGAATATCTGAACTTTTCAAATCTCCCACTTCACAGTACAGTACGCAATGGTTGAGCTGCGCAACACATGTATCACGAACATTTTCTGGACTGCATCAGTCCATCACATATCATTTATGTCTCGCTACATAAACAGCTGCAAGAAACTGGTATATTCGTAAATAGGAGTGTTGACTATGGTGCTCCATGGACGCACATCAGGGATTGTGGGCCTTGTGTAAGAAAGTAAATACCACAGGTATACTCCATGCAACGAACAATAGCGTCGCTACGTGAAGCAGCTCCTGTAAAGCACACAGAGCTCCTTGTCTCCCCCGTGTGTATACTGTAGAGTGGGAGAGTATTTTACGAGATCTAACATTCAAACTTAATTAGCATCCAAACGGTACATTTCCAGACATAGGTTCCTTATCAAAACTTTGCTGTGTCCGCTCTAAACCCCTAGAAATCTAATAGTATTTGTGAAGCACCCAATGTACTTTCAAAGAAGAAATCTTGACGAGAGAAGCGCTTACCTCCTCCAGCGATCATCTTTGAGACAATGTCTTTGGCCTTGGCGATGTACTCTTTGGTCGCTGGGAAAGCAGGCGTAGGTCCCGCGTTGGGCTGCTTGCCGCTGTCGTCGTACATGATGTACGGCGAGTAGACTGCACTGTCATTGGTCGAGTCCAGGTTCCACACCTGAAATGAAACACGTCAGTACCTGGTTACTGCAGTGAGTCGCTGCAGCTACGAGTATTTCATACGGTATTAATGTCTCAGAGATACTTGCAGAGAGCAGAACTGTACAACTGGTTGGTTACACCCCTCCATATCTAAAGTCGCTAGTGTATGTTAGTGTGATGACACTTGGTTCTGAGGCAGGTGGCTCGAACCCTGGTGGTGGAAATATTTTCATCGCCAGTAAAAGGCAACAGGGCATGGGGCAATGGTGGCATATAGCTCCTGTTTGTCAGGCCGTACATGAAAATTCTTGATTAAAATCCGAAACACTCTGCAGTCTCTGTTTCTAAATTTCGACAAATGCCCAAACAAATTTTCTCAATGACACAAATCAGCGCCTTCCACCTTAGCTCAAAACAACGAAATCAAAATATGTCAAAACAATTCATGGGTGGACTGCCGGAGTCAGTGTACAATGGGCATAATATTTCGGCAAGCGACCACGTTGCCATCATCAAGTGCACTGATGAAGTCACTGATGGAGGGCCAGTATGAAGTATGCCAGATGAAGCTTAAGAATCAAAAGATGAATGTAATGTGGAACGGCATCACTCGAGCACACACGTGATTTGGCATACGTGGGTGTCCTAATGGACTACTAATGGCTGTACAAACATCACTGTGAGAAGACCCATCATAAAGTCGCAGCTAGAAATAACTTACTGAGAATGCAGGCTAACAGCAAATGAGGAGCTACAACAAAGCTACAGGGAACTACAGACCAGGCATTGTACTTCTCCGTAGTAGAATATGTTTGTCCAATGTAGACCAGATTTGTGTATTTCAAAAAGGCCACGTAAGCTTAAATGAGACTTACCAATTAATAACTGACTGCTTGCATGAAACCAATGCCACTCTATAAACTATATAAAGCAGCCGGACTTACGGATCCCAGTTCCTGAAGAGGTTGTCACAAAAACACTGAAAGTTTAAGGATAACTTCAATGGATGCTGCACCTTATTTGGAGATTCCTGTGGACTTTGAAGACTTCAATCTGGTGAGAGAAGCCTGAATAAATAACTCACTGAGCTTCCAAACGATTATGCTTCGCAGCGGGAGATACCAAGCGGCAAGAACTTGAGATGGAAGATTGGGAGGAGCCTGAACTGAACTGTATCGGAATTAGAACGAGATTTTCACTCTGCAGCGGAGAGTGTGCTGATATGAAACATCCCGGCAGATTAAAACTGTGTGCCGGACCGAGACTCGAACTCGGGACCTTTGCCTTTCGCGGGCAAGTGCTCTACCAACTGAGCTACCCAAGCACGACTCACGCCCCGTCCTCACAGCTTTACTTCTGCCAGTACCTCGTCTCCTACCTTCCAAACTTTACAGAAGCTCTCCTGTCTCCTACCCTCCAAAATTTACAGAAGCTCTCCTGCGAGGAGAGCTTCTGTAAAGTTTGGAAGGTAGGAGACAAGGTACTGGCAGAATAAAGCTGTGAGGACGGGGCGTGAGTCGTGCTTGGGTAGCTCAGTTGGTAGAGCACTTGCCCGCGAAAGGCAAAGGTCCCGAGTTCGAGTCTCGGTCCGGCACACAGTTTTAATCTGCCAGGAAGTTTTGTATCGGAATTAACACAGCATTAAAGGTAAACCTGACCATTTGGGGTCCTGATGGGAAATATCACTGCGAGGAATCTCATGATGTGCAACATCTCTTTACCTGTTCTAAGAGTTCCAGCATGCTCATCCTTGATGAATTACAGCAGGGAAGCAGGGTAGCATTGGATGTAGCACAATCTGGGGTGAGAAACCTAGACCTCCAGACCTAAAAAATGGAAGTGAACTGTGGCTGATACTAGGCAATGCACATAACAAGGAGGAAGAACTCCATAGTTTTTTAATATAAAGTTTTTTTTTCAAATAAATCGCTTAATGGCTTCACCAGTTTTGACTGATTTGTCATTATCGATAGTACTTGGATGAATTTTCTGATGTTGAGAGATCATGTTGAGTCGTACGTTCTACGCTGTCTAAGGTGGATCTACAACGATTAGAACATGGCCAGTTAACGTGAACACATGAGCTAATGTGCATTTTATTCTGTACTGTGATTTTTATGATGTAATGATCAGCCGTGAGGACTACACATCAAGTGCATAAGACGCTTTTTGAATTTAAATGTTTTATTTATGACAAACCTTTGTATAATGTGCTACACTTTATCCACCAACATGACAACTTGGCATGAAGTTCCAACTCAAAACGAACACGTTTTATAACAAAAATATTTGAAGACCTGAAGATGACAGCAAAGACTGTAGAAACCAGTTGTTGTAAATAAGGAAATACTTATGCGAATTTGCTTTAGAAAGATTTTGTCAACAGCACATAAACATTTCGCAGGCGATGGCTGTGTCTATGCACCCTAGGAATCTCCTCCCAAGTCCTCTAGCAGGAGCCTTATGGAAATGTCGACTCCTAGTATGCTTCGACGAAGATATCGCCTAACAACTGGAGATATAGTCACATTAAGAGCACTTTATTTAATATCGAACGCAGTAAAGACTGATTATGTGATGCATTGATGTGACAGGACTAAGCCCAGTGGCGGACGTACCGTGACGGAGTAGGAGAACTCTATGATGTTGAAGTAGTCTCCCGGCTGCAGCTCGTCCAGGATGGTGGTCATGGCTTCCTTCAGCTGCTCGATCTTGCGGCCCTCCATGGAGCCGGACACGTCCAGCACGAAGATGGCATGCTTTCGCAGTGGGGGCAGGTCTTCTGGGGCGAAGAAGTGCACGAAGTATCCCTCGTACACCTGCAACCACTCTTAAGCTTACTACAGGTTAAGTGAAATATATCTACACAAAATTTTTCTCATCTATTACGACAACAGCACATAATCTATGATGACTTCACTTTTCAACATAGTGCAATTGGTCCATCGCTGCGTAAACATCCCTATATCCTCATAAAAAAAAGGCAAAAACAAAGAGGCAGCAAGCCAACTCTACATCAAAATGAGTCAATGATCTCTTACGTCAACTTTAAGTGGACCAAACTAAGAGAAAGCCGACAGGGCGAGATCAGAACTGTATGAAGGATGCTCCAATATCTCGAAATGAATGTTCTGAAGCGTTTTGATTGTTTGTGTGGGCGAGAGTTTTCATACAAAAAAGAACCCCATTTGACAATACACCTCAGCGTTTATTTCGAGTTCCATGCTTCAACTCGTCGCAAAGCATATCACTGTTATGTTGCCGTCTACCCCACGTTCCAGAATTCGCCATTGTGCTTCCTAAAAACTAATGAGCATCAATTTTCCTGTAGAGGGTTGACGCTTTAAGCTCTGTCGCTTGCTCTCTGGTTCAAAGTGATGCGCCCTTATGCCAACTCCAGAAATAATTGGTTTCAAAAATATTAACTCTTCATTGTTGTGTTAGACCAGTAACTACTGACAGGTTCTCATACAACTGTGCTTGAGCTCTTTGGGGCACATGTTTCTCACCACCTTATTTCACTGACTCCAACTTCATTCTCAGTATTGTGTTTGACAAAAATTGCAGGGGGTTGTCTGTCTGAACTTACGTCCCTTCGCCTAAGCGAATTCGTGGGAACGTTGCAGTTTCTTTACCCAGGAGTTGGGGAACGGCCGAGGCGCACAACATTAAGAGTAACATAACAGGGCAGTCCGCTCGCCACTCAGCGGCTGAAGTCCCTAGCTTACGCGAGTGGTAGACACACTCCAATGAGGCTTGCCGTACTCGCCTTGTATTCAAAGACGGACGGGATTTTCGGTGTTCTGGCGTACGACACTGTCCAGTGCCCGGCTAGTGGGTTTGCGTCTTAAGGACTGGTTGACAACATCTGGAGAGAATACCATTCTTGTAGAGGCCAGAACTGCTGCTGTGTGAACGGGACCTGGTGGAGTTACCTCGCGTGCGTTTGGGGTGTTGTAAATTCTGAGCTCTATAAAAAACACTGGCGGAAGTAAAGCTGTGAGGAGGGGACGTGATTCGTGCTTGGGTAGCTCAGATGGTAGAGCACTTGGCCGCGAAAGGCAAAGGTCCCGAGTTCGAGTCTCGGTCCGGCACACAGTTTTAATCTGCCAGGAAGTTAAATTCATTCAACATTCTGATTCGCCTATCACCTCTTGACATCAGCCAGGAGTTCCCACAACAAACTGTGATAGGACAGTGTGCCCTGATTGACCCTCTACTTGAAACATTCCGTGATGGTAAATTATTTAACATTGTAGTTTCACACAATTGGATATAAACAAATAAGATTTGGCTGACGCGTTTGCTGCGTGTTAGCGCAAATGGGGAGTCGGGTGCAGGGACGCATGGCCACAGAGACTCGGATTGGTAGTCTCAGAGGCGACTTCGCATGCTCGACGACCTAGCGTGATCCGGAGATTCCTGGTTGGTGCATAACCCATACTGGCCCACATCAAGAAGAGATTGGTGAGCGTATAGTGCACCACCAGCTTTTTAGGTGGGAGTTATCATTTTACTAGGGTACTCTGAAGCCACAGTGGCGTTAGATCCCAGCTCTTCTCTTTTGAGTTAGGACACCAACCGCTGCATAGTAAAAATCAGATTCGTCGAGTCTGTTTACGTTATCGATGGAATGTGCAACTTAAAATCGATTAATAGCCTATCATAGCAGATTCGTGTTTTCGACCTGTTGGTTTTCTTGTGTACGAAGTCAATCTTTTGTAATAAACCACCAATTTCTTTTGATTAGAATTTCACTTAAAGCAGGTAGTGTTCCCTTCATCTCATTTTCATAACCGATTGTTTTTAAAATATAGTTATTAATTGATTTCATGGCAATTAACCTCCTTAAGGTCTCGCGTTAGGGCCAAATTTCAGATAGCGTATTTCCAGTGTGTTAAGTGTATCAACATTGGGTCTTAAGGAGTGTGTCAGAGTCTAGATAGAAACTGTTACTACAGTCAGACACGAAGTTCACACATGCAGGGTACTGCAGTATTGCTCGGGCTTTACAAAGTTGACCCTGTTATGAATGATGCCAAATGAAGAATTATGACATGTAGGTACATTTGGTGTGTCACTTCATCAACAATCACTCGTCAGTTATTCAAATTCAGACCACATACTTGCACCATATTGGTATCAGCAGAAGATGTGACTAGACGTCCAGCTTTCCTCGTCCTTAAAACTTATTCGGCCGCTTTTGAATTTTTCACTCCACTACCAAAAACTCCACCATGTTGAAACATCATCCCCGAATTGTGCAGAACATCCATTACAAATTTCAGCTCTTTCTAAACCTTCAGATAAAAAAAAACTCTTAACACACAGTGTATGGGTTTTCGTTAGCGCAAAAATGGTAGTACAGTCACTTTTATTTTACAAGATCGAAAAGCGAATTGATGTGACAAGTGCTGAAACCTGTTACAAGTGATCAGTGCCGTCTGGTGGCTGGTGACCGCACTAGGCCGCACTGCCATCCTAATGACGATTAGAAAATTGCAGATACCTATCGACGTATCATATTGTCATGTCTGTGGCAGATGAAACCATTCACTGATGATTAGAACCCATAAAGCTACCAGATTGCATGGACTTTGATTGCTGCTTCCATCCACAGTTCAAAATAGTCCCAAACATTTTCCATGAGATTAAGATCTGATGATTTAGCAGGCCAGTCGAGGTACTGCAGAGTGCCAGAGTGTTAAAGTAGGAAGGTGTGAGAACAGTCCTGTACACATGGTTATCATCATCTATGATGATGATGATGATGGAGTCTCCACAACATTCTCATCATGAAGATACAGAAGAAAGGACACCACTTTACCATTCCGAATTATGAAATAAACGTCCTGGTTCATGTTTAGGACAATTTGAGTCGAGTGGTCCCAAAGTCATAGTGCGAAAAACAACCCCAAAACACCACAAAACCACTTCCTGCCTGAACTACACATTACACGCACTGCATATTAAATGCGAGTAATTCACTGGATGAGTAATTCACTGTATGAGTAATTCATTGGACCATGTTCATTTGGAAACTGGTTCAGGGTTCAATGAAAGCAACAAAACCACTCTTATGTGAAAACAGTTCTTACTGACAAGACATGACGCTCTTCTACTGTCCCTGTCAGATAGATCTTTTTTTACGATTACTTTTCTTACATGGCAGCGAATGGTATCTTTTCCTCACAGACATGTTGGAAGTCCACTATAATACACCAATTATCAGGCAGCTTCGTTCACAATATGGGCATGTGCGTGTCCAAACACGATGGATCATGCCATTCTGTCACATTTCCGCATCGACTCATGTTACTGCACTGGTTCCGTACAAACGACTGCCTCACACGCACCATTTCACTAACACGGCTTACGTCAGTGATGGAGGATCACATGAGCGCCTGGTACTTCTAACCCAGGGGTGGCCAAGAATTCGGCTCACGTGCTTCGCTGCACATTTCCTTGACCGCCACGCCACACTCTCTGTGAACGAGGGTGGGAAATAGGGGGGAATTACGTACGTACTGCATTTAAATGGCAGTACAGTCACACTGTATACGACTTGCTTTTGGATTTCACATTCCTCATCAACAGATCACAAACAAACAAAAATTTCTGTATTATTTAATTATTTTTGGTGAGCTTAAGACATAATATTTATCCGATACAAATTGTCGGCATATGGGCATATGCAGAGAATTTCACAGATTTTCGCACTCAAATTGCCACGTAACCGTGATTTATTTAGTTTCATAATCGATAAAAAAAGTCTTTCAGACAAATATCTCGATGGAAATACTGTAGCACTTTTGCCACCTCATTTTGTAGATACGGAACTACCTGAGGAAAACAATGTATCAATGTTACATTGGCATATGCACAGGGGCGCTTTCAATTTTAATGGCAAACTGTCTCTAAAACAGATGTAAGATGGACAGTGCTCTCGAATTGTTTAGGAAACTATCTTTGTAATTCTTTCAAGGCTGCAGTGAATTCTTCAACCCTCTCTTTTCTTTAGCAACGGTGATCTTAGGGAACCAAACTGTGTTTGAAAATGTGCTCCTTCTATAACTATTTTATTTTTATATGCATCCCCCATCAAACCAGAAAGACGTTGTTCCTCGCCTTGCAGTATCTTACTGTGGGCAGGGTGCAGCCAAGTCCACTTACAATGCGAGGTCTGCAATTCATTCCGGATCCAACTTTTGTTCCTGAACATTTTTTCCCTTCATAAATTCAACAATAGCGAGTTTTAAAGCTAAAAATCATTCCAGGCTTACTCCTTGATTTATCCAACATACTTCGCAGTAATGTATGAAGTCTCCATACTCTTCGTTCAATTCCATAAAAAACAGTTGCAACTGACAGTAGCATAATATGTGCGACTTCAGAAATTTTACTATTCGTCCCAACAATATCTTCAAGTGCAGCCTGAGTCGTGCGCAGCTCGTGTTCATTCCGTTTATTGTTTGTCATCTTCTCTTACGGTACTGCCGCCTCGTTTTCTTATTCTATTTACTGGCGTCACTAACTTCCTGCCTTATCTTTCCGTGAGTGGCAGCAGCAGCAGCGTTTATCTACAAGTGCACTGTCGTACCATCTCTGGAGCGACCGATAGTATTTCCGGGTCGTCGTGTGTCTGGCAGTCAGTTGGAGACGGGCCAGCAATTCAGTCGAGGACGGAGTGCCGATGAGGTGCGGGGAAAAAAAAAGTTTCTTGTGTGGTATGTGGCCTTCAACCGAGTTTCAGCCTTTCAAAATTAAAACTGAAAATTCCTTAAGCCGTAGATTTGTACCAAGTTGGTATGCGGCCTTTAGCCGAGTTTTCAACCTATTTTGATTAAACATTGAAAAATCTTTGTCTCGGCCTTAAGCAGTAACACTGTTCTTGATCAATATGTGGCCTTCAGACGAGTTCTATGGGAAAAATTTAAACTAAGGCTTTCAGACTATTTATATTGAACATAATTTTGTTTTACTCCAGAAGAACTCCTGTACCTCAATTCCTTGCCTAGGCCTTGTGCCTTGGATTTTCGATGTGGCCTTCAGCCGATTTAAATTAAATCAAAGGAGGTCTTTCGTTAAAACCTTGAGAGTTTTTGATTCTTGTTTGTGTGATAGTGTGTTTTAACAAATAAACTTTATATGTTGAGTGCAACTGACATTAACTTATTTTGGCCCCTTTCCACAAATGTAACCTCATCCGCTCTGTCCTGCTAGCCCAGGGATTTCACAGCCTGCCTGCAAATTTAGTTTTCTGAACAATGAATTCCATCTGTTGATCGTTGTAATTCTTTGCTCTATCATTGTCAACTAACTCTTCAAATTCTTTCTGCATGGTATTGTAATATCGTTTGCTAGTTTGTAGTACCCATCGCTTATGCGACTGAGTAATATGTGTTGAGAGACCTCATCCCTCTCTTCTGTCTTTTCCATTCATGTTTAATGGCTTGTGACGATAGATCTCTAGACTGCGTCTTTTTGTGCAAACATTCATTGGACGTGTGAACGTGCTTCATACCACGATCGAGTAGCGAAGGGCAAACAGCGCTGGCACTACGATTCTAACGACCTGAAGATGTGCCGACCGAAAAATGCTACATCGATACTAAATGAAATGTAGCTTTGTGCCGAATACTTCCGGGAAGGAACGAGCATTGCCGATACAGGCGGAACCTTGGCTCGCCCGCAGCCCGCCCGTGGCCCGCACACTCGGCCTGCGTTAGGTTTGGCACCCGTCGCTGGCCCTGTTCTAAACCACGTACACGGCTAAAAAGTGATCAGTGCGCTCATTTAAGAAGGTTCCTCATTTGAGAGGTGAGGGGGAGCTTACTAACGATCTCCTTATCTCAAGTCATCATTTCAACAGTCCTGGTGGTACTCCGGTGGTATGAACCAGCACCTTTGGTATCGGGTACCAGATGGTGATGCGGTACTCTCCAGCACATTGCGATACTATGTATGAAGTGGTGATGTGCCTCCAGCGCCAGGTATGTCAGGTATTAGGCAGTGATGTGGTGCTCTTCAGCATCTGTTCAGCATTAGCTACCACCTGGCGAGGATGTACTGAGGAAGATCTGAGCTTTTGAGGTACGAGATCGTGGTGTGGTACTCACCAGCACCTCGCCGGCCTGCGGGTCGCGGTCTACGTCGTACTGCACGACCAGCTGCCCGCTGAGACCGTCTTTCCCCGACTGCAGCTGCTGCTCCGGTGTCGGTGCGTAGTGGATGTGAGCGGACTTTGCTGTTGGTCTCTCTACCGTCACCAACGCGTTAGCTGGAACGGGAGAAACAAACTGAATCACCATGCTGCAAGTTAAGATGCTTCGCAGCAGCAGTGAGATCATGATTATCTCGTGGTCTTACGTCATCTTTTATATGAACCACGAACTCTCCACTGCCCTTGAGCTTCACTAGTTCTGAACTGGCGGCTAGAAGCTTTGAATAAAGTGGTACGCATCTGAAAATCTCTCTCTCTCTCTCTCTCTCTCTCTCTCTCTCTCTCTCTCTCTCGCACACACACACACACACACACACACACACACACACACACACACACACACAAAAACACACACGCACACAAAAGCAAACGTACACCGCATATGCACACAAACACGAACACACATGATTCTATTTGAGACACTAACGTAAAGTAGCAGAAACATTAAGTCGAGATCTTAGCTATAATTAGGCTAATCAGAACACTAAGCCACCGTCGAAAATTCGCGACTTTTTCCCTGGCATGAGCCAACAAACGACCACGTGCCACTTTTAATTTCTTACTCGTCCTTTTATCTCAGTATTCATCTGTTCAGTGTGTTTTTCCTTCCTGTATTCTGTTCACTTCAGCCGCGTATTCTCACTTTCGTACCTTGCAATTCTTCCATATTCAATTATTTTCTCCTAAACACTTCTGTCAGTTCACTTTTAAGCCAGCAAATATTTGAAGATATTTTCAGTTAACTAGTGACTTGCATTCGATATCAATGTCTACAATATGTTATTCTTTTTTTAGCTACATTTTGTTAAATTAATTGTTATGTCGTAATTTCCGTCCTCCAATAGCTTTTCGTGAGCCTAATAATTTCCAAATGATTCGTCTTTCTCGAACTTCTAATTCATCTAAATTGTAGTTTAGTGGTAGACATTCGCTTTCTTGTAGACATTATGGCTTCACTAGTGCACTGTAATGGCTTATTTCTGGATGTTTAGAAGGTCTTTCAGTTGTACCCTAAGCTATTCCCATTTTATATATCATTTCTGCGATACTACCTTTTTCGAAGCCGTTTTCTTGGACTACCTCGTCAAGACGTGTAAATTTTTTAACCTTTATCTTCCCAATGCGTGCTTTCAGAAATTTCGACACATTTCTAATGCTTGTTAAAAATTTTTTTTTTTTCTACAGTGAATGTTAAGCCGGTCCTATTGGCTATTTCTCCTAAAAGATTAATTTGTATTATAACAAAACTGACGCTTTTTATTAAGGATAGCAAAATCCCCTGCAAATGCAAGGCAGTTTACTCCAATATTAAACTGTCTCGCTGTACTTTATGGAAGTGTGAAATCTGCTGTATTTTTTTAATTTTTTTATCAGCGGTAAAAAATCAATACGTCATACCCCACACTTCGCAGTGGTTGCTTAGAAGGAATCGTATGATGCACCTTACATCGAGGAAAGGTATGTTGCTAATTACTTGGTGGAATACAATAACTATGCTAACAGATCAGAGAACACTCATGCGATCCAAGTGCTAACATCGCTATTTTCTTTCGAAAAGTAAACTATTGGAGAAACTTAAGTTCAAACAAGACTCCCCTATTTTCTGATACGTAACGTGTGATCGCAGTAGGGTGTCCTACAGCTGCTCGGGAACCTCAGTAGTCTCAGCATTTGCATCGCCAAGGGCTACTTCTGAAACTAATAGATCCTGTATCTGCTAATGATCCTAAGAAGTTATTGCTTGCCCTTACCACAATACTGAGTTTGTAAGAGGACTTAGAATACATGCAGAACGTTAGATGTGGATGCTGAGAAGTTCAAAAACGTAACTCCTGCAGATATGCATACACAGCAATTGTTGAAACATTGTTTGGAATGGTACCTAAACAGAAACGTGTCGACATTACTCTACACTTGAAAGCTGCTGTCCCTGTTAGCTACTGAACTGAACGATAGAAAAATGTCATTTTAATTTCACAGTACAACTGAGGATCCGTTTTCGCTAACGAGATACGCACCTGTACGTACATATTTACACTCTAAATTTTTCAAAAATGGCTCTGAGCACTATGGGACTTAACTTCTGAGGTCATCACTTTGAACTACACTACTGGCCATTAAAATTGCTACACCAAGAAGAAACGCAGATGATAAACGGGTATTCATTATTCATATTATATTAGAACTGACATGTGATTACATTTTCACGCAATTTGGGTGCATAGATCCTGAGAAATCAGTACCCAGAACAACCACCTCTGGCCGTAATAACGGCCGTGATGCGCCTCAGCATTGAGTCAAACAGAGCTTGGATGGCGTGTACAGGTACAGCTGCCCATGCAGCTTCAACACGATACCACAGTTCATCAAGAGTAGTGACTGGCATATTGTGACGAGCAAGTTGCTCGGCCACCACTAACCAGACGTTTTCAGTTGGTGAGAAATCTGGAGAATGTGCTGGCCAGGGCAGCAGTCGAACGTTTTCTGCACCCAGAAAGGCCCGTACAGGACCTGCAACATGCGGTCGTGCCTTATCCTGCTGAAATGTAGGGTTTCGCAGGGATCGAATGAAGGGTAGAGCCACGGGTCGTAACACATCTGAAATGTCACGTCCACTGTTCAAAGTGCCGTCAATGCGAACAAGAGGTGACCGAGACGTGTAACCGATGGCACCTCATACCATCGCGCCGGGTGATACGTCAGTATGGCGATGACGAATACACGCTTCCAATGTGCGTTCACCGTAATTTCGCCAAACATGGATGCGACCATCATGATGCTGTAAACAGAACCTGAATACATCCGAATGAATGACGTTTCGCCATTCGTGCACCCAGGTTCGTCGTTGAGTACACCATCGCACGAGCTCCTGTCTGTGATGCAGCGTCAAGGGTAACCGCAGCCATGGTCTCCGAGCTGATAGTCCATGCTGCTGCAAACGTCATCGAGCTGTTCGTGCATATGGTTGTTGTCTTGCAAACGTTCCCATCTGTTGACTCAAGGATCGAGACGTGGCTGCACGATCCGTTACAGCCATGCGGATAAGATGCCTCTCATCTCGACTGCTAGTGATAAGAGATCGTTGGGATCCAGCACGGCGTTCCCTATTACCCTCCTGAACCCACCGATTCCATATTCTGCTAACAGTCATTGGATCTCGACCAACGCGAGCAGCAATGTCGCGATACGGTAAACCGCAATCGCGGTAGGCTACAATTCGACCTTTATCAAAGTCGGAAACGTGATGGTACGCATTTCTCCTCCTTACACCAGCATCACAATAATATTTCATCAGGCAACGCCGGTCAACTGCTGCTTGTGTTTGAGAAATCGGTTGGAAACTTTCCTCATGTCAGCATGTTGTAGGTGTCGCCACCGGCGCATATCACAGCATCTTCTTCCTGTCGGTTAAATTTCGCGTCTGCAGCACGTCATCTTCGTGATGTAGCAATTTTAATGGCCAGTTGTGTACTTAAAGCCAAGTAACCTAAGGACATCACACACATCCATGCCCCAGGCAGGATTCGAACCTGCGACTGTAGCAGCCGCGTGGTTCCGGACTGAAGCGCCTAGAACCGCGCGGCCACAGCGGCCGGCTCTAAATTTTTCAAGAGATACTGTAGCACAACGAATATTAATGGATGCTTAGCAAAGACTAGAAAAATGTTTCTGTACTCACGTTTAGAGTCCTCGTCGGGTTCGACTTCGTTGCCGGAGCGCAGTTCTGGTACTCTGAGCGTCGTCACGTTGCTGCTCTCCTGTATGTACACGTCCACCTGTAGGTCCCGCACCACCTGCACAGAACACACCACTTGTCTCCTCACCATCTTCACAATCGTTTCTCTACACCGCACAGTACTTGTGTTCATTGCAGAGATGATGGTGTGTATAAGGTAAATCCACAGTAATGCGCAAATTGACTTGATGAAAGGGAGACGGTTTTTCCCTTTGTACACTCTTGACAGCTGATGCGGATGAGGGGGCATCCTTTGAAAACTTATCAAATGTAGCCAAGGCCAAAATACAGTTTAATGCGTTTTCGCCCTGATTTTGGTATGCTTTTTAACACTTGAGTGAGATCGGGTCAGTTCGTTATTCTTTTCTGCAGTAATCTAGTACTGAAAAACATGAATCGGGTCAGATCGTACTGTGTACATCACAGCCGACGTTTCAAAAGGTATCGTGCTTATGGTCATATTTCCCAGCCTGCATTATCAGCCCGCTCTTTTGTGGGCTGTTCCCACTATTTTCATCTTACTGCTCACAGTGTGGTGTTGATTGCATGACTCTGCACTTTCGACCACTATGAAGAGCAATTTCCACGTGAGAAAGGGATGAGATGAGAATAAGAGCTGCGAAAACTGGAAAACAGCGTGAAAAGGAAAATTTGGAAATTTGTGGTAAGGTCTTGTGAACTGCAGAGGTCATCGGTCCCTAAGCCTATACACTAAGCTTCCTTTTCACGCCGTCGGAGGTTCGAGTCCTCCCTCGGGATGTGTGTGTGTGTGTGTGTGTGTGTGTGTGTGTGTGTGTGTGTGTGTGTGTGTGTGTAAGTTAGTTTAAGTTCGATTAAGTAATCTAACTTTAACTTACACTATGGACAACACACACACACACACACACACCCATCCCGAGGGAGGACTCGACCCTCCGACAGCGTGAAAAGGAAGCTCAGTAAGTAATAACACCTGACTTACTTTACGAAAGATCATTTTCAGTGAAATTCGTAATGCCGGTGCACTGATGTGTTATTCACGGGGGAAAGGTTTCATAAACGCCTGATTTATACTTTGATTGAACTTTACTCACTGTAACTGTTCCGTGAGGAGACGCATTTCGCTTTAGGTACTTCAACCGAGATCCACGTTTAAGTAATTTTGAGCCACTTGTAATCACAAACAAAGCAAATTCAAGTGTGAAACCATCCCAGTATTTTACATGACGAAATCGAAAAAAGTGACGTTTGCAGCATACGGAACGAAGTGGAACAAGATCGCACTCTGCTGTCTGCAGTGGTGAGACTAGGTTCTGTGTGTGTGTGTGTGTGTGTGTGTATTTATTTATTTATTGTTCCGTAGGACCAAATTAAGGAGAAGTCTCCATGGTCATGGAACGAGTCAATAGATGAAATTGTAACACGATAGTAGAAACAGATAAAATGAAATATAGGAAACATATTCAGGCGACAAGTCGTAAGTTTAAATAAAGAAAATCAACAATGTAACACTGGAATTTGCTTAATTTTTCAGCTCTTCCAGGAGTTCCGCGACAGATTAGAAGGAGTGAGCCATGAGGAAACTCTTCAGTTTAGACTTAAAAGTGTTTGGGCTACTGCTAAGATTTTTGAGTTCTTGTGGTAGCTTATTGAAAATGGATGCAGCAGAATACTGCACTCCTTTCTGCACAAGAGTCAAGGAAGTGCATTCCACATGCATATTTGATTTCTGCCTAGTATTAATTGAGTGAAAGCTGTTAACTCTTGGGAATAAGCTAATATTGCTAACAACAAACGACATTAAAGAAAATATATACTGGAGGACAATGCCAGAATTCCCAGACTATTGTATAGGGGTCGACAAGAGGTTCTCGAACTTGCACCACATATAGCTGAACAGCCCGTTTTTGAGCCAAAAACACCCTTTTTGAATCAGAAGAATTACGCCAAAAAATAATACCATACGACACAAACGTATGAAAATATACGAAGTAGACTACTTTTCGTGTTGAACTGTCACTTATTTCAGATACTGTTCTAATGGTAAATAAAGCAGAATTTAGTTTCTGAACAAGACCCTGAACATGGGCTTTCCACAAGCCACATGTGTGTGTCAGCTATAGCTATTTCTCAAGTCAGGAATTGAGCTTTCATTCAGGTGACGACACCTTATCACTGATCACATGTGAAGTCGTTTAGAGGTGTTACGCAGCGATAAGGCCTGACACAATGGCTTCTGAAGCGTAATGTCACCATCAGTGCTGACGATACCTCGGCCATCAACTCCGCACATGCCTCCGCCTTGGTCTCATGCGAAGAAAGTATCCAAGTGCTTGTGGGAGTCACATACATATTCATACATACATGCTTTTTCCCTCCCACTAGAGGCTGCAGATTGTCTTCAGATCATTTAAAACAATGTTTTTTCGATATGTTTTTGTTTTTCGAGTATCTCCCACTTCAGGTTGTTCAATATGTAGCTTAAACCTTTTTCCCGTTCTATATACTTGCTTGGTGCAACTCCTTATTCGTGCAGTTGGGTATATTTCCTCCACATGGATCAATTGCCTGGAACAAACAGTGTAAGCATTTTGCAAGCCATCCCGTAGGTGAGCGAAGTTGTAGAACTTTCCTGATGTTCGATCGTTTCATTTCAAGCTTACACGCATTGTTACTGTTAGGTACTTGTATGAATCAGTTTAAGGTTAAAACTATGGATCCACCGCGGCCGTAAACCTATAGCAGCATTAAACATTATTAATATCCACGCAGGAGTTTTTTTGGATTTTAAGCCATTATCAAGTCTTACTTGCAAAAAGACGAGTGACAACAACATTTCTGCGCTGACCACGTTTTCATTTTGGTATGCGTACATCTTGAACACATGCTTCTACACTAATTTGTCGATCTGCTTATAATACCTGCTATATATTGTCAATGTAGACATTACTTCGTGACGTACAAGTCTACCAGCGCACGTCTGCTCAAGTTTCTGTTGATGCCTCTGTACGCCAAATGGACATGCTGTCAGCAGAAATGATGTTGACATGAATCTGTGCTACCCCCACATGACAGTTGCATAAAGGACAGACAATGAAAGTTGTGTATGTTAATAAACTTTTAATTTTGCTACAAGTTTAAAGCCCCAGTGACGCCATGGTTTTTAATGTTCACTGAAATCTTAACAATGGATCAAGAAACCTACAGATGATTCTTCAACCTAGAAAAATTAGATGTTTTAAATCGTTTTTAAAATAGGTATACAGTGTAAGGAAAGACAGGTAATATACCAAATGTGCCAGAACCAAGATGGACAGTAGGAATAAAATAGTAAGACCTAAGTTTTCGCATTGAAAAGAGATTAATGCAAAGATGTAATCTGCATCTCCTACTCCTCAACCTGTACAACGAAGAAACAATAATGGAAATTTAAAAAAGCTATATAAGAGCTGGATTAAAACTCAGGCTGAAAGCATATCATTGGAAAGAGTCGCTGACGACACTGGTATTCTCAGGAGAAATCGTTCCCAAGTGTCTTGACGAAACTTGGATGTTGGGTAGAAAGGGAAAATACATTTGTTTTTAGAATGAGATTTTCACTCTGCAGCGGAGTGTGCGCTGATACGAAACTTCCTGGCAGATTAAAACTGTGTGCCCGACCGAGACTCGAACTCGGGACCTTTGCTTTTCGCGGGCAAGTGCTCTACCATCTGAACTACCGAAGCACGACTCACGCGCGGTCCTCACAGCATTACTTCTGCCAGTATCTCGTCTCCCACCTTCCAGACTTTACAGAAGCTCTCCTGCGAACCTTGCAGAACTAGCACTCCTGAAAGAAAGGATATTGCGGAGACATGGCTTAGCCACAGCCTGGGGGATGTTTCCAGAATGAGATTTTTACTCTGCAGCGGAGTGGGCGTTAATGTTCGCAGAAGAGCTTCTGTGAAGTTTGAAGGGTTGGAGAAGAGGTACTGGCACTATTGAAGCTGTGAGGGCGGGTCATGAGTCGTGCTTGGGTAGCTCAGATGGTAGAGGACTTGCCCGTAAAAGGCAAAAGTCCCGAGTTCGAGTCTCGGACCGGTCGGTGCCGTCGAGCCCTCTGGGATCACCAGACGGACAGGTTTCTTGTCCTCAGGTACGATGTCTCATACGTTTCTTTCACACTGACCTCAGCTAGAATCTAACAATAATAGAGATATTTTTCCCTCACTGGGAAAGAAAACATCTTTCAAATATCTTTTGTCCTCATCAGATGCTTGTTTACCAGATTTCGAAATTGTCAAGGACATTTGGGGCTTCAAAAAGAGACTCTCGAATTCTCGGCTCAAACTCAACGTTAGTTTCTTTTAAAAAGCCCAGCAAAAAAAAAAAAAAAAAAAAAAAAAAAAAAAAAAAAAAAAAAAAAAAAAAAATTAAAAAGAAAAAACGTTTTGAGTGTCATACCGGAAGACAAGAAACATTTGGTGATCCCAAAGGGCTCGACAGCACAAATACAGCCGTGGAACGTTTACAGCTTTCGATGTTGGAACAACTTCGTGAGAAGATTTTCAGCTGTTGAATGTTTATGACGTCAATCTCCACCTGAGAAACAGTACAACCAAGCTGCAGTCTCTAGCACATAACCAACTCTCTTGGGTAAGGCTTGTCAGTGTTTTTGAAACATGCCTGACACAAATCAGGGTACTTAGAGGATCACCCGTGAAAATTTGGAAGCCTGCTGAATTTTGTTTCGTATTGTCTTCTCCGTCGTGTATATAATACACTCCTGGAAATGGAAAAAAGAACACATTGACACCGGTGTGTCAGACCCACCATACTTGCTCCGGACACAGCGAGAGGGCTGTACAAGCAATGATCACACGCACGGCACAGCGGACACACCAGGAATCGCGGTTTTGGCCGTCGAATGGCGCTAGCTGCGCAGCATTTGTGCACCGCCGCCGTCAGTGTCAGCCAGTTTGCCGTGGCATACGGAGCTCCATCGCAGTCTTTAACACTGGTAGCATGCCGCGACAGCGTGGACGTGAACCGTATGTGCAGTTGACGGACTTTGAGCGAGGGCGTATAGTGGGCATGCGGGAGGCCGGGTGGACGTACCGCCGAATTGCTCAACACGTGGGGCGTGAGGTCTCCACAGTACATCGATGTTGTCGCCAGTGGTCGGCGGAAGGTGCACGTGCCCGTCGACCTGAGACCGAACCGCAGCGACGCACGGATTCACGCCAAGACCGTAGGATCCTACGCAGTGCCGTAGGGGACCGCACCGCCACTTCCCAGCAAATTAGGGACACTGTTGCTCCTGGGGTATCGGCGAGGACCATTCGCAACCGTCTCCATGAAGCTGGGCTACGGTCCCGCACACCGTTAGGCCGTCTTCCGCTCACGCCCCAACATCGTGCAGCCCGCCTCCAGTGGTGTCGCGACAGGCGTGAATGGAGGGACGAATGGAGACGTGTCGTCTTCAGCGATGAGAGTCGCTTCTGCCTTGGTGCCAATGATGGTCGTATGCGTGTTTGGCGCCGTGCAGGTGAGCGCCACAATCAGGACTGCATACGACCGAGGCACACAGGGCCAACACCCGGCATCATGGTGTGGGGAGCGATCTCCTACACTGGCCGTACACCACTGGTGATCGTCGAGGGGACACTGAATAGTGCACGGTACATCCAAAACGTCATCGAACCCATCGTTCTACCATTCCTAGACCGGCAAGGGAACTTGCTGTTCCAACAGGACAATGCACGTCCGCATGTATCCCGTGCCACCCAACGTGCTCTAGAAGGTGTAAGTCAACTACCCTGGCCAGCGAGATCTCCGGATCTGTCCCCCATTGAGCATGTTTGGGACTGGATGAAGCGTCGTCTCACGCGGTCTGCACGTCCAGCACGAACGCTGGTCCAACTGAGGCGCCAGGTGGAAATGGCATGGAAAGCCGTTCCACAGGACTACATCCAGCATCTCTACGATCGTCTCCATGGGAGAATAGCAGCCTGCATTGCTGCGAAAGGTGGACATACACTGTACTAGTGCCGACATTGTGCATGCTCTGTTGCCTGTGTCTATGTGCCTGTGGTTCTGTCAGTGTGATCATGTGATGTATCTGACCCCAGGAATGTGTCAATAAAGTTTCCCCTTCCTGGGACAATGAATTCACGGTGTTCTTATTTCAATTTCCAGGAGTGTATATGAAGCAATTTCGTTTATTTTAAGTGCATGGTGTAAAAAACCGTTATGTTTTAGGCATTTCCTCACAGATTATCAATATCGTAATGTTTTCCTGTCATAATAATGAGTTACTTATTATTTTCATTTAACGAAATACAGGTCGTAAGACGGTAAACTAAGAAACAAAAAAAAACGTAAAACATCAGTTTAAAACAAAAAAAAATTATGTAAAATAAATAATTAGAATAATAATGAATGTTTAGATATTTTAATAAGGTATGTTGAAAATACTGAGACAGCACATTGTGAGCCGGCCGCTGGTGGCCGAGCGGTTCTGGCGCTACAGTCTGGAACCGCGCGACCGCTACGGTCGCAGGTTCGAATCCTGCCTCGGGCATGGATATGTGTGTTGTCCTTAGGTTAGTTAGGTTTAAGTAGTTCTAAGTTCTAGAGGACTTATGACCTCAGCAGTTGAGTCCCATAGTGGTCAGAGCCATTTGAACCCAGCACATTGTGTATAGCTTATTCTTCAAAAATGGTAGTTCAGGAATCAGCTTTATTACACAGCGATGTATGTGGCTTGAAAACTTCCTTAATTTACGATGGAACAAAAGTTTTCTTTTTTCAAAATTAGTAGTGGTGGGGTATTTTGTAAAATTTCAAATTACTACAGAAGTTGATTACGGAGTTTTCAAGAACATTAATTACGTATCAAATTTATATGAAAAACATCTCTTATATATCATCGTTTCGAAGATATTCCTTCTAAAACTAAAATGTTAAATTACCTTTCGGGTTGTGTTTTATCCCTTAAAAGTGAAATTGGGCACAAAAAAATAAGTATTGCGCTATTCCTCCCCAACAGCCAAATTTCATCAACATCGTTTATTGACACTTGGGAATGTTCCCTTAGCAGTGAGCTTGACGAATAATTACAAAACCTGTTGAATGTAATGAACAGTCTGACGATCACAGAACAAAGACAGAGTAAATCAAAGAAAGGAGGATACAACTATGTGTACAGCGATGAGATCAGGGACAAACGTATGGATACTGGGCCCATGTAGCAGAGAAACTGAGGGATAGTCGTTACTGTGAGAGGCGAAATAACGCATAACGGACGTAACAAGGAGGAAATAAGCAGCAAATTATCACAGCCAAAGAGGGGGCTTTCCTAGCCAAAAGAAGTCTACTGGCATTAAACACCGCCCTTAACTTGAGAAAGAAACTGCTGAGCAAGTACGTTTGGAGACCAGCATTGTATGGAAGTGAACCGCGGATGTGGAAAAACCGGAAAAGAATTGAATTGAAGCGTCTGAAAATGGTTCAAATGGCTCTGAGCACTATGGGACTCAACATCTTAGGTCATAAGTCCCCTAGAACTTAGAACTAATTAAACCTAACTAACCTAAGGACATCACAAACATCCATGCCCGAGGCAGGATTCGAACCTGCGACCGTAGCGGTCTTGCGGTTCCAGACTGCAGCGCCTTTAACCGCACGGCCACTTCGGCCGTCGAAGCGTCTGAAGTATAGTGTTACAGAAGGATACTGAAAATTAAGTGGAATCATAACGAAAAAAGTAGGTGGTACTTTTCAGAATCGGCAAGAAAACGAATTTTTTTTTTTTTTTTTTTTAGACTGGTTAGAAGGAGGGGCAGGGAAAATGATGTGTTAAGTAATCAGGGCATAGTTTCCATTGTACTAGCGAAAGTTGTAGAGAATAAACACTGTAGGACAAGACAGAGATTAGAAGATATCTTACAAACAACCGAGGACTTTAGGGGTAAGTCCTACTTTGAGGTGAAGATACAGGCGCAGGCCACATCAATCGAATCAGGAGTCCAGTGAGAAGATCTTACTGGCTGAGGTACCTAACCTAAAGAAAATGATGTGTGTGAACTAGTTGGGACTCAGCCAAGCATTAATTTTACTCTTCCTGGAGTACAGAAATTTACACTTTCCTGTTCTGGAGTCAGGTATGAAGCTTTGTTGCGGTTGGACATGCTGTGAAGATGTGTTTATTAAAGACTCTGTCACAGCTAACATCGTAGTAAAGTGAGACTGCAAGTGTCATTACCCGCAAAGTTGTTTACGTGTCTTAAGAGGCTGCGGCGTTGTCCCACGTATGCATTATCTTCCCAGATTTATCGTTCGTTCTCCGTCGTTCTCGGAACTATGACCCAACTCCGTTTGCATAATGGTATTCCGGAAAGTTGGTGCAAGCACCTTTTTATGCGCAGATTTGCAAATACACAACCTGTAGGATCCTGTTGAGCGTGCAATAACAATCAATTTATGATAATGATCGCTCGCTCTGCAAAGAAAACACTACGTTTTTATCTAGTCGGCAGGTCTGTTAGGGAATGTGTCTTCCATTATTTTGAAACATAAAGCTTCACTTCGGCAAACGAAACGTTATATTAAAAATAGACTCAAGGATATTTGTCATAGTTTATGTTACAGAGTAAAAAGTACAGAATGTTTTAAAACAAAGTGTCACTTACTCCCACGGAACGTAGTAATGGGCAAAACTAGAAGTTCATATAACTAAGTATGTCCGAAAACCAATACCTGTAGAGATATGGACCCTTTTACATGTGACATGTAATGTGTAGAGTCATAAGAGATGACATAGCAAATTTCGACTGTACTCACGTATGGGCAGGTGTAAACATTCGAACAGTCATGTAGGCGAGGAATCTGGATCGTTTCAGTATCACTGTATTAGCAAAAATTGTTAGTGAGACTAATAGGACACAAATTTTACCAAACGAAGTAATAGGTACTGTGCATCAGCGAGTTTTGCTTCATGAGTTACCAGCGTTATTGGTCAACATTACGTCGGTATTGTTGTTGTTGTGGTCTTCAGTCCGAAGACTGGGTTGATGCAGTTCTCTTTGGCAATCTATCCTGTGCAAGCATCTTCATCGAATAACTGCTGCAACTGACATCCTGCTGAATCTACTTACTTACTCATCTCTTATCTCCCTCTGCGATTTTTATCCCCCACACTTCCCTCCAACACTAAACTGGTGATCCCTTGATGTCTGAATGTGTCTTGTGAATGTGTCTTGTATCCCCATTCTATTCAGGACTTCCTCATTAGTTGCGTGATCGATCCATATGATCTTCAGCATTCCTCTGCAGTACAATATTCCGAAAGCTTCTATTCTCTTTTAATCTGAACTTTTTATCGTCCATGTTTCACTTCCATACATGGCCACACTCCAGACAAATTCCTTCGGAAAAGACTTCCTAACATTTAAAGCTATATTCGATGTTAGCAATTTTTTCTCTTGTTCAGAAATGCTTTCCTCGCCGTTGCCAGTCTACATTTTACATCCCCTCTACTTTGGACGTAATCAGTTAATTTACTGTCCAAATAGGAAAACTCATCTACTACTCTAAGTGTCTCGTTTCCTAATCTGATTCCTTTAGCATCACCTGATTTAATTCGACTACATTCCATTAACTTTGTTTTATTTTTGTTGATGTTCATCTTATATCCTCGTTTCAAGACACTGTCCATCCCGTTCAATTGCTCTTACAAGTCCTTTTCTTTGTCTGGCAGAATTACAATGTCATCGGCAAAACTCAAAGTATTTATTTCTTCTCCCTGAACTTTAATTCCTAGTCCAATTTTTTCTTTCCTTTCCTTTACAGCTTGTTCAATGTACATACTGAATAACATTGTCTCACTCCCTTTTCAACCACTGCCTTCCTTTCATGTCCCTTGACTCTCATGACTAGCGTTGGTTTCTGTACAAGTTGTAAATAGCCCTTCGCTCTCTGTATTTTACCCCCACTACCTTCAGAATTTCAAAGAGTGTGTTCCAATCAATATTGTCGAAAGCTTTCTCTAGGTCTATCAAAAGCTTTCTCTAAGTCTACAAATGCTGTAAATGTAGGCTTGCCTTTCCTTAATCTATCTTCTAAGATAAGTCCCTTCTAAGATAAGTTCCTTCATTTCTCCGGAATCCAAAGTGGTGAACATTACCCTTGCAGAAAGGTAACTACTGTGGTTTATGTACTACGCGGCACTACGCCATTTTCTACGGATCGTGAGACAGTAGTAAACTGCAATGGTTCGTGGGCGATGGATTGGATGAGGAGGTCCAGTAACATGGCCACCTGTCTGTTCACCAGATATGAATCCGTTAGAGTTGTGGCTACCGGAACATCTGAAGTCAATAGTGTATGTCCAACACGTCAACAATGTGCAGGCGATACAGGAGCGTGTGACCAATGTATATGACGCAATCCGAATAGAGTCAGATGTATTTGAAAGACTGCATAGTTGACTACGAGGAAGCGCTGAACGATGTTTCTGGCCGCGTGATGAACACATGCAGCACTGCCCGTAGTATTTACTTCTACGTAACAGACAGGTTGGAGTGAGAGGACAGATTGAGCGATATCTCAACAGGTAACGGTTTCCGTACATATCATAGCAACTTTTTTCTAGTTTTGACCATTTTTATTTAAAACGCTATGTAGCTAGCATTGCAGGTAATTTCACATCGTCTGACAGGCTTGTCTATGAGTATTTCGTAGATATTAACTTTTACTTTGCATAATGTAAAATTAAAACTGAAACTTCGTCTGGCGACACCTCAGAATTTTTCTGATACAATGGTCTTCATATTTAAATTACGTTCATGCTACAAGTTGTCTCCAGGGAGGTTGAACCTTGACACCTGGACCAAAATACAGGAAGAACGCGTTTGTTTTTTGTTTCATTATGGTCTGAATGAGGTGTCACTCGAGGTAGGGACTAATTGGCAAACTTGCTCTAGAAAGTTAAGGTTTTCAAACACAGTTACGTACCTTCAAATAATTATCTTCTGGAAGCTTACTTACGATGGTCATGACAAGGCTAAACAAGGAATGCAACGAATAGTGTAAATCATCATTATATTAAGAGGCGACGAAATTATAACATGCCGCGATGTTCGAGAGGACCAGTAAACCCCCCCCCCCTTTTCCCCGAATAACTAAGAGAATCTAATCGATCGGTTTTAAGAAAAGGTAGTATGTCACGCGCCTCAATTTTTGTGATGTCTTATGTCCTGAACTATGTGTCTTACAATGGTACATTTTGTAGTTACTTTCAGTGGCGTACAAGTTGATCCCGTTACGATGTTAAAAACTTTCTGGGATGATGGAGAAATGTAAAAGTATCAATTTGAGGTAGGGGACCCTGGTCCGAAAACGACAGAGTACGTAAATTTCGAGAAGAAAATTGTGTATAACGATATATAACTGTGTTTGGAAAGTCAGCGGTACAAAGAAACATAGCATGTGGATACTTCTGCAAGATGTGTTGCAAATAGGGTAAGGAGTAAAGAAGTCATAATTTGAAACCACATGCCTGATGCTGAAGATTTACTGCACGAACAACGAAAATGCAGTAATGACCAACTTTTCTCCTTTCATATTTTTGTGGTGGATGTAAGTGAGAAAAAGTTTCGAAAAGGTTTGAAATCACCTGTAAGGCCTGTTGAAAATCGTCGAGTGTTCTCATTCTCATATATCGGACGAATATAGTCTGGATAATTTGGGCGCTCTGAGTTAGTTTGCCTCAAGATATATTTACACTTTGTGACTTGTGTTAACCTTTTCGAACCTTTGTTTATCTTAACGTAAGGTTACGCCTCTTAATGAGTATATTACGACAACTTTTTAAATTTTTGAATTCAGTCAATAATTAAACGAAATATTGAAAATAAAATTTAGCGCCTTCTGTCCAAATAACTGGCTACGAGTACTACTAGAGGTTGGTCTTGTTGTATACCCATTACGACAGTGCTGGAACTCATCAGGATGACACACAGAATCTGGTATGTTTCTTCTCCTCTGTGCTTCCATACGCAGCTATGTCTGTTATGATATGACGCTGTATGCTGATCAGGGAGTCGTTTGATACACTACGTGGTGCCCCTCCTGTGTCAGTATCTTCGTTGTACCTCATAGTCGGAGCGCCTTTTTTTGCAACAAGTCAAGGGAAGCCACAACAACTGGCAGTCCGTGGTGCTCCAGACGTCTCACTGTCCGTGCGAATACTTAGCTTGCTGCAAACAATTACATTTTCCGATTCAACGTATTTGACAGCTGAGCAAACAATATCTCTATCCTTTCGAGCGCTGAGGTACGGCATGGTCCACCTGAACACATCAATACCATTTTCGCCGAACAGTCGTAGGATTCTGATCAAATTTTGCAACAAATCGCGGAACGAGAGCATGTATGGTTCAGTACATTGTTTGACTCTTCTAGGAACGTAAGCTCTCGGAATTTTAATAGTGGACCATACCATAATGCAGAACGCCTCTCTTGCAGCTTTTGCCACTGTAGTTGACCGAGCATCTCCCTGACGCTCTCACGCTTACTAAATGAACCTGTAACGAAATATGCTGCTCTTCCTTCGACTTTCTCTATCTCCTTTGTCAGGCCTATCTAGTACGGATCCCAGGCTGAGGAGCAATATTCAAGCATTGGTCGAACGAGTGCTTTGTAAGCTACTCCCTTTGTTAATGGACTACATTTCCTTTTAAAAGGGGCACAGCACGATATTCTCAAACAACCAACATTCAAATGTGATTTCTAAATGACAAACCCATGGAGAGATCTACCATGGTTTAATAGCCGTGTTAGAAAAGCGCTATGTAATCAAAGAGGACTTCATCTCAGATTAAAGAGAAGTTAAAACCTAGCTGACAAACAAAAACCGAACGAAGCTAAAATGAGTAAGGAGAGCAATGAGAGAAGCGTCAGTGATTTTGAAAGTAAGACGTTGTCAACCGACCTGAGTAAAAACTCTAAGAGATTTTGAAATAATTAAATCAAGACCCTAAGCTGTCTACAGGCGTTGATATATACATCAACGGGGACAGTTGATAAATCTGTGTCCCGACCGGGACTCGAACCCAGGATCTCTTGCTTACATGGCAGTCGCTCTATCCACAGAGGATAGTGCGACTGCATGGATTTATCCCTTACACGCTCCTCTTGAGACCCACATTCCCAACTTAATGTCCACACACAACATTCGCAGTGCCCCTGCCCATTACACTCATTACTCGCGCCAGACAATCTTACCGAGTCCCGTAAGAGTACGGACAATGCGTTTGCATCCAGCACAGAAGGAGGTCAATGGCCGGTTAGCCTTAACTATACGATCTTCATTTACTAAGAGAGTTTCGTCGTATGAAAATCAGTAAGTGGGTTACAATCATCTATTCATTCTCGCAGCGACCACACCGGCACCGAAACAGAAGATAACAGTGAGAAGGCCGAAATACTGAATTCGGTCTTACGAAGTTGTTTCACCGTGGAAGATCTTAACACTGTCCCTCCTGTCAACCGTCGTACGAATGTCGAAATGGCAGATATTGAGATAACCGATCGCGGAAATGAAAAGCAGCTACAATCCCTTAGTAGTGGAAAGGCGTCAGGACCAGATGGGATACCTATAAGATTCTATAAAGATTATGCGAAAGAACTTGCTCCCCTTCTAGCTGCAATTTATAGTAGATCGCTTGAGCGACGAAAGGTACCTAACCACTGGAAAAAAGCGTAGGTCATTCCCGCTTTTAAACAAGGGCCGTAAGACAGATCCACACAGTTATAGACCTATATCGTTGACTTCAATCTGTTGTTGAATTATGGAACATGTTTTATGGTCAAGAATTATGATCGTCTTGGTAAATAAACATCTCCTCTATAAAAATAAAAATCAACATGGATTCCGCAAACAGAGATCCTGCGATACTCAGCTCGCTCTGTTCCTCCATGAGACCCACAGCGCAGTGGACAACGGCGCTCAGGCTGATGCCGTGTTCCTTGATTTCAGTAAGGAATTTGACACTGTCCCGTATTGCCGTTTAATGAAAAAAATACGAGCAGACTTGCGATTGGATTCAAGACTTTCTTGCAGATAGAACTCAACACGTCGCTCTTAACGGAATAAAATCGACAGATTGAAGTTAATATCCGGAGTACCACAGGCAAGTGTGATACGACCGTTGCTGTTTACAATATTTAAAAAATGATCTAGCAGAAAGCCTCGGATGCTCTTTAAGGAAATTCGCAGATGATGCAGTTGTGTACCAAAGTAGCAACGCCAGAAGACAGTAAGAATTTGCAGAACGACCTGCAGAGTGTTGATGATTGGTGATTGGTGCAGGCTCTGGCAGTTGACCATGAACGTAAATAAATGTAATGTATTGCGCATAAATAGGAAAAGGAATCCACTACTATACAGCTACACTATTGATGACTAACAGCTGGAGACAGTATCTGCCGTAAAATATCTAGGAGTAACTACCCAGACCGACCTTAAGTGGAATGACCACATAAAACAGATAGTGGGAAAAGTGGATACCAGACTCTGATTCATCGGAAGAATATTAAGGAAATTTAACTGATCCACGAAAGAAGTGGCTTATAAGGCGCTTGTTGGCCCGATTCTTGAGTATTGTCTATCTGTCTGGGATCCCTATCAGATAGGACTGATAGAGGAGATAAAGAAGATACAACGAAGAGCGGCGCGTTGCTTCACGGGATCGTTTAGCTGGTGAGAGAGAGTTTTGGAGATGCTAAACAAACTCCACTGGCAGACCTTATAAGAGAAGCGTTGTCCATCACGGAGATATTTACTACTGAAATTTTGGGTCAGCACTTTTGAGGAGGAGTCGGACAACACATTACTTTGTAAATAATAGATTTCAGCTATCAGTCGTCCTTTGGAATTTTTATTGGTTGATCTAGATTTCAGTTAGAAACTAGCCATTCTCAATGCACTATCCTTTTTTGGTCAATGCATGTAATGCCTGTTGATATGGCTTTGTACACAGTTCATTGAATACTCAAAGAGGATAGTGCATTGAGAATGGCTGGTTTCTAGCTGAAATCTAGATCTGCCAATAAAAATTCCAAAGGACTATTATTTACAAATCAAAAAAACTGTCTCTGCGTGCAAAAGCCTCTGAATGGATGGTAACCTGAACAACACATTACTTCCCTCCACATACATCTCGCGTATTGACCACGAGGAGAAAGTTCGAGAAATTAGAGCCAATACAGAGGCTTGCCGATAATCATTCTTCCTACGCACTATTCGCGAGTGTAACAGCGTTGCAGATCAGATAGTGGTACCGAAAGTACGCTCTGCCACACATGAGGTGACTTGCGGATTATGATGTAGATGTAGATCCAATGTGTAATCTTCCCTTGCGCCCAAGAATGTAAATGGCGTTACTCGTATGTGGTTTGTGCGATTGCGCTGACATACCATCCAAACATCTATTGCACTTCACCTCAATTTGACATTTACTGCGCGCCGCATTTGTGGTGTTCTAACGGCCAGCAATGAGGATAAGGGAAGGGGTCAGCCTTCAGTGGAGCGCCTTCACACGAGGATAGCTGCAGAAGTGCGGCGCGCGGCCGTCAGTTGGGTTGCCTACCTGCCCAGGCTGTAGGTTGATGACGTGGTTGTAGGAGCCGAGGCGGCGCGTCAGCAGCTCCTCGTACGTCAGGTTATACGTGACCTTGCTGCCCGCCTCCACGTTTACGGACACGGTAAATGTGTTGGAGTCTCGCGCACTGAAAAGTACGAAGGTGCGACAGGATTCGTTGAGAACTACGAATTACGAGGCTGCATGTACTATTAGCTTCTGTGTTCGCTCTAACTAGTTATTCACCTGACAGCAACGTGAGCCGCTGTCTGTCCGCTGGCCACTGCCTGCTGGTATTCCTTCTTCGCTTCCTCCTTCTCCTTCACGTAAGCTTCGTACACCTTGCCGTCGGACTCACTGAAACATGCGGAACAAGAAGATATTACAAAAATATCGCGTGCTCTACTATTACCACCACCACACCACCACCACCACTACTGTTCACAATCATGATGAGAGAGAGAGATAGAGAGATTGAGAGAGAGAGATAGAGAGATAGAGATAGAGAGAGATAGAGAGAGATAGAGAGTGATAGAGAGTGATAGAGAGTGATAGAGAGAGAGAGAGAGAGATAGAGAGAGAGAGAGATAGAGACTCGATCGCTTCACTTTCATAATTTTGTCTATTAATCAGCAAAAATAATAAAATTGAGCGAAAGAACTGAGTTGCATAGCATCAGAGGAGCTTTCGTGTTACGTTCGTCTGAAAAAGCAATATCTGGAATGAAGCGCATGAATTTCAGATGGAATAGTTGCCAAGCACCTGTGCCAAATTAGAAAGATGAAGTCTCCCCAAACAAACAAAAACTTTAGACGGGAGTATCTCTCTGTTCTAGAATAAAACAACACCAAAGAATCTAGAAATCGATGAAACTACTACTACTACTACTACTGCGAAAAATCGTTTAGAATAGAAATGGAAACGTAAGAGAAACTTGCTGTACACCGTTAGCTGTACTTCAGGTGTTTCCATTTGCCAGATCAGTATTCGGACATACAGTCCATCATTCTCATCTGTTACAGATGATAAAAAGCAAATATTTACGTGCAGTATATTGTGTTAAGATGGTGTAATCGCTGCACTATAGAAATTTTTGGATGAGATCATCGGTCTCTAAGTTTACACACTACTTAATCCAGCTTAAACTAACTTACCCTAAGATTCCCCCGCCCCCCCCCCCCCCCACACACACACACACACACACGCCCGAGGGAGGACTCGAACCTCCGACGGGGCAGTCGCGCGGACCGTGACAAGATGCCCTAGACAGTGCGGCTACCCCGCGCGACTCTGCACTATACAATTAGTGGTTTCAGCAAATGACGTTTTTTAAGGATTTTCATGATATTCAGTCTGCATATAACTAGAGTTTATATATCATGATGAAAATGACTGGATTCATTATCACACATGAAGATGACAGTTATTTGCTGACTCAGATAATGTGAATACTGCAGTGATTAGGCGATCTTGGCATGATAAATATTTATAGGAATATTTATAGTGCCGCATGCTTCCAGTCGACAATAAGTCAATTCTATAACAAATGTTTGCATACGCATTTCAATAACACAAGAAAACATAGTTTACACCAAAGTGGGAAAATTATTACTTACATATTATGATTGTCTACATTAAATGATGTGCCTCTTAGGTGTAAATCCTCTACGATATTTACAAATGATATCACTCTAGAGACATAGGAACCTCTCGAATAAAATTTGTAAATGACCATGCATACGTAACTATGTTAGGTTCATTATCTCGTGGTAGAAATAAAACGTCTTACCGATACGGCCCGGAAGTGTGCTTGAGATAAATGATATTGCAATTCACACACAACTGATAGAAGAAATAGTCTGATGGTCTTGGGGTTACATGTATTGTAACAAAATAGTCCTCATTCCATTTAGCGTTTTATAGTTTGATAACATGTACATGCAATGATCTATGTGCCGCTGAGGTAAGAAATTTTGTTTTTACCACGAGATAATTGAAGCTACCGTAGTCATGTATGCCCGTTTATGTACTGGGTTATGATTATACTTCTAATGTTCACGGGCTTTCTGAGTTTCTGACCTGACGTAATTTGAAGGGCTTATTTCAATAGTGGTGCAAGCCCATTGCCTCCACTTTTCTGTCTATAATGCTTCCGAAATTAATGAGCCAAACAAACAGAAAGAAAGATTCATCTCTAGCAAGAAGCCATATGCTTGAATATTTCTGGTATCTCAACTGCAGATTTTTCAGCGCTCATTTAACCTTAGGACTCTGTATCTCAATGTGAACAGAAATGGACTTTTACCACTATTGAAATAAGTCCTTTATTTGTAATCTTAAGATTTTATAATAACAGGCAAGTCGTTTTCATGTCTACGCGCGCAGTACGCAAGTGATATTGTTTTTTTACTTTAATGCCTACGAAGCTTTCTGTATTACCGACATAGGCATGCATACATATGTTTATCCTTTCTGTCAGATGTCAATGATGATGAGCTGCGTACCCAAATGCGTATCTGGCAAGTAGTCTGGAAGTGCCGCTCATGGTGTACAACAAGATGACATTTATCAACGACACACAAAATGCAGAGCGCCTAGCACCTATGTATACACATAAACATTAAAGCGTTACGAAGGTATCTCTCAGTTGAAAGGACAGAACTGAGTTGCATTAGAAGTTCTACTGTGTAAACAGGGAAATTTTTATGCATCTGGTCAATTTGTGAGCTACGAAACTCAGGTCTATTATAACTACTGGACCCAGTTCAGATATGACAGAAACCAGTTTATGCTTTAAGTCCACAGTTGCTGTTGCATTTGCAAGATTGACAACAATGTTTTTCTGAAATACCAACAGTACAGGCATTAAAGCGTATTTCTTGCGTTGGATGCAAATTCGTTGCATAAACATACAGTATATGATTAAGATGTATTGTATGGCTAAGAGTATAGGTGCCGGACCACGCACCATTGACTCGTAAATCAATCCTCAGCCACTCTTACTATTTTTCGTTTCTGTCACCTCTCGTAGCCATTTATTCGTGTGAAAAATTCCATTTCGCATCGCAGTTCGCAGTTAAAATTAACTGTGTCCCCTTACAATTGACTCGATAACTCAGTTTCAAAGACGCAGGAAAGCAACGGCGTATCACTTCCAACAGGACCAAAGCACAATAGGGTTTAAATTAACCTTCATATAGATCACAACTTTTCTTTTTACCATAACATTCTGTGCTATGCTAATTAACAGTGACCTAATTTCTGCTAAATGTCTTGTATGACAGACTAAAGGGAAGTCTGTATCGGTGGAAGTTCACCAGTCGTTTTAAAAACTTATTTCAGTATGAAGAACTAAATTTACTGTCAATTTTAATTTTCAGGGCTCGCCCAGACAGTGGTGCCTCCACAATTTTTTCTCGGCAGGAACAATAGTGCGAATACGAAATTACATCGACATCACATACGTACCCTGCAAGCCACTGTATGGTGCATGGTGAAGGGTACCGTGAATTACGACTAGCCATTGTCCTTCATGTTCCACTAGCAAAGGGAGCGAGGTAAAATAGACTGTCTATACGTCTCTGTACGAGCTCTAATTTGCCTCGTCTTCGCAGTCCTTAAGCCAACTGTGTGTTGGCGGCAGCAGAATGTTCTACAGTCGGCTGCGACTATCAGTTTGCTGAATTTTCTCGGTAGTATTTCGCGCAAAGAACGCCGCCTCCCCTTCGCGGATTCCGATTTCAGTTTACGAACCATCTTCGTAATACTCGCATATTGATCACGTCTACCGATAAGATACCTAGTAATACGCATGTGAATTGCTTAGATGTCTTTCTTTAATTCGACCTTTGGGGATCCCAAACACTAGAGCAGAATGTGTCTCACAAGTTATGTATACGTGGTCTCCTTTGTAGATGAGCTACGTTTTCCTAAAATTTCTCCCAGTAAACCGAAGTCGACCATACACCTTCCCTACTACGGTCTTTTCGTGCTAGTTCAATTTCACATCACTTTACAACGTTTCGCCTAGGTATTTAATTGACGTGAGTGTCAAGCAGCACACCTTTAGTATTGTATTACATGACTGTTTTTATACTGATGTGCATTAAGTTTGTTTTCCAACATTTTAGCAAGCTGCCACTACCACTGACAAAGAGAAGTCTATTAGTATCAAACGGAGGTCTTAATTTGAGGAATAAATTTCTGAGAATGTACATCTGCAGTACAGCACTGTATGGTAGTGAAACATGGACTGTTGGAAAACGATAACAGAAGAGAATCAAAGCTTTTGGGATGTGGTATTACAAAAGAATGTTGAAAATTCCATTCACTGATAAGGGATGAGGTTCTCCGAAGAATCTGTGAGGAAAGGAATATGCGGGAAACACTGACAAGAAGAATGGACAGGTTGGCCTGTTAAGACATCACAGAATAACTTTTATGGTGCTAGAGGAGCTACAGAGGATACGTGGAGGGAAGAAACCAGTCACAAGCCAGACGAGTCTCTCCCTCCCTCCCCCCCCCCCCCCCCCCCAAGAAATTAAATCTACCATTCATCACAGCAAATAGAAATTATGTCTAGATCATTCTATATCGTTCTAGAATCAATCACGATAATTTCTCGGGCACTACAGAGTCATCAATAAACAGTGGCAGATTGGTGTTCACCTTGCATATATCAGATCTTTTATGTATTAGAGAATGCTTCCCTGGGGCATTCCTGACGATACGATACTCGCAGTCCAGGACAACGTTCTTGGACCTAATACACAAGAAGCCTTCGAGCAACTCACCTATCTGAGAGACTATTCTGTAAGCTTGGTCCTTCGTTAACACTCTGCCGAAGGACACTGTGTCAAAACACTACTCGGAAATCTATGAATATGGCTCCCAGGAAATCGTACGAGAAAAGTGCACCACGAGTTTCGCACGAATGATGCTTTCTAAATCCGCGCTTATTTGTGGCCGAAGCTTTTCTGCCTGAAGGGAAGCTATTACACTCTGAATATGTTCAAGAATTCTGCAGGATACCGTTATTAAGTACAAGGGTCTTCTTCTCGTAGAGGTGTCATCTGTGCTGCTTTCCATTCGTTTGGGACTTGCGCTGAGCGAGAGATTCGCGGTAAATGCAATCTAAGTAAGGGGCCAATGCTGTAGAGCACGATCTGTTAACCAAATTGGATTTCCATCCACACCTGGCGAATCATTTGTTTTCAACTCTGAGTTGCTTCTCAACACCAGATATGACTGACTATTTCTAAACCTCCTTACGGAATCTGTGCGACGGTAAACGTTAGGTATGAATACTTTGCAATTTCATGAGAGCGCACGCAAAATTTCCGTTTCCTCCGATAGATAATGTAGATATAGCAATGTCCAAAAATGGCGTCTGTGTGACGTACGTTACAAGCAGCGCGAGGCCAATATATTTCTCACTGAGGGCAAAGCAACTGTGGGGAATATTCAGAAATGTGTGTGTCAAATCTATGGAGCATCCGCAGTCGACAGGAGTACAGCTGGTCGCTGGACGAAGAAGATGAGGAGAAGGCGGTTCGTCGGAGATCGACAATTTGCAGTGGGCGGTGAGACCTTCTGCGGCCATCACACTTGACATTCTGTAGCTAGGTGATGTTATCATGCCCCAGGGTACCCTCATTACTACTCGGCAGTTGTTGTAGCTGCTGTCAATTAGTAACGCAAGTGTTGATGCAATAATCCGCGCTCTTGGAAACTCGAAAGAGTGTGCAAGATGGGTTACGAGCTATCGTGTCGTGGAACACAAATCTCTCAGGAAAAAAAGAAAAGAAGAAAAATTGTTCTGAGTTTTTGCAACATTTTGACGCTAAGGGGATGGTCTTGTCCCAAACTGTACAGGTGATGAAACCTGGATTAACCATTTCGAGTCCGAAGCAGAGACAATCGATGGAATGACGTCATCCTTCTCCCCACTACATCCTTGTGTCGATACAGGAATGCCATTGGAGTGGAAGGAGATTACGTGAAAAAAATAGGGTGTGTAAGTAAAAGCCCTTCTTTAATGTGTGTAATTTTCATTTTATGGAATAATTAATTGTTGCAGAAAAAAATGTGGTGCATTGCTTCTTGATGGGAGAAGGAAGATTTGAGTTTAAAGTCCGGTCGACAGTGAGGTCATCAGAGACAGAGCACAAGCTAGGATTACGAAAGAATTGAGAAAGAAATAGACCGTGTCCTTTTCAAAGAAACCATTCTGGCCGTTGTTTGTGAGCTATTTAGGGAAACCACCGGAAATTAAAATCTCGATGACCAGATGGGGTTTTGAACCGTCGTCCTCCGGAATGTGAATCCATTGTACTAACTACTGCGCCACCTGGCTCGGTCATTACTTTCTGGGAAACCGTCGTAATACGGCTCAGTTTCAATTCACGACTGTTTCGTGTGATTTTAGATTCCTACATCAGCATCCTGTTCTGAACAACAGAGTAACCGACGTCAGATGCATGTAATACAACTGGATCATTAGTACGGCCGACGAACTTCGAAAGACAACCAAAGACGATACGGTCTTATAGGCTAATAGGGCTCCATCTTGCGTGAGATTGCTCATCGAAGAAATATACTGATGTTTCATGAAATATATAACAATTTCGCCGCCAAGACTTTGAACATCACTGATTTGTTGGTTCTCCTGAAAATATGTTCTAAAGTGGCAAAAATGCCACTCATTGCTATTAAAATTCAGGCATTTGTTCCGTAGTATGGTGCAGTCTTCCAACTGATCAAGAACGCGTACGGTATCATCAGCTGTGTATCTATCAATCGATTCTGGCAGCCAATATTGATTCACACTGGTGCGCAAAAAGGAAGGACGAAAGCAGCTTTTGTGTTACGTGTCACTGCGAAGTAACACAGCTCGACGGATCTTGAGCCAAACAGTATAGAATAGTATAGCGCAGCACAGCATAACGCAGAAGGTAACTGAAACAAATACGTAATGGGACAAACATAAATGACACTTTTATTTAAAACAACCAATACAATGAAGTCACCGCGATTTCTGATGGTCCCTTGGGTATTATAAGCGGCGAGACAAGATTCCTAATAGGCTCTGATCACCACGGACAGCAAAGCATGACTGCAACGTGCTCCCATGCTGTGCACAAGGTTGGTAAGGCGTTCTTGGAGTAGGGCGTTCCAGTTTCCAGCAGTGAACTTGTGACAACTGGTAAATGGTCGTTGGTGTATGTGGACGTGCTGCTATAGGACTCCTCACCGCATCCCACAAGTGCTCGATAGGATTTATATTAGCGGAACCAGTAGGCAAGTCCAATCGCCAAATATCCTCCCGTTCCATGAGCTTCTCCAACTACGCTACTCTATGTGGTCACTCGTTGTCATCCATAAAAATGAAACCAGGTCCGAATGCACCCCTCAAAGGAAGCACGTAGAGGAACGAGTACAATGTCACAATAACGCTGCCAGATATGTGTACCGTGTTCAAAGATTTGTGGATCAGTACACCTGCGAAACATTATACCTCCTGAGGCCATGAAAACTGGACCACCGAAACGGTCAAGTTCGCCAATATTCCTGGATGCATTACGTGTTCACACCTCTCACCATAAGAGGATACATCCAGCATTGTCCAGCATGATGAGGGGTGTCCCAGGTGTCACGACAGGGGAGTATGATGTTGCATGGACGTACTGACCTCGAAATCTTTGAACATGGCGCACTCGCTGGTCAACGTTACACCATATTCCTTCCCCATGTGCCTCTTTTCCGGGGCGTTTTCGGTTCTCACTTCACTTTTGTGGATGATAGTGCGCGACCGCATCGAACAGAGTGGGTTGTGGACCTCTTGGAACGAAGGGATATTTGGCGAATGGGTTGGTCTGCGGAGACGTGTTGTAAATCGTCCATGCACACCAATGAATCCAATAGTTGTCAACAGCGGTGGAGGAGAAATGGTTCAAAAGGCTCTGAGCACTATGCAACTTAACTTCTGTGGTCATCAATCGCCTAGAACTTAGAACTAATTAAACCTAACTAACCTAAGGACATCACATACATCCATGCCCGAGGCAGGATTCGAACCTGCGACCGTAGCGGTCGCTCGGCTCCAGACTGTAGCGCATAGAACCGCACGGCCTCTCCGGCCGGCTGTGGAGGAGAAATGGAACGTCCTTCCACAAGAACTCCTTATCAGTCTTATGACCAGCATAGGAGAACGTTGGAGGCACGCACTGCCGTCGCTGTCAGTGATGATCACACACCCTATTAAGAACCATGTCCAGCAGCTTGTAATGTCCAGGAAAATATCATGAATCGCAGTGAGTTAAGAGTAATTAATTGTCTTTAAATATGAACGCTCTTACTGTCCGTTTCAATCCGTATTTCTTTCAGTTACCTTCTCTATTATACCGTAGCAGTTGTTTTTATGCATGATCCAAGTTTCATCAAGCTACGAAGGGCGTTTGAAAAGTCCGTACAAAGTCCGAGAGATGGCACCACCGGCGCGTATCGAGGTCGTGTTTAGTTAGTAGCATCTTTGGAAAGAACGCACACCAAGTTTCAGCCATATTGGTCTCTTTATTTGTGTCTGGCATATGTGTGAATCAAGTAAGTCGAGTGATTGTCAAAGAAATGGACGAAAAAGAATTTCGTGTATTGGTAAAACATTACTTTATGAAAGGTAAAACGCCTCAGGAGACTAAAGAGAAGCTTGATAAACATTACGGTGACTCTGCACCTTCGATTAGAACAGTTTATAAGTGGTTTCAAAATTTTCCGAGTGGCCATATGGGCACAAGTGATGTTGAACGTTCTGGACGCCCTGTGGACGTTACGACTCCAGAAATCATTGATAAAATACATGATATGATGATGGATGACAGAAGAGTTAAGGTGCGTGAGATTGTTAGTGCTATGGGCATCTCGAATGAATGAGTACATAATATTTTGCATAAACATTTGGACATGAGAGAGCTATCGGCAAGATGGGTTCCGCGACTGCTCACGCTTGACCAAAAACGGAATCCTCTGAAGTGTTTTCAAGGATTGTTTGCAGCTGTTCAGGAAGAATCCACAGGACTTCAAGCGTCGTTTCGTCACTGTGGATGAAACATGGATACATTACTATACTACTGAGACCAAACAACAATCTAAACAATGGGTTACGAAGGGAGAATCTGCACTAAAAAAGGCGAAGACCATTCCTTCGCCCGGAAAGGTTATGGCGACTGTCTTTTGGGATTCGTAAGGGATAATCCTTATTGACTATCTGGAAAAGGGTAAAACTTTTACAGGTGCATATTATTCATCGTTACTGAACCGTTTGACAACCAAGCTGCAAGAAAAACGCCGGGGATTGGACGGCAAAAAAGTCCTTTTCCATCACGACAATACACCAGCACACACATCAGCAGTTGGGGTCGCAAAATTAATGGAAATAGGATTCCAACTCGTTTCACATCCCCCGTATTCTCCAGACTTGGCTCCTTGGGACTACTATTTGTTCCCCAATTTGAAGAAATGGCTGGCGGGACAAAGATTTTATTCAAACGATGAGGTGATTGCAGCAACCAATAGCTATTCTGCAGACTTGGACAATTCCTGAAAGAGATTTTCACTCTGCAGCGGAGTGTGCGCTGATATGAAACTTCCTGGCAGATTAAAACTGTGTGCCGGACCGAGACTCGAACTCGGGACCCTAGCCTTTCGCGGGCAAGTGCTCTACCAACTGAGCTACCCAAGCACGACTCACGCCACGTCCTCACAGCTTTACTTCTGCCAGTACCTCGTCTCCTACCTTCCAAACTTTACAGAAGCTCTCCTGCGAAACTTGCAGAACTAGCACTGTTAAGAGTGGACGAAGTGTATAAGTTTAAAAGGAGACTGTCGAAAAATAAAAAAGGTTTACCCCAAACATGTAAGTAGTTTTTATTTTTGCACGAGCTTTTCAAACGTGCCCCGTATATTACATGGCAGTGACACATAACGCGGAAGTTACTTTCCTCCTTACGTTTTGCACACCAGTGTATAGTAAAAAAATACCATAAACGGTGATATTTATGTCTTACTTATAAAAAGATCTCTGTGCAATGGTACGAGTCATTTACGAGAGCAACCGTGTGCAAACTGTAGAGCAAAAAGAATTAGTTGTGTTCCTTAGTGATGAAGGTGGAATTGTTAATATTAAACGCTCTAACGGTGTCAGAATGGTATGGCACTGCCTATGCTAAACTCTGGAGTTCAAGTCTTGATACCACAGAAAGCTTCAGCTTTGGTATCTACTGCGGATGGAGATGTTATTTCGAAAGTAACTCTAAGCTAATCCTTTTAGTACTTTATCCATCATCAGCAACTCTATTTCTGTTTGTTAAAATAATCAGCAACCAGCTGCAGAAAAGAAATTTTATCTCTGCTGATTTCAAGCATCTAGTGCTGCTTCTTCAGAACACTGTGCAGAAAAATGTAACAAATAAGTAGACGTTAGGTAAAAATATTAAAATTTGAGAACGAAGTACATACTGCTAAGTATCGTATTATTTGCGATCGTCGAAAATAAGATGAATGCAGCATATTGCTGTTGTTTTAGAAAATACACGAGCAATATGTAATACAACAATGAACCCATTAATCCAAAAAGGGCTCGTAAATGCCTCCGTGTGGTTCATAATGCCTGTACAGAAACAAGTGCAATATCGTTCCAGAATACAGCTAATTAGTTAATGACATTCATAACTTGAAGTTGGTCTCAGGGTGAGGATAAAAGTACGATAACATAATGAAACAAAAACTTACGCAGGTCGTCCGGTGTGGCCGAGCGGTTCTAGGCGCTTCAGTCGAACCGCGCGACCGCTACGGTCGCAGGTTCGAATCCTGCCTCAGGCATGTATGTGTGTGGTGTCCTTAGGTTAGTTAGGTTCAAGTAGTTCTAAGTTCTGGAGGACTGATGACCTCAGCAGTGAAGTCCCACAGTGCTCAGAGCCATTTGAACTGAAGTTGGCATAAGGCATCGTTGAAAATGTAAGTGCTCAGAAGCAGTGCATCAAGTAATATATAAAAATACTTAATAATGGATAACTTAAGTTTACAGAAACGGCAAGTGGAGCTATGGATGGAAAATTTGGGAACTAGTTTGCGAAACAGCTGTGAGTCAGTAGCAAGTCAGCAGGCAACCTGTCGGCAAAAACAAAGTGTGAAGCGAATCACTGGGCTGGAACCTGTAACTGGGTAAGTGGAGGGTCAATTCTCAACCGGTGGCTAACATTAATGTTAAGAAAGTAACTATCGAGCACAGGAACTGGTGGTGGTTTTGGGGAAGGAGACCAGACAGCGTGGTCATTGGTCTCATCGGATTAGGGAAGGATGAGGAAGGAAGTCGGCCGTGCCCTTTCAGAGGAACCATCCCGGCATTTGCCTGGAGTGATTTAGGGAAATCTCGGAAAACCTAAATCAGGATGGCCGGACGCAGGATTGAACCGTCGTCCTCCCGAATGCGAGTCCAGTATCTAACCACTGCGCCACCTCGCTCGGTCACACAGGAACTGTGGGCACAATTGTATACTAGTAAAGGAATACATGCAGGTTGCAAGTATAGTTCGTGAAAGAACTGTAACTAGCGGCATTCATACCAACTGTATGGTACTGTAAATTTTAGAATGCATAGCTAGACTGGTGTAGTGAGGTCAGTACCTTGCTAGCAGAAATTAAACGGTAGGAGAGAAAGGCTGCTCCCTTTCAGGCCGTTTATGATGCTTTTGCGTGTAAGAAAGTAAACACATTTGATGTAATATTATATATATCATACTCATTTTCCACTTGCTCGAGTGAATAGAACAACACGACAACGGCATCTTCTAGTCACGTGCTTCTAACATTCACCGCAGTGCTTATTTATTAGGTTTGTGACACTCCTGACAACTAATTTAACGGGACGATGATTACTGGAACTAAGCTGGGTATACCAAACGGAAATCCGAGAAAAAGGTTTAAGGTACATTATAATTCCAAAAAGCCGGCCGCGGTGGTCTAGTGGTTCTAGGCGCGCAGTCCGGAACCGCGGGACTGCTACGGTCGCAGGTTCGAATCCTGCCTCGGGCATGGATGTGTGTGATGTCCTTAGGTTAGTTAGGTTTAATTAGTTCTAAGTTCTAGGCGACTAATGACCTCAGAAGTTAAGTCGCATAGTGCTCAGAGCCATTTGAACCATTATAATTCCAAAAAGCCAGATACTCTTCTGCTTCAACTAACGTTATAGCAATCCTCGTGACTGCTTCAATTGTATTTCATTAGCATCTTGCCGCAGCTAGTATTCGAAGACACTCTGATGGAACCGAAGTCAATAAACTTATTTTGGAACAGTCAATTAAGATAGAAAGGTGACTAGCTAAAAAAACAGATTACAGTCTAAGACAAAGACCAAACGATGCAACACGAAGGAATAATGCAAATGAGATGGATATCTGTAGATGTGATTTACACGTACAGACAAAGAAATACGAGGATAATCCCAAAAGTAAGGTCTATTTTTTTATAAGTACATACACCTGTTTATTTCTACAATGGTTTACATCAGTTTACAGCTTGAACATTTTACTATTTTTTGACATAATCACCATTTCTGTCGATGCATTTTTGTATGCCCATGTCATACCTGCTCGTCGCCATGTTGTTCAGAAAGTTATGAACCTCTTCTTGCTCCTCGTCGTCGGAGCTGAATCGCTGGGACCACAATTAACGCTGACAGGTATTGTGAGACTATGAAAAAACTCAAACGGGCAATTCAGAACCGTAGAAGAGGAATGTTGAGCAAGGGCGTACACATTCTCCATTACAACGCTCGCCCACACATCGCTCGGCAAACCGTTGTTCTCCTGCAACAGTTTCAGTCGAACATAATCACCTCCCCACACTATAGTCCTGACTTGGTGCCCAGTGACTATCACCTGTTCCCTAGGTTAAAAGAACATTTGGCCGGAAAGCGATTCTGCTCCGACGACGAGGTTGATATTTTTGAACAGCATGGCGACGAGCTGGTATGACATGGGCATACAAAAACTGCCACAGCGTCTACAAAAATGCATCGACAGAAATGGTGATTATGTCGAAAAATAGCAAAATGTTCAAGCTGTAAACTGACGTAAACCATTGTAGAAATAAATAGGTATATATACTTATAAAATATAGGAGACCTTACTTTTGGGATTATCCTCGTAATTACAATTTCAGAAAAAATGATTTATTCAAGGGAAAGAGCTTCAGAAACTAATCAAGTAAATGTGTTGGTATATCTCTGGCCCTTATACTAGCAGTTATTCGGTTTGGCATTTACTTATAAGGTTCGTTGGATGTCCTCCAGAGGGCTATCATGCCAAATTCTGTCCAATTGGCACATTAGATCGTCAAAACTCTTAGCTGGTTTGAGGGCCCAGCCCATAAAGCTCTAAACTTTCTCGATTGGGGAGAGATTCGGTGACCTCTCTGGCCAAGGTAGGAACTGGTAAACACGCAGACAAGCAGTAGACACACTCGCCGTGTGCGGACGGTCATTATCTTGCTGAAATGTAAGCTCAGGATGGCTTGCCATGAAGGGTAATAAAACGGGGCGTAGAAGATCGTCGACGTACCGCTATGCTGTAAGGGTGCCGTGAATGACAATCAAAGTGGTCCAGCCATGTCACCCTAGACTATCACTCCTGGTTGTAGGGCCGTATGCCTCCGACAGCCATGCTGGTATCCCACCGCTGTCCGAGGCGTCTTCAGACATGTCTTCGGCCCGGAATCTCATTGGCCAGAAAAGAATCGTCTTGAATGATGAATCTCGCTTTGATCTGAATCCCGATGACTAGCAAAGACGTGTCTGGAAACGCCCTGGGCAGCGGTGGGTACCAATCTCATCCGTCATACGGCCCGACAACCGTGAGATGTCGACGATATTCTACACCCCGTTTTGTTGCCCTCCATAGCAAGCCATACTGGACTTACATTTCAGCAAGATAATACCCGCCCGCACACGGCGAGTGATTTTACTGCTGGTTGGACAGCAAGGTCGCCGGATCTCTCCCCTACTGAGAACGCCTGGAGCATTATGGGCTCAGGATTTTGAAAACCGAACGCGCCAATTGGACAGAATTTCGCACGATATCCTTCAGGAGGACATCCAAAAATCAGTCAATGCCAAGCCGAGTAACTGCCTGCACAAGGGCCAGAAGTGGACAAACTCATTGACTTGCCCAGTTTGTGAAGCTCTTTCTCTTGAATAAATCGTCCAATTTTTTGGAAATTGTAATGATTTGTTTGTCAGTACATGTGCATCACATCTGCCGATTTCCGTCCCATTCGGATAATTTCTTCGCGGTGTATCGTTTTTCTTGTCTTAAAGCGCATTTGATTCCGTAGATTTTCCCCGGCGTCTTATATGTTTATGCTCTTCACAGGTATGCTGCGGGATATGATCGTCTTCACTACCGATATTTCGGCGATCCATCGGGCTGCCACCTTCAGGTGCTGTCGCCCCCTTCGCAGGGGGCAGCTCTTCAGCTTCTCGCGCAGGCGCAGTGGCCTGGTCCCTGGGTATAAACGAGCTGCCGTTTCTAATGTTCATTTAGTTCCTACGCGATTATGTAATCAGCGTTCGCACCTGAAGATGACGGCAGGATGGATCGCCGATGTGTCGTGTAGTGAAGACGATCATATCCTTCAGCATAACCGGGAAGAGCATGAATTGAATTGCATAACCGGGAAGAGCATGAATTGAATTTACAGTTATTACATGGGTTTAGTGCAATACACGTCTATCTTGGTGTGAGGTCTTAGGCAATGTAGAAACTGTACACAACGCCCAAATAAGCTGTTTTCACTGCAGAGAGTTCTAACGTATGATGTGTCCAACAAGCGCAACTAGCTTTTCTGACGTGAAAGTTGGACGCGGGAAGACGAAAGCAGAATGCATAACGGCGCACATATTTCTGGTGTCAGTGCCTACGGCGTGACGTCCAGGAAGGAGAAACCGAGACATCCGAAGCTTAACAGGACCAGACGCTTACGAAACGTTTGTCAGAAAACTGCCTAAGTGTTCTCCTCCCACGCGTTATCCATCATGTTGCTGATAGTGGGACTACGGGCGTAAATAATTTTGTTTTGGACTAAAAGCGTTATTTTTGTGGTAAATTTCCTTTCATCTGTGTTTACCCTGTTTATTTGCAATAAGTTGTTTCATCTTCAGACAATTAGACACAGTCACCGAAATTAAATAAACCCACAAGTATGGCGCCTAGTTTGTAGGGAAACACTACTTTGCGAAACTAAGTTTCGAAACCGAAAAGCCAGTCACTGCGCAGTGAGCAGTGGCGAAAGCCGTCAGGCGTTCCATCTCTTAAGACATGAAGTTGTCAGTTCAGTGCGCTTTTAGGTTAGGTGCATGTCAGTAAATGTCATGAGGTGCAGAAATCGTTGGCTTATGGGCAATTACGCTATGCATAGGTTCTTGAGAGACTCAGTACCGCAGATGAGACAGTTCTTCCTAATATGTACATCGAATCATTGTCCATGTCGGCGATGCTGACCAAAATACATCATGGAAGAAATACTGAGATTAATAAAGATCCCTGTCTGAAATAGAAATACGTTGTATATGCTGTGAGGTCAATATGAAGCCATCCTGAAGATGCCGAAGAAACAGTCAGCTTCGATAAAAGCACAGCTGCGTAAAAACGAAAGTTATACGAAGAATGAAAGTTGGAGTTAATAACGAAAATACGAAAGTACAAAAACAGTACAAAATTTAACGCGTATGGAAGTTTTTTGACTTCGTATCGCCTCCATGACATAATCCGGCCAATCAGCCAAATGAGTATAGTACCCAGTGGCCTACTGAAATCTCCTGTTGATGACGCTAATGAGGGAAGTCGTCGGAATCTTGAGGCTGAATATAATCTGACGCGGTAAGAACTCAGTTATGCATTTGTTCTGGAATAATGGAGCAATATTCTAGAACTGGTAGCACTATTGTGTTGTATGTTATTTTGTTTACAGATTGCCCTGCATTTTACTAGAGCCCTTCCGACAAATAAAATTATTGCATATTATACGTGAGCCTTCCACTTGCGTTACTTATTAGTATTACTCTAAAATAGTTGATAGTGTACTGCTTCTTAGTCCACTAATCAAGATGCAAGAAACTGCGGAGAGATTTGGAATTTAATCCAGGACATAAGCGCCAAGGTGATGAGGAACTCTCCCCCTCCCCCCTCCCCTTTCTTGCCAGTCAAATACTAAGCAGAGAAAATTTCATCCAGCACCTGGATTCCAACCGGATGACCTATGAATCGGGAGTCTCGGCACAAGAGTATACTAGCGACCACGGATACGGACGCAGGTATTTTTCCCGCGCTTAGAGCTATCACAGAGCAAGATGACGACAAACATTGAAAGGGGCTAGGAGAGCAAGAGCTGATTATATCGCATATAAAAATGAAAAAAATACTCAGGGAACTGAAACAGGAAATTGCTTGCAGAAAGACGAAGTAGTCCTCACGATGGTGTGTTGGGTAAATTTAGAGAAACTCTATTCAAAAAGGACTGTGAGAATATTGTGCTGCTACTACAAACGTCTCAAAAATGAGATCGACAGGAATTGCAAAATGGCTAAGCAGGCATGGCTAGAGGACAAATGTAAGCATGTAGAGGCTTATCACACTAGGGGTAAGATAGATACTGCCTACAGGAAAATTAAAGAGATCTTTGGAGAAAAGAGAGCCACTTGTATGAATATCAAGAGCTCAGATGGAAACCCAGTTCTAAGCAAAGAGGGGAAAGCAGAAAGATGGAAGGAGTATATAGAGGGTCTATACAAGGGCTACGTACTTGAGGACAATATTATGGAAATGGAAGAGGATGAAGATGAAATGGGAGATACGATACTGCGTGAAGAGTTTGACAGAGCACTGAAAGACCTGAGTCGAAACAAGGCCCCGGGAGTAGACAACATTCCATTAGAACTACTGACGGCCTTGGGAGAGCCAGTCCTGACAAAACTCTACCATCTGGTGAGCACGATGTATGAGACAGGCGAAATATCCTCAGACTTAAAGAAGAATATAATAATTCCAATCCCGAAGAAAGCAGGTGTTGACAGATGTGCAAATTACCGAACTATCAGTTTAATAATTCACGGCTGCAAAATACTAACGCGAATTCTTTACAGACGAATGGAAAAACTGGTAGAAGCCGACCTCGGGGAAGATCAGTTTGGATTCCGTAGAAACACTGGAACACGTGAGGCAATACTGACCTTACGACTTATCTTAGAAGAAAGATTAAGGAAAGGCAAACCTACGTTTCTAGCATTTGTAGACTTAGAGAAAGCTTTTGACAATGTTGACTGGAATACTCTCTTTCAAATTCTAAAGGTGGCAGGGATAAAATACAGAGAGCGAAAGGGTATCTACAATTTGTACAGAAACCAGGTGGCAGTTATAAGAGTCGAGGGGCATGAAAGGGAAGCAGTGGTTGGGAAGGGAGTGAGACAGGGTTGTAGTACTGTCCCCGATGTTATTCAATCTGTATATTGAGCAAGCAATAAAGGAAACAAAAAAAAAAAACAAAAAAATTGGAGTAGGTATTAAAATCCAGGGAGAAGAAATAAAAACTTCGAGGTTCGCCGATGACATTGTAATTCTGTCAGAGACAGCAAAGGACTTGGAAGAGCAGTTGAACGGAATGGACAGTGTCTTGAAAGGAGGGTATAAGATGAACACCAACAAAAGCAAAACGAGGGTAATGGAATGTAGTCGAATTAAGTCGGGTGATGCTGAGGCAATTAGATTAGGAAATGAGACATTTAAAGTAGTAAAGGAGTTTTGCTATTTGGGGAGCAAAATAACTGATGATGGTCGAAGTAGAGAGGATATAAAATGTAGACTGGCAATGGCAAGGAAAGCGTTTCTGAAGAAGAGAAATTTGTTAACATCGAGTATAGATTTAAGTGTCAGGAAGTCGTTTCTGAAAGTATTTGTATGGAGTGTAGCCATTTATGGAAGTGAAATGTGGACTATAAATAGTTTGGAGAAGAAGAGAATAGAAGCTTTCGAAATGTGGTGCTACAGAGGAATGTTGAAGATTAGATGGGTAGATTACGTAACTAATGAGGAGGTATTGAATAGGATTGGGGAGAAGAGAAGTTTGTGGCACAACTTGACTAGAAGAAAGGATTAGTTGGTAGGACATGTCCTGAGGCATCAAGGGATCACCAATTTAGTATTAGAGGGCAGCGTGGGGGGTAAAAATCGTAGAGCGACAGCAAGAGATGAATACACTAAGCAGATTCAAAAGGATGTAGGTTGCAGTAGGTACTGGGAGATGAAGCAGCTTGCACAGGACAGATTAGCATGGAGAGCTGCATCAAACCAGTCTCAGGACTGAAGACCACAACAACAACAACCATCGTTGCATGGGGGTCATGAAATGACGAAAGACGTTAGGGAAGTGTAATAGGCGTTTTTTTCTCGTTCCATACAAGAAAGGAACGGGACAGAAAATCTCTGGTAATGGTACGATCTGTCCTCTGCCATGCACTGCACAGTGGTTTGAAGAATATACAAGGTGGTGCAGAAAGTAACGCCTCCGAATTTTTTTTACGTGAAAACTCTCAAAGATTTTTAAATAAAACTAATGCTTTTATCGTTCTTCATCTTTAGTCTTCACGTCTGAATATTTATTACTCGTCATAGTCACTCTGGCAAGGATCACGTTTCTCCCAACAACAGACGAGTTTGTTGATGCCGTCACTGTAAGTGGCTCAAATGGCTCTGAGCACTATGGGACTTAACATCTGAGGTCATCAGTCCCCTAGAACTCAGAACTACTTAAACCTAACTAACCTAAGGACATCACACACATCCATGCCCGAGGCACCGAGCGAGGTGGCGCAGTGGTTAGCACACTGGACTCGCATTCGGGAGGACGACGGTTCAATCCCGTCTCCGGCCATACTGATTTAGGTTTTCCGTGATTTCCCTAAATCGCTTCAGGCAAATGCCGAGATAGTTCCTTTGAAAGGGCACGGCCGATTTCCTTCCTTATCCTTCTCCCACCCGAGCTTGCGCTCCGTCTCTAATGACCTCGTTGTCGACGGGACGTTAAACATTCATCTCCTCCTCCTCCATGCCCGAGGCGGGATTCGAACCTGCTACAATAGCGGTCGCTCGGTTCCAGACTGAAGCGCCTAGAACCGCTCGGCCACACCGGCCGGCTCCGTCACTGTAAATGTTTGACTTTGTTGACGGAACTACAACCTCACCTCTTCCTTGCACCGCTTCATCACTGTCGAAGTAAATTCCTCAAAGCTGTTCTTTAAGTTTTCTCAACAGATGGAAATCGGAAGGGGCCAAGTCGGGACTATATGGAGGATGACAGATGACAGTGAACCCACGGCGTCGGATCGTTGCAGTTGTCGCAGAGCTCGTGTGCATAATCTGGCATTGTCATCCTGAAGGAGAGGTTGTTCCACCTGTGGACGAACTCTCTGAATTCGTAACTCGATTACACCACGCCGTTTCTCATGCACCGACGTAATTACGTTATACACCACCACGTTACACGCTACAATTCGGAGCCCTCTAGCGGCAGCCCTCGTGTATGTGTGTATGTATGTAGGTTTGGATGTAGATGTAGAATGGGTATGAACACCGAATGGAAACTTAATGCATTACACAGAAAGAAATGGAAGAGGCTTGTGGAGCAAGCGTGTGGTCATCAAGGTAGTTGCCAAGAAAGTAAATTGCCTTTGATACTCACATGAGGAATCCAGAAATGAAAGCGGTCTCTGGGAGCACGACGCTGAAGAAGACCTCCTGGGCTTTGCTGGCGGGGTTGGCCAGCCTGCTGCTGAATACTGTCCGGGCGTACCGGTAGTCTATGCGCGACTCCACATGCAGACTGTACATCTCCGGTTTGGGCAGCGGCTTCTCCTGAAAACAAGACGCAAACCAATAACTCACCTATTCACTTCCTACAGTGACATTACAAAAGTAAACTTCCTCGGACGTTCATTTTCTGTTGGGAATTGAGCATACAAAAGTTGAGAACAGGGATAATGTTCCACAAAGGAGAACGCGCCGGTTTTCGTACATGAATCCTCAACCATCGTGGAATCCATTTTGTTTAGTATATTGCTACTTCAAGGGGCACATACACTTGACAGCATCGTTAAGTGTCAGCTGTTGTCTCGAATCGGGTTATTCTTTAGTGTTAGTAGTTGATACTGGTCTATTTCAGAGTTTCTGCAACAGCCCGGTGCAGGACCAGCGCTGCTAACGGCCGACAGCGCGTTCGCAGGCATCGAGTGCGTAGCGCCTTCCATGTTTGTTATTGACGTCACTACTGAATGTTGTATGTTCCATTAACAAAGACCAGCATTGATAATGAGATTTCCGGAGGAGAATAGTATATGCAAATGTTCAAATGTGCATGAATTCCTAAGGGATCAAACTGCTGACGTCATCGGTCCCTAGACTTACACACTACTTAAACTAAAACTATCTTATGCTAAGAACACCACACACACACCCATACCCGAGGGAGGACTCGAAGCCCCGGTGGTAGCGGGCGCGCAATCTGTGACATGGCCCCGTAAACCAGGCGGCCACTCCACGCGGCCCCAATAGTACACTCCTGGAAATTGAAATAAGAACACCGTGAATTCATTGTCCCAGGAAGGGGAAACTTTATTGACACATTCCTGGGGTCAGATACATCACATGATCACACTGACAGAACCACAGGCACATAGACACAGGCAACAGAGCATGCACAATGTCGGCACTAGTACAGTGTATATCCACCTTTCGCAGCAATGCAGGCTGCTATTCTCCCATGGAGACGATCGTAGAGATGCTGGATGTAGTCCTGTGGAACGGCTTGCCATGCCATTTCCACCTGGCACCTCAGTTGGACCAGCGTTCGTGCTGGACGTGCAGACCGCGTGAGACGACGCTTCATCCAGTCCCAAACATGCTCAATGGGGGACAGATCCGGAGATCTTGCTGGCCAGGGTAGTTGACTTACACCTTCTAGAGCACGTTGGGTGGCACGGGATACATGCGGACGTGCATTGTCCTGTTGGAACAGCAAGTTCCCTTGCCGGTCTAGGAATGGTAGAACGATGGGTTCGATGACGGTTTGGATGTACCGTGCACTATTCAGTGTCCCCTCGACGATCACCAGTGGTGTACGGCCAGTGTAGGAGATCGCTCTCCACACCATGATGCCGGGTGTTGGCCCTGTGTGCCTCGGTCGTATGCAGTCCTGATTGTGGCACTCACCTGCACGGCGCCAAACACGCATACGACCATCATTGGCACCAAGGCAGAAGCGACTCTCATCGCTGAAGACGACACGTCTCCATTCGTCCCTCCATTCACGCCTGTCGCGACACCACTGGAGGCGGGCTGCACGATGTTGGGGCGTGAGCGGAAGACGGCCTAACGGTGTGCGGGACCGTAGCCCAGCTTCATGGAGACGGTTGCGAATGGTCCTCGCCGATACCCCAGGAGCAACAGTGTCCCTAATTTGCTGGGAAGTGGCGGTGCGGTCCCCTACGGCACTGCGTAGGATCCTACGGTCTTGGCGTGCATCCGTGCATCGCTGCGGTCCGGTCCCAGGTCGACGGGCGCGTGCACCTTCCGCCGACCACTGGCGACAACATCGATGTACTGTGGAGACCTCACGCCCCACGTGTTGAGCAATTCGGCGGTACGTCCACCCGGCCTCCCGCATGCCCACTATACGCCCTCGCTCAAAGTCCGTCAACAGCACATACGGTTCACGTCCACGCTGTCGCGGCATGCTACCAGTGTTAAAGACTGCGATGGAGCTCCGTATGCCACGGCAAACTGGCTGACACTGACGGCGGCGGTGCACAAATGCTGCGCAGCTAGCGCCATTCGACGGCCAACACCGCGGTTCCTGGTGTATCCGCTGTGCCGTGCGTGTGATCATTGCTTGTACAGCCCTCTCGCAGTGTCCGGAGCAAGTATGGTGGGTCTGACACACCGGTGTCAATGTGTTCCTTTTTCCATTTCCAGGAGTGTATTTCCTAAGAGTATTTTACAGGCTCTCGTGAAATTTCGTTTATGAATGAGTTAAAGAAATCTGGAGTGCTGGTGATCGTTATATGAATGAGAAATATTTATTCTGTGTGATATGTCTTTGTTAACTGTCTACGTTAAAAAGAATGTCATGGATCGACGTATACATAAAGATATTGAGTGCAACGACTAACAAAAATATTAGATGCTGCATAAATGGTTACAAAATAGTAGCGATGTAAACAGAGAACATTTCATTAAGCGCAACGAGAAGAAGCATTAATCCCTCGTATAGTCTAAAGCAACCGGCGGGACGGATCCGACCCGTGATATTTTTCAGCACGGTCCGCGGAACAAATACGTGGGAGTTGGAGAGAGAGAGAGAGAGAGAGAGAGAGAGAGAGAGAGAGAGAGAGAGCAAGACGCTGCAGATTCTGCATCGGAAGTGTTTAAGACAGCTATTGTGAAACATCTTAAGTAAAGAAACATCGTTCACGTTGCATAAGCAAATGTAAAGACCTGAAGGTGGGTTGAACGTACTGTGAGTGTACTCACAAAATTCACGTTTTGAGGCATAATTTGTTGGCATAGAGTGTAGGAAAAGGGGTGTCAGTCATATAGGTGCGTTACCACATAAACATCAACGTCATGGACGCTATACTTTTCATCTTATGCGCTAGGAGCACTGCAGTCGCCTCACGTGGCGAGGGGGTCCTCGAGTTAAAGTATATGAATCAGGCACAAGGGTCACCAAAGGAATTTTAAACAGTTCAAATACAGTGCCGTCCATACAGCTCAATTCTTGATGGAATGCGAATCATGTTGCTGCGTCGTCATCGTCTTACCTTAGATAATTTCGATGGACCTATCCACGCAGCTCTACCTTGTGTAAGTTTTTTTTCGCATCTGTTTAAATGTTTGCACCTACTTACTGCATTCATGCTTTGGTCTCCCACTGCATCCCATCACCCTTACACAGACAGGCAGATACCCTCTATTGCGAGATCGATTATTTATCCACTTATGATTCAGAAAGTGCACCACCAAGCTATCCATTCTTTTATTCAAGCTGTTTTCTCTCAACGTCGATTCAGTAACCTTTTATTAAAACATTTCTCTCAGTAACACACCAGCACTTATAAACAGAAGCACGATGACATGAAGCATCTAGCAAAATTTGTGACTGAACTGACGACTTCAGGCATGTCCCAGGAAAGGCTGTGAGGATTCCTGTTGTTAATGTCGTGTATTAATGACTGGCAGACAATTGAAGAGACAGCATAACATCCTGTTTAGGGAACTATGGATGTTAACTACTGCTGCTCAGTATATTATTTACACCTTAATGAATTTGTCCTTAAAAATATACCTCTTTTTCAAATCGACAACCCATTTCAAGGAAATAAGAAAAATCTTGGTGGAGAAGTCACTTACATTGGTCTAGAAAGGTGTCTGCTATTCAGACACAGACATTTGGATAACTAGCCGGCAGCCATAAAGAGTTTAACTACTTCAGTTTAAAAAGTAGCATAAAGGATTTATTGGTAGTTACCTCCTTTTAATCCACTGGTGAATTTATAACTAGAGCCAAGTGATGCGTATGTTACTAATCATAGTGCAACCTGTCTTGCACACAAATTCAGTGCAGTAATGTAGTCATTGTAAGTGCTGTAAAATGATTTTTCTATTTGATGATGCATGGTTATAGCCAAGAACTATCGTATGTTCCTCGGTGTATTAAGCATTTACATGATTTATAACAAGTTATTTATTACCTTTTAAATGAATATTTGTTTAAGATTTTTTCCACTTTTTCCACATCCGCGAAGGCAATTTCATTTGGGATCTGTGCAAGTTACATTAGCATATTTGCCTTTCTTTGTAAATGTTTATTGTACATTTTTGTTTTTCTCACACGTTCCACATCCTGGAGGATCTCCTCACTATGGACCAATGTCACCTTTTGCAAGTGATGCATGTATTATGATGAAGCTGCACAGACATCCAGTCAGATGTTGACAAAATTTCAAAGTAGTGCAAAGACGGACAACTTGCGGTTAATGTTCAGAAATGCAAAACCATGGTCTTCAAAAAAAACCGAAAAGTATTATTCAATGGCTGTAATTAATGTCAGTATTTCACAGTTGCAATTTGTCAAATGAAAAAAAAAATGTAGACTTAATAAGTTTCATAGATATAAAACATTGTGATCACTCAGGCTCAGGTGTAGGTAATGAGATGGTAAATAACGTAAATTTTAACGTCTAGTTATCAATTCTTTGTTTATGTAACTAGCTTTAAGCCGAAATACATAGAACTTCCATAAGATGTTCTTATGTCATAATGATTTTCAGAGAGAATAATAAACAATAACCCACCGTAGATAAGCCTACGTTTATGTTTACAAAGAAACAGTATCTTGTTTAAGGCGGGCTCTCTCTCTCTTCAATATTTCATTGAAAGCACGGAAAGCAAGAAGCGCTACACCATCCAAAACATAATTAAGCTTAAGCACGAAGTAATTCTAGGAGGCTTTTAAATGCGACCTTTTTATTGTTCAAAGAAAAGAGGAAACCATTGTTTAGAGCCGGCCGGGGTGACCGAGTGGTTCTAGGCGCTACAGTCTGGAACCGCGCGACCGCTACGGTGGCAGGTTCGAATCCTGCCTCGGGCATGGATGTGTGTGATGTCCTTAGGTTAGTTAGGTTCAAGTAGTTCAAAGTTCTAGGGGACTGATGACCTCAGCAGTTAAGTCCCATAGTGCTTAGAGCCATTTGAACCTTTGTTTAGAATCAAAAAAATAAAGTAAAATTCAAAATAATTCCCTTAATCATATCAAATACTTAAAAACACATTGCTACAGTAATGCGTACTATGATTTCAGCGTACTTCACGAACTACTTGGAACATTTTGCATAATTAGAAGATTACAGGAACCTGTTATCTGGTTGTCAGAAATGTGTAACCTAATACTTACGATTAACGATTTAACCCATCCCTCATTTTTCGGCTGTGACCATCAAGCTGGTACAAGGTTTCGTGATACTCGACAGTGAAGTTACTACCCACCAAGCCCTGCGCTCTGACAAGCAGCAAACCTGTGAGCTAGCTTGAAATCGGTTCTCTCGACAGAGCCAACACGGCTACAATGTGTTCGCAGAGTGTGACGTCACGGCACGATGCAAGGGGCCGGGGAGAGTGGGGTTGGGGGGGGGGGGGAACAACTCCTCCTTGCCTCCCTCGAGACAAAAAAAAAAAAAAAAAAAAAAAAAAAAAAACAACGAAGTGCTGTAACTGACAACTGACTTTTGGGAGCCTCCAAAGGCGCAGGAGACATGTCAGTTTCACTGCAATGGAGACTTCCTATACGAAGATCTTAGTAGAAAGGAAGATTTTTGCTGGAGTGAGAGTTGCCAAAGGCATTTAGGAAATGCAGATGGCAATCAGCCGGAAATTCGGGGTGCATATTTGGTTTACAACGCGTATGAGTGATCCACAGTGTCAAGTTTCCAAAATGAAGTATGCCGCAGAGAGGCTGCGCGGTGTTTAAGGCATTGGATTTTTAGGTTTGCTTAAATTGCTTAAAGCGAATCAAGGGAAGGATGCAGTCAGTTTGTTTGCCATACTTACCCAGTCAGAGGTTCACCCCACCTCTGATTTCGTTTTCGATAGGGAATTAAACCTTAATCTTCCTTCATCCCTTGCTTCATATCTGGTCAGCGTCATCAGAAAATATCCGTTCCCAAATACACTAGATTTTAGTCTCCCGAGAAAGGAGAAAGACACAACGCGGAAATTACTCAAAACACCAACAAATTATATATAGCGTTCCAAGCTACATTGTCCCAGATGGCTTTAGCACTCATTACATTTCACTTTATAGCGGAAGAGAGGCAATTTTGAAGTTGAGCTCGATAACTGGAGCAAGACTCACGGAAACTGGCACACGTTTATGGGATTTGACCACCTAAAAAGTATTCGAAAATCTAAAATGCCATCACCTCTGGCCCTTGAGCAAGCAGCTATTCGACTCGTCATTGAGAGTTGTTGGATGTCGCATTCTGTCTAGTTGACGCTTACTGCTGTCTATAAGGACGCCGCGGATGACAACCAAAGACATTCTGCTGTGAAAAGAAATGACACACTGGTTGTTGGCCGTATGGCGGGCGACAGTCAGGTTGGTATCTCATGGCAGTACGGAGCGTCTCCAGACACATCTTCGTTGATCATCGCGTCTTAATTCTACTTCGATCAATGATATTCCAGGCTGAAGACCCTTTTTTTTGGCATCCGCAACATCCTTACACCACAGCGGTACGTCGACGATATTCTAAGCTCTTTTTTGTTGCCTTTCGCTGTAAGCCATCCTGGGCTTACATTTCAGCAAGATACTACCTGCCCGCACACGGCAAGAGTTTCTGCTGCTTGTTTTCGTGCTTTCCGAACCTCATCCTTGGCAGCCAAGTCGCCGTATCTCTCCCCAATTGAGAACGCTTGAAGCGTTACGTTCAGAGTCCTACAAACATCTTGGGATTTTGATGGTCTAAAGCGCCAGTTGGGCAGAATCTCGCTTGATATCCCTCAGGAAGTCATTCAACAACCCCTTCAATCAATACCAAGCCGAATAACAGCTTGCATGAGTGCTAGAGGTGCACCAACATATTATTGACTTGCTTAATTTGTGCAGTTCTTTCTCTTGGATAGATCGTCCAATTTTTCTGAAATTGTAATCATTTGTTTGTCTGTCCAAATTGGGATTACTTCTTCGGGGTGCGTCTTTATTTCCTTTTTTGTTTTAAAGTGTACATTACGTAGCACAACGGAATAGAAAGGTTGTAAGACACGGATGTAGTCTTTTACTGATAACCTTGCTAACCTAAGTGATATCACTATCACTGTAGGGCGTGTTGAGCTGAATAGGTCTACTGAGCATAACAACAAAGAAAACCGAAGGAAGAAAATAATAAGGAGTGGCGGAAATGTGATTACCGAGGAACGACAACGGCATTTCGGACCCTGTAGTAGATAAAAGTGAAGCAATTGCGCTACCTTGGAAGCAAAATAGATTGCTGAAAACCAAAAAGCAACGCGTGATTGACGGAGCAAAACATCACAGGGAAGCGGCTATTCCTGGCCAAAAGCATTAGTTTCAAATGTTGGCCTTAATTTGGCGAAGACATTTCTGAGAAATTGCTTCTGGAGCTCAGCACTGTGTGAAAGTGACGCACGAACTATGGGGAAACCGAGAAATAAAAATTTCTAAGCGTTTCAGGTTTAGTACAATAGAAGGATGTTGAGAATTAGGTGGACCGCTAAGATTAGAAATGAAGTTCACTGAAAACTCTATGACGATAGAAATATTTGAAAAACGTTTACAAGAAGAAGGAACTGGATGATAGGGCAGGTGTAAAGACATTATCGAAAAAAAGGAAGTATGCGGTGACATCTCCTTGTAACGGTTGCTGCTCAGTGCTTTCTGTTGTCAATGGCGTCTGCTGGTATGTAATGACCAAGAGCGTCGACAGATTTTCAATAACCCTGGAGGAAGCACGTTTTCAGCTTTCATTTGGCTATATTATTTCTCCCCTATGAAGCCTTCTGGTAGTGTGGTATTGTTCGCAGCTGGAAACACTTGTGTTTCAGTGTAAGGCGGTCTGGCACTCTGCAACCTTTCTTATCAACCCATTTGTGATGCCTGAAAACAGGAGTCTCTTATCGGCTGTTACAAAACCTCATTTGTACGGCTAACGGGGCCGTCAAGTCCGCGTAGAGCGCGTCAGTCCATAGGAACATTTGTCGTTTGTGAGAGCCAGCTAACAGCTCGGTTCTTCCCAGCAGCATTTTCCTCTGTAGATTATGGCTGCTACTCTTGCATCATTCCCTTCCCAGAACACGGGTAATGGGTAGTTTTGCAATTACTGTTGCTACTTGCTATAATTTCGCTCCTAAGGTAATAATTTCCTACTGTTCTTTATACAAGTACCACATACATTGTACCATGCACGTATGACCTTTCCGAATTCTTGTTGAAGCTGTGTTTTTCTAAACCTCGTTACTTAGTGGAAAGGCTGTTAGTAATAAACTGTTCATTCCGTAACAAAATGGTTCAAATGGCTCTGAGCACTGTGGAACTTAACATCTGAGGTCATCAGTCCCCTAGAACTTAGAACTACTTAAACCTAACTAACCTAAGGACATCACACACATCCATTCCCGAGGCAGGATTCGAACCTACGACCGTAGCGGTCGCGCGGTTCCAGACTGTAGCGCCTAGAACCTCTCAGCCATCCCGGTCGTCTCATTCAGTAACATTTAATTATAACAAATACCCGAAATTTGCGATTTACTAATACCAGTTGCACTTCAAAATTCGACCCAGCTAATAATAGTTTAATGAGTCGTGCTTGCAAAATGCTGAGAGGAAGTATTTACAATAAGAAAAAAATGGTAGAATCCCACCTCGTGCAGGAACACCTCGGGTTCCGAAGAAAGGCAGGAACACGCGAGTCAATAGTTACCCTGGGACTTATAAGACAGATTGAGGAAATTCAAACTTATGTTTGTAGCTCTTGTTGGTTTAGAGATAGCTTTGAAGATTTTGGCTGCAATACGGTAACAGGGATAAAGCACAGGGAAGCAGAGGTTGTATACAACTTGGACAGAAACCAGACGGCAGTAAGTCTGGAAGGGCACGAAAGCGAAGCAGTGGTTGAGAAAGAAGTGAGACAGGATTGTAACCTATCTCTGACTTTATTCAATCTGTACATTGAGCAAGCGATAAAAGAAAATAGGACCAATTTGAAGAGGGGATTAAAGTTCAGGAGGAAAAAAACAAAAACTTTGAGATATATGAAGTGTATTCGCAGTTGCGAATACGGACAACCACCAGCTGTGGAAGGGAATGTCGACAATGAAAAGTGTGCCAAACCGAGACTCGAACCCTGGTTTCCGCTTTGCGCTAGCGTTCGGCTTAACCGCTTTGGCTATCCACGCACGACTCACAGCCAGAACCAAACGCCCATATGTCGTCAACTATTCGTCTATAACCTGTACTCTTAACGCATTATGCAATTCCCGTACAGGAGAGGACATTTTAATTAAAAGTCGCCTCCTGGTGTCGTCGGATAGTTACGATATTGCAGTGCCTGTGCTATTAAGAAGAACGATGGACTGTTCCTTCGGACATGCCTTCTTAACAAGAAAGTCACTGCAATATAGTAAAAGTTTCAGGTTTGCGCAACATATAATTTTGTCAGTCGTGCCGGCCGCTGTTGCCGAGCGGTTCTAGGCGCTTCAGTCCGGAACCGCGCTGCTGCTACGGTCTCAGGTTCGAATCCTGCCTCGGGCATGGGTGTGTGTGTGTGATTTCCTTAAGCTAGTTAGGTTTAAGTACTTCTAAGTCTAGGGGACTGATGACCTCAGATGTTAAGTCCCATAGTGCTTAGAGCCATTTGAACCATTTGTCAGTCGTGGCCAAGGAGTTGGAAGAACAGTTGAATGGTATGTATAACGTTTTGACGAGAAGTTGTAGGATGAACATCAAAAGTAAAATAGGGGTAATGGAATGTAGCAGTCTTGAGTGAGGTGACGCTAAAGGAATAAGATTACAACATAATACACTAACCGCAGATAAGTTGTTTTTTGGGCTGCAATATAACTGACTGCAGCTGTAGTAGGGAGGAAATAAGAAGCAGACTGGCTACAACACGAAAATTCTTTGAAGAATAGTAATTTGTTAAAATCTAATACAAGTTTTAATAGTAAGAAGTCTTTTATGCAGGTATTTGTCTGGAGTCTAGCCTTGTACGTATGTGAAGCACAAACAACAAGCAGTTCATACAAGAAGTGAATGGAGGCTTTTGAAATGCGTTTCTACGTAAGACCGTTAACGATTACCTACTTAGATCGAGGAATAATTGAGGGCGTACTGACTCGAATTGTGGAATAAAGAAATTTATGGCTCAACTTGATTAAAAGAAGGGATCGAATGTTAGAACATACACGTTCTGAGTCATCAAAGAGTAATCAATTTTGTTATAGAGGGAACTGTGTGGAGGAAAAAACTGTATAACGAGACCGAGGAGTGACTATAGTTAGCAGCTTCCGGTGGACGTAGGTTGCAGTTGTTCGGATATGGAGAGGCTTGGGTAGGATGAAGTAGCGTAGAAAGCTGCTTCAAACCTATTTTCGGGGTGAAGACCACAACAGCAACCATCAAAATTGTTTAAGATTGACGTACATTGTTTGAGAGACCTTATTCTCGTCTTTCTGAAGAACCTCTTCCTTTTTCTGAAATCAGAAAGTTACTTTTATTCAAAATTGAAGGTTGCTTTAATTTTCGCAATTAAAATACAATCCTTTCAAAATTTCAGCGTTATTTTGTTGTAGTCCTAGTTTTCCTGTTTCTGAAAACGTATAATTTTCCTAGAATACCATGCTAGTTCACGAAACATTCCCATTGGAAAATTTGAGCTTCTAGAAAAATGTTGGCGGATTTCGGAAAGCTGTACTCTGAAATTCTCTCCCTCCCCCCCCCCCCCCAATCTCTTCTGTGATATAAAATTTTGTAGCTCCAGAAATAAGGGCTCATTCTCAACCCATGTTCATGAACACTGAAACGTAGTGGTCGGGAGGACACAAGCGACTGAACGTCGCGCGACTAACTACTCGTGCACCCACTCACACTCCAGCACTGTATGACCACCATCACCTAGACATTTAAGTAACATTTCTGCTACCTTTTTTTTTCAGCTCTAAACGCGCTGGAAAAATCACGCACATTGAGTCTGGTCGGGCCTACGACTGAAGCTACGAAAGCTCCGAGTCGACTGACGAGAAGGAGTGTTTGAAGCATACAGTGGCTCCAGGTGTACAGCAGGCTGTGACGTGTGGATCGAATAGCGGCAGTGACGCGCAGAGGCTGGAAGGCGCATCGCGAATCCCAGCTCTCGCGTCACCCCGTGTCCCTGACCCTGGGGCCCAGGCCGGCTGGCGCCGTCGGCCGCCAGGCCCGCGGCAATTAAATTAATTGCGAGAGACGTTCGGTTCCCACGCAGCCGGGAAGTTTCACTTGCGAGCAGCGCCGTCGCTGACACCAGCACCAGCAGGGGCCACCAGCTGACCGGCTGATACAGCCGGAGGAGTGGCCACTACTTCTGAGTTTAAACACTTTCGCTCGCCACAAAACTTCCTGCACAGGAACATTATTGGTGATCTCTGAGATGACTTGCAGCGTGCTGCTCAGAAGAGATCTCCACCCTCTCGTACTCTTACGGATTTATGGGATTTACGGACAGTCCTGCAGGACTCGTGGTGTCAATTCCTTCCAGCACTACTTCAGACATAAGACATGTCCAGGCACGTCCTGTTTCGGCATGTCTGCGTGCCCTACACGATATTAGGCATGTGTACCAGTTTCTTTGGCTCTTCAGTGTAGAAACAAGGAATTAAAGGAAGCATTTTGCTTAGTTCCTGAAGTGGAGGAAAAGAAGAAGAAGAAGAAGAAAAGAAGAAGACGAAAAGCGCACATCAAATGTCGACCAACGTGCTATTAAGCAAGAGGTAATAAGTGTGTGCATATGTACCAGTGCCTTCCCCACTGATCATCTGTCTAGCTTTCTCAAAAACTGAAAGTGGATGGCAAGCGCCGAGGGGCTCACTAGCGAGCGTCAAAGCGCCCGCGGGAAGGTTCACAAGCGGGCTTCAACACTCTCACGGGGGGCTTACATACATAAACACTACCGAGCTCATGAGCCGCTGGAGAGCAGAACGATCGCACTGAGCCACTCGCAAGCACAACGCTAGAGCGTGAGTCACTGCCTCCCCACACGTGCACATTGACGAGAGTTTTTAGCAAACAGAACACAGCATGTTGTTCTCAATGGAGAGACGTCTACAAACGTTAAAGTAACCTCTGGCGTGCCACAATGGAGTGTTATGGGACCATTGCTTTTCACAATATATATAAATGCCCTAGTAGATAACGTCGGAAGTTCCATGCGGCTTTTCGCGGATGGTGCTGTAGTATACAGAGAAGTTGCAGCATTAGAAAATTGCAGCGAAATGCAGGAAGATCTGCAGCGGATAGGCACTTGGTGCAGGGCGTGGCAACTGACCCTTAACATAGACAAATGTAACGTATTGCGAATACATAGAAAGAAGGATCCTTTATTGTATGATTATATGATAGCAGAACAAACACTGGTAGCAGTTACTTCTGTAAAATATCTGGGAGTATGCATACGGAACGATTTGAAGTGGAATGATCATATAAAATTAATTGTTGGTAAGGTGGGTGCCAGGTTGAGATTCATTGGGAGAGTCCTTAGAAAATGTAGTCCATCAACAAAGGAGGTGGCTTACAAAACACTCGTTCAACCTGTACTTGAGTATTGCTCATCAGTGTGGGATCCGTACCAGGAGATAGAGGAGATCCAAAGAAGAGCGGCGCGTTTCGTAACAGGGTTATTTGGTAAGCGTGATAGCGTTACGGAGATGATTAGCAAACTCAAGTGGCAGACTCTGCAAGAGAGGCGCTCTCCATCGCGGTGTAGCTTGCCGTCCAGGTTTCGAGAGGGTGCGTTTCTGGATGAGGTATCTAATATATTGCTTCCCCCTACTTATACCTCCCGAGGAGATCACGAATGTAAAATTAGGGAGATTCGAGCGCACAAGGCGGCTTTCTGGCAGTCGTTCTTATTGCGAACCACACGCGACTGGAACAGGAAAGGGAGGTAATGACAGTGGCATGTAAAGTGCCCTCCGCCACACACCGTTGGGTGACTTGCGAAGTATAAATGCAGATGTAGGTGGAGATGTAGATGTAAATTCGTGAACCTCCCACGAGAGCGCTGACGCTCGCTCGTAAGACGCCGGTGAGAGCGTTGAAGCCTGCTCGTGAAAATTCCTGCGAGCGTGTTTATGCTAGTTAGTGATCCCCACCGCGAGAGCGTTGACTCACGCTCCTGAGCCCCCCCCCCCCCCCCCCCCCCCCCCACAAGCACGACTCTCGTACGTGAGTGCCTTGGCGCTTGCCACCCACTTTCAGATTTTGAGAAAGCCAGCCAGATGATCAGTCGGGAGGCACTGTTGCACATTCATAACCTGATTACCTCTTGCTTAATAATGCGTTCGTCAAGATTTGCTGTGCGCTTTTCGTCTTTTTCTTCATCTTCTTCTTCTTCTTCTTCTCCTTATTTTCCTCCACTTCAGTATCTAAGCAAAATGCTTGCATTAATTCTTTGTTTCTACACTGCAGAGCCAAAGAAACTGGTACATCTGCCTAATATCGTGTAGGGCCCCCGCGAGCACGCAGAAGTGCCGCAACAGGACGTGCCTGGACTCGACTTACGTCTGAAGTCGTGCTGGTGGGAATTGACACCATGATCCTGCAGGACTGTCCATAAATCCGTAAAAGTACCGGGGGGGGGGGGGGGGGGGGGGGGGTTGGAGATCTCTTCTGAGCAGCACGTTGCAAGGAATCTCAGATATGTTCAATAACATTCATGTGTAGGGAGTTTGGTGGCCAGCGAAAGTGTTTAAACTCAGAAGAGTGTTCCTGGAGCCACTCTGCAGCAATTCTCGACATGTGGGGTGTCGTCCTGCTGGATTTATGCAAGTCCGTCGGAACGCACAATGGACATGAATGGATGCAGGTGATTAGACAGGAAGCTTACGTATGTGTCACGTTTCAGGGGTGGCGTAGCACTCCATCTGCACACGGCCCACACCATTACAGAGCTCCAACAAGTTGAACAGTTCCCTGCTGACATGCAGGGTCCATGGATTCATGAGGTTGTCTCCATCCTGCTCGATAAAATTTGAAACGAGACTCGACCGATCAGGCAACATGTTTCCAGACATTAACAGTCCAATGTCGGTGTTGACGGACCCAGGAGAGGCGTAAAGCTTTGTGTCCTGCACTCATGAAGGGTGCGGGAGTGGACCTTTGATAGCCTATTACGATGATGTTTCATTGATGCTTGTTGATGGCCCAGCATTGAAATCTGCAGCAATTTGAGGAAGGGTTGCACTTCTGTCACGTTGAAAGATTCTCTTCAGTCATTGCTGGTCCCGTTCTTGCAGGATCTTTTTTCGGTCGCAGCGATGTGGGAGATTTTCTGTTTTACCGGATTCCTGATATTCACGGTACCCTCATGAAATAGTCTTACAGGAAAATTCCCACTTCATTGCTACCTCGGAGCTGCTGTGTCCTGTCGCTCGCGCGCCGACTATAACACCATGTTCAAATTCACTTAGATCGGTTACTGCTGCTAATAAGGGAGTTTATCGAGATCTAACAACTGAGCCAGATACTTTTTGCCTTATATAGGCGTTGTCGACCGCAACGCCGAATTCTGACTTTTTACACATCTCTGTAATTGAACACACATGCCCATATCAGTTTCTTTGGCGCTTCAGTGTATATCTCTAGTTTTATTGCAATTTAGATCTGCTCCTAGACTGTGGATGTTATACATCTGTTCTGTGAGTTTTCTGTTCATAATTGTCTTTGAAAGGACTGAGTATTTTTCTGAAAAGCCCTCGATCTAGGTACAACTACCAAAATTTCCAAGGTATATTGCTTGAAAGTTTTTTCAAGTTTATGATCATTATCTCTTATTTTGTATGACTTGAAACATCCACAAAGAGTAAAAAATCTGTTGGTATTGATTTATCTTTATTCCAGGGCTTTCCGCGTTTTGCGTTATTTAACGGTATGGTCAATGCGTAAGTTAAACGATATGGGTGAAATGCTACATCCTTGTTTTACGCTTTGGCCAGTGTTTAATATCATTTGTCTTTTTGGTATTGATACATCCTCTTTAGTATTTGAATTGAAGACTGGGGATATTCTCTGAGGTTCATCATTTCCTATAATGTAGATCTGTTTTCTTTATTGAAGGCTTCTTTGAAATCGATAAATCCAATATGAGTTTCCATTCTTACAATGAAGAGTTTATCTGTCCATGACTGACCTTGTCTAAATCCTACTTGTTCTTCCTTTAGTATTACATCAACTATTATCTTAAGTCGATTGTTTATTATCCTGGAGTACACTTTAGAGGTGGAATTGAGTAGGCTTCTCATTCTGTAATTTCCACAGTTGTCTCTTTCATCTTTCTTAAATGTAGATACTACTTCAGCTGCATGCCATGCAAATGATATCTCACACTTAATTCAATAGTCGTTTATCAAGTGTAAGAAATGCAGTCACATTTCACCAATTTTTGACAAATGCGATATTTTTAAATTTGGACACCAACTCAAAGAATTAATTCCTCTCGAAAGTGAAGCGTAAATGTATTAGTGTCAGCGAGTAATTCGTTATTCTTCTTTCCGAACGCTACATCATACAATGTCCATGTAAGTAAGTACATGTAAGTAGTGAAAAACAGATATCTCATTTACTCACCCCTGGAGTGACCTGCAGAGACGAACTTTCATGTAACACTATCAGTAAGTTACAGTAAGACAAACCTGTCACCTGGTGGTCAACTCCTGAACCGATGGCGGTCAGTTCAAAAACGATGTGCGAATTTTCATCCCACGCGGGGCTTTATCCCCAACTACCCTACTGGATAATGTATCTTTCTTCCGTAGATATTCAAACTGCAAACTGAACTAAGCCTCCAACATGTATTATTTCTTCCTTTTTAGGCTAATCGTGTGACCCTTGACACGATTTACAGCTCGTTGCTTAATTCTGCAGTTATCTGGCCCACACTCCCGGGAAAAAGAGATGAATTGAGTGCTCCCCCCCCCCCCCCCCTGTTGCTTGTTGATACTATTAATGGTCTAATTTCCTTGTGTGCAGTCACCTCCAACCCCTCAACCCCTCCCACTTTTTTTTATAGCATATCTCTGTAGATCTAATGTTCAATGGAGGAAACAAAATATTTGTATCACCTGCAGTGCTCAAACTTAGATCACGCAGATGCTTTAGAAAAGCTGAACCTTTCATGGAACCCAGAGGGGTTACCTCACCTTTTAGCCTGCTAAATCAGCTCTTAACAGTATAGCTACACTACTGGCCATTAAAATTGCTACACCACGAAGATGACATGTTACAGACGCGAAATTTAACCGACAGGAAGAAGATGCTGTGATATGCAAATGATTAGCTTTTCAGAGCATTCACACAAGGTTGGCGCCGGTGGCGACACCTACAACGTGCTGACATGACGAAAGTTTCCAACCTATTTCTCATACACAAACAGCAGTTGACCAGTGTTGCCTGGTGAAACGTTGTTGTGATGCCTCGTGTAAGGAGGAGAAATGCTTACCATCACGATTCCGACTTTGATAAAGGTCGGATTGCAGCCTATCGCGATTACGGTTAATCGTATCGCGACATTGCTGCTCGCGTTGGTCGAGATCCAATGACTGTTGGCAGAATATGGAATCGGTGGGTTCAGGAGGGTAATACGGAAGGCGCGTGCTGGATCCTAACTGCCTCATATCACTAGCAATCGGGGTGACAGGCATCTTATCCGCATGGCTGTAACGGATCGTGCAGCCACGTCTCGATCCCTGAGTCAACAGATGGGGACATTTGCAAGACAACAACCATCTGCACGAACAGTTCGACGACGCTGGCAGCAGCATGGACTACCAGCTCTGAGACCATGGCTGCGGACACCCTTGATGCTGCATCACAGACAGGAGCGCCTGCGATAGTGTACTCAACGACGAACCTGGGTGCACGAATGGCAAACGTCATTTCTTCGGATGAATCCAGGTTCTGTTTACGCATCATGATGGTTGTTGCATCCGTGTTTGGCGACATCGCGGTGAACGCACGTTGGAAGCGTGTATTCGTCATCGTCATACTGGCGTATCACCCGGCATGATGGTATGGGGTGCCATTGGTTACACGTCTCGGTCACCTCTTGTTCGCAGTGACGGCACTTTGAACAGTGGACGTTACATTTCAGATGTGTTACGACCCGTGGCTCTACCGTTCATTCAATTCCTGCGAAACCCTACATTTCAGTAGAATAATGCACGACCGCATGCTGCTAGTCCTGTACGGGCCTTTCTGGATACAGAAAATGTTCGACTGCTGCCCTGGCCAGCACATTCTCCAGATGTCTCACCAACTGAAAACGTCTGCTCAATGGTGGCCGAGCAACTGGCACGTCACAGTACGCCAGTCACTGCTCTTGATGAACTGTGGTATCTTGTCGAAGCTGCTTGGGCAGGTGTACCTGTACAAGCCATCCAAGCTCTGTTTGGCCCAATGCCGAGGCGTATCAAGGCCGTTATTACGGCCAGAGGTGGTTGTTCTGGGTGATAATTTCTCAGGATCTGTGCACCCAAATTGCGTGAAAATGTACTCACATATCAGTTCTAATATAATATGTTTGTCCAATGAATACCCGTTTATTATCTGCATTTCTTCTTGGTGTAGCAATTTTAATGGCCAGCAATGTATTTTGTTGTGCTGAAAGACTGTTTCCTTGTTGCTGTTAACAAGCAGTGTGCGGTTTCTCCACTGTTCTCTGTTACGGCAGAACTACATCACTAAATGACGTATTCTCCTGTTGCAACACCGTTTGCTATCTGCACTTGCAACAGGGTTTTTGAAAGTAAGTCTCGCTGCTCAGTATGCTTCGGTGCAAACTTGGAAACAAAAGTGCGCGTGACTGATTAAGGCTAATGAGATCTGCATACGCGAGCCGGGAGAGCACCTCTTAGCAGGTCGGTCACGCTCCTCCTGCAACGAAACCACCGCACTCCTGCGCATGCGGCCGCAAATTCTTTCCCCACACGTAGTCCGCACCGGAGCACTTCTTCGAAGGTAACACGACAACTGTTGATTTGTAAGCCAAAATACAGAACCGCCTGAATAAACATGATACGCGAGGGCAAATGTCTGGCATTCCTGACACCTCGTCATCCACCAGGGCAACTGCCTAGTCGTACACGACTCGTGTTACAGTCATCGAATTGGAACGGAAGGTCCAAAATTCTTAACAAATCGTTTCTATCTATTACTGCAAGAGCCTACTTTTTTTCCGGAGATTTATACCGGGTGACCATATTAAAAAATTCAGAAATTTGTAGTAAGGTCTTATGGGACTAAACTGCTGAGGTCATCGGTCCCTAAGCTTACGCACTACTTAATCTAACTTAAAATAACTTACGCTAAGGACAACACACACACCCGTGCCGACCGTGCGGCTACCCTGCGCGGCTGACCACAGTAAAATTTGTCTGGAAATTGCGCACGAAACACTAGACTTAACTGTTTAATCATCTGTAGCAGGACAGCCTAAACCAGGCATCTGAAGAAATTGGAGAACTGGGAATCCAAATGTTTCAGTTACAAGTCATTCAACTCTACAGACGCAGCTGTAGCAGGACAGCCTAAACCAGGCATCTGAAGAAATTGTAAAACTGGGAATCCAAATGTTTCAGTTACAAGTCATTAAACTCTACAGATGGAGCTGAACACGCAAGGCTATTCTGTCCGTTTTACCTCAGGCACAACAGTAAATTTGCAACTATAAAGAAGTCGCTCGTTTTTCACAACGTTTTGACAAAATAATTTTGTTGTCTGCCATTTAGCCGAACTTTTATGCAGGCACGTTCAGGCTTATTTCAGCTAGTTTTAAAATGTTCTCTCTACTCTTTAGAAGACCAAAAAATGCAGGAAACACAAGAACAATTGGAAAATTTGAACTTTCACGGCCTGAAATGTCGCATTATTAAAATATTCCGGGCTATAATGTTTTGGTCGGATGAGTTTCCTATTGAAATCCATTGTTTCGTCTTCAACTGCGGAAAAATTTTTGAAGAAAGTTTTACCTTTTTCGAAGGTCCTATACGCACCCTGGTTAGCTGGTGACTGAAGTGAAATTCTGTGCTCCTGCTCAGAGGCTTGACGTCACATGTTTTGAACACTCAAGCGCGACTGGCTGTTGTCGTGATTGTTCGCTGTTGCTATCATCACGTGGGGATGATAGCTGAATCCATATACAGTTCAGTTTGACATTCTCCTCCTTCCGTTTAAAAGTACTGTATTAGAATGTTTAGTAATCTCTATGACGTCTCTGTATAGCCTTTTAATATGCAATCGTGGCTGCCAGTACCCGTGTCTTATCAAATCGAATCCAGTGGTTTCATAGTGGCTAATCTATTTCTCAACTTCTACTGTTACCTCTGTCTTCCTCTAACCGTTTTTCTACCGTTCTTTTAGTAGTGCCGAAGTGCAAGTCTCTACAGTTACATGGAATCGTATGAATTCTGGTTTTTCCCAGAAGTCTGCGAGCATTCTAGGCCGCCTTCAGACGTACCCGTATCTTCCGAGTGTGTTTGGAGATTACAGCGTTATACCGTTCGTCAAGACTTTTCCTATGCAGTCAGTAACGTCCTAAATGGTCTTACAGATTCCTGTACATCGCTATGACCTTCTCGTCGCTGTCTTAATGCTGTTTTTATCTCGGTGGAAGAATATCCACTATTGAGCAATGCACTACTGACATATTTGAATTCCGCATCGAGCGTCTTCCATTCACAGACTTCTTTGTTCTTTCCGCTAACGTTTCTATAGCACCTCACTTTCGTCGTGAATGGCAGGTACACCGAAAAGCCACAGGCACGTGTTGTTATGTACACCAGGATTCAAATGTATTCTGGAAACAATTGTTCAGTTACCATCGTAATTGACATTATAAGAGAAGTAAATACTCTACCCTGATGTTCTCTCGCAACAGTGATCAGAACGTTGGGTTATACGAGGGTTTTTAACCTCCGATAGCAAACGAAATGAAGCCACAGTGAAAATTAAAATTTTATTTACAACATTTAGCTACACTTTCCAACTATTTCTGTACATAGTCGCCCCGCTGACTTTTACATTAGTCGTAGTTAGCTATTAGCTTTCCAGTACCCTCGTCACAGTGATTTCAGTCCATTCCCTCTGTTGGTCTGCAGCTCGTCGTCTACGTCAAAATGCTGTTTTCGTAACCAGCGGTTCATGTGAGCTAAGAGATGAAAATCAGAGAGAGCTAAGTTCGGGGTGTATGGTGGGTAATCAAACGCTACATATCGAAAATGCTACAGGAGTGTCTCCATTTCCCCTGCTGTATACGGCCGAGAATATTGTCATGAAGAAGGGAACGCATGACAGCTACGTTATGTGGGCTGCAAACAGTCAGGCGAAAGACATTAACCGGACCTCACAACAGTAGGAAGACACTATTTTTCTAGGCATCTTTACGTGCGCTCTGTGGGTTCAGAAATATAATTAAAACAATAAAAGAAAGCCCTCGTTTAACATGAAGCGGTTGCGGACTCGGTTTTTTTGTTTTTTATGTTACACTCCGCCTTAAGTCATGAGATAATGTAGTTTCTGCACAGCCTCATATAAAGAGACAAGCGGAAACATTTTAGTCAGTGGGCGGATCGAATGCATATCTTTACAGATTCAAATTGGTCCTGCTTAGATTACAACCACTATTAAGCTAATTGAACATTTTTGTTAAGTACATTAATTTGCAGTGCCATGTTCTGGTACTTTGTACAGGCAGTAAAATATTTGTTCACTGCACATGAGATGATCAATTGTGGATACAGTTCATGGTCGAAATAAAATCTTTCAATAATTTACCACGACAAACGCTTCTTCAGTAATTTTTGGAGTCTCATACTTCTACATCAATGTAGCACGTTTCAGGAATAAGATTACATAGTACTGACGATGTATTTTTGACAAACTTTAAATGTGCTATCGAAACGGCATATTTTGTCAGCATGAAAGTTTGCATCAAAGATGGCACTTTATTCACAAAGCTTTAATGCAATATGGCGTCCATTCTATATGTTTTTATCAGCCAATAATAGAACACGGAACGTAGGTCTCGCAGACCTCCGGCTATGTTTGAATACATTTTGTCACCTCAAACGCGGTCTTTTTTATGGATGAGCTACACCTTCCTAGAACACTCCCAATAAAACGAAGTCTATTACTAGCCTTCCCTACAACCGACCTTACGTGCTCGTTCCATTTCATGTCGCTTTGCAACGTTACGCCTACACGCTGGTTCAGATAACCGCTTGGCAACAGTTGTTGATCGTCTCTTGCACACCAAAGCGTCATGTGCGCTGTTCTAACGAGATGACTAACACACTGCCGGAAAAACGTGATACACCGTTTTAGAGGTTTACAAATCACTCACGATTTATTGTTGCAAAAATGCAACAGGCGGCATTGCAGGCGCTGACTTTGGCATTCAGTCGATCGTAAAGATGGCGAATACTGTCCTGGGGTACGTTGTGCTTGACCTGTTCACGTAGTTCTGTAAGAGTTGTTAGCTGACGAGTTGCACGAGTCACGTCGCGTCCCACCATATTGCGTAAGCGCTCGACTGGAGACAAGTTCGAGATAGTACTGACCAGGGAAGCTGCTGCATGTCTTACAGAGCACATTGAGTTTCACGGGCAGTGCTGGGCGAGCCTTAAGCCGTCGGCACACAGACCGTGCTGTCAAACGTTAACATGGAGCGTGCCAAGTTCAACGTGCTTTTGAACGCTCAGGAACGACGCGACTCCTGCATACGGTACGTGGGCCCCAACGTGGTATACGCGATCGCAACGCACTCCAGCGGCAGTCGAGGGATGTTTCTAGTTCGTAAATCACACTGTTTACTCAATGGGCGCGCGTAAAATTCCCACGTTAGTTCTATTGAAACGCAGATTTCCTCCATCGTCCACGAAAAGGAAAGAACCATGTCCAATCAATAAGGACACAGGCTTATAAAAGTTCCATTACAAACAGTGCGGTACAAATTTGGAATACTTCCCCGCATAAGATAAACATTATTTCATCATTCCCACATTTTAGTAAAACCACAAGGTCAGTCTTACTTGATCACTGTTCCTACTCAGTAGCAGAATCTCTGCAACAAGTGAATTACGAAGCGTAAAAGAAAAAGGAGCAAAATATCTTTATACAAGCAGCGCAAGCTGTCCTGTAGATTAAGCCAATCGAACAAAGTCACTCCTCAAAAATGGTGAACTTATATTTACATAACATCAAATATTATAGCAAATACTATTATTAAATTAATAATAAAGTATCAGAACCTAATAAAAACGCGAATGTTGGGGAACAAATTTCCATGTGTTACGACGCGAAACACCGCCCCAACAAAACCTCATTGCTGGATAGAGACGCTACTCATTACGCTAAACAATCAACACAATTCATATGCTTAATCATACTGTGCTATTCCTCGCTAAAAAAGTTAATCGTAGATAATTATGTTACTAATTGAAATTTAATTATACAAAATTTTTCCACGAACAATGCGTCTTGGGTGGATCTTCAGTGTGTCACTGCCTTCAAATAGTCTACTCTCATAATACGCAAGTTACAATAACTCTTTTGCCACGAATGCGATGTATCTCATTATTTCATTAGAACGAATCACACAACTAACAGCGGGTTTTCCAGTGATTCTCAATTTGCTGGCGCTCAGAAACGGCATATATACATATAGGCTTGAAATGAATGCCAATGTGGCGCCTCACAGCTCTGTACTGAAGGGAGACGGCGCGCGTGTGACGTAGGTGGCGTTGTGCCATCTCATTGGTCAACGCTCAGACGCACGCTCAGAATATCTGACATGCCAGATATTTCTCTGCACGTTCGGAAAGACTCCCGAACGTGCTATTCCACGCTATGGCGTCAGAAACTCGGCACGCTCAACGCTCAACGTTCGCATGCACGGTCCCTGTGCCGACGGCTTTACCCTTCCTGTTAAAAGAGCGGCCAAAGAACAGCTCTAACAACATTCGGCATGAACGGAGCAGTGGTTAGCGTCGCCTACAGAAACACCAAAGGTGAACGGGAGTTGTTGCTTACCACACCCCTCATCATCACAACGCCTAGGATGGAGCCCGTGTGTCTTGTACGAATGCACTCTTCGAGACAGCACTCCCCAGGTCTACATTGTATGCACGGACAACCATCTCTTGCTTTCTGACAGACTGCCTTCATTCCTCAAAGTGATCTTCTCACGGCACCAGTCGAGCCGTCCACGTCGATGTGAGTGGAAGATGGGCTAGAGGCGTGCGTGCCCGTAGTCCCACTGCTAATAATCGGTTCACAGCAGGTCGTGTTGACACATCTGGGCTGACAAGCCCTCCTATCTGTTCTGTGGTAGCTGTACGATCTGCCACCGCTACTCTTACAATACGATGAATCCGGTGGGCATCTGTATTGCACAGACGTCCAGAGCCTCAGAATGAGATTTTCACTCTGCAGCGGAGTGTGCGCTGATAAGAAACTTCCTGGCAGATTAAAACTGTATGCCTGACCGAGACTCGAACTCGGGACCTTTGCCTTTCGCGGGCAAGTTTTCTACCATCTGAGCTACCCAAGCACGACTCACACCCCGTCCTCACAGCTTTACTTCTGCCAGTACCTGGTCTCCTACTTTCCAAACTTTACAGAAGCTATCCTGCAAACCTTGCAGAACTAGGACTTGCCCGCGAAAGGCAAAGGTACCGAGTTCGAGTCTCGGTCAGGCACGCAGTCTTAATCTGCCAGGAAGTTTCGTCCAGAACCTCATCTTCGGGTGTGAGAATGTTCATGTTACCGCTGATATCAGTATCGTCACACAGCTGACGCAGTGCGTCCAACTTGTGTGGCAGTTTTCCGAAAGGATCATCCCACCACTCGGAAGGCCACAGTTTGACCCCTTTGAAACTCTCTCAGTTGGCTGTAGGAAGCACAAGTGGCATGGTTGTCTTCTTGCTTCACACGTTTTCATCGCACTGAGCGTTCATGAGTCCGCCCCCGGTAGCTGAGTGGTCAGCGCGACAGACTGTCAATCCAAAGGGCCCGGGTTCGATTCCTGGCTGGGTCGGAAATTTTCTCCGCTCAGGGACTGGGTGTTGTGTAATCCTAATCATCATCATTTCATCCCCATCCCATCACCGAAGTGGCGTCAAATCGAAAGACTTGCACCAGGCGAACGGTCTACCCGACGGGAGGCCCTCGTCACACGACATTTCTTCATTTCTTCTTCTGGCTATGAGCATTCTCTATTGAAGGGTAGACAGTGACACTCTGGTAGCTATGCCACTACGCCACCTGTTGGCGGTCGACGATGGAACCATTATCAGTACATCTACTGTCCCCCATGTGGTATATGCAGTCATTGGGACAAAATGGACGTCGTCTTTCCAGGTGTACTAATTTTTTTTCCACCAGTGTACTTTATCCCCTCAGCTTTGTTGCAACTAACGTGAGTAGCCTCATTACTGTTCCGTCAAAGTGGTCCAATTCCAGATGTGCGCAGTTCGGCGAACGGTCGACCACAGAGAGAAAATTTGGTTCTCGTACGTGTCACTCGAATGGCGTCCCGAATGGCCTCATATAAGGAAAGCACGCCGAGTGTTTCGCGGCTGCAGTTCCGCCGCGTGGCCGCCTGGGAAAAGCGCGGCCTTTGGCGAGCCACTCGCGATTGGCGCGTAACGGCGCTTACGCAAGCGGCGGCGGTGCGTGAGGCAGCGAGGCAATGCGAGCCGAGGCGAGGTGAATCTGCCGGTGAAACCCCGCGCTGCGCTGTGAGTGGCAGAGTCGTGCAGCAGATGCGCCCGCCAGCTTTCTAGGCGCCTCGACCCGGATGCGGCCGCAGGGTCGCTCTGAGGAGCGCGCCGCCCTCCGCCGCCCGCACATCACTGAGGCGCCACGGCACTTAGGCCGGCCTCACACGGGACGCGTTTCGCACCGAGGTCGGTGCGCGGCTCACAAACGAACTGGTTCATCACATGAAAGGTGCTGCCCTACGTGGTTTGCGATCACAACGGACTACACTGAGGCGACAAAAGTCATATGGTAACTCTCAATATCGTGTCGGACCTCCTTTTGCCCAGCCTAGCGCCTTCACAAAAGAAGACGAAGTAAATATTCCAAAATTCGAATCGAGAACAGCTGCCAACTTGAGTTACGTAAAGTAAATATGCTTGGAGTAGTGATGCAACTCAAATCACTTAATAAAAGTAAGTCTTCTGGTCCAGACTGTATACCATTTAGGTTCCTTTCGGAGTATGCTGATGAAATATCTCCATACTTAACAATCATATACAACCGTTCGCTCGACGAAAGATCCCCACCCGAAGACTGGAAAGTTGCACAAGTCACACCAATATTCAAGAAAGGTAGTAGGAGTAATCCACTAAATTACAAGCCCATATCGTTCACGTCGATATGCAGCAGGATATATTGTGTTCGAACATAATGAATTCCCTCGAAGAAAACGGTCCATTGACACACAGTCAACATGGGTTTAGAAAACATCGTTCCTGTGAAACACAACTAGCTCTTTATTCACATGAAGTGCTGAGTGCTATTGACAAGGGATTTCAGATCGATTCCGTATTTCTGGATTTCCAGAAGACTTTTGACACTGTACCACACAATTATGTGACTGGATCTGTGATTTCCTATCAGAGAGGTCACAGTTCGTTGTAATTGACGGAAAGTTATCGAGTAAAACAGAAGTGATTTCTGGCGTTCCCCAATGTAATTTTATAGGCCCTTTGCTGTTCCTTATCTATATTAACGATTTGGGAGACAATCTGAGCAGCCGTCTTTGGTTGTTTGCAGATGACGCTGTCGGTTATCGACTAATAAAGTCATCAGAAGATCAAAACAAACTGTAAAACGATTTAGAACAAATATCGGAATGGTGCGATAAGTGGCAGTTGGCCTTAAATAACGAAAAGTGTGAGGGCATCCACATGAGTACTAAAAGGAACGCGTTAAACTTCGGTTACACGATAAATCAGTCTAATCCAAAAGCCGTAAATTCAACTAAATACCTAGGTATTACAATTACGAACAATTTAAATTCGAAAGGAACACACAGAAAATGTTGTGGGGAAGGCTAACCAAACACTGCGTTTTATTGGCAGGACACTTAACTTCTGAGGTCATCAGTCCCCTGGAACTTGGAACTACTTGCACCTAACTAATCTAAGGACACCACACACATCCATGCTCGAGGCCGGATTCGAACCTGCGCCGTAGCGGTCGTGCGGTTCCAGACAAGCACCTAGAACCGCTCGGCCACGCCGGCCGCCTCTGCGCCACACTAAGCCTACCGTCAACTCTTACCAACCGAAATCTGGACTCATTTGACCAGGCCACGGTCTGCCAGTCATCCAGGGTACAACCGATATGATCACAAGCCAAGAGAAGCGCTGCAGTCGGCGTCATGCTGTTAGCAAAAGCATTCACGTCGATTATCTACTGCCATAGCCCATTAACGTCAAATTTAGCATCAGATTTCACTGCACTATCCTAACTGATGTTCGTTGCAACTGCCACATTGATTTCTGCAGTTATTTCACGCAATGCTATTTGTCTGTTAGCACTGACAACTTTATGCAACCGCCGCTGCTCTCGATCGTCTGTAGATCTCGGAATATTGAATTCCCTAACGATCTCCGAAATGGAAAGTACTATGCTTCTAGCTCCTACTACCATTCCGTGTGCGACGTCTGTTAACTCCCGTCGTGCAGCCGTTATCACTTCGGGAACCTTTTCACATGAATCACCTGAGTACAAGTTGAAACTTCTCATTTAATTTTCTGCATATATATAGCTGAGTGAAATTGAACATACTGTCTCTTTGCTTGTCTTTATCGTTTCAACACCGACCTACAGAATTTGTCCTGACAAACAGAACTCAAACTTTTCCTATTCATTAATTACTCACAATATTCAAGGATAACGCGATCTGACTGCTTTAAAATTGATAACCTGACTTCAAATAATTAATACAAAAGAATGGCCCTGAATTAGTAGAAATCCTAACAATACGTTTCATAAGTCACTTACCTCCCAAAAATCTACATTACACGAACTACAGCAATGCCGCAAGCACCAATACTACCAGCTAAATAAAAGCTTCTAACTACTGAAGGCTCTAACTACTGATAGTCGTGTGGTTAGCAAAGGAAAGATTTTGTTGCAGAGCAAACAATGTATTTACTTTAAGAATGTGACAACCAGTCCAAAAATTATATAATCATCAGTAATGAATCTCAATGACGGATATACATTCAGACCGTCTGCTCGCTCTGATACTGCAAACCTCAAACACTGCTAATTATTAACCTGTAACCTCCATCACTGCTGACTACTCACTCCCAACTTCCATCACTGCTGGCTGTTCACCTCCAAGTGCCACCACCGCTGACTTAACTTCCAACTGCTAGTGCGACCAGCCATAGAGTCTCTTGCAGAGTGCACACAGCGCTGTCAGAGATATTAATGCAGGGCGCTACATAGCGCTGCCAACATACAAACACATAAACAGCATGCTTACAAAGTGACAGCTCCGCCAATGCACTGTCCTTTTATGCCTTGTGTACGCGGTACTTCCGCAGTCAGAATATGTGCATATCGCTATATGATGACTTGTCACCCCAGTGTATATCCAATGTCAGTGAAGTGGAATGTTCTAAAAATCGAACACCTATATGTAGAAGAACATTAGCAGTGAAGTGCGTGGGAAACAAAACACTGTGAGGCTACTGGTAAACACCGTGTGTGTGTGTGTGTGTGTGTGTGTGTGTGTGTGTGTGTGTGTGTGTGTGAATCAAAAAAATGGTTCAAATGGCTCTGAGCACTATGGGACTTATCTTCTGAGGTCATCAGTCCCCTAGAACTTAGAACTACTTAAACCTAACTAACCTAAGGACATCACACACACCCATGCCCGAGGCAGGATTCGGACCTGCGACCATAGCGGTCGCGCGGCTCCAGACTGTAGCGCCTAGAACCGCTCGGCCACTCCGGCCGGCTGTGTCAATCAGCGAGCAGTTACGTTGCGCTTGTGTGTTTACGCGTATCTTCTTTACAACATGGCCCAGAAACGACATCTGGATGACTCCACTAGGGGAGGAATCATGTGGAAGGTGGAAGAAGGACAAAGTGTGACTGTTGCAGCCCAGGAATTCGGAATTGCACACAGTGTTGTTTCACGCGCATGGGGAGCATTCCGAATCACAGGCACTTTTATCCGAACGAGAAGAGCTGATCTACGAAGGGGCCCATGTCAAACAGTGGGTGCAATTGCAACCGCATTTAACAGGACTGAAAGTCACCCAATCTCACGCTCCATAGCGTCACGGCGACTGCGTGGGGGTAGTCTGTTTTCCCGATAACCAGTACGTTGTGTTCCGTTAACCTCGCACATCGGCGACACAGTCTGCGACAGTGCCAAGAGCATAGGGACTTGATCAACGAGGTGTGGTGTCGAGTGCTCTTCTCGGATGAGAGCTGATTCAGTCTGGGTATTGATTCCGAACGTACTTCATATGACGAGAGGTAGGAAAATGTAATAAGCCAACGGCCTTGCCGTTGTGGTAACACCGGTTCCCGTCAGATCACCTAAGTTAAGCGCTGTCGGGCTGGGCTAGCACTTGGATGGGTGACCATCCGGTCTACCGAGCGCTATTGGCAAGCTGGATGCACTCGCCGCTTGTGACGCAAACTGAGGAGCTACTCGATGAAGAAGTAGCGGCTCCCGTCTCGTAAACAGATACGGCCGCGAGAGCGGTGTGCTGATCACATACCCCTCCGTAACTGCATCTAGTGACGTCTATTGGCTCAGGATGACACGGCGGTCGGTCGGAACCATTGGGCCTTTATGGCCTCTTAGAGCGGAGTTAGCTTTCTTTTGCTCTTTTATGTTAATGAAAACGTAATGCATCAGGAACATGATCGTTTTGGTGGTTCAGGTGTTAACGGTATGAGAAGGCACAATGTTGTATGAGCATACCGACCTTCAGATTTTCGAAAACGGTACACTCACCGGTCAGTGTTTTCGTGGCACTGTACTCCTTCACCCGGTGTGTCTCTTCAGGGCTGTATTAGGACCTGACTTCAGTTTTGTGGATGACAATGTGCGACTGCATTGAACAGCACAGATGGAACAGCTGTGGGAAGAAGAGCATATTGAGCGAATGTATCAGCCTTCCTGATCCCCCGGGCTTAAATCCCATCGAGCACTTGCGGGGTACCTTGGGGAGACGTATCGCAGCATGTCCACATGCACCAACGACCATCCACCAGAAGTCAACTGCACTACTTGAAGAATGGCGTACCCTACCACAAGAAAGCCTTACTAAAGTCGCGGCCATCACGACAGCAAGTTGCAGACCGTACGCTGCCTCCCGTGATCACACACCCTGTTGTCAATCATGTCCCGCCGCCTGCAGTGTAAATGGGGCCATCACGAATCGCGATCACATCAGTGCAATTATTGCCTTTCAATGAGCGCGTCATTTCTATTCGGGACTTCACAAATCGAGTCACATAACTGAGACGATTTGTAATTTCCTGTCAGAGGGGTCACAATTAGTAATAATTTACGGTAAGTCCTCGAGTAAAACGTGATTTCTGGCGTTCCCCAACGTAGTGTTATAGGCCCTTTCCTGTTCCTTATCTGTATAAACGAGTTGTGAGACAATCTGAGTAGCCGTCTCAGGTTGTTTGCAGATGACGCTGTCGTTTATCGGCTAATAAAGTCATCAGAAGATCAAAACAAATTGCAAAACGATTTAGAAAAGATATCTGAATGGTGCGAAAATTGGCAGTTGACCCTAGATAACGAAAACTGTGAGGTCATCCACATGAGTGCTAAAAGCAATTCGTTAAACTTCGGTTACACGATAAATCAGTCTAATCTAAAAGCCATAAATTCAACTAAATAACCAGGTATTACAATCACGAACAACTAAGAGCCATAAATTCAACTAAATATCCAGATATTACAATCACGAACAACTTAAATTGGAAGGAAGACATAGAAAATGTTGTGGGGAAGGCTAACAAAAGACTGCGTTTTATTGGCAGGACACTTCGAAAATGAAACAGATCAACTAAGGAGACTGCCTACACTACGATTGTCCGTCCTCTTTTAGAATACTGCTGCGCGGTGTGGGATCCTTGCCAGATAGGAGTGACGGAGTATATCGAAAAAGTTCAAAGAAGGGCAGCACGTTTTGTATTATTGCCAAAATATGGGAGAGGGTGTCACAAATGATACGGGACTTGCGGTGGACATCATTACACGACTGGCCATTAAAATTGCCACACCACGAAGATGACGTGCTACAGACGCGAAATTTAACTGGCAGGAAGAAGATACTGTGATGTGCAAGTGATCAGCTTTTCAGAGCATTCACACAAGGTTGGCGCAAGTGGCGACACCTAGAACGTGCCGCCATGAGGAAAGTTTCCAACCGATTTCTCATACACAAACAGCAGTTGACCGGCGTTGCCTGGTGAAACGTTGTTGTGATGCCTCGTGTAAGGAGTAGAAATGCGTACCATCACGTTTCTGACTTTGATTAAGGTCAGATTGTAGCCTATGGCGATTGCGGTTTATCGTATCGTGACATTGCTGCTCGCGTTGGTCGAGATCCAATGTCTGTTAGCAGAATATGGAGTCGGTGGTTTGAGGAGGGTAATACGGAACGCCGTGATGGATCCCAACGGCCTCGTATCACTAGCAGTCGAGATGACAGGGATCTTATCCGCATGGCTATAACGGATCGTGCAGCCACGTCTCGATCCATGTGTCAACAGATGAGGGCATTTGCAAGACACTAACCATCGGCACGAACAGTCCGACGACGTTTGCAGCAGCATGGACTATCAGCTCTGAGACCATGGCTGCGGTTACCCTTGACTCTGCACCACAGACAGGAGCGCCTGCGATGGTGTACTCAACGACGAACCTGGGTGCACGAATGGCAAACAGCTATTTTTTTCGGATGAATTCAGGTTCTGTTTACAGCATCATGATGGTCGCATCCGTGCGCATCCCTGCGAAACCCTACATTTCAGCAGGATAATGCACGACCGCATGCTGCAGGTCCTGTACGGGCCTTTCTGGATACAGGAAGCGTTCGACTGCTGCCCTGGCCAGCACATTATCCAGATCTCTCACCAATTGAAAACGTCTCGTCAATGGCGGCCGAGCAACTGGCTCATCGCAATACGCCAGTCACTACTCTTGATAAGTTGTGGTATCGTATTGAAGCTGCATGGGCAGCTGTACCTGTACACGCCATCCAAGCTCTGTTTGACTCAATGCCCAGGCGTATCAAGGCCGTTATTACGGTCACAGGTGGTTGTTCTGGGTACTGATTTCTCAGGTTCTTTGGACCCAAACTGCATGAATATGTAATCACATGTCAGTTCTAGTATAATATATTTGTCCAATGAATACTTGTTTATCATTTGCATTTCTTCTTGGTGTAGCAATTTCAATGGCCAGTAGTGTAAAAGAAAGGCGTTTTCCGTTGCGACGGAATCCTCTCACGAAATTCCAATCACCAACTTTCTCCTCCGAATGCGAAAATATTTTGTTGACACCGACCTACATAGGGAAAAAGGATCACCACGATAAAATAAGGGAAATCAGAGCTCGTACATAAAGATATAGGTGTTCATTCTTTCCGCGCGCTATACGAGATTGGAATAATAGAGAACTGTGAAGGTGGTCCGATGAACCCTCTGCCAGGCACTTAAATGTTATTTGCAGAGTACCCGGGTAGATGTAGATGTATTTCTTTCAGTTACCTTCTGTATTATAGTGTAGCAGTTCTTTCTGAGTACTGCCCAACTTTCATCCAGCTGTTATGGTTTGTACAGCTATACCACGTAAAAGTTACTTTCGTCCTTACGTTTTGCACACTAGTGTAGCTTGTGCACTGAAAGACATTAAGAATACATTGAGAACACAGTAAGTTTATACCGAGATTCTTTTGTTTATTAGTTTTTTTTTTTTTTTTTTTTTGCCTACCCACCCAAGGTATTGGATTGTGTGTTGCTATTCCCATTCACTTTGTAGCTCTATAATCACTCCGCGACCACAAAATTTCTGTGCAAACTGCCGAGAGGATCTAACGAATATCCTTTGCTCTAGACCATTTATATTTAGATTAAGGTGCGTGGTTAATACCGCAGAAGAATCGTTGAGCTTCACTTGTCTATCGACCGTATCCTACGCAAGAATTTCAGCTTGTCACATTGGTACAATCAATGCAACGAGTAATTAATTTGTCTCAGGCGGTGAACGACTCAGGGGTACTACCACAATCGGAGTTTAAAACAACCATTACAGACATTATGATACAACAATAGACTTCCACAGAAAGTAAAAATTATTTCTTCTCACAATTTAGTTCGCAGTTTAATGAAAGCCTGAGGGTCTTTTCAGTTTACTGCTTCTCTGTACGAGCAGTATTTTTAAAACATGTGAAAGACATGAGACTAGAAACAAGAAAGTTTAAAATCTATTACTGTAAGTCGTGCCAGCTCTCTTGTAGATAAAGCCGGAAAATCGTTCGTTGGTCCACGTTCGCAAAATCGGAGAAACTCACTTCTGAACCTGGAGCGCCCGCACGTATACATAGCATTCCAGAACATGCTGATTTAAAGGAAAGTCCCATACCTTTTAGGGCGAAAAAAACCTATATATTTTCAAAAAGTAGGATGCGAACCAAGAATATTTCAGTTCACAGTCCGCATTTCCATCCACTACATTACAGTTGATAGACATTAGTTGGGTCAAGAAGACTCAGATTTATAAATCAGAACTGAAACCTAGACATCTGGATGAAGAAAGTGGCGCCAAATCTACTGAAAGAGTAGCAGTTCATGGGAGGCGACTTCTTTAAGAGAGTGTTTTCTGGCATATTTTAAAGTGGTTTCCAAACGATAGAAACGAAAGGGGGATCGTAAAATTTTCGAGAAAGTGGACCACGCAGGTGATTGTGGTTATAATAGCTCCGATTAGCAGGTTGTAGCTGGATGAATCTGCACTGTAACTGAAGAGCCTTAGCATGAATTAGGATGGGCCTTGCATGAATTAGGAGGGAAATCGGTGCACGTAAAAAGATAACGAGAGCAGCAGCTGGCCTATAAAGAGAACCTCTCTTTCTCAACGAGGAAATTGAGCAACGCTTTCTTTTTTCGTGTGGACGAGCAGCTAATATTCGTAAGAGATGGGGATTAAGCTGGTTGTATGCGAAGTGCCTTGGCGCTCGACTGAAAGTAAACTGCTTTGCATTCACTGTGTGAAGGCTAGCCAATACGTCTGGAGCAATGGCGAGGGGAAGAGCGAACATCTTACGAAACTGGGTCAGCGTAATATTCACACCATCTTTGCCAGACGAGCAGTGTGAAATCTGGTTCTACTTTTCCTCTTCAGCGCTTTCGCATTTATTAGTTCAGATGTTTACTACCACCAACAGAGTAAGTACTACACGCATTCTAGTCAAATTTTTGGGATTCGAGGTCCGCCAGTTACGCAAAACATCGTTTTGCTGAGTACCAAAACATGTTTCGGCACGTAAGTAAATACGAAAATAGGCGCGAAAACATCGTGAAAAACTAAATTACACTCTAAAAGATAGGTTAACTCTCAGTAAAAAAAACCTCTCATCAACATCGTTTGGTTGCAGATGACAAGCTACGTGTAATAATTAACACAAAAGTGGTCCAGAAAATTGATGTTCACCAAATGTAAAGGTATTTACAAAAAGAAACGATCTGTTGTTTGAACTAAAAATGCAGATAATTTTATAATCATGTAACAAAAATGTTCACATTGCAGAATAAATAAGAACGAAAACCCACTGATGATGGCACAGTGGTGCCGATACATGTTTTGGTACTGAGAAAAACGCAGTTTTGCGTAACTGGCGGACCTCAAATCCCAAAAATTTTAACTGCAAACACGGCCAATACAAGGAGCTGCAAATCAAAAGATGGATATTCTAGTCAAAATCTATCTCTGACATTGTTTGTCGCTTCAGGAATCACGCGTCAGATAGACGCTTAGTGGCTTAAGAACACGACAAGGCACCAGATGCGATGTCGGTCCTCGGTTTCTGAAGCCAGAGCGAATGTTTATTTCTGTACAGTGCTGGCTGAATTGCAGAAGTTGTGTATTGTGTCTCTCTCCTTCAAAAATACTCATAAAACTTAGTTCCACTTTTAATAAACAAAAAGCAGTGCCTATCTGGATACTATGCTGTACGTAAAGTGAAATGTTAAAATAATCTCCCTTACTCGTTTGTTAAGTGATTATTATTGGTTAACTGTGAACAGTTGTGTTAAGAAATTATTATAATTAATTGTGAACTAATTATTTCGGCTTCATGGGGTCAAAGCCGGCCGCTGTGGCCGAGCGGCTCTAGGCGCTTCAGTCCGGAACCGCGCTACTGCTACGGTCGCAGGTTCCAATCTTGCCTCGGGCATGGATATGTGTGATGTCCTTAGGTTAGTTAGGTTTAAGTAGTTCTAAGTCTAGGTGACTGATGACCTCAGAATTTAAGTCCCATAGTGCTTAGAGCCATGGAGTCAAACTGGGAAGACAGTTACCTTAGAGAGACAATATTATGAGGAACTCCCGCAATCGTACCAACATATAACTGTAGTGTTTACTTCAACTCTCTTCCTACATTTCTCTTAATTTGTAAAATAGTAGTTGCATGTTCCCATTCATTCAGTGCATTTTTTGTGTTCCCCAGATTCTGATTTCTCGCGAAATAAGTAATTTGAATTGCGAAGTGGAAGTGTAAAAGCCATTATGCTGCGTGCTCGCGAGCCCATCATAAATATGCTTTGTTCTAATATGAATATGGCTCTGAGCACTATGCGACTTAACTTCTGAGGTCATCAGTCGCCTAGAACTTAGGTTTAATTAGTTCTAACTAACCTAAGGACATCACACACAGCCATGCCTGAGGCAGGATTCGAACCTGCGACCATAGCGGTCGCTCGGCTCCAGACTGTAGCGCCCAGAACCGCATGGCCACTCCGGCCGGCTTGTTCTAATTGGTCGAGAACCGCAGCAAGCGTTGCATTCATATCTGACAGCTGCTGTTCACATGTTTGGGGCCGCTTTGTTTAAGGTATTAAGCAAGCTGCTTACGCTAGGTCCGTCATCGAATTTTGAATGTTGGGTCCATTTCCAGGTGTATGCACGTTTATTGTTCAACGACGTTGATACTGTACTGTACATTAATGTGACCATCCCGTCAAAAGCCTGACTAACCACCTTTTGCAGCGCTAACTGCTGCGAGTCCTGTAAAAATAGAGTCAGTGAGAATCTGCAAGTTACCGACAGTTGTGCTAGTTTCACGGTTGAAGTTCCATGGCGCGAGCATCCTGGTCGAGGTGGTCCCACAGATTCTCGGTTGACTTTAAATCCGGGAAGTTTGGTGGTCAGGAGGGTACGAAAAACGCTTCCTGGTGGTCGTCTAACCACACTCGTAGACTGCGAGGTGTGTGATACATTGCGTTGTCCTCCTGGTAGATGCCATCGTGCCGAACTGCATGTAGAGAGCGGACATGGTCCCCAAGGATAGATGCACACTTGCGTTGATCCAGTGTGGCTTTCAGGATGATGTGATCACTCAAGGAATGACAAGAAAACAATCGATCACTTCTCCGACCTCGACCCTTCTGACAATTGTTTCAGGGTTTTTGCCATCTCTCCGATGCAGTATAAAAACTCGATTCATCTGAAATGGACACTTGTCACCCAGTTGATATCTAGTTCGGTATTAACGTGCAAACTCCAGCCCTCTTCAGCATGGATGCGTGAACCAAGCGCCTGCTGCTGAGGCCCATATACAGCAACGTACGCTAAACTTTCGTTGAGGAGATGCTGTTGATAGTGTCTTGGTTCATCTGGACGGTTAGCTGCTCAATAGTTGCATCTCTGCAGTTGTGTCTGCGCCGGTCTTCGATAGCGCCATCCGGCCGTGCACGGTATATTTTAACCACGGCTGCACGCTAACAGTTTACAAACTCAGCCGTTTCTGAAACGCTTCTTCTCTTGGCCGGAAATGCAAATAATCATTCCCATCCGGACGTCAGATAATTCTTCCGCATAACGACTTCATTGTATTCCACGTCACCCCGACACCCACTGTATACCCATCAAGGCTATTATTGCCATCTGCTGGTAGTGAGTGATTACTGAACGTTGAAGTTGAACATAGGCGATTGTCAGATTAACGTGACTGGACTGTCTGTTTATATACTTGTTGAACCTTTATTTAGAATGAAGGAATGTTTGTTTGGCGGCCGCTGTGGCCGTGCGGTTCTAGGCGCTTCTGTCCGGAACCGCGCTGCTGCTACGGTCGCAAGTTAGAATCCTGCCTTGAACATGGATGTGTGTGACGTCCTTAGGTAAGTTAGGTTTAAGTAGTTCTAAGTCTAGGGGACTGATGACCTCAGAATGATGTTAAGTCCTATAGTGCCTAGAGCCATTGAAAGTAGGCTGTTTACGTGTTTATATTGGTAACGCCACGTAGCGCTCTGCATGAAAATCACTGGCTGTGCTGTGTGCAGTCTGTGACTGGTTGGCATTGTTGAAATATTCTCTATTGTAGTGGGCAGTTGGATGTGAACGATGCATAGCTTTGCGCAGTTGGAGGTGAGCCGCCAGCATTGGTCGATGTGGGGAGAGAGATGGCAGAGTTTTGAGAGCGGACGATCTGGACGTCTGTCAGTCAGAAAAAGGAAATTTGTAAGACTGGATGTCACGAACTGATTATATATATCTCGGGGCGGTTAGTAGACCCGCAACCGAGCGCCTCCCCAGGTGGCGGATAGGGGAATGCCTCCTAGATATAGGTGGTACCGAGGAAATGAAATACTCGGGGCGGACCAAAACTACTAGTAGCGTCTGTTCCCACAGTAGGCGGCTACAAAAGGCGTCTGCTCCACATGTCAGTGGCGGCCTCAACCAACCTCCTGATCTGGAAAGTCAGGTTGTACTCGGCAGCTTGCCATACATCCAACTACTAAACATCATGATGGTACAACGAGAAAAATCTCATTACCCCGGGTCCCAGTCAATAGACTGGGATTGTCGTGAGCATCGGATTCCGGGGGCTCACGGACATCATGAGAAGAATCGGAGCTTCTCAAACTCCCTCAACACCAAGCGCAAACACTACATCGGCACACTCAACGTGAACACACTGATGAAGACAGGAAAGATGAAACAACTGACAGACACTCTCGAAAAATTTCAAATCAAAATATGTGCACTGCAAGAAACACGATTCACAGACGAAGACCATTTCAACACGGAGAATTTCAGAATATACAAAGGAAAACCATCGAGACAACTGAAAAACCTAAGGCTTTTTGGCACAGGATTTGCAGTACACAGGTCCATCACGGACAGCATAATCGACTTTTCGTCACCAAACGAAAGAATCAGCACCATCACAGTGAAATCAGCCAATAAATCCTACACAATAATCAACGCACATGCACCAACTAATGACTACAACAGGAAAAACCCTGACGAAATTGATGACTTCTGGACGACAATGGAAGAAACTATCAGAAAAATTCCTGCACATAGAGTCAAAATAATACTGGGAGACTTCAACGCCAAACTCGGAAAAGAAAAGATATACAGACATATCACAGGAAAACATACTCCACACAAGGACACCAACAAAAACGGAAAACATCTGATAGACTTTTGCAAAAGCCACGACCTCGCCATTATGTCAACAAAATTCAAGAAACCAACACGAAAACTTACCACATGGAAATTCCCCAGCGGAAAGCAAGAACTACAAATCGACCACGTAATAGTGCAGAAAGACTCACAAAAAGAAATTTTGAACATAGACACCCGTAAAGGCTACTTCGACTCAGACCACCACCTACTACAGATCAGGATTCGTCTTTTGCCCAAGAAAAAGCTCCAGAAGAACAAAATTGTTAGACCAGATCCAGAATACGTTACTTTAAACCAGACACAAATATTACACAAAATTAAAATGGAGAAAACGACAGACTGGACACAACTTTCACGAAGAATCCGAGAGGCCATGAAACTAGCACAAGCACCACGAACACGGAAACACCGTTGGTGGAACCACACATGTGACCAAGCTATTGACCAACGAATCAGTGCATGGAAAAAATTTAGTTGCCATAAATCCCAAGAGAATTGGATGAACTTCTTGAAAACACAGAAGCAATCAAGCAAAATCATTCGCAGTGAAAAACGACAGTATGACAAACGGCGACTGACAGAGATCGAATCGGACTTCATGAAGAACAATACAAGAAACTTCTACAGAACGTTCAGAGAAAATATGACTGGATATCAACCACCCAACTTGTGCTTCAGAAGACCGGATGGAACCCTAGAAACCAATACTAAAAACAATTGTGACATTCTGGCAAAGTACTTTGAAAAACTGCTCAACACGGACCCCCCCCATGGAAGAAATGATGACAGAAACGAGCACATACAATCCAGATAGTGAACCTCCAACTCTAGAAGAAGTTAAAGAAATAATAAAGTTACTCAAGAATCGTAGAGCACCAGGAGAAGATGGCATCATCGCGGAAATCTGGAAGTTACAAGACCCAGAACTCACCAAAGACATCCACAGGATCTTGGAAGACATCTGGAAGACCATGAAAATTCCTGACGACTGGAAAACTGCCCTGATACACCCACTACACAAAAAAGGTGACAAGACTAACCCGAACAACTACAGAGGAATATCCCTACTACCGGTCACATACAAGATCCTCTCTAAAGCTTTACTGAACAGACTAGAATACCAAACCGACCACTTGATTGGGGAATACCAAGCAGGCTTCCGTAAAGGGCGGTCTTGTGCGGAACAAATTTGGAACCTGAAAATGATTTTACAACACAAACAGAACCTGATCATTACCTTTGTTGACTTCAAAAAGGCGTACGACTCTATCGACCGGAAAACTCTTCAAAATTCTAGCAGAATACAAAGTAGACAACAAAACACGGGCTATCATAGAGCAAAATTTAACCAACACGACCTCCAAAGTAAAGTTCTGTGGGGAACTATCAGAGCCCTTCGAAATTCGCACAGGTGTCCGACAAGGCGATGGCCTCTCACCTCTCCTTTTCAATCTGGTGTTAGATAAGGTCATAAAAGAATGGGAAACATCACAACAGGGGATAACCTTAGGAAACCTACAGATTAAATGCCTGGCTTTTGCAGACGATTTGGCAATTGTCACGAAAGGTATAAAGGAAACAAAAGACGCTATTGAAAAACTGCACGAAATCGCTTCCAAAACTGGACTACAGATCTCTTACGAAAAGACACAGTTTATGAGCACAAAGAAACTCTCATCTCTGAACACAAAGTATGGCACGATTTACAAAACAGCAAACTTCAAATACCTCGGTGAAACACTACAAATGAGTGGACATAACAGAGACTCAAATGAAGAAAGAAAGACTAAACTGGACAAGGCATACAAAGTAGTGTGGAATCATTACAACAAGAAGTCTATCTCACAAAAAGCCAAATTACGCCATTACGACACGGTGGTGCTCCCCGAGGCACTATATGCAGCAGAGACCACACTAATCCGAGGGCATACACGTATCAGACAATTAGAAAAAGTAGAACGGAAAATACTTAGGAAAATATTTGGCGCAACTAACAACAATGGAATATGGATCAAGAAACCTACAGAGGAACTGTACAAACATACGGAGACAATCACAGAAAAGATTAGAAAACGCAGACTACAATTCTATGGACACCTATACAGAATGCCATCACACAGGCTGATCAAACAGATCTTTGACTGGGTAACCACTAGAAACAACAAATGGGTGGCAGAGGTAGAAAACGACCTGAACCAGCTCAACATAACAGCAGACACAATAAACGACAGAATAAAGTTCAGAAACATCATTAAGAAAAGTAAACTACATGAGATACAATGCGACAAACGAACAGGCATAAAATGGACCGAAGAACGAAAGCAAGATCACAGCCAGAAGATGAAAGAAATATGGGCAACCAAAAAGGCAATCAAGATGAAGCCGAAGACACGAAGCCGACAAGAAGCATGGACAGAGGACCGGAAACAGAAACACAGCGAGCGAATGAGGGAAGTTTGGGCAGCAAGGAAGGCAGCAAAAGGAACTGGCCATGTAGTTTAGTCCAAATGCGCTCTTTAAGGGCAAAACACCAATAATATATATATATATATATATATATATATATATATATATATATATATATGACTTTTGAACTCTATTAAGGTAAATACATTGTTTATTCTCTGTCAAAATCTTTCATTTGCTATGTTTGCCTATCAGTAGTTAGTGCCTTCAGTAGTTAGAATCTTTTATTTAACTGGCAGTATTGGCGCTCGCTGTATTGCAGTAGTTTGAGTAACCAAGATTTTTGTGAGGTAAGTGATTCATGGAAGGTATAGGTTATTGTTAGTCAGGGCCATTCTTTTGTAGAGATATTGAAAGTCAGATTGCGTTGCGCTAAAAATATTGTGTGTCAGTTTAGTGATGATCAGAATAAGTAAAGAGAGAAATGTCTGAGTACGTTCAGTTTTGCTCAGCTGTTTGAAAATCAAATAACGTAAGGGGGTTATCAGCACAGTAATTCACTAAGTTGTCTACGGGGAAGTTTCACCATTTGAACCATTTTTTTTACGCTTGTTTAATTTTGCTTTTGTGTGCACGGGTAACAGTACAGGTCGAGTAAATGACTACCGCTTTACTGAATGAGCTGTACAGTAATTTCTTTCCTATTACGTCAGAATCCCACACGTGGAATTGATCACTCTTGACTATTATACTCAAGTTCACTCACTACTTCCATATTACTAGTAACCCACGCCCCCTCCAATTTTTTAAAGAATTTGAGTCCCATATAAGCAAGATTACGCCAGCACTTTATTACATGGTCATTTACACCATTTTAATTAAAAGGCTAACCTTCACATTGTGTAAGATATGTTTAGTACAGTCTGATAGAAGATTATGTAGACAGTTCAAGCCAGCTGTACCAACAGAGTTATTTAATTACGTAAATTGAAACTGGAGGGTTGAGATAGGAAAGGAAAGGGAAGGGACAGGAGTATTGATGTCAGCTGCATCGGGACTTTATGCGGAATGAGAGAGGACGAGTGAAAGTGTGTGGCAGGCTGGGATTCGAACCCAGGGTCTCTTGCTGAGTAGGAAGTTGCGTTAACCACTGCGCCACCGGGACTCAATGTTTATCGCACTTTCGCGGATCATCTCCGCACACCTCTCGGCCGACCCACACTGCCACCTAGCGACACCTATCTTACAAACCAGTAATATAAAACTTATTTAAGTTGCTTCAATACTAAATTGCACTAGGCCAGTCTGAATTCTTTTCTTTTTGGCTAACAAATTCACCCTGACATTAATAGGCCATCCAATGTCATTCTCGAAAAATTTATAACGCGAAGTTATATTCTCACGAAAAAGTGCGATCTCGCATATAAATATATATTTAGCGCTACTATGCAACCCGATAAGGTATTTTAAGCAGGTGACAGTTACAACAGCGTCTATAATAGGCGTAGAAAACAGTTAACCTATCAGGAGTCATTTCGTTACAGGCTGGATCCGTACTTTTCTGCCGGCCGGAGTGGCCGTGTGGTTCTAGGCGGTACAGTCTGGAGACGCGTGACCGCTACGGTCGCAGGTTCGAATCCTACCTCGGCATGGATGTGTGTGATGTCCTTAGGTTAGTTAGGTTTAAGTAGTTCTAAGTTCTAGGGGACTGATCATCACTGATGACCACAGCAGTAAAGTCCCATAGTGCTCAGAGCCATTTGAACGTACTTTTCTCCTGTTTTTCGTTTAAGGTATGGTACTCCTCTTTGCTATCTTGTCTAGAAGATGAGAATCCGTGTTCGTCATATGGTACAAAATTAGATCATGCAAGTCTTTTCATGCCACGAGTAAACGGTCGGACGTCGAAGCGCTAGAGAGACCAGCCGATCTGATTACGGAGAGTGCCGGCGGTGATTTTGCCGCTTTCGGGGCAGTAGCGCCGAGGACTGGACTACAAGGTCACATTTCGCGGAGCCCAGCTGAGCTCTTCCTGGAATTCCCGAGATGCGATCTGGCGCGGCACGCTCCTTTGTTTTTGCCGGTGGGGGCAGCGCGGGCGCGACAGGGGGTCAGAATTCCGGGCGCCCCCTCCCCCCCCCCCCCGCCCCCTCCAGCGACCGGCAGCCGTGCCACAGGAATGCGCGCCGGGTTCCCACGTCCTTGAGCCCCCTCTCTCTCTCTCTCTCTCTCTCTCTCTCTCCGCGCCTGCAAAGCCAGCCGGCTACCGCGATGCGCGCTTCTCGCTACCTGCCTGCCCGACCTCTCGAGCGTCGAGTTAGCGCATCGTTTTATTTAGCTTGTGATGATCTGCACGCCGTCGCGGACTCGGCACTTCGTCTCTTCCGCAGTCTTGCTGGCGCTCGGCTGTTGCGTGCGGGACGAAACACGCGAAACGCCGGCTCTTAGACGACCCGGACCTTTCCTGTCAGGTTGAAAACATCGAGGAATATTTACCTTTTACAGTATCGTCGTCTTTATTTTTCCTGTCGTTCCAAAGACAGTAACCCTTGCCCCCTCCAATTTTATAAAGAATGTTATACGGAAGAGCTTTCTGCATATGGGATAGTGAACCCAGGAACACACGATATTTTTGGCCGGTTCTTCAGTCTATTAACTTATTTTAGAATCAGATAAAGGAATGCACACTAGAAACAGCCATAAGCACTTTCCATCGTTTCCTGCAATTTGTATTATTGCTGGAGATTAGGTTCCGTCTTGCTCAGCGTGTGCAAATAGTTCGCATACTACACATTCATGTGGTGTATAATACCTTCAAGCTAATTGTATTGTATTGTTAAACAGCGAATCTGGCAATGCTTCGCAATTGCTAAACATGTATGGGAATTAGATATACGTTCTAATCTCCCTTTTCCCCCCTCTCTTTAACCCTCTCCTACTCCCCCTCCCTTTGCTTAACCCATCCTCTTCCCCCATCTCTGATGGTTCATATGGCTCTGAGCACTATGGTCCCAACAACTTAGAACTACTTAAACCTAACTAATCTAAGGACATCACACACTTCCATGCCCCAGGCAGGATTCGAACCTGCCGCGTAGCGGTCGCGCGGTTCCAGACCGAAGCGCCTAGAACTGCTCGGCCACTGCGGCCGGCTCCCCCATCTCTCTGACCTCATTTAAAGTCATTGCAAACGGAATAGAAGTAAAAATTAATGGGTAAATCGGTTGGGTTCATCAGTTCACAGGTATGAGAGAGACCTTTCCACTTGCTGGATGGGTAAGGACTGTGACTTTAATGGCAGTATTTCATATGGTTGTAACCTACGAACAGGTAGGATTATAAAGTTAGCCACAAAATTTCCTGTTTCTATTAAAAATGACTACGAAAAAGACCAAAACTGAACATTTTCATAACACAGCTAAACATATTCTTTTCCTCAGCCAGTTTAATAGAAAGTGTTTATTGTATAAAATGTCTGTATTACCAGATATGCTGTGCTTCGTCTGTCTGCCTTCCAGTTGGTCGTGAAACGATTCATCCAGTAGAATCTTACCTTGAATTTGTGTGAATTGGATCAAAACAATTTAGACACCTAAATGTCTAGTGTAACAGCTGGTTTTGGTAATGCTCCTGGTTAATTTGATTTCATTTACTGGTTACTGCTGCGTAGGTGAGCAATAATGTAATGAAGACTATTAAATATAGTCAATAAAATGTTCCTGAGTTTGTGACTGCATTGTCCATATGTAAAACTAACGACGTTCCAGTCACTATTGTTTTACTGTGACAATGACCATGGAAACCTATATTTATATTAGATATAGTATTGGCAAGATTTAACTACAATGTTTTTAAATTTCAATTGAATATTTGTTCCTGGGTACATTTTATTTGATTTCAAAACGGAGGTAAAGACAACAAGGTCCACAATGAAACAGAGCGTAATGTGCGGTTTCACTTCCTGTGGTTCTAGCAAAGCCAGGCCATATTCTTTAAGAGTAATAGGAAACCCTTTACTAGTTCTTTATTATATACTGCTAACTGGTGCCAGATGTTGCCCAGATATGTATTTATTCCAGTGTTCTATTAGTCTATCTCCTCCCCCCTCTCTCTGACCGTCTACTCCTCACCCCTCTCTCTATCTCCTCCTCCACTGTCTACTACTATCATTCTGCTCCTCCCTGTCTAATTCCATCTCCTCCTTCATCTCTCTCTGCTTATCTTCTGCTCTTTCCTTTCTCTGTCCACTCCTCCTCTCGTCTCACTCACTCATTCTCCAACTCTTCCTCTTCACTTTCTCTGTCTGTTCGTCTCCTCCCCCCTCTGCCTATATCTTCCTCTCCCTGTCTCTGTCCATCTCCAATTTCCTTTCTCTGTCAATCTTCTCCTCTCCGCTCTCTCATCCATCCCTCCCTCCCTCTCCTGTGTGTGCCAAATTTGGCTGAAATCGTTCCATGGGCTTAGGATGAGCTTTTTGCTTACGGATTTGCCCAAGTACACACATGTCAATATATTACACATCCATTTAATGTATTTCACATGTATTTGTACACGTGTTTCAATTGTATCTGTAAATTTCGCCCTGGTGTTTCATTTTCACGCACCTCAACGTTTATGACATTATATCTCCTGAACAATGTGCTGTGCAGTGACATAGTTTTCCAGGCACATTTAGTGGTGCACTTAGATACTGCCTGCGAAATGTTCTGCGAATAGAATTACTAGTAAAGAAATAATTTAAAACGTCTCATCTGTAGATGCTTCACTGCGTGAACATTGAAAATACAGTAAGTGATAAACTTTTCCTTTCATTAATTCGTAAGAGGTGTCAGAGAGAAAAAGTTTCTAAAAGGTTCGAAATTGTGTATAAATTATGTTGGAAGTCGGTAACTACTCTTGTTCTGAAATAGTGGATCAATATGATCCAGATAATTAGCGCACAGTGGCTTAGACCTGCCTCAAGACACATAAATCATCCGTCCAAAAACTTCGGAAACTTGTTTTCTGCCTGGCGTATAGGCGACATCAGCGCTGCAGCTACGGTAGCAGCTTCAACTAACAACTGTAAAAAGATGTACATTCGGCCACTCAGTTGTGAGAAGGCAGTGTTAAGTAGTGGGCGTGCTGCTGCACCATGTCAACATTCTTGTGCCACAAGTCGCAATGGAGCAGTATCTCCACATCAAGACCACAAGACGTTTTCCAGAACATTTGGAAGAAGAGAAAAGCGTGTTCAAGGTTTGCCCCGCTCACTTTGAGTCCCGAACAAAGACGGCGACACGTGGACGTCTGCTGAGATTTAAGTGAAATGCAAAATGTGGGAAATTCTTTTCTGGACTTGGAATTATCAAGACAGACCTACAACGAAACGACAAAGTGCAGAAACTCCCGTAAATGGTCTATACTTCGACATAACTGACATTCAAACCAGTGTGACAAGATTCCATAGAAAAGCTATTATGAGAGTTTCACGTGGTTGAATGGACATTCTGTGCGTTGTAGTCAAATGAGGCGGGAGTATTCTAATCTCAATACTTGACTTACTCTAATGAAAGTACAAATACCGTCTGGATTACTATTGTGATCCAGGCAGTGCATTGTTCATTCATTATAACAACTGAAATTACCTTTGCTTATGTAATTGACTTAATGTGGTAAACGCTTATACCTTTTGAGTAATTATGAGAGCGTTTTAAATTCGGTCAGTAATTATATGAAATACTGAAAATCAAATTTTTGTTAGATAGGCAACCAGTAACTGAGACTGGGTGACTATTATTATCATTAGTAGTAGTAGTATTAATAACTTCATGGAGCTGTAGCTCGTTTTACAACTAAATAAAAGGCTGTGCTTGAACTCAGAAGAGTGTTCCTGGAGCCACGCTGTAGCAATTCTGGACGTGTGGGGTGTCGTATTGTCCTGCTGGAACTGCCTAAGTTCGTGTGAATGCACAATGGCCATGAAAGGATGCAAGTGATCAGACAGGATGCAAGTGATCAAACAGGATGCTTACATACGTGTCACCTGTCAGAGTCGTATCTAGACCTATCAATCGCACACGCCTCCACCAGCCTGAACAGATCCTTTTTGACATGCAGGGTCCAGGGATTCACGAGATTGTCTCAATACCGGTACACATCCATCCGCTCGATATAATTTGAAACGAGACTCGTCCGACCAGGCAACATGTTTCCAGTCATTAACAGTCCCTGGTCCCGGCGGAGGTTCGAGTCCTCCCTCGGGCATGGGTGTGTGTGTTTGTCCTTAGGATAATTTAGGGTAAGTAGTGTGAAAGCTTAGGGACTAATGACCTTATCAGTTAAGACCCATAAGATTTCACACACATTTGAACATTAACAGTCCAATGTCGGTGTTGACGGGCCCAGACGAGACGTAAAGCTTTGTGTTGAGCTGTCATCAAGGGTACACGAATGGGCCTTCGGCTCCGAAAGCCCATGTCGATGATGTTTCATTGAATGGTTCCCAGCCTGACACTTCTTGATGTCCCAGCATTGAAATCTGCATCAATTTGCCGATGGGTTGAACTTCTGACACGTTGAACGATTCTCTTCAGTCGTCGTTGGTCCCGTTCTTGCAGGATCTTTTTCCAGCCACAACATGTCGAAGTTTTGATATTTTACCGGATTCTTGGTATTCACGGTACACGCGTGAAATGGTCGTACCCAAAAATCCCCATTTCGTCGATGCTTCGGAGATGCTGTGTGCCATCGCTCGTGCGCCGACTATAACATCACGTTCAAACTCACATAAATGTTGATAACATGCCATTGTAACAGTAGTAACCGATCTAACAACTGCGCCAGACACACGTCTTATATAGGCGTTGCGTACCGCAGCATTGTATTCTGCCTGTTTACATGTCTGTATTTGGAAACGCATGCCTAATCCAGTTTCTTTGGCTCTTCAGAGTATTACCCAACTGTAATTCATTCTAGCAGCTAGGAATTATTGGTTTGAAGTGTTAAAACTGAAGTGAAGTAAAAGCATAACCCGATACTTCGTTTATTGGAAATCCGTAGGTGTATGTTGTCAATGGCGAGGTCAGTTTAATCATTTTATAGGCATGAGAATTCCCATGAGGAGACAACATTAGGGAGCTAGACGTACACATGCATGTTGTACACACCGGGGGTTTACCCAAGGTGCGGATTTCTGTCATTGAGGAATTGGACGATTGTCGGCCGGCGTGGCCGAGCGGCTCTAAGCCTTACAGTCTGGAACCGCGCGACCGCTACGGTCGAAGGTACGAATCCTTCCTCAGGCATGGATGGGTGTGATGTCCTAAGGTTAGTTAGGTTTAAGTACACTACTGGCCATTAAAACTGCTACACCAAGAAGAAATGCAGATGACAAACAGGTATTCATGGGACAAATATTACTAGAATTGACATGTGATTACATTTTCACGCTATTTGGGTGCATAGATCCTGAGAAATCAGTACCCAGAACAACCACCTCTGGCCATAATAACTGCCTCGATACGCCTAGTCATTGAGTCAAACAGAGCTTGGATGGCGTGTACAGGTACAGCTGCCCATGCACCTTCAACACGATACCACAGTTCATGAAGAGTAGTGACTGGCGTATTGTGACGAGCCAGTTGCCCGGCCACCATTGACCAGACGTTTTCAGTTGGTGAGATATCTAGAGAATGTACTGGCCAGGGTAGCAGTCGAACATTTTCTGTATCCATAAAGGCCCGTACAGGACCTGCAACATGCGGTCGTGCCTTATCCTGCTGAAATGTATAGTTTCGTAGGGATCGAATGAAGGGTAGAGCCACGGGTCGTAACACATCTGAAATGTAACGTCCACTGTTCAAAGCGCCGTCAGCGCGAACAAGAGGTGACCGAGACGTTTAATCAATGGCACCCCATACCATCACGCCGGTTGATACGCCAGTATGGCGATGGCGAATACACGTTTCCAATGTGCGTTCACCGCGATGACGCCAAACACGGATGCAACCATCATGATGCTGTAAACAGAACCTGGATTCATCCGGAAAAATGACGTTTTGCCATTCGAGAACCCAGGTTCGTCGTTGAGTATACCAACGCATGCGCTCCTGTCTGTGATGCAGCGTCAAGGGTAACCGCAGCCATGGTCACCGAGCTGATAGTCCATTTGCTGCAAACGTCGAACTGTTCGTGCAGATGGTTGTCGTCTTGCAAACGTCCCCGTCTGTTGACTCCGGGATCGAGACGTGGCTGCACGATAAGTTACAGCCATGCGGATAAGATGCCTGTCATCTCGACTGCTAGTGATACGAGACCGTTGGGATCCAGCACGGCGTTCCGTATTACCCTCCTGAACCCACCGATTCCACATTATGCTAACAGTCATTGGATCTTAACCATCGCGAGCAGCAATGTCGCGATACGATAAACCCCAATCGCGATAGGCTACAATCCGACCTTTATCAAAGTCGGAAACGTGACGGTACGCATTTCTCCTCCTTACACGAGGCATCACAACAACGTTTCACCAGGCAAAGCCGGTCAACTGCTGTTTGTGTATGAGAAATCGTTTGGAAACTTTCGTCATGTCAGCATGTTGTCGGTGTCGCCACCGGCGCCAATTTTGTGTGAATGCTCTGAAAAGCTAATCATGTGCATATCACAGCATCTTCTTCATGTCGGTTAAATTTCGCGCCTGTAGCACGTCATCTTTGTGGTGTATCAATTTTAATGGCGAGTTGTGTAGTTCTAAGTTCTAGGGGACTGATGACCTGAGAAGTTAAGTCCTATAGTGCTCAAAGCGAATTGGACGATTGGTAGTACCTTCCGGGGTTGATCACAGAGACTTGGTGACCTCTTTGAAAAATACCGTTACGTATCTGTGTTACTTTGAAGTGTAGTGCAGCATTCAACTGGTGTTACTTGGCCTGTCGTAATAATGTGTAACCAATTAACTTACTCGAGACCCCTTGTCATTTTCTCTTCTCTTGCTTCTTTTTTCGTCACATGCTATTTTGTTTTTCCCCTTCGTCGTCCTACTGTACAACACGTTACAAATTCTAGACTTTCCTTCCCTTTTCCGCTCAGTATTCATGTTGTGTTTCCACACTGGACAATACAGCAAGGAAAAACATACGACTCCCGGTTAGGGATGGAGAGCGCCACTTGCCAGTGACGGATAATGTGTTACATTTCAGCGGGGACTGCCAGCGGGAAGAGGCGGCAGTAGTTGGCAGGAGACCAGGCGGTGAATACCTGCGTCCGTAGTTTGTGGGACCGCCGCAGCGGGCGCGGGCGTCGGCCGGCATGCCGATGAGCGCGCAGCCTCAGATGGAACGGCTGTCGGCTGTCGGTGGCCCGGTCCAGATGCGCCGCTGGCGCACGTCGCGCTGCTAGCTGAGCTGCAGCCACAAGCCGCGTGTGCCTGTATGTATGTATGTGCGGCCGGCCGCGTGTAGCTCGCGGCTCCGCCCAGGGCAGGCGCGGGCGGACCGGCGCGGGTGTTAAATATTAAAAGCGGCGGCGGGCAGCGCACGCACGCGGCCGCCGTACGTGGCGGAGCGCCTGGGTCCGGGCCCCGGCTTGGCTCGAGGCGCTGCGGCGCTGTCGGGCGACGTACGAGGGCAAGTCGGAAAGTGTAGGCAGTGGACTACACAAATTCCGGGCCACTTGGAAGAGGGCAAATTTAGTAACAATAAAGAAAGGTCCTGAAAAGGATCCGACACTGGAAAAACCGTACAGGCCTAACTGCCTTTTTGAAGAGCTGTTAGCTGATAGACTGGGCTGCACACAGAGTGCTGTGCGGGATGAGCGACAGGGTTGGGTTGTTTGGGGGAGGAGACAAAACAGGGAGGCCATCGGTCTTATCGGATTGGGGAAGGCGGTCGGCCGTGCCCTTTCAAAGGAACAATCCCGGTACTTGCCCCGAGCGATTTAGGGAAATCACGGAAAACCTAAATCAGGATACGAAGATGGCATCTGTTCTTTCGGACATGTCCGAAAGATCAGATACCATCTTCATGTCGTTTAGGGCTAACCGGCTGATGACCTTCAGTGCGAATGCACACGATTTGCCTGAACTCTTACGGGACTCTGTGGATTGTCTGCCGCGAGTAATGGGTATAATGGCAGGGGCACTACGAATGTAGCGTGTGGAGGGAGAGTTCAGCTACCTGTTGGCGAGTTCTTTCATTCGGACGCCGCTTCACCGACTTGCACGACCTTATCCTACCCCAGTAGTGGTATCGAGGAAACAGGACTAAGTTTAAATTACATTCCGAACCACGTGTCTTTCCTGGCATGTCTTCACATCTTTGAGAAGTGACGGCCAGCCTACAGGCCGACTGAAAAATTCTAGTTTCTCATTAGGATTCAATCCTGCGACTTTACTACTAGCCCATCAAGTCCAACAATCTTCTCCATAAAAACCAACATGGATTCCGCAAACAGAGATCTTGCAAAACTCAGATCGCCAAATTCGTCCGCGAGATCCATGCGCTGTAGAAAAATCCGCTCGTGTTGACACCGTGTTGTTTGACTTCCCGTAAGCAAGTAATATATTTTCGCACTGTCTTTAGTTAAAATACGAGCTTATGGTGTATCGGACAATATCTGTAATTTCTTACAGTATTTCCATGTACATAGAACTCAACGCGTCGTTTTTAATGAGCAGCACGTTTTGTATTACCGCGACACAGGGGAGAGAGTGCCACTGATATGATCCGGGCTTGGGGTGGACATCATTAAAACAAAGACGATTTTCATTTCGGCAGAATCTTCACACGAAATTTCAATCACCAACTTTCTCCTCCGAATGTGAGGATACTTTTTTGGCGCCGGCCTACATAAGGAGAAACGATCATCACGATAAAATAAGGAAAATTACAGTTCGCACAGAAAGATGTAGGTGTTCGTTTTTCCAGACGCTGTTCGAGACTGGAACAATAGAGAACCCTCTGTCAAGTATATGATTGGCTCAAATGGTTCAAATGGCTCAAATGGCTCTGAGCACTATGGGACTTAACATCTTAGGTCATCAGTCCCCTAGAACTTAGAACTACTTAAACCTAACCAACCTAAGGACATTACACACATCCATGCCCGAGGCAGGATTCGAACCTGCGACCGTAGCAGTCTCGCGGTTCCCGACTGCAGCGCCTAGAACCGCACGACCACCGCGGCCGGCAAGTATATAATTGTGATTCGCAGTGCATCAATGTATATGTAGATGCAAATGAATAAAATTGACATGTGACGGTAATCTCAGCAGCACCCCATGCGTATGCAGTAAGGGCACTTTTGTTTACAATTTACTGTAATGAAGTGGTGCATAATGTTGCAGGCTCCGTGAGCCCATTGGTAAATGATGCTGTTGCATGTAGGAAGACTTGAAGAAGATTGGTGGAGGGACTGAAACAGACTGTCAACGCAAATAAATGCAACGAACTGTGCATAAATAAGCGAAGGGATCTTCAACTGTTCGATTACACTACGGGGGACAAATCACTGGAAACAGGAACTGCCGTAAAGTACGTATGTGTAACCGTCCGGAGCGACGTGAAGCGAAAAGAGCACATAAAATCAGAGGCCGGCCTGATATTCACCGGAAGTATACACTGGTGAGCCAAACCCTTGTGACCACCTGCTTAACAGCTTGTTTGTCCGCCTTTCGAACTAAATTCATCAGTCATTCTGATTATCAGGGATCCAACAGCTTGTTGGCAGATTTGTGGAGGTATATGGCATTAGATGTCTGCGCACAGGTCATTTACTCGCGTAAATAATAGATCGCAGAGTTGCGTACACGGTGATGGTGCCCGATAGCGTTCCAGTTAGGTTCTATAGGATTTGCATCAGGCGAATTTGGTCGCCGAGACATCAACGTAGTTTCACTATAATGCTCCTTAAACCACAGTAACACGGCAGGGCTCCGAGATACGAAAGTTGTACTGCTGAAAGATATCGCCGTCGTGAAAGTTATCAAGCATGAAGGGATGTAGGTGGTTCGCAGCTTTCATCGTGTCTTCGATTGCTACCACAGGAGCGCAGGAGAATTTCTCCCATAGCATGATACTGCTACCACCAGCCTGCGTCCGTGGCGCTCTGCACTCTTCGAGCCGCCATTCACCTCGATGACGACGTTTGTGGAGACGACCTAGTGTAACAAAAACGTGATTGCCGAAGAGCTGGCGGGTTTCCATTGACCGACGGTCGAATCCCGATGGTGCCTTGCCCACTGGAGTCGTAACTGACGATGTCGCTTGTTTGCGTGTGAACACGTAGGGGTGGTCTGCTGCGGAACTCCATGTCCAACAAAGTACGATGAACTGTGAGCTCCGAAACACTTGTGAGTGCACCAGCATTTTGGTCTTCCGCCAGAGATACCACACATCACAATCTGTCTTACATTACAGAGGAGACAAGCCTCAGAACCCCACGTTCTGTGAAGAGTCGTGGACGTCCAACCATTTAGCGCCTAGCGATAGCTTCACTCTCTTACCTCTTTCCGTAGACGCTCACCGCAGTAGCACGTGAACATTCAACCATATTCGCCGTTTCCTAGTTAGTCGTTCATAGGCTACGCGTGATAATAATCTGCCTGTGGTGTCACCGCCAGACACCACACTTGCTAGGTGGTAGCCTTTAAATCGGCCGCGGTCCGTTAGTATACGTCGGACCCGCGTGTCGCCACTATCAGTGATTGCAGACCGAGCGCCGCCACACGGCAGGTCTAGAGTGTCTTCCTAGCACTCGGCCCAGTTGTACAGCCGACTTTGCTAGCGATGGTTCACGGACAAATTACGCTCTCATTTGCCGAGACGATAGTTAGCATAGCCTTCAGATACGTCATTTGCTACGACCTAGCAAGGCGCCATTATCAACTGCTATTTATCTTGTGATGCGCGTACAGTCAGACCGATGTTCACCAATATTGGATTAAAGTTAAGTATTCCAACAGATACGTACTATTTTTGCTAGTCTCATATCCCTGACCTGTTCCAGACCACACGCCATCCTGCGTGAGCTTAAACGCGTGCCTTTCGGCTACCTCGTAGTGGCTTGGCTGTCTCGCCAAGTCACAACACTGCCCTTTGTCAGAGCCTCTTACCTCCATTGATTCCCCGATTGCAGTCCGCCTGCTTAGCTGAGTAGTAGCGTGCTTGCCTACCCTGCAACGGGACCGGGTTCGATCCTCGCCGGGTTGGAGATTTTCTCCGTCCGTGGACTGGGTGTTGTTTTTCCTTCATCACCACGTAGACGCAAATCGCCCAATGTGGCGCCACCTGCAATAAGATTTGCACATGGCGGCCGAACGTCCCTGGACGGGGCCTCCCGGCCAACAATGCCATACGTTCATTTCATTTCCACATTCGCAGCTCATATCTTCACTGGGGTGATCCCCCGTCCGTGTATGCTCCGCTTACATACTTTTGTTGCCGCGTCACGTTCCCGCAACGCAACCAGGTGACATCTGACGTCGCAGTGGAAAGTCGTCATAATGTTTTGACCGATCAGTGTATGTAGTAATTCATCCACGAATGAACTGGCTCACAAAAACATTTTTGCGGCCTATTTATTATCAATCTAGACCCATACCAAGTAGGGTTAACACAAGAGCGAATGTCCAAAGAAGAACGGCTCCTTTCGTCACGGGATGGTTTAGAAACCACGAGAGTCTTCTGGAGATGCTCAACAAACTCCTGTGGTAGACGCAACAAGAGAGGCTAATCACGGAGAAGGTTTCTGTAACAATTCCGAGAGCGTACTTACTCCTCCCACTTATGACTCGTGAAAAATATCAGTGAAATCAGAACTCATATGGAAACTTATCGACAGTCGCTCTACCAAAGTATCATTCGCGAACTGAACAGAGGAGGTGGACGATGAGCAGTAGGAGGAGGGAAGGAAGAGGAGGAGGACAGATATCTTCCGTCAGACACTGTAAGGTGGAATCCGGAGTATCTACGAGTGTAATGCTAGGTGACTTTCCCGGAACCAATTGCAGGTTGGCTAACGCCTTCCAGGGACAACAAAAATTTGATTTTTAGTATTTTACGTAACTACTGGCGGAATTTAAAAAATTTAAATGCTGTCATCATCTTCTCATTAAGAGGTAAAATGTTATGTTAAAAGTTTAACACAATAACACAAGTACTACATTTATAAACTGTATTTCTCTTGAGGCAGCATAACTAAAGGCAAAGACCCGGACTTAATTCATCCAGTATTTGAGAATAGCAGCACTTCGCACACGTCCAACAAACTTCAGACTTTTTATCATTTACATGCTTAACGTCAAATATTTAATACATTGACTCATTTGTGAAGTAATCAGACGTTTGAAGGTCCTTCATACATGAGTTATCGATTTTTTAAAGAATAAAGCTTTACCAGACGAAGGCTACTGCAAGTAACATTTCTTTACATCATCTCCCTCAGCCCCTACGCAGTTGATCTATCTCTTGACAAACTACCTCATTCCGTTGTGTAAGATGCTTTGTGCCACTGAGGGCATCCACTCTTGCGCAGCCTCCACAACCGCGATATTCAGGTAGATGCTTTTACACCAGCTGAGACATAGTCGCGTATATGAACAGTGAGTGATCCAATACTGTCAAATGTTTTTTATTCCAGTCTTTGATCATAATATCAGTTCTTTTGACGATGAACGGTTTCAGTCAGTAATTGCCATTCTCAGATCTTTTTCTACACCATGTCCTAAAGTGATAAGGCCGTAATGAAACCGGTCATCGTCAAAATAATTGATATTGTGGTCAAAGACTGGAATAAAAAAAAAACATTTGAGGTGCTTTTTCATCCCATCAGAAAGATGAATTACCTGGAGCGACATCAAGACTGTTCTGTACGTTCCAGCAGATCAAAGATTTTGGATGCCGGTTTGATTTTGGGTTTCAGATCTTACAGTATCTGTCACTGTTTGTAACACAAAACTTCATATCGTGTGCATCAGCTACTGGCGGGCGCTATTATGAAAGGCGGTGCTGCTTCTCCGGTCGTAATTTATCGAACTACAACATTTTCGCTGCAACAGTACCAACGTACAAAAGTGGTTCAAATGGCTCTGAGCACTATGGGACTTAACTACTGAGGTCATCAGTCCCCTAGAACTTAGAACTACTTAAACCTAACTAACCTAAGGACATCACACACACCCATGCCCAAGGCAGGATTCGAACCTGCGACCGTAGCAGTCCCGCGGTTCCGGACTGCAGCGCCAGAACCGCTAGACCACCGCGGCCGGCAAGTGAATAGCAGTTTACGGTCAAATGGAGAAAACTTCTTTCAAAAAGCTCTACATGACATAACTATTAAAGAAACAGTTCAAACTGTCGATTGTTAATTGGCAGTCCCATTAGTTTTTATTACTCTCGCATATCTAGATTTTGGCTAAAACAGCCATCTTCAATGTATTTTACTTACAATGAAGCGATCTCTCGTCCCAGAGTGAACCAATTACGGCACTCCAACTACGTTTCTATACGTTACAGCGATGTGGTTTGCTTCTGCGTCGTATCTCTAGTCGCATCACGTTTCATATGAGGGGCCTTCAATAATTAACGCAACACGTTTATTTTACCTACCAATTTCGGTTGGAAAAATGCGGAATTTGTCGTGGGACATCGTTGAATATTTTAAGAAAATGAAACAGCTATAGCCGTCCTTATATTGTCATTTACTGTGCAGCTGCCAGCTTCGGTATTAAGTAACACCAAACATGGGGCGCTGAAGGGTCGAAAATAGTAGCTACACCATAAATGACAACATTAAGGCCGGTTGTAGGTGTTCCATTTTCTTACAACAGCGAACGGCCGTAGTGCCCCAGACCTCCTGGCACAAGGATGGACATACAAATAGCGTGGAATATTTCCGCTTCAGCCCCCACAGCTTACACGTCTCTATACGTGGCGTTCAAAATTGTGCCTGTAACACAGGTGCGTTCCAGGCTTCCAGGCCCAGACCTGTCATTGAATTTCTTTTGGCGGAAAACCAGAGCATCACATATAATTGTAGGCGCTTACTGAACGTCTACAAAGACTTGACAGTGAACAAAAGCACGGTGAGTCGTTGGCTGTGGGGTCCGTCAGCGTGTCGGCGGTCCAACACACAGCTGTGACTCCTGCAATATTAGAACGCACGGACACTCTCATTCGAGGTGATCGACGGGTCACAATCAAACACCTTGTTGCACAACTGAACGTCTCTTATGGTGGTACTGGCACACTCATCCACCAGCTGGCGTACTAATCCCCGATATAGCCTGGACCTCGCACCTTCCAGAATACTGATGCAGCAAAACGTTGGCTCCGACCTCTACCAGTAGTACCATGCAGGCATATAGGCCCTCCCAGTAAGGTGGCGTAAGGCCGTCGCATTAAACGGAGATTTTGTGAAGTTTAGAACGTAGGAAACGAGGTACTGGAAGAATTGAAGCTGTGAGGACGGGCTGTGAGTCTTTCTGGGTAGCTCAGTCGGTGGAGCACTTGACCGCGAAAGACAAAGTTCACGAGTTCGAGTCTCGTTCCGGCACATAGTTTTAATCTGCCAGGAAGTTTCGCATCAGCGCACACGCCGCTGCAGAGTGAAAGTTCCATTCTGGGACGGAGATTTTGTTGGAAAGTAGGGTTTTGTTTCCAAAAGAGTGGAGATAATATCGTGTATTGGAATCCTGAACCAGCCAACTTACTTTCAGCAAAGCGCCCCTCGTATCGTATCGCATCGCATACCACGTCACCTCAGTGAGAACCGCGCTGGGAAATTAGCCTACTTGGCCTTCGATGAGAAGCCCTGGCCCATGCTGAACGCCAAGCTCTCCTTTGCAGTAATGGGATGGCGCGAAGAGTGTCAAGGGCTGGGAAGTGTCGGCCGGACAGACGGACAGGTCGGAGCAGCGGCGGAGACAGCGCGGTCAGATAGGCGCGACGCGCGGACGTGGCTCGCCTGCCCGAAGACGGCGGCGCCCCCCATTTCCATTGCTGATGACGGGCCCCTGCCGGGATTTGCATCGCCTTTACATAATTGCCGCGCAGCCGGCCGGCATAGCAAGGGGGCGGCGGGCCGTGGCCCGCGGGCGCGCGTCCATTCAGCCGGGCCGATTCATTTGCCGGCCGCGAGCTGTATTAGGCGCCTCCCACGGCCGTAACGGGAGGCGCCCACCCGCATACCTGAAAACCCGCTGCCCGCAACTTCGGGCAACTCCGCCGCTCTGCTGGCTGCCACTCTGGGGCCAACTATGAGGTGAGGTGGTTGTACACTACTGGCCATTAAAATTGCTACACCAAGAAGAAATGCAGATGATAAACGGATTTTCATTGGACAAATATACCATACTAGAATTGATATGAGATTACATTTTCACGCAATTTGGGTGCATAGATCCTGTGAAGTCAGCGCCCAGAACAACCTCCTCTGGCCGTAATAACGGCCTTGATACGACTGGGCATTGAGTCAAACAGAGCTTGGATGGCGTGTACAAGTACAGCTGAACATGCAGCTTCAACACGATACCACAGTTCATCAAGGGTAGTGACCGGCGTATTGTGACGAGCCAGTTGCTCGGCCACCATTGACCAGACGTTTTCAATTGGTGAGAGATCTGGAGAATGTGCTGGCCAGGGCAGCAGTCGAACATTTTCTGTATCCAGAAAGGCCCGTACAGGGCCTGCAACATGCGGTCGTGCGTTATCATGCTGAAATGTAGGGTATCGCAGGTATCGAATGAAGGGTAGAGCCACGGGTCGTAACACATCTGAAATGTAACGTCCACTGTTCAAAGTGCCGTCAATGCGAGATGTGTAACCAATGGCACCCATACCATCACGCCGGGTGATACGCCGGTATGGCGGTGACGAATACACGCTTCTAATGTGCGTTCACCGCGATGTCGCCAAACACGGATGCAACCATCATGATGCTGTAGACAGAACCTGGATTCATCCGAAAAAAATGACGTTTTGCCATTCGTGCACGCAGGTTCGACGTGGAGTACACCATCGCAGGCGCTCCTGTCTGTGATGCAGCGTCAAGGGTAACCGCAGCCATGGTATCCGAGCTGATAGTCCATGCTGGTGGAAACGTCGTCGAACTGTTCGTGCAGATGGTGGTTGTCTTGCAAACGTCCCCATCTGTTGACTCAGGGATCCAGACGTGGCTGCACGATCCGTTACAGCCATGCGGATAAGATGCCTGTCATCTCGACTGCTAGTGATACGAGGCCGTTGGGATCCAGCACGGCGTTCCGTATTACCCTTCTGAACCCACCGATTGCATATTATACTAACAATAATTGAATCTCGACCATCGCGAGCAGCAATGTCGCGATTCGATAATCCGCAATCGCGATAGGCTACAATCCGACCTTTATCAAAGTCGGAAACGTGGTGGTATGCATTTCTCCTCCTTACACGAGGCATCACAACAACGTTTCACCAGGCAACGCCGGTCAACTGCTGTTTGTGTATGATAAATCGTTTGGAAACTTTCCTCTTGTCAGCACGTTGTGGTGTCGCCACCGGCGCCAACCTTGTGTTAATGCTCTGAAAAGCTAATCATTTGCATATCACATCATCTTCTTCCCGTCGGTTAAATTTCGCGCCTGTAGCACGTCATCTTCGTGGTGTAGCAATTTTAATGGCCAGTAGTGTAGTTTTAGTGCACACACCTCCGACAGGAAGCTTCATTTTTTCCACGACATTATGAACTGTCCGTCCAGTTCACTGAAATGTTTGTTCTCTTTCTGTAGTCTTGGCAGTTGTCATGCTATACACTGGTTATAAATGTGAATGATGTGGTAAGAATGCGTTACCGTCTCAATTAAATATGATGAATAGTGAGAACATGCCACGTAGACATCTCACAGAAACGAGAAACCACAAATGAAGTGGTGCGAACTATGTTACAACAAGTGAATTCAAGAATACTTGCAAAATGGAACGCAACTTCAAAAACGTTAAAAATCTAATTTTTGACAAAGCACAAAGAAGTTGTGTGACTGTGAAATGTTGCGTTCATTTGTTGTAGCTTATGTGACAAACTACCGTGTTTTCAGCATTTCCCTGGGAGTGATTACATTCACATTCATACGAACGCCTATATCGGGCAAGGAGGCATGTCTCACTCACCTACCAGTCGCACAAATTCGGTGCGTCGGTAAGAGATTCCTGCCACACGACACACGTACTGTCACTAATGCAGTATATGACACACCAGACGTGTTTTCCGGTGGAGGATTCGGGTGCCTTGCCACTTCGTCATCAAACACTTGCTGTTCCCATACGAAAGCCACTTCCTTTCGGCTGCCAATTGAGTAGGTGTGCAGAATCAACTGTCATTATAGGTCCCTACATTACACTTCGTTGTTGCAAACGGACGTTACACCAAGTCAAAAATGCAAATTTGAATGAAGCGAAGAGCGGAAAAAATTGGCACTAAGGAGGTTTGAATACGGCTCGCCCGCTTGGCAATCTAACACCGTAACCACCGACTCCTCTAACTTCCCGGTTTCTCTTGTTCTTGGATCATTCACCGTTTCCAGTACACCACCTTCCTGTTTCCATGCTTGATCTGTTTTCAGATTTTGACCGGCTGTCCACTAGGCCCTTTTATCACTAAATCTGATGCGGGTGCGATAGCGAGTTTCCCTTGTGGGATGCAAAATTAAAGTCCCTTGATTGCAAAGCGTAGTGAAGCTCCCTATGCAATCATGTAAATTCACTTTTAAAATGTAATGAAATAAATCACGCAACAGATGACGCTTTATACAGTCTGAATTTAACATTGGTAGGCACCACCTGTAAAAGATAGCAATCGTGCATGAAATACAGAAGCAACCACCACTTGACAGCACATTTCAGTTAAGGAAGGCACATAAGTATTAAATGAAAATGCATGTTTATAAAAGTGCGGTGTCGTCGAGTATTGAGAGCGGTGCAAGAAGTATCGACCACTGCAGAGATACTGCACAGCAAAGTGGAATCTCGAGGCCCCAATGAGGTGCTAGGAAGAAGCCTCCCGCAACTTCCTGGCAGATTAAAACTGTGTGCCCGACCGAGACTCGATCTCGGGACCTTTGCCTTTCGCGGGAAAGTTCGAGTCTCGGTCCGGCACACAGTTTTAATCTGCCAGGAAGTTTCTTATCAGCGCACACTCCACTGAAGAGTGAAAATCTCATTCTCAAGCCTCCCGTAGTTCTGAGGCGCCCCCGCTGCCTCTGCCCTGAGAGCGCCGCCAGAAGCCAGGATGGCACTTCTGTTCGAGGTCGCAGCCTGCCCACTTCCAGGAATCCTGTCGGCGCACAGTCGCTGTGCTGCCTACCCGTGACACAGCCCGTGCCAACCCACCGGGCAAAGAAGAGACTTCCGTCTCCTGCGAACTGTGCCTACATGCCAACGCTATCAGAACTATGTCAACAAGTGTCTACGAACTTACGTTTTCTCGCGACTGTAGTGAAGCCACGGCCATTCCGAACTTGTAACAATTCGACAGTAGGAACTGGTGGCTCATTTAACTTGTTCTAAACCGCAAGTCCACGTGTGCAGTTTCATAGCTACAGCCGAGCCTTGAGAGCAAAGATAAATTTTGTTGTAATTAATAGAGTATTACTTATTCAGAGTGTTCTAATTAATTGTATTTTTACTAGCCGCTTCAGTGTCCAAGAAGGCGGACACAATAAAAAGATGATACTAATCACCTTAATGAGCATTGTAATATTTCTGACTTAGTCAGCCATCATACTAGGCTCCAAGAAGCTGTTTCCAGAGCAGTGGAGATGCAAGAAGTATGTAGATGACGAAATGTGGTGTGAGGTACCTGTGACAGATGTTAGATTCGGTACCATTCCCGTGAGAAAGACCGCCTGCATAATGCTACTGCTCTGTGATTGGCTGCTGTGTTCGGAGCAAGGGCGCCAAAACGTTAAAGTATAGTTATTATTATTAGTTAAACTACTCACTGGAATGACTTTTTTATATAAATATCTCTCAACAGCTGACTATCAATCAGACATTTTAGAATTATTAAAAACAATTTAAATCAAAAACAAAAGACTGACGAAAGTGCAGACGAAGCGCTTCGGAAGCGTTCGGGTCACACCTTTTCTGGTATGGCGCGCGAAGTGTTTCGGGCTGTTCGTCACTCTGGATTAGGCAGTCGAGATGTACAGTCAAGTTGTCTGTGGCAGGATGTATTTGCCAGTATTCAGTATTAAAAGATTCACTCCGGTAGTCATTAGGCACAGACACGTGCCACTAATAGTGTAAAGATACATTTTCGTAAACATTGTGTTTGATCATGTACTTTGCTGTATCAGAAGGTGTTGTATTAAGATCATGTAGTCTTCTCGTGTGGCTATATTAAAATACGCGAGTGGCATCCCAAAGAAGTGATACATTATTTCAGAACAGAACCTTGCTGAAAGTCAGTTTCAGCCTCAAGATACAGAACCTACGACCTGCGTGCTGTTTTCTGAGCTGGGGACATCAACTCGAGGACAGCAGGTTAGTGAACTGTAACAGAACCTTCGTATTCCACACAGTGCAGTGGAAACAACTAGACGCCTCACGTGTACTGCATGCACAGGACAAATGTGCACAGTGACACGTCATCTGCAGTAATGCAGAGGAGATAAAGGAGGATGATCGTTATTAACACCAACAATCAACTCATTCTTCCTTTCTTACCGTAGCATTCAACTCGCAAAACCAACAAGATAGCATAAATGCAGAGATAGAAAACAGCTATGTTTAATTCCGATCTTGGTACCAATTTTAGGATCACGTAATGAATACTGCCAGTGCTCAAGTGAAGCGTGTATCTTAAAGTGCTAATGAAAAGTGTACTCGGAAGAACGAACACCGTTCAGAGAAGTTAAGTGCAGCCTGCATATCAAACAACTAAGTGAGGAAATCATTAGTGAAACGAATAACGGCGCAAAGTTAACAAATACCGCGTCCCCTGAACCATTCTGTGCAAAAGCATTGCTGGCCGAACCTCACCAAATAAACTTCCAGTACTCGGCTGCGTGAGCGCTGGCTGTGAGCGTCAGCCAGCCGCGGTGGCCGAGCGGTTCTAGGCGCTTCAGTCCGGAACCGCGCGACTACTGCGGTCGCAGGTTCGAATCCTGCCTCGGGGATGGATGTGTGTGATGTCCTTAGGATAGTTAGGTTTAAGTAGTTCTAAGTTCTAGGGGACTGATAACCTTAGATGTTGTCCCATAGTGCTCAGAGCCACTTGAACCATTTTTGTGAGCGTCAGTTAATAACGTACTGGTCCCATCTTTGCGTGTGCGGCCCGCGAGGCTGTCAGCAATGCCGTCGTTTGTGGAGGCAGAAGGGAGTGTGTTTTTAAACAGACATTCTAAATTCTCTCTCCAGTTTTGGAAAAGCTTACGAGTCATCCACCAATGACGTGATGATTCCGAGTGCCATCCAATTTCTGGCCGAGTTTTGCCGAGTCTGCGACCACCACAGCAATGAAATTTCAAGATTTCGACAGAGCGCCAGAGAGAGAGATTCCTTGTTTATTTTGTGATCGGGGGCACGGGCACAAGCTAATCGTCTTTCTAGCCGCGTTTCAGAGCAGCCGTTACGACGCTGCAATTTGCAGTTCCCACGTAAAATTTCGAGTCACCGCTTTCTTTAAGTGAGGTAGAGGCTCCTCTACGTAGGCGTCGCGTCTTTGCACGAGCGTTGTCAAGCCGCCCGGCACGTTGCCTCCCGTTACAAGTGCAGCCCCGAGTTGCCGAGTTGTGGGAACCTGCGAGGGTGGTGGCTGCATCATCCCTGAGGACCACTTGAAGTTGCACATTTGTGACCGTGGCGAAGGTCGAATGCTTGCGTCCCGCCGCCCTCTCTCTCTCTCTCTCTCTCTCTCTCTCTCTCTCTCTCTCTCTCTCTGCTAGGCTGGGAAACTGTAGCTTCTCACAAATTGAGAAGACCGGCTAATTGAATTCCTATCCTGACCTTAGGCGATATGTGGCATTACATGTGCATTTTGCAATTAGTAATATGAATTGCGAAAACAACATCTCCGTTATCCATTCGTTAACTTAATAGACCTATGGAGTACTGTTAGAGAATAAAAATTTGAATAAAATATGTTGGCTCGCGCTACATGAATAATAAGGCCTCCTTACAGAAGGTATGCACAGCGAGGAAAGGAGGAAGGAAGAAACGAAAGATGTAGAGTAACGTCCAACCGGTAACCAGGCCGTGTAGATACACTTCACAACTGTGACATAGTGAGGGAAATCGGCGTCCCCTTTACAAAACAACCACCCCGCCATTTAGTTGGAGCGATTTATGGAATCACCGAAGAGGCCAGACTTTGAAGAAGGAAAAAAAAAGAAAAAAAAACACCGATCACAGAACAAGCCAGGACATGACTTCGCTTATTGCCGCTCCTCTTTCACTGAACAAAGTTTCTACGAAATCGGGTCATGGCACTTTCCGTGTTCACCTCTTAAGTCATTAGACTAAAAATGAGAGGGATGCGAAAAATCCAAATGACGACTTAGAAAGAGTCGTTTTCTGGTGAAAGTATCATGATGTTCTTAATCTTAATTGACACATGGGAGCCTTAATTTGGAGGAAAAATTTCTGAGAATGTACGTTTTCAGCACAGCGTTGCATGGGAGTGAAACATGGACTGTGGGAATATCGGAAAGGAAGATAATCGAAACGTTTGAACTATGCTGAAAATTAGGTGGACAGGTGAGGTAAGGAATGAGGAGGTTCTCTGCGTAACTGTCGAACAAAGGAACATATGGGAAACCCTGATAAGAACAAGGACCAGTATGATAGGGTATGTGCTTAAGACATCTGGGAACAACTTTCATGGTACAAGAGAGGGCTGGGAGGTTTAAAATTTAGGGAAAGATACACATCGGAATGCGCCCAACAAGTAACTGAGGACGTAGGTTGCAAATGCTACTCTGAGGCCGCATCAGAACTGTCAGATGACCAATGAAAATGAAAAACCTGAGCAATATTAGTAGGTGCGTCAAACTACACTGAGCTGACGGAGTCATGGGATAAGGATATGTACATATACAGATGGCGGTAGTATCGCGCACACAAGGTATAAAAGGCCCTGCATTGGTGGAGCTATCGTATGTACTCAGGTGGTTCATGAGAAAAGGTTTCCGACTTGATTACGGCCGCACAAAGGGAATAACAAACTTTGAACCCTTATTGGTAGTTGGAGCTAGACGTATGGGTCACTCCAATTGGAAAATCGTTAAAAAATTCAGTATTCTGGGATTCACTGTGTCAAGAGTGTGTCGAAACTACTATATTTCAGGCATGACCTCTCAGCACGGACAACACAGTGGCCGCCGGCCTTCACTTAACGACCGAGATCAGCGGCGTTTGCGTAGAGTTGTCAGTGCTAACAGACAAGCAACAATGCCTGAAATAACCACATGAATCAATGTGGGACATACGACGAGCGTATCCGTTAGGACAGGGCGGCAAAATCTGGCGTTAATAGGCTATAGCAGACGACGAACGACTAGAGTGCCATTGCTTGCAGCACGACGTGGAATGCAGCAAATCTCTTGGCCTTGTGAGCATATTGGGTGGACCCTTGACGATTGGAAAACCATGGCCTGGTCAGATGAGACCCGATTTCAGTTGGCGCCGGCCCCACAAAGCCACGGACCCAGGTCGTCAACAGGGCACTGTGCAACCTGGTGGTTGCTCCGTAATGATGTGGGCTGTGTTTACATGGAATGGAATGGGTCCTCTGGTCCAAGTGAACCGATTATTGACTGGAATGATTATGCTCGGCTACGTGAAGACCATATACAGCTATTCATGTACTTCACGTTCCCAAACAGCGATGGAATATTTTTGGATGACAGTGTGCCATTTCACCGGGCCACAATTGTTCACAACTAGTTTGAACATTATGGACAGCTCGACCGAATGATTTGGCGACCCAGGTCGCCCGACATGAATTTCATCGACTGTTCGTGGGACTTAATCAAAAGGTCAGCTCTTGCACGTAATCCTGCACTGGTAACACTTTCGCAGTTGTGGACGGGTATAGAGGGAGTAGGGATCAAATTTCTGCTGGGGACTTCCAACGAATTGGTGAGCCCATGCTATGTCGAGTTGCTGCACTACACCGATCAGGGGGAGGTCCGAGTCGACGTTACGAGGCATCCCATGACTTGTCACTTCTGCTTAAAGTGAATAGCGATAGTGAACTTAAAGAACAAAATAGAATGGTAAAAGGAACATCTGAAACTACAGTGGTGCGCCATCAATGGTTCGTTACATTGAAAGCAAAGTGGTGCGGGATCGACGCTTATAAACAGATGAAAATGGCTGAGAAGGCAGGTCCACTATATAGTCTAGTTAAAATTATCTCCTCACAACGACAGAAATTCGTCCGATCGTAGGGAGGGGTTACATCTTCAGTCATTAGAAACCCTGGCTCCTGGTTTTGAAAAAAATTGGCGAAATTCAAGTGAGTGTTTATCGGAGGTGAGAGTATCATAAGAAGTGCCCCAGGGAAGTGTGGCAGGTCCGCTATCTACATGTGCGGCTGTTTGCTGATGATGCTATGGTGTACGGGAAGGTATCGTCGTTGAGTGACTGTAGGAGGATACAAGATGACTTGGACGGGATTTGTGATTGGTGTAAAGAATGGCAGCCAACTCTAAATATAGATAAATGTAAATTAATGCAGATGAATAGGAAAAAGAATCCCGTAATGTTTGAATACTCCATTAGTAATGTAGCGCTTGACACATTCACGTCAATTAAATATTTGGGCGTAACATTGGAGAGCGATATGAAGTGGGACAAGCATGTAATGGCAGTTGTGGGGAAGGTGGATAGTCGTCTTCGGTTCATTGGTAGAATTTTGGGAAGATGTGGTTCATCTGTAAAGGAGACCGCTTATAAAACACTAATACGACCTATTCTTGAGTACTGCTCGAGCGTTTGGGATCCATATCAGGTCGGATTGAGGGAGGACATAGAAGCAATTCAGAGGCGGGCTGCTAGATTTGTTACTGGTAGGTTTGATCATCACGCGAGTGTTACGGAAATTCTTCAGGAACTCGGGTGGGAGTCTCTGGAGAAAAGGAGGCGTTCGTTTCGTGAATCGCTACTGAGTAAATTTAGAGAACCAGCATTTGAGGCTGACTGCAGTGCAATTTTACTGCCGCCAACTTACATTTCGCGGAAAGACGACAAAGATAAGAGAGATTAGGGCTCGTACAGAGACATATACGCAGTCATTTTTCCCTGAACAGGGAGAGAAGATGCTAGTTGTGATACGAGGTACCCTCCGCCACGCACCGTATGGTGGATTGCGGAGTATGTATGTAGATGTAGATGATGCTTGAGCTTTAGTGGATAAATCAGTCCAGGAAGCTCGGTTGGCCTAATTTGGATTCGAATCCAGGTGTCGCATGAGTTTTCCATCCAGCAGTCATCCCTCCATCTCCACACCTCCACCTATGTTCACCCACAATATATAAACTAAATGTAAAGTCCATCGGAGGAAAAATGAAATCTATGACCAATCGAGGATGCTTTTTGCATAACTAATCTAAAAGCAAGCTTACAGTCCGACCTGTGACATTAAAAAGGAGAGATTTCCGTTGTGGGTCCCTTCTCCTCAGAGAACACGCGAAGCTGACCGGCAGGAACAACGACAGCGATGCATAGTTCCCGGAGAGATATTACGTGTCTGAGTGTATTTGTATTCCCGCGAACGACAGCTCCGACGCGCGTGAGCGTTTTCAAAAATCCTTTCTTGTGAATCTCGTTAAATCGCTGTCCAGGTGCGCTTTACGGCCACCTGGCCGACGTAAACTCCGAGCGCCATCTATAATCCCTTCGCTGGAAATGCGGCAGCACGGGTCTCACACTGAAGAATGGCGCCTCGAGCCGTTTTGGTGGTCTGCTGAATATTTCATGGTACTATTTCGCGAGGATGTAGACCCCTTGTTTCCGAAATCGATGTTTGCACAATGGGAATGTTCCAGCTGGCTGTAGCAATATCAAACCCGACACGCGACCAGGGAGGCAAATGTTCCAGGCATGCCGCTCCATCTTGGCACACACCGAACAATTTTTGTCTTCTGCGTTCCTCCTAGCTATTTCAAACAGGCATCCATATTGTCACAAAAACAACAATAAGTACGACTCGTGCTCCATAGCTACTTGGGTCGGTGAGAAAGTGACAAATAACATATCTATAGGTCTGGAGCTCGTTCATTTGTGTGGACATTTGCTATCAGTTACTGAACTGGAAAAAAATGTAGCACATAAACATCATAGCACAACAAGCACTAGTTTCAACATAAATAGATTTGCATAATTTGTCGCCACTCGTGATGAAATGTCGTTTTTTCAACAAAGAGCATTTATGAAGTGTGCTAAAAAAAATAGCGGAAATTTGTTTTAAATAATTTATTTCGTACTCCTCTGACCAAACGGAATCGTTTGATATATTGCATTAATATTCGTTAGACTTTTTTTCTGACTTTTTCTAACGTTTTCTGCTTTTGTATATTTTTAGTCCTTCCACCCCTCTTTTCTTCCCCTCCCATTTCAACGCCGCTCAACCTGTATAGCATGCGAACAGAACCGACAGCTTGTGATAGACTTCAATGTCCTTCAAATCGTTCAAATGGCTCTGAGCACTGCGGGACTTAACATCTGTGGTCATCAGTCCCCTAGAACTTAGAACTACTTAAACCTAACCAACCTAAGGACATCACACACATCCATGCCCGAGGCAGGATTCGAACCTGCGACCGTAGCGGTCGCGCGGTACCGGACTGAGCGCCTAGAACCGCTAGACCACCGCGGCCGGCTTTCAATGTCCTTCAGATGGACTGAGATATCCATATAATTGCCCATCGTCATAATTGAAAATTATATGAAACTGAATTTCATTCATTAAACACGTCACAGTTCTTATGTAGGGCTTGTTTGACGCTATGGCAATGACTTTACAAGCCACCAGAATAAAAAAAAAAAAAAAAAAAAAAAAGGAGCCTCGGCAGAACATGAGAACATGGAAACATTTTAGAGAGTTTTGAGCTGGTTAGGTCACTGATTCTGATTTTTCGCCGTCATTGCGTAATACGGTGGCAACACTGACTAAGCAAGGTGCAAGATGCCTGCTTTTGAGCCAAACAAAAATCAACATTATGGAAAGCTTTTGTTTGTTGTTTATGAATATAATATCACCTCAGTGATTGGATCCATAAACTCGCAATCCTGCCAACCAGAGACCACAAAATAAGCATATCCACGGGAATTGTGGAGTCGAGAATCTGCTTTCTGTAAGCCAAACCATAAAATATAGGCAACGCACAAGGTCAATATTAGATTGGAAGGTGTCGATTTGGTTGAGTGTAGGCGAAGTCAACGAATGTATCATGACTATTTTCTTTATAGACATTGTGCATCCTGTAGTTACACGTATGACCATTATTAATGGGCACTGATATAGGACGTGTCCGCCATTTGCCTTTGTGGCGGCTTGAACTGAGGACACTTTCTATGAAGTGTTAAGTAGCCTGTTGGTATGTTGGCAGCGCTATAGACTGTATTAATATCGCTGACATTCTTCCTGTGGAGCCGAAACGAGAGAAGGTAGTGAGCATGGACGCTGGGATCTGGAGCGAAATCCACCTTCCAATTAATCCAAAAGGTAGCCATTCGGGACTCTTGTCAGGCCAGTCCATCTCTAAAATGTAACACTCCATAAAGCTTTGGCACACAGATATAGCTTGCTGACAAAATGCATTGTCGTGCTGATGCGAACCATCACCGTATACGAATTATTCCCTCCCTGTGCATGGTCAGCATTGCTGTAAAATTTGTTCATATCCTTCTACATTTAGCGCATTCTTAAGCGTAATAATAGGGCCACACCCTAATCAGGAAATGCAGCGCCGTATCATACCACCACCACCACCACCTCCGTACTTTACTCATGGCAGGCAACGTTCACCATTCCAAAATTACTTGTTTCCAGTCATCCTCTTTCCAGCGGCGTCGCTCTTTACACCAGTCGAGCGGCACTTAGCAATGACTACAGAAGGCTGCCCGGGTAGCAGCGTGGTCTAACGCACTGCTTCCCGAGCGGAAAGGCGTGCCGGTCGGCCTGGCGCATTACGAGGTGCATTCAAATTCTAAGGCCTCCGACTTTTTTTCTCCGGACTGGAAAGAGATAGAAACATGCGCATTGTTTTGAAATGAGGCCGCGTTCATTGTCAATACGTCCCAGAGATGGCAGCACTGTACAGCAGATGGAATTTTACCGCCAGCGGCGAGAATGAGAACTGTTTTAAATACTTAAAATGGCGACGTTTTCCTTACTTGAACAGCGTGCAATCATTTGTTTTCTGAATTTGCGTGGTGTGAAACCAAATTAAATTCATCGACAGTTGAAGGAGACATGTGGTGATGGAGTTATGGATGCATCGAAAGTGCGTTCGTGGGTGGGACTGTTTAATGAAGGCAGAACATCGTGTGACAACAAACCGAGACAACCTTGGGCTCGCACAAGCCAGTCTGACGATATGATCGAGATATTGGAGAGAATTGTTTTGGGGGATCGCCGAATGACTGTTGAACAGATCGCCTGCAGAGTTGGCATTTATGTGGGTTCTGTGCACACAATCCTGCATGACGACCTGAAAATGCGAAGAGTGTCATCCAGGTGGGTGCCACGAATGCTGACGGACGACCACATGGCTGCCCCTGTGGCATGTTGCCAAGCAATGTTGACGCGCAACGACAGCATGAATGGGACTTTCTTTTCGTCGGTTGTGACAATGGATGAGACGTGGATGCCATTTTTCGATCCAGAAACAAAGCGCCAGTCAGCTTAATGGAAGCACACAGATTCACCGCCACCAAAAATATTTCGGGTAACCGCCAGTGCTGAAAAAATGGTGTCCATGTTCTGGGACAGCGAGTGCGTAATCCTTACCCACTGCGTTCCAAAGGGCACTATGGTAACAGGTGCATCCTACGAAAATGTTTTGAAGAACAAATTCCTTCCTGCACTGCAACAAAAACGTCCGGGAAGGGCTGCGCGTGTGCTGTTTCACCAAGACAACGCACCCACACATCGAGCTAACGTTACGCAACAGTTTCTTCGTGATAACAACTTTGAAGTGATTCCTCCTGCTCCCTACTCACCTGACCTGGCTCCTAGTGACTTTTGGCTTTTTCCAACAATGAAAGACACTCTCCGTGGCCGCACATTCACCAGCCATGCTGCTATTGCCTCAGCGATTTTCCAGTGGCCAAAACAGACTCCTAAAGAAGCCTTCGCCGCTGCCATGGAATCATGGCGTCAGCGTTGTGAAAAATGTGTACGTCTGCAGGGCAATTACGTCGAGAAGTAACGCCAGTTTAATCGATTTCGGGTGAGTAGTTAATTAGAAAAAAAATCGGGGGCCTTGGAACTTGAATGCACCTCGTAGTATCCAGGTCCGCTGTGCCGACCAGCCTGTGTATGGTTTTTAAGACGGTTTTCCTTCTACCTAGGCGAATGCGGGCTGGTTTTCCCTTATTCCGCCTCAGTTACACTGTGCCCGCAATTGTTGCGCAAACAAACACTGTCTCCACATATGCATACACCATAATTACTCTACCACGCAAGGGGGTACGCTCGCCTGGTATGACACGTTCACGGGGAGGGGGGGGGGTGTCCACTATAACCCTGGGTTCGGTGTGGGGCGGCGGTGGGGTGGGTGGACTGCTGTAGCCTGTTGTGGGGGTTGTGAACCACTGAGGGCTACGGCGGGACGAAGCCTCTCCATCGTTTCTAGGTCCCCGGTTCAATACACAATGACTGCAGAAATGGGTGGCTGATGGGGATCTGCCCAGCCACTGTATCCCATTCTCCCTAACTCCCTAGGTGCAGCCACTGTGCTAATTGCTGTTAACACTTAAGAACTCACGTGTGATTCCTTCTGCTAATGTCATGCTTCCTCTCCCCGAAGTTCCGCGATTCCTGTTCTTCAGTACGTCAGGACTGCCTGATCTTTTTTCAGCTGTGGTTTCTTAGCGTTCCCACTTCACAACGATATTACCAGCAGGGGACTTGGGGAGCTCTAGAAGGGTTGAAATGCCCCTAATCGGTATGTTGCTCAAGTGGCTTCCCATGATCAGTTCACGTTCGAACTCACTGAGCTCTCCTGACCGATCCATTCTGATGTTACTGCCTCTCTACTGACAACACAATACTCCCCACCTACTCCTACACTAGCAGGTCACCACTCGTGACATCTAGTGGTCAGTTCTTTGTGGAATTTGGGTATCCAGATACTTTTGATTAGTTAGTGTATGTCTGAAGGTATTAATAACAAATACACCATCGCCAAACTTTATATTCCCGCTGGTGCCTCAGTACTATGGTTTTTGGAATACGTGTGACTGTATGACGTTATGTCGCTATACTGGTAATGTAGTCTGCACAATTACTACATTGATGGCGTCACTGGTCAAATCTGATGGACTGTTTCGAACTCTACATCTACATGACTGTTCTAAATACCGCAATTCCTTGTCAGAGGGTTCGTAGAACAACTTTCGGACTATTTCTCGATCGCCCCACACTCTAATGTCACGCTGGATAAATGCAAACACATATCTTTCCGTGCGAGCTGCTATTTCTCTTAGTTCTTTAAGATAGTGATTTCATTCTATACAGCTGGAGACAAAAAGTATTTTGACTTTCGGAGGAGAAAGGTACAGGTTGAAATTTCGTGAAAAGATCTCGCCTCAAAGTAACATGCCTTTGTTTTAATGACTGCGAACTCAACACGCTTATCAAAAAAATAGTTCAAATGGCTCTGAGCACTAGGGGACTTAACATCTATGGTCATCAGTCCCCTAGAACTTGGAACTACTTAAACCTAACTAACCTAAGGACAGCACACAACACCCAGCCATCACGAGGCAGAGAAAATCCCTGACCCCGCCGGGAATCGAACCCGGGAACCCGGGCGTGGGAAGCGAGAACGCTACCGCACGACCACGAATTGCGGGCAACGCTTATCCTACTCGTACACACTCATTATGTCGCAAAAATATAAAACAATCTGTCCTTCCTTGAAATTTTCCGATGTCCTTTGTAAATTCTATCTGGGAAGGAACCCACAGCGCGCAGCAGAACTCCACAAGAGGGCGAACAAGGGTAGGGTATGCAGTCTCTTTAGTATTTTGGGTGTTGTACTGACTGTTTTGCACTGTAGTCGTCTTTTTAAAGTTAAGATATTGTGCCTCCTCCATTATGCAAAAAACCACACACACTCATACCATTACTCATGCTATTTTTTGTATGTTCATCCGTCTGGCTGAAAGTTCGAGGGACTTCGGCTGTTCGCTTATGTAATAATATAGAACATCTACAGCCGTCCTTTCGATGTTATTTATTGTACGAATACCAGTATCGGTGATTTAGTACACCGTCTTCAGGCCTTCAACTTCGGTTAATGCCTGAAGGTGATGTACTGAGTCACCGAAGCTGGTAACCGTATAGGAATGACGGCTGTGGATGTTCCACTTTATTACACTCATACTGTGACAGCCTTGGGAGAGAGAGTCCTGACAAAACTCTACCATCTGCTGAGTAAGATCTATGAGACAGGCGAAATGCCCTCACGCTTCAAGAAGAATATAATAATTCCAATCCCAAAGAAAGCTGATGTTGACAGATGTGAAAATTACCAAACTGTCAGTTTAATAAGTCACGGGTGCAAAATGCTAACGCGAATTCTTCACAGACGAATGGAAACTGGTGAAGCCGACCTCGGGGAAGATCAGTTTGGATTCCGTAGAAATATTGGAACACGTGAGGCAATACTGATCCTACGACTTATCTTAGAAGCTAGATTAAGAAAAGGAAAACCTACGTTTCTAGCATTTGTAGACTTACAGAAAGCTTTAGACAATGTTGACTGGAATACTCTCTTTCAAATTCTGAAGGTGGCAGGGGTCAAAGGAGCGAAAGGCTATTTACAATTTGTACAGAAACCAGATGGCAGTTATAAGAGTCGAGGGACATGAAAGGGAAGCAGCGGTTGGGAAGGAAGTGAGACAGGGTTGTAGCCTGTCCCTGATGTTATTCAATCTGTATATTGAGCAAGCAGTAAAGGAAACAAAAGAAAAATTCGGAGCAGGTATTAAAATCCATGGAGAAGAAACAAAAACTTTGAGGTTCGCCGATGACATTGTAATTATGTCAGAGACAGCAAAGGATTTGGAAGAGCAATTGAACGGAATGGACAGTGTCTTAAAAGGAGGATATAAGATTAACATCAACAAAAGCAAAACGAGAATAATGGAATGTAATCGAATTAAGTTGGGTGATGAGGGAATTAGATTAGGAAATGAGACACTTAAAGTAGTAAAGGAGATTTGCTATTTGGGGAGCAAAACAACTGATGATGGTCGAAGTAGAGAGGATAAAAAATGTAGACTGGCAATGGCAACGAAAGCGTTTCTGAAGAAGAGAAAGTTGTTAATATCGAGCATAGATTTAAGTGTCAGGAAGTCGTTTATGAAAGTATTTGTATGGAGTGTAGCCATGTATGGAAGTGAAACATGGACGATAAATAGTTTGGACAAGAAGAGAATAGAAGCTTTAGAAATGTGGTGCTACAGAAGAATGCTGAAGATTAGATTGGTAGATCACATAACTACTGAGGAGGTATTGAACAGAATTGGTGAGAAGAGAAGTTTGTGGCACAACTTGACTAGAAGAAGGGATCGGTTGGTAGGACATATTCTGAGGCATCAAGGGATCACCAATTTAGTATTGGAGGGCAGCGTGGAGGGTCAAACTCGTAGAGGGAGACCAAGAGATGAATACACTAAGCAGATTCACAAGGATGTAGGCTGCAGTACGTAGTGGGAGATGAAGAGCTTGCTCAGGATAGAGTAGCAGGGAGAGCTGCATCAAACCAGTCTCAGGACTGAAGACCACAGCAACAACAATTGTTTGTGGCATTTCATACTGTGTGTGTGTGTGTGTGTGTGTGTGTGTGTGTGTGTGTGTGTGTGTGGGCGGGCGCGTGCGGGTTTTTCTGCATAATTTAGAGGGCACAGCACGGTATCTTTCAACCCCAAAAAGACGACGCAGTACAGAGAGGCACAACACATATACAAACACAAAATATTTATGTGAATATTTTCATTTGACAATGAACGCGTAGTAAGCATAAATCAGAAACATCTGAGCACCGCAAGGAGAGTGAAGATATCAACCAGCGCTATGGGTGGTCAGACAATGAAACACGCGAAATATGCGTTCGATTAAACCCTAAGGGGTCTGGCGGTCGGAAGTATCACGTTGCTGCGCATCCGCACCAGTCAGTTTGAGAACGATTTCAGTCGTTCGTAATACCTGTGCGAGCAGAGAGCGGAGTGTTGCCGGGAGATGCGGCTGAGTCAGCGAGCGGCGCGCCTGGCGAATGCGGGTCCGGCGTTGCCATGCGACCAGCAGGCAGCAGGAGGCTCGCCTGCCGCGGGTTCTCACGGAGTTTGGTCCGTCGCCAGCCAGGTTGGCGGCCCCGTGGGAAACTGCTCGCCACGGCCGTTCGCGAGTACCGCGTCCCTTACAACTGCCGCGGCCATGCGGCGGGCGGCGCAGCACCGGTGAACCGGCCGGGGCAAATTTCTGCTTTACTTCAAAAGGAGCCGGATACAAATCGCCTACCGGCCACGTAGGTTAAGATTTTCCCTCAGTACGAGTCGAACGAAAATCTCTTCCATGAAACTAATATGGATTCCACGAACTAAGACCTTACGAAACTCAGCTCTTCACCAGAATGAAATTTTCGCTGCGTAGCGGAATGTTCGCTGATATGAAACTTCGTGTTAGATTAAAACTGTGTGCCGGACTGAGACTCGAACTGGGGACCTTTGCTTAACGGGGGATTGTGCTCTACTGACTGAGCTACCGAACCACGATTCACGACAGCACCTCAGTACCTGTCTCCTACCTTCCAGACTTCACAGATGTTCTGTGAATCTTGCAGAACTAGTATCCGTGGAAGAAAGGATATTGAGGAGACGTGGCTTAGCCACAGCTTGGGGGACGATTCGTATCAGCGGACACTCCGTTGCAGAGTGAAAACTTGATCTTGGAAACATCTCCAAGGCTGTGGCTAAGCCTTGTCTCCTCAATAACCTTTCTTACAGGAGTGCTGGTCCTGCAAGTTTCGCAGGACAGGTTTTGTGAAGTTTTTCCAGGTAGGAGACGAGATACTGATGGAAGTGAAGCCGTGAGACGGGTCGTGCGTCGTAGATGGATATCTCAGCCGGCAAGGTAGCTCAGCGCGTTCGGACAGAGGGTTGTGTGTCCTCTACAATAAAAAAAAAACTGAGTGACGTTTTCAAAAATGAACTTGAAGGGGTGTCATAATGACGTCTGCTCAGACGAAATGCCGAGACCAGTGATGAACAAAATGGATTGAAGAAAAAAGTCTCAATCTGTCATACAGTTTTAATCTGCCACGAAGTTTCAACTCCATCTGTTCGTTCATGAGATTCAGAGTGCATTAGACATCCGTGTCCGGGTAGATACCGAGTTCCTTTACTTCGGGAGGACGTTAACTTTGTTGTTTACTGTATATAAATAATCTAATCGATACTTACGACACAGGAAGATAAAGCAGGTCCAGAGCGAACCCGCGTAGCGGCTAAACGACCCTCTGGCTGGAGCACCATCCAACAAGATTGAGGTTTTCAGGACGTTTTCTCACCCTCGTTTAGCCAAGTACTGGGCTTTTTGCCAAAGAAAAAGCATCAAACAGTCGTATGTTTTCAGAAGTTGTTATCTGATTTACACGATCAGTTTCGGCATCTAATGACTGCACTCTCCAGTCCCCTATGCACTCCACGTACAGAGAATCATATACATCGATCCATGCGTAAGTGGAACAGTCAATAGCCGGATTCCGCGAATTCTTTGTAGGAAGTGTTTTTCGATGACTTGACTACAGTCAACAGTTGTTGAATCTTCGAAGTACACACTCCACAAAAAATTCACGGAATCTAGGTTCTGATGGCTCCGATTATGCACGCAACGATGTATCTGATCCTCTACAGGACGTTCCTCGTAATTCCTGTTACAAACTTCTAGGACTTTTGAGGCAGTGAGTAAATAATATTTTGAATAGGAAACCACGTCCGGAAACGTACCGTTTCCGTGCTAAACTTGTTTGAAAACATGTTTGCTAAGTAGGTTTGCAGCAGAGTAGTCATGGTGAAGGGTGCTTGCGTCGGATTGGCTGATATAATTCGACGTCCACCCTACCTCTTTGGTTCGAGCCTCATTCACGTGTCTGAGTGTTAGAGCAAGATGGTTGCGTACACGTTTGCAGAATACGCCGACATGATCCTTCTGTATGGCAAAGCTCACGGTAATGGAAGAGCTGCTGGTCGCCTTTATCAAGATAGTTGTGGACAACGTCCGACTCCATCGCATACCCTACTTGCAACAATTTCACAACGGCTTCGCGGAGAAAAGGCGTATCTCCACAGACAGTAGGCGTGACTGTGTTGCTCCAAGGAGACGCCGTACATCCGCACTGGTAGAGGCCGTACTGCATCACTTTGAAGCAATTGCGCGTGCAATGGATGTTGCTTCCTGCACAGTCTAGTGTGTTATACATTACCAACAACTACATCCATACCATTTCCAACACTCGATACCACCTCCAACAGTTACAGATACGTGAATCAGGCTCGAACAAGGTGAGAGAGGGAGGACATCAGCCAATCCGACGTAAGCACCTCCCACCATGACTACCCTGCTGCAGGCTTACCTAGCAAACATGTTTTCAAATGGCTATAGCATGGAAACGGTATCGTTCTGGACAAGGATTCCTATTCAAAATATTATTTACTCACTCCACTCTACAAGCCCTAGATACTTGTAAGGGGAATCTCTCCAACACACTGTATACATGAGGTTCACAAGGGTCTGAAGATGGCATTGATGGGATGCGGAAACTGGCCGTGTAAACAAAATAATAACTTCTGAAAATATACAGCTGTTTGATGATTTTACTGCGGTAACTATCTGACTGGCCGCTGTCCCGAGTCCACGATGGGTCAACAGAAATACTGTTCTGGTTCACAAATTCAACCTTGTGGACTATGATAAACAACCAGTTGTTGCGTATAAGTTCCTACTTTTTATTTGTGAATCACCGATTTCGATCTACTGCAGAGATCATCATCAGATCTACATTCCTTGGCGGTAGTAGGAATCCCTGTCGTGGAGCAAGCTCGTCCGTACTGGTGCTGAGAACATAGTTTACACGGTTCATAGACAGATTCACACGACCTCCTGTTTAGGTTACTTGGGCGATGGAGGCTAGGTGTCGGGAAGGGCATCCGACTCGAGAGTTAAATAGTAAATAAATTTTGGCAGGTCATAAAAAGCGGCGTCCATACCAAACGGGATAAACGCTACGGAAAAGAAGAAGCATTACCTAGTGGACAGAGTCAGAAGCTCCATAAGGCTGTTATCACATCATGCGATTGTTTGGAAGAAATCAACAACGCCAGAAGACTAGCACAACGTATGAAGACCTGATGAAGTTCAACCATTTATGCAGAGACTGGCAGCTGACTCTGAACGTAAATAAATGTAACTCATTGCACATAAATGAGCGAAGAAATCCCCTATTCTGCATCCACATCAATACTTTGCAAACCACCTGCCAATGCAGTGGAGGGTACTTGTGGTACCATTAACCGATTCCCTCCCCTCCCCCACCCCCCTGTTCACGACTGGCACGTGGGAAGAATGATTGCCGAAAGCCTCCATAAGTAGCTCTGATTTATCGGATTTTCTCGTCGTGGTGATTTCACGAGACGCACGTGGTAGGAGGCAATATGTCGTCTAACTCCTCGCGAAAAGTACTATTTCGAAATTTAAATACCTCTCCTTAATACACAACGCCTCTCTTGCACCGTCTGCCACTGAAGTTTGTTGAGAGTCTCTAACGCTCTCGCGCCGACTAAACGATTCCATGATGAAACGCGCCACTGTTCATTCGATCTCTCTCTCTCTCTCTCTCTCTCTCTCTCTCTCTCTCTCTCTCTCTCTCTCTCTCTCCCTCCTGTCAGTACTAACTGGTAAGGGTCCCAGATTGATGAACAGTACTCAAGATTCACGCTCTGTAAGCCAGTTCTTTAGTGGGTGAATTACGCTTCCTTAAGACTCTGTCTATGAATCTTAACCTGCCATCTGATTTCCCTGCTGTGTTTGATGTGGTCATTCTGCTTATGGTAGCTCCGGATATATAGCCCTAGATATTCTATGTGGATTACTTTTTCCAGCAACAGTGTAGTTGTGCAGTAATGGATTACTTTTTCCAGCAACAGTGTAGTTGTGCAGTAGTGGATTACGATTACCCTATTGCGGACAAGAAACTAGGATTTACCACCTGGTGCTACCTAAAGTAGAATGGCCACAAAATTAAAAGCAGGAAAAGTAGATGCCGGGCTGATTTTTCATCGAAACAATCTAAGCCACTGTAATTCATTTAGAAATAAGTGACTTACAAAACACTTTATCTGTTACCGAGTATTGATCATCAATCTGGGAGCGTTAGTGATTTGGATGAATAGAAAACAGAGAGAACATCCATCGAAGAGCGGCATGTTTCGTTACAGGACCGTCTTAGTCAGCGTGGGAGAATTACGGAGATGTTCAATGCTAAGAGAGAGAGAGAGAGAGAGAGAGAGAGAGAGAGAGAGAGAGAGAGAGAGAGAGATTTGGCAGCGCGGAGGTTTGAAATTGATGTTCCGTGGGAATAGTCTACATTCCGGGAAGAGTCGGGAAACGTATTACTTCCTTCTTCATACGTCTTGCGAAATGACCACAACCAGAATGTACAAGAAATACACTCCTGGAAATTGAAATAAGAACACCGTGAATTCATTGTCCCAGGAAGGGGAAACTTTATTGACACATTCCTGGGGTCAGATACATCACATGATCACACTGACAGAACCACAGGCACATAGACACAGGCAACAGAGCATGCACAATGTCGGCACTAGTACAGTGTATATCCACCTTTCGCAGCAATGCAGGCTGCTATTCTCCCATGGAGACGATCGTAGAGCTGCTGGATGTAGTCCTGTGGAACGGCTTGCCATGCCATTTCCACCTGGCGCCTCAGTTGGACCAGCGTTCTTGCTGGGCGTGCAGACCGCGTGAGACGACGCTTCATCCAGTCCCAAACATGCTCAATGGGGGACAGATCCGGAGATCTTGCTGGCCAGGGTAGTTGACTTACACCTTCTAGAGCACGTTGGGTGGCACGGGATACATGCGGACGTGCATTGTCCTGTTGGAACAGCAAGTTCCCTTGCCGGTCTAGGAATGGTAGAACGATGGGTTCGATGACGGTTTGGATGTACCGTGCACTATTCAGTGTCCCCTCGACGATCACCAGTGGTGTACGGCCAGTGTAGGAGATCGCTCCCCACACCATGATGCCGGGTGTTGGCCCTGTGTGCCTCGGTCGTATGCAGTCCTGATTGTGGCGCTCACCTGCACGGCGCCAAACACGCATACGACCATCATTGGCACCAAGGCAGAAGCGACTCTCATCGCTGAAGACGACACGTCTCCATTCGTCCCTCCATTCACGCCTGCCGCGACACCACTGGAGGCGGGCTGCACGATGTTGGGGCGTGAGCGAAAGACGGCCTAACGGTGTGCGGGACCGTAGCCCAGCTTCATGGAGACGGTTGCGAATGGTCCTCGCCGATACCCCAGGAGCAACAGTGTCCTTAATTTGCTGGGAAGTGGCGGTGCGGTCCCCTACGGCACTGCGTAGGATCCTACGGTCTTGGCGTGCATCCGTGCGTCGCTGCGGTCCGGTCCCAGGTCGACGGGCACGTGCACCTTCCGCCGACCACTGGCGACAACATCGATGTACTGTGGAGACCTCACGCCCCACGTGTTGAGCAATTCGGCGGTACGTCCACCCGGCCTCCCGCATGCCCACTATACGCCCTCGCTCAAAGTCCGTCAACTGCACATACGGTTCACGTCCACGCTGTCGCGGCATGCTACCAGTGTTAAAGACTGCGATGGAGCTCCGTATGCCACGGCAAACTGGCTGACACTGACGGCGGCAGCCGGCCGAAGTGGCCGTGCGGTTAAAGGCGCTGCAGTCTGGAACCGCAAGACCGCTACGGTCGCAGGTTCGAATCCTGCCTCGGGCATGGATGTTTGTGATGTCCTTAGGTTAGTTAGGTTTAACTAGTTCTAAGTTCTAGGGGACTAATGACCTCAGCAGTTGAGTCCCATAGTGCTCAGAGCCATTTGAACCATTTTGAACTGACGGCGGCGGTGCACAAATGCTGCGCAGCTAGCGCCATTCGACTGCCAACACCGCGGTTCCTGGTGTGTCCGCTGTGCCGTGCGTGTGATCATTGCTTGTACAGCCCTCTCGCAGTGTCCGGAGCAAGTATGGTGGGTCTGACACATCGGTGTCAATGTGTTCTTTTTTCCATTTCCAGGAGTGTAGAACTAATACTGAGGTTTACCGACAGTCATTCTTCCCGCACGCCATTCACACATGGAATAGGGATATGGAAAGACGACCGTTCCAGAAATACCCTCCACCAGCCGTAAGGTGGCTTTCAGTATTTAGATTTAGGTGTTGATGCTAATACTGGAATAACTAACAAAAAAAAAAAAAAAAAAAAAAATGGGGCACACTATCTCCAGTTGGCTCAATAAAGTCACATATATCATCGGGATGTTTATTGCATGTGTGAACCTCCAACATGATGAACGAAAAATTCTTTTATTTTTATTCTTTTACTTCTATTAAAATTATTTGTAATTCAAAGTTGCTGAGAGAGAATCCGTTATTTGCGATTACTACTCGTAGTTTCCGACATGACGTCCATTATAAAACCATCGCCTTCATCGCAAGTACTGACAAGTGATTCAACCAATACATTTGCAAATAGCCACAGCTGGTAATGCTGAGTAAGGAGTACGAACTCACCTGCAGTTAATGCTTATTGCCAAACAGCATTAGAAGTTGCCGACTGTGGGAAATTGCAAAATTCTGGTTGTATCACGTGTCGTTAGGATGAAGGTGGTGGTTTGGCAATGTATGTTATGTCCGACACCAGTGACAGCAAATAAAGGCTTTTTCTAAAAGCAACTTAGAATAAATAACAATTTTAAAGTTTATTTCACATTTAATGCTGCAGTTGTCCCACATATACTCCGAAGAGCGCTGACATTCACCTCGTGTAACAGTAAGGGAAAACGAAGCAAAAAATGTTAGCTCAATGTAGTAACCACGCAGTTGAGGCATCATCATAGTAAACACACTAGACAAAAACTTAAGTCACCCTCGGAGGATCTCACGCTGATATCGCCTTTAGCCTTGAAAACGGCTACAGTTCGGAAAAATCGCCGTTATGAGTGCTCTCACCTCTGGGGAAAGTGCGCATGCACACGGCGGTATGACGCACAGCGTATGCGAAATCATGACGTACGTGCGGTTAGCCGCAGGAAGTGCGCTGTATTGGTCGTGGCTAACTGCAACTAGGGACGACACAGGTCTAAACGCGCAGGGCTCTTTCTGTGGCATCAGCGAAATCTCTTCAGGTGGAACTTGTGGTTCAGTCGTGGGTGAACCAAGAAACAATGACTAACGAAATACTTTCACAACGGCCACCAATATTTTACAACGAATAGCCCCTTAGGTTGGGGGGCAGAGGGGATCTCGGGTATAGTTATCAACACTCTCCCCTCACTTTCTCTCACTGTTCCACTCGGAAAGTGCTAGAGGGTAAAACGATGCTACGTAACAAACTTTATGAGCTCGCATTTTTATCGTCATTTCACGAGTCGCTTGTGAGAGGTAGTAATGTAAGATCCTTCAACATTGTTCTGAAGAAGGTGTAGTTATCTACGCCGAAACCTAGGTTAACACTAGGTGCTTTTTTCGCAATCGAGGCGAGTTTCTAGTTTTTTCATATAGGTAGAAATGTGTTTCCTGACTCTTCTGAACTCCAGTTACTGGAATTTTGACAGTGAGGCAGACTACCGACGGTGCAAGTGGACCAAATGGAACTGCAACGCGACCACAACTTAACGTTTTGGCTACATTTGGATAAGAGTCTCGTTGCACTTTGTCGTCCATTGAAACAACTCATTTCCGACAGGCAGTGGACTCAAAACTGTTGGTTTTCATTAATTTTTGCTCCCCAGTAGCAAGCCACACAGTACGTGATGTTCTCGTTTTGTGTTGACAGTTAACGAATCCTCAAAGAAAGCTAGAATATTGAATCAATTCTTTCATCCGCGATAGTGAAACTGCTTCAGCTTTCCAGTCAGCGCGAGTACTTGAAAAATACGAAGTAAATTTAAAAGAAATTTACAGGATGACGTAGAAACAATTCGAGAATTTGCCTCAAAATTTTCGATCAGTCACTAGCAAAGGGGACAGAAACTGAAGGAAAAGTATCTCTCAGTCAGTTACTTTGCTTACTTCGAGGTAAGATGCATACTGTTAACCATTATAACGTATCGCAGAAATTTGTTACTCAACAATTCCTTATAGTTATAAATGTAAATCCATTGCGTACCATAAAATTCTCTTGCATTTCTTTACTATAAAGAAACGAAAATTAGCGATTTGCGTTCTCAGAATCGAATATTTGGGCTTCATGCATCGCATTACTACCAATTAACTGATGGATGCTGGTAATCTTGGAGGGGAGGATGACTGTTGGGCTGCGACACCCGTAACTGACGCATACACGCGTGTTATACTATAGAGATGATGGGCAGAACGTCACCTTTAGGCCGGTTGATGAGTAAGAAGGCTAGGTAATCACCAGTCATTGGTAGCACTTAGCTTCCGAAGCGCCGAAATCCTACGTCTGTCATTCTTTCCGGATCTGGCAGTGGCCTTGGTAAGAAACGTTTTCTCGGACTATTTCATGAGACAATATTTTGCTGACTATAGAAATAGATTAAAGTTTTGTCGGCTATAGATATTCGCGATCGGCTTTTTACCTTCTTGGCAGTGTGTTTGGTTTTCAGAAGGCACAGGTGAAGGCTGGGACCTCTTGTGTCGCGATGACTGGGGTGAAATTGTGTTATCTGAGCAAGCAACTTTCGTTTAATAACTTCTCCACCCATAAATTTCCTGGAATGCTGATTGCTATGCTTCAATTGCTATCCCAAGTCGTCCCAGCAATTAGCTGGCCAGTCACAGCGCCTGAGAGTTTGTGAAACCAGGAATGTAGCTTGAAGACTGTTCTCACCTTGGACAGCGGGAGTACGTGCAGGTGTGACCCAGGAGGAATGCTCAGAATTCAAGGATATGACAGGGACGATGATTCGGAGCAAACAGGTCTACTATACATGAGCTCTAAAATGGATGCCTTAGGAGCTATGAGCACTTATTCATTTTCGCTACTGTCAAACGCATCTCTCTTACTAAAAAAAAGCGCTCATAGCTTTTAAGATAAGCATTTTACAGCTCTTGTTTACTTTCTTCTCAGCTAAACATGGAAAGCAATGATCTTGCAGTAGGAGAGATTTGTTTCACAGTACCGAAGACGAAGAAGTGCTCATTTTAGAGCCCATGTTTACTAACTTTTTTGCTTCGAATAATCGTTCCTGCCACATACCTGAAAATTTACCACTTCTCCTCGAATACATTGCACAGGACACTCATTGTGAACAAATACCTGAAAGAGCAAGTCTTGGTCATAGACAATGTTGAAATGAACACAATGGTTCTTTCTCACGGTAACCTGAATGAATGGTACCAAGTCAAGAACCACCTCCGGACTAAACAACATCCTCCACGCACTGAGGGATGAAAGCCTCACTGGGCCGTGGGTGTACTCGAAGAATTGTGTCGTTTCGAAACCGGATAAGAAATGTCGTATTCACGGCCCGTTCTAAACGCTCAACATAGATACTGTTCAATTTTATGTTGTTTGGAGCACTGGAGACGTGGAGCACGTGTCGCCGTGACCAGTACCACTCACCGGCTTTAAATATCTATTGCATGCACTTCCATTTGCAACGTTCGCCCGACAGCTGGTTGTGACAACCTGGTATTGACCAACAGTAGCATTTTGTCAGGTTTGAAAAGTGTTATCACTGACAAGGTCTGACATTCTCTCCGGTCGCTGTCAGCTTTTCTTTCCATTTCTTTAAAACTATTTTGACCTCCAGATTGTGTACTCTATTTAGCCATCTGAAACAAATTGTTCCAATATACACTGAATTGTGTGAAGAGAATACGTAAATGCATATATACAGATACAAATGCCCATGTCAGAGTGTTGATGCAATAAATCGTTAACAAACTGAGTTAGAAGTAAATTAGACATTGGATTTATCAATTCACACTATATTTGAAATTTCATATCAAGTGAGACATAAAATGAGATTGCTACCATTAAAATCTACAGATTTTCCCCTCTCCTTTTAATGAAATTGACGATCGCTTTATAAAGGTGAATTTCTTTAGTAAACAAAAGAACCTGATCGAGGGAAGTGATATCCCATACTCAGCAGTATTTTCAGAACGTGAAGTTTTTTTACAGTCAAATTTGGGAAACGAAAACAGGATTAGGTTTACATCAGTTTCCGATTCAGAATCGCATTCACATACAGGAGAACCATAAATGTTGATTCGATGTAGACGCAGGGGAAGAGACACGGGGTTGAAGTGGAGCCGAATGATAGTGGAAATCGTTGATCGGTCGACGTGTCCCCTTGTCGGAGTGCTAGGTTGTTATAAGGCATAATAACCACCTTTAGTTTGTTGACACACGTTCCACTTCTCTTTCCGTGGCTCTTGACCTCACGTATCTGTCAGTTAGGATGTTTTCATGAGCACTGTTCCTACGCCGTGTCACATGTCTGGGACTGGTATTCATTTCTTTACGTACCGTTGCACAGTCCACAATGACACTCCAACAAATTGGGCAGCTTCATTCACGGTGTGAATTTGGGCACGTGCAAGCATAACAATTCCTGTCTGCCATTATGTCACTTCTCCACGGCACTGATTGTAAACTACCGTCTGGAACATATTGCAATGGCCGCCATTTGCAGCTTAGTGTAACAGTTAACATGATCGTCTGGTACCAATTCTAAAAATCCCCTACAGCGCTCCAAAGCGAGCTGTGTGCTCATTCAAGACGGTGGCAAATCTTTTGTTCAGTGAGTTTATTACATTGTTACTTGAATACTGACGTGGCAGAAGTCGTGGGGTACCTACTAATATCTTATGGGACCTCCTTTGTTCAGCCAGTACAGCAAATCGTCGTGGCATGAACTCAACAAGTCGTGGAATGTCCCCTGCAGAAATATTGAGCCATGGTGCCTCTATAGCCGTTCGCAATTGCATAAGTGTTGCCGGTGCATGATTTTGTGCACGAACTGACCTCTCGATCATGTCCCGTAAATGCTCGACGTCATTCATGTCGGGTGATCTGGGTCGCCAATTCATTCACTCGAATTGTCCAGAATGTTCTTCAAACGAATCGAAAGCAATTCTGATCCGATGAAATGGCGCTTGGTCATCCACAAAAATTACATCGTTGTTTGGGAATATGAAGTCCATGAATTGCTGCATATCGTCTCCAAGACAACGAGAGGACCCAATCTATTCCATGTAACCACAGCCCCGCCCATTATGGAGCCGTCACCAGCTTGCGCAGTGCTTTGTTGACAATTTGGGTCGAGAGCTTCGTGGGGTCTGCGTCACAGTCGAACTCTATCATCAGATCTTATCAACTGAAATCGTTACTCATCTGACGAGGCCACGCTTTTTCATGTCGTCTAGGGTCCAACCGATATGGTCACGAGTCCAGGAGGGTCGCTGCAGGCGATGTCGTACTGTTTGCAACGGCACTCGTGTCGCTCGTCTGCTGCCATAGCCCGTTAACACTAAATTTCCCGCACAGTCCTAACGGACACGCTCGGCGTACGTCCCATATTTATTTTTGCGGCTATTTCACGCAGTGCTGCTTGTCAGCACTGACATCTCTACCCAAACGCCGCTACTATTGGTCGTTACGGCGTCGGCCAATCCATTGTTTGTTGGTGAGAGGTCATGCCCGAAGTTTTGTATTCTCGGCACACTCTTGACACTGTGGATCCCGAAATACTGAATTCTCTAACGGTTTCCGAAATGAAATGTTTGTGTCTAGACAAGACAGCCTAGATACAATGAGAGGAAGCCGAAAGGCACGCGCTAAGCCAAAGCAGGGTGCGTGAGGTCTGAAACAGGATACGTAATGAATGCTATAAAGAAAAGTACGTAGCTGCTGGAATACTTAACTTTAATCCATCCTTTTTGGTACATCTGGAGCTTGTGGCGATACAAGTGAGACTCTTTAGATACATGCAATGTTACTAATGGTGCCTTGCTAGGTCGTAGCCATTGACTTAGCTGAAGGCTATTCTAACTATTGCTCGGCTAATGAGCAATGCTTCGTCCATGTAGTCGTTAGCAAGTCGGCTGTACAACTGGGGCGAGTGCTAGTCCGTATCTCGAGACCTGCCTTGTGGTGGCGCTCAGTCTGCGATCACACAGTGGCGACACGCGGGTCCGACATGTACTAATGGACCGCGGCCGATTTAAAGCTACCACCTAGCAAGTGTGGTGTCTGGCGGTGACACCACAAAATGTCCCATGCATCTAGCTCCAACTACCATTTCGCGTTCAAAGTCCTAATTCGCGTCGTGTGGCCATAATCAAGCCGGAAACCTTTTCACATGAATCAGCTGAGTACAAATGACAGCTCCGCTGATGCACTATGCCTAGTGACACGATACTACCGCCATCTGCAAATGCGTATATCGCCATTCAATATCTTTTGTCACCTCAGTGTAATGACAATGGACGTTCTGATCAGCGGTGTAATGGCCTGAAGTTACCAAGGACGCGGGGAAAGACTAGCGTGCTATTTGCGACGGTCCTTGAGGAAGAGTCAGCGGAGATGCGCACGCAGGCAATTCCGAGCTGCGCGCGGCACGCATCTTCAATTAGGCGTGCATCACGTCACGCGATATCACACCGCACCGAGGCCGTAGCTCTTCCGTGTTCCCAGCGGCGACGGCGTGGACGATGCGCAGTACTGCTGCAGACGAGGGAGAAAGTTGGTTTCACCCACTCTCGGCACGTCCGGGAATCATACCGTATTACATTACACAGGATGCATCTCGAAAGGTTTGAACAAAATTTGGGGAATGTTTCCTTACAACTGGGCCACTACTGGCTTCAGTGGCGTACTCTATCTCTGTACTCCCCCAGCCACATTACGGTGTGGGGCGGAGGGTACTTTACGTAGTAGTGCCACTTTCCCTTTTCCTGCTCCACTCGCGAATGCTTCGCCGGAACGATTGCCGGTGGACTCAAATATATCTAATTCTATTTTCAAGATCTTTTTCGCGAGATGTAAGTAGGCGGAGGCAATATATTGGCTGACTTGCAGGAAAGCACGCTCTCATAACTTAACAGTAAGCCATATCATGACGCAGAACGCCTCTCTAGCAGCGTCTACCACTTTAGTCGGCATAGCATGTTGTAATATTTCTGACTTAGTCAGCCATCATACTAGGCTCCAAGAAGCTGTTCCCAGAGCAGTGGAGATGCAAGAAGTATATAGATGACGAAATGTGGTGTGAGGTACCTGTGACATGTTAGATTCGGTACCATTGCCGTGAGAAAGACCGCCTGCATAATGCTACTCTTCCGTGATTGGCTGCTGTGTTCGGAGGAAGGGCGCCAAAACGTTAAAGTGTAGTTATTATTGTTAGTTAAACTACTCATTGGAATGCCTTCACTTTTTAATATAAATGTCTCTCAACAGATGACTATCAGTCAGTCATTTTAGAATTATTAAAAACAATTTAAATCAAAAATGAAAGCCTGACGAAATTGCAGAAGAAGCACTTCGGAAGCGTTCGGATCACGCCTTTTCTGGTATGGCACGAAGTGTTTCGGCTGTTCGTCACTCTGGATGAGGCAGTCGAGATGTACAGTCAAGTTGTCTGTGGCAGGATGTGTTTGCCAGTATTCAGTATTAAAAGATTCACTCCGGTAGTCATTAGGCACAGACACGTGCCACAAACAGTGTAAAGATACATTTTCGTAAACATTGTGTTTGATCATGTACTCTGCTGTATCAGAAGGTGTTGCATTAAGATCATGTAGTCTTCTCGTGTGGCTATATTAAAATACGCGAGTGGCATCCCAAAGAAGTGATACATTATTTCAGAACAGAACCTTGCTGAAAGTCAGTTTCAGCCTCAAGATACAGAACCTACGACCTGCGTGCTGTTTTCTGAGCTGGGGACAACAACTTGAAGACAGCAGGTTAGTGAACTATAACAGAACCTCCGTATTCCACACAGCGCAGTGGAAACCACTAGGTGCCTCACGTGTACTGCATGCACAGAACAAATGTGCTCAGTGACACGTCATCTGCAGTAATGCAGAGGAGGTAAAGGAGGATGACCGTTATTAACACCAACAATCAACTCATTCTTCCTTTCTTGCCGTAATGTCCGTAAAATTTCGCGCTTGCTAAATGAAGCTGTAATGAAACGTACTGCTCTTCTTTGGATATTCTCTGTTTCCTCTATCAATCTTGTCTGGTACGGGTCCCACACTGATGAGCATTATTCAAGTATTGGTCGAACAAGTGTTTTGTAACCTACCTAATTTGTTGATGGGTTACGTTTCCCGAGGATTCTTCCAATAATCTCATTCTGTCACCTGCCTTACCCGCTATTAATTTCATGTGGTCGTTCCACTTCAAATCGCTCCGTAGGCATACCCTTCGATATTTCATGGTAGTAACTGCCTCCAGTGACTGTTTTGCAATCGTGTAATCTTACAGTAAACTATCTTTCTGTCAATGTATTCGTAATACGTTACATTTGAAGGTGAACTGCCATTTCCTACACGAAGCGTCGATCCTCTGCATCCCCTATTCCGCGACAATTTTCTAGCTTTGCGACTTCTCTCTATACAACAGCATGTCCGCGAAAACCCTCATGAAACTGACATTATCTACTATGTTATTTACCTGAATTGTGAAAAGTAATGGTGCTGTAACGTACCTTTGGGGCACGCCAAGTATTGCTTTTACGTCTGAAGACTTCCCTGTCCTATGTGTGCTGTTTACTACAAACACTTCAGTCCAGTCACACAGTTGGTCTGATATTCCGAACACGGCCTCTACTTGGGTGCCTGTACTTACTGCTCTCTGTGTCTCGTGGACGAACAGAGCGATCTGGGTTTCACGAGATTGTGATGTAGATTCCTCCAGAGGAGATTTCCGGTCTCCAGAAACGTCACAATACGTGAGCATAAAACAAACTGACAACAGAGGTATAGTCCTTTAGCTGGTGCGTCTACTCGACGACCCTTCTAGAAAACGGTAATGACCTGTTTTTTTTATCTAATCTATAGAAACGCTTAGCTCCTCCAGAGACCTACGGTATGCTGCCGTTAAAAACAGTGGGATGATCTCCAGCACCACGGAGAGTCCGGAGTCAAGAACGCTTATTCAACAGCAAGATTTTTTTTTATTACGCATATTTTCGTACAGGAGGCCGTAAACTACTTAATGGTACAATAAATCAAATGAAATTAAAAAAGCGACTGGTTGCGTATAGCCTAGACCGGTCTTCAGCTTAAGGTGTGATTATACGAGGGCTATTCGGAATGTAAGGTTCGATCGTTCAAGAAATGGAAACGACTGTGGAAACCCAAACTGTTTTATTTGTGACAGTCAGCTATACCTTCCAGCTATTTCTGTACATAGTCATCGCTCCGACAGACATTTGTCGTAGCGCTATACCAACTTTGTGATACCCTCGTCATTGAAGGCAAGCGGTTCATGTGAGCAGAGATGAACATCAGAGGGAGCCAACTCCGAGCTGTGTGTTAGGTGACCGAACATCTCCCATAGGAAACACTGCAGGAGCTCCATTGCCACTGCAATGGGGCCGGCCGTGGTGGCCGAGCGGTTCTAGGTGCTTCAGTCCGGAACCGCGTGACTACTACGGTCGCAGGTTCGAATCCTGCCTCGGGCATGGATGTTTGTGATGTCATTAGATTAGCTAGGCTTAAGTAGTTCTAAGTTCTAGGGGACTGATGACCATAGAAGTTAAGTCCCATAGTGCTCAGAGCCATTTGAGCCACCACTGCAGTGTGAGGCCGCTCAGAAGTGAAAATAGCAGCGTGAAACGATCGACGGGCTTACTAGAGACACTGTCCAACACATCTGTGCAAAACTTCATCGGATTTTTTACTGTAGTTTCCATTTCGGGAATGATCTGACCTTACTTTCCGAACAATCCTCGTAATAAGAAAGCATTCACCACGCACCTTGACAAATTACACGAGCGTTCGTTCAATCTACTCATTCGAGAAAGCTCTAGGGAAACATTAACAAATAACCTATTAACGTTTTTGTGATTACCTCCGAAGCAATCACAATTCAGTCACGATGTAATTTTCTTCTCATACGATAACATCTGCTCCTCACATCAGCTACTGCTGAAGCGATGATGGTGATAAGAGTGGCATTCATTACCACGCAGGTCCTTTTAGACGAATTTATTCGGCTGCAAAACTCAACAGCTTTGTAGGGCATAGTTTATGCGTACCGCATCCGTAGACGCAGTAACAGCAAGTGTTATTTCGTGTTACCTTGGTTATGCAACATGAATGAAATTACTTCTTCAGAGGTTCGACCATGGTGGAGCATAGGTTTGATGTGGAATATTTTTAGGCTGGAAGAGACGAGTTCATATTACGAAGAGGTGGAAAAGTCAGCCAACCAGTTGCAAACAAAGATTTATTAGCCCTTGACCTAGGTTTTGATATTTGTAAAAATATCGAAACCCAGGTCAAGGGCTAACAAAACTTTATTTGCAGCTGGTTGGCTGATTTTTCAACCTGTTCAAATTTGCGTAGTTACTGTTTCGCAGCCATGTTTAAGATCTTGAAATGCATATTATACTGCACCCCTGATTTGTATTGTTTTCGTGGGCTTGTAATATTGAACGTAGGAAGAGGAGGTTTTGTTTTGTTCAGTAAAGCCAGTTAACCAATTCCTCGTCGCCCCTCCGCCTCTGCTCCACCTCCACGGTATTGCCAAATACATCTCTGCACTTTCTTTACTTTCTGTCAATCTTGTGTCGAGTCTCTATTTACGGTATCGCCGACGAGATAATTGCTTTAAAATACCTATGAGACCCCAGTTCCCTCGTATTTGAGGTGTGGAGACTACCAAAGACTATTGTAGACTACGGCAGTTTTCCTACTATCCTTGGTCAGTTCAGATCGTACCCGCTTTACCTGTACGTTGGGTGTGTTGCGTACTTATCGGGCGTTACCTCATCTCGATCGGTTTGTTTACGCATGCGATCAGAGTCTTATCAGATTTCCTTAGACACCGGAAGCGGTGAACCGTCTAGAAACTGGGTAAGGGTACATAAAGGGTCGCGTAAACTACGGAACATTTTTGTCCTACTACTTGAAAAGAGATATTGTTTATAGAAAAATTGAAATTGTGATCGTTTAATTCATGTTTTATTCGAATATTGTTCATTTGTAATGTGAAATAAAGCGATATTTCAGTAAAAACAAAAAAAAGAAAGAAAAAATATATCATAAAGCGCTATAAAACTTAATTCCCTAAAAAAAAGTAAATTTAAAAAAAGTATGACAAAAATATATCAAATTTCGCTTCAAACATGTTTCTGTTTTAATTAACAATTTCGCACTTATCGATAATAATACGAAACTCTTGCCTTTGATCTTGATGAAAATTTTTTTGAACGCAAAATAACAATAACTGTTACATTATTTTTTATGTTCGTGCTCCTAAACTGTACCTGAATCAAAAGTCACGGCTTTGGTTACATAAAAGTGCAGAAGTTACGCGATTAACTAATTTTTTATTACTTGTAAAATGTAATTTATATTCTGTAAGAATATAAAATACACTATGGACTAACACTGAATGATGTGGAGTTCATTTAATTATATGCAAAACAAACAACCAAATGAACAAACAAAAAAAGAAAAGAAAACAAAGATGTCATCGCTCCCATTTCCTCTCTTACACATTCATCAATGTTTCTTTCCCCTATTAATGCTACCAAAACTGCCGGTAATTCTACCATTTACTAAGTCATTCGTGTAGTGTACCAGAACTACGGAACTGGAGTTTTGGTGGAGCGCAACTCTTCCTCGTACCCATAATATTCTAGATAAATCATCCGATTGTTTACAGAGGGTCTTTTTTTTGGCTCCGTAGACTTTTCCAGCGAAGCAATCGACGGTATTCATATGGGGCCTCCAGCGGGAACATAACGTCATCTTGACGATATTTCTGCAGTCCACCTGGCCGCCAGCTTCAGGTGAGTAAGCCGTGCCACTAATAATTCCGGAGAGTTTGTGCGACAGCTCACTCAGCTGAAGATGACGGGGCACGCGAACCGCCGAAACACTGTGCGAGGATGACGTTATGTTCCGGCTGGAGACCCGATATGAATATCAAAGGGCCTTTCTTGCTGCAGTATGTGTTGTGGTTGAAGTTACGTCGTAGCACCAGCGTCGAGGGGTATCGGACTAGAGAGGAGCGTAAGGCCATCGTGAGTCGTGCGGAACCACGAGGTGGGTGAGAGCGGAAGTCCGCTTGTGCGCTTCTGACCCATTTGCTTTCATCGTTAACGGCAGTTCGCATCACTCGGCCTCCTCATTGTGACGTCAGCCTATGCATTCCACAGTATGCAAGTGCACGCATCATATATGTACAAATCTATCAGAGTGATTCAACACTCAGGACTGAGCGATTTCTAACGGGGCGTGGGTGCAGCAATCACAATAGCTCGTCAGTCCCGCTAGATTCACAGGAGTGAACATGCCCACGTCCACAGACAACGAGTTACTTCTCAAGAGGGCACGCCAAGAACGAACCAAGGCTAATATCATCGCTAGTAACTTTGCTTCACGGCGCTGTTTGTTTCTGGCGTCAATAGTGCAGTTTACTTTTTCCCAGGGAGCATTTGATTCACAAAGCTCCAAACCTCTGATTCCGACAAAGCTTTACAGGAGACCTCCATTACAGGACGAATCCAGTAACTGAAAATCCCTACAAATTATTCCCAGTTGGAAATCCTTCTTGTCCACTCGCAGCATGTCATATCCCTACAACCTCGGTGATACCATGAACCATTCACATCTTACGCGACTCCCTCTACATGGAACGGGACGATAACCGCAACAATGTTCCGGTTACAAGCAAGGTGTTTGGGCGTTTTTATCTTCGCTGCCAGCCAAATCACTGAATCGCAAATACCTTTCAAAGAGTTCACTTCACTCATTCCGTGCTTGTTGTGATTTGGCTGAGCCCTTTAAGACCAGCACTTTCCATAAGGGGCCATGAGCGCTTCGAATTCAGTGGGTTAATTTCCAAATTTATTTAAGTATGTGTTGCGCCATTAAGATTGAATACTGCGAAATTGTGGCCGAGCGGTTCTAGGCGCTACAGTTTGGAACCGCGTGACCGCTACGGTCGCAGGTTCGAATACTGCCTCGGGCATGGATGTGTGTGACGTCCTTAGGTTAGTTAGGATTAAGTAGTTCTAAGGTCTAGGGGACTGATGACCTCAGATGTTAAGTCCCATAGTGCTCAGAGCCATTTGAACTACGAAATTACTACAAATAACCTTATAGGTCGGGCAACCACAGTTAAAGAATTTGTACATAATGTTAAGGACAATTAAAATAAAAGATAGTAAAATAGTCTACATTAAACTGAGTGCCGTCCAAATCCGCAGCTGCTGTTTATTGTGTTTTTCCCGGTTTCTTACCCTGGAGGAATATTTTCAGGTCAATAAAACTAATACTTCACGTGCCACGACTTCCAAGGTGCAAGTGCGCGTAAAAGCATGTCACTCCTCGGTAGAACCATGAATGAATTGGTAGATGAACATCCGATCCGAAACGTGCATGATCAGTTAAACATCTCCAAAACTCTGTCATAAGACGAACCCTGACAGCAAATGTGACAATCTACGTCTGATAAGATGAAACCCTTGTCAAAATCCGTGGGGGGAACAAAGAATTAAAAGACCTCCCCGGAGGACTGGTTTTTGACCCACGTGTAATTCCACGATTGGCAGGGCAGTTACCTTTAAGTTCCATACGAAAGGCAAAGAATGGTTAGTTGCCCTATTCCCTTACAAATGCGAAACATCTTTCATTTGTTCTCAGTCCTCAGTGTTAAAGATGCTTTGTGAATCAGCGTCGGTCAGTTCACCACAGTTCCGAATGAGCTACTCCGAATCGCCTGCAGTCCGTTTACGTACCGCTGCCTACTCACAGCTTCTTTAACGACTGTTCCCAAAGAGCGCGCCACAAAGACCGCAATTTCCATGGGAAGCGTCGAGTCTGGAATTCTCCATTTATGGCTCTCTCTTTCCGTCAAGAAGAAGCGGCTCCATCCAGTTCATCTGCGACTGTGAATTTCTGAGAAATGCGAGCAGTGTCAGGTACACCTCAGTTTTTGTCATAGCGAGTTGAGACAGCCGGAAAAACAATTTTAGAGTTAAGGCAAAAAGTAGTTGTATTCTTTGTTCGCTGCACAGTCTTCTGCGAAGCCGAAGCGAATTGGAAGAGCTTTTCTGTAGACCCCTGGAGCGTATTCGTGGTTTTCTCTGTATATTGTAACATTTATTTGTTACACGCTTTACACTAAAGAGAATCATGTCTGAGTCAAAAGCCTGACAGTTCTGAATGCTGGACACAATGTTCGACAGTAGGTTTGTAATTCAGTTTATGTAGAGCGTGTAAGAACAGTCGTTAACACCCCAGTTGTTTGAACTGTGGAAGAACTGATGATGCCGTTTGCACATTTCGTTTTCCTGTATCATCGAAGAATGGAAACGGCACCTTAATAAACTGGTGAAAAAAAATTGCAACACCGAAACATAATTCATGTAGAATAATGAAATTTTGGGAATACATTTGTCTAGGTAACATATTTAAGTGATTAACATTTCAAGGTCACAGGTTAATATAAGAGCGAGATAAGTCACTGTAGTTGTGAAATGCAGGTACATTAATAACCGATGTAAGCGGCAGAATGCTGGATGCAAACGTGCAAGCATTGTGTTGTACAGGTGCCGGATGTCAGTCTGTGGGATGAAGTTCCATATCTGTTGCACTTGGTCGGTCAGTACAGGAATGGTTCAAATGGTTCTGAGGACCATGGGACATCTGAGGTCATCAGTCTCCTGGACTTAGAACTACTTAAACTTAACCGACGTAAGGACATCACGCACATCCATGCCCGAGGCAAGATTCGAACCTGCGACCGTAGCAGCAGCGCGGTTCTGGACTGAAGTTCCTAGAACCGCTCGGCCACATCGGCTGGCAGTACATGGATGGAATGCTATTTTTGGATGACGCTGGAATTGTCATCTGATGATGTCCCACATGTGCTCGATTGGAGACGGATCTGGTGGTCCAGGAGGACAAGGCAAGATGTCTACACTCTGCAGAGCATACTGGGTTACAACAGCTGTATGTGCGCGAGCGTTATCCAGTTGGAAGTCACCATCTGGAATGCTGGTCATGAATGGCAACACAACTGGTCGAATCACCAGAATGACGAACAAATTTGCAGTCAGGGTGCATAGGACAACCTTGAGAGAGCTCCTGCTGTCATCCGAAATCGAACCCCAGACCATGACTCCAGGTGTAGGTCCAGTGTATCTAGCAAACCGACAGGTTGGCTGCAGGCCCTCAACAGGCCTGCTTTCAAACAGAGCGCGACCATCACTGGCACCGAGGCAGAACCAGCTTTCAGCAGGAAACATAACAGACCTCCACCTTGCCCTCCTGCGTGCTCTCGCTTGACACCACAAATGTCTCAAATCGCGGTGGTTTTTGAGTCAGCGGAATGCACTCTACAGGGCGTCTGGCTCGAAGCTGTCCTTGAAGTAGTCGATTTGTAACAGTTCGTTGATTCATTGTGGTGCCAACTGCTGCTCAAATTGCTGCTGCAGATGTAGTACGATGCGCCAGAACTATATATCGAATACGATGGTCTTCCTTGTCGGTAATGCGACGTAGCCGTCCGGAGCTCCGTGTTCTTGCGACTGTACATTCTTGTGACCGCTGCTGCCAGTAATCATGTACAGTGGCTCCATTCCTGCCAAGTGTTCCAGCAATACTGTAGAAGGAACATCCCGCTTGTCGTAGCCCTATTACACGACCTCTTGCAAAATCCGTGAGTTGTTAATAATAGCGTCCTTGTCACCTTAAAGGCATTCTTGACTGACATCAAGTCACCACGTTCATTCTCAAAGTTAACTAACGCTCACCACCGTTACGGTGCGTACTTAAAACAAACCTGATTCACATCCTCATAGTGGTGACAGCAGCGCCACTCTTGTGCTACTGGTGCGAAATCTAAACTGACGTTATCTTTCAGATGTAGAAACATGCCTACCAACTTTCGTTTATGCCGCGCAACTCCTTCTTGCTGCTGTGATTTTCTCCCTTCATTGTATCTTTCATAACTAAAGTAACAACGGGGTGGTTACCTACTTCTGCATCTACACTCCGCCACGGCTTGTGTCGCAGGGTACAACTGGTACCACTACCATTTACCCTTTTTTCTTGATCCACTCACAAATAGTGCTTGGAGAGGACGACAGGTGTTAAGCCTAACTTCCGACTTTCTCATCTAGGTCAGTTCGCGAGATTTATCTGGAAGGAAGTAAGATGTTGCCAGGTTCATTTTCCAATGTACACTCTCGGAATTTCAACACTAAATCCCTCCGTGATAGACTACGCCTCTTCTCTAGCCTGAAACTGTAGTTTGTTTAACGTCTCCGAAACACCCTCGCGTTAACAAACAATCCCATGATGAACCGTGCCATTCATTGTTAGATATTCTCTCTCTCTCTCTCTCTCTCTCTCTCTCTCTCTCTCTCTCTCTTAACGTCTTCGGTGTATGAAATAAATTTCCTTAATGTTATTCCAATGAATCTCAGCCTGACAACTAGTTTTATCTGATCGTTCCAATTTACGTCCCACTGTATGTATACTGCCAAGCGTTTTAAGGCTGTTCCTGTCGCAATTGTTGTATCCCCAATAGTGTAATTTAAAAGTAATGGATCAGTCAGCCTATCCTAGCGCAATACATTAGATTCATGGACCTTGGGGATCAGCTGCTACTCTCACCGCCAACTAGCGTTCCCCAGCGGGTCTACTTGCATTCCGCCGGCCGTTGTGGCCGAGCGGTTCTAGGCGCTTCAGTCCGGAACCGCGCTGCTGCTACGGTCGCAAGTTCGAATCCTGCCTCGGGCATGGATGTGTGTCATGTCCTTAGATTAGTTAGGTTTAAGTACTTCTAAGTCTAGGGGACTGATGGCCTCAGATGTTAAGTCCCACAGTGTTTAGAGGCATTTGAACCATTTGAACTTGCATTCCGATATAGTTTTATACCCTTGACGCTAAACGACAGCATACGGCAGTATCCAAGCATTTTCAGGAAGTCGAGGATCCATATTCATAAATGATCTGGCGCACAGGGCAAGCAGCAGTCTGTGACTATTTGCTAATGATGGTTCAAATGGTTCTGAGCACTATGGGACTTAACATCTGTGGTCATCACTCCCCTAGAACTTAGAACTACTTAAATCTAACTAACCTAAGGACATCACACACATCCATGCCCGAGGCAGGATTCGAACCTGCGACCGTAGCAGTCGCGCGGTTCCGGACTGCGCGCCTAGAACCGCTAGACCACCGCGGCCGGCTGCTAATGATGCTGTGGTGTGTGGGGTGTCGTTGTTGAGTGACTGTAGGCGACAAAATTGGTGTGTTGAATGGCAGTTAGCTCTAAATGTAGAATTTAAGTTAATGTGGTTGAGTAGGAAAGGCAAATCCACAGTGTTCTGATAAAGCATTAGTAGTGTACTGCTTGAGACACTCACGTCGTTTAAATACCTGGGCGCAACGTTGCAAAGCAGTATGACATGTAACGGGCATGTGAGGATTGTGGTAGGAAAGGCGAATGGTCCAGTTTATTGAGAACTTTGTGAAAGTGTGGTTCATTTCTGTAGGAGACCGTGTATAGGACGTTAGTGCTACCTATTCTTGGGTATTGCTCGAGTGTTTGGGATCGGTACTAGCTCAAAGGCGAGCTGCTAGTTTTGTTACCGGTTGATTTTAACAACACGCAAGTGTTACAGAGATGATTCTGGAACTCAAATGGGAATCCCTGGAGGGAAGGTGATGTTCTTTTCGAGACACGCTACTGAGCAAATTTAGAGAACCAGTACTTGAAGCTGACTGCAGAACGATTCTACTGCTAGCAACACACATTTCCGGTAAGGACATCGAAGACTATAAACGAGAAATTAAGAGTTCATACAGAGGCATATAGACAGTCTTCTTGACCTTACTCTGCAAGTGGAATAAGAGAGTGGTGCAGTGTACCTATTGTCAGGCACTGTATGGTGACTTGCAGAGTATGTGTGTAGTTGAAGATTGTAGTATCAATCTAGGCGCCATTGTCCATGGTCCTCTGAATCACGTGAACTCACTGAGCGAGCTGAGTTCCACAAGACGTCTATTTGCGGAATCCATATTGACTCCTACTGGGAATTCGTTTCTCCGGAAAAGCCATAACACGTTAGGACAGGGCGTGTTGTATATGCCTAAAACAGGCTGAAGTCAACGATACTGCCTACACTTGTGTGTATCTTACGATTCTTCCAGTGAATACTCCATTCTTTTTAACTCCCTGAGCCAGTCACTGTACTACCTGAATTACTGGTAGCACTTAGAACCCATGACTGATTCCTTCCGCTGATTTAACATGATTTTTTATAACCACCATTCTAGATATTCTACGGTTCTTAACCGTCAGCACATGAGGTCTGCGTGTTCTTGGCTTAACGGTTGTTGCTTCCTGTTTCTACTTCACTGTCACATCAGAAAGGGTCAACTTGGGAAGCGTTAGTAGGGTTGAAATGTCGCTGATGGATTTGTTACTTAGGGTACAACCAATGATTAGTCAACGTTCGAAGTCAGTGAGCTCTCCTAACCGAACCATTCTGCTGTTTATGCTCCTGTATAGACAACAGTACATTCCCCGCAGCATTTTATACTGATGGATCCGGCTGTCATGACAATCAACTGCTCAGTTCCGTATTACTACGGGTGTCCGGATTCTTTTGATTAGACAGCGTGCGATTCAAACGTTTCTGCTTAAGTTTCATTTCTCTGTTACTATACGGTCATACGATTTAGCGCTGTTATTCAAATTTTTCAAAAGTCTCAGAAGTACACTCTGACATTGTGGCCTACTAGGCAATTAAGCCCCAAGTCTCAACTGATAAAATTTTATAATGTTAGTTGAATATTTAAGAGGACGAACGGGAATCTGGCTTACAACCAGATTGTGTTTCGGATCAGAGTTAGCCACTTTTCAGTTTCTTGAAGATAAAGCGTTAACATAAGACGTCCATTAAGTTTCCAAGAACAAATTTTTTTTGTTTGATTTTTTCTGGAATGAGGAAGTGTAGAAAGATTAGGGTTCGACGCCGTATATACCAAGCGGTAGAGATCGTCGAAGAACAGAAAGAGGATAGAAGAAGAAACTGATCGTGGCTTTGTTACAAGAAATCCTTTAGAGTTTCGCTGCAAATGATTCAGTGAACCTACACCATTTATTTGGAGCCTACTGAAGTTACGAAACGCTTGCACTGTGCATACATTCATTCTTACGATGGCTGAATTAACTGTCTTTTTCGCCATATACTCGCGGCTATTTTGAAGAATAATTAACCAGCTGCACTTTTCCTCATTTGCAGACTTAGAAATTTGAATAAAAGGCACCCGACTATGAGATGGATGTGCGTAAACGTGTAAGAGTGAGTACTAAACAACAGTTTTTCGTGCTGTTTTTTTCCGAATCGTCCCAACCTAGGAGTTGGTAAATTAATATATGAAAACAACAGAAATAGCAACTAAATGTGTTTGTTCAGAAGATGGGCTCCATCTGTCAAAGAACTAATTCTTTTTTCTGAGAAGCGTGATGGTCCGCAGCAGGCTGACGAAATGCGTCCACCACGAGGCAAACAGCCACGGGGAACCACTGTGACGTCAACAGGGAAATCGAGGAAAATTGCTTCAGCTCCACAGTCGCCCGTGCTTCTGCTGTAGAGACGTGTAACGGTGTCCGGCCCTTACATAAATCAGTCACACAATGCTATTTCTGAACCTCTTTTGACTAATGGATGACATTACCATCTTCCGACGACACACACACACACACACACATACACACACACACACACACACTCCCTCATTCGATTTGAGCACATATGTGCGTGGAAGGGGGTGGAAGGGCAAGGAGTGGGGTGGATGATTATCAATACATCTCGGCGCAAGTATTAATTTCTTGCATAAGTTCGTAGCATTTTCCTGTAAGTTTAGTAAACACAAGAGATACACGTAACAGAAACTTCAGCTGGAGCAACTTTTCGATTCCATGACAGTAAAAATCACGTAGTTGTGATGCGAAGAACTTACCGATCCATGTTGGAAGTGTACTTTCATCCGGGAAGGAAGTTCCTTGAAGGTTGTTCGATAGAAAGCGGAAAAGGTGAAAATCTGAGGGCGCAAGATCAGGTGAGAATAACTTGGGAGCGGAATGACTTCCCAACTCAACTCTTGTGAAGTGTTTTTTGCCATTCTAGCAGAATGTAAGTGGGCGTTATCGTGGAGTAGCATAATTTAGTGTATTCTTCTTGGTCGTTGTTCTTGGGTTGCGTCTACAGTACGTATCAGTCATTGAAAATAAATGTCAACAGTGATGCTTACACGTCGGTGAAGTAATTCGTGATACATCACACCGTCGCTATTCCACCAGATACATAATATAACTATTTGTATGAAGAGTTGCTACTTTGTTCGGGCTCAACCATTCCGTTTTTTTCCTTACGCGAACATAAAGATACCGTTTCTCGTCATCAGTAACGATACAGCATAGGAATGGTCGCTGTTGTTCACGAACCAATTGATGACGAGGAAGCAATATGGGTACACGCTGATTTTCGTGATTTTGACTCAGAGCGTGAGATACCCATACACCTGATTTTTGAACTTTCCCCATCACATGCAAATGTTGCGCGATGGTGGAATTATCATACTTTATCACATTTGCCAATTCTCGAGTCATTATTGATTAATGCGTTTAAACGATCGTCATGATACCCCGAAGGTCTTCCTGAATGTGGAGAGTCACTTATGTCAAAAGAGGCCTCCTTAACAAGAGAAAACCATTTTTTTTGGTGTGCTCTGTTCAGTGCGTTATCCCCACACACGGGGCAAATCTTTCTATCTGCCTACACTGCTGTCGTCTCTACTGAACTGAATCAGAAGAATACGCCGGAAATGTTCCGATTTTTGCGCCTTGTACTCCATTTTCTAGCGTCCACAGCTCCACTCACAATCTCCAATGACAAAATTACAATAAGTAGCAGTAGTGAACTACAAATAAATAATGGCTGTTGACGAGTAAACCCACAGCAACTATAATACCAACATGCAAAACCAAAACGCTACGAACTTGTGCACCAATCTAATAAATTCGATGCAAATACAGATCATAGTACGAGGTGCATTCAAGTTCTAAGGCCTCCGATTTTTTTTTCTCCACACTGGAAAGAGATAGAATCATGCACATTGTTTTAAAATGCGGCCGCGTTCATTGTCAATACGTCCCAGAGATGGCAGCACCCTACGGCAGATGGAATTTTACCGCCAGCGGCGAGAACGAGAACTGTTTTAAATACTTAAAATGGCGACGTTTTCCTTACTTGAACAGCGTGCAATCATTCGTTTTCTGAATTTGCGTGGTGTGAAACCAATTGAAATTCATCAACAGTTGAAGGAGACATGTGGTGATGGAGCTATGGATGTGTCTAAAGTGCGTTCGTGGGTGCGACAGTCTAATGAAGGCAGAACATCGTGTGACAACAAACCGAAACAACCTCGGGCTCGCACAAGTCGGTCTGACGACATGATCGAGAAAGTGGAGATAATTGTTTTGGGGGATCGCCGAATGACTGTTGAACAGATCGCCTCAAGAGTTGGCATTTCTGTGGGTTCTGTGCGCACAATCCTGCATGACGACCTGAAAATGCGAAAAGTGTCATCCAGGTGGGTGCCACGAATGCTGACGGACGACCACATGGCTGCCCCTGTGGCATGTTTCCAAGCAATGTTGACGCACAACAACAGCATGAATGGGACTTTCTTTTCGTCGGTTGTGACAAGGGATGAGACGTGGATGCCATTTTTCAATACAGAAACAAAGCGCCAGTCAGCTCAATGGAAGCACACAGATTCACCGCCACCAAAAAAATTTCGGGTAACCGCCAGTGCTGAAAAAATGATGGTGTCCATGTTCTGGGACAGCGCGGGTGTAATCCGTACCCATTGCGTTCCAAAGGGCTTTACGGTAACAGGTGCATCCTACGAAAATGTTTTGAAGAACAAATTCCTTCCTGCACTGCAACAAAAACATCCGGGAAGGGCTGCGCGTGTGCTGTTTCACCAAGACAACGCACCCACACATCGAGCTAACGTTACGCAACAGTTTCTTCGTGATAACTTTGAAGTGATTCCTCATGCTCCCTACTCACCTGACCTGGCTCCTAGTGACTTTTGGCTTTTTCCAACAATGAAAGACACTCTCCGTGGCCGCACATTCACCAGCCATGCTGCTATTGCCTCAGCGATTTTCCAGTGGTCAAAACAGACTCCTAAAGAAGCCTTCGCCGCTGCCATGGAATCATGGCGTCAGCGTTGTGAAAAATGTGTACGTCTGCAGGGCGATTACGTCGAGAAATAACGCCAGTTTCATCGATTTCGGGTGAGTAGTTAACTAGAAAAAAAATCGGCGGCCTTAGAACTTGAATGCACCTCGTAGTGCGTTACCAGCATATTTCAGAAACTGCCTTCCACTCCTCTTTGTCTGGTTTTACTTAACCTTGTGTATATTGATTTTTATCTAATAGGTAATCACTTGCTAACATGGAAGTGAAAGCTTCATGTTTAAGGAAACTACTCGAACAGTTGTAGACTGTAAAGAGCCTTTATCACATTCGTACGGCTCGTTATTTGTAACTTTGTTTAAAGCAATATTTGAGAATTAGGGAATTTTTTTGTAAAAATTTCATAGACATGGCCTCTGACAGATGATTCGCGTCTTTTCAAAATACATGAATCTTGCCATTCGCCGGTTTCGTGTTCGTATTCACTTAGTGAGTCCTGGTAGTTTCCTGTGACTACTGAAGACCAGTTCGTTAAGGTCACCGCGCAGCTCGCCTTGAACCTACGCACGTGATTAGCGTCTGTTGGTTTGGCACACCGACCATTGAGTGTGGTATTAGGGGGTTACCCACAATGGTGTAGGCAACTGGCAGGCTAGTTCTCTCATCTATGCCTCATACACGTAGCCTACTGCCAGTTAATATACAGCTTTTTCCCCTTAACTGACGATTTTGGCGGCAGAGCGCACAAGACCCCAGCATTAAAGCCACTACGAATCCGTTAATTGACGATCACTTGCCGTAAGTTTTGCCACAGTGGGGTTAACTCAGAAGAAAAGGAAGATACGAATGAAACAAAAGTGGCTCTAAGAAAATAGAGATACTTGAAGCTTCCGAGGTGCGAAAAGGAGTTACACAAGGAGACGATCTTTAGCCTATTTTGTTCAGTTGTGTCCTTGAGGAGGAGATCTGAGAAAGGAAAGAATAATTCGAAAAGTCCTCAGTAAATGACCATGTGCGACTGGACTGTAAACATAAGAATCTTACAATTCAGTGTTTAGTTTTTGTCGTCAGTCTTGCAATAAAGTCCGGAAACAGAGTAATGGTAACAATAAAAAAAAGATCATTTTTAGCAGAATCGTAGGAAAGAAAACTTGTCTTCAAATATTCAATATCTTTCACAAAAACAGAATATATGACAAATATAAAATATGCTCCGAAGTATATAAACAATAAATACGGAAAAGTTTCAGCAGTCAATTAATTTAAATAGTAACGCAGAAGAACAGCCGTGATGGTGAGATTAATAAACTCACGGTAAGGGCGATGGATAGGCCTTCCAGTTCAGTAAACATCTGTACAATGTGACATCTCTTCTCAAGAGAAGTTACAGAACTATATTGTAGAATCAAAATCAGAATATATATGCAGTCGTATATGTCTGGGTTTGACTAAGACGGGAGGAATACGAAACGTGGAAATGAAAGAGATAAATCCAAAAAAACCTATTTGGACCAGTAAACAACAGTGAATATGGGAAGAAGTAATGAAAATCTGTAGAAACAAACTTAACAAAATGCAATTATGAGAAAACGTCTTATGGTCATCTGGTTCGTAGGGATGGAAACAGAATACGTGAGACAGTTTTTGAATATGTCAACTGGAAAAGAAAGTTCCTTGGTGCAAGTGGTTGTAAGAAATCACAAGTGATCTGAAAGAGATGAAGAACGTGAATTTCTTAACAGAGATACCTTTCGAAAGAAGGTTTTAGAGTCCAATGAAAAATAAAAACAGAAAACAGGAGAAATGTGGTAAGAAGTTGTAAACAATGGCACTCTGACAGAATGAAATGTCATTTGAGAAACTGGATGTTAGAAATATTTGTGTGGTCCATAGAAGGCCCCAATCGACAAAAAAGAAGGCGACTCCATTTATGACAGTGACTATCACTATGTCTATGAATGTACAGATGACGCCATTTATGGCAGCGCTAACAGTACTGGAATGTACAGATTATTCCACACGTCACGTGACGTCTATTTAGGTTTACGGCCAGCTACTGATCGCTGCTCCAGTAGCCAATGCTTTTCACGGCCTTGTGATGTTTATCAACAACGTGCTGTCCCTTTGCAGTTAATGCCACGATCTGCGAACAATTCGAAGCCGTCCGGCTCGTTCGTAAAACCTGTTTTACACGAGAGACTTCCTGGTCAAAGTCTTATACTCGTTGAAGTACGCGTAATCAGCTGCCAGCCATGTCGCGAGTCCTAAAATATTGAGTATGCTGCATACTGCGCATGCACAGGTACAAGGGGCCGTTAGCTTTGTCTGCAAACGTCGGAAGTTAACTTGTACTCACTGGGCTCTCTGGTATTATAGCACTGGATTTCGTGCTTTTTTGTTTCCGTAACAGTGGAAAGGTTGCACAAGGACTTGGTATTTTCCCTACTAGCGTTCAGCCACATGAGAACACAAAATTAGCTGCGTTTTACAATGCCTGGACAATTTCAACTATCAGGCATGCGGAGGGTGTACAATACGACCTTTGTCAGGAATACCGACTACTGATTTAACTTTTGTCATTGATCTATTATATTTGCTTGTTCCTACATTTCGATTTATTGATAAAACAAGTGGTTCCTCTTAATTTCAGTTTCACTATTCAGGTGCCAAACGGTACAACACGCGCAATTTTGCCTCTGATTTGTACACGAAAACGACAGTTCGTGACAAGCGAGAAACAGTGCAGGAGTCTTCCGTGTTTCCCGGGAAGTCCCGCATTATAGCAATACCTTTTTAATCCTCCCGTACTCTTAGTGACCCCCGGTTTTTTCCGCATATTTCGTCAGAAATCACTCTTGTAAATATTAACTCCGCGAAGTACTATCGATAGTACAAGTTTCATGACAGACACATCACGAAAAGTTTTCGTATAATAATCGACATTATTGTCGACATACAGTGTTTTCTGCTTTTGCTTCTATGGAAAGAAACCGCGGAGCGAAGGACGAATGACACGGTCTACACATCTAGAGGAGTCGTGAGAGGGGGAATGTTAATGTTTACTCGTTTCTCGATATGAACAACAGACGGAAGTAATAAGGACTCGCACAACAGTATCATAAAGACGTTCATGTTTAAACACGCTCGTTACGTTGTTTCTCAGCTGGCTCAAACTACAGAACGTTTCATAATGCTTCGAAAGAGTTTTTTTTTTTCCTTCATGACAAATAGATCGACTGATCAGAGAAGCAGCAGCAGCTTAGAACTTATTAAATGAGAGCTTATGTTTAAAATTAATTTTGAAGATAATAGCAAAGAGTTTTTTAATTCTGCAGCTTCTCTAAGTAAGTACTTGTAGGGGGCACAGTTGTTAAATTTTATTGTGATTGTATTCGTTTGTTATTGTTTTGTTTGGATTAGATTAGATTTATTTTTCATTCCATACACCCAAAAATGAGGGAACTCTTATAGGTATGGAAGACCTCGAAAGACATAACACAGTCTAACAAACATATTTAGAGCGCTTGAGCGTAATACTCATTTCTGAATTTATGCCACAAATGAGTCTTATTACAAGCTTTTAGACTCTTGAAAACTTCGTCTCAGTTTGTGGAGTGACATAAAAATATGGCACCGTACCATATAACAGAGTAAATGTAAGCAAAACTGTCAATTTCCTTAAATATTTTTGTCTCCTAAGTTAACCATTCCTAGAAAATACTACGTAGTTGTTCAGCTGAAGTATACTGCGAGCAGATATCTCTTAAACCTCCCTAAAATCGTGATCAGATGGTAGTCATCTCTCTTAATACCATTTGGGCGCCCCCTCCCGCCGGAGGTTCGAGTCCTCCCTCGGGCATGGGTGTGTGTGTGTGTTGTTCTTAGCATAGGTTAGTTTAAGTTACTTTAAGTCGTGTGTAAGTCTAGGGACCGATGACCTAAGCAGTTTGGTCCCTTAGGAATTCACACACATTTGAACAACGTTTGGGCGCCCTAGTGAAGTGCCGAGAGCGCTATAGAAGAGCCATTTGGCACAAGTAGTCGATTGAGAAAGTCGATTGTGTAATTCAGGCTTAAGATAAAACTGAGACGACGTCGCAGACAAGGTGACTGTTACAATGCCGCGAAGAAGGGCGGAATTGCAGCGTAGTGGTACTCACGACTTCCGTCGTCTCCGGAAGCGGGGGTGGCGTCGGGCCATCGGTAGCGGCGACGGCGACGAGGGTGGCGGGCGGCGGGGGCGTCGTGGTGGTGGAGGCGGTGGTGGCGGGCGGCGTTGTGGTCGACTCCTGGTCGGCGGCGGTCGAGGCCGCGAGCGCGACCAGCACGATCGAGAACAGCTGTGGCGCGCGACTGAGCATGACGGCGAGTGGTGGGCGCGCTGCCGCTGGCCAGCTTATATAGGCGAGGTCCTCTCTCCCTCCCACCCCTCCACCCTCTCCCTCGCGCTCGCGAACGCCACCGCGGGAATCTTCCGAGAAAGCTCTGTTTACACGGTCGGACGCCACCTGTGCCCCGTGTCCTGATTTACGATCTCTGGCGGCAGCTTTGAAGTCGGCGCGGTCCTCCGCCTGTAATGGGTAACACATCGGCCCGAGGAGTGTTCCTCCCTCTTCTATTTTTTCTGGTGATGTGATGTCAAATAATTCACGGTGCGAGGTTCTCGGCAAATTTTTGCAACTGAAAGAGCGATTTCTGGATCGTACCTCGTTTTCTGTTTAGAGTGCATTGCTCGTCTTCGCCAGTTCTTTCGAATATGTGTGGACCGACGCAGTCCAGTCACGTTACTATGACTATCTGCTAGATGAATATGTACTGCGTGTACCGCGTACATAGGCAGGACCGGTTTATTTGTCCAGGGGACGCTCAGACGTTCCTTCTGCCAGTGGCTCGGAGCTTCCATACCGTCACTCCAAGTCCCCCTCTTCATTAAATGAAACAACAAGTTCACTGTTACCAGTCACCGTTTTATTTATTTCCACGACGCGTTTCGAAGGTTTAAACCTCCACCATCGGGTGGATATTCATTAGTAAGTATTACATTTGTGTGTGTGTTGTGTTACAATTTTTGGAGGAACGTGTGGCACTGCCTAGTGGAGAAACAAGACACTATTTCAGAATACGGTTTAGGATTACTTTTGACAAAAAATTAAACTGATACCTAATGGTAAACAGTAAGTAAGTAAACGAGAGTACTTTCAGTGGTCACAGGTTCCTTTTGCTGTCGTAACACATCACACGTATACTGCCACATTTGTAAACAAATATGGCGTCTGGAATCAGCTGGGTGCAAGGTTCGTATAGCAGAAGAGAAGACATGATCGCAAAGTGCAAAGAATATACATTGTAACAACATTATTGCAGAATAATTGTTTTAAGCATTTGGCGGTGTTTGTTTTGAGGTGTCAAATATAGGTGTGTGTACTTCAGGTGGTATATAAATCTAATTCTGACAAGTTAAAACAGCTAAACATTCGTACTCGTTTATACAATCAGGTGATGTGTTAAAATAGCTTAAACTTCATACTTGTTGATAATAATTAGGTGAAATGTTACAGACTTTAGTTACAATGATCATATTGGCTACAACAGTAAAATCATACATACATTACACTCTTTGATTGGAATTAATAAACAGATGTGAGGTGAGGGGCTGGAGGCAGAAGGAGAGGTAGAGAGAGGGAAAAAAGTGTGTGTGTGTGTGTGTGTGTGTGTGTGTGTGTGTGTGTGTGTGAGTGAGTGAGAGAGAGAGAGAGAGAAGAGTGATTATATGAGAGCAAACATTTACATGACAAGGGGTCTTAAGATTGCATGTTGCATATATTAGCTGCCTAAAGGTTGGGGTAATACATTGGTCAGTGCTATAAAATATGCAGATAGATATACATTTGTGCCAGTAGTTGATGTACATACAGTTTCAAGCTGACAAGGGGTACAAGCTGTTGGTATGATGAATTATCTGTGAATGAGGTCAATCTCTTGTACTCTTTGGAGCTGTCAATATTTATGATAAATGTTATGTGTGTGTGTGTGTGTGTGTGTGCATTTTTAAGAGTGTAGGCAGTTGTTGAAAATGGAGATGATACTATTGTAAATATTGTCATTTTTGTCATTTAAGATGGACTCTGGTTGTTTCATTTGATGTTTGTGTATTTGGAGTGGTTCAAGGATGTCTGGTTTTCTGCCTTTTGGTTGGATGTGTAGGATGCTAATACTTGTGTTGTTAACATGGTGTTTTGTTTCATGCAGGTGGTTAGCTATTGCTGATGTGTGATATTTTTTGTTTTTTAGTGCTGCCATGTGTTCCTTGAACCTAATCTCAAATGATCTGCCTGTCTGGCCTATGTAGAAGCAGTCACAGTCCATTCAATTTTGTCAACACCTGTGTGATGAAGTGGGTTTCGTGTGCCGATGTTGTGGGGTAACTTCTGTCCAATCCTGTTGTCAGTTGTAAAGGATATGCTTATGCCTTTTCGTTTGAAGACATTGGCAATCTAGTATGAAATGTTACCCAGAAAGGGGATTGTATGGAAGATGTTATTTTCTTTTTGTTTTTTGTGTTGTGATTCCTTTGCCATTATTGAGTGTTTTAGAGTGTCCACTATGGAGCTGTTATAACCATTTTCAATAGCTGTTTGTGTTATTATTTCAATTTCTTGGTCACATTTATCTTCTGAGAGTGGTAGTTGGATAGCTCTATTAATAATGTTCCGGAATGCTGCCATTTTGTGTGCTGCGGGGTGGCAAGAGGAGTTGCGAATTGTGGTATGTGTTGTGGTAGGCTTTCGATAAATTTCAAACTGATGTCTGTTATTCTTTATTCTAATGGTAAGGTCTAGGAAATTTATACTGTCATCTTTTTGGTGTTCAACTGTGAATTTTATGTTTTCATGGGATTTGTTGAGAAACTGATTCAACTCGCTGATGTCATCTTGCCCTCTTCAGCAGATACTGGCCCTTCATCTTCGGGTGCCAAAGCACATAATCATCCCCAGTATGCTCCTGTGTCCCGACGAGACGTATTTTCGATCATCAGAGATGTATGTAGTAATGGTATGACCGTCCTTTATCTTTTCGGAAATCGACATCAGAAAGTGATCGATTTCTGGACGTTTTTGCTAACACAAAAACTCATAATGAGACGACACGATAAATACCAGTCCATTTCTGCTAACTATTTAGGGAACCTTTTTTCCAACCCACCCTGGAGCTAGTCCCCAGTGAGCGGGGTTGACAGGTGAAGCTACAATCTCATGGCCACCAAAGGCTCGGCATGACTCCAACCGATGTCTTCAACACGAGCGGTTGCCGATTCGTTTCCGCACACTAGGAGCACCTATGATTTTTTTCCTGCTTTCTATGCCGATGCAGCCATACGTCACGCACTGCTAAGGTAGCTTACCTGTGAACGCCTGGAAAAATAATAAACATTTTCATAAAGTTTACATGGCTCTACCGAGCGGTTCTAGGCGCTACAGTCTGGAACCGCGCTACCGCTACGCTCGTAGGTTCGAATCCTGCCTCGGGCATGGATTTGTGTGATATCCTTAGGTTAGTTAGGTATAAGTAGTTCTAAGTTCTAGGCGACTGATGACCACAGCTGTTAAGTCCCATAGTGCTCTGAGCCATTTGAACCATTTGAACACGGCTCTAACCAAAAAAGACGAAATCTTAGTAGGATGAAAACTGTAGATGTAGAACAACAGGGATATTTCTTCCTGAACCATTTGATATATGAAACTTCCTGGCAGATTAAAACTATGTGCCCGACCGAGACTCGAACTCGGGACCTTTGCCTTTCGCGGGCAAGTGCTCTACCATCTGAGCTACCGAAGCACGACTCACGCCCGGTCCTCACAGCTTTACTTCTGCCAGTATCTCGTCTCCTACCTTCCAAACTTTACAGAAGCTCTCCTGCAAACCTTGCAGAACTAGCACCCCTGAAAGAAAGGATACTGCGGAGACATGGCTTAGCCACAGCCTGGGGGATGTTTCCAGAATGAGATTTTCACTCTGCAGCGGAGTGTGCGCTGATATGAAACTTCCTGGCAGATTAAAACTGTGTGCCCGACCGAGACTCGAACTCGGGACCTTTGCCTTTCGCAGGCAAGTGCTATACCAACTCACGCCCCGTCCTCACAGCTTTGCTTATGCCAGTATCTCGTCTCCTACCTTCCAAACTTTACAGAAGCTCTCCTGCGAACCTTGCAGAACTAGCACTCCTGAAAGAAAGGATACTGCGGAGACATGGCTTAGCCACAGCCTGGGGGATGTTTCCAGAATGAGATTTTCACTCTGCAGCGGAGAGCCCACCTTGGAGCTAGCTGTAATCTCCCCAGTGAACGGGGTTGACAGGTGAAGCTACAATCTCACGACCACCAAATGCTCGGCGACTGCTTTCCGAAGGCATGTCTCCAACCGACGTCTTCAACACGGGCAGTTGCCGGTCCGCTTTCTCACACTAGGATCATCTTTGATTTTTTTTCTGCTTTCTATGTTAAAGAAATGAGGTGACTGGTTGGTTGATTTGGGGGGGGGGGGGGAGGCTAGGGGGAAGGGACTAAACAGAAAGGTCATCGGTCCCATCTGATTAGGGAAGGATGGTGAAGAGAGTCAGCTGTGCCCTTTCGAAGGAACCATCCCGGCATTTGCCTGAAGCGATTAAAGGAAATCACGGAAAACCTAAATCAGCATGGCCGGACGCGTGTTTGAACCATCGTCCTGCCGAGTGCGAGTCCAGTGTGCTAACACTGCTCCACCTCACTCGGTAAATAAAGGACTTTTCTATTATTCTTTTTACACTGTATAACTGAAAAAGACCCAGACAAAATTGTTTCCTTCGTCACCTGTATTCTGTAATTTCTAGTCAATGGATAAACTTTAGTTTTAGAGTAAGTGCTGTCTCATGAAAGAACTATGATTATGTTCATGTAGATAAATATGTTTTGTTAACAGCATTCCTAACAGAGGAACTGCATTCTGAAATGCTGGGAAACCGTTCTTGTAAAATAAAAAAAAAATTGAAAAAAGGTAAGGCGGCCGCTCGCGAAAAGCGGGAAATCCAGGTTCGAGCCCCGGTCTGGCACAAAACTTTTATCCTCGTCATTTCCTTATACAGCTGATGGTTGCGCGTATTCGCAACTGCGAATACGTTTCATGTATTAAGGCAACTTGCTCTTGTATCAGTTTCAAAAAAATAGATTTCTGTTTTTCAAATGGCTCTGCGCACAATGGGACTTAACATCTGAGGTCATCAGTCCCCTAGAGCTTAGAACTACTTAAACCTAACTAACGTAAGAACATCACACACATCCTTGCCCGAGGCAGGATTCGAACCCGCGACCGTAGCGGTCGCGCGGTTCCAGACTGTAGCACCTAGAACTGCTTGACCACACCGGCCTGCTTCTTGTTTTCATCTTAAATCGATATTTAAGGTTTGTTTGGACAAAATTGTGGTTAAAAGAACTGAATTGATCATCAGGAAGCTGTTTAAAAATCAACTTAAAGATCTCTCGGTGTACGTCCACATTCATGTTCCTGCTGCTTTCACCTGTGGTCATCAGACCCGGGAAACATGTAGTACACAACTGTTTTTCAAGTTGACAGCTGTGTTACAGGATACGCTTCGCAATGCTATTCTGTTTCCGTTGTATATCTTTGGTTCTAGAGCGTTGTTTTCCTCATAAACTTTTATGTAGTTTGAGTTGTTGCTCTTTTGTCATTCTCTATTTTATTAGGCCTGTAATTTGTTTTAACGAGAGGTGTGAAGTTCTAGAGTTGCTAGAATTGTATTCTGGGTTTAATGTGAGAGGAGAGTGGCCAAAGTAAAAAGTGGGTCCTTGGTGCAACTAAAGACGCTAGAATCACAAGAAAAAAAAGAAAAAGGAGAGAGAAGATGAGGAACATGTAAACCAAGAAGATTACGCAACTGGATTGTATTAGAAACAACAGAACTGTGTCGGAGATCAAATATAGCTTTGAACTGAATTCACCGAGAAATAAATTTTCTGATATGTTTATTTTATGCTCAAAAAATATTTGAATTAGAGGTTTGAAATTGTTTGGGATGTTTCGGGGTAATATTTGGCACGAAGTAGACTGGAAACACTAACGCATAATCAACAGGAAGGGAAATACATATTTATTAATTATAAAAAGTAAGTAAGCAAGACAGACCGTCAGTGCATAGATTTTAATTATGGACCGGTGTATAAAAATGAAATTTACTGATCTTCAAAAAAAAAAAAAAAAACGTAATAAAGTCAGCGTGAGAACTAATGTGATTATATATCAAATGCAGAATGAGATTTTCACTCTGCAGCGGAGGTGATAAATATCTCGCGTAGTGGAAGTCCTAGAGCGAGAAAAGTCTGCATGGACATAACTATACTCCGTAAGGAGAAGTTTGTTATACAATAGCGCTGGTTCAATGTGGGCCAGGGCGATCGGCGGTTGACATGAGTTAGGTGAGAGTTCAACGACCAAAAGTCCACTGATACTGTTGACGCTGTGATTGCGTAACTTCAAGATCGTACATACTTAAGGAGCTGTATCGCACGCGTGGTCACTGACCAGGGCGAGATCCCCTCTTCGCTTGTGGAGTATGACGCTGTCATACGTGACCTTGAATATTTATTTATTCACAGTATTTACTCAAGTTCCGTAGGACCAAATTGAGGAGCAAATCTCCAAGGTCATGGAAAGTGTCAGTGCATGAAATTACAAAATAAAAGTAATAACAGATAAAAATAAAATGCTTATGTACCCTAAAAAAGTCAAGCCATAAGTTTAGGTAAGCAAAATCAACAATACAACAAGAATGAGCTTACCTTTTCAAGGAACTCCTCGACAGAATAGAGTGACCCAGGAGGAAACTCTTCAGTTTCGATTTGAAAGCGCGTGGATTAATGCTAAGATTTTTGAATTCTTGTGGGAGTTTATTGAAAATGGATGTAGCAGTATACTGCACACCTTTCTGCACAAGAATTAAGGAAGTCCGATCCAAATTCAGGTCTGATTTCTACCGAGTACTAACTGAGTGAAAGCTGCTTATTCTTGGAAATAAGCTAATGTTGTTAACAAGAAATGACAGTAGCGAATATATATACTAAGAGGTCAGTGTCAAAACACACAGACTCGTGAACAGGGATCGGCAAGAGGTTCGTGAACTATTACCACTTATTGCCAGAACCTCTCGTTTCTGAGCCAAAAATATCCTTTTAGAATGGGAAGAGTTACCCCAAAATATAATACCACACGGCATAAGCGAATGAAAATAAGCAGACTAATTTTCGTTTCGAATGATCACTTACTTCAGATACCACTTGAATAGTAATAATGGCAGCATTATCTCGTTGAACAGGATCCTGAACGTGGGCTTTCCATGAAATTTTACTATCTATCTGAACAACCAAAAATCTGAACTGTTCAGTTTCACCAATCATATTCCCCTCCTGTGAAATTAAAACGTCAGGTTTTGTTGAATTGTGTGTCTGAAAGTGTAAAAACTAAGTTTTACTGTGATTTAGCGTTAGTTTATTTTTTACAAGCCACGAACTTACGTCACGAACTGCTCTATTTGAAACCGAGCCAATGTTGCACACATCCTTTGCTACTATGCTAGTATCATCAGGAAACAGAAATATTTTAGAGTTACCCGTAATACCAGAGGGCATACCAGTACTGACAAAATAACGGAAGGGCGCTTGGATCCGACGCGCTATCACTGTAGAGTTAGGTAAAAATTGTGAGATGTGAGTTATGTGGGATGCCATGTAAATGTTAATAAACTGCACCTGTTTTAACATGTCCATTGCTAGCAATAACTGAAAGCCCGACCTGATGTTCTGAAGAAGACGCCAGAAGCTAATCGCCGTGGTGCGACCGTGTCTCGAGTAAAAACGATTTCAAGACAGCGTAGGGTCTCCATAGTTCGGAACGGAGCCGTACTTTCATCAAGGTCATTGCGCAGAATTTGACGACGTTCGTATGGCTACCCGCACCGCCCTGTATTGTTCGGTCCACCGTATTGACTCTTGAACATCCTCGTGGGTAAGTACATAAAGACGAGGTCGTCTGCATAGGTGCGTCATTTGAATGTGTGTCCTCGCCAGGTGATCCCTGATAAAGTTAGTTGAAGATCTCAGAGAAACGATTGTAGTGCGAGCGTGCACACGATCGATGAAAGGGACCAACCCTGTCGGACTGATCGTGCAATCGACACTGGTGTCGTCATCCGTCCATTGACTATCACCCTCGACAAAGCGTCACGAAGTAGGCGCATGATTAAGAGGACGAAGGCAGGTGGGAAAGCCATCCGTTCCCTCATCTTCGCGAGGTAGGTGCGGTTCACACGATAGAATGCTTGATCGAAATCGACGGACATCATGACTCCCTGCAGTCGACAGTTTCAATGGCGATGACGTCTCTACAATCACATAGCATTGAGTATATTAGTATCTCCGCCCATGGACGTCTGTGCGGGCGACAGGACCTGCACCAGGTAGATCACGTGCCTCCAGAGGGTTAGTGTATCGGATTAATTCCACCTTCCAGAAAAGCCGTTGGTGGCGGCGTCTTAAGGGACAGTAGATCTTGGTAGATTTCTCTTCATCGCTGCAACATTAACTCCTTGAAGGTCATATAAAGTTCTAATGGCAGGCCGTCTGGTCCTGGCGATCGATTGAAGGCCCCCTCGGCAAGCGGATCAGTGATGTCTTCTGTGGAGATGTTTGATATAAGGGAAAGCGCCGCCTGGCTACCAAGGGTACGATGGACCGTCTGTAATATATCTGTAAGTGCCTCAACGTGGGTCTTCTTCGCAATAGAAGTGACGATAGTGAGCTTTGAAAGCTATTGCGATGTCCGCCTGTGATACCAACAGTCGGTCGCCACGCAAATCTAAAGACTAGGTCAGCGCATGTCCATCGCGTCTGAGATCCGCGACGACATGATGCACTGGGGGCGTTTCTCTGGTGTCGCTGTCTTAGCATAACTCTCGGACAGCTACACATTCCAAGCGGCGCTGAGTGAGACCCTTTATCGTGGCAGTGACGTGTTGAACCTGGACGTGACGTTTCGGGGATGGCGAGTGTTCCATAAGATCCCGGAGGATCACGTAGTAAAATAGTATGTAGAAATATTGCGTGATGCGTCTTTCACAGGATTCCCATGTGATCGCGACCATTCGTCGACATTCCGGTTCCCGTAAGTAGGCAACGTTAAGTTTCCATGGATCCCGACTGCGTAATATTGTTTGTCGTCGGAGGTTGATTACGCGCACATACAGGGCGACAATTATTGAACTGTATGAAATAAAATCGTCATAACCTCTGAACGGTTTGCGTTAGGATGTTCAAACTGCACGGTTGGTCGAGGGGCTTCTTGGGAATTAGTGTGTGCATAGTTTAGCGACGAAGCCCGCTTTCATTTGGATTGGTTTGTCAATAAGCAAAACTGGCGCATTTGGGGAACTGAGCAATCCGCATTTCGCGATCGAAAAGTCTCTTCACCCTCAACGGGTGACTATGTGGTGGGCAGTGTCTAGTCACGGAATAATCGGCGTGATATTCCTTGATGGCACGGTGACTACCGAACGGTACTTCAAGATGGAAGATGATTTTATCCCCATTATCCAAAGCGACCCTGATTTCGACACGATGTGGTTCTTGCAAGACAGATCTCGACTCTATGTAAGTGGGAGATGTTTGATGTTCTGGAGGAGCACTTTGGGAATCGCATTCTGCCTCTGGGGTACCCAGAGGCAAGTGGCATGGCCCTCAATTCGTCGTCATATTATCCGTATCTGAACACATGCGACTCCTCTTTGTGGGGCTATAATAAAGAAAAGGTGTACAGTAATAACCCCAAAAGCATTGCTGAGCCGAAAACAGCCATTCAGGAGGTCATCGATGTTCCGACACTTCAGCGGGTCACGCAGAATTTCGCTATTCGTCTGCGTCACATCAACGCCGAGGATGGCAGGTATATCGAACATGTCATAACCTAAATCCGAATATCTGTAGTGACTTTACATGCTGTATAAAGTGTGTACACGCCGTAGTTTGTAATTAATCTACGTTTTTTGCATATAGTTCAATAATTTTCACCCTTTAAATACTATGGCACGAGAGAGTAGAAGGACGTCCGAAGGGAAAGGGGAAGTCACGTAGCGCGATCCAATAGACTGGTTACATGGCTCGTGATGTCTGTACAGGGCATGTGTCTACGAGACTGCGTCGACATTCTAAGTAACGGAGTTCGGGGCAGGCAGTAAAATTTGGATGTTGGTCCTTCCTCGCGAGAACGCAGCTAAAATTTCCGACGATATTATGTGCTCATATCGTCCCAGGAAAAGCGGCGTGATTGTTTCACAACAGAAATGTGAGCGCTCTCGTCTTTGATGTGTGCCAGATGGCTCATAAACATTCACTACTCTGATCCCACGTACTGTTAGCGCTAGGCCTCGTGCTGGCTGTATGTAAGAAAGGTCTTCTACTGTAATCGCTGCTCCTCGTTATTCGTTGATGGCGGGGGTGACGTAAGCAGTATAACCATAAAGTCGGCCAAGTCTCTTGGAACAGGGAAATGTCAACTTCCGCTGCTCGTACCGCGTCACTTAACAACTGAAGTTAACATGGGAACCCATCAAATTTAGTGGCAATTCTGTGCGCCAGTGTTGGCAGCGCTTTACCGTGCACTGTAGTATCGGGGCTAACGAACGTAGTAGGGTCTTAAGCATTGTTTGTCTCCTGATCATGCCCGATTCACTGGGGCGGCTTGTGACTTTTCTTCGTCCGGTGGAGGTTCAGGAACAACGTCGTCCACCCATGAAACGGGGCAGTCTGGTCCGATCAGCGCTGATGCTGGAAGTGCCGTTGGCATCAGCGTGTCCGTGATGGCAGCGTGGAAACCCGTTGGGGTCGTCCTTCCCGTGATGAGGTGGGTATCGGAAACTGCTCATGTGATCGTGTGATCTCATCCTGGGAATCATCTGGTTGGCACGTGACGATTTCGTCTTGGAAACATGATTCCGACTCTGCCATCATTGCCAACTTCCTCTTGTTGCGTAGTTTTGGTGACCTATGTTTGCTCGGCTATGGTTCGTAGACGGACAATGGGGTGGAGTCGTCAAGTTGAGGAACGAAGGCGGCAGTAGGCACACCCATGGCATCGAGAGCCATGTCACCTTCACGTCTGTCAAGATCTCATCCGGCACTAGCATCGCCGGTCGTTGTTGTAAACGGTCGAACTCGTCTCGTCCTGTCTGTAAGCTGTGAAGGACCGTGTGGAAGTTACCCTGTAGGCGTTTGAAGGGCATCGGGTCTCAGTGCTGCCACGTATATGTGTGGAAGGGATGTCATAGTCGTAAAGGGTGAAGCTTCGTAGATCCGCAGCTATGTAATTATGTAATTCTGCGTCGCACATGTCCTGTTCCTTTTTTTGTTTTGAGTCATCAGTTCTGACTGATTTGATGAGGCCCGGCACTTGCAACCTACGTCCTCAATTATTTTCCTCTACAGCTTTTGCCTTCTACAGCTCCCTCTAGTATCATGAAAGTCGTTCCCTGATGTCTTAACAGATGTCCTATCATCCTGTCTTCCCTTCCTCTCCGATTCTGCGCATAAACTCATTCCTTACCTTATCAGTTCACCAAATTTTCTACATTCGTCTGTAGCACCACATCTCAAATGCTTCGCTTCCCTTCTGCTCCGGTTTTCCCACTGTCCAGGTTTCACTACCATACGATGCTGTGCTCCAAAAGAACATTTTCAGAAATTTCTTCCTCAAATTAAGGCCTATATTTGATACTCTTGACTCTCTGGCCAGGAATGTCCATTTTTCCAGCTCTAGTCTGTTTTTGATGTCCTCTTTGTTCCGTCCGTCATTTGTTATTTTGCTGTCTAGGTTCGTGAATTCTATAACTTCATCTAATTCGTGCTAACTAATACTGATGTTAAGTTTCTCACTGTTCTTATTGCTTTCGCCTTTCTTTGATTTACTCTCAATCTGTATTCTGTACTCATTAGAATGTTCTTCAGTTTCACTGCGGATAGCAATATCGTCAGCGAGTCGTATCAATGAGATCCGTTTGCCTTGAATTTTAATTCCACTCCTGGACCTTTCTTTTATTTCCATCGTTGCTTCTTTGATATGCAAATTGAACAGTACGAGCGGAAGACTACATCCTTTTTAATCCGAGCACTTCGTTCTTGGTCATCCACTCTTATTATTCCCTCTTGAGTCTTGTACGTTTTATGTATAACCCGTCTCTCCCTATAGCTTACCACTATCTTTCTCAGAATTTCGAATATCTTGCACTATATTACATTTACGAACGACAAATCCTACGACCGTATCTTGATTTTCCTTTAGTCTTGTTTCCATTATCAACAGCAGCGACATAATTGCCTCTCTGGTGCCTTTACTTGTCATAATGGAAAACTGATCGTCATCTAGCACTTCCTCGGTTTTCTGTTCCATTCTTCTGTATATTATTCTTTTTTACCACATGAAGAAAAGGTCTTTGGCTGCCCATCGTATATGACTGAATGACTATGACCCAGCAACCGCCAGCGAAGAGGTAGAACGGGACATATGTCTTTAGCTCAATGCGTACTTGCCGCACTCCGTTCAAAACTGGATATTAGTGAAATGTGCTCATTTCTCTGCTACATGTCCGAGTTGTGTTTCATAAGGGTGCAGTGCCACCATCACGTCTTATGCCAGCATTTCGAGTTCGGTGATACGGAGCGTTCATAATCCCAGGCCGGTATGTTCAACAATTACTGGGCCGATGTAGCCGTCCGAATGCCGGAATTTGAGGCCATGATTCGTCCGTTCTAAACCACGCAACTAACAATGAACAGGTGTATTCCGATGATGTCTTCATGGGGGATCTTCACTTCATCACACGGATATTGTGCCGGCCGCGGTGGTCTAGCGGTTCCAGGCGCGCAGTCCGGAACCGCGCTACTGCTACGGTCGCAGGTTCGAATCCAGCCTCGGGCATGGATGTATGTGATGTCCTTAGGTTAGTTAGGTTTAAGTAGTTCTAAGTTCTAGGGGACTGATGACCACAGATGTTAAAATAAAGTCCCATAGTGCTCGTAGCCATTTGAACCATTTTTGAACGGATATTGTTGGACGGTGAGTGCTTTTGGTCGCGCAGCCATTCTATCGTTGACGGTAACACGCGCGAATACCGCTGTGAGGTGAACAACCGCGAGGCACAGGCCACAACGAGGAAGTAAACAGCTGCGTCCGCACCGGTTGGCCTCGGATGGTGGACTTAGCCATTAGGCTATCAGGGCAGGACTGACGGCCAGATCCAAACTTCCTTATGTCGTCAGTCATGTGTCAACAACCTGTACTCGTGCATTCGTTAAGCATATCATTGTACAGGGGAGATATTTTAATTGAAAGTCGCTTACCCATTGTCAGCGGATAAAAATGATACTGCAGTGCCTGTGTTGTTCAGAAGTACGAATCAATACTCCTTCAGGAATGCATGTCTGAAGGAATATTGCATCATATTTTCTGAACAACACAGGCGCGGCAATACTGAAGTTAACTTAAACCGTCGTCACATGGGACGAGGCAGCTAACGTTGACGTGAACGCTAACGGGAAATCCAACGTCAAGATGCACAGCACCGGTGGCAAATGGGCCGAGTTGGTTAACGTGATTTTGCGCTCTCAACGCTCCCGAGTGGCAGTTGTCTGCTTTATTTGGCTCGCAAACTACACAGTTTCTTTACGAAACTGGACGCGTGTAAAATTCTTACGTTAGCACCATTAAAACGCACATTTCCTCCCTTGTCAATATGCTACACTTGGTGTTCTATCTGCAGTATACATAAGTAAAAACTTCAATATCCTTGAACAGGTAATAAGACAAAAAGGAAAGATACATGTCCAGTCAATGAGGACATCAGCTTATAAAAGTTCGCAAAATCGACCAAACTCAGCCGCGCAGGTTTAGCCGAGCGGTCTGCCGGCGCGGTAGCTCAGCGTGTTCGGTCAGAGCCGGTTGGCCTCTGTAATACAAAACTGAGTGGAAGGATCAACCACCGAACTTGAACATGACGTCTTGCGACGTCCGCAACGACCAAACACAACGATCAATAACGAACAAAAAAAAAAAAAAAAGAAAGAAAAAAAGCGGTCTAAGGCGCTGCAGTCGTGGACTGTGCGGCTGATCCCGGCGGAAGTTCGAACCCTCCCTCGGGCATGGGTGTGTGTGTTTGTCCTTAGGATAATTTAGGTTAATTGTGTAAGCCTAGGGGCTGATAACCTTAGCAGTTAAGTCCCGTAAGATTTAACAAACTCACTCCTGGCGGAGAGCGCACTTATATTTACAATAGCACCCCCTGCAATGCTTCGCAGTTGCTAAATATGTAAGGGAATTGAATATATATATCATAAACTCCTCCTCCACCTCCACTTTTATTCCCATTTCCTCCTCCTCCTCCCCCATTTTCTGCCCTCTTACCCGTCTCTCTGACCTTGAACCTTGTTTATTGTTCAAGACACAAGGCAATTAAACGCATTAGCTTCCAGTGGGCATTGATTTACATAAACAGGGCAAGCTGAAAATTTGTGCCAGCAGGGATTCGAACCTAGGGCTCCCGCTAACTAAGCAGATGAGGTGGCTACTACGCCATCCGGACACAGTGGTCACCACAACCACAAGGACTGCCCTAGCACGCATCCCATCACACCCATGTCTGGAAGAACAGAGACCATACATGTTCGACGTCTGTTCAAAAAATTCCGGAACTTTGTCCACAAAGCTTACCTTTTACTTATTGCGCATCGTCTCCTTCGAAGTACTCCCCTCCACAATTGATACCACCGCTCCCAATGGCGTTTCCACATCCGGAACCATCTTGGACCGTGCGAAGCGCCGTCTACGAATTTTCTTTCATATCCTTTATCGTCGTAAATCTTGGTCCTCTCAATGAGGTTTTCAACTTTGGAGAAAAAAGCCCGCAGGGGCCAGGCCTGGAGAGTACGGAGGATGAGGCAGCACAGAGATTTCGGTTTTTGGCTCTAGTGCGCACCAAATGAGATGAACGTGCGGGTGCGTTGTCGTGATGCAAAAGCCATTTATTGTCTCGCCACATTTCAGGCCGCACTCCAATTTTCTCGCAGGAGTCGCAACACGTCCCGATAGTACCATCGGCCCACAGTTTCTCCCTGTGGCACGAATTCATGATGAACTAATCCTTCAAAGTCAAAGAAAGCTATCAGTATGGGTTCGACATTTGACCTGACCTGACGAGCTTATTTTGGTCTTGGAGAACCTTTCCCGGCCCATTGTGGAGACTGAAACTTGGTATCAACATCATAAGCGGAGACCAACGTCTCATCAACAGTTACCTATGATTCTCTTAAGGAACATCTCTCATTTACACCATCCAATATCTGTTCACAGATTGCGAGGCGAAGATTTTCTGGTCTTGACTTATGAGCCGTGGGACGAACACGATGCGTTCCAAGATGCTGTGTCAGGATTACATGACATGATCCAACTCAAATATTACGTTCTTCTACAACTCTCGGACAGTCAATCTTCCATCGCACAATTTCGTTGACGTGCCTGAAATGAGCGTAGTCGGTAGACGTCGAAGGGTGTCCTGAACGGCGGTCATCTTTAACTTCCGTCCGACCATTTTTGAATCGTGTGAATCATTCGTAACACCGAGTACGGCTTAAACAGTCATCATCGTAGTCTTCTTGCATCATTTGGTGTTTCTCTGTAAAGATTTCTTGAGTTTCATCCACAATTTAATTGCTCCTCTAACTCTGCCATTTCGAAATTCGCACGCTGTGCGACACAACGTTCTATTCTATGCAGCGCTTAACAATAACTAACGGACATACAACAACGAAACTTCCGGCAGTACACGATAAACACAGGCGTGAGCAGAGATGCCATCCGTATTTCGCTACAACGCACTGTTGGCGCGAAATTACGAATGTTCCGGAATTTTTTGAACAGATCTAGTATATTGTTTATTTTTAATATGAACGAAACCTTGAATGGGAATTGAAATCGCTTAAAATGAATTGTTCAATCGGCTGGGATCATAGGTATACGGTGTAAGAGAGAGAGAGAGAGAGAGAGAGAGAGAGAGAGAAACACCTACCCGGCTGCTGGATCTGCGAGGATAGTAGCTTCAATGGGTGCGTTTCTTACAGTTTCAATCTTCGAAGCGGTCTGTTTACCAAGTTCCGGACGCTTAGATTCCGTAGTGGTATTCTGATCACAAGCCGATAAGCCATAAATACAACTTTCCTATTTTCTGCAGAACTGACGGTAGGAAGGAAATAAATCAGCACGCTGTTGTGTATACAATTTGTGTCTGAAAAAAACATATCAGGAGACAGAATAATGGTTCAAATGGCTCTGAGCACTATGGGACTTAACATCTGAGGACATCAGTCCCCTAGAACTTAGAACTACTTAAACCTAACTAACCTAAGGACATCACACACATCCATGCCCGAGGCAGGATTCGAACCTGCGACCGTAGCAGTCGCACGGTTCCGGACTGCGCGCCTAGAACCGCGAGACAACCGCGGCCGGCGTATTTTCTTCCTCGTAGTCTGTTTTAACTGAAGATCTGTACGTTGTCGGTTAGAACGTATATAGCCTACGTCCTTCCGAATCGTATTGGAGTATTGTTGGAGTATTGTGTAAGAATTTGAGGTAAATCAGTCAAGAACTTTTCGAGATTTTTGCGTTATCCATTTTTAATATTACACACACACACACACACACACACACACACACACACACACACACATATATATATATATATATATATATATATATATATATATATATATATTATTGTACACAGAAGCGACAGATGTCATACAACATAATATCATGTCGGACCTCCTTTCGCCCGGCGCATTGCACCAAGTCGACGTGGCACGGACTTTTGCAAGTCGTCGGAAGTCCCCTGCAGAAATATTGAGCCACGCTGCCGCTTAGCTTCGACCATGTACCAAAAATGTATGGGCGATATGGGTGGCCAAATCACTGTAAGGTGACCTCTCGCAATAAGTGCAAAATCCACTTCGAGCCCCGGTCTAGCACAAATTATCATATGTCACCAAAAGGTGAAACATCTGAACCTAACGCAGATGGCGCCAAGTTCTTCGCATTCAGCTAATTTATTTCTATATAATTTCGAACGGCTGTCAGTCATCATCGATGTAAACTTCCCTAAGATTCCTTACAGAAGTTATCCGCAATGAGAGCAGGAAATGTTCGAAGAAAGGCAGGACAGTGTTCAGCAGGAAAATGAAGGAATGCAGGGTGAACAGAAAAGCTCAACGTACTGACAAGGAAACAGCTATTAAACTTCGCTAATAAAATAACAAGTGGCAGACGACAAAAGTACAGCTAAAACTCAAGCTGCCCAAATGAGTTAAAAATAATAAATAAAACTGTTGTTTAAATTTTCCATTGTTGACAACACATTTATTTTATACTAACTGTCACCCGCAGCTATGCTCACATATCATTAACTTTGTGATGATGAGTAACTAAGCTACCATATGTGCAATAACGTCAGCTGCCCTCAAGTGCCAGCCTGTTCGGGTAAGTGTAGCTTGTGATGTACAGTCATACCCAAAAGTATCCGAACGACCTGAATTGCATTTCACCTGATTCGCATGCAACCCACATAACGCAGCTGTCTAGCAGGTCCTCTAATCGCTCCTTGGTACAGTCGTTTGACTATTGAAAATGGTTCCAACAAGTCACCACTAGAAAGCACTGCTCTGTATCGCAATAACTCAAGATGTTAAGTAATACCACGATACTAGATATATCAGGAAACACCTTATCACAGATAAGACTGTCCTTAAGGCTTGTAAGCTCATATTTATTGCAATAATTGACATACCTGAAATGTTACCACTCTCATTATTACGTCAGATAGGTAATGCACGTAGTACGTTCGTCGTATTCATGATTTCCTCTTCAAAGTAACATACCGTACTTGTTATTTAACACAAAATGACACTAAAAATTTAAGTTATTCACGAGCAGCTAGTTGAGAATATGTATGAACGTCAAATGACACGACGAACCGTCTAGTTCTGCATATGGATTCAAACCCAGGTCATGCAGACTGGCGGAAACTAACAGTCATTCCTGACTACTCATACAGAGAGTGGTATACCTCGATTTTAGACTGTATCAGTTAGCAAATATCAACTTTAAATTACATAACGTAAACATGTTCAACAGACGCGAATTCCTACCCATCATCTATTGTCCCTGTTAACGAACTACGAGAGATGTTAAATATTGCTTCTTCACAAGCAACTTACTTGAAATGCCGTGAGGTAAAACTTTGTGTTGGACAGGCATTCGAACCCAGAACCTAGTTGGATTGTTATCGAAGGTCAATCAGCTGTGACGTATCAGATTTTCTCGGCAGTAGCTAGATGTTTTAACTGAAATGACGAGACGAAATATTAATTTTTTCCTTCCCAGGACTCCAACCCGGCACCTATCGCTGTTATATTCAAGAGAAAACGAACGTTAAATATGGGTTTGTTACACCAGCAGCGACATGTGAGCATGTTTGAATTAGAAATAATATGACGAAGAGTTCAGCGCTGACTGGGAATCGAACCCCACACATATCGTTGTTGACTACAGACAAACAGACGTCAGCTACCGAATTTTTCCACCAGCAGCTGGGAATAACATCCTTGAACATACAGTGATCACGCAAATAGTTATATGTCTCACTGGGAGTCAAAAACGTCAGATATCGTTAGTGTTGACAACGAATGAAAATGCATAAAAAATCAAAATTATTATCCACCAGAAGATCGGTGTTCTCACGCTAGAGCTTGATAATTCACAATGAAAACCTTAGTGCCGGGCCAGGATTCAAACCCATTCACGCGCAATATCTGGAGATGTTGAGGAATCTGCAGTTTTGAGCAAACAACAAATTGTAGTCGAGCTGTATTGTCAGAAGGGATCAAATTCCGCGTTAAGGGCGGTCTGAGTTGCATTCCCAGTTCAGAACCAATTTCATCGGCATACAGAAGCTCAAATAAAAGATGGAATAATTGTCCTGTGACCCTACATAGCGTTTGTTTCGTCACTAGAAATAAATATTCTGCTGTCTGCTGAAGTTATCAATTTAATGGAACTTTGAACATACTTCCCTTCACTTCTCAACTCAAAATAGAAGCATGTGGAAAAAGGGCAGCAAATTAAAATAAAAAGGGAATGTGTGTGTGTGTGTGTGTGTGTGTGTGAGAGAGAGAGAGAGAGAGAGAGAGAGACAGAGAGAGAGAGAGAGAGCGAGAGAGAGAGATAAATATAAAAAAGACTGAGAGAGAGGGTAAAAAATTGTTGTAAAGAAATTGAGTACTGGTATGTAAAGAAATCTTTCATTAAAATGACATGTTCCACATCATTATGAAATGTCGTATTCATGATCTATGGAACAAGCATTAATCTAATCTAATATAATCATATCACGTTGCTGACTAGCCGTGAAGAGTCATGAATTACCGAAATTTTCGCCAACATCAGTAACCAAATCCAAACCTGAAAATAAAAGACGACAGTTTTTGTAATAAACCAGGACTCCTATCAAGACCCTTTCATGCCTGTTAACTAACTACGAAAGATGTCTGATATACCTCAATTCAGAAGTAACAAAGCGTGTATGCATATAAAGATGATGCGCATTATGCGAAGTTCTGTGACGGAGATACGAAGCCAACACGTAATCGTATTGTTAACTAAGTAAAATCAAATGTTATGTATCCGTTTTTCTTACTAGCTGCTAGGTGTTTGAATCTAAAATAAAGATACAAATTTTTGTGCCTGAGCGACAATCGAACCGCACCCCTATCGTTCTTCTTTATCGTCCACGAATATAGCCTAAGTTTAAATTGCTTACTCACCAACAGTAAGATGTGTTCGTGTTTGACCAGTAATTGTTGGCGACACATGAACAGACATTAAAAATTCACGTTAATTTTCAGTAGCAGGCCGGTGCGCACGCGATAGGGCTTGAAATGAAATTATGAATATTTTTGTACTGGATCAGGATTCGGACCCACATACTTACCTTTGGAGGAGACCTAGAGAAGATTTCATATTTGGGAAAAGGAACGAAATGATTGAACTAGTGTTACGAGAGATTTAGATCCTCGAAAGAGGAGATACGAATTCGAATCACAGTCCAGCACTAAATTTTTCAACGTCTCTAGTTCAATCAAGTGCAAGTAAAATAAGAGACCTGTTCCTTTAAATGGCTATCGGTTCATCAAATAAAATAAAATTTTCTAATGTAAGTTTACTGGCGACAGTATTTCTGTTTACCATGACCTTCACCTATGTCATTTCCCGACGTAAACCGGCTCTGCCCAGTTGGGAATGAAGGAACGTAATGTTCAATGCGGATTCTGGATTATAACATCTTTCTCTTGAGGTTACCAGAGGTAAAGTAAATCTGTTTGTGCCTCTTAAAAATAAATGCCTGAACCCCGCATTGCACTTGTGGTAGTTCGTTCCATCAGACCATTGTGGCCACATTTCCCAGCCTCAGGAGTGTGCTGTAACGGATGATGTGCTTGGCTTACAAAATTAGTCACGGTGGAAAAGATGCAAGTCTATTAAATGGGTAAGTAAGTAGAAGCAAGCTTCTGACGTGGGGATTATGCTATTCTCGTGTCAGCAGGATGTAAAGACTCTTCTAGGCATCATAGCCTCGATGTGAAGCCCTTTTGAAATTTTCACTAATTTAGGAAATTTCTTAGTTCGAGAAAATCCACTGTGAAGTGTGAAGTTACCGCATAATTCGATTATTACCGTCACTGTTACTATCATTTTCTTCATACCGCTGCTGGAACACATGTGCTTGAAGATCATTTAAGGCCTTTTGGTCATTATAGAAGTACACTCCTGGAAATTGAAATAAGAACACCGTGAATTCATTGTCCCAGGAAGGGGAAACTTTATTGACACATTCCTGGGGTCAGATACATCACATGATCACACTGACAGAACCACAGGCACATAGACAGCAACAGAGCATGCACAATGTCGGCACTAGTACAGTGTATATCCACCTTTCGCAGCAATGCAGGCTGCTATTCTCCCATGGAGACGATCGTAGAGATGCTGGATGTAGTCCTGTGGAACGGCTTGCCATGCCATTTCCACCTGGCGCCTCAGTTGGACCAGCGTTCGTGCTGGACGTGCAGACCGCGTGAGACGACGCTTCATCCAGTCCCAAACATGCTCAATGCGGGACAGATCCGGAGATCTTGCTGGCCAGGGTAGTTGACTTACACCTTCTAGAGCACGTTGGGTGGCGCGGGATACATGCGGACGTGCATTGTCCTGTTGGAACAGCAAGTTCCCTTGCCGGTCTAGGAATGGTAGAACGATGGGTTCGATGACGGTTTGGATGTACCGTGCACTATTCAGTGTCCCCTCGACGATCACCAGTGGTGTACGGCCAGTGTAGGACATCGCTCCCCACACCATGATGCCGGGTGTTGGCCCTGTGTGCCTCGGTCGTATGCAGTTGTAACCTCCCCCCTCACTTATCGACCTTAATGACAGTGAAAAATTAAACCGCGTGTACCTAATGGAAATTTGGGAAAAGCAATCGTCACCGAAGTTAATCTATCGGTAAAGAGGGAGGAAAGGGTTACATCTAAATGAAAGGAAAAATGCAAATGAAACTGGTGGAAATTAATTTTGAAAAGGGGTAAAGTTAATAAAGAAAGTAAATGTGCGGCCGTTACGTTAGCAATTAACTAGCGGTAATTAGATATTTGAGATTTGGGGGAAATCACGGTCGCCAGTCCTAAGGACAATTACTATAGTAACTGAAAAAGGAAGGTTATTACACATATAATTAACACTAGAAGCGTGGCAACTGAAGGTTGACACGTGTAGTGTGAAAACTGAAAGTTTGTCAGAAGTAATAAATTTCGCTACACTCTGACTTAATTTAGCAAAAGAATTAATAAAACCGGAAAATCGAAAGTTAATTTAGTGACTGAAGTTAATAGTGAGCTTTCTTTCTGAAGCACATCGAAATCCAGTAAAATACGGTTAGTCTTGGACTACCTCAACAATCATTTCAAAAGCTACTTGAATCTACGCAATTTAGAAATAAGAGAATTAACTTTGAACTTGAATTAAATGATTCTGAACAATTAACAATAGTAAAATTTAGTACGTACCAAGCTGAGCTGCAGTCACAGGTAACTAAAATACGGTAACAAAACTCGCACTCTTAATTTGTGCTTGTGTAACCTAAATATTGTAGCCAGCTACTGAACTTTGAAATTAAAGCAGTGAAATCTAATTATATTATTTTAATGCTGGCGTTTGAATTTCAACGACACTCGGGTTCATTTCGGAAAAGGAAGGGACCCTGCTTGGCAATGCAATTGGGACAATGAGCAACAAAGGTTCATGCTAAGTTGCTGTAATTTTGCGAGGCAAATGGAACAATTTGAAAAGCTGAGGTCTGCCATACAGTTCTGAAACTTTACGTGCTTTTAGTCTTCCTTGTTGGTTGATTGAAGGTTTGAAGCCGTCGATCGAGGAGGTGGCGACACTCACTCATTGTCGGCCGTCGCTGTTGCAGAAGCTGGATGTTGGCGCGCCTTCTTCTCGACACGGTCACCAGGCGAAACGGGCTCTTGATGTGCGCCAGCTAATGCTTCCCGTCCGCGACACCATGTCAGAAACTATCATCGCGAGTCGAGCGCAATTACATGCTGCCAAACCCCGAAAGCGCGGCAACTCGCGGGAGCGTCACACAACACCTGCTCCACTCGCTACTCCCGCCAGACTCTCTCTGCTCTGCCCGCGCTCCACGCGGCAGAGTTAACACTACCAAAGATCCTACACACTTTGATTCTTCACACGACCTATCGATGTAATCGTTCGATAGCAGTTTTCCCTAGGCAAGACCCAGCGTAAAAATACAAATAATCTTTACACAACAAACCAATTATACATCGACATAAGTGCATAAATATATATATATATACAAACAGTAAAACAATTACAATATATAAAGAGACAGAAATGTCATATCTTGAGGTAACAAAACAAGGAAAAAAAATAATAGTACAATAGATGGAAATAGGAGGATATGCATTTCCGGCGTTACACGTGCCCCACATTGTCTGAGGATGTTCGTGTAACGTAAACAGACTCAGAAAATGTCCCAAAAAAGAAACAGCGGAAATGCATATGCTCAAAACATCAACAAAATTTAGCATTCGTCTAATTAACCATAAATCAATTTTTTAGACCACAATAATTGAGTGGAGACACTCCTAATCTTATTCCACTCTGTCATCTTGATCAAAATAAAACAGGTTGACAATATATTAAAATACATAGAAGATATAGAAAATGGTTTAGCTATTCCAAAATCGTCAAAATCCGTAACACTATCATGAAATGGAATACTATTTACAAAATTAATCAGAGTACATGGTCATAAAAACAGGTAGATCAAAATACGCAAATTAATAATTAATTACATAGAATACACATTTTTACATAACCCTTTCATAATTAATATTCTCGTCATGAGATTCCACTTAACGCTAAACAAGAAAATAATATTCAGTAGATCGAAAAAAAACATAAATATTGACAGCAGAATTCTTTCACATCAGCTGTCCGGGAAGAAAAACTATTCCGCCTTTCGTAGTCGCAAGTACAAAGAATGCCGACAGCGGCACAAGAGCCAACAGCGGCACAAGAGCCGACAGCGGCTCGCCTCGCCAGTATTGTTGCGCCCGCGTGTGCGGCACGCTTGATCTCACTCGCCCTTGTGACGGCGTTTCCAGAACGTCCGTTTCACTGAATTCTTTAGGAAAAACTCACTCCCGAGTAATCTCAAGGAGTCCATAAACACTGTCACAGTGGATAACTCAACACTGTCCATCATCACACGCATGTACTAGCCTGAAACTTAAAACAGCGTCTAAGTACATCGGCAATGACTAGTAAATCACATATTTATGGAATCTTACAGCTAATTACAAAATCATATTTACATTGCTTAATCTACTGTGACTCAGCTGAAAACTTAAACTAGCAGCTTGGATTTTTAAATTGATTAATCATGATTAAATTGATTAAAATTAAATTGATTAATCAAAATTAATTACTTATTAATTACAACTTCTTTAATGACCTTGGTCAGTCAAAAGCATGGCAATCTAGCAAACCTTAAATCTTACACTCTATATTTACATATAGTACAAATTACCCATTGTGTGGTATTAATCGATCCTAGGTTGGTACAATTTCAAGTCTACTATATTCCGTATACCTAATCCTTTTCCAGAGCTTGGATACTCTAAGCAATAAGCATTTGTGTGAGGTATACCAATGACTTTATATGGTCCATTATAAACAAACTTAAATTTAGAGATTTCATGGTCTATCTCGCTCGATTTCTCATGAGCTTTTACAAGTACTAAGTCTCCGATTGCAAACTTAGCAAAACGCGCTTTAGCGTCATGACGACGTATGCGAGCATCAGCTTTTAGCTTCATTACTTCTCGCAAACGATCTTTTTTCACACCAATACTAATGTCAATCCGTGGAGGGAATTTGATTATCTCTTCCAATTCACTTTCTACACTTTTGTCAATGCCGAAATTCCCCATGTTACGGCAGTTCAAACTCATTCCTACGTCAATGTCATCCGGCCAGTTAACAATGTGTATAGGCTGGTATTGCCTATGCACACCGTCTCCTGCCTCGTCAAAACTAACTACTATTGTTTTATCTTGTGACGTACATGTCAAAGTTTTGCTTTCGCAATTAATCACTGCACGGTACTTTAATAGCCAATCTAACCCGATAATTACTTCCGTAGTTAAGTCTGGCACGACGACAAACTCTTGTTCAAATCGTGTCCCACATATCTCGAAGTTGACAAAAATCTGTTTTGTGACCGGTTTACTGGCCTTCCCAGTAGCACCGATAATTTTCACTCCTGTTACTGGCATAACTACGATGCCAGGTCTGTCTTTCAGTAACTCAAATATTTTCCCAGATACAGCACTCAATTCTGCACCGGTGTCAATCAACACGTTTAGTTGTAGGTCGTGCATATTAACAGACACTACTATCTGTCTACACTTGTCCTCGACTGTTTCTTTATTTTCCCACAGTAAATGCTCGTCTATATCCAGGTCATTCCAGAACAAACCATCCGGCTTTGATCCTAAATCCGGTTTATCTGGCGGCTTTTTCAGCCTCTTTTCACATACAGTTTTAATTTCAACACGTTTGTCCTGAGGCTTAGTCTGTAGCGTCGCCTCCAATACCGAAACCTTTTCCTGTAACTCGTCAACTAGTGAGTGTTGCTTTGCTATCAATTCACTAATTGTCACCTTCGTTGATTCCTCTTTAATCAGATTGATCTCATCTGCCAATCTACCTGGAGACATGTGCCCAGTAGTATCTGCAATTACTTCCTCTAGATCTGCGCAACCCACACTGTTATCTTCTGACCGTATAATGTCAGCTCTAACCTCATACGCGCTGTAATCTACGTGCTTTTCTACCAATCGTGTTCGGCTATCACTAAAATTTTCGTAATCTTTCTCCTTAATACTCTCGCAATGTTTAAACTGGATGTTCGCGTCGGATGGGTCGGCTACTTCTACCATTACAACTTTCGGTAAAGTCTGCCGGTTAGGGCCAGAACTTTCCGTTACTACTTCAACATTCAACTCCTGCGGGACAAAACACGACGCATCTTGCTCGTGCTCCCCATTAACATCAACTATTTCTAGTAAAGTCTGCCGGTTAGGGCCAGAACTTTCTATCACTTCACAATCACTATCTTCCTGCGGGACGAGAAGCGGCAAATCCTGCCCGCGCTCCCCATAAACACTTCTCCCGTACAGGCCCCTATAATCTCTTAGTTCGTCGTATAAGCGACCGAACTGCCTTAACCAGACCTCATCCCTCTCTGCATCTCCTCGCTCGATGACGGACGTTTTATCCGACATCTGATCTTCTTTCAACACTTGCGAATCATTCTTAAACTCAATCTCCAGTTCCGCTGTGGGTATTACAGCTGCCACTTTATAATCGATTTCCGGAACACTACTTAAATTGTTCTCACTGACAGTGAATGTACTTCCTACTGCCGTGTCTACAGCTGATCTACTACTTGTGGGCGCACTCCTTTCTCCTAACACTGGCACACTCTTCCGCCGTTGATTATTCCATACGGAATTTTCATAACGACGACACCTGGGTTTTCTCCTGTTATTGGGCCGCCAAAATTTCTCCACGCCCGGTCGGCCCCTCACCGGCGCGGCTAATGGTTTCCCTGTCTCGTCCCAGCAGATACGCTCCCCGGATACTTCTGAGGCGGCTGGTCACACCCTCTGGCGTTATTACTATTCTGCGCAGCCCGTATCACGCTAGTATGATACTGGTTTCCGTCATTCCGGTTATTATTTGCATTGTATCGATTGTTATTACGGTCCGAACCATTATTGTTATTGCTGCCATGGTTGCGGTATGCATTATTCCCATGGTTATCGTTGGTGTGGTTGCTGTGGTACCCGTTGTTGTTACCACGGCCTCTACCACTGTCGCGATTATTGCGCCAATTGTCCTCGTCCTCCACTCTTTCCAGGAAATCATTTATTGTCCTGTAATTGCTTCCTACGTAGCGTTTTGTATCATCTGGAAGCTTTTTGTAGAGTTCCCAGACTATTTCGGATTCCGTGCGGCGATCACGCAAATATTCCAACTTGCGGATCCAGCCCTCACAAAACTCCTTCATCGAGCCGCGCGAATTCGCATCGAAAGGCCTCGATACGACAAATTCGCGCCAGACACTTTGCTGTTTTTGCTCTGACCAGTATTCAGCCAGAAACAAATTTTTAAACTCGTCAAAAGTCAGGTTCGTAATGTGGAGGTTTAGGCCCCAACGCTTGGCATCACCAGCCAACACATCAATAACCGCATTAATTTTTCTCTCATTAGTCCATGATCTGGGTAAAACTCTTTCACAATTTTTAATGAATTCCGTCGGGTGTATACCGCCTTTTTTCAAGGGGTCGAACCGCTCCTCTTTCGTCAACAACTCCGAACTATGTGCACAGATTGGCACATAGCTCTGTTTTTCGTCAAGTTTCCTTTCTAATTCCGACACCCTCGTAATCACTTGGCAAGTGGTTGTCGCAAGCGTTTCCACTTCCCTCTTTTTCTCTTCGCAGGTGTTAGCCTGCTTCGTCACTTTGGTATCTACTTCGGATACTAAAGCCTTTAAAGTTTCCACCTTCTGTTGATCCTCTTTTCTCACTAATTGAATTTGTTCCGTCACCTTATTCTCGATGATCGGAGCAACTGCGTCTCCTACACTTTTCTCGATTCTGCTAATTTCGGAATCAAAACGAGTATTTATGCTCGCAATTTCCGCCTGAACGCCTACCATTTCCTGTTTAAGATTACCGATTTCGGTATTAATCACGACAATATCGTCTTTGATTTTATCAACTTTTGCGTTAACAACTTCAACATTGTTGTTAACAACATTAATAGCTTTGTTCTGATTGTCTAGCATTCGTTCAATTTTTTTAGACTGAGCTACTTGCTTGGCAGCCTGAGCTGCTTGCTTGGCAGCCTGAGCTTCTTGCTTGGCAGACAGAGCTTTAATTTCTGCCGATTGACTCTTGATTTCGTTAATCAAAACATTCAATAAATCAGTTAAATTCCCGGAAACTACCGGTTTTACTTCCGCAGCGGCTTCCTCTTTAATTGTCCCCCCGTATTCGTCATCAAGGGATTCAGATTTGATTTTCACTTCCGATTCCGAAACAATTTCTAAAGTTTGGAATTCCATTTCTGCTCTTTGTTGCGTTTCGGCGGTCGCGTCTTTCATGCTAGCCGCCTGCCCCTGAACAATGGGTACCGTGGTGCGCGTTTCCCACTGTTCGACCGATTGTTCCGTATCCAAGTCTACCAAATTTTGGTAATTGTTGCCTTCACTCATTTTAATAATTTTCAATATAAATGCAAAATCTCAACTCTAATTAGGATTCCTCACACGAATATTCTCGCTGATGTATCGACCATTTCGTAACCAGTATTTTGTTACGAGATTTGCACAATGCAAAATTCGTGTCCAGAACAACCTCAAATTTGAAGATTGTCCTGTCACGAGGTCGCCACGTGTAACCTCCCCCCTCACTTATCGACCTTAATGACAGTGAAAAATTAAACCGCGTGTACCTAATGGAAATTTGGGAAAAGCAATCGTCACCGAAGTTAATCTATCGGTAAAGAGGGAGGAAAGGGTTACATCTAAATGAAAGGAAAAATGCAAATGAAACTGGTGGAAATTAATTTTGAAAAGGGGTAAAGTTAATAAAGAAAGTAAATGTGCGGCCGTTACGTTAGCAATTAACTAGCGGTAATTAGATATTTGAGATTTGGGGGAAATCACGGTCGCCAGTCCTAAGGACAATTACTATAGTAACTGAAAAAGGAAGGTTATTACACATATAATTAACACTAGAAGCGTGGCAACTGAAGGTTGACACGTGTAGTGTGAAAACTGAAAGTTTGTCAGAAGTAATAAATTTCGCTACACTCTGACTTAATTTAGCAAAAGAATTAATAAAACCGGGAAATCGAAAGTTAATTTAGTGACTGAAGTTAATAGTGAGCTTTCTTTCTGAAGCACATCGAAATCCAGTAAAATACGGTTAGTCTTGGACTACCTCAACAATCATTTCAAAAGCTACTTGAATCTACGCAATTTAGAAATAAGAGAATTAACTTTGAACTTGAATTAAATGATTCTGAACAATTAACAATAGTAAAATTTAGTACGTACCAAGCTGAGCTGCAGTCACAGGTAACTAAAATACGGTAACAAAACTCGCACTCTTAATTTGTGCTTGTGTAATCTAAATATTGTAGCCAGCTGAACTTTGAAATTAAAGCAGTGAAATCGAATTTCAACGACCCTCGGGCTCATTTCGGAAAAGGAAGGGACCCTGCTTGGCAATGCAATTGGGACAATGAGCAACAAAGGTTCATGCTAAGTTGCTGTAATTTTGCGAGGCAAATGGAACAATTTGAAAAGCTGAGGTCTGCCATACAGTTCTGAAACTTTACGTGCTTTTAGTCTTCCTTGTTGGTTGATTGAAGGTTTGAAGCCGTCGATCGAGGAGGTGGCGACACTCACTCATTGTCGGCCGTCGCTGTTGCAGAAGCTGGATGTTGGCGCGCCTTCTTCTCGACACGGTCACCAGGCGAAACGGGCTCTTGATGTGCGCCAGCTAATGCTTCCCGTCCGCGACACCATGTCAGAAACTATCATCGCGAGTCGAGCGCAATTACATGCTGCCAAACCCCGAAAGCGCGGCAACTCGCGGGAGCGTCACACAACACCTGCTCCACTCGCTACTCCCGCCAGACTCTCTCTGCTCTGCCCGCGCTCCACGCGGCAGAGTTAACACTACCAAAGATCCTACACACTTTGATTCTTCACACGACCTATCGATGTAATCGTTCGATAGCAGTTTTCCCTAGGCAAGACCCAGCGTAAAAATACAAATAATCTTTACACAACAAACCAATTATACATCGACATAAGTGCATAAATATATATATATACAAACAGTAAAACAATTACAATATATAAAGAGACAGAAATGTCATATCTTGAGGTAACAAAACAAGGAAAAAAAATAATAGTACAATAGATGGAAATAGGAGGATATGCATTTCCGGCGTTACACAGTCCTGATTGTGGCGCTCACCTGCACGGCGCCAAACACGCATACGACCATCATTGGCACCAAGGCAGAAGCGACTCTCATCGCTGAAGACGACACGTCTCCATTCGTCCCTCCATTCACGCCTGTCGCGACACCACTGGAGGCGGGCTGCACGATGTTGGGGCGTGAGCGGAAGACGGCCTAACGGTGTGCGGGACCGTAGCCCAGCTTCGTGGAGACGGTTGCGAATGGTCCTCGCCGATACCCCAGGAGCAACAGTGTCCCTAATTTGCTGGGAAGTGGCGGTGCGGTCCCCTACGGCACTGCGTAGGATCCTACGGTCTTGGCGTGCATCCGTGCGTCGCTGCGGTCCGGTCCCAGGTCGACGGGCACGTGCACCTTCCGCCGACCACTGGCGACAACATCGATGTACTGTGGAGACCTCACGCCCCACGTGTTGAGCAATTCGGCGGTACGTCCACCCGGCCTCCCGCATGCCCACTATACGCCCTCGCTCAAAGTCCGTCAACTGCACATACGGTTCACGTCCACGCTGTCGCGGCATGCTACCAGTGTTAAAGACTGCGATGGAGCTCCGTATGCCACGGCAAACTGGCTGACACTGACGGCGGCGGTGCACAAATGCTGCGCAGCTAGCGCCATTCGACGACCAACACCGCGGTTCCTGGTGTGTCCGCTGTGCCGTGCGTGTGATCATTGCTTTTACAGCCCTCTCACAGTGTCCGGAGCAAGTATGGTGGGTCTGACACACCGGTGTCAATGTGTTCTTTTTTCCATTTTCAGGAGTATAGTTGCCCAAGAACAGGTTCTTTCCCTGTCTACGGAGTCCTTTTCATGTTAATATCAAACATCAGCAATTACTCGTAGGTCACATTAAAACTAAAGTAATTGAAGAAGACATTACTTGATAACAAAAACGCGCTGCCTTTCTTCATTTACTTGCGCCTAGAAATGGCTGCCGAATACTGCCAAACCGAAAGCCAAGGGATCTTACTGCCTTCCGATATACGTCGCTGTCAGTTATTCGATACTATTTGGTCGTCGTGCCCTGTTTCAAGCTGTGTATGGCAGAGAATGTTTTAGAAAATCAATTGTTTTCCTTTGCAATAAACAGAAAGATTTTCATTCTAAGCTACCCAAGTTCAAATTTAATATTCGCTTCTACAATGTAGGAAAGTACTTCACAGTTGAAAAACTCCGACTCATTATCCTTACACTTAGTCGCTGACCATAAATTCTAGCTCAGAGTGACACCAGTTTAAGTAACCTAATATATCGAAGACTGTTTTCCAGTGTTCTTTCTCACCGGAAAATATGCAGTTCACTCATTGGGCTCCATAAGTACACTATAACAGTAATTTCTGTGTGTATGCAATGCATACGGATTGTAGAATTTAGTGGTGCTCTCACTTCCACTTCTTTATACAATATGCCTGACCTAAAGTGGCCCTTTATCATTACAGGCCCTGGGCGGTGCACCATGATATTGACAACAGTAATGTGCTTATACTGACAACCTCACTGTTCGTTTTACCTGATTTTTTAATCATTTAAATAGAACAACATGACCTTCCAGTGGGAGACATTTCGTCCCCCTTTTCCTTTTGTGAAATTTGTCACTAAGCTTTTTGCCTTCCAACCAGCGAAATGCGGCAGAGTACGGCGGGTAAACGATTCACAAACCACGATTTAGCGCCGTTAAGACGATTTCTTTAAACATTGGCGTAGGTGAAGGAATTTAGTTTCTTCTTAAATCGTCTCGTGCAGCAACGTTCACAGATATCTCAAATAGGAAAAGCTCTTTATGCAGGTGCGAAGTTTGTAGAACAAACTTCCCACAGTTTGTGTGAGGTTGATCTTTTCGTCTGATAGCACTGCGTAAGTATTTTGTCTGAGTGGTATCAGAAGTAGTGTTCCTGTAGCTCTGGGAATAATTGGTTAAAAACGAGTTTAACACCAATGGGTACAAAATAATTATCAACCTAAGTCTGCGTTGATCCACAATCTGAGGCATATTTGTAATACTGAAGCTAGACTGTGTATTCTTGTCATCCTTGAGTGGGGATTGGAAGGCGTTTACACACACATGTACGAGGGTAATCCCAAAGGTAAGGTCTCCTAAGGGACACGTAAGTGCCAATTCAGGCACAAACGAGAGATCCTAATTTTAGTGCCAAACAGAAACCAGAGTGTTGGCTGCATGGTGGCAAGGTGATAAAGAGGAAGATTACGGATACGAAGGTCTCAGGTTCGATCCCTCGTCAGTCCCACGACTTTTATGTGCCATTTTATACTTATTTCCCCTCGGGCAGTGTTTGTTGATGTGAAAAATGCCGAGTTGTACTGCGGTTTGAAAGCCACGTTAATTTGTAGGTTCCCCTATTAACTGGTTAGGTAAGTCAACTCAAAGGTCGGAGGAAAGCAACGGCATACCACCTCCAACAAGACCGTGCCTATTAAAGCACTGTAGTGTTCAAGGCACTCTTCCGACTGGTGACTGCTTTACTTTCTATGGGTTCCAAAATTAATTATCTTCGGGTTATTAACATTTTTGTGTTGTCATGCTGTAGCTTTGAAACAAGCAAACGTAAGTAAACAGCCGAGCACTGTCACCGTTCGAACCGGCCGCGGTGGTCTAGCGGTTCAGGCGCTCAGTCCGGAACCGCGGGACTGCTGCGGTCGCGGGTTCGAGTCCTGCCTCGGGCATGGATGTGTGTGATGTCCTTAGGTTAGTTAGGTTTAAGTAGTTCTAAGTTCTAGGGGACTGATGACCACAGATGTTAAGTCCCATAGTGCTCAGAGCCATTTGAACCATTTGAACCATCACCGTTCGAGTTGTCAAGGTGGTAGACGACGATGCTGTCGACCCCAGTTACAATCTTGGTCATGGCTATGTTTCAGTTGAATACTTCTATGCGCCTTTCTGCGTATTTCAAGATATACTTTTATACACTTGGTACGCGTCCAAATTGATATCTGATAGAGCTGTATTTAGCAACATGAATCAGATATGTTTTCCGTGCAATACATCGGACAGCACGACTGTGCAGCGAGATTTCGTTTGTGTGTTGCGCAAGGTGCAAGAAATATTTGTGTTTTTCTTGCTTCTGTGATAGGTTTCACCCCACTGAATGCGAGCAAGCTCAGGAATAGGCTGTCAACAAGTGGAATTACGCAATAATACGAGCGAGGTGGCGCAGTGGTTGGCACACTGGACTCGCATTCGGGAGGACGACGGTTCAATCCCGTCTCCGGCCATCCTGATTTAGGTTTTCCGTGATTTCCCTAAATTGTTTCAGGCAAATGCCGGGATGGTTCCTTTGAAAGGGCACGGCCGATTTCCTTCCCAATCCTTCCCTAACCTGAGCTTGCGCTCCGTCTCTAACGACCTCGTTGTCGACGGGACGTTAAACACTAACCTCCACCACCACCACGCAATAATACACTTAAAAGTTGTATTTTTGCATTACGTATCCCGATGAAAATAACTGTAAACAGGTTATATTCCTACTTGCTTATGCTTTTCTCAAAAAATAGAAAGAAAAATAAAAAAAGAGAGAGAGACAGAGAGAGAAAAAAGAAATGTATTTCAAACATCGGCTTTTCTCAAAAAATAGAAAGAAAAATAAAGAGAGAGAGAGAGAGAGACAGAGAGAGAAAAAAGAAATGTATTTCAAATATCGGCTCAGTGACGCCATGTTCGTCTCGTGATGTAAAGCAAGGATAGTTGATAGGTAATATCTCGTTGTACTAGAAATGTATGGCAACAGGGTTCTTTCTTTTCGCTCTGTAAACAACCAGAACATAATTCAGTAGCAAAGTGATAAGAACACCTACGCAGTGCGCCAATTAAACACTCAGCTTTTCTTGGTTATTTTGTTAATCGTCTGTAATGCAGTAAACATCCTTGCTTATTTATTTGTTATTACTACCATTGTTATTGTTATTCGTCATCTCACAACCGCTTTCCTATCACTCATTGCCGCCGATGCACGTAACGAATTGATCAGAATGAATGGAATGTGCGATGTTTTGTCATGGAGAATATACACATTTATCTCGGCGTCTTGTGTTCAGGGTAATATGAAAATCTCAGTAAGAGAAGACGACAACGGGATGCCGGTGATGCAGGCAATAACACCCAACTATTTCTGTCGACTTAACACCATGACGACAGACAAACTGGCGTCTCACTGTATTTTGATTATAATTCCTTAGCCTTCTTGCGACCTCGTTTTAATACCTCGTGGGAGCAGGCATAATATTTGGCTTTTTGAACACCGTACAATAACACACAAAGGTAGTAGATGGAAGGATACAAAGAAACAATCAGACTCATGGGTGTGGATGCAGTTCATCATTAGAGGACTAAACAAGAGGGAAACATTACGAAAGCAATGAATACGGTGGTTAGTATACACTATTTGTATAGATCTGAAGATGAAAAAGAGCAGATCTGCACAGTGCCCACAACTGTACTTTAGTTTCTGCATTAACGGGCATATTTTCAGTTTCTTCTCTTCTGAATGTTCAAATGAATTGCTTATTATGTGGTACAGAATAATTATTTAACTGTTTTTCTTACAGCTTCCATTCGCACCAACATTTTTCTACATTCTCGTGCAATTCATGAAATTCTACTTGTATGATCACAAGACTGCACATACACTCCTGGAAATTGAAATAAGAACACCGTGAATTCATTGTCCCAGGAAGGGGAAACTTTGTTGACACATTCCTGGGGTCAGATACATCACATGATCACACTGACAGAACCACAGGCACATAGACACAGGCAACAGAGCATGCACAATGTCGGCACTAGTACAGTGTATATCCACCTTTCGCAGCAATGCAGGCTGCTGTTCTCCCATGGAGACGATCGTAGAGATGCTGGAAGTAGTCCTGTGGAACGGCTTGCCATGCCATTTCCACCTGGCGCCTCAGTTGGACCAGCGTTCGTACTGGACGTGCAGACCGTGTGAGACGACGCTTCATCCAGTCCCAAACATGCTCAATGGGGGACAGATCCGGAGATCTTGCTGGCCAGGGTAGTTGACTTACACCTTCTAGAGCACGTTGGGTGGCACGGGGTACATGCGGACGTTCATTGTCCTGTTGGAACAGCAAGTTCCCTTGCCGGTCTAGGAATGGTAGAACGATGGGTTCGATGACGGTTTGGATGTACCGTGCACTATTCAGTGTCCCCTCGACGATCACCAGTGGTGTACGGCCAGTGTAGGAGATCGCTCCCCACACCATGATGCCGGGTGTTGGCCCTGTGTGCCTCGGTCGTATGCAGTCCTGATTGTGGCGCTCACCTGCACGGCGCCAAACACGCATACGACCATCATTGGCACCAAGGCAGAAGCGACTCTCATCGCTGAAGACGACACGTCTCCATTCGTCCCTCCATTCACGCCTGTCGCGACACCACTGGAGGCGGGCTGCACGATGTTGGGGCGTGAGCGGAAGACGGCCTAACGGTGCGCGGGACCGTAGCCCAGCTTCTTGGAGACGGTTGCGAATGGTCCTCGCCGATACCCCAGGAGCAACAGTGTCCCTAATTTGCTGGGAAGTGGCGGTGCGGTCCCCTACGGCACTGCGTAGGATCCTACGGTCTTGGCGTGCATCCGTGCGTCGCTGCGGTCCGGTCCCAGGTCGACGGGCACGTGCACCTTCCGCTGACCACTGGCGACAACATCGATGTACTGTGGAGACCTCACGCCCCACGTGTTGAGCAATTCGGCGGTACGTCCACCCGGCCTCCCGCATGCCCACTATACGCCCTCGCTCAAAGTCCGTCAACTGCACATACGGTTCACGTCCACGCTGTCGCGGCATGCTACCAGTGTTAAAGACTGCGATGGAGCTCCGTATGCCACGGCAAACTGGCTGACACTGACGGCGGCGGTGCACAAATGCTGCGCAGCTAGCGCCATTCGACGACCAACACCGCGGTTCCTGGTGTGTCCGCTGTGCCGTGCGTGTGATCATTGCTTTTACAGCCCTCTCGCAGTGTCCGGAGCAAGTATGGTGGGTCTGACACACCGGTGTCAATGTGTTCTTTTTTCCATTTCCAGGAGTGTAGATGCAAACGATTTCGAGGTACGAAGTATTTGTTATCTTACTTTTCGTGAAATGTGGGCAAAGTTGATATACATAGACTTTTTATTCTACTGAAATAATCTTTCGTCACAAACTAACAAGGTAAGTGTTTTATTCGTATATATTTTGTGGGAAACTGTAATCGTGATGGAAGATTACACATCTGAATGTTTGACACAACTGGTAGGAGAAACGCTGCATATTAACCAAACCCCGCGCCATCTCTCCCAATCCTCCTACGACACGAGCACGGGATTCTCCTCCTATAACGCTACATAACTGTTCCTAGCACAGCTGAGAATTGGCAACATCGTCACAAACATTTGGCAACACTGTGGCAGTGCAATCACTTCCGCGTATGGTACTGAATTGACTCGCTAAATCCACTTGATATTCACTTTCCATTTGAATGGCTCGTGCTATACAATCCTCATCTAAACTAAGAGACTGAGACAGAAAATTTTTTGGCTAAAGAAGTGGCTGGCTGGCTCTGAGCACTATGCGACTTAACTTCTGAGGTCATCAGTCCCCTAGAACTTAGAACTAATTAAACCTAACTAACCTAAGGACATCACACACATCCATGCCCGAGGCAGGATTCGAACCTGCGACCGTAGCAGTCCCGCGGTTCCGGACTGAGCGCCTAGAACCGCTAGACCACCGCGGCCGGCGGCTAAAGAAATGCTATTCTTCACATAAGTGATAACTTTTATTATCTTTCACGATGCGTTATGAGGCTGAGCGACCAATACCGTGATGAGAGTGGCGGGCCTTCAGCAGTGTGTCCGTGGCCCCGTGGTACAGCCCGTGTCTCGTGTTTCAACGCTGCAAGGAGCCGTCAATTCCAACCGTGGTAGGGACCATCATGTGCGAGCTTTTTTTAATTATTTTATGGAGCTGCGAATTTCCAGAAAAAATTATGTAACGAAATCAGAAGGAAACCTTCACACATCAAATCCTCTTGGCAGCTCGACTGAGTAAGTTGTGTTAATGGTCATAGATCTGGACTTTCTGACTGCCAAGCTGCTTCATAATACAAGCAGCTCTGAAGAAATTCGAATCGACCGTCAACAATACGAAATTCAATATTGTTCCTCACTTAAGACTCTCTTGCCAGGGTGATAACTATGAAGGAAATGAACTGATAAGCAAATGCAAGAAAATACTTTCAGCTCATAGTGCAATGGTGAAAAAATTACAATGATGCACTACAGGTAACGCTTCTTTCAGCTGCTGACAAGCAAATTTTGGGTTTCTAGGAATACATAACTTTATTTATGAAATGGCACATTTGCATATCTGTTGAGTATGACACAGCATACCAATTAAACACAAAACCAATCGAAATCTAACTGAGTAGTATTATACTAATTCGTGCCGGTAGTTCAAATGGCTCTGAGCACTATGGGACTCAACTGCTGAGGTCATTAGTCCCCTAGAACCTAGAACTAGTTAAACCTAACTAACCTAAGGACATCACAAACATCCATGCCCGAGGCAGGATTCGAACCTGCGACCGTAGCGGTCTTGCGGTTCCAGACTGCAGCGCCTTTAACCGCGCGGCCACTTCGGCCGGCTCGTGCCGATAGAGGCACGCTTGTGTACAGATACTCAGTTTTATTAAAACAGACTTTCGTCGTAAGATTATAGCGGAAACTGATATTTCATTTCTTGTAATACAATGCACAATTTTTGTAAGGTTTCTTTATAATGTTGTTAAAACAATACTTAACATGAGAGAGAAATTAATCGCCAACGATATATGCAAATTCTCTGATGTAAACTATAACACTCTGACAATGAACATGCAGTTTATTGATTACATGCACGTAGAAAACTTGTTCTGAATTAAATCTGTCAAACAAGGTTTGAAGAAGAATAAAATGCCACTACCAGACGAAAGCTAAAGTAGAAATTACTTTTCTGACTATTTTCGCACGATGCGCTCTCCCCATACGTAATACAAAAGCTACGAGATGCATCTGCTGCCTGGCCGTCTATTAAACCTGAAAAGAACAAAATGTCGCAAACGTTAGCCCTTTTTCCACATGCGACTATTTTGGGTTGAGAAGTGAAGGGAAGTATGTTCAAAGTTCCATTAAATTGATAACTTCAGCAGACAGTAGAATATTTATTTCTAGTGACGAAACAAACGTTATATACGGTCACAGGACAATTATTCCATCTTTTATTTGAGCTTCTGTATGCCGATGAAATTGGTTCTGAACCGGGAATGCAACTGAGACCGCCCTTAACGCGGAATTTGATCCCTTCGTGACAATACAGCTCGACTACAATTTGTTGTTTGCTCAAAACTGCAGATTCCTCAACATCTCCAGATATTGCGCGTGAATGGGTTTGAATCCTGGCCCGGCACTAAGGTTTTCATTGTGTATTATCAAGCTCTAGCGTGAGAACACCGATCTGCTGGTGGATAATAATTTTGATTTTTATGCATTTTCATTCGTTGTCAACACTAACGATATCTGACGTTTTTGACTCCCAGTGAGACATATAACTATTTGAGTCATCACTGTACGTTCAAGGATGTTATTCCGAGCTGCTCGTGGAAAAATTCGGTAGCTGACGTCTGTTTGTCTGTAGTCAACAACGATATGTGTGGGGTTCGATTCCCAGTCAGCACTGAACTCTTCATCATATTATTTCTAGTTCAAACATGCTCACATGTCGCTGCTGGTGTAACAAACCCATATTTAACGTTCGTTTTCTCTAGAATATAACAGCGATAGGTGCCGGGTTGGAGTCCTGGGAAGGAAAAAATTAATATTTCGTCTCGTCATTTCAGTTAAAACATCTAGCTACTGCCGAGAAAATCCGATACGTCACAGCTGATTGTCCTTCGATAACAATCCGACTAGGTTCTGGGTTCGAATGCCTGCCCAACACAAAGTTTTACCTCACGGCATTTCAAGTAAGTTACTTCTGAAGAAGCAATATTTAACATCTCTCGTAGTTCGTTAACAGGGACAATAGATGATGGGTAGGAATTCGCGTCTGTTGAACATGTTTGCGTTATGCAATTTAAAGTTGATATTTGCTAACTGATACTGTCTAAAATCGAAGTATACCACTCTCTGTATGACTAGTCAGGAACGACTGTTAGTTTCCGTCAGTCACGAAATCTTAGTCTGCATGACCTGGGTTTGAATCCATATGCAGAACTAGACGGTTCGTCGTGTCATTTGACGTTCGTACATATTCTCAACTAGCTGCTCGCGAATAACTTAAATTTTTAGTGTCATTTTGTGTTAAATAACAAGTACGGTATGTTACTTTGAAGAGGAAATCATGAATACGACGAACGTACTACGTGCATTACCTATCTGACGTAATAATGAGAGTGGTAACATTTCAGGTATGTCAATTATTGCAATAAATGTGAGCTTACAAGCCTTAAGGACAGTCTTATCTGTGATAAGGTGTTCCCTGATATATCTAGTATCGTGGTATTACTTAACATCTTGAGTTATTGCGATACAGAGCAGTGCTTTCTAGTGGTGACTTGTTGGAACCATTTTCAATAGTCAAACGACTGTACCAAGGAGCGATTAGAGGACCTGCTAGACAGCTGCGTTATGTGGGTTGCATGCGAATCAGGTGAAATGCAATTCAGGTCGTTCGGATACTTTTGAGCACGACTGTACATCTCACTCTCCTCAATCCCACGATGTCCCGACTTCTGATGCATCACCATGCACAGTGTCGCTGTGGAGCAGTGCATACAGAGGGCCATAGGCAGGAGAGTGTCTATCCATTGTGCTACTGAAGAAGCTATACATTCTACGAGTAGGCCTACGTTATGGGACAAATAGTGAGGAAGTTTGGATCAAACATATGGAAGACTGTATAAGCATTGTATTCATTATTTTGAATCGTATCATGTAGCACACATCAACCAGTAAAAGTATTTTCACATATATGATAAAGATCAAACGTCAAAGAGTAAGTAGCTTTATCAAAGAGTAAATATTTTTCCCTAATTCGCGTATCGTTCTTGCCTTTCAATCTTTCTAAACCAGCTTGTGCTCTTCTTCAGGGTTCAAGATGATTCAATATAAAATTTCATCGAAATCGGTTCAGCGTGTAGTCCTGAAGACGTGACCGGCAGTTACTTTCGCATTTGTAATATTAATATGCCAGAATGAAATTTTTACTTTACAGCGGAGCGTGCGCTGATATGAAACTTCCTGGCAGATTGAAACTGTGTGCTGGACTGAGATTCGAGCTCGTAGAGCACTCGCCCGCGAAAGGCAAAGGTCCCGAGTTCGAGTCTCAGTGCAGCACACAGTTTTAATCTGCCAGAAAGTTTAATATTAATTTGAACAACACTGTCATTCACGACATAATTTTTTCTTTCTTGATCCTATTTTGATGAAATGGAGTCCCAATCTATGCTCAAGTTACTGTGTAAACACCATGAAAGTTGGTCTAGTAGTTTCGGAGATTAGCGTGTTCAAGCAGACAAACAGGCAGGCTCGATAGTTATAGAGATTTGTTATTAGTTTAGATGTTCTTTATACTTAAAATATCATCTTTAATTGTGTACGTCTCGTAAACATTAAAGAAGACGACTGCGTGGCCTCAGTAGATATTTAATTTATATTCCTGTTCACGTTTGCAACCAAAGGCATCTACATTACTTTGAGACTTACTGCAAAATAGTGTGTTATTTTTGTCACTGCTGCTCTTCTGCGCACTTATTAGAGTTTAGTCGTCTTATTTGGTAGCTTCTATGTTCACGGAGTTGATGTGATGTAAAAACGACAGGAAACGGTGCCAGTGATTACTGGAGATATTTTTACATTCCTATTTTTCGCACCTAAATAAAAACCTGTCATTAGCTATCCTTTTTTTATTCGCTTTACCGGTTTCAACAGATTAAACTGTCATCTTATTTGTGCCTGTTTCTAACTTCTGAAGATGACTTGTGTGTCTTTTTCAGGGATGCATTTGTCGACGAATTTTATGGATGACAGTTGTAAACGCATCGAAAAGTGCATATGGGAGAGCTATCGGAATGAAAGAATATTCGCCGAATGGAGTGGTTTTGTTGGTTCCCCTGACTTAAATCGTATCAAGCGTGTGCGAGATGCTTTGGGGAGACGTACTGAAGCGCGTCCATATGCACAAACGATCATCCATCAGTTGTCAACCGCACTAATGGAGTAATGGGATGTCTTACCACAAGAACCCATTACCAATTTTGTGGCCAACACTGGTGAACATTGCGCAACAAGCAATGCCGTCTGCAGAGATCACACAACCTATTAAGAACCATGTACCACCTTTTCTAATGGCCCATTATAATAATGATGTTAAGTGGGGGTACTCAATGATACCTAAGATTACGCATGTTGGGCAATATTTTGCCACTGCATTGTTCGAGAGAGAGAGCGAGCGTAAATAAACTGGGGGCCATAGAGAGTCTTGCGTAGAGTGCTTGGTGATGTGGCATTACATCAGCCCCATAAGAAGACGGCCATTGGTCGATAGCTGAAGGCAACATACATATAGACAAGATAACGGAGGGCTCTGATTGTCCCAAAACACAAGGAACAACTTTTCTACCCTATGTCGAAGTGACAAAGCGGCAGTCGGAACGGACAGCAGAGATGAGTGGCTATGTGTTGGGCGTGGATCCCACTGATTATGATAGAATATGCCTTATCAGTGAAATTGTGGCACTGGACTGCAGAGGGGACATCATCATCTGAAAGGCGGAGGTCAATGTATTTCAGATTCCTACAGCAATGTCGCCCAATCCAGACGATCTATTAGCAATAGGTTCTTTGAACGGTCTTTCTGATGGAAGGGGAGTGTTGAATGAGCATTCTGAATTGCGGTGTCTTCAGTGTAATTATCGTCTTGGAATAAAAATGTCATCTCTGTTCGTCACATTGCGTATTTCTTTGAGTTACCTTTGTAATATACTGTATTACTTCTTTCTAATTATGGTCCAAGTTTCATCGAACCATCGTACTTGGTAGTGACAAAACATGCGAAAGTTAGTTTCGTCTGTAAGTTTTACTCATCAGTATATATATTTTAGTAAAGAATTAATTGAAGAAAGTATTGCACATGACAGGTGTTCAATTTTATTGTTTACACAAACATAGCTGTTAGGATGTAACTCAGACGAACATCCAGGGAAGGTTTTAATCAAAGGCAAATAATTAAGTCAAAAACTGATGTTCATAAATTCCATCTCCTGCTTCAATGTACTTTCGCATTTTCTTGACAAACCTCATGTATAGGTCTTGTGAAGCAGTCTAGGCCTTTTTTATGACAGCAGTATTACTCACAATCAAATGATCAAATCCTCTTTTGTGTTCAACTCTTCTTTGTCAGTCCCACAGGCAAGATTCTAAACGTGATAAGCTCCTGAAACCTCGGTGGCCAAGAAACTTGACAATTTCTACTGATACATCACATGAGGAATATTGGTTTCAGGTGATTTATCACCTTACGTTCAGAGGATGTATCATCTGACGACTGCACGGACGCGGGCCCCTTCTTGCTATAAGAACGGACTCATCGTTGTAGCCAAAGGAACAGCTGCAAATAATGGTGGAAGCTCGTTTTTAAGGAAGTATAGATAACGGGGCCACTGAACTTATTATCTATGGTACTACACCATATATTTACACAGCAGTCTTCTTGGAAAAGTGTCTCCTCAGAGCCATGTGACTTTTAGGTAGGCTAATCATGTGACTTCCGAGTGTTAATGAGATTGTCACAAAGGAAAGTGGTTTCATCAGCAAACAGTATTAATGGAATTACTCGGTGATATACACCAAAATTCCAACCATCTACTTTCAGCTCATTCTCGAATGTGGTGAATCCACTGTAAATGATGAAGATAGAGGCCAAGCAAACGTAACGTCTGCCATTACGTAGAGGGGAGAGGACAGGTGCTTTTCTAGTAAAATTTTGTTTGGGGGAGAGGGGGCTCCTGAAATCCATCAGACGCCCGTGGATCGCTCATTGTTATTCGAATGAGCACGCTAGAACTTTGCGCGAAAATATCACCTGCATAAAACAAGAGTTCACACGCTTAGCCCAATTGTGACATCTGTGGTGCTTGAGGCAAGCTGTATAATACTTTGACTTTTATTGTCGCCTGTAGACCAAATGTAAATATTTTTCCTCGACTGTGCGTATAACTTTCGTTCCTGGACTCAGTTTGATACAATAAATTTCCCAGGTATGGAGCTGCGTTGTACTGTAAAAAACTGCTAATACGTTAATAAGAGCGACATTTAGGCCATAACTGCAGTGGGTTTCCTGTGTTTCTACTAATGAGTAATAGACCGAGAGAATCCAAAAGAAGGCCAATGCAACTACGGCCGTGACGCCGCTTTTTTCGATTTAGTCACAGTTCTACGTCTACATGTACACGATTACTCTATAGTTCACACTTGAGTGGTTAGCAGAGGTTTTAGGGACTTCCAGATTTATTCTCTACAGTTTGGAATAGCTCCTAAATCTTCCTGTAAGAACTGTGATTCCTCATAATTGCTAGTCAACAAAATATTTCTACATTCGGAACATGAAGCTAGAGATTGTAATATCGTGAAAAGGTCCTTCTGAAGCGAAGAACGCCTTTATTTCACTGAATGCCAAACCATATCGCTGAAGATATCAGTGGCACTCCCCCCTATTTCGCGATAGTGCAAAGCAAGCCACTTTCTTCGAGCGTTTCGCAGTTCTCCATCAATCCTTTCTGGTAAGGATCTCATACCGCATAGCAATACATTATCTGATCAAAAGCATCAGGACACCCCTATTAAATGTTGAATCGACCACTAGCTTTCACGAGAAGCGGGCAGCCCAGTATGAAACGGAGCACGGATTATTATGTTCCCAGTAGAGAAACAAGAACAGCGGAATGGGTAGGTCGGGAACTCTCAGTGACTTTGAACGTCGACTAGTCGCTGGATGCAAGCCATCACGATCATTTCAGCCCTTCCAAAGATGCCCTAGTCGACGCTAACGTCGTTGTGAAGTGGGAAGGCGAAGGTAAACCCACAACTAAACGAAGATCAGGCAGACCTTACGTACTGGAGCATTGCGGAGGGTGGTTGCAAAAAATCAAATCACAAAGACTGTGCGTAGGGAGTTACATTACTGGCCACTAAAAATGCTGCACCCCGAAGATGTGCTTCAGACGCGAAATTTAACCGACAGGAAGAAGATGCTATGATATGCAAATGATCAGCTTTTCAGAGCATTCATACAAGGTTGGCGCCGGTGGCGACACCTACAACGTGCTGACATGAGGAACGTTTCCAACCGATTTCTCATACACAGCCGGCCGCTGGTGGCCGAGCGGTTCTAGGCGTTTCAGTCTGGAACCGCGCGACCGCTACGGTCGCAGGTTCGAATCCTGCCTCGGTCATGGATGTGTGTGATGTCATTAGGTTAGTTAGGTATAAGTAGTTCTAAGTTCTAGGGGACTGATGACCTGAGACGTTAAGTCCCATAGTGCTCAGAGCCATTTGAACCATCTCATACACAAACAGCAGTTGACAGGCGTTGCCTGGTGAAACGTTGTTGTGATGGCTCGTGTAAGGAGGAGAAATGCGTACCATCACGTTTCCGACTTTGATAAAGGTCGGATTGTAGACTATCGCGATTGCGGTTTATCGTATCGCGACATTGCTGCTCGCGTTGGTCGAGATGTAATGTCTGTTAGCAGGATATGGAATCGGTGGGTTCAGGAGGGTAATACGGAACGCCGTGCTGGATCCCAACGGCCTCGTATCACTAGAAGTCGAGATGACAAGCATCTTATCCCTGAGTCAACAGATGGGTACGTTTGAAAGACAACAACCATCTGCACGAAGAGTTCGACGACGTTTGCAGCATTATGGACTATCAGCTCCGAACCATGGCTGCAGTTACCCTTGACGCTGCATCACAGATAGGAGCGCCTGTGATGGTGTACTGAACGACGAACCTGGGTGTACGAATGGCAAAACGTCATTTTTTCGGATGACTCCAGGTTCTGTTCAAAGCTTCATGATGGTCGCATCCGTGTTTGGCGACATCGCGGTGAACGCACTTTGGTAGCGTGTATTCGTCATCGCCATACTGGCGTATCACCCGGCGTGATGGTATGGGGTGCCATTGGTTACACGTCTCGGTCACCTCTTGTTCGCATTGACGGCACTTTGAACAGTGGACGTTACATTTCAGATGTGTTACGACCTGTGGCTCTACCCTTCATTCGATCCCTGCAAAATCCTACACTTCAGCAGGATAATGCACGACCGCATGTTGTAGGTCCTGTACGGGCCTTTCTGGATACAGAAAATGTTCGACTGCTGCCCTGGCCAGTACACTCACCAGACCTCTCACCAATTGAAAACGTCTGGTCAATGGGTGCCGAGCAACTGGCTCGTCACAATACGCCAGCCACTACTCTTGATGAACTGTGGTATCGCGTTGAAGCTGCATGGGCAGCTGTACCTGTACACGCCATCCAAGCTCTGTTTCATTCAATGCCCATGCGTATCAAGGCCGTTATTACGCCCAGAGGCGGTTGTTCTGGGTACTGATTTCTCGGGATCTATGCACCCAAATTGCGTGAAAATGTAATCACATGTCAGTTCTAGTATGTATAATATATTTATCCAATGAATACCCGTTTATCAGCTGCATTTCTTCTTGGTGTAGCAATTTTAATGGCCAGTAGTGTAAAAAGAATGGGTTGCAATGGTCGAGCAGATCCTCATAACCCACCCATTTCTGTAGTCAATGCTAAGCGACGCTTAAGCTGATGTAGGGAGGAACACTACTGGATAGCGGAAGAATGGAAACGAGTGATTTGCAGTGATGAACATTAACTGTCATTTGTTAAGTACAGAGATGGATGTGTTACGGTCGGGGTGTTATTTGTGGTCAGGGTGCGGTCTTATTTTATTGCGCTTAAGGAAAAGCTAAATGCAGGACGGTATCAACACATTTCACAGTGTTGTGTACAGAGTGCAGTAGAGAAACATTTCAGATACAATGGGACTGGTATAGACGTTTCATTGTTTACGACTGAAGTGGATTTCTTACCAATTTTGAGCCGTGCTGCGGCTCGCGTTGGTGCTGTTTGTAGGTTTCCGCCCACTGATGGAGGCCAGACCGTATCCTTTAGTTGGCATGGTTGCGGTTGTTTGTCTTCTTCTCGTCTTGACCGGTGCCACTCGGTTTCGCAAGCGTTGCCTGTCCGCTAGGGGCAGCAGCGGCGGTTATCGATATGTAGTAACTGATGCCGTATCTTTGGGGCGACGCCGTTGTTTTGACGGGTCGTGTGAGTGGGCCAGTTCGGTTGGGAACTCAGGATTCAGGTCCGTGCAGTGCGAAAACAGGCCGGGACTGCTGGCGGCGCGCATGGACTGCCAGATGGAAGAAGGGCTGTGGAGACGAGGATGCACGACCTCGTCGTAAATCAGATCTTGCAGGCTTTAAGATGAGTGCATTTCAATTTAGGTAGAGAAACCTCCACCACTGTGACATCTCGCGATTCTGGGTTCGTGTTGCTGCTCGTAGTGTCGCCGAGGCGAGGAGCAGCGAGTGGAGTGCTTGGGGAAAGCGGATCTGATTAGCTTTCCCCGACTTTTTATTACTGTTTACTGCGTTCAGCTTGTTACAATTTGTTAAGTTCAACCAGCGGTGTTTTTCCTGCCTGGTGGCCGCTAACGCCCCAGTTACCTGCCCTGGTTGTTAGTGTATGTAACGGCAGTGTTCGTCTTTTCGCCTTGCCGCTGGTGTCCGGTAAGGCGTGTAGTTTTGACACCTTTCTTGACTGTAGGCCGTCTGTGATTCTTCTACTCTGGTGGTAGTGGTTACTTTCTCATTCTGGGCGCTCCAAGCACAGTATTCTGGGGGCGTAGTGCAGTCTGCCAGTTCCGGCTTTGGCATGTTGTTCCATTCTTGCATTTAGTTTATTGGACGTCAGGTAGCTTCAGCAAGATTGTCATCAGCCATTCGATAAACTGCCACTAGTGTGAGTTACCATCTTTTGAACTGAATGCAACTGCTGGCTGCCTATCTCATCGCTCGCGAAAGTGTTTGTTGCCGGACCTTCTCAGAGCTCGATTCCTGGAGCACCGTCTGTGACTGGCCCTTGTGTTTTATTATAGTATTATTTATTATCATACCTTGTAATATCTTCATTAAAGGTTATGTATGTCTAGTTAATAGTTCCAGTCGCTTTCTGGAATAAATCTAACAGTGTAAGTGTTGTGTTACAAGGTTACCTTCATCTTATTTCACCCGTTTGGTGGTCAGTTGCTTGTTTCTTTTAATTAACCTTTGCTTGTATTTGCTGCCATACAGCAGGCTTCTAAATTTTTATATAATTGCCGTTCCTGGCGTGTAAGGCCTTCAGCCGTGATTGTGGTCATTTGCTTTGAAAAAGACAATTCGATATCTGTATTTTAGCAGTAAGCCTTAAAACCTTATTTACTACCATTCCTGGCGTTTGATACCTTCTGCTGTGTTTGTGACCACTTACTTTTTAATATTTCAATACCTGTAAGTTGTAATTGCAGCGAGATCTTAAACATTCTGAATTAATTGCTATTCTTGGCGTGTAAGGCCTTCAGCCTGCATTTTAGGTGATTTGCTAAATTGTAACGCACTGAAAACACTATTATTGACACAGTTGTTAATTCCTTCATTAATAATGTGTAGTATTTTTTTTATTGTTGAGTCTGGAATTACTGTTTTAAAAACAAATGTGTGTAACTGTAAAAGGCAACCAATAGCAACTGATTACGACCCGCTCCACAATCGTAACCGAATCCTGCCTTCCCTTGACTATCAGGTCACAAGTTTGTTTCTCAGTTGTGATTGTCCACCAAATCAGAGTAACGTCGGAGACGATAAATGTATCAGCATGATAATGTACCCTGTCGTAAGGCAGCGTCTGTGAGGCAATGGTTTGTAAACAATAACATTCCTGAAATGGATTGGCCAGCTCAGAGTCCCAACCTGAACCCAGTGGAACACCTCTTGGGACGATTTAGAAAGTCGACTTCTCTGCAGGCCCCAGCGTCCGACATGGCTACCTTCGTTGGCTTCGGCTCTTGAGGGAGTATGGTCTGGCATTCTCCACAGACATTCACATGCCTCACGGAAAGTGTTCCCAACAGAGTTCAAGCTGTCATAATGGCGAAAGATGGACACACGCCATACTAATGTCCACTGATAACATCGATACTTTTGTCAGATAGAGTACTCTTCAACGGAACTAAAAATCGTGGTTTAGGGATTCACTTCAGAATACTGATTAAAATGTGAATATGACATGCAATTAAAAATATAGATCTTATTTTAAGGTTGTTGTGGATTTTCAATGATAACGTCATCAGGAATCTACAGCCATAATCTCTTCTGTCAGCTGACACCGCCGGCGGTTGTGGCCAAGCGGTTCTAGGCACAACAGTCTGGAACCGCGCGACCGCTACGGTCGCAGGTCGAATCCTGCCTCGGGCATGGATGTGTGTGATGTCCTTAGGTTAGTTACGTTTAAGTACTTCTAAGTTCTAGGGGACTGATGACCTCAGATGTTAAGTCCCATAGTGCTCAGAGCCATTTGAACGAATCAGCTGACACGAAGGCCTGCTTACTTATATCCAACTGGTTCATTTATCCTTGTTGATAACCCCTGAATGTTGTAGCGGTACGGAAACACACTGCATATGTCAAGTTACCGATGGACTGTGCGAAATTACTGAAACTATTAACAAGCTGAAAAGTCAATTAAATCCTTCCAGCATTATTCATGCCTGTGTCTTGGTGCAACTTGGGTAGCTTAAAAGAAATGCGTCACTTAAAGCGTCGCTTCAGCCCTGATTAACACGTTTATTAGAAAGTTGAATGAATAGTTAAAAGAAACTCGCAACATCGTGTTATATACATTGTAGACAACGACTTTTCACTTAAAGTGTAAAATGCTGTCGATTAATCTTTCGAAAATGTTTAGCTGGGTGATAACTTTATTTTGCGTGATGAAAAGCTTCCGTATTGCAGCCAGATGGCTGCAGTGAAAAACGGAGACGTTCCGAAGATAATCTAATCCATCATGTTAATTTTGCATGTTTCGTAGTTGATGTAGTGTGATCGAAAACTAACAGCGTTTCATCTCTTAAAAATTCTTGGCGTGTTTGAGTCGGAGACTCTGATTTTGTGCTAATGGTCGCGACGCTGAAGTTATTATATTATTACACCAACTAGCAAATTTTTCGTCTAGGCTGTGATTGGTTACACGCTATTTTTCTAACATTAGGTTGTAAAAAAATCTCAAGATTTTTACTTTTTCAGATTTTCCGATTTCAGTAAAACAATAAAAAGACGACTGCATGGCAAGAGAAGCAGAGCAACACACACGTTGACATCAGGTTCAAGACCAGTGTAACCAGTTGTACTTGAAAATAGGGATAAATTCCTGAAACGCGTCGTGTAATGCACGAAAAAACGTTACTGGTGTTGTGTTTTACTATGTAAATCGTATTATGGAGTCATCTTGCGTCGACGGAAATCTGACAGTGCCTAGCTCTTCCGCAGCAGAGAAACGAGACGTTAAGCCCTAGTTCCGTAAGTTACTGTTTACGTATTGTATGTGCAGCACTGTTCACAAAAGTATTTTATACTATATATTTTTATACTGTTTAGATATTACTGTGTTTGTGCGAGGTATCATGAACCAGTGTTGTTCAAGAACGTCATGGGAATCCCGCCACGGGAATTTCTGAGTGGAATTATGGGTATGAGATGAATACGTCGTTGTGTGAATAAATAAGGGTATTACCTGTCATATATTGGTGATTGTTGCATTTAGATACAAAAACCATTAAAATAATGAAAAGAAGTTTTTTTTTCACTTTCACATCCTCGCTGATTCTACGAAGAACTTCATTTCTTGGTTCAAATGGCTCTGAGCACTATGGGACTTAACATCTGAGGTCATCAGTCCCCTAGAACTTACAACTACTTAAACCTAACTAACCTAAGGACATCACATACATCCATACCCGAGTCAGGATTCTAACCTGCGACCATAGCGGTCGCGCGGTTTCACACTGAAGCACCTAGAACCGCTCGGCCACACCGGCCGGCTTCATTTCTTATTCCAGTAGTCCACTTAATTTTCAGTATCCTTCTACAAGTCCATGTTTTAATCGCTTTGGTTGTCTTGTTTTTCGGATTTCACAATGTCCATGATTCATTGCCATCCAATTCTGTGCTAGAGACATACATTTCTGATAATATATTTTTCATACGAAGGCCTATGTATCACACTGGTTGACGTCTTTTAATGATGAATGTTCTCTTCGTCTGTTTCTTATATCCTCCTTGTTTCGTTCGTCATGGCTTGTTTTACTTGCAAGTTCGCAGCGTTCATTCACTCCATCTACTGCGTTCTTGCTAATTTTAGTGGTTCTTCAGCCTTATCATCACATTCAGTTTTAGTTACGGCATCATTGCCTGTTCCTAAGTCAAGTAGAATACAACTGATCTTTTCATGTCTTCTCAGGACGCCCACCATTTCTTTCCCCTTGAGGGGTATATTTGCTTTGTAATTTAGGTATTTGTCCGCCTGACATCTTCTGAATGTGTTCATGCCGTTTCTTTCTGAAGTCTGCTTTTAACGCCCATTTCATTTCTGATTTCGCTATTCTTTACCCGATCAATGAGTTTGTAACTATAGTGGTCTTAGGAACCTCATCTTTGCTGCTTCAGTCCACCTCCGTTGACTGATGGTTAGAGTCCAGGTCTCTGACCCATGCTTTAGAACTGGTACTGACATCACACTAGAGAATTTTAATACCGCCTCTTCGCTAACTTTTTTTATTGAGAATGTGACTTATAGTACCTAACAGGTGCTGAAATTTTTTGCAATTAGTGTTCTTGATCACAGGATGTACTGTATGAATTCTCAAATCCAAAGTTCAATAAGTAAGCAAGCTCCAATATGCCATATTATTCCCCATTGTTTTGGCTACAAAACAGTAGACTTCGACATAATCTCCGTTCAATGCGATGGCCTTACGCCACATTACTGGGACGGCCTGCATTTCCGCACGGTACCATTGTACTGATCCACGTGCGAGCCAATATTTCACGATGTCCCACAACAAATTCCACATTCTTTCAACTGAAATCGGCCGAGAAAAGAAACGTGTTGCGTTACTTACTGAACGCCACTAGTTTTTTTTGCCGTTTATCACTCCATTATCTTTGTTATATCCTCAGATATTTTCATATTGCACTAATTTGCTACCTTCCGCAAAGGCCAAATTTCTGTCTGTAATTTATCTTTTAAGTCCTCTAAGATTACTGCAAACAAATGTTCAAATGTGTGTGAGTTCCTAGGGGACCAAACTGCTTAGGTCATCGGTCCCTAGACTTACACGCTACTTAAACTAACTTAAACTAACTTATGCTAAGAACAACGCACACACCCATGCCCCGAGGGAGGACTCGAACCTCCGGCGGAAGGGGTCGTAAGCTTATTTGATCGTCTGCAAATTGGAGTATGTTTGTAACTTTATTATTATGGTTATAATGGTGGAATCCTTCTGCCATGACATTACGTCGTCATCTACGTATATATTAAATAATGTGGGGAAGGACACCCTTACCTGACTCCGTGAGAGATTGTTCTCGCAAATGGACTTCTTTTTAATACTTTGATTTTTTTGTCTACGTACATACTTTGAATGGTGTTACTTTCGCCGCTAATATCATTTCTGCTGCTCCTTACCTCTTTCGCCTTTCTTTTAGTTGTTGTCAGTATTCTGTGGTAATTTTTCCTCGCTTTCACTGAGCTTAGCAGTATCACAAAGAAACTTACTGTTAACATTCTTTTGCAACACTAACAAAATACGTCACAAGTTACACACACTACAGGTAGTGGTAAATCAATCTATATACATAAAGAAGGATGCCCCTTTGTTTGTTTGTTTGTAATGGGTACAAATCTACACTTTTATTTCGATCTCCATGCAATTTTGCACACTTTACCTTCAAGAAAAGAGGAAGATCACTGTCTACATAAGATTTCGTTATGTGACTTGAAACATATCCAAGTGTAATATACACTCCTGGAAAGGTAAAAAAGAACACATTGACACCGGTGTGTCAGACCCACCATACTTGCTCCGGACACTGCGAGAGGGCTGTACAAGCAATGATCACACGCACGGCACAGCGGACACACCAGGAACCGCGGTGTTGGCCGTCGAATGGCGCTAGCTGCGCAGCATTTGTGCACCGCCGCCGTCAGTGTCAGCCAGTTTGCCGTGGCATACGGAGCTCTATCGCAGTCTTTAACACTGGTAGCATGCCGCGACAGCGTGGACGTGAACCGTATGTGCAGTTGACGGACTTTGAGCGAGGGCGTATAGTGGGCATGCGGGAGGCCGGGTGGACGAACCGCCGAATTGCTCAACACGTGGGGCGTGAGGTCTCCACAGTACATCGATGTTGTCGCCAGTGGAAGGTGCACGTGCCCGTCGACCTGGGACCGGACCGCAGCGACGCACGGATGCACGCCAAGACCGTAGGATCCTACGCAGTGCCGTAGGGGACCGCACCGCCACTTCCCAGCAAATTAGGGACACTGTTGCTCCTGGGGTATCGGCGAGGACCATTCGCAACCGTCTCCATGAAGCTGGGCTACGGTCCCGCACACCGTTAGGCCGTCTTCCGCTCACGCCCCAACATCGTGCAGCCCGCCTCCAGTGGTGTCGCGACAGGCGTGAATGGAGGGACGAATGGAGACGTGTCGTCTTCAGCGATGAGAGTCGCTTCTGCCTTGGTGCCAATGATGGTCGTATGCGTGTTTGGCGCCGTGCAGGTGAGCGCCACAATCAGGACTGCATACGACCGAGGCACACAGGGCCAACACCCGGCATCATGGTGTGGGGAGCGATCTCCTACACTGGCCGTACACCACTGGTGATCGTCGAGGGGACACTGAATAGTGCACGGTACATCCAAACCGTCATCGAACCCATCGTTCTACCATTCCTAGACCGGCAAGGGAACTTGCTGTTCCAACAGGGCAATGGACGTCCGCATGTATCCCGTGCCACCCAACGTGCTCTAGAAGGTGTAAGTCAACTACCCTGGCCAACAAGATCTCCGGATCTGTCCCCCATTGAGCATGTTTGGGACTGGATGAAGCGTCGTCTCACGCGGTCTGCACGTCTAGCACGAACGCTGGTCCAACTGAGGCGCCAGGTGGAAATGGCATGGCAAGCCGTTCCACAGGACTACATCCAGCATCTCTACGATCGTCTCCATGGGAGAATAGCAGCCTGCATTGCTGCGAAAGGTGGATATACACTGTACTAGTGCCGACATTGTGCATGCTCTGTTGCCTGTGTCTATGTGCCTGTGGTTCTGTCAGTGTGATCATGTGATGTATCTGACCCCAGGAATGTGTCAATAAAGTTTCCCCTTCCTGGGACAACGAATTCACGGTGTTCTTATTTCAATTTCCAGGAGTGTATGTTTAGAAGGAAGGTTACTACCGAAAGTGTCTAAATGTTCTTGGCCGATTTACTTCAGATTTCTGCACGATCCGCTAGTGGAGTTTTGGGTGGACATAGATTATATATATTTAACACACAAAGGAGAATTGTTACCAAACATCTCGAAAAGTACTTGATCGATTTACTTCAAAATTCTTGGCCAGTTTACTTCAAATTTCTATTGAACATTCAGATGAAACAATGAAGAAAAGTAATGAAAAATGAAATACCTAACAAATGTAATATATCGTCCTAAACTGACCGTAATTCCTGTTGCAAGAATAAATAACAGGGGAAATACCCGTCTTGCGTCTTGCATATGGTAGCATCAGACGTTACTAGGTCCCTGGACGACCCTGGACGAGCGAAAGCTCGAGAAACTGACAGAAACATGATTGCAAACTCTTGTCTATTGATCAGTTGCCGTTGGTACATATGACATATATTGCGTTTCACCGTTATTTTTATTACTGAAATCCATAGTACCATACAAACGCTAAGGCAGGTTATGAATATCGTACCAGCATAAGTCACAAGATCGAGGGCCAATCAAAAGATCGAACAGAGCCTGAGATTTCCCGAACTGTCACGTACACTGTTAGAACAGTTTGGGACGTGCTGCCGGCCGGAGTGTCCGTGCGGTTCTAGGAGCTACAGTCTGTAGCCGAGTGACTGCTACGGTCGCAGGTTCAAATCCTGCCTCGGGCATGGATGTGTGTGATGTCCTTAGGTTAGTTAGGTTTAATTAGTTCTAAGTTCTAGGTGACTGATGACCTCAGAAGTTAAGTCGCATAGTGCTCAGAGCCATTTGAACCATTTTTTTGCACGTGCTCAAACACAGTCCTATTTGGAACAGTGAAAACTGAGCTGAAACAATTAAGACGAGTTCTCCAAAAATACAATGAGATACATATCGCAAAATGTAACAACACATGGTGCAACTAATCATCTTCTCACACAGGTGAAGACGTATTCGCTCGTCGCACTGCATTGATGCCCAGTGGCTCAAACATGAACTTCGATTTAAAGCGATTGCTGTTTCCCATGTAGCTTGCATTCACTATGAGTACCAGTAAGGCACAGGGTCAATCACTTTGTATGGCAGATATTAAACATCCCGGGCAACGCCGGGCGCTGTAGCTAGTACTTTATATTATTGACATCAATGAACCTTCCTCTAACCTGATGTAATGATTTCGTGACCTGAAGATGGTCGTTTGAGGGTGACTGGTTGTCGAGAAACAGATACACGTTACGTTTTTGCAGCAGTGTTTACAGAATACTTTTTAAATTGTTAATTTGGGTGGTGCTGGTTCACGCAGAGCAATCGATTAGCAGGAGTGATAGAATAGACAAGAAAAGGATGAAGTCCCTGCTTAGTACGGAGTCAGAAGAGTACGAAAGAAATGATGGATTGCACCAGGGAACAGTGCGAGGCAATCCAATGCATCCGAAGAGTCGTAAAGTGATCGCCAAGCTGTGAGCGCCTTTTGGCAGAGCGAACCACCACAGGCGCGAACAATTGTGAAGAACGCCTCGGATAAGTAATGCTGCAACGTTAAGCTCCATGTATACGACAAAAATCGAGAACAGCCACGTTTGAGCTGTTTAGATACTGGTGTTATGCACGTAGTACGGTTGAAGACGACGACGAGCCATCTCTTCACGTCATCGTTTCCAGGCAGAGCACTGATTCAGTGTTAAAAACTCCCTTTTGGATTCAATAAGCAGTGTTATGTTAAATCTTTTGTGTACAGTGCATTATCTAGGCTGAGTTACTTGTCCGAAACTTCATTGAACTTTTGTGTCAAATTATAGAGTATTAGCTATGAGTTCTGTCCATTTCAATGATTTCAAGATTCCACTTGAATAGTGAAAGCAGCCATTGCATAATTATCTGTTATTACTGGGTGGTGATTCAATAAGTTTCTTTTCATTCGTGAAACAACGACAAATACTGGAAGAGTATGCCAAGATAATTTATAATTAGAAAGTGTTTATTAGAAGTGAAAATTAATCGTAAACACCATTCGGGGATTAAGCCTTACACCTGTTTCAACTTGTCAACGCAGCCAACGAGGAAATGCGAGGAGCGATCTATGACCTTGAGACGTGTGATCAACAAGCCCCCAATCCCCCCAGGCGTTCTTGCCAGTAGAGGAATCCTGATGACACCTCTGCTACTACATTCAAGCACCTCCTCCTTTGTCTTCACGAGGACCCCGTTATAGATTTCCGTGTCTGAGGAAGTACCGGTAATCGAACCTTCCGCCATGAAAGCAGCGACGCTAATCTTCCGGCTATGGAGGCGTCGAAACGTACACGGACTATTCAGAATTTTTATTTACATAATATCGTATTGGTCAAAATAGTGCAGGTCAGTCTTAGAATGGCGAACTACTTTAATTGTCGTAATTTGTTACACTCCTCAACTTACATATTTCAAATTCGCACTCATTTGTAAGTTTGGCTATTTTGTCGATTGATTTCAAAATCCAGGTTACACCATCACGGTCAAAATTCGTGTTTTCTCCGACAAATCTTTAAAAATAGTCACAACATTCAGAATAGTGTTTAATTTTACAGTTAGTTCCTCTTATAAGCTTAGCTGCAGAATATATGCAAACAATTACAGAGGAGTGTTACACTTCCAGATGGGATTTTAGTTCAACTACTGAACCCTAGCCCCGTTGTAAGTACAGTGAAACTTCACTAGTTCAGCGTCATTGGGGCGAGTTCCACTCGGAATTGTTGAAAGTGCGAATTACAGAAATCTTTTTGAAAACAGTTACCTGAAGCTGTAATTAGGAATGTAATGTATGTAGTGATTAAATAAAAAGTAGATGAACTTTAATATTATATGAAATAATGACAGTCTATTTAATTTAATAACAACTAACGAAATAAAATAATAATAATTAACAAGAGGATTAAACAAATTGAAGTTACAATACATATTTAAAACTTACGTTAAACAAGTTTGATACACACACTGTTGCACATAGACGTTATGATATGCACTCAAAAATGAAAGTCTGCACTCTAATGGAAATTTAAAAGCTACACACCCTGTAGAATGGTATGTGCTCTCTGTTATTTACTGCCTTCATCTGGCTCTACAACGACACTATGCACAGTAGCCAAAGGGCCATAACTATCTGATGGCGATGCTAGGGCAATATTTTTAACCCCATTATGGTGAGAAAAAAGATATTACTGACTCTTGAATTTCAATATTACTATCAATCTCTACTTGCGTTACTAAAAATGCCCCCACTAAACTTTTGCCCTCATCGAGTCATGTATGAAAAACGAAAGTGACTGCATTAACCAATGATACGACTCGAAAAACAAAAAAACAAAAAAAACAAAAAAACAAAAAAATAACCAGATGGGAGATTGTATAGCATCTTTGAGCGTTTTTTTTCTCTGTGGAAAACTGTATGCAAGTGATTGCAGCGGTGATCCAAGGACCCCTGCTGGTCTAGGCATTGACTGTTACGGATATTTTAGAAATATGAAGAAAGAGAGCCATTATTGGCCACCATTAAGGACAGTTGTTGTTTAAAGCATTTCAATTGAATATAAAGAGATTGGATTGTCAGAAATCTTTCAAGAAAGCAGTTGTATAATTTGCTAAATACATTTCAAATGATTTAAAGTCAAAAATGGATTTTATTTCCTTTTCCACATATTAGCTTATGCGGCTGTGATTTTGTTTTTGAAGTGACTCCTGTACGAAACCTGCTTACGCAGTTAGGTCATTGAATGTTTAATTTCATCTATGATATGCACTGAATCTGTGTTGACAGCTAGACCATTTCAGCAGTACTTTACGGACCTGTCGTAGCATCGTCGACGTGATACAAGCGACCATGAACTTTAAGAGCTGTGGCGGGTAGTCACGAGATTTCTTTGAAATAATCTTACCAACTATAATACACTGCTGGCCACCGTAAATGCAACACCCTGAAGGAAGAATCCGAATCAAGTGAAATTTACACCATGGGTTTGCAGCGATGAGATATGCAACTGATTAGAATTTCAGCGCAGACGCACATCAAGCGCGCCTGTGGCGCCACCTCATTGCGCCATTTGAGGCTTGGCGATTTCGACGAGTGTACGTCTGGCACGTGTGTTTACCTTGTGGTTGTTTCACAAGCCGATCAGTTATGCCTCGTAGACAACAGCGAATATCGTTTGATCAAGTATCCGAGTTCGACAGAGGAAGGATAGTGGCTTACCGAGATTGTGGATTATCATACAGAGAAATCGCTAGTCGTGTTGGACGAAACCAAACAACTGTAATGCGGATATGTGACCGTTGGATGCAGGAGGGTACGACGGACCGACGTGGGCGATCGCATTCACCTCGGTGCACCACTGCACGTGCTGATAGGCAAATTGTGCGCATGGCAGTGACGGATCGCTCAGTGACATCCCGAACCACAGCACAGCACATTGCGTCTGTAACGCATCATCCAGTGTCTGCGCATACCATTCGACGCCGTTTACAGCAGAGTGGTCTGTCCGCAAGACGTCCATTGCTTCGTCTACCATTGGCGCAGAACCACAGACGTCTCCGTCGCCAATGGTGTGATGACAGACGGATGTGGACGGCAGAATGGAATGACGTTGTCTTTACTGACGAGGCACGCTTCTGTCTGCAGCACCACGATGGTCGGATTCGAGTGTGGAGACACCGTGGAGAGATGATGCTGGACAGCTGCATTATGCACCGCCACACTGGTCTTGCACCGGGTATTATGGTATGGGGCGATATTGGATATTACTCTCGCATGCCTCTAGTACACATTGCCGGTACTTTAAATAGCCGGCGCTACATATCCGAGGTGCTGGGGGCAGTTGTCCTTCCTTACCTTCAGGGCTCGGCCACAGCCATATTTCAACAGGATAATGCGCGACCACACGTGGCACGCATTGTCCAAAGGTTCTTCGTCAATAACCAGATTGAAGTGCTTCCCTGGCCGGCTCGCTCTCCGGATCTTTCGCCGATAGAAAACATGTGGTCCATGGTTGCTCAACGAGTGACCCAGATTACATCCCCAGCTGCCACACCAGATGATCTTTGGCAACGTGTGGAAGCTGCTTGGGCTGCAGTACCCCAGGAACACATCCAACGTCTCTTTGACTCAATGCCGCGACGTGTGGCAGCGGTGATCTCCAACAATGGCGGCTACTCTGGCTACTGATTCTGGCAGGAACCACATGTCACAGACGTCTGTAAACGTAATCATTTGATACTTGGTCAACATGTTATCTACAAAATAAATTTTGTTGTGCTACCTCTTGTCTTTCTTGGTGTTGCATTTACAGTGGCCAGCAGTGTAATTAAAGGAATCAGACTCTTTCCATACGATGACATTTTAATCCTAGTTCTAAATAAATTAATTAGCTCTTTGATGTTTTCCAGTCACAGATAATAATAAATTAAACAAGTGAATAAATAAATAACTAAATAAATAAAAATAAATTATCGTAATAATCATCCGTTAGTTGACTGCTGGCTCTTAAAATGACTTTATAAGTATACATACACAGATATATTAAAACTTTCATCTACCTTATTCTCATTTTTAGAAGTAGTCTCTTTAATTTCTTTCCCTTCTGCCTCATTCTTCCTGTTACATTCCTGGATAAGATCATCATGGACGCTCTTCACTTCTGCCGCCTCTTGTTTATCGTCAACAGCTTGGGCTTCAGTGTTTTTAACCTCTACGTTCATAGTAGTTTCTGAGTTTTCCTGTTTCGTAGATGTTGTACTTTTAAGTTTTCCACATGTTTATTCTGCTTTTTCATCTAGCTTTCTTAATATTAGATACATTTCCTTTTGCCAAGCCACTACATTTTTGCTGACAGTTTCTATCTGCCCATTCAGTTCTTTCATTTCTTTCTGCCCTTCTTCCGTTTTCTCCACCAATATCTTATGGCATCCATCCACATTCTTCTGCTCTTGCTCTATTTTCACCAGCAGCAATGCAAATATACTTTCTACTATTCCCTTCCCACTTACTTCTCTTCTGACGTTTAGTTTCAAAAAAATGGTTCAAATGGCTCTGAGCACTGTGGGACTCAACTGCTGAGGTCATTAGTACCCTAGAACTTAGAACTAGTTAAACCTAACTAGCCTAAGGACATCACAAACATCCATGCCCGAGGCAGGATTCGAACCTGCGACCGTAGCGGTCTTGCGGTTCCAGACTGCAGCGCCTTTAACCGCACGGCCACTTCGGCCGGCGTTTAGTTTCAGTGTAATGGCTAACCCTTTTCCTACATTTACAGGTTTTGTATTCTTATCTCCCACCTATTCACTTCCCCATATCTACCCGTTCATTCTCTTTAATTGTCTTGTTGTAGACTTAACGAAAGCAAAACAAACCAGAGTAAATTACACCACCCACTAAATTTCGCGCCGTATGTGAAGAATGTATGTGGTTGCCATTGGTCATCCGTGGTTTGGTCTTCCGATCAAAGACGCTGGCTTGAAGGTCTTTGACTGGAAGACTGTTTAAGCTCTCGCGGCGTGTCGGTCGCTCTGGAGTCCATCAGGTTTGGGTCCGCGGTGGCGCGAGGAAACTCTGAAAGGTGGCGGGTCACGCGGTTGCTGGCAGAGTGAGAGAGCGAGCGGGTGGTGCAGTCAGAGAAGTCTTGTCCACTGCGATCGAGCGGAGCTGGCGTGATTAGTTTCGTTGGTTTGGTGGCTAAACGGCTGTTTAAAGCATTAGTGTGTCCGACAGCGAAGTGCGAGTACAGCTACGCTGTTATACGCTGGCTGGTTTAAGTGATCTGATACTAGTAATTTGCCCACGTTTTACTGTTCAACTTTCGTTCGTCCGTTAAGAAATGTCTTGACTTCAGTTGGCTTTAATTTAGTACGGTGTTGCACTGCTGCTGATCTGGAATCGTTTCATAAAGTCAAGTGCTTTTGCTTGCATTGGTCTAATAGCTACTTCTTACTTAAAGTGTCCGGAAGTTATTCAGATTGTTAAGTTGGTATGAGAGGGAGCAATTATCTACTGGTTTAATTCACTGACGGCTAAACTGAAAGGTTACAATTAAATGTTTTTGTGGCGTTTAATTCCAAGGGGTGATTCTAATACTTCTAATTGCTTTTCATTGCAAATTTTCTGTATGGGTGTGTGTGTGTGTGTGTGTGTGTGTGTGTGTGTGTGTGTGTGTGTGTGTGTGTGTGTGTGAGCGTGGAGAGGTGGTGCGCATATTAGTTGCCGTCATTTAACAGTTCAATTAAGCGCTATGACTTCTTGTCTATGACTGATGCTAACAGGTTTATGTTACAGGCATTATAAGTTTTTCTATGCAGAAGGGCCTAAAGGCAGACTATTTGTAAAGTGAAAGGGTACCAAGTGCACTGAAGGACCTACCATTTGTAAAACTAATACGATTACTGCGACGCATAATTTCCCCCCCCCCCCCCCCCCCATGCCACAGTTAAGTACTGTTGTTTATCTCTTGGTTGTCAATGGATTTGCAAAGATTGTCTCTGTTGTGTAATTGATTGTCTTGAGTGATTTCTCGAGCCGGCCTTTTGTTAAATTGTGGGTTGTAATTATTTATTTTAAGGAGAAAAAGTCATACCAGAAGATTCGTGGAATTATTTGTACATATTGTGTATTGTCAATATAATTTTACTGTCAGCAATCGAAGTTACTAATGATCTTTAACACTGGTTATCAGAATTTGTTTGAAGTTTTCTGAACTGACTGTCTGTGTTCAAATGTTTAAAGGTTTTGCAGAGACTAACAATAAATCTGTTTTGAAGGCATGTTTTTAAAGTGACTTGGCACCTTACCACTCCCTTCACGCTCCTGCTATATCAAGGACAACCATCAGGAAATGCAGTCCATCAACAAAGGAGGTGGTCTACAAAACACTTGGTCGACCAGTACTTGAAAACTGCTTCTCAGTCTGGGATCTGTACCGGATTCGGCTCTTGGAAGAAATAGAGAAGATTGAAAGAAGAGCAGCACGTTTCGTTGCAGGGCCATTTGGTAAGCGTGAAAGCGTCACAGAGAAGGTCAACGAAATCCAAAGGCAGACACTGCAAGAAAGGCGTTCTGCTTCACAGTATAGTCTAGTGTTGTAGTTCCGAGAGTATACATTCCTACAAGATTCAACAAATATATTGTTTCCTTCTATGTATATCTAGCGAAAAGATCATGAAAATTAAGTTAGAGAAATTCAGGCGCACAAGGAATGGGGTTACCATATTTCGAAATGAAAAATCCGGGGAGTATTACAATGTTTATGTGAACCACAATGGCTTACTTTTTTTTACAAAAGCTTATCTCTCACGTCCTCGAACCTTCTTAAGTAACCCTTCCATTTGATGTTACAGTGCCAAGCACGAGTAAAATCTATAGAATCATAACTGACGATCAATAAATTCTTCAGACATTCTAGAGAAAGTATTTGTTTCGTCAGTCCGTCGTATATTAGATAGATAGATATCCAGCGATCACAGGCCCTGCAGACCAAGCTCTGCTTCCACAAACTGCCTCCGTTCCTTCCTGTTTTGTGCCCGGTTCCTCCAGGTGTCTTCAGTCCCCAGGGCTGCTAGGTCCTTCGTCAGGTCGTCCATCCAGCGCTACCTTGGTTATCCAATGGGGCGTCTGGTGATTGGTTTCCCCTCTAGTGCCATCTTTGCCTGTCTTCCATCTGGCAGACGGGTTACGTGGCCCACCCATTGTATTCTTTTGCTCTTTATCTTCTGTAGGATATTTGGTTGTCACATCAGAATGTAGATTTCCTCGTTTTTCCTGCTCCTCCATTCTCCGTTATCGCCGGCCGAAGTGGCCGTGCGGTTAAAGGCGCTGCAGTCTGGAACCGCAAGACCGCTACGGTCGCAGGTTCGAATCCTGCCTCGGGCATGGATGTTTGTGATGTCCTTAGGTTAGTTAGGTTTAACTAGTTCTAAGTTCTAGGGGACTAATGACCTCAGCAGTTGAGTCCCATGGTGCTCAGAGCCATTTTTTTTCTCCGTTATCTAAAACTGGTCCCCATATTTTCCTCATTACTCTTCTTTCAAATCTTAATACTTTTTCCTTTTCTCGCTTAGTCATGCTCCATGTTTCTGAACCGTACATTACTGCTGGGCATATCACCGTGTTGTAGATTTTCATCTTAGTGTTCACTGAGATCGATTTAGAGCCGAGTGTCTCTCTGAGGAAATGCATGCATTTCATTCCCACTATTCTTCTTTCCTTGATGTCTGTTTTTATGTTGTTGTCCGTTGACAAGTACACAAGTATTTGAACTGGTGTACTCTCTTGAACCTCTTGCCATCTATCTCAAGAAATTCTTCCTGCTCTTGTCTTCTTCCTAATTGCATGAACTCTGTTTTGCCTTGATTCACTTTGAGCCCTACCTTTTGTGCATAATTTTCCATTGTCTATACATTCCTTTCAACTCATTCTCTGATTCACTTAGTAGTACTTCAGCCCATTCCTGTTGCCTACACTCTTTTATTACATTACCTAAGATGCATTGAACAGAACACATGAGAGAGCATCCCATTGTATGAGGCCTGTCTCAATCTCGAATGTTTCTAATGTGGCTCCTCAGAAACGTACTGCTGCCTTTGACCCTTCCATGCAAGCTTGCACTATTCTCACTAGCTTCTCAGGGATTCTGACGTCACGCGTTTCATTGTATAGACTATTCCTGTGCACGCTGTCATATGCACGTTGAAAATCGACGAACAGGCTGTAGATAACCTTTATCATATTCCTCGGTGTTTTTCAAACAATTGTCTTAGTGTGAAAATGTGATCTATTGTCGATCGGTTTGGTCGAAAGCCAGCTTGGTACTCCTGTATGTTGTTCTCTATGAATGATTTCAATTTACTGAGGACAACGGTTGACGGTACCTTATACGTTACATTCAACAAGTTGATTCCTCTGTATTTACCACATTCCATTATGCTTTCCTTCTTGTATACTGGGCAAATTATATTCAATTTCCATTCTTCTGGTAGTGTCTCCTTCTCCCATATCAACTGCATCAGTCTATATATAAGTCTAATCTCTCTCCTCCCTGCTTGATTAATTCTGATGTTATTCTGTCTCTCCAGGGGCTTTGTTGTTTCTGAGTCCTTTGATTGCGATCTTCACGTCTTCTTCGCTAACTTCCCATTCTTCTTCATCTTTCCTTTCCTCCGTAATGTCTGCAGGTAACATCTAATATGGGTCTGGGCTATTCAACAGTTCTGATAAGTATTCTTTCCATCTTTCTACAATTCTTTCCTTGTCATTTATCAAGTTGCCGTTTCTATCTCTAATGAAAATAGTTGAGCTCTGAAACCCACGTTTCCGATTTTTATGCATTGGAAGAATTGTCTTGAATTCTTGTTTTGGCTCTCTGTCTCAACTTGTTCTAACAAACTGGTTAGATATGTTCTCTTCTCTGCTCTTAGGATTCGCTTTGTATCCCTTCTGACGCTGGTAAAATGTTCCCTTTTCTGCTCATTCTCGCTGTCAGCTAATCCGCTTCTCCCTCATCTTCCTTTTCTGTAGCCTTCTGGCATGTCTCGTTGAACCATTTCCTCTTCTTCACTATCTTCTTTCTTCCCAATATATACTCCGCTACACTTAGTTCCGTGGACTTTATTTCTTTCCACTTTTCCTCCACGTTCTCTCTTGCTTCCAGGACATCAAAATGGTTTTTGATTTCTAAAGCATATTGTTCTTTAATGCACTTTCTCGTCGTTTCTCATCATTCAAAGCAGGTTCTAGTGTCCCCTTCTTCTTATGCATGTAGGTGAGCGTGAGTTTAAGCCCGCACACAACGAGGAAGTGGTCTGACGCACAGTCGGCTCCTCTATACGACTTGACGTCCATGACTCTATGGTTATAGCGCTGGTCCACCAAGATGTGATCTATCTGGTTGATGGTTCTTCCGTCCGGTGAGTGCCATGTTCCCTTATGTATTCTCTTGGGTTCGAAGTAAGTCGAACTTACTCTCAGGTTCTTTGAGATAGCTAACAAGGGAATGGTCAGACTTGTCATGTCGAAACCTGTGTTGCTTTTCTTTACCACTGTGAGTTAACATTGCAAGAAGTCTGTATGCAGAATTTTAGCTGCTGACATGACTTGGAAGTCTGTAAACAATTTTATGAAGTAAGACATTATTGTCGCATGGTTTCCGCGCTTATAACTGTCTCTTGTACAACCCTGACCTCTCTCGCTACGTTATACCAACGCCATCTAGGGACAAGGTGGCGGTAGCTACGCGCCGCTCTCTTGCCACAGCAGTGAGAGAGCTGGTTCCCCCAGTGAAAGCGATCGTATGATAATTAAACATTCGTTGACAAATATGGCTGATATGTTATCTACAACATTCTTTCCAAATAGCTGTGAAATAGACACAAATAAATATACGGTTTAGAACACGTCCAAATTTTATTTCTTGTAATTACCGCAAAAATGCGAAATATTGATACAATGTTCAAAACAGAGGTTTTTTGTGCACCAAGAACATACAAGCAAAGACGACGTATGACAGCCCTGCGAATCACAGACGTTGCTAGATGTCCGTAGACAAAACTGGGCTGTTGTTAGGAATGAATCAGGCCTAGTATCAGAATATTTCGAGGGGTACCACGCATATTTAATCAAATTCTGAAACCGTGGGGAGGAAAATTTGTAATGTACTACTGACTGCAGCTTGAAAATATTGTCACGGTGATAGACAGGAAATTGCAGTGATCTGCACACAATAATTTTCTCTGTTAGTTTTCTGTAAAATGCCTGCGTGCCGGGTGGAATCTGAAGTATCTCTACTTCTTTGACAGGGTGGGCTTGAAATACAGCTTTTAATGAATCAGACCTTTTATGACCTGACCACGAATCTAGAAGGAGAACAGATTTGTTCCCGCAGAATGGAAGAAAACCATGACGCATGAAAAGTGTAACGATCTCATTTCCCATTTTTCCAGACTTCGATGCGTCTACCACAAGATTGTTTGCGTAGAACATTGTTCTTTTGACACGTTGTACAAAACGTCCAGTTGGTTCTTCAAGACACACATATAGTTTAGGCAGCAATGAACCATCCAGACTAATTATGGGCATCATAGTGTATGAATGGGTGAGTGCAGTCGTGGACTGCGCAATGGCCTCAATATGTTTTTCCCCTTTGAATGACAGTGTTCTCTTCGCACGCATATCTTTTTGAAAACCTGACTGATCTGCATTTTACACGTACGATTCACTAAAACTAGCGATCTTACTTTTGCATTCGTAAGAAAAGCTTATATCATTTCGATTTGTGTCACTTCATTTTCCGACCTGTTTCTCGATACAAATTTTGTTACTTTTCTTGCCACAATTTTATGTAATGTTTTGAAGCGACTAATCCAACTTTGAGAAGCTGCAAATTCTTTAGCGCCGATCGCGTTGGCTATCTCTAACGCCCAATCACGCAAAGTTGTAACGCTGACACTAAATGACTGTTGTCTGGCATCGGTAAATAGCACAAAAAGTCGCGCATTTATCTCCGTCGCAATTTCCAGTCGACTCTTACGTCGTCCAGCGACTTCCTCTTTCCATCTACACAATTCACGCTCAGAACGGACAAAGCGATACTTATTTTGAACAGTACTGACACGTAGGCGTTTCTTACCACTTTCGTTCAACCAATACGTCACCGCTTTTTCTTTGTCTGATAAAGTAATTGTAGTTGCTGGTGTTACTTTCGGAAATAACTGATGATGGTACGTGGCACTATGACTCGAAGAGTCTTCACGAGTGCAACTTTCGTCGGTGTCTTCGCCGTCTGTAGATTCACAGTCTGCAATATCGAGTGTTTCGGTTGTTTCTAGCCACATGTCTGCGCCATTTACATGGTCGTCTAGAAGTTTAACAACCATGTCGCACAACACATAGTCTTCACGCGTGTTTTCTGTTGATTGCTTCATTTGGCGTCTGTGGTATATCTCCATGGCAAGCAGCAAAACATTTACAGGGTTCGCCACCACCTGTGAGGGGAGATTGAATGTTCACCGTAAAGTGGCTTGCGGAGTATAGATGAACATGTGCAGAACATCTTTCACATCTCTAACCAGTTTCAGGGCGGTATGTTTCGAAATACGTACCAGAAATTAAAAGGACGTGCATGCCACAGAAACGAATATTCGTTTCCCCTTTTCACCAAAACCGTGCAGCGATACTCCTCTTTAGGGAACGCCGCGATAAGACGGCCGCACTTCCGGACCATGCGCACAACGCCCGCGACTCGCCATTTCCAGGGGTGGCCAGCCGTCACTGCAAGCGCCAAGCAGGAAACACAGCCATGTTCGTGATTTTTTTTAGGTGACTTCCAGTTCATGTCAGCAGCTACAATTTTGCATACGGACCTTTTGCACAGTTAAACAATAGTGCTGAAAAAAAGCAATACATGTTTCGGCATGACAAGTCTGACCATTCCCTTGCAAGTTGATCATCCTCTGACCGTTCTCATTGGTCTCATCATGCAAACTGTGCCTTCCTATAGTTGGTATATAGAATTCTTCTTTTCCTGCTTTTCCATTAAAATCTTCCAGCACTATCCTGATATTTGTAGTTGATGTGCTCCCAATTGGTCATAGAACTCTTCCTCATCTGTTTTATCCTCAGTCGGGGCATGAGCATTGATGAATGTAATGTCTCTCACTTGGTTTCCAAGTACTGTGTAGGATATTCTCTTGTGAACAATTTTGAATTCTTTAACCGAATTTGCTGCTTTGTTGCGTATTACAAAACCAGTGCCGAATTCGTGTTTATCTACACATCCACCATAGAATAGTGTGTATCCATCCTCTTTGTGAGTTCCCTCTCGTAGTCAACTTGTCTCTTGTACCGCCAGGAAGTCCAGTATATATCGGCTAATTTCTGAGACCATAGTCTGGATGGTACCTGGTCTATACAGGCTCTGAACGTTCCAAGATCAAAAGTTAAAATTTCTAAATCGTATACCGTTTTTCCTTCGCAGTTTTCGTATTCCAATGTATCCATACATGTCCGAGGCAAGTTTGTGTTTCATAACAAAGAGATTTTTACAGGATTGGGTGGTTATCCCAACGCCCAACCCTCCTCCTTTATCCCAGCTTGGGACTGGTTCAACTGGCTCTGAGCACTATGCGACTTAACGTCTGAGGTCATCAGTCGCCTAGAACTTAGAACTAATTAAACCTAACTAACCTAAGGACATCACACACATCCATGCCCGAGGCAGGATTCGAACCTGCGACCGTAGCGGTCACGCGGTTCCAGACTGAAGCGCCTTTAACCGCACGGCCACACCTGCCGGCCCAGCTTGGGACTTTCAGTGGCTGTTGCAAGGCAGCTGACCCCAGGCGGAGTTCCATCGTATATTTGATAACGAAAATGCCCTTTCCACAGATTCACCGTGGACAGCGAGTGCAAAAATGTATTTCGCAATCTTCAAAAGCTCCAGAAAAGCTATCTCCAGAATGACTGTTTATAAAATCCTACCGTCTATCAGATACAATGTTCTGTAAAAAAACTGATCTGGTTTCTGTTTGAGATGTTCACTTAGAAACATTTTTAGGCGATTTACTTCATGGAACAGTTCTCTGTCACTCACAAGAACATTTATATTTCTCAAATTCACTCCACCAATTTCCACACTTTCTCAGTCAAGTTCTTTGCTATTAGTTAACTAATCGAACACAGTTAATTCATCATACTGCCTCATCCATTCGCTAATGTAATCACTACAAACGGAATAGAAAGCATTCATTTGTTTTTCTGAACACATTAACAAGCTCGTCGTTGTCACGTGTAGAGGGGAGCGAAGTTAGTTTTAGCTCTCTTGAAAACTTGGTGCGGTATTACTCAGAACAGAATATACTCCCACTACAGTCTTTTTTTCACCTTCAGTAAGCAATATTTGTTTGTGCAGGTAACTGGAGACACTATAAAGAAACCATAGGTATACTTCATCCAGCGGTACTCTACTCTGCAGGAGCGAAGTTGAAGATAAAGTCACCGTGGCACGACAGTTAACGAGCGCCTCAAGCTTTTATGTCTCCCACTTTATGCCCAGTTTCATTTTCCGTCCGTCAGATGACACTTAACACCACTGAAAAACAACTTGACGTAGAGTTTTTGTACGTCCATCGTTGTGAATGAGGGTCTGTGGGACTTCGCATGTTCACTTGCATGCACTCAGTTCCACAAGAAAATGCACGCCGTTATCTGTATGAAACAAAATACAATGTTACAAATATATGTTTACATGAAATTGCATAATTACTAATAGTTAATACAATCTCCGCTATTATCGGTTATAGCTTGGAACCTTATCCCTCTCTCCGGTAAATCATCCACGTTGCAAACGCCTAAATATCATTTGATCCACTTCGCAACGACTGTTCAAAAATGGTTCAAATGGCTCTGAGCACTATGGGACTTAACATCTAAGGTCATCAGTCCCCTAGAACTTAGAACTACTTAAACCTAACTAACCTAAGGACATCACACAACACCCAGCCATCACGAGGCAGAGAAAATCCCTGACCCCGCCGGGAATCGAACCCGGGAACCCGGGTCGCAACGACTGTCTTTGACTTTCTAAGAATTTTAGCAGCAGCTCCATATGAAATCTTTGGTCCCTTTGGATGATTTACACGAAACACTGCCCCGTGGCGCTTCAGATATTTTGCACTCATTTTAAATTGCAACAGACAAAACAAAACAGTCAACTCTCACGCAGTTTATCTATACACAGTGCAAGAGCGCGTTGATTCGAGACCACTACCAGAGATGTCGCTGCGGACGTTACATTTAAAATTATGGCGTACAGAAATGGTTCAAATGGCTCTGAGCGCTATGGGAGTTAACATCCGAGGTCATCAGTCTCCTAGAACTTAGAACTACTTAAACCTAAGGACATCACGCACATCCATGTCCGAGGCAGGATTCGAACCTGGGACCGTAGCGGTAGCGCGGTTCCAGACTGAAGCGCCTAGAACCGCTCGGCCACACCGGCCGGGTATGGCGTACACTTTTTTGTGGAACTGACTGTAGTGAATTGAAGCATCTGCAACTGTCATTTTGATATTATTTCATTATACTGCAACCAGTTTCGGTGATTCAATGCACCATCTTCAGGTCTTAACTGACGCTGAGGGGGTGAACTTCAATCGTATATGCGCTCGCATCAGCGTCGTAGTTTGAGTGATTCTCATCAGTTGGTAGCTGATGATTGCGCGCACAACATAGCTTGTACAGTATTCTACGGAGGATAGTTCATAGATGTTGCCCATTGAAGGGATCATGTACAGCCGGCCGGAGTGGCCGAGCGGTTAAAGGCGCTACAGTCTGGAACCGCACGACCGGTACGGTCGCAGGTTCGAATCCTGCCTCGGGCATGGATGTGTGTGATGTCCTTACGTTAGTTAGGTTTAAGTGGTTCTAAGTTCTCGGGGACTTATGACCACAGCAGTTGAGTCCCATAGTGCTCAGAGCCATTTGAACCAAATTTTTTTGGATCGTGTACACCATTCGAGTTCACACCCTCAGAGGCAGCTGAGGCCTGAAGATAATGTATTGAGTCATTAAAACCGGTTAAAATATAACAAAATAACATCATAACGACGGCTGTACGCGTTTAATTTTTTACATACTTGACAAAGAAGTCCAAAAGTCGTGATTTTTTACTGTTTTAAAAATTTTCAACGCGAGGTTGAAATATAGCGTTAAAAACAGGGAGGAAGCCGGATAAACCAAGCGATTTGGTAACATGGGCTCTTACCGGCAGTCGTATTTGCCGCGAATTTTTCACAACTGGAACCGGAAAGGGGAAAAGTGACAGTGGTACACAAAGAATTGTAGTCAACACACCACAAGGTGGTTTATGGAGTATACACACCAACCAGCCAGAACATTATGGTCGCAGACCTAGTAGTAATAATACCCGTCCAGGTGATAGCAGCGTCACCTGGCGAGGAGTGACTGCTAGTCAGACACACTCACGGTGCATGCAGAATCAGTGAGCGTGCAGTCCGTGCACAGAATGGAAGAGACGCGCGATCTATCTGAGTTTGTCTGAAGGCAGATTGTGATGGCATGTGGGTACGGAAAGAGCGTTTCGAAAACTACACGACTTGTCGGGTATTCGAGTAGTGCTGTGGTGAGTGTGTTCAACACTGTGAACCACGTCCAGACGTCGTGAGCTCGGCGCAGTCGCACATCGTTGCATGCTCTGACGAATCCCGATACTTTCTTCGTCATGCTGATGGGAGAGCGCGTATACGTCTTCTTCCAGGAGAACAGCTCCTTGACACCCGTATTGCAGGACGGACACAAAGTGGCGGCGACTCCATTACGCTCCGAGGAACATTCACGTGGACACCCATGGGTCCAGTGGAGCTCGTACAAGGCACAATGACGGCCGAGGAGCATCGCACACTGGTTGCAGACCACGTACAGGACGATCACGTTTCCCGACCGCAGTGGCGTCTTTCAGCAAGATAAAGCGTCATGTCACAAGGCCACGAGTGTGATTGAGTGGTTCGAGGAACACAGTGATCTACATCTACATCTACATGGTTACTCTGCAATTCACACTTAAGAGCCTGGCAGAGGGTTCATCGAACCATTTTCGTACTACTTCTCTACCATTCCACTCTCGAATGGCGCGTGGGAAAAAGGAAGACCTAAATCTTTCCGTTCGAGCTCTGATTTTATTATGACGATATTTCTCCCTACGTAGGTGGGTGTCAACAAAATGTTTACGCATTCGGAAGAGAAAATTAGTGGTTGAAATTTCGTATATAGATCTCGCCGCAAAGAAAACCGCCTTTGTTTCAGTGACTGCCACCCCAACTCGCGTATCGTATCAGTGACTCTCTCACCCCCATTGCGCGATAACACGAAACGAACTGCCCTTCTTTGCACTTTTTCGATGTCCTCCGTCAATTCTACCTGGTAAGGATCGCACACCGCGGAGAAATATTCCAGCAGAGGACGGACAAGTGTAATGTAGGCTGTCTCTTTAGTGGGTTTGTCGCATCTTCTAAGTGTTCTGCCAACAAAGCGCAGTCTTTGTTTCGCCTTACCCACAATATTGCCTATGTGGTCTTTCCAATTTAAGGTGCTCGTAATTGTAATTCCTAGGTATTTAGTCGAATTGACAGCCCTTAGATTTGTGCGATTTCTCGTATACCCAAAATTTATCGTATTTCTTTTAGTACGCATGTGGATGACCACGCACTTTTCTTTGTTTAGTGCCAATTACCACTTTTCGCACCATACAGAAATTCTCTCTATATCATTTGGTAGTTGGAATTGATCGTCACATGATTTTACTAGACGGTAAATTACAGCGTCATCTGCAAACAGTCTAAGGGGACTGCTCAGATTATCGCCTAGATCATTTATATAAATCAAGAACAGCAGAGGGCCTATGACACTACCTTGCAGAACGCCACATATCACTTCTGTTCCGCTCGATGATTTGCCGTCTATCACTGCGAACTGTGACCTCTCTGAGAGGAAATCAGGAATCCAGTCACAGAACTGAGACAATACTCCAAATGCACGCAATTTGATTAATAGTCGCTTGTGAGGAACGGTATCAAAAGCATTCTGGTAATCTAGGAATGTGGAATCGATCTGAGATCCCTTGTCGACAGCACTCATTACTTGATGGGAATAAAGAGCCAGCTGTGTTGCACAAGAATGTTTTCTGAATCCGTGTTGGTTATGTATCAATAATTCATTTTCTGCAAGGTGATTCATGATGTTCGAGTACAGTATATGCTCCAAAATCCTAGTGCAAAAAATGGTTCAAATGGCCCTGAGTACTATGGGACTTAACATCTGAGGTCATCAGTCCCCTAGAACTTAGAACTACTTAAACCTAACTAACCTGAGGACATTACACACATCCATGCACGAGGCAGGATTCGAACCTTCGACCGCAGCGGTCGCGAGGTTCCAGACTGAAGAGCCTAGAACCGCTCGGCCACAGCGGCCGGCAATCCTAGTGTAAATTGAGGTCAGTGATATGGGTCTGTAATTCAATGGGTTACTCCTATTTCCTTTCTTGAATACTGGTGTGACCTGTGCTACTTTCCAGTCTTTACGAACAGACCTTTCGTCAAGTGAGCGGTTGTATATGATTCCTAAGAAAGGCGCTACTGTGTCTGCATACTCTGAGAGGAACTTGATTGGTATACCATCTGGACCGGAAGACTTGCCTTTCTTAAGTGATTTGAGTTGTTTCGAAACACCTAAGATATCTATGGTGAGTTCCAATTGATGTGCTGGCCCCCAGTTTGCCAGATCTGAACTAGATCGAACACATCTGGGGTGTGATTGAACGTGGCGTCAGAGCTCATCGTCCCCTGTTCGGAATTTAGGGAAAGTAGGTGATTTGTGTGTGCAACTGCGGTGCCAACTCCTTCCAGCGACCTACCAAGGCCTCACTGCTTCCACCTCACGACGCGTCACCGCTGTTATCCCTGCCAGAGGTGGACATACCGGGTATTAGGTAGGTGGTCAGTGTATACAGGGTGCTCCATTGATCGTGACCGGGCCAAATATCTCACGAAATAAGTGTCAAACGAAAAAACTACAAAGACGGAACTTGTCTAGCTTGAAGGGGGAAACAAGATGGCGGTATTGTTGGCCCGCTAGATGGCGCTGCCATAGGTCAAACGGATATCAACTGCGTGTTTTTAAATAGGAACCCCAATTTTTATTACATTTTAGTGTAGTACGTAAAGAAATATGAATGTTTTAGTTGGACCACTTTTTTCGCTTTGTGGTAGATGGCGCTGTAATAGTCAAAAACATATGGCTCACAATTTTAGACGAACAGTTGGGAACAGGTAGGCTTTTTAAATTAAAATACAGAACGTAGGTACGTTTGAACATTTTATTTTGGTTGTTACAATGTGATACATGTACCTTTGTGAACTTATCATTTCTGAGAACGCATGCTGTTACAGAGTGATTACCTGTAAATACCACATTAATGCAATAAATGCTCAAAATGATGTCCGTCAACCTCAGTGCATTTGGCAATACGTGTAATGACATTCCTCTCAACAGTGAGTAGTTTGCCTTCCGTAGTGTTCCATTGACAATGCGCTGACGCATGTTGTCAGGCGATGTCGATGGATCACGATAGCATGGTATGGTGCTCCGACGACCAATTCACCTGTCATGAAATATGCTATTCAATACCGCTTCAACCGCACGCGAGCTATGAGCCGGACATCTATCATGTTGGAAGTACATCGCCATTATGTCATGCATTGAAACATCTTGTAGTAACATCGGTAGAACATTACGTAGGAAATCAGCATACATTGCACCATTTAGATTGCCATCGATGAAATGGGGGCCAATTATCCTTACTCCCATAATGCCACCCAATACATTAACCCGGCAAGGTCGCTAATGTTGCACTTGTCGCAGCCATCGTGGATTTTCCGTTGCCCAGTAGTGCATATTATGCTGGTTTACGTTACCGCTGTTGATGAATCACGCTTCGTCGATAAATAGAACGCTTGCAAAAAATCTGTCGTCGTCCCGTAATTTCTCTTGTGCCTAGTTGCAGAACTGTACACGACGTTCAAAGCCGTCGCCACGCAATTCCTGGTGCGTAGAAAAATGGTAAGGGTGCAATCGATGTTGATGTAGCATTCTCAACACCGACGTTTTTGAGACCCGATTCTCGCGCAGTTTGTCTGCTACTGATGTGCGGATTAGCCGCGACAGCAGCTAAAACACCTACTTGGGCATCCTCATTTGTTGCAGGTCGTCGTTGACGTTTCACATGTGGCTGAACATTTTCTGTTTCCTTGAATAACATAACTATCCGGCGAACGGTCCGGACACTTGGATGATGTCGTCCAGGATACCGAGCAGCATACGTAGCACACGTCCGTTGGGCATTTTGATCACAATAGCCATACATCAACACGATATCGACCTTTTCCGGAATTGGTAAACGGTCCATTTTAACACGGGTCATGTATCACGAAGCAAATACCGTCCGCACTGGCGCAATGTTCCGTGATACCACGTACCTATACATTTGTGACTATTACAGCGCCATCTATCACAAAGCCAAAAAAGTGGTCCAACTAAGACATTCGTATTTCTTTGCGTACTACACGAATATGTAATAAAAAATGGGGGTTGCTATTTAAAAAAACGCAGTTGATATTCGTTTGATCTATGACAGCGCCATCTAGCGGACCAACCATAGCGCCATCTGGTTCCCCCCTTCAAGCTAGACGAGTTTCGTTGTTTGTAGGTTTTTCGTTTGAGGCTTATTTCGTGAGATATTTGGCCCGGTCATTATCAGTGGATCACCCTGTATAGTAGGTGTAGGTCTTGACGGGAACGCTGTGTTGAGAAGCGGTATTGTCCGGCGGGACGGCGAGATGCGCCGAACCGTGCCGCAGGCGTCAGTAGGGTTGTGTGTGTGTGTGTGTGTGTGTGTGTGTGTGTAGGCTACCCGCGGCGCGGCGCGGCGCGCACCTAGCGATGCGCCTCACGCTCTTGAGTTGTTGCGGGGCCGGCAGCGGGCAGGCTTGTCGGGCTGAGCGGCGTGGCGCCGCGCTGCGGCCGGTGACGGATCTGTACGGCTGAGCGGCCACGCGGCGAACGGCGGCGGCCACGCAGCCGCTGCCTTCCCACGACCGTCACAGCCGCTGACGGCCGCTGCCAGCGCCGGCTGACGCTTCTCGGAAGATTCCTAGCCTCAGCCGCACTGCCGTGCCTAGGCCGCGGCGAGACCGCCAGCTCGCTCAGGCCGTTTGTACGGTGATATTTACAAAATATCGACGTTCAGAGTTTATACATCGATGTTAAGTCGATACTGGTCTCTGATACATGGGAACCCCGATGTTGACGTACACTGTGTGATCAAATGTATCCGGACACCTGGATGAAAATGCTTTACAAGTTCGGGGCGCCCTCCGTCGGTAATGCTGGAATTCAATATGGTGTTGGCCCATCCTTAGTCTTGATGACTGCTTCCACTCTCGTAGGCATACGTTCAGTGAGGTGCTGGAAGGTTTCATTGGGAATGGCAGCCCATTCTTCACGGAGTGCTGCATTGAAAGGAGGTATCGATGAGGGTCGGTGAGGTCTGGCACGAAGTCGGCATTCCAAAACTTCCCAAAGGTGTTCTGTAGGAATCATGTGAGGACTATGTGCAGCCCAGTCCATTACGGGGATGTTACTGCTGTGTGTCCGCCCCGATAGCTGAGTGGTCATCGCGGCGGTCTGTCACACCAAGGGGCCCGGGCTCGATTCCCGGATGGGTCGGAGATTTTCTCCGCTCAGGGACTGGGTGTTGTGTTGTCATCATTATCGTTTCATAGTCACCAGTGGAAGGCAACGGGAAACCACCAGTGGAATCACTTCCCTACATGCTCATGTGGTTGACCTCTCTGACGAGGCTTTCCCCATTAGAAGACCTGCCGTAAGGCAGAACACAAAGTTTTTTTTTTTATTGAACTGTAACCACTCAAATGGTTCAAATGGCTCTATGCACTTTGGGACTTGATATCTGAGGTCATCAGTTCCCTAGACTTAGAACTACTTAAACCTAACTAACCTAAGGACATCACACACAGCCATGCCCGAGGCAGGATTCGAACCTGAGACGACTGCGGCAGCGCAGTTCCGGACAGAAGCGCCTAGAACCGCTCGGCGCCGGCGTTGTGTAACCACTCCGCCACAGGCCGTGTATTATGAACAAGTGCTCGATCGTGTTGAAAAATGCAATCGCCATCCCCGAATTGCTCTTCAACAGTGGGAAGCAAGAAGGTGCTTAAAACATCAATGTAGGCCTGTGCTGTGATAGTGCCACGGAAAACAACAAAGGGTGCAAGGCCCCTCCATGAAAAACACGACCACACCATAACACCACCGCCTCCGAAGTTTACTGTTGGCACTACACACGCTGGCATATGATGTTCACTGGGCATTCGCCACACCCACACCCTGCCATCGGATCGCCACATTGTGTACCGTGATTCGTCACTCCACACAACGTTATCCATTTTTCAATGTTTATGCTCCTTACACCAAGCGAGGCGTCCTTTGGGATTTACCGGCGTGATGTGTGGCTTATGAGCAGCCGCTGGACCATGAAATTCCAGTTTTCTCACCTCCCACCTAACTGTCATAGTACATGCAGTGGATCTTGATGCAGTTTGCAATTCCTGTGAGATGGTCTGGATAGATGTCTGCGGTCTCTGTCAGTCAACAGACGAGGTCGGCCTCTTCGTTTTTGTGCTCTACGTGTCCCTTCATGTTTCCACTTCGCTGCACGTCGGAAACAGTGGACCTAGGGAAAATTAGGAATGTGGAAATCTCATGTACAGACGTATGACACAGGTGGCACCCAATCCCTAGCCACGTTCGAAGTCCGTGAGTTCCACGGAGCTCCCCATTCTGCTCTCTCACGATGTATAATGACTACATAGGTCGCTAATATGGAGTATCTGGCAGTAGGTGGCAGCAAAATGCACCTAATATGAAAAACGTATGTTCTTGGGGATGTCCGATCATCGAAGTCGCTAAAGAAACAAGCCTACTTGTTACCACAGCCGAAAATTTTTTCGCATGTCCATCCTTATGACTAGGTCTTGTAGACCACGGCCGTTCACTATTGTAAGAAAATGAAACGCCTACAGCCATCTTTATGATTTTATTTATTATGTAGTTTCCAGTTTCGGCGCTTCAATGAGCCATCATCTGGCCTTAGTTGATGCTGAAGGAGTTACCATGATGGCGGCTGTAGGATTTTCATTTTCTTACAATAATTTCTCTTTTAGTGTCCAGTACCTCAATCGATAAAAACTGAACCCTCATAGAATCATTTTGTTGTCCATCCACCTGTCTGTCTGTCCTATAGTAAAAAATCCTCTTCCTCAGGAATCGGTAAATGCATCAAACTGAAATTTGTGTCACCTTCTAAGCCAATTCAATCAAAAGATTCGGCGATTTATTTCACATATTTTGATGCACGCATACGCCATCATAACCAATTAGGTACCTCCGATTGGTCTAGAATCATGAAATTTGGCAAGAAGCAAGGTTTCATAGTACAAGTGAAAGAAAAAAATAATGTTGTTAATTTTTAATTATATCATACCAAAAAGTATTTCTTTTTTAATTTGTTACCCGACTTTAGACTTGATATTAAAACATCCTCGAAAGTCTTGGGACCATTGCCACTGATATCTTTATCCTTCCAGTATCAATGTTGATAACAGCCAAAAACTCGTCGAGATTCTTGATTCCCAGAAAGGATGTTCGTTTTATATGCATACATAAATTTTCAAGGGACCCTCAATGCGTGAATCCTACTCACACGTCGCCAATTTATTTATTTATTTATGTTAGGGATTGAACTCAAGATATAACATGAAATCTTTTCTGTTTGGGCTGATTTATAGTTTCGGCTGACAATCTAGCCATCTTCAGATCTAAGATATACAACAGATTTATTCTCAGGTTAGCAACATACAACCTCTTACAGAACTGCACATGATATTGTAGCAGGGTTGAAGAGTATATGCACGAATGAATTACAGAATACATAGCATAAAACATTCTCGAGTAGTGTTGCTGTCATTACGGCTTCACACATAGCTGAAATCTTTCTTAAAATGACAACAGTCATACATAACATAATTAAAAACAGCTTTTCATCGCTCGTGGCCAGCGTAATTGAAGCATGGTCATCAAACTGAAAATATACATTGATACAGAGAAGAGGCAGTGAAAATGAAACAATATTTGCGTGAGGAACTATCCTATAAATGACTAAATGCGAAAAATATCGTCTTACCAATGGCATTGTTCCGTTGCAGCTCATTAACTGGCCCAGATTTTACATCATCGCCCTATCTAGTGATGCAGAAGTTCGTCCTTTAGGTATCGACGAACATCACTGCTTCAATAAGGAGGTCCCCCCATCTTGTTGGAAGATTAAAGTTTCTGAATGAGAAATCAGTAGTAGAAATAACCACAACTGCAAAGTATCCAGGTAAGAGATGCCCGGCACTTACAGCTTCGTCTGTGATATTACACAGGAAATATCAACTCCGGCGAATCTCCTTTATGTTCCACAGTTTCATGAGGTCTTTATGGCCTCTTACTCTAACATTGTGACAATTAACCTCTCCGGATAAAAGAGGGATTGCTTAGTCGCTGAATATCAGCTTAGAGATGAAATACCGTATTTTACAGACTATAAGAGGCACTTTTTTCTTCGAAAAATTGCCTCTAAAATTAAGGTGCATCTTACTCTCGAAATTAGTTTAAAAATGTCCAGTGTTTGATTTAAAATTCCCACCAGTCTTAAAAAATGACCACATATTTGATGCCGTGGGAAACCTGTCTGTATTTGGCAACATTGCATTCAACCGGCAGCAGCAGTGCAGCGATGTGACGAACATGAGCTGCTGGGATTCACAAGCTTGCTAACACTGTCTCTCCCCTGCCTCCCCGTCACACACCCAGAACACTGTCTAGCCTATGTTGCGTCATACCAGTCAACGGTGACGGTGGACTTGAACTGAAAATCATTTGTGTTTTCGGTAACAGTACAATATCTTTATTAGTAGCTAGTTTCGTAATGGAAAAAGATAAAAGATTTTCAAATGATGCGGGATATAAATTGAAAGTAATAACATACGCAGAAGAAGAGCAGTTGAGCGGCATGTCGATCCTCCACCAACAGAAAAATGCATTCGCCGTTGGCGAGATGGTAAAGAAGAACTGAAAAAATTGAGGAAGATCAGATGTGCAAATGGAAGACTGAATGCAGAATGGCCAAACCTGAAACACCGCCAGGTGTTGCTGTTCACATACACGACAAGAGCTGGATGTACGAGGCTAGTATGAAGTTATGGATTAACAGAGTGTGGGAGAGAAGGAAAGACGCCTTAATGAAGACCAGTTCCTTTCTTGTGCTGGATCAGTTTAGTAGTCATTTGAAATATTCTGCGAAAGACAAATTGAGACAGGTCAACACAGAGCTTTTTGTTATTCCGGGAGGACTTACTTCACAACTGCGACCTCTTGATGTCTCGATATAAAAAGCATTTAAAGTGTGTATCACATAAAGCATCATGTCACAAATGGAAAAAATGGATGATGGATGAAACCTAACATGATTTCACGACGAAAGCAGCTTACAATCAATCAAGTGTGTCGGAAGATAAAACAGTTGTGGTCTAGAGTGAGAGAAGATATCACTGTTATGTCTTTCAAGAAGTAACGCTCTCGATGGCAGTGAAGACCAGCTTATAGATGAAGTGGACAACGATGACGACGAAGAGGAAGAAGAAGAAGAAAGTTCAGATGACGACTTTCAGCGATTTTAAAGGTCAGTTCGGCGTTATAAACTACGACTTTTTTTTAGTCTGGCTTTGCATTCTAATAATAAAAACGGTAAATTTGTTTTATTGCTTAATAATTAAGGGCCATCTTATAGCCCGCAGCGTCTTATAGTCTCTGCAAGACAGTGAGTGTTTCCTGCATTGTCATGCAAAATTGAAGGAGTCGCCCATAATCTTCGGGTTTTAACTGTTGCACGAGCTGCAAACGGTACGGTTTGAAATGTAACTGCCGGTGAAAAAATCTTTGACTAGGTTTGCTTTGGTATTCGAAGTAGATATTTTTTGCAGGTTCTGGCTCTCTAACTCAACGTTAAAATAAATTCTGTATTTTATAAGTAAAACAACTGATTTAAAAAAAATTAAAATTCAGTATATTTAATTAAATAATACATGTTATTGTGCTACAAATCGTGTTGTATTTTAAATAAATCAATTGTTTATTTTAATTAGGTGAATTATTATAAAAATATATGTTTAGTTAATGTTATAAAATCGGTTTAGTTAATTAAATATACTGAATTTTTAAATTATTTTAAAAATCTGTTGTTTTACTTATAAAATACAGATTTTTTTAAAACATTGAGTTAGTGAGCCAGAACCTACAAAATAAATCTACTATTCGAAGTTCGTAGCTTGCACGAACTGTTAATAATGTCTTTGGAATGCGTACAAAACTTTCCTTCACCCTCTCGACTTCTGCTTCTGGCACGCTTGGTCGACCGGTGCTGTTCTGATTACGGGGACAAAGGTTATCTCTAAATTATAGATACCAACGTAAAATGCTCTGCTTACATGGCGGTTCTTTTCTATAATTCCTTATGAACAAACGCTGCACTGTTGCAACAGATAAACATCTCGTGTATTTCAACACAAAAACTCTTTTCTTGCATTGTCGACATTTTGTCATGCCACTCCACTCGTAACGCCAACTGGTGGCCACAATGCAAACTCCGTGAGTTTATGGCTTTATTGAGGCATTAATTATATCTACCCATGTAATACTTTAGAAAACATCGAACTCTGAAAAAGAATTAATCTTTTGTGGTATTTATCCTTGTTAGCAACTGGTATGCATGAGGCATTCAGCTGATTGTGCTATTTTTGTCATACTCATATTTATCTACCCTTGCTATCTTCGGAATTCTGTGAATGATATTTTCCCGAACTTCTGATGCTATGTATGTCTCAAGCATTATAGAATAGTCATTTGGTTGTCACTGCCAGTAATGACTAGAAATTCAGGAAGGATGTCATCCATCGCCTTTGCTTTATTTGATCGCAAGTGTTCCAAAAGCTCAGATAAACTCTCGCTGTAATAATGGATTGCTTTCATATCTGAGACGTGGAATTTACTGGTATGAAGGAAAATGTGGAAGAGAGGACCCACCAATGTAACTTCGTTTTCATACAACTTGGTTATTTAACAATATAAACCATAAATTTGTTTCCTTTACACATTAACAAATTTGTGAAATGAATAGGCTTTTGCAAGAGAAATATAAACAAGAACAGCATGACAATAATTACAAGGCCCGGGGCCTGCAGCCCGCCCGTTATCGGGTGAAACAGCTGTGTTTACTACCGCGCTGGACACAGTTTCTCTTATTAAATGTCCTTCTGCAACACATGAAAACACATATAAGTAATATTGATGACAAGAGTGTTTCAGTTACTCAAACAGATGAAGTATTTTTTTTTTTTAATTAGGAAACTGTATGTCGAAAGGTTCATGGTTAAGATGCGTACCTATGCTTAAAGGTTAAAAAAATTAGGAAACAAATATGAGAAGGATAAGGCTTGCTTCAAAGCGAGAAACCTTTTCATTTCAATCAGCAACCAGGATACGACTTGATTCCAACCCGTTTCTTTTGACAATCTTATACTGACTAAAGCCCTGGTGACAGTTGGCTGTAAATATGTTGGAAAAGTTAAATTGCTTGTGGTCGAGCGGTTCTAGGCGCTACAGTCAGGAACCGCGCGACCACTCCGGTCGCAGGTTCGAATCCTGCCTCGGGCATGGATGTGTGTGATGTCCTTAGGTTAGTTAGGTTTAAGTAGTTCTAAGTTATAGGGGACTGATGACCTTAGAAGTTAAGTCCCATAGTGCTCAGAGCCATAGTTAAATTGCTTCTAAGTTATGAAGGCGCTCTGAAGGAACGTCTTAAAACATTACGTATGAGCACTTATTAGAAAAATGGTTCAAATGGCTCTGAGCACTATGGGACTTAACATATGTGGTCATCAGTCCCCTAGAACTTAGAACTACTTAAACCTAACTAACCTAAGGACATCACAGACATCCACGCCCGAGGCAGGATTCGAACCTGCGACCGTAGCAGTCGCGCGGTTCCGGACTGAGCGGCTAGAACCGCTCGGCCACCACGGCCGGCACTAATTAGAAGAGAATTCACTCGGCAGAACCACAATATCCAAATACACCAATAATGACCCGGTCTTTCAAAGACCGGGACGCCAGCTTAGGACAACAGGTAGTTCAGATTATCTCAAATAAAATTGCTATCAAGGAACTGGACCGGTTAACATCTAAATCTAACCACAAGACCCCTGTTTGTTTAACGGCAACCTGTGCCTTGGTACAATTGTTCCGACTTTATTTTCGACCAGGAGCTGATTCATCAAAACATTAAGGATCGAGTATAAACTAGAAAGGAAGGGCAATATAATAACATAACAAATTTTTAAACGACAACTAGTGTCTAGTACAATACTATGGTCTATATTTACGACCAAAGAGCCGACTGAGTAAAACTCTGAGGGCCATGTACAAACCAGAAAATAATTAGGAGGTCAGGTAGACAATGACACCAATCACCATGAGGATTACAGAATGTTACTCCCCTTTGTCAGCAAGCAGCTCCGTGGATCCACGGTGCGTCGCGGCGGTTACTGAGTGGTGCCGATGACAGCCAGGTTGAAGGGGGCAGCCAGACCACGAGCGGTCGTCCGACACGAATTTTGCCAACCAACCGACGGGCTGTCGGCCTGCTGCTTGTAGTCAACGCTGACACCGGTGAAGTGCTCCGATATCGTCACTCTGCGCAGGCCCTCCTTGCGTAGCTCGTGGCTTCGGCCGCTCGGACCTCGTGACCGCCTCTTTCACGATGCTACTGCCAATCCACAAACCTGGTGCCCCTTTCCTCGGAGCAGCGAACCCTTATATACGAGCGTTGGAACTTAAATGGTAGCAACTATTTATTCACAACCGATACAAAAGAGTTACATGTTTGCACCTGTTACTGTCCTTCAAAGTAGTCAATAATAATTGATGCTGTATACTATTCAAAAACCAAACACATGTAATTAACTAATGTACTCATCCTATGGATGTTATTTTGTAAAACACATCTTTGGGTTTCTGTCATTTGTCACCATTTACACCAATGTTCAATATTTATGTACATATGACAAAACTGAAAAAAAAAATGTTTTCCCCAGTGTCTATATCCCTAGCTTCTTACGTTAATCAAAAAGAAAAACAAAACAACCTAAAAGAAAATATAATAAATTCAGATTCAGATTTTGCCCTTCTCTCTCGTACATTCTACTACGAATAATCTATCCTTATATAAAACTTCCTGGCAGATCAAAACCGTGTGCCTGGACTGGGACCTGAACTGGGGACCTATGCCTTTTGTGGACAAGTGCCCAACCATCTGAGCTACCCAAGTACAATTCACAACCCATCCTCACAGCTTTACTTCTGCCAGTACCTCATCTCCTACCTTCCAAACTTCACAAAAGCTTTCCTGAGAACCTTATTCTGGAAATATTCTTATATATAATCCATTCTCTCTCTCTCTCTCTCTCTCTCTCTCTGTGTGTGTGTGTGTGTGTGTGTGTGTGTGTGTGTGTGCGCGCGTGCGTGTCCTAAACCAATGGATTGATTTTTGACACACATATTGCTTGCAATAAGGGAATTGGCACAGGGGGAGGAGTGTTTGTCCGACCCTCTTAGCTGCCATAGGAATGGAGATACTGCAAAAAAGTGTTACTACCTGTGACACGTAGGCTGCCCTGCATGACAGGGATGTTCTGTGAGTATTATCGGCATGTCCTGCAGGGTGAGTATTATCGGCATGTCCTGCAAGTACTACATCTGGAGATAGGCATGACTGAGCATAGAGGAGAGAGGACTTGGATATTTTGAGATGAAGGAGAGTGAGGTGGACAGACAGAGGAGAGGGTGAGGCTGAGATAGACAGACACTACAGGAGGATGATATGGAGAGGGATGGAGCAGAGGACATGAACAGAGAAAAGGATTATGGGGATGAACAGAGAGAGGGGAGGAGGAGATGGTCATAAGCAGAGGAGGGAGAGGTGTAGGTGGGAGGTGGAAAGTGTAGAAGAGTAGTAGGCAGGTGTAAAAGGAAGAAGAGAGAGAAGAAGATGGACAGAGAGGCTAAGGAAGATTTAGACAGGAGGAGGGGAGGGGAAGATGTAGTTGGAGACAGGAGATAATGTACATGGACAAAGAGAGGAAAAGGAGGTGTGTGTGTGTGTGTGTGTGTGTGTGTGTGTGTGTGTGTGTGTGTGTGGGCGCATGTGTGTGTGGGCGCATGTGTGTGGGCGCATGTGTGTGTTTGGAGCTTAGTTATGTAGAATCCGTTGCCAGCGATGTGGAAGGCGTAGTAGCAGAGCCTGTTCTGTTGATGGTGCGAATGTAGCGGTCTATTGCCTGTCGAATCTCTGGAACAATTCTGAAGTGAATGCTAAGAAGCCGAAACTGAAACGCCAATCCAACGAATGGCGTCATTATGGGTCTCCTCGAAAGTCGAAAGTGTGTCAGAGCCCCAGTATGGTGAAAGGTTTGGTGGTTCTCGTGTACGACTGTGTTGGTGTTATCCTAACGCACTACGTTCCTCCACGGCAGACCGTCAGTGCACAGTATTACTGTTCGTTTTTGGAGCATCACCTGCGACCAGCTTTGCGAAAGAAGCGGCGACACTTTCTGCGCAACCCACCAATCATTTTGCAGTTCTGACTTTTCTGTGTGCCGCTTCAGTCCCTCCGAGCACACTTTTTTCTGATTTCTTTACATTTTTCCTGCAGCCATTTCCCTTGCTTTCCGTCACTTTCTATTTATTTCATTCCTAAACTACTTACGTTACTGTGTATAAAAGGCATTAAATCATTATACGACTCAGCGATCATTGTCACTAGTCAATATAATTGTCCATCTAGATCGCGTTATTTATTTATTCATTTTTAAATTATACAACTTAACGCTATTTGGGTCACAGCCATCTTCAGAATCACGGATGTTCCTGCATTTAGCTAATACTACAAGAACATTTTCTGCTTCTGAACTGCTGTGCCTCCTTTGTAATTCAACTGCAGTCAGAAAAGAAGATTATGTCATTTAAATCACAGAGGAGACATTCTTAACTGCAGTTCAGAAGGCGGAAATATTAATGTGATGTTAGCTAACAACAAGAACGTCCGTGATTCTGAAATACATTAAGGCGTGTAATTAAAAGATAATAATAAAAATAACCATGAAGATGGACAATTATGTTGATTGTCTTGCTGTCCCTTTGTCTTGTCCTGAAAATTATTGTACTACTTCCTTTTCTCGAACAACTGAAGTACAGGGGTCTCAGAATGAATGATCTGGTTTTGGACGGTACTAATTTCAGAAAATCGCAGTCAGATTTCAGTGCGTGTTCTCTGTTCCAGTCAGTCAGAAGTAATATGACGTCTTCTCAATAGAAGGCGTTTTGTGTGTGCAGTTTGCAAAGGGTGAATCAGTGATTTCGGTCCAGCGTGCTTCTCGCTGGCGTTTTGGCATTGATCCACCTGCACGGAAAAAACATTCGCTGTTGGTACCGCCAATTTGAAGAGACAGGATGCTTGTAGAAAGGTAAGAGTCCAGGTCGACCTTGCACTTCTAATGAGATGGTGGAAATAGTTCGACAAACGTCTGAGCGAAGTGCATGAAAGTTTATTCGCAGCGCAAGTAGAGAGCTGGCAATGCCTCATACGAATATCTGGCGAGCGTTAAGGCGCAATTTGGTCTATAAACCATACAGACTGAAATTAGTGCAAGCTCTTCGGGTCTGCACTAAAACGAAACGGAATAACTTCAGTAATACTCTGCTAGAGGACATGGAAGACGTTACTTTTTACCACGGTTAATTTTCAGTAATGAAGCGGTAAAGTATATTGACATAATGTACGCATATGGGGAATCCAGAACCTTAATGACTACCGAGCACGAGAGAAATTCACCTAAGCTGAACTTTTTTGTGCCATTTCTCGCGAAAAAGTGTACGGTAGCTCCTTTTCTTGAGGAAAACACAGTGACTGGAATGAGCTATCTTCAGATTGTGCAGAACTTGCTTTTTCCATAACTCCAGGAGGACTCTGATGGCTTCATTTTCCAACAGGATCGAGCACTAGCATACTGGCAGAACAACGTACTTCAGTTTCTCCAAGACTGTCTGCCTCAGCACTGGAGGGGGCGCACGGGACCCCGACACATTGCCTGCATTCTTTGCCTCCAAGGCCATCAGACATGACCCCCTCCGATATCTTTCTCGTGGGTATGTGGAAGGAAGTGTGTTCATCTCCCACGTACCTCATGACATAAAAGGAGTGAAAAACAGAATAACAGTAACCATAACTTCTGTAAAAGCAGATACATTATGTGAAGTTTATGATGGATTTAGCAATCGTCTCAATGTTGTTCATGCTGCTGCTGGTAGACGCACAGAGCATTTGTAATAGCATAGCCAAAACTTTCAGATTTTGTAAGTATTTTGCAATGCATCCTACGCCTGTAGTATTTTCTTATCAATAAATATGGAGTTTTGAAACTAGGTCAGTCTTTTTGAAACACCCTTTATTTTTTCTGTTACTCATGATTTTTTCGTATTTACCTCCATTGTATGAATGTTAGTACGTCCAACTTTTGGGACTGCCCTTTTTAGAGAAAGGCGCTTCATCATTCCGAGGGTCATCATGTCATCACTCTTATGACTGGTTTGATGCGGCCCGCCACGAATTCCTTTCCCGTGCCAACCTCTTCATCTCAGAGTGGGACTTTCAACCTACGTCCTCAATTATTTCCTGGATGTATTCCAATCTCTCTGTCTTCCTCTATAGTTTCTGCCGTCTACGGCTCTATCTAGTACCATGGAAGTTATTCCCTCATGTCTTAACACCTGTCATGTCATCCTGTCCCTTCTCCTTGTCAGTGTTTTCCACATATTCCTTTCCTCTCCAATTCTGTACAGAACCTCCTCATGCCTTACCTTATCAGTCCACCAAATTTTCTACATTCGTCTGTAGCACCACATCTCAGATTCTTCTGTTGTCTTGTGTTACTGTTTTACCACAGTCCATATTTCACTACCGTACAAAGCTGTGCTCCAAACGTACATTCTCAGAAATTTCTTCCCCAAATTTAGGCCTCGGTTTGGTACTAGTAGACTTCTCTTGGCCAGGAATGGCCTTTTGGCCAGTGCTAGTTTGCTTTTGATGTGCTCCTTGCTCTGTCCGTCATTGTTGAATTTGCTACCTAGGTAGCACTTTATTTATTTGGTGAAAATCATCCTGATGTTAACTTATCTCTATTCTCATTTCTGCTACTTCTCATTACTTTCGTCTTTCTTTGATTTACTCTCATTCCACATTCAGCACTCATTAGACTGTTCATCCCATTCAGCAGATCATGTGATTCTTCTTCACTTTCACTCTCACTTGCACTGTATTCTGCAGTCCCCATAATGGGTAGATGTGTAACAATGAACGTTTCTACGACTGGCAGACCACTCGCGCCCCGGCAGTGAGGTCGGACTCTCACGGCAAGAGCATAGCTGCTCAGGCTGCCAATTTGGTCGTGATGATGCCGCGAGGTGACGTCAGAAAGCGGAATGGCATTTCGTGGCCTCGAGGCACGGGACTCGTGACTCGCGTAGAGGCGCATGCCTGCCGCTGCGAGCGTAATGAGTCGCCGCTACACACACCACACACTCTTGTGTCCACGTGTTCATCTAGGCTCCGCAAAACTCAACGAGCGAGGTGGCCCTTTCGGCCGTCCAGAATTATTGTCTTCCCAACTCACTTATTGCTCACTTTCCGTGTCCATTGTGCATTAAATCTTCCCTCTCCATTATTCAGCAGTTTTTTCAGCTGTGTTCTTCGGTAAAACAAGAGTCTTGTAGATTCACTTCTTCATACAAAAGTGTGCCCTGTAGTAAATGATGTCTCTGAATTCCCCCAGATTCGCATGAGTCATCCTCCACGTATCCTGATGCCCCTCTGTTTCTTGCAATTATTTGAGTTCTCTCTACCGATGGGGGGGATGTGCATTATGGCCTACAAGTTGTCCGTCTTTGAATCTGTAAGTGGGGCCGACTTGCGTCTCCTGTCGCTGATTTAAGTCTCTGGCCTCAGGAGCAGTTTTAGTTAAGGGGTTGTTCTGCTGAGGAAGCCCTTTCTCCACGTCAGCCGCGGCGTAACAACAGTCGTAGTTACGTAACATATGTCTCTACCTGCGAGGGGCTAAACAGCGGTCAAAGGTGTTGGTCTCAAGCATGCAGTACCACATTCCTGCTGCGCCCCTGAAGGTAACAATTATTTGTTTTGAGCGAACTGGCGTTTCCACCACCGGCGATGCGTACTCTCTCACTGGTAAACATAGAGCCATAGCACTGGTCTTTGTTTCCTCGGCATGCTCTTCCCATGATGTGCATCAGTAGACAGTTTCTTTAGTTGAATCACCCTTTCAGTTCATTTCAATTTAGTTTGTAAGAAACTGTACAGTCCAATCTGACTCCCAAATATTTAGGTTCAGGTTCATGCGCCATGGGAAATTCCACCAATATGATGTTTAGTTTAATTCAATTAAGGCGAACTGAATGCCGTGATTTATCCTGTTGTGGTAGGACATCTCCGCCCCCTACCCCTCTTCGATTTCCCCTCCTCCCCCACCCGCGATTTCCCTTCCTCCCCCGACGGCCGTTAAACAGCTGACTTTTCATTGATTATCTCAAACAGCTATGACCATAATGCTAGTTGAAGTAAATCCTGAAAACGCAGGCCATATCAACGTTACTTGACGATTCCTCGAAAACAGCAACTGCTCGTATTAATTGAAATAGAACTGCGACCATGTTTTTATGCTGACGGAGGCTAAAGATCTGGCCTATAGGAAACCAAAGCAGTAGTTATCGGTATCTAATTTATACATCGACGATGTGGTGATGGATGTAAAAGAAAAATTGAAGAGGGGGATTAGCCGGCCGGTGTGGCCGAGCGGTTCTAGGCGCTACAGTCTGGAACCGCGTGACCGCTACGGTCGCAGGTTCGAATCCTGCCTCGGGCATGGATGTGTGTGATGTCCTTAGGTTAGGTAGGTTTAAGTAGTTTTAAGTGCTAGGGGACTGATGACCTCAGTAGTTAAGTCCCATAGTGCTCAGAGCCATTTGAACCATTTTTGAAGAGGGGGATTGAAATACAGAACGAGAAGATATCTGTGATAAGATTCGCTGGTGATATTACTCATACTCATTGAAAGTAAAGAAGAATTACAGTATACATATTGAACGCAGTCTAATTTGGACCGAGAGTAAACCGAAGAAATACGAAAGTCATGAAGTGTAGCGCAAAAGATTTTAAACTTAAAATCAGAAATGGGAGATCACAAAGCAGAAGAATTCAAGGAATTCTGATAACTAATTTAAGGAATTCTTGAAAGTAAGATAACAAACGAAGCAAAGAGGACATAAAAAGCAAATTGGCACAGGTAACGAGGGCATTCCTGGCCAGGACAAGTCTGCTAGTGTCAAACATCGGCCTTAATCTGAGAAAAAAATTTCTGCGAATGTACGTTTGAAGCAGAGCATTGTATGCTAGTGAGTCATGGACTGTGGGACAACTAGAAACAGAATCGAAGCATTTGCGATGTGGTGCTACAAAAGAGAGTTGAAAATGAAGTGATCTGAAAAGGTAATTGATGAGACTGTCAACAGAAGCGGCCATGAAAGGAATAAGTGGAAAACATTGATAAAAAGACGGGACAGGATGGTAGAACATGTGTTAAAACACCAAGGAATAACTTCCATGATACTAGAGCGAGCTGTAGAGGGGAAAAAACTGTAGCGGAAGACAGATTGTAATACATTCAGCAAATAATTGGGGATGTAGGCTGCAAGTAGTTCAAATAGGTTGACGCCTATCTGTTTATAATTAAAGTAACTTAGACCTAAAGAATTAATCACTTGTGGTTTGTTTTTTCGAAGCGACGCTTTATTCAAAGATGAAGTGTTCGTATGGACTTACTGTGTACATCTTGTCATCATTAACATTTCTTGATATTGGTTAACGCTGTATTATCTCCATGCTGTAAGAGCTTCTGGCAGACTGGGTAGGTCCACAGATTCACCATCCCGTTCGTTGGATTCCTCAGAACTATTTTTTCAGCTGATAGTGGCAACTTCCTTAATTATTTTGTCATCATTTTGCGTCAACAGACGGCAATATCAGCATTACAATTAACAAAATCTTTAAAATAATTTCAATTGCAAATACAAGATCACTCATTGTCTTCTGACTCATCAAAATATACATAAAAATCTTCAAAGTTTTCCTGCTCAGCTTGAGTTGCATCTTTTGTGCTGACAGATTTGCGAAAGCACTTGCATATTAGGTTTGGCTTCAACTAATGCCAAGCAGTCTTTACGTACTGCATTGCCTAGATCTGTAAAGATTCACTAAAATTCTACGTATAATTATCTGTCCTTCATTTAATTTATAGATCTATTCTAAATAATTTAGTGACGTTCAGAGGGAAATGACAGGGAATTCTATGTGTATATAGAGTACCTGTAAGGAGTGTCCTAACGTATAATGCCAGGCATGCCCATAACACGTCCAGTTTAGGGTCTTCCTTCCCACTGTCAGACGTGCGTTGACACTTTGAGTCAGTGTCAGAGGCGACTACTGAAGAGGTTCGCAGTCCTCAGCGCCTTCTCATTTGACTCAAACTCGGAGGGATACGACTTTACTCCTTTGAAACATCGAGACTTTGCTGACTTCCTAGTCACTAATGGTCGTAATTGATCAGAGCCATCTACGTGTGTGTGGTTCTCCAAAGCAGGAGTCACCCTTAAATGCCACTGTTTTGTCCGGCGGTAAGTTTTAAAAAAAGTTCCATTAACTCTATGACGAAAATATCTCCCACAAATTCTGCTGCCAGTAATGTCATTCATAAGAAGCATGTTAACGTTTTTGAGAATTCTAAAGCCCTTCCTTTCAGTATTGTGAATTTTTCCAAGTCCGCAAAACCTTCAAACCTGGATACATGTGCATTTCTCACCTCTTGGTCCGTCTTTCGAAACCACTGGGTTTTATGTGCGTGTCATTGGCTAGCATGCTATTAAGGTAGAATGTAAGATTGTGAGACGCTTTGCAATACTCACTTTGGATTCTCTAGTACTACGTTTCACTTCTTCAATTACGTTTATTTTCTCCTGAACGGTGAGATATCTTCTGTTTTGTGACGAAATCATTATTGCTTACAAAAAATGGAAATTACACGAAAAAAAATTAACTGCGTTTACCCATTGCAAAAACACTCCTAGTTTCACTCAGTGCAATCTGCATGTGTTCATACTAACATCAACTGCAACTGCAAACCACTGCTATGCTGGTGATTGTTGGAAAGCGGACCGCACCCCTCTCATTATCTCTGAAACCATTGTTGGCTCGTGCAAAATTTTACCAGTGTACTACAATGTTATGGCCTATAACCTTTTGACTCACAAGGCTAATAATTACAACCAAACTGAATATATTAATTTTACGTATCTAAATTGAACTGTTTAAATATGCGTAAATTTTATAATTTATCGTTTAACATTGGGGGGGGGGGGGGGGAGGGGGGAAGAAAATAAGACGAAATAAATAAATGATGGAACCACTGGGAATCGAACCTCAGCTACCGAATTCCGCGGTTGACACTGAAAACTCACATGTATAATCCTATGTCTACTATTGTAATATAGTATGCTTTTACCTAAATAACAGAAGAAAACCTTTCTCTATGTTGTCATGTGTACTATATCACAAAAGAACCAATAGTCCTGTTACGGGAAACGCCACGTATAACCGTCTTAATAAAATTTAATTTAGTTTTCAAATAAAGTACACTATGGGAGGACAGTTCTGTTAATAGGGAAAGCTAATCAACAGAGTTAACCTTTTTTACGGGATTTGACCGTGTGATGTGTCTAATGGATAAGTAAATGAGACTAATCAATTTTTTCGTCAAATTTTACCCAGCAGTTAAATGAATGGTATTACACTGAAACTAGACAACTCAGTTCCAAGTTCATTCAGTGGTTTAAAACATGTAGTAATGGTCGCCAGCTTATACAGGCAATGAAATAGTGAAGTATTGGAAAAGTAGAAGTATGAGTTTTTGCCAACTTTCTTCCTACCGTTTATTTGATCCTTAAAATAAATATCACTCCACGTAAACAATGTTGGTGAAGACACTGGAATTTCTTTTTTACTTCTACACCCGTCTACATTACGTTTTTATAAGAGAAAAACGCCATTAGACAACTTCAAGGAAGCTAAAAAAAATTGGCGAGGGGGGACATATAGAAAAGCATTGTCTATAATAAACAGCTTAAATACTAAAATACTTAGATACCAAAGCACACCCTTATTATACTGATCATTTCACTCCAAGAAAACCTCTTTCTTATTGGAATTTACTTTCAAAAGCTATCATTCTTTGAACTAACTCTGTATAAACATTTACTCTGATTGAATTTTTACGTAAGCAAACTTTTACTATAACACTTTGCAATTGTAAAGAAAGCACAAAAACAATTTAAATGGTGCCTCTTTATATTCATTTGGCACTTTATAAGTCTGTAAAATAGGATACTCGGGTTCATCAAACACCGGGAAGGACCCTATATAGATGTATGTTTAGGATGAAATAACAGGGTGAACCACTTTCTTTGAAGTTCAACAATGATTATTAAAACACAGTTTAAATTAATGTTTCACGCTGTACAAAAGTAAATTTACTATAAAAGTCATATGTGGTAGCTGTAGGCTTGGGTGCGGCGAACAATAATGGCGGCTACACTACCCACAGTACGGCCTCCAAGTCTCTTGCTGTATGGACTCAATTTCTCTTCTTGGCGTTGGTCAAATCAACATACAGTGGCCCAACAACTCGCAGCTATGCCGTAAGCCGTTAACAGTCTTCTTCCGAGGCATTTTGTGCGAATTTGCAGGCAAAGCTTCTCCTGCTCCACAAAAGTGTTGCCTCAATCACTGCTGCCTACAGACTGTGTGCCTTACTTTCCGCGCTTGCTCTATGTAGTGCGCCAATTCGCCCTTACCACCTTTTCCGCTCCCCAGAGCCACTTTAGTTTTAAACAAAAGCACATTGGCTTTTACATAACATCTATTTCTTATATTGTTGTTCAGCGTGACTATTTCTTAAATTCTCAAATTTAACATGAGCAGTTTATAAACAGAAATATTATTAAATATGGGAGGTCATAAAAAAGTTATTTAACCTAATAAACAATGTACATGGTATTTTACTTACTCACATACAATACAAAGAACTTCGATCTCCAGTATAACACACTTTACTTTATATATACAGAATATATAGTACAAATACGCGAAAGTTTTTAAAGCAAAAAAAAAAAAACCTTATAAGAAATTTAAATGGACCATAAACAAATATTGTTATAACACCGCAGTTGGACCGCAAGACATGTGCAGAACCACTTTTTGTGAAAATCACAAATGAATAACATTAAATATTCATAATATGCAGCCACAATAAATCTGTTGATAGAATGTCTTGGGAATGAAAACAAGAAATTACGGCCAGCGAGATTTGATCCTCGGACCTCACGCTTATGAAGCTAAGCGCTTACTCGATTCTTTTTACACTCTACCACTAGGATTTTTTTGTTTTTTCCCCTCTTTACAAAAAAATTTCTTTTTGTGAACTAACACTCTAATGTCCCGCAAAGATAACCTTTTCAGTAGTTCTTACATATGGATTTTTCTTTATTTTTATTAAATTTAATATAGACATATAAAAACAAAAGTTCCACAACAGTGAACAAAAGTATAACGGGAGAGTGGACAGGAATCCCGAAACGTTACAGTGCCGTAAACCTACGTTATGCAATTACATAGACGTTAAAGACAAGAGGCAGCATCTTGGTAAATAAAGTGCAATAACTCCACATCCGCTGTCATTTACAGCGAGCGGCAACAGTATGTTGCTGAAAGGTACGAGGGTCGAAATCTTTCTCGCCTCCTACTATTTGGTGAACGTAATGGCCTAAAAGCCGAGAGGTCGTATTGGATTTCGTCCACTGGAAGAGCCTGGGTGTAGAAGAATGTCAGCCCTACCGGTACTTTCGTTCGATAGCTTGAGGAAAGTCATTTTGCCATCAAATCCAGTTCCAGTGCTCTCGGCCACAAGAGGTAAGCCTATGTCTTAACGTATTAGTTACGGATCAATTGGCTTCACTGGGCCGTCACACTTAGAAAGGCTAATATGAAACCTCACCGTCTGCACTCATCATCAGCACGTTGTAAGTTGTCATGTGGACTGAACTTAATTATAACGATAGACATTCCAGTCTACCTCAGGACTGTACAAACTTCAGTCCAACTAATGTTTGGACTAATGCTTGTAAATGCCTGAGTTAAGGTGGAATGTGTATCGTTATAATTACGTTCAATCTACAGGACTGGTTGTAACGCACTGATGAAAGCCGCACTGTCAGTGGGAATGTAGATCTGCAACAAAATGCACAAGACAGATGACATTACGACCGATGCTGACCTCCTTCCTGCCATGGATTATATCACGGTCGTGGAGCACAAACATTCTCATGGAATCAAAAATGGTTCAAATGGCTCTGAGCACTATGGGACTTAACATCTGTGGTCATCAGTCCCCTAGAACTTAGAACTACTTAAACCTAACTAACCTAAGGACATCACACACATCCATGCCCGAGGCAGGATTCGAACCTGCGACCGTAGCGGTCACGCGGTTCCAGACTGAAGCGCCTTTAACCGCACGGCCACACCGGCCGGCTCTCATGGAATCAGACGTGCTGAGGATCCCCCAAGGCGATAACATCAACAGGGGGCGATGAAGTGGCCAGCCGGAGACAGGCAAACAGTCGAGACGTGATTGAATAAGCGAGTGAGTACATGCTAGTATAGTGTGCCGGATGAATAATACCGAAGCCTTCACGTGTGTTTCAGGAAGTACCAGCCCTCCTACCGGAGAGGGCCATGCCATCACTTCATATCGTACTTGAAAAATGTGATGTTTCCCTAGGAAACCTCCAGATAATCGCTTTATTTTACTGGCTATCGTCGGAGGAAGCAGAAAAATTCGTGTGACATAATACGCTTTACACAAAATACTGGTATCTAAGAACCGGAATTTTCGAAGTAATGTAAGGGAACGGCGCTGAGATTGTGAATCACCCCTTGTATCATATCCATAACCGATCTCCAATTGAGCGCGGCCATCTTCATCGGGCAACCTTCAGTGGCGACAATTAACGATTTGTGGCGAACAACCACCATGCCCCATCGGATCACAGCGTCGGTAAAGCCCCGTAAATTCAGCATACTGAATTTCCGTTCATTAAGAGAAGGCTGAAACTAGTCGTCAATACAGCAAAAGTGGAAAATGCCACCTTATTTTAGCACCCTTTTCCGGTAAATCTTAGGAGGAGCAAACGAGATTTAAAGAATAAAAATGTAAATCTCATAACAGGATCGAATGAGATAAGGCTCACCGATTTGGCTCAAACTATGTGAATAGAAACAGGTAGATGCCCTTTAAAGTACATACACTCATGCTCATAAATTAAGGATAATTGCAGCTTGTGGTGCCACACAACGTGGCACTACACAAAACTGGCGCTAATAGCATAGGCACATAGGAAACACACACGACACAGATCTATAAGGCCACGGTATTAGTGATAAGTTGAGAAAACCGTCCCGAAACACATGTGCTACAAAACGCCACTGTTTCATGCGCATGTACCCAGACATAAAATGGGATATGAGCACTATGCACACGTACAGAGGCCGCACAAAGGTTGGCATACTCTGGATCAGGTGGTCGAGCAGCTGCTGGGGTATAGCCTCCCATTCTTGTACCGGTGCCTGTCGGAACTCCTGAAGTGTCCTAGGGGTTTGAAGACGTGCAGCGTTACGTCGACCGAGAGCATCCCAGACGTGCTCGATGGGGCTTAAGTCTGGAGAACAGGCAGGCCACTCCATTCGCCTGATATCTTCTGTTTCAAGGTACTCCTCCACGATGGCAGCTTGGTGGGGCCTTGCGTTATTATCCATCAGGAGGAAGGTGGGACCCACTGCACCCCTGAAAAGGCGAACATGCTGGTGCAAAATGACGTCCCGGTACACATGACCTGTTTCCGTTCCTCTGTCAAAGATATGCAGGGGTGCACGTGCACTAATCATAATCCCCACACCATCAAACCACGACCTCCATACAGGTCTCTTTCAAGGACATTAAGGGATTGATATCTGGTTACTGGTTCACTCCAGATGAAAACCCGGCGAGAATCACTGTTCAGACTATACCTGGACTCGTCCGTGAATATAACCTGGGACCACTGTTCAAATGACCATGTACTGTGTTGTTGACACCAGGTTTTACGGGCTCTCCTGTGACCAGGGGTCAGCGGAATGCACCTTGCAGGTCTCCGGGCGAATAAATCGTGTCTGTTCAGTCGTCTGTAGACTGTGTGTCTGGAGACAACTGTTCCAGGGACTGCGGTAAGGTCCCGAGGAAGGCTATCTGCAGTACTCCGTGGCCGTCTGCGGGCACTGATGGTGAGATATCGGTCTTCTTGTGGTGTTGTACACTGTGGACGTCCTGCACTGTAGCGCCTGGACACGCTTCCTGTCTGCTGGAATCGTTGCCATAATCGTAAGATCACACTTTGTGGCACACGGAGGGCTCGTGCTACGATTGCTGTGTTTGACCAGCCTCCAGTCGCCCTAGTATTCTATCCCTCATAACGTCATCAATATGTGTTCTTTGAGCCATTTTCAACACACAGTCACCATTAGCACGTCTGAAAATATCTGCACACTTACTCGCTGCTCCGTACTCTGACATGCGCCAACACATCTCTGCGTACGTGGACTGCTGCACGCGCCACCGAGCGACGACTGCAGGTCAGATGCACCACATAGTCATACCCTGAGGTGATTTAAACCCGCAAACCGCCCACCAGAGCGTTGCTTCACTATGTATCAGAATTATCCTTAATTTATGAGCATGAGTGTAGAATATTACGCCTGAATGGGCCACAGGAAAAGCAAAAATGCTCTCAAAAGATTTACACTTAGAATATGAGCAAATTTCGAGCAATAAATCTAATAACGCTGCAGCAGCCAAGTAGTTTTTTCCGCTTAGTGCGTCGCTCGAGCAGGTCGTGTGTTTCTTGCGCCTCTATCGTAGAGCTGCGAGTGCTTGCTTGCTTTCCTTTAATACTGTGTGTGTGTCTCTGCGTCACATCGTCGTTCGTCTAGTAGCGCTAGTTGTCAATGTCTCTCTTGTGGTCACGGCTTTAGCCCACGCTATGATATATGTACCTTATTTCCTAAGAATATTTTACGTAAAGGTACTGTAAGTTCAAGTTTCGACAAGCCCACATTTCGTATTCAGGTTGGGTCCTTGGACATTAACGACTGTCTTGTTGACGAGATTCGGGTCACTATATAACAGGTTCATACAGCTTTCTCTGACTGGGATTCCTATACATTTTTTGTCAAGTTCTGGGTCCACTTCAAGTAGGCACGATAATTTCTCATCATGGTTCCTAAGTTTGGTTCTCCCATCGCGATGGAACTACTAGTATGGTTCTCCTTGCTATCGTGGAAGTCGAATATACGAGGGCTGTTTGGAAAGTAAGGTGAAACGGAGATGACAGTGAAAATCAGATGAAGTTTTGCACAGATGTGTTCTGCAGAGTCTCTAGCATCTCTGTCGATCGCGTCACTTTTATCTTTGCAAATCTGAGCACACACTGAACACGTTAAGGTGCCTAGAACTATAGCGTCTCTTGCCAAGTAAGAGTTGCTCCTGATTTCATGGAACTCCACATAACATACCTACCTGTCAAGCATTTCATTCTTCACAAAAATTCTCAGTGCACACTGCAGGGGCAATGAGAAAGTCCCTGCAGCATTTTCTGTCGCAAGTGTTTGATCACCCGCCATACAGCCCAGACTTTGTGCTGCCCCTGAGTGAAAATTCGCTCATATTTTATCAGCACAGAATGTATGTAGCCCCAAAATACGCAAAGTGGTTGGATAATAAATATATAAATTTTGTTTGTTAAAAGTAATTCTGTTATATGTTATAGAGCGCACGACAAAGTGGTGGGTTTGGCTGCCGATCGCGGTACAACAGCGACCTGGCATCTAAAGAAAAAAGAATACAGAAGGCCAAAGAAGAGTTAATCATTTAAAACAACAATGATGTAAAAGAATAAGAATTTTAGTAGTATGGCCGAAGTAGGTCTGAAGTAGACACAGAGTTCGTCGTTTGTTCATGGTTAGGACACTAGTTCGGCGTTTGACGCTTAATTAATATTATATCTTGAAGTAGGAGCATTTATGATCTGACTTACGTATTTACATCGATACGTAAAGAAAGGAAAATTAGCAAGATAATATTGGATTTTATCCTGATTGGAAAGTTTGAAATTTTTCATCACTTACGTAAGACTCATGTTTTCGTTTAATTCTGAAGAAAAATGGCTCTGAGCACTATGCGACTTAACTTCTGAGGTCATCAGTCGCCTAGAACTTAGAACTAATTAAACCTAACTAACCTAAGGACATTACACACATCCATGCCCGAGGCAGGATTCGAACCTGGGACCGTAGCGGTCGCTCGGCTCCAGACTGTAGCGCCTAGAACAGCACGGCCACTCCGACCGGCCAATTCTGAAGAAGATAAGTCTGATTTCACTTAAGGTGAGTGAACAACCATATAAAGTTCGTTGTAAAAAAGGGAATAATTCTCGGTCGGAGATTGTTCTTATGTTGATTGAAATGGGAAGTTTTGAAGCTAGGTGCTTCCAAATGGTTTATTAAGTAAGGACTGAGCTGTCCTAGAAAGTTGAACAGAGGTTCAGTGTAGTATCTTGTTTGGTTTGAAAAGTGACGCAGGTGATTTTGGTTGAATTTTCGTTGTCTTCGGGCTAGTAGTTCTATATTGTAAAATACGCGAACCTATCAATTGATGAGAAAGTGACGACAAGCGTTAAGTGAAGCCGCTGTCGTGCATTGATTTATTTTGAAGATAGGTGTTGGATATGTATGGTATATTTGTTGGTGGTTGTCACTACTAACCCCCGTGGAGAGTGTAAACGATTGTGTGATTAAATATCCTGGTCATTTCACCTAAAGAATTTATACTATTGTAATTGTTGTTCTTCCCATTTCATACTGAAATAAGCAGTTGCGAGTTCAATAACTGTGAGCACATACGGTGATGACATTACTATTGGATAGTAAGTAAAGCGAACAATTATCGGACATACTAAAAAAAGTTCTTACTCTACATTGCTGGGAAACGATATTTAAAAAAAGGGTTAGTAACTGCGATGTCCAACGCCTGAAGAGGTTAAGTCTTGTACATTATTTCATACAGGGACAAAAGTGGCGGTGGAGCTTAGTGATTTGTTTTTCTTTATTTTTGATTTATTATTCAATACCGAAAATAGGGATTTTTTTAAAAATCTTTTCCAGCAAAAGATTATATAACAACTGAAATTGTTGAAACATAAAAGACTGAAATGTTGTGTAACGTTCCTCAAGGACAATAAATTAACGTTCATCGTTAAATTAAAACCAAAGTTCCAAAAATGGCTCTGAGCACTATGGGACTTAACTGCTAAGGTCATCAGTCCCCTAGAACTTAGAACTACTTAAACCTAACTAACCTAAGGACATCACACACATCCATGCCCGAGGCAGGATTCGAACCTGCGACCGTAGCGGTCACGCGGTTCCAGACTGTAGCGTCTTTAACCGCTTGGCCACACCGGCCGGCAAAAACCAAAGTTCCACTGGTGTCCGAACTTATTGTGTAGTTAGTTAATGCTACTTATATTCTTGTGTCAATGTCTCTGAGCATTTTAAATGCAGAAGTAATAATACAAATACTTCTGAAGAGAAACATTTAGCAACGTTTTTCTCTAAAGTGAAAAGAAAAGCATAAGATTGAATTTTCACAGTTACGATATAAAGTTTAAGCTGTCAGAGAGGATAACTGCCTCTGGTAGAAAAGATATATCACATCGAAACAATACGCAAACAGTAGCCATTTGTCTATCAGATCAGCTGATCGCAAATGGCGTTTTTGTGTCGTTAATTTTCTTTAACGTTGATTTAACAATCTGATGGAAATAACGATTTCCTTTATTATCTAAAGAAATACCTTTTTATATAAATCCTCTTCAAATACAGGGCACAGACACATGATTGTTTTATCGTAAGCAAACATGATTTACAGATTCAATACTCGGGTATGTAATATTTTGTGCTTCTATGCACTGAGAGTCCCACTAGTACCTATATTGGCGTTTATTTGAGCGGAAGTTATAAGTAGGGCAGTAATTTGTGAATTTGTGATTTGCCGACTTGGAATTACAACGTTGTGAGTTTTTATTTGGGTGTTGAATTGAGGCGGAGCTGGACATCTTCTGAAAAGAAAAAAAAACTATTTATCCACTGTGTCGGTGTCAGATTAATTTTGCTGCATATGACGTACGCGTACAGGTTGCCTACTCTTTTCAACACCAACGGCCTGAATAAAACTGTGGTGTTACATTAGTGAAGGAAGTTGTTGTTACGAAAGTAGAGGCCCAACGAACATACATTAGTTTAGAGAATCCATCTCTAAAGATTCTCTGTAGTGTACTCAGAAGTTTTCTTATATATTGTGGATTGATTTACGATATTGATCCTGAGAGATCCCAACTGTACATGAATATATTTTAACAGCGCTAATCGTTTCTACTGATTCCACAACTAAGAAGGTAGATTGTATTATGTTGTGAATGCCTATTGACACTATTCTTTGAAAATCTGTCTGATACGCTAGTCGGGTAGTGCCTTCAATTTATGGTGTTATACCCTGTCAGTATCTTCACTTGATATCTTCACCGGAATCTTCAGATACGTCAGTCAGGTGGTGTGCGGTTTTCCTCAGAATTGATGTTGTACTCTAAAGTGATTATCTATTGGCATCCTATTTGGGATCTTCTGTTGAACACTGGCCGGTAATAACGTTTCTTCAGGAGTAGCAGTTCAACTTTGCTCCATCTGATGTTCATCTCTGCTCACATGAACCACTAGCTACGAAGACAACGTTTTGGCACAAACAGCGAACTGCAGACCAGCTTAGAGAAGTGGAGGAAAGCACAGGCGGCTGCCTTCTGTGACAAGGGTATTGAAAGGTGATGCAACGCTATGACAAATATTTACATCGGAGCGGCGACCACGTAGAGACGGTGTAGCAAACTATTTTGAATAAAACATTTTTGATTTTCAGTGTAGTTTCCGTTTCCGGTCGATCGGACCTTACTCTCCGAATAGCCCCTGTATTCCTGGAGTTGATGACAGTTTGCTTTAGGAAGTATTACTCCCATATGGCGACATACGGAGTGTACTACGAGAACGCTGCCCCCCCCTCCCCCCACCACCTTCATTCGGTGGAAAGGTGTGTAAAACGGAACATCTCCTCTCACTTACAGTTGTGTCCATAATGTGTTCATTCGGGAGGACGACGGTTCAATCCCGCGTCCGGCCATCCGTGATTTCCCTAAATCGCTCCAGACAAATTCCGTGATGGTTCTTTTGAAAGAGGACGGCCGACTTCCTTCCCCGTCCTTCCCTAATCCGATGAGCTCGTTTCTGGTCTCCTTCCCCAAACAACCCAACCCATAATGTATTCATATTACTTATACAAGACAACTAGGGACCTGCTTCCCTGTAAGGGAATTGCTCTCGTCGTGTGGTTGTCTTAAAATAAACTTATGAACAACGTCATTAGCAGACCTTATTCCTCAACAAACGGACGCCATGCCTTCCCAAGTTACTGAGAAACAATGGGAGCCACTGTCTGACGACTCTCGAGATTTTCCACCTTTACATTCGCATCATGGCATCTCAACTGTAATCACCACACCACCGGAAGTTGTAATTCAATACAAGCGTCGACGGACTCTGGGTGGCGATGACTCAGATGAATCTGTCCACCTTCCGCAGCCCCCTGGAACGACTCAGTTGGACGGCGGCTCTCCCCCTACCGAGTCTCAGTCTTTCAATAGAATGGGGGATCATGTACAGGATTAGGCTGATTCCGGTATTCTCCCTCCCCGTGATTCCTCTGGAATCGTGAACGTTCCTTCTGACTGCCTGAGGGTGGGAACCATAGCGTCTCGGCGGATTTAAGGGTCATACAAGAGGTCTCACGTTCTTTACGTGCTTCTTCTCCTCCACTCTTGAGGAAACTTTGCACAAGGACCCTAACGACAAATTAACGGGCGACACTGCAGTCCAGGAAAAACTGACTGATAGCTCAAACTTTTACTTCAGTCTGTCAGCTGGATTCACAAGCCCACATGCAGTCGAATGGGGCGCGGAGATACCCGCCTTCATGCCAGATCTGTGTGTTACACATGATCCCGTCATATTACCGCGTGCAGAGGTTGTGTTGCGCTAAAGCCGCAGTAAACAACGTTTCAGCTTGAGCATGCGATGACACACAAAAAGAAGAAGCACAAAGAACTCGAAGAATCTGGAGGTGGGTACACAAAACCCCCCACCCTCCGATTTTTCCATGGATTTCGCCATGTATTACGAACCGTAGCGTTGATGTCACCTTTTGTTCATAACTGCTAATTGATTTCTGTAGATAAGCGGATGCAGACATATATTTTTCTTACTCTGAATGCAAAGAAAATGAGTTGTGAACTCCGTCTTCCAGCGTTGCGCCAACTTATAAATGATTCAAATGCCGATGTCGTTTTTTGGCAAGAAGTGTTGTTTGATCAGCTTTTCCTTCCTGGGTTTCCTACGTTTTTTAAGGTGGCGCGACAGCTTTCTCCTGTAACGGCGATGTTTCATGGGCAGGATTTACCAATAATTAATAGCGAGATATTTGAAAACGGTTGCAGCATAATATGTACCTTTTATAATCTTACTTTAATTCTTCTTTATAGCCTTTCCGGATCTGGCCAAATTTTGAATCCTTGTTACACGAAATAAATTGTGTACTTCTTTCGTAAAATTCCACAGATAGTGCGGCTAGGCGGTGATATTAACTGTGTTTTGCGTCCTATTGACCAGACCCCCAGTTTCAATTTTATCCGGGAACTTAATGATTTAGAAAGCACAATGCGATTACGCGATGAGTGGATCTGCAAATCTTGTCAAATTTACATATTTTACCGCTATCTCTAGCAGCATGCAAGAGCGAGCCGGCCGGTGTGGCCGTGCGGTTCTAGGCGCTTCAGTCTGGAACCGCGTGATCGCTACGGTCGCAGATTCGAATCCTGCCTCGGGCATGGATGTGTGTGCTGTCCTTAGGTTAGTTAGGTTTAAGTAGTTCTAAGTTCTAGGGGACTGATGACCTCAGATGTTAAGTCCCATACTGCTCAGAGCCATTTGAACCATTTGATTACGCGTGACAACCGGTGTACCTCAGTCGTTCCTTTTGGATGCTAAATACACTGATCAGCCGGATATAAAGCCGTCCGGGCGATAGCACGTCACTTGGCGAGGAATGGTCGCTACTAAGACACACGCACGGTGCATGTAGTATTCTGAGCGTGCTGTCCGTGTGTAGAATGAGAAAGGCGCGCGATCTATACGAGTTTGACCGAGGGTACATTATGATGGCCTGGAGTCTCGAAACGAGCATTTCGCAAACTGCACGACTTGTCGGGTGTTCTTTCTAGGACTGCTGTGGCGAAACCAAGGTGAAACCACGTCCAGACGTCGTGGGGTTAGGAGGCCACCCCTGGTTACGGATGTCGGACGCCATAGGTTTGGCAGACTGGTGAAACAGGACAAGGGCAAAGTGTGGCGGAACTAACATCAGACTTTAATGCGGGGCAGAGTACAAGTTCTTCTGAACAGACAGTGCATCGAACACTCCTAACAATGGGCCCGACAACCGCCGGCCGGGGTGGCCGAGCGGTTCTAGGCGCTACAGTCTGGAACCGCGCGACCGCAACAGTCGCAGGTTCGAATCCTGCCTAGGGCATGGATGTGTGTGATGTCCTTAGGTTGGTTAGGTTTAAGTAGTTCTAAGTTCTAGGGGACTGATGACCTCAGAAGTTAAGTTCCATAGTGCTCAGATCCACTTGAACCAACTCGACAACCAATGCATGTGCCTATGTTAACACCAAGACATCGGCAATTGCGACTGAAATGGTAACGTGACCGTCGGCACTGGACGTTGGCGCAATGGCAGAGCGTTGCTTGGTCTGATGAGCCCCAATACCTTCTTCATCATGTCAGTGGGAGGGTGTGAATCCATTGTCTTCCAGGGTCAAGCTCCTCGGCACCTATACTGCGTGTCGAATCCAGCCTGGTTGTCAAGGATGGGGTAGCTAGGAAACCCGATACTCGGATCGCTATACAACAATTCAAGAAAATAGTATTAATGTATTTTGTTACAAAAGGAAATGATAACAACACTTAATTTTGTGTTAAACAGACAAAATAAGAATTATCTTCGCTATATACAATTCCTAATAGAAGGGAAGTAATACAGTGGATACTTCTACCCAGGTCGCCAGGTCGCTGGTCTTGAAGAGCCTGATCTTGATGCTACCGTAGAAATGGGCCGCGAGCGGTCGGCGCGGCTCTTATGTCCTCTTCACATAGAGGCCGCTGCCACCGCGTTGTCATCCTGGAGAGGGGTCGGCCAGCGAGCGATTGGATGACGACTTCTTTACAGCCCTCTCTGCTCTCTCGTTTGTAACAGGCGTGCCGGCGCTGGAACAGCCCTCTCTGCTCTCTCGTTTGTAACAGGCGTGCCGGCGCTGGAATTAACACCTTAACAATGCGGGACAGAGACAAGCTGGCAGGGACTCCGTTATGCTCTGGGGAACATTCACGCGGGCATCCACGGGTGCAGTGGGGCTCCTGCAAGGCACCATGATGGCTAAGAAGTATCGTACACCCCTTCAAGACGTAATTGTTTCCTGGAGCATTGGCATTTTTCAGGAAGATAATACACCATGTTACATGGCCATGAGTGTGACTGAGTGGTTCAAAAAACACAGCGGCGAGTCGCAATTGATGTGCTGCCGCCCCCCTCCCACCGCCCTCCACTCGCCAGATCTGATCCCGACCAAATACCTCTGGGAACTGGCGTAATAATACCACCCTACTCCCCGGAATTCACAGGACTTAGTTGATTTGTGTGTGTATATGTAGTGCCAGCTCCCTCCAGTGATCTCTCCAGGTGTCATTGCTTCCATGCCACTACGCGTCGCCGCTGCTGTCTGTACCGGAAGTGTATGTACCGGCTATTATATCAGTGTATATAATACTTAGAGGATATTTCTCTCGACGATGTTATTAGAGAATTATGGGATCGCGACTTCATTCCAAGGGACACTAATCCTCGCGTATGGCATAGTTGATACAGAATGGAAAACCGCGGCTTCGAGCATCGTTAATGTGATTCAACGCTGCAAGTATGAGAGAAATTCGCAAAACCCACGAATTTTGCTTTTACACGATCTTTACGATGGCGCCCTCCCTTGCAGATTAGAGCCGTTCGGCACATGAAAGTGAAACTGCTTCGGCTAAAACGGCAGCAAATGGATGGGTTGGAGGATAAGGTCAAAACCACCCTCCTTGTTTCAAGATGGGTTAACCCCCTTATACCACATTATTCGGTTTTGAGCGAGCTGTATATGCGTGTGTATTATGGCTCTTACAAACAAAGGTGGGCACGTGACGACATCACAAGAAGACATATCGTGTACGATACAAAAAAATGGTTCAAATGGCTCAGAGCACTATGGGACTCAACTGCTGTGGTCATAAGTCCCCTAGAACTTAGAACTACTTAAACCTAACTAACCTAAGGACAGCACACAACACCCAGCCATCAGAGAAAATCCCTGACCCCGCCGGGAATCGAACCCGGGAACCCGGGCGTGGGAAGCGAGAACGCTACCGCACGACCACGAGATGCGGGCTGTACGATACACCATGACTTTTCTGATCTTTATGCAGCACCTGCTTCTGGTGATTTTACCTCTTCTATGAATTACGTAGTCACCCCCGCATTAGATGCTGAATTTTTAAGTGGCTTTCACCGGGTTAACAGCTATGATGGCTCATTCATCATCCCGCAGATACCCGAGATTAAATGACCTCCCTAAGGAATTTTATATGCATTTTTGGCCACTTATAAGTGACACAATAACGTCACTGGTAAATGAGGTTTTGCGCGGGGAGGGTTTAATTTCTGCCCTTTTCAAGGTTGAAAAGATCGTCTTAATCCAGAAAACATCTGGACGTTTAAACATCTTTAATTTTGATCACAAAATAATTGCGAAGACAATAAATAGCCACCTGTCGGTCTTGCTTGCAAAACTCCTAGCAGTTCATCGAAGTTGTGTTCCTGGTCGCAAGTTTGTGACCCCTGTCGCAGAATGCCGAGACGTCGTGTTGGTGGCTGCCACCACTTCTGTTCCTGGGTCCTTACTTTTTACTCCTTGTAATAAGGTGCTTGAGCTAATAAGTCACAGTTTCTTGTTGAGGGAATTAGGAGCTTTTGGATCTAACAATGAAGCGTGTCGAATGTTACTCAATCGTTTCACTGGCACCCAAGAGTCTGTGGCCGTGAATGGCCAGCTCAGCCCCCAGGTCATCGTCCATCGCAGTGTCACACAAGAGAGCGTATTTCTGGAGCCCTTACTTCGCTGTTTCGCTGCTCATCCTCGATATTTGGACGATATTTGGAGAGAAGTTTTCCCTAGCATATGCGTAAGACGTCACGGTCTTAATTCATAATTCAGATGAAATTATCTTTCTGAAGCCTTCTACACCGTTCTCAGGTGATTTTGTGGTTCTCCAAGAGAAAACTACGCCCTACATAGCCCGCCCGGTTAGCAGTCCCGGAGTGGGACGGAGCACCTGGTCCCTGGCACGAATCCTCCCGGCGGACTTGTGTCGAGGTCCGGCGAGCCGGCCAGTCTGTGGTTGGTTTTTAGGCGGTTTGCCATCTGCCTCGGCGAATGCGGGCTGGTTCCCGTTATTCCGCCTCAGCTACACTATGTTGGCGATTGCTGCGCAAACAAGTTCTCCACGTACGCGTACACCACCATTACTCTACCACGCCAACTTAGGGGCTACACTCGCCTGGTGTGAGACGTTCCCTCGGGGAGAGGGGGGGGGGGCGGGGGGGGGGGGGGATGTCCACTGGGGTCCGAACAGCACAACAATCCTGAAAGAGTGGTTCGATGTGGGACGGCGGTAGTGGTCGTTGGGTTGTGGACCACTGCTCCTGCGGCGGGGACGGAGCCTCTCCGTCGTTTCTAGGCCCCCGGTTAACATACAACAACGCCTTACATATTGAAATATCAGAATTTTTAAATTTATGTTTTCTATTCGTTTTGGTTCACAAATGCTGGCAGATTGGTTTGACAGCTTGAGATTTACAAAGGTATATTGACAAGAAGGATTTATAAAATTAGTAGGTGATATACTATCTCCTCCTGGACTCCTGAATTTTGGCAAACTTGTTACAACATCTTCGAGTTAGTCCTGAGCTATTCGTTCTGCAAAATATTGTTTATTTCATTTGTTAGATATGACGTAGCGTTTTGTAGCAGCTCTGTTATTTTTGGTGCATCAGATGGTTGTGCTCTATACAGATTTTGGAAATGTGCTTTGCTTCCTTCCTGAGTAATGTATTCGTTCCTATCCACAGACATTATGTTGCCAATACATCTCTGTGAGCACTTTTTTGTTCTCTTTAGAGGGCATAAATACTCTACTTCTCGTCGGGTATATGCCCGTAATCCTTGCTGGTGGTAATTCTCCCTTGTAGTTCACTACAGACGGTTAGCTCCATTCGCGTTGTCCTAAAACGCGCGAAGAGAAAGTTGATCTTTACATCTACATCCATACTTCGCAAACTGCTGTGAAGCGTACAACAGAGGGCACGTAGTACTGCACGGCGTGGTAGGATTTCTTTCCATTCCAGTCGCGTATGGACTGCACGAAGAATGACTGCTTAAATGCTTTTGTACGCACTGTAATTACTATAATCTGTCCTTCAGGCCACAGGGTCTCTGCGGCAGCGGTACGTAGGGGACTGCAGGGTATTCAAAAATGGCTCTGAGCACTATGGGACTTAACAGCTGTGGTCATCAGTCCCCTAGAACTTAGAACTACTTAAACCTAACTAACCTAAGGACATCACACACATCCATGCCCGAGGCAGGATTCGAACCTGCGACCGTAGCAGTCCCGCGGTTCCGGACTGCGCGCCTAGAACCGCGAGACCACCGCGGCCGGCGACTGCAGGGTATTCCCAGAATCGTTACTTAACACTAGTTCTTGAAACTTGTAAGTAGGCTTCTGCGGGACTTTTACCTTTAGACTTCTCAGCATCTCAGTGATGCTTTCCCATTAGTCAGACGTGTGAACATTCAAGATGCCCTTTTTTGCGTACTTTCAGTAGCAACTTTTAGCCCTATTTGGTATGGTTTCCACACACTTGAGCTATATTCTAAAATGGGTCGTACGAGTGTTTTGTAAACAACGGCCATTGTAGACTTAGTTTTTCCAGGTCCCTACCTGTGACGTAAAATCTGGTACCAAATTTGCTTAGTACTGAACCTACAGAGTGGCAATGATAGAACTATATGAAAAAACGTAAATGAATTACAAACTACGGCGTGCACATACTTTACTCAACATGTACACGTCACTACACATATTCAGATTTAGGTTATGACATGTTCGATGTGACTGCCGTCATTGGCGGTGATGTGGCACAGACGAATAGCGAAATTCTGAATGACCCGCCGAAGTGTCGGAATATCGATGCTACCGATGACCTCCTGAATAGCTGTTTTCAGCTCAGCAATGGATTTGAGGTTATTGCTGTACACCTTGTCTCTAATATAGCCCCACAAAAAGGCGTCTCCTTTGTTCAGATCCAGAGAATACGGCGGCCAACCGAGGCCCATGGCAGTGGTCTCTGGTTACCCCAGAGTCAGAATGTGGTCCCCAAAGTGCTTGTACAGGACATCAAACAACCTCCTGCTTCGATGAGGTCGAACTCTGTCTCACATGAACCGCATCTTGTCGAAATCAAGGTCACATGGATGATGGGAATGAAATCATCTGCCAAAACCTTCACGTACGGTTTGGTAGACGCCGTGCCGTCAAGGAACATCGCACTGATTATTCCGTGACTGGACCTTGCACTCGACGCAGTCATCCGTTGAGGGTGAAAAGACCTCTCGATCGCGAAATGCGGATTCTCCGTCCCCAAATACGCCAATTTTGCTAATTGATGAACCAATTCAAAAGAAAGTGGGCTACGTCGTCAAATTAAACAACAATGCGCATACGAATTCCCATCATGCCCCACGGCCAACCGTGCAATTTGAACGTCCTAACGCAAACCTTTTACAAAGGTATGACGATTTTGTTTCATGCAGTTCAGCAACTGTCACCCTGCATATATTTGTTCCATTTCATATCCCCACATATTATTATACTTAGGTATTCGTACAAGGGCGTGCTGAAAATTAATGTTTCCGAATTTTTTATTTGGAAACTGTCAAAGCTTTTTGAATAAAACAAACGTTATTAACACTCTACAGCTTTATTCTTCACATATACATCATATTTGCAGCAGACTGCCACTACGGGGCTCCGAATTGTACCGTGAAACATTGAAATGTTAAACGAAACCAAGTCGGTGCCTCAGAAAAAGTGCGGTGTAATCGAGTTTCGAATTCTAAGAGTTCGTCCACACGTGGGACACCCTCTACTTCAGCATGACAATGCCAGACGATACAAGAGCGCTGCGTCATCTGCAGCAGTCCGACGCCTTGGGTTCTCTGTCATCGATCACGCTCCATGCAGCTCCGACTCGGTCCCTTTTTATTTTCATCTGTTTCCAAAACTTAAAGAACACATTCGAGAACTTCAGTTTGACGGTAATGAAGCGATGCAAGCTCCGTCAACAAAGCCACACCTTCTACAGTGACGGTATCAACAAACAGCTCTCTCATTGGGAGAACTGTGTTGTCGCCCGGTTGACTATGTTTCGAAATAAATATGTAGACATGAAGGATAAACATTTAGAATGTAATAACGTTTGTTTCACGTAAAAAGCTTTAAGAGTTTTCACACAAAATTCAGAAGCGTTACTTTTCCTCACGACCTCGTATCTGTTGAGATATTCCAATTGTCTCATTGATATTGCAGTCATAGGATATTACGTTTTTGTGCATTGAAAGTGCAAAATTTTACATTTATGAACATTTAAGTAAGTTGCAAGTTGCAATACTATAGAATATTATGAACATATTACACTACTGGCCATTAAAATTGCTACACCACGAAGATGACGTGCTACAGACGCGAAATTTAACCATCAGGAAGAGGACGTTCTGATATGCAAATGATTTGCTTTTCAGAGCATTCACACAAGGTTGGCGCCGGTGGCGAAACCTACAACGTGCTAACATGAGGAAAGTTTCCAACCGATTTCTCATACACAAACAGCAGTTGACCGGCGTTGCCTGGTGAAACGTTGTTGTGATGCCTCGTGTAAGGAGGAGAAATGCGTACCATCACGTTTCCGACTTTGACAAAGGTCGGATTACAGACCATCGCGATTGCGGTTTATCGTATCGTGACATTGCTCCTCGCGACTGTTAGCATAATATGGAATCTGTGGGTTCAGGAGGGTAATACGGAACGCCGTGCTGGATCCCAACGGCCTCGTATCACTAGCAGTCGAGATGACAGGCATCTTATCCGCATGGCTGTAACGGACCGTGCAGCCACGTCTCGACCCCTGAGTCAACAGATGGGGACGTTTGCAAAACAACAACCATCTGCACGAACAGTTCGACGACGTTTCCAGCAGCATGGACTATCAGCTCGGAGACCGTGGCTGGTGTTACCCTTGACGCTGCATCACAGACAGGAGCGCCTGCGATGGTGTACTCAACGACGAACCTGGGAGCATTAATGGCAAAACGTCATTTTTTCGGATGAATCCAGGTTCTGTTTACAGCACCATGATGGTCGCAACCGTGTTTGGCGACATCGCGGTGAACGCACATTGGAAGCTTGTATTCGTCATCGCCATACTGGCGTATCACCCGGCGTGATGGTATGGGTGCCATTGGTTGCGCGTCTCGGTCACCTCTTGTTCGCATTGACGGCACTTTGAACAGTGGACGTTACATTTCAGATGTGTTACAACCCGTGGCTCTACCCTTCATTCGTTCCCTAAGAAACCCTAGATTTCAGCAGGTTAATGCACGACCGCACGTTGCAGGTCCTGTACGGGCCTTTCTGGACGCAGAAAATGTTCGACTGCTACCCTGGACAGCACATTCTCCAGATCTATCACCAATTGGAAACGTCTGGTCAATGGTGGCCGAGCAACTAGCTCGTCCCAATACGCCAGTCACTACTCTTGATGAACTGTGGTATCGTGTTGAAGCTGCATGAGCAGCTGTACCTGTACACGCCATCCAAGCTCTGTTTGACTCAATGCCCAGGCGTATCACGGCCGTTATTGAGGCCAGAGGTGGTTGTTCTGGATACTGATTTCTCAGGATCTATGCACCCAAATAGCGTGAAAATGTAATCACATGTCAGTTCTAGTATGATATATTTGTCCAATGAATACCCGTTTATCATCTGCATTTCTTCTTGGTGTAGCAATTTTAATGGTCAGTAGTGTACTATTAGTTCAGGATACTTCAGATAGCTCTTAGTTATAGAACTACAACATCTGCAAAATTGTCTGTTATTTCTTTTTACGTTAAGACATCCCAGGGATCATGTTCCATTTTTAACTCTTAATCCTTAGTACTTCTTTCCTGTTCTTCCAGATTTTCTTTCAATAATTTTTTTCCTTTCTTCATACTACTTGAGCCAGTTTTCTTTTCCGTCCTGCTTTGGAGTCCGTCCAGTTTTATAACTTTGTTCCAAAAAAACCACTGCTTCCAATACTTCTCTTATGCTATTTCTTTCCAAATCTTTCGTAAGCATCTTGAATCCAGACAGTTTTTAATTTCTTTTTCCCGAGGATATTTGAATATCTGGTCATCCATTCTGTAAGTATGTCCAAAAATTGTCCTATTTTTTATTGTTTGTGGTATGTTTACTTTTTTGTGATAAACTCCATGATATCCAGAATGAAGATGAAGTTTAGGAGGTACCTCAGCGTGATTATTTTTTGTACTGCCTGAAGTTTTCGTTAATGAATGTGGGAGGTGTCATGCCTGAAGTTGATAGAGCACTTGTCCGTGAAAAGCAAAGGTTCTGGGTTCGAGACCCGGTTCAGCACATAGCACACAGTTTTGATCTGCGAGGTAGTTTCAGACTTCATAGTTGCTTCTTAATTTCCAAAATGCTGCATTTTTCTAATATTTTCCGTGTAACTGCTTTTAGTTTTTTTGTTGTTGTGGATATTCTTAGTTATACCATACGATTTTTTCATCCTGTGTTTCCTTTCCTTCACAGCACATTTTTTCTAAACAGTTCTCAAGAATAACAGCCCCAAAATATCTGAACATGTTTACATTTTCTGTTTGCCCAGTATCCGTTATTAAATATTTTGAAGCACTTTTTATACTTGTTTGAGTTTACTGTTAGTGTCAGTCGAGTTATTAATGTATAGCAAAAGTCACCTAGCCTTGTGGTTATGGCTGCAGCAGCTGTTTTTGGGGAACTTCGTAATCCCTCAACACGAGAACGTGCCTCACTCAGTCTCACCATCAGCACCTTTCACCCATCGCGAACGAACCTCGACGATTGCAATTACTCAAGCACTTCCTGGTGCAACGGCACGCAGCACCGCTCATGAGCAGTTTCGGCGTATGTTATTACTTTTTACGTATAATTATCTCATTTTCCCCGCATAGCACAATTCCGTTTCCCGGCCACTGTGGTCCAGTGCCGTGTATTCTAACTACACCGGACACAAAGGATGTGTCCCTTATCAAGAAAATACGTTGTATTATTTGCCACTACAGATTTTACGTCTGACGTACCTCTATGTCGCGGTGTGATACGTTAGTACATTTGTGTGAAAATGCACTGCCAGTGCAGCATAAGGACCAATAGCGAAATCATATGCAGTTTCGTTGTGATGTGACCTCTGTTGCTGTACAGGTTCCTCATCTATGTCTCTATCAATATCTACATCCACATCTATATCCACACTCTGCAATCCACTGTGTAGTGCACGGTAGCGGGTACATCCGTTGTACCTGTCATTAGGGCTTTTTTAAGTTCAGTTCACGTTTGGAGCGTTGGAAGAATGATTAAAGACCTCCGTGGGGACTGTAATTAAACTAAGATTGTCATCACGATTCCTATGGGAGCGTTATGTAGGGGGCTGTAGTATGTTCCTGGGTTCACCTTTTAAGGCTAGTTCTTAAAACTTTTTAAGTAGGCTTTGTCTGAATAGTTTGCGGCTCTTTTCAGGTGTATGTGTGTACATTTTGTTTAGCATCTTCAACTGTTGCAAGTAAAAACGGTAGAACAGCTAACTTCATTTACGCATCATAAGAGATTACGAATGAACAGTGTGATTGACTACCCACATACAACTCATTGTTTGTCATGATCAGTTCGCAACATTCATCTCGCGAACTGTTGCAATGTCAGCACACATCGGTAAAATTGAGGTCTCAAATGGTTCGAATGGCTCTGAGCACTATGGGACTTAACATCTGAGGTCATTAGACCCCTAGGACTTAGAACTACTTAAACCTAACTAACCTAAGGATATCACACACACCCATTCCCGAGGCAGGATTTGAACCTGCGATCGTAGCAGTCGCGCGGTTCCGGACTAAAGCGCCTAGAACCGCTTGGCCACCGCGGCCGGGTCTGTAAGTTATAAAAGACAGTCAAATGAAAGCGATACAGAAGGAAAAAGAGTTAGTAAACTGTTTGCTGTTTCAAGAGTAATCGTCATAACTGTTAACACATTCATACCACTGTGAGACAAGACGGACAATGAAAATTCTGAAATTTTACCCTCATATTTCTTTTTCTAATAATTTTCGGGTGTGCAGCCGGATCCCGTCGACATTCTGTGTCGTTGGCCTATACATGTAGCACCACACTCAAAGGGAATTTTGTAAAGGCCCACTTTTCTCCACTGTAAGTCGTCTTTATCGGATCCAGCTACGGCCAAGCTCTTCGCTTGTGGACGGAAGATGAACTTGATTTTATCTTTCCTAAGAAATCCGCCTATTTTAGAAGACACATTCCCGCCATACGGAATTGATTTATATGCAGATTTTTATGTGTATAAAAACAGGAATCCTATAATCAAAATTAACGTCACAACGCAATCGACGGGTCATTCGATATTCAGTGATTAGATCATTTCTCACTAGCACCACCGAGGGCAGCGCACGCGACCAGAATGTCCCGCGCAGGTAACCACCTGACGTGTGCGCCGGAAGACGCCAGCGCATTTCGCATGCGCGAAATGCGGCGTAAATATTGTGAATACAACTGGGCTCTTCAGTAGTTAGACACTCACATGAAGATGGCCGACCGTCTCTGTGTCGAAATATCGTGGCAGAATGTCGACGGGATCCGGCTGAAAATTATCAGAAGGAGGTCAATGCCTCCATAGAAATATATGTGAGGCTACCTATGGAAGCATGATTGTGCCCAGTCGAGAACTTCTTCCGCCGAAGCAGATCGACAACCACGAAAGTATTTCTTCAGCGCTCCAAAAATACGGAAATCCTATGGGGAGGCTTCGGGACCGGACGGAGAATGTGTACGGGCTTCCGAGCGAAACGTCTTGGCAACTTTCTCTTGCAGGATAGTGGCGACCACACGTTGCCAAGGTTTTGTCCACTACCCTGCAGAAGTTATGCTGGGAAACTCTTACACATCCTCCCTTACACGTCCTCCGTACAGTCCCGATCGCTCCCAGATCGAATCCCATATTATTAGGGGTCTCAAAAATTTCGCGGTTGTCGATTTCCTGCGGACGAAACGGTGCACGCCTGGCTACAATCTTGATTTCGCAGGGAACTGCAAACATTTTTCCATGAAGACACTGGCCATCTTGCCTCACAGTGGGATAAACGTATTAAGAGGTATAACGGTTGCTTTTTAAATAATAAACAGTTTACTTTCTTATGTACATCTCTCTTGGTTTCATTCCACTGCCCCTTATACATTCAACATTCCCTCCTAGGCTTGTTTGGCACCGATCCCACGCACTTGTGCAATATTGTAGGATGGGTCGCACGAGTGATTTATAGATGAACTGTATTTCCGTGTTCTACCAGTAAAGCGAAATTTGTGTCCTGTTACACCTGCGACTGAATCTACACTCCTGGAAATGGAAAAAAGAACACATTGACACCGGTGTGTCAGACCCACCATACTTGCTCCGGACACTGCGAGAGGGCTGTACAAGCAATTATCACACGCACGGCACAGCGGACACACCAGGAACCGCGGTGTTGGCCATCGAATGGCGCTAGCTGCGCAGCATTTGTGCACCACCGCCGTCAGTGTCAACCAGTTTGCCGTGGCATACGGAGCTCCATCGCAGTCTTTAACACTGGTAGCATGCCGCGACAGCGTGGACGTGAACCGTATGTGCAGTTGACGGACTTTGAGCGAGGGCGTATAGTGGGCATGCGGGAGGCCGGGTGGACGTACCGCCGAATTGCTCAACACGTGGGGCGTGAGGTCTCCACAGTACATCGATGTTGTCGCCAGTGGTCGGCGGAAGGTGCACGTGCCCGTCGACCTGGGACCGGACCGCAGCGACGCACGGATGCACGCCAAGACCGTAGGATCCTACGCAGTGCCGTAGGGGACCGCACCGCCACTTCCCAGCAAATTAGGGACACTGTTGCTCCTGGGGTATCGGCGAGAACCATTCGCAACCGTCTCCATGAAGCTGGGCTACGGTCCCACACACCGTTAGACCGTCTTCCGCTCACGCCCCAATATCGTGCAGCCCGCCTCCAGTGGTGACGCGACAGGCGTGAATGGAGGGACGAATGGAGACGTGTCGTCTTCAGCGATGAGAGTCGCTTCTGCCTTGGTGCCAATGATGGTCGTATGCGTGTTTGGCGCCGTGCAGGTGAGCGCCACAATCAGGACTGCATACGACCGAGGCACACAGGGCCAACACCCGGCATCATGGTGTGGGGAGCGATCTCCTACACTGGCCGTACACCACTGGTGATCGTCGAGGGGACACTGAATAGTGCACGGTACATCCAAACCGTCATCGAACCCATCGTTCTACCATTCCTAGACCGGCAAGGGAACTTGCTGTTCCAACAGGACAATGCACGTCCGCATGTATCCCGTGCCACCCAACGTACTCTAGGAGGTGTAAGTCAACTACCCTGGCCAGCAAGATCTCCGGATCTGTCCCCCATTGAGCATGTTTGGGACTGGATGAAGCGTCGTCTCACGCGGTCTGCACGTCCAGCACGAATGCTGGTCCAACTGAGGCGCCAGGTGGAAATGGCATGGCAAGCCGTTCCACAGGACTACATCCAGCATCTCTACGATCGTCTCCATGGGAGAATAGCAGCCTGCATTGCTGCGAAAGGTGGATATACACTGTACTAGTGCCGACATTGTGCATGCTCTGTTGCCTGTGTCTATGTGCCTGTGGTTCTGTCAGTGTGATCATGTGATGTATCTGACCCCAGGAATGTGTCAATAAAGTTTCCCCTTCCTGGGACAATGAATTCACGGTGTTCTTATTTCAATTTCCAGGAGTGTATGCGTTCGTTCCATTTCATTGGCCTACAGAGTGCTACAATTATATATTTGTTTGAGTTCACCGATTCCAGCTGTGTAACTCATTCGTGTTATAGTCCTATGATCCATGGTTTCTTCGTTTGTGAAGAATACAATTTTACATTTCTGAACATTTGAATCGAATTGCAAACCTATGCACCACTCTGAAGTCTTATCAAGATCTGACTGATTACTTGTGCAGCTTCTGCAAAAACTGTAGTGTGCGCTGATATGAAGCTTCCTGGCAGATTAAAGTGTAAGTAGGCTGTTTAGGTTTTCTTATTGGTAACGACACGTAGCGCTCTGTATGAAAAATCACTGGCTGTGCTGTGTGCAGTCTGTGGCTAGTTTGCATTGTTGTCTGCCATTGTAGTGTTGGGCAGATGGATGTGACCAGCGCGTAGCGTTGAGCAGTTGGAGGCGAGCCGCGAGCAGTGGTGGATGTGGGGAGATAGATGGCGGAGTTTTGAAATTTGTAAGACTGAATGTCATGAACTGCTATATACATTATGACTTTTGAACACTATTGAGGTAAATACATTGTTTGTTCTCTATCAAAATCTTTCATTTGCTAACTATGCCTATTCGCAGTTAGTGCCTTCAGTAGTTTGAATCTTTTATTTAGCTGGCAGTAGTGGCGCTCGCTGTATTGCAGTAGTTCGAGTAACGAAGATTTTTGGTGAGGTAAGTGATTTTTGAAAGGTATAGGTTAATGTTAGTCAGGGCCATTCTTTTGTAGGGAATTTTGAAAGTCAGATTGCGTTGCGCTAAAAATATTGTGTGTCAGTTTAAGGACAGTCGTGTATAATTGTTCAAAGGGGACGTTTCAAAAGCTGTGTGCCGGACCCAGCCTCGATCTTGGGATCTTTGCCTTCTGCGTGCAAGTGCTCTACCATGTGAGCTACCCAAGCACGACTCACGACCCGTCCTCACAGCTTTATTTCCACCAGTACCTCGTCTTCTATCTTCCAAACTTCACAGAAGCTCTCCTGCTGACCTTGCAGAGCTATCACTCGAAGAAAGGGTATTGCGGAGACATGGCCTAGTCACGGCCTGGGGGATGTTTCCAGAATGAAATTTTCACTCTGCAGAAGAGTGTGCGCTGATATGAAAGTTCCTGGCAGATTAAAACTGTGTGCCGGACCGAGACACGAACTCGGTACCTTTGCCTATTAATATTGTCAGCTAGGTCATTAATACTCAACTTGAACAGCGAGTGTCGCACCACACTTCCCCAGGGCACAGCTGAAGATACTCCTACATCTGTCGATGATATCGACTACGAAGAAATTCTCCTCAGTGATTTATCGTAATAGGATTATGCGGGTATCGCCCATAGTTCGACCAGAAAGTAGGACCATTGTTTCACTTAAACGCAGCAAACAAAAAATGCTGGATGCCTGGTATCGTACGCAGCACTCCAACAAAGTGTGCTTCTCCTGGAAGACAACACAAGCTAGAAAAGTAACTTTTGCCTGAGTGTACTGGTATCGGTTTTTGGGCTTTTTTTTTGTTATCGGCGTTTCAAATTAAGGCATACAGTCAAGTGACGTTTTCGACACCACGTTTCCTTACTCCTCGCGATTTTCGGCTATGCGTAGTTTTATTATCGTAAAGTAAGAATCCGCTTCAGTTGTAATAAGAATTTATTTGTTTAACTGGACGATCTGTGTCAGAGCATTACAGCTCTATCCAAATATATTCTTATTGCAGCCGAAGCGGACCTTTCCTTTACGAATAAGATACTCAGCTGCGGGTGTTTTCCGTATCAAATCCCTTTTGACCTACGTAGGTCAAGCTATGTTTCCGATACTGTGTTTCGTTAATTCTTGCAATTTTCCGCTATGTGTAGTCGCATCGACTTTTGGTTTTCTGTATTAGTATGCGTTCTTACCTTTCTAAACTGCTGTCAGCCTCTTCAGATGAGCTATATAAATCCGTGTTATTATTTAGATAATTGTCGTGATTTTAGCCTACCTATATTGTTATCGCTTTGTGGCTTTTTGTGTTGCTTGCAGTTTATGGCTTTTTGTGTCGGTATCGCTCTTTTAAGTTGAGAAATATAACTCATCTGACGTTTTTGACGCATGTTTATGCTGATTCGCGCAAATTTTCTGTTTTTTCTTTTATTTTTTGCGTCACTGAAACCAACCATTGCGTCGTGCTTCTGGTTGTATCGTTTTGTATTTGTTGTGACGGCTCCCAAACCCAAGGTCATCGGCGGTAATTTTGGGGCAGCCTCCACAAATTGTATAAATCGTGGGTAGTGACCAGGATGTATCTATGTCTGTTGGCCGAAAGATAATTAATGACAAGAATTGCGCCAGCTAGAATGAAGAGATAACTTATTTTTATTTCTGACGAAACGTGCACCAGCAATACAAGTCCAAGTAATATCCAAGGGTAATCCGTGTACTGAGCCTAGTCGAATACAATAGCAAATATCACACTGCAATGGCTCTCCTATAAACTCCTCGAAAGGCTAGCAATAGACAATCGACAATAGACTGTATGTCTCAGGGTCAGCGCTCCTCCTTATATGCAAAAGGCAGAGGGCGCTGCGGACCCGAGCTCAGCCATGGCGCGACCTCTTCCGCCGGCGGTAACGCCCTGAGACGCCGACGGGAACTGTGGCCAGCGATGTCACGGTCAGGGCGCGCGTGCGCGAGTAGGTTGGTTGGTTGGGTCCGTGGATACAACAGTATTCATGGCTGTTGTGTCTCCGCCGTTACTATTTTAGTTCGTTTATTTTTTTGTCCAACCCCTCCCCCCCCCCCCTGCCTTCTCCCCTCCCCAAAAAACCCTTCAGTTCTCAATGTCACATCAACACTTTGCTGTGTGTCCGCTTCCGAGCCGACCTGCTTCCGCATGATGGCAGCCAGGCCTAGGTCACTGGCCCGCTTTCGGGAAACTTCCCCGTTCCGAAGAACTTGGGAATGGTGCATCTTCTGTGTAGTCAGCTTCTGAGGGCAGTATTTAAACCCCTGGTATAGCCGAGTAGGACATCGGCACATCAGGGCTTTGTTACGATGAATGCTGTGCTCCAGAAGCCACTGATATATTGGAAACGTCCTACCAATGGGGTCGCAAAACTGTACAGCTGGGCTATGCTGTTCCTGATAACGCTGTGCCTGTGTTGCCACATCTGTAATTCCGCCTTCAGAGGAACGCGCCGCCACTTTATGGTCTGAAGAACGGACGGCCGACCAACAGCTTCGTGCCGCGAGGGTATGGAATCTGCCCGCTACTGCTCTTCAGTCAAAGGTCCAGTTTTTGGCGAGGCCGTCGTCTACCACAGCACTAGAAATTGCTGCTGGCAGCCTCTTGTCTCTAGAAGAGAAGTGTCTAGGGCAACGGCCCTGCCGCCGAGTCAGTACCCGCTGTGTCGGCATTCACAGAGGAAGCAGCCTACCTCCCATATGTGTGTGAACGCCACAGGCGCTATGCTACGTCTACTGTACCAGTGCTCCAGAATTTCGGGACAACACCGTGCTGCGATTGGGACGAGCGTGCACACATAGAATTGTTCAAGTGTGATGGAATAATAAAAAGAATTACTATCTTCACTGATGGTTTTGCTGCAGCCACCCACAACGTCCTCCAGTCTCCCTCACCTTAATTCGAACGTAGGACGCTCCCTGATGCCTCCAACCACTCACTAGCGGTCATTGCACTACCCACTTACTGCACTACTGAACCTAGTGAATATCAGAATTATATATGTGTAGTTGTGTCAACGACGAGGTTTCTTGGAAAAGGAAAAGAAAGAAGTAGTTCAAATGGCTCTGAGCACTATAGGACTTAACTTCTGAGGTCATCAGTCCCCTATAACTTAGAACTACTTAAACCTAACTAACCTAAGGACATCACACACATCCATGCCCGAGGCAGGATTCGAACCTGCGACGTAGCGGTCGCGCGGTTCCAGACTGTAGCGCCTAGAACCGCTCGACCACTCCGGCGGGCAAAGGAAAAGAAAGTTTAGAGCTTATTGTCCAATTGGCTCTGATGTCATTAAAGATGGAGTGGGAAGGAGATCGAGCCTGAAGGTTTTATGGGAACGATTCCGACATTTCCCTTACGTGAGTTTGAGACATTACAGACGACCTAATCTTGATAGGATGAACCGTTTGAACCACTGTCCACCAAAACACAAGTCCTGTGTCTTGCCATTGCAGCTTTACGATTGGTCTACATCACTAGCGACGAACAACAAACTTCGACTGAACAAGAAAATCAGCCATGGCTTAACAAATCATAGCGGTGTTCGTCATAAATGGTCGGTATCACGTCCGTTTCGTTCCGTTCCAGTACCCCTGCCTCCTAGGTCTCCCTTCCGTCGTAGGATCATTGGGCGTAACATATATTTTGGTGAGACTGAGAGCAGCATGAGCTTCAGTAGCAGTTCACAGAGGCCACCTGCAGCAGCGCCGGCCGAAGTGGCCGTGCGGTTAAAGGCGCTGCAGTCAGGAACTGCAAGACCGCTACGGTCGCAGGTTCGAATCCTGCCTCGGGAATGGATGTTTGTGATGTCCTTAGGTTAGTTAGGTTTAACTAGTTCTAAGTTCTAGGGGACTAATGACCTCAGCAGTTGAGTCCCATAGTGCTCAGAGCCATTTGAACCTGCAGCAGCCAAACTATTTTGCCACACCCACCACTTGTGCCAACCAGACTCAAACTGATCATTCGGTTTGGAAAAGTAATGGACGAGGAGCACGTCATCTCCAGCAGCGGCAGCCGGTTGTACCGATTTGGTGTAGCAATCCATGCGGCAAAACAGTCTGTAGCCCTGCTGTCTACAGTAAAGTCTTCGCTGAGCTGCCTTCAGTCGTCAGTCTTCGGTCTTCAGCGGGTTCAGTTTGCAGTTAATAGTCAGTTGCCTTCGCGCAACTGAAGTATGTGGTCTGTATGACGGTGATGGAGTGGGTTGGAAGGAGCCTGTTGCTAATAAGTATTGCCTGTCTTTGTAATCTAATATCTGACCTCCGAGGTAAATAAATGTGTTTAAATGTTATTTTCTTTATGCTCAACACCTTACCACTAGCATATCCTAGCTGCCTATGATTACAGGGTGCTGTACATGTGTGCAACAATAAATAAGTGCTCTTGAAATCGGAATAACTTATTTCGTGTAGCGGTTACAGAATTCTTACATTGGTGCCTTCGTTGGAACCTATCCACCTCCTTGATAAACCGATAGTGTGACCATTACAACAGTCGAGCAGCCGCTAGTATTTAGGAAACGCACGGGCACTTACAAGCAGCTATTGAAGTGGATATTCTTCAGTGCCCATGAAGTGGATCACACCGACAAAGAATGCGGAACAGTGTACTTCCACGTTTTCCTGAATTGTGGTGTTGACTCCTAGACATTAAGTGGTTGTTGTGGACATAGTGGTCACTTTCTTTCTAAGCTTCGGTGTTTATCCTTCTTATTGGATATGTTGTTGGGCTTTCTTGGTTACAAATATAGGAAAGTGGATATTTCTTGTTGGAACTTTGGTCATGCCTTCAGATTAAATTATCAAGTTGCCTGAGAATATTAACCTTCTTGCAGTTCATTCCACATGGTGCACAAAACTGGTTTTCCGTTGCCAATGTGGAACCTATTCCAGTCCCTTGCTGCTGTATGGAAGTTGTACGCTACACAAGATAGTTGTTACAACGGTTGGTGGATCGAGAACAGCGGCAAGTGGACAGAACGCGGACGCTAGCGACGTTCCATCCACGTAATCTGGCACAGGAAATGTAGGCCAGCTACGTAGACAGGCTGGAGTAACACTTAACAGCACACGCAACGTCAGGTGACGTAATTTAACGTACTTTGTTACTGAAAAATGCTTGTCTGGGCTCATTCATCATGTCTTTCCGGATATGGGCCCATGTGAGTTAGGATACGCTGATGTTTATTTCCAGAGCGAAAGCCAGTTGCGGCGACAAGCCATCAATTTTGAAGGACGTATAAGAAACTTGGGCAACTTTTTAAGAATTGATCGCGACACTGCATGGTCTCACTCGCGACTGTCGCTTCAGGTGTGAAAATCAGAACTGTTTAAAATACACTCCTGGAAATGGAAAAAAGAACACATTGACACCGGTGTGTCAGACCCACCATACTTGCTCCGGACACTGCGAGAGGGCTGTACAAGCAATTATCACACGCACGGCACAGCGGACACACCAGGAACCGCGGTGTTGGCCGTCGAATGGCGCTAGCTGCGCAGCATTTGTGCACCGCCGCCGTCAGTGTCAGCCAGTTTGCCGTGGCATACGGAGCTCCATCGCAGTCTTTAACACTGGTAGCATGCCGCGACAGCGTGGACGTGAACCGTATGTGCAGTTGACGGACTTTGAGCGAGGGCGTATAGTGGGCATGCGGGAGGCCGGGTGGACGTACCGCCGAATTGCTCAACACGTGGGGCGTGAGGTCTCCACAGTACATCGATGTTGTCGCCAGTGGTCGGCGGAAGGTGCACGTGCCCGTCGACCTGGGACCGGACCGCAGGGACGCACGGATGCACACCAAGACCGTAGGATCCTACGCAGTGCCGTGGGGGACCGCACCGCCACTTCCCAGCAAATTAGGGACACTGTTGCTCCTGGGGTATCGGCGAGGACCATTCGCAACCGTCTCCATGAAGCTGGGCTACGGTCCCGCACACCGTTAGGCCGTCTTCCGCTCACGCCCCAATATCGTGCAGCCCGCCTCCAGTGGTGTCGCGACAGGCGTGAATGGAGGGACGAATGGAGACGTGTCGTCTTCAGCGATGAGAGTCGCTTTTGCCTTGGTGCCAATGATGGTCGTATGCGTGTTTGGCGCCGTGCAGGTGAGCGCCACAATCAGGACTGCATACGACCGAGGCACACAGGGCCAACACCCGGCATCATGGTGTGGGGAGCGATCTCCTACACTGGCCGTACACCACTGGTGATCGTCGAGGGGACACTGAATAGTGCACGGTACATCCAAACCGTCATCGAACCCATCGTTCTACCATTCCTAGACCGGCAAGGGAACTTGCTGTTCCAACAGGACAATGCACGTCCGCATGTATCCCGTGCCACCCAACGTGCTCTAGAAGGTGTAAGCCAACTACCCTGGCCAGCAAGATCTCCGAATCTGTCCCCCATTGAGCATGTTTGGGACTGGATGAAGCGTCGTCTCACGCGGTCTGCACGTCCAGCACGAATGCTGGTCCAACTGAGGCACCAGGTGGAGATGGCATGGCAAGCCGTTCCACAGGACTACATCCAGCATCTCTACGATCGTCTCCATGGGAGAATAGCAGCCTGCATTGCTGCGAAAGGTGGATATACACTGTACTAGCGCCGACATTGTGCATGCTCTGTTGCCTGTGTCTATGTGCCTGTGGTTCTGTCAGTGTGATCATGTGATGTATCTGATCCCAGGAATGTGTCAATAAAGTTTCCCCTTCCTGGGACAATGAATTCACGGTGTTCTTATTTCAATTTCCAGGAGTGTAGATCTTCGGAGTAGTGATGATCACGAACGTAAACAGGACAGGTAAAACTCGCCGTAAATCTAGGAATAGTGCCTCACTACAGAATAGGGGCAAATCAAATTCCGGTGCACAATATTCTAAAGTAAAAACTCGTGCTCAATGTTCCGCAACTCTTGTTTCTACAAACCCACGATGTGCGTATACCGTCAAACGGCGCACGATACGCTGAGATGACAAAAGTCATGGGAGACTTCCTAATATGTGTTGGACTTCATTTTGCCCGGCACAGTGCAGCAACTCGGCGTGGCATGGATTCAACAATTCGTTGGAGGTCCCCTGCAGAAGAATTGAGCCATACTGTCTCTTTAGCCGCCCGTTATAGCGAAAGTGTTCTCAGTGCAGGTTTTTGTGTACGAACTGATCTCTCCATTATGTCCCATGAATTTACGACGGGATTCATATCGGGCGATTTGGGTGACGCCATGATTCGATCGAACTGTCCAGAATGTTCTTCAAACCAATCGTGAACATCTATAGCCAGGTGACATGGTGCACTGTTATCCACAAAATTTCCATCGTTATTTGGGAAGATGAACGTCTGCAAATGGTCTCCAAGCAGCCGAACGTAACTGAGGACACAGCACATTCCATGTGAATATAGCCCACACCATTACGGAACCACTACCAGCTTGCACAGTGCCTTGTTGACAACTTGGTCCCATGGCTTCGTAGGGTCTGGGTCGCACTTGAAGCCTACCATTAGCTCTTACCAACTAAAGTCGGGTTCCATCTGACCATGCTACGGTTTCCCACTCGGCTGGAGTCCAACTGATGTGGCCGCGAGCACAGAGAGGACCTGCAGGCGATGTCGTGCTGTTAGTAAAGACAGTCGCGCCGGCCCATCTGCTGCCATAGCCCATTAACGCCAAATTTCGCCGCGCTGTCCTGAAGGATACGTTCACCGTGCGTCCCACATCGATTCCTGCGGTTATTTCACGGAGTGTTGCTTGTATGTTAGCACTGACAAATCTATTCAAACGCTGCTGTTCTCGGTCTTTAAGTGAAGACCGTCGGCCACTGCATTTCGCTACGTGGTCGGTTCGCGGCTCAGAAACGAACTGGTTCGTCACACGGAAAGTGCTGCTCTACGGGGTTTGCGATCACAGCGAACTACAATGAGGTGACAAAAGTCGTGAGGTACATCCCATTATCGTATCGAACTTCCTTTGGGACTTCCTTTTGCCCAGTGTAGTGTAGCAACTCAACAATTCTTTGGCAGTCCGCTGCAGAAATATAGAGCCGTACGTAATTGCGAAAGTGTTGCCGGTGCAAAATTTGGTGCACGAACTGACCTTTCGATTATGTCCCACAAATGTTCGACGGGATTTATGTCGGGTAATTTGCTCGAATTGTCCAGAATGTGCTTCAAACCAGTTGCGTACAGGTTAGGCCCATGACACGACTCATCATCGTCAATAAAAAATCCATCGTTGTTTGGGAACATGAAATCCATGAATGACTGCAAATGGTCTCCAAGGAGCCGAAAATAACCATTTCATGTCAATGATCGGCTCATTTGGAGCAGAGGAGCCAGTCCACGCGTGAAAACGCAGCCCACATTTTGGAGCGACCGCCAGCTTGTACAGTGACTTGTTGACAACTTGGGCCCATAGCTTCGTGGAGTCTGCGCCATACTCTAACCCTACCACTAGCTCGTACTTACAGAAATTGGGACTTATCTGCTCAGGCTACTTTTTCCCAGTCGTCTAGGTTCCAGCCGATACTGTCACTTCCCACTGCAGGTGATGTCGTGCAGGCAGCAAAAGCACTCGCGTCGGTCGTTTGCTCCCATAGCCCACTAACGCCAGATGTCACCACATTGTCCTAACGTATGTTATCCTACGTCCCACATAGATTTATGCGGTGATTTCAGATAGTGTTTTTTGTCAGCAATGACGACTCTACACAAACGCCGCTGCTCTCGGTCGTTAAGTCAAGGCCACGGGACACTGCATTGTCCGTGGTTAGAGGTAATGCCTGAAATGTAATATTCTCGGTGCACTGTTGACACTTTGGATCTTGGAATATTGAATTCCGTAACGATTTCCGAAATGGAATGCCACTTGCGCCTAGCTCCCTTTACCATTCCGCATTCAAAGTTGCTAATTCACATCCTGCGCCAAAAATCACATCGGGAATCTTTTCACATGAATCACATGAGTAAAAATGACAGCTCCGCCAATGGACTGCTCTTTTATACCTTGATAAGCGATACTACCGCCATCTGTGTATGTACATATTGCTATCCCGTGACTTTTGTCACTTCAGTTTATAGTTCTTTGCCTGCATCGGCGTCGCTGAAAATATGGTGAATGTGTGTCATTCTAATGTTGATGAGTTTGAAAATAATGTTTACAGTATTCTTTCTCAAAGAGATAAGACAGTGTAAGTGGCTGTTGATCTAAGACAACGAGTAATTCAATTTCAGCTTTACCCTGGTTCCTCTAAAACTACCATAAACAGTGCTACAGATGTTTTAATTGGGCCTTCACAACTGTTCTAATTTCACGGGGCGGTAATAAGGTAAAATATCAGTCAATTAAAATCAAAGCTTGTTTTACTGTAACCGCCACGTATCAAAACAAACAGGTACTGGTTCCGTTTTTAGTGACTCAATCACGTATGGCTGGCAACATAATGTGACTGGCTATGTTTCAACTGCCTGGTTTCAGGATTTCACATCCAGGCCACGGATGGAGGGATCGCATGAATGTGTGGCTGCGTATGCTTCACATATTTGGATCGGGGTGGAGGCGCCCCACAGGGAGTGGACAGCAGACAAGTCCCTTTTCCCCGGCCATCCGCACGCTACGTCGGCTTCCAACACTACGCCCTCAGCCTTCGGTAGCCTGTTTCATGCGCTTGCTTCTTCGTTCGGACACTCTCTACAAGCTCCGGTGTCTACGAGCACCGAATGTTACGGAAACCGTACTGCTGACAGACAGTCTGTTGATGTGCTGAGTGCTAGCACACGCCACCAAGACCAAGGGAGCCGTCATTGTTCACATGCAGTGCGTGCATCAGCAGCGACGGAGCGGGAATCGAGGACACTTGTTTGCATTGACGGGCCACGCAACTGTCAAGCGCCCACAGATATTCCTGCACTTGCTGTGGTTTAAGTCATGGTTCAAGCTCTAGCAGCCAATCCTTCGCTCAGCTCCGGACTGAAAGCCACCCGACGGCCAGAGTGGCCGAGCGGTTCTAGGCGCTTCAGTTCGAATCCTGCCTTGGACATAGATGTGTGTGATGTCCTTAGGTTAGTTAGGTTTAAGTAGTTTTAAGTCCTAGGGGACTGATGACCTCAGCTGTTAAGTCCCATAGTGCTCAGAGCCATTTGAACCGTTTTGAAAGCCACCCGCTTCCAAGAGCCTACTTACGTCCTTAACCTGGTGGTACTGTATTACTCTAAATCAGAATTTCCTTATGCATCTGTGACTTAAAACAGGAATTTGAATACATTTAAAACATCACGGTATTATCATCTTAAAGTCAACCTATACGTCAATCATTTAACACATAGTTAAGGCACATGCCCAACACGATTCCTGAGAAAATCAATTGCTTTGGTCTCTGACTGGACCAGAAACTATTGCCAGTTTCGACAGATCTACGCCGTCATTATCGAATGACAGGGTGCATGAACATCTGATAATGCCTCAAGATCCGATGATGACTGCGTAGACCTGTCGAAACCGCTAATAGTAATAAAAATCCCCCCATGAACCATGGACCTTGCAGTTGGTGGGGAGGCTTGCGTGCCTCAGCGATACAGATGGCCGTACCGTAGGTGCAACCACAACGGAGGGGTATCTGTTGAGAGGCCAGACAAACGTGTGGTTCCTGAAGAGGGGCAGCAGCCTGTAACGTCTACGCTACTGCGCACGTTAACTCTTTAAAGCCTGTACTATGGTAAGTTGACGGGCTTCACCTTATAAGAAAGGATTTTAGTAAATATGTTGACCGCGTGTACCTGAATGGAGGCAAAATCAGACTTACACCCACTCGGTAACAACAATGATACGTCAAGCAAGTCTAAAATGCAACTACACGTTAGGACGGGCAAGAAACATACACAGCAGATGCTACCAATTGTTAATAATACGGTCGCCAGCCTGATTAGGCATTGAGTTTTTTTCCTTGAACAAGTGGATGTACGTACAAGCATAACAACACGTAGTAATACTGCATTATATGGTAAATTTTAGAACCAGAAAAATCTACTGAACTAATATTTTCCCTTTCTGTACTAATTTGGACAAGCTATAAATACACAACATTACACTATAATGATTACTACAAACTGCGTTTTGTCTATTGATCCGACTGAAATCGGGCATAGGTTACCCTAGAAATAGCACTTTTGAAACACACATACAATGTCAATTTTAAGAAGGGTAAAACACTGATAAATTTGGGTTTTATATTGACTTTAACTTTGCTGGTCAAATCAGTTCAGTACACTTCAGAATTTAAATGAATAGAAAAGAAAAGGGGGTTTGGAGGGGGGGGGGCCCTGAAACTGTAATTCTCACTGTATTGAAATTCTTTGACTATTGAACTCATTAAGCACTCAAGGTTTACAGTATATGAATTACTACTCTTTTTGTCTTATTTCTTGCTTATTTAACTACCATTATTTTTGTCTCAAATTAATTATACTTCATTACTAAACCAATTTCAACATTATCTTCCAACTTTGTCAGACCTATGTTCTTTACTTGTATATTCATTAACAATAAAGTTCCTTAAACATCATTCTAGCATAGATAGGTATGCAGGTAATTCTTATTAACGTAACTTTAAATCTTCATTTCGGGACACTCGGATTGCACAACATGTGGAAAGGACCCTGTCTAGGTTAGTGATGAGGATAATTAAATGATAGGACAATTCTGGTGAAAGTTAAGTTGCTATTGAACAGTCAGGAACAAAAATAACACTGGTCCACACGAATACAGTACTAAATGTTTCAACCTGTTCGTATCGATGCGGCGGTTGACGGGCGGCGAGATGGGGAGGCGCACAGCACACGTACAATCACAGCTATGGCTCTTGATGTATTGGCACTTTGCTTCTTCTTAGCGTCGCAATCCTTTTCCATTTAGTGCCTATGGAATATAGCCATACTGTATAGCCGTCGGAAACAGCACATCCGAGGCTCAATGAAATCACGTTTTCCAGGAGAGCCTCCTCGATCCAGAGCGTGTTTCTCAGACCGATGCCCAACTCCGACTATTCTGCTGAGCCCGTTATGCCGTGCAACGCCCGTGTGCATTTTCCCGCGCTCGCCTGCCATCCCCCTTTTACCGCTCCCCTACAGACAGGGTATTCACCAAAGGTTTTGCATTCCACATATCCTAATACATTGCCTACGCATGGACCAGGCGCACAATTACAATTTACATGTTACATTAGATTCAACATGGGTTACACTTCAATTCTGTTATAGCATTGCTTGAAATTTGACATAAATATTAATATTCACATCGAAAGTTGCTTACAGTTTCTTTAACATAATGACACGAAAATAAAAAAGAAATGAAATCAAAACATTGCTTACACTAATTTATCGAAAATGAGAAGAAAAAAATTATTATATGTACAGTTGTTGTTACAAGCCTTTTCAGTAGTTGCAGGGGCAACAGTCTGGATGATTGACTGATCTGGCCTTGTAACACTAACCAAAACGGCCTTGCTGTGCTGGTATTGCGAACGGCTGAAAGGAAGGGGAAACTACAGGCGTAATTTTTCCCGAGGGCATGCAGCTTTACTGTATGGTTAAATGATGATGGCGTCCTCTTGGGTAAAATATTCCGGAGGTAAAATAGTCCCCCATTCGGATCTCCGGGCGGGGACTACTCAAGAGGACGTCGTTATCAGAAGAAAGAAAACTGGCATTCTGCGGATCGGAGCGTGGAATGTCAGATCCCTTAATCGGGCAGGTAGGTTAGAAAACTTAAAAAGGGAAATGGATAGGTTAAAGTTAGATATAGTGGGAATTAGTGAAGTTTGGTGGCAAGAGGAACAAGACTTCTGGTCAGGTGAATACAGGTTTATAAATACAAAATCAAATAGGGGTAACGCAGAAGTAGGTTTAATAATAAATAAAAAAAATGGGAGTGCGGGTAAGCTACTACAAACAGCATACAGAACGCATTATTGTGGCTAAGATAGACACGAAGCGCACACCTACTACAGTAGTACAAGTTTATATGCCAACTAGCTCTGCGGATGATGAAGAAATTGATGAAATGTATGATGAGATAAAAGAAATTATTCAGGTAGTGAAGGGAGACGAAAATTTAATAGTGATGGGTGACTGGAAGTCGAGAGTAGGAAAAGGGAGAGAAGGAAACATAGTAGTTGAATATGGATTGGGGGAAAGAAATGAAAGAGGAAGCCGTCTGCTAGAATTTTGAACAGAGCATAACTTAATCATAGCTAACACTTGGTTCAAAAATCATAAAAGAAGGATGTATACATGGAAGAATCTTGGATATAATAGAAGGTATCAGATAGATTATATAATAGTAAAACAGAGATTTAGGAACCAGGTATTAAATTGTAAGACATTTCCAGGGTCAGATGTGGACTCTGACCACAATCTATTGGTTATGAACTGTAGATTAAAACTGAAGAAACTGCAAAAAGGTGGGAACTTAAGGAGATGGGACCTGGACAAACTGATTAAACCAGAGGTTGTAGAGAGTTTCAGGGAGCGCATAAGGGAACAATTGTCACAAATGGGGTAAAGAAATACAGTATAAGAAGAATGGGTAGCTCTGAGGGAAGAAGTAGTGAAGGCAGCAGTGGATCAAGTAGGTAAAAAGACGAGGGCTAGTAGAAATCCTTGGGTAACAGAAGAAATATTGAATTTAATTGATGAAAGGAGAAAATACAAAAATGCAGTAAATGAAGCAGGCAAAAAGGAATACAAACGTCTCAAAAATGAGATCGTCCGGAAGTGCAAAATTGCTAAGCAGGGATGGCTAGAGGACAAATGTATGTTTGTAGAGGCTTATCTCACTAGGGGTAAGATAGATACTGCCTACAGGAAAATTAAAGAGACCTTTGGAGAAAGAGAACCACTCTTGTATGAATATCAAGAGCTCTGATGGAAACCCAGTTCTAAGCAAAGAAGGGAAAGCAGAAAGGTGGAAGGAGTATATAGAGGGTCTATACAAGGGGGATGTACTTGAGGGCAATATTCTGGAAATAGAAGAGAATGTAGATTAAGACGAAATGGGAGATAGGATACTGCGTAAAGAGTTCGACAGAGCACTGAGAGACCTGAGTCGAAACAAGGCCCCGGGAGTAGACAACATTCCATTAGAACTACTGACGGCCTTGGGAGAGCCAGTCCTGACAAAACTCAACCATCTGGTGAGCAAGATGTATGAGACAGGCGAAATACCCTCAGAATTCAAGAAGAATATAATAATTCCAATTCCAAAGAAAGCAGGTGTTGACAGATGCGAAAATTACCGAACAATCAGTTTAATAAGTCACAGCTGCAAAATACTAACGCGAATTCTTTACAGACGAATGGAAAAACTAGTAGAAGCCGACCTTGGGGAAGATCAGTTTGGATTCCGTAGAAATATTGGAACACGTTAGGCAATACTGACCTTACGACTTATCTTAGAAAAAAGATTAAGGAAAGACAAACCTACAATTCTAGCATTTGTAGACTTAGAGAAATTTTTGAGAATGATAACTGGAATACTCTCTTTCAAATTCTAAAGGTGGCAGGGGTAAAATACAGGGAGCGAAAGGCTATTTACAATTTATAAAGAGACCAGATGGCAGTTATAAGAGTCGAGGGACATGAAAGGGAAGCAGTGGTTGGAAAGGGAGTGAGGCAGGGTTGTAGCCTCTCCCCAATGTTATTCAATCTGTATATTGAGCAAGCAGTGAAGGAAACAAAAGAAAAATTCGGAGTAGGTATTAAAATCCATGGAGAAGAAACAAAAACTTTGAGGTTCGCCGATGACATTGTAATTCTGTCAGAAACAGCAAAGGACTTGGAAGAGCAGTTGTAGGGAATGGACAGTGTCTTGAAAGGAGGATATAAGATGAACATCAACAAAAGCAAAACGAGAATAATGGAATGTAGTCGAATTAAGTTGGGTGATGCTGAGGGTATTAGATTAGGAAATGAGACACTTAAAGTAGTAAAGGAGTTTTACTATTTGGGGAGCAAAATAACTGATGATGGTCGAAGTAGAGAGGATATAAAATGTAGACTGGCAATGGCAAGGAAAGTATTTTTGAAGAAGAGAAATTTGTTAACATCGAGTATAGATTTAAGTGTAAGGAAGTCGTTTCTGAAAGTATTTTATGGAGTGTAGCCATGTATGGAAGTGAAACATGGACGATAAATTGTTTGGACAAGAAGAGAATAGAAGTTTTCGAAATGTGGTGCTACAGAAGAATGCTGAAGATTAGATGGGTAGATCACATAACTAATGAGGAGGTATTGAATAGAATTGGGGAGAATAGGAGTTTGTGGCACAACTTGACAAGAAGGGACCGGTTGGTAGGACATGTTCTGAGACATCAAGGGATCACAAATTACGACTGGAGGGCAGCGTGGAGGGTAAAAACCGTAGAGGGAGACCAAGAGATAAATACACTAAGCAGATTCAGAAGGATGTAGGTTGCAGTAAGTACTGGGAGATGAAGAAGCTTGCACAGGATAGAGCAGCATGGAGAGCTGCATCAAACCAGTCTCAGGACTGAAGACCACAACAACAGCAGAGATCTTGGAAAAGAACGGTATTACTTTTAGATAGCCCACAACGATTGACGCCATGTCAGCCATGTCACACGACTATACCCAATGCTTAACACGTAACGTGCAATAAATAGAAGGGCGTCGATGTCCATGCAGATCACTTTTATTAGACCAATGATGACATTCGCAGCTCCAACAAATGAACGAGGCCTGCAGATCGTACAGAACAACGTTCTACGAATGATAAGTAATGCTGGAGTAACCCACACAGCACAGTGAAACACAATGAATTCGGCTTCGAGGCGCAGATCGAGACATTCGAAGAAACCATTCATCCTAAGTCTGAGGAACTTCGAGCATAACCCAGACGGCCGGTGTGGCCGAGCGGCTCTAGGCGCTTCAGTCTGGAACCAAGCGACCGCTCTGGTCGCAGGTTCGAATCCTCCCTCTGGCATGGATGTTTGTGATTTCCTTAGGTTAGTTAGGTTTAAGTGGTTCTAAGTTCTAGGGGACTGATGACCTAAGATGTTATGTCCCATAGTGCTCAGAGCCATTTGAACCATTTGAACATAACCCACGTGGAAGCATAATAGCCAAGAAATACTTTTTTCTGAGTGACACTCTACGGCCTATGGGCAGTTTAAACTAGGCACACAGACAACACAATATCGGTGAACACCGTAGCACAGGAAATCTGACTGGCACTGCCAGGTGTACCCACACGGCATACAAACTGACAACGAAAGGGAAGCCGATCACACCAACCAGAAACAGAACTCACACTACATTCAGTACTGAGCAGCTGATTTTGATGACGACATTGACATTGGCATGTTACAAGTTGGCTGACGCTGAAGTTGGCCTAGGATTCACCATCGGTTCCTAGCAACAACGGTAACCTTTCCACTACTAACTTCTTGACGCACAGTGCCTTTCGACAGGAAAAGCCTTAACTGCAAGTAAAATACAACTGACAACCACGTTAAAACCGTTTAACAACATTTTGACGAGCAAAAGAGTCCAGAAGCTTCTTCAGGAATACCGTATCCAGAAGGAGCCATTCATTGAGGGTTAGATTCCTCGGAACAACCAAATTGAGGACATGTTGATTGCTACGTATTATCCATGATTTTTTAAAAATTTATTAATGGCCTTCGGACATCATCCGAAGTGTCACCCTGAAAATTAATTTTTAACACTTAAACATGCAAGAACATGAAATCCACCAGATGCGTAACATTATCTTTTGTGGATGCGCACACGTGTTTGTACGGGGAGTTGCTGCTTTGTTAGTGGTCAACCGTTCCTTTCTTTTCCTTATGTTAGCATAAAGACACCATTTCTAGTCATCAGTGACGATACAGGATAGGAAAGGTCGGTACAGTTCACGGGCCAACTGATGACGAGCAAGCAGAGATGCACATACGTCCACTCGCTGATTTTTGTGATTTTGGCTCAAAGCATGCGGTACCCATACACCCGATTTTTTAACCTTTCTTACTGTTTGCAGATGGGCCACGGTGGTTGAATGGTTGCAGTTCATTACATTTATAAGTTCCCGACTAGACTGACGTGCATCATTGAGGGCTAATGCATTTAAACGATCTTTATCAAACCCCGAAGGTCTTCCTGAACATCGAGAGTCACTAATGTCAAAACTATCTTTCTTAAAACGATGAGCCGGCCGGTGTGGCCAAGCGGTTAAAGGCGCTTCAGTCTGGAACCGCGCGGCCGCTACGGTCGCAGGTTCGAATCCTGCCTCGGGCATGGATGTGTGTGATGTCCTTAGGTTAGTTAGGTTTAAGTAGTTCTAAGTTCTAGGGGACTGATGACCTTAGATGTTAAGTCTCATAGTGCTCAGAGCCATTTGAACCAATTAAAACGATGAAACCATTTTTTGCCGTGCTCTGTCCAGTGGCGTTATCCGCATAAATTGTGAAAATGTTTCTGGCTTCCTCCGCTGCTGTGACTTCTCTATTCAACTCATAGAGAAGAATATCTCGGGAATGTTCCGATTTCTCCACTTGGCACTCTATTTTCTGGCGTTTAAAGTTCCACTCACTCGCTCCAAATAACAATATGTAAACTCAAACAGCAACAGTGATCTACAAATAAGAGAAGAAAATCCGTAAGTAAACCCATAACATCAGGAATACCAACATGAAAAACTAAAAAGCTACGAACTGACGCACCAACAAATTTATTGTCCCTCACAGTCACGCCAATTTCAAAACGAAATTACAACTTTCAGTCCTCACGAGTCACCCTCAGGTTGTAAAACAGATGTCACGGTTAACTCCCAACACTGTAGCGAGCTCTTTGTTCAACCGTAATTTAGTTTTGAAGTCGGTGTGCTTGTGGCGGGCAATAAATTACTTGTAAAACCTTCGTCTCGTCAGGACAGCTACTGTTGAGTTTCATCTACGTCAACACACATACTCCGCAAGGCACCATACGGCGCATGGAACGAGGGAAAAACGTCTGTCTCTATGCCTCCGTACGACGTGGTCACTACGCGAAATGTGTGTCGGCGGGCAGGAGAGTCGTTCTGCAGTCAGCCACAAATAGCAGTTCTCTAAATTTTGTCAACAACATTTCTCGAAAAGGACGTCATCTTCATTGCAGGAATTCCCACTTGAGTTCACGGAGCATCTGCGTAATAATCGTGTGTTGATCGAAACTATCGGTAACAAATCTAGTAGCACGCCTCTGAATTGCTTCGTGGTTTCGTTTACTCCGACCCGGCGATGATCCCGAACACTCAATCCATTAAGCAATGTGTGCTGGCAGGAGAGCTGTCGGATGAGTATGTTCTTAAGAGTGGTATTCTCTGTAAGAGGATGGGCGAGGCTAAGCAGTCAAAGAACTGTTTGCCTGCAACCTTGGTGCGATCGGGTTTTCGTTATTTTCATGATTCGTTGGTGGGTGGCCATTTAGGTATTTTTTTTTGGTCATCAGTCTACTGACTGGTTTGATGCGGCCCGCCACGAATTCCTTTCCTGTGCTAACCTCTTCATCTCAGAGTAGCACTTGCAACCTACGTCCTCAATTATTTGCTTGACGTATTCCAATCTCTGTCTTCCTCTACAGTTTTTGCCCTCTACAGCTCCCTCTAGTACCATGGAAGTCATTCCCTCATGTCTTAGCAGATGTCCTATCATCCTGTCCCTTCTCCTTATCAGTGTTTTCCATGTATTTCTTTCCTCTCCGATTCTGCGTAGAACCTCCTGAGTTCTTACCTTATCAGTCCACCTAATTTTCAACATTCGTCCATAGCACCACATCTCAAATGCTTCGATTCTCTTCTGTTCCGGTTTTCCCACAGTCCATGTTTCACTATCGTACAATGCTGTACTCCAGACGTACATCCTCATAAATTTCTTCCTGAAATTAAGGCCGGTATTTGATATTAGTAGACTTCTCTTGGCCAGAAATGCCTTTTTTGCCATAGCGAGTCTGCTTTTGATGTCCTCCTTGCTCCGTCCGTCGTTGGTTATTTTACTGCCTAGGTAACTTCATTGACTTCGTGACCATCAATCCTGATGTTAAGTTTCTCGCTGTTCTCATTTCTACTACTTCTCATTACCTTCGCCTTTCTCCGATTTACTCTCAAACCATACTGTGTACTCATTAGACTGTTCATTCCATTCAGCAGATCATTTAATTCTTCTTCACTATCACTCAGGATAGCAATGTCATCAGCGAATCGTATCATTGATATCCTTTCACCTTGTATTTTAATTCCACTCCTGAAACTTTCTTTTATTTCCATCATTGCTTCCTCGATGTACAGATTGAAGAGTAGGGGCGAAAGGCTACAAGCCTTGTCTTACACCCTTCTTAATACGAGCACTTCGTTCTTGATCGTCCACTCTTATTATTCCCTCTTGGTTGTTGTACATATTGTATATGACCCGTCTCTCCCTATAGCTTACCCCTACTTTTTTCAGAATCTCGAACAGCTTGCACCATTTTATACTGTCGAACGCTTTTTCCAGGTCGACAAATCCTATGAAAGTGTCTTGATTTTTCTTTAGCCTTGCTTCCATTATTAGCCGTAACGTCAGAATTGCCTCTCTCGTCCCTTTACTTTTCCTAAAGCCAGACTGATCGTCACCTAGCGCATTCTCAATTTTCTTTTCCATTCTTCTGTATATTATTCTTGTAAGCAGCTTCGATGCATAAGCTGTTAAGCTTGTTGTGCGATAGTTCTCGCACTCGTCAGCTCTTGCCGTCTTCGGAATTGTGTGGATGATGCTTTTCCGAAAGTCAAATGGTATATCGCCAGACTCATATATTCTACACACCAACGTGAATAGTCGTTTTGTTGCCACTTCCTCCAATGATTTTAGAAATTCTGATGGAATGTTATCTATCCCTTCTGCCTTATTTGACCGTAAGTCCTCCAAAGCTCTTTTAAATTCCGATTCTAATACTGGATCCCCTATCTCTTCTAAATCGACTCCTGCTTCTTCTTCTATAACATCAGACAAATCTTCACCCTCATAGAGGCTTTCAATGTATTCTTTCCACCTATCTGCTCTCTCCTCTGCATTTAACAGTGGAATTCTCGTTGCACTCTTAATGTTACCACCGTTGCTGCCTTCACATTTTTCCTGCAGCCATTTCGTCTTAGCTTCCCCGCACTTCCTATTTATTTCATTCCTCAGCGACTTGTATTTCTGTATTCCTGATTTTCCCGGAACATGTTTGTACTTCCTCCTTTCATCAATCAACTGAAGTATTTCTTCTGTTACCCATGGTTTCTTCGCAGCTACCTTCTTTGTACCTATGTTTTCCTTCCCAACTTCTGTGATGGCCCTTTTTAGAGATGTCCATTCCTCTTCAACTGTACTGCCTACTGCGCTATTCCTTATTGCTGTATCTATAGCGTTAGAGAACTTCAAACGTATCTCGTCATTCCTTAGTACTTCCGTATCCCACTTCTTTGCGTATTGATTCTTCCTGGCTAATGTCTTGAACTTCAGCCTACTCTTCATCACTACTATTTGTGATCTGAGTCTATATCTGCTCCTGGGTACGCCTTACAATCCAGTATCTGATTTCGGAATCTCTGTCTGACCATGATGTAATCTAATTGAAATCTTCCCGTATCTCCCGGCCTTTTCCAAGTATACCTCCTCCTCTTGTGATTCTTGAACAGGGTATTCGCTATTACTAGCTGAAACTTGTTACAGAACTCAATTAGTCTTTCTCCTCTTTCATTCCTTGTCCCAAGCCCATATTCTCCTGTAACATTTTCTTCTACTCCTTCCCCTACAACTGCATTCCAGTCACCCATGACTATTAGATTTTCGTCTCCCTTTACATACTGCATTACCCTTTCAATATCCTCATACACTTTCTCTATCTGTTCATTTTCAGCTTGCGACGTGGGCATGAGTACCTGAACTATCGTTGTCGGTGTTGGTCTGCTATCGATTCTGATTAGAACAACCCGGTCACTGAACTGTTCATAGTAACACACCCTCTGCCCTACCTTCCTATTCATAACGAATCCTACACCTGTTATACCATTTTCTGCTGCTGTTGATATTACCCGATACTCATCTGACCAGAAATCCTTGTCTTCCTTCCACTTCACTTCACTGACCCCTACTATATCTAGATTGAGCCTTTGCATTTCCCTTTTCAGATTACAAGACTCTTAAGAAAATCAAGGAGCATTTGTCTTGGCCCTCCATGGATCGGGTTGTGAGGGCGACGATATCCCAATACCGCTTGTGTAATGCAGCCAAACCCAAGAATGCTCTTCAACAGGAGTAGTTGAGTTCTGAACGGGAGTCCTGTCCTATGGAGAAGCTCTACATTGATTATTTAGGACCGTTACCTCGTACTAAGAAGGGCCATCGATATTTACTAGTTATTATCGATGCGTTTTCCAGATTTACTTGGTTCCTTCCGAGCCGTAAAGTTACCGCTGCCACCACTATTTATCATATAACTAATGCCTTCAGTGCTTTTGGGCCACCCAAGGAGCTTGTTAGCGACAATGCTTCTGCCTTTATTTCGGATCCTTTCAAAGCCTTCTGTTTTCAGAATGGTGTCAAGCATATCACCACCACACTGTGTTATCCCCAGGAGTCCTTTGCGGAGAGAGTTAACCGAAATCTTAAGTCTGCATTGATTATTTATCATCAGAAAACCCCTAGTAAATAGGACTGCAGTCTTTCCTGGCTTAGTTTTGCCTTTAATATCGCCAGTCATGAAGCCTTGCGAGCTACGGCTGCATCCTTGGTCCTTTCCTAACCGGTTAATTCCCTTCTTTCGAACTTGTGGGGAATTCAAGCTCTTATTCCAGTCCTCGTATTATCAAGGAGAACTGGAACTGGGGCAGGCGTAATAAACTCAGAGCCCAAAATAAACAAGCTGAGCGTTATAATCGTAATCGGGAACCTCTAAGGGCAGGCCAGGGGATCGCACACGTATTCTACACTCCTGGAAATGGAAAAAAGAACACATTGACACCGGTGTGTCAGACCCACCATACTTGCTCCGGACACTGCGAGAGGGCTGTACAAGCAATGATCACACGCACGGCACAGCGGACACACCAGGAACCGCGGTGTTGGCCGTCGAATGGCGCTAGCTGCGCAGCATTTGTGCACCGCCGCCGTCAGTGTCAGCCAGTTTGCCGTGGCATACGGAGCTCCATCGCAGTCTTTAACACTGGTAGCATGCCGCGACAACGTGGACGTGAACCGTATGTGCAGTTGACGGACTTTGAGCGAGGGCGTATAGTGGGCATGCGGGAGGCCGGGTGGACGTACCGCCGAATTGCTCAACACGTGGGGCGTGAGGTCTCCACAGTACATCGATGTTGTCGCCAGTGGTCGGCGGAAGGTGCACGTGCCCGTCGACCTGGGACCGGACCGCAGCGACGCACGGATGCACGCCAAGACTGTAGGATCCTACGCAGTGCCGTAGGGGACCGCTCCGCCACTTCCCAGCAAATTAGGGACACTGTTGCTCCTGGGGTATCGGCGAGGACCATTCGCAACAGTCTCCATGAAGCTGGGCTACGGTCCCGCACACCGTTAGGCCGTCTTCCGCTCACGCCCCAACATCGTGCAGCCCGCCTCCAGTGGTGTCGCGACAGGCGTGAATGGAGGGACGAATGGAGACGTGTCGTCTTCAGCGATGAGAGTCGCTTCTGTCTTGGTGCCAATGATGGTCGTATGCGTGTTTGGCGCCGTGCAGGTGAGCGCCACAATCAGGACTGCATACGACCGAGGCACACAGGGCCAACACCCGGCATCATGGTGTGGGGAGCGATCTCCTACACTGGCCGTACACCACTGGTGATCGTCGAGGGGACACTGAATAGTGCACGGTACATCCAAACCGTCATCGAACCCATCGTTCTACCATTCCTAGACCGGCAAGGGAACTTGCTGTTCCAACAGGACAATGCACGTCCGCATGTATCCCGTGCCACCCAACGTGCTCTAGAAGGTGTAAGTCAACTACCCTGGCCAGCAAGATCTCCGGATCTGTCCCCCATTGAGCATGTTTGGGACTGGATGAAGCGTCGTCTCACGCGGTCTGCACGTCCAGCACGAACGCTGGTCCAACTGAGGCGCCAGGTGGAAATGGCATGGCAAGCCGTTCCACAGGACTACATCCAGCATCTCTACGATCGTCTCCATGGGAGAATAGCAGCCTGCATTGCTGCGAAAGGTGGATATACACTGTACTAGTGCCGACATTGTGCATGCTCTGTTGCCTGTGTCTATGTGCCTGTGGTTCTGTCAGTGTGATCATGTGATGTATCTGACCCCAGGAATGTGTCAATAAAGTTTCCCCTTCCTGGGACAATGAATTCACGGTGTTCTTATTTCAATTTCCAGGAGTGTATATACGATCTCCTTTATAAATGACCTACACTTTCCTAAAATCCGTTAGGAGCCTGCTGTCGGGCACTGCGTCAGTCACTTTCCGTAAACCTAGAAATACAGAATCTACCGTTTGCACTTCATCCGTTGTTGGCATGTTGTCGTGGGCGGTAAGGGCAAGCCGTTACCCGCGAGAGATGCTTTCTAATGCCGTGCTGGTTTGTGGACAGGAGATCATCTGTCTCTAGGAAATTTATCATATTCGAATATGCACGAGAATTCTGCGGTAAACCGATATTAAGGATACTGGTCTGTGATTGTGTTATTTCTGCGTTGCTTGGCCCACCGTGCGTTATGACCATTGGCCTTTTGAGAGGTATCTGACTCCAAATATCCGTTCCGTGTAGTGTCCTTAGTAATGTTCGCTCGGAAACTTATTGAGATGGACCTGCCTTAACAGACAGTAGCAGTTCTTGTCGGATTGAAAATCGATTGTCATAACAAGTCGTGACTGGCTTCTCGGGTCCGCTTTGGTCAAGATATTTATAAGACCACTATTGTTTATCGTGGTAGTTGCCTGACAATGGTACACCATTCCTTGTAGGCACTTTGGATGGTCCGCGTTATATATTAACTGATAGAGCAACTTCACTCAGGGTGTGGTCATGTGCGAGTTCAAATACGGCAAGTCCTTTCTGGCATTCTGTCACATCTTCATTTCGATTTATCTTGCTGCGCTGATGTCACACACCGAGAGTCAGATGCATATCACATTGCTGCCTTGACAACGTCAGTGGTGGACGGCCACACGACCGCTTGGTGGCAGTTCTGCGCCACCTACAGCGCTACAAAGAGAGCAGTCTGCTCTGTAAGGGAGCTGATTTATATTATGACCAGTGTGCTTATTTTGCCATCCGTTTTATTTCAGTTTATTACATACATGAACACTTAGGTGACAACAGTCATGGGATACCTCCTAATGTTTCTCGGACCTCCTTTTGCCCGATGTAGTGCTACAACTCCACATGACATGAAATCAACAAGTCGTTGGAAGTCCCACGCAGAAAATCTGTTGCCGTACATAATTGGAAAGCATTGTCAGTGCAGAAGTTTGTGCACGCACTGACCTCTCGACTATATCCCATAAGTGTCCGACAGGATTCATGTGGGGCTGTCGGGGTTGCTACGCCATTCGCTCGAACTGTCCTGAAAGTTCTTCAAACCAATCGCGAACAATTGTAGTCCGGTGACACGGCATCTCTAAGTAGCCAAACATATTTCCAGCCAGTGTTCGGTTCAGCTGGATCAGAACACCCAGCCCATTACACGTAAACATAGCTCACACCATTATCTAGCCACAACCAGCTTGCACAGTGCCTTGTCGACAACCTGATTCCATGGCCCGAAGGGTGTGCGCCGCACTCGAACCGTACCATCAGCTCTTACGAACTGAAATCGGGACTCATGTGACCAGGCCACCGTTTTCCAGTCGTCTAGGGTCCAACCGATACGGTCGCGAGTCCAGGAGAGGAGTTGCAGGCGATGTCGTGTTGCTAGCAAAGATGCGCGCTTCGGTCTTCTGCTGCCATAGCCCATTAACGCCAAATTTTTCCGCAGGGTCCTGACGGATACGTTCTTCGTACGTCCCACGCTGATTCATTCCGGTTATTTCACACAGAGCTGCTTGTCAGTCAGCACTGGCAAATCTACGCAAACGCCGCTGCTCTCTGTTGTTAAGTGAAGGGTGTCGGTAAAGCGCTGTACGTCGTGAGACGTAATGCCTAAAATTTGGTATTCACGGTACACTTTTGACACTGTGGATCTCGGAAAATCTAATTGTCTATCGATTTCCAAAATAGAATGTCTCATGCGTCTATTTCTCATGCGTCTATTTCCCATTACCTTTCGCGTTCAGAGTCTTTTAATTCTAGTCGTGCAGCCATAATGACGTCGAAAATCTTTTTACATGAATCGCCTGAGTACAAACAACAGCTTCGCCAAAGCACTGCCCTTTTTACCCTGTGTACGCGATTGCATCGCCGTCTGTAGATGTGCGTATCGCTATTCCGCGAAATTCGTCACCTCAGTCTGTAAGAGAAATGGAATTTTTACCATAGCATGGTTATTTATAGACCATTGCGCTTACGCGTTTTGAATCTACGTGCTGTGAGGTGTCACACAAATAATTGTTAGTGAAATACCATGTAATGTTTAGGAACTATATGTATTTATATAAAAGCTTGCTTGGTGGCCTCCTTTGCCAACCTTGGGAAGGGGGGGTGGGGGTGAGAGGTCGTGGTAGGCTAATGTAGCCGCTGCAGTCGCAGTACTATACCTTTGTTTATTGCTCTGCTTTCCAGACATACTTTGTTGCAATCTTGAAGCTTTTATATCTGTAACAATATCAAGTTGCTGGAGCAGACCATTTCCAGTCGGGTTTTTGAATCAGGCTCAATAAAACATACAGTTTTAAGATAGTGAGGTTTCTTTCATGATTGATACTTCCGCTACAGTGGTAAAAACTTTTTATTACTGAAGTCTTACACAACCCGATTTTGGTGTCTCACCCCAATCTTCAGGTGCAACTAAAACCATTCCAAACTGATCACGTCCAAGTTTAGTTAAAAGGCAGCACACCTGCCATACACAGCTCATCACGGGGAGTATGGAAAAGTGACCACGCTTAAGCCATTTTCAGATGTGCCTGATGTAAGTCAGCCATATGTTGCAAGCTTCGGTACAAATGTGCTGGAGGTCTGAAGTTTTTTCAACCTCCGATCAGACACGACTTTGAAACCACAGATGTGTTGCCAGTCACCAGTATGTCTGTATATCGTGTCATGTCACACTTTTCTTCTCAGCTCACAGTGATCATGTAAAAACGCCTAGAACAATAGTGTCTCGCGCCAAGTGAAATGTGCCTGTTGAGTGATTTCACCTGATTTCGAGCAGCCCACACAACGTAGCTGTCTTGTGATTTCCTCTTCATGGCAATTCTCGGCCGCACACTGGAGGTGCAATGAAGGCGTATGCATCTTACATCAGACCTCTGCAAATTAGAAACGTTTCTACTCAAGATTAACGGAACAAGCTTCCTCTGTGAAACTCTGAGAACATGATGATGTGTATTCGAACTAATTTTTTTCACTTTTCGGCAGGTAGCAGTGCTGCTCAGGGCAAAAAGATTCAATAACCACTTTTTCCACCCGGCGATTTTGCCCCTCTTTCCCCCATAGACTTTCCAGACACGTCTCTTTTAGTTGAGACTGTCGTATTTAGTCAGTTATGACAGTACTACGAGACAGTAAATGAACCTATCTTCCAGGACAGCATGTGACATTAGAAACGATTTGACAGTAACCTGTCTTGAAAAAACATCTGAAAGTGGTACAATATTCAGATGGCCCAATTTGCGTCTTTTAATGAGCGATACAAGCTATAGGCTAATGGGTGTTGATTGCGCGAGTTACCTTATCAAGGAGACGTCCGAGAACAGCCTGCCAGGAATTGAGGCTGCATGACGTTCCACAAAAGGGGAAACTACACTACTGGCCATTAAAATTGCTACACCAAGAAGAAATGCAGATGATAAACGGGTATTCATTGGACAAATACATCATACTGGAACTGACATGTGATTACATTTTCACGCAATTTGGGTGAATAGATCCTGAGAAATCAGTCTCCAGAACAACCACCTCTTGCCGTAATAACAGCCTTGATACGCCTGGGCATTGAGTCAAACAGAGCTTGGATGGCGTGTACAGGTACAGCTACCCATGCAGCTTCAACACAATACCACAGTTCATCAAGAGTAGTGACTGGCGCATTGTGACGAGCCAGTTGCTCGGCCACCATTGCCCAGACGTTTTCAATTTGTGAGATTTCTGGATAATGTGCTGGCCAGGGCAGCAGTCGAACATTTTCTGTATCCAGAAAGGCCCGTACAGGACTTGCAACATGAGGTCGTGCATTATCCTGCTGAAATGTAGGATTTCGAATGACGGGTAGAGCCACGGGTCGTAACACATCTGAAATGTAACGTTGACTGTTCAACGTGCCGTCAACGCGAACAAGAGGTGACCGAGACGTGTAACCAATGGCACCCCATACCATCACGCCGGGTGATACGCCAGTATGGAGATGACGAATACACGCTTCCAATGTGCGTTCACCGCGCTGTCGCCAAACACGGATGCGACCATCATGATGCTGTAAACAGAACCTGGATTCATCCGAAAAAAATTACGTTTTGCCATTCGTGCACCCAGGTTCGTCGTTGAGTACACCATCATAGGCGCTCCTGTCTGTGATGCAGCGCCAAGGATAACAGCAGCCATGGTCTCCGAGCTGATAGTCCATGCTGCTGCAAACGTCGTCGAACTGTTCGTGCAGATGGTTGTTGTCTTGCAAACGTCCCCACCTGTGAACTCAGGGATCGAGACGTGGCTGCACGATCCGTTACAACCATGCGGATAAGATGCCTGTCATCTCGACTGCTAGTGGTACGAGGCCGTTGGGATCCAGCATGGCGTTCGGTATTGCCCTCCTGAACCCACCGATTCCATATTCTGCTAACAGTTATTGGATCTCGACCAACGCGAGCAGCAATGTCGCGATACGATTAACCGCAATCGCTATAGGCTACAATCCGACCTTTATCAAAGTCGGTAATGTGATGGTACGCATTTCTCCTCCTTACACTTGGCATCACAACAACGTTTCACCAGGCAACGCCGGTCAACTGCTGTTTGTGTATGAGAAATCGGTTGGAAAGTTTTCTCATGTCAGCACGTTGTAGGTGTCGCCACCCACGCCAGCCTTGTGTGAATGCTCTGAAAAGTTAATCATTTGCATATCACAGCATCTTCTTCCTGTCGTTTAAATTTCGCGTCTGTAGCACGTCATCTTCGTGGTGTAGCAATTTTAATGGCCAGTAGTGCAGAAAGCTTCGTTGAGAGCTGAGCTGTTACTGCAGTCTGAGGTTTGGCCATCGACAAACAGCCTTCAGCAGGAGATAAAGGCCAGGGAAGAAAACGCTGCCACTGTTGAACAAGTAGTCTGGAGGCGACGGACTGAATTCCGTGGAAGCCGAATCACGCTGCGGAATTTGTGCTGCTCAAAGAGCATAGCGGGCGCTCGCGAACCAATGAAGCACGAAGGACGCCCTGTGGTTTTATGGCTTGGCTGGGAACGTACGGCTTTTGTAGTTCCGAACACGTTCTCCAGCATCCGTCTATGGGATCTTGTTTTACAGCTCTACAGAGAGAACGTGCCTATTTGACTGAATCGTAATCCAAAACGTTAAACAAAATCACGATACATTTGGCAGACACAGTTTGACTGTAGTAGGCAGTGAACAGAATCGATTACTTCAGATTCTGAACGGAATTGGCAAGCCGGCCGGGGTGGCCGAGCGGTTCTAGGCACTACAGTCTGGAACCGCGCGACCGCTACGGTCGCAGGTTCGAATCCTGCCTCGGGCATGGATGTGTGTGATGTCCTTAGGTTAGTTAGGTTTAAGTAGTTCTAAGTTCTAGGGGACTGATGACCTCAGAAGTTAAGTCCCATAGTGCTCAGAGCCACTTGAACCATTTTTGAATTGGCAAATGAAAGCGCGGCGTGGCTTGTTCTCACAGTACGTGTAGCTGGAACTGATCGGGATGATTACCTGCCCATTAATTTTCACTCGTTATCGTTATATCGCCCACTGAATAAAATACAGCATGTTGCTTTGGGACGTTCAGTCGTGTATAGCGTGGGAAAAAGAAAAATAAACTGACCTGGAAAATAAACTGACGGAAAAAAAAATCGCAGAAGAAAGGGTGGTGAGTCATAGACGGAAGTTGGTACGCGTGTTTCTAGTGCCACTATGAGGATGTAAAAGAGGTTTGCTATAAATACACTCTGCGACGGTCGTGAGCGTCAGTTAGGACGGTATTACACTATCAAATTTCTTTGTCAAATATCTTTGTCCAATATCTTTGTCAAAGATATTTGATTGTGTAATACGGAACTTTGTCAAATGTCATGCAATATTTGATCAAGTCTAGGGCCTCGCTGTAGATTTGATCAAAGAAGTCGCTTGTCTTCTGTTCACTGCAATGTGACATGTTACCACATGGAGCGCTAGCATCGCTGCAGCATTCTGTCGTCTGTAGTGTTTTTATAAACATTGCCAGTAAATACAATTGGTGTTTGCCGACAACTACAAAATTAATAGAGATGTATGAAGCTGATGAGGCGCTTTACAACGTGAGGCACACCGGATACAAAAATAGATTAAGAAGATTGGAGACCTGACCTGACCTGACCTAACCTAACCTAACCTAACATAACATAACCCTCTCCTGTAGCAAGGAATCGGAGTGTTACAGTGAGCCTGTAATTGATGTACGACTTGACGTTCTCCACTATAAGCTCACGTAACAAGTTTTGTTGAATGCTTGTATCGTGTCGTCGTAAAACCCACTGCTTCACCCAGGTATGTATGTTTCCTTTGTCCCCCCCGCTTCTCTTCCACATGTGCACACAGTGCAATTGTGGTACATGCAACTGCTGCGGTTAATAACAAGTTATTGTTATCAGCCATCTTGAACTTTGACGAAAAATATGATGACAGTGTAATACCCCTTGTAGCGCTACGGCAAAGATCTTTGTCAAATATATTTGACGAAATATTTGATCACTTCTTTGATCAAATCTTTGACAAAGAAATTTGATAGTGTAATACCGGCCTTACCTTTGAGACTGGACTTGATGAGTTGATGTCAGTCCAGAATGCCTTCAAGGCGACGGACGCCATTATCAACACCTCACTGAGTTTAATAGAGCTACGTAAAGCTGGATGTTACTTTTGCTATACTGCGGAAAGACTTGATAGAAATGTAGCCACTGTAAATGACTGCTGGCAGCTGTGGTCACGAGAATGTGCAGTCACCAGAACGGACGGCCAAGTGACACTACCGAAAGGGAAGACCAATGTGTTCGGCGTATGGCTCTAGCGCATCGTACTGCATCTGCAGCAGCAATTGGTGCACGAGTTGGCACCACAGTGATACAACGAACTGCTACAAATCGGTTTCTTCAAGGACTGCTCCGAGCGTTACGCCCTGTAGCGTGCATTCCATTGACCCCAAACACCGCCATTTGCGACTTTAGTGGTGTCAAGAGAGAGCTCATTGGAGGGCAGCGTGGAGGTCCGTTGTATTTTCTGATGAAAGGTGGTTCTGTGTCGGTACCAGTGATGGCCGTGTGTTAGAAGGAGACAAGATGAGGGCCTGCAACCAACTTGTCTGCGTGCTAGACACACAAGACATACACCTGGGCCGGCCGCCGTGGCCGAGCGGTTCTAGGAGCTTCAGTCCGGAACCGCGCACCTGCTACGGTCGCAGGTTCGAATCCTGCCTCGGGCATGGATGTGTGTGATGTTCTTAACTTAGTTAAGTTTAAGTAGTTTCTAACTCTAGGGGACTGATGACCTCAGATATTGTCCCATAGTGCTTAGAGCCATTTGAACCTACACCTGGAGTTATGGTCTGGGGTGTGATTTCGTAAGACAGTAGGGGCTCTCTATCTTGGTTATCCCACATATCCTGACTGTAAATCTGTACGTTAGTCTGTTGATTCGACTTGTTGTGTTGCCATTCATGAATAGCATTTGAAAACAGGATAACTGCCGTTCGCATACCGTTGTTGTAACACAACTTGCTCTTCAGTGTGACGACATGTTGCGTTGGCCTGCTCAAACCCCAGGTCTGGGGAAATGATCGAATGACAAATCCAAAGTCATCCACAAACGGCATTAACCGTCCCTGTATTGACGTACCAAATGCAACAGGCATGGATCTCCATCCCACAACTGACGTCCGGCTTCTGTTCAGTACAATTCATGCTCGTTTGCATACTTGAATTCAACATTCAGGCAGTTACACCGGTCATTACTGTACCATCATTTCACATTTCCAGTGGCTTATCTCGCACTTTCACTAACCTGTGATCTTGCAAAGTTAATCACTTAAATATGTTACCTAAACAAACGTATTCTCGAAATTTCATTGCTCTACATTACTATTCTTTTTGTTTTGCTGTTTTTTTCCATTGGTGTATTTATAAGAGTGACGCGAGATTGACCTTTGTTAACGAACAGGAGAACTGTCCATCACAGAAAATGCTGGGAACTGTGATTTCGGTTCTCCGGTCGCTGCAGTCATTTATCTGCACGTGCGCATCTTCCAGCGCTCTGTCCCGAGTGATTCGTTGTGTCATTACCTTCGAGTGAGTAAAAGGAGCAGACGTTTTTAGCTACCAAACAGAATGTACGATAAAACAGTGCGTTTTCATTGTCGGTTATCACGCGTAGCACAATTTATGGGAAACGTCTGCGGAACGATTTGTGGAAGAGTTTAAAATAGAGGTGTTTTGGCAAAACATTGAGCAAATTACGCAATGAAAAACTTAGCACCAAAAATCCCAAAACGGGGTCTATAGCGAATAAAAGCCCTAACTATCCGAGAATATTTCGAACACCGGAAAACATTGCTCGACTCAACGAAATTCTGGAGAAAAATCTGGCGAAACCTCAGCGCCGTTTATCTGCGCAAGCGGAAGTTAATAGATCGTCGTCTCGAACCATTATCAAAAAGAAGCGGCATAGTATTCTTACAAATTTACTGTTGTGCAAGAGTTAAAACGACTGGACCAATTTACGCTTGTTGAGTCTTTTCGGTGGCTTCTGACTTTCTGATCCTCAGTTTTTCATTTCTTCCGATGAGGCCTGGCTTAGCCTGTCAGATAATCCCCATCACTGCTCTGAAGAATCGATGTTTGATGTTTAATAGCTGCTGTCCGCACTGCAAAACGATTCTGTCACAGAAGCGTTAAAGCTGTCCGTTGAGTAGGCGACTCCTGGCCGTGTCGATCGCCTTAGCTCTCGACCTGTGGATCATGTTGGTCAGATGTATTCATACAATTCCCGCTCACAGGGACAGCTACTGCCCATGTCACAAAAATGTTCATCGTATGCTAACACAGTCTGTAAACCAAACACTAAACAGTGATCAGCCGCAACATTATGACCACTGACCTACTATCGATACAAACCCGTCCTCGCGATAGCGGTGCCACCTGGTGAGGAATGACTGCTAGTCAGACACACGCACGGTGCGTGTAGTGTCAGCGAGCGGCTTTTGTGTGTAGAATGGGGGAGGCATGCGATCTATTTGAATTTGACCGAGGGCAGATTGTGATTGCTCGGTGCTAGCATTTCAGAAACTTCACGACTTGACAGGTGTTTGAGGAGTGCTCTAGTGAAACCACGTCCGGACATTGTAGGCTGGACAGACTGGTAAAACAGTACAAGCGGCGAACTGTGGCGGAACTATTATCAGACTTTAATATTAGGAATAGTAAAAGTGTGTCTGAACACACAGTGCACCAAACACTCCTAACGGTGGGTCTCCGCAGCCGACGATCCTTTCATGAGTCAATGTTAACACCACGACATCGGTTACTACGATTGAAACGGGCACGTGACAATCGGCTCTGGGCGTTGGAAATAGCAGAGCGATGCATGGTCCGATGAATCCCGATACCTTCTTCATCATGCCGATGGGAGGGTTCGGATCCGTCGTCTTCCAGGCAAACGGCTTCTTCACACCTGCACTGCGGAACGGAGACGAGCTGGGGCGGCTCCCTTATGCTCTGGGAGACATTCACGTGGGCACCCATGGGTTAAGTGGAGCTCGTGCAAGACACCATGACGGCTAAGGAGTATCGCACACTAATTGCAGAGCAAGTACACCTATTCATAACGATCATATTTACCGACGGCAGATAATACGCCAGTCACGAGGCCAGGGGTGTGATGTCGAAGTAGTTCGAGGAGCGCATTGGCGAGTTCCATTTGATGTGCTGGTACTCCAACTCGTCAGCTCTGGGATGTGATTCAACGTGGAGTCAGAGTTTATGGCTCCCTTCCCCGTAATTTACGGAAAGAAGGTGATTTGTGTGTGCAGATGTGGTGCCAACTCCCTCAAGCGACCTACCAAGGCCTTATTGCTTCCATGCCACGACGCGTCGCCGCTGTTATCTGCGCCAAAAATGGACCTACCGGCTATTATGTAGGTGTTCACAATCTTCTGGCTGATCAGTGTATAAGAGTCATGTAGCATGGCAACAATTCAACGCGCAGAAGTCAGCGTTTGGCAGACCTATAGAGGTTGTTGACATATAGGTGATGATTCATCGTGGGTAGGTTTGCCACCTGAGTATAAGACAGATCTGATTTGGCCTTGCACCAGACGACAAGGAGTGAGGAGCTAGACGAAGAAAAGTCGATTACGTTGAGAGTTTAAGAGATTAGTCACGAAGAATCAATACGCAAAGAATTGGGATACTGAAGTACTAACGAATGGCGAAATACGAAGTTATCTGAGGCTATAGATACAGCAATAAGGAACATCTCAGAGGCAGTAGGGTCGAAGAGGAATGGACATCTCTCAAAAGGGCAATCACAGAAATAGGAGAGAAAAACATAGGTATAAAGAAGGCAGCTGCAAAGAAACCATGGATAACAGAAGAAATACTTTAGTCGATCGATGAAACAAGGAAGTATAATAATAGTAAGGGAAATTTAGGAATACAGAAATACAAGTGGCTGAGGAATGAAATATATGGGAAGCGCAGGAAAGCTAAGACGAAATGGCTGCAGGAAAAATATGAAGAAAGCGAAAAAGAAATGATTATAGGAAGGTCTGACTCAGTATATAGGAAAGTCAAAACAACATTCGGTGAAATTAAAAGCAAGAGTGGTAACATTAAGAGTTCAACAGGAATTTCACTGTGAAATGCGGACGAGAGAGTGGATAGATAGAAAGAATACGCTGAAGGCTGGAAGAAAGAGACCAGAGTCGATTTAGAAGAGATAGGGTATCCAGTATTAGAATCAGAATTTAAGAGAGCTTTGGAGAACTTAAGATCAAACAAGGCAGAAGGGACAGATAACATCCCATAAGAATTTCTAAAATAAGTCGGGAAAGTGGCAACAAAACGACTACTCACGTAGGTGTGTAGAATGAATAAGTCTGGCGACATACCATCTGACTTTCGGAAAAATATCATCCACACAATTCCGAAGACTGGAATAGCTGGTAAGTGCGAGAATTATCACACAATCACCTTAACAGCTCATGCATCAAAGTTGCTGACAAGAATAATGTACAAAAGAATGGAAAAGAAAATTGAGGATGCATTAGATGTCGATCGATTTGGCTTTAGGAAAGCTAAAGGCACCAGAGAATTCCATTCTGGTGTTGCGGTTGATAATGGAGGCAAGACTAAGGAAAAATCAAGACACGTTCATAGGATTTGTGGACTGGAACAAGCATAACACAGTGTAAAATGGTGCAAGATGTTCGAAATTCTGAGAAAGAGAGGGGTAAGCTGTAGGGAGAGACGGGGAATATACAACATGCACAAAAGGTTCAAATGGCTCTGAGCACTATGGGACTCAACTGCTGTGGTCATAAGTCCCCTAGAACTTAGAACTACTTAAACCTAACTAACCTAAGGACATCACACACATCCATGCCCGAGGCAGGATTCGAACCTGCGACCGTAGCGGTCGTGCGGTTCCAGACTGAAGCGCCTTTAACCGCGCGGCCACTCCGGCCGGCTCATGCACAAAAGCCAAGAGGGAATAATAAGAGTGGACGACCAAGAACGGAGTGCTCGGAATTAAAAAGGCGTAAGACAGGGATGTAGTGTTTCGCCCCTACTGTTCAATCTGTACATCGAAGAATCAATGAAGGAAATAAAAGAAAGTTTCAGGAGTGGGATTAAAATTCAAGGTGAAAGGATATCAGTGATACGATTCTCTGACGCCATTGCTATCCTGAGGGAAAGTGAAGAAGAATTACATGATGTGCTGAATGGAATGAAAAGTCTAGTGAGTACAGAATATGGATTGAGGGTACATCGAAGAAAGACGAAAGTAATGAGAGGTAGCAGGAATGAGAATACCCAGAAACTTAATATCAGGATTGATGGTCATGAAGTAGATGAAGTTAAGGAATTCTGCTACCGAGGCAGCAAAATAGCCAATGATTGACGGAGAAAGGATGACACAAAATGCAGACTAGCACTGGCAAAAATGGTATTCCTGGTCAAGAGGAATCTAATACACACACCAAAAAAAGTTTTGCATCACCTCGATTCCCAGAACTCCTGAAGATAAACGTTGATGGAGGAGGTCCGATAGCTGATCACTGCAGTCATTCTACCAGGAAGGAGGTACACGGCTCATGTTGTCTGTAGTTCAACCATGCCTAGACGGTCAATACCGCGGTTCGATCGCGTCCGCGTAGTTACTTCGTGCCAGCAAGGGCTCTCAACAAGGGAAGTGTACAGGCGTTTCGGAGTGAACCAAAGTGATGTTGTTCTGACATGGAGGAGACAAAGAGAGGAACTGTCGATGACATGCCTCGCTCAGGCCGTACAAGGGCTACTACTGCAGTGAATGACCGCTACCTATGGATTATAGCTCGGAAGAATCCTGACAGCAACGCCACCACGTTGAATAATGCTCTTCGTGCAGCCATAGGGCGTCGTGTTACGACTCAAACTGTGCGCAATAGGCTGCATAATGCGCAACTTCACTCCCGACGTTCATGGCTGACGTCCATCTTTGCAACCACGACACCATGCATCGCGGTACATATGGGCCCAACAACAGGCCGAATAGACCGCTCAGGACTGGCATCACGTTCCCTTCACCGATGAGTGTCGTATGTGCCTTCAACCAGACGATCGTCGGAGAAGTGTTTGGAGGCAACACGGTCAGGCTAAACACCTTAGACACACTGTCCAGCAACTGCAGCAAAGTGGAGGTTCCCTGCTGTTTTGGGGTGGCATTATTTGGAGCCGACGTACGCCGCTGGTGGTCACGGAAGGAGCCATAACGGCTATACCATACGTGAATGCCATCCTCCGACCGATAGTGCAACCATATCGGCAGCATATTGCCTAGGCATTCGTCTTCGTGGACGACAATTCGCGCCCCCATATCGTGCACGTCTTGTGAATGACTTCCTTCAGGATAACGACATCGATCGACTAGAGTGGCCAGCATGTTCTTCAGACATGAACCCTATCGAACATGCCTAGGATGGATTGAAAAGGGCTGCTTATGGACAACGTGCCCACCAACCACTCTGAAGGATCTGCGACGAACAGCAGTTGAGGATTGGAACAATCTGGACCAACAGTACTTTGAAGAACTTGTGGATAGTAAGCCACGACTAATACAGGCACGCTTAAATGGAAGAGGACGTGCTACTGGGTATCAGAGGTACCGGTGTGTACAGAAATCTGAAACACCACCTCTGGAGGTCTCGCTGTATGGTGATACAACATGCAATGTGTGGTTTTCATGAGCAGTAAATAGGGCGGAAATGATGCTTTTTGTTGATCTCTATTCCAATTTTCTGTACCGAGATGATGCAAATCTTATTTTGATGTGTGTAGTATCAAACATAGGCCGTTATTTGAGGACGAAATTTCTGAGAATGTACGTTTGGAGCACAGCTTAGTATGGCAGTGAAACATGGACTGTGGGAAAACCAGAACAGAAGAGAATCGAAGCATTTGAGACGTCGTGCTACAGGCGAATATTGAAAATTAGGTTGACTGATAAGGTAAGGAATGAAGAAGTTCTACGCAGAATCGGAGAGGAAAGGAATATGTGGAAAACACTGGCAAGGAGAAGGTACAGGGTGACAGGACATCCGTTAGGATATGAGGGAATGATTTCCATGGTACTAGAAGGCGCCGTAGAGGGCAAAAACTATAGAGGATGACAGATATTGGGATATATCCAGCAAATAACTGAGGACGTAGGTTGCAAGTGCTACTTTGATATGAAGAGTTTGGCACAGGAGAGGAGTTTGTTGCAAGCTGCATCGAAACAGTCCGAAGACTGAAAACTCAAAAAGGAAAATCTAATCTTTCTTCTCTCTTCTCTTTGCTTTATTTTAAAATGCTTTTGTCAGCTCTTCAGTTTTTATCTTTCCGCCCCCCCCCCCTGAAAATTCTTGAAATGTCACCTATTTTACTTTGAAAATCGTCTCCTGTTATAGATATTTTTATTATATCTTTCATTATTCCTTTCAGACAGTGGCGATGCCGTTTTCTCTTGCAAACACGAAAAATCATTTTTTCGATTCTCTCTTTACTTGCTTACTACAGGCCATCTCTTTACAGCCTTCGTTCTTCTGGAGATCTTCATTGCTTCTTTGGCTAAAAGTGTCATTCACTATTGGCACAGGAGGTTTGCTTAAAAAGTTACTTCCGCGTGTTCTGTCTATTTATTGGGGTAGCGTAATTACCCTTCTGGGTTAGCTACAGTATCTGGAAGCTGGTACGAAATTTCCACAGTCGTTAACTGTCTTAGAAATTCACGTCACTCAAGGACCTTTTTCTGTGATTTCAGTTGCCATCGATGACTAGCACGGCTTCTTGTCTCGTGGCTCAGATTTCCAGTACATTTTTAATGGGTAAATATGGCATCCTTTTGCCCTTGACCCAGATTTCAAAGCTTCTGGAGATATGGGCTGGTTCGTGCGTAACCGTATTTGTGTACCGCCAGAGGACTTGTGTCCCCGCGTCGCGATGATGACGTCACGCGGGGAGCCACTGCATGACGACGCGCACTGGAACCGTTCAGGTAGTCTGAATCAGCTACTGCGCAGTGGGTCACCGCGACCGGAGTTCCTGGAAACTATTCACCTCCTGCGTCACCGCTAGAGCACATTAGCCAGCACCTGATTGGCTGACTTGCCATCTCCAATGTTCTATTGTGTCACTCCGGGCAAAACAAGCAGCCGAAGTCTTAAGCTTTCCTCTGCATTTAGATGCGTCACTGCCTTTGTCCTCTTCCGCGAACTGTACTGGTCTGTTGTTCTTTAGGGATAATGTCAGTTGCAATGCTTCTTTTACGAATTCGTCTGTGAGGCTGTAAGACTGTGGCCGGGATTAAAGTAGAGTGTAGGACCGTTTTTCCGCGCAGGCTATTAAGTGTGCCGGGAAACAAAATGGGCAATGTGATAAAATTTTAAAGTAAAAAAAAAAGCCTTACAATCGAAATAGACGGAGACATAATTATTTTTTATGGGCTTATTCGGATGAATTTTTCATTTGACAGATGATATGGGTTAAGTCAGCTTACATCTCTCAAACTTCACTCTAGTTCGCGTAAAGTTCCCAGTAGCATCCGGTCAAGTGCTTGGTACTTCAGGTGGCAAAACTGCCGAGACTTTTAAAAGAATATCGTTAACGGAATTTTGGCAGTTTGAAATGGGTTCACAGCGCGAAAAGCTGACGTATTCCATATCTCATCCAGACCGGTACTCGTAAAAATGTGAAGATGTTTTTCGATAGCGAAGTCACTCCAACAAAACGGCGACACCGAATATTCGTCATTGACTTCGTCGAGATTTATGGAATTGCACGGCTTGGCCAGGAATAAAAATGACAAGCGGTTACAGGAAATAGCATTAATGGCGCAGGCCGGGTGAAAGATCAGCCATTTATGTTCGAGCAGAGTTTAGGTTGCGGTTGGCTGAGCCGGAAGAATCCGGAAAAGTAATCCGAGGGTCGTGGGGTCCATCCTTACGTCGATGTTTTTCATTTGCAATTTTTACGTCACTTGCACTATAAATAAGCCGAAATATTGTTCAGTATATAATTATCAGTATTTTCATAAAAGAGATGAAAAAAAGGGAAGAGGAAAATTTTGGATTGGAAATAACTTTCCAGGAACAGATTCTAAGTCATGCACGAGTGTTTCGTAATACAATAAGATGTTTTTATTATTTTCCAGTTGACAATTTACTCGGCTGGATGGAGATTCTTCCTAAAAACAGGATACGGAGTGATTTTCTCGGCATTTTGCAGATGCTAGAAACGCCGTATTTTTGCAATTAAGTTTCTATTGACAAACAAACTTTGTTTACATTCATAAAAGGTTCTCTTTCATCGTACGGTTTGGCAGGAAACCACGCACAGTCCATCATACCGCCAAATATTAGCGAGGATAGCTGGTGATATAGCAGTCATCTGAAGATGTGATATCTATTCTCTCGATGAGATAAGAGCAGTTTTGGAGAATTTTGCTCACATTCTTTACCTGATGACAGAAATAGAAATCGCAGGGTGACACTAGCTGAGTGCATTTGGGAGTGGTAATTTTGATACTGCACTATGGCAATCCTTTTTCATCTCGAAAAATAATGTATAATTATGGACTTGTTTGTCTTCCACACGAGTTAATCAACAGAAGAAATTTGTTCTCCTGGACGTAGGGTTTAATCATATCATTTTGCTAATATAGGAATTTTACGGCCAACCGGTTGCAAATAACTGTTTAGTACAATTAATCTAGGTTCCGACACCTAATAAGGGTTTTTACACCAGAAAGAAATTTTGAGAAACCCTATAAAATAATATATAAAAAACTAAGTATGGCAAAAACATATTAACTAAGATGACAATTGTTATGATGTCAAAGGCTAATTATGTAAATTACATTGCAACAAAGTAATGGTCAGAATTTAGAGCAGCTACGTTCAAGTCAAAAATAAAATAAAATGGGTTCCAGGTTTGTCACCTATGCCCAGATAGGAACAACACCTGACTGATCGGCTCAGTGCCTTAAATAGCTGCCACGAAAGCAATACAAGCAGCGCCGCGTATCAGGCGAGGACAATGACGTGTGTCCATTTATTATAGCGGAAATAATTGAAAACAAACGACAGTTAGTTACAAAACCGAGCGACAAGGGAAGGCAGCTTTATTTATTTTTCAAATTTCATAGTACTCTAGCAGATGAATAATATGAGTCATCTATAAGACTTTATAGATTTTGCTGTTATGTAAAGAACGTAATAATATGGAAAATTTATACAAACAGCTGTACAATCCAAAAAATATCTACGTGGAGGTTCACTACAGTATTACACATCTGTGAGATTCGGAGAAAATGATGTTTCGGAGCTCAGGCTGTAAAATGTAGTAAAAATGGAGGAATCAAAATTCTAAACTTGGTGGATTAAAACCACTGAAAAAATGTTTGTTACGGAACGGTAACTGTTCATTGAGTATAAGGCCATCGTTTTTAGAAATATACTTGAAAATCACCAGATCTTCGAGTATGTCCAGTCTATGACCTTTCTTTTCCCTATGTAAAATGGAAATTTCTTCATCGCATTTCGGTTTGTGACCAGAAATTGAAAGATGTTCAACAAATGTGGAATTATGTACGTTAGTGCCTGTTTTTGCCAATAAATGTCCGATGAACCTATCACTAAAAGATCTTCCAATTTGTCCAATATAGTAAATCTACTTCTACATCTACATGGTTACTCTGCAAATCACATTTAATTGTCTGGCAGAGGGTTCATCGAATCACCTTCACAATTCTCTATTATTCCAATCTCGTTTAGCGCGCGGAAAGAACGAACACCTATACCTTTCCGTGCGAGCTCTGGTTTCCCTTATTTTATCGTGGCGATCGTTTCTCCCTATGAAGGTCAGTGTCAACAAAATATTTTCGCTTTCGGAGGAGAAAGTTGGTGATTGGAATTTCATGAGAAGATTCCGTCCTAACGAAAAACGCCATTGTTTTAATGATGTCCAGCCTAAATCCTGTATAATTTCAGTGAGAATCTCTCTCATATTCCGCGACAATACAAAACGTGTGCCCTTCTTTGAAATCTTTCGATGTACTCCGTCAATCCTATCTGGTAAGGACTCCACACCGCGCAGCAGTATTCTAAAAGAGGGAGGACAAGTGTAATTAGGCAGTCTCCTTAGTAGGTTTGTTACATTTTCTAAGTGTCCTGCCAATAAAACAGTCTTCGGTTAGCCTTCCCCACAACATTTTCTATGTGTTCCTTCCAGTTTAAGTTGTTCATAATTGTAATTCCTAGGTATTTAGTTGAATTTACGGCGTTGAATTTACGGCCTTTAGATTTGACTGATTTATCATTTAACCGAAGTTTAACGGATTCCTTTTAGCACTCATGTGGATGACCTCACACTTGTCGTTGTTTGAGGTCAACTGCCAATTTTCGCACCGTTCAGATATCTTTTCTAAATCGTTTTCCAATTTGTTTTTATCTTCTGATGACTTTATTAGTCGATAAACGACAGCGTTATCTGCAAACAACTTAAGACGGATGCTCAGATTGTCTCCCAAATCGTTTATATAGATAAGGAACAGCAAAGGGCCTGTAACACTACCTTTGGGTACGCCAGAAGACACTTCTGTTTTACTCGATGACTTTCCGTCAATTACTACGAACCGTGACCTCTGTGACAGGAAATCACGAATCCAGCCACAAAACTGAGACGATACTCCATAAGTACGCAGTTTCACTATAAGCTGTTTGCGAGGTGCAGTGTCAAAAGCCTTCCGGAAATCCAGAAACACGGAATCAATCTGAAATCCCTTGTCAACAGCACTCAACACTTCATGCGAATAAAGAGCTAGTTGTCTTTCACAAGAACGATATTTTCTAAACCCATGTTGGTTGTGTGTCAATACACTGTTCTTTTCGAGGTAATTCATAATGTTCGAACACAACATGTTCCAAAATCCTGCTGCATATCGACATTAATGATATGGGCCTTTAATTTAGTGCCTTACTCCTACTACATTTTTTGAATATTGGTATGACGTGTGCAACTTTTCAGTCTTTGGGTACGGAACTTTCGTCGAGCGAATGGTTCTATATAATTGTTAAGTATGGAGCTAATGCATCAGCATACTCTGAAAGGAACCTAACTGGTATACAGTCAGGACCAGAAGACTTGTTTTTATTAAGTGATTTAAGTTGCTCCACTACTCCAAGGATATTTACTTCTGCGTTACTCATGTTGGCAGCTGTCTTCTTTTGTGAAGGAATTTCCGAAGGCTGTGTTTAGTAACTCTGCTTTGGCAGCACTGTCTTCGATAGTATCTCCATTGCTATCGCGCAGAGAAGGCATTGATTGTTTCTTGCCGCTGACATAAACAATAGTAAGCGGGACACGTATCACAAGTGATTTTATACACTCCTGAATTGTGTATAGGAGCAAGTGTGGGCTTGAGACTGTGAGTAAGATTTTTATGCAAATTATTGCTAGTGGAGAAGGTAATTTTGCATCAGTATTTTTTTTAATACGAAGACGACGAATTTATAAAAAAACAAGGACTGGAAATGGAACCAAGAAAACATTTTTGTGCCATTTACTGTCAGAAATAGCAATGATGCCTAAAGTGGTCACTTATGCGTGAGTTTTAATTCCGAAGATCTTGTCACCTATCGGGGAAGCACAGCCGTTTTTAAATCCAACAGTTTTTATTATACTCATCTCTTTATTGAGCTTGTCAGGTATAGAAATTGTACGAGGAATGTCAGAATGGAAAAATGCTTTTTTATGGGCATGAGGATGCACTGAACTAGTTGGCACAATTTTATCTGTGTTAGTTGATTAAAAAAAAAACTGAGAGTATGTCGGCGTCAGTGGCGATACTGACGATCGTTATTTTCTAATTCACAAGTGAAGCTGATTTTTATATGAAGACTATTAAAAATTTCAAACAGACGCTGAATTCCTTCCCAGGAACCACTGAACCACTGCATATGATGAAAATATCGCATTACAAAATACGCAAATCAGCAACAGAAAAATTACTAAAGAATTTCTCTTACAGCGAAATGATAAAAGCCTGCTAGTGGCTTACCTATTGCCAGGCCGTCAGGCTGGTTGTATAGTCTGTTAAAATGTTTCAAATGGGCACAAGTCACTCTAAGCGCCCGATAGGTGGCACTACTTGTATTGCTTTCGTGGCAGCAATGTAAGCCACAGGGCCGATCAGTCAGATGTTGTTCCTAGCTAGGCATATCAAACAAGGCTGGAACCTATTTTATTGTATTTTTGACTTGAGCATAGCTGCTTTAAATTCGGACCATTACTTTCTTGCAATGAAATTTTACGTGAGAAACCTTTGTACGTTATGACAGTTGTCATCTTGGTTAATGTGTTGTTTTGCCATGCTTAATTTTCTTAGTATTATTTGATAGTGTTATTTGTAACCGATTGGCCGTAAAATTCCTACGATGGAAAATTGTATACGGTTGCTGAGAATCAGCCATGTTTAAAACTGTTAATTATATCGGTCAAAAAGTTTTTGGAGATGGCTGCTGTAAGATTCCCACGTCTGTACGAAGTAATGACTACTTTCCTCTATTTCGCCTGGTGCTCATTCGCCGTTTTTGAAATGTCAGTTCAGGGAAGCCAATGCTCTGCTCTGTTGTAGGCATATGTAAAGTGCTAGCAGTAATTATCGACGAACGGTTATAGCATACAGAGCTGTACACAGGTAAGTTACTTTATTCATTATCGGTCTATTTGCCGCAGAAGTTACAGCGTAGGGACCCGGCGCCACGACCTTCGGATTACCGCTCTGTGCTCTTTCCGCCGCACCATTCGCTGCCTGCTAAATATACTAAAATAAATGGCTAATACCTCTCCCGACCCGCGCCAAAAATGCTGTTTTTGCTAAACGCTTGGGCATCTGCAGTTCTTACTACCGTAGTTCCATTTCTGGCTGAGTCCAGCATACGCCATAATCTGGTGATGAGAAGTAGGCGCTGTTCACTTGTAAGGACGTAGGTTTTACAAACACAAGCAACAGCAGAAGGAGGTTCTGTTTTACAAGTGAACATGATCAAAGAGGGGAGATGAATATTCATTTCAGAAGACAGGCTTAACTTTTCGGCTTCGCTCAGTATCGAAAGGTATTAAGACAGTGTCTCATGAGAATATTTATTATAAGGAACTTTATTAGTACCAAGTGAAGGAAAAAACCAATTTATGCAATAAGATTATTTATTAGTTTCATTTTAAGGCTCATTATTTGGGAAAGCACTGAATGAAGTACAGGTAAAATTTGTTTTGTTAGTAGATTCCTTTTGTTATCTTGCATTTGACTAATAAATATACACTGATAAGTCATAACATTATGGCCACTGACCACCTCGACGCTGGATGCCGTCCCGTGGTGACGCAGTAACAAAAGTATGTTTGCGGGGCAGACACTGACGGGGGATCACCCTAGCGGAGACATGGGTTGCAAACGGGGAATCCATTTAGATAAGCGACTTTGATAAAGGGGAGATTATAATTACGCACAGCCTGTGAATGAGTATCTCGAAAACGGCGAAGCTGGTCGAATGTTCACGTGCTACTGTCATGAGCATCTACGGGAAGAGATAGAAGGATAGCGAGACTACCACTAAGGCGCTAAATGGTTGGACGCCCACGACTCTTCATCGAACGTGGGGTTCGGAGGCTTGTTTGCTCTGTAAAGTAGGACATATGGTGATCTGTGGCATCTCTGCCGAAAGAGCGCAGTGCTGGTGCACGAACAAGCGTATCGTAGATCACCCTTCATAGTATTTCGTAGATCACCCTTCATAGTACATTGTTGGACATGAAGCTTCGCAGCAGAACACTACTACGCTTTCACTTGCAGACCCAACGACATCATCAATTACTATTACAGTGCGAAGGGACCTATCGGGATTCGACCGTCGATCAATGGAAACGTGTCTGTTCTTCGGGAGAATCAAATTTTTGCTGCACTAGGTCGATGGTCGTCTCCACAAACGCCCTCATCGACGTGAACGGCAGCTCTAAACATGCAGCGGACCACGGACGTAGGCGGATGGGAGAAGTATTGTCCTATGGCAGTCTTTCTCCTGTGATTGCATGCGACCTTGGTAGTAATTGAAGGCACGCCGACAGCTGCGAACCACCTGCATCCCTTCATGCTTGATGTCTTCTCTGACGGCGATGTCGTCTTTCAGCAGTATAATTGTCCGTGTCTCGGAGCCAGAACCATTCTACAGTGGTTTGATATCTCGATGACCAAATTCACCTGGTGTAAATCTTCGTGAACCCATCTGGGTTGTTATCGGGAGCCATCACCGCGTACGCAGTCCGCCCCGATAGCGTGACGGATTGCCGTCCTACGGGCCCGGGTTCGATTCCCGGCTGTGTCGGGGATTTTCTCCGCTCAGGGACTGGCTGTTGTGTTGTCTTCATCCCCATCCAGCGCGCAGGTCGCCCAGTGTGACTTCGAATGTAATAAGACCCGCACCAAAGCGGCCGGACCTGCCCCGTAAGGGGCTTCCCGGCCGATGACGCCAAACGCCCACTTCCATTACCGCGTACGCAAATCAGCGGCCCGTTATTTATGCGAATTACATGACCTGTGCGTAGGCATCTAATGACAGATACTTCCACAAACCTATCAACATACTGTCGGATCCCTGAAACGCAGAATCAGTGATGTATTTCATTCCAAAGACGGATAAACGAGCAATAAGGTAAGTGGTCATCATACTTTGGTTCATCAATGTATTTGCTTATAGTTACATTATTTTTAAAACCGAAATACTATCTCTGGCATGGACATCAATCTGAAATTTTCGTTTCTTTAATGTAGCTGTTCGTGGTGGCTTAAAAATTCCCATGTGTTACTAATTTCAATAAAAAAAATTTTCATTTTTTAATCTCACTGTAATGCATCCGATCCAATTATGGATATGGTGTTTATACTATGCTACCATAACGCACTGTGCTCTGTCATGATAACCTTGTCTTGTACGTAGAGTACTCAGGGAATGTATAATTTGGTCTTAGTAATACCTATTTGTTATCGCTGGAATTGTACGAAAGCTATCTCATCAGGAAAGCAACATTAAAGAAACGGAAGTGGACGTAGATCAAAATGAGATGGGAGATACTACACTGTGAGAAGAATTTGACAAAGCTCTGAAATATATAAGTCGAAACAAGGCCTCGAGAGTAGACGATATTCCGTCAGAACTGTTGGTAGCCTCGAGAGAGAGAGACCCATGAGGAACCTCTTCCATCTGGTGTGCAAGATTGAAATAGGCCAAATACCCTCAGATTTCAAGAAGAATGTAGTAATTTCAATGCCAAAGAAAGCAGTTGCTGACAGGCGCGAAAATTACTGAGCAATCAATTTAATAAGTTATGGTTGCAAAATACTAGTAAGAATTCCTCACAGATGAATGAAAAAGCTGGTAGAACCAGACCTTGGAGAAGATCAGGTTGGATCCCGGAGGAATGTAGGAATTCGCGAGGCAGTACTGACTCCACGACTTATCTTAGAAGGTATGTTAAAAAAAGACAAACCTACGTTTAAGGTATTTATAGACTTGTAGTTTTTGACAATGTTGACTGGAATACCCTCTTTGAAATTCTGAGGATAGTAGGGGTAAAATACATGGAGTGATAAGCTATTTACAACTTATACAGACTCCAGGCGGCAGTTATAAGAGTCAAGGGATATCAAAGGGAAGCAGTGGCTCAGAAGGGATTTAGACTGGTTGTAGCCGATCCCCGATGTTATTCAATATGTACATTGTGAAGAAGTAAAGGGAACCAAAGAAAAATTTGGAGTAGGACCAAAAAAAAAAAAACTTCGATGTTTACTGATGACATTGTAATTATGTCAGAGACAGCAAAAGACTTGGAAGAGGGACAGTGTCTTGAAAGGAAGATATAAGATGAACATCAATAAAAGCAAGACATGGATAATGGAATGTAGTCGAATTAAATCAAATGATGCTGAGGTAATAACATTAGGAAACGACACAACCAATAGATAGTTTTTGCTGTTTGGGCAGGAAAATAACTGATGACTTTCGTAGTAGGGAGCATATAAAATGTAGACCGATAATGGCAAGAAAAGCATTTCTGAAGAAGTGAGATATGTTCACAGCGAATATAGACTTAATTGTTAGGAAGTGTTTTCTGAAGCTAGTTGCCTGGAGTGTAGCCTTGTACGAAAGAGAAACATTGACGATAAACAGTTTAGACAAGAAGAGGTTAGAAGCTTTTGAAATGTGGTGCCACAGAAGAATACTGAAGATTAGTACTAATGAGGAGCGACTGAATGGAATTAGGAAGACAGGAAATTTGTGGCAAAACTTGACCAAAAGAAGGAATAGGTTGATAGGATACATTCTAAGGCATCAAGGGATCGGCGACTTAGTATTGGAGGGAAGCGTGCAGGGTAAAAATTGTAGAGGGAGACCAAGAGATGACTACAGTAAGCAGATTCAGAAAGATGTATGTTGCTGTAGTTATTCTGCGATGAAGAGGCTCGCACAAGAAAGAGTAGCATGGAGAGCTGCATCAAACCAATCTTAGGACTGAAGGCCACATCAACAACAACAACAACAACAACATATTATGACTGGCATAAACTGAATCACTTTCGTTCTGCTCTTGAATCTGAAAGGAAGATGTAATCTTATGTTGTAATAAATTCCATACTGCGTCTTTGCGACTTTCATTTGCGTAGAGAACAGTAACTCCCTTGGACTTGAACTTAACTAATTAGTTCTTTTTGGAATATCTCAACTGTTAGAGTGGTAACTGACATATTCAAGGAAAGTTTCTCAATGGTACGTACTACTGCAGTAGCTCCTACTGATGCTCTTGTCTGGTGCGAAATCTTTAGTAATGAGCTCTTACGTTTGTATTAATTAGTAGTGACGTACTTAGAACAGGCACTTCGCTTGTTTTGGAAATTTTAGTCCGATAACCACGATTTGCTCTATTTGCACAAAGAGATTCGAAATAAATTAACTGTCCACACGAGACTAGACGGATGGAACGTCGTACTACACGTTCCGTTCGCAAAAACAGTTGTGGTTCACTTCATCATCAGTTCATCAAATCATTCATTGTAAAGCGAAATTTTGTACAGTTGAATAGCGAGCCTTAAGTCTGGTTTGCACCAGAGCGGAAGGAAGACAACATGAGGTAATGAGCATAACCCGTTTTTCCTATTTTTTTTAAATGATCGGCACACAGGATACAACGAAACACCAAAACACTTTAATAACACACGCCAACGACGGAAAAAGTTTCTTGCTGAAAATATCTTATTCTTATAATTTTTAGGGTGGTAAATCCAAATATGATACTTAAAAACCTGTATCACCCACCATTTCTTCACATTTTACAGTTAAATTTATTAAATTAAGCGATTTTTTTTAAAGAATTTAACACCATTTATGTAGTTATAATAATTTTAAAAGGAGGTGTAATGAATGTAGATGACGTTGGTAGCACTGCTGAAAAACATTTGCTGGCAAGAAGCCGGCCGAAGTGGCCGTGCGGTTAAAGGCGCTGCAGTCTGGAACCGCAAGACCGCTACGGTCGCAGGTTCGAATCCTGCCTCGGGCATGGATGTTTGTGACGTCCTTAGGTTAGTTAGGTTTAACTAGTTCTAAGTTCTAGGGGACTAATGACCTCAGCAGTTGAGTCCCATAGTGCTCAGAGCCATTTTTTTGCTGGCAAGAAAGGTCAATTGTATTTTTGTGTTAACAGATGGTGTTTTGTTTACTGTGAACCTAACCTCACTTTACGGTTTCCTGTACATGTGTTCCGTATAATGTCTAATCGTGGCTGTAAAAACTCTGCTGACCGTTTTTGTTATATTTGTGGTGCATTTGTGAATAAAAACACTAGAGAAACATTACAGACTTTGTGAAAAAGGTTTATCTATCATACTTTGGATCTAAACTTGGTGATCAAGATAAATCTTGGGCGCCACATAAGGTATGTTATGTGTGTGTTGAAGATCTGGGAAAATGGTCCAAAAAGGAGAAAAAAAGCCTTTAGATTTGCTGTTCCTGTGATCTGGAGGGAACCAAGAAATCATTCCGATGATTGCTACTTTTGCAGTGTTGATATTACTGGTCATAATTCGAAAAACAAGAAGGAACTAAGTTACCCTAACCTTCTGTCCGCTATCCGACCAGCAGAGCATGGTGTAGATTTGCCGGTTCCTCAACTAGCAGATGATTTAAATTCTATTCCAACAGAAGTATTTTCTGATGTACAATCTGATTTAGATGAACCAGATGATGATCAATTTCATTATAATACAGAAAGTCTAGAACACAAAATGTTTGCTCAGAACGAGCTTAACGATTTGGTTAGGGATTTGGGCTTAACGAAAGAAAAAGCTGAATTGCTTGGCTCTAGATTAAAAGAAAAGACATTATTTTCAGTTGAACCAGCAAATACATGTACAGAAAGAGAGAGCACCAATTTTGCAAGCTTTTTCAACTAGAAGGCGATTTAGTGTACTGCTCAGACATTCCCGGTCTGATGAATGCATTTGGTACTGAATACAAGAAGAAAGACTGGAGGCTGTTTATTGATTTATCCAAAACTAGTTTAAAGGCTGTTTTATTACACGATGGTAACACATACGCATCTCTACCTGTTGGACATTGTGTACACATGAAAGAAAGCTGCGAAAACCTAGAAATAGTGCTAAAAAAAAAGGCTATTCTGGTCATGGTTGGATGATATGTGGCGATCTAAAAGTAACATGCATGCTCCTTGGACAGCAAGGTGGCTTTACCGAATTTCCATGTTTCTCGTGTGAATGGGACAGTAGGGATAGGGATCAACGGTGGTGCAGAAAGAACTGGCCTGCGAGGGAGTCTTTAAAAAACCTGGTGAGAAGAACATTCTATGCAAAATCCTTGCAGATCCAAAATACGTACTCCTACCACCTCCACATATAACGTTAGACCTAATGAAACAGTTTGTAAAGGCTTTGCCTAAAGATGGACCATGTTTTAGGTTGTTGTTGTGGTCTTCAGTCCTGAGACTGGTTTGATGCAGCTTTCTATGCTACTCTATCCTGTGCAAGCTTCTTCATCTTCCAGTACCTACTGCAACCTACATCCTTCTGAATCTGCTTAGTGTATTCATCTCTTGGTCTCCCTCGACGATTTTTACCCTCCACGCTGCCCTCAAATACTAAATTAGTGAGCCCTTGATGCCTCAGAACATGTCCTACCAACCGGTCCCTTCTTGTCAAGTTGTGCCACAAACTCCTATTCTCCCCAATTCTATTCATTACCTCCTCATTAGTTATGTGATCTACCCATCTAATCTTCAGCATTCTTCTGTAGCACCACAATTCGAAAGGTTCTATTCTCTTCTTGTCCAAACTATTTATCGTCCATGTTTCACTTCCATACATGGCTACACTCCATACAAATACTTGCAGAAACGACTTCCTGACACTTAAATCTATACTCGATGTTAACAAATTTCTCTTCTTCAAAAATACTTTCCTTGCCATTGCCAGTCTACATTTTATATCCTCTCCACTTCGACCATCATCAGTTATTTTGCTCCCCAAATAGTAAAACTCCTTTACTACTTTAAGTGTCTCATTTCCTAATCTAATACCCTCAGCATCACCCAACTTAATTCGACTACATTCCATTATTCTCGTTTTGCTTTTGTTGATGTTCATCTTATATCCTCCTTTCAAGACACTGTCCATTCCCTACAACTGCTCTTCCAAGTCCTTTGCTGTTTCTGACAGAATTACAATGTCATCGGCGAACCTCAAAGTTTTTATTTCTTCTCAATGGATTTTAATACCTTCTCCGAATTTTTCTTTTGTTTCCTTCACTGCTTGCTCAATATACAGATTGAATAACATCGGGGAGCGGCTACAACCCTGTCTCACTCCATTCCCAACCACCGCTCCCTTTGATGTCCCTCGACTCTTATAACTGCCATCTGGTTTGTGTACAAATTGTAAATAGCTTTTCGCTCTCTGTATTTTACCCCTGCCACCTTCAGAATTTGGAAGAGAGTATTCCAGTCGACATTTTCAAAAGCTTTCTCTAAGTCCACAAATGCTAGAAATGTAGGTTTGCCTTTCCTTAATCTATTTTCTAAGATACGTCGTAGGGTCAGTATTGCCTCACGTGTTCCAACATTTCTGCGGAATCCAAACTGATCTTCGCCAAGGTCGGCTTCTACCAGTTTTTCCATTCGTCTGTAAAGAATTCGTGTTAGTATTTTGCAGCTGTGATTTATTAAACTGATAGTTCGGTAATTTTCACATCTGTCAATACCTGCTTTCTTTGCGATTGGAATTATTATATTCTTCTTGAAGTCTGAAAGTATTTCGCCTGTCTCATACATCTTGCTCACCAGATGGTAGAGTTTTGTCAGGACTGGCTCTCCCAAGGCTGTCAGTAGTTCTAATGCAATATTGTCTACTCCCGGGACCTTGTTTCGACTCAGGTCTTTCAGTGCTCTGTCAAACTCCTCAGGCAGTATCATATCTCCCATTTCATCTTCATCTACATCCTCTTCCATTTCCATAATATTGTCTTCAAGTACATCGCCCTTGTATAGACCCTCTATATACTCCTTTCACCTTTCTGCTTTCCCTTCATTGCTTAGAACTGGGTTCCCATCTGAGCTCTTGATATTCATACAAGTGGTTCTCTTTTCTCCAATTTTCCTGTAGGCAATATCTATATTACCCCTAGTGAGATAAGCCTCTACATCCTTACATTTGTCCTCTAGCCATCCCTGCTTAGCCATTTTGCACTTACTGTCGATCTCATTTTTGAGACGTTTGTAATCCTTTTTGCCTGTATCATTTGCTGCATTTTTATATTTTCTCCTTTCATCAATTAAATTCAATATTTCTTCTGTTACCCAAGGATTTCTACTAGCCCTTGTCTTTTTACCTACTTGATCGTCTGCTGCCTTCACTACTTCATCCCTGAAAGCTACCCGTTCTTCTTCTACTGTATTTCTTTCTCCCATTCTTGTCAATTGTTCCCTTATGCTCTCCCTGAAACTCTGTACAACCTCTGGTTTAGTCAGTTTATCCAGGTCCCACCTCCTTAAATTCCCACCTTTTTGTAGTTTCTTCAGTTTTAATCTACAGTTCATAACCAATAGATTGTGGTCAGAGTCCACATCTGCCCCTGGAAATGTCTTATAATTTAAAACCTGGTTCCTAAATCTCTGTCTTACAACTATATAATCTATCTGAAAGCTGCCAGTACCTCCAGGCTTCTTCCATGTATACAACCTTCTTTTATGATTCTTGAACCAAGTGTTAGCTATGATTAAGCTGTGCTCTGTGCAAAATTCTACCAGACGGCTTCCTCATTCATTTCTTACCCCCAATCCATATTCACCTACTATGTTTCCTTCCCTCCCTTTTCCTACTGACGAATTCCAGTCACCCATGACTATTAAATTTTCGTCTTCCTTCGTTTTAGGTATATCTGCCAAAAGTTTCCACAACTTTCAGAAGCTAAAGTAAAAGAAGGTGTGAAACTTCCTGGCAAATTAAAACTATGAGCCCGACCGAGACTCGAACTCGGGGCCTTTGCCTTTCGCGGGCTAGTGCTCCACCAACTGAGCTACGGAAGCACGACTCACGCCCAGCCCTCACAGCTTTACTTCTGCCAGTATCTCGTCTTCTGCTGTGAGGCCCGGGCGTGAGTCGTGCTTCGGTAGCTCAGTTGGTAGAGCACTTTCCCGCGAAAGGCAAAGGTCCCGACTTCGAGTCTCGGTCGAGCACACAGTTTTAATCTGCCAGGAAGTTTCATATTTAGCGCACACTCCGCTGCAGAGTGAAAATCTCATTCTGAAAAGAAGGTGTCTTTGTCGGAACTGACATTAGAAAATAAATGTTTGATGTTAACTTTGAATCCACAGTGACCTTAAATGAGAAAGAAGCATGGGTATCATTCAAGCAAGTCTTTAAAAAGTTCTTAGGACATGAAAAAGTCCTAGAACATGTTTCTATTATAGCTACAATGTTAAAGAAGTTTAAAACTTTAGGATGTTTAATGAGCCTGAAAGTTCACTTTTTGAACAGTCACCTCCCGGATAAGACGGGAGATGTTAGTGAGAAGCAAGGAGAGCGTTTTCACCAGTATATTAAAGTGATGGAAAAATGATACCAAGGCCGTTGTGGAACACTAACATGATGGGGACTACTGTTGGTCACTTCACCGAGAACTTCAGCAAGAAACTCATCATAGAAAAAGCTACACAAAAAGCTTCGGAGGAAAATGAGAAAGAAAATACAAACCAATTCCAGCTGACAAGTGAAACCTCAATTAACACAGATCATTGTTTTAAGCAGCTTACTGTAAATACAAACCATGCTTATGTTAAAACAGAGCGTTTCATAAATTTTCCCATTTACCGTATAGCATAGGATTTTTATACTAAATAGAAAAAAGCGTATTGCTCAAAAAGTATGGGTTATCCAAAAAAAAAAAAAACTACGACTAGATTGGATTCAACTCATAAAAATCTATAAAGATCAGCTATCAAAGTAAAAAGAGTTTTAAAAAAATTATTGGCCTGTGTAATTACAAAGCATCGTTTTTCTTGGTGAGTAAACTGTTCCAGATAAAGTAAGTAAATAAAAAATTTGATTAATGAAATACGAAATATAGTACATAATACCTGTCGCATAGAGTGTTTCATAAAATCTGTATAGACTGTCTAGTCCCATTAATATGAACACATGTCAAATAACCTGCGAGACGTGCAGGAAGGGAGTCAGTGCGGTTCTGGAAGGCAACGGCAGGGATGTGCAGCCATGCCGGCTCCAGTGCTGTGGCCAGCAGCGCTATGTTTCTCGATTGAGGGTCCACGGTGCGTACAGCTCGATCTAGATGGTCCCACAGATTCTCGATTTGTTTAAAATCTAGCGAGTTTGGTGGTCAGGGAGTGCGGTATCCTGGTGCTCTTCGAGCTACGCACTTACATGTGACATGCACTGTGTGACATATATGCTGGTAGATGTCATCGAGCCGAGGAGAAAACAAACTGTGTACATATACATCTACATCTACATGATTACTTTGCAATTCAAAATGGTTCAAATGGCTCTGAGCACTATGGGACTTAACTGCTGTGGTCATCAGTCCTCTAGAACTGAGAACTACTTAATTCTAACTAACCTAAGGACATCACACACATCCATGCCCGAGGCAGGATTCGAACCTGCGACCGTAGCGGTCGCGCGGTTCCAGACTGTAGTGCCTTTAACCGCTCGGCCACTTCGGCCGGCTCTTTGCAATTCACATTTAAGTGCTTGGCAGAGGGTTCATCGAACCACAATCATACTATCTCTCTACCATTCCACTCCCGAACAGCGCGCTGGAAAAACGAACACCTAAACCTTTCTATTCGAGCTCTGATTTCTCTTATTTTATTTTGATGATCATTCCTACTTATGTAGACTGGGCTCAACAAAATATTTTCGCATTCGGAAGAGAAAGTTGGTGACTGAAATTTCGTAAATAGATCTCGCCGCGACGAAAAACGTCTTTGCTTTAATGACTTCCATCCCAACTCGCGTATCATATCTGCCACACTCTCTCCCCTACTACGTGATAATACAAAACGAGCTGCCCTTTTTTGCACCCTTTGATGTCCTCCGTTAATCCCACCTGGTAAGACTCCCACACCGTGCAGCAACATTCTAACAGACGACGAACGAGTGTAGTGTACGCTGTCTCTTTAGTGGACTTGTTGCATCTTCTAAGTGTCCTGCCAATGAAACGCAACCTTTGGCTCGCCTTCCCCACAATATTATCTATGTGGTCTTTCCAACTGAAGTTGTTCGTAATTTTAACACCCAGGTACTTAGTTGAATTGACACCCTTGAGAATTGTACTATTTATCGAGTAATCGAATTCCAACGGATTTCTTTTGGAACTCATGTGGATCACCTTACACTTTTCGTTATTTAGCGTCAACTACCACCTGCCACACCATACAGCAATCTTTTCTAAATCGCTTTGCAACTGATACTGGTCTTCGGATGACCTTACTAGACGGTAAATTACAGCATCATCTGCGAACAACCTAAGAGAACTGCTCAGATTGTCAGCCAGGTCATTTATATAGATAAGGAACAGCAAAGGTCCCAAGACGCTTCCATGGGGAACACCTGGATATCCAATTTTACTCGATGATTTGCCGTCTATTACTACGAACTGAGACCTTCCTGACAGGAAATCACGAATCCAGTCGCACAACTGAGACGATACCCCATAGGCCCGCAGCTTGATTAGAAGTCGCTTGTGAGGAACGGTGTCAAAAGCTTTCCTGAAATCTAGAAATACGGAATCAACTTGAGATTCCCTGTCGATAGCGGCCACTACTTCGTGCGAATAAAGGGCTAGCTGCGTTGCACAAGAACGATGTTTTCTGAAACCATGCTGATTACGTATCAATAGATCGTTCTCTTCGAGGTGATTCATAATGTTTGAATACAATATATGCTCCAAAACCCTACTGCAAACCGGTAGGGGTGGACATGGTCCCCAAGCATAGCTGAATGCTTTAGCTGATCTATCGTGAGTTCCAGAATGACGAGATCGCCCACGGAATACCACGAAAACACTCCACAGAGAATAACGCATGCAGGGCGTTTGCTTTCAGACATTTCACGACCTACGTACCAGCGGCTGTCTGTGCGATGGAGCATAAAACGTGATTCAAATTTCCTTTACTTCACGTCTGGTTACAAGCATTTCGTCATCAGACTACCAGTTTCGGTCTATAATGACCATCTTCAGACATGTTTTTATAAAACAGATCTGAAGATGGTCATTATAGACCGAAACCGGTGGTCTGATTACAAAAAATTTATGACAATAGACGTGAAGTAAAGGAAATTTATGCTACAATCGGGTCACAGTTCAATTCGCGGCCATTTCTCAGCTTATGAAAGGTGATTCATATGAAAAGTGAACCTGCCGCCAATGAGTGGACGTCCAACAGCGGCAATAGCGTGCAAATTCCAGCCTTCGTCCCCGATCAACAGCAGTCAACATGGGTGCATGAACCAGGTGCTTTCTGAGGAGGCCCGTACGCAGCAACACTTTCTGAACTGTTGTTGAGAACATATTGTTGGCAGTCCCGTGGTTGATACGGGCGATCAGTTGCTCAACAGTTGCACGTCCGTTCGCCCGTAAACATCTCAGCAGGCGTCGTTCAGCCCCATAATCTAAGATCCTTGGTGCACCACATTCACCTCGGCGCCGGTATTGAATAGCGGTATTTGGCATGCACAGCGTAGTTTAACCACAGCGGCACGCGAACGGTTTGAAAACTTAGCCTCTTCGGAAATGCTTCCACCCTTCGTCCGAAAGTCAATGAGCATCCCCTTTTGGACGTTAGATAAATCGCTCTGTATCCGCGTTACGACAACGACTGCACTGTTTACTCGTCATCCGGCACGCTTTATGTACCCTCCGCTGCCAGTGCTGTCATCTGCCGTCTGTAAGTGGTTACTGCACGTCGATGTCGAACATAAGCGGTGGTCACGTTAAATTGACTGGACCGTTAGTTAGTGAGGGCAGATAGCGTGATCCCAGGTAAAACGTTTTTTATGTATCATCAAAAATCTCCAACATAGCTGTGATACATCAGGTAGCTAATTAAAGCTACCGCGAACGCAAACGCAAACAATGGGAATGAACAGGTCTTTCGTGGCTGTTGATATACTTTCCGGGATGTGAGGTCGTGGTCCAAGAACTTTTCTGCTCCTGTTCAACCAGGCAACCACCAAGTGAAGTTTTCGGATACCGAAGTTTTATCTTCAACGTTAAATTACTATCCACGGCTATATAGAGAAGCTATTGAAATTTATAAACATCACGATAATTTTAATAGGAAAGAGGAGGCTATGAAACTTAGCGATATATGGACAGTGGCTCTACAAAATTGCTAACAATTTTTATCTTTGACAAGGTGGTAATCGATAGTCAAACTTATCGTTGCTATAGATTATCACTGCTCATCACGTGTCACCTGAACCACGCCCCCCTTTCTCACAATGTATAAGTCGCTCTCAGATACCCGACCAGTCAGTCGGCAAGACTCAGCGGAGCAGCGCCTCTGAGGAAGTCCAGCGCAGTCCTGGACGAAACGTAAGGAGCAGAAAAGTTCTTGGACCACGGCCTCACATCCCGGAAAGTATATCAACAGCCATGTCACCCGGTCGTGAAAGCCTTCATTCTACAACAGGTCTTTCGTTTATTTTTAATTTTAATCAGCTCAATAGTTTCATATTCTTCCATGTTGTGCTGTGAATATCTGGACCTTAGGAGCACCTACGACACCTGTATTCTTCAATCAGCAACATAAAATTTTTTCGTTTGGCTGTTGAAGTCATCCACTTGTAAGGGATGAGACCATCCACTCTTGGCATGTAATAATTCCACGGAAACGTCCTGGTCGCTAAAAACTTTATTTACGACACGTTTCGAGTAATCTTCATCATCAGATAAAATATACTTAGGAAAGCTCATACAAGTGAGCAATACAAGGAAAACGTACAATCTCATGTGCAGTTGCCGTTAGACGTATTTGCAAAAGGAAGATTTTTCTGTTTAGCAAACGTGACAAAAAGCAGATTTCGGAGTACTTGACGGCTCAACGCAAAAGTTTTGGCTCAAGTATAGATAGTGTTGAGGATCAGTGGACAAAGTTCAAAGCCATCATAAATACGCATTAGATGAGTATGTGCCAAGCAAGATCGTAAGAGATGGAAAATAGTTACCGTGGTACAACAACCGAGTTAGAAAACTGCTGCGGAAGCAAAGGGAACTTCACAGAAAACGTAAACACAGCCAACGCCTTGTAGACAAACAAAAAATACGAGAAGCGAAATGTAGTGTGAGGAGGGCTATGCGAGAGGCGTTCAATGAATTTGAAATTAAAGTTCTATGTTCTGACTTGGCAGAAAATCCTAAGAAATTTTGGTCTTATGTCAAAGCGCTTGGTGGATCAAAACAGAATGTCCAGACACTCTGTGACCAAAATCGTACTGAAACAGGATGACAAACTAAAGGCCGAAATACTAAATGTCTTTTTCCAAAGGTGTTTCACAGAGGAACACTGCACTGTAGTTCCTTCTCTAGATTCTCACACAGATGAAAAAATGGTAGATTTCGAAATAGATGACAGAGGGATAGAAAAACAATTAAAATCGCACAAAATAGGAAAGACCGCTGGACCTGATGGGATACCAGTTCGATTTTACACAGAGTGCACGAAGGAACTTGCCCCCCTTCTTGCAGCGGTATACCATAGGTCTCTAGAAGAGCGTAACGTTCCAAAGGACTTGATAAGGGCACAGGTCATCCACGTTTTCAAGAAGATTCGTGGAACAGATGTGCAGAACTATAGACCTATATCTCTAACGACGATCAGTTGTAGGATTTTGGAACACGTATTATGTTCAAGTATAATTACTTTTCTGGAGACTGGAAATCTACTCTGTAGGAATTAGCATGGGTTTCGAAAAAGTCGGTCGTGTGAAACCCAGCTCGCGCTATTCGTCCACGAGACTCAGAGGGCCATAGACACGGGTTCACAGGTAGATGCCGTGTTTCTTGACTTCCGCAAGGCGTTCGATACAGTTCCCCACAGTCGTTTAATGAACAAAGTAAGAGCATATGGACTATCAGACCAATTGTGTGATTGGATTGAAGAGTTCGTAGATAACAGAACGCAGCATGTCATTCTCAATGGAGAGAAGTCTTCCGAAGTAAGAGTGATTTCAGGTGTGCCGCAGGGGAGTGTCATAGGACCGTTGCTATTCACAATATACATAAATGACCTTGTGGATGACATCGGAAGTTCACTGAAGCTTTTTGTGGATGACTCTGTAGTATATCGAGAGGTTGTAACAATGGAAAATTGTACTGAAATACAGGAGGATCTGCAACGAATTGGCGCATGGTGCTGGGAATGGCAATTGAATGGCGCTGAGCACTATGGGACTTAACATCTGAACCGAGCGGGGTGGCGCAGTGGTTAAACACTGGACTCGCATTCGGAAGGACGACGGTTCAATCCCGCGTCCGGCCATCCTGATTTAGGTTTTCCGTGATTTCCCTAAATCACTCCAGGCAAATGCCGGGATGGTTCCTCTGAAAGGGCACGGCCGACTTCCTTCCCAATCCTTCCCTAATCCGATGAGACCGATGACCACGCTGTCTGGTCTCCTTCCCCAAACCCACCAACCAACCAACTTAACATCTGAGGTCATTTGTCCCCTAGAACTTAGAACTACTTGAACCTAACCAACCTAAGGACATCACACACATTCATGCCCGAGGCAGCATTCGAACCTGCGACCGTAGCAGTCGCGCGGTTCCGGACTGAAGCGCCTAGAACCGCTTGGCCACCGCGGCCCGCGGCAATTGAATCTCAATGTAGACAAGTGTAATGGGCTGCGAATACATAGAAAGAAAGATCCTTTATCATTTAGCTACAATATAGCAGGTCGACAACTGGAAGCAGTTAATTCCATAAATTATCTGGGATTAGGCATTAGGAGTGATTTAAAATTGAATGACCATATAAAGTTGATGGTCAGTAAAGCAGATGCCAGACTGAGATTCATTGGAAGAATCCTAAGGAAATGCAATCCGAAAACAAAGGAAGTAGGTTACAGTACACTTGTTCGCACAATGCTTGAATAGTGCTCACCGGTGTGGGATCTGTACCAGATAGGGTTGATAGAAGAGATAGAGACGATCCAACGGAGAGCGGCGCGCTTCATTACAGGATCATTTAGTAATCGCGAAAGCGTTACGGAGATGATAGATAAACTCCAGTGGAAGACTCTGTAGGAGAGACGCTCAGTAGCTCCGTGCGGGCTTTTGTTGAAGTTTCGAGTACATACCTTCACCGAGGAGTCAAGCAGTATATTACTCCCTGCTACGTATATCTCACGAAGAGACCATGAGGATAAAATCAGAGAGATTAGAGCCCACACAGAGGCATACCGACAATCCTTCTTTCCACGAACAATACGAGACTGGAATAGAAGGGAGAACCGATAGAAGTACTCAAAGTACCCTCCGACACACACCGTCAGGTGGCTTGCGGAGTATGGATGTAGATGTAGATGTAGATGTAGAAGATGTTACTTTGAGATCTCGCATGCCAGACGCATTACATTCTCTTCACACCACTCCATCGCTCACGCAACTCATGTCAACAACAGAAGTAGACAAGACTGCCTCCGAAAGCTTTGTGTGCTGCCAGCGCCGAAGCGGAGAGGCACCATCTGCATATTGATGGTTTTATAATAGACGGACAGCCAGCAAAACAGAAGAGAACACTAGCGAATGCGATTACAACCGAATGATGTTAGTTCGCGCTCGCTTTCTATTTACACAGGAGAGAACTCCCATTCGTTGATACTCATCTGCTTGTGTTCAGTGGTTTAATGCTGTGTTATAGGCTTTTAATTCGAAAATTGCGCTGAAATGCTCATATTGGGGATTGAATGTGATAAAATTTCCCTTGGTCTGACCCGCACCACAATTTCAGTGTAGGCGTCTAGGACCCTAGCGCAGAAAGAGCAACAACGTTTACCTCTGTCGTGGTACAGGTGCGGTTGTGACGTATCAGGTCAAAGGACGGGTCGCGCGTGCGTCAGCAGATGAAGATACTCGCCTCGCCTCGACTCTGCGGTGAGTTTTGTTAGGTTCTGGGAACGCTCGTGACTGCGGGTCAGGTCAGGCGTCCCCCCCCCCCCCCCCCCCCAGCTGAGAACTGGCATCGCTACTTACGACTCAACTCAAGGTTTCCCCGCACACTTTTACCCAACATTCAGCACCTGTTGCGCTACTGCCCGATCTTATCTGACGCTCTGTTGGAAGAAGCTGACATTTTACATTTGCGACTCGTGCCTGATGTAGCTGACTTGCATCGGTAATCTGGGAACCACGTTACAGAGCGCATTATTCGTTGTATCGTACGTCAACTTCTGCGATGTTCGCTAACCATTGGGAGTGGAGGAGCCATGCCATAGAGCGATTGCACTCGTTCTGCGGTCTACCATACACTGTCCATCGACTCTGTAGTCTGCAGTTTGTTACATTGCCATTTCGAACTGCATCTACAAAGATACATCGCTCCTACTGTACAGTGAGCAAAGGGTTTATCGTGCCAGCATTATCCATTTTCTGTCTGTAAAGAGCGAGGAAGAATGTGTTCTCATGCCTCTGTACACGCCCTGATCTCTTATCATCATGCCTAGGCGAGAAATACGGCGGTAGCACGAACTTCCTTGAATACAGTTTCTCTAAACCTACCCAACAGTGTTTTGAAACAGCTGCGCCGTCTTTCTTCCAAGAAATCTCATTTAATGTGAGGTTTAAAGCTTTCCCGGCGTACTGATTGTTCCATAAAAACTCGGGAGAACTACCGGATGTCAGTAACGTCCTGCCACGATATTTCGGCGCAGAGTCTTCTGGCCATCTTCAGGTGAGTACCACTGTCGTACCCGTCAGGTCCAGTGGACTTTCCTCTTTTGAATGATTTCAGTTGCTTTTCTATTCCTTGGACACTTATTTCGATGTCAGCCATTTTTTCGTTCGTGTCAGGATTTAGAGAAGGAACTGCAGTGCGGTCTTCCTCTGTGAAACAGCTTTGGAAAAAGGTATTTAGTATTTCAGCTTTACGCGTGTCATCCTCTGTTTCAATGCCATTATCATCCCAGAGTGTCTGGATATGCTATTTATATCCAGTTACTGATTTAACGTAAGACCAGAACTTCCTAGGATTTTCTGTCAAGTCAGTACATAGAATTTTACTTTCGAATTCACTGAACACTTCACGTATAGCCCTCCTTAGGGTAACTTTGACATCGTTTAGCTTCTGTTTGTCTGAGAGGTTTTGGCTGCGTTTAAATTTGCAGCTCGGGTTTTCAGCCAAGTTGTCGCGTCATGTTTTCGCAACGTCTCGACGAGTTTCCTACTAGCCATCGTCAATCGAAACTGTCACACAACATATTTCATGAAATTAGACACACTTTCCCTTTGGTCAATGTCGTCGATCTATTACTCTTCATCATAACTGCAGATAATATTCAGTATTACCAGTTAATTGCTTCTTCTCCCACCTTTTTTGTTCTTGGTGAGGGCCTTGCTATTTTCCTGCAGATCTGGAAGCATCCAAAGTGGCTGGGGCGACATGTTTACTGAAAGGTGCTAGGAGAGGCCGTATATGTTTTCAGTGTCTCCCAGCACAGTTATTCGAAAGAAAAATTCGCTTCACCCAATCCCTAACTTCGGGCAGTTTAGAGAGAATCTGTCAAAAAAACAGTATTATCCAAGACGTTGGGAAGAATCCTTTCAGGAAAAATCAAATTCTAAGCGAGGTTATACCTTTCAGAGACGGTGCAGCATGAGAACTACTGTTTGCCTCGGCAGCTATGCCACAGCAGAATGTTCGTTTTAAATCTTTGCAGAATGCAAAATTTCCAATTCGCCAGCTACAGACTTTGGCCGTGAAGTGAGAGAGGATTTTTGTTTGGTCCTCGCGTCATGGCGCCATTAGTTAATAATAGCAAAATCGGCAGGAGTAGGAGTTTGTTCAACTTATTTACAAAGTTATTGCTGAATGAAACTGGTAATTGTCTGCTACACCTGGCCAGCAGGGTTACTCTTGCCAAGTTTCAGAGCATGAATACAAAAACTCTTGCCACTGGTGGATCGAAAAGTAAACACACGTGCGGACTGGAGTTCAATTATGCTCCATTTTTTTCCCCTTTAACCCACTAACCATTCTTGCAGCCACTGGACATCACGATTTATTCTCAAAACTATGCTTTTATCGTGCTCAACCACCTGTGCCAAGGTTAGAGTTCACTGTTATAATACCTTGTCCATTTATTAAATGTTCAATATAGGCTGCTACAGCCGTTGTCACTGTCCATAAAATTCTTCAGAGTACTTGATTGCAATGTCAATACGTAAAATTTCTCCTCCATTTCGGCCACTGTCGAAGACGGCCTTTCTTAGGGTCTTTTGCTTACTGTTCGCAACAGTGACCGAAACGTTGGAGGAATTTTGCATATTGACAATGTGGCCACATATCCTGAAGAATTTTATAGACTCTATTAAATGTTCGTTTCCGTATTTCTTATGTTGAAACTTTATGATAATAAACCTGGTTGTTATAGTGACTGCCTGCTTCTGTTATAGACAAACGATGTGTGGTATGGTACCCGTATTTTAATGCTTGATTAAACCACACCTGTTAATTATCATTCAATAAGACGATCGGTTCGCACTACATTTTAATTTTCTTAATATCTTCACGGTTTTATGGGGATTTTTCCATATCTGTAGCTCACCAGAGACAGGACTGTAACATGTTGTGGCTACTTAAACAGCTCAAATGGCGCCACACAAGATTACTATTAGAAAACTTGCGTCTGCGCACATTTCCTCCGCCTCAAGCTCTATTATAGAGACGCATATCGACGATGGAAAGTTCAAGGAAACTAAAAGCACACTTGGCAATAGCGGTGCTTCAGCAGGAGACACTACCTTCGATGCTAGTTTTAGCAAAGAGTATGTAACTACACGACCAGACTGCGACGGTCCGCCGGCTCTGCTCTACGGAGAACCGTTGACAAGGTGCTGTAGTTGGTCCCAATGGAAACGTCTGACGCGGTGGGACGCTGTTACTTCAGGGGATGGATTAAGACGTGCAGTGTGACGTAGCAGTTAAAGTCGCTGGCTGGCGTGTTATAACCTTACCATCAGTAGTTATTTAGTATTTATCCTTTCTGGAATGATTCTAAAATATTTTACGTTTGTAGTGTCTGCACATTCGGGAATATTCGATGTCTGTATAAATGCCAGTATTCGACCAGCATTCTGAAGTGTTAGATGTTTGAATAAATAGCTATATTCTCCGTTGAGGAGGTAAATTCTCTTCTCCCTGTACGTCGGTGCAAGTAATAAACGTATTTTCAGTTTTAAGTATTGTGCTTCATTGACAACTGGGCCTTCGGTTTTGGAGTTGATTGTGGTTTCAAAGTGACATTATTGCCCATAAATTTGTTTCACTTGTATAGTACCTCTAAATATTGCTTCCACATGCTCTTTTTTCTTTCTTTTTTGATTTATCTGACTGATAGCCCAAGGCTAGTTTCTCTCCTGCGCAAACCCCTTCATCTCAAAGTAGCAGTTCAGCCTACACCCTCAGTTATTTGTTGGACGTATTCCAATATGGCCGGCCGATGTGGCCGAGCGGTTCTAGGCCCTTCAGTCTAGAACCGCGCGACCGCTACGGTAGCAGGTTCTAATCCTGCCTCGGACATGGATGTGTGTGATGTCCTCAGGTTAGTTAGGTTTAAGTAGTTCTAAGTTCTAGGGGACTGATGACCTCATTTGTTAAGTCCCATAGTGCTCAGAGCCATTTCAACCATTTTTTTTATTTCAATATGAGTCTTCCCCTACAAGTTTTACCCTCCACAACTTCCTATAATACCACGAAAGTGGTTCCCTGATGTCTTAACACATGTTCCTATCACCTGTCTCTTCTTATTGTCAGTGTTTTCCGTATGTTTCTTTCTTCACCGATTCTGCAGAGAACCTACTCATTCCTTACTATATCGGTTCAGTTAACTTTTCAATTTTCTTTGGTAGCACCACATCTAAAACGCTTCGATTCTCTTCTGTTCCGACTTTCCCATAGTCCGCAACTGACTCCCACACAATGCTGTGCTTCAAACGTACGTTCTCAGAAATACTTCCGCAAATTAAGGCCTGAGCTTGATATCAGTAGTCGTATTTTGGCCATGAATGTCCTCTTTGCCTGTGCTAGTCTTATTTTTGTATTTTCCTTGCTTCGTCCTATGTGTGGTATTTTGCTTCCTAGGTAGCTGCATGCCTTAACCTCGTCTGCTTTGTGGTTCCTAATTTTCATGTCAAGTTTGTCGCTAGTATCATTTCTACACCTTTTCATTACTTTCGTGTTTCTTCCGTTCAGTCTGAATCTGTGTTCTGTATTCAGTCAACTGTTCATTCCATTCAATAGTTCCTGTAATTCTTCTTCACACTCAGTGAGGATGACAACCTCATCTGCTAATCTTATCATTGCTATGCTTTCACCCTGAATATTAACCTCATCCTTGAACCTTTCTTTTACATCCGCCATTGCTTCTTCGATGTATGGACTGAGCAGCAGAGGCGAAAAACTGCATCCCTGTCTTACACCCTTTCGAACGTGAGCACTTCCTTCTTGATATTTCAGTCTTACTATTCCCTCTTGTTTCTTGTACATATTGTGTGTTACCCATCTTTCCCTTTAGCTTATTCCTATTTTCTTCTCGCACCATTGTTGACCGTCTTTTCCAGGTTGACAAATCCTATGTATCTGTTTAGATTTTCAGCTTTGGTTCTGTTCTCAAGTGCAATGTTCAGAGTTACCTCTCTGTTGCCTTTACCTTTCCTAAAGCCAAACAGAGCGTCGTATAACAGTTCTGTATATTATTCGTGTCAGCAACTTGGATGCATGAGATGTTGAGCTGACTTTGCGATAGTTCTCTTACTTATCTGGCTTCGTCATCTGCGGAATTGTGTGGGTGATGTTTTTACTTAAGTCTGATTTCATATCGCCAGTCCTATAGACTCTACACATCAAACTGAACAGTCATTTGATTACCACTTTCCTCAATGATTTTTAGGAATTCCGATGGTATGCTATCTATAATATCCTCCTTACGGGACCGCTAATGTTTCAAATCTGCGTTAAACTCTGAGTAGTTCTGCATCGCCTACGTCTCCCCTGTCGACTCCAGTTTCTTCTTCTATCAGACAGCTCCTCTCCCGTGCAGAGACATTTAGTGGACTCTACACATGTATCTGCTCTTTGTTCTGCTTTTAACAGCGGAATAATCTTGCACTCCTGCTGCCTCTGCTTCACTGAACACTGTTTTGACTTTTCTATGTGCTAAATCAGTCTTTCCTATGACCATTTACTCTTCGATTTCCTCTTCGATTTCTTCCCATTCCTCCTGCAGCAATCCGCTTTGGCTTCCCTGTACTTGTTATTGATTTCATTCCAAAATGACTTAAATTTCTGTATTCTTTCCTTTTCATGGGTATTTTTGTTTATCTTTCTTCGACATATGTAAGAATTTCTCCGATTCCGAAAGGTTTCTTCGCATTACTTTCCTTGTACCTGTATCTGTCCGTCCAGCTTCAGTGACTGCCGTTTTTAGAGAAGTCCATTCATCTTCTACTGAACTACCTACGTAGGTATCACTATCGCAGTATCTACAGCCTTAGAGAAACTTCAAATGCATCTCTCATTCCTGATTGCTCACTTCTTTTTATCTTCAGTTTACTATTCATCGTTATTAAATTGTGATCAGAATCTGTATACGTTCCTGGGTACGTCTTACATTCCGCTAACTGATTTCCTAGTCTCTGTCTCACCATGATGTCCACCTCCACAGCTAAGTAGTCAGCGAAGATGAATGCCATGTGGGGGACCCACCTTCGATTCCCGATACAGGTATTTTTCGTTGGTGGCATGCTTGGTACGAGGTGCACTCAGTCTCTCTACGCGGTGCTTCTTGACTGAAGAGCAGCGGCTCCATAGTCTGGAAAGTCGGCTAAACGGCCGGGAGAGCGATGTGCCGACGACGGACGACGTGCCCCTCCGTACCGCGTCTGCAGGACGCTACAGGCCGATGGATGACGTGGCGGCCGCGCGGGATCAGCCGAGCGGTCTTGGCCGCTGCAGTCATGGACAGTGCGGCTGGTCCCGGCGGAGGTTCGAGTGCTCCCTCGGGCATGGGTGTGTGTGTTTGTCCTTAGGATATTTTAGGTTACGTAGTGTGTAAGCTTAGGGACTGATGACCTTAGCAGTTAAGTCCCATAAGATTTCACACACATTTGAACATTTTTTGACGTGGCGGTCGGTCGGCATCACTTTGACCGTCAGGGTCTGAACTAGGACATCGTTAGCTCGTTTATCATTCTCTCGTCCCCAGTTCGTTTTCTTGGATACCTCCTTCTCTTACCATTTTTGAGCAGTGTATTCGCTATTACTGTCTGAAATTTATTGTAGTATTCAGTCTTCCTCTTGTCTCATTCATACTATCGAGTCCATATACGCCAGTGACTTAGTTTCCTTCCCTACTACATTCTTCAAATCACACATGCTTATTACATTTCCGCCTACCTTTACACCATCCATTTAGTGTCCTCAGTTGTTTATCTCTATTTTCTACTTGTGACATCGGCACGTATACCTGCATCTACTCAGTAGCACCTGTACTCCGCAAACCACCTTACCGTGTGTGTTGGAGGGTACTTCGTGTGCATGTCCCAATCGCGAATAGTTCGCGGGAAGAACGATTGTCGATAAGCCTACGTGTGACCTCAAATCTCTCTAATCTTCGTGGGATTTTCTCGAGATGTAAGTAGAAGGAATTAATTTATTGGTTGACTCTTCCAGGAAGGTACGCTCTCTGATTTTCAGTGGTAAACCACACCGTGATGCATTCAATTCTAATGAGAATAATCTCGTCACTGAACTGTTCATAAATCTCTCTGCGACTTACCCTCTTGTTTCTCACGAACCTTCTCCTTTACACCATTCTCTGCTGCTCTCGATATTGCCCTATATTGATGTGACCAGAAACCCTCGTCCTCTTCCTATTTCACTTCACTGACTCCCATCATATTTATATTGAGCCTTTGCTTCTCCTGTTTCAAATTTTCTAGCTTCCCTGCCACATGAACACTGCTAACGTTCCACTCACCGATTCGTAGGTTGTTACTCTTTCGTTGGTTACTCAATTTTTTTCTCATGTCAACTTCCCTTTGGCGGCCCTCTCCCGGAGATTTAGGTGGGAGATAAGCCGTAGTTTCTTTTACTAATAGAGAGATCATCACGATATTTTCAGTTACACACCACTTACCCTGTCGATAGACATGTGTTTTTAAGGCAGTGGTTCCATTGCCTCACGCCATTTTAGGGACAGTTTTTCACCCCAACGGGAATATAGTGCCACAAAAACACGTCCACGCCCCCTCCCTCTTTGACAGGCCTTTAGTAGAATGAGCATGACCCGTTATACCGGGAGTCATCGGACGCCACAACTAACGATTCTTTAATTGTCTGGGATCGAATGCGGGACCCCGACGTTACGGTTACTAATCAAAGATATTACCCCCAGGCGACTTTTTTTCGGGTTTAAGAGAAACCAAAGTACGATGCATTATATTAATAGTTGGCACTTGTTCTCTGACATACAACCGTGCCTTATTTACTGGTTAAGAATCAGGATTGTAGCGTATGATAGTTCTGAACGACATAACAAAATAATCAGTGCTGTGTCAGTTGTGATATGTTTGTGACCTTTCCTATGTATGCATCTATTTTTTTATGGAGAGATAACGGCCTAAACAGACATCCATTGTGAGTTAGTATTACAAAATACGTAGCACATGAACAGCAGATAATGATAATAGTAGCAATGATAACAACAACAGATACAGAACCAAAATCCATAGAAACAGAAGTAAGTAAACAGAAGTAAGTAAAAGGTAACGAGTTTCTTAGAGAAACCGCACAGCAGCATGGGCTAGAAAATATTGCAATAGATGAAAGAGCTAGCACAATGGAAAGAGTATATGGTTTGTATTGTGATGGTACAATTACAAAACTAGCAAGAGGGTCGCATTTATTCTTTTTTTACAAAAGACTTTCGTGTCTGAGATACTAGGGCGTGCTGAAAAGTAATGCCTCCGATTTTTTTATCTGAAAACTCTTGAAGATTTCTAAATAAAACATACGTTATTAACATTCTACATCTTTGTTCTTCATTTCTGCATATTTGCAGCCATCTGCCGTCAGAGGGCTCCGAACTGTAGCGTGTAATGTGGCGGTGTGCAAAGTAACTACGTCGGGGTGTCAGAGAAGAGCGTGCTGTAATCGAGTTTCGAATTGGGAGAGTTCATCCACACATGGAGCTTGACAATGCTGACGTCTGCAACAATTAGACACCTTGAGTTCAGTGCCGTCGATCATCCTCTGCATAGTCCCGGCTTGTCGCCAAACAATTTTCATCCATATTACTTATTTACCAAAGAAATTCGCCAGGCAGTCGTGCAAATTGAGAAATTATTTTATTTTATTTTCGGCAGTTCAGTATGCCATCTTCAGGCCCCGTATGCCCCTCTAAAAAATAACAGGTGTTCGCATACTGGGGCTATCTGCTTTTGCATGTCGTGAATTCTCCAGTACTACAGTTACAGTTAGGCCTTCGAAGGAAGCACTTGAGAATTCACGACAACCAAAAACAGATGGCCGTAGTATGCAAATACCGATAATTTTTTAGATCAGTATATGGGGCCTGAAGATGGCATATTGAACTGCCAAAACTGGTAGTGAAAGAAAGAAGAATAGCTTCTCAATTTGCACGGCTGTTTAGCGAATTAGTTTCTTAAATATTTGACCAGCCGCTGTCCCACGACCACAGTGGATCAACAGATATTCTCATCCGTTTCCAAAACTTAAAGAATACCTTCGAGGACCTCACTTTGACAGTGATGAAGCGGTGCAAGCACAGGTGAGGTTGTAGCTTCGTCAACAAAGTCAGACATCCTGCCATGATGGTATCAACAAACTTGTCTAGCATTGGGTAAAAAGTGTTCGTCGCCAGGATGACTATGTTGAAAACTAAATGTATAGACATGAAGAATGAAGATGTAGAAAGTTAACAAAGATAGTTTTATTTAAAAAGCTTTAAGAGTTTTCACATAAAAAATTCGGAGACATTACTTTTCAGCATAACCTCGTAGTTGTTCACATAACTACGCTCGTACTATGGCTCTGTAAAATCTTTATTAGGGACACTAATACAAGTTGCTTCTCCACAGAGATATTAGGAATGTATCACGTTATATGCATTACAAATTCTTTTAGGGTGCTGTAGCTTGATAGAGGGCAAGGAGATGAAATAAGCTACTCGCTAAATATGTACTAACGTGGCTACTTAAAAAAAAAAGCCTACATAAGAAAATGCCTTCCGTCTCAGTGGCTGTGGGTCGGTACATACAAAAGACTGTTAATACAAACAAAAAAGTATTAATAAAGTATCTAATCGAGAAGGCATCCATGGGAGAGTAAAAAAGAAATAAGGGACAACGTGGACTGAAAAAAGGAGAGTGTGACATAGGGATAAGATTAAGGTGTACAAGAGAAAAGGAAGTATGGGTAAGGTTAAAAATAAGATGGAATAAATAAATAGGGATCAGAAAAGTATGGAAGGGTTGCCAATGTAATGGAGATAGTGGTTTTCTGTTTGACAGATGAGGTATTTGTCTTATTTATGGAAATTAGAATAATTTTGATTATGCCGTCACGACGTTTGTGAGTGAGTTTTTTTGTGGGTTGCTGCAGGTGATCACACTAGCGTGTGGTGGCCGCTTGTTGTGCGTCTGCAAACAGCGGGGCAGCCCTGCCAGGCGAGAGCCCGAGACACGACTTCCGCAGTGCTATTAGATGATTAATGGCGCAGCTAATGACCACCGTGCCGCCCGCGTCTGTCAGATGGGCTTTCATAAGCAGCGGGTCGTATAAATCATGGAAACGGAAAAAGCAGCATTTCATTTTTGCTAGCGAAGGGTTGTAATGGCATAAGAAAAGCAGGGAAGATGCGAAAACTGGCCGATTATTCACGGCTGTGATCACGTACCGCGAAATGCCGACTACGAAGCAAATAAACCCGTGAGGCAAATGGGGAGGTGAAAATGAGGAAGTAATCAACGATTCTGCGCTTGCAGATTATTTTTGAAGTTTAACCCATTCAGACCTGAATTTTTTTCTGGAGGCAGCAAATTTTTCTCTCAGTGGTAATGCTCTTAGGTGATTTTTTAAGTATTTTAGATGCAAGACTTATACAAAAATATGTACCCATTTTCAAAACATACCTTGCACACTTGCCTTTATTTTATGGATTAAAATAATTAATTATGAAATTTTCTCTATTGTAATAAATAGTAAAATGGCCATTAAATAATTACCACGCCAAATAACAATAAGAATATTCAATTATGCAGTGGAACATAGCGAACCGACCACATCCTGTGTATTCTGGTGGTCACAAGCTGCTGCGCATTGCTACATTGACTTGCTGATATTTTCATAGAGATGCCATACAGCTAGCAGCAGTTGTGCATGATGAAAAGGTCAAAATTCACAAATGTGTACCTCATGTTTCCACTGGGAAAAATACTTATGTTTCAGCTAAGACTCAATAAAAGTTAATGTACACAATTGTAGATAAAGAGTCTGAAAGGGTTAATGTTCATCAGTGACACTAGTGTACGGTACTGTAAATGTGAGCAGATAGTTCTCGCATACGTAAATGTGGTGATGATGGCGATACTCCCAGCTCAGAAAGTGTACTCTTCAGCACTGTATGTAACTAGAATAAAAATAAGTTGAAGATGAACTGCTACTTATGTACACTACTGGCCAAGAAAATTGCTACACCACGAAGATGACGTGCTACAGACGCGAAATTTAATCGACGGGAAGAAGATGCTGTGATATGCAAATGAATAGCTTTACAGAGCATTCACACAAGGTTAGCGCCGGTGGCGACACTTACAACGTGCTGACATGAGAAAAGTTTCCAACCGATTTCTCATACACAAACAGCAGTTGACCGGCGTTGTCTGGTGAAACGTTGTGATGCCTCGTGTAAGGAGGAGAAATGCGTACCGTCACGTTTCCGACTTTGATGAAGGCCGGATTGTAGCCAACGCGATTGCGGTTTATCGTATCGCGACATTGCTGCTCGCGTTGGTAGAGAGCCAATGACTCTCAGCAGAATATGTAATCGGTGGGTTCAGGAGGGTAATACGGAACGCCGTGCTGGACCCCAACAGCCTCTTATGACTAGCAGTCGAGATGACAGGCATCTTATCCGCATGGCTGTAACGGATCGTGCAGCCACGTCTCGATCCCTGAGTCAACAGATGGGGACGTTTGCAAGACGACAACCATCTGCGCGAACAGTTCGACGACATTTGCAGCAACATAGACTATCAGCTCGGAGACCATGGCTGCGGCTACCCTTGACGCTGCATCACAGACAGGAGCGCCTGCGATGGTGTACTCAACGACGAACCTGGGTGCACAAATGGCAAACCGTCATTTTTTCGGATGAATCCAGGTTCGCTTTTACAGCATCATGATGGTCGCATCCGTGGCGACATCGCGGTGAACGCACATTGGAAGCGTGTATTCGTCATCGCCATACTGGAGTATCACCCGGCCTGATGGTATGGGGTGGCATTGGTTACATGTCTCGGTCACCTCATGTTCGCATTGACGGCATTTTGAACAGTGGACGTTACATTTCAGATGTTTTACCACCCGTGGCTGTACCCTTCATTCGATCCGTGCGAAACGCTACATTTCAGCAGGATAATGCACGACCGCATGTTGCAGGTCCTGTACGAGCCTTTCTGGGTACAGAAAATGTTCGGCTGCTGCCCAGGCGTATCAAGGCCGTTATTACGGCCAGAGGTGGTTGTTCTGGGTACTGATTCCTCAGGATCTATACACCCAAATTGCGTGAAAATGTAATCACATGTCAGTTCTAGTATAATATATTTGTCAGATGAACACCCGTTTATCATCTGCATTTCTTTTTGGTTTAGCAATTTTAATGGCCAGTAGTGTAGTAAGAATCTTCCACTCACTTTGACTGCTTATTGACGGCTGACGACGTTGCCCGCCACGGATCTTCTACTGTGCACACAAACATTAACGCTGACCACTGCCGGCAGTTTTACAATGAGGTGGCAAAGGTCAAATGGGTCAAATGGCTCTGAGCACTATGGGACTCAACTGCTGTGGTCATAAGTCCCCTAGAACTTAGAACTACTTAAACCTAACTAACCTAAGGACATCACACACATCCATGCCCGAGGCAGGATTCGAACCTGCGACCGTAGCAGGCGCACGGTTCCGGACTGCGCGCCTAGAACCGCGAGACCACCGCGGCCGGCAAGCAAAGGTCATGGGATAGCGATTCGCACATATACACATGGCGGTAGCATAGTCTACACAAGGTGTAAAAGGGCAGTGCATTGGCGGAGCTGTCATTTGCACTCGCTTGACTCAGGTGAAAATGTGTCCGACGTCATTGCAGTCGCACCGACGGGCATCAACAGACTTTGAACGCGCGGTAGTAGCTGGAACTCGACGTATTGGACATTCCATTTCGGAAATCGGTAGGTAATTAAATACTCCGAGATCCACAGCGTCAAGAATGGGTAGAGAATATCACATTTCAAGCATTGCCTCTCACCACGGACAATACAGTGGCCGACGACATCCACTTACGGCCGAGAGTAGTGCCGTTTGTGTACAGATGTCAGTGCTAACAAGCAAGCAACACTGCACGAAAAAACCACAGAAATCGTATGTGACGTAAGACAAATGTATCCGTTAGGACAGTGCGGGGAAATTTGGCGTTAATGGCACAATATCACCCACAATACCTTTTCTGGGATTGTAACCATCTCGGTTGGATCCCAGACGACTGGAAAATCGTGTCCTGGTCAGATGACTCCCAATTTTAGCTGGTATGAGGCTACGTTGCGGTTCTAGTGTGGCACAGACCCCACGAAGCCTTGGACCCTCTTTATCAACAACTATTGTGTGAGCTGGTGATGGCCCCACAATGTTGTAGGACTAGGTCCATTTGTCCACCTGAACCGATCATTGACTACAAATGGTTATGTTCGGCTACTTGGAGACCATTTGCAGCCATTCTTAGACTTCATGTTCGTTAATAATGATGGAATTTTTACGGAGGACAACGCACCATCTCCCCGGGCCACAATCGTTCGCAATTGGTTTGAAGAACGTTGTGGACAACTCGAGCGAATGATTTGGCCACCTAGATCGCCCGACATGAATTCCATTTAACAGTTTGGGACATAATCGAGAGATCAGTTAGTGCATAAAATCCTACAGCGGTAAAACTTCCGCAATTATGGATGGCTGTAGAGACGGCATGGCTCAATGTTTCTGCAGGGGATTTCCAAAGACTTGTTGAGTCTACGCCGAGCTGCAGCATTATGCCACACAAAAGTAGGTCCGAGGCATTATAAGAGGTGGCCCATGACTTTTGTCATCGCACTGTCTGAATAGGAGACATTCACGTGTTCTTTCATGCCACTTCTGGTGGCATGACACCTGTGGGCTACGTGAACATTACTGTGGACCGCTACTTCCCTTCCTGCTTGATGTCTTGGCCACCTAGTTCGCCTGACAGGAATTCTATTATCTGGGACTCAACACGCCCACCAACAACCAGCCTGTAATTTATAGTATCTGTATGACCTCTGCGTAGACACGTACCTCCAGGAACGTACCAAGAATTTGTCGAACCCATGCCACGCAGAATCGCTGCTGTATCGCTTTTCGGTGATGGACAAACACTCTACCAAGTAGGTTGTCATAACATTACGGCTCAGGAGCGCGTAAGATTCGTCAATGAATGACCAACATCAGTCCGCATGCGACGGTGAGTTACGTTGCAAAGTTCCACGCACCTTGTGGTGTATCTCTTCTCACACACACGCCTCCTTGAAGATACTGAAATGCAGTTCTCAGCCGGAAAAACCGACATAAAAAACAGCTGCACATCTCGGAACCACAAGCTTCTCTAAAATTCGTTTTGTCGGTGGAAGAAATAGTTAAATGAAAGTATTTATGTGCGTAAAATTTCACTCTATTACGATAAGCTTGCATACGTCAGTCATTACCAAGCCTTACTCTAAACTGTACAAAGTGTGAATAGTCCACACGCACGCATCATTCATAACTGTAGCCAGTTTATGGTAATTGTTAATTCTACTTCCAAGAAAGTTTACAGATTGTCTCTTTCTCAACAGCTCACTCACCGCTGCTATAGTCAGTCTTTCATAACAAAATGTTCACGTTCGCGAGTAAACAACACGCCACACGAAATTTAGTTACTTAAAACGTCACTAAAAGCTGTGAATTTCTCACCGAGCATTAAATCGAATTCACTTCTACACATCACGGCACTTCTCAAACGTTTTGGTACAGAAATATCACAATATTAATAATTTTCATTGGAACTCAAGTCAGTAGGTCTGATCACTATGAGATCCAAGCCCCGAATCTACTCGTCACTCAAAAAAAAAAAAAAAAAAAAAAGTTTATAGTTCCCAAAATACGCTCGAATGTGCTACTTCTTATTAGCAGAGAAACATCACAGCCAATCGGTAAACAGTATCAAACCCGCTCATTCCAGTGCATATATACCGAACCAATCAAAATCTGTCACTGAATAACAACAGAAAATTAACGTAAATAAATTTTGAAAATCCACAGATGTCTACTTAATACCTCTTAACAAAACTACTTTACCGAAATCATAATCTCATTTTCCCGGTACCATAAACTGATGAAATAGTTAATAACAAATTCCTCGGGATGAATGACTAACACAAACGTCATTCTCGAACATTCTTCACGTAACCAGTTACTTCAGTATATAGTACAAAAGCTTTACGTAAAACATTACTTCATATTCACACTTTTATTCACTCTTATAACACAGCACAATTGTAGTAGTAATTAATAAACAATTAGAACATTAAACAAGCAGAACTGCAAATAACGATGATAGTATTTTGACTGCAGTTCACACAGTATCCGTCATCTACTGACTTTACCAGATCACATAGAAACTACATACACACACACCAGCATCTGACGCCACCTGTTATGCACGTGACTCGTACTGCAGGTCTTGTCATTACTGTATTGTCCCATCTAAATAGACACTACGTAAGGCGCTACGCCACACGCGCTCTTAATTTCTGCATTTACTTATTCTATTGCTTCATTTAGACCTCCTTGTGCTGTTTACACAGGGTAGTCAGAATCTGTAAAGCTTATAAGTGTCGCACGGGAGACTCTGCTGAGAAACAACTATTAAGAAAAAAAATTCGATACTTTGCGCCTTATCCGAATTAAGTGCATTGCCGTTAACCAACCAGGTTGTAACTCATGCAAATTCAAGCAGCCTTCCAGAGGCGGTGTCGTCAAACGAGTTCTTCCTTTGGCATGCTCAAACTGAACAAACGTAGCTTTTGCTCACCCAGCTTAAATTTATCACTTTCGAAAAAGGCACGTTTCAACTGATAATGAGCGCTCGAACAAGTGATAACTCACAGATCCACGCATTTTAGTGCGTGCTTGTGCTTGAATTTGCGCGCGCGACGCCTTGACTGGATAATTCAATGTAAAATAACTCGGAAACGTCGAAACCTATAGAATTTTTGCTATATAGTTATTTCTCAGTGCAGCCTCCCCTGCAACACCCTTCAGACTGTTTCTGACCACCCTGTACAATAGGTCCAGTTTTAAACGTTTTTTAAAAAGCTATTATGTGTTTCGATTGATTACAAAATTGAGTCTCAACATAGTGATAATAATAATAATAATAATAATGATAGTCGTGATAATAATGATGACTGAGTAATGGTAAAAGAACGTAAATGTCTACATCTTCGTAAATGTATTGTACGTCGAGAACAATAATAGTTGAGAGACTAAATGGGTATGTATTGGCTACGAGAAGAGAAATTGAAGCTTTAAAATGATTAATACAACTAGACAGGAAATTTTTAATAGGAACAGCCATTCTGTATTATGTTCTAAATAAGAGGGCTACTATCACCTCATAAAAATATGAGTGCATTTATTTATAAATGTGTATATGCTCTAGAACTGCGTCAGAGTACGTTACCGCTGTATATCTGGCGTGAAAATCCCTTTTTTGTGTTTGGAAACAGTGTGGGAAAAGCATCAGAGATGTTTATGGCACTGTACTACACTTCATGTGCTATGCTCCTCCCTCCCTCGCTGATATTATGATGCAGTCCTATTATCAGGATTCCTGTGGGACAAAAGCCTATGTTAGCATTAGCTTTTTGCAGTCTATGGTTCAAATGCGTCTGAGCACTATGGGACTCAACTGCTGAGGTCATTAGTCCCCTAGAACTTAGAACTAGTTAAACCTAACTAACCTAAGGACATCACAAACATCCATGCCCGAGGCAGGATTCGAACCTGCGACCGTAGCGGTCTTGCGGTTCCAGACTTTTGCAGTCTGTGAGCAACTCACTGTGATGTGCACTAATGGGTGTCACTATAACACATTCTTTTATCGTGATCATCCTTTTTATCACCATTTCTTTCCTTTATTTTTCCTCAGATTCCTTAACATTCTACTAACACTGCTATCGCTATATCCGTTCGTCCTCACCACTTTTATAGTTGTACTATTTTTTTTTCGTCTTCAACATTTATAAGTGGAAGCTATAGGGTCATTTGGCTTGCTGATCTAAAATGGTCCCGTTTGTACTTTTTTTTAGTTTAAGAAAGAAGACATTTTGAGTGGATCTATGTGTGTCGCTTTTCTGAATTTTTCAGGTAGTGTCTGCCATCTTTCGTAACTATCATGAGGTCTAGAAAAGTAACGATTATTTGAGTTCAACAGCAAATTCAGTTTCTGGGAGTGGGCACACATCTTTTCACATATAGTGCACACTTCGTCGTTATCCCAGTTAACAATTAGTGTCAAGTCACTGACGTATCTTCTCTGTCCTCTTCTTGCCTTGTCCCTTGTTTCTACGTGGTCCGCATGTTATATCGTCTTGGCAATTTTAGAGATAGTTAGTGGCTGGATGCCTTTCTGTCTCTAAGTTATGCCATCAACATATCTCCTGTATCATTTACGCCAGCATTTGTATCATAAAACTATTCTCCAGTCCGTTAATAAGAAAGATGAGCAAAAACCGTACACACTATAACTGACTTATTTTATTTGTCAAGAAGTTTTTATATACGCGGGTTGGAACTTCAATAGTGGCAACTATTTATTTACAGCTAGTACAAAATAGATACGTGTTTCAAAGTTTTATTGACCGTCAAAGTAGTCCCCAGCATTGTGTATAACCCGTTTCCAGCGATGTGGAAGTCGTAGGATACTCTTAGCAATGCCAGTTGTGTTGACAGTTCGAGTGGCACGGTCTATTTCCCGACGAGTTTGTAGCAGTTCTGAAGCGAATGCCGTGAAGTGTTTCCTTCAGTTTCTAAATCGAATTGAACTTACGAGGGCTTAAGTCAGGGGAGTGTACTATGTGGTATAGCACTTAGCAGCCCCATCAGTCAAACAAATCAGATACAACTTGCACTGAACGTGCTTGAGCATTGTCCTGCAAAATGATGGTCAGGTCCTGCAGAAAGTGTCATCACTTCTGTCTCTAAGCTGGTCGTAGGTTGTGTTCCAAAAATGAACACTTTGTCGGAGTAATCCAGAAGATAAATTCATGATTTCTCCTCATTAAGACCCACAGTTCTGATTGCTAGGAAATTCTGAATTCAGTCAGAGAGCTGATCCGACATTCCGAAAGATCGTGTTTTGTTGTCCAAGCAGCGGAGGAATTGAATGCCATCCGAAAATCAAGGAACGCGGCATCAGCTCGGGAGTTGTTACCTGCTGCCTTCTGTATCTCATGAACGAAGGGAGCTAGCGGAATTTCTCAAGATCACTATTTACAGAATCCTTATTGATTCCAACAGATGTGATTTTGATCTCCGAAGAGCCGGAGCATATGATCATAAAAAACTTCTGCAACAAACTGTCATCAGTGATGTAGATCTACAGTAAAGCGACTGTGTTGGAGGGCCTTTCGCGAGAACGGGAATGACGTGCCCCTTTTCCCATTCCCTTAGAGAACTTTTTGTTTGCTTCGAGAGCGTAAGTCCTTTTGTGTAATCTTAAAGAATCGTACCACTAGTAATTTCATCTCATGTTGTCATTTGCAGCAGTACCGTTGGAAACAACTTGTCTGCTTGCTGTTAGTGTTCAATTCGTCTTGGGTCCCTAAAACGGAGATAAAATGAAACAATCCGATTACTCCATGTAGGCTTTCACGGCCGGCGTCTTTATCAGTAAACTCTTCCGGGCTAAGTTGCCGTGGTCGATCTGTAGAACTTCTTCTCCCTGACGTTTTGTTCTCAACTACGGAGAACATCTTCCGAGGTGAGTCGACGACTGGCTGCTAGGAGGTTTTTTTTTTTTTTTACTTTATTGTTATTTTAACACCTGAACAATCAGGTAGGCTGGCAGCGGCATGCTACGCCGCTCTTCAGCCATAGTGGTAACAATAACAGTACAAGAACGGAGAATTAAAATGAATAGAGTGATGGGCAAAAATAGTTGTCACAGATACACAAAAAACACGGAGCCGTTCACACGCGACGATAACGACTGAAGACACGTTGACACGGCGCACATAACACTGATGAATCCGACGGCACAAGTGAATGTAGAAGCGGGACGGCGGACACTAAAAACACAAAACGACGTCACACACACGAGACACAGATGGCGATGATCTCCGGTACTGCTAGGAGCTGGGGCCGCTGCTTATATAGAGATCGTAGGGGGCGCCACCACACGTCACGTGGCGTCGATGTGCAGCTATCTCTGGCTATCGTCTGTTCTCTCGATTGCAGGCAATCGATTATCACGTGATTGATGCAACGTCGTCCGCCATATCTTACCCAATTTTAATCCTTCTTCTTTACGATTAAAATTCTATTGATGTTTGTGGATTTCAATTGCCTCTCTATACATACGTGTATAATAGTGCGACGTCCTCGCTAGCACGCTTGTTTCACCAAATTTTATTTCGTAATCTCCATCCTTAAAAACATGTTCCGCTACTGCCGATTTGTCGATATGTCCCAAGCGACAGTTTCTTTTGTGCTCCGTCAACCGTGTATTGATGCTTCTTTTTGTAGTTCCTATGCAAACCCTGCCACAACTACACGGAATTTTATACACCCCAGGGGTGGCTAGGGGGTGACGAGCATCTTTTGTTGATCTGAGGCATTCACTAATTTTCTTAGTAGGTCTAAAAATGGTCTCTACCTGAAACTTGGCTAGTACTTTCCCAATGCGATCCGTGATATTATGGATGAACGGAAGAAATACTTTTCCAGCTGATGGTTGTTGCTGTCTCTTATTTTTAGGCATTTTTCTATTTGGGTGAAGTGCCCGTCGGGCCACTGTCCATGCCCAGCTCTCCCCATCGCCTTCGCCATCACCGCCGCCACCGTCATCGTCGCCGTCGCCTTCACCGTCACCATCTCCAGCGCTGACTGCTGCGTCCACGCCGGGACCTGTCCCTTCCCACCACCTCCCTATAGCTCCTGTCCCTCATATCACCACCCGCCCTTCTGCCACCATTAAACGCCCTAGTGGCACCACCACCTCCTCCGCTCCCAAAAAGGCCCCGCCCCGTCCTCCTTCCCCCTCCCCCAGGGTGCCATTGATGTCTCCCCACCTGGCCCTGCTCCCTCCGACTCCTCCTACTCCTCCTCCCCCCCTCTTTATACAAATACCTCCTCTCCCGTCCCGATCCTTCCCTTCTCGAGGCCCGGAATCTCTCCCTCCTCCTCCGCCAACACTTCCCTGGTGCCCCCATGTCTCTCCTCACTCCCAGATGGGATTCTGTTCTCATCTCCTCCCCCAGCCCAACCCTCCATACTGACATCCTCTCCCGCCTCCCCATCATCCGTTTTGGCACCAACACCTCCCTCACCCCTGCTCCTTGTCCATCTCCTACCCGCCAACCCCAACCCCCGCATCGCCCGCCGACCTTCACCGCCGTGATCACTCGGCTCAGTCCGTCGATCACGGAGGAGGAGGTGTTAGTGGAGCTCAAGGCGCATCCCACACTGGAGGTGCGGGCGGTCCGCCGCATTTTCAACTCGGCCGGCCCCACCCGCCTTATGCGGGTTTTCTCCGAGGACGTCCCCGCCATTGACCAACTCCTGAAGGAGGGTGCCCTCCTCTTCAACCAGCGCTACAAGGTTGACCCCTCCTGGTCCCCTCCTCAATCCCTGCGCTGCCAGAGGTGTCTGCGCTATAACGCACACCCAACAGCTGAGTGCCGCGAGGCCCCCAACTGCCCGCATTGTAGGCAAGCGCACTTCCTCTGGCAGTGCCCTAACCTTCAATCCCCTCCCTCCTGCAATACCTGCAATCTCCCCCATCCCACCTACTCCCAAAAGTGTAAAGCCCAACTCCCTCCTACCACTCCTGAACTGACCGTACCTGTCCATCCTCTGGACGCCCCCACCCCTCCTGGCAATTCACTTCGTCCCCCCCCCCCCCCCCACCGCTGAGGACATCATCAGGTTCCTCACCATCGTCCTTCAGAATGTTCATCCCTTTCAGCGCCCCCACACCGTCCAACAGATCTCCCTCGCCGCCTGTTCCATTTTCCACCTCAAAATGTATGCCACCTACTCCAACAATCAGGCTCATTTCACCTTCTCCCGTCTTGACACCCTCGTCTAAATCCCTGTCACGGTGTGACAGCAATGTCTCCTTTTCAACAATATCTGCTCCCTTCCCGCCAACAAGAACCTCTTCCTGCACACCCTTACCACCCACCAGGTGGATGCCTTCCTCCTCAATGAAACCTTCCTGCAACCCCACCACTCCATCCACACCTCACCCTATCTCCTCCACCGCTCCGATAATCCCCTCCTAATTGCGCGTGGCGGAGTTGCCATTGGTCACCACCGCCAGATCCCTGTTCGGCTCCAACCTCTCCTTCCTGACCCCACCGAACACCTGATCCTTAGTCTCTTCTTCCCCGGCCTTACCATTACCTGAGCCACCATCTATGTCTGCCCCAACGCCCCTATTCCTTTCGACTTCCTCTCCCACATCGACCGTACGTTCTCCTCCTACGTGATCGCCGCCGACCTCAACATACATAGTCGTTCCGCTGCCCAGTTATGGCAGTGGCATCGGTTCCTCTCCTCCCTTCAAGGCGACCTCATCCCCATCCCCCAGCACACCCGTCCCGAATCCAACTCCACTCCTGATGTTATCCTCTCCTCCCCCAACCTCCTTGGCCGCATAACGGTGGATGTCCTGGAGCCTATTGGTAGCGACCATCTCCCTGTCCTCCTCACCATTTCAGATGGTCCTCGCCCCCGCCCCGACCCTCGTAATGACCCTCCCCCTAAGTACGTCTATGACTATTCCCGTGCCAGCTGGAATGCCTACCGGGATACCCTTTCCACCCAGGTCGATAGCCACCCCTTCACCTACCACGACCCTGATGATGTCACCCATGCCGCCTCCTTTCTCCAGCAGACCTTGTCTGAGGCTGTGGAAGCCCATGTCCCTACTGTCGCCGTCCACCCCCACCGTCCCACCTTACCCCCACAGGCCGTCCTCCTCCTCCGTGAATCCCGTCATCTCTACCGTGCCTTCCTCCGCACACGTGACCCGGACACACTACGACGCCACCGGCAACTCCAGCGACGCATTCGTAATTTGCTCGCGGCTAAGAAACGCCGGGACTGGCGACAGACATGTACCCGTTTAAATGCTACCCTTCCAATCAACTCGTCCAAGTTCTGGTCGGCCTTCCATCGCCTTACCGGAACTAAACCCTCCCCCTATTATCCTCTTCTCCATGATGATCACCCTTTCGCTGACACCCTTAGTAAGGCCAATCACTTTGCCTCCTACCTCTCTGATGTATTTTCCATCCCCGATGATCCCCAGTTCGATTACTCCCTCGTCCCGGATATCCGCAATCGAACTGACACCTCTGTCCCTCCCCTCGCTCCTGGTTTCCAGTACTTGTACAACACTGCACACACGGAACTCAATGCCCCTATCACTACACAGGATCTAATTGATACACTCTGCACAAAACGCAACACTGCTCCTGGTCACGATCGTGTCACCCACCGTCACCTTCGTGAAGCTCCTGTCTCTTTCCTCTCCACCCTGGCCAGGCTCTACAATGTAGTCCTGTCCACCGGTTACTACCCCGACCTGTGAAAAACCTCCCGTGTCCTCAAGTTCCTTAAACCTGGCAAACCGCCGTCTCCTCCTACCGTCCCATCAGCCTTACCTCAGTCTTCAGCAAGGTCCTGGAATCCATCCTCACCCGACGCATCCACCAGCATCTCTGCCAGCACCGCCTCCTTCCCATTACCCAGTGTGGCTTTCGGCCATCCTTCTCTTCCGACGACCTTCTCCTTCACCTCACTCATCTCCTTTCCGAACAGCTTAATTCCCGTCACTCCGCAATCTTCCTCTCCCTGGACCTCGAACGTGCTTATGACCGCATATGGCATTCCGGTCTCCTCTTCAAGCTCCAAACCTTCGCCCTTCCCATTAACTACCTCCGTCTGATCGGCTCCTTTCTCTCCCGCCGTCCTTCCTATGTCACCATCCATAACACAGATTCCTACACCTTTTTCCCCTCTGCCGGTGTGCCCCAAGGCTCCGTCCTCTCTCCCCTTCTGTACCTTTTATACACGGCGGACATGCCGCCGCCATCAGCCCCCGTCCACCTTCTCCAGTTTGCCGATGACACTGCCTTCCTTGCCCTTGCCCCCACCCTACAGCGCTCCCAACACCTTCTCCAATCCCATCTTGACCGGTTCACCGCTTGGTGCAACCGGTGGTTGCTCAAGGTCAATCCCTCCAAAACCCAGGTGATCATTGTAGGCAAAACCACCCCTTCCTTCCGCCTCCTTGATTTCTATATCGCCATCTATGGCCGTCCTATCGCCCTCACTCCCACCCTTAAGTACCTTGGCGTCACCCTTGACCGTGGCCTCTCCTGGACTCCCCACCTCTGGACAATCCAAGCCAAGGCACACTCCCGACTCAGTCTCCTCAAGCTCCTCTCTGGCTGTACGTGGGGTCTGGACCCCTCCACCATTCTCCACACCTATAAATCCCTCATCCGCCCTATCCTTTATTATGCCCTTCCACCTTGGATCTCTGCCCCCCTCTACTTTTTACAAATCCCTCCAAATCCTTGAACGCCATGCTCTCCGCCTCGCCTATCGCATCTGTCTCCCCTCCCCTACGTGGATCCTGTACGATCTCATCCCCTTCCCCCACCTCCTCCTTTTCCTTGAAAGGATACGGATCCTGTACACCTCCTGTAAACTCGATCCTCCTCACCCGCTCGTCTCCCCGATCCTCTCCCACCCCCCGCCCACTGCCGCGCCTGTATTCCCATGTCCCACCCAGTCTCCACCTCTCCACCCTCCTTACCCTCTCCCAAGGTGGCTTCCGCCAGCTCCCCCTCCCTGATGATGTCCTCCTCCCCTCCATCTACCCTCCTACCAACTTTGATCCTCCCACCCTCTCCCTGTATCTGTTCCTTTGGGCACCCTCCATCCCTCCTCCCCTTCTCCCCACTCCTCCCCGGGCCTCCCCTCCCCTGTCCTTCTACTCCTCCTCCCAGCTCCTCAGCCATTGGCATCTCTGTTCTCCCCTCTCCACCCTCTCCACCCGCCCTCACCCTTCTTCCCCTCTTGGCAGGTCCCCGGACTCGCACACGCTACGTGGACTTTCGCGCGCTGGAGATCATCGCCATCTGTGTCTCGTGTGTGTGACGTCGTTTTGTGTTTTTAGTGTCCGCCGTCCCGCTTCTACGTTCACTTGTGCCGTCGGATTCATCAGTGTTATGTGCGCCGTGTCAACGTGTTTTCAGTGTCGTTATCGTCGCGTGTGAACGGCTCCGTGTTTTTTGTGTATCTGTGACCACTATTTTTTGCCCATCACTCTATTCATTTTAATTCTCCGTTCTTGTACTGTTATTGTCACCACTATGGCTGAAGAGCGGCGTAGCATGCCGCTGCCAGCCTACCTGATTGTTCAGGTGTTAAAATAACAATAAAGTAAAAAAAAAAAAAAACCTCCTAGCAGCCAGTCGTCGACTCACCTCGGCAGATGTTCTCCGTAGTTGAGAACGAAACGTCAGGGAGAAGAAGTTCTACAGATCGACCATGGCAACTTAGCCCAGAAGAGTTTACTGATAAAAATCCGATTACTGTTTCCTCTTTATTGTACCAGGTGAATACTATTCAAACCACTGACGAATTTACAAAATTTCCATGATTATCTTTTATCACTTTTACTCTAATAATTTCTTCACTTATTAAGGGTATGAACATTGTCCCAAATGAAGCCCGACTTTTACTATCGACTTTATTTTCACAATAAATACAGTTTCTCTTTTTATAAAAGTGTGTTCTTTTGAGGAAAACTGTATACATGAGTGTTAATGGTTGACTTAATTAGTTTATCTAAATGCTAGATTGATGTTTTATATTAAGGAAAATTTGCTGAAATCATCAAAATTGAGAAAGTAGACGTGCAAAGATTGAAGACGGAATATACGAGGATTGTCCAGAAAGTGAGTTCTGATCGGTCGCGCAATGGAAACCACAGTGAAGACCGGAAACGTTTTAATTGCAACAGTTAGGTACACCTTCCACCTACTTCTCTACATAGTCGCCGCTCCAACTTCGAGTTCTGTCGTAGTGTTGTATCAGCTTTCCAATATTCTCATCATAGAAACCAGCCGCCTGTGCTTTCAGCCTGTTATCTGCACTGGTCTGCAGTTCGTTGTCTGTGGAAAAATTTTGTCTTTATAGCCACCGGTTCTTGTTAGCAGAAGTGAGACTCAGGGGGAGCCAATTACGGACTGTATTGTGGGTGATCAAAAACTTCTCATCGGAAACGCTGCAGGAGCGTCTTCATTGCTCCTGCAGTGTGCGGCCGAGAATTGGCATGAAGAAGGAACTGCTCGACAGTTGTGTTATGTGGGCTGCATGACACAGGCGAACTCTCTAACCAGGCCCTCATACTTGGCGGGAGACGCTATTCCCTACGCATCTTTATGTGCTCACTGCTCACTCAGAACTGAAAAGAGCGACGCGACACGATCGATGGGAATACTGGAGACACTGCCCAACGCATCTGTGCAAAGCTTTACCGGATTTTCCCACTGGTTTCCATTTCGCGACCGATCGGAACTTACATTCTGGACAACCCTAGTATATCGCCGCATGGTCGTGTAAGGGACAGATATCGATATAAGCAACCGCGGAGTGGAAAATGAACTGAAATCGCTCAACAGAGGAACGACCACGGGACGTAATGAGATACCTACACAAGTCTTCAAACAATGTACGAAAGAACTTGCTCCTCTTCCGGTAGCAGTTTACCGAAGGTCGCCAGAGGAGCGAAGCGTTCCTATCCGTTGAAGAAAAAAACAATCCACAGGTCATTCCCGTTTTCAGCAAGGATCATTGGACAGATGCACAAAACTAAAGGCAAAGTAAAGGTCTGTATAACCGACATCGATGTTGTAGAATTTTGCAACGTGTGTACTACGACGTTCCTGCAGAATGAAAATCTTGCAACATCGTGTAGGACGCCAAACGTGCTTTCCGTCGTCATTGGTGTACTCTGGAAAATGGGTTGTTACACCACACGGAACGTGCTCTACAACGTGATTGGCGACCGCAGCACTCTCCATCGGCAGTTTCCGATTATATCTGGCGCGCATACCATACGATATTCTTGCATAGAGAGTCAAGAAAATCTTTTATTTACTGTAATATTACTGTTGTAGAAGGATTAGAACAAGAGGAACTGGTGGAAATAACTCATTATGGGCGTGATACAAGCCATTAAGACCTTAAAAATAATAAGGCACCCGGAGAAGATGAGATCCAGACGGAACTTCTCAAATATGGTGGGGAAGCACAGTGGAAAGCAATACATAAAGTAATACTGAGCATCTGGCAGGAGGAGAGCATGCCAATGGAGTGGAAAACGGCTATTATGTGCCCCACAAATAAAAAAGAAGATAAATTAAGCTGCCAGAATTACCGAGGAATCTCTCTGCTAAATACTACATATAAATTGTTCTTCAAGATCCTAACTAGGAGGCTTACTCCTGTGTGGAAGAGAGAACTGGAGACTATCAGAGTGGCTTTAGAAGAAGTAGGTCAACAACTCACCAAATATTCACATTACGCAAACTACTCGAAAAATGTTATGAACATCAATGAAACATACACCAGCTGTATATTGAGTGGCATTGCGGAATGTAATGGAAGAGGCTGGAATACCTAAGAAGTTTGTTAAACTTACTATGATGACCCTCAGTGAAGCCAACTGTAAAGTAAAAATACAGGACGAAATCACCAGAGAAGTGGAAGTGAAGAACGGACTGAGACAGGGTGGCAATATCTCCTCACTGCTATTCAATCTCTGCCTAGGAGAAGTCATCAGTCAAATAGAGTTAAATAGAGAGAAAATCCATTTTCAATCGTTCACTGTATTTTCTAGCATAAGCAGGCGATGTAGTATTACTCGCACGAAACACTACTGTGCTGGCTGATGCAATCAACACCTGGAGAGACGTACAAGGGAACTTGGCCTGGTAGTCAGTGTCGAAAAGACCAAATATATGGCAACGAATAACCAGCGAAACCCATCAAGTCTCAGGATAGCCGACAAGGAGTTTGAAAGGAGAGACTTCTGGTACCTCGGATCGACTATCACAGAGACAAACGACATCAGCAGCGATGTGAAAGCTAGGATAGCGGCAGGGAACAGATGCTACTTTGCCGCACTATCCATGCTTAGAAGCTCACTTCTATCACGAAAATCTAAAATCCTCATTTACGAAACAATTATAGGACCAGTTGTTATGTATGGTGCCGAGATGTGGACTATGACTGCAAATGAGCAAATGATCCTTAGCATTTGGGAGAGAAAGATTCTACGTAAAATGTAAAGCCCAGTATACGATCAAGGAGATTGGCACATCCGTACGAATGCAGAATTAGAACAAAATTTTGAAGAAACTGACATTGTCATTACCATTAAAATAAGAAGCCTGCGGTGGGCAGGACACAGGAGGAAGACAGAACGTGTAAGAAGATTTTGATGGCAAGGATGGAGGCAGACGCCGGAAAGGACGTCGCAGAAAGAGATGGGCGGACGGAATTGGAAAAGACATGAAAAAGCTGGGTGTCAGAGGATGGAGACGAAAAGTCACGGACCGGATAGAATCGCGGGATATTGTGAAGCAGGAAACAGTCCTTCAGGGGCTGTAGAGCCGAGTAGTAACTAAGTAAGTAATTACATTTAAGATTTCTGTACTTCGTGTAAGTGTGTGCATGTGCGTGTGTGCGTGCATTTGCGTGCACGTGTTTGTGTGTGTGTGTGTGTGTGTGTGTGTGTGTGTGTGTTTGTGTGTGTTCGATGAATGAATGAATACCGAATTGCAAGCGAATTAGGGAGTAATGCGTAGGCAGCAATATTGCAATTCATTGGCACATGTTACCTGCCATATTCAGGCAATCGAACAAACTCACTCCTATGAACACATAATATAAAATATTTGGAGTATGTTTCTAATAAATTAATAAGAAAAGCTCAGAAATCAGTTCACTTACAAAGCAAAGGCACTTGGAATGTCAAAATTTAAACAGAAAATTGTCGACTTATTCGTTAAGAAGTCCTCAATATACCGCAAACAACAGATTTAAACTTCACTCGGCCAGTTATCCAGCTGTCGAACTCGCCTGTCATTTCCTGTCGTAGTTATCAGTGAGACAACAGCAGTTGTCGTCTAATTGCCACAGCCCTCACCGAGTGTCGCAATGTATAAGTATTAACTGAATCTGAACTTATATTCTGTCACCGACAGCGGTCCAGCCTGAACTGTTAGAACGGGTTAGCCATCGTTCACTGAGATAGGTTAGAGAAGTGCTCAGAACTTACGCTTCATTTGCACGACTTTTCATCAGTCTAAATTTGATATGTATATGTTATTTTAATAAATGATTGTTAACTGTTTCTCGCCGTGTTGAAAACGCTATTTATGTTATAGTTTTGTTACTAGATCCTGTGACAAGGCAGCTTTCACTTCTGTAAAACGATATCCTATGAACCATGGGTGACGGGCAAGGGGAAGATCCCATAGTCCGTACTCCTGGAAATCGTTTGAAACAGTGCCGCACTACAGACTGTTGGGACAGAATAGGTTCTCAGATAGGTGACTGGCTCGTAGACTTCTTAATAGAGACCAGCAGTAAGTTGTTCTGGAGAGCGAGAGTTCATCAGAGGCAAGGGTTTCGCCACGAGTGCTCCAGGAAAGTGTGGTTGGACCGTTCTTGTTTTTTATACACAAAAACCATGTGACGTATAAGGTGAGCACCAAACTTGGATTGTTTGCTGATCATGCTGTAGTGTACATTTTTTTTTTTGCATAAATGGTGGACTCCAGTTTATTGGGAGAATTCTACAAAAATGAAGCTCATTTATGGAGGAGACTTCGCAATAGAACTCTTGTACGACCAATTCTTGAGTATAGCTAGAGTGTTTGGGATCCCCACCAGGTCGGATTAAAGGAAGATATTGAACCAATTCAGCGGCGTCCTGCTACATGTTACCAGTACGTTCGATCAACACACTAGTACAACGGAAATGCTCCGTGGAGGGAAGACAACGTTTTTTCGCGAAATTTTATTGAGAAAGTTCAGAGGACCGGCATTTTCGACTGACTGCAAAAGCAATCTACTGCCGCCAACGTACATCTCGCGTAACAGCCGCGAAGAGATGATAGAGACATTAGGGCTCTTACAAAAGTCATGTAGACAGTCGCAGTACTCTTGCTTCCATTTGCTAGTGGAATACGAAAGGGAGTGATTAGTAATGGAACAAGGTATCCTTCGTCGTGCTCTGTGAACTGCCTTGCGGATTATGTATGTAGATGTAAATAACCTCCATATAGACTCCAAGAGAGCAGGTCTATCCTGGTGAAACACAAGATGGCAACAAGTGGAAGCAGCGAGTCACAAGTGTGGATACCGTTACGTTAAGAGGACTAGGAAGAAAAAGAAGGAAAATCGTTCAAAAACGCCAAATTATAGAGGGACCCTCGATAACCTGATAATATGAAAGAAGCATATAGTCTCAAAACACAAGTAATATTATAAAAGCTACAAAAGCTCTGCTTGTGGTGTAAAAGCGATATTGGACCAAAAAATTGGACCCCAATGATCACGTTCCTCTTGATGAAATAAAAACCTGACGTGTCTCTTCTGCCTTACATGCTGGAAAATGCTCTCCAAAGTGAAATTCCACGTTCTGACGTCGGAAAACTCGACCAAGTCGCTTTTATGAGGACGGCATTAAGCCACCGCCACACGGGACGTGTTAGCTAACGTTGAGGAGTCGCTCTACAAGTTTTGTGATGTCACTTCCTATTATTTCACGTTGTGGAGCCATTTGTTCACTTAAAAAAACAAAATAAGGATCAAATAACCCATGAAAGGATAACGTTCGACGAGTCGAGGTATGGAATCTCAGAAGTTTGAATGTGGCAGGGAAGCAAGATAATCTGAAAAGGGAAATGCTAGAGGCTCAGTCTAAAAATGGCGCCAGTGAATTTAAATGGATGGAAGACAAGATTTTCTGGCCAGATGAGTATTGGGTAGTATCGACAGTAGCAGAAAATGGTATAACGGGAGCAGGATTTGTTATGAATAGGTAGGTGGGGCAGAGAGTGAGTTACTTTTATTCTCATCAGTATCAACAGCAAACCAACACTGACAACATAGTTTCAGGTACAAATCCTCCAATTCGCAAGCTTAAGATCAAGCGACAGAGAAATATATGAAGAGGCTGGATAATTCCGCACGTAACGGAAAATGAAAATCTAACAGTCATGGGGGACTGTAATACTTTGTTGGGGAAGGAGTAGAAGAAAGGGAGAATATGAGCTTGGTTAGTAGGAATGAGAGAGGAGAAACACTAATTGAGTTCCGCAATTAATTTCAGCTAGTAATGGCGAAAACTCTGCTGAAGAACCACAAGAGGAGGAGGTACACTTAGGAAACGCCGGAAGATAGGGGAAGACTTCAGTTAGATTGCATGATGGTCAGGCAGAGATTCCGTAATCAGATAATGGATTCTAAGGCATACCTAGGATGAGATGTATACTCGGATCACAATTTAGTAATGATGAAGAGTAGGTTGAAATTTAAAGAGACTAGCCAGGAAGAATCAGAGCGCAAATAAATGCGAAACGAAAACACTGAGGAATGAATAGAAATGCTGAGGCTACAGATATTGCGATAGTAAATAACTAAGCAGGCAGTTCAGTTGACGAGGAATGTACGTCTCCAAAAAGGCCAATAACTAATGTTGGAAAGAAAAACATAGGTACAAGGAAGGTAACTGCGAAGGAACATGGGTAACAGAAGAAATGGCTCATTTCATCGATGAAAGACGCAAGTACAAAAATTTTCAGGGAAGTTCAGGAATACAGAGATACAGGACACTTAGGAATGAATTAATGGGAAGTGCAGGGCAGCTAAGCGGAAATGGCTGTAAGAAAAAGTGAAGAAATCAGAAAAGAAATGATTGTCGGAAGGACTGACTCAGAATACAGAAAATCAAAACAATCTTCGGTGAAACTAAAAGAAAGGACAATAAAATTAAAAATCCAATAGGAATTCAATTGCTAAACGCAGAGGAGAGAGCGGATAGATGGACAGAGTACATTGAAGGCCTCTATGAGGGGGAAGAGTTATCTGATGTTATACAGAAGAAACAGGATTTGATTGAGAAGAGATAAGGGTTATGCTATTAGAATCAGAATTTAAAAGAGATCTGGACGACTTAAGAGCAAATAAGGTGGAAGGGATCGATAACATACCATCAAAATTTCTAAAGTCATGGGGGAAGTGGCCACAAAACGACTATTTCCGTTGGTGTGTAGAACGTTTAAGACTGGCGATATTCTTTTATACTTTAAGAGAGATATCATCGACATAATCCCGTTGATTGCAAGAGCGCGCAAATGCGAGAATTATGTCACAATCAGCTTAACAGATCATATATCCAACTTGCAGAAAAGAATGTTGTTGTTGTGGTCCTCAGTCCTGAGACTGGTTTGATGCAGCTCTCCATGCTACTCTATCCTGTGCAAGTTTCTTCACCTCCCAGTACCTACTGCAACCTACATCCTTCTGAATCTGTTTAGTGTATTCATCTCTTGGTCTCCCTCTACGATTTTTACCCTCCACGCCGCTCTCCAGTACTACATTGGTGATCCCGTGATGCCTCAGAACATGTCCTACCAACCGATCCCTTCTTCTAGTCAAGTTGTGCCACAAACTTCTCTTCTCCCCAGTCCTATTCAATACCTCCTCATTAGTTATATGATCAACCCATCTAATCTTCAGCATTCTTCTGTAGCACCACATTTCGAAAGCTTCTATTCTCTTCTTGTCCAAACTAGTTATCGTCCATGTATCACTTCTATACATGACTACGCTCCATACAAATACTTTCAGAAACGTCTTCCTGACACTTAAATCTATACTCGATGTTAACAAATTTCTCTTCTTCAGAAACGCTTTCCTTGCCATTGCCAGTCTACATTTTATATCCTCCCTACTTCGACCATCATCAGTTATTTTGCTCCCCAAATAGCAAAACTCCTTTACTACTTTAAGTGTCTCATTTCCTAATCTAATTCCCTCAGCATCACCCGACTTAATTCGACTACATTGCATTATCCTCGTTTTTCTTTTGTTGATGTTCATCCTATACCCTCCTTTCATGACACTGTCCGTTCCGTTCAACTGCTCTTCCAAGTCCTTTGCTGTTTCTGACAGAATTACAATGTCATCGGCGAACCTCAAAGTTTTTATTTCTTCTCCATGGATTTTAATACCTACTCCGAATTTTTCTTTTGTTTCCTTCACTGCTTGCTCAATATACAGATTAAATAACATCGGGGTTCGGCTACAACCCTGTCTCACTCCGTTCCCAACCACTGCTTCCCTTACGTGCCCCTCGACTCTTATAACTGCCATCTGGTATCTGTACAAATTGTAAATAGCTTTTCGCTCCCTGTATTTTACCCCTGCCACCTTTACAATTATAAAGAGAGTATTCCAGTCAACATTGTCAAAATCTTTCTCTAAGTCTACAAATGCTAGAAACGCAGGTTGGCATTTCCTTAATCTAGCTTCTAAGATACGTCGTAGGTTCAGTATTGCCGCACGTGTTCCAATATTTCTACGGAATCTAAACTGATCTTCCCCGCGGTCAGCTTCTACCAGTTTTTCCATTCGTCTGTAGAGAATACGGATTCGTATTTTGCATCCGTGACTTATTAAACTGATTGTTTGGTAATTTTCACATCTGTCAGCACCTGCTTTCTTTGGGTTCGGAAATATTATATTCTTCTTGAAGTCTGAGGGTATTTCGCCTGTCTCATACATCTTGCTCACCAGATGGTAGAGTTTTGTCAGGACTGGCTCTCCCAAGGCCGTCAGTAGTTCTAATGGAATGTTGTCTACTCCCGTGGCCTTGTTTCGACTCAGGTCTTTTAGTGCTCTGTCAAACTCTTCACGCAGTGTCTTATCTCCCATTTCATCTTCATCTACATCTTCTCCCATTTCCATAATATTGAACTCAAGAACATTGCCTTTGTATAGGCCCTCTATATACTCCCTCCACCTTTCTGCTTTCCCTTCTTTGCTTAGAACTGGGTTTCCATCTGAGCTCTTCATATTCATACAAGTGGTTCTCTTATCTCCAAAGGTCTCTTTAATTTTCCTGTAAGCAGTATCTATCTTACCCCTAGTGAGATAAGCTTCTACAAACTTACATTTGTCCTCTAGCCATCCCTGCTTAGCAATTTTGCACTTCCTGTCGATCTCATTTTTGAGACGTTTGTATTCCTCTTTGCCTGCTTCATTTGCAGCATTTTTATATTTTCTCCTTTCATCAATTAAATTCAATATACCTTCTGTTACTCAAGAATTTCTACTAGCCCTCGTCTTTTTGATCATCTGCTGCCTTCACTACTTCATCCCTCAAAGCTAACCATTCTTCTTCTACTGTATTTCTTCCTCCCATTCCTGTCAATTGTTCCCTTATGCTCTCCCTGAAACTCCGTACAACCACTGGTTTAGTCAGTTTATCCAGGTCCCATCTCCTTAAATTCCCACCTTTTTGCAGTTTCTTCATTTTTAATCTACAGTTCATAACCAATAGATTGTGATCAGAGTCCACATCTGCTCCTGGAAATGTCTTACAGTTTAAAACCTGGTTCCTAAATCTCTGTCTTACCATTATATAATCTATCTGATACCTTTTAGTATCTCCAGGCTTCTTCCATGTTTACAGCCTTCTTTTATGATTCTTGAACGAAGTGTTAGCTATGATTAACTTATGCTCTGTGCAAAATTCTACCAAGTGGCTTACTCTTTCATTTCTTAGCCCCAATGCATATTAACCTACTACATTTCCTTCTCTCCCTTTTCCTACTACCGAATTCCAGTCACTCATGATTATTAAATTTTCGTCTTCCTTCACTATCTGAATAATTTCTTTTATTTCATCATACATTTCTTCAATTTCTTCGTCATCAGCAAATCTAATTGGCATATAAACTTGTACTACTGTAGTAGGCGTGGGCTTGGTGTCTATCTTGGCCACAATAATGCGTTCACTGTGCTGTTGGTAGTAGCTTACCTGCACTCCTTTTTTTTTATTCATTATTAAACCGACTCCTGAATTACCCCTATTTGTTTTTGTATTCACCTGACCAAAAGTCTTGTTCCTGCTGCCACCGAACTTCACTAATTCCCACTATATCTAATTTTAACCTATCCATTTCCGTTTTTAAATTTTCTAACCTACCTGCCCGATTACGGGATCTGACATTCCACACTCCGATCCGTAGGAGGCCAGTTTTCATTCTCCTGATAACGACGTCCTCTTGAGTAGTCCCCGCCCGGAGATCCGAATGGGGGACTATTGTACCTCAGGAATATTTTACCCAAGAGGACGCCATCATCATTTAATCATACAGTAAAGCTGCATGCCCTCGGGAAAAGTTACGGCCGTAGTTTCCCCTTGCTTTCAGCCGTTCGCAGTACCAGCACAGCAAGGCCGTTTTGGTTAGTGTTACATGGCCAGATCAGTCAATCATCTAGACTGTTGCCCCTGCAACTACTGAAAAGGCTGCTTCCCCGCTTCAAGTTTGTCTGGCCTCTCAACAGATACCCCTCCGTTGTAGTTGTACCTACGGTACGGCTATCTGTATCGCTGAGGCACGCAAGCCTCCCCACCAACGGCAAGGTCCGTGGTTCTTGGGGGGAGAGGGGGGGGGGGCAGAAAAGAATAATCTACAGAAAAATGGAGAAGAAAATCAAGAATCTGCCAGCCGACCTTCAGTTTCAGCTTTAGAAAAGGTAAAGGCAGCGGAGAGGCAGTTCTGACGATGCGGTTGATAATGAAAGCAAGACTAAAGAAAAATCAAGACACGTTCATTGGATCTGTCGACCTGGAAGAAGCGTTCGGCAATGTAATACGGCGCAAGCTGTTCGAAATTCTGAGCAAAAAAGAGATAAAGTGTAGGGGAAGATGGGTAATATACAATACGTAGCCGCGCGGTCTAGGGTGACTTGTCACGGAACGCATGGCTGCCCCCGTCGGAGGGTGTTTGTGTTGTTCCTAGCGTAAGTTACTTTAAGTTAGATTAAGTAGTGTGTAAGTCTAGGGACCGATGACCTCAGCAGTTTGGTCCCGTAGAAGCTTACCACAAATTTCGAAATATTTATAATATGTACAAGAACCAAGAGGGAACAATAAGAATGAAACACCAAGAACGACGTGCTCGAATTGAAAGGGTATAAGACAGTGTTTCGCCCCTACTGTTCAGTCTATACATCGAACAAGCCTTGACGGAAATAAAGGAAATGTTCAGGAGCGGAATTAAAATTCACCTTGAATCCTTTCTTGGTGAAAGGGTATCAAGATGATGACAATGCAGTCCTCAATGAAAGTGAGTATGAATTACAGGGTCAGAGCGAGGTTTGCAGTGGTTAGCACACAGGACCCGCATTCAAGAGGACGACGGTTCAAACCCGCATCCGGTCATTCTGGTCTAGTTTTTCCGTGGTTTTGATGAATCGCTTGAGGAAAATGCCGGGATAGTTCCTCTGAGAGTGCACGGCCAATTTTCTTCCCCATCCTTAAAACAATCTGAGTTTGTGTTTTGTCTCTAGTGACCTTGATGTCAGCGGGGCCTGGAACTCTGATCTGCCTCCTCGTCCTAAGAATGGTAGAATGTATTGAATGAAATGAACAGTCTAATGCCGGCCGGGGTGGCCGAGCGGTTCTAGGCGCTACAGTCTGGAGCCGCGCGACCGCTATGTTCGCAGGTTCGAATCCTGCCTCGGGCATGGATGTGTGTGATGTCCTTAGGTTAGTTAGGTTTAAATAGCTCTAAGTTCTAGGGGACTGATGACCTTAGAAGTTAAGTCCCATAGTGCTCAGAGCCATTTGAACTATTTTCCAACAGTCTAATAATTAAGAATGTGGACTGAGAGTAAATCGAATAAAGACGAAAGTAATGAGATGTTGCAGAAATGAGAACAGCCAGAAACTTACCATCAGGATTGGTCGCCACGAAGTAGATGAAATTAATGAATTTTACTACTTAGGCAGCAATATAATCTATGACGGCCAGAGAAAGGCGGACATAAAAAGCTACTACACTCGCAAAAAGTGCATTCCTGGTCAAGAGAAGTCAACTAGATCAAAAGGAGGCCTTAACTGACGAAGAAATTTCTGAGAATGTACGTTTGGAACACATCATTGTACGGTGATGAAACATCGACTGTAGGGGAACTGGAACAGAAGAGAATCGAAGCCTCTAAATGCGGCGCTACAGGCGAATGTTGAAAATTAGTTGGACCGATAAGGTAAGGAATGAGGAACTTCTGCGCAAAATCGGCGAGGACAAGAATATATGTGAAATACTAACAAGAAGAAGTGATAGGATAGTAGGACATCTGTCAAGAGGTCTCGAAATAGCTACCATGGTGTTAGAGGGGAGCTGTAGAGAGTAAAAACTGTAGAGGAAAACAGAGATTGGAAGACATTCAGCAAATAACTGAGGATATACGTTGCAAGTGCTACTCTGAGATGAAGAGGTTGACACTGGAAACGAATTCAGGAACTCGTAGCGGGCCGCATCAAAGAAGAAAGATTATTCCGACAGCACTTAAAACAATAGTAATAACAAAAACAAAGCTATAACATATACGCTTTGAATATATGCTGTTCCTAAGCACCAGCACAGTGAATCTCTTGCGTTGTTATTGGTGCGATCTGCTATAATAAAACCATGGAAAACGTCATATCGTTGAGTAAAGAATGTAAGTATCCAGTTATTTCCGGTCTAACATGCGTGTTATGAAAGTACGTCTTTTAAGGCAGCGCTACATTGAAAGTTTATCAAAAACGTGTTCCTGGAAGGTTTTATTATATTTCAATGTCAGTTACTAACAAATCGACGATTAGAGCCATCAGAATAGTTTAAAATAAAATATACTCAGGAGAGGACATTAGTTTACTGCTTCTTTTTTCTTTTCGTTTTCATGTGGTGGGACTTTCTTATTAAAGGAACAGAAATAATTTCTATAGTATTTGATGTTATGTAAATATAATTGCCCTATCTGTCACGAGCGAGCTTGTTCCGTTTTGTTAACTTATATAAGCTGATACCCTTACTGCCTGGGACAGGTGTCTTTTCATTTAACGTACTCACGGATATTGAATTTACTATTTATCTGTACTACAGATAGAACAACATGACTAGCACATGGACAAAGGAGGAAAGTTGCGTTTTAATAGAGCTAACGTAGGAATTTTACGCACGTCCATTTTCGCAAACAAACTGTCTGGTTTCCGAGCCAAATAAAGTCGACAACTGCGCTAGAGAGTGCAAAATTTCGTGGGTCAGCTCCCGTTTTCGGACGGCGCTGTCTCGTAACTATGGATCTCCCATCAGCGTCCACTTTGGGCTATTGATAAAATACCGATAAGTCGATATTACTACATTCTTTCCAACATGTATCGATGTATATCGGCCATATGTCTTTCACCGATGTATCAGATGTCGATATCGATAGGGCAAATTCGAATGCCGATATTTATTTTATATTTCTTTCACATTTTTCGATAAATATTTTAAATCGTTCTTTTGAAATTGTAGTAGAACATAATTTTACTTTCACTGTGCGAAGGAGTCTTAGTACTTTCTGAGCCCTTGTCAAGTAGAGACCATATCTTTGACTGTGTGAAGCAAGTATAGATAGCACAAAGAAGAAGTCCGATTGCACTGAGGGGTGGCGGTGTGAATAGAATAACAAGATATCTGACGTGAAGAAAGAGCACACCAGTGGCGTTAAAAACAATTTTTGACAGAACTAGTGTGCTATTTCTTCACATCGGCATTCTTCAAAAACAATAGCTGCAACTGATGAACAAAAATATAAATGACAAGATTGGTCTTCCCGGTGGGTGGAGAAGGTGAGGGGATCTGCTGACGTAACCGACGCCCGGCGCTGCCAGCAGAAACCGCAACGTTTAACTTCACGACGTAATTTTGACTCTGCAACTGGTAGGTCACTGGCGTTTGCAGAAATGAAAAAACAGAGAAGTCGACATGAGGTGTTCCAGACAAATTCACTATGTGATGAAACCGAACGATCCACCGGACATCTTTTATTGTGCCACACTCGTGCAGTTACCATTGTTCGCAAAGTGGTTATGGCCAAGTGTGAACGTGCATCGCTTTCCTTTCAATTCTTTCTCTGGGCGGGATAATCTGGCTGCCAGCTTGTTGATGTACAAAATATGTAATAATGAATCAATATATAGATGTACAGTTCTAAAACTGACAGTATATTTACAATTTGCAATCGAGTTTTTTTTTGGCTGGTACGTCAATATTTTTTTCCATCGATATATCGGTAATTTTGTCGATACATTGAAACGCTGTATTATTATTTAAAATATCGATATATATGAGTCTCGATATATACTACGTCCCAATAAAATTGCTACACCAAGAAGAAATGCAGATGATAAATGGGTATTCATTGGACAAATATACTATACTAGAACTGACATTTGATTACATTTTCACGCAATTTGGGTGCATAGATACTGAGAAATCAGTACCCAGAACAACCACCTCTGGCCGTAATAACGGCCTTGATACGCCCGGGCATTGAGTCAAACAGAGCTTGGATGGCGTGTACAGGTACGGCTGCCCATTCAGCTTCAACACGGTACCACAGTTCATCGAGAGTGGTGACTGGCGCATTGTGACGAGCCAGTTGCTCGGCCAACATTGACCAGACGTTTTCAATCGGTGAGATATCTGGAGAATGTGCTGGCCAGGGCAGCAGTCGAACATTTTCTGTATCCAGAAAGGTACATACAGGACCTGCAGCATGAGGTCGTGCATTATCCTGCTGAAATGTAGGGTTTCACAGGGACCGAATGAAAGTAGAGCCACGGGTTGTAACACATCTGAAATGTAACGTCTACTGTTCAAAGTGCCGTCAATGCGAACAAGAGGTGACCGAGACGTGTAACCAACGGCACCCCATACCATCACGCCGGGCGATGCGCCAGTATGGCGATGACGAATACACGCTTCCGATGTGTGTTCACCGCGATGCCGTCAAACACGGATGCGACCGTCATGATGCTGTAAACAGAACCTGGATTCATCCGAAAAAATGACGTTTTCCCATTTGGGCTCCCAAGTTCGTCGTTGAGTACACCATCGCAGGCGCTCCTGTCTGTGATGCAGCGTCAAGGGTAACCGCAGCCATTGTCTCCGAGCTGATAGTCCATGCTGCTGCAAACGTCGTCGAACTGTTCGCGCAGATGGTTGTTGTGTTGCAAACGTCCCCATCTGTTGACCCAGGGATCGAGACGTGGCTGCACGATCCTTTACAGCCATGCGGATAAGATGCCTGTCATGTCCACTGCTAGTGATACGAGGCCGTTGGGATTCAGCACGGGGATCCGTATTACCCTCCTGAACCCACCGATTCCATATTCTGCTAACAATCTTTGAATCTCGACCAACGCAAGCAACAATGTCGCGATACGATAAACCGCAATCGGGATAGGCTACAATCTGACCTTTATCAAAGTCTGAAACGTGACGGTAGGCATTTCTCCTCCTTCACAACAACGTTTCACCAGGCAACGCCGGTCAACTGCTGTTTATGTATGAGAAATCGGTTGGAAACTTTCCTCATGTCAGCACGTTGTAGGTGTCGCCACCGGCGCTAACCTTGTGTGAATGCTCTGAAAGGCTAATCATTTGCATATCACAGCATCTTCTTCCTGTCGGTTTAATTTCGCGTCTGTAGCACGTCGTCTTCGTGGTGTAGCAATTTTTACGGCCAGTAGGGTATTTACAAATATCGTCAGCTTCAGCTGCCTCGTCGCGTGCGACGACGGTCTTAGGGCGCTCTACCTGCGCTCGCTTGCGAGGCCGGCAGAGGTGTAGTCAGAGTGGCGGCGGCCGCGGTGGGTCACGTGTGGCTGTGCCCCCGGTGCACTCTGACTCGGCGCGGGGTCGCCGACCCGCGAGGCGCGCTCTCGCGGACCCTGCCGGCCGCAGAGTCGTTGTCCCCAGGAAGCGGCGGGCGACCGGTTCCCCAGGCAGCCAGCCTCCGGTCTCCCGACGATGACGCGCGCGCCTTCCCGCGAAAACTGTAGGCCTTCCCCAGCGCCGCGACTGGTACCGCTGTGCCGATATATCTACGAGCACTGCGAGTGTTACCTTGAGCTGTGCCCGATCCACCACGGCAGTGCAGGCATTGACGTCGAGTTGTGGCGACGAGCCGCCCACGTTTCTCGTTCAGATCTCTACTATTCCTGGAAGGCACGGTTAACATTCCTTTGGAGTTCCCAAAAATCGGTAGTCTAAGTGGTAACCAAATCATATTCAAGCTGGTTTATGCACTGTCCACTCGCACTGATGTGGCCACCAGCCAGAATCCTGAATAACCACCTCTTGCAGCGTGAATCGCTGGGAAACGTCAGGAAGTAGATTAGATTAGATTAGTACTGCCGGCCGAAGTGGCCGTGCGGTTAAAGGCGCTGCAGTCTGGAACCGCAAGACCGCTACGGTCGCAGGTTCGAATCCTGCCTCGGGCATGGATGTTTGTGATGTCCTTAGGTTAGTTAGGTTTAACTAGTTCTAAGTTCTAGGGGACTAATGACCTCAGCAGTTGAGTCCCCTAGTGCTCAGAGCCATTTGAACCAATTTAGATTAGAACTTGTTCCATAGATCGTGAATACGAAACTTCGTAATGATGTGGAACGTGTCAGGAAAATAAAAGGTGTCTATACAAGATATTACATTAGACAAAATATCACATGACACTCAATAACTTTTTTTGGTGGATGTTGGGAAGTTACCCTCTTACTATATCCAAAAATTAATCTAATGAGTAGAAGGAGTTGCCATTAAGAAATTCTTTTAATTTTCTCTTAAAAGCTATATTGCTATCTGTCAGACTTTTGATGCTAATAGCAAAGACTTTTGTGGCAGCATAATTTACCCCCTTCAGAGCCAAAGTTAGATTTAACCTTGAGCAGTGAGGGCATGCAGCTTTACTGTATGGTTAAATGATGATGGCGTCCTCTTGAGTAAAATATTCCGGAGGTAAAATAGTCCCCCATTCGGATCTCCGGGCGGGGACTACTCAAGAGGATGTCGTTATCAGGAGAAAGAAAACTGGCGTTCTATAGATCGGAGCGTGGGATGTCAGATCCCTTAATCGGACAGGTAGGTTAGAAAATTTAAAAAGGGAAATGGATAGGCTAAAATTAGATATAATGGGAATTAGTGAAGTTCGGTGGCAGGAGGAACAAGACTTCTGGTCAGGTGACTACAGGGTTATAAACACAAAATCAAATAGGGGTAATGCAGGAGTAGGTTTAATAATGAATAGGAAAATAGGAATGCGGGTAAGCTACTACAAACAGCATAGTGAACGCATAATTGTGGCAAAGATAGATACGAAACCCACACCTACTACAGTAGTACAAGTTTATATGCCAACTAGCTCTGCAGATGACGAAGAAATTGAAAAAAAATGTATGATGAAATAAAACAAATTATTCAGATAGTGAAGGGTGACGAAAATTTAATAGTCATGGGTGACTGGAATTCGGTAGTAGGAAAAGGGAGAGAAGGAAATGTAGTAGTTGAATATGGATTGGGGCTAAGAAATGAAAGAGTAAGCCGCCTGGTAGAATTTTGCACAGAGCATAAGTTAATCATAGCTAACACTTGGTTCAAGAATCATGAAAGAAGGTTGTATACATGGAAGAAGCCTGGAGATACTAAAAGGTATCAGATAGATTATATAATGGTAAGACAGAGATTTAGGAACCAGGTTTTAAACTGTAAGACATTTCCAGGAGCAGATGTGGACTCTGACCACAAACTATTGGTTATGATCTGCAGATTAACACTGAAGAAACTGCAAAATAGTGGGAATTTAAGGAGATGGGACCTGGATAAACTGACTAAACCAGAGATTGTACAGAGTTTCAGGGAGAGCATAAGGGAACAATTGACAGGAATGGGGGAAAGAAATACAGTAGAAGAAGAATGGGTAGCTCTGAGGGATGAAGTAGTGAAGGCAGCAGAGGATCAAGTGGGTAAAAAGACGAGGGCTAGTAGAAATCCTTGGGTAACAGAAGGTGTATTGAATTTAATTGATGAAAGGAGAAAATATAAAAATGCAGTAAATGAACAGGCAAAAAGAAATACAAACGTCTCAAAAATGAGATCGACAGGAAGTGCAAAATTGCTAAGCAGGGATGGCTAGAGGACAAATGTAAGGATGTAGAAGCGAGTATCACTAGGGGTAAGATAGATACTGCTTACAGGAAAATTAAAGAGACCTTTGGAGATAAGAGAACCACTTGTATGAATATGAAGAGCTCAGATGGAAACCCAGTTCTAAGCAAAGAAGGGAAAGCAGAAAGGTGGAAGGAGTATATAGAGGGTCTATACAAGGGCGATATACTTGAGGACAATATTATGGAAATGGAAGAGGATGTAGATGAAGATGAAATAGGCGATACGATACTGCGTGAAGAGTTCGACACAGCACTGAAAGACCTGAGTCGAAACAAGGCCACGGGAGTAGACAACATTCCATTAGAACTACTGACTGCCTTTGGAAAGCCAGTCATGACAAAACTCTACCAATAATAATTCCAATTCGAAAGAAAGCAGGTGTTGACAGATGTGAAATTACCGAACTATCAGTTTCATAAGTCACAGCTGCAAAATATTGATGCGAATTCTTTACAGACGAATGGAAAAACTAGTAGAAGCCGACCTCGGGGAAGATCAGTTTGGATTCCGTAGAAATGTTGGAACACGTGAGACAACACTGACCCTACGACTTATCTTAGAAGCTAGATTAAGGAAGGGCAAACCCACCTTTCTAGCATTTGTAGACTTAGAGAAAGCTTTTGACAATGTCGACTGGAATACTCTCTTTCAATTTCTGAAGGTGGCAGGGGTAAAATATAGGGAGCGAAAGGCTATTTACAGTACAGAAACCTGATGGCAGTTATAAGAATCGAGGGACATGAAAGGGAAGCAGTGATTGGGAAGGGAGTGAGACAGGGTTGTAGTCTCTCCCCGATGTTATTCAATCTGTATATTGAGCAAGCAGTAAAGGAAACAAAAGAAAAATTCGGCGTAGGTATTAAAATCCATGGAGAAGAAATAAAAACTTTGAGGTTCGCCGAAGACATTGTAATTCTGTCAGAGACAGCAAAGGACTTGGAAGAGCAGCTGAACGGAATTGACAGTGTCTTGAAAGGAGGATATAAGATGAACATCAACAAAAGCAAAACGAGGATAATGCAATGTAGTCGAATTAAGTCGGGTGATGCTGAGGGAATTAGATTAGGAAATGAGACACTTAAAGTAGTAAAGGAGTTTTGCTGTTTGGGGAGCAAAATAACTGATGATGGTCGAAGTAGAGAGGATATAAAATGTAGACTGGCAATGGCAAGGAAAGCGTTTCTGAAGAAGAGAAATTTGTTAACATCGAGTATAGATTTAAGTGTAAGGAAGTCGTTTCTGAAAGTATTTGTATGGAGTGTAGCCATGTATGGAAGTGATACATGGACGATAAATAGTTTGCACAAGAAGAGAATAGAAGCTTTCGTAATGTGATGCTACAGGAGAATGTTGAAGATTAGGTGGGTAGATCACGTAACTAATGAGGAGGTATTGAATAGGATTGGGGAGAAGAGAACTTGGCTAGAAGAAGGGATCGGCTGGTAGGACATGTCCTGAGGCATCAAGGGATCACCAATTTAGTATTGGAGGGCAGCGTGGAGGGTAAAAATCGTAGAGGGAGACCAAGAGATGAATACACTAAGCAGATTCAGAAGGAAGTAGGTTGCAGTAGGTACTGGGAGATGAAGAAGCTTGCACAAGATAGATTAGCATGGACAGCTGCATCAAATCAGTCTCAGGACTGAAGACCACAACAACAACAGTGAAGATCATCCTTTCTCCTAGTGTTGTAGCCATGTACACTGCTATTACTTTTGAATCCGTTCGGATTGTAGGGTGGCCAAGTCTCCCGTATTTCCCGGGATCTTCCGTATTTAGAGACATTTTTTCATAATTTCCCGGATCCCGTATTTTCGGGCTCAGTTGCCGTTTATCTCCTGTTCTCAACTTTATTTTTTTTTATCACGTACCGATATGTAAAAATATTTTTCATTCATTTAAATTTTGCACGCACTGTAGGGATTCGTCCGTAGACAGCAGGGACAACTGATTCTATATCGACCTTAGATGTCCGCATTATGTCTATCGAATATCTTTGGAATGATCGACCGACGTTTGGCGGTTAGATGTGACTTGGCTTCTGTGCCAGTGCTTACTGTGAATTTGCTAAAAATGATGTAAAACTACTGAATGAGGCAAAATCTATTGCAAAATATGTATAAGTAATTGTGATGTGTAAATAAATAGTCTCCTTTTAAAAATACTGCTTTGATTTTTGGCGAAATTTTGCCGTGCTATTAATGTCTCTTATTTTTTGTCAAGGATATAAGAATCTCCCTTATTTTCGTTTAGAAATCTTGGTCACTCTATCAGGAAGAGAGTCTTTGAAACGTACCGACAGGTCTGTGGAGCCATGCCGACTCCTGCTCCTCGGCCAGTCCCTCGACTGACGATACACTGCACATGCAGGTAGATCGAGATGGTCCCACAGATGCTCTATTAGGTTTACATCGGGGGAGCTTGGTGGGCGGGAGAGTACGGTAAGTCGTCCTGGTGCACTTTGGGCCATACACGTACACAGCAAGCTGTGTGACATGTTGCATTGTCTTGCTGGTAGATGCCGTCGTGCTGAGGAAAAGCAAACTGCACGTAGGGGTGGATATGGTCGCCAGTGATGGATGCACACTTATGATGAATCATTCTGCCTTCCAGAATGACAATATCAGCCAGGGAAAACACTATCCACCCATAACGATCGCTCTTCCGCACTGGACGCTTCCGACGATTGCTACACAGTGTTTGCTTTGAGTCCGAAGGAGCACTAACGTGAGTCATCTGGAAAGGCCACCTTCCACCTCTCAGTGAACGACCTTTCGCGGTACTGGCGTGGAAATGCCGTCCCTCGTCGCCGATAGCCAGCCGTGTGAATAGAACAGGTACCTGCCGGGCAGGCACAAACGCAAAAACGTTCGCTGGACGGTCGTTGCGGAGACATTGTTGGTAGAAAAACAGTTAGGGATATTATGGATTTACATAAAAGACGTGCATTGTAAACCGTTCTAAATAAATACAGAAGGGTGCTCCAGTCGAATGACACTGGCTCACTTCAATATATGCACGTCTCTTAATTATATCCATAATCTCCCTAATTTTTCCTATGCTTCTTCTACGAGGGCGGTTCAGAAAGTAACCTTCGATTGGTCACAGTGCGGGTTGTGGGGGGAGTAGCGACGCCATCTGTGCGTTCACGCACTCAACAGGTCAGTCGGCATCAAGCCGTGGTCGAGTGAACGTCGTACCTGCGCTAGTTTAGTTTTTGTGGCAGTTTGAAATGTGTGCTGCAATAGAAAACCCCGCCAAATGTGAGGTGCGTGCTGTTATGTTTTTTACAGCCAAAGGATATTCTGCAGCAGCTATTCATCGTGAGCTTTGTGCCGTGTACGGACCAAGAGTTATGAGTGAAGGAGTTGTCCGTGAATGGGTACGTTTATTTAAAAGTGGACGAGAAAACGTTCATGATGAAGAGAGGAGTGGTAGACCATCATTGGTGACAGACGAACTCGTTCAGACAGTTCATGCAAAAGTTCGTGAAAATCGACGTTTCTCAATGTCGGAGTTGTCTACTGGTTTTCCACAGATTTCTAAGACTCTCTTGTACGAGATAGTGACAGCAAGATTGGGTTACCGTAAGTTCTGTGCACGATGGGTGCCCAAAATTCTTACCGACCACCACAAAACTCAAAGAATGGCCTCTGCATTAGACTTTCTGTCACGTTATGAGGACGAAGGAGAACCATTGTTAAACAGAATCGTGACCGGTGACGAAACCTGGATTAAGTACGTGAACCCTGAGACAAAAGAACAATCAAAGATGTGGGCACATTCAAATTCGCCTACCAAACCAAGAAAAGCCTCGCAAGATTTTTCTGCCAGAAAACTGATGGCAACGGTGTTTTGGGATGCCAAAGGGGTGTTGTTGGTTGAATTCATGGAATGTGGTATGACCATTAATCAAGACGTGTACTGTGAAACAATAAAAAAGTTACGACGGGCTATACAGAACAAACGCCGTGGTATGCTGACTTCCGGTATCGTTTTTTTGCAAGATAACGCCTGTCCTCACTCTGCTCGCAGAACAACGGCCCTTCTTGAGTCCTTCAAGTGGGGTGTTATCAACCATCCACCTTACAGCCCAGACCTGGCGCTAAGTGATTATCACCTCTTCATGCATTTGAAGAAATGGCTCGGGTCACAGCGGTTTGATGACGACGAAGAGCTCAAAGATGCAGTCACAGGCTGGCTCCAGGCACAAGCGGGTGATTTTTATGCAGAAGGAATTTCAAAGCTTGTGAAGAGATACGATAAGTGCCTCAATCGCTATGGAGACTATGTAGAAAAATAGTGCAAAGATGTAGTTGTAAGATGTATATATTAAAATATTTTTATTTAACTTGATGTATTTTTTTAAATCAACCAGAGGTTACTTTCTGAACGGCCCTCGTATAACTTTAACTTATAGTAATATACGTTTATAAACAGCTCTCGCAGACAACAGTAACGTTTCTCTCCTATTGGCTGTTGGCGACGTTATGCAGGAGGTGGTGGTAGGAACCTTTGCTACAATACCACGAGCGACTGAGGAAATACTCAGCAGTATTCGACAGCCTTCTTCAGAGGGGTCTACTCCAGCAAGAGCATGCCAGCAATTCATTTTATGTTATTTTACTTATATGATTGTATTCATTCGTCGACCACTTATGAAGCGAATACTCTTTTCATAGATTAAAAAAGTGACCTGACGGTGTTCTTATAAGAGACAAAAACCGGTCACCAAGTGAAGGGTGTTACAAAAAGGCACGGCCAAACTTTCAGGAAACATTCCTCACACACAAATAAAGAAAAGATGTTATGTGGACATGTGTCCGGAAACGCTTAATTTCCAGGTTAGAGCTCATTTTAGTTTCGTCAGCATGTACTGTACTTCCTCTATTCACCGCCAGTTGGCCCAATTGAAGGAAGGTAATATTGACTTCGGTGCTTGTGTTGACATGCGACTCATTGCTCTACAGTACTAGCATCAAGCACATAAGTACGTAGCATCAACAGCTCAGTGTTCATCACGAACGTGGTTTTGCAGTCAGTGCAATGTTTACAAATGCGGAGTTGGCAGATGCCCATTTGATGTATGGATTAGCACGGGGCAATAGCCGTGGCGCGGTACGTTTGTATCGAGACAGATTTCCAGAACGAAGGTGTCCTGACAGGAAGACGTTCGAAGCAATTGATCGGCGTCTTAGGGAGCACGGAACATTCCAGCCTATGACTCGCGACTGGGGAAGACCTAGAACGACGAGGACACCTGTAATGGACGAGGCAATTCTTCGTGCAGTTGACGATAACCCTAATGTCAGCGTCGGAGAAGTTGATGCTGTACAAGGTAACGTTGCCCACGTCACTGTATGGAGAGTGCTACGGGAGAACCAGTTGTTTCCGTACCATGTACAGCGTGTGCAGGCACTATCAGCAGCTGATTGTCCTGCACGGGTACACGTCTGCGAGTGGTTCATCGAACAACGTGTCAATCCTCATTTCAGTGCAAATGTTCTCTTTACGGATGAGGCTTCATTCCAGTGTGATCAAATTGTAAATTTTCACAACAACATGCATGGGCTGACGAGAATTCGCACGCAATTGTGCAGTCACGTCATCAACACAGATTTACTGTGAACGTCTGGGCTGGCATTGTTGGTGATGTCTTGATTGGGCCCCATGTTCTTCCACCTACGCTCAATGGAGCACGTTATCATGATTTCATACGGGATACTCTACCTGTGCTGCTAGGACATGTGCCTTTACAAGTACGACACAACATGTGGTACATGCACGATGGAGCTCCTGCACATTTCAGTAGAAGTGTTCGTACGCTTCTCAACAACAGATTCGGTGACTGATGGACCAATTCCATGGCCTCCACGCTCTCCTGACCTCAACCCTCTTGACTTTCATTTATGGGGGCATTTGAAAGCTCTTCTCTACGAAACCCCGGTACCAAATGTAGAGACTCTTCGCGCTCGTATTCTGGACGGCTGTGATCCAATACGCCATTCTCCAGGGCTGCATCAACGCATCAGGAATTCCAAGCGACGGAGGGTGGATGCATGTATCCTCGCTAACGGAGGACATTTTGAACATTTCCTGTAACAAAGTGTTTGAAGTCACGATGGTACGTTCTGTTGCTGTGTATTTCCATTCCATGATTAATGTGATTTGAAGAGAAGTAACAAAATGAGCACTAACATGGAAAGTAAGCGTTTCTGGACACATGTCCACATAACATATTTTCTTTCTTTGTGTGTGAGGAATGTTTCCTGAAAGTTTGGCCGTACCTTTTTGTAACACCCTGTATACAACTTACTTCTAGACTGCCGGCCGGTGTGGCCAAGCGGTTAAAGGCGCTACAGTCTGGAACCGCGTGGCCGCTACGGTCGCAGGTTCGAATCCTGCCTCGGGTATGGATGTGTGTGATTTCCTTAGGTTAGTTAGGTTTAAGTAGTTCTAAGTTCTAGGGGACTGATGACCTTAGAAGTTAAGTCCCATAGTGCTCATAGCCATTTAAACCATTTGAACTTTTAGACTGTATTACTGAAATAAATTTAATGTTAATCGATCGCTGTGATTTTCTGTTGACGATGTTCCAAAAAATTCTTCCCTCATCGTGTTATTTCTCTTTGTCATAGACATTGTCTTGAATTTATCCAAATTTAAAGAGAGATACGAACATACACTAAGTGGAAATTCTTTCAAAGTCTTTCCTACTTTCATCACGAACATTCGAATAGGGTACTTTCCCCTAGTCAAGAACATCATAAGCGAAAAGTTGGATAATTCTGTTGATTCTGAGGATGATGATGATGAGGTCCCATACTCCGAGGAGCGTAGGGGACGATGAGAGAGACCTGCACCGCTGTGCTAGGCGAGGTCCTAGTGGAGGTGGTTTGCCATTGCCTTCCTCCGACCGTAATGAGGATGAATGATGATGATGCCACAACAACACTCAGCCATCTCGAGGCAGGGAAAATCCCTAACCCCGCCGGAAATCGAACCCGGGACCCCGTGCGCAAGACCACGAGCTCCGGACTCTGTTGATTGTATGCTGTTGATTCTACAGAATAAATCATTTATTCGTACTGAGAGCAATACGGTCCCTTGCGGCATACCCTGTGTGGCTTTCGGTTCTGGTAGCGTATTCGTCGGCTAGTGTGGCGTGCAGTCAATTATTCCTCAAGAGAGTAACTTAGACTACATTGAAGGTACTTGGTTATGGTCGTATAGTTGATCGTAACCGACGACGTGAGACAGTGTCGAACGCGTTCAGAAACCTTGCAAGGCCTGCATATCCCTGATGATCAAACCGTAACTTGCAAAAACTCCAGAAGCTTTCGAAGAAGGTGCTGCAGTGCATGCTTTAGTGATTTGTGATTGTTATCTATAAATTAGTTCAGAGCAAACTAATCTACAGTGAAAAAAAATAGAAGTTGCACTTGCGCCGTCTTCCTCGAGCCGCAGGATTCGCAAGTTAATAATTAAAATCAATTTTATTAACTTTGATTAAAGTGCTGATAAAGAGGCTGGTCAAAAATATCGAAACACTGTGAGAAATGCAGGCTTGAACATTAAAGCAAAGCCTGCAGGTTGGGCTGTTGTATTTGATCACGAACGGCACCTGTGCCGTGTCCTCAATACGTTGCAAGAGTTAGTCGTGGTCAGAAAAATGGTGTGGTTGTGAGTGCATTATCTCTGAACTAAGTGCATTTGAACACGGGAAAATTGTAGGTGTTCGTATAATGGGAGCTTCCGTAACCGAGCGAGCCGAAGTGTTTGGTGTTCCAGTTAGCACGGCAGCGAAGATTTTTACAGCATACAGGGGAAGCGTTAAAAAACGGTGTTCCGTAAGTCACAACATGAACCAAACTGGGTGCTGAGTTATCGTGACGGAGAAAAATACGATGACAATAGCCTGCATCACTGAATGTCGTTCTCGCGAAGCAAGTCCGCTCCAAAACAGCATGAAAGGAATCCGTAAGCTGAGAATTGCAGAGTGAGCAAATGATTCAAATGCCATCAACAGAAAAACGTCGTGCCCAAGCCATAAAATTTGGACTATAGGACAACGGAAGAAAGTCGTTTGGTCGGATGAGGATTGTTTCACATCGTTTCGCACTTTACCTCCCAAGAGTAACACATGGGTGGGCCACGGTGATACTATGGGTAGCCATATGGTGGGACTCCATGAGTCCCGTTGTTGCTCTGCTATCAGCCGTTACTTCCAAGGATTATGTGAGCATTTTGGCTAACCAGGCCCATCCCGTGCTACGATCTTTGTTCCCCAATGCTGATAATATCTTCGGAGACAATAGGGCTCTTGTTCGCACAGCTCACACCGTCCAGAGCTGGTTTTGTGAGCACGAGAATGGACTGTCTCATCTTCCCTGGCCACCGCAGTCACCTGGTCACAATAACTTTGAGCCTTTGTGGTCTCCTTTGGGGAGAAAAGTGTGTAGTCGCTATCATATCGGTCCACCCCGTGTCGCCTGAAAGCTGATTTGAAAGGCGATCGGGTTTCCTACACAGTAATATGCGTGGTAACTTGTTGTGTTTTTGGTGTTACCGTATATTTTTCTTGGCATAGAAGTAATTGGATCTAAGTGATACTATGGAGGTATGAAGACTGTGCGGCTGGTCCCGGCTGGCATGGGTGTGTGTGTTTGTCCTTACTGTGTAAGCTTAGGGACTGATGACCTCAGCAGTTAATCGCATAAGATTTAACATACATTTGAACATTTTTGGAGGTATGACTTTCCCTAATTCATTTCATTCGTGATGCTTACTGACTTCTTTTTCTGTACCTGAGAGGACAGCGCGTCTGACAGCCATGCGGAGGACCCGGGTTCATATCTCGGTCCAGCCAGAAACGTTTCCTTGTTGGGACGAGAGGAACGGTATCGCTCAGCCACGTGACAGTAATTGAGGAGCTACTAGCAGCTCCTAGGTCTGGAAAGCTGACAACGGCTCTGAGATCGAGGTCCTTTCCGCACCCCTTTCCACACCGCATCCAAATGACACCATTTGGCAACGGATAACGCTACAGTCAGTCAGCGCTGCGTAATTTCCTGTGCCTGACAGCGGATACATTATTTCCGCGTTTGTAGGAGAAATCTGAACATACGATTTGAAATGGCAAGCCAGTAGGTGAGAGTGTGGTACCTCGGTATACTTCTCAAACACTCGCCAGTCCTGTAACAGAAGATTTACAGTTTTCTCATATTTCAATTTTAAATGATGACATTCAGCATCGTGAGCTGCAGTCATTTTCTGAAATCACAAGAAGTATGCTGCATAATTAAGCTTTTTCCATATGTGAAAACATATTCCAGCGTACAACACGTTCATGAACCTAGGAACAAATGTTCGATTGAAGCACTGCAGTCGGAAAAATCTTGTCAGTACTGTATTTAATAGTCTGTCTGTTACATTATTACTACACTACATACAAATAATTAGCAAATTAAATCAAATTAACCAGAACTATTATAAAAAAAATCTGTTAGAAGTTAAATACATTTTGAAATACACTGAAGAGCTGAAGAAACTGGTACACCTACCAAATATCGTGTAAGGACCCCCGCGAGCACGCAGAAGCGCCACAGCACGACGTGGCATGGACTCGACTAATGTCTGAAGTAGTGCTGGAGGAAACTGACACCATGAATCCTGCAGGGCTGTCCGTAAGAGTACGAGGGAGTCGAGATCTCTTCCGAACAGCACGTTGCAAGGAATCCCAGATATGCTCAATAATCCGTACTTCTGTACTTGTGGGCATAACTGTCCGATTATCTACGTCTAGAAGTCGAAATCCATCGTTTTATGCATGTCTATGGAGTTTGGTCGCCAGCGGAAGTGTTTAAACTCACAAGAGTGTTCCTCGAGGCACTCTGTAGCAATTCTGGACGTGTACGGTTCGCATTGTCCTGGTGGAATTTCCCAAGTCCGTCGGAATGCACAATGGACATGAATGGGTGCAGGTGGTCAGACAGGATGCTTACGTGCGTGTCACCTGTCAGAGTCGTATCTACACGTGTCATGGGTCCCTTATCATTTCAACTGCTCACGTCCCCACACCATTACAGTGACTCCACCAGCTTGAACAGGCCCCTAGTGACATGCAGGTTCCATGGATTCATGAGGTCGTATCCATTCCCGTACAAGCCCATCCACTCTACACAATTTGAAACGGGACTTGTCCGACCTGGCAACATGTTTCCAGTCATCAAGGTCCGCCTCGATAGCTGAGTAGTCAGCACGTCGGAATGCCACGCTCAGGGGCACGGGTTCGATTCCCGGCTGGGTCGGAGATTTTCTCCTCTCAGGGACTGGGTGTCGTGTTGTCTTCTTCATCATCATCTCATCCCCGCCGAAGCGCAAGTCGCCGAAGTGACGTCAACTCGAAAGACTTGCACCAGGTGACTGGTCTACCTGACGGGAGGCCCAAGCCACACGACATTTCATTCCAATAGTCCAATGTTGGTGTTGACGGGTCCAGGTGAGGCGTAAAGCTTTGTGGCGTGCAGTCATCAAGGACACGGCCTTCCGTTACGAAAGCCCATATCGATGATTTTTCGTTCTGTGGTTTGTACGCTGACACTTGTTGATGGGCCAGCATTGGAATCTGCAGCAATTTGCGAAAGGGTTGCACTTTTGTCAAATTGAGCGATTTTCTCCAGTCGTCGTTGGTCCCGTTCTTAGCCGGCCGCTGTGGCTGAGCGATTCTAGGCGCTTCAGTCCGGAACCGTGCTGCTGCTATGGTCGCAGGTTCGAATCCTGCCTCTGGTTTGGATGTATGTGATGTCCTTAGGTTAGTTAGGTTTAAGTAGTTCTAAGCCTAGTGGACTGCTGACCTCAGATGTAAAGTCCTATAGTACTTAGAGCCATTTGAACCATTTTCCTCTCCTCAATTCTATTCAGTACCTCCTCATTAGTTACGTGATCTACCCATCTAATCTTCAGCATTCTTTCGTGGCACCACATTTCGAAAGCTTCTATTCTCTTCTTGTCTAAATATTTATTGTCCATGTTTCACTTTCATACATGGCTACACTCCATACAAATACTTCAGAAAAGACTTCCTGACACTTAAAATAAACGCTTTCTTTGCCATAACCAGTCTACATTTTATATCCTCTCTACTTCGACGATCATCAGGTATTTTGCTTCCCAAATAGCAAAACTCATCTACTGCTTTAAGTGTCTCATTTCCTAATCTAATTCCCTCAGCATCGCCCGACTTAATTCGAGGACATTCCATTATCCTCGTTTTGCTTTTGTTGATGTTCATCTTATATCGTCCTTTCACGATACTGTCCATTCCATTCAACTGCTCTTCCACATCCTTTGCTGTGTCTGGCAGAATTACAATGGCATCAGCAAACCTCAAAGTTTTTATGAAATGCAAATTAAATCAAGACCCTAAGCTATCGACAGGCGTTGATACACATCAATGGGAACAGTTGAAAATGTGTGCCTCGACAGGGACTAGAACACGCTCCCCGTGAGACCCACATTCCCAACTTAATGTCCACACGCTACATTCGTAGTGTCCCTGCCCATTACACTCATTACACGCGGCAGACAATCTTACCGAGTGCCCTAAGAGTTCGGGCACAGAAGAAGAAAGTCAATGGCCGGTTAGCCTTAACTGTATGAAGGTGGTATCCGTTCTTTCGGACACGTCCGAAAGAACAGATACCATCTTCAATCAAAGATTTTATTTCTTCTCCATGGATTTTAATACCCACTCCAAATATTTCTTTTGTATCCTTTACTGCTTCCTCAGTATACAGACTGAATAACATCGGGGATAGGCTACTACCCTGTCTCACTCCTTTCCCAATCACTGCTTCCCTTTCATGCCTCTCGACTGGTATAACTGCCATCTGGTTTCTGTACAAATTCCAAATAGCCTTTCGCGCCCCGTATTTGATCCATGCCACCTTCAGAATTTGAAAGAGAGTATTCCAGTCAACAATGTCAAAAGCTTTCTCTAAGTCTACAAATGTTAGAAACGTAGATTTGCCTTTCCTTAATCTATCTTGTAAGATAAGTCGCAGGCCACATACTTTATAAATACATTTAAAACATATGGCTTTTTACTTACTGTAAAATTTTCTACCTGCAGAATTAAAAATACATTCCAAATAGCTTTAATATAAAGAGCGATCAAAAAGCTTCCATTGGATGAGTTACCGCAGTGTAAATGCAACACAGCGCGGCTCCGATGCGGATGTGGCAGCAGTGACACGTAGGCAACGTGTATTTCAGACGTACGTGGACTACGGTGAAGTCATTACCAGTTGCTCCCAAACAGGACCAATGTACTGTTATCCTTTGCTTGGCTGCCACAGGACAAACATCGTTAGACCTCCATTCGAGAGTAAAGGATGGGGCAGCAAGTCTGTCGAAAACAACTATGGTTGAATGGTGTTCTGCTGCTTCACGGCAACGCACGTCCGTATATCGCAAATGTTGTAAAGGAGAAGTTACGCCAATTCAAGTGGGAGACAGTCGAGCATCAGCCCTATAGTCCTGATCTCTCCCCATGCGATTATCACGTCCACATTTCTTTCAAACAGGCCTGGAACAGTCGGTAGAGGCTGTGCAGCAGGCAGTTATGGGCACGATGGTGAGACGATTGCCCCAATGCTCACAGTGATTTTGCCTGATTGGCATTCCGATTATGGATTGTACGGCCTTCGAGCGGAATGTTTTGAACGCCCTTTATATATTATAAAGCACTTAAATGAGTAGAAGACAATCTAATATCTGACAGTAACAAACACCGTAGGAAATCGCGGAAGCTTCATATGGTGGTGACTAGTGCACAGCCTTCACATGATTCAAAAATCAATCAGTAGACTGAAGTAACGACCAAAAAACTTCACATGTTTCTAGGTACACTATATTTTAGCTACAAAAATTTCCCCTACTAGCCGAAGGAGGTAAGGCTAGAAGGCGTACGGAATACGTAGCGGGGCTATACAAGGGAAGAAAAAGAAATATAGTAGAGCGTCGATTATCCGAACGTCGGTCAACGGAACTACCGCTTAACCGAACTGTGTACTCGCTCGCACCTGTTACTCTCTCCCACCCTACCGTCCGTCATCCCCCTCACTCCCAAACCAAATTTCCCACGGTAATCGCCGCACTGGGCAACCGCTGGCGGAACATTGCTTCTAATGGGGCCTGTTGGGTAAGTTATTGTTAGAAAGAGAAGAAAGTCTCTTAAGAAATCATAAGAATATTGACTTGAAAGACGCGTCCTACATCGCCAGCCCAGCATGGAATAGAGTAAAGGAAGAGAATTTGAAGAAAGCCTGAATTCACAAGGTATGATTGAAAATGACGAACAGAATGATATGTCCGAAATTCTCGGTATACTAAAAGAAATAGATTACCACGAATGTGATGAAGAAGACGTTCATGAATGGATGAATATCGATGATGCAGATCCAGGACACCAAATCACGCAGGACAGCGAGATTGTAAACGTCGTCACTGATAAAGATGACGCCGCCAGCATCTCATCAATCAGTGCTCCAGAAAGTGAAGATGAAAGTATACTAACAGCTTCTGAGGCGTTCACTTGTTTAGATACTGCCTTGCGATGGTTTGAAGCCCAAGTGACCAGTTTCAGATATCTGTAATGAAAAAAGTACGTGACTTAGCTGCTAGTAAGCGTGTAGGCTTGCCTAGACAGACCAAAATAAAGGATTCTTTTAAACGTTAATTTTGTATACTGTGTGTATTGTTCATGCAAAATGCGTATGTAATATGTATATATTTTTGTTTAATAAACTGTGCCACATACTATATATTCCTACTGAAGTTGCCTTTGTATGTTACTTTGTAATACTAAAAGAGATGCCTGTTTTTATGAATAAATTTACTGTACAGTACTTCTTTTTGGCAAATAAACATGTACAGTTCGATTATCCGAACAAACCAGTTTTCCGAACACCCATGTCCCCCAATTACCTCGGATAATCGACGCTCTACTGTATAGAAAATCTTAAACATGGCTGCAGTTCAGCAATTGTATAAATTTGAAGAGGTTGAAAAAAATCAGCCAACCGGTTGCAACTGGTTGGCTGATTTTCTCAACCTCTTCAAAACTTTAGAAAGCGAATACAGTGAAGATGGGATGGGAGACACGATTCTGCAGAAGAATTTGTAAGAGCTGAGGAGTAGATGACATCCCCTCAGAACTATTGAGAGTCAGATGAGACCAAACCAGTGCAACTGGCTTGCTAGATGCATGAGACAGGTGACATATTCTCAGACTTTAAGAAGAGTGTAATAATTTCGAAGAAAACTGACAGATGTCAATAATTCAGAGCTATCAATTTAAGGAGTTTAATAAGTTATATACAGAAGAATAGAAAAACTGGCAAAAACCGACCTCTGAGAAGATCAGTTTCGGTTCCAGAGAAGTGCAGGAACACGCGAGGCAGTACTCACCTTACGACTTATCGTAGAAGAGAGGTTAAAGAAAAGCTTAACCTACGTTTATAGCATTTGCTCATCTAATAGCAGTGCACTGTAGGTCGCTGAAGGATCGTAGCGTTCCTAGTGATTGAGAAATCACCTGTTTACAAGAGACGCACACAATTACACGTCTATAACGCCGAAATCAATCTATTGTGGAATTTTATAACACTTTTTATGCTCTTGTGTTCTTTCTGCAAACCGAAAATCCTCTCTGTGAGAATCAAAATGGAGTCTGCAAACAACGGTCTCGTGAAGCCCAGTTCACTCAGCTCGTACACGAGGCCCAAAGGTAACAGACATCAGTTCCCAGGTTGTCCCTTGACTCCTGGAAGGCGTTTGATTTCTGTTCCGTTGTTTAATGAACGAAATACTTACTTGCGAAATAGAAGACCAGCTTTGTTGATTGGACTGAAGAGCCCTTGCAAACAGAACACAGTATGTCATTCTTAACAGAGTTATACACAATATACATCGAGGTGACAAAAGCCGTGGGATAGCGGTATGATGGCGGTAGTATCGCGTACGCAAGGTATAAAATGTCAGAGCATCGGTGGAGCTATCATTTGTACTCAGCTGATGCATGTGAAAACATTTCCGACGTGGTTATGGTCGCAGGACGGGAATTAACAGATTTTCAGCGTGGAATGATAATTGCAGCTAGGCCCATTGTTATCGTTGGGTACTTCAATATTCTGAGAATCAGAGTGTCAAAAGCGTGCCGAGAATACCAAATTTAAGGCATTACCTCTCACCACGGACAACACAATGGCCGACAGCCCTCACTTAACGACCGAGAGCAGCGGCGTTTGCGAAGATTTGTCAGTGCTAACAGACAAGCAACACTGCGTGAAATAACCGTAAAAATTAATGTGGGACGGACGGCGATGTATCCGTTAGGACAATGAGGCGAAATTTGGCGTTAATGGGCTGTGGCTGCAGACGACAGATGCGAGCGCCTTTGCTCACAGCACGATATTGCCTGCACTGCCTCTCTTGGACTCGTGTTGCGTTGTGTTGGGGTTCAATTTCTCGCGTCTATTTGTCGTTGTCACTGTGCAGGCTGCAAATTAAAATTCACCTGAAACTTCCTGGCAGATTAAAACTGTGTGCCGGACCGAGGCGCGAACTCGGGTCCCGAGTTCACAGTTTTAATCTGCCAGGATGTTTCATATCAGCGCACACTCCGCTGCAGAGTGAAAATCTCATTCTGGAAACATCCCCCAGGCTGTGGCTAAGCCATGTCTCCGCATTATCCTTTCTTTCAAGAGTGCTAGTTCTGCAAGGTTCGCAGGAGAGCTTCTGTAAAGTCTGGAAGGTAGGAGGCGAGATACTGGCAGAAGTAATGCTGTGAGGACGGGGCGTGAGTCGTGTTTGGGTAGCTCTGTTGTTAGAGCACTTGCCCGCGAAAGGCAAAGGCCCCGAGTTCGAGTCTCGGTCCGGCACACAGTTTTAATCTGCCAGGAAGTTTCATATCAGCGCACACTCCGCTGCAGAGTGAAAATCTCATTCTGGAAAAATCCTCCAGGCTGTGGCTAAGCCATGTCTCCGCAATATTCTTTCTTTCAGGAGTGCTAGTTCTGCAAGTTTCGCAGGAGAGCTTCTGTAAAGTTTGGAAGGTAGGAGACGAGAAACTGGCAGAAGTGAAGCTGTGAGTACCGGGCGCGAGTCGTGTTTGGGTAGCTCTGTTGTTAGAGCACTTGCCCGCGAAAGGCAAAGGCCCCGAGTTCGAGTCTCGGTCCGGCACACAGTTTTAATCTGCCAGGAAGTTTCATATCAGCGCACACTCCGCTGCGCAGTGAAAATCTCATTCTAAAATTCCCCTACCTCAGAACAGCGTCTGCTCAATGTCCGTTCACCCAGCAACGTAGTTACTTACAAGATGATGTAAAAGCATTGTTGATAATAAAACACCACCTAATATCTACAATTACTGAGGCCGCACAGCTCTAGTTATGAAAGAAAGTTCTGTAGAAATACTGTCATCCAATTTTATCGGGTAGTAAGAAGATGGATTGGTTTCTGAAACATAATGTCCGAAATTTCCACACAATAATATTTATTTTGTCCTTGATAACCAAAGAAATGGTACTTTTCAGTCCACATTCAAACTATTGGCTATTTCCTTCCAGTTCACGATTCATACACACATTTCACATGCACAGCAGCCAGAAATCTGTCCAAACCCGACCCAAATTAAAAACGTTTTCAGTCATTAATTTCACCACTAATGTGAGTCCTTACATTCGGTCCTTCTTGTGGATTTCTAAAAAAGAAACTGGTTCCCAAAAATGCTCAGTAGTTGACTACTGAAACATGCCATGCAGATTCTATGGAGGCCAAAACATCTCACGTGAATATCTGTCCAAGAGGTTTAGTCAAAACCTCTGAAATTTCGCCAAGCAGTCCCCAACAACAACTGCTATCGACTTAGCTCACCAAAAACTCAAACACTAATTAATTCTTGTCTTACACACTATTTTTACTGGCACTAGTAACATGACCGTCCATATTTGAAGCTAGCGAGCGACTCCCTTCTTCCAGCCTCACTCCCAGTATAACTACTAGGCAACGAGTGCGAACCGTCTCAATTCTGATTGGCTGACCATGCTGACTGCCAATCAGAATACACGCTCGGATCATACTCTCATCATAACTGGTCTGCACCAATCCTTATACACAGACGCATTTGCGTCCATCTGACATACAAATATTAAAGTAATGTTTAATAAACGAAAACGAAAAGACAATAATTCTAGAAATATTCTTTAGATACAGATTTTACTCCAGCTGACTTTCTGGCTGCTCTGTTACAATAGCAGTCACGCCTAGACATACGTCATCAGCAAAGTGGGTAAATCCACTAGGATCATTTTCCCATGACAGGCTTGTGTAACTCTTGCACGTTACTTAAGACAGTACATAATGCAATATTGAAATTTGACGAATGTCCCACATACACACTCTCATTTACTCACGGGCTCACATAACACATAATAAAATAAATATTGATTTTAATAGTTCTTTCTGAAGTTATTCTAGATTTCATACAACGAAAATTGTAAGGCATTTGAAATTTGTAAATTAAATTTCTATTAAATAATTCTATACCCTGATACTTGAGGTGAGTATTTCAATTGACAACCAAAAACAGGTCATGAATGTTCCCATGTGAATTTCCTTTCTTAAGTTTTTTTTCTTTATTGTTATTTTCAAACCCGTACAAACAGGCAGGCTGTCAGCAGCATGTTACGCCGCTCTTCAGCCATAGAATAGATAAATAAACAACAGAAAGAATACACATAAGTGACATAACGGTGGGTAATGAAACAGTAGACACAGAAAAACAAACACGGAGCCGTTCACACTCGACGATAATCCACACTACAAACTGCTGACACGACGCACAAACACTGAAGATGGCGATGGCACAGGTGAACGATGGAGTGCGACGGCACACACAAGACACTGATGGCGATGATCTCCGGAGCGCGAATGTCCACGTAGCGTGTGCGAGTCCGGGAACCTACCAAGAGGGGAAGAAGGGTGAGGGGGGGGGGGGGGTTTCTTAAGTGTAGTTTTTCTACCTTTAAAAAAAATTTTTCTATCTCCAAAAATATGCCCGCTAGAAAGCTGAGGTTTTCACACCACCTTTCTATTAATAACAAAATGCAGTATACAAATTTTTAAAGCGATTACACAAAAGCTACCATCCTTGATTTAGATTCTTATAGGTGGTGAATGTACGTGTTCAGTACCGACACTGAATTGCTTTCCCACGGCAGGCAGTGATGGATGCACATGTGTCTCCCGGGTAGGCCGCTAGATGTCAGCCACTGAATTTACATACAGCAAGTTATCCTAAAACAAACGTTCGCTCGGAACAACTTGCAATGCTACAGTGTCTATATCAGTTGGACACTAGAAGACTGGAATATCGCTGCTGGTCAGATGAGTCCCGATTTCAGTTCGCGACTGGGTCCTTGGGTTCAAATGGTTCAAATGGCTCTGAGCACTATGGGAGTCAACTGCTGAGGTCATTAGCCCCCTAGAACTTAGAACTAGTTAAACCTAACTAACCTAAGGACATCACACATATCCATGCCCGAGGCAGGATTCGAACCTGCGACCGTAGCGGTCTCGCGGTTCCAGACTGCAGCGCCTATAACCGCACGGCCACTTCGGCCGGCGGTCCTTAGGTCCAAATGAATTTATCATCTACTGGAAATGGTTATGTTCCTCTACTTGAAGACCATTTGCAGCCGTTCATGGACTTAATGTTGGCAACCACGGATGGGATTTTAATGGATAGCAATGCGCCATGTTATCAGCCCACAATTGTTCGCGATTCGTTTGAAGAACATTCTGGGGAATTCAGGCGAATGACTTGGTCACCCAGATCGCCCGGTATGAATCCCATCGAACACTTAATGGAACATAGTGGAGAGGTCTGTTCGTGCCCAATATCCTGCACTGGCAACTCATCCCCAATTACGGACGGATATAGCGTGGCTCAACGTGGCTCAGTAATTCTGCAGGCGAGTTTCGATGACTTGTCTAGTCCGTGTCACGTCGAGTTGCTGCGCTAAGCTGGTCAACAGGCGGTCCGAGACGGTATTCGTAGGTATTCCATGACTTTCGCCACATCAGTGTATGTACTGAATACAAAATAACATTAAATATAAAAGAACATTACGTTTTTAAATGATGTATACAAAAGATACAACTTGTTCGCTTCAGAATTTGACAGATTATCTCTCGCATTTTTTTTTCTTTTTTTACAGAGACTCGACATGCGCTCGTCGAGCCACGTGACAAACATCAAGTTCACACTCTTCCCAAACCCTGTGCAACGTATGACGGACCTGTGTCGGACTCTGTAACAAAGATGCGATTTGCTGCCATAGCGTGGTGGTTCCTAGTGAAAGTGTATACGGAATGTTCACAGAACAGCAGTTACCGACTCCCTTTTGCTAACTGAAGGACACACCATCCCTCCTGCTGTGGTGTAGTTGCCATTTTATACGCTAGCTGTATCTGGCGGCGGCAACCTTCAAGAAAACAATTGCTCCCATCCATAATAAAAAGCAACTTACAGAGGTGTTCCATTAACTGGTTAAGATTTGTAATAAGTAAATTGTACCCTTTCGTTCATATGAATTTTTGAAAGTGTGAAATTCTTTTGTGCTCATTCAGTGCATAAATGACGTAGTGGATAACGTCCAAGAGGCTGTCCCCTTATGGTATTATTGTACATGGAGAGGTCACAAAGATAGCAAACTGTAAGGAAATACCCCCAAGGAAATACCCGTAGAGTATCGGTGCATGGTGCAGGGATTTGTTGTTATCCTCTCAATATTAACAAGCGTAGAATACGGTGTAGAACTAGGCAGAAAGATCCATTACTGTGTAATTACACGACTGGGGCCAGTCTCTGGAAGCAGTCGGACCTATTAAACGTCTGGGAGTATCCGTACGGAGCAATTTTAAGTAGAACGAGCACCTAAAACTAATCGTACAAACAAACTTGCGAGACAGATTCATTGGGAAGTTCCTCAGGAAGCACAGTCCAGCCATGAAAGACGTAACTTACAAAGCCCTTCGCCTGGGATCAGTACGAGAAAATATTAATAGAAGGAACAGAGGAGGTCCAAAGAAGAGCAGTGAGTTTCGTTACAGGCTCAGCTAGTAAGTGCTAAAGTGTTACGGAGACGTTCATTCAATTCCAGAGGCAGACATTATAAGAGAGGAGTCGTGTATCATGACGTCATTTTTCTGTTAAAATTCTTAGCATATACGTTTCTAAAGAGTCAAGCAAATTATAGCTTCACCCTAACTATATATCACGAAAAGATTATGACGGCAAGATTAGGAAGGCTTATTAACAACTGATACACTCTTGCTGAAGGTGAAAGACGAAAGTGAAAAGGCTGGTCTTATGCTGAATGTGAAGAAAACGAAAATTATGGCAACTACACCTACCAATTCGTGGAATATAGCAGGAGAAACCATGGAGGTAGTGACCACATTCAGTTATCTCGGTTCCCAGATCTCTGCTGACGGTGACTGCAGCCATGAAATCCGGAGACGCCTGTTGCTCGGTAGACAGGCGATGTCAAACCTTGACAAGGTTATAAGGTCCAGAGATATAACACTAGCAACAAAGATCCGTATTGTGAGGGCTATGGTCTTTCCAGTTGTGATGTATGGATGTGAGACCTGGACCATTAGAAAGGCTGAACGGCGAAGAATTGACTCCTTCGAATTGTGGTGTTGGAGGAAACTTCTTAGAGTTCCATGGACTGCAAAGAGAACCAACAAATCAATATTGGAGCAAATTAAACCAGATTTCTCCCTGGAAGGTCTAATCTTAAAACAAAAGCTGACCTACTTTGGACACAAAATGCGAAGGCATGCCTCGCTGGAAAAAACATTAATGCTGGGGAAGATTGAAGGAACTAGAAGAAGAGGACGTCAGAGGATGAGATGGATCGATGGCATCGCAGAAGCAATGTGTTCCAACCTGGAAGGTCTACGGGAGAAAGTGCAAGACAGGAAAAAGTGGCGTGATTTGGTTCATGGGGTCACGAAGAGTCGGAACCGACTAAACGAATAGAGAGAGAGACTAACAACTGATACTGGAACAGGAAAGAGGGGAGGCAAGTAATGTACAAAGTACACTCGGCAACCCATCATACGGTGGCTTTTGGAAAAACAGACGTAGCGTGACACATCATAAGGCGGCTTTTGGGAAAATAGGTGTAAAAGATGGTTTACTGTAGTCTACCTCAGATCTATAACTAATATGGAACAATGAATATTGTACGAACTTGGAAATTCTTTGAAAATGAGAAACCTTCTGTGACGCTGGAGACGAGCGTCGAATGGAATGAAAAGAGTTTGTGTTTCAGCTTAAGAATTTCAAAGAGTGTATGCCAGTGAACATTGTCAAAATCTTTATCTGAATCTACAAATGCCATAAATGTAGGATGAAATAATTCGTAGGGACAGTATTGCCTCGCACGTTCCTACATGTCTCTGGGACCCAAACTGATCTTCCACGAGTTCCACTACTACCCGCACTGTCGTTGTACTGTAAACTGTGTTAGTATTATGCAGTCATGACTTGTTAAACAAATTATTTGGTAATTGCACACCAATCAGCGCTTCCTGGAATTGAGACTGAGGTACGTCGCCTGTCACCTGTCTCTATAACGTGACCGTGCTCTGTCGCATAACCACCCATTTCGGAATGATTCGCAGTTGAATCGAAACTGGTCGTTTGGATGAAACTACAATGTAATTAACTCGAATGTTCGAGTTCAGTAAAAAACGCACTCAACAGTCGCGGAGGGTCTCCAGTGTTACAAGAGTGCTGGCAGCTCAACCACTCTCATGAGCAACACTTATGCTCTTATTCAAGCACGAACAAGTGTAAGTAGATGACAGTACTGATTCCGGGCGTAACGGTTTAAGATATCGAGCACACGCCCAGATGACAAGACGTCATCTAAAACTGGCAGTTGCTTTCCCGGAACACGGGTTCGCATCTAGGACACGGGTAGCTAATAGAGTGCTTTGTATGGAAACTCCGGGCACCATTATAGGGCTCGCAGCTGGGACAAGTCCACGGCGATCGGGCAGGCTTTTCCCACGGATACGACGTTGTGAGCAGGAAGAGCACGGAACTGGTTTGGAATTTATTGCGAGAACGGTGCAGAAAAAAGAGTATACGAAGACGTTTAGTAATAATACATAAACGAAAGGCGGCTAGAGATCTCATATCTAAGAGTTTGGGGTTTTCTTCATGATTCCGTGTAGAATGATTAAACAGATGAGTGCGTAGTTCAGTTGTGCTACCACTAAATAGTTTTCCGGTGCTGCTGTAGTATTTTAATAACTTGCATATTAAAAGCAATGCGTCATCAAATTAATAACTGGCACAAGCAATGCAAAACTATACAGATGAATACTTCTCTAAACGAAAAAATATGAAAAGTGTACCAGCACCGGAATTCGAACTCGAGTCTCCTGCTCAGTAGGCAGGAGACTGCGTGGAGTACCCTAGCATCCTTCAGTCCCCCATCCAAATTCCCATCCACGCCTTTGTCATGTCCTGACATAGGTGGGAGAGGGAGAAAAGGGGTTACTGGTCAGTCTGCGCTCCCGAGCGGTACAGAGCAGAAGGCAGAAGGACAATTCCCAGTGAAGGCATTTAATCGTTTTCTTCTATCTGAGCCAACACTGGTACAGGCATTTACTAGAAATGCAGGTGGTGAGACTTGGTAGGGAACTCGTTGTGGAGACTCTTGGACAAACAGGGTTTTGAAATAGTTGTTTATTGCAGACAGGACTAACTAATACACTGGAGTTTAGTTCTGGGGTTAAAAAAAGCATGAATAACACTGTTACAACAGAAGGCAGTGCAGAAGTCCCAGGAGTGGATGCTAACCACAGTAGCAAACACTAGCAACATTTTAAGGCAACAAAACATTCTGAATGTGACACTGTTCACTGAGACACTCCAAGTGAGAGAGCAGACTTACGCGGAGCTGGACCGAGGCTGGAGTCGACGGACGCGGATTCGGCGCCCAGATCGTCTGACTGAGAACTTCATCAAAATGCGGAATCTCGGGGTTTTAAGGAGTCGCCTGGGGGCACTGTTTTTCCCATTTAAAGCCACCCAGCCAATCCCGCAGGTCTCTTGCAGGCGCCTGCCAATCACGGTTTAGTTAGGTCCCCTCTACTGCTCCTAAGGCGGGGATGTTAATGCAGTTGCACTAACTAAGTCCGTATTTGGTATCAACATTGTCCAGCTGAAAGCTAAACGTAACTGCTCTGCCAAATAAGGCTTGCAACATTATTGTTATACTTCATTTAGCCCCGCCCCTCGGGCTCCCCGGAGTAGGGGCTGCTAGGTCAACACTTTTTTGGCGTTTTCGCTCTCTTTCTAACCCCTGTGAGCCTACTGACGTTGCTGTTGTCAGGGCTGGTATCAAGCTCGCTTTTATACGCTAATAAGTGCCTGTTGGTTACAAAGTTCTACGGTAGCAGCCTACCACAGCGTCTAGACGACATATGAAGTTACATGTTAATTCCTTGAAGAGTAACTAGCGCCCTGGGACCGCGTCTGGGGTCATCCGCATTTTCGCAAGGCTCTCCCCTTACGGTTTACTTCATGTAACTTCTGTCCTAGTTTCGTCTGTCCTCAGCATCGTCTCTGCTTCCGCACCTTGGAGCGCCTGTCCTCCTTTCTCACAGCTTCAAGATAACAGTACAGTAGCAAGAAATAATCAATATATTACACCTTTGACCACTTGGTATCGCCCGTAAATTTAAACAACGTGGCAGACTCTCTAAGTGTACTGAAATTAGCACCTCTGCATCGAATAAACGGGGGAACCCAGGCATACATACTTTCATCAAATGAAACTATATGGTAACAGAGATATTTTGAAATCTCAAGCATCTATCTTGTATATAAGGCGACTGAAGCGATGAATGGGCTCGAATCCCGTCCTTGGTACAAAATTTCATTCGTCGCTTCAGTCTGCATACATGTAGGCCCACATTGTAGACGTTTGAGACTTGTAAAGGTCTCTGGAACCATACAGTTTCACTTGACGTAAAAAAAATTTGTGTCGTTTCTATTCAGTCATATCACACTAACTTGTGGCAATAAGACTGTATACCGCAAGGGATATTGGCCTGACGAAACCATGCACTGGTGAACCAAACCAATACGAGCACAGCTGCTTATCAGTGTGTTGCTTGCCCTTTAGACACAATACAGCAGCAGTTCTACGTGGCATGGACTCAACAATTCCTTGGTAGTTTTCCGGCGGTATGTGTGAACAGCAGTCTGTGTACACGTCGTTCAGATCCCATAAATTATTTGGCAGTGGCTCACAAACACAGAGCAGGCGCTCGTCCGTGTCCCAGATGCGCTCCATCAGGCTCAGATCAAGCAAATTTGGAAGCTAAGACACCATCGTGATTTCACTACGAAGCTCCTCAAACCGCTGTAGTCTTGTGACATAGACAATTATCCTGTTGAGAGGCACCATTGCCTTCAAGAAAGGCATCGATCGTGAACGGATGCAGATGTCCGCTATGACGTTCACAACTGTCATGGTGCCTTCGATTACTACCACTGGTCGCGTGGAAGTCCCTCATATTGTAATACTACCTCCACTGGTCTGCATGCGGGGCGCAGTTCACGTTAAGCACAGCTGTTCGCAAGAATGGCGACGTATTCGGACATGGCCATCAACCTGATGTAACAAGAAACGCGTTTCATCCGGCCAGACAACACGTTTACATTGGTCCACCGTCAAATCTGAATGATCAAGTGCCCACTGCACTTGCAGCTGACGACGTCGTTAGGTCAACATGGGAACACACACGGTGCGGAAACCGATGTTGAGCAATGTGCAGTGAACAGTATGTTTCGAAAAACTTGTGCCTGGACCAGTATTATACTTTGTCATCAGATCTGCCGCAGATCGCCGTCTCTCCTGCTTTACGGATCTCCTTATTCTGCAATGACAGATTGCCACGTAATCGTGGTTTCAGCATCCAGTCTTCCGAGGGAGAGTTCTTGTGGTAAGGCGTTTTGTTCCTCCACCAGCTCGGTTGACAACTGATGGTCCTCGGTGCATTTGGACCTTTTGCAATATCTCTCCCCAACGTATCCCACAGGCGCTCGATGGGATTAAAGTTGGAGAAACGGCCAGGCCAGTCCATTCGCCGAATAGCCTCTCGTTCCAAGAGTTCCTCCACCTGCACAGATCAATGCGGCCGCATGTTGTCACCCATAAAAATTAAATAAGGAGTGAATGCACCCTTGAAAAGACGCACCTGGGGAAGAACAACAGTGCCAAAATAACATTGATCAGTGAGTGTACCGATTAGAAGATTTGGAGATCAGTATGTCCACGTACTACACAGTACACCGTAACACCTGGATCACCAAAACGATCGCGTTTGACAATGTACTTGCATAACGTCTTCCCATCTCTCGTCATGTGAAGGTAGGTCCACAATCACTACTCAGAATCTGCTCTCGTCCTAAGAGCTCGTGACCCCACTTCCAGTTGGTCCAGACCACACGCTCTTGTCACCATCGCAAAAGGTGCCGCCGATGTGCGGGTGTCAACGGAACACAAGGCGCTGGTCGGCGGGCAAAGACACCATCCCTATGTAGTCGCCGTGCAACTTTGTTGTTTGATAGTGCCTACATTGTAATCTCGTTAAAAGTGCTTGAAATTGCATCCATTTCTTGACTTGGGTCCCTTCTTGCCCGTCTACATCTACATGGTTACTCTGCAAGTCACACTCAAGTGTCTGGCAGAGGCTTCTTCGAACCATTTTCATACTACTTCTCTACCATTCCACTCTCGAATGGCGCGTGGGAAAAAGGGACACTTAAATCTTTCCGTTCGAGCTCCGATTTCTCTTATTTTGTTATGATGATCATTTCTCCCCACTTCGCATTCGGAAGAGAAAGTTGGTGATCGAAATTTCGTAAATATATCTCGCTGCAAAGAAAACCGCCTTTGTTTCAGTGACTACAACCCCAGATCGCGTATCATATCAGTGACACTTTCACCCCTATTGCGCGATAACACGAAACGAGCTGCCATTCTTTGCACTATTTCGATGTCCTCCGTCAATCCTACCTGGTAAGGGTCCCATACCACGCAGCAGTATTCCAGCAGAGGACGGACAAGTGTAACGTAGGCTGTCTCTTTAGTGGGTTTGTCGCATCTTTTAAGTGTTCTGCCAACAAAGCGCAGTCTTTGTTTCGCCTTCCTCACAACATTATCTGTGTGGTCTTTCCAGTTTAAGTTGCTCGTAATTGTAATTCCTAGGTATTTAGTCGAATTGACAGCCCTTAGATTTGTGCGATGTATCGTAAACCCAAATTTTATCGGATTTCTTTTAGTACCCATGTGCATGACCTCGCAATTTTCTTTGTTTAGTGCTAATTGCCACTTTTCGCACCATACAGATATTCTCTCTAGATCATTTTGTAATTGGAATTGATCGTCTGATGATTTTACTAAACGGTAAATTACAGCGTCATCTGCAATCAGTCGAAGGGGTCTGCTCAGATTATCACCTAGATCATTTATTTAAACCAGGAACAGCAGAGGGCCTATGATACTACCTTGCGGAACGCCAGATATCACTTGTGTTATACTCGATGATTTACCGTCCATCACTACCAATTGTGACCTCTCTGAGAGGAAATCACGAATCCAGTCACGCAAGTGAGACGATACTCCATATGCACGCAATTTGATTAATAGTCGATTGTGAGGAACCGTATCAAAGACCTTCTGGAAATCTAGGAATATGGAACCGATATGAGATCCCTTGTCGACAGCACTCATTACTTCATGGGAATAAAGTGCTAGCTGTGTTGCAGAAGAACGATATTTTCTGAATCCGTGTTTGTTACGAATCAATAAATCATTTTCTTCAAGGTGATTCATAATGTTCGAGTACAGAATATGCTCCAAAATCCTACTGAAAATTGAGGTCAGTTGCACCGTGCAACTTCTCCTTCGGGCAGCGGTGGTCTCCATCTACGTGAAACAACGCTGTGAGCTGTACAAACTCCTGGGCAACACTCGTCATGTTTTGTCCTTTCACGTTCCCTATGATTGTTCCCCGTGCGAAGTCATCCAAATGTTATCTGTGGAACATGCTGTAACGAAACGTACCTGCTCTTTGATTGACGTTCACTGCCGTTTTCCTTTGCTTCGACTGCCTTGCGTTGCTCGGGCAGAACCCTTTGGCTCTTTCTGTGCACGGCTGGGAGATCTCTGGTAACATCCTGACTCACTTTCATCCACTTCCACCGAGTTGTGAGTAAGTCATGTTACTTTATCTACCTCGTCCTTAAGCTCTGATAGGACAGTATAAAGGTCAGACACTCATTTTCTTTTGAAGGTAGACGGTTGCATAAAAACATCTGTTGCGTGTAATTTCTTAGACTTTCCCGGCGATTTGATGACATCTCGTGGAAATCGGGTTTTCTGCCGGATATCAGCGTCTTCCAAACACGATATTTCGACGTCATTACTTGACGTCTTCATCAGGTGTTCCCTGAGAGTCTCAGGGAACACCTGATGAAGGTGTCAAGTAATGACGTCAAAATATCGTGTTTGGAAGACGCTGATATCCGGCAGAAAACCCGATTTCCACGAGATGTCATCTGTTGCTTGTTGTACGAGGAGCGGCAAATGGGGAAAAATCTTTTTTATTGATCTTTGTAAGGAATTGTGGTTCCTGTCATCATCAAAGAGTGTACGAGACTCTCCACAGCACCACATACAGCAGAACATAATAGTCGGCAGACCAACATGGAGCCAGTGCTGGCGCGAAAGAATCGTCAAGAAACAAGCAATGGTACACAAGCTTCCTGCCAACGCTTTCTGCAGAGTAAAGAACCATACGTGAATATTTTAGGGTCAATCTTAGCGTTGTGTCCGTTCCTGACTGATGTAATACTTTCAGTTGTGCCAGGCCTGAATTACTGATATTGAAATTAACATTGTCCTTTATGAAGGATATGGAGATATCACGAGCTGCACTGAGTGTAAATGTGTTTTTCAGAATATATCTTGAAGTTGTTTCATTCAAGTAATTCAACGCTTTTCGTGATATACTGCGAAGCTGTTTGTGAAAGCAATTTTTCTTTTGATTACTTCGTATTATAGAAATGAAATGGAGCAAAGAGGCGTTAACGTCTAAATTCAGGCATACACCGAGGAAAGATGTATGCATGTACGATACGTTGGCAATCGTTTCTTTCTGAGTAATACGCATATAACGTTACACTGTGATTTTTTATTCGTATCGTAATGACTTAACTTACGAAAGTTCGTGTTTGATTTGATCGCATCTCTTTCTTTATTTCTGCATGCCAGCAAAGACAAGCGGGCAGTGATGGCGAGAAAGTCCGTGCATTTTCGCCCAGTGCGACAGACGAGGACTTCAAAGCTCTGAGTAGCACATTACGTTAAATTTTCCAAACTTAGAAAAATAACACAAGTGTACCTTTAGATATTGGTCGTTTAATAGTGTTGCAAACTGCAGTGCATACACCCACAACAACTTTTGAAGTGGTTGGCTGTGCTATTCTGAGGCTAAAAGCCAGACTCTTAAAAGATTCCTCAGTTGCCAGGATACGTAATGTTACAACCAGCCTGCAACTTAACAGAGCATGTACTGGTATTTTAACAGTGATCTATGCTGGTATGATCAAAAAACATATAAACATATGACATCATTCTTACTTTCGAGAAGGTGAGATAGTCTCCGTCATGACTGTGTCACACTTGCTAATTCCACCGTCTATCATAGACAGCAGCTTCTCCAAAAAGGCCAAGTCCACCCTCACGAAGTTTCGAAATTCTTGCAGATCTTCGGTCCTCACTTCTTTGATAAGCAAAACAATCCTCTGCCTTCGTTCCTTCTTTTCGTCGTCTTTCTGTCCTAATCCGAAGATTTACTGTCACTACCAGGGCAACAACTCCAAAAACAAGTGGGTCCTTCATGTGCAAAATGTAAATTTTGGTTACATGTCCCTGTGCAACCAAGTGTCGTAATACAAACTGTTGAGTCTGTAATTCAGAACAGTAGTAACCTACACAACAGAACAACAATTACTTCATAAACAATGATAAAAACATTTTTCTTATTAAATAGGAACCTTGAGCTCACATAACTAATTTGAATGAATGACGTTCCAATATGTCACACGGTCCCCCTTGTGTTTCGTGCGGTAGAACGAACTACTTTACAAGAGAGCAGACGGTTCTATTTGCGTTTCGCGCCTTATTACCGTCTACTGCGCATGTGCTCCTGGTATATCGCGCGTGGATGGTGTGATAGGTCTACGTGAACCAGCATGTAGTTACACATATGCATGCTTGGGGCACTGATGCATAAGTGTACAGTTTAGACGCATCGTCTAATTGGGGCTTTAGACACGCGGGGTAATGCTCATTTCACAACAGTTCCCGCATTTTGATGTCACTTCCCGCAAACATGACGTCATATTGACGTCACACGCAATATCGACGACCGCATGATCGACTATCGACTTTGTGCCTAAACACTATGGAGTTATAACGATTTCCATTATAACCACACAGTCGGAAATCGCCACATGTTCGGAAATAAAGAGCTAAATATTCATGAAAGGACAGAATATGAAATTTATTGCTGCTCGTTTCAGTCGCAGCAACTAAAGCTGTGTTCTTAGGTGTCTGCCTAACCACACGCTCGGAAAGTGCTACATAATTATATCATCCTTCGTTCTCAAATTAGACGACACTTAAACAACATCGTTTGTTGCAGAACATACTTGTATTATATTCATAAGAAAACGTGTTAACATTGTTAACATGAAAAAAAAACAATACATTGTATGTGACGGGATGCCAACTCACAACGTTGGACTTCAGAAACACGACATTATCCATTGCGCTAGCACTTACTCGTGTGACGTTTTTCCCCTCTCTTGGTTATCATCTTCTCTCTTGAATGTTTTTTGCGCTGGTAAGTGTAATGGTGAAGTGTTTATGATGAACTTTCAATGTTCCGTTACGTTGAAACCGAATATTGCAAATTATAACACAAGCGTGTTCCATGCTTAATTTGTAAATTATTTAATATAATAACTCACTCCTGGGAGAGCAATCTTATGTGAAGGCATTAAATGTCGAAAACTCATTATGTGACACTTTATTGTAGCAATAATTATAATAAATCATTTCAAGAATGACGTGTTTTTGTAAATCTCAGGTACGTGAGTGTAGATTCTTGTGAAAGGCCCGGTATCGAACGCTAACGAAAGTCGATAGGCGATCATGCGGTCGTCGATATTGCATGTGACCTTATAATGACGTCACGTTTGCGGGAAATGATTGATTTGAGTGCTGTTCTTAGACGAGTGTTGTGGCGGAACTTTTATTATTGTAGGACGTACGGAAATGAAGACAGTTGGACGCAAATTTAGGGTACCATTAAGAACTTACGCTCTGGATCCGTTGCTATGTTCGGGGATTTTTATGTAAGGTCCCTTTTTATAGACAGTTCACCGGCGTCAGCTTAATGAAACTGAGATTATGTACGAAGAGAGCGCTCGAGAATTGCAGGTTAGGAAGATTTACCTAAAACACAATCACCCAAGCTCATTAAAAGAGAGAACCACCACAACAGACAACCTGTATTCGAGACAGATTGCGCGACGTTTTTGCCGTCCTCGTCTAGCCCAGGGATCATGAGAATAAACTTAAGAGCCGGCCGGTGTGGCCGTGCGGTTCTAGGCGCTTCAGACTGGAACCGCGTGACCACTACGGTCGCAGGTTCGAATCCTGCCTCGGGCATGGATGTCACTGGACTGTCAAGAACGTGTAATTTGTTTTTCGCAAACACTAAATTAAGTACAACCAGACTTTTTTTCTTTTACAATATTACCATTATAAAGGTCCTAGTAGTATCGAAAAACTAACATCAAATAAAATAAGTTTCGTTTAGCACAAAATCAACCAATTACTAACATAAAATAAAATGAGTTTCGCTTAGCACAAAATCAACCGATTACCATGGAATTCGTTGTGCAGTAATTACAATCAACTTTTTCCTGTTTTTACAAAAATACCACAACGAAAATTAAATTCAGATTATTTTCCTTTTGTGCAACAGACACGTAACGAAAATGAAACTCACATTACTTAGTCCCCTCTTACACCAATACTAAAATAACTGTTCAAAATGGCCACCATTCGATTCGACACATGCTTCATTATGGGGAAAGCAATTTCGTCGTACTCATCCACACACATGCATATTTGCCTTTATGATACTGGCAGCATCGAACATCTTCTGCGTCAGTTCATCCACAATATTTACTTGCTGAGCATAAATAAGTTTTTTCATACGGTCCCAAAAGTAAAATTGCAGTGGATTTAAATCAGCACCGCGTGCTGGCCATCGAGGATGGTCGAAAACGTCTTATCCATCGTCATGAAAATCGTCTCTTCAAAAATCTTCGTACTCTGTGACCAATGTAGGGTGGAGCACCCTCGTAGAAGAACCACATGTTATGACAGGCGGCTAACGAAATATCTTGTAATAAAGTTGTTAGTAATGTTTCGTCTAGAAAAGTTCGGTAAATGTTACCATCCAATCGTGCAAGTAAAATATAAGGCTAAGAACAGCCGACCAGTTGCAAAGGATAAAGTAATCTTTACCTAGGTTTCAATAGATATAAATCTATCTTCTTCAGAAGACGGCATCAAAAAGACAGGCGGCGCTTCTATGGGCTTCACTAATATTAGTGAAGCCCATAGAAGCGCCACCTGTCTTTTTGATGCCGTCTTCTGAAGAAGATAGATTTATATCTATTGAAACCTAGGTAAAGATTACTTTATCCTTTGCAACTGGTCGGCTGTTCTTAGTCTGATTTACGTGGAACCGTTGCTGTAGCGCAGCTATGTTTAAAGTACTAAAATATAAGGCCCAATAACATAATCGTCGATTATAATTGCCCATACATTTACGGAAAAGCGGCGCTGAAAATGTGTTGCAACTACTTGGAGCGTATTGTGTAGACTCACGTGTGCATGCTATGGAAATTAGTTATTCCGTCGCGAGTGAAACATGCTTCGTCTGTGATGAGTATTTTGTTTATAAAATCATGCAGCGCGCTTTGTAACAGAAGCCAGTCCCAGAATTATCGTCTTCAAACGCTTGTACGCATTGAATGTGGTAAGACAGCAGGCGCTCCTCTTCCAACGATACACACACTTGGCGGGCGATGCTTCTCGTACTCTGAGTAGGGTCTTCGTGGATGCTCCTCATAATTCGTTCCTTAGTTTTCAATGCACGTTCGTCGCTCTGTGGGCCTCTGCCTTCTGTGCGGGGCAGTGAAGAGCTAGTATCTTTCAATCTACGCACATTAAGAACATAGTGCCTACCGGAAAGCTGAATTCTGTCATAATCCATTTAATAATAAAATGAAAGCATATCAGAACAGACAATAAGTTTCGCATACAGAATTAAATGTAAAAAACTAAAAATAACTACCGTACTCTGTTACGAATGAATTTCAAAATAATCGAGTAAAAGTAGGTAATTGTGATGATACAGGCCTTCGTTGAAAAGCAACAAATTTCGATCGTGCAGGAAATCTTTATTGCGGGAAGCGTTCTCGATAAATTCGTACAGCTGCACTCGCATCATCTTTTACCTCGCCATAAATTAAGTGAATATAGCATGGTTCAGCGATAGTGAATCTGTCATCCATTCTAACGTTTAACGGAGTTGCCATAACCTCTGCACAGGTAACTCGACGACTGCCGGCGATCGGCGTGTTACAGCGACCCAACCACGCAGGCCGTAGTTGCCTATGTGCTTGCGACACATGCTCGCGATGTCACTACGCGCAGCGGTAAATAACGAACCGACTGCTTACATAAATGCATCTGTGTTGGGGAGGGGACGGAGGAGTCGCACTGCTGTGTTTTGATCCTGTTTCATGAATTCTCGCGGTCTACGTGCATAATGTTTACACAAGCCACGCCTAATGCAAGTGCATGTTCCATGCCAAAAATATTGTCCCGAGATGGACTGTTTTTTTTTTTCCTTTTTTGGGGTAGGAGAAGGGGGACAACAACCGTAGGAATGGACAGACATGCTACAAGACGTTTTAAATAATTTTTGGAAAAATTGGAAATTTGTGGTAAGTTCTATGGGGCCAAACTGCTGAGGTCATCGGTCCCTAGGCTGACACATTACTTAATCTAACTTACGTTAAGGACAACACACACACTGATGCACATGCCCGAGGGAGGACTCGAATCTCCGACAGGCGGGGAGCCGTGCGAACCGTGGGAAAGCGCCCTAACCGCACGCCTACCCTTCGCGGCTTAAATCTGTGGTGTCACCGCCAGACACCACACTTGCTAGGTGGTAGCCTTTAAATCGGCCGCGGTCCGTTAGTACACGTCGGACCCGCGTGTCGCCACTATCAATGGTGCAGACCGAGCGCCGCCACACGGCAGGTCTAGAGAGTCTTCCTAGCACTCGCCCCAGTTGTACAGCCGACTTTGATAGCGATGCTTCACCGACAAAATACGCTCTCATTTGCCGAGACGATAGTTAGCATAGCCTTCAGCTACGTCATTTGCTACGACCTAGCAAAGCGCCATTACCAGCTTCTATTGATGCTGTAAAACATGTACCGTCAAGAGCGATGTTCACCATTTACGGATTAAAGTTAAGTATTCCAACAGCTACGTCCTTTTTTGCTAAACTCTAACTTCCTTGTCCTGTTCCAGACCTCACGCCAGCCTGCGAGAGCTAAAATGCGTGCCTTTCGGCTTCCTCTCATAGTGGGTTGGCTCTCTTGCCAATCCACAACATTTGGCGACGAGGCCAATTCGCGTTCGTAACTATACTGCCCTGATTTACTTGTGTAATGGCTTCGCCACAATCTCCAGATGTACTGTCCGAATTTTATCGCTTACAGAACCAGCAGACGCAGGCCTTGCTGGATGCCCTTGGACAGCTCGTCCAGGGTCAATGTGCAATGCAAAACGATGCGGCAGCCGCCGCTCCACCGCTCACGCAGCCACCACATGCAGTTGAACCAACTTTTCGTCCTTTTGATGCTGCACTGGAAAGCTGGACGGAGTGGTCACGCCAATTTGGATTCCATCTCGCCGCCTACAGAATTCAAGGTAACGAGCGGCAGCCTTTCTTATTATCTTCCGTCGGAGTGACCACGTACCGTGTGATAGTCAAATTATTTCCCCGATTCGACGTAGCAACTCTGTCCTACGAAGAAATTGTTTTCTGCATTAGATGCATATTTCAAAGAATCAGTCAATGTAGTTGCGAAAAGGTATACCTTCTTTCGTACAAAACGTACGGCAGGTCAGACTAATCGGAAGTGGGTTGCAGCCTTGCAAGGCCTTACTAGGGACTGTGCTTTTGAGTGCCAATGTGGTCTCCCTTATTCACATATATGGTACGTGTTGCAATTGCACAGAACGTTTCTGATGTTCGTATACGGGAACAGATTTTGAAACTAGTCAATCCCTCCCTTCAACAAGTGATGGATATATTGGATCTGCAGGACACACTTGACTTTGCTCAGGAATCATTTGAAACTTCGCCACCCGTGTGTCAGGTTAACTGGCCCGCCGGGCGAGCTGCACGGAACAGTAAATAGTCCTCGCGCCCGGCCGCGCCAAAGCCGCCTAGCTCTCAGCCACGTGTCCTGCGCTGGCAAGCAAATGCAGTGAAATCATGCTCGCGGTGTGCTACTAGACGTTCGCGTGTGAATTGCCCGTCACGCCAAGCTATTTGCGTTTTCTGTAATAAAAAAGGACATGTTCAGAGTGTTTGCCAGAAAAAGCTAAGATCGGACACTCACAACCATTCCAGGCCCTTTGATTCGCGCCGAAATCGAACCAAGGATACTCAGGCTCGTGAAACTTCGCCCATGGAAATTCATGTAGTTCATTCCACTCCGCCCAGTGCCACTCTCTCTAACAGTGACTGTGTTCGTCCCACAAAAAGTGTGCGTCGACATCGCCGGAACAACCGTCAAGTCGCAAGTGATTTTGTACCAGTGTCAGTTCACGCTGCACGAGGCAGTCGCTCTTGTCGTCAGCAGGACAATAAACTTTTTGTAGATTTGGACATTAACGGCAAAGTGATACCGTTCCAGCTCGATACCGGAGCTGCAGTTTCACTGATCAATCACGACACGTACAAACAGCTGGGCACACCTCCGTTGCGTGCCACAAATGTTAAGTTAAGTAGTTATTCAGGACAAGCGATCCCTGTGTTAGGACAGTGCAGCCTTCTTGCAACATACAAAGGACAAAAACTTGTGTCATTTTACGTCCTTCGTTCTTCTTCTGCAGTGAACTTGTTTGGTTTCGATTTATTTCAGTCGTTTAACTTGTCTATAGTCAATCAGGTCCTATCAGTGAACCAGACTGTGCCTTCAGACAGTGTTTCTCGTCTATGTGACGAATTTGCAGACATTTTTGCACCGGGCCTTGGTTGCGCTAAGAACTATAAAGCACGTTTGGAACTGAAAGTAAACGCGCAACCGAAATTTTTCAGAGCGCGCAATGTTCCCCACGCATTGCGTAATGAGGTCGCAAAAACATTACACGATTTGGAATCACAAGGTGTAATTGAACGTGTTCAGGCTTCTCTCTGGGCATCACCCTTAGTAATTTTACCAAAACCTTCCGGAAAATTGAGACTTTGTGTGGACTTCAAGGCAACCCCGCCCGGAAGAATCTCAGAACATTATTTCAGGTCTTGCGCCAAAATGGTCTTCGCTTGCGGAAGGACAAATTTGTGTTTTTTGCTCGTGACTTACCCTATCTGGGACATGTACTCAATGCGCAAGGCATACATTCCAGTCCCGAGCACCTCCGTGCCATACACGACTTGCCTTCGCCGCAGAATTTGAAGCAGCTACAGAGTGTGCTGGGAAAAATTAATTATTATAACCGTTATATCCCACACGCCTCTTCCATTTCAGCTCCGCTTCATCGCTTACGCCGTAAAGGTGTTCCGTTCGTCTGGACGACGGAATGCGAACGCGCCTTTCGCCAGTTGAAATCGGCGTTGATTTCCAATACTTGCCTTACGCCATTCGATCCCCGGAAGCCGCTTTTGTTGATGGTGGGTGCATCGGATTTCGGGATCGGTGCTGTGCTTGCGCACAAAGATGGTTCGCACGATCGCCCTATTGCCTTTGCGTCCAAATTGCTCTCGTCTGCGCAACGAAATTATTCACAGATCGAGAAAGAAGCATTGGCTCTCGTATTTGGTGTTACAAAGTTTCATGATTTCTTGTATGGTCGTCACTTTACCATCATCACAGACCACAAACCTTTGACATCGCTTTTTCATCCGAACAAGCCTGTACCTCCACGTACAGCGCAGAAATTCATTCGCTGGTCTATTTTCCTCTCGCAGTACCGCTACGATATCTTGTATCGGTCCACTACTAAGCACGGAAACGCCGATGCGTTGTCCCGTTTGCCTGTTGCTGAGGACAGAGCATTCGATTCTTCCGAACTTGCTTGCATGTTCATTGATGCGGAAACCGATGACGTGGTCGAATAGTTTCCGATTGATTTTCGTCGTGTAGCTACAGCCACAGCTGCCGACCCTGTCCTTGCTACCGTTCTGCGTTTTGTTGCCACGCAATGGCCCTTGTCAAAGTCACGGATCGAGGATCCGTTGGTTCGCCGATTTTTTGCTCACAAGGAGAGACTTTTTGTACGACGTGGTGTTTTGCTGTTGCGTTCTGATAATGATCAGTCCAGTGTCGTGGTCCCACGTTCGTTACAGTCCTCTGTCTTGCGGCTTCTCCACCAAGGACATTGGGGTATAGTGAGAACGTAACAACTTGCTCGTCAGCACTGTATTTGGTTCGGAATCGATGCCGCGGTTACGAATATGTGCTCTTCTTGCATGGTGTGTGCCGAACAACAATCAGCACCACCGCGGAAATTCTTTGCATGGCCAAAAGCCACTTCCCCTTGGCAACGCTTACACGTCGATTTTGCTGGTCCATTCTGTCCGGACGTCTTCCACGACGTCATCTGCCACCATCCAAGCGTTATCCGCTATCTTTTGCATTGAAGGTCTTCCACAGACTATTGTTTCCGACTATGGCCCACAATTCATGTCCGCAGAATTTCAGTCATTCTGGAAGGGCAATGGAATTCAACATCTGACGTCCGCGCCGTTTTCGCCACAGTCAAACGGTGCCGCTGAACGTTTGGTCAGGACTTTCAAGTCACAGATGTTGAAGTTGAAAGAGTCTCATTCTCGGGAGGACGCGTTATTGCTCTTTTTGTCCTCGTATCGCTCTCAGCCCCGAGATGGTCGCTCGCCGGCTGAGTTGCTTCACGGTCGCCCTCATCGCACCTTGATGTCTTTGCTACATCCGCCGCAACAGGTTCCTGTGCAGCGGCAGACACCTGCTTTTGCCCCAGGCGACGTTGTCTACTACCGCAACTATCGAGGTTCACGGCGTTGGCTCGCTGCCTCGGCCGCGCTATGTATCTGGTTTTGGGGGCCTCTGGTGAGGTGCGTCGGCATCTCAATCAGCTGCGCCTCTGTCGTCGCACGGGATCTGCCGCTCGCCGTCTGCTTTCAGCGACGGTGCCGTCCGGTCAGCGCCCTGGGGACTCATCTACTGGCTCGCCTCAGCCCCAGGTGTTACCGACGCTGCCTTCCAATTTGCCCCATGGCGACGCGCCGCCGCCGCCGCCGCCTGTTCTCCCGCCAGCGACGCCCGCAGTGGACGCGTCGCTGCAACCGCCGGGCGCCTCCCTGGGTCCCGCGCCGCCGATCGCTTCCCGTGACCAGTTGTCCTCCGACATCGAACTCTTGCCCACTCCGGACCATATGTCGTCTTCGCCCGTCGGGTGCCCCGGCTCGATGGAGGTCAACCCTTCGGCCCCTCCTGTCTCTCTGCAGGCGCATACACCGCATGTTGGCGTGCACCCTGGAGCAGGTTTTCAGGCGTTTCCTAGCTCCCCTTGGTCCGAATGGCAGGGTGCGGGTGGCACAGCCCCACCTCGTCGCATACGTCAACAGGGGGTCCTTCCCACGGCGGGCGGAAGCCTTATAACACCACCGTACGCCGATTTGCGGGGGAGGAATGTGGTGTCACCGCCAGACACCACACTTGCTAGGTGGTAGCCTTTAAATCGGCCGCGGTCCGTTAGTATACGTCGGACCCGCGTGTCGCCACTGTCAGTGATTGCAGACCGAGCGCCGCCACACGGGAGGTCTAGAGAGTCTTCCTAGCACTCGCCCCAGTTGTTCAGCCGACTTTGATAGCGATGGTTCACTGACAAAATACGCTCTCATTTGCCGAGACGATAGTTAGCATAGCCTTCAGCTACGTCATTTGCTACGACCTAGCAAAGCGCCATTACCAGCTTCTACTGATGCTGTAAAACATGTACCGTCAAGAGCGATGTTCACCATTTACGGATTAAAGTTAAGTATTCCAACAGCTACGTCCTTTTTAGCTAAACTCTAACTTTCTTGTCCTGTTCCAGACCTCACGCCAGCCTGCGTGAGCTAAAACGCGTGCCTTTCGGCTTCCTCTCATAGTGGGTTGGCTCTCTTGCCAATCCACAACAAAATCAATTACTTGCGTTCTACTTACAGAACTTTTGGCTGCTTGTACCGTTTACACGCTGTATATGTAGAAGAAGATGCTAGCCCCAAGGATAGTATATGTTGTTACGCTGCTTGATGCAACATCAAAAACCTTGTTGAATGCGCTCATTACAGAGAAGACGTCAAACGTCCCACAGACTAGGTGCTTCCCGCGAAACATTCGTTATCCTAAACGCTCTCTGCGGGACCACCGGTGACAAAACCTGTAGTCTTGCTCTCCGTGGGAGACGGGAGACTTTTGGACTTTACGAGGCGCTCGCTCGTAAAATAACTCAAAGCCGTTGACAGGCCCCCGCTCTCCACACTACATCGCATCCCTCCTTAGGCAGCTCTCAGGCTCCTTCACACTTGAAGCTGTGCAAACCAAGAGCAAGGGTGCGCCGCAGTAACTTCTCAGGATCGTCGTTTTTCTTTACTTTTGCGACTTTTAGTCACTATCACACAGTAAGCATCTTAAGTAAGGGCGCTTCAGTCTGGAACTGCGCAACTTCTACGGTCGCAGGTTCGAATCCTGCCTCGGGCATGGATGTGTGGGATGTCCTTAGGTTAGTTTGGTTTAAGTAGTTCTACATTCTAGGGGACTGATGACCTCAGAAGTCCCATAGTGCTCAGAGCCATTTGAACGATTTGAAAGGAGGATTTAGAGGACTTCTATGGTCTCTCGCAAAACACTGTGGACACCTTGAATAAAAGTGACTTTGTCATAATTGTAGGGGACATGAATGATACACTTTAAAATTCCCCAAGTAATATTATTATGGGAAACATTTTGAAAGGAACAGTCAGACACATTAAAATATATTTAGGTGTATAAATGCAGGTAAAATTGATTGGAGTCCAATTCGCCGAGCTAGCTGTTTTATCGCAGTCGTTCAGAAACTGGTACAAATGACTTCATACCATGCTGCTACATCCTCAGGTAGATTTCTGGGTAAAATTTTATGAGAGCCGTAATTCTGACTGACTATGTTCAGAATTCTTAATATTAATAAATTAAAATCATGGCACTCAAATTAATAAAAACACGAGCCGCTATCATAAAATTACTTATAAGGTCTAATGCCCCACATTACCTAAATGGCTTAATGCGTGTTGCAAGGCGCAACGAGGAGTACTAACTGACGTAACCACCAACAGCAATCAAACTTGGAGACATATGGCGCTCTAGTTTAACTACCGCTGGTGACTGTGTCACTTAGCGGCAGTGCAGCCGGTGCTCTTTCTGAATAGCTGTGGCTCAGTGTTTTCTTAATCTCTTAGTACCTTCAAAGACAACACAAGTTATGGAGCTGGGGTGTCGGGAGACAATTCCCAGCAAAATAATGACGAATTACTAGAATGTAGAAAGAGTAAACATCTTCTATTTCTTAGGAAGTACCCTTTCACTCATGACAAATAACGTACAAAAGAAAGTAGAAAGATTTAATTACATTAACAGGTCTAGAGAAAACCTCAGAACTAAGAAAAGAAGTTCTACAGACCGACGTTAGTAGTAACCATGGCACATGGAAATGAATAGTGGACTGTAACAAAATGAAATTAACACAGGATATAGGTGTTGGAGATGTTACTCCTACTACAACAGTAGCTGGGTAAACACTAACCAACATTAAAAGGAATGCTGATATCAGAAAAGTACTGGGAGTAAAAAAGTTTAAATGAACATAAAAGGATTACAGAAACAACAGAAAGGCCATAGAATGGAAGATGATAGAATAGCAAAATTATTAATAAATTACTACTACCTAGTGGGCAGAAGGTCTTTCGGAAGATCGAGGAAACTGTGTAAAAATCAGTAACTTCCTCGAAGAGGGTGTAACAGCCAGATGCCTAATATATGAAGAAAGAAGAAGAAGAGAGACAAGCAATAACTAAATCTTGACCCAGAATGTAATATTCTAAAACGTACCCCACCGAAAACCGACACTCTAACTGATAGTATACAGTCAAATACATGAGAACGGAATACTATTAACAAAACACACCAACTCTGATTAACAACTGTTGACAACCGCCACGATGAATGAAATCAGCAAATCAGTGAGTGCCAGCAATGAGTACAGATGAAAAAACTTAATGAACACAGAACAATATATTACAGACTCTCAGCTGCAACAAGCTAGGTACTAGCAGCCTCTGCACAGTAGCAATGTGACCTCTTGCACGATTTAGTCTGATTATGCCAGACACGGTCGTCTACACTACAAAGATTTCCACTGATCAGAACCATCGCAATTTCCTTTAACATCATAGACAAACGCACGCCACGCAGCTTGTACCCTGGTCATGCCACTTACCCTAGATCTACAAAGTCAAGCACCGTTTGTTCCTCCAGAATGGAACGGAAGCCATGCGTTGACAGCAAGCCATTGTAAGCCCAGACTGCAGAGACCAGCAGGCTGCCACGTTGCTTCACTGGACGAACTTCCTGTTCCATCTCGTCGAGCCGTCTACCCTCTTAGCAAGTCACTAGATGCGGTGACGTCATGATACCACAGTCTCCCAAACTGATCTATCCTCTCAATACATCAGGCTGCTATCACAAATTAACACCCTTCCTGGGACATAGACAATACCGATCAGAGCGCCATTCTTAGCGCAGAACCGAACACAAAGCCTTGTCCTCCATTGTCTGCGGCCATTGGTGCTGTCGCCAAATAGTTGCCACTTCCTTCATTCAGCACCAACTCTTTCCCTGCTGTCACACAATGGGTGGTGTTGCGTTCAGCAAATTAACAGGTACTCTGCATCAGCCGTGGCAGGAATAACAGAGCAGTGATGACGCCAATTGCTAGGTGGAGCAAGACGTCATCGGTGCTATGAACTGCCAGCTCACAGTACGTCGGATACGGTGCTGTACAGTTTTAACAAGTGATATGCCACCCGTGGTCTAGGAGTAGCGTCTTCGATTAGTAATCAAAACAACCTCGGTCCGACGTTCGAGCCCCGCCACTACTTAAATCATCAGCATTGGCGACCGAAGACTTCCGGCCCAAGAAGTCACCCTCATTCTGCCAACGGTCTTGTGAAAGAGGGTGCAAGAGTGGACAGAGTTTCAGGGCACTGTCTTGCCCTTCTGGTGGGAAACTGCCTCTAAAGGCGGAGAAACAGCAATGATCAAAGGCATGCGGATGCAGAAGGCAATGAAAACCACTGCTTTAAAGACACATAATGTGCGTATGTGCATCCACAGACACGTGACCTGTAACTGAAAAAGTGTCACGATGATCTCTCCACTGGCAAAAGATTCTGGAACAGTCCCCCATTCGGATCTCCGGGAGGAGACTGCTAAGGGAGAGGTGACCACAAGAAACAGCTTAAAATATCACCAAAAAGATAAGGTTCTACGAATAGGGGCGTGGAATGCAAAAGTTTGAACGTGGTATGGAAGCCAGAAACTCTGAAAAGACAAATTATAAGGCGCAATCTAGATAAAGTGGGGCTCACTGAAAAGAAATGGAAAGAAGACAACGATATCTGCTCAGACGAGTATAGGGTAAAATCAACAGCAGTAGAAAATGGTATAATGGGAGTAGGCTCCGTTTGAACAGGGTAAGGCAGAGAATCTGTTACTGTGAACAGTTCATTGATAGGTTGTTCTCATCAGAATCGACAGCAAACCAACACTGACAACGATAGTTTAGATACAACTGCCGACGGTGCAAGCTGAAGATGAAACGACAGAGGAAGTCAATGAGGATATTGAACGGGCAGCGCAGTACGTAAAGGGAGTGAGAAGCTAATAATCATGGGGGACTGGAATGTGGTTGTAGGAGAAGGAGTAGAAGAAAGGGTTACAGGAGATTATGGATCTGTTACAAGTAATGAGAGAGGAAAACGAATAATTGAGTTCTACAATAAATATCAATTAGCAATAGTCAATACTCCGTTCAAGAATCACAAGAGGAGGAGATATACTTGGAGAAGGCCCGGAGACGCGGGAAGATTTCAGTTGGATTACATTATATCAGGCAGAGATTTAGAAATCAAATACTGCATTGTAAGGCATATCAAGGGGCAGATATAGCCTCAGATCACAATGTGGTAGTGATGAAGAGTAGGCTGAAGTTTACGAGACTCATCATGAATACTCAGTGCGCAAAGAAATGGGATACGAAAGTACTAAGGAATAGAGAGATACCTCTGAAGTTCTCTGAGGCTATAGATATTACGATATTGAATAGATCAGTAGGCAGCTCAGTTGAAGAGGAAGGGACATCTCTAGAAAAGGGCAATAATAGAAGCGGGAAAGAAAAACTTAGGTACAAAGGAAGTCGCTGCGAAGACACAATGAGTAACAGAATAAATACTTTAGTTGACCAAGGAAAGAAGGAAGTACAAAAATGTTCAGGGAAATTCAGGTCACAGAAATACAAATCGCTTAGGAATGAAATAAATAGTATGCGCAGGGAACCACGGCGAAATGCCTGCATGGAAAATGTGAAGAAATCGAAAGAGAAATGATTGTCGGAAGGGCCTATTGAGAATTCAGAAAATTGAAACAATCTTGGGTGAAGTTAAATACAAGGACGGCATTCCAACGTCAAAAACAGAGGAGAGAGCGAATAAGTGAAAAAAGAGGGAAGACTTGTTTGATGTGATAGGAGAAGAAAGGTAGTTGATATAGAGGAGATAGGGGATCCAGTATCAGAATCAGAATTGAAGAAGTTAAGACCAAATAAGGCAGACGGAATAGACAACATTGCATCAGAATTTCTAAAATCATGGGGGAAGTGGCAACAAAACGACTATTCACATTGGTTTGTAGAATGGTATGAGACTGGCTGTATACCATCTGACTTTCGGAAAATATCATCCACACAATTCCGAAGACTACAAGAGCCGACAAGTGCGAGAATTATCGCACAACCAGCTAAACAGCTCATGCATCCAAGTTACTGACAAGAATAATGGGAAAGAAAATTGAGAATGTGTTAGATAACAAACAGTTTGACTTTACGAAAGGTAAAGGCACCATAGCGGCAATTCCGAAGTTGCGGTTGTAATGAGAGCAACACTAAAGAAAAATCAGGACACGTTTCTAGGATTTGTCGAACTGGAAAAAGCGTTTGACAATGTAAAATGGTGCAAGATGTTCGAAATTCTGAGAAAAATAGGGGTAAGCTGTAGGGAGGGACTGGTAATATACAATATGTATAAGAGCCAAGAGGGAATAATAAGAATGGACGACCAAGAACTAAGTGCTCGGATTAAAAAGGTGTAAGACAGGGAGGTAGTCTTTCGCCCCTATTGTTCATCTGTACATTGAAGAAGCAATGATGGAAATAAAAGAAAGATTCAAGAGTTGGATTATAGTTCAAGGTAAAAGTATATAAATGATAAGATTCGCCCATGACATTGCTAGGCTCAAGGAAAGTGAAGAAGAATTACGTGATTTGCTGAGTGAAAGGAACAGCCTAACGAGTACAGAATATGGACTGAGAGAGTAAATCGAAGAAAGACGAAAGTAATGTGAGGTAGCAGAAATGAGAACTGCGAGAAACTTAACATCGGGTTTGATGTCCACGAAGTAGATGAAGTTAAGCAATTCAGCTATGTAGCATCGAAATAACCCTTGAAGGACGGAGCAGGGACAACATTAGAAGCAGACTAGTACTGACAAAAAAGACATTCCTGGCCAAGAGAAGTCTGCTAGTATCAAACATAGGCCTTAATTAGAGGAAAAAATTTCTGAGAATGTACGCCTAGAGCACTGCGCTGTATAGCAGCGAAACATGGACGTTGGGAAATATTGAAAGTTTGATGGACTGAAAAGGTAATGAATGAGGTGATTATTCGCAGAGGAAGGGAATATTTGGAATACACTGACAAGAAAAAGGAACAGGGTAATAGGACATCTGTTAAGGCATCAGGGATTAACTTCCATGGTACTAGAGGGAGCTGTACAGGGTGAAGACTGTAAAGCAAGACAGTGACTGGAATACATCCAGCAAATTATTGAGGACATACGTTGCAAGTGCTACTCTCAGATGAAGAGGTTGGCACGGGAGAGGAATTCTTGGCTGGCTCGCATCAAAACAGTCAGAAGACTGATGGGCTAAAAAAAAAAAAAATCCACTAGTGCTATCACCAAAGAATAGGTCAGGCATTTTTAACTTACTACTTATAACTATTAGATTGACTTGGGGAAACTTTTGAATATTTGCGTGCCAGCAAAGATACAAGTGTTAGATTCGAACCGTATGATATTCCTCATAAAATGATAATCCTCATAAACTGCGAAGAGTACACATTAAAAAAAGATCTATATTTTTGTGTAAACCTTTCGGTAATTAAAGCAGTCACAATAGCGCATAAGCAAGAGTAAGCTGTGTGGCAATCAGAAACTGACTTCTTGTCCGTATTACACTCCAGGAAATGGAAAAAAGAACACATTGACACCGGTGTGTCAGACCCACCATACTTGCTCTGGACACTGCTAGAGGGCTGTACAAGCAATGATCACACGCACGGCACAGCGGACACACCAGGAACCGCGGTGTTGGCCGTCGAATGGCGCTAGCTGCGCAGCATTTGTGCACCGCCGCCGTCAGTGTCAGCCAGTTTGCCGTGGCATACGGAGCTCCATCGCAGTCTTTAACACTGGTAGCATGCCGCGACAGCGTGGACGTGAACCGTACGTGCAGTTGACAGCCTTTGAGCGAGGGCGTATAGTGGGCATGCGGGAGGCCGGGTGGACGTACCGCCGAATTGCTCAACACGTGGGGCGTGAAGTCTCCACAGTACATCGATGTTGTCGCCAGTGGTCGGCGGAAGGTGCACGTGCCCGTCGACCTGGGACCGGACCGCAGCGACGCACGGATGCACGCCAAGACCGTAGGATCCTACGCAGTGCCGTAGGGGACCGCACCGCCACTTCCCAGCAAATTAGGGACACTGTTGCTCCTGGGGTATCGGCGAGGACCATTCGCAACCGTCTCCATGAAGCTGGGCTACGGTCCCGCACACCGTTAGGCCGTCTTCCGCTCACGCCCCAACATCGTGCAGCCCGCCTCCAGTGGTGTCGCGACAGGCGTGAATGGAGGGACGAATGGAGACGTGTCGTCTTCAGCGATGAGAGTCGCTTCTGCCTTGGTGCCAATGATGGTCGTATGCGTGTTTGGCGCCGTGCAGGTGAGCGCCACAATCAGGACTGCATACGACCGAGGCACACAGGGCCAACACCCGGCATCATGGTGTGGGGAGCGATCTCCTACACTGGCCGTACACCACTGGTGATCGTCGAGGGGACACTGAATAGTGCACGGTACATCCAAACCGTCATCGAACCCATCGTTCTACCATTCCTAGACCGGCAAGGGAACTTGCTGTTCCAACAGGACAATGCACGTCCGCATGTATCCCATCCCACCCAACGTGCTCTAGAAGGTGTAAGTCAACTACCCTGGCCAGCAAGATCTCCGGATCTGTCCCCCATTGAGCATGTTTGGGACTCGATGAAGCGTCGTCTCACGCGGTCTGCACGTCCAGCACGAACGCTGGTCCAACTGAGGCGCCAGGTGGAAATGGCAGGGCAAGCCGTTCCACAGGACTACATCCAGCATCTCTACGATCGTCTCCATGGGAGAATAGCAGCCTGCATTGCTGCGAAAGGTGGATATACACTGTACTAGTGCCGACATTGTGCATGCTCTGTTGCCTGTGTCTATGTGCCTGTGGTTCTGTCAGTGTGATCATGTGATGTATCTGATCCCAGGAATGTGTCAATAAAGTTTCCTCTTCCTGGGACAATGAATTCACGGTGTTTTTATTTCAATTTCCAGGAGTGTATTTGATACTGAGGTTTAAATAGCTCGTGCTCATTGCGGTTTGATGTAGCATCTCAAAATGTAGTCTAACGTCGTCGAGCTTGCGATTCTGTGCCGAATTAACAGCGCTGTTAATTTTAACGTTTCCTGCTTGCTGACAAACATCACCCTTACGACATGCATTTTCCTCTTAACAATTATCAAGCCTAACTTTATTTATTACCTTTACAATTGCAATTTTGTTTTCTTATCATCTTCAAATAGAAACCTCAAATACTGTTGTACTTTTTCTGTATTGTTATTTCACCCTCCTCGCCTCAAATGGGTGGGGGGTAGACTGCCAGCAGTTACAGTTTGTCAGTTTTCAACCAAAAGATTTAAAAAGTTACAACAGCGAAATGTTTTGAAATGCCGTTATAAATATAGTGTTGCGGAATGCCGTGTGTGAGCTTACCTGGTCTGCATCAACTGGACCTACTGAGAGGCAAATTGCTCCTTGGAATCCATATGCCTAATGAAATTAAGCAACGGAGCTGGATGTAACGCAGTTTTGATAAGAAATACATCTACATCTACATGGATACTCCGCAATCCACCACACGGCGCGTGGCGGAATGTATCCTGTACAATTACTAGCCTTTTCCTTTTCTGTTCTACTTGCAAACAGAGCGAGGCAAAAACGACAATCTATATGCCTCCTCATGAGCCTTAATATCTCGTACCTTATCATCGTAGTCATTGCGCGTAATGTATGTTAGAGGCATTAGAATCTTTCTGCAGTCAGCTTCAAATATCGGTTCTCTAAATTTTCTCATTAGTGTTGCTCGAAAAGAATGTCGCCTTGCCTCCAGAGATTCCCATTTGAGTTACCGAAGCATGTACGTAACACTTGCGCGTTGTTCGAACCCACCAGTAACAAATCTAGCAGCCTGCCTCTGAATTTCTTCGATGTATTCTTTTAATCCGACCTGGTAATGATCCCAGACATTCGAACTGTACTCAAGAATTGGTCGTACTAGCTTCCTACATGCAGCCTCCTTTGGGGATGAATCACGCTTTCTTGGAATTCTCCCAACAAACCGAAATCGACCATTCGCCTTCCCTACCGCAGTTCCCACATGCTAGTTCCGCTTCATATCGCTTTGAAACGCTACGCTCACATATTTAAACGACGTGACTCTCAATCAGGACACTACTAATGCCGAACGTGATGTTTTTGTTTTTCCCTACTAACATTGAATTATAAGTACCGACATTTCCATATCTCACGAGACGGATCGTCTGATTATGAAATTAAATACATGGCCGAGTTAAATCCCTATTTTTTTACACGTTATTGTGTGTGAACAGGTCAATAGAAAACGTAACATTTCGTTACACGCACTTCAATAACATCAGCTGGTGCGTGAAATCCATTGCAAAAGAAAGTACAACAAGAGTCTGGAAAGGCTTTCTGACAGGGGCATGTACGACAAATATAGTCCACTTCCTAACAGAGTCGTTAAACGTAACAAAGCCGTGTGAACACAGTGATTGCATGATCGAGAGAAAGAATGAAGACTACACGCGCACTATGCCTGTGAATTCAGGTATGGTGAGTCTGCGTGAATGCACGAATGTTGCAACTTTAATAGTGGCAACTATTTATATACAGCTCGTACAAAATAGATACGTGGTTAAAAGTCTTACTGACCTTCAAAGTGGTCACCAACATTGTGGATAACACGTTGCCAGCGATGTGGAAGTCGTAGGATACTCTTAGCAGTGCCAGTTGTGTTGACAGTTCGAGCGGCGCGGTAATTGCCCGACGAATTTGTAGCAGTTCTGAAGAGAATGCCATGATGTGTATCCTCCAGTTTAGAAATCGAGTTGAACTTACGAGGGCTTAAGTCAGGGGAGTGCAGTAGGTGGTATAGCACTTAGCAGCCCCTTCAGTCAGACAAATCAGTAACAGCTTGCACTGTACGTGCTTGAGCATTGTCCTGCAAAATGATGGTTAGGTCCTGCAGAAAGTGTCATTGCTTCAGTCTCTACGCTGTTCATTTTTGGAACACAACGTACGACCAGCTGACACTTGTTGATGCCCCAGCTTTGAAATCTGCAGCAATTTGCGGAAGGGTTGCACTTCTGTTATGTTGAACGATTGTCTTTAGTTGTCGTTGGTCCCGTTCTTGCGGGATCTTTTTCCGGCCGCAGCGACGTCAGTGATTTGATGTTTTACCGGATTCCTGATATTGACGACACACTCGTGAAATGGCCGTACGGGAAAATCCCCACTTCATGGCTACCTCAGAGATGCTGTGTCCCATCGCTCGTGTGCCGACTATAACTCCACGTTCACTTCCATCTTGATAACCTGCGCTAGCCGCTTTTTGTCTTATGTAAGTGTTGCCGACCGCAGCGCCGTATTCTGCCTGTTTCCATATCTCTGTATTGGAATGCGCATGCCTATACCAGTTTCTTTGGCGCTTCAGTGTAGAATGTTCACGCTATGACAGACAACGCCGCACGGTTCTTAAGGTCTTGATCAGAGCGGTAATTTGTCAACCTACATCTATAACGCATCCGTTTCAGCAGCTGAACACAACGTCAGCGTTACTCAGTTTCTGCAAGAAGCGGATATCCAGTTATAAGTCAGACTGAAAGTTTCAGGCGTAAGAAGTTGTGATATATGGACTTTGTTGAGTGCTTGAAAGTACAGACTGTACCATGAAGTTAACCTGGAATAAATACAATTTCTAATGTGTATGCTGTGTATGTGATGTTCCATATGAAATCTGTAGTTACTCACTCCTCTGGGTAAATGGTTAATGCCAAAGAACAATAAATTATATTTTGAATAAATTGTACTTGGATGGAGGGCAGTGGTGAGGAAAAAAATGCCCTGACAAGGGGAGAAGATGCGGATGCGGTTTCTGCTAAATCTTGTAGGAAAGGTGTACATCTTAACATATTTCATAGTCGGGGAAGGAGAGGCGATGAAAGTTTCGTAGAGATAGGATTTGGGATGGGAAGTAACGACCGGTTGAAACAGACACCCGTATTTTATTACTGAATGACGGGTGTAATTCGGTATTTGTTTCGCATGGGCTATAGTAGGTGTTTTTCTTTTTTACTAACAACCAGGTGAAAAAAGAAAAAATCAATTAGCCACAGCAGTAGTGCTAAAATTTTAGGTTTTTAAATAAATATTTTTTAAAGGAACGAGTAGTTTTTATTCGTAAAGTTTGCTTTGCCTCGAAACATTGCGTTCTTCTTTCGAATGGGCCAGCTAAGAACCAAGATATTCAACTTTTCAGCCTGGAGGGAGACTTGATGTTTGCTCAGGAATCCAGCGTTCTCTGGCTATGTTTCTCCTTTCTCTCCTTTGTCCAAAGGGCGCCGGTCTTTTTACGGGGTGATCTGTCCTGAAACCTCTTTTCTTTTAGTATTCTTCTGAGAAGTGCTCGCTTTCTAATGTCACTTTCAGTTACGTTCATTTCCTGGATGTCTTTCTTGACTTTTGTCAGCCATGGTGTCACGATCTTCCTGCTCTTCCAGTAGCTGAGGAGTCAGCTGGTCAGTCTCGTTTGGTCCATCGTTGTGATATGTCCACAGAAAGCGAGGCGTCTCTTCCAGGCTAGTCCGCAGCTCGTGGTCTCACGGTCACGTTCTCGCTTCCCGAGCAAGGGGTCCTGGGTTCGATTCCCAGCGGGGTCAGGGATTTTGACCTGCCTCGAGATGACTGGGTGTTTGTGTTGTCCTCATCATTTCATCGTCATTCATGACAGTGGCGAGATTGGACTGAGCAAAGGTCGGGAATTTGTACGGGCGCTGATAACCGCGTAGTTGAGCGCCCCACAAACCAAACATCATCATCTTCCTGGCTACATCTGTGATTTTCTCAGTATGATTGTATAGCTCTTGGTTTGATTGCCTTCTGTACTCACCATCTGTTTTGACTGGTCCCAGAATTTTTCTCAAGATCTTCCTCTCCTGAATCTCTAGTTTATCTGTCAAGCCTATCTGAGGCATATAGGGCTTGAAGGCGGATAACTGTTTGGTAGTGTTTTAGTTTGGAATTGCGAAATAGGCATTTCTTATCATAGATGTTCTTGGTTAATCGATATGCTAATTGTAACTTATTAATGCGAATAGTTAGTGCTGTTCCTTCTGATAGATTAGGTTCCAACCACTCTCCTAGTTTGACCTTGTTCTAGCTGTAGTTCACTGGGTGTATCACTGATGTTGGTGAGGTATTTTGTCTTTTCTAGTAACAATTGAAGTCCTACCTTGGCAGCCTGGAGTTTAATCATATTGAGCTGCTTTACTGCTACTTCCACTGAGCTTGCTATAAGTGCCAGATCATCTGCGACAGCTAAACAGTCTACTACTAGTCCCTTCCGTTTGTGTCCCAGGTAAATACCGCTCGGTATATTTTGTACTTCCATTTCTTTTCGCCACTCTCTGATCACCTTGTCGAGCGCACAGTTGAAGAGAAGAGGGGATTGGGCTGAGCAAAGGTCGGGCATTTGTACGGGCGCTGATAACCGCGCAGTTGAGCGCCCTGTCTAACTCCTGTCTTTATCTCAAAGCTTTCTGAAAGTCTTCCCCTCGTGATCTAGCTTTACGCAGGGTCTTTTGGATAAGGCTGTGGGTTCTCTGGTCCAGGCCCATTTCCTGCAAAATTTTCATAAGAGAATGTCTGTCGATAGAATCGTATGCTTTCTTGAAGTCAACGAAAGTAACTATGTACTGTTCATTCGCTAGTTTAATTTGACTTAATACTGACTTCTGGTTAACGATCTGTTCAGCACAAGAACGTCCTTTTCTAAAACCACCCTCATAATCTCCAAGTTTTTGGTCCAATTGGGGTTCGGCTCTGTTCAATAATGCCTTAGATAATATCTTATAGGTGGCTGGTATCAATGAGATACATCTGTAATTGTTGATGTCAGTCAAGTCACCCTTCTTGTATAAGGGGTGGATTAGAGCAGATATCAAGTCATCTGGCAACTTCTCAGCATCTCAAATGTTAAGTAGGATCTCGGTCAAGTTGCTGATTGCTTTGTCTCAAGCCTGATTCCACAGCTCTGCAACTATAGCGTCTTCTCCTGGTGCTTTGTTATTATTCAGGGACTGAATGATGTTTTTCACTTCTTCTTCTTTTGGAGGGTGAGAGTTTTGCTGTCTGGGACTGTCTTGATAGATAAAGGAGGTTCTAGGGACTCACAGTTGAGGAGATTCTCAAAATATTTGACCAATATGCGGCAGTTGTCTTTGTCATTATAGGCTATGTGGTCCTCTGAAGTGTAAGCTGGGTGGGGCATAGCTTCTAAGGTTTCGCTTGAAAGTTTGGTAAAAGTTTCTATTGTTATTCTTCTTGAAGTCTTCATCTAATTGAGTCAATTGGTCCTGAGTGTACTGACGTTTAACGTACCTGATGGTTTTGGCAGTTATCCGACGCTGTTCTATGAACTTCTCCTTATTTGTTTCGTACTTCTGTGAGCTCCATCTTAGCCAAGCTGCTTGTCTCTTTGCGACCCGCTTGGTTGCAGATGCTTGTCCACCACTCATGTTTCTTTTGTTTCTTTAGTGGGGCGACTTCTGTTGCGGGTTTTGCTAATTTGTCCCTTAGGTGGTCCTGGCTGCTGCATTCATGATTTACTGTTTGTAATCTCTCTGTAAGCATATTGCAGGTTTTCAGTTTTTCCAATTCGAACTTGGTAAATTTGGGAGTTTGAGACATTTTTGTATTCCTAGGTAGAAATCGGAACTTTATTTTTGAGAGGCAGTGGTCTGAGTCCAAGTCCGCCCATCTTAACACTCTCACATTCTGGACTTCTCTACAGAACTTTCTTGAAATGGCCACATGGTCTATTTTTTAACTCTCCTAGGAGTTTATCGGGTGAAGTCTATGTCCTCTGTTTTCTTGGTAGATGCTTAAAGGCCGTTGATTTCATTTCTAGGTTCAATGCTATACAGAGTTCCACAAGTCGTTCTTCATTTCTGTTAGTGCGCATGTGAGTTGAGTATTCCCCCACTATATATTTATACTTCCGCTCTTTTCCTAACTGGGCGTTAAAAATCACCCAATAATATGACTGTATTCTGCTCTGGGATCTTGCCGATAGTGTCCTAGATTCTTCCAAAAATTGGTCTGTGCCTTCAGGGTTTTTCTTGTTATCCTGGCTAATAGGTGTATTTACATTTACAATGGTGTAGCCCTTAGTGGAGCATCGAAATGTTAATAGAGACACTCTACAGTTAGGTGAATGGAAGTCAATAACTGAATCAAGTATTTTGTTACTGACAATGAATCCAGTTCCCAGGTGAGGGACGTTCTTCATCTTCCTACGTTCCACTTTGCCCTTGAAGATTCGACAATCTTGTGCTCCCTGCCGCCGTTGGATAAGCAGCTGCAGCAGCAAGTCGTATACTCCTAGCTCACTCATTTGTTACACAGTTTAATTCTTAATTTCTTTGCGTGTTTTTGGTACTTGCATTGTTTAATTAATAAATTTCGGGCGTATTATAGTATTTGAGAGTTGTAGCATCGCGTTTTAGTACCTGAATAGTGTAAATTCGCGTAGTCGTTTGTCTTCTGTTTTTGTTTTGAACGGCCAGTGTCGGTTGGTCAGTCAGTGTGCTCCCTGCCGCCGTTGGATAAGCAGCTGCAGCAGCAAGTCGTATACTCCTAGCTCACTCATTTGTTACATAGTTTAATTCTTAATTTCTTTGCGTGTTTTTGGTACTTTCATTGTCTAATTCATAAATTTCGGGCGTATTATAGTATTTGAGAGTTGTAGCACCGCGTTTTAGTACCTGAATAGCGTAAAATCGCGTAGACTCAGCATTGCGCAAGTAGCAGCATTACTGCATTTACTAGGCAGTCTTGTATTTTAATAACCGTTTAAATTTTGTGTCGATTTGTTTGCACTCTCTGTAGATTAGTTCAGACGTTCTTTGCACAACAGTTTTTAGCATGGATAGGGACTGCAACTGCTGTGTTCGGATGCAGGCTGAGTTGGCATCCCTTCGCTCCCAGCTTCAGGCAGTGTTGGCTTCGGTCACACAGCTTGAGGCTGTTGCCAATGGGCATCACTGTGGGGGTCCGGATGGGGGTTTGTCGGGGACGGCCAGCTCGTCCCACGCATCCCCCGATCGGACTACGACTATGGTTGCCCGGGATACTGCCCGCATTGGGGCTGATCGCTCACCTGTGGTAGAGTGGGAGGTCATCTCAAGGTGTGGCAGGGGGCGAAAGACATTCCGGAGGGCTGAACGGAAGGCCTCTCCAGTTTGTCTGACGAACCGGTTTCAGGCTCTGTCTCAGGCTGATACTGATCTTCGGCCTGACATGGCTGCTTGTCCTGTTCCAGAGGTTGCCCCTCAGTCTGCAAGATCCGGGCGGTCGCAGAGGGTGGGCTTACTGGTAGTTCGGAGCTCCAACGTCAGGCGCGTAATGGGGCCCCTTAGAGAAATGGCAGCAAGAGAGGGGAAGAAAACCAATGTGCACTCCGTGTGCATACCGGGGGGAGTCATTCCAGATGTGGAAAGGGTCCGTCCGGATGCCATGAAGGGTACAGGGTGCACCCATCTGCAGGTGGTCGCTCATGTCGGCACCAATGATGTGTGTCGCTATGGATCGGAGGAAACCCTCTCTGGCTTCCGGCGGCTATCTGATTTGGTGAAGACTGCCAGTCTCGCTAGCGGGATGAAAGCAGAGCTCACCATCTGCAGCATCGTCGACAGGACTGACTGAGGACCTTTGGTACAGAGCCGAATGGAGGGTTTGAATCAGAGGCTGAGATGGTTCTGCGACCGTGTGGGCTGCAGATTCCTCGACTTGCGCCATAGGGTGGTGGGGTTTCGGGTTCCGCAGGATGGGTCAGGAGTCCACTACACGCAACAAGCGGCTACGCGGGTAGCAGGGGTTGTGTGGCGTGTGCTGGGCGGTTTTTTAGGTTAGTTGGCCTTGGGCAAGTACAAAAAGGGCAACAGCCTCAACGGGTGCGAGGCAAAGTCAGGACATGCGGGGACCAAGCAGCAATCGGTATTGTAATTGTCAACTGTCGAAGCTGCGTTGGTAAAGTACCAGAACTTCAAGCGCTGATAGAAAGCACCGAAGCTGAAATCATTATAGGTACAGAAAGCTGGCTTAAGCCAGAGATAAATTATGCCGAAATTTTTACAAAGGTTCAGACGGTGTTTAGAAAGGATAGATTGCATGCAACCGGTGGTGGAGTGTTCGTCGCTGTTAGTAGTAGTTTATCCTGTAGTGAAGTAGAAGTGGATAGTTCCTGTGAATTATTATGGGTGGAGGTTACACTCAACAACCGAGCTAGGTTAATAATTGGCTCCTTTTACCGACCTCCCGACTCAGCAGCATTAGTGGCAGAACAACTGAGAGAAAATTTGGAATACATTTCACATAAATTTTCTCAGCATGTTATAGTCTTAGGTGGAGATTTCAATTTACCAGATATAGACTGGGACACTCAGATGTTTAGGACGGGTGGTAAGGACAGAGCATCGAGTGACATTATACTGAGTGCACTATCCGAAAATTATCTCGAGCAATTAAACAGAGAACCGACTCGAGGAGATAACATCTTGGACCTACTGATAACAAACAGACCCGAACTTTTCGACTCTTTAAGTGCAGAACAGGGAATCAGTATTCCTAAGGCCGTTGCAGCATCCCTGAATATGGAAGTTAATAGGAATATAAAAAAAGGGAGGAAGGTTTATCTGTTTAGCAAGAGTAATAGAAGGCAGATTTCAGACTACCTAACAGATCAAAACGAAAATTTCTGTTCCGACACTGACAATGTTGAGTGTTTATGGAATAAGTTCAAGGCAATCGTAAAATGCGTTTTAGACAGGTACGTGCCGAGTAAAACTGTGAGGGACGGGAAAAACCCACCGTGGTACAACAACAAAGTTAGGAAACTACTGCGAAAGCAAAGAGAGCTTCACTCCAAGTTAAAACGCAGCCAAAACCTCTCAGACAAACAGAAGCTAAACGATGTCAAAGTTAGCGTAAGGAGGGCTATGCGTGAAGCGTTCAGTGAATTCGAAAGTAAAATTCTATGTACCGACTTGACAGAAAATCCTAGGAAGTTCTGGTCTTACGTTAAATCAGTAAGTGGCTCGAAACAGCATATCCAGACACTCCGGGATGATGATGGCATTGAAACAGAGGATGACACGCGTAAAGCTGAAATACTAAACACCTTTTTCCAAAGCTGTTTCACAGAGGAAGACCGCACTGCAGTTCCTTCTCTAAATCCTCGCACAAACGAAAAAATGGCTGACATCGAAATAAGTGTCCAAGGAATAGAAAAGCTACTGGAATCACTCAATAGAGGAAAGTCCACTGGACCTGACGGGATACCAATTCGATTCTACACAGAGTACGCGAAAGAACTTGCCCCCCTTCTAACAGCCGTGTACCGCAAGTCTCTGGAGGAACGGAGGGTTTCAAATGATTGGAAAAGAGCACAGGTAGTCCCAGTCTTCAAGAAGGGTCGTCGAGCAGATGATCAAAACTATAGACCTATATCTCTGACGTCGATCTGTTGTAGAATTTTAGAACATGTTTTTTGCTCGAGTATCATGTCGTTTTTGGAAACCCAGAATCTACTATGTAGGAATCAACATGGATTCCGGAAACAGCGATCGTGTGAGACCCAACTCGCTTTATTTGTTCATGAGACCCAGAAAATATTAGATACAGGCTCCCAGGTAGATGCTATTTTTCTTGACTTCCGGAAGGCGTTCGATACAGTTCCGCACTGTCGCCTGATAAACAAAGTAAGAGCCTACGGAATATCAGACCAGCTGTGTGGCTGGATTGAAGAGTTTTTAGCAAACAGAACACAGCATGTTGTTATCAATGGAGAGACGTCTACAGACGTTAAAGTAACCTCTGGCGTGCCACAGGGGAGTGTTATGGGACCATTGCTTTTCACAATATATATAAATGACCTAGTAGATAGTGTCGGAAGTTCCATGCGGCTTTTCGCGGATGATGCTGTAGTATACAGAGAAGTTGCAGCATTAGAAAATTGTAGCGAAATGCAGGAAGATCTGCAGCGGATAGGCACTTGGTGCAGGGAGTGGAAACTGTCCCTTAACATAGACAAATGTAATGTATTGCGAATACATAGAAAGAAGGATCCTTTATTGTATGATTATATGATAGCGGAACAAACACTGGTAGCAGTTACTTCTGTAAAATATCTATGAGTATGCGTGCGGAGCGATTTGAAGTGGAATGATCATATAAAAGTAATTGTTGGTAAGGCGGGTACCGGGTTGAGGTTCATTGGGAGAGTGCTTGGAAAATGTGGTCCATCAACAAAGGAGGTGGCTTACAAAACACTCGTTCGACCTATACTTGAGTATTGCTCATCAGTGTGGGATCCGTACCAGATCGGTTTGACGGAGGAGATAGAGAAGATCCAAAGAAGAGCGGCGCGTTTCGTCACAGGGTTATTTTGTAACCGTGATAGCGTTACGGAGACGTTTAATAAACTCAAGTGGCAGACTCTGCAAGAGAGGCGCTCTGCATCGCTGTGTAGATTGCTCGCCAGGTTTCGAGAGGGTGCGTTTCTGGATGAGGTATCGAATATATTGCTTCCCCCTACTTATACCTCCCGAGGAGATCACGAATGTAAAATTAGAGAGATTAGAGCGCGCACGGAGGCTTTCAGACAGTCGTTCTTCCCGCGAACCATACGCGACTGGAACAGGAAAGGTAGGTAATTACAGTGGCACGTAAAGTGCCCTCCGCCACACACCGTTGGGTGGCTTGCGGAGTATAAATGTGGATGAATGTAGATGTAGAACCTTGAGATTCAAAGGCATGTTCATCCATATACCTGGTCTCTTGTAACGCTGTGATAAGAATCTTGTGTTGTGTCAGAGTATCTGTTAGATGCTTCAACTTGTCCATCTTGAGCGAGGAATTAACGTTCAGCGTGGCGAAGTTGTTGCATTCTTTATGCTGTATCTTGTTTATAGAGGTGTCAGGATGCTCATACTCATCCTTAAAGCATGTTGGTATGGGCTCCCCAGAATCCAAAGGCCCAGTAACGTCGTCCAAGGCGACGGTGGGTTGAGTACCACCTGGGGTAATTATATCCGTAAGTTTGTCCTCCATGCATTCGTTGAAAATGTTGTTGGGTGGATTAGGACTGTTACGATTAAATCATGTTACTACCGAGGTTGCAGGCGGTAGGTTTGATTTCAGGGTTTACTCCCTTAGATTAGTTGTCTTCCCAGGCTATGGAGACCAACCTTTCCCCTGTGGTTCTTCCGCCTTCCTTGCCGTTGAGATTGTATCAACCATCTTCTTCCGCCTTGGAAGCCGTTGACCAGGTTTGCGTTGTTATAGAAAATGAGAAAAACGATCAGTGCTATTTCAGTAATAGCGTCGTCAGAAACAAGCAACGTCCATATGGCGCAAGGAATGGTACAGCATTGCTGAGACAATAATGGGCCTGTTACCATGTGGCGTGGCCTATTACCTATATGGTACGTGTCTACATGTAGTGTGCAAGACGTACTGCATCTTGTCTATAAGGTAGCTTCTCACTGTCGTCATTGGACATGGCCCCCCCAGGGGGTCCACAACTCTTTTGTGGATACGTGTGTAGCGACCGCGGGACCCCGAGCTAATGTGGCCCTCCTTCCTTTCCGGGCTGCATACCTTACTTTTCCGGATCCTTCCCTATTCCCCATCTTCGGCCCCCCTCCCCTCACCTCTTGCTCTTTCCTTCCCTTTCTCCCCCTCTGGGAATATGGTTTGTGCCAACGTCTGGAGACGGACGCTCATAAATGTAACGCATTCTTCGCCTTCTCTGCTTGTATGTCTTCATCCATCCTTTGTCCTTCTCTTTTCTGGCCGTGCGGTTAAAGGCGCTGCAGTCTGGAACCGCAAGACCGCTACGGTCGCAGGTTCGAATCCTGCCTCGGGCATGGATGTTTGTGATGTCCTTAGGTTAGTTAGGTTTAACTAGTTCTAAGTTCTAGGGGACTAATGACCTCAGCAGTTGAGTCCCATAGTGCTCAGAGCCATTTGAACCATTTTTTTCTCTTTTCCTTCCCTCTTCTCTTTACCCTTTCTCCGCTGTGGCGTTTGAGACCTCTCTTCTTTCCTTTCCCTTTCTTTGTTTTTCCCTTTACCTTTCTTCCTCCCTGTGCGTGTCTGAAGGCCGACCCACGCATTTTTGTGCATAGCCGGTGACGGGGTAACGCGTAATTTCCCGCCCCCGGTAGACAGGTAGGACACGTACGTACCCCCTGGTAACGGCCAGGCCCAGGGAGGGGTGATTACCCGAGCTGACACCTTCCGAAAGTGCCGATTGGTCCCTCCGTCCGTTTGTCGGGAGGTGTGACCTGAGGTGTGAACAATCACCTAAGGCGGGAGTGCCCTCATAGAGGGCCCCCACAAGGGAGGAGCGCGCCATCGGAGACGCCTGTAATCATGGGGGATTCTTCCGCAATGGTTTCCTCACCTTCCACTATGTCTGCTCACAAGCGTAAGTTCACTGAGTCTCAGCCACAGACAGTTCTTCCATCGTTGCCACAGTTCCTTGTTGTTTCTCGGTCTGACGAAGGTCACGACTTCTCCACGGTCAACCCTTTCATTATTCAGAAAGGTGTCGACGCAATTGCAGGTCCTGTAAAGTCTTGTTCCAGATTACGGAATGGCACCTTGTTGTTAGAAACAGACAGTGCCCTCCAGGCACAAAAATTGCTGCGTGCTTCACTGCTCCACACCTTCCCTGTCCGGGTTGAAGCGAACCACACTTTAAACTCCTCGCGTGCAGTCGTTTGTACACGCTCCCTCGATGGATTGTCTGACGAAGAAATTCAGCACTACCTGTCTGACCAGGGCGTAACGGCTGTTCATAGAGTTATGAAAAGGGTTGACATGAACATCATTCCAACCCGCACTGTCTTCTTGACATTTGACAAAGTTCAACTCCCATCGAAAATCAAAGCAGGCTATGAGATAAATTCCGTTCACCTTTACGTCCCAAACCCTACGCGTTGCTATCGGTGTCAGCGGTTCAATCACACCAGCCAGTCCTGTTCCAATCCGGCCAAATGTGTTACGTGTGGCAAGGATGCCCATGAGGGTGCTTGTCCACCTTCATCCCCTCGCTGCATCAACTGTATGGGTGACCACGCTGCTTCCTCTCGAGATTGCCCCGTTTTTAAAGACGAAAAGCTCATCAAGGAAGTCAGAGTGGAGGAAAAGGTGTCGACCTTTGCTGCTCGAAAATTATTCGCCAGTCGACAGCCCACCGTGCCTCAGACAGGAAAATACAGCACTCTCCTTGCTTCTCCTCAGCCAACAAAGGAGGCGGCCACGCAGACTTGCCACGGTCGTCAGATTGGCCAGCGAAAAGATCGCCCGTTCAACCTCACCACTTTCGCCTGCCCACTCTATGGCTCACCCTTCATCGGATTCTGCTAAATCTCGCGCCCAAAAGTTAGACACAAAGATTTCGAAAAAAGAGCATACTCGTGAAGATTTTTTACGTACCCCAACTTCGCAACCATCGGTTCCTCCTCCATCTAAACATCATATTTCCAAGAAGGCTACTTAGAAACCCAGTTCATCTCCTTCTCCGCCAAGGCTTGTCCCATCTACAGCACCACCTGGCGGAAATCGCCCTCGGCCGTCTTCTGTTTCGCCGAGGCGCACTGCTGACGGCCGATCAACCGGCCGATCGCTGGTGGCAGGAGCTGCTCCAGAACAACCGATGGATCAGGATCTTCTGCCTTCGGCTGAATGCCATTCCATGCTGTCGGTCGCAAGCTCTGAGCAGTCGATGAGTTGACAGCAACCTTGATCACATTCCTCCATTTTCTGTTCACCCTATGTCCATTATCCACTGGAATTCGAGCCAATCGGGATGAATTGGCGATCCTCTTACGTTCCTACTCGTCGGTCATCTTCTGTCTTCAGGAAACAAAGCTGCGTTCCTATGACCGCTTTGTTCTCCCCCATTTTCAGTCCGTCCGATTTGATCTCCCTTCTGTTGAAGGCACTCCAGCATATGGAGGACTCATGATTCTTCTCCATGATACTCTCCATTATCACCCAATCCACTTAAACACTTCCTTCCAAGCTGTCGCTGTCCGTCTTTCCCTTTCTGGATATACCTTTTCTCTTCGTACTGTATACATTCCATCGTCCACACCAATGGTACGAGCTGATATCCTTCATCTTCTTGGTCAGCTTCCACCCCCCTATTTGCTGGCTGGGGACTTCAATGCCCACCACCCGCTTTGGGGATCTCCACATCACGTGGCTCACTATTGCTAGACGTCTTCCACCAAGCGGATCTAGTTTGCCTCAACACTGGGGTTCCTACATTTTTGTCTGCCTCTACGACAAATTTCTCTCACTTGGACCTTTCGGTCGGTACTGTTCCGCTAGCTCGGCGCTTCGAATGTTTCGCCCTTGACGATACACACTCGAGTGACCACTTTCCATGTGTCCTTAGCCTGCAGCCTCAACTGCCATATATGCGCCCACGACGCTGGAAGTTTGCCCAAACCGATTGGACACTTTTTTCGTCTCTAGCGACATTCGATGACCGTCACTTTCCCAGCGTCGACGATGAGGTCACACATATTACCGACGTTATTCTTACAGCTGCGGAACGTTCAATACCACGCACCTACGAATTGCCCCGGCGCCCCCCAGTTCCTTAGTGGAACGAGGCGTGCCGTGACGCAATACGTGAGCGGCGACGTGCTCTTCGCGTTTTGCGCCACCATCCTACTTTGGCCAACTGTATCCGCTATAAGCAGTTCCGTGCGCGATGCCGTCGCGTCATCCGCGATAGCAAGAAGGCAAGCTGGAAATTCTTTACTAGCTCATTTAACACCTTCACTCCCTTCTCGGAAGTTTGGAGTCGGCTTCGACGGTTATCAGGCGCGCCTAGTTTCTCCCCGGTCTCTGGGCTCACTGTCGCGCATGATACATTAGTGGACCCCGTCGCAATTTCTAACTCATTGGGTCAGCACTTTGCTGAGATTTCGAGCTCTTCAAATTACCCGCCAGCGTTTCTCCGGAAGAAACGTGCAGCGGAAGTGCGACCTCTTGCTTTCTCCTCTCAAAATCGCGAAAGCTACAATACTGTTTTCTCTCCAACATGCACGGGAACTCCAAAATGCACTCTCTTCTTCACGTTCCTCCGCCCCAGGACCGGATGGTATCCACGTCCAAATGTTGCTGCATTTACCAACCCATAGTCTGTGTTACCTCCTTCGCCTTTATAATCGAATTTGGACTGACAGTACTTTTCCCAGACGATGGCGGGAAGCTATCGTCGTTCCTGTTCCGAAACCTGGAAAGGACAAACATCTCCCCTCTAGCTATCGCCCCATTTCTCTCACGAGTAGTGTATGTAAGGTTTTGGAGCGTATGATGAATTGCCGTTTAGCTTGGTGGCTGGAGTCCCGAAGTCTTTTAACACCTGCCCAATGCGGATTCCGAAAGCATCGTTCTGCAGTTGACCATCTTGTTGCTCTCTGCACTTTTATCATGAACAATTTTCTCCGGAAACGCCAAACAGTAGCAATATTTTTTGATCTGGAGAGAGCATACGATACCTGTTGGAGGACAGGCATCCTCCGCACACTGTTCTCTTGGGGCTTTCGAGGTCGGCTGCCCCTTTTTCTTCGCGAATTTATGGCAGAGCGCACATTTAGAGTGCGGGTGAACACTACTCTCTCCCGTACTTTCTCCCAAGAAAACGGGGTACCCCAGGGCTCCGTGCTGAGTGTTGTACTGTTTGCCATTGCCATGAATCCAATTATGGATTGTCTCCTTCCTGATGTCTCGGCCTCCCTCTTTGTGGACGATTTTGCGATCTACTACAGCTCTCAACGGACCAACCTTCTTGAACGACGTCTTCAAGGATGTCTCGATCGCCTCCACTCTTGGAGCATCGAAACCGGCTTCCGTTTTTCTCCCAGTAAGACCGTTTGTGTTAATTTTTGGCGACGTAAGGAGTTTCTTCCACTCTCCTTACATCTAGGACCTGTCAACCTTCCGTTTTCGGACGTCGCTAAATTCTTGGGTCTTATGTTTGACAGAAAACTGTGCTAGTGCTCTCACGTTTCCTATCTTTAGGCTCGCTGTCTGCGATCCCTCAACACCCTCCGTGTCCTGAATGGTACCTCCTGGGGAGCGGACCGAGTGGTCCTTCTCCGCCTCTATCGCGCCTTAGTGCGCTCGAAGTTGGACATGGAAGCATAGTTTACTCCTCTGCTCAGCCGTCTATTCTTCGGCGTCTCGACTCTATCCACCACCGTGGATTACGTTCAGTGTCTGGAGCTTTTTACACCAGCCCTGTGGAAAGCCTTTATGCTGAGACTGCTGAACCTCCGCTGTCCAATCGGCGAGCAGTCCTTCTGAGTCGTTATGCTAGCCATCTGTCTTCCATGCCTGCTAATCCAGCCCATGACATTTTTTTCGACGCCTCCTTTGATGTAGGGTATGCAGGCCGCCCCTCCTCCCTACTACCACAGGGAGTCCGCTTCCGTCAACTGCTCCATTATATTTCCTTCCGCTTTCCTAAAACCTTCTTGACAACTTGGGGTACAGCACTGCCTTGGCTCCGTCCCCGGATCTGCCTGCTCCGTGACCTTTGTCAGTTTCCCAAGGATGGTACCCCTTCACTTGTTTATCGTCGGCCATTTTCTGCTCTATGTGCATAAATGACGGAAGCCACATTTATTTACACTGATGGCTCAAAAACATCGTTTGGTGGAGGGAGTGCCTATATTGTTGGCGACACCCCAAATCAATTTCGGCTTCCCGACCAGTGTTCGGTGTATACTGCGGACCTTTACGCTGTTCTCCAGGCTGTCCACTACATCCGCCGCCATCAGCGGATACAGTATGTTATCTGCTCAGATTCTCTCAGCTCTCTCCTCAGTCTCCAAGCTCTTTACCCTGTCCACCCTCTGGTCCACCGGATTCAGGACTGTCTGCGCTTGCTCCACCTGGGGGGCGTCTCGGTGGCGTTCCTCTGGCTCCCGGGACACGTTGGTATATGTGGAAATGAGGCGGCCGATATAGCGGCCAAGGCTGCAGTCTCTTTTCTTCGGCCAGCTATTCAATCGATTCCCTTCGCCGATCTACGGAGCGTTTTATGTCGTCGTGTTGTTCTTTTACGGCACGCACATTGGTCGACACTTCCCCGTAATAAATTGCGGGACGTGAAAGCTCTTCCTTGTGCTTGGACCTCTTCCTCCCGAACGCGTCGTCGGGAGGAGGTAGTTTTAACTCGACTCCGGATAGGGCACTGTCGCTTTAGCCATCGACATCTTTTAAGCGGCGATCCTCCCCCCCTCTGTCCCCACTGCTCTCAGCTGTGGACGGTAAGACACCTTTTAATTGAGTGCCCCTATTTTACTCCGTTACGCGCCCGTCTACAGCTGTCGCCTGATATATCGTCAATTTTAGCAGATGACACGCGCTCGACCGATCGTGTTCTCGAGTTTATTAGTGCCAGTGAAATGACGTCAGTCATTTGAAGCTTTTTTTGGGGACAACCAACCCCTTTCTGTAGTGGATTTTTAAGCCTTCCTTCAGCTTTTAGTTTCTACAATTTTTTGAGTTTCGTTCCCATTGCTGCTGGTTTCCATTTTCGGTTTTTTACTGTTTCCTAAGTCACGGACCGGGCGCTAATGACCATAGCAGTTTTGCGCCCTAAAACAAAAAAAAAAACAAAAATTGGACATGGCTTGTGTTACAGAATGCCACCATGGCTATTGTGGAAGTATTTTATGAAGTAAGGTATCAGAGAATGCTCCTTTGCTTTAAAAGATTAAAAATTGGAGGAGCCACAACAAGTTTGCGGTATAATATAAGGAGAAAACTTAAAACTTGACAGCACATTTACAGCTTACAATAAAAGCACAAAGCCACAGACCTTCTGTCTGTCTACACAACACGCCTCTATCTGCTTGTGGCCCTTGAAAAGGGACAAATTAATAGGAAAAATAGAGTTCTTCAACCTCAGTTTTCATTCTTTAGCGCTGACTGTTCATATTGCCCAAACAGTGGTATGATCCCCGACCACAACATGATTTTGAGGAGAGTTTCAAAAAATTAGAATCACTAGGAGAAAACGGACGATCTTTTTTTTTGTAGCAATCAACCATTTTTCACTTTTCGATAAAACCAACGGTGGACGAACTAAGTTTTCTTTTATTTGACTATTTGACTTGATACTTTCGTTCTGTGTAGCTTGAAACTGAAGGGGTCAAAATTTTTCAGTCTGTTCGATTTTTGCGTTTGCTACAGGAAATAACAGAATGAAAAACAGAAAATCGGTTATTTCGGAAACCAGTTATTTTGTGCGGTTTTAGCAGCTCGGTTAAACTGCCTTGAAAAGAAACAGCTATATAGCCGAAAGTCGGTTGTTTCAGCGATAACCGCCGTCCCTAGAGAGGATGTGGTGAGTCTGTAGGAGTAGTGTTTGGGGACTGTGTTGACAGACAAGTGCGGCAGATTACTACGATCGGAGAGAAGGGGATAAACCATAGGGTGGTTAGTGTCAAGTCTGTGGATAATCTAGGGTATTCGCACCTGTTATTTTATGAGTTAACTACGGAAGGGCAAGCGGATCCCAAAGATTGGGAGGAGTTCATGGCGTTCTAGGATCTGCAGGAATTGATGGAAATTTGGATGTATAGAAATCCTTGCTACATTTGAATAGTAAAGGATGGATTGCACGAGTGATTTACGATGGTTACTGTGAAAGTAAGGAACGATCGGTCGAGAAATGGAAACCACAGCGAAAATCCGATGAAGTTTTGCACAGGTGTGTTGGGCAGTGTCTCTAGTATGCCCATAGATCGCGTTACGTCGTTCTTTTTAGTTCTGAGCACACAGGAAACACATAAAGATACCTAGAACAATAGTGTCTCCCGCCAAGTACGAGGGCCTGGTGAGAAATTTCGCCTGAAGCTATGCAGCTAAAATTACATAACTGACGTGCTCTTTCTTCTGTAAGACAATTCTCAGCCGCATTATGCAGGGGCAATGAAGATGCTCCTATATCGTTTTCAATTTGAAATGTTTGATTACCCACAAGACAGCCCGTAATTCGTCTGCTTCTGAGTTTCATCTGCTCACAAGAACCGCTGGCTGTGAAGACAACATTTTGGCACAGACAACGAGCTGTGGGCCAGCGTGGAGAATTGGCGGAAAGTACTGGCTGCTACCTTCTACAACGAGGGTATTGGAAAGTTGGTGCAACGCTACGGCAAACGTCTAAGTCGGATCGGCGACTATGGAGTAAGTAACTGGAAGATGTAGCTAACTGTTGCAAATAAAACAGTTTTGATTTTCACTGTGATCTCCATTTCGCGATCTATCGTTCCTTACTTTCCGAATAGCCCTCGTATACATCAGGAGGACTATGTAAGGGTGTAAACTCGATGATTTTTTTAGTCTGCACAACTTTAAACACACGCTGAAACGGTCGTCAACGTTAGTTACCTTTGAGACTGAACGTGGTGCTCTGATGTTAGTCAAGAATGCTTTTAAGGTGACGAAGAGTTTGAACGAGGTCGTTTCATAGGGCTACGAGAAGCTAGATGTTCCTTTTTCCATATTGCAGAAAGACTTGGCAGGAACGTAGCCACTGTATATGATCGCTGGCAGCGGTGGACACGAGAATATACTGTCACAAGAAGACCGGGCTCCCGGCGGCCACATGGCTCTACCGAGAGGGAAGATCGTCGTGTTCAGCATACGGATGTGGCGCATCGTACTGCATCCACAGGTGCAATTTGAGCAGCTGTTGGCGCCACAGTAACATCGGTTACTTCAAGGACAGCTCCAAGCCAGACGCCCTACAGCGTGCGTTTCAATGACGCGAAACTACCGTCATTTTCAACCTCAACTGTGTCAAGCGAAAGCTCATTCAACGGCAGGAAGAAGTTCTACCTCAGTGCCACTGATGGGCGTGTGTTGGATAGGAGGAGGCCTATCCACACTGGACCTACAGCTGGAATTGTGGTCAGGGGTGTGATTACGTATGACAGTAGAAGCACTCTCGTGGTTACACCATGCACCCTGACTGCAAGTTTGTGGGTCAATTTGGTGATTCGACCAGTGTGCTGCCGTTCATGAACAGCATTTCAGGATGTGTTTTCCAACAGAATAACTCTCGCCCACATACCGCTGTTGTGTCCCAACACGCTCTACAGAGTGTCGACGTATTGCCTTGGCCTTCTCGATCATCAGGTCTGTCCTCAGTCTAGCACAGGGGCCTCCAAACTTTTAAGTCCGCGGGCCACATTGACTCCTCCACGAAGTCATAAGGGCCAAGATCTACGTAGTGGGATTAAAGCACCATAGCACTCCATGATCACCGTAATGAAAGGCTAAAGAAAAGATGAAATCGCAAAAATCTAAGGTTGTGGGAATAGCTAGCACTGAAACGAACTACGATTTTTATTTAATTACGTTATTTTGATTCGTGGACGTAGCTGAGCGAAATTCTGGCGTATTTTATTCTGGCGAATTTCACCGACAAAAAAGTATGTCACTGCACATCCTTCATGAAAGCGTCCTGCAAAGTTAACGAAATCTCAAAATCATTGTTAGCAACACTATTACTGCAAGACGTAACAGAGGTAGATTATGTCAACGCATTGTTATTTCAAGCGGCGCAACAATAAGTTTAGTTATGTAGTCTTGTAGCGAGTAGCAGAGCCAATGTCGCGGTGTATTGGTCGCGATAGGCCGGAAACAATTTTCTAATGCTGCAACTTCTCTGTATACTACAGCATCATCCGCGAAAAGCCGCATGGAACTTCCGACACTATCTACTAGGTCATTTATATATATTGTGAAAAGCAATGGTCCCATAACACTCCCCTGTGGCACGCCAGAGGTTACTTTAACGTCTGTAGACGTGATGTTCGCAGTGGTTTATCCCGCGCTTACGTTAACCTATGACCTTGCCAAGTTAATCACTTAAATGTGATACCTGGACAAATGTTTTCTTGAAGTTAATAGGAATATAAAAAAAGGGGGGAAGGTTTATCTGTTTAGCAAGAGTAATAGAAGCCAGATTTCAGACTACCTAACAGATCAAAACGAAAATTTCTGTTCCGACACTGACAATGTTGAGTGTTTATGGAATAAGTTCAAGGCAATCGTAAAATGCGTTTTAGACAGGTACGTGCCGAGTAAAACTGTGAGGGACGGGAAAAACCCACCGTGGTACAACAACAAAGTTAGGAAACTACTGCGAAAGCAAAGAGAGCTTCACTCCAAGTTTAAACGCAGCCAAAACCTCTCAGACAAACAGAAGCTATACGATGTCAAAGTTAGCGTAAGGAGGGCTATGCGTGAAGCGTTCAGTGAATTTGAAAGTAAAATTCTATGTACCGACTTGACAGAAAATCCTAGGAAGTTCTGGTCTTACGTTAAATCAGTAAGTGGCTCGAAACAGCATATCCAGACACTCCGGGATGATGATGGCATTGAAACAGAGGATGACACGCGTAAAGCTGAAATACTAAACACTCTGTTTCACAGAGGAACACCGCACTGCAGTTCCTTCTCTAAATCCTCGCACAAACGAAAAAATGGCTGACATCGAAATAAGTGTCCAAGGAATAGAAAAGCAACTGGAATCAAATAGAGGAAAGTCCACTGGACCTGACGGGATACCAGTTCGATTCTACACAGAGTACGCGAAAGAAATTGCCTCCCTTCTAACAGACGTGTACCGCAAGTCTCTAGAGGAACGGAGGGTTCCAAATGATTGGAGAAGAGCACAGGTAGTCCCAGTCTTCAAGAAGGGTCGTCGAGCAGATGCGCAAAACTATAGACCTATATCTCTGACGTCGATCTGTTGTAGAATTTTAGAACATGTTTTTTGCTCGAGTATCATGTCGTTTTTGGAAACCCAGAATCTACTATGTAGGAATCAACATGGATTCCGGAAACAGCGATCGTGTGAGACCCAACTCGCTTTATTTGTTCATGAGACCCAGAAAATATTAGATACAGGCTCCCAGGTAGATGCTATTTTTCTTGACTTCCGGAAGGCGTTCGATACAGTTCCGCACTGTCGCCTGATAAACAAAGTAAGAGCCTACGGAATATCAGACCAGCTGTGTGGCTGGATTGAAGAGTTTTTAGCAAACAGAACACAGCATGTTGTTATCAATGGAGAGACGTCTACAGACGTTAAAGTAACCTCTGGCGTGCCACAGGGGAGTGTTATGGGACCATTGCTTTTCACAATATATATAAATGACCTAGTAGATAGTGTCGGAAGTTCCATGCGGCTTTTCGCGGATGATGCTGTAGTATACAGAGAAGTTCCAGCATTAGAAAATTGTAGCGAAATGCAGGAAGATCTGCAGCGGATAGGCACTTGGTGCAGGGAGTGGAAACTGTCCCTTAACATAGACAAATGTAATGTATTGTGAATACATAGAAAGAAGGATCCTTTATTGTATGATTATATGATAGCGGAACAAACACTGGTAGCAGTTACTTCTGTAAAATATCTGGGAGTATGCGTGCGGAACGATTTGAAGTGGAATGATCATATAAAATTAATTGTTGATAAGGCGGGTACCAGGTTGAGATTCATTGGGACAGTGCTTTAAAAATGTAGTCCATCAACATAGGAGGTGGCTTACAAAACACTCGTTCGACCTATACTTGAGTATTGGTCATCAGTGTGGGATCCGTACCAGGTCGGTTTGACGGAGGAGATAGAGAAGATCCAAAGAAGAGCGGCGCGTTTCGTCACAGGTTTATTTGGTAACCGTGATAGCGTTACGGAGATGTTTAATAAACTCAAGTGGCAGACTCTGCAAGAGAGGCGCTCTGCATCGCTGTGTAGATTGCTCGCCAGGTTTCGAGAGGGTGCGTTTCTGGATGAGGTATCGAATATATTGCTTCCCCCTACTTATACCTCCCGAGGAGATCACGAATGTAAAATTAGAGAGATTAGAGCGCGCACGGAGGCTTTCAGACAGTCGTTCTTCCCGCGAACCATACGCGACTGGAACAGGAAAGGGAGGTAATGACAGTGGCACGTAAAGTGCCCTCCGCCACACACCGTTGGGTGTAGATGTAGATGTAGATGTCCGGCCAGCTAACGCGGGCCGGTTTGCCGGCCCTCGCGGGCCGGTTTCGGCCCGTGGGACGTAGTTTGGAGACCCCTGGTCTAGCACATAAGCGACATCACCGGACGACAACTCCAGAGTCATCCACGAACAGCCTTAACCGTCCCTGTTTCGCTCGACCAAGTGCAACAGACGTGAAACTCCATCCCACAAACTGACATCCGGTATCTGTACAACACAATGCGTACATGTTTGCATGCTCGCTTTCAACATTCTGGCTGTTACACCGGTTATTAATATAGCAGCATTTCAAATTCGCAGTGATTTATCCCGCGCTTACGTTAACCTAAGACCTTGCCAAGTTAATCACTTAAATGCGATACCTGGACAAATGTTTTCTTGAAATTTCATTCCTCTACATTAAATATTTTTTGGTGCTACGTTTTAATTTCCCGTCAGTGTATGTCGCTGTCGTAGTTTTTTCCGGTCCATCAGTAAAGAAAACGGAAAGAAATTTTATCCAACGGTACAATAACGAGTGCTCTCTGGCTCGCATTACACAGTGGTTCGCAGAATACGAATGTAGAATTAAAGAAATATTCAAGTGCAAAGTACCGAAAGAAACGAGTTGATACCGTATCCATAGACAGGTTTACTGCTTCATCGAAAATATTTAACACGCAAAACTCAGCGCGAATAATGTATTCAGGCTCACTCGCCCTAGAGGGCATTCCAAATAGTGCTGTAGGGAAGTGTGATGAAGCTATTACTGTCCGTGATGTAATGGCTTCGCCGTTTCCCAGGCGACGCTGTTGTCTATGAGATTAGTTACTTAGATAGGCAGAGAGGTCTCCGTAGTGTCCTCACCAAGGTCCCTCACTGACCTTTGCTTCTCATTTTCCCCGTCGCTGCAGTCTTATTGGATACAAACATCTCTTCCTGCATCTGCCAGCTGGTCTCTTTCCCGCCGTAACCACATGCATTGATATGTATTCGGTCTTATGGTGATGCTCCCACTCACAAAACAGACGACAATGAAGTCAAAATTGCGGTTCAGAAAAATATCAATCATATGTAGTATGCACATCGGAATAGCATGGTTCTAAAGTGATAAACTGAATTTTGGAGCGGAAAAAAATTTACTAAAATACTTTGTTGCTTAACTGATGGAATTGGAGGTGCAGAATATTGTTAGACGTCGCTGCAGAAGTTACTTAGGAATTTTTCGTATCTTATCTGGTTCCGAGGATTTCCTTTAATTGAAAAGTCTCAAGGTAACTTTTGTTTTTCATTTACTCACACGAATCAAACTGAACAGCACTACTACTACTAGTAGTAGTAGTAGTAGACCTAATGCCACCACTAAAAAAGACTACCCTGCAGCTGCAACTGCTGTATCTTAAATAACATGTTGACAGTGCAAACATATTTAGGTACTTTCAACATTGCAGCACAGTCAGCAGTCGTGAGCTCCCGAGGTCCACCGCACGGCGTCCACAGAAACGAGGCGCACGCCAGAGCTTAGGTCAAGTCTTGGTGTTGACTTAAGTACTTAGGGACCGCATTTTTAAAATTTGACTAAGCCTATTCAGGCTGTTTCAATTTTATTTCTAGACCATGCCCTCTTAGACAAATTATAGATTCAGGTATATCTTCTGAAGAAGGCTCAATTATTTGGGCTAAAACCTAGGCAAAGGTTGGTTTCATTACCACACTCGAGGCTGATCGTTTCTTATGTATTACATATTTAGGTATTATTAGAAATTTTAACCAACTAGCAGTGGAATAATCCGTACCAACTCATTAAAATGTGAAAGGGGGCACAGCAAAAAGCAACACATTTTGATTCAGTATTAAAGACCATGTAATAAGTATTTTAACAATCATAATTAAACTCTTCAAATTTTAATTTAATTAAATAAAAATTTCATTTTCCTACAGCCGTGGTAGTTCCATTCTATGTTAATTTGTAACCGTAGTGGAGCCCCTAAGAACACACCTTATTCTTGAGAGTGCTTAATTATTCATCTGACAACGTTCGCGCCTGATCTTCTAGAACCTTTGTACCCCGTTCGTACTGTGCCCTTTGTTAAATTTCCTTCGCCTGGCGATTCAGAATTATGTCTGTTGATAATTTCTGAAGGTGGTGCTTGAAATTAATTGTGAACTGTTAACCCATATATAAGCACCATTCTTGGGTCATTTTCGCTATCAAATGGTTCAAATGGCTCTGAACACTATGGGACTTAACTTCTGAGGTCATCAGTCCCCTAGAACTTAGAACTACTTAAACCTAACTAACCTAAGGACATCACACACATCCATGCCCGAGGCAAGATTCGAACCTGCGATCGTAGCGGTCGCGCGGTTCCAGACTGTAGCGCCTAGAACCGCTCGGCCACCCCGGCCGGCTCTTGCTTTATTGCCTTCTTCTAGCACAGTTTGCCCGTGACAAGATTAAGCGGAAATTATGGGAACTGAAATGGGTTTGTGTACAGATGTCACGTGATTGTAAGCCTTATATTTCAAGCTAACGTAGCTGTCTGTTACTGGCACACACCTTTTGTAATTAATTAATCTCCTGGGGAAGAAAGAGTTTTGATAATTTTTTTAAATACTCGAACTGCTCACAAAGTCGCCTTACTCCTAGGTTGTAGTCAGAGTCGATTTATTACTCTTTCATTTTTATTAATTGTTTATGGGCTAATCTGGAGTGTCAGACACTGTCATAGGCTGTTGTGTCTTGCGATACGCCAAGCCCTGAAATAGCACTTAGTGCTTTTTCAGAACGCTCTGTGTATCTATAGAACCGAAGTGTGTTGGCGATCCCAGCTCCCTTCCCTGCTTGGCCGACAGTATCGAATAGGCTTCACTTCATCCGAGATACTGCCAGTTGGATTTTGTAATTATTCATTGTTATTTATTGCCTCAATGTCATTAAAAATTGAGGCCTATACAAAGCAAATCATCATGTCTTATTGTTAAAACCAGTAATTGACACATGCTTATTTCATGACCAGTAAGAATTGAACGAACTTCTATTACAGTATTTTCGATATACTCTCAAATGCCATTAAACAATATTAATGTAATTGGGAAATAAAATCATCTCCAAAAGCACAAAATTTTTATTAATTTCTGTGTATTGTGTTATTAACTAATCATAGGTATCGTACATTACAATGAGTGAATCTCTATCTGTTACATTACCCCATTCATATCACATTTTTTCTTACCTGGTCAACCCATGACTTTCTTCTAAGCTTGCCCAGCTGTTCTAGCTCCACATTGTACTGTCTTCTCTGTTCACCCGTGACTGACTCTTCGACTCGCACATGGATTTTCCTTGTGAAAACTAGGACATGTCCTAGTGTGATAGGCATGGAGAACCACCGTCAGTGTTGTACAAATTGAGTTTCTGCTCATGAAGTATGATTCTGGATTGGACGGTGAACACTTGTTACCTGGCTGACTTCTCACTTTTATTTCTGCACCATTTTCGTATTTTCAGTGAGTACAAATACTCCAGTGATGTTAGACAAAAATATCAGCAGTGACTAGTCGGGCTTGGACAAAACATTAAGCACAGCACAAAGATCGAAATTCAGTCTTAAAGTGAAGAAGCGTATTTTTACACATGTCACATGTTAGTCTAGCAACAGTTTGTGGCCGTATGGACAAATTAGCAACAATTGTTCCCGTGGAGTGATAAAATACCCAAGTAGTTGGCACGATAATATTTACAGTCTGCGATTTATATTAGAATGATTAATAAAGTACAAATGTAGATGTCATTTACTTTTTTGTTTACCATGTGTATCATAGGTAAAAAGACTATTGCTATTTTATGAGCAAGAACTGATATTCTTAAGGCATAATTTAGTGACCAAATATGCTTCTAATACCCATGGTGATTCAGTTTATTCATTTTGTAATACACTTCCGTCTTTTGTAGCAAAGCAATGGTGTATGAAACGAAAACACTTTGCATTATGTCGAAAAGGGAGAGACTTTGACTATGGTATTTCGTGCACATCGTGTCTGGCTGTCAATCCACATTTTAGCGCAACCAAATCGAGGTAAAACTATTTAGGGGTGTCAATATTTTGTTTTTATAGGACGTGTACAAAACGTTTTTGATTCGGTATGCCGCGGTGGTCTAGCGGTTCTAGGCGCTCAGTCCGGAACCGCGCGGCTGCTACGGTCGCAGTTTCGAATCCTGTCTTGGGCATGGATGTGTGTGATGTCCTTAGGTTGGTTAGGTTTAAGTAGTTCTAAGTTCTAGGGGACTGATGACCACAGATGTTGAGTCCCATAGTGCTCAGAGCCATTTTGATTCGGTATGTCACAAAGACGGAATTCTGTTCCAGATGATTTTCATCGCTGGTGGATTGCGTTTTCAGTTATATGCCACTTCTAGGAATAGAAGTCACTAAATAACAATAAACCACTCAACGAAAAAATGACTTTGATTCGTAATAGCTGAATCTAGAGAGTTTTTTGGACTCTGCATCAATATCTGATCTCAGTTTTGTTAATTACGTACAGAATTGTGACTTCATTGTAAAATAGAAAATTCAAAAAACAGTTGTATCATTTGTAACTTAATTTTTCAGTGTGAACAAAGATTTTATCGAAGTAAATACAAGGAAATACACATTACATGGGAACTATACGACCAATGACTTATATTTCGTTTCTCTTTAATTATGCTTATCTGATATAGTTTTTTCTCCAGTCAACTGCATCTTGTACGTAGACTGAGTGAAGTGGTGCAGTGGTCAGCACACTGGGCACGCATCCGGGAGGACGACGCTTCAAACTCGCGTCCGGCCATCCTGCTTTAGGTTTTCGCTTCAGGGAAATGTTGAGATGCTTCCTTTGAGAGGGCAAGGCCAATTCCTACTCCATCCTTCCCTAATCCGATGGGACCGATGATCTCGCTGTTGATCTCTTCGCCAAATTAGGCTCGTTGGTCTCGGTGAAGTAACAAATGGTAGTCTCTTACCATGTCGAAACCCCAGCGTCCCTCATACCACCTATCGATCACTATGAACTCTTCATAAAAACTCGTACTTTGTTCCTCACTTACATAATGCTAATATCCAGGGAAAAGTCACGACCAGTGTTCAAAAGCTGAATCTTAAAGATCGTCATACAGCTTAGCTTGTTGAACTCCGTCGGCATGTTGACTACAACACAAGTAAATTGTGGGTAATTTTTGTTTTATAATGCCCTAGTAACAGTCTCTTTGACTGGCAGCCAAGCCTCCGTTTCATAGTCATTTTTTATTTAAAGTTGTAATCAATCATTTTTCGCTTATCAGTTCTAACAAGAATGTCTCCTTTCAATTTCGCCTCTAATAGGTGGGAAAACCTCTCGCAGAGATACGTGAAACATTATAAATGCGTTTTCTTTTTTTCTTTTCCTGTTTCGAATTTTACGCATTTGGGCACTGCTCAAGAATGGGCCCCATTCTATGGGTCTTTTACATCTCTGGAAGATACTTACAGACAAGTGCTGTTAAAACTTGTTGAAGGGACAGCCAACCCCACTCCGATCGGCTACTTAAAATAAATTTTTAAAACAATAAGCAATTAAAAACTTTCATTTGATGACCACACGTAATTTCCCTATGTCGTTCGTTGTACAGTAGAACACGCAATATACATTTCTCCCCTTGTTCCATTCGTGAATAATATGTGGGAAAAACGATCGTCGATAAACTGCCATATGCACCCTGTTTCTCTGAATTTCTGATTGAGGTCATTTCGCGAGACATACTGTATGTGGCAGGAAGTAATACGTTGTCCGACTTTACCTGGAACACAAGTTCTCGGAATTTGTCCCTGATACACGACGCTTCCCTTTTTATATGCACCGACACTGGAGTTGGTTGAATTTCTTTGTAACGCTCTCGCACTTGCTACTCGTAAGCGATCCACTGACGAAGAGTTCCTGTCTCTGCTTGCTCTTCTCTATCTATTAATCCAACATGGTGAGATTCTCAGACTAATGAGCTTTATTCTAGATTCCGTCGAAGACGCGTCTTGTAAGCCACTACTTCTGTAAATGCATTACATTTGCTTTAGGTCCTCCTAATGGCTTCTGCTCTTTCCACAATTTGCTTTATTTGGTGGTTTTACTTCAAGTCGCTCCTAGGTATTTTACGATTGTTGCTGTTTTTCACCAGTAGTATAATCAAACAGTAACGATTAATCACTCTGAAGATGATCATTAAATGTGATCGAGACTTGTTATCAAGTATGTCTAACTTAATTTAAAAAAATACCAGCACTGGATCTCTTCACGTATTTATGCGCAATATGCTACATTTATACCGAAGGACATAGAATCAATAAAATGTTCTTGTAGTCGAAGCGTCATTCGTACGCTCATCATGTTCCTAACATTTGTGATATATTTCGAGTCTCGAATGCACACAGTATGCATCGCTGTGTTGTTATGAGTAACCAACAACGTAAAAATTTTCTAGCATGTAATATACAATTAATAAACTTTCACTTTCGCAACATATCTGTTTTTAATTAACAGTAACTATTATTTCATGTTGACAGTGTCAAAACGTGTAACAATTTGTAATGTAAGTAAATGTTTTATTTTCATAGGTAATACATTAATTTATTATGTATGTTGTTTCGTGCCTTTCTCTATTGTCTTTGAACCGCCGAGTCGTCATTTCTCTAAAAGAGATTCAGATTAGACCAGCTGACCTTTAATACGGACAGACTGACATCTACATCTTGAATGGAAATTCTGACAGGACAACATTTTATCCTACCAATCCACGTCCAAGACAGCTACCTTTATGTCTCCAAATAATTCGATGCTGGCAGAATATTTTGGTTTTATGCTCCATTGATTGAATGAAAGACGTTTGTGCATAGGGTGTATAACTGATAATGAAAATGGCTGCCACTCTACGCTTCCCTTAAATAAAATCAAACTTAACAAAGTACTCCAGAATGTGCGTTGCAATGTCGCGGTGGAAACTGCAGTGATAGATTAATTTTCAACAGTGTACTCACCGACACAATCACTAAATAATTTTGCGTTGTTACAGGTATCGATCTGGCCTGTCATTTTTAGACATAACTTAATATTTAAGACCTACATTGTCGAATAGTTAATCAATTACTGCTTCTCTAAATCTATGACATTAACGTGAAATAACGTGCATGTCATTAGGTGTCAATAAACATTACTCGAACTGAAGAAAAGGTCTTCCCAAAAATTTAATAAAATGAAAGGCAACCTTCCACTTCTTTTGAGAGATGTATAATCCCATATATCTACTACATCCATTGTATTGGAAACGTGTATGAGACACAGAGAAGCGTAACAACAATATGACCAGGCGCCACCGAATAAGAGGCCAGCTTTGTCTTAATTAGGGTTCGTTGCTAAACCGTGCGTTCAAATCACCAACGCTTTGCCCTGAGGACCAGTACGTTGTAGCGGATTTTACTTCCTCAATCAGTATCTATGGAGGACTCACAGCAAATTCAAATGAATGATGTCTCTACGAAGGCTATTGTGTGTGTATCCACACACACACACACACACACACACACACACACACACACACACATACTCGTATGCTATAAGTGTGGATGAGTCTTTAGTCTGGCTTCTAGCCACAGGGTGATAAATATCACAACTGCCCCATTTAAATGTAATGAATTTCGAATTATTTTGCAGTCACGTGGAACTGTTATCGTGATGAATTCCAAGAAATAAGACAAGTCTCGGACGACGACCTAAGAGTGGTAGAATCTTCATCATCTAGTTTGCTACACAAATAGTAAATTTCATCCCTTTTTGTCACATTTCTTAGTTCCCTCGGCATCACCTGATTTAATTTTTAACACACCATACATTCAGTGAAACTGCTCTTCCAAGTTCCTTACCAGCCCTGAGAGAATTACACTGTCGTTGGCAAATATCCGATTTCTTCTCTCTGAACTTTAATTCCCCTTCCAAATTCCCACGTGGTTTCCCTTTACTCCGTGGTCATTGTGAAGATTGAGTAACTTCAGGGATAGGCACTCCCTTCTTACCAACTGTTTCCCTATCATTCGCTCTGTTCTTATGACTACAGCCTAGTTTCTGAACATATTTAGATACCTATTCGCTCTATGAATTTTGTTCCTGCTGCCTTCAGAATTTGAATGTGTATCGCAGTCAACGTTGTAAAAAATATCTCTAAGTCTACATACTGGTATGCTATAAGTGTGGGTGAGTCTTTAGTCTGGCTTCTAAGATAAGCCACAGGGTGAGTGTTGCTCACATGTTTTTATCTTTCCCTGGACCCCTTATTAACCTTAACCTACTACGAGTTGTAATAAACTTCTGAACCAGGGAAACAATGGCTGAATTTACTTTGTCATGCCAACATTATATAAAAAAGACGAATTAAATAATTTTAAAAACAGAAAACGGCCTAGTAGTTGCCACGTGGGACGCTTCTGCAGCAAGATGGATATATGTTTCATAACTGCTTTCTTAAGCCGTCCCCACATGGGACGAGGCAGCTAACGTTGACGTGAACGCAGAGAAGCCATCCGACCTCAGGAGAGACAGCGCAGTCGACACACGGAACGAGGTGGTTAACGTGATTTACGCTCTGCTCTCTCCAGCGGCTGTTGTCGACTTTATTTGGCTTGCTCGGACAGTTTGCTTACGAAAATGGGCGCTCGTAAAACAGCTGCGTCAACTCTGTTAGCGATTCTCGAAAAAGTGTGGAGAATATCGCGAAGAAGATTCTGGACTCATACATGGCTTGAACAACGAACTGCTGGTAGAGGAACACTACCCGATGCTGTCCAACGATTTGAGATACAAACTAGTAAAAGACCGTACGATAACTTACTTGAATTTTCATCCCATTTTCGATTTTACATTGAATAGACACTGAAGCGCCAAAGAAACTGGTATAGGCATGCATATTGAAATGCAAAGGTATGTAAACAGGAAGAATATAGCGGTGCGGTTGGCAACGCCTATGTAAGACAACAAGTGTCTGCCGCAGTTGTTAGATCGGTTACTACTGCTACAATGGCAGGTTATCAAGATTTAAGTGAACTTCCTGGCAGATTAAAACTGTGCGCCGGACCGAGACTCGAACTCGGGACCGAGCTTGAGTCTTGGTCCAGCACACAGTTTTAATCTGGCAGGAAGCTTCATATCAGCGCACACTCCGCAGCAGAGTGAAAAATCTCATTCAAGATTTAAGTGAGTTTGAACGTGGCGTTGTCTCCGGCGCATGAGCGATGGAACACAGCATCTCCGAGATCTCCCGACGGGAGGCCTTAGTCACACAGCATCTCCGAGGTAGCAATGAAGTGGGGATTTTCCCGTAAGACCATTTCATGAGTGTACCGTGAATATCATGAACCCGGTAAAACATGAAATCTCCGACATCGCTGCGGCCGAAGAAAGATCAATAACGGGACCAACGACGACTGTAGAAAAGCGTTCAAAGGGACAGAAGCGCAACCCTTCTGCAAATTACTGCATATTTCAGTGCTGGGCCATCAGTATCAGCGGGTGAACCATTCAACGAAACATCATCGACATGGGCTTTCGAAGCAGAAGGATCACTCTTTTACCCTTGACGACACAAAGCTTTACGCCTCACCTGTTCCCGGCAACACCTACATTGGACTATTGATGACTGGATACATGTTGAGTGGTCGCACGAGCCTCGTTTCAAACTCTATCGAATGGATGGACGTGTACGGGTATGGAGACAACACCCTGAATCCATGGAACCTGCATGTAAGCAGGGGACTGTTCAAGCTGGTGGAGGCTCTATAATGGTGTGGGGGGGTGTGCGGTTGGAGTGATATGGGACCCCTGATACGTCTAGATACGACTCAGAGAGCTGACACGTAAGCATCCTGTCTGATGGCCTGCATCCATTCATGTCCAGTGCGCATTCCGACGGACTTGGGAAATTCCAGCAGGACAATGCACGTCCAGAATTGCTACAGAGTGGCTCCAGGAACACTCTTCTGAGTTAAAACATTTCTGCTGGCCAGCAAACTCCCCAGGCATGAGCACTATTGAGCATATCTGGATTGGCTTGCAATATGCTATTCAGAAGAGATCTCCATCCCCTCTTATTCTTACGGATTTATGGACAGCCCTGCAGAATTCATGGTGACAGTTCCGTGCAGCACTACGTCAGACATTAGTCGAATCCATGTCATGTCGTGTTGCAGCAGTTCTGCGTGCTCGTGGACGCCCTACACAATATTAGGCAGGTGTATCAGTTTCTTTGGCTCTTCAGTAAAACACAAACACAACATTTTAATTTTTGGGTAGGACAACGTCATCAATGGAGAATGGCGTCTCATAAACAAATTAAAATGAAACATTTAAGAAATTTAATTTCTTTATCGGATTCGGGAGCTTAGAGCCTTTCTTCTGAAGGTTGAACCTATCGGTAAAGAAATCAAATTTCTTTAATGCAGCTAGTTGCTTATTACATCATTACATATGACTACAGTTGTTGAACATGAATAAAATACTAAATTAAGATCATCCTAATCGCCTGGTTTCGACCAAGGTTTTTGGGGGGTTTCCGTTTGTTATGTTGGTATGCCGGAACTGGTAAGTCTATTCCTAACTGGGATTCCCCGTCTGCCCCGCTATGGGATCCCCCATCTCCCTTGCTATCAGCCTGTCTGATACTTGGCAGAATTGAACCGCGACCCTTTAACTGAGCCTGATCTCGAACAGCCCGCTGCGAACCTTGGAGTGGAAAAAAACAGATGTATAACGTCTAAAGTCAGTTTGAACGTGCATAATATCCATATTCTCGATGTTTCATTCGCTAAAAGCCCTCTGAAATAACGTGGATTTCAAGGTCGAATTTCGTTTCGTAATTTCATTCGAATGGGAGAGGATATTTTTTCGAAGATGCTTACCACAATTGGAAAGGATAATTACCGGCAAGATACTAATATGAACCAGTACATTAACCCAGAGATAGGTAAATATATTTTACACAAAGTTCCATAATAGTAAAAGCTTCCAGTGTACAACTTGTGTTTACTCTCTGATGTAGACTGGTACTCACGTTAAGATTTCTCGCCACTTGGAAAACATTCCAGTCGTCGGCCTTTGCAACAGGAATTACAGAAAATACATAATTTGTAATAAATAACATCGACTTTTAAAATAACACGTCTGTGACATGAGGAAGAAATACCAAGAAACTCTTCGGGGGAAAAATTGGCACAAAGCGGACGTCAGTCAGCTACCTTCTTCTACTCGTCTGAGAGCCGTCGAAGCTATCAGCTGCGGGACAAATTTGCCATTCACAAACTCTAAAGACTGTACTTATAAATATCATTATTTGCAAATTGTACCAGAAAGAAGAGATTTTGATAGTGCCGTGGAATTGCAACGTTACAATTTCGTAGCACACAAGTTATAACACTACAAACAAAAACTACAGAATGTCTTTACCTACCGGTGCGTAATTTTCTGTCATTTTATTACAACAAACCGTAGCTGAATTGACGAGTTTTCAAAAACTCCTCTATCTGAATGGTTCGAAAATTGGCAGTTGACCCTAAATAGCGAAAAGTGTAAGATCATCTACATGAGTTCTAAAAGGAATTCGTTAAACTTCGGTTACACGATAAATCAGTCTAATCTAAAGGCCGTAAATTCAACTAAATACCTAGGTATTACAATTACTTAAATTGGAAGGAGACATAGAAAATGTTGTGGGGAAGGCTAACCAGAGACTGCGTCTTGTTGTCAAGACTCTTGGAAAATGTAACAGATCTACTAAGGAGACTGTCTACATTACGCTTGTCCGTCCTCTTTAGAATACTCATGCGCGGTATGGGATCCTTAACCAGATAGGACTGACGGAGAACATCGAAAAAGTTCGAAGAAGGACAGCACGTTTTGTATTATTGCGAAATCTGGGAGACAGTGTCACATAAATGATACAGGATTTGGGCTGGACATCATTAAAACAATGGCGTTTTTCGTTGCGACGGAATCTTCTCACGAAATTCCGATCACCAACTTTCTCCTCCGAATGCAAAAATATTTTGTTGACACCGGCCTACATAGGGAGAGACGATCACTACGATAAAATAGGAGAAATCAGAGCTCGTACGGAAAGCTATAGGTGTTCGTTCTTTCCGCGCTCTGTACGAGATTGGAGTAATGGAGAATTGTGAAGGTGGTTCGGTGAACCCTCCGCCAGGCACTTAAATGTGGTTTGCAGAGTATCCATGTAGATATAGATGTATATGCAGAAGCTCTGGGACAGCTTATATTCATATCATGTCCTCTAAGAGAAAGAAGGTCTACAAAATGCGCTGTTGAATGCCGTACAATATGGTGGCTACTATGTTCTGCTTGTAACGTAAAACGATGTCGCATTTCATTGGCCACGTTCCTCTCCACGAGGCGAAAATCTAAGATGCCAGCTCCTTTATTTCACGTCCGCAGTGTAGTGGTACGTGGAATTCCAAGCTCCGGCGTCACGAGATGCTCGTCCACGTGCGTTTTCACGTCTTTTCAGAGGACGGCTATGCAGGCGGTAAGAAAGCAGGAAGACGCTAGAGAGGACAGTGGCTTCTCCGTCTGCGCTGTTGCGCCACATCTGGCGCCGAGGAAGGCGAAGGAAAGCTGCCGCCAGGCGCCTCGGAACAGGTGTCCGGCCATAAAGGCGGCGCTGCTAGCACAGCCACGTTCCCAGGGCCAGGCAGCCCTCTGCTCGCGAGATGAGCTGCCGCCGCTCCGAGCCGGTGACGTCACCCCAGGGCCGTGGGAACCGCCGCCGCCGGCGCGGGAATCCATCCGCGCCACCACAGAAGCCAGCAGCCGGGACCTCGCGCGGACGCGCATCCAGTTCCGGCCGCGGCGCAGCGCAAGACACGCCCCCTCACCACCTGTCACGTGGCCGAGACTGTCCTCCCTAACTCCAGAGAGGCAGTGACACGGACTGCTTCTGGCTCTAGCGCAGTAAACTTCGGAGGACCTAAGGCCGGTATTACACTATCAAATTTCTTTGTCAAATATCTTTGTCAAAAATCATTGTCAAAGATATTTGATGGTGTAATAGGAACTTTGTCAAATCAATATTTGATCAAATCTAGGGTCTCGCTGTAGATTTGATCAAAGAAATCGCTTGTCTTCTGTTCACTCCAATGTGACATGTTACCACGTGGAGCGCTAGCATCGCTGCAGCGTTCTGTCGTCTGTAGTAGAGACGGACAAACTGGAAACACGTAACTTTTTCGAAACAAATGAAACAGTACAATGTAATGTTTCGATACGCTGTTTCGAAACAGTGAAACAGTTTGTGTTTTGTAATCTAATAAACCTACGCATTATATCATCTTGACTGTCTTCTGTATAAGTATGTCCACATAAACACATATGAGATGCGAGAGTGCTAATCATATCGCAGAAAGTACGAAATTATCACTTAGGCGTCTTGGCAGTTTCGTATTTCTGCAGCAAATGCGCTGCTTTCGTACCGTGTGACTTTCATACTTTTCAGTTGGCTGAGGACAGGCATAGCTGAAGACAGAAGAGCCACCACGAACGGAACTGGAGGTGGGAGCGAACTGCAGAAACAACGGATATGCTACTGGGATTCCCACATTCCGTTAGTATGGGTAATATACCCATCCTGCTAATTTCCATGCACACAAAGGGAATCATCGTGGATAATAGGCACAGTGACTATAGACTCACAAATAACGCCAAATAATTCGAATAAATAGCAAAATATAACAGAAAAAAATTTTTGTCTTTCAAGGTGTTTCGAACCGTTACTACAAATTCACCATGCTTCCTAGTCCTTCCCGTTCACCATTACACTATCAGTGATATGTCAAACAGATTGCTTGCAATTATATCTACATCAAATTTATGTATATGTCTAATAACTGTCACTCTACGTCTTTTTTTATTCAAAATGTTGTAGGATTACTTACGTTCTTAATATGATTACTGTACATGAACAGAGAAGCGTATGTTATCAAAAAGTGTCATTTAACTGAATGATTTTCACATATTTATTATTCTGAATGTGAATAGTATGCGTTGTTTTATTGTTTGGTTAGTGTTTATAAAGCAGATGTAACGCCATTTCGGAATATGACAGTTAGCTGGAAACGAAGCTTTATTTTCGGATATCTTAAGCTTTATGCTATTGATTGTCAAAAAGATTTCGACACTCTTGAAAGTGTTTCATGAAGTGGTATGTTAAATGTGTTTCAGTACCTGTGCCGAGCCCAATCTCATCCGACACAGAGGGGAATGAAACATCATTGTTTCGATACAATTAGTCCGTTCCAAGCACAGGTGGACAGAAACAGCCTTATTTTGAAACAACGATACAGTTTCTGTGTCTGGCTCGAGACCGAATCTGGATCAGTTATCCGAGACAGGGGCGGAATGAAGCACCACTGTTTCGAAACAGTGAACCGTAGCCGTTTCGAAACAGTGAGACAGTTCCACGTATCGATACACTGTATCGAAACATAGAAACAGTGGCCAAGTCTAGTCTGTAGTATTTTCATAAACATTACCGGTAAATACATTTGGTGTGTGCCAACAACTACAAAATTAATAGAGATGTATGAAGCTGATGAGGCGCTTTACAACGTGAGGCACCCTGAATACAAAAATAGATTAAGAAGATTGGAGACCTGACCTGGCCTAACCTAACCTAACCTAACATAACCCTCTCCTGTAGCAATGAATCGGAGTGTTACAGTGAGCCTGTCTTCTGAAGATGTAGCAGTTCTTAAGTGAATATTGTGCTTTGTGATATGAGGATACACTTCACTGAGCACATACAGAAATGTATGCTCATCCATTCTTAAGTAATTGATGTACGACTTGACGTCTTCCACTGTAAGCTCACGTAACAAGTTTTCATCAATGCTTTTACCGTGTCGTCGTAAAACCCACGGATTCACCGAGATTAGATTAGTTTTTCGTTCCATGGATCCGTGCTGAGGAGATCCTCGTGGATGTGGAACATGTCAATTTTTTAAGCTGAAATAACAATACTAATAGTAAGAATAAATACAATATATCATTTGTTTCTATTAAAAATTTCGTCAATGGAGTAGAAGGAGTTGGCCACTAGTACCTCTTTCAGGCTCCTTCTAAACTGATCTTTATTTGTCACTAAATTTTTTATGATTGCTGACAAATTATTGAAGATGAGAGTTCATGAGTAGTGGACCCCTTTTTGAACTAAAGTGCTTTTAAGTCCTTCTGCAGATCATTTTTGTGCCTGGTATTGTATGTATGAACTGAGTTGTTTGTTGGAAAAAGAGATATATTATTTAGGACAAATTTCATTAAGGAGTAAATATACTGAGAGGCATTAGTTAGTATACCCAGTTCTTTGAAGAGGTTTCTGCAGGACGTCCGTGAATTTACTCCACAAATAATACGTATTACACTTTTTTGGACTCTGAAAACTATTGTATGACTTGAAAATATTATACCATATGACATTATGAAATGAAAGTGGGCAAAGTAGCCGGCCGGAGTGGCCGAGCGGTTCTAGGCGCTACAGTCTGGAACCGCGCGACCGCTACGGTCGCAGATTCGAATCCTGCCTCGGGCATGGATGTGTGTGATGTCCTTAGGTTAGTTAGGTTTAAGTAGTTCTAAGTCCTAGGGGACTGATGACCTCAGAAGTTAAGTCCCATAGTGCTCAGAGCCATTTGAGCCATTTGGGCAAAGTATGCAAGCTTTTTCCATTTTTATGTTGCATGTGTCTGCTAACACTCGAATTGCAAATACAGATTTGTTAAGGCGTTTCTGCAGTTCTGTGGTGTGCTCCTCCCAACTGAATTTTAAAAAAATGGTTCAAATGGTTCTGAGCACTATGGGACTTAACATCTGAGGTTGTTAGTCCCCTAGAACTTAGAACTACTTAATCCTAACTAACCTAAGGACATCACACACATCCATCCCCGAGGCAGGATTCGAACTTGCGACCGTAGCGGTCGCGTGGTTCCAGACTGAAGCGCCTAGAACCGTTCGGCCACACCGGCCGGCAACTGAATTTATTATCAAGTTGTAATCCCAGGAATTTAAGACTGTCAACGTCGTATGTATGATTCCTTTTTTTCCCCCACTTCTTTTCCGCATGTGCACACGATGCAATTGCGGTACGTGCAAAAAATGGTTCAAATGGCTCTGAGCACTATGGGACTTAACCTCTTTGGTCATCAGTCCCCTAGAGCGTAGAACTACTTAAACCTAACTAACCTACGACATCACACACATCCATGCCCGAGGCAGGATTCGAACCTGCGACCGTAGCGGTCGCGCTGTTCCAGATTGTAGCGCCTAGAACCGCTCGGCCACTTCGGCCGGCCGGTACGTACAACTGCTGTGGTTAACAACAAGTTGTTTCCAGAATGAGATTTTCACTCTGCAGCGGAGTGTACGCTGATATGGAACTTCCTGGCAGATTAAAACTGTGTGCCCGACCGAGACTCGAACTCGGAAGCTTTGCCTTTCGCGGGCAAGTGCTCTACCAACTGAGCTACCGAAGCACGACTCACGCCCGGTACTTACAGCTTTACTTCTGCCAGTACCTCGTCTCCTACCTTCCAAACTTTACAGAAGCTCTCCTGCGAACCTTGCTGAACGGGACCGATGACCATAGCAGTCTGGTCCCTTTAATCCCCCAAACCAACCAACCAACCTTGCTGAACTAGCACTCCTGAAAGAAAGGATATTGCGGAGACGTGGCTTAGCCACAGCCTTGGGGATGTTTCCGGAATGAGATTTTCACTCTGCAGCGGAGTGTGCGCTGATATGAAACTTCCTGGCAGATTAAAACTGTGTGCCCGACCGAGACTCGAACTCGGAAGCTTTGCCTTTCGCGGGCAAGTGCTCTACCAACTGAGCTACCGAAGCACGACTCACGCCCGGTACTCACAGCTTTACTTCTGCCAGTACCTAAGCCACGTCTCCGCAATATCCTTTCTTTCAGGAGTGCTAGTTCTGCAAGGCTAGCAGGAGAGCTTCTGTAAAGTTTGGAAGGTAGGAGACGAGGTACTGGCAGAAGTAAAGCTGTGAGTACCGGGCGTGAGTCGTGCTTCGGTAGCTCAGTTGGTAGAGCACTTGCCCGCGAAAGGCAAAGGTCCCGAGTTCGAGTCTCGGTCGGGCACACAGTTTTAATCTGCCAGGAAGTTTCAACAAGTTGTTGTCAGCCATCTTGAACTTTGACGAAAAATTTGATGACAGTGTAATACCCCTTCTAGCGCTACGTCAAAGATCTTTGTCAAATATATTTGACGGAATATTTGATCACTTCTTTGATCGCCCGCATCTCGTGGTCGCGCGGTAGCGTTCTCGCTTCCCACGCCCGGGTTCCCGGGTTCGATTCCCGGCGGGGTCAGGGATTTTCTCTGCCTCGTGATGGCTGGGTGTTGTGTGCTGTTCTTAGGTTAGTTAGGTTTAAGTAGTTGTAAGTTCTAGGGAACTGATGACCATAGATGTTAAGTCCCATAGTGCTCAGAGCCATTTGAACTTCTTTGATCAAATCTTTGACAAAGAAATTTGATAGTGTACTGCCGGCCTAAGGGTTCATGACGTGACAAAAGTGATCCGACAGCGATATGCATCTATACAGCTGGCGGTAATACGGTGTACTCAAGATATAAAAGGGCAATGCAAGGGCGGATCTGAGGAATCGTTAGCGCTAGGATTTCACCCGGAACAAGTCCCGCCCACTCACCCCCGGTTTTCCCGGTCTTTGTTCTGTGCCTGGGCATCGTTTCAGTTGACCCACATGGTTTACCGCGTTCGGCTGCACTTGGAGTGAATGTTACATTAATATCTTGCTAGGTCTTAAATTTTACCAGGTAGTTAAAAGACACATTACAAGAAACGTGCACAATTGGCCTCAGCTGTGCCAGTTACTTCCACATCAAACATAACAGAAAACAATGTAGCACTGAATTCTTTAAATACGAGAACTCAGTATCCAGATGAATAGCCTATGAAGAAACATACTTCTATGTGAGGAAAAGCACCCAAAGCTAAAACAGGATAAACCTACCCTCAAAGAATAATTTTTTTGGAGAAAGAGGAACCACAGTATACTTGACAGTTAAGTTTCAGAACTCAGACAGTATATGTGAAACAAGCACCAATGTTTACAATACTTCCAGAGGGCATCAAAATTACTTTGTTGTTGCTAGACCGAACCAAGCTGTTTTGCGTGCTATTCACTGAATAGTTTTGCTGAAAAATTTTAGGAGTGAAAGAAGAACTAGCACAGCATGAAGGACGTTTTACAGCCGTGAATCACCGCAGCATATATTTCCTCCATAACTGCTCTGTGACAAACATAAACATCACATTATTATTTTCAAAAAATGGTTTGAATGACATTTACCAAATTAATAAATCTTTTGGTTAAAAACGGGCAGGACAAAGAATAACGACACATTATTTTCCTGAGACGTTTGCAACAGCATATAGGTCACTAATCACACAGAAACAGCTACAATTCTCTGTAACCTCGTTTATAATGCGCAGGTATGGCACTGGAAAAATTTACAAGTTAAAATTAACCCATTGCCCATGCAAATACTAACGAAATATGTCATACATGCAAATATCTTACTGCTTTCATTAGGCATTTCTACTTTATGACATTCTTATATCCTTTAATTTTCGTGAGCTACTATGAGGGCCTACATAACCTTCACTTATTTCTATATAACGGTGATTTTAGACAACAGAGTTATTCGAGTGCATCCGTGGCTTTACTACCGACATGACAGAGTCAAGACCATTGTTTTCGCATTGTATGTTTGCTCCGCTGTTTCCCTCAAATAAACGCATTATTTGTATTATTATTTTGAGCTTTCCTCAGTACAGAGGCTTCTCTGCAACATAATAATTTACTTCGAAATTACAATACAAACAATAAACGTTCTTAAACTATATTTTCAAAATATTCCTCCAGGTGTTTCGATCTTGTGTGTCCTCTTCCTCTGCGATCCATTCTCCTCATTGTGTGCTGTACATTTTGGAGCCAGGTGGTCATTGGTCGTCCTCTTCTTCTTCCCCCCTCCGGTTCACACTCCAGTATCAATTTTGGTATTCTGGTTTTCTCCATTCGTCGTACATGCCCGTACCACTGTAATTTCTTCCTATCCATAACGTCATATATTCTTTCTTTTATTTCCATTCTCATTATTTCGGTGTTCCTTATCTTTTCTTTCCTGGAGATTCTTGCCGATCTTCTCCAGAAGTCCATCTCTAGAGCTTGTAATTTTTTAATGTGCTTCATGTTAATTGTCCAGGTCTCCGTTCCACACAGAACTACACTCTCTAATATGGATTTGTATATTAATTTTTTAGTTCTGCTCATTACATTCCTGCTCCATAAGACTGAGTTAAGCATCCCAATGACCCTCCGTCCGCTACTAATTCTTTTATTGATTTCTGACTCTGATTTTCGCTCGATTTCTAAAATGGATCCCAAATAACAAAAAGTGTTTATCTTTTTGATTTTCTTTCCTTCAATGTATAGCTCATCTGAATCATTAGTCATGTATTCTGTTTTTTGGTAATTAATCTTCAAACCCCAAGTTTTGTATGCTACTGCTAGTTGATTGCACATATAGTTAGCATCCTCCCCATCTTGTGCTACGACTACTTGATCATCAGCAAACAATAAATGATGCACGTAAACCCCATCTCTTATTTCTAATCCCATACTGTTACATTTACGAGACCATGTTCTAAGGCTAATATCTATATAGATTTTAAATAATGGTGGTGACATGGGACAGCCCTGTAAAAGGTCTTTGCTTGTTCTAAATTTATGTGAAAGTTTATTACCAACGTTCACTTGGCAAATGTTATCTTTATACATCTGTTGTATTGTTTTAATCAAGTAAGGGTTTATGTTTGCCATATGTAGTGCTCACCAAAGTAATTTTCTTGGAACAGTATCATACGCTTTTTCTTGATCTATGAAAATTAATCCTATATTTTTTGATTTTTCCAAAATCTTTCTTAATGTTAAAATATGGTCTACACATGATCTCCCAGCCGTGAATCCACATTGTTCTTCTTGGATTCTAAAATTTTTTTCCAGTTTGTTTTTAATTACTTTCGCAAAAATTCTAATTAATGTGTTTGCAACACAAATTCCTCGATAGTTTGAACAAATTTTGCGATCCCCTTTCTTAAATATTGTGTTAATGTAACCTAGCTTCATCTCGTTGGGTACTGAATCTCCATGTATCATTTTGTTGAAGAGCTGTGTTATCAGTTTCAGAATTTTGTGACCCCCATATTTCAGACACTCCAGATTGATATTGCCTGGTCCCGGTGATGTACCATTCTTTCCTGTTCTCAACGCCTGAAGTACTTCACTTTCTAAAATCTGGATCTCATCAACTTCATGTCCTTTTTCTTCAGCTGTTCTTTCTTCTGGATATTCTTCTCTGTCCTCATTTAATAATTTTTGGAAATACTCTTCCCATTCCTTTTGTGTTATCAGCGTATTATAATAAGCGAATTAGTTAATGAAAATTTCTGCTTATTGCCCTTAAATAACATCACGTTATTTTTTGTTTTCTATTGCTGGCGATGCTTTCAATTCTCTATAAATATTTTTATCTCTTTAATAACGCAGATTCATATTACATTACTATCCAGAAAAGCTTAAATTTCTTATCGTTACTGAATTTCATCACAGTATAACACGTGTTGGACTGTGACGATAACAACTTTGTTGTAGCTTCCAGTTTGCGGAACTGGCGGCCGTTTAGGGGAGGGCTTTACACTATGGATAGGCGTGGAGGGGGGTGAATGGGCGGGACTTGTTCCGGGTGAAATCCTAGCGCTAAGGGCACGTGCGGATCTGTCATTTGTACGCAGGTGACTCACATGAACAGGTTTCCGTCGTGATTATAGCCGCACGACGGGAATTATCAGTCGTTCACGCGGAGTCATAGTTGGAGCTCCACGCATGGGACATTCCATTTCGGAAATCGTTAGGGAGTTCAGTATACCGAGATCCACAGTGTCAAGAGTGTGCTGAGAATAACAAATTTCAGGCATTACCTCTTACCACGGACAACGCATTGGCTGATGGCCTTCAGTTGACGACCGAGAGCAGTGGTGTTTGCGTATAGCTGTCAGTGCTAACAGACAAGCAAACGTGCGTGAAATAACAGCAGAAATCAATGTGCGCGCACGACGAACGTATTCGTTAGGACAGCAGACGACCGACGCGAGTGCCTTTGGTCACAGCACAGCATCGCTTGTAGCGCCTCTTATGGGCTAGTGACCATATCGGTTGGACCCTAGATGACTGGAAAACCGTGGCCTGGTTAGATGAGTCCCGGTTTCAGTTGGAAAGAGCTGATGGTGGGTTCGAGTGTGCCACAGACTCACGAAACCGTGGACCCAAGTTGTCAACAAGGCACTGTGGCTCCACAGTGGTGTGGGCCGTGTTTACATGCGATGAACTGGGTCCTCTGGTCCAACTGAACCCATCATTGACTGTAAATGGTTATGTCCGGCTAGTTGGAGAGCATGTGCAGCCATTCATGGACTTCATATTTCCAAACAACGATAGAATAGTAATGGATGACGATGTGCAGTGTCACCGGGCCACAACTGCTCGCGATTGGTTTGAAGTACATGATGGACACTTTTTTCTTCACTTGCTGCTTTTGTCTAATGGCCCACCCTCTGATTGCTTATCGTGGGCCTGTGAATGTCTCTTGGCCGCTGTGACTGGGTTCGGGGTCCGAGGCGGTAGTGCAATACTACCCCGGCACCCGACTTCACTCCCCTCGTTCCCCGTGCCACGCCTCATGGAAGCGGGCTTTTTTTTTTTTTTCTGCAGCTCATTGAAAACTTTTCAAATAATAACAATTATAGATAAACAAATACAAATCCATTACCAAGAACCAAATTACAATAGTTATAACAAAACCATTACAAATCCAATACTATAAAACAATGAATAAGAAATTCTATTAACTTCGAGAAGACAGAGAAGAGGAAAGAAAGGAGAAGAGAGAGTGTCCCGTCACCGATTTGGAGCTGCGGTGAGGGTCTTGGAAGGACTTCAAGTCCGTGACGGTCACTCCCAATTTCTATTCGTACCCTTGCTACTTCTCTCGTGAAACTATATTTAACTACTACTCTAACATACATATAATCTATTAACAAAACTACAACTTGAACCACTCCCACTGGGGCCGGCCGCGGTGGCCGTGCGGTTCTAGGCGCTTCAGTCCGGAACCGCGTGACTGCTACGTTCGCAGGTTCGAATCCTGCCTCGGGCATGGATGTGTGTGATGTCCTTAGGTTAGTTAGGTTTAAGTAGTTCTAAGTTCTAGGGAACTGAAGACCTCAGATGTTAAGCCCCATAGTGGTCAGAGCCACTCCCACTGGCCAACAAACCGGTTGTTAGCTCCTCCTAGTTGCGCAAATGACTCAGCCTGTCCAGCCGGGTTCCTCCGCAGCAGACCTTTAAGCAGAGTGTACGTTGTTTTGCTTTCCGCTATCCTGAGTTTATTGTTGTTGCAGCATCGTATGATGGTGCATAGTGTGCCATTGGCTGTTTCTTCTAGCTGGGGCATATTGCTCGCAGCTGTGACCATCATTAGATCATCTGTGTAAGCGACATCTGTCATTTCATGTACCTCCAGTATCTGTAGAAGAGGTTCCAGTGTGATGTTCCAGAAGATGGGGCCACAGATCGACCCTTGGTGACAACCTTTCGTGATATGTTTGATCACTTTCTGGCTATCCCTTTGCCAAACGACAGTTCTATCACTGCAGTAGTTTAATACACTGTTGTAGAGAGTTTCTGGTACCTCTAGATGTCTTAACCTCTTGATTGTCAAATATGCCTGCAATGTCGATCATGATTGTCATAGCATATTTGGAGGGGGTTGTGTGTGCTATCTCGAGAGCTCTGTTTATAGCATCATCGACTGATTTACCTGATCGAAATCCATATTGGTGTGGGGTATGACCGTGTAGGATTCTATGTGCCTGTAATCGTTTACAGAGCAGTTTCTCTTGGTTCTTGGCTAAGGTATTTATTAGGAAGATTGGTCTATATGACTTTGGATTTGAGGGATCTCTGTCTAATGATTTCTTGATTATGACTGCTTTTGAGGTTTTCCATACTAGAGGTACTCTGCCCAGCCGTAATGCATCGTTTAGCAACGTAGTTAGAAATGAGGTGATCTGCCGTTGTATTTGTTTCAGTACTTCTGACTGGATACCGTCTGGCCTGGCTGCTTTATTATTTTTGAGTTCTGTGTTGGCTAACGCGACTTCTTCCTGTGCAAATGGACAGCTCGAGGCAATGATCTGGCCACCCAGAGGGCCCCACATGAATCACATCGAACATTTCCAACGACTTGTTGAATCCATGCCACACCCCCTTCGACAGACAAAAGAAGGTCCGATGCGATATTAGGAGGTATGATTTATGTCACTTCACTGTAAAGCTGTCCTCTCAAGGGAAGTAATACGCACGTAGACGAGGATCTGCTGATCTCACTGCGTGGAACTGCACATTCCACATAGCGGGGCGTGAAATACAGTATTTGGCACGTCGGAATTTTGCCTCGTGGAGAGGAATATGACCAATGAAGTGCGACATAATTTTGTGACACAATCAGAACACAGGAGACGCTGCATCCTGTGGCGTTAAACATAGAATTGATGAGTTTTCTTTTTTCATAGAAGAAGGTATAAATAATCTGTTTCAAATAATCAGCAAATTCATCTTCACTTTCTGATAATAAAATGGCAGGAAACTACATAGCGGTAGGTAAGAGCTTCATGTAGTTGATGTTTTTAATGTATTATGACTTGAGTGGTACGAAAGTATACCGTTTCAATGCTAGGGCACAGTCACTATTTATCATATTAAAATCAAATAATGACATTTGAAAGTACAGTCTTGAGACAGTCCACGCAATATTCATAGATTCAACTCGCATGGCGAAGCTGTAGAGCAGTTGGCAGCGTTGTGAGCACTTGCGTTGTGAAAAGAAAGGTAGCGGCTTAGTGTCTACCTCCTTACAATTAATTGGTTTTTTCTTTGTTTTCTAAAAGATTGTTATTCATTTAATAGTAACATTATCTCAAAAATCTGTATTATTTACTACAAATAATGCATTTACTGCAGAGGCCAAAGTGGCCAAAACTCTTAACGTGACTGCCAATCTATGAAGGTAAACATAAGTTAAACACTGAAAGTTTTTCGTATTATGAAACTGCCTGTAAAATACAGATACCTACCTCTGAGTTTATGGACTTGCTCGTGTTCGTATTCTTCCTTTCTATATGTTCTTCAGTGTTGTGAGCAGCTGCGCAAAAAATCTCCTCTTGCATTCGAATGAAATAACGAAGCGAATCTCGATCTTCAAATCTGTGTGACGAAGTTGGCAATCATTGTAACATTGAGAATATGGATATTATGCATAGGCGAAAAGGCATTAGACAAAATGCCGTAACTATATTCAGTTTTAAAACCGAAAATGGGATGAAAAATCAGTTGATTTAACCAACGTCTTCTACTAGTGTGTGCCTGAGATCGCCGTACAGCATTTATGTAGTGTTCCTCTACCAGCAATTCGCTATTCAAGCCATCGACGGGTTCAGAATCTTCTTCGAGATTTTTTCCGCTCCTTTTAGACAACCGCTAACAGAATTAGTGCAGCAATTTTATGCGCGTCCATTTTCGTAAAGAGAAAGTGTGGTTGGCGAGCCAAATAGAGCAGAAAACGGTTGCTGAAGAGGGCTGAGACTGCGAATCACGTTAACTACCTCGTCCCGTGTGCCGAAGGCGGTGGGTCTCGTGAGGTCGGAATGGCCCGCCTCGAGGCCGACGACAAGGACAGGCAGTGGCGCGTACGTCACAGCACTTTACACAAAGGGTCTTAGACGAGTGCCATCAGCCGTCTACGGCGGAGAGCGAGAAGCTATTTTAGGCAAGTTTAATCATCTTGACTGCGCGTTTAAATGCATGCAAGTTCTCGAAAGCACACGACAAAATTAAGACCTTTAGTGGGTACCTTTTAAATAACATATTGATTTCCCGTGGATCCTGCACGGAGCTGAGCGTTCGCGAAGTGTGGTGGACAAGCCGATTAGTGTGACGTCATGTTCCTTACGAGGCCGATATTTCTAATGGCCCCCAACCGGGCTGCATCCACGTCAATGTTAACTGCCTCGTACCATGCGAGGACGGCTTCAAGCACCCCCTAGGTGTTCAATATTGTTGTTGTTGTTGTTGTGGTCTTCAGTCCTGAGACTTGTTTGATGCAGTTCTCCATGCTACTCTATCCTGTGCAAGCTTCTTCATCTCCCAGTACTTACTGCAACCTACATCCTTCTGAATCTGCCTGGTGTATTCATCTCTTGGTCTCCCTCTACGATTTTTACCCTCCACGCTGTCCTCCAATGCTAAATTTGTGATCCCCTGATGCCTCAGAACATGTCCTACCAACCGGTCCCTTCTTCTTGTAACCATACAGTAAAGCTGCATACCCTCGGGAAAAATTACGGCTGTAGTTTCCCCTTGCTTTCAGCCGTTCGCAGTACCAGCACAGCAAGGCCGTTTTGGTTAGTGTTACAAGGCCAGATCAGTCAATCATCCATACTGTTGCCCCTGCAACTACTGAAAAGGCTGCTGCGCCTTTTCAGGAACCACACGTTTGTCTGGCCTCTCAGCAGATACCCCTCCGTTGTGGTAGCACCTACGGTACGGCCATCTGTATCGCTGAGGCACGGAAGCCTCCCCGCCAACGGCGAGGTCCATGGTTCATGGGGGGGGGGGGGGGGCGGGGGGGGGTGTTCAATATTATGCGCAGTATTTACGGATGCGCAATAATACTGAACGCGTAGGGACGAGACTGGGATGTTGTACAATAATTTGAGCAAGTCAAAGACATTTGAAATATATTAAGCTGCTAGGAAATAGTGTGCCCTCTGTGCGCCGGCCGCTGTGGCCGAGCGGTTCTAGGCGCTTCAGTCCGGAACCGCGCTGCTACTACGGTCGCAGGTTCGAATCCTGCCTCGGTCATGGATGTGTGTGATGTCCTTACATTGGTTAGGTTTATGTAGTTCTATGTTTAGGGGACTGATGACCTCAGATGTTAAGTCGCATAGTATTTACAGCCATTTGAACCATTTTGTGCCCTCTGTGGGCAGTTGTAATATTTCTGGCTTTACTTTCTTTGTACAAGATGCTCTTCTTAGAGCAGTTGAGAAGGCAGCAGTGGCAAGAAGACATAATGTGGTGTGATGTACCGATGACAGATGCTTTGTTCGGTATGGATACCGCGAGAAAGACCGCCTAAATTGTGGTCCTTCTCCGCGATTGGCTGCTGCATTCGGAAGCTGCACGCCAAAATGGCAATCTTCTGTTATTAATATTAGACAAACTAAACAGCATGTTACTGGCATGTCATATTTAAAGCATCTCTCAATAGCGTGCTAGCATTCCATTATTAGTAACCAGCAGAATAATAAACAACTGCTAAACGAAAAGACAGACGAAGCACTTCGGTGATCTTAGGATGCCGCCTAACCTGGATGGCGGGAAAAGTGGTTCGGCTGTAAGATCAGAGCTGGTTCGGCCGTCTTGGAGGACGGACATGTTTTCCGCCACGGTATCAGTTAAAACTTAATTTTCAATGTCTAGTCTGTAAATGTGAGGGCTGGTTCGACAGCATCGGAGGACAGACATGTTGTCTGCCACGGTCGGTGTTAATTAAGACTTTTATCAGTAATGTATAGTTCTTTGAACATATAGTTAAGAACAGTGTGCTACTACTTACGGAAATATGCAGTTCGTTAATTTGTTGAAGACTAGAAATCATTCTCCTAATAAAAAGCGATAGGAAATGTAATCATTTGTAAAACAACAGTTCCTCGCTTAGTGTTTCTTACAGCCTCAAGATTATGGGTTCATGACCTACGTGCTGTTTCTTGCACAGGGGTCAACAACTGTAGAAGACTGCATGTTGGTGAACATTTATGAGAACTTACGCATTCCACTTAGGGCGGTGGAAGCAAATACACACTTCGCGTGTACGCAATCTTAGTACAAATGAGGTCAGTGACACGTCGTCTGTGGTGACACAGTGCAGGTATGAAGGAGAGAAGGGGTTGATCATACACACGTATATATACCTCCTCTCATTCTCTCACTCTTTCTTTTTCAGCTTGCCGTACAGTAAGACAGTACCCTTACGTCTCTCGCGTGCTGCAGTTTCTATGTGTTCGTTGTTCGTTGTTGCGTTGAAAGTGAACTCAAAACAAGACGAGTGTTCTTATTAGACTGCATCGGAATGTAAATCATTACCAGCATTGTGGGATGTTATAGCAGATGAGTACTAAAACCAAAATGTTAAGAACGAATCATATGATCTGTTAGTCAGAAAATATGGGGGACGGTGTCCTACAGCCACGAAGGAAGATGTTAAAAATTATACAAAGTTATGAATATAAGTGTGTGTTGGTATTTATGGGTTTGTATAAATTGTTGCGGTCTTCAGTCTGAAGACTGATTTGATGCAGCTCTCCACGCCACTCTGTCCCGTGCAAGCCTCTTCATCACCGGATAACTGCTGCAACAAAAATCCTTTTGAACCTAGTTACTGTATTTATCTCTTGGTCTCCCGCTACAATTTTTACCCCACACACTTTCCTCTGATACTAAATTGGCGATTCCTTGATGTCTCAGAATGCATCCTATCGATCGAACTCCTCTTTTAGTAATTACGCCACTAATTTCTTTTCTCCCCTAATGTGTTCAGTAGGTCCTAATTGGACAACAATCAAATACACTGCCACTATGTACATCATCTTTCGAACTGAAGCGCAATAACACTGTTTCACCTCTCGATTACTTGTAACTGCAGCGCCATCGGCATGAGAGAGAGGAAGCAAGGGTGAAAGAGTGAGGGAAGTATTTACAGACAAGGATGGAGATAGATACTGCGTTTCCCTACGAAATATTCACACTAGGTGGATATTACGGGCAACATCTTGGAGATATCTCGTCAACTACTTGCAACAGCCTGCTCCATTAGCAATCTTGCCCGGCCATCGCACAATATTATCGTGCACTGCAGTCACATGGCAGAAGTGTTGAAACTTCCTGGTTCGCAGAAGAGCTTCTGTGAAGATTCGAAGGTAGGAGATGAGGTACTGGCAGAATTGAAGCTGTGAGGACGGGTCGTGAGTCGTGTTTGGGTAGCTCAGTTGGTAGAGCACTCGCCCGCGAAAGGCAAAGGTCCCGAGTTCGAGTCTCGGTCCGGCACACAGTTTTAATCTGTCAGGAAGTTTCATATCAAAGCACACTCTTCTGAAGAGTGAAAATCTCATTCTGCAGAAGTGTTGATTACATCACTATTGCGGCCACACGTCGTCGTAAAATGTGGCTCGTGTAAATACATCAGACGGCTCATAACAGCGCACAGCAATATTCTGCAGTATTATTGACTCTCTCCCGACACTGCTCACTAATAGAGCGCGACAGTTTTATAGTTCGAGACATTAGGCGATGAAGACGCAGCGGCTGCGATAATTTCTCTACTTTATTGCAAGCAGAAAAGAAAAATGGATGAAAAACTGGTTAACAGGGCATCTAAGATCACTCACGAAAACTTGGTGAGAGAATTGAGGCTGAAGAAAAAAAATCGTACGTTTTTACATGTTGATGGTCTACCATTGGATACGTTACTAGAAATGTTTGTCCCAACATAAAGGCACTTGTGCCCCCCACCTCCCTCCTCTAGAATCCGTAGTAAAGAGTTATTATTCATCAAAAAAATCTCGTACATTCCAGAACTGCTTTCCCATGAGTCTCATAAACCTCTCGTTTAGCCAAATGTAGCACTACGTGGCTGGTCGCAGTGAGACAAAATGCTACAAATTTAACGATTGCTGTGTAACTCATGTTTGATTTTTCGTCTGAAGCATCAAAGTAATCTACCTATGGCAAATATTGAGTGGGTAACCATCAGTTCTCTGGCATACAATAAAGTTTTTGTGTCACATACGAAACTTAGTTATTGTGGCGTGGCACATTTCGGAACACACCAACTGGTTTATATAAAAAATGACAATTTTACTGTCTTGTCCTTTCCCCCTGGATAAAGTTCTGTGGACTCCACATCACAATGATTTAAGTAACAGAAATCTGTTGATGAGATTGTAATTCTGACAGAAACAGCAAACGACTTGAAAGATAGGTTGAACGAAGTTGACAGGACGAACATCAACAAAAGCAAAACAAAGGTAATGGAATGCAGCCCGTTCAAAGCAGGCGATTTAGGAAACGGGACACTAAAAGTAGTAGATGAGTTCTGCTATCAGGGCAGCAAATGAGAGAGGATATAAAATGTAGAATGGCAATGGAAAGAAAATTGTTTCTGAAGAAGAGAAATTTGTTAACACTTAAGCGTCGTTTTTTGGAGGTATTTGTCGGGAGTGTAAGCAAGTATTGATGAGATTGTAATTCTGACAGAAACAGCAAACGACTAGAAAAATAGGTTGAACGAAATTGGCAGGAGGGTACAGGACGAACATCAACAAAAGCAAAACAAAGGTAATGGAATGGGCGTAAGAGACGACCACTAATTCAATAAGTCTGATGCATACATCTACAGCCAGAGTTTGGAACACAGGGAGAAGTATATACAGTTAGTTACATGTTATGCTGAATGATTCTTTAATCTTTCCCTATTATACGTCAAAACTTTAATGTGGTCTACGCTCTTGTTATATGAAATCCAAGCACAGTCGAAGTGATTAACTGAAAGTCAACTATTCTTAATGCAATTCTTCTGAGGAAGAGATATGTTTCACAATGGCGAACATGAACTAGTGCTCGTAGATCTTAAGTCATGTACTTGGAAATCCACGTTTACTAGACATTTTTTTCCTTGCTTTCGTCCTTATTACCACCTCTCAAAATATGGAAGGCAAAGAGTTTAGAGTGGAAGAGAAGAATCTCACAGCAGCGAAGATGAACAAATCGTCATAGCTCTTAGGGTATGCAGTTTTGAGCCCATATTTACTGGACATCTCTTTCGTGTTTTGGTCCACACCACCACCTTCGAAAATTTGCCTGTGGAGTTCTAGTTCACCCTGCATATTCTGTGCGTAAATTAGGCAATTTAAGAAAAAGTATTTAATATATTGTATATCAGGTACCAGTCATTGTAGAACAAACCACTTAGCTTTAATTTTCTTGTTTCTTTAAGGCTCATTAGACGCCATAGAGCCTGATGAATTTTTTGTGAGTCATCTGTCTTCTGACTGGTTTGATGCAGCACGCTGCGATTTCCTCTCCTGTGCCAACCTCTTCACCTCAGAGTAACAACCTACGTCCTCAATTATTTGCTGGATGTATTCCAATCTCTGACTTCCTTTACAGTTTTTGCCCTCTACAGCTCCGTCTAGAACCATGAGAGTCATTCCCTCATGTCTTATCAGATTTCCTATCATCCTGTCCCTTCTCCTTCTCAGTGTTTTCCACGTATTCCTTTCCTCTCAGATTTCTTCCACAAATTAAGGACTAATTAATTACGGAAAATTTTAAAAACTTACATTGGACTTTTTAGACACCTTATGACGTCGATTAGGGACGTCAGAATCCAGGGAGACGAGCAGAAAGCCAGCCACTGCGGTTATTATGACCTAGGTATCAGCGCAGTAGCTCGGTGGTGACTGCTGGTTCGGTTTAGCGGAAGTGGCGGTGACTTTCGTATGGTAGCCAGCACGTGTAAACAATGGTCTGATGGGCGGGTCGGGCGCATTAATGACTCTCTTAGAAACCATGGATGTAATATCACTGACATCAAGAGTTATACTAAGATTTGCAGATGGTTCGATCAGTAACTTGGGTCATACAACTCTAGGCGAATTATCAGAAGTTCGTTGAGTAATCTGGATTAGACAAGCAGGTAAAGTGGTTTCGGTCTACAATAGAACGATTTTTGCCTGTTTTGCGGTTTGCCTCTTCTGATGTCGCGCGGTCTCCATTGTCTCAAACGAACGCATATTTATGCTGACTGGTGTGTCATATCGTAACCTTCCATTACTCCTCCATCCCGCCCCCCCCCCCCCCCCCAAAGAAAAGGTTTCTGGTGTATTACCATTCCATACATAGCAACTGAACCCGGCAGATGAAGCTGTGCTTCGAAACGCTCATTCGTGAAGTTAAAACGTTATTGATAGGCCGTGTAGTGTCTGTATTCGGCTGAGATACATATTAAATACGTAATTAGCTGTTCTGACTGTTAAAGTGTCCCAGGTAGCATGCAAAGGAATTCCTGTTCAATATATGACATTGGAGACGTCTTTTCGTACTGCACGTAAAAGTGATATTAAGAGGGCTATTTTTTTTTCTTTCGTCCTCCGATCAGTCGTGAAATGGAAACCACAGTGAAAATAAAAATGTTGTATTTTCAACATTTAGGTACACATTCCAGCTACTTCTCTGCATAGTTGCCGCTCCGTCCCAGACGTTTGTGGTAGCTCGGTACCAACCTTCCAGTACCCTCGTCATACACGGTATCTCTTCTAAGAGACGTTGTAACACCGAAAATGCTGATAAAATACCTTCTGCATCATCCAACATTTTTCGCCGTTTAATATCCGTTGATAACATGATCTGTATTGCTAATTATGAATCTGAAAGCTTTATTACAGAAACTATAGTTAATATGTAATGTATTTAATAGTGTATGTATTTCTGTCTGTAAATGGAATGTAAATACTGTAAATTGCTGGCTAATAGCCGAGGGAACTTTATTTTCATTTATCGATAGTAATGACGAAATGGGAGTAGCTGTGTCGCTGTTTATCTTTGCATATGGGGAGTCTCTGTTGTTCTGCAAGCTGAGAGGAAGCAGAGCAGCTTGAGCCATGAAAGAGTGCGGAAGTGTTTGTCGGGCGCTCCCGCAGACACGGTGTGCAGCTATAATCGCGCCAGTGTACATCTACATCTACATGCATACTCCGCAAGCCACCTGACGGTGTGTGACGGAGGGTACCCTGAGTACCTCTATCGGTTCTCCCTTCTATTCCAGTCTTGTATTGTTCGTGGAAAGAAGGATTGTCGGTATGCATCTGTGTGGGCTCTAATCTTTCTGATTTTATCCTCATGGTCTCTTCGCGAGATATACGTAGGAGGGAGCAATATACTGCTTGACTCCTCGGTGAAGGTATGTTCTCGAAACTTCAACAAAAGCCCGTACCGAGCTACTGAGCGTCTCTTCTGCAGAGTCTTCCACTGGAATTTATCTATCATCTCCGTAACGCTTTCGCGATTATTAAATGATCCTGTAACGAAGCGCGCTGCTCTCCGTTGGATCTTCTCTATCTCTTCTATCAACCCTATCTGGTACGGATCCGGATCCCACAGCGGTGAGCGGTATTCAAGCAGTGGGCGAACAAGCGTACTGTAAGCTACTTCCTTTGTTTTCGGATTGCATTTCCTTAGGATTATTCCAATGAATCTGTGTGGCATCTGCTTCACCGACGATCATCTTTATATGATCATTCCATTTTAAATCACTCCTAATGCGTACTCCCAGGTAATTTATGGAATCAGCTAATTCCATTTGCTGACCAGCTATATTGTAGCTAAATGATAAGGGATCTTTCTTTCTATGTATTCGCAGCACATTACACTTGTCTACATTGAGATTCAATTGCCATTCCCTGCACCATGCGTCAATTCGCTGCAGATCCTCCTGCATTTCAGTACAATTTTCCATTGTTACACCCTCTCGATATACCACAGCATCATCCGCAAAAGCTTCAGTGAACTTCCGATGTCATCCACAAGGTCATTTATGTATATTGTAAATAGCAACGGTCCTACGACACTCCCCTGCGGCGCATCTGAAATCATTCTTACTTCGAAAGGCTTCTCTCCATTGAGAATGACATGCTGCGTTCTGTTATCTAGGAACTCTTCAATCCAATCACACAATTGGTCTGATAGTCCATATGGTCTTACTTTGTTCATTAAAGTGTAGGAGCGCCTGATTCGTTAAATCGCAAATATTGAGAGCACGGTAGGAGTGGACAGGAAGAGGAAGCTGCATTTCTATTGCCTCTCCCATAGTTATCCGTGGCTCTGGAAGCGACTCGTGTTCGCAAACAGCAGCAGCAACAGCACCAGCGGCGGCTCAGCACTGCCGCCGGTTACATTCCTCCCTGTCGTCCGCATAGCTACAGCAACGTAAGACTGTTAACTGACAGAGTATAACTAGTGTTGTACCGGCATTACCAATAGCATTTCTTTTACAAACTTTAGTAATTTTCTTGAATAATAACCTGCAATCGTTAAAAGTTGCGGGGCACCTGCGTTGTCATTGTCCTCAGACTTTATTACCTAGCAGAGTCCCTTTCCTTTCGACGCAGTCACCTAGTGTCGTAAAAATATGAAAATTGATCAACTGTATACTGCCAGTTTTGTTTGTTTACTAATGACCAGTTTCAGTCTAAATTTTGCTGCCTCAGTAACTATTCATTCTTGTTTTGCGAATCAGAGGCTTAACTATTTTGCAACTTCGTGTGTTAACTCCACTCACTTAAGGTAACGCAAAACTTCACTGGCAAAACTAATAAATAAAGATACAGCACAAATTAACAGTGCGGAGTTTCATTTATTTTCTATTTAGCTTAGCTAGTGACTTCTGCTAGCTTGGTAAGTACGTTATTGCTCTTATGATAAAAGTAAATTCAGTTGCTCATTTGCTTAAAGTAAATTCAGTTCAGTCTTTCAACAATTAAAAGTAAATTGCCTGCCCTTTTCTAAATTTTGCATTACTTTACGCTGAGGTTACTAACAGTCATTTTTTAAATGTAACATAGTATGAGTTACAATCAGCCATCTATTTTACCAGCAACTTCATTTAACTTTGCTTTCAAAATTTAGTACTTCAGACTAAGTAACTCCCAACTCAGTGCTTTCTGAATCAGTTATATTCTCTTGAACTGTTGTGTTGTGGATAAGCGTGACAATATTTACTTAAATTTCTTTGCCATTACCTTTAATAGGATTCTGGATATTCATTGACCTAGTGGGCTGGCGACCATTCAGTTTTACCTACTTTTGCTAATCAGTATTTTTTGTATTAAAAATATTACATGGTACCCTTTTCCCCCCTGTGTTGTCGCGAGCGACTGCACTAAATTCAACACATTTCAGAACTACTGTCAGTATTTAGATTACTTTTAGAATTGATTCTTCCTTTAGAAGGGTCTGTTGTACACTTTCCTCCTACAAACCGGTTTTATTTTCTTCAGGAACGCGTCCATTACTTACTGTAAAATTTCATTAGGTATACGCGATGACGGTCAGTTATATCGCAGTCCAGCAGGCCGATTAGGAATTGGGAGGTTAAAAGTCAGGCGCGTTTTCTCTGGTGTTTCAGCACTAATTTGCAATTTCGTTTTTGTACTGTGTAGCCGCTGTCAGTCGAAACAAATTCTGCTCACCAAGTCTTTCATTCGACGCCCAGTGTCGACAGAAAGCGATGGTTTGTTTCCCGTTACAAACAAAATTGTTTTCAAAATGAGCCGGTCGCAGTGGCCGAGCGGTTCTAGGCGCTTCAGTCCGGAATCACGCTGTTGCTACGGCTGCAGGTTCGAATCCTGCCTCGGGCATGGATGTATGTGATGTCCTTAGGTTAGTTAGGTTTAAGTAGTTCTAAGTCTAGGGGACTGATGACCTCAGATGTTAAGTCCGATAGTGCTTAGAGTCATTCGAACCATTTTTCCGTCAACATTTGGCGTCGCGCGAAGGACGTTGCTAGTAGTAATTGTTTGGGCAGACTTCAGCTACACATAGTAAAAAAGAAATTACACATATTTGCCGAAACATCAGCAAAAACCTGCCTGATGTCTCTTACGAGGGACATCCGGTATAAGGCAGCCGCCTGTGATTTCCGCCAATTTCCCAATCTGATATGCAGCTCATTGTCTGTGCCGAAATGCTGTCCTCATACCCAGGGATTCATGTGAGCGAAGAGATGAAAAGAAGAATGAGCGAAGTCCAGGCTGCATGGTGGGTGAGCAAACACTTCCCATCTTAAAACGCTGCAAGAGCGACTTCGTTGCACCTGCAGTGAGCGGTCGAGAATTGTCATTAAAAAGGAAACTCATGAGAGTTGCGTTACATGGGTTGCATGAAATCGTGCCAAACTCCTCATCAGGACTTTACATTTAGCAGGCATTTTTACGTGCTCAGTGTGTGCTCAGAACTGAAAAGTGAGAGGTGATGCGATATAGGGGTATACTAAGGGCGCTGTATAACACATCTGCAAAAAGTTTCACAGGATTTCCACTGTGGACTTAATTTCGCGACCGATGGGTGATTGGAAAAAAATAGGTCTCGTACATAGAGACAGTTGGTAAGCAGCTACCAATTAACGGACAAGCAATCGAAGGAGCCAGTGTAAATCGATCATCAAGAACAGATTAAGTGCGTGCTACCGTCGTTACACTGTAGGGTGACAACTCGCAATTCTGGACTACTCGTGGGTAAACTGTTCTTCTTCAGGAAAAATTAACAACATAATAAACACTGTGACAAGAATGTGAGACCGTTAAGTCCCTAGGGACTTCGTGAACCAAGAAGTAAATAGCAAAACAGAACGTGATTTGGCAGGAGAAGTGTCGGATACCAACGCAGAGGGGGACAGCGCCACATTTCTTACTACATCAGCATCACTGAATGCGTGAATACCAGCAATTCGTGACGCTAGCCTCGTTCTGGCGTAATAAAGGTGGGCGAAGTGTGCACGAGCGTGCTATCGCGACGCGATCTAACTGCTGCTGATCTGAATTTATGCAAGTTGGTTCCAAGGTGATGGGGGCCAGTTCATGTCAAATAAAGATAGCGACAACCTCCGCACTACTGTCGTAAGATCTGTAACGAAGTGGGACCTTCAAAGGTCTGAAACAGAATGGATTCCGGATATCGCCTCTCCTCGGTTTTATGGACTCTGGCGCGGCACACAGTAGTGTACTTTCTTCCGGAGAATGCGGTGTCTATATCAGCTTTACTGCTGGGGGAAGGGAGGGAGGCAGTGAAGATGTTCCCTGTGGCTTAAGGTTTGGTGATATTTTGTGGCGCCAGGACAACAACCGCGGGAGAAAAGTATCTACGTATACGCATTTGAACGCAACGGGTCCGAAACTTACCGATTTACGAAACCTTGTGGCTTCCTAAATTTAAGTGATCGGTGGATATTAAAAATCGTTCTAGTCCATGGTCTGATGGTCATGTACATAGCCAACACATGGGTGGCTCCAGGTGAGTGAGGAAAATTGATATTAATGAATAAATTCACAAATTATGTCTTTTCACTTAATCCTTTAACCATTTGGGTCGCAACAACATGAAAAAATAATTAACCTTTACTATCATAGTAAACAACGTATACAAGAAGAAATTGTCAGAATGTAAACAATCACTTGTTGTAAGGATGTGGTTGTACTTTATACACAAAGGTAAAATTTTGCACGAAATAAATGTTTATTATCGTAGTAAGCAACGGCTACAACATGAAATTGGCTAAAGGTAACCAATCAGTTGTTTGAAGGAGGTAGTTTCACTTTGGAATCAGTGGAACATGCAATATTCAAATACTCATCATTCCATGTGAAACTTTTGAAAACAAATTCGCGTTTTTCCTAGTTAAAATCGCAGATCTCGAAACTTTAGTGAATTCAGAACGCCTGAAACTTATTGCAGTCCTAAATAACAAGCAAGAATGGGCCTAAAATCTAATTATATTTTATATCACAATTACATACTGTTCCAGTGGTTTCATTTCGATAGTACCCATAAAAGCAGTAGTACAAAATCAAATTTACGTTACGGTAACTCAGATATACTCACTTACGCTGTCAATGGTCTGCACAGTATGGCCACTGTATAAACACCGCCTGTCTCTGCCTCCTACAATCACGCAGCACGGTCTCCGCGCCGACTGTTGTTTTGAACTCTATAACTGACTACTACAGTGCACTACATTCGCAGAGTGCATTCGTAGAAGTACTTGACTGTGTACCACTAGAAGTCTCTGTCTTGCAATAGCATTGGTGGTTTCATGCGAAAGGCAGTGGTACTTAACAAAAATGAAGAAAATACTGGTTTCAGGCAGAGAACACTGGGGCTCAATGGATTAATTAAGTCTTGTCAGTAAATTATGCAACAAGCCAGCGATTACAATGACTGGAATCGTAATTAAGTAGATTTTATTAATCTATGGTAGAAAACGTGATTATTACGTAATTAAACGCTCTTTCCTTGTATGGGACTAGCGTGTACAGCTGCTGTGACTTGTATGTGTGGATCATCGCAGAAAAGGTTCGAAGCTTGTAGACAGATTTTATTATTAACTTTTTCATTCGTTTCACCATCTCAGTTTTGTAAGGAACAGGCACTGTGGCTACCACAAAGTCAGTCTTCTGCTCACACAGAAACTAGCCAATATTAGACTGTCCCTCTCCTCTCAGCGAGCTAGTGTCTCTAATCATCGGCTGTGTAATATGTCACGCCGTGTTTCGGCTTGTACGAGGAAAGGTAATTTTCAACAGCCAACAAAACTTTCCCACATAATTACCCAAATTGGACTTTATGTATAAAGTGCACAACATACCGTCCTCTTTCACAGTGATCGACACCTAACCAAATGACTGAACAATTTTTACCATTTTCAAAGCAACGCCAGACACATCCTTCCTGTGTGAAAATTAGTTCCCGACTCTTCGAGAATTAGTCCCCACAGTCGACCGTCTCCAGAATGCCGTACTTTGCTCTTTTCTGATGGGATGGGACAAAATATAAATGCCTGTTGTTTTACAAAATCCTTTATATACAGTTTACATGATTTGTTGTGGTTCCCTTTCTTTACTGCCAACTCCAGCAAATGGATGAGCTAGCTGCAGTGTGTGTTAGTGAAGGACGTACGACAAGTGAAAAAGAGTTAGATAGCAGAGGGATTCACGTATGTATGATAAGTCCCTTCCCTCGAAAATTTCCCTCCTTCATACCTCGTCTGTACTACCACGGATGACTTGTCACTGACTTCATTTCTACTAAAATTGCCTTACACACGAGGTGCCTACTTGCTTCCACAGCCTTATATAGCAGTTGTCCCCTGTTCAGAAAACAGTACGCAGGTCGTGAGTCCGTTATCTTGACGCTGAAATAAACTGTTAGCTAGGAACAGGTACTGTACAAATAATTATAATTTGACTTGGTATGTTTAAACGGGATCCGACTGGCTTTTAATTAGCAGAATAAGAGAAATTGCACAATTATAGTCCCCTTTACGAACCGCAAATAATTTCCATTCTTCACACTTTCATAAAAAACAAACAAAACAATGCATTGTGTATTTGGTTAATTACTATCAACCTGTTCTTAGTTGCGTGTGCAAATAATCAGAGACTGCTAATTATGTTTTTAAGCGATACTGACCAAAGCATGATACATGTCTATCCTCCGAGACTGTCGATCATACTCTGATCTTACAAACGAACCACTTCGCCCGCCATCCAAATTAGCCACGATCCGAAGATCTCCGAAGTGCTTCGTCTGCCTCTTCGTTTAGCAGTTGTTTATTATTCTGCTGGTTATTAAGACTTTTGAAATAATGGAATGATAGCCTGCTATTGAGAGCTGCTGTTATAAGAAATGCTAGTGAATTCATTGTTTAGTTTTTCTGATATTGATCAGAACTGTATCATATTGTAGCCCTACTTCCGAACACAGAAGCCAGTTGCGGGAAAGGACCACAATTTGGACGGTCTTCATCATGATACCCGTACCGAATAAACAATCTGTCAACGGTATCTCACTCCACATTTTGCCATTTTCCCACTGCTGCCTTCTCAACTGCTCTAGGAAGAGCTTCTTGTACTGGATGTGATGGCTGTAAGACCAGAAAGATTACAGACAGTCGAAGAAAGTTTTGTTTCAGGTTTTTAATTGCGTTATGTTTAAACTGTGAATGGTACACTGTGATATAATTTTCGACAGGTCTTGAGCAGAGGAAGCTGATTACTGAATAAAGAATGTAAGTACGAGGTGCATTCAAGTTCTAAGGCCTCCGATTTTTTTTCTCTGGACTGGAAAGAGATAGAAACATGCGCATTGTTTTAAAATGAGGCCGCGCTCATTGTCAATACGTCTCAGAGATGGCAGCACCGTACGGCAGATGGAATTTTACCGCCAGCGGCGAGAATGAGAACTGTTTGAAATACTTAAAATGGCGACGTTTGAAATACTTAAAATGGCGACGTTTTCCTTACTTGAACAGCGTGCAATCATTCGTTTTCTGAATTTGCGTGGTGTGAAACCAATTGAAATTCATCGACAGTTGAAGGAGACATGTGATGATGGAGTTATGACATGTGTCGAAAGTGCGTTCGTGGGCGCGACAGTTCAATGAAGGCAGAACATCGTCTGACAACAAACCGAAACAACCTCGGGCTCGCACAAGCCGGTCTGACAACATGATCGACAAAGTGGAGAGAATTGTTTTGGGGGATCGCCGAATGACTGTTGAACAGATCGCCTCCAGAGTTGGGATTTATGTGGGTTCTGTGCACACAATCCTGCATGACGACCTGAAAATGCGAAAAGTGTCTTCCAGGTGTGTGTTACGAATGCTGACGGATGACCACATGGCTGCCCGTGTGGCATGTTGCCAAGCAATGTTGACGCGCAATGACAGCATGAATGGGACTTTCTTTTCATCGGTTGTGACAGTGGATGAGACGTGGATGCCATTTTTCAATCCAGAAACAAAGCGCAAGTCAGCTCAATGGAAGCACACAGATTCACTGCCACCAAAAAAATTTCGGGTAACCGCCAGTGCTGAAAAAATGATGGTGTCCATGTTCTGGGACAGCGAGGGCGTAATCCTTACCCATTGCGTTCCAAAGGGCACTACGGTAGTAGGTGCATCCTACGAAAATGTTTTGAAGAACAAATTCCTTCCTGCACTGCAACAAAAACGTCCGGGAAGGGCTGCGCGTGTGCTGTTTCACCAAGACAACGCACCCACACATCGAGCTAACGTTACGCAACAGTTTCTTCATGATAACAACTTTGAAGTGATTCCTCATGCTCCATACTCACCTGACCTGGCTCCTAGTGACTTTTGGCTTTTTCCAACAATGAAAGACACTCTCCATGGCCGCACATTCACCAGCCATGCTGCTATAGCCTCAGCGATTTTCCAGTGGTCAAAACAGACTCCTAAAGAAGCCTTCGCCGCTGCTATGGAATCATGGCGTCAGTGTTGTGAAAAATGTGTACGTCTGCAGGGCGATTACGTCGAGAAGTAACGCCAGTTTCATCGATTTTGGGTGAGTAGTTAATTAGAAAAAAAATCGGAGGCCTTAGAACTTGAATGCACCTCGTACTGCAGTTCACATCTTCGGAACGAACAAAGTTATTAGAATTGCACGCTTGCTGGTTAATATACACCTGGTAGCTAAACATTTTCTTGATACATGTTTTGTTTTGTGTGTGGACAAAAAGTTATTTCGGATGATCAAGATAAATGGGACACAGTGTAAAGCGTACAGCAAAACAATACAGACAGTATTCTGGTAGTTGTAGAGGATATTTGGAGGAACAAACTGAGGGTAGAATCCCATGCCTGGAAACTTTATTCAAAGACGAAATTATTGGGAACAACGCAGACGTAAGCATTAAGACGGCGAGATGAGGTCGGACGCATTCACTCCTGTCGTAACAGAGACAGCCATCTTTCATCGTCTGAACTCGTTTGCTACCGAAGTGTTGCCCTATTGGGAGACGTTGGCCCCTATATCTTTGAAGTGCTATGGTACAGAGCGCGCAAAATTCCTCGGGCGCTTGATGTTCAGTGGCTGGGGAGTCGTGGGGAGAGCGGCAGTGGTGGGGGTGGGGGTCATTCAGAACGCTGTAGGGGAAATGGTGAGCTATGGAGGGGATGTACCATCGTAAACTGAAGGCCACGCTCACATTATTTGTAAATAAGTGGGCTCCCCCACGGTCACATTTGCACGGTGACCATTCAAAAAGATCTACTCTCATCTCTGCTTTCGTTAGTATCTAAAAAGAACTCCATCGAAAATGCAGCGATTTATTTTCGTCTGGCTTGTTAACCATTCGTAACATTCAGAGAAGCGTCATGAATGGCGAATTTTGAGTAAAACCTACAAATTCTCTGGTTTCCATGTTAAAAATTTGCTTCTTTTACCGAAACACAGTGGGGTTTAAACAGTCTCACTTCACTAACATGTTGTACAGACACAATTGCGTGAGGATTCTGAAATAGTGTTTTATTAGGTTTGTTATGTGAGGAACTGAGGAAATGTATAGTCTGTAGCTTACGAAAAAGCACATCCTCAGTACAAAAAAACGTGCAATGTCTTCACATATGTTGTTCAAAAACCCATAGCATTTCTCATTTCACCAGCAATTGATGGACCTTAAAAAGTTACATTCTTTCACCAAAAAGTCTGTTGTTACTGGAATAACACGGTAGAGAATGAAGTTCTGCATAATAACGATATGGTGCTGTCATTTTCCAAAATTTCATTTCGATATCTAAAAGCTGTTATGAAATATGAGGAATCTCCAGGGCTAAGTGCGTGCACACAGGACTCGTCTCATGTGACTGATTTCTCTATTCCCTTAGTGGATTACGGTTTCAGACACTGGTTTCCATCTGCAGTTCATTTTTCTCCTGTACGCCGAAAAACTTGGAGATCACTCTGGCCTTACCAAAGGCGCGGCAAATGAGTGTGCTACATCAGATCAGTTTTCTCAAGGTTAGTGACAGATACCTCTAACTAAGTCTAAAGAAAAATTCAATATGTTAGCTAAATTTCATATGCAACAACATATCACGTAATATGCACTAAACGCAAAATCTTAGCGACCTCTATTTTTGTTTCACACTTCTCCGAATATCGCGTAGTGTCTTACTTTCACGTGAATATCACAATAGCTATGACCGTAAAGAAATGAAGGCATATTATTATGAACCTGACATATAAAGCTATAACTAAAGCAAAAATGAAATTTTTTCACCAAATACTTTCTATAAAATAGTTTGATAAAGACAGCATGGTGCGCGCTTCGGTTGTGTCATCGCTGACGGGCCGAAAGGTAGAAAAAACTTATCGGCCTCCCCTTCCGAATAAACGAATGCATTTGCTGAGTGTTTTGGACAAAACATGGTCACTGCACCGTCGACCACTGTATCCTGCGGGAACCATATCGCTGGATGCCGTTCTTGAAATCAATTTTTTCCACGAGACAGCCTCTACAACAGCCCGAAATTTATCTGCATTTTTGTGTTATTTCACGTATACAAGTGTCCCAGAAATGTTTCAACAAACTTTGAGGCATTGTAGAGGGTGTGTTGGAGGAACCCACGCCCAGATATATCATACAGTGACACTACAGAGCATCGAAGTTATAGGCGAAGGCGTTTGTCGCTAGACCACCCCTTCAGCAGCAAATGTGACTCTGAATGCTTATAGATCGTAGGCGGAATGTCTCGCAGTGTTGTTTGTTTTCTGTCATCGCGACTGATTGCCACAGTTGCCAGTGGATAAGACAGGGCTAAGTGCGTGCACACTGGACTCGTCTCATGTGACTGATTTCTCTGTTCCCTTAGTGGATTACGGTTTCAGACACAGGTTTCCATCTGCAGTTCATTTTTCTCCTGTACGCCGAAAAACTTGGAGATTTTAGAGGGTGCCAGGACAAAAAGAAAAAACTGAAGATGGAATCCCATGTCCGAAACAGTCATCCATCGAGGCGTCAGAGTATCACATTCATAGGAAACGCCTATAGCTTCGACGCTCTGTAACGTTGTTGGATGATGTTTCCGGACACGAGTTCACATTATGAAACATCCCCTTAGAAAAATTTATAAATTACTGCGCTGGTAAACCTGTTACGTTATTTGATTTTCAAACAGCTGAGCGAAACTGAACGTGCTCAGACATTTCTCTCTTTACTTACTCTGATCAACAATAAACTGACACACAATATTTTTAGCGCAACTTTCAATAATCCCTACAAAAGAATGGCCCTCACTAACAATAACCTATGTTGTTGTTGTTGTTGTGGTCTTCAGTCCTGAGGCTGGTTTGATGCAGCTCTACATGATACTACATCGTGTGCAAGCTTCTTCATCTCCCAGTACCTACTGCAACCTACATCCTTCTGAATCTGCTTAGTGTTTTCATCTCTTGGTCTCCCTCTACGATTTTTACCCTCCACGCTGCCCTGCAGTACTAAATTGGTGATCCCGTGATGCCTCAGAACATGTCCTACCAACCGATCCCTTCTTCTAGTCAAGTTGTGCCACAAACTCCTCTTCTCCCCAATTCTATTCAATACCTCCTCATTACTTGTGTGATCTACCCATCTAATCTTCTGCATTCTTCTGTAGCACCGCATTTCGAAAGCTTCTATTCTCTTCTTGTCTAAACTATTTATCGTCCATGTTTCACTTCCATACATGGCTACACTCAATACAAATACTTTCAGAAACGCCTTCCTGACACTTAAATCTATACTCGATGTTAACAAATTTCTCTTCTTCAGAACCGCTTTCCTTGCCATTGCCAGTCTGAATTTTATATCCTCTCTACTTCGACCATCATCAGTTATTTTGCTCCCCAAATAGCAAAACTCCGTTACTACTTTAAGTGTCTCATTTCCTAATCTAATTCCCTCAGTATCACCCGATTTAATTCTACTACATTCCATTATCCTCTTTCTGCTTTTGTTGATGTTCATCTTATATCCTCCTTTCAAGACACTGTCCATTCCGTTTAACTGCTCTTCCAAGTCCTTTGCTGCCTCTGACAGAATTACAATGTCATCGGCGAACCTCAAAGTTTTTATTTCTCCTTTGCAAAAACAGGCATAATGTCTTATGGGATAACAGCAATCAGTGAGTTTATAATGTTACTTAAAATCCGTCTTGAATGCAATTTTTTTATTCATATGACCGGTTTCGGTTCATTCAGAACCATCTTCAGATCTGATATTTCAGTTGCAGGAGTAACCCGCCCAAATCCAGCAACTTTCACATGCTACGTAGCATGCTGCGTAGCATGTGACGTAGCATGCTACGTAGCATGTGACGTAGCATGTGAAAGTTTCTTTATTTGGGCGGGTTACTCGTGTAACTGAGATATCAGATCTGAAGATGGTTCTGAATAAAAAATTTGCAATCAAGACGGATTTTAAGTAACATTTTATTTCTCCTCCGTGGGTTTTAATAGCTACTCATAACTTTTCTTTTGTTTCCTTTACTGCTTGTTCAATATACAGATTGAATAGCATCGGGGAGAGGCTACAACCCTGTCTCACTCCCTTCCCAACCACTGCTTCCCTTTCATGTCCCTCGACTGTATACCTTTCATGAATCACTTACCTCACAAAAATCTCCGTTACTCGAACTACTGCAATACAGCGAGCGCCGCTACTGCCAGCTAAATAAAAGATTCTAACTACTGAAGGCACTAACTACTGACAGGCATAGTTCGTAAATGAAAGATTTTAGTAGAGAACAAACAATGAATTTACCTTAATAGTGTTCAATAGTTATAATATATATATCAGTTCATGTCATCCAGTCTTACAAATTTCCTTTTTCGGGCGGGCACACGCCCAGATCGTCCGCTCTCAAAATTCTGCCATCTCTCTCCCCACATCCACCACTGCTGGCGGCTCACCTACAACTGCGCAACCCTTCGCTCTGGTCACATCCAACTGCCCAACACTACAATAGTAAATATTCCAACAATGCAAACCAGTCACAGACTGCACACAACACAGTCAGTGATTTTCATACAGAGCGCTACGTGACGTTACCAACATAAAAACCGAAACAGCCTACTTACAATATCCTCGATTTTTTTCTCATGTCACTCTCTACAACACCTCAAAGTCTGACATAACATTTCTCTAAAAATGCATGCTCTGCCAGACAATGTGGAGATGGTCGCAGAAGCTGCTGTTGTAGTATATAGGAAAGTCACACTGCGAGAAAATAATAGCCAACGCAAGGACACAGGCAGAGTACTGACACTTGATGAAAATAATTGGATGTGGCCATCTTCTAAGTGCAACATGTTGTTGTAAATGTGCGGAAACACACATTTAAGCTAGACTGTGTAAACTGGGTTGAATGACTCTTAAATATTAAGGAGTAGGAGTCTAGAGTGACTTAAAGAGCAAGAGCAACGGAAAAGAATTTCAGGAGAGGTCGATGCCAGACACGGACATAGTATAAGGAAATTCAGCCACGATGAGGCAGCTTACAGGCACTCGTTCGTACAATTTTCAATTATAGCTTCTCTGTCTGATACTCTAACCCGGCAGGCTTATTGCAGGAGCGAGGAAAGATCTAAAGAATAGATTCGCAGTTTGTCACTGATTCGTGCGGTAATCGCGAGTGAGATGGTCATTGAACTCCAGGGGTAGACGGTGTGATAGCTGTTGGAAGGGATACTACTGAGTTTCTGGAAGGTCAAAAAACTTATTACTTTCGGCCAGGTGAGAGAATTTCGATTTCTGACAGCAGTTCCTCCCGTTCACCTTTCGCTAGTGGAACAGAAAAGGCGGGGAGATGAAAGTGATACATTCCGTCATACAGCGTAAGGTGACTAACAATATAGGTGTAGACGTATATTTACCTAGAACGAGCGGTTTTTCACTCTTTGGAGAGGTTTCCAGTACTCGCAGATCGAATGTGAACACTCGATTTATTCCAAATCGATTGGCTCAGGTGCAAACAATAACGTAAGATTCTACTTAATTAAATTTGGTTTTGCTGTAACATAACGTAGAAATAATTCCAATCCCAAAGAAAGCAGGTGTCGACAGATGTAAAAATCACCGAACTATCAGTTTAATAAGTCACAGCTGCAAAATACTAACACGAATTCTTTACAGACGAATGGAAAAACTGGTAGAAGCCGACCTCGGAGAAGATCAGATTGGATTCCGTAGAAATATTGGAAGACGTGAGGCAATACTGACCTTACGACTTATCTTAGAAGAAAGATTAAGGAAAGGCAAACGTACATTTCTAGCAATTGTAGACTTAGAGAAAGATTTTGACAATGTTCACTGGAATACTCTCTTTCAAATTCTAAAGATGGCAGGGGTAAAATACAGGGAACGAAAGGCTATTTACAATTTGTACAGAGACCAGATGGCAGTTATAAGATTCGAGGGGCATGAAAGGGAAGCAGTGGTTGGGAAGGGAGTGAGACAGGGTTGTAGCCTCTCCCCGACGTTATTCAATCTGTATATTGAACAAGCAGTAAAAGAAGCAAAAGAAAAATTCAGAGTAGGTATTAAAATCCATGGAGAAGAAATAAAAACTTTGAGGTTCGCCGATGACATTGTAATTCTGTCAGAGACAGCAAAGGACTTGGAAGAGCAGTTGAACGGAATGGACAGTGTCTTGAAAGGAGGATATAAGATGAACATCAACAAAAGCAAAACGAGGATAATGGAATGTAGTCGAATTAAGTCAGGTGATGTTGAGAGGATTAGATTAGGAAATGAGACACTTAAAGTAGTAAAGGAGTTTTGCTATTTGAGGAGCAAAATAACTGATGATGGTCGAAGTAGAGAGGATATAAAATTCAGACTGGCAATGGCAAGGAAAGCGGTTCTGAAGAAGAGAAATTTGTTAACATCGAGTATAGATTTAAGTGTCAGGAAGGCGTTTCTGAAAGTATTTGTATTGAGTGTAGCCATGTATGGAAGTGAAACATGGACGATAAATAGTTTAGACAAGAAGAGAATAGAAGCTTTCGAAATGCGGTGCTACAGAAGAATGCAGAAGATTAGATGGGTAGATCACACAAGTAATGAGGAGGTATTGAATAGAATTGGGGAGAAGAGGAGTTTGTGGCACAACTTGACTAGAAGAAGGGATCGGTTGGTAGGACATGTTCTGAGGCATCACGGGATCACCAATTTAGTACTGCAGGGCAGCGTGGAGGGTAAAAATCGTAGAGGGAGACCAAGAGATGAAAACACTAAGCAGATTCAGAAGGATGTAGGTTGCAGTAGCTACAGGGAGATGAAGAAGCTTGCACACGATGTAGTATCATGTAGAGCTGCATCAAACCAGTCTCAGGACTGAAGACCACAACAACAACAAACAACGTAGAATTTCTTGGAATTACCCTTTCCATATCGGTTTTTCATTGTATTTTCTTTACCAGTTTCCTTCGTGTAGTTCGAGTTTTCGTATTTGGTTTTTCTTTTAGATCTCAAGCTTCAGTTTCCTGGAGGTCAGAACCACCTCTCGTTCTTAGCGATAAAGTAGGATCAATGGGCAACAGCTCCCATCAAGTAATTCTGCAAAGCCTAATGTGAAAAAAATGCTGATCTAAATTTTGTCTGAGAAGTAAAGCAAGGTATTTCAGTCAAGTCACTAGGTCAAAATTCATGAAATGTATTCTCAATTGAGAATATGGACAACCATCAGCTGTAGAATGGAATGACGACATTGAAACTTTGTGCCGAATCCGGATTTCCCGCTTATCGCGAGCTGTCGCGTTATCATTTGGCCAACCGTTGTGCTCGACTCACAGCCACAAACTTCCATATGTCGTCAACCATGAGTCTACAACCTGTGCTCGTACGTCCATTATGTATGTTCCCGTACAGGTCAGACATTTTACTTGAATGTCGCTTGCCCGGTGTCGGCGGATAAATTCGATATTGCAGTGCCTGTGTTATTCTGAAAGGAACTTTACATCGTAATTCAAATAACACAGGCGCTGCAATATCGTGTAGGTCAACATATCTCCATTCTGATAATTAGTTCTACTTAAAAGGCGGTGTTTTACTTACGCATCGATAAATATTGTAATACTTTGGCTAAATTTCGAATTTCAGTTTCGTTATCTTCTGATCAAACGGAATCGACCGAAAAGTTTCCGTTTGAGGGGGCTCCTGCATCGTATATGCAACGTAGCGCGACTACGATGATGGTATACAGGGTGTTACAAAAAGGTACGGCCAAACTTTCAGGAAACAGTCCTCGCATACAAAGAAAGAAAATGTGTTATGTGGACATGTGTCCGGAAACGCTTACTTTCCATGTTAGAGCTCATTTTATTACTTCTCTTCAAATCACATTAATCATGGAATGGAAACACACAACAACAGAGCGTACCAGCGTGACTTCAAACACTTTGTTACAGGAAATGTTCAAAATGTCCTCCGTTAGTGAGGATACATGCATCCACCCTCCGTCGCATGGAATCCCTGATGCGCTGATGCAGCCCTGGAGAATGGCGTATTGTATCACAGCCGTCCACAATACGAGCACGAAGAGTCTCTACATTTGGTACCGGGATTGCGTAGACAAGACCTTTCAAATGCCCCCATAAATGAAAGTCGAGAGGGTAGAGGTCAGGAGAGCGTGGAGGCCATGGAATTGGTACGCCTCTACCAATCCATCGGTCACCGAATCTGTTATTGAGAAGCGTACGAACACTTCGACTGAAATGTACAGGAGCTCCATCGGGCATGAACCACATGTTGTGTCGTACTTGTAAAGGCACATGTTCTAGCAGCACAGGTAGAGTATCCCGTATGAAATCATGATAACGTGCACCATTGAGCGTAGATGGAAGAACATGGGGCCCAATAAACAATAATACCTGCCCAAACGTTCACAGAAAATCTGTGTTGATGACGTGATTGCACAATTGCGTGCGGATTCTCGTCAGCCCACACATGTTGATTGTGAAAATTTACAGTTTGATCACGTTGGAGCACATACTGATGAAACTAAAATGAGCTCTAACATGGATATTAAGCGTTTCCGGACACATGTCCACATAACATCCTTTCTTTACTTGTGTTTGAGGAATGTTTCCTGAAAGTTTGGCCGTACCTTTTTGTAACACCCTGTATAAGCACCAGCATGTAGGAAAGAAATTAGTGCAACAATCGTGTCTTTTCCTGATGCGTACGGTATATGCGGAAACTTCAACTATGGCGGTGCTATTAGGAAATGTGTCCAAACAGGATCAACGTGCTCTTATTTTTTTCTTGGCCGCGGAAGGACGAACACCGGTAGTGGTCGGTCGGAGAGTGAAGAATGTATACCGGGCAGACATGCTTGTTTGTCGAAAACCACCGTTTTGGAGGTGACCGAGGGATACTGCTGCTTCATGATAATGCACGTCCCCATATAGCAAATGTCGTAATTTACAATAATTTACAATCTGCCCCATTTCAAATGGGAGAAACAGAGGCATTCGCCCCTATAGTTCTGCTCTCTCCCCATGCGATTATCACGCTTTCGAACACTTACAATGGGACCCTCCATACTGTAAATCCCGGGTTTTCATGCGCATCAAATATGTTGTAGAGGCACTTATCCTGAGTATCTGACTATCCGGTTTTTTAGCGACGGGCCTTGGTTTTTGAGAAAGTCGATTTTGAATTTCATAATGTGCTTTGTATACCCGTAACATGAGCAAGTCAGCGTAGCGCAATGGTAAAGGTTAACGGCTACAGCGCTGGAGGCACCGTGTTCAAATCCTGTCTGCGTACTTTTTTTTCAAAATCGACCGAAATTTTCAATTTCATTTCAAATAATATCAACAAACAGTGTAAGGTGTGCGAAATTATAAAGACGTATTCAGTTATTAATTTTTTTGTCATACAATACCACAAAATCTAATTTTTCATCGTCCGCATTGCTTGATGTGCCAGAACGATATTTTGGTTGATAATTAATAGAAACAACCGAAGCACAATTTTTCGCAGCACCACGCGCATTTAATGAAAGCAACCGTCTTGCAGGCGTACGGTTTCATCATGAGCGATACCGGGAAACACAATTCTTTTGCATTCAAAATGATTTCTCTTTCAGCCGCTAATTTCGATGCGAACTATGCATATCTAATCATGCTTTCAAAATTAGGTGCCCTGAATTGATGTACGATTAGCGAATGTAATTTTATCGAGTCTTCCCTAGAATCGATCTCCATATTGTCTTCCATCAAGTCGGGACCATTCGGATCAATTTTCGTGAAAATTTTCACTTTTCGGTAAAAATAAACATCGCAGCGCTGCCAATAAGGAGTGCACATTGGTGGGACCATTTCTAGGGTGCAGTTTCTCGCCTTCCTTTCATCAGTGAATATCGTATAAAGTTGAATCAGTTTTCCCTCCCCACGAATTGACAATGTACAAAAAATTTTTCTGTTCCACGTACGGAAGAATTACAGAACGCAAAAATTCTTCGTATACCAGTCTCGTGAACTTCCCGCGTTTCGTGCAGGACACGACTACATTTCTGTATTTCCCCGTTAATTCGTCTACTCGTTTTTGAACGTCAGGATCAAATTTTCCGGACGGTCTTGCATACATAAAAAAGAGTAATTGGAGCAGGATTTGAACAAGGTACCTCCAGCGCTGTAGCCATGCACCTTAACCACTGCGCTACGCTGACTTACTCGGTATACATCTTATGTTACGGCAGGGTTCCTAACCTTTTCAGCTGGCGGACCCCTTCTTCAGCTGAAAATCCATGGCGGACCCCTAGTCAGTCAAGAGCACAGTAACTTTAAATTCCAGAGCGAAACCCATGGAAACTGAAAGCTTCTTAATGCAAGTGCCATGTTCCCAATGACCCCCCCCCCCCCCCCTCGAAGTATCAATAGTCTTTGGTTTAGAGATGAATGAAAACGACTTGAAATTAACGATCCAAATTGAATTCCCACTGTATCTAGACACTTACTAGTGGATTTACTCACTTTATTCAAAACACTATAGCCTGATTAAAATTACTTGGTAATTGAAATTTCACACGATGGAGCTGTCTTCCTCCAAGAGCAATCAACGTCACGCCCAAACTGTTCGCTGTTGACAAGCTGCCGCTTATGGTCTGTTCACTTCCACTATTTGGCTACTGCTGTGTAAGGAGCATGCATATTTCGTAACAGTCGTTTGTATGTGTGTGTGTGTGTGTGTTGGGGGGGGGGGGGGGGGGTTCGTGAAATCCGAAGAAAAATGTTCAAATGTATGTAAAGTCTTCCTTTGGTCGTCCTCCCTCCTCATTCATTTCAACTGGAAACTTCCCTCGTTGTGAAGGCTATGGAGAAACTGCACCCTTCTTCACTGATCCTGACTTCAGTCACCGATCCATGTTAGAAGTAATAAAGTGGTCAAAACTCGACTTATGAAATAGGTAGTGCACTGACAGAGCAAGTTTAACATTTAATGATGCCAGGGACCGCATATGTGCCAGCGAGCGCTGTGATTGGTCGATAAAGCTTGCTCCGCTCATGCGTAAAATGTTTCAGCTCATCTAGCGCCGTGAGGCGGGGCACAAACGCCCCCCGTATTGTTGCTAAACAGTCCATCAGAGAAGCCGCATTGTCCGGCACTAAACTGTGTATGCGTTCTCACTTAGGAACCGCAAAGGCTGCTTGGGGATCACACAAAAAAAAAAGTGGTGAATTTGATTTTCACATTTTTATTCGGTAATTTTATTCATTATTTTACACGATTTGGTGAAGGGTGGCCGCGGACCCCCTAGTAAGAGCCGGCGGACCCCTAAGGGGTCCGCGGACCACAAGTTGGGAAGCCCTGTGTTACGGGTATAGAAAGCACGCCAAGAACTTCAAACTCAATTTTCTCCAAGGCCCGTCGCTAAAAAACCGGATAGCCAGCTACTTAGGGTAAGTGCCTCTACAACATAATTGAAGCGCATCAAAATCCGTGATTTACAGTATGGAGGGTCCCCTTCTTAGACCTAGAAGGATCGACGACTCCTGTCGGACAAGCATGTGCAGCAGGCCGTTACGGACTTCTTCACGCAGCAGGACACGGCGTTTTACCAAATGTGTATCTCCACCCTGGTGTGGCGGTGGAATGATTGCTCCAGTGCTCACTGCGATTTTACGTGATTGGCATACCGATTCTGGGGTGTGCAGCCTTCTAACGGAAACTCTTTGACCGTCCCTTATAATCTATATCATGATAACATTCTGATTTTTATTTTGCCATTTTCCCAGTGCTTTTTCGGTTTTGTATATACTGTAAGAAGTGTATATTTCTATTGTTTATTGTCAAATCACAATTTATGAAAGATGTTTATATTTTATTAATAGGATTAAGTAGGAATAATTAATATTTGTCATGTTGGAAATAATTGTGGTAGCAGGGAATGTCTGCACCAAAGTATTGTTGACAAGAGACACAGCAAACTGATAAAATGTTTAAAAGGGCGGGAGAGACCGCGTATGGATACATTTTAAGAAAAGAGCAGGAAAGACCGCGCATTGATACATTTTGTAATGGTAGCAGGGATTGTCTGCACCAGAAAACATTGTTGGCAGGAGAGACGGCACTTTAGCGTTCGTAGGAAGTCAGTAGTAAGCGAGATGTGAAGCGAGTCGGTAGCAGGTCTGAAGCGAGAGGTTGAGAGGAGCGGTGTGCCTGCCAGCCACTAGCTATGACTTACAAGAGATTATAAACGGATGTACAGAGACATCAGCTAACTATTATAATAAGAGGAACTAATATTATTAAATTAATTTTTTGAGAAACTCAAGACTACTGAAGGTATGTTTACGCATTGCTAGTTGTAAGATTATTGTAAAAAGTAAGTCCCATTTGAACGTTTGTAAAATCATTTCATTCAGAATATAATTAACTTTTGCCAGCAATATTGCATTTCTAATTATAATCCATCCCAAAAACCATCAACGTAAAACTTTGCAAAATTTTATTGTTGTCAAGAAAAAGTTTAACTATGAATTACGTAACTTCAGTCAAATTAATTAAAGAATAACGTCAGCTTTGCTATTAAAGAATAACGTCAGCTTTGGTAACAAATACAGCCAGTTATTATGAAAGCCCACCAGCAGCTAATAGAGTATAGTAAAACAGAGTAAGTATATTCATGTCGCAGTTCGATGTAGCAGTCAGATGGCGATCCAGTAACAGTAAAAAAGGTAAGGAACAGTTTTGGGTTATTGCAGATAACGACTGAGGGCCACGACGACGACACATTCTATGTTTCGTCGAAATAATCAGAAATTCAGTTTTAATAAGCAGCAATTAAATTTGTATGCGAAGATTGAGAAAGAGAATAAATTCCAAAGGGAAGATTTCATTTGTTATTATTAAGCAAGAGATAGAAATCCTAAGAAAAGGTTACATAGTTTGTTGTAAAAGGGAAGGTTATCAATAACACAAGAGGTATAGAGGAGACGGGAAGGTTTCAATTCCTAACCCATCCCCATTTCAATCAATGTATTACAAACAAAAAAGCATGCGAATAGAACCGACAGTTTTTGAAGGTCTTTCACTGTAATTTTGATGCAGTGAAATATGTGTAAAATTAGCCATCGGCGTAGCGTTATGCATGCCGCTGCGTCTGGGGGAACAGGGAATTTTTGCTGTCAATTTAAAAGTTTTACTACTTCAAAATTTCACTTTCAAACTCCTATACCAATTCTTGTGGCCTAAGTTCCAAACATAAAATTGCTTGTTCTGGCAAGAACGCTGACAGGCACAGTTCCATGGTGCGAAGTCTGAACGACCAATGAGGTGTGTAGGAGAGGAATGACATGCTGGTTGGGGGTCACTCTAATATTACTCCACCTACCATTGTGGCTCAAACACTTCTCATTATGGGAGCTTCATCGTAGTATGAGGTGATGTAGTTTCTGCAGCAGAATACTTAGCTTTGAACCGTCGAATCTCCTCCACAATAAAGTACATTAGGGGATATATATTGCAGATGTGCCTGGATTTTGGACGTGATGAAAACCTGGAAGTTAAAACAATATTTTCCATCACACTGACGAGTCCTTTCAACTGCAGATGTATTGTACGTAAGCATTCACAAATTTACTCATACAAAAACTGTTTTATACCAACGACACTCACAAAACAGCAACTGTTACAGACTTTGCGTCATTAAATTGACCAAACGATGACACCTTAAGTGCTTTGCACCTCTCAATATATACCCTATCTCAACTAGGTATGTTCTTCGACCTGTTGTCAAAAACAATCTCATTTACTGATTTCTAATGAAAAGTTAATGATATACAAGAAATTATTGCTACAGTTTTAAAGACAATAAATGATTATTAATTCCGAATACATTTCCAATTATTTTTCTTTTACATTTGTGTGGAAATTTGGTTATGAAGTTACGATAACAGTACCTATCGTAAAATCATTAATTACATCTTGATTTCACGTTGGGTTTTATTCCTGACATTAAATGAGGTACAGTGCAAAATGCCAAAATGGAATTTTAGTTTAAGTTCTGTACGATAATTTCGTAGTATCAAAATGATTGAAAATCAATAGTGTTTGCATCAGAATGTTCGAGCATCATTAATGAAGAAGTTAATTATAACTGATCTAATTGGTTTCTCGTTATTTTCCTGATACATTAAGTGCACAAGTCATGTTAAATAATCAGATGACTGATAAATGTTCCAAAAGCCTGTTTTCAAGTAAATTGAAATTTACGAATTTTGCTAAGTAATCATTTGTTTAACTACAACATAGATATTTCACCTAACATTTGCTGTAACGTTTTTGTATAGTGTTAAGTGGTAACACTGACGTAGCAATATAGTTTAGTATATCTCATTCATGTTCTTATGTTTATTTTGGATGACAAATAATGTTTTGTTTGAAACTTCCTAGCAGATGAAAATTGTGTGTTGGTTGGAGACTCGAACTCGGGACCTTTGCCTTTTGTGGGCAAGTGCTCTACCAACAGAGCTACCTAAGCGCGACTCACGACTCTTTCTCACAGCTTTACTTCCGCCAGTACCTCGTCTCCCACCTTCCACGACTATGAGGATGGGTCATGTGCTTTGGTAGGTCAAGCTGACACAGTAGTTCAGTGTGTTCAGTCAGAGGGCTGGCTGCCCTCTGTGATAAAAAAGAAAAGTGAGTGAAAGGATCATCGACGAACTGGAACGAGTACCATGTGACGTCCACACCAACCAAAAGCGGCGAAAAAAATGAAACAAAGAAAAAATAAGAAAGAAAAATGAAAAAGAAAAATCGGAATAACATGTTGGTAGAACACTTGCCCCTGAAAGACAAAATCCTGAGTTCGAGTCTCAGTCCACCATACAGTTTTAATCTGGCAGGAAATTTCAAATCAGTGTCACTCTACTGCAGAGTGAAACTTTCATTCTGGAATGTTTTGTTTGTTAACTGTGTGTGTGTGTGTGTGTGTCCTGGATCGCCTCCACAATCACTGGATAGATTTCAACCCAATTTGGCACAGTAACAGAATGCCTCACAAGTATTAACACTATAGGGTTTACAGCCTCCTACCTCCAACAGGAGTGAAGGTGGGGCAAAACGTATTTTTTTCCAGCGCCTGATGTATAGGCTGCCTTATACAACAAGCATATTGTGTAGCAAGTGTTCCATCTACTAACTGAGCTGCTTTGCTTGGCAGGCTACATGTTTTCCAGCCCCCAACACGTATGCCGCCCTGTGCGAGAGGTATGTAGTAGTACCGGCCTGTCATGTCGACTTGTCTTGCATGGCAGCCTGTACATCGGAGGCAAGAAATGGTTTTCCAGTGCCTGACATGTAGGTTGCCTTTCATGACGGTCGTGTTGTATTGGAGTGGTACTGGCTTGGATGGAGGGACTGGTAGGGACAGAGGGAGGGAGGAGGGGTTCGATATAGAGAAAATGTTAGGAGGGCAGGGACAGAGACATGGGGAGGTGGAGGAAAGAGAATGGGGGAATACTCAGTGACTGTAGAGGAGGAGGACACCACAGAGAGGAGGCAGAGGAGATGGACAGAGATAGCAGGAGGAAACGATCAGCGAGAGTGGGAGGAGACTGAGAGAGCAGGAGGAGAAGATAAACAGAACAAGGAAGAGTAGGAGGTGGAGCGACAGAGAGAGTGGAGAGCAGGAGGTAGAAGTTGGAGGATGAGATGTACAGAATGAGGGAGAAAGACGTCGAAGCAGCGATGGGGGAGGTGTTGTGGGCATTATTGTTTCGAATGCACATGAGGTCAAAACTGTGGAAAAAAGTGTAGTAGTTTATATACCCAAGGACACCTCAAATAAAAAATTGAATCCGTGGATCTGAAACACTGGACAATCGGCGAGCCCAGACTAAGCATATCCATGGGAGTCGTCGATTTGTGAAACTGCTGATTGGAACTCGCTTTTTGTAAATTAAACAATAAACCATAGAAGTTTCCTGCGGTCGCCTGATCATCACAGGCCCTCCCAAAATATCACAGGGAACTTTCATTGTCGTTTGCATAATAAAGGTTGGTAACAGATGTCCTGCCAGAGACCGCCATAAAGCAATGAAGTGCAAGTAGCTGTGGACGGGGGAGAGGCTACGGAAACATCAGTTTCTAAGGAAAAAGTTAGTCAATATGTAACCACAACTTTAACGAGCTAAAAAATCAATCTTAGGAAATGCTGTAATTTATCACTCCTCTACTGGCTGCGACATAGCTCTTTCCAGGCTCGCATTCGGGTGGACGATGGTTCAAATCCGGGTGCAGCAATTGGAAATCCTGATTTAGGTTTTCCATGATGTCCCCAAATCGCTATAGGCAAATGCCGGGATGGTTCCCTTGAAAGGGCGCAGCCGCTTTCCCCCCGTCCTTTCAACACTCGAGTTTGTGCTCCTTCTCTAATGACTACAATGAGAGGTTAAACCATTTCCTTTTTTTTCGAAAGAGAGGCGGGTCATGTGTTTGTACCAGATTGGCTAAAGTAGTGGGTCTCAAAAATTCGTTGGCATGGGCTACATTAATTATTTTCAGGTTTAATCAGAGGAGCTGAGCATATCTTAAAATGCTAAGAAAAAGTTACTTCCGTCTGTTTCACACTCAGTTGCAGAAGCATAAAAGTCTTATGAGAGTGCCGTGAAACAACTTAATTCTGTCTTCTGCTCGCTCCCAGGCCATCAGTGGTGACACTTCAAAGTTATTTTTTCCAAGGCGCGAATTATTGTCGACGGAATCGAAGGAGCCACTATTAAAGCGCGAATAACTGAAATTATATTTATGCATCCCTAAGTAAGTTCACAATATACTAGTGATGAAGAGTAGGTTGAAGTTCAAGACATTAGTCAGGAAGAATCAATATGCAAGGAAGTGGGATACGGAAGTACTAAGGAATGACGAGATACGTTTGAAGTTCTCTAACGCTATAGATACAGCAATAAGAAATAGCGCAGTAGGCAGTACAGTTGAAGAGAAATGGACATCTCTAAAAAGGGCCATCACAGACGTTGGGAAGGAAAACATAGGTGCAAAGAAGGTAGCTGCGAAGAAACCATGGGTAACAGAAGAAATACTTCAGTTGATTGATGGAAGGAGGAAGTACAAACATGTTCCGGGAAGATCAGGAATACAGAAATACAAGTCGCTGAGGACTGAAATAAATAGGAAGTGCAGGGAAGCTAAGACGAAATGGCTGCAGGAAAAATGTGAAGACATCGAAAAAGATATGATTGTGGGAAGGACAGACTCAGCATACAGGAAAGTCAAAACAATCTTTGGTGACATTAAAAGCAACGGTGGTAACATTAAGAGTGCAACGGGAATTCCACTGTTAAATGCAGAGGAGAGAGCAGATAGGTGGAAAGAAAACACTGAAAGCCTCTATGAGGGTGAAGGTTTATCTGATGTGATAGAAGAAGAAACAGGAGTCGATTTAGAAGAGATAGAGGATCCAGTATTAGAATCGGAATTTAAAAGAGCTTTGGAGAACTTACGGCCAAATAAGGCAGAAGGGATAGATAACATTCCATCAGAATTTCTAAAATCATTGGGGGAAGTGGCAACAAAACGACTATTCACGTTGGTGTGTAGAATATATGAGTCTGGCGATATACCATCTGACTTTCGAAAAAGCATCATCCACACAATTCCGAAGAGCAAGAGCTGACAAGTACGAGAATTATCGCACAGTCAGCTTAACAGCTCATGCATCGAAGCTGCGTACAAGAATAATATACAGAAGAATGGAAAAGAAAATTGAGAATGCGCTAGGTGACGATCAGTTTGGCTTTAGGAAAAGTAATGGGACGAGAGAGGCAATTCTGACGTTGCGGCTAATAATGGAAGCAAGGCTAAAGAAAAATCAAGACACTTTCATAGGATCTGTCGACCTGGAAAAAGCGTTCGACAGTATAAAATGGTGCAAGCTGTTCGAGATTCTGAAAAAAGTAGGGGTAAGCTATAGGGAGAGACGGGTCATATACAATATGTGCAACAACCAAGAGGGAATAATAAGAGTGAACGATCAAGAACGAAGTGCTCGTATTAAGAAGGGTGTAAGACAAGGCTGTAGCCTTTCGCCCCTGCTCTTCAATCTGTACATCGAGGAAGCAATGATGGAAATAAAAGAAAGTTTCAGGAATGGAATTAAAATACAAGGTGAAAGGATATCAATGATACGATTCGCTGATGACATTGCTATCCTGAGTGAAAGTGAAGAAGAATTAAATGATCTGCTGAACGGAATGAACAGTCTAATGAGTACACAGTATGGTTTGAGAGTAAATCGGAGAAAGACAAAGGTAATGAGAAGTGGTAGAAATGGGAACAGCGAGAAACTTAACATCAGAATTGATGGTCAAGAAGTCAATGAAGTTAAGGAATTCCGCTACCTAGGCAGTAAAATAACCAATGGCGGGGCGAGCAAGGAGGACATAAAAAGCAGACTCGCTGTGGCAAAAAAGGCATTTCTAGCCAAGAGAAGTCTACTAATATCAAATACCGGCCTTAATTTGAGGAAGAAGTTTCTGAGGATGTACGTCTGGAGTACAGCATTGTATGGTAGTGAAACATGGACTGTGGGAAAACCGGAACAGAAGAGAATTGAAGTATTTGAAATGTGGTGCTATAGACGAATGTTGAAAATTAGGTGGACTTATAAGGTAAGGAATGAGGAGGTTCTACGCAGAATCGGAGAGGAAAGGAATATGTGGAAAACACTGATAAGGAGAAGGGACAGGATGATAGGACATCTGCTAAGACATGAGGGAATGACTTCCATGGTACTAGAGGGAGCTGTAGAGGGCAAAAATTGTAGAGGAAGACAGAGATTGGAATACGTCAAGCAAATAATTGAGGACGTAGGTTGCAAGTGCTACTCTGAGATGAAGAGGTTAGCACAGGAAAGGAATTCGTGGCGGGCCGCATCAAACCAGTCAGTAGACTGACGACCAAAAAAAAAAGCAAGTTTTCAAAAAGGGTCTAAGGGGTGGAATCTCTCGTCCCTCCTGTTCAATCTGTACATCAAAGAAGCTATGGTGGAAATAAGCAGAAAACTTACGAGTGGCATTAAAATGTAGGGTGAAAATGAGGATGTATTACAATGTCTTTATAACTGAATGACCCACAGGATGAGCACACACTATGCATTGAGAGTAAATCTAAGAAAAACGATTGCAGTGGTGCCATCTATACCTCTGTTTTCTTAAAAACTTTTATAAGTGACCATGTTAATAGATTTATTGAATTGTTAACACGATTTCCATTTTTAAATGTTGACTGTTAAAGTACAGTAGAACAAGACGTGCTTTGAAAGCTACAGTTTTCGATTGTTTGTGTAAACTGTAACGAGAACATTCGATCAGATGAACGTGGGAAACAACCCAAATCGACCCCCACATTGGCCATTAAATAGCTTAGAACTGTCTTATTGTAGTGCAACCATGTCAAATGTTACTTTTTACAGAATACGGAATGTGTTAAAGTTATTGTGATAAATTTTTGGGGGCGATGAATCACATTATGGGTAACAATTTTCGTTGGAGAGAAAATGCTAACCTACAATTCCCAGCATCTTTTTTATAGCTGGTAATTCTTTTGAGAGATGGCAGGTTGTAGGCACGCTGCCGTGTTCGTATGCAGTGTGTGTTGCCTACATGTCAGTCATCTACTGTGTGTGAAATGAGGTAGGCTGTGCTTCCAAAAGACCGTTCTCCGCTTTGGGACACTCATTTTTATTGTTTTCGTTTTGAAAATCTCCTTAACAATTTACTGGAGTAGATAGTATACAGGTGCAGCACGCCTAGTTAGTAGACCCTATTACTCTGGTGAAAAGTCCCAGGGCCGGAGAATTCAATAAAACAACGGAGTCAGCGAACATTTTGTCGTTAAAAAAGGTTGTTCTGCACAACGCGATCTTTCACCCCTACATGTTTGCCATGTAGACTTCCAAACCCTCAGTATACAGGGAGCTTCAGCTGCCCCTACCGATATCGTTTTATGCAACCAGTGATAGTATATTTGGCCTTCACAAATCACATGCGAGATTTTAGCATTATCTCGCTCGCTACGTGCATACTGTTTGTTAGTCCTACAGAAAAAATGAACCGCACTTTTTTGTGGACAATTAGTTAAATTTTGTTCTGCGATACGTTTTCGCTGGAGACTATAGTTTTCGAGTTATTCAATACGAAAGTGACCTTAAAACGCACCCCCATTCCCACACTCAGTCCCCAGCGGCCAGGATTCCGAGTATGTTGTCCATGTCGCTCCTCCCTAATACTGTACAAAAATTTGCGACTGCACGAATTATTTTCTGCATTCGACCTTTTTTGGTCTTCACTGACTGGCATTATCAGGCCACCTGCTCAGTCGAACACATACAAATCGTAAAATTGACGTTAGTGTAAATTTGACGTAGCAATTTTATGAATTTTAACAGCATAAAATAAACAATTACATCGTTGCATTCTTCAAGGCTTCTGACTACGGGACTACAGGGCTTCTGACTACGAAACTACTGTGCTTGTAAAGGTTAAGTTTGGATCGAATTGTCAACATAGTTAGTTTTGGTGCAGCGTTTACAAAAGCCGTTTTTCTCTCATTAACCTCATGGACATGTTTAACTTAATAACGTGAACGAAATGGCGGACTATGCAGGTGGCGTAATAATTCAGTCAAACGAGACCACAAAAGGTCGAAAATCAGGAATGATGAGCTTGGAAATTTCTGTAAAGTTGTAAGAGCGAGTGTCACGAACAATATACTAAAAATCCTGACTGATGAGGGATGATCGTGTGGGGTGCAGGTGCATTTGAAGATCACTTTTGTACGGTTTTCTTGAATAACTCGAAAACCGTGGGCTCTAGCGGAAACGTGTCCCAGCACAAATAATTAACTACATCAAATTTCCCCCAAGAGTATTCATTTTTTTGTGTAGGACTAATAATTTGCCCACAGAGAGCGGGAGAATATGGAAACCTCGCAAGTGGTTTGTGGAAGCTAGATATAACGTTGCGGGTTGCATAAAACGACTTCGGTAGGGTAGGGGCAACTGAAGCACCCTGTATGTATGATCTAGTGGATAACGGTGGAATCTCCATGAGGCTACTCGCAGATGATGGGGGATATCTGTAAGAAGGTAGCAACAACAGCAAAAGACCTGCAGAGGATCCATGACTGGTGAATGGATTAGCAGTTGAACATGTAACGTAGTGCTCATAAATAAGAGTAGAAATCCACCATTGTACGTACCATTACACTGTTGGCGAGAAATCACTGGAAACAGTAACTACCGTAAAAACTTAGTAGGAGCCATCCAGAGCGACCTGAAGTGGAATTGCCACAAAATTCTAATTGCATGGAGTGCTGATACCAGGATGCGATTACTTGCTGGAGTTCTAAGGGAGTTGGACAAATTAATGTTTCCTCCCAGATACCTCACACAGAATGACCAAAACTAGAAAATCTAAGAAGTTACAATTAATACTGAGGAAAATTGAGGGTGCGCTAGATGACGAACAGTTTGGCTTTAGGAGCAGTAAAGGCACCAAAGAGGCTGTTCTGACGTTGAAGTTGATAATGGAAGCAAGACTAAAAAAAATCAAGACACGTTCATAGGATTTGTCGACTAGAAGAGACGTGTAATATACAATATCTACAAGAGCTAAAAGGGAATAATAAGAGTGGACGACCAAGAACAAAGTGCTCGGATTAAAAAGGGTGTAAGATAGGAATGTAGTGTTTCGCCCCCTACTGTCCAACCTGCACATCGAAGAAGCAATTATGGAAATATAAGAATTGCTCATGAGTGGAATTAAAATTCAGGGCGAAAGGATATCAGTGATATGATTCGTTGATGACATTGCTATCCTGAGTGAAAGTGAAGAAGAATTATATGATCTGCTGAATGGAATGAAAGGTCTAATGAGTACAGTATACAGATTGACATACATCGAAGAAAGACGAAAGTAATGAGAAGTAGTATAAATGAGAATAGCGAGTAACTTAACATCAGGACTGCTGCTCACACTGTAGATGAAGTAATGGAATTCTGCTACTTAGACAGCAAAATAACTAATGACACACTGGACTCGCATTCGGGAGGACGACGGTTCACTCCCGTCTCCAGCCATCCTGATTTAGGTTTTCCGTGATTTCCCTAAATCGTTTCAGGCAAATGCCGGGATGGTTCCTTTCAAAGGGCACGGCCGATTTAATTCCCCATCCTTCCCTAACCCGAGCTAGCGCTCCGTCTCTAATGACCTCGTTGTCGACGGGACGTTACACAACACTAACTAACCAATGACGGATGGAGCATGGAGGTCATCAAAAGAAGACTAGCACTGGGGAAAAGGGCGTTCCTGGCCAAGAGAAGTCTTCTAGTATTAAACATAAGCCTTAATTTGAGGAAGAAATTTCTGAGAATGTACGTTTGGAGCACAGCATTGTGCAGTAGTGATACATGGACTGTGGGAAAACTGGAACAGAAGAGAATTGAAGCATTTGAGATGTGGTGCTACAAACGAATGTTGAAAATTAGGTGGACTGAGAATGTAAGGAATGAGGAGGTTCTGCGCACAAACGGAGAGGAAAGGAATGTGCGGAAAACACTGACAAGGAGAAGCAGCAGGATGATAGGACTTCTTTTAAGACGTGAGGGAATGACTTCCATGGTACTACAAGGAGCTGTAGAGGGCAAAAATTGTAGAGGAAGGCAGAGATTGGAATACTTCCAGTAAATAATTGAGGACATAGGTTACAATTGCTACTCTGAAATGGAGAAGTTGGCACATGAGAAGAATACGTGGCTGGCTGCATCGACCAGCTCGTACGACTAATGGCTCAAAAAGAAAAACAAAGGAGGCTTTGCGGCACCCGTTCTTTCCATGTGCCATTCGAGAGTTGCAGAGGGAAAGGGGAGGGGGAAGACAGTGCTATCGGAAGTACCCTCTGCCGCACACCGTAAGGTGGTTTTCAGAACACACGAGGGATAGTCAGAAAGTTATGCACAATAATATCATTGTCAAAAAGTTTAATAGGTAACGAAACATAAAAAAGTTACAAAAGAACTTACGTCTTTTCTCAACACAGTTCTCTCATCATGGTATCAGTTTCAGTAAGCCCTGTTCGTAGAAATCCGTTTGGTTGGAGTATAGACATCTGTGGACTGCTGATTTCACTTCCGAATCTGTCTCAAAGCGTTGGCTGGCCAGGAATTTCTTCATGGGAGAAAACAGACAAAAGACCGACGGGTCAAGCAAGGTCCGGACTGTGTGGCGGATGCTGGAACGCCTCCCACCCAAATTTGGCGATTTTCTCACGAACAGGAGTAGCAACATGGGGGCGAGCATTGTCATGAAAAAGTTTGGCACCGTCAGCATTAATGTTGTGACGTTTGTCACGAAGGTCAAGACGCAGCTTAACTAAAGTTTTAACGTAGGCTGCAGCATTCGCAGTGGACTCCTGTTCAACAAATCCGCCAAGACACACCATACCTATCCCAGAACGCTGTCAAGGGTTTTCCAAGCAGAGTCATTTTGGATTTTTTTAGTATTGGGGAACCAGTATATTTCAGTTCTTTAGAAGCCTGGTTGGTTTAGGGCGTGTAGTGGCACACTAACGTTTCATCACCAGTGACGATTCCTTTCAGAAAGTCATAACGTTCTGCTGCGTAACGCTTCTGCTAATCTTGTCGTCATTCGCTGACCCTTGTGGTTGTCTGTCCGGTTATTAGGCACACTGTGAGTACTAACTTTAGGAAATTTTAACGTGTCTTGAACAATATCGTACACCGCACCACAGGAAATATTGAACTACTGCAGTAAGATTCGCAGTTGCACACACAGGTCGTTCAGAATTGCTACCTCAATGGGTGCCGTATTCCGCGGGATGGCAGCTGTCACTAAGGTTCACACGGCCCTCTTGGTAGAGTGTACACCACTTTGAGGCATTGCTACGGTCCATACAGTCGTCCTCATGCAGAGCACGCATTTTGCTATGAATTTCACTTGCGAATTCATTTAATGTATAAATTTTAGCATCCACGTGACCGTACTTCAACACCTGACTTGCTGCCCAGGGAAAGTGAGCGTTAATGGCTTGCTCTTGTCACATGCACTTGGAGGTATTAATCAAACGAAGGAAATACGACTTGTAATAGCTATAACTACTAGTCTGCAAATGACGTAAACATTAGTGTAATGTTGGTGAGTAAACGTTCCTCAGTCACCAACAGAAATATCTACACTTTTACACCTTACAGCATGCATATGGAAGTCATATACGCTGTTTCATTCATATGCAATTTGATCGTCTTTTGGAACATTTGTCAAACACCCTTGCCAGAATCCCACAAAAACTGAGCGTGAAGTTTTATTAGCTCTATAGTATATTGCCTGGTCCCATAAACTTCATCGGTCTTGATTTTTTTGATAACACACACAACTTCATCACGGCTTATTGTCGCCACCTCGTTATACCCCTCACGTTTCTGCCTCAGTATTCTAATGCTTTCATATTTAACTCTATCTTCTTTCAACGCTGATAATACCGAATCCAACGACACGTTCATATTTTGCTGATACCAGCCCGATTTAAACTCTGCGTCCTCTTTACTTTGATTGTTTTCCAGCCCTTATTGGCTCTCACATTACCTCTACAATTTTCTACTTAGTCACATCTTTTTGCTAATAACCATTCTTTCTTTTGTTTGTCTCTTGACGCGCGCTACTCCTCTATTGTTCTAAGATCTTCATCTGGTATTCTTTTCCCGTTGTTTCGCCCCGCCAGGGTTCAACTTCATATGTCATACACTGAGGCTGTTATTTCCCTAAGCCTTCTTAGCTGACTGGTGAGTTGTTTCTTTATTTTCCTCAGACATATTACATGCAGACTTGCCCTGTATGTTGCACAACATACCTACTAGTCTGAGGAACCTAATAGAATCATCTCGCAGACTGCCGAAATTATATTGAGATTGACTTAATAGTTTTTGTGTGTTTCGTTTTAATGCCACACCTTTCCTAAATGGGAGAATAACTTTCGAGATCTTAAGATAGTGATCCGACTCGCATTCAGCACCTCTCACAACTCTTACATCATTTATATTTAAATACTCACCTATAATTTACAATTACACATACAACACTCATATATCAGTACTGAAATGGGCCATTGTGCGTGGAACAAGAAGCTTTCTTACAAGCGCCTAATTCCATCCCGTACGGTATGCAAGCCGACAATACCATACAACATTTACATTTTTACTGTAAGATACAGCGTCTTTTACGAGTGCAGGAAATCCCGCACCAGAGTATTAAAAGAACGACTTTTTACTTCAAATTTTTGTGATGAAGGTTACTTTGTGGACAGGGCCCCTAGACAGCCATCGGGTAACTGCGACACCGAAAGCCACAAAACTGTACCTCCAAGAGGGGCAAGTGATCCTTCATGCAACCTCCTCCCCCCCCCCCCCCGCCACCCCCCTCCCCGGCCCCCACCACACAGTTTTCCCTTACGAATGCCTACAGGCTTGGTCAATGCAAAAGTCAAACGCGTTAGCATCGATACTAACAACGACGCGCAGGAAACTCAGATAGAGAATCGGCAAGGATTTTGGTAACCACTGCGGACGTAGCTTCAACATCATTTCGAGAGAAGCAGATAATACATCACAAATCTGTAATAAACAGTGGAGAGACACCTCAGTTGCGCAGCGGAGCGAGTAGTTAAGTTGTTATCTTAGGTGTGAGTCAGAGGGATGACTGGCTGCCTATGGGATCACGGCTTCCAGTCGGAGGATGCCTCTGTGTGCATGACGCAGCTCGGGGTCAGAGTTGAGGGTCCTGCACCTTCGGCTCTAGAGACATCCGGAAACTTCTTACGACCATGTTCGCACGATCTCTTTGTGTAGAGAGAACGCGTGGACTTCCTTACAGGAAAAGAAATGCGCCATCTTGAGGGCATTGAAAGAGAAACAAGAAGTCGTTATCGTGTCTATCGCTAACGATAGACACGAGTCAGATAACGACTTCGTCAGATCGCATGGCGGCCGCACTGTCCGCAGGAAAACATTTCTTTACTAAGCCGCTGCGAAATGTAGAGAAGAAAGAATTAACAAATTACACAGTACTTGCGAGGGGCGCTTAATATGTAATGAAAATTTCTATTTATTTATTTTTTGAAAGCATGTTCATTGTATTCAGGGTTCCAAAACACCACATTATTCCCCACTCTTTTTGCTACAAAACCCTTCAACATAATCTCCGTTCAATGGGATGGCCTTTCACCACTTCACTGGTAGAGCCTGTATGCTCGCAGAGTATCTATCACTCTGCTGGCCGACGGCGAAGCCAAAAAAACCGGGCTGCATGGTGGATGAGGAAGAACAGTCTACTGAAGTATTCTCAGCTCCTCTCGGGTGCGCAGATTTACCTTGTCATGGAGAAGGAGAAGTTCGTTTTCATTTTAGTGCTGACGAACACGCTGAAATTTCTTCAATTTCCTGAAGGTAGCACGATACGCTTCAGAGTTGATCGTTGCACCATGATGGAGAACATCAAACAGAATAATCCGGTCAGAGTACTTAAAGACCACCGCTATGACTTTAACCGACTGAGGGTGCGAAATTTGAACTTTTTCTTCAGAAGAGAGGTGGTGTGGCGTCACCCCATGGACTGCCGTGTAGTTTCCGGTTCGATGTGAAGAGCCCAAAGGAATGCTCACAGCCAGAAAGCTCAATGTGGTGCAAATGTGTGAGGCAAGCAGGCAACCATGCCACGGAGATTCACTCATGCTTCCCACAACCAGCTGATCGAGTCTGAAGTGAGTGAAATTGTGGCTTTTCGAGTGGCGGGATAGTCCTTTCGGAGAACTGCCAAACAGATGTGCTTTGTCAGCTATACAACGATGGTTGTGTCAATAGTGACGTAAACATTCTCACATCCTCAGACGAGGACTGGACATCCACGCAGCACAGACACCCGTTAGGGTCGTCGTACGAGGTGCATTCAAGTTCTAAGGCCTCCGATTTTTTTCCTCCGGACTGGAAAGAGATAGAAACATGCGCATTGTTTTAAAATGAGGCGGCGTTCATTGTCAATACGTCCCAGAGATGGCAGCACCGTATGACAGATGGAATTTTACCGCCAGCGGCGAGAATGAGAACTGTTTTAAATACTTAAAATAGCGACGTTTTCCTTACTTGAACAGCGTGCAATCATTCGTTTTCTGAATTTGCGTGGTGTGAAACCAATTGAAATTCATCGACACTTCAAGGAGACATGTGCTGATGGAGTTATGGATGTGTCTAAAGCACGTTCGTGGGTGCGACAGTTTAATGAAGGCAGAACGTCGTGTGACAACAAACCGAAACAACCTCGTGCTCGCACAAGCCGGTCTGACGACATAATCGGGAAAGTGGAGAAAATTGTTTTAGGGGATCGCCGAATGACTGTTGAACAGATCGCCTCCAGAGTTGGCATTTCTGTGGATTTTGTGCACACAATCCGGCATGACGACCTGAAAATGCCAAAAGTGTCATCCAGGTGGGTGCCACGAATGCTGACGGACGACCACATGGCTGCCCGTGTGGCATGTTGCCAAGCAATGTTGACGCGCAACGACAGCATGAATGGGACTTCCTTTTCGTTGGTTGTGACAATGGATGAGACGTGGATGCCATTTTTCAATCCAGAAACAAAGCGCCAGTCAGCTCAATGGAAGCACACAGATTCACCGCCACCAAAAAAATTTCGGGTAACCGCCCGTGCTGAAAAAATGATGGTGTCCATGTTCTGGGACAGCGAGGGCGTAATCCTTACCCATTGCGTTCCAAAGGGCACTACGGTAATAGGTGCATCCTACGAAAATGTTTTGAAGAACAAATTCCTTCCTGCACTGCAACAAAAACGTCCGGGAAGGGCTGCGTGTGTGCTGTTTCACCAAGACAACGCACCCACACATCGAGCTAACGTTACGCAACAGTTTCTTCGTGATAACAACTTTGAAGTGATTCCTCATGCTCCCCACTCACCTGACCTGGCTCCTAGTGACTTTTGGCTTTTTCCAACAATGAAAGACACTCTCCGTGGCCGCACATTCACCACCCGTGCTGCTATTGCCTCAGCGATTTTCCAATGGTCAAAACAGACTCCTAAAGAAGCCTTCGCCGCTGCCATGGAATCATGGCGTCAGCGTTGTGAAAAATGTTTACGTCTGCAGGGCGATTACGTCGAGTAGTAACGCCAGTTTCATCGATTTCGGGTGAGTAGTTAATTAGAAAAAAAATCGGAGGCCTTAGAACTTCAATGCACCTCGTATTGTAAGGGCATCACTAGTAGAGCATACAGCTACCACGGCACAGATAAGAGGGTCTGTGAGACCAGACTGCCAACACGAAATATTGCGAACCGATAATTAGTAGTGGGGCTACGGACAGGTTCTCCCCTAGCTCGTATTCCACTCGGTTGGACTGGTTCCGACAGAGGATCACTTAGAATATTTAGATTAGAGTTCAGTCTTGATCACGTTATGTCTGTTTTAATGAGTAACCGGTTTCGGTTTTTTCTATAAAACCATCATCAGACCTGTGAATAAATTTTAAGAAATACTAGATACCAATCTTTAAATGAATGAAAAAGTCTAATGATGTCAAAATTTTTAACAAAATAAAATAAAATTAGTTATACCCATTGGCTCCCTTGGGTTGGTAGGTGGAGCTCTCCTTGCTGCTGTGCAGTCAACTGATGGTTATGAGTGCTAAGTATGAGCTTAAATATGCAGAGGCTCCGCCTACTTCCTGTCACACTACTTCATAACTGCCAATCAGCGTTCATAATATGACGCCATCGTCAAAGTATAAAAGTAGGAAATACACTAATAACATAAAATTGATTCATTTAAATATCTGATTAACAGATAATAGTTGTATCTACAACTTATTTATATTTTGAATAAAAACAGTGAATTACGATGTGTGATAGCTGTGCCCTCTATGGACAACCTTAATATTATTACAGTGCCAGTTACTTCAAAGATGTAAAATCCTTGGCGTTGTGGTATATGTCGATTATACCAAGTCGCCTACATCACAATTGCATCTTTGTTGGATGCTGCAGAATCGTCTTGTTTTCACTGTAGTTTTTATGGCAATGTTCTTTATAGCATTAAGTTAGCAGCTAATAGTACGTTCAACATTTTACTTTTATTTCTTATTTTTTTTTATTTTTTTTTTTTTTTTATGTATATCTGAATAACTGATGAGACTGCTGATGCAGCATATTTTACATACATTGCTTTTGCCATGGGTATAACTAATCTTATATTTAAAAAACAAAAGAGTAGATGCTTTTATTATAAAATTTCGTCAAAAAGGTCGTAATAATATTTTTCGCGAAAATCTAATTGTTCATTGAGCAGCATTGCTGATTTGGTTTTCAAATGAGCATATATCTCGATTTCTTCTAGGATATTCATAAGTAAGCCTTTATTTGCATAATGAAGAACTTGTAAATTCTGTTGTACTGTCCCCTCAGCATGATTATTGAATGTTATATGATGACCAAAAACAGACTTTGTTCGTGAGGTACCTGACGTATGTTCTTTGTACCTTACTGCAAAATTTCGACCTGTTTGGCCGATATATATTTTCTCACAGTCTCTACATTGGATCTTGTACACTCCTGATCTGGTAGATTTTCCATTATCTTTATTTACGGTATGTCTTAATTTTTGTTGTAAAGTATTGTCAGTTGTAAATGCTATTGTTATTCCAGAATTTTTGAATAAGTTAGTGATTCTATCTGATATGTTTCCCATATATGTCATCTTAATATATTTTGGATTACTTATTAGTGGAGTACTTCGTGATTGTTGTACTTTATTAAAAATGATATCTACCTGTCGTGTGTCGAAAGAGTTGGTTTTTGCAATTTGTTTTAAGATGGTCATTTCCTTTTTGATCTCATTAGCTTCTAGCGGTAATTTTAGTATTCGGTGTATCATAGACTTAAAAAATGCTTTTTTATACTTGTCAGGATGACATGATGTAGCATTAATAATAACATCAGTGGTTGTAGGTTTCCTGTATATGGTGAATAAATGTTTCCCGTTGTTATTAGTTATCGTGAGATCTAGGTAGTTAATAGATTTTCGATTTTCATGCTCAACTGTAAATTGTAACTTTGGATGCATAGAGTTTAGTTTTATAGCAAGTTTCTCAATTTCGTCTTTTGAACCATTATAAAGTAATAATGTATCGTCTACATATCGCTTGTAATATATGATTTTATTTGCGATATCAGGGTTATTTTTCAGGAATTGCGTCTCAATGTGGTTTACGAAAATGTCTGCTACTGTCCCAGCCAAAGAATTTCCCATTGCTAAGCCATCTTTCTGACAATAGATTTTAGTATTAAATGAGAAATAATTGTAATCTAAAGTGCATTCAAGTAGTTCTATAAGTTCGATTATTTCGTCTTTAGTCATATTTTTGTATTGTATTAAGTTATCCCTAATTATATTAATCGTCTCAGTAATTGGTATATTTGTATATAAATTTTTAATATCTAATGAGGCGAAATTTGCACTAGTTGGAATGTCTATGTTGTGGATTTGTTGTGTTAGTTCATAACTGTTTTTGATACTGAAGTTGCTGTCATATGTATAGAATGCTTTCAAAATTTTATTAAGTTTCATATTTAGTTTATATGAAGGACTACTTCTGTAGTTGACAATAGGTCGTATAGATTTCTCTTTTTTATGCAGTTTAATCTGTGATCTTAATTTAGGTATTTGGGGATTCATATTTTTCATCATATTTTCGTAAACCACATTGAGACGCAATTCCTGAAAAATAACCCTGATATCGCAAATAAAATCATATATTACAAGCGATATGTAGACGATACATTATTACTTTATAATGGTTCAAAAGACGAAATTGAGAAACTTGCTATAAAACTAAACTCTATGCATCCAAAGTTACAATTTACAGTTGAGCATGAAAATCGAAAATCTATTAACTACCTAGATCTCACGATAACTAATAACAACGGGAAACATTTATTCACCATATACAGGAAACCTACAACCACTGATGTTATTATTAATGCTACATCATGTCATCCTGACAAGTATAAAAAAGCATTTTTTAAGTCTATGATACACCGAATACTAAAATTACCGCTAGAAGCTAATGAGATCAAAAAGGAAATGACCATCTTAAAACAAATTGCAAAAACCAACTCTTTCGACACACGACAGGTAGATATCATTTTTAATAAAGTACAACAATCATGAAGTACTCCACTAATAAGTAATCCAAAATATATTAAGATGACATATATGGGAAACATATCAGATAGAATCACTAACTTATTCAAAAATTCTGGAATAACAATAGCATTTACAACTGACAATACTTTACAACAAAAATTAAGACATACCGTAAATAAAGATAATGGAAAATCTACCAGATCAGGAGTGTACAAGATCCAATGTAGAGACTGTGAGAAAATATATATCGGCCAAACAGGTCGAAATTTTGCAGTAAGGTACAAAGAACATACGTCAGGTACCTCACGAACAAAGTCTGTTTTTGGTCATCATATAACATTCAATAATCATGCTGAGGGGACAGTACAACAGAATTTACAAGTTCTTCATTATGCAAATAAAGGCTTACTTATGAATATCCTAGAAGAAATCGAGATATATGCTCATTTGAAAACCAAATCATCAATGCTGCTCAATGAACAATCAGATTTTCGCGAAAAATATTATTACGACCTTTTTGACGAAATTTTATAATAAAAGCATCTACTCTTTTGTTTTTTAAATATAAGATTAGTTATACCCATGGCAAAAGCAATGTATGTAAAATATGCTGCATCAGCAGTCTCATCAGTTATTCAGATATACATAAAAAAAAAAAAATAAATAAAAAAAAATAAGAAATAAAAATAAAATGTTGAACGTACTATTAGCTGCTAACTTAATGCTATAAAGAACATTGCCATAAAAACTACAGTGAAAACAAGACGATTCTGCAGCATCCAACAAAGATGCAATTGTGATGTAGGCGACTTGGTATAATCGATATATACCACAACGCCAAGGATTTTACATCTTTGAAGTAACTGGCACTGTAATAATATTAAGGTTGTCCATAGAGGGCACAGCTATCACACATCGTAATTCACTGTTTTTATTCAAAATATAAATAAGTTGTAGATACAACTATTATCTGTTAATCAGATATTTAAATGAATCAATTTTATGTTATTAGTGTATTTCCTACTTTTATACTTTGACGATGGCGTCATATTATGAACGCTGATTGGCAGTTATGAAGTAGTGTGACAGGAAGTAGGCGGAGCCTCTGCATATTTAAGCTCATGCTTAGCACTCATAACCATCAGTTGACTGCACAGCAGCAAGGAGAGCTCCACCTACCAACCCAAGGGAGCCAATGGGTATAACTAATTTTATTTTATTTTGTTAAAAATTTTGACATCATTAGACTTTTTCATTCATTTAAAGATTGGTATCTAGTATTTCTTAAAATTTATTCACAGGTCTGATGATGGTTTTATAGAAAAAACCGAAACCGGTTACTCATTAAAACAGACATAACGTGATCAAGACTGAACTTTAATCTAAATATAACAATTAATTGGTCACTGAATTCCAAAAATGTTTACCAAAATTGTGATCACTTAGAAGCTGGAATGGTGCGCCGTGGACTTCAGCGATGAAAGCAGATTCGGCCTGCACGCATGTGATGGTCGTTTGCAGCCCAGGATTTATGCTCTGGGGTGCGACAAACTTCAACTATCCTACGCCTTAGGTATCTCTGGAGACGACACTAACCAGCGCTCGGTTCGTGTAGAATGTTATTAGACCCGCTTTTTCTTTTTTTTCCGTTATTGCAACAGGAAGGCGATGAGCTATTCGAACAGGATAATGCCCGTCCACACACTGCCCTTGAAATTCAACGTGATCTACAAGTGGTGTAGCAACTATCCTGTCCAACACGACTTCCGAACTTGTCTCCATCGAGCAGGTGTGAGATATGATGGGACGAGAAGTGACTTGTGTGACTCAATCAGCAACTCTGACAGACGTAAGTGAACAGGTTGAGCAAGAGTAACATAACGTATCCCAGGACAGTACTCGGCATCTGTGAAGTCGACTGGATGACGGAGTGAGCGCCTGCATTGCCGCCCGTGCTGGCTACTCCACGTACTAATATAGATGCTTCACCGTGTGTCAAATTGGTTCAAATGGCTCTGAGCACTATGGGACTTAACATCTATGGTCATCAGTCCCCTAGAACTTAGAACTACTTAAACCTAACTAACCTAAGGACAGCACACAACACCCAGCCATCACGAAGCAGAGAAAATCCTTGACCCCGCCGGGACACCGTGTGTCGATACATGGTCCCTGAGAACCGCTTGTGCTATTGACCTGTAAATGTAATCATTTCATGTAGTCCATATCCACTGTTGCAACAATAAATCTCGAGCAAAAGGGAAATCTCTAAAAGATTGTGATAATTTTTTTCTTTTTTTTCTTTAAAAAAAAAAAAGGTTCAAATGGCTGTGAGCACTATGGGACTTAACATCTGAGGTCATCAGTCCCCTAGAACTTAGAACTACTTAAACCTAACTAACCTAAGGACATCACACACATCCATGCCCGAGGCAGGATTCGAACCTGCAACGGTAGCGGTCTCGCGGGTCCCGACTCAAGCGCCTAGAACCGCTCGGCCACACCGGCCGGCAATTGTTTTTCGGAAGTGCAGTTTTTCAGTATATTGCTTACCAGAACGGTCACGCTATTGGGTGCAGCAATGTTCGCTGCTTCCAACCAGCACGGCAACAGGTCAGATGAGCAGGATTTACCTTATTGGCCTGAAAATAATCCGCTTATCCAAGTTTCACCCTTGCTGTAATAAAATTATACTCATTTGCAAAGATACAATTAGCGTCTGTAAACGAAAGTGGCATCAAGGAATTTTATAACGCAATAATGGTAACATCTACCGAAATTGTATTGGCGTTATCGTTGCGTGGGTCAACCAATATAGTTTCGTTAGCTTATAATTCAGTTTTACTTGTCTGCTGGTAAGAAAGCCTTATTTACGTCGATATGAACTACCATTTAGAACGAAAACCATCATCAAGCCAGGGAATTCGGCGCAGTTGAAAGGTCTCTGTTGGATTCCTTTCATGTTAATTTCTTAAATCTGTTGTCATTTACGGCATACATTCCACTTCTAAGTTTACTGTGGTGTTTCTGACTATCTGGGAGGAGACTGAGCAGTGGAACGTGTTACTTTTACACATAATCAAGAACGATCTGTCACACTACTACACTTAAAAACACAGCTTATATGTAATTCATGTCACACAGTCTCATACGGAACCTACATCTGCTTTCTTTTATATACTGTATATGATAAGATACTGTCATCCCCCTTCCCTTCTGTGTGAAACGATGAATGAGCAAATGTATTTCTAGCTGCATGCTCGATGGTAGCAGACAGGCCGGTCTGCTAGAGAACAGTAGGACCAACGTCGGAACAGGTAGCTACGCGTTCTAAAAGTAAAGAGGTTTCTATTCTTGGTATGGTCCTGTCCATCCCTTGACATGTTGGTATAGGAAGCTGCCTCTCTGGTCACTTGTGAAGCACCCTCGGGAGGGGCCCACGGCAGTCGGTCCATGGCGAGCGTCTGAAGTGGTAAGATCTCTGGCTAAGCGTGTCTATGCTAAGTCCGTAGGACAATGGATTTCTTAAGTTCAGCCTAACTGAAAATTTAATCATCTTTATTTCAGGTTTAGATTTAAAATGTCTTATGTTATATTAAATTGCAACGCAGTGTAATTCGAGTGTGAAGTTCAGAATATCTCCCGGTAGTTGCTTTGTCACTACTTTGTGAGTAAAGTGGAACCACGTGTTGATCAGTAACTCTAACTAAGATCATCAATCTTAAATGCGAATGTGCGTGAGATTATAACGTCTCGTCTTGACAATATTTTTCAATATAGCAACTTTTGTTTATGTTCAACCCACTTGGGGTGTACTTTGTGAGACCAGTACCACGTGCTTATACAATTGTTTGACCCGTCAGGTTAATGGTAAGACCATATTAACCAGTTCGAAGTTTTTCTTTTGTAAATTGCATTTCAATGTAATTTATTTTAATTATCAAAATTATTGTGGAGTTACACTCTTTTTGTGTTGTCTTGTGACAGCCAGAGCGAGAGCACCAGCAGCAGCGAGTACTGTTTGTATAAAGCGTTTATTTTGCATTTTGTTTACGACCTTCCACTAAGGAAGGGATTCTATTTGTGTTTATCTGCTCTGCATAGTAACTAACAGTTCTTGATAAAACTTTACGTAGTTTTCGTGTTAGATTTCTTAGTGTTTTCTTGATCGTTTAGAACAGAAAGCGCCCTAAAACCGTCTTTTGTTTGTTTCGCGGCCGTTAGCCACTAGTCACTTGAATCAGCAGTTGTCTTGTGACAGCCAGAGCGAGAGCACCAGCAGCAGCGAGTACTGTTTGTATAAAGCGTTTTTGTACTTATTTGCTGCGCTTAGCTTTTAAATAGTTTTTCTGGGAAAACCTAGCGTAGTTTTCGCGTCTCGTATTTCAGTGAGTGTTTCTTGATTATCAGAGTAGCTCATCAGAAGATTATCTCGGGAATTTGTCACCGTATAGAGTAGGGTAAACATAGTCATGTGTAGGGACTGTGGTTGTTGTGAGCGGACGCAAGGAGAATTGGCCACTCTTCGGGGGCAGGTGGAGGCTTTGTCTGTTAGGCTCATCGAGCTCGAGGCGCAGGCGTCGGCTCGTAGTGGCGTTGGGGCAACTGTGGTGAGACCTATGCCTACTTCGGTGGCCTTGGAATCACATGGAACCCCTGATGTCGCTGCGTCTTCCGGCAGTGAGCATCTTACCGGTCAGCCATCACTCCAGGGTGAATGGCGGACAGTGGTGGGCTCGCGCGTGCCTGGCCGAAAGGCAAAGGTGGGATCTGGCCGCGTGGCAGCTGCCTTACCCCTTTCCAACAGGTACGGGGTGCTTCCTAGTGGTGATGACATCGTTTCCGAGCCACCACAGGATGCCTCGCCTGTTGGGCCAGTGGCCGATTCTCCGGCAAGGTCCCGACAGTCACAGAGGGCGGGCCTATTAGTTATAGGGAGCTCCAACGTTAGGCGGGTTATGGAGCCCCTCAGGAAAATAGGGGGTAGGTCGGGGAAGAATGCCGGTGTGCACTCAGTGTGCTTGCCGGGGGGTCTCGTCCGTAATGTGGAGGAGGCCCTTCCGGCAGCTATTGAACGCACTGGGTGTGACCGGCTGCAGATAGTAGCACATGTCGGAACGAATGACGCCTGCCGCTTGGGTTCTGAGGTCATCCTTGGTTCCTTCCGGCGGCTGGCTGATTTGGTGAAGACAACCAGCATCGCACGCGGAGTGCAAGCTGAGCTTAATATCTGCAGCATAGTGCCCAGAGTCGATCGCGGTCCTCTGGTTTGGAGCCGTGTGGAGGGTCTAAACCAGAGGCTCAGACGACTCTGCGACTATAATGGTTGCAAATTCATCGACCTCCGTTATTGGGTGGAGAACTGTAGGGCCCCCCTAGACAGGTCAGGCGCGCACTACACACCGGAAGCAGCTACTAGGGTAGCAGAGTACGTGTGGCGTGCACACGGGGGTTTTTTAGGTTAGAGGGACCCCCCCTTGGGCGAAACAATAAAATACCTGACGGCTTACCAGAGAGGACATTATCATCGTTGATAAAGAACGTCCGTCCTCAGAGACCAAAAACAGGAAAAGTTAACGTAATATTGGTAAACTGCAGGAGTATCCAGGGCAAGGTTCCTGAATTAGTATCTCTTATTGAAGGAAATAGTGTGCATATAGTATTAGGAACGGAAAGTTGGTTAAAACCGGAAGTGAACAGTAACGAAATCCTAGACACAGAATGGAATATATACCGCAAGGATAGGATAAACGCCAATGGTGGAGGAGTATTTATAGCAGTAAAGAATTCAATAATATCCAGTGAAGTTATTAGCGAATGCGAATGTGAAATAATCTGGGTTAAGTATCAAAGGTGGGTCAGATATGATAGTCGGATGCTTCTATAGACCACCTGCATCAGCAACCGTAGTAGTTGAGCGCCTCAGAGAGAACCTGCAGAACGTCGTGAAGAAGTTTCGTGATCTTACTATTGTAATAGGGGGAGACTTCAATCTACCAGGTATAGAATGGGATAGTCACACAATCAGAACTGGAGCCAGGGACAGAGACTCTTGTGACATTATCCTGACTGCCTTGTCCGAGAATTACTTCGAGCAGATAGTTAGAGAACCAACTCGTGAAGCTAACGTTTTAGACCTCATAGCAACAAATAGACCGGAACTTTTCGACTCCGTGAATGTAGAAGAGGGTATCAGTGATCATAAGTCAGTGGTTGCATCAATGACTACAAGTGTAATAAGAAATGCCAAGAAAGGAAGGAAAATATATTTGCTTAACAAGAGTGATAGGGCACAAATCGCAGAATATCTGAGTGACCACCATCAAACGTTCATTTCTGAGGAAGAGGATGTGGAACAAAAATGGAAAAAATTCAGAAACATCGTCCAGTACGCCTTAGATAAGTTCGTACCGACTAAGGTCCAAAGCGAGGGGAAAGATCCACCATGGTATAACAATCATGTACGAAAGGTACTACGGAAACAAAGAAAGCTTCATCATAGGTTTAAGAGTAGTCGAATCATAGCTGATAAGGAAAAGCTGAACGAAGCGAAAAAGAGCGTAAAGAGAGCAATGAGAGAAGCATTCAACGAATTCGAACATAAAACATTGGCAAACAATCTAAACAAGAACCCTAAAAAGTTTTGGTCATATGTAAAATCGGTAAGCCGATCTAAATCCCCTATTCAGTCACTCGTTGACCACGATGGCACCGAAACAGAGGACGACCGAAGAAAGGCAGAAATACTGAATTCAGTGTTCCGAAACTGTTTCACTGCGGAAAATCGTAACACGGTCCCTGACTTCAGCCGTCGCACGGACGCCAAAATGGAAAATATTGAAATAAACGATATCGGAATTGAAAAACAACTGCTATCACTTAGTAGCGGAAAAGCATCCGGACCAGACGAGATACCCTTAAGATTCTACAGTGATTATGCTAAAGAACTTGCCCCCTTTCTATCAGCAATTTATCGTAGATCGCTGGAAGAACGTAAAGTACCTAGCGACTGGAAGAAAGCGCAGGTCGTTCCCATTTTCAAGAAGGGTCATAAATCAGATGCGAATAATTATAGGCCTATTTCGCTTACGTCAATCTGTTGTAGAATAATGGAACATGTTTTGTGTTCTCGTATTATGACGTTCTTAGATAATACAAACCTCCTTCATCATAACCAACATGGATTCCGCAAACAGAGATCATGTGAAACTCAGCTCGCCCTATTTGCCCAAGAAATTCACAGTGCCGTAGACACTGGCGAGCAGATTGATGCCGTATTCCTGGACTTCAGGAAGGCATTTGATACGGTTCCGCACTTACGTTTAGTGAAAAAAATACGAGCTTACGGAATATCGGACCAGGTTTGTGATTGGATTCAGGATTTCCTAGAAGAAAGAACACAACATGTCATTCTCAACGGTTCAAAATCTGCAGATGTAATTTCGGGAGTACCGCAGGGAAGCGTGATAGGACCTTTATTGTTTACAATATACATAAATGACTTAGTTGACAACATCGGTAGCTCCGTGAGGCTATTTGCAGATGACACGGTTGTCTACAAGAAAGTAGCAACATCAGAAGACTCGTACGTACTCCAGGAGGACCTGCAGAGGATTAATGCATGGTGCGACAGCTGGCAGCTTTCCCTAAACGTAGATAAATGTAATATAATGCGCATACATAGGGGCAGAAATCCATTCCAGTACGATTATGCCATAGGTGGTAAATCATTGGAAGCGGTAACGACCGTAAAATACTTAGGAGTTACTATCCGGAGCGATCTGAAGTGGAATGATCACATAAAACAAATAGTGGGAAAAGCAGGCGCCAGGTTGAGATTCATAGGAAGAATTCTAAGAAAATGTGACTCATCGACGAAAGAAGTAGCTTACAAAACGCTTGTTCGTCCGATTCTTGAGTATTGCTCATCAGTATGGGACCCTTACCAGGTTGGATTAATAGAAGAGATAGACAAAATCCAGCGAAAAGCAGCGCGATTCGTCATGGGGACATTTAGTCAGCGCGAGAGCGTTACGGAGATGCTGAACAAGCTCCAGTGGCGGACACTTCAAGAAAGGCGTTACGCAATACGGAGAGGTTTATTATCGAAATTACGAGAGAGCACATTCCGGGAAGAGATGGGCAACATATTACTACCGCCCACATATATCTCGCGTAATGATCACGACGAAAAGATCCGAGAAGTTAGAGCAAATACGGAGACTTACAAGCAGTCGTTCTTCCCACGCACAATTCGTGAATGGAACAGGGAAGGGGGGATCAGATAGTGGTACAATAAGTACCCTCCGCCACACACCGTAAGGTGGCTCGCGGAGTATAGATGTAGATGTAGATGTAGAAACCAAGTTGACCACATGAAGCATGTGGTGTAATCATCAAAGTAGCCCTCAGCTATTCTTTTCGGGAAGATTTCACAGAGAGTTAGTAAGAATTTAGTATACCAGTGTGTGGTAATTTCATGACGGACAGGATTGCGCTACGAACGTAACTTCTCTGAGTGAAAATTGAATCGGTTGGTTGTGGTTAATTTCCTCTTGCATATGTTTCAACGTTCTTCGTATTTTATGAATGCAGTGTTGTATGCAGTCTCCCAATCTTGGCTCCATATTTGATGTGTTCCGTAAGATTACAAACTCACATTTTCACATTCCTAAATAAGGCACCAGTTTAGTTATGAATCAAGTTTAATATGCTGAAATTTTAACGGAACAATGATCAATGTTAAAATAAATGTCCAAATATAAACTGATTTATTTCTTTTTATTTAAATTCTCTTATTATATATATATATATATATATATATATATATATATATATATATATATATCACCGGTTGTCGTAAGATGACTATTAAAAGATTATAATTAATGTTAGTCTGGTTGGGAATTTGGAAGCTAGACTGGATACCTGGTGAAACAGTTGCCCAGTAATGCAAGGTTAACTTCCCCAGATAGCCCACGGCTTTTAACTCGCTTTTATTGTCTTGAATATCAGCACCGCTTTCAGAACAACTTAATGCATCAACATTACACAGTTACGATGCAAGATTCAAACTTACGGTTGCGTGTTATGATGAAACCATGACCAACAACGAAGCCGGAAGAAAATGTGGACTGGACGAATCTAACGTGCGACGCCAGGTTGTTTCAGAAGAAAAACGGGAGAAGGTAGTTTCAACGAAAAAATCACTCATGGGAACGTTTTTGAAGCTAGAATAATTTCCATTGTGCGAGATAAGAGGAAATAGAGGATGCCTATCCCACGAGAAGTAATCCAATTGAAGAGCTTAGAAATCGAAACAGTCTTAAATGTATCACAATAACAATACCGTGCGAGTATTGGCTGGTGCGGTCTGTTCATGCTGTGAAATGGCCTCGCTCTCCAACGAAGTACTATACTAACACAGTTGACGGCAGGAGATTTCATCTACATCACCTCATCTACATGGATGCTCTGCAACCACTTAAGTTCATCGAACCACCTTCACAATAATTCTCTATTATTCCAATCTCGAACAGCGAGCGGAAAGAACGAACAGCTACATATTTTCTTGCTACCTTTGATTTTCCTTATTTTGTTATGATGATCATTTCTTGCTACGTAGGCCGGCGTCAACAATATATTTTCGCATTCGTAGGAGAAAGTTGGTGATTGGAATTTCTTAAGAAGCTTCCACCGCAACGAAAAACGCATTTGTTTCAATGATGTCCACCCAAAATCCAGTATCGTATCAGTGACACACTCTCCCCTATTTCTCGATAATACAAAACGTGCTGCTCTTCTTTGAACTTTCTCGATGCACTTCGTTAATCCTATCTGGTACGGATCCCACACCGCGCTGAAGTACTCCCAAAGAGGACGGACAAGCGTATTGTGGGTAGTCTCTTTAGTAGATCTCTTGCATTTCGAGGAAAACCTGGTTAACTGCCAACGGTACGTCATCGATTTGCGAAAGAGTCACTCCTGCTTTTTTCAATATATTGGCGATGTTGACGAAACGTCTGTATTTTTTGACATGCGAAGCAATACGACTTTAGACACCAAAATAGCAAAAAAGTATGATATTAAAGAGGATCCAGGAATGAAAATAGAATAACTGTGACGGAAGCTGCTACAGCCTTATGCTACTCTGAAGAGAAAAACCATCCCCAAAGGAAACTTTTCTAAGGACTTACCGATTCGCTGCCAAAGAAAGAGTTGGATGATATCGCAATTGATTGTTGGTGGCTGCCTACTGTTTGGAATCGCAGATCTGCGTGACTGATTGCTAAGAGAGCCATGCTGGTTTTGGATGCTTTTAAGACATGTAACAGCTGAAATAAAAAATAAACTTCCTGCACAAAGACAGACATTGCTGCAATGCCCGGAGGAACGTCTTGAAAACTACATGTGCTAATGTGGTCATAAACAAGCCGTTCAGCGACAATATCCGAAAAGTATATTCAGATGGCATCTGGAAAAAGACCAAGCACTTACACCATCTAGTAAGATTAAGAAGCCATCATTCATCCTTGTATGCTAGTGGTTTCTTGCTTCATAGTTCTCCATATCATCAGAGTCCATCGACAAGGGGTTCAAGAAACAGCGCATATCGAATGTGCTGTACGACGGCGAGGATAACATACTGCGGAAAGAGCATGAAAAAAATAAAAGGAATGAGAGTGACAGTGATGAAGTGAATACTGGTGCTGATAGTGAAGAGAGTGAGTACGACAAAATATGGTGCCGATTTGTTTGGTGCCAATTTGTTGCATCGCATGTTAGAACAAATGTTTACGCTCCATACCTACGTCTTGCATGTAAGTACGTGTAAATTTCTAGTAATTTTTCTCCTCTCAGTGGGCTGCTTATTTTTGGCAAATAATTTTTATTTCTCCTTCGAAATTTAGTTGTGTGCTTTATACGTGGTGGCGGGTTATTATTGTGTTGGTACGGTATTTTTCACTGATTCTTCTCCGTTTTGCTTAGGCAGGCTTGCGGCGACCCCCCTCCACTCTTCCATTAGTGGACCTAGGGATCGCAGAATTAACTACCTTCATTCTCGTTCCATTGGGTTGGGTTGTTTGGGGGAAGAGACCAAGCAGCGAGGTCATTAATTTCATCGGATTAGGCAAGGTAAGGGGAAGGAAGTCGGTCGTGCCCTTTCAAAGGAACCATCCCGGCGTTTGCCTGGAGCGATTTAGGGAAATCACGGAAAATCTAAACCAGGATGGCCGGACGCGGGATTGAACCGTCGTCCTCCCGAATGCGAGTCCAGTGTGCTAGCCACTGAGCCACCTCGCTCGGTGTTCCCTTGGGTCTTCTGCAAGTCCCCCTCATCCCTAATGAGGTGTCTGTTGGTTATAGTTAGCCTTCTTTTCTGAGACAGCGCCAGTTTGAGGACTTACTGTAGCAAAGTTCGGTTTTGCTCTAATTACGTTTTAGTTTTACTTCTTAAAGCCTGCCTAGTAATCCTTTCTCTTTCTTCAATTAGGAGACTTTCCCATACAACATGATCTGGTGTGCCGATTTCACCACAGTCGCAATGCTGTTCGTTGTCATCTTACAAATTCTATTCACATAATTTGGATATGCAACGTGCTCGGAAAGGTAATGGACGAGTCCCCTATTTGGCTCTAAATTTGTTACCTGAAGCCGTTCTACATCTACATCTACATTCATACTCCGCAAGCCACCCAACGGTGTGTGGCGGAGGGCACTTTACCTGCCACTGTCATTACCTCCCTTTCTTGTTCCAGTCGCGTATGGTTCGCGGGAACAACGACTGCCGGAAAGCCTCCGTGCGCATTCGAATCTCTCTAATTTTACATTCGTGATCTTCTCGGGAGGTATAAGTAGGGGGAAGCAATATATTCGATACCTCATCCAGAAACGCACCCTCTCGAACCCTGGACAGCAAGCTACAACGCAATGCAGAGCGCCTCTCTTGCAGAGTCTGCCACTTGAGGTTGCTAAACATCTCCGTAACGCTATCACGGTTACCAAATAACCCTGTGACAAAACGCGCCGCTCTTCTTTGGATCTTCTCTACCTCCTCTCTCAACCCGATCTGGTACGGATCCCACACTGATGAGCAATACTCAAGTAAAGGTCGAACGAGTGTTTTGTAAGCCACCTCCTTTGTTGATGGACTACATTTTCTAAGGACTCTCCCAATGAATCTCAACCTTGCACCCTCCTTACCAACAATTAATTTTATATGACCATTCCACTTCAAATCGTTCCGCACGTGTACTCCCAGATATTTTACAGACGTAACTGCTACCAGTGTTTGTTCCGCTATCATATAATCATACAATAAAGGATCCTTCTTTCTATGTATTCGCAATACGTTACATTTGTCTATGTTAAGGGTCAGTTGCCACTCCCTGCACCAAGTACCTATCCGCTGCAGATCTTCCTGCATTTCGCTACAATTTTCTAATGCTGCAACTTCTCTGTACTACAGCATCATCCACGAAAAGCCGCATGGAACTTCCGACATTATCTACTAGGTCATTTATATATATTGTGAACAGCAATGATCCCATAACACTCCCCTGTGGCACGCCAGAGGCTACTTTAACGTCTGTAGACGTCTCTCCATTGAGAACAACAGGCTGTGTTCTGTTTGCTAAAACCTCTTCAATCCAGTCACACAGCTGGTCTGATGTTCCGTAGGCTCTTACTTTGTTTATCAGGCGACAGAGCGGAACTGTATCGAACGCCTTCCGGAAGTCAAGGAAAATAGCATATATATCAGGAAGAAACTGAAACGTTTCCCTTCCGGTGTCTGAGAATACCCATCTCAGTTGTCATTCAGTACATATTAAATTCTGTGTGTAGGCTACTTTGCACGACGAACCTAAATTGTGAAACTCTATTTGTGAAATCAATTTTTCGAAACTGTTTTCGTGTACTGCAGTAGACACAGCGACACTAGAGTACATTTGATTTCGTAGTTTTGTGAGTGCCGAAGTCGTTCCTGAAATGAAAGTTTTGGCAGGTGCACAGGTGGTATAGGAGTTATTACATGTCTGTATGAAATCGACACATAAGAAAAGAAATGAGACAGGTTTGGGCCCGTGACTGGATTTAAAAAAAATAAAACATGCCCGCGATTTTGCTGAAAGAAATTATTGTGGAAGACAGTGAAGTAATTTCAACTATCTGAGATCATCGGCCGAGGAGTTAGTTTCTTGAATGAGATTTTCACTCTGCAGTGGAGTGTGCGCTGATATGAAACTTTCTGGCAGATTAAAACTGTGTGACGGATCGAGACTCGAACTCGGGACCTTTGCCTTTCGCGGGCAAGTGCAGCGAACTTTTGGAACAGTACGAGAATGGTGGAGATGAACTGCTTGGAAGAATTGTGACAGGTTATGAAACATTGCTCCATCATTTTTCACCAGAGACGAAGAGGCAATCAGTGGGTGGCATCATGCAAATTCACCCAAGAAGAAAATTTCAAAACCACACCTTCTGCTGGAAAAGTTATGGCTACGGTGTTTTTCGATTCCGAAGTACTCTTGCTAGTGGACATCATGCCAAGTGGAACCACCAAAAATTCTGATGCATATGTGACTACACTGAAGAAACTTCAAGCTCGACTGAGTCGTGTTCGACCACTTCGGCAAAAGCAGGATGTTTTTCCGTTGCACGACAATGCACGGCCATATGTCAGTCAAAAAACCATGGAAGCGATCACAAAACTCGGATGGACAACACTGAAACACCCGCCTTGCAGTCCTCGCCTGGCTCCATGTGACTATCACCTCTTTGGGAAACTGGAAGACTCTCTTCGAAGATGATGACTCCCTTGTGCACTACGGCAAGAAAAAAGGAATAAATGTGAGATGGTGTTAATACTTTGATCCTTCTTTACCTCCTCTGCATTACTGCAGATGACGTGTCACTGAGCACATTTGTACTGTGCATGCAGTACACGTGAGGTGCCTAGTTGTTTCCACTGCCCTGTGTGGAATACATAAGTTCTTGTACACTTCACTAACCTGCTGTCTTCATGATGATGATGTCCCCAGCGCGGAAAACAGCACGGGGGTCGTGGATCTTTTTCTTGAGGCTGAAATTAACTTGGCAAGGAGCTGCTGCTACGAATAAACCGTAACTCATTTGGGATGCCACTCGCGTTTTTATTGATATAGACACGAGAAACTATTCTTGATCACAACGTATTGAACATATCTTTCCACAGTCATTATATCTGGCTAAAATAATATGAAATACATCCTGCCACAGACAACATGTCTATCTACTGGAACCGTCAGAACTGGAGAATAAAATTACATGAATCAAATACTACTATTACAGACTATATGTCTGTACCTAGCGACGGTCGGAACTGTAGTAAATAAAATTGCATGAAACAAATACTGCTATAACAGACATGTCTGTCTACTGGAACGGTCAGAACTGGAGAGAGGACTGCCCGAGACACTTCGCGTGCCAAGCCACCAAGGCGGGACCCGAACGCCACCGAAGTGCATCGGCAGTAATATCGTCAGTCTTTTGTTTTAGTAATACTTTGATTTTAATAATTTTGAAATGACTGATTGATAGCTGGCTGTTGAGAGATGTTTATTTAAAAAATGAAGTAATTTGGATGACAGGTTTAATTAATAACAGCAACTAAAGTTTAACGTTTTGGCGCCCTACTGCCGAACACAGCAGTCAATCACAGAGCAGCACCATCATACAGGCGGTCTTTCTCACGGGAACGGTACCGAATCTAACATCTGTCACCGGTACCTCGTCCCACATTGCGTCATCTCTATGCTTCTTGCATCTCCACTGCCCTGGGAATAGCTTCCTGGAGCCTAATATGATGGCTGAATAAGCCAGAAATATTACAGCACGCTGTCAAACGGTGGCTCCAACAGGTTTGTCCAGAATTTTACCGTGCGTGTATACAGGCGCTGGTTCCAAGATGGCGTAAGGCAGTTGAGAGGGATGGAAATTATGTGGAGAAATGAAAATTGTTCCTAAAGGATGTATCTACACACTGTAAAACTTTCAAACATATAGAATAAAAGATGGATTTAAAAAAAATAGTGTGCATTTCTTTCGGAGTGACCCTCGTAGAATAGGAGCAGAAGTGGATGGGACAGGGAAGGGTAGAGATGGGGGAGCGTTGGGGGGGGGGGGGGGGAGAGGGGGGGGAGTGGTATGTGCCTCTCGCCATACAGCCTAGAGTGGCTTGTGGAATACAAACGCAGATTTAGATAAGCAGTTGGCCGCGTATAACGGCACGCCAAGCCAGCTGACTGGCTGGGACAGCCGGTGGGAAGATGGCCACGTTTCCACACATACTGAGTATGCGGCGACGTCTCCGGAGCGTGCGAACCACGTGGGGAGGCGCGGAGGACGAAAGGCGCCGGCAGCGGCAGCAGCATACGACCTCAGGGAAGGACAGGCGCGCCAACCGCTGGCAGAGCGCCCCGGGGGTCAACGACCCCAGCAGCGGCCGCTGTCGCCAGCCGGATCTGGGGCACCCTCCTTGTGACTCATAAAAGCCAGCCCAGCGGCGCTCACTGGCTCCGTTTTAAGTACTCTTCACACTGGAGCGGATAGAAGCGTACACAAGCGAACGACAGTTCGCCAGTACCATTCACGAGAGTGAACGCAAGGAAACGTGAGATAACGAACATAGCCTATCAATGCTACGTTGCTCTTTTTTGTCACTAATAATCGGCAGACAGGATATAACATTACAGATATATGCCCTAGACAAATGTGCTCCGAGTAAGGGCTTAAGGGATGGGGAAGGCCCACCATCGTATAATAGCAGCGTTACAGAACTGCTGAACAAAAGAACTTCGCCTCGGATTCAAGAGAAGTAAAAACCCAGCTGACAAACAAAATCTGAACGAAGCGAAAATGAGCGTAAGGAGAGCATTGAGAGAAGCATTCAAATACACTACTGGCCATTAAATTTCCTACACCACGAAGAAGACGTGCTACAGACGCGAAATTTATCCGACAGGAAGAACATGCTGCGATATGCAAATGATTACCTTTTCAGAGCATTCACACAAGGTTGGCGCCGGTGGCGACACATACAACGTGCTGACATGAGAAAAGTTTCCAACCGATTTCTCATACACAAACAGCAGTTGACCAGCGTTGCCTGGTGAAACGTTGTTGTGATGGCTCGTGTAAGGAGGAGAAATGCGTACCAACACGTTTCCACTTTGATAAAGGTCAGATTGTAGCCTATCGCGACTGCAGTGTATCGTATCGCGACATTGCTGCTCGCGTTGGTCGAGATCCAATGACTGTTAGCAGAATATGGAATCGGTGGGCTCAGGAGGGTAATACGGAACGCCATCCTGGATCCCAATGGCCTCGTATCGTTAGCAGTCGAGATGACAGGCATCTTATCCGCATGGCTGTAACGGATCGTGCAGTCAACAGATGGGGACGTTTGCAAGACAACAACCGTCTGCACGAACAGTTCGACGACGTTTGTAGCAGGATGGACTATCAGCTCGGAGACCGTGGCTGCGGTTACCCTTGACGCTGCATCACAGACAGGAGCGCCTGCGATGGTGTACTCAACGACGAACCTGGGTGCACGAATGGCAAAACGTCACTTTTTCGGATGAATCCAGGTTCTGCTTACAGCATCATGATGGTCACATCCGTGTTTGGCGACATCGCGGTGAACGCACATTGAAAGCGCGTATTCGACATCACCATACTGGCGTATCACCCGGCGTGATGGTATGGGTTGCCATTGATTACACGTCTCGGTCACCTATTGTTCGCATTGACGGCACTTTGATCAGTTACATTTCCGATGTGTTACGACCCGTGGCTTTACCCTTCATTCAATCCCTGCGAAACCCTACATTTCAGCAGGATAATGCACGCCCGCATGTTGCAGGTACTCTGCGGGCCTTTCTGGATACAGAAAATGTTCGACTGCTGCCCTGGCCAGCACATTCTCCAGATCTCTCACCAATGGAAAACGTCTAGGCAATGGTGGCCGAGCAACTGGCTCGTCACAATACGCCAGTCACTACTCTTGATGAACTGTGGTATCGTGTTGAAGCTGCATGGGCAGCTGTACCTGTACACGCCATCCAGGCTCTGTTTGACTCAATGCCCAGGTGTATCAAGCCCGTTATTACGGCCAGAGGTGGTTGTTCTGGGTACTGCTTTCTCAGGATCTATGCACCCAAATTGCGTGAAAATGTAATCACATGTCAGTTCTAGTATAATATATTTGTCCAATGAATACCGGTTTATCATCTGCATTGGTGTAGCAATTTTAGTGGCCAGTAGTGTACTTTGAAAGTAAAACTTTTTCTACCGATCTGTGAAATACCCTAATAGGTTTTGGCAGTGTGTAAAATCAGTAAGAGAGTCAAAACACACATTCATTCAATCAGTGACCGTACTGGCACCGAAACGGAAGGTGATAGTGTGAAGGCCGAAATGCCGAATTCGGTCTTCCGAAACTGTTTCACCACGGAAGATCGTAATATGGTCGCTTCTTTCAATCGTCGTACGAACGTCAAAATGGCAGATATTGAGATAACCGATCGCGGAATAGACAAACAACTACAACTGCTTAGTAGCGCAAAGGTGTCAGGACCAGTTGACATACCTATAAGATGCAACAAAGTTCACGCGAAAGAACTTGCTCTCCTTCCAGCAGTATTTTATCGTAGATCGCTTGAACAACGAAGCGTCCCTAGCCACTGGAAGAAAGCGAAGTTCATTCCCGTTTTTAAGAAGGGCCGTAGAACAGATGCACACAATTATAGACCTATATCGTTGACGTCTATGTTGTAGAATAGTGGAGCATGTTTTACGCTCAGAAATTTGAGGTTTTTGGAGAAGGAAAATTTCCTCTGTAAAAATGAACATAGATTCCACAAACAGAGATCCTGCGTAACTCATCTCGCTCTGTTCCTCCATAAGATCCACAGTGCCGTAGTCAACGCCGTGTTCCTTCACTTCAGGAAGACATTTGACACGTCCCGTACTGTCGTTTAGTGCAAAAAAAGAAAAAAAAGGAGTTCATCTAGTATCCGAGCAGATTTGCGACTGGATTCAAGTCTTCCTTGCAGACAGAACTCAATACGTCGCTCTAAACGGAGCAAAATCGACTGATGCAAATGTAATTTCCGTTGTACCGCAAGGAAGTGTGATAGGACCGTTTCTGTTAACAATATTTATAAATGATGCAGTAGAGAGCGTCGGATGCTCTAGAAGGCTGTTCTCAGATGATGCGGTTGTCTATAACAAAGCGCAACGCCAGAAGATAGTAACGATTCGCAGAATGACCCCCAGAGAATCGAAGAACTGTCCAGGATCTGGCAGTTGACCCTAAACGTAAATAAATATAATGTATTGCTCATACGTAAGAAAAGAAATCCACTACTGTATAGTTACATTATTGTTGACAAACCGCTGGAAACAGTATCTGCCGTAAAATATCTAGGAGTAACTATCCACAGCACCTTAAGTGGAATCACCATATAAAATAAATAGTGGGAAAAGCAGATGCCAGACTCAGATTCTTAGGCAGAAACTCAAGCAAATATAACTCATCCAGAAAAGGAAGTTGTTTATACAACGCTTGTTGAACCGATTCTTGAATATTGTTCTTCTACTGGTATTCCTTACCAGGTACGACTAATAGAAGAAATAGAGAACATCCAACGGCACGTTTCGTCACGGGGTCGTTTAGCAGGTGCGAAAGCGTTACGGAGATGCTCAGCGAACCCCACTGTCAAACGTTACAAGAGAGGCGTTGTCCGTCGTGGAGAGATTTACTATTGAAATTTCGAGAGAGCACTTTCCTGGAAGAGTCGGACTACACATTACTCCCCTCCCCCCCCCCCCCCTCTCTTTCATATAAGTCTTGCTTAATGGCCATGAGAAGAAAATGCAGAAATTAGAGCTAATACAGAGGCTTACCGAGAATCACTCTTCCCACGCGCTGTTCGTGAGGGGATCAGGGTTGGAGGGCGCAGGTATTGGTACAATAAGTACCCTCCGCCACGCACCATTCTGTGGCTTGCGGAGTATGATGTAGATGGTGAACAAAAGTATGGGAACACCAAAACAACACATTACCAGGCTTAATATGCTGTAGAAAAACAGTTGACATTCAATACAGCTTCCAGCCGTCTCTGGATGGATAACCACAGTACCTGTATGGTGTTCAAGACAATCTTATACCATCCTTCCAAAAAAAAAAAAAAATAGTGGCAAGTTCCGGTAACGATGATGCAGGTGGATAGCGAAAATGGCCGAGCGGTTCTAGGCACTACAGTCTGGAACCGCGCGACCGCTACGGTCGCAGGTTCGAATCCTGCCTCGGGCATGGATGTGTGTGACGTCCTTAGGTTAGTTAGGTTTAAGTAGTTCTAAGTTCTAGGGGACTGATGACCTCAGACGTTAAGTTCCATAGTGCTCAGAGCCATTTGAACCATTTGATAGCGAAAATGCACCCTTCTCTCGAAAGTTGACCATAAAGATTCAGTAATATTGAGGGCTGGTGATGGTTGTGGCTAGGGAAATGAGGCAATTCATCCTCGTGCTAACGAAACCTGTCCTCAACGATGTAAGCTGTTTTAACTCGGGCTCAAATGGTTCTCCCACGCCCGGGTTCCCGGGTTCGATTCCCGGCGGGGTCAGGGATTTTCTCTGCCTCGTGATGGCTGGGTGTTGTGTGCTGTCCTTAGGTTAGGTTTAAGTAGTTCTAAGTTCTAGGGGACTTATGACCACAGCAGTTGAGTCCCATAGTGCTCAGAGCCATTTGAACCATTTTTTTCAAATGGTTCAAATGGCTCTGAGTACTATGGGACTTAACATCTGAGGTCATCAGTCCCCTAGAACTTAGAACTACTTAAACCTAACTAACCTAAGGACATCATACACATCCATGCCCGAAGCAGGATTCGAACCTGCAACCGTAGCAGTCGCGCGGTTCCGGACTGAAGCGCCTAGAACCGTTCGGTCACACAGGCCGGCTTAACAGGGGCATTGTCGTCTTGAAACACAGCATCACCATTAGGAAACAAACATCGTACCATGGGATTGACCTGCTCAGTGAAAACAGAAATCCTTGGCAGTAATGCTGCCTTGCAGAGTAACCATGCGACCCACGCAATACCACGAAATGTCTGCTCAAATCATCACCGAACCTCCGTCAACTTCCACTGATGAGATTCATCGGACAAATGAGTTTCTTCTATTACTCATAGCCGAGCTTTTATGGGTTCGGCAGCATGTTTCTGTTACGAGAATCTGCATAACTCATGAGTGGTTTTGGACTTCCAGCTCGCTCTACAATTCCATACTTATGGAGATCCCTTCATTTTATTTTTGGGCTGGCAGGGTGCGAGTGCGACGTTAGTTCTGCAGTGACTTTAGCAGCTGTCGTCCTCTTAGTTTTCGTCACAATCCTCTTCAAAGACCATTTATTACGCTCACACAACACACTTTTCTCGCGATGTTTTCATGGCTTTGGCCAATGCCTTCCTATAGTTAGAGCCAGAATGCAAAATTTTCGTAAGCAGAGAACATTATCTTGCAATGACGAGGGCACTGTTTGGGACGAAGAAAGGTGAATGGAGCAGCAGAGGAAAGATTCAGGCGTCACTGGTTGTAGCAAGCGTTAGACATATGGACACGGTGCACTCTCCACTGAACTGATACTCCAGCTTTCTTTAGCTTTAGTCCAAAACTTTGCACATATGCCAGTTAACTCTTGTTGCTGTCTTCTCATTGCAGTTGAGCAGGAAACGTAAAAACAGAACGCTAATATCTGATGACCAACAAAAACTGAAGTCAGTCTGGTATATACACTCTGGTTATTAGGAATCGGAGACATTTACGTTTGTGATTGATTCGCATTTCAGTAGCGGCTATATGTTACGTAGTTTCTGTACGTAGTCGCTCATGGAAGCACTTCAAGGTTTTTGTTAAAGTACTTTTAAGGATGATAATGTCAATAATATATTATTACTGAAGTATACCCAAGACCTATCAGGTAAACTACTCGGTAAGAGCTGTTATGTTATTCGTTAGAAGGCACATAGTGTTACCATGGGTAAAACATTTGGGATTTATCAGCAAAAATCACTAACATAACAGTGTTAGACTGATACGGCAGCCATATAATTAGGTACCGTGACCGAGAACTACGTGAACGATCAGATCTTGCGTATATTTTTAATTTTAATCAGCAAAATAAGTACACTTTCGCACATGTTTACTTTCAAGGAAATTTACTGTACTTTTCCTTTTTATCAAAGGGAATTACAAAGCTTATGCTTACTCACTTAGGTCTCGTCTGATGTAAGCTTCTAATGAATTTATCAGCGTTATCACATCCTAACTAGGACCTTTGAGTGCTTCAGCAATTTTTTAAGAATCTTTAGTTTCTTTCTTCGACATTCGTATTGTGCATCTCTTGGATCGCAGAAGCAAGTATGATATGTGTATTCTTGTATTAGCAAATTTACATTCTCTTCGGAACACGCCATAGTTTCCTCAGCTCATGTCAACAGCCAAGTAGACAAGACGGAAGACGAAAGCTTTCCGTAGTGCTAATGGCCAAATGGAGAGGACACGAACTGTCTGCGACGGTTCGCTAAAAGACCGACAACCAGTGGAACACGCGAGGACACAAGCGAATGCAAACCGAACACGGCTGAATGCCGTTTTCTCATGCATGCCTAGCATTTACTCATGAGATGACTCACGTTCACTGTTGGACTTTCGCTTTTCTTCGCTTCGTACAGCCCCGAGTTATTCTACTAAATCTCAGATTGACGGTCGGTTGATAAGCGACATACATCGCCCAACATTCCCGTTATGGCTGTTAAGCTAAATCGAAAAGAAAATTTAGGATCAGCTATATGATGATACACAAAATGAGTACACAATGTGGATTGAGAGTTATCCGAAGAAAGATGAATTAGAAATGAGATTCACGGCGAACATAACTTAAAAATTGGGGACAAAAAAGTAGACAGTAGTAGCAGCAGCACTCGGTCTTCAGGCCACAAGTAGGCCATCGGTACCAACGGACCGCCGTGTCATCCTCAGCTGAGGATGCGGTTAGGAGAGGGTGTGTGATGGTTTTCTTTGACCGGAGCCGCTACTATTCGGTCGAGTAGCTTCTCAATTGGCATCGCGAGGCTGAGTGCACTCCGAAAAATGGCTACAGCGAATGGCGGCCCGGATGGTCACCCATCCAAGTGCCGGCCACGCCATACAGCGCTTAACCTCTGTGATCCGACGGGAACTGGTGTATCCACTGCGGCAAGGGGGCTACCCAACAGAGTAGACAAATATAAGGAATTCTGCTACCTTGGAGGGAAAAGAGCACATGGCGGACTGAAGCAAAGAGTACATAGAAAGGAGTCTCGAAGCAACAAAGAGAGCATTCCTGGCAAATGAAAGAAGAACTTTCTGGGAATGTACGTTTGGAACTCACCGTTGTATGGAAGTGAATCACGGACTAGGAAAACTGGAGAAGAAATTTTAAGCGTTTGGAATGTTGTGCTAGAGAAGGATGTTGAAAGACGTACTGATGAGATGAAGAGTTTCTCCACGAAATCGACGAGGAGATAAACATGTGGGTTCAAATGGCTCTGAACACTATGGGACTTAACTTCTGAGGTCATCAGTCCCCTAGAACTTAGAACTACTTAAACCTAACTAACCTAAGGACATCACACACATCCATGCCCGAGGCAGGATTCGAACCTGCGACCGTAGCGGTTCCAGACTGCAGCGCCTAGAACCAAACATGTGGGAAACATCGACAAGAAGAGGGGAAAGGCTGACAGGACATATGTTGAGACATCAGGGAATAATTTACATATATGAGATACAGAGAGAGAGAGAGAGAGAGAGAGAGAGAGAGAAGAAGGATTCCTGCAATTGGGACATGATTGGCCTTTCTCTTCCTTTTGTTAAACGGGTTGTGCTGGAAGCCTTCGTCACTGGTTCAAGGACGAGTTACGCTCCTAGGATGGCAGATATTTCCTAGCACGTCTTCAATAAACATGATTTAAAGGGACCAACTTGAAGTCTATGGTGCGACATAAACAGTCGGGTTTCGAAGATTAGTAGCCTTCTCGTCTTGATTAATATGTGATGTGTTTTGCGTTCACGAGGTGTATTAAAGGAGAATAAATACACGCAGTAGAAGTAGTGGAAGTTATGGGATCTAAAAGGGAGGGGGGGAGAGGCGATTGTATGTCAAAAGGTTGGGGAAGGTACGGTTGTTCCCACATTTGTTATCTGTGGTGAGAGGCGTTTCTCATCCGAGTTCTCCCCCAACCACGGCATAGTACATAAAATATACTGAGGGAAGCGCATACAACAGTATGATATCCCAAAAGGGAAAGGAATTAAACCTGCAAGTTTGGAATATAGCTCTATTTTACTCGCGCCTCTTTTCATATACCGCTTCCTACCAATCGATCTGTTCTACGGAGATTGCTGAAAATGTAAACTGTTTTTTTTTTTTCTTCGCTGTATCCTAAATTCTAAGAAATAAAAGTTGGTTCTGATGTAAGGTAACAGAGACTACAGAATATTGCTTCAAATTATCTGTCCCTGTTCATAGTTATCCTTTACTTACGCGTATTACACTCAAGTGACGAAAAGCCATAGTATACCTCCTAATATCCTGTGGGACCACCTTTCGCCCGTCCTAGCGCAGGTGCTCCACGTGGCGTGGACTAAACAAGTCGCTGGAAGTCCCCTGCAGAGGTAAGATGCCATGCTGTCTTTGTAGCAGTCCGCAATTGCGAAAGTGTAGGCTGTAACGATTCATGTTGAATGTTGCTTAACTTAATTTTCTTCTGCCTGGTCCACTGATGAATGAGTGGAAATTTTTCATGCTTCACAAAATTTTATTCACATTAATTGAATAATTAATCACATTAATGTGGTTCATGGTGCGGGTTCCTGTAGTCATGTCCTAGTTCATGAACCACGGGCAACGTATGAGTGGCCAAGTAAGTGGTCCCGACAGTCGGGATACCAGTTACTTTGGAATAAGGCTGGGCATCTCGGACATATTCTGAGTGGTGGTCACCTTTGTGCTAATACGGCAAAGACTACCAAATCCACCGGTTAGGCCCTCAACCGTTAGGGGTAAAACCCAATGGGACTCGGGGCAAGTAAGGCTAGCAACCTGATTCCCTGGTACTTTAAATGTGATGCTGGCAACAATCAGAGCAAAATGCCTCGGACCTTTCGAGGTGACGGAGTCCCACCTCTAACTGACAAACCAGGGATCCTAAGACACGACTTGGCAAACTAATGGTAATGAGATGGGGAGCTATTAATATCAATGGGGGCTACTCTGGGAAGAAGGTAGAGCTGGCAGAGGCTGCAAGTAAGATGGGGCTGGACGTTTTAGCTGTTAGTGACATTCGGGTAAGGGGTGAGAAAGAAGAGGTAGTGGGAGAATACAAGGTCTACTTGTCAGGAGTCAAAGCAGGAATAGCACAATGGGGTGTAGGGCTTTACATCAGGAAAGAAATGGAACCCAGCGTAGTTGCAATAGGGTATGTAAACGAACGACTGATGTGGATAGATTTGGCAGTTTCTAGCAAGAAAATTAGGATTGTGTCAGTATATTCGCATTGTGAAGGGACAGATCAAGATAAGATTGATAGTTTTTATGAGGCACACAGTGATGTAGTTGTTAGAGTAAAGGACAAGGGCAGTGTTCTGCTCATGGGTGATTTTAACGCCAGGAATGGAAATCGAACAGAAGGGTATGAAAAGGTTATGGGTAAATTTGGAGAGGATATGGAGGCCAACAGGAACGGGAAACAACTCTTGGATTTCTGTGCCAGTATGGGCTTAGTAATCACAAACTCCTTTTTTAAACATAAGAACATTCACCGGTATACTTGGGAAGGCAGGGGAACCAGACCTGTCATTGACTATATAAAAACAGATCAGGAATTCAGGAAGGCTGTGAGGGACACACGTGTATTCAGGGGAGTCTTTCATGACACTGATCATTATTTAATCTGCAGTGAAATTGGGATTGTGAGGCCGAAAGTGCAGGAGGTCAGGTCCACATGTAGGAGGATAAGAGTGGAGAAACTTCAGGATAAGGAAATCAGGCACAAGTACATAACAGCGATCTCAGAAAGGTACCAGTTGGTTGAATGTAGTCGATTTCAGTCATTGGAAAAGGGATGGACAAGGTACAGGGACACAGTACTAGAAGTGGCTAAAGAATGTCTTGGAACAGTAGTGTGTAAAAGTAGGATGAAGCAAACAGCTTGGTGGAATGCCACAGTCAAGGCAGCCTGTAAAAGGTAAAAGAAGGCGTACCAAAAATGGCTACATACTAGAACTCAGGTAGACAGAGAAAGTTATGTTGAAGAAAGAAACAAAGCCAAACAGATAATTGCAGCATCCAAGAAGAAATCTTGGGAAGACTTTGGAAACAGGTTGGAGACTATGGGTCAAGCTGTGGAAAACCATTCTGGAGTGTAATTATCAGTCTTCGAAAGGGAGGTAAGAAGGAAATGACAAGAATTTTGGACAGGTCAGGAGAACTGCTGGTGAATCCTGTGAATGCCTTCGGCAGTTGGAGGGAATATTTTGAAGAGTTGCTCAATGTAGGTGAAAATACGATCAGTAATGTTTCAGATTTCGCGGTAGAATGGGATAGGAATGATGATGGAAATAGGATCACATTTGAGGAAGTGGAGAAAATGGTTCATAGATTGCAGTGCAATAAAGCAGCTGGGGTGGATGAAATTAAGTCGGAACTCATCAAATACAGTGGAATGTCAGGTCTTAAATGGCTACACAGGATAATTGAAATGGCCTGGGAGTCGGGCCAGGTTCCATCAGACTGGACAAAAGCAGTAATCACACCAATCTTTAAACATGGAAACAGAAAAGATTGTAAGAACTACAGAGGTATCTCTTTAATCAGCGTTGTGGGTAAAATATTCTCAGGTATTGTTGAAAGGAAAGTGCGAGTATTAGTTGAGGACCAATTGGATGAAAATCAGTGTGGGTTTAGGCCTCTTAGAGGTTGCCAGGACCACATCTTTAGCTTACGGCAAATAATGGAGAAGTGTTATGAGTGGAACAGGGAATTGTATCTATGCTTTATAGATCTAGAAACGGTATATGACCGGGTTCCTAGGAGGAAGTTATTGTCTGTTCTACGAGATTATGGAATAGGAGGCAAACTTTTGCAAGCAATTAAAGGTCTTTACATGGATAGTCAGGCAGCAGTTAGAGTTGACAGTAAATTGAGCTCATGGTTCAGAGTAGTTTCAGGGGTATGTTGAAAACAATAGACTGGCCGGGTGAGATTAAGATATGTGAACACAAAATAAGCAGTCTTGCATATGCGGATGACCTAGTTGTGATGGCAGATTCGATTGAAAGTTTGCGAAGTAATATTTCAGAGCTAGATCAGAAATGTAAGGACTATGATATGAAGATTAGCATCTCCAAAACGAAAGTAATGTCAGTGGGAAGGAAATATAAACGGATTGAGTGCCAAATAGGAGGAACAAAGTTAGAACAGGTGGACGGTTTCAAGTACTTAGGATGCACATTCTCACAGGATGGCACAATAGTGAAAGAACTGGAAGCGAGGTGTAGCAAAGCTAATGCAGTGAGCGCTCAGCTACGATCTACTCTCTTCTGCAAGAAGGAAGTCAGTACCAAGACTAAGTTATCTGTGCACCGTTCAATCTTTCGACCAACTTTGTTGTATGGGAGCGAAAGCTGGGTGGATTCAGGTTACCTTATCAACAAGGTTGAGGTTACGGATATGAAAGTAGCTAGGATGATTGCAGGTACTAGTAGATGGGAACAATGGCAGGAGGGTGTCCACAATGATGAAATCAAAGAAAAACTGGGAATGAACTCTATAGATGTAGCAGTCAGGGCGAACAGGCTTAGATGGTGGGGTCATGTTACACGCATGGGAGAAGCAAGGTTACCCAAGAGACTCATGGGTTCAGCAGTAGACGGTAGGAGGAGTCGGGGCAGACCAAGGAGAAGGTACCTGGATTCGGTTAAGAATGATTTTGAAGTAATAGGCTTAACATCAGACGAGGCACCAATGTTAGCAGTGAATAGGGGATCATGGAGGGATTTTATAAGGGGGGCTGTGCTCCAGACTGAACGCTGAAAGGCATAATCAGTCTTAAATGATGATGATGATGATGATGATGATGATGATTAATTGACATCCTAACTGCACACTCGTCATGCAAACAAAACACGGACAGACTTCACTGATCTCTTTGACTTCCAAGAGTGACTTCAAAACCGACTTGTCGCAGCATCGCTGCATTGCTTCATGTAGAATTTTAACAATAGCTTCCAAAATGAAGCATTATTAATTTTGTACACTTTTGATGTTACAATTAAAATTTACAAAACGTAAAGAAACATGTTATAGCCGAATAAGGTATAAAATACAATATTCAATGACAGTCTTTTATAGTAATTTCTTTAGTTTTCCATAATAAAATCATTCTGAACTTTAGTTACAATGATGTCTCTCATATTATTTTAGTTACGTGATTAATTACAGTTTGGATTTGATTACTAACATGTATTGGCAGTACTGCGCTCGTGCTTCATCCGATTAAATACATAGAACATACAGATAAGGCCTCAAATTCTCGAAATTGGAAAACTGTGAGATGTAAACAACAGGAGAGTTAATTAGAAATGTAATTACAAAGAATACTAATTACAGAGGAAGACATAAAAATAAGTAACAAATGAAGATACATCGCTTGGTAATAACTGTTAAGCTATTTCTCAAGATATTGAGGTCCAAGGTTAATGGATCTTTGATTGCAATTTTGTTAATTATAAGCATTGATTTTTTCATGCTAACATCTCTGCAGTCTCTAGTTATTTGTTTCTAAGGACTTATTACTTCAATTCATTGATTAGTTACTTAATTTAGTATATGTACATAATGTTATTAATGACAACAATCCACTGATAATTACGACAACGCACATCGTTCCAGAACATTCCACACGCCTTCACAATGAATAATCAAGTTTTTTTATCAAATAGGACAGAATCATTCTGTGTGAAATCTTATGAGACTTAACTGCTAAGGTCATCAGTCCCTAAGCTTACACACTACTTAACCTAAATTATCCTAAGGACAAACAAACACACCCATGCCCGAGGGAGGACTCGAACCTCTGCTGGGATCAGCCGCGCAGTCCATGACTGCAGCGCCTCAGACCGCTCGGCTAATGTCACGCGGCTGGGGCCAGATTATTTACTCGAATTGTCCTGGATGTTCTCAAACCAATCCCGAACAATTGTGGCCCGGTGACATGACGCATTGTCATCCATAAAAATTCCATTGTTGTCTGGAAACATGTAATGGCTGCAAATGGTCTCCACGTGGCGGAACTATTCGGTTCCGTTGGATCGAAGGATCCACTCCATTCCATTTAAGCATATCCCACACCATTATGGAGCCACCACCAGCTTGCAAGCCGGCCGAGGTGGCCGAGCGGTTCTAGGCGCTACAGTCTGGAACCGCGCGACCGCTACGGTCACAGGTTCGAATCCTGCCTCGGGCATGGATGTGTGTGATGTCCTTAGGTTAGTTACGTTTAAGTATTTCTAAGTTTTAGGGGACTGATGACCTCAGAAGTTAAGTCCCACAGTGCTCAGAGCCATTTGAACCATTTTTGATTATTAACTTATATTTGAATTATGGCTACACGCGCGATCATAGACAAGTAATTATGTCATTCAGCATGTGTTGTAACCAGTGAAAGCATTTCTTTTGAACTATAGTCTAGTACGACACGTATCTTCAACATGTAGTACTAAAGGTTCGTCATGACATCACGCATTTTAAAATAAAGGAAGTAATTAAAAACAAGAAGGAAACTAATGATGCAAATAAAACATTACATTTCTTTTTTACAGTCTACATTAAACTTTATTGTTTAGTATTTAGATATCAATCTCATGAATGTAATGGTGTACTTAATTTTATTAAAAACATTTTATTTAAATAAACATTATAAAATTTTGACACCTAAAAACTTTGTTACTCCTAAAATTTCTACACAGGTTTTTTTTAAAAAAATTTTTATTTACATCAGCTTTCTCAACTGTCTACTGAAGTCTCTTTTTCTCCACTTTTCAAAGAATAGTTTTCTTTTTCCAAGTATTTTGTTTGAAAAGTTATTTATAAGAAAAGCTTTCGCATTATAGAGCATTATTTTGCAATGTTGAGTAATATTTGAATAACCAATAGTATATTCTTGTGGCCTTAACCCTCAGGTTTCTAAAAATACGTAATTTCGTCAAATTTAATGTGACAACTATATAATTATTGAAATTAAAAACATTTTCTTTCGAGAAAATTTTCGCGGGAAATACAAGCTTATAAATATGGGGATTGCGCGCCAATTCTGTGAGTCTCTGTTTAGTTTTTGACCTTCAAAGATTCTAGGCCAGTCAGCGGTTAACTTACTACCTGAAACATACAGTGCCGTTCGTCTGAAGGTGTCTGTCATTTGTCTCGCTTGTCCCGCGTCGTGAGCAGCTGATGTGATGTTAATAAATCGAAAAAGGCGTTGACATGTGCTTCAATCATGACGCCTCGCGGGGTAGCCGCACGGTCTGCGGCGCCTTGTGACGATCCGCGCGGCTCCCCCTGTCGGAGGTTCGAGTCCTACCTCGGGCGTGGGTGTGTGTGTGTTGTCCTTAGCGTAAGGTAGTTTAAGTTAGATTAAGTAGTGCGTTAGCTTAGGGACCGATGACCTCAGAAGTTTGGTCCCATAAGACCTTACCACAAATTTTCAAAATGTTCAATCATGACTTAAGAAACTGTACCTTAGACAACGAACAGAAAGTAACAGCTATACATAAAGCGTATTTTGTTTGTAATAATTATTTCACCCCCAGTGATTAGTACTTAACACAAAATGGTGAATGCTTGTACATAAAATGCACATACTTTGTTCGACGTTTAACATTGTTGCATAATCAGTGGGATGAGATATTACAGTAAGCAGCTAGATCCTTTCATTTTGGAACAGAATGGATTATCAACGGCATTCTGGGTGCTTGTTGATAATGATGTAGTTGATCAGGAGGAGCTGGCGTCGTAAATACCTGTTCGAATCAACTTTTGAGTCGTTCTGGCAGGAAGTGACATTTTGCAATTGGGAGTTATTAGAGCGCGCAGGAAGTGGGCGATGAAACTGCCTTCTTCTGGCTACCGAGTCTGTTTGCGTGAAAGAAAGGGATTTTAAAAAATAATTCTTCGAACGGTTTGGGGGCTTGTGAAAAGCAGGAGTCGGCCGACAGTCGTCATGGGATTAGGAGCGCCTTGGTATGCTGTCTGGGGTGGAGCTGGTGTTATCAAGTGGATTCCGGTCCCGGCTGAGATGTTGACTTCGAGCGGCGCCTTATAAGTTCCAAGGAGGGGCGAAATTCTTGGGGGAGATGGTACTGGCCAAGGATTATTTGTTGGATTTGGTTTTCCTTAGTGCTGTCTCCACCGTTCCGTTTCACTGTTGTTGTCTTTTCTACTCCCGATCAGAGATTCCCTATTGACTCTTCCAGATGCATCGTGTAAGGAGGAGAAATGCGTGCCATCACGTTTTCGACTTTGATAAAGGTCGCATTGCAGCCTATAGCGATTGCGGTTTACCGTATCGCGATATTGCTGCTCGCGTTGGTCGAGATCCAATGACTGCTAGCAGGATATGGAATCGGTGGGTTCAGGAGAGTAATACGGAACGCCGTGCTGGATCCTAACGGCCTCGTATCATTAGCAGTCGAGACGACAGGCATCTATCCGCATGGCTGTAACGGATCGTGCAGCCACGTCTCGATCCCTGAGTCAACGGATGGGAACGTTTGCAAGACAACCACCATCTGCACGAACAGTTCGACGACGTTTGCAGCAGCATGGACTATCAGCTCGGAGACCATGGCTGCGGTTACCCTTGACGCTGCATCACAGACAGCAGCGCCTGCGATGGTGTACTCAACGACGATCATGGGTGCACGAATGACAAAACGTCATTTTTTTTAGATGAATCCAGGTTCTGTTTACAGCATCATGATGGTCGCATCCGTGTTTGGCGACATCGCGGTGAACTCATGTTGGAAGCGTGTATTCGTCATCGCCATACTGGCATATCTCCCGGCGTGATGCTATGGGGTGACATTGGTTACACGTCTCGGTCACCTCTTGATCGCATTGACAGCACTTTGAACAGTGGACGTTACATTTCCGATGTGTTACGACCCGTGGCTCTACCCTTCATTCGATCCATGCGAAACCCTACATTTCAGCAGGATAATGCACGACCGCATGTTGCAGGTCCTGTACGGGCCTTTCTGGATACAGAAAATGTTCGACTGCTGCCCTGGCCAGCACATTCTCCAGATCTCTCACCAATGGAAAACGTCTGGTCAATGGTGGCCGAGCAATTGGCTCGTCACAATACGCCAGTCACTACTCTTGATGAACTGTGGTATCGTGTTGAAGCTGCATGGGCAGCTGTACCTGTACACGCCATCCAGGTTCTGTTTGACTCAATGCCCAGGCGTATCAAGGCCGTTATTACGGCCAGAGGTGGTTGTTCTGGGTACTGATTTCTCAGGATCTATGGATCCAAATGGCGCGAAAATGTAATCACGTGTCAGTTCTTGTGTAATATATTTGTCCAATGAATACCGGTTTATCATCTGCATTGGTGTAGCAATTTTAATGGCCAGTAGTGTATCTTGCTAAAAACCGGTTTCCGTTGATTATCAAGCACCTTTAAACTTTGCTTACTAAAGAATCAGTTTCTATGTAAAATGTTGGCTACAACATCACTTTTTGTAAGTGTATGTGAGACTATTATTATTAAAGAACCAGTTCTTAAGTACGCTGTTGGGCATAAAACTATCGTCTTGTGTTGACTTTATCGGTTAACAGCCATGCTTTACCCAACTTTTTACTACTGACGTGTTTCAGTTACTAAAGATGATGCTGTACACATTGTACTTATGTACAGTTTTTTTAATAAGCATAATTTGATTTCAATTTAGTAATGATAGTGCTATGGTCAACATTACCTTCAGGTATATTACTTAGAAAGTATAGTCTGCGTTACACTTATTAACGATGATGTTGTACATACACTGATGAGCCGGAAAATTATGACCACATGCTTAATAGCTTCTTTGTCCATCTTTGGAACGAAATACGTCACTGATTCTGCGTGTCAGGGATCCGAAAGTTTGCTGGCGGGTTTGTGGGGGTATGTGGCGTTAGACGTCTGTGCACAGATCTTGTAAATCGCGTAACGGGTCGCTGATTTGCGTACGCGACGACGGCGTCCGATAGCGAACCCAGATAGCTTCCATACGATTTACATCAGGCGAATTTGGTCACCGAGGCATCAACGTGAGTTAACTACAATGCTCCACAGACCAGTGTATCACGGTTCCGGCTCCTAGACACGTAATACGTAAATACTGCTGAAAGACGACGTCGCCATCGGGGAAGACATCAAGCATGAAGGGATACACATTGTTCGCAGCTGCCAGCGTGTCTTCGATTACTATCACACGTCCCATGCGAGCGCAGCAGAATGTCTTACAGAGCATAATACTGCCCCCCCCCCCCCCCCAGTCCGCGTCCTAGGTGTCCTGCACGGTTCGAGCCGCTGTTTACCTCGATAACGACATTTATGGAAACGACCAGCTACTCAGTGCAGCTAAAATGTGATTCACGCGAAGGGCCGACACGTTTCCACTGATCGACGGTCGAATCCCGATGGATGCCGTTGGGTCGACATGTGAACACGTAGGGGTGCTACGCTGTGAAGCTCCATGTTCAACAATGTATGACGAACGGTGTGCTCCGAAGCACTGGTGCGTTCGCCAGCATTGTGCTCTTTCGTCAGAGATGCCATATATCACCATCTATTCTACTTTATAGAGCAGACGAACCTCCGAACCCGACGTTCTGTGAATGACAGTGGACGTCCAATCATTTAGCTCCTAGTGGTAGTGTCACTGTCCTTCTACCCCTTTCCGTAGATGCTCATGACAGTAGCACGTGCACATTCAGTTTAACCGTTTTTGAGATACTCGTCCGCATGCGTGATAACAATTTGCCCTTTGTCAAAGTCGCTTATCTCAATGGATTTCCCCATTTACAGCCCATATCTTCGCTATGGTAATCCCCCGTCCTTGTCTGCTCCGCTTACATCCTTTTGTCACCGCGTCAAGTCCCCGCAACGCCACCAGGCGGAACGTGTTCTAAAAATTAACGAAAATGCGCTAAAAATGTGAACTGTAATAATACAACTGAGTTATAACTAATCCTGATTATATTACGACGAAAACCTATTAAGAAAGCTTGTTCAAAACATAAATTATTGAAACATAACCCATAACCCCTTTTTACCATTTTACCTAGAAGCAGTCCATATCTACATGCAGTCCTATGGCTTCTTTCAGCAGAAATTACAGGAGTCTCACACAGATACGAAAATCTGAAGGGAGGGGTAGGAAAGAAACTCGGTTAGCAAATTATTCACTGCGACGTATTAATCAAATTATGTACTCCCATGTAACAAAAATTATATCAGCGGAAGTAGAAAAACAATATCTTTGTCTTACATCTTACCCAAATTCTATCCAGCTGATATTCTGTCCTTGCAGTCTCACAGAAGCCTTTTCGTTAAAATTTATTAAGTTTATAAGCCGTCTTTTGTTTTAATTTTCCTTGGAGATATTCATAAACTTTTTTCCCAATTCAAATTGTAAAAATTTTTACTAAGTCTACAGAACACACATGTAAGCACTTTCCCTGCGCAGTAACTCTCTCTGCTAATATGTGTGCTATTGCATGACTTGTCCTTAAGTTTATTCAAAATCCAAATTTGTAAGGTGTCAGGCAAATCCAACACCTTTCATGAAAACCCTGACATGATAGCAAATCCGGCAGTATGTCACATAGCTCCGATTAAATGGCTCTGAGCACTATGGGACTTAACATCTATGGTCATCAGTCCGCTAGAACTTAGAACTACTTAAACCTAACTAACCTAAGGACATCACACAACACCCAGTCATCACGAGGCAGAGAAAATCCCTGACCCCGCCGGGAATCGAACCCGGGAACCCGGGCGCGGGAAGCGAGAACGCTACCGCACGACCACGAGCTGCGGACGAGCTCCGATTAAATCCTGACATTAAACTAACCAAAGTAATACGAGTGAGCAAGTGGAATACCACAGACTAACACAAGAACGCCTAAATGCATGTCATACCTTCCCACCGTGAAACAGACGCAGTTCCGCGGGGAAAAACGAGAACAGAAGCCGAGAGCAGAGCTGTGTAAGCTAGAAGGCCCTACGATAAGCGGCGGACACCCACATTGCCGGCCGATCGCCAAGAGCAGCCCCCAGCCCATGTTAAAAGATAGAGCCCTCCAGAAGAACAGTATAGATCTTACGATAACACTAAAAGTGCTACACCAGCTGCAAGTTTTAACGTGAGACTATACGCGTCTCTGATACGTAGCAAACATTAAAAACATTGCCCCACCACGAAAAGTATAACGTTTCTCATTGGATAGACAGAATTTTTGTAGGTGGAGCTTAAGGTTAACATTGAGACCCTGACTGGTCAGTTGAAAACACAGCCAGATACCTTTTTCTTAAACCAACTTCGGTAAATTGTAGTAAAGAGAAGTTAGAGAGTTGCTACCGAAATGGCGAGGTGCGTGGAGCTGCACTGCCCGCCAACCCTGACGCTGCCTAACCAACGACAAGGTAATGAACGCACGCGGTGCCGCATAAGAGCACATAAGGCTTCACTCAGAACTGCAGAAGTCTCATCTGTTACATCCCCTTTTTGCGTAATACTAGTGTCGATCGTCAATTAAACTTCGTGGTATTCACATTTGCTACCTGAAGTTAAAAATCTGAAACGCGATGATTTTTCTATTATATAATTATTGAGAAGCCACATTAGCCACTGTAATTTACGACAAGTTAAATAAGTAATTAAAGATAATTGAGGATCACTGTAGACCATTTTGATAGTTTTCTCTCTTACGAAACTTAATTTAAACCTAGATTGTAGATGTGATATGGCATAGGTCAACCTTCAATCCATTGTAGAACTTGGAAACCCATTCAGGGAATATTCGTTCACATTTTTGTTGAACGCAGTTGGTTTTTATCATCCTGTATTAAAATATTTCCTTTCATCAATAGCGCAATTTATAAACAATATTTTGTGAGTAGAATAAAAATTCCAATGGTAAACTTAACTGCTTTTTCGACGTTATGTTACCATCTAACTAAAAATAGGAAAGCCTTGAACCCCTTCAACTAAATTTAGTTAGTATTGAGATTCTTTGACAGGGAGTACAGTGGAGCTCACGCTGAAATCATTAAGTATTTGATTATATCATCGCTAGTCTCACTGAACTCTTCTGAACTCTACATGTCATGTGTGGTCTGGCGTCTCCTTACCAGCAACAGGTACCATGTTCAAACTAGTCAATTCCCTAAAAAAACACGTACAGAGCGTCGTTGCGCGAAAGTGGTAGGGAGGCACGACTTAGAACAGACACCACGCAGAATGTTAGAAACTGTTTCTCATCCATTTCATTTTTCGATTTTTTTCAGCTTTTTGTTTACTACTCTTGTTATTTTGATAGCTTGAGGTCTTCAGACTTTCCGCTACCCTGTGTCTCTCTAATGAGATCATATCTTCCACCTATTTATATTGTGTAGTTCCAGAAAGTTTCTAAATCCTTCTTCATTCGAGCATTTCAGTGCTAGGATCATATCCTCTCTCAACCCTTTTCCATTCTTTACAGGAAATGATGCATTCATTACTTCCTGTAGTGGTATTGATGATCCTGTGTCATCATTGTGCTTGTCATCCAAAGACTCGAGCTCTATAACTTAGCACTGCTGATATTTGTAAAAATGTCGAGAATCCTGTATATCGATATTTAAAAGATGTAGTTAACGGAACGTAATATTGTGGAAAATATCGATATATCGATGTTTCGTCGGAAAAGTATCGACGTACCTGCCTATAAAAATATCAGCTGAAGATTGTAAATATATTGCCGGTTTTAGTGCTATATATTTAAGTAATGATTTATTATTAAATATTCGGTACATCAACAAGCTAGGAGCCCCTTACAACAAGAAATGAAGGGAAAACGATGCACGTTCACGCTTTGCGATAGCCACAATGTCAACAACGGTAAAGAGGCAGAATAAAAGGTGTCCAATGAGCCCAACGTTCGGTTTCGTCACGTATCGAATTTGTCCGGAACACTTCATGCCGACTTCCCGTTTTTTTTTTTTCCATTTCTGCCGACGCTAGCAACCTAGCAACTATAGTGTCAAAATTTCGTGGTGAAGCTAAATATAGCAGTCTCTGTTGTTGGCGCGGAGCGAAGATTACGTCAGCATTTCCCCTCACACGTCTCTGCCCACCATAAAGACCAATCTTGTCATTTAGATTTTTGTTCACCATTTTCAGCTACTGTTTTTGAAGAATGCTGATGTGAAGAAATAGCGCACTGGTTGTGTTAAAAATTGGTTTTTAACCCAATTTTTGTGGTGTTTCTTCACATCGGAAGTCTTGTTATTCCATTCACAACGCTACCCGGAACCGCGGGACTGCTACGGTCGCGGGTTCGAATCCTGCCTCGGGCATGGATGTGTGTGATGTCCTTAGGTTAGTTAGGTTTAAGTAGTTCTAAGTTCTAGGGGACTGATGACCACAGAAGTTAAGTCCCATAATGCTCAGAGCCATTTGATCACAACGGTACCCACAGTGCAATCGGGCTACAGCAGAGTCCCGCTAATCCGAACCCCGGTAATCCGAACGTTCGGTTAATCCGAACATGAATAATGATAGTCTAAGTCTGGAAAACTGTGCGGTAAACTGCTGTACATACACACTATTTTAATTTACACAATACAGTAAACATGTATTAGAAAAACTGGCAAGAAAACATTAGGTTTAAACAATGCATAACAATTAAAGAAAAGCTGTAAAACTTACTAAAGTACAGCGGACGTTTTATCCCTACTTGTAGCAGTGGGCTGTTGATCCAAACAACGTAGCGCGAGGTCAAGGGCTCCTGCTGCGTCACAGTGTGGCACCAGCTCCCCTCTGTCGTTCTCAGGCTCCTTGTCAGTCCACTTCTTCCTGGTCTTGAGTCCCAGCAGCAACTAAATCAGCGTCAGTAAGGTTCTCCACACATGCCCCATCCGCTACCATCCATTCATCTAGGTCTCCTTCACTAGCTTCTTCACATCCAGGGATTGTCTGTACCATTTGTAGAAGATTTTCCTCTTCATTTTCAACTAGGTTGTCCTGAAATTCAAGAGACGTCCACTATCTTCTCCACGATTTTCTCAGAGTATTTTACGAAATATTCTGCCATGCCCCAGCGGCCCAATAAACAACATCCTTCGCATTGGTCTTTTTTATTTTGTCTACTAAAGGAATGCTATCATCTTGGATCAGCATTCTTAAAAGTTGTTTCCTGTAAATCAGTTTTAATGCTTGCTGTACACCCTGGTCCTACACCCTGATCCATAGGCTGTAGAAGTGGCGTAACATTCGGCGGCAAAAACTTCGCCACAATTTCTCCATCACATAATTCCTCAGTGCTGGGGTGAGATGGCGCGCTATCAGTCAAAAGGATTGCACGGGGAGACAAATGATTTTCCTTAGAAAACCGTTGAACAGAGGGAAAAAACTGGCCTTGAAACCATTCTCTGAACAACTTATTATCCATCAAAGCTTTTTTCTGGTTTTCCCGCGCCCGGGTTCCCGGGTTCGATTGCCGGCGGGGTCAGGGATTTTCTCTGCCTCGTGATGACTGGGTGTTGTGTGATGTCCTTAGGTTAGTTAGGTTTAAGTAGTTCTAAATTCTAGGGGACTGATGACCATAGATATTAAGTCCCATAGTGCTCAGAGCCATTTGAACCATTTTTTTTCTGGTTGCGATAATATACGGGCAGGGACTTCATGTTGCAGTTTTTAAAAGCTCTTGGCCTAGCAGATTTGCCGATCAGCATTAAAAGCAGCTTGTGATTACCAGCAGCATTGCTGCACGCTAATAAAGTCACACGATCTTTGCACATTTTAAAACCAGGAGCATGATCTTCTGCTTTTGATGGCAGGCTTTTTGTTGGCAATGCCCTAAAATGGAGGCCAGTCCCGTCAGCGTTATAAATTTGTTGGGGTGAATACTTTCCCTCTCTTATCATTTTTTCAAACTCACCCAAGTATTCCTTCGCTGCATCACGGTCAGAAGAAAGCTCCTCTGCAGCAATTGTTAGCCGACGGATTCCATGAAGTTTTTTGAATCTGTCCAACCAACCTGTACTAGCAATAAAAGACTCATGACCATTCGTTAACTTGTTTGGGTAACAGCCTTCTCCTGAACCAGTGCTCCACACAAAGGAGTTCCCCTTTCTCTTTCCTGCGTAAACCAAAGAAAAGTGCTTCATCCACTTTATCGTACTGGGACTGTTTCAAAGTCTGGCGAATTTCGAGTGTTTTTCCCGAAGACGTTGCACAGGACTGTTCAAGTTTCACTCGGTTCTTCTTCCAATCACAAATGGTTACTTTACCAACACCCAGTTCCGTTGCCAGTTTAGATACATTCTCACAATTGTCTATCTGCTTCAAAGTTCAGTTTTTCTTTGAGAGTTAACGTTGTATGTTTCCGTTTACTCATGACGAAAATACGTACACCACTACACCTGAACGAATACAATACAACTGTTACACGTGCCAGCGATCGATAACTAACATAACCAAGCGTTTTGCGAGACATCTGGCAATGCACTGACTGCAGACACTACGAAGGCCTCAACAATGCACAACAAGGGCAGGGAGTGAGAGTGAGCCATTGTTCCCACACTTGTTCCCATTTGTTACCATCGTGTACCTACTGATCTGCTCGGTATACTTCATTCTAGAAACTCGTCACCGTAATTCCGGCTAATCCAAACAAATCGGTAATCCGAATAAGGTCCGGTCCCAATTAGTTCGGATTAACGGGACTCTACTGTACTTCTTTTGTGCCACACATACTTGCTTCGAACAGTCAAAGAGAAAGCTCAAAAAGTAGTAAGACTGTTTCGCCCAGTGAAAGTAAAATTATGTTCCACCACAATTTCAAAAGAACAACTTCAAATATTTACCGAAAATTGTGAAAAAATATATTAAAAATAAAAATATCGGTACTCAATATTGCAGTTTTGATATCGCTATATCAGGGGAAATATATCGCCGACATACATCGATATTTTTTGGAAAAGTTGTACATATTTCGACATTTTATCAACAGCCCTACTAGAATTCCGGGTACGTGCCCTTTATGATATTGTAGGGTTTAAAATTTTTGGACATTGTCCTCTTGCCTTCGCTATGAACTTCGATAGTAAAAATTTCCACATCCTATTTTATACCATTTAGTATTTCTTACGGCTTCAAACGTTGTCTTTCTCTTAGATTCCTTAATTTTCTTACATTTTTCTTCAACTTCTCTTCGTTATTCATTATTAAGCCTGATATACAATCACACTGTTTCTTCACTATTCCTGCCTTTCAGTGTCCTACCTTTCTCTTTGAGCCTTGGGTACTTTTTGACATGCTGAAGTGTATGTGTTCTCATTGTACTGATAACCTCAGACGATATATTCAGATATGTTTTCAATTCCTTGTTTAATGTTTCCTACGTCTTATTGTCTAATCATTCCACAGTCTTTCAGTTTCTGCAATTTTGTGCGTGTTTCAGTCACCAAAAAAACTATTATAACATCCTGAAACGCTACTGCAGGCTCGATAATATTAAATGATGAGAAATTAATCGCCAGTTGGGATTAGTTTGTTGCTATGTGACCACCACAGGGCGAGTGCACGACTTTAAATTTGTTTACGCAGCATCTGTGCAATGCACAGTTGCCTTAAGCATTAGAAAAGCATCGATCTGTCACGAGGCACATTAATTTAGCAAATAGAATTAAGTGAAAATTTTTTAACACGTTAATGGTTGGATTTATGGAATAAAGGGGATATTAAATGTTTGATCCCCTGGAAAATTATGTAGGAAATGATGTAGGCTAGAGTCATAGAATAAATGTACACTATCAGTTTATTCAAACCAGACACGCATTTACTCCGGATGATTGTGTCACGGAGGTTGTTATTTCAAGACAGTAAGGAAACAAGAAATCGATGATTGGCTAGCAAAGCAATTGCAGGCAGTAATGAAATATAAACCAAAGACTTTGAGCCATGCACCAGATCAGTTAAACTGAATTAAGATCCTAAAGTTCAAAGGTTCATTTAAGACAGTTAACAGTAACAAATTCACTTTGACAATATTTAAGCCACTACTAGCCATTCTAGCACCTGGAGTTCAAAATATTTCTAAGTCACATACTGATGCACACCAAAATAAATCCAATTCCCAACCAATACTTAATTAGGCTCATGCGCCTCACCAGCTCACTAGAAATCTGACCCATCTGTCTGCGCCTGGAGTAAATCTCGTGTTCAAGTATGAGAATGTTTTATAATTGCTTGTGTAGCTTGTCCCTGTGGCGGGAAAGGCGTGCTAGTCCGGTACTTACCTACTTGGATACTGGAAACAGCCAAACCCTGGGGCAGGCTCGCCTCTCAGAAGACCGGAAGCGACACTTCAGCGTGCTTCGTTATCCGCGCGTGTGCGTATTCTTTCCGAAAACATTTCATATTAAAAGTTATTACAGTCACGTCACATACTCTTACTAACAACGTGGTATACTTTAAAATCGTTTAAAATGTTACACTGCAGCGCCAGAGAAACTGGTATAGGCATGTGTATTCAAATACAGAAATATTTAAACAGGCAGAATACGGCGCTGCGGTCGGCAACGCCTATAAAAGACAACAACAACTGCCTGGCGCAGTTGTTAGATGGTTTACTGCTGCTAAAATGGCAGGTTATCAAGATTTAAGTGAGTATGAACGTGCTGTTAAAGTCAGCGCACGAGTGATGGGACACAGCACCTCCGAGATAGCGATTATGTGGGGATTTTCCAGTACGAAAATGGTAATGGTAATGGAGAAAAGGGCATTGCAAATAAACCATGCAGCGGCCAGCTGAAGACATCTCTCACAAATGCCAATCGAGGACGGGCTGCCGGCCAGGGTGGCCGAGCGGTTCTAGGCGCTACAGTCTGGAACTGCGTGACCGCTACGGTCGCAGGTTCGAATCCTGCCTCGGGCATGGATGTGTGTGATGTCCTTAGTTTAGTTAGGTTTAATTAGTTCTAAGTTCTAGGGGACTGATGATAGTGCTCAGAGCCATTTGAACCATTTTTTTGAGGACGCGCTGGTGAAGTGATTCGAGGAGACAAGACGCATTAGAGATCACAGTCAACAGCGAAAGCTATGTAACGCACTTAAGAAACACACAATTTTTTCAGACTAGTTTTGTTGTCTGGGTTCAACGGCGTCGCAAATGTGTACAAGTACGTGGTGACTATGTTGATCGCTATTGTTGTGTAGAGGACAGTTTACTATGATCTGTACTAATTATGCTGTTATATGTTCAATATTAAATGCTTTATGATACGGGAGGTATTATTTTTTTATCCACTCTCGTAGTTTCTCATGCATCTCAATTTTTATGACGACGTATTTCATGAACTATGAGTCGTACCGTGATGTAATTTTTCAGATGCACTCAGTGATATACGTATTTGTGTACTGTGTGAAAAATGTATTACAAATAGAGTTGATAGTAAAGTAATAATGTTGCATGATGCTGAAGTTTTACTGATGAACAACAAAAATGTAGGAAGCGATGAATTTCTCCCCTTTCATCCTTTTGGGGGGAAGGTTAGCTAGAAAAAGTTTCGAAAAGGGTCGAAATTGTGTGTAAAGTTTGTTGGATGACAGTAAGCGCTCTTATTTTCAAATACTTAGTCATTTGCGCGCCGTTTGTTTCGCTTCCTCAAGACGTTCACACGGTTTATATCTTTAATACTTGGATTATCCCGTCGAACCTTTAACATAACATTACATTATACCTCTTAAACTGTAGATTATGACATCATCACAGATTTTTAAATCCGATCAATAATTAGAAGAAATACTGTAAATCAAATTTTTGTTTCCCCAGGAAGCTGTGACAGAGGCAACATGGAATTGCAAATGTGTGTGTGAATTCCTAAGGGACCAAACTGCTTAGGTCACCAATCCCTAGTCTTACACACTACTTAAACTAACTTAAACCAACGTATGCTAAGAACAACACACACACCCATGCCCGAGGGCGGACTTGAACCTCCGGAGGGAGGGGCAGCGCATGGAATTGCACTTGGTGCTTTTATCCGTTAACAATACAGAGCAGCAGAAAAAAACTCTATCGCAGCACAAAAAACGGCAATATGCTCCTCTTTATGGAAAGTCTCTGATTGAAAAGTGGAGTACCAGCAGCCTCATTCAACCATCCTCAGCACGTTACAAAATTTGCTCAAAAAGTTTGCTGTGCGAACATATTGGCTCTCTTTTTGACATGCATTTCACCTCTCACTCGCAAAAGCTCCCCTAACTGTAACTCGTTTGCAGCCACTAGTACATCGCTTTAAGTCTTTCACACCTATCCACTCTCACGTGTCCATTCTCTCTCATTCACCTCAATTCATTGCCATTATCTCTTTGTGTATCTCTGACCGTCACTGTCTCCTGTGTCATAACCACAAGTTCCTTTGAACTGTCATACTACTACCGTCTCTTCTCACTGTCATTGTTCCCTCAAAATGGTTCAAATGGCTCTGAGTACTACGGGACTTAACATCTGAGGTCATTAGTCTTAGAACTACTTAAACCTAACTAACTAAGAACTTCACACACATCCATGCCCGAGGCAGGATTCGAACCTGCGACCGTAGCGGTCGCGTGGTTCCGGACTGCAGCGCCTAGAACCGCTCGGCCACACGGGCCGGCCATTGTTCCCTCTTGCTCTCTCTTACTACCACCATGTTCTACTACTACTGCCTCTTATTGTCATTATTTCCTTCTTGTTCTCTCTTACTGCTACCGTTTCATCAATTAATTCTGTAGCTGTCTCTTCTGTCACTATCTCTCTCTTCCTCGTTGTGATGATCATAATGTCCCTCTCACCCACTTCCACTTTCTTCATTCCTCTCCCAATGGCTCTTGACCCCTTCACGCTTTTCCTAGCACTTCTCTGTCACTCTAGCGCGATCCTCCGAGCTCTAGCGGCAGCCAGGCGAACTACGTAGCCACTGGCGCTGTATGTAGCTGTGTCCCTTTGTTTCTCTTACACTGCAATTGTCTCCTTCATTGTTTCTATACACCAATCACCGTCCATCTTCCAGTATTTATTACCTATTCTGTCTCCCTCTCTCTCAGCATATAAAAAATCGAATACGTTCGCATGCCGAACTTTCTGGGAAAATATTTAATGGTACTGCGGGAGATAGAATAAGACAACTGGTTCCTCATTCTTCAGTCAGTCTTTTAAACAGGAGCGAATTCACTTCTTTCGTGCTCCAATAGGAGCTGTTCGCTTCTTTTCCCGTCCCACAGCGGGACAGGTCACTCATATGAAAAGAACATTATGGGTCAGTAAAATTTTGCTAGTTTACTTACGTGAAATTGAAATAACGCAAAACTAATTTTACATCTCACACCGGATTTCGTGACCACAAGAATTTTGCATGTGCTGCAGCATTACAACACTCGGTTCCCAGAACCCTTCTCATTATAACGGGGGCACTTTACAGGATATTTCTTCGTGCTACGACTTTTTGTAAAATACGTTTTCGCCTCACACCGGATTTTACGTTCGTATTTTACATGCAGAAGTAGGGTAAATTCGAATCTATGTATCTTGAAAATGGATGAAGATATCAAGAAAATCTTCAATGTTCTTAGGAATACATTGTAAAAATTACGCCCATTTACTGAGCATAGGTGTCTTGGAATCTGTGACTCGATTTTAGTATTCAAAAAGCACGTTTTTGGGGTGTTTGTCAATAAGGAAAAAGATTTTTGAGAACGGGAAGATCCTTGCCACGGTTCGTGACAGCGCCTCCCGTCGTTGGTTCGAGTCCTCCCTCGGGCATGGGTGTGTGTGTTGTCCTTAGCGTAAGTTAGCTTAAGTTAGATTAATACGTGTGTAAGACTAGGAATCGATGAACTCAGCAGTTTCGTCCCATAGAACATTACCACAATATTTCCAAAAATTCCAGGTATGAAGTTAAAATTTGAGCAATTTTCTGCCATTATTTATTATTTCACCTGACACCGAATTCTACCTGTACTCGTAACCTAACTTTGAACCTCTGTGTCTCGGAAACGGATAAAGATATCGATAAAATTTTCAAGATTTCTCGAGATCGGAATCTTACGAGAACAGCGAAGCAGTTTCAGCTATTTGCTGCACATTACCGTCTTAGAATCCGCGGCCCGATTTGGTATGAAAAAATCGTAAACAACGCATTCTTGAGGTTCTCTAAGGAACGACGCGTGATCTAAAAATTTTGAATCTCTCTGTATTTCGGAAAGGGTTAAAGATACGAAGAAAATTTGCAATATAATGTAAGGAACATATTGAAACAAATCAGGCATTGTCTGCGCATAGCCGTCTTAGAATCAGTGGCTCAGTTTTGGTACGAAAAAATTGTAAAACTGCCCATGAACTAATGATGCCTCTATGAGACCCTTAAGGGCCGCAGTAGACCACATTAGATGGGAAAAGAACCAGCACATTTTCTCCATTTGCGTAAGCAAGAGGAAGTGTGCAGTATTCATACTTTAGCCGGCCGTTGTGGCCGAGCGGTTCGGCGCTTCAGTCCGGAACCGCGCTGCTGCTACGGTCTCAGGTTCGAATCCTGCCTCGGACATGGATGTGTGTGATGTCCTTAGGTGAGTTAGGTTTTGAAACTTCCCCTTAGAAAAATTAATGAATGACTGTGCTGATAAACCTCTTACATTATTTGCTTTTCAAACAGCTGAGCAAAACTGAACGTACTCAGACATTACTCTCTTTACTTATTCTGATCAACACTAAACTGACACACAATATTTTTAGCGCAACACAATCTTACTTTCAAAAACCTCTACAAAAGAATGGCCCTGACTAACATTAACCTATACCTTTCACAAATCACTTACCTCACAAAAATCTTCCTTACTCGAACTACTGCAATACAGCGAGCGCCACTACTGCCAGCTAAATAAAAGATTCAAACTACTGAAGGCACTAACTACTGACAGGCATAGTTAGCAAATGAAAGATTTTGATAGAGAACAAACAATGTATTTATCTTAATAGTGTTCAAAATTCATAATATATATATCAGTTCATAACATCCAGTCTTACAAATTTACTGTCTCTGATGGACACACGTCCAGATCATGCGCTCTCAAAACTCCGCCATTTCTCTCCCCCACCCACCACTTCTGGCGGCTGACCTCCAACTGCACAACGCTACGCGCTGTTAACAGCCAACTGCCCAACACTACAATAGCGAATATTACAACAATGACAACCAGCTACAGAGTGCACATAGCACATCCAGTGATTTTCATACAGAGCGCTACGTGGCGTTAGCAATATAAAACCTAAACAGCCTACTTACAGTTTAAGTAGTTCCAAGTTCTAGGGGACTGATGACCTCAGATGTTAAGTCCCATAGCGCTTAGAGCGATTCATACTTTGACCCTTTGCTGTAGGACAGCGTCACTAAAATGATGCTTCTGCTGGGTACACAAGTGGTCCCCAGCTCAAGGGCTGCTCAGAACACCTGACCCTACCTTTCTATCGTCAAGGGTACCCGAGATATCAGCTCCAGAAAATCCCATTTTTACTCGCGGCAGTTTGGAACTTATTAGGTAGCGCATGCTGTCTCATGCTTACCGATGCAGTTGGCAAGCAGAGGCCAAATAAGCACAAAAACACGAACTGGTATCGTGTGACGCCCGCCACACTGTTCCCCGCAGGCCGGGATATTTGGCGTGGAGCGGCGCGGGCATAATGTAAACAGAACGGGCGCCCCCCCTCCATACGGAGCGCAGTCACGGCGCGCTGGCTGCTGGCTGCAGGCGAGCGAGTGCCCGCGATCCGTCACGTCGCGGCCCCTCATGGGTAATGCAGGCCGCGCCCGGCCACATCTGTCCAAGGACACGGTGCCCGGGGCGCTAAATTTCAAGTAAATCCCACAGTCGGCAAGGCCAGCGCGGGACTCCGCCCCCGAGGGAAACGGGAGCAGTCCAGTCGTCTCCTGCGCTGGCGTCCCTCCGTCTCGCTCTGGCGGAGCCCGCCACAGGCACGCCCGCTGCAGGAATGCACTGGGAAGGCCGCCGGTTCGATACATGATCCCGACACGATGCTCCGCAAAATAAATCACATTCTGATGAAGCCCGCGAGAGTACTCGCACGGAGTTCGAACTTTCACCTTCGGTTCTCTTCTAATATGGGAAAAGATACTGCAACAGAACCTGCCAAATATACAGAATTCCGTGGTACAGCTCTGCGTATGTTAGCCCAATACTTAGCCATGTCTGTAACTTTTCCTTTCGAAATGGGGAGTTTCCTAACCGATTACAGTATCAGTACATCTACATCTACGTTTATACTCCGCAAGCCACCCAACGGTGTGTGGCGGAGGGCACTTTACGTGCCACTGTCATTACCTCCCTTTCCTGTTCCAGTCGCGTATGGTTCGCGGGAAGAACGACTGCCGGAAGGCCTCCGTACGCGCTCGAATCTCTCTAATTTCACATTCGTGATCTCCTCGGGAGGTATAAGTAGGGGGAAGCAATACAGGGTGTTACAAAAAGATACGGCCAAACTTTCAAAAAATGGCTCTGAGCACTATGGGGATTTAACATCTGAGGTCATCAGTCCCCTAGAACTCAGAACTACTTAAACCTAACTAACCTAAGGGCATCACACACATCCATGCCCGAAGCAGGATTCGAACCTGCGACCGTAGCGGTCGCGCGGTTCAAGACTGATGCGCCTAGAACCGCTCGGCCACTCCGGCCGGCCCGAACTTTCAGGAAACATTCCTCATACACAAAGAAAGAAAATGTGTTATGTGGACGTGTGTCCTGAAACGCTTACTTTCCATGTTAGAGCTCATTTTAATACTTCTCTTCAAATCACATTAATCATGGAATGGAAACACACAGCAACAGAGCGTACCGGCGTGACTTCAAACACTTTTTTACAGGAAATGTTCCAAATGTCCACCGTTACCGACGATACATGCATCCACCCTCCGTCGCATGGAATCCCTGATGCGCTGATGCAACCCTGGAGAACGGCATATTGTATCACAGCCGTCCACAATACGAGCACGAAGAGTCTCTACATTTGGTACCAGGGTTGCGTAGACAAGAGCTTTCAAATGCCCCCATAAATGAAAGTCAAGAGGGTTGAGGTCAGGAGAGCGTGGAGGCCATGGAATTGGTCCGCCTCTACCAATCCATCGGTCACCGAATCTGTTGTTGAGAAGCGTACGAACTCTCCGACTGAAATGTGCAGGAGCTCCATCGTGCATGAACCACATGTTGTGTCGTACTTGTAAAGGCACATGTCCTAGCAGCACAGGTAGAGTATCCCGTATGAAATCATGATAACGTGCTCCATTGAGCGTAGGTGGAAGAACATGGGGCCCAATCAAGACATCACCAACAATGCCTGCCCAAACGTTCACAGAAAATCTGTGTTGATGACGTGATTGCACAATTGCGTGCGGATTCTCGTCAGCCCACACATATTGATTGTGAAAATTCACAATTTGATCACGTTGGAATGAAGCCTCATCTGTAAAGGGAACATTTGCACTGAAATGAGGATTGACACATTGTTGGATGAACCATTCGCAGAAGTGTACCCGTGGAGGCCAATCAGCTGCTGATAGTGCCTGGACACGCTGTACATGGTACGGAAACAACTGGTTCTCCCGTAGCACTTTCCATATAGTGACGTGGTCAACGTTACCTTGTACAGCAGCAACTTCTCTGACGCTGACATTAGGGTTATCGTCAACTGCACGAATAATTGCCTCGTCCATTGCAGGTGTCCTCGTCGTTCTAGGTCCTCCCCAGTCCCGAGTCATAGGCTGGAATGTTCCGTGCTCCTTAAGACGCCGATCAATTGCTTCGAACGTCTTCCTGTCGGGACACCTTCGTTCTGGAAATCTGTCTCGATACAAACGTACCGCGCCAAGGCTATTGCCCCGTGCTAATCCATACATTAAATGGGCATCTGCCAACTCCGAATTTGTAAACATTGCACTGACTGCAAAAACACTAACCTGTTGATGCTACGTACTGATGTGCTTGATGCTAGTATTGTAGAGCAATGAGTCGCATGTCAACACAAGCACCGAAGTCAACATTACCTTCCTTCAATTGGGCCAACTGGCGGTGAATCGAGGAAGTACAGTACATACTGACGAAACTAAAATGAGTTCTAACATGGAAATTAAGCGTCCACATAACATCTTTTCTTTATTTGTGTGTGAGGAATGTTTCCTGAAAGTTTGGCCGTACCTTTTTGTAACACCCTGTATATTCGATACCTCATCCAGAAACGCACCCTCTCGAAACCTGGACAGCAAGCCACACCGCGATGCAGAGCGCCTCTCTTGCAGAGTCTGCCACTTGAGGTTGCTAAACATCTCCGCAACGCTATCACGCTTACCAAATAACCCTGTGACGAAACGCGCCGCTCTTCTTTGGATATTCTCTATCTCCTCCGTCAACCCGATCTGGTACGGATCCCATGCTGATGAACAATACTCAAGTATAGGTCGAACGAGTGTTTTGTAAGCCACCTCCTTTGTTGATGGACTACATTTTGTAAGGACTCTCCCAATGAATCTCAACCTGGTACCCGCCTTACCAACAATTAATTTTATATGATCATTACACTTCAAATCGTTCCGCACGCATACTCCCAGATATTTCACAGAAATAAAGCTACTTGTAGTAGTGAAGCTACTTTATAAAAAGGAGAAAGGGATAATGTAGCCATAGATGTTAGCTAAAGTTATTGGAAATACTGTATATACAAAGGTATCTGATCATTTCAATTCGTAACTTGCTATCAAATGAACCTTTTGGTTTTAGAAGCGTTTTTTTTCTGTTGGGCTCTGGATTAAATAAAATGTTGCGAACTCTAAGCATCTTCTTTTATTTAACTAAGGTGTTCGATTGGGTTGATCACAAACTATTACTGCAGAAGTTTGACTTTCATAGAATACGCGGAGGAGTTCACAATAGGTTCACCTTTTACTTTACGAGCAGCAGCATAAGGTAACTCTCTGTAGTACTGAGAATGGCTACGACATGCAGTCCCGATGGAGCGCACTTTACTGGAGGGGGTGGGGGGGGGGGGTGCCCCAGGGGTTGGTGCTGGTGAGTGGTGAGGACGCTACTGTTTCTTATTGACAGAAAAACAGACACTTTGATTACACAAAGTGGGCATATGATTAGTGAGACTGAACTATTTAAATTACCAGTGGTTCAGATAGATAGTAAGCTGTCAATGGGAAGCACATGTTCAGGAAGTCATTCAAAAAGTAAGTGCTGCTTTATTTACGATTAGAACAGTATGTGAAATCAGTGATACTTCAACAAGAAAAGTAGTAAAGTAGTCTAATTTGCTTATTTTCATCCACTTATGACGTATGGTATTATTTTTTGAGGTAACTGTTCTGATTCAAAAAGGGCATGTTTGGCTCAGAAACAGGCGGTTCGAGCAGTATGTTTTGTACGTTCGCGGACATTTCGTCGGCCTCTGTTCAGTAGTCTGGGATTTCTGACACTGGCCTCTCAATGCATATTTTATATAACGTCGTTTGTTGTTGACAATATCAGCTTATTCCAAAGAGTTAGAAACTTTCACTCAGTTCATACCAGGCAGAAATACGAGGGTTGGAACTTTAATAGTGCCAACTATTTATTTACAGCTAGTAAAAAATAGATACGTGTTTCAAAGTAGTCACCAGCATTGTGTATATCCCGTTGCTAGCGATGTGGAAGTCGTAGGATACTCTTAGCAGTGCCAGTTGTGTTAACAGCTCGAGTGGCGCTGTCTATTGCCCGACGAATTCGTAGCATCTCTGAAGTGAATGCCGTGAAGTGTTTCCTTCAGTTTAGCAATCGAGTTCAACTTACGACGGCTTATGTCAGGGGAGTGGAGTAGGTGGTGTAGCACTTAGCAGCCCCATCAGTCAGACAAATCAGTAACAGCTTGCACTGTACGTGCTTGAGCATTGTGCTGCAAACTGATGGTCAGGTCCCGCAGAAAGTGTCATTACTTCTGTCTCTAAGCTGGTCGTAGGTTGTGTTCCAAAAATGAACAGCAAAGAGACAGAAGTGATGACACTTTCTGCAGGACCTGACCATTATTTTGCAGGACCATGCTCAAGCACGTACAGTGCAAGCTGTTACTGATTTGTCTGACTGATGGGACTGCTAAGTGAAACACTACCCACTGCACTCCCCTGAGTTAAGCCCTCGTAAGTTCAACTTGATTTCTAAACGGAAGGAAACACTTCACGGCATTCGCTTCAGAGCTGCTACAAATTCGTCGGGCAATAGACCGCACCGCTCGAACTGTCAACACAACTGGCACTGCTAAGAGTACCCTACGACTTCCACATCCCTTTCAGCGGGTTATACACAATGCTGGTGACTACTTTGAAGGTAAGTAAAACTTTGAAACACGTATCTATTTTGTACGAGCTGTAAATAAATAGCTGCCACTATTTTAAAGTTCCAACCCTCGTACAATCTGCATTTGGAACGCACTTCCTTGACTCTTGCGCAAAAAATGGTTCAAATGGCTCTGAGCACTATGGGACTTAACATCTATGGTCATCAGTCCCCTAGAACTTAGAACTACTTAAACCTAACTAACCTAAGGACATCACACAACACCCAGCCATCACGAGGTAGAGAAAATCCCTGACCCCGCCGGGAATCGAACCGACTCTTGCGCAGAAAGCCGTGCAGTATACTGCTGCATCCATTTTCAATAAGCTGCCACAAGAATTCAAACGTCTTAGTTGTAATCCAGTACTTTCATATCCAAGCTGAAGAGTTTGCTCATGGCTCACTCCTATTCTGTCGAAGAATTAATGGAAAAATTAAAAAAAGTTAAGGTGATTCCTGTGTTCCGATGTTCATTATGTTTGTTTAAACTTGCGGCTTGTCGTCTATGTAGGATTCGTATAGGTTTTATTTTATCTGTTATTACTCTAGTGTTACAATTTCATGTACTGACTCGTTCCATGACCTTGGAGACTTCCTCGCTCCTTAGTTTAGTCCTACAGAACATGACACATGGAATAAAAAAATAAGAATCGATGAAAATGCAAATTGCCATAAGCACATAGAATATACGAGGTGTGTGTGAAAAGCAATGAGACTAATGTTTTATCTAACGAAGTTTTAATTTTTTTTCAAACTACCTTATTGTCCCCTTCAAATTAGTTCTCTTTGGAAGCTACACAGTGGTGGAGTCATTCTTTCCCAATCTTGGTAGCAGGGCTGAAAGGCTTCAACTGGTAGCTCCTTTAACATGTCGGTCACATTCCTTTGAATGTTCTCCAGAGTGACTAAATGACATCGTTTTAAGACACTTTTCAATTTCGGTAAAGCATCCGATGAGGAAGACGACTGTGGAAAAACAGGAATGCATTTTATTTCAGTGATGGAGGAGAGTGTCGGTGTGCCACTCCTCAAATCGCCGCTTTGTCTCAGGATCGTACCCAAAAATCCATTATTCTTCGTCAGTAGTCACATGGCTGAACCATTCATGTTCGTTTTTAATCCTCTCAAGAAGATCAAGGCACACGTTTCTTCGAAATGGCTCAAATGGCTCTGAGCACTATGGGACCTAACATCTGAGGTCATCAGTCCCCTAGAACTTAGAACTACTTAAACCCAACTAACCTATGGACAGCACACACATCCCTGTCCGAGGCAGGATTCGTACCTGCGACCGTAACAGCCGCACGGTTCCAGACTGAAGCGCCTAGAACCGCTCGGCCACACCGGCCGGCCACGTTTCTTCGCTTTTCCACCTGCCTAGCTGTGAGGTTTTTCGGCACCATTTTGGCACAAACGCTTCGCATACGCAAAACGTCGATCAAAATTTGGTGCACGGTGAAAGTGTTAAAGTTTAACAGGTCATCCATCATCCTTATTGTTAAACGTCGGTCTGGTCTCAAAAGAGAACGCATACTATCAATATTTTCGTCGGTTTTTGAAGTTGAAGGTCTCCCTGAGCGAGGTTCATCTTCAACGTGATCTCCGCTCTCCAAAAATTATTTGTGCCAGCTAAAAACGTATGCTCTTGATAAAGAACTTTTATCACAGGACTGTTCAACTTTCCAAAGGTGACATCACGGGATTGCCCAAGTTTAACACAAAAGTTGATGGCATAATGCTGCTCTAAATTTTACTGTTCCATTTCTATAACACGCAAGAAAAACACAACTTCAGTGATGGCGCTTTCAAAAATCAAGTGATGGGTGTACGCAGCTGAAACTCTGACTGAGCATCTGTCAAGGATGAACACGCCGGACCGCACAAGCAGAACCACACAGTGTTGTCAGGTCGCTGGGAGTGTTGTCTGTCTCATTACTTTTCTCACACACCTCGTATATGTAAATTCGGATCAAGTTTATGCATGCCGCAGAGTCTAAGCTACCTACAAAACATAAATATTACGATATTTCATTCGACATTAAATTACGACATAATTTTTGGGAGCTGTACCACCAAATCAAACACTGGTAGAGTATTTAAAATGTACAAAGAAAGGGCAATAAGAACGACAGCCAACCTTAAATGGAGAGAATCATGTTGATCAGCATTTAAAGCACTTAAAACGCTATCAAGCTTATACGTATGTGAATTCTTACGCTGGACAGAATTCAGATATGTTCTCGACATTCAAGATATCAAGACAGAACACAACTATGCCACAAAGAAACGAAACTTGTTCCATGAAATTCAAATAAAAGTCATACTATGCAGGACCAACAGCCTAAGAAACATTCCATTCAAACTTGAGAAAGAAACGATATGAATATTTTCAAAATATGTCTCAAAGCATTTTAATAGGAAACTGTTAGTATAATATAAATTATTTTATCCAGATGACAGTGTAAGATAAATTATAATATATTAATGTGTATGAAATGTGATGTATACATAAAACACAAAATATTTTCTTAAAAAGTGAGGTTGAGAGTCTCAAACGTACAGAAATACTTTGGTGTGTGAAACTGTGGGACGAAAGTAACTTTCACCTGATGTATCGGTACCAAGTTAATGTCTGTTGAAGCTTCGAGCATTCATACAAGGAAGTGCTGCGATATAGTAGAGAAGGGGAGGAAGCAGTGTTGTCTAGACTGCCGCTGTTCGGTTTCGGGCCATCTGCTCGATTTGATGGCTTGGTCGCCGTAGTGACAGGGGCTGCAGAAGCTGACCTATCGGCATCGGTGAATGTAGGGACGACGATGATATTCCGATACCATGAGGTAGTGGCTTTAACTATCAGACTTAGAGTCTAGAACTGTAGCTCTCAACAGTTCGACGACTCAGAGCTAGGACATGGTCATTTGTGGCACTGACGTTGGGGGACTCCGACATTTATCTGAACACGACTCACGACCAGATCAAAAAGTCCGTATGCCTTTAACCATGTGTCTACAACCTGCACTCGTGCGGTCATGACGTACACTGATGAGTCAAAACATTATGACCTCCTGCTTAATAGTGTGTTTGTCCGTCTTTGGAACGATATATACCACTGATTCTGCATATCAGGGATCCGAAAGTTTGTTGGCAGGTTTGTGGAGGTATGTGGTATAACACAACTACGCAGAGGTCATGTAATTGCGTAAATAACGGGCCGTGGATTTGCGTAAGCTTTGATGGCGCCCGATAACGAGCAAGATAGGCTCCATAGTATTTACTTAGTATTGACATCGCCGAGACAACAACGTCAGTTCACTACAGTGCTCCTCAAACAAAATGTAGCACGGTTCTGGCTCCGAGACACGGACAGTTAAACCGCTGAAAGATGACATCGCCATCGGGGAAGGTACCAAGCATTAAGCGATGCAGGTGGTGCTCAGCTGTCAGCGTGCCTTCGATTACCACCACAGAGCAGCTCCCACCAGCCTCCACCTGTTGCACGCTGCACGTTTCGAGCCGCCGTTCACCTCGATGACGACCATAGACCTAGCGTAACAAATATGTGATTCGCTTGGAGAGCTGAGACGTTTCCAATGATCGACGGTCGAATCTCGATGGTCCCGTTCCCATTGCAATGGTAACTGACGATGTCGTTGGATTAACAATTGAACACGTGAGGGAGGTCTGCTGCGGCGCTCCATGTTCAACAACGTTCGATGAACGGTGTCCTCCGAAATACTTGTGCGTGCACCAGCATTGTGCTCTTTCGGTAGAGATGCCACAGATCACCGTCTTTCCTACTTTACAGAGCAGACTGGACTCCGACCTCAAAGTTCTGTGAAGAGTCGTCGACGTCTAACCATTTAGCCCCTATCGGTAGTTTCACTATCCTCCTACCTCTTTACGTAGATTCTCACGACAGTAGAAGATGAATATTCTATCAGTTTCACCGTTTCCGAGATACTCGTTCACTGGCTATGCGTAATAACAACCTGCCCTTTGTCAAAATCGTCTGTCTCAATGGATTTCCCCATTCGCAGCCTGTATCTTCTCTCGGGTGATTTCACGTCAGTATCTACTCCGCTTACAAAAATGGCTCTGAGCACTATGGGACTTAACTGCCTAGATCATCAGTCCCCTAGAACTTAGAACTACTTAAACCTAACTAACCTAAGGACGTCACACACATCCATGCCCGAGGCAGGATTCGAACCTGCGACCGTAGCGGTCGCGCGGTTCCAGACTGTAGCGCCTAGAACCACTCGGCCACCCTGGCCGGCTACTCCGCTTACATATTTTTGTTATCGCGTCACCTGCCCGCAACGCCACCAGGAGGATCAATCGTCGCGGTGGACAGTGTTCATAATGTCTTGGTTCATCAGTGCATGTTCCCGTACAGGGCAGACATTTTCAATTGAGAATTCTTTGCCCGATGTCGGCGGATAAATACGATATTACAGCCTGTGTCGCTCATAAGTACGGTGCAAAGACACTGGACGACTACAACCGTTGTGGAATACTTGAAATGTATTCTCATTTCCGAATATGGACAACCATGAGGTGTACAATGGAATGACCGCAATGAAAATTTGTCCCGGACGGGGACACGAACACGACTTTGTCGATTATCGCGTGCGTGAAAGAAAGAATCTGATGTAACAGAGAGCATCAAAAGGAGTACAGGGATTAGCGAACACTGAGTTGTCGTAGCGAGACTGAATATTGTAACCCCCAAATCCTCCAAAAGTAAACGAAAAATGTACCTATTCATAAAAGCAGATAAAGATTCACTTCACGCCTTCCTGATAGAAAATCTCCACTCCTTCCAAATTAACGATGTAAGGGTGGACCCCCTCCCCCTGAACCATGGACCTTGTCGTTGGTGGGGAGGCTTGCGTGTCTCAGCGATACAGACAGCCGTACCGTAGGTCGAACGACAACAGAGGGGTGTCTGTTGAGAGGCCAAACAAACATGTGGTTTCTGAAGAGGGGCGGCAGCAGGCAACAGCCTGGATGATTGACTGATCTGGCCTTGTAACGTCTACCAAAACGGCCTTGCTGTGCTGGTACTGCGAACGGCTGAAAGCAATGGGAAACTACAACCGTAATTTTCCCCTATGACGTGCAGCTGTACTGTACAGTTAAGTGATGATGGCATCCTCTAGAGTAAAATATTCCGAAGGTAGAGTAGTCCCATATTTGTATCTCCAGGCGGGGAGTATTCAGGAGGACGTTGTCATCAGGAGAAACAAATCTGCTACGGTTCGGAGCGTGGAATGTCAGATCTCTTAATCGGACAGGTAGGTAAGAAAATTTAGAAAGGGAGATAGATAGGTTAAAGTTATAGTGGGAATTAGTACAGTTCGGTGGCACGAGGATCATGACTTCTGGACCGAAGACTACAGAGTTGTAAATAAGATATTAAATAGGGTTAATGCAGCAGTAGATTCAAAAATGTGTTAAAGAAAGAACGCGGATACACTACTATGAAGAGCATAGTGAACGCAAAATTGTAGTCAAGATAGACGCCAATCCGAAACCTACCACATTAGCACAAGTTTATATCTCAACTAGATCTGCAGATGAGGAGGAGATTAAGGAAATGTATTATGAGATAAAAGAAATTATATAGACAGCTAAGGGAACCGAAAATTTAATAGTCACGGGGGACTGGAATTCGATAGTAGGAAAAGAAAGAGAAGGAAAAGTAGTAGGTGAATATGGATTGGAGGAAAGGAACGAAAGGGGAAGCCATCTGGTAAAATTTTGCACATAGAATAATTTAATCATAGCTAAAATTTGGTTTAGAATCATGAGATAAGGTTGTATACGTGGAAGAGACCTGGAGACACTGTAAGGTTTCAGAGTGATTATATAATGAAACTTCCTGGCAGATTAAAACTGTGTGCCCGACCGAGACTCGAACACGGGACCTTTGCCTTTCGCGGGCAAGTGCTCTGCCATCTGAGCTACCGAAGCACGACTCACGCCCGGTACTCACAGCTTTACATCTGCCAGTATCTCGTCTCCTACCTTCCAAACTTTACAGAAGTTTACCGGGCGTGAGTCGTGCTTCGGTAGCTCAGATGGTAGAGCACTTGCCCGCGAAAGGCAAAGATCCCGAGTTCGAGTCTCGGTCGGGCACACAGTTTTAATCTGCCAGGAAGTTTCATATCAGCGCACACTCCGCTGCAGAGTGAAAATCTCATTCTGATTATATAATGATTAGACAGAGGTTTAGGAAATAGATTTTAAATTGTAAGACTTTTCCAGCGGTAGATGTGGATTCTGACCACAATTTATTGGTTATTAACTGCAGATTAGAAATGAAGAAACTGAAATATGCAGAAATTTAAGGAGATGGGACCTGGATAAACTGAAAGGACCAGAGGTCATAGAGGGTTTCAGAGGAGCAGTAGGGAAAGAAATACAAAAGAAAAAAAATGGGTAGCTCTGAGCGATGAAATAGTGACGACAGCAGAGGATCAAGTAGGTAAAAAGACGAGTGTAAGTAGGAATCCTTGGGTAACACAAGATGCATTATGTGATCAAAAGTATCCGGACACCTACAAGAACATACGTTTTTCATACTAGGTGTATTGTACTGCCACCTATTGCCAGGTACTCCATATCAGATCCACTATGTGATCAAAAGTATCCGGACACTCACAGGAATGTACGTTTTTCATATTAGGTGTATTGTACTGCTATATCGTATCAGAGACCTCAGTAGTCATCGTGAGAGCAGAATGGGGCGCTCTGCGGAACTCATGGACTTTCAACGTGGTCTGGTGATTGGGTGTTACTTATGTCATACGCCTGTACGTGAGATTTCCACACTCCTATACATCCCTAAGTCCACTGCTTCCGATGTGATGGTGAAGTGGAAACGTGAAGGGACACAAACAGCACAAAAGCGTACAGGCCAACCTCTTTTGCTAAAAGACAGAGACCGCCGTCAGTTGAAGAGGGTCGTAATGAGTAACAGGCAGACATTTAGGCAGACCATCAACAGGAATTCCAAACTGCAACAGGATCCACTGCAAGTACTATGACACTTAGGCGGGAGGCGAGAACCTTGGATTTAGTGGTCGAGCGGCTGCCCATAAGCCACACATCCCGCCGGAAATGCTAAATGACGCCTCGCTTGGTGGAAGGGGCGTAAACATTGAACCATTGAACAGTGGAAGAACGTTGCTTGGAGTGACCAATCACAGTACACAATATGGCGATTCGATGGCAGGGTGTGGGTATGGCGAATGCCCGGTGAAACGTCATCTGCCAGCGTGCGTAGCGCCAGCAGCAAAATTCGGAGGCGGTGGTCTTATGGCGTGGTCGTGTTTTTCATGGAGGGGGCTTGGACCCCTTGTTGTTTTGCGTGACGTTATCGTAGCACAGGCATGCATTGATGTTTTAAGCACCTTCTTCCTTCCGACTGTTGAAGAGCAATTCGGTAAGGGCGACTGCATCTTTCAACACGATCGAGCAGCTGTTCATAATGCACCGCCTGTGGCGGAGTGGTTACAAGACGATAACATCTCTGTAATGGACTGCCCTGCACAGAGTCCTGACCTGAATCCTACAGAACACCTTTGGGATGTTGTGGAACGCCGACTTCGTGCCAGGTCTCAGCGACCGACATCGATACCTCTCCTCAGTGCAGCACTCCGTGAAGAATGGGCTGCCATTCCCCCTGAAACCTTCCAGCACCCGATTGAACGTATGGTTGCGAGAGTGGAAGCTGTCATCACGGCTAAGGGTGGGCCAACCTTACTGAATTCCAGCACTGCCGATGGAGGACGCCACGAAGTTGTAAGTCATTTTCAGAGAGGCGTCTGGATACTTTTGATCACATACTGTATATCGAATTTAATCGATGAAAGGACAAAATATAAAAAATGCAATAAAGGAAGCAGGTGAAATGGAATACAAACGTCTAAAAATGTGACTGACAGGAAGTGCAAAAATGACTAAGCAGGAATCGCCAGAGGACAAATGTAAGGACGAATAAGCATATATCATACGGGTAAGATATATGCTGCCTACAGGAAAACTAAAGACACATTTGGAAAAAAGAAAAACACCTGTATGAATATCAAGAGCTCAGATGGAAAACCAGTCCTAAGCAATCAAGGGAAAGCAAAAAGTTGGAAGGAGTATCTAGAGAGTCTAAATAAGGGAGATGAACTTGAGTGCAATATTATGGAAGTGGAAGAGGATGTAGAGGAAGATGAGAAGGGAGGGCCGCGAGAGCAGACGATATTCCGTCAGAAGTACAGACAGCCTTTGGAGAGCTAGCCATGACAAAACTCTTCCATCTAATGAACAAGACGTATGAGACAGGCGAAATACCCTCAGACTTCAAGAAAAATGTAATAATCCCAATTCCAAAGAAAGCTGGTGCTGACTGTGTGGAAGCGTGCTTTTGTTAATTTTCTCAGTATTCGAATTTCTGTAACTTATCACTACGTTCAACTATCTTCGATTTACTCTCAAACCATATTCTGTACTCATTAGACGTTCGTACCATTCAACATGTACAGTGACTCTTCTTTCACTGAGAATAGCAACATCAATGAATCTTATAACTGATTTTTTTTCAAACTGAATTTTAATTTCACTCTTGAAACTTCCTTTTATTTCTGTCATTGCTTCTACGATTGAACAGTACGGGTGAAATGAAACTTCCTGGCAGATTAAAACTGTGTGCCCGACCGAGACTCGAACTCGGGACCTTTGCCTTTCGCGGGCAAGTGCTCTACCAACTGAGCTACCGAAGCACGACTCACGCCCGGTACTCACAGCTTTACTTCTGCCAGTACCTCGTCTCCTACCTTCCAAACTTTACAGAAGCTCTCCTGCGAACCTTGCAGAACTAGCACTCCAGAAAGAAAGGATATTGCGGAGACATGGCTTAGCCACAGCCTGGGGGATGTTTCCAGAATGAGATTTTCACTCTGCAGCGGAGTGTGCGCTGATATGAAACTTCCTGGCAGATTAAAACTGTGTGCCCGACCGAGACTCGAACTCGGGACCTTTGCCTTTCGCGGGCAAGTGCTCTACCAACTGAGCTACCGAAGCACGACTCACGCCCGGTACTCACAGCTTTACTTCTGCCAGTACCTCGTCTCCTACCTTCCAAACTTTACAGAAGCTCTCCTGCGAACCTTGCAGAACTAGCACTCCTGAAAGAAAGGATATTGCGGAGACATGGCTTAGCCACAGCCTTGGGGATGTTTCCAGAATGAGATTTTCACTCTGCAGCGGAGTGTGCGCTGATATGAAACTTCCTGGCAGATTAAAACTGTGTGCCCGACCGAGACTCGAACTCGGGACCTTTGCCTTTCGCGGACAAGTGCTCTACCAACTTTTTTTTTTTTTTTTTTTTTTTTGAACAAAGTGTATATCATTGCTAGGCTGCCGTAGCGCAATATAAGAAATGAAATGTGTTCTTGAGGGTTTTTTTTTTTTTTATTTTTTTGGGCCAGTAAACAGAATTTTTTTATGGTGCACAAAAGACTATCACATCATCATTGAAGGAAGGTTGCTCTGCGAGAGAACGGAAATGTGAAAGCGAAAAAGGGAAAGAAAAATGCCTTCTGCATTGGTGAGCATCTGAATAGTATCGTAAAATTCCGACAAGTACTAAAGTCCCAGGAAGCAAATGGGATTCATACATACAGGTCACTGGCAACCTCTGCGATCCGAAAGAGTGTATTTGAAGCATTTAACCGTTAATTATGATGTTCAGCATATTTCCAAATATCCTCCTGTAGTCACAATGTTGTCTCATTTTAAAGTGTTCAATTTCTATGTAAGAATAATAGTCGAGGAAAGTAGCATGCCTATTCTGCATAATAAACGATGCTGTGTGGCCCATGATCCACGTTGCAGCGTTGTTTTTTGCTCGTGGATATCTCAGTTTTTGTGGCTGAATGATCTCTAAAAGGTCTATACCACAGGGCGTCGTACGGTCTATCATCGACAATCGTTGACGAAGAAATGTAGTAATTTCTCCTGCATGTCCGCACGTGAACCTATGAAGAAGCGTATCGACCTTTCCGCATGTGTCACAGTTGGGCGTTGGATGAAGGCCAATTTTATGTAGCTTTTCATTCGTTGCTACTTTATCGTTGACTGTTAGATACCAGTCGGCTATGACGCGTGACGGTAACACGTCGCTGTGCACATTCCGCCATACTATACTCCAATGTGTATGTGGATGTTTTTCTTCGAGACGATTCCTGTGGTTTGTTGTCGTGAGAAGGCCATAAAGCTTCCTGTTCGTCAGGCTTCCGTTATCGACGATGTTGTGTCGAATGTAGCTCATTTCCATGTAGTACAGTCGCACATGTCGGTAAGAAAGTGGAATGCCGGCGATATTAACGGGTGGGTCAAGGCTATGAGGCTTCCACCGCTGAATGAGGTTTGTGATGATACTGGTCCTCCGGGTACGGAACTCCTTCCTGATGCGATTTAGGAGCAGGGTGACACACTTTTTGTGTACTTTAATGAGGTGAAGGCCACCTTTGAACGGAGGTAAGGCTAAGGTATCGAATTGAACTTTGAAAATGTGCCCCCTAATAAGAAACCAACATAACGCTTGTTGTATACTCTTGGCTAGATGGTCGGAGATTGGAAGAATTTGCGCCAAATAAGTCATCTTGCTCGTAATGGCGATCTCGATGGCCTTAACTTTCTGTAGTATGTTCAAGTCACGGTCGGAGTGAAGTACCAAAGCAGCACGTAATTTATTAAGTTGTGTGACCAGTTCTTCGTCAGGAATTTGTCTGATTTGGCCTCAAAAGTAACACCGAGGGTTGTGTGAGAATCCTTGACCTTGCACCAGGTAACATGGGATATGTCTCCGATACCGCCACCGATCTGCAAAGCTGTGGTTTTAGTTCTATTGAGTATTGCTCCTGAAAGAAACGTGAATGTGTGTAAAAGAGTTTCAGCTGACAGAAGTTGTTGCGATGATGACACAGTGACGCATACATCGTCAGCATACGGAATGCATGGGATAGTGACAGACTCGACGCTAAGTCCGATCCCGCTATGCGCCAAGTTGTTCAGGAGCGGCTCCACTGCAATGGCGTACAAAATCATTGACAGAGGACATCCTTGGCGGACGGATTGCTCAATGGAAACTTCTTTTGTAAAATGGCCATTAATGAGAATCCGTGAAGAGGCGTTTGTAGTAAGTTTGCGAATTAATTCTATGAGATGAAGTCCAAAACCTAGTTTCTTCATGCATTTAAAGAGGAAGTCATGACGTACACGGTCATAAGCCTTCTCAAAATCTAGAAAGATCAGAGCGCCCTGTCCTTGGGTTTCAGCATACGAACAGATGATGTCCCTCAAACCGCAGGCTGCTGAGATTGCACTTCGGCCTTGCACTGCACTGTACTGGTAACTGCCCAAAACCTTGTACATAACGGTTTGCATCCTTAGCTTAATCGATCTGGTGATGATTTTGAAATCGGCATTCAGGAGTGTGATGGGTCGCATGTTTTCGACCTTCCTGCTGTTCCCTTTTTTCGGTAAGGGCAGGATGATACCTTCCGTAAATGCCTTGGGTATAACTTCCAGGTGCCAGAGTTCATTCGCTATCTCGAGGAGTGTCGGACCGAGGAGGTTCCAGTAACGCTGGTAAAACTCAGCGCTGAGACCGTCGGGTCCTGGTGACTTCCCTTTCTTTGCACTGTGGACCGCCAGTCGGATTTCGTCCTCTGTGAAAAGAGATTCCAGATTTGCAGTATCCTGTTGCGACAAGCGACAGCTCAAGGTCCTAAGAAAATCGTCGCACGAGTGTTCATCAACGGCTTGCTTCTTGTAAAGTTGACTATAATAGTCGTAGACGTGCGAGATGATGTCACGTTGCTTCGTGATGGCATTCTCAGCGTCATCAACGACGGCTTCAATCAACATGGCTTTACACCGTTTCGTCGTTCTCAGGATGTGGTACAGAGAGGCCCGATCTTCGGCGGCAACGTCCTTGGGGTGGGCTCGCACGATGATGCCTTGCATTCGTTGGCGTTGTATCGCCGTGATTTTCGCTTTATATCGTTTGATCTTTATGTCGATATCGCCAGAAGGATTATTAGCGCGACTGTACAGGTCTCTCAAACAGCGATAATAAAACTCAATAGTCTGTTTCTGCCAAAAGCTTTTTTGTCGGGCGTAACTCATGAGGGTGAGGCGTAATTTAGGCTTAGCACACTGAATCCACCACTGGAGAACGCTATCGTAACGACGCCGTTGCCGCTGGAGCTGTTGCCACGTTATGTTCACCTCCTCTTCAAGTTGGGCATCCTGCAGAAGGCTGACGTTCAATTTCCAGTAGCCTTTCCCGCGGTATATTTGCTGGCGGTGTAGGTTAAGGTAACACTGATACGCACAATGGTCGGAGATGTTGACAGGAGCTATGTCACAGTTCACAGCGTGTCGCTGGAGGGCCTCGGACACATAGATCCTATCCAACCGACTGGCAGAATGACTGGTTACGAAGGTGTACGCTACCCGTTCACCGTGCAGTTGTTGCCATGTATCGTGAAGACGCATGTCATGAATTAAATGTTCAAGTTCGATACATCTGTTCGTGTTAGGAGTTTGGTCTCTGTCGTTAAGCACACAATTGAAGTCACCACCGAGGATGAGATGTGCACGATAAGCGCTAAGAAGAATGGGAACCTCGTTTTTATAAAATGTTGAGCGATCTCTCTTATGAGTGCTACCTGAGGGAGCGTACACGTTAACAATCTGCACACCATTCACTCGAAGAGAAATGCCACGACCACTAGGCAGCCGCTGCACATCCGTAAATGGTATACCGTCGCGCAGAAGTATGGCAGTGCCTACAGCATCCTGGAGATTGATGTTATCAATGAGAACGTAACCGGGCACTTCTAAGACTGTGACTACCTCCTGTAGGAGGGCAATGTCAACGCTGGTACCATACAAGAAATCAGTTAGCGAACGGAGTTTCACCGCACTTTGAATTCTATTGACGTTAAGTGTAGTAACGTTGTAGGTTTGGCTATCGCACATGATGGTTCAGAGGACAATGAGCTCTGTGTTGGATCGTCCTTCTCGACGTCTTTGAATCAAACTCGTTGGGAACGTCTGGAGTACTCAGAGAGTGGAAATGTCGCAGCGCGATGGTCATGCGCGAGAGCAGCTACTGCTGCATCTCCTCGTCCTGCTGCCACCACGGCTCATTGCTGTCGGGGTGCTTCGCGGTGCGCGCGCCGCCCTGCCCGCCACCGCCGGCTGAGTCTGTCAACGTGGTCGCATCCGCATGACCACCACGCGGGGCTGCGACTGACGTCATCGAGTTCCTGCGGGAGCGCTGCTGCAGCTGCTCGCTACTCTGTTCGCTCTTCCTCTTAGCCGTTACGGTGCTCTGTTCCCTCTCAGCGCTCAGTAGTGCCTTCAGGTGTTTGGTCTGTTCACGAATGCGTTCTTGCCTCGCGGTGTCCTCGCAGCGCACGGAGCGAGAAGATTGAGGTTCAGTCTCGCTGCCACTTTCTGACATGTGTACGGGTCTCAAATCATCCGACTTTTCCTTTTTGCTACTATTCCCTTTGCTTCTCCTTCGGCGGCCTTTCTTCGTTTCTGCTGCAGTCTCTACCGTTAGGGGCGGTTCAGGCAAACTGATCTGCTCCCGCTCCTGTATCTCACACGGCTTAGTTTCAGAGGTGGCTGGCGCATCGTTGTTATCCAGCGGGAACTGCCCCGGTGAGGATGACGGTGCCGGATCGACGTCCGTCCTACCACAAATGTCTTGGGCACTGCATTCCACCGGAACTGGCATCTCCGCCTCGCTAACACGTTCCGGCTGCCGAGGTGGTGGTACCGTCCCCGCGACTACCTCACTCAATAGCGGAACAAGCTTTTCACTACCGTCTGCAGGACGTTCCCGTGGAAGTTGAAATGGACGTCGACGTGTACAGTTCATCCGCAGATGTTCTGTTGAATGGCAGATAGAACAGGTAGGGGGTTGTCCAATGTAAGTTACCTGTGCACGACAGCCGCCAATGGCAACATACGAAGGTATATGCTTTTTTAAGTCCACACGTACACTTCGCACCCCGCTGTTAACTTGGTAGCGATATGCACTCGACCATTTTTCATTGATAACCGACAAAACAACGCCGTACAGTGACAGGGAACGTGCTATCAGGTCATTAGGACACTCAGGTGGCACATTAAATACCCTGACGGTTCTCACTCCGTATCCCGAAGGCACGATTTGGACATTGCTAATACTGCCATCATTATGACGAAATGGTCTCACACCAGCATGCTCCTCAACGAATTTCTCATAAGTGTCACTCGAAATAAATTTGATAAATAACGAGTACTGCACAAAGTCCAACTGGAACGTGTCGACTATATCTTCCGGCAATTTCAGATCCTCAAAAATCCACTCATGGATTTCGAAAGCCGTCGGTCGCAAGGCAGCACGATCGAAAACACACTGAACGCTGTTCGCTCTGTTAATTGTCGACATCTTACTTACAACAGTGGTACAGAAACAAACGTTAACAGCGCTCGAACACGCTGCGCAGCTCTCCACCGCAGCACTGTACTGAGCTACCGAAGCACGACTCACGCCCGGTACTCACAGCTTTACTTCTGCCAGTACCTCGTCTCCTACCTTCCAAACTTTACAGAAGCTCTTCTGCGAACCTTGCAGAACTAGCACTCCTGAAAGAAAGGATATTGCGGAGACATGGCTTAGCCACAGCCTGGGGGATGTTTCCAGAATGAGATTTTCACTCTGCAGCGGAGTGTGCGCTGATATGAAACTTCCTGGCAGATTAAAACTGTGTGCCCGACCGAGACTCGAACTCGGGATCTTTGCCTTTCGCGGGCAAGTGCTCTATCAACTGAGCTACCGAAGCACGACTCACGCCCGGTACTCACAGCTTTACTTCTGCCAGTACCTCGTGTCCTACCTTCCAAACTTTACAGAAGCTCTCCTGCGAACCTTGCAGAACTAGCACTCCTGAAAGAAAGGATATTGCGGAGACATGGCTTAGCCACAGAAGTAAAGCTGTGAGTACCGGGCGTGAGTCGTGCTACGGTCGCTCAGTTGGTAGAGCACTTGCCCGCGAAAGGCAAAGGTCCCGAGTTCGAGTCTCGGTCGGGCACACAGTTTTAATCTGCCAGGAAGTTTCATATCAGCGCACACTCCGCTGCAGAGTGAAAATCTCATTCTGGAAACATCCCCCAGGCTGTGGCTAAGCCATGTCTCCGCAATATCCTTTCTTTCAGGAGTGCTAGTTCTGCAAGGTTCGCAGGAGAGCTTCTGTAAAATTTGGGAGGTAGGAGACGAGGTACTGGCAGAAGTAAAGCTGTGAGTACCGGGCGTGAGTCGTACTTCGGTAGCTCAGATGGTAGAGCACTTGCCCACGAAAGGCAAAGGTCCCGAGTTCGAGTCTCGGTTGGGCACACAGTTTTAATCTGCCAGGAAGTTTCATATCTATGTATATGTTTACATAGCAGCTTTACTTCAGCTGTGAGTACCGGGAGTGAGTCGTGCTTCGGTAGCTCAGATGGTAGAGCACTTGCCCGCGAAAGGCAAAGGTCCCGAGTTCGAGTCTCGGTCAGGCACACAGTTTTAATCTGCCAGGAATTTCATATCAGCGCACACTCCGCTGCAGAGTGAAAATCTCATTCTGGATATACATAGATATCACACAGTAAAAGACTAGCATGTTGCTATATTAAAAAAGACACTAATATCTCACTTTAACAATTAGCACAGAGTGACATACTTTAAGAGAAACACCCTTATTCAATGTCAGTCAAATAGCATATTGCAATAAGTACGTACCATAGTTATGAGGATCTCGCCACTGCGTTATTACTGCATTAAAAACAATGATGCACTATACGGCTCCGTTAGAGGAGTTGGATTCTATGAGATTAAGTAGACCCGTAAATAGCCATGGAAAAAGTCCACTGACAACTCATTGCAACATTTACACCGTAATAAATTATCTTCACTGGAAGGAGAGACGAGCAATGTTTTTTAACCAAACTAAAACATTATGAATTGGCGTCTCGAATTTAATAGTATCTGAAGTCAGTGAAAATCTCGCCGTGGCACCCCACTGCTCTGGGGAAGTGCTGTTGAGACAGTCAACTGCTGTCAGAGCCTCTCATGTCTGTGACATCGTTCATTTGGTCGGTATCACTCATGATGTGTTTACCAGGAGATCCAGCACAGGATTATCTGGATTATCTGGTTGCCTTTAGTGCTAGTTCATTTAGCGTTACCCAGGGTGCACGTGTAGTATTCTACTACGGACGCGAACTAGCCTTACACCCCTGATATTTAAGTTGCTGCGGGTCATACCATGTAATAAGCTGGCCAACCTCATTGATAACATGCTCACAGATAGAAGTTTCAGAGTCATAATGGGCGACTTAAAAAGTGACCAAATGAAGCTCAACAATGGTTTACCACAAGGCTCCGTTCTGGCGCCATTGATGTTTAACCTCTACATATCTGACTTACCTGAAACCACTTCTCAAAAATTCGGATATGCCGACGACTGGGCAATAGCTGCAAGAGGCAGATCAATGGAGGCAACGGAAAACACATTAACTGCGGATCTAACAAAGCTGGGAGATTACTTCCGAAGGTGGAGATTACGGCCAAACGCAACAAAAACGGAGGTGACATGCTTTCACCTCGACAATGCCCAAGCAAAAAGAAAGCTCAACGTTCATTTCGAAAACAGGCAGCTAAACCATAACAATTACCCCAGATATCTAGGCGTCACCTTTGACAGAACCCTAACATTCAAGGAACACCTACGTAATACAGCCGCAAAACTTAAAACTCGAAATAATATCATACAGAAGCTATGTGGGACCACGTGGGGCTCTTCCGCGGCTGTGCTGAGATCTTCGGCTCTGGGACTTGTCTACACAACAGCAGAATATGCCGCACCGGTATGGCTAAACAGTAAACACACAGGCTTGATCGATGCTCAACTAAACTACACAATGAGGATGATATCAGGAACAATAAAGCCAACGCCTTTACACTGGCTACCTATACTGAGCAACATTCCCCCACCGGACCTGCGCAGAGAGAACGCTCTCTTACGTGAGTATGGAAAAGTGCTGAACAACGAGAAACTGCCAATCCATAAGGATGTTCTTGCCCTGGAGATGAACAGATTGCGCTCAAGACACCCCTCTTTAAAAAAGGCAAAAAATACGCATCCTCTCAACCCGGATTATGGCAACCTCTGGAAAATGCGGTGGAGAGAATCTGTGCCCCAAAACCTGCAGAATATGCCATGCATCAATGTCCAACCACCAGGATTCAATTTGCCAAGGAAAACTTGGACGACCCTGAATCGAATTCGGACAAACAACGGCAGATGTGCAGACAGCCTCCACAGGTGGGGTAAAATCACCACCCCGAGATGTGACTGCGGTGCGGACCGGCAGACGATTCGTCACATCGTGGAAGATTGCCCTCTGAGACGTTTTGCAGGAGACCCCAATGAGTTTATGACCGCAACTGAAAGTGCAATAGATTATGTCACAAATCTGGATGTTTGTTTGTGAACTTTTGTTTGTTATATACACTATTTTTAAACACTTTTATATCTACAACTATATGTTACACACTGTGACTACTCTTTATTTCTGTGTCTTATGATTTTTATGTCTTTTCTATATGATGTGTTATATGCCATAAGCTAAATAAATAAATGTCTGTGACAGCCTCTGTTCGTCAGTATATGCAAATACCAGTCCAGGAAACCACCGACTGCCCACGCTGGTATTTGCAACCGACACCACGTGGCATCGGAATCGTCCACAAATGATATTCTCGGTCCAGTCACACTATTGTCACCACTACCTACGTTAAACGTCAACAAGCAGTAGCCATATAAAAACAACAGGTGGCAGCGTAAGCAGTGGATGTCTTGTAATGAATGTACGACACACGCAGAAAACCGTGCAGTCGTCGTCGAAAATTGGAAACGGAGCGATATATCTGACGTCCAAAACCCCACGACTGTTGGCTTTCGAACCAAGGGTAGAAGGAGTCTTCTGACTGGTAGAATGCGGCCCCTCCACGAATTTTTCTCCTGTGCTATCCTCTGCATCTCAGAGTAGCATTGGCAACCTACGTCCTCAAATATTTGCCGGATGTATTCCAATCTCTGTCTTCCCCTGCAGTTTTTACCCTCTACAACTCCCTCTAGTACCATGGATGTTATTGTCTGATGGCTTAACAGATGTTCTATTATTCTGACCCTTCTTTTTGTTGAAATTTTCCACATATTCTTTACCTCTCCGATTCTACGCAAAACCTCCTCAATCCTTACCTTAACAGTTCATCTAATTTTAAACTTTCGTCTGTAGCACCCCATCTCAAACTCTTCAATTCTCTTCCAGTCCGGTTTTCCCACAGTCCATGTTTCGTTTATATGCAATGCTGTGCTCCCAGCGTACATTGTCAGCATCTTCTTCCTTAAATTTAGGCCTATAGAAGGCGTATAGAAGGCAAGCGCTGACAAGTGCGAGAATTATCGCACAATCAGCTTAACAGTTCATGCATCCAAGTTACTGACAAGAATAATATACAGAAGAATGGAAAAGAAAATTGAGGATGCGTTAGATGACGATAAGATGGGCTTTAGGAAAGGTAATAGCACAAGAGAGGCAATTCTGACGTTGCGGTTAATAATGTAAGCAAGACTAAAGAAAAGTAAAGACACTTTCATAGGATCTGTTGACCCGAAAAAGGCGCTCGACAATGTAAAATGGTGCAAGATGTTCGTAACTCTGAGAAAATAGGGTTAAGCTATAGGGAGAGACGAGTAAGCAACGATGGAAATAAAAGAAAGGGTATCAATGATACGATTCGCTGATGACATTGCTATCCTGAGTGAAAGTGAAGAAGAATTACATGATCTGCTGAATGGAATGAACATTCTAATGAGTACAGAGTATGGATTGAGAGTAAATCGAAGAAAGATGAAGGTAATGGGAAGTAGTAGAAATGAGAACAGTGAGAAAATTAATATCAGTATTGTATGGAAGTGAAACATGGACTTTGGGAAAGGAACAGAATAGAAACGAAGCATTTGAGATGTGGTACTACAGACGAATGTTCAAACTAGGTGGACTGATAGGGTTCTGTGCAGAATCGGAGAGGAAAGGAATATGTGGAAAACACTGATAAGGAGAAGGGACAGGATCAAATGACATCTGTTAAGACATGAGGAAATGACTTCTGTGGTACTAGACGGAGCAGCAGAAGGAAAAAACTGTATAGGAAGACAGATTTGAATACATCCAGCAAATAACAGAGGACGTAGGTTGCAAGTGCTGCTCTGAGGTGAAGACGTTAGCACAGGAGAGGAATTCGTGGCGGACCGCATCAAACCAAAAAAAAGAAAGAAAAAAGTACCAGTAGGCTTCCGTTGGGCAGGAAAGCCCTTTTTGCCAGTTTTAGTCTGCTTTTTGTGTCATCTTCACTTCACCCGTCATCTATTATTTTGGTGTCTAGGTAGCAGAAAAAATAATAAAATCATGCTATATCGCAGAACCCCAGGGTAGACAGTACTCGTAGGAATACCATAAAAACTTTTGATTGATTAGCAGGAGATAGTTCACGGAGGTAGCGAGGGATAAATGTTGTGAACACTTACGATCTGAAAAAGAACCCGTAATAATCGCCAACGTTTCTAAGCATAGAAACAGCAAGATAACTGATTTCTGGCCATTAACGTTGTTATGCGCAGAATCGAAGGTCATAACTCGCGCCATAGCAACAAGATTAAAACTAGCCTTTCCAGGTTTCCTCAATTTGGAACAGACGTGCTACATACCTAACAAAAGTATCATAGATGTAATTTGTTCTTTACAACGTACGTCGTTCTTCTCATGGCAGCATCAGGCAGAAACTTTAGGGCCATTGAACATTTATTTATTCTGACACTTCTTTTTGTCGAAATTTTCTACATATTCTTTACCTCTATGATTCTACCCAAAACCTCCTCATACCTTACCTTAACAGTTCATCTAACAATTAACAGTTCAGCTAACAATTCGTTAGGAGTGTCTTGCAGAATTTCAGATTTACACAAGCAACAGTAAATTTACTGCTGCCAAAGATTTACTGGTATCATATCAATACAAAAGGTTTCGAAAGTGTAAGTCAACGGACATCCCGCGAAACCATTACCAATCCGACGTTCCGTCACGCAGAGTTACCCTTCATCAATAGCATTGTCATCCTTTATAACCATTAACATGCATATGAAAGGTCCACGGGAAAAAGGAGTTAAGTAAAAACAAAGTAATTTTAGGTTATTACAGTTTCAGAAAGCTTTCAACAAGCTGCTTTTATCAGTTTTTGTTTCATGGAAAGAAGGGGGAGAGTCTCAAAGTTACAGCGGTTTAAAAATATAGCGTCGACGGGAAAAAGGAGGTAAGTTAACACGAAACTAGGAAAAATGGGGTTAATCAGTTGGCAGTACTGATCGCAGCTGTTGTTTACGTCCCATTGCATATGATTATCAGGTGTTGACTATGTGCTTTAGAAGAGGTTAAGTTAGTGCTTTGTGTGTTGTGTGAATTGTTTGGTTTGTTTTACGTTGGCCGGCCGGTGTGGCCGTGCGGTTAAAGGCGCTTCAGTCTGGAACCGCGTGACCGCTACGGTCGCAGGTTCGAATCCTGCCTCGGGCATGGATGTGTGTGATGTCCTTAGGTTAGTTAGGTTTAATTAGTTCTAAGTTCTAGGCGACTGATGACCTCAGAAGTTAAGTCGCATAGTGCTCAGAGCCATTTTTTGTTTTACGTTTTAACTGAATTGTGGAAGTGGACATGGAAAATGAAGATAAGGAAAGTATCACCTTCAGCCAACTGTCACATTCAACGAAGAACAGGAAGATAACATGCCGACATTCATCCACCCATGAATTTGGGCCATATTGTAAATGTTCCAGATTTAAATGTTTTCAGACTACCACTGACGCAGAACGTGGGTATATTATATCTAGTTATAACAAAATGACTGTGAATGAGCAGAATGCTCACTTGGCAGGCCTAATTAATGTAAATAGTAAATCTAAAAGGAGACTTATGCAACCAGAAAATGAAGCTAATTTCGTGACGTTATTCATATCGTATAAGAGGGGGAGAATTCTGTCACTGAAGTAAATGTTTATTCTAAAGCCTTTACATCTTTTCATCGAGTATCTAAAAAAATTAGAAGTAATACAACGTCATCTGAAATAAGGTGTGAGTCCTAAGGATGGTCGAGGCCAACACTCTAATCGGAAACATCGTGTGACATCGGAGGCACTTGACGCTGTTCGCCAACACATTTGTTCATTTAAAGGTGAGCGAAGCCATTACAGCTTGAAAACCTCTAAGAAAGTGTATCTACCACCAGATCTAAACATCAGTAAGATGTAAGAGTTATTTAAGAACTCATACCCTGCTCAATCTGTGTCATACGAAAAGTACAGACCTGTTTTCAATACAGAATTTAACGTCGGTTTCGGGTACCCTAGAATGGACACTTGTAAACTACTGGCCATTAAAATTGCTACACCACGAAGATTACGTGCTACACACGCGAAATTTAACCGACAGGAAGAAGATGTTGTGATATGTAAATGATTAGCTTTTCAGAGCATTCACACAAGGTTGGCGCCGGTGGCGACACCTACAACAAGCTGACATGAGGAAAGTTTCCAACCGATTTCTCATACACAAACAGCAGTTGACCGGCGTTGCCTGGTGAAAAGTTGTTGTGATGCCTCGTGTAAGGAGGAGAAATGCGTACCATCACGTTTCCGATTTCGATAAAGGTCAGATTGTAGCCTATCGCAATTGCGGTTTATCGTATCGCGACATTGCTGCTCTAGTTGGTCGAGAACCAATGATTGTTAGCAGAATATGGAATCGGTTGGTTCAAGAGGGTAATACGGAACGCCGTGCTGGACCCCAACGGCCTCGTATCACTAGCAGTGGAGATGACAGGCATCTTATCCGCATGGCTGTAACGGATCGTACAGCCACGTCTCTATACCTGAGTCAATAGATGGGGACGTTTGCAAGACAACAACCATCTGCATGAACAGTTCGACGACGTTTGCAGCAGCATGGACTATCAGCTCGGAGACTATGGCTGCGGTTACCCTTGGCGCTGCATCACAGACAGGAGCGCCTGCGATGGTGTACTTAACGACGAACCTGGGTGCACGAATGACAAAACGTCAGTTTTTCGGATGAATACAGGTTGTTTACAGCATCACGATGGTCGCATCTAGGTTTGGCGACATCGCGGTGAACTCACATTGCAAGCGTTTATTCGTCATAGCCATATTGGCGTATTACCCGGCGTGATGGTATGGGGTGCCATTGGTTACACGTCTCGGTCACCTCTTGTTCGCACTGACGGCACTTTGAACAGTGAACGTTACATTTCAGATGTGTTACGACCCGTGGCTCTACCCTTCATTCGATCCCTGCGAAACCCTACATTTCAGCAGGATAATGCACGACCGCATGTTGGAGGTACCGTACGGTCCTTTCTGGATACAGAAAATGTTCGACTGCTGCCCTGGCCATCACATTCTCCAGATCTCTCACCAATTGAAAACGTCTGGTCAATGGTGGCCGAGCAACTGGCTTGTCACAATACGCCAGTCACTACTCTTGATGAACTGTGGTATCGTGTTGAGGCTGCATGGGCGGCTGTACCTGCACACGTCATCCAAGCTCAGCTTCACTCAATACCCAGGCGTATCAAGGCCGTTATTATGTCCAGAGGTGCCCAGGTTATCAAGGCCGTTATTATGGCCAGAGGTGGTATTTCTGGATACTGATTTCTCAGGATCTATGCACCCAAATTGCGTGAAAATGTAATCACATGTCAGTTCTAGTATAATACATTTGTCCAATGAATAACCGTTTATCATATGCATTTCTTCTTGGTGTAGCAATTTTAATGGCCAGTAGTGTAGTTACTGTGATTGGCATGCTGCCTAAATTCGAGCTGTTGAACATGCTTTAAAATCGTACCCGAAAAGTAGCTCAGATAGGGCGTGTGAAAAAAAAAATCAATCAGCTGTCAACGGTGAAAATGCTTCACTTATTAAAATCTGACATGTTTTATATTCGTAAAAGAAGTTCTAAAGCAAACAGTAGGGCATCGAAAGAATCTGAAGGTATTACTATGGATTTCAAGAAGAGCTTACCTATCGCTAACATCACAAGTAACGAAGTGTACTACAATAGACAGTTAACGTTGGGCATGTTTAATACTCATATATTGTCAACCGACGAATCATACTTCTGCGTGTATGATGAAAAAGTAGCCTACAAAGGACCTAACGAGGTCTCTTTCGTTTTGTTTTATTTTCTGACGACAATTCTTCATCCATCTGTTAGAAAATTAGTCGTATTTTCAGACTCCTGAGGGGGCAGAACAAGAAATGGACTATTTTCCGCCTGCTGCATTACATCGTGAGCAAGCGAAAACGATTTTTCCAATCCGTGGCCGCTCGTATCTCGAATGTGATTGTAACTTGGCCGTTATCAACAAAAATAGGGTTGAAATGCCCAAAGACTGGATAAAGGAAATAGAGAGTGCAAGGGCAAAATCCTCATCTTTTCATGTTGTCGAAGTAGACAGGGAGTTTGTAAGAGATTGGTCTACACACCTCGATCGGTTATATTTCAAGAAATGCCCATTTCCTTCTAGACCAATAAGAGAATTAGTGTCTGCAAAAGAGCATCCCAGAATCTTGGAATACGGAAGTACAATCCATGGCCTTTGGTATCACCATGTTATCAACAAGCCTCTTACGGTTCCAACAGAACAACCACAGCGTCAAGGAGAGTTCTTTCTATCTGACTAGGCGTGTAAGGGTGAGAGTTTTTTTTTTCATCATTATTTTTATCATTATTTTTTACACCCGCTGGTGTGACCTATCGGCAAACCATCAGTAAAGTCCGAGCACGGGGTCCCGGGTTCGATTCCCGGCGGGGTCAGGGATTTTCACCTGCCTCCAGATGACTGGGTGTTTGTGTTGTCTTCATCATTTCATCATCATCCAGGAAAGTGGCGACATTGGACTGAGCAAAGATTGGGTAATTGTACGGGCGCTGATAACCACGCAGTTGAGCGCCCCACAAACCAAACATCATCATCATCACCATCAGTAAAGTGACGCAGTCTTATGACTATGTACTTTAGCACCAACATTTTAAGTTTGACAAGACCAATATCTGGCATGTTTTAATTTTAATTTTGTATTGTCACATTCTGAAGAAGGCTACATTATTATAGCCGGAACCTAGGTAAAGTTTATTTGCTTATGCAATTGGAGGCTGAAATGTAATATAATAAAACTTGTGCGTATTTTATAGTTTTCTGTTAAGAGTAGCACTGACGTCAAGTCAAAATAGGTGACTTTTTTCAGCTTCTATTTCCAACTCCTCGCTCTCTTCCTTTCCAATACGTATAGATTTCTAATTATGAAACGCGTACCGTAATTTGTAATTTGCCAGATTGTAAAAGACAACAGGCAGCGTAACATTAGGCCTGTAATTTAAACTGCATCTCTCATGTACAGCATCACAAAATCTTAAAGACAGTGATTTCCGTGTTACGCATCTGTTTGCTCTAAGTGTTCCTAGCAGATATGACAAATTTCTGACGCCTTTTCCTCATTGGCGCTAATGATCATTTCGTATTTTGTAACAAGTATTTGTTATGCGCTCTGCAATCTGATTTAGGATTTCAACTACATTTTAACTATCGATGACATGAAAATAGCTTCCAAACGTGCTCGTAAGTTCATAAAATTTTGGCTATGAGGCTATTTTTACATCGGAGATACGAATCCATAAAACATTACTATTTATCACATAACGCTGTTTTCCAAAATTGATAGCCTGATGGCTTCTTAGCCTGATGCCTTCTTTCACTCTGCGCAGGGCGGAAGCAGCAGCAGCAACAGCAGTAGCCAGGAAGAAAGCTTCAAAGGTGGACCGAGTTATCGAATACCTCACCACTGACTCGACGCCGTCTGATCATCAGTTTCTTCGTATTCGGATGGTATGCTGATTCTGCAACCGTTTCTTTAATTAATGAAAAAAGTTCCAATTGTTACTGAGGCCTGTACTGAATCCACTACCGGTTTTGGCCTTCGTATTAGAACATTTTCAGCTGGTACAAGGAGTATCGGAAATATGACAGATATGTAAATCCATACATATTATAAAAATCGATGTATGTATCTATTTCCACTTCTCCTCCTAATACAATGGATGGATTTCAACCAAACTTGGTACACTTATCCCTTATTGTGAGTTAATAATCACTGTGTGACTAAGAACCAGGGGACAGGGCGTCATAAACATTGAGATGCAGGAAAACTACCATATTGTGCCAGACGTTTAAATTTATATCTTCTTTTCTACTAACTCTATTCGCAACACATCATGCGTACAGTATCCAAGTATGCCACTGAATGTACCTACAAAGTTGTATCACTGTGTAACATATATGTAGCTGCACCGTGGTCTACCGTGTTTGATTAGTAATCAACACGCCCTTGGTCCCAGATTAGAAACATTCCTCTGCTTAAACTTTGATTAATAATCAGCATCAGCGACCGAAGACATCCGGCATAAGAAGTCACACTCGTTGCCAAAGGCCTTATCAAACGGGGCGGAGGAGTGGACAGAGGTTCAGGGCACTCTCTTGAACTTGGGGTGGAAAACTGCCCCTAAAGGCGGAAGAATCAGAAATGATCAATGGGATGAGGATGCAGAAGCTCGTAGAACCCAACGCATGAAAGACACATAACGTGTATCCACAGGATATATGGCTGGTAATTGAGAAAGTGTCATGATGATCTCTTCATTGGCCAAAAGATACCGGAATAGTCCCCAATTCGGATATCCGGGAAGGGGACTGCCGAGAGAGAGGTAACCATTAGAAAAAGATTCATAACCAACAAAAGGATAACGTTGTACGAGTCGGTACGTGGAAAGTCACAAGCTTGAACGTCGTAGAGAAGCTAGAAAATCTGAAAAGGGAAATGCGAAAGCTCATCTAGAAATAGTAGGGGTCAGTGAAGTGAAATGGAAAGTTAGTACCATCAGAAGCAGAAAATGGTATAACGGGAGTAGGACTCGCTATGAATAGGAAAGTGGGGCAGAGAGTGTGTTACTGGGAAAAGTTCAGTGATGGGGTTGTTCTTAGCAGAATCGACAGCAAACCAACACCGACAACGAGTGTTCAGGTATACATGCGCACGTCGCAAACTGAAGATGAAGAGATACGGGAAGTATATGAGGGTATTCAAAGCGTAATACAGTACATGGAGGCAGATGAAAATCTAATAGTCGTGGGCGACTGGAGTGCAGTTGTAGTGGAAGAATTAGAAGAAAAGGTTGCAGGAGAATATGGGCTTGAGACAAGGAATGAGAGAAGAGAAAGACTATTTGAGTTCTGTAATAAATTTCAGCTTGTAATGGCGAATACTCTGTTCAAGAATCATAAGAGGTGGAGGTATACTTGGAAAGGCTGGGAGGTACTTGTAGATTTCTAGATTTCAGTTAGATTACATCATGGTCAGGCAGAGATTCCGGAATCAAGTTCTGGATTCTAAGGCGTACCCAGGAGCAGATATAGACTCAGATCACAATATAGTAGGAATGAATAGTATGCTGGAGTTTAAGAGATTAGTCAGTTAGTATCAGTACGCAAACAGGTGGGATAAGGAAGTACTAAGGAATGACGAGATACGCTTCAACTTCACTAAGGCTGTAGATACAGCAATAGAGAATAGTCAAGTAACCAGTACAGTTGAAGAGGAATGGACGTCTCTAAATAGGGCAATCACAGAAAGTGGAAAGAAAAGTATAGGTACAAAGAAGGTAACTCAAAGAAATTCTTCAGTTAATCGACGAAAGAAGGAAGTACGAAGTTGTTCAGGGAAATTCAGGAATACAGAAATACAAACCGCTGAGGAATGAAATAAATAGGAAGTGCAGGGAAACATAGACGAAATGGATGCATGAAAAATGTGAAGAAATCAAAAAAGAAATGATTGTCGGAAGGACTGCCTCAGCATATAAGAAAGTCAAAATAGCCTATCGGTGAAATTAAAAGCAAGGGTGGTATCATTAAGAGTGGAACGGAAATTCCACTGTTAAATGCAGAGGAAAAAGCGGATAGGTGGAGAGTACATTGAAGGCCTCTATGAGAGGGGAGATTTGTCCGATGGAATAGAAGAAGAAAGAAGAGTAGATTTAGATGAGATAGGGGATCCAGTATTGGAATCGGAATATAAGAGAGCTTTGGAGGACTTAAAATCAAACAGAAGGGATAGATGACATTCCATCAGAAATTCGAAAATCGTTAAGGGAAGTGCTAAGAAACGACTGTTCATGTTGGTGGTAGATTTTATGAGTCTGGCGGAATAGCATCTGAGTTTTGGAAAAATATCATACACACTGTTGCGAAGACTGCAAGAGCTGACCAGCGCGAGAATTATCGCACAGTCAGCTTAACAGCTCATGCATCCAAGTTGCTGACAAGAATAATATACTGAAGAATGGAAAAGAAATCTGAGAATGTGTTAAATGACGAGCAATTTGGCTTTAGAAAAGGTAAAGGCACCACAGTGGCAGTTCTGATGTTGCGGTTGATAATGGACGCAAGACTAAAGAAAAATCAAGACTCGTACATGGGGTCTGTCGACCTGAAAAAAGCGTTCGTCGATGTAAAATGGTGCAAGACGTTAGAAATTCGGAGTAAAATGGGGGTAAGCTATAGGGAGAGACAGGTAATATATGTACAAGAGCCAAGACGGAATAATAAGAGTTGACGATCAAGAGCGAAGCGCTCGGATTAAAAAGGGTGTAAAACAAGGATGTAGTCTTTCGCCCCTACTGTTCAATCTGTGCATCGAAGAAGCAATGATGGAAATAAGAGAAAGGTTTAGGAGTGGAATTAAAATTCAAGGTGAAAGGATGTCAATGATTCGATTCGATGATGTCACTGCTCTCCTGTGTGAAAGTGAAGAAGAATTACATGATATGCTTAGTGGAATGAATAATCTAATGAATACAGAATACTGATTGAGCGTAAATAGAAGAAAGACGAAAGTAGTGAGAATTAGCAAAAATGAGAACAGTGAGAAACTAAACATCAGGACTGACGGGTACGAAGTATATGGATTTATGGAATTATAATACCTAGGCATCAAAATAACCAATGATGGACTGAGAAAGGAGAGCATCAGTAGGAGAGTAGCACAGGTAAAAAGGTCATTCTTGGACAAGAGAAGGCAACTAGCGTCAAACAGTCCTTAATTTGAGGAAGAAATTTCTGAGAATGTACGTCTGGTGCATACCATTGTAAGCTAGTCAAACGCGACTGTGGGAAAAACGGAACAGAGAATCGAAGCATTTGAGATGTGGTGCTACGGACAAATATTAAAATTAGATGGGCTGGTAACGTAAGGAATGAGGAGGTTCTGCGCAGAATCGGAGTGGAAAGGAATGTGTGGAAAACTCTGACAAGTAGAAGGGATAGGATGATAGGACATTTGTGAAGACATCAGAAAATGACTTCCATGGTATTAGAGGAAGCTGTAGATAGCAAAAACTGTAGAGGAGGACAGAAAGAGGAGTACATCCAGCAAATAATTGAGCAATTAGATTTCCAAGTGCTACTCGGCGATGAAGAGGTTGGCACAGGAGAGGAGTTAGTGGCGGGCCGCATCAAACCAATCCGAAGACCGCCCGTGACTCAAAAATAAATGACATAGAGATCAAGAAATGTGACGTCATAAACACGGATATGCGTGAAAAACTACCACATCATGCGTTACGTTTATTATTGATTTGTTACTAACTCTATTCGTAACATACTTCGCTGAGAGTATCCACATTTGCCGCTAAGAGTACTTGAAGAGATTATGCGCCATGAACACTGAAATACGTGGAAAAAATACATCATGCTTGCTGTTTTAATACACTTGTTCTTTAATACTAAGACACATCCAACAGCCGAGAGCGGTACTAGGCGCTTCAGTCCGGAAGCGCGCGACCGCTACGGTCGCAGGTTCGAATCCTGCCTCGGGCATGGATGTGTGTGGTGCCCTTAGGTCAGTAGGTTTAAGTAGTTCTAAGTTCTAGGGGACTGATGACCTCAGATGTTAAGTGCCATAGTGCTCAGAGCCATTTGTACTATTTTCCAACAGCCGAGTCACCTTAAGGATATCTCTGACACATGGCAGCGATTTTGACAGCTTTCAACTGCGAAGCGCAAACGGTTGTGGGCGAAACCAGTAGCTGTTTATAGAGCAATGGAAAGGCGTCGCCATGGAGACGTTTACGAAATCGCGCTGTAGACACACGAAGAAGGTGCGCCCAGTACGGAGAAACTGTCCCGGCTCATGTTTCTTAGTTTGGACACTGTACGTGTACTTTTGTACATTAACATATTTCTTTGTACGACCGTTTCATTGTTTGACGTATACATGGAAATGAAATTTTTTCAATCTGTCACTAGTAATACAGTTCATTTTCTGTTTTCGTTTGTAATAGAAGATGGCATAATGAATACCCGGACAATGCCGGGTTTTCTTAACTGGATTGTATGTAATCAACACGTCAACTTATGTCCTGTTCTACGGATGTATTCTGAACAAACGTATGGTGTGGCTATGGGTAGTCTGTTGGTGTCGTTGCGAACCTATACATGGAAGACCTTGGACCAAGGCACTTGAATCTGACTATTTCAAACCAACCAGTCTTTGAAACTTCCTGGCAGATTAAAACTGTGTGCCCGACCGAGACTCGAACTCGGGACCTTTGCCTTTCGTGGGCAAGTGCTCTACCATCTGAGCTACCGAAGCACGACTTACGCCCGGTACTCACAGCTTTACTTCTGCCAGTATCTCGTCTCCTACCTTCCAAACTTTACAGAAGCTCTCCTGCGAAACTTGCAGAACTAGCACTCCTGAAAGAAAGGATATTGCGGAGACATGGCTTAGCCACAGCCTGGAGGATGTTTCCAGAATGAGATTTTCACTCTGCAGCGGAGTGTGCGCTGATATGAAACTTCCTGGCAGATTAAAACTGTGTGCCCGACTGAGACTCGAACTCGGGACCTTTGCCTTTCGCGGGCAAGTGCTCTACCATATGAGCTACCGAAGCACGACTCACGCCCGGTACTCACAGCTTTACTTCTGCCAGTGTCTCGTCTCCTACCTTCCAAACTTTACAGAAGCTCTCCTGCGAAACTTGCAGAACTAGCACTCCTGAAAGAAAACATATTGCGGAGACATGGCTTAGCCACAGCTTGGGGGACGAGATACTGGCAGAAGTAAAGCTGTGAGTACCGGGCGTGAGTCGTGCTTCGGTAGCTCAGATGGTAGAGCACTTGCCCGCAAAAGGCAAAGGTCCCGAGTTCGAGTCTCGGTCGGGCACACAGTTTTAATCTGCCAGGAAGTTTCATATCGGCGCACACTCCGCTGCAGAGTGAAAATCTCATTCTGGCAACCAGTCTTTATTGGTAAGTGGGCGACACGTTTCTGGTGTGGCCACAGGAAGCGGTAAAACTTGAAGAGCAACTAGAACATGGTCGGTCACGTCGTGCCACGATCGTGAGTCTCATGTGTGGGTCGCGTGCGGTCTGCTTCGACTATGCTCGTTCTCTCTCGGAAGCAACCCGTCCCGCGCCACATTTCATACAGTATCGCGGTGCAGGATTTTTCGATCAGCACGACTTTCCTTGTGTTGGTATAGTCGTGGTGTCAGCGGTGTCTACCCTTCACTACTTGTTCATTGTATGAAGGGCATTGAGTGTCCCAGTGGTCGGGTGCACAAAAGAGGGGGTCCTGTGATCTATCATCACAGTTCTTTAAAATGACACAGGAGAGGGATGAGAATTCTCAGTATCTATTAAGCAGTCGCATAATCGAAGCTTATTGCAAATTTGCTATGAAACATTAAAACACCACGCAGAAAGAATTTAAAGATTTACTTCACACTCATAGAGCAAAAAATTAGTATGCTCGACAGACGGAATTCATTGTTCTGTACATCAGGAAGCACTTTCTGCTAAATTCGTAAGCATGCAGCTCGTGAAGAAATAGGTGGTACGAATAGTAAAATTTGTAAAGTCACACGCATTATTGCACTATCAGTTGTAACAGTTTTCGGTGAAACTGAATGAAGAGTGTGGAGTTCTTATACATTACAAATAAATATGTTGGTTAAAAAAGGGGCATGCCTGGAACGGCTTTTCGTTTTAAAAGCTCAGTGGGCGAGTTTATGAACTTATTTCTGATATGATGGGGGATACATTTAAAAATAACGTAGCGTTGTATAAGGGACGAATTCTGACAAAGGCAGTTCAGGTCCATAACCGCACTGGTGTTAAACAAAACACTAGGTCTGAAGAAATCGTTGCGGCGCAGAGGGAATTACAGGGACAGTTTTCTAAACGTTTTGACGACACTGTCAATCTTACATCTGTTTTCGAGGACGTTTGTCGTTTCAGTTGAAAGTTTCTCTGTGTCTGTGTAGATATAACCTTCTGATCTCAAGTCTACTTCCCATTTTTATGTCAAGTTCATTTACGTTAAAATTGTCCAGGAAGTCTGTCACGTTTTCGTCAGGTGGAGTTTCCACCTGTCCATAATGAGGTTGCAAAAATATTTCGATTAATGTGTGTGTGTGAAAGACTTTTTTTCAATTATGAAGCTAATAAGTCCCGATTATGTGTCAAACTGAGTGTGAAAATCTGTGAAACTGTCTGTGTCTGTACACCGACAGTATGTACCAGATGAAAATTACATTACGTCTTCAGCAAACCATAAATAATTAAATAATACTGAAAATATGTTGCGTTTCGATCTACATTACTAAAAAATATGGAATCAAGTCGTACGCAATGTGACTGCATTGCCATTTAAATGTGGCACTTCCACCTTTTACTTCTCTTCGCCCTCCTCCCGCTCAGACAGCATAGCGAGCCAGGGGGGGGGGGGGGGGGAGGGGGGAGTGTGCAGCCTGAGCGTGTGCTATGGTACTCGAGCAAGGGCATGCCTCGTGAGCTGAACTCTAGGGTCAACTATCTTTCCTCCAATCGTTACTTAAGAAAGGAATGGGTCGATCCCTGAGTCACAGTCTATACAGAAAATCTGTGCAGACGGCCCTCTTTCTCCATGCCTCCTGCCATGACTGCCTGTCACAAATTAATTCGGTGCTAAAGACTCTTGTCCACAGTGCTTAAACACTTGCAGACAAGGAGAGCAACACCAAAGAATTACAGTGCCTACGAATAGTGTTCTGAAGGAATGTGTACTCAGGTCATCAAATTGAATTGGCAATGCAGTAAAAATCAAGAAAATCTGAGAAAAAGGTCGAGTCTGAGAGCGAGGAATAACTCTGAAGAAACTTATATGTACATTAGGTTGGTCCAATATCTAGAAAGAGCGGTAGACTCGTCCAGAAACATAGAATCCAGTGTATTTCGCTCCCTTCAACTGAGATGTTAAAATACAATCTAGGTCTCCGAGAAATGGGTGTACATCGAATTCCATGCGAATGAGGCATGTCTTACGAGTGGCGGACTACCATAACAGTCAAGGAGAGATTCAAGGAACATTAGCGACATACCTCACTAAAATGATCAATCAAATCGGCTGTCGCCGAGCACTGATTGCAATATAATCACGAAATGAAATACGATGAGATCAGTATCGTAGCGGAAACGCCAAGTTTCCGGAACAGTATAATTACGGATTGTGTCAAAATTAAGATGTCAAAATTAAATAAAACTGTATGTAGTATCAATTCAAACAAGGCTTCCAGTCGGGCACTGAGTTTATTAAGAATTCTCCGGGTATCATATCCACTAGAGCTGGAAAATGCAGAATTTTTTTTCTCTCTGGTTATCAGTGCGAGCTCTGAAAACAAAACATCATCACAGGGTATAGTTAGTGTTGGGAGTCGAACTCTGCTTAAATATCAGGGGGAGACCAACAACAGTTCACACTCCGTTTGGGCTCCAGGCAGCGAGTTCACACAACAGCAAAACTCACGGGCCCTGAAGAAGAAGACAGGATCAGTAGCCGAAATATTGTGCGTAAAGTGGAAACAACAACTCGGCGGAGCACCTACAAGCACACAATTAACAAACTTATATGGAAAGTAAAAATAATACATTCATTTTATTAACAAGTCAGGAAGAGTATTACCTCAAGATGAGATTTCTGCTCTTGGCAAAGGACAAAAAAACGCTATAACACCCACGAAAATACCATTTGATGGTATTATCGCTAACGTACTCTCCCCAAAGAAATTACAGATGCATTCCGGACTGAAACCACCAAAGATTGTGCTACAGTAAACCTTTGGAAAGTAATGAAAGGAAACGAGAAAGAAAGGCTCTTAGAGCTTTATATTCAGATGAAGAGATAGTGATTCTTCCTGCTGATAAGGGGAATGCTACTGTTCCTATGAATAAAGAGGATTATAGAAGTAACATTTTGAATCTTTAAACGTGAGGACAGTCCAAAACCTTAAGATAGATCCTACAGCAGGCGTACTGAGGAAAAACAAATATACTGATAAAGTCATCTATTTCTTTTATTGAAGTTTGAAGCTTTGTGTTTTAGACTTTGTTGCCTACCCAACATTAATAAAATTGATCCTTCTCTGAGACCCATTGTTAGCGCTATCAGTTCTCCCATGTATGAAATAGGAAGATATCTCGCAACTCATTTACTGCCATATATTTGGAAAACTGACCCATATAAAAAAAGCCTCGCATCATTTTATAGACAAAATTGAAGGACTAATGCTCGCTCCTGGAGATATCCTTGTCTGTTTCGACATAGTGTCCTTGTTCACTATGATCCCAATCAACGAAGTTATCATACTTGTAACGGATATTTGTCTTTTCTTTTCAGACACTACCTTTCATCCAGTCAGTTCCTGTAGGATTGTGTAGCAATAGGTAACCCATTAGGTGCTGCTATAGCTAATTTATACACAGATAAATTGGAACAGGCTTAAGAAAAAGCAAATAAGAAACTATCTCGCTGGTATCGGTTTGTGGTCTGGCCACGTGGTAAAAAAGGTTTTAGACAAATTCCTTAGTTTTCTAAATAATATAAACCTAAAAATCCAGTTAACCAAAGAAACAGAAAATGACAAAGTACCTTACTTGGATATTTCGGATACCTTGTGTTTCAAATTGCCATTCGGCTGAAGGCCCCATATAAAAGAATAACAATCTCATGCCTTAAGGGCAATACAAGAACATTAATTTAAGAGGTATTGATAGTCAGTTGAAGCCCACACATCAATCAAATAACTCAAACCCAAACAAGGAAATTACCATGTAACACACAAGGAATGGCGCTCAGAAGTTTCCAAGGGTCGGCCTGGGATTGTAACACTAACGCCCGCTTAGGTGAGACAGGCTGCCTGTCCAACGACTTCTTAATCTGAAGGCAACCCAACCGACAGACAGCCGACCGACCAATCAACAAGGCTAGTTTCACTCCACGCAACCAGCAAAACGATCACAAGATTTCAATATAACGACACACACAATATTGGTGCCCACAACGACCAACAACATCTCAGCTGTCGAACTACACGCCGCGCTCGGCAGCAACAACACGACGAGGAAAATACACTGCAAAAAATTACGTCAGTGACCAGGGAAGGTAACCGGAACGTCAACGGCCACACGGCAGAAGATACCGCTGGTCAACTCCAATAACAGGGAATAAATTAAGTTAAACTCCACAGGAAGACGGCTGGAATCTTAGCCGACTTGAATACACACACGTTATTGCTCGCGGGAATGTCCCAAAAGCGGCAACCGCCCAGTCGGAAACTATATCCACCACACCAAAGATAGTAGAGCAGTACTAGTATCGATACACGCTGCTGCTGCCACTAATGGAAAGACAGCAACATTATCGCGATAGCCGCAGGAGAAATAAAACCACAGGACTGCAACCAAGGTTTAACCCAAGAGAAGCATGACCCGAGCCAACCACGGCTCAAGATACTCCTCCGTTGTAGTTGCACCTAAGTATGGCTATCGGTATCGCTGAGGCACGCAAGCCTCCTCACCAATGGCAAAGTCCATGGTTCATGGGAGGGGCATGAATAAGGTATCGACCTCAATCCACGAAGGATTTCTATTGAAAGGAAGCAATAGTAGAACAAATGAAAATCGAAACAAGGCTCTATCAGTAATAAAGCAATAAGTAATTACGCAAAAGAAAACGGTAGCTAGCGTAATTAGGCAAAGTTGTCTCAAGAACTAGCACTGTTCCTAAAGAAAGTTAACTGTTGCTATTTTGTTTACGTAATACTGATATACTATTTTTGCGTTTAGGGCACGAGACGGTAGTATGCTTTCGCATGCAGTATAACAGTGGTTTGTCGTTATTAACACAGCAGGAGTTCTTAATAAGTTTTACCAACAACTGGCTCTCAGTAACACTAATTATCGGTATATTAAAGCAGAAAGCTAATGATCATTCCAAGTAAATGGTTACTAACGGTAGGGCAAATAACTTGGACATGGGGTTCTTTTATTAGTTGGATTATTGGAAAATGCTGTCACTGAAATACTTTCCAGGTAGCTGAATTATTTGTACTGATTATTATTTGTATTAGCAAGGAGCATTCACTTTCTTAGACTATTTGATCAAACGGGACATGTGGTATCTGTATCTAGTACAGTTTGAATAGTTTTAGCCAGTTTCTAACTATAGCACACAAAAGTTAGAAACATGCACGTGCTTTTCATTAATGCTGTGGTTGTAACACGAACTTTAAAGAGGGCTCAGCAATTAGCGTGGTGACCCAGAAACTAATTCGTCAGTAAGCTCAAATCAAGCTGAACATTTTAGTCTAAAAAAAATGGTTCAAATGGCTCCGAATACTATGGGACTTAACATCTGAGGTCATCAGTCCCCTAGAACTTAGAACTACTTAAACCTAACTAAGCTAAGAACATCACACACATCCATACCCAAGGCAGGATTTGAACCTGCAGCCGTAGCAGCCGCGTGGTTCCGGACTGAAGCGCCGAAACCGCTCGGCCACCGTGGCCGGCTTTTAGTCTCAACAAAATATGAGAAGCACTATTAACTATACAATTTTTTTAAAATTTTGTTTAGTCGTCAGTCTTCTGGCTGGTTTGACGCAGCCCAATATGAAGCCCTCTCCTGTACCAACCTCTCCACTTATGAGTAGCACCTGCAACCTATGTCTTCAATTATTTTCGGGATGTATTCACCGTCTCTGCCTTCCTTTACAGTTTTAACACTCTAGAGCTACCTCCAGTATCATGAAGTTATTCCCTAATGTCATAAGGGATGTCCTATCATCCTGTACCTTCTTCTTGTCAGTGTTTCCCATATATTTGTTCCTTTCCGATCCTGCGCAGAACCTCCTCAACTCTTACCTTGCCAGTCCATTTAATTGTCACCTGTAACATCACATCTCAAATTCTTCAATTCTCTTCTGTTGCAATTTTCCCACAGCCCGTGTTTCAATTACATACATTCAATGCTCTGCTCCAAACGTACCTTCTCAGAAATTTCTTCCTCAAATCAAATCCTTTTTTTCATACTAGTAGACTTCTCTTGGCCAGGAATGCACCTTTTTTGTGCTAGTCTGCTTTTTATGTCTTCCTTGTTCTGTCCTTCATTGGTCATTTTACTGCCTAGGTAACAAAATTCCTTAACTTTATCTACATTATGACCCTTAGTCCTGATGTTAAGGTTCTGGCTGTTCTCATTTCTGCTACTTCTCATTGCTTTCGTCTTTTTTCGATTTACTCTCAGTCCATGTTCTATACTCATTAGACTGTTCATTCAATTCTTCTTCACTTTCACTGAGGATAGCAATGTCATCGACAAATCGTATTATTGATATCCTTTCACCATGAATTTTAATGACACTCCTGAACCTTTCTTTTTTTCCATCATTGCTTCTTTGATGTATAGATTCAACAGTAGGGGCGAAAGACTATATCCACGTCTCACACACTTTTTAATCTGAACACTTAGTTCTTGGTGTTCCATTCCTATTATTCACTCTTGCTCCTTATACACGTTGTACATTAACCATCTCTCTCTATAGCTTACCTCTATTTTCCTCAGAATTTCTAACATCTTGCACCATTTGACACTGTCAAACGCTTTTTCCAGGTCGATAAATTCTATGAAAGTGTCTTGATTATTCTTTAGTCTTGCTTCCATTATCAACCGCAACGTCAGAACTGCCTCTCTTGTATCGTTACCTCTCCTAAAGCCAAACTAGTCGTCATCTAACACATCCTCAATTTTCTTTTAGATTCTATTGTATATTATTCTTGACAACAACTTGGGTGCATGGCTGTTACTCTGATTGTGCGATAGTTGTCGCACTTGTCAGCTATTGCAGTCCTCGGGATTGTGTGAAAGATGTTATTCCCGAAAGTCAAATGGTGTATCTCCAGACTCATACATTCTACAAACCAACGTGAATAGTCGTGTAGCTGCCAGTTCCCTCAATGATTTTAGAAATTCCGATGTAATGTTATCCATCCCTTCGGTCTTACTTGATCTTAAGTCTTCAACAGGCCTTTTCAGTCAGACTCTAATACTGGATCTCCTATCTCTTCCATATCGACTCCCGTTTCTTCTTCTATCATCGTCATCAGACAAGATTTCCCGCTTATAGAGGCCTTCAATGTACTCTTTGCACCTACTCGCTCTCTCTTATGCATTTAACAGAGGAGACTCCAATGGGCTCTTAATATTACAGCCCTTGCCTTTAATTTCGTCGATGGTTGTTTCGTCATTCCATATGCTAAGTCAGTTCTCTCACCAATCATTTCTTTTTCGATTTCCTCACGTTTTCATGCAGCCATTTCGCCTTATCTGTACTTCCTTTTTATTTAATTCCTAAGTGACTTGTATTTCTGCGCTCTTGATTTTTCCTGAACATCTTTTTTACTTCCTCCTTTCGTCGATCACATAAAGTATTTCTTCTGTTACCCATGGTTTCTTCGCAGTTACCTTCTTTATACATACGTTTTTCTTCCAACTTTTATGATTACTCGTGTTGGAGATATCCATTCCTCTTCAACTGAACTGCTTACTGAGCTGTTTATTATCGCAGAACCTATAACCTAAGAAGACTTCAAGCGTATCCCTTCATTCCTTAGAATTTCCGTATCCCACTTCTTTGCACATTCGTTCTACCTGGTTAATATCTTAAACTTCAACCTACTTTTCATCACTACTACATTGTGATCCGAGTCTATATGTGCTACAGGGTACGCTTTACAATCCAGTATCTGATTTCGGAATCTCTGACTGGCCATGACGTAATCTAACTGAAACCTCCACGTACCTCCGAGCCTTTACCAAGTATAACTCGTCTTCTTGTGATTCTTCAGCAGAGTATTCGCTATTATTAGCTGAAATTTATTACAGAACTCAGTTAGTCTTTCTCCTCTCTCAACCGTAGTGCCAAGACCATATTCTCCCCTAAGCCTTCCTTCTATCCCTTCCCTTACAAATGCTTGCCAGCACCTCATGACTATTAGATTCTCATCTCCCTTTACGTACTGAATTACTCATTCAATATCCTCATACACTTCCTCTGTCTCTTCATCTTCAGCTTGCGACGTCGGCATGTATACCTGAACTATCGTTGTCGTTGTTGGTTCGCCGTCGATTCTGATGAGAATAACTCTATCACTGAACTGTTCACAATAGCACACTCTCTGCCTTACCTTCCTGTTGCTAACGGATCTTACAGCTGTTTACCATTTTCTGCTGCTACATACATATGAAATTATATATGCTGTTATTTCCAAACCTGGACAAGTATTCATACTTGTGCTACATCTTCAAATCGACTATCCGGCAACTGTTATGGATCACCATAGTTTTTGCAAGTAACTTCAATACTGCCCGCCCGGTTGGCCGTGCGGTCTAACGCACGGCTTTCCGGGCGGGAAGGAGCGCCTGGTCCCCGGCACGAATCCGCCCGGCGGATTTGTGTCGAGGTTCGATGAACCGGCCGGTCTGTGGATGGTTTTTAGGCGGTTTTCCATCTGTCTCGGGGAATGCGGGCTGGTTCTCCTTATTCCGCCTCAATTACACTATGTCGGCGATTGCTGCGCAAACAAATTCTCCACGTACGCGTACACCACCATTACCACGCAAACATAGGGGTTACACTCGTCTGGTGTGAGACGTTCCCTGGAGGGTCCACCGGGGGCCGAACCGCACAATAACCCTGGGTTCGGTGTGGGGTGGCGGAGGAGTGAAGTGGACTGCGGTAGTCGTCGTGGGGTTGTGGACCACTGCCGCTGCGGCAGGGACAAAGCCTCTCCGTCGTTTCTAGATCTCCAGTTAAAATACAGTAACTTTCATACTGAACTGAGATTTCAATAAGAATTTTTAAGCTGAGTACCTTAAAGCTTTGTGATTGTACTTTGGGGAAATTTAAGATGCCGTTTCATGAAAAATACGGGATGTACTTCCAACATGTGGCCCACTAAAAAATTATGAAATTTACTAATCCAATAAGTTATTAGCTTTTGTTAAGGAAGGTATTTACTTTTCATTTCAATAAAATGGGGTACTCGGAAATATCATATTACTTGGAGTAGGACCCTGCATGGATAAGTGACTGAGTATAAAACAACCTCTAATCTTCTTTCCTTCCTTTCCTTCTAAAATGCGTCACATTGAAGGATGAAAGTAACTGTTGTTGCGGTCTTTAATCTAAAGACTCTGCATTCCTACGTAACTGCTGCAACCTATATAAATATGGACCTGTAGTCAAGCTTTGGTCCCCTTCTACAATTTTAACCCCTCACACTTCCTCACGTTTCAAAACCGACGATTCATAGAGGGCTAAGGTGTGTCCCAATAACTGATCACATGCTTACTCAGGTTGGGCCACAACTTTCTTTTCTGCCCCCTTCCATTCAGTACCTCCTCATTTTTTATTCGATCTGCCCATTTCTGAGCCGTGGCGACCACTCCTTTTCGATTCTTCCCTGTCTCCCGTAGTCGTATGTGTCAGTGGCGCCACATTTGCCTCTTTGTATCGGTTCTTCTTGTGAAGGAACATCTCTGGCGGTGCATCCAGTAGGTGGCGGCGGCGACGGCGGCCTGCGGGGCGGTACGCGGAGGGAACCAGTACTACGAGGGCAAGCGGACAGCCGGGTACGGCGGACCAGGACTACCAGCATCCCACACTACTAGCGGCAGCTATATTTTTCGAGTTAGATGATAATAGTTAGAAGTGATGGAGGTTAGCAGTGTTAGCTCGAGCAGACGGTTTGGACGTGTGTCCGTCTTGGAGATCTAGTATTGGTTGGAAATAGATTGTAAAAATGATGCTTCATGTATTTGCTAATGTCTGGGAAATCTAATTATTGACGATTATATAATTTTGGATCTGGATGTCACATGATTAAGGTGAAATCTGCTAAATACATTGTTTGCTCTGCAACAAAATGTTTCCTTTGCTAGTCACATGCCTATTAGTAGGCTGCAGCAGCAAGTCGTATACTCCTAGCTCACTCATTTCTTACATAGTTTAATTCTTAATTTCTTTGCGTGTTTTTGGTACTTGCATTGCTTAATTAATAAATTTCGGGCGTATTATAGTATTTGAGAGTTGTAGAACGCGTTTTAGTACCTGAATAGTGTAAATTCGCGTAGTCGTTTGTCTTCTGTTTTTGTTTTGAACGGCCAGTGTCGGTTGGTCAGTCAGTGTGCTCCCTGCCGCCGTTGGATAAGCAGCTGCAGCAGCAAGTCGTATACTCCTAGCTCACTCATTTGTTACAAAGTTTAATTCTTAATTTCTTTGCGTGTTTTTGGTACTTTCATTGTCCAATTCATAAATTTCGGGCGTATTATAGTGTAAAATCGCGTAGACTCAGCGGTGCGCAAGTAGCAGCATTACTGCATTTACTAGGCAATCTTGTATTTTAATAACCGTTTAAATTTTGTGTCGAGTTTTTTGCGCTCTCTGTAGATTAGTTCAGACGTTCTTTGCACAACAGTTTTTAGCATGGATAGGGACTGCAACTGCTGTGTTCGGATGCAGGCTGAGTTGGCATCCCTTCGCTCCCAGCTTCAGGCAGTGTTGGCTTCGGTCACACAGCTTGAGGCTGTTGCCAATGGGCATCACTGTGGGGGTCCGGATGGGGGTTTGTCGGGGACGGCCAGCTCGTCCCACGCATCCCCCGATCGGACTACGACTCTGGTTGCCCGGGATACTGCCCGCATTGAGGCAGATCCCTCACCTGTGGTAGAGTGGGAGGTCACGCAAGGTGTGGCAGGGGGCGAAAGACATTCCGGAGGGTTGAACGGAAGGCCTCTCCAGTTTGTCTGACGAACCGGTTTCAGGCTCTGTCTCAGGCTGATACTGATCTTCTGCCTAACATGGCTGCTGGTCCTGTTCCAGAGGTTGCCCCTCAGTCTGCAAGATCTGGGCGGTCGCAGAGGGTGGGCTTACTGGTAGTTGGGAGCTCCAACGTCAGGCGCGTTATGGGGCCCCTTAGGGATATGGCAGCAAGAGAGGGGAAGAAAACCAATGTGCACTCCGTGTGCATACCGGGGGGAGTCATTCCAGATGTGGAAAGGGTCCTTCCGGGTGCCATGAAGGGTACAGGGTGCACCCTTCTGCAGGTGGTCGCTCATGTCGGCACCAATGATGTGTGTCACTATGGATCGGAGGAAATCCTCTCTGGCTTCCGGCGGCTATCTGATTTGGTGAAGACTGCCAGTCTCGCTAGCGGGATGAAAGCAGAGCTCACCATCTGCAGCATCGTCGACAGGACTGACTGTGGACCTTTGGTACAGAGCCGAGTGGAGGGTTTGAATCAGATGCTGAGACGGTTCTGCGACCGTGTGGGCTGCAGATTCCTTGACTTGCGCCATAGGGTGGTGGGGTTTCGGGTTCCGCTGGATAGGTCAGGAGTCCACTACACGCAACAAGCGGCTACACGGGTAGCAGGGGTTGTGTGGAGTGGGCTGGGCGGTTTTTTAGGTTAGATGGCCTTGGGCATGTACAGAAAGGGCAACAGCCTCAACGGGTGCGGGGCAAAGTCAGGACATGCGGGGACCAAGCAGCAATCGGTATTGTAATTGTAAACTGTCGAAGCTGCGTTGGTAAAGTACCGGAACTTCAAGCACTGATAGAAAGCACCGAAGCTGAAATCGTTATAGGTACAGAAAGCTGGCTGAAGCCAGAGATAAATTCTGCCGAAATTTTTACAAAGGTACAGACGGTGTTTAGAAAGGATAGGTTGCATGCAACCGGTGGTGGAGTATTCGTCGCTGTTAGTAGTAGTTTATCCTGTAGTGAAGTAGAAGTGGAAAGTTCCTGTGAATTATTATGGGTGGAGGTTACACTCAACAACCGAGCTAGGTTAATAATTGGCTCCTTTCACCGACCTCCCGACTCAGCAGCATTAGTGGCAGAACAACTGAGAGAAAATTCGGAATACATATCACATAAATTTTCTCAGCTTGTTATAGTCTTAGGTGGAGATTTCAATTTACCAGATATAAACTGGGACACTCAGATGTTTAGGACGGGTGGTAGGGACAGAGCATCGAGTGACATTATACTGAGTGCACTATCCGAAAATTACCTCGAGCAATTAAACAGAGAACCGACTCGTGGAGATAACATATTGGACCTACTGATAACAAACAGACCCGAACTTTTCGACTCTGTATGTGCAGAACAGGGAATCAGTGATCATAAGGCCGTTGCAGCATCCCTGAATATGGAAGTTAATAGGAATATAAAAAAAGGGAGGAAGGTTTATCTGTTTAGAAAGAGTAATAGAAGGCAGATTTCAGACTACCTAACAGATCAAAACGAAAATTTCTGTTCCGACACTGACAATGTTGAGTGTTTATGGAAAAAGTTCAAGGCAATCGTAAAATGCGTTTTAGACAGGTACGTGCCGAGTAAAACTGCGAGGGACGGGAAAACCCACCGTGGTACAACAACAAAGTTAGGAAACTACTGCGAAAGCAAAGAGAGGGTCACTCCAAGTTTAAACGCAGCCAAAACCTCTCAGACAAACAGAAGCTAAACGATGTCAAAGTCAGCGTAAGGAGGGCTATGCGTGAAGCGTTCAGTGAATTCGAAAGTAAAATTCTATGTACCGACTTGACAGAAAATCCTAGGAAGTTCTGGTCTTACGTTAAATCAGTAAGTGGCTCGAAACAGCATATCCAGACACTCCGGGATGATGATGGCATTGAAACAGAGAATGACACGCGTAAAGCTGAAATACTAAACACCTTTTTCCAAAGCTGTTTCACAGAGGAAGACCGCACTGCAGTTCCTTCTCTAAATCCTCGCACAAACGAAAAAATGGCTGACATCGAAATAAGTGTCCAAGGAATAGAAAAGCAACTGGAATCACTCAACAGAGGAAAGTCCACTAGACCTGACAGGATACCAATCCGATTCTACACAGAGTACGCGAAAGAACTTGCCCCCCTTCTAACAGCCGTGTACCGCAAGTCTCTAGAGGAACGGAAGGTTAAAAATGATTGGAAAAGAGCACAGGTAGTCCCAGTCTTCAAGAAGGGTCGTCGAGCAGATGCGCAAAACTATAGACCTATATCTCTGACGTCGATCTGTTGTAGGATTTTAGAACATGTTTTTTGCTCGAGTGTCATGTCGTTTTTGGAAACCCAGAATCTACTATGTAGGAATCAACATGGATTCCGGAAACAGCGATCGTGTGAGACCCAACTCGCTTTATTTGTTCATGAGACCCAGAAAATATTAGATACAGGCTCCCAGGTAGGTGGAATTTTTCTTGACTTCCGGAAGGCGTTCGATACAGTTCCAGACTGTCGCCTGATAAACAAAGTAAGAGCCTACGGAATATCAGACCAGCTGTGTGGCTGGATTGAAGAGTTTTTAGCAAACAGAACACAGCATGTTGTTATCAATGGAGAGACGTCTACAGACGTTAAAGTAACCTCTGGCGTGCCACAGGGGAGTGTTGCCCACAATATATTGCCCGCAATATATATAAATGACCTAGTAGATAGTGTCGGAAGTTCCATGCGGCTTTTCGCGGATGATGCTGTAGTATACAGAGAAGTTGCAGCATTAGAAAATTGTAGCGAAATGCAGGAAGATCTGCAGCGGATAGGCACTTGGTGCAGGGAGTGGCAACTGACCCTTAACATAGACAAATGTAATGTATTGCGAATACATAGAAAGAAGGATCCTTTATTGTATGATTATATGATAGCGGAACAAACACTGGTAGCAGTTACTTCTGTAAAATATCTGGGAGTATGCGTGCGGAACGATTTGAAGTGGAATGATCATACAAAATTAATTGTTGGTAAGGCGGGTACCAGGTTGAGATTCATTGGGAGAGTCCTTAGAAAATGTAGTCCATCAACAAAGGAGGTGGCTTACAAAACACTCGTTCGGCCTATACTTGAGTATTGCTCATCAGTGTGGGATCCGTACCAGATCGGGTTGACAGAGGAGATAGAGAAGATCCAAAGAAGAGCGGCGCGTTTCGTCACAGGGTTATTTGGTAGCCGTGATAGCGTTACGGAGATGTTTAACAAACTCAAGTGGCAGACTCTGCAAGAGAGGCGCTCTGCATCGCGGTGTAGCTTGCTCGCCAGGTTTCGAGAGGGTGCGTTTCTGGATGAGGTATCGAATATATTGCTTCCCCCTACTTATACCTCCCGAGGAGATCACGAATGTAAAATTAGAGAGATTAGAGCGCGCACGGAGGCTTGCAGACAGTCGTTCTTCCCGCGAATCATACGCGACTGGAACAGGAAAGGGAGGTAATGACAGTGGCACGTAAGGTGCCCTCCGCCACACACCGTTGGGTGGCTTGCGGAGTATAAATGTAGATGTAGATGTAGATGTAGAGCCTACAGTAATTAGTATCTTTTATATTTAGCTGGCTGTATGCTTGCTGTATTTGCTGTAGCTCGTGTCATGAAGATTTTCTGTGAGGTAACTGACTTATGAAACGTATGGGTTATTGTTATGATCTCTTCTAATTCAGGGCCATTCTTTTGTGTTAACTATTTGAGGTCGAATTGCGTTGCGTTTGTATATTGTTGGTCATAAAAGTTTAGGATAAGTTTGCGTTGTATTGGTAGGGACAATTCTGTACGACAGTGTTGAAATGAAATGATAAAAACAAGCAGTAGTTTCAGAGCATTCAGTAGGCATTCAGCAGTTTAAGTAGAAAAACGAAGTAGTTTCAGCTAATCAGTTATTTCAGCAGTTTCAGTTTCAGAATTAAATAAAGAAGTTTCAATGTCACCTGTCGAAGTCGTATCTAGATGACCAGGGGTCCAATATCACTCCAGCTGCACACGCCCCACACCATTACACAGTCTCCACCAGCTTGAACAGTCCCATGCTCACATGCGGGGTCCATGGATTCATGATGTTGTCTCTATACTTCTACACCTCCATCCGCTTGATACAATTTGAAACGAGACTCGTCCAACCAGGCAACACGTTTCCAGTCATCAACAGTTCAATGCCGGTGTTAACGGGCCCAGGCGAAGCGTAAAGCATTGTATTGTGCAGTCATAAAGGGTACACGAGTGGACCTTCGGCTCCGCAAGCCCATAGCGATGATGTTTCGTTGAACGGTTCGCAAGCTGACACTTGTTGATGGCCCTGCATTGAAATCTGCAGCAGTTTGCGGAAGGGTTGCACTTCTGTCACGTGAACGACTCTCTTCAGTCGTCGTTGGTCCCGTTCTTGCAGGATCTTTTTCCGGCCACAGCGATGTCGGAGATTTGATGTTTTACCAGATTCACGATCGTCACTGTACACTCGTGAAATGGTTGTACGGGGAAATCCCCACTTCATCGCTACCTCGGAGATGCGCCGACTATAGCACCATGTTCAAACTCATTTAAATCTTGATAGCCGGCCGCTGTGGACGAGCGGTTCTAGGCGCTTCATTCCGGAACCGCGTTGCTGTTGCGGTCGCAGGTTCGAATCCTGCCTCGGGCATGGATGTGTGTGGTGTCCTTACGTTGGTTAGGTTTAAGTAGTTCTAAGTCTAGGGGACTGATGACCTCAGATCTTAAGTCCCATAGTGCTTAGAGCCATCTGAACCATTTAAATCTTGATAAACTGCAATTATAGCAGCAGTAACCGATCTAACAATTGCTCCAGACATTTGTTCTGTTATATAGGCGTTGCCGACCGCAGCGCCATATTTGCCTGTCTACATGTCTCTGTATTCGAATACACATGCCTATACCATTTTCATGGCACTTCACTGTAAATATCTTGTTATCATTTTACCATAAATGAAATTTAAGATAATCTAATGTATAAATAGCCATTAACTTTTTTCTTAGCCGTACTTAAGCCATGTAGTTTTGATTTCAAAAATCGTATACAGCCGCAGCCTCTGCTGTTGATACTCAGTGTGAAAATGCCTGATGCTGCTTCCTGTTCCCAAGTGAACCACGCATCCATAACACCGTTAAGAATGACGAGAAAAAGATTCTTCTCAAAGTTTTTCAGAAGTTTACAGAAGAAACCGCCTTTGAAGTTTTCCTAAGACTAAATATAAGGCATTTGAAAACGGGATGCATAGCTTAATTGGTAGCGTTGTGGATTTGTATTTTGGTGTAGTCCATAGACTGTTGGTTCAAAGCTCATGCTGGTCTCTTCTTCGTTCAGAGTGGAATACTTGCAGTTTTAAAAACAAAAGTTATCAAATGTATGATAATTAACAGATAACTATTAATAATTTTTATAAATATACACGTATTGTTGTTTCTAATTATACATTGCATGCAAAATTCCGGTTTTCCTTGAAACCATATATTCTTGGTTACCCAAGGTTGTTTCAGTTAAGGAAACATAACAAATTACATTTTTGGGATAAAAATGAAAACTCGAATTCTCTTTATTTGGATTACGTCCGTTATTTGATACCACAGATGTGGTCCCACAGGAGCCAGAGCGATACGCGTCATAGAAATATGGAAAACAATAATTTTCACGACATTTAACACACTATACAAGTGCAGCACTGTTAGAGTTGCCACTGTAGCACTTTAATATGAACCCAGCAGAACTAATCTGGAGCAAAGTTACGCGATTTGTAGCGAGAAACGACAAGGCGTCTCAGCTGTCATACCTGTTGTTGTTGTTGTTGTTGTTGTTGTTGTCTTCAGTCCTGAGACTGGTTTGATGCAGCTCTCCATGCTACTCTATCCCGTGCAAGCTTCCTCATCTCCCAGTACTTACTGCAACCTACATCCTTCTGAATCTGCTTAGAGTATTCATCTCTTGGTCTCCCTCTACGATTTTTACCCTCCACGCTGCCCTCCAATGCTAAACTCGTGATCCCTTGAAGCCTCATAACATGTCCTACCAACCGGCCCCTTCTTCTTGTCACGTTGTGCCACAAACTCCTCTTCTCCCCAATTCTATTCAATACCTCCTCATTAGTTATGTGATCTACCCATCTAATCTTCAGCATTGTTCTGTAGCACCACATTTCGATAGCTTCTATTGTCTTCTTGCCCAAACTATTTATCGTCCATTTTTCACTTCCATACATGGCTACACTCCATACAAATACTTTCAGAAACGACTTCCTGACACTTAAATCTATACTCCATGTTAAAAAATTTCTCTTCTTCAGAAACGCTTTCCTTGCCGTTGCCAGTCTACATTTTATATCCTCTCTACTTCGACCATCATCAGTTATTTTGCTCCCCAAATAGCAAAACTCCTTTACTACTTTAAGTGTCTCATTTCCTAATCTAATTCCCTCAGCATCACCCGACTTAATTCGACTACATTCCATTATCCTCTTTTTGCTTTTGTTGATGTTCATCTTATATCCTCCTTTCAAGACACTGTCCACTCCGTTCAACTGCTCTTCCAAGTCCTTTGCTGTCTCTGACAGAATTACAGTGTCATCGCCGAACCTCAAAGTTTTTATTTCTTCTCCATGGATTTTAATACCTACTCCGAATTTTTCTTTTGTTTCCTTTACTGCTTGCTCAATATGTAACGCCGGAAATGCATATACTCCTATTTCCATCTATTGTACTATTCTTTTTTTCCTTGTTTTGTTACCTCAAGATATGACATTTCTGTCTCTTTACATATATCGTAATTGCTTTACTGTTTGTATATATATATTTATGCATTTATGTCGATGTATAATTGGTTTGTTTCGTAAATATTATTTGTATTTTTACGCTGGGTCTTGCCTAGGGAAAACTGCTATCGAACGATTACATCGATAGGTCGTGTGAAGACTCAAAGTGTGTAGGATCTTTGGTAGGGTTAACTCTGCCGCGTGAAGCGCGGGCAGAACAGTGAGAGTCTGGCGGGAGTAGCGAGTGGAGCAGGTGTTGTGTGACGCTCCCGCGAGTTGCCGCGCTTTCGGGGTTTGGCAGCATGTAATTGCGCTCGACTCGCGATGATAGTTTCTGACATGGTGTCGCGGACGGGAAGCATTAGCTGGCGCACATCAAGAGCCCGTTTCGCCTGGTGACCGTGTCGAGAAGAAGGCGCGCCAACATCCAGCTTCTGCAACAGCGACGGCCGACAATGAGTGACTGTCGCCACCTCCTCGATCGACGGCTTCAAACCTTCAATCAACCAACAAGGAAGACTAAAAGCACGTAAAGTTTCAGAACTGTATGGCAGACCTCAGCTTTTCAAATTGTTCCATTTGCCTCGCAAAATTACAGCATTTTAGCATGAACCTTTGTTGCTCATTGTCCCAATTGCATTGCCAAGCAGGGTCCCTTCCTTTTCCGAAATGAACCCGAGTGTCGTTGAAATTCAAACGCCAGCATTAAAATAATATAATTAGACTTCACTGCTTTAATTTCAAAGTTCAGTAGCTGGCTACAATATTTAGGTTACACGAGCACAAATTTAGAGTGCGAGTTTTGTTAGCATATTTTAGCTTACCTGTGACTGCAGCTCAGCTTGGTACGTACTAAATTTTACTATTGTTAATAGTTCAGATTCATTTAATTCAAGGTCAAAGTTAAATCTCTTGTTTCTAAATTGCGTAGAGTCAAGTTGCTTTTGAAATGATTGTTGAGGTAGTCCAAGACTAACCGTATTTTACTGGATTTCGATGTGCTTCAGAAAGAAAGCTCACTATTAACTTCAGTCACTAAATTAACTTTCGATTTTCCGGTTTTATTAATTCTTTTGCTAAATTAAGTCAGAGTGTAGCGAAATTTATTATTTCTGACAAACTTTCAGTTTTCACACTACACGTGTCAACCTTCAGTTGCCACGCTTCTAGTGTTAATTATATGTGTAATAACCTTTTTTTTCAGTTACTATAGTAATTGTCCTTAGGACTGGCGACCGTGATTTCCCCCAAATCTCAAATATCTAATTACCGCTAGTTAATTGTTAACGTTACGGCCGCACATTTACTTTCTTTATTAACTTTACCCCTTTTCAAAATTAATTTCCACCAGTTTCATTTGCATTTTTCCTTTCATTTAGATGTATCCCTTTCCTCCCTCTTTACCGACAGATTAACTTCGGTGACGATTGCTTTTCCCAAATTTCCATTAGGTACACGCGGTTTAATTTTTCACTGTCATTAAGGTCGATAAGTGAGGGGGGAGGTTACACGTGGCGACCGTGACAGGACAATCTTCAGATTTGAGGTTGTTCTGGACACGAATTTTGCATTGTGCAAATCTCGTAACAAAGTACTGGTTACGAAATGGTCGATACGTCGGCGAGAATATTAGTGTGAGGAATCCTAATTAGGTTTGAGATTTGGCATTTATATTGAAAAATATTAAAATGAGTGAAGGCAACAATTGCCAAAATTTGGTAGACTTGAATACGGAACAATCGGTCGAACAGTGGGAAACGCGCACCACGGTACCCATTGTTCAGGGGCAGGCGGCTAGCATGAAAGACGCGACCGCCGAAACGCAACAAAGAGCAGAAATGGAATTCCAAACTTTAGAAATTGTTTCGGAATCGGAAGTGAAAATCGAATCTGAATCCCTTGATGAAGAACGCGGGGGGACAATTAAAGAGGAAGCCGCTGCGGAAGTAAAACCGGTAGTTTCCGGGAATTTAACTGATTTATTGAATGTTTTGATTAACGAAATCAAGAGTCAATCGGCCAAGCAAGAAGATCAGGCTGCCAAACAAGAAGCTCAGGCTGCCAAGCAAGAAGCTCAGTCTGAAAAATTTGAACGGATGCTAGACAATCAGAACAAAGCTATTAACGTTGTTATCAACAATGTTGGAGTTGTTAACACAAATGTTGATAAAATCAAAGAAGATATTGTTGTAATTAATACCGAAATCGGTAATCTTAAACAGGAAATGATAGGCGTTCAGGCGGAAATTGCGAGCATAAATACTCGTTTTTATTCCGAAATTAGCAGAATCGAGAAAAGTGTAGGAGAATCAGTTGCTCCGATCATCGAGAAAAAGGTGACGGAACAAATTCAATTAGTGAAAAAAGAGGATCAAAAGAAGGTGGAAACTTTAAAGGCTTTAGTATCCGAAGTAGATACCAAAGTGACGAAGCAGGCTAATACCTGCGAAGAGAAAAAAAGGGAAGTAGAAACGCTTGCGACAACCACTTGCCAAGTAATTACGAGAGTGTCGGAATTAGAAAAGAAACTTGACGAAAAACAGAGCTATGTGCCAATCTATGCACATAGTTCGGAATTGTTGACGAAAGAGGAGCGGTTCGACCCCTTGAAAAAAGGCGGTATACACGCGACGGATTTCATTAAGAATTGTGAAAGAGTTTTACCCAGATCATGGACTAATGAGAGAAAAATTAATGCAATTATTGATGTGTTGGCTGGTGATGCCAAGCGTTGGGGCTTAAACCTCAACATTACGAACATGACTTTTGACGACTTTAAAAATTTGTTTCTGGCTGAATACTGGTCAGAGCAAAAACAGCAAAGTGTCTGGCGCGAATTTGTCGTATCGAGGCCTTTCGATGCGAATTCGCGCGGCTCGATGAAGGAGTTTTGTGAGGGCTGGATCCGCAAGTTGGAATATTTGCGTGATCGCCGAACGGAATCGGAAATAGTCTGGGAACTCTACAAAAAGCTTCCAGATGATACAAAACGCTACGTAAGAAGCAATTACAGGACAATAAATGATTTCCTGGAAAGAGTGGAGGACGAGGACAATTGGCGCAATAATCGCGACAGTGGTAGAGGCCGTGGTAACAACAACGGGTACCACAGCAACCACAACAACGATAACCATGGGAATAATGCGTACCGCAACCATGGCAGCAATAACAATAATGGTTCGGACCGTAATAACAATCGGTACAATGCAAATAATAACAGGAATGACGGAAACCAGTATCACACTAACGTGATACGGGCTTCACAGAATAGTAATAACGCCAGAGGGTGTGATCAGCCGCCTCAGCAGCATCCGGGGAGCGTATCTGCTGGGACGAGACAGGGAAACCATTAGCCGCGCCGGTGAGGGGCCGACCGGGCGTGGAGAAATTTTGGCGGCCCAATAACAGAAGAAAACCGAGGTGTCGTCGTTATGGAAATTCCGTATGGAATAATCAACGGCGGGAGAGTGTGCCAGTATCAGGAGAAAGGAGTGCGCCCACAAGTAGTAAATCAGCTGTAGACACGGCAGTAGAAAATACATTCACTGTCAGTGAGAACAATTTAAGCAGTGTTCCGGAAATCGATTATAAAGTGGCAGCTGTAACACCCACAGTGGAACTGGAGATTGAGTTTAAGAATGATTCGCAAGTGTTGAAAGAAGATCACATGTCGGATAAAACGTCCGTCATCGAGCGAGGGGATGCAGAGAGGGATGAGGTCTGGTTAAGGCAGTTCGGTCGCTTATACGACGAACTAAGAGATTATAGGGGCCTGTACGGGAGAAGTGTTTATGGGGAGCGCGGGCAGGATTTGCCGCGTCTCGTCCCGCAGGAAGATAGTGATTGTGAAGTGATAGAAAGTTCTGGCCCTAACCGGCAGACTTTACTAGAAATAGTTGATGTTAACGGGGAGCACGAGCAAGATGCGTCGTGTTTCGTCCCGCAGGAGTTGAATGTTGAAGTAGTAACGGAAAGCTCTGGCCCTAACTGGCAGACTTTACCGAAAGTTGTAGTGGTAGAAGTAGCCGACCCATCCGACGCGAACATCCAGTTTAAACATTGCGAGAGTATTAAGGAGAAAGATTACGAAAATTTTAGTGATAGCCGGAAACGATTGGTAGAAAAGCACGTAGATTACAGCGTGTATGAGGTTAGAGCTGACGTTATACGGTCAGACGGTAGCAGTGTGGGTTGCGCAGATCCAGAGGAAGTAATTTCAGATGCTACTGGGCACATTCTTCCAGGTAGATTGGCAGATGAGATCAATCTGACCAAAGAGGAATCAACGAAGGTGACAATTAGTGAATTGATAGCAATGCGACACTCACTAGTTGACGAGTTACAGGAAAAGGTTTCGGTATTGGAGGCGAAGCTACAGACTAAGCATCAGGACAAACGTGTTGAAATTAAAACTGTATGTGAAAAGAGGCTGAAAAAGCCGCCAGATAAACCGGATTTAGGATCTAAGCCGGATGTTTTTTTCTGGAATGACCTGGATATAGACGAGGATTTACTGTGGGAAAATAAAGAAACAGTCGAGGGCAAGTGTAGACAGGTAGTAGTGTCTGTTAATATGCACGACCTACAACTAAACGTGTTGATTGACACCGGTGCAGAATTGAGTGCTGTATCTGGGAAAATATTTGAGTTACTGAAAGACAGACCTGGCATCGTAGTTATGCCAGCAACAGGAGTGAAAATTATCGGTGCTACTGGGAAGGCCAGTAAACCGGTCACAAAACAGATTTTTGTCAACTTCGAGATATGTGGGGCACGATTTGAGCAAGAGTTTGTCGTCGTGCCAGACTTAACTACGAAAGTAATTATCGGGTTAGATTGGCTATTAAAGTACCGTGCAGTGATTAACTGCGAAAGCAAAACTTTGACATGTATGTCACTAGATAAAACAATGATAGTTTTGACGAGGCAGGAGACGGTGTGCATAGGCAATACCAGCCTATAAACATTGTTAAGTGGCCGGATGACATTGACGTAGGAATGAGTTTGAACTGCCGTAACATGAGGAATCTCGGCATTGACAATAATGTAGAAAGTGAATTGGAAAGTATTGTAGACGGTGTGTCAAACGTAACACACGAACAAAGACGAGGCCAACTTTCCCGTACCTATTGTCATCACAACCATAGGGCATGGGGCTAATATCAAGCAGAATTTAAGAGAATTATGAACACCTTGAGACATGAATCGACGGGATTTTCTCCAGAGGAAATCCTGTTGGATGACAGAAGTAAAAGTTTAGTGGAAGAGATAATCAAATTCCCTCCACGGATTGACATTAGTATTGGTGTGAAAAAGGATCGTTTGCGAGAAGTAATGAAGCTAAAAGCCGATGCTCGCATACGTCGTCATGACACTAAAGCGCGTTTTGCTAAGTTTGCAATCGGAGACTTAGTACTTGTAAAAGCTCTTGAGAAATCGAGCGAGTTAGACCATGAAATCTCTAAATTTAAGTTTGTTTAAAATGGACCATATAAAGTCATTGGTATACCTCACACAAATGCTTATTGCTTAGAGTATCCAAGCTCTGGAAAACGATTAGGAATACGGAATATAGTAGACTTGAAATTGTACCAACCTAGGATCGATTAATACCACACAATGGGTAATTTGTACAATATGTAAATATAGAGTGTAAGATTTAAGGTTTGCTAGATTGCCATGCTTTTACCTGACCAAGAGGACATTAAAGAAGTTGTAATTAATAAGTAATTTTGACTAAATGATTTAAGAGAGAGTGATTATTTATCAATTGAAAAATCCAAGCTGCCAGTTTAAGTTTTCAGCTGAGTCACAGTAGATTAAGGAATGTAAATATGCTTTTGTAAATAGCTGTAAGATTTCATAAATATGTGATTTACTAGTCATTGCCGATGTACTTAGACGCTGTTTTAAGTTTCATGCTAGTACATGCGTGTGATGATGGACAGTGTTGAGTTATCCACTGTGATAGTGTTTATGGACTCCTTGAGATTACTCGGGAGTGAGTTTTACCGAAAGAATTCAGTGAAACGGACGTTCTGGAAATGCCGTTACACAGGCGAGTGAGATCAAGCGTGCCGCACAGGCGGGCGCAACAATACTGGCGAGGCGGTGCCGCTGTCGGCTCTTGGGCCGCTGTCGGCATTCTTTGTACTTGCGAGTACGGAAGGCGGAATTGTTTTTCTTCCTGGACAGCTGAAAGAATTCTACTGTCAATATTTATGTTTTTTTCGATCTGATGTGTGTTATTTTCTTGTTTAGCGTTTAATGGACTCCCATGACGAGAATATTAATTAAGAAAGGGTTATGTAAAAATGTGTATTCTATGTAATTAATTATTAATTTGCGTATTTTGATCTACCTGTTTTTATGACCATGTACACTGATTAATTTTGTAAATAGTATTCCATTTCTTGATACTGTTAGGAATTTTGACGATTTTGGAATAGCTAAACCATTTTCTATATCTTCTATGAATTTTAATATGTTGTCAACCTGTTTTATTTTGTGCAAGATGACAGAGTGGAATAAGATTAGGAGTGTCTCCACTCAATTATTATGGTCTAAAAATTGATTTATGATTAATTAGACGAATGCTAAATTTTGTTGATGTTTTGAGCATATGCATTTCCGCTGTTTCTTTTTTGGGACATTTTCTGAGTCTGTTTACGTTACACGAACATCCTCAGACAATGTGGGGCACGTGTAACGCCGGAAATGCATATACTCCTATTTCCATCTATTGTACTATTCTTTTTTTTCCTTGTTTTGTTACCTCAAGATATGACATTTCTGTCTCTTTATATATCGTAATTGCTTTACTGTTTGTATATATATATTTATGCATTTATGTCGATGTATAATTGGTTTGTTTCGTAAATATTATTTGTATTTTTACGCTGGGTCTTGCCTAGGAAAACTGCTATCGAACGATTACATCGATAGGTCGTGTGAAGACTCAAAGTGTGTAGGATCTTTGGTAGGGTTAACTCTGCCGCGTGAAGCGCGGGCAGAACAGTGAGAGTCTGGCGGGAGTAGCGAGTGGAGCAGGTGTTGTGTGACGCTCCCGCGAGTTGCCGCGCTTTCGGGGTTTGGCAGCATGTAATTGCGCTCGACTCGCGATGATAGTTTCTGACATGGTGTCGCGGACGGGAAGCATTAGCTGGCGCACATCAAGAGCCCGTTTCGCCTGGTGACCGTGTCGAGAAGAAGGCGCGCCAACATCCAGCTTCTGCAACAGCGACGGCCGACAATGAGTGACTGTCGCCACCTCCTCGATCGACGGCTTCAAACCTTCAATCAACCAACAAGGAAGACTAAAAGCACGTAAAGTTTCAGAACTGTATGGCAGACCTCAGCTTTTCAAATTGTTCCATTTGCCTCGCAAAATTACAGCATTTTAGCATGAACCTTTGTTGCTCATTGTCCCAATTGCATTGCCAAGCAGGGTCCCTTCCTTTTCCGAAATGAACCCGAGTGTCGTTGAAATTCAAACGCCAGCATTAAAATAATATAATTAGACTTCACTGCTTTAATTTCAAAGTTCAGTAGCTGGCTACAATATTTAGGTTACACGAGCACAAATTTAGAGTGCGAGTTTTGTTAGCATATTTTAGCTTACCTGTGACTGCAGCTCAGCTTGGTACGTACTAAATTTTACTATTGTTAATAGTTCAGATTCATTTAATTCAAGGTCAAAGTTAAATCTCTTGTTTCTAAATTGCGTAGAGTCAAGTTGCTTTTGAAATGATTGTTGAGGTAGTCCAAGACTAACCGTATTTTACTGGATTTCGATGTGCTTCAGAAAGAAAGCTCACTATTAACTTCAGTCACTAAATTAACTTTCGATTTTCCGGTTTTATTAATTCTTTTGCTAAATTAAGTCAGAGTGTAGCGAAATTTATTATTTCTGACAAACTTTCAGTTTTCACACTACACGTGTCAACCTTCAGTTGCCACGCTTCTAGTGTTAATTATATGTGTAATAACCTTTTTTTTCAGTTACTATAGTAATTGTCCTTAGGACTGGCGACCGTGATTTCCCCCAAATCTCAAATATCTAATTACCGCTAGTTAATTGTTAACGTTACGGCCGCACATTTACTTTCTTTATTAACTTTACCCCTTTTCAAAATTAATTTCCACCAGTTTCATTTGCATTTTTCCTTTCATTTAGATGTATCCCTTTCCTCCCTCTTTACCGACAGATTAACTTCGGTGACGATTGCTTTTCCCAAATTTCCATTAGGTACACGCGGTTTAATTTTTCACTGTCATTAAGGTCGATAAGTGAGGGGGGAGGTTACAAATATACAGATTGAATAACATCGGGGACAGACTACAATCCTGTCTCACTCCCTTCCCAACCGCTGCTTCCCTTTCATGCCCCTCGACTCTTATAACTGCCATCTGGTTTCTGTACTAATTGTAAATAGCCATCGCTCCCTGTATTTTACCCCTGCCACCTTTAGAATTTGAAAGAGAGTATTCCAGTCAACATTGTCAAAAGCTTTCTCTAAGTCCACAAATGCTAGAAATGTAGTTTGCCTTTTCTTAATCTATTTTCTAAGAGAATTCGTAGGGTCAGTATTGCCTCACGTGATACAACATTTCGGCGGAATCCAAACTGATCTTCGCCGAGGCCGGCTTCTACCAGATTTTCCATTCGTCTGTAAAGAATTCGCGTTAGTATTTTGCAGCTGTGATTTATTAAACTGATAGTTCGGTAATTTTCACATCTGTCAACACCTGCTTTCTTTGGGATTTTTAGATTCTTCTTGAAGTCTGAAGGTATTTCGCCTGTCTCATACATCTTGCTCACCAGATGGTATAGTTTTGTCAGGACTGGCTCTCCCAAGGCCGTCAGTAGTTCCAATGGAATGTTGTCTACTCCCGGGGCCTTGTTTCGACTCAATTCTTTCAGTGCTCTGTCAAACTCTTCACCCAGTATTGTATCTCCCATTTCATCTTCATCTACATCCTTTTCCATTTCCATAATATTGTCCTCAAGTACATCGCCCTTGTATAGACACTCTATATACTCCTTCCACCTTTCTGCTTTCCCTTCTTTGCTTAGAACTGGGTTTCCATCTGAGCTCTTGATATTCATACAAGTAGCTCTCTTTTCTCCAAAGGTCTCTTTAATTTTCCTGTGGGCAGTATCTATCTTACCCCTAGTGAGATAAGCCTCTACATCCTTACATTTGTCCTCGAGCCATCCCTGCTTAGCCATTTTGCACTTCCTGTCGATCTCATTTTTGAGACGTTTGTATTCCCTATTGCCTGCTTCATTTACTGCATTTTTATATTTTCTCCTTTCATCAATCAAATTCAATATTTCTTCTGTTACCCAAGGATTTCTACTAGCCCCCGTCTTTTTACCTACTTGATCCTCTGCTGCCTTCACTACTTCATCCCTCAGAGCTACCCATTCTTCTTCTACTGTATTTCTTTCCCCCATTCCTGTCAATTGTTCCCTTATGCTCTCCATGAAACTCTGTACAACCCCTGGTTCTTTCAGTTTATCCAAGTCCCATCTCCTTAAATTCCAACCTTTTTGTAGTTTCTTCAGTTTTAATCTACAGTGCATAACCAGTAGATTGTGGTCAGAGTCCACATCTGCCCCTGGAAACGTTACAATTTGAAACCTGGTTCCTAAATCTTACCATTATATAATCTATCTGATACCTTGTAGTATCTCCAGGATTCTTCCAGGTATACAACCTTCTTGCATGATTCTTGAACCAAGTGTTAGCTATGATTAAGTTATGCTCTGTGCAAAATTCTACCAGACAGCTTCCTCTTTCATTTCTCTCCCCCAATCCATATTCGCCCACTATGTTTCCTTCTCTCCCTTTTCCTACTCTCGAATTCCAGTCACCTATGACTATTAAATTTTCGTCTCCCTTCACTACCTGAATAATTTCTTTTATCTCATCATACATTTAATCAATTTCTTCATCATCTGCAGAGCTCGTTGGCTTATAAACTTGTACTACTGTAGTAGGCATGGGCTTCGTATCTATCTTGGCCACAATAATGCGTTCACTCTGCTGTTCGTAGTAGCTTACCCGCAATCCTATTTTTTTATTCATTATAAAACCTACTCCTGCATTACCCCTATTTGATTTTGTATTTATAACCCTGTATTCACCTGACCAAAAGTCTTGTTCCTCCTGCCACCGAACTTCACTAATTCCCACTATATCTAACTTCAACCTATCCATTTCCCTTTTTAAATTTTCTAACCTACCTGCCCGATTAAGGGATCTGACATTCCACGCTCCGATCCGTAGAAAGCCAGTTTTCTTTCTCCTGATAACGGCGTCCTTTTGAATAGTCCCCGCCCAGAGATCCGAATGGGGGACTATTTTACCTCCGGAATATTTTACCCAAGAGGACGCCATCATCATTTAACCATACAGTAAAGCTGCATGCCCTCGGGAAAAATTACGCCTGTAGTTTCCCCTTGCTTTCAGCCATTCGCAGTACCAGCACAGCAAGGCCGTTTTGGTTATTGTTACAAGGCCAGATCAGTCAATCATCCAGACTGTTGCCCCTGCAACTACTGAAAAGGCTGCTGCCTCAATTCAGGAACCACACGTTTGTCTGGCCTCTCAACAGATACCCCTCCATTGTGGTTGTACCTACGGTACGGCCATCTGTATCGCTGAGGTACGCAAGCCTCCCCACCAACGGCAAGGTCCATGGTTCATGGGGGTAGGCTGTCATACCTACTGGAACTAATGTACGAAGCTTTGTCAAATGTCACTCTCGAACGTTGGCAGGGTAGAGACAGGCATGTCGTAAGGGAAGAGGATAAAATGTGGTGCTTGGATAGCTTCCTGTATTCCGTTGTTGACTGACTCATAATCAACGTGGCTGATGATAGATCCAATATTGAAATTCATTTCTCAGTTCCAAATATGGAAAGAATTCAGAATTACAAGACGACTACCAACAGTGGCTTCAATATTTAACTGTACGGCAAAATTCCTGCAATATGTTTTTGAGAAAAAGTAACCTGTGTTTACGTTAGGAACTTTCATTAGCCTTGTTTTTAATTAAAATAATACGTTCGCTAAGAACGAGAGCATAATATGTTTTTCGTCTGGTCCTGGAAAAAGAATACGGTATTGCTGCAACTTTGCAGCTGTATTCGAAGCTGTATTGTTTCTCTGCTCGTCTCTTTTACGTCTTAACTACAACTCTTCATATCATTGCAGATTAGCTGGACCACTTGGCCGGTCCATGATCTTAAACTTAAACGCGCCAGTAAAGTTGTTGTCCCGTATTAAAGCTCAATAGCAGGGCGCGTGCGCCCAGCTTAAAATGTAGCCCTATTATCGTACTTGTATGTTCTCGAGACACTTTGGCTTTCGTTCCATGTGAAATGAAATCCAATGAGATTCCAGCAAACGCGGAAGAATGTTGTTGTTGTGGTGTTCAGTCCGAAGACTGGTTTGATGCATCTCTCCATGCTACTTTTTCCTGTGCGAATCTCTTCATCCCTGAATAACTAATGCAACCTACAGTTATTTGAATCTGCTAACTACGCTCCTGGAAATTGAAATAAGAACACCGTGAATTCATTGTCCCAGGAAGGGGAAACTTTATTGCCACATTCCTGGGGTCAGATACATCACATGATCACACTGACAGAACCGCAGGCACATAGACACAGGCAACAGAGCATGCACAATGTCGGCACTAGTACAGTGTATATCCACCTTTCGCAGCAATGCAGGCTGCTATTCTCCCATGGAGACGATCGTAGAGATGCTGGATGTAGTCCTGTGGAACGGCTTGCCATGCCATTTCCACCTGGCGCCTCAGTTGGACCAGCGTTCGTGCTGGACGTGCAGACCGCGTGAGACGACGCTTCATCCAGTCCCAAACATGCTCAATGGGGGACAGATCCGGAGATCTTGCTGGCCAGGGTAGTTGACTTACACCTTCTAGAGCACGTTGGGTGGCACGGGATACATGCGAAGGTGCATTGTCCTGTTGGAACAGCAAGTTCCCTTGCCGGTCTAGGAATGGTAGAACGATGGGTTCGATGACGGTTTGGATGTACCGTGCACTATTCAGTGTCCCCTCGACGATCACCAGTGGTGTACAGCCAGTGTAGGAGATCGCTCCCCACACCATGATGCCGGGTGTTGGCCCTGTGTGCCTCGGTCGTATGCAGTCCTGATTGTGACGGTCACCTGCACGGCGCCAAACACCCATACGACCATCATTGGCACCAAGGCAGAAGCGACTCTCATCGCTGAAGACGACACGTCTCCATTCGTCCCTCCATTCACGCCTGTCGCGACACCACTGGAGGCGGGCTGCACGATGTTGGGGCGTGAGCGGAAGACGGCCCAACGGTGTGCGGGACCGTAGCCCAGCTTCATGGAGACGGTTGCGAATGGTCCTCGCCGATACCCCAGGAGCAACAGTGTCCCTAATTTGCTGGGAAGTGGCGGTGCGGTCCCATACGGCACTGCGTAGGATCCTACAGTCTTGGCGTGCATCCGTGCGTCACTGCGGTCCGGTCCCAGGTCGACGGGCACGTGCACCTTCCGCCGACCACTGGCGACAACATCGATGTACTGTGGAGACCTCACGCCCCACATGTTGAGCAATTCGGCGGTACGTCCACCCGGCCTCCCGCATGCCCACTATACGCCCTCGCTCAAAGTCTGTCAACTGCACATACGGTTCACGTCCACGCTGTCGCGGCATGCCACGGCAAACTGGCTGACACTGACGGCGGCGGTGCACAAATGCTGCGCAGCTAGCGCCATTCGACGGCCAACACCGCGGTTCCTGGTGTGTCCGCTGTGCCGTGCGTGTGATCATTGCTTGTACAGCCCTCTCGCAGTGTCCGGAGCAAGTATGGTGGGTCTGACACACCGGTGTCAATGTGTTCTTTTTTCCATTTCCAGGAGTGTATATACGTCTCTTGGTCTCTCTCTAAGGTTTTTACCCCCCATGCTCCAGTACTAAACCGATGATCCCTTGATGTCCCAGAATGTGCCCTATCAACCTATTCCTTCTTTTGGCAAGTTGTGCCACAAATTTCTTATCTCGTCGATTCTGTTCAGTACTACCTCATTAGTTTAGTGATCGACCCATCTAATCTTCAGAATTCTTCTCCAGCACCACATTTCGAAAACTTCTGTACTATTGTTATCTAAACTGTTTGTAGTCCACCATTCACTTCCATAGCTATAATCCAGATACATACCTTTAGAAAAGACTTCCTGACAGTTAAATCTGTATTCGATGTTAACAAATTACTCTTCTTCAGAAATGCTCTTTCTTGCCTTGCGTCTAGACTTTATATGCTCTTTACTTCGGCCATCATCAGTTATTTTGCTGCCAAAAATAGCAAAACTCATGTACTACTTTAAGTGTTTCAGTTGCTAGTCTGACTCCCTTAGCATCACTTCATTTAATTCGACTACATTCCATTATCTTTGTTTTTGCTTTTTTCACCTTATATCCTCCTTTCAAGACACAGTCTATTTCAATAAACTGCTCTTATAAGTATTTGCTGTCTCTGACAGAATTGCAATTCCACTGGAAAACCTCAAAGTCTTTATTTGTTTTCCCTGAACTTTAATTCCTATCCGGAATTTTTCTTTGGTTTCCTTTATTGCTTGTTCAGTATGGTTTTTGTACAGGTTGTAAATAGCCTTTTGTTCCCGGTATTTTACCCTTGCTACATTCACAATTCCAAAGAGAGAATTCCAGTCAACGCTGTCAAAAGTTTTCTCTAAGTTTAAAAATGCTGTAAGTGTAGCTTTGTCTTTCCTTAACCTAGCTTCTAGATGAGTTGCAGAGTCAGTATTGCCTCATGTGTTCTTACGTTTCTCTGGAATCCAAACTGATCATCCCTGAGGTCGGCTTCCACAATTTTTTCGATTTTTCTCTACAGAAATCGTGTTAGTATGTTGCAACCACGACTTATTAAACTTATAGTTTGACAAGTTTAATACCTGTCAGCAACTGATTTCTTTGGAATTACGCCAACTATCCTTTCTCTTATATTGCTTTTAAGATCATCTCCCTTGCATAGGCTCGTTACATATTCCTTCCATCTTTCAGCTTTCCCTTCTTTGCTTAGGACTGGTTTACCATCTGAGCTCTTGAATTCACACAGCTACACAGCTGATTTTGTTTTCCCCAAAGGTTACTTTAATTTTTCTGTATTCAGTTTCCTTCTTTCACCTAGTGAAATATGCTTCTAAATCCGTACATTTGTCCTCTAGCAATTCCTGCTTAGCAATTTTGAACATTCTGTCAATCTCATTCTTAAAGATTTGTATTTCCTTTCGCCTGTTTCATGTAATGCAATTTTTACATTTTCTCCTTTCATCAATTAAATTCAACATCTATTGTGTTATCCAAGGATTTCTGTTAGGCCTTGTCTTTTTACCAATTTGATTCTCTGCTGCCTTCATAATTTCATCTCTTAAAGCTGACTGTTCTTCTTCTACTGCATTCCTTTCCCCTGTTCTAGTCAACCGTTGCCTAATGCTCCCTCTGAAATTCTCAACAGCCTCTGTTTCATTCAAGTTATTCACATTCCATCTCCTTAATTTCCTCCCTTTTTTCAGCTTCTTCATTTTTAATTTGCAATTCACAATCAATAAATTGCGGTCAGAGTCCACATCTGCTGCGGAAATGTCATACAATTTGAAATTTGCTTCCTTAATCTCTGTTAAACCATTATACAATCAGTCTGAAACCTTCTGATGTCTCCAGGTCTCTTCGACATATACAATCTTCTTAAACCAAATGTTAGCGATGACTGAAACATGCTCTCTGCAAAATTCTACCAGGCGGCTTCCTCTTTCATTCGTTTTTCCCAGTCCATATTCGCCTGATTTTTTCCTTCTCTTCCTTTTCCCACTGTCAAATTACAGTTCCCATAACAATAAATTTTCGTCTCCTTCGACTATCTGAATGATTTCATTTACCTCATCTTGCATTTCTTCAACCTCTTAGTCAACTGCGGAGCTATTTGACATGTAAACTTGTGCTACTGTGGTAGGCATGGGCTTTGTGCCTAGTGTGGATACGATAAAGCGATCACTATGCTCTTCACAGTCTTGACGATTGACTGATCTGGCCTTGCAACATCAACCAAAACTGAGAACATGCTTGTACTGTATGGTTAAATGACAATGGCGTCCTTTTGGGTAAAATATTCCGGAGGAAAAATAGTGAGTCATTCAGACCTCCAGGTGGGGAATACTCAGGTTGAGGTCGGCATCAGGAGAAACAGAACTGGCATTCTACGGATTGGAGCATGTAATGTTAGATCCCTTAATTGGGCAGGTAGCTTCGAAAACTTAGAAAGGGAAATGGACAAGTTGAAGTTAGATATAGCTTCGCTAATTCCTACTATATCTAACTTCAACGTGTCCCTTTCCCTTTTTATGTTTTCGGACCCACCTGCCCGATTAAGGGATCTAACACTACATGCTCCAATCCACAGAATGCCAATTTTGTTTCTCCTGATGCCGACCTCCTCCTGAGTAGTCTCCACTTGGAGATCTGAATGGTTGACTGTTTTTCTCCAGAATATTTTACCCAAAAGGACACCATACAGTAGATGCATGTTCTCAGGAAGAATTACAGGTGCAGTTCCCCCCCTGCTTTCAGTCGTTCGTGGTACCAGCACAGCAAGACCGTTTTGGTTGATGTTGCAAGGCCAGATCACTCAGTCATCCAGACTTTTGCTTCTGCAACCAATGAGAATGCTCTTAACCACACGTTTGTCTGACCTCTGAATGGATACTCTTCCGTTATGGTTTCACGCCTGGAACGGCTACCTGTATCACGTTTGTTCTTACAATAAACGCAGTATAGTGACGTTCTAAGTGACTGATCTCTTCTGACGTAGCCATTCTGCTGTTACTGCCTCTCTGCTGTCAACACAACACTACCTGCCTACTTCTGTACTGTTGGGTCCACCTCTCGTGGCATTTAGTGATCAGTTCGGCTTCACAGAGCGATGTCTGGCTACTTTTTGGTCGTGTAGTGCAGGCGCTGAGCAGCAGAGGAGACAGGCGTCGCGTCCGCTCGATTGCCCGAAATGCGAGTGTGACTGATGCGTCGTGCGCTGGCGGCGCGCCGAGCGCCGTGGCCGGCCGTGTTGTCGCCCCGCCCGTTTCCCACGGGCTGGGCCGCTTCCCACGGCATCTGGAGCAAGGTCGTTGCCGCCGACACCTGCGGACCTGCCTCTGCCTCTGCCGCCGCCGCTGCCTCCGCCGCGGCCTCAGCCGCTGCCAGCGCTACGGGACGCTGGCCAACAGTCGTGGGAAGTCAATTGCAGCGATCCCTGCTTGCTGCCTGACTGACACTGCGCTCTCAGAGCATCTCAGGCTGTTCAGGTGCCCTTTGTGGGTTGTGCTGCAGGGCCAGGGACGTTGTCCTCTTTCCTGTCAATTATCGTATGGCGACAGGAGAAAATAGTAGACACTTGCTTATGACAAATGTATACGTTCAGTGTACAATATGTAGACTGAGCAAGCAATAAAGGAAACCAAAGAAAAATTCCGAATAGCAATTAAACTTCAGGGAAAATAAATTATAACTTTTTAGTCTTGTATCTCAGTTGCGTGTAATATTACGGTATATTGACAATTTTTACTTTTGGGCCGTCTAACTACAAGTGAATGAAACACAATTTTCGTCCCATACGCATTTTGACTTTACTTTGTGCAAGGCATCTTTCGTGGCCTGGAATATGTACGTATTTTTATTATTATTTTACATTTTGGAGCAATCCATCTATAGTTTATAAACAGTTCTGGTGGTTGTTTTTTTTCCTATGAGGTAGTAATATCTTAAACTCTACTTACAGGTTGCGTGGACGACTTTCTACATATTACGTTTCTATTCCATTTTTGGTGCTGTCCCTCTTCTTCTAATTGCCACTTGCGGTTTTTTGTTTCCCACTTTTCACAGCAGTAGGAACTGGACACTTGTTTTGATGCAGTGTTTTGGTTTGTGTTGCCGACTGTCGGATGTTACTGACAGATTGAATGTTATTACCAACTTTGGAGTGTAATTTTTGAGATATCTGTGCTCTGTTTGTGTATGCATGTGTACGCGCGCGCGCGCGCGTGTGTGTGTGTGTGTGTGTGTGTGTAAGTACAGAAGGCGAAAGGAGAGAGAGAGATAGAGAGATGTATTTTTCTTTCTTGTTGTGGCTGCTTACGTGAGAGAGATGATTTTTATTTAATATAGCTCTAACACACATGTTAAACACGATCACACTTAACAAGAGAAAATATGGATAAGAAATGAGTACAATCATACAAATAGCTAGGAACAATGACTATGACACACATGTAGTACACAGACTCAATCAAACAATAAAAACACAAATACAAAACAACGCGACAGTTCCAGAATACAAGGTAACTCACAAACTGCAATCTCACAAACTCACACAGTGACAACACCACACAGAAAAGAAGCAGATGATACACTACGACTTAGACACATAAATTAACAGAGTGACAAACATACTAAAGAGACAGGGCTTCCAAATAGCATATAAGACTGGGCAAACCCTCCAAAATCACCTAAGCCACCCAACTACCAAGACGGATAAATTCCAGGGATCAGAAATACATAAACTTGAATGGCAAATTTGCGATGCAGTATACTTAGGCATGACATGCAGGAACTATAAAACACAATACAAAGAATACATCAAGTGTTGAATGTACGAAACAAACCTGTCAACATTTGCAGAACATTTAAAACACCATAACCATCATCCTACAAACATGGTACAAGAAATGAAAATAATGAGCATAAACGCCGGCCGCTGTGGCCGAGCGGTTCTAGGCGCTTCAGTTCGGAACCGCGCTGCTGCTACGGTTGCAGGTTCGAATCCTGCCTCGGGCATGAATGTGTGTGATGTCCTTAGGTTAGTTAGGTTTAAGTAGTTCGAAGTGTAGGGGACTTATGACCTCAGATGTTAAGTCCCATAGTGCTTAGAGCCATTTGAGAATAAACAACCATGACAAATACCTTATAAAAATCCAAGAAAACTTCCACATCCAGAAAGCCATTGCTGAAAACAAACATGTGATAAATGAGCAAACAAACATCATTACAGACTCCCTACTACACTTAATAATGTAAATGATAAGACAAAAATCATCCCTCTCACACAAGAAACCACAAAATAATCTCTCTCCCTCTCCTTCTCTCCCCCGCCCTTTTCGCCTTCTGGACACACACACACACACACACACACACACACACACACACACACACACATGCATACACAAAGAGATCACAGCTCTGTCAAAAATTACGCTCGGAAGTTGGCAATAACGTACGATCTTTGACAACAACATCCGACAGTCGGCAACACAAACCAAAACATTGCATCAAAACAAGTGTAAGAGGAACAGCACTAAAAATGGAACTGAAACATAATATGTAGAAAATCGTCCATGCTGCCTCTAAGTAGAATTTGATATATTACTACGTCATAGAAAAAAACACCAAAACTGTTTCTAACCTGTAGGTACATTGTCCCAAAATGTAAACTAAATACTAAAACTATGTACATATTCCAGCCCACTGAAAATGCCTTGCAGAAAATAAAGGCAAAAGGCGTGTGGCACGAAAATTGTGTTCCATTCAGTTGTAGTTAGATGGTTCAAAAGTATAAATTATCAATATACCGTAATAGAAAGAACTAAAAACTTTGATGTTTCCCAGTTACATTATAATTCCGTCAGAGACAGCAAAGGACTTGGAAGAACACTTGAACAGAATGGACATTGTCTTGGAAGGAGGAGAACACCGAGAAAAGCAAAACGAGGATAATCGAATGCAGTCGAATTACATGAGGCGATGCTGAGGGATTGGATAAGGAAACTAGACACTCAAAGTAACAGACGATTTTCACTATTTGGGCAGGAAAATAATTGATGATGAACGAAGTAGAGAGGACATAAAAAGTAGGCTGGAAATGTTAAGGAAGACGCTTCTGAAGAAGAGAAATTTGTTAACATCGAATATAGACTTACGATATAGAATGAAGATTTTGGAGTGTAGCCACGTATAGAAGTGAAACGTGAACGATAAATACTTTAGACAAGAAGACAGTAGAAGCTTTCGAAATGTTGTGCTAGAGAAGAATGCTGAAGATTATATGGGTAAACCACGTAACTAATGAGGAGGTACTGTATAGAATTGGTGACAACACGAAAAGTGGACATATGTAGGTGGGCTAGATATTTATTTGCTGATAGTTTCAGAATGAGTGGAAATTCCATGTCAAGAGAGCGAAGCACACCTGCGAAATGGTCGACTTACAGCAGTGACAGTATTATCTGTGAACTTATGTATCTTTGGCTCAGTTGTAGAGCAGAGAGTTGTCGAGTGTTGGACATGGAGTAAGCTGGCAGACGTTTTGGCGTAGTGTACATTGGAGGAGGATTTTGCTGAAGAAAACTGCTAGGAAATATTAATCTGATGAAAGGACTTACAGACGCAGCATTTATGGAAGAGAGAGAATGGATTTGCGTTACGGATATGTTTTTAAAATAGTAATTTTTTTTGGCGCGAAAACGCACTTTGCAATTATGGGTAAGAAGAAGACATCAACCACATAATATTAGGATTGACATGGATTAAGGATGCGGGGATCTAGTAGTGGTAAGCGAGTTCGTACATTCTCAGAAGAAAGATTTCACAACTTTATGCAACACAAACAATTTATGTAAGACATACGCTGATAACATGTGTGTATTTAATTATTCTGTCAAGCACTTGGAAATGATTATTAAACTGTCTACAATACATAAAAAATTACAAAAAAATATGAAAAAATCAAATGGCGTAACATCTCAAGAAATACTTAAAATCCACTAATTAAAACATCAATTAAGCTTCAACATTTATTTAAAAACCCCAATGTTTAAAGCATAGAGTTTAACATCAGAATAATTTCATCGCTACTACAAAATAGTTTACAGGCGCCAATGTGAAACATTTAATACAGACAGTATCGCAGTGACATCGATCGAATTACAACTCGTTATTTACCCCGAAATCGCCGGCCAGAAACTGACAACGGATATCGAGGGTTCATCCTGAAAACTGTTCAGAAGCTGGTATAAGCATACTGCACTTACATTCTGTGCAGGTTCCAACCAGCCATCCCAGCAGACTTAATCCTTGACCCGAATCATCAGCCTTTCATCGTTCATTCTAAAGGTCGAGCTTGGAAACTGTAAAAAATCGCCGTGATCCTTTTTATTTTATTTATTTATTTATTGTTCCATGGGGCCAAATTAAGAAGTCTCCATGGTCATGGAACGAGTCAATACATGAAATTATAACACGATATTAGAAACAGGTAAAATGAAATATATAAAAACATATTCAAGTGACAAGTCGTAAGTTTAAATGAAGAAAATCAACAATGTAACACTGGAATTTGCTTAATTTTTTAGCTCTTCCAGGAGCTCCTCGACAGAATAGAAGGAGTGAGCCGTGAGGAAACTCTTCAGTTTAGACTTAAAAGAGTTTGGGCTACTGCTAAGATTTTTGAGTTCTTGTGGTAGCTTATTGAAAATGGATGCAGCAGAATACTGCACTCCTCTCTGCACAAGAGTCAAGGAAGTGCATTCTACATGCAGATTTGATTTCTGCCTAGTATTAACTGAGTGAAAGCTGCTAACTCTTGGGAATAGGTTAATATTGCTAACAACAAACGACATTAAAGAAAATATATACTGTGAGGGCAATGTCAGAATTCCCAGATTTTTGAATAGGGGTCGACAAGACGTTCTCGAACTTACACCACGCATAGCTCGAACAGCCCGTTTTTGAGCCAAAAATACACTTTTTGAATCAGAAGAATTACCCCAAAAAATAATACCATACGACATAAGCGTATGAAAATATGCGAAGTAGACTACTTTTCGTGTAGAAGTGTCACTTGTTTCAGATACTGTTCTAATGGTAAATAAAGCAGCATTTAGCTTCTGAACAAGATCCTGGACATGGGCTTTCCACAACAGCTTACTATCTATCCGAACGCCTAGGAACTTGAACTGTTCCGTCTCGCTTATAATATGCCTATTCTGTCTGATCAAAATATCGGTTCTTATTGAATTGTGAGTTAGAAACTGTAAAAACTGAGTCTTACTGTGATTTAGCATCAAATTATTTACCACAAGCCACGAACTTATTTCATGAACTACATTATTTGTTACTGTTTCAATATTACACACAAAATTCTTCACTATCAAGCTGGTGTCATCAGCAAACAGAAATATCTCAGTATCTTCATATTAATACTTGTCGCGAGTAAAGTAACATTCAGCAATATATTTGACCTTGTCAGTCTATCGATAAAGTGTGTCATTTAGAGCTGAGTAGTGCGAAATTGGGTGGCTTGAACGCATATTTCGCATTACATATAATACTCAATTAAGTCCAATAGACTACATCTTTCTAAGTGCCACATATTTTGCTTTCAATTGCTTTTTCGGTTTTGTGTTGTTTTATTATATGTGTGAATTTATATAATTTTTCAGCTACCAAATGGAGCTACTTTCTGCAGCTGATCCAAATTTTGAAGCTTGGGTTAAAGAGCAATTATGTGCTACAGATGAAGACGAAAGGGTAACAACTACAACATTTTTGACGATTCTGATGTTGATACTGTTTTTGTGGTAACTGATGATCACTATGAAACAGAATGTGATACTAGTGAAACATTCTTTATAGAAAGAAGAGCCTGTTGTGATCTGTATCACAGATAGCTTCTCACGACAAGAATAGTACTTTAAGGGCAAAAATAATTCAAAGTGTAAGTTTATGAGCCTGTTAGAGTAAGAAAATACCTCAGCGCAACTTTTTGAGAGGAAAAATTCCTGCACTAACAGCCAAAAGTCGAATTTTGAACCAAAGGCTTATCTCAAATGTGGGAGAACTTATTTGATACCGATACGTTCGAATCATACCAAGTGATAGAATGCAAAAGAGGAGAATTTGTATAAAGTGTCCTGGATCCAACAAATGGAAACCGGCGTACAACTGCACTAAATGTTGTCAACCAATTTACAAGGAATATAGTAGCCCAGCCTTGGTACAAATTTTCATTCGTCGCTTCAGTCTGCATGTATACATCATACATGTTAGAGACTTGAAATGACCTTTATAACCATATAGTTTCATTTGATATAGTGCAAAGATGTACTTCGATTGTACAAAAGTACTGTGATTTAATATTATCAGTTCATTTGATTATTACCTTCAGCTACATTTTCTGCAATCTTTCATTTATATTCATGAATATCGTGACTGATGTAATTATACTGACAATTATTTGAAAACTGACACTAAATGACTGCACATTTTCGTGACATTTTGTTTCAGATAATGAAAACAACAAAGCCTTTTACATACTGACTAGTATTAAATTTACTTGTGATATGAGTTATCTGACTATTTATGTAATTTTTGTCAACTAATGAATAGTTATGTGATTAAAAAACCTTATGACGTCTAATAGCCTGCATTTTTCTAGTTTTGCACAGTTGAGAGCTGTTTTGGGTTAAGATTTAAGTACAAAATATGATAATTAAATTTTAGAGCTCTGAAAAGGAAAAACAAAAATATTACCACTACATCATAACATCTAAAACAGTTCCATTAAACTTGAAAGAAGGTGTCAGTTTTGCACCTCTACGACACTCTGACACAAAAAAACATTTATCAAAATCAATGTTGCGTTGCATAGTTAACTACACGGCCCCTTTGGCCGAGACACGCACATTGAAACAGTGTTTCAGCTCAGGCAGCTGAACACAAAAACCGATTAAGGCAAGATACCGCCCAGGCGGTGCAGTAGTTTCAGATAAATTTACCATCTAAATACTCACAATCACTGCCGGAAGTCCCTTCGGAATGTAAATAAAAGAAAACATAAATAATGTTTCAGTTTAGTCCCACAAGCGCACCAGCACGCTGTTCACGCACCCTGGGCCAACTATGTAGTACACCAGTGTGATAACAATAAGTGCCACAATGGTCCCACAGCAGGTACACCTCAATGAAGTACTTCATTTCGGAAATCCACATGGAAATACTCAAAACTAGGCATGGAAATGCCACGAAGGAGCCGACGACTTTTTATGTGGCCACCCATCACCCAGCCACCTCCAGAAAGGAAAACCTCCACGTGCTTACACCGCCGTCCCTCGTAGCGCCCTCACGCATGGTCTTCAGTAGCGGCACATGCGGAAGTGCCTACTCCTCGAAGCGTCTATGGAAGCTCCAAGTCAAGGCACCGCCTCTAGCGTACCAATTGTAACGATGCGAAAGTATCAAGGATATCCCCAAAAGACAGACAGGACAGATCGAACGCTAAATCACCAGAGTCATGTTGTAGAAAGGCCCCCACTGCGTTGCCACTCTTTTGGTAACAAAGTACGGTATGGTGTACAACCTCATATACACCCCTCTCATAGGAATTAGAGCCCTGTGCCCGTGTACGGTGTCTGTAGTCCAGGAGTAAAGTGTCGTCTTGGCGTGGTATCATGAACATAATACCTAACGTCGATTATACGTGTACCTGAGGCGCATCCTGAAGATGCCAATGTAATCAACTCAGGCAGCTGAACACAAAAACCGATTATGGCAAGATACCGCCCAGGCCCAGATGATGAACAGATTGAAAGAATGTACCGAAATGTAAAGGAAATTGTCCATATCGTTAAGCGAGACGAAAATTTAATTGTAACGAGGGTGTAGGAGGAAAAATAGAGAACATGAACTGGGGGAAAGTAATGAAAGGGTAAGCCACCTAGTAGCTGCGTTCCCACCTGCCACAACCACAGACGGTCAAGAGCAAAATCCAGAGATCACCAGATCGAAATTTAAAGTGTTAGATTTGTGGTGTCACCGCCAGACACCACACTTGCTAGGTGGTAGCCTTTAAATCGGCCGCGGTCCATTAGTATACGTCGGACCCGCGTGTCGCCACTGTCAGCGATTGCAGACCGAGCGCCGCAACACGGCAGGTCTAGAGAGACGTCCTAGCACTCGCCCCAGTCGTACAGCAGAATTTGCTAGCGATGCTACACTGAAAAATACGCTCTCATTTGCCGAGACGATAATTAGCATAGCCTTCAGCTACGTCATTTGCTACGACCTAGCAAGGCACCATTACCAGTTTATATTGAGATTGTTATTAATGTATCAACAAGAGCGATGTTCTCCTATTATGGATTGAAGTAAAGTATTACATCAACTACGTACTTTATTTCCTACTATAAATTCCCTTAACTGTTCCAGACCTCACGCCAGTCTGCGTGAGCTTAAACGCGTGCCTTTCGGCATCCTCGCATAGTGACTTGGCTGTCTTGCCAAGTCACAACAAGATTCCTTAATCAGGTGCGTCAGAGAATTTGTAAAAAGAGATGGATAGGATGAAGTTATACTGGGAATAAGTTAAGGATGATGGTAGGAAGAATATGATTTCTTGTCGGGTAAGTGCTCCGTTATCCTTATATAATGAAATGGGGGTAGAAGTAGGTCTAATAATGAATGAGAAAACAGGAATGTAAGTGGGCAGCGTAGATATAAAATTATAGTAGTCAAGCTAAGACACAAAATCGTCTCCGAACACATTAGTCACATGTCAACAAGCTCCACAGATGATGAACAGATTGAAAGAATGTACGGAAATGTAAAGGAAATTGTCCATATCGTTAAGCGAGACGAAAATTTAATTGTAACGAGGGTGTGGGAGGAAAAATAGAGACCATGAACTGGGGGAAAGTAATGCAAGGGTAAGCCACCTAGTAGCACACAGAAGACTTTAATGGTTCAAATGGCTCTGAGCACTATGGGACTCAACTGCTGAGGTCATCAGTCCCCTAGAACTTAGAACTAGTTAAACCTAACTAACCTAAGGACATCACAAACATCCATGCCCGAGCCAGGATTCGAACCTGCGACCGTAGTGGTCTTGCGGTTCCAGACTGCAGCGCCTTTAACCGCACGGCCACTTCGGCCGGCTACTTTAATCGTTGGTAACACATCTAGTAGAAATATAAAAGTAGGCTGACCTGGAGACACCATGGTAGCGTGCAGGCTTACGAGGCTTTGAAGTCGGTAGCCATTAGAATACTAAGACTTCCCGGTAGATTAAAGCTGTGTGACGGACTGAGACTCTAACTCGGGACCTCTGCCTTTGGCGGACAAATTCTTTGCTTCATACAATTGCTTCTTTTCAATTTCGATCGTGTCCACGTGAAAGTAGTTTTAAATGGTTAATATTACAGCACTTTTGTGAATAACGCAACGTCAGGAACGCATTTTCAGACGTTTCTCCGGCCTTAAAGGAATACTCATTCAGTAATACAATGAATTTGGCCTAGTTAATGTAACTTTCTTTTTGTTACACGTTTCGAATAACCAAGAAGCGAAGTATGTGATGAGAAAAGGCTGATTTCGTAATCCAGCGTTTTTCTTAATACGTAACTGATGTTCTGCCTATGTTCTCTTCCAGATAATTCCAAGAATATCTCTGAACGATATGCAATATATTCTTCTCACTGCATTAAACCAAAACGCTCTTCGAGTTGTATTTATACGAAATCTCTTCCTCATCGTCATCATCATCATTATCTTCCTTTCAAGGATTAGGCTGTCGTCTCTTCCTAACTAATAAACTTCGAAGTTTTCCAATATCTCTTTTCCCATTCGGCTGGTAGTTCAGGAACTTAATTCTGTGACATGACATACACATGAGGTGTGTCTCCAATCGTCAAGATTTTTTTAATTTTTTCATTCACGGCGAAAATATTTAATTATGTTCTAATATCTTCGTTTCTAATCATATCTCTTCTTGTTCAGCCCATCGTCCTTCTTAGGAACCTCATCTCTGCTGCTTTTTTTGTGGTAAATCAGCTTTTACTTCCATAGGATAATACAGGAACAAGCCTCTCTTCATAGAATTTCATAATGGTTTCTTTTTGTACACTATTAAAAAAGCACTCCGTCTTCAGGCCACGAGTGGCCTACCGGGACCATCCGACCGCCGTGTCATCCTCGGTGGAGGATGCGGATGGGAGGGGCATGGGGTCAGCACACCTCTCTCCCGGTCGTAAGATGGTATTCTTGACCGAAGCCGCTACTATTAGCCGGCCGCGGTGGCCGTGCGGTTCTGGCGCTGCAGTCCGGAACCGCGGGACTGCTACGGTCGCAGGTTCGAATCCTGCCTCGGGCATGGGTGTGTGTGATGTCCTTAGGTTAGTTAGGTTTAAGTAGTTCTAAGTTCTAGGGGACTCATGACCTAAGATGTTGAGTCCCATAGTGCTCAGAGCCATTTTTTGAACCGCTACTATTCGGTCGAGTAGCTCCTCAACTGGCGTCACGAGGCTGAGTGCACCCCGAAAAATGGCAACAGCGTATGGCGGCTTTGATGGTCACTCATCCAAGTGCCGACCACGCCCGACAGCGCTTAATTTTGGTGATCTTACGGGAACCGGTGTATCCACTGTGGCACGGCCGTTCCCTTTGTACACTATTACAAAGAATATTTAATTAAATCTAAAATATTAATGAAATGTGTAAAGTAATTATAAAAGCAAATGTTCTGCGAATGGTACCACAGACAGCTTGGAATTTGTGTATTTTGTTTTCAGTATCAGAGTCAATATCAAAACCTATAGCACAGCCTAAATAAGACATTTGAGACAGTTGTTCTAAAACTAAATTATTCAACACAATTTTTGATCTGACTGGATATTTTTCTCTGAATACCAGTATTTTTGTTTGTTGCTGGATATTTTACAGTTGTACTTCATGCAAATTTCCTTCGGCCGGTATGCTGATCTTTGGAGGTCATCTTTTTAATAATATGATAAGAAATCTTAAGTCAAATGACAAAAATAAAACCATTACAGTAAATGTAAACAGCGCAACTAAAATTCAACTATATAATGGAAAATATCGCTTGAAGGAACGCATTCATGAATGAAACGTGATTCCCTTACAGTTTTAGACTATAATCAGAATGATTAGTACCCCTGTAAATGATGCAACGTTACCACCAGAATCTAATGTTTGGTCCTGCTAACATGGTGGACGTGGGCTACAAGTTTGTGACGTCATGGCATCTCCCCTTATTATACCTCCACGGTAGACACCGAAAATTTTCAGGCAGAGTGTACACTAACGAGCCACATGTTATCACGGTGCCCACCACGACACTGAACGCATCTGGTAGCGTTACTTGCACCTGACGCTATAAGGAAAGTTGCAAGGGTAATGTCTTTTTACCTCTTTACACATTTTTGTAGTTTCGTCCACTGCTACGGTCTCAAGGTTGTTATTATGTTGTCAGGTCGACGTTTGTCGGTACGTGGGAAAGAAAATGGTGCAGCGCTGTTGTTCTATTTCTTTTAGGATCATGAAGCTCTTCCTTTCTCTCGCCAAGGCCTGATTAATTTCTGTAAGGTATGGATGTGCGTGTGAGCGCTTTCAGGCGTACCTGTGGAGGTTATAGAAGTTCCATTCCGTCAGAGCATAGCAGCACCAACTTTATAGTCTCTTCCATAGATGTCCAGTAATATAACGTGCGCCGGCCGCAGTGGCCGTGCGGTTCTAGGCGCTACAGTCTGGAGTCGAGCGACCGCTACGGTCGCAGGTTCGAATCCTGCCTCGGGCATGGATGTGTGTGATGTTCTTAGATTAGTTAGGTTTAATTAGTTCTAAGTTCTAGGCGACTGATGACCTCAGAAGTTAAGTCGCATAGTGCTCACAGCCATTTGAACCATTTTTTATAACGTGCTGCAAACTCAGAGCTTTCAAGTTTTTTTTGATCCGTTCTATTGGCTAGCCCTATGTAGCGGTGTCCTCTCCCTTCAAGTAAAAAGAGTAAAGTGGCCCCAACTGCCGTCCTCATTTCAATACATTATCCATTTCGTTCAATCGTTCTTGCAAGATCTTTGCCGTTGTTGTTGTTGTGGTCTTCAGTCCTGAGACTGGTTTGATGCAGCTCTCCATGCTACTCTATCCTGTACAAGCTTTTTCATCTCCCAGTACCTACTGCAACCTACATCCTTCTGAATCTGCTTAGTGTATTCATCTCTTGGTCTCCCTCTACGATTTTTACCCTCCACGCTGCCCTCCAATACTAAATTGGTGATCCCTTGATGCCTCAGAACATGTCCTACCAACCTATCCCTTCTTCTGGTCAAGTTGTGCCACAAACTTCTCTCCTCCCCAATCCGATTCAATACCTCCTCATTAGTTATGTGATCTACCCATCTAATCTTCAGCATTCTTCTGTAGCACCACATTTCGAAAGCTTCTATTCTCTTCTTGTCCAAACTATTTATCGTCCATGTTTCACTTACATACATGGCTACACTCCATACAAATACTTCCAGAAATGACTTCCTGGCACTTAAATCTATACTCGATGTTAAGAAATTTCTCTTCTTCAGAAACGCTTTCCTTGCCATTGCCAGTCTACATTTTATACCCTCTCTACTTCGACCATCATCAGTTATTTTTCTCCCCAAATAGCAAAACTCCCTTACTACTTTAAGTGTCTCATTTCCTAATCTAATTCCCTCACCATCACCCGACTTAATTCGACTACATTCCATTATCCTTGTTTTGCTTTTGTTGATGTTCATCTTATATCCTCCTTTCAAGACACTGTCCATTCCATTCAACTGCTCTTCCAAGTCCTTTGCTGTTTCTGACAGAATTACAATGTCATCGGCGAACCTAAAAGTTTTTATTTCTTCTCCATGAATTTTAATACCTACTCCGAATTTTTCTTTTGTTTCCTTTACCGCTTGCTCAATATACAGATTGAACAACATCGGGGAGAGGCTACAACCCTGTCTTACTCCCTTCCCAACCACTGCTTCTCTTTCATGTCCCTCGACTCTTGGAACTGCCATCTGGTTTATGTACAAATTGTAAATAGCCTTTCGCTCCCTGTATTTTACCCCTGCCACCTTTAGAATTTGAAAGAGAGTATTCCAGTCAACATTGTCAAAAGCTTTCTCTAAGTCTACAAATGCTAGAAACGTAGGTTTGCCTTTCCTTAATATTTCTTCTAAGATAAGATTTGTCTTGCCGTCTCCTTTGCCGTCTCTGACGTAATTATAATGTCATCGGCTAACGGCATGGTAGTTATTTCTTCTCCCTGAACTTTAACGCCCTTTCGAAATGTTTCCTTGAGTGCCTTTACCGCGTCTCTGTGTAGAGGTTAAATAAGAATGTGGAGAAGCTATACTCCTTCCTTACTCCATTCTCAGGCATTGCTTCCCTTTCTCAGCCATTGCTCCCATTTCACGCTCTTCGATTCTTATAACTACAATCAGGCTTATTAACAAGTTGTAGATAAACTTTCGCTCCCTCTATTTTACCCCTTATACCTTCAGAATTTTGACATCTGCCAAGATTGTCAGAAGCTTCCTCTAAATCTACAAATACTGTAACTTCCTTCAACATATCTTCTAAGATAAGTCGTAGGGCCAGTGTGACCTCGCGTGTTCCTATATTCCTGTGGAACCGAACCGAATGTACCCTGATGTTGGCTTCTATCACTTTTCTCACTCGTCCGGATGTACGCGTAACTCTTGTCAATACCTTCCGAATACGACTTATTACATTGGTGTTTCGGTAACGTTCATGTCTTGTAACGGAACACCCTCCTCTAGCATTACTTTTCCCCAACAGCAGTTGCTGATACCAGTATTATTTTTCTAATTTTGGACTGGCCAATATTATCTCAGCTACTTTTCTGAAAACTTTCATATAATTTTATGCACAGTATGTTATATTTCAAGATAAAATTCATGAAAAGGTAGTACTAGTTCTGAATGTGCAGTTAATTTTTTTTTTGAAACATTTGAAATTCCTAATTACTTACACACTTAAAATTTCTATTGTTTATTACGCAATCCTGTACTTCTTACCATGTTTATTTCTGGATTCATTTATGAAATAATAATCGACATTAATAATGTAAAGAAAATTAGTAGGAATTCATTTGTTAAGAAAAATTGTAAACCCCTTGGATTATTGTTATTTCCGCAGAGTGTGAGAGTCGTAAGCCTGCCTCTGATATGATCGGACATATTTTTGTTCAATAAGTGCGAACAATGTAATTTGGGCTTTGTTAATGTGAAAAATCAAAATACTGTATGATATACTGCAATGTGAGAAAATCAGTGGAAAATATGTTTACGTCAAAAAAATCTGCAATAACAATCTCCAAATTTTTTTAGTTCAAACAACCCTGAGGACCTAATGTTAGATTTTTAGCTTCAAGAATCAGACGCCTAGACAAGAACTGAAGCCATCTCAACATGACAAGCTTAGTAAATTTGAAAGTTTATTCTAATCTTCGCTCCTCTCGAATCTTCATAAAAGACTTTACTTATTAATTACTAAGACTGGGCATTGTTTAATGTGGACAACGGGTGGAAGAAGGAAGGAGGGGGGATATTACAGCCCGTCATCACTGGACTTCTTTGTAATAGAAATTATTGCGTTATTTTTGAGGTCAGAGATTACTTCACATACGAGATACAACTTTCATAGGGGTGGAGTGGGGTCTGCAGCTTTAACTGACTTGCCAAAACAGCTCTGTACATTATCGGGCAGCCGCGAAAGTTCGAGCGACTCGAGCTTATAAATGGACGGCTGCTTCCACTATCTGACAGTGCTTGTACGGGTCTGAGAGAAGCAGCAGGTGGCAGCGGTAAGTACCGGACCATCGTTTTAACTGGTGCGAACGAAATGTGTTGCTGATTTGTCCGGGTACTTTTTCATCCCCAGCACATGTTTCTCTTCGTCTGCTGCTGCTGTAAACGCGGTCGCTCAAGTTTCTGCGTGTCATCTACGAATATTTGATGGGACGACTATCCATTACAAGGCATGCATGTTTCAAGAGTTTGCGTAACGCATATAATCGTGGCTGTCCTCGGATATGTTTTCAAACTATAAGTGAAACAGGTAGTATTCCTATAAAGTTTTTAACGGTAGATCGTCACTAGCCCACTAAACGTATTACGCCTGATCGCGAGAGCAATTACAAGCATAAGCTTGTGAGCTGCCAGACAAACATGAGATTAGCTCACACTGACGCATCAAAAGCTGAACGCGTTAAACGATCTGCGACATTTTTGTACTGTTTTGTTCAATATTACATAATTTATCAACCCGTATAATACACTACTAAGCGAGACAGATATAACCACGAAACAGTCGCTGTGTTTCTTCATCCATGATGGATGTTGTCGATCTCTGACGTCGGTTTCAATCAAGGGCACCCAGCCACAAATATCTTTAACAAAAGTCTTCATTTCATTAGCGCTTTCTTTAAACTGTGCCCGTCTTCAGGTGAATACAGTTGCTTGCTTCATTACGCAAGAGACGTATATTAAAGTATCAGGCATCAACCAATTCGGAACTAATTACCTTTGGTGTTTCACAAAGTTCCATCATAGGGTCCATGCTTATACTTGTATGTATCAACAACCCTTCATACTAACATTACCTGATGTCGATTTTGTTCGGTTGCAGATATAGAAAATAACAATGAATAACAAATTTAGTCTTAGAAAGATCGGTTTATAAATTTTTCATGGATGTTAATTTTTCACGGATGTTAAGCAATGCCAACACTTTGGCACTAAACTTTAAAGAAACACTCAATATACAATTGTAAGAGGGTTTGCGTCCCCCCCCCCCCCCCCCTCCGTCTCGCCGCACTAATGCCTAAAATACGACAAGCTGATAGAAGGACACTGTTACACTCTTAAATTCTTGGTATTACAGCTTGGTACTATAATCAGCTGAGAGGAGCATACCGCAGAGCTGATGAAGCACCTTATCTCTATCTCCAATTCGGATTTTGTCAGACAAAAGTGATACACAAGTGAAAAAGATAGCTCACTTTCCCTACTTTTATTTCATAATGTCACACGGGATCATTTTCTCGGAGTATTTCATCAAGACAAGCTGAAGTTTTCCAAATCTAAAAACGTGTAATACGAATTATTTTTGGTGTGAAGACAAGATCGTCCTGCCGAGCCCTGTTTATGGAACTGTGAATACTATCTACTGCTTACCAATATATTCATTCTTTAATGAAATTTTTCATTAAAATATATATCTTTCTTTCAACCGACGTATCAGCTCATGGAATCAGTGCTAGGAATGAGAACAATCTCCTCAAAGATTTAAAGCCACTTACGTTGGCTCAGAAAGGTGCATGTTACTGCCGAACACACATTTTCAGGTCTTTACCAACAGCTGTGAAAAGTTAAATGGCTAATAAAGATCAGTTTTAGAGCAGCCTACTGGTTATATTGGTTGCCAACTCCTGCTCCAATGCCAAATTTCATTGCGGAAACAACTGGTGTATTTGTTTGTTAATAATATCATACAGTGCGAGTACTGACGTCTGTACAATCTAAGTTCTGTAAAAATTCAACGAAGTAATGCTATCAATATAAATAAGTGTTGTAAAATGGTGTTTCTACTTGTATGTACTTGGATGGAATACGCTAAGAATTACACTGCTCAATAACATTTTTGTGGCATTGCCGGTAGTAGTTCTTTTGCCAAATTGAAGGTCGCTGATTTCAGATCCGAGGTCGGTTTTTTTTCTGAAGGCTCTAGTGTTTTTTGCATTCGCAAAAGTGAATACTTCATGTTTTTTTTCATTAAATGGCAATGTAGCTGAATAAATATTTTATTGAAGTGATTTAATGAAATAGAATCACAGTCTAAATCTATTCAGTGGTACGAATTAAAAATAAAAGCATACCATCGCGAAGAAGATTACGGTTCGATACAAGATACTTATAACTACCACTTTCTGTTGAAGCAGAGTTTCGTTTCAAGCCGTTTAGTCTGTAGAGTACTGAGGGAGACAAAGGACTCTTTTAATGCTCCAGCAATAGTCTACCAGCATATGTTTGTCCCATCTCCCTTGATAGCGCTCTTCCAGAGTCTTGCGGTCGTGATGGAACCGTTCGCTATGCTCGTCACTGACATCTTCTAAATTGTCAGGAAATCTATCAAGATGGCTGTATGGGAAACGGGGTCTGACATTCCTACTACACCCCAAGATATGAAATGCTGACAACATATCAGCTATGAGACTTCCTACTTAGCAGCTTTTTTACTATCAAGAAAGTTTTCCATTGCCGCCGCGAGTGACACCCATGTACCCCTCTCCTTGATGTTCATCTTTGTGATAAATTGGGGATATTAGCATTCGATATTTTATGTCTACTTTTCGGACCACTTCCCTTTGTGTAATGATACAAAAATAGCAGTGAACTGTGTGACGTGCTGGTTCTCGCCAATACATGGAGATTCCGAAAAATAAATCCCCGAAATCTAAATCCTCATGCTTCCTTTTCATCCAGCCACGCAGCGTTTCCTCGGCCGCTATGAGTAATTACACAGTACGATTTATAAGCTAGCGTCACGAAGGATGCTATATTGCTCCTGTGATGAATAAGGTTGTAGTATAAACAAATGCAACAGAAATTGTCCGGATGGATATTACGTTTAACGCTCTTCGTAGTCATGATGAAATGACACAGGATCGGAAAGAAAAGAGATTCAGTGTCGTAACACTGTCGATAACATAAACATGTACATAATTAAACTAACCGAAAACAGCTGGAACGAAAAAGTTCTAATTGCATGAAAACCGGGACATGGATGGCAAAATCTATTTCGGATATGAAATTAGCAGACTAAAAACATTAAGAATCAGTAAAAAAGTCTTATGAAACTGAAAGTTCGAAAAAAAAATTTTGACCATCGTTATCATACGCACCTCAGCTTATTGAACATTTGCATGTCTTGTGATAAGTTTCTTAATATCTCATAAAAATGTTTACGAGTTTTTGGCTTATACCACGAGGACCAGTTTATTTGGAATCTGTGGAAGGTGCATTAGCATTAGCATAGATTAATCTGTAAGAGAGGAAATAGGAGCCCATGATTTGTGTTTATTTGATTGTTTGTTTGTTCGTTTCCTACATAATTGGAACCACACATCATTCAGTGTTAGTCCACTGTGTACTTTATATCTTAAGGGAGTATAAATTGCATTTTATAAGTAATAAAAATTAGTTGATCTCTTAACTTCTGCGGTTTTATGTAAACATAGCAATTACTTTTGGTGGAAGTACAGTTTACATGCACAAACATAAAAAATATATATAAACATTGTTGATGTTTGTGCTCAATAGTGTTCATCATAATGAAAGGCAAGAGATTCGTGTTATTACTGATAAATGCAAAAGCTGTTTTTGAATAACAGAAACGTGTTTTATAAAGTTTCGACGAAGTATTGAAGCGATGTTTGATATATTTTTGTTCCGCGATTTTTTTGTTTTCCCTTTTTGATGAGGAATATGCGTTTTCTAGCGCTGTATGGTAACTCTGTATTGTATTTCTTTATTTTTACTACAACATCCCTCTGTTTCACATAAGAAAACAACAGTTTTCGAATAAAGCCTGAATTAAACATTATCAGTTTCAGTTTTGCGGTAAATACTGTTTATTCTTAAGTAACAGACAGGAGGGTAACTATATAGCAAAAATCCTATAGGTAACCTGGAGCTCTATACATCGTCAATCACTTATTAGACGCTTCACCGCTTCTGGTTTTTAGGGCAATCTATCATACTTAAAGAAAGCGATCGTTATTAGGTAACGCCAGATGAGTGTGCAACACACAGCGTATAGGTAACGCAGGTACGACCTTGACCGACCAAAGCTAGTAGGAGAACTACCATAATGTACTCTTACTGATGGCAGTTTTACAACGTTATGTAGTTATGACACGTACGATGAGCCGAAACATTATGGCCAACTGCTTCATACTGCGTTGGTCCAACTCTGATATGCCATACAGCAGTGATTATGCATGGCACGGATTCTATACGTACTTGGTACGGTCCCAGAGGTAGCACGCACCAGATTCTGCGCACATGTCAAACAGCGCTCGTTAATTTCGGACCAATGGTTTTTGCACTAGGAGCTGGCGCCGGATGTGTCCCAGACGCGCTCCATTGGGTTCCGTTCAGGCGACTTGATGGCCACTGTCATACTACTTAATCCACTGCAGCATGATTATGGCCTGTGTGACACGGACAGTTGTCTGTTGGAAGATCCCAACGCCATTGTGGAAGACATCAAGCATGCGGGACGGTAGTTTAAATTTCTATCCGTGATTTCCCTACGTCGGTTATGGGCAACGCTCGAATGGTTTCTTTGAAAAGGGTACGGCCGATTTCCTTCACCATCCTTCACGAATCTCAACGTGTGCTCCAACTGTAACATCCAGGAGATAAATTTTAGCTACAGTGCGACGAGAGAAAATTATGCCTCTTACAGTTATAAACACTATCTATTCGACGTATGAAAAAACAGTGAAAACGAATGAAAACGATGATAAATATTAATTATTTATATAATATTCTATGATGTAATTGGACATATCGATGTGTATCATACAAAGACAATGAGTTGTATGAATAAAAACGAGAACATTCTCCAGAGTTGATACTCAGAGCAAAAGAACATTCTCAAAGAAAGTTCTCAGTTTCGTATGAATAAAAACTAGGAAGCATAATCACTGACCCTGGAGTACTTTCTCTCTACCTCCCCTCCTTACTGAGTAAGTTCTCAGCAAAGAGATTAAAATCCAACATCTTTGGTTCTCAGTTTGTTTCGTTTGCGTGTGTTTTGTGATACAGAAAGTTTTTCTCCAGTTATTTCTGTGCCGAAATGGAAGACTCAGAATTAGCCTTTGTCAACATTATTATAGATTACCCCGCAATCATCAGTAAATCGCAAACTCCGGCCGCAAAAAGAGAGAAGGCAGATTGTATTAAAGAAATACAACACCGTTATATGGTTAGTTTCGGGAAAGAAATTACGGACGGGCACATAATGAAGAAACTGCACAACATGAAATCCCGTATCAAGGCCATGACGCATGTTAATAAGACGGGAGACATTAAGATTTCCCTGAAAAATTGGGAGCAGACATTTTTAAAGTTTATGGACGGAGATGACTGCAACCCAACTATCCCCAGAGTTCCTGGTAAGTCCCATACTTTCCGATTCTTTTATTACGTGCTTAATGCTTTGAAATTGTGATTCAGAAATATACGTATTTTTAAGATGTGAAAATGAAACAATCTTTGGTAAATTTCGTCTACTATATCACCACTTTTCAGTAAAAGTATCACAGTGTACTATGCATGAAATTGGACGAACTCCTCCCACATTTCTGCGTAAACCTGTTTGGTATATTTACTAACTAGAAACTGAATCCTGACACACTACTATTACTTTTTTTAAATTTTTATTAGGAGCTTGTGCAGTAGGTGGTGGTACCACCTCTGTCATCACTTCACCACGGAATTCGGAAGTAGCTGACGCAGACTGCACACTGTATGAATAAGAATCAATTTTGCAGCTACCACTAATTGTTGCAGCCGACCATACGGATCTCATGGCCCCCGAAGTCGTCATACCTTCTCAATCGCCTGCTTCGGGGCATGAGAGAGTGTCTAAACGTCGGAGATTAAGTGTGGAAACAGATGAGACACTTAATTTGTATACTACAGAGCTGCAAAGGCTGGTGCTATTGTACCAATTGGACATATTGAAACGAAAGCAGCAGAAATTGATGCGTGATGAAGATAAACAATAAAACAAATTGTGTAGGGTCTTATTTACGTACCGAATTTTATTAATAAAAATATCTTTTTTAAGTGAATGTTCATTTACATTCCTCATTTACGAAATTCCATATCCTCTTACAAAAATTATTCAGTACAAATTTCTTTTCAATGAAACAATAAGAGTAATATAATCCAATTTGAAATGTTAAAAAAGTATATTCACTTATATTCTTGTGTCTGGACAGTATCTTCACCACATCCTTGAAACAATTTCTGGTAAAGTAAAGCAAAAAGAGTAACTTGTTTGTATTTTAAATGCTGCAGGTTAGACAGTTGTGCACTTATTTACTGTAGCACCTGGCTAATATCTTCACCACATCCTTTAAACAATTTCTGCTAAAGTAAAGCAAAAAGAGTAACTTGTTTGTATTTTAAATGCTGCAGGTTAGACAGTTGTGCACTTATTTACTATAGCATCTGGTAAATACCTTCACCACTAATTTTTGGTACAGTAAAGCAAAAACAGTGACTTGTTTCTATTTTAAATACTGCAGGTTAGACAGTTGTGCACTTATTCACTGTAGCACCTGGCAAATACCTTCACCACATCCTTGGGACATTTTTGGGAAAGTAAAATAAAAACTTGTGCCATCAATCTGCTGAAGTTACAGTACAGAAATTACATTAAGGTTCCAGCAGTTCATGTTAACCTGTTGTGTCCAAAGCTATTTACAGTAGTATCTGAAATTTCTGTTCCAGTTTGAATAGTTACATGTTAAACAATTTTTGTTGAATGTAAAGTCGATGATAGAGAATGAAAAAAAAACACTAAACAGCATTTTATTCTGTAACATCAGAGCACTGTGATTTATTTTCATGAGGGAATAATTATTGTAATTACAAAAATTATACAAATTGGGTTTAATTATTCAATGTTTGGACAGACTTCCATACATTACAGTTGTCGTATTACATTTACAATTTCCCGTCTTCTATTTGTTCCACGTACACGTACGTTTGCTGCTTCCTCTTCTCCAAGTACTGGAAGTTTGTTGTCGTCATCACTAGGTGCCTCAATATCCTCATCCCCTACATGTTTTGCTACGTTGTGCAAAACAAAACAGGCTATTACCACACTGGGGATTTTTGTTTGGGCAAACCTTATTTTTATTTTGCAGAATTGGGAAACGCCTTTTCACCTGTCCAAAGCACCGTTCGATTATCACCCTTTCTTTAGAGTGAAGTCTGTTGTATGCCCTCTCATCAGGTGTTTCGGGATTTTGAAATGGTGTCAACCACGGTGCAATGCCATATCCTTCGTCTCCCAAAATTAGGGCGTTGCACTGGTTCTCACTCAATATACGATACACATCGGAGTTTCTGCATATCCTATCGTCATGTACAGACCCTGGCCATGAAGCATCAACACTCGTAAACATTTCACTGTTGTCACACGTCGGCTGCACATTTATAGATGGAAAGCCCTTTCGATTAACGTATTCGTCTCCATGTGAAGAAGGTTTCATTGTAGGTATGTGAGTGCGGTCTAGGGTCCCTACCGCACATGGAAACTTGTATCTCGATTGCCATTTAACTTTCGCTGTTTCTAGTTCGTTAATATTTCTCGGAAATCTGATCCACAATGGTGCTTTCCTGCTGACCTGTTGTAGAACATACGAAAATGTTAGTGATACTGTAGTCTGCTGCACTCCCAAATCTTCTCCTACACCTATCTGAAAGCCTGGATCCGCTAAATAGCGCAAAAATATTTTCATTTTGCATTCATTGGAAAGGGCTACAGTTCCTTTCTTCTGTGTTCCTGCGTACTACGTATATCTTTTTTTGCCTTTCAAGAAACATAAATTCCGCCATTTTCGCTAAAAACACTCGGTAGCGCTTAATCACAACACAACTCACTCAGCTCGAAGAATGCTACGGAGCTCACTCACAAAAACAGAGAATGTTCTCCGCTTGTGAGAAACTTCTTTGGCTTTATTCATACGAAATCGGAGAATATTCTTTGCTTTGAGCAACTTCCCCCACCCTTCAACCCACACTGAGAACATTCTCGGGTGAAGTGTATTCTCAGACTCGCTTTATTCTTGCCAACCAGAGAACTTTCTACGAACATCTGAGTATAAAGTATATTCTTTGTTTTATTCATACGACTCAATGATAATTGTAAATTCCTTTTATGATCTGCGTTTGTCTTCCTTTGTTTTTACCTTTTGTTGCATGGCTTTTGTAGGTTGCGGACGCATATCGAACTGAGGTCTGTTAAGAAACTGTAATTATTTGTTAATTATTACTTGAAAATAGAGTTCATTATTATTATAAACATGAGTGAATAATTATTTGTAACTTTAATTCCTCTCTCAGTAAGCATTATCTGTGTTAATTATTTCTTTCCGCTGCAACGAGCGCAGCCATTGATGATAGCGATTTGTATCGCGTTTTTTTTGTCTGTGTTTTCCTTAGAAACAAACCAACTGTTTGCTTGATGAAGTCTAAATAGTGCACAATACGGAAGTAGATTTTATAGAGCTTAATAAGCATTTTAAATATTATTTGCTCTAACAATAGAAAGTCTCTATCAATTGTCTGCCGCCATCTTAACAACTATCTCAGCGGCAAATTCAAATTTAAATTACGCAACTCTGCAGAATAAATGCCGAAGGTAATACAAATGTGTGAAAATAAATGTGCACCGGTGGTCCCGAACTCATTTTAATGAAAATGATTCGAATCAGATTGGTTCTTTAAAAACAGTGCTCATAGCACGATCCTTATAAGAAACTTTTCTAGCTGATGTATGGAGCCGAAATTAATTACGCACGAGTTGCGAAGAATATTGTTTCAGGTAACATACGTCAGTGTTGTGCGCGGCTGATATTCGGTGGTTTTAATGATCATTTTGCTGAAGATAACTGCTTCCATCTTAATCAGTAGTTGTATAGAATCTGTTGTATGAACTGTGATTTAGTGACACTTACACAACTTACAGACAACACTTTAACACGACGTTAACTTGGAGTTCTTTAGCAACTTGAACAAATCTTTAGCCGGGGAAAAATTATTTAGTACATACTCAATGTGATAAAATAAGATTATAATTTCCATTTCCAAATTACACTCCTGGAAATGGAAAAAAGAACACATTGACACCGGTGTGTCAGACCCACCATACTTGCTCCGGACACTGCGAGAGGGCTGTACAAGCAATGATCACACGCACGGCACAGCGGACACACCAGGAACCGCGGTGTTGGCCGTCGAATGGCGCTAGCTGCGCAGCATTTGTGCACCGCCGCCGTCAGTGTCAGCCAGTTTGCCGTGGCATACGGAGCTCCATCGCAGTCTTTAACACTGGTAGCATGCCGCGACAGCGTGGACGTGAACCGTATGTGCAGTTGACGGACTTTGAGCGAGGGCGTATAGTGGGCATGCGGGAGGCCGGGTGGACGTACCGCCGAATTGCTCAACACGTGGGGCGTGAGGTCTCCACAGTACATCGATGTTGTCGCCAGTGGTCGGCGGAAGGTGCACGTGCCCGTCGACCTGGGACCGGACCGCAGCGACGCACGGATGCACGCCAAGACCGTAGGATGTTACGCAGTGCCGTAGGGGACCGCACCGCCACTTCCCAGCAAATTAGGGACACTGTTGCTCCTGGGGTATCGGCGAGGACCATTCGCAACCGTCTCCATGAAGCTGGGCTACGGTCCCGCACACCGCTAGGCCGTCTTCCGCTCACGCCCCAACATCGTGCAGCCCGCCTCCAGTGGTGTCGCGACAGGCGTGAATGGAGGGACGAATGGAGACGTGTCGTCTTCAGCGATGAGAGTCGCTTCTGCCTTGGTGCCAATGATGGTCGTATGCGTGTTTGGCGCCGTGCAGGTGAGCGCCACAATCAGGACTGCATACGACCGAGGCACACAGGGCCAACACCCGGCATCATGGTGTGGGGAGCGATTTCCTACACTGGCCGTACACCACTGGTGATCGTCGAGGGGACACTGAATAGTGCACGGTACATCCAAACCGTCATCGAACCCATCGTTCTACCATTCCTAGACCGGCAAGGGAACTTGTTGCTCCAACAGGACAATGCACGTCCGCATGTATCCCGTGCCACCCAACGTGCTCTAGAAGGTGTAAGTCAACTACCCTGGCCAGCAAGATCTCCGGATCTGTCCCCCATTGAGCATGTTTGGGACTGGATGAAGCGTTGTCTCACGCGGTCTGCACGTCCAGCACGAACGCTGGTCCAACTGAGGCGCCAGGTGGAAATGGCATGGCAAGCCGTTCCACAGGACTACATCCAGCATCTCTACGATCGTCTCCATGGGAGAATAGCAGCCTGCATTGCTGCGAAAGGTGGATATACACTGTACTAGTGCCGACATTGTGCATGCTCTGTTGCCTGTGTCTATGTGCCTGTGGTTCTGTCAGTGTGATCATGTGATGTATCAGACCCCAGGAATGTGTCAATAAAGTTTCCCCTTTCTGGGACAATGAATTCACGGTGTTCTTATTTCAATTTCCAGGAGTGTAGTCAAATACCAAACCACTGAATAAAACAGCGAACGCCACACAACTCTACTGATCTGGTCGTTGACGGGACGTTAAACATTCATTTCCCTTCCGTCCTTATGAGTAAATTTCTGTTATATCTTGTTAAGCGAATAATACACGGGCCAGTCACATAAAAGTGACCAACGTGTGTGTTCGACGTCAGAGTGCAACGAATACTCACAGCAATAGCATTGGAGGGCATATGAAGCGTAATGGGGAAGATACGTAAAACAGTGCAGTCGTCGTCATGCGGAAACGGAGCGATTTATTTGACTTCTAGAAGGGCATGATCATTAGCATCCCGGCCATGTGGAAGCATTTCCAGAATAACTAAGTTTGTAAACTGTTCGCATACCGCCGTGATTAAAGTATACCGTGCATGGCAAAGTGGCGCTATCCAAAACCAGCGTCGAGGCAGCTTGGTGCACCACCGGCCACAGATGACAGGGGAGATCGACTACCGTGGGGATGAGTACTGGCGAATAGATATGCATCTGTTAAGCAATTGACCGCCCAGATGAACAAAGTGGCTACCAAGAGTGTCCTCTCAACGGAGTTTCAGCGAATTTTGCTGGGGCACCCACAGCGGCAATCTAGTTTATGTACCGATACTGACTGCTGTCCGTCGGTATTTCCACGCCATTACCGCAACAGGACGCAACCTGAATGGAGACAGGTGGCATTTTCAGATGAATCACGCTTTAAGCTCCGTCGGACAATTGGCCTTTCACGTGCACGGTCCTGCAAGAGCCGTCGAAGGAGTCCAGGCCGGGGAAGAGAGCGTTATGGTCTGGAGACTGTTTTCGTGGCATTCCCTCAGTGATATCGTCTTTCTGGAAGTCGCAATGGATCAACATAAGTATGCATCTTTCTTTGGAGACCATTCCCGGCCCAAAATGCAGTTTGTTTCTCCGCAACACGATGGGATCTACCAGCAGGATTAGATTAGATTAGATTAGATTAATACTAGTTCCATGGATCATGAATACGATATTTCGTAATGATGTGGAACGAGTCGAATTTTCCAATACATGACATAATTAGGTTAATTTAAAAACATAGTTAAGTTAATATACCAACTTTATTTTTTTGTGTTTTTTTTTCTTTATTTTTTATTTTTACTTTTTTTATATTTTTTTTCTTTTTTTCTTAATTTATATCTAAAAATTCCTCTATGGAGTAGAAGGAGTTGTCATTCAGAAATTCTTTTAATTTCTTCTTAAATACTTGTTGGTTATCTGTCAGACTTTTGATACTATTTGGTAAGTGAGAAAAGACTTTAGTGCCAGTATAATTCACCCCTTTCTGTGCCAAAGTTAGATTTAATCTTGAATAGTGAAGATCGTCCTTTCTCCTAGTATTGTAGTTATGCACACTGCTATTACTTTTGAATTGGGTTTGGTTGTTAATAACAAATTTCATAAGAGAGTATATATACAGAGAAGCTACTGTGAGTATCCCTAGATCCTTAAATAAATGTCTGCAGGATGATCTTGGGTGGACTCCAGCTATTATTCTGATTACACGCTTCTGTGCAATAAATACTTTATTCCTCAGTGATGAATTACCCCAAAATATGATGCCATATGAAAGCAATGAGTGAAAGTAGGCGTAGTAAGCTAATTTACTAAGATGTTTATCACCAAAATTTGCAATGACCCTTATTGCATAAGTAGCTGAACTCAAACGTTTCAGCAGATCATCAATGTGTTTCTTCCAATTTAATCTCTCATCAATGGACATACCTAAAAATTTAGAATATTCTACCTTAGCTATATGCTTCTGATTAAGGTCTATATTTATTAATGGCGTCATACCATTCACTGTACGGAACTGTATGTACTGTGTCTTATCAAAATTCAGTGAGAGTCCGTTTACAAGGAACCACTTAGTAATTTTCTGAAAGACAGTATTGACAATTTCATCAGTTAATTCTTGTTTCTCAGGTGTGATTACTATACTTGTATCATCAGCAAAGAGAACTAACTTTGCCTCTTCATGAATATAGAATGGCAAGTCATTAATATATAATAAGAACAACAAAGGACCCAAGACTGACCCTTGTGGAACCCCATTCTTGATAGTTCCCCAGTTTGAGGAATGTGCTGATCTTTGCATGTTACGAGAACTACTTATTTCAACTTTCTGCACTCTTCCAGTTAGGTACGAAAAAAAACCATTTGTGCACTGTCCCACTCATGCCACAATACTTGAGCTTGTCTAGCAGAATTTCATGATTTACACAATCAAAAGCCTTCGAGAGATCACAAAAAATCCCAATGGGTGGTGTTCGGTTATTCAGATCATTCAAAATTTGACTGGTGAAAGCATGCAACGTGTCACATATTCGCAGTGTACCTGAGTGGTTCGAACTGCACCAAGATGGGTTTTATCGTACTCGCCATGTCACCAAATTCTGAAAATTTGAACCCAATCGAGAATGTGTGATAGCACATCGATCAGCCTGTTCGCGCCATGACTACTAGACTAGGAAAACTCGCGCTGCTGGCCAAGCCACTGGAGTCAGCATGGCTCCACGTTCCTGTCCGTTTCTTCCAAAACATCACTGACTCTCTTCTTGCACGTTTCACAGAGGTCTACGTTGCGAAAGGTGATTAATTTTGAAACATTAATGCGACAGGACACTATATACGTGGAAAGTGCTGCAATTCACACATACAAAAAATAACTGATACGTTAGTATAAAACGAAGTAGAGCTGCATGAACCTGGTTACAAAAAAAAAAAAAAAAAAAAAAAAAAAAATGGTTCAAATGGCTCTGTGCACTATGGGACTTAACAGCTGAGGTCATCAGTCCCCTATAACTCAGAACTACTTAAACCTAACTAACCTAAGGACATCACACACATCCTTGCCCGAGGCAGGATTCGAACCTGCGAACGTAGCGGTCGCGCGGTTCCCGAATGAAGCGCCTAGAACCGCTAGGCCACACCGGCCGGCACCTGGTTACAGTTACATCAAAGAAGATACATTCTATCACTACATTCCTGCAGTAACTCTTAGACTTACTGGCTGTCCCTCAAACCTTCCGGGTAAACGTAATACGAACGGTGGACGCTCCTTAACTGCAAACTGTAGTACTGTTGATCTGTCAATCTTAAGATATTATTAATATTCTGTAAATCAGGGTTAGAACCGTCTGCATGCAACTAACAAAGGCAATATTTGAAACTTCCTGGCAGATTAAAACTGTGTGCCGGACCGAGACTCGAACTCGGGACCTTTGCCATTCGCGGGCAAGTGCTCTACCAATTGAGCTACCCAAGCACGACTCACGCCCCGTACTCACAGCTTTACTTCCGCCAATAGCTCGTCTCCCACTTTCCAAACTTCACAGAAGCTCTCATGCGAATTCCTGCAGACTCCTTTCTTCCAGGAGTGCTAGTTCTGCAAGGTTCGCAGGAGAGCTTCTGTAAAGTTTGGAAGGTAGGAGACGAGGTATTGGCATAAGTAAAGATGTGGGGACGGGGCGTGAGTCGTGCTTCGGTAGCTCAGTTGGTAGAGCACGTGCCCGCGAAAGGCAAGGGTCTCGAGTTCGAGTCTCGGTCCGGCACACAGTTTTAATCTGCCAGGTAGTTTCATATCAGCGCACTCTCCGCTGCAGAGTGAAAATCTCCGTCTCTAAAGACAATATTTATTTTGCGAGACGCGATGTACCTCCTTACCTCTTTGCCCTGAAGTTTTCATTCAATACTGCTCGGTTCTATCTCGGTTTTTGTTTTCCGACATAGTTAGTTACTCGTTAGTAGTGATACACAGCAGTTCTATGGATAGGTTTACTGACGGAGATTTGACCGATATGCATCTTTTGTGCACCCAGGTTCATCGATGACTACACCATCGCAGGCGCTCTTGTCTGTGATGCAGCGTCAAGGGTAACCGCAGCCATGGTCTCCGAGCTGATAGTCTATGCTGCTGCACACGTCGTCGAACCGTTCGTGCAGATGATTGTTGTCTTGCAAACGTCCCCATCTGTTGACTCAGGGATCGAGACGTGGCTGCACGATCCGTTACAGCCATGCGGATAAGATGCCTGTCATCTCGACTGCTAGTGATACGAGGCCGTTGGGATCCAGCACGTCGTTCCGTATTACCCTCCTGAACCCACCGATTCCATATTCTGCTAACAGTAATTGGATCTCGACCAACGCGAGCAACAATGTCGCGATACGATAAATCGCAATCGCGATAGGCTACAAAAAATGGTTCAAATGGCTCTGAGCACTATGCGACTCAACTTCCGAGGTCATCAGTCGCCTAGAACTTAGAACTAATCAAACCCAACTAACCTAAGGACATCACACACATCCATGCCCGAGGCAGGATTCGAACCTGCGACCGTAGCGGTCACGCGGTTCCAGACTGAAGCGCCTTTAACCGCACGGCCACACCGGCCGGCCGCGATAGGCTACAATCCGACCTTTATCAAAGTCGGAAACGTGATGGTACGCATTTCTCCTCCTTACACGAATGGAATGTATGAGCAGCACACTAACTTTACACTGGGCAAAGCCTGCGGTCCTACATTAGACTGGAAGGTACTGGCTGTGTGAGGGGTGCTACAACACTCACTATGGATTACGATGTGTTACACGCGATTGGTGGTGATCCTGCCTCTACTAATCGGTGCGTTGCAGGAGCACTGAACACAAGCCAACCAACTCTTTTCAGAGTTGATGAATTTTTTTTCTTTCTCTGGAGTCACATTCGCAAAATTTTCGAAAAGCTATATCCGCTATTGGATTGTATACAATGCGATTATTCCACTGTTTAAATCTCACCCTTAGTCCATTTTGAAGAGTTAACAATGTCAAAAATCGTCCGACTTGTATGAAACACAAGTCATCGGCAAAAAATATAGTCTGACATGTCAGACATGTATGTGTTTCACACAAGTCAGTGACTTCTAACTCATCAGAGTGGCCTAAGGCCGAAGTCTAGATATTGAAATGAACAATTTTTTTTCTTTTTCGGGTCCTCAATCTTCTTGATGCGACCCACCACGAATTCCTCTCCTGTGCTAACCTCTTCATCTCACAGTAACACTTGTGAACTTCGTCTCAATTATTTGCTGGATGTATTCCAACCTCTGTCTTCCTCTTCAGTTTTTGCCCTCTACAGCTTCCTCTAGTACCGCGGAAGACATTCCCTGATGTCTTAATAGATGTACTATCATCCTGTCCCTTCTCCTTGTCAGTGTTTTGCACATTTTTCTTTTACTCTCCGATTCTGTGCAGAACCTCCTCATTTCTTACCTTGACAGTCCACCTAATTTTCAACATTCGCCTGTAGCACCATATCTCAAATGCTTCGATTCGATTCTCTCTCTCTCTCTCTCTCTCTCTCTAGCTTTTCCCGCAGTCCATGTTTCACTACCATACAATACGGTACTCCAGACGTACAGTCGTTCTCAAAAGTATCCGAACGACCTGAATTGCATTTCGCCTGATTCGCATGCAACCGGCATAACGCGGCTGTCTAGCAGGTCCTCTAATCGCTCCTTGGTACAGTCGTTTGACTATTGAAAATGGTTCCAACATGTCACCACTAGAAAACACTGCTCTGTATCGCAGTAACTCAAGATATAAAGTAATACCACGAGGCTACAAATATCAGGCTTGTAAGCTCACATTTATTACAATAAATGACATACCTGAAATGTTACCATTCTCATTATTACGTCAGGTAGGTAATGCACGTAGTAAGTTCGTCGTATTCATGATTTCCTCTTCAAAGTAACATACAGTACTTATTATTTAACACAAAATGATATTAAAAATTTCAGTTATTCACGAACAGTAAGTTGAGAATATGTATGAACTTCAAATGACACGACGAACCGTCTCGTTTTGCATATGGATTCAGACCCAGGTAAGGCAGACTAAGCAAAGATTTCGTGACTGGCATACAGAGAGATATACCTCGATTTTAGACAGTATCAATTAGCAAATATCAACTTTAAATTACATAACGCAAACATTTTTAACGGACGCGAATTCCTACCCAGCATCTATTGTCCCTGTTAAAGAACTACGAGAGATGTTAAATATTGCTTCTTCACAAGTAACTTACTTGATATGCCGTGAGGTAAAGCTTTGTGTTGGACAGGGATTCGAACCCAGAACCTAATCAGATTGATATCGAAGCATAACCAACCGTGACATATCGGATTTTCTCGGCAGTAGCTAGATGTTTTAACTGAAATGACGAGACGAAACATTACAGTTTCCTTCCCAGGACTCCAACCCGACACCTATCGCTGTTATATTCTAGAGAAAACGAACGTTAAATATGGGTTTGTTGCACCAGCAGCAACATGTGAACATGTTTGCCGGCCGCGGTGGTCTCGAGGTTCTAGGCGCGCAGTCCGGAACCGCGCGACTGCTACGGTCGCAGGTTCGAATCCTGCCTCGGGCATGGATGTGTGTGATGTCCTTAGGTTAGTTAGGTTTAAGTAGTTCTAAGTTCTAGGGGACTGATGACCACTGCTGTTAAGTCCCATAGTGCTCAGAGCCATTTGAACCATTTTTGAATTGTTTGAACTAGAAATAATATGTCGAAGAGTTTGGTGCTCACTGGGAATAGAGCCCCGCACATATCGTTGTTGACTACACACAAAGAGACGTCAGCTACCGCATTTTTCTCCACCAGCAGCTCGGAATAACATCTTGAACTTACAGTGATCTCGCAAATAGTTCTGTCCCCCTCTGGGAGTCAAAAACGTCAGATATCGTTAGTGTTGACAACGAATGAAAAAACATTAAAAATCAAAATTATTATCCACCAGCATATAGGTGTTCTCATGCTAGAGCTTGATAATACATAATGAAATCTTTTGTCCGGGCCAGGATTCGAACCCATTCACGCGTAATATGTTGAGATGTTGAGGAATCTGGAGTTTTGAACTAACAACAAATTGTAGCCGAGCTGTATTGTCACGAAGGGATCAAATTCCGCGTTAAGGGCGGTCTGAGTTGCATTCTCAGTTCAGAACCAATTTTATCGACGTACAGAAGCTCAGATAAAAGATGGAATAAGTGTCCTGTGACCCTACATAGCGTTTGTTTCGTCACTAGAAATAAATAACTAGTATAAGAAAGGTTACTGGTTGTAGAGTTTCTACATGTCGCCACTCCAGGCTTTATTGTGGTTCAACCTAACGTCTACTTGGCAGAGAAGAAATATCATCTTTAATGTGAATTTCAGACCACATTGCCATTATATCTTCTTCACTTGGTGTAGTCAGAAGAGAATGGGATCTTTCTCTCCCTATCTAAAATCGTTGACAGAAGTGGGAATCGAACGCAGACCATAGGTATAAGAAATTACCATCAGTCCAACACACCAACAAACCCTCTCCTCTGTGTCTCATTTTTCTGTCGTAACGCCGTTGCGCCACACTGGATGAGAATTCTGACACACAGGCTCCCTATAGTAAATTTCAGCATGTTCAGTAAATTCATTTACTTGGTTGACCAAATCACCATGAACTAGCTGCCACGGCTACCCAGTGCATACATTTGACTCTATTTTGTAATCACCGAAATAAAATCACGTAACTGCCGCCTACACAGAACTACCAACAGTGTAGGATGCAGAAATTTAAATAGGAAGTGTTCCTTTCCACTTGAGCTATTCTATTGCGCTATCTGTTTGTAAAAAACGTCTTGCAGCGCAACGGAAAAGCTGTAACTGTTTCTCTCAGAAGTCTAGACCCGGCCATTTACATTATCTCGCAGCGCTGTGGTATGCAGAAGTTCTGGAGCTTTGTTGTTCAGCTCTGGAGGTGTTCTAACTATGTGTCAGCTATTAGCGTAATGGTAAGTGTCGTGCACCATAAATAAAATGTCGCGAGTTCGAATACATTTACTGCCAAATTTTTAAAAAATGGAATTCTGCTGTCTGCTGAAGTTAGCAATCTTATGGAATGCTGAACATAATTCCCTTCACTTCTCAACCCAAAATAGTCCCAAGTGGAAAAAGGGCTAATTTCTGTGACATTTTGTTCTTTTCAGGTTTAATAGACAGCCAGGCAGCAGATGCATCACGAAACTTTTGTATTATGTATGAGGAGAGCGCATCGTGCCCAAATATGTCAGAAAAGTATTTTCTACATTAGCTGTCGTGCGGTAGTGGCATTTTATTCTTCTTCAAACATTGTTTGACACTTTTAACTCAGAACAAGTTTTCTACATGCATGTAATCGGTAAACTGTATGTGTATCGTCAGACTGTTATAGATAACATCAGAGAATTCGCATATGTCGTTGATGATTAATTTCGCTCTTGTGTTTACTATTGTTTCAACAACACTAAAGGAAACCTTACGAAAATTGTGCACTGTATGAAATAAAACTACCCACGATAACCTTACGACGACAGTTTGTTTTAATAAAACTGAGTATCTGTACACAAGCATGCCTCTATCGACACGAATTAGTAAAATACTACTCACTTACATTTTGATTGCGTCTGTGTTTAATTGGTATGCTTTGTCATACTCAAGAGGTATGCAAATGTGGCATTTCATAAATATAGTTATGTATTTCTAGAAACCCAAAATTTGCTTATCAGCAGCGGAAAGAGGCGTTACCTGTTGTGCAGCATTGTAAGTTTTTCACCATTGCACTATGAGCCGAAAGTATTTTCTGGCAATTTCCTTATTGATGTTTGATCCGACTGCTTGTAGCCGGCCGCGGTGGTCTAGCGGTTCTAGGCGCGCAGTCCGGAACCGCGCGACTGCTACGGTCGCAGGTTCGAATCCTGCCTCGGGCATGGATGTGTGTGATGTCCTTAGGTTAGTTAGGTTTAAGTAGTTCTAAGTTCTAGGGGACTGATGACCTCAGATGTTAAGTCCCATAGTGCTCAGAGCCATTTGAACCATTTTTTTGACTGCTTGTAGCTCTTTCACAGAAGGGGTAAAAACGTTGAATTCAGTGAGACTGGAACTGCGAACCACAACAGACGCTTTTTCATAGGTCAGTACGTTACCACAGAGCTGGCGAGCAGGTATACGTACGAACTTCCTCTGACGAGGCCAATAGTGGCTAGAAATCATAACCCGCTGTTTAAAGGACGAGACTAGTTGCGATTTCCACCTGCAACGACTTTCCTGGGCTGAAAACCGTAAGTTTAAAATCTTTTGTTACACCTGAAGCGATAATAACTGAGATTATTCAATGGAAATGGCAGGTAAAATCAAGTGAACTTTGAGGCTTAATTCCATGCACACCAGGAAGTAACTCGTCGATCACAGAGTTGCCAAACATACGTTGCCTTGTTTCCAAATTTCAGTTACAATACCAGCAGGAAGAAGACGAACCGATGTGATCCTACAGCGGTCTGGGAAGTGACCATAGCTGGTGTCTCCAAGTCGCAGTTCCTACGGCCTGGAATACGTAATGCGTCTGATTCGCATTTATGTAACTAGGTTTAGGGACTGGAGCGTAGTTACTAAAAATACTCAGAACTGACAGCAAACTAAGCATCATAAATTAGTAACTCTCATAGTTGTTTTTATATTTCTTTCGTAACTGTACTCAAAACTAAGAAACTCATTCACAGGCGTTTTCGTGCCTCACCGATAGTCGAGCACAAAAAACAAATTAAAAAAAAAGAATGTGTGTGTGAGAGTTTGTGAGTGTGTGTGTGTGTGTGTGTGTGTGTGTGTGTGTGTGTGTGTGTGTGTGGCAGAGAGACAGAGAGAGCGAGAGAGAGAGAGAGAGAAAGAGAGAAAGAAAGAGAGAGAGAGAGGGAGAGAGAGAGAATTAAAAAAAGAATGAGAGAGAGAGGGAGAGTGTGCAAAAAATTGTTGTTAAGAAGTTGACTCATGGTACGTAAAGAAATCTTTCATTTAAAATGACACGTTCCACATCATTACAAAATGTCGTATTAATAACCCTTTCGTCCCTGTTGGCTAACCACGAAAGATGTCTGATATACCTCCATTCTGATGTAACAAAATGTGCATGCAATTAAAGATGAAGTGCATGATGTGAAGTTCTGTGACGGAGATAACGAACCCAACACGTAATCGACTTGTTAAACTAAGAAAAATAAAATGTTGCGAATCAGTTTTTCTTACTAGCTGCTAGATGTATGAATCCAAAAAAAAGGATACAAACTTTTGTGCGTAAGCGACAATCGAACTGCACACCTACCGTGCATCGGCGAATATAGCTTAAGTATCAGTTGCTTACTCACCAACAGTAAGATGTGTGCGTGGTTGACCAGAAATAACGACAGCTATTGCGATTGTTGGCAGCACATCAACAGACATTAAAAATGCACGTTAATTTTCACTAGCAGGTGGGTGTGCACTTGATGGGGCTTGAAGTGAAATTATGAATATTTTTGTACTGGATCCTTTGGAGGAGACCTAGAGAAGACTGCAGTCTTGGGAAAAGGAACGAAATGATTGAACTAAACTGTTCTGAGAGATTCAGATCCTCGAAAGAGGAGATGCGAATTCGAATCACAGTCCAGCACCAAATTTTTCAACGTCTCTTGTTCAATCAAGTACAAGTAAAATAAGAGACCTGTTCCTTTAAATGGCTATCGGTTCATCAAATAAAATAAAATTTTCTAATGTAAGTATGTTTACTGGCGACTGTATTTCTGTTTGCCATGACTTCCGTTATGTCATTTCCCAACGTAAACCGGCTCTGCCCAGTTGGTAATGAAGGAACGTGATGTTTGATGCGAATTATGGATTATAACGTCTTTCTCTTGAGGTTACCAGAGGTAAAATAAATCTGTTTCTGCCTCTTAAAAGTAAATTCCTGAACCCACGCAGTGCACCTGTGATAATTCGTTCCACCAGACCATTGTGGCCACATTTCCCAGCCTCAAGAGTGTGCTGAAACGGATGATGTGCTTAGCTTACAAAATTAGTCACGGTGGAAAAAATGCAAGTCTATTAAATGGTTAAGTAGAAGCAAGCTTCTGACGCGGAGATTATGCTATTCTCATGTCAGCACGATGTAAAGACTCTTCTAGGCATCATAGGCTCGAAGTAGAGCCATTTTGCATGTTCATAAATTGAGCAAATTTCTTAGTTCGAGAAAATCCACAGTGAAGTGTGAAGTTGCCGGATAATTCGATTATTACCGTAATTATTACTATCATTTTATTCATACCGCTGCTGGAACACACGTGCTTGAAGACCATTTAATGCCATTTGGTCAATATAGAAGTAGTTCCCCAAGGACAGGTTCCTTTCCTGTCTACGGAATCCTTTTCATTAATATCAAACATCAGCCGTTTCTGGTAGATTACATTAAAACTAAAGTAATTGATGAAGACGTTACTTGATAACAAAAACGCGCTGCCTTTCTTCATTTACTTGCGCCTAGAAATGGCTATCGAGTACTGCCAAACTAAAAGGCAAGAGATCTTACTGCCTTCCGATATACGTCGCTGTCAGTTCTTCCATATGATTTGGTCGACATGACCTGTTTCAAGTTGTGTATGACAGACAATGTTTTAGAACATCAATTGTTTTCCTTTGAAATAATCAGAAAGATTTTCATTCTAAGCTATCCAAGTACAAAATTTTCGCAGTATTAGTTGAAATTTAATATTCGCTTCTATAATGTAGGAAAGTATTTCACAGTTGCAAAACTCGTATCCGACTTATTGACCTTACACTTAGTCGCTGACCATAAGTTCTAGCTCAGAGTGACACCAGTTTAGGTTTTCAACCGATGATTCCCACAGCTACAGGATCACAGTTGTGATACCTCTTAGACAAAATACTTACGCAGTGTTATCAAACGAAAAGATCAACCTGACACAAACTGTGGGAAGTTTGTTTTACACCTTTCGTACCTGGATAATGAGCTTTTTCCTATTTGAGATATCTGTAAACGTTGCTGCTGAAGACGATTTAAGAAGGAACTAAATTCCTTCAGCTACGACAATGTTTGGAGAAATCGTCTTAACGGCACTAAATCGGAGTTTGTGAATCGTTTACCGGCCGTACTCTGCCGTATTTCGCGGGTTGGAAGGCAGAAAGCTTACTGACAAATTTCACAGAAGGAAAAGGGGGACGAAATGTCTCCCATTGAAAGGTCATAATGTTTTATTTATACGATTACAAAATCAGGTAAAACGAACAGTCAGGTTGTCGGTATAAGCACATTACTGTTGTCAGTATGATGTTGCACTGCCCAGCGCCTGTAATGATAAACGGCGTGTTTAGGTCAGGCATATTGTATAGAGAATTGGAAGAGAGAGCATCACTAAATTCTACAATCCGTATACATTGCATACACTCAGAAATTGCTGTTACAGTGTACTTAGGGAGCCAAACGAGTGAATTGAATGTTTTAGGGTGAGAAAGAGCACTGGCAAACAGTCTTCGCTACATTAGGTTACTTACATGCTCACATGTCGCTGCTGGTGCAACAAACCCATATTTAACGTTCGTTTTCTCTAGAATATAACAGCGATAGGTGCCGGGTTGGAGTCCTGGGAAGGAAAAAAATATGTTTCGCCTCGTCATTTCAGTTAAAACATCTAAAATCCGATATGTCACGGTTGGTTATGCTTCGATATCAATCTGATTAGGTTCTAGGTTCGAATCCCTGTCCAACACAAAGCTTTACCTCACGGCATATCAAGTAAGTTACTTGTGAAGAAGCAATATTTAACATCTCTCGTAGATCGTTGACAGAGACAAGAGATGCTGGGGAGGATTTCGCGTCCGTTAAAAATGTTTGCGTTATGTAATTTAAAGTTGATATTTGCTAACTGATACTCTTTAAAATCGAGGTATATCACTCTCTGGATGCCTAATGAGGAATGACTGTTAGTTTGCGTCAGTCTCGAAATCTTTGCTTAGTTTGCCTGACCTGGGTTTGAATCCATATGCAGAACGAGACGGTTCGTCGTGTCACTTGAAGTTCGTACATATTCTCAACTAGCTGCTCGTGGATAACTTAAATTTTTAATGTCATTTTGTGTTAAATAATAAGTACTGTATGTTACTTTGAAGAGGAAATCATGAATACGACGAACTTACTACGTGCGTTACCTACCTGACGTAATAATGAGAGTGGTAACATTTCAGGTATGTCATTTATTGTAATAAATGTGAGCTTACAAGCCTTAAGGACAGTCTTATCTGTGATAAGGTGTTCCCCGATATTTGTAGCATCGTGGTATTACTTTACATCTTGAGTTACTGCGATACAGAGCAGTGTTTTCTAGCGGTGACATGTTGGAACCATTTTCAATAGGCGAACGACTGTACCAAGGAGCGATTAGAGGACCTGGTAGACAGCTGCGTTATGCCGATTGCATGCGAATCAGGCGAAATGCAATTCAGGTCGTTCGGATACTTTTGAGTATGACTGTACATTCTCAGAAATGTCTTCCTCAAATTGAGGCAGGTATTTGATATTAGTAGCCTTCTCTTGGTCAGGAATGCCATTTTTGCCACTGCTACACTGCTAGTATGCTTTTGATGTCGTCCTTGCTCCGTCCGTCACTCGTCTTTTTGCTGACTAGGTAGCAGAATTGCTTAATTTCATCTATTTCATGTCCATCAGTCCTTTTGTTAAGTTTCTTGCTGTTCACATTTCTGCTACTTCTCATTACTTTCGTCTTTCTTCGATTTACTCTCAGTCCATATTCTGTACTCATTAGATTGTTCATTCCATTCAGCAGATCATGTAATTCTTCTTCACTTTCACTCAGGGTAGCAGTGTCATCAGCGAATCATATCATTGATATTCTTCGCCTAAGCATATTATGTAAAGTCAAATGGCGGAAATATCTTTTCGAAAATGTTTTTAGAGTCTTACGGTAACAACTGCATCGGCATCGTCCACAGAAGATATAATAATTGCTGCCACCGCACTTCCCATTTCGAGTGACGTGAACGCCTGAGTCATAGGCATCTCGCTGCTCTTCTAGGTAGGCAGTGTCCCGTATCTTCTGGAGCGCAGATTAGTTAACTGCTTTCGTCTTTTTTTTAATCCTTAAACCATGTTCTGTTCTAAGAATGATTTGTAGCCCTTCAGAAATTCTCTTCCTTAGATCTGCATGATCATGAAGCTTAGGACTGGTATCTGCTCTACTTCCTCTTTCATTTGTGTTCGGAGTTTATCTACCGTGATTAATGTATAAGTGGCAGTGAAATAAAACGAGACAGATAGGAAAACAGTAAGTAAAGTGTTTATTATTTCAAAAGTAATCGCCATAGCTGTTGATACATTTATTCCACTGTGAGACAAGATGGTCAATTCCTTCATGGAAAAATGTTTGTGGTTGCGTACGTAAACATGATTCTACCGAAGCAAATCGACGGCCACGAATGTCTTTCTTCAGGACTCCAAAAATACGGAAATCGCCTGGGGACAGATCGAGACTGTGTGCTAGATGCGTGATTGATGCTAGATGTGTGAGGGATTCGGAGCGAAACTTAGACAGCGTAATCGAAACAACATGGGGCATTATCCTGTAACCATACGGTGCGTCTACCAACGTTCCTGGGAGTTTGGACCTGACGGAGCCCTCCAATTTTTGCAAAGTGTCCACATACCTCGAGCCCTCATCCACCTTCGTTCTTACACTAGTGAGTCATTCTTAACTGGCAGTGACTCGTTGACAAGTCTTCCGGTTGGCGACCGGTGCTGCCCTCGATACCCATTCGTTGTTACTATCTAGGTTCTCCTGTATGACTTCTATCACGCTGGAAGGCCGCTGGTCTTCGTATGGAACGCTGGTCAGTTTGGCATCCCAGGGAATGCAAATGCCGACAAGTTGACTACCAGGATGCCCACTTTGGAGATAGGGGTACCGGAACCGGACATTCGGTCAATCTGGCAGGCAAACTACTGTCGTCTGCTGGCTTCGCAGTGACCACACTTGGCTGACCTACGGCCACATCCTCCAAAGTGAGGGTCCACCACACTGTCGGTGTAGTGCCCGTGGAACACTACCTCTGGTGACGGCGGGCGACACCAAAACGGCAGTTTTCGTTTTAAGCTATACTCATGAAACTGTTTTTTTCTTCTTCCTCTCTTTGTGACGTAGGGCTCGCTAGCCTCGTCGGTTGCCTGAGGGATTGGAGCAAAGGCAACGACCAAGGGGCCCATGGGGCCCATGGCTGCCATTGCTCGGTGGTCTGGCCTGGCTCCTGCCCTTCCCACATTTTTGTTTCTTCTTATTCTTTTACATCTGTCGATGACTGACGGAGCCGTCGTCACTATTTTCTTTCCTGAGATTTTATCTTGTGTGTGTGTGTAGCTAGTTTCTTGTGGTGTGGAAGCACTATTCGAATGTAGAAGGTATGTCTCCGATCACATAATGTATACCGGGGGCCTCCAACTACTTTCTGGGCAGCGCAACTCTCCCATATTCACACTTTCCCCCTCTCTCACTTCTGATTACTTCTGTCTCTTAATTTTCTTGATTCTCTGACACAATAGAGTCTATTGGGATTTATCTTTTGTGTCTTCCCTCTCTGGGGACAATTCCTAGATTGATGATCTTGCAGTTTGGTCCCTTTAAGTCGATCAATCCATCCATCATTTGTGCGTTAATTGAGAGCAGTGAGTCCTTGTAGTGAAAGAAAAGAGACATCTTGACTTTCCCGGAAATGGTGTGCCTGATATTTCGCTGGAAGCCGGTACATAACCTCAATATAACCCTGCGTTTTTGTTGTTGTTGTGATCTTCCGTCCTACACTAGTTTAATGCAGTTGTTCACGCTAGTATACTCTGGGAAGCTTCTTCATCTCTGCAAACTGCCGCAACCTGTATCGATTTATAGCTGCTTTGGTCTCACTCTGCAGTTTTTACCCCCACCCGAATCCCCCTCCCCCTCCCACGTTCGTTCATTACCAAACTGATGATTCGTTGCTGCCACAGGATGTTTCCTATCAACTGATCTCTTGTTTCACTCAAGATGTGCCATGCATTCCTTTTATCCCCAATTCGACTTAGCACATCTTCAATAGTTATTCGATTTACCCATTTTCAGCATTCTTCTTAGCACTACATTTCAAAAGCCTCTGTTTTTTACTCCTCAGAATTATTTATCATCCACGCTTGCCTTCAAGACTTCATTCCGCAAAAGTACCTTCAGAAAAGACTGCCTGACATATATATCACCAAAAACAAGCATCAAAAATTGCATACAGTGGAAACATGAAATAAACTTACGTGATACATGTTGAGTGAAAAGAAATACGAGGCCATAAGCCTTAGTCAACAATAAAACGATCCACGTAAAATGTAAGGCATACGTGCATCGTACACACAAACAGACAACTAACGGGCCAGAGGGGACAAGCCAGCAGAAACTTACACGCAGGTGGCGCTCGCATCAGAAGCGGTGCCAACCACAAACATGACATGTTAATAAAATTACATTAAAATAACATTACAGAAACAGCAACATAATAAAAATTATAAATAAACCATACGAACCAATGAAAAGATGAACAAAACTACGATGCACATTAAAGTAGGATAATGTCACATTTTCCCAATAATATCTAGAAACTGGGCGGAAAATCCGATACAATTGCTTCGTCAACTTAAAACAGACCGAAAGCCATCGAAAAAGTATCTGCTTTTAAGCTGTAATTCATCATTAAGAATAAATTCCCTATAACTGAAATTGTGCTTAAAAACTTTAAATTCCTCTAGCAAGTCCAATCCAAAACTCTTCTCTTCCCTACGCAAACAATATCTCCTTGGACCCTTTAACTGCAAACTGATTCGTGTATACGTTGGAGATAACTTTTCATTCTCTGTAAATCTCCTGTGCGGCTGGTCCCGGCAGAGGTTCGAGTCCTCCCTCGGGCATGGATATGTGTGTCTGTCCTTAGGATAATTTAGGTTAAGTAGTGTATAAGCTTGGGGACTGATGACCTTAGCAGTTAAGTCCCATAAGATTTCACACACATTTGACCATTTTTGTAAATCTCTGCCTTTCAGAATTTCAAAGGATGTATTCCAGTCAACATTATCAAAAGCTTTTTCTAAATCTACATTGTCATACTTGAACATTCATATGTGATGCATAGAGGAGCTAATGTGTACTTATAAGAAAATAGCGTAGATTCACATTTTGTAAGATGCTGCAAAGGTGTATAGTGCATATTCGACAGCAAAATGCCCCATTTTCTTACTTGTCAAACATAGATAAAAAAATTCTATAAACATATGTTGAGAAACATATACTTGTTGAGATATGGATCGTTCGGTACTATGAAACCCACACTTCTGTTGACAGTCATTGAAATGATCAGTGCGGTTATCAAGTAGTCTAATTGCAGAAGAGGAAAAAAAACAGAGATGAGTATTTCAAAGGACAGAATCGAAAGTGTACTTCCCGTAAATACGATATTAATTGAAATCGCGGATTTTTAACACTACTGAATATGAAGTCCTGAGCCCAGTCCACGCCTAATCAACATCTACGTATACACGGAGGGTACAAAAGTCGTAAGATAACTATATGCACGTATACTGATGGCCGTTGTGTGGTGTACTCAAGATATGAAATGGCAGAGCATTAGCGGGGCTGTCATTTGTGGTCAGATGTTCCACGTGAAAAGGTTTCCGTCGTGATAAAGGCTGTGGGACGGGAATTAACGGACCTTGAACGCGGAATGGTGCTTGGAACTAGACGCAAGAAACATTACATTTCACAACCGTCGGAGAATTCAGTATTCTGAGACCCGGAGTGTCATGAGTGTGCTGAGAATACCAAATTTCAGGCATTACCTCTCATCACGGACAATGCAGTGGCCGACAGCCATCATTTAACAACCGAGAGCAGCAGTGTTTTCGTCGAGTTGTCAGTGCTAACAGTCAAACAACACTGCGTGAAATACACTCCTGGAAGGGGAAACTTTATTGACACATTCCTGGGGTCAGATACATCACATGATCACACTGACAGAACCACAGGCACATAGACACAGGCAACAGAGCATGCACAATGTCGGCACTAGTACAGTGTATATCCACCTTTCGCAGCAATGCAGGCTGCTATTCTCCCATGGAGACGATCGTAGAGATGCTGGATGTAGTCCTGTGGAACGGCTTGCCATGCCATTTCCACCTGGTGCCTCAGTTGGACCAGCGTTCGTGCTGGACGTGCAGACCGCGTGAGACGACGCTTCATCCAGTCCCAAACATGCTCAATGGGGGACAGATCCGGAAATCTTGCTGGCCAGGGTAGTTGACTTACACCTTCTAGAGCACGTTGGGTGGCACGGGATACATGTGGACGTGCATTGTCCTGTTGGAACAGCAAGTTCCCTTGCCGGTCTAGGAATGGTAGAACGATGGGTTCGATGACAGTTTGGATGTACCGTGCACTATTCAGTGTCCCCTCGACGATCACCAGTGGTGTGCGGCCAGTGTAGGAGATCGCTCCCCACACCATGATGCCGGGTGTTGGCCCTGTGTGCCTCGGTCGTATGCAGTCCTGATTGTGGCGCTCACCTGCACGGCGCCAAACACGCATACGACCATCATTGGCACCAAGGCAGAAGCGACTCTCATCGCTGAAGACGACACGTCTCCATTCGTCCCTCCACTCACGCCTGTCGCGACACCACTGGAGGCAGGCTGCACGATGTTGGGGCGTGAGCGGAAGACGGCCTTACGGTGTGCGGGACCGTAGCCCAGCTTCATGGAGACGGTTGCGAATGGTCCTCGCCGATACCCCAGGAGCAACAGTGTCCCTAATTTGCTAGGAAGTGGCGGTGCGGTCCCCTACGGCACTGCGTAGGATCCTACGGTCTTGGAGTGCATCCGTGCGTCGCTGCGGTCCGGTCCCAGGTCGACGGGCACGTGCACCTTCCGCCGACCACTGGCGACGACATCGATGTACTGTGGAGACCTCACGCCCCACGTGTTGAGCAATTCGGCGGTACGTCCACCCGGCCTCCCGCATGCCCACTATACGCCCTCGCTCAAAGTCCGTCAACTGCACATACGGTTCACGTCCACGCTGTCGCGGCATGCTACCAGTGTTAAAGACTGCGATGGAGCTCCGTATGCCACGGCAAACTGGCTGACACTGACGGCGGCGGTGCACAAATGCTGCGCAGCTAGCGCCATTCGACGGCCAACACCGCGGTTCCTGGTGTGTCCGCTGTGCCGTGCGTGTGATCATTGCTTGTACAGCCCTCTCGCAGTGTCCGGAGCAAGTATGGTGGGTCTGACACACCGGTGTCAATGTGTTCTTTTTTCCATTTCCAGGAGTGTAACTGCAGACATCAACTTGACACGCACGGCGAACGTATCTATTAAGACGGTGCGGCCAAATTTGGCGTGAATGGACTATGGCAGGAGATGATCGATGCGAGTGTAGGGAAGCAGCCTACTCACGCCGTAGTAAATTCACATCAGTCTTTCCAATGTGTGCCAGCCTAGTCCGCTGTAACTAGCTCTGACGTCATAAATGTTGCGCAATACTTTTAAAATCAAGCAAATAACCTGAAACGGTTCTAGCATGTCAGGAGAAATACTAAATTAATATGTGATGAATATCAGTTCGATAACTTTAACCATTTTTGAAATTTGAACGTTTCTCTGTAAAAATCATTGGCGCAACAGAAAAGAGCTAGGGACTTAAAAATTTATGTTTAGATTCCTTTTTCATAATTATTTAATAGAAACAGTCTTCTGGATCTCACAAATTAAGATTTTAGTTGAAATTCATTATTTTCTGGTTTTTCTCTTAAAAATTAAGGAAGCAAGATAGATTAAGTAGGCTAATAAATAAGGCTAGGATGTTTATATTTACGTAGGATGGAGATCCGCTGTAACCATGAAGATGTGATAAGTTTCATTTTAATAACAATAAAACTATAGCAATAGCGTATCTCCAAAGGGCAAGTTCAGAGCTCGTCTACTGCATGTAGTGTAATTAAATTAATTCTCTCGCCCAAAATATTTAACTTAGCCATGTCAAACTTTTATTATGATTACTTACCTGTGTGCTGAATGCACATTTAAATTGAGAGCTTCATCGGCCATCAGCAAAAGAAGATATGATTTATTCAATAACTTACTGTGGTGCATTACTAGCCCAGCGGCTAGTCGGGAGAGCCGATTTGATCAGGCGTTCCCTTAGCCGTCCGCACCGCGGCTTTATATCGAGGCCCACGAGAAAGACAGGCCGCGGCGCGTACGTCACGAAGGTAGTCCTGAACTCGCTCGCTCGCTCAGTTCAGCAGACAAATTGCGTTTCTAAACCTGTTAACTCGCAATTGGTCGTGTAAGTACTAACGAGAATTGCATCTTCCAGTGGAATCTGCTATTATAAAGTCTTACTGATTAACTGTACTACAGCAAAATTTAATTTAAGATCAATACTCGATTGTTTATAGCATGCAGTCTCTCCTGCTTAACATAACTCATTACGTGCTGGAAGTGGTGCCTTATGCAACTGATAATCATTGTAGCATGATTTTATTTTTTTGTACGCCAGTCTCATCATTGTAGGACTAATAACAGTAAGATTCCATAATAGCGGTTTCCAGTAGAAGATTCAGTTTCCGTTTGTACGGACACGCCTAGTTACGAGTTAACAGGTGTAGAAACGTAGTTTGTCGGGTGATTTGGGTGCGCGAGCGAGTGCAGGACTACCTTCGTGACGTACGCGCCACGGCCTGTCTTTCTCGTAGGCCTCGCTTTATATATAAGAACGCTGCGCGAGGAAGCAAGGCCCCAGTTCTCTCCAGACGCCGAATAGGACACCATCTGTGTCGGGAGTCGCGTCGCATCGCGTCGGTATCATTGCTATAAACAGCCTCGGATGCCGTATTAAGTTACTCGGGATACGCGTAACCATGAAATCATTTACGAGTGAAGTGTTAATTCTGGGATGACTTTAATTATCTATCATCAGTTTGCATATGTCGTATTTTCACGTGCCGCCGCGGGACAGACATTCTACCATTATTTAGCGTGGCGTTTGATGAGTATTATCATCAAATTATGGCGAGCATTCATTTAAATATTTAATTTGCACAGTTATAGTTGCATCAGCGCATTAGACTCTGAACTTCTCTGTTAGTCAGATTGTGTGGATTCTTTTTTTTTTTTTTTTCATCTGTGACTTTCAGAATATACTCAACTATTTTAGAAAATCGTTTTTGATTATGAATCCCAGACAATCTCCTAATTCCTCAGAGCTATAAGCTGCAGCTATGAGTGTGTTTCTCAGATGAAGTGGGCACTAGGAATTCTAATTACAGGCTTCACGTTTTACTAATCACTTTCTGGTTGCCAATGTTGTAGTTAGAGAGCCAGTGTTGAGAACGGCAAAACAACAGCATAAATAATAGGAACACTTATATAACAATTAATTCCACCCGCCGCCCCACATATGGTGCATCGGCCGGGAAGTGTTTCTACATTCTACAAAATTTCATACCACCAAATAATTCCACCCGCCGCCCCACACGAGTATCTTTGCTAACAGCATGACATCACTTGCTGCGCCTCTCCTGGGCTCGTGACCACATCGGTTGGACCCTAGACGACTGGAAAACCGTGGCCTGGTTAGATTAGTACCGATTTAGGTTGGTAAGAGCTGATGGTAGGGTTCGAGTGTGGCACAAACACCACAAAGCCATGGACCCAAGTTGTCAGCAAGGTACTGTGGAAGCTGGTGGTGGCTCCATACAGGCGTGGACTGTGTTTACATGGAATGGTATGGGTCCTCCGATCAAACGGAAACTATTATTGACTGGATACGGATATTTTCAGCTACTTGGAGACCTTTTGCAGTCATTTATTGCCTTCAAGTTCCGAAAGAACGATGCGGCATTTCAGTGGGCCACATTTGTTCGCGGTAGGTTTGAAGAACATTCTGGACAATTCGAGATAACGATTTGGCCACCCAGTACTCCCAGCATGAATCCTTTCGAATATTTGCGGAAAATAATCGAGACATCAGTTGGTGCACCAAATCCTGCACCGGCAACACATTCGCAGTTGTGGACAGCTATTGAGGCAGCATGGTTCAATATTTCTGCAGGGGAATTCCAACGACATGCGGAGTGCATGCCACTTCGAGCTGTTTCAATAAGCCTGGCAAAAGGCAGTTCTGCACGATATTTGAAGGTATCTCATGACTTTTGTCACCTTGATGTGCATTGCCTAAGCCAGTATACAGTGCCTGGTACGGGGTGCTTGGTACCAGTATTAACGATTTTCTGTGCAGGATCATTCGTGTATTGTACGAGGGAAATACGACTGTCTGTATGCCCCCATACACGCTCTGGTTGTCTTACATTATTCTCACGATCCCTAGGCGCTCTCTGTATGATGATGGCAGCAGAGTGACCACTCAGTCTGCCTTCAATACTGGTCCTTCAGATTGGCCCAACAATGTTTCGGAAGAATACGCCATCTGTTTTTCAAGTGTTCCGGATTATATTTCCGGAACATCTCTGTTAGACTTTCAAACGGGTGTATACCAACCTTTCACGATCCAAGTAGCACGTTGTTGAATCCCGTCGGTGTCTGCTACTGTGCCGACCATTTTAACAATCTATACTACTGAACGCTTAAAACGCTCAACCGGGCACCCGCTCCCAGTTGTAGGTTGGCTGTCTACTGGCTTCCAAGGCCAACAAAATTTTGATTTTCCGTGTTTCATATGTGCCCCTAATTGCTTAACGATTTTAAAAATTTAAAATGCAGGCATTATCTACTCATAATCTTACCTTAAGGATTTAACGTAAGAAGCCAAGCATTAAAGGTAAAAACCGTAAATATGCCTTGAGGAAGAGCAAATCACTTCACGCAAGTTACCCAGATTACACAGGGTGAATCAAAAATGTATGGTCAAATTTTCAGAAAACATTCTTCACACGTAGAGGAAGAAGAATGTCTTACATAAATGTGGGTCTGGAACCGCTTACTTCCGTGTTAGAGCTCGTTTTCTACAGCAACTCAGCACATCAATCGTGGGAATCAAACAGGAAAAGAACGTATCAACACAGTATGAACACTTTTCTAAACAAATTCATATCAGGATACACATACAGAGCTTCCAAATGCCCCCACAAACAAAAGTCTAGTAGTTTTAGTCCTGGACAGTGTGTAGTCCAAGGAGTTGGTCCACGTCTACCTATCCATCTGTCACGAAATTTATCTACAAGACTACGAACACGAATTGAGCTCCACGTGCGTGAAGTATATGCTTTGTCGCACTCGTAGAGGCACATGCTCTAGCAGAACAGATAGGTATTCTCTAAGAAAGTCAGCCGTCCGGGTCGGCTTTATCAAATTCTTTTGCGATGAATAAAATTTTTTTAGTTTTCAATCCGCGTCAATTAGAATAAAATTTTCGAGCTTTCGATAGCCACCTCTACCACCGTCGTCAGGAGTGTAACCACGTACTGCCGGGGCTGGCACGCTTTCCGCTTATACAGGGTGGTCCAATGATCGTGACCGTGCCAAATGTCTCACGAAGTAACCATCAACCGGAAAAACTACAAAGAACGAAACTCGTCTAGCTTGAAGGGGGAAACCAGATGGCGCTATAGTTGGCCCGCTAGATGGCGCTGCCATAGGTCAAACGGACATCAACTGCGTTTTTTTAAATAGGAGCCGCCATTTTTTATTACATATTCGTGTAGTACGTAAAGAAATATGAATGTTTTAGTGGTACCACTTCTTTCGCTTTGTGGTAGATGGCACTGTAATAGTCACAAATGTATAAGTACGTGGTGTCACGTAATATTCCATCAGTGCGGACGGTATTTGCTTCGTGAAACATTACCCGTGTTAAAATGGACAGTTTACCAATTGCGGAAATGGTCGATATCGTGTTGATGTACGGCTATTGTGATCAGAATGGCCAACGGGCGTGTGCTATGTATGCTGCTCGGTATCCTGGACGACATCATCCAAGTGTCCGGACCGTTCGCCGGATAGTTACGTTATTTAAGGAAACAGGAAGTGTTCAGCCACATGTGAAACGTCAACCACGACCTGCAACAAATGATGATGCCCAAGTAGGTGTTTTAGCTGCTGTCGCGGCTAATCCGCACATCAGTAGCAGACAAACTGCTCGAGATTCGGGAATCTCAAAAACGTCGGTGTTGAGAATGCTACATCAACATCGACAGCACCCGTACCATATTTCTGTGCACCAGGAATTGCATGGCGACGACTTTGAACGTCGTGTACAGTACCGTCACTGGGCATAATAGAAATTACGGGACGATGACAGATTATTTCCACGCATTCAATTTAGCGACGAAGCGTCATTCACCAGCAGCGTTAACGTAAACCGGCATAATATGTGCTATTGGGCAACGGAAAATCCACGACGGCTGCGACAAGTGGTACATCAGCAACCTTCGCGGGTTAATGTATGGTGCGGCACTATGCGAGGAAGGATAATTGGCCCCCATTTTATCGATGGCAATCTAAATGGTGCAATGTATGCTGATTTCCTACATAATATTCTACCGATGTTACTACAAGATGTTTCACTGCATGACAGAATGGCGATGTACTTCCAACATGACGGACGTCCGGTACGTAGCTCGCGTGCGGTTGAAGCGGTATTGAATAACATATTTCATGACTGGTGGATTGGTCGTCGAAGCACCATGCCACGGTCCGTACGTTCACCGGTTCTGACGTCCCCGGAATTCTTTCTGTGGGGAACGTTGAAGGATGTTTGCAATCGTGTTCCACCGACAACGCCTGACAACATGCGTCAGCGCATTGTCAATGCATGTGCGAACATTACGGAAGGCGAACTACTCGATGTCGTTACACGTATTGCCAAACGCATTGAGGTTGACGGACATCATTTTGAACATTTATTGCATTAATGTGGTATTTACAGGTAATCACGCTGTAACAGCATGCGTTCTCAGAAATGATAAGTTCACAAAGGTACATGTATCACACTGGAACAACCGAAATAAAATGTTCAAACGTACCTACGTTCTGTATTTTAATTTTTAAAAGCTACCTGTTACCAACTGTTCGTCTAAAATTGTGAGCCATATGTTTGTGATTATTACAGCGCCATATATCACAAAAGGTACCATCAAATGGTTCAAATGGCTCTGAGCACTATGGGACTCAACTGCTGTGGTCATCAGTCCCCTAGAACTTAGAACTACTTAAACCTAACTAACCTAAGGACATCACACACATCCATGCCCGAGGCAGGATTCGAACCTGCGACCGTAGCAGTCGCACGGTTCCGGACTGCGCGCCTAGAACCGCGAGACCACCGCGGCCGGCACAAATGGTATCAGATAGATTATCTAATGGTAAGACAGAGATTTAGGAACCAGGTTTTAAATTGTAAGATATTTCCAGGGGCAGATGTGGACTCTGACCACAATCTATTGGTTATGACTTGTAGATTAAAACTGAAGAAACTGCAAAAAGGTGGGAATTTAAGGAGATGGGACCTGGATAAACTGAAAGAACCAGAGGTTGTACAGAGTTTCAGGGAGAGCATAAGGGAACAATTGACAGGAATGGGGGAAAGAAATACACTAGAAGAAGAATGGGTAGCTTTGAGGGATGAAGTAGTGAAGGCAGCAGAGGATCAAGTAAGTAAAAAGACGAGGGCTAGAAGAAATCCTTGGGTAACAGAAGAAATATTGAATTTAATTGATGAGAGGAGAAAACATAAAAATGCAGTAAATGAAGCAGGCAAAAAGGAATACAAACGTCTCAAAAATGAGATCGACAGGAAGTGCAAAATGGCTAAGCAGGGATGGCTAGAGGACAAATGTAAGGATGTAGAGGCTTATCTCACTAGGAGTAAGATAGATACTGCCTACAGGAAAATTAAAGAGACCTTTGGAGACAAGAGAACCACTTGTATGAACATCAAGAGCTCAGATGGAAACCCAGTTCTAAGCAAAGAAGGGAAAGCAGAAAGGTGGAAGGAGTATATAGAAGGTCTATACAAGGGCGATGTACTTGAGGACAATATTATGGAAATGGAAGAGGATGTAGATGAAGATGAAATGGGAGATACGATAGTGCGTGAAGAGTTTGACAGAGCACTAAAAGACCTGAGTCGAAACAAGGCCCCAGGAGTAGACAACATTCCATTGGAACTACTGACGGCCTTGGGAGAGCCAGTCCTGACAAAACTATACCATCTGGTGAGCAAGATGTATGAGACAGACGAAATACCCTCAGACTTCAAGAAGAATATAATAATTCCAATCCCAAAGAAAGCAGGTGTTGACAGATGTGAAAATTACCGAACTATCAGTTTAATAAGCCACAGCTGCAAAATACTAACACGAATTCTTTACAGACGAATGTAAAAACTGATAGAAGCCGACCTCGGGAAAGATCAGTTTGGATTCCGTAGAAATACTGGAACACGTGAGGCAATACTGACCTTACGAATTATCTTAGAAGAAAGATTAAGGAAAGGCAAACCTACGTTTCTAGCATTTGTAGACTTAGAGAAAGCTTTTGACAATGTTGACTGGAATACTCTCTTTCAAACTCTAAAGGTGGCAGGGGTAAAATACAGGGAGTGAAAGGCTATTTATAATTTGTACAGAAACCAGATGGCAGTTATAAGAGTCGAGGGACATGAAAGGGAAGCAGTTGTTGGGGAGGGAGTAAGACAGGGTTGTAGCCTCTCCCCGATGTTATTCAATCTGTATATTGAGCAAGCAGTAAAGGAAACAAAAGAAAAATTCGGAGTAGGTATTAGAATCCATGGAGAAGAAATAAAAACTTTGAGGTTCGCCGATGACATTGTAATTCTGTCAGAGACAGCAAAGGACTTGGAAGAGCAGTTGAATGGAATGGATAGCGTTTTGAAAGGAGGATATAAGATGAACATCAACAAAAGCAAAACAAGGGTAATGGAATGTAGTCGAATTAAGTCGGGTGATGCTGAGGGAATTAGATTAGGAAATGAGACACTTAAAGTAGTAAAGGGGTTTTGCTATTTGGGGAGCAAAATAACTGATGATGGTCGAGGTAGAGAGGATATAAAATGTAGACTGGCAATGGCAAGGAAAGCATTTCTGAAGAAGAGAAATTTGTTAACATCGAGTATAGATTTAAATGTCAGGAAGTCGTTTCTGAAAGTATTTGTATGGAGTGTGGCCTTGTATGGAAGTGAAACATGGACGATAAATAGTTCGGACTGGAAGAGAATAGAAGCTTTCGAAAAGTGGTGCTACAGAAGAATGCTGAAGATTAGATGGGTAGATCGCATTACTAATGAGGAGGTATTGAATAGGATTGGGGAGAAGAGAAGTTTGTGGCACAACTTGACCAGAAGAAGGAATCGTTTGGTAGGACATGTTCTGAGGCATCAAGGGATCAACAATTTAGTATTGGAGGGCAGCGTGGAGGGTAAAAATGATAGAGGGAGACCAAGAGATGAGTACACTAAGCAGATTCAAAAGGATGTAGGTTGCAGTAGGTACTGGGAGATGAAGAAGCTTGCCCAGGATAGAGTAGCATGGAGAGCTGCATCAAACCAGTCTCAGGACTGAAGACCACAACAACAACAACATATCACAAAGCGAAAAAAGTGGTCCAACTAAAACATTCGTATTTCTTTATGGACTACACGAATATGTAATAAAAATGGGGGTTCCTATTTAAATAAACGCAGTTGATATCCGTTTGACCTATGGCAGCGCCATCTTGCGGGCCAACCATATCGCCATCTCGTTTCCCCCTTCAAGCTATACGAGTTTCGTTTGATGCTTACTTCGTGAGATATTTGGCCCGGTCACGATCAATGGACCACCCTGTATAGCCACTATTGTGGCCTCTGGCACCAGTCAGAGAGGCTCAGAGTTACTCGTGCCTAAAGGTGATTGGCAGCTCACTGCAGCTCCGTCCCACCAGGGTACCGAGTGACGTCAGGTGGCGCGAGGGTCCGTCGCCACATTTGAAACTGCCGCCCCTCCTCCCCACAAGCGTCAAGCATTCGTCGTTGCTTCCTTTCGACATCCAAAGGCCGCCCCCACAGTGTATAGCCCTGGTTTCTGTTAAAATAGTTGCTGTTCATTCTTATCTCAGTCCCCCTTTTATAACGGAATCCCAGCATATTGACGCATGAGCCTAGACTCCCGTGTTTTCAAACAGCACTTTGTGCCATTTTTCAGGCAACACAGTCCTCATTTACTGCTCATTGCCAAACAGTATGGCAATAAAGCAGCTCGTTTGGCCTCTTTCCCGCTCAACTAAACGTCCAAGTACGGTAACTTGCCATCCTTCTCCATCCCGATGGTAAATTTAATGTTGGGTTGGACACCGTTCATGTGATCCACAAATTGTTCGAGTGTATTTTCACCCTGAGGCCATATCAGGAAGGTGTCATGGACGTATTTTAGGAAGCAAGACGGCCGCAACGCCGCCTGGTTCAGACCCTGCTCCTCAAAGTGTTCCACGAAGAAATTCGCGACTGCCGGAGGCAGTGGTGAGTCCATCGCTTTGCCATCCGTCATTTCATAATATTGGTCGCGGTACAAGAAGTACGTTGTTGTTAGATCATGACGGAACGATTTGAAGATTCCAGGTGGAAACTATTGGGCCAAAAGATCCAGCATGTCTTGTGCTGGCACCCTCGTAAAGAGTAACCTAAGGTTCAGACAAACCATTGCGTTATTTTCTTCAGTGGCTCAACAACTGTCTACGAGTATCCAACATGGTGTTCAAAATGTCCCAGTTTTGGCCCTAACAATCCTGCAAGAAGATTTTATTCAGCCCTGCCGCCGCGAAAAGACACTGAGGACGTATATCTTTTGCGACTGTTTTGCTGTGCCCCTAAGTTCTTGTATAATTTTGCGCAGTGAGCGGAGGGGTATTTCAACTCGTGCGCGTTGTCGTGGCGTTCTCTTCCAAAATAACGCCGTGGGCTTTATGGTAGCTCCCCGCGACTTGCCCCGAGTTACGTTCACGACGACGCCAGGTGCAGGGGCAGTCGGCTGCAGTTTGTATGCCGTGGCTGTTACTTGTGTAATGGCGTGGTCCGGCTTGCCATTGCTAGAGACGCGTGTGTGTCGAAGCATCCTGAAGAACAGGCCAGGAGGCTGTGTGTTGTGTTGGAATTCTGTGGAACGGACTCTTGTGGAGCCTGCAATGAGCTTGTGACATTGTGGCAGACTATTGTGGGAGTCTTGTCAATTATTCTTACTCTGGTGCCCTGTTTGCACCGTGTCAATTCTGGCTGGTCTTGAGAGCTAAGCTATACTCTGGTGGTTTTCTTCTACCGAGTCCTCCAGAAAAATGATGAGACTTTTTGTACCACTGATACTGTTCCCACATCCTTGTTACATCTGAAAGCCGTGTTATGTTTGTTCTCATGTCGACTGTTGAACAGTGCCGTGACCTCAAGATGGCTGTGTTTTGTTAACATTCAGATCAATAGCTATTGCACGGAACGCCTTATGTTTTAGTTGTGTTAGTTGCCTGTGGTAACAAATCTATGTTTCAGCTGTTTCTACCCAAATGTTCTTTGTTAAATCGTTGTAAAGGCCACCTTGATGAAGATGTTTTGTTAAAACCCCAGGAAGCAGCCATTTGACAATGGGGCTTGTACCTATGTGTTATTATATGGACCCAGGCTCTTAAGTAATCTGGGTTTCAACTTGTCGTGCTGAAAGCTAGTTTTAATTTATCAAATGGTTCTGAGCAGTATGTGACTTAACTTCTGAGGTCATCAGTCGCCTAGAACTTAGAACTAATTAAACCTAACTAACCTAAGGACATCACACACATCCATGCCTGAGGCAGGATTCGAACCTCCGACCGTAGCGGCACCTCGGTTCCAGACTGTAGCGCCTAGAACCGCACGGCCACTCTTGCCGGCTTTAATTTATCAATCTGTAAGCTAGCCAATGGTAATTATTACTTGCTTTTAGTTACAGAAAATCGCTATTTAATTCTAAGCTGTCATTGATTTAAAGTGTTCTCTAGCTGAAGTTATGTGATTGTTATTACTCTTTTTAAAATCTATTCACTGCAGTGAACTTCGCTACGAGGCCTTTCCAAGTTTTAAAAATTTGTATGGTAATTGCAAAATTATTCTTCTGGAAGATTTTGTCAAATATGGGGAAGGAAATCGTCCTTGCCCTCTCAAAGGAACCATCCCGGGATTTGCTAGGAGCGATTTAGGAAGTCACGCAAAACCGAAATCTGGATCGCCAGACGAGGGTTAGAACTGTCGTCCTTCCGAATGCGAGTCCAGTGTGCTAACCAGTAGACCACCTCGCTCGACAGAGGCTGTAACTTGTGTAGTTGTTACCTAAGCTTTAAGAAATTCATGTCAGTTATGAAACTTTCTTTTCCTTGGCCAGCCGTCAGCGTTTAAAATTTGTAATTTGAGTTTGATTTCGTGTACGTTATCATCAAACTGATAATCCTTCGCTCTTGCAAGATGGTATGTGACGTTTAGTTACGAATGTAAATTAAGTTTTGTGCTTTAATATTAAAACCAATCTTCGTCTGATAAATAACTTTTTTGGTAAAATATGTAAAGTAATTTCGGCCCAGTACCTTATCACTTCCTCCCCGCTCCTGTCACTATACCTTACCACTTCCTCCCCGCTCCTGTCACTATACCTTACCACTTCCTCCCCACTCCCGTCACTATACCTTACCACTTCCTCCCCGCTCCTGTCACTATACCTTACCACTTCCTCCCCACTCCTGTCACTATACCTTACCACTTCCTCCCCACTCCTGTCACTATACCTTACCACTTCCTCCCCGCTCCTGTCACTATACCTTACCACTTCCTCCCCGCTCCTGTCACTATACCTTACCACTTCCTCCCCACTCCCGTCACTATACCTTACCATTCCTCCCCGCTCCTGTCACTATACCTTACCACTTCCTCCCCGCTCCTGTCACTATACCTTACCACTTCCTCCCCACTCCTGTCACTATACCTTACCACTTCCTCCCCGCTCCTGTCACTATACCTTACCACTTCCTCCCCGCTCCTGTCACTATACCTTACCACTTCCTCCCCGCTCCTGTCACTACAGAAAGTATGGTATGTGCTAAGTTTCTCCATTGAGCCTGGATGGAAAAACATGAAGCCTAAGAAAAAGTCACCATCAATTCTGGCCCAAACATTGCCAGAAAAATCTTTGTTGAAGAAGTGATTGCACAATTTCGTGGGGATTTTCGACACCTCAAGTGTGCTGATCGTGAAAATTTACGATCCGGTAACGTTAAGATGAAGCCTCATCCGAGAGTCGCACAGTTACACTCAAGTGCAGCAAAATCAACTGCCGATAATGCCTGTACACGCTGTACGTGGTGTGGATACAGCAGGTTTTCGTGCAGCACTCTCCATACATCGTGAGGATCGACTGCGCAGTCATAGATTTAATTTCCACGAATATGTTACACCTCTTCGTCGCCGATCAACGTCTCTGACGCCTTGTGTATCTTTGGCCGCATGCGCAGTGGTTCGATCCACGGCTTTAAAAGGACCGAGCAAGTGCTGGAGCGTCAGTCACTTCGGCTCACTCCCAAGATGGCTGGACGTTATTCAGCCGAAGTATTAGAAGAAGAAGCTGAATTTATACGGCTGCACCCTCGAAATTTTATGAAAGTTTTCAAAGCTGTTTCTTGCTGTCCCTACCCCCTCCCACACAGAAATAAATAATAATGAAAGGAACAAAGTTTATCGCTTACTATATTTTGCTGTTCATGCAGTAAAACTTAAGAATCAGCCATGACGAATGTGAAATTTCCATTCTTCTGCAGAATGTGCACTTGTATGAAAATTCTTGGCAGATCAAAACTGTGTCCCTGACCGAGACTCGAACTCAGGACCTTTGCTATAGTGGGCAAGTGCCCCACTGATTGAGGTCTCCAAGCATAAGTTTAGAAGGCAGGAGATGAGATACAGGGGAAGTAAAGCCATGATGAGTGGTTTTGAGTCGCCCTTAGGTAGCTCAATCAAGCGGCAAGCCAACACATGGAAAAGTGGCATGTCAATCAACTACCTTTTCCGGGATGACATCATCGATCCGGCGGACTTCCGGACACATCTCCAACACCACACCCTGCACCGACATCTACAACACACGGCTACTTTCGCGAACTGTTTACAGCGTATTTTCTCCAACCCGCCCCGCTGGAATCTTGAAAAGCGCCAGCCAAGCCAGGACGATTCCCCCCACACCCCTCCCCCCCAACAACGATAGAAAGTCTTCCTAGTTTCTTTCCGTAACTTCCTCTTTCCTATTCATCTTCCAAACATGTCTTCTTACACATGTTTATTCACGGGTGGCTCTGCATCTGCAGCCTTATTTGTTTTTCTTTTTCATGTGCACTGTTATTGTAGCCACTTGCTAATCACGTAAAGCAAACAACAAAAACGAGAAAAAGAAACGAAAGGATGAGGAATGAAGCTCGTATAATGTGTAAAACGTCTCCTCATAATTAGCTTTCTTTTGTTACTAAAATATGAGAATACAGAAGAAAAGAGGGCGGTAGAGCATTTGCTAGGAGTAGGCGAGAGTCCCGAGCTCAATTCTCGGTCCGAAACAACTTTAATCTGCTAGGACGTTTTATCAGGCATGACGATTATTACTTCTTTACTACTAACTCTATTTGTATTACATTTTGCTGACATTATCCGCAAACATCACGTAACGCACCTGTAAAATAACCGCATTATACATTGCCTGGTTCAGGGGATACGACGTCATAAATACTGGTATTGATTTTTTTCACTAATCTAAGGGTGAGTAATAAGAAACTAACAAAAGTACCATAATTAGGGTTTTGCGTTTTCAACCATAGAAGTTTTAATGCTTAACGTCAAATAATTAACATATTAATTCATCTGTGTAGTAATGCGACGCTTGAAGCTATTTTATTGAATTTCCATCTTTCATACAGTTTCCTTTTAAAATCCACTGCTCTTTTCCGTAACCATTCCCACAAATATAGCTCTTCCATTACCATTTCTCAATATGAATCTTGTCTTTTCGTCCTATCTCGTTCCGCTCTTTAGTATTATAACTGAATATTTATACGGTATGACACGGTCAAGATGTTTGTTGGTAATGTTGCAATTGGGTACCGTCAGGTTGTTTCTCATTGTTACAGGCATCATGTTACATTTACCTTCATTTAAAAAGAGCTTCCACTCGTTACAAGAAGAGGAAATTTTTATTTATTTTATTTATTTACACGCCAAGTTCCGTAGGACCAAACTGAAGAGCAAATTTACAAGGTCATGGAACGCGTCAGTACATGAAATTACAACATAAAAGTAATAGCAGATAAAAATAAAATGTTTATGAACACAAAAAAGTCAGTCCATAAGTTTAAGTTAACGGACTCAACAATACAACAAGAATCAACTTAATTTTTCAAGGAACTCCTCGACAGAATAGAAGGAGTGACACATGAGGAAACTCTTTAGTTTCGATTTGGAAGCGCGTGGATTACTGCTAAGATTTTTGAATTCGAGTGGTAGCTTGTTGAAAATGGCTGCAGCAGTATACTGCACACCTTTCTGCACAAGAGTTAAGGAAGTCCGATCCAAATGCAGGTTTGATTTCTAACTCAGTGAAAACTGCATATTCTTGGGAATAAGCTAATATTGGTAACTAGAAATGACAGTAAGGAATATATATATTGAGAGGCCAGTGTCAAAATACCCAGACTAGTGAACAGGGGTCGACAAGAGGTTCGTGTACTTACACCACTTTTGTTCAAGTCTTTCTGCATTTTACTACGATCACCCTGCGACGATACTTTACTGAGGCATGTGAACTATGTTACAGTGATGCTGATCCAACCCACAAAATAGTTTGTGAATGCTGAGAACATTAGCTTAAGCGACGCTACATTCGTTTCTTTTCAACATACGCAAGTGATGATACTAGTTCAGCGATTATGGTTCGGACGTGTCTGATGCGCCTGCAAGGTACGCTCCCCCCCCCCCCCCCTCCCCTCCCACCACAAGCAGACGCACGCCAAAGACAAGAATAATCAATGGACATTCCGTCATACGGCGTCTTCGTAATCTACGCCGGAGTGCGGCGTACGCTGCGGCTCTTCTGAATGACTCGACCATTTGCATAATAAGGACCCTCTCCAGCCAGAGGCGGTAACTGGTCGGTGACTTGTTTGCGTGGGGCTCCGGACGGCGGGCTAGCGCCGGCGGAACCGAAAAACAAGATAATACGTGTTATCGTGCCCGTTGTTATGACACGGTCAGGTAAGCCTGCCACTCCATTACCCACATAATAACCTCCCGCGATAAGATAATTTTCGATGGGGCTCAGAATCGCGTAGAGGGAGTAACAGCTTGGAGTGGATGGGAACCCCCCTGTCAAATATTTCTGTGAACGCTTCTAGCGGGAGTTATCACACAACGATTCGCGAAAACGTCCGATCAGACCGGCCGCTCATCCCAATAACATCGTCATACACTGAAGTGTAACACAGCCAGCACCGTGGCGTCAACGTTGCGAGTATTTATACGAGACAGTTAGCTGTTTATTCATCTATAGATAAATTTACGAAATGACATCAGCCACGTCATCGAAATTGGAAATAAGGAAAAACAATATTTTAATAATTAACTAATTCATGACACACACACTCACACACACACTCTCTCTCTCTCACACACACATACACACACACACACACACACACACACACACACACACACACACATACAGACACACACTTTCGGCTGGCACCGGGACTCTGACGATAATTCCGCCAATCTGTTGAATTCTTCGTGTAGTCCCCTGCCCCGTCCGAAAATGCTGAGTCAGCACATCACCACAATGCTTGAGACTCAGAGCACTAGAAAATGGAAAAAAGAATTATCTAGCTAAGACCCTAGCCACAAGATTTTACAGTAAGAAGAACTAGACGATGGCAATCATACAATGCAGGCTTTCACGGCCGGTGCTATCTTCACTTAAAACCGCCCGGCTGAGAGGCCGTTGTCGATGTACAAAATTTCCACCTAACGTTTCGTCTCCATCTGCGGGAGACATCTGCTGAGGTCGTCCGGCTACCTCAGAAGATGTCTCCCTCAGATGGAGACGAAGCGTAGGTGGAAATTTTACACATCGACTACGGCCTCTCAGCCCGGAGGTTTTAAATCTAGACGATGACAGTTTACTGTAAATTGATAGTTGTTTATTAGTTACTCAGCGGTTTTTAATGCACAGATCGTTTACAAAACCATATCAGGCATGTCACCTTAACTGAAAAAAGAAACATTTAAAACAATAAATCATCCACTGATCATTCATTTACGTATGCGGTATTATTAAGTAATAGTAATTTTTACCATCTTCCACTCTCTCTGCTCTAAATAATCCTTGATTTCGCAGTATGAGTCACTTGCGAAATATGCTTTAACTAAGTTTTTAATTATTTGGGTTTCAGTTATCTTTTCAATCACCTTCGCTACAATTTTATTCCCTTGTAGAAAATGCTGCTTTGTGTTTTTCGTTTTCTTTCGGGAGACGTAGGTTTAGTTTGATTTTTGTTCCATGATCGTGAATGCTTCAAGTTGTGAGAAAATTGTTGATGTAATCCTTGATGTTCATAAAAGAATGGTGGATGTTCTCACGATGTGGAGCTGGAATACCCAGCTGTTTAAAAAGATCTCTACCTGGAGCACGATGCTAGTTTCAGTTATTATTCTTATGACCCTTTTACGTAGTTGATGACTGGGTCCATATTTTGTATGTGGGCCACCCAGAAAATGATTCCACAGCTGAAGATCGAGTGAATACAGGAACAGTATGTTTCACAGGACCAAATTGAGGAGCAAATCTCCGAAGACATGGAACGTGTCAGTACATGAAATTACAACGTAAAAGTAATAAAAGGTAAAAGTAAAATGTTTATGAACCCAAAAAAAGTCGCTATAAGTTTAAGTAAATGCAATCAAAAATACAAGAATCAGCTTAATTTTTCAAGGAACACCTGGACAGGATAGAAGGAGTGACCCATGAGGAAACACTTCAGGTTCGATTTGAAAGTGCGTGGATTACTGGTAAGGTTTTTGAATTCGAGTGGTAGCTTATTGAAAATGGATGCAGCAGTATACTGCTCACTTTTCTGTACAAGAGTTAAGGAAGTCCGATCCAAATGCAGGTCTGATTTTTACCGAGTATTAACTGAGTGAAAGCTGCTTCTTCTTGAGAATAAACTAATATGCTTAACAAAAAATGGCAGTAAAGAATACATATTTTGAGAGGCCAATGTCAAAATACCCAGACTCGTGAACAGGGGTCGACAAGAGGTTCTCGAACTTACACCACTTATTGCCCGAACCGCCCGTTTCTAAGCCAAAAGTATCCTTTTACAATGGGAAGAATTTCCCCAAAATACACTCCTGGAAATTGAAATAAGAACACCGTGAATTCATTGTCCCAGGAAGGGGAAACTTTATTGACACATTCCTGGGGTCAGATACATCACATGATCACACTGACAGAACCACAGGCACATAGACACAGGCAACAGAGCATGCACAATGTCGGCACTAGTACAGTGTATATCCACCTTTCGCAGCAATGCAGGCTGCTATTCTCCCATGGAGACGATCGTAGAGATGCTGGATGTAGTCCTGTGGAACGGCTTGCCATGCCATTTCCACCTGTCGCCTCAGCTGGACCAGCGTTCGTGCTGGACGTGCAGACCGCGTGAGACGACGCTTCATCCAGTCCCAAACATGCTCAATGGGGGACAGATCCGGAGATCTTGCTGGCCAGGGTAGTTGACTTACACCTTCTAGAGCACGTTGGGTGGCACGGGATACATGCGGACGTGCATTGTCCTGTTGGAACAGCAAGTTCCCTTGCCGGTCTAGGAATGGTAGAACGATGGGTTCGATGACGGTTTGGATGTACCGTGCACTATTCAGTGTCCCCTCGACGATCACCAGTGGTGTGCGGCCAGTGTAGGAGATCGCTCCCCACACCATGATGCCGGGTGTTGGCCCTGTGTGCCTCGGTCGTATGCAGTCCTGATTGTGGCGCTCACCTGCACGGCGCCAAACACGCATACGACCATCATTGGCACCAAGGCAGAAGCGACTCTCATCGCAGAAGACGACACGTCTCCATTCGTCCCTCCATTCACGCCTGTCGCGACACCACTGGAGGCGGGCTGCACGATGTTGGGGCGTGAGCGGAAGACAGCCTAACGGTGTGCGGGACCGTAGCCCAGCTTCATGGAGACGGTTGCGAATGGTCCTCGCCGATACCCCAGGAGCAACAGTGTCCCTAATTTGCTGGGAAGTGGCGGTGCGGTCCCCTACGGCACTGCGTAGGATCCTACGGTCTTGGCGTGCATCCGTGCGTCGCTGCGGTCCGGTCCCAGGTCGACGGGCACGTGCACCTTCCGCCGACCACTGGCGACAACATCGATGTACTGTGGAGACCTCACGCCCCACGTGTTGAGCAATTCGGCGGTACGTCCACCCGGCCTCCCGCATGCCCACTATACGCCCTCGCTCAAAGTCCGTCAACTGCACATACGGTTCACGTCCACGCTGTCGCGGCATGCTACCAGTGTTAAAGACTGCGATGGAGCTCCGTATGCCACGGCAAACTGGCTGACACTGACGGCGGCGGTGCACAAATGCTGCGCAGCTAGCGCCATTCGACGGCCAACACCGCGGTTCCTGGTGTGTCCGCTGTGCCGTGCGTGTGATCATTGCTTGTACAGCCCTCTCGCAGTGTCCGGAGCAAGTATGGTGGGTCTGACACACTGGTGTCAATGTGTTCTTTTTTCCATTTCCAGGAGTGTATAATACGATACCACATAAGCGAATGAAAATCAGCAAAGTAGACTAATTTTCTTGTCGCACGATTACTTTGAATACCGTTCGTACAGTAAAAATGGCAGCATTGAGTCTTTGAACAGGATCCTGAACGTGGGCTTTCCATGACAGTTTACTATCTGTCTGAACGCCTAGAAATCTGAACTGTTCAATTTCACTAATCATGTGCCCATTCAGTGAAATTAAAACGTCGGGTTTTGTTGAAGTGTGTGTTAGAAACTGTAAAATATGAGTCTTACTCTGATTTAGCGTTATTTTATGTTCTACAAGCCATGAACTTATATCATGAACTGCACTATTTGAAACCGAGCCAATGTTGCACATAAAATCCTTTACTAACAAGCTAGTGTCATCAGCAAACAGAAATATTTTAGAGTTACCCGTAATATTAGAGAGTATATCATTTATATGACTGTAAGGTATTGTCTGCTCCACGCTGATGACAGAACTCTATGCTTGTAGCATTCTGATGACATTTTCGTTGCTAATGTGTGTGTGTATATTGGTGTAAAGTAAGTGCAGCTGTAAGGTAAGTGGAAGTAAAAATGGGTATTTAGCACGTAATTATTTTTTTCTGTTTTGTGTTCTTCTTTTACTCATTTATTTATTCTTTTATTTAGCTTGACGAAATTAACGTCTTCAGGCCCTCTCTTACATCGAAGCAGCAACTACATGCATTGCAAACTACTACGAAATATTTTTTTCCCAAGCTTCTCAGTTTTGTGTTTCAATTGTATACAGCCACTATTATTGGGATTACTATAACAAGAAAAGCAAATAGCAACAATCATACTAATAAAAGTAGGCATTAGGACTAACAACAATATCCTTTAGTGTAGCACTTTCAAAGCTGTGCCTAATGGAATGGGAAACAGGTTGGATAACAATATACGAGAGCTAGTCGGAAAGTAAGGAACGATAGGTCGCGAAATGGAAACCACAGTGAAAATGAAAACTGTTTTATTTGCAACGGTTAGCTACACCTTACAGCTACCTCTCTACACATTCGCCGCTCAGACATCTGTCGTAGCGTTGTACCAACTTTTCAATTCCCTCGTTATAGAAGACAGCCGCCTGTACTTTTCGACAATTTTCTATTCTGGACTACAGCTCGTTGTCTTTGTCAAAATATTGTCTTCATAGCCAGCGGTTCATTTGAGCAGAGATGAATCTCAGGGGTAGCCAATTACAGGCTGTATTGGGGGTGATCAAACACCTCCCATCCAAAACACTGCAGAAGCATCTTCATTGCCCCTGCAGAGTGCGGCCAAGAATTGTCGTGTAGAACGAACCACATGATAGTTATGTTATGTGGATTGCATAGCTTCAGGCGAAATCTTTCACCAGGCCCTCGTATTTTGCGGGAGACGCTAATTTCTAGCCACCTTTACGTTCTCACTGTGAGCTCAGAACTGAAAAGAGCGACATGATGCGATCGATGGGAGTACTAGACACAGTGCCCAAAGCATCCGTGCAAAGCTTCATCAGATTTTCACTGTATTTCAATGTTCCTTACTTTTCGAATAACCCACGTATAACAAAATCGAGATAGCAGTGATAGTAAATTCTATGGAAGATAATCCAGATAGTTTCCATAGAGAACTGTAGATTGAGTAAACGGTCTTTGGCGGGTGGAAAGATGAGTAATTTCTGTGAGTTTTGGGAGAAGATGGTACCACAATCGGGTTCTTGACACAAGAATGGATTGGGATTATTTGGATATGCTCTTTAGTTGTTGTGTTGTTTTGGTCTTCAGTCCTGAGAGTGGTTTGATGCAGCTCTCCATGCTACTCTATCCTGTGCAAGCTTCTTCATCTCCCAGTACCTACTGCAGCCTACATCCTTCTGAATCTGCTTAGTGTATTCATCTCTTGGTCTCCCTCTACGATTTTTACCCTCCACGCTGCCCTCCAGTACTAAATTGGTGATCCCTTGACGTCTCAGAACATGTCCTACCAACCGATCACTTCTTCTAGTCAAGTTGTGCCACAACCTCCTCTTCTCCCCAATTCTGTTCAATACCTCCCCAATAGTTATGTGATCTACCCATATAATTTTCAGCATTCTTCTGTAGCACCACATTGGAAGCTTCTATTCTCTTCTTGTCTAAACTATTTATCGTCCATGTTTCACTTACATACATGGCTACACTCCAGACAAATACTTTCAGAAACGACTTCCTGACACTTAAATCATTACTCGATGTTAACAAATTTCTCTTCTTCAGAAACGCTTTCCTTGCAGTTGCCAGTCTACATTTTATATCCTGTCTACTTCGACCATCATTAGTTATTTTGCTCCCCAAATAGCAAAACTCCTTTACTACTTTAAGTGTCTCATTTCCTAATCTAATCCCCTCAGCATCACCCAACTTAAATCGACTGCAGTCCATTATCCTCGTTTAGCTTTTGTTGATGTTCATCTTATATCCTCCATTCAAGGCACTGTCCATTCCGTTCAACTGCTCTTCCAAGCCCTTTGCTGTCTCTGACAGAATTACAATGTCATCGGCGAACCTCAAAGTTTTTATTTCTTCTCCATGGATTTTAATACCTACTCCGAACTTTTCTTTTGTTTCCTTTACTGCTTGCTCAATATACAGATTGAATAGCATCGGGGAGAGGCTACAACCCTGACTCACTCCCTTCCTAACCACTGCTTCCCTTTCATGTCCCTCGACTCTTATAACTGCTATTTGGTTTCTGTACAAATTGTAAATAGCCTTTTGCTCCCTGTGTTTTACCCCTGCCATCTTCAGAATTTGAAAGAGAATATTCCAGTGAACATTGTCAAAAGCTTACTCTAAGTCTACAAAAGCTAGAAACGTAGGTTTGCCTTTCCTTAATCTTTCTTCTAAGATAAGTCGTAGGGTCAGTATTGCCTCACGTGTTCCAACATTTCTACGGAATCCAAACTGATCTTCCCCGAGGTCGGCTTCTACCAGTTTTTCCATTCGTCTGTAAAGGATTCGCGTTAGTATTTTGCAGCTGTGACTTATTAAACTAATAGTTCTGATAGTTCGGTAATTTTCACATCTGTCAACACCTGCTTTCTTTGGGATTGGAATTATTATATTCTTCTTGAGGTCTGAGGGAATTTCGCCTGTCTCATACATCTTGCTCACCAGATGGTAGAGTTGTGTCAGGACTGGCTCTCCCAAGCCTGTCAGCAGTTCTAATGGAATGTCGTCTACTCCTGGGGCCTTGTTTCGACTTAGGTCTTTCAGTGCCCTGTCAAACTCTTCACGCAGTATCATATCTCCCATTTCATCTTCATCTACCTCCTCTTCCATTTCCATAATATTACACTTGTATAGACCTTCTATATACTCCTTCCACGTTTCTGCTTTCCCTTCTTTGCTTAGAACCGGGTTTCCATCTGAGCTCTTGATATTCATGCAAGTGGTTCTCTTTTCTCCAAACGTCTCTTTAATTTTCCTGTAGGCAGTATCTATCTTACCCCTCATGAGATAAGCCTCTACATCCTTACATTTGTCCTCTAGCCATCCCTGCTTACTCATTTTGCACTTCCTGTCGGTCTCATTTTTGAGACGTTTGTATTCCTTTTTGCCTGCTTCACTTACTGCATTTTTGTATTTTCTCCTTTCATCAATTAAATTCAATATCTCTGCTGTTAGCCAAGGATTTCTACTAGCCCTCGTCTTTTTCCCTACTTGATCCTCTGCTGCCTTCACTACTTCATCCCTCAGAGCTACCCATTTTTCTTCTACTTTATTTCTTTCCCCCATTCCTGTCAATTGTTCCCTTATGCTCTCCCTGAAACTCTGTACAACCTCTGGTTCTTTCAGTTTATCCAGCTCCCATCTCCTTAAATTCCCACCTTTTTGCAGTTTCTTCAGTTTTAATCTACAGTTCATAACCAATAGAATGTGGTCAGGGTCCACATCTGCCCCTGGAAATGTCTTACAACTTAAAATCTGGTTCCTAAATCTCTGTCTTACCATTATATAATCTATCTGAAACCAGCTAGTATCTCCAGAGTTCTTCCATGTACACAACCTTCTTTCATGATTCTTGAACCAAGTGTTAGCTACGTATGATTAAGTTATGCTCTGTGCAAAATTCTACCAGGCGGCTTCCTCTTTCATTTTTTAGCCCCAATCCATATTCACCTACTACGTTTCCTTCTCTTCCTTTTCCTACTGTCGAATTCCAGTCACCCATGACTATTAAATTTTGGTCTTCCTTCAGTGCCTGAATAATTTCTTTTATCTCATCATACATTTCATCAATTTCTTCGTCATCTGCAGAGCTAGTTGGCATATTCTCTGTAGTTGTATAAACAGAATTTTGCTTAGTAGGGAATGACTATGTTTATCTTACTGTTCAGACAGCTGCATTAGAGCAGAAGATAAATTAAAAAAAAGGACAAGCGTAGTGTGTGATCGTCTCTACGCTAGTCTTCGTGTAGCCGTGATAATTGTTTTTTGCAGGAGTGAAATGGTCATAAAACCGAATATCAAAAATACATTGCACAATAGCGTTCGTCGACACTTCTGCTTGACGTGAAAGACTGAATAATACCGGCACTGTAATCGACAACTGGGAGTACTTGCGTGTTGCGAGTTGCTTCTTAAGCTCAAGACGAAATACATATTTTTATAGAGCATGAAGGAAGAAGCTCGTAAAGCAGGCGTATGGTCGATAAGGCCCTTGCCACGTGTAAAGTAAGTACAAGCGGAAAAATACTCCTATCGGAGCACAAGACAGATGAATATGCTCCTGCTTAAAAGACTCTGATTGAAAAATGGGGTACCAGCTACCTCATTCTACCTTCCTTAGCACCTTTAAAATTTTTCCCCGAAATCTTGGCATGCGAACATATTCGTGCTCTTTTTAATATGGAGATCACCTCTCATTCCTGCAACCCCCCCTTGCTGTAATTCGCTTACACCCAGTAGTCCATCGCTGTAAACCGCTCATATTCACCCATTCCCAGTTGCTCATTCTCACTCACTCATTCAGCCCAACTCATTGTCATTCCCTCTTTGCGTTTCTATAACTGTCACTGCCTACTGTCTCACAGCCACAGGCTCCTTCGGTCTGTCCTACTACAATCGTCTCCTCTGTCACTATCTCCCTCTTGCTCTGTCTTACTGCTACTAGTTCATTCACTCCTTCCCATTGTTGCTGTCTCTTCTCACTCACTGTTCTTATCTCTCTCTTCCTCGCTAACATTCTCATAGACTCTGTCTCTCATCATCACTGGTTCTCGCCCACACCCACTTTCTCCTTCTCTTTATTCCTGTCCCATTCGCACTGCTTTCTTCACTCTTGTCCTCGAACTGTCACTGACAACTACATTTCACCGCCACTGTGTGCCTCTGTTTTCTCCTTCGCTCTTTCTATACCACATTCAGTGTCAAATATCTTCTAGTATTTATTAATTTTCCGTCCCTTTCCCATGTCACTGTCTCCTCCACTGGCAGCATAAAAAAGCTCGAATATGTTCGCATGCCAAACTTTTTGCAAAAATTTTGAAAGGTGCTGTGGAATGTAGACTGAGGTAGCTGGTACCCCAATTTTCAATCAGTCTTTTAAACAGGAGCATATACGCTTTCTTTTGTCCTCCGATAGGAGCATTTTTCTGCTGGTTCACTTCTTTTACCTACCCCAGCAAAGTGTGTCACTCATATGAAAAGAATTTCATGAGTCAGTAAAATTTTCACGTTTTACTTACATGACACTGAAATAACGCAAAACTAATTTTGCGCCTCAGACCGGATTTTACATGCTCAAAAATTTTGTATATGCTTCAGTACTATAACATAGGGTTCCTATAAATCTTCCTACGATAGCTGATACACTTTACAGAATGTTTTTCCGTTTTAAGTCACTTTACGAACTACGGTTTCGCCTCACACCGGATTTTACCCATGTATTTTACGTGTACAAGTAGGGTAACGTTGAATTACAGGGTGTTTCAAAAAGAATATATCTATTTCGAATGCATATATTTATTAAACCTTAAGACATACGAATATGAAACTTTACACACATATTTGCGCACCTCTCAAGCTCAGGTTACAGATGTCAGTCAATATGTCGTCCATCAGCGACACGTACAGTAGCACATCGATACTCAAATTCCTCCCATACTCGGGCAAGCATGTCCTTCGTCACTGATGTTATGGCAGTACGGATCCGGTTCTTTAACTCTTCCAGGTTCTGTGGGAGTGGTGGTACATAAACGCAGTCTTTAACGAAACACCGCAGGAAGAAGTCAGAGGGTATCAAGTCCGGTGACCGTGGAGCCCAGATGAGACATGCTAAGTCACCAGCTCCTTGACGAACAATCCAACGTTTTGGTAAAGTTTCATCCAAATATTCACGCACTAGGCGGCTCCAGTGAGGGGGTACCCCGTCTTGTTGACAAATGAAGTTGTCTTCGTGCAGCCTCGGAAAAAACCAGTTTTGTACAAGGTGCATTCAAGTTCTAAGGCCTCCGATTTTTTTTCTCCGGACTGGAAAGAGAGAGAAACATGCGCATTGTTTTAAAATGAGGCCGCATTCATTGTCAATACGTCCCAGAGATGGCAGCACCGTATGGAACATGGAATTTTACCGCCAGCGGCGAGAATGAGAACTGTTTTAAATACTTAAAATGGCGACGTTTTCCTTACTTGAACAGCATGCAATCATTCGTTTTCTGAATTTGCGTGGTGTGAAACCAATTGAAATTCATCGACAGTTGAAGGAGACATGTGGTGATGGAGTTATGGATGTGCCAAAAGTGCGTTCGTGGGTGCGACAGTTTAATGAAGGCAGAACATCGTGTGACAACAAACCGAAACAACCTCGGGCATGCACAAGCCGGTCTGACGACATGAGCAAGAAAGTGGAGAGAATTGTTTTGGGGGATCACCGAATGACTGTTGAACAGATCGCCTCCAGAGTTGGCATTTCTGTGGGTTCTGTGCACACAATCCTGCATGACGACCTGAAAATACGAGAAGTGTCATCCAGGTGGGTGTTACGAATCGACCACATGGCTGCCCATATGGCATGTTGCCAAGCAATGTTGACGCGCAATGACAGCATGAATGGGACATTCTTTTCGTCGGTTGTGACAATGGGTGAGACATGGATGCCATTTTTCAATCCAGAAACAAAGCGCCAGTCAGCTCAATGAAAGCACATAGATTCACCGCCACCAAAAAAATTTCGGGTAACAGCCAGTGCTGAAAAAATGATGGTGTCCATGTTCTGGGACAGCGATGGCGTAATCCTTACCCATTGCGTTCCAAAGGGCACTACGGTAACAGGTACATCCTACGAAAATGTTTTGAAGAACAAATTCCTTCCTGCACTGCAACAAAAACGTCCGGGAAGGGCTGCGCGTGTGCTGTTTCACCAAGACAACGCACCCGCACATCGAGCTAACGTTACTCAACAGTTTCTCCGTGATAACAACTTTGAAGTGATTCCTCATGCTCCCTACTCACCTGACCTGGCTCCTAGTGGCTTTTGCCTTTTTCCGACAATGAAAGACACTCTCCGTGGCCGCACATTCACCAGCCGTGCTGCTATTGCCTCAGCGATTTTCCAGTGGTCAAAACAGACTCCTAAAGAAGCCTTCGCCGCTGCCATGGAATCATGGCGTCAGCGTTGTGAAAAATGTGTACGTCTGCAGGGCGATTACGTCGAGAAGTAACGCCAGTTTCATCGATTTCGGGTGAGTAGTTAATTAGAAAAGAAATCGGAGGCCTTAGAACTTGAATGCACCTGGTAACATAGCGGGATACTGCTGACCGTTAACCGTGTTTCCATCAAATAAGTATGGGCCGTAAACATATGGTGGGGATATCAACAAAACAGATTGACTTTAGGCGAATCTCGTACATGTTCAAGGGCTGCATGTGGGTTCCATAGGCCGCAAATTCGAACATAGTTGTTTACCTGACCACTAACATGGAAAGTCGCTCCCTCGCTGAACACAATGCGTTGTGCGAAAGTGTTATCATTGTCTACAACATCAAGAATCTCGTTACAAAATGCCACACGTTTGCGTTTGTCATCAGGACGCAGAGCTTGTAACAGCTCTAACTTGCACGGCTTCATAACCAACCGACGTCTCCAAACACGTCAAGTTGTTGTTGTAGGCACTTGTAATTCCCGATTGGCTCGACGACGAATTGATTTTGAAGGACTATGCTGGAAAGCAGTTTGGATTTGTGCAACATTTCCTTCAGAAACACGAGGGCGGCTCTGAAATAATTCAAATGGCTCTAAGCACTCTGGGACTTAACATCTGCAGTCATCAGTCCCCTAGACTTAGAACTACTTAAACCTAACTAACCTAAGGACATCACATACATCCATGCCCGAGGCAGGATTCGAACCTGCGACCGCAGCAGCAGCGCGGTTCCGGACTGAAGTGCCTAGAACCGCTCGGTCACAGCTGCCGGCTACGAGGGCGGTCAGGACTCTTTCCTTTCCATACACATCCTGTATCTAGAAACTGTCGATACCATCTGCGAATTTTCCACCCATTCGGAGGTTCAATTTGGTGCCTCAACCTGAAACGTCTTTGCACTGTTATCACGGAAACGCACTTTGCAAACTCGAGAACACAAAATGATTTCTGATGCGGAGTAGCCATTTTAAACATATTGCGGTTACCAAGAAAAACAGAAGACAACTGACATCTAGAGGCTATTAATATAAACTAGACTATGTATTCGTTTCTCCAATAGCAGAGCCGAGGCGCAGTGATCGATAGTTTGCACAAAATAATACTTTGTACTATGTATATTCTTTTTGAAACACCTTGTACTTTACGTGTACAAGTAGGGTAACTTTGAACTATTTACGTATACACGTAGTGTAACTTTGAACCTCTGTCTCTCTGAAAGATATCAAGAAAATTTTCAAGGTTGTTGGAGATAGGGGTGTTAGGAATATATCGTAAGAATTTCTGGCATTTACTGTGCATACCCAACTGATTTCCTCCATTTCCTAAACAGGAGGAAGTGTGAAGTATTCATACTTCTATCCTGTACTGTAGGATAGTGACACAAAAACAGTACTGCTGTTGGGTGTACAAACGGTCCCTAGCCTAAGAGCTCTCCAAAATACTTTACCCTATCTATCTATCACCGATAGAATCCGAGGTATCAGCCCCGGAAGAGTCCCGTTGTTATGCGCGCCGTTTGGTAACACATTAGGTAGCGCATGTGTGCCGATAGAATATGGAGAGCCACTGATGCAGTCTTGCAGGCTGCAGTTGTGTTCACCCAGGCTGTGTGGCAGATAAGTTTATGATAATAACTGAGTTGTTTTGACGAGGAATACCCTCTATGCATGTGTTCGTCTCCTTTTTATGCCCTCCTTACTTCGTCCGTCATATCGTCACGTAGTAACCACATTCCAGTCCAAGTCCGACAACAGGATCGTCAATGAAGTACAATACTCAGGACTGGAAGCATGTTGATAATGAAGATCGACGTACAGCTAGAACAGAATGGAACTCCTGGACGGAGAGTGCTGCTGTTTATATAAACATCGAATATTCCAGAATACATAAACATAAGAAAGTCCGGCCATCAGCTGTGGCCGAGCGGTTCTAGGCGCTTCAGTCCGGAACCGCTCTGCTTCCGCGGTCTCAGGTTCGAATCCTGCCTCGGGCATGTATGACTGTGATGTCCCTAGGGTAGTTAGGTTTGAGCAGTTGTAAGTCTAGGGGACTGATGACCTCAGATGTTAAGCCCCATAGTGCTTAGAGGCATTTGAGCCATTTGAAGAAAGTCCGAGAATCTTCCAAAAATGATAAAGCAATTGGTTGTCATCGGGTTTGAACTACGTACCCACAGCTCGCCAAACAGCGACACTCACTGACACGCGACACTGCGTACACTACAAACGTAGCTCCCCACAGTACGTTATTTTGCTTCCAAGGTGGCATAATTCCTTCATTTCATCTACTTCGTGTTCCATAATTTTTATTTTTATCGGTAGTCTCATTTCTTCTGGTCCTCATTATGTTTTCCTATCTTCAGTTTATTCTGTACTCATTAGACTTATATTTCCATTCAACACGTCATTCACTTACACTGAGGGTAGAAATGCCATTATCCACTATTAGCAGCGTCAATGTATGCACTGGACAGTGGGTGTAGTGTCCCTTTTGCAATATTTACCCTTATCGAGGTGAAACATAAATAAAAATGACTGTATGTGACCGAAAATGAACTGCAAACATCGATTTATCTGCGAAAGGAAATAACACTAACTGTAAAAATATACAATATAGATCGATAGATGCAGAAAAGACATTATTTTTAGTGTATGAGATTGTAATGTGTAAGTAATTAAATGAAGTATTATCATCTCTGTAAGAGTGTAAAACACAATGCAATGTTCATTCTTCTGTCTAGTCTGTTTTGTTCTGTTCGTTCTGGTGTTAGCTGGAATAAGGTACGCAAGCTATTGTGCTGCGCTAGCGTTTGTTTCTGTCGTAACGTAATTGCAAATATTTAATGGTGTAAACTGTGTCTTAGTAAGAATATATTAGTATAAAGTGATCTCCGCGTGTTATTTCAAGAACCTACGCCACATTTATCTTATGAAAAGAATATTTAATGAAAATTATTTAGCATGTTTCCAGCTGCTGCGGAGCGAGTAACAGTGATCTCTGATTGTTAACAATTAGCCGCCATTACGCGGTACATTTAAAAATATTTTTTCACAGCACAATGTCTGATAGCCGGAGCGGAAGAAATTATGTAAAAATATTCAGTGAGATTAATTGAAGTAATCCAGTGAAATAATTTTATTAAAACTTGTCTATTTTCTATAATAGTGAACTGGAGCTGAGTAATACTACGCTATTGCATTTATAGTAATTTGCAGGGAGCCTGGCGCTCGATAAAATCAGATATAATACGTAATTGGCAACCTACGAAATTCATTATTTTGCTTATTATATCTCTTTTGTACTTTTCTGAAAGCTAAAAGTAAAAACTAACTCCACTAAAAATCAGAAACAGATCACGATAAATCATAGGACAAACAAATTTACTAGGAGAGTGTTTCCTCTAAATAAATAGTTACATTACTTTTTTTAAGAGATATAATATGGGACCGAGAACTATCCCTGCCTTATACCCCTTTCAATCCAAGCACGTCGTTCTTCATCTTCCGTTCTTACTGTTCCATCTTTGTTTTTCAACATAGTGCAGATTAGATGTCCTTCTCTATAGTTTACATTCTACGCCATGTTGCACTGGAAAAAATTTTCTTCTAAGTAACCAGATCCTGATTTTTCGTAAGTCTTGCTTTTACTGACGTGAGTAAGTCAGAACTGCCTCCTGGTGCCTTTATTTTCCGAAAGTCAAACTGATCGTCATGTAACAGGTCATCAATTTTCTTCTCCATCCTTCAGTATATTATGCATGTCAGCAGGTTGGATGCATGAGTTGTTAAGCAGACTGTGAGGTAACGGGCGAGTTGTGGCGCCCTGAAAATATTCTAAGTTCGGAGTTGGCGTGACCGCACGGGCCGCTCGGCAAGCTGTGGCTCGTCAGCAACGACGTGGTGCTGCACATTAGCTGGAGCAAGAGGGGTAGCCGCAGCACGTGGTCCAGGGTGACCGCGTGGCTGGGAAGTCGATGTTGACACTATGTCGATGACTGTGATTTGTGTCGATGAAGGAGATTTGTATGCCGGGAGTGCCAAAGATGGCGCACTTTGTGAAACCATAATCGCAGACATTTCACAGTTCATGTAGAAATTAATAATAGCCAGAGGAACCATGATACCTTAAAAAGAAACATGTACATTACTATTATTTGCACGATGATTCTGATGGTGTAATCATATTTTCAATATATTTATTAGTTTAAAGCTTAGTATCTGACTGTAAATTATACAAGTAACACCCAACGAGTTCAGATTTTGTCGATCGACATGTCTTTAGAAAGCTATTAGTCTAAACTTAAAGTGGTATGAATTACAGGCATGTAACTTGAACAGTACATGAGTTATTGGAGGTCAAATTGGCCGATAACGATTGATCGCGTCAGGCCATAAGTACTCCACAGTTACACGAAAAAACGGTAGCACCATGCTTATAAATACATATTTACTCCTCTATGTCTTTGTTTATATTCTATATGTACTATTCATTAAGAAATTGGCCAAATATTTACTGTGTTTTAGAAAGCACAGAGACATTAGGCTACTGGCCTACCTTTTGTTGCTATTCCTTTGATATATGTTTATTTAATTTGTTTATGTATTTAATAATGTGTGTTAGAGCGTGTTTATGGCCCAGCCATAGGAATATTTATTTAATTTCAAGTTATTTAAATGTAAATCCAGTATTTCGTATGTGTTTCAGTATGTTTGTGATTGTGCATTGGCTTGGAGACATGGCGGGAGCGTTCTAGCCAATCACAGTGTTCTTTACTACGGTAGGCGACTACCGAAGTCAATGGAGAGACTGTATGGAAGTGGGGGAGGAGCCTCGGGTGACAGGAAAAGGGGAGTGCTGGACGGGAAAGTGCTATGGACGGTTGCAGGAAATACTTGGAGAGTGTTGAGCAGTTTGCGCGTGAGTGTGGGAGATGTTCACTTCTGAGATTCCCGTGGCTTCTGCAGTTAAGACGTAGTATGCGTCTAGAAGTGAATATTTTGTAAGCTATGTTGTTGCTCATAATTAATTATGTGAACTAGGAATCTATTATTTCTCTGTTATTCAACTTATATTTTATTTAATTGCTGGACCATCGACACCAATAAGTGTGTTAGAGTAATAAATGGCATTCTTAAAGGTACTTCTACTATCGTACTCATCGTTTAAAGTCGTTAAAATAGTACCTGCAAATTTTATTTAATTGCAATCTGTCATTTATAAATTTCTATGTTACGTTCAAAATTCGCAATTGCCGAGTGATAGCAACCTTCTACCATTCGATTCATGTGTGTATACATATTGTATACTGTTGACTCATCAGTATTTGGCGTGTAATGCGGCAACTACTTACCCCAGCCCCTAGGCAACGAAACCAGCAAAAACTTTTAATATTTAAACTCTGAGTCTGAGGGCACGTAGTTGAGGGCCGCCATTATTATTATTATCATTTCCTTCACTTTCTCAGACGTGAAGTCCGGTTAAAAATGGAGTGACGCGGACCTTGATCAAGCGTCACTTCCTTTTAACTGTACGGTATGTGTTATATTGCATTTAGGAACTTTCGGGTAATTGAACATGTATCAATAATTACGGATTTCTGTAGTTGTATATATATGTTTGGATGTAGCTGTATTGCATTGATGTACTGGTGGATATTGTGTGGTATGACTCCTGTAGTTGATAGTATAATTGGTATGATGTCAACTTTATCCTGATGCCACATGTCTTTGACTTCCTCAGCCAGTTGGATGTATTTTTCAATTTTTTCTCCCGTTTTCTTTTGTATATTTGTTGTATTGGGTATGGATATTTCGATTAGTTGTGTTAATTTCTTCTTTTTATTGGTGAGTATGATGTCAGGTTTGTTATGTGGCGTTGTTTTATCTGTTATAATGGTTCTGTTCCAGTATAATTTGCATTCATCATTCTCCAGTACATTTTGTGGTGTATACTTGTATGTAGGAACCTGTTGTTTTAAAAGTTTATGTTGTAAGGCAAGCTGTTGATGTATTATTTTTGCGACATTGTCATGTCTTCTGGGGTATTCTGTATTTGCTAGTATTGTACATCCGCTTGTTATGTGATCTACTGTTTCTATTTGTTGTTTACAAAGTCTGCATTTATCCGTTGTGGTATTGGGATCTTTAATAATATGCTTGCTGTAATACCTGGTGTTTATTGTTTGATACTGTATTGCAATCATGAATCCTTCTGTCTCACTGTATATATTGCCTTTTCTTAGCCATGTGTTGGATGCGTCTTGATCGATGTGTGGCTGTGTTAGATGATACGGGTGCTTGCCATGAAGTGTTTTCTTTTTCCAATTTACTTTCTTCGTATCTGTTGATGTTATGTGATCTAAAGGGTTGTAGAAGTGGTTATGAAATTGCAGTGGTGTAGCCGATGTATTTATATGAGTGATTGCTTTGTGTATTTTGCTAGTTTCTGCTCGTTCTAGAAAGAATTTTCTTAAATTGTCTACCTGTCCATAATGTAGGTTTTTTATGTCGATAAATCCCCTTCCTCCTTCCTTTCTGCTTAATGTGAATCTTTCTGTTGCTGAATGTATGTGATGTATTCTATATTTGTGGCATAGTGATCGTGTAAGTGTATTGAGTGCTTACTCCATTTCACTACTCCAAATGAGTAGGTCAATATTGGTATGGCATAAGTATTTATAGCTTTTGTCTTGTTTCTTGCTGTCAATTCTGTTTTCAGTATTTTTGTTAGTCTTTGTCTATATTTTTCTTTTAGTTCTTCTTTAATATTTGTATTATCTATTCCTATTTTTTGTCTGTATCCTAGATATTTATAGGCATCCGTTTTTTCCATCGCTTCTATGCAGTCGCTGTGGTTATCCAATATGTAATCTTCTTGTTTAGTGTGTTTTCCCTTGACTATGCAATTTTTCTTACATTTGTCTGTTCCAAAAGCCATACTTATATCACTGCTGAATTCTTCTGTTATCTTTAGTAATTGGTTGAGTTGTTGATTTGTTGCTGCCAGTAGTTTTAGATCATCCATGTATAGCAAATGTGTGTTTTTGTGTGGGTATGTTCCAGTAATATTGTACCCATAATTTGTATTATTTAGCATGTTGGATAGTGGGTTCAGAGCAAGGCAGAACCAGAAAGGACTTAATGAGTCTCCTTGGTATACTCCACGCTTAATCTGTATTGGCTGTGATGTGATATTATTTGAATTTGTTTGGATATTAAGTGTGGTTTTCCAATTTTTCATTACTATGTTTAGGAACTGTATCAATTTAGGATCTACTTTGTATATTTCCAATATTTGTAGTAACCATGAGTGGGGTACACTATCAAAAGCTTTTTGGTAATCAATGTATGCATAGTGTAGCGACCTTTGTTTAGTTTTAGCTTGATATGTCACCTCTGCATCTATTATCAGTTGCTCTTTACATCCTCGTGCTCCTTTGCAACAGCCTTTTTGTTCTTCATTTATAATTTTGTTCTGTGTTGTATGTGTCATTAATTTCTGTTTAATGACTGAAGTTAATATTTTGTATATTGTTGGTAGGCATGTTATGGGGCGATATTTAGCTGGGTTCGCTGTGTCTGCTTGATCTTTAGGTTTCAGATATGTTATTCCGCGTGTAAGTGTATCAGGGAATGTGTATGGGTCTGCAATGTAACTGTTATATAATTTAGTTAGATGTGAATGTGTTGAGGTGAACTTCTTTAACCAGAAATTTGCTATTTTATCATTTCCAGGGGCTTTCCAATTGTGAGTAGAATTAATTGCTTGGGTGACTTCATGTTGCAAAATTATCACTTCAGGCATTTGTGGTATCATCTTGTATGTGTCTGTTTCTGCTTGTATCCATCGTGCATGCCTGTTATGTTGTACCGGGTTTGACCATATGTTGCTCCAGAAGTGTTCCATGTCTGTTATGTTTGGTGGATTGTTTATTTTAATGTGTGTGTTATCTATTGTCTGGTAAAATTTCTTTTAGTTTGTGTTGAATGTTTGGTTTTGTTTCCTTCTATTTTCACTTTTTTGTATCTTCTGAGTCGTTTGGCTAATGCTTGTAATTTCTGCTTCTTTTCGTCTAATTGCTCTGTCGCTTCTTGTTGTGAGATTTTACCTAACCTTTTTCGTTTTTTTTCCGAGATTTCATTTCTTATAAATTCTGTTAGCTGTCCGATGTCTTTTCTCAGTTTTTCTATTTTTATCTGTAGCCTGTGTTTCCATGCTGGTTTTGTGGGTTTCTTCTGTGTGTTGGTTGGTTCTGATCTCTGCCTAGTGTGTATATTTAGTGTAGTGAGTGCTCCTATATAAACCAGTAGTTGTAACTCTTCCATAGTTGTGTTTTCATTTATTTTGTTGTGTATGATTGTGTTGATAGTTTTTATTGTTGTTTCGACTTGTGGGTTATTTGGTGGTCTATGCAAGAATGGTCTAATGTCTGTATTTGTGTCTTTGTATTCTATATATGTTAGCTGAAATTTTTCTTCTATATCTAACATCTGTGTCACTTTGTGTTCTATTTGTGCTTGTTCTGGTGGCTGTCTTAAGATTTTGTTTTCCTCTGAGTGTTTAATTGGTGCATGTTGTTCTTTGTTTGTTTGCTCTGGGATGTTTGAGTCCATTACTGTATTTTCTTCTTCTTCTGATTGCACATTATTTTGTTCCAGTATTTGTTGTACTTGTTGTTTGATGTTTTCTAATTCTGGCTGGGGTATCCTGTTATTTTTTATTATTACACGGATCTGATCAGCTAGTCGTTGTTCTGTTAAAAATTTTAATTCTGGGTATCTGGTAATAAATGTTGTGTATACTTGTGATCTGTATCCAGTTGTGTTGGTTCCTAGGTTTGTTGCTTGGTAATAACAGAACATGAGGTGTCGATTAACTTCATCTGACCATCTCATCCTCTGTCTTTGTTTTCCTTCTATGGTGGTTGCAGGAAGCATATCCTGCAAAACACCTCTATTTGGATTTAAATCATTTTCCAGTTGGCTAGCAGTGTCGTTACCATTGTGGGCGGGCATAGTGTTCAAGCGTCGTCCCCGACCATGACGGCGCTTGTCCGAGGCTTCTTTAGTTCTGTCCTGAACCAACTAATCACACTAAAAGGGGGGTTAGCCCTATTAGTGGTTTGTTCTTTTCGTCGCCTTTTACGACTGGCAGAACATACCGGAGGCCTATTCTTTTCCCGGGCCTTATTATTATTATTATTATTATTATTATTTAAAGCCAGTAAGATTGTGCGATACATCTCGTACATCTCGCAGTTTTCTACACTTTCTTCCTTCAGATTTGTGTGGATAATACTCCCCGAAAGTCTGATAGTGTGTCTCCAGTCTCACAGATTCTATACACCATTGTGAATAGTAATTTGATTGCCACTTGCCCCATGATTTTAGAAGTTCCTTCGAAATGTTATCCATGCCATCCACCTTATTTGATTTTAGGTCTTCCGAAGCTAACTCTAGCTGATGCTGTATACCTTATATCTTTCATATCTACTTCCATTTCTCCTCCTATCACGTCATCAGTTCCTCTCCCTCGCAGAGGCCGTCAACCTATTCTTTCCACCCACACACTCTCTCCTCTGCTTTGTTCAGTGGAAATCCAGGTGCTTTCTTAATGCTGCCACTCTTGTTTTTAATTTCACCGAAGGTGAACCAGTTCATCCGCCAATTATTATCTTTTCAGTTTGTTCGCACTGTTTTCTGCAGCTTTCTCATTTTAGCTTCCCTGCATTTTCGATTTACTTCGTTCCTCTCTTTTCCTTGGCATTTTTGTGTTTCCTTCTTTCGTCGAGCAAACGAAGTATTTCTTCTAACACGAAATTTATCTTCGCAATTGCCTACCTTGTACCTATGTTTCTCTGTCAAACTGTTGTCGTAAACTTTAGTCTACTCTTTATCCTTACTGAATAGTGACCTGAGTCCATACCAGCTTCTGGCTATGCCTTACAGTCCAATGTATGATTTCAGAACCTCTGTCTGCCCGTGATGTAACATCGCTGGAATTTTCTTTTGTCTCTGGGCCTATTCCAAATACATCTCTCCTGTTGTAATTTTTGCAATATTTGATGTTACCAGCTCAAATTTATTGCAACACCCACGTAGGCACATTCATATTCCAATGTCCATTTCTTCTGTAACTCTTTCTTCCTTTCCCCTCTACCACATTCCAGTCCCCCGTGATCATTATTTTGTCACCTTTCTACGTACTGAATTAGTCGTTCAATATAACCATATGCATTTTCTACTTCACTATCTTCTGCTTGTGACACCGGGATATATACCTCAATTATAATAGTTGTCGTTGGTTTGTTGTCACTTCTGATGAGAATAACCCTATAACTGAACTGTTAATAGTAACTCAGTCGCTTTTGCCAACTGTGACATCATCGTGATATTCTTCAATTACAGGCCTCATGTCATGTGGATAAGCACTATGTGTCCCCAACGCAGTGGTTTCCTTTGGTTTCAGCATCCTCATCACGATGATCACTGCTAGTTCTTCCACCTCGTAGGGCCACTCCCCTGCCACAACACCAAGAAGTTGCCCTGAAACTGTCTGCTTCTTCGCCCTCTTTGGCAAGACCGTTGGCAGTGTAAGGGTGACTTCTTATACCCGAAGTCTTCGGCTGCCGTAGCTGATGAACTAACCTAGAAAATCATCAGATTTGTACATGGGCGGAGAGAGGGAAGAAGGTTGTTGCATCCAGCTTACGACGACAATGTACAGCAGATCGAGCGGTCAGGACTTGTGTGTAGGCATCCAGCCTGCCGTTAGATGAAAGAAAAGGAAATTAAGTCTAATAAAGAGAATATACATCGTTTTACAGAATACAACGCGCCTGGGGAGGAAGTTAGCAGATGTAGGCCAGTTTAGGAGGTTGAATGACTAAATAAGGTAGGCAACTGAAGGGGAGGCGGTTCGGCCGGTCGCTGGCCGCAGAGCCACAGGCTCTTCCTCCTGAAAAAGGCGTCTCTGTTAGTCGATGTCTCGATCACTAGAGAGAGAAGCAACTGTATTCGGCGCTGCAAAATCATGCAGCGTTCACACACGTGATCTGTATCCCACGCACGCTATTGGCCGAAACCGATGGCGTAAATTCGCTAGCGATTTAAGCAGAGGGCTCAAGGCGCCGCTTTTCAGCATCTTTAACTGGACAGAACTGCTTCGGTTCTGACAGGCAGGCAACTTGTTTCACGCAGGGAGACAACATTTAAAGATTTGACTGGGACCCTTGAAATAAATTTTTTTAAACCAATTCCCTACAATATTCCTTGACTGGATGCCTCCCTGTACAAATTTCTTCCCATTCGATTCTGCCCTTTTTGCCCGTCCTAAAATATGTTACAGCGGTGGTAGCTGTCTCCTTTAATTGACCTGCAATTTATAATTTGCTAAATTTTATTTATGATTCATTATTATTGATTTTTTAAAATTTAGTATAAAATGTTTTGTGAAAACTATATATCTTATTACTGTGGAAGATTTTACATTATTATAAGACGAAAATTGTAAAATCTAGCTGTTACGAAAGCTAAGTAACAGATCTTTAACTATCCAATGCACGGTGGCAGGTTGTATGCCAGCACCGGGCCACGCCCTCTTCCTCCTCTCTTCAAGCAACACCTAACTTGCAGCCACACTACACACAAACTCATTACATACCCGTAGTCATGATGTACACTTAAGACAGAACACTCGCACACTGCGGGAAATGGGACTATTGTTCGCGGACGAAGAAAACCCCTGCCGTTTGAGCGGTTGAGCGAACCATTGGGGTCTCTGTGCCTCCAATGCCATGCTACTATTACTCTCGATTACTGTAGGTCCGTGTATAACTGGCTTGGTGATCAGCTCGAAGGACGGAGAAAAAATAAGGGCCTGACATCTCTAGTAGGACAAGTTTTTCTATGTGGACGTATATGTGTGGTACCAACCCTTCTGACGGGATGGCAGTAACATTCTGCTAACCGTGTTCTTCATTTTTAACCAAGTTTTAGCGTCGCAAATAGTAACGTCTTCCGTAGCACTTAGCTAAATTTAGACGTCCCATTTCCTCGAGGCTGTTGCTAACTACTTCTACAACAAATAGGAATTCCACGAACGGGAATCTTCTAGCTGTCACCAAAAATCATGACGCAAGCACCCGCCGTGTACGCCAATAAAGAATTGACACTGTCGGATGGGGACCGCCGATCACACGCACTATGGAGGAGCGGATCGAAGGGGAGGGTCGTGACAGCCGCCAAAGAACAATTTGGTTAAACCATTTATACTTTCATATTATTGAATTTCCAGATTTTCTTAGTCTAGTTGTGATTGAACAAACTAACAGAAAATTTGTGGGCTCGAGAATGACAAGGCAGACCATGTTTTACTTACTTGTCTGAGAGATAAGAAAGAAAAGACCTTCCACAAAAGAAGAAAAAATAAATGCTTTTCTGATAGATAGGTGCAACCGACTACAACAGGCAGTATTTCTCAGCTTCTTACACGCTTGTGTAGCCATAGTCTGCAAACTCGTTGCCACATTTATAATGCTAAGTGAAATACTGATACTGATGAGCGTAATATCCGATTTTATATCGTATACAGCATCATATCGACAAAGTTGTGACAGTTTGTTGCTGTTACAATTACCACATCAGTTGCGTGACACACGTGTTCCCCAAGCTTTGGGATGAGTAATTTTCAAAGAACGCATTCCGTGAAGTGGAGAACGTTACACACTCGACGTTTTAGGTACTCACAGCCCACCTGAGAAACGGATGACTCCACAAAACCATTGTGATGGATGCAAAACAGAAGAAAACACAGAAAATCTGCTGCGAAGACAACACGTTTTAAGTTTCATGGAAGGAAAGTGAAGTACAGAGAACAGAAAGGCAACGACAGGTAAAGCGGCTTCCTGAAAATCAAAAAAATAGTGAACGGTGAAAGAGCAACCAAATTTTTCGACCACAGCCTGCGCTAGCAGCGAAGGGAGATCGTGTTAACTTCAGAACGTATGAAACAGAGTATTACACAAAGCAAGTAAATTGTACATATACATCTAAAAGCCAAAGAAACTGGTACACCAGCCTAATATCGTGTAGGGGCCCCCGCGATTACGCAGAAGTGCCGCAGCACGACGTGGCATGGACTCGACTGACGTCCGAAGTAGCGCTGGAGGGAGCTGACACCAAAAACCTGCAGGGCTGTCCATAAATCCGTAAGAGTAGGAGGGGTGGAGACCACTTCCGAACAGCACGTTGCAAGGCATCATAGATATGTTTAACAATGTTCATGTCTGGGGAGTGTGGTGGCCAGCGGAAGTGTTTAAACACAGACGATTGTTCCTGGAGCCACTCTATAACAATTCTGGACGTGTGCGGTGTCGCATTGTATTGGTGGAATTTCCCAAGTCCTTCGGAATGCACAATTGATATGAATGGATGCAGGTGATCAGACAGGATGCGTATGTGCGTTACACCTTTTACAAGGGTATCTAGATGTCTGAAGGGGCCGGTCGGAATGTCCAAGCGGTTCTAGGCGCTACAGTCTGGAACAGTGCGACCGCTACGATCGCAGGTTCGAATCCAGCCTCGGGCATGGACTACAACAGGCAGTATGTCCTTAGGTTAGTTAGGTTTAAGTAGTTCGAAGTTCTAGGAGACTGATGACCTCAGAAGTTCAGTCCCATAGTGCTCAGAGCCATTTGAACCATTTGAATTGTATGAAGGGTTCCATATCGCTCCAACTGCACACACCCCAAACCATTAAAGAGTCTCCAACAGCTTGAACAGTAAGCTGTGTCTTAGAAAAGCACACACATAACAGAAAAACTAAAATCAGAACTCACTGTTGACGAGCCAATCAAATTAGGAAAAACATAACAATAAGGTGCTTAGCTTTCGCAGACGACGTGGCGCCTGGCGGTTCTATGTCGGGACATGCATAGCACAAAAAGAAATAAAAGTTCTTAAAGAAACAGCAGAAAGAATGGAGCCCCACATATCATTTGAAAAAAAAAAAAAAAAATACACGTCTGGTACCCAAAATTTTGAAAACTAAATATGAGGCAATAGAGTATCTCGATTCAAGTATTTATGGAAAACATTTGGAAACAGGCCTCAAAAAGACTGGTCACGAAATACATTGATTCATTGCCAGAATATGGTGAAAATTGTATAAAACTGAGGCTCTGCAACAAACATTAGTGTCTTTTTGAGACCGAAACACTAAACGTGAACAGTAAGGGATACGTTGAAGATATATATATAAATGAGCGAAATGCAATCAGAAAAATATTAGGTCCGAATTATACTCGGGAAGGAACATTCAGACTATTAGCGAATAGAGAAAGGGTACCAGCATTTGTATCGGATATGAGAAATGGCAGACTAATTTTCCGTGGGCGTATTAAAAGAAGGCTATCTGTTGAGGGGCCAGACAAACGTGTTGTTCCTGAAGAGGGACAGCAGGCTTTTCAGCAGTTGCAGGGGCAACAGTCTGGATAATTGATTCATCTGGCCTTGAAACATCAATCAAAACGGCCTAGCTGTGCTGGTACTACTGGGAACGGCTGAAAGCAAGGGGAAAGTACAGCTGTAATTTTTCCCGATGGCATGCAGCTCTACTGCATGGTTAAATGATAATGGCGTGCTCTTGGGTGAAATAATCCGAAGGTAAAATAGTCCTCCACTCGGATTCCGGGTGGAGACTACTCGGGAGGATGTCGTCATCAGGAGAAAAAAACTCACGTTTTACGGATCGGAGCGTGGACTGTTAGTTCCCTTAATCGGGCAGGTAGCTTCGAAAATTTAAAAAGGGAAATGGATCGCTTGAAGTTAGATACAGTAGGAATTACTGATATTCGGTGGCAGGAGGAACCGGACTTATGGCCAGATGAATACAGGGTTATAAATACAAAATCAAATAGAGGTAACGCAGGAGTATGATTAATAAAGAACAGGAAAATAGAAACGCGGGTAAGCTAGTATGAACAGCATAGTGAAAGCGTTATTGTAACCAAGACAGACACGAAGTCTACACCCACCACAGTAGTACAAGTTCATAGGTCAACTAACTCCGCAGATAAGGAGTAGTTTGAAGAAACGTACGGCGAGATAAAAGAAATTATTCAAATAGTTAAGGGAGACGAAAATTTAGTAGTGATGGGGGACTGGAAATCGATAGTAGGAAAGGAAGAGAAGGAAGAATAGTAGGTGAACACGGACTGGCGGAAAGGAATGAAAGAGGAAGCGGCCTAGTAGAGTTTTGCACAGAGCATAATTTAATTATCGCTAACACTTGGTTTAAGAATCACAAAATACGGCTGTATACTTGGAAGAAACTTGGAGATACCGGAAGGTTTCAGATTTATTATACAGGTATAACGGTGACACAGAGATCTAGGAGCCATATTTTAAATTGTGAGACATTTGCAGGGGCAGATGTGGACTCTGACCACAATTTATTGGTTATGAACTGTAGATTAAAACGGTGTAATTGGGAAAGGGTAGGAAATAAAGGAGATGGGACCTGGATAACTTGAAAGAACCAGAGGTTGCTGAGAGTTTCGGAGAGAGCATTAGGCAATGATTGACTACAAAAGGGGAAAGGAATATAGCAGAAGACGAATGGGTAGCTTAAAGAGTATGTGTCTGGAGTGTAGCCATGTATTGTAGTTAAATAAGGACGATAAACAGTTTAGACGAAAAGAGAATAGAAGATTTTGAAATGTGATGTATATCGCGTAACTAATGAAGAGGTACTTAATAAAATCGGCGAGACAAGAAATTTGTGGCACAACTCGATCAAATGGAGAGATTGGTTGATAGGACACGTTCTGAGACATGGAGGGATCAACAATTTGGCACTGGATGGAGGTGTGGGGGGTTAAAAATCGTAGAGGGAGACCAGGAGATGAATACAGTAAGCAGATTCAGAAGGATGTATGTTGCTGAGGTTATTCTGCGATGAAGAGACTCGCACAGGATAGAGTAGAATGGAGAGCTGCATCAGACCAGACTTTGGACCACAACAAAATTAAAATAATGGAACCAACAAGATGAATAGACAGGTTGTGGAATTCTGAGAAACTCTCAATAAAGCTGAAACTGAAAAAAAGAAAAAAATCTATGCAGTAAAGGAAGACGAAATGAAGTGGGAATAACACAATATATTGTATGAGGCAGAAAAATTTCTAGGCATAAAGTTCATGACGGGACAGTTGGCCTGGCAAATAAACCCAAGAAGACCAGTCTGACGAGGAAGAAAGAGCCCACGCAAAGAGAATCAGCGTAGAGTGGGCGCTGAAGTTGAAACGAAATTATTGAAAGGGGGTGTTTTAAAGATAGTGTAAAGATTTTTCATTCTAGTTGTGAGTATAAAAACCATCATATGTGAGATCGCAAAATGAGAGGTGATGTTTTAAAGGAAATTAAAATTTCGTGATTACAAAGGGATGTCTAGACTAAGACGCTAGATAACAGAAGGGGAGAGGGTTTTTAAAAGAAATATTACACTCGTTTCACCTGATACACGTGCTGTGACATTCTACTATTATTGCATGAGATCTCTGAATCTAGAAAATGTTTATATCTATTCAGATGAATCGGCCAATACCACCATAAGCTAGTGATTTTATGTGCAAAGGGTAAGTTTTATATTAGCACAGAAGCTCACTGAATTCTGGAAACGTGTGGAGTGACCTAACATGCATCATAGTAAATTAAATTCATTCCCCTTCTAAACCATACATCTCTTCGTTGGAACGGTTTAAGCATTGAGGACGGAATCAAGTTTGTATTTACACGTGGTGTCAATAAAAGATGGGCGATATGTAGGTACAACGAATGGTGATTTACTTGTTCTTCAGACATGTGGTTGCCATGAGTCCTTACAAACGGTAGACGGAAACGTCTGTTAACGAGGGTAGCGTTATTTAATAAATCAGTCCCTTAATGCATTTAATGAAACACGATCATGGACAATAAATTGTTATTAACTGCTACTACAGACATGGATTTCGGGTATGGCAAATATGGAGGGTGGGGAGGAACAAGGATAACGGGCATAATTCGCGCAAACTCTCCGGAACAGGCAAGCAAGTGTTCTATGGGTATAGAGCTATTCCAAAATTATTAGGGAAACGAATATTCGTCATTGGCCAAATTACTGATGACACTTAAAGAAAGTAAGTTTTTTTCAACGTAATCACATATCGTTATTTACAGTTCTTCACGACCTCAGTAAGATAACTGCTGTTGATAACAGAGAAGGTGCAAACACATGACTGACCAGGAAACTTAATAACAAATTAGTTATAAACACAGCCTTGTGTTACAGATTCCCAATGGAGTTTCGATTTGGAACAGATGAAAATACGATTTATACATATCATTTCGTTCGCATTTAGTGTGTCACAGATTCTGAAGTACTGCGTAGAGAGATCGACGCGTAGTGCAGAGTCGCGTGTGGATAGCTCTTACCCAATGATGCTTTGCGTCCCTTTTCCGACGGGTAGTCCCGATATCCCGTAGCCTTAGTTGGAAATGCCAAACCACAGCCTAGAAAACCCTACGTGTAGCTTCGAGGAGTCGCTGATTGTCACTTCAATCCGTCGCATAGCCTACTTGGGCCGATGTGTAACCTGGAACGGCAACCGTCTAGCTTTACCTGGTTGAAGTACGGCGTAGGCTCAGGGATGTATAGCGTAGATGCGTGGATGTGTCGCATACACGCGTATGCCCGAAGCGTAGACTCGTGGACGCTAAGCATACACTCATGGGCGCGTAGACTCATGGACGCGAAGCGTAGACTCACGGGCGCGAAGCGTAGACTTGTGAGTGCGCTGCACAGACTCGTGGGTACGTTTCATGGACTCGTGGGAGCTAATCAAAGAGTCCCTGACATACAGCCCTGAAATTGAATGAGTCACAGAAGAATATCCCAGACAGATGTGTTGAGCGACAGGCGCCTTGTTGATTTGGGCAGGCATATAGTTACAGACGTAGAATCACCATTTTGAAGACTTCCATACATGTAGAATCAGGCACACATTATGAATTCCACACTTGTAATCCTAGAGAAGTAAAGTCACAAGCCTGCAAATCCAGGCAGATGGGACACAAAAGTATATCCCCAGACAAGTAAAGAGTCGCCAACATTTTGTCGTGCAGGCGTGTAGAGTTGCAGATGTGCAGACCGCAGATGTGTCGAGCGTAGTCAGTGCTAACAGACAAGCAACACTGCTTGAAATAACCGCAGATACAAATGCGGGATGTACGATGAACCTATCCGTTAGGAGACTGCGTTGAAATTCCACTTTAATGGTCTATGGCAGCAGACCACCGATCCGAGTGCTTTTGCTAAGAACACGACATCGCCTTCAGCGCCTTTCCTTGGCTTGTGACCATATACGTTGGACCCTCAACGATGGGAAAATCGTGGCCTTGTCAGAAGAGCCAGATTTCAGTTGGTAAGAGCCGGTGGTAGGATTTGAGTGTGGTGCTGCCCCATGAAGCCATGAATCCAAGTTGTCAACAAAGTACTGGTGGTGGCTCCGTTATGGTGCGGGCTATGTGTATGTGGAGTAACTGTGTCCTCCGGTCAAATTGAACCGACCATCGACTGACAGTGCTTCTGTTGAACTACTTGGAGACCGTTTGCAACAATTCTTCGACTTCATGCTCAGAAACAATGAAGGAATTTTTGTGGGTAACAATGCGCCATAATTGCTCAAGATGGGTTTGAAGAAGACTTTGGACAATTCTAGCTAATGCTTTGGCCGCCAAGAGCGCCCGACTTGAATTCCATCGAATATTTACGGGACATAATCGAGACGTTAGTTCGTGCACAAAATCCTGCACTGGAAACACTTTCGCAGTTATGGACGGCAGCATAGCTCGGTATATCTGCAGGGGACTTCCAACGACTTGTCGAGTCAAAGGCCGGACAAAATGAGGTCCGACACGATATTGGGAGGTGTCCCATGACACTAGTCACCTCAGTGTAAAGTTGGAGTCACCCCCTCTTGCGCTCTCCTCCTGCTGAAGTGGAATGAATTTCTGGCGCAGACTCCTTATATAGCTACTGCGGTTCGACTGAGCTGCCGTTTCCGAAAAAACCGGGAGCGATAGTGCTCCTACGCCACCCTGGTTCTAATATCTCAGTAATTAGTAAGGTGGTTCATGTGGATCCTCTTTATAATGCCTGTTAAGACACAATGATAGAAAACCTTCCCGTGGATGTTGCTTTTGATTATTCTGACTATTTTAATTAGCCACAACCAGAAGCAATGGCAGAAACGTATTCTCTAATATTGATCTTCATTATGGCTTTTTTTACGGCTGCTAGGATTTTCACGTGGAAAATAGCAGACCTTTATCCGCGCCCTTTTGAAATCCTTATCGTCTGGCTAATCTGGATAATAAAGAAATACATCGCTCGCTTAGAAAGGTTTCTGAATCGAAATACCCTATCATTATTAAAAATATTCGCAAATGCTTCAATTTCGCTATATCCAAAAAATGGATAGCATTTTTTTAGACACATAGAAATTAATGATACGTTACAAGGCGAATGCACAGTCAATGCAAACAAAGATTTCTGTCTAATCTTATGCAATACGTGTAGAATTTTCCGGTTGTGAGGTAATAATCGTGTAATAAGTCATAAAATAAAGTCCAAGTCTCTACTATCGAAACGAATTCTTGTAGATCGTATACAGGGAATGTGACGAGGTATAGTGAGAATGTAACATCACCAGAGACGCAGGCTAATCGTTGGACTGACTACCTGTGTAGAGTGTGGAATAATTTGCTGTTTCACGTACTTTTGACAAATGTAGGTCATGATGGTTTTCTGGGCTATAGGATAACCACAGAAACGGTGAACGTACTCAGATACTGTTAGGTATTTCCTCTGGTGTTGTCGAATGGTTGTGAAATAACTAATGTCAAATAGGTGTTAGATGTCGACAATCCATAGACGAAAATGAGCGTCGCCGCTGTGACCACCCTGTGAAACAGATATGACAGAATTTCAATTCTAGGGGTAACGAAAGCGATTAGAATTGATGATCATGGTATGTCTTACATGACGTTGATTGCCGTGTCAAAGTACAAAATGCAGAATTCAGAATGTCAAGTCTTCCACGAGGATGCCTGTTCAAGGAGGACACCAAAAAAAAGGAGGACAGGAATTATCCGAATGAGACGGAAACCTATATGTGTGATGTACATGTAAAAACAAATCAAACATAGGATGATTTATTCAAGAGAAAAAGCTTCACAAATTGAGGAAGTGAATGACGCATTGGTCTACCTCTGGCCCTTATGCAAGCATTTACTCGGTTTGGCATTGACTGACAGAGTTGTTGAATGTCCTACTTAGGGATATCGTCCCATTTCTGTCCTATTGGTGAGTTAGATCGTCAAAATCCCAAACTGACTGGAGAGCTTTGGTCATAATGCTCCAAACATTCTCAATTTGGGAGAGGTCCGGTGACCTTGCTGGCCAAGGCAAGGTTTGGAAAACACGAGGAAAAGCAGGCGGGCATTATCTTGCTGAAATGTAAGACCAGGGTGAATGCAATTAAGGCAACAAAACAGGTTGTAGAATATCGACGTACTTCTATGCTGTAAGGAGGGTGCCGCAGATTACAGAGGGGGCCTGCTATGAAAAGAAATGCCACCTCAGACCATCACTCTCGGCTGTCGGGACGTATGGCGGGTTAGGTTGGTATCCCAACACTGTCCGGGCGTCTCGAGACGCGTCTTTGGTCTGGAATGTCACTGAGAACAAGTGTCTTCATTGACGAGCCCCACTTTGAAGTGAGCCCCAATAACCTGCGAAGACGTTTCTGGAGACGTCCCGCACAGCAGCGGGATACCAATCTTACTGCCATCCGCTATACTGTCCGACAACTAGGAGTAATCGTCTAGGGTGACATTTCTTTTCTTAACAGGACCACTTTAGTTGCCATTCGCGGTAAGTCGACGATATTCTAGACCCCGTTTTGTTGCATTTTATGGCAAGCCATCCTGGGCTTACGTTTCACAAGATAATTCCCGTCCGCATGCGGCGAGAGTTTCTACAGCTTGTCTTCGTGCTTGCCAATGCCTCCCTTGGACAGCAAGGTAGCCAGATCTCTTCCAAATGGAGAATATTTGGAGCGTTATGAGCAGGTTCCTCCAATCAGCTAGAGGTTTTGATGATCTATCTGACCAATTGGATCGCCAATTAGTCAGAATTTCGCCTGATATCCCTCAGGAGGACATCCACGAATTATGAGTCAGTGCCAAGCCAAATAACTGCTTGCATAAGGGCTGGAGGCGGATCAACGCGTTATTCACTTGCTCAATTTGTAACGCTCATTTTATTTATTTATTTTTTGAGAGAGAGAGAGTGAGAGAAAGAGAGAATATATCATGAGTGCAGTTTTACACTGTGGGAAATAAGTTGCGATAATTTTCCAAGCCAGTGTGGCCATCATATACAGTAGTAACATTGCTTCATTGGTTGAGGAGCGTCGCGTTGGATAATATTATGGAAGCTGCACAGTATTTCAACGAGACAGCTGCTCATAATCTTCAAGTGCTTACTGACTTGTTTCTGTTTTTTTTCCTTTATTGTAATTTCATGCCCCTGCCCCATATGGGTAGGAGAGGGCTGGCAGCGGCACACTCTGCCGCTCTTCAGCAGAGTGGCTTTAAAAAATATATAAAAATGGGGAAATCATACTGAGACGTGGTATTTACTGGTATTAAGGAAAATGTGAAAGGTAGGACCCACCAATGTAACTTTCTTTTCACACAACCTGTTTATTTAATAATATATAATCATAACTATATTTTCTGTACAAATTAAGAAATTTGTGAAATGAATAGGATTTTACAAGAGAAATCAAAACAAGAATATGACAATAATTACAAATCCCCGGACCTGCAGCCCGCCCCTTGTCGGTGAAACAGCGGTGTTTACTACTGCGCTGGACACAATTTCTCTTATTAAATGCCCTTCTGCAACACACGAATACATCAGTAATATTGATGACAAGAGTGTTTCAATTACTCAAACAGATGACGTGTGGTTAATTTCCTCTTGCATATGTTTCAACGTTCTTCGTGTGTTATTTTATGAATGCAATGTTGTATGCAGTCTCCCAAGCTTGGCTCCGTATTTGATGTGTTCCGTAAGATGACAAACTCACATTTTCACAATCCTAAATAAGGCACCAGTTTAATTATCAATCAAGTGTAATATGCTGAAATTTTAACGGAACAATGATCAATGTTAAAATAAATGTCCAAATTTAAACTGATTTATATATATATATATCACCGGTTGTCGTAAGATGACTATTAAAAGATTATAATTAATGTTAGTCTGGTTGGAAATTTGGTAACCTAGACTGGATACCTGGTGAAATAGTTACTCAGTAATGCAAGGCTAACTTCCCCAGATAGCTCACGGCTTTTAACCCGCTTTTATTGTCTTGAATATCAGCACCGCTTTCAGAACAACTTAATGCATCAACATTACAACAATTATGACAAGAATAAGGCTCTCTTCAAAACGAGCAACCTTTACATTTCAATCAGCAACCAAGGTGTGACTGGATTCCAACCTGTCCCTTTTGGCAATCTTACTCTGACTAAACCCGGCCGGTGTGACCGAGGGGTTCTAGGCGCTTCAGTCTTGAACCGCGCGACCGCTACGGATGTGTGTGATGTCCTTAGGTTAGTTAGGTTTAAGTAGATCTAAGTTCTAGAGGACTAATGACCATAGATGTTAAGTCCCATAGTGCTCAGAGCCATTTGAACCATTCTGACTAAAGCCCTGGTGACAGTTAGCTGTTAATATGTCAAAAATTAAATTGCTTCTCAGTTGTGGAGACAGCTCTAAAGGAACGTTTTTAAAACATTAAGTATGAGCACTTATTACAAGACAACTCATTCGGCGGAACCACATGATCCAGTTAAAAATTCACCAGCAATGACCTGGTCATTCAAAGACTGGTACGCACAGCTTAATTAATACAACAGGTAGTTCAGATTATCTCAAATACAATTACAATCAAGGAATTGAACCGGTTAACATCTAAGTCTAATCACAAGACCCCTGTTTGTTTAACGGCAACCTATACCATGGCACAATTGTTCCAACTGTATTTCTGACCAGGAGCTGATTCATTAAAACATTAACGATCGGGTATAAACTAGAAAGTAAGGGCAATGTAATATCAGAACAAATTTTCAAAAGACACCTAGTGTCTAGTACAATACTACGGTCTATATTTATGACCAAAGAGCCGACCGAGTAAGACACTGAGGGTCGGGTACAAACCAGAAAATAATTAAGAGGTCAGGCAGACAATGACATCAACCACGACGAGGATTACAGAATGCTACTCCCCTTTATCAGCAAGCACCTCCTTGGTTCCACGGTGCGTCACGGCGGTACTGAGTGGTACCGATTTATTTAATCGTGTCAGAAGCATCGTACATAAAATCAGAATGATTAACACATACATATTAAGTATATAACAAATACAAAAAGAGTATAAAAGTATACAGATATGTAAGCAGGGTCAAGTAGTTTTTTTATTTAATGAAGTCTTGGACCAGTACCTGGCCACGTCCAGCACTTCCGGGGTGGCATTCATCAAATCCTTCATGGTGCAGGTGCTTGGGCACAGCACACACTGCGTGAGGTGGATGGTGGTTTCAGTGTGTCCGCAGTCACACAGCGCCGGTTCGTTTGAGAGGCCCCATTTTCGCATATTCTCTTTGGGTTGTGTGACACCAGAGCGCAGCCTATTAAGGGATTTCCATGTCATCCATCCTTCCATATGGCCGGGAAGGAGCACACACTGCACTCTGGGACTAACCATTCCCAAAATGCGCATTTTCTTCTCGCCACATTGCCAGCCTCATTTGCTGCGCTGTCCCGACGATGTTTTCTGCTGTGTGCAGGAAGCTTTTTCTAGATTTTAGTCGACGGCGGGCTGGCTGGTGTTTGTACAGCGGGCGGGCAGGTGAGGTCAACGCCTTTGTCTTTTCCCTCCTGGACGCTACTTTCCTCCTAATATCTGGTGGGGCCAAGGCTGCCAGGCAGAACAATTTATCAGTCGGGGTTGGACTCAGACAGCCTGTGATGATTCGGCAGGATTCATTAAGCGGTATGTCCACTTGCTTGGCGTGGCTAGAATTGTACCACACTGGACACGCATACTCCGCTGTTGAATAGCAAAAAGCAAGAGCTGTGGCTCTCACTACTCCAAGCTGTGCTCCCCATGTAGTGCCCGTTAGTTTGCGCACAATGTTGTTTATCGCGGCTACTTTGTGTATAGTGTTCATGTAGTGCTTTTTATAGGTGAGTGCTCTATCCAAGGTGACGCCTAAGAGTTTTGGTGTTTCACAATGTTCCAGGGGCACACCTTCCCAGTTAAGTTGTAGTCTTCTTGCAGATTGTCTGTTCTTTAGGTGGAAGGCGCAGGTTTGGGTTTTCCCTGGGTTGGGTTTGAGATGGTTCCCCTTGTAGTAGGTGGCAAGCTGTTCGAGGGCTTCTGACAGATTCTGTTCAACAGTTTCAAAGCTGTCTGCTTGAGTGATAATGGCGCAATCATCTGCATATATGAAGCTTTCGGTGCCTTGGGGGAGGGGCTGGTCATTAATATATATATTAAAAAGTATTGGGGCCAGTAGCATCCTTTGGGGAGGCCATTTTTCTGTATCCTCCACCGGCTTCTCTGTCCCTGAAAATCCACGAAGAATCTTCGATTCTGGAGTAAGTTTCCAATCAGTAAGGTTAGTCTGTACTCATTGCGTATATTTTCCCCAGGAGAGTCGGTGGTTGACTGTGTCGTAGGCTTCTGATAGCTCTAGGAAGACAGTCACGGTGAACTTCCTGTTCTCGAACCCATCCTCTATGTGTTGCGTTAATTTTAGCACCTGTGACTTGCAGCATTTGCCCTGTCTGAAGCCTGCTTGTTGTGGGATCAGGAGGGGCTCGATGGCGTCCGTGATTCTGTGGTGTATCGTCCTTTCCAAAACTTTGTACATATGGCATAGCAGAAAGATCGGCCTGTAGTTTTTGGGATTGTCACGTTCTTTGCCTGGTTTTAGGATGCCAATGACTCGCGATTTTCTCCGGATTTTTTGAATTTTGCAGGATGTCATGCAGTTGTTCATCATATCGACAAGCCATTTCTTTGTTACAGGTCCAAAATGCTTTATTTGCTCAACGCATATATCATCAAGGCCGGCTGCTCTCCGCATTTTGCACTTACTGTTCGCCTTATCCAGTTCCGCCAAGGTAAATGGCTTGGATAGTTCTTCGGTCTCCTGTGAGGGGTTTCGTTCTATGCCCCTCTTTTTGTCTTTAGGTTGTCGTGTCTTGGTGGTTTCCCATTTGTGAGAAGCTGGTGTGCAATTTGGTCTGCTGTGACGTTGGCGTGTAGATTTGGTTTGTGGGGTCATTGGCTAGGCGTTTTATAAGTTTCCAGGCCTTTTGACTATCTCTACCAAAATTAGTTTCCTCCATCAGTTTGGTCCATTGCTCCCTTCTCACTTCTGGTATCCGGGAAGTAATAACTCTTTCTTCGGTGAGGGTTTCTTCACTGAAGGGGTTTCTTTCGAAGAGCATTTGATACTCTTCCAGTAGGGTTACTGTTTCCTGGGTGAGTCCTGTTCTGCATCCCCTTGGAATAGACGCTCGGGAGCAGGTTTTGACGGTGTCCACGAAGCTGTCATAGTTCTCTTGATCTGGGCTATACGTCTGGATTCTCTCGTCTAGTATTCTGGGGAATTTGGGCCAGTCTGCCTTCCTGAAATTATATCTCCTTCTGAACTTTACTCTTCGTGGTATAACGATTGGCAACATTTGGCACATTATTGGGCGAAGTTGTGTCATTGGGATGGGGGCGCAGATGGACTTTAAGCACTGTTGTGCAATTTCTTCGCCGACGAATAGGAGATCCGGGTTGTATCCGCGGCGCCACCTGCCGCTGTTGAAAGATGTGGGAAGTTTGCTGTTGTCGATAAGTGCCAAGTGGTTTGATTCGGCCCACGCCAAAACGGCCGATAACAGCCAGGCAGAAAGGGGGCAGCCAGGCCACGAGCGGACGACCGACACAAATGTTGCCAATCAACCAACGGGATGTCGGCCTGCTGCTTGTAGTCGACGCTTACCCCGGTAAATGGAAATGCCGTGTGGCTAGGGCCTCCAGTCGGGTAGACCGTTCGCCTGGTGCAAGTCTTTCAACTTGACGCCACTTGACGACTTGCCTGTCGATGGAGATGAAATGATGACAACACAACACCCAGTCCCTGAGCGGAGAAAATCTCCGACCCAGCCGGGAATCGAACCCGGGCCGTTAGGTATGACATTCTTTCGCGCTGACCACTTTTTTTTCTCTCATTTTGTTCTATATTCTTCCTTGAATTCGTTCGGGGCGGGCGTCCGATGACACCCGTACAGGTTGTTCGTTGATCCGTTCACTCAGTTTTTTTCATTACAGAGGGTAGCCAAACCCTCTGACCGAACACGCTGAGCTACCGTGCCGGCACCACTCAACTACCAGGGGCGTACGCTTGCCCCGGTGAAGTACTCCGGTATCTTTCCTCCTTGCGTAGCTCGTGGCTTCCGCCATTCGGATCTTGTGACCGTCTCTTGTCGTGACGCTGCCGCCAATCCCCCAAACTTGGTCCCTCCTCACTCGGGCCAGCGAACTCGTATATATATCGGCAGGCAAAGAGCTTCTGAGGACGCAACCCACAGATACCAGCTCTTCCTCATAGGTATTGGCAACGGGGGCGCAAGAGGGATAGTCGAGACTACCCTTGAGCTGGTGGTGCCACGGCTCACACACATAAAAAGGCCAAAAAATGTGGGACCTACAATCACTGTAAATGGAGATAATGGAAGTTAAAATACACACTATCACAGGGCGATTCACTGGAGGACAGTTAAAAAAAAGTCGACATAAAGTTAAAAGAACACAACTGGCAATTCGTGAGGCACTTAAAATACACTGGAGTCAAATACAAGTTAAAAGTCGGCCCACGGCCTTCTCATGACCGACGTGGGAAAATCGCGGCCGCGAATTGCTGCCCAAAGTGCGCGTGCTATGTGTTGGCGCCCAGTTTGCGTGTGCGACCGCCGATTTTCCTCCGTCTGTGTTGACTCGGATTCGTTCGTCTGCGGCCAGCAATGCCTTAGAAGCGCCAATGCTGGTTCCGATGCCTTGCTGAGTTGAAAACTTCTGTCCCTATTAATCAAGTCTTTACTTACAAGTACTTCGACTGCTTCTTTACTGATGAAGGTTCAGTGCGTAGAAGCGGACGAAGGAATCTTTGTCTCTCCGTTGTTCATGCTGTGTCCCATGTCAAGAGTGTTCAGGCACAGCAGACTTTTCCGGTTGACCCAGTCTCATGTGACGTCTATGTTCAGCGCATCTATCCTTAGCAGTGCGACATATTTGGCATATGTATGATTTCCTACAGTGGCGCGCGATTTTATACATCCCTGGCCTACTTAGACCTAAGTTGTTTTTAAAAGAACCCAGCTTAGTTTGCACTCGCGCTGGACGGCGGAAGAGACATTTTATTTGGTGTTTCTTGAACAACCTGACAATTTTAAAGGATACGCCACCAACTTAGTGTAGAAAAACCATCCCCGTGGACTTCTCACTTTCCATCTGGCTGTTCCTGAGCTAAGCTCTGCTGCTAAGAGATAACTCTGGCCTTACGAGCAAGAGTCCGTAAATCGCCACTGGGTTGCGGTGTGTGATGGCAGCTCGTAGCTCGTAGATATAGGTCAGTGTGAGTCGGTTTGCGAAACACACAGCGTACAAGGAACCGTCTTTTCTCCGACCAAGATATCTAAGAATGGAAGATCTTCGTTTTTCTCCACTTCCATGGTGAAGCAAATGCTCGGAAGGAGGGAGTTGTGGTGTTTCAGGAATGCAGGAAGCGTTGCTGCTCCATGTGGCCAAACCACTGCGTAGATAACTGGTCTGTCGTTCTAGGTGAGAAGTATTTACCCACATCTCTAAAGGAGATGCCTATGTTAAGAACACATTGGTACATTATACACATAAAGTCCCATGTTACAGTACTTCTTTCAATATGACTTCATCTCTGTATATGTCGCTATGATTATGACTACGATAAATGTACCCGTTCATACGATCACTTTATTAGTCCATTCCGTCTTTTGCTCCCTCGGTCACTATTTACAAGTCTAACTTCACCCCCTCCCCCAGATTACATTACCTGCTGGTTTGCTCGATCTCGGCCATTCTTTACAGAAGCCTACTCACACAACGCAACCCTAGCTTTCTAGTATATAGTTTACATGTGTTTTATGTAAATAGCACTGGTTTTCCCATCCACCTTTCACTATTTATAAACAATGGAATCATGCCTTACATAATGTCTGTTTGGCAATGCATTTTTTCCTTCCTGCAAGTTAAATTTTGCACACAAAGAAGTGTTTAGGGTATCATTATTCGCTTGTAAAACAATTTTAGTACTGTTTCATGCCTGTATTATTATCTCTAAGAGTAACGGTTTGCCACTTAGACTTATATATACCCCCACTTTATTCAAATGTCTGGTACTGATCTGTAATGGAAATAACCATGCATATATAACCTCATTTGCACTTGTTTATTGTGGTGTCACCGCCAGACACCACACTTGCTAGGTGGTAGCCTTTTAAATCGGCCGCGATCCGGTAGTATACGTCGGACTCGCGTGTCGCCACTGTCAGTGATTGCAGACCGAGCGCCACCACACGGCAGGTCTAGAGAGACTTCCTGGCACTCGCTCCAGTTGTACAGCCGACGTTAATAGCAATGGTTCACTGACAAATACGCTCTCATTTGCCGAGACGATAGTTAGCATAGCCTTCAACTACGTCATTTGCTACGACCTAGCAAGGCGCCATTACCAGTTAATATTGAAATTATAAAACATGTACCTTCAAGAGCGATGATCTCCAATTCTAGATTAAAGTTAAGTATTACGTCAACTACGTACTTTATTTGCTACTATTAATTCCCTTAACTGTTCCAGACCTCGCGCCACCCTGCGTGAGCTTAAGCGCGTGCCTTTCGTCTTCCTCTCATAGTGACTTTGCTGTCTTGCCAAGTCACAACATTTATACCATGTAAATTGCTAATGTCAAGGTAAATTCCATCTTAATGAAAATGAAAGAAATGTAACTACTTTTAATGAAGTCATCCTTTATATAATATGTATATAATTATTTAATTTGTACTATAGACTACTAATGTCTCACATTGTTTGTTTGATGTATGATGTGTTATATAGGGCCTGAAGATGACGTTGACGCAACATCTAAACTAGTAGTAAAATAAATATGAAATATTAAATACAGCTGGAGGAGTTTCATTTTCAATAAAAAACAAAAATAAAATAAAAACTACAAAGGTGACGTCCAGATATCACCGGAAACATTTAAGTTCCAACGCTGCTGAAGTGTTTCACAAAAAGATTAGCTACTCTAGGAGGCAAAAGACTAGCCTTAGCAATACAGTCAGCTTGCTCAAAATATTGTTCATTAAATAAAAAGTAAGTCGACGTACGCACACGTTGGAATAGATGCAAAATGTCCCCCTACTACTTAGTTCCTATAAGGTGGAATGACTCCGTCAGCTGGCTCGAGACGCAAAGTCTTCAGTCGTTGTACAAAATCTTCTGAGTTTCGAATGTGGTGTTCACATTTTCCTACCAAGTGGCTCAGAAGAGAAGCCAAATGTTTGGCTAGGTAACATGTGGGACATTTTGCATTGGTTACCTTTAAATATTCTTTGTTTGAAGGGTGAGTATTTCTTTGCACAAACTGCTTAAGTATTTTAATTTCAAATATTGTTTTGTGGAATCAAAGGTATAAAGTTTTCCATCTTAGGCCGTGCATTTATTTTCTATTTGTTCTTTGAGTATTTTTTCTTTGTTCTTTACAAGAACTATAATTTTTATTTTAGGAATCTATTATTTAGTAATAATTTCAATTTGTTGAAAAGTTTTGTAATAGTGTTATGAAATACAAGCATATTTCCTAAGGTTGCAAGGCAAGTGCTTTAACGAGTCACAAAGGACGGTAAATTACAGTTTTCGCCTCAGAAATGGACTAAATCGTACTTTTGTTCTTGCTTTTCCGCTAACACGTTTCAACAAAAGTTGTAATTTTAACAACAACGGACGTGACAAAACATTTACAGACAGTCGGATCTGATACGAAAGCTACCTATCCATAACCCACGCAGGGTACTCTTTCTTTCTTTCCTATTGTTTTTATTATTACTATCAAGAAAAAATTCGCAGGAAGTAACCAAGTTCGGAAATTGAAGTCCCATTGACGATGACGTTATTGAGTAATCTCAACTTCGCGCAGAACATTGATGTGCAAGGAATTCTCTTCAAGTGAAACGTCCCGACATTCGCTTTAATGGATATGGATTCGAACCGCAGTACTACTTGATGCCCGTCCTTTGCCTTTACATCTGCGCCAACGTAGCTGTCCTCGGGGAAACCAATCCATATTGCCCCTATCGCCAAGTAACGTAAAATACTATGCAGTGTATTCATTTCATATTTATTTCTGAGTCCATTATTCCATGTCGTTCTACAGTGCTTCCAATATAACACTGGCCTGAAAAAAAGTTTTAGGCATTTCATGACAACGGAATCCAAACTGAAAAACACACCATTATAAATCTATTCAATACGATTCCTACCGCCAGAGAATATTGCTCAAATGAAAGAGAATTTTGCAAGAATGGCCGATAAAGTCTCTGCGCCGGTTAGCAGAGCAGGTGAAAAATAAAAGATTGTCATCGCAGAACATTATTACGCTTGCAGACAAACCAGAGCATGTTTAGTCCTAACCATGTTTCTTATTTAAAGGGTCTCGAAGCATTTGGATCTTCATGTTTTTATTTCTTCAGATGAGACCTTGCAGTCCGTTTGGGCATGGGAACTCACACAATTCACTCCTACATGCAAATCCTCGTCACGATATTGAGAAGCCGCGCACAGTGATGGGACTGATGTTTATAACGCAACTTCCTGGCCAGTTTCAGTTGCAATAAAACAACATCTGGTGGTTCGTATTATCGTAAGCTATTTTTCCTTTTATTTATGTACGGCTCATACATCAACAGTATACGAGGGCATACTGAAAAGTAATACCTCTAAATTTTTTATGCGAAAGCACTTAAAATTTTGTAAATAAAACAAATGTTATTAACATTGTACACCTTTATTCATTGTGTCTACATATTTGCAGTCTACTAGAGTGCTCCGAACTGTAGCGTGTAAGATGTCAGTGTGTAATGTAACTATATCGACGCGTGAGGACCAGCGTTTCGAATCAGAAGAATTAGTCCACACATCGAGCACTGTCTCCTCCAGCATTACAATGCCAGACCATACACGAACTCTGCGACATATGCAACAATCCGACGCCTTGGGTTCACTGTCATCGATAATCCTCCATAGGGTCCCGACATGGCCACATCCGATATTCACCTGTTTCCAAAACTTAAAGAAAGAGAGATGAGGTTGTGGCTCCGTCAAAAAGTGAAACATTTTACAGTGACGGTATCATGAAACGCGTTGGGAGAAATGTGTTCATTGCAAGGATGACTATGTTGAGAAATGAATATCTAGACACGAGAAATATAGATGTAGAATGTTAATAAAGTTTATTTTATTTAAAAGTTTTAACAGTTTTGACATAAAAAATTCTATGCCATTACTTTTCAGCACGCCCTAGTACATCAACTTCAGCAGTTCTGATAAGTAATGATGGCAGTTTAATCATTGTGCATAATGTTACATCCCAAATTTTCGAAAGTAGAATATCAAGCGGCACTTTTCTTCAAATGGTTCAAATGGCTCTCAGCACTATGGGACTTAACATCTGAGGTCATCAGTCCCTTGACTTAGAACTACTTAAACCTAACTAACCTAAGGACATCTGAACCATCCATGCCCGAGGCACGATTCGAACCTGCGACCGTAGCAGCAGCTTTTGCTTGAAATGGAGAGCAAATTAGCCAGACTATATTCATCCACTGTTTGAGAAGAGCACTTAGCTACTACCAACAAACTTTAAGCATAATTTCAAACGTTGCTTGTTTAACATCATTTGTAATCAGACGTTTATAAATGAAACAGTTTCTGCGGCAGTCACTTGTTTATTTTGCGACTACGCATTTCGACGGTTCACATCGTCTTCAGATGAAGAATTGTTTATTTATGTGGCTAGTGTTGGTGAAGAGTACAGACGTCTTTTCACAGTATCAAATCAAGGACAGTGTAGACTAAGTTCCGTCTTTTGCTAGTGATAAAAATTATTTACTTGGAAAACGCTCTTTTGTAGCTGAAAAAAAGGGATTATGACATAACCATTTGATCTTTTATTTTTCTGTCCATTGTTACAGCACATTAATATTTAAAAAAACATAAGTAAATATATTTATAACTGGTTTTTCGTGTTGCTGAGCAACAGTCATACAACAATTTTTAAATGATCACACCGCCATTTGACTGTATTGTTGTTTATTTAATTACGACCTAGGTTTCGGACTTGTATGCCATTCTCAAATGATTGAGTTTTTGTCCTGCAGTGTTAATGACATGAACCCAATCGCTTGAAAATAGCATAAAAGGCCGAGTCTAGTTCGTAATTAAATAAAGAACAATACAGTCAAATGGCGGGGTGTTCATTTATAAATATTTATGACTACGTGACAATACCTGAATTGCAACCTATTCATATCTTTTAAAAAAGAAAAAAGATATTTATGCAGAAACCATTTAATCGTTCATTTTTGTATCCATTGTAAACAAGCACATCTTTGAAATGACAGCGTAAGCGTGACGTACAGTGGGGAGGGTATACATCAGCCAACAGTATGCAGGCTTTTTATGACTCTACCGTCCCTTTATGTACAATTTACTGTCCAAACATTCACGTTTTTTAACCTAAAAAAGTGCCTTTTCTAAATAAACAATTTTTATCATTAGCGAAAGACTAAACATAACCCACACTGCACTTGGTCTGCTACTGTCAAAAGAACTCTGTACTCTTCACCAATACCAGCCACGTAAATAAAGAATCCTCCTCTTGAAGATGATGGTGTGAAACACCGAAACGCATAGTGGCAACATAACAAAGTGACTGGCGCAGAAACAGTTTTACTTCTATTTATCAACATTCGCAGGCCTCATAATGCTGTCCCTTACGGTTGAAGCTGTTTTATAGATGGGAGTATGATTCTTTAACTCTTTCACACCTGAATTTTTCTGTAGGAAGGAAAATTTTTATTTGTGTGACAATTCTCTTAGGGGTTTTTAAAATGGTTCTAGCTGCTAGATTTGTAAAAATATATGTACCCATTTTCAGAACACATTTTATGGACTGAAATAAATTATTATGAAGTGTTCTCTGTGCAGATAAATACTAAAGTGATCATTCAGTAATTACCAAGCAAAATAAACGTAACAACATTCAATTATGGTATGGACTGTGGCGAAATGACCTGATCCGCGTATTGTGGTGGTCGCTAATTGCTGCGCAGTGCTGCATTGACTTCCTGGTAGTTCTACATCTACATACCCGCAATACACCATATGGTTTGTGGCGGAGGGTACCTCGTACCACAACTAGCATCTTCTTAACCTGTTCCACTCCCAAACAGAACAAGGGAAAAATGACTGCCTATATGCCTCTGTACGAGCCGTAATCTCTCTTAATTTATCTTTGTGGTCTTTCCGCGAAATATAAGTTGGCGGCAATAAAATTGTATTGCAGTCAGCCTCAAATGCTGGTTCTCTAAATTTCCTCAGTAGCGATTCACGAAAAGAACGCCTCCTTTCCTCCAGAGACTCCCATCCGAGTTACTGAAGCATTTCCGTAACACTCGCGTGATGATCAAACCTACCAGTAACAAATCTAGCAGCCCGCCTCTGAATTGCTTCCCATGTGCTTAGTCAATCCGACCTGATAGGGATCCCAAACGCTCGAGCAGTACTCAAGAATAGGTCGTATTAGTGTTTTATAGGCGGTCTCCTTTACAGATGAACCACATCTTCCCAAAATTCTACCAATGAACCGAAGACGACTATCCTGCAATGTTACGCCCAAATATTTAAACGACGTGACTGTGTCAAGCGCTACACTACTAATAGAGTATTCAAACATTACGTGATTCTTTTTCCTATTCATGTGCATTAATTTATATTTATCTATATTTAGAGTTAGCTGCCATTCTTTACACTAATCACAAATCCTGTCCAAGTCATCTTGTATCCTCCTACAGTCACTCAACGACGACACCTTCCCGTACACCACAGCATCATCAGCAAACAGCCGCACATTGCTATCCACCCTATCCAAAAGATCATCTATGTAGAGAGAAAACAACAGCGGACCTACCACACTTCCCTGGGGCACTCCAGATGATACCCTCACCTCCGATGAACACTCACCATCGAGGACAACGTACTGTGTTCTATTACTTAAGAAGTCTTCGAGCCATTCACATATTTGGGAACCAATCCCATATGCTCGTACCTTAGTTAGGAGTCTGCAGTGTGGCACCCAGTCAAACGCTTTCCGGAAGTCAATGAATATGGCATCCGTCTGATACCCTTCATCCATGGTTCGCAAGATATCATACGAAAAAAGGACGAGTTGAGTTTCGCAGGAGCGATGCTTTCTAAAGCAGTGCTGATGCATGGACAGCAACTTCTCTGTCTCAAGGAAATTCATTATATCCGAACTGAGAATATGTTCGCGAATCCTGCAACAAACCGATGTTAGGGATGTTGTTGTTGTTGTTGTTGTGGTCTTCAACCTGAGACTGGTTTGATGCAGCTCTCCATGCTACTCTATCCTGTGCAAGCTTCTTCATCTCCCAGTACCTACTGCAGGCTACATCCTTCTTAATCTGCTTAGTGTGTTCATCTCTTGGTCTCCCTCTACGATTTTTACCCTCCACGCTGCCCTCCAATACTAAATTGGTGGTCCCTTGATGTCTCAGAACATGTCCTACCAACCGATCCCTTCTTCTAGTCGTGCCACAAACTACTCTTCTCCCCAATCCCATTCAGTACCTCCTCTTTAGTTATGTGATCTACCCATCTAATCTTCAGCATTCTTCTGTAGCACCACATTTCGAAAGCTTCTATTCTCTTCTTGTCTAAGCTATTTATCGTCCACGTTTCACTTCCATACATGGCTACACTCCTTACAAATACTTTCAGAAACGACTTACTGACATTTAAATCTATACTCGATGTTAACAAATTTCTCTTCTTCAGAAACGCTTTCCTTGCCATTGCCAGTCTACATTTTATATCCTCTCTACGTCGAACGTCATCAGTTATTTTGCTCCCCAAATAGCAAAACTCCTTTACTACTTTAAGTGTCTCATTTCCTAATCTAATTCCCTCAGCCTCACCCGACTTAATTCGACTACATTCCATTATCCTCGTTTTGCTTTTGTTGATATTCATCTTATACCCTACTTTCAAGACACTGTCCATTCCGTTCAACTGTTCTTCCAAGTCCTCTGCTGTCTCTGACAGAATTATAATGTCATCGGTGAACCTCAAAGTTTTTATTTCTTCTCCATAGATTTTAATACCTACTCCGAACTTTTCTTTTGTTTTCTTTACTGCTTGCTCAATATACAGATTGAATAACATCGGGGATAGGCTACAACCCTGTGTCACTCCCTTCCCAACCACTGCTTCCCTTTCATGTCGCCGGCCGCTGGTGGCCGAGCGGTTCTAGGCGCTTCAGTCTGGAACCGCGCGACCGCTACGGTCGCAGGTTCAAATTCTGCCTCGGGCATGGATGTGTGTGATCTCCTTAGGTTAGTTAGGTTTAAGTAGTTCTAAGTTCTAGGGGCTGATGACCTCAGATGTTAAGTCCCATAGTGCTCAGAGCCATTTGAACCATTTGAACCTTTCATGTCACTCGACTCTTATAACTGCCATCTGGTTTCTGTACAAATTGTAAATAGCCTTTCGCTCCCTGTATTTTACCCCTGCCACTTTCAGAATTTGAAAGAGGGTATTCCAGTCAACATTGTCAAAAGCTTTCTCTAAGTCTACAAATGCTAGAAGCGTAGGTTTGCCTTTCCTTAATCTTTCTTCTAAGATAAGTCGAGAGGGTCAGTATTGCCTCACGTGTTCCAACATTTCTACGGAATCCAAACTGACTTTCCCCGAGGTTGGCTTCTACTAGTTTTTCCATTCGTCTGTAAAGAATTCGCGTTAGTATTTTGCAGCTGTGACTTATTAAACTGATAGTTCGGTAATTTTCACATCTGTCAACACCTGCTTTATTTGGGATTGGAATTATTATATTCTTCTTGAAGTCTGAGGGTATTTCGCCTGTCTCATACAACTTGCTCACCAGACGGTAGAGTTTTGTCAGGACTGGCTCTCCAAAGGCTGTCAGTAGTTCTAATGGAATATTGTCTACTCCGAGGGCCTTGTTTCGACTCAGGTCTTTCAGTGCTCTGTCAAACTCTTCACGCAGTATCATATCTCCCATTTCATCTTCATCTACATCCGCTTCCATTTCCATAATATTGTCTTCAAGTACATCGCCCTTGTATAGACCCTCTATACACTCCTTCCACCTTTCTGCTTTCCCTTCTTTGCTTAGAACTGGGTTTCCATCTGAGCTTTTGATATTCATGCAAGTGGTTCTCCTTTCTCCAAATGTCTCTGTAATTTTCCTGTAGGCAGTATCTATCTTACCCCTAGTGAGATAAGCCTCTACATCCTTACATTTGTCCTCTAGCCACCCCTGCTTAGTCATTTTGTACTTCCTGTCGATCTCATTTTTGAGACGTTTATATTCCTTTTTGCCTGCTATCATCAATTAAATTCAATATTTTTTCTGTTACCCAAGGGTTTCTACTAGCCCTCATTTTTTTATCTATTTGGTCCTCTGGTACCTTCACTCTTTCATCCCTCAAAGCTACCCATTTTTCTTCTACTGTATTTCTTTCCCCCATTCCTGTCAATTGTTCCCTTATGCTCTCCCTGAAATCCTGTACTACCTCTGGTTCTTTCAGTTTATCCAGGTCCCATCTCCTTAAATTCCCACCTTTTTGCAGTTTCTTCAGTTTAAGGATATTGGTCTGTAATTTTGAGGATCCGTCGTTGTACCCTTCTTATACACAGGCGTCACCTGCAGTTTTTTCCAGTCGCTCGGGACTTTACGTTGGGCAAGAGATTCGCGATAAATGCAAGCTAAGTAAGGAGCCAATGCAGTAGTTTCATAGTGATGCTCAACAGCTGGCAGCATTTGCCAATTATGAAAAAGTTGAATATTCAGAAATTGTATGCCTCAGGTTTCCATAGCTGTTGCGGCTAAGATACAATAAAAGTTAACGTACGCAGTTGTATCCAGAGGGTCTGAAAGGGTCAAAGAATCGTGGGTTTGCTGATTTTGTCCTGATATGCTGCCACGAAGAGCTCCGTCATTAACGTGTTTTGGCTGTGACAGGTGCCACAGTCTGAGAGTAGCGCAGCGGCCGGTTCGTTCCCCCGCCGGTCCCCTGCAGCCAGTCGGCACGCGCCGCCCCCTCGCGGACGCCGGGCGCGTCCCGGCGCGCGACGTGTGGAGCGGCGCTTGGCTTCCCACGGTTGTTATTTTTTCCGTCGTTTCCGGAGACTTTCCCACCAGAGGGTCACGCGCGGAGGCCGGCCGGCCCCCCATCCCCCGGCGGAGCGCGACCGGCCGGAAAAAGGCGGCAGCGTGGGAACCGCTGCATTTGTATGCGGCCGCCGTGTGACACCACGAAATAGCCTGGCGCAGGCGCAGGCGCACGCGGGGCTCTCACGACCCCGCATTCCTGCGACCGGGGGCCGGGGGCCGAGGAGGTGGGCGCTGGGGGCCGGAGGCCGGGGGCCGGGGGCCGGGGAGGCACTGGGGGCTGCGAGCCGTCTTCGTCCAGCATCCGCCGGGGGTCACGCGGCCCCACAGCGGAGCAGCAGCTGGCTCTGCTGCAGCGAGGCCGACGTTTCGATTCGCCATTCGATGACACGAAGTGCGGGGGAAGCCAAGGCGAAGTGGCTGTAGGACAAGTGGGAAGAAATCGAAAGGACTGATTCAGCACATGGGAAAGTGAAAACCACCTTCACGTCACCATTAACACTCCGCCGTTAGCGCAGACGAGAGAGAGAATAGGTGGACGGTACAAAAACGGAAGTAATTACACATGATGTGTCACTGCCAAGTGACTGCCAAGTAACACCGCTCAATGAAACTTGAACCGTTAATAGAAAAAAAACTACAGTATAGCACACGGTGACTGAAAGAGATAGAACATACACTACTGGCCATTAAAATTGCTACACCAATAAGAAATGCACATGATAAAAGGGTATTCATTGGACAAATATATTATACTAGAACTGGCATGCGATTACATTTTCACGCAGTATGGCTGCATAGATGCTGAGAAATCAATACCCAGAACAACCACCTCTGGTCGTAATAACGGCCTTGATACGCCTGGGCATTGAGTCAAACAGAGCTTGGGTGGCGTGTACAGGTACAGCTTCAACACGATACCACAGTTCATCAAGAGTAGTGACTGGCGTATTGTGACGAGCCAGATGTTTTGAATTATTGAGATATCTGCAGAATGTGCCTGCCAGGGCAGCAGTCGAACATTTTCTGTATCCACAAAGGCCCGTACAGGACCTGCAACATGCGGTCGTGCATTATCCTGCTGAAATGTACGGTTTCGCAGGGATCGAATGAAGGGTAGAGCCAAGGATCGTAACATATCTGAAATGTATCGTCTATTGTTCAAAGTGCCGTCAATGCGAACAACAGGTGACCGAGACGTGTAACCAATGGCACCCCATACCATTACGCCGGGTGATACGCCAGTATGGCGATGACGAATAGACGCTTCCACGCGCGTTCACCGCGATGTCGCCAAACACGGATGCGACCATCATAATGCTGTAAACAGAACCTGGATTCATCCGAAAAAATGACGTTTTGCCATTCGTGCACCCAGGTTCGTCGTTGAGTACACCATCGCAGGCGCTCCTGTCTGTGATGCAGCGTCTAGGGTACCGCAGCCATGGTCTCCGAGCTGATAGTCCATGCTGCTACAAACGTCTCGAACTGTTCGTGCAGATGGTTGTTGTCTTGCAAACGTCCCCATCTGTTGACTCAGGGATCGAGACGTGGCTGCACGATCCGTTACAGCCATGCGGATAAGATGCCTGTCATATCGACTGCTAGTGATACGAGGTCGGTGGGATCCAGCACGGCGTTCCGTATTACCCTCCTAAACCCACCGATTCCATACTCTGCTAACAGTCATTGGATCTCGACCAACCCGAGCAGTAATGTCGCGATACGATAAACCGCAATCGCGATAGGCTACAATCCGACCTTTATCAAAGTCGGAAACGTGATGGTACCCATTTCTCCTCCTTACACGAGGCATCACAACAACGTTTCACAAGGCAACGCCGGTCAACTGGTGTTTGTGTATGAGAAATCGGTTGGAAACTTTCCTCATGCCAGCACGTTGTAAGTGTCGCCACCGGCGCCAACCTTGTGTGAATGCTCTGAAAAGCTAACATTTGCATATCACAGCATCTACTTCCAATCGGTTAAATTTCGCGTCTGTAGCACGTCATCTTCGTGGTGTAGCAATTTTAATGGCCAGTAGTGCATTTCAGTTAGTTATTATAGACAAACTAGAAAAGTTAAGGACACATAGCGGATCTCGCTGGATAGAGGAAGGTTTAGAGTTTTGTGTTCGCACAGACACTATACCAGCTTGAGAATCAATGCGTTGTTCGAGAATCATCGAAAGGGTAGTCCATTTCATTGCACACAAGAGTCAGCAGGTCCCTGTTTAATGAATCGACAGCTTTAATTATTCGGTTTATCTTTAAAGAGTAGCTGCCATTAGTGGGACAAAAACTGTGTATTTTGTATACAACTGCAGAAAAAAACCACAAGGTGTGAGACATGGTTACATGGGAGAGGAGAAGCAATGAACAAGATATTGTTTTCTACCTGTTTCAATCCAACATTGTGGGATGGTGTTAAGATAACGCCGCACCTCAAAGCGAAAGTGAGGCGAGGCACAGTCATGCGTAAAAATGAAATCACTTGAATCTTCGTGAGGTTGAGGAAAAACTAGTTTGGCAGCGCGTCTAGATATGACAGTCCTGTCATAGCTTCCTCATCAAAAAAGAAAGATCCACAAACTTTATGAACAAAACTCATTTTGTTTCGGAGTCTCTTTCATATTCAACGACGATGGCAGCATTGCATGACCCCTAAATTCGCACACTGTGGCGGTATACTTTACCCCATAGATGAAACTTCAAATCGTCGCGAAAGATGAGTCGTCAGGAGAAAGTGTCCTTTATCCTGGAGCACTGACATGCAAAATTCGTACCTTCCGTTATGGTCGCCGAGACGCTTTTGTTGTAGTGACTGCAGTTTTTAAGGCTTCAAATGCAGGCGTCACTTTAGGACACTCCACACCGTTGTTCGAGAAAGCTGAAGTTTCTGGCCTGACCGTTTTGCGGACTTCCGTTGTGCCAGTCATAAATCTACTTGCGCAGAGACGGCTTCATGCTGAATTAACGGCGGAATGCACGTTGCGCTTTAACAATGGCTTGACTTCGCGCGAATTCCAACACAAAAAATGATTTCTCTTGTGGTGTGGTCGCCATGTTGCAGCAAACAAACAACATCGCAGCTGTGTCAAAACTTTGAACCTTCCTCTATCCAGTGAAGTGTGCAATGTGTTTTTATATGTAAATGTGCTTTTATATATAAATTTGCTTCTGTTCTTTCTTTCTTATTCACCCTGTACAGACGGTAACTGAAAGAGTTGTGCAGTCACTAGAACAAAAATAACAATTTTATTGGAAGACAATGATATACACTGAAGTCACCGGGGTAGCCGAGCGGTCTGGGGCGTCTTGTCACGGTCCACGCGGCTTCCCCTGTTTGAGGTTCGAGTCCTCCCTCAGGCATGGGTGTGTGTGTCGACCTTAGCGTAAGTTAGTTTAAGTTAGATTAAGTAGTGTGTAAGCTTAGGGACCGATGACCTCAGCAGTTTGGTCCCATAACCTTAGCACAAATTTCCAGTTTTCCAAGTCACCGCGACTCATGATGGTCCCCTGAACATTATAAACGGCGGGACGTGGGTCTTAATAGGGTGTATGATCACGACAGGCAATGCCTGGCTCTGCAACGAACTCCCGTGCCGACTACAAGTTTGATAGGGAGCTATAGTGGTACGGAGTTCCATACTTCAACCAGCATAGTTGACAACTGCTGGAATATGTCTCCTCACCGCATCCCAAACGTGCTCAGTGGGATTTAAATAGGGGGATGGGCAGGCCAGTCGATTCGCCGAATATCCTCTCGTTCTAGGAGATCCTGTAGCTGCGCTGTTGCACACGGTCGTACAGTTTCGCCTATGAAAATTAAGTCAGCGCCTAATACATCCCTGGAAAGACGCACATATCCCAGGAGTACAGTGTCGCAGTAACTTTTACCAGAGACTGTACCGTGTTCAATGGGCTGGACGTCAGTACATCTTAAAACACAATATCAGCTGGACCACCAAAACGATCTTGCCCGACAATGTTCTTGTATGCGTTAAGTCTTCCCAGCTCTCGCCATATGAGTGTACGTGAAGCATTGTGGAACATGATCGTTTTCTTCTACGTTATGTTGAGCCCGCAGCGTACTATATTTCGGCGTGAGACATTATGAAGATAAATTCTCCAAACCAGCTTCAATAAGGTATTGTTTTTTTAATATTTTACACGAGAGGCATGGTTCGGCTTATTGCCATTATCAAGTGACGTCCAGTTGGGAGTGATCATATTGCAGCTATAGGAAAGTCTTTCTGTCATGTCTCGGTAAGTATAATAGTTCTTGTAGTTATGGAAACATAAAAACACGTAAAACAGTAGTATCAGAAATTGAGTCCGCCTTGATGCAAAACACCTTGTTATTCGTTTATTTCTTTATTATCCCAAACTAGTTTCGGCGACAAATATCACGATCATCAGTGGGGTTTTTTAATCTAAAACATGCAGAAAATGGCTTGGTTGTACAAACACAGGATAACATTATTACATTTTTACAATTCGTCTTTTGAAACATAGTTTTATATTGATACTTTCATACTACCTTATTTATTGTATGTCACAGCATGTTTCAAGCAATTATTGACGCTGTTTGCGACATATTTTCAGTGCTCTTTCTTTTTTTTCTATTGCTGTCTTTTTACTTAGCGAACATCATGTCATCTGGATGTTCGATAAGTATAAAGACGGCAACAGAAAAAAAGAAAGAGCACTGAGCACTGAAAATATGTCGCAAACAGCGCCAATAATTGCTTGAAACATGCTGTAACAAACAATTAATAAGGTAGTATGAAAGTATCAATAGAAAACTATATTTCAAAAGACGAATTGTAAACATGTAAAAATGTAATAATGTTTTACTGTGTTTGTACATCCATACCATTCATTTTCTGCATGTTTTAGATTAAAAAAACCCAGTGATGATGGTGATATTTGTCGCCGCAACTAGTTTGGGATAATAAAGAAATAAACGAATAACAAGGTGTTTTGCATCAAGGCGGACTCAGTTTCTGACATTACTGTTTTTCTATGCAAACATGGACCAAATGGAAGAGTTCCAAGATAATATTATTGTAAAAATACGTTTTTGTCAGATATTTTGACTCTTCACTTTCGACAATTTTTTACTGGCTCGGGTGTTATGGCATGGCGAGGCCTAAAGTTCCACTGGTGTATTGACCTCTGAATCAACGAACACGGCACGCATACGAATCAACGTTATTTTGACGCTATACTCCCTCCCTTGCTGCGCTTTTCAGCGGTGCATTCGGCCCTGAATTCATTTTTATGGACGACCATGCGCAGGTGGAGGAGCTCTTGGAAGGACAGGATTTTCGGCCTGCTCACTCCCCTGATTTAAATATCGTGGAGCACGTGTGGGATGTACGAGGTGCATTCAAGTTCTAAGGCCTCCGATTTTTTTTCTAATTAACTACTCACCCGAAATCGATGAAACTGCCATTACTTCTCGACGTAATCGCCCTGCAGACGTACACATTTTTCACAACGCTGACGCCATGTTTCCATGGCAGCGGCAAAGGCTTCTTTAGGAGTCTGTTTTGACCACTGGAAAATCGCTGAGGCAATAGCAGCACGGCTGGTGAATGTGCGGCCACGGAGAGTGTCTTTCATTGTTGGAAAAAGCCAAAAGTCACTAGGAGACAGGTCAGGTGAGTAGGGAGCATGAGGAATCACTTCAAAGTTGTTATCACGAGGAAACTGTTGCGTAACGTTAGCTCGATGTGCGGGTGCGTTGGCTTGGTGAAACAGCACACGCGCAGCCCTTCCCGGACGTTTTTGTTGCAGTGCAGGAAGGAATTTGTTCTTCAAAACATTTTCGTAGGATGCACCTGTTACCGTAGTGCCCTTTGGAACGCATTGGGTAAGGATTACGCCCTCGCTGTCCCAGAACACGGACACCATCATTTTTGCAGCACTGGCGGTTACCCGAAATTTTTTTGGTGGCGGTGAATCTGTGTGCTTCCACTGAGCTGACTGGCGCTTTGTTTCTGGATTGATAAATGGCATCCACGTCTCATCCATTGTCACAACCGACGAAAAGAAAGTCCCATTCATGCTGTCGTTGCGCGTCAACATTGCTTGGCAACATGCCACACGGGCAGCCATGTGGTCGTCCGTCAGCATTCGTGGCACCCACCTGGATGACACTTTTCGCATTTTCAGGTCGTCATGCAGGATTGTGTGCACAGAACCCACAGAAATGCCAACTCTGGAGGCGATCTGTTCAACAGTCATTCGGCGATCCCCCAAAACAATTCTCTCCACTTTCTCGATCATGTCGTCAGACTGGCTTGTGCGAGCCCGAGGATGTTTCGGTTTGTTGTCACACGATGTTCTGCCTTCATTAAACTGTCGCACCCATGAACGCACTTTCAACACATCCATAACTCCATCACCACATGTCTCCTTCAACTGTCGATGAATTTCAATTGGTTTCACACCGCGCAAATTCAGAAAACGAATGATTGCACGCTGTTCAAGTAAGGAAAACGTCGCCAATTTAAGTATTTAAAACAGTTCTCATTCTCGCCGCTGGCGGTAGAATTCCATCTGCTTTACGGTGCTGCCATCTCTGGGACGTATTGACAATGAACGAGGCCTCATTTTAAAACAATGCGCATGTTTCTATCTCTTTCCAGTCTGGAGAAAAAAATCGGAGGCCTTAGAACTTGAATGCACCTCGTATTCGAGGGACGTATTGCAGCACGTCCACAAGCAGAAACGACCTTCCAGCCATTCTCAACCGCGCTGGTGGAGAACCAGGACTCAAAAATGGAACCTTACTCTCTTCATTTCCCCGTCGTTCAGCTTCTTTAACCTCTCCTCGGGCATGGCACGGAGCTTGAATAGCCTCTTCGGCCCTTTTTTTGAGTTTGCGGTACTTCCTCACCATCATATTCACTTCAAACATTAGGTTTTCTCTCCTGTTATAATACTCATCCCTCCCTTGATCTTCTGTGACTTCCACAATGGGATTAAATCTTCTTGTTTTGAGCGGTAATCATTCTCCACTAATTAACTGGAATGTTCATCCTGTTTCCTTGAATTTTGTCGATATTAAATATATTCGGTTCCTTAATTTCTTAATTTCTAAATCTGTAAGCTCTTGTTCAGCTTTTACTGTTCTTGCAAATTTTATCTCTGTTGCCGATTTGTGACTTTCTTGGTGTTTATTTATAACCAACGACTCACTTCTGTAAACAAAAAGGAAGTGCAGACGCTCAATCAATGTATAGTGGGGATCAGTGAAGTACAATCGAAAGGAGACAAGGACCTCTGGTCAGATGAGTACAGGGTAATATCAACAGCTACAGAAAATGGCATAACAGGAATAGGATTCGTTACGAATAGGAAGGTAGGGCAGAGAGTGAGTTACTGTGTACAGTTCGGTGATAGAGTTGTTCTCATCAGTATCGACAGCAAACCAACATCGATAACAATAGTGTAGGTGTGCATGCCACCGTCGTATGCAGAGGATGAAGAGATAGAGGAAGTAAATAAGGATACTGAACAGGTAATTCAGTTTGTACATGAAGACAAAAATCCAATAGTAATGTGGGACTGGAATGCGTTTTTAAGGGAGAGAGTAGAAGAAAGTGTTACAGGAGAATGTGACCTTGGTAGTACGAACGAGAAAGGAGGAAAACAAGTCGAGTTCTGCCATAAACATCAGCTAGTAAGAGTGAATACTCTGTTGAAGAAGCGGAGGTATATTTGGAAAAGGCCGGCAGAGAACGTAAGATTTCAATTAGGTTGCATCAAAGTCAGGCAAAGATTCCGAAATCAGATATTCGACTGCGTACCGAGGAACAGATATGGATTCAGGTGAAACTTTATTAACGATGAAGAGCAAACTGAACTTTAAGAGACTAGCCAGGAAGAATCAATGCGTAAAGAAGTGGCATGTGGAAGTACTAAGTTCTCTGATGCACAGATACTGCAATAATGAACTTCTCAGTAGGCAGTTCAGTTGAAGAGGAATGGACATCTTTAAAAAGTGCAACTATAGAAGCTGGAAAGAAAATCACGTCCAAGGAAGGTAACTGCAAGAAATCATGGATAACAGAAGTACTTCAGCTGCTCGATGAAAGAAGGAAGTACAAAAAAGTGCAGGGAAATTCAGGAAATAGAAATGCAAGTCACTTAGGAATGAAATAGAAAGGAAGTGCAGGGAAAGTAAGGCGAATGGCTGCATGAAAAATGTGAAGTAATGCAAAAAAAGTGACTGTCGGAAGGACTGACTCAGATCGAGAAAAGTCAAAGCAACCTTCGGTAAAAGTAAAACCAAGGGCGAATTAAGGGAGCAGTGGAAATTCGACTGTTAAATGCAGAGGAGAGAGTACATTAAGCGCCTCTATGAGAGGGAGGACTTGTCTGAAGACGGGAAGGAAGAAGAAACAAGAATCGACAGAGAAGCGATAGGGGATCCAATATTAGAATCAGAATTTAAAAAAGTTTTGGACGACTTAAGGTAAAATAAGGCAGAAGGCATAGATAATATTCCACTATAATTTCTAAAATCGTTGGAGAAAATGGCAACTATTTGGGTGGATGTGTAGGATGTGTAAGACTGGTGATATACCATCATACTTTCGCAAAAACAGCATACGCACAATTCTGAAGATAGCGATAGTCGAAAAGTTGCGAGAATCACCGTACAATCAGCTTAACAGCTCGTGCATCCAAGTTGCTGACAATAGTAATATACAGAAGACTGGAGAAGAAATTTGAGGATCTGGTCGATGACAATCTGTTTGGCTTTAGGAAAGGTAAAGACACCAGAGAGGCAGTGCTAACGTTGAGGTTGATAATGGGAGCAAGACTGAAGAAAATTCAAGACACTGAAAAGTCCCCTTAGAAAAATTAGTGAATTACTGTGCTGGTAAACCCCTTACGTTATCTGATTTTCAAACAGCTGAGCAGAGCTGAACGTACTCAGACATTTCGCTCTTTACTTATTCTGATCAACACTAAACTGACACACAATATTTTTAGCGCAACGCAATCTGACTTTCAATAATCCCTACAAAAGAATGGCCCTGACTAACAATTACCTATACCTTTCATGAATCACTTACCTCACAAAAATCTTCATTACTCGAACTATTGCAATACAACGAACGCCACTACCGCCAGCTAAATAAAAGATTCAAACTACTGAAGGCACTAACTACTGACAGGCATAGTTAGCAAATGAAAGATTTTGATAGAGAACAAACAATGTATTTACCTCAATAGTGTTCAAAAGTCATAATATATATATCAGTTCATGACATCTAGTCTTACAAATTTACTGCCTCTGATGGACACACGTCCAGATCATCCGCTCTCAAAACTCCGCCATCTCTCTCCCCACATCCACCACCGCTGGCGGCTCACCTCCAACTGCGCAACGCTACGCGCTGTTAACAGCCAACTGCCCAACACTACAATAGCAAATTCCAACAATGCCACCCAGCCACAGACTGCACACAGCACAGCCAGTGATTTTCACACAGAGCGCTACTTGGCGTTACCAATATAAAAACCTAAACAGCCTACATACAACACGTTCTGCTTACTCTTCTTCTTCGCTTGCTTATCTTATGACATTTCATGTTACTACCTTAATCTATTTATTCTTTTCTCTTCCTTGGATCTGCCGTCGGTGTTTCTGACCTAGGTCTAAGGCTATTTTGGGTAGCAGTGGTAACTGAAAATTCACTAGGCCTGGCTGCACAAGTATACTTCGGTAGTGGGGCTGCCGCCTCGCGGGCTTCCAACCTGCCCGATCTCCATTTAAGGGTTAATTCCCATAGGGGGGTACTTCCCTACGTCTATGAGTGTCCCCCTCTCCCACGCCCGTCCCCAAACTGAAAGCTGACTGGAAAAGGACGTGGTATGGACAGGCTTACGATAGCAGAAGGGGATCAATAGCCAGTGGTGGCAAACACTTGGCCTTCCCCTTCTGCCAGTCTGGTTTGGGTGACCTTTCTGGTAGCTAAGCAACTGCCGTCATAGCCCTTTTGATCCAGAGCACGCAAATCCTTACGTCCGCATGGGCAGTGCTACGTTAAGGCGTCAAGGCGGCGTCCCCTGAGGTGTTCGCAGTATTTCATAAAGCCCCGAAATGGGCCCCTAGTGGAGGAAATCTATGTCTACATCTACACGGATATTCTGCAAATCACGCTTAAGTGTCTGGTAGAGGCTTCATAATAATACTCTATAATTCCACTCTCGAACGGCGCGAGAAAAAAGCGGACACCTTCGCTAAGTAATCAAAAGTATCCGGACACCCCCAAAAACATACATTGTTTATATTAGGTGCATTGTGCTGCCACCTACTGCCAGGTACTCCATATCAGCTACCTCAGTAGACATTAAACACCTTGGGAGAGTAGAATGGGACGCTCCACGGAAATGACGGACTTCGAACGTGGGCAGATGATTGGGTGTCACTTGTGTCATACGTCTGCAAGCGAGATTTACACACTCCTAAACATACCAGGCCCACTGTTTCCGATGAGATAGTGAAGTGGAAATGTGAAGAGACACACACGTGGCACAAAAGCGTACAGGCCGACCTCGTCTGTTGACTGACAGAGACCGCAGACATTTGAAGAGGGTAGTAACTTGTAATAGGCAGACATCTATCCAGACCATCACACAGGAATTCCAGACTGCATCAGGGTCCACTGCAAGTACTATGACAGTTAGGCGGGAGGTGAGAAAACTTGGATTTAATGGTCGAGCAGCTGCTCATACGCCACACATCACGCTTCGTTTGGTGTAAGGAGCGTAAACATTGGACGATTGAACAGTGGAAAAACGTTGTGTGGAGTAACGAATCACGGTACACAATGTGGCAATCCGATGGCAGGGTGTGGGTATGGCGATCTATCGTCATCTGCCAGCGTGCGTATTGCTAACAGTAAAATTCGGAGGCGGTGGTGTTATGGTGTGGTCGTGTATTTCATGGAGGGGACTTGCAGCCCTTGTCGTTTTGCGTGGCACTATCACAGCACGGGCCTACATTGATGTTTTAAGCACCTTCTTGCTTCCCACTGTTGAAGAGCAATTCGGGGATGGTGACTGCATCTTTCAACACGATCGAGCACCTGTTCATAACGCACGGCCCATGGCGGAGTGGTTACTCGACAATAACATCCCTGTAATGGACTGGCGTACACAGAGTCCTGATCCCAACACCTTTGGGATGTTTTGGAACGCCGAATTCGTGACAGGCCTCACCGACCGACATCGATATCTCTCCTCAGTGTAGCACTCCGTGAAGGACGGGCTGCTATTCCCCAAGAAAGCTTCCAGCACGTGGTTGAATGTATGCCTGCGAGGGTGGAAGCTGTCGCCAAGGATAAGTAAGGGTGGGCCAATACAATACTGAATTCCAGCATTACCGTTGGAGGATGCCTCGAACTTGCAAGTTCGGATGATTTTGATCGCATAGTGTATATACTTCCGTGCGAGCTCTGACATCCATTATTTTATTATGATGATCATTTCTCCCCCCCCATGAACCATGGACCTTGCCGTTGGTGGGGAGGCTTGCGTGCCTCAGCGATACAGATAGCCGTACCGTAGGTGCAACCACAACGGAGGGGTATCTGTTGAGAGGCCAGACAAACGTGTGGTTCCTGAAGAGGGGCAGCAGCCTTTTCAGTAGTTGCAAGGGCAACAGTCTGGATGACTGACTGATCTGGCCTTGTAACAATAACCAAAACGGCCTTGCTGTGCTGGTACTGCGAACGGCTGAAAGCAAGGGGAAACTACAGCCGTAATTTTTCCCGAGGGCATGCAGCTTTACTGTATGATTACATGATGATGGCGTCCTCTTGGGTAAAATATTCCGGAGGTAAAATAGTCCCCCATTCGGATCTCCGGGCGGGGACTACTCAAGAGGATGTCGTTATCAGGAGAAAGAAAACTGGCGTTCTACGGATCGGAGCGTGGAATGTCAGATCCCTTAATCGGGCAGGTAGGTTAGAAAATTTAAAATGGGAAATGGATAGGTTGAAGTTAGATATAGTGGGAATTAGTGAAGTTCGGTGGCAGGAGGAACAAGACTTCTGGTCAGGTGACTACAGGGTTATAAACACAAAATCAAATAGGGGTAATGCAGGAGTAGGTTTAATAATGAATAGGAAAATAGGAATGCGGGTAAGCTACTACAAACAGCATAGTGAACGCATTATTGTGGCCAAGATAGATACGAAGCCCACGCCTACTACAGTAGTACAAGTTTATATGCCAACTAGCTCTGCAGATGACGAAGAAATTGAAGAAATGTATGATGAAATAAAAGAAATTATTCAGATTGTGAAGGGAGACGAAAATTTAATAGTCATGGGTGACTGGAATTCGAGTGTAGGAAAAGGGAGAGAAGGGAACATAGTAGGTGAATATGGATTGGGGGACAGAAATGAGAGAGGAAGCCGCCTGGTCGAATTTTGCACAGAGCACAACATAATCACAACTAACACTTGGTTTAAGAATCATGAAAGAAGGTTGTATACATGGAAGAACCCTGGAGATACTAAAAGGTATCAGATAGATTATATAATGGTAAGACAGAGATTTAGGAACCAGGTTTTAAATTGTAAGACATTTCCAGGGGCAGATATGGACTCTGACCACAATCTATTGGTTATGACCTGTATATTAAAACTGAAGAAACTGCAAAAAGGTGGGAATTTAAGGAGATGGGACCTGGATAAACTAAACGAACCAGAGGTTGTACAGAGGTTCAGGGAGAGGATAAGGGAGCAATTGACAGGAATGGGGGAAATAAATACAGTAGAAGAACAATGGGTAGCTTTGAGGGATGAAGTAGTGAAGGCAGCAGAGGATCAAGTAGGTAAAAAGACGAGGGCTAGTAGAAATCCTTGGGTAACAGAAGAAATATTGAATTTAATTGATGAAAGGAGAAAATATAAAAATGCAGTAAGTGAAACAGGCAAAAAGGAATACAAACGTCTCAAAAATGAGATCGACAGGAAGTGCAAAATGGCTAAGCAGGGATGGCTAGAGGACAAATGTAAGGATGTAGAGGCCTATCTCACTAGGGGTAAGATAGATACTGCCTACAGGAAAATTAAAGAGGCCTTTGGAGATAAGAGAACGACTTGTATGAATATCAAGAGCTCAGATGGAAACCCAGTTGTAAGCAAAGAAGGGAAAGCAGAAAGGTGGAAGGAGTATATAGAGGGTCTATACAAGAGCGATGTACTTGAGGACAATATTATGGAAATGGAAGAGGATGTAGATGAAGATGAAATGGGAGATATGATACTTCGTGAAGAGTTTGACAGAGCACTGAAAGACCTGAGTCGAAACAAGGCCCCCGGAGTAGACAATATTCCATTGGAACTACTGACGGCCGTGGGAGAGCCAGTCCTGACAAAACTCTATCATCTGGTGAGCAAGATGTAGGAAACAGGCGAAATACCCTCAGATTTCAAGAAGAATATAATAATTCCAATCCCAAAGAAAGCAGGTGTTGACAGATGTGAAAATTACCGAACTATCAGCTTAATAAGTCACAGCTGCAAAATACTAACACGAATTCTTTACAGACGAATGGAAAAACTAGTAGAAGCCAACCTCGGGGAAGATCAGTTTGGATTCCGTAGAAACACTGGAACACGTGAGGCAATACTGACCTTACGACTTATCTTAGAAGAAAGATTAAGGAAAGGCAAACCTACGTTTCTAGCATTTGTAGACTTAGAGAAAGCTTTTGACAATGTTGAGTGGAATACTCTCTTTCAAATTCTAAAGGTGGCAGGGGTAAAATACAGGGAGCGAAAGGCTATTTACAATTTGTACAGAAACCAGATGGCAGTTATAAGAGTCGAGGGACATGAAAGGGAAGCAGTGGTTGGGAAGGGAGTAAGACAGGGTTGTAGCCTCTCCCCGATGTTGTTCAATCTGTATATTGAGCAAGCAGTAAAGGAAACAAAAGAAAAATTCGGAGCGGATATTAAAATTCATGGAGAAGAAATAAAAACTTTGAGGTTCGCCGATGACATTGTAATTCTGTCGGAGGCAACAAAGGACTTGGAAGAGCAGTTGAATGGAATGGACAGTGTCTTGAAAGGAGGATATAAGGTGAACATCAACAAAAGCAAAACAAGGATAATGGAAAGAAGTCTAATTAAGTCGGGTGATGCTGAGGGAATTAGATTAGGAAATGAGGCACTTAAAGTAGTAAAGGAGTTTTGCTATTTGGGGAGCAAAATAACTGATGATGGTCGAAGTAGAGAGGATATAAAATGTAGGCTGGCAATGGCAAGGAAAGCGTTTCTGAAGAAGAGAAATTTGTTAACATCCAGTATAGATTTAAGTGTCAGGAAGTCATTTCTGAAAGTATTCGTATGGAGTGTAGCCATGTATGGAAGTGAAACATGGACGATAAATAGTTTGGACAAGAAGAGAATAGAAGCTTTCGAAATGTGGTGCTACAGAAGAATGCTGAAGATTAGATGGGTAGATCACATAACTAATGAGGAAGTATTGAATAGGATTGGGGAGAAGAGAAGTTTGTGGCACAACTTGACCAGAAGAAGGGATCGGTTGGTAGGACATGTTCTGAGGCATCAAGGGATCACCAATTTAGTATTGGAGGGCAGCGTGGAGGGTAAAAATCGTAGAGGGAGACCAAGAGATGATTACACTAAGCAGATTCAGAAGGATGTAGGTTGCAGTAGGTACTGGGAGATGAAAAAGCTTGCACAGGATAGAGTAGCATGGAGAGCTGCATGAAACCAGTCTCAGGACTGAAGACCACAACAATAACAACAGATCATTTCTCCCTATGTAGGTCGGCGTCAACAAAATATTTTCGCATTCGGAGGAGAAAGTTGGTGATTGAAATTTTGTGAGAAGATCCCGCCCTATTGAGAAACGCCTTTGTTCTGATGGTGTCCACTACAAATACTGTATCATGTCCGTAACACCTATTTCGCGATTACAAAACGCGTCTTCCAACTTTCTGGTAAGGATCCTACACTGCTCAGCAATACTCCAAAAGAGGATGGCAAGTGTAGTGTAGGCAGTCTCTTTAGTGGATCTGTCGCATCTTCTAAGTGTTCAATAGTGCCAATAAATCGCAGTCTTTGGTTCGCCTTCCCCGTAACATTTTCTGTGTGTCCTTCCCAATTTAAGTTTTTCGTAATTGTAATTTCTATATATTTAGTTGAATTTACGGCCTTTAGATTTGATTTGTGTATCGTGTAACCGATTCCTCTTACGCTCATGTGGATGGTCTCACACTTTTTATTATTTAGGATCAATCGCCAATTTTCGCACCTTACAAATATGTTTTGTAAATCGTTTTGCAATCTGTTTCGATCTTCTGATGACTTCACTAGGCGGTAAATGACAGCGCTATCTGCAGAGAGCCTAGGACAAGTGCTTAGATCGTCTTCTAAATCGTTTATATAGATAAGAACCAGCAGAGGGCCTGCAATACAACTTTGGGTAACGTCAAACTCGATGACTTTCTGTCAGTTACTATGAACTGTGGCCTCACTGACAGGAAATCACGAATCCAACCGTAACTGAGACGATATTGCGTAAGCGCGCAGTTTGATTACTAGCCGCTTGTGAGGTGCAGTGTAAAAAGCCTTCTGGGAATCTAGAAATACGGAATAAATGTGAAATCCGTTTTCATGTGAGTAAAGAGATAGTTTTGTTTCAGAAGAACGGTATTTTCTAAATCCGTGTTGACTGTGTGTCAATAGACCGTTCTGTTCGAGGTAATTCATAATGTTCGAACACAACATATGTTCCAAAATCCTGCTGCATATCGACGTTAATGATATGGGCCTATAATTTAGTGGATTACTCCTACTACCTTTCTTGAATATCGGTGTGACCTGTACAACTTTCCCGTCTTTGGGTACGGATATTTCGTCCAGCGAACGGTTGTATATGATTGTTAAGTATGGAGCTACTGCATCAGTATACTCTGCAAGGAACCTAATTGGTATACAGTCTTGACTAGGAGACTCGATTTTATTTAGCTATTTAATGGCTTCACTACTCAGGGAATATCTACAAATTTATTCATGTTAGCAGGTGTTCGTGATTCGAATTCTGGAACATTTACTTCGTCTCCTTTGGTGAAAGAATTTCGAAAGGCTATGTTTACTAACTCTGCACTGTCATCGATAGTATTTCCATTGTTATGGCGCACAGAAGGTATTGACTGTCTCTTGCCGCTAGCATACTTTACATACGACCAGAATCTTTTTGGATTTTCTGCCAGGTTTCGAGACAAAGTTTCGTTGTGGAAACTATTATAAGTAATCTTTTACAACCCAACCAGTTGCTCTGCATTCTCAGATGATCACGAGACCATACAAACATATAGGTAACACTGTTTACGGACACTCCTTTCTATCTTTCTCAATATATATGACGAAGCTGCGTTGCTGCCAAAAACGAATTACCACACGTACACTCCAATAGTGGGCTGCGACATGCTGTTCTACCTCTTCTAGCTATATGGTATCATATCGTTGTGCAGACTGCAGAAATTATTTTACCCAACGAATAATTCAGGGTAAACGACTAATCCATGAACAAAATTGCACCATGCTACGATTAATATCCAAGATGTGTTCACAAGTACGTGAGTGATTCGATGAGTTACTAATTAACAGAGGGCACTAATCATTAAATTGATGGTGTCCTGAGGGCTCCACTGCTGGCTGAATGCGTCGCAGGACGCTGGAACATGGTAGGTACGTTCATTAATCTGTGCGACCGTGGAGTATGCTGAAAAAAATCCATTTCCTGCCATAAACTGCAAATATGGTACTCTAAGCAGGCAAATTGTGAAATGTTTCTTGTTTTGACGTCAGTATGCTGTTTGTCACTTGGCGATACGTGTTGATTTCTTATGTGAAGCGACTGCTGGTGGAAAGGATTAAGAAGATTAAGATACAAAAGGCAGTGGCTATTGAGAAGAAAGACCGTGCATTGCCCGTAAAGTTGTTTTATCGTAACGGCAGCAATATCAGCGCTGCACTGCGGGCATGTAGGCGACAGAAACAGCTGCAAAGAGACCACATGCCAATAAATGGGATAAGGAATACGAACAAGAAATTAGAAGTAACAGGTGAACTAAGCAGTGCAGCAGAAAATGGGAGGGGGTCCATTCCCAGGCAGTTGTTGCTGAAGTTGCTGTAGCTATAGCACGTGCAGCACATGCTTCAAATTCTGCAACCAGTGCTAGACCTGTGGCATGGGAATTTTCTCTTCCCCTTGGTGCAGTTCAAATTATTTTGCGGCGCATTTTACACTGGTATCCCTATAAGATTAAGAATGTACACCAAATGAACCCCCAAACTAGGCTTCCCCTTCATTTGTTGGCACGCATGGAAATGGACTACATGTTGCTGAGGGATATTCTTTGGATGGACGGAGTAAATTTTACACTAGACAGTGAATGCACAGAAATGTCGCATATGGGGTTCTGCTTCACCACACATTGTGCAGCACATTTCAGTGCACTCAGCTTATGTCACTGTGTGGTGTTGTTTCACAAGTTCCTTCATTCTCGGTCCGTTTTTATTCTCGGAGACGACACTTCCCGAACCTGTTAGGTTACAACAACATCTGCACATCGGCACTTGCCATGTGAAAGGTTTTCTTCAAGAAACCTTTGGTAATGACAGCATCATCTCTATGTAATTTTAAAAGTGTCACCTTCCAGATCCCCTGACCTGAATCCATGATTTCTGATTGTGGGGATATCTGAAAGATCACGTGCAGCAGGGATGTATCCGGACTCTTCCTGATCGGATATGCTGCGAGGAACTACCGACCTCGCCATGTAATGGATGCAGCATGTTGCTGAGTCAGTAGACAACGTTAAGCGCATGTTGTAACTTGTGACCAATTCCAATAAATGTGCCCCTTTTCCTGCACCCACACCACATTTTTACTGCTTATAGCACCATATTTTCACCTCCTGTCAGAAGGTAGAACTATTATTTACTTGTTTTTCCAGTATACTCCGTGAGTGCACTGATTAATAAACATAGTTACGATGCTTCAGCTTCCTGTGATATATAAAGGCCCGCACTGTAGCACCCTGAATACCGTCAGTTTAATTATAACCATTTGGTAAAATTAAGTATGCTGCACAGGAAAGCGAACGTTCCACAGAAGCGAGACATCGAAACCATCTTGCTGGAAAATGAATTTCTCTGGCTCCTCTTCTTCCAACTGAGGGAAGAGCCATTGCTCTAGTGTATCAAGGTAAGAAGTGCCAGTTACAGTAGTTTCACCAAAAAAGAAAGGGCCATAAACTTTCCGCCGCGATATGGCACAAAAAACAGTCACTTTAGGGGAATCTCGTAGCATTTGTCCACCTTCTGAGGATTTTCTGAGCTCCAGATGCGAGTGTTAACATGTCCACTAAGGTAAAAGGTCGATTCATCACTGAAGACAACATGATCCAGAAAATCTTCATCGTCATGAAACTACGTTTCGTTTGCGAAGTTGGCACGTAATCCATGGTCTGCCGGCTTTAGAGCCTGTAATAACTGTAAACGGTAAGGGCGTAGTTGTACGCGTTTTCTTAAAACTTTCCAGACAGTTGTAGCATTTGTCCACCTTCTGAGGATTTTCTGAGCTCCAGATGCGAGTGTTAAAATGTCCACTAAGGTGAAAGGTCGATTCATCACTGAAGACAACATGATCCAGAAAAGCTTCATCGTCATGAAACTACGTTTCGTTTGCGAAGTTGGCACGTAATCCATGGTCTGCCGGCTTTAGAGCCTGTAATAACTGTAAACGGCGTAGTTGTACGCGTTTTCTTAAGACTTTCCAGACAGTTGACACGGGAACTTGTAATTCACGACTAGCCTTACGGATTGATTTCTTTGGGCTACGAGTGAACGACTCTCTCACTCGCTCAACAGTCTCTTCACTGACTCTTGGTCGTCCTGTGCTCTTCCCTTTACAAAGGCAGCTGGTATCTTCAGATTGGTGATACCATCTACGAATGTTTATCATCACTTGGAGGATCAGAACCGAACTTCAGCCTGAACGCACGTTGCACAGTGACTACAGATTCGGTCTTTGCAAACTGCAAAATGCAAAACGCTTTCTGTTCATTAGCCGCCATCTTCACTACTATCGCTGTCTAGCGGATTGCGGCGGGAACATTGCACGCTGCGCATGCGCACTGGTGCCAAACACAACTGTTTGAGTTGCTCTTTCATTTGACATATCATTTATAATTGTAATTTTAATGTAATAAATATTATGAAGCGTTAAAATCCCAATAATCATTTATGAACACCCTGTATAATGACGAGAAACTATAATTGGTCGCAGAATTAGCGAGGGAAGGAAAATGCAGAGAGAAAGGCAGTAAATAAGGATAGAATAAGAGGGAAGAAAATAACTTCGATGGTACTAGAGAGAGATGCAGAGGGAAAATGTGGGGGAAGACAGAGATTGTAATATATAACACGAATACACTGATGGGCCCAAACATTATGACCGTCTACTTAAAAGTGTGTTGGTCTGCCTCTGCAACACAATTCAGCAGTGATTCTGCGTGCCACGAGTTCCAAAAGTACTTGAAAAGTTTCCAGAGGCTTGTAGCACCAGATGTCTCCCAACCAGGTCACACACTTCCCGCAATTTACGGGCAGTTGGTTTGTGTGAGCGGAGCTGGCATCCGGCATCCGATAGCGTCTCAGCTGGGTTTGATCGGATTCAGATAAGCCGAATTTGATGGCCAAGGCAGTAACATGAGTTCACTATCATGCTCGTCAAACCATTGTTGCACTATTCTGGTCTTGTTACAGCGACAGTTACCCTGCTGGAAGGGGGAAACCGTCATGCATGAGAGGTTACAGCTGGTCTCCAATAATGTTCATGTAGTCCACATCCGTTATGGTGCCTTCGGTCACTACTGCAGGTTCCATGGAATGTCCCCCACAACATAGCACTGGCCCCACCGGCAGCCGTTTGTCTGGATGACGACGTGGCTGGACACGAGCATCGATCTGGTTTACTGGATTCATCCGACCAGGCGACACGATTCCATTTATCTGCGGTCCAATCTCTATGATCCCGTGCGCACTGTAATCATAACTGACGATGTTGTTTGGCCAACATCGGAACACATGGGGGTCCTCTGCTGCGAAACACCATGTTCAACACTGTGCGCTGAACGGTGTATGACAATAGGGTTTAAGGACCCCCCCCCTCCCCCACACCATGGTTGGTTCGTTGATCTGGGGGAGGAGACAAAACAGCGAGGTCATCGGTCCCATCGGGTGAGATAAGGATGGGGAAGGAAATCGGCCGTGCCCTTTCAAAGGAACTATCCAAGAATTTGCCCGAAGCAATTTAGGGAAATTGCGGAAAACCTAAGTCCGGACGAGGGTCTGAACCGTGGTCCTCCCGAATGCGAGTCCTGTGTCTCACACCATGCTTCCAAGGATTGTATGAGTCTTGAAACCGTTACTCCCTTTCATCAGGTCGTCTACCAACACTGTGGTTACGACCGCACAACAAAAGCAAGACTATTGCCTGAAAACCACAGAATGGTGCTCAATGTCACAATTGACGCTGACGCTACACGTGCAGTCTTTGTTTGCCGATGTACTGTGTCAGTGATAAACGATGCACAGCAACTCGAGATCTCAAACCAGCTTCCAGCAATCTTTTCCCGACGGTTCGTGGCGAAACTGTGCCCGTAGCCTTTGCCTTGATTTCAGCTGTCGTCAGCTGTCTATTCGCCAGGGACAGTCGAAAAACCCTACGAATTTCTCACTGTGTAGTCCCACTGGAAGGGCCCCATACTAGTCTTTTTGCCACTGTTGTCCTGGGTAAATCTCGAAACCAACGTTTTGCAATCATTGCACTACAGTCAATTGTCTCTGCCATCTGTCGATCAATATCTACGTATACTACTAAATTAAAGTGCTCCGTAGTGTTTCTCTCTCTCTAAGTCAAGACCTAATCTTAGGAACTATTGCAGCAATCTGGTACGGTTTTCGCTAACAGACAGATACCGCTTGAATATAATTAAAGTGCAGCTACTCAAAGAGGTCCAGTGTGGGCTGCAATTATCGTCTGGCAGTGGAACTTGGTAAATATTCTAACACTTGAATGCAAAACTGACTCACACTGAAAAAAAAATAGTTCCAGTTTTGGTCAGCAGGCGCAAATCTGGCACTGTGAATGATAGAAAGATGAGTACAAATGTTTTCATATGTAGTGGATTAGGAATGGGATGTGGGCAGAAAAGATAAAATTAGTGAGAAAGGCGTAATGTTGATTTCATTAATAACTGCCGTTTACACAGTTTGTTCAGAATGAGTACCGGAGACGTTGACGAGATGCTGTATCCATAAAACGACGCGTCAACTGTTGTTCGCAGCTGTTCCGGTGGAATTTGAGCAACGTGTTCCTGTATACTGGCCTTCAGATTAGGCAGAGACCGAACGTGATAAACGCGTTCGACAACAGTCCCAGAGACAGACGATGTTGCAGGACATGCATCTGAAAAATCTCTGGCGATGAAACGTTCGTGGAAGTTGCATTAAGCAGACCTTTCACAGGGAGAGCGGCATGAAGTGTTGCTACGTCTTGCATGAAAACAGTGGTTTCCACACATTGGCGCTATTCCAAATCAGGAATTACATGCTGTACAAAGAGGTCTCGGGAACGTGCAGACGTCGCAGTACATCTGACAGGCGCACTGGTGTCCAGAATTAAAGCAACAAACGGACATTTTTGCAAGGTTTCGTTATTTTGCCACAAAACAGTATAAACAGGTTATAGTAAAGTAGAAACAATGTAACGAATACAGAACGTAATCAACTGCAATATATATAACGATAGACAAAAATGTTCTTCGTTCTTTTCCAATTTAACAGATTTGCACACACACATTCTGAAAACTGCACCAATACAGGCCTGACAACGATGGGACATGCTGTGAATGATGTCATCAATTTCATGTTGAGACATTAACACCCAGTCTTCCTGCAGAGGTGCCCACAAGTCTTGGAGAGTGGTTGATGGCTGCTGACGTGATGCAACCCGTCTCCGTCGTGCATCTCAGAGATACACTATGGGATTCAAATCGGGAGAGCGAGCAGGCCACACCAGGCATGCAGTGTCTTCCGTTTCCGAAAAAACATCAACCACCCATGCTCCAGCAGGTCGAGCATTGTCGTCCATCAATACGATCTGTGGGCCCACAGTACCTCGCAATAACCGCGGATGAGATCCCAAGATCTCCTCACGATACCTCACAGCAGTTAAACCTTGCTGATTCACCCATATAGTTTCATGAAGAGGTGTTAGAGTTCTCAACATAATCTCTGCCCGTACCATTAGGGATCCTCCTCGATATCGGTCTCCTTCCACAATGTTTGGATCCCAAAACCGTGTTCATGTGACCTCCGTCGAGAATCGCTCTCCACACAAAATCTGGACTCATCTGTGAAAAGAACATTGGACCACACTTCGACTGTCACGGTGACATGCTGACGGCTTCATTTTAAACGTTCTCTTTCGTGAAGACACGCCAGAGGTCAACAGACGTCAGGTCTCCAACAATAAAGACCACTCTGCTGAAGCCTTTTGTACACCGTTTGCCTCGATACAACACGTCCAGGGGATGCTGTGAGGTCAGATGCCAGTTGCACTGCAGTACTAACTCGGTATCGTCCTGCCCATACAGTCAAATAACGGTCCATTCTTTCCGTTGTGACACATGGTCGGCATTGTCCTGGTCTCCTGCATACTGTTTCGGTCTCTGTAAACTGTCGCCTCATCCGAGGAACAACAGAACGATTCACATTAAGCCATCGGGCCACATCAGCTTGCGACTCTCCTGCTTTCACTCTTCCCATGCCCATTTCCCACCCCCCCCCCCCCCCCCGCCACCACCAGCATGGAGTCTGTAGGCGTCTTCCCTGTGCCATACTGTGTACACAGTGGTTGTGGATGTGAGACTATCCTGCAAACACTATCCTGCTTAATAGGTATCCTGACGTCACTGCTGGCATGGTTGCCCGCTGATCAGAATGCCATATTCCGTGCAGAACACAGTCGTAACATCTGTTGACAGTTTCTATGATTATATCGTGAATGAGACACATCGTGAATTGCTTTAATTTTGGACACCAGTTTATTCTCTTCAAAGAAGAACTGACCGAGAATAAAGATGCTTATGACTCTACAGGCGAAGTACCCTCAGACTTCAAGAAGAATATAATAATTCCAATCCCAAAGAAGCAGGTGTTGACAGATGTGAAAATTAGCGAACTATCAGATTAATAAGTCACAGCTGCAAAATAATAACACGAATTCTTTACAGACGAATGGAAAAACTGGTAGAAGCCGACCTCTGGGAAGATCAGTTTGGATTCCTTAGAAATATTGGAACACGTGAGGCAATACTGACCCTACGACTTATCTTAGAAAATAGATCAAGGAAAGGCAAACCTACGTTTCTAGACTTTATAGACTTAGAGAAAGCTTTTGGCAATGTTGACTAGAATAAGCTCTTTCAAATTCTACAGATGGCAAGGGTAAAATACAGGGAGCGAAAGGCTGTTTACAATTTGTACAGAAAACAGATGGCAGTTATAAGAGTCGAGGGGCATGAAAGGGAAGCAGCGGTTGGGAAGGGAGTGAGACACGGCTGTAGCATCTCCCAGATGTTATTCAATCTGTATATTGAGCAAGTAGTAAAGGAAACAAAAGAAAAATTCGGAGTAGGTATTAAAATCTATGGAGAAGAAATAAAAACTTTGAGGTTCGCCGATGACATTGTAATTCTGTCAGAGACAGCAAGGGCTGGAAGAGCAGTTGAACGGAATGGACAGTGTCTTGAAAGGAGGATATAAGATGAACATCAACAAAAGCAAAACGAGGATAATGGAATGTAGTGGAATTAAGTCAGGTGATGCTGAGGGAATTAGATTAGGAAATGAGGCACTTAAAGTAGTAAAGGAGTTTTGCTATTTGGGGAGCAAAATAACTCATGATGGTCGAAGTAGAGAGGATATAAAATGTAGACTTACAATGGCAAGCGAAGCGTTTCTGAAGAAGAGAAATTTGTTAACATCGAGTATGGATTTAAGTGTCAGGAAGACGTTTCTGAAAGTATTTCTATGGAGTGTAGCCACGTATGGAAGTGAAACATGGATGATAAATAGTTTCGACAAGAAGAGAATAGAAGCTTTCGAAATGTGGTGCTACAGAGGAATGCTGAAGATTAGATGGGTAGATCACATAACTGCTGAGGAAGTATCGAATAGAATTGGGGAGAAGAGGAGTTTGTGGTACAACTTGACAAGAAGAAGGGACCGGTTGGTAGGACATGTTCTGAGGCATCAAGGAATCACAAATTTATCATTGGAGGGCAGCGTGGAGGGTAAAAATCGTAGAGGGAGGCCAAGAGATGAATACATTAAGCAGATTCAGAAGGATGTAGGTTGCAGTAAGTACTGGGAGATGAAGAAGCTTGCACAGGATAGAGTAGCATGGAGAGCTGCATCAAAGCAGTCTCAGGACCACAACAACAACAACAACATGACTCTACACCACACAGTCACATACGGCAAGTGCTATGGCTCTCTGTGCACAACATGCGGTTAAACAATTCCCCAAATTCACTACAACCTCTGGTGTAAAATGTGCCTCGTCACTCCATAGCACATTGGGCGGCACATGTCAACAACTTCGATCCGTGCCAGAAACTGAAGAGCAAATTCAGAACGTTGCTGCGAATCACGAGATTTCAGTTGCTGCTCTATCTGGATCTTGTTCTTGTGCTAGTGTAAAATAGATCGCTGATGCGCTGACCATGGATGGACAATTCTCTTGGTACTGCACGAGCATTGCACGGGGCACGTGATGCACGGTCAGGTAGAACAACAGCGCCCTCTTCAATAACTTCCACCGGGATAGGACACTTTCCTCTTCCAGGCGCCACACCAAGTTCACTGCTGTTTTCAAATTTCGTTGTCATTTTCATTGAACCATTTAATGACATCGCGCTTCTGCTCGGACCTTTCAGTCGGTGATACTCTCTATACGCAGCACAGTAGTTCCTGCTGTTCAGAAAAAGTTTGACAAACAGCACACGATCTCTCTTGCCAATAGCCATACTGTTCACTTACGTCATGGCTTGTCAAGGGACACTGGAAGTCATACCGTCATAAAAACAGTGTACAGCACCGGATATGCGCCTGGTGGCCAAAATTGGAACAAATTAGTTTTCCATCGTAAATCGGCTCCCCGTTGACGTATTAGCACATATATAAAGTTTGGCTGCCATACAATAATTACAGTCCACACTGGAACACTTTCTGTAGCTGCACTTTAATTATAAGCAGCCGGTACTAACGAGGAAAGATCGGTTGTAAAATTTATTACCAACATGGCAGACAAATTGTCCGTCCATAGATACTGCTACAAAGGGAAGCCGGAGAAAGAGCGTTAGTGCATGCTGATTGCAGAGTACGGAAAAATTAAGAGCCAATAAATTTCAAGATGTGGGTGGGGTATTAAAGAAGAACGGCTGTGACGGGAAGGTTAATAAACTCAGGGCAAGGAAGACGGGGATGACCTTCCGATCGACTACAGATATGTACAATAAGAGCTTATCTTCTCTCAAGCAAAGTTACAATGGTATGTTACAGTAAACCAGAAGATTTTTACACAGCCATATTCTTGGATTGGAATAAAACAGCTCAAATTGAAAACACGGAAAAGAAGGAGAGGAACGTAGGAAGAAAAACATTGGGACCAATAAAACAGAACGGTGAATACAGGGGCAGGAATAACAAAGGTCTGTAGAACAAAAATGAACAACCGAATGCAGCGATGAGAAAACGGACATCTGACTCAAAAGTACGAAAACAGGATGTGCAAGAGAACTTTTGAAGGCGAATGAAAACCTCCCTGGTGAAAGCTGCTCCAAGAAATCAGCTCAAAGGCATGAAATAAGCACATCAAAAAAAGTTTACATCATCTTGGTTCCGAGAACTCCGGAACCTGTATAGAAAAATGGAACAGAGATCAACAAAAACATCATTTCCGCCCTCTTTATTGCTCATGAAAACCACACATTACATGTTTCACCACCATACAGCGAGACCTTCAGAGGTGGTAGTCCAGATTGCTGTACACACTGGTACCTCTGATACCCATTAGCACGTCCTCTTGCATCGACGCATGCCTGTGTTTATCGTGGCATACTATACACAAGTTCATCAAGGCACTGTTGGTCCAGATTGTCCCACTCCTCAACGTTGATTCAGAGTAGATCCCTCAGAGTGGTTGGTGGGTCACGTCGTCCATAAACAGCCCTTTTCAATCTATCCCAAGCATGTTGGATAGGTTTCATGTCTCGGGAACATGCTGGCCACTCTAGTCGAGCGATGTCGTTATTCTGATGGAAGTCATTCACAAGCTGTGAATGATGGGGGGGGGAGGGGGGGGGGGGTGAATTGTCGTCCATGAAGGCGAATGCCTCGCCAATATGCAGCCGATATGGGTGCACTATCGGTCGGAGGATGGCATTCATGTATCATACAGCCGTTACGGCGCCTTCCGTGACCACCAGCGGCGTACGTCGGCACAACATAATGCGATCCCAAAACATCGCGAACCTCCAGCTTGCCGCACTCGCTGGACAGTGTGTCTAAGGCGTTCAGCCTGACCGGGTTGCCTCCGAACGATTGTGTGGTTGAAGGCAAATGCGACACTCTGCGGTGAAGAGAATGTTACGCCAATCCTGAGCGGTCCATTTGGCAGTTTGTTGGGCCTGTCTGTACCACGCTGCATGGTGTCGTTGTTACAAAGATGGACCTCGCCATTGACGTTGGAAGTGAATTTGCGCATCATGCAGCCTATTGCACACAGTTTGAGTTGTAACATGACGTCCTGTGGCTGCATGAAAAAGCATTATTCAACATGGCGGCGTTGCTGTCAGGGTTCCTCCGAGCCATAATCCGTAGAAAGCGGTCATCCGCTGCAGTAGCAGCCCTTGAGTGACTGAGCGAGGCATGTCATCGACAGTTCCTGTCTCTCTGTACCTCCTCCACGTCCGAACAAGATAGCTTTTGTTCTTTCCGAGATGCCTGGACACTTCCCTTGTTGAGAGCCCTTCCTGACACAAAGTAACAATGCGGACACGATCAAACACGGTACTGACCATCTAGGCATGGCTGAACTACAGACAACATGAGCCGTGTACTTCCTTCCTGGTGGAATGACTGAGACTAATTGGCCGTCGGACCTCCTCCGTCTAATAGGCGTTGCTCATGCATGGATGTTCACATCTTTGGGCGGGTTTAGTGACAGGTCTGAATAGCTAAAGGGACTATGTCTGTAATAAATATCCTCAGTCAATGTATGTCTTCAAGAGTTCTGGGAACCGGGGTGATGCAAAACTTTTTTCGGTGTTTGTATTAAGGCACATGCAATTCTGAACTGAGATACATTTCAAAAGAACGTTTTAGATTCCCATATCCAGCAAAAACCAAAAATTAGAACTGGAGCAAAGTAGAAATCCGGAAATACTTTTTGAATGAAAAATGATTGAATAAAGCAGAAGTTAAATGAAGAGCAGTTATTTACACGGTATGTAGGAAGATCAGCTCAAGTGAAGAAGATACTGATGCTGGTCTCTCTATAACTTTTACCATGTACATTTCACCTAGGTATCATGAAAATTATTACCTGAGATATTAACACGTGTCCTCCCGCCCTGTCCAGTCTTGTAGTTAGGTTTTCCCTTTCTCGTGATTCAGGCGAGTTATCACTACTCTAGCTTTTCAGTTTCAACAGGCTTTGCTGTCTTCTTCAAGTCTTATACATCTTTCTGTATTAAAATATATTCATTTTACGCTGAACCTCACGCACAAGATGTGCATGAGGTTTAGCATAAAATGAACATGTTTTACTACAGAAAGGTATTTAAGACCTGAAGAAGACAGCAAAGTCTGTTGAAACCGACTGTCTTAAATAAAAAATAAATTATGCGATCTTGGCTTCTGAATGGTTTTTAACAATCTGGGATATGTTCTATCGGAAAATTGTTCGTTTTGGTCCTCCTGCATCCACTGAGAATGCTTCGTGGACATGTCCACAAACGGTGTCGCAGTATGCTTCTCAGTAACATGCCTTGTCGGTCTTCGATACGCTGTCATGATTTCTAGAGCCTCTCATTGCAGCACGTGACTGTTTCACACCATACCGAATTCTCACGGTCAAGTGCATCTACAGTCCTCTAATTTGAATCATTTGTGTATTGTCTGTCGCTATTCTATGGAAGAAATTTCAATGTACTCAGTTGTCTCCTTGATGCAATTTTCACATTCACTAGTGTACTTTGAATGCCTTGCACTGCTTTATAGTTTAACCTGTGAGTTCATAAGACACTATAAGCACCGTTTTTAATTCCCTGAAAAATTACTTCTTTACACAGGGTGTAACTAAATTATTCGTCCAAATGAATAGAGGAGATAGAGAACATCAAAACAAATATATTTCGATAAAGAACATGTTTCTCTCAAGTCAGCTTGAAATGTAAGCGAACATTTCGTTAGTGGTACTGACGTAAACTGTCGTGTCGGTATCGCTGACTGGGATCGAGTAGTGACATTCAAAGATCCACAATTTTCATGTTTGAGCACATGTCGTTTCTCCCATCCCGTCTCAAACGACGGAGATATCTTATTTTCGTTGAATATCATTGCCGGAAGTGCCTCTGAATGTTAGTCAAAGAATGTAATTCTAGCACGATGAGGCGCCAATCCACATCAGGATTTCTGTGATGAATCATCTGAGAGCCGCTTTTGGGAATCGACCATGCGGCCTGGTCATCCAGATCATCTGACCTAACGTGTTTGGGGCTATATTAAACAACTGGTGTATGAAGCCGTTATGGAAAGAGAAGGAGGGCTCGTTGCTGGAATTGCCGTCACTGCTTGTACTATTGTGCACATGCCATGAATCTTTGAACGGACATGACAATCAATGCACGTTCATGACTGGGGGTTTGAGGGCTTCTGCTGTTCACGTATGTAATAAAATGGAACACCTATAGCCGCCCTTACAATGCTATTTCTTGTATGGCTACAAGTTTCGGTGCCGCAGTACATCATCTTCAGGCCTTAACTGATGCTGAAGGGGTTAACTCCAATCGTATACACGATTCTTCAGTAGCCAAGAAGGAAGTTGATGGTTGGAGACACAACAACGTTGTTACAGATAGTCTGCGAAAACCAGTTCAGCGAAAACCAGTTCACAGATGTTGGTCACTGATAAATACGATTGGAGTTAACACTCTCACCGCTAGTTAAAGGCTGAAGATGTACTGAAGCACTGAAGCAGGTAGCCCTATAGTGAATAGCATTGTAAGGATGGGCTAGGAATTACGTTTTATTACGCAGCAGTCAATGGTCCGACGATGGACTGCTTGCATGCGTGCCAGTGGTTCCGCATTTGAGTAGTTCCTGTGGCTTCCACTGTTTTAATTAGCGTGCTAAACAACCGTCTGTGTAAATCGACCCCAGCATCAGAAATCGCCATCAGGTCTCATAAATAAGTATATTCCCAGAATGAGATTTTCACTCTGCAGCGGAGCGTGTGCTGATATGAAAGTTCCTAGCAGATTAAAACTGTGTGTCGGACAGAGATTCGAACTCGGGACCTTTGCCTTTCGCGGGCAAGTGCTCTACCATCTGAGCTATCCGAGTACGACTCACGACCCGTCCTCACAGCTCCACTTCTACCTTTCAAACTTCACAGAAGCTCTCCAGCGAAACTAGCAGAACTAGCACTCCTGGAAGAAAGGATATTGGGGAGACTTGGCTTAACCACAGAGTAGGGAAAGCTTCCAGAATGAGATTTTCAGTCTGCAGCGGAGTGTGCGCTGATATGAAACTTTCTGGCAGAGCAATTACCCACCCGGCGAAAGGCAAAGGTCCCGAGTTCGAATCTCGGTCCGGCACATAGTTTTAATCTGCCAGGAAGTTTCAGTAAGTGTATTCTCTACGTCCAGTATAAATTTGAACAAATAGCTGGAACACCCTGTATAAAGGCTGGCTCCTTGAAGATGTTACAAAATTTCAAGGATGGTGGAGATGGGTAAATGTATCAATCTGAGATAAGAGATCCTGCTCCGGGAACAACCGACTCGAAAGTTATACGCGACAATCTGATACTTGTGACAGTGGAATACATGTACCGGTACCGCTGTTGCTAAGACTTTAAGGCAGGATGCTTTCAGAGGTGGTGGTACATACCAAAAAAAAATTTCTAGTTAACATGGGCTGTAAAATGCATACCTTAAGAGCTGTGAGCACTTGTTCATCTTCACTGCTATGAAACGCATCCCTTATACTGAACAAGTGCCCATAGATCTGAAGTTATGCATTTTAAAGTGCTTGCAGTAGAAGAGATGAGATTATCGATGCCGAAGAGGAACAAGTTCTCATAGCACTAAAGGTATGTACAGGGTGATTCAAAAAGAATACCACAACTTTAGGAATTTAAAACTCTGCAACGGCAAAAGGCAGAGCTAAGCACTATCTGTCGGCGAATTAAGGGAGCTACAAAGTTTCATTTAGTTGTACATTTGTTCGCTTGAGGCGCTGTTGACTAGGCGTCAGCGTCAGTTGATGCTAAGATGGCGACCGCTCAACAGAAAGCTTTTTGTGTTATTGAGTACGGCAGAAGTGAATCGACGACAGTTGTTCAGCGTGCATTTCGAACGAAGTATGGTGTTAAACCTCCTGATAGGTGGTGTATTAAACGTTGGTATAAACAGTTTACAGAGAATGGGTGTTTGTGCAAAGGGAAAAGTTCTGGACGGCCGAGAACGAGTGATGAAAATGTAGCACGCATCCAGCAAGCATTTGTTCGCAGCCCAGGAAAATCGACTCGCAGAGCTAGCAGAGAGCTGCAAATTCCACAATCAACTGTATGGAGAGTCCTACGAAAAAGGTTAGTTATGAAACCTTATCCCGAGACGATGGATCGGCCGCCAGGCAGCCCGTGACAGAGCACTTCATCACTGGCCTCCAAGAAGCCCTGATCTTACCCCCTGCGATTTTTTCTTATGGGGGTATGTTAAGGATATGGTGTTTCGGCCACCTCTCCCAGCCACCATTGATGATTTGAAACGAGAAATAACAGCAGCTATCCAAACTGTTACGCCTGATATGCTACAGAGAGTGTGGAACGAGTTGGAGTATCGGGTTGATATTGCTCGAGTGTCTGAAGGGGGCCATATTGAACATCTTTGAACTTGTTTTTGAGTGAAAAAATACCTTTTTAAATACTCTTTGTAATGATGTATAACAGAAGGTTATATTATGTTTCTTTCATTAAATACACATTTTTAAAGTTGTGGTATTCTTTTTGAATCACCCTGTATTTTAAAGCCCATGTTTATTAATTTTTTTGTCCGTGCTACTACCTCTGAAAGTTAGCAACAACAATACCGGTACATGTATTGGAACGTCAGAAGTATCAGAACGATGTTCAATTATAACTTTGGACTCACTCTTTCCCATACCAGGCTTCCTTACCTCAAATTGATATATTTACCCTTCTCCATGATCCCTGAAACTTGTAACTCCATCACTTAATCGGCCTTTAGAATCCGACCCATATGTAAATAAACGCAACTTGACTTTGTTTTTAAATTTCGTCGTGACAAGAACTTTCTCATAGGGCAACGGAATAATGAAAGGGGTTATTTAACACAAGTTAAACCAAGATAAAATAGAAAATATAATCCTTACAGAAGATCTCATGCAGCTGCTCACTATATGCGTGTATATATTCCACCTTAAAGGTGTAATTCGTGTGATGCAAATGTGTTTGTGTACTCTGTGTCCTTCAACAGCTATTAGTTGGAAAAATCTGAGCTAGTGTGATAACAGAATTCTGTTTCGTAGTCTCAGTCTCCGTAAGCATGTGTCTTGAAGTTCCGCAGCAACACGAACGCACGTGCATTGCTGACAATCATTTTAAATATAAATTCCAGCACAGTGGAAGTCAATTTATTCCCTCTCGGCTTTGAAGGTACTTAAAGCGAACGTAGTACGTTCGAAAACGTAGGTTTTAAGTAAACACATATAGAGATATGGAACACGTAAAACATTAACACGAATGAAGTTTAGGGGATTTAAAAATAATTTCTTAAGAATCCAAAATAACATGCATACTTAATACATTGTTCAGAAATGTCATGTATCATAAAAATTCAACTCAGTTTACACGTGTCTTTATTCGACCATCCGTACACAACGAATAAAGAAAACCACTAAGGCCTGAAATATTATTTGATGAATGGCAGAGCAACCCGGATGACTAAATAAAGATGTTTATTTCCTCGTGTTCTAAAGAAGTTATGAATTCTAAGAGAGATCTAATGTTGCCCACGTTAACCACGAGTGCAAAGTACCTCACGGAATGAAGTCTAATGTTCCATAATCTGGAAAGGATATAACATACAATGACGTCAGGGCAGCACAAGCAAACAACCCACAACCATCTCATCGTAATTCAGAACGAAGTCGCTTCAGCGTGCCCACTTCATTATCACTAGACAAACAATCTATTCTAAACAGATACGTTCTCACGGTGTCCAGACGAGAATGACCGCATGGCCCATGGCCCTCGATAGTTGATTCTGCTTCCTCCCCCCCCCCTGCTCCCCCGCCCCCCCCCCCCCCCCCCCCCACACACACAAGCTGTTCTATTCGCTGTCACGTTAATGTTCAGACGTCTTGCTAAGACATGCCTTATAGCAGGGCAAGGTGATGAGCGTAAACCTGCGAGCGGAAGTACATACTCCTCCATCGCCACGGAGAATACGGTGGGGAACCGTGTGGTGACTTGTACAAATGAGGAAATCAGTCCTGGGGGAAATTCCTGCAGATATTTAGAATATCTTATATTTCCTGTTGCGTCACAGATAAATTACTTTAAGCTGTAGATCAGAGCCAGCTGTCTACGACAGACTTCTTTACTTCCCCGTCCAGTTGCATTAAGAATCCTGATTTATTTTCCAACATGATTGGCATTCCATCTGTAGACAAACTAATAATGACAAACCAATATTTTCTACCCTTTCTTGAACGCTACTAAGAATGTAACAACCAGCAGTGCGGCTGCGATATCTACATTTCTATAGAGCGTTAAAGAATACGTATTAAACTCTTTACAAAGATTTTCAAGCTGGCTGCGAACGTCATCTGCCATAACCTGCGGGTGGCGTGATTATCACAACTGCACCACGCGTAAGTGTTCTGTCCGAAGTGGACTTAAATATTCAGATGCAGTTATCAACCATTGATTCGTTAAATCACCATTCTTCACACGCCTCGAGGCCTACAAGTAGTGCATTTTTGTAGCTCATCCAAACGGCAGATTCAGTTGATATTCCTTCTTCTTCTTCTTCTTCCTCCTGTTCAGAGAGCTTCCTTTTAACTTATAAAACCTATGCGAGACGTTCAGGTCTTTCAGATTTTCCTTTTCTGTATCTTTTGCGGGTAAGACATGTGCAAGCTGAACTACCTGAAAGTATGCTGTATCTACTGATACACCAAACATTTTGCGAAACCCATCTTTTGGTACACAGTGATAAGGTACCTCTCTCTGCTGGTTTTAATGCGAAGACGTTATCGATGCTACACAACATTTACACTGCTGAAATTAGGTGGCGCCACTGACAAAAGTTACCGTCCCGTATTCAATAGTTCGCGCTTCTCCTTCGCTGTCGCTACCACTGTCTCGGCGCGCACTCTTCTCACTCGCCATCAACCCGCAACTGCTCCGCTGAGCCTGAGAAGGCGTGGGTTTTCGCGCTCACAACCCTACTTTAGAATTTCCACCTAGCGAGGTACATTCCCAGCAGACAGAGGAATACTCGTTTTCTTGAGACAGACAATTGGCTGTCGACGCGCGCATAATTGCACAGCTTGAAATGTTTTAACAGCAGAGGATTTTCAACGTGATGGTAGACACTATAGAATAAAAGGATATGTTCATTATAGCAACAACAGCCCTTGCGGTAGATTGACACAATTCGAAAAATTAAATTTGTAGCTATTATTCAAGGTGAAAATACGCTGGAGTGTAAAATTTAAGGACGAAAGTAACTTTCGCATGATGTGTCATTGGTAAGTGACAAAGCACTATGGAACTTGGAACATACACTATATGATCGAAAGTATCCTGAAACCTGGTTGAAAATGACTTACAAGTTAGTGGCGCCCTCCATCGGTAATGCTGGAGTTCAATACGGTGTTGGGCTACCCTAAGCCTTGATGACAGCTTCCACTCTCGCAGGCATTCGTTCAATCATATGCTGGAATGTTTCTCGGGGAATGGCAGCCCATTCTTCACGGAGTGCTGCACTGAGGAGAGGTATCGATGTCGGCCGGTGAGGCCTGGCACGAAGCCGGTGTTCCAAAACATCCTAAAGGTGTTCTACAGGAATCAGTTCAGAACAGTGTGCAGGCGAGTCCATTACAGGGATGTTACTGTCGTGTAACCACTCCGCCACAGGCCGTGCATTATGAACAGGTCCTCGATCGTATTGAAAGATGCAATCGCCATCCCCGAATTGCTCTTCAATAGTGAGAAGCAAGAAGGTGCTTAAAACATCAATGTAGGCCTGTGCTGCGATAGTGCTACACAAAACAACAAGGGGTGCAAGCCACCTCCATTAAAAATACGACCACACCATAAAACCACAGCCTCCGAATTTTACCAGACACTCTGGCAGTTGACGTTCACCATTCACTCGCCATACCCATACTCTTCCATCGGATCGCCACATTCTGTACCGTAATTCGTCATTCCACACAACGTCTTTCCACTGTTCAATCGTCCCATGTTTAGGCTTCTTACACCAAATGTGGCGTCGTTTGGCATTTACCGGTGTGATGTGTGGCTTATGAGCAGCCGCTCCACCATGTAATCCCAGTTTTCTCACCTCCCGGGTAACTGTAACAGTAATTGCAGTGTATCCTGATGCAGTTTGGAATTCCTGTGTGATGGTCTGGATAGATGTCTGCCTATTACGCATTACGACCCTCTGCAACAGTCAGCGGTCTCTGTCAGTCAATAGACGTGGTCGGCCTGTACGCTTTTGTGCTTTACGTGTCCTTTCTCGTTTCCACTTCACTATCACATCGGAAACAGTAGACCTAGGGATGTTCAGGACTTTGGAAATCTCGCGTAAAGACGTCTGATGCAAGTGACAACCAATCACCCGACCACGTTCTATGTCCGTGAGGTCCTCCGCTCTCATGGTGTCTAGTGACTACTGAGGTTGCTGATATGGAGTACCTGGCAGTAGGTGGCAGCACGATGCACCTAATATGAGAAACTTTTTCGGGGGGGGGGGGGGGGGGGAATATCCGGATACTTTTGATCACATAGAGTAGCTAATAACTGAGCTGAAGTCACGACGATTTATGAACGTCCCTTGTACATTACAAAGATAAGACGTGGTCCTTATTAGAGTATGTGACCTCCACAGACAGCAGTACTAGCTTTGCAACGAGCACCCATTCAGGTCACAAGCCAGGTGAACAGTTGTTGTGGTACGGCATTGCGTTCCTCTATCAGTGCTGTTCACATCTGTTGGACTTCCTTGGTGCACGTGGTTGTTCTTTAATACGAAAGAAAAGCGTTTTTCGTTGCGTCGGAATCTTCTCGCGAAATTCTAATCACCAACTTTCTCCTCCTAACGCGAAAATATTTTGTTGACACCGACCTACATAGGGAGAAACGATCACCACGATAAAATAAGGGAAATCAGAGCTCGTACGGAAAGATATACGAGTAGGTGTTCGTTCTTTCCGCGCTCTATGCGAGGTTGGAATAATAGAGAATTGTGAAGGTGGTTCGATGAACCCTCTGCCAGGCACTTAAATGTGATTTTCAGAGTATCCATGTAGATTGTAGATAGCATCCCATATGGGCTCGATGGGGCTTAACACAGAGGAACGAACAGTCATTCATTTGTGAGTGTCCCATCGTTCCAAGGACTTTCCCATCTGCGATGTTCCTTGTGGTTGCGCATTGTCATCCATAAAAATAAAGTCAGGGACGGAAGCACTCTTGAAAGGACGGACACCGAGGCAGGTTTGCAGTGTCACAACAACATTGACCGGTGAGTGAACCGTGTTCAAAGATTTATTCTGTTTCCCCTTTTTTTACTGCCTATATGAAAACTTGTGTCATGTGTTTCAATTGGTATTGTAATTTTAACGTTATGTCATTTGTCATATCACATAGTTGTTGTGACTGCAGATTTAGATAATGCGTGGCTTCGGGTAATACTCCCGAATTTAACAGTTACTTTTATCGCTTTGAACTCATTGCCATGTGCGTAAAGAAAATATTTATTTTATAACAAGATGGGTCACAGTCATTACACCTATGGTATAATAAGTGTACAGTAATTGATGTGTATTTGCGCCGCTCCATTCGGATCTCCGGACGGGGACTACTCAGAGGACATCGTTATCAGGACAAAGAAAACGCGTTCTACGGATCGGAGCGTGGAATGTCAGATCCCTTAATCGGGCAGGTAGGTTAGAAAATTTAAAAAGGGAAATGGATAGGTTAAAGTTAGATACAGTGGTAATTATTGACGCTCTTCTGCAGTATATAGAGAGTCTATACAAGGACGATGTATTTAAAGTCAATATTACGAAAACGGAAGAGGTCTTAGATGAGGATGAAATGGGAGATATGGCACTGTGTGACGAATTTGACACAGCACTGAAAGTCCTAAGTCGAAACAAGGCCCCGGGAGTAGACAACATTCCATTTGACAGCCTCGGGAGAACGAGCCCTGCAAAACTCTATTATCTGGTGAGCAAGATGTATGAGACAGGCGAAATACCCTCAGACTTCAAGAAGAATATAACAATACCAATCCCAAAGAAATCAGATGTTGACAAGTATTAAAATTACCTAACTATCAGTTTAATATGTCAAGGTTTCAAAATGCTAACACGAATTCTTTACAGACGAATGGAAAAATTGGCAGAGGCCGACCTCGGGGAAGGTCAGTTTGGATTCCGTAGGAATGTTGGAACATGTGACGCAATACTGATCGTACGACTTATCTTAGAAAATAGGTTAAGGAAAGGTAAACCTACGTTTCTAGCATTTGTACACTTAGAGAAAGCTTTTGACAGTGTTGACTGGAATACTGTCTTTCAAATTCTGAAGGTGGCAGGGGTAAAATACAGGGAGCGGAAGGCTATTTACAGTTTGTACAGAAACCAGATGGCAGCTATAAGAGTCGAGGGGAATGAAACGGAAGCAGTGGTTGGGCAGGGATTGAGACAGGGTTGTAGCCTCTCCCCGATGTTCTGTATATTGAGCAAGCAGTAAAGGAAACAAAAGAAAAGTTCGGAGTAGGTATTAAAATCCATGGAGCAGAAATAAAAACTTTGAGGTTTGCCAATGACATTATAATTCTGTCAGAGACAGCAAAGGGCCTGGAAGAGCAGCTGAAGGGAATGGACAGTGTCTTGAAAGGAGGATATAAGATGAACATCAACAAAAGCATCACCAAAATGATCATGTTCGACAATGTTCCTGGGTCCATTACGTGTGCTCTCCTCTCGCCATATGAACATACGTCCAGCGTCGTCAAGTATGCTGGTTTTGGTGGTCCAGTTGTTATGGTGTGTGGAAGGCATAATTTTTCATGGGCATATTAACCTTCAAATAATATAAATGTGGCATAAAGTTATACAGGAGGCAGGTGGTCATTGTCATCATTAATCAGTACTTCTGTATTAAGGCTGTATGGGTCGCAATAGTAAAAGTCAAATATAAGGCAAGGAATAACTTTATTGATCGTGTAACGCGTTTGGGGTATCATATCTAGAAAAAATCAGATACAGAAATATTTTGTAAAACATAATAATGGATGGCTATAGCATTCCACTTTGAATGAAATCACCTGGCACTAGCTACAGGGTGTTTCAAAAATGACCGGTATATTTGAAACGGCAATAACAACTAAACGAGCAGCGATAGAAATACACTGTTTGTTGCAATATGCTTGGGACAACAGTACATTTTCAGGCAGACAAACTTTCGAAATTACAGTAGCTACAATTTTCAACAACAGATGGCGCTGCGGTCTGGGAAACTCTATAGTACGATATTTTCCACATATCCACCATGTCTAGCAATAATATGGCGTAGTCTCTGAATGAAATTACCCGAAACCTTTGACAACGTGTCTGGCGGAATGGCTTCACATGCAGATGAGATGTACTGCTTCAGCTGTTCAATTGTTTCTGGATTCTGGCGGTACACCTGGTCTTTCAAGTGTCCGCACAGAAAGAAGTCACAGGGGTTCATGTCTGGCGAATAGGGAGGCCAATCCACGCCGCCTCCTGTATGTTTCGGATAGCCCAAAGCAATCACACGATCATCGAAATAATCATTCAGGAAATTAAAGACGTCGGCCGTGCGGTGTGGCCGGGCACCATCTTGCATAAACCACGAGGTGTTCGCAGTGTCGTCTAAGGCAGTTTGTACCGCCACAAATTCACGAAGAATGTCCAGATAGCGTGATGCAGTAATCGTTTCGGATCTGAAAAATGGGCCAATGATTCCTTTGGAAGAAATGGCGGCCCAGACCAGTACTTTTTGAGGATGCAGGGACGATGGGACTGCAACATGGGGCTTTTCGGTTCCCCATATGCGCCAGTTCTGTTTATTGACGAAGCCGTCCAGGTAAAAATAAGCTTCGTCAGTAAACCAAATGCTGCCCACATGCATATCGCCGTCATCAATCCTGTGCACTATATCGTTAGCGAATGTCTCTCGTGCAGCAATGGTAGCGGCGCTGAGGGGTTTCCGCGTTTGAATTTTGTATGGATAGAGGTGTAAACTCTGGCGCATGAGACGATACGTGGACGTTGGCGTCATTTGGACCGCAGCTGCAACACGGCGAACGGAAACCCGAGGCCGCTGTTGGATCACCTGCTGCACTAGCTGCGCGTTGCCCTCTGTGGTTGCCGTACACGGTCGCCCTACCTTTCCAGCACGTTCATCCGTCACGTTCCCAGTCCGTTGAAATTTTTCAAACAGATCCTTTATTGTATCGCTTTTCGGTCCTTTGGTTACATTAAACCTCCGTTGAAAACTTCGTCTTGTTGCAACAACACTGTGTTCTAGCGGTGGAATTCCAACACCAGAAAAATCCTCTGTTCTAAGGAATAAACCATGTTGTCTACAGCACACTTGCACGTTGTGAACAGCACACGCTTACAGCAGAAAGACGACGTACAGAATGGCGCACCCACAGACTGCGTTGTCTTCTATATCTTTCACATCACTTGCAGCGCCATCTGTTGTTGAAAATTGTAACTACTGTAATTTCGAAAGTTTGTCTGTCTGAAAATGTACTGTTGTCCCAAGCATATTGCAACAAACGGTGTATTTCTATCGCTGCTCGTTTAGTTTTTATTGCCGTTTCAAATATACCGGTCATTTTTGAAACACCCTGTATAATACACGTAACCTGGAGCTATTGCTGCACGTACAAGTGGTGCTTAAAGTTGCATGTGACACGAAAATTTGCAGGCTACTGACACAGTTCTGCAGAGTGCAGAACAAGAAAGCGTTTTTGGCAATAGGTGGCACTACAAACTGTACACTGATGAGCGAAAATGTTATGACCACTTGCTTAATAGATTGTTTGTCCGTCTTTGGAACGAAATACATCACTGATTCTGCGTGTCAGGGAAACGACAATTTACAGGTAGGTTCGTGGAAGCATGTGGCATTAGATGTCTACGCGCGGGTCATGTAATTCGCGTAAATGACGTGCCGCCGATTTGCGTACGCGGCGGTGGTGCCCGATAGCAACCCAGATGGGGTCCTTAGGAGTTGCATCAGGCGAATTTAGTCGCCGAGACATCAGCGTGAGTTCACTATGATGCTCCACTGTAGCACGATTCTGGCTCTGAGACACGGACAATCGTACTGCTGAAAGATGACATGAAGGGATGCAGGTGCTTAGCAGCTGTAAGCGTGTCTTCGATTACTGCCACAGGTCTTATGCAAGCACAGAAGAATGTCTCTTTTAGCATTAAACTGCTCCAACTAGCCAGCGTCCGTGGTTCGCTGCACGTTTCTAGCCGCCGTTAGTCTCGATGACATTTGCGGATGTGATTCACCCGATGGGCCGAGACATTTGCATTGATCGACAGTCGAATCTCGATTAATGAATTGAAACTGTATCGTTTCAGAGACCTTTTCAAGTCTCAGACATCTATGATGTATATGTGTAGGCCGAAGAGGGGAATGAAAATGAGGCCTGAATGGGAATTTAGGTTGAGAGAAACGTGCTAAGGCAGTCCGCGCAGTTGTGCAAAGCGACTATGCGAGGGTGTCGTACGGTTAGGGCATCTGCCTTGTAAGCAGGATACACAGGTTGGAATCCCGGCCTTGGTAGAAATTTTCCTTCGTCGCTCCAGTCTGAATATATACGTCACAGATATTTGACACTTGAAAAGATCTCTTGAACGATATACTTTCACTTCATTAACTTTGTTTGAAGTAGGATCCCCCATTTCGTTCGATGCTAAGGTGCTATTCCAGTCGGAGAGCCTTTACAATTCTGTTCGAGTTTAGGGGGAATACCAAGTTAGCTGAGCCATGAATGGGAATTTTATTGAGAAGGGAGGCATGCTAGGTTAGTGCGTAGTGTTGTGCAAAGCCACTGTATCATGGTGGTGCAGTAGTTAGCGCACCTGTCTAGTTAGCAGGAGACCTGGGTTCAAATCCTGGCGTTGGTACAAATTTGTCGCTTCAGTCTGCACATATACATCATAGATGTTTGACACTTTAAAGTGTCTCTGGGGCCATATAATTTAATTTGAAAAATGCCATTTCTTTCAGTTATCTCTTGTACTATACTGTTGCAGTTCTTCCTATTATAAAATGACTTTTATCTTAATAATATGAATGTTTATATATGTGTTTGGAGAGAGAGAGCGAGAGAGAGATTGATTTTTGATTGTGATTGTTATTTTAAGTCGTAACTGGTACCTGAATTTTGGTTGCTGCCTCCTTGAATGATCAGCCTCTGCACCAGCTGGTGACGTATTATAGTTTGGAGGAAGTTATTGTTCTTTAAGGTTTAAAATACGACTCTGTTAGTTACTTGGCCGCACTGCGGATAGCTTTGAGCTCAAGTTTTCGCAGCTTTTCATACCTAAGGGACCACTGTTGTAAGTAAATAAGATCAAACAGCAATCTGCTTTTCGTGAGAAAAGGAGATCGCTTGGCACCCAAACTTCCTTCAAACTACACGTCCTGCTGCATGAAAATTGGTCAGTGGAGTTCAGCACCATACTATTACACAAGAACATAATCCAATTACTTCAATTAAGAAATTATGAGAGGTTGTTACGTATTGAATGAAAACTATAGAGAATGCATTTCCTTTCCTGTATTTTAGTGAACTTTGTACACTTACAGTTCTGTCGATTGATAGCCAGCGACGACAATGAAGTTCACCTCCTTTTCCAAAATAGAAGATATTTTTATTCTTCACTTCCATAAAATTTGTGTACATAAATCTTTGGCAACTATTACAAATGCTTTACACGGTTTTATCACTGAAATAGCAATTTTCATTAAATGTCACTATAAGTTCTGAGTGACGGTCTAGAAACACGTCCTCTTCCCACCAGATACAGATTAACAGTCCTCTTTTTTTAATAAATTTTTTTTTTAGAGTCCATATTCAAAGATTCACAACTACTATTGTTGCGGGGATTGCGCGCTAAAGAGTTTGTTACTGTCCAGCTGCGCTTCACTTAACTTCAAGTACTTTTTGAATCAAATTTACGTTTACGGTATTTACATACATTACTGAGCTTCTCAGAATAAAATCAGGCACAAATTAGTTAAAAAAGGGGCAGTGAGGCTCACATAACATTACACTATGATCCAAGTTCCATGAAGCTATATTACTTGTCAGTGACACAATGTGAAAGTTAAATTCGTCCTTAAATACCGCACACCAGTGTGCTTTATAACTTGTATGTGTGAGGCCTGGAAGCTTGAGCCTCGCTAGGACCGCAGCGGGTCCGCGTGACTTGTAAGTAGCGGGTCCTGAAATCAGCTATAGCTTAAGTGGGAGTGCGCGCTCCGGACTGGGGCCAGTACTGGTACCGGACTGGCGCCAGTAGTGGCACAGCCTGGCGCCAGCACCGGCGGGCGCTGCTATTCCTGTCGGAAAGCGCAGACGCCCAAACTGCGGCCCGCCAGAACCTGTTCCGTCGCGGTCGCGTATGCAAATGCAGCACCGCACAACAGGTTATCTCCGACGCTATAAATGTTTTGTTCGGCCCGGGATGCTGGGAAGGTGGCCTGACCTGGTTCACATCCAACCGACCACCGTACTCTTTCTCTTCTCTTTTCATTTTGGCTGTAGTTGTTTTGTCGCCGTTGACTCGGCAGCTCACATCACAGCGTACTTCCGTAAGGATTTTCGTGGCGGTGGATAACGATTTGCAACGGTCTGCAGTTAACTCCATGGTGGCAACGTTTTTACAAAGGTATGCAGGAAGGGGCGACCCTTTCTTCGGATTGGCCAACAAAGGACCACGTGCCAATTTAAATTACTTATTCGTCTATTCGTTGTTCGATTCATGTTTCTTCTCCCTGTCTTCTGCCCACTTGTTTTTCACCATTCTACCTTGGAACCCCTCCATATTCAGTACATTTCCCTAAACACTTCTGTGTCAGTTGTTTCTTCAGCTTTGGTATTACTTTTTTCTAAATCCTTTTTTAATATATTGATGTAGCTTGTTGTTGGCTTCTTATCCCACAAAGTTGTTTTCTTGCACTCGATATAAACGTCCAAAATATATTGTCTCATTACTTCTGACATGTTTTCTATCTTTCGATAGGCTTCATCATTACTAAGTAATTTTCAAGATTCCATGGTTTTTCATCTTTCCAGTATTCCTACTGAAACGTTCCCTTAGAAAAATTAATGAATTACTGTGCTGATAAACATCTTACATTATTTGATTTTCAAACAGCTGAGCAGAACTGAAGGTACTCAGACATTTCGCTCTTTACCTATTCTGATCAACACTAATCTGACACACAATATTTTTAGCGCAACGCAATCTGACTTTCAATAATCCCTACAAAAGAATGGCCCTGACTAACATTAACCTATACCTTTCGCAAATCACTTACCTCACAAAAATCTCCGTTACTCGAACTACTGCAATACAGCGAGCGCCACTACTGCCAGCTAAATAAAAGATTCAAACTACTGAAGGCACTAACTACTGACAGGCATAGTTAGCAAATGAAAGATTTTGACAGAGAACAAACAATGTACCTACCTTAATAGTGTTCAAAAGTCATAATATATATATAGCAGTTAATGACATCCAGTCTTACAAATTTACTGTCTTTGATGGACACACGTCCAGGTCATCCGCTCTCAAAACTCCGCCATTTCTCTCCCCACATCCACCACTGTTGGCGGCTCACCTCCAACTGCGCAACGCTACGCGCTGTTAACAGCCAACTCTCCAACACTACAATAGCATATACTCCAACAATGCAAACCAACTATAGCCTTCACACAGCACAATCAGTGATTTTCAAATAGAGCGCTACGTGGCGTTACCAACATAAAAACCTAAACAGCCTACTTACACTACTTAACTTTACTTTTCTTGAGCAGTCTTTCCACTTATCAGCATTGGCTGTTCTCAAATGTCACAAATTTGTATCCTGCTTGTCTGCTTCCGACAGACCCTCCTTTCCATGGCTTTGGCTACAGATCCCCTCCATGTTGCCCTCGGCCTCTCCTGGTTCCTCCCTGGCGGAGACCAGATGAACAAACACTGCGGCCCTCGTTGTTGCTCCATCCGTCGGACGTGCCGCACCATCTCAGTGCTCGAGCTTCAATCGTATCTGTGACTGGTTCCACTGCATCGATCTCCATTCGTACGTATACATTCCTCGGTCCATCCAAGAGGGTCTCTCTCATGCTCCATCGTATCCCATCCATTTCGACAGCCTCAGTGTTCCCCCTCTGTCTTTCGTACAGTGTTCAACACTCTGAGCCATTCGTCAAATTGCTTTCAACCACAGCACGATCACTACCTTCTCTGTTCGTCTCGATATGTCCCTGCTCGAATAGATACCATTTCATGATCTAATAGCCATCCTCGTTCTACTTATCTCTACTTATCCTTTGCGATATGTGCACGTCACACTGTTCAGTCTTATCGATTAGTGAATCCAGATACTTGGACACTTCCACGTTTCTTATCCGGTCAGATTCAAAATCTAAACGCTCACCTTGCCCACTTCCCACAACAAGATATTCTATTTTATCCATATTCACTGTTAGTCCCCATTGTTTATAAGTATCCATTAATTCTCTCATTTCATACGTGGCATCACCCTTATCAAGAGCATAAGCACTTGATCGTCGGCAAACAGTAATGAATGTAAACTTTGCTGCTGTACTGTCACACTCAAACTTCTGCACTATCTGTTCCGGTAACCGAGAAAAGCTTGTGAATACAACTTAAATAAGGTTTGTGACGTAGAACATCCTTGTCTTAATCCTTTACTCGTTTTAAAGCTTTCTGATGTCTTACATCCAACCCTCACAATTGTCTCGCATTGGTGGTAAATGTGCGTGTGTGAATTCCTAAGGGACCAAACTGCTTAGGTCATCGATTCCTAGAGTTACATACTACTTACACGAACTTAAACTAACTTATGCTAAGAACAACACGCACACCCATGCCCGAGGGAGGACTCAAACCTCCGGCGGGAGCGGCTGCGCAATCCGTGACATTACGCCTCAAACCGCGCTGCCATTCCGCGTGGCTACAGGTGTTACCTCCTTTTCACCAACTACTTTAATGCACCATCCACTCCAACCTGTTACGGTGCTGTCCATAGTAACCTCCTTGTCACAGAATCACACTCCTTTTTTAAACCAACGAACTCCAAATAGAGTTATAGATTTTTCTGACACATCTGGCGTATAGAAAAAGACATTGTCAACATAGCTTTTCCCAGCTGTGTTGTTTTCTAATTAACCCAAGTTATAATTTAATGGTAGATATTCGGTGCCACATAGACATTCTAGCTTCACTGCTGCTCTGTAATGCCTTATTTTTTGCATTTTTGGACGATAATTTATTATTGTAAAGGTCTTAAGCTATACCACATTCCCGTCCCATCTTATGTACCCTTTCCTATTGCAGCGTCTTCTTCCAAATCATTTTCTTGTATTATCTCTCCAAGATACTTAAATTTTTTGACATTTCCAATTTGGCCAATATCGGTTTTCAGAAATTTGGGTGCATTTTTAATACTTGTAAATCTTTTTCTTCTTCTTCTTCCTTATCTCTCTCCAGAAATTCTTAAGCCTCTGAGCAGTTAAAGGGACATCCACAATTGTTATCTAAATTGTTCATAATTCAAACTTCCAATACAGTTATACAAAATATTTGTTACTGAAGTCTTAGACAGCGTGGGTTAGGGGTGTCTGACCCGTTAGTGAATAGCGCACATGTCCTAGTCAAGTTGAGCGGCAGCACGGCTTATCCCAAGACGTATGGAAAAGTGACCACGCTAAAACCAAATTTTAACGTCAGGTACATTGAAAAGTGGTTTTAGTATGGTCACTGTTCCATACTCTGTCTGACGAGCTTTACTTGGACAAGTACACTTTGTACTGTTTTTAGTAATACCGGGCTGTGTAAGACTTCAGTAATAAAAATTTCGTACGACTGTTGTGGAAGTTTCAGTTATGAACAGTATCGATTATTCTGATGTTTAAATTACACTACTGGCCATTAAAATTGCTACACCAAGAAGAAATGCAGATGATTAACGGGTAGTCATTGGACAAATATATTATACTAAAACTGACACGTGATTACATTTTCACGCAATTTGGGTGCATAGATCCTGAGAAAGCAGTACCCATAACAACCACCTCTGGCCGCAATAACGGCCTTGATACGCCTGGGCATTGAGTCAAACAGAGTTTGGATGGCGTGTGCAGGTATAGCTGCCCATGCAGCTTCAACACGATACCACAGTTCATCAAGAGTAGTGATTGGCGTATTGCGACGAGCCAGCTGCTCGGCCACCATTGACCAGACGTTTTCAGTTGGTGAGAGATCTGGAGAATGTGCTGGCCAGGGAAGCGGTCCAACATTTTCTGTATCCAGAAAGGGCTGTACAGGACCTGCAACATGCGAGCGTGCATTATCCTGCTGAAATGTAGGGTTTCGCAGGGATCGAATGAAGGGTAGAGCCACGGGGCGTTAACACATCTGAAATGTAACGTCCACTGTTCAAAGTGCCGTCAATGCGAACAAGAGGTGACCAAGACGTATAACCAATGGCACCCCATAGCATCACGCCGGGTGATACGCCGGTATGGCAATGACGAATACACGCTTCCAATGTGCGTTCACCGCGATGTCGCCAAACACGGATGCGACCATCATGATGCTGTAAACAGAACCTGGAATCATCCGAAAAAATGATGTTTTGCCATTCGTGCACCCAGGTTCGTCGTTGAGTACACCATCGCAGGCGCTCCTGTCTGTGATGCAGCGTCAAGGATAACTGCAGCCATAGTCTCCGAGCTGATAGTCCATGCTGCTGCAAACGTCGTCGAACTGTTCCTGCACATGGTTGTTGTCTTGCAAACGTCCCCATCTTTTGGGATCCAGCACGGCGTTCCGTATTACCCTCCTGAACCCACCGATTCCATATTCTGCTAACAGCCATTGGATCTCGACCAACGCGAGCAGCAATGTCGCGATACGATAAACCGCAATCGCGATAAGCTACAATCCGACCTTTATCAAAGTCGGAAACGTGATGGTACGCATTTCACCTCCTTACACGAGGCATCAAAACAACGTTTCACCAGGCAACGGCCGGTCAACTGCTGTTTGTGTATGAGAAATCAGTTGGAAACTTTCCTCATGTCAGCACGTTGTAGGCGTCGCCACCGGCGCCAAACTTGTGGGAATGCTCTGAAAAGCTAATCACTTGCATATCATATCATCTTCTTCCTGTCGGTTAAATTTCGCGTCTGTAGCACTTCATCTTCATGGTGTAGCAATTTTAATGGCCAGTAGTGTACATTGCAATATATCCAGCAACCATAAATTGCCATCCTAAGACATCAGTAAAGGACACCCTGTATGTTCCATGAGGTATCTGGCTTACAGCCGGATGACGTAGATATGTGGCCACGACACTCGGATTTCGGCCGGCAATTATTCAGCCATTTTCAGATGAGTTTCACGCTGGAAATTCCTGCTGCACATCACTGACGTCATACCAAAAAACTCGTGGTGAAGCACGTGCGTAGTTTTCAACTGCATGATAGGTGAAAGGGTGTCAACGTCGTCTGGCTGCAAGCCTGAACCCTCGTGGAATATTATGTCGGGAAAACATCGAGGATCGACTCCTCGAACAATCAAAAAACTCACAAATTAAGACACTCGCAAGATATATGGTATCCTTTGTTGTAAATCACTATCTCAGTTTACTGTTAGTTGCGCTTCTTGTTAATCCCACTCATAAAATCTACGAATTTTAAAATAGCCTTCCAGGGCTAGTTGACTGGAGCATATTGATGACATAGTCATCTGATGAGCGATGACTCTTTCAAAGCAGCTACATCCAGCAGTGCAGTTAATGGGTTCAAAGACTGTGGAATCGAAGTTAATGATTCCTTTGTGCGCATAATTTTACAGCAGTGTTAACCAAAGATCCTGCTATTGTTGTGTGCCATACGGAAACCAAAAATATTCCTATTCTGCCTGCAGCACTTCAAGGGCAACCTACAGCAACTGCGAACGAATCTACTGATGAACATCTGGTGCAGAAAATTGAAGAACAGGGACCATCAACGAATAGTGCTTCCATTAAGCCTAAAGACAGCCGAAATATTGTTGATTTTAAACCATGACCTAAAGAAAGATAAGGTGTGAAAAAACTAAAAGTCACAATACGCAACGCGCAAATATTATAACACATTCTTCTATAAACACATGTAAGTTGATAGTGTCGCAAATGCTACACATGATGCAATGAGGACTGCTCGTACTTTGGAGCAGGAAGATGTTTTGACCGATTTTTTGTTAGTAAAAATAGCTGACTTTTCAGCTAATTTTACCAACACGTGCTATTCAGTGGGTAATGAGGTCGATGTTTAACTAACGAACATGTTATATTATTCTTTCTAAAAATAAAACAAATTATTCAACAATTATAGGTATTACTCTTTTGCACATTTATCTGTAAATTTACAAAATAATTGTGATTACACTGAAACAAAAATTTATGCGACTATATACAAAACGATAAGAGACCGTTCTACCAATAAATTGCAACTAAAAGAAGTTCCAAAAATGAAATTATAAAAAATGGTTGATCGTCAACAAGTCTGTAATCTCACACGCCTACGCCCCATGCTGTAGTCGTGTTTAGTGTTAGTAGAAACTGAAACGTGTACTTGTAAGAAATAGGGTAAAAGAAAATATGAAGCCGTTTCATGTGTTTTCCCACGGCGACTATCGTGCCTTAACGAGCGTGGAACGCGCCAGAGGACGTCGTCTGCCCTGTCACAAGTAAGCTTCCTAATACGGAGGTAGCCGACATTTCACTCCAGAAGCTGAACGCATTTGCAGCTCGTGGACCGGTGTCACCACTGCAACAGTTGTCTTTTTGCGGTGTTTTGCATACTGCGTTCTGCCATGTCTAGCTGTAACTTTTTTTTTTAAGTCGTCAGTCTTCCGACTGGTTTGATGGGGACCGCCATCCATTCCTCTCTATCGATAACCTCTTCATCTCGGAGTAGCACTTGCACCGATCGTGCTCAATTATTTTTTGGATGTATTCCAATTTCTGTCTTCCACTGCACTTTTTACCCTTTACAGCTCCCTCTAGTATCATCGACGCTATTGCTTGATGTTTTAACACACGTCCTATCATCCTGACCCTTGTTCTTGTCAATGTTTTGAACTGGAAGAAGTGTATTACTTCTCAAACAAGTTCAGCTACTTTTTCTTTTCGTATAATTGCGATTCTTGAAAATAGACACACCAACCTCCTGTCATGTTCTGCACATTTCCACTCAATAATGGTGCAAGGAGTAATTTTATGGGGCAACTCATCACTTAGAAAGAAAGTATTGATTGCACAAAAGCTAGCAATGGTGTTAACCGAGGCGCGTCATGTGGGTACCTCTTCAAGGAGCCAGGCATTTTAGCTGAGCCGTCGCAATACTTATTTTCACTTGTGAAATTCGTCATAAATAATCCATAATTTGAGGAAACTGTGGTGTTAACACCTATAACATTCACGAAAAAATTACCTTTATTACATTTACATCTACATGTACATGGATACTCTGCAAATCACATTTAAGTGCATGGCAGAGGGTTCATCGAACCACCTTCACAATTCTCTATTATTCCAATCTCGTATAGCGCGCGGAAAGAATGAGCACCTGTATCTTTCCGTACGAGCTCTGATTTCCCTTATTTTATCGTGGTGATCCTTTCTCCCTATGTAGGTCGGTGTCAACAAAATATTTTCGCATTCGGAAGAGAAAGTTTGTGATTGGAATTTCGTGAGAAGATTCCGTCGCAACCAAAAACGGCTTTCTTTTAATGATGTACAGCCCAAATCCTGTATCATTTCTGTGACACTCCCATATTTCGCGATAATACAAAACGTGCTGCCTTTCTTTGAACTTTTTCGATGTACTCCGTGAGTCCTATCTTGTAAGGATCCCACACCGCGCAGCAGTATTCTAAAAGAGGACGGACAAGCGTAGTGTAGGCCGTCTCCTTAGTAGGTCTGTTTCATTTTCTAAGTGTACTGCCAATAAAACGCAGTCTTTGATTAGCCCTCCCCACAACATTATCTATATGTTCCTTCCAATTTAAGCTGTTCGTAATTGTACAACTAGGTATTTAGTTGAATTTACGGCTTTTAGATTAGGCTGATTTATCGTGTAACCGAAGTTTAACGAGTTCCTTTTAGCAATCATGTGGATGACCTCACACTTTTCGTTATTTAGGGTCAGCTGCCACTTTTCGCACCATTCAGATATCTTTTCTAAATCGTTTTGCAGTTTGTTTTTATCTTCTGATGACTTTATTAGTCGATAAACGATAGCGTCGTCTGAAAACAACCGAGGATGGCTGCTCAGATTGTCTCCCAAATCGTTTATATAGATAAGGAACAGCGAAGCGCCTATAACACTACGCCAGAAATCACTTCTGTTTTACTCGATGACTTTCCATCAATTACTACGAACTGTGACTCCTCTGACAGGAAATCACAGATCCAGTCACATAACTGAGACGATATTCCATAACCACGCAATTTCACTACGAGCTGCTTGTGTGGTACAGTGTCAAAAGCCTTCCGGAAATCCAGAAATACGGAATCGATCTGAAATCCCTTGTCAACAGCAGTCAACACTTCATGTGAATAAAAAGCTAGTTGTGTTCCACAGGAACGATGTTTCCTAAACGTATGTTGACTGTGTGCCAATAGACCGTTTTCATCGAGGTAATTCATAATGTTCGAACACAATATATGTTCCAAAATCCTGCTGCATATCGATGTTAACGATATGGGCCTGTAATTTAGTGGATTACTCCTACTACATTTCCTGAATATTGATGTGACCTGTGCAACTTTCCGGCCTCTGGGTACCGATCTTTCGTCGAGCGAACGGCTGTATATGATTGTTAAGCTTGGAGCTAATTCGTCAGCATACTTCTAAAGGAACCTAACTGGTATACAGTCTGGACAAGAAGACTTGCTTTTATTAAGTGATTTAAGTTGCTTCACTACTCCAAGGATATTTACTTCTACGTTACTCATGTTGGCAGCTGTTCTAGATTCGAATTCTGGAATATTTACTTCGTCTTCTTTTGGGAAGGCATTTCGGAAAGCTGTGTTCAGTAACTCTGATTTGGCAGCACTATCTTCGATAGTATCTCCATTCCTATCGCGTAGAGAAGACATTGATTGTTTCTTGCCGCTAACATATTTCACATACGACCAGAATCTCTTTGGATTTTCTGCCAAGTTTCGAGACAAAGTTTCGTTGTGGAAACTGCAGTAAGCATCTCACATTAAAGTCCGCGCTAAATTTCGAGCATCTGTAAAAGATCGCAAAACTTGGGGATTTTACGTCTGTTTGAATTTGATATGTTTGTTTTGTTCTTTCTGCAACAGTGTTCTAACCCTTTTTGTGTACCAAGGTGGATAAGCTCCGTCGTTTGTTAATTTATTTGGTATAAACCTCTCAATTGCTGACGATACTATTTCTTTGAATTTAAGCCACATCTGGTCTACACTTATGTTATTAATTTGGAATGAGTGGAGATTGTCTCTCAGGATGACGTCAAGTGAATTTTTATCTGGTTTTTTGAATAGGTATATTTTTCGCTTATTTTTCGAGGATTTGGGGATTACAGTATTCAATTTCGCTACGACAACCCTGTGTTCACTAATCCCTGTTTCGGTTTTGATGCTCATGATCATTTGTTGCTAACAGGTCAAGTGTGTTTTCACAACCGTTTACTATTCGCGTGGGCTCATCAACTAACTGCTCGAAATAATTATCAGAGAATGCGTATAGCACAATTTCTGGTGATATTTTATGCGTACCTACGGAATTAAACATGTATTTTCGCCAACATATCGAGGGTAAATTAAAGTCACCACCAACTATTATCGTATGAGTTGGGTACGTGTTTGTAATCAAACTCAAGTTTTCTTTGAACCTTTCAGCAACTGTATCATCTGAATTGGGAGGTCGGTAAAAGGATCCAATTATTATTTTATTCTGGTTGCCAACAATGACCTCTGCCCATACTAACTCACAGGAAGTAACTACTTCAGTTTCGCGACACGTTAAACTACTTCTAACAGCAACAAACACGCCACCACCAACCGTGTTTAGCCTATCCTTCACAAAAATTTCGGATGAGCTTATATCCGGCTTTAGCCAGCTTTCAGTGCCTATAACGATTTGAGCATCAGTGCTTTCTATTAGCGCTTGGGGCTCTGGTACTTTCCCAACACAGCTACGACAGTTTACAACTGTTATACCAGTGGTTCCTGTATCTGCGTTCTTCCTGTGTTCAGCCTGCACCCTTTGCGACTGAAGCCCTTCTTGTGTTTTCCCGAAACCTTCTATCCTAGAAAACCGCCCAGTCCACGCCACACAGCCCCTGCTACCCGTGTAGCCGCTTCCTGCTTATAGTGGATACCTGACCTATTCAGCGGCACCCGAAACCCAACCATCCTTTGTCGTAAGTCGAGGAATCTGCAGCCTACTCGGTCGCAAAACCGTCTGAGCCTCTAATTCAGACCCTCCACTCGGCTCTGTACAGAGGTCCGCAATCGGTCCTGCTGACAATGCTGCAAATGGTCAGCTTTGCTTTCATCTTGCAAGCAAGATGGCGGCCTTTACCACTTCTGTTAGCCGCTCGAAACTAGAGAGAATCTCTTCAGATCAAAAGTGCACATATCAGTGGTACCGACGTGAGCAACCACCTGCAGTTGGCTGCACCCTGTGCTCTTCATGGAATTCGGGAGGACCCTTTTCACATCAGGAATGACTCCACCCGGTATGCACACGAAGTACACATTGGTTTTCTTACCCTTCTTGTCAGTCAAGTCCCTAAGGGGTCCCATAACGCGCCTAACAATGGAGCTCCCAACTACCAACAGTCCCACCGTCTGCGACTGCCCGAATCTTGTGGGCTGAGTGGTTTCCTCTGAAACAGGACAGGCGACTGCATCCGGCTCAGCGACAGTGTCAGCTACGACAGCACCTGGAACCTATTTGTCAGACAAACCGGGGAGGCCTTACGTGGGGCCGTCTGGGAAGTCTTTCGCTGCCTGCTTCGCCCCGGGGCGACCTCCCACTCGACCACAGGTGAGGGGTCAGCCTCAGTGCGAGAGTAACTGGGTTGGCCACCGGTGAGGACCAATCGGAGGACTCGGACGTGCTGGACGTCCGTTCGATCCCCACGGCCGGCCCACAACAGTGGTGCCTATCCACAGCAGCCTCAAGCTGTGTAAACGAAGCCATCACAGCCTGAAGCTGAGAGCGAACTGCCACCAACTAGGCTCGCATCCGCACACAACAATCGCAGTCTCTGTCCATACTAAAGACCGTGGAAAACTAAATTATGCAGATAAAGGGACTATCGACTCACGCTACGGAAATCTACTGTAAAACCTGAAGAAAACGCACGAACTGTGTCTAGTAATACGCAGATATTCAAAAACCTAACTGCCGAAGCACTCAGGTGAAACGAAATAATTCGCCCCTGATTAGGAACTTGTAATTGTCACAAAATCGGTTTACTTTCCGACGCAAACTAAAACGCGAGAACAGTGCCTATTAGATATTTATTTTACAAGCAGAAACTCAAGAAACTAAACTATTAAAGCACACAGATGATATAAAAAATTCGCTCCTGGTTAGGAACTCGTAAATGTCACAAAAGCGGTTACTTCTCTGTTGCTGCGTCTGTCTCGGTCGGCTACTACTGTCATTGTTTAAGCTGTCAGTGGCTCTGAAGAATTTCTGCTTGAAAACTGGTAGCCCGAAAAGAAAAATAACACCTGTTTTTAACTGTAGTTGCATCTGTAGGACTAAAAAAATGTGTTCATTAATGTTAACGCTAGTCATGTATACATATCCTATATACTGACTTGTTCCACGTCATTTCGATTAAGGAATGGTTAAAATGATCTATGGAACATCTAGCTAACTAACGAACTAACTATCTTTCTTCACAGATTGTGTAGAGGATCTCCTCATTCGTTATTTTATCAGTCCACCTAATTTTCAACATTCTTCTGTAGCACCACATCTCAAAAGCTTCGATTCTCTTATGTTCCCGTTTTCCGACAATCCTTGTTTCACTACCATAGAATGCAGTGCTCCAGAAATACAGTCCGTCATGTGTTTTTTGCTTGCAAGGTAACAGAATCCCTTAACTTCGTCTTATTCATGACCTCCAACTTTTATATTAAGTTTCTCGCTGTTCCCACATCTGCTGCTTCTCAGTACTTTCCTCTTTTTCCTGTTTACGCTCTGTCCATATTCTGTACTCATTACACTGTTCATTACATCCGAGGGGTCCTGGAGTTCCTCTCCGGTATTACTGAGGATAGCAGTGTCACCAGCGAGTCTTATGACTGCTATCCTTTCACCCTAAGTTTCAATTCTATTCTCGAACCTTTCCTTTATTTCCGTCATTGTATCTCCGAGGTAGACCGAACAATAAGGACGAAAGACTGTATCCCTGTCTTAACACCCTTTTTTATACGAGCACTTCGTTTGTGGTCTCCATTCTTACTGTTCCCTCTTGATTCTTGTACATAATTGTATATTAGTCGTCTTTCCCTGTAGCTTACTCCTGTTTTTCTCAGAATTTCGAAGATTTTTCACCATTGTACAGTGTCGAACGCTTTTTCTAGGTCGACAGCTCTTATGAGCGTGCCTTGACTTTTATTCAGTCTTGTTTCCAGTGTCAAGCGCAACGTGAGAACTGCCTCTCTGGCGTCTCCACCTTCCCTAAAGCCAAATTAACCATCATCTGGTATGTCCTCAATTGTCTTTTCTATTCTTCTTTACATTATTCTTGTCAGTAGCATTCATTCATGCGCTGTTAAGCTGACTTTGCGATATCTGCCCTTGCTAAACACGGAAAGACCCATCCTCACGTGATAAAGATTCCGTGTTAACAAGTCATCGCCGAAATGTGTCTTCCTTAGAGCCACTCCCCATCGTTCACGTCAAGTTGTGAATTTGCATTTGCATAGCGGTCAGTATTGGCTTATCTGCTGCTGCTCAACCAACTTCCCGCTTGTGTCGCCGTCCTGCTATCCTCTTCCTTTTACGTATGGAGTACCGCTATTAGCGCGCTGTTTTTTGGGCGATGACTTGTTAACAAGGAATCTCTATCATCTGAGGATGGGTATTCTAGTGACTCGAAATCGGTTGTTACTTTCAATGACAAAGCTCTGGAAGAATTGAGATAAAACAAAGCAGAAGGAACAGATAATATTCCATCGCAATTTCTGAAATCGTTGGTGCAAGTGACAAATGAACGACTATTGAAATTGGTGTGGAGAACCATGAGAGTGGCGACGTTCCGTTAGACTCTGGGGAAAACAACATCCAAGCATTTCCGTATATAGAAAGGGCAGATAAATGCGAGAACTATCGTACAATCAGCTTAACAGCTCATGAATCCATGCCACTGACAAGAATAATACAAAATAGAATAGAAAAGAAAACTAAGGATCTATCAGATGATGATTAGTTTAGCTTTAGGAAAGGTGAAGGCACCAGAGAGGCAGTTCTCACGTTGCGCTTGACAGTGGAAACAAGACAGAATAAAAATCAAGACAAGCTTATTTTCGAACATTTTGAATGAGAACCAAGCATTAAAGAAATACGTAATGAGACGAAGAGAAATGACACTTTTATTAAGACAATAACTACACTGTACTATGGTGGTGAAACGTGGATTGTGGGAAAATCGGAACGGAAGAGAGCCGAGCGTCCGCGGAATGATGCTAGAGACGTGTATTGAAAATTAGGTGGACTGATTAAGTAAGTTATGAAGAAGTTCTCTGCAGATCGGCGAGGAAAGGAATAAATGGAAAACTCTAATTTTGTGTATACCTGAAAAATAAAGGTTAAAAACTGTCTTCCTTTGTGATAAATAATACACATTCAGTATAAAAATGTCTTATGTTGATCGAGTTTAAAATCAGTGAAGTGTCCTACAAACCAAACTAAATCCACTTTTAAATGTAAACCTAGAATTTCAGAGTTAAATTTTTAACTTTGGAGTGGTTTTTATCAGTATGGTAATTATGGAAAAAAGTATAACAAATCAATACCAAAATACATTTATTTTGCTGACAATGAAAAACATGAAATATCGCACACATCTTTTCGAGATAACATTTGAAGATGGTCTTGGCATACCACAACCAATGATTTCTGCATTTTATGAAGTGTTGTATGGTGTATGCGTCCCACTACGTACAAATTAAGTACAAACTAGCAGAATAACTGAGGTGTGTAGCAATGTTTCAAAAATATGTCTATGATGTATAAGAAAACATATGGTATGGAGAAGACAGTGATTTGATCTGATATTTGTGAAACAGAAATACTGTGCCACCTATAAACACACACCGCTCCATTTGATCGCACACAGCCTTCTGTATATCCATCACATGGTCCGTAGTCTTTTTCTCCGAGTTCCGAAAGCATCTCACTACATCGTAACACTAGACACAGGGAATAACTTCCAAGCTATTGGAAGGAACTCTAGAACGTAGGGGAAGGCAGAGGCTGGAATACATCAAGCAGATAACTGAGGGCGTAGGTTGCAATTCCTAATCTAAGATGAAAAGATTGGCACAGAAGAGCAATTCGTGAGGGGCCGCATCAAAGCTATCAGAAGACTGAGGAAAAAAACAAAAGAAAAAATGTAGTCACTGCGATTTATGATGGTCCACTGAACATTACAAAAGGCAGGAGATTTTCTTAATAGGGTGTATGGCCACCACGAACGGCAATGCATGCTCTGCAACGAGGAACGATACTTTCATATCGAACACTACATTTAAACGCAGAGGGCTGTTAACCCAGAGTGTTGTGCGGAAATGCCCTCTGTAAGTATAGCAATACTGTTCAATAGCTACAACATGGTATCGGGCCTGGTGCTACAGTTGTAAAGCACGTGCCTGGAAAACAAAATTTCGTGGTACCGCATCCCTATCGGTAAACAGTTCGGATCCCACATTAAACTGTACGGCTATTTTCCCATTAGCGTTAGCGTGGTAGGTTAAGTGGCGTCTAACTGAAAGAACATGCACCAGACTGCTGAACCACATGGAAATATTATTATTATTGTTGTTGTTGTTACCATTCACGTTTGGACTCAAGTGGAAACGCGATCCACAATTACGGAATTTTCAGTGTTTAGTTATAGCTTTTCTTTGTTCACGCATTACTTACCTTATCTCGAAATAAGATTTTCTCTGATGTGACTTCTGAAATTTTCCCGGCGTATTTCTTCTTCTAATAATTTCCGGTCGACGGGATCCGGCTGCATACCCGGAAATTATTAGAAGAAGATTTTCTCTGCTCGTCAGACCAAAATCTTCCGGTCCCCTTGGTGTTTTTCGCTTCCTTTAGGCATGTTCGCATTGTTGCTTTACTCCGAGTTCTCGTAGACTTCCTTATGCTGTATAGTCGACCTGGTTGACAACTCCATTTTTTTAATATTGTATATAATTTTAGTCTGCTTTTCATCAGATCCTAACGAATGTTGGTGTACTTTTAAATTTCCTTATTTGCTCTTAGTCCGTACACCCCTTTGGAACTAAAATTTTCCTTCTCTCTTTTGGAGATATTCAAAGAGAGAACGAAAAGTAGTCAGGGAAATTTTAGGTTCAAAGGAAATTCAACAGGGGTGTACCGACTGAGAGCAAGTAAAGAACTTTTCATTCTCTCTTTTGGAGATGTCCAAAAGAGAGAACGAAAAGTAGTCAACGATATTTTAGGTGCAAAGGAAATTGAAAAGGGGTGTACCGATAAAGAGCAAGTAAAGTAATTGAAAAGTACTCTAATATTCATTAGGATCTGAAGAAAAGCAGATTAAAATTCTATCCACATGTTAAAAGAATAGAGTCGTCAATCAGATCAACTACACAGTATGTGGAAGTCTACGAGAACTCGCAGAACAGCAATAGTTTGAGCAATAAAATCTCTCTTTCCGTTTGATGTGTGTGTTTCACCTCCATAAAGACCCTACGATATAATGACAGCATTACAGTGTCTCAGTTTTGAGTATTTTGAGACGCAGTTTCTGTTTTAGATGTCCTTTGTAAGCCTGAAAGCTGTTTCCATTTTGTGGCATCGAATTTTGTAATTATTTTCTTCCTCAACAGTTTGCTGAATAACTTCGCCTAAATATTTGTTCTCATAAACAATCTCGATTCTCCCGTATTCAGTTTCTAGGATTTTGAGTACTAGTACATTGCTATACACGTCTTTTATTTTTCGGTCAATATTTAGAGTCTTAATCTTTTTGCTGTTTCTTCGAGAATTTCTATTTGTTTTGTGCTGTTTGATTGTGCTAACGTAGAATCGGCAGATGGTCTGCAAAAGATATACAGTCTGTGCTAATATTTTGATTATTATAACAAGAATGACTAACAGTGAGAGCTGGATGAGTAGAGAAGGTAGCAGCTTGTTTAGTTCTCCTCGTACCACAACTGTCTAGCTCAAGTATACGTATCATTTGCCGTCTCTAATGTCCTCGATGTCTTCCTTACTTCCTCTTGTTTCCTGCAGAATCAGAGGTTTCGCCGGCACACCTGGCCACCGGAGAGACAGACCCGTCCAGCGGGTTGCATACTTCTAGGCGAGGCATACCATTTCACAAAACGCGACGATATTATACATATCAGCCACCTTTCCTTTGAATGCACCACGACGAAATGTTGCACTCGCTGTTAAACCTAGTAAAAACATAATAAAGGTTAGAAATGATGAACAGCTCCTACACACTGAGAAAAGTAGTTGTAATTTGAAACCTCGGCGTTCTTAGAGTTCGAAGCGCTAGCGGCATTTGTGCTGGTAGACTAAACTCTGGCAGTTCATGTCCGTCTATTACGTAAAACCGCTGTGTATTTTATTGCTCAAACATAATTCACAACAGAAGTGGCATTATCAGTAGGTGCTTTTATTCAGGTCGGAATTACGCAAAGATGTTTTAAGTAATAATGGTTGGAACGAAAATTAGGCCTAAAACATTTCATACCTACTGTGATTGTTACCCCCGTAGTCGATTTCGTACCCGAGGTCACTAACAAATGTCTGTGTGGAGGTAAGTCGGTTGCAATTCTGGTGATGGGTGAAATTTCAAAAATAAATAAATAAATCTGTTAGTCTCACAATAAATCATGTTTAATAAGATGTTAAACTACGCCCTTATACACTACCTTCCCAAACATTTTCGAATGCACTGATTGCAAGGAAGCTTGCCTTTTGTTGTCTGCAATGTCTTTCTCCGTTTTTGTAAGGCAGATTTTACTAACGATTGTTTTATCCGTGTCAAAACAGCATGATACTCCGTACCGGCGGCAAAATACGGAAGTAATATGTGTTGCCCAGATCTTCATAAACCTGCTGGTACTGCATCGTTCTAAGGTGTTAGTAACCTTGGAAACGATATTAATTCGCACGTGTAAAATATTCTTGTCAAAAATGTAGCTAAACAGCCATTACCTACTGGGGGAAACGTCTGTTAAAACGAAGCTTTTGAAAAGAGTCAAAAGTCGCCGTTAGTATCTTTTATTATCAGTTTCGCTCTTCACATAACCGAGAGAATCATCATAATATACAGGTTGAAGTTGACTGACAACAATAAATATTGCGTTTTAAGTTGAAATTAACTGCTGTACTTTAAAAGTTACTTTAAACGTACCTTAAAAGTAAGTTTAAGTACAATAGTACAGCCAGTTTAATCTGTAGTGCTGTCAGCCAGCTTTAAACTGTATATTATAGTGATGTTCTTGTTCATCTGAAGAGTGAAACCGATGAATAAAAAATATTAACTGCCACTTGTGGCTGTTTTTAAAAACTTATTTTTTAAATCCATATTAATTGTTAATCTTCGGTGACTATTTCGGAAATGGAAAAGGTTTTTCAGAAAACGATATCAAACATTTACTGATTTACTTCAGTTACTTTATAAAAGACCATGTTACATGGTTCAACCCTCATCTTTATACTACAATGATGGTGCAAAACAATAACAAAGATACAGACAGATATTAAAGTTGCGCCACCTTTTTCATATAAAATGGCTGCCTTCTTGTGGTGTGTTCAGTTATGTCCATTGGTGTGGCTCCTTGGATCTTGATAATCACTGTTTATAAACTTTCAAAGGACACTTAAAACATATCATCACAATCAACTCTACTGTGCAGCAGCAACAAGATGCTTCTACAACCATTAATGTTGCTATTGAAAACAAGACTCAAGAATATCAAGAAATCTTCAGAGGATATATCAGACTAGACCAATGCAAAATGGTGCTGGATGTTCGAAAACTTTTCTCCAAAACAATCAATTTTGATGTTAATTTCATCACTAATATGATTTCTGATACTCCTCATTACCTCTGTTATTCTTTGGTTTACTCTCAGTCCCTTTACTGTGCTTATTAGATTGTTCATTTCATTCAACAGGTCCTGTAATTCTTCATTACTTTCACTGAGGACAACAATGCCATCAGTGAATAATATCGCTAATGTCCTTTCATTGCGAGTTTTAATCCCACTCTTGAACCTTTCCTCCTATTTCCGTCATCGCTTTTTCGATGCATGGATTGAACAACGGGGGCAAATGACTAAATCCTTGTCTTACACTCTGTTTTTTAATACGAGCAGTTCGTTCTTGGTATTACATTCTTTTTGCCCCTCTTAATTCTCGTACGTATTGTATTTACGCGTTTTTTTTTCTCATGATTCCTTGCACCATTTTAAACTGTCGCTCTTTTTCCAGGATGACAGATCCAACCCATATGTCTTTTTCTTACATCTTGCTTCCAGTACCAACCGCTAACTGCAGACTGCCTCTCTGGTGCCTTTAGCTTCCGGGAGGCTACACTAAACACTTAACTTCTCCTCAATTTTCTTTTCCATTCTTATGAATATTAATCTTACCAGGAACTTAGATATACGTGCTGCTAAGCGATATAACTCGCACAAACCTGCAGTTGCTACTTCGGAGGAGTATGATGATATTTTTTCGAAGGTTTGGTGGTATATACACTACTGGCCATTAAAATTGCTATACCACGAAGATGACGTGTTACAGATGCGAAATTTAACCGGCAGGAAGAAGCTGCTGTGATATGCAAATGATTAGCATTTCAGTACATTAACACAAGGTTGGCGCCGGTGGCGACACCTATAACGTGCTGACATGAGGGAAGTTTCCAACCGATTTCTCATACACAAACAGCAGTTGACCGGCGTTGCCTGGTGAAATGTTGTTGTGATACCTCGTGTAAGGAGGAGAAATGCGCACCATCACGTTTCCGACTTTGATAAAGGTCGGATTGTAGCCTATCGCGATTACGGTTTATCGTATCGCGACATTGCTGCTCGCGTTGGTCGAGATCCAATGGCTGTTAGCAGAATATGGAATCTGTGGGTTCAGGAGGGTAATACGGAACGCCGTTCTGGATCCCAACGGCCTCGTATCACTAGCAGTCAAGATGACAGGCATCTTATCCGCATGGCTGTAACGGATCGTGCAGCCACGTCTCGATCCCTGAGTCAACAGATGGGGACGTTTGCAAGACAACAACCATCTGCACGATCAGTTCGACGACGTTTGCTGCAGCATGGACTATCAGCTCCGAGACCATGGCTGCGGTTACCCTTGACGCTGCATCACAGACAGGAGCGCCTGCGGTGGTGCACTCAACGACGAACCTGGGTCACGAATGGCAAAACGTCATTTTTTCGGATGAATCCAGGTTCTGTTTACATCATCATTATGGTCGCATCCGTGTTTGGCGACATCACGGTGAACGCACATTGGAAGCGTGAATTTGTCCTCGCCATACTGGCGTATCACCCGGCGTGATGGTATGGCGTGCCATTGGTTACATGTCTCGGTCACCTCTTGTTCGCATTGACGGCACTTTGAACAGTGTACGTTACATTTCAGATGCGTTACGACCCGTGGCTCCACCCTGCATTCGATCCTTGCGAAACCCTACATTTCAGCAGGATAATGAGCGACCGCATATTGCTGCCCTGGCCAGTACATTCTCCAGATCTCTCACCAATTGAGAACGTCTGGTCAATGGTGGCAGAGCAACTGGCTCGTCACAATACGCCAGTCACTACTCTTGATGAACTGTGGCATCGTGTTGAAGCTGCATGGGCGGCTGTACCTGTACACGCTATCCAAGCTCTGTATGACTCAATGCCCAAGCGTATCAAGGCCTTTATTACAGCCAAAGGTGGTTGTTCTGGATAGTGATTTCTCAGGATCTACGCACCCAACTTGTGTGAAAATGTAATCACATGTCGGTTCTAGTATAATATATTTGTCCAATAAATACCGGTTTATCATCTCCATTTCTTCTTGGTGTAGCAATTTTAATGGCCAGTAGTGTCTTAAGTCAAATATATTGTACATTCCAACTTGGATAGTCGTTTATATGCCACTTCCACTCACGAGTTTAGAGATTCCAAAGGATTCATCCATCTTATTTGTCTCATTTGATCGCAAGTCTTCCAAACCTCTATTAAACTCTAATACTTGATCCCACATGTCTTCCGTACTGACTGTCGTTTCTTCTTCTATCACGTAATCAGATACGTTATTCTCCTCGTAGATGCCTTCAGTGCACTCTTTACACCTATCCTCTCTCTCCTCTGGGTTTAACAGTGGAATGTACATAGCACTATTAATGCTGACGTTCATTGCGTCGAAGTTTGTTCTAACTTTTCTACATGCGTGATCAGTCCTTCCGACGACCATTTCTTTTTCTATTAATTTCCATTTTTTTCTACAGTAATATTGCCTTGGCTTCCCGGCATTTCCTTTCTTTTTTTTTCCATTCCTAAGTGTCTTATAGTTCAGTAATTTTGTACTTGTAGTACGAGGGTTGCCCAGAACGCAAAGCACCGCAATTTTCTCCTCAGACGAAAACAATGCTACGAATGCGAAACGTTACGTATGTATTATTCGAAGTCTCCTTAGTGAGCGCGCTAAGTTTTCGTCACTTTCGACGGATAGCGTATCTGCAGGACTGTTTCAAAATGGTGCCTGTAGTTGATGTACGTTACAAGCAGCGTACCGTCATTGAATTTCTCGCTGCAGAGAAAGGAACTGTGGGGAATATTTACAAACGCTTGTGCAAAATCTATGGAGCATCTGCTGTCAACAGAAGTACAGTTACTCGCTGGGAAGGAGGTTGAGGTCATCAGAAGGTGGTTTGGGGAAGCTCCACGATTTGCAGCAGTCGGGGAGAGTATCCATGGCTGTCACACCTGACATGTTGCAGCGAGTTAATGTTGTCATTCGCGAAGACACACCCATTATGAATCGGCAGTTGGCGCCACATCTATCAATCAGTAAAGGAAATGTGGATGCTATTATCTGTACTCTTGGATATTCAAAAGTGGGTACCGCGGTGTCTAACGGTGGATCAGAAATAGCACAATAAAAAAAACGTTTGTCTTGATTTGTTGCAACGTTTTGATGCGGAGAGGGAGGTGCTCTTGTCCCGAATTGCGACAGGTGATGAAATCTGGTTTCACCAACTTGTGTCCGTAATAAAACGACAGTAGATGGAATTGCGCCATTCCCACTCCCCATAGAAGAAGAAATTCAAAACAACTGCTTCCGCCGATACGGTCATGATCATCGTGTTATGGGACGGTGAAGGTGTGATTATCATTGATGTGATGCCAAGAGGCGGTACCATTAATTCATAAGCATACGCGAACACATTAACAAAACACAAGACGCGCTTCTGTTGACTTCGGCGCCACAGCAACCCAGATGTTTTCCTGCAGTACGATAACGCTCGGCCCCGCACAAGTCTGAGGATTGCTGAGCACATCTCTAAACAGGGTTCGACAGTGTTACCCCATCCACCCCACGGTCCTGACCTAGTCCTCTCAGACTTCCACTTGTTTGGGACATTCAAGGATGTCATGCGTGGAAGACATTTTGAGGACGATGTGCAAGGAATTCACACGTTGAGGCACTGGCTCCGCCACCAGGGCAAGAATTGCTACCGACAGGGTATAAACTCCCTTGTACCGCGCTGGCAAAAGGCCATAGAACGAGATGGAAATTACGTGGAAAAATAGGGTGTGTAGATAAAACACCATTCTTTTGTGTGTGTAATTCTCATTATGTTCAATAAAGAAATGTTGAAAAAAAATGTGGCGTGTTACTTTCTGGGCAAACCCTCGTATTTCGCTATTCTTGTCTTTCGTTGAGCATTTTCGTACGTCTTTCCTTCGTCTAAAAATGGAACCATTTCTTCTGTTACCCAGGGTTTCTTTGCAGCTTCTTTCCTTGTACTCATGATTTCTGTCCAACTTCTGAGAGTTTGCTATTTAGAGATTTTCATTGCTGTTCAACTAAACTGCTCACTGTGGTAGTCATCATCACTACACCTATTGCTTTAGAGAACTTAAGCGCATCTCATCATTCCTCGGTAGTTCGGATACCCCTCCGGAAGATTATTTTACACTTGTCTAGCCTTCATCTTACTAAATTGTGATCATAGTCTGCGTAGCCGTTACTATTATATATTTGATTTGGGTAACTACTTGATGTAATACAGCTGGAATTTTGCCGTGTCTTCGGTGATTTTCCATGTACACCTCCCTCTCCTGTGGTTTTCAACAAGGTATTCGCCATTGAATGCTGAAATTTTTTGCAGAACTCAATTCATCTTCCTCCTCTCACGTTCATGCTATCATGTCCTGTTTCTCTTTCATTCCTTCCCCTACTACCGCGTTCCAATCAACCCACGTTCATTAGACTATCATCTCCCCTTACATACTGAATTACCCGTTCCATATATTCACATACTTTATCTTCATCTTTTGTTCGTGTCGTGCGCATGTATGCCTGAAAAAGTGTTGTTTGTTTGCTATCGCTTCTGATGATATCAGCCCTATCACCGAATTGTTCACGGTAACTCACTCCTTGCCCTATCTTCCTAGTCATCATGAATACTGTAGCTGTTACATGTAGCATTTCTACTGCTGTTGATACCGCCCAAATTCTTCCGATCAGACATCTCTATATTCTTTCCATTTCTCTTCGCTGACACTCACTGAATCTAGACTGAGCCTTTGCATTTCCCTTTCCAGACTTTCCAGCTTCCCTAACATTCAAACTTCTGACATTCCATGCTCCGATTCCTTTCGTTAGTTATTCGATCTTTTTCTCGTGGATATCTCCGCCCTGGCAGTCCATTCCAGGAGATCTGAGCGGGGGTTAGTTCGGAATCTTTCGCCAATGGAGAGATCTTTGTTATTATTTTTTTTCAATTCCAGGCCACATCTCCCGTGGATACACAATATGTGTCTTTAGTTCAGTGATTTCCATTGCCATTTTAATTCTCATGCTGTTTACCATGGCTGATTCTTCAAGCTTTTGGGGACTGATCCCAGAACCGTGAAACTCTCACCAATCCTCATTAGTCTTTGAGAAGATCGTTGGCAGAACGATAGTGATTCTTTATTCCGGGAGTCCTCGAACGGCATTCGTGCTGAGTATTAACCGAAATTTACTTAGTGATGGAGTTCAAACCAGGGACCCATGGCGTTTCTGTTGGCTGATGAAAGACGTTACCCAACATCAACATACACTTGACGACTCTTAGAAAACTTGACACACACGTGTTTAACGTGCCATAACAGGAGCTCGAAGCGGCGACTTCAACAATATGAAATGCATTTGGTTAATTGTACAATATGCCCTTCGAAATGTTATGCTGTGGTGTGGAGAATGTATGTGATTTTCTTTTTCGTCACCATGTCTCCCTAAGGGTGGTTGTGCCTTCGCGCAGCTTTATGCTTCAAGCAGAATTGATATGATGTGCAGGTTGTATAACAGACAAGGAGAGCATTACTACTGTACTTCTATTGAAACGGTGTCGTGAAGACAGGCTGTTATCATGTAATAAATCCCACTGCGATCGTGGTTTCTCAGTAGCGTCATGTCATTTTTCAGAAAAAGAAATAAATCTGAAAATAATAATTATCCCTACAATGATTTAGAATTAATATTTTATATCAGAATCATTTCCGCAAGATGTAGCCTTGCCTGACGAATCTTCATTCTGATTTGGCTCATATTTTGAAGATGAGGCACAGTTGCATTTATTGCAATAATGGGCACTTGGAAAAGTCATTGCCTAAGCAAATCCAGAACAACGTAGAATTCCAACAACATTCTTTAAAACAGACGTAATACTACCAAAGAACTCTTTAATCTGGCAATGTGGGACGGCGAAGTTCATCTTCTGTGTCTCATTTAAAGAACGTATGAATTTCCGTACATGTTATTTTGGTGTGGGCATGTTCCGTATCAATTATGTAGCCGTCCAATAAGCCGTACTTGTTAAAGTGCCATGCACCACATTGGAGAGGGGGACATGATCTGAACCCGGATCGCGTCCACTCGGGGGATTAATGACGAGGATCGGTGTGCCGGGTACCCCACAGTTGGTTTTTAGGTGGTTTCCCAAATCCCACTAGGTGAATCCCGGACTGGTACACAGCACCTACTTCATTGGTAAAAAGTTTCTAACGCCAATATCACATAAATGTTTCTTTATTTACAACAACCGGTTTCGACAGACTTTGCTGTCATCTTCAGCTCAGTAACATACTGTATATAGATGGAATATATCTCTGATCATGAGCTACGACGTAGTATTTGGCATTACAAGAAGCGGGAATGGTACTGTACATTTACATATATTCAAAGATTTTGGTGTAAAACGTGTTCATTTTTAGTTGAAACCTCACGCCAAGTTTTCATGATGTTATACAAAGGTTTGTCATTCATAAAACCATTAAAACCAAAAAGCACCTTTTGTACATGGTCATGTCCATATATGTAGCGGTTGGTTGGTTTGGGGAAGGAGACCAGACAGCGTGGTCATCGGTCTCATCGGATTAGGGAAGGATGGGGAAGGAAGTCGGCCGTGCTCTTTCAGAGGAACCATCCCGGCATTTGCCGGGAGTGATTTAGGGAAATCACGGAAAACCTAAATGAAGATGGCCAGACGCGGGATTGAACCGTCGTCCTCCCGAATGCGAGTCCAGTGTCTAACCACTGTGCCACCCCGCTCGGTCATATATGTAGCGCTTACATATGATTGTTACGTCATAAAAATCACAGTACCCAATAAACAGTACAGCAGCCCATTTGTTTACGTGAGCCGGACATGTTCTAATCATTGAAGATCCGACTAAGAGATCACAGAAGATACAACTATTTATTGTGATTTTTGCGACGTAACAATAATCTTTGAGGGTTACATGGACATAGCTTTCAGTACAATGAGCGCTTTGGTTTTAAATGTTTTATTCATGACAAACTTTTGTATGATGGGATAATGGGGCATCCGGCGACGAAACCAAATCGGTAAAGAGCCACGTCGACCCAGTGCCGACGCAGGACAAAGTCACAAGAAAAACAAGTATTTAAATATATATTACATCAAATGAAACCCCGTTTTCTTGCTGCAGGGTATATTGATGTGTGAGATGCGATTTGCCTGTTGCGTTCAGGACATTTTCAGTCCATTTAGTTGTTGACTTGTCTCTCTGGCTTATATACACTTGTGAGCCAGAACATCATGACCACCTACCATTTAGCCAGTCTGTTCAACTTTGGCACGGATAACGGCGGCGATGCGATGCGTCGTGGCATGGAAGCAATGATGACTTGGTTAGTCACTGGGGAGAGTTGGCACCACATCTGCACACAGGATCACTTTTTTTTCTTTTTTGAGTTATCAGTGTTCTCTCTGGGTTGATGCGGCCCGCCTCGAATTCCTCTCATGTGCCAACCTCTTCATCTGAGAATAACGCTTGCAACCTGTCCTCAGTTGTTAGATGTATTCCAATCTCTGTCTTCCCCTATAGTATTTGCCCTCTACAGCTCCCTCCAGTACCATGGAAGTCATTCCCTGATGTCTTAACAGATGTCCGATCATCCTAGCCTTTCTCCTTGTCAGTGATTTCCATTTATTCCTTTTCTCCCCGATTCTGCGCAAAACCTCCTCATTTCTTGCCTTATCAGTCCGGCTAATTTTCAACATTCGTCTGTAGCACCACATCTCCAACGCTTCGATTTTCTTCTGTTCCGATTTTCCCACAATCCGTGTTTCACTATCATACAGCGCTGTGCTCCAAACGTACATTCTCAGAAATTTCTTCCTCATATTGAAGCGTATGTTTGATACTAGTAGACTTCTCTTGGCCAGAAGTGCCCGTTTTGCCTGTGCCTGTCTCCTTTTGATGTCCTTTTTGCTCCCTCCGTCATTGATTATTTTGCTGCCTAGTTAATAGTATTCCTTAACTTCATCTACTTCTTGATAATGAATCCTAATGTTAATTTTGTTGCTGTTCTCATTTCTGCTACTTCTCATTACTTTCGTCTTTCTTCGATTTATTCTTAATCCATATACTGTACTCAATAGACTGTTCATTCCATTCAGCAGATCATATAATTCTTCTTCACTTTCACTCAGGATAACAGTGTCATCAGCGAATCGTATCACTGATATACTTTCACCTGGAATTTTAAATCCACTCCTCAACCTTTCTTTTATTTCTGTCATTGCTTCTTCGATGTACAGATTGAACATTAGGGGCGAAAGACAACATCCCTGTATTACACGCTTTTTAATCCGAGCACTTGGTTTTTGGTCGTCCATTCTTGTTATTCCTTTTTGGTTCTTTTACGTATTGTATATTACCCGTTTCCCCTGCAGGTTACCCATATTATTTTCAGACTTTCGAACATCTTGAACCATTTTACATGGTCCAATGCTTTTTCCAGGCAGACAGATGTTATAAACGTGTCTTGATTTTTCTTTAGTCTTGCTTCCATTAACAATCTCAACGCCAGAATTGCCTATCTGATGCCTTTATCTTTCCTAAAGTCAAACTGATCGTCATGTAATACGTTCTCAATTTTCTTTTACATTCTTCTGTGCATTATTCTCGTCAGAAAGTTAGATGAATGAGCTGTTAAGCCGCTTGTGCGATAATTCTCGCACTTTTCAGCTCTTTCAGTCTTCGGAATCGTGTGGATGATATTTTACCGAAAGCCAGATGGTATGTCGCCTGACTCATATATTTTACACACCCACGAATATAGTCGTTTTATTGCCGCTTCCCACAATGCTTTTAGAAATTCTGATGTAATGTTATTTATCCTTTCTGCCTTATTTGATCTTAAGTCCTCCAAAGCTCTCTTAAATTCTGTTTCTAATACTGAATCCCCTATCTCTTCTAAATCGACTCCTGTTTCTTCTTCTATCACATCAGACAAATGTTCCCCCTCATAGAAGCCTTCAATGTACTCTACCTATCAGCTCTATCCTCCGTATTTAACAGAGAAATCCCCGTTGCACTCTAAATGTTACCACCTTTGCTTTTAATTCCACCGAAGGTTATTTTGACTTTCCAGTAAGCTGAATCGGTCCTTCCGACAATCATTCCTTTTTCGATTTCTTAAGATTTTCATGCAGCCATTTCGTCTTAGCTTCCCTGCGCTTTATATTTCTTTCATTCTCAGTAACTCGTATTCCTGTATTCCTGAATTGCCCTGAACATTTTTGTACTTCCTTCTTGCATCGGTCAACTGAAGCATTTCCTCTTTTGCTCAAGTTTTCTTCGCAGTTAACTTCTTTGTACCTGTACATTTGTATCCAACTTCTGTAATTGCCCTTTCCAGATTTGTCCATTCCTCTTCAACTGTATTGCCTACTGAGCTAGTCCTTATTACTGTATCTGTAGCCTTAGAGAACTTCAAGCGTATTTCGCCATTACTTAGTTTTGTATCCCACTTCTCTGCGTATTGATGCTTCCTGACAAATTTCATAAACTTCAGCCTACTTTTCATTACTACTACATTGTGATCTGAGTCTGTTCTTCCAGACAGTCCATTATCTGATTTCGGAATCTCTGCCTGACCATGATGTAATCTAACTGATCTCTTCCCATATCACCCTGCCTTTTCCAAATATACCTCCTCCTCTTGTCCTCCACTTGTATTCTTGAACGCGATTACTAGCTGAAATACAGGGTGATTCAAAAAGAATACCACAACTTTAAAAATGTGTATTTAATGAAAGAAACATAGTATAACCTTCTGTTATACATCATTACAAAGAGTATTTAAAAAGGTTTTTTTTCACTCAAAAACAAGTTCAGAGATGTTCAATATGGCCCCCTCCAGACACGAGCAATATCAACCCGATACTCCAACTCGTTCCACACTCTCTGTAGCATATCAGGCGTAACAGTTTGGATAGCTGCTGTTATTTCTCGTTTCAAATCATCAATGGTGGCTGGGAGAGGTGACCGAAACACCATATCCTTAACATACCCCCATAAGAAAAAATCGCAGGGGGTAAGATCAGGTCTTCTTGGAGGCCAGTGATGAAGTGCTCTGTCACGGGCTGCCTGGCGGCCGATCCATCGCCTCGGGTAGTTGACGTTCAGGTAGTTACGGACAGATAAGTGCCAATGTGGTGGCGCTCCATCCTGCTGAAATATGAATTGTTGTGCTTCTTGTTCGAGCTGAGGGAACAGCCAATTCTCTAACATCTCGAGATACTGTAGTCCAGTTACAGTAGCACCTTCGAAGAAAAAGGGACCAAAAACTTTATTGGCTGAAATGGCGAACAAATGTACAACTAAATGAAACTTTATAGCTCCCTTAATTCGCCGACAGATAGTGCTTAGCTCTGCCTTTTGTCGTTGCAGAGTTTTAAATTCCTAAAGTTGTGGTATTCTTTTTGAATCACCCTGTATATTACAGAACTCAGTTAGTCTTTCTCCTCTCTCATTCCTTGTCCGAAGCCTATATTATCCCGTAACATTTTATTCTTCTCCTACAAATGCATTTCCAGTCCCCCATGACTATTTGATTTTCATCTCCTTTTTCCTACTGTATTTCCCTTTCTGTATCCTCATATACTTTCTCTGCCTCTTCATCTTCATCGGCATATATACCTAATTATCGTTGTCAGTTTTGGTTTGCTGTCGATTTTGATAAAAACAACCCTGTCACTGTAATCTTAATAACAAATCCTTTTCCCCTTATACCATCTTCTGCTGCTGTTGATGTTACCCTATACTCATCTGACCAGAAATACTTTCAATTTTACTTCACTAACTCCTACTGTATCTAGATTGTGCCTTTACACTTCCCTTTTCAGATTTTCTAGCTTCCCTACCAGGTTCAAGTGACATTCCACGGTCCGACTCGTAGATCGTTATCCTTTCGTTGGTTATTTAATCTTTTTCTCATGGTTACGTCCCCCTTGGCAATCCCCTCGAGGTATCCGAATGGGGACTATTCCAGAATGTTTTGCAAATGGAAACACCATCATGACACTTTTTCAACTACAGACCACATGTCCTGTGGATACACGCTATGTGTCATTAATGCAGTGGTTTCCATTGCCTTCTGCATCATCATGCCGTTGATCATTGCTGATTCTTCCGCCTTTAGGGGCAGTTTCCCATCACAAGGGACAAGAGAATCTCTTGTCACTCCTCCGCCCTCTTTGACAAGGCCGTTGGCAGAATGAGGGAGACTTCTTATGCCGGAAGTCTTCGATCGCTAATGTTGATTTTTAATCAAAATTTAAGCGGTGGACATTTCGAACCCGGGACCGAGGACGTTTTGATTATTAATAAAAGACGCTACCCCTAGATCACGGGCGCACCTAATTTCCGTAAACTCCAGGGAGGGTGGCGATGAGCTCGGACGCCACGTCTAATCACGTCCCAGATGCGTTCGAACGGGCACAGACCTGGCCAGTTGGGTAGCCAGCGCAGCAACAGGAACTTGCCACTTTTTTCCTCGAACCACTCTATCACACACCTGTCCTTGAGACATAGCGCATTATTTCGTTGAATAATGCCACTATCTTTGGCCAACACGATCGTCATGAGGGAACGTATGTGGTCTGCAACCAGTGTACGATACACCTCGGTCTTCATGGTGCGCCGGCCGAAGTGGCCGTGCGGTTAAAGGCGCTGCAGTCTGGAACCGCAAGACCGCTACGGTCGCAGGTTCGAATCCTGCCTCGGGCATGGATGTTTGTGATGTCCTTAGGTTAGTTAGGTTTAATTAGTTCTAAGTTCTATGGGACTAATGACCTCAGCAGTTGAGTCCCATAGTGCCATTTGAACCATCTTCATGGTGCCTCGCACGAGCTCCACTACACCCACGGATGCCTACGTGAATATTCTCCGGAGCATAATGGAGCCGACGCCAGCTTATCTCCGTCCCGCAGTACAGATGTCAAAGAGCTGTTCTGTAAGACGACGGATTCGCGCCCTCCCATTGGCATGACGAATAAGGTATCGGAGTTCATCCGGTCATGCAACGCTCTGCCACTTCGCCAACGTCCAGTGCCAATGCTCAAGTACCCATTTCAGTAGTACAGTAGTTGCCGATGTGGTGGTGTTAACATTGGTGCATGCATCGGTAGTCGGCTGCGGAGGCCCATCGTTAGGAGTGTTCGGTGCACTGTGTGTTGAGACACACTTGTGTTCTGCAAGACATTAAATTCAGATGTTAATGCCGCCACAATTCGCCGCCTGTCCTGTTTTACCAGTCTGCCCAGCCTACGACATCTGCCATCTGTAATGAGAGGTGGCCACTCTTGGTTTCGCCAAGTGTTGAAGACACTCACCACAGCACTCCTCGAACATCTGACAAGTCGGCTGATTCCGAAATGCTCGTGTAGAGTCTCCAGGCCTTCCCCATAGTACATACGGACAGCATGTTCACTGACAGAACGCAGCATGTCATTCTCAGTGGAGAGAAGTCTTCCGAAGTAAGAGTGATTTCAGGTGTGCCGCAGGGGAGTGTCGTAGGACCGTTGCTATTGACAATATATATAAATGACCTTGTGGATAACATCGGAAATTCACTGAGGCTTTTTGCGGATGATGCTGTAGTATATTGACATGTTGTAACAATGGAAAATTGTACCGAAATGCAGGATGACCTCCAACGAATTGACGCATGGTGCAGGGAATGGCAATTGAATCTCAATGTAGACAAGTGTAATGTGCTGGAAATACATAGAAAGAAAGATCGTTTATCATTTAGCTACAATATAGCAGGTCGGCTACTGGAAGCAGTTAATTCCATAAATTATCTGGCAGTAGGCATTAGGAGTGATTTAAAACGGAATGACCATATAAAATTAATCATCGGCAAAGCTGATGTCAGACAGAGATTCATTGGAAGAATCCTATGGAAATGCAGTCCGAAAACAAAGGAAGTAGGTTACAGTACGCTTGTTCGCCCACTGCATGAATACTGCTCACCGCTGTGGGATCCGGATCCGTACCAGATAGGGTTGATAAAAGAGACAGAGAAGATCCAACGGAGAGCAGAGTGCTTCGTTACAGACTCATTTAGTAATCGCGAAAGCGTTACGGAGATGATAGATAAACTCCAGTGGAAGACTCTGCAAGAGAGACGCTCAGTAGCTCGGTACGGGCTTTCGTTGAAGTTTCGAGAACATACCATCACCGAGGAGTCAAGCAGTATATCGATCTCTCCTACGTATACCTCGCGAAGAGACCATGAGGATAAAATTAGGATAGGACAGGATAAAATTAGAGCCCACACTGAGGTATACCGACAATCGTTCTTTCCACGAACAATTCGAGACTGGAATAGCAGGGAGAACCGATAGAGGTACTCAAGGTACCCTCCGCCACACACGGTCAGGTGGCTTGCGGAGTATGGATGTAGATGTAGATGGAGATGTAGATACTACACGCATCGTGCGTGTGCCTGACTAGCAGTAATGCCTCGCCAGGTGACGCTTACATCGACTGTAGATCGGTGGTCATGACGTTCTAGCTGATCAGGGCACGCTTTTCCTCTCTGGTCAAAGGTTAGATGTCGCACTGTCACGTCACTTACGATCACGTTACGACCTTTTTGCTTTGCTGATTTCATATTTCGTAAGCTAATTCCCGTGGAATACCACTACTGATCTAACAAGAACGTAAGATTTTTCTTACGAGAACTAAGGGCGATTTCCGTCCTCTGTTCATTCGATTTTTCATTCCTTATGTTCTCAAGATGATAGCTTCGGTATCAATTGCTCATAAAGGTGCTTGAACCGTTGCTAAGTATCAATGAGAAAGCTTTGTCACCTAATTTTTCGCTTACAGTCTCCTCCGAAATGTCTAGAAAGTAGTCCTGACGAAAAGGAAATAGGTCTTGTGTGCCGTTATTTTACCTGCGTCATACTTAGACACTGATCTTTCAGCTACCCATTACCGTAAATACGGATGATTTCGAAGCTTACAGAGGCCTCTACTAGTTAGGAATTTGTTCTCTGTATAAATAGATATCGTGTACATTCATTTCAGCCTGACGATGCTTTGTGAAAACTATGTATGAGCATTGAACAAAAAGAGGAAAATACTGCATCATCACAGCATTGGTAATCCGCCATTAGGAGACAGTACATCCGTGGCTTGCAGCTGAGTAAAGATCTCAAAATAGAAAAAAAAAGAGTGATGGTCGTTAAACGTGCTACAAAATATCATTTCTCGGGGATTTCAGGGACACGGTAAGTGTGTAATGTGATAAGTAATCTCGAAAGATAATGGTGCTGCTCTTTAGTTTTCAGACGATATGATAACGGTTTCGCGTTTGTTGTCCGTGTTTTTCCAAGAAATTGACTTCTTGAAGCGTTTTATCGCAGGAACACCTTTCGCAAATGTGGTGCCTCTTGAAAGTTCGTAATTAGCGACAGTGGACATTAAAATTGCGGAAAAGCTGAACGAAGATCTCTATCGTCATGAGGGAGGCAGGATAAGCGCATAGATGATAGAAAATTCTGCACAACTAGCTAAAGGCCAGTACCCTACTGTATGTTGTTGCTGGTTAATATCCAGATTACACAAATAAAGTTTTAGTTTAACTTGTAAATTCTAGCGTTTACATTAGTTACCGAAACAGTGCGTTGCTGTGACACAGTATTCCCTTCGTCACCAGTCGGCACTTATTGTGTTACTTCTGATTTTGCACATCTGGAGAACGTTTACGGTAGTGACGACTAAAAGCGATGCAGCATCTACTAGATAAAAACTGACAGTTCGGACATGCAAGGTAAAGAACTTTTTGTTCTGACGAGCTACGCATTTCACCCCCGCCGCCGTGTCATAGACTTTTGGCGTAAGCATGCTACGTTAACAGCATTTACTTTTCATTTTTACGATTTCATGTGTGACAAAATGTGACAAAATTAACAGCCACGTCACATGTTAGGCCCGTAGTGTAGTACGTGAATGAAGCTTCATTTCAAAAATGGTGCTCCATCTTTGCCGGCAGACTATAGATTATTCATGATCCAAAACGGTTAGACCGGTCTTCAGCTGTCACTGACAAACTCATATCAAGGACTGAGGGAAAAATTCAACAGAACAGATGTTTCACTGATGATGGGCTGAACTTGTACTTCGAATTTACGCTATCAGTTCTTTGCTGAACTATTAGTGCCAGTTTGGGCTATAGAAAAGTGTGTACCAGAAGGGTTCCTCTACTTTTGAAAGTTGTGATCTTCAAAAAATGGCTCTGAGCACTATGGGACTCAACATCTTAGGTCATAAGTCCCCTAGAACTTAGAACTACTTAAACCTAACTAACCTAAGGACATCACACACACCCATGTCCGAGGCAGGATTCGAACCTGCGACCGTAGCAGTCCCGCGGTTCCAGCTGTGGTCTTCATTTCAAAGACTGATTTCACGAAGTTCTCCACGCTACACTATCCTATGCAAGCTTCTTCACCTCCGAATAACTAGTGCCACCTACATCCTATCTCCCTCTACAACATTTACGTCCCCCCCCCCCATTTCCCCCTTTCCTCCATAGCTAAGTTGATGATCCGTTGACGTCTCACGATGTGTCCTGTCAAACGATCCCTTCTTGTAGTCAAGTTGTGCCACAGATTTCTTTTTTTTCGTAATTCTATTCTCTACCTTCTCATTGATTATATGATCTACCCATCTAACCTCCTGCATTCTTCTGTAGCACATTTCAAAAGCTTCTATTCTCTTCTTGGCTGAAATGTTTCGTAAACGTTTACTTCCATACAAGGCAATACTCCAGACAAATATCTTCAGAAAAGACTTCCTAACACCTAAACCCATATTCATTGTTAATAAATTTCTCGTCTTCAGAAATGCTTTTCATACCATTTTCAGTCTACTTTTTATATCCTGTCCACTTCGGCCATTATGTTATTTTACTGCTCAGATAGCAAAATTCGTCTTCTACTTTAAGTGTGTCGTTTCCTAAACTAACTCCCTCAGAATCTTCTGAATAATTCGACTACATTCCATCACGCTTGTTTTGTTTTTGTTTACGTTCCTCTTAAATCGTCCTTTCAAGATGCAGTCCATTGCGTTCAAGTGGTCTTCCATGTCCTTTGCTCTCATGACAGAATTACGGTGTCGTTGGCAAACCATGAATTTTTTTTTACTTTTCTCTGAACTTCCGTTCGTTGTTCAAATTTTTCTATAGTTTCTTTACAGCTTGCTCAATGTGCAAAGAATGAATAACATCAGAGGATAGGCTACAATCATGTCTCGCTGCCTTTTCAAATACTGCTTCCCTTTCACGCCCCTCGTCTGGTTTTTGCGTAAGCTTTATGTAACATTGTACTCTCTGTATTTTACCTCTGCTACCTTCAGAATTTCAAGGACTGTATTCCAATCGACGTTGTCAAAAGCTTTGTCCGAATGTACAAAAGTTGTAAACATAGGACTGGCTTTCCTTAATCTATCTTCTAAGATTAGTCGTAGGGGCAATATTGCCTTAAGCGTTCCTACATAATAAAAACCAAACGAATTCTGAACACAAAAAGGGCTACGACCAGAGGTTTTTGGGATAGAATCGGCGTGCTGCTCGACGAGAGAGGAGAGACAGACGAACGAAGAAGTGAAGCCCCTCCGCGCCAGCACTAATGTGGTGATCAAGAGAAGAAGTTCTACCATCACCTCTGCAATAAAGGTTAGTACGCTCATCGGGGAGTCACACGATGCGGGACTGTGATTTCGTCCGTATGTCTGAGCGACATCACTCACTAATACGGTCCCATCCATGAGATGGTAGATAGAAAGGGTTGCGTTTCTAAGGGTGAGGGAAAAAAGCGCCACAGAAATCGCATTGCGAAAGAAACCTCTGCGACAGCGTAGTCGGGTAGTAGGGTTGTTGACGGAATTGTTCAAATGGCTCTGAGCACTATGGGACTTAACAGCTATGGTCATCAGTCCCCTAGAACTTAGAACTACTTAAACCTAACTAACCTAAGGACATCACACAACACCCAGTCATCACGAGGCAGAGAAAATCCCTGACCCCACCGGGAATCGAATCCAGGAACCCGGGCGCGGGAAGCGATAACGCTGGCGGAGTTGTGCCAGTAACGATAGTTCATGTGTGGGTGTGAGGAAATGTTAGTAGAGAGGTGTTATCGTTGTAACTGGACTAAGACGGTATCTCCTGGCCCAAATTCAGCGTAAGAGTGCTTGTAACATGCCTAAAGTCTTCATCAGAGAGGTCACTTTGCCTTTAAAATTGGCTGCTTGTTGTGTAGAGTCGTGTGGGGTACGTTTGTATTTCGTGTGTTCGGTTTCCGTGTTTTTTTGCCGACTGTAAAAGGGCAGCCGGAGGGACCAGTCAGATTTGCTGTGGTACAGGGGTTCACCGATATGGCATTGTTTGTGTGCTTAGTTTAAGCCTACCAAAGGTGGTCCGTTGTCCCTAAGGAAAAGTGTTTTGGGCTGTTGTGCTTCCACCTGTAGGTGTAATGTAGGGGTTCTTTGAATGTCTAGAGTTCTTGCTCAGTCGCGTGGCGAGGCAGAATTCATTATTAAGTCTGTGATGCACGTGAATCTTGAGGCGTTACTTATGACTCTTAATACCTTGTTCTGTATGACCTGCAAACGGAGCAGATCTTGTGGGAGGACGTGCTGAAAAGTAATGCCTCCGAATTTTGTATTCTGTTGTTACAACCCCGAGGAGCTAGAGGGCTCCGAACTGCAACGTGTAACATGGTGGTGTGTAACGTAACTACGTCGGTACGTGAGAAACAGTGTTGGGGAATCGAATTTCTAACCGTCCACACGTGAAGCACCCTCTCCTTCAGCGTAACAATGCCAGACTACACACGAGCGTTGCGGCTCCAGCAACATTCCGACGCGATCACTCTCCACACGCCGGCCGTTGTGGCCGAGCGGTTCTAGGAGCTTCAGTCCGGAACCGCGCTGCTGCTAGGTCGCAGGTTCGAATCTAGCCTCCGGCATGGATGTGTGTGATGTCCATAGGTTAGTTAGGTTTAAGTAGTTCTAAGTCTAGGAGAGACTTCAGATGTTAAGTCTCATAGTGTTCCGAGCCATTTGAACTCTCCACACATCCCATACTAGGAGCCATCCGATTTTCATCTGTTTCCAAACATTAAAGAACAACTTCGAGGGAATCGCTTTGGTGGTAATGAAGCGGTGTAAACAGAGGTGAGGTTGCAGCTGCGTAAAAAATGTCAAACATTCTACAGTGGCAGTATCAACAAATTGTTCTCTCGTTGTGAGAAGTGTGTTTGTGTTCGTTCATTGTTTTGGGGAAGGAGACCAGACAGCGTGGTCATCGGTCTCATCGGATTAGGGAAGGATGGGGAAGAAAGTCGGCCGTGCCCTTTCAGAGGAACCATCCCGGCATTTGCCTGGAGTGATTTAGGGAAATCACGGAAAACCTAAATCAGGATGGCCGGACGCGGGATTGAACCGTCGTCCTCCCGAATGCGAGTCCAGTGTCTAACCACGTGTGTTTGTGTCAGGTTGGCTATGTTGAAATATAAATATGTTGTTAAGATGAATAAAGATGTGAAAATTGTTAATGGTTTTTAAATAAAAATTTGTTTTATTTAAAAAGCCTTAAGAGTTTTCACCTGAAATATTCGGAGGCATTACTTTTCAGCACGCCCTCGTATGTGGACCTCGATACTTTCCTACTCAGTGTGCTTTGCTTTTTAAGCGTAGGTTTAACTATTGAGCCTTGCGTGTGCTTTGTTGGCGACATGATGTGTGTTGGTACCAAAGAGAGCTTCCGAATCAACTGCATATCGAGGTAACTGACTTCCTCACGAAAACTTGTTGGGTGTGGGTGTAGAATAATTTGTTCACAGTGTTTGTGTTTGTGTAGCTCTTTCAGCCTATGTGTAAATAGAACTGCCATTTCTCCAAACAAGGATCGACAGTTCTGAATTGTGTCTGTAGTGGAGAGTTTTAAGTTTTATGGTTTCCAGTCTTGCACTAGAATGTCTGTGTCACCTATGTAGATAGCTTGTTTTATGTCGTTGGAATATCTTTTTTAATGTGGAGGTTAAACAAGAAGGGCCCCAAGATACTGCGTTTGGGTAAACGGGCTTGTTGACGTCAGTGCTGAAAACTACGTTTGTGAGATATGAGTATAGGAGACATAGGAATCCGTCGGGGAAACCAGTGTCGCCGAGTTTTCGGATGAGGCCGTTGTGCCAATCGAAGACTTTTTCGATACCCACGAATACAGTCCTTTTTTCCTGAATCTGAATTGCACCGGTCTCGGAGTGTCGTTTTCGAATCACCTTCCCAACACTCCTACTGAGCGAGTTCAGCACGCTACTGGTCCGGTAATTTTCTGGGACGGAGTGGTGTTCCGTGGCCTCCTGAACGTCAGGACCTTCCTCGCCTACCAAAAGACAAGGAAGTGTTGGTGTAGTAGGGATGCATTCACGATGTGTGCTAAATATACTGTGGGTTTATTCGTGAAATCCTTTAGGACATGGCTTTGAATGATATCGGGACCAGGAGCTTTGCTATCAGAGGTGTGCTCAGTAGCCTATGTGATTGTATGTGCGCTAGCATGTCTGATTTCTTCTCACGTGGTCTGAGCCAGAAGTTGCGTAAACTCCTGGTCCGTCTGAAGTGTGAATACTAGGCTTGATTGAACCAGACTTGGTATGAAAGTCGCCGCTAGTGTTCTGGCCCTCGGCAGAGGAGACAAGTCAGTCAGGCCCTTATCTTATTTTATTTACACATCAAGTTTTGTTGGACCAAACTGAGGAACAACTCTCCAAGGTCAAGGAACATGTCATTACATGAAATTACAACATAAAACGAATAACAGTTAAAAATCAAATGTTATGAACCCAGAAAAAGTTAAGCTATAAATTTAAGTAAATGCAGTCAACAATATAACGTAAGAATCAGCTTATTTTTTCAAGGAATTCCTCAACAGAATAGAAGGAGTGAACCATGAGGAAACTCTTCATTTTCTATGTGAAAGCGCGAGGATTACTGTTAAGATTTTTTAATTCTTGTGGTAGCTTATTGAAAATTGATGCAGCAGTATACTGCACACCTTTCAGTACAAGAGTTAAGGAATTCCGATCGAAATGCAGCTTGGGTTTCTGCCGAGTATTAACTGAGTGAATGCTGCTTATTCTTGGGAATAAGCTAGTATTTTTAACAAGAAACGACAGTAAAGTATATATAGATTGAGAGGCCAATGCCAAAAGATCCAGACTAGTGAACAGGGGTCGACAAGAGTTTCGCGAAGTTACGCCACTTATTGCCTGAACCGCCCGTTTCTGAGCTAAAAATATCCTTTTAGAATGGGAAGAGTTACCCGAAAATATAGTACCATACAAATATAAGCGAACGAAAATAAGCAAAGTAGACTAATTTTCATGTCGAGCGATCACTTACTTTAGATACTGTTCGAATAGTAAAAATGGCAACATTAATTCTTTGAACAAAATCCTGAACGTGGACTTTCCACAACAGTTTACAGTCTATCTGAAGACCTTGAAATTTGAACTGTTCAGTTTCACTAATCATATGCCCATTCTGTGAAGGTTTTGTTGAATGGTGTGTTAGAAACTGTAAAAACTGAGTGTTACCATGATTTAGCGTCTGTTTATTTTCTGCAAGCCATGAACTTACATCATGAACTACACTATGTGAAACCGAGCCAGTGTTACACACAACTTCCTTTACTACCAAGTTAGTGTCTCAGCAAACAAATATTTTAGAGTTGCCCATAATACTAGAGAGCATATCATTTATATAAATAAGGAAGAGGTGTGGCCCCAACACTGATCCCTGGGGCACCAGCCCATTTGACCATACCCCACTCAGACCCCACATAGCAGCCATTCTCAACACTGCAAATAATGATCTTTTGCTGTCTGTTGTTAAAGTAAGAAGTGAACCAATTGTGAGATTCTTCCCATATTCCATAATGGTCGAACTTCTAGAACAATATTTTGTGATCACCACACTCAAACGCCTTAGTTAAATCAAAAAATATGTCTAGCGTTCGAAACCTTTTGTTTAACCCACCCATTACCTCACAGAGAAAAGAGAATGTAGCATTTTCAGTTGTTAAACGACTACTAAAGTCGAACTGTACGTTTGATAGCAAATTATGTGATATGAAACGATCAATTATTCTTACTACACAGCCTTTTCAGCAACTTTAGCAAACACTGATGACATAGAAATAGGTCCAAAATTGTCTAAATTATTCCTTTCTCCCTTTTTATAAAGCGTCTTTACTACTGAGTACTTCAATTGTTCAGGAAGCTGAACATTCCTAAAGGAAAAATTATAAATATGGCTAAGTACAGGACTAACATGTGCAGCACAGTACTTCAATATTCTACTAGACATTCTATCATATCCATGAAAGTCTTTAGTCTTCAGTGATTTAATTATTGACTCAATCTCCCCCTTGTCTGTATCACAGAGGAGTATTTCAGACATCAACCTCGGAAAGGCATTTGCCAAGAAAGTTATATGATTCCCTGTAGAAACTAAATTTTTATTTAATTCACCGGCAATGCTCAGAAAATGATTGGCAAATACTGTGCATATGTCTGATTTGTCAGTACCAGAAATATTTTTACTACGAACTGACTTAATATCGTCGATCTGGTGCTGCTGACCAGACACTGCCTTCACAACTGACCACATGGTTTTAATTTTATCCTGTTAATTAGCTATTCTATTTGCGCACCAAATACTCTTTGCCTTCCTAATAACTAATTTATGGTGCTTCCTATAAAGTGAATCAAGAGCGCTCTCTAGCTTGAGCAGAAATGCTCCTAAAGTCAGAGATAGGGGACCTACAACCTACAAACAACAACAATTAGAAGTTTAGTTTTATTAAATTTGACTGCGTATGCACAATATCCAAATATCTATTCAGTTCAGTGCCGTGAAAAGTCTATGGACTCAAATGGAATACTGTTGTTCTTTTTTTTTTATTTTACGAACATGGCCACGACGCCACCCCACAAGGAACTCCTTGAAAAACAGCCAGCTAATCTGTAACCTGGTAATGGAAACCTCTGGATTGTCAAATTAATTAAGTGGTGCACCGATATACTAATAATTTCAGAGTCAACATCTATAAGCAGTGCACTATCTTTATCTCTAATACCTCTTATTTTTTGATGAAATATGCTAATTTATTCTTTACTTGGGAACATGACGTCCTCTGAAGGTGATTCCTTAGAGGGACTTCCTTTAAGCAGGTATACCTATCAGCTAACTTCAGTCTAAAAAACGTGCAGCTCTAACACCAAATACTGCAGGAATTTTTCCACGAGTGATCCCACCACCCCCTACTACACTGTCACTTATAAACTTTGCCAGCCTCCCCTTCCCATACTAATGAAGTGCAAGCCATGCCTAGTGAAACCCGATCTGCTGGCAGACTTATCTGGCACCACTGCGATGTGACCCATGCCCCCTGCATTCGTGCCCTCTACAGCCCCATGTTAATGCGGCTAACAGCCACATTAAGATGAGGCCGATCATGACGCTGGAACAGTAGTATGAAATGCACATTAGTGCCAACAGTTTGAGTAGCTGTCTCTACCAAGCCACCACCTACATCATATTCCCTGTCCCCATCGGTACCTTTCCCTGCTCCACCCACTATCACTACCTGAGCCTCCTCCATAAAATTCCTACATAACTCCCCTATGCTGTCAGTCACCTGAGCCAACCCTGCACTAGGCTTCACTATGCTGGTGATCTGGTACTCTCTCCCCAACACTTCTTGCTACTGCTGGACCACATCTCTACCGTGCAAACTACCTAGCAGCAGAAGCTTCTTCCCTCTGTTGGACTATGCAACTGTCTTAGGCCTCCTAACGACTGAGGACTGCTGTATGTTTCCTACACCTACAGCTACAAGAGCTCCTCTTTACTCAGCTCTGACAGTTGGTCAAATCTATTGCATATATGCAAAGTATAACTGTCTGAATACCTCCTCCTCCCAGCTGCCTTCTTGCCAACTGCCTGTTCACATTTCCCAATACTCATCACCCGCCTCAACCTATCTAGTTCCTCCTTTGCGCATTGTAGCTGCACCTGAAGGGCACAGATCTTATCCTCCTGCTCCTCTATCAACTTATATCTGCTACATATTCTGCATTCCCAGGAGAGGATCTCACTATAATGTAGTGTCGCTCCCTGGCAAAGTGTCCAGCTGGATTCTACACACCTCGTCGTGTGGCATCCAGCTTGGCGAGTTTATGCGGAGCGACCAGAAATACAGACACTTCACCGACTACGCCAGTGGTTCCCAACATTTCTTTGGCCATTATCCCTGAGTCCAATTACTCATTAGCTAGTACCCTCACCCTGACCTCCCCCCCCCTGGCCATGTCCCTCCCCCTCGCCCCTGCCATCTGTTGCCCCCGCCCTACCCCACGTAGTCACCAACTTTAGCATCTAACTAAACAGTAGAATGAAAGACTTTTCTTGGAGGATTTTTATTTTTAAAATGGTGTATGATATTTAGTTTTTTGTGAGTGTGCGAAAGAGAGAAGGAATTACGAAGGAATCCAAGGTGCAACGAAAGTGCCTCCGCAACTCCTCATCAGCGAAGAAAGCTACCTATCCAAAGTGAGGGTAGACACTTGTTACAGAACATATTTCCCCTGCATTACTTCTCTACATTGCATCACTTGCTTGACCTGCACCACTGCAAGTCTTTTAAAATCAACCAAGTTAAAATGTGTGCACTGTACTTACTGTTCGTAAATCATTTGATTGCTGCACTCCTTACTTCTGATCTGGGAGAAGTTGGAAGACTTCAGGCTGTCAATGCTTTGTGCTTGACCATAGGCACCAATAGTAATAGTAATAACTCTAATAGTAATAGTAATAATAATAATAACAATAATAATAATGAAGTGATAATTTTGCAACATGAAGTCACCCAAGCAATTAATTCTACTCACAATTGGAAAGCCCCTGGAAAAGATAAAATAGCAAATTTCTGGCTAAAGAAGTTCACCTCAACACATTCACATCTAACTAAATTATTTAACAGTTATATTGCAGACCCATACACATTCCCTGATACACTTACACATGGAATAACTTATCTGAAACCTAAAGATCAAGCAGACACAGCAAACCCAGCTAAATATCGCCCCATAACTTGCCTACCAACAATATACAAAATATTAACTTCAGTCATTACACAGAAATTAATAACACATACAACACAGAACAAAATTATGAATGAATAACAAAAAGGCTGTTGCAAAGGAGCATGAGGATGTAAAGAGCAACTGATAATAGATGCAGAGGTGACATATCAAGCTAAAACTAAACAAAGGTCGCTACACTACGCATACATTGATTACCAAAAAGCTTTTGATAGTGTACCCCACTCATGGTTACTACAAATATAGGAAATATACAAAGTAGATCCTAAATTGATACAGTTCCTAAACATAGTAATGAAAAATTGGAAAACCACACTCAATATACAAACAAATTCAAATAATATCACATCACAGCCAATACGGATTAAGCGTGGAATATACCAAGGAGACTCATTAAGTCCTTTCTGGTTCTGTCTTGCTCTGAACCCACTATCCAACATGCTAAATAACACAAATTTTGGATACAATATTACTGGAACATACCAACACAAAATCACACATTTGCTATACATGGATGATCTGAAACTACTGGCAGCAACAAATCAACAACTCAACCAATTACTAAAGATAACAGAAGTATTCAGCAATGATATAAATATGGCTTTTGGAACAGACAAATGTAAGAAAAATAGCATAGTCAAGGGAAAACACACTAAACAAGAAGATTACATATTGGAGAACCACAGCGACTGCATAGAAGCGATGGATAAAACAGATGCCTATAAATATCTAGGATACAGGCAAAAAATAGGAATAGATAATACAAATATTAAAGAAGAACTAAAAGAAAAATATAGACAAAGACTAACAAAAATACTGAAAACAGAATTGACAGCAAGAAACAAGACAAAAGCTATAAATACTTATGCTATACCAATATTGACCTACTCATTTGGAGTAGTGAAATGGAGTAACACAGACCTAGAAGCACTCAATACACTTACACGATTGCCGGTCGGAGTGGCCGTGCGGTTCTAGGCGCTACAGTCTGGAGGCGAGCGACCGCTATGGTCGCAGGTTCGAATCCTGCCTTGGGCATGGATGTGTGTGATGTCCTTAGGTTAGTTAGGTGTAATTAGTTCTAAGTTCTAGGCGACTGCTGACCTCAGAAGTTTAGTCGCATAGTGCTCAGAGCCATTTGAACCACTGAACTTACACGATCACAATGCCACAAATATAGAATACATCACATACATTCAGCAACAGAAAGATTCACATTAAGCAGAAAGGAAGGAGGAAAGGGATTTATCGACATAAAAAACCTACATTATGGACAGGTAGACAATTTAAGAAAATTCTTTCTAGAACGAGCAGAAACTAGCAAAATACACAAAGCAATCACTCATATAAATACATCGGCTACACCACTGCAATTTCATAACCACTTCTACAACCCTGTAGATCACATAACATCAACAGATACGAAGAAAGTAAATTGGAAAAAGAAAACACTACATGGCAAGCACCCATATCATCTAACACAGCCACACATCGATCAAGACGCATCAAACACATGGCTAAGAAAAGGCAATATATACAGTGAGACGGAAGGATTCATGATTGCAATACAGGATCAAACAATAAACACCAGATATTACAGCAAGCATATTATTAAAGATCCCAATACTACAACAGATAAATGCAGACTTTGCAAACAACAAGTGGAAACAGTAGATCACATCACAAGCGCATGTACAATACTAGCAAATACAGAATACCACAGAAGACATGACAATGTGGCAAAGTAATACATCAACAGCTTGCCTTACAACATAAACTTATAAAACAACACGTTCCCACATACAAGTATGCACCACAAAATGTACTGAAGAATGATGTATACAAATTAACAAACCTGACATTATACTCACCAATAAAAAGAAGAAATTAACACAAATAATCGAAATATCCATACCCAATACAACAAATTTACAAAAGAAAACAGGAGAAAAAATTGAAAAATGCATCCAACTCGCTGAGGAAGTCAAGGACATGTGACATCAGGATAAAGTTGACATTATACCAATTATACTATCAACTACAGGAGTCATACCACACAATATCCACCAGTACATCAATGCAGTACAGCTACATCCAAACGTATATATACAACTACAGAAATCCGTAATTATTGATACATGTTCAATCACCCGAAAGTTCCTAAATGCAATATAACATATACCGTACAGTTAAAAGGAAGTCACGCTTGATCAAGGTCCGCGTCACTTTCCATTTTTGACCAGACATAACGTCTGAGAAAAGAAAGAAAGAGTAATAATAATGTGTACAACACTATAGTAGCCCTTATGTAGTCACTGTTGTTTCGTGTTGTCATTTAACTCATTTATCTATTTTGAAGCGAGTAATGAAGCAATATCTGACTATTCCAGGTACTATCTACAACTTGGAGAAGATATGTTCCTGAGATATTTAGCATTTGTTATGTATTCGAGTACATCTCACTTTTATCAGCAGCGATGTACGGGACGAAGCACAATGTATGTGTATACTGGGTCGACTATGCGAGGAACCTGTAAACTGCACTGCAATAAGGCTACTAATTGAGAAAGAAATTATTTATATCTCATATAATCAATAGTAGAGTCTTACAAAATTGTGATAATACCCACATTAAAAAAGGTTTTGCATTACCTCGCTACCATGAGATCCGGAACATGTACAGAAAATTGGAATAGAGGTCAACATAAATATCATTCCCGCCCTTTTTTTTTGCTCATGAAAACCACACATTGCATATTGTACCACCATACAGCGAGACCTTCAGAGGTGGTGGTCCAGATTCCTGTACACACCAGTACCTCTAATACCCAGTATCACGTCCTCTTGCGTTGATGCATGACTGTATTCGTATTTGCATACTACCCACAAGTTCATCAAGGCACTGTAGGTCCAGATTGTAACACTCCTCAACGGCGATTCGACTTTGATCACTGAGAGTGGTTGGTTGGTCACGTCGTCCATAAACAGCCCTCTTCAATCTATCCCAGGCATGTTCGATAGGGTTCATGCCTGGAAAACATGCTGGCCACTCTAGCCGAGCGATGTCGTTAGCATGAAGGAAGTCATTCACAAGATGTGCACGGTGGGGGCGCGAACTGTCGTCCAAGAAGACGAATGCTTCGCCAATATGCTGCCGATATGGTTGCACTATCTGTCGGAGGATGGCATTCAGGTATCGTACAGCCGTTACGGTGCCTTCCATGACGACCAGCTGCATACGTCGGCCCCACGTAATGCTACCCCAAAACAGCAGGGAACGTCAAACCTTGCTGCACTCGCTGCACAGTGTTTCTAAGGCGTTCAGCCTTTCCGGATTGCCTCCAAACATGTCTCCGACGATTGTCTGGTTGAAGGCATATGCGACACTCAGCGGTCAATTTGACATGTTGTTGGGCCCATCTGTACCGCGCTGCATGGTGACGTGGTTACAATGATGGACCTCGCCATGGACGTCGGGAGTGAAGTTGCGCATCATGCAGCCTATTGCGCACAGTTTGAGTTGTAACATGACGTCCTGTGACTGCGCGAAAAAACATTATTCAAAGTGTTGGCGTTGCTGTCAGGGTTCCTTCGAGCTATAATCCGTAGGTAGCGGCCATCCACTGCTGTAGTAGCCCTTGGGCTGTCTGAGCGAGGCATGTCATCGACAGCTCCTTTTTCTCTGTATCTCCTCCATGTCCGAACAACATCGCTTTGGTTCACTCCCAGACGCCTCGACACTTCACTTTTTGAAATCCATTCCTGGCACAAAGTAACAATGCGGACGCGATCGAACAACGATACTGACCGTCTAGGCATGGCTGAACTACAGACAACACGAGCCGTGTACCTCCTTCCTGGTGGAATGACTGGAACTGATCGGCTGTCTAAGCCCCTCCGTCTAATAGGCGCTGCTCATGCATGGTTGTTTACATCTTTGGGTGGGTTTAGTGACATCTCTGAACAGTCAAAGGGACTGTGTCTGTGATACAATATCAACAGTCAACGTCTATCTTCAGCAGTTCTGGGAACCAGGGTGATGCAAAACTTTTTTTGATGTGTGTAGTAATAATCTTTTGACAATAATTTAGTTTCGTGACTGAGACAGAATCGAACCATTCAGTTCTTACACCTAAAAAAAATCATTTCATCCATCATGGGGTACTTACACGAAGAAAGCAGACGGCATGGATTGTTGTCCAGTCGCAATGAGCTTGTTGTTGTTGTGGTCTTCAGTCCTGAGACTGGTTTGATGCAGCTCTCCATGCTACTCTATCCTGCGCAAGCTTCTTCATCTCCCAGTACCTACTGCAACCTACATCCTTCTGAATCTGCTTAGTGTATTCATTTCTTGGTCTCCCCCTACGATTTTTACACTCCACGCTGACCTCCAATACTAAATTGGTGATCCCTTGATAACTCAGAAAATGTCCTACCAACCGATCCCGTCTTCTAGTCAAGTTGTGCCACAAACTCCTCCCCAATTCTATTCAATACCTCCTCATTAGTTATGTGATCTACCCATCTAACCTTCAGCATTCTTCTGTAGCACCATATTTCGAAAGCTTCTTTTCTCTTCTGGTCCAAACAATTTATCGTCCACGTTTCACTTCCATACATGGCTACACTCCATGCAAATACTTTCAGAAATGAGCAGAAATGAGTTTATGCACGTTAATGGTCGCTCTCAGTCTGTTGCATTGAGAAAAGATTTGCTTCGGTATTTTAAGTGGGAAATTTTTTGACATCCACCTTATAGCCCGGTCTTGGCCCAGAGTGTTACTATCTTTTCTCCAAACTGAAGGATTTTTTGGGAGAAAGCGCAATGGGAAGGACAACGCAATGAAAGAGGTAGTTAGTGACTGGTTCAACAACTTGGCGACAACAGCGTATGCAGGAGGCTTTGGAAAGCTTGTGAAGTACTACGACGAATGTTTAAATGGGAGAGGTTGCTACGTGGATAAATTGCTAAGATATTAAAATATGTTTTCCTTCATTATCTTGATTAAAAAGTCTGGAGAAAGAAACATTTTTTACTGTCAGAATGATCCTCATATGTTCTTTTCTTTTTGCCTGACCATGTAAAGATGCTTTTTAGTTATATTAGTTATTTCTTGGCTATCGGACTTGAGTATGGGTGCTTTACATAAATAACACGCTTCCTTACTAAATAAACCCAACCAAGTGTCTAATACGAATGCGTGTCTCCTTGCAACAAAATATTCTCAGTTAGAAAAATGAAAGGAATGTCACTTTGAAATAATAACAGTCCAAAATAATATTAATTCGTTTCATTATTCCATTGGCAGGTAACACTCCCTGTACCAGTGCCTAGGTGCGTCCACTCTTGTGTTAATGGTGAAGATCACTTCTTATGGGTACCGAAGAAACCATCGCTGTATTGCGTTTCCAAATTTAACAGGCAATCATTGATCACGGAAACGTTTCTGCACTATGTTCTAACAGCAGTACGTTCCGCTGCCGAAGTTACTGATTAACAAGTGTAATGCTGTTTCGACCACAACTTTTTATAACTAATTCCGCGCACCTTTCCGCGAATAAACCGAATCACTGAAATACATTTACAATACTAACCGACGTAATGTTTTCAACTTATGATTAGACTTCCATGCAAATTCTTTCGATCTGCTATGCACGACGCAGCAGCGCGCGACCGCTCCTTACTTACCCATCAACATAACTCTCCGCACACTGAGTCAGCGCCTGACCAGTAGCGCTCGGGCGTTGTTGAGGTAAAAGTGTAAATGTCTTGTGACTAGGGTCTCCCGCCGGGTAGACCGTTCGCCGGGTGCAAGTCTTTCGATTTGCCGCCACTTCGGCTACTTGCGCGTCGATGGGGATGAAATGAAGATGATTAGGACAACACAACACCCAGCCCCTGAGCGGAGAAAATCTCCGACCCGTTGTTGATCGTTGTGTTTGGTCGTTGCGGACGTCATATGACATACGTTAAAGTTCGTTTTGCTGATCCTTCCACTCAGTTTTTTTATTACAGAGGCCAACGGGCTCTGTGACCACTCAACTACCGGGGGCGAACGTTGTTGATGTTAAACAGCAAGACTGTACCTTCGCCAGAGAAAAAGCGCACTCGGCTTCGAGAATTCTAGAAGCCAGTGGTAAGTACCGCAAAACGTCGTTTCTTTGACAGTTTTGGGGATGCTTTAACTGAATGCCAAAACACGGAGTAAACGTATGCGGAACGAACTCGCGTGCCGTTGTGTGACAGGAGGGCAGTGCGCAGTGGGGGTTGCGTTGCGATCACGTGACTCGCTAAGTCCAGGCGTGTCCATCGTTGGCGTTTGTAGTGTGGTGCGTACATACGGCTTCGTACTGTTTGGATGCCTAGTTTTTTTTAAGATTATGGTATTATTTACGTAAACGTATATAGATTTGGGTAGATTAAGACGTATGCATGTGCATCTATGAGTTAATCAGTGGTCTATATGGTTTATCCATTTGTTTCAGGTTACCCTTGTGTTTACTGATGTGTTGGCAAATGTGCCAACACCTTGTAGATATAGGAGGCCGAAATGCACGCTATCTAACGCAGACGGGCGTGAATTCTGGAACAGGATAAGTAGTGAATGGTAGCAAGAAAAGTACGTTGCTTTGGGAATACTTAACTTTTATTTATCCTTGTTGTGAATATAGCATTTCTTGATGAGACATTTCATACGATAACTATCAAACTATGTAAGGCTAATGGCGCCTTGCTAGGTCGTAGCCATGGACTTAGCTGAAGGCTATTCTGTCTCTCGGCAAATGAGAGAAAGGCTTCGTCAGTGTAGTCGCTAGCAAAGTCGTCGTACAACTGGGGCGAGTGCTAGCCCGTATCTCGAGACCTGCCTTGTGGTGGCGCTCGGTCTGCGATCACATGGTGGCGACACGCGGGTCCGACATGTACTAAATGGACCGCGGCCGATTTAAACTACCACCTAGCAAGTGTGGTGTCTGGCGGTGACACCACATTTACTTGCATTAAGAATACATCACAAAGTTCAGAACGCACAAAAGAAAACCCGATGCCCGAAACTACAAAAATTATAGCGATGAAGATCATGCAAAACCCGTTGCGGAAGTGAGCACGAGAACACTCAACCAGGCAGGTGCTGCCAAAAGTACAAAACCAATAGGACCACCATTCTTAATAGGATGCACCACAAACAAGCCTAATCCATTGTTTTCAAGCCTCAGAGTGAGAGATCAATAGCAGGTATATTGTGTGTACTAGCAGACTAAGATTTTCCTTTGACAAAGTCCGACATTCGAACCACCGTTGAAATGATTATCAGCGAGAAATGTTGAGTTGTAAACCAGTGGAACACCGCCCGGATAGCCACGCGGTCTAACGCGCTGCTTCCCGAGCGGGAAGGCGTGCTGGTCCCCATCACGAATCCGCCCGGCGGATTAGTGTCGAGGTCCGGTGTGCAGAGCACCCTGTGGATGGTTTTTAAAGCGGTTTTCCATCTACCTCGGCTAATGCTGGCTGCTTCCCCTTATTCTACCTCAGTTACGCTATGTTGGCGATTGCTGTGCAAACACTATCTCCACGTACGCATACACCATAATGACTCTGCCACACAAACGTTTGGGATTACACCCATCTGGTATGAGACGTTCCCGCGGGGGGCCACTGGGGGCCGAACCGCACAATAACCCTGGTGTCGGTGTGAGGCGGCGGTAGGGTGGGTGGACTGCTGTACTATTGTACAGTTGTGAACCACAGAGGGCCATGGCGGGACGAAGCCTCTCCATCGTTTCTAGGTCCCCAGTTTAACACACAATACACAAACCAGTAGAAAGACAGCTTGCCGGGTTATGTCTTTGTGAACAAATCTGTTACTTGAGACTGGTCACAAACATTAAAAGTTCGAGGGCATCAGTGGGATCTAACGAGATCAGAGAGTTTTTTGAGACTTTGAGATCAGGTTTAGAGGAGACCTGTCCTGCTCTAAATTATAATTATGGTGAGACAGATATTACAGGTGACCCACGGGTGATAAAAGTCCTAGATCTCCGAGGGCACAAACGCGTTCAAGGAATCCAGGAGTATTCGAAATCATCTATGAGCATCTCGTTCCGTGGCACAGCTGAAGGGCAACTGATTACTCAAATGGCTGTCTCCGAATCGAAGCATATTTTCGACAGCTGACAACATGTGGTCCACCTGGAACTATTTACAGGAACAGTAGCAGCGGCTAGTATAATATGAACCTCTTCGAGGTATCGTTCTTCAGAATATTGTTACCGCTCGTCCAGGAACACAGAGAAGGAAATGAAAAAGCTATTCTCATTGAGGACAACTTGGTTTTCTGATTTTTCACCAGAAGTCATCAAAACTGCACTAGAAAACAACATTTATTTTACAACTCTGACACCAAACTCGATGCATGTTATGTAACCACTGGACATTGGTATCTACGGGCCTTTAAAGAAGCAGTGTGGATAACTCGAGAAAAGAATCAAGAACACGAAGTACCACCCCAAAGCCAAAGTTGACCACACTGATAAAGAGGCTGATGGATGCATTGGATCTTAATATAAAGAAATGTCTACAGAACTCCTTCAGAATTACAGGTCTTTGCTCTTCTGATCCGGAAAGCTCCCAGTATATTGCTCAGATGAGACTGGACACGTCCTTGACAGCAATCTGCTGGAGGTTTAAAAGGAGACAAGGGGTTACAACTCTGAAAGAATTCACATAGAAGAGTAAAGCAGGTACACAAAAATCTGCAACAATCTATGATGCCCCAGGTATAGAAACCGATGTCTCAGTTGTTGAAACTGTCTCAGCTGTCGAGGATGACTCGACCTTCCTCTTAATGTCTCCCAACTTCTCCTGTACCACCTGCGACAGACCAGACTGTTTACAATGTAGAGGTACCTCTGAGTGATTTGTCTCCCGAGAAGGAAATAACAAACAAAAAGAAGGGCAAGAAGACAGGCAAACAAGAGGACTACAACCTTTGATATATTTGTAAGTGTGATTTCCGGTTCTACCACCATGCTGCTGGCTGGATTTTCTGTCTCGTTCACAAAAATTGGATTTGTTGGATGTGTAACAAAGGCTTAACCAAGCCTGCCTACGAATGTATGGTGTGCGAGGATGCGGATTAGCAATTATTTATAGCTTCTTCTATTGTTATTCAACTTTGTTTAGTTTATTAGTTAAGTATATTGCTAAAGTTGTTTGTAGTAACGCTAAAGTTAATTATGAATCAAAGCTAAATACAAGACAGAGAATGTTCCTGTTATTCTGCCGTAAGTGTTTGGTATTACTGTGTTAAGTATTTCGTTAATAAAAATGATGACTTGATTGTCAAAACTCGTTTTTTATTTAATTTTCTGTATAATGCATAAAATATTAATATTTTCTATCAAAATGATGTCAGAGTCACCTGTTTGCCTTACATCTTTGACATAAGTTGTATTTCAATGTCTTGGCAAAGAAACCCCACACAAGGGGTAACTTTGACGTTTAAAAAAGCTTTGATAGTGTGAGAGTTTAGTGGGTCTTGATACTGGTATGCATTTGATAGCTAAAGGATACATTGTTCTGTTGGAACAAAAAAAAAAAAGAAAAAAAAAGAGAGAAGGAAAGAGAGAATAAGTAACCACCGAAACATGAGCAAAATAGCCCTTAGCAGTACTTTCTACAAACAGAAGAGCGTAGGAAGCAGACGTCACCCGATACACTTTCACCGTCCACGATGACAACGGCATTTGAGTGAACACGTAAAACAAAAACCATACGCGTTCCAAAACAGCGTTTGAAGCTGCAGGAAAGGTCTGTATAAAATCCTATATTTCCACTCATCCAGTTTTCCCAGGAAGCGGTAGTTACCGAGGAATGAATTCATACTGGAGAAGATCATAACGAGAAATCAGCAACGGCGAACCATATGCACACAACGTAAAAAACAACTTTCGAAATAAGTGACTGTCATATTCAAACAGAACATCACATGGAATTCATGTTTAATTCCACTACGGAAAGACTTAGACGATGTACACAGTGATAAGGTAGATATTACATGCTCAAAACAATGAATTTCCGAAGTAATATTTCACTGCTACTACTGCTGATTCGAGAGTTTGTTATTCGATATCAGCATTAAAGAGTTGCGAACGGTAGTTTTATGGTTTCAAAAAAGTACACTTTGACGTGAGAGATTCTCAAGACACGGGAAGAGCATACATAATGATCAACGTCAATTAGATAAAGAGGTAGCAGCTGTCAGAAACTGATTTGTCAATCGTTCCGTAGCATGAGTATCTCACACTAGGACGCCACGCCCTGTCTTTTTAGTTTACTTGTAGTTTTATCAGTTTTCTGATTTGTTACAAGCGGCACGTGCGATTTCCTCTCCTGTTCCAATCTCATTCTCCCAGGGCAGCACCTACAACCAAAGTCCTCGGTTATTTGTAGTAAATTTTTTAATCTTTTTCTACTATGATTCCCCAGTACGACACGATCTAGTACAATGGGAGTCATTCCATAATTTGTTAACACGTGTTCTCGTCTGTTCTATGGAGAACCTCCTCATTTTATTTATTTATTCGAATAATCCTTTTGGGGGCTGCGGTAAATCAGCTTTGGCTTTTATTCTTTGTGATTGTTTCTTTACTCCTCAACTTTCTTCATTCTTCGGGACCGTCGTTCCTCTACATTCTCGGCTCACTTCCTTCCATCTCTTGACCTCTTTCTTCCCTGAAATCCTGCCTTTTATGTTGATCTGTAAAAAGAGTTACGTTATCAATTATGTCCGTTCTAATTCCAATGTTTTCCATGTTGTTGTTGTTGTTGTTGTGGTCTTCAGTCCTGAGACTGGTTTGATGCAGCTTTCCATGCTACTATACCCTGTGCAAGCTTCTTCATCTCCCAGTACCTACTGCAACCTACATCCTTCTGAATCTGCTTAGTGTATTCATCTCTTGGCCTACCCCTACGATTTTTACCCTCCACGCTGCCCTCCAATACTAAATTGGTGATCCCTTGATAACTCAGAACATGTCCTACCAACCGATCCCTTCTTCTGGTCAAGTTGTGCCACAAACTCCTCTTCTCCCCAATCCTATTCAGTACCTCCTCATTAGTTATGTGATCTACCCATCTAATCTTCAGCATTCTTCTGTAGCACCACGTTTCGAAAGCTGCTATTCTCTTCTTGTCCAAACTATTTACCGTCCATGTTTCACTTCCATACATGGCTACACTCCATACAAATACTTTCAGAAATGACTTCCTGACACTTAAATCTAAACACGATGTTAACAAATTTCTCTTCTTCAGAAACGCTTTCCTTGCCATTGCCAGTCTACATTTTATATCCTCTCTACTTCGACCATCATCAGTTATTTTGCTCCCCAAATAGCAAAACTCATTTACTACTTTAAGTACCTCATTTCCTAATCTAATTCCCTCAACATCACCCGACTTAATTCGACTACATTCCATTATCCTCGTTTTGCTTTTGTTGATATTCATCTTATATCCTCCCTTCAAGACACCATCCATTCCGTTCAACTGCTCTTCCAAGTCCTTTGCTGTCTCTGACAGAATTACAGTGTCATCGGCGAACCTCAAAGTTTTTATTTCTTCTCCATGGATTTTAATACCTACTCCGAATTTTTGTTTTGTTTCCTTTACTGCTTGCTCAATATACAGATTGAATAACATCGGGGAGAGGCTACAACCCTGTCTTACCCCCTTCCCAACCACTGCTTCCCTTTCATGTCCCTCGACTCTTATAACTGCCATCTGGTTTCTGTACAAATTGTAAATAGCCTTTCGCTCCCTGTATTTTACCCCTGCCACCTTTAGAATTTGAAAGAGAGTATTCCAGTCAACATTGTCAAAAGCTTTCTCTAAGTCTACAAATGCTAGAAACGTAGGTTTGCCTTTCCTTAATCTTTCTTCTAAGATAAGTTGTAAGGTCAGTATTGCCTCACGTGTTCCAGTATTTCTACGGAATCCAAACTGATCTTCCCCGAGGTCGGCTTCTACTAGTTTCTCCATTCGTCTGTAAAGAATTCGTGTTAGTATTTTGCAGCTGTGGCTTATTAAACTGATTGTTCGGTAATTCTCACATCTGTCAACACCTGCTTTCTTTGGGATTGGAATTATTATATTCTTCTTGAAGTCTGAGGGTATTTCACCCGTCTCATACATCTTGCTCACCAGATGGTAGAGTATTGTCAGGACTGGCTCTCCCAAGGCCGTCAGTAGTTCCAATGGAATGTTGTCTACTCCGGGGGCCTTCTTCCGACTCAGGTCTTTCAGTGCTCTGTCAAACTCTTCACGCAGTATCGTATCTCCCATTTCATCTTCATCTACATCCTCTTCCATTTCCATAATATTGTCCTCAAGTACATCGCCCTTGTATAGACCCTCTATATACTCCTTCCACCTTTCTGCTTTCCCTTCTTTGCTTAGAACTGGGTTTCCTTCTGAGCTCTTGATGTTCGTACAAGTGGTTCTCTTATCTCCAAAGATCTCTTTAATTTTCCTGTAGGCAGTATCTATCTTACCCCTAGTGAGATAAGCCTCTACATCCTTACATTTGTCCTCTAGCCATACCTGCTTAGCCATTTTGCACTTCCTGTCGATCTCATTTTTGAGACGTTTGTATTGCTTTTTGCCTGCTTCATTTACTACATTTTTATATTTTCTCCTTTCATCAATTAAATTCAATATTTCTTCTGTTACCCAAGGATTTCTACTAGCCCTCGTCTTTTTACCTACTTGATCCTCTGCTGCCTTCACTACTTCATCCCTCAAAGCTACCCATTCTTCTTCTACTGTATTTCTTTCCCCCATTACTGTCAATTGTTGCCTTATGCTCTCCCTGAAACTCTGTACAACCTCTGGTTCTTTCAGTTTATCCAGGTCCCATCTCCTTAAATTCCCACCTTTTTGCAGTTTCTTCAGTTTTAATCTTCAGGTCATAACCAATAGATTGTGGTCAGAGTCCACATCTGCCCCTGGAAATTTCTTACAATTTAAAACCTGGTTAATAAATCTCTGTCTTACCATTATATAATCTATCTGATACCTCTTAGTATCTCCAGGGTTCTTCCATGTATACAACCTTCTATCATGATTCTTAAACCAAGTGTTAGCTATGATTAAGTTGTGCTCTGTGCAAAATTCTACCAGGCGGCTTCCTCTTTCATTTCTTAGCCCCAATCCATATTCTCCTACTACGTTTCCTTCTCTCCCTTTTCCTACACTTGAATTCCAGTCACCCATGACTATTAAGTTTTCGTCTCCCTTCACTATCTGAATAATTTCTTTTATTTCATCATACATTTCTTCAATTTCTTCGTCATCTGCAGAGCTAGTTGGAATATAAACTTGTACTACTGTAGTAGGTGTGGGCTTCGTATCTATCTTGGCCACAATAATGCGTTCACTAAGCTGTTTGTAGTAGCTTACCCGCGTTCCTATTTTCATATTCATTATTAAACCTACTCCTGCATTACCCCTGTTTGACTTTGTGTCTATAACCCTGTAGTCACCTGACCAGAAGTCTTGTTCCTCCTGCCACCGAACTCACTAATTCCCACTATATCTAACTTTAACCTATCCATTTCCCTTTTCAAATTTTCTAACCTACCTGCCCGATTAAGGGACCTGACATTCCACGCTCCGATCCGTAGAACGCCAGTTTTCTTTCTCCTGATAACGACATCCTCTTGAGTAGTCCCCGCCCGGAGATCCGAATGGGGGACTATTTTACCTCCGGAATATTTTACCCAAGAGGACGCCATCATCATTTAATCATACAGTAAAGCTGCATGCCCTCGGAAAAAAATTACGACCGTAGTTTCCCCTTGCTTTCAGCCGTTCGCAGTACCAGCACAGCAAGGCCGCTTTGGTTATTGTTACAAGGCCAGATCAGTCAATCATCCAGACTGTTGCCCTTGCAACTACTGAAAAGGCTGCTGCCCCTCTTCAGGAACCACACTTTTGTCTGGCCTCTCAACAGATACCCCTCCGTTGTGGTTGTATCTACGGTACGGCTACCTGTATCGCTGAGGCACGCAAGCCTCCCCACCAACGGCAAGGTCCATGGTTCATGGGGGGGGGGGGGGATGTTTTCCACATCTTTATCAATTTCAGTGAACCTTGTAGGTTTAGATTTGCAGTCTGTTTTTTTGGTCAAAGATTATATGGCAATAAAAGTGTATTCTTCCTTTTTTTATTAATCAGTTAGCTTTTCTATTTTCTAAATAGAGCACTATGTTTGGTATTAAGTGTATGAGCATTACTATCACCTTTAGTTCCCAGTATTTTCCTTCCAACTTTTTCTGAAATGTTGATAGTTTTAATTGTATCTGCTGTATACAGTAATTAATGGGGCCGTTGCTGTGTATTCCAGAACGAAGACATTTTGCTGTATGTGTTTTTTGTCATGTGGAATAACCTTCACAATTTATGCACTCTATCTTGCTATCTTTCTGTTGTATTGAATGTTATCCATTCTCCTGCGTATTTAAAAATATCAATTTTAAATTTTAGGCGTTATATTGTTATGAATTTTAAGATTTTTGGGGGCATCACTGATATTTTTCAAGAGCTGTGTTACTGAAATGATATTTTTACATTTTTGTCCGTATTATTTTAGTTGCCCATTTCTGTAGTTTTATGATTTGTTCTTTGGCACTATCCAGTATGCCAGTAATTAATGCCATGTGGTCTGCAAGAACTGGACAGTCTGTGGTGATTTTATTTGGATATCTTCCTAGTTGAATACACCTAGAATTGATGGAATTCCTCCATTCTGTCACTATTTTCTCCGCTGCACAACAGGAATGTACAGGTGGCAGAGCTCCTGACTTTACTTTAAAAGGCTTTGACAGTTCGTTCGTAAATTTTACTTTCGATGCTGTACTTGTTAGCGGCTGTAGTTATTTATTTTGCTTCGTGACCGAGTCTGAATTCCTTTATAATGATGATTAGTGTGTTTCTGTCGACTGAGTCACACACCTTTTTAAGTTCTGCAGAATTATCACGTGATTAAGGTTCCTGATATTCCTCGTTTCTATTACGTGCTTCAAATTTAATATCTAGTCTACACGATCTTCCTAAATCCTCCTAGATATTTTCTTAGTTGTGTGTTGAGTATATCTTCAGCTCTCTTGAGAAGTGTGTTACTCGTCACTGGCAAGAGAGAGGCCACTCTGTTAGGCTCTATTTTCTTTCCTTTTTATGTAGTGGATGTATTAATACCGAGATCCATTCTGAAGATAAGCTATTTCTTGTCTACATTCAGTTAATGATTTCTGTTGAACTAAGAATAATGTTATCACTAGAGTGTTTCCATAATCAGTAAATATGCTGTCTTTTCCTGATGCTTTGTTACTTTTATGATTTCTTCTATTGTTTGTGGCTTTCAGTGTTGTTGTTTGGATCCTGCCGCCAAATTTAAATACTTCTTTTTGTGGATCGCAGTTCTGCAGTTCTTTGAAGTAGCTCGCAGTGATTCTATAGACAACACTACCAACTTTTTATATATAAACTGCAAACCTGGTAGTGTGAACTTCTTCAAACTATTTTTGACTGCTTTTTACAAGTTAATTGTGTTGTTCTGCTTAAAATATGACTCAATTTACATTAGCTGATCTTTTATATGTTGTACTCTGATCACTTTGAGCCATTTTGATTTCCCTGTTCTTATTATTTTTATTTGAGTTCCAGTTGTCTCAAATCGTTGCCTGTTTATAATCAACTCACCACAATCATAATTGCAGCCAGTGTGTTTCCATTTCTTTTTAAGAGGACTAGTGTCGTCTGCAGACTAATTTCTTACACTTGGCATGTAAAACGAAAAAACCAAAGTGGAAAAGTCTCAGCTCACTGTGTCTAGGAATGTGTCGTATACCCTTAGAAATACTTCCGTTGAGTATTCAGCGGAGATGATGTGCACTGTGCGAACATAATATAATTTTAAATTTCCCTAAAAACAGTTGCCGAGATAGGACAATTTGACTGTAAATAATTATACGTTAATTATATGTAATATGTGAGTTATTCTGTCTGCTGGCAGTATATGAAGCTTTTTTTTTTTTTTTTTTACTTTATTGTTATTTTAAAGCCTGTACAGCAGGCAGGCTGTCAGCAGCATACTACGCTGCTCTTCAGCCATAGAAGGTACAATCAGCAAAAACAGGAGAAAAACAGAAAAGTTACAAAACGGTGGGCAATAAAACAACAGACACAGAGAAACAAACACGGAGCCGTTCACACTCGACGATAAGCCACACTGCAAACTGTTGAGACGACGCACAAACACTGAAGGAGACGATGGCACTGGTGAACGATGGAGTGTGACGGTAAACACTGAACACTAAACATGACGGCACACACGATACACTGATGGCGGTGATCTCCGGCGCGCGAATGTCCACTGAGCGTGTGCGAGTCCGGGGACCTGCCAAGAGGGCCACAGGGATGAGGAGGGGGAGAGGGGAGGAAAAGAGGATGCCATGGCTTAGGAGACGGGGACAGGAGGATAGGGACAGGGGAGGGGGGGGCCCGGGGGACGAGGGACGAGAAAAGGAGGAGGGAGGGAAAAGGGAGAGAAGGGAGGGAGGGTGCCCCGAGGAGCAAGCACAGGAGGAGGGTGGGAGGATCAAAGTTGGTAGGAGGGGTAGATGGAGGGGAGGAGGGCATCATCAGGGAGGGGGAGCTGGCGGAAGCCACCTTGGGAGAGGGTAAGGAGGGTGGAGAGATGGAGACCGGGTGGGACGTGGGAGTACAGGCGTGGCAGCGGGCGGGGGTGGGAGAGGATCGGGGAGACGAGCGGGTGAGGAGGATCGAGTTTACGGGAGGTGTATAGGATGCGTATCCTTTCGAGGAAGAGGAGGAGGTGGGGGAAGGGGATAAGGTCATACAGGATCCGCGTGGGGGAAGGGAGACGGATGCGATAGGCAAGGCGGAGAGCATGGCATTCAAGGATTTGGAGGGATTTATAAAAGGAAGGGGGGGCGGAGATCCAGGCGGGATGGGCGTAACAGAGGATAGGGCGGATGAGGGACTTATAGGTGTGGAGGATGGTGGAGGGGTCCAGACCCCACGTTCGACCGGAAAGGAGCTTGAGGAGACGGAGTCGGGAACGTGCCTTGGCTTGGATTGTCTGGAGATGGGGAGTCCAGGAGAGGCGACGGTCGAGGGTGACGCCAAGGTACTTAAGGGTGGGGGTGAGAGCGATGGGACGGCCATAAACGGTGAGATAGAAATCAAGGAGGCGGAAGGAGGGAGTGGTTTTGCCTACAATGATCGCCTGGGTTTTGGAAGGATTGACCTTGAGCAACCACTGGTTGCACCAAGCGGTGAACCGGTCAAGATGGGATTGGAGAAGGTGTTGGGAGCGTCGCAGGGTGGGGGCAAGGGCAAGGAAGGCGGTGTCATCGGCAAACTGGAGAAGGTGGACGGGGGGTGACGGCGGCGGCATGTCCGCCGTGTACAACAAGTACAGAAGGGGGGAGAGGACGGAGCCTTGGGGCACACCGGCGGAGGGGAAAAAGGTGTAGGAATCGGTGTTATGGATGGTGACATAGGAAGGACGGCGGGAGAGAAAGGAACCGATCAGACGAACGTAGTTAATGGGAAGGGCGAAGGTTTGGAGCTTGAAGAGGAGACCGGAATGCCATACGCGGTCATATGCGCGTTCGAGGTCAAGAGAGAGGAAGATTGCGGAGCGACGGGAATTGAGCTGTTCGGAAAGGAGATGAGTGAGGTGAAGGAGAAGATCGTCGGAAGAGAAGGACGGCCGAAAGCCACACTGGGTAACGGGGAGGAGGCGGTGCTGGCGGAGATGCTGGTGGATGCGGCGGGTGAGGATAGATTCCAGGACCTTGCTGAAGACCGAGGTAAGGCTGATGGGACGGTAGGAGGAGACGGCGGACGGCGGTTTGCCAGGTTTGAGGAACATGAGGATACGGGAGGTTTTCCACAGGTCGGGGTAGTAACCGGTGGACAGGACTACATTGTAGAGCCTGGCCAGGGTGGAGAGAAAAGAGACAGGAGCTTCACGAAGGTGACGGTAGGTGACACGATCGTGACCAGGAGCGGTGTTGCGTTTGGTGCGGAGTGTATTGATGAGATCCTGTGTGGTGATGGGGGCATTAAGGTCCGTGTGTGTAATGTTGTCCAAGTACTGGAAACCAGGAGCGAGGGGAGGGACAGAGGTATCAGTTCGATCGCGGATATCTGGGAAGAGGGAGTAATCGAACTGGGGATCATCAGGGATGGAAAACACATCAGACAGGTAGGAGGCAAAGTGATTGGCCTTACTAAGGGCGTCAGGAAAGGGGTGATCATCGTGGAGAAGAGGATAGTAGGGGGAGGGTTTAGTTCCGGTAAGGCGACGGAAGGCGGTCCAGAACTTGGACGAGTTTATAGGGAGGGTAGCAGTTAAACGGGTGCATGTCTGTCGCCAGTCCCGGCGTTTCTTGGCCGCGAGCAAATTTCGAATGTGTCGCTGTAGTTGCCGGTGGCGTCGTAGGGTGTCCGGGTCACGCGTGCGGAGGAAGGCACGGTAGAGACGACGGGATTCACGGAGGAGGAGGACGGCCTGTGGTGGTAAGGTAGGACGGTGGGGGTGGATGGCAACAGTAGGGACGTGGGCCTCCACGGCCTCAGACAAGGTCTGCTGGAGAAAGGAGGCGGCATGGGTGACATCATCAGGACGGCGGTAGGCGAGAGGGTGGCTATCGACCTGAGTGGAGAGGGTATCCCGGTAGGCATTCCAGTTGGCACGGGAATAGTCATGGATGTACTTAGGGGGAGGGTCATGACGAGGGTCGGGGCGGGGGCGACGGCCGTCTGAAACGGTGAGGAGGACAGGGAGATGGTCGCTACCAATAGGCTCCAGGACATCCACCGTAATGCGACCAAGGAGGTTGGGGGAGGAGAGGATAACATCGGGAGTGGAGTTGGATTCGGGACGAGTATGCTGGGGGATGGGGATGAGGTCGCCTTGGAGGGAGGAGAGGAACCGATGCCACCGCCGTAACTGGGCAGCGGAGCGACTATGGATGTTGAGGTCGGCGGCGATCACATAGGAGGAGAAGGTACGGTCGATGTGGGAGAGGAAGTCGAAAGGAAGAGGGGCGTTGGGGCGGACATAGATGGTGGCACAGGTAATGGTAAGGCCGGGGAAGAAGAGACTAAGGATCAGGTGTTCGGTGGGGTCGGGAAGGAGAGGCTGGAGCCGAACGGGGATCTGGCGGTGGTGGCCAATGGCAACTCCGCCACGCGCAACTGGGAGGGGATTATCGGAGCGGTGGAGGAGATAGGGGGAGGTGTGGATGGAGTGGTGGGGTTGGAGGAAGGTTTCATTGAGGAGGAAGGCATCCACACGGTGGGTAGCAAGGGTGTGCAGGAAGAGGTTCTTGTTGGCGGGAAGGGAGCGGATATTGTTGAAAAGGATACGATGCTGTCGCGCCATGATAAGGACTTAGACGAGGGTGTCAAGGCGGGAGAAGGTGAAATGGGCCTGGTTATTGGAAAAGGTGGCGTACATTTTAAGGTGGAATATGGAACGGGCGGCGAGGGAGATCTGTTGTAAGGTGTGGGGGCGCTGAAAGGGATGGACGTTTTGAAGGACAATGGTGAGGAACCTGATGATGTCCTCAGCAGTGGGGGGGGGACGAAGGGAATTGCCAGGAGGGGTGGGGGCGTCCAGGGGACGGACAGGTACGGTGAGTTCAGGAGTGGTGGGAGGGGGTCGGGCTTTGCACTTTTGGGAGTAGGTGGGGTGGGGGAGGCTGCAGGTATTACAGGAGGGAGGGGATTGGAGGTTGGGGCACTGCCGGAGGAAGTGCGCTTGCCGACAATGTGGGCAGGTGGGGGCCTCGCGGCACTCTGCTGTTGGATGTGCATTGTAGCGCAGACATCTCTGGCAGCGCAGGGATTGAGGGGGGGAACGGGAGGGGTCGACCTTGTACCGCTGATTGAAGAGGAGGGCACCCTCCTTCAGGAGACGGTCAATGGAGGGGGCGTCCTCAGAGAAAACCCGCATAAGGCGGGTGGGGCCGGTCGCGTTGAAAATGCGGCGGACCGCCCGCACCTCCAGGGTGGGATGGGCCTTCAGCTCCGCCAGCACCTCCTCCTCCGTGATCGACGGGCTAAGCCGAGTGATCACGGCGGTGAGGGTCGGCGGGCGACGCGGGGGTTGGGGTTGGCGGGTAGGAGATGGGGAGGGAGCAGGGGTGAGGGAGGCGTGAGGACCAAAACGGGTGATGGGGAGGCGGGAGAGGATGTCAGTATGGAGGGTTGGGCTGGGGGAGGAGATAAGAACAGAATCCCGTCTGGGAGTAAGGAGAGAGATGGGGACGCCAGGGAAATGTTGGCGGAGGAGGAGGGAGAGATTCCGGGCCTCGAGGAAGGAAGGATCGGGACGGGACAGGAGATATTTGTAGAGACCGGGGGGGGAGGAGGAGGAGGAGGAGGAGGAGGGAGCGGGGCCTGGTGGGGAGACGTCCATGGCATTTTGGGGTGGGGATGGCGGGCGGGGTGGAGCCTTTTTAGGAGCAGAGGAAGTGGAGGCGCCACTAGGGCGTTTGACAGCGGCAGATGGGCGGGTGGTGACAGGAGGGACGGGAACGATGGGGAGGTGGTGGGAAGGGACAGGTCCCGGCACGGACGCAGCAGTCGGCGCCGGAGATAGTGACTGTGACGGTGCAGGCGAATGTGGCAGTGATGGTGATGGTGACGATGATGACGGTGGTGGCGGTGATGGCGATGGCGATGGCGATGGGGAGAGCTGGGCGTGGGCAGTGGCCCGACGGGCCACCACCCTAGCCGGAGCTGCAGTGACAGGCTGGGGGAGTGGGGGGAAAGGATCAGAACGAGAGGAAGAGGCGGGAGATGGGGAGACAAAGAGCGAGGGCGAAGGGATAGAGAGGAGGGGAGGGATGGAAGGAGGGGGGTGGGATTGGGCACACCAAGTGATAGTGGTGGAGGCGGCGGAAGGGGACGTATACACGATGGCGGTGGTGGTAGTAGTGACGGTGGTGGTGGGGGCGGACATGACGACAAGAAGAAGAAAGAAAAACACAGCACTAAAAGGACAGGACACACACTGGGGGACGACGGACGGCGACGGCGACGGCGACGGCGACGGCGACGGCGACGGCGACGGCGACGGCGAGAGGCAGGGACGCTGCTGCCGCGGACGGGGCCGGGGCGGCGGCGGCTGCGGCTGCTGCTGCTGCTGCTGCTGCTGCTGCGGGCTGGACTGCTGCTGGCTGGACTGCTGCTGGCTGGACTGCTGCTGCCACCGGAGGGCTGGCTGGCTGGCTGGCTGGCTGGCTGGCTGGCTGGCTGGCTGGCTGGCTGCGGGACCACTGCTGCAGGCCGGGACCGGGAACTGCTGGCTGGCTGGCTGGCTGGCTGGCTGGCTGGCACCTGGAACCCCTAACACTTCGATTAGCGCGAAAAAGGCACTATCGAAGGGCGGTAACCTTGCGGTGTACCGCCGGAGATGGTATATGAAGCCTTAATTCGACCAGATATACTACAGTTTATTGAAAGAATCTTCAACGCTCAGTTTTTTTGACTCCTCCATTATCCATACGTTCTCCTATACACAGGTGTTCGATTTTTTCTGACAGTCGATATTTACTCGTTTGCATGTTTGTATACATAGGGTGGTCCATTGATAGTGACCGGGCCAAATGTCTCACGAAATAAACATCAAACGAAAAATCTACGAAGAACGAAACTCGTCTAGCTTGAGGGGCAAACCAGATGGCGCTATGGTTGGCCCGCTAGATGGCGCTATCATAGGTCAAACGGATATCAACTGCGTTTTTATAAATAGGAACCCTCAACTGCGTTTTTATAAATAGGAACCCCCATTTTTATTACATATTCGTGTAGTACGTAAAGAAATATGAATGTTTTAGTTGGACCACTTTTTTCGCTTTGTGATAGATGGCGCTGTAATAGTCACAAACGTATAAGTACGTGGAATCACGTAACATTCTGCCAGTGCGGACGGTATTTGCCTCGTGATACATTACCCATGTTAAAATTGAGGGTTTACCAATTGCGGAAAACGTCGATATCGTGTTGATGTATGGCTATTGTGATCAAAATGCCCAACGGGCGTGTGCTATGTATGCTGCTCGGTATCCTGGACGACATCATCCAAGTGTCCGGACCGATCGCCGGATAGTTACGTTATTTAAGGAAACAGGAAGTGTTCAGCCCCATGTGAAACGTCAGCCACGACCTGCAACAAATGATGATGCCCAAGTATGTGCTTCAGCTGCTGTTGCGGCTAATCCGCACATCAGTAGCAGACAAACTGCGTGATAATCGGGAATCTCAAAAACGTCGGTGTTGAGAATCCTACATCAACATCGATTGTACACGTACCATATTTCTATGCACCAGGAATTGCATGGTGACGACTTTGAACGTCGTGTACAGTTCTGCCACTGGGCACAAGAGAAATTACGGGACGATGACAGATTTTTTAGACCCGGAACATTTAGTGACGAAGCGTCACTCACCAACAGCGGTAACGTAAACCGTCATAATATGCACTATTGGGCAACGGAAAATCCACGATGGCTGCGACAATTGGAACATCAGTGACCTTGGAGGGTTAATGTATGGTGCGGCATTATGGGAGGAAGGATAATTGCCCCCCATTTTGTCGATGGCAATCGAAATGGTGCAATGTATGCTGATTTCCTACGTAATGTTCTACCGATGTTACTACAAGATGTTTCACTGCATGACAGAATGGCGATGTACTTCCAACAGGATGGACGTCCGGCAGATAGCTCGCGTGCGCTTGAAGCGGTATTGAATGGTATATTTCATGACAGTTGGATTGGTCGTCGAAGCGCCATACCATGGCCCGCACGTTTACCGGATCTGTTGTCCCCGGATTTCTTTCTGTGGAGTAAGTTGAAGGATATTTGTTATGGTGATCCACCGACAACGCCTGACAACATGCGTCAGCGCACTGTCAATGAGTGTGCGAACATGACGGAAAGCGAACTACTCGCTGTTGAGAGGAATGTCGTTATACGTATTGCCAAATGCATTGAGGTTGACGGATATCATTTTGAGCATTTATTGCATTAATGTGGTATTTACAGGTAATCACAGTGTAACAGCATGCGTTCTCAGAAATGATAAGTTCACAAAGGTACATGTATCACATTGGAACAACCGAAATAAAATGTTCAAACGTACCTACGTTCTGTATTTTAATTTAAAAAGCCTACCTGTTACCAACTGTTCGTCTAAAATTGTGAGCCATATGTTTGTGACTATTACAGCGCCGTCTACCACAAACCGAAAAAAGTGGTCCAACTAAAATATACATATTTCTTTACGTACTACACGAATATGTAATAAAAATGGGGGTTCCTATTTAAAAAAAAAACGCAGTTGATATCCGTTTGACCTATGGTAGTGCCATCTAGCGGGTCAACCATAGCGCCATCTGGTTTCCCCCTTCAAGCTAGACAAGTTTTGTTCTTTGTAGTCTTTTCGTTTGACGCTTACTTCATGAGATATTTGGCCCGGTCACGATCAATGGACCACTCTGTATATGAAATATGAACCACTTTGACGCTGCAGCAGGATTCCTTGCATACTAAGATTATAAAAGTATCTGTAGCAAAATTTCGTTCCGTGTATATATTCGGTAGTAAATTGACATTAAAAAACATGTAAAACAAGCAATTTCATTTAGAAGGCGCTGAATTAGGGTAGTTGTTACATTTTTGTGTTGTAAGGCTCGAGTTCGAGAGTTGGGTTCCGGGTCTAGGAGTATTTTTTTGTTATTTCCGCACTTCACTGTGTGATATGGTGCCTGGCTTCTTAATTGGTATACAGCAATTACAGCAGGTCTTATACAAAACGCGTTCAATTACTTGTTAAAGCTGGTTCGCACTAGGCCAGTAATTTAGTTAAGTAGCAAGTGATTTGGTAGCTCTACTTGACGGCTGAACGACAAGAGGCAGTTGCGCGTTCACACATGATTTAGTTGGCAGTCAAGTGTTGGCTACTGTTAACCAAGCTATACGTCTTGCAGCAATGATTATGCTGGAAGAGACTGAAACTGCGAGGAATAGAAATTGGGTACGAAAATGGATTGGCCGAAGCGATTTGCATGGGGCATACAAAGTGTTTCTCAAGGTTCTCGTGACTGAAGACTGAAAAGAATACTTTTCAACATTGCGAATATCGGAAAGTTACTTCAGTTTTCTATCAGAAAAATTGTGCAGTAAAATCCATTGTACTGACATTCATCTAAGAGAAGCCATCCCTGCAGGTGTTGTATCTTTTTGTTACTGGATGTAATTTAAGGACCCTGAAACGCCTCTTTCGACTAAGGATGTCAATTATTTCCTTATTCCTTCAAGACGTTTGTGATGCTATTAATGAAGCGCAGAAGGAATTCATGAAGGTAAGGACTCAACAATAGTCCCAGAATGGTTTTATATACGAGGTGCATTCAAGTTCTAAGGCCTCCGATTTTTTTTCTAATCAACTACTCACCCGAAATCGATGCAACTGGCGTTACTTCTCGACGTAATCGCCATGCAGATGTACACATTTTTCATAACGCTGACGCCATGATTCCATGGCAGCGGCAAAGGCTTCTTTAGGATTCTGTTTTGACCACTGGAAAATCGCTGAGGCAATAGCAGCACGGCTGGTGAATGTGCGGCCACGGAGAGTGTCTTTCATTGTTGGAAAAAGCCAAAAGTCACTAGGAGCCAGGTCAGGTGAGTAGGGAGCATGAGGAATCACTTTAAAGTTGTTATCACGAAGAAACTGTTGCGTAACGTTAGCTCGATGTGCGGGTGCGTTGTCTTGGTGAAACAGCACACGCGCAGCCCTTCCTGGGGGTTTTTCTTGCAGCGCAGGAAGGAATTTGTTCTTCAAAACATTTTCGTAGGATGCACCTGTTACCGTAGTGCCCTTTGGAACGCAATGGGTAAGGGTTACGCCCTCGCTGTCCCAGAACATGGACACCATCATTTTTTCAGCACTGGCGGTTACCCGAAATTTTTTTGGTGGCGGTGAATCTGTGTGCTTCCATTGAGCTGACTGACGCTTTGTTTCTGGATTGAAAAATGGCATCCACGTCTCATCCATTGTCACAACCGACGAAAAGAAAGTCCCATTCATGCTGTCGTTGCGCGTCAACATTGCTTGGCAACATGCCACACGGGCAGCCATGTGGTCGTCCGTCAGCATTCGTGGCACCCACCTGGATGACACTTTTCGCATTTTCAGGTCGTCATGCAGGATTGTATGCACAGAACCCACAGAAATGCCAACTCTGGAGGCGATCTGTTCAACAGTCATTTGGCGATCCCCCAAAACAATTCTCTCCACTTTCTCGATCATGTCGTCAGACCAGCTTGTGCGAGCCCAAGGTTGTTTCGGTTTGTTGTCACATGATGTTCTGCCTTCATTAAACTGTCACACCCACGAACGCACTTCCGACACATCCATAACTCCATCACCACATGTCTCCTTCAACTGTCGATGAATTTCAATTGGTTTCACACCACGCAAATTCAGAAAACGAATGATTGCATGCTGTTCAAGTAAGGAAAACGTCACCATTTCAAGTACTTAAAACAGTTCTCATTCTCGCCGCTGGCGGTAAAATTCCATCTTCCGTACGGTGCTGCCATCTCTGGGACGTATTGACAATGAACGGAGCCTCATTTTAAAAGAATGCGCATGTTTCTATCTCTTTCCAGTCTGGAGAAAAAAAATCAGAGGCCTTAGAACTTGAATGCACCTCGTATTTATTATTTTATTTATTTTAGTACAATATATTTTCAAAGTAATTATTGTAAGATACAACAAAACACATTAAAAAAAAAGATTTTATCACACATCATCGAATGAAATCGAGTTAATCAGCTATCACTCTTGACATAATACGTCTGTTGAGTTCAGTGACTAATGAGAAGCATGTCGTCGTGTTTCAGTACATTCTGACATTTCTTGCTCACAGTCTGGTGTGTGCTGTAACACATAGTGCTACCCCACACGAATGAAGGGAATGTTTCTCCCGTCCTTAATCCAGTTTCAGTGCAGTTATTGCTTTTTTGGATTGGAGAATAAGAAGAAGGCGATTCCATAGAAGTGTGCGTGATGATCTCTGTTTTGTTTTGCTCAATAGACTTATTTAATATATGCTGTCGACGAATCTTGTTTAGATAAAGTTGAATGTACTCCTGGATTTCCAGAGCCAGTAACAACGGAAAAGATTTTAGCTAGCGCAGTACATTATTACTCAGGGCATTACTGGCCAGAAAAATCGATATATTGTTGTAATAAGCTTTCAGGTCCCTGATGCAACTGAGTGGGTTACTATTGCGGATGGCTTTCGAAAACAATGGAACTTCCCAGGATGCTGTGGAGCTATTGATGGGAAACATGTTATCATTAAATGCCCTCGTGATTCAGGGAGTTTCTACCTTAGCTATAAGCAAACAAACAGTATCTTTCGAATGGAAGTTGTAGATTCTAAGTACTTATTTTCTTACGTGGACATAGGATGCAATGGGAGGGTTAGTGACGGCGGTGTATTTAAAAACTGCACTCTATATCGTGCACTCGAAAATTGTATGCTGCCAGCAGATTATTTTTTACTTGGTGACTATGCATTTACCATTAAATGTTACCTTCTTAAACCATTTCCAGGAAGTCAGCTTGCGACCAGGCGAAAGATTTTCAGTTATAGATTATCAAGGGCTAGATGGATTGTAGAAAACACTTTTGGCATTCTGGTAGCTGGATTTCAAATATTTGACGAGCCAATACCCTATGCGCCTGAGAAAGTAATCGGTATTGTCAAAGTCTGCTGCGCTCTGCATAACTGGCTAAGACGAACTACGTTACAAAACAGGTTCATGGAGTTTCCTGTGGACGCGGAAAATATTCAGACAGGAACAACCTTTGACGGCAGTTGGAGAGACCAGCCACAGACCAATGGACTCTAGTCAGTACTAAGAACTTCATCCCATCATACATCACACAGCTTCTGGAGAACAGTACGCCGGTTACTTTGCAGGGAAACGATCGATTCTTTGGCAATCACGTATGATTTCCTAGCAGACAACTCGTGGACAATTTTAGTGGTATCAACGCACATTTCAAACTCTTTATACACGTATTTTAAAGCCTGAACGATCAACATGCATATTAAAGATTGTCTTACCAAGTTTGTTTCTGTATTCAAGTTTCTGCAACGTTCGTCCAGTATCATGGACCATTAAACATTTGGCACATACACTGCATCAGCGCTCACCCCTGCCGATTTTGGTTCCTTCATGTTCTTCAGTTCTTGCGAGTAGGTAGATCTATTAGGAATATGTAATGTAATAATTTTAATACTGTATCGGTACAGTCAATATTAGAATCTAAATCCGATCTGCTCGTTGTGTTACAATGTTGAGAATCTAAAAGTAAACACCAATTACTTTCTTGATGTTTTCAATTTTCTGTTTAATCTCGTCCCCCTGAAACCCTGGTATTCCCGTCCTCTTTTCCAGCTGTGTGGTTGCAGCTGCCTTGGCTGCTTTATTTTTGTACAGTGGACGTTTCACGTTTCACAGACACTCCAATTCTATGTAAATGGAAATAAACTTAACCTTTGAATCTTCACTCCAACGAGCCATGTTGCTGATCGACAAGAAATAAACGACTGAAAAGAGGAAAGGGGCAGAAAACAGACAACCATGCACTCTGCTAAACAGGTGTTCACTCGTGTCTAGTGGGGCGCACCGTGGTAAGTGAGCTCGGGTGGGGGAAGCTACGCTGGAGCGGGGGGAAGCTACTTGCCCTGTTACTACTCACCTTACTGGATCGGGTCGACTAAACATTCTTATCAACTTCACTAAACGATATCGTTCACACACGTTCAGTTGATCAGTCTTTACTAACCGAGAAATGTGTTCCTGACCTGTGCCAACCTCATCATCTCAAAGTAGCACTTGCAACCTACTTACTCAATTATTTGCTGGATGTATTCTAATCTATGTCTTTCCCTACAGCTCCCTCTAGTATCATGGAAGTCATTCTCTGATGCCTTGACAAATGTCCTACCATCCTGACCGTTCTTGTCAGTGTTTTCCACATATTCCTTTCCTAGTCGATTCCCCAGAGAACATCCTCATCCCTTACCTTAACAGTCCACCTAATTTTCAATGTTCTTCCGTAGCACCACATCTCAAATACTTCGTTTCTCTTCTGTTCTGGTTTTCCCACAGTCCATTTTCACTATCATACAATGCTGTGCTCTAAACGTACATTTTCAGAAATTTCTTCCCCGAAGTAAGGCCTATATTTGCTAGAAGTATACTTCTCCTTGCCAGGAGTCCCGTTTTGCCAGTACTACAGTGCCTTCTATCTCCTTGCTCTGTCGGTCATGAATTAATTTGCAGCCTTGGTAGTAGAATTCCTTAACTTCACATATTTCGTGATCACCAAGCCTGATGCTAAGATTCTCGCTGTTGTCATTTGTGCTACATCTCATTCTTTTCGTCTTTCTTATGTTTACTCTCACTCCATATTCTGTACTCATTGGACTGTTCGTTTAATTCAACACATCCTGTAATTCTTCACTTTCACTGTGCATAGTAATGTCATCAGCGAGTCGTATCGTTGATATCCTTTCACTAAAATTTTAATATTCTACTCCATACCCTTCTTTTATTTCTGTCATAGCGTCTTCGATGTATAGATTGAACAGTATGGATGAAAGACAACACCCCTGCACTCAGTTCATGGTTTTCTACTCTTATCGTTCTCTCTTGGCTTGGACATATTATACGTTACCCGTCTTTCCTTATAGCTTGCCCCTATTTTCCCTAGAATTTGCGCCAGTTTACGCTGTCGAACGCTTTTTCCAGGTCGACAAATCCAATGAACGTGTCTTGATTTTTCTTTAGCATTCCACTTATAAAGGCGTATTTTGCCTTTAAAAGCTCACTCTGTGCTTTTAAACACACTACAGTTCTCCATGTTTTCTATTCCACTATCACCATTTCTTTCCTTTTCTTCAACTATGTCCATTCTCCTAAAGTAAAATAAAAAAAACCCTGACGCCACCTTCTCCTTCACGGTCGATTCCCGCTTATTTTATCTTACGTGGTTTCCGTGAAACCATGCACATCATCTAAATATGTTGTTTCGCATTACTTAAAACGTAGTTTCCATTATTATCTCCTGTTATTAGTTTTGCTGATTAGTACCAACTATCATGTTTTCCAGTTTCCTGTCCATTACATTTCTCTGGGCATTACGTCACCAGCACAGTTATCAAACCGCTTCACAACTATTCACCAAACTATGGCACTACTTTTATTTTCATAATCATGTAACCACTAATTACTTGTTTCGTCTTTCAGTCGGTTATTATTACTGACGAAATCAATAGATATGTGGAAAAATCTTGTCTATTAATGCCAGAGAAACTGAGTAATTGTTCAATGCTAGAAGAACTACAGTCGTAGGATACGTAGCTTATAAGAAACAGCGTATACTACAGCACTATTGGACAGAACAAAATCAGAAAATAAAAAAAATAAAATAAAAAATACACCTACTCCCGGAACCGAACACTCGATCTCAAGTCTTCCAAAGTAGTGTTCTTATCACTGCACTAAGTCGGTAGCATAGCAAGACACTATTGAATGAAATACTTATCACACTGTGATTACACCGTTGGCAAATTGAGTTTCTTTGATGTTTATTTTCTATCAAAAATATGCATAGGACGAAATTCTGTCAACATTTTTGTAATCTTAGAATGTAACGAATGCGCGAATTGTTGCTCGCGCTGTATATCCACTTTCACCTCTTGTACGCTGTGTGTAGAAAACCGTATGGAGACAATGTAGGAACGAAAAAATGACCACTGATGGTGTTTTAAATAAATAGAAATACATCTGATCCGAATAAGACTTTATGAAGTCGCAAAAGACAGGACGTTTCTCATTAACCTTGTAAAACTGTGAATGAAGGAGAGGCCCCAACAACAAGAAGACAACATGTATATATTTATTCATCAACCATATCAATTAAATCCACAGATACAGTGTTATCAAGCTCAGCTGGGTTTTTCAGTGTTTGAATTGTCTAGCTGGAACATACGTTAATCCCTCTCGTGTTTGAAGTTAAATGGATACAGGCGTTTCGATGCTACTCCGAACAAAATGCATCGGAATGTGTTGCATTTCCTGAATAGAATTCTGAAATTTTTGCAAACTGGAGTAACCACTAACTCATTGGTATAACAGCGTTATTATTAAATCAGGACTTTTTTGTTCAAAACACGCGTTAATTTCCCATTTTAATATTTCGCAGTCAGACCATTCCAACTATTGCCATGATTGTCGGTGCTACCATTAACACTGTTAAATTTAGTTTAGTTTCGAGTGACGTGTATCGTCTGAACACCTGTAAACAATGTAATTTCATTGTGTCGTGCGACAAAGTCACGTTAAATTCTAATAATCTCGGTGTTTTGTTGAGTAATGAGAGTAGCTGTTCCGTTAGGTGCATGCTGACGATGTCCAATGTGTTCATGTAATTCCGTTTTTACAACTGAATCGATGAGTTGGAAAAGGGATCATGTCCACTTTTCTGTTTTCACATTACATTTACCGGAGATAACTGATCTTTAGAGATAACTGATCTTTATATCTGTGCCCATCGTCTGACGTAAAAGGGACTCATGTCTCATCAACAGAAGTGCTCGTTAGGATACTGATTAGAGAAGGGGCCACGTATAGTGAACCATTTCCAGTAAAAAAAGAAGAAACTAGACGATGTAAGGAGAATCCTACAATACATTCCTCACGAGCAGAAACTATTTTGTGACAGTATTTGCCAGTGGTCAGCGTAGGATGGACAAAATAAACATGAAACATGCCTCATCATTGTCTGCTTTGCTGTTTTTTGCTTGTGGTCCAATTTTCGACATATTATGAATAAACCTGCATGCTCAAAAGACTCTTTTATTGCTATAATGAACACGAATAATATACACTCCTGAAAATGGAAAAAAGAACACATTGACACCGGTGTGTCAGACCCACCATACTTGCTCCGGACACTGCGAGAGGGCTGTACAAGCAATGATCACACGCACGGCACAGCGGACACACCAGGAACCGCGGTGTTGGCCGTCGAATGGCGCTAGCTGCGCAGCATTTGTGCACCGCCGCCGTCAGTGTCAGCCAGTTTGCCGTGGCATACGGAGCTCCATCGCAGTCTTTAACACTGGTAGCATGCCGCGACAGCGTGGACGTGAACCGTATGTGCAGTTGACGGACTTTGAGCGAGGGCGTATAGTGGGCATGCGGGAGGCCGGGTGGACGTACCGCCGAATTGCTCAACACGTGGGGCGTGAGGTCTCCACAGTATATCTATGTTGTCGCCAGTGGTCGGCGGAAGGTGCACGAGCCCGTCGACCTGGGACCGGACCGCAGCGACGCACGGATGCACGCCAAGACCGTAGGATCCTACGCAGTGCCGTAGGGGACCGCACCGCCACTTCCCAGCAAATTAGGGACACTGTTGCTCCTGGGGTATCGGCGAGGACCATTCGCAACCGTCCCCATGAAGCTGGGCTACGGTCCCGCACACCGTTAGGCCGTCTTCCGCTCACGCCCCAACATCGTGCAGCCCGCCTCCAGTGGTGTCGCGACAGGCGTGAATGGACGGACGAATGGAGACGTGTCGTCTTCAGCGATGAGAGTCGCTTCTGCCTTGGTGCCAATGATGGTCGTATGCGTGTTTGGCGCCGTGCAGGTGAGCGCCACAATCAGGACTGCATACGACCGAGGCACACAGGGCCAACACCCGGCATCACGGTGTGGGGAGCGATCTCCTACACTGGCCGTACACCACTGGTGATCGTCGAGGGGACACTGAATAGTGCACAGTACATCCAAACCGTCATCGAACCCATCGTTCTACCGTTCCTAGACCGGCAAGGGAACTTGCTGTTCCAACAGGACAATGCACGTCCGCATGTATCCCGTGCCACCCAACGTGCTCTAGAAGGTGTAAGTCAACTACCCTGGCCAGCAAGATCTCCGGATCTGTCCCCCATTGAGCATGTTTGGGACTGGATGAAGCGTCGTCTCACGCGGTCTGCACGTCCAGCACGAACGCTGGTCCAACTGAGGCGCCAGGTGGAAATGGCATGGCAAGCCGTTCCACAGGACTACATCCAGCATCTCTACGATCGTCTCCATGGGAGAATAGCAGCCTGCATTGCTGCAAAAGGTGGATATACACTGTACTAGTGCCGACATTGTGCATGCTCTGTTGCCTGTGTCTATGTGCCTGTGGTTCTGTCAGTGTGATCATGTGATGTATCTGACCCCAGGAATGTGTCAATAAAGTTTCCCCTTCCTGGGACAATGAATTCACGGTGTTCTTATTTCAATTTCCAGGAGTGTATATTTCTGTAAGACAATCCCTCTGCTGCAAACAGAAAGCTAGTTGCCTCGTCAACAACATCAAGCTCGGAAAGAGATAACTTCAGTATCTTCAGTCTCGGTTACTGACCACTATCTATGGCCAAAGTCTGTTACACCCTGAAGCCAGCTGCTATATAGCCGATGTGTTATTCCCTTCGACACATCGAAATTAAACACGTAACCAGTTTGCAGTTGCCATACATTTCTTTACTACAAACACGTGCTCTTAATGAGATTAATAGAAACAACGATTATAATAAAAGACACATGCCCTATCGAACCGCCAGCAGGACTCAGATTAAAACATTAATGCATTAAAACCCGATAGACACAGATCTTTCAAAATTTACTCAATCAATTTTCACCAATTAAAACAATGTTCATAAAACCACCATTAATCAAATTTAACTGACATAACTGATTCACACAAACCTTTTAAACATGCTTCATGATTTACATAGAAACTGGCTTTCACATAACTCATATCAAATTCTAAAACTACTTCCAACAACTAAGACATCTTCCATGGACTGATCTTAAGCAATTCTAACAAATTAAAAGTATTATCAGATTAATACACTCAACTAGGCTTCTCTTTAGTATTACTTACAGGTACGAGTTTCACGTACATTTCATCCCCAGAATATAATAATAGCATATTAAATAGTCTTAAAATGGGGCCGTTTCAATTCTATCGTGAAAATTAGTGATGGATGCGAGCAGACCGAAAGGTTCTAACAGATACAGGAGATTCACGGACTGGAAGGTGAAGTAGAACTATACTCAACTTTGAGCTACAATTAAGTTTCCGGAAAACCAACACGCTCCGCTGCTAAGATGGTACTGCACGACACTAACAACGTAACCATAGACACCGATCCAGGTCCTTAAATTCCCCTCTTCCACCGTGAGATCCCGATCGGAGTTTGCTCGCGTCGACCACTGCCAATTACCTGAAACATAAACACATCAGCAGCAGACAACATTCTGGCGCATCAGATACACAAGACATATCTGCCCAACTGGTTATAAAGAAAAGCTTTAATTACACACTGCACAAAATGAACCCAAGCAGAACTAATCTACGTGGCCACTTGCCCAGTAACGACTCTTAAAATTTGATTAGACATTTCTCTAGAACAAACAAATAAAATAATAACATATAAAAAAGAAATAGGGAAAATTATTTTGGCCCGCTCTCGAACGCCAGGCACAGACTTAAGCACGCATTAAGCACGGCTTCACGTCTGTTGTGCGTAGTTAGCAGTCCCTTAAACGCCGTCATACCAAATACAGTGATAAGTAACTGAAACAATCAAGATAGTTTTCAGTGCACTCGGGTATTTAATAAGCATGAACAGAACCCACCAAGGAACAATTCGACGACTCCAGTTAATTCTCTTTGAGCAACATGTGACAGACGCGAAGGAAATCTGTCCTCAAAATCTCAAGGAATTCCCAATCACCGTCGGCCGCGGATCTGCATTCTAACGGCTAAACACGCCGCAGCAGCTGCCCACGCTCCTCCGTCGTACCGACTCGGCCACTCGCCACGCAGCATACATCCACAGCCCACACGTCACTGTCGCTCACACAGCTGATACCCGAACTCAAGCCCCAGCAGAGTGCGCTCGCCACAGTTAAATAGCCACCCGCCAAAGATGCGAAGAAGACAAGCAGGCATCGAGAATCGACTTACAACGATCGGGATGACAATCGATGGAGAATGGGCCCTGAAAAACCTACGAGCACGTTGACGTTGGTACATTTGAATCAAAATTTTCAGGCAGGTGATAATCCCTGACCCCGCCGGGAATCGAACCGGGGACCCCGTGCTCGGAAAGCGAGAACGCTAGCGTGAGACCACAAGCTGCGGACATTGTGATTATATACCTCATTATTCCTTTTGAAATGTAGTGGATTATTTACAACAAACTTCATGAGGGAATAAACATACTGTGAAGCAGTAGTCAGAATGCCCAGCTCCTTAAACCGATCTCTACAAGATAATCGCAGGTGATCACCACGTATTATTCTTACAGCACGTTTTTGAGCAATGAAGACCTTCTTTCTTAAAGGTAAGTTATCCCAGAACATTACTCCATATGACATTAATGAATGAAAATAAGCAAAATACGTCAACTTACTGCTTTTCCTCTCCTCAAAATTTTCTATGATTCTAAATGGAAATGTGGCTGAAATAAGTTGTTTTAGGAGTTCCAAAATGTGTTTTTTCCAATTCAAATTCTCATCAATATGGACACCTAAGAATGTTGAAGTTTCTACCCTATATATTATTTTATCACCATCTGTTACACTTATCACTGGTGCAGTACCCTTACATGTCCAGAACTGAATATGATGTGTCTTTGTGAAATTCAGGGTGAGACCATTAGCAGAAAACCAGTGAATGATACATCTGAGAACTTTGTTCACCATTTCTTCCATATCTATATGTATACTTGGAGTGGTTACAATACTGTAGTCGCCTGCAAAAAGATATAATTCTGCTTGTTGTACATTAGACGGTAGATCATTTACATATATGGGAAACAGCAGTGGACCTAAGATTGAGCCTTGGGGAAACCCATATGTGATTTATCCACAGTCACAATTATGTCCCTGGATTCTGTTGGTAGAGTTACTACTAAGTACAACTTCCTTCATTCTTTTGGTTAGGTATGACATGATCCATTGGTTGGCTACGCTATCAGTCCCATAAAACTTCAATTTATCTAGGAGTATGCTATGATACACACAATAAAATGCCTTGGATAGGTCACAGAAAATACCTACCGGTGCTACTTTGTTATTTAATGCTTGTAATATCTTGTGTGCGTACATGTAAATGTTCTCAGTAGAGCAACCCTTCTGAAACCAAAACTGTGATTTGCAGAGGATATCATTGTTACCAAGGTGAGATACCATTCTAGAATACATCACTTCACCAACAATTTTGAAAAATAATGTCAGCAGTGAAGTAGGTGAGTAGTTACTGACGTCTCTCTTATCGCCTTTCTTAAAGAGGGGTTTAACAACGGTATATTTTAGTCTCTCTGGAGAAATGGCATGAGTTAGTGATGCATTACATATTTCGGACAATACCGGACTTATTATATGGGAACAAATCTTTAATACTATATTGGAAACACCATCAAAACCAGAAGAGCTTCTATTCTTGAGAGAATGTATGACCCTCTTAATTCCAGAAGTAGACGTTGGTGGTACATTCATTTGATGTAATTTTATGAGAGTTACTTCTTCAACATATTGCTGTGATCTTTCTCTTGAACTGTTGGTCCCTATGCTTTCTAATGTGTTTAAGAAATGATTATTAAATACATCTCCTACCTGTGCCTTGTCATTTATAGCTCGTCCATTCAAATCAATAGTAATGTTATCCTCTTTTGTGGTTGGTTGTCCTGTCTCTTGCTTCACTATATTCAATATTGCCTTAACTTTGTAGTCAGACGTACTGATTTCTGACATTAGGTGCGTGTTTCTTGATTTCTTAATACCTTTTCTTAGTAATTTTGAGTAGTTCTTGTAGTGCGCAATTACTGCAGGGTCTCTACTTGTTCTTGCAAAAAGATGCATTTCCCCTTTCCTTTCCAAAGATGCTTTAATCCCCTTAGTGATCCGTGGTCTTTTACACCACTGTTTAATTTCCCTTCTGATTAGCTTATGCGGGAAGCTATTTTCAAATGGTTCCTTCGAAAGGGTACAACCGATTTCCTTCCCCATCCTTCCCTAATCCGAGCTTGTGCTCCGTCTTCAACGACCTCGTTGTTGATGGGACATTAAGAACTAATCTCTTCCTCCTACTCCTCCCATGTGCCTACGGCTTTACTCGAAAGCGAGCGTGCCAGCCTCTACTGTGTGACAAAACATCACAACTCGCAGCCGCTACCACGTTGCCTATTGTTACGTCAGTCTATAACAGACCTCTCACGACTAATTCTGCAACCTGCGCTCGAACGAAAAACTAGTAAACAAAACCAAGTAGCGTATCATGTAAGACTTCCAAATTCGCTAAAAGGATAACATGAAGTTTATTTATATATGAAGATGGTATCTGTTCCCGAAAGAATATGTACCATTGATGACCGTGCAGCTTCTCTAGAATCAAATGATAATTTAATCGAAACCCTTAGCTGACGACAGGTATTGTTGATATGCATCAATGAGGACAGCTGAAAATTTGTTCCCCAACCGGGATTCGAAATCGGGATCTCCTGCTTACAAAATGGTTCAAATGGCTCTGAGCACTATGGGGCTTACCTTCGAAGGTCATCAGTCCTCCAGAACTTAGAACTACCTAAATCTAACTAACCTAAGGGCATCACACACATCCACTCCCGAGGCAGGATTCGAACCTGCGACCGTAGCGGTCGCGCGGTTCCAGACTGTAGCGCCTAGAACCGCTCGGCCACCGCGGCCGGCTCCTGCTTACATGGCAGATGCTCTATCCATCTGAGCCACCGAGGACACATAGGATAGTGCGACTGCAGGGACTTATTCCTTGCACGCTTCCCGTAAGATCCACGTTCCCAGAGGGTTAGCCGCCCTCTGTAATAAAAAAAAAAAAAACTGAGTCAACATATCAACGATGAACTTTATGGAGTGTCATGGGACGTCCTCCCCGAACATATCCAACGAACAATTACGAGCAAAATGAGATCAGAAAAAAAGATGGATAGAGCGTCTGTCATGTAAGCAGGAGATCTCGCGTTCGAGTCCCGGTCGGAGCACACATTTTCAGTTGTCCCCATTGATGTATGTCAACAACACCAATCGGCAGCTAAGGGTTTCGATTAAATTATCATTTCATTGATGTTTATTTTACAACTCAGTGCTTACCTTTTGGCTTATGCCGTTTGCAAACACCTGTCATGTTTATCAGATGCAGTTATCACAGTGATATTTAAGTTTACGGGTATTTTCCCTATTTCTTTTATTTGTCATAGCAAGTGGAATATTCTTCTCGTGGTATGCTCCCTCATAGATCTCAGTAATGACTTGTTTCGACTTACGCATTTCAGTGTGTCAGAATCTTCTCGCGGTATCATACTCCCACCCCATTTTCATCGAATTCCTCTTCCCTTTCTGTAATATCGACTTCCGGCGTTTCTATCGTGTAACTAAATATATTCCTCCCAAATTTATTTGCTTGAGACTGGCTGAGCTCTAAATAGTCAGACAATTAATTCTCTTTCCTCAAAAGGTCTCTTTAACTCTGCTTCGCTCTTTGCCACAGTAATTCACACTTCAGCTGCTTTGCATTATTTGTTTGAAATTTCCTGCTTTGCCTGAGTATCCTCCCTGTTAATGTCATTCGTTGTCTGTATTAGAGTTTATCCCCTTCATTGCCTGCACTTTTATTCACTGACGGAAAAAATCCCAACACCAAGAAGGAAATGCGTGACATAAACGAAAGTTGGTAGGCGTGTTTCTACATCTGAAAGACGATGTCTGTTCTAATTTCAGGCAAGTTACATAGCAGCGGCCTTAGCAGCGCCTCTTTGACGGCCCAAATCAGGTTTGCTTTGAATACATGCTGTAACGGTCGTGAGCGTTAGTTGGCTTTGTACGTGGTGAGTTGATGTTAATCAGGAATGCTTTTAAGGTTATAAAGACGCCAGTATTAACACCTCACTGAGTTTGAACGAGATCGTGTAATAGGGCTACGAGAAGCTGGATTTTCCTTCTGCGAAATTAAAGTAAGATTTAGAAGGAATGTAGCCACTGTACATAGTTGCTAGCAGCGGTGATCACGAGAATGTACTCTCCAGATTCGCCCCTCCATTGCTTCACTCTTCGTGGGGGTCCCAACCAAGGAATCGTTAGGGCTGGCCGTTGTCGCCGAGCGGTTCTAGGCGCTTCAGTACGGAGCCGCACTGCTTTAGATGGTAAGTGGAACTCCTTTCGTTACTCCCTTCATGAGATAAAATCTTAAATGATTTAGTTCTCCTGCTCATTAAAATTTTAACTTGCCCGGCGTCAGTTGCTACATATCTTACTGTACATAATGTTGAGGAACTTCTTATGAAGTTCTTACAGTAATTTTAAGAGTAATTTCAAGTGTTACTGGATTATAGTAGCTAGTGACGTGGTGGTGTAAGAATGAATAGCCACATGTCCAAATTGGTACGATAAGAATTGTAATCGTTGTTTGATGAATGCTAGTATTTCTTGTTTTTCAGGTGAACAGACTTATTGCCCTACGTAATCTCTTACAGTGTCCCATATGGAAATTACTCAGTGACTTTGTATCTGGAGGACGCACTCCCTCTAACTACCTACCAGCACCATTTCTTGTAGTATGATGATTTTTCAGGATAATTTTCAGTCAAATAATAAATTTTATTATCTTTACCAGTTTCGAAAGTTAATTTGTCACCTTCAGACTCTTCTTTCAGGCCATGAGCCTGGTTTCTCAAGATCATTTTACTAACAAAACTGTAAAATTTTGTTTAATTCTTGCCCATATAAACTTCATTTCAAAAAATTGTTTTATTTACTAGTTGCATGTTTCTAATTAATACGTGTTTGAAGTCGTCACTCTGCACATTATTCACCCAGGCCTTTTACCACGTAGTCCAGTAGTACAGTCCGTGCAGCTTTTGTAAATATTTTGTGTTCTACACATGTAAGTGCCGTATAATACATTAAAGCTATTTGGAATATTTTGTTAATTTTTCAGTTACAGATTTTCATGGCAAGTAGAATTCAGTATATTTTTAAAACTTCGTCGGTCGTGTACCATCTTGTACCTTGAAACAGAAGAAGGTCTCTTACTATGGAACATGTAATATTTGCAAATTTTCGGTAATGTCTTAACAATTTTACCTGTCTGTGAAATGGTAATTTTTGTTGGTAACCGATACCTTCACTTTTAAAAGATATTTAACTTGTAACTGGATTTTGATTAGTCTCGTGCTTTATTTATTTCACTTACTCATTATTGGTGTGTAACAGACTAATAATGTAATAGAGACTCAATACAGCATTGACAAAATTTTCTCGAATACAACGGTTCTACATTTCAAACGAATATTTGTTCCTAGGTACGTTACCATGTAGTACCTTAAAATATGTTTTAACATTTGGAAAAATGTTAATTGTCCTTAGCAATTTTTGTAATTTCGAAAAAAGACTGCAGCACTTAAAAAGTGAACGCCGTCATTTAAACATGAAATGATGATGTCCCATACTCCTCGACAGAGCGTAGGGGGCGATGCGGGAGACCTGCACCGCCGTACTAGGCAAGGTCCTAGCGGAGGTGGTTTGCCATTGCCTTCCACCGGCCGTAATGAGGATGAATGACGATGATGAAGACGACACAACAATACCCAGGTGGAAAATCCCTGACCCCGCCGGGAATCGAACCCGGGAACCCGTGCTCGGAAAGCGAGAACGCTACCGTGAGACCACAAGCTGAGGACAAACATGAAATAACAAAATATATTAAACTTTTATTACAGGGCGGGCTAGAGGTGGAAGTCTGAAAAGTGTATCAAGACCCAAAACTGTCTTGTATATAACCTATCTGAAAGATTCCAGCGTCTCCAGGTCTCTTCCCGGGTATATAAATTTTTTATATGATTCTGAAACCAAGTTTTAACGATGATTAAATTATATTCTGTCATGATACTATCACAGGGCTTCTTCTTTTTTTTCTTTTCCCGCTGCCCATGTTCTCCTATTTTCCTTTCACTTCCTTTTCAGATTTTTGTATTCCAGTCCCAGGGCACAAATAAATATTTAATTGATTTATTATACCTCATTATACATTCTTTGAAACTCCTCACCTGCTAAGCTAATTGGTACATTAACGAGTACTTGGTGGTTGTTGGCTACGTGTCGTTCTTGGATACTGTAATGCATCCACTATTCTACTCAATGAAGCTTACTTTCATTCCTATTGTCAGGTGTGTCATTGGACTTACTCCTGGGCTACGCCTGTCTGATTTAGTACAATAATGTTTGTGAAAATTACATCACGCAGGAGCTATAGCCGGGATCACTCCAAAGGAGAGGAGGCGTGGACGTACACCCAGCAGCGGCCTCTTTTGCGAGTTACACCACACTCAGTCGGGGCAGAGCCACCAAACGGCGTAGAAACGTGCAAGCAAGGAAGCAAGTGCCGTTATAACTCGTCGATGACAAAGGCCACAATACCAGCTTGTGAAAGGGTTACAGCGGGACAGAATGATTAGCCTCTGGGAAACGAGTTTGTTGTACTGTGACGTTGCATTTCGCACAGGGAACGCTGGTACGACAGTATTGCATTTGTGGTACCAATGGGTGCAAGAAGGTCGTGCACAGCGACGAGTAGCTACTGACCACACAATGTGAGCACAGCGCAGAGTGACTGTTGTCTTGTCCACATGGTCGTAACCAAAAGAACAGTTTCCTGCCCAACGTTGGCTCAATGTCGGAGGAGTGGAACAGATGTGGACATATCTGCGTCGACGGTCAGAGAGAATAAAAATTTGTTCAAATGGCTCTGAGCACTATGGGACTTAACATCTGAGGTCATCAGTCCCCTAGAACTTAAAAAAATGGTTCAAATAGCTCTGAGTACTATGGGACTTAACTTCTGAGGTCATCAGTCCTCTAGAGCTTAGAACTAATTAAACCTAACTAAACTAAGTACATCACACACATCCATGCCCAAGGGAGGATTCGAACGATGAAAGGGTCCTGTAGCCACCTTTCATTAGTCCGGTAGCCCATTTTCACTAGCATTTCTCTTTCTTTTCCTTATTTCTCTTTCCTCATAACTCTCATAGTGGTGTGATTGAATGAATGTCGTTGTGTGTCACGTTGCTAGACGGTGGCGTAGTCTGCTGCAGAAAGTCTACGATAGTCATACAGATTCAGCAGCAGTTGTACAGAATAGCCAACTCTCGTAGTGGTCAAGTAGGCAAAGAGGTTTGCGCAACTTGTGAGAAATCCACCTGCGTTAGGTTGGTGGCGGAAATGGCATCTTTGGGTTTACCGGGCCACGCGGAGCGTGGAGGAGGCTGGAGACGAAAAAGGAAGGCAGTCTGCCGCCGGTACGGGAAGCGTCCACAGCTGTGCTCCAGTCGAAGAAGGGTGAGTTAGACTGACCGCGTGGCGCGTTGTTACTTGGCGAGGGGAGAGCTGTTAGCTTTTGGTCTCGCTTTTGAGCTCTGAAAGATTGCTTTGCCTTGTCGCAGCAACGAATGGAAAACTTTGGCATATTTTTCTTTTAGTAAATTTCTATAAACTTGGATCCACCGGAAGAGTGCCACACAAAGGTGTCGATAAGAAGTGAGCACTCGCTTCTGTATGAATGTCTGTTTGCCTTCAGCTGTGCCTGTATAAGCTTTCATTTTTCTACATAGTAATAGCTTTGCCTTCTCGTAAATTTTCCTTGCTTTATGTATCTTTCGTCCATGGGTAGCCAATCACGTGGTTGAACATTAGAGTTTGTTGGGCTACCGTCATCACTAACTGTCCGGTCTTATGTTTGTTTTAAAGAACGTTAACTGTTCATGATTGTGTGATGTGATATTGTTGCAACTTAGCCACGATACCTAGAAATTGCGTCTCCACAAACCACGTGGGCACGCGTGTGTACTGCGAAACGTGCACCGTTCACGAGTTATTGCGATCAGTTATCAGGCAACAGCAGTTGTATGAATGATTCACACCAATTATTTTAGGTGTAGATTATAACGGTGTATGTAACGATGCTTTTCGTAATGTTTTAGGAATTAATGTTATCAGGAATTGTGTACATGCCTCACATCCTTATCTTAGGAATAAATGATTTTATCTACAATTTTCTCTTGTGTACCGAGGTTACGTTTTTGCTCCTAAGCCACTCACCTCGTAGCTTTCCCGTTAGCACATCCAACGCGTTTCCTTACACACAGGTCCAGTGATTAGTTTCCCCTTGTATTTTATAACAAATGCTTTAGATTAAGTCTTATTATCAGGTGTGTTGATGGGAGCTGATCTTATGCAGTGTTCATGCACTTTCTATTTTATTTTAAATATTTGATTGTCGTGAACAGTGCACGGGGAATACTATTAATTACATCGTATCCGCTATGAGCGACATCACAACGTATGCATTTTTGTGAGTTTTTGGTCTGTGATCAAATTAATTTATTTTTCGGCTCGACCAAACCTTTGATTAGTTGAATGGTTAGAGTCGGTGGCGACCCTAATCTTCTCACGTTAATTTCATAATCAATAAGTATTTCCATTCCCAATAATAACGTAATAACCCGTAGTAACAGGTTAGTTACAACCTGCGACCGCAGCGGTCGCGCGGTTCCAGACTGTAGCGCCTAGTACCGCTCTGCCACTCCGGCCGACCCTAGAACTTAGAACTACTTAAACCTGACTAACCTAAGGACACCACACACATCCATGCTCGAGGCAGGGTTCGAACCTGCGACCGTAGCAGTCACGCGGTTCCGGACTGAAGCGCCTAGAACCTCTCGGCCACAGCGGCCGGCTCAGACAGAATCAGCTGAAGGCTAGTTGCGCGAATTCTGTTGCGTCTGTCTCCAGTGCCCAGAAACGATCAAGCCTCAGACTACAATGGAGCGAGCTGGGAGGCAAAGCGTAGTCTTTTTCGGACCAGTCCTACAACTTGTATAGCGAGAGCTGTGTGTGTGTTAGACGCAACCTTGGTAAACGCAGTCGGGTAAAATGTTCCGTTGAGGGACACAGCGGACAAAAGTAAAGTGTAATGGTTTGGCGGCACCATTGCCTAAAACACGCAACGTCGCCTCCTGCATAGCGAGAACAATCTGAACAGCAACTACATCAGAGAGGCCTTACAGCCAGAGAAACTCCCTCTCCTGCAGGTAGCTCCCCAAGTCATATTTAAGAGGGGCAATGCACAGCCATATGTCGCAAGAAGTGTGCAAGTCTTCTTCGAAGAACGAAGTGAACCCCTGCTTCGCAGGCCTGCAACTTCGCCTGTCATGTCACACATCGAATATATCTGGGATATAGTCTGTCAGCAACTTGTTCGTTCTGGTCCTTGTTCAACCACTGTGGATAGTTTGTGGAAGCGGCCACAAACAGCCTGCAGCATGTCCATGTCCTCTTTGACTCCATGCCTCGACGATTAGAGCTTCTGATTGCACCACGTGGCGACGTCGATCCGTACAGAATTTTCTTGGCCATACTGATTTTACAGTTCTGTAATTCCATTCATTTATTGTCACGGAGGTAATCTTTGCAGTTAAGTCTCCTTCTTGGTGTTGCGGTTTTCACAAACAGTAGAGTATTTATAAGTCGGACTCACCTGACCTTAAATTCTGTTTTTCCTGCCACCACTATTCAGTAATCCCAACTATATTCAACTTCAGCTATCCATTTTGCTTTTTAAATTCTGTAGCCTAATTACCAGATGAAGGAATTTAACGTTCTACAGACCGACACATCTCCCTTGACGATGAAATTTTCTTGAGTAGTCCCCGTCCGGAGATAACAATGCGTGACTGTTTCACCTCCTCGCTATTATGCAAGTGGGTGCCATCATCATTTAACCACACAGCAGAGCTGTCTCTCCTCGGTAAAAATAGCGTCTGTACTTTGCTCCTTGCTTTATGTCGTTCACTACACCAGTACAGCATAACAATCATTCAGAATGTTACCTCTCCAGGCACTGAAAAGGCTACCGCCCCTCTTGAGGATGATACAAGATTGTCTGGCCTCTCCGAAGATACAAATTTATTGTGACTGGACGTACAGTACGGCTATCTGTATCTTTGAGGCTTTTTGGTGTCTGTATAATGCCTTGACGTTTGTGTTCTGTTCTGCAACGCTCAGTTGTTTTTAAGTCCGAGATAAGGTTGCTCTTCTGAAATGCCCATATAAATTAGCATAACAGAATGTGACTAAGCTCAGTTCTGGTTCTTCAAACACCAATACTTAAATAGTACAACGGGCATTATATTTCATGCCAGAAATAATTTGATATTGCCCACTGGCTAACTTCCCCCCCAACTGAAAGCAAGTTGAATCTACATAATAGCGTTTACTTTTCCCGTGATTAACAAAACACGGACCCAAACTTGTGCATTCATTCATAAAATGGTTATACTTGGTCGTGGTGAGCTTGAAATACTAGAGTATGATAAAACAGCTAATCAGAATGTGGCAGAGCTGCCGTCTCGAAGTTCTTGAGGCAAACGTCACTCCCTGATCTGAAAGTAACTTACTGATGCAAAGAGTGGCTTACCTCTGATCTGATCGTTACGAGCAGAAGTGATGCTGAGTGAAACATTGATTGACTTACACACGGAAATATATAGCTTAGTTACTTCAGCAAAAAACATTCGTGCAAGGGCCTAATGGGTGATCATATTATTAGCTCACGAAACTTGTGATTCATTTACCTGAATTTATGAAAAATATGAATTTCAAGTATATGTATAAGATTTTCGAGTAACCTTCCAATTATTATTGTGTCTCAAAAATACAAAATCCCTTTTTAAATTCTCTAGCCTGCTACACCGATTAAAGCTGCAGAAAACATGTGCTGCGCATGTAAGGCACATTTTCCCTGATTTTTTGGCATATATTTGCACTTATGTTTCTGTAATGTGTAGCCGGAGTATAGCTCTCTCTCTCTCTCTCTCTCTCTCTCTCTCTCTCCCTCTCCCTCTCTCTCTCCTCTCTCTCTCTCTCTCTCTCTCTCTCTCTCTCTCTCTCTCTCACACACACACACACACACACACTCCTACTGCTTGGTTACGGTGTCTTGGCAACTCTGTAGAGAAGGTAAGTTTCTGGTGTTGAAAACTTCGTGCATAGTGCATAGGATCAGTTTAAGCTTCACTTTGAGGACTTATGGAAGGAAGTTTGAATGAATATTCGTTTCAGTATTCGGAATTTTCAGTGTGAATCTCTTCCTATTCCACATCACTTGTAGCACATATTTTACTAAAATTCTTTAAAACATAATCAGGACTTAATGGAGCACAGTAATTACAGAAACTGCAGGCTGTTGCCAACTTTTAGCTAAACGTATAAACAGAAAATTGTGTTCTTTACGCAAAAGAAAATTGTTTGGGTATTGCATTGACAATATTATTTCTTGAGCGTTTCCTAAAAGTCTGAACGTGGAGCGTCAATTTTATAAGTTATCCTTCCCTGCCTTCCAGTCATTCAGCCACAACATTATGATTTAGAAAGCATTCTATTAATGGAGTGTCAACGGCGATCGGTATAAAATATTAAAATTCAGTAAAACAGTCTCGATCGCAACAGAAGTTTATTTAGTCTGCCGAAGCTAAGATCGCAATTAAAGCTTCATAAGCCTAATTTGGCAATATGGCCAATTGTCAATTGTAGAAATTGTCCCACATATAAATTAGACAAGAAACTGAAAGAGATTTTAAATCATTTTACATATATGGAAATAATTGTAGTATGAAGAGCAGTCACGAGTCAATAAAAGCAATATACAACATTGACATCCCTGACAGTGCAAGATTTGCCAATTTAGATATCAAAAATTTCTGTACAAATGTACCGATCTCCGATACCGTTAACATAATTAGGGAGAATTTACTGCAGGGTAAAGTTATGAAAAAAGATGAAATAGAAGAGTTTCTACTCGAAAATGCGCTCAGTTTCAGTTGTTTTTCGTTTAATGATAAAACATATTATCAAAAAGATGGTCTATCAATGAGTAATTCTTTGCCCGGAATTGTGGCTGTTATTTTTGTAAATTTTATTGAATTACAATTTTTTACAGCAAATAAATTTCTTCTCTACAAAAAGTATATGGACGATTCGATAATTTTATGTAACGGCCCCAGAGTAGATTTAGATGCTGCCACTAATATTTTCTCCGGTATTCATTCCGAATTAGTGTTTGCAATTGAACTTGAAAATAATAGAAGGACAAATTTTCTTGATTTGACAATCTCAGATTGCAATGCTAAACATTGTTTCACAATTTACAGAAAGTCAACTGCATGTGAAGTGATCATAAATGCGTCACCTGGTCACATAATTAAGCATAAAAAATTATATTACTGATCTATGATTCATAGAGTGTTGGGATCGGCCCTTAAAGCCGTTGATATCCGGAGAGGGTTAGATATTTTAAAGCAAATTGCCACAGTCAATCATTTTAACACTGATCTAGTTGATACGTTGTTTCATAAATTACAACAGTCCAATAGCATTCTGTAGTTCACAATAGACAATTTACTAAAATGACTTACATGGGAACTATTTTGGACAGAATAAACACATTATTTAAAACCACTGAAGTGGCCACTGCGTTTAGTACTAACAATTTGCTATAAACAAGTGAGGTTCACGACTGGCGAGTGGAATAATAGGTATTTAAATTCAGCTGTACATAAAATATAGTGCCAGACGTGAAAGAAGTGATAAGTGACAGGTGAAAATCCTGGGGTTGATTGGGGATCGAACCCGATGCCTTTGCATAAATCGTCTGGCACTTTGCCGCTGAGACACCGACCACATCCCGACTCTAGTTTCTGTGATAAAAAATTTTCGTTGATTAGGGAAGGAAATCGACCGCGCCCTTCCAAAGGAAGCATCCCGGCAGTTGCTGGAAGAATTTCGGGAAATCACGGAAAATGTAAATCTTCATAGTCGGACGCGGATTTGGGTAGTCACCAAGTCTTTGTAATTAGCGGTCGGAGCGTTGTACGAATCGTTCAGCTCCTCGACAATAGAAATCCGTACCTTGGTCACGGTGGCATTCGAGGACCGTGTGTACATCCTCATCGTTGGAAAACCTGCGACTGCTGTGAATCATTTCTTCGATTGCCTGGATGTCTGCAGTCGAAGTCAATGGCGTGCCTTTCCGACCAGCGTCACCCACGTCTGTGCGGCCATGTTCCTTTCCACTACGGCAGGGCGCGAGACTGAATTTGTTCCGGATACAGCCAGACTCGCACGGCGAAGTTGTGCGCAGTTTAGACATTTTGCCCACAAGACTCGTATTGTCCCTCGTACTTCAACTTTGTAGCACGTTTCCAGTTGTTGCACCATTTCAGCCCCACACTGAGATGCTGCTGTTATTGGTTCGCAGCATAACTACGTCTGCAGGAAATCTGTAGTAATGTACACTCTCTTCTGAGAATATGAGACTCTCGTTGCGCAACGGTCTTAGCACGGGAACGAAGTGTGCAGCATACTTTTCAAAGTCTGTGTGTTAAATCAGCGGATTTCCGATGGCTGACTTTTTGGTCGATCGATCCTCTTGAACAGTGAGTTTAGACAGGCCTCCATTCTTTCAGACTTCGTCACTGCTCTTCGTACCACTACCAATATTCAGAGGTTTAATATGAGTGAGAATGAATTAAGCTGGCAATAAGCTTCAGTGTCTGCTATAGTTATTGACCATCTCTTGCCATTTTCCTGATATTTACTATCGAACTTTGCAAAAAACTGGAACATACTGCACGGGTGTGTAGTCACCACTGAGAAGGAGCCAAAAGACTTCGACGACAACAGACCAACACTCCTTTCAGGTCGCATGTAGAGTGGTTGCAGGTCGTAGGTTGACACGTATCTCGTCCGCTTAGCTTATGTTAAACCATCCGTACAGTAAATAATCTTTTATAGAATCTTAAATTATGTATTTGGACAATTATTGAACTATCTGAAAAGAACGTAAATTAGTTACAAACTACCTTTGTGCACACACTTTATTCAACATGTGAACATCACTACGGATATTCAGATTTAGGTTATGACATGTTCGATATGCCTGCCATCATTGGCGATGATGTGGCGCAGACGAATAGCGACATTCTGCATGACCAGCTGAAGTGTCGGAACATCGATGCTGTCGATGATCTCCTGAGTGGCTCTTTTCAGCTCAGCAATGGTTCTGGGGTTATTCCTGTACATCTTGTCTTTAATAAAGCACAAAAAAAGGAGTAGCATGTGTTCAGACCTGGAGTATATGGTGGCCAATCGAGGCCCAAGCCAGTCGCCTCTGGGTATCCCAGAGCGAGAATACGGTCCCCAGAGTTCTCCTCCAGGACATCAAACACTCTGCTGCTTCGATGGGTCGAGCTCCGTCTTGCATGAACCATATCTTCTCGAAATCAGGGTCACTTTGGATAACAGGGACGAAAATATCTTCCAAAACCTACACGTACTGTTCGGCAGTCACCGTGCCATCAAGGAATATCGCCACAGTCACTCGTTGAGGGCGAAGAGACTTCTCGATCGCGAAATGCCGATTCTTAGCCCCCCAAATGTATCAGTTTTGCTTATTGACAAACCCATCGCCGCTAAACCAAACCATATATTTCCAATGATGCCCGCGGTCACCCGAGCAGTTTGGACATCCTAACGCAAACCTTTCAGAGGCTACGTCAATTTTATTTCATATAGTTCAATAATTGTCACCCTTCATGTATGAGGTGGGCGGGAGGAGAGCATAAATGTACATAACCCAATCGGGAAACGTATGGTATCATAATCACGCCAATCTTAACACAATTGGAGGGGCCGCCCACGATAGCTAGTGCTCAGAACAGTAGTCCATAGCAATTCCGCTTTCCTCTTACATCGTCACTGGATGACCACTCTCTTACCATAAGCTCCCTTCACCATCTTTTCAAATGAATGAACACTCTAAAAAATAATGATTTGATGCGTTTTGGTTTTTTAATGTGGAGTTAAATCAAGGGCTGAGTTTATGTTCCATCTTTACCGCAGATCTGCGAAACCACATCGCAGTAACTGTTCTTACCGTTGCTCCTGATGTGCTCCTGATATGAACAGAAATGCACTACCGATTAGGTGTGTGCCCTGTGACTGATGGTAGACACACAGAACATCTGTACACACTGTAAAAAGACTGCTACGATTGATCAAAAATTTGGGATGTTTTCAAAATGAATACTACTTGCGTCAAAAAATAACTGAAATATGTGCAATACTCAGGAAATTCAATGTCGAACACCTGAAAATTATGAAAGAATGCCGCTGGATGAGAAAAGGTATTGGTTGCAGCCGAATGTAGATATAGTGCAACATCGAAAAAAATATATATCGCTGTACTGTTGTGATGAAATAAGCAATCACTTATTTGGAAGAGTAGCGTGTATAAGCAAATTACAGCATTTTCTGATGGAAAATTACAAAAAGCAAACAAAAATTTACTTTATTTCTCGAAGACATGCTGAAACTGCAATGAGGAGTTTCGTCCAGGCAGATGCTGCCACCTACTGGCAACATGTAAAACGAAATATCTTGGTGGAAAGCACAGGGTGATAATTATTGAACTACATGAAATAAAATAGTCATAACTTGTGAACGGTTTGCATTAACATGTTCAAACTGCACGGTTGGCTGCGGGGCATGATGGGAATTAGTATGCGCATTGGTGTTTGGTTCAGCGACGATGCGCACTTTAAATTGGACGGGTTCGTCAATAAGCAGAATTGGCGCATTTGGGGGACTGAGAATCCACATTTCGTGAGCCAGAAGCCTCTTCACCCTCAACGGGTGACTGTGTGGTGCGCAGTGTTCAGTCACGGAATAATCGGTGCGATATTCCTTGATGGCACAGTGACCACCGAACGGTACGTGAAGGTTTTGCAAGGTGATTTCATCCCCTTTGTCCAAAGTGACCCTGATTTCGATAAAGTGTGGTTCAAGTAAGACGGAGCTCTACCCCATCGAAGCAGGAGAGTGTTTGGTGTCCTGGAGGAGCACTCTGGGGACTGCATTTTGGCTTTAGGGTACCCAGAAGCCACTGGCATGGTCCTCGATTGGCCGCCATATTCTCTGGATCTGAACACATGAGACCACTTTTTGTGGGGCTATATTGAAGATAAAATGTACAGCAATAGCCCCAAAACAATTTCTGAGCTGAAAACAGCCACTCAGGAGGTCATCGACAACATTTCGCCATTCGTCTGGGCCACACCATCGCCTAGATGGGAGGCATATCGCACATGTCATAACCTAAGTCCGAATACCTGTAGTGACATTTACATGTTGAATAAAGTGTGTGCACGCCGTAATTTGTAACTAATTTACGTTTTTTTCGTGTAGTTCAATAGTTGTCACCCGGTATATACTACAGTCTGTCACAGTGAGTTTGGTTTATTCTCTTAGCTAGTAAATTGTAAAAGTTGCTGGCAGGACATATGCTACATAAGACCTGAGGAGGGTACAGAGAGACAATAAACCGTTCAGGCTGCTCCGTAAACTAGCATTTAAGTGCATCTTCTTAAATAAGTTAATAATCTTGGTAAAGAAAATTCGTGGAAACACTTCAGATTCATTTAATTTTTTGTTTTTTAATTATCTTTGAATAGTTAAAATATATTAATAAGAAATTGGCAGTAAACTTAGGTCTTAAGTACAGACTGACTACAAGTTCATTGGCTTAGGAACTATCATTATTTCACTCAAACGTTCAGAATCATTTAGATTAGTCCTTCGAATGGAGGTTGTCGTGATCACCCACTATAGCTCAGTCAGCTGAATTGTCACTGAAACTAGAAATCTGAGATCATCTACATACTCCACAACGTATTTATTGTACTCAGAAAATAAACATTAGAACAGTATGAATCGAAACTTATTGTCCGTTTCTGCTTTTTCCGAAGACTGAGTCGTGTACACAATAGTCACTGTCAGGATTTTGATCACTGATGGTCAGGTTTGTTGAACGTGAGGTGATGAAGACTCTCTTTCGTTTGGCACCTGCTGTCGCTGAATGTCATTAAGGTCGTGCTCCGCAGGGGAACTGCGAGAATCTTCACGTTGAGTACGGGCTTGTTCCAGTTGGAGCTGCTCTCCCTTTTGGCGAAGGTTGTCCTTGATTGTGGGGTTTAGGCGATCGTCAGGACTGGCGGATACTCGCTGCATCACTTGAAGGTTATGCAGTTCTTTGGGTGAGTGACTGTGTTGATCATCAGAAAGCGACCTGGCCGGTTGATGATGACTGTTTCCTTCAGATGCTCGTAGGTGCTGTTGGTGATCCTGCTTGTGATCCTCCAAGTGCTGACTATCACCGTGTGACTGAGGACTGTGCTGATCTGTATTTTTGTGTATCTGATGAGTCCACTGTTGATGGTGATGCGGCAGTTGATGGGTTTCTTTATGTACAGTGTTGTGGACTTCACGCAGCAGCGGTTTTTGTTCATCGTTGAGATGACGCATCTGATAGAGCTGTAACTGATGTTGGTGGTATTGGTGCAGGCGCAGTTGTAACAATTCCTTATTGCCATCTTCGGGTGAGAGCCGATGGTCTTCAGGCTGGTGAAGCACCTGCTCGTGGTGATGAGGTTCCCAATGCCTACCGTTCTCCAGAGGCTTCAGAAAGTCGCCAGCCTGGTGCAGCTGCAGCTTGTGGTGCTGACCCCTCTGGCTGAGGTAGTAGTGCTCATGCTGGGGCAGCTGCCTGAGCTGCTGGTGGCCGAGCAGCATCACCTGCTGGCTGCGGTCCTTCGCCTGCGGTTGGGGTGGGGTTTGAGGGTCGGGGCCCATCTTGCGTGCCTGGTCAGCCTCGTACTGCAGGGCGTGCCTGGGTTGTCGGAGCCGCTGCTGGTGATGCTGCTGCTGCTGTTGCTGCTGCTGGGCTAGCTTGTTTGCCGCGGCAACCCTCTGGACGACGGCTGGGTTGAACTTGTAGACGAGCTTCCGTGGCAGGTTGGGAGACCTTGGGACTGGCTGGAGCACCTTGGATCTGTAGTACGTCCTGCACAGATAAAGCGCTTGATTTAGTCTCGTAGCTATACAGCACAATGCAAAAAAAAGCCAACAGGGATATATTTTACACTGGCTTGAATGAAATGAAAACATAACTAAATAAATATACAGGGTGTAAATTTAAAGTTGACAAACCAGAATAACTCGAAAAATAAGCTTCACACGAAAAAAATCTAGAATCCAAAGATGATTATTTTAGAAGGGGACATCTGCTGGTGTTAAAACATTTGTTCGTTAGTAAGTAGGATAATTGGTTAGTTTAGTTAGCTAGTCAGATGATTTGTTTGAAAATTAATAGTTGTGTGGCCTCATGACCACGAAACAAACAAAACTTATGCGAGTCTGCGGAAAAAAATAATATGTGGATCAACATTTGTAAAACTCTAATTCCTCTATCTCGAACCCCACCCTATGGGGAGAGAGGGAGAGTTTTAGTTTTAGCGAATCAAAATTTACGAAGTAAATAAATATATTTTATCTATCCCTACCCATTTTCCACGCAAAAATGAGAACATTGATTTTCTTGGATTAGAGCTCCAACTACCAAGAATCAAAACAAATGTTTAAGACAAAATGTACGTAGTTTTTTATGTATAATCTGACTCTGCAATAATAAATGAGGGTTCCCATTTGAAATTTTAAAGTTGCCTTCCGCCCCACCCCCAGGGTCTGGGATGGCGGGCTAATTTTAGCACCAGAAGATGTCCCCCTCGAAAATAATCAACTTTGGATTCTACACATTTTTTCGCGTGAAGCTTATTTTTCGAATTATTCTGGTTTGTCAACTTAAAATTTACATCCTGTATAAAACTGACAGTCAAAATTCTTCTGTATGGATTGAGTTGCGTGTGTCCTCAGCAGGATCCTATCTCAGGACTCATACTTGAAGTTTATGAATGAAGTTGGAACAATAACTAGTAGTATCACACTAGCAATAGACAAAAAACAATTCAATGAATATATTTTAAATAAGTGATTAAAATCGGAGGATATAGGTGAAAATAACATGAAGATATTCTACAAATGGACAGTAGTGTCCACCCATGTAGGCTGTAGAATAACAACCGAATAGGAACGCGTGATTCGGAAGGCGAAGAAAGAGGGATGATAATAGGCTAGAACAGGCGCACAGGCCTAACCAAAAAAATAAATAATGATTAAGCTCCAAATACTTTATGCTGTAATATGATACGTTAGCTAATACACTGATTGACTTAATTAAGTAGCTAGAATCATATAGTGGTGTGGTGATTTTGATACGATGGTGGCCAATTTGAACTAAGATGGTGAGGGAAAATGCGTGGCCGGCAGTAGGAGAGCAAGTGATGGCGTATATAAACAGACCTTGTCCCAATGTAATGCAATTACGTTTCAATGTCTTATCGAATGATGGTGTGTGACATTGCTGATGGTAAACAGTTCGGATGGGAACGTTCAATTTGGTGGACTCTCGATGTTGTTTTTTAAAAAGGAAGCAGACTTCGTGCCTGTACAAGAGATCACTTCGTATCTTTCTTTATTTACATTTTTTGACATCACAGGTCCGTGTCTGTCTCTCTGGAAAACTCATTTCGTTTCCGCATATTAATCGTCAACAGCGGTAAATTTCTATGATCACTTCTTCGGTAGAATTGTGATACCTACTCGGCTCTGTAACAGACAGAAAATATCCCTTCCTTTTCTTTCGATGGTATCCCCCTACACTATACAACCAAGATTCAAATAAAAGTCTGATACTGGCTGAAGAAAACGGATCTATCTATCCTTCGGTATTCTACTGTGTCCTATAGACACCCTTGACATTGGGACGGAGGTTTGTTATTTTAGGACATTAGCTCAGGTGGATAAGGACTGAACAGGAAGTGCGTAGTGACTTTCTTTAAAGAGCCTTTCGGGTAGTCACCTGAAGGCGTCTACGAAACTAAAAAAGACATAAATACTAAAAAAAATGTGTATTTAAATGCTACTGCTACAATTGCACATCAGCAGAATAGTGGGAGGAGACAGTCAAAGAGATTCCATATCAGCAAAACAATTCTCAGCAGATCCTTAGACTACGAACACGGAGAAAGACTCAGTTGATGGGCCGTATGTGAACCACGTACGCTATATTAATGACGTTCTACGGTTCGCAACTAGTACAGACAAACAAACAGAAAATCGCAGTAGGGAAAGTTTGAAAACTGACCTGGAAATGATTTGCATATGAGACTACAGAAATGTACAAATGACACATCGAAAACACAATACTAAAAATTAACAATGAGTCTTAAAACTAAATGATGAGATATTTTGTGTAGAGTGATTGAATAAGATGGGTGAACAGCAAGAGAAATAAACGGAAGAGTAGAAATATCATGCAGTACTTTTGGACGTTAATGGTGACCCACTGAGAGCCTGGAAAGGAAAGGCAAGGGTCATGGAATCATCCTAAGGGAAATATGTATTTATGACCACAATAAAAACGGGTGTGGTCTCAACGTATTGCCAGACAAGACGATGGTTGATGTATCAAGAAATTACTTTCCAAGAGATGACGACGACGTGATGGACCATTCGAAAAAAAAAAAATGCGTTGCACATGGATGCGTACAGACTGCGATGTACGGAGAAGTCTGTAAGGAACGCTGACGTTGAAATCAAGTTAACTAAGACCTGCTACAAGGATTCTACAGAAATCTTTGCACGGCAGAACGTTGTACCATCATCAGGATACAGGTGACAGTAGTTAACTTTTTAAAATCTGGTGATGGGGTCCTGACAATGGATGATGAGAAACCGCGATAATGATAGAAGTAGGTCCATTGAATACGCAGCGTTATCACGTCTAGAAGTGGCACTAGAGTAGCGGCTTGACAACGACCTGTCAAGAACTCGAATAAGATTGCAAAATGAATCGGCCTACAGAAAATATTGCTGAGAGTATCCTTTAAGTATCTAGCGGCCAGTGGAAAACCCCTTTAAAGCAAATAGATTTAATCAGAACCACCAACTTCTGCTATCGGTGAGAAATGCAGCAAAAAAGACTGCGGTAAGAAATATCCAGCGCTGTAAGAAATGTTTCGTGGTAGGTGCAACCGACTGTGCGATAAAGCCAAAGGAGAAACCGCAGGCAGGATGAAGCGACAAATGTTGTAAAATGCATTATTTAGACACGCTGATTTACTGGTGCCACAGATACTTCTGTTCTCTGACAAATATTTCATTTACGTGTAAACGAGGGAAAATGTTTCTTGCTGCTTATCCCAATCCTACGCAAGGATTTCAGAAAGATGTCATCCAACGCTAAGACCACTGTGTAAGAAGAGTGAGGCATTGTCACATTGTCAGAAGAGACTCTATGTTCTAGGGTTTTCCAGGAGATACAGTTCAGCAGAGGTATGGAAACCAGGTGAATCACAGAGTGTGAATGAAACTGCGCGACAACTGAAAAAATACTCCAAAGTTACAGTACAGCAGAGAGTACGGTGTTCGCTGACAAAACGTCTAAACTGCACGCATATTCGCCGTGAACTTCTGGCGGTACGTGTACCAAATGCAATGTCGGGTCCAGTCCTATTTAAAAGGTGCCAACAATCTGATCAGTTTCCAACGGTCATGGATGATGCTAATGCGGAAGGAAGGCCGTCGACATCAGCCACAGACGACAATGTCCAGGGAATCTTGTCGGCAAGCTGAAAGAACGTTTGGGAAGAAAAACAGTTTATAACGACGAGGGCGCTCACAAAGCGGTTGTCGAATGACTCTGTGACCAAGTAGCAGATTTCTGTCGTCGAGGAATTGAACGACTGGTAGGACGCTCCGGCAGTTGGTTCCAGGGACACGATAACTATGCTGAATGAACACTGAGGTGACAAAAAATAATGGGGCAGCAGCACGCACACATACAGATGGTGACTGCATCGCGCAAAAAGCTATAAACGGAGACAGTGCAATGGCGGAGCAATCATTTGTACTCAGGTGATTCACATGAAAAGGTTTCCAACGTGATTATGGCCGCAGGAAGAGAATTATAAGACTGAACGCGGAATGTTAGTTGGTACTAGACGCATGGGACATTCCATTTCGAAAATCGTTAGAGAGTTCAATATTCCGTGATCCACAGCGTCAAGAGTGTGTCGAGAGCACCACATTTTAGGCATTACCTTTCACCATGGACAACGCAGCGGGCTACTACCTCCACTTAACGACTGAGAGCAGCGGAATTTGCGTTGTCAGTGCTAACAGACAAGCAACACTGCCTGAAATAACCACAGAAATAAATGTGGCCCGTACGACGGACGTATCCGATAGGATAGTGAGGCGAAATTTGGCGTTAAAGGGCTATGGCAGCAGGCGACTGAAATGTGTGCCTTTGCTAACAGCACGACGTTGCCTTCAGCGCCTCCTTTTGGTTCATGACCATTACAGCTGGACCCTAGACGACTGGAAAACCGTGGCCTGGTAAGCTGAATCACAGTTTTTAATTGGTAAGAGCTCATGGTAGGATTCGAATGTGACGCAGACCCCACAGAGCCAAGGACCCAATTGTCAACAAGGCACTGTGGAGGTTGGTGGCGGATCCATAATGGTTTGAACTGTGTTGAAATGGAATGGACAGGGTCCTCTGGTCCAGCTTAACTGATCAGCGGCTGGAAATCGTTACGTTAGGCTACTTGTTTCCAAACAAAGATGGAATTTTTATGTATGTCAATGCGCCATGCCACCGGGTCACAGTTGTTCACGATTCGTTTGAAGAGCATTCTGGACAGGACAATTCGAGAGAAAGCTCCGGCCATCTAGACTGCCCGAAGTGAACCCCATCGAACATTTATGGGACATAATAGAGAGATCAGTCTGTGTACACAGTCTTGCACCAGGAACACTTTCGCAGTTATAAACCGCTTTATGGGCAGCATGGCTCAATATTTATACGATGTGTTGAGTCCACACCATGTCGAGTTGCTGCACTACACCAGGCAAAATGTATGTATGTATGTATCGCTTGAGCCTTGGTCACGCAGCTTGCGCAGGGTCGGCACTGTTACAATCAGATCTGGCACCCCGTAACCCCCCTCCCCCCCCCCCCCCCCCGGGGTTGAAATCAGTGTACCCCAGCTGTCTGTGTCTAGTGTAAATCATGAAGCAGTGCGAACGCGTTTCAAATGTCTGCGACTCATGTAACTGAGGTGGGATGTGGTGACCAGCCCAGTATTCACCTTGCAGGATGTGGAAAACCGCCTAAAAACCACGCCCAGGCTGGCCGGCACACCGGCCCTCGTCGTTAATCCGCCAGGCGGATTCGATCTGGGGCCGGCGCGCCTACCCTACTCCAGGAAACAGCGCATTTACGCTCTCGGCTAACCTGGCAGTTCACACCGGACAGAAGGTCTGATACAGTATTAGGAGGTATGTCACGAGTTGTGTCATCTCATTGTATCTATGCAGCTTTTAAATGTAATGCAGCGCACAAAAAAACTTACTTGGCTTGCAGTAATAATGTCTCACCTACTTTTTGAAGTCCTCTTACATGTTAAGCAAATGCATAAATTTAATATGCAAATCTCTCTGGTAAAATTAGTTATGAGCAAAATTCTCAAACCACCATGGAAAGGTTGAACTATTAAACATTGATATCAGAACCATTCTGTGAGTAGCATGAATCGTTTTTATAAGAACTAAGTCTTTCGCGACGGCACAGTTGTATAAAACATTCTCGGACTTCTTGCCGCGTCAATCTTCGGCCCCTCACTCGCGCAGTTCACTGACTCGTTTCATCTCATTTGTGAAATTCGTGTCTTGTGTCAACTGGCACAGCACGTTGGTGCAGCAGTCATCTGACGTGCTAGATAACAGCCTGCTCTGACATCCATTACCTTCGAGTCAGTCTCACTACAAATTCCGTCACATCGTGAGAATATGGCAGAGTGAAGACCATGCACACCTCGAGTCGAAGCGACTTTCCGCTCGCCTATGTGCGGATAATAAGGCCGATGCCGCCACTTGCGAAGAATCCCTAGAACCATCACGGCTAGTTAACAATCTTATTCACTCTCAGTACGGTTTCCCCAGAGTACGTTTGAAATTCGCACGATTTTCTTTCTTATGCACACACGTTAGTTAATTGGTCGGCAGCTATATTGTCGTCCCACTTCTACATCTACATCTACACCTACTTCCATACTCAGCAAGCCACCTGACGGTGTGTGGCGGAGGGTATCTTGAGTACCTCTGTCGGTTCTCCCTTCTATTCCAGTCTCGTATTGTTCGTGGAATGAAAGATTGTCGGTATGCCTCTGTGTGGGCTCTAATCTCTCTGATTTTATCCTCATGGTCTCTTTGCGAGATATACGTAGGAGGGAGCAACATACTGCTTGACTCCTCGGTGAAGGTATGTTCTCGAAACTTCAACAAAAGCCCGTACCGAGCTACTGAGCGTCTCTCCTGCAAAGTCTTCCACTGGAGTTTATCTATCATCTCCGTAAAGCTTTCGCCATTACTAAATGATCCTGTAACGAAGCGCGCTGCTCTCCGTTGGATCTTCTCTATCTCTTCTATCAATCCTATCTGGTACGGATCCCACACTGGTGAGCAATATTCAAGCAGTGGGCGAACAAGTGTACTGTAACCTACTTCCTTTGTTTTCGGACTGCATTTCCTTAGGATTCTTCCGCTGAATCTCAGTCTGGCATCTGCTTGATGGACGATCAAATTTATATGATCATTCCATTTTAAATCACTCCTAATGCCTACTCCCAGATAATTTATGGAATTAACTGCTTCCAGTTGCTGACCTGCTGTATTGTAGCTAAATGATAAAGGATCTTTCTTTCTATGCATTCGCAGCACATTACACTTGTCTACATTGAGATTCAATTGCCATTCCCTGCACCATGCGTCAATTCGTTGCAGATCCTCCTGCATTTCAGTACAATTTTCCATTGTTACAACCTCTCGATATACCACAGCATCATCCGCAAAAAGCTTCAGTGAACTTCCGATGTTATCCACAAGGTCATTTATGTATATTGTAAATAGCAACGGTCCTGCGGCACACCTGAAATCACTCTTACTTCGGAAGACTTCTCTCCATCGAGAATGACATGCTGCGTTCTGTTATCTAGGAGCTCTTCAATCCAATCACACAATTGGTCTGATAGTCCATATGCTCTTACTTTGTTCATTAAACGACTGTGGGGAACTGTATCGAACGCCTTGCGGAAGTCATGAAACACGGCATCTACCTAGGAACCCGTGTCTATGGCCCTCTGAGTCTATGAGCTGCAATAAAGAAACTGTTCTACCTTTTTCATACTTTTTATCTGTTTTAACAATTACCAATGTATAACAGGATTATTTCCACTAATAATGCGGTATTATTGATTGACGATGGAAAAGCTGTTTCAGCTTTCATTCGTGCTGACAAATGTAGAAAAATCAACTATAATTTCTCTAAGTGTTTCTTGTCTGTAACTCATACATCCTGTCCCAGTGCATTCACACATCAAGTTTGGGCAGGACCATCTGCAGTAAGACTTGAAGTCCAATGCTGCCTCTGTCATGGTGACAGGAGAAATATACTGGAGGGGAGACATTACTTATCTGTGAGAAAGGAAAAGAAGTGAAACGGGAAAAGTAAAAGCCAAGTTACAAAAGTGCTGCTAATACACGTTATTTGTAGCTTCTGCTGTATATTTCGCAGTCAACTCAAATGGCTTTAAAATATTCGAAATATTGTCGTTTTTGAAACTACCACTTTACTATACGCTACAGAGGTATATTGCCTTACGCCGAATATGACACCTACAGGACACTATTTTTCACACTACTTTAGCTGACGAAATGAGATGCCAGCATCTTTCGTCGGTACCCACCTATCTTATCAAACGACTGACACTGATACCGAAATTAGGAATCTCTTATCTCGCTTTAGTCACAAAAGGATTCTTGTTAATGTTTTCTCGGCACTAGAGCATCTAGTGGGGTGTCAACTTCTCAGAATTTTGCAGGTATCGAGGAACGCTTCTGCTTCCACTTTATCTAGGCGTTATGATGGATTCTTCTGAATTCTAGATAAGAACGTGAGCGCCTGGTTCTCTAAAGGGCTATTTCTGGGTGTTTCGACCTTTTAGTGGTCTTCTTTTCCACTATAATAAGTAGTATGTGTTCATATAGAGTGCTCCTGCAATTCATGTTGTTAAACAATTTTGATGCGGTAGCGCACCTCCCCTGGGGGTGCAAATGACTTTCGGTAATGTTTGGATAGCAGGATAGTGGCGCACAGTTGCTGATCATCTGATTTCGGTTCCACATTCTAGGTTACAAGCGAAAGTTCTGTGCAGAATATTCTAGATGCATCAGAGCAGAACGTTCTAGTGGAATGCTGATACAACCCTTGTACGACCCTAAGTTAATGACAAGGATGGCTGCATTGAAAAGTGAGTTATAATGCTCCGAAAATAGTGTGGGAACAAATGAAATATGTTATTTGCATGTTGAAAATATATTTCTTGTAAAACTATTGAGAGTAATTCGCCGTTCTGATGATTAAATCAAACGCAGTAACCTCTTTACAGTTTCGCGAATGAACAGAACTGAAATCTCTTATCATCTCCTATTTTGCAGCTATACGCAGTACTCTATTTTTGGGGGGACACTGGTGGACGCGCATCCATGAACTTTTCTGTCCGGAATGTAACTTCCTGTTGCTGTTGGAAAACTTAAAAAAGTTCGCCAACGATTTATCTCACGGTCGTAAATCGGATTTATTTCATTTTTAATTACAATGTAGTTTTGTAGGTAAATAAGTAATCAGCTATATTGAAAAACTGAGTAATTGTCGCTGCATTAAATCTAGTGTAGAGTACCCCAAAACTCTGTTTACAAAAATAACAGTGTCTGTAGTAATACATAGAGAGACACTACACTTCATAGTCTCATATTACTGCCACCTACGTGACAATATTATACTGATAACAAAATGACTGATCTGTCGAGGGTAACATATCACCACATCAGCTACGACTTTGGCAAGGGGACATGGTCACTGTTAAGTCTCCTTCTGCCTTTTGAACGAGCGAGAAAGACTGCAGCTAATATTCTCATTTTTAAACCTTATCCTTTCCTTCTTCTAGCAGCTGCCTAGTTATCTTCAAGAAGACTGTTATCAAACATAGCTGCATCTACAGTATGATTAGTGGCACATGGTTTACTGCCTTTTCCACCACTTTAACTTGAAAGTCAACGAAACGTCCAACTCTAAAAAAACTTAAGCAGAAGATAAACAAGTGTGCGACATTCTCACGAATCAAAAATAACTTATGGAACGCATAGTAGTGTCACAAAGAATTTGCAGTTGAGACTATTTCCATCACCAAGGCTTTAATACGCCTGTAGCACAAATCATTTTCGATATTCCTTGTAGTTCAAATAAACGAAATATCTTAGGTTTCTGCAACCCTCCTGAAGAACCAGACAAGGTTTATGGCTATAACCAACTACTTTCTCTCACTTTCGGAAAATTGTTACTTACAAATCGCCAAGCAAAGAAAATCTCGAAAAAAATGTCATTAGTTCGATACTCCCTGTTCATCCGAATGTGCTTTATCAACGATATTTAATTTCCTGGAAATGTTTCTTATCACGTTCTGAGTCAAAATTCGTAGTAATCCCACACTCAGGGAATGACCGTAATGAAGCAGGTGCGGGAATCCTGCACAGCCGCTCTTGGGAAGACCCTAGTGGAGGTGGTTTGTCATTGCTTCCGCCTACTCGTTATGTGTCGTGTGGAGGATTGTGACGAGTGGTTGTATAGTGTGAGGCTGGGTTCGTGATGCTGTAGATGAAGGAAAGGGCGAGGACGAGACCCCGTGCTAGCACGTAAGCTACTCCTCTCCCAAATAGCAGCAAGGGTGGCGCCGGGCTCAACATTCCCATCCGATGGACGGATCATAGTCAACAGTGACGCATACCTTCAGTTCATGACATACTGAGGAGAGATTTGCAATTAAATCCATGGCTTTGGTGCAAAGCCTAGCGATCAGGAACGCAACGCCACCATCTCTGCACCTCTTACCGGCCCAATGAAGAATTTCGTCCACCAGCGGGATTCGAACCGGCTTACCTCCGGGTTGAGCGCCGCAGGCGTGCTTTAGTTTCATTTCGGTTATGGTTGCGGGACCTGTACTGCCTAATAAGCAGAAACTGAAGTGGAAATATTTGATCATGGGAAAAGTCAAACGACGACACTTTTTTGAAGAGTATTTCCTATCGCCAGACGATCACACTGGCCAAGGGCAACACGACGAGAAGGTAACCTTATCACGGACGCTCAGAAGCACTCAAAAAAAAACCTTCACTAAAGGAGAACTGTTGTTCATCTAGCGGAACGAGTGTGAGATGTTTGATACGAGGGTATTATCTACAGATGATCCACAGCATTTGCTATACGGATCTCTTGGAAATAACACGTGGAGCAGCGATACCACCACGAGGCCAGTAATCTTGTGTGGGAGCTCTCCAAATTCTTTGCATCACCTTAGAGCACTCCTTGATAAAGCGAAAGAAATTACAGATAGCGGATATCGGATGCTGCATCTGTATCACGACCAGTACACGTGACGCTTCTACAAGATGAGCGGTTGGAATTTCACGGGACAAAGGAGAATCTTTCAAGTACTTGTAAGCTTTAGCCTATCTTGTGGAGGAAGGAAATTCCAGAGTGGTTCGGTTTACCCAGTGGTAGAGAGCCACAATCACAAAGGTTACACTGTCTATATCCTCCTCCTCGTCCATTTCAACAGGTTTCGTATTCCCTTCGTAACGGATGTTTTCTCATGTTGCTAGTCACACTTTGTAAGCAGCAATAAAACACTTAGATGTTTCTGCACTCAGGTGTATGCCGACGAAAGTGATTACGAAAGTGGTTCAAAATGCTTCAAATGGCTCTGAGTACTATGGGACTTAACATCTGAGGTCATCAGTCCCCTAGAGCTTAGAACTACTTAAGCCTAACTAACCTAAGTATATCACACACATCCATGCCCGAGGCAGGATTCGAACCTGCGACCGTAGCAGTGGCGTGGTTCCGGACTGAAGCGCCTAGAACCGCTCGGCCACCACGTCCGGCTATGACAGTGGAATAGTATTATGAAACAACGAGATTCCAATTCCTGCTCGGTCATCCAAATGTAAGTTTTCATGGGTTCCCTATAAAGGTGAAGGAGAATGTCTGGTTGGTTCTTCTGAAAAGCGCACGACCGATTTCTTCTCCATTCTTGTTCAATCCCAGATTGTGCTCCATCTATAATGACTTTGTCATCGACGTGACGTTAAACTGTAATCGCTTTTTACTTTCCACTGCGATTTAAGAATGGGACTGCCATAACGTGATGAGCTTCAAGACACCTAAAATTTGCACCGCAAATATTGCGGAAATGGAAAGTGCTATTGATGTGCGGTTTGCGCAGAATGAATTGATAGTTAGTGGCTCCTACTGATAGCCGATAAACAGATTGTATTAACACTTAGGAAGCATATTTTTGTGCAAACAGGCACTTTTTTGAATGGAATAATGCCTATTCACATCAACAAACCAAAAGTGGGGTAAATTAGAATGTCAATCGTATTTTATGCAGAAGTCTATTGCAAGCCTTTTACGAGACATCGTATTTTGGAAAGTTTCCTCACCGACACTTATCTGTGCAATTCAACCGGCATAGTTGTTAGGAACGATGTTGTTATGTTTGCTTACAGTGTGTGTGTGTGTGTGTGTGTGTGTGTGTGTGTGTGTGTAAGGAGTGCATCGCGACCTGCTACTCAGTCAGTGTGTGACAGTCCAAGCAGTAAATAGAATTAATTTTAATACCTTCAGTTGCTGACGGGCGTTGATATATATCAACGGGAACAGGTGAAAATGTGTGCCTCGACCGGGACTTGAAACCGGGATCGTTTGCTTACAAGGCACACGTTCTATCCATCTGAGCCACCGAAGGCGTAGAGGATAGTGCGACTGCAGGGACTATCTCGCGCACGCCTCCCGCGAGATCGACATTCTCACCTTGTATGTCCACACACTACATTCGTAGTGTCCCACCCCAACACACTCATTACTAGTGGAAGACATTCTTACCAAGTCCCGTAAGAGTCCGGGGAATATGTGTGCATCCGCACAGAAGGAGGTCATGGCCGGTATGGCCAGAACTATATACTTATATGGATATGGTGTCTGTTCTTTCGGACGTGTCCGTGTCCGTGTGTGTGTGTGTGTGATTGTGTGTGTGTGTGTGTGTGTGTGTGTGTGTGTGTGCGTGTGTGTTTGTGTTAAAAACTGGATTTTTTTGTGTTTTGGAAACAACTTTATTCCTTCGTCTGCATCACTGTTAACTCCGTCACAATAATTCCCTTTAGATGTTATATACTTATGTTAGTTATTTTTTCAGTCCCCAAAACATTTCTCGAACTCGATCTTTGGAACAACTTTTAGTTCTCTCAGCGATGCTTTGTTTGTAAAACGACGGTTCATTTATTTTTTGTTTACTTCTGGTAACAGAAAAATGTCACGTTGGACCATGTCTGGCTAATATGGGGGCTTCAGCATCATAACAGTGTTGTTTTTTGTTCAAATCGAATAGCCATGAATTATCTGCCGCAAATCTGGCCGATTTTATCGTACTCCTTCACGCAAACGCTGTTGAACTTCTAAGCAGTACTTCTTGTTCATGGTTCGACCTTGTGGCAAGAACTCATGGTTCACTACGCCGTTAAAATCGAGATAAACTGTGGGTGTAATCTTTACATTTGACAGCAATTATCTAGCCGTTTTCGGTGTTGCCGACCCAGAATGTTTCTTCCACTGTGATGGTTTAGCCTCAGTTTCGACGTCATATCTATAAACCCATGTTTAGTCATCTGTTATGACATGTTTCGGTTGTTTTATATCGCTGTCGTTTTCATTTAGCCATCCGCACGCAACTTGCATTCGGCGCTATTTTTCCTCGAAATTTAACAACTGCGAAACCAACTTTGCCTTCACACTTTGCATTTCTAAAACATTCGAAAAAGTTTCACGGAATGCGCTAACTGATATGACAACAACATCAGCGACTTCTCGATCCGGCGATCGTTCATAATCATTTCTTTCACTTTTTCCACAACATCGTAGGTTTGTGATTTGCTGGTGGGATGCTGGTGCGTAGAGGACCTTCTTCGAAACGCTTATACCAGTCGTTTTGCAAACGAGCCATAGGCAATAGTTTACATTTCTAAAACTTTGCTGCAAAATTTAATACATATCCTCTGATCGATTTTTTAACAACAGACTAAATAAACATCGAAGTGGCTAACACCGTACAAGTACTTTTCAGATAAGTTTCCAACACAAGAACGATAAAACTGCGATAAAATCTCACATACACACGTACTATATATCGATTACAGCTAATTTCATTTCTCGATCCTCAGTTTACAATTTCTTGGGCAGTCCTAGACTCCATATCTTCCTTGAAGTCTCTCACGCATCTTCCAGTCAATCAATCTCATTCTGTTTTTGCCTTTGGGATCCACCTTCATACATTCTTAGGCCATTTATTATCATACACTCGGTTTAGACGTCCACGCGACAGCAACCCTTTCCTTTTAGCAGCTTCCATGATACTCCTGGCTTATTTATTTCTGCTAGTGTGTAGACTACAGCCCTTCGTTAGTTAGCTACATATTCCATGGATCATTTTAACGATTTTTTTTTCTCGAAATGATATGGAACGAGTCAGTTTACAGCATATGCATAAGTGTTCAACTTTTTATTAATGAATCTATATTTTACAGACCTAGTCATGCATATCCAAAAAATACTAGAATTATTTCTTTACAGGTTTATAAGTAAAAATTCGTCTGTGTAATAGAAAGAGTTGTCTAGAAGAAATAATTTTTGTTTGAACTGATTACTTATTTTGCTGCTGTTATCTTATTTGGCAAATAATCAAAGATTTTTGTTGCTGGATACTGAACACATTTCTGAGCGACTGACAGCTTTAAAAACGCATAATAAAGACAGTTTTTTTCTTCTGGTCATGTAGGTATGGATCTCACTATCTGATGGATTTTCTACAACAATTTTTTTTAAATTTAGATGTATACCTTCTTGAGAGGAGCCTACAAGATGACTGAGGGAGAAAACCAAATACTGTTTTTACTACTCGGTTTTGTGCGGTCAGAACTTTGAGTTACTTCAGAAAATTATTCCATATGGCATTATCGCGTGGAAATAAGTAGTATGTATTAGGACGTAGATTCGTTTATTTTCAAGACTAGAAATTGTACGAAGAGAAAAAGTAGCTGAACTTAATGGTTTGATCAGCTCAGTAATGTGCTTCTCCCAGTTCAAGTTTTCTTCAGTAGGTACACTCAACAATTTGGAACATTCTACCCTATTTAGTGACTCCGTTTCTCGTGCTACATCATTTGTTGGTATGACTCTGTTTTTTGTACAGAACTGAGTATACTGCGTTTTCTCAATATTTCAGAAGAGCCCATTTTCAGAGAATCGCTTAATAAATCTTTCAAAAGTGACAGTAACAATCTCTTGTATTGCTTTCTCTCTAATGGGTACATTTATAACAATAGTATGATCTGCAAAAAATAAATACTCTGTTTGTTGAATGTTGAGTTAGTGGTTATTTACATACATAAGTAATAGGAGTGCACTCAAAATTGAACCATGTGGGACACTCTTAGTGATCTCTCCCCAGCCACCAAAACATTCTAACTGCCAAAAATTGTTTGGATTATGCAGCAGCACAAAGTTTTTGCCTTTTGTTTATTAATTGTAATTCATATCAATTGTATGTATAGCTATCGATTCCCTAAAACTGGAATTTTTCTGAGAGTGTAACATGATCTACACATTCAGAGCGCTTGGAAGGATCACAAAAAATTACAACTGGTGTTATTTTATTACTTAAGGGTTGCAATATTTGATGAGCGAATGTATAAATATTGCCCTCAATCGAGCAGTGCTCCTGGAATCTAATATGTGATGTGATCGCTTCTAATTAAATGTGAGAGTACTTCTGAGCACATTTCTTTTTCGATATTTTTGGAAAAAGACTTCAGTAAAGAAACTGGTTTATAATATTTAAACCTTTCTTATCATCTTTCATTTACAGATGTTTAACAGTGGCATATTTTAACCTGCCTGCAAAAATTCCCTTTGCCAGTTACGAGTTATGTCTATCACTAAGGCCATTAAAACATCTTTTAAAAATTCTGTTTGAAATTCCATCAACGCCTTAGAAGATTTTCATTGCTTTAGAGAATTTTTATGATTAATTTCAGGGAAACATCTTTGTTTTACTTCTAGTTGTTCAAAGTCTAGTGAAATGATATTTTAAATACATTTTGTTGCTTCATCACCTGAATCATTAGTATTTTTTTGCTGCTGCATTTAGAAAGTGATTGTTAAAAACAGCAAAAAACAGTAACAGCTTTGGCATTCACTTCAATTCTGACGATATCCTATGCACTGACTGGAGCTCAAAGACAAAATATGAACTACGCCATAAAGATCAACAGGAAGAAATGCTTTAATACTCTGCTGTAAGTGGATGATCAAATAATAATTCAAGAAAATCAAAATAACCTGTTTATCACCTTAATTTGTTGGTTTCCAAATATAACAAACACCTTCAGTCAGAAAACAAAGGTTGTGGCATTCAAGAGAAAATCGCCTATAAGATCTAAAACTGTAATAAATGATGTAATACAGGAAAAGGTAAACCACTTTCAGTATCTCGGCTATAAAATGCAACGAAACTTCGACAGTGAAATTGATAACAAGGACATAAAATTTATCACAATCTGCGGAACAAATAAAAAATAAGTTCCAAAAAAAGGCACGAAAGAAACACAGATGAATTTTTACGAAATCACAGCACTGTCTACTATGCTGTACAGATCTGACCCCTGGGTTCCTACCGAAAGGATGTGAGCAGGATCCTGGCTGTGAAATAAGATGGCTCTGTAGTGTTAAAGGGCACTGCAGAACACTGTTTCAGAAATTAAGACATTAGAAATGAATTACAAGTTCATTCAGTGCCTAAGAAAATAGACCTGCACAGAAACAGATGCTGGGAATGTGTAGCTACTATGGATAAGAATGGATTTCCAAGACAAATTCGTTGTCACAAACCTAGAGGGACAAGATGGAGAGGAAGACCCTGGAAGAGATGGTTGAACTTTGTTGACCAGAGCAGGTGAAATGACCTAGTAAGAAGTACACTTCCTAGTTAATATTTTTAGGAAATCTATTTTCAAATAATGACACAAATTTACTATTTACTTGATAGAGTTTCACATCAGCATCTCTTTCCAAATATACCTTATCCCAACCATCTCTATTATCTTATTCTTAAGACACACTGCTTATTTCCATTAATTGTCCATTTGCAATAATTGAGTGCACATTAATTGCTTCAGACTGAGCATGATCTACAAAAATGTTATCAGTCAGGATTCTGCTAACTTACTGCACACAAGTTGGATAATTAAGTACTGAAATCAGAGTGAAATAGGAAAATACTGATACCAGTACATTTTTTTCTGTCAGAATATATTAAGAAACCTTCATTGAAATCTACACAAATTACTGTTTCTTGTTGTGTGATGCGTCACTCAATAAAGAATCTAAATGTGAGATAAGCAGCTGAAAGTTTCCTGCAGCAGATCTGTAGACTCTTAGAATTATAAGATAAGTATTCTGCAGTAACAGCTCATAAGTACATGTTCCTAGGGTAGATTTACACAAAACTGCTTGTTTCAATATTTTTGACATTGTGACAACTTTTATGTACGTTCCGTACTGGTTCCACACGAAAATAATGCTAGTCGTTAATCCCTGGCATTTAACTTCTCTAATCCTGTGATTATGTGGTGTTCGGAGTGGTGTAGAACATGCATAGTTTAGCTCATCTACCTTTTTCTTTAGACCCTTGATGTTCTGTTTTCGTTTCCAGTAATGTAGTTCAACAGATATCGCTTGCATTTCTTTTCTGCTGCTTGTTTTTCAAGTGCATGACTCTCACATACATACTATTTCCGCTTTTGATTCGCAGATAATCTTTTAGTTTTATTTGTGATCTTATTGCTCCAAAATTTTGAGTTTATTTTGGCGAATACACTTGTCCAACACGATTTTTAGTATCTTTTACATTCATTCCATTTATATAGTTACACCTCAACTAAAAGCATAACTCCGTCCGAACAGGCCGTGGAAGGCTCAAAGGACCGACCGGCCGCCGTGTCATCCTCAGCCCACAGGCGTCAATGGGTGCGGATATGGAGGGGCATGTAGTCAGCACATCGATCTCCCGGCCGTAAGTCAGTTTACGAGACCGGTGCCACTACTTCTCAATCAAGTAGCTCCTCAGTTTGCCTCACGAGGGCCGAGTGCATGACGCTTGCTAACAGCGCTCGGCAGACCGGATGGTCACCCATCCAAGTGCTAACCCAACCCGACAGGCTTAACTTCGGTTATCTGATAGGAACCGGTGTTACCACTGCGGCATGGCCGTTAGCATATAGTATACAGATATTTAAAAAAGAATAACAGTTAATACTGAAACTCTCAGTACCTGATTTATGCTATTCGCCACTACCCAGTGTCATACACCTATTTATCTTTGTGTTTAGTCTCAAATCTCACTTTTCATATTCTGCAAACAGCTTCCTTACCATATAGCTACTGTCTTCACTATCTTCGTCAATTGTCAGTAAAGTAGAAGACGTAAAACAGTTCTAAGTACACTTAGTACTTTGATTTAGATGTGACCTGTCGTAATATTGGCTGCACTGGACTACTGTACCCGGCTGCATCCACTTTAAAGTATTAGTACGGTTCTCACGTCGGACAAAGCTTAGAATCTACTGCAGTTTTTTTATTTACCTTTCAATTTAAATTTGAATGCTTGGGGTTTATCACTCAACTTTTTTCAGTTATGCCGGAAGCCTGTTGAATAGTGCACAGGTCTCTTCTGTACAGTAGTTAAAGAGGTGCTATCTGGGTGGATATTACTTTTCCATCTAGTGTTCACTGAATGAATGTTACAGTTTTTTTTCGAATGCCTTAATATTTTCAACAACAAATCTAACAATGAGATGTATGCACGAGGATGGCAGAGTTTTAATTCCTAGATTCTTGAACAACGCTTTACATCAAGGTGGCAGCACGGATCAGTCTGATTTTCTTTGTTAAGACTATTCTTGGTGAGTGCAAAGAGTTGTCCCAAAATATAACACCACACGAAATAACAGGGTGCAAGTATGCAAAATGTCACAGCCGGTAGAGATCATTGTTATAATGAAAGTAGTAGCATTGCGTTTGTGCACAAGATCGTTAACGTGATACTTACAGGAAATCTTTTCATCTACATTCAGTTTCGATTTTAGAATAGTTCCGTGTCTTAAACTGTATGCACTACATTTAGCTGCAGTTAAGCATTAATCTCTTCTCTGAAAGTCAGGTGCTGGTATTACGGATCAGTCTTTTGTATTACAAAGCTACTGTGAATTTCCTGAGAGAAGTCGTTTTCATGCACAGGCTGTTTTATTTTGAAATAATCACTTTATATCATGATTTAGCTATTAGCTAATTGCTCCCCCTTGGCCATTTTCAACCTACCTCGTGATAAAAACAATATCAAAAGTTAAAACAGCTTCAAGAGGAAACAAGAAATAAAATAAAAAATATGCATACAAAAAAATTACATATCTTTGTTAATTGCGTCACAGTAATATATTGTAAGCATACAGTATCATATAGTCCACACTTTTAGTTTAAGTATATTTAGTAACATCGTTGATCAAGTTTGTATTCTTTTTATGTAAGGTTTCTTATGTCTTTGATGGTGCAGTTGTTTAGTCAAATTTGGCTTTAAGACGTTGCCCGCCGTGTGTAATTTCACTTTAATGTTACACTAAAGTATTTTAATGTGTTGTACGTTGGCACAGTGACAAAATCCCATAAGTGCTGCATTTTCTCATTTTGCATATAGATTTCACATCACAGATAGTAAGTTGTAACATAATTTGACAATAATAACATATGAAATTCATATTTTTTACTTTTTTAACGTGAATTACACTGAACAGTGCTGTAAATGCATGTTGTGCGCGTAACTACCATGACTGAGAGAAACTGTTGTTAAGGAAATCCATCAGATGTTACTGCATGCACAGAGACGTGTGGATTACTGGATGCTATATGTTTATAATTTTTACTGTGATTCACATAACAGATATGTGTAAATTTTTATATTTTTAATCTTTTATTTTACTTCTCGTTTCCTCTTGAAGCTGATCTAACCTTTGATGTTGTTTTTGCCACCAGATAACTTGAAAATGCCTAAGGGGCAAAATCAGTTAATAGCTAAATCATGAAATAAAGTGATTATTTCAAGATAAAAATAGCCTAAGCAAGAAAACTACTTCCCTCGAATGTTATGTACCACCTTCTTTGCTACACAGTTAACATTACATTCCACGTCTTTGACAACAATACCTTTTTCATCTGCAAAGAGAAATGTCATCTTTAGTGCGATATCATTACTATATAGGGTGTTTCTTTTAACTTGAGCCATCTAAAAATCTCGAAAACGGCGCATCCTACGAGACGAATGTTCTGGGTAAAAAGTTAATGTTATTAAAGAGAACATCTTTCTGTGCTACAGCTGACCACCTCGTAACAACCTCTCCTGCGTGGGCGGAGTTAACTTTGGATTTTCAGATGTTAACCCCCATTTTAACTTCGTATTCGGATACAAGAAAATACGTTTAGTTTACCAAATCGTCGCGATCCATTCGTGGTAGGTGGCGCTGTAATCGACAATGTAAAGTACGTTTGTTTTTGCAATTAAGAACCTACGCATTTCACTTACGATGTAAGTGTAAACCTTTGTGTTCTAACGGTTGAGACTGATGTTCCGACATTAGCTGAGTGTTGGAAATGAGACTGCACAGTATAATATGGCTAGCCGTTTCATCGTTTGGCTAACTATGTTTAATGTGATCGAGGAACAACGACATGGATGCAATAGTTTTGTGTTTCTATAGGGAAGCTTCATTTCAGTGAGTACCCTTACTTCTCACCATCGGGGTGCTTGATTTCGGTGATCATCCATGTGCAGCTGTGCCTTTCACTATCACTTCACGGACGTTTTACTTCATGACAGTGGTTGTGGCTCGTATTCTGCCGATCGCCGTGTAACGGCCAGCGTGAGAGTTGCGACTGTTGGACGGTAACATACCCCGACATCCGTCACCCTGATGGCGGGGTTCGAGGGCGGCCAACGAAGTAAAGCATCCAGTGGTTTCGTGACTCACCGCAATGAACTCCATAGGGAACAGAAAACTACGTTGCCATACAAGTAGCTTATTTGCCAGAAATGTCAATCTCTAGCCATGTTATTTGTATCATACAATCAAATTTTCAACTCTCTAGTACCGTTTGAACACAAATATCAGGCTTTAGAACATAAAGGTTTAAATTTACATCGTAAATGATATGTAGGATCAAATGCCTCTGATCTCAACTGCAAAAACAGGCACACTTGATATTTGCAGATACAGCGCTACCTACCACTAATGGTAAACAATGGTTTGGTAAACCGTACGTATTGTTTGGCATAGAATCCAAAAATGCAATAAAATTGGATGGTTTCCATTTGAAAATCAAAGTTGACCCCGCCCACCCAGGAGAGTTGGTTAGGAGGTGACCAGTTGTACCAATGACAGATGTCCCCTTAACTAATATTAACTTTTCACCTAGAACATTCGTTTCGTAGTATGTGTCGCTTTCGAGATATTTCATTCTGTCAAGTTAAAACAAACACGTTGTATATGAAGAAGAGTAACGGTCCCAGAATAGAACCCTGTGGTGTCCAACATTTTACATGATCCCAGTCAGATTAAGATCTCTTCCTCGTTTGTTGACAGTGAAGAACAAGCTTCTGGTCAGCCCCTCCCGCCGGAGATTCGAGTCCTTCCTCGGGCATGTGTGTGTGTGTGTGTGTGTGTGTGTATTGTTCTTAGCATAAATTAGTTTAAGTAGTGTGTAAGTCTAGGGATGGATGACCTAAGCAGTTTGGTCCCTTAGGAATTCACACACATTTGAACATTTGAAGCTTCTGGTTCCTACTTTCCAGATAAGAAGTGTATCATTCTTGAGATTATGCACTATTCTCATGATATTCCAACATGCAAAAGTATCAGACGCTCTTGTTTAGGTCATGCTAGTCCCCAGTCCCCAACTTAATGTGTAGCCCTGCTGAAATATGAATATAAGCAAGGCATCACCGGAATAGCCAAGGAGAGCTGTGCATTCGTGACATGCTGCTCATGCAGGGAGGAGTGGAAAGTGATTGGGAGAGCCAGAGCCGAGCAGTGAGTGCGAAAGCAGAGGCTGGGTGCTGAGTGAGTCTCGTGCAGGACAAGTGGAGGCGCCTCACCTCATGGCCCGGGCCATCTTCTCGTAGGTCATGCGCGGGTTGCCGTGCCGGCGGCCCCACAGCCTGGCCAGCCAGTCGGTGTTGAGGATGCGGAAGATGCCTTGGTCGCGGTTCACCCAGTGGATGCACGGTTCGTTGCGCGGGTCCTCCAGCAGGTTGAGCAGGAAGCGCCACAGCATGACCCGCTCCACGCGGCCTGCTGCCCACCGACAGAACAAACCATTCGTCAGCCCCACCGCCGGAAAAGTCGTCACACACGTTCCACAAGCCGTCCAGAACCTTTAGGGTCAAAATCCCACAGGCAGTACAGGATCACTCCAAAAGTGAGTACTCTGAAATGAGGAACCACTGGTCGGGAATGCATCACTGGATCTTGAATTTGAAACAGGTGCGGGGCACATGCTTCCAAAGTGTTAACGTTTCAGCACCGACATTGGTGGCCCCACTGTCGTCTGTATTCTAGATGAATTTCTTAACACTGAGATTAAAAGAATTTATTGGTGTAAGATGGCCAACTGTACTGAATCCATGTGTTATGGTGCTCCGCAGTGGGTGTTGATATGGATGTCACATCCAACTGGTAAATACGAGGCTCGGCCATACTACCGTCATATGTGGGTGGATTATGTACAATTGGTCTTCCATTCGTACTACATGAACTGTTTGTTTTAATAAGCCCCACTGTGTTTACTTTCCCCCTGGCAAAAACAATTTTGAAATTTGCAGAAAGTCTACATTATGCTAACTTAGATGTGTGTCAGTGTAAAATTCCTGCTGACTAGTTAGTTCCGAACACAAGAAGAATAATGAATAATTTGTACCCATCTGAAAAGTGTTCTTTGAAACAAAATATGTTTATGGAAAGAAAGAGGTTGGTAGTGTCGTAACCACGTGTACATAAGTACAAAGCTAAACATCCATTTTCCAACCATTAGTTCCTTTTCACAGGGCACTCATCTTAAGGTCCTTGACCATCTGTACAATTTTGACCCTACATTTCTGGGACACCCTATAGAAGATATTGCTAACACTAATACAGATAAGCGGACGGTTCCGCCATAACTCTTCATTATAATCCTAGTGTCTTATGGGGCATTTCCTCTCTTCAGATCGCTTATGCTTTCATGTTGTTTTTACGTATCTCCCTACTAAGCATCCTCCAAATTTTCCTATACTTGTGAAACATATGTCCAGGATCGGACAGCGTAGGTTTAGATTATACAATAAATACTTACTTTCCTTTTTAGTGTCTGGAGATCAAAGCATTTTCGGTTCAAAATTGGGCTATGTGCAATTCTTCCTTGAATTTCTGCCATAATTGGTGGAGGGAACATTTACTAGTACATTTAGGATAGGCCAAGAGATGTTCCAAAAAATGGTTCAAATGGCTCTGAGCACTATCGGACTTAACTTCTTTGGTCATCAGTCCCCTAGAACTTAGAACTACTTAAACCTAACTAACCTAAGAACATCACACACATCCATGCCCGCGGCAGGATTCGAACCTGCGACCGTAGCGGACGCGCGGTTCCAGATTGTGGCGCCTAGAACCGCTCGGCCACTTCGGCCGGCAGAGACGTTCTGTACACTGATATTCGCAACAGTCACATTTATTCATGAGGCACCACTCGATCAGGTTTGCTTTCACTGGTGCTACTTCCTTTCCGATTCGGTTCAGCGGACTCCTAATCTTTCATTTCACGTTTTCTAACTGGGAATCTCCTCAATGGAGGGTAGTCTTTTTTGGTAGCTTGACAACTTCTTTATTCAAGAGCCTCTGGTGGGATTTAAGGTCTTCAGGTCCAAAGTAATCCCCACGCATGCATAAGCTATCCAGTGGGTTTGTGAACGGCTCTTCGTGAGGTAGGGTCAGTGTAACTTACTGAGCGGTGTGGGTTTCATGCAACCTGTTATTAGTCGGAATCTTTCATTTAAGCTAAGGCAGACCTTTCGGGCATGTACAGATCTGGACCACACCGGGCAAGCATATTCTGCCATGGAGAATCACATTTTCTGTGGTTCTCGCGACCTTATCATGTTAACAATGTAACAGTCATCTGAGAGCTATAATACTACTTTATTCAGAGATGTGCTACGACACAGTCTAATGACTGTCCAGTGTATTTGATTCTATGGTAGCACCAATGACGACTGGAGTTGCGTATTTCTTTGAGGAGTTACTATGCATTAAGAATTTTCTGGTCATTATCTTTTGAAATATGTTGATATCGGTGAAGAGCTTTCACGACATCTTAAGTGATTTGTCACCAGCCTTTCTGATTGTTCAACAATTAGAACACTTCAGAAAAATTTTAGACCCAGAGGTGTTCTGGTGCGTACATAGAATTTTTTTTCTTTACCGTATCAAAGAAAAATTTACAAAGGCTAGACAGTTAAACTTCAGCTCATTGTCTGTGTTTCTCACTATCAACCAACTGTTCGATCAGATCAGATGTAGTACCATAGTTTTACTGCTCGCCCTGTTTCGCAGGAGGTGTCACTGTCCCCTAAAGAAGTTTCGTCTGAAGCTCTATGCATGTGCATGTACACATTTTGATAAACAGAGTCGTAAACCGAATTACTGCGTATTGCCCTGAGCATCACGGAGCACACCTTACGTTGACTCTATATTCTTTAGACTTAACTATTTATTAGGTTCTGATATGATCTTAAATGTACCACTTTCTGTATCCACAGATTGGTAGCTAGCACACGATCGATAACTGATCGATTGCTTCCGACTGTAAGCTCTTTATTTTCCTAAGAAAATTCAGACATAAGAAAAGTTGTCTCTGATGCAGCATAATATGCAATTTTGAATACAGAACATTACTGATTCTAATTTCCTGCTTCGTGGGTTAATACTAAGCACTTTACATATCTTTACTTAAAACGTTTACGCAGATGATTCAAGTTTTCAGTGTCTATTTCAAAAAATGGCTCTGAGCACTATGGGACTCAACTGCTGAGGTCATTAGTCCCCTAGAACTTAGAACTAGTTAAACCTAACTAACCTAAGAACATCACAAACATCCATGGCCGAGGCAGGATTCGAACCTGCGACCGTAGCGGTCTTGCGGTTCCAGACTGCAGCGCCCTTAACCGCACGGCCACTTCGGCCGGCTAGTGTCTATTTCCCTTCTAATATTATTCCGAAGGCTGGAAACATAAATTCACAGCGAGAAAATATAATTCGTAGAATAGTTTCCATGAACTGATAGCACCAAACCTCCAACACGAAAGTACTGCACTACGTAGTGTTCGGTATTTGCCACTGTAAATGAATTATCTCTGACAAAATAGGTTAAGATGCCCAGATTTCCACACAACAAACATTTACCATTAAACATAAATTAATTAAAACATGAAAACAGAAATATTGATTAATTTTCATATACGCTCCCTAACCAATACATGATTCAACACACATATTTCTGAGATCGGGTGATACTGTGTAATATGTATGACGAAGACAGTCCACTTACTTTTTATTTTGATAATATTATCTTACATATTTTTATATTTCTAGTACTATCCTCATGCCACCTCGGTTTCTGTTACTATCTTGAAAACATATGTAGCATGTATACAGAATCGGCACCATGCGACAGATTACCTGTAGTCACTGAATTAAGTAGTAACGCGAACTTCAACCAGAATTATTTTTCCAGAAGAAATCCTCAAAGGGTATTTTTGGTTGAGAAACAGGCAGTTCCACCCCTGTTCAGGACTGTGGGAAGTAGCTGGCGTTATGTGACGCACAGTTATATGAGGGTTCCCTGAGGAGTCTGTGCTGGGACTGCTTCTGTTTCTTATGTTTATAAATGATATGCTTTCTAATATGACACGCGATTCTAAAATATTTCTGTTTGCTGATGATGCTAGCTTAGTGATGACGGACGTTTAGTGCAGAACAGGCAGCGAATAAAATAATGCAATTCAAGACACAGATTCGTGATTTATACAGAATAACTTGGTGCTAAATCACAGTACAACTCAGTTTTTAAAAGTTTCCAACACACAGTTCAACTAAAACTGGCACTTTGGTTACAAAGAATGGGCATATAATTAGAGAGTCTGAAAAGTTCAGATTTCTAGACGTTCAAATAGAGAGTAAAATTTCATGGAAAGTCTACGTTCAGGATCTTGTTCAAAAACTCAGTGTTGCTATATTTACCATAATAACACTAGCTGCAATAAGTGAGGGTCCGAATCGAAAATTGGTCTTTCCTGCATATTTTCCCATTCACAAAGGGTATATTTTTGGCTCTGAAACGAGCAAAATCGAGCACTATGAGGTGTAAGCTCATGAACCTCTTGTAGATTCTTTTTCAGGAATCAGGGAATACTGATATTGGCCTCTCAATATTTATTTTCTGTAATGTCATTTGTATGAGCTTATCCCCAATAATTAGCAGCGTTCAATCAGTTAATATTAGGCAGAAATCCAAACTGCATTTGGATCATACCTTCCTGATTTTGTGCAGAGAGGTGCGCAGTATTCTGCTGCATCCATTTCCAATAAGTTACCGCAATAATTAAAAACTATTAACAGTGATCTTCGCACGTTCAACTCTAAAAGAAGAATTTCCTTATGGATCACCCCTTCTGTTCTGTTGGGGAGTTCTTGGAAAAAACTTAAGCTAATTCCTGTGTTATAATGTCGATTTTGATGATAGATACTTGAGACTTGTCTTCTGTATAGCCCCTGTCTACATTTTATTCTATCTATTTCAGTTTCGTGTACTGACTCGATCCATGATGATGGAGATTTGCTCCTCAGTTTGAACCCACAGAACTATTCGTACATGTGAAAAATTAAAAAAAAATTAAAATGATTAAGTGCTAGCGACATGTCCGAGCTTCACACAGGTAACGTAAAATTTCTATGGCTGGATGAAATGTCTGGCATAGCAGTAACTTTGCTTACAGTCCACTGCATACAGCTATGAAACAATTCAGAGAAGAACATTAGTTAACTAAATACCATTACTTCAATATAACTTAAATGATTTAAGCAGCACAAAATGTTATCTGCTCCATACTTAAACTGCGTATGGAGTATGACCAAACCAGTAAAGAGTGTTTATGCTTTTTCTGTGCTCCTGTATCACGTCCTCCTGTGGTGTGGTCATGGAAGGTGTGCAGGATTGACACGTACATGAATAAAATGGCAAACTATCCTTCTAAGACCTCCCAGTTTGGCAACAACCTCGGTGCCATCCTGACGCCTTGTTGAGGTCGTTAGAAATGTACCTGTCAGGTACTTTGACATCCAGTCACTTGAGTGGTGTCTCAAGGCTACTCTAACTCCTGAGTCCAGGCAACTCCACCTGATGGGTCTCGAAGGGACTAGAGCACCCACAAAGCACAACTAAGCTGAATGTGTGTCGAAGTTTCTTACAGGTAAATTTTTAATGTGCTCAACAAGGGTCTGTGGGCAGCAATGTAGTTAGCGAACTTGGGGAGGGTGGGGGGTTTGGAGAGCCTTTTTACGTTTCGTTCATGATGCCACAGGTGGGTGCGAAACAAGAGGACTGGAAAAGCATAAACACCCTTGGCTGCTTCGGATCACGTCCAAATTTCATAGAATAGGCTTAAGTGATACTCAGTGGATCCACCCCGTATACCGGAGCAAAAATTGCAATCGCACACACTCCAAAGTGGTTAGATCGCATTGGAAAGAGCCACAGCAGCATGATGTCCTTGGCATTGTGTTGAATCGTCCAGGGGTGTGAGCAGCGCCAAAGAACAAGAACTATCGTTTTCGACCACGAAATGTGTGGGAATCAACATCCCAAGGGAAGGGCACCTGTTGAATACTTCCGTGTCAGTTATGAGCGGCGGTGTGTCTGAAATTCTTTCTTCGGCCAAAGCCCTGCGATTTCAACGCTGGGTGTCGCGATTCAGACCTCTATCGTAGAGGCGTCAAAAGAAGAGTAAAATGTGAGTTAGAGGGGTATGAGGACCTTCTCATAGTGTGACACGTCCACAACGGGCTGAAGTTTAGTGAAGTTTGGTGCAAATGCGACATAATTAACCCACCTTACATTTCAAATGAACTTCTGAGCTGTGTGGATTTTTTTTTTTTTTCCATTGTCGACAAGTTGTGTAAGGTGTCAGGCAAATCCAACACCTTCCACGAAAACCCTGACATGATAAGCAAATCCAGTAGTATGTCACATAGCTCCGAATAAATCGTGACATTAAATTAACCAAAGTAATACGAGTAACGAGTGAGCAAATGGAATACCACAGACTAACACAAGAATGCTTAAATGCATGTCATACCTTCCCACCGTGAGACAGACGCAGTTCCGAGGGGAGAAACGAGAACAGAAGGCGAGAGCAGAACCGTGTTAAGCTGGAAGGCCCTACGATAAGGGACGGACGGACACCCACGTCGCCAGCTAACTGCTAGGACCACACCACCCGCAAGTTTTTAGTGTGAGACTTTTTCGCTCTCTGTTACGTAAGGAGCATCCCCCAGCCCATGTTAAAAGCTAGAGCCCTCCAGAAGAACAGTATAGATATTACGATAACACAAAAAGGGCTACACCATCCGCAAGTTTTAGCGTGAGACTTTTTCGCGTCTCTGTTACGTTAGGACCACCCCCCAGCCCATGTTAAAAGATAGAGCCCTCCAGAAGAACAGTATAGATCTTACGATAACGCTAAAAGGACCACACCAGCTGCAAGTTTCAGCGTGAGACTTTCTCGCGTCTCTGTTACGTTGCAAACTTTAAAAACATTGCCCCACCACGAAAAGTATAACGTTTGTCATTGGATAGACAGAATTTTTGTAGGTGGAGCTTAAGGTTAACATTGAGACCCTGATTGGTCAGATGAAAACACAGCCAGATAGTTTTTTTTTAAACCAACTCCGGTAAATTATAGTAAGGAGCAGTTAGGAGGGAGTAGCTCGAGAGTTACTTCCGAGACGGCGAGGTGAGCGGAGCTGTGCTGCCTGCCGCCCCCTGACGAACACCGACAAGGTAATGAACGCACGCGATGCCGCATAACAGCGCATAAAGCTTCACTCAGACCTGCAGAAGTCTCATCTGTTACATCCCCTTTTTGCGTAATACTAGTGTCGATCGTCAATTAAAGCTCATGGTGTTCACATTTGCCACTTGAAGTAAAAATCTGAAACGCGATGATTTTTCTGTTATATAGTTATTGAGAAGCCACATCAGCCACTGTAATTTACGACAAGTTAGATAAGTAATTAAAGATAATTGAGGGTCACTGTAGACCATTTTGATAGTTTTCTCTTTTGTGAAACTTAATTTAAACCTAGATTATAGATGTGATATGGCATAGGTCATCCTTCGATCCATTGTAGAACTTGGAAACCCATTCAGGGAATATTCGTTCACATTTTTGTTGAACGCAGTCGGTTTTTACCGTCCTGTATTAAAACATTTCCTTTTATCAATGCCGGCCGCGGCGGTCTCGCGGTTCTAGACGCTCAGTCCGGAACCGGGCGACTGCTACGGTTGCAGGTTCGAATCCTGCCTCGGGCATGGATGTGTGTGATGTCCTTAGGTTAGTTAGGTTTAAGTAGTTCTAAGTTCTAGGGGACTGATGACCACAGATGTTGAGTCCCATAGTGCTCAGAGCCATTTTGAACCTTTTATCAATAGTGCAATTTATAAACGATGTTTTGTGAGTATAATAACATTTCCAATGGCAAACTTAACTGCTTTTTCGACGTTATTTTACCAGATAACTAAAAATAGGAAAGCCTTGAACCCCTTCCACTAAATTTAGTTAGTATTAAGATTCCTTTACAGGGAGTACAGTGGAGCTGACGCTGAAATCATTAAGTATTTGGTTATATCATCGCTAGTCTCACTGAACTCTTCTGAATTCTACATGTCATGTGTGGTTTGACGTCTCCTTACCAGCAACAGGTCCCAAGTTCAAACTAGTCAATTCCCTAAAAAACACGCACAGAGCGTCGTTGCGGGAAAGTGGTAGGGAGACACGATATAAAACAAACAGACACCACGCAGAATGTTTAGAGTTGCTGTTCGAGACCACTAGCCATAACTAGAAAACATCTGTCGCAGCAGAAGTCAGGGTGTTGTATATAGAGACACTATGCGTCCCAAGCATATTACTCAAGTAGCTGCCATTGTGAACGTGTCTCAGATTCGTAACACTGATGTTTATCTTGGATACAGTGTTATCAGTAGGCCTGTCTTTGTTTTGAAGGAGCGAATAAATGGATGATAAGTACGCCGCCGCCTTTACTCGATGACCACTTGAATAAACACATCTTAAATGACAAAACATTGCAGAGGCTAAAAATAATTATTCTTTTGTCAAACGGGTGAGTTTGACGTTCTACTTATTTACTCTACCTATTTACGTGCATGGTGTTTGAAAGGAATGATAAATTGACAAACAAGGTTAGGAAGATATCAAGGTTCCCACAGAAGGAGATGCAACAATGTCTCATTGTTTTCTCTGGCTGCCACCGTATCCTTTTGCGAATCATACCTCTGCAGAGGTTAGATGTAGAAGGAAAACTCTTGAAGGTGTAATAACACGTGGTGTGTTGTCCGAACCTCAGAACACTGGTTCCAAGCAGCAGGACCATTTCCTTAGTTTGAGCGAGAAAATACTGTGTAGAACGAAATCATGAGCAAACGTCGTGGTTACCTTTCCATACTCCGCAGATCTTGCAGGTTAGCACTCCGAAAACCCAAAGGGGGAAGAATTCCAGAAAATTGACAATTCTTGCACTCTGAAACAAACGCGTAGCTTTTCCGCAGCGTATTACAGTTAAATTCGTGCTTTCTAAGCCAGTGCTTACTGTACGGTGATGGCAATTAGCACCAACATCATTCCCCCTGTCGTCGATTCTATTTGCAAATAATGTGAGCGAAAAAGAAGTCCGGTTATCTGAACATCCATTACGTGGAGCAGTGTCTATGAAAGGAGAGAGGGTGTGGCAATATGTACGGTTTATGTGAATATAGGGAGATGCACAAGTTAAACTTCTTTATGATAGGTGAGCATTTCACCCTGAGGAACGTCATCCTCTGGCGGATGCAAAACGGTTCGTTCGTGAATGACTAGGAATCTAACGGATATAATTATACACAGGGTATATTGTAATTAATGACGTAAACGCAAACGGTTGAAAGTACACGATACTTCAAGCAAAAGAGTAGTAAACATGGGCTCCAGAACGCATACCTTAAGAGCTATGAGCACTTCTTCGTCTTCGATGCTGTGAAACAAACATCTTCTACTGCATGCTCAGTCCACTCCATATTTTGCGAGATGGTGGTCTGGACCAAAATGAGAAAAAATTGTCCTTTAAACGTGAACTCCAAAGCGCATACGTGAAAAGCTATGAGCTCTTCTTCATCATCGCTACTGTGAAAATCACCTCTACTGAAAAAGTGCTCGTACCTCCTAAGGTATGCACTTTGGAGCCCATGATTATTGGACATTTTTTCTTGTACGCGTCCATATACCTCCTCCCAAAATATGCAAATCAAAGAGCTTGCAGAAGAACAGATTTGTTTCACAGTAACTAAGGTGAAGAAATGGTCATTGCTTTTAGTGGAAGGATATGCGCTTTTGAGACCGTGTTTACCAAGAGCTTTTGCTACAAGTATCGTGTACTTTCAACTGTGTTTACGCCACTAATTACTAATGCAGTCCGTATATATTGCGGATAAATGGGTTGAACGATCCGTTTCTGTTTAATTGTATAACTTCCTCACAATTATTTGAAACAGTCACACTCAGTAATAGTAAGAAAGGCAGATATGAGACCGAAATTCATTACAAGAATCCTCAAGAAGTGTACTTCGCCCATGAAAGATATAGTATACAAAACTCTCTTTCGATCAGTATTTGAGTTACGGATCCCTAGCACATAGGCTTAATAGAAGAAATAGAGAAGACTGGAAAAAAGAGCAGCACGCTTCATCACAGTCTCATTTAGTAAGGGTGAAATCACCGCAGAGATGCTCGCCCTACTCCAGCGGTAGACTAGAAGGGATGCCTTGTTCATCACGGTCCGGTTTACTGCTAAAATTCCAAGAGCATGAATTCCTAGAAGAGTCAAACATTGTATTGCTTTCTCCGCCATATCTCTCGCGAGAATACCTTGCCAGTTAAATCAGAGTGATTCCAGGTCATACGGAGGGAAATCAAAAGCCGTTCCTTCCGCGTGCTATTCCCGACTGGAACACAAGAGGAGGAATCTGACAATGATGTGGGAACACCCACTGCCAGATACCGCTGGATGGTTTATGGAGTATAGGAGTAAATCTAGAATTATTCAAGACAGCGAATGTTGCGGCTCGCTGTCTTTATTTCCAGACCAGCATTACCACAAATTTGAAATTCACCACTTGTGAGTTGATATATCTTCCCCCCCCCCCCCCCCCCCTCGATGAGTAGTATTAGACATCGTTCTATGTTAAGCGCGGCTAGTCTTAATCATGCTATGGGATACGTAAGTGTTATTAATTCTGTTCATGTCTAACATCTCTATTCAAACATAGCCAGTCTGGAATCACGTTTTAATTCTCTATCCACGCCGTAGTACATCGTCGGCACTTTAGCTAACTGGAAGTCTTATGACAGTCGATTCACAATATTTTATCTACACGTTTTTGTTGGCTTGCCTTGGATCACGTGAACAACTATTTCTGATTGAACTTTACGTTATTGTAGTATTGTTTAATTGACTCAAAGTGTTGTCGTTTCCTATTACTAACAATAACATTCGAGTTTTCGTTTTTGGTTTCCCTTGGAGATGCAATTCTAAAACCTTCTTTCGATATGTATTGCACAGACATCGACGTTCATCTTCTTCATACAGTTTCTGATTTCCCGGATTGATTTCTACCAGGAAAATATTTTCTGGTTGATGTGTATGAGAATCCTCTTGCAATCCTAGTGTTTAATTATCCGAACCAGATGTCTGTAAAATATCGTTTTGCATATTCTCACGGTTGCATTTGGTTCCATGATTTTCTTGTAAAGATCGTCATTACTTCTCTTCCTGCATCCACCATTGAATTTTGGTGGTCGCAATAGCTCTCTTGAGGTTCTCCTCTCTCTCTACTGATATTGCATTTTCGTCTTTCTTTCCCTAAGCTTATTGGCTCTCTTTCGTGGCTGTTATTTTGTCGATTTTTTGAAATCTTTCAGTAATTTGGGTTCAAATAGGTCGGATAATCTTTTACAGACATCATGTATTCCATTTTGGCGGGAAGATCATTGAAAACACGTTTTTTCTGCAATATTTTCAAAATATTGGTCTTTCTTATTGCTATTGTCGTGTCTCCAAACAATACTGTTAAATTATCAGCAACAGTTAAACACTAAATACTTTATGTGCAGGGTGTTTCAAAGTCTTTGCATCAAACATCTAGGGGGTAATCAAACGTCTAGGGGGCGACTGATCACATCATGGGGAACGATTTTTGTTGGAGACAAGATGTTCACTCACGCTTCCTGGTGATGCTAAGGTTCCTTTTGTATTGATTATGCCCCTGAGAGGCATGAAGGCATAGGCACTCTACTGTGTGTGCATGCCTTGGGTGTTGCCCATAATCCAGTCATCTGCTCTGCGTGGAAGGAGCAGGCTCAGCAAAATTAAAGTTCCTGATTCACCTCTTGTAAAGATCTTCCCCCACTTACAGACCTCTTAATCATGTATTTTGATGAGTCTTAGGTATGTTGTAGAGATATCTCTCGTGAGTCCTGGCTAGCGGCTTTTCATGCGACTGCATCTAGTTTCTGAGAGCATCGATGCTGAAGTTTTATACGTACCTCCTATACCTGTAACGTTAATCGCCTTTTGGCCAAGTTAGTGCAGCGCACTGGGTAACGTTCGGGACTATCACGCTGGCGGCAAAAGTTCTAATTCTGCCCGTATACGTACGCTTTTTTCTTTCTTATACTTTATTTTCAATTTTTCTCGATATTATCGTACAGAGTATCATGAAGTAGTACATGTCCTTCAAAATTTTGCAAGAATTGTCAATTTCGCCGTGGTAATTTCATTAACAAATCAATCAAACTTTCTTCAGATGCGTATCGAGTTTGCTACGGGATATATTACGGAATCGTCTCACTCACTATTGCTTGCTAGAATAGAATTCCGGATGGCAAGATTTTATCTTGGAACTCTTCCATTTGGCCCGTGTTTGCATAGAAAAACAGTAATATCAGAAATTGAGTCCGTCTTGATACAAAACACCTTGTTATTCGTTTATTTCTTTATTATCCCAAACTAGTTTCGGCGACAAATATCACCATCAGGAGTGGTTTTTTAAAATCTAAAACACGCAGAAAATAGCATGGTCATACAAACACAGTAAAACATTATTACATTTTTACTATTCGTCTTTTGAAATATAGTTTTCTATGGATACTTTCATACTACCTTATTTATTGTATGTTACAGCATGTTTTAAGCACAACACTACCACAACCCTAAGTATATATTCCTGACATACGAAATTCACCTTTTAGTATTTTGTTTACTATCAGCCGCTCACATGGCTGCAGATGAGATGATGTTCACTAAGTAAAAAACGGCAACAGAAAAAAGAGCACAGAAAATATGTCGCAAACAGTGCCAATAATTGCGTAAAACATGCCGTAACATACAATAAGGTAGTATGAAAGTATCGATAGAAAAATGTATTTCAAAAGACGAATAGTAAAAATGTAATAATGTTTTACTGTGTTTGTATAACCATGCTATTTTCTGTATGTTTTAGATTAAAAAACCCCACATATGATGGTGATATTTGTCGCCGAAACTAGTTTGGGATAATAAAGAAATAAACGAATAACAAGGTGTTTTGCATCAAGGCGGACTCAATTTCTGATATTACTGTATTCCGGATGGCGTTTGTTGTAGAAGCAATCGAAACTGGAATTCGTAGACCATCACACGCATTTAATAAAGCTACTGCCTTGCAGGCACACGGATTTTTCAGATGAGATGCCACAAAACACAGTTGGTTTAAATTGAAAAAGACAGTTCTTTCTTCGATCGACTTCGGTGCACATCATCCTGTAAAAGCAGTTGCACTAAGTTAATGTCACAGCAGGAAATGTATTTTTTACGAACTCTTCCCTCGAACCGACTTCTCTAGTCTTCAGCATTTGAGTTTTTTCCGTGAATATTTTAACCTGCCTGTAAAATTAAAAGTCACGTGGATGACAAAGTGGGATACATCTGTGTGGGATAATTTTTACGGTGCAGGCTTTTGGTTCATCTTTAATTTACCCATATATTGTCTGATCAGTCAGCCCTCCCCAAGTATGTAAAATATAAACAAATTTATCTTGTCCCACGTACAGAAGAATGACAGATTTTTGAAACTCTCAATACAGTACTCTCGTGAACTTACCTGATTTCGTACAGGTCACTTTTTTTAAATTTATGGGTCACTTCTTTTTTGAACAATCCAACCAAATTTTCCGAATGATTCACCCAAACATAAGAAAAAGGGAAAATGTTTCCTGACATAGTTACAGCATACTGTCCTGTGAAGGAACGACTAATATTGTTCAAATATTTGTTCTGCACAGGGACAGTTTTCGCGCCATCTTCTGCATGGGACCAATCGTACGTCGACTGGTAATGAGAACCGGTTTGGTCGGTGTTAATTAAATAATCGAGATCAAAATTAATTATTGATGAGTACTTTTGACTGTATCCAGAATCCTTCTGCATCTGCATATACTATTTAAAGATATTCTCTACTATCAAATCTGAAAAAAGTACACGGCCATTATTCGAACCCGTACCGCTAACGTGGTCGGCGCCAAAAATTTGCCGCTGCGCTACGCTCGCTTGATATAATCATGACTAACGTTACAGCCATAGGAAATAGGCATAAGACTTCCATACCTGTTTCCTCGGAAAATAGGCAATGAAAGCTAGCCACGCACTCAGCACATGTCCCTTTACAACATACCTAAGACTCATCACAGTCCATGATTAACAGGTCTGATGGTCCCCTTGTCAGACACGCTCATTCTTAAGGTTCTCTTTTTGAAAATCAGGCATCAGTTCACTGGGATAGGTAGTACATAGCACACCTGCCTATTAGACCCTGCAAGTTCGGTGAAATCTCGTCGTCCCAGGCGCCTAATGTTGCCGGGAAGCATCAGGGAACATTTTGTCTCTAACAAAAGTTGTTCCCCGTGAAGCAATCTATCACCATTAGACGTCTGATGCAAAGAGATTGAAACATCCTGTCTGCCGTATTTTACGAACTATAAGACGCAACTTAATTTTTAGGGAATTTAAGAAAATAACATTTTTACCATTTTTATTGTTAGATTGCAAAGCCAGACTAAAAAAATTCTTAGTTTATAAAACTCAACTGACCTTTAAAGTCCCTGAAAATCGTCATCTGAGACGGTGCTTCATAAACCTGTAGCACCAACCAACTCCATCCTTAAAGTCTTTTAAGTTCCACTGTAGCGCGTGTATTTGAATCATTTTTGTATTAATTCCAATGCCATTTTGACTGCGTCCTTGAATCCATCCTATTATAGTTTTGGCTATTTTTCATTCCGCACATTTAGTCTTACTCATTTTTTGAGTTCTTCTTTATTAGCCCGCCAATGGCGAACGGCTTTTTCTGGTGGTGGAGGGCTGAAATGCCTCTCACCTGCTCTGTTTCCATTTTCTTCTGCATACGCTATTACTTTCCATTTATAGCCCGCATCATGTGAAGATCTTTTATTTATTTATTTTTTTCATTACGAAATTTACTAGTATTAAAAATATATTGTACTGATACCGATAACATAAATCACTTTCAATTCAAGTTCACTGGCCCTTAGATTGCAGCGCCGCCTCATAAGCTAGATAATGTTCTGGGTTTGTTATGACGGGGCAGGAGCGAGACCATGTTAGCAAGCTTGTACATCCCTACAACTTATGTTCCTCGCATCGGCGCAATGCTGCTTCCAGTTGAATCCAATGTGGCCAGACAGGCATAAGTCTCCCGCGGTGTTGAATATATGGCCATTTTTAAGACTGCGGGAATTTTAAATCAAACACTAGACATTTTTATATCAACTTCGGGTATAAGACACAAGTGAATTTTGGAGGCAATTATTTGAAGAAAAAAATGATTCCTATAGTCCGTAAAATACGTTTTTTATTAACCAATTTACTGCATCCTTTTTTTCGCTTTTCTTGGGCTATTCACATTTTCAAATCTAATTTAATAACATAGTCCATCTTCTAGTGTAACGCCTGTTCTGACTTGATAGCATATAGATAGGCCACATTGTGTCGACGCCGACAATATTGATCTTGTTTTATAATGTTATAAGCAAAGCATATTCTATTTTTATTTAAATGTTTTCTTCCGAGTTAGGCTATCTTCAGCTCTACAACGTCTATTCGGAAAGTAAGGTTTTCTGATTACTCGCAAAACTGAAACCACTGCGAAAATCAAAAATCATTTATTTTCAATACCTTTACTACATATTCCAGCTACTTCTCTGCATAGTCATCGCTCCGACTTAGACAATTATCGTAACATTGTAGCAAGTTTACAATACATGCATCATAGAAGGCAACAGCCTGTGTTTCTGCCAATTCTCTACGCTCGTTTACGGCTCGTTGTCGATGCTAAAATGTTGTCTTCATAGCCAGCAGTTCGAGGGAGCAGAGATGAAACTCAGGATGGAGCAATTACGGGTTTTATTGTGGGTGATCAAACACTTCCCAACGTAAAGGCTGTAGGAGCATCTTCATTACCCCTGCAGAGTCGGCCGAGAACTGTCAAGAAGGAGGAAACCCTTGACACTTGTGTTATGTGGGCTGCATGACATCAGGGGAAGTCTCTCGGCAGACACCGATACTTGGAGGAACACACTATTCCCCAGGTATCTTTAAGCGCTCTCTGTGCACTCAGAACTGTAAAGAGCGATGGGCACACTAGAGACAATACCCAACATATGTGTGCAAAGCTTCACCGGATTTTAACTGTGGTTTCCATTTCCAATTTCGAACAGTCCTCGTAGAATAAAAGAAAGGATAGTGCACTACTGGCCATTAAAATTGCTACACCACAAAGATGACGTGCTACAGACGCGAAATTTAACCGACAGGAAGAAGATGCTGTGATATGAAAATGATCAGCTTTTAAGAGCATTCACTCAAGGTTGGCGCCGGTGGCAGCACCTACAACTTGCTGAGATGAGGAAAGTTTCCAACCGATTTCTCATACACAAACAGCAGTTGACAGGCGTTGCCTGGTGAAACGTTGTTGTGATGCCTCGTGTAAGGAGGAGACATGCGTACCATCACGTTTCCGACTTTGGTAAAGGGCGGATTGTAGCATATCGCTATTGTGGTTTATCGTATCGCGACATTGCTGCTCGCAATGGTCTAGTTCCAATGACTGATAGCAGAATATGGAATCAGTGGCTTCAGGAGGGTAATACGGAACGCCGTGATGGATCCCAGCGGCCTCGTATCACTAGCAGTCGAGATGACAGGCATCTTATCAGCATGGCTGTAACGGATCGTGCAGCCACGTCTCGATCCCTGAGTCAACAGATGGGGACGTTTTCAAGACAACAACCATCTGCACGAACAGTTCGACGACGTTTGCAGCAGCATCGACTATCAACTCGGAGACCATGGCTGCGGTTACCCTTGACGCTGAATCACAGACTATAGCGCCTGCGATGGTGCACTCGGCGACGAATCTGGGTGCACGAATGGTAAAACGTCATTTTCCGGATGAATCGAGGTTGTGTTTACAGCATCATGACGGTCGCATCCGTGTTTGGCGACATCGCGGTGAACGCACATTGGAAGCGTGTATTCGTCATCGCCATACTGGCGTATCACCCGGCGTGATGGTGTGGGTACCATTGGTTACACGTCTCGGTCACCTCTTGTTCGCAATGACGGCACTGTGAACAGTGGACGTTACATTTCAGATGTGTTACGACCAGTGGCTCTACCCTTCATTCATTCCCTGCGAAACCCTACATTTCAGCAGGATAATCCACGACCGCATGTTGCAGGTCCTGTGCGGGCCTTTCTGGATACAGAAAATGTTCGACTGCTGCCCTGGCCAGCACATTCTCTAGATCTCTCACCAATTGAAAAAGTCTGGTCAATGGTGAGCGAGCAACTGGCTCGTCACAACACGCCAGTCACTACCCTTGATGAATTGTGGTATCTTGTTGAAGCTGCATGGGCAGCTGTACCTGCACACGCTATACAAGCTCTATTTGACTCAATGCCCCAGGGGTATCAAGGTCGTTATTACTGCCAGAGGTGGTTGTTCTCTCAGGATCTATACACCCAGGATCTATACACCCAAATTGCGTGAAAATGTAATCACATGTCAGTTCTAGTATAATATATTTGTCCAATGAATACCCGTTCATCATCTGCACTTCTTCTTGGTGTAGCATTTTAATGGCCAGTAGTGTATATTGTTCACCGAATCGATAGGGATCGCTATTCTGCGACTTTTTCTGGGCCTTTCGGAAAGTAGTGCTACACTGTATCGCTCCTCTAGTTTTTAGTGGAGCAAGATACTCACAGTATCGGGTTCTATGCGAAACTCAGCAATTCACTAGCGGAGGCAGTGATCAAACAGTTCGCGTAGCGTGGAAGAATATGGCGCTGTTTCGTGTTATCTGGTGATAACCCACTCCAGGAGACGGTTTCGAAGTGCCGTGTTGCCGAGATGCGAGCTATCAGAGACGGTTTCCTGTGCAAACGGAAAAGTTATCTCCCGGCCAGGCGTTGCAGCGCCGCGCTCTTGTGAAACGCGGCCGAGGACAACCTCCGAGAGGTGCGCATGCGCGCAGGCGTGCGGAGTCATCGTTTCGGCGTATCGCGTTGCGATGTTCAGACTTCCCCTGAACTGTCATAGAACATCACGAGCCCCTAGTTATCTGCTATGAATGAACGGTGATGGGTAATCTGCGCGTGGGGCTACGATGTGGCTATTTACGGCCGATTGTACCGTGAGAAAATTCGAGATAAAGTTCTTTTTTATGTCAGACTAATTGAGACAACGCCTTTTAACTGGAGAACGCCATTTAGCGGTATATACTGATTAATGAAAGCATTGTGTACCTGTTAAGGGCGGGTTTTTGAAATTGTGACGCATTTCTGAGCTATTATTAGGCCGTAATCTCCTCGAGGAAGCAGCTAGGAGGAAGGAGGGCTAGAGTGTAATTCCTCGTCGGCGATGAAGCACGAGCTCGAAATGGAGAAAGATGGGGAAGAAAATCGCCCATGGCCTTTTTCAAAAAACTCACCCCCGTATTCGCTTCAGGCGTTTTAGGGAAACCTTGAAAAACTTCAGTCAACCCTATATCCTGTTTTGAAAAGAATTTATTTTCTGGCACCATCTCACAAAATTTCGTAATGAAATTACGAGCTTCGGCCACCACTGTCAATCTGCAGATCACGAGACATATCGAGGCTCACTGCCGCTGCTGAGCAAACCACTTTGTCAATGACAGTGGCTGGTTTTGTCAGTGGCTGGAGCGACCATCCTGAATTCTGGTGGATAGGCGTCTCTGAAAATTTGTGTTTTTCGATTAGGGTTTTAAATCTCTTGATATATGTTACTACGCACAGACTACAAAAAAATGTACTCAAACTAAAAGAGATAACTGTCAACTACAAGTTGTGGATATCATATTGCTAAGAATAACGGTCCATAAAACTCTAAGGGATAACGTACGAAATTGCAAGATACAGTTTTTATCTTTTTCAAGGAGATCCTCTAGAGGATGGATTGTTTCTGACATGTTACTGGAGAGGACTGCGATGTCATAAACAGAAGATAGTCACGTACTTTTTGTTTTTATGATATGTTTTATATCATTAGCCATTTGTATACATGAGTCCGAAACCAGTGTGAGTTTTTTGAGGGAAGTCATTTTCCTGCGCAGGTACCTTTTATTTTTCATCCAAACTAAACACGTAGTTTCATGCTTCTGCTATTAGCTGATTTCGCCCCTCTGGATACCTGTCACAATGAAAAACTGTAAGCACACATTGAAAATGATAACGCTCGTTATCACCGTAATCATAATAAATCTTAATGCGCTTCCTCTACACAAAGGTGTGGAAGATAAGAAATTATGTGGCTACAGTTTTTCACTGCGAAAGATAGTTTGAAAATGCCAAAGAGGCCGTAATTAGGTAAAAGCAAAAACATGATATTTTTACTAAAAAACAGCCTATGGAGGAAATTGACTTTCCTCAAGATGTTCTAGACTCTTGTGGGTCTCTTCACCTTGAATCTATGGAACGAAAAGTATAGTCGAGAAAGCCTGTGAATGTGTTAGATTTGACGTTGGAATGTAGCCTAATGCACTTGGAAAGAAGCGAAGAACACTGTCCCATCTGGTGTAAGGGTCACCACCAGAAGTGACAATCTGGGCAGAGGTTTCTTATTTACGCAACGAGATTGACGAACAGTCTTTAGTACCTACACAAGATGGTAAAAAAGTGTTACCTATGCCTATAAGAAGTAGTATTGGCCAAAACCAGAAGAAAAGGTCCTACATGTCCGGAGCCCAATACCTGTTGAGCTATGGGCCGTTTTTACCAGACCTGACTCTTTTGGATTTCCGGCTATGAATACATTTAAAGGCAGTGGTGTATGACTGACTCTTTTGGATTTCTGGCTATGGAAACATTTAAAGGCAGTGGTGTATGCCCAACGCAGTGTCAATGCGCTGACTTTATAGGACCGTGTGACCAATGTATGTGACGCAATAATAATATTTGAAAGAGCTGAAGGAAGCGTGGCAACAGCATGCAGTACTGCCTGTAATATTTGCTTCTACGAAACAGATAGGTGGGAATGAGTGGGCTGATTGGCACATATCTCAACAGGTATTGGTTTGCGGGGGTACCATTGTACCAACTTTCTTCTAATGCTGACCGATACTGCCTCCAGTAGGAATACGCGACACTTTTTTAAAACACCTGTTATACAGTACACTCTGATTCGTGGAGATAAAATTCTGCCTAAGAAAATTTCTTCCACTATCACTGATTCAAGAGGCAGTCTCTCCACTTAATTTCCGCTACTTATCGATTTCCGTTATGAGTTACGATGTCCAAGCTGCCATTTATTCAGGGAGTGCCCTGGGTTTCACAAGCGTGACGATGACTTAAACAGGAAAAGTCTCGGAAAAAACAAACCCCCGGTTTCCGCCGGCGTTGTGTCACACTTCCGGACCTCAAAGCCTTTTGACGGGACACTGAGCAACGCATCCGTCCTCTTACGTCTCAGAGGTGCGGAATACTGCTTTGGTATGTGACCATCACGTGAAGGCACAGTCTTTTGGAAACGCCACCGCATCTATCCGACGACGCGTCGGGAAAGGATTGCGTAAATGGCAGACGTAGCAGCCCGGAACGTAGTTTAGATTTTTTTTCTTCATCCTTATCATTAGTCTGTTTACTCATTGCTCAATGTCGTGATCCCATCTCTTTATTCACTTCCGTACTGACTAGACGTCTGTATTCACAGCAATCTTCAGCTCGATGAGGTAGGCTGGTAATCTTCATCGCTTCATTCAATCATCTACTTGCTGCTCTTGCTAGTGGCCTTCTGCCTTCGATTTTGACTTGCAGGATGGTCTCCTCTAAATCATCTAATTCTGTTCGCAAAATGTACCCAACGGACTCGAAATATTTTTGGCTAAAAGGGGAAGATAAAATTCTTGTGACGCTAAGTTCTTCTGTAATGGAAGCGTTGGTTCTTATTTCTGTTCACGGTAAGTGTAACATCTTCCGCCAACACCACACCGGAGAGGCATCAATTGACCTCCTGTCACTAGCTTTCATGGTCTAGGTCTCGCAGCCGCAAAAGAAGATGCTTGGGGAACTGACAGGAATCCCTGGAGGGAAGGCAACTTTCTTTTCAGGATTGCTATCGAGAAAATTTAGAGAACCAACATTTGAAGTTGATTGTAGAACGAGCTTACTGCTTCCAGCATACATTTCGCGTAAGGACCACGAAGATAAGACGCGAGAAATTAGGGCTCATGCAGAGACATATAGATAGTCATACGAATTCGTTGCTGCGATGGATTACATGTAAACTGAAGGTGGAGGGGGGGGGGGGGGAGAAAGGAAAGGAAAGGAAAGGAAAGGAAAGGAAAGGAAAGGGAGTGGATTACTGATGTTAGCTGCAATAGACAATGTATAACAACTATGGATCCAGCGTGGTGTCTGTTTCTTTTTTTTTCCAACAGGTCCAAAAGAACAGACACCAAGCATTCATATAACTGATTCGCCGAGACTGGCAACGGATCGGCCTTCATCTGTGTGGATACACAAGTACGTATGCCCAACCTCCTGTGGGAATCTCAGAGTAGAGAGCATGGACTGCGGACAGATGACGCCCGCTGAGTGTTGGTCGGCCGTGAGGCGTGCTGAGATGGTCAGCGCAGTTGCGATAAAGCTGTGTGCCGGATGGCACAGTAGTTAACGCACCTGCCTAGTAAACAGGTGATCCCAGGTTCGAGTCCCGACCCGGTACACGTTTTCACTCATCGCTGCTGATTCCGTGTAATGTCCCGATGCAGCTAACGTCAGTAATCCCTTTCCTTTCCTGTCTTCCCTTTCCACCATCAATTTACATCTGTATAATGTAGACAGTAGTGTTTCCCTCATTCTTTTTGCGAGTGGAACAGACAGGGAAATCACTTGTAATGCTGCATGGTATCGTCTGCCACGCAACGTACAGTGGTTCAATTTGTTTAAGATTCTTAATCACACACTCGTGTTTTTGTAATGCAATGAAAAGAAATAAATACTAATTAATAAGTATAATCTTACAGTCAATGTTTAACACAATAAGGCAAGTCTTGCTGTGTATATATCTTGCGACAGCCTAACTCACAGCGCACATATTACCCAGACTATATTTATCCAGTGTTTGAGAATGAGAACAGAGCACTTAGCGACTTCCAACAACCTTTACACGTGATATCGAACCATCTTTTTCTCACTGACTCCTCCTCTCCCCCCCCCCCAAAAAAAAACACTCTCACACACAAGAACAAACGACAGGAATAAAGTTTATCGCTCACTATATTTTCGCTTTTCATACGGTAAAGCTTCAGCATTAGGCAAGATGTTTTAGTTTATTACTTCTCTACTACTAATTCTGTTTGCAATAAATTATGTAGACACTATCCACATATGTTACTTAATATTTTGCATATTCCGCAGTAAACGTTTCACATGCTTAACGTCAAATATTTAACGCATTAATTCATTTAGTAAAGTAATCAGGCTTAAGATCAGTGGAAAGTACCTATGTTATATGGTGCGCCCTGTAATGTTTCCTTGAAGCACTAAACGTTTATTTAGTGTTGGATGTACGGCCAAATTTTCCAATATCAAAATAAAGAAACAAAAAACTTTTCAGTTGTTGGTACCCCACAGCTTGCAGATATTTTCCGAGCCGTTGCGCCGTTTGTTGCTATGAAAATCTTTGTTATTCCTACCAGTTTCGACTGTTAATATCTTTAACCACACGAAGGTTTTGAGTGATAGTATCTGTATGGATACGTACATGACGTTCCCTCTCGCTCAGCATAAAGTTAAAACCACGAACTGGAAAACAGAAAACAATACACAGATTTCCTTGCAAAGAGTTCTGTCGTCCTTTCCGAATTTTTGACGTCGCAGACAGTGAAATGGACATACAGATTCTGTTACTGGAGCACTGCTTGTGCCTGAAGATGAGTAGTAACAATCGAAAGTGTTAGCAAGAATAAAGATTTTCATTGCAGCTGACAGTAATACCTGATTACGGTAAAAAATTGTTTTTACGACGCCTTGAACTGAGTACTGACAACGTTATCTAATTCCCCAGTTACTCCTCTGCAGTGAATGGCGGTTATCTACTGTTTTTCAGAAAGGCTTCTTCACTTGTAACCCGATGACATTTACATCCTGTTCCTTCCATGTCTTAACCTCGTCGATGTATCTCTTATTCATTTGCTCGCTTATCTTCTATCTCAAGCCATTTCCTGGCCGTTCTTTTTATATTCTTTCCACCTGACTGCTTGGTTTTAATCTTGACTCGTCACAGATAGTTTTGAGTGATTGTTCTATATAGGCTTGCTGGAGTATGTGCCATTACTTATCTTGTCCCTCCTAGACTTACGAGCAGTTATTTTTCAAAATGTGGTGTTCACATGTTGTGGGTGACTGGTATCTCTCCTAGACTCTAGTCTGTGCGTGGTAACAGATATCAAGAGGGAAACATGATGGAAATTATTTCCGAACAGCCATCATTATACCATTTACTTGTATATAACTTGTTTCGAGAGTTCGTCTCTCATGCTTATATATGACAAAGATCGCTTATTTTGAAGCATTACGAAAAAAATATTAATAGCTAGCGCTAACATAACCACTCTTATTTCGTGTGTCCCTCATGACATTCCTTGCTATATGTTATGAACGCAATTAAGTCGTTTTTACTTCACCTTTATGGGTACTTAATTGTTATAAAAAGAATGTTTTCAAGAGTACGCGTTTAGGTGGATAAAACTGTGCTCCTCTTTCGTAATCAAGTAATTTCTCCTGGAGATTAGTAATTAGTTACGGAACAGTTCCAAGATTTTAAAATTTATACAGTTGCGCAGATGTCTTCTTAGTTGAAGCTAATGAGGTAATTGTGTTGAAAGGCTGCAAATATCAATGTTCTCGCTTAATTCACCTCAACGGCAAATTCCAGTCATACAGTTTTTGTTGCATTTAAATTCCAATTCGCTACCATACCACTAAATCATCTTCATACCTTTTTTTTTTTAACCACTCTTAACTGTTTCTTGAACTGGTGACACATAAAAGGAGTGGTGCTGCATCATCTTCATACCTTTTTTTTAACCACTCTTACCTGTTTCTTGAGTTAGTGACACATAAAAGGAGTGGTGCTGCGTCTCCTTCTTGCAGTGTTGTATGCAGTGTTTTGCCCTGATTATCTACAATTTATTTGCGAGAGTATGTGACGGTGTTTGGCTCTCATGTGGGGTATTTGATATTTGCCCATTCTCAAGAGAATCCCAGAATTTATGCCTTTGTGCATCGTCATTAGCATTTTCAACATGAAAGAAAATAACCACTCTTCCACTGGTGTACCTATATTGACATAAATACTCAGCACGCTACTGTAATGTACGTGGCAGAGAGTACATTATATCAGTTTTCATTCTTACTCTTCGTGTTCCATCTGCGATGTAACATTGCAGAAACGGTTGCCGTATCCTTCTGTACGTGTCTCATTTCCTCTAGTCTTGATCATATAGTGCATTTGAAGAGATATTTATGGAGGAAACAGACTCATTTCTGTCAGCGTCTCCAGTAGCGTCTCTTGAAATGTAAAAAGTAAAAAACTGTACCTGTATTAAAATTCGAGAAACAAACTGAAGGACCTCAATGCCATCGCCCATTCCATTACTCATCATAATCCGCAAAGTGTCAAGAAGAATCATCCTGAACAGGGTCAGCCATAAAATAATGGAGTCAGTCAGTTCCATCTAAACAAGTTGGCTTCCGACGAAACAGAAGATGCTCAGACCAGCTTCTCTCGTTAACTACTTATACTGAAAGTGGATTTCAAAGGCAACTAAAATCATCTGTGGTATTTTTAAATTTAACGCCAGCATATGACATATATGGAGATAAGGATCAATATGTAAGTTCCTTCGTGGTTATCACCGTCCTATGGTCGCAAGACCGCTAGAAAACATGCTTAGCAATAGTCCAAAGTGATTATTAGGAATGCACTGAGTAAGCAAACGAAATTGCATAACTGTCTTCCTCAACGTTCTGTCTTAGCTCCTCTGCACGTTAATATGTATTCTGGTGATATACGAACATCGGCATCTTTAAAATTTGGATGCGCTAACGACTGGGAATTAGCTGCATAACATAAGGAAATAGAATGTTATGACAATCATTTGGCTGCAACGGGTAACTATTACCGTGAATGGAGACTCCAGTCCAGTTCAACTATGGCGGACGTTTCGTACAAAACCAGAACAATGAACTAGCGTACATGGAACCTGGAATTCCTTATAACAGGTTCACCTTAACTCAGACTTAAACTCCTAAATATCTAGGAGTTATTTTACACTCAGGCTTAAGCTATAAAGAAGACCTGAGAAACTCCATATAACGAACAACAACATACAGAGGCTGTGTGGCACCACACGCGGCTTTTCGCTGTCTACGTTAGGAACCACGGCTTTAGTTCTGGTTTATTCGGTAGCTGGATACTGCTGCCCATATAGTTTAGCAATAGTCACAGCAAGAAAATAGAAATCGACCTAAAGCACGCAGTACCAGTGACTTCGGGCACCATTGAGAGCACTCCCACCTTCTGGCTATCAAACCTATGTCACACAGTTCCACCGCACCAAGACCTTCTTATAGAATTTAGAAAAACTGAAAACAATTAACAACTTTCTTTTCATTCCTTCTATGATTACTTAAGTATTAAATCAGTCCACTCCAGAAAACCATATTAACGGATACTATACGCTTATGAAATAACAACTTCGCAATTGTTCATTACTGGAATGAAGCCTAGGAAGATGCTGTAACTGCGGATCTAAAAAAATTCCACTGTACCTATGAAAAACTAACTGGCTTTGATCTCATAAGAAAATCCTACGTAATTCTTAACGGAAACAGAACCGAACATGGTAAACGTGCGGTTTCATTGTATAACTGTAAACTAAGGCTGTGCGCCCACTGGAGGTGTATTCGTTAGATTAGTTGGACGGCCGCATACGACCGCACACGGACGACTAATCCCGAGAGATGTAGCGGCATTGGCACGCGTCCACTGCACACGACCGAGGCGGCCGGACGGTCATCTGACGGCCGGATGCCAGTGAAATTAAATTGGTTGGTTGCTTTGGGGAAGGAGACCAGACAGCGTGGTCAGCGGTCTCATCGGATTAGGGAAGGATGGGGAAGGAAGTCGGCAGTGCCCTTTCAGAGGAACCATCCCGGCATTTGCCTGGAGTGATTTAGGGAAATCACGGAAAACCTAAATCAGGATGGCCGGACGCGGGATTGAACCGTCGTCCTTCAAAATGCGAGTCCAGTGTCTAACCACTGCGCCACCTCGCTCGGTAATTAAATTGGTCAGACGTAGTCGGACGTAATAGCAGCTGCAAGCGACCACCTTGTGCCTTGGTGTGTTTCTGATTTAATTACCAACTATGGACGGAGCGAAGTTTATAAGTCACGTGAATGAGAACAAGTCACTGTGGAATATGCAAGACAAAAGATACACTATGTGATCAAAAGTATCCGGACACCCCCAAAAACATACATTTTTCAAATTAGGTGCATTTTGCTGCAACATACTGCCAGGTACTCCATGCGGCTTTTCACGGATGAAGCTGTAGTATACAGAGAAGTTGCAGCATTAGAAAATTGTAGTGAAATGGAGGAAGATCTGCAGCGGATAGGCACTTGGTGCAGGGAGCGGCAACTGACCCTTAACATAGACAAATGTAATGTATTGCGAATACATAGAAAGAAGGATCCTTTATTGTATGATTATATGCTAGCGGAACAAACACTGGTAGCAGTTACTTCTGTAAAATATCTGGGAGTATGCATGCGGAACGATTTGAAGTAGAATGATCATATAAAATTAATTGTTAGTAAGGCGGGTACCAGGTTGAGATTCATTGGGAGAGTCCTTAGAAAATGTAGTCCATCAACAAAGGAGGTAGCTTACAAAACACTCGTTCGACCTATACTTGAGTAGTGCTCATCAGTCTGGGATCCGTATCACGTCGGGTTGACGGAGGAGATAGAGAAGATCCAAAGAAGAGCGGCGCGTTTCGTCACAGGGTTATTTGGTAAGCGTGATAGCGTTACGGAGATGTTAAGCAAACTCAAGTGGCAGACTCTGCAAGAGAGGCACTCTGCATCGCAGTGTAGCTTGCTGTCCAGGTTTCGAGAGGGTGCGTTTCTGGATGAGGTATCGAATACATTGCTTCCCCCTACTTATACCCCCTGAGGAGATCACGAATGTAAAATTAGAGAGATTCGAGCGCGCACGGAGGCTTTCCGGCAGTCGTTCTTCCCGAGAACCATACGCGACCTGAACAGGAAAGGGAGGTTATGTCAGTGGCACGTAAAGTGCCCTCTGCCACACACCGTTGGGTGGCTTGCGGAGTATAAATGTAGATGTAGATGTAGATCGACGACCTCAGTAGTCATTATACATCGTGAGAGACCAGAGTGGGGCGCTCCGCGGAACTCACGCACTTCGAACGTGGTCAGGTGAGTGGATGTCACTTGTCTCATACGTCTGTACGCGAGATTTCCACACTCCTAAACACCCCTAGGTCCAATGTTTCCGATGAGATAGTGAAGTGGAAACGTGAAGGGACACGTACAGCACAAAAGCGTACAGGCCAATCTCGTCTGTTGACTGACAGACACCGCCGACAGTTGAAGAGTGTCGTAATGTGTAATAGGCAGACATCTATCCAAACCATCGCAAGGAATTCCAAACTGCATGAGGATCCACTGCAGGTACTGCGACAGTTAGGCGGGAAGTGAGAAAATTGGGTTTCATGGTCGAGCGGCTACTCATAAGCCACACATCATACCGGTAAATGCCAAACGACGCCTCGCTTGCTGTAAGGAGCGTAAAAATTGGACGATTGCACAGTGGAAAAGCGTTGTGCGGAGTGACGAATCACGATACACAATTTGGCGATCCGATGGCAGGGTCTGGGTATGGCGAATGCTCGGTGAACGTCACCTGCCAGCGTATGTAGTGCCAACAGTAAAATTCGGAGGCGGTGGTGTTATGGTGTGGTCGTGTTTTTCATGGAGGGGGCTTGCACAGATTGTTGTTTTGCTTGGCATTATCACTACACAGGACTACATTGATGTTTTATGCACCTTCTTGCTTCCCACTGTTGAAAAGCAATTCGGGAATTGCGATTGCATCTTTCAAGACGATCGAGCACCTGTTCATAATGCACGGCCTGTGGCGGAGTCGTTACACAACAATGACATCCCTCTACTTGACTGGCCTGCACGGAGTCCTGACCTGAATCCTATAGAACACATTTCGGATGTTTTGGAACGCTGACTTTCTGCCATGCCTCACCGACCGTCATCGATACCTCTCCTCAGAGCAGCACTCCGTGAAGAATGGGCTGCAGTTCCCCAAGAAAGCTTCCAGCGCCTGATTGAACGTATGCCAGCTAGAGTAGAAGCTGTCATCAAGGCTAAGAGTGGGCCAGCACCATACTGAATTCCAGCATTACCGATGGAGGGAGTCACGAACTTGCGAGTCATTTTCAGCCAGGTGTCCGGATACTTTTGATCACACAGTGTACTTACAACCATCGCGTCTCGCAGAGGAAACTACGGTTGTAAGTTGCAGAGGATAAGAGTGTTGAAGGTAAGTGGAAAAGCTAATTCTAATGTAACAAAAACATAAGAACGTGCGATCAGACTTAGTATCTAATACTTGACCTATAGAGTACTTTCAATAACGCGTTTAAAAGAATTGCAGAAACTGTATCTATAAACAATATTGAGAGTAACACCTTCAACCACCGTTCATCCTATGTGACTAGTATACTGTAAGGTATTCATCCCACTTTCAATTGTACACTTCCCCTGAGTAAATGAACGTCATAAACGTATGTCGGATTGAATACACTGCACTGACACCACAGTTGTCGCCGACAGAAGCGTAATATATTTCTGTCGATTGTATTGGTTGGCAAGTGAATGCAGTTATCAATTTCAGTACTACTTTGCAGCAGTCTTCATTTACCAGTTTCTTTTCAAAAAAATGGTTCAAATGGCTCTGAGCACTATGGGACTTAACTTCTGAGGTAATTAGTCCCCTAGAACTTAGAACTACTTAAACCTAACTAACCTAAGGACATCACGAACATCCATGCCCGAGGCAGGATTCGAACCTGTGACCATAGCGGTCGCGAGGCTCCAGACTGTAGCGCCTAGAACCGCTGGGCCACCCCGGCCGGCCCAATTTCTGTTCCAAACGTACACTCTATCCCTTGTCGACAATTAGAAAGACACTTTTTGAAAGTAGTTTCTGCATTGGTCCTAGCTTTGACACTAGGAATGATCTCATCAGGTAAGACTTCAGTTCAGTTGCCGACCGTGTGTCGGATGTTGCTGGTTGCAATGGACGAGCTTAATCCTTCGGCACTAGTGGTACGACCATACGGACAACATGTTAGTCGGACGCCCGCATCTCGTGGTCGTGCGGTAGCGTTCTCGCTTCCCACGCCCGGGTTCCCGGGTTCGATTCCCGGCGGGGTCAGGGATTTTCTGTGCCTCGCGATGGCTGGGTGTTGTGTGCTGTCCTTAGGTTAGTTAGGTTTAAGTAGTTCTTAGTTCTAGGGGACTGATGACCATAGATGTTAAGTCCCATAGCGCTCAGACCCATTTGAACCATTTTTGTTAGTCGGACGAATACGGCTCCACTGACGACCGGCCTAAACGCATCTCTTTAGTGCGACTGTGCAGCCGGGGGGGGGGGGGCATAATCCAGCATATAAATCAGACATATTCAGAGAGACTCCACAAGGAACAATTTGAAGACTTCCTGAATATGACTCGTATTTCAGTTACCTAAACATTAACGTTGTCTCTTTATTACTGTTATTCTTTCTTTATGTTCGTTTATGTTATTTGTAATAATGCTATTGGATAGATAAATAATTTGTCTGAAAGTTTCGCAACTAAGATCCTTGATCATCCCTGGCGTTTCTCGATAGCCATTATTTACTAAATCAAATGTGTCGTACTGGACGCTTCCTGACATTAAATACAGTAGAACATCTGAACAGTTTGCCAGAAGCGTTTGCCTTATTTATTAAACGATACCGAGGATATTTATCAGAATCGATCAGAAGTCAAGATGTGAAGCTAAATTCATGCTCTATGGAAAGCGTTTAAGCTGTATGTTAAGAGAGATAATGTCTTCCACTGAAAGCGTGTGACAGATGTCTTTAGTATCTTGCAACAGTCAGCGTCTTACATCATCCGGGATGTGGATGAGTTACACACTTTCCTTCTACCGATTAGATAAAAAAAATAATTTTATTTGCTCTCTAAATCCCTCACTCTTGACACGTAACATAACTTCGTATGAGTGATACTTTTTTTTTCCTCTCATGACCCTTCCCTCATATCCTCTCTAACGGCTCTTGGTATATAACTTGCGTAAAATATTGTCGTCCTTCAGTCCAGCTTTGTATGTAAGCAGTGTGTGTCATACAATACGAGTTTTCTGTTGGCTTTTGTCTTCGAAACTTCAGCCGAAGTTTTTTTTTTAATGTTTTGTCTGATGTTTCACCAGAATGAATAGCTATCACTGTCAAGAAATGGCTACAAATGGTCTCCATGTAGCCGAACATCCAGAACACCCAATCCATTCCATGTAAACACAGCCCACACCATTATGGACGCATCACCAGCTTGCACAGCGACTTGTTGGCAACTTGCATCCACGGTCTGCGCCACACTCGAACCCTACCATCGACTCTTACCAACTGAAATCAGGAACCTTCTGGCTAGGGCCCGGTTTTCCAGTCGTCTAGAGGCAAACCGACACGGTCACGAGCTCAGGAGCGGCGCTACAGGCGATGTTGTGCTGTTAGCTGCAGCGGATAGGCACTTGGTTCAGGGAGTGGCAACTGACCCTTAACATAGACAAATGTAATGTACTGCGAATACATAGAAAGAAGGATCCTTTATTGTAAGATTACATGATAGCGGAACAAACACTTCTGTAAAGTATCTGGGAGTATGCGTACGGGACGATTTGAAGTAGAATGATCATATCAAATTAATTGTTGGTTAGGCGGGTGCCAGGTTGAGATTCATTGGAAGAGTCCTTAGAAAATGTAGTCCATCAACAAAGGAGGTGGCTTACAAAATACTCGTTCGACCTATACTTGAGTAGTGCTCATCAGTGTGGGATCCGTATCACGTCGGGTTGACGGAGCAGATAGAGAAGATCCAAAGAAGAGCGGCGCGTTTCGTCACAGGGTTATTTTGGTAAGCGTAATAGCGTTACGGAGATGTTTAGCAAACTCATGTGGCAGACTCTGCAAGAGAGGCGCTCTGCATCGCGGTGTAGCTTGCTGTCCAGGTTTCGAGAGGGTGCGTTTCTGGATGAGGTATCGAATATATTGCTTCCCCCTACTTATACCTCCCGAGGAGATCACGAATGTAAAATTAGAGAGATTCGAGCGCGCACGGAGGCTTTCCGCCAGTCGTTCTTCCCCCGAACCATATGCGACTGGAACAGGAAAGGAAGGTAATGGCAGTGGCATGTAATGTTCCCTCCTCCACACACCGTTGAGTGGCTTGCGGAGTACAAATGTAGATGTAGATGTTAGCTACGGCACTCGCGTCGGTCGTCTACTGCCGTAGCCCATTAATGCCAAATTACGCAGTACTATCCTAACGGATTCGTTCGTCGTACGTCCCACACTGATGTCTGCGGTTGTTTCATGCACTGTTGTTTGCCTATTAGTAGTGACAACTTCACGCTAACGCCGCTGATCTCGGTCGTTAAGTAAAGGCCGTTGGCCACTGCGTAGTCCTTCGTGAGAGGTAATACCTGAAACGTGGTATTCACACTCTTGACACTGTGGATCTCGGAATATTGCATTCCCTAACGATTTCCAGAATGGAATGTTCCATGCGTCTAGCTCCAACTAGAATTCCACGTTCAGAGTCTGTTAATTCCCGTCGTTTGGTTATAATGCGTCGGAAACCTTTTTCCCTGAATATAAATAACAGCTTTTCCAGTGCACTGCCTTTTATACCTTACGTACGCGATACCACGGGGCATATCGCTGTCCCATGACTTCAGTCACCTCATTGTACGTACCTGGAAGTGTACCTGTTACGGTAACATCCGAGGTCCTCTCCCTAGTCATTAATGCTGCTGTTCTCCCTTGTTACCTGCAACGGTCGTTAACTGCAGCATAGAAATCCAGGATCCGTTTACCTTGATGCTGTCTCCTTCCCTGTTAAAATTATTGCGTGTTTCAGAATTTCAATGGCTTATCAGAACACACGGGCGTAGTAGCTCCATAATGTATTTACATGGAATACACTGGGTCCTCTGGTTTACAGCCATTCATTGGTTTCAGGAATTTGGGCGTCGACGAATTTTATATTTCATTACGCGATCGATTCCACAGCGCGTTTATGTTCGATGATCATAATATTAATGGATTGTCCGATCACTCCAACATAGACTTTTCCACAAATACACGCTATCCAGTATATACGCACATTTTAAGGGCAGTGCTTTACGAACGTTCTCTGCCTCATTTCTTTGCAGATACGCCGCTGATACATTATGTGGTGATGTTTGGAACCACCTTGGTGTGCGGTTCGGTCACCGATGGACTGGTCGCGGTACAGTTGTCCTGTGCCGTACTCAGTTTCCAGATATGACTCACATTTCCAGATATGACTCAGGCGGACTTGCTTTGAAACGTTCCCGTAAAGATCGTGTTTACCGATAGTTAAAGAAATGACGGGCTGTCCCCGACCATATAGCATAAAATTGCATCGATGATGTCGTGTAGCACAACAATGAAGTAGAGAATCGGTCAAAGAGAATATCCCAAATTTCATCTTCAATGGTTCGGGGAAACGATGGAAAACGAAAATCGAACCACTGTCCTCGCCCCAATCCAGTGACCACCGTCCTAGCCAATCCAGCGCCATCTCGCTCAGCGCGACGCGCCAAACACGTTCGTTAAGGCCATGGAAGCTTTTCTCCGGTCTCCTTAACTGTGAGACAGTACATCATATGTTGTACTTCATTCTGCTGAAGTAACAATTTTGTACTACATAAGCATCAATGCTCAGCGGTATTGGCCGGCCGGGGTGGCCGAGCGGTTAAAGGCGCTACAGTCTGGAACCGCACGACCGCTACGGTCGCAGGTTCGAATCCTGCCTCGGGCATGGATGTGTGTGATGTCCTTAGGTTAGTTAGATTTAAGTAGTTCTAAGTTCTAGGGGACTTATGGGCACAGCAGTTGAGTCCCATAGTACTCAGAGCCATTTGAACCATCGGTATTGTTTAAATTCATTTCAGGGGAATCGGTCCTGGAGACATGCTAGCGGTGTGCAGTGGACTCTCTTTGGCATCTCTGTCTGTCAAAAATTTTCATTTGTCACAAAATATTCAAAACGCTATTGCTGTATAAATCGTGGTGTTTGCTTAGTAGTGTATAGGGGACCTATATCAATATATTTTCCCTCAATTATTTCATTTTATTCTTTATGTTTATTAGTAAATTTCCGTACATATCTGTCAAAACGTAAAAGTTACAACGTATTTGTATATATGTCTGCTATAAGAGAGTCTGTTCTCTAATATCGCCTCTGAACAATCGAGTGGTAGGGCGGTGACTGGGAGAGTACTGTTGGGTGACGTGATGGCGTGGTTGGTGTGCTTGATCTCGTGTTTGAGGATGCGGGCTGATCATTTAAATTAATATGTACACTGTATCGCTGATAACTGCAAAAAGGCACTTATTAATACTGGGAGAACTGTGTGCTGCACTTTTTATTTGTGAATTACTAAGACAGTTTTCGCATGTACAACGGTCACAAATCGGTGGGTTACAGGTGGAACACTGCTTGTGGCGATATCAGGTTTGCACGTTTTATGGACTCTGCATTGATGTGAATAATCGTTGAACTGTGTCGCATTAGTCACAGAACTGAGACTGTATCGCGGCTGCCATGGAGTAGGACGTCATATAGACGAATATACAACGTCTATACTTCAGTGCTGCGTATTTCGAATTATTCCAGTCTCGAAGTGCAGTACCACGACATCAAGCTCACAAAGACAGCTGCGACAGTAAAGGGGTTCAAATGGTTCTGAGCACTATTGGACGTAACATCTATGGTCATCAGTCCCCTAGAACTTAGAACTACGTAAACCTAACTAACCTAAGGACATCACACAACACCCAGTCATCACGAGGCAGAGAAAATCCCTGACCTCGGCGGGAATCGAACCCGGGACCCGGGCGTAGGAAGCGAGAACGCTACCACACGACCACGAGCTGCGGACTGTAAAGGAGTCTTATCATTAGATGAAACAGATGTACAGCGGATCTTGAGATCTTATTTTCAACGCAATATTCCCAAACACCAGCATCATTGTCGCCACACTATCTCGTAATCCTGCAACGAGATGAAGTGCAGTCATAGCGGAGATTTTTGAAAAAGTCTGCCATAGAAAAACGGTTCTAAATTGCAAAAGTAATTTAGTACCCGAATTCGCTTTAAAATGAAATGTTGTTCTATCTGTCATATTGTAATTTGGCACTCTAAGGCAACATTGTCACTGCGACAGTACCAATACATAAATGTAGTGTTTGCTTCACAACCCTATCTACAATTTTTCGTTAATAAAATAATAGTCATAACTGCGCCCATTCATTTAGTGCATTGGTAATGTTTGTCAGATTCTGATTCGTCATGTAATAAATAAACACTTCATGAAATGTACCGATTTACAAACAGCCTGTAGTGATCGAGCGAGGTAGCGCAGTAGCACACTGGACTCGCATTCGGGAGGACGACAGTTCAAGCCCGCGTCCGGCCATCCTGATTTAGGTTCTCGATGATTTCCCTAAATCGCTTCAGGCAAAGGCCGGGATGGTTCCTTTGAAAAGGCACGGCCGACTTCCTTCCCATCGTTTGCTAATCCGATGGGACTGATGATCTCGCTGTTTGGTCCCCCTCCCCCGAAACGACCAACCAACCAACCTTACTATTTTTTACCGTTTTGTAAAATAATAATCGCAACTGTTCCAATTAATTCAGAGCATTTGTGATGTTTCGCAGATTCTGATTTCTCACGTAATAAATAAATAACTTTGTGGAACGAACAGATTTATAAACCTCCATTATACGGTATGCGTGCGAAACTATCATAATTGTGCTTTATTCTGACAGACCGAGGACCGTAGCCCGCGATGTATTAGAATTTGACAACTGGTGTACAAGTGTTTGCAGTTGGTTTGTTTATAATATTCCTCGAACTGGATGGACTGCTCAAGCTAGTGTATTTCGAGTAATAGAGCGAATTTCTGGGTGCATGCACACTTGTCATTCAACAACGCTGATGCTGTATATGTGTGGCATCTATTTTAATACCACAGAATGACGTTTCTTTAATTTTCTTGATCCTAGTTTTTACATGTTTGAGTAATGATTCACAGCGAGTTTATGATTGCAGTTTTATTTGCTTGTGAGTTGCACAGTAAATTTCATTTCATTTTCACCTTAGAATCCCACATACAGAATTAATAACTCTTGAGTAACACACTTAAGTTCCATCATTGCAACATTACGAGATTAGGTCACGAACTGATTACAAGGTCATTTACACTATTTAGATTTAGGTCGACCATTCCCTTCTGGTACAGTACTTTATTGATATCAAGTAGCATTCTCATTGTCTCGGAGACATAGCCAATATATACCACAACATTGAATTTTCCAGTGCTGATCCACTGGGCACCATGTAAAACACCGATAATTGATCCCTCTAAAGCTACTTGATACAACTTCATAATTATAGAAAAAAGTGCTAAATTGTGGGTGTTCTGCAGTATTAATTTGTTTTGTTGATCTGTTTTCGAATTACAAGGCTATCAACAGACTGTAACTATGGACATCAAAGAGGATACTGTAGTCGTGAACACATTTGAAAAATATATTACACAAAAACAATGACGTCTAAAAACAGAGTAAAAGTCATCTCTCACAGTGAAGTGGCAACGTAATTGAAAATATTAAAACCAAACTGGGCCGGCCAGTGCGGCCGAGCGGTTGTAGGCGCTTCATTCCGGAATCGCGCGACCGCTACGGTCACAGGTTCGAATCCTGTCTCGGGCATGGATGTGTGTGATGTCCTTAGGTTAGTTAGGTTTAAGTAGTTCTAAGTTCTAGGGCACTGATGACCTCAGCTGTTAAGTCCCATAGTGCTCCGAGTCATTTGAACCATTTGAAAACCAAACTGTAAGCAAACGTAAAGGGAAGATACCAGAAAAAATTAAGAGTAGATGCTGAGAAAAAAACTGAGTGCTGCACTGGTGCTAAGATGGGTAGAAGAGGAAGAGAACTTGTGACTGAGTTAGCCCCTCTTTTAACCATAATCTACTGTAGGTGGTGTCTATTGTAGGTCTCCCGAACAAAAAACCGTGCCCATTACTTGAAAAGAAGCAAAAGGCACTCCCGCCTAGATGAAGGGTAGCAAAAGTGGCCCACGAAACTTTCGTTCAATATTTTTGAAATCCACTGTAGAATCATAGAGCAGATTCTGAGCTCAAAATTGATGAGGTATCTCGAACAGAATAATCGCCTTCGTGCCAAGCAGTATGGATTCCGAAGACATCGATCAAGGGAAACCCAACACACACTTTCCTCACATGACATACTGACAGCCATGGATCAAGGCTGTGAGATAGACGTGGTACTTCTCGATTTCCGAAAAGCGTGTGACTCCGTTGCACATCTACGCTCATTATCAAAAGTGGATCGTATGGAATGTCAAGCAAAATTTGTGACTAAATAAAAGATTTTTTTGGAGGACACCGCATATTGCTACTCCTGATGTTAATGATGTATATTAATGACTTTGCAGACAATATTAATGGTAAAATCAGACTTCTCGCAGATTTTTCAGGTATCTATAATGAATTACTGTATGAAAAAAGCTGCACAAAGATACAGTTAGATATAGATAAGATTTCAAGGTAATATGTAAAAATCGTAGTGTCCTGTGACTTCAATATCAACGACTCACAGCTGGAATCGGTCAGCTCTACAGTTTTTGAGTGTAACAAGTTGTAGGGATATGAAAAGGAACGATCACTTGGAAAGCAGGTGGAATACTTCAGTTTATAGGTAAAATGCTAGGGAAATGTAATCTGTCCACAAAGAAGATTGGTTACAAATCACTCACTAGAATGTTACTCAAGTGTGAGGGCCCCTTACTAAACAATAAACGTTTACAGAGAAGGGCTGCGCGAATGGTAACAGGTTTGTTTGACCCGTGGGAGAGTGTCATAAGGATACTAAAGGACTTGAATTTGCAGACTCTTGGAGATAGATGCGAACTATCCTTAGAAAGCCTATTTACGAAGTTTCAGGAATCGTCTTTAAATGATGAGTCAAGAAATATACTACATTTTCTACGTATTTCTCGCGTAGGCCAAGATTAGATTAATGACGGCAAGCACGAAGGCATTTAAACAATCATCTTTCTCGCGCCCCATAAGTGAATGGAACGCCGGAAATCCTTAGTCACAGTGGTTTGCAGATTTTTTTGTCCTTGCAAGTCGAAAATCGATTAACTACATTATTCGATACTATGGAACCTTCACACTGTTGTGCTTTTGATTTATAAATATAAAAAATCCTTGTCAGAAAGATTGGTAGATATGGAAAACCATGTAAAGTTAATGGCGTTTGAGGATTTGGAGGGAGTGATTTTGTGGAACGTAAACGCATCTACACATACATCTACGTGATTACTCTGCTATTCGTAATAAAGTGCTTGGCAGAGGGTTCAATGAACCACCTTCAAGCTGCCTATCTACCGTTCCACTCTCGAATGGCATGCGGGAAAAACGAGCAATTTAACTTTTCTGTTCGAGCCCTGATTTCTCTTATTTTATCGTGATGATCATGTCTCCCTATTTAAGTGGGTGCCAACAGAATGTTTTCTCAATCGGAGGAGAAAACTAGTGACTGAAATTTAATGAGAAGATCCCGTCGCAACGAAAACGCCTTTGTTTTAATGATTTCCATTCCAATTTACGTATCATGGCTGTGACACTATCTCCTGTATTTCGCGATAATACAAAACGAGCTGCCCTTCTTTGTACTTTTTCTATGTCATCCGTCAGTCCCACCTAATGCGGATCCCACACCGCACAGCAATTCTTCAGAATAGGGCGGACAAGCGTGGTGTAAGCAGTCTCTTTAGTAGACCTGTTGCACCTTCTAAATGTTCTGCCAATGAATCGCAGTCTTTAGTTTGCTCTACCCACAATATTATCAATGTGATCGTTCCAATTTGTAATTGTGATCCCTAAGTGTTTAGCTGAATTTACAGCCTTCAGATTAGTATGACTTATCGCGTAATCGAAATTTAGCTGATTTCTTTTAGTACTCATGTGAATAACTTCACACTTTTCTTTATTCAGGGTCAATTGCCACTTTTCGCACCATACAGATATCTTATCTGAATCATTTTGTAAGTCGTTTTGATCATCGTAAAACTGCAGCTTCAGTAAATTGTGGGGTCTCTGATGAATGGTTAGCACGTGGCCTTTCGATGATAATTTAGGGTCAAGAGCTACTCTGAGGTATTTTGGTAGGTTAGTTAGCTGGTTATATACGAAAAATGTGAACGGTGAAATAGAAATCTATGTGGAGGATGTATCTGCATGTGGCCTGTCCTACAATAACTATCTAGATATTAGAAAGATGTATTCTGAACAACGACTGGTTTTATCATAAATTAAAGTGTGGGGTACAATGAAGTATTCGGGGAACGTAGTATCCATTTGTATCTGTAATTGTTGGCTCGAGTGAAGAAAGAGCTATATCAGAAGAGGTTTTTTTTAACTGTAGACATTAAAAACATCATGATGATATCTGACAAGCTTCCACAGGTAAACATTTGGACTGTGGTCACGCAAGAAATCTCCTGAATGTTTCATAAGATGATGATGATGATGATATGCTGATGATGAAGATGACGATGATGATGTTTGGTTTGTGGGGCGCTCAACTTGCTCAGCCCAATCTCGCCACTTTCGTGAATGATGATGAAATGACGAGGACAACACAAACACCCAGTTATCTCGAGGCAGGTGAGTTTCGTAAGAAATGCGATGGACTATTGATTCTGCGTGTTCGCCCACAGGTAGCACTGGCAACGAGCTACAGCGCTCTGCCCAGCGTTATCTCTGATTCTCGAGGGAAAGTCCCTCCCACCACGCTTCTCCACTCCTAGTGACAGAAGTGATTAACGAATTGTTAGTTCCCACCAGTACAGTCTGCCGCTTGTAACTGACCTAGCGGATGCAACGTGTGGACGTATTTGCAGATTTTCGCTCTAATCAGTGTCATTGATCAATCCATGTGAATCCGTTTTTTCGCTGGAGGAGCCAAGTTTCTTACTCTTCTGCTGCGTACAGAGCCTGAAGATTGAGACTGGTATGCGTCTAACGCGTTAACGGCAGTAATAAGTGGATTGCTGCAGTAATACGATAACTGCCATGTGCAAAACGCACGAAGAGTGTAATAACTCGAGAGGAAAAGCAGTAGTGATGCATTGCTTGCATGGTTTCTGTGTTGACCACAACTCTAAGACGAATATACACGAATTTAGTGCCTACTGTTTATTAATTAGAAAAACTGTGAAAGGGTACCTATGGACGTAGTGTGTGTTGCATTCTTTCAGCATCAAGGTTAACCGATTCTGCAATCTCTTCGTCTATTTCTAAATTTAGAGCATGCTTATTTCGTTGCTACTTCATTACTCCCTTCATAATGTTTTTTTTTTTCCCTGGTCGGTGGTATCCGTTATCACATAATTTTCTTGATAAATCTGCGGAAATTGTTCGAACTCCACTGCCGGTAGACTAATTCATGTATATAATAGTTTGCTGTTAGTGATATGTAGTTCTGATCGGACTTCATTTTGGTACCCTTTTCAGAATGTTTTTATGATAGTCTGATAAGGAATCTGAGCATTTTATGTTTCCTAGTCTTTTTTTATATCGGTGGAATCTAACAACCCTTTTTTTCTGGTTACATACTGGCAGCTGAGCAGTTAAGTACGAGACTCGTGTGCTGGTCATGCCTCTCACTATTGACAATGTTTTGGCTTTGCGAAAAATGCCACTTTCTGCCTTGGCTCGTCTTTCGTGTTAAACCGTTGGTCCTACATGGGTACATCAATTGAAAATTCAGAGCAAGGCAAGGTATAGCCACCTCGAATAAGACCGTGTTTTGTAACTAACGAGACTGCTACGGTCGCAGGTTCGAATCCTGCCTCGGGCATGGATGTGTGTGATGTCCTTAGGTTAGTTAGGTTTAAGTAGTTCTAAGTTCTAGGGGACTGATGACCACAGAAGTTAAGTCCCATAGTGCTCAGAGCCATTTGAACCATTTTTTTGTAACTAACGAAAAACGTTCGTTCCTATTTTACTGCTTTAGTTTATATATACCATACAGTGTAGAAAACTCTTGGCACAGGGATTTGAGTGTAGCCACGTTATCATTATAAACAAGGCCTTGTCATTGTCACGGAAAGCATTAGCTTTTGCGTTATGTGTGTCATTTATTATCTCCAAAACAGCGCTTAATATTGCGAATTGTTTCACTCCAAAATATTGACTGTGAATAGTGTACACAGAGTCAACGTATTTAAAGAACGGCGTCATTGAACCACCAAGAGTAATTACATTTACCCACATACAACGAGTTCAGCAGGTGGTGATTTTCAAGTCACGGATTAACACTACACCAAGCTAGAGGCGTCAAAAACGTAAGTGTTTCATTGCTGCGTCCGTCACATGCCTATGAGACTGTAGATGTACGTGTAACAGATGCTGCAGCTCAAAACAATTTCGTATTAACGCGATGTAACCTTCTTTTACCTTGATGTGATGTTAGTTTGTGACTAGAATATGGTCGTTTGTCCGGAACTATCTTTCTGTGAATAAGTACGCAACATCTTTTGGTGGATCCATGATATCATTCTTTAAATATTGTATTCCATTAAGCGATTTCTTTTTCTTTTTTCTTTTTTTTTTTATCTCGCGGTACCATTTTAAGCTGGTCATAAATCTGTCGAGCTATGACAATTACGTTCTTTTTGTGCACAAACTTATGGCTGAGTGATGTTCTTTTGACAGGCGGCACAAAAAGTAACAGTAATGTCTGTCACGTTCCCCGAGTTGGATCTTACAGTTAGTAATAGATATAAAATAACCAGGAAACAGATAATTTATTACTACGTACTACTAGTTAACAATAAAAGTGTCAGTTTGTGTTAGTGAAAAGTGTGATTCGGACCAGGAAATCTTACGATTTATTTGTGTCATGGCAGACTATTTTACCTTATCACGATTTACTGCAGGGATTTCCCAGATTGATAGTGTCTTTGAGAAACACATTTTGCAAAGGAAAACCATAAACCCATGGCACAACTGCATATCTGTCATGTACGAGGCGACCTAAAAGTGTAGGTTCCACATTATTATGGCAGAAGAAGAAACTCCTGACATTGTCGGTTGTCGGTTGGAGGGCGATCAATTAATTCCATGTAAAGAAAACTTCCGATATGAACTTTTTTATTGCCTTGACGGCGTTATGTACATTGGATTAATTAATAATTTCGGCAGGACTAAGCTTCCATCTTCTGATCCACAGAGCACAGGTTATGAAGACATGCTCCACAATAAACTATGCGTTTGTATTTGTACCATCGTAACGGACTAGTAATAAAAAGAGAGTAGGACATTAAAAAAATATAGCTATGTCTTCATGGCAAGACAGAGTCATAGAAGTGTGGCACACATCAAGAAGTGCCGTATGTGTGTCGGTTGGTTGTAGGCTACTACGAATAGCTTTGGAGAAAGTTTCAAGCTGCCACTCCGTTTCATTCACGCACTTCGTGTGATGCACCTGTTACACGTATCGCAGTAGAACTGTGTTTGTACGAAACCCGGAACATGTACCCTCTTCTGACACTGCGCCGCTGTTGTTTCGCAATGGTCTCAGAGTAGGACGACATGCGAAACTCACTTTTTGTAGCCCTCTTTTATGTGTCCGCCTGATGAGTAAGAGGAAAACTTCAAAGCACTGATAAAAGGGGACGTCCCATTTTTAAGAGTGCTGACTATCGAGGAAAATATTTCGATTTGCCGAATGGGTTGCTAAACCACAGGTTGGAAAAATACAAAATATGAAGAAGACCCTCGAACCTCAGAACATTTCTTCGTTAAAAACTTGATGAGATGGAGAAGCTGGTAAGAGACACCTATATTATATCTGGCGAGGCGCCAGAGCCGACGCGATAAGAGATAGGGCTCGAGTTTGGTCTGGAGATAAGAAGGCCTTAAAACAAGTGGAGACAATTCCTCTTCGAGATAACGCCGTCATTCGGAGAAGTGATGAAATATTCCACCGGACAGGAGATAGGTTTATCTAAATAGCTGCTTTTCTACTGTATCTACGGGTATTCACCTAGATAGACGAGCGAGTGATTGATTTAGAGACACCTTCCTAGTAGCGTGTAGGACCCCAATCGCCCTGATGGCGGCGCAGACGCGTTGTCAGATGGCCTGAAGGTGAAGGACTGAAAGCGTTGGAGAGCTATCGACATTCATGAACGATAAGATTCTGCCCAAAACCTGAGGAGATTTGTCGGGGATGGTTCCAAGGCATTCGATAAATGGCACCTTGGAATCCTGGCAATGGCAAGAAGGACGATTCTGAAGAAGAGAGATTTGTTAACATCAAGAACAGATTTAAGTGTCAGGAAGTCTTTTTTGGAAGTATTTCTGTGGAGTGTCGCCATGTATGGAAGTGAAACATGGCCGACAAACAGTTAAGACACGAAGAGAACAGATGCTTTTGAAATGTGTGGCTACAGAAGAATGCTGAAGATTAGATGGGTATATCACGTAACTAATGAAGGGGTACTGAGCAGAAACGGGGAGATAAAAATATTTGTGGCACAATCTGATTAGAAGAACTGATAGGTTGGTAGGAAGTATTCTGAGACATCAAAGGTATCACGAATTTACTACTGGAGGGAAGCGTGGCGGGTAAAAATCGTAGAGGGAGTCCAAGAGGTGGATACAGTACGCAGATTCAGAAGGATGTAGGTTGCAGTAGTTACTCTGAGATGAAGAGGCTTGCACAGGATAAATAAAGTAGCATGGAGACCTGCATTAAATCAGTCTTTGGTCTGAAGTCCACAACAACAACAAAAACAACAACAGACTTCCTTACTAGGAATGAGGCCATGTGATGTGGAAAGGGAAGGGGGCACTCAACCCACGTAAGTCTACAGGCTTTCGTGGTCGTTGTCATTCTACGTAAAATCTTCTAGGTTGTAAGGCCGCATTATGTTCCGCTTCCATTCTTCTAATCAGATTGTGCCACAAATATTTTTTCCCCCGTTTGTGCTCAGTACCTCCTCATTAGTTACGTGATATACCCATCTAATCTTCAGCATTCTTCTGTAGCCCCACATTTCAAAAGCATCTGTTCTCTTCCTCACGACTGACATTTCGATCCTACTTTTGGAATCTTCGTCAGGATCCTTTGTATTGAGCTAGCTGTGAACACAACAACTTGCTGAAGAAGATCAGAGTAGAGGGATCGAAATATTGATCGCGATGAAGAAACTGGAAGGGAATATGACGTAGTCCAACAACCTAGAAGATTTTACCTAATACCCTCATTTTCGTTGAGTTTCTGAAACCATTCTGCTACATTCTGAGACCGACAGGGTAGTGCATTAACTTTCTGAAGGTACAAGCTCGAGACGGGTGCTGCAGGCCAACAAATAGATGCAATATGATACAACAGTAGGTTCCTCAGACGGATCTCAGGATTCTATCCTCAATTGATAGTTGTCTTATTATTTTTCCTCTCTCCCCTGCCCCCCCCCCCCCACCCCCCACCCCCCAAATTCAAACATAACTTACTGTCACACGCAACTTTTAATTAGTCACACATGCCTAAGACTTTAGTACTGATACTAATGATACATACAAAAAACGGCTGCGCGGGGTAGCCGTGCGGTCTAAGGGCGTCATGTCACGGTTCACGCGGCTTCCCCCGTCGGAGGTTCGAGTCCTCCCTCGGGCATGGGTGTGTGTGTTGTCCTTAGTGTAAGTTAAAGTAGTGTGTAATCCTAGGGACCGATGACCTCAGCAGTTTGGTCACATAGTCCTTACCACAAATTTCCAATATAAAATACCTTGCCTGACAAAAGAAGTGAGGCAGCGAGAAGTGGACGAGAAAAGTAAATAAAATTTTGCAGGGTGAGGTGCTATGTGATGCTGTTACCGTGGTCACTAACTCCAGTCAAATTTACAAAGAACATGGTAATATGTGCCCAACAATAAGTACGACTCTACACCCCGTCCGACGTGCTTTGTGTACCTTATTTGGCTTGGTAACAACACTAAACACGAACAATAGAATAAACGTTGGTGGCCATTCTACCTGTCACATAGGATTCTGATGGCCTCACCGTTTAGCGCACTAAAACGGTAATCGTCATAATCACACCTGCAACAGAGACAGTTGTAATTCTAACCGTTTAAATACCACCTGATAATGTATACGTGCACAAAGTTTGGTTGACATCCGACCATGTCTTCTGGTGCTTCACCTTTTTTTTGTTAGATATTTTAATACCACAATGATTACTTGTTTAAATTAGTGCTTACTACAGCGCTTTCTCATAAGTACCAAGAAGTTGAAATTCGGTGAAAAGCATTTCGTCAAAATTTGAAAAGTACCTATGCGACGCAAGTGACTTAATAACTAAAACAGCAACGAACTAACACAAATTTGACTGCGTCGTAATTTGCGTGGCATGAAATCAAAATATCGTGTGCAGTGCCAACAGAAAAGTAAAGAGGAGGTGGTGTTACGATGTGCGGACGTTATTCGTGGTTAGGCTGTGGTCCCCTTATTGCGCTTAAGAAAACGCTAAACGCGGAAGGATATGAACGCATTTTCTAATTGTTGTGTACTGCGTACAGTAGGGAACAGTTCGGAGATGATGGCTGTATTAGAGTGAAGTGAGAATGCACCCTGTAATAAAGCACCATGTGTGACGTAATGGGTTGTGGACAATTACATTCAAGAAATGGACTCGCCTGCCACTAGTCCCAATCTAATCCAGTGGAACTCCTTTGGAATGAGTTAAAACCTCTGATACGCTCGAGACTTCAGCGACCCGCATCACTACCTTCCCTGGTTTCGGCTCTTGAGCAAAAATGTGCTGCCACCCCCCCACAGCCATTCAGGCGTCTCATTAAAAGTGTCCCAGCAGAGTTCAAGTCTTGATAAAGGTGACGGGTGAACATATCCCATCTTAACGTCTTTACTAATAGGTGCCCAGATGCATTTGGCCAGTCTGTGTGCATCATAGGTGCAGAGGAACTTCTCTCTTATGCGGCATGTGTTCACCGGAAAAGGCAGAAGAGAGAAACAAAAATGTCATTGAAAACTATGCCTGAAAGGGTTGCAGGAACTAACCAGGAGCAGACGCCTTAGCTCCTGGTGAGTCCATCGGTTTGTGTGACAGTGGCCCATGAAGTCTTCTCCTTCCTGACTTGTCCAGAGCTGCGATGTTTGTACATGCTGCTGATTCTGGTGGCTCCTGAACAAAAAAGTTTCGTGGACCTTGAGCGTACAGCTGGGGAGATTCACCAGTTGCAGGAACTGCTAACTATTCCAGACGCTCGGTAAAGAACATAAAGAAGAAAAACGGGGAAATACAGCTACAAGTACTTGCAGTGCTTTATTACTTCAGAAAGAAGCAGAAGAAGTAGAATATATTTTTATTTTTATGTAGTATTTCGGAACAGGCTACAGGGAACTGACACACAATTCCTACGTGATACACCTTTATTTTATACTGTCAGTATCGTAGGAAGCAATGTTGTCATCTATGGTACATTTTACCACTTTTTTGTTTACCACAGAGCATTCTCAGTCTTATGTTGCTTCGTTTGGTCCTTTGTTTACATGAATTTTCTTTTTTTATGCTCTATTGAGAAACTATTGACATTGAACGTCTACATGTGTCTAATTATTGGTCGTACTGACATTGTAAGATAACATTAATATGCTGATGAATATTTAAACTAGCCCCCGGACTAAGTATCCCTTTTAATGTAGTTATTTGATTGTAAATGTACCGTACAGGAAAGAAACTGTTGACCAGAAGAGTGTCGCGTTCCTCTGGCGGTCACGTAAAAGGCACATGTTTTGTTGTTGTCGTCAGCCCCTAAGGGCTGTTCACGTGATCGCGGCGTGCGGCGTTAAGTGGAGACCTGCCCGGCAGAGGGGGCCCCAGCCAGAGCAGAGGGAGCGGCGTCGCCGGGCGAGCCGGTCCGTAGCACTGGAGGAATCGCCGATGGATGACGTGGAAATGCATGAAAAACATAGGTAAAATTAAAATTGGGGTAGAATATCGAGGGCGTAAGAAATATGTGAGTATTGCACGTAAGATAATGAGCAAGTTCTGTTCGATAAAGTGTAGAAAATGAGAAATCGATGTCGTTTAATCGGTATTAGTTCTGTATATTTACAGTTGGTGCCGCCAAAAAGTGGAAATAATAATCGATACAGTGGGCAGAGGAAAGGTGCGCACAGGGCAAATATCCGAATCTACTGTTTCTCCTACTTGTAGGCGTGGTGTGGCAGCCCTGCACCCTCATTTGAGAGCTTGTGTGGTGGAAGAATCAGGCGTGTTTTGTTAGTAGTTTGCGCTTTGAAGTTTTCGACAGGTGATGTCACAGTGTTTTGGAATTTTCGGATGTAATGCCATATATGGCAGCTGATACCAGAAGCTCAGAAACCAGTGTCATGAGGTAAAGATCCTACAAACTGCATGCATACCTTTGCCCCAAAACGTTTATCTTTTGTTTATTCGGTTTGATCACTAAATGCATAGATTTATTTACATTATTAATGGACATTAATTTATTGTTCGCTGTTTCACATCGAGTGATTAAGTATTAATAAGACTAGTTCAGCTTCATCTTACAGAAACTACGAGATCGCTGAGTCGAGCATCAATGTCACCTGAAATACAGCATCTGGATTAACCAGCGACGGCAGAGCACAACCTGTAAAATCAGCACAACATTTTCTCTTAACTAACGAGAATAATTGCTTACGCTTGGAAGTACTGGTTCTCTGTGATCAGAGAAGCTGTTGAAATCAGAGTTTGTGAGAACGATTTCAACAGAGACACTGGCTATGGATTTAGTATTGCATGGAAACGTGCACTAGACAAGGAAAAGACGGAAAAGACACAGAGGAACACTTCTCGCAGTTAACCACCTCATACGATGGACTGCGCTGCAATCAGCGATAGGTAGAGAGCGCAAGCAAAAATTTTTGAACGTAGAGCGCACCACCACTGTACGCGCTATCATGACGTAATCCAGCCAGTCAGATGCCGTTCTTTGGATATACTAGACGGAACCTTGTCTGTTCACAACAGTCATGTTTGGTCCCTGACGAATATGCCTGAAGATATAATCGAAAGCTTAGAATTTTATCCGAATTTGACTCAACAAGCGAACCGAGAAATTTTTATTCGACATCACATTATGTTAAACGATAAATCACGGCTCTCCACCACTACCACTGTCAACGTTCGTCGGGCAGTATAGCAGAGACCTGATAAACGTCCCATTCTACTGATTTGGGCAGTCTTTCCTTCCGATTTATTCACAGCATTATGTTGTGGGGAGCCATCGGCTATGATTTCAGGTCATGGCTAGTGGTCACTGAAGGAACTCTATTGGCACAATCGTATGCCAAGGACATAATACGTCCTCATGCATTACGACTCATGTGACAGAACTGTGGTGACATTTTTAACAGGGCAGTTCTCGTACACACATGGCACATTTCTCTATGAATCTATGCGTGACATTGAGGTATTCCTGTGTCCAGTAGGATCACCAGATCTGTCCCTGACAGAACATGTGTGGCATCAGCTCATACGTCGTCTTTGCCCGGTGTCAGAATCCAGGATGTGAAGAACTTGTTGCAACACTCGCCAGCCAGCGGAGGGTACATCGGGTTAATGAGAGCCTTGCCAACAGTATCATTGCTCTCACTCAGGCCGTAAGGTGTGGAGGTTCAACAGTATACTGATAAGTGGACTCATAGTGCCAAGTGTTCTGTAAATTTGACTATACGAGGTGCATTCAAGTTCTAAGGCCTCCGATTTTTTTTCTCCAGACTGGAAAGAGATAGAAACATGCGCATTGTTTTAAAATGAGGCTGCGTTCATTGTCAATATGTCCCAGAGATGGCAGCACCGTACGGCAGATGGAATTTTACCGCCAGCGGCGAGAATGAGAACTGTTTTAAATACTTAAAATGGCGACGTTTTCCTTGCTTGAACAGCATACAGTCATTCGTTTTCCGAATTTGCGTGGTGTGAAACCAATTGAAATTCATCGACAGTTGAAGGAGACATGTGGTGATGGAGTTATGGATGTGTCGAAAGTGCATTCGTAGGTGCGACAGTTTAATGAAGGCAGAACATCGTGTGACAACAAACCGAAACAACCTCGGGCTCGCACAAGCCGGTCTGACGACATGATCGAGAAAGTGGAGAGAATTGTTTTGGGGGATCGCCGAATGACTGTTGAACAGATCGCCTCCAGAGTTGGCATTTCTGTGGGTTCTGTGCACACAACCCTGCATGACGACCTGAAAATGCGAAAAGTGTCATCCAGGTAGGTGACACGAATGCTGACGGACGACCGCATGGCTGCCCGTGTGGCATGTTGCCAAGCAATGTTGACGCGCAACGACAGCACGAATGGGACTTCCTTTTCGTCGGTTGTGACAATGGAAGAGACGTGGATGCCATTTCTCAATCCAGAAACAAAGCGCCAGTCAGCTCAATGGAAGCACACAGATTCACCGCCACCAAAAAAATTTCGGGTAACCGCCAGTGCTGAAAAAATGATGGTGTCCATGTTCTGGGACAGCGAGGGCGTAATCCTTACCCATTGCGTTCCAAAGGGCACTATGGTAACAGGTGCATCCTACGAAAATGTTTTGAAGAACAAATTCCTTCCTGCACTGCAACAAAAACGTCCGGGAAAGGCTGTGCGTGTGCTGTTTCACCAAGACAACGCACCCGTACATCGAACTAACGTTACGCAACAGTTTCTTCGTGATAACAACTTTGAAGTGATTCCTCATGCCCCCTACTCACCTGACCTGGCTCCTAGTGACTTTTGGCTTTTTCCAACAATGAAGGACACTCTCCGTGGCCGCACATTCACCAGCCGTGCTGCTATTGCCTCAGCGGTTTTCCAGTGGTCAAAACAGACTCCTAAAGAAGCCTTCGCCGCTGCCATGGAATCATGGCGTCAGCGTTGTGAAAAATGTGTACGTCTGCAGGGCTAATACGTCGAGAAGTAACGCCAGTTTCATCGATTTTGGGTGAGTAGTTAATTAGAAAAAAAATCGGAGGCCTTAGAACTTGAATGCCCCTCGTATTTGTAATGAATGAAGTAACACCACATACCGTCTGAACCAGTGGTTTCATTTCGCTTCCTTCTTTCTCCTTTTTGTCAGGCAGTATATATTACGATCGTAAATCATGTTTATTGGTTAATCAGTGAGATGTAGTGTAATGACACTGGAACGCAACAATTCTAAATTCTTGCGAAATAAGAAGCAGTGACCTTGAGCAATTACCATCAAGAATGTACAGCTGAGCACTTCCAAATTGTGTGGGAAACGGAGTGATATGAGAGTCATACCCATTAGCAAACTGCCGTTTGACTTCGATTCCTGTTGTTACAGCTAATGAATCATTGTGGTATGTCATTCGGCAGAGGTGTCTACTGACATTGTACTGTCCGTTTTCATGACAGTACGGCGCAGGATGAGCAACGCGCACAATATCGGCATCTTTAATGATGATCAGGATATGGGTGCTCGATGCATGGGACACTGATTCTTGCAGGTATTGTTCTTTTTACGTGCCAGTGTTTTAATGGTTTGCCAGGAGTACCTCGGTTCAGGCAAAAAGTCTACGGCCATGGACACCAGCCATGGGAGGATCACCGTTAACTCTCGTGGACTGTAATAAGGAATAGACAGGGCAGTCACTCGTCAGTTCATTGCTGCTCAACAGGTGCGATATCTTACCATGCTTTAATATCGGTAGTATTACTGAAGTTTAGAAGGGCTACAGACACTGTGCCTGGGGAGTCACGACGCGTTTGTTTGGCATCAGTAACAACTTCCTCAACTGGCCGATACATGTCTTCAGAAATGAGAGAAGTGACTTGGCCTGATGCTTTTACCTGCCTGAAGCAAACTGTGCAAAATTTCGCTATAGGAAGGATATGAAATATGCTACTAGTTCATCTCCTACAATGATGAAAGAAACAGCTGTCTTTCTGTTGCGTATTGGTGAACTTTTAAATTATTGTGACGACATTTTAAACAAAATACAACTGGTGGATATGTAAAGGGAGGAAGTCCAGCAACGGACAATTCTTCGTAATTTTGAGTTTCACAGTCGCTCTTATTTCATAACATTTTCAAGGACAGCGACTGTACAAAATATTTTTAATAAAAAGTATTCCCTGCAGTTTGGCGACAGGTACAAGTTGGTACTACACAATGGCTCCGATCACTAGCTCCTCACTTCATCTGGAGTTTTGATCTGTCGATGATCTTATAGACCAAAACAGGTAACCAGATTTAAAAATTAAAAAAAATTTCGATCTGGATTGTTTTTTAACAAAAATGATGAGTCTATATGTGTTTGAAATGTCTACCTCTTTATATGATGTAATCTGACTGCGGAATGAAATGTTGGCTCAAAAAATGGTTCAAATGGCTCTAAGCACTATGGGACTTAACATCTGAGGTCATCAGTCCCCTAGACTTAGAACTACTTAACCATAACTAACCTAAGGACATCACACACACCCATGACCGAGGCAGGATTCGAACCTGCAACCGTAGCAGCAGCGCGGTTCCGGACTGAAGCACCTAGAACCGCTATGCCACAGTGGCCGGTGAAATGTTGGTGAAAGTGTCTGCAACTTGCAGTTTTTACCCATGAGCACCAAATTACACAGTCTTCATATTCAAACAGTCTTACGACCCATCTTGTACATTTGATGAAGCGTCTTCTGAGTAACCGAAAAATATACTTTCTTTTACGTGGAATATAGCGGTGAGCACTGGTTGGGTGCGTCGTTGCTTTTTTTATTTATGATCAGTAGGAAAATGATTAAATGAAAGTTCAGTAGGAAAATGATTAAATGAAAGTAGAGACCCAAAGTCATTCGTTTTGGATTAGGGTAGGCTGAGGCCAAAGGTGCATACTTAATGCTTTTCTACTTTTCCATTCCACTGACAATGAACATTTTACGCAATATTCCTAGGATCATACTTTACACGGCACGACAAGTTTTAGACTTTTTGTATGATGTATTAAAGTTATATTTCACAAAATGTTACAAACGAAGAAACTAGACATCTAGGGTAATCATCTTATTGTTACAGGACAAAATTCAACACAAAAAAAATTATTATAACAGACTACAGGAGAATTACAGTATTTGCCAATTACTGGCATTATTAACTTGTATAATGTTGTACTGTATCAAAATCAACACCATCATCACAATCATCATCATCATCATCATCACTGTTCCCATCGTTTTGATCGCGTTCAACATCGAAACATGACATAACGTATCACTAATTTAAATACAAAATATTTTAAAACAAGAAAACACATTGTAATATTATTATTTGGCCTTTTCTTGCCACACTTTTCTGCAGTTTTCCCAGTACACTCGATTCCTGCTTCGTCTTCATTATAGACTCGATGGGATGGAAAATTACGGTTAGACTACAAAGTTTCCAAGTTGCTGGAAAAAAGTCCCGTTACCCTCCAGATGGAGGATTTTCTCCTGTGGCTTAAACTCAAATTATGATGAGCGATCAATGAGCGAACCCACTTTAAACGGGTGGCTTGCACCACTACTTTCCGCAAATAATGTACTAAATATCGGAAGGATTTAAACGTAAGGCCATAGAACATACAATCCAGACTGACACAGTGTACCACCAATTCTGTTTCCTCTGACTCAGCGCACCTGATGATGGCAACGTCGTCGATTGCCGACATATTGTGTCATATGCACATTCATACCAGGCTGTTCACCCGAGATTTATTTCGTCATAAAATACGCCTGGAGAAATTGAAGAATCACTCCTCTCCTGACGGTCTACCAAAAAGAGTTCTGACTAGATATGAGTTTCAGCGCAGTGTAGCAAGATCAGAAAGTACTGTGGCTGTGCACATACCTGCATCGGCCTTGGAGGCAGGCTTGGCCGGGCGGCCCCGCTTCTTCCTGGCGTCCTGCGTCGCCTCAGACGCTGCGGCGATGGCCGGGGACAGACCCAGCGTCGGGCTCTGCAACTGGCCGGCCGTTGTGGGGGTGGCGGAGGCGGCGTCGCGAGGCGGCGTCGGCAGCGCCGGAGGGGGCGTGGCCTGCGGCGGCGAGTCGGTGGCGCGCATCCCCTGCAGCTGTCGCACGCAGCTGCGTACCGCTGTGGGGACCACCTCGTCCGGCAGCGTCCGCAACCACGGCGCGATGTCTGCGAACACACGCACCGCGCGCTATAAAACACGCCGTCTTAGCAACAGGTGCTGCCTGTAGTTTTATCGCCCTGCAGATAGCGACTATCTAGGAGACAAATAGAGAACGCGTGTCCTCAGACTAGGCGTGGATGAGTACGTGAACGTGGACCTTATCGAGGACTCGGTTTCCGAAGATTATGGTGATCACTGATACATGAGCTCACTGGACTGTTCCGTAACACACTGCTTGCGTGCTATCACAAGCGAATGAACACTCGCAGAAAAATTCTGCTGGTCGCTCTAATTTTCTCGATGTGGTCACTGGACGAGAAGTATGTGGGAGGAAGTAATTGGCTCACAGGATAAAATATTACTCATGCTTAACTCTCTGAGTACCAGTAGTTTCACCCTCAAACCACCACTTTATAAATTTTGCTTCCTCGTGAAGCCACCGATTCTATTGCAGGACAAGTTACAATGAAAAAAGTCTAACAATTTCTACAGGAGGTGATTTTGGTCGAAATCAGAAGAAAAGTTCCTATAATATGACTGGAAACCAATGCCTGTTCAGATACTGTTCAGTCTATCCTCTCATTCCCATCAGTCACATAAATGCAAACATTATAGGCAGTGCTGCAACTTGGTTACCACACGTCCTGACACATCCTACAGCCTTTCTTCGCAGATGGACTCTTTCAAATACACTATCCATTCAGACTACATCACATGCACTCGTCACACGCTCTTGTGACATCCACCGAGCGAGGTGGCGCAGTGGTTAGCACACTGGACTCGCATTCGGGAGGACGACGGTTCAATCCCTTCTCCAGCCATCCCGATTTAGGTTTTCCGTGATTTCCCTAAATCGTTTCAGGCAAATGCCGGGATGGTTCCTTTGAAAGGGCACGGCCGATTTCCTTCCCAATCCTTCCCTAACCCGAGCTTGCGCTCCGTCTCTAATGACCTCGTTGTCGACGGGACGTTAAACACTAACCACCACCACCTTGTAACATCTGTTATTGTCGACTGGTTCGGCTGATACCAATGCCTTGTGTGTTTCCCTAGCCAGAAACTGAACGGACCAATCCATCGTCCATGAAATATTTCGGTGAAGTACTGTCGCACGATCCGTAGAAAATATGGTGGGTCCTCGTCATGCATAAACCACAGTCGTCTTTGTGCAAGTGTACGGAATTATTCGTGCCTTGAAGCAGAAGTTCTGTTGCTGTTTCTTGCGACCACATACGGAGGTAACAGGAGCGCGTGACCATTGCATATGACACAATCCGAATGCAGCCACCTATATGTGAAGAGTGTGTGATTCACTGCAAAGAAGGGCTTAACAATGTGTAAAGATGGGTGCGAACCACATGCAGCAAAGCCTGTAGTGTCTACTTCTACGTAACAGATGGATAACAACGAGAGGATAGATTGGCCAGTAACTCAACAGGTACTGGTTTCCGGACATTCATTATGGGAGCTTTTCTTCGTGTTTTGACCAATACTACTATATGTAGCGAAATAGAATACGTTGTTTTTAAACATCCTGTCCAGAAAGTGGCACTTTATAGCGTTGTAAATGATCCAGAACTGTTGTTAAACTGATAAAAAAAATGGTTCAAATGGCTCTGAGCACTATGGGACTCAACTGCTGAGGTCATTAGTCCCCTAGAACTTAGAACTAGTTAAACCTAACTAACCTAAGGACATCACAAACATCCATGCCCGAGGCAGGATTCGAACCTGCTACCGTAGCGGTCTTGCGGTTCCAGACTGCAGCGCCTTTAACCGCACGGCCACTTCGGCCGGCTGTGTTAAACTGATCCTCGACACTAACGTAAGTCATGGCACTGATATGGTGTCTATGTGACTGTAGGCTATTAAGGCGGATTCAGTTGAAGACGGGCCAGAATGGGTGAAATAGCTGTCGTGACTGAACTTGCTCGTGACCACACCGTGAATCAAGCCGCACAGTTTATTGCTGTATCAGTGACGACTGTCCAGCGCGTCTGCAAACAATGATGTCCCACATGAAACATGTCGTAATAAAAGTGATTATAAAAATATCCTAATCGACAGGAAACGGAAACGAGTGTCACGCCTTGTTAACGGAAATCGTTTACAAACCCGACAGAAATTTCTGGTGTCAGTGAATGCAGGCCATTATCAACCGGTTTCCGAGCGAATATTGTGAAGGGAACTCTGATACACTCATGAGCCAAAACATTATGACCACCTGCTTAATAGGTTGTTTGTCCGTCCTTGGAACAAAATACGTCATTGATTCTGCGTATCAGGGATCCGACAGTTCGTTGCCAGGCTTGTGGAGTTATGTGGCATTAGATGTAAATTCCATAAATAACGGGCTGCGGATTTGCGTACGCGGTGATGGCGCCCGATAGCGACCCAAATGGGTTCCATAGGATTTAAATCAGGCAAATTTGGTCGCCGAGAGTTCACTATAATGTTCCTAAAACCACTGTAGCACGGTTCTGGCTCGGATATGCTGGTGGTTTGCAGTTGTCAGCTTGTCTTCCATTACTAGCACAGGTCCCATGCAAGCGCAGGAAAATGTCTCCCATAGAATAACACTGCTCCCAACATCCTGCGTCCGTAACGCACTGCACGTTTCGAGCATCCGTTCACCTCGAAGACGGCGTTTGTGAAGACGACCCTCGACCTAGTTTAGCAAAAATGTTATTCACCCGAAGAGCCGACACGTTTTCTTTGATGTTTCTTTTTTTTTAATGTTTTTAAAGTGCACCATTACAAGGATTTTTTGTAAAAAAAGAAATGCTATACCAGCAGAAATTCTGCAATACGGTAGCGAAAATAAACTAAAAGTTTACAGTTGCAGACAGCATGCAGTCATTGAAAAATTCGTGGATGCTATGAACCTACATTCAAAGAAAATTATTAAATCACTGCCCCATCAGGCACGGGGTAAAGTGTACTATAAATGCATCAAAGCCAAGCAAATGAAGGCTAATCATTGCTTTTAACTTTAACTAAAAAATAACATACTGAATATCCATCGTTGTTTACATTAAAAAAAGTTTCCAACAATCTGCTTGAGAATGGCGTAAGTCTACAACTGAGTAAGAGTATAGAAAACAAAATAAAATAAAAATTGACACTTGCAGATGGCATGGAATCATTCAGAAAAATGTTAGTAACCTTGGAATCACGCCAAAAAGATATTTATGCGCTTTGTATGTATCTATGTACCCCATAAACAAACAAATATACACATGTGTTGCAGTATTCTACACAATTATCAGGTAAAGCGCTCGTGTCTTTGTAAAACTCATCATACCTGCACCTCTTTGTGACGTGGTCCGCCCGCTGCCCTTCGTCAAATGGCAGCCTCAGTCATTTCCTCATCGCAATCTATGATAGCACAGTAGATAAGCTGTCGGATAATCCGATCGAACCGCAGCCACACTCCGCTCAAATGACTGCCCTATTCGCCGGTCTGCGGCTCGTTCGTCGCCCCCGTACGGTAGTATCGGAGATAGCCGCAAGGCGCGCACTAGTCGTACACTCCGTTTTCCTTACCAGTTAACCCGATCCGCTGAGCAATCCTAGTGGAACAAGGAAGCAAAGTGTCGTAGGAAAAGTAACAGCAGGATGTATGAAATTTGAAGCATTTTTTGGCAGGGCACTGACAACCTAATTGCAGCTTCAGCCTTCTATATAGCCTTATTCCAAAACTTTGCGCCGAGCGAGGTGGCGCAGTGGCTAGCACACTGAACTCGCATTCGGGAGAACGACGGTTCAATCCAGCGTCCGGCCGTCCTGATTTAGGTTTCCGCTTCAGGCAAATGCCAGGATGATTCCTTTGGAAATGCATGGTCGACTTCCTTCCGTCATCCGATGGGACCGATGACCTTGCTATTTGGTCCTCTCCCCCAAATGCACCAACCAACCAATCAAAACTTTACAGGTATATCACTCGTTGCTCAGTTCAGTTGACGAGTTAATTCCGGAATTGAATACAAACTATCGACAGAGAATATCAGGTGGAGAAAGCATTAACGGATTCTTAGCATTCTCCAGTGACGTTTATACTAGTCTTAAGTATTATTTCGTAGTGACTATTCCCTGGCCTTCGCCCTCTTTAGTCTGTCCCGCCTCACGTAGGCAAATACTTAGTTTACTCCCTCTTCTTTTCCTCAGTTGGAACTTTTACTATTACTACTACTACTACTATTATTATTATTATTATTATTATTATTTGTTTTGCGTCTTGTGCTGTAGGTGTCTTGGCTCGCAGAAACATCTCTTATATTCTAGAGGTTGAGCTTAAAGTCCAGCCCTGATCACAAAAATTAATTTCTAAGGAACTTTGTTGGATACAGCTATGCCGTTTGTTGCAAATGGTAGCTGAAATCACAAAGTGTTTTATAGATGCACTTCCAGATTCACTCCGTTTGTTGCGTTTTGAACGTCTGGATGATACTCAATCTCTTTTCATGTCTTTGTCAACATCTCTTCCGTCACCGCCTCTACGGCTTCCCGTATTCCTGCTGTAAGAGTGTGCACCATCAGGGACTGCTCAACTGAACACTTTATCCTTAAGGCAACCCCACAAAAAAGGTAAGAGAGGTTACGTTTGATGAACGCGGTTGCCATTGGGTTTTACCGTCTTTGTGGTCTACCTCTCCGGAAAGGTTTCATCGAAAAATAACGAACAAACATTGGCTGTGCACCACCTTGTAGAAACTAGTTTGAATTGTTTAAATTCTGGTAACTGAGGTGCAATTTCAAGTTACAACTTGTCCAGGTAAAACGTTGCCGTAATAGTAAAACTATACTAGAGCCCAACGGTACCGACCGGCCGCCGTGTCATCCTCAGTCCACAGGCGTCACTGCATGCGGATATGAAGGGTCATGTGGTCAATACACCGCTCTCCCAGCCGTTTTGTCAGTTTACGAGACCGGAGCCGCTACTTCTCAATCAAGTAGCTCCTCAGTTTGCCTCACAACGCCGGAGTGCACCCCGCTTGCCAACAACGCTCGGCAGACCGGATGGTCACCCATCCAAGTGCTAGCCCATCCCGACTGCGCTTAACTCCTATGATCTGATGGGGACCGGTGTTACCACTGAGGCAAAGCCGTTGGTGCCGTAATAGTAGGCTCATTGAAATAGACCACGCAGACATTAGGAATTCACTAAATGTATTCGCAATTGCGAAAATGGACAACCATCAGCTGTAGAACTGAATGACGACAGTGAAAATTTTTACCAGACGGGGACTCGAGCCCGGATTTCCCGCTCATTGCGAGCGGTCGCCATACCATTTTTTTTTTTTACTGTATTTCTATATAGTTTGTTGCGCTTGGTCTGGGCGGACGTCACAAGACGTCCGTTCAAGTTGATAGTTGATTCTTTGACTCAGTTTTTCTATTACAGAGGGCACGCAGCCCTCTGACCGAACACGCTGAGCTACCGTGCCGGCTACAATTTGGCTATCCATGCGCGACTCACGGCCAGCCCCAAACTTCCATATGTCGTCATCCATGCGTCTTCAGCCTGTACCCGTATATCCATCACGTATATTCCCGTACAGGTAAGACATTTTACTTGAAATTCGCTTGCCCAGGGTCGGCATATAAATACGATACTGCAGTGCCTCTCTTATTCTGAGTCCGCAGCTCGTGGTCGTCCGGTAGCGTTCTCGCTTCCCGCGCCCGGGATCCCGGGTTCGATTTCCGGCGGGGTCAGGGATTTTCTCTGCCTCGTGATAACTGGGTGTTGTGTGCTGTCCTTAGGTTAGTTAGGTTTAAGTAGTTCTAAGTTCTAGGGGACTGATGACCATAGATGTTAAGTCCCATAGTGCTCAGAGCCATTTTTCTTATTCTGAATTACGATGTGCGAAGGAGCTATGCATTGTAAATAACACAGGCACTGCAGTGTCATAGATATTTGTAGGTGTGTGCATAAAAGGCTTTTTGAGTTAAGCTACGACTTGCAAGAAGCTGTTGGCCGTATCTAGAATAGTTCCTTAGAAATAAATATTTGTAGTCATGGAAAGACATTACGTCCGGCTTCTATTACATTCTCCTCCGATTACTCCACCGCTCATACGATTTACGTCTAAAATCAAAGGTAGTTCGCGCGTAAAAATCTGCAAAGCACAAAGTGATTGTTCTCAGTTCTGTTCATACCGAACCAAGAACCTATGTGGCGAACGCGGTAATTTCCTCTGACTATCCGCTGAAAGAGCGAGAATCAGCCGAACCCGAGAGCGAGAGCCTACAAACCAGCAGCGATTCCGGAAACACCATTCACAAGGGACCCAACTGGAGCTTACTAACGAAAGTGCGATCATTTGGGATACCAAACGAAATTTGCGACTGGGTTGAGGGATTTATTGTTAGTGAGGACGCAGCATGTTATCTTTGACAGAGAATTATTCAGAGCGCAGGTATCCTCCAGGAAAGCGTGTTCCAATCCTTACTGTTCATGTCGCATGTTAATGACCAGGCAGACGGTATTAACAGTAGCCTCAGCCTTTTTTGCAGATGATTCAGTTATCTATAAGGAAGTATTATCTGAAAAAAACTGCTCCATCATTCATAAAAATTGTGGTAAGATCGGCAACTTTCTTTAAATGTCGAAAAACTTTTGTTTTTACGCGAGTGGGTCATCCCGAATCCGTGCCGAATCTTTGAGAGAATTTACTTTCCTCCAGGAGCATCAGAATGTTCGGCCTTCCTGAGAAATACTCTAGCTCTAACGGCTAAAACGGAACAAAAGTTGCCGGTCGCGGTAGTGTAGCGGTTCGAGGTGCTCAGTCCGGAGCCGCGCGATCGCTACGGTCGCAGGTTCGAATCCTGCCTCGGGCATGGATGTGTGTCATGTCCTTAGGTTAGTTAGGTTTAAGTAGTTCTAAGTTCTAGGGGACTGATGACCACAGATGTTAAGTCCCATAGTGCTCAGAGCCATTTGAGCCATTTGAATTTGGAACAAAAGTTATTTTAAAATACCAAGATGTGTATCTTCTTCCACATGTATAAGCCCTTCATCTGTAAAACTACTTATGAATAGCAGATTCAAGAGTCGTAAATAAGATATTACTTCGCTAAAAGCTAAACCGTTAACATATGCGGTACTGCAACACCACAAAAGTGAAAAAAGTGAAGCATCCACAGGGCGACGAGGAAACGAAATGAAACCTCACTAGTTGAGAGGGCATCATACTATTAATACGTGAACACGAAAATTGAAGTACTGATTTTTAATACTAACTGCGGATGATTAATTGCCAATAATCCTTACATAATTCGCAACGTACTCTGTCATAGATGTGCACAAAGAAAAAAAATAATGGGTATGTAGCATTTAAGAGTGATAAAAGGAAGTAGAAGCTTTCATATTCATAACACTGATGTTACATTATCACACATTACAATCTCTAATGCCTGAACATCGAAGATTGAAGAGCTACCAACCTCTGCTCCGCACACCGATCAGGTGCTGTGATAGAAATGACACATGAAAGAAACAAATCGCATTCTTGGGGCTTTCATATTTACATAGTTCATTTTCAGTAAATAGTGCATATCGGGCAGCTACAATGCGACAACTGCTAAGTCGATGATGTTGCGAGCAGTGACAGTCAACATACTGTAGTAACGAAGTCTGTAAATAACGTTGTATATTGGCGTCGCCATTTCGATTACTTTCCTATAAGAGTAACTGGGCGGCCATTTGCTGCCATTACCAGAAAATTTAAGTAAGTTCCTAATATTTAATTTTTTCATTTTGACTAACTACGTCTTCCGACTTCATTTATTATGGTGAAAGTAAATTTGTTTTAGGGTATGCCGAGAAGGAGAATGCTAACAGGTCAGAGTGAAAGACGAAGAGCTAGACAGACAAAATTTTTGCGTAGAGAAATACCAAGATGGACATTCACAACGATAATGCATCTGTTTTATTCAATTGCCATAATATTAATATGTGAGCATCGAAAATTGAAGAACCGATTTTTAACATTAATTATACAAGGAGGCGAATGAAGATTGAATGGAAGCTTGACGCAGATGTGCACAAAAGAAAAAATCATGTGCATGCATAGCCATAAGGAGAAGTAGAAGGAAGTAGACATATACACATGAGGGGGAGGTTCGCGGGCCTCTGACATTGCTACCAACTTCTATCACGCGTAACGGTCGGGTGTTATGGTAGAAACAACACACGGAGGTAACAAGGTTTCGTGAAGTTGCATTGAAGGGACGTTCGTGTTTAAATGTTGCAGATGGTTGATCTGCATTAACACTCGCATACCGGGCAGCTATAATGCAGCAACTGCTATGTCACTGATGTTGTCAACAGTGGAAAACGAAACGTAGTAACGAAGCCGTCGTGGACAACGAACATTGTTTATTATCGTCGTTTTTCACTTACTTTGGTAAACGAAACTAACTCTGTGTTTGTTTGCTGCCATCACCACAAAATTCAGAGTGTTCCTAGTTTTCAGTATCTTCACCTTGAGTTGCTACAACGTCCCGTCCTATAAGGAAACTACGTTTGGTTTAGGCTATGCCTCGAAGAAGAACATTAACGGGTCGGCATGAAAGACGAAGAGCTAGAGAGACACAGATTTTGCGTAGACAAACCGACAGGTTGGTGCAAATGGCTCTGAGCACTATGGGACTTAACTTCTGAGGTCATCAGTCCCCTAGAACTTAGAACTATTTAAACGTAACTAACCTAAGGACATCACACACACCCATGCCCGAGGCAGGATTCGAACCTGCGACCGTAGCCGTCAGCCGGTTCCAGACTGTAGCGCCTAGAACCGCTCGGCCACCCCGGCCGGCAAACTGATAGGAATAATGCAGATGTTGATAACATGTTCTATCGAGGATAAATCTAGAGATCCTGCTGCTAACAAGAATATATCAACATCACGCGGGCGGTTCATACAGATTCATGCTATGTGTGGACGAGGATTGTTCTGTCGTAAAGTGACAGAACGCTTGAGAGTTAACATATGAGGATGCAGGACTTCCCAACATATGCCGTCAGAGTTCCCTTAATCACTGTCACCCGTGACCTGAAGTCATACACAATGTCTCCCCACCGAGCGAGGTGGCTTAGTGGTTGGCACACTGGACTCGCATTCGGGAGGATGACGGTTCAAACCCGCGTCCGACCATCCTGATTTAGGTTTTCTGTGACTTCCCTATATCGCTCCAGGCAAATTCCTGGATGGTTCCTTTGAAAAGGCACGGCCGACTTCCTTCCCCGTGCTTCCCTAACCAGATGGGACCGATAATCTCGCTGTTCGTCCCCTCCCCCAAATCAACCAACCAACCAATGGATCCCCACACCATAACGCCAGGAGTATCACCACTGTGCCTCTCCAAAACATTGGAAAAATAGTATCTCCCTCCACATCGCCACCATGCTAGCCGACGGTAGTTATCCAAGTGACGCAGAACCGTGATTCATCCCTGAGGACAATATGATACCATTCACCAGTAGCCCGCGCTTCTCAGCCACGGCACCGCTCCAAATGCAGCTGTTTCTGTTGTGGTGTTAACCGCTGTCCATGCGCAGGATGGTAATTTCTTAGTCCGTATGCTGCTAGTCTCCAACCAATGCCGACGGATGGCCCAGAATGTCGCAGGGACTCCACTGCCTGTTCTCGGATGGCAAATAAGAAAGGGTTACGTTGTGCCTGGTGCACAATACAGTGATCCTTCTTTCTGGTGGCCAGACGTGGTCGTCCGGAACCTTGATGACGAGTATGTCTCCCCTCTCGTTCCATCCACACTTCAGTATCGGGCTGACGTCACATCTGATTGCCTCACAAATCTTGATATTGTATGATTCGACCAGCCGGCCAAATGGTGACCAACAATGAGGGCCCTTTCCAACTTTCTCAAGTGTTGATAACGCTGTCTCACACGTGTACGAGGCATCGCAAGGCGATCACTCAACATCAGAAGCTGTTCAGCCCCTTGTATGCCCTGCCAGGCCTCGTAACAACATTAGGTACCGCAACATTAGTGCACTCTGGTGGCTGTTCCACCTGTCACAGAGAGCTGTAACTCTAAATCACTTAACATACTCTCTGATGGCACGTATGTGTACGACGGTAGTTAGTTCAGATGGTTCAAATGGCTCTGAGTACTATGGGACTTAACTGCTGAGGTCATCAGTCCCCTAGAACTTAGAACTACTTAAACCTAACTAACCTAAAGACATCACACATATGTATACCCGAGGCAGGATTCGAACCTGCGACCGTAGAGGTCGCGCGGCTCCAGACTGTAGCGCCTAGAACCGCTCGGCCACCCCGGCCGGCGCTAGTTAGTTAGTTTACATGTTCCATAGATCACCTGAACGGTTCTTTTATCAAAATGATGTGGTGAGTGTCATTTTACACGATATTTGTTCATGATTTGTGTTGACATTAATGAGCCTACTCATGCAACTTCATGTAGAAATAATATTTCCTTTTTCTTTGTCTGGCAGCGTTTAAGTAGAAATTTGTCAATGGAACAGAAGCAGTTGTCCAGCACAAAAGATTTTAAGTTAGATTTAAAACTTGTTTTGCTACCTGTCAGACATTTTATGTTGATGGGGAAATGATCAAAAATTTTTGTTGCTGCATCAATATTGAACTCCTTACATTGACATCCGCCAGTGTCTTCCGGGTGCTTCTGTTTTATTGTCAGGCAGTGTATTTCGCAAAATAAAAGTTGCTGTATTTTTGTACATTCTCATCTTATTCGTCTTCGACGTGAAAATGTGGAGTTTCAATGATTATAATACAGCGGAACCCAACGATACAAACTCTTGATAAAGACAATATGTGGACATGTTTCATTACAGATTCTTTAATTTTTAAACATCAATTGCACACAAGGGCAAAGTTTTCCAGGTAAATAACCTTAAAGTATTGTAGAACAAACACATTTCTATATTTTAAAGTAATTTTTATTCAGTTTCAGCCTTTCCACGGACATGCTGAAAAGTAATGCCTCCAAATATTTTATGTGAAAACTCTTGAGGTTTTTTATTAATACAAATTTTATTAACATAAATAGATCTGTACGTCACACCTCTGCTACCGTTTTCAACGCAACACTGGCGATGTCACTTTGTTCCGCCTCCAGCAATATGATCTACCAGCTCAAAATATCTGCAGCGTAGAAGTCAGGAGCTGAGTGCAAGTTATATTCGTAACCGCACACAGTATCTACATAATGCACGCCACACCCTTTTAATTGCTTCTTCGGTGGCGTCTATCTGCTTCCTTGTGCTATCTGATTCCCTAGCAGGACTCCCGTCGTAGAAAGTTTATCAGTACAAACACGCGCGCTTGTTTATCAACACTTAGCGCTGGTTGTTTCCTTGTGGCCGACTGGTGGTCGTGCGGTGTATCTGACGAGGAAAAGTTGCCCGCAGATAAAGGCCTCTCTTCCGCAAGCTATTGCAGGGGTCCAGTAAACAACTGCGCAATTTAAAACAAAAAAAAAAAAAAAAAAAAAGGTTCAAATGGCTCTGAGCACTATGGGACTTAACTTCTAAGGTCATCAGTCCCCTAGAACTTAGAACTACTTAAACCTATCTGACCTAAGGACATCACACACATCCATGCCCGAAGCAGGATTCGAACCTGCGACCGTAGCGGTCACGCGGTTCAAGACTGTAGCGCCTTTAACCGTTTGGCCATCCCGGCCGGCAATTTATCAGCTCTTCATGACACTGTATTCAGAAGGTTGCCTGGGATTTTGTTGGTGTCTGCTGCATTCACTACAGTTCCGCGCCATCGAACAATGTTTGCATATTTCCTTGACTTTTTGTTCCTATAACACAACTTCCTTTTCCTCTTTCTCTCTTTTCCTACGGAGGTTGCCGACACGTGGCTTCAGTATCAGTTCATGTTCTATTTGGAGGTTGGATTATTCTTTCCAGGAATTTAGTACCAATACTAAAATATTTACGATAAGAATCTGGCTAAAAGTGATGGTTTTATCATCACATTCGTCTACACCTGCAAAATACACTGTACACAACGTGCTAGCCACTGGAAGAACATATTAAGGGACGAATGGGCAGGAATGAGCCTAGGCTGAGGCTACAGAATGATTCTGAAGTAATTATATATAAAATAGGTTTTCTCAGCATATCCACCTTTTAACTAGAGTTCGCGTCACTGATCGGTTTGCGTGTAAATAGATGTTTAAGGACCATACGGTTCACGACTTATTATCGATATGTATAGGAGCCGAGGGATGCTGCAAACAACACCACTGGCCATTAAAATTGCTACACCACGAAGATGACGTGCCACAGACACGAAATATTACCGACAGGAAGAAGATGCTGTGATATGCAAATGATTAGCTTCTCAGAGCATTCACACAAGGTTGGCGCTGGTGGCGACACCTACAACATGCTGACATGAGGATGTTTCCAACCAATTTCTCATACACAAACAGCAGTTGACCGGCGTTGCCTGGTGAAAAGTTGTTGTGATGCCTCGTGTAAGGAGGAGAAATGTGTACCATCACGTTTCCGACTTTGATAAAGGTCGGATTGTAGCCTATCGCGATTGCGGTTTATCGAATCGCGACATTGCTGCACGCGTTGGTCGAGACCCAATGACTGTTAGCAGAATATGGAATCGGTGGGTTCAGGGGGGTAATACGGAACGCCGTGCTGGATCCCAACAGCCTCGTATCACTAGCAGTCGAGATGACAGGCATCTTATCCGCATGGCTGTAATGGATTGTGCAACCACGTCTCGATCCCTGAGTCAACAGATGGGGACTTTTCCAAGACAACAACCATCTCCACGAACAGTTCGACGACTTTTGCAGCAGCATGGACTATCAGCTCGGAGACCATGGCTGCGGCTACCCTTGACGTTGCATCACAGACAGGAGCGCCTGCGATGGTGTACTCAACTACGAATCTGAGTTCACGAATTGCAAAACGTCATTTTTCGGATGAATCCAGGTTCTGTTTACAGCATCATGATGGTCGCACCCATGTTTAGCGACATCGCGGTGAACGCACATTGGAAGCGTGTATTCGTTATCGCCATACTGGCGTATCACCTGGTGTGATGGTATGGGGTGCCATTGGTTACACGTCTCGGTCACCTCTTGTTCCCATTGACGGCACTTTGAACAGTGGACGTTACATTTCAGATATTTTACGAGCCGTGGCTCTACCATTCATTCGATCCCTGCGAAACCCTACATATCAGCAGGCTAATGCACGACCGCATGTTGCAGGTCCTGTACGGGCCTTTCTGGATACAGAAAATGCTCGACTGCTGCCATGGCTAGCACATTCTCCAGATCTCTCACCAATTAAAAAAGTGTGGTCAATGGTGGCCGAGCAACTGGCTCGTCACAATACGCCAGTCATTACTCTTGATGAACTGTGGTATCGTGTTGAAGTTGCACGGGCAGCTATACCTGTACACGCCATCCAAGCTCTGTTTGACTCAACACCCAGGCGTATCAAGGCCGTTATTACGGCCCGAGGTGGTTGTTCTGGGTTCTGATTTCTCAGGATCTATGCACCCAAACTGCTTGAAAACGTAATCAGATGTCAGTTCTAGTATAATATATTTGTACAATGAATACCCGTTTATCATCTGCATTTCTTCTTGGTGTAGCAATTTTAATGGCCAGTAGTGTATACGCCAGCACTTTTTCCCTCGCTGACCAAGTCGTTGTGATTGAAATGCGTTTCATCGACAGGATTCCAACCGCCTCCCTCTTGTACCTCTATGGCCAACTGCCCTCAAACTCGAAGTTGAAGTATGTAGCATAGTGGAGTACTAACTATAAAAAAGAAAACTGTGCACACTTCTTGCCTCTCACTTACTGTTTATGAGTGCCTGTCGGCACACAGGGGTTGAACAAAGAATGGGAACACCAGAAACTCAACACATTACCATGCCTAATACGTTGTAGACTACAGACAAACCTTTGGCATTCAAAACATCTTCCAGCCATCTCAGAATGGATAAATACAGTTCCTCTACCGTTTTCAAGGGGATCTTAAACCATTCTTCCTGCAAAATGGTGAGAAAATCAGGTAACGATGAAGCAGGTTGATAGCAAACAAGCACCCCTCTCTCCATATTGACAACAAAGGCCCATTGATGCTGAGATCTGGAGACTGAGGTGGCCCACGGGAGGTGCGGCAATTCACCCTCGTGTTCACAAACCCAGTACTGGACGACGCAAGCTGTGTCAACAGGTGACCAGGTGTTTTGGAACACAGCCTCACCATTGGATAAGAAACATTATACCAAGGAATCTGATCAGCCAAAATAGTCACACAATCGTTGGTAGAAATGCGACCTTACAGAGTAATCATGGGTCCCATGGAACACCAAAATAAGGATGCCAACATCATCATCGAGCACACTACGGCTCCCCTGGCTACGGCAGCGCCCACCATACGAGTAACAACAATATTCCCACCTTAAGATTCACTTAGCTTCGTCGTAATTCACTCACACCTACACTGTGCTGACCGCGACTGACTCTTGCAATTTATTGAGGACTTTCCACAGGTGCGGTTCGTACTCAAATACACTACTGGCCATTAAAATTGCTACACCAAGAAGAAATTCAGATGATAAACGGGTATTCATTGGACAAATATATTATACTAGAACTGGCATGTGATTACATTTTCACTCAACTTCGGTACATAGATCCTGAGAAATCAGTACATAGAACAACCACCTCTGGCCGTAATAACGGCCTTGAAACGCCTAGGCATTGTGTCAAACAGAGCTTGGATGGTGTGTACAGGTATAGCCGCGCATGCAGCTTCAACACGATACCACAGTTCATCAAGTGTAGTGACTGGCGTATTGTACCATTTATCAGCATTTATTTGTGTGTGTTGACTGACTTCATTTTTTTCTGGATTTTTTTCGTTTGACCCACAAGCGTAATTAAATCTTGCAGGCTTCTGATATAAATTAAGTAGATTTCATCATGACATTACAAACAAACCCCTGTGGAAGTGAGACACGGAACACGACATCTAAAGACAGAAGCAGAATTCAAATAACTGCAATGAGATTTCTTTGAGAGGTGGTAGAAGTCTCATGGCTAGGCCGTATAAGCAATGGAGGAGTGAGAGAATCTCAAGTTAGAACTGAGACGATATACACAAGCAGAGTTTATACGCAAGAAAAAGGTGCCCACCAGTCGATGTTTATGCTTTCAATATTGATTTTGGACACCGCATACTAGAGAGGAATTTATTGTGCGAATAATTTCTACTCATAAAATTCATTTAATTTTATCGTGTAACTCAAATATTTCCATATTTATAGAGATTACGTGTGTTCTTCGACAGAAGTTATCTTTGGAACACCGTTTTCTTAGTTTTCAATGCAGGTGAACAATTTTGTGGCTCTAGAAAATTTTATATAAGCTAACATAATTTACTCAACCTAACCCAAGTTACCGATGCACTATGAACAGAAAAGGATACCGAGAAACTTCGAGGGTCTAGAAGTAGTCTTGGTAAATTATACGCTTTTTCCAAGCCCCGAAAAACTTTTGGAACTCGATCTTTCGTATAGCTTCTAGCTCTCTCAGCGACTCGTTTTTGATGTCTATGCTTCTGAAATAACGACTCTTTACGATTTTCTATATTTTCTGAAACAGAAAAAAGTTTCATGGGGCATGTCTGGCGAATATGGAGACTTGAGTACCATTGCAGTTAAAAAAATCACGACAAGCAACGAGATGTGAGCCGGGTGTATTAACGAATTGCTAAAGCCACAAATCCGAGCATTTTTGTCAAACCGCTTCACGCAAACGGCATTAAGTTGTCATACTCCTTACTGATCGTTCGACGTTGTGGCAAGAACTCGTCGTGCGTTATTTCGTTAAAACTGAGGAACACAGTGAGCATAAACTTCACATGTGACAGCATGTATCGAGCTTCTGTGGCGTTATATAGAATGCTTTCACTTGAACAGTTGGGCGTTTTGGTTCGGAATTCTACAAATTTATAAGAAACTTCCCTGTCACACGTTTCATACCTAAAGCATCCCGAAAACCTTCATGGCCTGAACCAGCTGGTATGCCAACGTCATCACTGACTACTGAGACTATGATTCGGAGATTGTTCATAACCATTTCTTTCACTTGATTGGTGATGTGCTAGGAAGTCCATGGTGCGCTGGCATTTTCAACGACTTCACAGCCTTCTTTAAAACGCTGACACCACTCGTAAACAAGTCACTCACGGCAAACTAGGCAAAAGCAGTATTTAACTTTCACAATATTTAACATATTTCAGAGGTTGCTGCACTTTACTTCGCTATTACATCAAAATTAGTATAAATTCTCTGATTCATTGTTATACAAAACTAGCTTAGCGACCGCTGCTTCTTTATTTAATCGATTTTAATGCTGTTCACAAACTTCAACACATTCTAAGCTTTTTTACGCTAATTAAGGCCGTCTTTTCAGAATGCTGTTCTGACCAAAAAGCGATTCTGGTAGCTGGAGCCCGAAGTTATGCTTTTTGCGCTTTTGTGGATATATTTCCTTAGCAACTAACATCCCCTGAAAATAATCTCTTTATACCTAACCGAGAAGTGCAATACCAATTTTCATAAATTTAGCTTTAAAGTTTTTTCAATGTAACCAAATATTTTCTTAAAAATTTTCATCCGCTATTGCACTCCCTTAGGGGTTGAATTTCTAGAAACACTGAAATGCGTCTATTTTTATTTCTAACCGAGAAGTCAAATATCAGTTTTCATAGATGTAGCCTTAAAAATCGTTTAGCACCTCCTCAGTAATTATTTGTTTTCAAAACATCTTTCGTCCACTATTTTATTCCCTTAGTAGCTGAATTTCCAAAAATGTTGAAACGCGATTTTTTTTATTTTCTGACTGGGAAACCAAATACCTATTTTCGCAAGTCTAGCTTAAAAATTGCCTTAATAGTGACATATTTTCAAAAATCCTTTCATCTCCTGTCTCAGTTCTTTAGGAGCGTAATTTCGAACAACCCCTTCTTAAACGATGCCTACAGTATAAGATCCACACCCTCTCCAAACTTCAAGTTTCTGTTCTTAGCGGTTTGGGTTGAGCGATGATGAGTCAGTAAATCAGTGTAACCGTATTTCAGCCCCTTAGGGGTTGAATTTCCGAAAACGGTGACACGAAGCCAAATACAAATTTTCTTAGATTTTCCTTCAGAAATGCTTGCACAATGAAATAGTTCCATAAAAACTTTCATCCCCCGTGTACCCCCAAATAGGGACTGCATCTCCAAAAACAGTGAAACACGAGTTTTTTTTATTTCCAACTGAGAAACAAAATTTAAATTTTCATAGATTTAGCTTTAAAAATTCTTTCATAATAAAATATTTTCATAAAATATCTCATCCCCTATTTAACCCCCTTAAGGGTCAATTTCCAAAAACACTGAACATGTATTTTTTATATTTATAACCGAGAAGTCAAATACCAGTGTTCATAATGAAGCTTTAAAAATACATTGGTAGTTCGTTAATAATGTTATATTTTCGAAGATAGCTTTGACTCACTATTTCACCCCCATAGGATTAAATTTCCAAAAAATGCTGCAACATGTATTTCTTTATTGCTGATTGAGAAACCAAATACCAATTTTCGTGGGTCCAGATTCAAAATTGCCTTAATAGCGACATTTTTAAATCAACCCGTCATCCAATATTTCACCCCTTTAGGGACGGAATTTCGGAAAATCCCTTCTTCAGCGACGTCTGTAGCGTAAGTATGGGCTAGGGGATGAAGAGCCAGTAATTCAGGACATTGTCTTTTATATATAGAGATATATAATCGCGAGTACCGCAAAAGCACATGTAACATTGTCGACAGCTAACAACATACGAAATACAGAATATAGCTAAAACTGTATAGGCACTTTTCGGACATGTTTACTAACACAACAATGGAAAAAATGCCGCGAATCTGACGAATACAACGTGCTATGTTGCAGAATTCCCGTTAATTCTCACCCCATAAAATACTGAGACTGTCATCGGCAGTCGATCCCTAGTCTTCAAAGTCAGTAAATCAAGGATTACATGCATCCTATGAAAAGAAAATTGGCTCAACTCTGTGGCGGGCTATTCAGCAGTTTCAAGGAAATTCGATAGTCACTTTGTGAGTGATCCTCGATATTTCGATTATTTTCGTTGGTCATGATACTTAAATACTGAATCGCATGTCAACTGACCTCGTATTTTTTTGGCCACTATTCACGTGTTGTGTGAATCCACAGCGAATCACATGAGCTGAATTGTCTAAAAGCTACCCTCCAGTAATCATGTTAACATTAGTATGAAACGCATCTCTTTGTTTGTCTTACTGTGACATACCCTCTTTATTTTCAGACAAGATCGAATGGTACAGTGCTTATCCCTGTGCCTACAGCGAGCTTTCTAAGTACAGCAATCAATGCGGGCACCAGAGCCTTTTCCGAAGTACTACAGAAGGCGACGTGAACGGCGAAGACGAATCTGCGCTACACTAGGTAGGTGAAAGGAGACATTGCATTTGTCGTAATGAACGAATATGTCTCATGCCTTTTATACTCCACAGCTACAAAAAAATTTATAAATCATACAATTTTTCTGCACCGCTGCTGCTGTTGAAATGTCTTTATTCCTCTGGTATCTGTGACCTCAGGGTCGTCATCAGGCGATACCTGCAGTGCAACTGACAACAGTTACAGGGGCTGGACGAAAATAGGAAAACACCTGAAACTTAAAACATTACCACGACTAATACAGTGTATGAAAACCGCTGGCATTCACAACGGCTCCAGTCGTATCGGAATGGATAAATATAGTTTGTTTATGGTTTTCGAGGGAATCTAGTATCATTCTTCCTACAAAATAGTAGCAAGTTCGAGGAATGGTGATGGAGGTAGTTAACGATCATGCATCCTTCGTTCTACGGTGGACGACAAACGCTCAGTAACACTGAGAACTGGTGACGTAGGTGGCCTGGGGAGACGCGACGTAATCCTTGACAGTAATGCGACTTTGGAGAGTATCTAAGGGGATCGTGGAATACCACGATATGACTGCCCAGACCCTCACCGAACACCCGCCATGTTTCGCTCATTGGAAGAAAAGCCAATCAGAACCTGGAAACGGTTCGATATAAAAATCATCCGACTAAATGAGCTCCTTCCATGGCTCTGCAGTCCAGGTTTCATGGCTTCAAAATCACGTTTTCCTGTTGAGGGTTTTTGCATCACTGATGTGTGGACTTGGAATTCTAGCTCACCCGGCAGTTCCCAAATTATGGAGCCGCTTTCATGTTGGTTTGGTGCTGACAGGGCTCGCGAGTCCAACATTCATTTTGTAAGCAGTCTGTTTATATGTGTGTATGTTGGCAGCCCTGCAGACTGTATTAACATCGCTGACAGCGCTCTGCGCCCTCGGTAAGAGACTCTGTGGTTAGACGGACTAGCAGTTAGCAGTTAACGAGTGGACGGCTTACATCTGTCCTTCGTGGAGACTCAGTGTTGGTAGGACATGCATTGTAAAATGAGGATGGACGTAGTTGGTAATGTTTGGGTAGTGGAATTATTGACGACTGTATAATTTTTGGAACTGGATGTCACATGAAACAAATACATTGTTTGCTCTTCAACAAACTCTTTCTTTTGCTAATCATAAGCCTTCTAGTAGTCGAATTAAATCGGGTGATGCTGAGAGGATTAGATTAGGAAATGAGACACTTAAAGTAGTAAAGGAGTTTTGCTATTTGGGGAGCAAAATAACTGATGATGGTCGAAGTAGAGAGGATATAAAATGTAGACTGGCAATGGCAAGGAAAGCGTTTCTGAAGAAGAGAAATCTATTAACATCAAGTATAGATTTAAGTGTCAGTTTCTGAAAGTATTTGTATGGAGTGTAGCCATGTATGGAAGTGAAACGTGGACGATAAATAGTTTGGACAAGAAGAAAATAGAGGCTTTCGAAACGTGGTGTTACAGAAGAATGCTGAAGATTAGATGGGTATATCACATAACTAATGAGGAGGTGTTGAATAGAATTGGGGAGAAGAGGAGTTTGTGGCACAACTTGACTAGAAGAAGGAATCGGTTGGTAGAACATGTTGTGAGGCATCAAGGGATCACCAGTTTAGTATTGGAGGGCAGCGTGGAGGGTAAAAATCGTAGGGGGAGACCAAGAGATGAATACACTAAGCAGATTCAGGATGTAGGCTGCAGTACGTACCGGGAGATGAAGCAGCTTGCACAGGATAGAGTAGCATGGAGAGCTGCATCAAACCAGTCTCAGGACTGAAGACCACAACGACAACAGCATGCCTCCTAGTTGGTAGAGCCTATAGTAGTTAGAATCTTCTTATTTAGCTGGCTGTAGTTGATGCTTGCTGTAATTGCTTTAGGTCGTGTTATGAAGATTTTCTGTGAGGTAAGTGACTTAAGAAAAGTAAGGGTTATTGTCAGGATTCCTTCCAATTCAGAGCCATTCTTTTGTGTTAATTATTTGAAGCCATGTTGTTATTCTATAGCAGTCAGATTATGTTGGGCTTGTATATTGTGGCTAATGAATGAACAGGTTACGCTTGTGTTGTCTTTGTCAGGGAAAATTCCGTAGGTCAGTGTTGAAATGTTAAAAATAAGTAACGAGACAGTAGATTCAGTTTCACTCAGTAGTTTCACCAGAAGTTTCATCTGGCGGTAAAGACCAGAAGTTTCACTCAGTAGCAGCAGTTGCACTCAGCAGTTTAAGCAAGCATTAAGAAGTTTCAAGTTCTTCAGTGACGTTTGCAGCTATCGTCCTCTTATTCCCGGAACATTGCTTTTCAATTACCCTCTATCACGATCACTCAACACACACTTTCGTCCGAATTCTGACAGGGACTGAAGTTTCTCCGCTTTCCTTGCATGCGGTAAAAATGTTTGATGTGGTGCTCCTTGAAACACCAGACACTTAGGCTCCCCTGGTTAGGAATCACACACCATAAGAGCACCATCGCATGTTCGAATTCACTCAGCTGTGATATAATGCACTCACAACTACACAGAACACTGTTCTGACTGTGACTGACATCTACAACGAATTGAAGGCGTTGCACAGGTCTCGTTCGTTGTCAAATACATCAGAGCCATCTGCAGACTTGTCTAGCGTCTGCATTTATGTTCAAGTATGAATTTATCATGTTGCTTCCATATTTTTGTCCAACCCTGGTACACTTTACGTGTGGCATATAAACATTGTTATACATCATCAGTACATATGTGTCAAAAGATATGCTCTACATGGGAGATGATTATGAGCAAATAGTCGAAACTGGTCAGTAATGACGAATGTAACATTTTATTTGAAGGAGACAGACTCTGCGGAACCTCGACATTTGGGTTATGACGTCAGCAAGTTAACGTATCGTACTCACATGTCATTCCAGCGGGAACAATGAGAACGTTAACTGCCCCGTAATGGGTGGCCAGATAACCCCAATATTTATTAACGTCAATAGTTTTTAATACATTATCAGTAAGTAAATAAGCGCTGCCAGGGCAGCAGAGCGCAAGACAGGCAAGGAGGCCAGAAGATCGACCTCCTTCAAACTAATTAAAGGTGGAAGTGAACAAGTCAGACGACTTAAACGTCTCTGATATAAGCTAATCATATTACAGCATCTCCGTATAGAATCAAAAGACTACACACGTGTTATTTTAACGAAACAATTCTGACGTTTTCTGTTATGTTTGAAATAATTATTATGTTCCAACTAAGATGGAACGTCCAAAATGACGTAGAAGGAAGGAGTTAGACAATTTAAAGCTGAAGTCTGGTCCAAACCAAATGCGCAGCAGTACATCAGCTTCTCTGTCCACGTCCTAATTTTACATAAAGACAGACATAATGTCAGTAGCGAATCATGCTGCCCCCTTTGTCTTTTTTATTACATCAGGATCACTAATTATTAGAATATATTCACGTTACTCGTTTCAGCACGCTGTTGCCATCGACATTCAGAAAGAAAGGAAAATTTCATCCTAAGTTTCAGAAAATGGTTCTGTATACATTAACGTAGACAATGGAATACATGATTCTACTTTAATATATTTCGTTGAAAAATATTATATCCCTACAGCTGCGTAAAATACAGTTCACTATATATTTTTAGTATGAACTTGTAGCCGGCCGCTGTGGCCAAGCGGTTGTAGGCGCTTCAGTCCGGAACGGCGTTGCTGCTACGGTCGCATGTTCAAATCCTGCCTCGGACATGGATGTGTGTGATGTCCTTAGGTTAGTTAGGTTTAAATAGTTCAAGTCTAGGGGACTGACGACCTCAGATGTTAAGTCCCACAGTGCTTAGAGCCATTTGAACTATTTTGAACGAACTTGTAACAGCTTTCGATTGGTATAGGGCATTCTGTCCTAAGTTCACAGTAAAAACATATGCACTTCCAATCAATTACGTCTATAACGAGCTCAGGAATATCTCACGATATAACTGTTCCTCAGCTGTACTTCATTACTTTATTAAGTCACAACTGCACTGCGCAACAGAATTAAAGGTTATTATAGAGGGAGACCAAGAGATGAGTAAGTAAACACGTTCAATAGGATATAGATTGCAGTAGTTACTCAAAGATGAAGAGGATAGCACAGGTTACAGTAACGGGGAAAGCTATATCAAATCGGTCTTCAGACTGAAGACCAACAAGACAGCTTCAATGGAACAATGTGTTTTATTCGAGATTAGGTGAATACTCGGCAATGCCTGGGTATGAATTTATTTCAGTTCTGTTAGTCCATCCCCTTTTTCCCGCTCTATCTGTCAATCTCCTCCGGCCCTATTTCTGTCCTTCTCCCTTCTCTCTTCCTCCATCTCCTCCACCCCTCATCCGCCGTCCATCCCCTTCTACCCCCTCTCTGGCCATCTGCTACTCCCACACTCTCTGTCCATCTCCTCAAAAATGGTTCAAATGGCTCTGAGCACTATGGGACTCAACTGCTGAGGTCATTAGTCCCCTAGAACTTAGAACTAGTTAAACCTAACTAACCTAAGGACATCACAAACAGCCATGCCCAAGGCAGGATTCGATCCTGCGACCGTAGCGGTCTTGCGGTTCCAGACTGCAGCGCCTTTAACCGCACGGCCACTTCGGCCGGCTCCATCTCCTCCACCCCATTCTGTCGGAGCACCTAGTCTTCGTCCCCCTCTGTCCGTGTGCTCTTTCTCCTCTCTCAATCCACTCCTCCTTCATCTCCTTCTGTTCCCTCTATCTCGTCCGCGCCATCTCTATCTCCTCTTCCTCTCACTCTTTGTTCATCTCCTCCCCAGTCCTCTCTCTCTGCATCTCCGCCTCTTCCCTTTCTCTTTCATTTCCTCCTCCTCCCTTATGTCTGGGTCCATTTCCTCCTGCCCCCTCTTTGTCTGTCCATCACCTCCTCCCCTGTCCTCTTTCTGCGATTCCACTTCAACTCTAATAACAGGTTGCTACTTGCGTCTCTCACAGTGTTCCTTTCCAGATTGTAAAAATATGTATACCAGCTTTTGGGCGAAATCATCCAGGAGTTGTACTTTATCCGGGGCTTTGCTCTTGCATAACCTCATGTCACGTATTTTCAAATATATTCAACATATTTCACTGGTACTTGTACATTCATTTCACTTCTGTAGCTAGCGAATTCGTCCTGCAGTTGCGTTTTCACGTAGTTCAATGTTTTTGACGTCACATCTCCTGAAATATTTGTCGTATAATGGCCGCCGGAGTGGCCGTGCTGTTCTAGGCCGAGCGCCCGCTACGGTCGCAGGTTCGAATCCTGCCTCGGGCATGGATGCGTGTGATGTCCAGAGATTAGTTAGGTTCATTTAGTTCTAAGTTCTAGGCGACTGATGACTTCAGAAGTTAAGTCGCATAGTGCTCAGAGCCTTTTGAAACATTTTGTCGTATAATGATATGACAGGTACATTCAGCGGCATATGTTGATACTGTCTACGTAATGGTTCAAATGGCTCTGAGCACTATGGGGCTTAACTTCTGAGGTCATCAGTCCCCTAGAACTTAGAACTACTTAAACCTGACTAACCTAAGGACATCACACACATCCATGCCCGAGGCAGGGTTCGAACCTACGACCGTAGCGGTCGCGCAGCTCCAGACTGTAGCGTCTAGAACCACTCGGCCACTCCGGCCGGCTGTCTACGTAATGTATTGCGAATATAGTTAGTAGCAAATAAGTAATAAATTTAAACATCATGTCGGATGCGGCAGCTTTAACGCATGAACAACAAAAATGTTGTAGTAAGCAATTCACGTTTTTCTTGTTGTGGAGGATTTCAGCAAGAAAAAGTTTCATAAAGGTTTAGAATTATACGTAAAATTTTTTGCAGGTAACTAAGTGGTATTGTTCTCAAATACCAGATGAATAATGTCTTGGAATACGCGTATGTACGAACAAAGGGTGATTCCACGTCCCCTACCACTGTCGTGTTATGCAACCCGAAATATTCCATCTGGCCTTCATAAACCACGTGTGGGATTTTCGTATTCTCTCGCTGGCTACGTGCAGTCTTTTAGTCCTACAGAAAAAAATTAAACGACTTTTTCTTGGGGAAATTTCTCGTTAGAAATTGTACTTTCCCAGTTATTCAAGAAAAAAGTACGAAAGTGACCTCCAAACGCACCTCCACTCCCACTCTCAGCTCCCCACCGGTCAGGATTTCTACTATGTTTTCAATGGCATTTTGTCCTACCACTGCACAAAAAAATTGCGACTGTACGAATGGTTTCCAACTTTCGACCTCCTTTGGTCTTTACTGACTGGCGTTGTTACGCCACCGGCTTAGACGAGCACTCCCAACCTGTAAAAATTGACGTTTGTGTGAAATTCACAAAACTGTACACAGTTGTACTCGTCAAGCCTTCACTACGAAACTGCTTTGCTTATTAGGGTTAAGTCTGGATCAAATTGTCAACGTAATCAGTTTTAGGGTAACATTTACAAAAGTCACAGGCACGTTTAAATTAATAATGTTAAAGAAATAGCCGACTGTGCTGTTGGCGTCACAGCCGAGTCAATAGCGATCAAAAAAGGTCAGATTTCTGGAATATTTCGTATAGTCGGAAATTCTTGTACTGTGGTTGGAAGGAGTGCCACTAATTAAATACCGGAAAACCTATCTGGTGAGGAGTGAGTGTGGGGTGGAGGTGCACTGTACGTCACTGTTGTATGTTTTTCTTACATAATGTAACTTCTCCTAGCAAAACACATATTATATGTGGTAATAAAGGAGAAAAGAGTAATTGAACTGGATGATTGTAATTGCGTGGACAATGATTGTGTGAACTTTATGTAATAAAGAAAACCATTATGTGCCATGTTTTATACTTGTATAGAATTATGTAACGATTTTTTTTAAAGATATCTGTGTCAGCGAGTACTGAAACCGCCACAGACGATACTTATTAAATATCAAACAAAGGTGAGAATATGTCACAACAAGTATAAATAGTAGTGACCGAGCATTAATTTCTCTGTCGTATTCTTGGAGTTACGTGAGTAAGAAGAGCCTGTGACGCTATATTGTATGCTTGTGTAGCATTCTTTTGTCAATATTGAGAGAAGGACGCCATTGGGACTGATTCGAAAAGATGTGTAATAATTTAATCTGTCTAAATGTTTTGAATAGAGCTACTTAGTGAAAACTTGCATTATGATTTGTAATTAGCTTGCCTGGTATTTTATCCCATCCTTTTAAGACATTTTCAGCTCTTTAAATATTATTCGTGGTGCAGAGCTGCGCTACGAACGAACGAGCCACTGTCGCGGCGCATTCAAACTGCATTAAATGATACAATCATACCGCAAAGAAGTGGACAGGTAATAGTCAACTAAAATTATTTCTTTCAGCTTTCGGAATTGCAGGGCAGAGCAGCAGATTTTATGATGCGTTTTACTGGTGGACGCGGGCTGCGGATGATATATTATTAACAGTGCAAAAAGATAATTTACCTTCATAACATAAAAGAAATCTTGCTGTGCATAGTTCTGGTCTGGCAAACATTATAGTAAAAACATCTTTTTCTCTGATAATAGCTTCATGTTCTCGTGTTAGTCGTGGTACTTATTGGTGTTTTACTGTTAACAAAAACCCACTGCAAAATTTTGATGTTGAACAAACATTGCGTACTATAGCATCAGTATTGATAACGAAATAATTTTCAGTAACCTTTTCAATAACTGTAAAGTAAGGAAGATATGTTGAACTTTATAGCGAGTTGCAGTAACGAAACAATGTTCCTTTAATAGAAAGCTTGATGCAGAATAATAAGAACATAATATATTTTGTTTTGTTGAAAATCACAGCACAGCATCCCTAAAAAGTATTTCAGGGCTCTTTTCGTAGCAACATACTTTATCTCATATATTAGTTGTTACGCGAGCAATAACAAAGCAGAGAGCCAGCGAAACTGGCACCCCACGTTGCTACGAAAAGAGTTCACTATTACCTGTCCGCTTCTTTGCGGTATGATTGGTTTCATTTAATGCAGTTTGAATGCGCCGCGGCAGCGGCTCGTTCGTTCGTAGCGCAGCTCTGCACCACGAATAATATTTAAAGAGCTGAAAATGTCTTAAAAGGATGGGATAAAATACCAGGCAAGCTTATTACAAATCATAATGCAAGTTTTCACTAAGTAGCTCTATTCAAAACATTTAGACAGATTAAATTATTACACATCTTTACGAATCAGTACCCAATGGCGTCCTTCTCTCAATCTTGACAAAAGAATGCTACACAAGCATACAATATAGCGTCACAGGCTATTCTTACTCACGTAACTCCAAGAAGACGACAGAGAAATTAATGCTCGGTCACTACTATTTATACTTGTTGTGACATATTCTCACCTTTGTTTGATATTTAATAAGTATCGTCTGTGGCGGTTTCAGTACTCGCTGACACAGATATCTTTAAAAAAAATCGTTACATAATTATATACAAATATAAAACATGGCACATAATGGTTTTCTTTATTACATAAAGTTCACACAATCATTGTCCACGCAATTACAATCATCCAGTTCAACTATTCTTTTCTCCTTTTTTACTACATACAATGTGTGTTTTGCTAAGAGACGATACAATAACATGAAAATTATGGCCTCCAGCGAAAAATTATCTTAGTACAAATCTCAATTAACACTAAATTTCCCACAAATATGTGTTTTTTAGAAGAAAAGAAGAAATAATTAACAGTCTCGGCGTAACGAGTGAGAGAATATGAAAATCTCGCGCCAGTTATACCAATGCGGACTGCATAAAACGACAACAGTAGGGGCGGCTGAATCACCCTGTACATTTACATAAACTTGTACCTCCATTTTTATGTAATGTATGAAGTTGAGATCTGGCAACCTGTTGTTGTTGTGGTCTTCAGTCCTGAGACTGATTTGATGCAGCTCTCCATGCTAGTTTAGTGTATTCATCTCTTAGTCTCCCTCTACGATTTTTACCCTCCACGCTGCTCTCCAATACTAAACTGGTGATCCCTTGATGCCTCAGAACATGTCCTACCAACCGATCTCTTCTTCTGGTCATGTTGTGCCACAAACTCCTCTTCTCCCCAATTCTATTCAACACCTCCTCATTAAACTTCCTGGCAGATTAAAACTGTGTGCCCTACCGAGACTCGAAATCGGGACTTTTGCCTTTCGCGAGCAACAGTAGCTTCGGTAGCTCAGATGGCAGAGCGCTTGCCCGCGAAAGGCAAAGGTCCCGAGTTCGAGTCTCGGTCGGGCACACAGTTTTAATCTGCCAGGAAGTTTCATATCAGCGCACACTCCGCTGCAGAGTGAAAATCTCATTCTGGAAACCTCCTCATTAGTTATGTGATCTACCCATCTAATCTTCAGCATTCTTCTGTAGCACCACATTTCGAAAGTTTCTATTCTCTTTTTGTCTAAACTATTTATCGTTCACGTTTCACTACGTGGCTACACTCCATACAAATACTTTCAGAAACGACTTCCTGACACTTGAATCAATACTCGATGTTAACAAATTTCTCTTCTTCAGAAACGCTTTCCTTGCCGTTGCTAGTCTATATTTTATATCCTCTCTACTTCGACCATCATCAGTTATTTTGCTCCCCAAATAGCAAAACTCCTTTACTACTTTAAGTGTCTCATTTCCTAATCTAATTCCCTCAGCATCACCCGACTTAATTCGACTACATTCCATTATCCTGGTTTTGTTTTCGTTGATGTTCATCTTACATTCTCCTTTCAAGACACTACCCATTCCGTTCAACTGCTCTTCTAAGTCCTTTGCTGTCTCTGACAGAATTACAATGTCATCAGCAAACCTCAAAGTTTTTATTTCTTCTCCATTGATTTTAATACCTACTCCGAATTTTTCTTTTGTTTCCTTCACTGCTTGCTCAATATATGGTGCAAATGGCTCTGAGCACTATGGGACTCAACTGCTGAGGTCATTAGTCCCCTAGAACTTAGAACTAGTTAAACCTAATGACATCACAAACATCCATGCCCGAGGCAGGATTCGAACCTGCGACGGTAGCGGTCTTGCGGTTCCAGACTGCAGCGCCTTTAACCGCACGGCCACTTCGGCCGGCTGCTTAATATACAGATTGAATAGCGTCGGGGAGAGGCTACAACCCTGTCTCACTCCCTTCCCAACGACTGCTTCCCTTTCATGTCCCTTCTAACAACCCTACCACAAAAGGTCAAAATTTAATAATGATTGTGCTGTTGCTCACGCTGCTAAATACTGCATTTTCGGACAACAACAAAGTTTTTATGTGGCAGGTGTTATTAGAGCACAGTTATTAAAGTCATTTCATGTAATAATGAATAAACTAGGCACTCATCGTTTCGTGTTTCCCACGCTGGTCTCGTTGTAAAATCATGGCTCAATCGCCGAAAATCGAGGTGGTGATAATTCCAACCTCGGATGCAAAAAAGCCTAGGTTTTATTCTGCTATATTCAAAAGTTTTGTAGATGCGCTTCACAAACCATTCTTGAAGATTAAACCTTTCAAAGTTAGCACAATAGCGATGTAAAAAAAATAATCAGCACTCCGAATTTAAGTTACACTTCCTTTTAATTGCTTTTATTGCAATATCACGTAACACACAAAACATCACTTCGCAATACAAAACATACTTGAAAACATCTTCCTCACAGTCACTGTTAAAGTTCACATTTTATAAGCTGACTACGTTATGCGTCTTTCCAACACGACGTCCAAGACATGACTTTCTCAAGGTCCGACTCTCTAACAACTAACTAATAATCGCTTACGCGCCCAAAAATCAGAGGTACAAGCACGTCAAAGATCATAGTGAAAAAAGAAAGAATACACATAAGAATAATATCATTGCAATATAAACATATCGATGTATCACAAATGAAATCAAATCTGAATGTTGCCTCAGAAATATGTTAACTACTTCTACAGAAACACAGTAGAATATTACTGGTATCGAGAGGTTCAGGTGAGGTACCATAGTGGTTACGTGTTTCAAGTACCATTACACCTTCGACTCTTGTAACTGCCATCTGGTTTCTGTGCAAATTGTAAATAGCCGTTCGCTCCCTGTATTTTACTCCTGCCACCTTCAGAATTTGAAAGAGCGTATTCCAGTCAACATTGTCAAAAACTTTCTCTAAGTCTACAAATGCTAGAAACGTAGGTTTGGCTTTCCTTAATCTAGCTTCTAACAAGGGAACCTCCCCATCGCACCCCCCCTCAGATTTAGTTATAAGTTGGCACAGTGGATAGGCCTTGAAAAACTGAACGCAGATCAATCGAGAAAACAGGAAGAAGTTGTGTGGAACTATGAAAAAAAAATAGTAAAATATACAAACTGAGTAGTTCATGCGTAAGATAAGCAACATCAAGGAGAATCAGAGGTCAGGAACGCGGTGGTCCCGTGGTTAGCGTGAGCAGCTGCGGAACGAGAGATACTTGGTTCAAGTCTTCCATCAACTGAATATTTTACTTTCTTCATTTTCGCAAAGTTATGATCTGTCCGTTCGTTCATTGACGTCTCTGTTCACTGTAATAAGTTTAGTGTCTGTGTTTTGCGACCGCACCGAAAAACCGTGCGATTAGTAGACGAAAGGACGTGCCTCTCCAATAGGAACCGAAAACATTTGATCGCAAGGTCATAGATCAACCGATTCCTCCACAGGAAAACACATCTGATATATTCTATACGACACTGGTGACGGCGTGTGCGTCGCATGACAGGAATATGTTGTCGGGCCACCTAACTAGTACACTTAGCGAATGGGTAAAAAGATTCTTCTACCTTGCCCGATTTAGGTTTTCTTGTGGATGTGATAATCACTCCCAAAAAAGTGATGAAAACATAAGAGTTTGTCACATAAACTGAAAATAAAAAATTAAACTAATCACTGGAGGGAAGACTTGAACCTAGGACCTCTCGTTCCGTAGCTGCTCTCGATAACCACGGGATCACGGCGCTCCTTGACTCCTTTTGTCCTTGATGTTGCCTATCTTCGCATGGACTACTCAGTTTGTATATTTTACTAATTTTTTTCATAGTTCCACACAACTTCTTCCTGTTTTCTCGATTGATCTTTGTTCAGTTTTTCAAGGCCTATCCACTGTGCCAACTTATAACTAAATCTGAGGGGGATGCGATGGGGGGTTCCCTTGTAAGATAAGTCGTAGGGTCAGTATTGCCTCACGTGTTCCAATATATCTATGAAATCCAAACTGATCTTCCCTGAGGTCGGCTTCTACCAGTTTTCCCATTCGTCTGTGAACCTAAGGGTAAGGAAAGGAATACGTGACTAATGTCTTCCTGGAGTCTGTGTGCGCTCGCGCTTGGCTCACCTTCCCTGTAGACCTTGGCGACGACGGCGTCGATGGTGAGCGAGGCCCAGCCGTAGCGCTTCCAGTGGTCGCGCGTCGGCGCGCACACCTCGAGGAAGCGGTGCGCGTGGTCGCGGAAGCAGGCCATGTCGGCGCCGCAGTCGTGGTCGGCGGGCAGCGGCACGGCGGCCGGGCTCTTGGCGCCGGCCACGGCGCAGCACACGTCGACGGTGCGCCACAGCACGCGCCGCGCCGCCTGCCGCGGCCAGCCCACGGCGCGCAGCCGCTCGCCGCCCAGCAGCGCCCACAGGATCACCGACACCCGCAGCCGCAGCGCGCGGTCCTCGTCGCTGTCCGACGGGCCGTACACCGACTCGTCCTCGACCCTGCCCCCGCCGGACGCCCACTCGGCGTCCGCCCACGCGCACTCGCCGGCCGTGGGCTCGAAGTGCGGCATCCCGCCGGGGAGGACCCGTCGCACGCGGTACAGTTCCACCACCTCGTCGTCCGACAGGTCTCCCTCGGTCGGTCTCTGCTGCTCCGGTCGACTCTCCCGAGACGGTGCGCGGGGTGCCGTCCTGATGACCGAGGCTGGAGGGCGGTGCCGGTCGTCTGGCGGACTCTTTGAGGAACGGACGGCACCCACCTCACCCCTGTTCACATCTTTCAGCACGCGCCTCCCCTGCACCGCACCAGTTGGACTTCCACGCAATTCACTCTCTATCCTTTCCTTAATCGCAACCAGCTGTCCTGCTGCTGTCCTCACATCACTTCCGACCTCACGGATTACGAACCTGTTTCCGTCTCCCTCTCTCGTTATCATGTACCTACTCCTCTGTCCACCCGGTTCTGGAGCCAACACCGTAGAAGGTTCCGCGGTACGACCCTCGGACCTCACTTCTCTAAACCGCTCAGTTCCCACCTCGGGCTGGAGTGGCGACGACTTCTGCCCACTACCGACCTTCCGACTGTCAGCTGAAACGATAACTGTCCTGACGACTTGTCTCGAGTGCTCACCACCAGAGTGGACTCCTTTTCCACTGCCTCCCGCCCCACTTGTCACTATCACACTGGCGGGAGTCACCACCGGGTCCCTGTGTGATTTTGGGTTCCGTTCAGTGGGCGAACAACGCTCGTCAGAACTAACGTATCGTGACTCCCCACGTTCAAAATGGACTGCTTCCTTCGCAGACACAGCCCCGTCCCTCTGTTGGACTAGATCTTTCTTACTTAGGTCGAGCGTGCCATTCACATCGCCCTTAGAATTATAGTCGTTCAATGGCTTCCTACAACTACCTTCGTAAGTGACGCTCTCAATTTCTGGTCTTGAAATCCGTTCCTTCCTGTCAACTGGATTAAATTCCTCTTCTGCACGTAGGCGATCCCCAAATCTCATGCGCCACTGCCTGACAGAGCCGGTTTCCGAATCGGGTACTGCATCTCTAGATGCGGGACTATTAGAGCGGTGCACCGATTCCTGGCCGAGCGCATCCTGCCCTCTTAGGTAAGTCTTCAGAATATGAGAACCATATGCGACTGGCCAATGATTCGTCGATCTTACTTCAGCATCTCGCGATTGCGCTCCGACAGTCATGGCTTCTGTCGTCAGATAGCGAGCATGTCGCACAGCAGTTTGAGATTCGTGCTCGATTTCGGCAATTGATAACAGCCTTTCGTTGCCGTAAGAAAACCTGGATACTTTTCTTGGAGGTTCATCGTCAGCTATGTCACTTATTGGGGTGTAAACAACCCTTATGGGTTTGCTGTGGTGGTATGCATACTCGCTATCTCTTGAATTATCAGGTGTCATTCTGGCATCAGATCTACGGCGCGCATTGCTGCTGTTGACGCCATTTGGGTGTGTTGTACCTCCTACCACTGCTGCGTTAAAATCAGCTCGACTACTTACTGGGTTCTTCACTACCATCCTAGGTGGGGGAGTAATGTAACCGCGAGGAAGAAATGTTCCACTGGGAATATATCTGTGCACTGTCTCCAGGGGTGGTGCCATTTTTTCAAAGTCCACTGCATTCCTGTCCCTGGAATTTCTAGTCTCAGACACACTTCCTTCCACACGAAGATACCTTCCCGGGGCGACCACAGCTTTTAATCCACTGTGCACGCTACTATGTGAAGTGTTTACGAAAGCTGATTTTTCACTCGGAATTGGAATAATTACTGCACGATTTGGATTGTAACTGCTAAATTGTTGTAAATATCGATTCGGCGCCTCATCTCTGTTGTTAGGTAACAACTGTACATTAGCCCTGTCAACAGATTTCGTTCTTAGAATTTCATCATGCCCTCTAGCTTCTTCTGGAGTACACCTGTTGAGCTCTCGTTGTGGAGTACTATCATCACCTGTCGATACCACTACGCTTTTGCGCTGAACTACTGCCGCAGCATGTTTCACGTTGTCAAGGAGTACATGTGAGTCAATTGCTGATGATGTGCTGGTAGACATCCTCACTGCAGAAGTATCCATTGTGTAGACCACTTCGGTACTGTTGCGACTTACTGGGCCACTTAGTGTGTCAGAAACTCTCACGTTGCCATTTCTGGATACAGAAATATCCTTCTCAGGCGGCAGGACTTTTCCAGGAATATATAGTGTGTATCCACCACACGACTTGACGTACGAGACGTGGATGGGAGAATGTGTTGTGGAGTTTCCATTGTGTTTCATAGTCGCTACTTGCCGAAGTTCGTGATTAGGTGCTGGCCGGTCTGAGCTACTAGTGGGCTCTGGAGGTGAAAACGCCATCTTGTCGTCATTCGCAGGATACACCCCTCGGTAGCTATTCCTGTGAGATTTGTCAGCATCCTCAGGTGTCACACTGGAAGAAAGCCTTCCTGTTCCACTCTCTTTATTCCTGTGTGCTTCGCCAACTGAGTCGCTCCAGTCAGAACTGGATCCCCTCATCCTGACTCTGACTTCCTCATCAGAATAACAGCCACTGTCCAGCGAAGGGACGCGGTCATCATCTATAGCAGTGTGCTCTCCTCCTGCTTCAGTGGTGTCTCTACTGATCTGTTCAGCAGAAGAGGGTATTTTTGGATGTGGAGTGATGTCTTCGTACTGGACCCGGTTGGATGCCACCAGCCTCCTACTCTGCTCCAGCAGCCATTGGCGTCGATCCTCGACTGGGTCGAAAGTTTCGACATCGATGTATTCGTCGTCACTGTTGGTGTCCCGGGCCATGTTGGTGGCCGACACTCGGACGTCAGTTCCGTCGGGACGAGCAGCAGACATCTCCATCCATCGGCCATTCTCCATTGCCCTAAGTTTCCCACCATCTGCGGCTATCTTCTGAGAAACCTGGTCTTCAGTCCCGACAATCTCACCCTGAGAAACTCTCCTTTCGGCGCCTGACTGCGGTTGTAACTGTGGAGGCTCGCGGAAGAGATATCTCTTAATCCCCTGTCGATTAGTCTGGCCATTAGTACTAGTGGCAGTTACTGCAACATGTGCGATCGAGCTCTGCTTGAACCCCTCTGTGACTTGAACGTCTTCTCTCGAACGCGTTACAACTGTCACAGACAGTTCTCCGTTGCCCTCCACTGCTGTGGAACCACGCAGGGTGTCATTAGCAGGGGATCCAGCGCCGTTCCTACCAGATTTCACCAGATTCATTGCTTCTGGCACTGAATCCATTGTCTCTCTTGCATCAAGCGGTGACTCTGGTGACAATGGAAGCATCTGTGTAACTGTACAAATATCCGTTGCACTGGCGTTGAGAGACCATATTCCCTAGCACCAGCGGGCGATCATCGTCCAAGGCATGCTTCTCTGCAACAAGAAATGAAGTGTGTGTCATTTAGTTGCCCAAAATTACCCAATATATAAAATTAACCTAACCAAAGTACACTAAGCCTATGAGGTCTTATTATGTGAAAGAAAGGCTGCATTTTATGGATATTATTCTTAATATTTGCAGCCATTCAAAAGATTAGATTAGTGAATTATGTAAATGTGACCTACGATGAACTGGAAACGCGTACTGTGGGCATCTAGTGCCTACAGAAAAACGGATGGAAACATGAAAAGAATAGAAAAATGAGAACCACTAATGACTGCTAGTAGGAAGAGGCGAAACGTTTGATCAGAAGTTAAAAAAAAACTTTTGTTGTAAAAGACGAAATATCTCGTATCTACACGATAACTTATTGATGTTAATTGTTCGTACAACATGTATGATCGGTTTCGGAATATACATTCCAGCGTCGAACTGATTATACACATTAAAACCAACCTAAGCAAGAACAAGAAAACACGATATTGTCTGTATTATAATGCGAAACATCTAATACAAGGATGATATGAGAAAACACATCCCTGACAAGTATGTTATACGTATCAACAAGTAGAAATTACAAATTTGCACTATAATTAGGATGCAAAATCTGTCGGAGGAGCCAAAAAGATTATGTGATGAAACATCAAATAAATAAATTACGTGGGTAGCCAGAAAGCCAGTTTTTCAATTCTTTTAATCGTTAAATACTTGCATCCCCGCAACCATCCAAACATATCTAAGTAAAAAATATCTCTCTACTGTACATATAGCTCTGGACCCGGCGACACTATTAAAATTCAGGCAATTAATTCCCGAAGCATTCGCAACAAATTTCCAGAGTTTCAAGCGCTCCTACAAAACGGTGGAGCTCATAAAATACAAAGTGCAGAAAATTGTTTACATCCCGAAATTGACAGCAGTGAGATTTTTAGGGACAATGTAAAAATATATACCTTAAGTTTGGCTATTGGTAAATGGAGGTGGTCTATTTGCCGAAATACACAAAAAACCGAGACCCCTTGACACGTCATGGTAAACAGTCACTGTAGAGAAACTTCTAAAGGAACAGAGGCAGTGTGTCACGGTTCGGAAGAAATTCTCTCTGGTTTCGGATGGCTAGCTCAGATAGAAGATCGCCAGTCTCGCAGGCGAGATGAAGGTGAAGCTCACCATCTGTAGTATCGCTGACAAAATAGATTGCAGTCCTCTAGTACAGAGCCGAGTGGAGGTTCTCAATCAGAGGCTCAGGCGGTTCTGCGATGGTGTAGGTGCCATACGGTGGCGGGTTTCTGAGTTCCGCTAAATTAGTTAGAGGTCCACTACACGCAGGAAGCAGATACACAGGAAGTATGGGCTGCGTGGAAGGGAATGGGTGGTTTTTTAGGTTAGAGGATGTTGGGAAAGTGTAGAAAGGGCTTCTGTCTCAGTGGGTGTAGGACGACCACAGTAAGAGGGACGACATGGGAACAATCAATAATTCAGTTGTAAACTGTCGTAGCTATGTTGGAAAATAAAAAAAACAGAGCTCCAAGCGCTAATAAAAAGCACTGAATCTCAAATCGTTAAAGGAATGGAAAGCTGGCTAAAGCCGGAAATATGTTCAGCAGAAATTTTTACAAAGAACCTAACCATGTTTAGAAAGTATACGTGAAATACAGTTGGTGGTGGAGTGTTTATTGCTATCAGAAACTGTTTAACTTGCAGTGAAATTGACGAAGGTAATTCCTGTGATTTAGATCGGTAGAGGTTATACTTGACAACTGGAACAAATTACTAATTGGTTTCTTTTCTCGACCCCTCGACTCAGATAATACAGTTGCTGAACAGTTCAAAGAAATTTGAGCGTCATTTCAAATAGGTACCTCACTCCTACAATTATAGTTGGTGGTGAATTCAGTCTACCCTCGATATGTTGGGGAAAATACGTGTTTGAACTCGGTTGTAGGCATGAAACGTCGTCCGAAATCGTACTGAATGCTTTCTCAGACTATTGTTTTGAATAACTCTAAGAGTAAATTGTTGTGGAAACATAGTTGGACCTCTTAGCAATAAATAATCCTGACCAAATAATGAGCATAATGACAGATACTGGGATTAGTAGCCATAAGGTTGTTGAAGCTAGAGTGAATATCGTAATATGCAAACCTACCAAAAATAAACGGAAATTTAAGAAAGCAGATAAAAATTCGCTTGACACCTTTCTAAGATACAGTCACCACTCCATCTAATCTGACTACGCAAGCGATGACCAGATGTGGTTTTAATTCAAAGAAATAGTATCGGCAGAATTTGACATATATATATCAAATAAATTAATAAGAGATGGTACTGGTCTCCCATGACACACAAAGCAAGTCAGAATACTATTGCAGAAGCGACGAAAAAAGCCTGCCAAATTTAAAAGAACGCAAAATCTCCAAGATTCTCGAAGTTTTGCAGAAGCTCGAAATTTAGCGAAAATTTCAGTGCGAGATGCTTTTAATAGTTTCCACAAGGAAACTCTGTCTGGAAATCTGACAGAAAACCGAAAGAGATTATGGTCATATGTATATAATATACCAGATCAAGACGCAATAAATACCATCACTGCACGATAAAAATCGTGACGTTATTGACGACAGCTACTCTGAAGCAAAGTTACTAAAAACTGTTTTTTGAAATTCCTTAAAAGTAGATGTGCTTGGTATAGTGAAGCAGCTTAAAACACTTAAGAAAGGCAAGGCTTCATGCGCAGATTGGTACACCAATCATGTTCCTTTCACGGTATGCTGATACAATAGCCCCATACTTAACAGTCATATACAACCGCTCCGTCATCGAAAGTTCCGTACCTAAAGGATGGAAAGCTGCACATGTCACATTAATACCCAAGGAAGGAAACAGGAGTAATCTACTGAATTACAGACCCATATCACTAACTTCGATTCCGCAGTAGGATCGTGGAACATATACTGTGCACGAACATAAAAAATAGCCTCGAAGAAAACGAACTGTTAACAAATAGCCAGCACTGATTCATAAAATATCGCCCTTATGAAACACAACTATCTCTTTATTTTCAGGAAGCAATGAGTTCTATCGACAGGGGACGTCAGAGTGATTCTGTATTTTTAGATTTCCATAAGGCTTCTGACACAGTTCCTCACAAGCGACTCCTAATCAAATTGCATGCCTATGGAGTGTCGTCTCAATAGTGTGACTGGCTTTGTGATTTCCTGTGAGAAAGATCATAGCTCGTAATAACTGACCGAAAGTCATAGAGTAAAACAGAAGTAATATCTGGCGCTCCCCAAGGAAGTGTTACAGGCCTATTGTTCCTGATCTAGATAAATCATTTACAAGACAGTCTGAGCAGCCCTCTTAGATTGTTTGAAGATGATACTGTCATTTACCGTCATGTAATGTCATCAAATGATCGAAACTAATAGCAAAATGATTTATACAAGGTATCTGTATGGTGCAAAAAGTGGCAACTGATTCCCAAACATGAAAGGTGTGAAGTTATCCACATGAGCACAAAAAGGATCCGCTAATTTCAGTTACACAATAAATCACACAAATCTAACGGCTGTAAACTCAACTAAATACTTAGGGATTACAGTTACGAATAACGTACATTGGAACGATGTCAAAGATAATGTAATGGGAAAGCAAATTTACTAAAGAAACTGTTTACACTACGCTTGTCCGCTCTCTTCTGGAGTACTGCTGTGCGTTGTGGGATCCGCACCAGATAAGACTGACCGAGGCATCGGAAAAGATCGAAGAAGGGAAGCTCGTTTTGTCTTATCATGAAATAGGGGAGATAGTGCCTGGGATATGACACACAAATTGGGACTCCAGTCATAAAAACAAAGATGTTTTTCGCTGCGGAAGGACCTCCTCATAAAATTGCAATCACCAACTTTCTCCTCGGAGTATCAAAACATTTTGTTGGCGCTCACCTGCAAAGGAAGGAATGATCACTATAGTAAAATTGTATAGGCGGTCCTATCGCACTTCCCTGGGACACTCCCAACGACTCAGTTGTCTGATTACTATTACGTTAAAATGATTTAGAGCTAGTCACACATCGTCAAGCTTATTCCATATGCTCGCATTTTTGTTAACAGTCAGCAGTGCGGCACCGAGTCACATACTTTCCGGAAATCAACCTAGTGTTCAGTTTGCACACCACAGTTTAATAATCAAGATCGTTTTAGAGATGAACGACATGACCCTAAGAAGCCTTTCGATTAATTAACGCAGCATCCACCATTCCTACATCTAGTTTTATGTCGCTGGTCCACATTAAATCACTCTGTCCATTTACGCGCAATACTTAATATTTATTTATTCCGAGGATCAGTTTCCAGTCCTTGCACAGAGCGTAGATGACGTGCAGGTCTTCATTGCCTTAGGTACAATTTTATGCCGTTGTGCCAGTCATATATGCAACTGCAAACCATGCGAAGAGACGCGTTATGTGCCTGAAACTGAAAATTTAGAAACACTAGGTCTTGTCAGTTTCGATTTATGGCTCTGAGATGTAATCCATTCAAAATACGTGAGATGCTCGGAGAAAAATGGACAGACGCGTGTTTGGGGTTACTACGGACGAGCGGATCGTTGCACTGACTGAAATGGAAAAGACAATTATGACTGTAAAGATAATAATGTGGATACAGGCATTTAGTCTGGCGAATAGTTGGCAGTTAGACCAAGGAATTTCTCTGGTGGACTGATTCAAAGATGCAAGAAAAGTCCAAGACTACAACATAACAAAATGTAGGTAGATGATATTAGAAAACAGGTATGGACAATGCGGGCGCACGTAGCAGAAGATCGTAGTGGATGTCAAATGGCTGAAATTGGTCATGACGTGATACCTTTCTCTACGAGTGAAACATTATTTTACAAAAACTGTAAGTATCTTCCTGTGTGGGAGGTTCATAGATGATTACAACCGCCGAACCTTTTATTTCTCATTTTTATTTTTTTAAATGCAGCATTTAAATATATTGTTTTTGTTAAATTCTGTACAGCGTGAAGTCGTTACTCTGTAACAATCTAACATTCAACTTTTTCCCCTGGGGGAAACCAAGGAGACTGCTTTCTCCATGACCACGCATTCGATTTAAATCTAGTCTTTTGTTGATTACGCACCGTTCTGCGCTGTTACAACTACGCACAATGTTTCCATGCACCCATCCCGGAGCTGATGTATCCTGTGGATATAAATCAACCGTTTTCCAACATGTCGCTGTGCCTCCAGAATTTATAAGCAACACTATAAACTGACCCAGAGGACCTGTTCCTACTGATCCAGTTTGCTACCAAAGACAGATCATACTGTTATTGTGCTACGTCATATTGCCTGTACATTATCTACGCGAATTAGTTTCAGTGGTAAAGCGTTGGACTTCATGTTCTGACTTATTACACGATCATCATCTCACACACCGAAATTGCTGCAAACGTTTCGAAAGCTTAGACAAAAATCCGCATTTTGTTTGCTGTGTGCGCCATGTTAACTTCTAAGTATCTACACTACTGGCCATTAAAATTGCTACACCACGAAGATGACGTGCTACAGACGCGAAATTTAACGACAGGAAGAAGATGCTGTGATACGCAAATGATTAGCTTTTCAGAGCATTCACACAACGTTGCCGCCGGTGGCGACACCTACAACGTCCTGAAATGAGGAAAGCTTCCAACCGATTTCTCATACACAGACAGCAAAAATGGTTCAAAAGGCTCTGAGCACTATGGGACTTAACATCTATGGTCATCAGTCCCCTAGAACTTAGAACTACTTAAACCTAACCAACCTAAGGACATCACACAACACCCAGCCATCACGAGGCAGAGAAAATCCCTGACCCCGCCGGGAATCGAACCCGGGAACCCGGGCGTTGGAAGTGAGAACGCTACCGCACGACCACGAGAGGCGGGCCACAGACAGCAGTTGACCGGCGTTGCGTGGTGAAACGTTGTTGTGATGCCTCGTGTAATGAGGAGAAATGTGTACCATCACGTTTCCGACTTTGATAAAGGTCGGATTGTAGCCTATAGCGATTGCGGTTTATCGTATCGCAACATTGCTGCTCGCGTTGGTCGAGATCCAATGACTGTTAGCGGAATATGGAATCGTTGTGTTCAGGAGGGTAATACGGAACGGCGTGCTGGATCCCAACGGCCTCGTATCACTAACAGTCGAGATGACAAGCATCTTATCCGCATGGCTGTAACGGATCGTGCAGCCACGTCTCGATGCCTGAGTCAACAGATGGGGACGTTTGCAAGACAACAACCATCTGCACGAACAGTTCGACGACGTTTGCAGCAGCATGGACTATCAGCTCGGAGACCATGGCTGCGTTTACCCTTGACGCTGCATCACAGACAGGAGCGCCTGCGATGGTGTACTCAACGACGAATCTGGGTGCACGAATGGTAAAACGTCACTTTTTCGGATGAATCCAGGGTCTGTTTACAACATCATGATGGTCGCATCCGTGTTTGTGACATCGCGGTGGACGCACATTGGAAGTGTGTATTTGTCATCGCCATACTGGCGTATTACCCGGCGTGATGGTATGGGGTGCCATTGGTTAAACGTCTCGGTCACCTCTTGTTCGCATTGACGGCACTTTGAACAGGGGACGTTACATTTCAGATGTGTTACGCCCCGTGGCTCTACCCTTCATTCGATCCCTGCGAAATCCTACATTTCAGCAGGATAATGCACGACCGCATGTTGCAGGTCCTGTACGGGCCTTTCTGGATACAGAAAATGTTCGACTGCTGCCCTGGCCAGCACATTCTCCAGATCTCTCACCAATTGAAAACGTCTGGTCAATGGTGGCCGAGCAACTGGCTCGTCACAATACGCCAGTCCCTACTCTTGATGAACTGTAGTGTGTTGAAGCTGCATGGGCAGCTGTACCTGTACACGTCATCCAAGCTCTGTTTGACTTAATGCCCAGGCTTATCAAGGCCGTTATTATGGCCAGAGGTGGTTGTTATGGGTACTGCTTTCTCAGGATCTATGCGGCCAAATTGCGTGAAAATATAATCACATGTCAGTTCTAGTATAATATATTTATCCAATGGATACCCGTTTGTCATCTGCAGTTCTTCTTGGTGTAGCAATTTTAATGGCCAGTAGTGTATTATCTATGCGAATTCGTTTCATCTCACACACCGAAATTGCTGAAAACGTTTCGAAAGCTTAGACAAAAATCCGCATTTTGTTTGTTGTGTGTTCGCCCTGTAATGTAGTATGAACTTCTAAGTGTCTACTCGAATGTAAGTAATGTGCTTATTTTGGAGACAACGAAATGAAAACTTGTACGAACATTCTTAAAAACAATAAGGTCTTTCATTTCAGAAAGATTACGAATCGAATGATGTATTTCGTTTCCATGCGAAATATACAGAGGATATGGATTTTAGAAGCACACATACTGTAACATTTCTGTTGTTAAATGAGAACGCTTGCTGTACTCTGTACATTAAGAAATACAACGCCAAACTTTTTTTCTTCATTTGCAGTATCTCGTCACCAGTAAAAGCCGTCCTGCCAGAGATTTCTGAAGTCTAGGGGAAACACACAACTCTTCGAGGAGCTCTGAACAGTTGAATATTACGAAATGTTAGGGATACCCCCGCCCCACACCGTAAGATGATCTGCGGACTGTAGACATAGACTTATAGCTAGACCGATAAATAAGCCTTTCATATCAATTTTATATCTTAGGGATCGCAATCAAGTACAATACTGGTTAAAATACAAGAGCAACGGCCGATAATACGACGTTCCTATTTGATTCGAGATGGGGAGTTATTTTCTTGTCTCGCGGGGCAAAATTTTCACACTACACTATACGAGCAGTAGATTCTGTAACTGAACATTCGATTAATGTTTGACGACAGTCACCTCGGTACTGCATACGATAGCTGTCCACTGACTGTGTTTCACATGTCGCAGTGTGTGTTATCTTTTTATCATTTCTCGCTGGTAAATGTAAGACACATACATAACATAAAGCCCCCTGTCGTAAGTAAACGTAAGGCGCCTACGTGACATAAAGTCCCATACTCAGAGAATATATCTAGGGGAGTGATGATTGTAAGTACAGTGGTGCGGTTTGTGTTGTCATGGACGAAGCGAAGGGAGAGGGTGGAACCCGGTGCTGGTACGTAGAATAGCTCCAAAAGGGGGGCGCCGAGCTTAACTTCCGTATCCGACGGATGGAATACCATCAACAGGTTTACGTGGCCCTACTTCATGAGACTCTGCCGCATGGACTGGTGTTCAGGAACTTTACACCACCTCTCTCTTCCTCTTACCAGCCAAATACTGGCAGTGAAACTTTTATAACACCAGGGTTCGAACCGACGGCTCTCAGAGTCGAGAGCCATCGCATAAGCATGCGTTAGTGGCCTCGATTACGGTGACAAATAAATACAGGGTGCGGCAGCATTCTTATTATGATATTAAAAACACACCATCAGGCAGTAACTGTAATTTATTTATTACCTCTTATGTCAATTAATAGTTAAAGGTATGCCATTTATTAATGTGTAAGCCACTGTCCATTACGTGGATTACTTTTTGAATATGACTCCTGTCAAATGATGCCCCCTCTGCACGACACATTCATCTAGGCGTCGTTGGAAGCTTTCCATAACTCGGCGTAACGTATTCCCTTCGACATTACCGACGGCACTTCTGATGCGATCCAACTCAGGAATGGTGGCCAGAATTTGCATGAGTTTCTTGCGACAGACATTTCCCGGTAGATTAATTTCCCGTTTTGATGACATTTCCTGGCCGTCTCGCTTACCTGACCTTTCATGTAATAAATAAATTACAGTTACTGCCTGACGGTGTGTTTTTAATATCCTACTAGGAACGCTGCCGCACCCTGTATAAGGGGACGCTAAACTAAATGTACCAATTTCTACTTTCCAGAGCGCCACAGGCAGTTGCTTTATGATGGCTGAATACGATTTAGCACATCAGCTTGGATCCAGTAAGAATCTACACGCGCCGTCCATTTCTATCGATAAAAGAGAATGGTTACTGTAACCTGTACATTAAGAAACACACAGGAAACTCTTTTAAGGTACACCAGTAAAAGCTGGACTTCCAGAGATTGCTGTAGTCCAGAGATAAAATCTGACGCTTCGATGAGCTCTGAACAGTGGAATATTACTAAAAGCTTTCGCTTAATATACAGAGTGAACAATAATTTTAAATCGACAAACTGCAGGGACGGATTCCTGGCTGGATACGGAGGCCGGCCGGTGTGGCCGTGCGGTTCTAGGCAGTTTCAGTCTGGAACCGCGTGATCGCTACGGTCGCAGGTTCGAATCCTGCCTCCGCATGGATATGTGTGATGTCCTTAGGTTAGTTAGGTTTAAGTAGTTCTAAGTTCTAGGGGACTGATGACCACAGATGTTAAGTCCCATAGTGATCAGAGCCATTTTTTTGGATACGGAGGAAAAGTATTCCTATGAACATGTTTTCGGAAATGCATCATTACCGCGGTAGATGGCGCTGACGAATGAAAGTTCCTTTGGTCACTTACCCTGTCTGCAGCCCACAGATTTCTATGCAGACTAATGCCAGTTCTGGTAGAGGCTTCTTCGTCGGTAAGAGGACTGATGACAGAAATCCCATAATTGAGATGGTCCTCTGCAAAAACCATTCACAGAATCCTTCCCGTAGAGGGAAATCCGCTGCTGGTAATCCTAGCACTCGCTGGAGGTGACAGGGATGGTAGTGGTTGTCATGCAGGATACACGTAATCGCTCTTTAGCTTACACACCAAGTTGGTGGGACAGTGGCCTGGAGCGTGTACTGTGGTTTGTCTCAATATCTTGTACAACCTGGTCCTCCAAATCTGGTGTATGCACAGTCCACCGCCTCCCTGCAAGTTCGTCTGTCTGAAATGAACATACAAAGCCCTAACGCCCAAAAAGGGCTTGAAATGTTTTGTGACGTGCTTCGTGTCTGTGAGGACTCCTGTTTTGTTATCACATTACTGCCTCTTGACCGTTTGCATCTGCATGGCCGTACACAAAATCCATCTCCGTTTGATTTTCCGACAGGAATACCAGACCGTTCTGCTGCTTACAATACGCTGCGTCAGTCGCACAGCCTGGAACACACAAGGAACACGCGGCAAGTTGGTCGGAGCAACATCTACCGTCGCCACGATGCATTTCAGGGTTCATAGGACCTTTTTCCCTCCATTGCCAGTCAGGACTGGAATCCGTCTGCTGTTTGTTGATTTTATTAATATTCATACTGTATCATAAGAAAGGGTATCAAGCAGCAGCGGGAAAAATATTAGGCAGAAAAAGACAATTTTGCTGTCCCTTTTGTTCGACCTTTCTATCTCTCTCCCTCCCTCTCTCTCTCTCTCTCTCTCTCTCTCTCTCTCTCTCTCTCTCTCTCTCTCTGTGTGTGTGTGTGTGTGTGTGTGTGTGTGTGTGTGTGTGTGTGTGTGTTTGAACTGAAATCTGTGTGCCACTGTACTCTCGCAACTGCAGTGTGTCCACTGATCTCTTCTTTTACATACTACATCTTCAGCGATGCAGTCAGCTAGCTATACACCGCAATTACAGGTACAGTAAATGGTGTCACTTAAATGGTGTCACTTATTGCTCTACTTACATCAAAATTGAATAAAAAGACAAGAGGAAGTAATATTTTAGAATTTATTTTTCCACTTTTTTTGTGTCGATGGGAGGAGGTATACAGTTCCGGCATTCGCCTTACAACCAAGGAAAACCTCCCAAAAACCTTGGTCGGAACTGAGGGCCCAGCTGCCCGTAGACATCTCGTGGCACTGCAGGGGGCAGCGTCGCTGAGCAGATGTCGCATGGTGTCGATGAGGTGTCCCGCAGAGTCGATGTGTCCCGCAGAGTCGATGAGGTGTCCCGCAGAGTCGATGAGGTGTCCCGCAGAGTCGATGAGGTGTCCCGCAGAGTGGTCGATGCGTACCAGACTGCCACCGACCCGTAGTGTAGTGTCGCGCTGCCCCCTGAAAGTTAATCCAGTCCAGCAGCAGAAGAGAGCAACACATGGTGATGGCAACTGCGAATTTTCATCTGGGTGTAGCCAAGCCTGTGACTCCACAGATTCGTCGATGGATTCGCGTCTGTGACTCTTCACATCTGCGGCTCACACAACTGCATGACTATGCGTTGGCGACTTTACGCGCCTGTGGCTCAACACATCTGTCTGGGACTGCTCTTCTGACTCCTACATGTCTGGAGCGGTACATCTGGGACACAAGTTTTGCCTACAGGGTTGTGACTCACATTTAGGACCACACACCTAATCCTCCTCCATGTCTGCTCTACACATCGATGATTCGAGTCGTTGGGGACGTTATGCTCCGCGTCAGAGAATCTCAGCTACCAGTCCGCGATCTGCAAGTCTGTACGATGCATCAACAAGTCTAAGCGTCCACGACTCTCCACTAAAAGTCCACGAATCTACGCTACGCAGCCTACGCTACACGTCCACAAACTACGCTTTCTGTCCACTCGCGCAGTGTTCTCCTCACCGAAGCATCACGTAAGCTCGTGGACACACAGTGTAGACTCGTGGACGTTATCGCAGGCTCTAGGATGCGCAGCGTAAACTCGCGGACGCGTGGTACAGAGTCGCGGGTGCATAGACTTGTGGATGCATGGTACAGACTCACAGACCACAGACAGCTGGCGAAGATTCAGAGACGCTCAGCTTAGTCCTCAACGACTTGGTTCACAGACAAGTAGAGTTCAGGAACGTAGGAGTCTTAGATAAGCAGTCACAAAATATTTCTATGTCAGAACTCTGTAGCACAAATGGTAGAGTCCCAGACGCACTGTGCCACACACATAGAAGTGACAGAAGAGAAATCCCAAACAGATGTGTCGACCACCGACGCGGTAAGTCGCCAACGTGCAGTCGTGTGACTCTTAGATGTGAAGAGCCGCAGACGCGGGTTCGCCGACGAGCCTGTGGAGTCGCAGACTTGGCTAAACTCAGATGACAACTCGCAGAGACCGCCACCCCGTGTTGCCCTCTCCTGCCGCCGGACTCGACTGAATTTCAGGGACAGCGCGTCGCCTTATATAGCCACTGCGGCTCTGTTGAGCGGCCGTTTCCGCGGAAACCGGGTGCGATATTGTCGCCTCGCCGCCCTGGTTCTATTGTTACAATAATCGGTAATACGTTTCGCGTGCTCCCTCCTTATAATGGCTATTAAGACACAGTGATCCAAACCTTTCCGAGAGCGTCGCCTTTAGCTGTTTTGGCGTGTTTAATTACTCGTAGCGATTAACAGCCTCTAAGCATTTTCACGTCGAATTTACTGGTGACGAGATACTGCAAATGAAGAAAACAAGTTTGGCGTTGTATTTCTTAATGTACAGAGTACAGCAAGCATTCTCATTTAACAAGAGAAATGTTACAGTATGTGTAGGAATTATTACTGGGATTAAACGAGTAGCGAGCGAGGTGGCGCAGTTGTTAACAGATTGGACTCGCATTCAGGATAACGACGGTTCAAACCCGCATCCGGCCATTCCTGATTTAGGTGTTCCTTGATTTCCCTAAATCGCTTCAGGCCAGTATGGGGACGATTCCTTTGAAAGGATGCGACCGTCTTTCCTCCCTATCCTTTCCTAATCCGATGGGACCGATGACCTCGCTGTTTCGTCCCCTCCCCGAGATCAACCAACCAAACTGTGTAGTGTTTGTATCACAACCCTCCCTACATTTTTCCACATTGTGAACGTAATAAAATGTGTTTTCGGTTGAGCTGATGTGGTAAATCGTACCCGACCTTCGTAAATCAATTAATCGGGGCGCGGAAAAAACAGGACTTGTTCATTTAGCACAGATAGTGTCTTCTTACATCTACTTATGACAACGAAAGAAAGAACGAAACTGAAGGACGACAGTGACAAAATTAGCTCGCTGACTTGAACCACCATTGTATGTTGAATGTTGTGATTTCCAGAATCTGTTGCTCGTATAAAACAGAGAGAAAAATTCCCCTGTGCGACAAGAAACTCCGAACGCTATCTCGAAGACGACTGCTCTTATATTTTAAACAACACGACTAACCAGTCTGGCAATATGTCTCATCAGTTCAGAAGAATACTATGCTGGTTTGTAATTCCCAGCACGTGCAACTCATAACACGAAATCTTGTTCATTGGTCTACATCTATATCTATACACCACAAGCCACGTTACGCTTTGTGGAGGAGCGTAATTCTGGTACTACAATCTGCCTCTGCCAGTGGCTGTGGCCGAGCTGTTTTAGGCGCTTCAATCCGGAACCGCGCTGCTGCTGCGGTCGCAGGTTTGAATCCTGCCTCGGACATGGATGTGTGTGATGTCTTTAGGTTAGTTAGGTTTAAGTAGTTCTAAGTTCTAGGGGACTGATGACCTCAGATGTTACGTCCCATAGTGCTCAGAGCCATTTGAACCATTTTTTGCTAGTATAGCAGTGCTGGATTATGGGAGCTGAAGCCAGTGAATTGCCACTAACCTACCGGCGCGATATACTGCTTTGTCGGCATGCCTGTCGGCTATTATCAATGCCCGACCACCAGTCTTATCGTTCCTTTTTTGATGACTCTCTCGACTGACAGTACGTTTTGTATGTATCTGCCCTGCTACCCCCTGGAGTTCGCTTTCGTCGCCTCCTTCAGCACCTTGATTTATCACTCCGTGCAACCTTTAGAGTGGGCGAAAGCCAAACGCCACCTTGGCTCCAGGTTCAGGTTCGCGTTCACCTTCACCTCAGCTCGCTCCCAAAGGAGGTTACCCCGGCTTCGGTATACCGCTCGCGGTTTGTCGGACTTCGAAGTTCATTAATACGATCATCATTTATACAGATGGCTCTAAGGCCAATGACGGTGTCGGGTGTTCTTTTATTGTCGGGGCACACAGTTTCAAATACCGGCTCCGTGGCCATTGTTCGGTCTTCACAGCTAAGCTATTTGACCTCTATCAGGCTGTTCTTTACATCCGCCGCCACCGACATTCTGCTTATGTCATCTGCTCTGATTCCCTGAGCGCCATCCAGAGCCTCAGTGAACCGTATCCGGTTCACACATTCGTGCACCGGATACAACGCTCTCTTCAGCAGCTGGCGGACGACGGTTCTCCGGTTACCTTTATGTGGGTTCCTGGCCATGTCGGTATCCCAGGGAACGGAGCTGCAGATGCCGCGGCCAAGGCTGCGGTCCTCCAGCCTCGGACAGATTCTTGTTGTGTGCCTTCATCTGATTTTAGCAGGGTCATTTGTCAGCGCATTTTATTGCTGTGGCATGCCGATTGGTCTACACTTACTGAAAACGAGCTTCAGGCCTTGAAACTTCTCCCCACGGCTTGGACGACCTCCTCAAATTTCTCTCATTTTCTCGTCGTGGTCATTTCGGAAGACATGTGGGAGAAAGTAACCGCCCATCCTGTGACGAAACACGCTTCTCTTCTCTGGATCTGCTCTATATAAACCGGGAGAGTGATATGCTAAACCCATGCTGCTCCATACCGCAGCTGCACGACGCATTTGGCAGAGGATGACACGGCGGTCGGTCGGTCCCTGCTGGCCCATCATGGTCAGAATGTGGAGCTGCTATAACATAACATTCCCGTGGCGCACTCCCTACATTACTTTCACATTTGTCGGTTCTGTGGGGTTAAGAACGCCGTGTTCAGTTCTATCTGCAAGGAAGTCCTGTATAAAATCATAAATCTAATCCGATACTTGGCAAGCTCATTTTGTTCACCAAGCGGAAGTGCGGAGCTGTATCGAGTGCCACCTGGAAATCAACACAGTACCAACCTGAACGACTTTGTCTACGGCGCTCTTTATCTCATGAGTGAACAGGGCGAGTTGAGGTTCGCAAGATCTTTGTTGGAGGTCTCCTCGTTTCAGTACGTCTATCAACATCCACATCATGCTGCTAATGAAGCACATTATAAGAACCGATTCCAATTTTACTGCGGAGAAATAACTAGTTTGTTCAAAATAACAATATAAAAACGCAGCATGCAACAACCCCCCAGTCGTACTCGAACCTCCAGAAACGTCTCAGTTTAGCCGGTGAGTCCGTAAACGCTGATTTAACGGGCGTGCAGTATAACTGGGCACGATTTTCCAGACGGGTTTTGCGACGATTATGCCAGTACGGTCTCTAGTTGACTTAGTGAGCCGAGATGCTCTCGTGGTTTTATATCCTCTTGCAGAGCCGTAGCAGCTTCTGAAAGTGCAATACTACTGTCTACGTTTTACGTAATGAAGCGGAAAGAATTTTTTTTTTTGTGCAAATTATTTTTACACAGTATGCCATTAAAGTGCGTCTATATAAGAAACACCGCAAAATGAACTTGTTCGTACTGAGTATAAGCTAATTATTAACCGCACGAGAGCATGGTCTACTGCATGACTAGGTCGAAAGGCATCCTATCGACGACTGCAGAATATGGCGCACAGTCTTAACTTGAGCGTACAATCGGTATATTTCGTATAAGATCGTACGTCTTCGGATATGCTAAAGTTATTCTTCTATTTATTAATACCAACGTTTACCGGCGTCGTAAAATTGTGACCCGTAGATTCCTCCTAATGTCTGAGGGGCAAAAGGTAACTTTGTTAGCAAATATTGATCAAGAACAGATACTTGACTCCCACCAGAATGAACGTACTTTTCCTACGTAGCTCTTTGCTGACGTCACGAGCGATTTCTGCCTTGGCACCTCATCCTACTGGTTCTGAATGCGCCAGATGGCCAACGGCCTTTGCTAGACAGCGTCGGAACCTACCGCTTGCTCCCTACTCCGTACGTACTTCGGCGCTGATACATTCACTTCATGTATGTGAAATATCAACACTGGAAATAAAGTAAAATGCTCTCTATCCGCAAATAACGGGTACCTTACAAGCTGTCTACTTAACGGAGTTCCCACAAAGACGAGGTTGTCTTAACCATACAAAAATCGTCTCTTACAATAAGCGTGCAGAAGGACTTTTTATCACATAGTAATGATATTACTGCAGGTAAAGTATCGGTGACAGTAAAAAATTGTTAGAACCAAGCTGGGATTCCAACCCGTATCCACGGATCCGTTGTCTGCCACCCGTGTAACTATCTAACACCTTGTCTGCATTTCATGGAACCGGCAGAAATCAAGGTAGAGGTTTTACTTTGATAATGAATCACAAATGTACTGTTTTCCACTAATCTCAGACAGTCCTACAAACTGGAATAATGAGGTCTAACCTGTTTGAAGGAGAAGTACTGAGAACGCTTCTTATTAGAAACTGGTCTTGATAAAGCCTCGAACAGTAACAACACACCGCGCAGCAAATATTTAAGAAACTGTGACTCCGGTCTGCCGCTCAACGACGAAGACTGCTGAAATTAGATATCATTTTTCATTTTCCAAACCCCGTTGTACACAGACGCCGCATAAAAAATAAGAAAAGATCAGTTGAAAATTTCCATGGAAATTAAATGAAGATCAAACACACGATATCGCACTGGGGTCGCGCCCAGCTATTCCTAGAACTCAACAACGGCCTTCCTTCTTAACGTTCGAATAAACTGAGCACTTGCTGATTTACTATCAAACTGGCTGAATTACCACGAGAAAATCTGTGAAGATGGTTTAAAAATGCATTTCATTTCAGACAAAATGTCCAGTGGTAAACGAAAATGCGCCAGCAAAGTAGAAGAGACAATGTGTATGCTTGGCACTGTTAGTGACTTTAAATAATTCTGATCGTGCCAGAAAATTTCGCCGCTCGATCATGAGGTATTTCAGAGGCATTGCTTCATCGCAAGGCTTTAGTTGGTCAGCATGCTTCCCGAATGAGTGTCCAGTGTCTTAACGTCTGCGTCACCTTATTTTTCAGTCTCCCTCTCTTGACATACCATTGAAGACATAATGTCCATAGAGCACGATGAAGACTTCCAATATATAGAAAGACAAGCACTGTCTCGGTCACTTTTTTATTTTGTTGGATAACCGGTTTCGAGCCTTTTTAGGTCATCCTCAGATCTATTACCTACGAATTATTGCAGTCAGTTGGCAAAGATTCGGTTAAAACACTAATTATTCAACTAAATGATACTTTGCCAATTGAATACCTGCGCTTCACAGTAATTCAACTGAGGATGAAACTGCAATTTGCTCTTATTTTCTTTACTTCATCCATTACCGTGAATCACTGTCTAGCTTCACCTAAATGTCCTGCTCTAAAACTCACATTCATTTACCCTTTAAATTAATATCACCGACATTAAGTGAATGGAGATGAAATCACTGTACTGTAATGGCACGGAATGTGGCACTGAAATCAATTTACAAAAGCAATACTTGCTATGATATGATTATGTCCTCACTAACGAAGATCTGTGGTAGAACGGCTTTCGAACTCTGATGTCATGGTTATTTGTGAACAGTCGCGTTAACAACGAAATTCTCATTTTTCACGCTTTCATGGCATAAATGTTCTCTTTCCTTCAAATTGTCTGCATTACGCCTGTCATACATCACCTGCTTTCGATTCTACGTCTACACTCACGCAAGCCACACTCCGGTGTATAACGGAGGATAGTTGTGGTACCACCGTCATTTCCCGCCATCGTTTTCCTTGCTTATTCCACTTGCGAATGGGACGCGTGAAGATCGACTGTTGATGAACCACCGTACGAGCTCTGTTTTCACTGATTTTCGCGTTGTGGTCATTTCGCGAGACGTAGTTGGGAGAACGTAAATACGTTGTCCCACTCTTCGTGGAGTGTACGCACTTGGAATTTCAACAGTAAACCACTCTGTGATGCACTACTCCTCTCTTGTAACGCCTGACACTGAAGTTTGTTAAGCATCTAAACTGCCCCGTGGCGAGACGTACCGCTCTTCGTTGGGTCCTGTGTATATCTTCTGTTGATCCAGCGTCGTAAGTGTTCCAAATTGACGGACAATACTCAAACGTCTGTCGAAGAAGTGTTTTGTGAGCCGACTCTTTCGTGGATTTCCTTGATTCAGGCCATGATTCTTATCCTGTACTGTGCTTTACCTACTGCTGGTTTTGTGTGGCCACTCCACATTGGGTCGCTCCAGGCGGTTACTGCTACATACTTTACAATTTTTACTGTTTCCAGTGATTCATGGCCAATAGTTTAATCGTATAATAATGGGTTTCTTTGCAGTCTGTTGCATATGGTGGTTCTTTAAATTTCCTCAGATGTCTTTTTTCCCCTCCATTGATTCCCATCTAAGCTCAAGAAGTATTTCTCTAACACTTGCGTACTGAGTGAATCGGCCAGTGACATGTTTATCAACACGCCTCTCAATTAGTTTGATGATCTTTCTTCAGTCCGACCTGCTAAGGATCATAAACACTCGAGCAGATCTCAAGAATAGGTCGTACAAGCGTACTATACGCGGTCATCCTTTGTAGATGGGCTACACTTTATCAGAACTCCCCCAGTAAACACTGTGATCGCCCATTCGTCGTACCTGCGGCAGAACAGACGTGCTCGTTCAGCCTAGATATTTAATCGATTTGGCAGAGTCGAACAACAAAACATTAATATTATATTATTTAATTAGTTATTTACATGTTCCACAGATCATTTGAACGATTCTTTTATCGAAATGATGTTGAACGAGTCAGTTTACAAGATATTTATTCATGATTAGTATTAATAATCATTTACACTTCAATATTTGTAGTCCTTAGATTTAAAACTTGATTCGCTCCTGTCAGACATGTTATTTGGCAAACGATCAAGAATTTTTGTTGTTGTATATTCAATTCCTTTCTGAGTCACTTGACCTACTTTCTGAGTCAGCTTTATCAATAGGTAATAAAGTTCATTTTTTGCTTCTAGTGTTGTAGATATGGCCATCACTGTTCTTCTCAAATTGTGATAGATTGGTTCAAATGGCTCTAAGCACTATGGGACTTAACATCTGAGGTCATCAGTCCCCTAGACTAAGAACTGCTTAAACCTAACTAACATAAGAACAGCACAAACATCCATGCCCGAGGCAGGATTCGAACCTGCGACCATAGCAGCAGCGCGGTTCCGGACTGAAGCGCCTAGAACAGCTCGGCCACAGTGGCCGGCTGTGATAGATTATTTATGACGAATGTCATTGGGACGTTACGAGAATGTTCCTTCCCCATTCGCTTTACCTTCCATGTACCCACACTGAAAGCAATCTGCCATTCATAAGACCTGATACAAATTTCTTCCAAATTATACTGAAGCCAACAGTCAATCAGCGACGACACCTTCCCTTACAAGTAATCCCCAATGAGTCTGTTGTTCTCTATCCGACACATCACTTACATAGTATTCATCACGTTGGCTTACACTTGCCCTTCACCCTCAATCGTCTAGGTGATATTCGAATTCTAATCCTTGAACCTTTACATGATCGTTCCAGCTTATATTGTATTTAACCTCGCCTTGTTCAAAAAGAAAAAAAAGAAAAGAAAATGCTATGTACATATCGCGAAAGGTTTTCAGACTTCGTTCAAAACTTTAGTTTTCAAGAATTTTTCCTTTTATTAAATTTCTTACTCATCGGTCCTCTGACTAATTTGAAGCTACCCGCCACGAATTCCTCTTCAGCGCTAACCTCGTCATCTCAGAGTGGCACTTGCATCCAACGTCCTCAATTATTTCTTGGATGTATTCCTATCTCTGTCTTCCCCTATCGTTTTGTCTTCTGCAGCTACCTCTAGTAGCAGGGATGTTATGCCCTGATGTCTTAACACATGTCCCATCATTGTGTGCGTTCTTTTAGTCAGCGTTTTCTACACTCCATTTTAATCGCCTATTGTCATAAGTCCATCTAATTTTCAACATTCATACATAGCACCAAATCTCAGATCTTCGATTCTCTTCTTTTTCGTTTTTCCCGAAGTCCATGTTTCACTACCAGACAATGCTGTGTTCCAAAGGTACACTCTCAGATATTTCTTCCGCTAATTAAGGAGGTTGTTTGATACTAGCAGACTTCATTTGGCCAGGAATGCCCTCTTTGCCTATGTTAGTCTGCCTTTTAAGTCCTCTTTGTCTCTTTCATCATTTGATATTTTTCTTCCAAGGTGGTGAAACTCCTTCAGTTGATCTTTTTTCGTTTATTTACTAACTTCAGGGTGTAGTCGTTAGTCTACTAATTTTATTCAGCAAAAAATGGTTCAAATGGCTCTAAGCACTATGGGACTTAACATTTGAGGTCATCAGTCCCTTAGACTTACAACTGCTTAAATCTAAATAACCTAAGGACATCACACACATCCATGCCCGAGGCAGGATTCGAGCCTGCGACCGTAGCAGGCTCGTGGTTGTGGACTGAAGCGCCTAGAACCGCTCGATCACAGCGGCCGGCTTTATTCAGCATGTCTTGCAGTTCTTCCTCATTTTCACTGAGGATGGCAATCTCAGTCATTGATATCCATACACCTCGAAATTTGATACCACTCATGAAGCTTTCCTTTATTCCCGGCATTGCTTCTTCGACTCATACTTCGAACACTATCTCCCATATCCTTCCTAATCACAGAACTTCGTTCTTCGTCCGCCATTCTTACTTTTTCCTTTTTGCTTGTTGTACATATTGCATATTACTTCTCTGTCTCTATAGCTTAACCTATTTTCTTCGGCTTTTCGTACATCGCGTACCACTTTACATGTCAAACGCTTTTTCTACGTCGACAATTCGCTGAGGCTTTACCTTTTCTAAAGCCTAATAGTCATATAACAGATCCTCAATTTTCTTTTCCATTCTCGTGATTTTGCTATACTTCAATCATTTATCTTCCCTGACAAACTTCGGGTAGATGTTTTCCGAAAGTTTGACTATTTGTCTCCAGACTCATGGATTTTACAAATCAATTTGAACAGCCATTTGGTGGCTAATTCCCTCAATGGCTTTAGAAACTCCTGAGGAATATTATCTATGCCTTCCGCCTTATTTGGTCGCAAGCCTTCAAAAACTCTGTTAAAGTCTTAACATCCGGTCCCTATGTCGTCCATATCGACATGTCTTTTTCGTCACAGTTTCTCGCCCTCTTAGAGGCCTTCAGTGTACCCTTCCCACCCATCTGCGCTCTCTTCTGCACTTAACAGTGGAATTTCTATTGCAATCAAAATGTTGACGAGTTCTTTTTTATTCCACCGAAAATTGCTTTGACGTTTCTATATGCTGAATCAATCCTTCCAACGGCCATTACCATTTAACTATTTCGCATTTTTACTGCAGCCATTTCGCCTTCGCTTCCTCGCAGTTCCTATTTATTTAAGTGACGTATATCGCTTTACCCCTTAACTTCTCCTGAACATTTTTGGACTTCCTTCTTTCTCCGATGAAGTGAAGTATTATTTCCGTTACAAAACGAAGAGCAACAACAGAACTGAAATTAGGATATCAATAGCGAAAGAGACATTTTGTAAGAAAAAGAGGGTTTTCTCGATCAGTATGGACAGAGATATGAAGAAAAGACTAATAAAATGTTTTGTGTAGTGTATCCACCTACAGGGGTATTGAAACATGGACAGTAAGATAGAAAGAGGGGCTGTTGAGATGCGGATAGGGGAGGACGGAAAGTAAAAGTTAGATGGATAGAGTGAAAAGTGAAGAGGTACTGAGTAAAGTGGGAGATCAAAGACAATTACTGAATGTACGCAATAAAAAGAAGCAAAATTGACATGCAGTAAGAAAAAAGGGGAAGCTTATAAGAAAAGTCGTAGAGCGATATGTGGAAGGGAAGCAGAGGGAAAGAGAAAGAAATTTTAGGGTCTGGCTGGCACGCTGGACGGTAACAGCAACATTAATGGATAGCAGAAAATGGAAACTCAAATGACTTGCTAACATAGCAGTAAACTCTTGATGACAACCCGAGATTTTCAATGCAATTATCTTCTTTGTCTATATTTATCTGTACAATTTCCGTGATTGCTGTTTTTACATAGGTCTGTTCCTCTCCAACTGAAACGACTATTGTGGTATTCACTATCGCAGTATCTTAAGGATTAGAGCCGGCAGCTGTGACCGAGCGGTTCTAGGCGCTTCAGTCCGGAACCGCGCTGCTGCTACGGTCGCAGGTTCGAATCCTGTCGCGGACATGGTTGTGTGTAATGTCCTTAGGTTAGTTAGGTTTAAGTATTTTTCAGTCTTAGATAACTTCAGACGGACATCATCATTCCTCAGTGCTCCAGTACCCCGCATGTTTCTACAGTGACTCTTCCGGACGATTCTCTAAAAAACTGCAGTCTCCTCATCACAGCTAAATTGTGATCTACTGGAGGGTAGGGCATGCAGCAACATTATTGGTTTGCAGAAAATGGAAACTCAAATGACTCGCTAACATAGCAGTAAACTCTTGATGATAACCCAAGATTTTCAATGCGGTTATCTTCTTTGTCTATATTTATCTGTACAATTTCCGTGAACTGCTCTTGGGTACGCCTTATACTCGTAACCCAATAGCCCCCGCCTGACCATGATGTAATCCAGCTGGAATTTTCGAGTATCTCCGGGTCTTTTCCAAGTACACCTCTCCCTCTTGTGATTTTTAAACTCTATATTCGCTATTACTACCTGAAATGTATCGCAGAACTCATTCAGTCTTGCACCTCTCTCATTCCTCCTACCAAGTCCACACTCTTCTGCAATTCTATCTTCTCTTCCTTCCCCTACTAGTATGTTCCAGTCTCCCATGATTAATACATATCTCTCCCATTACATGTTGGATTGAGAATCACGAGGCAAAATTGCCGTGAGCCAATAATCCCATCAACGCACCAGGTGCCTGTTCAAGGTACCTGTTTGGTAAAACAGTGTGCCCTTCCGCGCAACCGCCTGCTGCACATCCTGGTCGACAGGAATGGTCGACCATTCAAGGTCTTTTTTGGGGGATCGATGACATGATAATCGCTTGGGGAGAGATCGGAGCTGCTCGATTGTATCCCACTTGAGTTGGCGTAACTTCTGTGTGACTCCAAAGTCGACTGGCGCCCGCTGTCGAATCGGGAACAGCACGGAGCCTAGCGCACCATCCCAAGACGGCGTTTTTCGACAAATGTGTTGCCCCATGCATGTTCTTTTTCTCTGGTGAATGCCTCCCGTTTATTTTTATTCGGCAGCCAAGGAAAGACTAACAGCACGTTGGCCCCGTTTGGATACATTTGGTAACAACGTCGCAGTAGGCTGCGTTTCGGCGTTTACTGCGCGCACGCCAGAAAGACACGAATACCACACTAAACTCGTGCCTACATATCGGTGCTTATATAACCGTACCGGAGTTGCGCATCGTTGCGTATAAGCTGCAGCGACGCCCTCAAAGCGAAATTTTTGATCGTCACGTATACTAGTAGGAAACAAGTACTAGCGGATAGAGGAGAGTAGCAGACGTAATGAGAATGAACAGGTGTGTGGGGAATGTAGCAAGCCAAAAGCATATATATGATTCAAGAACGTTCCGTACCATAATTAAAGAGAGAAGAAAAGAACAAGATGTTGACGTGACAGAAGATGTGACACAGACATTGGGAAAACATGATATAACAACAAGAACGTATGTCGCTGACCATGGCGCATTAAAACGTGTAAAGCAGACCTTTACCTCTCACGGGATGTCGCATCGATGATGATGATGGTCACAGGCTTGATATATAAGTAAATTTTCTTTGATTTTAGTTTTCTGTCGATCCCATGTGTTTTGAAGCGGATCCTATGTAATGAACTTTGGCCTACATTTTTAAGGAAGTGTAATAACAGCAACACTTTTACACAACTTACTTTTGGGTGCATCATGATTACTGTGTTCAGTTTGTTGAAATAAGTGGGTCACAGACTTCTGGCGTTGGTTCTCATACTCTAAATGCCTAACTCAGATCATTTTTTTGTGTACCACGCACATCCTTCATAGCGTATTTTGGAATGCCAGCAGATTCAGATAAGAGAGCTGTGCAAATATTTACCATGACACAGGGTGCTGACTTGAGATATAGGCCAGCATTCATTTTGTAAAGTTACTTGCCACATAAACCTCCTCAAGCACAGTCTGCGACTGTCTGCTGATGATGCAGCGGTATATGGGAAGATACAAGAAAGATACAAGATGACTCTACTATTTGATGGATTGTGGAGTACGTAGACTTTTTTTAAAAAACCCTTCTACAGCACCACATTTCCAACACTTCGATTCTCCAGACACACATGCTCACAAATTTGTTCCTCAGATTACGGCCTAGGTTTGGCACTACAAGCGGCAGTCAAATGAAAATGAAATAGACGGAAAAAATTGGCCTGGTGCGGGTACGACCCGCGCTCTTACGGCTCCGTACAAACGTAATTATGTATACAGACAGCTCATCCATCCTGGGAACAGGGAATCTCGACTATTTTTGCCTGTTACCGACATTGATACTGGGAAGATATTGTCCCTGGGAATCCCAAGACTCTCGAGAATGTTGTAACTTTAACTTCGGTAATGATGGAAGTTGAGGAAATGAAATAAATTTTTGTCATGGCCAGGGCTTCAACCCAGATCTCTTTGTTCACTAAGCAGGTACGCTAGCCATCAGAGCACCACAGCGCTATATCTGACATAGCTGCATGGACTAGTCCAGTTCCCTCCATAGCACAAACTCTAATTCACATCTTCACTTATTATGCCCTTCTCAGACAGTCATACTATTGCCGAGGTTCTCTGGTGTTGGAGTAGCATCCCAGCGTTGGATGTAATGGGGACATCCTGCCTGTACCTCAGGTATAGGTGATTATAGATTTGATAGAATTAAATTACGTCCAACGCTGGGATGCTATTCCAATACCAGAGAGCCTCGGCAGTAGTGACGATCAAAGAAGGAGAAAATAAACTTTACATATGAACTGAAGGTTGTGTTAGTGAGGGTAATAGACTAGTCTAATCCGTGCAGCCTTAGTGTTGTGGCGCTCTGCCGACTAGCGCACCTACCCAGCAAAGTATGGGCAGCTGTGTTCAAGTCCCAGTAACAGCAAAAATTTTAATTCATCTCTTGACCTTCCATCATTATCATAGACAAAGCTGAGACTAAAATTCCTCGAGGAAAATTTAATTTTATCAGATTTCAAATTTTAAGTTTGAAGTCGGATAATAAATGACAAAAGAAATATTTTTGTGCGTTGTAATTATAGATTAACAATATTCTAATTTCTTTTCCTTTAGTTTTACTGTGAAACATTGCTTATCGCCAAATTCATGATTACAGTCAATGGGAGGACTCCTATTGATTTTGATGGGCGAATTCGCGACTATCAAAATACACGACATAAATAGCCATATCTTTTGACTGTACTGACTTAGAATCTTACATTTATTGTGCCACCAAGGGACTACAGATCTTACTATGTAAATTATAACTTAATATGTCCATCTTTTCCTGACAAAAAGGGTTTTTAACAGTCGGACAGGCAGAAGGACAACAAAGTGGCCCTGTAATGGTTCCTTTTTTTTAACGAGTGAGGCACGGAACCGTAAAAAAGTAAGTAAACTGTTCATTATTTCAAAAGTAATCGTCATAATTGTTAATAAGTTTATTCCACAGTGAGACAAGACAGTCAGTGCCTTCGTGGAAAAAAGTTTGCGCTTGCAGGACCATAATTGTGTCCAGGCGTGCACCTCTTCGTTCGAAGCAAATTGACGGCCAGGAATGTCCTTCTCCAGGGATCCGAAAGTTTGGGAATCGGATGCGTAGGGATCGGGAATGTACGGAGGATGTGTGACGGTTTCGCAGCGAAACTTATGCAGCGTTAGTCGAAAAGCATGTGAAGGCCCACATGTTGCCAAGTTTGTTTCCTCCATACATTCATGATCTCTTCCCATGCGATTTCCAAATTTTTGGCGTCTGAAGAAAGGAATTCGTCACCGTCGATTTCCATTGTGCAGAGAGGTGTATGCATGGGTACGATCATAGTTCTTTTGTTGGCTTTGAGAACGTGCCCATATAGACATCACAACACTGGAAACGTTGTATTGCAGATTACACTTTGTATTGACAATTCAAAGTAGGCATTAGTTAAGTCGTACCCTGGTACACAAGTGTGTAGATTGAGTAGTAGAGGGCGAAAGACTTCATTCTTGTCTTGTACCCTTGCTACACGGATTGTCTTATACCCTTACTACAAGGACCACTAGAAGAAAAGCCTTTAGCTCCTTCAGTTGCGGAAACAAGAAAATAACACGTGTTGGGTGGACATACTCGAATCGTCTTGCTTTTGCTGATAGCATTTTACTCTTTGCTCCCGTGGAGATGAACTGCCAATATTGTTCGGACAATCAATAAAGAGAAAAATAAAACTGGGTTGGATTACATTTGATACACTAAATCTAACTTCGAAAAAAATGTTTCCGAATTGACTGAAAAGGGAAGTTCATGATCAGTTTGAATTTCCAGTTTCGATTTATGCGAAAATCATTCATAAACTGATTGTGACTCAACGAGCAACGGACACATCTGTGTCGGATATTATTAGAAGAGAAACGACAAAAACATACGGATCAGGCAACAGATTGGAACAGAGGGCGCAATGAAAATGAAGAAGACATGGGCCGGACAGGTAGAAACGAGAGTGAAGAGTAGATGGATTACAAAATCGTTGTTGGATTCCAACAGAGAAGAGAAGCGATGACTTAGCGGAGGCTGAGTAGATTACATTACAAAACACGTATGCTGAATGCAGATCATTGAAAAAGTAGAGGTGACCTTTATCCATTACTGGGAGTCGAACGGCTGGGCTGACGATGGAGACACTTAGGTTACATTTCTGACAAGTGAAACAAAATGTATCTGTTATGAGTGTTTTGTCGATTCTATCTGGTCCGAAACGGATCCTGTGGCCTTGTTTTTTTTTTTTTCGTAAGGGGAAGTGTAGCTTCCTAAACACTTTAACATGAGTTGCCATTTTGTGCACCTCCTTCAGTGCGACGAAGCACGTCGGGGTCAATGCAGGCTGTTGGCATCCCTTGTTAATCTCGGAACGTGTAAGTCAAATCATTTTTTTCATGAAACGCGTACCTTTATCTTTTCACGTTTTGGAACGCCAGTCATAGTCCGATAAGAGAGCTCTGCAAATGTTTGCCTTGATACGGGATGCCCACTGAGATACCCTCTAGCATTCGTTTCGTCAGCTTGCTCTTTACTTCCACCTCCTTCCCAGCAAGTTGGCTAAACACTGAAAACTTGCTCGTTAGTGAGTTTAAGCCCAAATAACTTCCGCGGACGCCAATATGTCATCAGCCGTGAAAAACGAATACTAAAGTGAGACAATCTGCGTTCATTAAAATTCTGGTGTAGAGGAGGAGGTAACGTCTGTGGAACGAGCCTTAGGCTACTTTCATACGAACACAGCTTGTACGAGAGATTTTATTAATAATCAGAGATCTCTGCAGCGCCATCAGACAGTTAGTATCCGAAAAGGAATGGCATGTTTTAGTTCATGAACGTGAAGGTATTCAGAAATCCTGACGGGATGCCGACAATGAGAGTAATGAAGGACAACCTAACCCATGGTACATGGTGAATCCCACCATCATCTGCATTGGAAGTGCGCACTTTTACTGCTTCAATCCACTGCATACCAAACAAGAAATGAGAGAAATACATAGTACATTCTGTGCCAATATATAAGACATAAAGACAGAAAGAGGAGGATTGGGAGAGCGAGGACTGCGAGGGAAAGAGAGAGGAAGAGAGCAAGAGTAGGAAGGGGGAGGGAGGAAGAGAAGGATGGAGAAAGGAGAGAGAGTGGGAGAACAGGGAATATGACAGGAAGGCAGAGAGAAAGAGAGAGCGCGAAAGGGGGGAGGAAGGGAATGGCAGAGACAGAGAGAGGGAGGGACATGGTTAAGTCAAGTCGTTTAAATAGCTGGGCGTAACGTTGCGAAGCGATATGAAGTGGAACTACTATATGAGAACTGTGGTAGGGAAGGCGAATAGTCGACTTCGGTTTATTGGGAGAATTTTAGGAAAGAATGGTTCACCTGTAAAGGAGACCTCATACAGGCCCCTGTTGCGGCCTATTCTTGAGTGTTCGAGTGTTTGGGTTGCTTTCCAGGTCGGACTGAAGGAAGACATCACATCAATTCAGAGGCGGGCTGCTAGATTTGTTGTCAGTGGGTTCGAGCAATAGGTTAAATGTTAAAGAGATGCATCGGGAACTCAGATGGGAACCCCTGAAGGGAAGCTGGCGTTCTTTTCGAGAAACACTATTGAGAAAATTAAGAGAACCGGCATTTGAAGCTGACTGCCGAACGGTTCTACTGCCGCCAACATACATTGTGCATAAGGACCACGAAGATAAGATACGAGAAATTAGGGCTCATAAGGAGGCATACAGACAGTCGTTTTTTCCTCACACTATCTGCAGGTGGAAGAGTAAAGGAAATGAGGAAATGACTGGTAGTAGTAGAGGGTATCCTCCTCATGCACCGTACAGTGTTTTGCGGAGTATCGATGTAGATGTTGATGCAGATGTAGAGGGACAGAGAGGGGGGGGGGGGGAAGGGGGGAGGGAAGGGAGAGTGCTAAGGGAGGGGGGGAGAGAGGGAGAAGGAGTCAGGGAGAGGGAGAGGGAGAGGGAAGGAGGCAGTTGGGGGGGGGGGGAGAGAGAGGGAGAGCTAGAGATACAAAATCCAGAGATAGGAAGACAGAGCTCATGAAACAGAGGAATAACTCCTAGAAACAGACTTACCTCGCGTCAAGGGCGTCAGCTATCGGTAAGGCTCTTTTTTTTACGCGGAGGCGGATCGAAAACAATTTTCTGCAGTGGACGCAGGATCCGGTGTTTAGCAGGAGCCACAAAAGTTGCCGTGAGCGCTCTAAGTACTGCAGGCGTTTAGGAGACGTTTCTGAGTGTGATCCGTCAAAATATAGGAAACAGGAAGGCCTCTTAGCTAGCACCCACACAGCAGAATACGAACGCTTCATTTAAGTGGGATAGCACAACAGGTCTATTGCGAAAGGAGTACCATCGTGAGTGTCGGTAGCCGATAAAAGTCCAGGTAATTCCGAGTACTTGCGGGGCATCAGCGGACGTCCGCAAACAAAATAGGAATGGCATCTGCAGTCCCGACAGCGTCAAGCGAGAAGACAACTACAGGCTCCCGAGGTCCCAGCACGGCAGGGCACGAGCGGACGCGTAACATTGACCTCGTCGCACATAGCGGCGACCGTCTAGGCAAACTGCACAGGCAGAACTGGCGCCGCATTTCCTCGACTATCAGCAGGAAAAGACACGGCGCTCAAAAGCCTGTCGCCGATTCGCAGTGGGGTACCATTTATCAGTAAGTTTTGAAATCCGTGAACAAACTCTTACATATCCCCTCCCTCCAAGACCAACCGGAGACATTTTACGACCAGTTAAAGTTAAAGCATTAATATTGGTAGTTTTATGTCACCGGTAGGAACCCATTACGAGGAAGTACCTACATCTACATCTACGTGACTACTTCGCAATTCACACTTAAGTGCTGGCAGACGATTCATAGAACCGGTTTCAGACTACTTCCCTAACGTTCCACCCTCGAACAGAACGTGGTAAAAATGAACATCAAAATCTTCCTGTTAGAGCCTTGATTTCTCTTATGACGATGCTCATTTCTGCCTATGCAGCACCTAAATCTTTCTGTCAGAGCCGTCATTTCTTTTATGACGCGGTTATTTCTCCCTATATACTTCGGAGTCAGCAAAATATCTTTGTATTCTGAGGAGAAAGACGGTGATGGAATTTTCGAGAGACGATCTTGCCACAGTGAAAACGCCTTTGTTTCAATGACTGCCCCTCTAAGTCGCTTATCGTGTTCGTGACACATCCTCCCCTATTACAATACAAAACGAAAGATCCGTACCCACAGACCGGAAAGTTGCACAGGTCACACCAATGTTCAACGAAGGCGATAGGAGTAATCCACTAAATTACAGGCCCATCTCATTAACGTCGATATGCAGCAGGATTTTGCAACATGTATTGTGTTCGAACACTAAAAAATACGTCGAAGAGAACGATGTATAGACACACAGCCAGCACAGATTTATAAAACATCGCTCTTGCGAAACACAACTAGCTTTTTACTCACACGAAGTGTTCATTGGTGTTGTCAAATGATTCCAAATTGATTCCGTAATTCCAGATATCCAGAAGGCTTTTGATGCTGCACGTTAAAAGCGGCTTGTAATAGATTGTGTGCGTATGGAATATCGCCTCAGTTAAGCGACTGGATTCGTGATTTCCTGTCAGAGAGGTCGCAGTTCCTCGTAAGTGACGGAAAGTCATCCATTAAAACAGAAGTGATTTCTGGCGTTCCACAAGGTAGTTTTATAGGCCCTCTGTTGTTCCTTATCTATGTAAACGATGTTGGAGACGATCTGAGCAGCCCTCTTAGGTTGTTTGCAGATGACGCTACCGTTTATTGTCTAGTAAAGCCATCAGAAAATCAAAACAAATTGCACAAAGATTTAGAAAAGATATCTGTATTGTGTGAAAATTGGCAATTGACCCTAAATAATGAAAAGCGTGAGGTCATTCACATGAGTGCTAAGAGCAATCTGTTAAACTGCAGTTACACGATAAATTAATCAAATCTAAAGGCCGTAAATTCAACTAAATACCTAGGAATTACAATTACGAACAACTTACACTGGAAAAAACATATTGTTAACGTTGTGGGGAAGGCGAACCAAACACTGCTATTTATTGGCAGAATATTTAGAAGAAGCAACAAATCTACTAAGGAGTCTGACTGCAGTACGCTTGTCCGTCCTCTTTTGGAGTACTGCTGCGTGGAGTGGGATCCTTACCAGATAGGATTTGACGGAGTACATCGAAAAAGTTCAAAGAAGAGTAGCACGGATTGTATTATCGAGGAATAGGACAGAGAGAGTCACGGATACGTACAGAACGAGGGGTGGACGCCATTAAAACAAAGGCATTTCTAGTTGCGGCAGAATCTTCTCTTGAAATTTTAGTCACCAACTTTCTCCTCCGAATGTGACAGTAGTTTGTTGACGACGGCCTATATAGGAAGAAACGATCATCATAATAAAATAAGGGAAATCTGAGCTCGCACGGAAAAATATAGGTGTTCGTTCCTTCGCGTGCTATTCGACAGTGGAATAACAGAGAATTATTGTGAAGGTGTTTCGATGAACCTACTGCCAGGCACTTAAGTGTGATTTGCAGAGTATCCACGTAGATGTAGATGTAGGTGAAAAGATCTGCCCTCCTTTTGAGCCTTTTCAATGTCCTCCGTCAATCCTATCTGGTAAGGATCCCATACTGCACAGCAGTACCTTAGAAGAGGACGGACAAGCGTATTATAGACATTCTCTTTAGTAGATTTGTTGCATCTTCCAAGTGTTCTCCAAATAGAATGCAGTCTTAGAATGCAGTCTTTGATTCGCTCTCTCCAATTTGTGTTCGTTCCGGTTTAAGTTGTTCGTGATTGTTATTCCTAAGTATTTAGTGGAATTGACTGCCTTTATGCCTTTATATTTGTATTTTACATCGTGTCATCTAAATTTAACGCGTCCTTTTTAGTACTCAAGCGGAAGGCCACATGCTTTCTACTGTTAATGGTCAATTGCCACTTTTTGTGCTTTAAAGATATCATGTTTAAGTCGTTTTGCAATTCGTATTGAATTTATGACGAGTTTAATTGACGGTAAATGACAGCATCACATGACAGAGCGGCTCACATCGTCTCCTAAATTGTTTAAATTGGCTAAGAACAGTAGAGAACCTATAAGACTTCCTTGGGGAACCCCAGAAATCAGTTCTGTTTCACTCGATAAGTTTCAGTCAACCAGCAGGAAATGTGACCTTTCTGACAGGAAGTCACGAATCCAGGCGCGGAACTGTGGCGATGACCCATAGGCAAGCAATTTGATTAGAGGTCGATTGTGAGGAGCGGTGTCAAAACAGTTCTGGAAACCTAGAAAAATAGAATCAACTTTAGATCTCCTGTCAATAGCACCCTTTTCTTCGTCTGAATAAACAGTCAATTGTCTTTCACACGAAATATATTTTTTTAATCCGTGCTGGGCACGTTGCAATAGCCTCCAGCAAAGTCCCTGAGAAAAACCGGTTAATCTTGGCTGAAACGTGGTAAGAGAGTGAGAAGATAAGGGCTTAAATACGGAGGCAGATCAATAACCTAATCGATGAATCAAACCCAGCGAGAGTAATATAAGTAGCTAATCAAGTAAGACAAGTTTGTATGAAAATGGATGTAAGGCAGCATTGCAGATAATCATATCCTTGTTCAGCTTGTGCGTCGAAGGACCGTTGAAGGAATATGTGAATGACCTTCCACTTAACATCCATCAAGCAGATTTAGCACTTTTTGCAAACAATTAGAGAGAAACAAACGGAATAAATTGTTAATGAAGTTTTTGAAAGAATTATTTAGTGGTTGCCCGAAGAGTAGCCTTTTCCTTAGTTCTGAGAAATCACAGTATATTCAGTTCTGTACAAAAAATAGAGCCATACCAACAGTTGAAGTAGCAAGCGAACAACAGTCAGCAAACAGAGTAAAATCTTCTAAATTTTTGGGTGTACATACTGTTGGAAACTCAAACTGAAAGAAACATTACTTAGCCACTCAAACAGCTAAATTCAGGTGTTTTTGTTCTTTGCATAATTGCTAGACTTGGCAACAAAAGAATCAGTCTCCTAAAACCTGTTTTGCACCATTCTACTCAATAATGTCCTATGACCTAATTTTCGATGCAGCTTATCACTTCGAAATACAATATGATTGCACGAAAATGGATAGTAAGAGTACTATATATATATATATATATATATATATATATATATATATATATATATATATATATATATATGTGTGTGTGTGTGTGTGTGTGTGTGTGTGTGTGTATATATATTTGCTTTTTGTACTACAGCAAATACAAAACCGCTCTTGTCCATAAACAGCGTGCTCTGCGTTTATCAAACATATGTCACAATAGCTGCGGACTATGTAACCATGGTTTGTGGAAAAACTGCACCCAGAAACATACAAAATTATAATTCTTAGAGGATAAATATTTGTGAGCGAAGAACTTTTTACGTTCCCCTTAACTTACCTGCAGAATACATGTACAGTGATGCAGAGCTAGCGATTGTAATCAACTGGTTAAGAAGAACGAAGCTCAATTTTACATTAAAGTGAAAGGCATTAAATGTGATTTCAGCATCACATTATCAGAAGAAAGTGCTGCCAATATTCAGTTGATTTAACCTACAATAAATGTAAACTGTTTAAGACAATGCTTTCATTTGGAAACACAAATTTAAAACCAGAATTTGTAATAAACATTTGTGTGTGATATCGAAAAGATTGTTAGGCGATTATGAGCGACTAATGGATTTTTTCACGATGTAGAAGTCCTGATAGAGATTAACAAAATTATAATTCTAAGAACAAAATCTTGTGGACTGTTGTGCAGAAGATGGTACATCGGGACATCTAATGTGACTTACTGCTTTAAGATTTATGTCCAGTGAGACGATGTGTTCATGCATAGACGACTGCCTGCAGATATTTTGCCAACAAATAGCATGGCCATAACTAGACACAGAATTTCAACGAGACATTTTAAATTGCAGTTGTTTCAAAGAAATGGCCACTACAAGAGACGTGAGACATTTAAGTATAAAAATAATTGTCAATAAATAACAAAATCAGAGACTTATTTTAACTATTTAGCTTGAAATATCATTATCGAATATGACTGAAAGATTTCCAGGTTTTAGATTATATGGAGAAAGAAAAATCGATATGTGAAGCAATTCTCGTAAAGCAGAATAATAATTCCTAAATGTAGATACCTTATCTTCACAAATGTGTCTCCAGTTTTTAAAATAATGGCTTCCAATAATATATACAGAGCAAAGCAAGTGGCAAGAGAGTCACATATGTAAACAGTCATACTTAGTAAATTAATTAAACAATGGTTCTGCTCTGATAAGAGTGAGAAGTAATGATGCTGGAAAAATAACTTATCATTTAAGACCCAATAAATAGAATGCACCATAATCAAAGAAGCTGGAACGGATACATTTTGGACTTGAGTAATTACAGGCTAGTTGTCAAAATAAAATATAGAAAAGTAATAGGTTAAAGAAATAGGAGCAGACTAAGAAAGGATAGGTACTGTACCACAGTATAGTTGCTACCTGGAGTGTAGATGACGATAATCTGGTCCTAATAAGAAACCAGAAACCCAAAAAAAGGAGGTACATTCAAGTATAGCGTATTCACATCTCATTAACCTGGAATGCAAGCTAGGACTGGACAAGTGTAAAGTATGTAACCAGTTTTAGCTTTAGCATTTTACAAAAACTACCTAAATTAGGGGTTTGAAACACGCTCCTCTCAGATCCACACCCAGTGCTGCCTAAGACCCGTCAGGAGTACAGAAAGCAATAGGCAACGATTGCATACTATTGCTTATTGAGAGAAGTAGATACCAGAGACTGGCAGACCGCCATAGCAATACTGCAGTTGGTTAAGTGGCGACTGTGCCAGGACTCGCTTCGTACCTGCGCCGCTGGCGGCTGGTGGCTGGCTGCAGCTCTGGGGTGCACTGAGACTCAGCCACAAGGTTGCCCCCTGGCGAGGAAGTCGCTTTCCGCCGCCGCCTACAAGCTTCCCGTTCCGTTTCCTCCGTGCCTTGTCGACACTTTGCTCCGGATGAGGACGTGACTTCCCTTTCTCCTCTTATCCGCTCCTCCTCTTGCTGACTAGCATTCTTGTTACACAGTGATTACCACTGGCAGAGAAATATCTGGTTTGCACAGGCCGTGACGACTGTTAATAAAGTGGACAGACAGCACACTGGTCTCTGTGTGTTCCTCATCATCCGCTACTGAACATCCACCATTACCTGATAATGGGAATCTACAGTGGTTCCCAATTTTCCTGATGCCATTACCCCTGAGTGAAGGCAGATAATAGCTAGTACCTATCCCGTCTTTCCCCAACCATCAGTAACATTAGAGTGCAACTTTAGAAGTAAACATAAGTTTATTTACAAACTTCATTTTCAATTGATGAGAGATAGATGGTATTAGACTTTTTAAAATTTTTACTAAACCACAAACTAACGAGGCAGTTGGTGCTGCAAATTTTTAAAAACATTTTTTAGAATGTTGAAGCAATTCTAAGTACATCGCAAGGGCAACCAATAGTTTCTTCTCCGATAAAAGGGTAGACACTTGTTACAGATCTTGCTTCCTCTCTGCCCCTCCTCTCCCTAGCGATACTTATTCAAAAAACTCCCTGCTCCCTCATTTAAAATCAAATTTTATTCGCTGTCAGATATTTTATTTCTCAATGGTGATTTTTTTTCTTGGTGCGCCATATCTCCCGTATAAACTAAAATTAATGATTGAAACTTCATTTTCAAGATTTCATTCACTACTAATGACGAAAAATACACAAATACAGTTACATTTTTCGTTAAAAAACTTTATTTTGAAAACATTTTTATGAAAACAATGTAGACGATGCCATCTCTTGACAATCTGTTTAACTAACATGGACAAAAAGTGTTACAGTTGTCCAGATTATTGACCCAAGCGCAGTCTATCACGAGAGTTCAGTCATACACGTCGATGTAAGGAATTTAGAAGGCGCCATCTATTGATAATCTGATTTTACTGTTGTGTCTAAGTTGTTCACATTTCTTGAGCAAGCGTTGTGTACTGTGAGAAAATGAAAGAGAATAATGTCCAATAAAAGTAGCCTTTGCTCTGACTCTTAATAGAGCACAAAGTCAGAGTGATATTCATGTGTGTACTAAAGACACATACCACCAAAGAAGTTTTATAAAATTAAGAAATTTTAAAATATAAAATTAAAGCTGTCAAAGACAATATTGGTTTTTTATATATTTCACAGTTAAGCATATTGTACAGAATAATATGGATTCCTACAGTGAGACTAATATTTGTGACTGCTATTCAAAATATGGTACCTTTTACTCATGAATACTTGCATTTACTTATTCACCCATTACCATGTTACCTATCAGTGACTAATCAGGATAGAATGCGAATTATTTGCACGCATCGGCTCGTACGAACTTATTATTTGTAAATCACTCGGTTGCTTGACACTTTAGTTCTGAGTTTCAGCAGCTGGAAGACTTCAGCCTGCCAACAGTTTGCATCTAACCACTGCTAATAATAATAATAATAATAATAATAATAATAATAATAATGTGCACAACAGGACGTATAGCAGTGACATGAGTAACGCAATAATATTTATGGAACTACCTACAAATTTGAGAACGCATTGTCGTGAGTTATTTAAGCATATGTGGTGTATATGTCACAGTTTTACTGTCATAGATGCATGATACAAAGTACAAAGTATGTGAGCAAAGTATTGTCCACACTTTCATTTCATAATCTCTAACCTCCACAACAGTGTTCCACGCACCATTTATGTGAAAAAAGTATAATTATTGGTAACTTATGTAACCAGTGTTACAGTGTAACGAAATAACGATAATAGTAACGGAACACAATTGAAGCCCCTTGTTTTGACCCTTACAAAATTTCGTTTTACCATCAGGCGGTAACTACCCCCAGATAGGAACCACTGATCCAGAAGCAATGCCAGACGAGATTTATAAATTCCTTCGAGATATGAACAAAGGGAAATCGTCGAGGAATAGTCGTACTTTAAAAGAAATGATTAAACAGCTGGAAACGCTATACAAATTCTTCTCATAATCTTCGCGAAAGGAGACTGTTTTCCAAAACTCGAAACGTTTCACAGGAAGAGGAACAGATTAAGATAAAAAACCGTAGAAGTGATCACTGTATTGGGCAAGATATTCACAAGAATGCTGATGCTTCCGTGGTCAGTTGCTGATGTACTGCCTGATGGCTTGCATTTGGGGATCTTGGGTCATGTTTATCTAATGTTTTCTCTGACATTTCGCCAGCACGAATCGCTCGAACTGTCAAAGTTTCAGCCTCCTCTGCTGGTACCGACCAATGGAGGGTGAGTTTTCGAAAATGCCAGCTAAGGGTGCACGAAATAAGAAAAAAATCATTAAACAAACGTCGGTTGAAGACCCCCATATGAAAGTCAACAAGAGATACGTCATATTCACTAAAATTACGATCGAGAATATGAAGACATTAATCAGAAACAAGCTACATTTAGAAGGGGTTAGAGCACACATGCCATATGCAAGTCAACAATGAAACTATAGAATATTGCAGTGAGTGTTTCTGCTTTATGTCGGATTCGTAGAATTTGAGAACGCTTTCGACTCAGTTTCAACAACCCTTGTGAATTAAAGCAATGATTTAGTCTCTGTTAGAATACCGAAGAAAACTTACACAAAGGTTAAAGCCTCCAATTCAGAACTGGTTGAGGAGACAGCAAGGATATTCCATATCATTAAAACTGTTCTTAGCAGTCCTAGAAGACTTTCACAGATACTGAAACTGATGGAACGGAGAAAGAATAGGTATTAATGCAACATCATTGAACTGGTTTTCTTTTGTTGATTATGTAGTGCTGTTTACCAATAGTGTGGTACACATAAACTTTAACAACAAATGTAAGGACATATTAAAGTAAGCTCGAATAAATGCTTCAAAATCAATTGCAATAAGACTAAACTGATGTACAATAAACATATCCAAAAGAAAATGAAGTTTTGGAAGCAGCGAACAACTTTCTATCTTCAGAACATTTGAAGATGAAGACTGGGTGAACAGAAAAAGAAATTAAAAGAAGATCGAAAATGATCTAGAGTGCTCTTTGTGTGCAAAATAATACGAAGCTTCCAGTTCTTTTGATCTACACTAGTGAGCATTAAAGTTTTGACTCACAGCAGTGAGACAGGAACTTCAAATGCGAAAATCATTAAAAATTGGGGGATAATCAGCGAACAATGGAGAGGGTAATGTTGGAAATTATTGGGGGAGATTGGGAAACAAATGAATCAGGAAACAGACCGGAGTGTAAGACTTAATTGTGATCACGATAGAGAAAACGATGGAGACGGCCGATAATGCAACCGGGTGAACAAGTGGCACATGGACTAAACAAGTTCTTTTACAAGATTCTAACATTAAGGATCAAGATGCAGCCTAATGTAATGTAGTAGATGACATTAGAGAACATACAGGAGCGACACAAATGCGTACAGATGAAGACCATAATGCACAGAAAATTCTAGACAAGATCATTATCCGGCACTGGATACCATGTGGTCGATGAAAATGACAATGGTTGCTGTATAAAGATCTTGGGTTTCTCCACACATTGTCACCTAAAAAGATACAGTTTCATGATGCTCCTTTATGTTTTCTAATGTCATCCACCACCCTACTATAATATTTTTTTCTTATTTCTTGGAATCCAGCTAAGGACACCATACTTCATAGAGAATCCTTTAACGAAATTAAAGGCTTTACAAACAACTGGTTTGAATAGCACCTAACAAAGGTAATAAAAAAGTTAAGCTGGATTATTCAAACGATTTTGGAGTAAGAGAAAATTGTTGTGATTGGGGAGAAATGACGAATGGCGTACCACAGTGTTCAATTTTGGGTCTAGTTCTGTTCACTGTGTACGTGAATGACCTTCTAACTAACGTTCAAAAAGCGTAAGTGGCGTTTTTTGCAGACGATATTGTAATTTTATAAATTCCCTTTTGAGATAAAGCAACGGAATAAGCTGTTAATGAAGTTTCTCAAGGAATTGTTAGTTGGTTCTTTGAAAATGGACTCCCTGAATTCTGAGTAAACACAAAGAGAATGCACTGGGCGAGGCTTCGTGTGACATGTGCACAAGTCAGCGTATTCACATCAGTGACCAGTACAATTATACGATATACAAAAGATTACTCTGTCATAAAGTAAATAAAATGATTAAAATAAAAAAGTTAACATAATAAATTTTAGTAGGTATGATGTGTTACAAGATAAAACTAAAAATGCAAGTGTAATTACTAACTACATAGTAAATTGTACATCGTACATTTTCGTGTACGTTTGTGTATTTTGTAAGACATAAACTTCGAAATAAACTAAATATTCTGATTACTATGTTTCCTCACTCCCTTATCTTGCAGAACCTTTATATGAAGTAATATTATTGCTAAAGTGTGTGACTGTCTGTAACCAGATTCCTACTACCATTTTTATCTTAGGTTAGATTAAGGGCACAGAAAAACTGGTAAATAAATGTACTACTGAAACAATTTTAACCAGTTCTGGCATGATATCTGCACTTGTTGTTTGGCTTCTTTTTATCATTTTTGTACAGGCACTATGAACCACATGACCACAGCATTTTGTTGTATGCATCTTACTGTTGACACTCGCAAATAATATGACAGGTACAGATGGTTGCTCATTATTTTGATATATACAACTACAGTTGCTGAGAAGGATAAAATACTGACGAAGAAACTTATAACTCAGTGGCTTTTGACACACTGTATCATCATGTGACTGAATGTAACGGAAAGAAGCCGTAATAACTGGCAAGATGGAAAGTATTCTCTGCCGTGCACTTCAGAATGGTTTACGGACTATAGATGTTGGTATGTCGGTCCTAGTGGTATAATCTCTAAGCGCTTGCCTGGAAACCTGGCCTAACTGTGGAAACTTTTATTCTGCCTTTAACCTAGCTTCGGCCTCTCAATGAAGTGAAAAGTCGCCAGGTACGAAAATTGATTCGTGTGCCACGCTAAACTGTGGGTCACCTTTCCCTGGTTGGGTTACGTACACGATAGTTGTTGAAGTGGCGTCTAGCTGACGGTCTTGATCGGGCCATTGAGTCATACGAAATTAATATTGTCGTCACATACATAGTTTGTTGTTTAGCTATCAAAATTGTGTTTTTTCGAATATGTGTCATGCCTTTTTACCCGCGGTTCATGACCGTGTATTGGTGCTGCCTGCTTATCTGCAGTATCTTGTCTCCGTAATTCTCGTGTTCGTTAATAAATTTTCACCCCGGCCATTGTTTTGCAGCAATACATATGTTTTATCGAGTGAGGATGTATGATTGTGGTAATGAGTAATGACGTATCATTTAATTTCTAGAGGTTTAACTGCCAAAGAGGCAAAATGGGCGAGTCAGCGTTATATTGCGAAGTGTGCCTACGCGTATCGGGAAGTGCGAACCACGTTTATCGTCGGTGCACCAACAGTACATCGTAATAGGAATGGGTATAACGCCGAACAGCAAATATTTGTCATCGATGTGCGTCGCAGGCTTTGGCAGTCGTTGGATAAACCTCCTGCAAATCAAACGCGTGGTTAGAAACCATTAGCACAGTCTGTGAATAGCGGACAGACGAACATGTAAGCAGCTGGTTGCCTGTGTGCTGTTGGGATTTCCCTCCAAGGTACCAATGTCCCTCCATCGCACTTCGTCCACGCGCAAGTAAGGACAATGCAGACGCGTAGAGTCTAATGTGATTGGAAGAAATGCAGCAGAAACACCGAATTTTTTGAATTGGTATGCAATTGAATAAATATACCTTACTATCTTGTCAGAGCTCATTTTCAAAGCAAAATTCACAAATATTCTTCACTCCCCTACGCGTCACACACTATAGACCGTGAAGATGAAATTAATATCAGCTGGCAAAAAGACATCATCCTACGTTTCATGCGAGAACTGAACTGAAAACAGTAATAAGGACTGAGCATAACGTTCGGTCTTCCAGAAGGACTTTATTGACGATACACAAGCTCGGAACAGATAGCCTATGAATGTGAAAAGAACTCGCCCGTGTCATTGTTAACGAAACGGTCCTGGCATTTCACCATAAGCAGTTTGTGGAAACCACGCAAAGCCTAAATCAAATGACAGGTCCACAGTTTGAATCGCCGTCTTCGAGAATGCGAGTCCAAGTGTCTCGATAAATGCTTCACCTAACTATATCACAGAAATTTATGAAATATTACCACGCGAATTCAAAAAATTACTCTGTAATAGGCACTAAAATTTGCATATTTACTTACGTCACGTCGCACATCGAAGCTTGAGCTTCATCTGCAAGTCAGAGACTTGGATTTTCATTCGTCAGCATAGATCTCAAGAAATCAGTACTGTTACGACGTTTAATAAGTATCACATTTCTCACAAACATGTGCTTCTTTTACTGTAACGCTGCGTACATACACAGCAAAATAGGGACGCAACTACAGATACTGATATAACATTTCTTTGTAAGAATTAAGTTTCTATAAAAATGTTGAAATTCAACGAGAAATCCAATTCAACGAGAAATTGTCACGTTCTTGTATCCCAGAGAGCTATGTTTACGAACTAAAATTTTATATAGTTTGAAATAAAGTGTAGCATAGTCATGGACTCAGCCTTAATAAATATAGCAAAATGAATAGTGCCTTGTGCTCTTAATTGTGATTTGAGGAGTGCATATGTAGATTTAAGTGACCGTTCGACACCTTTCAGCAAAGTTATCTATACTAAATCTCTTTGTTACTGTCGTTCCATTAACTACGGTCCTATCCTTAATCGTGTAGTTGCTTGCTGCACAAAGATGATAGAAGTGGATTTAGCACTGGTAGTTTGATAGTGGTTATTCGATGCAACACAACTGTGGTAAAAACTTACTCAGCTATTGCATTAATTGTTTCAAGCCCCCCAAGCCTTTCCTTCTGCTTCCACAATTTACAAAAATGGTTCAAATGGCTCTGAGCACTATGGGACTTAACATCTGTAGTCATCAGTCCCCTATAACTTAGAACTACTTAAACCTAACTAACCTAAGGACATCACACACATCCATGCCCGAGGCAGGATTCGAACCTGCGACCGTAGTAGTCGCGCGGTTCCGGACTGAGTGCCTAGAACCGCTAGACCACCGCGGCCGGCAAGCTAACGAGATATTATACTGTATTATTAAGTTCCGTGAATGGGTACATGATGGCCATTCAAAAACTCCGCAGCCCAGGCCCAGATATAACGTTCTTAACTTATTATCGTTCAGTCCTACTAGTGTAACATTTTTTTAGAAACTACTAATTCAGCAATGGAATAGAGGGAGTTGAGTTCAAGAAAAGATTTTAGTTTAGATTTAAAACTTGCTTTATTACCTCTCCTGCATTTTGTTAGGAGCTTCATTCACTTATTTCAAAGCCTTGCAATTTTACGAATAGGAAAGGTAGCTAAACTTAATTGTTTCAGCAGGTCATCAATATGCTTTTTCCGGTTCGAGTTTACATTAATATGTTCACCAAAAATTTGGAGCGTTCTGTCCTGTTTAGTGACTCCTGTTCAATTGCTACACCAGTTTTTTGTATGACTGTATTTGTTGTACGGAACGTAGTTTCATGTTACGTTCACGCCGCTACTAACAAACTGCACCTTTCAGCACTAGATATGAACAATTTCTTCACGTTTTAATGTTATTTGTAGTACCATTGTCGGTGGCATTTATAGTGTTACACTGGTGTATCCCTTATTTTTCCTTTTCTCAATTTAGATCTGAAGATGATCTGCTAGTCACATCGAAACCGGTCTTTACTAATACAAAAATAGTGATCCAGGTGGTATTTTTCATTCATTACATCGGTATTATTGCAGCGGCAGCTATGGAAATAAGAAGAAACAATAAAGTACACCATGAATGACGTAATAAGGAAAATACAGAAAATTCAAAGTGCCTCTGATACAAAGAACTGCCTCTTCTATTTTACGTTCAGGTTAATCATGAATGGAATAGGATATGTACAGTAGTAATAATCAGTCCATCTCTGATAGTCATATGTTTGCTGCTTCCGTGACTGCTCATCTGGAGGAGGCTGTATTCGGTTTCAAGACAACAACATAATTAAAGCGTAAATAACATATGCAAGGAATAAAGTTGTAAATTCATAGCTAAAAAGGTGGAAGTGCAGGTAGGTTTCAGCAACTAATGGAAGAACTTAACGGAGTGATTCTCGTTGGCTACCGTATGCTATCACCTGATTGGCTGCGACCAAGGATAACGAATTGGCAACAGCAGGACATAATGAAAACTCCCGACAATATAGGTGCACCTTAGCTTAAAAGGGTACAAATTGACGTGAACTGACAGAACGAGTTGATGGTGAGTTTGTATTTATGGCACATTAAGACAACAAATAGAAAGAGAATATTAAAAAATAGGTCTATCTGAAGTGGTTTTGGTAGAATGCAAAAGGTTTTCAAAAGTAAGCTCGCGACATTTCTGAAACGGAAAATTTACTATCAACGTGTATTACTACTTTCGACTCATAATAGGGGGCCACAGAGTTCCAGAGTGAAAAACGTTAGAAACCAGATGGTTGTTCAGCATGCAATGGTGCTACGTAAGTTGGGAATTACTAGATAGGCCAGAAAACGAAAAAAATGTAGCAGTGAATTCGATTTTATCCGTTGGAAATAATTGGTGAACGTCTGCGATTGAAAAACCAGTGGGTTTCTTTATAAAATAATTTTTTCTGCTAAAAGTCACGATTATGTTTTTTTTAGCTTTTGCACGACACATTTAGAGAAATGACTCCCATGTTCAAGTGATTTTTCGTTTATTATGCCATTTATTCGTGATGTGTGAGATGCCCCATTGCTGTGTTGCCTGCGTAATTTTGTAATAAATGGTCGATCTTTACATACAGTTAACGGTGAATTTGGGAAAAATTTCTACTTCCGGAGTCGTCCACTTATGAAGAAACCCACATAGATCAAAGATCATGGTATTTACCAGCAAAGATAACAGAGCAGTGCAGCACCTCTTGCATCGAAAACATGACGAATAAATGGCGTAGCACACAAAAACGCTCTTGAAAATGGAAAGCATTTCCCGAAACGAGTCGTGCTAAAGATACACATAGAGAAAATCTTTAGTGGTACTAGAAAAAGTTTTTTTACAAACAAACACACTGAATCACGGAATATAAAGGTGTATAAGGAGTAATTATGGCCGTAAGGGAAATTAAGTGGATGCGAGAAGGCTGTGCATGTAGGGAGGCGAACGGACGGCAGATGGACGATGGAAATTATAACTAAGAGATGGATTGAAGCAACAATCTAATAAAATTTGAATAAATAACAAGCAGGATCCACGTGGATACGTGAGGCAGAGAACATGAACCCTTTTACTGGAGCCGTTAGTGGAATCTGTTAGGTATCCATATTCTTCCGCTGGTAACATGATAAGTGATATGTCCGACATAAGTTTTCTCTAATTCAAAATAAATGAGAAGCCTGATGGGGAAAATGGATTCAATTCACCAAACACTACTAAGCTATTATTTAATAAGCTGATGAACCTTCAACTTTCACAGTAATCTATTTTATTAATGTGTTTTATTAGGGTACCTTCTTGTCTGTTTGACTGTAAAAATTTTGCAATTGGTTTTAAACTAGCTCCCTAATGGGCTAGCCACATGAAATTTTAAATATAGTTCAGAACTGTATGACACTGCAGTGTTAAATCGCTCTCTTGTCAGTCTGTGGGTGGGGGGGGGGGGGGGTGAGAAAGGTTGGTTACACCTGACATGCTGGATGCCCTGCAGGATCAATGTGTTGTGTAGGCAGCATCATAATGGGTTCCAGGCGATACGTGAGAGGACGGCACGATTGAGCAGAGCGGTAAGAGACGATGGGTAGACAGAGGGGGAGGAAGAAATTTGTGCAGTATGTGTGACATACAATATGTGTGACATATCCGTACACAGGGGAAGCCGATGGATATATACAGGGTGTTACAAAAAGGTACGGCCAAACTTTCAGGAAACATTCATCGCACACAAAGAAAGAAAATATGTTATGTGGACATGTGTCCGGAAACGCTTACTTTCCATGTTAGAGCTCATTTTATTACTTCTCTTCAAATCACAGTAATCATGGAATGGAAACACACAGCAACAGAACGTACCAGCGTGACTTCAAACACTTTGTTACAGGAAATGTTCAAAATGTCCTCCGTTGGCGAGGATACATGCATCCACCCTCCGTCGTATGGAATCCCTGATGCGCTGATGCAGCCCTGGAGAATGGCGTATTGTATCACAGCCGTCCACAATACGAGCACGAAGAGTCTGTACATTTGGTACCGGGGTTGCGTAGACAAGAGCTTTCAAATGCCCCCATAAATGAAAGTCAAGGGGGTTGAGGTCAGGAGAGCGTGGAGGCCATGGAATTGGTCCGCCTCTACCAATCCATCGGTCACCGAATCTGTTGTTGAGAAGCGTACGAACATTTCGACTGAAATGTGCAGGAGCTCCATCGTGCATGAACCACATGTTGTGTCGTACTTGTAAAGGCACATGTTCTAGCAGCACAGGTAGAGTATCCCGCATGAAATCATGATAACGTGCTCCACTGAGCGTAGGTGGAAGAAACTAACATCTTTTCTTTATTTGTGTGTGAGGAATGTTTCCTGAAAGTTTGGCCGTACCTTTTTGTAACACCCTGTATATAAGGGTGGTCCATTGATCGTGACCGGGCCAAATATCTCACGAAATAAGCATCAAACGAAAGAACTACAAAGGACGAAACTTGTCTAGCTTTAAGGGGGAAACCAGATGGCCGCTATGGTTGGCCCGTTAGATGGCGCTGCCATAGGTCAAACGGATATCAACTGCGTTTTTTTAAAAATAGGAACCCCCATTTTTATTACATGTTCGTGTAATACGCAAAGAAATATAAATGTTTTAGCTGGACCACTTTTTTCGCTTTGTGATAGATGGTGTTGTAATAGTCACAAACATATGGCTCACAATTTTAGACGAACAGTTGGTAACAGGTTGGTTTTTTAAATTTAAATACAGAACGTAGGTATGTTTGAACATTTTATTTCGGTTGTTCCAATATGATACATGTACCTTTGTGAACTTATTTCTGAGAACGCATGCTGTTACAGCGTGATTACCTGTAAATACCACATTAATGCAATAAATGCTCAAAATGATGCCCGTCAACCTCAATGCATTTGGCAATACGTGTAACGACATTTCTCTCAAAAGCGAGTAGTTCGCTTTCCGTAATGTTCGCGCATGATTGACAATGCGCTGATGCATGTTGTCAGCCGGCCGCGGTGGTCTCGCGGTTCTAGGCGCGCAGTCCGGAACTGCGCGACTGCTACGGTCGCAGGTTCGAATCCTGCCTCGGGCATGGATGTGTGTGATGTCCTAAGGTTAGCTAGGTTTAAGTAGTCCTAAGTTCTAGGGGACTGATGACCACAGCTGTTAAGTCCCATAGTGCTCAGAGCCATTTGAACCATGTTGTTAGGCGGTGTCGGTGGATCACGATAGCAAATATCCTTCAACTTTCCCCACAGAAAGAAATCCGTGGACGTCAGATCCGGTAAACGTGCGGGCCATGGTATGGTGCTTCGACGACCAATCCACCTGTCATGAAATATGCTATTCAATACCGCTTCAACCGCACGCGAGCTATGTGCCGGACATCCATCATGTTGGATGTACATCGCCATTCTGTCATGCAGTGAAACATCTTGTAATAACATCGGTAGAACATTACGCAGGAAATCAGCATACGTTGCACCATTTAGATTGCCATCGATAAAATGAAGGCCAATTATCCTTCCTCCCATAATGCCGCACCATACATTAACCCGCCAAGGTAGCTGATGTTCCACTTGTCGCAGCCATCGTGGATATTCCGTTACCCAATAGTGCATATCATGCCCGTTTACGTTACCGCTGTTGGTGAATGACGCTTCGTCGCTAAATAGAGCGCGTGCAAAGAAACTGTCATCGTCCGGTAATTTCTCTTGTGCTAAGTAGCGGAACTGTACACGACGTTCAAAGTCGTCGCCATGCAATTCCTGGTGCACAGAAATATGGTACGGGTGCAGTCGACGTTGATGTAGCATTCTCAACACCGACGTTTTTGAGATTCCCGATTCTCGCGCAATTTGTCTGCCACTGATGTGTGGATTAGCCGCGACAGCACCTAAAACACCTAATCGGGCATCATCATTTGTTGCAGGTCGTGTTTGACGTTTTAAATGTGGCTGAACACTTCCTGTTTCCTTAAATAACGTAACTATCCGGCGAACGGTCCGTACACTTGGATGATGTCTAGAATACCGAGCAGCATACATACCACACGCCCGTTGGGCATTTTGATCACAATAGCCATACATCAACAAGATATCGACCTTTCCCGCAATTGGTAAACGGTCCATTTTAACACGGGTAATGTATCACGAAGCAAATACCGTCCGCACTGGCGGAATGTTACGTGATACCACGTACTTATACGTTTGTGACTATCACAGCGCCATGTATCACAAACCGAAAAAAGTGGTCCAACCAAAACATTCATATTTCTTTACGTACTACACGAATATGTAATAAAAATGGAGCTTCCTATGGCAGCGCCATCTAGCGGGCCAACCATAACGCCATCTGGTTTCCCCCTTCAAGCTAGATAAGTTTCGTTCTTTGTAGTTTTTTCGTATGATGCTTATTTCGTGAGATATTTGGCCCGGTCACTATAAAATGGTTCACCCTGTGTATATGTATATAAAATGGTCCACCCTATATATATATATATATATATATATATATATATATATACAGGGTGGACCATTTTATAGTGACCGGGCCAAATATCTCACGAAATAAGCATCATACGAAAAAACTACAAAGAACGAAACTTGTCTACTTGTCTATCCGTTGAGAAAAATTACACACACATAAGGTTAAAAAGCGCAAAATAATCATTTGCAGAAAAATAAAGTTTTAGTATAACATGTAGGTGAACTATTTATGCATTAGTTATGTGGAGCACGCAATCCACGTTTTTCATTATTGATCTTAGAAGTATTTTCATAGATGTCCAAAAATCCACAAGCAAAAATTTTCAAGACTGTCTGTATGGGGTTAGAAATATTACGTACGTTCACAGTTGTCACGGATCGGACGAGTGGGGTTTGTTCTGCGTCACACGTTTCCAAGACGCTTCTGCAAGAATTGAAAACTTATAGTTACAAATCTCAAATTTTCATTGAGAAATTTAAACACTGGCGAATTCCTGTAGTACTCTAAACAATACCTTACGTGCACCAAAGGTAGCTCTTACGAAAGAAATGGATTTTTATCTGGTCCAGACATTTTGGTATGGATTTTCCATGATTCGCCAAAATTACTTCAGAATTATGTTCAAGTAATTCGAAAATATATCCAACAATTTATACTTATCAAATTATGGAATCTTTTTCCTCTTCTTCTGTTTATTATTATTATTCAATACATGTAATACTAATTCACTCCATATTTGACTTCTCATTACACGTGTGATGAAGCTGTAAAGATCCAAAGAAATAAATAATTAATTTAAATAAATATATAAGTGTACTTTCTTGCTAGCAAATGCTGCTGCCTTACACAAATATACAGACATTCGACTTCTCCTCAGAGAACTGCGAAAACTCTCCTCTGAAATGTGTCTCCAGCTGTGAGTAGAGTCCAGCAGCTGACAGATGTTTTAATTTTTGTTAGTTAACGGTACACATGTATTTTTTCAATTTTAGCATTATTTATGTATAAGTAGGCTGTTTAGGTTTTTATGTTGGTAACGTCACGTAGCGCTCTGTATGAAAATCACTGGCTGTGCTGTGTGCAGTTCAAAAATGGTTCAAATGGCTCTGAGCACTATGCGACTTAACTTCTGAGGTCATCAGTCGCCTAGAACTTAGAACTAATTAAACCTAACTAACCTAAGGACATCACACACATCTATGCCCGAGGCAGGATTCGAACCTGCGACCGCAGCGGTCACGCGGTTCCAGACTGAAGCGCCTTTAACCGCACGGCCACACCGGCCGGCTGCTGTGTGCAGTCTGTGGTTGGTTGGCACTGTTGGAATATTCGCTTTGTAGTGTTGGGCAGTTGGATGTGAACAGCGCGTAGCGTTACGCAGTTGGAGGTTAGCCGCCAGCAGTGGTGGATGTGGGGAGAGAGATGGCAGAGTTTTGAGAGCGGACGATCTAAGCGTGTGTCCATCAGAAAAACGAAATTTGTAACACTGGATGTCATGAACTGATATATATATTCTGACTTTTGAACACTATTAAGGTAAATACATTGTTTGTTCTCTATCAAAATCTTTCATTTGCTAACTATGCCTATCAGTAGTTAGTGCCTTCAGTAGTTAGAATCCTTTATTTAGGTGGCAGTACTGGCGCTCGCTGTATTGCCGTAGTTCGAGTGACGAAGATTTTTGTGAGGTAAGTGATTCATGAAAGGTATGCGTTATTGTTAGTCACGGCGATTCTTTTGTAGGGATTATTGAAAGTCAGATTGCGTTGCGCTAAAAATATTGTGTGTCAGTTTAGTGATGATCAGAATAAGTAAAGAGAGAAATGTCTGAGTACGTTCAGTTTTACTCAGCTGTTTGAAAATCAAATAACGTAAGAGGTTTATCGGCACAGTCATTTAAAATTTTCTAAGGGGAGGTTTCATATGTTTTCTGACGGTTTTCTGACTTTTGTTGCTAAGGTGTCCGCATGTTCTTCGTTTGGAATAGAAATTCTGAAGTTTCGAGGAAATTTCATCTGCTGCTCTTACTGTGACCTCTTAAGAAGCAGATATTAGTAGGTAATTTCTGTCTTAGCGTTGTTTTAGGCACTGGAAATTTTGCGCACCGTCAAAGTCAAATTTAAACCTTAACACGATTACTGTTTTTTAATTAAATATTCAAGCAGTGACACCAAGTTAATCAGGACTATCAAATTTCGTTGGTTCCCCATTACTTTCAGGATTATGTATTATACCTCAAACAAATTATATTGTTATGCCAATATCGTCCCTGTACCATCCATATTTGCATACAATGAACGGGTACTTTTCCGAAATTATATTTCATGCATTTTTACGTTTTCCCTTACTTGCAAAGAATTTTCTGAAGCACAAACTCTACACAAGTTACATTGTGTTGTAGATTGTTTGACTGACCGATTCAAACCCGTATTCCGATAATATTATGGCCGCGCCGGCGCCCTGATTGAGAGCCACAAATACTCGGAGATTGAATTTAAGACCAAATAATTTCAAACAAAGAAAATACAAAAGAAAAATTCTTCATGTTAAATATTTGGTAGGGATTTTCCTGCTGTTTACAACGACATACAGGTTTGCATCTGGATAGCCATAGCTCCAGAAAAAGGACCAAATATAACAAGAATGCTTGTACTGGAAATGATACAATTAAATTAAACAGCTAAGCGTTATAAAATATTAGTAATTTGCCAAATTAGTATCAATTGGCACAGAATACTTTCTTGTCACGAATGTTAGTCGTAGCGTATGCTAAAGAATATTTACAGGAATTAATTTTCTTTTTTCTCTCGTTTCCCACAAAGAATTAAATTACATTGTATACTTTATTACTGTTAGAACGTATTAATAATCTCTCTTTAGTTTGTCTCATGTGTACATAAGAAATATTTACTTCTCGAATCAGTAAAACGTATTTGTAAATTCTGCATATACGGTCGGCAAAACCACGACTTACATCATCAGACTGCATGTTTAGAAAATATTAGAATTCCGTCTGAGCAATAAAAAGAGTCATATGTGCTTTCCAATTAGCGTGAATATATATATTTACCATCAGCAACAAGCAGCATAAGAGACAAATGAATCGAAATGTCTGGTCAAAAATACAGAGATTTCTGGAAAGATCCTTCGAGATCAACAATTATTAACGTACAGTTTCGAATCTGCCATTAGGTAAATGCGTCTGTTACATTACATGTTTTGCAAACTGGAACTTAGTGGAACTGCTGAGTTCCTTCAGACAGTTCCTCCAACTGCTTCATGACCTCAATGCTTCAGAGATTTGGCGTGAGTCAAAGGCATTTAGCTGAGAGAAGTAATTGCAAAATGAATAAATAAAAACTGCTTCCGGGACACATAACTGTTATTTATGTTAATTTATGTTAATTTATTCTCATTATTAATATAATAAGTGTCAACTTTATTTGTATAAAGTGTTTGTAAATGAACAGTTTACTTAGGAGAAAATGCGCAACTTCAAAAACAAGCCTGCTGTTTTTAGGGTACATTAATTCTTCTGTAGTTCGTCTGCCGCTGCATGTAAGCACAATGACTGCAATTGATTTAAAGTATTTCATTTATGTGGTGTAAGACTACGGATTAATCTTTCTACATACATTACACTAGGTAGAGTTACAGTGCATATTTATAATCCTGTAACAGACGTTCAGTTAATTTGTGAATACAGTGATAGAGAAGGTACTTATTTTTAAATTTCTAAAGGGTCTCAAATTTTGCTTTATATCAAACAAAAGAATGTTAAAGACTTTTAACACAGATCATATACAAGTCTTCGAAATATATATATATATATATATATATATATATATATATATATATATATATATATATATATATATATTACTTCTTGTGTGTGAATATCATATTATATTTCATTCCTAACTGTTATTATCGATGACAAATGACATTAAAAAATAGTGGTGTAATAATTAAGAGAACGTTCCCCAGACTACAGTACGGTCATCGCTAGACAGACTAATAAACGTAACATCGGGCATCCGTAATGTTAGCTCTTAAACGGTACAGGGTATAAAAACTACATTTTCCGCAAGAGCACCCTACGCGGAGAGTGTGTTATGAGGCTAATAATCGTAAATTTCTTATGCAACAAGATTTTTTTATTGAAACGAAGAATATTTTGTAACGGCACTCTATCTCTTACAAAGAGGATTTTGTTATTCTGATCAATCTGAAGACCAAACTCGGCCTGTTTTTACCAGGAGGAGAGGACGGGAATTGCATCTGACGGAAAAATTTCGCCCTTATATCTGTCGCATTTCATGGGAATTTTTACAAAACGGTACTGCTGTATTACCTTTCGGCGTTATATCCCTGCCAATGTCGCTCGTACTCTGTATTAGATTTAAAGCAGGCATTGCAACGTATTTGAGAATATACAACTTTTCTTGTAAAACTATATTTATTTGGTCTCTGTGTTGATGCATAAAAACTGAGTCAACAAGCTATCGCGTTCAGTCAGTCACCTCCAAGGGGTGATCAAAATCGGGGGTATCCCGGTAGGTTTCGAGGCTGACTATGTCCGCTAAGCTGTGGCACTGTAGGGCAAGAAACATACTGAAAAGCTTTACATAGCTCAGTAGCATAGGAAAAGTAGTGAATAAACAAGGATAAATAATAGAAAATCACGATCGGTGGGAGTAAGGTAATGGTTGTAATGAAGGTATATGATTATATAGCTATTCAAACAATAAGTATTTATCTTGTAGGTTCTTTCATGTTTTGAAATATGCGAATACGGTATGTGAAATGTCACCGAAAACATGGCTCTGAAGAAGGGGTCACAAGACCAAAGGTGTCTTTTATGCTCACAAACATTTATCACTCCCTCGGGTAATTATTATGCATAAAATGACTCTAAAATATATTAAGCATTAATTAAAAGTAAAACACGATTTACAAAATAGGAAATATATCTATTTTATCCACAAATCATTTCAACAGTTTTAACCTCCCATTTGCAGAAGGAAGGTCACGTTTACGTCATTGAGAGCCATACAGCGTTATTTTATGGCAGTTTACGAATGTCTCACCTGCGGTACGTAATATCACATTTAAAAAATTGAGTAAATAATGACTGTCATTGAGAATCGATACTACTTATTAATTTAACGTAATATTTCTCACATTTTATGTACAAATAGTTAGAGGAAAAGTGGTTAAGGCACAGTAGGTACACACGTAATATTTTTCACAAGCGACTAATTTGTGACTGTGCCTGCTGTGATTTCGCAATGTTTCTTATAAGTTGCCGTAAAATCGACATCTTTCGCATGTCAGTAACCTAGATGTGGTAATCTACTTCGCGATGAGATTTTACAATAAATACTATTAGCGATTTAAACAGTTTCTTTGATTTGTATAGGAACTGACAATAGTCATAGCCCTGGAATAAATGAAAAAAGGATAATACTAAGTTTTAAAAATACAAAACTCCATTTTATTTTCAGAAGTAATGAGGTATCGTATAAAAATTCGATTCTAGGATTGAATAACAAAATAGTTTCTGCATAATCTTGTTGATTCCGTTGTGTTGCAAGAATTAGTGACTTAAGTTGCTAAATATCTTATTATTAAGAGTAAAATCTATTTATACTCTTAATGTTATCTCCTATCAGCAGTTATTTTTTATTATTATTAAATATATGCGATCAAACAAAAACTGCGACCTTCCGTGGGAAATACCCAGCGCAAAGAAAGATTTGTCAGCAAAATGAAATTCTGGAAGGAGTGACCTCATTCACATATTTAGGCCGTAAACTATCCTTTCTGGAAGAAACAGACATAACTAATAAAGTCACCAGGGATACAAAAGCAGCAGGTGTCATTAATAATGTAATGAAACCATAGGGGAGGCGAACCTTTGTAACACCTTAGCAAGGTCCGTGCTGTACTATGACACCGATGTCTGGACAATAAAAGCAAAGGATTCGAAAAGGCTGAAAGCCTATAAGATGAAATTCTTGAGAGGAATAGATGGTTACACCAACTGGAATCAAAAAAGGAATGAAGATACGATGAAGGAATTTAAAATGGATCCCATCACACATTATACACAGGACTACCAAAATAATCGGAGAAAGCATCTACAACGAATAAGCTCAAAGAGCATCCCAAAATACATGTTACAGTGCCACCGCCTACGGTATAAGATCGTTAGGTCGATAATGAAAAGCCGGCAAAGGCCTAACGTGTGCAAGGAGGAAGGAGAAGAAGATTTACAATCGATTGTAAAGTTCTAAGGTTCCTTTCCAGGAAAATTAGGATGATATTCGATATCGTATAGACGAGCAAATGTATTGGGTAAACGGAATCTAGCATCATCTGGTATCGCCTTAGTGCTTAGAAATTTACCGTAAACGACTAAAAAAGTAATACACACGGCTGACTGAAGGTTAATGATAAGAGAATATATAGTTTTTATTCTTTACAATGAGTTTCTTAGACCTGTAAGAATTTATAGAGTACAGAAAAATTTAATAAGATTTGACATTGTGAAATTTACTGGGAGCTAGCTCTTAATTTTTAATGTTAAATTGTATCCATCTTGATTCCAAAATTATACTAAGATAATCAGTTTTGATTGATCAGGAAATCATCTTGAAATCATTGAAATCTCAATATTTTTGTGTATATATACAACCGCTGTGTGATCCTTGGGGAAGTCTTTTTCCTGCGTAAGGTTGTTTTTATTTTGGAATAATCAATGTATTTCATCATTCAGCGATTTTGCTATTAGCTATTTTTGCCTCCTTTTGGCATTTTCAAGTGATATGGTAGAAAGAATATCAAAAGTTACAGCGGCTTCAAGCAGAAACAAGAATGAAAATAAAAAATATGGATACATAAAAATTTACACACGTCTCTCATTTGCATCATAGTAACAAAACTGTGATCATAAAGCGTCTTACATCGCACTCATCTGTGCGAAGGAAGTAACATATACCGGCGTCCTCAATAACGATTCTTCACGACCGTGGTAGTTAGGAGCAGAACCTGTATATGCAACATTCTTTAACATAATTCATTAAAAATATGAATTTAATATGAATTTGAAGTGACTTTACCGACAAATGACATTACAACTTAAGCAGACATGAAATCCGTATGTAGAAAGAGAAAAACGCGTCCCTTATGTGGAGTTTTCGACGGTGCCTTCGTTCTACACATTAAAATAATGTAAAATTTAAAATGACATTACACATGAAGTAGTCAACAGCTTAAAGTCAAAAGGCGTGCATGTCAGCGAATTTAACAGCACGACTGTGCTGTCAGAGATATATAAAAACTTACAGGAAAAGAAACACACACTTGGTGAAAGACATTACTACATATGCTTAATCCGAAAGTTTTGCACAGAATCTCGTAAACGAGACATCTGAAGCATACAGATAAGGGAGGATGAGGAGTGTTCAAGGTTTTTATTACATGCATGGGGAGCAAATTGCCAGCCAAATCACAATAAAGACCATCCTAGAACTTGTTTCTGTCACAAAGCGGTTATCATAAAGGTGTGAAACGAATGTTTTCCAAGTCTTATGCTGGCTTGACAAGCGACTATATGCAAAATACAGAAGCAAGAGTATAGGTTTGAAAACAATACAGAAAACCTAGAATGGTCCCCACGTATATGAAAATATACCGGTATTTAAAAAATTGTATCGTATGCTATCTGGCAGGAAGGTACAGTATAAAATAAGATGATTGCACTAGGTACTATTTGTGGCAGGAAGGTCCGTTACAAACTGAGAAAATTAGATCCTTTCCAAGCTAATAGCTAAATCGCCAAATTGTGAAACGGAATGATTACTTATGAATACCAACAACATGCGCAGGACAACGATTTCCTTCATTAAAATCTCGTTACAGTGGGTAACTCGTCGAATGTAGAACGACCATGTACATTTCAATGGTCCAAACGAGATTGCCCGATCAGCCCTATACAAATTTGCTATCAAGGCAAATAATATTTTATATCGCACAGACAAATATTCATAGTGCTGCATTTCATTATTTGAATGAAACCTTATTCAGAAAACCTTATGTAGAAGCGGCGCGCGTCCACATTAGGTGGCCTTTAAGCAGTACCAAAGTGCATGTACTACCTGCGGGGTTGCGGTGAGCAGGCTCTCCGCTTCGATGAGTCCGCCGCTGGGTAGGCTATCTGCGTTTCGGAACGCGGAAGTTTCCCTGTCGTCAGTAACGAGTTGGCAGACGGCCCGGCCAATGTTTATGTCGGAACTCGGCGATGCAGGCGCCGTCGTCAACTCTTCGGTTTATCTGTACGCTATCGCAGCGTTAAAATGGCCGCGGACCCTTATCCCCTCCTCCACAGGTGTCGCAGCCAGTCTTGAGCAAGGGACCCGGGTCCCTGGAAGCATATCCGTCCCTTGGGGAATTTTATCCGGGCCGACCGAGCACCTCGACTGCTTCAGTCGAATATCGAGCAGCTAAGCGTAGTGACGGGAACAACCGAATGTAAACAATCGAGCCGGCCGATGTGTTCGAGCGGTTCTAGGCGCTTCAGTCTGGAACCGCGCGACCGATACGGTCGCAGGTTCGAATCCTGCCTCGGGCATGGATGTGTGTGTTGTCCTAAGGTTAGTTGGGTTTAAGTAGTTCTAAGTTCTAGGGGACTGGACCTCAGATGTTAAGTCCCATAGTGCTCAGAGCCATTTGAACCATTTTTTGTAAACAATCGATTGATTCGGCTGCTGGGAAATAATCAACTCATTCGGTTTTAGTTTTACGTGTCGGTTGATTTATTCATTCATTCTTTTGAGTGAAACTAGCCCTTGAGAGCACCCGAACGAAAACAATCGATTCACCGGTGGTAGTTCTACATTTCTGTTGGACTATTACTCATTTACTTTTTTCGAGTGAACGCAGTCTGTGGAAGCAATCGAATGAAAGCATTCGACACCGCTGTAACTGTGCACATTGACTGAATCATTCATTCCTTCTTTTCAAGTCAAAAAAGTTTTGTAATTAAATAGTTATTTTCTGCCTTTTAGTCTTGTGTGAGTGAAATTTTTTATTTCTAATACTTTGATGAGATTACAGCAGAAACATGTGGTGCATTTCAGGTTTATTTCGGTTCCTCTTCTACTGAATCAACCAATATGCTGCTCACTTCTACGTATATCTCGCAAAAGGAACCCGACTTCAAAAGTTGGAGAGGGTCGACCTCACACGGAAGCTTAGTACCAATCGTTCTTCAATGCGAAACATTTGCGACTAGAACAGGAGAACAGGGAAATAGCAATGCTACACCAATACAGTCCGCCACACACCAGAAAAGAAAGCGAGTTAATATTACATTGTCGTACAGTTCCGAGCTACGTAGAAAGTTTCACGCCTTTAGCTTGTCGGAAAGTGAGCTTTAAAATCAGTTGCAAATTTTGTACCGAATAGAGAGACAGACAGAAAAACAAAGTACCCTCTGCCACACATCAGTGTCGAAAGAGAGTTAATGTTGCAATGTTGTTCTTTTCTGAGTTATGTTGAAAGTTTCAACTCTCTAGCTTATCTGGAAGTTAGTTTTAAATCAAGCGCAAAATTTTTACCGAAAATACAGACAAGAAACCGACATAATAATGTGTTAATACAATTTTTATTCACATGTCCTTGGAATAAAATACTTGATTTGTCTCTAAAAAGTTGTCAGTCCTAGTGATCGTTCATTTATAACCGAAAAAGCCAGCCGGTGTGGCCGTGCGGTCTAGGCGCTTCAGTCTGGAACAGCGTGACCGCTCCGGTCGCAGGTTCGAATCCTGCCTCGGGCATGGATGTGTGTGATGTCCTTAGGTTAGTTAGGTTTAAGTAGTTCTAAGTTCTAGGGGACTGATGACCGCAGATGTTAAGTCCCATAGCGCTCAGAGCCATTTGAACCATTATAACCGAAAAAGCTGAAAAAGTATATAAATAAAATCACTCAAATCTGGAGGCTGAGAGAAAACACTCATACAACGGCGGAAAATCGACAGAAAATTTTCTGTTGGTTGTCTCGCATTGAATGAAACCACTCAAAAACGGTAATTAAGTGAACACATGCATATAACGGCCGCAAACCAACGAACACCTGTTTCAGTCGGTTGTCTCGCACTGAATGAAACCACTAAAGCCCGCTGAGTGAATAAGAACATTCATATACTGTAGCTGACTTGCTCGCAGAGACTAGTATCATTCGGCTAATTCATTCGACTGAAAAAACCGATGTTACAAACAGCCGGTTGTTCAATCACTATGCTAGGGATATATACGAAGACAGCTGAGAAAGAAGTGAGAGAAGTGGTGCAGCTAATCTTCGGTATTGTTCAGTATGTATATTTGGCATGTGATAAAGAAAACCACCTCCCCCCATGAACCATGGACCTTGCCGCTGGTGGGGAGGCTTGCGCGCCTCAGTGATACAGATGGCCGTACCGTAGGTGCAACCACAACGGAGGGGTATCTGTTCAGAGGACAGACAAACGTGTGGTTCCTGAAGAGGGGCAGCAGCCTTTTCAGTAGTTGCAGGGGCAACAGTCTGGATGATTGACTGATCTGGCCTTGTAACAATAACCAAAACGGCCTTGCTGTGCTGGTACTGCGAACGGCTGAAAGCAAGGGGAAACTACAGCCGTAATTTTTCCTGAGGGCATGCAGCTTTACTGTATGGTTAAATGATGATGGCGTCCTCTTGGGTAAACTATTCCGGAGGTAAAATAGTCCCCCATTCGGATCTCCGAGCGGGGACTACTCAAGAGGGTGTCGCTATCAGGAGAAAGAAAACTGGCGTTCTACGGATCGGAGCGTGGAATGTCAGATCCCTTAATCTAGCAGGTAGGTTAGAAAATTTAAAAAGGGAAATGGATAGGTTAAAGTTAGATATAGTGGGAATTAGTGAAGTTCGATGGCAGGAGGAACAAGACTTTTGGTCAGGTGAATACAGGGTTATAAATACAAAATCAAGTAGGGGTAATGCAGGAGTAGGTTTAATAATGAATAAAAAATAGGAGTGAGGGTAAGCTTCTACAAACAGCATAGTGAACGCATTATTGTGGCCAAGATAGACACGAAGCCCACGCCTACTACAGTAGTACAAGTTTATATGCCAACTAGCTCTGCAGATGATGAAGAAATTGATGAAATGTATGATGAGATAAAAGAAATTATTCAGATAGTGAAGGGAGACGAAAATTAAATAGTCATGGGTGACTGGAATTCGAGTGTAGGAAAACGGAGAGAAGGAAACATAGTAGGTGAATATGGGTTGGGGGTAAGAAATGAAAGAAGAAGCCGTCTGTTGGAATTTTCCACAGATCATAACTTAATCATAGCTAACACTTGGTTCAAGAATCATAAAAGAAGGTTGTATACATGGAAGAATCCCGGAGATATTAAAAGGTATCAGATAGATTATATAATGGTAAGACAGAGATTTAGGAACCAGGTTTTAAATTGTAAGACATTTCCAGGGGCAGATGAGGACTCTGTCCACAATCCATTGATTATGATCTGCAGATTAAAATTGAACAAACTGCGAAAAGGTGGGAATTTAAGGAGATGGGACCTGGATAAACTGACTAAACCAGAGCTTTTGCAGAGTTTCAGGGAGAGCATAAGGGAACAATTGACAGCAGTGGGGGAAAGAAGTACAGTAGAAGAAGAATGGGTAGCTCTGAGGGATGAAGTAGTGAAGGTAGCAGAGGATCAAGTAGGTAAAAAAGACGAGGGCTAGTAAAAACCCTCGGGTATCAGAAGAAATATTGAATTTAATTGATGAAAGGAGGAAACATAAAATCGCAGTAAATGAAGCAGCCAAAAAGGAATACAAACGTCTCAAAAATGAGATCGACAGGAAGTGCAAAATGGCTAAGCAGGGATGGCTAGACGACAAATGTAAGGATGTAGAGGCTTATCTCACTAGGGGTAAGATAGATACTGCCTACAGGAAAATTAAAGAGACCTCTGGAGATAAGAGAACCACTTGTATGAATATCAAGATCTCAGATGCAAACCCAGTCCTAACCAAAGAAGGGAAAGCAGAAAGGTGGAAGGAGTATATAGAGGGTCTATACAAAGGCGATGTACTTGAGGACAATATTATAGAGATGGAAGAGAATGTAGATGAAGATGAGATGGGAGATACGATAGTGCGTGAAGAGTTTGACAGAGCACTGAAAGACCTGAGTCGAAACAAGGCCCCGGGAGTAGACAACATTCCATTAGAACTACTGATGGCCTCGGGAGACCCAGTCATGACAAAACTCTACCATCTGGTGAGCACGATGTATGAGACAGGCGAAGTACCCACAGACTTCAAGAAGAATATAATAATTCCAATCCCAAAGAAAGCAGGTGTTGACAGATGTGAAAATTACCGAACTATCAGTTTAATAAGTCACAGCTGCAAAATACTACAGCGAATTCTTTACAGACGAATGGAAAAACTGGTAGAAGCCGACCTCGGGGAAGATCAATTTGGATTCCGTAGAAATATTGGAACACGTGAGGCAATACTGACCTTGCGACGTATCTTAGAAGAAAGATTGAGGAAAGTTAAACCTACGTTAATAGCACTTGTAGACTTAGAGAAACCTTTTGACGATGTTGACTGGAATACTCTCTTTCAAATTCTAAAGGTGGCAGGCGTAAAATACAGCGAAAGGCTATTTACAATTTGTACAGAAACCAGATGGCAGTTATAAGAGTCGAGGGGCATGAAAGGGGAGCAGTGGTTGGGATGAGAGTGAGACAGGGTTGTAGCCTCTCCCCAATGTTATTCAATCTGTATATTGAACAAGCAGTAAAGGAAACAAAAGAAATATTCGGAGTAGGTATTAAAATCCATGGAGAAGAAATAAAAACTTTGAGGTTCGCCGATGACATTGTAATTCTGTCAGAGGCAGCGAAGGACTTGAAAGGAGAATATAAGATGAACATCAACAAAAGCAAAACGAGGATAATGGAATGTAGTCGAATTAAGTCGGGTGCTGCTGAGGGAATTAGATTAGGAAATGAGACACTTAAAGTAGTAAAGGAGTTTTTCTATTTGGGGAGCAAAATAACTGATGATGGTCGAAGTAGAGAAGATATAAAATGTAAACTGGCAATGGCAAGGAAAGCGTTTCTGAAGAAGAGAAGTTTGTTAACATCGAGTATAGATTTAAGTGTCAGGAAGTCGTTTCTGAAAGTATTTGTATGGAGTGTAGCCATGTATGGAAGTGAAACGTGGACACTAAATAGTTTGGACAAGAAGAGAATAGAAGGTTTCGAAATGTGGTGCTACAGAAGAGTGCTAAAGATTATATGGGTAGATCACATAACTAATGAGGAGGTATTGAATAGAATTGGGGAGGAGAGGAGTTTGTGGCACAACTGGACGAGAAGAAGGGACCGGTTGGTAGGACATGTTCTTAGGCATCAAGGGATCGCAAATTTAGCATTTGAGGGCAGCGTGGAGGGTAAAAATCGTAGAGGGAGACCAAGAGATGAATACACTAAGCAGATTCAGAAGGATGTAGGTTGCAGTAGGTACTGGGAGATGATGAAACTTGCACAGGATAGGGTAGCATGGAGTGTTGCATCAAACCAGTTTCAGGACTGAAGACCACCACCACCACAACAACAACAACAAAGAAAACCAAGGAGATGAATAGGGGTTTAAATTGCTGGCAGGAGAAATTGAAGCTTTGAGGTTTGCCGGCGACATTAGGGACGGCTTAAGTTGCAAGCGACACAGGCACCAAGCTGAAAGGTGCGCCCAGGTGCAGAATTTGTATTCTCGGTCTTCCATTAGTAGCGGAAATTGACACGGCAGAAAGTATACGATAGCAGAAGAGAAACCGTTCCAGTAAAAAATGTGAATGTGTGTTTACGACCCGCACCTGGTTTCGGTATCAAATATTGTCATAGTGAGTAAAAATGTATTTGAGATGTGCACTTTTTGACTATGTCCATATCTGATTACATCTACTTATAACTACACTCCGCAAGCTAGTTACGGTGTTTGGTGGAGGGCACTTTGTGTACCATTGTCAATTATCACTTTTCCTTTTCCCCTTGTGTATGATTCGCGAGAAGAACGATCGTTACTACGCCTCAGGGTGGGCTAGAATTTCTCTAATTTCATCTCTATTGTCTTTCCGGAAGATATATATACGTAGGAGGAAACAATACATTGGTTGATTCTGTTAGGAATGTACGTTGTCGGAACTTTTTACAGTAGACCACACCGTGGTGCACAACGAGTGTCTTGCAGCGTCTGCCGATGGAATTGGCTGATCATTTCCGCGAAGCTATCGAGCTTACTAAACGATTCTGTAACGAAACGTGCTGCTGTTCTTTGGATCTTTTCTATTTCTTAAAATTGATCCATGACGAGTGGGTCTGGGTGGAAGGAGGTTTTCAAAACTGAAGTTTAAATTTCATACCCTAGTTCAACACTTTTTCAAGAACGCTTATGTGGAGTGTCAGCTTTAGCCACTGAAACCATACCTTCAAATCGTGAGACTTAGACTGTGCTCTGAAAGGTTTTTAACCAAGGGGAAAATTGTCAGTACGTATACTACATAACTCGAGGAATTATACATGACTTCATCAATAAAATATTTCTGTTTCATATCACATCCAAATTTGTGTTTTCCTCCTCAGTTTGCATACATAAAAATTTTGACCATATTTATTAGTTTTGAAATAATTTCATGCTGAATTTTCTAAAATTTAACTACTTACTAGTGAGTTTTCTTCACATGTAAAAAACTACTTATGCATTTCGTCAGTGTCTTTCGTTTAACACTCAATATCAAGTTAGATTTCTTTTCCGTATTTACCCACGGTAAGCGAAATAATTTGTAAATTAAAAATATGTAATGTTAAAATAAAAATAGCAGAAATTTTGTATTTATTCCTTTCCACTCTGCTTAATAGATATCATCTTTTGATTGAAGCAAGAAAAATACAGTAGGTGTAGGTGTAGTTGTTTCACTAAAAGATTTCAAAGATATCGGCAACTGCTTTAAATCGAAATGAGTTATCTCTTCTTTTAATATTAAGCAATTCAATAACATTCAGAAATTTGATTGTATTATAGAGGAGTATTTTAAAAGAAAAAGTTTGTACTAACACTAGGTTTACGTGTGTTTTAAAGGTCTTACAGAGAGCCCAAGGAAAAGCGCTAATGTCTGAGGAAGAGGGTGGTTCAGTGGAGCCACATTTCTGAGGAGGAGAGAGGAAAGTGGGATGGGGGGGGGGGAGGAGGCCTACAATATGTCGCTTCTGTGCTAAAATGTTCTCGAAGCGGTCATGGATAATATTTTAATTCAGTCAGAGGAAGCAAAGCACCTGGAACACCAGTTTAACGGAATGGGTAGTGTCTGAAAAATAGGTTATAAGGCGAATGTCAATAAAACTAAAACAAGTTTAATGAAATGAACTCTAATCAAATCGGACGATCCTAAGGGATTTAGATTAGGAAATGAGACAAAGGAAATAGTAGATGATTTTTGCTCTCTGTGCTGCAAAATAAATCCCGATGGAAGGTACACTGGCAATAGCTAGAATAGCAGTTCGGAGAAAGAGAAATTAGTTACCAACGAATGAAAGTTTATGTGTTACGAAGTCTTCTGCGCAGGTATTTGTCTGGAATGTCGCCCTTCACGGAGCGAAATGTGGACGATAAACTCCCCAGGAAAGCAGAGAATAGAGAATTTTGAAATGTGTTGTTACAGAAGAATGTTGAGGATTTCGTGAGTGGATCGAATACCTGATGACGACGCACTGAATCAAATAAGGGAGAAAAGAAATTTGTGGCGCAATTCGAGTAAGTAATAGTTCGGTTAATAGTACACATCCTGAAGCATTAAGGACTCATCGGTGTGATAATTGTGGGAAATACAGAGGATAAAAATTGCTTAGGAAGAGCAAGGCTTAAGTGCGGTAAGCAGGTTCTAGCGGATGTGGGATGAGTCGGTGTGTAGAGATGAAGAGACTTGCATATAACATCTGAGGGTATTTTTGGTCCGTCAATACAGCTATAAGAAAATATGCCTCTTTCTCACCAGAAGTGTTTCGCTTTATTGATGTAAAGCATCATCAGTGGTCTGTAATTAAAAATAGTTACAATCTGTTTTGTTTTCTAAACTGAAAAACTGTTGGTTAACAAATTGTTGGTTTTTACTTACGGCCATTGCTGCTTGGTGTTTCGCCTACATAAGCAAATGTCGTCTGCTAGCACGTTTTTGGTTCCTTTCTTCGTTAAGCACCGGTAATTGTGGTCTAATTTTACTCTGATTTGCAGAACTATGGAAATGGAAGAGGATGTAGATGTAGACGAAATGGGAGAAAAGATACTGCGTGAAGAGTTTGACAGAGCCTGAAAGACCTGAGTCGAAACAAGGCCCCGGGAGTAGACAACATTCCATTAGAACTACTGATGTCCTCGGGAGAGCCAGTCATGACAAAACTCTACCATCTGGTGAGCACGATGTATGAGACAGGCGAAATACCCTCAGACTTCAAGAAGAATATAATAATTCCAATCCCAAAGAAAGCAGGTGTTGACAGATGTGAAAATTAGCGAGCTATCAGTTTAATAAGTCACATCTGCAAAATACTAACGCGATTTCTTTACAGACGAATGGAAAAACTGGTAGAAGCCGACCTCGGGGAAGATCAGTTTGGATTCCGTAGAAATGTTGGAACACGTGAGGCAATACTGACCTTACGACTTATCTTAGAAGAAAGATTAAGAAAAGGCAAACCTACGTTTCTAGCATTTGTAGACTTAGAGAAAGCTTTTGACAATGTTAGCTGGAATACTCTATTTCAAATTCTGAAGGTGGCAGTGGTAAAATACAGGGAGCGAAAGGCTATTTACAATTTGTACAGAAACCAGGTGGCAGTTATAAGAGTCGAGGGGCATGAAAGGGAAGCAGTGGTTGGGAAAGGAGTGAGACAGGGTTGTAGCCTCTCCCCGATGTTATTCAATCTGTATATTGAGCAAGCAGTAAAGGAAACAAAAGAAAAATTCGGAGTAGGTATTAAAATTCATGGACAAGAAGTAAAAACTTTGAGGTTCGCCGATGACATTGTAATTCTGTTAGAGACAGCAAAGGACTTGGAAGAGCAGTTGACCGGAATGGACAGTGTCTTGAAACGAGGATATAAGATGAACATCAGCAAAAGCAAAACGAGGATAATGGAATGTAGTCAAATTAAGTCGGGTGATGCTGAGGGAATTAGATTAGGAAATGAGACACTTAAAGTAGTAAAGGAGTTTTGCTATTTAGGGAGTAAAATAACTGATAATGGTCGAAGTAGAGAGGATATAAAATGTAGACTGGCAATGGCAAGGAAAGCGTTTCTGAAGAAGAGAAATTTGTTAACATAGAGTATAGATTTAAGTGTCAGGAAGTCGTTTCTGAAAGTATTTGTATGGAGTGTAGCCATGTATGGAAGTGAATTATGGACGATTACTAGTTTGGACAAGAAGAGAATAGAAGCTTTCGAAATGTGGTGCTACAGAAGAATGCTGAAGATAAGGTGGGTAGATCACGTAACTAATGAGGAGGTATTGAATAGGATTGGGGAGAAGAGAAGTTTGTGGCACAACTTGACTAGAAGAAGGGATCGGTCGGTAGGACATGTTTTGAGGCATCAAGGGATCACAAATTTAGCATTGAAGGGCACCGTGGAGGGTAAAAATCGTAGAGGGAGACCAAGAGATGAATACACTAAGCAGATTCAGAAGGATGTAGGTTGCAGTAGGTACTGGGAGATGAAGAATCTTGCACAGGATAGAGTAGCATGGAGAGGTGCATCAAACCAGTCTCAGGACTGAAGACCACAACAACAACAACATTGCAGAACTATGCGCTTTTGATGCTTAACACAGCATAATTTCGTACATCACTGTTCACTGTTTATCTGTATATTTCTATGTCATCTATATATATATATATATATATATATATATATATATATTGCTCTCTGTACTTCATTATATTTGTTATTCTATTTAATCATGTTACTGTGTATTTATGTATTCTGCAAGAGAAGTGAAAAAGTGGTGATGGAGTTTAAATCTTGTGTAGTGAGTAGGTGGGAGGGGGAGGGGCAGGGGAGAAACAAAAATGATCTGATAATAAGTGCATAGTAGTGTGATGGAGAATGAGTTTGAGGAAAACTGTGGGGAACAATTACTAGCATATTTCTGGTTCCCTTATTCGTTGGCCACTGATAATTATGTACACAGAAATGAGGAATTTGCACAGGATAGCTGGTACTCCAGCTTCTGTAAATTACGTCACTGTCACACCAACAGCAAAAAATCGCGAGTATGTGAAGTAATTCACGCGAAAGTCGAGTGTGTCATTGCCATAACCGTACTAAGCAACGCTACCGCAAAAACAGTACTGACGCACTGTAATCCTTCTCCATCGTCTCTACGCAACGAACAACGACAACACAGCTATTGGTGAAAATGTTCTCAGAGCTGTGCTATTTGTCCACGTAAGTACTCTACCATGACCTAACTCAACTCCACACTTTTCCAGTACAAGAGTTCACTGCTTGAAAATTTTATTATTAAATCACTCACTGTCTTTCTTCTTTCCAGAATACATTTTCCAAATTATAGCAGCATCCATGCATGGTCTGAAGAGCTGTTTGTTTCGGTCGTGAACGCAATGGCCGGTTTGATACTCTTCTCGATTCCTGTCACTTGTCCACATTTCAGCATAATTACTGAATCCTGCATCATGGACGATCTGTCTTGCCCACTCACATCTAAGACATTTTCTGTGATTCGTTCCTTACACGATTCCTTCAGTTACAACTTTCAGCAAACACACGTTCCGTAACATGTGCTCAACCATTCCTACTCTTTGATTCGTTCACCTTATTAGACATTTTTTCTCATCGACTCATTGTAGGACATTTTCATCCCATACTCGGTCAATCCATCTGACATTCCATTGTCCCGAAACACCACATTTTAAAGGTCGTTTTTGGATTTTAAGACATTGACGACGCCCTCTATGTTTCTACTTCAGCAATTACATAAACTTATTTTAATACACAAAATTTGTCTTGGTCTCACATTTATAAAATAAATGCCGGTTTCGATTGATCGAGCAATCACCTTCAGATCGAAATAGACGGAAAAAATATTATATGTCTAAAGTTCAACCTACTAACAATATTTAGAGGACAGTGTACCTAGGAGCACATGATATTTTTTGGTCTTCAGTGTAATGACTTACGTGTATTAGAGATCGCCATAAGCAGCGTCTGCCATTTTCTACAGTTGTTAGAGATGACGTTGTGTTTTGTTCAGATCGTGTATACATTTCGAGTTCTACACATTTAAGTGCTGTATAGTATACTAAAGTTATTTCCAATATACAATTAATTCTTCCGTCACACATTTTTGCTGCAAGTAGACTTTTACGTTTTTCTAAAACTAGTTGTATAACGTATGAACGGAGTAATCATACTTCGCAAGGAGTGCATCTCTTGTACCTTGAAAGAGAAGAAGGTTTTATACCACGGAAGACGAGATATTCGCAAGTTAACTGAGTTTCGTTAATGTCTTAAAAATTTCACCCGTCTTGAAAATGGTAATTTGTCAGGTTCGATTCCATATGGAACTGGTGTGCTCAACGACTGTGTTTATTACAATTGACAAATGTATAGCAATCAATTGCTAATAACCTATTCACATTTTAACCAGTGTGTGGGTATCATTAGTGCGGTTAGATATAAAATAAAACATCATTATCGCTTGCCTATATACGTAGCCCCTACTAGACCATTCATTACAGTATTTCATTGGTTGTAATATGGGTAGATCGGCAATAAACAGATTATTGGCGACTGATTTGTACTGTCTCGGTTTTATTGGAATTATGTGTTAGTTTCCAATACCTTCGACTTCAGTAATAATTAAACTTGTAACTGGCTTTTAATAATATGTCTCCTTTATTTGATTTGAGTCTGATTGTTGGTTTGTTGTAGAGTAAAAATTAAACGGATAAAAGACTGAATAAAGCTATGAGAAGATTTTCTCGATTATAATGCTTTTAAATTTCAATAGTATATTTGTACCTACATACATGAACGTGTTGCTCATTGCAACATGTTTCTTATTTGGAAAAACCTTAATTTTCCAGAGAAGTTTTTGAAACTCCAGAAAAAACGCTGCAGCACGTACAAAGCGAATGCAATCATTTAAACATGGAATGAAAAAAATTTACTAAACTACTATTGCAGAGCTGGCCTAGGCGAAAGTCTGAAAAACGTTCCGAGGCACGATACTTTCCCCTACTGTATAAAAAGAAAAGAAGGTGAAAGGGTACATACCATTAAAATTCCGTTACAATGCGTAACCCGTCACGTGTAGTACAAACGCCAACTGTGTTATTAAAACTAATCTGCGTTCTTTTGAATTAAAAACAATCTTGGTTGTAATTTATTCTGCGCTCTTCTGAATTAAAAACAATCTTGGTTGTAATTTATTCTTTTATTAACAACGTGTTTCGCCTTCGTGGGAGATGTACAGATTATCTATAAGGATAATAAATAAGCAATAATTAGGCTACGGTCGTAGCCTGCATGACGCTAAAAGTGGATAACGAATTTTCACTGACCTTAAAGATGGTAATCCTAAAAGTAAGGTCTCCAAAGCGCTGAGGCCGCAGGAAAACTGTTTGTGTGGCTAGTGGCCACACTGTTTTTTCCTTTGCCCTCTCCATTCTGTACAGAAATCACTACACATTCGCTGGAGCTTTCAGTGGGCTTGGCTGCCAGTTGTTAGACACTACCGCCATATGCGAAGTTAGAGCAGTTATTCGATTCGACATTCATCGACAGTTGACGGAAGTGTATGGAGAGCCGTGTATGGATGTCAAAAACGTCCGCAAGTGGTATGGAAGGTTTGTAGGTAGCCGTACTGAAATTCATGACGACCAAAGAAGCGGGAGACCGCCAATTCGCTAGCAGACAATCGCGAAGATTGAACAACTCGTGCTTCGAGATCGACGGATCACTCTCAATGAGCTCTGCAATGTTGTTCCTGAGGTTTCTCGAAGCTCCATTCACTGGACTTTGTTTGAAGTGTTGAAATTTCGAAGGTGTGCGCAAGATGGGTCCCGGGAATCCTGACAGAAGACCACAAACGGCAACGCGTTGAGACTTCTCGCCAATTTCTGCAACTCTATACAGATGAAAAGGACAACCTTTTGCATTCAGTTGTCACAGCTGATGAAACCTGGACTTTCCACTTCACACCTGAGACCAAGTAATAATCACGTGAGTGGCGGGATTCCGATTCACCAAAGCCGCGAAAATTCAAAAGAACACAATCTACTGGTGTCTTTTGGGATCGAAAGGAGAATATTCTTGGTCGTCTTCACGGTTCCTTGGATGACAATAAACGCCGACGGTTATTGTCAGACATTTAAAAAAACTCAGACAGTCGATTTAGAACCGAAGAAGAGGAACGTTGAGCAAGGGTATAAGCCTTCTCCACGACAGTCGGTCGTCATACCGTCGATCTCCTGCAACAGTTTGGGTGGGTCATCATCACCCATCTACTCCAATAATCCGGACTTAGTGCTCAGGAACTACCACTTGCTTCCCAAGATGAAAGAACACTTGGCAGGAAGGCGCTTCAGCGACGACAACAAGGTGAAAGTAGAGTTCCGACGCTTCTTTAATAGCATGACGGCGGGCTGGAATGACAGGAGCATTCAAAAACTGCCACAGCATTTACAGAAATGCATCGATCGCAATGGCGATTATGTGGAGAAATCGTCGCGCGGAGTGGCCGCGCGGTTAAAGGCGCCATGTCACGGATTGCGCGGTCCCTCCCGTCGGAGGTTCGAGTCCTCCCTCGGACGTGGGTGTGTCTGTTGTTCCTGCCATAAGTTAAAGTTAGTTTAAGTAGCGTGTACGTCCTGTGACCGATGACCTCAGCAGTTTGGTCCCTTACGAATTCACACAGATTTGAACATTTGTGGAAAAATCGATAAATGTTCAAGCTTAAAAACGACGTACAATTTATTGTAAATAAAGGTTTCTGTATATTTTTTAATAAATTGGTGACCTTACTTTTCGGATCGCTTTCGTAAAAGTTTCCTTTTGCAATATTTTAAAAACCCGTATAACGGCTCTGCGCTAGGCTGAAGCATCCATCGAATCAGATGAACCCACACTTACCTTAAAATTTTCCTTCTCCACCATTTTAAAAGCCATAAATCGGCTCTGTGCTAGAATCAATCATGTATCGAAACAGGTGAACCCGCACAGACCAAGTCAAATACAACTAATATAATATCAGGTAACCGCGGAACAGAATTCTAAATAAATAAACTGGACAAGACATACAGGGTAACAATTGCTGAACTATATAAACGCAGGGTGTTTCAAAATTAACATACCGTTTTTAACTCGTTGTAGCATTTGTTACGTTCAACTTACAATTGTAAATAATACACCAAATGAAAGAGCAATTCAAACAGTTTTGCTTGCATACCTGTGCGCAATGGGGAGAACATGGAATGACAAGGAGTGACTTAAAAAACGTGTCGAACGAGTGCAAATCTTTCACTCTTAGCCCCAAGAAATAGCCCCGCCTTTATTTTTCGGTGGATCAACTGTAACTGATGTTTCTTATCTTGATGTGCTACAGCTATGGCTAGTGCCTCAATGGAAAGAAGCTCAACAACACATCTGTATTTGGGAGCAAGATGGTGCGCCGCCTCGCTGGCATAACTCAGTACGCGACTGATTAAACAATGTGGTATCCGACTGGTGGATTGGGCGCAAAGGGCCTGTTGACAAAGCACTTTATGCATGAGCTCCATGTTCACACACGATCTGACGCGATCATGTGTGTGTACCTCCGATACCAGCTAATCTATCCGACTTTAGAAACAGTGTTATTGCAAGAGTTACTCCTGACACATTGATCAAGGTTTCGGAACAACTCGCCTATCGAATCGATGTGTGATCGGTGTTCACACTGAATAATTTTAAGAAAAAACTGTTCGTGTTTCTCTTTCATTTGGTGTATTATTTATAATTGTATGGTGAATGTAATACGTGCTACAAAGCCTTAAAACCCGTATATTTATTTTGAAATACCCTGTAAAATCGTCGCAACTTCTGAAAGGTTTGTGTTAGGACTTTCAAACTGCACGGGCCATGATGGGAATTACGATGCGCATGCGTCTTGTTGTTGACGGCCATTTGCACGTCAAAATGTCACGGCACAGCGCATTTGGGGACTAAGAAGCCGCATTTCGCCATCGAGATGTTTCTTCACCCTCAACGGGTGACTGTTTGGTGTGCAAAGTCCGGTCACGGAATAATCGGTGTCATATTCCTGATGGCACGGTGACTACCGGACGGTAAGTAAAGGTTTTGGAAGATGATTTCATTCCCATTGTACAAAGAGACCCTTATTTCGACAAGATGCGGTTCATGTAAGACGGATCTCGATCCCATTAAAGCAGGAGAGTGTTTGACGTCCTGGAGGAGCAGCATGGGGACAGCATTCTGGCTGTGGGATACGCAGAGGCCACTTGCATGGGCCTCGATTGGCCGCCATATTCTCCGGATCTGAACACATGCGACACCTTTTTGTGGGACTGTATTAAACACAAGGGTACAGCAAAAAAACCCAAAACCATTGCTGAGCTGAAAACAGCTATTCTGGAGGTCATCGTCAATATCGATGTTCCGACACTTAAGCGGGTCATATAGAATTTCGCTATTCGTCTGCGCCACATCATCTTCAATGATGGAAGGCATGTCGAACATATCATAACCTAAATCCAAATATATATAGTGACGTCTACATGCCGAAATGGCAACGGCCTTGCCGCAGTGGATACACCGGTTCCCGTGAGATCACCGAAGTTAAGCGCTGTCGGGCGTGGTCGGCACTAGGATAGGTGACCATCCAGTCGCCATGTGCTGTTGCAATTTTTCGGAGTGCACTCAGCCTCGTGATGCCGATTGAGGAGCTACTCGACCGAATAGTAGCGGCTCCGGTCAAAGAAAACCATCATAACGACCAGGAGACCGGTGTGCTGACCACACGCCCCTCCTATCCGCATCCTCAACTGAGGATGACACGGCGGTCGGATGGTCCCGATGGGCCACTTGTGGCCTGAAGACGGAGTGCAGTGCACATGCCGAATAAAGTGTGTGAAGGCCGTAGTTTGTAACTAATTTGTTTTTTTTCATATAGTTCAATGATTGTCATGCTGTCCCTTCTTGAAGTCATACCGGCACGACAGGATGTATACCAGCCTCATGCCATTGCTCCCTTGTGTAGCCACTTGTCGCTTCTGCCGTGAAGCTATGGCGGCAGCTCTGTGTCCTGTATTTAAATGTGCACACGTCTTTGTGACTGTAGTCCTACATTGCCCAATATTAGTCTGATGGTACGACTTTAATGCCGTATGTCTCGTTCAGTTGATTTACTTACTACTTTAGCATTCGCTGCTTCGTTCGTGTAGACTGTATGGCCTGCAAACACTTTTTTTTTTTTAATATTTAATCGAAATTTTATGTTGTTCACAAACTGCAACACCTTCTAATTTCATGCGAATTAAGGTCATATAAGCACGGTCTTTTCCGAATGTACTTCTGATCGAAAACCGATGCTGTTAGCTGGAATCAAAAGTTTTTGTTACTTACGCCTTTTCCTTTCTTGCAAAGATATTTCCATAGCAACTTTTATTCACTAACAAATATTTCTTTACAACTAACCAAGAAGTGAAATACCAATTTTCATAAACATAACTTTAAAATGTTTCCAATGTAACAAAATATTTTCTTAACAATTTTCATCTCCTATTTCTTTTCCTTAGGGGTTGAATTTCCATAAGCATTGAAACACGTTGTTTTTTTTTTCTTTTTTCGTTTCTAACCGAGAAGTCAAATGCCAATTGCCATAGATGTAGCCTTAAAAATCGTTTAGTAGTTCTTCGGTAATTACTTATTTTAAGAAAACTTTCACCCACTATTTTACTCCCTTAGCGGTTGATTTTCCAAAGATGCTGAAACACGGATTTTTTGTTTTCTGATTGAGAAACCAAATACCAGTTTTCGTAATTCTAGTTTCAAAATTCCTTTAATAGCAACATACTTTCAAATAGGCTTTCATCTCCTATTTCACCCCCTTAAGAGCGGAATTTAAAAACAATCCCTTCTTAAAAGAAGCCTACAGTACAAGATCCACACCCTCTACAAACTTTTAAGTCTCTGTTCTTAGAGGTTTGGGCTGGGCGATGAATAGTGGGTCAGTCAGTCAGAACATTGCCTTTTATGTATAGAAATTTAGAATTGTATCCCGCGGTTACACGATATTATATTAGTTGTTTTTGAGTGGGTCTCTGCGGGTTCATGTGATTCGACGTGTGCTTTAGTCTAGCGCAGAGCCGTGTTACGAGTTTTTAAAATGTTGTGAAGGGAAAATTGTTAGGCCAGTAATATTTCCTTATTCACATTTAGAATCGTGCAAACTGCGACCGTACGCCAAGTTTTGCTTGTTTTGTTGTCCTTAAGGATAATCTGAAGATACCCCACGAAGGCGAAACGCGTTGTTTATAAAAGAATAGGTTGCAACCAAGACTATTTTTAATTCAAGTATTCTACATACGGTTGCTGTACCGACGGTCTAATGGAGTAGAAGAAATTTTTTTTCTGTGTTCTCTGACATTACTATTTCAAACAGAGACAAACGCACATCTGCTACAGGGCGCAGCGGTATAGGCAATTACATTATTAAGTTTATCGCATAAAATATGAAATGAAATTCACAGAAAAATGCATTGCAAGTTTAACTGAGGTTAGTAAGAAGTATCCACAACCAATAACTACAAAATAAGAAATAACTTTTACGGGATGCAGAAGGATTGAGATGAAACGTTACACCGCCGGTTAATTTACTGAAGAGGCAGTATGTGTCAGAATCATTCTTGTTGCTAAACTTTAATGCTCCATATTGTAAAACACGGCGTTAAAATATATCACTAACGTAATTTCTTAGAAATGTTTCTTCTAGCTAAACTTATACTGTTCATTTAAAATCTGTTCTTGAGACTGTTTTTTGATGCTGAAGACTTCCGTTTCCTCTAGCAAATAAGAGCCGTGTTGTTGCAAGTTGCACTTCCATGTTTTGTTTCCCTGAAGAAAACTAACCCCCTGGCTCCAATGAACTCTGTTCCTTTTTATCTTGTGCTTTATTTGTCAAATTATTTTTCATTTCGTGATTATCGGTTGTGAAATTTATCACCTACCCTCAGTTAAAATTCCAACATTCTTTTCTGTGTATTTTCTTCGGTTTCTTATACGATAAATTTAATCGAGTAACTGTGCATCCTATTGTGCCCTCCAGCATACACGCGTTTGTCTCTATCTTAAATATCTAGCACCATAGAACACAGAGCAATTTTAACAGCAGAGTAAGTGTCTACACTACATGAGACGAGTTACTCGTTGTAAGCAAATTTTAATGGTATGTACTCTGTCACTTTCTTTACTTTTTATACAATGGCCTGTATGTTTTAAGTAGGTACAACTTCTTACGAATAATACTTTTTGTCTGTTTTTTGTTTTACAAATGAACTTGATATCTGTGATAATTGTGCCAGTAGCTACTGTAATTGTACGAAACTCTTATTAGGGACGGCGCTGGCATATTGCTTTTCCCTGCACCGTTGTGTGCTGCAGCTTAACAGTCTATATTTTGATGTAGCATGATAATGACCAAGGGTGCGAATAGCTAACCGCTAATAATGGAGGAAAGTGTTTATTTCAATATAAAAGGACAGCCTGTACAGACAGAGTTCCATTGAGGTATTTCAGAGGCCACAAATCGTTTCATTTCTGTCTTTCCCAGTATTCATGGTTTGAACCGATATATAGCTGCGGTCTGCAAACATAGTTCTTCGTGAACCATTTTTCAGTTTAAAAGTTTATTATTGGAATATTAGCGCTTACTCCTTTTCACCGAAAGCCTTTTTGCATTGTGAAATCATTACTATCGCATGTTTCCGGTTACGTCTTTTTTTATCTACTTCTCTGGAAAACTCAATCAACTCTTCAAGTGTCTGTTGCACAAGTTTAATACTTAGTTACAAAGTGTGTCCAAAAGCTATGAAGTGTTTCCTTCCATGCTAGTAGTTAATTCTTAATGTACTGATAAATTCTGAAGTATTCATCGAAAGGATCTACTTCAAAATCGATAGAAAAGAATTTATTAGTCTCATGCATTCGTTGAGCCATTTAACGTTAGATTACTATACTCTCGTAAAATTTACGATAGCAGTTGGTACCCATTCGCGGTTCGTGCCCATCTGGTATTGTCAGTATAGGGTGTAAAACAGAACATTTTGTACGTATTTTGTATGTGGTATACAAAATGTGGTACTGTCATTGACAAGTGCATAAACTATAAATTATGACTTCCTTTGAATAAAATATGGAGTACTCGCAGTAAAATTTACGATGATTTTGTAACAGTGTAACATTTTCCCCCAGTTTAGTATTCTAGGGTTTAATAAATTTGCTTTCTTAAGTTTCCTGATAAATTATTTTTGAATATTTTTAGTTCCAAAGAAAAAGTACAGGCTAAAGTTTGATGTTGGTCGTCGGTGTGCTTGGTGGCGAGTGACCGTGAAAGTAAGTTAATATTCGCTCGAACATAAAATATTTCGTAAAATATTTTGACAGATGTTTGTAATTCCATTTTTGCGGAAAACATATTTTTCTTATCATTAAAATAAAACTTTTTTAATGTGGAATTTTATGAGCTCATTCTACAGAGCGGTCCCAGATTAGTCTAGTACGACATTGGGTTTAACGACATTTACTAACAGGGACCGCAAAATACAGAGATTAACGGGTAGTCCAGCAGCGGCCGCCTAGCGCTGCTGCACGGCGGCAGCAGACGCAGACGGCGCGGCGCTGCTCTGCACACAAGATGTGGCAAGTCCGACGAGGAAGAGGTAAAGGACAAATATTTACCGACATAATAAGCGCTAGAGGACATATCGCTCTGAATAAAACTGATAATCTCTCATAAGCCATTAACAGTTGCTGTACCTTCAAAAGACAATACGACAGCCTTCACAAAATCTTTATAAATAAAAATGTAAATGTTCGCTTGTTCAAAATAATTTGTCTCCGAAAGTTATTGACGGCTTGTTTTGAAAATTTGACACGTTTCGGTCTCTTTCAGGCGTGTTTTTAGGAACCTAGGCCTATTTCTTTAATACGTACGCGTGTCTGAGTATAACTTTTTGAGATATTTTGTAACAACTTTTTCTTAATAATAAATTTACAAAAAATTGTTACATATATTAAAAAATAGGTATATAAAACGAAAGCGTATTTCAGTGCAACGTTGGTTCAAAATTACAAAGCGTTCGGTCAAAAACTTTCGGATATTTGCGATTAGTAACATTTACAGTTTCTGTATATGTACAAATGTAGATGTCGTTTCTTCAACGTCTCAAATTTCCGAAAAATCTCCTACATCTACATCTACATTGATACTCCGCAAATCACATTAAACTGCCTGCCAGAGGGATTCATCGAATCACCTTCACAATAATTCTCCATTATTTCACTCTCGTACAGCGCGCGGGAAAAACGAATACCTATATGTTTCCGTGCGAGCTCTGATTTCCCTGATTTTATTATGATGATCATTTCTCCCTATGTAGGTCGGCGTTAACAAAACATTTTGCATTCTATGGAGAAAGCTGATTATTCAAATTTCGTCAAAAGATTCCGCCGCAACGGAAAACGACTTCGTTTTAATGGTGTCCATCCCGAATCCTGCATCATGTACGTGACACTCTCTCCCCTGTTTCGCCATAATACAAAACATGCTGCTCTTCTTTGAACTTTCTCGACATACTCCGTTAATCCTATTTGGTAAGGAGCTCAGACCGCGCTGCAGTACTACAAAAGAAAACGGACAAGCGTAGTGTAGGCATTCTCTTTAGTAGATGTGTTACATCACGGGCATGTGATGAGAATGGAGCCAACTAGAACAGCCAAAATAAATTTGAAAAGACAGTTGGATGGGAAAAGACCTCAAGGAAGACCTCGAACCCGATGGATGGACTTGATTAAGGCTGATCTAGTGACCAGAGGACGGAAAGTGGATGATGTGCTCCGTGAACACGTGTATTTGGACAGAACGAAGTGGAAGAGGCTCATTACCAGTACCTGGGAAACTGGAACTGTTAAATGATGATGATGATGATGATGATTTGTGTGGATGACCTCACACTTTTAATTATTTAGGATCAATTGCCAATTTTCGTACCATTCTGATATCCTTTCTAAATCGTTTTTCAGTTGGTTTTGATCTTCTGATGACTTTCGCTGATTGCTTTGAAATTTTGACGAAACGTTGAATTCTAATGTGGGCATGTTTTCAGGTACCTAATTCTTTAATATATTGACGTATATAAATGGAAAACATTATTACCAAAAATCTCAAAATGTACGAGTTACTTTAAATTTTACATTCTACTAATAAACGACAACATTACGTACTTTATATATGTATAGGTCAGGGAGAGGGGGAGAAGAAATGGACAGACGGGTGGGATGAAATGGGCAGAGAAAGTGGGGAGGAAGTGACGGACTGAGAGAGAGAGAGGGGGTGGGAGCAAGAGAAGACGGACAACAAGGAAAGGAGGAGGGGTGATGGACAGAGAGGGAAAGAGATCAGGACGTATATCCAACTCCCATATACATCGGAAACGCGCGCTTTCTATTTTCTTTCTTTTCTATTTAAGTAGACTGAGTCACAGCAAAGCATGGCCGAGTTAATACGCAATAAAAATTTGCTCCGAATGTTTTCATGCATATAATAGAGCCTGATGACGAAGACAATCACAGCATGCTCCTCATGAAGCAGATATTAAAATAAAAAGAACATTAAAATGTGTGGGATTTGCGAATCATCTGGGGAGACTTCAACAGCTGCAGACGTGATATACAGTGAACCATTAGGTATTAACAATGATCCCTAATAAACGTGTCTCCGTAGCAACATTAACGAAAAAAGCTAAGAGATAAAACCTATGTTTGTGCTATTTGATGCACGTAAAATATTAACTGCGATAATGTTAGTAGAGTTAAGGTTCGATTCAGGAAAATGTTAAAGCACAGAAAAGGTAGTAGTAATTCAAGAAGAAGCAGTACACAATTTGCATTGATTAGCAAAGAAAAAAGAAAAAAATTCACCAATCAGAATGGAGAAAACCTGTTCGTAATCGTAAGACGTTTTCAGAAAGAAAGTGGCGGTAGTGAGATGTAGGCAGAAGGACCAAAAGGCAAAAGTTAGGAGGAGTGTGGACAGAAACGATGTCTGACAGCAACGTTGTTCAGTGTTCCGTTTAAACTGTGCTATATGAAAGCAGGGAGTGGTCAGAACGTATTGGTGGAGTAAGCAGCCGCAGAGAGAAACGGACGTACAGCGGTTTACAAGCGACTGAACAGTTCTGTAAGCCGGTAAAATGCGACTATAATATTTAACATTAGAAATGCGAAGTTAAATGAAACAAATGTAATGCAACGAACCCAGCAGGAGTGTGGTACTCGTGCAGTTTGTGTTGACTGCAGTAACATCCTTGTATGCAAGGCGTCGTTAGGAAGTTGAACTACTTCTGCTGCTGGAGGAATCTTCAGCAGTTTCACGTTTCGCACAGCATCTAATGAACGGTAGAAATGAATGTGCAGCAGACTTAACAGTCGTCATGCGACGATGACCCACGCCCAACCTCCTCACGATTTAACATAACTGGAAGCGACCCTGTTACATCGGCTAAGATACCATACGGCACGGAAGTAAAGGCAGTGAGAATCACGTACAAGCGTTCGGAGATTTCTTCGCGTGGTTGAAGAGATGAACAACAAACACAGAGAATTAACAAAGTAAAAAGTTGCATTACGTTGAACTGTCTAATGAGATGCATAAAGCCAACGGAGCGTAGGGAAACTGAAGGCGAACGTAAACAATGAAGTTTCCCTAGAAATTGATGAAGGTGGATGACAAATAATACAAACATCCAAACCTGAACACACAATGTATGAGGAGAAGGGTGATCCATCGATACTGGAACAAAACACAAATTATTCTACTTTACAAGACTGTCAAGAAATCTCTGGTCACTGTGAGAAATTTACCAGATATTCATTAATGTCATCACCAACCACGAAAGAAACACCTTAAAATTTAATTACCCAGAGGAACAACCCGGCTTTAGAAAAGAATGTAACACAAAGTACCAATCTGTAAACGGTGTACGAAATTATAGAATGGAACAATGAGTACGAATTATTTTTTGGATTTTTTTTTTTTTTTAGAATGCAGAACAATTTGCGGGGCCAGCCATTGAAACAACAAGGCACTTATTCGAACGTTATTATATGGAGGACAGCCTCCATCAAACAGCAACAAGGTCACTTGAGATGCTACGTCGCAGGCTAAATTAGCGGTCTGGTAGAATCCACGTTTGATTTGATGCATTATGGATAGTTTGTGAATGCCTCCGACTGTGGAAACAATGGGTTTGCTTACAAATAAATTTTCTGCTATCAATCACGATTTTCTTTTATTTGTATTTTACATTATGCGTATAGGGAAATGCCGGCCGCGGTGGTCTAGCGGTTCTAGGCGCTCAGTCCGGAACCGCGCGACTGCTACGGTCGCAGGTTCGAATCCTGCCTCGGGCATGGATGTGTGTGATGTCCTTAGGTTAGTTAGGTTTAAGTAGCTTTAAGTTCTAGGGGACTGATGACCACAGATGTTAAGTCCCATAGTGCTCAGAGCCCGTATAGGGAAATGATTCCCGTTTCCGAGTCGTTTTTCTTTGTGTATGGCACAATACACTGATAAAAACGCACTTGAAAATGGGAGTCATTTCTCTATACGCGTCTTGTAAGATATAAATAAAAGAAAATCATGGCTGGTAGGAGAAAAATTATTTATAAAAGAATCATAGAATCCCCGTTGTCACGTACGAAAGAAAAATACATCGAAAATAAAATTAATAACAATTTTTTTTTTTGAGAATACTCTTCTTGAATTGATTACAACTTGTGGTTTGACAGGAGCCATCTGCCGTTCAAATTGCTTGTTTTTGTGAAGTTTTCATAATGTTTTTACAGGTGACAGATCATAAGACTCAATCAAGTACTTCCGAGAACTTCAGCAGCAACAAGATAACATTAATTTAAAATGTATTTGTCATTCACATCTGTCTAATTTACCAGATGCCACGTATTGGCAGTTACCTTGCGGGCTACATGAATAACGAGGATTCTAGCAAACTACTTTTTCATCCTGTGACGTAGCATGCATATTTTGGTTACAAGCTGGACCGATTTCTCTTGTACCGGAGACAGTCATGTATGTTCTAGTACATTTGATGTCTGATAATACGGTATAACACAGGGCTTCAAACCGTAGAGTATATGTCTATTTTTATTTTTTATTTATGTATAGATCCAAGAATGGTTCCTGTAGAAACGAAACCAGTCATCTAAAAATGTCAAAACAATCTAGACGGTCAGAAAAATCAATTTTACAGCGAGTGATTGCGGATATTCTCCGAGGACTGTATGTCGGTTCTTGCAAATAATAATGTGCTATTACTGAATACGAGTAGTAGATCCGAAAGAACATTCATGGCCTATTCTGAAAAGCCAACGTATCAGAAAGTTGAGACTCGCATCGGTACCTGCTCTCATAGTAGAATGGGCTGCCACCCTTGGTTAGTGATTCAAGGAAAAAAAGAAATAAATTCAGAGTTTAACGTCCAGTTAGAAACAAGAACGAAATAGTCGGAATTCTATCGAAAGGAACTTGACCAGGTGTCAAGATTTAAATTCTGACGGACAAGGAACTGAATTCAGGTTCTCTGGAAGAGAAGGCCAGCGTGTTAACCACTGCACCAGCTAGTCTCACCCTTCAGTTTTTCGCCTGGCCGATACTAAGAGGGGATGTGCGACTAAAGCCGTAACACATTTAAAAATATTCTTGTCGGCAACCTCGCAAATTTTTGCGGTTTTACTGTTGGGGTGACCTAAACATTTTATCTCAGCGCCGGAATCATGCACGCAGAGATTCATTTATCAGTTACACTTACACCAAAATATCGCATTCGCCAAATGTAACTCGTTTTGAAGGTCATGTCAACGCAAACTTTAACATTTGTTGGCTATTTGGAAACTTTGTATGCTAAAAATTAAGGTTTTTACTCTATTTGCGGCATGGTACTTATCCAGCGCGTTCTCCTTGAAATGCTACACATTATTCCTATGTAATGGTTCAGCTATTCCACGCCATCCTTGGACTTTGTTTCTTGCAGATAACTTGCAGCCTCTTGGTTTTCTTTTTCTCTGAGCGCAGTTTTCATTCTGCTTTGTAATACTGGAAGCGTTTTTCGGCCGAAGTATTTCGCCTTTGGATTCACCATCCCCGGCTGTTGTAAACTTCTGTAAAGCGTTAAATGGCGTTACTTTAATCGAGATCTATCTCGTAAATCTCACACACACAGATCTTCACGAATGTAAGTTTTTAATACTGTTGAATTTTTTGTTTACCATCTACGTGCGCATTATGCAGTATTTCAGTACAAGCATTCCAGAACAGCACTACTTGCACAGAGTAGTTCAAAGCCAAAATTGGCCACTCAGATTCTGATTTGGCGTGGGTGTCACGAAGCATGATGGTATTGGAGACAGTAGCTACCGTATGATCTTTAGCACGAATCGTTCGGATCGACCTAAAGTTGAATGACCACAAAATACTAACTGTAGCAAATGCAGATGCCAGGCTGTGATCCTTGGAAGAATATCTCTTTTCTTTTTTTTGCATCATGGATATTCTAACCGTCACAAATTCCTCTCCTGTGCCAACCTCTTCGTCTCAGAATTGCATTTGCACTCAACGTTCTGAGTTGTTTGTCGGATATATTCAGATCTCTGTCTTCCCCTAAATATTTTTACCCTCTATTGCGTCCTCAAGTATCGTGGTAGATATTCTTTGGCGTCTTAACACAAGTATCAACCTGTCCCTTCTTGTCAATGTTTGCCACACGTTCTACACCTCGTCTATTCCTCAGAGATCGTTCTCATTTCTTACCTTATCACTCTACCCTATTTTCAAAAACCTTCTATAGCACCACGTCTCAAATGCTTCTATTCTCTGCTGTTCTGGTTATTGTCCGTGATTCACTTATATAAAGTGTCGTGCTCCAAACGTACATTCTCAGAAGTTCCTTGTAGACTTCTTTTGATCAACAACGCCGTCGTTTCCTGTACTAGCCTACTGTTTATATTCTTCTTGTATTGTCCATCATGTATTATTTTGCTTTCAAGGTAGCCCTTTTGTCTACTTTGTGGTCTCCAATTTTGATGTTAAGCCAACGGTTCCCGCCAGGTCACCGAAGTTAAACACTGTTGGGCTTGGCTAACACTTCGGTCGGTGACCATCCGATCTGCCGAGCGCTGTTGGCAAGAGGGGTTAGCTGAGAAGCTGCTTGATTGAGATCCGATCTCGTAAACTGACATACGGCCGGGAGAGCGGTGTGCTCACCCCATGCCCCTCTATATCCGCCTCCAGTGACACCTTTGGGCTGAGGATGACACGGCTGGCGGTCGGTGCTGTTGGGCCTTCATTGCCTGTTTAGGCGGAATTTAGTTTTAATTTTGATGTTAAGTTGGTGCCATTTCTGCTGGTCCTCATTAGATCCGTATTTCCTCGGTTTACTCTCAATCCTCAGTGTATGTGCCCAGTAGACTGTTCATTCCATTCAACAAGACCTGCAGCGCTTCCTCGCATTCACTAAGGACAGCAATATCATCAGTGAATCTTGTCATTTACATTATTTCACCCCGAAATTTAATCCCACTCTTGAGCCTTTCACTTATTTGCGTCATTGCTTCTTCAGTTTATAGTCTGAAGAATAGGGGGGGGGGGGGCAGGGCTACATCCCCGTCTTTCTAATCCGAGTACTACCTTCTTAGCCTTCCATTAGCACGTATTCCTCTTGTTTCTCGTACTTTTGTATATTGAAACCTTTTCACTGCATTGGCTGGCTGTACAGCAACCGTTACCAAGTATTTCAAAAATAAAACAGCCTTGGTTGTAGAATAACGATTATTTAATAACGCGTTTCACCCTTTTTGGGCATCGCCAGATTACCTAAAAAAGAAAGGGGAAAATAGGAAAATATTAATACGAAAAGGGAGCATGGTCCTATCATGATAATTATACCGTATCTGGTTGTACATATTAGTGCGTAGGCTGTCCGCTGCTAATTCTAGGGCAGCACTTTTTCCATACATTCAAGCTGCACGTCAGTACTTTTTACTTTTATCATCTTTTCTGCCATTGTTTGTAATTCGTTTCTATACGTTTGTAATTTTTGTTGTTGTTGTGTATTATAACTGTTCATCATATCTTAAATGCAGTAATTTCTATGTTACGTGTAACAACGCCACCTAGCTGGGGTTTCCGTTACTGCCGGCCGGAGTGGCCGTGCGGTTCTAGGCGCTACAGTCTGGAGCCGAGCGACCGCTACGGTCGCAGGTTCGAATCCTGCCTTGGACATGGATGTGTGTGATGTCCTTAGGTTAGTTATGTTTAATTAGTTCTAGGCTACTGATGACCTCAGAAGTTAAGTCGCATAGTGCTCAGAGCCATTTGAACCATTTTTTCCGTTACTAAACGTCACACGGAGTACAGTTTTCCTCTGGTTTGACGTATATGGTTACATGTTTGTCTTAAGGAAACTACTGCTGAGTATACAGATGACGCCAGATATTTACGGATTTATAAGCGCGATCCTAGCTCCGTGCTTCTACGTCTCTGGGTGCTGGTTGGTGTATTTAAGGTAAAATTTGCAATCTCTGCCCTGGCTTCTTTGCGTTTTTTTGTTTCTTTTGCCTGTACTTTGGAAACTTATTACCGCGATATTTGCCCTATGGCTTGACAAACGCTTATTTACAGCATACTACCTAAATTTTCCCTTACGACTATTTTTAAATTACTTAATTACTCATTGTAGAGGTGCATGATAGGACCCCCTCCCCCTTTATTAATTTTTATTATTCCATTTCTTTGTATATAATCTGATGATGCCTCAAAAGGGTGAAACGGATTATTAAATTGTCATTATTTTGCAGCAATGACTCTTTTATTTTTGAAATATTGTATATTATTCGTCTTCCGTATACTGAGGAGTATTTGTCATCAGTCAGTAACCCTTCCAAATTGAGTTAATGGTATGGATAGAGAAGATCCAACTAAGAGCGGCGCGTTTCGTCACTGAATCGTCTGTTGGCGTTCCTGAGAACATCAGCAAACTCCATCGCCAGATGCTACAAGAGATGCGTTGTGTATCACGGGGCCTTTTACTTTTGAAATCCCGAGATGGGTCGGACAACATATTGCTTCCTCCCACATATGTCTAACGAAATAAGCATTCGAAAATCAGAGAATTCGGAGACCGTACGGAGGTTTACTGGCAGTTGTTCTTCCCATGCGCTTTTCGCGAGTAGAATAGAGAACAGGCGAAGTGCACCAGAAGTACGCTCCGCCACACACGGAAACTTAGCTTGCGAAGTATACGTGTAGAAAATAATTCCCATTCTTGTGTAATCTGAAACTGCGTATTAGTCTCAAATGGCACCGTAGTCGACGTGACACTAAATCACCAACTCCATTCCTCCTTCCAGTGGTCACCGCAAGCTGCGAACAGGCTTCGTTAAGCACCGCGGTGTTATCGGCACTGAAGGATCCACTGCGAGAGGGAGAGGCAGCCAGGCGCCTTTGCATAATCATTCTGTGGTTTCCTAGTTGCCTCTGATGCGCCAGCAACCGACATGTCAGCTGACGTCAGGCTGTGTATTACTCAATACTCGCGGTCACGCGTATAGCATCGTGACCAACGTACGCACGCAAACACAGTGAGACTGCTACACTTCTGGCCACTTAAACTGCAACATCATGAAGACGGCGTGTAACAAGTGTCAGACTGGCTCGAAGCGTTCATGCTTTGACATGCAAATGATGCGTACTTAAGTCGAAACGTACAACCTTGAAAGGAGTAACATCATTGTCATTCTACATAAAAGTTTTCTGGGTTTGGTACCGCGTCATATTGTAAAAACTACTGCTGTTATAGAAAGGTCAACGTTTCGGCCACGATTACAACGGCCTTCTTCTGGGTCTAATGGCGCGTTCTAGCTATGCAGTGTCCTTTATATTTTGTTGTTAGTGTTCACTGCGCATGCCATTACGTCACAATTTTAAATAAGTAGTTGGTTTATTGGTCACTTAAGGAAGAAGGAGAGGGAACTTTATTTTAATAGGTTGTTGCGGTGGAGGGAGAACGTGACCTTTGTTGTCCATTGGCTCTTGTGTTATGTACCATGATTGGTGGTCACCGTCGAATGAGAAGTTTGCTGCTGTTTACCAACTGCTGGACGTCGGTCGCGCGGCGGCAGTTACTCGCCGGTAGTGCTCGTGCCTCGTGTTGACAGTGCGGTCTGTTGGGCTCTGATTGCTGGCAGCCAAGATGGGGCAAGCCTGAGCCCATCCTCCCTGTTCGTGTTGTTAGGGTGTTTAAGTATTTCGATGGCCTCTCACATTTTGCGTTTCGTCATAATTGGCTGCTTGGCCAACACACAGGCTTCGTTGAATTTTATTTCTTTTCCGCAGTCATGGTAATGTTCTGCCACTGCGGAAGTAGAAAAGAATGGTACTATCCCATTTCTAGACGTCGAAGTGTACAGGAGAACGGAGGGCACACTGGGGCACAGAGTATATCGTAAGCCTACACATACTGACAGGTATCTGCACGCTCAATCCCACCACCACCCAGCGCAGAAGAACTCTGTCATCCGCTCTTTGGCAATCCGTGCTCAGCGCCTATGTGATACCGAGCGAGGTGGCGCAGTGGTTAGCACACTGGACTCGCATTCGGAAGGACGACGGTTCAATCCCGCGTCCGGCCATCCTGATTTAGGTTTTCCGTGATTTCCCTATATCACTTCAGGCAAATGCCGGGATGGTTCCTTTGAAAGGGCACGGCCGATTTCCTTCCTCATCCTTCCCTAACCCGAGCTTGTGCTCCGCCTCTAATGGCCTCGTTGTCGATGGGACGTTAAACACTAATCTCCTCCTCCTCCGCCTATGTGATAATCAGAGGCCATCGAAATACTTAAACACCCTAACAACATGAACAGGGAGGATGGGCTCAGGCTTGCCCCATCTTGGCTGCCAGCAATCAGAGCCCAACAGACCGCACTGTCAACACGAGGCACGAGCACTACCGGCGAGTAACTGCCGCCGCGCGGCCGACGTCCAGCAGTTGGTAAACAGCAGCAAACTTCTCATTCGGCGGTGGCCACCAATCACGGTACATAACACAAGCGCCAATGGACAACAGAGGTCACGTTCTCCCTCAACCGCAATAACCTATTAAAATAAAGTTCCCTCTCCTTCTTCCTTAAGTGACCAATAAACCAACTACCTATTTAAAATTATGACGTAATGGCATGCGCAGTGAACACTAACAACAAAACAGAAAGGACACTGCATAGCTAGAACGCGCCATTAGACCCAGAAGAAGGCCGCTGCAATCGTGGCCGAAACGTTGGCTTTTCTATGGCAGCAGTAGTTTTTACATTATGACGCGGTACCAAACCCAGAAAACTTTTATGTCGACTGACTCTGGTCGCGGAAGCCTACGCAATTATATCATGTTCATTCTGTTTATAGGGACAGATCACGCGGCAGAAATCGCATTTGAATGTTTATAAGAAGGTGTTATGTCTGCTGTAGGAAGAAGAAACACATGTCACCAGGTGTCGGATTGAACAGTAGCAGGATCTTGACGTGTTGAAGCTACAGTTTATCGTCTCGTCATATTCTTGCTGGAACTGGTTGAGTCCCACGACTGTCAATTATGGAGTTGATAGGATCAACAGCGCCACGCAGGATCTCAACGGTTCCATGCGACAGTCGTATTGTTCGGTCAGCCATTCAAGGCTGTACAGCCACGTCATATTGCTCGTTTGGTATCACTTATTGATACCGCCCCACGGCATATCAAGGTTGGTACAGAATGGCAAATTTTTGTCTCACGCCGATAGCAGTCATATTGGACCCAATGGTGCGCATCCACTGAGCCACACTTGCAGCAGCTCTGCACCACAAGCCCCGTCTGCTGCTATAATTTAGGACAGCCGGTGACGCTGCTGAGCCCACTGGCACTTGGAGCACTATGCTACTTCACCTTCATTTGTGTTTCGTCCTTGTGGTAGGTGAACTCTAATTCTTACATCATTATTTGCAATGAGTCTTCGTAAGGTTGGAGAATACAAGTTACATAAATCTTCTGTTTGTTGTATTATCTTATTCGTCAGTCATTTCCGTTCTTTTCCAGCTTTCCTACGACGACAGCTACCACATTGCTCTGTAGCCCAGCTCTCCTTACCGCTGAGTACGAAGTCGTGTACAAGACCTTGAGGGCAGATAACAGGCTTGTTTGCAACTCGAAATGTGTCCACACAGACAGTCAGACAACCTCAACAGCGCCACGGACTGTCAGCTAGGCTCCTTTGTTGTGGCTTCATTTGATGCGTCAGCAGAGAGAGAGAGACAGAGAGACAGAGAGAGAGAGAGAGAGAGAGAGAGAGAGAGATGGCGACAGTACATCGCCAAACGGCAGCACTGGAGCGACACATCCTCTTCTGCACACTATTCTCTGTCCTGTAAACAGCATCACGATGAGCATAACCACGAGTGGAGGCTCAGAGTACAAGCAATTTCGGCAGATTGTTATCACCGTCCTCAAACGGACCCAGCACGTGGCGTGACTGAAGAGGCGCCATCGGATGCACAATACGATAATCTCTGGTTCACATAACCGATAATTTGTGACAGTAAGAAACAAATGTAGGACTTGTTAAGACCGATGGCTTCGATGTTTTTTTTTAATACTATCTTTCATCACGATTAAGCAAGACCGCATATTCCCTGTACTGTCTTGATACACCGCGTTTGAGAACTGTTGGTGGCTGCCCTGGCCAGAGTGTTCTCCAGATCTGTAGCCACAGAAAGGTGATGGATTAACGAGAGACTGACATTATGATGGATGAACGCTGGAGCAGAGTGGAAGCACCATGGGACGAACGTACATGTAGAGCTTCACTCTACCAGAACTAACGTTCGGTAGCTTTGGTACACTACACAAAGGACGCAAGAAATTGTAGGATTACCGGTAATATTAGTATAGTTGATAGGGAAGGAAACAAAAACGAATGTCTAATAAAGAAACTGGGAGTCGGCACCCTCTTCTTTGTTTCTGTTTGTTTGTTCGTTTTGCAAATAATTAGACCCTCACATCTTTCAGTGTTAGGCCATTGCGTACTTTAAAATGGCGTTTTATAGTAAAAATTAGTTGATCGCATAACTTCTGCACTTTCATGTAACCAAAGCAATTACTTTTGATGCAAGTACAGTTTGCATGCATAAACATAAATAAGTATATATAATTACTGTTGTTATTCAGTACTCTATAAAACATTGCTCATCATGATCAAAGGCAAGAATTTCTGCTATTATTGATAAACGCGTAAGTTAATTCTGAATAACAGAAATATGTTTTATATAAGTTCGACGAAGTAGTAAAATGATGTTTGATATATTTTTGTTTTGCGGTTTTTTTTTTTTTTTTACTTTTTGTTGGGGAAATTTCATCTTCCAGCGCTATATGATAAATCTCTCTTGGTTTTTTTTATTGTTACTACGACATCACTCTGATGCACGTTGAATTCAACAATTTTCAAATAAAACCTGAATGCAACATTGATAATTTCAGTTTTTCTGCATACACTGTTTACTCTTGAGTCCAGACATGAGGCCCCGCCCGGTTGGCCGTGCGGTCTAACGCACAGCTTTTCGGGCGGGAAGGAGCTGCTGGTCCCCGGCACGAATCTGCCCGGCACCCTTGTGTCGAGTTCCGGTGAGGCGACAAGTCTGTGGATGGTTTTTAGGCGGTTTTCCATCTGCCACGGCGAATGCGGGATGGTTCCCTTTATTCCGCCTGAGCTACACTATGTCGGCGATTGATGCCCAAACAAGTTCTCCAAGTACGGCCGGCCGGAGTGGCCGAGCGGTTCTAGGCGCTTCAGTGTGGAACCGCGCGACCGCTATGGTCGCAGGTTAGAATCCTGCCTCGGGCATGGTTGTGTGTGCTGTCCTTAGGTTAGTTAGGTTTAAGTAGTTCTAAGTTCTAGGAGACTGATGACATCAGCTGTTAAGTCCCATAGTGCTCAGAGCCATTACCATCTCCACGTACGCGTACACCACCATTACTCTACCACGCCAACATAGAGGCTACAGTCGTCCAGTGTGAGACATTCCCAGGTGGGTGGGAGGGGGGGTGGGGGCGGGGGTCCACCGGGGACCGAACCGCACAATGACACTGGGTTGGTTGTGGGGCAGCGGAGGGGTGAAGTGGACTGCGGTAGTCTTCGTGACTTGTGGACCACTGCGGCTGCGGCGGGGACGGAGCCTCTCCGACGTTTCTAGGCCCCCGGTTAACATACAATACAATACAATAGACATGAGGATAACTATCTAGAACAAATATGTTCTGTAGACTGCCCAGTTCTTTATATATCCTCACTCTGCTTCTAGACGATTCACCGTTTTCGGTTTTTAGGGAAATCTCGTAAGACACTGATCTTATATGTGAAGAAAACGATCGTTACAAGGTAACGCCCGATAGGTATGTAACACATACGTCGTACAGCTAATGCGGACATGACCTTAACTGACAAAAGTTATTAGGAAAATTACCATAGTCTACTCTTTTGGTAGTGTTACGGTAGCCTACTGTAATTTTACAACGCTACGTACACGAATCTGTCTTGTACACTGCATGCGCAATAAATGACATGTTGCAGTTTTAATTGCAACCTGTGTAGCTACCAGATAGCTAGAGCGTCACATCGCAAGTTCTTTGGCATTCCTCAATCCCTTGTCTTCCTCCCCTTTTTCTTATCAAAACTAATATTGTGAACAAACCGGGAGTATCTATTTAGCTGAAAAACAAGCAACAAGAGTAACAGTCATATTTACTTGAGTGAGCTATTGTGAGAACGTCCACAGTATAGTAGCTGACTTAAAGCAGCTATTTTATTTGACGCCAATGTACATTTCGTAGCACAGATTTTATCATCACGTATTCCGCAAATGATGTGCAGCATCACTGCTAGTTTCTTTCTGAGTAATAAGCACACCGTAAAATAAATGTTTGAATAAAAACTTATTTGTAATGTAGCATGTTTTTAAATCAGACTGAAAAGTATAAAATTATTTTTCCTGGCATCATATAGAGTCTTTACTCCATACGGATAGTCCTGAACATTTATGAGTGCGAATTTCTAATAGCTATAAATGAAAAACTTGGGGCAGAAGCATTACAGAATACTAGATGAATGTCGAGCATCAGACATTAAGTAGAGTTATAGTAAGGAGATGGGCTATTGATGCATCGGTTATGTATTACGTACACCCCACGATTTTCATTTTAAGAAGAGAAAGACGTGAGTAAAAAATTAACACACATCAACATAAATGTGACATGGTAAGAAGAACCTTAAAGGGTAAAACGGAAGGAGAAACGCATATGAAATTTTATGAAGTCATGGCAGTAACAACAGAGCTGTAAGGAATAGAAAGTTCGAAATTAAGGTCAAAAGATCCAAGATAATTTCAAAGATCAGAAATCAAGTTCAGTTAGATCCGTCCATAGCTGCACAATAGAAGACAAAATACGGAATGAAGAAATCAGCAAAGAACGGGGGGGTTCAGCCATTAACTGAAAAAGTGCTACAACGAAAGCAAGATTGGAAAGAGCATGTTCATCGTATGTTAACTCAGTGAACACCTCGACAAACAATGGAATACAATCCTACTGAAAGGAGGAGTGCGGGAAGCCCGATGAAGAGATGGTCATGCCACAACAGGCAGGAAGGTGTAACCCTAGATTGGCAGAAAAAGAAGAAAGTTTCATTCTGTACACCTAAATGCTCAGTCCATAGACATTATCCCTCTATGAAAATAATGACATAATTTGCAAAAATATCAGTAGTCGTGCGTCCATTGGTATATTTTATACTGTTTATGAAAAGGCAACAAAGTAAAAAAGATATTTGGTGTCATTCTTACGTCACATGTATTCTTAACGTGTAATTCCAATTACAGCATCCAACAAAAACAAGATAAAATTAACCTTCACTGCGCATGAAACATGTCCAAGGAAATACCTATCTACTCCCCTCTACCGGTCTCCCCACCCCCCTCTCCATATTTCTTTTGTATGCCACTACCAACTATCACGCTTCGAGAATACATCGAAATAATGTATGCCTCCTTTGCTGCGTGACTCCTGAGTTAAAATGAAAAACAAGGGTTGCTGTCATGGAAGAAATAAACAAAAAGTTACTGAAGCGGTGGTTAAAGTGCACTTACGGTGTCAGTTGCCCTTCCGCTGCGTGCTGCTGTTGGCAATTCGTTATCGTTGTTCGCAGCCAATCAGGTCACGGTATACGGTAGCCAATGAGAAACACTCAATCTTGTAATCTTGGCTGGCACAAATATTTGACTATTTTTTCCGAATATTGCACGATTTTTGATGTTGTTTGTAGGTTGTAGCCTGATAGTACATTCACGACCTGCAATAATGCAGGGTGGCACAAAAGTAATCCATATTTTGAGAGGTGGTTGAATGGACCAAAACAAAAAATAATGACCAATGTAAATCTGGATCTTAAATGTACACTTTAAGATCTCTGAACACTTGTTCATCTTCGCTACTGCGAAACACATTTCTTCTAATGAATGAGAACTCATAGCTCTTAAGATAATGCATTTAAGAGCCCGTGTTTACCGGACTTTTTTTGTTTTGATCCATAATACCACTTCGCAAAATGTGGAAAGCACAGGCCCCCAGTAGAAGAGATGGTTTTCACTGTAGCCTAGACGATCTAGAGCTCACAGCTCACCCCATGTTTACTGGACATTTTTTTCTTGTTTTGGTCCATATTACCAGCTCTGAAAATATGGATACTTCTTTTCAATACCCTCTATTTATAATCTTAGTTGTCACGAACATTTGGCTGTTTCTTTTTTCCAAATATGTGATGATTTCCGAATTTTTGGTTAGGCTGGGACTTAACTGGCCATCATAAAAAGCTACAAGTGAAACAAAATACAAGCTAGCTTCATTTACGAAACACAGAAAATTACGAACGGGCAATGTTGTTGGCTACGCGCATCAAACGCCTGGGGCCGTGTTCTGTTCCTATCATCCATCAAGTGAACCGTTTCCAAACAGCAGTACGAAACGGACAAGGCCACGGATACCCTTAAGTTCACTCTTACCGAAGCGGACAGTCACAATAGCAGCCGCGACGGTGTACGACTGGATCACTTTGGTACGTACAGCAGTGGTGATGACGTCACGCGGGCCACGTGACAGACAGCGCCGCCCACACGGAGAAGCAGAGTTGTTGGCGGGCTGCGATGCTTCGGCTCCTCTCGCCTCCCCGCGGCGCCGTACGACTGGCGCAGGCAGAGATGTGTGTGCCTCTCCAGTCGGCGTCACGGATTACGCATTGAGCAACGCGCGCCGGTCCACAGCATCCGGAGCTGATAAGGCGCCTCCTCAGTGCGCGCAGCGTAGATTGCTGCTGCTCGCTGGCTCTGTGCGGCCTCTTGCTAGGCCCCTATTAGGCGGACGAATTTCTGCTCTCAGTTGACTACTCGTGGCTAGTGAGTGCACGCTGCATACAGCTTACCGGCGGTCGCTATTCTGGGCCCAACTCGCTTCTGCTCGTACGAGGGGTAGTCACAAGGTTTTAGTCGTGTTTTTGTTGTGGTCTTCAGTCCAGAGACTCGTTTGATGCAACTCTCCATGCTACTATACCCTGTGCAAGCTTCTTCATCTCCCAGTACCTACTGTAACCTACATCCTTCTGAATCTGTTTAGTGTATTCATCTCTTGGTCTCTCTCTGCGATTTTTACCCTCCACGCTGCCCTCCAATACTAAACTGGTGATCCCTTGATGCCTCAGAATACGTCCTACCAATCGATCGCTTCTTCTATCTCTTTGTCTCCCTCTACGATTTTGACACTCCACGCTGCCCTCCAATACTAAACTGGTGAACCCTTGATGCCTCAGAATACGTCCTACCAATCGATCGCTTCTTCTAGTCAAGTTGTGCCACAAATTTCTCTTCTCCCCAATTCTACTCAACACCTCCTCATTAGTTATGTGATTTACCCATCTAATCTTCAGCATTCTTCTGTAGCACCACATTTCGAAAGTTTCTATTCTCTTTATGTCTAAACTATTTGTCGTCCACGTTTCACTACATGGCTACACTCCATACAAATACTTTCAGAAAAGACTTCCTGACACTTAAATCTATACTCGATTTTAACAAATTTCTTTTCTTCAGAAACGCTTTCCTTGTCATTGCCAGTCTACATTTTATATCCTCTCTACTTCGACCATCATTAGTTATCTTGCTTCCCAAATAGCAAAACTCATTTACTACTTTAAGCGCCTCATTTCTTAATCTAATACCCACAGCATCATCCGATTTAATTCGACTACATTACATTATCCTCGTTTTGCTTTTGTTGATGTTCATCTTATATTAGTTATCATCTCGAAAAAAATCAGGTTGCGTCCATTCATTCATTTCCGTGTCAAGTCAGCTTTTCTGATGACCTTGTTATTTGCCCCGATCAAGTCCTGCCTTGCGACTGTTCCAATAGAGGACATACCAGCAAGTGACCCAGATCTTGCGTTGTTCCACACTCGCAAGACACGTCCACATTAGCTATAAGGCTGCCCCGTTTTTGCATGTTTGTCTTGCAACGGGGAACGCCCAGCCCACAATGCAAGTAGAGGCTCTTTGTCAACATGTGCGCATGAGTGATTCCATTCACACATGGGCAGAAACACGCACGCCACTCTAGTTATGAAGCTGCACTTGCTGGCCCAAATGCGCCTGTGTGGCTGGCAAGTGGGCAGTCGCTTTGTTTATCAGAGCCAGCCAGGTGAGCTGACGATGTGCACAAGCGAGTCTGCAACATAAAAGTGTCCCCTACAGGCTGACTGAGGATCACCAAATACACATAACAAAAACAGTTTTGCATCGCACCAGTTCCCAGAACTCCTGAAGATATACGTTGACTGTGGATATTGTATCACAGAGACAGTCCCTTTTGACCGTTCAGAGATGTCACTAAAATCGCCAAAAGATGTAAATAACCATGCATGAGCAGCGCTTATTGGACGGAGGAGGTCCAACAGCCGATCAGTTCCAGTCATTCCATCAGGAAGGGGATACACGGCTCGTGTTGTCTATAGTTCAACCATGCCTAGACGGTCAATACCGCGGTTCGATCGCGTCCACATTTACTTTGTGCCAGGAAGGGCTCTCAACAAAGAAAGTGTCCATGTGTCTCTGAGTGAACCAAAGCGATGTTGTTCGGACATGGAGGAGAAACAGAGAAACGGGAACTGACGATGACATGCCTCGTTCAGGCCGCCCAAGGGCTACTACTGCGTTGGATGACAGCTACCTACGGATTAATGCTCCGAGGAACCCTGACAGCAAAGCCACCCTGTTGAACAATGCTTTTCGTGCAGCCACAGGACATCATATTACGATTCACACTATGCGCAGTAGGTCGCAATATGCGCAACTTCACTCCCGACGTCCATGGCGAGGTACATCATTGCAACCATGACACCAAGCGGCGCGGTACAGATGGGCCCAACAACATGCCGAATGGACCGCTCAGGATTGGCATCACGTTCTCTTCACCGATGAGTGTCGCATATGCCTTCAACCAAACAATCTTCGGAGACGTGTTTGGAGGCAACCCGGTCAGGCTGAACGCCTTAGACACACTGTCCAGCGAGAGCAGCAACGTGGAGGTTCCCTGATGTTTTGGGGTGGCTTTATGTGGGGCCGACGCACGCCGCTGGTGGTCATGGTAGGCGCCGTAACGGCTGTACGATGCGTGCATGCCATCCTCCGACTGATAGTGCAACCATATCGGCAGCATACTGGACGACAATTCGCACCCCCATCGTACACATCTTGTGAATGACTTCCTTCAAGATAACGATATCGCTCGACTAGAGTGGCCAGCATGTTCTCCAGACATGAACCCTATCGAACATGCCTGGGATAGATTGAAAAGGGCTGTTTATGGACGACGTGACCCACCGACCATTCTGAGGAATCTAGGCCGAATAGTCGTTGAGGAGTGGGACAATCTGGCAATCTGGACCAACAGTGCCTTGATGAACTTGTGGATAGTATGCCACGACGAATACAGGCATGCATCAATGTAAGAGGACGTGCTACTGGGTATAGAGGTACCGGTGTGTACAGCAGTGTGGACCACCGCCTCCGAAGGTCTCACCGTATGGTGGTACAACACGCAATGTGTGATTTTCATGGGTAATAAAAAGGGCGGAACTGATGTTTGTACAATTCAATGTTTCCAATTTTCTGTACAGGTTTCGGAACTCCCGGAGCCGCAGTGATGCAAAACTTTTTTTTTATGTGTGTATTACTTATATTTCTTACTGTGGGAAAGAAAGGACTTGCAATGTATAGTCTCATCATTTACACTAAATAGAAGAATGTGCTAGTGCGTGTATTTTATTTACTGCGCAAAATGTGCTAGTGGGTGTATTTTATTTATCTCGCAAAACGTGTAACTAAAAAATGGTTCAAATGGCTCTGAGCACTATGGGATTTAACATCTGAGGTCATCAGTCCCCTAGAATTTAAAACTACTTAAACCTAACTAACCTAAGGACATCACACACATCCATGCCCGAGGCAGGATTCGAACCTGCGACCATAGCTGTGTAACTGAAATGACGAATTCGAAATACTAGAAAACTTCATATTAAGGAAAGAAGTAACAATCACTCACAGCAAACATGCCCAGTATACATTACAAATGCATATTCTTTTCTTCGCTTGAAGAGCTCAAAGAATAAAACAATGGGAAGCCTCTGAAGCGTCTGCACATGTTATTGTTGGTATACTGACGTCGATTCGCTAGCTAAGCTACGTGCGCTCTAGTTGAAACTTGCGCACCTTAGAGGGGAGAAGTTTCTGCAGTCTATTGATCTGCAAAACATGAGGACTGGCTGCCAGCTAATGAAGAAATGCTAAACATTAGACGTTGGGTTTCCGATTTCATTTCCAAATAAAAACGTATTTCATGGATGAGTTTTTCTGCAAGAGATTTATTATTATTATTATTTGCTTGATAACTATTTACGAATCAAACCGGCTTGTAAAGGGTCCAAGATGACTTCGACTAATCAAAAGTATCAGAGTAACTCCTCTTCTTTAAAAAGTAGTCATCTGGAGTACGAACGAAGGCTTTTTATTTTGTTCATGTTTCCCTCTCTTGCTTCCAGGTTGTTCTTATTTGCGAGGAACTGTAGGTAGTTGATAAGTTTCACTCAGTTATTATAACCCATGAAACAGACCAGTCAGACAGAAGAAGGTGCATGATAATACTGTCCAGATTCCACTTGGCCAAAGTATTTACGTAAAGATAAAGCGCGAATACGTACATCTTGTATCAGTGAGACGTAGTAAAACAAAGCACAAACAGGAGAAAACAGCAAACAGGTGCATGACTGTTGCACGTATCTCCGTGTCTGCTATGGGGAGACTCTTGCGCCTGCGCAGGGCAGCCCGTCGGCCGAAGTCGGAGGTATGGGTGACCTTGCACTTGGCCTTGCGCCCTCTTTCCAGTTCGTGCGACGATCGCATGAACCTAATACGCACGGAAGATTGAACAAGTGTAAATGCACTTTAAGACGATTGGGTGATGTCCACGCAAGGTGCGGCAGTTTGTATCCTTTGCATGAATATCCGGCGGCAGCTTACTCTTCCATCTGGCGATTGCAGTACCGTTCAGGTGTTCCCTCCAGTAGTTGAGTCCTGGCGAAATAGCTCTTCCTGTGTATTGTTAGATAGCTTGACAATAGTGCAGTGGATGACGGGTATCACTGATCTGTTATGCGGCTGAATGTACCTACAAAATTATGCCATTGTACGAGGCATAGTTCAAGACATATGACGTCATAAACACTGAGATACGTGGAAAAAATGCCGAATCATGCACAAAGTTGTAGTACATTTTTCTTTACTTCTAAAACACTCTTACAGTCGCCGGCCGGTGTGGCTTCAGTCTGGAACCGCGCGACCGCTACGGTCGCAGGTTCGAATCCTGCCTCGGGCATGGATGTGTCTGATGTCCTTAGGTTAACTGGGTTTAAGTAGTTCTAAGTTCTAGGCGACTGATGACCTCAGATGTTAAGTCCCACACTACCCATAACCATTTGAACCACTCTTCAGGTCGACTCAACTTAAAGGAAATATCATTTTTGGAAGGTGACTATTAACAGGTGCCAAGTAATTTATAAAATGTAGATAGATTAAAACTGAAGAAACTGCAAAAAGGTGGGAATTTAAGGAGATGGGACCTGGATAAACTGACTAAACCAGAGGTTGTACAGAGTTTCAGGGCGAGCATAAGGGACCAATTGACAGGAATGGGGGAAAGAAATACAGTAGAAGAAGAATGGGTAGCTCTGAGGGATGAAGTAGTGAAGGCAGCAGAGGATCAAGTAGGTAAAAAGACGAGAGCTAGTATAAATCCTTGGGTAACGGAAGAAATATTGAATTTAATTGATGAAAGGAGAAAATATAAAAACGCAGTAAATGATGCAGGCAAAAAGGAATACAAACGTCTCAAAATGAGATCGACGTTAAGTGCAAAATGGCGAAACAGGGATATCTAGAGGAAAAATGTAAGGATGTAGAGGCTTATCTCACTAGGGGTAAGATAGATAGTGCCTACAGGAAAATTAAAGAGACGTTTGGAGAAAAGAGAACCACTTGTATCAATGTCAAGAGCTCAGATGTAAACCCAGTACTAACCAAAGAAGGGAAAGCAGAAAGGTGGAAGGAGTATATAGAGGGTCTATACATGGGCGATGTACTTGAAGACAATATTATGGAAATGGAAGAGGATGTAGATGAAGATGAAATGGGAGATACGATACTGCGTGAAGAGTTTGACAAAGCACTGAAAGACCTGAGTCGAAACAAGGCCCCGAGAGTAGACAACATTCCACTGGAACTACTGACAGCCTTGGGAGAGCCAGTCCTGACAAAACCCTACCATCTGGTGAGCAAGATGTATGAGACAGGCGAAATACCCTCAGACTTCAAGAAGAATATAATAATTCCAATCTCAAAGAAAGCAAGTGTTGACAGATGTGAAAATTACCGAACTATCAGTTTAATAAGTCACAGCTGCAAAATATTAACGCGAATTCTTTACAGACGAATGGAAAAACTAGTAGAAGCCGACCTAGGGGAAGATCAGTTTGGATTCCGTAGAAATGTTGGAACACGTGGGGCAATACTGACCTTACGACTTATCTTAGAAGCTAGATTATGGAAAGGCAAACCTACGTTTGTAGCATTTTTTAGACTTAGAGAAATCTTTTGACGATGTTGACTGGAATACTCTCTTTCAAATTCTGAAGGTGGTAGGGGTAAAAGACAGGGAGCGAAAGGCTATTTACAATTTGTACAGAAACCAGATGGCAGTTATACGAATCGAGGGGCATGAAAGGAAAGCAGCGGTTGGGAAGGGAGTGAGACAGGGTTGTAGCCTCTCCCCGACGTTATTCATTCTGTATATTGAGAAAGCAGTAAAGGAAACAAAAGAAAAATTCGGAGTAGGTATTAAAATCGATGGAGAAAAAATAAAAACTTTGAGGTTCGCCGACGACATTGTAATTCTGTCAGAGACAGCAAAGGACTTGAAAGAGCAGTTGAACGGAAAGGACAGTGTCTCGAAAGGAGGAATCAACAAAAGCAAAATGAGGATAATGAAATGTACTCGAAGTAAGCCGGGTGATGCTGAGGGAATTAGATTAGGAAATGAGACACTTAAAGTAGTAAAGAAGTTTCGCTATTTGGGGAGTAAAATAACTGATGATGGTCGAAGTAGAGAGGATATAAAATGTAGACTGGCAATGGCAAGGAAAGCGTTTCTCAAGAAGAGAAATTTGTTAACATCGAGTATAGATTTACGTGTCAGGAAGTCGTTTCTGAAAGTATTTGTATGGAGTGTAGCCCTGTATGGAAGTGAAATATGGACGACAAATAGTTTGGATAAGAGGAGAATAGAAGCTTTCGAAATGTGGTGCTACAGAAGAGTGCTAAAGATTATATGGGTAGATCACATAACTAATGACGAGGTATTGAATAGAATTGGGGAGAAGAGGAGTTTGTGGTACAACTTGACAAGAAGAAGGGACCGGTTGGTAGGACATGTTCTGAGGCATCAAGGGATCGCCAATTTAGTATTGGAGGGCTGCGTGGGGGGTAAAAGTCGTAGAGGGAGACCAAGAGATGAATACTCTAAGGAGATTCAGAAGGATGTAGGTTGCAGTAGTACTGGGAGATCAAGAAGCTTGCACAGGATAGAGTAGCATGGAGAGCTGCATCAAACCAGTCTCAGGACTGAAGACCACAACAACATGTTTGACCTTCAGCTGTTTACTTTATTTAAAACACAAATATCGACCGTTTTCGCTCACTGACCATCTTCACGGATTAAAGTTAAAGCAGTTTAAGTCACATCATCACACCTGTCATTTCATGAATAACGGCCACGTCACATATGTGGAGCATGCCATGAATTCCAGTACAACACACATGACTTTGGAAGGTAACCATACTAACGAAATGCATAAACACAGCAGTATACTGGCAGCGCATTTGACAGCTTTCAATTGCGAAGTGCAAACGGCTCTAGGCGAAAACGATAGTCGTCTATAGAAGGACGAAGAGGCACTGGCATAAGAGACGTTTACGAAATAGCGTTGTAGACACGCCAAGCAGAGGCATCCAGCGTACAGAAACTGTCCGGGATCATGTCTCTTAATTTGGATACTGCACTTTTATATTTGTACATTATGCATATTTCTTTCTACGACCGTTTCATTATTTCAATGCAAAATTCAGGATGGATCGTAACAATACTGTCGCAGAAGCTGAGTAGCACAGTCAAAGTGGTGTAGTGATTATGATACTGGACTAGTGCATACAGAGTCGTGAGTTCGAAATTCACCTAAACTACAAAATTTTAATTTATATATTCGGTTCGAGTACATTCTAGAAGTACCCACAAACGTCAAGAATCATTGTACTGGAATGTTATGTAACTGTATATATACCATATGTGTTCTGGCTGGAGGCAGTTCGCTACGCGCTCTTGTACGTGCAAGTGCTGAATAAACCTTCGTTAAGTGAAGTTAGTGTTTGTCATTCCTCTAATTACATCTTCTTCTATGTGACATTATTCTGGTGGAGACGCTGGGTATTGGAACGTGTGATAGCGCACGTTATCGGCGACACAGTGGCTCCCATTAAGCCACGACAGAGCCGCCGTTTACGTTGCGAGAAATCCGAGTTCGAGCTATATTCAACAGATCGCAATCTATCGGAGACAGAAGAAGAAAAGGACGTTACGATGACAGCAACTGTGTGTCACCACATGACACATCCATCCGGGTTCTCTGGTGACGATGGCCAAGACCCAAACAAGTGGCTCAAGGTATATGAGGGTATAGCCAGATTTAAAAAATGGAATGGCACCGTGTGTTTGGGTAACGTATTTTTCTGCTTGGAGGGCACTGCCAAGAGATGGTATGAGAGCAACGAGGAGAAGTTCACAAGCTGGGAAATATTCCAGGCGGAACTGCGCAAGTATTTCGGCGACACACAAGGACAGAAGTGCAAGGCTGAAGATAAATTAAAGTGCGGGGTACAGCGTCCAGGAGAAACGACAGCATCCTCATTCAAGACATCTTGGAGCTTTGCAAAATAATGGATCCTCAAATGAAGGAGGAAGATAAGGTTGCACATCTCATGAAGGGTGTTGCTGAGGACATGTATCAAGCCCTGCTTCTGAAGGAGGTTTCGACAGCAGACGACTTCATAAAATGGCTCGGGTATATCGAGAAAATGCATCAAAAAATAATTACACGCAAGAAGTTTGAACGGCTTCCAAACGTCGTATTGATGTCTGTGATGAAGGAAGGAACTGATTTCAAAAGTGTTCTGCGTCAGATAGCGAGAGAGAAAGTTCAGAAGGCACTTGGATTGCACAGCGAGCAAAAAAACCGAGATCCTTCAAGAGGTCATAAGGGAGGAAGTGGAACAGACATTGAACCCAATCTCTCGTCCTTCGTTTCCCTTTAAAACGATGAAAAAGTCGAGACCCAGGTGAAGTTACGTTCCTACAATGCCGCATGAGGAACCTGTTTGGGCACCTAGGAAGGCTGACGTCTGGAAGACCCAGGATAACCAACCAGTATGTTATCACTGCGGACGACCGGGACATGTGGTGTGCTATTGTCGACAAACAGTAGACCGATCTTAGCCGACGCCAAATCCGGGACGACGAAGATGAATAAGAAGATGTGGGTGCAGGACGACGAAGGTCAGCATCGCCGCAAGCTAGCCGCTGGAGAGGACGCTCCCCAGCACGCCGATCAAGGTCTCCATCGCCGTTTAGAAGCCCCAGCCGATCACCTAGCCACTGCAACCTCGAAAATTAAAGAGTGCGACCTTCCTTGGAGGTGAGGCCGCCGAAGAGAAAAATCCTCCGCCGTCGATTACTACAAAAATGATAGGAAACTACGTCGATATCCTCATAAATGGCCGATCAGCCCAAGCTCTTGTGGACTCTGGAGCATCATATTCAGTCATTTCGGAGAAGTACCGTCGCCAGTTGCAGAAAACCGTATTCGTCGACAGCAAAATATCTCTGTTGAAGGTGGCTAATGGGAAATATGTAAAACCTACAGGAAGATGTGTTATTCGTTTGGGTATAAGTGGCCATACACAGCCCTTAGAATTCATCATCTTACAAGAGTGTAGTCATGACGTCATTCTCGGATGGAACGTTTTGAAAGCTTTTCAGGCAATGATAGATTGTGGTCCCTCGTAGATTATACTAGATGAGATGAGATACTGTGGACAGGAAGATGCGCAACCGAGTGTGTGGAGACTATGTATGCTGGATGAAGTGATCATTCCAGCAGTCAGAGCTAGAAAAGTAACTGTCATGTGTCATGCCATGCATCAACCCATAGATTTTGTAGTAGAATGTAAGAGAAGCATGCCACTGAAGCATAACTTGATCATCCCAGCCTCTGTCGTCTCGTTTAAGAACGGATTCGGTGAATTGTGGATAGTTAACTGTCGCCGAGAACCGCAGATCCTTCCAAGACGCATCTGCATAGCAAACGCTGGGTCGTTAATTGTTGAACAGCTGAGCGTCATATAAACGTCCCACGCCGAGTCTGTGGGCGAAATTGGCGCTACCACTACGAGACAAGGTCTTCTAGCTCGACTATCACCAGATCTCACTAAAGAACAACAGAGGAAGCTACTTGCCATTCTTCAGTAGTTCTCTGAATGCTTCGAACCATAGGTGAAGAACAAATTAGACAAATCGACGGTGAAGCACCGGTTTAGCACTGGAGACCATCAACCAATAAGCCAGAGAGCCTAACGTGTGTCAGCAACGGAACGTCGAATAATTCGCGACGAGATAGAGAAAATGATGAAGAATGACATCATTCAGCCTTCGCAGAGCCCATGGTCGTCACCAGTGGTTCTCATCAGGAAGAAGGATGGCAGATGGCGCTTTTGTGTTGATTACAGAAAGCTTAATAAAATAACTAAAAAGGACGTTTACCCCCTTCCACGAATTGACGATACACTAGATTGTCTGAAGGGGTCTAAGTTTTTCTCAACCAAGGACATGTACTCGGGATACTGGCAAACCGAAGAAGATGTGGCTGATCGTGAGAAAACTGCAGTCATCATCCCTGAGGGCCTGTATGAGTTTAAGGTAATGCCGTTTGGTTTGTGTAATGCACCAGCAACGTTTGAATGGATGATGGATAATCTTCTATGTCACCTGAAGTGGACGATGTGTCTTTGTTATTGAGATGACATTACAATGTTCTCAGAGACATTTGATGAACACATGAAAAGACTGAGGGCCGTTCTTAAGTGTCTCCAACAAGGCGGACTGAAACTTAATCCAAGAAAGTGCCTCTTTGGAGCAAAAGAAATCAGAATACTTGGACACCTTGTGTCAAACGAAGGTGTGCGGACAGACCCAGAAAAGGTGAGATCTGTTACGGAATTTCCTATTCCTAAAAGTATTAGAAATGTGAGAAGCTTCCTCGGATTATGTTCTTATTACCGTCGTTTTATCAAAGACTTCTGTATCACAGCCAGGCCACTCCAAGAGTTGTTAAAAGCCGATGCTAAATTTATCTGGGGTGGTGCTCAACCAGATACTTTTGATGTGCTGCGAAAAGTTCTGACGACTGACCCTGTACTTGGTCTGTATGATGAGAGAGTACCTACAGAACTACACACAGACGCCAGTGGGTATGGGATCGGTGTTGTTCTGGTGCAAATTTCGGATGGAAAAGAGAAGGTTATAACCTATGCTTCTATGACACTTACAAAAGCCGAGAGAAACTACTAAACTACAGAAAGAGAATGTCTTGCTGTGATCTGAGCAATGTGCAGATTTCGACTGTCTCTATGGAAGGCCATTCACAGTTGTTACAGACTATCATTCACTTTGTTAGTTGACAGATCTTGAGGATCCATCAGGGTGACTCGCCAGGTGGGCACTACGTTTTCAAGAGTATGTCATTACCGTAGTGTACAAAAGTGGAAGAAAACACCAAGATGCCGATTGTCTCTCAAGGACCCCTGTGCAAGACTTTGATGAAGATAGTGACTATCTCGCTGCACTCCAGGATCTCTCTGCTGAGCAGAAGAAGGACGCCAAGTTATCACAAATTATGATTGCCTTAAATCGGTCAGAGAATGTGAAAGGACAATTTAAGGTAGTTCATGGATTACTTTGCAAGAAAAACTTGATCCATTTGGAAACAGGTGGGTACCAGTGATTCCTAAACACATGCGCTTAGATGTCCTACAGAAATTCCATGACACACCTGAGGCCGGGCATTTGGGATTTATTAAGACATACCATAGAATCCGAAAGAGATTTTTCCGACCAGGTTTATTTAGGAGTGTCCGTCACTATGTGTCGCACTGTCGAGAGTGCCAGAGGAGAAAGGCAGTTTCTCAGAAACCACCTGGCCGACTCATACCAATTCCACCAGCCATAAAGCCTTTCCAACGTGTTGGGATTGGCCTCCTCGGACGATTTCCAACGTCTGCTAGAGGCAATAGATGGATTATTGTTTGCACTGATTATCTGACACGCTATGCCACTACAAAAGCTGTGAAAACAGCCGAAGCATTCGAGGTAGCCAAATTCATCGTGGAAGACATCGTATTAAAAAACGGTGCCCCAAGGTCGTTAATTACTGATCGAGGGAAAGTTTTTCAATCGAATTTTGTGACAGAGATAAACCATCGGTGCAACATTACTCATCACTTGACGACTGCCTACCATCCGCAAACTAACGGGCTTACTGAACGCTTTAATAAGATCTTGGCCGACATGCTATCAACGTTCGTCAGTGTTGAGCGGAGCAACTGGGATGAGGTGCTACCTTTCGTGACGTTTGCCTACAACACGGCCAAACAAGACACCACAGGACTTACGCCATGTTTCCTGGTGCATGGGCGTGAGGCGACTACGACAATGAACACTATGTTTCCGTTACATCCTGATGACATGGGCGACGATTACACCGGCCAGGTGTTAACCAGAGCTGAGGAAGCTCGGCAGTTAGCTCGACTCCGCACGCTGCAGGCTCAAGAAAATGTATGACGCCAGCCACGGCCCTGTTGTCTACCAGAGTGGTGACCTCATCTGGATCTTCACTCCAGTTCGGAAGGTTGGTCTCTCTGAGAAGCTCCTCTGGCGCTACTTTGGACCTTATAAGGTTGTAAAACAGTTTTCTGATGTTACTTATGAAGTTCAAGATTTCGACCCCGACACAAGACGACGAAATATCAAAGATACGGTCCACGTCCTTCGAATGAAGCCCTATAAGGATCCTGCAATCCAGGGTAAATTCGAAGCTCCAGCGACAGGCAACAAGCGGAAAGGTGACGAAGAGCGTAGCGGCAAAGGAAGTTCTAAGAAGATCACCTCCAGGGCGAACATCAGTCATCGGGAGTCGGAGTATGCAGGACCGATGACTCGTTCCCGGACTAGGAGGATGTAACTCCGAGACACTGTTCTCTTAAGGAGGGAGGAATGTCGCAGAAGAAGCTGCGTAGCGTAGTTATCGTGGTGTAGTGGTTATGATACGAGAGTATTGCATAGAAGGTTCGTGAGTTCAAAACTCAACTAAACTGCAAAATTTTAATTTCTGTATTCGGTTCGAGACCATTCTAGAAGTATCCACAAATGACAAAAATCACTGTACTGGAATGTTACGTAACTGTATATATACCTTATGTGTTCTGGCCGGAGATAGTTCGCTCTGCGCTCTTGTATGTGCAAGTGCTGAATAAACCTTCGTTAAGTGAAGTTAGTGTTCGTCATTCATCTAATTACACCTTCTTCTACGTGACAATAATTAACAATGGAATATCCAGGACAATTTCAAAGATGCTTTCATGAATACGTGGAAATGATATTTTTTCGATACTTTTAAACAAACACAATCCTTTTTTGTTTTCGTTTCTAACAGAATGCTGGCAAAGTAAATACCCTGCAAATGCCGGGTTTTGCAGCTAGTCGCTAAATATGAGAAGTATTTCCTCATTTAAAAAAAAAAACTTCCAAATAAATATGGCGTTTCATCAAAGTACCAGGAGTCCCAAAGCGTTCTGTCCAGGAAAAATTTGGGAGCCCTCGGTCTGGACAATCACCCATACGATGCTCCTCTGACGGTCTGCTCCTTATGACCATAATCTACCAGTACAACACAACGGCAGGCCCAAAAGTCACTCAGCGTCACTTAGGCCAGATAATTGTTGCGTCTCCGCCATTGTGACTGTGGTCAATCTACTGATTTCTATTGCTTGCTTTGCCCCTTTGTATGCTCTACTGAACAGGGAACTTGGTGTCGGAGAAGCCGGCTTAAGAAGATACAGAAGTAAATTTGTTCAAAAATGGTTCAAATGGCTCTGAGCACTATGGGACTTAATATCTAAGGTCATCAGTCCCCTAGAACTTAGAACTACTTAAACCTAACTAACCGAAGGACATCACACACATCCATGCCCGAGGCAGGATTCGAACCTGCGACCGTAGAAGTCGCGCGGTTCCGGACTGTAGCGCCTAGAACCGCTCGGCCACAGCGGTCGGCAAATAAATTTGTCTACTGCTTTGTCTAGCATTTCTGTTTTCCAGCTTATTTGCAAATAAAATACGTATAAGTTTAGTTTACACATACTGTGCTGTTTATTTACATGTACAGTCGTGGACAAAACGAGCGAGACCCCTCGCCTTTTCGTTATGCTGATCCGCACAGCTTTAAAGTTGGCTACACAGCATAACAGGCAAGGCGACGAAGTGCTACCAACATACTATGCACAGGCGTGAAATAGACAAACTGTCCAAACTTTGTCAGACTGTTTTCAATCATGTGTAAGACTATTTTAATGCTCATTAGTGTGTTAAACACAACACGTAAATATAAGATATAAATGAAAGAAGAAACGCTAATTATTATGAACTGTACTAATAAAAATGAATTTCAGCTTATCGAGATAACACAACTGTTCTAGTAAGACAAAGCACCCCAGATCGTTACGAATTAGCAAAATATTATGCACATTCGGCCGCGAAAAGGTTTGTGTCAATTTTCAGACCCGTCATAGTGGATTACTGTTGCTGACCTACAATGAAAGTGTGCAAATTTAGCAATGCGTGAAGATTCATTACGAAATTCAGTTACAAATCATTCAGTGCCACACGGAAGTCAATTCAATTATTGACAGAATCGGAAAAAGGAAGGCAGCAACAAGTACGAAATTCTACAAGAGTTTCATATTGATATCCACAGGGCGCCAATACAGAATAAATGTAGCAATAAAACGTATTGGGGGCGCGAGAATTTATTAAAATTGCTTAACTGATAGTATATTTGCCTCCATCGAGATTAGAACCGAAAACAAACCAGACCTCCCTTGCAGTAGCAAACACCTTTCACTATGCTAGCAGACAACCCAGGCAAACAGTCCTCTATTATTACCCCAGACATCAGTAAGCCGGCAGTTTCTCAATGAAAATGGCAAAATGATTTTCAGTTTCTGTTGCATAGAGTTTTCTGGATTCTAAAACATGAATTTTCTACTTTCATGTCACCGCTTATGTGACAATCATTCGGGATGTTTACCGAAATAACAAAATACTGTTATTAGCGAGTAACGGCAGCGGGTTCTATACAACGCTGGTGACTACTTTAAAGGACAATAACAGGTGCAAACATGTAACTCTTTTGTATCGGTTGTGGATAAATAGTTGCCACTATCTAAGTTCCAACCCTCGTATAGTCTTACATATGATTGAAAGCAGTCTCACAAAGTTTGGATAGTTCGTCAATTTCACGTCTGTACATCGTATGTTGGGCGCACTTCGTCGCCTTGCCTGTTATGCTGTGTAGCAGACTTTAAAGCTGTGCGGATCAGCATAACGAAAAGGCGAGGGGTCTCGCTCGTTTTGTCCACAACTGTACATTCGTTATTTTCTGCAAGGAAAGGAGGACGAGCCTGGTTGCCCGGAAGTCATGCTGCAGGTTTTGTTCACTTTCCTTGTCCATAGGTGGCCTGTTGTATCGTTTTTACATTGTTCCATGACAGAACGTGCTATGAATCCACGAATCTGGCAGGCACTTAAATGCGATTTGCAGAGTAATCATGTAGATGTAGATGTAGATAGACACATTCATTACTCAGTGCTATTCAGAGACATACAGTACAGAACGGTGGAGTAGTACCGGTACAGTATTTCCTGGTCGCTGGCTCTGCATTGGAAGGGGAGGTCCTATTTCATGGCCTGCGAGGTCACCTAACCTGAATCCTCTCGATTATTTCTTATGGGGACATGTGAAGTCGCTTGTGTATGAGGTCCCAGTGGATACGGAAATGGACTTAGTTGCCAGAATTGTAGCTGCCTGCGATGTGATTCGAAATATTTGTAAGAGTGTGTCATAATCTTGTTCGCCGATGCCATGCTTGTATTGAGGTTGATGGCTTTCAGTTTTAGCACATTTTGTTAGAAACTGTACAAATGGTATGTTCGTTGTGTCAATGATGGTATTTGCAGTTAACTGTTGTTGTTGTTGTGGTCTTCAGTCCTGAGACTGGTTTGATGCAGCTCTCCATGCTACTCTATCCTGTGCAAGCTTCTTCATCACCCAGTACCTACTGCAACCTACATCCTTCTGAATCTGCTTGGTGTATTCATCTCTTGGTCTCCCTCTACGAGTTTTACCCTCCACTCTGCCCTCCAATACTAAATTGGTGGTCCCTTGATGCTTCAGAACATGTCCTACCAACTGACCCCTTCTTCTGGTCAAGTTGTGCCACACACTTCTCTTCTCCCCAATCCTACTCAACACCTCCTCATTAGTTATGTGGTCTACCCATCTAATCTTCAGCATTCTTCTGTGGCACCACATTTCGAAAGCTTCTATTCTCTTCTTGCCTAAACTATTTATCGTGCATGTTTCATTTCAATACATGGCTACACTCCATACAAATACTTTCAGAAACAACATCCTGACACTTAAATCTATACTCGATGTTAACAAATTTCTCTTCTTCAGAAACGCTTTCCCTGCCATTGCCAGTCTACATTTTATATTCTCTCTACTTCGCCCATCATCAGTTACTTTGCTCCCAAAATAGCAAAACTCCTTTACTACTTTAAGTGTCTCATTTCCTAATCTAATACCCTCAGCATCACCCGGCTTGATTCGACTACATTCCATTATCCTCGTTTTGCTATTGTTGATGTTCATCTTATGTCCTCCTTGCAAGACACTATCCATTCCATTCAACTGCTCTTCCAAGCCCTTTGCTGTCTCTGACAGAATTACAATGTCATCGGCGAACCTCAAAGTTTTTATTTCTTCTCCATGGATTTTAATACCTACTCCGAATTTTTCTTTTGTTTCCTTCACTGCTTGCTCAATATACAGAATGAATAACGTCGGGGAGAGGCTACAACCCTGTCTCACTCCCTTCCCAACCACTGCTTCCCTTTCATGCCCCTCAATTCTTATAACTGCCATTTGGATTCTATACAAATTGTAAATAGCCTTTCGCTCCCTATATTTTACCCCTGCCACCTTCAGAATTTGAAAGAGAGTATTCCAGTCAACATTGTCAAAAGCTTTTTCTAAGTCTACAAATGCTAGAAACGTAGGTTTGCCTTTCCTTAATCTAGCTTCTAAGATAAGTCGTAAGGTCAGTATTGCCTCACGTGTTCCAATATTTCTACGGAATCCAAACTGATCTTCCCCTAGGTCGGCTTCTACTAGTTTTTCCATTCGTCTGTAAAGAATTCGCGTTAGTATTTTGCTGCCGTGAGTTATTAAACTGATAGTTCGGTAGTTTTCACATCTGTCAACAACTGCTTTCTTTGGGATTGGAATTATTATTTTCTCCTTGAATTCTGAGGGTATTTCGCCTGTTTCATACATCTTGCTCACCAGTTGGTAGAGTTTTGTCAGTACTGGCTCTCCCAAGGACGTCAGTAGTTCTAATGGAATGTTGTCTACTCGCGGGGCCTTGTTTCGACTCAGGTCATTCAGTGCTCTGTCAAACTCTACACGCAGTATCATATCTCCCATTTCATCTTCATCTACATCCTCTTCCATTTTCATAATATTGTCCTCAAGTGCACCGCCCTTGTATAGACCCTCCATATACTTCTTCCACCTTTCTGCTTTCCCGTCTTTGCTTAGAACTGGGTTTGCATCTGAGCTCTTAATATTCATACAAGTGGTTCTCTTTTCACCAAAGGTCTCTTTAATTTTCCTGTAGGCAGTGTCTGTATTACCCCTAGTGAGATAAGCCTCTACATCCTCACATTTATCCACTAACTATCCCTGCTTAGCCATTTTGCACTCCCTGTCGATCTCATTTTTGAGACGTTTGTATTCCTTTTTCCCTGCTTCATTTACTGCATTTTTATATTTTCTCCTTTCATCAGTTAAATTCAATATTTCTTCTGTTACCCAAGGATTTCTACTACCCAGATAACTGCAAGTAATTTAAATTAAAAAGTACACAGCAATGAGATTTTATTCTGCATCGCGGTGTAGCTTGCTCGCCAGGTTTCGAGAGGGTGCGTTTCTGGATGAGGTTTCGAATATATTGCTTCCCCCTACTTATACTTCCCGAGGAGATCACGAATGTAAAATTAGAGAGATTAGAGCGCGCACGGAGGCTTTCAGGCAGTCGTTCTTCCCGCGAACCATATGCGACTGGAACAGGAAAGGGAGGTAATGACAGTGGCACGTAGAGTGCCCTCCGCCACACACCGTTGGGTGGCTTGCGGAGTATCAATGTAGATGTAGATGTAGATCTCCTTAAGCTAGCTTCTCCGATCCCAGGTTCCCTATCCCAGATTGTTCAGTGGAGCATCCTCCTTGCCCTGATGTCTTGTAAGGTGCTAAAAGCAACTCTGTGACTGATTTTTCACTTCTTTCACGATCTTCTCGACTGTGATTCGCCGTCCTCCCAGAGTGGAGGTGCTTCTTTTGCGATTCCCCGTTCGTCACACACACAGGTAATCCGCCACTTCGTTCTTCGGCATTCTGACTCGTCTGACCACAATGGAAGCGTCGGCGCAACCTAACCACAGTCTCGTACGATGGTGCATTGTTGACGTACATTTCCACGAACTCACCATGGATTGTCGCAAGGCTGTCCCCATTCACTGTTGCGAAATCAGCTTCTTTAGAGCTAACTCGGGTTTCTTTTTAATACCATTTAGCTGGCAAATGAGTAATTTAGGTGGTGCTCGAACTAAATATTTATCACAGTCATCTGGCTTCTTATCCAGGGTTTTTCCTTGATAAAAGAAAAACATTGAAATCCATGTTGGTTAAAGGAAAATTATTTCCATTGAACTAAGGTTTCAAAACTTGTTTCAACATTCCATGAAAATGTATTAATAGGTTCAATTACAAAGCACAACACAGCAGACTAAAGCTTTGTTGGTGTGTATTCTGGACTCGTTAACATCTACACACACAAGACCAAAAATTTTTCTGCGAGAAATAAACAGTGGAAACGCTGTTGCAGCATAGCAAAGTACGCAACTTCTCAATACGTTAATGAAGGAAGCTGTTCTAAACAAAGCAGGCTTTGATTTATGCAGATGAAGCAGAAATCATACGCTTCACAGTTGCAGTAAAGAATGTGCCAGCGATTGAACTGAGAAGAGGAACAGCGAACTTCTATTTGGTGCAGTAGTTTGCTAACTGTAAGAAATAATGTAATATTACAGTGTAGGTGTTAAGAACTTTTCCTTACAAGTACCTCATAGAAACATTATTTTAACTTTTATTGTGAGAAAAATAAATTTATGCGAATGAAGATGTTTATTTAAATACATTTTCGCGTTAAAATCTCGAGGTTTAAAAAAAGAGTTGATTTTTTGAATGCAAATCATAGAAATAAAAACTGAAATTATTATATGTGCACTCAAAGTACTTGTACATTCAGAATTCATTTTTCTATCGAGATGCACAAGGCATACCTCTAAATTTTTATTCTTTCGTCCGTTTCTCTCCGACTATTAAAGCCATTAAACCGAAACATTGTACACGCGTTAAAAATATGATACAAAATTCTGTAGAACTGTTATTTCTTGAAATTCCTTTAAACTAACTAAATTCATACCTGATATGAGTTACTCTGAGTAAAGAAATTTTTCAAGAACTGGATTCTAAAGTTTAAAAAAATCCATGAAAATAATATCAGCGTTGATTAAATTTGGAAATTCGTGGTAAGGTCTTATGGGACCAAACTGCCGAGGTCATCGGTCCCTAAGCTTACACAGTACACACACCCATGCCCGAGGGAGGACTCGAACCTCCGGCTTGGGGAAGCGGTGATTACATTTTGGCTTGTCTGCGTATAAAATTTCATCCAATTGTTCTGCATGTAGCTGGAGTTGTCTAACAATATCTGCCTTACTGGATACTCGTATTTCGTCCCCCATTTAAATACCTCACACAGAATAATTATTGCAAAAACTGCACAATAACACACATTGGTATATTTCGTATTTTTCTAACTTCTTTCGTAGACACATTTAGCCTATTTCATTTTGGATAGCTGGCAACAGTGTTCCCCTTCGAATACAGAGAAAAGTACTGGCGCACGAGACTACTTTATCAGTGGGCTACAGCATTTTGTTTTGGCTTCTGTAGTGGCGTGCTGCAGTACTGTCAGTTAGCTACGTGTTCCATGGACCATTTTGCATGATAGATCGTAATAATGTGTAATCTTAAATCCAAATCAAAAAATTAATTTTTACATATGGTTACATTCTGAACATTTCTAAGTCTTTTTATTATATATACACTACAAAAAGAAAAAAGAGTACAGGTGTGAGTTAGTAATTCTTACCCACCCACACATAACAGTAATAGAAATTCTTCTACTGAATACAAGGAGTTGTCAAGGAGGAACCTTCACAGTTTGTTGTCAAATTTTACTTCGCTGTCTGTCAGACATTTTACATCACTGAGGAAGTAATCAAAAATTTTTGTTGCAGCATTGTGCACCCCATTTTGGGCTACAGACAACCTTAATTTGAAGTAATGAACGCCATTTTCCCTTCTGTATTGCAATTATGTACATCAGCGCTCCTTTTGAACTGTTGTGGATAATTTGCAACAAACATCATGAGACAATAAATTTAATGTGAAATAGCATTCACAATGCCCAACTCCTTAAACAGATGTTTACAAGATGATCGTGGGTGAGCATCATGTATTACTCTTGCAGCACCTTTTTGCGGAATTAAGACTTTCTTTCTTAAAGGTGAGTTATTCCACATGAGATTACTGAACAAAAATATGTAAAATTTGTCAACTTACTCATTCGTGTCACCCCACGATTTGCTATGATTCTAAGTGCAAAAGTGACTGAACTAAGTTGTTTTAGGATTTCCAAAACCTGCTTTTTCCAGTTTAAATTCTCATCAGTAGTTTCCACCCTATTTATTATTTCCTCCCCATCTGTTACACTATCACTGATGTAGTACCCCTAAATGTGCCGAATTGAATATGTTGTGTTTTATAAAACTGAGGATCAGACAAGTCGCAGAAAAACCAGACAATAATACTTTAAAGAACTTTGTTCACCATTTTTCCGTTTCTGTATACAAGCTTGGACGATTACAATACTAGATTCATCTGCAAAAAGAACTAATTCTGCTTGTTGGGGAGTATGGATTTCATTGGCAACCATTACTGCAGACACATACCTTCGTAGAAGCAATAAAGGCGTAACTTCAGTCATGAATTTGTTATTGAGATATGTTAGTTGACGTTTGTCATGAGCGTAGCCTTGAACTGAAGTGAAAGTTGGACGATAAACAGTTCAAATACAAATAGAAATACCTGGGATGTGGTGCTGCAGAGGAACGTGTAGTTCAAACGGGTAGATCGCAGTACTACTTAAGAGGAACTGAACAGAACTGGGGATAAAAGAAATTTATAACACAGCTTGATTACAAGAAGGTTACAAAGTTGATGCGACACATCAAGAAAACGTCAGTTTGGGATGGTATTGGAGGAAATGAAGGTGGTAACAACTGTAGAGAAACATCAGGGCTTGAATGTAGTCAACAAACTGAAATGGAGAGGCTTACACAGGACGGACTAGCGTAGAGAGCTGCATCAAATCAGTCTGTGGACTGAAGTCCAAAACAACATTTTTTCGAAGTGATAATTAAATCTTTAAGACAGCCTCTAGTACATACCAGATGGTTATAATTAAACTGCACGTACTCACAGGGCTCCAGTGTGAGCTGTAATCATCGTATGGTAGTGCAGATTGGTGGATATTCTAATGAGCTAATGTGACACCGATTTACTCTCGAAAGATATTAGCTCCAGTTTTACCACCAGGTGCTACTCTGGTGCTGTGAATGCAAGAAAGAAGTATAGAAATGTTACCATATGTAAAGGATGGAGAACCGGACGTGGGCAGTAAAGGTCAAACAAGTGAGAAAAGCATTATGTTCATTTTATTATTAACCGCCACTGACACAATACGTTCCATATGAGCGACGAGTCGTTGACGAGATACTGTACAACACTAGATTTGCACCTGGTGGACAAAATTGGAAGTAATTTTTTTCCCAGCGTATATCGGTTCCGCATTAGCATATCAACCCAGTTTCACTGCCATACGATGATTACAGCCCACACTGGACCTCTATGGTTAGCTGCATTTTAATTATAAGCACCCTGCATACACGGTATATTTAGAAAGAAGCGAGCTCAACAATCATGTGGATTGTGAAGGTAGAGCACTAGCTTCAAACTGAACGCCTCGAACTCTTTGTAACACAATAAGTGAGCAAAACGTGTGTAAAAATATCTTTTGTACTAGGATACACCGTACTTTTCCCACTGCTGTCATTTATCAATAGCGACAGCGGCAGATTTCGTTGTCACTGTTACACCAGGGAGCTCAGACAGCTAATGTTGTCGTATGCAGCTTTAACTGATCATCTTGAATCTCTGACTACAGCTGCAGAAAAAATTAACCGAATATTAGGTCGGGAAACATCCCTTGTAAAAGGAGAAATTAAAGCTACAAGACGAACATCAGAAATACGGAACAGTTTTCGTTAACGAGTAAATCCTCCCGCTCTTTGTCCATGGTGCAGCGACCGTGATTACAGGGTCAGTCAAACGTTGCCGTACACCCTGTTATGTCAAAAACAATACAGGAAAGGGTAAACATGAATATTCCAGCGAGGTATGGGTGAGGTGGGCTATCTTTTAAGGTATGTACCGAACATGGGCATCATTTTGAAGTCCGCCATCTTCAGTCTAAGTTAATTTTTTTTAACAGAAATATATATTTTCTGAAAAGTTCGTTCCAGTAAACGGATTCGAAGTAGCAGTTATGGTTCAAAAGTTACGTTTTATTTGATTTACAGGCTGGACTGTTCTCCGTTAAGGACAGTTATTTAATGTTTTCAGAATGGTCTCCCTCTCAGTCAACAACGCACATCTGAAGGTGCTGAATCCACTCGTCTTGCACTCGCAGAGGGATTTCCTCAGAAATCCTGGCACACGCTTGTTCAACGTGTTATCGAGATGGCGTCTGCTCTTTCTTTCTTTTTTTTCTTTGCATATACGAGTTGCTTTAAATGACCCCACAGATAAAGGTCAAGTGTGTGAGATCAGCTAATCTGGGTGGCCATTTCATAGAACCGCGTCGGCCAATCCAATGACCAGGAAATTAATCATCTAACCACTGACGAACAACTGCTCTGTAGTGTGGTGGAGCCCCATCCTCGTGAAAGTAAGAGCGAAAGCAGCCCCCTCCATTCAGAACTAAGGGAAACACCACTTCTTGCAGCATTCAAGGTAGCATTTAGGTTCTGGACAATGAAAATGTGTCTATTTGCACGGGTACCCCATACTCTACATCTCACAATAACCTTTACGCCACCAGCTACCTTCGAAGATTCCATCCAGTGTCGATTCGGGTCTCTCCAGTATCTTTGGTTATGACGATTGACTTCACCAGTGAAAAAAAGTTTGCCTCATCATGCCTTTGCGCAAAAGATGGATCTTGTTGAATGAACGTGTCTCTAGGGCCCACATGCAAAACTGCATACTTCTCTCTGGGCCATCCTCTACTAGGTGCTGGAGTAGCTGAATCCTGAATGGATGCCGTTCATAAGCATGAAGGGTGGAAAACGTCCGGCTTCTGATTTGTTTCGTAAAAGAGTAAAAATGCTATTAGAAATAACTTACTGACTTTGGATTCTTTCCAGTTTTAGAAAATTTTTGACAGTCATTCTAAGTTCTTTTCCGGCATGTTAAAACCCATTTTAGTCCACCTTTTGTCATTGCAATACCACTTTGGGCATATTTGTACAGGCGTGAAGTGCCCATTATACGGAGACAGCGAGTCATAAAGATTTACTGGTGAAAAATACTGGCTAAAAACATAGTCAGGTAACCTCAGAAACCTTTTGGTGACCCTAGAACTCTTGCAAGGTGTTAACTACATGTGCGTCCCAGATCGCATATCACGCGCATATTTTAGGTGCATAAGTACGGATAACTTTGAATCGCTGGAACTCGGTAACGGATAATGATAAGAAAAAAAATTCGTATTAAGAGCGTATGATAAAAATTTCGACGATTTGTCATGAACAAAAATTATAAAAATGACCATCCTCCCATATTAGTCCTTTTGGTTTCCAAAAATTAAGGTTTGGCGATTGTATCTTGATAACGGATTCAGATGTTCGATAATTGGAAAATAGCATTTCTCGATGAATGTCTAAAGAATGTACAGTTAAAATTTGAACCTTTTGTATGGTTGGTTGTTTGGACAATTGCGGCCCACGGTGACAAGATGGCTTTGTGGTTTTCTGCATTAGTAAGGTAACTTTGAACCTCTGGATGTCGGAACAGATAATGATATCGAAAATTTTTTTCGATTTCCCAGAGAAAATCATTTTAAGAATGTATGGCAAAAACTTCTAAGATCTTCCGTGAGTGGAAATTATAAGTGTCCATCATCTCAATTGGTACTTTTCGTACCCAAAAATAACGGTTTTTCTGAATTTTCGCAGGAACGGCCCATGAACAAATTGTGATTTTATAAGCTGCCTAAGATTCACCCTAGATCGTACCTGATGCAAAACGAGCGACCGATCTACTCAATTTGCCTCGGCTGGAAGGAGAATGTAATATTTAAATTTTGACTCCGTGCTGCAGGATCGCTAGAGTATGCCCGTTCTTTCAGTGGGTATACAAATGGTCCTTAGGCCAAGGGCTGTACAAAACAATTGACCCCGAGATACGAACCCTGAAAAAACGCAGTTTCGAGCGCTGCTTTTTGCAGTGGATTGCTACCGTGCGCTGTCGTGCAGAGGCAAATTTCGGTGGCGTCATAAAGAAGCGAGATAATACTGACTGATCAAGTCGAGCATTAGTTCCTAGGTAGGTATCAATAGTTGCTAAATCAGACGTTCATGAAGAAGGCAGTTATCTTTGACAGAATGCTGTCACGGAAAACTCCAAAAATGTGAAATCAAATATTGGCAAGATACAATCCGGTTACCAGACTTGACAGCTGGCTCTAATGAAGATTAATGTCAAGTTGCGTATTTTACAGTGTCTTGCGGCATGCTGACACAGAATTGTGAAAATCATGCACCGAGAGACGTTTGACGAGACACGCCTACCAGGAAACTTTGTGAGCCGTTCTTGGATGAGTAATGACATTTTTGAGTCAGGTACATATCACTTCCGAAGGAAGGACAAAAATATGAAGGCACCAAAACCACAATATATTACCAAGCCCAGTACGGCGCAGAAAAACAGCTCGCTTTCAAAATAGCCTCCAGTCGCCGGCCGCTGTGACCGAGCGGTTCTGGGCGCTTCTGTCCGGAACCGCGCGACTACTACGTTCGCTGGTTCGAATCCTGCCTCGGGCACGGATGTCTGTGATGTCATTAGGATAGTTATGTTTAAGTAGTTCTAAGTCTAGGGGACTGATGACCTCATATGTTAAGTCACATAGTGCTCATAGCCATTTGAACCATTTGAGCCTCCAGTCACCTCCACACAGATAAAACAGATCCTGTATGATTTTCAAGAGAAACTTATACCATTCTTTGAGCAAAATAGTGGCAAGTTCAGGTAACTTTGATGGAGATGGATAGCCATCAGACATCCTCTTCACTAAAGTAGAGCACAAAGGCTCAGTAATATTGGTATCTGGTGGCTATAGTGACCAGGGAAGATGCGACAATTCATTCTCGTTCTCGCAAAACAAACGCAGGACGATGTGGGCGGTGTGAACAGCAGCCCTATCCTCTTCGAGCATAGCATCACCAATGGGGATCAAACATTGTATCGTGGGATTGACCTGATCAGTAAAAATGGTCACATAATCCTTGGCAGTAATGCGGCCGTGCAGAGTAACCAAGGGGCCCGTGAAATCTTGCGATATGGCTGCCCAAATCGTTACCGAATTCCCCCTCCCCCCCCCCCCTCCCCCCCCATGTTTCGCTCTTGTTACATAAACTCCGACAGAAGTTGGAAGCAATGTGAAACAAGACTCATCCGACCAAATAGATTTCTTGCATTGCTCTGTAAACCAGGATTTCGTGCTTCGGCACTGTTTTCCCTGCGCCACCGGTGAGTAGTTTTGGGATTCCAGCGGGCCCCTCAGTTTCCTTTTTCTGGAGCTCCCTTTATGTTGTTTTGGTGCTGGCAGGGTTCGCGATTGCGATACTCAGTTTTGGAGTGATTAATGCAGCTGTCATCCTCCAACTTTTGGTCTCAGTCCTCCTCAATGACCGCCAGTCGCGTTCACTCAACCCACACATTCGTTCGTGTTGTGGCTTACAATGGAAACTGCCCAGCGCACCTCTACGTCTACATCTACATAGTTACTCTGCAATTCACGTTTAAGTGCCTGGTAGAGGGCCCATCTAACAATTTTCATATTGCTTCTCTACCATTCCACTCTCGAATGGCGCATGGGAAAAAGGAACACCTAAATCTTTCCGTTCGAGCTCTAATTTCTCTTATTTTATTATGATGATCAGTTCTCCCTACGTAGGTGGGTGTCAACAAAATATTTTCGCATTCGGAAGAGAAAGTTGGTGACTGAAATTTCGTAAACAGATCTCGCCGCAAAGAAAACCGCCTTTATTTCAGTGACTGCCACCCCAACTCGCGTATCATATCAGTGACACTCTCACGCCTATTGCGCGATAACACAAAACTAGCAGCCCTTCTTTGCACTTTTTCAATGTCCTCCGTCAATCCTACTTGGTAAGGGTCCCACAACGTACAGCAATATTCCAGCAGAGGACGGACAAGTGTAATGTAGGCTGTCTCGCTAGTGGGTTTGTCGCATCTTCTAAGTATTCTGCCAACGAAGCGCAGTCTTTGTTTCGCCTTCCCCACGATATTATCTATGTGGTCTTTCCAATTTAAGTTGCTCGTAATTGTAATTCCTAGGTATTTAGTCGAATTGGTAGCCCTTAGATTTGTGCGATTTAGCGTATAACCAAAATTTATCGGATTCCTTTTAGTACCCATGTGGATGACCTCGCACTTTTCTTTGTTTAGTGCCAATTCCCACTTTTCGCAACACACAGAAATTCTCTCTAGATCATTTTGTAACAGGAATTGATCGTCTGATGAGTTTAGTAGACGGTAAATTACAGCATCACCTGCAAAAAATCTAAGGGGGCTACTCAGATTATCACCTAGAACATTTATGTAAATCAGGAACGGCAGAGGGCCTATGACACTGCCTTGAGGGACGCGAGATATCACTTCTGTTCTGCTCGATGATTTGCCGCCTATCACTACGAACTGTGACATCTCTGAGAGGAAATCAGGAATCCAGTCACACAACTGAGACGATACTCCATAAGCATGCAATTTGATTAATAGTCGCTTGTGAACAACGGTATCAAACGCCTTCTAGAAATCTAGGAATATGGAATCGATCTAAGATCCCTTGTCGACAGCACTCATTACTTCAATGGATTAAAGTGTTGCACAAGAACGATATTTTCTGAGTCCCTGCTGGTTATGCATCAATAAGTCATTTTCTTCATGGTGATTCATAATGCTCGAGTACAGTATATGCTCCAAAATCCTACAGCAAATTGAGGTCAGTGATATGGGTCTGCAATTCAATGGATTACTCCTTTCTTGAATCCATCAGATCTAGTGCTAAGAGGGCCGAGTAGACAGTCCGTCAAAACCTGAACACAGACAGCCATGAAAACAGGAGGAAGGTGTACTGAACTGTGAAAGAAAGAAGCAAAATAGAAACAGTGAATGGTCCAAGCATAAGAAGTGCAACACAGAGCTGAATGGAAGAGACACGGCGCGGCGTCCAGGTTCAGTGGTCACGATATTAGACTATAGAGCGGGCAGGCTGTCATTAAAGCTCTCTGGTCCCCAATTTTTTTTCCAGTGCTCGCTGTATTCAAATCTGTGTGCCTGTCGTGGTGTAACGTCCTTTGCCAACAGCGAGGTGTGAGGCAGGGACTTATAATGGAAGTTCGTTCTGCAGAACTACTCTATCAGCAGCCGAACGGAAGTGGCTTTCGAATGGGAACTGCAGACGTTTGATGACAAAGCGACAAGTCAACCGAAGTCTCAGCTGGAAAACACGTTTGGTGTGTCACGCAAGGCATTAGTGGCAGTGCATGTGTCATATGATAGGAATCTCTTAACGACGTACCTCACTTCTATGCCTGGTGAGTAAGTGAGATGTGCCTCCTTTCCCGGTGTAGATGTTCGTATGAATGTGAAACTGACAACACACAAGGAAATGATGTAAACACAATAGTTTCTCGCATAAGTTGCGATAAATGAACGCAACAGTTCAACAATCACGCAGTTTTCCAAAATGGTTCAAATGGCTCTGAGCACTATGGGACTTTACATCTGAGGTCATCAGTCCCCTAGAACTTAGAACTACTTAAACCTAACTAACCTAAGGACATTACACCCATGCCCAAGACAGGATTCGAACCTGCGACCGTAGCAGCAGCGCGGTTACGGACTGAAGGGCCTAGAACCGCTCGGTCACGGCGACCGGCCGAAGTTTTCCCTGTGCTCTGTCAAAACATATATTTTTTAACGTTTTTGAATTCTGTTTTAGAAGTTTTGACTCTTGAACTCATTTGTTGAAACACAGTTCACACCCGTTTATTTGTTGTTTTGACTGCTGTGAGACGTCTATGCGGTATATCGCCTGCTCTCACTATTCATCACATTTATTCGCGACGGTATTCTTACCACATGACTCACGTCCTATAACCAATGCATAGCATGACAACTGCCAAGACTACAGAAAGAGATCAAAAATTTCAATGACCGGACAGAAAGTTCATAATTTTGTGAAAAAATAACAATGAAAATGAATTGGCTCCAGGGAGTTTTGAAAACAGTCATTCGGTTTGTAGTCCAATACCGTGGCCACTTAACAGCAATGCTGCAGACCTTTTAACTTGCTCGATATTGCAGTTGTTAATCTTGGAGCGTTCACTGTTTCTATTTTGCTTTTTTATCACCCTTCAGTATACCTTCTTCTTGTTTTCATGCTTGATCTGCATTCAGTTTTTAACATACTATCCCGATGTGCCATTATAAAACTAAATCTGAGAGGGGGAGGGGTAGCAATTGGGAGTTTCCCTTGTTAGTCGATAGTGTCTTTCTGCTTTCCCAGTACGCGGTATAAATCTTCCGTAGGGTGCCACTGGAAACACGAAACACTACTGTTACCTTTATTACGGAATCACCACCATATTAGCACGAATAATTTGCCAAAATTCGAATTCACTTAGCTCCGACCTGATGCACTCACATCTACACAGAGCGCTGTTCTGACCTCGACTGACACCTGCAGCGTGTTGAGGGCGCGGCAAAGGTGTCGTTCGATGTCAAACACAACAGCACAACCTGCGGGAGCAGCCTCCAGGCTTGCCTAGCGTCTTCATTACGCTCAAGCATGCACTTCCGGTGGCATTTCAATATTTTTGTCCATTCCCTGTAGAAACGATTTCGCAAAGAGTTATTTAATTTTTATGTTTATCGCTGTACTCTTATCATCTAGCACAAGAAAAGTGATAGACGTACCGTGAAATTCAAAACATTGTTTAGGTCTGTTTCTTACAGTTGAATGTTGCTTTATACAGCTAGAGCCAGTTTATACTAAATTAAAACCAAAAGAAATTTTTTTGTACAAATTCGTGCATTTGTGGGAACGTACCGTAAGAAATTTGTGGGAAAACTCAGTGAGCCTGCTCCGGATCGTGTGTGTGCCGTTGACAGGTTGGCGTCGTTATTCGGATTGTGACCTCTCGTTTTCTTAGTCCGTTCACTGGAACCATTACGTTTGCTCGCTGTGTCTGTCTGTGAGTGGCAGCAGCGGCGTTTATCGTAGGCGAGTACTGTGGTACTATCTTTGGAGTGACCTCGAGTATTTCCGACTCGTCGTGTGTCGGAGTCCAGTTGGGACGGAGCAGTACTGAGGTCCGACAGCGCCAGTACTCGTCGAGGGAGCTGGCGAGATATGCACTGCCCGATGGAAGGATGTGGTCGTGAGAGCGCACGAGCACGTCGAGGTCCGGATTCATCGAGTTTAAGTTGAATGGATAGTTATATTCGAGTAAGGCAACTTTCACTTGTATGTGAGTGTGTGTCCGCCCGTCGAAGTGACCTCATGCCATCAAGCTGTCAGTCGGCGGTTTTATACTACGACGTTTCCCTTGCCTGACTTGATTGGCAACGACCGATGGTTGGTCGTTCGGTCGGTCGTCTCACTGGACGACGTGTATCTGATCTTTCGACCATTTCTGTGTTCTTAGCGTTCATCTCTACGTGCAGTTCGTCTTGTTGCTGTATAGTGACTGTTTTAGAATTGTTTGAGTTGTTTGTAGATGGTCTTTTGCGGTTCCATGTGCATCTAGTCAGCTTTTGAATAGGCAGTTTGGTCTCAATCCTGTCTGCGTTCTAGGATTTGATGGAGCCAACTTATGTAATTAAATGCTTGTCATTCGACGATGTTAACTGTTATTCTATCGTGGTATTGGTTATCGCGTCTTAGGTGGATTTTGCGTGTGCTGGTCGGCGTTTAAGCTGTCCCTAGTTTGCCATCTTGTTGAGTGAACGTAACTCTTGGCTGCCTGTCTCACCGCTTTCGCAGCTGTAGGGACTTTTCTCAGGTCGATCGCTGGAGCACTGTCTGTGGATCACTCCCTTCTTTATTTGGTCTGATTGTGTCAATTGTTTAAAAATAATATTTTGTTTAAATTATTCCTATTGCTTGTGGCCTTCAGCCGACAATTTGAATTCTTCTTAATAAGGCCTTCGGCCTCAATGTAGCTTGTGTTACAGTCAATTTTTTAATGATTGTTTGAAAAACTATTTTGGTATTTTTAACGTGTAATTGTCTTCCTCGTTTGTAGTTCAGGCTTTCAGCCGCTAATTGTTCTGAAGTATTGCTTGTGGCCTTCAGCCGACAAATTCTTTGTTAATAAGGCCTTAAGCCGTCAGCGATTGTTTTGAAAAAATTATTTCCTTAATTATAGTTTATGTGTTTACTGTGCAACCAACGGTAACTGATTAGGCCCCGTCCAGACCTTTTCCTGCTTTACCTAAGTCCCACGTCTCACTCAGGAAGACCTTCAGATTATCAACGTCAGTACGAAATGTCGTCCTCAGTCTGTGCACATAATGAAGCGTAACCTTCGATGAGTAAATAGATGAAAAGTTCCGATATCTGTATCTAATTCCATCCTCTGTAAACCACTGTGAAGAGCATGGCAGAGGGTACTTTCCACTGTACTACACATCAGGGTTTGTTGTTGGAAAGCACTGTAATACTCTGCGTAGAATTATACCATCTCTCCAAAAAAACGTCTAGTCTCTGCGACAGTAAAATGATAACGAAGTAATTGGGCACGACGCAGCTGAAATGTTCACCGATAAGGAAAGTGGGCGTTGCTGATACAACCCATCCTACCCTGAACTCTACTAATACGACGCAGTGTATATATTTCGTCTGCCGGTGCTACGTCATTAGGCTACTACCTGTAATTATCTCGACACTTCAGCGTGTTTCACAACTGATAAAATCGTCCACGTAAGTGAGGGAAAGGCATGGCCTGCAATATGCAAGGGAACGACAGTACTGCTGAGGATAATCGAACGCTAAGTTTTGAATTCACACGAATCGTTTCGGAAAGCTGATATCTTTAAATAAATTTCTATCATTTGTAGTGCTGAAAGGAATGAGCTTCACTTTGTTATTAATGGACAAAGATATTTTTTTCCAAGGGAATAAATCTCTACAGTAAATTTGTCAAGATGATTAAAGAGAGAGCTAAAATCCAAATGTTTGCAAAGTCAGTTAGAGCACGCGTCTTGAATAATTCATACTAAAAAAGTCATTAATCAAATAACACAAAACAGAGAACGGTAAAAATTAATATTATTCAATAATAAAAATCTGTCGTTCCACAGTAAACTGTATGAGCTTAATAAATCTTACTGTAAAATCCTGTGTCCAAGATATATGATGGACAATTCTAACCTCTTTCCATTATCTTCGACTCAACATCTCATAGATTGTAGTGAAGTACCGATGCAGCTTTTTGAGACACGTCACGAGGACAACATGAAGAATTCGGCAGAATGGCAAAAGTATTGTCAAGGCCTGGATGTCAGCCGAAAGTTCGTAACAAATCTTTCATCCCTCCGTTGAACTGTCAAAATATTATTCATGCATAGAAGCAGAACCGCGCTCCACAGATATAGCTCAGACTATTTAGTCACGAAAAATTACTGCATCGGTTTAATTGGGTCGGATAAAAATGCACAAGACCACTCCCGCAACGTGTACTTGAAATAATTGCCTTCATGCGTAAGTGGGGAATGACAGGAGTGTTATGTTCGATTGAAAACCTACATTTTTACTCTGTGAACTCAGAGTCGATCCACATGTCCGCTACCTGTTCAGCAGTCAGTTTTACGCTGCCCTCCCGCTGGTCTGGCCTAACGAATCTTGGAATGAACACAAACCACGAAGAGAATCGTACACCATGAAATGAATAATCCGCTACGCTTATAAAAACACATTTAGTTGTTTAGATGCTATGTCCTCCAATTGCTTTGGTGTAGATACCTAACAAGAAAAGTACAAACACACACACACACACACACACACACACACACACACACACACACGCACACCAGAATTCACGGAGCTCTGTGGTAGACGCCAATTCTGACGGACCAGAAACCCTTCTAAATTAAATTAACTATCGCATTTTAGATGCGCATCACGGTTTTACCGTCGTTTACACTGATGGCTCCAAACAGGAGAATTTCCTTGGCTGTTCTGTAGTGTTCCCTGATAATGTTACCCGGATTCGCCTCCCTGATGAATATATCGTTTTCGCAGCGGAGCTCCACGCGATCCTGAAGGCACTGGAGCAGATGAATCGTGTTCGGGGCAATCGATTTCTCCTCTGCTCCGATTCTCTTAGTGCCTTACAATCATTTCAGAACCTGTACCAAACTGAGGAGATGGTCCAGCTGATATATGACCAACTGTACTTGCTCCAACGGCGGGGTAGGGAGGTGTCCTTCTGCTGGGTGCCTGGTCATGTAGGAATATGGGGCAATGAACAGGCCGATCGGGCTGCAGAGAGCAGGATGTGGTCCAGTGTCCTATTCCCTTGCAGTCTGTCATTTCTGCACTCCACAAGAAGTGCATGGAGTTGTGGGAGGAAGAATGGCTGGCGGTGACGGCCAATAAATTGCAGTTGGTGAAGTCAACAACTCGGCCGTGGCGTTCCTCCTGCCGGTTGCTCGGGCGGGAAGAAGTGACCCTCACAAGACTTCGAACTGGGCACTGTCCTCTCACACATAGCTTTCTAGTACGGCGGGAGGATCCCCCGTTTTGTGATGCTTGTGGTGTGCACATCTCTGTCCGCCGCATTTTAACAGACTGCATTTTATACCGTGATGCAAGGGCAGAAGCACAAGTTGATGGGAATCTGCCCTGTGTTTTAGCTAATGATGAGACGCGTGTGTCTAGGGTTTTAAAGTATTGTGATGTGTCTGGACTCTGGCCTAAACTTTTAGGCTGGAGGTTTTAGTGTTTTGCTCAGTGACTGGCTCCTCCCTTTTTCCTTGCGGTCAGCCAGCCACTTCCCTCTGCTATTATTGTTTAGCTCCCTCTACCACTTTCTTCCTGTGCTGGCGGCATGCTTAGTCCCACGCTTCGGTGTGGGTAGGCCCATATTTTCCAAGCTTGTTACATGTGTTTTACGTTCTGTTTTATCTTACTGTTCTGAGCCTTTTCTTGACACCCGTCTCAATCTGTTACTGAGCGGGCGCTGAAGACCTTGCCATCGTGCGCACATACAACCCTCTCCACCACCACCACCACCGTTTGAGATTACAAAAATAGTGCTGCTGCCAAGCGGGACTATGAAAACGAAACGCAAGCATAGTTATGGACATGCTTGGCAAAAGACGCACTATAGGGAATTCAGGAGAATTGGAACACCGGGTGAGACGGACCAGCGGCGTATTTCACACATGCGACGCTACTTTGGTGGAAGCTCTTTTATGATCAAACGTGTTGCAAAAGTGTTGCTGTTATTTTCGTGTTAGTCCTCGAGAAAAATCACTTCTCTGTTCTGGTAAACCGGAAAGTTTCATTGCGTAATAATACAACTTTAGTATTAAGGCTTATTTTGTGCAATATTGATGAAGTTTCTTTACTGCGAGTTTGACATGTGTGGACGAGTTCGCCGGCCGCGGTGGTCTAGCGGTTCAGGCGCTCAGTCCGCAACCGCGCGACTGCTACGGTCGCAGGTTCGAATCCTGCCTCGGACATGGATGTGTGTGATGTCCTTAGGTTAGTTAGGTTTAAGTAGTTCTAAGTTCTAGGGGACTGATGACCACAGATGTTAAGTCCCATAGTGCTCAGAGCCATTTGTGGACGAGTTCACTTTATAGTAACTGTCTCTATTTACCTGTAGTGACAGGCCCCTCAACAAAAATGGGCTGAGTAATGCATTGTGCACTGATTGCGCATGAAACACTGAATTTTTGTTGATGAGGTGGAGTAGCTGCTTGGACTTATGGTATGAAAGTGTGCCTCTTCACTAAACCAGTTCTGATCTGCATCGACTTTTCCATTTTCAAAGGCCTTAATCACCTCATTTCCAAAAGAATATCGCAGTCCACATCCCTTTCCGTCAAAGATTAGCGCCGCTGAATTTAGTGAGGGCAAAGAGTAAGTTTCCCTTTCATTATCCTCTGCAGAGACCATTATAACATCCAGAGTTGCTGTGACGCAAATCTTGTTGGTTTAATGGGCTCCGCGCTGAATAAAATTCGCACTCGTTTCACATTCTCCAGGATTACAAATGAGGCTGGTCGTCCTGACTGGGCCTTCCTGGAATCATGTAGGGATGTGGTCTTTTCAGTTTCATCATCCACTTAAGAATCAGGGAAAATATTACACACGTTTTGTTTCAGAGGATGCTAAAATTTTCCATCACAATTTTACTTCAGTTCTGTACTGTAATCTGGTCGTGAAATGGCCACTCCAAATGGAGCTCTTCTTGGACCAAATGTGATGCTGAATGCGCGTCTCACCACAACGATACCTCCAGAGTATCGTAACACATCACATGTATACTGTCATACTTTGCAAACAAATATGGTATCTGAAAACTATTGGGTGCAAGGATCGTATAGCAGAAGAGAAAAAATTTATCGCAAAGTACAAAGAATATACGTCGTAACAATATTATTACAGAAAATTTTTAAGGATTTGGAGGTGTTTGTTTTGAGGTGTCGAATACATGGTTGGAATAAAACTTCAAGTACATCGTAACAACATAAAGTACCTGATGTGTTACGACAGAGAAAAGAAACCTGTGACCACTGGAGGTACTCTATTTTACTTATTTTACGTTCACCGTTAGATATACGTTTAATTTTTTGTCAAAAGAAACCCAAAACCATGTTCTGAAATAGTGTTTTGTTTCCTCCACTAGACAGTGCCACAAGTTCCTCCAAAAACTCGTGACACAACACACACACACAAATGTCATGCTAACAAATGCATATCCACCTGATGATGGAGGTTCACACCTTTGAAAGGCGTCGTGGAGATAAATAAACAGTGACTGGTAACAGTATGTTGTGACTTGGCAAGACAGCCAAGCCACTATGAGGAAGCCGAAAGGCACGCGTTTAAGCTCACGCAGGCTGGCGTGAGGTCTGGAACAGTTAAAGGAATAGAGACTAGCAAAATAGGTACGTAGCTTCTGGAATACTTAACTTTAATCCATAATTGGTGAATATCGGTCTGACGGTACATGCATCACAAGATAAATAGCAAATGATAATGGCGCCTTGCTAGGTCGTAGCAAATGACGTAGCTGAAGGCTATGCTAACTATCGTCTCGGCAAATGAGAGCGTAATTTGTCAGCGAACCATCGCTAGCAAAGTCGGCTGTACAACTGGAGCGAGTGCTAGGAAGTCTCTCTAGGCCTGCCGTGTGGCGGCGCTCGGTCTGCAATCACTGACAGTGGCGACACGCGGGTCCGACGTATACTACCAGACCGCGGCCGATTTAAAGGCTATCACCTAGCAAGTGTGGTGTCTGGCGGTGACACCACACAGTAAACTTGTTGTTTCATTTAATTACGGGTGTGTGCCGTGCAACGTGTATCTCATGGTTTCTCGGGTATCGATATACTCGTGGTTGGAAGTCACTATATTCTTTGGTGCCCGGCTGAGACCAGAGGGGTTCTGAGGATAGCGAGAGTGAGGAGCGGGGCTGTGGGGTTCGAGTAATCTGGACTAATGAACGCTGGTTGCGGCAGACGATGTTTGGACGGCACTAAGGGAAGGTTCAAAAATTCAAATGGCTCTGAGCACTATGGGACTTAACATCCGAGGTCATCAGTCCCCTAGAACTTAGAACTACTCAAACCTAACCTAAGGACACCACACACATCCATGCCGGAGGCAGGATTCGAACCTGCGACAGTAGCAGTCGCGCGGTTCCGGACTGAAGCGCCTAGAACCGCCCGGCCACCGTGGCCGGCCCAAGGGAAGGTACAGGTAGTTCTGTTAGTACTGACAGAACGTGGGGCAAGTCCGAGCTACTCACTATTGCCCACGTGGAATTGAAAGCCTTATGAAAAACTTAGTTCTGGAAAGATATGTCAAGCCCGTGGGTTTCGCTCGCCAACCTGTTCACTACCAGTGTCACAGTAGTAAGGGCTGCCCAGTGTAAATGCGTCTGCCAGTTAACTGCTTGAGAGTGTATGGTCAGTTATTCTGCAAGTAGTGCTCATTAGCCTAGATGAGTGAAATCTTAGTTTGTGCACAGCACCACTCATTTCCAATATCTAGAGAGGCTGTATTGAATTTTGCTCTTGGAGAGGTTTCTTGATTGCTTTTTAGCGCTAAAATATTTTGTGGCCGTGTCTAACTGTCGTGCAAGTTTCAGGTGACGTTGTTTAACTTTGTCCGAAAGCGCACGAGCACCGATCAGCGCTGGATCTATGGATCTGTTGTTGGCACGAAGTTAGTTAATGTTCAGTCGCACTCGCAGTGACTGTATTATAGCAGGACTGTGTCCACTGATGTAGGCAGTTCGTGCTAAGGTGACTGTATTCTGTTTGTTATTTTGTTTAATTACTGTAATTTGCTGTCTACTCCGGTTAACGAGTGTCAGCTGAGCGCAGGCGACGGTTGTTCATTGGGTCAGTTCAAATTTGTGTATCGCCCGCACAATTCTGCTTTGTAGTGCAGCGTGTTCTCTCGTCGTTGGTGTTGATGACAGTAATTAAGGAGCTTGTGTATAGGTTTATTGAAGCTTGGGTCCAGGTAATCCAGTGAGTAATTTAGTTCCTCGAATAGCATCATCTTGAGGATATAATATTTTAAGGCTAACTAATATCTTTTCAGCAGTAGGCGTTGTACTACCTCGGCTACACCTTATGCCTTAATCAAAACCTGTTCTGGTATTTGAATACGCAACTGAAGTAAACCGCATTAATCTTTCAGTGCTAAGGCTCCCGTGTGGAATTGTGATTACACCAAAATGTTGACAGATTGCTATAATGTTTGCACGGTATTATGTGTTGCGTGTCTCACAGATAGCCTTGGCTGTTAAAGGTTGCTCGTTCTATCCTATTGAGGCTTGGGCGGTGTTATACACTACTCGTCATTAAAATTGCTACACCAAGAAGAAATGTAGATGACAAACGGGTATTCATTGGACAAATATATTGTACTAGAACTGACATGTGATTGCATTTTCACGCAATTTGGGCGCATAGATCCTGAGAAATCAGTACCCAGAACAACCACCTCTGGCCGTAATAACGGCCTTGATACGCCTGGGCATTGAGTCAAACAGAGCTTGGATGGTGTGTACAGGTACAGCTGCCATGCAGCTTCAACACGATACCACAGTCCATCAAGAGTAGTGACTGGAGCGTATTGTGATGAGCCAGTTGCTCGGCCATCATTGACCAAACGTTTTCAATTGGTGAGAGACCTGGAGAATGTGCTGGCCAGGGCAGCAGTCGAACATTTTCTGTATCCAGAAAGACCCGTACAGTACCTGCAACATGCGGTCGTGCATTATCCTGCTGAAATGTACGATTTCACAGGGATCGAATGAAGGGTAGAGCCACGGGGCGTAACACATCTGAAATGTAACGTCCACTGTTCAAAGTGCCGTCAATGCGAACAAGAGGTGACCGAGACGTGTAACCAATGGCAGCCCATACAATCACTCCGGGTGATACGCCAGTATGGCGATGACGAATACACGCTTCCAATGTGCATTCACCGCGAAGTCGCCAAACGCGGATGCGACCATCATGATGCTGTAAACAGAACCTGGATTCATCCGAAAAAATGACGTTTTGCCATTCGTGCATCCAGGTTCGTCGTTGAGTACACCATCGCAGGCGCTCCTGTCTGTGATGCAGCGTCAAGGGTAACCGCAGCCATGATCTTCGAGCTGATAATCCATGCTGCTGCAAACGTCGTCGAACTGTTCGTGCAGAAAGATGACTGTCATCTCGACTGCTAGTGATACGAGGCCGTTGGGATCCAGCATGGCATTCCGTATTACCCTCCTGGACCCACCGATTCCATTGTCTGCTAACAGTCATTGAATCTCGGCCAACGCGAGCAGCAGTGTCGCGATACGATAAACCGCAATCGCGATAGGCTACAATCGGACCTTTATCAAAGTCGGAAACGTGATGGTACGCATTTCTCCTCCTTACACGAGGCATCACAACAACGTTTCACCAGGCAACGCCGGTCAACTGGTGTTAGTGTATGAGAAATCGGTTGGAAACTTTCCTCCTGTCAGCACCTTGTAGGTGTCGCCACCGGCGGCAACCTTGTGTGAATGCTCTGAAAAGCTAATCATTTGCACATCACAGCATCTTCTTCCTGTCGGTTAAATTTCGCGTCTGTAGCACGTTATCTTCAAGGTGTAGCAATTTTAATGGCCAGTAGTGTATTACATTTCACACCTGACACGGGTATGAATTGTTTAGTAAGAATAAGGAAGGAAGATTTACTCCCTTTAATGGCACCGTACGTCACGGCGAGTTAATATATAATTTGAGATCATATTAATTAATATTAATTAAAAGTGCTGCGTTTCCTTAAACTCATACAACACGTATATTCTACATTAGTCATTTTAATTTTGTTTAGTGACATGCGTCACGCTTAGCCTCGTTGTTTCTCTTGGTTCTGTTTAAGCAATTCTTGTTTCATAAGACTGACATGTTATCTTTGATTCAGTTTAGATAAAATTCTTGTCTTTCTGCAAGGTGATATACGTCACGTTTTGATGTAGGGTACTTTTATGCTGTTAAAATAAGCGCACATTTTGTGTATCGGCTCTGATAGTGTTACACGGAACGTCCTTTTTGTTTAAGGGACACACGTGTCTGTGCTTCGGAATATTAGTGCATAGTAATCTTTGATGGATTTAGGCCAATGATCTGGACTAGTATGATTAATACTAGGTTAAACATATCTTTTAACGGTTTTTATAAATATTTTTTATATCGAAGAAAAAAATATACCAGTACAAGAGGAAGATTTTTTTTTTTAAGTTGGGAATGGTTTAAATAAAAGTTTTGCTGTTAATTGTTCGTTTCTACCAGCACCTTACCACTCTCCTCTTCCAAAGCCTTGTCATTTGAGGGTGGTTGGGGTAAATTATCCTTAATGTACACTACTGGAAAAAAATAGCACACCCTTTTAGGGGTTTCCTAGTCAATCAAGATTTATTGTTGCAACAGTGCATATGGAGTACATGAAATGATTATATTTACAGTAGTACAAGCCGTACTCAGGTCTCAAGTATTGACCCATGCCAAAGCACGCATATTAGTACGTGGTGTAACCTTTACACGCGGAAACGCAGGCTCTTACTCTGGTGTCCAATCGGTCGTACAGATGGCGAATACTGTCCTGGGATGCGTTATACTACGCCTGCTCGACCTGCTCACATAGTTCTGTAAAAGTTGTTGGTTGACGAGTCGCACAATTCCCTTCTCGCCCCATCGTACCCCACACGTGTTCGACTGCAGTCAAGTCCACAAATCGTGCTGGGCAGCGAAGTTGCTGGACGTGTTGCAGTTTCACGGGCGAGAATTTTCCTGTTGGAACAACACATCGCCTTCTCGTTGAACGAACGGCAAAAGAAGAGATCTGACAACGTTCGGCAGGTACCGGCCGCTGTTTAGCGCCCCTTCCAGAAACATGAAAGATGAACGAGAGTTGTAGCTCATCGCACCCAGACCGTGAGGCCTTTGGTGGGGCCTCGGACGAATACGCTCTATGAGACACTGCCCGTCAGGTTCTACGTCGTTCGCGCAAACGACCATCACTTGCGGTCCGTCAGAAACCGCTTTCTTCGCTGAAGACTACCGCGCGCAATTATGTCTTCCATCCTCTGACAGCATCAGTCGAGTCTCGCACGTCGGTGCTGTAAATTGGTGGTAAGACCTTGTGGGGGACCAAACTGCTTAGGTCATCAGTCCCTAAGCTTATACACTACTTAATCTAACTCAAACTAACTTACGCTATATACAACACACACAAACACACACACACACACACACATGCCCGAGGGAGGACTCGAGCCTCCGACGGATTTGGGGGGGGGGGGGGGGGGCAGCCGCGTGAACCGTAACACGGCCCCCAGACCACGCGGCTATTCCGCGAGTCCGTAGTCCCACTGCTAATAACCGGTTCGCAGTGGTTTGTGCTGACACGTGTCTGCCTCACAAACTCTCTTATCTGCACTGTGATAGCTGTACGATCTACCACGGCTGCCCTCACAATATGGCGGTCCTGTGCTCCGTGGACGTCCAGGACCTCGCGAACAGGTGTGAGAATGTTCACGTGACCACTCATACCATCATCGTTGCACGACTCACTCAGCACGTCCAACTTGTTGGCAATTCTCCCAAAGGACGATCCTGCCACGCAACCACGCTCGGCCAAAAGATCAAAATTTTATCCCTCTGAAATTCGCTTATTTGGCTGTAGGAAGCACGAGTGCGTCTCCGTTGCATGGTTTCCTGCATGCTTGATACGTTTTCACCACACTGAGCCTTCTGCCTGTGAGCATTCCCTATTAAAGCGTAGACACAGATGGCGCTGTGTTAGCTATACCACTACGCTATCTGTTGGCTGGCGACGTTGAAACCATTGTCGGTACATCTTCCCCCAGGTAGCATATGCCTTCAACGGATCAAAATCGGCATCGTCTTTCCAGATGTACTAATTTCTTTTACGGCAGCGTATTTTTATATAAAGAAGTGTTCAAATGGTATAGGTAATGGAACGTGTCTGCAGGGTACACATTAACAAAACCGACAAACTTCAGGGGCGGATTCCTGCCGGTGTGATCATACAAACGCCTGAAAAAAGGGGGTGGGCTGCTGTGGCCGAGCGGTTCTAGGCGCTTCAGTCTGGAACCGCGCGACCGCTACGGTCGCAGGTTCGAATCCTGCCTCGGGCATGGATGTGTGTGATGTCCTTAGGTTAGTTAGGTTTAGATAGTTCTAACTCTAGGGAACTGATGACCTCAGATGTTAAGTCCCATAGTGCTCAGAGCCATTTGAACCATTTGAGCCTAAATAGGGCTTGAAATGTTGTGTGATGTGGTTGGTGCCTGTGAGCGTACTTGTTTTGATATAGCCGTGCTGCGTCTCGACCGCTTCCATCTCCTTGGCCATACACAAACACCATCTCGGCTTGTTGTTGACATGAATACCGGGCCATTCTGCTGCTGCTTACCGTCAATCATACAGCCTACAACACACAAGGAGCACACGGCACGCGGTCATAGCAACTGTCATTCATCAGCGCCATCCACTGTGGCAATGACGCATTTCCGGGCATATGTTCGCAGGATCAGTTTTCCTCCATTACCAGTCAAGAAAGCGTCTCTGCTATTTGTCGGTTTTATTAATGTTCACCCCGAATACAAAATTTAATGGTCGTAGCTCCAGACGTTCCTGATTTAAGGCTCTGTATCACCATATTTTCTTCGTCCCCACCCTAGCCCTATGATTATCGAACTGCTTATTTACAGACAGTAAGTGATATGTATACCAAGTTGATATCGATTCACTGGTTTAGGAGATATGCAACATACACATATATCATGACTTTTTAAAATGCGACTTTATAGATTGTGGTAAACTAGCAATTTGGTAGTCGGCCTTGGTGAGGGGAATGTAAATGACGTAAAGTTAAAACCGGACAAGTGCTAGTAGAACTCGCGCCCTGAGGGCTCCATACGATCTTAGTTATATATGTAGATAATAATAATAATTTTCTGTGACTCAGTGGTATGGAGCAAATGCTCCTATTTGGCGCTACTTAGGCGCTTTGTGTGTACCGAAACTGCCCCAGATATCCAACCGGGGAAAGAGGAGCTGCAGTTTAACGTGACATTCGAACCACGTGTTGTTTCTGTCGACTTCTTACATCGTTGAGAAGAGAAGGCTACGTTCTAACGATGACTGTAAAATCCATGATCGACAGAGATTCGACCCCACGACATGTCTCCACGCATACCCTTTCCAGCCTTTTTTCTTAATTTTGTTCCTCAGTGTTCTCGACAGTTTGGCTGGGCGAACGTCACATGAAACTGCTTCTTGTTCATCGTTGAATACTTCACTCAGTTCGTACATACGCTGAACCACCGTGCTGGCAGCCGCTAGCCAAACAGAACCCACGTGTGTGTAGACAGTTTGTGAGTTTGCGAGTAACAAAATGTGTGACATAAGTGGCCGTATCTTTTGATTGCCTTGATTTAGAAGCTTAAGAGTTTTACTCCGGCAAGGAACAGCTGACCTTAGTACCTGCCGTAAATTTCAACTTGATACCTCAATCTGTTCCTAAGAAAAAGGGATCTTAACACCTGGACAGACAGACCGACAACAAACAGGAATTTTTTTTAATGTGATATAATTATAAATTAACGATTTACAAACTTCCAGCATGCTGGAGTAACTGCGGGTCAGCAACTTTTGTTAATCAGTAGAAAGAAAAACCAGTTAGTGGATGCAAATTTTACTTCTATATTCACTCGATGACTAGTTTCGCGCCGAGACCCGTTTTAAAATCATCGTAAGATAGTCGAAAATGGCATTTCCGAAGATAACATACAGGTAACTGGCGCCAGTTATCTGTATGTGTCGTAACTGTTCGTTGCACATTTTTGATGTAGTTTTCACATTTTCGGAAATGCCACTTTCGACTATAATGATCTGAAAACGGGTCTCGGCTCGAAACTAGTGATCGAGTGAATGAAAATGTAAAATTTGCAGATTTGGACCGGTTTTTCGTTCTACTAATTAACGATCTTCCGATTTTTCCTTTGGTTGTAATGTTGGTCCTTTCTTCTTGTCAAATTTTATGATCCACGAGAGGCAGCTCTCGAGTATCAAAGTATGTGACATAAATGGTCGTATATTTTGATTACATCGACAGAAGCTTTTCACACCGCCAAGACACCAGAGACTTTTGTACGTCATATAAATTTCGACTCGACACGTCTACCCAGGTTTAACAATCGGAGGAAAGACAAACAGATGGACAACAACGTGATCCTATAACACTGAGGTACGGAACCCTAATATGGGAAGATTGCGAACGTAAACTAGTGTTACTCCTGAAATGCGTGGGGACCGAATTGGGTGGTTGGTTGATTCGGGGAAGGAGACCAAACAGCGACGATTGGATTAGGAAAGGAGGGGGAAGGAAGTCGGCCGTGCCATTTTAAAGGAATCATCCCAGTATTTGCCTAAAGCGATTTAGGAAAATCGCGGAAAACCTAAATCAGGATGGCCGGACGCGGGTTTGAACCGTTCTCCTCGCGAATGCGAGTCCAATGTGCTAACCACTGCACCACCTCGCCCGGTGATCGATTCGGCAACGTTGTTGCAGCTGTACCCTCAGAAGTGGAGGCGAATCTTGTTTTGCGTCCCGGCGTCCAGGCCTTCCGCAGATAGTGGCGGGCGACAAGCGGGAACCCAGCCGGAAGGCGTCTTCCGCAGTAGGAACAGACGCGGAAGAGACCGCGCGCCGATTACGCGCGTAGCGACGGCGGAAACCGCGGCTCTTGTCAGCCTGCCCAGTGGCTGCGATACCACACTGGGGCTCAGGGTGCCTATTCGGTATCTTTCCGCCATTGTGCCGATCGTTTCGGTACTCAAGAGCACTGAATGGTCTAGTACTCGAATTAGAGCCCCTGCATTACTCAGTACGCATTTCGGAAGCGATACCGTTCGGGTCTAGAGAAGCGAAGCACTGTTGTCGGTTCGTGTCGCGCAAGCCAATCAAAAGCAAGCGGCCGCAGATCCGCGCATGCGCACTGCAGCGCGCACAGCGCCACGAACACAAAGCGGCTAGCAGACGACACAGGCGCGCTATTCTTCGAAGTACCGAAAATTGCGTTACGTTGCCATAACGCATGACGTCGTATTCCATCGACCTGACGTGCCCGCCTTCATCGCCCTTGCCTCCTTCTTAACAGTATCAGGCGCAGTATATCCATTTCCATGATTCTTAGCTGAAATGCATATAAAATTTTACACTTTCTCTGAGCGCATGGGGTCCATGCATGCATAATAACGATAGAGCATTTGACTGTATTCTGCAGATTGTCGTAAATGCCGCATTATCTCATCTTATTCTCATTCACACTGACATCGTGTTTTGGATTTTACGTTTCGGAGTATGAGGGAGGGAGGGAGATTAGTGTTTAACGTCCCGTCGACAACGAGGTCATTAGAGACGGAGCTCAATCTCGGTTGAAGGAAGGATGGGGGAGGAAATCGGCCATGCCCTTTCAAAGGAACCATCCCGGCATTTGCCTGAAGCGATTTAGGGAAATCACGGAAAACCTAAATCAGGATGGCCGGAGACAGGATTGAACCGTCGTCCTCCCGAATGCGAGTCCAGTGTGCTAACAACTGCGCCACCTCGCTCCGTCTGAATATGAGTTAGGAATAGTGTGTATTACCACACTGTAGTAATACATCTATAAAAACACCCGAAAATTGATTCTGAGAGTTTCAAAGAATAAGAGGGTAAACAGAATGTGGTTATAAAACGCTCCTAGAGATCCAAATGATTAAGTTGCCCACTTCCCTATATGATGCGTCAACGATTTGGGCCTTAAAAACAAAAATTGATAAAAAGTAGTCTATTACGAACTCACTTTCCAACTGGATGCGTCCTCTAGTGATTCTTTAATAACACAGCTAAAACCGCTAAATGTGTTTGTTGTTGTTGTTGTGGTCTTCAGTCCTGAGACTGGTTTGATGCAGCTCTCCATGCTACTCTATCCTGTGCAAGCTTTTTCATCTCCCAGTACCTACTGCAACCTACATCCTTCTGAATCTGCCTAGTGTATTCATCTCTTGGTCTCCCTCTACGATTTTTACCCTCTGCGCTGCCCTCCAATACTAAATTGGTGATCCCTTGATGCCTCAACACATGTCCTACTAACCGATCCCTTCTTCTAGTCAAGTTGTGCCACAAACTTCTCTTCTCCCCAATCCTATTCAATACTTCCTCATTAGTTATGTGATCTACCCATCTAATCTTCAGCATTCTTCTGTAGCACCACATTTCGAAAGCTTCTATTCTCTTCTTGTCCAAACTATTTATCGTCCATGTTTCACTTCCATACATGGCTACACTCCATACGAATACTTTCAGAAATGACTTCCTGACACTTAAATCAATACTGGATGTTAACAAATTTCTCTTCTTCAGAAACGCTTTCCCTGCCATTGCCAGCCTACATTTTATATCCTCTCTACTTCGACCATCATCAGTTATTTTGCTCCCCAAATAGCAAAACTCCTTTACTACTTTAAGTGCCTCATTTCCTAATCTAATTCCCTCAGCATCACCCGACTTAATTAGACTACATTCCATTATCCTTGTTTTGCTTTTGTTGATGTTCATCTTATATCCTCCTTTCAAGACACTGTCCATTCCATTCAACTGCTCTTCCAAGTCCTTTGCTGTCTCTGACAGAATTACAATGTCATCGGCGAACCTCAAAGTTTTTATTTCTTCTCCATGAATTTTAATACCTACTCCGAATTTTTCTTTTGTTTCCTTTACTGCTTGCTCAATATACAGATTGAACAACATCGGGGAGAGGCTACAACCCTGTCTTACTCCCTTCCCAACCACTGCTTCCCTTTCATGTCCCTCGACTCTTATAACTGCCATCTGGTTTCTGTACAAATTGTAAATAGCCTTTCGCTCCCTGTATTTTACCCCTGCCACCTTTACAATTTGAAAGAGCGTATTCCAGTCAACATTGTCAAAAGCTTTCTCTAAGTCTACAAATGCTAGAAACGTAGGTTTGCCTTTCCTTAATCTTTCTTCTAAGATAAGTCGTAAGGTCAGTATTGCCTCGCGTGTTCCAGTGTTTCTACGGAATCCAAACTGATCTTCCCCGAGGTTGGCTTCTACTAGTTTTTCCATTCGTCTGTAAAGAATTCGTGTTAGTATTTTGCAGCTGTGACTTATTAAGCTGATAGTTCGATAATTTTCACATCTGTCAACACCTGCTTTCTTTGGGATTGGAATTATTATATTCTTCTTGAAGTCTGAGGGTATTTCGCCTGTTTCATACATCTTGCTCACCAGATGGTAGAGTTTTGTCAGGACTGGCTCTCCCAAGGCCGTCAGTAGTTCCAATGGAATGTTGTCTACTCCCGGGGCCTTGTTTCGACTCAGGTCTTTCAGTGCTCTGTCAAACTCTTCACGCAGTATCATATCTCCCATTTCATCTTCATCTACATCCTCTTCCATTTCCATAATATTGTCCTCAAGTACATCGCCCTTGTATAGACCCTCTATATACTCCTTCCACCTTTCTGCTTTCCCTTCTTTCCTTAGAAATGGGTTGCCATCTGAGCTCTTGATATTCATACAAGTCGTTCTCTTATCTCCAAAGGTCTCTTTAATTTTCCTGTAGGCGGTATCTATCTTACCCCTAGTGAGATAGGCCTCTACATCCTTACATTTGTCCTCTAGCCATCCCTGCTTAGCCATTTTGCACTTCCTGTCGATCTCATTTTTGAGACGTTTGTATTCCTTTTTGCCTGTTTCACTTACTGCATTTTTATATTTTCTTCTTTCATCAATTAAATTCAATATTTCTTCTGTTACCCAAGGATTTCTACTAGATCTCGTCTTTTTACCTACTTGATCCTCTGCTGCCTTCACTACTTCATCCCTCAAAGCTACCCATTCTTCTTCTACTGTATTTATTTCCCCCATTCCTGTCAATTGCTCCCTTATGCTCTCCCTGAATCTCTGTACAACCTCTGGTTCTTTTAGTTTAAAATAACAAATTATAGGTGTACATAAACCACAGCTCGCCGATCGACAGGGCCAGACCGAAATCCAAAACCTCTCGGTTCAAATGTCGTAAAATCGGCGGGAGGACCGTTCGGTAACAAGTCTCAAAAGCTTACTGAATAGGATATTTCGATAAAGAACCGAAAATGACGTCACTACCGAGACTAACCTACTACACCGATCGGTATTAACGATACAGAATAGGGTCTCTGGATTCAGCACTCGTTGTCCAAGGCCAACTCCCTCAAGAGCCTACGGAATATCAGACCAGCTGTGTGGCTGGATTGAAGAGTTTTTAGCAAACAGAACACAGCATGTTGTTATCAATGGAGAGACGTCTACAGACGTTAAAGTAACCTCTGGCGTGCCACAGGGGAGTGTTATGGGACCATTGCTTTTCACAATATATATAAATGACCTAGTAGATAGTGTCGGAAGTTCCATGCGGCTTTTCGAGGATGATGCTGTAGTATACAGAGAAGTTGCAGCATTAGAAAATTGTAGCGAAATGCAGGAAGATCTGCAGCGGATAGGTACCTGGTGCAGGGAGTGGCAACTGACCCTTAACATAGACAAATGTAATGTATTGCGAATACATAGAAAGAAGGATCCTTTATTGTATGATTATATGATAGCGGAACAAACACTGGTAGCAGTTACTTCTGTAAAATATCTGGGAGTATGCGTGCGGAACGATTTGAAGTGGAATGATCATATAAAATTAATTGTTGGTAAGGCGGGTACCAGGTTGAGATTCATTGGGAGAGTCCTTAGAAAATGTAGTCCATCAACAAAGGAGGTGGCTTACAAAACACTCGTTCGACCTATACTTGAGTATTGCCCAACAGTGTGGGATCCGTACCAGATCGGGTTGACAGAGGAGATAGAGAAGATCCAAAGAAGAGCGGCGCGTTTCGTCACAGGGTTATTCGGTAAGCGTGATAGCGTTACGGAGATGTTTAACAGACTCAAGTGGCAGACTCTGCAAGAGAGGCGCTCTGCATCGCGGTGTAGCTTGCTGTCCAGGTTTCGAGAGGGTGCGTTTCTGGATGAGGTATCGAATATATTGCTTCCCCCTACTTATACCTCCCGAGGAGATCACGAATGTAAAATTAGAGAGATTCGAGCGCGCACGGAGGCTTACAGACAGTCATTCTTCCCGCGAACCATACGCGACTGGAACAGGAAAGGGAGGTAATGACAGTGGCACGTAAAGTGCCCTCCGCCACACACCGTTGGGTGGCTTGCGGAGTATAAATGTAGAATGTAGATGTAGAACTTCAAAGCCTACGCCACACGTGTGGCATATACACTGAGGTGGAAAAAGTCGTACGGTTGCGATATGCACATACGTAGATGGGGATAGTATCATGTACCCGAACATAAAAGGGCAGTGCGTTGGCAGAGCTGTCATTTGCACTCAGGTGATTCACGTGAAAAGGTTCCAGCCAGATGCAGTGAAAACTGCCAACCTGGACCTACGCGCAGTTGTTAGACACTGGACTCGCAATCGGGAGGACGACGGTTCAATCCCGCGTCCGGCCATCCTGATTTAGGTTTTCCGTGATTTCCCTAAATCGCTCCAGGCAAATGCCGGGATGGTTCCTTTCAAAGGGCACGGCCGACTTCCTTCCTCGTCCTTCCCTAATCCGATGAGACCGATGACCTCGCTGTCTGGTCTCCTTCCCCGAAACAACCAACCAACCTGGACCTACGTGTTAGGCGCCTCTAGCCACAGCAGGGGCAGCGGCGAGAGAGAAGTCGAGGTCGCCAAGCCAATGCGTACCAACAGTGATGTAAACGCCTTTTGTGAACAGAGATGGAGGCCATAAAAATTACCGGGTTTCCATGTTCACCATCGACCGGACGGTATCAAGGTAGCCATCGGGTGGTGTCATTCCTCTGCCTGCAGAGGAACAGAGATTCGAAACCGGATCTCCTGCTTACTAGGCAGTTCTGTTAGCCACAAAGCCACTTTGGCACAGCTGCCCACATAACTGCATGGCTTACCTCGGCAGGCCTCCCTCCTCGATCTAAATTCCCACCGCTGCCCCAGTCTACTTTAAATTCCTCCCTTAAACACGAACATAATTGCAGAGGCTCTCAACATTTCGGAATAGCGACAGTGAGAATTTGGATCGAGGAGGGATGAGTGCCAGGGTAATCCGTGCAATTCTGTGAACCTCTGTGCCAAGGTGGCTTTGTCGCTAATGCGTCTCCCTAGTAAGCACGGGACCCGGGTTTCATACCCGTCCTTGGTAGAAAATTTTCACTCACCGCTCCAGTCTATATACTTCTACATAAAATCATATCAGTATGAGACAAGTCATGTGACTGAAATTGTGTCGTTTCTTGAACCAGCATGTTTATTTCAACATTCTAGGTAATTAAGAGTTGCCCTTTCTTTCGTTTTTATGGTCAGATTGCCGTAGGCATTCCCGTCTTGCACGGTAGCGGCAGTCGTGTTCACAGGGTTGTACACTTTTTCTTTTTTAGTCCTCACTCTTCCGATTGGTTTCATACAGCCCGCCACGAATTCCTCTCCCCTACCTACCTCTTCATCACAGAGGTAGCACTTGCAACTTACGTCCTCAATTATCTGCCGGATGTGTTCCAATCTCTGTCTTCCCCTATAGTTTTTACCCTCTACATCTCTCTCTAGTACCATGGAAACATTCCGTGATGTCTTAACACGTGTCCTATCATCCTGTTCCTTCTCCTTGTCAGTGTTTTCCACATATTCCTTTCCTCTCCAATTCTGCGCAGAACCTCTTCGTTCCTTACCTTATCAGTCCCCCTAACTTTCGACATTCCTTTGTAACACCACATCTCAAATGCTTCGACTCTCTTCTGTTTCGGTTTTCCAACAGTCCACATCTCACTGCCATACAACGCTGTGCTCCAAACATACGTTCTCAGAAGTTTCTTCCTCATATTAAGGCCTATTTTTGATACTACTAGACTTCTATTGGCCAGAAATGCCCTTTTTGCCAGTGCTAGTCTACGTCCGTCAATGGTTATTTAGCTGGCTAGGAAGCTGAATTCCTTCACTTCATCTACTTCGTGACCCTCAATCCTGATGGCAAGTTTCTCGCTGTTCTCATTTTTTTACTTCTCATTACTTTCGTCTTTCTTAGATTTACTCTCATTCCAGAGTCTGTACTCATTAGACTGTTCATTCTTTTAGCAAATCATGCAATTCTTCTTCACTTTCACTCAAGATAGCATTGTCATCAGCGAATCGTATCATTGATATCCTTTCACCTCGATTTTAATTCCACTCCTGAGTCTTTATTTCCATCATTGCTTCTTCTATGTACAGATTGAACAATAGGAGCGAAAGACTTCATTCCTGTCTTACACCCTTTTTAAGCCGAGCATTTCGTTCATGGTCCTCCACTCTTATAATTCCCTCTTGACTCTTGTACATACTGTATTTTACCCGTCTCTCCCTAAAGCTTAGTTTTATTTTTCTCAAAATTTCAAACATCTTACACCATCTTACATTATAGAACGCCTTTTCCAGGCCAACAGATCCTATGAACGTGTCTTGATTTTTCTTTAGTCTTGCTTCCATTATCAACCACAAGGTCAGAATTGCTTCTCTGGTGCCTTTACCTAAAGACAAACTGATCGTCGTCTAACACATCCTCAATTTTCTTTTCCATTCTTCTGTATATTATTCGTGTCAGCAACTTGGATGCATGAGCTGTTGAGCTGATTGTGCGACAATTCTCACACTTGTCAGCTCTTGCAGTCTTTGGAATTGTGTGGATGATATTTTTTCGAAGGTCAGATGATATGGCGCCAGACTCATACATTCTACACACCAACTTGAATAGTCTGTTTGCCGGCCGGAGTGGCCGTGCGGTTCTAGGTGCTACAGTCTGGAGCCGAGCGACCGCTACGGTCGCAGGTTAGAATCCTGCCTCGGGCATGGATGTGTGTAATGTCCTTAGGTTAGTTAGGTTTAAGTAGTTCTAAGTTCGAGGTGACTGATGACCTCAAAAATTAAGTCGCATAGTGCTCAGAGCCATTTGAACCATATGAACCAATAGTCTGTTTGTTGCCATTTCCCCCAAAGATTTTAGAAATTCTGATTGAACGCTACCTATCCCTTCTGTCTTACTTGATCGTAAGTCCTCGGAAGCTCACTTAAATTCTGATTATAATACTGGATTCTCTAACTCTTCTAAGTCAACTCTTGCTCTATCACATCAGACAAATCTTCCCTGTCATAGATGCCTTCAGCGTACTCTTTACACGTATCCGCTCTCTCCTCTGCATTTAACAGTGGAATTCCCGTTGCACTCTTAATGTTACCACCCTTGCTTTTGATGTCACCGAAGGTTGTTTTGACTTAACTGTACGCTGAGTCTGTCGTTCCAATACTCATTTCTTTTTAGATTTCTTCACATTTTTCATGCAGCCATTTCATCTTAGATTCCCTGCAGTTCCTATTTATTTCTTTCCTCACCGACTTATACTTCTGTATTCCTGAATTTCCTTGAACATACTTGTACTTCCTTCTTTCGTCGATCAACTGAGGTATTTCATGTGTTACCCATGATTTCTTCGCAGTTACCTTCTTCGTACCTATGTTTTTCTTTCCAACTTCTGTGACTTCCCTTTTTAGAGATGTTCATTAATCTTCAGCTGTACTGACTACTGTGCTATTCCTTATTGGTACATCTATAGCCTTAGAGAACTTCAAGATTATGTTGTTATTCCTTAGTATTTCCGTATCCCACTTCTCTGCTTACTGATTCTTCCATACTAATGTCTTAAACTTCAGCCTACTCTTCATCACCACTATATTGTGATCTGAGTCTATATCTGCTCCTGGGTATGCCCTACAATCCAGTATCTGATTTCGGAATCTGACCATGATGTAATCTAACTGAAATCTTCCTGTGTCACCCGGCCTATTCCAAGTATACCTCCTGCTCTTGTGGTTTTTGAACAGATTATTCGCTATTACTAGCTGAAACTTGTTACAGAACTCAGTTATTCTTTTTCGTCTCTCATTCCCTGTCCCAAGCCCATATTCTCCTGTAACCTTATCTTGTAATCCTTCCCCTGAAACTGCATTTCAGCCCCCATGACTATTAGATTTTCATCTCCCTTTATGTACTGTAGTACCCTTTCAATATCCTCATATAGTTTCTTAATGTCTTCAGCTTGCGACGTGGGTATGTATACCTGAACTGTCGTTGTCGGTGATGGTTTGCTGTCGATACAGATAAGAAAAATCCTATCACTGAATTCACAGTACCTTACCTTCCATTCCATAACGAAGCCTACTCTCGTTATACATTTTCTGCTGCTGTTAATATCACCCTATACTCGTCTGACAGAAATCCTTGTCTTCTTTCCATTTCACTTCACTGATCCTTACTATATCTAGATTGAGCCTTTGCATTTCCCTTTTCAATTTTTCTACCTTCCCTACCATGTTCAAGCTTCTGACATGTCAAGCACAAAATCGTTCGTTATTGAATCTTTTTCTCATGATCACTTCCCCCTTGGCAGTCCCCTCCCAGAGGTCCGAAAGCAGGAGTACTTCTGAATCTTTTGACAATGTAGAGATCATCATGACACTTCTTCAATTACTGGCCACATGTCCTGTGGATACACGTTATGTGTCTTTAATGCAGTGGTTTTCATTGCCTTCTGCATTGTCATGCCGTAGATCATTGCTGATTCTTCCGCCTTCAGCGGCAGTTTCCCATCCCAAGGAGAGGAGAGTGCCCTGAACCTCAGTCCGCTCCTCCACTCTCTTTGACAAGCCCGTTGGCAGAATGGGGGTGACTTCTTATGCCGAAAGTCTTCGGCCGCCAATGCTACTGTCTCTATAAATACCGGTAATCGTTCATCGACCATGATTTTGCTAGCATCGCCGCCTTCTTTATCTGTTGAAGTTGAACCTTCAACAAAACACTTCATTCGGTCTCGTTTGACCGTGTCACAAAATTCTTTGCAGAAATCTGAAGATGATGGCTGGTTCAAATGGCTCTGAGCACTATGGAACTTAACTTATGAGGTCATCAGTCCCCTAGAACTTAGAACTACTTAAACCTAACTAACCTAAGGACATCACAAGCATCCATGCACGAGGCAGGATTCGAACCTGCGTCCGTAGCGGTCGCGCGATTCCAGACTGTAGCGCCTAGAGCCGCTCGGCCACTCTGGCCGGCTCTGGAGATGATGCCCTGATTCATGTGATAATGAAGGATTAGGAGCCATTGCAAACTGTCTTTGGCCGCCAATGCTGATTATCAGTCAGCATTATTAACCCGGGACCGATGACGTTTTGACTACTAATCAAAGACGCTACCCCTGGACCGTGAAACTCATGCGCTCCTGGTTTGAGAAATAATAGGGCATCCTATCGAACTTTGACTGTTCCTCTAAATGACGCCAACTTTTGCATACTTTTGAACCATGGGTGAGATGTAAACATCTCCGCAGTCTACTAGAAACTTGTGGACTCTCTTCACCGTCGAACTTCAACCTTTATCAAGAGTGGATGCGGTGTTACATGAACTCCAATGCATAAAACAGCTTTAAACGTCTGACTGGTAATGAGTTAACGTGCCGATAAGCTTATAAAGAAGATGAAGATGGTTGAAGACGGAAAACCCTAAGTAGCTTTGTTTCATTCGTTTCGGATTATTCACGCACAGACTGATGAAGAGTCAAAACCAAAACGGCTATCCCAAGTATAAGCTTCTCTCCTAAACTATAAATCGTACAATGACATTATTCTGTAGGTATCTTCGGTGGTATATGTGGATACAACAAGGGGCCTTCAATAAGTAACGCACCACTTTTTTATCTCGGCCAGTTTCGGTTAAAAAAGGCAAATTTTGTTGTGGGATTACGGTATATTGACAATTTTTACTTATGGACCGTCTGACAGCAACTGAATGAAACAAAATTGTGGCATCACGTTTCGCCTTTGTTTTCTGCAAGGCATCATCAGTGGCCTGGAATATGTACATATATTTCCTATTTAATTTACATTTTTGTCACTGTACCTATAGGTTATAAACAGTTCTGGTGGTTGGTATTTCCCATTAAGTAGTAATGTTTAGAACTGTACTTACAGGTTGCAGGGACAATTTCTTACATATTACGCTCCTGTTGCATTTTTTGTGTTGTTCTTCTTCTTATGAATGCCAATTTGTGGTTTTTCCCCACATTCCACAGCACTATGAACTGAATGCAATGTTTTGGTTTCTGTCGCCGACTGTCAAATGTTCCTGCCAAAGATCGAATGTTATTGCCAAACTTTCGAGTGTAATTATTGAAGTATCTGTGATCTGTTCGTGTATGCATTTGTGTGTGTGTGTGTGTGTGTGTGTGTGTGTGTGTGTGTGTGTGTGTGTGTGTTTTTGGTTTGATACAATTTTCTTGTGCTGTGTATGTGTGTGTGTGTTTTGGTGTGGCATAGATATTTTTTTTTGTGGACTGTGTGTGTGTTTCGGTGTGATACATTTTTTTTGTTTTGTTTTTTGGGCTGTGTGTGTGTGTGTGTGTGTGTGTGTGTGTGTGTGTGTGTGTGTTTGTGTGTGTGTCCAGAAGGTGAAGGGGGAAGAGTTTTTTTTTTGTTTTATCTTATCATTTCCTTTATTAAGTGTAGTAGGAAGCCTGTGCTGATGTGTGTTTGTTCATTTATCACATGTTTGTTTACTGCTATGGCTTTCTGGATGCGGAAGTTTTCTTGCGTTTGAATAAGAGGTTTGTCATGGTTGCTTATTCTCATTATTTTCATTTCTTGTTCCATGTTTGTAGGATGATGGTTATGGTGTTTTAAGTGTTCTGCAAATGTGGAATGGTTTGTTTCATACTTCCAACATCTGATATGTTCTTTGTATCGTGTTTCAAAATTGTTGTGGGACATCGTGGGATGTTCCCGTTTCAGCCCCTATAGTTTCATTAAGTTGCGTTAGATGACGGTTCTATACCTAGCCTCCAAAGTTGCTTATGTAATGGAGGTGCGTTCCAAGTAGAGAGCTGTCATTGAAGTTTCTACTGAGGGAAAACCATAGCATCGCAGACATCCGTAGGCGCTTGCAAAATGTCTACTGAAACCTGGCAGTGAACAAACGCAAGGTGACATTCAATAAAACTTTTCTGGGTTTGTGACCACATTGTCAATATATAAAACTACCGGCGTTTCGGTGTCTGTGAAGTGGGTTATCATCGCAGCAAGGTGACGCAAACTTGTCCGATCGCCGCCATGCCGGCCAGCCGAACGCAGCTGTGACTCCTGCGTTGTTGGAACGTGCGGACAGTCTCATTCGAGGTGATCGACGTATCATAATCAAACACCTCGCTCTTCAACTGGACGTCTTTGTTGGTAGTACTGACACACTCGTCCGCCAGTTGGATTACTCAAAGGTATGTGCCAAATGGGTTCCTCACCTGGAATTGCTTGCACGTTACGAGGCTGATCGTGAAAACTTGTTGTCGAATGTTAGCTGCGATGTCGAGCAGTATAATGGTACCATGCTGGTACTCATGCCCACCCAGTAAGGTGGTGTAAGGCCGTCGCATTGTATGGAGATTATGTAGAAAAATAGGGTTTTGTAACCAAAAGAGTAGGGAATAATATGCTGTAGTGGAATCATGAATAAAACCAACCTGCTCTCAGAAAATAGTTTGTTGCCTTACTTATTGAATGCCCTTCGTATGTCCAAAATGGCTGTCGACAAGATTTATTAGTATAAAAATGAATTAATTAAAACGTCATGCTTGATGAACTTTTAACACATGGGCAATGAACATTTCTTGACCGATAAACTGATTTCCTTCAAAAAAATTCTTGACCGATAAACTGATTTCCTTCAAAAAAAAAAAAAAAAAAAAAAATACGTAGAACGGGAACGGGTTTGAAATTATACATAAGTTTGTTAGAAGTCGCTACGTAGTCTTATTGCCAAACAGTGGGTGGATGTAATGTGAGTGATTTGATTTGCTCGTCGTGAATCGTGAATTACGCTGTTTGTAACTGTAATCTTGGTTAGCTGCGTTGAACCTTTAATGTAGGTTTATATCTGTTAAGTTAAGCAGTAAAGGAAACAAAAGAAAAATTCGGAGTAGGAATTAAAATCCATGGAGAAGAAATAAAAACTTTGAGGTTTGCCGATGACATTGTAATTCTGTCAGAGACAGCAAAGAACCTGGAAGAGTAGCTGAACGGAATGGACAGTGTCTTGAAAGGAGGATATAAGGTGAACATCAACAAAAGCAAAACGAGGATAATGGAATGTAGTCGAATCAAGTAGGGTGATGCTGAGGGTATTAGATTAGGAAATGAGACACTTAAAGTAGTAAAGGAGTTTTGCTATTTGGGGAGCAAAATAACTAATGATGGTCGAAGTAGAGAGAATATAAAATGTAGACTGGCAATGGGAAGGAAAGCGTTTCTGAAGAAGAGAAATTTGTTAACATTGAGTATAGATTTAAGTGTCAGGAAGTTGTTTCTGAAAGTATTTGTATGGAGTGTAGCCATGTATGGAAGTGAAACATGCACGATAAATAGTTTAGAGAAGAAGAGAATAGAAGCTTTCGAAATGTTGTGCCACAGAAGAATGCTGAAGATTAGATGGGTAGATCACATAACTAATGAGGAGGTGTTGAATAGGATTGGGGAGAAGAGGTGACACAACTTGACTAGATGAAGGAATCGGTTGGTAGGACATGTTCTGAGGCATCAAGGGATCATCAGTTTAGTATTGGAGGGCTGAGTGGAGGGTGAAAATCGTAGAGGGAGACCAAGAGATGAATACATTAAACAGATTCCGAAGGATGTAGGTTGCAGTAGGTACTGGGAGGTGAAGAAGCTTGCACAGGATAGAGTAGCATGGAGAGCTGCATCAAACCAGTCTCTGGACTGAAGACCACAACAAGAACATCTGTTAATGAATAAAATATGGCAGCATTTCAATTTTTTAATTCGGTCAGTTATCATTTACTAATAATAAAATTTTCGTTGCCCCTGGAAGCTGCCACACAGGCAGTCTGCAAATGGAACTGCGTGTCTGTTTAAGCCAGTTAGTAATGAATATCTCAAGCGTGAATAATTTTTTGTCCAGTGTGATTCCATTTTATTGCCAAAGGTAGAGGTTGTTGTGTCTAGACAAGACAGCCTAGACACAATGAGAGGAAGCCGAAAGGCACGCGCTTAAACTCACGCAGGCTGGCGTGAGGTCTGAAACAGGATACGTAATGAATGCTATAAAGAAAAGTACGTAGCTTCTGGAATACTTAACTTTAATCCACATTTGTAGAACATCGCTCTTGATGATACATTAATAGAATCTCAATATCAATTGAATACGGCGCCTTGCTAGGTCGTAGCAAATGTAGCTGAAGGCTATGCTAACTATCGTCTCGGCAAATGAGAGCGTATTGGTCAGTGAACTGTAGCTAGCTACGTCGGCTGTACAACTGGGGCGAGTGCTAGTAAGTCTCTCTAGACCTGCCGTGCGGTGGCGCTCGGTCTGCGATCACTGACAGTGGCGACACGCGGGTCCGACGTATACTAATGGACCGCGCCCGATTTAAAGGCTACCACCTAGCAAGTGTGGTGTCTGGCGGTGACATCGCTTTCAGGTTACAGTAGGCATATAAACTATTGCACATGACCAGATATTTCGTTCTTGTATCGTTAGATGGTGACAGACGGTGGCACACCATGATGAGCCCTATTTCTTCTGACACAAATATTCACCACGTTCGACTACACCCAGCACATACGTGAAGAGTGGCTTGTTGGCAGCTAGGTGCATTGCCTCTTATTCAAGCTGTTCATACCCCACCAATGGTGAGTGGCATTGTATATCACGATGCACCAGTTCCGGCAACTTTCCCTGCATCGTGCAGCCAATTGAGAATTTTCTGAGACGATGCTTGTCTCGGTGCCCTGCGACTTCCAACGAGACGGAGTGTACAGTATGTTAACTGTAAGTTGGACAACTACCAGAGCGATCTGCAGAGGATGCGCGCCGGGCCCCTACATAGAGAGGGCAATAACCCTTTTGCTTTCCTCAGTGCAGCCACATTTACCTGTGCTTCACGCTTATGCGAAAACACTAGTCACGCACTGAGGTAAAAATTGTTTAAATGTTGTTCGTGGTCGAAACTGAAATCTCCTAATGTATTAACATGTTTAATGATGATCACCCTTTACAAGTAAAGGACACTGTACAAAACAGAGTGAAGTACAACACAGTAGACAACAAGGGCAACTGAAAAGTACTGTCACCTAGGTAACATTAGCTCCAGTCAAAAATTAATGACTACCGCCCGTAACCCTCCGAGTTCTACCGACTTCTACCGATTCAAGAGTAGGGAACTGATGGACTCTGTGTGGGCCTGTGGAGTCTTAACCCCATCCGGTAATAATTCTACGGTATGGTAGCTCACCAATTATTATTCTTCAGCTGCATCACTGGCCACTAAAATTACACCATCAGAAAGCATGGAGGACTACGAAATGATACTTACTGAGCATGCGTAGCAAAGCAGAAAGATCAAATCTGTACTACACGGTGCTATCACGGTGGCAGCAACAGTGGCTCCAGTCCGCTTAGGCATCGAGACACGTATAGGCATCGAGACACGTATAGGCCCGTCATTCCAAGCTGCTTCAGATCCATGCCAGTTTTCGTCAGACGAAATGAAATTTCACGGACTGAGAGCTTATGCAGTGTTATTTCGGGGATTATAAAATCGAATGAAATTTGCAAAGAACTTGGCACTATGAGCCGACTTATCACTGTATGATTGCACCACCTCTGGCGGGATTCATGTATTGATTCGGTTGGGAAGGGTGTCCTAAACCTGTTGTGTCCTCTCCTGAAGCAAACTGGCCCACAACTGTTGTAAATGGTCCTTGATATCCTCGATACTAGGAGTGGGATGGAGTTAACGTCCCGGCTGGTGCCACACGTGTTCTATTGGAGACAAAACCTCGATTCGTTGCTGACCACAATGCGATGCCATTCATCAGTAATCCGTGAATTCCCCTGACTATGCCACTCCAGACGCAGCCGTTTGTGTTCTGGTGCTAATTGCAATTATACCAGACGGCCAAATAAAGACCCACAGTGATGTCCCTTTCAAACTTTGTGAGATGCTGATAACGCTGTCTCACAACAGTGTAGGGCAACTCCGTGACCATCATAGTAATCGCTCAACATCTGAAGCTGTTCGCGGCCCTCATATACCATTCCAGCTCTGATGAAACTAAAAATACCGAAGCATAGAAAATTTAATATCATTTAGATACCTGGCGATGGTGCGTAAGCGTCCGCACCTATTGGGTTGGTTCATAAGTTCGTAGCGATTGTCCCTAAGTTTAATAAACAAAACAGATACACATAACAGAAACTTTAATCATCAATAATATACACGGGATAGGCAAAATAATGTGAACAGTTGTAATAATGGTATGGCTGTGTTTGACGATCAACAACGCAAATAAGGCATGTGTCACACTGGACTGTGCGTGTTCTGTACGGACTAAGCATCAGCGCAGATTGTTCACGAGGTCGACGTGTTCCAAAGAGGGCAGAGGGCAAAAAATGGTTCAAATGGCTCTGAGCGCTATGGGACTTAACATCTATGGTCATCATGATTCACTATCATATAATTCTCTGATTCAAACGTACATTCTCAGAAATTTCCACATCCATTAAGGCCTACTAGTATAGCCTTTGGTCGAAATTAGCAGCTGTATGTATAAAGTAACACAAGTCAAATGTTTTATATAAACAATAGCAATTTATTTGAATGCTGGTTTCTAGTTCTTACTTGAACACTATGCTCTAACTGGAAGGTGACAGCTTGCATTTTGAGACATAAGGGCTTCGTTTGTTGGTTGTCTCGCAGTGGACGTATTTGGTGCATTATAGAGCAAATTAACATGCCATCCAGTACCTCCATTAGAAAACAATAATGGATATGTCAAAAGATCTAGGGACGAATCTAAAACCGAGACTTTTTTGACTGTACCAGAGTTTCTTACAAAGACACCTTGGCTCACCCTCTATTTGGTGAAAATAGGGGCCTCATCACTTTGAATTGCGTCATTGTAACGCCAGAGGTATAAATTTTTATTAACCGTATAACCATACAAATGTCTCTAGTTTCATTTTTGACTCTTCCACAGTAATTTTTCATCGCAGTAAAAGAATGCACAGAACGGTCAGCGCATTCTAATTCAGTAACGATGCATTAAAATATTGACAATCGGTACTTCAATTTTCGTGCTCACGTATTAATATTGTGATATTTGACATTAGTAAGTTTCTTTTGTTAAGGAATGCCCTCCTTGCCTCTTCTAGTCTGTTTCATATGTCCTCCTTGGTTCGTCCACCATGTGTCAGCAAGACTTCTTGTCATTGAAGGTACAAATATCATCAGCAGATCTTATCAGTGATATAATTTCGCTCTGAATTCCGATTCCGCAGTGGGAGCTAAAGACCGTATCCCCGTCTTACACCCATTCTAATCATACCATTCTTAGTGTTCTATTCTAATTTTTGCCGCTTGGTTCCTTTCAGTATTGTATATTACCCGTCTGTTCCTGAAACTTAGACCCATTCTTCTCTAGAATTTAGATCTTGTACTTTTTCTAGGTCGGCAAATCCTATGAACGTGTCTTGCTTCCGTGCCTTTGCCTGTCCTAAAGCCAAACTGACCGTCACGTAATACTCTCAATTTTCTTTTCCTTCTCCTGCATATTATTCATGCATGAGTGAGATGGTAAGATGACTGTGGAATACTTCTCGCACTTACCTGGCCTCACTATCTTCAGCATTCTGTGTATGTCATTTTCCGAAAGTCTGATGTTACTGCGTATGTCTTCAGACTCAAAGACTCGACGCTCAGCTTGAATAGTATTTTGGCTACCATTACACTCCAATTCTCTAGATTTTTTTTTCGTTTATTATTTTGTTTCTGCCTCTACTTTTTTCCCCTCTGCTAGTCCTTTCAGTGCCAAAATAACTATTCATAGATACCACATCTTATATCACAGAAACCTATCCATTCTCTGCCAAGTGCACTGAATAGATATCTTTCGTGGCCTGTTCTTCTTAATCCTTCTTCATTTCATACTACATGTATCCCCTTAATTTTTAACATCCTTCGACACCTTCACACTTCAAATGTTTCCAGTTTTTTTATTCTTCAGATTGCCGATAGCCCACGTTTCATTATCATTCGTTCCGCGCTCCAGACGTGATCGTTCCGTGTCTTCTTTCTCAACTCAGTGTCACTGTCTGATGATAGCAGAGGTCTTTTACGGAAGCAAGCTTTCTTCTCCTCTGCCTCTCAATGGATTGCACTTAATGACTTACCTGAGGGCTACGTCGCGCAACCAGTAATTTATATTGTAAAAAACCATTCAACAGCCAAGATCCCATACAATATTTCTTATCTAAGACAACCGGTTAGAACTGACTTTGTTCTCATCTTCAGGTCTTAGAATCTTTTCGTTGTAAAATATGCTCATTTTTCTCTGAACCTCACCCACACTATGTCAAGTGAATAAAAATCAGCACATTTTTATCCACTTGACATCTTGTGCGTGAGGTTCAGAGAAAAATGAACATACTTTACAACAAAAAGATTTTAAGACCTGAAGATGACAGCAAAGTCTGTTGAAACTGGTTGTCTTAAATAAAGAAATATTTTGTGTGATCTTGGCTGCTGAATGACCTTTTTTTTTCAATTAAAATAGATCGCCTTTCAGTACTCTCAAAATGAGAAGAGTCAACTAATTTATATTGATTTTCGATATAGAAACCTGATTTGACACAAGTGAAAAGCATGTTTTCCGCAATTAAGTGTTTTCGTGTAGAAGATCTCATCAAAGAAATGCTCACTGTGTAGCCATACACTCGAGTGTACCGTTCAAAATACGGCAGTGAGACTTCTTTTGCCCGTTAATGTTACAGACACACATAACTTAAGACATCCATTTTGAAACTAAAAAATTATACACCATCTACTTTCTAGACGTTTTACGTCCATTGCAGGACATCCATTCAAGGTCAGAGACATTCATATTTTTATTAACACGCAGTCATCCGGCTGTTTTGCTAACTTTTTGAGAACTTCATTTCTAGATTAGCTCTTCAACAATGAAACTAGCCACCGACAATAATAAAAGATGGAACATTGAAGGCTTTCCCGGCGAAAAAACTTGGGTTAATCTTCTCGAGTTCACAGCGGTGTCTTCGATACAGCATTTCGGTAGGCTAACAGGCCTCCATCTGCAGGTGAAACTCTGATGTTGCTGAGTTTGTCAACATTCAGCAACAGCTGCGTTTCTCTCAGTTTTTCGAGAATGAGAAAAAGCTGCGTCTCACCTGCAACTGACGGTCAACGTCATATGAAGATTCGGCTGCATGCCTAAGAACAGTACCAAATGTCCGATCACCTTCTCGTAGACGGCAGACGTACGTGCCAATCCCGAATATCTTAATCCTTGATCACTAATAACAGGTACTTCAGTTAGGCGCGATATAAACTTAATCGCTGTGGCAGAGTCCACAAGTTTATCAATACTGCTGCAATCGTACGATACGAGATTTGTTTCCTTTTCTTCTTCCTGTTAATGTGCATTAACTTGCATATCTGCAGCTAATTACCCTGCAGGGATATTTGGTCTAATTCATCTTTCTTTAGAATGCACCATCGTCAAGAAATATCTGACAGGACAACTCTCCCTGTCTGATCACTTAGACTACAGCCTTGAGAATTAAAAGATTACACAGGTTAGAAGTATTAAAAGTGAGTGCCTTGATATGACACAGGTAAATGGGACAAGCGATCTTATCAACTGAGGGCAAAGGGCGATGTTGAAGGTGACCCTTTAGTCTGATGGGGACGATATTCCGGCTGCTTGTTGGCGCCATTCGAGGGAAGTAGAATGAATGCCTGAATCGGCTTTCGCCACTTTCGTCCCCCGTCCCACGCCTATCATCATCAACAACAACAATAAGAAGAAGACAATGCACTGTACATACACTCAGTTAAGATACCTGATACCGATGGCGCCCAAGTGATGTCATCTAGAAAAGCTTATAATCTTTCTTGCCTTGAGCCACACAAGTAGGTAAACACACTAACGAAAGTATTCAGAATGAATGTTTGTCCCCTCAGAGGAAGCTGTTGCGAAACTTCCTAGCAGATTAAAGCTGTGTGCCGGAATTCGAATCTGAAATAGTTCAGTCGGTAGTGAGCCTTGTGTGTATCGTGTTGCCGCCATCATGTATTTTACACCTTGTTTTTAACGTACTTCCACCCACCACGTTGATTTTAATTATTACTGTCTCTGAGTTGCTGCTCTGCCTCACCGTGAGCGGCGTTATCAGGGCGTATTGGTATATCTCCTCTCGTAGTATCTTTGCTCGACTGCTATTACTTCCCAGTCGTTGTCTGTAGTATTCGAGTTCGGGTTCTTCGTGGTTCACCGGCCCAGGAAGTGAAAGTTGATTAGTAGTTTCAACTACCCAAGCCGCGTCCATTCATGTTGTGGTGGTTCGTTTCGGTGGTTTGCTGTTGTGGAGGGTTTCCTGTGAGCAACACCGAGTGTTTCTACTGCTGAAATTTAGCCGCCACGCGGTGCAATTAACTATTTTGGTTAACTACAATTCGAGTACAACAGTGGAATTTTCTGCCTAGCGGCCGTGGATACATGCCCTGGCCACTAACGCAATTTCAGGCAGCGTCCTTTCCTCACCTGTTGTCACTGTCCAACATGGTGTAATTTTGACAGCTGATACATACTTCATTGTGGATTATCACTTTGGTAACCTTTTCTGTTTGAGTTCTCGTGTACTGATTGATGGGAAGCAGGTCATTGTTTCGGTCGGTCCGTGACTGTCCCCTGGTTGGGTTCCAACGGATCAAATGTACTTGGGCTCAGCACCTGTCTCGCCTAAGTGAACAAGGGCAGACCGATCTCCCCGGAGGCTTCTGAGTGCCACCGGTGTTTAATTATCTGTTTCCAGCTACTTAAAATTCAAGACTTATGGCTATTTTTTCTTTTTCTTAAAAAATTTGCAAAATTAATTCTTTAATTTATCTTTCAAGCTTAAACATTGCGGCCTTCTGCTTTTAAAAGATTATGGTGATATTTTTTAAAATTTTGAAGCTTAATTGTGGCCTTCAGCCATTGCTGTTGCACCTTGCATGTGTTTGTTCTATCTGCTTTGCTGTGATGGTTTTTTTAATTATTTTATTGCTATCTTAATTGGATTTTTATCTTGTTGATTTGTTAAGATTTCTTGTTTGGAGGCCTTCAGCCGTGAAAGAGTTGCATTCGGTAAAGGTCCGGCTATGTGCCGCTTTGGTTGTAAAAGTTTTATTAAATTACAATAAATTACAATTAGAAGGTGAAACTGACCCCAACCTTATTTGGCCCTTTCCACAATCCTAATTACCTGTTCTGCCCAGCGGGTTTAGCGGACGTATCAGGAAGCAAAACTGAAACCTCGTCACAGATTAAAATTGTCTTTCGAACCAAGTCTCGAACCTGAAAGCTTTACGTTTAGCGGCAAATGATCTGCCGTCTGAGCTACCAAAGGACGGCTCACAGCCGATCCTCGCTGCTTTGCTTCGGCCAGTACCTCATCTCCCCCCTCACTCCGCAGCGGAGTGTGGGCTGGTTTGACACTCCCTGGCAGATTAAAACTGTGCGCCCGATCGTGACTGGAACATGCGATTTTTGCCTTTCGAGGGAGAGTGCCCTACCGACTGAACTATCCAAGCACGACTCACGACCTGCCGGAGTATGCCTGTGAAGGGGGGACATGAGTCGTGCTAGGAAAGCCCAGTAGGTAGGGCACTTGCCCGTTAAGGGGAAGGTCCCAGGATGGAGTCACAGGACTGTAACGGTTTTAATCTACGAGGAAGCTTCGAATTAGCGCACAGTACAAAGCCAAAAACAATCCCCTGAGCTGTTCTCCGACATTTTACACGGTACTAAAATGTAGACTTTCACGGCCGGAAATGTCACGTCCATTTTAATTATCCGGGCTGTTATGTCGTGGTCGGTTGATGAATTCTGTGTCAATTCCCAACGTTTCGTCCCCGTCTGCGTGGTACATCTTCAAGGGGGTCTGTAGCTCGATGGAAGGTACAACACATCCACTGGCTCGCTACTGACTGCCGCTAAATTCCGTGTCCGCGCGCTCCCGCGCCGAGGCGTGACGTCACGTGTTTTGAAAACGTCAGTGCAATTGGCCGCTGTCCGCTGCCGTCGATCGCCGTTGCCATCACCCAGTGGTGGACGGGTGGTACACATCGACTTCAAAACCGGCATCCATATACCATTTAATTTCACACCCTCGTCCTTTCGATTGAAATTATTAGGGTGTTTGGCGATTTCGATTGCCTCCATGTAAAGCCTTTCGCAATATACGCTTGTGGCCGCTAGTACTTGCGTCTCCTCGAAACGAATATGAAGGTTACCTGGCTGGAAAGCGTGCTCCGCAACAGCTGATCGTTCCGTTTCTCCTCTTCTACAATTGCCCTTGTGCTCTTCCAAACGTTTTGAAACCGTTCTTTTAGTGGTACCCACATAAACATCTCCACAGCTGCATGGGATCTCATGCACTCCAGCTCTTTCCAATGGTTTGCGAGCGCCTTTGGCAGGCTTAAGGTATTCCTGTATCTTCCTGGTGGGCTTGTAAATTACGGTAATATTCCGCTTCGTCAAGATCCTCCCTATTCTTTCCGTTACATTTTTAACAAACGGCAGGAAAACCTTAGATTTTACAGTAGCCTGTACGTCACTATAGTTTCTGCGTGGCTGTCTCGACTCACGTTTTATTTCGTCGGACGAATATCCGTTCTTCATTAGTGCGTTGTGGAGATGTTCCATCTCAGCGTCGAACAAAGTTTAGCGGCAGTCAGTAGCGAGCCAGTGGGTGTGTTGGACCTTCCATCGAGGTACAGACCACCTTGAAGATGTCCCCACGTTGGGAATTGACACAGAATTCATCAATCGAACACGGCATAACAGCCCGGATAATTATAATGGACATTTTGCACAGTACCATTCCTGTTAGAAATGAGACATCCGCTAGATGAACAGGAGAATTTATGTGACTTTTGGGTAAGAGGGGCAAGGAAGGTTACTTAGCGAAGGAAGAAAGCACATTGATTACTGTTTTAAGAAGGGCCATGGATCATATGCAGATAATTGCAAACGCAGCTCACACCTTGAGAGACAGACCGCCAAAGACGAAGTCGTCCAAGTTGACGCAGTGTTCCTTCTGAAGGGTTTAGGTACAACTCCACACTGTCATTTAGTGAACAAAATAAAAGATAATCTTATTTCCGATCGAGTTTGTGACAGGATTCAGAACTTACTATATGATAGAACTCAATACTTTATTCTTAACGGGACGAAATCGACAAATGTAATTTCTGGAGTATCCCAAGGAACGTTTATAGGTATGTTACTGTATACAATACATATACACTGATAAGCGGAAACATCACGACCACTGCCCACCACCACGTTTGACACGGGCACGTGACGCGATAACAGAAGATGTAAGTGGAGCTAGCGAAGATATCGGTTGAAAATGGGCAAATACATTGAGATAAGTGACTCTGACAAGGGGCAGATTATTCGAAAGCGGCGAAGATGGTCGAATGGTCACGTGGGATTCGGTGGATTGTCTCCTCTGTAAACTAGCATCTCTGCCGAAAGAGCGCAATGCTGGTGCACGCACAAGTGTTTCGGAGCACACCGTTCATCATACCGGTTAGTCGTGTGGTCTGACGCACTGCTTTCCGGGATCCGCCTGCGAATTAGTGTCGAGGACAGGTGTGCCGGCCAGTCTGTGGATGGTTTTTAAGGCGGTTTTCCATCTGCCTCGGCGAACGCGGGCTGGTTCCCCTTATTTATTTATTTATTTATTTACATGTCAAGTTCCATAGGACCAAATTGAGAAGCAAATCTCCAAGGTCATGAAGCGTGTCAGTACATGAACTTACAACATAAAAGTAATAACAGATAAAAATAAATGTTCATGAACCTGAAAGAAAATCAGTCCATAAGTTTAAGCAAACGCTATTAGCAATACAATGAGAATCAGCTTAATTTTTGAAGGAACTAATCGACAGAATAGAAGCAGTGACCCATGAGGAAACTCTTCAGTTTCAATTTGAAAGCGCGTGGATTACTGCTAAGATTTTTTAATTCGAGTGGCAGCTTATTGAAAATGGATGCAGCAGTATACTGCACATCTTTTTGCACAAGAGTTGAGGAAGTCCGATCCAAATGGAGGTTTGATTTCTGCCGAGTATTAACCGAGTGAAAGCTGCTTATTGTTGGAAATAAACTAATATTGGTAACAAGAAACGACAATAAGGAGTATACATATTGAGAGGCCAATGTCAAAATACCCAGACTCGTGAAGAGAGGTCGACAAGAGGTTCGTGAACTCACACCACTTATTGCCGGAACCGCCTGTTTCTGAGCCAAAATATCCTTCTAGAATGGGAAGAGTTACCCCAAAACATAATACCATACGACATAAGTGAATGAAAATAAGCAAAGTAGACTAATTTACGTATCGAAGTATCACTCACTTTCGATACCGTTCGAATAGTGAAACTGGCAGTATTAAGTCTTTGAATAAGATCCTGAACGTGGGCTTTCCACGACAGCTTACTATCTATCTCAACACCTAGGAATTTGAACTGTTCAGTTTCACTAATCATATGCGCGTTCTGTGAGATTACTCCGCCTCAGTTACACTATGCCGGCGATTGCTGCGCAACACTTTCTCCACGTACGCGTACATCATAATTACTCTACCACGCAAACATTGGGACTACACTCGTCTTGTGTGAGACGTTCCCGGGGGCGGGGGATCAACTGGGGGCCGAACCGCACAATAACAAATAACACTGGGTTCGGTGTGGGGTGGCGGTTCGGTGAGTGTACTGCTGTAGCCTGTTGTGGGGTTGTGTACCACTGCGGGCTATGGCGGGAACGAAGGCTCTCCGTCGTTCCTAGATCCCCAGTTCCATACAATACAACACGATGATAGGCGGTGGCTGTGAACGAAGTAGGCGCTACGACCCCATGAATGCTAAGTTAGCGTTTTAATCTATCAGGAAGTTTCAAATATAACATATTCTACGTAAATAAAAAGCACAGTCAACTGTATGATTATGCTATTGGCAATAAACTACAGAAGACAGTAACTACAGTGGGATACCCAAGAGTTAGCGTCCGAAGCGACCTAAGGTGGCATGACCACATAAAAGAAATAGTAAGAAGAATAGATGGTAACCTGAGACTCCTGATAGAATCATAAGAAAATGCTATTCATCCACGACAAAAGTGGCTTACAAAACACTTATTCGACCGATTCTTAAGTACAGTTTGTAAGTCTGGAAACTTACCAAACTGGATTAGTAGAGCAGGTCGAGAAGATGGAACGAAGAGCGGCGCGTTTCGTCACGGCAGTTAAGATGGCGTGAGAGCTATATTAACTCCAGTAACAACCGCTACGAGGGAGGCTCGTTCACAACGGAGAAGTTTACAGTTAAAATTCGGACACTGTACATTCCAAGAAGTATAGGGCAATACAATATACATTGCTGACAAAAATGTGAAGCACCCAGAAGACACGGTCAGATGTCAATGTGACTTCGTACATGTACACAACATTTCTGGATACGCAAGTGATTAGAACTGGAATTCTCTGTGACAGGTAGAACGACCACTAGAGTGCATTAGTGTTGTCTGTGTCTGATGTTGTTACTGGACTTAGTGGGGTATATATCGGGACTGAACAACATAGGATCTTGGTGCGTTGAGTGATCAGTCTGAAGGCCACAGAGGGGCTTTGTGTGAGACAGCGTTATCAGTAGGTGGAAGGGGCCTCATTGTGGGCCTCCATTTGGCAATGATGGAATCATCCAGTACACAGATTCTTGGAGTATTCGGATGTGTCAGTGACCTTATGTTGGATTGCATGGGAACTTGATAGCTGGGATATTTGTCAAGGTTCCAGTCAAGCACATCTGACCACCACAGGGGAGGATCGCCGTATTGTGCTCCAAGCACACAGTAACCCTTCCACATCTCTGCCTGACCATGAAGAACGTGTAATGCACCCCTTCAACACTCTGTGCAATTCCACTCTGTCGATTGGAGACTGTCTGCAGGCAGGTTAGGGAATTGCCGGCTCAGGAGCAGGCTGCCATCAACATTACAACACGAATGAAGTGGTGTCTAATCGCGAAGTACGGATTGCTGATGAGAGGCGTCGCATTGTGTTCAGCGATGAATCGTGGTTCGGCACCGCCCCGAACGACCATCGTCGGCCTATGTGGTGACGAGCTCAGTCAGGTCACATTCATCCAGTGTCTGGAGTGACACAGAGCTGTTACTCTTGGCATCACGGTGTGGGAAGCCACCGGTGGGACTTCAGACCATGGCTGGCAGTGACTGAGGGAACTGATGGTGAGCCGTGGTAAAATCTGCTGTTTTGAAGAGCGCGCCGCAGCGCGTAGTGTGAAGCAGTCGCTCTCCGTTTCTGGTGGTGGCGCCGTTGTGGCAGTCGTAGCTTTGGTGTCTCCCTCTGGTGGGAAAGGGGAAAGGTTGCCTGTTCACGTGCATTTAAGGGGCGGTATGAACTCGCCACGAGTGGCAGTTGGTCAGTCGGAGTGAGGCTGGGCCAGTCTCGCGTCACCAGTTGCTGGTCTGGCTCTCGTTCGCATTTGTGCGGAAGTTAGTGGCTGTCTGTCGTCGGAGTGCTAGTATGTCTGTCGTTTGGATCAAACTCCAAACCCAAAAAATTAGAATCTTGCCACTCCGCCAGTAACAGAACTCAGCTAGTGGTCGCCCGGTCGGGGCTGAGTTCCTGCATCTGAGCCTGCGCCTTAGGCCGCCAGTCTGCTCGAGTTTGCTCAGGCAACGGTCATTGGCCTTTGGATCGATCGGTTGGTCGGTCGCGCACTGAGACACAAGATGATTTGTCCGTCTTGAGCGTCGGCGCATGTGAGGTCGCCACGTGAGTCCAGTGGGCCGCGGCGTATGGCGAGGGGCAGTTACTTCGCGGTCGACACGAGAGCAACAGGAGTCAACCCACGACATCAGTCTGGCCGGTGCGAGCTGCGACGCCGTGAGATGGAAGATCGGCGTGCCTTCCTGCGTCCGTTGAAGCGGCTGGCAGCGGACGGTTCGGGAGAAAGTTGGGGGTGCTGCGCCTGGTCTTCGCCAGAAATCGCAGTTTATTAGAAGTTAAGTGATTGGAGATACGTTGTTTCATTTACTTGTTAAATTTTACTTGTTTTCGTGGTGAGGTCACCAGCCGCTTTGTTTTGGGGTCGTCCCACCATTCTTCTCCGTTTGCCCACCCGCGGGAAGGTGGTTATTTGTGAATTGGGTGGTCGTTTTTCCCTTGTGGAGTGCCCGTAGTAGAGCAATCTGCGGTTCGGGTTGTTCAGTAATCTCCCTGTCAAGCTGCCATACGTTAATAGCTGCCTCTGTCATGTTTGTCGGATTCGGTGTTAACGAATTTATTCCTTAAGATGTAAAGGCCGAATTCCTGAAATATGTTTTTATCTTGCCTATCATCTTGAGAGGCGGTATATGTGTAATGTAGAACATGTTTGTACATTTTATGTAAGACTGCATTTATGGGTTTTTATTTAAATGGTCATTTTAGTATATAAAGTTGCCACCCTTCCACCGTACGAGTTTTCTTTTAAAAACAAAAGCAAAAAATGGTTCAAATGGCTCTGAGCACTATGCGACTCAACTTCTGAGGTCATCAGTCGCCTAAAACTTAGAACTAATTAAACCCAACTAACCTAAGGACGTCACACACATCCATGCCCGAGGCAGGATTCATACCTGCTACCGTAGCGGTCCCTCGATTCCAGACTATAGCGCCCAGAACCGCACGGCCACTCCGGCTGGCTTTTAAAAACAATTTGCACTTTCAGTGGCAAGTAATTTTTTTTTAATGTGAGTGTTTTGTACCGTTTCCATCCCTCCTACGGGGTGCATAGTTTATGTGTTTGTGTTAGTTGTTAAAATTTTTTAGTTTAAAGTAATCTGGTGTGTTGCAGATTTGCACAAGTGTAGTCTTTCAGATGTTGTTGTGAGCGGTCGTGACTACCGCCGTGCCAGAAGGAAGCGGCAAGGTTCTCAGCCCGAAAGCTCATACAATAAAAAAAAATGTTATTTCTGCCTCTGTAACTTGATATTTAGAGAGTGCTTTCTGATTATAATTTTTAAATCTGTTTTTTTTAAAGAAAGGGTTTTTAGGAATAAAATTTCCATTTGTTGAAAGAAATTTGTTTTCATCAGTTACCCACTGGCAACTACTTCCACGCTCACATAGTGTGATTAAATGTGTTAATCTTCTTGATGAATCGCTAGTAAATAAAGTAAATTCTTTAAGAAAAGATTTTGAAAGTAAATTCACGGTTCAAATGGTACAGTGGTATGTCATGAATATCTGAACCCTCATGTGTTACCCCTCATATAGCAGTGTTGTGATGCCACTTTTCAACTTGATGATACACGTGTACAACTGGACCACGTCTGTGTGAACCATCTGTGTGATGTTGAGGTACTCCCTTGGCACTATGCCCCAGTATAACCCAAAGGTTATAACAGTTGTGGGCCAGATTGCATCACAAGAGGATACAATAGCTTTTGGACGCTTTTCCCAGCCGTATCATTGCATACATCCAGGCCGGAGGGGGTGCAATGTGATACTGATAAGTGGGCTCATACTGTCAAGTTTTTTGTAAATTTGACTCGGTGGCGTAATCACTGAAATAACAATACATGCCATCCCAGATGGTGAAGTTCGTTTCAACATCCCCTTCTGGTTGCTGACCTCTTTTTGTCAGACGGTGTATTACTCCCTGCAATTTACATCCTGCGAAATGACCACAGCGAGAAAATGAAATAAACTATTCATGTGGAGGTTTATAGACAGTAGCCCTCCCCATAGTCTTTCAACAGATATGCAGTTAAGTTCTGGTGTAGATAACGATCTTATCTCAAGGTCACTGATAGGATAAGGTAGGTGTCAGGTTACACATCCAGTGTCAGATTACACTTGAGGCAACTGGGAAAGTTATAGGGGAAACCCCATTCTACCCACACACTTGTATGTGGTACATTCAAGGTGACCCCTCCGCCTCCACTCTCCTCCACCCCACCCCCAGCGTGCCCCCACACCCGAGGCATTGTTGGTACTGGTGCCAAACTGGTCATTACTGGTTCAATCAACTTATTAATCGGTTATTACTGGTTCAATCTACTGATTAGACATCCAGAAACCCTACCCATGCACTGTTATATGGTACATTCGAGGTCATCCCTAACCTCCTTCACCTGGATCAAAAGATCCTCCCTACCCCTCATCCTTTGTAAATAGAGAAATTGTATGGGCGACGTTTGATTTTGCACCCCATTGTGAAATTATCATCATTATGCATCAGCAGCCAGCCACCACCCCCAGGCAGAATAAGAAGTCAGGTAATTCCAATTAACCCCTACCTCTCATAATTAATTGAGTTTAGTTATGTCATGTTCTGTACATCATTTGCACGATTATTTTAAAGATATGATGTGGAACAAGTTAGATTACAAGATACAAACATGAATAGTGCTAATATTAATATTACTGGAATTTTTAGTTCTACGCAGGCAACTACATTAGAGGTATTTTTTTTTTTTTTTTTTTTTACAAGTTCTAAAACATACTCGTCCATGGAATAGAAGGAGTTGTCCAAAAGAAATGTTTTTAAGACAGATTTAAAACTTGTTATTTACAATCTTTTAAAAACGTTAAACAAATACCATAACATAAGATTCAAACAAATAAACTCTAGCTACATATCAAATCTACATTAACCCAACATTACTAGTGAGTGTTACGTCGTAGTGTACGTTTTAAAGTCACATTGTCCTATAGGAAGAAATTTGGTAAAATAATGAAATCATAACTTATTCTGTAAAATCTCGGTAAAGATGAACAAATTTGTGATGTAAGACATTTCGACAATTTACTGTACGACTGTGATGCAGTTGAGTCATTATAATTTAACGACAACACAGAACGTCCTGCAATATCTCAATAAATATTAACAAAATTGTATCGTAAAAACCTTTGACATTACAAAGCGTATAAATAAATGACATGTAGTACTCTGACCACCCACTACAATTTTACTAATTTCCTCCCACTTTCCACGATTGTCAAATGAAACGGTATTAAAACGCACATACATCTTGTAGAGTAAACAAACTTATTAAAAGGCTAATTTCGAGATACCTATAATGTTCTAATCAGTATTTTCGGTACAGTTTTCATAATGGAACTTATAGTGTCGTAATCATGCGGAATTGTGGATGTTAGAGGCAGAAAAAATTGACATAAGCTATAAAGCCTAAACTGCATGACTATAAGAAGAATTTAGTAGTTATAATTAAAAAATGGCCAGGAGCGAGCAGGATTCGTGCACTGAGGCCTCCGTACAAACTTAATTATGTATTCAGACAGTTTATCCGCTCCGTGAACCGAGAATCTCGACCATTTTTCCTGTTATACTGACAGAATACTGGTCCTAAAAATTCCAAGCTTTTCGAGAATGTCTTACTTTCAATAATATAAATGTGGCAAAGTCATGCAGGAGGCAGGCGACCATTTCTATGTTCAAATTTTCAATTCTGTGTGAATTCTTAAGGGACCGAAACTGCTGAGGTCATCGGTCCCTAAGCCTACACACTTCTTAACCTAAATTAAACTAACTTACGCTAAGGGCAACACACACACACACACACACACACACACACCCATGTCCGAGGGAGGACTCGAACCTCCGACAGGGGCAGCCGCCCCAACCATGGCAAGAAGCCTAAGACCACGCGGCTACCCCGCGCGGCGACCATATTTATAATAATCAGTAGTATCCAATTCAGGGTGACCATTTCACAATGGTAAAAGTCGAACATCAGGCAAGGAATGACTTTAATGCTCATATGACGCGTTTCAGTATTTATCCATCGTCAGATATCCAGGAGCGATTACTGCAACAAAGTCATTCTTTGCCTGACGTTTGACTTTTCCCATGGTAAAGCAGTCAGCCTGAATGCAGAACCACTGGTCGCTTTTATTTCAAATTTGACAATTTTGGGATTTTTTTTCCTTTACTTGAAATGTGAAACCTTACTCCTTGCTTAATTTCATCATTGTAGATCGACAGAAAATACTCTGTAGGTTTTGATGAGTTAGTTTGTGAGTATCAAATTATGTGACATAAATAGCCGTATTTAGAAGATTTCATTCTTTACACCAACGAGGGACGTAAGCCTTAGTATGTGACATTAATTTCAACTTGATAGGACGATAATCCCAAAAGTAAGGTCTCCTATTTTTTTATATGTACATAGACCTGTTTATTTCTACAATTGTTTACATCAGTTTGCAGTTTGAACATTTAGCTATTTTTCGACATAATCACCATTTCTGTCGATGCATTTTTGTAGACGCTGTGGCAGTTTTTGTATGCCTATGTCATACCAGCTCGCCGCCAGCTCCACGGCTTTGGCGAAGAAGGATGCCGCCATTGGCGTGATTGTTGCTTGGTCTCAGGTGTAAAGTGGTATACCCAGGTTTCGTCCCTCGTGACAATTGAGTCCAGAAAGTTGTCCTATTCGGCTGCGAGGCGGTGAAGAAATGCGCGAGCAGCATCAACTCGTTGACGCATGTGGTCCTCAGTCAGCAGGCGTGGAACCCATCTTGCGCACACCTTCCGGTAGTTCAATGTTTCCGTTAAAATTCTGTGAGCGGTGCTTCGGGAAACCTCAGGAACCAACGTGTAGAGATCATCCAGGCTGATCTGCCGATCTTCACGCATGCTTTGCTCAGCCTTCAAGACTGTCTTCTCAGAAATTGATGGTCTCACGCTCCTTTGTTCGACGTGAATTTCGGTCCGACCAGCTGCAAACTCTCCACACCACTTACGAACATTTTTGACATCCATACACTTCCGTCAATTGGCGATGGATTTCAGTCGGCGCAGTGCCCTTTGCGTTCAAAAACCGAACAACTGCGCGCAATTCGCACTTGGCGGTAACATCCAACGGGAGCTCCATTCTCAACGGCTTCGAAGCCAAGACTGAGCGCCTCAGCGCAGTGTCCGCATGTTTACACACAGCGCGTGAACCACTCTTCAGAACAGTGTGACCAACTGCCACACAAACAGAGTTCTGTACTTTTTTTTAAAATAGGAGAACTTACTTTTGGGATTACCCTCGTACGTCTAACCGTTCCTAAGAAAAAGATGTCTTAAGACAGGGACGAATAGACAGTCAAGTAAGCAACGGCAAAAAAATTTTTTTTTACGTTTGATATAATTACAGCCGCGTGGGATTAGCCGAGCGGTCTCAGGCGCTGCAGTCATGGACTGTGCGGCTGGTCCGGGAGGAGGTTCGAGTCCTCCCTCGGGCACGGGTGTGTGTGTTTGTTCTTAGGATAATTTAGGTTAAGTAGTGTGTAAGCTTCGGGACTGATGACCTTGGCAGTTAAGTCCCGTAAGATTTCACACACATTTGAACATTTTTTGATATAATTACAAATTTACAATTTTCCGTTTCTTTTCTTTGGTTCTTCGGTGAAACCTTAGTTTCTGCCAAATTTCATGATTCTAGCCCAACGGGAAGTCCACTGTAGGTTTCGATGAGTGAGTTTACGAGTGACGTATATTTTGGCTGCATTGACTTAGAAGTTTCAACATTTTTCACCGCTAAGGGATCAAAGACTTCAATACGTGACACAAATTTCAACTTCGTAAGAAAAAGTATTTTTAACAATTGGACAGACAGACGGACAACAAAGCAATCCTGTAAGGGACATTTGTACCGGTTGAGACACGAAACCATAAAAAAAGAGGAGAGGTCAAGTTCTGATATACGTGGATAGTACCGAACCATCATTTTAATAAGTCATGGTTGAAACATACTGCAGTACTTAAACGTATTATTGACGAACAGGAAAAATTTGTAAAGCTGACCTCAGTGAACTTCAGTTTTGGTTCCGGAGAAAGGTGGGAAAATGCGAGGCAGCACTCATCCTACGACTTATCTTAGATAAGATTTTGAAGAAAGGTCAATTTACAAAATTTGCAGATTGAGAAAAAGTGTAGACAATGTTGACTCGAATAAATTGTTCGAAATTTTTAAGTTAGTAGGGATAAAAATACAGGGACTGAAAGCTTATATATAGCTTGTACAGAACCTACGCTGCCGTTATAAGAGTTTTAGGATGTAACATGTGCCATTTGTTGAGAAGAGAGTGAGGGGATTGGACCGTATCCCTTATGTTATTCAATCCTTACAGTGCGAAACCATTTAAGGAAATTAAGGAGAAATTTTAAAAGAGAGTGAAGGTTGAAGGAAAACAGATAATAACTTTGAGGTTTACTGATGATGTTGTAATACTGTCCGGGACGGCAAAGGACTTAGAACAGCAGTTCAAAAGAATTGATAGTGTCTTGAAAAGAGATTATGAGAAGAACATAACAATTTAAAACAAGAGTAATGGATTGTAGTCGAATTAAATTAGGCGTTATTGAAGGAATTAGAATAGGGAAACGTCAAACTAAAAGCATTTAGTGAGTTTGTTGTTTGGGCAGAAAAATAACTGATGATTGAAAAACTGACGTAGGAGAAAAAAATCCGCTATCATTGGTTTTAAAACAGATTTACTATGTGTCATTATTTTTTAAAAAATGACCAGCTTTAGTTGGAGGTAAACCAGATCTGAGGATGACTGATGTCGATCTTACAGTCAAGAACGGTAATGGATACAATGGGCATCATACAGCCAACCATTTGTACGTCAAAAGTTTATTCAAACCTTTACATAGGTTTCGACAGGTATCAACATGTCTTCCTAAGAAGGAGAAATAACACCTAAAAATAGAATATATTACAACCAGTACATGATATTGATATATGTAGCAAAAAGAAACATCAAAAATTACATACAGTGGAAATATAAAATAAAGTTACATGTTACGTATTGTGTGAAAAGAGATTATGCCATAAGTCTTAGTCACCAGTAAAATGATCTATGCTATGGCCTAGCCATATGGCTTAGTCAGCAGTAAAAATGATCCACGTAACCACGTAAAATCTAAGGCAGACGTGCATCATACACACACCCACACACACACACACACACACACATACACACAGCCACAACTAACAGAACAGAAGGGACAAGCCAGCAGGGAACTTACGCCCAGGTGGCTCTCACAAAGATGTGGTGCCAACCACAAAAGACAGTGCCATGCTAATAAAATTAGATTAAAGTAAGGTCACAGGAACATTGACACAATAAAAACTACAAGGAAAGCAAATAAACCTATGCAACTGGTTAACAAAATTACAACGGTCAATAAAGTGGATGGTAACAGATTGCACCTTTGAGAAAACTAGCATCTCGAAACAGCGTGGAAGCCAGATACAGTTGCTATGTCAAGTTAAGAACAGGCCGAAACCTACCGAAAAAGTTTCTGTTTTAAAGTTGTAATTGATCATTAATGACAAAGCCCCTATGTTTGAAATTGTGCTTAAAAATTTGAAATTCCTACAACAAGTCCAATCTAAAACCTTTCTCGTCCTTAGATTCAGCTTGGTCCTGCTGGAAGAATTTCAGATTTTTAAGCACAATTTCAATTACAGGGGCTTTATCCTTAACTAAGGCAGACGTTAACTATTAAACAGCTATTAGCTATTAGCTATTAGCTATTAAACAGAAACTTTTTCGATGGCTTTCGGCCTGTTCTTAAATTGACTCAGCAGCTGTATCGGACTTCCACGCTGTTTCGAGATGTTAGTTTTCTCAAAGACGTAATCTGTTATTATCCTGTTTTACTGAGCGTCGTAGTTTTGTTCACCATTTGCGTAGGTTTATATGATTTTCTTATAATTTTTATTATGTTACTGTTCCTGTAACGTTACTTTACTCTCAGTATAAATTAAAGTCTCCTATATGTGTTTGAAATGTAACCTCAGGAACTTCTTTAGGGATTTTGATAGGGGTTTCACTAATAGCTAGACTAAGTCAAAATGTATATTTTACATTGTGTATAATTTACAAATATTTCGTTTAAATTGGGTCTCAACCATTATTCACCCGCAACGGTCTTTTGTCTGAACATGGTGATCTCAGAGACTACTGAAGGGGTTTTGATATGGTTTTCGCTAATTGATTTACGAGGTAGATTTGTGTGTATAATTTACACTGAGGTGACAAACGTCGTGGGATAGCGATATGTGCATGTAGATGTGGCGGTAGTATCGCGTACACAAGGTATAAAAGGGTAGTGCATTGGAGGAGTTGTCACATGTAGTCAGGTGATTCAAATAAAAAGGTTTCAGAGGTTATTATATCCACACGACGGGAAATAACAGGCCTTGGACGCGGTATGGTAGTTGGAGCTAGACGCATGCGACATTCCACTTTGGAAATCGTTAAGGAATCCAATATAGCAAGATGCACAGTGTCAAGAGTGTGCCGAGAATAACATATTCCACGCATTATCTCTCACCATGGACAATGCTCTGGCCGATGGCCTTCACTTTACGACCGAGAACAGGGGCATCAATGCTAACAAACAAACAACACTGCTTGAAATAACCACAGACATAAATGTGGGACATACGACGAACGTATCGGTAGGACAGTGCAGCGAAATTTGGCCTTAGTGGGTTCTGGCAGCAGACGAATGACGCGAGTGCCTTTTGTTAACAGCACGTCATCGTCTGCAGCCCTTTTCATGGTCTCTTGATCATATCGGTTGGACGACAGACGTCTGGAAAATCGAGTCCCGATTGTAGTTGGTAAGTGCTGATCGTCAGGTCCGAGTTTGGCGCAGATTCCACGAAGCCTTAGAGCCAAGTTTTCAACAAGGCACTGTGCAGACTGACGGTGGCTTCACAATGGTGTAGGCTGTATTTACATGGAGTGTACTGTTCCTATGGTTCAACTGAACCGATCATTGACTGGAAATGGTGTTGGCTTCTTGGAGGCCATCTGCAACCATTCATGGACTTTATGTTCCCAAACAACATAAATTTTTATGGATGACAATGCGCCGTGTCACCAGGCCACAATGGTTCGCGACTGGTTAGAAGAACATTCTGAATAATTCGAGCCAATGATCTGGCCATCCAGATCACCTCAGATGAATCCTACTGAACATTTATGGGACGTAATAGAGAGGACAGTTCGTGCGCACCGGCTACAAAAAAATGATTCAAATGGCTCTGAGCACTATGGGACTTAACATCTGAGGTCATCAGTCCCCTAAAACTTAGAACTACTTAAACCTAACTAACCTAAGGACATCACACACATCCATGCCCGAGACAGGATTCGAACCTGCGGCCGTAGCGGTCGCGCGGTTCCAGACTGAAGCGCCTAGAACCGCTCGGATACCAGCGGCTGGCTGCACCGGCTACACTTTCTCAGTTATGGACGTCTACAGAGGCAGCAATGCTCAGTACTTTTGCAGGGGACTTGCAACGATTTGTTGAGTCCACGTCACGTCGAGTTAATGCACTACGCCGGGAGAAAGGAGGTCCGAGGCGATATTAGAAGGTAGTCCATGAATTTTGTCACCGCAATGTAAATTTAAGTGTTAGCAAGTCTTTTCTGGAGGTATTTGTCGAGAGTATAGTCCTGTACGGAGGTGAAACACAGACGATAAACGTTTCAGACAAAAGGAGGTTTTGAAATGTGGCGCTATGGAATATTAGATGGGTAAATCGAATAACTAATGTGCTGACTCGAAATAGAGAAAAATGAGATTCGTGTCTCAACTTCAGTGGAAGAGGTGAGGGTGAGGGGGGAAATTTTAGAGGGAGATTTTGGAAGGAACACATTAAGCAGATTTAAATGAATGTTGAAATGTATTTGAGTTCCTAAGGGACCAAACATCTGAGGTCATCGGTCCCTAGCCGGCCGAAGTGGCCGTGCGGTTAAAGGCGCCGCAGTCTGGAACTGCAAGACCGCTACGGTCGCAGGTTCGAATCCTGCCTCGGGCATGGATGTTTGTGATGTCCTTAGGTTAGTTAGGTTTAACTAGTTCTAAGTTCTAGGGGACTAATGACCTCAGCAGTTGAGTCCCATAGTGCTCAGAGCCATTTGAACCATTTGAACCATCGGTCCCTAGACTTACACACTACTTAAACTAACTTATGCTAAGAACAACATGCACACACATCCATGCCCGAGGGAGGACTCGAACCTCCGCCGCGAGGGGCCGCTCAATCCGTGACATGGCGCCTTTAAAAGCGCGGCCACCTCAGTAACAACAACAGTATCTACATGGATAAAAAATAACAGTAAAGTGGCGAACGTGTTATCATTTAGACGATCTTTTAGGAGTGTACTACACTTGATTCAAGACTGTACAGATTAGGAAGCGTAAGTGGCAGTAGAAGGAACTGATCTGGTTATTGCGATAAATACTTGCGTGACGTAAAAATCCGTCCAGCGAGCCACGTGGGATCCGTCTGAAGCTTGAGAGTGTTCGTAGTTGGACTGATGCGACTCTTCGACGTCTCCCTTTCGTGGCAAAGCACTGAATCAGCGCACCAGAGTGAATCACGCTGACGCATACGGTAGACAGCACATGATGCCCGGTCTCATTCCAGTGGCTATAGCCCGTAACACTGGCTCCGCCCATCATACTCTTAACTTTCCGTGTGCCCGCTGCAACCGATTGGAACTGGTCTCGGTGCATTACGCATCGAGGAGTTACATAATGTATAAGGTTACAAGGTCAGCTCATAGTCAAACGCTGACGTGTAATAAAGACAAGTCACAAATTAGATGCAGCGTTCCTGTGACAACCCGAGCATTTTTTCAAGCTAAAGGAACAAAAATAATGGTTCATACTGCAATAAAAATATCCAAATAATGGTAAACATCAATGTCAGTTTCAGGAAGTACATTCGTGTCAAAACGGGAATCATACCTAAAAAGTTCTATTGGGTTGGTGTACAAGTTTGTAGCGTTTCTGTTTTGCATGTTGGTATTCCGTTTGCTATGGATTTATTTATCGATAGTCTTTTTTTGTTGTTGTTGTTCACTACCGCGATTTGAGTTGTCATTTTCTCATTTGGGGATGGTGAGTGGACCTGTGGACGCTAGAAAATAGAGCTAAAACTTAAAAAAAAAAAAAAAAACCTCCTCGTCAACAGGACATGAAGGCCCAAAGGTAGCGACCGGCCACCGTGTCATCCTCCGCCCACAGTTGTCACTGGATGCGGATATAGAGAGGCACGTGGTCAGCACACCGCTCTCCCAGCCGTATGTCAGTTTCCTAGACCGGAAGAAAACAGCGCCAAGTGGAGAAATCAGAACATTTCCGACGTATTCTTCTGGTTGTTCAGTAGAGTGGTGACAGCAACGGAGGCAGCGAGAAACATTTGCACGGTGCACGGAGATAACCCCATTGGACAGAGCACGGTAAAAACTGGGTTTCTCGTGTTAAGAAGTATGATTTTCTCATTAGTGACTCTCCATGTTCAGGAAGACCTCCGAACAGTGATGAAGATAGTTTAAACGCTCTAATCTACAATGATCCACGTCAGTGCACTCGACAACTGAAAAATGTGATTAAATGTGATAATTCCACCATCGTACGACGTTTCCATGCAATGGGAAAAGCTGAAAAATCGGATGTTTGGGTACCACATGCTCTGAGCCAAAATCACAAAAATGAGCAGGTGGTCATATGTGCATCTCTGCTTGCTCGTGATCAGTTGGCTCGTGAACAGCACCGACCACTCCTACCCTGTATGTTATTGGCGACGAGAAATGGTGTCTTTTTACTTCACCGAGGTTAACAGTCTCTGCTGACATTCATTGTCAACAACTGAGACGTCTTGTAATCCAAGAATAACGACCAGGATAACTTGTGAAGTGATACTACTCGCCGATAACGACCGCAACCATTCTGCTACACTGACAAAAACAGTATACAAGACTGGGAAGTCATTCCGCACCCTCCTTACTCACCTGATTTTGCGCCCTCGGATATTCACATTTTCCGCTCTCTATCGAACGACCTCCAAGGTCCGAACATCGCTCGACGATGATTAGTTAAAACTTCCGGGCTGAGAGGCCGTGGTCGATCTGTAAAACTTCTTCCTGACGTTTTGTTGAAAACTGCGGGCAACATCTTCCGAGGTGAATCAACGACTGGCTGCCAGGGCGTTCAGGTCCTGTATATATAGAGCGCATAGAGGGCACCACCATACATCACGTGGGGCCGACTGTAAGTCTATCTCTGACTAACGTCATTATTCAGGGGACCACCATAGGGAGATCAGTGACCTTTTGTATTCTAATATAAAAAGCTTCAAAAGGATCCTACAACGAAAGTGTTAAGTGCTACCAATCGATTAATAAAAATGTCTTCCATTCCTACAGAGGATAAAAAATTTCGATGTAAAACGTAAACTTACCCTCCTAGACTATATGGGCTACCGAAGATACATAAGCCTAATGTCCCATTGAGACCGACAGTGAGTGCTATTGGATCGCCTCCTTGCTACAACCGCATTTTGGTAAAACTGATTATCATATAAAAAATTATGTCCACTTTATTGAAAAACTGAAGGAGATTACGATCAGCCCAGCTGATATCCTTGTTATTTTTGATGTGGTATCCCTGTTTACCATGGTTCCTGTTGACGAAGCTCTTTCATACATGGCTAATATGTTTCCCACTGATATAGTAGCTCTGTTTCGACGTAACCTGTCCTCGACTTATTTCCAATATGATAATGAGTTTTACGAACAAACCGAAGGAGTGGCCATGGGCAGCTCTCTGAGTCCAGCTGTTGCTAATCTATTCATGGAATTTTTAGAACAACAGGCGCTGCAGTCTGCCAGTAAAGGCCCCTCGAAGTGATACTGGTATGTGGATGATACGTTTGCGGTATGGAATCTCGGTGAAGAGGAATCGTACGGTGTCTTGGTGCACCTACATAGTATTAATCCAAAGATTCAATTTACTATGGAGAAAGAGAGCAATTGACAACTGATTTTTTTGGATGTATCAGTAAGTAAAAGGGCAGATTGGAGTCTAGGGCATAAAGTGTATAGAAAAGATGCACACACCGACAGTTAACTCCATAAGGATTCGAACCATTATCCCAGTCAGAAGAGAGGTGTCACTAAAACATTGGTGGACAGAGCTAATAAGATCTGTGAGCCAGTTTATTTGCAAGGTGAACTAAATCCTTTGCGAACGGCTTTTAAGAAAAATGGATACACTGACAACGGGATAGATCGAGCACTTCATCCCAGAAGAAAAGTGTCTGACAACATTCAGCAACAGCAACTGTCAGCTGGAAAAGTTTTTCTTCCACTTACTCGCAGTATTACGGACTGTACTGTGAAAGTTCTGGCCATGTTTCAAGTTGAAACAATCTCTAGATCCACCAAGAAGGTTACTGAGTGCTTAAAATCGGCGAAAGACGCTGTGATTGAGCGGTTCTAGGCGCTTCAGTCCGGAACCATGCGGCTGCTACGGTCGCAGGTTCGAATCCTGCCTCGGGCATGGATGTGTGCGATGTCCTTAGGTTGGTTAGGTTTAAGTAGTTGTAAGTGTAGGGGACTGATGACCTCAGATGTAAGGTCTCATAGTGCTTAGAGCCATTGAACCATTGTTTTTGAAAGACGCACGACACCTCTTAGCAACTCCTGGGGTGTATAAAATTCCGTGTAGCTATGGCAAGGTTTATATTGGAACAACGAAAAGAAGTGTCCATACCTGCTTAACCGAGCACAAAAGAAACTATCGACTAGAACATACCGAGAAATCGCTGTAGCGGAACATTTGTTTAAAGACGGTGATCATGAAATAAAATTTAGTGAGACGGGTGTGCTAGCGAGGACTTGGCATTATTATGCACATATGTATAGGGAAGCTATAGAGATTCAGAAACGCCACAATAATTTCAATAGAAAAGAGGTAGGCTTAAACTTAGACAAGATATGGCGGTCGACTTTGCACCAACGATGTGGCAATCCAATACCTTCAATCGAGAATAATGACGTTAGTCTGAGATAGACTTACTGTCGGCCCCACGTTACGTGTGGTGGTGCCCTCTATGCTCTCTATATAAACAGGACCTCCACGTCCTGGCAGCCAGTCCCGTGCATATCCTGCACCCACACGTGCCTTAAGCCCGTCTCACACGGAGCAAGGTTCGCCGCAAGTTTGCGAGATGACGTGCATGCCTGCCGGCTTGCCGGGAAAGGAGCCGGCTATTTTCCATGCCGAAGCTCTCGCACGGTGCGAGATCGGCAGCAGCTAGTTGTGTTGTGATCGGCTGCATGTTGTATCGAACGAAGATGGCTGCTTCAGGTATAGATGTTCGAAGCAAACTGGCGTTATTAGTTGTTCTGGTGCTAAACGATGCAGGAATGCATGCTAATGAGAGAAGAAGAAAGAAAAAATGGACGAAAAACTGGATTAAGAGTAGAAACGCTGGAAAAGGTGTGCTCTCCATGCTTCATAAAGAGTTGAGGTTAGTTCGCATAACACCTACTTTTGTTTGAAAAGTATCACCATTTCATTACAGTTTGACTTTATAAATATACCAATAATGACTGTTATATACGACTTTATTTTATAGGCCAGAAGATCGTACATCCTTTTCAAATTTTATACGAATGGATGTATATGGTCGAACAAGACACACGGCACTTGCAACTCTTTCGAGTGCTTCTGCACGCAAGTGTTTATTATAATAGTTCGCGCTTTTCACGACGTACAGACACTGTTCTTCCCTGTAAGTACATATCAATGCTTCAATCGCTTCCTTGGATCACTGCGGTGCCATTATTTAATAATTATAAGAACTCACAACAGTAGAAAAGTGACTCAACAAAGGCTTCCCGCCCAAGCTTTCCGCGTCTGACGTCACAAACGAAACGTCTCATGATTGGCCAACGCAGGTAGCACGCAGGGAACCTTACAAGAAAAATAGCACCGGGCCTATCCTGGAAATCTTACAAGGTTCTCAGCAAGGTAGCCCGCTAGCTGACGACGGAGCCCGCAAGGTAGCCGTCGCGCGAGCCAGCAAGGAAACTTACAGCGAATCTTGCTCCGTGTGAGACGGGCTTTAGGTCGGCTCGTTAGTCCGCCAGCCAGCCAGCCAGTCGTTGACTCACCCCAGAAGATGTTACATGCGGTTGGCAACGAAACGTCAGGAAGAAGAAGATTCATAGATCGACCACGGCCTCTCAGCCCGGAAGTTTCAACTAATGAAGACGCCGGCGGTGAAAGCCTACACGACGAGTGATTTCTACAGTAGCGGAATCGAAATGTTACCACAGCGTTGGCGGACTGAAGTAAATAGTGACTAAGAATCTGTTATGTGTATCTGTTGTGTTTATTAAATTTCTGAAAAAACTCTACGAACTTATACACCAGTCTGATATAAGGAGACAGTTCATTCTCTGTGTACGCCTCTGAATGCCATTGTACAGCATCGATAAGTCCATACCCAGGATAGAACACCTTCAAAAACTATAAGTTTACAAAGGAAGCTATTCTGAACGATCCTAAATATATCTAGAGCAGATATGGTCATAAAAGATAATTACTAACTTCGTAACGATGTTCTCGTTTGTGTTTTAAACTCTTTTATACAGTTGTAGCGCCTGGGACAAATAACGAAGAAGGGCACAAGTAAGTTCGTCGGGCTGTGTACGAGATCGTCAAAATATAGGATGGTTTTGACGAATGGGGAAAGGAAACGATAGAGAGAATAAGGAGCAAGAAAAGTAATGTGAACATACGGCTGGAAATGCTTTCCATGGGATGTATACTCACGTAAAGATGCTCAGAGTAGATTTCATTGGCTCAAAGCGCGTGTGAGAACACACTAGACACGTGGGAATGTTCTGCCTGTACTAGTGTGTTAGCTCCACACACCAGAGAGCAGTGAGCTGGAGCACCATCATGTAGTAACCACACTACCATGTGTACTACGAAAAGTACATCTCCGAACAGGTGAGAGAGCGTAACCCGCAAGAAGTGCACATACGCCAAGCCTGTGAAGCGATGTTGAAGGATGACTTCTCTCACGGGGGCTTGCCAATAATTCCCGACCACGGTTATACTGGTAACATTCCACACCAGTTTAACCAGACTGTTTTTGTTCATACTATTTCCTGTAATAAACGTAGAAATCGAACAAAGACTAAAAAATTTTAACTCTCTCAGTTCCAAGACACACAGAAGCAATATTTCAAAATAAATAGGCAAGTAAAAGAAAACTTAGTCCACCGTTCGCTGCTTTGCTCTAAAAATAGTAAGTGGTTGAATACTATAAAAAAATCACCAGTGTTCTCCTATAGATTCTCATTTTTTGAAGTTCTGCTCAAAAACCATGTTGTGGTCGGGGATCATACCACTATTTGGGCATTGTGAATAATCAGTGCTAAAAGATGAAAACTGAGGTTGAAGAAGTCTGTTTTTCCTGTCAATTTGGCCGTTTACAAAGGCTTCAAGCGAACAGCTACTTTCTATTTTTATTGTATGCTATGAATGAATTGTTAAGTTTTTAATTTATTACTGTTACCATATTTTCCTTCCTCTTCTATTATTTCACAGAAAAGGCAGACAAATCTTCAACTTTTCAAAGCAAATGAAGCGTTGTACTCCATTTCTAGGTCACTTCGTAAAAATATTTCCAAACTAGGTTTGGTGCCATTCTGCAGACGACGGATGTCCAGCGACGATAGCGAGAAACTACCGTACAGATCAGCTGGGGGCATATCTTACACATCACGCGTACTCGCGTACCTGAACCTACGACAACCGGCAACAGGGACATTATAGTCTCAGCACAGTTGTACCAATTCTTATGTCATGTATTTGTTGCTCGTTTCTGACAGCATTGTTACTAAAACAACACTGAGCGCTTTTCCCATTTTGTACACTACTGGCCATTATAATTGCTACACCACGAAGATGACGTGCTGCAGACGCGAAATTTAACCGACAGGAAGAAGATGCTGTGATATGCAAATGGTTAGCTCTTCAGAGCATTCACACAAGGTTGCCGCCGGAGGCGACACCTACAACGTGCTGACATGACGAAAGTTTCCAACCGATTTCTCATACACAAACAGCAGTTGACCGGCGTTGCCAGGTGAAACGTTGTTGTGATGCCTCGTGTAAGGAGGAGAAATGCATACCATCGCGTTTCCGACGGATTGTAGCCTATCGTGATTGCAGTTTATCGTATCGCGACATTGCTGCTCGCGTTGGTCTAGATCCAATGACAGTTAGCATAATATGGAATCGGTGGGTTCAGGAGGGTAATATGGAACGCCATGCTGGATCCCAACGGCCTTGTATCACTAACAGTCGAGATGACAGGCATCCTATCCGCATGGCTGTAAGGGATCGTGCAGCCACGTCTCGATCCCTGAGTCAACAAATGGGGACGTTTGCAAGACAACACCCATCTGCACGAACTGTTCGAAAACGTTTGCAGCAGCATGGACTATCAGCTCGGAGACCATGGCTGCGGTTACCCTTGACGCTGCATTACAGACAGGAGCTCCAGCAATGGTGTACTCAACGACGAACCTGGATGCACGAATGGCAAAACGTCATTTTTTCGGATGAATCCAGGTTCTGTTTACAGCGTTATGATGGTTGCATCCGTGTTTGGCGACATCGCGGTGAACGCACATTGGAAGCGTATATTCGTCATCGCCATACAGGAGTATCACCCGGAGTGATTGTATGGGCTGCCATTGGTTACACGTCTCGCTCACCTCTTGTTCGCATTGACGGTACTTTGAACAGTGAACGTTACATTTCAGATGTGTTACGACCCGTGGATCTACCCTTCATTCGATCCCTGCGAAACCCTACATTTCAGCAGAATAATGCACGACCGCAAGTTGGAGGTCCTGTACCGGCCTTTCTGGATACAGAAAATGTTCGACTGCTGCTCTGGCCAACACATTCTCCAGATCTGTCACCAATTGAAAACGTCTGGTCAATAGTGGTCGAGCAACTGGCTCATCACAATACGCCAGTCACTACTCTTGACGAACTGTGGTATCGTGTTGAAGCTGCATGGGAGCTGTACCTGTACACACCATCCAAGCTCTGTTTGACTCAATGCCCAGGCGTATCAAGGCCGTTATTACGGCCAGAGATGGTTGTTCTGGGTACTGATTTCTCAGGATCTATGCACCCAAACTGCGTGAAAATGTAATCACTTGACAGTTCTAGTATAATATATTTGTCCAATGAATACCCGTTTATCATCTGCATGTCTTCTTGGAGTAGCAATTTTAATGGCCAGTAGTGTATAATAATATATCCAGTTCCTTTTGCTTCCATTTTTCATGGCTGTATGACGGACGGGTTTCATATTCAGCTACTTTTACACTATCTGATGATGCCCCAAACATTAAATAATTGCACAACCAAGATATTTTTTATTACGAAATGCTTTCGAAACTGGTTGCTGTACCAACCAGCCACAATGGAATGGAATAATTTTGATTGGCAAAGTTGTTGGATGTCCTCCTGATATCGTGCCAAATTCTGTCCAACTGACCAGCAGGGTCGGCGAATCTTTCCCAAATTGAGAGCTTTCGGAGCATTATGGGCAACGTCATCCAGTCATCTTGGGATTTTGGCGATCTAATGGGCCAAAGGTTACAGGAGAATATGGGCTTGGGACAAGGAACGAGAGAGGAGAAAGGCTAATTGACTTCTGTAATCAATTACAGCTAGAAACAGCGAATACTCTGTTCAAGAATCACAAGACGAGGAGGTATACTTGGAAAAGGCCGGGTGATGCGGGTAGATTTCAGTTAGACTACGTCATAGTCATACAAAGATTTCGAAATCAAATGCTGCATTGTAAGGCATACCCATTACCAGTCCCACCGCAATTTTAAAAGAAAGAAAATGGACAATACTTAATAGAAATGGGGAGCCAAGTGTAACCTCCCCACAAAATTTTTAAAGAAAGGACGATGCTAATTAGAAATGCTGATGGACATGGCTCTATGCGTAACCTGCCCACAATGAAATGTACTGACAATGGCAACAAAAAATGTGAAATTCGCAATCTGACTCAATTATAAATCCTTCAAAAAATTAAAGTCCATTCAGTGACAAGAAAATTCAATTAAACCGAAATATCGGTTTTTGGCCCTGTGTAAAAACAATCAGAATTAAAGTCTTACCTCAGAATAAATGGATGTCACATATCTGCTCTTGTTGTTGCGCACCACTTGGAGGAACTACATTGCAAATAATAATATTCTCCTTTTTTTTGTAATTCTAGTGAAATTTTTCTTCAAAAAGAAGTGGAATGAAATGGGAAGTGCAACGAGATCTTTAGTTCAAAAAAATTAAACTTTTGAGAAAATGCTTTTGAAATAAAAAATTATTATTGGGAGACTTGTTGGAGAATAATTACAATAAATAAAATTTTTCATTATCTAATGATTATATTAATTAACAGTATACCTTATTCCTCATCTTGACCATTGTTGCCGACCGCCTACATCACACAACCACACTGGGCTGCTACTACTGACCGACCGCTCTGCATGACGACTACAGACTCAGTACTGCTCTCAACTAGACAGAGCTACAGACTCGCAACGACTGAACTGACAGACTCGCAACGACTGACTGACTGCTACTCTGCATAGCGACAACTAACTCGCAAAGACTACTACTGACTGAGAACCGCTCGCAACACTCGCGCGGTCAAGCGCATACTCTCTGGTCACAGATGCTACAATGCCTCGCCATCGCTGCTGCGTTACATACGTGTTTCATAACCCTCCACTCGGGGGGCAAAAATTTGGCAGCGATGGTGAGTCATTTGGACTTGCCAAGCGCGGCAAAATTTTTCTTTAATTAACAAAATCCTACAACTTACAGAATATTTAAATGTTGTGCACACGCACTAAGTACAAAATATATCAGACAAGGACAAAATGTGAATACTAAACATAGTAGCAAATCAGAAAAAAGTATATACAAACTTTTTGACAGATAAAGTGCACAGGCACTGAAAAAATTCTTTAGCATATGCAGAACAAATAAACAGACTGGCAAGAATAATTAGATGTAGTACATAAAGTAAATGTTGTGCACACGCACTAAGTACAAAATATATCAGACAAAGACAAAATGTGAGTACAAAACATAGTAGCAAATCAGAAAAGTATATACAAATTATTTGACAGATAACAAAGTGCACAGGCACTGAAAAAATTCTTTAGCATATTCAGAACAAATAAACAGACTGGCAAAAAATATTATGTTGACAAGTGTACATGCACTGAAAAATGTCTTTAGCATTTTCACAACAAATAAACATAATGGCAAAAAAAAAAAATTCATGTCCAAAGTGCACATGCACTGAAAAATGTCTTTAGTATTTTCACAACAAATAAACATAATGGCAAACATCATGTCGACCAGTGACATAAGTGTACTCACACTGGAGTTTAGCGAATCGAAAAATGTATAACCTATGAACATAAATGATGTTACCAAAAAAAATTTTTTCTTTATGTGACAAGAATCAGGATAGGAAAGGGAAGGATTGCATCATGGTTGTAGCACTTTAGATTGCACACAGCTGCTCTGAAAGTCCATATCTTTCCACAGTAGTACAACACCAAGTGACACAACTTGAAGTTCTTTTCCCATCAGAATTTATCAGTGTAGCCAAGACACTGAACTGTCGTAGTAATGTTCCATGTTTTCATTTTGGCAGTACATTAGGTACACCAAACAGTGGGACCATAATAATGTCTTCATCGCTCATGGTGGTGGACAGCATGTCGTGTCAACACCACACTCTTACAAGGCACACCAACGTAGAATTAGTGCAAAACCAAATATAGTGCTCCATGATCACTGGGATAAACAGGACAAATGGACATTGCAGTAACTCAGGGTAGTCAGCTTATGAGGTGAAGGACATCAAGTCACATAATATTGACAATTACAGTCTTCATTGATAGTTCGTGGCATTCATAGCCCAGTTATTGAACATTTCTGTACCAAGTATGTAGTATTACAGAAAAATGTTCATTAATTGTTTTACACAGAATCAGTAGCCTTCTTTTCCTGGTTACAAAGCATTATGAAATAATCGCATTCTTTTCAGTTACAGAGTATAATTAAGAATCATTAACCTTCTCCTAATTACAGTTAATTAATCATTTGTCTTTAATTAATCATTTGTCTAATTACAGTTAATTAATCATTTGTATAATTACAGTTAATTAATCATTTGTCGTTAATTAATCATTTGTCTAATTACAGTTAATTAATTAATCATTTGTCATTTCAATATACTAAGAATTATTAGCCTTAATTAATTACAAAGCATTATTAAACAGTACCATAGTTAATTAATTATGTGTCATTCCAATCTATTAAGAATCATTAGTCTTTTCCTAATTACAAAGCATTATTAAACAATCACATTTATTTCCAATTACAAAGTATGAACATTGAAAACAAGAGTTAATTAATGGCATAATTAATAACAATTTCGTTGATTGACATTAATTATTGGCACTCAGTGGCCATCAAGTATTGAATAGAATAAAACATAGTTCATCATTCAGTATTATTCAGATCATTACAAAGTCATTATTAAAAATCAGTTAATTACAGTCAAATCATTAGTAATCACAGGCATTACAATAAACAGTGGCAGTTATTAGCTGGTGACAAAGCATTATTTTGAATATAGTCTCATTAAGAGGTCATTACTCGAGTGACATGCTATTCAGAGTTGATCAGTATTATTCAGAATTATCATAAACTAGTGACATTATGTGGGACTGGTAATACATTTTTTTTGGTAGCAATGCATTGCGTTGGGATCGATAATTAATTGCTGAGGCATAATACTTTTTGCTTTTGACCTATTGCTGCAAATGAGGATAGGTAACGTCATTCGTCATGAGTCAGCTGTAGCAAGATTATGTAACAAGGCAGTGCATGTGATCACATTTATAAATGATAAACACAAATGGGTAAAAAATATAAAAATGCAAGTACTAGAACAGGTATAATAAGTAACAGGTTTAGTAAGTGTCATGAAAAACTTCTCCTGGAAAAAATACAAAAACGGATTATTGACCTGAAAGAAGAAACGCACACTATGCTGAAAAGTAGTGAACTTCGAATTAACAAGTAGTGAAATGTGTATAAAATGTGTTCCATAGCTGTCCTTTCCAAAACTTTCCGTCATCCTACTATGCAATGTAACACCTGCTGTCAAAGCAAACCGCAACAAATACTTAAATAACTACGTGGCATAAAGAAAAAAAAAAAAACTTCATTATCCATATCATCATAACTTCACCATTATCATCACCTGTAAAGAAAAACTTCATTATTCATAATACCATTTCCTTCATCATTATTCATCAGTATTCACTATCATCTGCAAAAAAATCACTTCATTACTCATTACATAACTATTCCTTATCTCTAGCATATTTCATCACTAAAACTAAGATGTGTAGTTCAGTCTGACAGCCTGCATCAATCACCTTGTATTCTGAAAGAAAAAATTAGTTAAGACTGCTATTCTGTGATGAGTATAGTATATTCTTGTTAATGCTTGTTAATCCTGATCCATTTACTTTTCCTCATAAAGTTATTGCATCTTCTTTCGTTTATTCCGTATGTGAAATTCCCATTTATGTTAAATTTATTTCTTAGAATCATCATTCCTTTCTGAAATTGATGAACAAAGATTAATGTCTTGCATTTAAATCCTATACCCACTAAATAATGACTGGTTTATGGTGACACAATTAACCATACAGCATAACATGACAGAAAACGTAATATGTCTAAGACATTGACAGTGTTCGGATGCGAAAAAATGTACACAGAATAATACAATGCAGTAGCAAAAAAAAAATGTGAAACAGTCACGATGTTGAGATGTCATAAGGCAAAAAAAAAAAATGTCAAAGTCGACTGGTGTGTGTTATATCTTAACTATTTCATAGTGCATACAAACAAAACTGGAGTACAGTCATATACACAAAAAAATGGAAAATGTGCACGGTCTGATGTGTAACGACAAGAAAAGCGACCTGCTAACCTTACCTTGCCGGGCACTTGCCAAGAAAAAATACGATAATCATCAATAAGTAGTCACATAAATATAATTGCAGAAATAGTCGTAAATGTGTAAATTCATCTGGAAAAATATGCACGGTCTGATGTGTAACGACAAGAAGAGCGACCTGCTAACCTTACCTTGCCGGGCACTTGCCAAGAAAAAAAATACGATAATCATCAATAAGTAGTCAGGTGAATTAATTGCATTAGTAAATGGCATCATAGTGTGTTGAATCATACAGTGGTTTCACTCAATAAACGGTTTAATGTTTGAGATATGGTGATTGCCTTTCGATTTTCTGGTTCTCAAAGTTTCGACGTGTACAACATTGGGGTGAGGGATGCTGCGAATCCGATACGGACCTGCGTATAGAAGTTCAAATTTACTGCACTTACCTTTTAATTTGCTGGATAAATAGTGTGTACGTACTAATATCTTCTGTCCAACGTGAAAGTCGCGGCGTGTACAAACCTGTTTTTGCTGTCTTCTCCGGCGCTCTGCGGCACGTTTGATGTTGTTCAGCGCAATGTCAATTATTTCGTGGTGTCGTAGGCGACGATTTTTGGGGAATTCTATTAATTCTTTAATTTTGTTCGGTGGTTCAACGTTTTTCAGTATAATAGTCGGAGATAGCATAGTGGATTCATTTGGAATGGAATTAATTACATCTTGGAATGAGAGTATGTGTGTATCCCAATCAATATGTCTTTTGTGGCAGTATATTCTGCACAGCTTACCAATTTCCTTCATTAATCTTTCACAAGGGTTCGAAGAAGCGTGGTACTTGGATATATATATCGGAGAAATGTTTCTAGCTCGTAACATGCGTGTCCATACACTACTACGAAATTGAGATCCATTATCAGAAATTACTTTCATTACATGCCCTACATGAGATAGAAAATGTTTTATAAATGCATTTGAAACAGTTTTAGCAGTAGCTTTGCGTAATGGAGTGAAAGTAACAAATGTTGAAGTGAGTTCAACAGCGACAAAGATGTAGCAAAAACATGGTAGTGAGGTCGGACATGTTCTTTTGTGTTCCGATTCTACTTTGTTACTATCCGTAATAGTTTGCACGTGTCAAAATTAATCATTTGCTGAAAAACATTTGTTTGTGTTTTGTGAGTGTCGTAAATTGGTAGTGACAGCAGAAGACAACACAGCTGACGGACAGAAGCATTAGCTCGCGCAGCTGACCAAAGCATGTGAAGAAAAAAAAAAATACTATGTCTCGTAATGACGACGAAATGAAATTTTCAAATGCAACTTGTTGAATGTACATGACGCTGAAATTTGCTTTGCAGAAGTTGGTTGCGATGTCTTGCTGATTGTTGCCGAGAGAACGCGATAGTGCGTCTGCTATAACATTTTGCGTGCCGGGAATGTGAACTATTGTAAAATTAAATTCCTGTAAATATAGTTTCCATCTGCTTAACCTGTCGTGAGTGAATTTAGCTGAAAGTAAAAATTGTATCGCTCTATGGTCTGTGTAGACGGTGGTATGTCTGCCGTAAAGAAAGTGCCTAAATCTCGTGAAAGCCCATACAACACATAATGTTTCAAGTTCTGTGACGGAATAATTTCGTTCAGCAGGTGACAAAATGCGACTTGCAAATGCGATGTTTTTAATTACTGTAGAACCATCTTCTTCAATTTCCTGAAAAATATGTACACCTAAAGCGGTGTTAGAGCTGTCAGTGGCAAAGGAAAAATTTCTGGTGAGATCTGGGTGCGATAAAAGTAGAGCATTCAATAAAGCATGTTTCAAATAACATTCTCGTGAACAAAATTCTGCGTGTCAAAAGTAATGTTTGCGTTACTGTAGTATGCAATCTGTGCTGTATCTGGTTAAATTCTATCGTTCGTCCTGTTATTTACGGGAGGATGCTGTGGCATATCCACTATATGAACTGTTCTGTTATTTCTTACTGACGTGTTACGCTATGGATGACACCTATTGTCTGTTCCATTCATGATTATTTGTTGTTGCTGATGTTGTTGCTGCTCATAAGATCGACTGTTATTAAATGTACGCTGAAAGTTGTGCTCATCATTCTTTTTACGTCTGTCCTAATAATCATTCCTATACGGTGTATTGCGATAGGAATTGAAATAGAGTGTTGTCTGTACGTAGTTATTTCTTTGCTGCCATGCGTTACTATTTGTTGGCGCTGAGACTATACATGCACGCGGCGAAACATTAAAGTTTGGTTGACCTTGTAGACTGCATTGTTGGTTAGGTATGCTAAGCGGTTGACTTTCATGCTATTGTGGTGGAAAACGTCTATTGTTACCAAAAAATGCGTTTGCTGTTAATTTTACACATACTGATGATTACGATTTTTATCTGTAATTAAAATTACGGCGGTAGTTGTCATTACGGGAGTGCCTGCTGAAAATTGTCACGTTCGGTAAAAGATTTGTCATATCGGGTTTTCATTACATACGTTTCTTAATACTACAAAGAGCAATAGTTAAAGAGCAGTTTGGATAGATATAAAGGATAGTAGAAGAGAAGGCAGCAGTGCAGAAAACTAAAGATGAAACAGCACTACTACAGCTCGGGGCCCTATGCTCGCTACGGCACATATTCATTAAAGCGTAATGAATCCCCTGAGGTCAATTACGCACTGCAAATAAATTTTAGCTTTTGCGTTACAGGCAATGGCGGTATAAATTCAAAAGCAAATAGTTGTATCCATGTTAATTCTAGTTTCTTCATTATAGGCAATGCTGTTGTAAATACAAAACTAAATTGTCGCATCTGGTTCAAAGCTAGCTTCTCCATTACCGATAATAGCGGTGAATGTACAAAGATAAATTGTCGTATACAGTGCAAATCGTGTATCTGTGTTCTGTCATTATTAAATTCTTTACATTTGCTTACAAATGCAAATTGCTCGAAATCTACGTTCTCGTCACTCAGTTTGATAACACGTTCAGGTTTGTGTGTGAATCTGTTCGTCTGTGTCATTTCGGATTTCAAGTTGCGTAGCTTTTCAGATTTTAAGTCGCGTGGCTTTTCGGATTTTAAGTCGCGTAGTTGCTGTAAATTGCTCACATTATACACGCTGCGTGACTCTGACACATGTTCATAAAGTGGCATCTGTTGTGTATTATTAACAGAAGTGTTTTTCATTTCTGTTGCTTCTTGTTGTAAATTTGATAACTTCCTACGTAACGTGTTGTTAGATGAATCGATCTCATTAATTGTCAGCTGTAAATTTTGAAATTCAGGTGTTTGGATAAAAGAAACCGGTGCAGTATCGTCTGATTTATTGTCATTAGCATTTTCGATAACATCAATACGACTGGCCAATTCATCACATTTTTCAGTCAATATCTTAACCTGATCATCGGTTTTAGAATCAGACGCATTAATCTGTTTTTGCAACTTGCGCGTAGTTTCGCTCAGTTTTTTAACATCAGCTTTGATAACATCGCAATCCTGTGTTAGATCTAGTTGTTCGAATCTATCTGTCACTGTTTGAATATTTACTGTGTGTGTATCCGTTTTTGCTTTAAGATCAGAAATTTCATCCCGTAATTCCGCGTTCAATTGTTCTATGGTATTAATTTTGTCGGACACTGTAGTAATATTATTGTCTACATACGTCTTCGCTTTCGCGAATATTTTACGTTTGTCCTCTTGTCTTTGTGCAGTGATTGTTTCCATGACTTGTCGTTTTACTTTGTTTTGATCTTGAATAAATCTGCGGAAACGCGTATCACTGTTCTGTATGTGCTGATTAAAGCGCTCGTTAATCTGAGTGTTCTGCTGTTCGAATTTCGTGTCTATCTTTGCGTCCATAGTGCGCGAAAGTTCTACCGTCATTGCTCTAAACTCGTCCCGTAATTGTGTAGCTTTTTCAGAGCACTGTTTGGCGACTCCGCTAATTTCGTCTCTGAGTGTATTTGTCGCGGCTGTTTGCATTTCCCTTAATTCTTGCGCAACAGACTTTATTTCTTCGCTATTTTTTTGTGAACAAGCCTCAATTTCCACGCGCAACTGTTCCTTAGTGTCATGGCACTGCGCGGCAACGTCTCTAATTTGTTCACTAAGCTGTCTGTTATCTTCCCTAAGTTGTTTGAAATTTTCATCATTTTTATTAAATTTTTTGTCCTGTTCACTAAATTGTTGTTTGATATCTTCACTCTGTTGTTGTAGCAATCTTACCATGATTTGTTCAAAGCCAAAGTTAGCGTTTATACTCTCTGTGCTGTTTAGTGGTGGATCTGGAACTTTCACGCTTACTGTAACCATTTGGTTATTCTGAGCAGTCGGATGTACACTGTCAGACATTATTTCGGAATTAGATAAATCCGTCGTACTTTCAGTATCCTGTTCATTTTCATTAGACAAATTTGTCTGTACATTACTTGGATTTTCTAAATCGGGTGTGTTAAGCTCTGCAGCGCTCATTACCATAGAGCATTCTGCGTCATCAATTGTCGTCAAGTTAACAGACGAGACAATTGAGTTCGTTTGTTCATCATTAAGGTGAAAGTCATCATTAGTGGTTGGAATGCACTGATTGTTAGTGAACGCAGGATTGTCATCATTACGTTGCGTATCACAATTACTATCGGTCACGTTGTTTAAGTCGGTAATTTCATTCACAATACTTCGCGATACACTATTCACAGTCTTTCGCGGCATTTTTACAATAGTCAAAATTTTTCACAAAACAAATAAGCACAATGCAAAAGCAACACACAAATACAACAAAGCAGCAAATTGCCGTTGACCTGTAGAAAGAAAGTCACAATATTATTAAAAGCGTTGCGCCAAATCCTAATTATCTAAGCAAATAAGAGCAGATATCTGACTGTCGCTCAAAAGACTCTCAACGAAATACGATCCTGGACTGGGTGTCGCCAAGTGTAACCTCCCCACCGCAATTTTTAAAGAAAGAAATTGGACAATACTTAATAGAAATGGGGAGCCAAGTGTAACCTCCCCACAAAATTTTTAAAGAAAGGACGATGCTAATTAGAAATGCTGATGGACATGGCTCTATGCGTAACCTGCCCACAATGAAATGTACTGACAATGGCAACAAAAAATGTGAAATTCGCAATCTGACTCAATTATAAATCCTTCAAAAAATTAAAGTCCATTCAGTGACAAGAAAATTCAATTAAACCGAAATATCGGTTTTTGGCCCTGTGTAAAAACAATCAGAATTAAAGTCTTACCTCAGAATAAATGGATGTCACATATCTGCTCTTGTTGTTGCGCACCACTTGGAGGAACTACATTGCAAATAATAATATTCTCCTTTTTTTTGTAATTCTAGTGAAATTTTTCTTCAAAAAGAAGTGGAATGAAATGGGAAGTGCAACGAGATCTTTAGTTCAAAAAAATTAAACTTTTGAGAAAATGCTTTTGAAATAAAAAATTATTATTGGGAGACTTGTTGGAGAATAATTACAATAAATAAAATTTTTCATTATCTAATGATTATATTAATTAACAGTATACCTTATTCCTCATCTTGACCATTGTTGCCGACCGCCTACATCACACAACCACACTGGGCTGCTACTACTGACCGACCGCTCTGCATGACGACTACAGACTCAGTACTGCTCTCAACTAGACAGAGCTACAGACTCGCAACGACTGAACTGACAGACTCGCAACGACTGACTGACTGCTACTCTGCATAGCGACAACTAACTCGCAAAGACTACTACTGACTGAGAACCGCTCGCAACACTCGCGCGGTCAAGCGCATACTCTCTGGTCACAGATGCTACAATGCCTCGCCATCGCTGCTGCGTTACATACGTGTTTCACCAGGTATAGACTCAGATCACAATTTAGTAGTGACGAAGAGTCGGCTGAAGTATAAAAGTTTAGTTAGGAAGAATCAATACACAAAGAAGTGGTATACGGAAATACTAAGCAATAACGAGATACGCATGAAGTTCTAGATACAGCAATAAGGAATAGCGCAGTAGGCAGTACAGTAGAAGAGGATTGGACATCTCTAAAAAAAGATAGTCACAGATGTTGGAGAGAAAAACATGGGTACAAAGAAGGTAACTATTAAGAAACCATGGGTAACCGAAAAAATACTTCAGTTGATTGGTGAAAGAAGCAAGTACAAAAATGTTGAGGGAAATTCAGGAGTACAGTAATACAAGTCGCTGAGGAATTAAATAAGTAGGAAGTGCACGGAAGGCGGAATACCTGCATGAAAAAGTGAAGAAATCTAAAAAGATATGATAGTCGGAAGAACTAACTCAGCATACAGGAAAGTCAAAATAATCTTCGGTGAAATTAAAAGCAAGGGTGGTAACATAAAGAGTGCATAGGGAATTCCACTGTTAAATGCAGAGGAGAGAGCGGATTAGTGGAAGGCGTACATTGAAAGCCTCTACTAGCGGGAAGATTGGTCTGATGTGATAGAAGAAAAAATTGGAGTCGATTTAGAAGAGATAAGGGATCCAGTGTTAGAATCAGAATTTAAGAGAGCTTTGGAGGACTTAAGATTAAGTAAGGAAGAAGGGATAGATAACATTCCACTAGAATTTCTAAAACCATTGGGGTAAGTGGCAACAAAACGACTATTCAAGCTGGTGCGTAGAATGTATGCGTAAGGCGAAATGCCATCTGACTTTCGAAAAAATATCGTTCACACAATTCTGAAGCCTACAAGAGCTGACAAGTGTGAGAATTATTGCAAAATCAGCTTAACAGCTCATGTATCCAAATTGCGCTTCTGACCAGGCACTTTCATAGGATTTGTCGACCTGGAAAAAGCGTTCGACAATGTAAAATGGCGCAAGATGTTCGAAATTCTGAGAAAAATAGGGATAAGCTACAGGGAGAGACGAGTAATAACAATATGTACGAGAGCCAAGAGGGAATAAAAAGGGTGAAGGACCAAGAACAAAGTGGTTGGATTGAAAAGGGTGTAAGACAGGGATGTAGACTTTCGCCCCTACTGTTCAATCTGCACATCGAAGAAGCAGTGATGAAAATAAAAGAAAGGTTCAGGAGTGGAATTAAAATTCAAGATGAAAGGATATCAATGATATGATTCGCTGATGACATTGCTATCCAGAGTGAAAGTGAAGAAGAATTACATGATGTGCTGAATGGAATGAACAATGAAATGAGTACGGAATATGGACTCAGAGTAAATCGGAGAAAGACGAAAGTAATGAGAAGTAGTAGAAATGAGAACTGCGAGAAACTTAACATCAGAATTGATGGTCACAAAACAGGTAAAGTTAAGGAATTCTGCTATCTAGGCAGCAAAATAACTAATGACGGAAGGAGCAACGAGAACATCAAAAGCAGACTAGCACTGCCAAAAATGGTATTCCTGGCCAAGAGAAGTCTACCAGAATGAAACATAGGCCTCATTATGAGAAAGAAATTTCTGATAATGTACGTTTGGAGCACAGCATTGTATGGTAGTTAAACATGGAATATGGGAACACCGGAATAGAAGATAATCGAAACATTTGAGATGTAGAGCTACAGACAAATGTTGAGGTTTAGGTGGACTGTTAAGGTAAGGAATGAGGAGGCTCTGCGTAGAATCGCTGAAGAAAGGAATATGTGGAAGACACTGACACGGAGAAGGGACAGGATGATACAACATCTGTTAAGACGTAAGGGAATGACTTCCATGGTTCTAGATGGAGCTGTAGAGGGCAAAAACTGTAGAGGAAGACAAAGGTTGGAATACATCCAGCAAGTAATTGAGGACAAAGGTTGTAAGTGCTACTCTGAGACGAAGCGGTTGGCATAGGAGAGGAATTTTTTGCGGCGGGCCGCATCATACCAGTCAGAAGACAGATGACTCAAAAAAATAAAATAAAATAAAATAAAGAATGCACCAATTAGAGAGAATTTGACACGACATCGCTCTGGAGGACATCCAGCAACTCTTTCAATCAGTGCGAAGCCGAATAACTGCTTTCATAAAGGCCAGAAGTGGCCCAAATTGTTTCTGACTCGCTCAGTTTGTGATGCTCTTCTCTTGAACAAATCATCCGATTTGTCAGAAATTGTAATCATCTGTTAGTCTGTACATGTACATTACTACCGATTTCCGTCCCACTTGCCTAATTATTTCGTGGTGTTTTTTTTCCTTAGAGTGTATTCAAAAACTTTCAGATGTCCTGGCAGGAACTAGCTCCATGCTAAGGAACTGGAAATGGACAATGGAAATGTTAGAATTACGTTCCTGAGTCTGATTACTAAAAGAATACATGTTAAAACAATTTTATGGAGCGGTTTTGTTGCCTGTGAAATACATTGTGGTTATAACTAAACTTCCGATACCAGAACCAGTGTAGACCAACGTTATAGAAATAGCCTGCAAAACTGTGCGCCGCACGATTTCCGTTGTTAGTAGTGTTAGTTTCACGACTTGCCGCTAGACGCCGGTACTGGTACAGCATCCGTAGCCCTTAAACACAAGCATCAATCTGCATTACAGGTGCTGATAGTCAACATCGTCCTAGCCAAGGTGAGCATGACATAACTCGTAAAGCTGTTTTACCAAAGCATGATATAACTGGTAAAGCTGTTTTATCAATAAACAGCAACAGTCCTCCTGCTCGTCGCGAATGCTGTACCGGGTTCTCGTGGATGCAGATACTCGTCACAGTTAGCAACGTTTGTAGCCTGGAACGTAAAGTATGGTATACAAATAAATTTTACCCTCTCACGAGAAAATTAAAATGTGTTTCTTTCAGCTGTTCATTCGTTGTTTCTCTCCCTCGTGCCCTTATTAATTTTTTCCACTATGTCTTATTGTCGTACGATCACTCGTTTTTGATGAGGGCCCTCTGCAGTAGCGAAAGTTTAATTACAGACACCCTGTAGATAAGTCGGCCAGCATCGCTCTTTACATGGGCCATGTGAGGAGGGTAGTGTTTTACAACAGTATTGAACGAATCATATCGAGAGTGCGTGTCCCTGGGGATCAATGAAGTTGTCCGACATGAGTGGAAGCTCCGAAAGACTTCGCAAGTGCTTTCCCGTGTGCGGGCGTGTAACCTGCTTAGTCGTTTTCTGGCTTTCTAGACGAACCCTGCAGTTACGTGTGCGAGCGCGGACTCTATAGAAATATGAAGCGTGGAGCCATTAGTTATACTCGTAGCGGGTGGTTTTGTTTGGCGAACGAGGTGGAATTGGCAAGACGCACACCTTCTGCAGGCCTTACACGACGCCGAGGAGGTTAACTCCAATCGTATAGAGGATACATCAGTGGCCAACATCTGTGAACTGGTTTTCGCAGACAACGATGTTGTGTCTCCGACTATTAACTACAAGGGTTGTCCAGGAAGTAAGTTCCGATCGGTCGCGAAATGGAAACCACTGGGAAAATCCGGTAAAGCTTTGCACAGATGTGTTGGGCAGTGTCTCTAATATGTCCGTCAATCGTGTCGCGTCGCTCTTTTCAGTTTTGAGTGAACAGTGAGCATGTAACAAATTCGTGGGGAATAGCGTCTCCCGCCAAGTATGAGGGCCTGGTTAGAGAGTTCGCCTGTGTCATGCAGCCCACATAACACAACTGTCGAGCAGTTCCTTCTTCATGCCAATTCTCAGCCGCACACTGCAGGGGCAATGAAGACGCACCTGCACCGTTTCCGATGAGAAGTAATTGATCGTCCAAAATACAGTCCGTAATTGGCTCCCCCTGAGTCTCATCTGTGCTCACAAGAACCGTTGGCTATGAAGACAAGATGTTTCCACAGACAACGAACTGCAGACCAGAGCAGATAACTGGGCGAAAGTCCAGGCGGCTGCTTTCTAGGACGAGGATATTGGAAAGTTGACACAACACTACGACAACACTCGAATCTGGAGCGGCGACTATGTAGAGAAGTATGTGGAAGATGTACCTAACTGCTGCAAATAAAACGTTTCTGGTTTTCACTGTGGTTTCCGTTTCGCGACCGATCGGAACTTACTTCCTGGACAAGCCTCGTACCAGCGCAACATCGTTGTTATAGGTAGTCTGCGAAAACCAGTTCATAGATGTTAGCCATTGATGTATCGTGTATACGACTGGAGTCAATCTCTTCAGCGTCATTTAAGTCCTGAGATGGTGTACTGAAGTACCGAGACTGTAATAAATAACATCGTAGGGACGGCTATAGGTATTCCATTTTATTAGATAAGTGAACGGCCGATGTCCCTCAAATCTCCAGTCAGAAGGATGGGCATACAAAAAGCTTTACCCCGTTTTTTTTATGGAGGATATACACGGAGGAAGAGTCAAGAAATCAGCTGGAGACGGTTTGGTAACTGTTTACGCCGCTTGTGATCCAATCTTTTGCCGAATCTGAGAGTTTTTTGGAAGCAGTTGGGTTTTGCAGGAAACTGATTAGTGGAATAGAAGTGACAATTGTCTCGCGGATCTGACGGAAGCTATAGGTCCTTGTTTAGACTGATTTAACAGTGTGGCAGCCCAGAAGATTAGATTAATTGAGGATGAAAGTACAATGTTCCTGGGTGCATTATGCAAAAGTGCTTACTTCCAGCATTGTACAACATGATAGTTTTAGATGTCCAGGTATTATGATTTGGGGACGCATCATTTTGCATGAGAGTACTGACCTCCAAATCTTTAAACTTGGTACATTCACCGGTCAACTTTACTGTGATACTGTTCTCCTACCCAGGATGCATCCTTTCAAGAGGCTGCCCGGATTCATTTTCATTTTTACTGATTACAATGCGCGATCTCATCGAAAAACGCAGATGGAGTTCTTCAAATGAGAGGATATTCGGCGAATAGACTGGCCTGCCCGTTACCCCAACCTAAATACCATGGAGGACACGTGGGATGTGTTGGGGAGAGATATCGCAACGCGCCCACATGCACCAACGACCATCCAGCAATTGTCAGTCGCGCTGGGGGATGGGTTGGGTTGTTGGGGAAAAGAGACCAGACAGCGAGGTCATCGGTCTCATCGAATTAGGCAAGGACAGGGAAGGAAGTCGGCCGTGCCCTTTCAAGGGAACCATGCCGACATTTGCCTGGAGCGATTTAGGGAAATCACGGAAAACCTAGCCGGCCGGTGTGGCCGAGCGGTTCTAGGCGCTTCGGTCTGGAACCGCGAGACCGCTACGGTCGCAGGTTCGAGTCCTGCCTCGGGTACGGATGTGTGTGATGTCCTTAGGTTAGTTAGGTTTAAGTAGTTCTAAGTTCTAGGCATCTGATGACCTCAGATGTTAAGTCCCATAGTGCTCAGAGCCATTTGAACCATTTTTTTGAACGGAAAACCTAAATCAGGATGGCCGGACGCGGGATTGAACCGTCGTCCTCCGGAATGCGGCTGGCGGATGACTGGAACACCCTATCACAAGGACTGCTCACTAACCTTTTTGCCAGACTATGAGTACGTTGCACAGCATGCATTGCCGTCCGCAGTGATCTCACATCCTTTTAAGAACGATATCCTGCTTTTTGTAATGTCGATGGAACCATCATAAATCCAACATGAATGCATTTAACGTATGTCTTTTAACTACCTTTTGTAGTAAACTGTAGCAGTAATTTCCATATTTGGTCCAAGTTTCATAGAGCTATCACAAATAACAAAATGTTCCGGTCTACTATACCGTGGTCGAATGGATTTCACCTTAAAACCCAGCGTTTCGTCCCCATCTGCGGAGGATATTTTCGAGGGGAATCGTAGCTGCTTTGTGTGTCCGATCGACTGCCTGGCTTGCTACTGACTACAGCGAAGTTCCGCTTCCGCGCAGTGCCATGACGTCACATGTTTTGAATACGCGAGCGCAATTGGCCGTTGTCGACTACCGCCGTCCGCTGTTGCTATCACCGCATGGTGGAAAACTGGTACACATCTCCACCAGCACCAGAATCCAGATGTCATTCAATTTCACACCCTCCTCCTTCCTACTCAAATTCCTGCGGTGTTTTACAATCACTATGGCCACTCTCTATAACCTTTCATGGTATCCGCTTTTGCCGGCTGGAGTGGCTGTGCGGTTCTAGGCGCTACAGTCTGGAGCCGAGCGGCCGCTACGGTCGCAGGTTCGAATCCTGCCTCGGGCATGGATTTTTGTGATGTCCTTAGGTTAGTTAGGTTTAAGTAGTTCTAAGTTCTAGGGGACTAATGACCTCAGAAGTTAAGTCCCATAGTGCTCAGAGCCATTTTATTAATTGTGACATTTCTGGCCGTGAAAGTTTTCATTTCGTAGAGATATGTTACTTAGAATTCTGAGTGAACGAGCATTTCGCTCTGTATATGACCGAAAGAGGCAGCCTTCCAGGAATTGTGAAACGAATCCTGTCGTCCAGGACCGTGTGCCGCAAAGAGCGCAGATTCGCCACGAGATGGGGAAATTCACAGGCGTCTATTGTTTGTATGAGGCCTAGGCACTGTAGTGTGCGAGTGAGACAGACGAGAACCTACATCATAGGGAAACCCCCTAGCAGCTGTTTGTGCCCGGGGAGGCGTAGCAACGTTAAATATGGAGGACCAAATATCGGCCATAAAGGGAAACATTTATGAAAATTATTTAATTCTGTAGTAATTCAGGGAATGAAACCACAGTAATTTTAATCTACCATCTTTCTTAAATTCTCATGGTGATTCCAGTAAAACTTGAATGTTGATCATATCTATAATAGTTAAGGATTTACCTTTACAGTGAAATTAACAAATTTGTAACAAAGACCTGAATGCTAAAATCTGAACGCTTTGCTCGATCTTAACGATCGACATTTCATATAAAATCGCATTATTAAAATGACAAATGTTGTAAATATCAACTCTGTAACTTTATTTGTTTAAAGTATATAGTAAATTTAAATTATCAGTATTTTAAGTTATGCATCAGATCATCATTTCCTCCACTCAACACACACAGAACGGACAGCATGACACATTATTGAATCATTAGGTAATAGAACATTTGTTGTGAAGTTTAGTGCATAATAGTTACTTTTTTCTTTATTTATTTATGAGAAAGCATATTGGTGCAAGGCTACTGGCCGTGACTTTCAAAGGTAAGAAGGAAATTATGTAATGGATATTATTCTTATTTTATTTAGAACGTGAAAGTGGTCAAGCTTTGATTATTTAGGTATGTTAAAATGTAAAATAATGTAGCATAAGCTGTAGCCAATCAGATGGACGGCTTCAGGGAAGGGAACTGCGCTAGTCAGTTGAGCGACGATGTTCAGCACGCGGGAGACGCGGCCGGAGACGGGCAGAGGGCAGTGCTGGTGCAGACGCGAAAGTAGACAGTTCGTCTGGAGACATCAGAGTGGTCAGTTCTGCTCTTGACACCAAAGGGTACAGTTCAGATTGAGTCGCGAAAGCTGACAGTCGGTCTTTAGGTAGTTAGGAAGTGAAACGACTAAGAAAATTTCGCCTTTTGCGGTATCGCGTGACTTAGTCTCTGAGCGGTGAGCATCCGCGCGCCTGGTGTGAACTCTTAACTTTTAGCGTAGATAACGAGGTGGAATATTGGACTTGTATTTCCGATGAGATTGTGAATGATCGAACTGTGCCAAATGGATATGTGCTCGAGTGTAACAGTAACTCTAAATACGACCACTTTCGCTATTAGTTTGCTTTCTGAATAAAGATTATTCTAACCAAATCGCAACTGTGTGGCCTACATCATTGATCGGTCGTTAATTTAGCTCCCGATATTATTGTTACTGTTATTATATGTTATGTCAATTCTGTATGTTTCATAAAGTTTCGTAAACTTGTCATCAAGCAGACAATTTAACCAAAGGGTCACAAGTGTCTAATTTAGTTCGCGTAATGGGGCACGTGCGGTTCAACCCCTAGACGAGTTTGAGGCAAGACATTTCGACGAAGAGGAACCGCATGTGAGCCCGAACATTCGTGGGATGTTAGCTCGCAGGAGTGACACATCATGCGATAGTTACTTTTGTACGTGCACACTAGTGTCTATTGACATTTTCCGCTTTACATTCATAAACTTTGTATAGGCATGATATAAGGGACATATAAAAGTGAAATCAAGTGAAATGAAAAGCTCATTCACGTTTTAGTTGTAAGAGAGATCCCAGTTCAGTAACTGCTCTTTAAAATGTTGTGAACGTGCACAGAATGTTTTTGTGTAGAGTGAAGGAACATAAGCAGTGTGAGTCGCATAATTTGTATTGCGTGTCGCATAGCGCAAAGCCCAAGTAGATTCCGGCCGCAGCTGCGGACTTCGCGCTACGCCATGGCATCTCCAAGGCACGGGCGAAGGGATCGTTACACACGTACATTTTCTGCAGCCCCCTCGCTTTCTGTTAACAGCGCACCCACCCCAGGCGCCTAGTACGAACATAACTTGTCCCACTTTGCTATAGGCGATAAACATGAACAGACCACTGAGGTTCTAATAACGACTACGTTTTTAGTCTTCTCAGTTGGAAGCTTTGCTTCATGCAGGGCACCCTTGACTAATACAGGCAATGAGGAAGATTGGGAGAGGAAATGTCACAACCAAACCAATAGAAGGATTAATACATTAAAAAAAGAATGTCTTCACAGATTATACAGGGTGTTTCAAAAATGACCGGTATATTTGAAACGGCAATAAAAACTAAACGAGCAGCGATAGAAATACACCGTTTGTTGCAATATGCTTGGGACAACAGTACATTTTCAGGCGGACAAACTTTCGAAATTACAGTAGTTACAATTTTCAACAACAGATGGCGCTGCAAGTGATGTGAAAGATATAGAAGACAACGCAGTCTGTGGGTGCGCCATTCTGTACGTCGTCTTTCTGCTGTAAGCGTGTGCTGTTCACAACGTGCAAGGGTGCTGTAGACAACATGGTTTATTCCTTAGAACAGAGGATTTTTCTGGTGTTGGAATTCCACCGCCAAGAACACAGTGTTGTTGCAACAAGACGAAGTTTTCAACGGAGGTTTGAACTGGCGCATATGGGGAACCGAAAAGCCCCATGTTGCAGTCCCATCGTCCCTGCATCCTCAAAAAGTACTGGTCTGGGCCGCCATTTCTTCCAAAGGAATCATTGGCCCATTTTTCAGATCCAAAACGATTACTGCATCACACTATCTGGCCATTCTTCGTGAATTTGTGGCGGTACAAACTGCCTTAGACGACACTGCGAACACCTCGTGGTTTATGCAAGATGGTGCCCGGCCACATCGCACGGCCGACGTCTTTAATTTCCTGAATGAATATTTCGATGATCGTGTGATTGCTTTGGGCTATCCGAAACATACAGGAGGCGGCGTGGATTGGCCTCCCTATTCGCCAGACATGAACCCCTGTGACTTCTTTCTGTGGGGACACTTGAAAGACCAGGTGTACCGCCAGAATCCAGAAACAATTGAACAGCTGAAGCAGTACATCTCATCTGCATGTGAAGCCATTCCGCCAGACACGTTGTCAAAGGTTTCGGGTAATTTCATTCAGAGGCTACGCCATATTATTGCTACGCATGGTGGATATGTGGAAAATATCGTACTATAGAGTTTCCCAGACCGCAGCGCCATCTGTTGTTGAAAATTGTAACTACTGTAATTTCGAAAGTTTGTCTGCCTGAAAATGTACTGTTGTCCCAAGCATATTGCAACAAACGGTGTATTTCTATCGCTGCTCGTTTAGTTTTTATTGCCGTTGCAAATATACCGGTCATTTTTGAAACACCCTGTAGTTTCACAGTACTCAGCCGAGGCTAGCCTTCACTAACGTTAAGCAATACTAAACGACAGTACATGAATAGAGACCTTGGTTGAAGTACACAGAAACTACAAAGCTTAATTCATTTAAGCCTGAAGCTACGTCTACCCGTAAATGGGTCATATTTTACGGTAAGATTTGGCCGCAATAGCGTTTTCGACAACACTGCTCAATGTGGCTGCAATAGAAAGCAGTTTTTTGGTATGTCGGGCTATATTTCTGATGTTGCACGCTGTTGCGGATGGTGGCTGGGGTGTTGCCTGTGTTCTTCTTCATGGATATAGAATATTACATGTTGCAAGACAATGTCTGCCTCCGGCTTTGTCTGTAAATGCTTCTCTCTCGCTGTCACTTTTGTTTCCTACTTAAGTCGCCGACAGTGCTGCAGTCACCCAACTGAGGACAATATCGTTTCACCTTCCTTCGAAACTTTGCACGCATACACATAGTCACATATTTTGTAGTTGTTTGCTGTCATGAGCTTTTTGTGTAAAGAAATGAAAAAGTGAACAAACGAGAGAATTATGAATTTTTATACGATTCATCTACGACCAGAGCAATGGGACGTCGAAAGTAAGCTATACAAAGATCGCAATCTGAAAAAAAGCAGTGGTTCGATGAAGCATTAAAAAAATTTCGGAGTCTTCGAATCCATGAAAAATGCGAGACTTAAAAGCTCAGGTGGCTTTTCATCCACATGGTTTGAATTTGATGTTGTGAGTTTCGTACTATCTGGAGACCTACCTGAAGGAGGAATTGATAGTGTAAACAGTGGTATACGCCGAGGAACAAAAATAAAATAGAAATAAAAATTGTATGCTTATTTCAAAATTCTTTTAATGAAATCATTCAATCCTTTTACCAAATAATCGCATACATCTGGAACCATGAAGTTTATTGATGAAAACTGAACTTTAATGTACCTCGAATCACCATTGGGTAAAAACCGAAGCATGAATGCTAATGTTGTCGTAACTGGTGTTCGCGCTTTCATATTCGTATCGGTTTTAACAATTCTCGGAGCAATTGCTTGTACGAGATATTCGAGATAGTGTTTCGACGTTCTGGTAAAATACTAGAACAGCTTTAGTTCATTTGTTTAATTTTCTGAACCATTCAGCTTACTTAAAAATGAAAGCATTTACAAAACCCGATTTCGTGTCAGTTCTGAGCGGTGGTGTGTTGGAACGTTTTACTCGGCCACTCGAAAGAAACCCGCGCGATTTCAATGCTGGTGTCGCGGTTCTACCTCCAGTGCAGAGGCGAAGCGACTGGAAGAGGAGCGAGATGTAACAAGGGGTGTGGCGACCTTCCCATCGTGTGACACGTAGACGGCGCCGTTGAGCAGAATTGTGGTGAAATTTGGTGCCAGTGTGACATCACACACTTACACGTTAAGTGAACTTCTGAGTTCAGGCCTTTCTTTGCCCCATGTGTCGATACTGTGATAATTGAAACGTCGTCGAGCCAGAGAGTGACGCCTCAGGGCCCACGCTTTTCCAATACTACAGAGAAAGTTTGTAGACACCTTTGAGCCGAATTTCAAACTTCCACGTCGCGTTGGGAAATAGTTACTTGGTTTCGAGACAGTAACGCTTTAATTACGTTACGCGATGTATGTGTGTAACTGTAAATATTTAGTTCGATACATATGGTACCTTATAATATGTAGATTCAAAATACGTAAGCAACCATCTTCTATCAATAACCATGGTTTGGCGTAAATCCAATCATTCTTAGAGCGGTCACTTTACCCCACGTAAACGGGAGTAGTACACTGCAAATTACTGTCCATTAATAGATAACAACTATCATGTAAAAAAAGACGTCACTTCTACCACCAGCGAATAGAAAACTCCAGTACATGGAGTGCGTCACCACAGGAAACTGATTAAATCGTGGTGCTCATTACTAAAATTGCCGATAACATGATATTCGCACACACCGTAGTTGTTTACTATTGCCGTCTTGGAGTATCTTCCTCTGACCATCAGATGATGTGTCGATGTGAATCTGTCTCATTAGATGAGAGGACGAGTGTTTGTACAGTGGAGTGCTTTGCTGTGGGAACGAGTGAAATTAAAAAGACACACTGGGCTGATAAGTCACGGAGCATCTCGCCTTGTGCTGATGGCAGTATATGTCTGCGTTGAGACAAGGTTAAATTTAAAGCCGACGGCGGTATTACTCATGAAAAGAGAATGTTTAGGAAGAACCAATCGCACCCATCTTAATTGCACATGAGCCCTTCACAGGTTAGCGATGCAGTGAAGTGTTGGCGCTGCGTCCTCATATTGTATTTAACGTGCTTGAAAAGACCAGTATTCAGTGTAAAAACAGTCTATGCCACCATTTCAAGCCGGCCGATGTGGCCGTGCGGTTCTAGGCGCTTCAGTCTGGAACCGCATGACCGCTACGGTCGCAGGTTCGAATCCTGCCTCGGGCATGGATGTGTGTGATGTCCTTAGGATAGTTAGGTTTAAGTAGTTCTAAGTTCTAGGGGACTAATGACCACAGATGTTAAGTCCCATAGTGCTCAGAGCCATTTGAACCACCTTTTCAAAATGTGAACTTAAGTTCTGCCAAAACGCAGAAATTTACTGTCCTGGCTCCAGTTCTGTAAACTACAGTTTTGTGTTCGACGTTTGACGTGACTGTATACACAAGTGAACAGAAGTCCACCACTTTGACACTGCCTCATATACGAGCACTGTTTCTCAGTTGTCACTGCCGAGTGGGATGTGCAGGTTTTGAATACTTCTCCACCCAGTATTCCTGAGTTGCGCACAATTTTTATTTATTTATTTTATTTTTGTTTTTTGAGTCGTCGGTGTTCTGAGTAGTTTGATGGGGCCGCCATGAATTCCTCTCCAATGCCAGCCAATAGTAAACTGTCAGTCAGGCGTGCAACTGTCTGACGTTGTTGAGTATCTGTGATCTGGAAGCTTCTACCGCATGGTATTTGAACATCTTGCCTCCTGATCCAACCAATATCATTAAATTTTCAGCAGAGTACACACATCAGTTGGACACTGGCCGAGTCAGTACCTTTGTGATGTGTATCCAGTTTGACTGATCTAACTTGTATTACTAAATGAGGAGCAACTGTTGTCTGAGATATGTACCTCTCTGGTTACGCACAGCTGTTGAGATGAACCTCTATTCATTGGACTTTGTTCCCACCAACATACAGAAGGTAGGTAAAGATTATAAGGGTCTTCAAAATGTTCAAATGTATGTGAATTCTTAAGGGGCCAAACTGCTGAGGTCATCGGTCCCTAGACTTACACACTACTTCAACTAAATTAACGCTGAGAACAACACTCACACACATGCCCGAGGGAGGACTCGAACCTCCGTCGGGAGGGGCCGCACGATTAGTGACATGGCGCCTCTAAACGCGCGGCCACTCGCGCGGCTATAAGAGTCCCCAATCGTTTTGAAACTGAGCGCGTTAATGGGTTCAAAGTGTTGTTACCATCATGCCGGACAGAACTTTACCTACAAAATATCTGAAAAGCTGAAGTTGGCAGACGTTCCCATATCGCAACTTTCTTTGTTCTGCTCTTCATTTTTCCGTCACCTTTCCTGACAAATCAGCTGTAGCGGTTCACAACAATTCCATTATGTGGTGATACCTTCGCTTTGATCGATGTTACAAGCTGCATTTGTCAAAAAATTTTTAAAAGAACATGATTTTGTCTAAAAAAACTAAAATCAACATGTTTGCTTTTATGCCTTTATGTTTGCCTTTGCAGTCCACAATGTCGACTACAGGTCACCTATCAAGCCTTATACTGCAAAAACAGACTGTAGCGTCACTTGTTGGGTTACATGCAATATGTACGCTTGCTGTAACACTCCGCTAAAGAAACAAAATAGTAGCAATGAAAAACAGTGCTACGTGATTACAGATTCAGGAGCCTTTGATAATGAACAAGCGACCAGTGTACTTATTCACTTGACACCCATTTCATTTAGAGCTCCTTTAATTTTCAATTGCAGCTTAACCCTTTAAAAAATTCCAAGAGAAAATGGACGTTATAGGAACGGAAATAAGGGCACAGATTTAGCCTGCGGTCATTTTGTGAGAACAATACACTGAAAAACCAATCCAGATTCGCAAATTTTACTTACTATTAGTATTATTCACTCATTTTGAAACCATCGTAACATAGTCAACAATGGTATTTCCGAATATGTGAAAACCATGTCAAAAATGTGCAACATTTTTAACATGGTTTTCACATCTTTTAAAACACCATTCTTGAGTAAGCTACGGTCATTTCATATTGGTCTCGGCCCTAAACTAGTCATCGAGTGAATAAAACAATTAAAAAAGTAAAATTTACTACTTTGAACTGGTTTTTCATAGTATTGATTAAGAGGAGTTGCTGACCTACAGCTATTCCAGCATGCTGGAAGTTCGTAAAATTTCTTGAGAAGTTCTTAATTGGCAGCAACTGTTAAGAAATTCGTCCAGTCTTAAATGGTTCTTCTTGTATGTGGAAGCATAGGAACACAGTGAGGACCTCTTTTCCGGCAGTTGAGACTGAGCCAGAATGAGAACCTTCTGTTAGCAAAAGACCCGATCATTTCTCTGTGTCGCAGCAGGTAGGCGCTATCCCCTGCCCCTCCAGGTAAGTTAGCAACGACCCTATTTCTTTTGGGGGTCGGAAACTTACTAGAAGGTGGCACACGAGTCATGAAATGTCCGTCCCGCCGCCCCAGCCCGTCCGGTTCCAGAATCGATGCGGACCAGCATATTCAGTTTCGTCTCCCACGCGAACGCGATTTGCTATAAGAGCCTGCCGCCTTGCATTTAGTAACAGTTTAACTTGAACAGATGTCGCCGATGCCGCCCGCGTACGTACGCAGAATCGCTCGGAAAGCCACCGCGATGCGACAGTCTCTCGCTACGGCCAAGAATGACTGCGTCATCTGTTGGTAAAATTCCACCGTGACCTCACGTTTGTCATGGGGTGGCAAAAAGGGTATCAATGAAACCTCCCCTTTCGTTGGGGCTTTGATCCGCACAAATTTCCCGATCGAGGACGACAATTCACAGTGAGCAACAGGACAAATTTCTTGACAACCTTCTACACTGCGTACACGGACGTTTCAAACGTTCTCTAAGAATGTTGTGGGACTCCATCCCCATTAAACGTGGCCGGATCCATTTGCAAAGCAGTGCTACACAATTTTTAGTGTTGTGTACTGACTGCAACCACTAGGGACCGTTCAAAACCATTCGGCGGAATCTGAACACGGCCCGAAGTGCCAAATGGCGCTTATGCATCTTCAGCCCTTCTGTTGTGCTCTGCTGTGGCATGATCGCAGAGGGGTGCGATACTGACACATTCATGAATAAAACAGTAAACGGTCCCTCTGAGACATCCCATACCCCCCCCCCCCCCCCCGACCCTCCAGAGTTCGGCAATACCCTCACCGCCAACCGTCCTCGTTTTTTGAGCACTTTAAAAATGTACCTGTGCAGAGAAAACACATAACGGAAGTCCTAGGTACCTGCAGGTAGGCGACTGGAATAGGAGGGGTATCGAGAGGCTGCCTGCCCGTAGGCGTCTAGGATAACTTTACAGATTTTCTCTGTACAGGTTCATTTTTAGAACTGTACCGCCGAGGGTTTCGCCCAAATAGTGGGGTTCAGGAGGGATCTTATGCCGCTTTATTCGCTCGTGTGCCAATGATCAGTGTCGCAGTAAGCAGCTTTTGCTGCTTCGGTTCACTTTCCAGTTTCGTCGAATGGCTTTGAACGGTCGCTAGTGGTTCCAAACACGTTCACGAGAGAAGAAATTGCTGCAGCACTGCGCTGGAAAGCAGTGCGACCACGTTCAACGTGGATGCAGCCCCACGGTGTCTTAAAGAAGGGTTGAAACGCCCGGGCGTGTCAGCAGTTTCAAATGTTTTAAGGAAAGTCGTCCTGCTGCTCATCGCACGTCCTGTTGTGGTTTTCGACCGCAAAATGTGTGATCATCAACGCCCCAAGGAAAACGTTGTTTCATTGACGCCCTTTGTGCCACCCTCTGGTGACTTTTCGTGTCGGGTCTGGGAGGTGCTTTGACTGAAAGGTTTTCTTCGGCCGATCCTAAGAAACGTGCTGGGTTACGTGACTCTGACCTCCATCACAGAGGCGTCAAAAGAAGGGATGGAATGTGGACAAGAGGGGCTGTGATGGCCTTCTAATCGCCTCACACGTCGACGATGGCGTTGGACAGAATTGTGGTGAAATTTGGTGCCAATGTGACATCATTAACTCACCTTACATCTCAAATGAACTTCCGACCGTTTCCTCCATTTTTTCCTCATATGCTCTTGAAGCGTCATCTAGTCCGTGGGTAACGTCACTAGGCGCAATGCTTCTGCAGCATTACAGATGGAGGTTGTAATCACCTTCGAGCCAAGTTTCCATGTCGCATTGAGAGACAATTTTGTGGTTTCGAAAAAGTGATCCTTTAATTCTGTCGTGAAGTGTATGTAATGAACAGGACCTACCTGTATATAACGAACAGGACGTACCGGCATTTTTATGAAGCTTTACGTAACGGCCACTTTTGCCAACTTAACGGACTAAAGTGGACAGTGCAAACGTATACGTACATACTCCGAAAGTGGACAGCAACCCTCTTTGCAGAAAGAACGGCATCAATTTGGCATCTGCCTGTAAGTGCAAACAGTTTCCTATTACTTATTACATTCGTAATTACAATTCTACTATTCTTGCTAGAAATCAACTCTACAGTACAAAGCTTCTCGCAGTTTCCCGGCCTACTTAGCCCTAGCGGGCTAATCCTTGCGGGTTACCGTACCTAGGCTCGTGGGACGGAGCCGGCTACCACCTGCAAAACAACTACGTTGTTTCACCAATTTTAATTCCCATCACCATAAAACTATACTGCATGTTGCAGAGCTAACTAATTTCTCCAACCACTACTACTACTTAGTGCTGCTACTAACTCCTACAACTACTACTTCTACTACTAGACTGATGTTCAGAAAAAAACAGAACACCTTGGACGACTAGTAGAGACAGGGCGTTCATATTCACAGGACATGCACATTAGTACGTTCTGCAGAAATATTAGCATTTCAGTCACCTCGGTTCAGCATGTTTTCTGTTGCCTAGTAGGCATAGGATCCGCCGTGGGCCCTGATAACTTGTTCCATGCGTAATGACATCGACACATTTAAGGCGCGAATGACGTCCTATGGTATAACCATCCATGCTGCATTCACCTTGTTCCAAAGTTCATGTGTGGTAGCTGTCACTGGCTCACAGCGCTGCACACATTTCCGATCGGCGTCAACTCTGGTGATCTGGCGGGCCAGAGAAAAAAGGCTGACATATTGTGACACCAAGAAGGCACGTGTTCGTACAGCAACTTGTGGTCGTGCGTTGTCTTACTGAAAAATGGCATCTGGGGTGTTGTGCAGAAATGGTATGGCTACGGTCGCAGGATGTCTTTCACGTAGGTCACACTGGACACGGACCAACCGTGATTTGTGGTTGTACCCAATAGCACCCCACACGAAAAGGCTTGAGTTGGCGCTGAATGTCTTGTGCGAATGCAATCACTGTAATACCGCTCGTGCTGCCTGCGGCGAACCAAAATACGGCCATCATTTACAAACAAACGCTATCTGATGCCATTCCTGTTCCCGGTGAAGTCGTTCCATACACCATTGGCGTCTAGCTTGTTTCTGGATATCCGTCAAACGCAGGCGGAGAAGTGGACGACACGCACGTAACCCATGCCGGAATAAACGGCGACGGATTCTCACACCTGATAGTGTACGATGTGTTCCACTGTTCCACCAGAGCCGATCTGTCCTGCAATGGCCGGCCGGTGTGGCCGAGCGGTTCTAGGCGCTTCAGTCTGGAAGCGCGCGACCGCTACGGTCGCAGGTTCGAATCCTGCCTTGGGCATGTGTGTGATGTCCTTAGGTTAGTTAGGTTTAAGTAGTTCTAAGTTCTAGGGGACTGATGACCTCAGATGTTAAGTCCCATAGTGCTCAGAGTCGTTTGAACCATTTGTCCTGCAATGCCATTCAGATAAGTTGCACATCTAGTCAGAGGATGATGTGGGTGGTGCAACCTAACTCATATCGTCGTGTTCTACGGCCTTCCGTGAACCATTCTGACGCACTGCCGGAACACTTCGTCGCACACGAACAGGAATGTCCCAGATGGGTCCATTACTTTCTCTCGTGCCAATAATGCGATCTGTTTCAAACTCACTGATTAGGCGTTATGGTTTGCACACACGTCTGCGAGGCATCCCGCTCGTCTTCTCAAGTCACACTGACCGTTACATTCGGTTTATAGCGACAACGATAGACGCAGGCACATTTTTACCGGTAGTTTGTGTTGCGCCGCGATACGAATGTTGACCTTGCGCCCGCGGGCTGACGTGGTTCAAATGCTAATCATTTCTGCAGAACACACTAAAATACGTGTCCTGTGAACATGGAAGTCCTATCTCCAGTCGTTCAAGGTATTCTGTGTATCTGAACATGTGTGTACATTGTTTGGGTACAACGGGGCCGAAGTTCCAGCTACCGGCGAAACGACCCAGCTCGCCACCAACCACCCGCTGCTGGACAGTCTACATCTACATCTACATTTATACTCCGCAAGCCACCCAACGGTGTGTGGCGGAGGGCACTTTACGTGCCACTGTCATTACCTCCCTATCCTGTTCCAGTCGCGTATGGTTCGCGGGAAGAACGACTGTCTGAAAGCCTCCGTGCGCGCTCTAATCTCTCTAATTTTACATTCGTGATCTCCTCGGAAGGTATAAGTAGGGGGAAGCAATATATTCGATACCTCATCCAGAAACGCACCCTCTCGAAACCTGACGAGCAAGCTACACCGCGATGCAGAGCGCCTCTCTTGCAGAGTCTGCCACTTGAGTTTATTAAACATCTCCGTAACGCTATCACGGTTACCAAATAACCCTGTGACGAAACGCGCCGCTCTTCTTTGGATCTTCCCTATCTCCTCCGTCAAACCGATCTGGTACGGATCCTACACTGATGAGCAATACTCAAGTATAGGTCGAACGAGTGTTTTGTAAGCCACCTCCTTTGTTGATGGACTACATTTTCTAAGCACTCTCCCAATGAATCTCAACCTGGTACCCGCCCTACCAACAATTAATTTTACATGATCATTCCACTTCAAATCGTTCCGCACGCATACTCCCAGATATTTTACAGAAGTAACTGCTACCAGTGTTTGTTCCGCTATCATATAATCACACAATAAAGGATCCGTGGTGTCCGAGCTGACCGGCGGCCGAGCCACTGTGACAGCGGCCCCGTCGGTTCCTCTCCTTACACTCCGATTCTCACATCTTTTTGTCACTGTAAAGTTGACACCAAAGTACTGAAGTACTGACACAGTCATAAGTTGAAGTCGTAGTAAATACCGTTCCTGCATTTTTTTTTTTCACATATTTTGTTTGCTATACCGCTCAGAATACTGACTTTCTCTGGATCATCAACGAGTAGTTTAACATTATATGTTGTTAATCTGTTTCTGACTTGTTCTGCAATCATGGTAAGAGTGACATATTCAAACATTTTGTGTGCTGGGGATCACGGACGGGCATCACACTCGCACTCTTCTGAGCCCCTTTTCCTTATCCGGTGCAGACACAACGGGTATGGCTCATGACCAGTCAGAGAGTGCACTAGTCCCTTGTTGGGTTTGATTTGCCTCACTTTTAGACTTCTCTAATGCTCAGAAAGATGTTGTGTACACCCCCAGTCGTTTCAGATGCATCCCGTTCTCTTTTCTGTAATTCCAGAATCTCTTTACTTTTTTACTTTGTTGAACGCTTTTTCTAGGTTGATGGATCTTATGAACGTGTCCTGACTTTTTCCTCAGTCTTGCTTCCATTATAAAGAGGAACGTCAGAATTGCCCCTTGCTGTCTTTACCTCTCGTAAAGCCAACTCGCATATTGCAGGTCTTCAATTTATTGCATTCTTCTGTAAATTATTCTTGTTAGCAGCTTCGATGCATGAGATTTTAAGCAGATTGTGCAATAATTCTCGCATTTATGTGCCCTTGATGTAATAGGGATTCTGTGGATGATATTTTTCCGAAATTCATAGTATTTCTCGAGTCTCATAGATTTTATTCACCAGCTTGAATAGACGTTTTTGTGCTATTTCCTCCATTGATTTCAGAAATTTCGAAGAAATCTGATCTGTGACAACAGCCTTATCTGATTATATTTCTCTCAAAGCACTGTTACAGGCTATTGGATCCCCGATGTCGTACACATCAACTCCTGTTTTTCCGTCTACTGTCTTATTTCCTTCCTCTCGTAGAGTTCTTCAGTAAAGTCTGTTCCCATACCACTCTCTCGCTTGCGTTTATTTCAGGAATTGCTTTTGCACTCTTAATATTTTCACCTGTGCTTTCGTATTCACCAATGATTGTTTTGACTGTTCTGTATGCTAAATCAGTCTTTCCAACAACCATTTACTTTTTATTTCTTCACATTTTTCATGCAACCATTTTGTTACGGCTTCCCTACACCTCCTTTTTATTTCATTCCTAAGGGACATATACTGATGTATTCCCGACTTTTCCAGAACATATTTGCACTTCCTTCTCTCGTTGATCAACTGAAGTATTTCGTCTGCTACGCAAGGTTTCTTCGCAAGTACCTTTCTTGTATTTATTTTTTCTCTACTTCTTTGATTGCCCTCTTAGAGATCTCCATTCCTTTCTAACGGAGCTGCCTACTATGGTATTTATTGTCGCAGTATCTACACAGAGAACTTCAAACGCACCTAATCGTTTCTCTATACTTCAGTATTCCACTTCCCTCCACATTGATTCTCCGGAGGATTTTCTTAAACTTCAGTCAACCCTTCGATATTACTAAATTGAATCTGAGCCTGTATCTGCTCCTGGATAAGCCATATAACGTATTATGATTTCGGAATCTCTGCCTCACCACAGTGTAATCCAACTGAAATCTTTCCATGTCCTCAGGATTTTTCGAAGTATATTCTCTCCTCTTGTGATTTTTGAACAGCTGAAATTTATTTCAGAGCTCGATTAGACTTTCTTCTTCCTCGTTCCTTCGACCAAACCTCAATTTACTCATAAATTTCTCCTCTGGTCCTTCCTTTTTTTTTGTTGTTGTTGTTGTCATCAGTCTACTGACAGGTTTGATGCGGCCCGCCACGAATTCCTTTCCTGTGCTAACCTCTTCATCTCAGAGTAGCACTTGCAACCTACGTCCTCAATTATTTGCTTGACGTATTCCAATCTCGGTCTTCCTCTACAGTTTTTGCCCTCTACAGCTCCCTCTAGTACCATGGAAGTCACTCCATCATGTCTTAGCAGATGTCCTATCATCCTGTCCCTTCTTCTTATCAGTGTTTTCCACATATTCCTTTCCTCTCCGATTCTGCGTAGAACCTCCTCATTCCTTACCTTATCAGTCCACCTAATTTTCAACAGTCGTCTATAGCACCACATCTCAAATGCTTCGATTCTCTTCTGTTCCGGTTTTCCCACAGTCCATGTTTCACTACCATACAATGCTGTACTCCAGAAGTACATCCTCAGAAATTTCTTCCTCAAATTAAGGCCGGTATTTGATATTAGTAGGCTTCTCTTGGCCAGAAATGCCTTTTTTGCCATAGCGAGTCTGCTTTTGATGTCCTCTTTGGTCCGTCCGTCATTGGTTGTTTTACTGCCTAGGTAGCAGAATTCCTTAACTTCATTGACTTCGTGACCATCAATCCTGATGTTAAGTTTCTCGCTGTTCTCATTTCTACTACTTCTCATTACCTTCGTCTTTCTCCGATTTACTCTCAAACCATACTGTGTACTCATTAGACTGTTCATTCCGTTCAGCAGATCATTTAATTCTTCTTCACTTTCACTCAGGATAGCAATGTCATCAGCGAATCGTATCATTGATATCCTTTCACCTTGTATTTTAATTCCACTCCTGAACCTTTCTTTTATTTCCATCATTGCTTCCCCGATGTACAGATTGAAGAGTAGGGGCGAAAGGCTACAGCCTTGTCTTACACCCTTCTTAATACGAGCACTTCGTTCTTGATCGTCCACTCTTGTTATTCCCTCTTAGTTGTCGTACGTATTGTATATGACCCGTCTCTCCCTATAGCTTAGCCCTACTTTTTCTAGAATCTCGAACAGCTTGCACCATTTTATATTGTCGAACGCTTTTTCCAGGTCGACAAATCCTATGAAAGTGTCTTGATTTTTCTTTAGCCTTGCTTCAATTATTAGCCGTAACGTCAGAATTGCCTCTCTCGTTCCTTTACTTTTCCTAAAGCCAAACTGATCGTCACCTAGCGCATTCTCAATTTTATTTTCCATTCTTCTGTATATTATTCTTGTAAGCAGCTTCGATGCATAAACTGTTAAGCTGATTGTGCGATAATTCTCGCACTTGTCAGCTCTTGCCGTCTTCGGAATTGTGTGGATGATGCTTTTCCGAAAGTCAGATGGTATATCGCCAGACTCATATATTCTACACACCAACGTGAATAGTCGTTTTGTTGCCACTTCCCCCAATGATTTTAGAAATTCTGATGGAATGTTATCTATCCCTTCTGCCTTATTTGACCGTAAGTCCTCGAAAGCTCTTTTAAATTCCGATTCTAATACTGGATCCCCTATCTCTTCTAAATCGACTACTGTTTCTTCTTCTATCACATCAGACAAATCTTCACTCTCATAGAGGCTTTCAATGTATTCTTTCCACCTATCTGCTCTCTCCTCTGCATTTAACAGTGGAATTCCCGTTGCACTCTTAATGTTACCACCGTTGCTTTTAATGTCACCAAAGGTTGTTTTGACTTTCCTGTATGCTTAGTCTGTCCTTCCGACAATCATATCTTTTTCTATGTCTTCACATTTTTCCTGCAGCCATTTCGTCTTAGCTTCCCTGCACTTCCTATTTATTTCATTCCTCAGCGACTTATATTTCTGTATTCCTGATTTTCCCGGAATATGTTTATACTTCCTCCTTTCATCAATCAACTGAAGTATTTCTTCTGTTACCCATGGTTTCTTCGCAGCTACCTTCTTTGTACCTATCTTTTCCTTCCCAACTTCTGTGATGGCCCTTTTTAGAGATGTCCATTTCTCTTCAACTGTACTGCCTACTGCGCTATTCCTTATTGCTGTATCTATAGCGTTAGAGAACTTTAAACGTATCTCGTCATTCCTTAGTACTTCCGTATCCTTTGCGTATTGATCCTTCCTGACTAATGTCTTGAACTTCAGCCTGCTCTTCATCACTACTATATTGTGATCTGAGTCTATATCTGCTCCTGGGTACGCCTTACAATCCAGTATCTGATTTCGGAATCCCTGTCTGACCATGATGTAATCTAATTGAAATCTTCCCGTATCTCCCGGCCTTTTCCAAGTACACCTCCTCCTCTTGTGATTCTTGAACAAGGTATTCGCTATTACTAGCTGAAACTTGTTACAGAACTCAATTAGTCTTTCTCCTCTTTCATTCCTTGTCCCAAGCCCATATTCTCCTGTAACCTTTTCTTCTACTCCTAACCCTTACAACTGCATTCCAGTCGCCCATGACTATTAGATTTTCGTCCCCCTTTACATACTGCATTACCCTTTCAATATCCTCATACACTTTCTCTATCTGTTCATCTTCAGCTTGCGACGTCGGCATGTATACCTGAACTATCGTTGTCGGTGTTGGTCTGCTGTCGATTCTGATTAGAACAACCCGGTCACTGAACTGTTCACAGTAACACACCCTCTGCCCTATCTTCCTATTCATAACGAATCCTACACCTGTTATACCATTTTCTGCTGCTGTTGATATTACCCGATACTCATCTGACCAGAAATCCTTGTCTTCCTTCCACTTCACTTCACTGACCCCCACTATATCTAGATTGAGCCTTTGCATTTCCCTTTTCAGATTTTCTAGTTTCCCTACCACGTTCAAGCTTCTGACATTCCACGCCCCGACTCGTAGAACGTTATCCTTTTGTTGATTATTCAATCTTTTTCTCATGGTAACCTCCCCCTTGGCAGTCCCCTCCCGGAGATCCGAATGGGGGACTATTCCGGAATCTTTTGCCAATGGAGAGATCATCATGACACTTCTTCAAATACAGGCCACATGTCCTGTGGATACATGTTACGTGTCTTTAATGCAGAGGTTTCCATTGCCTTCTGCATCCTCATGTCGTTGATCATTGCTGATTCTTCCGCCTTTAGGGGCAATTTCCCACCCCTAGGACAAGAGAGTGCCCTGAACTTCTATCCGCTCCTCCGCCCTCTTTGACAAGGCCGTTGGCACAATGAGGCTGACTTCTTATGCCGGAAGTCTTCGGCCGCCAAAGCTGATTATTTATCAAAATTTAGGCAGTGGCAGGGATCGCAGGGATCGAACCCGGGACCGAAGATGTTTTGATTATGAATCAAAGACGTTACCCCTTTTTTTTGCATTTTGTTCATTGTTGATCGTTGTGTTCGGTCGTTGCGAACGTCGCAATACATCCTGTTCAAGTTCGGTGGTTGATCCTTCCACTCAGTTTTTTATTACAGAGGCCAACCGGCTCTCTGGCCGAACACGCCGAGCTACCGTGCCGGCTCTCCTAGACCACGGGTCCTGTTGTTCCTTACTACAACCTACCAATTACTCATGACCCAGAGAACAGAGTTCCAAGGCACAAACAGCCGGCCGGGGTGGCCGAGCGGTTCTAGACGCTACAGTCTGGAACCGCGCGACAGCTACGGTCGCAGGTTCCAATCCTGCCCCGGGCATGGATGTGTGTGATGTCCTTAGGTTAGTTAGGTTTAAGTACTTCTAAGGGGACTGATGACCTCAGATGTTAAGTCCCATAGTGCTCAGAGCCATTTGAACCATTTTATTGCAACAAGCGTGGGGTTGATTTGGCAGGACTCTGAAGCATTTTCTGGTGAACTTCAGTCACATTTTATTGTTTGCGTGCACATTTCGGAATGTTTTTTGACTTTTTCAAAACAGATCCTGTCTTACGCCATTTTCGGAGTAAGCGTTGCATGGCACTCTTTGCTGGCATGTTGACACAATTAAACTTTCCAGCAAACAGCTGACCACACCGTTGCCACGACTTTGTTGTCAGGTAACTTTCCACAACAAACACCGTCTGCTCTACGGTGAGTACCACCGTCCCCTTTGCGCTGCCCCACCCAAACTGACTCAGCTCGCGCTACGCTCTGAGGCATGTGGCGTGCGTGCCACGGAGTGCGGTTACATATATACATCCACCTCCAGTCGTAGGCCTATCCATTCGTCCGGGCCACTTTCATGTGCTCCGCCCTATAAGATTTTCATCTCCCTTTATATACCGCATTACCCATTCATTATCCTCAAATATTGTCTCTCTCTCTCTCTCTCTCTCTCTTCTTCTGTTTGTGAATCAGCATGCACACCTGAATTGTCGTCGCTGGCGCTGGTTTTGCTGTCGATTCTGACGAGAATGGTCCTATCACTGAACTATTCTTAGGAACCGACTTTCTGCCCTACCTCCTTTCATGAGGTAATCTAGTCCCATTACACCATTTTCTGCTGCAGCTGATATTACCCTATATTAGTCAGACCAGAAATCTCTATATTCTTGGAATTTCACTTCAGTGACTTCCACTACATATAGACTGAGCCTTGACAGTTCCCTTTTCAGATGTCCGCAGCTCGTGGTCGTGCGGTAGCGTTCTCGCTTCCCACGCCCGAGTTCCCGGGTTCGATTCCCGGCGGGGTCAGGGATTTTCTCTGCCTCGTGATGACTGGGTGTTGTGTGATGTCCTTAGGTTAGTTAGGTTTAAGTAGTTCTAAGTTCTAGGGGACCGATGACCGTAGATGTTAAGTCCCATAGTGCTCAGAGCCATTTTAACCATTTTTGAACCCTTTTCAGATTTTCTATTTTCTCTATTACATTGGATTTGTGATATTTCACATTCCGATGCGTAGAATGTTACCCTTCCGTCAGTTATTTAACATTCTACTCACTGTCATTTCCCCCTTGGAATCCTCTCTTGGATATCCGAATGGCAGACAAATCTGGGATCTTTAGCCAATGGAGAGATCATCGTGGCACTTTTCCAGTTACTGGCCACGTGTCCTGTAGACAGACATTGTGTGTCTTTAATGTAGTGGCTCCTATTGACTTCTACATTTCCATGCCGTTGAGCATTGCTAATTCTTTTGCCTTTTAGGAACAGTTTCCTTCCTCAATGGCAAGAGGGTACTCCGAACCGTTCCTCCGTCCTTTTAATAAGGCCGCTGGATACGAGGATGACTCCCTATACAGGAAGTCGTCGGCCGCCGCTCCTGACGAATTTTTGTCCAAAATGTAAGCTATGGCTAGAATTGAACCCTGGATGCACAACGTTCTGTTACTAGTCTAATACCCTACCTCTAGACAACAGTATTTTATATCACATTTTTAATGTGATGTTTACATCAATGACAGACTGCGACACGTTTGGGAACAGTTCTTGAGAAGAGGGACTGCCACATATAGAGTGCTATTGGAAAAAAGACGTTTTGCTGTTCATATCTTCGTAAGAAACGAAGTTACCACGAAGACCATCATGCTGATTAACGTCCTCCGGGTAGCTAAACAACATTTGCTTGATACATGTTGCATTTTGGTTCCTGACAAAACATTATGTGGGATAGTCAATATAAATGAGTCATCTGTATGTATGCGACTTATTTTGTTGGAGGTCTGAATAATTTAATACTACTGTTTCCTCACGGATGACTTCTGAAGGCAATTCGAAGCCATGCATTGGTGATTAGATGCCACTAAGGTACAAAGTAGCAGTGATGTTGATTGCTACGCTTCAGTCGCTCTTTCGCAGATAGTCCTAGCAGTTTTCCGGTGGGAATAAAATAAGGTGATTTACTGGATCATCCAAGGTGCTATAAGCTCCCTAAGTCTTAGGACCACTGGATAGTAAAAGTACAGCTGGTGCTGACATTTTTTTCCGGTGTTCGTCAAACTAGGAACCTAAGCACAGGGTGTTCATAAAGTCCCTTTACAACTACAAAACTTTTGCTACAACGGCAGTTGTTGAAATATTTCTTTTATTGTAATCAGTGTTTATAAAAGTTTTTTGACAGTGTTTAATAGACCTGTATATGGGCGCCTTTAATAGCACGAAGCACATCAAGACGGTACTCGATTTCTTGCCATGTTCGCTGTAGCATAGCGTCATCAATGGTGGCAATGGCACTTTGAATCCTTTGCTTCAAGTCAGCAATGTCCCGTATCTGTTTGATACACGGTATCTTTTACATACCCCCACACAAAAAAGTTCAAGGGAATGATAATGCCAGCCGTTGTGGCCGAGCGGTTCTACGCGCTTCAGTCCGGAACCGCGCTGCTGCTACGGTCGCAGGTTCGAATCTTGCCTCGGGCATGGATACGTTTGATGTCCTTAGGATAGTTAGGTTTAAGTAGTTCTACGTCTAGGGGACTGATGACCTGAGATGTTAAGTCCCATAGTGCTTGGAGCCATTTGAACCATGTTTTGGAGTGATATCTGGCGAATGCGGTGACCAAGAAATAGGCCCATCCCTTCCACTCCATCTGCCTGGAAATGTTTCATTGAGGAACAGACGAACATGTAGTCCCCAATGAGGTGGTACACCATCTTACTGGAAAATGATAGTTGGTTATAAGTCAATCATTTATGGTGCTACATATTCGGTCAGAAGGTCGAGGTAAACATCTACAGTAATTCTCGACTCGTTGAAGAAAAATGGACCAATTATTCGGTTGTACATGATTCCACACCACACATTCACTTTTGGACTATCCTGGTGAAGCTCCCTAGTCACAGGGGGGGGGGGGGGGGGGGGGGTTCCGATCTACAGATTCTTGCACAGTGTCTTTAATCTCCCAGAAACATGAAAAGTTGCCTCGTCACTGAAACAAAGTCGTTTGAGGAATGCTTCATCCTCCGAAAGGCGTTCCAGCGTGTTGAGTGCAAACTCTGCCCGTTTTGGCTTGTAATTTGGCTCAAGTGTCTGTAATAGTTGCACGTTGAAAGCGTACAACCGTAAGTTCTTGTGAAGGACCTTACGCACAGTTGAACGTTGTAGTTGCAACTGTCTGGCAGGAGTGCGGATAGACTTCGTAGGTGAACGAGTGAAGACGTTTAGAACGCTATCGATGTTTTCCTCGGATGTTCTTGATCGCCCTCTCCTCCCTTTATACAACACTGTCCCTGTCTCCATAAATTTTTTGTGCCACGCACGGATTGAAGGGCGCGATGGTGGATCTCTTCCATACTTCGTTCTGATGTTTCGTTGAGTCTGAACATCCGATTTTGTCTCAATAAACCAGGACACACATTGTGCCTTCTCTTGAGGAGTTGCCATTTTATAGAGGTACAGTTTCTCCCATCAACAGAGTATCTGAAACACAATATTTTACTATATATAAAAACTTCAGTACACAGTCATTACAGTAAAAGAAATTTTGTTAAAATATTTCAACAACTGCCATTGTAATAAAATTTTGAAGTTGTAAAGGGACTTTATGGACACCCTGTATATAGCCGTGTGAACACGGTTGTTGCAATCATCGAAGACGACGTCACTTGAGGCAAACCGCGATGTGTCCGGTCCACCGACGATCACATACGGCCCCTAATCTGACACGTGTGAGCTTATTGATGCTCATTATACTGAGATGACAAAAGTCATGGGATAGCGATATGTATATATACAGACAGCGGTAGAATCACTTACACTCGGTATAGTAGAGCAGTGCATTGGCGGAGCCGTCATTTGTACACAGGTGATTCATATGAAGAGGTGATTATGGCCGCACGACGGAGTTTACAGACTTTGAACGCGGAATTGTAGTTGTCGGAAATAGTTAATGAAATCAATATTCCGAGATCCACAGTGTCAAGCGAATACCAAATTTCAGGCATTAGTTTTTACCGCGGACAATGGAGTGGTCGACGGCATTCACTATACGGCCGAGAGCAGCGGGATTTGAGTCGAGTAGCCAGTGCCCACAGGCCAGCAACACTGTGTGAAATAACATCAGAAAGCAATGTGGGACGTACGACAAACATTTACGTTAGAACAGTGCGGCAAAATTCGTCGTTAAACTGCTGTGGCAGCAGACGACCAACGCGAGTGGCTTCGCTAACTGCACTACATCGACTGCAGCGCCTCTCCTGAGCCGTGACCATATTGGTTGGACCCTAGAGGATTAGAAAACCTTGACTTGGTCAGATGAGTCCCGATTTCAGATCGTAAAAGCTGATGGTAGGGTCGAGTGTGGCGCAAGCCCCATGAAGCCATGGATCTAAATTGTAAACAAGGCACTGTGCAAGCTGGTGGTGGCTCCATAATGGTGTGAGCTGTGTTTACATGGAATGGACTGGATCCTCTGGTCCAACTGAAGTGGTTATGATAGGTTACTTGGAGACCATTTGCAGTCATTCATGGATTTCATGCTCCCAAACAATGATGGAATTTTTATGGATGACAATGCTCCATGTCACCGGGGCACAGTTGTTCACGAAAAGTTAGAACAGTCTGGAAAATTCGAGCAAGTGATTTGGCCATTCATATCGCCGGACCATGAATCCCACTGATCATTTATGGATAATAATTGAGAGATCAGTTCGTGCACAAAATGCTGCATTGACAACACTTTTGCAATTATGGATGGCTATAGAGCCAACATGGCTGTTTATTTCTACAGGGGACGTCTAACGACTTGTTAAGTTCAGGGTGATCAAAAAGTCAGTATAAATTTGAAAACTTAATAAACCACGGAATAATGTAGATAGAGAGGTAAAAATTGACACACATGCTTGGAATGACATGGGGTTTTATTATAACCAAAAAAACTAGGTTTACAAAATGTCCGATGGATGGCGCTGGACAGCAAAACGTCAGTAACTGCTACCGTGACGGGTGAGAGGTACGCCGATATGTTACAGAATCGCATCATCCCAAGCCTGGCTGATAAACCCCTGCTGGAACGTACGATGTTTATGCAGGATGGCGCTCCACCCCATATTGCTAGACGCGTGAAAGATCTCTTGCGCGCGTCGTTTGCTGATGATCGTGTGCTCAGCCGCCACTTTCGTCATGCTTGGCCTCCCAGGTCCCCAGACCTCAGTCCGTGCGATTATTGGCTTTGGGGTTACCTGAAGTCGCAAGTGTATCGTGATCGACCGACATCTCTAGGGGTGCTGAAAGACGACATCCGACGCCAATGCCTCACCATAACTCCGGATATGCTTTACAGTGCTGTTCACAACATTATTCCTCGACTGCAGCTATTGTTGTGGAATGATGGTGGACATATTGACCATTTCCTGTAAAAAACATCATCTTTGCTTTGTTATGCTAATCATTGCTATTCTGATCAGATGAAGCGCCACTTGGCTGACATTTTTGAACTTTTGTATTTTTTTGGTTCTAATAAAATATTTTTTTGGTTCTAATAAAACCTCATGTCATTCCAAGCATGTGTGTCAATTTGTATCTCTCTATCTACATTATTCCGTGATTTATTCAGTTTTCAAATTTATACTGACTTTTTGATCACCCGGTACATGCCAAGTCGGGCTGCTGCACTACGCCGTGCAAAAGGAGATCCTACACGTTATTAGGAGATATCAACTCAGTGTATGGCATCTAGCTTGACCCGTCAAGTCCGCGTATTGATGGTCATTAGACTCGCCTATCTTTGCTAAGTGGGATTTGTGACTTTTCTGATCCGTGAAGAGGAGGCTTGGGCTCTGCAGGCGAATTTAGTGCCTCAGCTCTTTTGATAAAGGAAATCTGGGGCTGCAGCTAGTATGGCCAGTTTTCCTCGTGCCTCACAACACCGAAAGACGGATTGGGAGCGGCTGTGTTCGAGGCCGTGTGTCGTCCTAGGATACAGTATCGTGTTGATGTTCAAACTGCGCTGGTTAAGTGGAATTGTTTCTTAGAAGTAAAGTGGCCCGACTTTGTTAATGTCGGTCTACCTTGTATTGAATGTGGACTGGGTACCGTCGAGAAAATCTGCATGGTGAGCAATCTGTGTTATTGGAGGCGGTTAGTGAGGCTGATTTGTAATGTTTCGCCTTTACAGACATTTACAACCGCCGTCACCGGCATAATAGCTGACCAGGGTTGAAATCGAGTTGTTAAATTTGCAAAGGAAGAAACTGCAGTTGATCTATTCTGATAGAACCACTATCCTTATACCCGGTTTATTTCTCTTTTTTTAATTTAGTAGTATTTGAGATTGTAGATTTTAATGCTGATTGTGTCTTTTACCGGTAACTTTTGTCTGGGCCGCGCGGAGTGGCCGCGCGGTTTGAGGCGTTATGTCACGGACTGTGCGGCCCCTCCCGTCGGAGGTTCGAGTCCTTCCTCGGTCATGGGTGTGTGTGTTTTTTTCTTGGCATAAGTTAGTTCAAGTTGTGTGTACGTCTAGGGACCGATGACCTAAGCAGTTTGGTCCCTTAGGAATTGACACACATTTGAACTTTTGTCTGGCTTTATAATTATTATTGTTTTGAGGAGCTCTCTGGCCGTCCATCGTAGTCCCGGTGAATTTGATGTAACCAGATGGGATAAGCTTCTGAAAGGCTATTGACTGGGATCCATATATTCGACTGACGTGTTTGGATTGTCTGTAAGAAAGGAAATGCAATTTGTGGTGACTGGTCTCTGAATACTTCAGGAGTTGTAATATATATACTATACTATTCGTCCTTACCTAGTGAACGCATTTTACGTGCAGCTTGGTATTTCGCGGAACTTTCCAATATCTCTTCTATGTTTCCCTCTAAAAATCACAGGTGATTGAGTTTTTTGTATTTGCTTGTTATAACACAGTTCTTCAGCGCAATAAGTCACCTTCTGCACAAACGGTAGTAATCGAGCATCTAACTGAAGCTGCCTTGTAAGGTACCGTTTTCTTAAATATCATTCATGTTATTGGAATCCCATAGCCTTTTTGTCCATTAGCGTAATCGGTCATTGTTTTTTTTACATTTGCGTAAGTGTTTTACACTTTTTCTAATTGTAGTTGTTTTTTGATTAAACTCTCTGAAAGTGTTTTAAAACAATTATCAATAAAATATTGCGAGGTATTCCTGGCAAATAAATTTATCGCTGGCAGTTTCCAATCCAGTCCAATTCCATTTCTACTCCCACTCCCATTATTACAGCCCACAGTGTGTTCATAATGGCTGTTTCCCCACGGTACGACATTTTAACTGTAGATCGCAAAGATAAATAAAACAACTAGGGAAAGTGCCGTTATATTGATGAGGAGAGATGCCATGATATCGGCGTAATACGTAGTTATTGTCCGTCTCAATAAGGTAATACTTGAAAGTAAAAAGAGAATTAGGAGTTTCAATGCCAGTATTGGTCTTGTTGTAAAAGTGATTCTTCAAAAATAGTATCGGACTTTTTAAAGTAAATTTTAAGTGGAGGCAGGTTCTGGAGTTGATCCTGAGATCTTGTGATATGCAATTAAAGCTGCTATAATGGGCGCTGATCAATGGCTTTGCCGTATTAAGACGACCGACATGATTCAAGCTCTCCGCTAAAAACCTGAAAAACCACTTAGAAAACACAATAGAACAAGGAACGTTTAAAAACAATAATTAACTGAAACATGCACCTCACTAAGTTTGTAATTATCATAAAATATACGGTAAAAAAAAGAGACCACCCTCTGCGTAACGCGCAGTCATTAGGAGCGACAAACGAAGAAAGACAGTAGTAGTTGCTGGGGCACCAGCATGTGTTCTTTAAACAAAAAACAACTTGAAGGTCAAAATACACTATTGCCAATTAAAATTGCTACACCACGAAGATGACGTGCTACAGACGGAGATTTAACTGACAGGAAGAAGATGCTGCGATATGTATTAGCTTTTCAGAGCATTCACGCAAGTTTGGCGCCGGTGGCGACACCTGCAACGTGCTGACATGAGGAAAGTTTCCAACCGATTTCTCATACACAAACAGCAGTTGACCGGCGTTGCCTGGTCAAACGTTGTGGTAGTGCCTCGTGTAAGGACGAGAAATGCGTACCATCACGTTTCCGACTATGATAAAGGTAGGATTGTAGCCTATCGCGATTGCGGTTTATCGTATCACGACAATGCTGCTCCCGTTGGTCGAGATCCAATGACTGTTAGCAGAATATGGAATCGGTGAGTTCAGGAGGGTAATACGGAACGTCGTGCTGGATCGCAACGGCCTCGTATCACTAGCAGTCGAGATGACAGGCATCTTCTCCGCATGGCTGTAACGAATCGAGCAGCCACATCTCGATCCCTGAGTCAACAGATGGGGAAGTTTGCAAGACAACAACCATCTGCACGACGACGTTTGCAGCAGCATGGACTATCATCTCGGAGACCATGGCTGCGGTTACCCTTGACGCTGCATCACTGACAGAAGCGCCTGCAATGGTGTACTCAACGACGAACATGGGTGCACGAATGGCAAAACGTCATTTTTTCGGATGAATCCAGGTTCAGTTTACAACATCATGATGGTCGCATCCGTGTTTGCCGACATCGTGGTGAGCACACATTGAAAGCATGTATTCGTCATCGCCATACTGGCGTATCACCCGACGTGATGCTATGGAGTGCCAATGGTTACACGTCTCGGTCACCTCTTGTTCGCATTGACGGCACTTTGAACAGTGGACGTTACATTTCAGATGTGTTACGACCAGTGGCTCTACCTTTCATTCGATCCCTGCGAAATTCTAGATTTCAGCAGGATAATTCACGACGGCACGTTGCAGGTCCTGTACGGGCCTTTCTGGATACAGAAAATGTTCGAATGCTGCCCTGGCCAGCACATTCTCCAGATCTCTCACCAATTGAAAACGTCTGGTCAATGGTGGCCGAGCAACTAGCTCGTCACAATACGCCAGTCACTACTCTTGATGAGCTGTGGTATCGTGTTGAAGCTGCATGGGCAGCTGTACCTTTACACGCCATCCAATGACTCAATGCCCAGGCGTATCAAGGCCGTTATTACGGTCAGAGGTGGTTGTTCTGGGTACTGATTTCTCAGGATCTATGCACCCAAATTGCGTGAAAATGTAATCACATGTCAGTTCTAGTATAATATATTTGTCCAATGAATACCCGTTTATCATCTGCATTTCTTCTTGGTGTAGCAATTTTAATGGCCAGTAGTGTATAATTCTTTTATACTACATATACCTTTAATTATTTTATCTCTGGCTTTGGGGAGCTGCCAATGTTGCAGTTGTAGTTATAGCCAGATATGACTCTGTGATGTTTTGCGCTGTTTTCGTGGACATGAACTAGGATGTCTATTTCAAAATTCTCAGTGACGACGCGTTGGCCTTTCTTCTCCATCTGTGGAGACTCTTGTCTTCCAAGATGACAACAGCCGTGTTCACAGAGAGATGTGCATAAGTTCATGGGTTCACGATCATTGAATCACACTACTGCACCTCGACTGCCCCGCTAGATTATTTATCTCAGTCACACACAAAAGTCTGTGACTGTTTGGAAAAGTGGTTGAAACGTAGCAACCTTCATCGCCGCAATTCGGTAGATGCACAGGATCTAACCGTCAATGTTTTTCCTTAGCTGTATATGGCATACTTGAAGAAGCTTATTGTTTCATCCTCACCAAGTTGTCACTATGGAGGCTAGTGGCAGTGTTACCCGATATTAGTACGACGTCTGCGGACGGTATCAACCTTTATGTCCTGTGGACTCTCCTCGGATGTCAAAATGGTTTAGAAACTGTATCAATAAAAAAAGGTAAAAGTAAAGATGGTGGTTATGCTTCAGTCCACCCTCATTTGAATATAAACCGCAGAACGTTCATACAACCATGTGAAATTTCCACAATAGCCTTCTGGTAGGTTCGTATCGATAACACCAAGTCTCGTCACCCGTAAAGACTTTTTACAGAAAAGAATTGTTCGCGTTTTGCATCTAAAACAAGTCGTGGGATGTGAACATGAATTTAAAGATGTGGCTCCATAGCGATTTGTGACGTCGACGCATTGTGATCGCACTCCCACTACTTAAACAATGACTGGTCGAATGTACATCTGTTGTTTATAATTATTATTTGATGCCGTCGCCGTAGTTACTGCACCTATGTCTCTTACACGCCAGGAATAAAATCAGTCGCGGAACTTTTTGAACAGACAGTGTATAAGTTATTATACGCTGAAGTGCCAAAGAAGCTGGTACACCTGGGTAGGGCCCTTGCGAGCTCGGAGAAGTGCCGAACACGACGTGGCATGGACTCGACTAATGTCTGAATTAGTACTGGAGGGAACTGAGACTATGAATACTGCAGGACTGTCCATAAATCTGTAAGAGTACGAGGGGTTGGAGATCTCTTCTGCACGGCACGTAGCAAGGCATCCTAGATATCCTCAATAACGTTCATGTCTGGGGACTTTGGTGGCCAGTGAAAGTGCTTAAAATCAGAAGAGTGTTCCTGGAGCTACTCTGTAGCAATTCTGGACGCATGGGGTCTCGCATTGTCCTGCTGGAATTGCCCTAGTCCGTCGGAATGCGCAATGGACATGAATGGATGCAGGCGATCAGACAGGATGCTTACGTACGTGTAGGTGTCAGAGTCTTATGTAGACAATCAGTGGCCCCATATCACTCGAGCTGCATACTCCTCACACCATTACAGAGCTTCCACCAGCTTGAACATGCCCCTGCTGACATGCAGGGTCTATGGATTCATGAGGTTGTTTCGTACACGTTCATCTGCTCGATACAACTTGATACGAGATTCGTCGGTCCAGGCACTAAGTTTCCAGTCATCAACAGTCCAATGTCGGTGTTGACGGGCCCAGGCGAGGCGTAAAGCTGTCGAGCAGTCATCAAGCCTACACGAGTGGGCCTTCGGCTCCGATAGCCCATATCGATGAAGTTTCGTTGAATAGTTCGCACGCTGATGGGCCAGCACTTAAATCTACAGCAATTTGCAGAAAGGTTGCACTTCTGTCACGCTGAACGTTCTCTTCAGTCGTCTATGGTCCCGTTCTTGCAGGATATTTTTCCGGTCGCAATGATGTTGGAGATTTGATGTTTTACCGGATCCCTGATATTGACAGTACACTCGTGAAATGGTCTTACGGGAAAATCCCCATTTCATCGCTAACTCAGATATAATGTTTCCCATCGCTCATGCGCCGACTCTAACATCACGTTCAAACTTTATTTAACGCTTGATAACCTGCGATTGTAGCAGTAGTAACCGATCCAACAACTGCGCCAGACACTTGTTGTCTTAAATAGGCGTTGCCGACTGCAGCGCCGTATTATGTCTGTTTACATATGTCTGTATTTGAATACGCGTGCCTACACCAGTTTCTTTAGTTCTTCAGTGTATAAGAGATGATCAAGAAGTTCCCGTTTGAAGGCCGTACAGTCCACAACCGGTATGTCAATCAGGCAAAGTTGCGTTAAGCGTTGAGCTAATTATCTAATTGACAACCTGGCTGAAGATACCTGTTTTGCAAAACATTGTCCCGCTGCGTCAAGAAGTCCGTAACTGCCTGCTGCAAATCCCTATCGACTGGAATTACAGACCCTTCAAGGTTATTCTTAAGGGACCGAAGGCATGGTAACCGTATGGAGAGATCAGGAATATTGGGTAGGTCCTTGAGTGTCTCCCACTTGCGTTGGTGTAATTTATGGTTGGCCTCCAAGATCGATCGGTGTCTTGTGTAGAATCGAGACCAGCACGGAACATGAGCACCATCCCACAACGGTGGTTTCCAACATACTGTCCAATATACATTCTTCATTCTTCGGTGGATGTCTATCGTTGTTTGTCCTTTGACAGCAAAAAAAGAAAAATAAAGAAAAGAAAAAAAGTTTTAGTCCTGATAGGACGCATTTGGTAACATCACCATAGTTCACGTTTCCGAATGTAATGCACCAGTGTCGGAAACAAACATATGCCACACTGATCCCTTGTCATCATGTGGGTGCTTGTATAGCAGCATCGGAGTCCCGCTAAGTTGCTTATACGTCAACATCTACATCTAAATCTACGCGGATACTCTGCAAATCACATTTAAGTGCCTGGCTGAGGGTTCATCGAACCACCTTCACAATTATCTATTATTCCATTCGCGTATAGCGCACGGAAAGAATGAACACCTATATCTTTCCGTACGAGCTCTGATTTCCCCTTACTTTATTGGGTGATTGTTTCTTCCTATAAAGGTCGGTATCAACAAAATATTTTCGCATTCGGAGGAGAAAGTTGGTGATTGGAATTTCGTGAGGAGATCCCGTCCCAACGGAAAACGCCTTTCTTGTAATGATTTCTAGCCCAAATCCTGTATCGTTTCAGTGACACTCTCTCCCATATTTCGCGATAATAGAAAACGCGCTGCCCTTTTTTGAATTTTCTTCGATGTACTTCTTCAATCCTATCTGGTAAGAATCCCACACCGCGCAGCAGCATTCTAAAAGAGAACTGACAAGCGTAATGTAGGCAATCTCCTTAGTAGATCTGTTACATTTTCTAAGTGTCCTGCCAATAAAACGCAATCTTTCGTTAGCCTTCCCCACATAATTTTCTTGAGTTCCTTCCAATTTCAGTTGTTCGTAATTGTAATTTCTAGGTAATTAGTTGAGTTTACGGCCTTTAGATTTGACTGATTTATTAAGTTACCGAAGTTTAACGGATTCCTTTTAGCACTCACGTGGATGACCTCACACTTTTCATATTTATGGTCAACAGCCAATTTTCGCACCATTCAGATATCTTTTCTAAATCGTTATCCAATTTGTTTTGATCTTCTGACGACTTTATTAGTCGATGAACGACGGTGTCATCTGCAAACAATCTAAGACGGCTCCTCAGATTGCCTCCCAAATCGTTTATGTAGATAAAGAACAGCAAAGGGCCTATAACGCTACCTTGGGAAAAGCCAGAAATCACTTCAGTTTTACTCGATGACTTTCGTCAATTACTACGAACTGTGACCTCTGACAGGAAATCACAAATCCAGTCACACAACTGAGACGATATTCCATAGGCACGCAATTTTACTATAAGACCTAGTAGATAGTGTCGGAAGTTCCATGCGGCTTTTCGCGGATGATGTTGTAGTATACAGAGAAGTTGCAGCATTAGAAAATTGTAGCGAAATGCAGGAAGATCTGCAGCGGATAGGCACTTGGTGCAGGGAGTGGCAACTGACCCTTAACATAGACAAATGTAATGTATTGCGAATACATAGAAAGAAGGATCCTTTATTGTATGATTATATGATAGCGGAACAAACACTGGTAGCAGTTACTTCTGTAAAATATCTGGGAGTATGCGTGCGGAACGATTTGAAGTGGAATGATCATATAAAATTAATTGTTGGTAAGGCGGGTACCAGGTTGAGATTCATTGGGAGAGTGCTTAGAAAATGTAGTCCATCAACAAAGGAGGTGGCTTACAAAACACTCGTTCGACCTATACTTGGGTATTGCTCATCAGTGTGGGATCCGTACCAGATCGGTTTGACGGAGGAGATAGAGAAGATCCAAAGAAGAGCGGCGCGTTTCGTCACAGGGTTATTTGGTAACCGTGATAGCGTTACGGAGATGTTTAATAAACTCAAGTGGCAGACTCTGCAAGAGAGGCGCTCTGCATCGCGGTGTAGCTTGCTCGCCAGGTTTCGAGAGGGTGCGTTTCTGGATGAGGTATCGAATATATTGCTTCCCCCTACTTATACCTCCCGAGGAGATCACGAATGTAAAATTAGAGTGATTAGAGCGCGCACGGAGGCTTTCAGACAGTCGTTCTTCCCGCGAACCATACGCGACTGGAACAGGATAGGGAGGTAATGACAGTGGCACGTAAAGTGCCTCCGCCACACGCCGTTGGGTGGCTTGCGGAGTATCAATGTAGATGTAGATGTAGATGTGTGGTACAGTGTCAAAAGTCTTCCAGAAATACAGAGTCGATCTGAAATCCCTTGTCGATAGCACTTAGCACTTCATGTGAATAAAGAGCTAGTCATGTTTCACAAGAACGATATTTTGTAAAACCATGTTGACTGTGTGTCAACAGACCGTTTCTTCGAGGTAATTCATAGTGTTCTAACACAATATATGTTCCAAAATCCTGCTGCATATCGACGTTAATGATATAGGCCTGTAATTTAGTGGATTACTCCTACTACCTTTCTTGAATATTGGTGTGACCTGTGCAACTTTCTAGTCTTTGGGTACGGATCTTCCGTCGAGCGAACGGTTGTATATGATTGTTAACTATGGAGCTAATGCAGCAGCATATTCTGAAAGGAACCTAATTGATATACAGTCTGGACCAGAAGACTTGCTTTTATTAAGTGATTTAAGTTGCTTCTCTACTCCGAGGATATTTACTTCTACGCTACTCATATTGGCTGCAGCTAAGCGCTCAAACTGAAACCTTTTAATCGCCTCTTGTAACTTGTTCCGCAAGTTTCAAACCGTTGTTGAACATACATTTTAGCTGTAGAATAATATCAATTAATATGTTTCTGTAAATAATTGCAAAATAACTAACAATCTGGTGAGGAGTAGCTGCTCGTGGTAATGGTTGACTTAAAAGGATACTTCCTTCGAAATAGTAATTCGAATGAAGAGAACTCCTCTTTCCTAAAGCGTCTCGATACAAGCTCTCACTACGGACTTATCATCTGGACGGCCACTTACCCACTGCTAGGACGTGAACTATGACATCTTGCCCCGCTTCTTGTCGGAAGGTCAATGCCAGACTGACCGCGGACTTGTTATCGTCCGACACATTCGTTCATTTCGGCCTCGTCATCGGCTGCATTATCTCCAAACTGCGCTGACTTTTACTAGGGAGGCGCTCTTTTAGGTCGTGTCTCATGTTTTGCAATCAACAAGGAAACGGAAAACCTGATGCAGAGGGCAAGAAATGTATCTTATTGATTGCTTCATGCAGCTGACACTTAAGACTGCGTTGTACTAACACCACTGGGTAGCGAAGGAGATAAGGTATCTTAATTTCTTGTGGTGCTTTTTTTTTATATGAATCTCATTAAGGACCCATATTGAGACACTATCCGCGCATTCAAGTCACTGCTGCAATTTTATACTTTGATCTTTCTTGCTGCGAAGTTTCTACACTCTACTCAGCAATGTAGAGAATACTTTAAAGCGAGGTATAAATAAAACGTGAGGATAGAGCAGACTACATTGAAAATAAGCTCTAAGTAAAGGTCACGGTACATATTACCATCGTCTGAATGTACGGTCAGTCGTCTCAGTCACTTTCACTGTTATAAAATATTTCTCAGCCGCAGTAAATTTAAACTTGTACGGCTACGCGACGCTTAACCTTAGTTTAATATATCACTGTCTGGGGCGTTTCCAGACTCGTCTTCGTTGGTCATCCTAACTCATTTCGAAGTGGGCCTCATCACTGAAGACAGTTCTACACTCCTGGAAATGGAAAAAAGAACACATTGACACCGGTGTGTCAGACCCACCATACTTGCTCCGGACACTGCGAGAGGGCTGTACAAGCAATGATCACACGCACGGCACAGCGGACACACCAGGAACCGCGGTGTTGGCCGTCGAATGGAGCTAGCTGCGCAGCATTTGTGCACCGCCGCCGTCAGTGTCAGCCAGTTTGCCGTGGCATACGGAGCTCCATCGCAGTCTTTAACACTGGTAGCATGCCGCGACAGCGTGGACGTGAACCGTATGTGCAGTTGACGGTCTTTGAGCGAGGGCGTATAGTGGGCATGCGGGAGGCCGGGTGGACGTACCATCGAATTGCTCAACGCGTGGGGCGTGAGGTCTCCACAGTACATCGATGTTGTCGCCAGTGGTCGGCGGAAGGTGCACGTGCCCGTCGACCTGGGACCGGACCGCAGCGACGCACGGATGCACGCCAAGACCGTAGGATCCTACGCAGTCCCGTAGGGGACCGCACCGCCACTTCCCAGCAAATTAGGGACACTGTTGCTCCTGGGGTATCGGCGAGGACCATTCGCAACCGTCTCCATGAAGCTGGGCTACGGTCCCGCACACCGTTAGGCCGTCTTCCGCTCACGCCCCAACATCGTGCAGCCCGCCTCCAGTGGTGTCGCGACAGGCGTGAATGGAGGGACGAATGGAGACGTGTCGTCTTCAGCGATGAGAGTCGCTTCTGCCTTGGTGCCAATGATGGTCGTATGCGTGTTTGGCGCCGTGCAGGTGAGCGCCACAATCAGGACTGCATACGACCGAGGCACACAGGGCCAACACCCGGCATCATGGTGTGGGGAGCGATCTCCTACACTGGCCGTACACCACTGGTGATCGTCGAGGGGACACTGAATAGTGCACGGTACATCCAAACCGTCATCGAACCCATCGTTCTACCATTCCTAGACCGGCAAGGGAACTTGCTGTTCCAACAGGACAATGCACGTCCGCATGTATCCCGTGCCACCCAACGTGCTCTAGAAGGTGTAAGTCAACTACCCTGGCCAGCAAGATCTCCGGATCTGTCCCGCATTGAGCATGTTTGGGACTGGATGAAGCGTCGTCTCACGCGGTCTGCACGTCCAGCACGAACGCTGGTCCAACTGAGGCGCCAGGTGGAAATGGCATGGCAAGCCGTTCCACAGGACTACATCCAGCACCTCTACGATCGTCTCCATGGGAGAATAGCAGCCTGCATTGCTGCGAAAGGTGGATATACACTGTACTAGTGCCGACATTGTGCATGCTCTGTTGCCTGTGTCTATGTGCCTGTGGTTCTGTCAGTGTGATCATGTGATGTATCTGACCCCAGGAATGTGTCAATAAAGTTTCCCCTTCCTGGGACAATGAATTCACGGTGTTCTTATTTCAATTTCCAGGAGTGTACTTCAGTTAATGAGATTCCAGGCTAAAGACGTGCCTGGAGATGTCCCACACAGCAATGGGATATCACCATCACTGTCTTCCGCCATACGGCCCGACAACCAGGAACAATTAGTCTGGAGTGTCATTTCTTTTCATAGCAGGACCCCTTAAGTTCTCATCCACGGCACACTTCCAGCACAGCGCTACGTAGACGATATCCTACGCCCAGTTTTGTTCTCTTTCAAACAAGCCGTCCTGGGCTTGCATTTCAGCAAGATAATGCTCGGCCGCACACGGTGAGAGTTTCTACTGGTTGTCTTCGTGTTTGACGAACCCTAACTTGACCAACAAATTCGCTGGACCTCTCCCCAGTTGAGAACATTTGGAGCATTAAGGCAGGGCCCACCATCCAGCTCGGGATTCTGAAGATCTGACGAGCCAGTTGGACAGAATTTGGCACGATATTCCTCAGGAGGACATCCGACAACTGTGTCAATCTTCGTCAAGCCGAATAAATGCGTTCATAAGGCCAGAGGTGGACCGTTGCGTTACTGACTTGCTCAATTAGTGAAGCTCTTTCTCTTGAATAAATCGCCCAGTTTCTCTGAAACTGTAATTCAGATAATTCGTTCGTAGTGCGTTTTTTTTCTTTCTGTGTGTATTTGGTCTCCCATAGGGCTTAGGGCTGTGTGTTGCGACGAGCCTTCCACAACAATGCTCTGGCGGAGATGTTGGGTGATGTTGCGATGTTGTGCAGCGATGAGAGACTTGCTGTCTTTCCATAATTCCGCTAAACCACTTTAGGCGAAAGTTTGAATGGTTCACTTGAAAGTGCACGGTCGAATTTATTCCCCTAGAACGTAGAACTACTTAAACCTAACTAACATAAGGACATCACACACATCCACGCCCGAGGCAGGATTCGAACCTGCGACCGTAGCGGTCGCGCGGTTCCAGACTGAAGCGCCTAGAACCGCTTAATTTCGCTACAAGATAAGTTACTTCTGACAGCAATATAACATTTCAGCACCAATCGTATTTAATCTGTCTTTTCTCAAAACGGCTAGATTCTTTGTAAAAATTTGCATAACACAATAATCAGTGTACCTAGTTACTCGATTGCACAAAATGTGTAAGACTATTTTGAAAGTACATTATTTGAGTGCAAATAACTTTTTCTAACACGTATTTTGCAAATATTACGTTGATAACATCAGCATTCTAAAAATAAATGATATTGTGAGAGGAATTATATTGGATCGCAATAGGGATGTCGTGTTCTTTACTAAGCAGTGAGGGTGTACAGAGTACAAGACAGGTACACATCGCCCCAAATGAGGTAGCTAGACTTAACACGGAGTGCCTAAACCCAGCTAGCCTACAAAAAGTATACCTTTTCATTGGCAGTACCGCTTCTCTAAACGGGCAAGAAAATGTTGTACAGAAAGAATAGGTTAAGCTTCAAACAAATGAAACTCAGTCTCTGCTTGGACAACAGCTTCCTAGGGTGAAACTGGAACTCAGCGACAGTTTCATGAACCTCTGTTCCACGTAACTACTGGCTAACATATCTGTAATCCGAATTAATACTGTGGATTTTCATCCCATGCACAAACAACACTCACCTGTTTGGAAGTCGACGAACAGGCTGCGCGCAGGTGTTGGTAGATCCAGACAGTATATGAAAACGGAGGTTACCTAGGTATTCAATACTCGGTGGCTATGCACAGTAGCAGACCATCTCCCTCTTGTTATACTGTGCACTCGTGTGCACTGTATTCCTTGACTTGTACTCAAAGTAAACTCCTGATCACGAGCGAAACTGCTGTAGATGCGACCCGATGTTCACGGAACACTGTTTCATTAAGTAGATAATCTAGTGCTATTTATGTTGTTTTGGATTTATGTAATTTAACCCATTGGTTTTTATTACTTGTTTATACTCTGCAATGTCACATTTTGCGTATGGTAGGTTGGAGAAACATGTTTACATTGTTTAACCATCCTCTACCCTTTAGCCAACATTATTTATTCTTATGTAATAAACTGTTAAAAGCAATGTACAACTTTCATTTCTTACACAAATAAATAAATTACACTCTTACCATTCCAAAAACTCTGTGACGATCTGTGCTATCCCCTAACGTACAGTTTATTCGGAGTGTAGTTTCCGTTGTTTTGTTGGAAGCGTAGAAGACAAAACCCTCGTCTCAAGACCCATAAAATTTTTAATAATTCCCTGTCATATTCGAAGGAAATATCGAACTGGTACAAAGGCTATCAATTGTCTTTTAATGTGTGGAAATGATAAAACATGTGCTCTACGAAACATAAAAAGGTGACTAATGCATAATTAACGACTTAGCCAAGCTGCACAAATATCTGAGAGTAAAAAGCCGTGCGGGCATAAGGTGGAATGGTCCAATAGCGTGTGGCAGATAAACCAAACGGCAGACATTGATCTGTTAATACGACAATAGTAAAATGCGGTTTATCTGTGAAGAAGATCTGCAATGTCTTTGTAAGCCTGCTCTAGTGTGTACGATCCACAACAGCTCAAACTAACAGCGAACATCGAGGGGTGAGGTTAGGTCGGGTAAGAGCACACGTATGGTCAGAGTTCACAAGGGCATTTTCTCTGCATTGGCGACACTGATTGACAGCGAAAAACTGCATTCAGTTGTTGATTCTATAGCGACGCCATCGCATGTAATCTTGAAGAGCTCAGCCAGAATTTTTGATTTTAACAGGTAAATATAAGTTTTCGTTTCAAATCAAGTAATCTTTAAGTTACGTATCCTAATCAGTAAGTTCTATCTAGGTATGCACTAGAAAATAAAATTATTAGCCAAAATAATCACCGTTCTGTGAGAAGAAGACCACGGTGCAACAAGCAGCGGAACCAAGTATCGACTGCCATTTATGATTTTTTTTTGACATAGTAGCGCATCGGTTAAGTGTACGCTGTAAAATAGAGGGAAAGGTTATGCGCGAACTCTTAACCACCACCACCCTCCTTCTTCGTTTCTGATGGTTACTAATCCAGGAAGACCCATTAGACAGACAGATGTCGGTAGTATTCCCGCTCAGTCTGCACGACTTCACTGCAGAGACTTGGCTCCATCAGAAATCACTGAGCCGAATTTCCAACAACTGAAGAAGGCCTATCAAGTATTTATCTACTGCCAAAATATGATAGACCCACAACAAAGAATAAAATGACAAAAAAAAACTGAGAGTCAGTCTGAGTCTCCGTACAAAAATACATAGATAAACGACAGGCTAAACCAGACAAAAGCAAGAACAGACAAAATACCGGTACCAACAACGCAGAATCTCTAGGGCTAATCTGTACTTAACCGCGCCATCATCTTCAGGAACAACCAGGCCTAAATCCAAGGAGGGATCTGATGTCTTCAATCGCCCAAGGTGTGGCGCAGTCTACAAGGAACCTATCAAAAAGATTAGATTAAGTGTGACATTTGCTCCCAGCCGTGGTATGCACATTCTACTGCCTTTGAACGACATAGTGAATTTTCTTGTGATTTTTGTTAGCGCGTAGTCTTCAAATGGTTCAAATGGCTCTGAGCACTATGGGACTTAACAGCTGTGGTCATCAGTCCCCTAGAACTACTTAAACCTAACTAACCTAAGGACATCACACACATCCATGCCCGAGGCAGGATTTGAACCTGCGACCGTAGCAGTCGCGCGGTTCCGGACTGCGCGCCTAGAACCGCGAGACCACCGCGGCCGGCGCGCATAGTCTTTGACTACATGCCGCGTACTCTTACCAGACGATGCGACTAAGAGTACGAACGAGCAGCGTCTTACATATGTTGACATTTAAGGTTTGCGTTAAGAGTTAGGCAACTGTAACTGATGTGTTATTCCCAAATAAACCATCAATAATTTGCTATCAGAAAAGGTTGTTTTAACCTTCTCGTCTATAAGATATGACCAATTAAATATTAAGTGGGTACTCCTTCCCGACTTTCCCCTACATTAGAAGGACAGAGCGAATGAAAAGAATCTTTTTCTTCTTTTTCTTTCGTTAAAACTTTGCTTGAAGACGACTAGGCCACTCGGCTGACAACACGAGACTACTCCATCAGTGAAGTTCGCCGAGAAAGCGTGTATTTTCAGATAGTGTGTAAAAAGTATGTCTCATCCAAATTAAAATAAAAGTAAGAAGATACTACTAATTCCCTGTTGTATATTGCCGGCCAGAGTGGCCGAGCGGTTCTAGGCGCTACAGTCTGGAACCGCGCTACCGCTACGGTCGCGGGTTCGAATCCTGCCTCGGGCATGGATGTGTGTGATGTCCTTAGGTTAGTTAGGTTTAAGTAGTTCTAAGTTCTAGGGGACTAATGACCAAAGAAGTTAAGTCCCATAGTGCTCAGAGCCATTTTTTTTGAACCCTGTTGTATAAACACGCCTTTGCTCCCATTGTCTGTATAATCCGCCCAAAGCAGCCATATCAAACAGGTGAGTGTGATTCTAATGCATTCCCAGAAGCAAATGCGAGATTGTAACACTTGCTAGCGAAGGAAAGTGCATGCGTCTGCAACTTCTTACAAGCTTCTTAAGCGTGTAAAAGAGAGTTACCATTACCTAGGAACATGCACTATCCATCCAGTCTCACCCCACAAATGTTGGCAGCTATCACCAGGAATCGTTCCGAGCACATCGAAATTACTAAACTGTCCCTGTAGGCACAAGATAATGTAAATGAATTATCTTTAATGTACTTCCATTTGGATGAATCACTTGTACTGTGGACGCTGTAACATAGTTCACGAGGAATTCTGTTTGCGAGGAGAAGATGTGATAATCTCGATTCGTATCGGAGAAAACACTGTTCCATTACCTCATCATATCTAAAAAACATTAATTAGGACACCTCTGATGAAATGATCTAGCAAAATATGCGCAAGAAAATAAGTTGCTTTCGGCGCTTGTGATAGTGGAACATGAAACGAAATTACTCGCGGAAAACAGTTACGTAAGATACTAAACTGCTAATGCCACATTGATGTTGAAATTAGGAGACTCTTACACACGGAACGGACAGGTTGAGTTCCGTTTTGCAATCAGCAAGCCCTCGTTTCAACCTGATAAGTTTGAGGCTCATGATAAAGGGATCGCCTTATTGGTAGGGGGAACTTATCTTTACCACGCCTCCAAGGAGGCTGCTGGTCCATCATCTCTGGGAAATTTCCATCCACTTTCCCCTCTCTTCATTTTTCTTACATCTGTAAGATTAGATCAGTAACACACACACACACACAAGCTATGCTGAACAGTTACGGGATGCTCCACTTAATGCGTTAATACAACTGAATGGTCTACGAATGCTTAAGTTATTCTTTATGTCGATATCCACACATAGGTTCTTAGAAAGAAAGCGAGACGAACGCATGAATTCACGAGTCTAGCCAATTACATTCAGTATGAAAACACCAGCTCAGAAATATGTCATCGTCACGTTTCCTCGAACAGTATTCGTCACTAACAAAATAGCGTAACATGTTTAATATTTAATCACAGTCAAATTGTTACGAGGATTGGAACTTAAGTAGTGGCAATTATTTATTCACAACCGATACAAAAGAGTTACATGTTTGCACCTGTTACTGTCCCTCAAAGTAGTCACCAGGGTAGTGTAGAACCCGTTGCCAGCGATGTGGAAGACGTAGTATACCGTTAGCAGAGCCTGTTCTGTTGATGGTGGAAATGGAGCGGTCTACTGCCTGTCGAATCTGTGGAACAGCTCTGAAGCGAATGCCACTAAGTAGTTCCTTCATCTTCTAAATCAAATCAAAGTCACAATGACTTAAGTCCGGGGAGTATGGTGGATGGTACAGTACTTGCAGTCCCACCGACCGAACAGAGCAGCGTATGGTTCGTTTCAAATGCTGAAACTCCATTTACGATGAGTTCGAGTAACAGACATCTCCACGAGAAAACTAACCAGCCTAGGGAGAGCATAAATACTTGCAGACTGCGACTGTGTCCCAATCGATTTACTGAGGTTTGCTGGGCGCCACAGCAGTCTTGGAAGAACTATCAGAATCATGTTAATTGGACGTTTTCCTAAGAAGGAACTCGTGTGGAAATTCTTAAATGGAATAAAATATTATAATGGGGCGCGTGCATATCACGAAGTAATCGTCATTTCAACATCAGCCAACTGACACGACTAGTGTACAAAGTCATCATCTAAATTTTTCCCCGCTCTATGGTTTTCCATTAAACGAATCCATGTTGGTTTTGCAAGTTTTCTAAATTTACCTATCCCTCTTTTAATCCAACAAAGAACTTCCTGGATTCATTTGTCATCTCTCGTCAACGTGCCTCAACCATATCCGATTCATGTTTGTTTCAGTAAGAGCTAATGACACAACCCGCACGAATTCAGAAAATTTCATGTGAAGCACAATCGGCTCTTTATTCACACGAAGTAATGATTGCTACAGATACGGGATCTCAAGTTATTCTACATTTCCATATAACCGATTTCCTGTCAGAAACGTCACAGTTAGTAGTAATTGACCAAAAGTCATCCAGCGAAACCGAAGTTATACTGGGATTCTCCATGGAAGCATTACACATTGAGGTGACAAAAGCCATGGGATACCTCCTAATATCGTGTCGGACCTACTTTTGCAGAAATTCTACGTGGCATCTGCTTGTATCGCCGTTCATAATTGCGAAAGTGTGCCAGTGCAGGATTTTGTGTACAAACTGGTTATGTCCCATAAATCTTTGATGGGGTCCCGTCGAACGAAGTGGGTGAACAAAACATTCGCTTTAATTGTCCAGAATGTTCTTCAAATTCAGTCGTGAACAATTGTGCCCTGGGGTCATGGCGCATTGCCATAGATAAAAATTGCATCGTTGTTAGGAAACTTGAGTATGAGTAGCTGCAAATCGTCTCCATGTAGCCGAACATAATTATTTCCAGTCAATGATCGGTTCAGTTGGACTAGAGAACCCAGTCCATTCAATATAAACACAGTCCACGTCATTACGCAGCCACCAGCAGCTAGCACAGTGCCTTGTTGACGACTTGTGTCCATGGCTTCGTGGCGTCTACGCCACATTCGAACCCCATCAGCCAGGCCACTGTTTTACAGTCATATAGGATCAAACTAATACCGTCACGAGCCCAAGAGAGGTGCTAATGGCGACATCGTGCTGTTAGTAAAGGCATTCACGTCAGTCGTTCAAATGGCCCAAATGGCTCTGAGCACTATGGGACTTAACATCTGAGATGATCAGTCCCCTAGAACTTAGAGCTACTTAAACCTAACTAACCTAAGGACGTGACACACATCCATGCCCGAGGTAGGATTCGAACCTGCGACCGGAGCGGTCGCGCGGTACCGGACTAAAGCGCCTAGAACCGCTCGGCCACTCCGGCCGGCTGAGGTCATCACTCCCCTAGACTTAAAACAACTTAAACTTAACTAACCTAAGGACATCACACACATACATGCCCGAGGCAGGATTCGAACCTGTGACCGTAGTAGCAACGCGGTTCCGTACTGAAGCGCCTAGAACCGCTCGGCCACAACGGCCGGCGTCACGTCAGTCGTCTGCTGCCATTACCATTAATGCCAAAATTAGCCGCACTGTTCTAAAGTATACGCCCTTTGTAAGTCCCACATTGATTTCCGCGAAGTATTGCTTATCTGTTAGCACTGGCAACTCCAATTAAACGCCGCGGCTCTCGGTTGTTAAGTGAACGCGTCGGCCACTGCGTTGTCCATGGTGAGAGGTAATGCCTCAAATTTAGTATCCTCACTGTGGATCTTGGATTATTCAGTTCCCTGATGATCTCCGCAATGGAACGTCCCATTCCTCTAGTTCGACAACCATTCCACGTTCAAAGTCTATTAATTCTCATCTTGCAGCCATAATCACTATGGTGTCACCGCCAGACACCACACTTGCTAGGTGGTAGCCTTTAAATCGGCCGCGGTCCGGTAGTATACGTCGGACCCGCGTGTCGCCACTGTCAGTGATTGCAGACCGAGCGCCGCCACACGGCAGGTCTAGAGAGACGTCCTAGCACTCGGCCCAGTTGTACAGCCGACTTTGCTAGCGATGGTTCACTGACAAATTACGCTCTCATTTGTCGAGACGATAGTTAGCATAGCCTTCAGCTACGTCATTTGTTACGACCTAGCAAGGCGCCATTATCATTTGCTATTTATCTTGTGATGCATGTACCGTCAGACCGATGTTCACCAATTATGGATTAAAGTTAAGTATTCCAGACGCTACGTACTTTTTTTACTAGACTCAACTCCTTTAACTGTTCCAGACCTCACGCCAGCCTGCGTGAGCTTAAACGCGTGCCTTTCAGCTTCATCTCATAGTGGCTTGGCTGTCTTGCCAAGTTACAACAATCACATTTGAAACCTTTCCACATGAATCACCTGAGTACAAGAGACAACTCCGCCAGTAATATAAATATAAAATATGTAAGAATGTAATTACGATACTATTAGCTAAGTAACTGAACAGCGAGAGAACATAAATAAAATAAAGAAATAAAAAATCTTCCATTCGATCTTCCCCGCATTATCATTATTTGGCGATTTCAGGAGACAAATCATATTCAATCTATAAAAAAAGTGCACAATAACCATACTGATAGATACGAAGGAGTACAACAAATTTATTTCGTTAAGCAACCAGGTGTTGGGAATGCATATTGAATGAGTACAATGCATGCAGGTGGTCATTGGGTATGATTTAGAATAAAGCAATGTTAAATTTATTCCTGTCTTTATTGTTCTGATCAGTCAACATCAGGATCACCTAATACAAACGGCATTGCAGGTTTGGGTATGTGAAGAAATCAGCCGCAGCGGATCACGCGCTGTGTGAGACTGACCACATTAGGGCTGTTGATAAAATATCAGTGTATCGATACTTTTTCCGAAAAGCATCGATATTTATTTGATATTTATCGGCGATACTTTTGCTCTGATATATTGATATCGGAATGTAAATATTTGAAATTGTAGTATAACATAATTTTACTTTTACTGTGTGAAAGAGTCTTACTACTTTTGCAAGTAGGCTGTTTATGTTTACTTATTGGCAACGTTACGTAGCGCTCTGTATGAAAATCACTGGCTGTGCTGTGTGCAGTCTGTGGCTAGTTTGCATTGTTGTCTGCAATTGTAGTGTTGGGCAGCTGGATGTGAACAGCGCGTAGCGTTGCGCAGTTGGAGGTGAGCCGCCAGCAGTGGTGGATGTAGGGAGAGAGATGGCGGAATTTTGAAATTTGTAAGACTGGATGTCATGAACTGCTATATATATTATGACTTTTGATGACTATTAAGGTAAATACATTGTTTGTTCTCTATTAAAATCTTTCATTTGCTAACTATGCCTATCAGTAGTTAGTGCCTTCCGTAGTTTGAATCTTTTATTTAGGTGGCAGTAGTGGCGCTAGCTGTATTGCAGTAGTTCGAGTAACCAAGATTTTTGTGAGGTAAGTGATTTGTGAAACGTATAGGTTAATGTTAGTCAGGGCCATTCTTTTGTAGGGATTTTTGACAGTCAGATTGCGTTGCACTAAAAAAATATTGTGTTTAAGTTTAAGAACAGTCATATATAATTGTTCTAAGGGGACGTTTCACTTTTTGGGCCTTCATCTTTGCGGTGTGAATCTAATAAGAAGATTTCCGATGTGAAGAAGTAGCACACAAGTTGCGTTAAAAAAACAATCTTTAATGCAGCCAGTATGTTATTTCTCCATATCGGCATTCTTCAAAAACAGTTGCTGAATATGGTGAACAAAAATCTACATGACAAGATTGGTCTTTGCGGTGAGCAGTGACGTGTGAGGAGAAATGCTGAGGTAATCGGCGCCCGGGGCTACGGACAGAAATGGAAATGAGCGTATGGCATCGTTGGTGATGAGAATGAAATGATGATGAGGACAAGAATCTTCAACGTTTAACTTCACCAAGCAATTCTGACATTACAGCTGCTGTGTCGTTGACGTTTGCAGAAATGAAAGAACAGATAAGTCGACGTGAAGTGTTCCGGACATATCCGATATGTGACGAAACTGCACGACGGACCATCGGACTCCTTTTATTGTGCCACTGGCATGCAGTTACCATTGTAACCAAAATGGTTATCGCCAAGCGTGAACGTCCATCGCTTTCATTTCAATTCATGCTTTAAGGGGGATAAGCAAGCTGCTAGCTAGTTGATGTGCAGAAAATCTAACAATAAAACAGCGCTTAAATATGTAAAAATGAAATGTCGTGCGGTGAAGGCCTCCCAGCGGGTAAACCTGATCGCCTGGTGCAAGTCTTTTGAGGTCGATGAGGAAGAAATGATGATGATGAAGACAAGACAAACACCCAGTCCCTGAGCGGAGAAGATCCACAACCCAGCCGGGATTCTAACCTGTTCCCCACGACATGGCGCGCTATCCACGCAGCTACGGTGGTGCACATTTAAATATGTAGAGTGGATAACAACAAAGGGCTAAGTGCCAAAAAACTGATTCTGAGTTATCTAATTTTTTGTTTTGACAAAAATATTTTAATGAAAAAATTTGAACAATATTTTTTATTAGCTGTGTACAGTAAGATTAATACAATCATTGCAAAAATGTTTTACGTTCCCTTCATTTTAGCCGGCCGTTGTGGCCGAGCGGTTCTAGGCGCTTCAGTCCGGAACCGCGCTGCTGCTACGGTCGCAGGTTCGAATCCTGTCTCGGGCATGGATGTGTGTGATGACCTTAGGTTAGTTAGGTTTAAGTAGTTCTAAGTTCTAGGGGACTGATGACCACAGCAGTTAAGTCCCATAGTGCTCAGAGCCATTTGAACCAACCTTCATTTTATCAATGAAAATAAATACATTATTCTCAAGAATTCGGAGCGTACTAAATGCCGTACAGTTATCAGCAAAAACGAGGTATGTTCCAATGAAAGAAATTTCAAGATTTATCGGTCTTTTTAACAATAAACATTTACACTATCCTGATTAAACTCTTTTTAGTAATACAGTATATTTAATTTCACAGAGTATGAAAGCAATTTTAATTGATCCTCTGTTCGAAAAACGTTCTATTAGCTACTTTCAGATATGATAGCATCTGTTGCAGATCCTTTTTCTTTTCAGCTGACAAGCTGTGTTTACATTGTTGTGACGGTAAAATAAAATTCTTCATTATATCAGTGGTAACCTCTTTCTTGAAAATATTGTAGATACTCCATTCTTCAAGTTCGTTGAACATTGTTCTAGTCTTCACGATGCCAGGAGCACTTTTTTTCACTCGAGTCCAACTACATTTGGAAATATTTATTTTAGTTGTGTTAGTATGTGCATCGGCAGTTTTTTTAATGTCAAAAAAGTCTTCAGGAGCATATTCAGCACAAATGGATTGTTTGGTGTCGCATTCTCCATGAGTTTTACAAAGTCCTTAGGTAGTTGACAGCCTTCCAGTCACTTACGTTTTTCAATGTGGAAAAAATCTCTGTCACACAACGTAAATGAATGGCCAGAGACCAAAAATTTATGATTCATCTCATCATACTTTCCTAAAACCGTCAGATAAATCCAAAGAAAAAGCATCATTTTATTCTTATTGCGGCCAATGCAGTTTTCAGACTTCCGTTTCCTACAACAGTCAGGTCTACTAAATGCTTTAAGGAGTCATGATGCAATTTCATTGCCGCCTCGGTCACTCATACGCTCATGCCACTAAAACATTAGCCCCTTATTCTTGTCGCCAGCATGAACACACAGATTGCAGCGTGTACGCTGACCTGAATAATACATCTGACCGTGGGTTACAGAAGGCAAAGATAACGCTTGTCCAAGATCTGTCGACCACATGGTCACGTCGCTATTAGGGAGCTGAGAAGATATAGTATCTTCTTTCATTGCTTCTCTTGCTTTCTCAGCTTTTTTGTGCTGTATTTCTAAAGCGGTTTTTGCATTTCTGTTGCCAGGTTTTGCTGACAGCTCGACTGATAGAAAGTCGCATTTAGACAAATATCAGTGCGTGGTCGATGGAATGAAATTTGCGAGAAAAGTTTTTTAAAGCTTTTATAATAAAACTTACATGTAATTTCGGAGTCTGAATATCTATCCTTAAAGGCACGGTAAAGCCTGCTGACATTCAAATCTTGGCCCAAATACTCCGTGTTACTATTAAATAGTAAGAAAAGAAATAGTAAGAAAAGAAGAAATTTTCTTCTTCCATAATGACTCTCATTCCTTGGAAGTGAGTTGACATGCTCCAAAATAAGCTTATCATCTGCACTTCTGAACTTGCTTCTTTGTGCTTTATTACCACGCTTTTTCTGTGAACACTATTTCAGCTTTCTTCTTTGCTGACACAAGAGTTCCGATTCTGCGTTTTCTTATTGGGAAAACATGCACAAAAGTGTTCTTACAGACCCGTACAATGTCACCCTTTTCATCTGGCAACGAGTAACAGACCGTAGCTTGCCGTCTGCTGTCATTGGGGTCTTCGAACTGACCATGACACCTTCTTTTCACTCTTTTAATGATCATCAAACCCATCAAATAGCAGTTTTGTTTGACGTAATCTTTGAGGGCATAAAAGTCTTGAAACAGATCTTTTCTTTGTTTATATGGGACACGAATACACGAATGCTTGCACTTGCAGCTGAACTGAAATAAGACAGGATACAGGTTTATTTAGTCATCATACAGTCTTGTAATCTAACTGATAAGTCATTCCTTTGTAAAAATATACCAAATATTATGTAATAACATTACATATGAGTAATGAATATATAATACACACCTCTTCTGTAGGCTCATTTTTTGCTTCTACCAACGAGCCTTTACTGTTTACGTAAGATTTTCCTTCACTGCTTAAAAGCTTTCTTTCATCGCGAACTGATTCTCCCTTCTTCCTTTTTCTGCAAGTATCACTGTGTAAATTCGTCGTTTTCACAAAGTACTTTCGTTGAGTTTAACAAACAAAGCAAAGTAACGGAGTGTGACTGCACAGTACTGTCGCAAACAATACTCGCAGACAGTGGCAAAGCTTTGTGTCACTTCGCGACTTTAGTCTTCGCCTGTTGGCCGGCACATATAGCTAATGCCACCTGTCGGGCCTTATACGCACTATATCCCGCTTTCCAGGTTGTTGGCAATGGCACTTAGCATGGTTTCTTGGGTATAACTAAAAAAAATTTTTTGGCACTTAGCCCATTATTGATTTCCACTCAACATATATAGTTCTAAAACAAGGAGCGTATTTACAATATGCAGCAGATTTTTTTAGGCCTGTAAGCCGATATTTTTCTTGTCGATATATCAATAATTTCTCCAATATATCGTGAGCCGATTACGATACTCTTTTAAATATCGACTTATTGGATTTCCGATATTTTTAAAAATACCAACAGTCCTACACCACATACAAGGGGAGGCCACGACATTTGGAACGCGGTTTTACTGCAAACTTTGTACACTCGTAGTACTCCATGAGGACAACAAAATGTGTAAGCAGTTGCGCCTACTTCTCAAGCGTTATTGAGATAATCGCAAGATAATTTCGGTCGTCAAATATATACCTGTGCGTGGCCATTTTTACCATGAAGGGGCGGCAGCCGAAAAAAAAAGTGGTTTGCGTTCAAGCCCTGTAACCACTGGATCGAAGGATCGAGTCCCGCTCGTCCGTTTTTTTTTTTTTTTATTTCTAACACAGTAATTTTCTTTACTATTTATGTTACAATTGATATAATGGTAAAAATACGTCTAATCGGATGAACTTTTATTAAATTTACAGTGTTATTTGGCAGTCTACAAATTTTTATTATCACAAATAATATAATATTCATAACCATCGATTAGTAAACGACCAAACGCATAAATTGATACTGAAAATGTATGCTAGTCTGTGTCTTCAAAATTGTTCGTATTTAATCAAAAGAGAACGAGAAACTGCTTCTCGTGAAGACGCTATTAAAATACAGTCGATACTGCATGACCAATTATCAGGGCCGATATTTAAGGAAATGCTGCTTTATGCATGGTTTGCTTCCAAATTATCGTCTGAAAGAGAGGCTTTTGAAAACATTAACGACGTTTGTTTTTCCATGGAAAACCTCAAAAGACCTTGCGTATGCGGAAACATAGCATTTATTCAACTGGTGCAGTTCAACTTTATGTTTTCCATGTTTTTACGAAAAATACCATCCTGCAAATTGTATTCGTAATGTCGAAAGCGACGATTAATTGTACATCTTTCGAAAGCAGTCTGTGCCGGTCAAAACTTGGACGTAACAAGTCGGTTAGGGCTCCTTCCAGGTATAAGAGATTTCTCAAACCACAGACAAGCACACATTTTCAGAATCAGTCGATAGTTATGAATATTAAATTATTTATGATAATAAAAATTTGTAGACTGCCAAATAAAATTGTAAATTTAATAAAAGTTCATCCGATTACACGTATTTTTCCCATTATATCAGTTGTAATATAAATAATAAAGAAAATTACTGTGTTAGAAATTTAAAAAAAGTGACAAGCGGGACTCGATCCATCGATCCAGTGATTACAGGACTGCCGCCGGGTGAATATTTGACGACTGAAATTATCTTGCGATTTTCTCAATAACGCTTGAGAAGTACGCGCTACTGCTTACACATTTTGTTGTCCTCTTGGAGTACTACGAGTGTACGAAGTTTGAAGTAAATCCGCGTTCCAAACGTCGTGGCCTCCCCTTGATAGTAAAATTAGCCGACCTGGAAGTTTTTGGTGTAGAGAATAGTTATCACGCCAGCTTGTTCAGAGAAGGTACAGAAATACACAAGTCAATATTTTCACCAAGGAAAAAGAAAGCCTCAAGGTGACCCGACCTTGGATTCCAGTGCTGCAGCGAATGACCGTTACAGATAGTAGAGGAGAAACAATAACCACTGAAAAGGTCTTGGACCTTGGCGCGCCTGGTGCATGTGACCTACTGTCGCGACCTCAAATCCATAACAAACAATGGGGCGTGAAATTTTGACACTCCCAGTCACTCATGTTGGCGAAACGTCACAAAAATTATCAGACAAACGCCGTATCGTAGGTGCAGTCACCATGAAGTGGTATCTGTGGAGAGGTCAGACAGACATCTAGCTCCTGAGGAGGGTCAGCAGCCTTTTCAGTAGCTGAAGGAGCACAGTCTGGACAATTGAGTGATGTGGACTTGTAACATTAGCCAACACGTCCTTGCTGTGCTGGTAGCACGAACGGCTGAAAGCAAGGGAAAACTACAGCCGTTACATTTCCCGAGGACATGCAGCACCATTGTATCGTTAAATGATGATGGCATCCTCTTGTGTAAAGTATTTATGAGGTAAAGTAGTTTCCTATTCGGATCTCTGGGCAGGAAATACTCAGGAGGAAGTGTCGTCACAAAAGACGAAACTGGTATTCGGTGAATCGGAGGGTGGGATGTCGGATTCCTTAATCGAACATCTAGGCTGGAAAAGTTATAAAGGGAAACGGATAGGTTGAAGTTAGATATAGTGGCAATTAGTGAAGTTCGGTGGCAGGATGAACAGGACTTCGGGTTAGGTAAGCACAGAGTTACAAACATAAAATGATATAGGGGTAACGCAGAAGTATATCTAATAATGAATAAGAGAATAGAGATGCGGGTAAGCTACTATGAACATCATAGTAACGCACTATCGTAACCAATATAGCCTCGAAGCCAGCACCCACCACAGTAGCACAAGTTTATATGTGAAATGAAGAGAGTGGAAGAAAGAATGATCAGATAAAAGAAATTATTCGGATATTTTTAAGGGAAATGAAAATTTGATTCTGATGGGGGCAAATCTGATAGAAGGAATGGGAAGGAGAATATGGACTGAGGGGCGGGGAAAAGGAAGGAATGAAAGTAGAAGCAGCCTGGAGCATTTTGCACAGAGCATAATTCAGTCGTCACTAAAACGTGGTTTAAGAATCAATGAAAGTAGGTTATATACGTGCAACGGGCCAGGAGACACGGAAGGTTTCAGATTGATTATATAACGGTAAGACAGAGATTTAAACTGCAAGACATTTTCAGGGTCAAAAATGAGTCCGGTCACGATTTATTGGTTATGGACTGTAGATTAAAAACGAAGAAATTGCAAAAAAAAGTAGGAAATGAAGGAGATGTGACTCGGGTAAGGTGCAAGCATCAAAGTTTGTTGAGAGTTTCAAAGGGAGAATTGGAGATCGATTGACTGTAAACGGGAAAAGGAATACAATAGAAGACGAATGAGCAGATGGTTACGTAACTTCAGTTTAATAAGTCACAACAAAATATTGTCATGAATCACATACAAAAGAATGGAAAAACTACTAAAAGTCGATCTCCAGGAAGATCAGTTTGGCTCCCTTAGAAATGTACGAACCAGCTTACCTTGGAAGGTTGGTTAAGGAAAGGCAAACCTACGTTTATAGATTCGGAGACTTTAAGAAAGCTTTTGACAATATTGACTTAAATAAACTCTTTGGAAGATAGCAGCGGTAAAATACTAGGAGCGAAAGTTGTAGACAAATTGTACAGAAACCAGAAAGCAATTATGAGTCGAAGGGCGTGAAAAGGATGCAGTGATTCAGAAGGGACTGAGACAGAGTTGCAGCCTATCCCCGACGTTATTCAATCTTCACATTGTGCAACCATTAAAGGAAATCATAGAAAAATTTGGAAAATGGAATTAAAGTTCAGGGAAAAGAAATAAAATCTTTGACGTTCACTAACGAAGAAATTCCACCAGAGATAGCGAAGAACTTGGAAGAGTAGCTGAAAGAAATGGACGGTGTCTTGAAAGGAGGTTGTGAGATGAATACCAGAAAATTCAAAACAAGGGTAATGGAATGTAGTCGAATTAAATCAGGTGATGCTGAGGAAATTAGATAATGAGATACTTAAAGTAGAAGGTGAGTTTTTCTATTTGGGCAGGGAAATGATAGATGATGGCCGAAGTAGGTAAGTTCCAAAATGGAGACTGGTAATGGCAAGAAAATCGTTTCTGTTAAGATCGAATGTAAATTTGTTAGGAAGTCTTTTGTCTGGAGTGTAGCCTAATACGGAAGTGAAACATGGAATACAGACAGTTCAGAAGAGAACAGAAGCTTTTGAATGTGGTGCTACAGAAGAGTGCTGAAGATTGGATGGGTAGATAGCGTAGCGAGCAAGTACTGAATAGAATTGAAGAGAAGAGAAATTTGTGACATAATTTGACTAAAAGAACAGCTCGGATGATAGAACACATTCTGAGACGTCAAGGAGTCATCAAGTGTTGGAATTAAGTAGGAGAGCTAAAAACTGTAGAGTGAAACGAAGGGACGAATACAATAAGCAGGTTCAAATGGATGTAATTTGCGAGGTTTGCACAGGACATAACAGTGTGGAGAGCTGCATCAAACCAGTCTTCGGACTGAAGACCACAAAAGCAACAACAACACAACAATATAAAATAATATTAACGTGGCATGATTGATAACTAAGCTCCCAGTACTGCGTCATTAAATTATTATTATTACAAAGATACTCTGGAAGCTTGTAAAAAATTTAAAGAGCTGTTTATCATTTTAGTCAAAGACAGTAGGATGTCGGATCTCGTGGGAACCTGTACTATCTGACGACGTAACTGTTCCAAAAACAAATATTTGTTTCTCTCCCATTTTGAACATACTAAGAGAATGTGATCGATGTCACTTCTGATGTTAATGCAGCGACAGAACGGAATTGGATTAATACAGCGAGGTAAAGGTACACCGGAAAACTTGAATCTCATACGGCAGATTTTGCATCTCGGCTCTCAGTGCAGATAAACATAGTGACCTAGGGCAGTACAGACAACGTATCGGAACACTGCTTGCCAATCTGTGGCTCCGCAAATAGGTGACTGCGATACGTAAGTCCCTCCTGTTTCTATTCAGGAATTGTAAAAACTAATCTTTTTTTACAACAAGAACGTAAAAATATGTCCTGATAACACTTCAATCTGGATTTGTTGATGCTACAATGCGCGTGACTGTCCTGGTCTATCAAATCAAACGCGGAATTCTTCCGTACTTTCTCTCTGAGGCAACATCCTGGCAAGTTTCAGGAGCAATTTCTCAATGCCTTTTCCCGGATCCGGAGTGATAACTGCAGCCGGAAAGAAGACCAACTTCCCGTCAGATGTTTCCAAATTTGTTCCCGTGTGGTTTCCGCAAAGATACAGCCGACAGTAGCTCTTTCTAGCTACTGCGGTGTGACGGTGACTCCAGGAATACACTTACTGTGCCGGATAAAAAAAATAAAAAAAAACACCAACTAGAAAGAGACATTCGCACTCTCAAAAGAGAAGCCGTTGAACAATAGTTAGTAAAAATGCGTCAGTAACGGTCTTTAGTCACATACTTTCATTTTACTCCTGTATATATCTAACTTTGCTCTCCACTTTCGTTTCTTCGAAAATGACATTACTACAAACCTGCACCAATGATGCAGAAAGGCTCGTATTACACTATCATATTTCTTTGTCAAAGTAGATATGTCAAATATTTATGTCAAAGAAATTTGATGGTGTAATAGGGAACTTTGACAAATCTCGCCTGTCGTCAAATAAATATGATCAAATCTAGGGCCTCGCCGTAGATTTGATCATAAGTCTTTCGTCTTCTGTTCACTGCAATGTGAAATGCAACCGCCTGGAGCACTGGTGTCGTTAAACTATGTGACCTTTCTGTAGTGTGTTTCTAAACGTTTCTTTAAAGTTGGTGTGTTCCTTCGACTTTTTTTTTAAATAAACTTGCTTAAACTAAGGGGAGGAGGGGGGAGAGAGCAAGGGGCACAGTTTATGCTACTAATTGTGTGTTGATGGGCAAGCGGAATATGCTGCAGGCGACTTCATATCCACAATTACAGCTACAGCCATCCATCTCTACATTTGGAAACATCCAGGCGGCTTTGCAGCAAGCCGGAAAAGAGGATGTGGTCACACTCCAAAATAAAAATTTCTTTCTTGTCTTTCCATTCTACTTTGTTTATTTTTGAGCTCTGTATGCCACAAGTTAAAAAGTGCTTCATCTGATTCGTACTTTTTATTAATTTTGTAGTTGTTGGAACACTAATTCCATTAATTAAATAATTCAAAAATAAAAACAGTTCTTATAGTCCATATAGTGTACTAAACATTTATTTGCCTTCACATATTCCCCCTTCAGTGCCTTATAAATCCCTTCACACGTTCCTGGTATTATTTTGGTTAATGTGCAATGTGATATTCCAGTGCTGTGTTGTAAACTAGAGTACCTCTCTCTTATATCAAGAAATCCCAGTGTCACAGTTTGTCTGTCTTCTGCAGATATAGCATTTCTGAAGAGAGTATTCTCTTTTCTGACGTGAGAAGCCAGTTTACTAAGCAAATACTGAAATACGCTCTCATCCATTCGTAAGTAATTTATATATAAGACTTGACGTCTTCCACTAGCAGCTCTCGTAACAAATTTTTCTCGACCTAATACCTATAACCTCATCCAAGTATGTTTCCTCTTTTTTCGCAGCTTTTCTTCCAAATACACACACAGGGCAATTGTGGTACTAGCAACTGCAGCGCATAATAAGTTGTCCGCCATCCTGAAATTTGATGAAAATTACGACACTAGTGCAATACCCCTTTTTAGCGCCACGTCAAAGATCTTTGTCTAAAAAATTTCACGAATATTTGATCATATTTCTTTGTCAAAGAAATATAATAGTGAAATACCAGCCAAATCCACAACTCCCATGGATATGCTGGGCTGCTATAAATGATTCATTCTTTATCAAAGCTCTATATTTTTCAAGCTATTACATGCACGAATATGACTGATGCATGAACAGAAAAGTAAACTCACCAAGTTTGCATTTTGCACACTGTAAACGTTCTGTCAGTGCCTCTCTTATCTCACGACACACTTCCAGGAGACAGTCCAATTCGTTCATACCCTATGTAACAACAATTTGTCAGTGGTCATCACAGAAGGACTGATGAGTTCTCTGAGCTATTCCAGTGTTCTTGGCAACGGGGGTACGAAAAAACGGTCCTCAGACGAAAAATGCCACAAGGGGTTGGGTCAAGCGACTTGGGAATGCCAAGCGAATACGGCCACTTGGTCTTCACTACTACTCCCAATCCAGAAGTGTTGAAGTTCGTCGTTCAGGTAGCGACGAACATGGATGCTCCAATGAGAGGTGCTCCGCTTTGATGGAAGCCGAAATTCTCGGAATCAGCAGTAAGTTGTGAAAACAACAACTACAACGTCTCTCTTGGTGGCAATAAATCTTTCCAAAAGAATTGGAGGTTGCTTTGCTGAATATCAGCTTGGAGAGGAAATGTTCATCCTAAAGTATTTGCTGCTTTGTGACGCAAAATTGAAGGCGCCGACCATAACCTTCCGGCTGCAGTAGTTGCACGAGCTGCAGACGTTACGGTTTGAAACGAAACCGTTGTCGCAAAACTTTCCACACAGATTCCCTCGCCCTCAGATTCCTTCGCCCTCTCCACCTTTGCATCTCGAACACTTGGTCGACCGGTACTTTTCTATTCACACAGACAACCAGTGTTCTTAAATTGTCGATACCAATGCACTGTGCATTGTTGTAACAAATAAATATCTCGCATATTTCAACACAAAAAATCCTTTTCTTGCTTTGACGCCATTTTGTCAAGGCACTTCACTCGTAACGCCAGCTGATGGACACAATGTAGTCCTGGGCCAGTTCAGTTTTACTCCAAACCGGGTTAACCGAGTTGAAAGTTTGTGTAAACCGAATTGGGACGAAATAACATTTGCTACTTTCCCAAGTCCAAAATAGCACATGTTAAAGTAATATGTTCTACTTTCTCTATTTTTTCTTATAAGCCACTGACTCAGTATTATCCTTTCTTCCAAATCAGTTTTTTCTTTCGTAATCAGAATTTAATATGTTGATTATTTGCACAAAACTTCATTTTCGACATTTTGCAATTTCTGCTAATCTTTCACAATCACATGAATCATGGAATCATCCTCCAGATTTCTGCAAAGAATTTTGTGGCAGGGTCAAACGAGACTGAATGAATTGTTTTGTGTAAGTTCAACTTCAACAGATAAAGAAGACGGCGGTGCTAGCAATATCGTGGTCGAGGAACGATTATCGGTACATATAGAGACCGTAGCATTGGCGGCCGAAGACTTCCGGCATAAGAAGTCAGCCTCATTCTGCCAACGGCCTTGTCAAAGAGGGTGGAGGAGCGGATAGAGGTTCAGGGCACTCTCTTGTCCTATGGGTGGGAAATTGCCCCTATAGGTGGAAGAATCAGCAATGATCAACGACATGAGGATGCAGAAGGCAATGGAAACCACTGCATTGAAGACATGTAAGGTGTATCCACAGAACATGTGGCCTGTAATTGAAGAACTGTCATGATGATCTCTCCATTGGGGAAATATTCCGGAATAGTCCTCCATTCGGATCTCCGGGAGCGGACGGCCAAGGGAGAGGTTACCATGAGAAAAAGATTGAACAATCAACGGAAGGATAACGTTTTACGAGTCGGGGCGTAGAATGTCAGAAGCTTGAACGTGGTAGGGAAACTAGAAAATCTGAGAACGGAAATGCGAAGATGTATTATGGGTCAGTGAAGTGAAGTGGAAAGAAGACAAAATTTCTGGTCAGATGAGTATAGAGTAATATCAACAGCAATGGAGCACGAGCCAGTGACTTTGGCATGATTACAATTCAATCAATAGTTCGTAATTTCAGTTTATAATCAATTAATAAACATACATTAACTGTTATTAAGTAATTTGCTGTCTAAAATTATAATGGTTCAAATGCCTGTGAGCACTACGGTAACATCTGTGGTCATCAGTCCCCTAGAACTTAGTTCTACTTAAACTACTTAAACCTAACTAACCTAAGGACATCACATACATCCATGCCCGAGGCAGGATTCGAACCTGCGACCGTAGCGGTCGCGTGGCTCCATATTGAAGCGCCTAGAACTGCTCGGCCACAACGGACGGCTAAAATTATAACATATTCAGTTTATTTATTTCAAATTTCACTACCTATTTCTTATTTTCTACCTTTTTGTCAAAATTTCTTTCGATTGTTATTGTGCGAAAGTAGTAGCGTGATTCCTATTCGGTTATAATTGTGTCTGCACTTATCTGGATTTTAATTATTCTTCGGAATAGATACCTTTCACAAAAAGCAGGGAATATTAGCTGTGTCATTTGCAAATCCTAATTGACCGGAAGTATAGGCCCATTATAACCACTATAGAATTTGTCGACTCAGCAAAAAAGCGTTCGATAATATGAAATGGAGCACGATGTAAACAGCAAGGCAAGAGGGGTAATATACAATATATACAAGAACCGAGGGGGTGGAAACGAAAACAGAAGGGAAGACCAAGAAGAAAGTGCTCGAATCAGAAATGATGTAAAACAAGGATGAATTTTTTCACTCCTAATGTTCAATCCATACATCGAAGAAGCATTGAAAATTGGTTGGTTGATTTGGGGGAGGGGACCAAGAAGCGAGGTTATCGGTCCCATCGGATTAGGGAAGGAAATTGGCCGTGCCCTTTCAAAGGAACCATCCTAGCATTTGCCTGAGGCAATTTAGGGACATCACGGAAACCCTAAATCAGGATGGCTGGACGCAGGTTTGAACCGTCGTCTTCCCGAATGCGAGTCCAGTGTGCTAACGACTGCGCCACCTCATTCGGTAGCATTGACATTAATAAAAGGGGGATTAAAATTCAGGTTGAAATGGTATCAATGATAGGATTTACTGATGACATTACCATAATCAGAAACTGTAGGAAAAATTTGAGGGCTTCTTGGAGGAAATGAACAGGTTAATGTGCAAGCGCTATGGATTGAGTGTAAACCAAAGAAAGACGAAACTGATGAGGAGTAGCAGAAAGGAGATTGACGATAAACTTAACATTAAAGTTGACTGTCATGAAATCGACGAAATGAAGGAATTCTCCCACATTTACAGAAAACAACACCTGACGGACGAAGCATGGAAGAAAAAGAAGGCAAATGGCGGGAATAGTTTGTTTGAAATGGCATGGCCGATTTCTTTCCCCATTCTTGAAACAATCCGAACTTGTGCTCGGCCTCTAATGACTTCAATGTCGACGGGACGTAAAACTGTAATCTTACTACCTTTCTTGAGGGAGCTGTAAGAGCGTAAAAACAATAGAAGACAGACTGGAGTATATCCAATAAATAATTGAAGATGTAGGGTGCAAATGATACTCTGAGATAACGAAGGTTGCCATACTGGTTTTGAAAAAATTGAAGTATTTCAGCCAAAGCACGAGATTGTGATAATTAGTTTTACTGAAAAGGAAATGTATTAATTATTATTATCAGTTAATTAGAACGTCGATAAAGATACATCGATAATTGTCGCAGTGCTTTGTCTCAATTACATCCAATTTCACTTGAGTGATTCTGTGATCAAAGGAAATCATTTGTGATACATCGCAATACTAATCTGTTGCTTTTCGTTTTAGATTTTTTCTAGTGATCTTTGTTCTTGTATTTTTCGAGCCATTCCACTCTCATTTTAATCTAGTTCAATCAGTATGTTGTCAACACGTTTTGCCTGTGAACACATGCAATGCACAAGAGAAACTTCGAATGTCATCTAGATGCCCCGAAGATTCCATGTAACTGAGCATCAGTGTAACTTGAAATAATACGAGACTTCATTTGATTCGTAAGACACGTAATTCTGTTATAGCACTTGACGTCACAAGCTCTCAAACACACTGAGCTCTAAGGAAACTGGTATAGGCATGCGTGTTCAAATACAGAGATAAATAAACAGGCAGAATACAGCACTGCGGTAGGAAACACCTATACAAGACAACAAGTGACTGGCGCAGTTGTTAGATCGGTTACTGCTGCTACAATGACTGGTTATCAAGAGTTAAGTGAGTTTGAACGTGGTGTTATAGTCGGCGTTCTAGCGGCAGGTCACAGTATCTCCGACGTAGCAATGAAGTGGGAATTTTCCAGTACCACCTTTGAACGAGTGTACCGTGAATATTAGGAATCCGGTAAAACATCAAATCTCCGACGTCTCACCGGGGCCGGTCAACACAGACATTGGACTGTTGATGACTGGAAACATGTTGCCTGGTCGGACGACACTCGTTTCAAATTGTTTCGAGGGGATGGACGTGCACGGTAAGGAGACAACCATGAATTAAAGTCAATCAGAAAGCCAAGAGAATAGTTTGTACTGAACACATACACGTAAAAGCTAATTGTTTGCAGAAATACACGTAAAAGTTAACTGTTTGCAGAACAGTTCGCGTAATGAACAGCTTTGCATTACCCACTGTTATGTTACCTGTTCCTGATTTTTTGGAAACGCAAATGTTCATAAACACTTGTTTTCTGTTGTTGTTAGTTATTTCTGAAAAGCTCTTAATGTTTCATTTAGCGAAGAATAATTTGCAAATGCGAACAGAGTTTGCAATGTACACAAAAATATAAAAAGTAATGTTATGAAGTAATTTTTTTGTCAGTACTCATTTAAATTCCGATATTACTCCTTTACTGTTAGTCACTATTCTTTATCTAGTTGTTCTACCAAGGGATAAAGTTCACTGCTGTTAAATGACAGTTTTGGATCGTTCTCAGTTATGTAAATTGCAACTCTTTATCTTAGTTAGCGAAATTAAATAAACTTATCACTTTCGCAGGTGGTATTTTCGGAATCAGTGAGAAAAACTACTACGCTGGCTAGCCTTGTACAATCTAAAGATGAAAGTCGTCGATCTTACTCTGATGAGTTGCTGCTGGTGGAACGTAAGTCATCATTCGACGACAATGTATGGCAACAGGTCCTTTTTTATCGCCCCATGTAACAAGTTTGGGAGCACAATATTTTTGTTGAATATTAATTCCTCATGATGACAATGTACTGTGTCCATTTACAACCACATAACATGCCTGGCCGTGTATTAAAAATTTTACGGTTTATTCGCTACATTCACGCGCAACTCCTCTCACCTCATCACTTCCGCCAACAACTCCTCTTTGTCGACCACTTCTGATCGACTCCGCGTTTACGCTCCCAGCGATAATACTCCTTACTTCAAACGTATTCTTCCGCTCTATACGACAGCAAACTTCTCAGACTAGGCCGGCGTTTTTACTAAATCAAATTACAATATTCCTTTGTAATCAGCTCGTTTGAATTAATTCTTTGACATTTAATTACATGAAACATCAATAAAAAAAGGATACATATAACAGAAACTATATCACAGTTACATTATGGTTACAGAACTAATTATGCGATAAATTTAGGAGTCACTGACTTGTTGCCTTACACGATGTCTTGATATTTATTAAGCTTTGCTTCCATTATCAAGGCAACCTCAGACTTGTCTCTCTAGTGCGTCATCTTTGCCGGCCGTGGTGGTCAAGCGGTTCTAGGCGCTTCAGTCCGGAACCGCGCGACTGCTACGGTCGCAGGTTCGAATCCTGCCTCGGGCATGGATGTGTGTGATGTCCTTAGGTTAGTTAGGTTTAAGTAGTTCTAAGTTCTAGGGGACTGATGACCTCAGATGTTAAGTCCCATAGTGCTCAGAGCCATTTGAACCTTTTTTTTTTTTTGTCTATCTTTTTCTGAAGTTAAGCAGAACCTAAATTTTCTTTGAAGTCCTTATACAGGATGTTACAAAAAAGGTACGGCCAAACTTTCAGGAAATATTCCTCACACGCAAATAAAGAAAAGATATTATGTGGACATTGTCCGGAAACGCATAATTTCCATGTTAGAGCTCATTTTAGTTTCGTCAGTATGTACTGTACTTCCTCGATTCACCGCCAGTTGGCCCAATTGAAGGAAGGTAATGTTGACTTCGGTGCTTGTCTTGACATGCGACTCATTGCTCTACAGTACTAGCATCAAGCACATCAGTACGTAGCATCAACAGGTTAGTGTTCATCACGAACGTGGTTCTGCAGTCAGTGCAATGTTTACCAATTCGGAGTTGGCAGATGCCAATTTGATGTATGGATTAGCACGGGGCAATAGCCGTGGCGCGGTACGTTTGTGTCGAGACAGATTTCCAGAACGAATATGTCCCGACAGGAAGACGTTCGAAGCAATAGATCGGCGTCTTAGGGACCACGGAGCATTCCAGCCTGCGACTCGCGACTGGGAAAGACCTAGAACGACGAGGGCACCTGCAATGGACGAGGCACTTCTTCGTGCAGTTGACGATAACCCTAATGTCAGCGTCAGAGAAGTTGCTACTGTACAAGGTAACGTTGACCACGTCACTGTATGGAGAGTGCTACGGGAGAACCAGTTGTTTCCGTACCATGTACAGCGTGTGCAGGCACTATCAGCAGCTGATTGGCCTCCACGGGTACACTTCTGCGAATGGTTCATCCAACAATGTGTCAATCCTCATTTCAGTGCAAATGTTCTCTTTACGGATGAGGCTTCATTCCAACGTGATCAAATTGTAAATTTTCACTATCAATATGCGTGGGCTGACGAGAATTCGCACGCAATTGTGCAATCACGTCATCAACACAGATTTTCTGTGAACGTTTGGGCAGGCATTGTTGGTGATGTCTTGATTGGGCCCCATGTTCTTCCACCTACGCTCAATGGAGCACGTTATCATGATTTCATACGGGATACTCTGCCTGTTCTGCTAGAACATGTGCCTTTACAAGTACGACACAACATCTGGTTCATGCACGATGGAGCTCCTGCACATTTCAGTAGAAGTGTTCGTACGAATCTCAACAACAGATTCGGTGACCGATGGATTGGTAGAGTCGGACCAATTCCATGGCCTCCACGCTCTCCTGACCTCAACCCTCTTGACTTTCATTTATGGGGGCATTTGAAAGCTCTTGTCTACGCAACCCCGGTACCAAATGTAGAGACTCTTCGTGTTCGTATTGTGGAGGGTTGTGATACAATACGCCATTCTCCAGGGCTGCATCAGCGCATCAGGGATTCCATGCGACGGAGGGTGGATGCATGTATCCTCGCTAACGGAGGGCATTTTGAACATTTCCTGTAACAAAGCGTTTGAAGCCACGCTGGTACGTTCTGTTGCTGTGTGTTTCCATTCCATGATTAATGTGATTTGAAGAGAAGTAATAAAATGAGCTCTAACATGGAAAGTAAGCGTCTCCGGACACATGTTCACATAACATATTTTCTTCCTTTGTGTGTGAGGAATGTTTCCCTGAAAGTTTGGCCGTACCTTTTTGTAACACCCTGTAGACCTTCAAAAAGAAATTACGCAGTTTTTTTTCTTTTTTTTCACATAATCGGATTCTGCGCGTTGGCCTCGATCTACTTGGCAGCAGCGATAAGTCTGCTACGGTGCGTATGTCCCTGGACCAGAGTGGCAGAGATATGAGGGGAGAACCTTCCCACGCCGTATCTCCGCGTCTTGCAGAATTCCCGCCCCACCCGTTTCAAATCTACACGCGGCGTTATGCTTTTGAATGTGTGTGTGTGTGTGTGTGTGTGTGTGTGTGTGTGTGTGTGTGTGTGTGTGCGCGCGTTCTGGGTGGGGGGGGGGGGGGGGGGTTGGGAGGGGTACAGGGCGACACAAGAATTCCTTATCGTCAGAGTTACAGGCCATCTCCTTTTCCGGGCCGTTTGCTCCTTATCTGTTCCCTCGCTGATGCTGTCTGTTTGTGTAACGTGTTTTCGTTGAAAGACGTGTTTACACAGTTAGCCGCCCGCGGAGAGATAAGTGGCCTCTGTACACGGAATTTCTCTTCGAAATGTTGAATTCACGACGAAGACGGAATATCTCTGGCGGATGCGAGCGCAGATAAGTGCAGACGCCGGAGCATTCCGATGGCTCTAATGTGCGCAGTCTTCAAGATTCTTCACAGCTCTTCTGTTACCGAACGCAGTGAAACTTGTTGCTGCGCCTACATCTGCAAGATATTTTCATTACGTCGGCTGAGATCAGATTTCTGACTGTCGGCTTGGCTGCTGGCAGGAACGAGTACTTCAGAATAGGGTTACAACCCGAAAATAAAAACAAAGAACGACTGACAAATAAATAAATTAAAATATAACGAAGTATAGCTGTGGTACATGTTCTTCCAAAGCAAACAAAAATTCACTACTATAACCATATAGATTGCAGGAAAAAAATAGTACTCCTGGAAATGTGACGACTACGACGTGGATGTTGGTTCGATAACGACATATGCTACCTGGGGGATAGTATACGTACTGATAATGGTTTCAACAGGTAGCGTAGTGGCATAGCTACCAGAGTGTCAGCTGTATCTACCCTTTAATAGGGAATGCTCAGAGCCAAATACTCACTGTGGTACAAATGTGTGAAGCCAGCAGGAAACCATGCCATGGAGACTGACATGTGCTTCTTTCAGCCAACCGAGCGAAAGGAGTCAAATTACGGCCTTCAGAGTGGCGGGACGGTCCTTTCGGAGAACTGCCACACAAGCTGGACTTGCTGCGTCAGTAGTGCAACGATTTTAATGTCAGTGATCATGTGAACATTCTCACACCCGTAGACGAGGTTCTGCATGTCCATGCAGCACAGATGTCCGCCAGGATCGTGGTATTGTAAGGGCGGCAGTGGCAGATTATACAGCTACCACGGCAGAGATAAGAGAGCCCGGACATGACAGCATGAACTGTTGCGAAACGGCTATTAGAAGTGGGACTACGGACATGCACAGCTCACGCCACAGCATCGACTGGTGCTGTCAGAGGATCATTTGTAGATGGTACGGCGAGCCGTGGCCTTCAGTTATGAAAGCAGATTCTGCCCGCAGGCAAGTGATGGTCATTTGCGCGTACGACGTAGACCTGATGATTGCTTTCTCGTAGAGAGCATTCGTCCGAGACGCACTGGCCGCAACCTAGGCCTTATGATCTCTTTCACCTTTGGTGTTCCTGGAGGGAACGCTAATCAGCGCTCGGTGCGTGCAGAATGTTGTTAGATCTGTTCTTTTGCCCTTCTTGCAACAGGAAGCTGATGTGTTGTTCCAACAGCATAATGATCGCCCACACACTGCCCATGAAACTCAACGTGCTCTGCAAGACGTGCAGCAATTTCCCTGGCCAGCACGGTCTCCAGACTTGTCTTCAATTGAGCACTTGTGAGGATATGATGGGACGAAAAGTGACTCATGCGACTCTTAACAGAACAACGTAAACAGGTCGAGTAGCGACGGCATGTCGTATCCCAGGAGAGCATTCGTCACCTGTACGATCGACTCGATATCAGAGTCAGCGCCTGCATTGCCGCCCGTGGAGGCTACTCCACGTACAAATATGGGTGTTTCAGAGCATGGGTCGATACCGGGTACCTCAGAACCGCTTGTTCTATTGATCTGTAAATGTAATCATTTCATGAACTCCATATGCACTGTTGCGACAGTAATTCTTGAATAAAAATATGGCATTTCAGTCTTTGATCGCTATTTTTTATTTTAAATGACCGCTTTCAGGCTAGCTGCCCATCTTCAGATCTGTTAGATAAAGTTAAAAATACAATTAACAAGAGAGATATAGTTACTGATAGATCTATCTTAGTCAACAAAAAGAAATTTTGGAATGTATTAAATGCCAAAATACGACATATTGCAGTTACAGAGTAATCTGTCAGTACAGAACTATTGGTTCGCTGCCATAACTAAACTAATTTTTAATCTGTTAAAACCTTATATCACAGCCGGCCGGTGTGGCCGTGCGGTTCTAGGCGCTTCAGTCTGGAACAGCGTGACCGCTACGGCCGCAGATTCGAATCCTGCCTCGGGCGTGGATGTGTGTGATGTCCTTAGGTTAGTTAGGTTTAAGTAGTTCTAAGTTCCACGGGACTGATGACCACAGATGTTAAGTCCCATAATGCTCAGAGCCATTTGAACCTTATATCACAGTTTGGAGAAATCTAATTGGTAAAAGTAAAAAGTGCCATCTATCTGAAAGAATTGCAGATATGTACTAAGATGTTATTTTTTACCATACATATTAATAGCGAATATACCTTTTAAAAATAAGATAATTTTTAAAGAAATAACATAATATGAGTAATGTTTTTTGAGTGGACGATGAACTGAAATAATTTACAGTACTTTAAAAATGAAATACAACAATTCCGGAGGATACAAGATCAAATGTGTTGAATGTGACAGTTATTATATAGGGCAGACAGGGCCGAATTTTGAAATTCGATACAGGGAACATTGCTGTCATAGCAATCGGACAGCATCTGGAGCGCATGTAAAGGACAGTTAACATGATGTGAGCAGTATAAATGAACAAATGGAGGTGCTACATAAAGCTCCCAAAAGTCTCTATCTCAACGTCCTCGAAGGGACTGAAATATACGCTCATCAAAGGAAAAACCCAGACCTACTACTTAACGAGCAAAGCGATTTTATGCACAGGAGTTATTTTGAGATTTTTAAAGACATGTTTTAGGCTTACGCTTGAATGCAACAGCACGCTCTAGTAAGAACCAGGTGCAGCCCTCAGCGCACTGGCGGCGAGGTGAATTGGGCGCGGCGGAAGAGGACTTGGCGTGGCGCTGTATACGTTCTGATGTAGGGAGATCCTCTCCACCACCAATCAATATAAAGAAGAGGAAACGCACATTTTCGTAAGAATATGTATAGGTTTCAATTATATTTTTAAGTTTCTTTATAAAAAGTTTTAAATTAGTGTAAATTACTTCAGTTCATGGTCCACTCAAAAAAGATTATTCATATGTTATTTCTTTAAAAATTGTCTTATTTTGAAAAAGTATATTCTCTACTAATATGTATGGTAAAAAAATAACATCTTAGTACATATGTACAATTCTTACAGATAGAGGGCACTTTTTACTTTTACCAATCAGGTTTCTCCAAACTGTGATATAAGGTTTTAACAGATTAAAAATTAATTTAGTTATGACAGCGAACCAATAGTTCTGTACTGACAGGTTACTCTGTAACTGCAATATATGGTATGTAAGCATTTAATACATTCCAAAATTTCTTTTTGTAAACTAAGATAGTTCTATCAGTAACTATATCTCTCTTGTTAATTGTATTTTTAACCTTATCTAACAGATCTGAAGATGGGCAGCTAGCCTGAAAGCGGTCACTGAAAATAAAAAATAGCGATCAAAGACTGAAATGCCATACTTTTATTTCAAGAAAGATCACTGAAAATAAAAAATAGCGATCAAAGACTGAAATGCCATACTTTTATTTCAAGAACGATCGCGGCAATCCCAATAAGACAATCATGTCTAGTTTTGATAAATAATTCTTGAGTGAAATAGAAATCTCTAACAGGCTGTACTAATTTTTTTTCCGATAGTGCATTTGAGAGCAGTAGTTCCCAGAAATATGGAACGGAATGACCACATGTGGTCAGTAGAAGATTAAGCAAATGGTGCGTTTCATTTCACTGGTTGTATTCTGGGAAACAGCAGCATGTTTAAAAAAGTCTTTGCGTGTAGAACAGTTTTGCAACCCGTACTCAACCCTATCATAGCTTTCCTCATCCTTATCGACGTTCACTTCTCTTTTTTAGGGTTCTGTACCTCAATCGGTAAAAAAGGAGTCCTTATGGGATCACTGTGTTGTCCGTCTGTCGTCCGTCCGACTGTCAAAAACCCTTTTCCTCAGGAACAGACGTATCAAGTTGAACTTTATCCCGCATACTAAGGTATTCAACTTCTCTCGCCATTAAACTGAAGTTAAATTATTAAGACGGAATAATGTCTAGTTATGTGAATGGAAACTAAATATTTTAACACAAATGCCTCCCACACTGCCAGGTATACCTTTAATTCCTATTCGAATTCTCAAGTCTATAAAACAAAATGATTAGGCAGTTAGAGTTCATAATCACACTCTGTCTGCCTCTCGATGTCGAAATCAGCACCTGGAATAAAATTTATGTGGCTCTGCAGTATTCCGGCGATCTTCGATTCTCAAAATTCTGAAAAAAAAGCATAAACGACCATGGTGCCGGTTTTACTGATTTCCCAGGATACGAAGTTCCCTACGAGTTACAACACAACAAATAATTTTCCATCCACAGACAACTGAGAAGTTAAAATAACCAAAGAATTAAACGCATCTTTTCCATTCAGGAAATTATACTTTTCCATAAATTATCTTCATAGCTACATTCCAGGATACTTCATCCTCTTGTATGAGATGAAATGTTGTCATAATCAAATAGCATTCCGTATTCAAAATGGAAGCTTACAACAATGCCGCTAATTACAGTTCCGCTGCGATTCTGCTATCCACAATTATAAATCAGAAGTAAGTAAGTCCATAGTCCACTTAATGTTCCACATTCTATCCACAAGCTTTTATATCACGAGTCAGAGGTAATTTCTTTTTCTATCACAGTCCTGACGGGTCTTTGAGCCATATATATCATTTGCGCAGTTACGTATAAACATTTGCGCTAGAGGAAAAACAGTGGCAGAAAAATGGTGACACTTGGTGGTATAACAAATTGAAGCTTCTAAGTCAGCACGATCTAAAGATACGGCATTTATGTAACGTATCTTGATACTCGCAAACTCACTCATCAAAACCTGTAGGGTATTTCCAATTGACGTAGAATCAGGAAATATGTCAAGACGAAAGCTTACTTGTAAAGAAAAAATCCGAAAATTGTTAGTTTGTAATCACACTTTCTTTTTAATCCGATTGTCTATCAGTTCGTCTGTTAAAGACCCATTTCACTCAGGAACCGGTAGGCATATCAAGTTGAAATTTACAGTATCTCAGGTACAAAAGTCTACGATAACAGGCAAAACTCGTCAAGTTCTCGATTCTCTGGATGGATGGAAGTTTGTGTGGAACCCTCGGCGCGCCATTCCTACTCGCAATTATCCAGATTGTTTTTCCCTATCTCATCTTCTCATCTGCTAACTTTGTACAATTGTTTTGTTTTTTGCCCATGTCACTCAAGTTTTCGCCACAGTTGACTCCTTCTGTCCTGCCATGATGTATTTCTGATTTCATTTTTTCCACCCCCCCCCCCCCCCCACCCCATGGTAATCTTAGGAACAAATTACTTAGCGAGGTGTTAATAAGACTGTAACACCATACGGAAAAATTATTATTGTGTCTCTAATACACATCCTGATAGGAAAAGTAAAATGAATATACGTCTGTCGGTTATCTGATATGGTTGAAATACGAGGGGCATTTGAAAAGCCCGTGCAAAAATAAAAACTACTTACGTATTTGGGGTAAACCTTTTTTTTATTTTTCGACATAGTCTCCTTTTAGACTTACACTTCGTCCAACGCTGTTCTGATTTGTTGATCCCTTCCGAATAACAGGAATTGTCCAAGTCTGCAAAATAACTATTAGTTGCTGCAATCATCTCCTCGTTTGAATAAAATCTTTGTCCCGCCAGCCATTTCTTCAAATTGGGGAACAAATAGTAGTCCGAGGGAGCCAAGTCTCGAGAATAGGGGGAATGTGAAACGAGTTGGAATCCTATTTCCAACAATTTTGCGACCACAACTGCTGAGATGGGTGCTGGTGCATTGTCGTGATGGAAAAGGACTTTTTTGCGGTCCAATCCCCGGCGTTTTTCTTGCAGCTATGTTTTCAAACGGTACAATAACGATGAATAGTATGCACCCTTTTCCAGATAGTCGATGTGGATTATCCCTTGCGAATCCCAGAAGACAGTCGCTATAACCTTTCCGGCCGAAGGAATAGTCTTCGCCTTTTTTGGTGCGGATTCTCCCTTTGTAGCCTATTGATTAGATCTACATCTACATCCATACTCCGCAAGCCACCTGACGGTGAGTGGCGGAGGGTACCTTGAGTACCTCTATCGGTTCTCCCTTCTATTCCAGTCTCGTACTGTTCGTGGAAAGAAGGATTGCCGGTATGCTTCTGTGTGGGCTCTAATCTCCCTGATTTTAACCTCATGGTCTCTTCGCGAGATATACGTAGGAGGGAGCAATATACTGCTTGACTCTTCGGTGAAGGTATGTTCTCGAGCTGCTGAGCGTCTCTCCTGCAGAGTCTTCCACTGGAGTTTATCTATCATCTCCGTAACGCTTTCGCGATTACTAAATGATCCGGTAACGAAGCGCGCTGCTCTCCGTTGGATCTTCTCTATCTCTTCTATCAACCCTATCTGGTACGGATCCCACACTGCTGAGCAGTATTCAAGCAGTGGGCGAACAAGCGTACTGTAACCTACTTCCTTTGCTTTCGGATTGCATTTCCTTAGGATTCTTCCAATTAATCTCAGTCTGGCATCTGCTTTACCGACGATCAACTTCATATGATCATTCCATTTTAAATCACTCCTAATGCGTACTCCCAGATAATTTATGGAATTAACTGCTTCCAGTTGCTGACCTGCTATTTTGTAGCTAAATGATAAGGGATCTATCTTTCTACATTGAGATTCAATTGCCATCCCCTGCACCATGCGTCAATTCGCTGCAGATCCTCCTCCATTTCATTACAATTCTCCATTGTTACAACCTCTCGATACACCACAGCATCATCTGCAAAAAGCCTCAGTGACTTCCGATTTCATCCACAAGGTCATTTATGTATATTGTGAATAGCAACGGTCCTATCACACTCCCCTGCGGCACACATGAAATCACTCTTACTTCGGAAGACTTCTCTCCGTTGAGAATGACATGCTGCGTTCTGTTATCTAGGAACTCTTCAATCCAATCTCACAATTGGTCTGATAGTCCACATGCTCTTACTTTGTTCATTAAACAACTGTGGGAAATTGTATCGAACGCCTTGCGGAAGTCAAGAAACATGGCATCTACCTGGCAACCCGTGTCTATGGCCCTCCGAGTCTCGTGGACGAATAGCGCGAACTGGGTTTCACACGACCGTCTTTTTCGAAACCCATGCTGATTCCTACAGAGTAGATTTCTAGTCTCCAGAAAAGTCATTATACTCGAACATAACACGTGTTCCCAAATTCTACAACTGATCGACGTTAGAGATATAGGTCTATAGTTCTGCACATCTGTTCGACGTCCCTTCTTGAAAACGGGGATGACCTGTGCCCTTTTCCAATCCTTTGGAACGCTACGCTCTTCTAGAGACCCACGGTACACCGCTGCAAGAAGGGGGGCAAGTTCCTTCTTGCACTCTGTGTAAAATCGGACTGGTATCCCATCATGTCCAGCGGCCTTCCCTCTTTTGAGCGATTTTAATTGTTTCTCTATCCCTCTGTCGTCTATTTCGATATCTACCATTTTGTCATCTGTGCGACAATCTAGAGAAGGAACTACATTGCAGTCTTCCTCTGTGAAACAATTTTGGAAAAAGACATATAGCATTTCGGCTTTAGTCTGTCATCCTCTGTTTCAGTACCATTTTGGTCACAGAGTGTCTGGACATTTTGTTTTGATCCACTTACCGCTTTGACACAAGACCAAAATTTCTTAGGATTTTCTGGCAAGTCAGTACATAGAACTTTACTTTCGAATTCATTGAACGCCTCTCACATAGCCCTCCTCACACCACGTTTCGCTTCGCGTAATTTTTGTTTGTCTGCAAGGCTTTGGCTATGTTTATGTTTGCTGTGAAGTTCCCTTTGCTTCCGCAGCAGTTTTCTAACTCGGTTGTTGTACCACGGTGGCTCTTCTCCATCTCTTACGATCTTGCTTGGCACATACTCATCTAACGCATATTGTACGATGGTTTTGAACTTTGTCCACTGATCCTCAGCACTATCTGTACTTGAGACAAAACTTTGTGTTGAGCCGTCAGGTACTCTGTAATCTGCTTTTTGTCACTTTTGCTAAACAGAAAAATCTTCCTACCTTTTTTAATATTTCTATTTACGGCTGAAATCATCAATGCAGTAACAGCTTTATGATCGCTGATTCCCTGTTCTGCGTTAACTGTTTCAAATAGTTCGGGTCTGTTTGTCACCAGAAGGTCTAATATGTTATCGCCACGAGTCGGTTATGTGTTTAACTGCTCAAGGTAGTTTTCAGATAAAGCACTTTAAAAAATTTCGCTGGATTCTTTGTCCCTGCCACCCGTTATGAACGTTTGAGTCTCCCAGTCTATATCCCGCAAATTAAAATCTCCACCCAGAACTATAACATTGTGGGGAAATCTACTCGAAATATTTTCCAAATTATCCTTCAGATGCTCAGCCGCAACAGCTACTGAGCCAGGAGGCCTATAGAGACATCCAATTACCATGTCTGAGCCTTCTTTAACCGTGACCTTCACCCAAATTATTTCACATTTCGGATCTCCGTCAATTTCCTTCGATACTATTGCACTTCTTATCGCTATAAACACGCCTCCCCCTTCACTGTCCAGCCTGTCTCTGCGGTATACATTCCAATCTGAGTTTAGGATATCATTACTGTTTACGTCTGGTTTCAGCCAACTTTCTGTCCCTAGTATTATATGGGCATTGTGACCGTTTATTAATGAGAGCAGTTCTGGGACCTTTTTATAGACGCTCCTGCAGTTAACTATTAGAAAATTAATATTGTTATTCCCTGTTGCATTTTGCCTACTCCTACCTTGCCGCGTCTCAGGAGGTGTCTTGTCGGGCCTAGGGAGGGAATTCTCTAACCTAAAAAACCCACATGTGCACTCCACACGTACTCCGCTACCCTTGTAGCCGCTTCCGGCGTGTAGTGTACGCCTGACCTATTCAGGGGGACAATACATTTCTCCACCCGACAGCGGAGGTCGAGAAATTTGCACCCAGATCTCCGCAGAATCGTCTGAGCCTCTGGTTTAAGCCTTCCTTTCTGCTCCAAACCAGAGGACCGCGATCGGTTCTTGGAACGATACTACAAATAGTTAGCTCAGATTCCACCCCGCGAACGAGGCTTTCCGCCTTCACCAATTCCGCCAACCGCCTGTACGAACTGAGGATGACCTCTGAACCCAGACGGCAGGAGTCATTGACGCCGACATGAGCAACAATTTGCAGTCGGGTGCACCCAGTGCTCTCTATCGCCGCCGTTTGTTGTTGTGGTGGTTGTTTGGTCTCAAGAGTACAGTAATGTATCCATGTTTCATCCACAGTGACGAAACGACGCTTAAACTCCTGCAGATTCTTCCTGAACAGCTGCAAATAAACCATGCAACACTTCACACGATTCCGTTTTTGGTCAAGCGTGAGCAATCGCGGAACCCATCTTGCGGATAGCTTTCTCATGTCCAAATGTTTATGCAAAACATTATGTACCCGTTCATTCGAGATGTCCACTGCTGTGGGTTGGCAGGAGAGCCAACCCGGTACTACTAGAGGAAGCCGAAAGCCACGCGTTTATGCTCACGCAGGCTGGCGTGAGGTCTGGAACAGGACAAGGAAATTAGACTTAGAAAAAAGACGTAGCTGATGGAATACTTAACTTTAAGCCATAAATGGTGAACGTCGCTCTTGACAGTACATGTTTTACAGTATCAGTAGTAACTGGTAATGGCGCCTTGCTAGGTCGTAGCAAATGGCGTAGCTGAAGGCTATGCTAACTATCGTCTCGGCAAATGAGAGCGTATTTTGTCAGTGAACCATCGCTAGCAAAGTCGGCTGTACAACTGGGGCGAGTGCTAGGAAGTCTCTCTAGACCTGCCGTGTGGCGGCGCTCGGTCTGCAATCACTGATAGTGGCGACACGCGGGTCCGACGTATACTAACGGACCGCGGCCGATTTGAGGCTAGGCGCCAATTGAGACGCGTATAGCGCGTGTGGCGCGACGCAGCGCAGCGCGCGTTTTTGTAACATCACAGGTTCAAATGGGACCGCGCAAATTGCGACGCGACGCGACGCGACTGGGACGCGACACGCGCCTGCGCCAGGCCGCGCGGCGTTGTGGTTGAGGCACAGTTTCTCGCGCCGCGCGTCGCGCTTGCCTCGCTAGCACCGTGGGAAATTTGAGGCGGGGAGCGGAAAAGTAGCCCGGCCATATGCTCACATCGGAACGGCGCATATCAGCAGTGGTAGTATTGCCAATACGATAAATTTTGCCTTACTGTGTACTGAATTTTATTGCCTTTGGGTACTGTTTCGTTTTTCGCCATTTAAACGCTCCAGCTTTCTTCGTTAGCACGTTATACTTTTCTGTTATTTATATCTGCATAGTTTTGTTTTGGTTTTCTTCTGTCAAGAAAAATGTATACTTCAGTAACTGATGAGCCATTGGCCGCTGGAATTGCACCATATGCCTCCGTGATGTTTTCAGATCGCAAGAAGGGACAGAGGGTAGTGAATAAGGATGCAAGGAATATTATAAAATCATGTGATTAAGAATCAAGGCAGGAAAGCAAGGGTATATTCTCGCTGCCTAGTAAGCTAGCGTATCTGTACGGTCTGTTACAAAAATTTAGAAAGGGATAATCTCCACAGGTGTGATCCCTTTGTTCTTGTGGTAAAAAGCGTCCAAGATCTGAAGTATAGAAGTTTCACTGTGATTACTCTGATATGTATGTAATAATGTAATACGACACACTGTACTACATGCATGTGAACAACATATTTCCACTGCAAGCTAGAAACAGTCGAAAAGCAGGCAATGTTTTAATTGGTTCGCCGTGATGAGAAAAAGCATTTCAATTGTTGCATGGACATTATCAGCATTAATAAACTAAGTATACAACAATAGGCTACACAAATGAAGAAAATGGTCGGTATTATTACGAAAGTAGGAATATCCTAAAAGAGTGTTATGATTAGATATATTTAATTTGTTGAAATGTGCTGCTGACAAAGGCAGATCTACTTTCATGACAATGTTTTTCCAACTCCATCTCACAAGGCACACATGGCTAACTTGTGCATTCCTGTCGCGCGTTGTCCTTCGCTGCTGACAATACACTGACCATTGTGTTGTGCGACAGATCAATTGTTTATTTTTCTCAATAACAACTATTTTATTCGCGATCACGAATTGTCAGTTTGGCAAGCCCTAGGTGAGTAAACAGTATCTGGCATGTGCCTATCATTCCGCCTGAAGGAACGCTCGTCATTATTTTAATACTGCTCAGATCAAGAGAAGGAATAAAATCCCTTGGTAAGTTTCCATTTCCGTCGCTCAGTGTTAAAAATACGATGGGTTACGGGGATTCCACCAAAATTCCAACAGAATTGCCAATCTGTTTTTGTGTGAGTTGTTAACCTTTTCTCATTCGAAGAAAGCGCATCACCATTTATGAGTAAAGGTCACATTTCTCTTGGTGACTGGTTTAATTGTACTTCCTTTGTCACAATGTAATTTGCCGAACTCATCTCACAGCAGCCATTGAGACAGAATTCCGAAACGGAGGGCCTCATTAAACAAGTAATTAGCAATTACAGAGCTCAATAGCTTACGAAAAACCTCATAGTATCGGTTTGCAGTAACATAAAAGAAGAAATTTCATGTTTATTTTCATACTAGGAAGCTCTTGTTTCGCTAGGTGACGATAACTCTTAAAAAATTACAGTCACTGGCGTGAAATAAATAAAAAAAAAGTATAAGTAGTGATATATCGCCATAGATAAGAAAGTTCTGTGTGTTTAATAATTGGCAAAACACTCTCCTCCTTGTGTGCTATCATTTGCCAAACTTTCGTTTCGATGTCTCGAGCAGTTTAGGACATACGAGAGATGTTGCGAGTATTTCATTCTCGCGGGCGTGAGATCGGAAGTGAGCGCGCTACATGGGATCCATTTTCTCGAGATCGGAGGCAGATAGAGATCTCCTCCCAAGTCTAAACAAAAATTCAGCATGTTAGCTAAATTTCATACACAGCAAAATATGGTGTAATACGCACCAAACGCAAAATCATAGCGTCCCCTAATTTTCGTTGCAAACTTTTTGAGTTTTGCGTAGTGTCTTACTAAAATATGTACATCACAATAAGAATAGTCATTAGCGAGGTGATGGGCACGAAGCTGACATATCACGCTACAAGTAAGGCAAAAATCATATATTTTCAGAAAATAGTTTCTGTAAAATCGTTTGAGAAAGATAAGAGGTTGCGCGCGCTTCGGTTCAGTCAGCGCAGAGCTTCGCCAGTCGGCGCGTGCGAAGTATGGTGTACGCGTCGCAATATGCGCTGGACCCGCGTGACCCGTGCGGCACGTGCGTGTCGCGCTGTAGTCTAGTGTCACGTCACACCTGCTATACGCTTCTCAATTTGCGCCTAGCCTTAACTTGCACGCGCCAGTTTTACAGAAACTATTCTCTGAAAATATATGATTTTTGCCTTATTTGTAGGGGATATATGTCAGCTTCGTGACGAAGTGCCCATCACCTCGCTAATAACCATTCTTATTGTGATGTACACATTTTAGTAAGGCACTACGCAAAACTCAAAAAGTTTGCAACAAAAATGAGGGGTCGCTATGATTTTGCGTTTGGTGCGTATTACACCATATGTTGCTGCGTATGACATTTAGCTAACATGCTGAATTTTTGTTTAGACTTGGGAGATCTCTATCTGCCTCCGATATCGAGAAAATGGATCCCATGTAGCGCGCTCACTTCCGATCTCACGCCCGCGAGAATGAAATACTCGCAACATCTCTCGTATGTCCTAAACTGCTCGAGACATCGAAACGAAAGTTTGGCAAATGATAGCACACAAGGAGGAGAGTGTTTTGCCAATTATTAAACACACGGAACTTTCTTATCTATGGCGATATATCACTACTTATACTTTTTTTTTATTTATTTCACGCCAGTGACTGTAATTTTTTAAGAGTTATCGTCACCTAGCGAAACAAGAGCTTCCTAGTATGAAAATAAACATGAAATTTCTTCTTTTATGTTACTGCAAACCGATACTATGAGGTTTTTCGTAAGCTATTGAGCTCTGTAATTGCTAATTACTTGTTTAATGAGGCCCTCCGTTTCGGAATTCTGTCTCAATGGCTGCTGTGAGATGAGTTTGGCAAATTACATTGTGACAAAGGAAGTACAATTAAACCAGTCACCAAGAGAAATGTGGCCTTTACTCATAAATGGTGATGCTTCTTCGAATGAGAAAAGGTTAACAACTCACACAAAAACGGATTGGCAATTCTGTTGGAATTTTTGTGAAATACTCGTAACCCATCGTATTTTTAACACTGAGCTACTGGAATGGAAACTTACCAAAGGATTTTATTCCTTCTCTTGATTTGAGCAGTATTAAAATAATGACGAGCGTTCCTTCAGGCGGAATGATGGGCACATGCCAGATACTGTTTACTCATCTAGGGCTTGCCAAACTGACAATGTGTGATCGCGAATAAAATAGTTGTTATTGAGAAAAATAAACAATTGATCTGTCGCACAACACAATGGTCAGTGTATTGTCAGCAGCGAAGGACAACGCGCGACAGGAATGCACAAGTTAGCCATGTGTGCCTTGTGAGATGGAGTTGGAAAAACATTGTCATGAAAGTAGATCTGCCTTTGTCAGCAGCACATTTCAAAAAAAATAAAAAAGGGATCACACCTGTGGAGATTGTTGTTGTTGTTGTTGTGGTCTTCAGTCCTGAGACTGGTTTGATGCAGCTCTCCATGCTACTCTATCCTGTGCAAGCTTTTTCATCTCCCAGTACCTACTGCAACCTACATCCTTCTGAATCTGCTTAATGTATTCATCTCTTGGTCTCCCTCTACGATTTTTACCCTCCACGCTGCCCTCCAATACTAAATTGGTGATCCCTTGATGCCTCAGAACATGTCCTACCAACCGATCCCTTCTTCTGGTCAAGTTGTGCCACAAACTTCTCTTCTCCCCAATCCTATTCAATACTTCCTCATTAGTTATGTGATCTACCCATCTAATCTTCAGCATTCTTCTGTAGCACCACATTTCGAAAGCTTCTATTCTCTTCTTGTCCAAACTATTTATCGTCCATGTTTCACTTCCATACATGGCTACACTCCATACGAATACTTTCAGAAATGACTTCCTGACACTTAAATCAATACTGGATGTTAACAAATTTCTCTTCTTCAGAAACGCTTTCCTTGCCATTGCCAGCCTACATTTTATATCCTCTCTACTTCGACCATTATCAGTTATTTTGCTCCCCAAATAGCAAAACTCCTTTACTACTTTAAGTGCCTCATTTCCTAATCTAATTCCCTCAGCATCACCCGACTTAATTAGGCTACATTCCATTATCCTTGTTTTGCTTTTGTTGATGTTCATCTTATATCCTCCTTTCAAGACACTGTCCATTCCATTCAACTGCTCTTCCAAGTCCTTTGCTGTCTCGGACAGAATTACAATGTCATCGGCGAACCTCAAAGTTTTTATCTCTTCTCCATGAATTTTAATACCTACTCCGAATTTTTCTTTTGTTTCCTTTACTGCTTGCTCAATATACAGATTGAACAACATCGGGGAGAGGCTACAACCCTGTCTTACTCCCTTCCCAACCACTGCTTCCCTTTCATGTCCCTCGACTCTTATAACTGCCATCTGGTTTCTGTACAAATTGTAAATAGCCTTTCGCTCCCTGTATTTTACCCCTGCCACCTTTAGAATTTGAAAGAGAGTATTCCAGTCAACATTGTCAAAAGCTTTCTCTAAGTCTACAAATGCTAGAAACGTAGGTTTGCCTTTCCTTAATCTTTCTTCTAAGATAAGTCGTAAGGTCAGTATTGCCTCACGTGTTCCAGTGTTTCTACGGAATCCAAACTGATCTTCCCCGAGGTTGGCTTCTACTAGTTTTTCCATTCGTCTGTAAAGAATTCGTGTTAGTATTTTGCAGCTGTGACTTATTAAGCTGATAGTTCGGTAATTTTCACATCTGTCAACACCTGCTTTCTTTGGGATTGGAATTATTATATTCTTCTTGAAGTCTGAGGGTATTTCGCCTGTCTCATACATCTTCCTCACCAGATGGTAGAGTTTTGTCAGGACTGGCTCTCCCACGGCCGTCAGTAGTTCCAATGGAATATTGTCTACTCCGGGGGCTTTGTTTCGACTCAGGTCTTTCAGTGCTCTGTCAAACTCTTCACGCAGTATCGTATCTCCCATTTCATCTTCATCTACATCCTCTTCCATTTCCATAATATTGTCCTCAAGTACATCGCCCTTGTATAGACCCTCTATATACTCCTTCCACCTTTCTGCTTTCCCTTCTTTGCTTAGAACTGGGTTTCCATCTGAGCTCTTGATATTCATACAAGTCGTTCTCTTATCTCCAAAGGTCTCTTTAATTTTCCTGTAGGCGGTATCTATCTTACCCCTAGTGAGATAGGCCTCTACATCCTTACGTTTGTCCTCTAGCCATCCCTGCTTAGCCATTTTGCACTTCCTGTCGATCTCATTTTTGAGACGTTTGTATTCCTTTTTGCCTGTTTCACTTACTGCATTTTTATATTTTCTCCTTTCATCAATTAAATTCAATATTTCTTCTGTTACCCAAGGATTTCTACTAGCCCTCGTCTTTTTACCTACTTGATCCTCTGCTGCCTTCACTACTTCATCCCTCAAAGCTACCCATTCTTCTTCTACTGTATTTATTTCCCCCATTTCTGTCAATTGCTCCCTTATGCTCTCCCTGAATCTCTGTACCACCTCTGGTTCTTTCAGTTTATCCAGGTCCCATCTCCTTAAATTCCCACCTTTTTGCAGTTTCTTCAGTTTTAATCTACAGGTCATAACCAATAGATTGTGGTCGGAGTCCACATCTGCCCCTGGAAATGTCTTACAATTTAAAACCTGGTTCCTAAATCTCTGTCTTACCATTATATAATCTATCTGATACCTTTTAGTATCTCCAGGGTTCTTCCATGTATACAACCTTCTTTCATGATTCTTAAACCAAGTGTTAGTTATGATTATGTTGTGCTCTGTGCAAAATTCTACCAGGCGGCTTCCTCTTTCATTTCTGTCCCCCAATCCATATTCACCTACTATGTTTCCTTCTCTCCCTTTTCCTACACTCGAATTCCAGTCACCCATGACTATTAAATTTTCGTCTCCCTTCACAATCTGAATAATTTCTTTTATTTCATCATACATTTCTTCAATGTCTTCGTCATCTGCAGAGCTAGTTGGCATATAAACTTGTACTACTGTAGTAGGTGTGGGCTTCGTATCTATCTTGGCCACAATAATGCGTTCACTATGCTGTTTGTAGTAGCTTACCCGCATTCCTATTTTCCTATTCATTATTAAACCTACTCCTGCATTACCCCTATTTGATTTTGTGTTTATAACCCTGTAGTCACCTGACCAGAAGTCTTGTTCCTCCTGCCACCGAACTTCACTAATTCCCACAATATCTAACTTCAACCTATCCATTTCCCTTTTTAAATTTTCTAACCTACCTGCCCGATTAAGGGATCTGACATTCCACGCTCTGTGGAGATTATCCCTTTCTAAATTTTTGTAACAGACCGTACAGATACGCTAGCTTACTAGGCAGCGAGAATATAATCTAGCTTTACTTTCCTGCCTTGATTATTAATCACATGATTTTATAATATTCCTTGCTTCCTTATTCACTACCCTCTGTCCCTTCTTGCGATCTGAAAACCTCGCCGAGGCATATGGTGTAGTTCCAGCGGCCAATGGCTCACCAGTTACTGAAGTATACATTTTTCTTGACAGAAGAAAACCAAAACAAAACTATGCAGATATAAATAACAGAAAAGTATAACGTGCTAACGAAGAAAGCTGGAGCGTTTAAATGGCGAAAAACGAAACAGTACCCAAAGGCAATAAAATTCAGTACACAGTAAGGCAAAATTTATCGTATTGGCAATACTACCACTGCTGATATGCGCCGTTCCGATGTGAGCATATGGCCGGGCTACTTTTCCGCTCCCCGCCTCAAATTTCCCACGGTGCTAGCGAGGCAAGTGCGACGCGCGGCGCGAGAAACTGTGCCTCAACCACAACGCCGCGCGACCTGGCGCAGGCGCGTGTCGCGTCCCAGTGGCGTTGCGTCGCAATTTGCGCGGTCCCATTTGAATCAGTGATGTTACAAAAACGCGCGCTGCGCTGCGTCGCGCCACACGCGCTATTCGCGTCTCAATTTGCGCCTAGCCTAAAGGCTACCACCTAGCAAGTGTGGTGTCTGGCGGTGACACCACATCCACAGCACTAGCAGTCTCACGCACCTTAACTCTTATGTCACCCATCACAATATCATAGATTTTATCAATGATTTCTGGAGTCGTAACCTCCGCAGGGCACCCAGAACGTTCAGCATCACTGTGTCCATATGGCAACTCCGAAAATTTTGAAACCACTTATAAACTGTTCTGATCGAGGGTGCAGAGTCAGCGTAGCGTTTATCAAGCTTCTCTTTAGTCTCCTGAGGCGTTTGGTTTTGCCTTTCATAAAGTAATGTTTAATCACCACACGAAATTCTTTTTCGTCCATTTTTTGACGATCAGTCGACTTCCTTGATTAACACGAATGCCAAACACAAAGAAATAGGCCAATAGGGCTGAAACTAGGTGTGCGTTTTTTTCCAAAGATGCTACTAACTAAAAATGACCTCCACACGTGCCGGTGGTGCCATCTCTCGGACTTTGCACGGACTTTTCAAACGCCCCTCGTAGGCTCCAGCGAGGTAGGCAAAGTGAAATGTTACTGCTTGGTCGAACGGTTATTAAAGTTATTCTTAAAATTGGTTCAATGTCTCTGCATCCCTTACCATGTCAGCTTTTCAGCCTGCTGCTTTGGTAATCAACATGAGTGACCAAACCGCGGCCTACATATACATAATCTAATGTTGCGCAATGGGAACGACTTCTAGCGAGCAGGTGGATGAAGTGAATTGACGGGAAAGAGTGAGATATCGTCCAAATATCACAGTGCCACACGACAGTTGGCAATACGCTTCGATACCATAGACATTAGCGACGTCTTGCTGCAATCCGCAAACGACGAATGGGAGAGGCTGAAGAAGATACACCCTCTCTCTCAGCACAGCAGCGTCCTCGAACAGATGTCAATACAGAGCCGAGAGTGAAAGCGCTTTGTCCAAGTTCGAAACCTCAGCTGAAGCAGTCAGCACCATCGAGTAGGACTAAAGAGTTATTCAAGCCTCAGATAGAAATGTGCTTTTTTAAATGCTGATCTCTGTACTTCAAGAGGAGAGTTTGTTAATGAGTGCATCAAGTGATGCTTTAATAGTCAACGATAGTTGTAAATTATCAAGCACTCTTTTGTGAAAGGATTGTATCAAGTTAAGTAAATCTTTTCGTCATTCATGTAATGACGTGAATTAATGTTTCATATGTTGTAGTCCAATGAGCCATCTTACAGAGCAATCAAAAATCCACAGTTACGGTCAGACGATTGTAGTTTCGTCGGGTCTTAACAGAGTAATGGTTTGCTTTTGTATCAGTAATGGGAGACTTGTATCAATTGCAAATAATACTTACTTCTTAAGACAGGGTTAAGTAGCTGAGTACATCTCTGATCTATCAAGGTAAGTTCACAAACAATTAACGATTACCAAACCGTTACACAGCCCGATTCTGCGCGGAACCTCCTCATTCCTTACCTTATCAGTACACCTAATTTTCAACGTTAGCCTGTAGCACCAAATCTCAAATGCTTCGATTCTCTTTTGTGTCTGTCATTTCCACTGTCCATGTTTCACTTATATACAATGCTGTGCTCCAAACGTATATTCTCAGAAATTTATTCCTCAAATTAAGGCCTATGTTTGATACTAGTAGACTTCTCTTAGTCAGGAATGCCCTTTTTGCCAGTGCTAGTCTGCTTTTGGTGTCCTCCTTGCTCCGTCCTTTACCGGTTATTTTGCTGCCCAGGTACTAGAATTCCTTAACTTCATCTACATCGTGACCATCAATTCTCGCTGTTCTCATTTTAGCTACTTCTCGTTACTTTCGTCTTTCTTCAATTTGCTCTCAATCCATATTCTGTACTCATTAGATTGTTCATTCCATTCAGCATATCATGTAATTCTTCTACACTTTCACTCAGGATAGCAATGTCATCAGCGAATCGTATCATTGATATCCTTTCACCTTGAATTTTAATTCCACTCCTGAAGCTTTCGTTCACTTCCATCATCGATGTACCGACTGAATAGTGGGGCAGAAGACTACATCCCTGTCTTAAAACCTTTTTAATTCGGGCACTTCGTTCTTGGTCGTTTACTCGTACCATTCCTTTTTGGCTCTTGTATATTGTATATTACCCCTCTCTCCCTATAGCTTACCCCTATTTTTCTCAGAATTTCAACATTTTGCTCCATTTTACATTGTCGAACGCTTTTTTCAGGTCAACAGATCCTATGGACGTTTCCTGATTTTTCTTTAATCGTGCTTCCATTATCGACCGCAACGTCAGAATTGCCTCTCTGGTGCCCTTACCTTTTCTAAAGCCAAACTGATCGTCATCTAGCACATCCTCAGTTTTCTTTTCCAGTCTTAAGTGTAGGAAGGTAAAATATTATTCTCTCACTTTCTTTTTAGCACCTGTGAAACTTGATCCTCTGCCATTATAAAGCCACTGATGGAAAGAGTGAGAAAAAAGTACGGTGTGGCAAGGAACACGTAACTGGTGCTACTTTTGTTACGTCCAACGTTGTTACGGGACGTAAGAACGACACCGAACGTCTCGCTGATTCGACTGAATCAAGTAAGCAAAAGCTAAAATGACAGGAATGCGACCTAACATGGCCTACACTCGGTACTCCCAAGAACAGAAGGAAATATCACGAAATCGCAATCGAATATCAGACGCCACCCAACGCTTCCGCCTCATCGATCATTAGTGCCCGGTGCTCAATCGTCACTGACCCGGAAGCACTCGCGCAATTCTGTGGTCCTTAGAAGCGACAGAAAGCAAAACGCGTTATATCTGGAAGGCACCAATCATACTCTCTCCCTCCCGTCTTAACTCTTCAATCCTCATCCGAAACTATGCCTCAGTCTGTCGTCTGCAATCAACACCCTCTTGCCAGTGCTACTCTATACTCTGCTCATCATAATAATAAACCTGATGCAAACAAACACAAACACGATCATTGGCCAGAAGCCGTACCACACGTACATTCTTGTTGTTGCGCTCTTGGAAGTAGGTCCTACTTATGTATTAGATATCTTATTACTAAGTTACGTTAAATGAAAGTATGCTAACGTATTAATAGCCAACAACGTTTTTCTTAATCACGCATTAGCTATTTAGTTTTTATTTCAAAAATCGTGTACAGTTACAGCCTCTAATACTGTTGTGCTCTGATTGCCGCGCTGTTAATACGCAGTATGAAAATGGGTGAGGCTGCTTTCTGCTCCATAGAGAAACATGTTTGTGGAGCACGGTTAAAAGTGGTGAGAAAAAGGTTGTTATAATGTTTTTCACAAATTTACAGGAAATCGGCTTTGAAGTTTTCCGATGGATTGTATTTGATACAGCTGAGATGCAAATACACCCTGGCTGTATAGCGGAAACAATAGCGTTGTAGATTGATAAACTGGTACAGATTGTGGAGCGCAGGTTGAAATCTCACTTTTTATCGTTCAATTTGAAATACCTACGTTTCGTAATTATTGAAAAATTCATCATCATTTTTATGAAAAATCCACATCTTCTTGTTTCTAATTATATATTGCATGCGAAATGTTCAAATTTGTGTGAATTCCTAAGGGACCTAACTGCTGAGGTCATCGATCCCTAGGCTTACACACTACTTAAACTAACTTATGCTAAGAACAACACACACAGCCATGCCAGAGGGAGGATTCGAACCTCCGACCGGAGGGGCCGCGCAATCCGTGACATGGCGCCTCAAACCTCTTTGCCACTCAGCGCGGCATTGCATGCAAATTCCTGTTTTCGTTTCAAATATAAATTCTTAATTATCGATATTATATCATTATTAATAAGGTTGTTTAATTTAAGGAAACATAATTTAATTACTTAGGACAAAAATCGAAAACCAAATATTCTTCATTTGGCCTGTGTCCATTGTTTTATACCACAGACGTAGTCTCACACGAACCAGACTGATAAGTGTAGCAGAAACATGGAAAATAATCAGTTTCACAGCATCGAGCGCACCATACAAATGCTGCATTTTTACATTTGCCACTGTATCATTACAATATGAAACCAACAGAATTGATCTGGAAGGAAGTTGAGCGATTTGACTCGAGAACAGTTAAAGCCGCCAGACGTACTAGAACTAAGGCACTCTGCTTTTTCACACGTCACTGCCGAACGCTGGCGGGATATAGAACGGTACCTCATTAAAGAAAAGCGGAAAGCCGGCCGTTGTGGCCGAGCTGTTCTAGGCACTTCAGTCCGGAAACGTGCTGTTGCTACGGCCGCAGGTTCGGATCCTGCTTCGGGTATGGATGTTTGTGATGTCCTAAGGTTAGTTAGGTTTAACTAGTTCTAAGTCTAGGGGACTGATGACCTCAGATGTTAAGTCCCACAGTGCTCAGAGCCATTTGAATCATTTTTTGAAAAGCAGAAAATGCGGCGCCTGGATGTCATCGTGGATTCCGTTGTTGATCGACTCGTTATCAACGTAGCAGATGACAGTTCCAGAACTGAAATGTATTTCCCGGATTCGGATAAGGAAGGAGCTAAGAGATTACCAGACGACTGACTGCAATTAATACCTTCAGTGGCTTCAGTGTTCAACAAGATGGTGAAATCCGTATAGCATGCCTTTGCATCACACATAGCTCGCTCAGAAAAATTACCCTGTGTTTAAGTAAGAATTTTCATCGTTCTAGTTTTTAATTAGAATACTATGGATACAGCTTGGCTTACGCTCCACATGAAACGAAGTCCAATGAGATTCAAGAAACGCGGAATAACACATGGTGTAATGTTTACATCAGATATATTCATATGACGAATAGAACATAGCGTCAAAAGTTAGGGAGAGAAGGCTCGCTGCATTTTAACATCCAGTCAGCTAAGACTCTGCGTCCATGTACCTGTCTTACCCCTTGGCCCTCAAATGTATGTGCAGTTGCAAATATGAACAACCATCAGCTGAGCACAGGTTATTACGCAGGAACGATGACGTATGGAAGTTTGGGTCTAGCTACGAGCCATGCACGGACAACCAAAGCGGTTAAGGCGACCGCTCGCGTAAAGTGGGAAATCCGGGTTCGAGCCCCGTCCGGCACAAATATTCGTTGTCATCATTCGTTAAACAGTTAATGGTTGTTCGTATTCACAATTTGAATACATTTCATGTATTTCATAACCACTGTTCCTTCGGATATGCATTCGCGTCCAAAGGAACACTGCATCGGTCTTCGTAACAACACAGGCACTGCAGAATTGAACAGAAATGTATGCTATTCAGGCATTGGAACGGAGGCTGCTGACCGGGAGCGCCTATGTTGTTTGTTCTAGAAAACAGAAGTTCAATAATTTCTGTCGTACTCATCTTGAAATTTGTGTTGTCGCAGTTAATCGCTCAGCTAGTCGTCCTGGAATAAAACGGTGTACGTTTTCTGCAAAAAGCCAAGGTTTGACATGTTACCGAACAAAATCTTTTCTCCTTACTCCACGGTTCGGCGTAATGCATTCAACAAACAATTATAACAATTGTCAGTTCCTGGTCACTTTCGTAAAAATGCAACTGGATGAACTTTTAAATGCAACACTTCTCTGAAGATCGCTTTTCTGTGTTTCCCCATAATCAGAATCAAAACAGTCACATTTTCCATACATCGTCGAATGTCTATTAAACAGAGACAACGGGTCATAAAGTTTTGTTGGTGAGAAAATGGCAACTAGAAACATATTTTGGTGACCTCAAAACCTTGCGACGATACCAGGACCCTTGCCACGTATTCACTACGTCAGTTAAAACAAAAATTACGCCTCAAACCGGGTTTTACGTGCATATTTTACGTTAATAAGAACGACGTTAATAAGAACGGTAGCTTTGGTCCTCTGGGGCTCGGTAATGGATAATGATATTGAAAAAGTTTTAAGATGCCCTGAGAACATCATCTTAAGAACATATGATTAAAACTTCTAAAATTTGCTATGCATGGAAATTATAGTGGTGGCTACCCCACAATTGATACTTTGGTACACAAAAATCGTGTTTTTTGTGTTCCTTATAATAAAGTTTTCGAAAATGGGAAAATGGCGTTTCTAGATAAACGTCTGAAGAATGTGCAGTTAAAATTTGAGCCATTTACTGTTGTTAGTTATTTATGCAGCTAAAAACCGGTTTTTGCTGTTCTCTGCATAAAAACTTTAAACCTTTTTATCTCGATAATGGATAATAACATCGAAAAAAGTTTCGAAAGTCTCAGAGGACATTATTTTAAGAAGACATGGTAAAAATTTCGACGGTTTGCCATGAATAGAAATTATAGAAGTGACCGTCCCCACAACTGGTCTTTTGGTACCCAAAAATTATGGTGTTTCGTGGTTTTCTCAGAACCGCCCACGAATAGATGGTCCTTTTATATATCGTCTAAGGCTCATAATAGATCACACCTAATGTAAAAGAACCATCCAATTTCCTCAATGTGGTAGAGCTGGAGGAAGTGTACAATGTTTAAATTTTGGCTCTGTAACGTAGGATAGCTACAGTATGCCCGTTCTTCTGATAGGCCTGCAGGTGGTAGCTAGGCCTTGGACTATCCAAAACACTGTGATCATTAGAATCCGAGATATCACCCCCAGAAAAATCATTTTTTCGCGCGAGGCTGTTTGCAACATATTTGCACCGCGCACTGAAGCTAAATTTTCGAACAGACATAATTGCGAATGTTTAGTTATGAAGTGTCACTGACTTCATTATTAAGTATTGTAATTGTTAGTGTGCACGTATTCGAAATGTAAACTGTTCGCCGGCCGTTGTGGCAGAGCGGTTCTAGGCACTTCAGTCCGGAACGGCGCTGCTGATACGGTCGCAGGCTCTAATCCTGCCTTGGTCATGGATGTGTGTGATGTCCTTAGGTTAGTTAGATTTAAGGGGGGTAGGACGTCAAACGGGCCGACTCGGAGCAGGAGAGGCACCACAGGACATTTTATTTTCTACTGTCTATACTTTCACAAATAAATTCATAAAACTTTGTCAGAATGACCGCGAAGGATTCAGGATTCACATTCATAACAGTGGAAGTGCAAAAACATAACAAAATAAATTTTTTTTAGATATGAAATTTCATCATTTTTTCACTTACTGTTGGCTTCATTTGTTGCTATAGGTACATTTTTCTTCACAAGAGAGATTCTTTGATGAATTTTGCACAGCATACAAACCATACTTACAGGTGTATGAAACTCTAGACTTTTCCAAATCTATTAAAAACTGTGGTAAAAATTGAGATAATTAACTACAAAATTTGATTTTTTTCTAAACGTAAAGTTTAAAACGTAACAGCTCATTCATTTTTTCGTAAATTAAATAGATTCTAGAGTTTCAGACACCTGTAAGTATGGTTTGTATGCTATGCAAAATTCATCGAACAGTCTCTCATACTTATGAAGAAAAGTGTACTTATAGCAACAAATGCAGCCAATAGTAAGTGAAAAAATGATAAATTTCACACGTAAAAGAATTATTTTGTTATGTTTTTGAACTTCCGCTGTTACGAGTGTGAATCCTGAATCCTTCCTGGTCATGCTGACAAAGTTTTATGAATTTACTTGTAAAAGTATAGACAGTGGAAATTAAAATGTCCTGTGGTGCCTCTGCTGCACCAAGTCGGTCCGTTTGACGTCCTACCCCCCTTAAGTAGTTCTCCGTCTAGGGGACTGATGACCTCAGACGTTAAGTCCCATAGTGCTCAGAGCCATTTGAACCATTTGTAAACTTTTAGATGTAGTCCCAATCTAATTGGGTTACATGTGATACAAATAAACAGCTACAGAGCGTACAGATACCTGTTTGCTCTGAAACTTTTCTTTCGCTCTTTGATGTACTTACTTGTTTGCTATCTTCACATGATTCTTATAATTAGGAAAATAACATTTCGACTGTATGGATGATTTGAAAATACGTCCCAACCTGAAGCTAGTCATCAAGTAAGTAAAAGTCAGATTTGCAACTTTGCCCGTTTTTTCGTCGTATTGATAACAGAAGTTGCTGCCCTGCAATTACTCCAGCATGCTGTAAGTTCGTAAACCAAAAAGCATTAGTGTCAAAAGATATTGCGTTGGAACATAGATCTTCGTTGGTCAACAAACACATTTATGGAAGTTCCACATCGACCTTGATTGGTGGTATATACACTCCAAGAAAAGAAAAGAAAAAAGGAAAAAAAAAAGACTGGACCACGACCGAATTATCCAAAAGGGTTGGAAATCAGTAGATATTATGTACTTATACAGAAAGATAAATGATCACAATTTCAGAGAAAATGGGTGATTTATTCAAGAGAAAGAACTTCACAAATTGAGCAAATCAGTAATGCACTGGCCTACCTCTGGCCCTTAAGCAGTCAGTTATTCGGCTTGCTGTTGATTGACAGAGTTGTGCCAAGGTAGGATTTGGCAAGCACGAAGACAAGCGAGAGTTTCTACTTTTTGCGTGCTGCCCAGACACTGTCTTGGCCAGCGAAGTTGCCTGATATCTCACCAACGGAGAACGTGTCTCAACATTATGGGCAGAGACCTTCAACCGCCTCGGTATTTTGATATTCTTCAGGAGGACATCCAGCAACTCTGCCAATCAAGGCCAAGCCGAATAACTCCTTCCATAACGGCATGAGTTGCACAAACAGGTTTTTGCCTTCTTCATTTTGTGAAGCTCCTGGATAAATCATTCAAATTATCTGAAACTGTAATCATTTGTTTGTCTGTACATACACATCACATCTACTGATTTCCATCCCATTTTGATAATTCATTCGTGGTGCATCTTTTTGTCTTAGAGTGTATACACAGGGTGAACCAGAACACCACCAACAAAATTTCAAAAATATTTAGTAAACACGGGCTGTAAGATGTATATTTTCAAATATGGAAATAGAGGAAAGATATCTGCTGACTGAAATTCGACTCTTGAGTCTTTCCTTCGATTTTTTAAACAGGCTGTATGCTCTTTGTATCAGATTTCAGTGTTTCTTCCTGTTTGCTCTATATAATAGCAGCAGCAGCTGTTACAAGTTATTTTATACAGGGTGTTACAAAAAGGTACGGCCAAACTTTCAGAAAACATTCCTCACACACAAAGAAAGAAAATATGTTATGTGGACATGTGTCCGGAAACGCTTACTTTCCATGTTAGAGCTCATTTTATTACTTCTCTTCAAATAACATTAAGCATGGAATGGAAACGCACAGCAACAGAACGTAGCAGCCTGACTTCAAACACTTTGTTCTAGCAGCACAGGAAGAGTATCCCGTATGAAATCATGATAACGTGCTCCATTGAGCGTAGGTGGAAGAACATGGGGCCCAATCAAGACATCACCAACAGTGCCTGTCCAAACGTTCACAGAAAATCTGTGTTGATGACGTGATTGCACAATTGCGTGCGGATTCTCCTCAGCCTACACATATTGATTGTGAAAATTTACAATTTGATCACGTTGGAATGAAGCCTCATCCGTAAAGAGAACATTTGCACTGAAATGAGGATTGACACATTGTTGGATGAACCATTCGCAGAAGCGTGCACGTGGAGGCCAATCAGCTGCTGATAGTGCCTGCACACGCTGTACATGGTACGGAAACAACTGGTTCTCCCGTAGCACTCTCCATACAGTGACGTGGTCAACGTTACCTTGTACAGCAGCAACTTCTCTGACGCTGACATTAGGGTTATCGTCAACTGCACGAAGAAGTGCCTCGTCCATTGCAGGTGTCCTCGTCGTTCTAGGTCTTCCCCAGTCGCGAGTCATAGGCTGGAATGTTCCGTGCTCCCTAAGACGTCGAGCAATTGCTTCGAACGTCTTCCTGTCGGGACACCTTCGTTCTGGAAATCTGTCTCTATACAAACGTACCGCGCCACGGCTATTGCCCCGTGCTAATCCATACATCAAATAGGCATCTGCCAACTCCGCATTTGTAAACATTGCACTGACTGCAAAACCACGTTCGTGATGAACACTAACCTGTTGATGCTACGTACTGATGTACTTGATGCTAGTACTGTAGAGCAATGAGTCGCATGTCAAGACAAGCACCGAAGTCAATATTACCTTCCTTCTATTGGGCCAACTGGCGGTGAATCGAGGAAGTACAGTACATACTGACGAAACTAAAATGACCTCCAACATGGAAATTAAGCTTTTCCGTCCACATGTCCACATAACATCTTTTCTTTATTTGTGTGTGAGGAATGTTTCCTGAAAGTTTGGCCGTACCTTTTTGTAACACCCTGTATATACCAGATTTGTGATAAAAAGACTTGGCTGTTTTGGTGTTGGCAACTATTTTTTATATTGTTTGTGTGAAAACTTATAGTGACGTTGTGTGATTTAGTCAACTTTTGTGTTACTATGAGATATTACTGAGAAAAGGTAGAGAGACTTCTTTGGTTTTTACTACAGCTCAAGACTTGTGTGCTGATGCTGTTTGATTTGTTTTAACTGTTGCACCTACTTTGTAAACTATTAAAGGGTCATAAGTATTGTAGTCAACTATTATTTTTAAAATGTTTAGTTCTTTAGATTTTATATCGAGTTCAGCTAGACTGTTGTTCACATAGTTAAGAGCTGACGTAAAGAATACTAGTTTATATTGACCATGGTAGCATCTGTCGTGATGGATATAGTGATCTGAGTGTGGCGATGTCTCTTATAATCGTTTCTTACCTGTTCTTCACTGAATAACTATTTGTAAAACTGTACGACTGACTGAACATTTCATAAAGTTTTTTTTAGCTATTTTGCATCTAGAACTATTTATTGAATTGACAATTGGGCACTTTGGATATCTAGGCTTACACATTTTGGACCTTTATCTGAGCTTTGGGGCTGCAATGTTTATGATTATGCAGTGCCTGGATTCAGTGGATGTTAGAAGGAAGACACAGTTCCTTAACGCACGTTTTACACTGTAGAGCCAGAGAAACTGGTATTCCTGCCTAATATCTTGTAGAGCACGCAGAAGTCCCGCAACACGACGTGACATAGGATCGACTAATGTCTGGAGTAATGCTGGAGGGAACTCACACCATGAATCCTGCAGGGCTGTCCACAAATCCGTAAGAGTACGAGGGAATGGATATCTCTTGTGAACAGCACGTCGCAAGACAGCCCAGATACGCTCAATAATGTTCATTTCTGGGGAGTTTGGCGGCCAGCGGAGGTGTTTAAACTCAGAAGAGTGTTCCTGCAGCCACGCTGTAGCAGTTCTAGACATGTGGGTTGTCGCATTGGCCTGCTGGAATTGTCCAAATCCGTCGGAATGCACAATGGGCATGTATGGATGCAGGTGAGCAGACAGGATGCTTAATTACATGTCACCTGTCAAAGTCGTATCTAAACGTATCATGGGTCATGGGTCTCACATTTCTCCATCTGCACCCCCCCCCCCCCCCCCCCCCCCAGACCAATACAGAGCCTCCACCGACATGAACAGTCGCCTGTTGACATGCAGGGTCCATGGATTCACGAGGTTGTCACCGTAGCCGTACACATCCATCCGCTCAAAACAATTCAGACTCGTCCGACCAGTCATCAACAGTCCAGTGTCGCTGTTGACGTGGGCGCATGGGAAAATCTGCACATCATTATTACCTCGGAGATGCTGTGTCCCATCGCTCGTCCGCCGACGATAACACCACATTCAAACTCACTTAAATCTTGATAATTAGTCATTGTAGCAGCAGTAACCGACCTATCAACTGCGCCAGACACTTGTTGTCTTACATAGGTGTTGCCGATGGCAGCGCCATATTCTGCCTGTTTACATATCTCTTTGTTTGAATATACATGCCTATACCAGTTTCTTTTGCGCTTCAGTGTGTTTTGGCTTGGTATTTGGGGATGGGATCAGCTTCAAGTTGAGTTATAATGTTATTTTTAAAAATTATGCATGTGTCTTAATGTATTCGGATTCACACATTATCACAACTATGCTTTCACTTTCAACCTTACAATGAGGGCATTATTGTTATTTAGTTTCCTATTAATTTGCTTCAGTGTTGTAATTTCCTTGTTGGTAGTGGTCTGGAGAATTTCGGTTTTCAAGTTTTTATTGATTATTTTACTTGCTCCATGGCCTATGGCGACGGTTCTCAGACTCTTTATCATTGCATACCACTTGATATTTTTTAGAAATTTGGGCGTACCAGTGTAGCTTGTTCACTTTTTAACAACCGTGGTGTGTGTGTGTGTGTGTGTGTGTGTGTGTGTGTGTGTGTGTGTGTGTGTGTGTGTCGGGGCGGGAGGGGGGGGGGAGGAAATTGCGGAATGAAGAGCGACGACTGCCGCACGCGTGAAGAACGATACCGAGGTGTGTGTTTGGGGGTGGGGAGGGGGGGGGGGGTGAGAAAAATTTTCGCCAGCTTGCTCAGTACTGACGATATACATACTGTTTTTGCGTCTTGCCGATCAATTACCATGTGTGGTAGAAATGTGACACACAAATAATAACGTTTCGCATTAGATTAAGAATTGCTTCCTGGTTACCATAAAACACAATCACGTATAGTGCAAGCACGCAAGTTAAATTTCACATCACAATTATAGTAGTCAAGAATCAGTTCGTTTTAACACCCACACTCCGGTTACAGACGCAAGCCACTCAACGTGACGGCCGACAAAGCAAGAATAACTACAATAACCAGCTCACTGTATAATGGCTACTCCAGTGCCACAGATTGGTACACAGGGCAAGTTAGGAGCAGTAGCAAATCGGCACGAAGACTTTCGAATAATCGCCGACAAGATGCGATCAAAATATCGCTAAAGTCAAAACAAGAAACATTATTCCCGGCTGACGCAGCGACGACTAACAGGGGTGGGTAGGGTACAATCCGACCTCCCTGTGTCCTATGTGCGTTTAATACATTTTCTTTAACGTTGTACGGATGCTACTTTTATGAGGAGGTTTTTTCATTAACATTTTGCATTAAATATCTGGGAACCCCTGAGCTAGAGAATTCTGATAATTTCGGCTTAGTTTTACTGACATACAGGCTATTTCGTGAGATATAAGAATATACAGCCTACAGTTGCAGGTTAACTTTATCATTTACCTTGGTTTCAACGTTAGTAATATCGTCTTCTTCAGAACCTGCAATAAGTTAATATTATAATGTGCTAGTAAATTATATTAGATATGGTCATCCTACAGGATGCAACGTGTAGTACATACATAAAATATTATTTAAATGTTTGCCTAAAACAAGCCGTGTCCTAAGTCAACTTTATAAAACTTGATGCATAACCATAAGGTTTTGTCACTTCTATTAAACAAGCTGTAGCAAATTCACTTTAAGCCCGTTGTATGGGCCTCGTCGTGTGACTAGAGACTGCGGCGCGCATGCGCGAGACGTATAGAATCAAACTTATTACGCACGCGTCGGATAACACTTTTGCTATGAATTAATTTTATACTTTACTATTGTAAGTTAATTACAGTATCCAGAATGACTACGTTTTACATTCTGTTACAGAGCCTTATAAACTGACCAACAAATCTCGTATGAACATCTGTACGAAAGGTTCTATTATTACAGAAACTGTAATGGTCACATGCATTATGAATTACTGTAAACCTAATATAGGCTGGAAGCCTTCGAAGTATGCCCTATTTTTTAGATACAGTTGTTCGTTCAGTAAATTGCCTCTATCTGTAATTAGGTGTGCATAAATTTGTAGTTCCTCAAGCGTGTCGAGTCTATAGCCCTTAACTTCATGATGTAGTAGCTCTATGTCACGTAAAGGTTTAGGTGTATGAGCCATTTGCACCAGATGTTCCGCAAAGGCTGCCCCCCGTGTTCCTACGCTCTTTATTGGAAGATGTTCTTTAAACTTTACTGCTATAGCTCTGCCTGTTTGACCTATGTAATAACATGGGCAATCATCACACATGATCTTATATACGCCTGATTTCGCAGACCTATCTCAGTCTTTCTCAAGGAAATGAACCAAATTTTGCTTTAAACTATTACTCGTCGAGAAGGAAGTTTTAAAACCTGAATTTTGCAACAGGCCCCTATCTTGTGGGAGACATTACCCATATAAGGAACCGCCAACCATTTTTTGGTCTGATCTTGGGTTTGAGTATTTGTGTTTACTAAAGTCGTTGTCCTTTTCGCGTTTTCTTATGATATAACTGCCTCACTATATTTGGCTCATAGCCATTATTCTGTGCAATACTCTCGAGAATTTGTAATTCTTTTTCGAGGTTGACATCTGACAACGGAATACAAATCGCCCGATGGATACTAGAATAGAAAAACGCCATTTTATGCGCTTGGGGGTGGGTTGAATCGGCCGGGATGATGTTGCCTGAATAAGTTGCCATCTGGAATATGTTGAGCTCTATTTTAGCATCTTTAATAGTCAACGTTAAATCAAGATAATTTAGTGATCTATCAGCTGATTCCAATTCTTGTGTGAATATAGGTAATGTCTCCTACAAGATAGGGCGCCTGTGGGAAATCCAGGTTTTAAAATTTCCTTCTCGACGAGTAATAGTTTAAAGCACAATTTGGTTCATTCCCTTGAGAAAGACTGTGATAAGTCTGCGAAATCAGGCGTATATAAGATCATGTGTGATGATTGCCCATGTTATTACATAGGTCAAACAGGCAGAGCTATAGTAGTAAGGTTTAAAGAACATCTTCCAATAAAGGGCGTAGGAACACGGGGGTCAGCCTTTGCGGAACATCTGGTGCAAATGGCTCATACACCTAAACCTTTACGTGACATGTAGCTACTACATCATGAAGTTAAGGGCTATAGACTCGACACGCTTGCACACCTAATTACAGATAGAGGCAATTTACTGAACGAACAACTGTATCTAAAAAATAAGGCATACTTCGAAGGCTTCCAGCCTATATTAGGTTTACAGTAATTCATAATGCATGTGACCATTACGGTTTCTGTAATAACAGAACCTTTCGTACAGATGTTCATACGAGATTTGTTGGTCAGTTTATAAGGCTCTGTAACAGAATGTAAAACGTAGTCATGCTGGATACTGTAATTAACTTACAATAATAAAGTATAAAATTAATTCATAGCAAAAATGTTATCCGACGCGTGCGTAATAAGTTTGATTCTATACGTCTCGCGCATGCGCGCCGCAATCTCTAGTCACACGACGAGGCCCATACAACGGGCTTAAAGTGAATTTGCTACAGCTTGTTTAATAGAAGTGACAAAACCTTATGGTTATGCATCAAGTTTTATAAAGTTGACTTAGGACACGGCTTGTTTTAGGCAAACATTTAAATAATATTTTATGTAAGTATACACGTGGTATCCTGTAGGATGACCATATCTAATATAATTTACTGGCACATTATAATATTAACTTATTGCAGGTTCTGAAGAAGACGTTGTTACTAACATTGAAACCAAGGTAAACGATAAAATTAACCTGCAACTGTAGGCTGTATATTCTTATATAAACAATATCAGTTGCTGTCGCTGCATAAAAATGTTAAAAATTATGTATTTCGTGAGAATTATTCTGTCTTCAGCACTGCTATGACTAGTTTTGGTAGCAATGTTGAGTTAAATCCCTATATTTAATAAATTTAGTTATGTGTTGTTGAAATCAATGCTTGTTGTGTTATCCACTCTATCAAAGAAATTATGTTGTTGAGCAAGTGAAATACGAGATCTGGTAGGTTTCTAGCGCATACGACTAATGGGTTGCTTTGTTAACTACGATGCGTGCCGCATACACCACTGTACTAATCGTATGTGTGTTTCGATGAGTTACGTAACATCAAATTTAGCATGCCTTTCATTTTCTGCAACAGGCCTGAAGACATTCACAATATAACGAAACCGGATGTCATTGTAAAGACAAAAGCGATGATAAACTGTAGCCAAAATATTATAATAATATATAATGTAATACAATATAAAAATGTTAGAAAATATAATATCTGAAAGTACAGAGCAAGTGCTGGAGCGTTAGTAACCTCGGCTCTCTCTGAAGCCGAAATATTAGAAGAAGAAGCTGAATTTATGCGGCTACATGCCCGAAATTTTATGGAACATTATAATAAGCTAGTATGATTTTGCACTCTTGATGTATTTGTTACCCTTTATGCCTAAGAGAAGATTAGGACAAACATGTCATTTTCCAACACCGGATAATCAAGCTAATCACAACAAATACTAGTGCAGAAACATGTTATACACTATAACCAGACGCAATATAACTAACGTAAGACACATGTCAAGGCTTAATAGGCTTAATATCTTATCACAAGAAGACATTTACTACAGTTTCTCACTGGTGGTTTTCTGAGCATGCCTAGAGGAAACATCAAATGGAATTATGCAGCAGACGCTTTTATGTGATACGATATTAAGCTCTGAAATGCGTCATTCGGAGATAATTCATTAAATTTTCATTTATCTGAAACAGATACCTACAGCTTCATATGTGACACAAATTCGTCTGTATTTTTTACGTGTATATCTGTTAATCAGCAGACTTCTTACACAACCCAAAATTGGCATCTTATTTACACATTAAGTTTTGCCTTTTCTTATGACGTTATGACGCTTCTTGAGTAGATTCCGCCGCTACCATATATAGGAATGTACAAAGTTTTCTGAAGGGAGAAAGTCTAAGGTTCAACGGCCCGTCGACTATCAGATCAACTCAGCTGGTGAATAGCGAGGAATAAATCGGTCGTTTTATAGTAACTATCCTAGAACTTGCCTTAATCAATTTTGAGAAACTATGGAAAACACTAATATGGATTTCGACGACCGTCCAACCTTTTTTTTTAGCATGTATATAAACTGAGAAAGTACCATGATGATCTCTAAATTCGCAAATGATTCCGAACTAATCCCCCATTCGTATCTATGGGAGGAGACTGCGAAAGGGAGTGACCCTGGATGACTAACGAAAGGATAGCATTCTACGAGTCGGGGCGTGGAATATCAGAAATTCGAACATGATGAAGAAACTAGAAAATCGGAAGAGGAAACTGCTAAGGCTCAAATTAGTTACAGAAGGGGTTAGTGAAGTGAAATGGAATGAACACACGGATATCTAGTCGGATGAGTATAGGGCAATATCAACAGCAGCAAAAAATGGTATAACGGTGGTAAGATCGTAATGAATAGAAAGTCAGGGCAGAGAGTGAGGTACTACGAACACTACAGTGATAGGTTTGTTCTCATCAGAGTCGACAGCAAACCAGCGCCGACAGCTATAGTTCAGGCAAACATGCCGACGTCGCAAGCAGATGATAAAGAGGTAGAGAAAGTATATGCGGACATTGAACAAGTACGTACAGGGAGATGAAAATCTAATAATCAAGGGGAATTGGAATGCTGTTATAGGGGAGGGAGTAGAAGAAAGGGTATCGGGAGAATCTGGGCTTGGGTATAAGGATAAGAGAGGAGAAAGATTAATTGAGTTCTACGTTAAATTCCAGCTAGTAAAAGCGAATACTCTGTTCAAGAATCACAGGAGGAGGAGGTATAATTGGAAAGGCCGGGTGATACGGGAAGATTTCAATTAGATTACATCATGGTCAAGCAGAGATTCCGAAATCAGAAATTAGGTTTTAAGACATACCAGGAGCAGATATAGATTAAGATCAGAATTTAGTAACGATGAAGAGTTGGCTGAAATTTAAATAAGTAGTGAGGAATACTCAATGCACAAAGAAGTGAGGTACAGAAACACTAAGGAATGACGAGATACGCTTGAAGTTCTTTGAGGGTGTAGATACTGCGATAATGAATAGCTCAGTGGGCAGTTCACTTGCACAGGAATAGACATCTCCAAAAAGAGCCATCATAGAAGTTGGGAAGAAATACATTGGTATAAGGAAGGTAACAGCAAAGAAACCATGGATAACAGAAGAAATACTTCAATTGATCGACAAAGAAAGAAGTACAAAAATGTTCAGGTCCATTCAGGAATGTAGAAATATAAGTCACTTAGGAATGCGAACTGCAGAGAAGCTAATACGAAATGGCGACACGAAAAATGTGAGGAAATCGAAAAAGCAATGACTGTCGGAAGGACTGAGTCAGCAAACAGCAAAGTCAAAACAACGTTCGCCGAAATAAATATCAACGGTGGAAACATTACAAGTGCAATGGGAATTCCACTGTCAATTACGAAGGAGAGAGTGGATGAGTGGAAAGAGTACATTGGAGGTCTCTATGAGGGTGACGACTTGTCTGATGACGCGATAAAATATGAAAAAGAGTCGATAGGGAAGAGATAGGGGATCCACCATTAGAATCAGAATTTAAAAGAGCTTTGGAAGACTTAAGAACAAATTAGTCAGAAGGGAAAGATAAGATACTATTGGACTTTCTAAAAACGTTGGGTGAATCGGCAACAAGACAACTATTCACGTTAGTGTGTAAAATGTACGAGGGGCGTTTGAAAAGTCCGTGCAAAAATAAAAACTACTGACGTGTTTGGGGTAAACCTTTTTTATTTTTCGACATAGTCTCCTTTTAGACTTATACAATTCGTCCAACGCTGTTCTAATTAGTTGGTCCCTTCCGAATAATAGGAATTGTCCAAGTCTGCAAAATAGCTATTAGTTGTTGCAATCACCTCCTCGTTTGAATAAAATCTTTGTCCCACCAGCCATTTCTTCAAACTGGGGAACAAATAGCAGTCCGAGGGAGCCAAGTCTGGAGAATAGGGGGAATGTGAAACGAGTTGGAATCCTATTTTCAATAATTTTGCGACCACAACTGCTGAGGTGGGTGCTGGTGCATTGTCGTGATGGAAAAGGACTTTTTTGCGGTCCAATCGCAGGCATTTTTCTTGCGGCTCGGTTTCCAAACGGTCCAATAACGACGAATAATATTCACCTGCAATAGTTTTACCCTTTTCCAGACAGTCGATGAGGATTATCCCTTGCGAATCCCAAAAGACAGTCGTGATAACCTTTCCGGCCGAAGGAATGGTCTTCGCCTTTTTTCATGTAGATTCTCCCTTGGTAACTCATTGTTTAGATTGTTGTTTGGTCTCAGGAGTATAATAATGTATCCATGTTTCATCCACAGTGACGAAACGACGCTTAACGTCCTGCGGATTCTTCCTGAACATCTGCAAACTATCCTTGCAACACTTCACACGATTCCGGTTTTGGTCAAGTGTGAGCAATCGCGGAACCCATCTTGCGGATAGCTTTCTCATGTCCAAATTTTTATGCAAAATATTATGTACCCGTTCATTCGAGATGTCCACAGCACTAGCAGTCTCACGCACCTTCACTCTTCTGTCATCCATCAATGATTTCTGCAGTCGTAACCTCCACAGGGCGTCCAGAACATTCAGCATCACTTGTGCCCATATGGCCACTCCGAAAATTTTGAAGCCACTTATAAACTGTTCTGGTCTCTGAGCACTATTTAGGTAGTAGCAAAAAAATGGCTCAAACGGCTCTGAGCACTATGGGACTTAACGTCTGAGGTCATCAGTCGCCTAGAACTTAGAACTAATTAAACCTAACTAACCTAAGGACATCACACACATCCATGCCCGAGGCAGGATTCGAACCTGCGACCGTTGCGGTCGCCCGGTTCCAGACTGTAGTGCCTAGATCCGCACGGCCACACCGGCCGGCCTATAAACTGTTCTGATCGAAGGTGCAGAGTCACCGTAATGTTTATCAAGCTTCTATTTAGTTTTGCCTTTCATAAAGTAATCCTTAATTACCACACGAAATTCTTTTTCGTCCATTTTTTGACGATCAGTCGACTTCCTGGATTCACACGAATGCCAAACACAAAGAAATAAACCAATATGGCTGAAACTCGGTGTGCGTTCCATCCAAATATGCTACTAACTGCCGGCCATAGTGGCCGGGAGGTTCTAGGCGCTACAGTCTGGAACCGTGCGACCGCTACGGTCGCAGGTTCGAATCCTGCCTCGGGCATGGATGTGTGTGATGTCCTTAGGTTAGTTAGGTATAAGTAGTTCTTAGTTCTAGGGGACTGATGACCTCAGACGTTAAGTCCCATAGTGCTCAGAGCCATTTGAACCATTTTTTTGCTACTACCTAAATATGACCTCCATAATTGCCGGTGGTGCCATCTCTCGGACTTTGTACGGAGTTTACAAAGGCCCCTCGTATGAGACTGGCGATATACCAGCAAACTTCTGCAAAAACGTCGTCCATATAAATTCGAAGATCGCAAGCGCCGACAAGTAACGATAATTATGGCGGAATCAGCTTGACAGTGCATGCCTCCATGTCGCTGACAAGAATAATACGCAGAAGAACGGAACTGTTAGATGACTATCAATTAGCCTTAGGAACGGTAAAGCATCAGAGAGGCAGTGCTGATGAGCGTTTCGTAATGGAAGCAAGACTGAAGCAAAATCGACATTTTCATAGGATTTGTCGACCTAGAAAAAGCATTGGACAACGTAAAATGGTGCAAGACGTTCGAAATTCAGAGAGAAATAGGGATAAGGCGTAGGGAAAGACGGGTATCTCTAAATACAAAAGGCAATGTCCCGACTCACTGACTCATCATCGCCCAGCCCAAACCACTATGGATAGAAACTTGAAAAATGCAGAGGGTTCTGATCTTATCTTATACTGTAGGTGTCGCTTCAAAAGAGATTTTTTTGGAATTGCCCCTCACCCACACCCCTTCCCCCCCCCTCCCTCCCCACACCAAGTGCATCAAATAGGGGACGAAAAGTTTTTTGAAAGTATGTCGCTTTTAAGGCAGTTTGTAGCAAGTCCTACGAAAATTGCTATTTGGCTTCTCGGTCAGAAATAAAGAAACACGTGTTCAGCGTTTATGGAAATTCGGTGGTGAGATATGGGGTGAAATGTTTTATGAAAATATTTCACTGTGAAAGCATTTTAAAGATAAATCTTTGAATATTGGTATTTGGTTTCTCGGTTAGAAATGAAAAAAATACGTCCAGAATGAGATTTTCACTCTGCAGCGGAGTGTGCGCTGATATGAAACTTCCTGGCAGATTAAAACTGTGTGCCTGACCGAGACTCGAACTTTTTTTTGTAACCATATATATTTATTTAAATATATTAACAACGATACATTAAAAACATTTCATTCTATTAACCTATTATATTCCTAGTGTTGGTTAACATTACTGTCATTTTATAGGTTTTCGTTTGTATATTCTTTTCTTTTTCGTTTTTCTCTTTTGTCGTTCCTTGAACCCTTTTATATGACCATTTGTCATCTTTTTTTTGGTAAAACATTGCACGACAGGCATAATAATTTATATGTAGCATCGACACATTCTTTTTAGTTCACGTTTCTGTATGTCATGCACTTGTGCTGACACAGGCACATTGTGCATTCTGGTTTGACCTCTTTCTCTAGTTTGCACTGTTAGATGGGACAGTATGAGGGAAACATCAGCATGATAAGTGGAGCAGAAGTGGAAGAAAACTTTTTACATACACAACAGATTATACATAAATTGAAGAGGGGAGAAAAATTATGTCATGTTTTATAAGAGAAGCAGAGAGGAAAGTGTGAGTAAACAATATAAATTTTATAGGGCACATAATAAAGGAAATCATTTAAAAAATTTTAAAAAGAATTTAAAAACTTATGAATAGTTGGCACTTTCCACTAAGTAACGCTCGGGATCTTTGCCTTTTGCGTTCAAGTGCTCTACCATCTTTTTTTTTTTATCTCATTTTCGTTGTTTTCGTTCGTTGTATTTGCTCTGGGCGGACGTCGAAAGACATTCGTTTAAGTTCGTTGTTGATCGATTAACTCCGTTTGTTTATTACAGAGGGCAGCAAGCCCTCTGACCGAACACGCTGAGCTACCGTGCCGGCTACCATCTAAGCTACCCAAGCACGACTCAAGCCGGTCCTCACAGCTTTACTTTTGCCAGTACCTCGTCTCCTGCCTTCCAAAACTTTACAGAAGCTCGCAGAAGAGCTTCTGTAATGTTTGGAAGATAGGAGACGAGGTACTGGCAAAAGTAAAGCTGTGAGGAGGGGGCGTGAGTCATGCTTGGGTAGCTCAGATGGTAGCCGGCACGGTAGCTCAGCGTGTTCGATCAGAGGGTTAGCTGCCCTCTGTAATTAAAAAACGGAGTTAATCGATCAACAACGAACTTAAACGAATGTCTTACGACGTCCGCCCCGAGCAGATGCAACGAATAAAAGCGAACAAAATGAGATTAAAAAAAAAAAAAAACATGGTAGAGCACTTGCCCACGAAAGGCAAAGGTCCCGAGTTCGAGTCTCGGTCCGGCACACAGTTTTAATCTGCCAGGAAGTTTTGAAAAAATATGTTTTTAACTGTTTTTGGAAATTCTACTCCTACAGGAGCAAAATAGGGTTAGAATGATTCACTGGCTCATCATCGCCCAGCCCAAACATCTAAGGATAAAAACTGAAAAGAGTGTTGATCTTATACTGTAGGCATCGTTTAATCTTCGAAATTCCACTTTTAATGGGGTGAGATAAGGGATGAAACGTTTTCTGAAAATATGTCGCTAGATTTTGAAGTTAGAAGGACGAAAATTAGTATCTGGTTTCTCAGTCAGAAGTAAAAGAAATACATTTTTCAGAATTTTTGAAAATTCAACCACTAAGGGGGTAAAATAGTGGGCGATGTTTAAAAAAATAAATCATTATTAAAGAAGTTATAAGGCGTTTCTAAATGCTACGTTTATAAAAATTAGTACTTGACTTCTGTGTTAGAAATAAGAAAACACTTTTTTGAACGAATACATCGCCATTTGACAGTATATTTCTGTATGTATCTTGTGTACAAACTAGATTTAGGCTCTCACGCCATTATCGAGTCAGCGATCTTAGACCATTAATCTCATATTGCTATGTACTGTGTAGTATGACAAATACACAGGTCAACAGGTTTGTGTTGACTGTGTGACTGTGGCTGTGGCTGAGCTCCATCGAAAAAAATATATGTTTCAGTGCTTTTGGAAATTCAGTTCCCTATAGGAGCGAAATAGGGGATGAAAAGTTTTATGAAAATATTTCATTACGAAAGCGTTTTCACAGCTAAGTGTATGAAAATTTGAATTGGTTTCTCTGTTAGAAGCAAATATAGTACGTGTTTCACCGTTTATAGAAATTCAGCCCCTGAGAGGGTGAAATAGAGGATGAAATTTTTTAAGAAAATACTTCGTTATATTAAAAAAATTAAAGCTATGCCTATGAAAACTTACAGTTTTAAACATGGCTGTTGCTCAGAAACGTATACTTGTTTCAACATAGGATTATACAGCCAACAGGTTGCAAATGCACCTAACAGTTATTTGAACTGGGTGACTGTATAATCCTACGTTGAATCTATGAAAACAGGTGTTTCACTTCTAGGTCACATATAAAAGAATATGTGTTAGAGTATGAAAGTTTCTATTGAAATATCGCACAAGAACACAAAAGGCATGATTAACAAAAACCTTGGACTCCAGCTAGCAGAATCGTTTTTCGGTCAGTACATTCGGAAAAGACAATGCTTCTAGTGCCTAATTATCGTAAAAAGTTTAGAAGGTTTTGCAAATTGTGACCAACATAAAACTACGATGTTGTTGTGGTCTTCAGTCCAGAAACTGGTATGATGCAGCTCTCCATGCTATTCTATCCTGTGCAAGCTACTTCATCTCCCCGTACCTCCTGCAACCTACATCCTTCTGAATCTGTTTGGTGTGTTCATCTCTTGGTCTCCCTCTACGATATTTACCCTCCACGCTGCCCTCCAATACTAAATTGGTGACCCCCTGATGCCTCAGAATATGCCCTACCAATCGATCCCTTCTTCTAGTCAAGTTGTGCCACAAATTTCTCTTCTCTCCAGTTCTGTTCAATACCTCTTCATTAGTTACGTGATCTACCCATATAAACTTCAGCATTCTTCTGTAGCACCACATTTCGAAAACTTCTATTCTCTTCTTGTCTAAACTATTTATCGTACAAGTTTCTGCGTACACCATACAGCAAAGCAGCGAGCGCTAAGCTAGAACACAATATGCACAAGAATCAAAAGGGAACAAAAGCAGTAGAAGACCAAGAACAAAGTGCTCGGATTAAAAACGATGGAAGGCAAGGAAATCGTTTTTTGCCTCTAATGTTCAGTCTATAAGACGAAAAAGCAACGACGGTAAAAAAAAAATCAAGGTGAAAGAGTGTTAAAGATAAGGTCCCCATCCTCAGTGAAAGTGAAGAAGCATTACGGGATGTGTTGAATAGAAAGAATACGGACTGAGAATAAATCGAAGAAAGACGAAAGTAGCGAGGAGTTGCAGTAATGTGAACAGCGAAAAACTTACCATCGGACTTAATCGTCACGAAGCAGATGAAGTTAAGGCAGCAAAATAACCCTCAACGTACGGATCAATAACCAGACTAACACTGGGAAAAATGACATTCCAGGCTAAGAGAAGTCTGCTAGTATCAAAGATAGGTCTTAATTTGAGGAAGCAATTCTGAAAATGTACTTTAAGAGCACAGCGTCGTATGTTAGTGAGACATGGACTATGGGAAAACGAACAGAAGAGAACAGAAGCATTTGAGATATAGTGCTACAGAAGAATGTTGAGAATTCGGTGATCGCTCCAGGCAAATGCCGGGATGGTTCCTTTCAAAGGGCACGGCCGACTTCCTTCCCTAATCCGATGAGACCGATGACCTCGCTGTCTGGTCTCCTTCCCCAAACCAACCAACCAACCAACCAGAATTCGGTGGACTGATGGAGTAAGAAATGAGGTGGTTCTCCGTAGGATCGGTGAGGAAAGGAATGTATGGAAAATCTAACCAGAAGAAGGAACAGTGTGCCCGGACATCTGTTAAGACATCAGGGAGTAACTTCCTTGGTACTAAAGGAAACTGAGGAGTTTAAAAACTATAGAGCAAGAGAGATAGTTCGGAATACATACATAAAATAATTGAGGTCTTAGGTTGCAAGTCCTAGTCTGAGATGAAAAGGTAGGCACAGGAGAGGAATTCGTGGCGGGCCGCATCAAACCAGTGGGAAGACCGATGACCCATAAAAACATATACTAAATTTGTGAACGTATAAAAGGTTTCTGGTGGCGGCAAGTGTCAACTTCAAGCCAGTAACTGAAGGGCTCAGGGCTGGATATCTCATTGGTCGTCTGAGTTTTCCTTCCAGTTATTATGATTTCTATCATATCCAGTGCTTTAGAGAATGAAGGAAATCAAATTGCATTGTTTCTTGGGTTTGACGGTGTCCGTAGTTAACTAGATGGATGAATAAGAACATACTATACTCAGTATGGTAAATAATTTAGAGAGATCGCTTTAGTTGTACTATACACGTGAAACCGGTCGTGATTCAAATAAATAATTAGTACAACTGAAGCGGATCTGTCTAAAATAATTACCATGCCTCTCAGTTGCGGACGTCCTACGTACCAAATCTAGTGCACATTCAATATGAACACATGTAGGGAAGCACCGTGGTGTTCCTCTGGAACAACATTTCAGATCACATTATTTTATAGAGTAATGATATCAACCAAGAAGCTAAAAATTTATGTAATTTATTGGCACCCCGGTTTGGAATCTGTATCACCCCAGTGCAGTAACTCTGTTCCAAGCGCTTTATTATCATTATTATTGTGGTGTCACCGCCAGACACCACACTTGTTAGGTAGTAGACTTTAAATCGGCCCGCGTGTCGCCACTATCAGTGATTGCAGACCGAGCGCCGCCACACGGCAGGTCTAGTCTAAAGAGACTCCCTAGTCTAAAGAGACTCCCTAGCACTCGCCCCAGTTGTACAGCCGACTTTGATAGCGATGGTTCACTGTCTACATAAGCTCTCATTTGCAGAGACGACAGTTTAGCATAGCCTTCAGCTACGTCATTTGTTACGACCTAGCAAGGCGCCATATTCAGTTGCTATGTCTTCTGAACAGATAACATTGTGAATCATGTACCGTCAAGAGCGACGTTCATCATTAATGGATTAAAGTTAAGTATCAAACTAATTATGTCCACTTTCTGAATTCCCATTCCTTATGTTCCAGACCTCACGTCAGTATGGTTCTTCCCTCCTCACGCCAGCCTGCGTGAGCTAAAACGCGTGCATTTCGGCCTCCATTCGTAACACGGTGTTGGTTCTTCTGCCAACACCAAAATTATTATTGTTGCTATTATTACTGTTGTTACTACATAGAAAAACACAATTTGTTATAAACCATTCAACAGCCAAGATCGTATAAAATATTTCTTTATTTGGGACAACAGATTTCAACAGTTTGCTCTCATCTTCAGCTCTTACAACTCTTTTTGTTGTAAAATACGTTCATAAAAGCTAAAATATTTGTAAATATTTTAGGGATGGCAAACATTTTATAATGTGCAGATTTTTATCCACTTGACATCTTTTACAACAAAAACAGTTTTTAAGACCTGAAGATAACAGCAAAGTCCGTTGAAACCGGTTTTCTTAAATAAAGAAATATTTTGTGCGATCTTGGCTGTTGAATTCTTTTAAAAATTAAAAGAGATCGCCCTTCAGTACTTGAAGAGAGCAATTACGTGAAATATTGATACAAACGGGATATATGCCAGACTTCGGTACAAAATATAGAACGCAACATAGAGCATAAAACCGAAATGCGTAAACATATGCGCACAATTAAATCATCTGAAATAATTAGCCCAAAAAGTACATTAGTCAGAAGGTAATTTTTAAAATATTGTGCGTAGCAATTGTCTCGTACAGTTTCCGACAGCAAGTGAAGCATCCAGAAGTGGATGAGGAAACTAAATAAAACTTCACGTTGGAGATAGCATGTGATGCTACCTCGGTGATCGGAAAATTGAGTCACATTTACACTGAACATGATGGTATGTTGCGAGTTATCAGGTATCACGTTACGCCTTCTCTGACCTAATGTTGTGCTGTAACATTCTGTACCTGGTGCAGCTCTGGAGATCTTGTTGGCCATGGAAGTACCTCAACATGATGCAGACAGTGCCATGGGACACGTGACATGTACGGATGAGTATTGTCCTGTTGCATAACGGCTCCACTATACTGTCGCATGAAAGGTAGCACATGAGGGCCCAGAGAGTCCATGACGTACCACTGTGCTGTCAGAGTTCCCTCAGTCACTATCAGCCGTGACCTGAAGTCATATACGATGGCTCCCCACATCACGACAGCTGAAGGAACATCGCTGTGCCTGTCCAAAACATTGCAACACTGGGACCTCTCCCAAAGTCACCTCCGTGTTCGGCGACGACAGTCATCTGGAGTAGAACAGAACCTCGATTCCGTACTCGCTGACGATGGTCATCTAGGAAGAGCAGAACCATGAGCCGTCGTCGAACACAATGCGAAGGCATTCATCAGCAATCCATGCTTCCCGGCAAATAGAATGTAAATGTCGTGTGACTAGGGCCTCCCGTCGGGTAGACCGTTCGCCGGGTGCAAGTCTTTCGATTTGACGCCACTTCGGCGATTTGCGCGTCGATGGGCATGAAATGATGACAACATAACACCGAGTCCCTGAGCGGAGAAAATCTCTGACCCAGCCGGGAATCGAACCCGTGCCCTTAGGATTGACATTCAACTTCAAAACGCAGCCGTTCGCGTTTTGTTGACGGCAGCCTACGAATAGAGCTGTAATTCCCTAGTTCGACCGTTGCTAGTCTCCGACCAAAAACATAGAATTTTGCATGGCGTCTTCTCAGATGCCAGGCGCAGATGTGAAGGGGTTACGATTTGCCTGGTGCGCAGTAAGGCGATCCAACTTCGTGGTGGTCATGCGTGGTCGACTGGAACCTTGACGATGAGTATGCCTGCCCTCACGTTCGCATACAGCCCAAACATAAAGTCATCTTGCCATCCGAATACGGCACAAATCTGGATATTGCACGATACGAGCAGCCGGCCAAGCAGAGACTGCAATGAGGTCCCTTCCAAACTGGTCAGTTTCTGATAGCACTTTCACACACGAGAGCGCGGCTTCTGCTTCACAGCGATCACTCACCAACTGACGGCGTCCTTGCCTCATATATCCTACCCACAGCCTTCCGAAATACCTTCACAAAAGAAGAAGAAGTAAATATTCCAAAATTCGAATCGAGAACAGCTGCCAACATGAGTAACGTAGAGGTAAATATCCTCGGAGTAGTGAAGCAACTTAAATCACTTAATAAAAGCAAGTCTTCTGATCCAGACTGTATACCAGTCAGGTTCCTTTCGGCGTATGCTGATGCATTAGCTCCATACTTAACAATCACATACAACCAACCGCTCGCTCGACGGAAGATCCGTACCCAAAGACTGGAAAGTTGCACAGGTCGCACCAATATTCAAGATAGGTAGAAGGAGTAATCCACTAAATTACAGGCCCATATCGTTAACGTCGATATGCAGCAGGATTTTAGAACATATATTGTGTTCGAACATTATGAATTACCTCGAAGAAAACTGTCTATCGACACACAGTCAGCATGGGTTTAGAAAACATCCTTCCTGTCAAACACAACTAGTTCTCTATTCACATGAAGTGTTGAGTGCTATTGACAAGGGATTTCAGATCCATTCCGTATTTCTGGATTTCCGGAAGGCTTTTGACACTGTACCACACAAGCATCTCGTAGTGAAATTGCGTGCTTATGGAATATCGTCTCAGTTATGTGACTGGATTTGTGATTTCCTTTCAGGGAAGTCACAGTTCGTAGTAATTGACGGAGAGTCATCGAGTAAAACAGAAGTGATTTCTGGCATTTCCCAAGTTAGTGTTATAGGCCGTTTGTTGTTCCTTATCTATACAAACGATTTCGGAGACAATCTGAGCAGCCGTCTTAGGTTGTTTGCAGATGACGCTGTCGTTTATCGACTAATAAAGTCATCAGAAGATCTAAACAAACTGCAAAACGATTTAGAAAAGATATCTGAATTGAGCGAAAAGTGGCAGTTGACCCTAAATAACGGAAAGTGTGAGCTCATCCACATGAGTGCTAAAAGGAACTCGTTAAACTTCGGTTACACGATAAATCAGTCTAATCCAAAAGCCGTAAATTCAACTTAATACCTAGGTATTACAATTACGATCAACTTTCAATTGGAAGGAACACATAGAAAATGTTATGGGGAAGGCTAACCAAAGACTGCGTTTTATTGCCAGGACACTTAGAAAATGTAACAGACCGACTAAGGAGACTGCCTACACTATGCTTGTCCGTCCTCTTTTAGAATGCTGATGCGCGGTGTGGAATCTTTACCAGAGAGGACTGACGGAGTACATCGAAAAAGTTCAAAGAAAGGCAGCACGTTTTGTATTATCGCGAAATATGGGAGAAAGTGTCACAGAAATGATACAGGATTTGGGCTGGACATCATTAAAAGAAAGACGTTTTTCGTTGCAACGGAATCTTCGCACGAAATCCCAATCACTAACTTTCTCCTCCGAATGCGAAAATATTTTGTTGATACTGACCTACATAGGGAGGAACTATCACCAAGACAATATAAGGGAAATCAGAGCTCGCACAGAAAGATATAGGTGTTCATTCTTTCTGCGCGCTATACGAGATTGGAATAATGGAGAATTGTGAATGTGGATCGATGAACCCTCTGCCAGGCACTTAAATATGATTGGGAGAGTATCCATGTAGATGTAAACGTAGATACCAGGCCTAGCAACGACACTAAACACGTTCTACCTGTCTCAGAAATTGAGAATAGTCACAGAGAATGGCGCCTGGTGGAGGTGGTGAAGACTGTTGGCTCGCACGCGGTCTGCAAGCAGAGCTCCCTTGGTCTGGAGCCGAGTGGAGGGTCTCAGCCAAAGGGCTGCGTTATGGTGAGATTTGTAGGACTCCCCTTGATAGGTCAGCGGTGCACTACACATTGGAAGCAGCTACTAGGTTAGAAGAGTATTTGTGGAGTGCACATGAGGGTCTTTTAGGCTAGACGGTAGTTTGAGGCGCTCTGATGAACACTCACCAGTCGATACGCAGCACGGGAAGTCAGACGGGCGTTCAGAGAAAGACAATTCGACTGTCAAAATTTCATAAGTAAACTTTCGAAGTATTGGTAATAAAGTTTCCGACTTTACTGTCCTCCAGGAAAGTTCTTGCGCTCAAATTATTCTTGGGACCGTGAACTGGCTAAAACCCGAAGTGGAAAGCTCTGAGATATTTAGCGAGTCGTGGAACGTATGTCGGAAAGATGGATTACAGGCCATAGGAGGGGGGAGTGTGGAGTGCAGCTGATAAAAATATTGTATCTATTGAGGTAGAAGTTGAGTGTGATAGTGGAGTTATCTGGTCGCGTGTAACAGGTGTACGTGAAATCAAGCTAATTGTTAGTTATTTTTACCGGTCACCTGATTCCGCTGTCACAGTTCTAGAGTGATTCAAAGGAAGTCTACGGTCAGTCGCGCTTAAATATCCAGATCACGCAGTACTAGTTGGAGGCGACTTTAACCCACAGGGTATAGACTGGGATGTCTATGGGTTCATTTCTGGAGTACAGACAGTCTTGCAAAATACTTTTGAACACTTTTCCTGTAAACTTTCTTGAGCAGCTACATCGGCAGCCCACGCACAATAGAAACTTTTTAGACCTTGTAACTACAAATAGCCCGGACCTTATCAACCATTTCAGTATATAAATGGCGATTAGCGTTCATGAAATCATTATAGCAACTATTGTTACAAAAGTTAACAAACCAATCAAGAAGGCTAGGAGAATGTCTCTGCTAGAAAGATCTGATAAGCAGTTGATAGCATGTCACTTAGACAGTGAATTGATATCAGTGAATTCTCTTGAGAAGAACATAGAGGAATTATGGGCAAAGTTTAAGCAGACTGAAAATCGTGGTCTGGAGGGTTATCTGCCGAGTAAATGTATAAAGGATAGAAACAAAACCACCATGGTTTAATAACGAAATTCGGAAGATACTGAGGAAGCAGAGACTGTTGCGCTCTCGGTTCAAAAGAGAGCGCAAAAATGACGACAAGCAAAGTTTAGCAGAGATTCGTGCATCTGTCATATGATCTATGCGCGAGACATACAACTACCGCCGCCATATCTTAGCAAAAGATCTGCCAGAAAACCCGAGAAGATTCTGATCCTGTGTAGACTCACTAAGCCAGTCTACGACTTCCATTCAGTCCCATGTTGACCAGTCTGGTGTGGCAGTTCAAGACAGCAAAACGAAAGCTGAAGTGTTAAATTTCACATTCAAGAAATCGTTCACATATGAGAATCGTACAAACATCCTGTCATTTGACCGTCGGAAAGACTCCCGTATGGACGACTTAGCAATAACCGTCACTGGCGTAGAGAAACAACTGAAAGATTTGAAAGCAAATTAGTCACCATGTCCGGATCGGATCCAAATTTGGTTTTACAAAGAGTAATCTATGGCATTGGGCCCTTACCTAGCTTGCATTTATCACGAATCTCTCTCCCAGCACAAAGTCCCAAGAGACTGGAAAAAATCGCAGGTGACTCTAGTACACAAGGAGAATAAAAGAACGGACCCGCAAAATTACAGACCAATATGCCTAACTTTGGTTTGCTGCAGAATCTGTGAACACGTTCTCATTTGCAATATGATAATCGTTCTTGAGACTGAGGACTTACGTTCACGAATCAGCACGGTTTTAGAAAGCATCGCTCGTGAGAAACTCACTTGCCCTTTTCTCACACGATATACTGCGAACTATGAATAAAGGGCAACATGCAGATCCCACATTTCTAGATTTCTCGAAAGCTTGCTGTACTGTGCCCCATTGTAGACTGTTAACGAAGGTACGAGCATACGAAATAAGTCCACAGATGTGTGAGTGGCTCGAAGACCTCTGAAGTTATAGGACCCAGTATGTTGTCCTCGAAACCAAGTGTTCATCACAGACAAGGATATAGTGAGAAGTGCCCCAGGAAAGTGTGATACGACCGCTGTTTTTCTCCATGTACATAAATGATGTGACGAACGGGGTGGGCAGCAATCTGCGGTTGTTTGCTAATGACGCTGTGGTGTACGGTGTTGTTGTTGTTGTTGTGGTCTTCAGTCCAGAGACTGGTTATATGCAGCTCTCCATGCTACTCTATCCTGTGCAAGATTCTTCATCTCCGAGTAACTACTGCAACCTACATCCTTCTGAATCTGCTTAGTGTATTCATCTCTTGGTCTCCCTCTACGATTTTCACCCTTCTCGCTTCCCTCCATCAATAAATTGGTGATCCCTTGATGCCGCAGAACGTGTCCTAGTAACCGATCCCTTCTTCTAGTCAAGTTGTGCCACAGATTCCTCTTCTCCCCGATTCTATTCAGTACCTCCTCATTAGTTACGTGATCTACCTATCTATTCTTCAGCATTCCTCCTGATAACGACATCCTCCTGAGTAGTCCCCGCCCGGAGATCCGAATGGGGGACGATTTTACCTCCGGAATATTTTACCCAAGAGGACGCCATCTTCATTAAACCATACAGTAATGCTGCATGCCCTCGGGGAAAAAATACGGCTGTAGTTTCCCCTTGCTGCTGCGGTAAGGCGTCGAATTTTACAGACTTTAGGAGGATTGAAGATGACTTAGACAAAATTTCTAGTTGGTGTGATGAATGGCAGTAGGAAAGTGTAAGTTAATGCGGATACGTAGAAGAACAAACCTGTACTGTTCGGATACAGTATTAGTAGTGTTCTGCTTGACACAGTCAAGTCATTTAATTAGCTGGCCGTAACATTGCGAAGCGATATGAAATGGAACGAGCATGTAAGAACTGTGGTAGGGAAGGCGAATGATTGACTTCGGTTTATTGGGAGAATTTTAGGAAATCGGGTTTCACCTGTAAAGGAGACCACATACATGACGCTGATGAGACTTATTCTTGAGTACTGCTCGAGTGTTTGGGATCCGTACGAGGTCGGATTGAAGGCAGACATTGAATCAGTTCAGAGGCTGGCTGCTAGATTTTTACCGGTAGGTTCGAACAACACGTAGGTGTTACGGAGATGCTTCGCTAACTCATGAAGCACTCTCTGGAGGGAAGGTGACGTTCTTTTCGAAAAACGCCACTGACAAAATTTCGAGGACCGGCATTTGAAGCTGGCTGCCGAACGACTCTACTGCCGCCAACGTACATCACTCGTAAGGACCACGAAGATAAGATAGGGAAAATAAGGGCTCATACGGAGGCATATAGACAGTCGTTTTTACCTCGTTCTGCTTGCGAGTGGAACAGGAAAGGAAATGTTAGTAGTGGTACAGGGTACCCTCCGGCACGAACCGTATGGTGATTTAGATTAGATTAGATTAATACTAGTTCCATGAATCATGAATACGATATTTCGTAATGATGTGGAACGAGTCAAATTTTCCAATACATGACATAATTAAGTTAATTTAACAACATAATTATGTTAATATATAACTTTTTTATTTTATTTATTTTTTATTTTTTTCCTTAATTTATATCTAAAAATTCCTCTATGGAGTAGAAGGAGTTGTCATTCAGAAATTCTTTTAATTTCTTCTTAAATACTTGTTGGTTATCTGTCAGACTTTTGATACTATTTGGTAAGTGACCAAAGACTTTAGTGGCAGTATAATTCACCCCTTTCTGTGCCAAAGTTAGATTTAATCTTGAATAGTGAAGATCATCCTTTCTCCTAGTATTGTAGTTATGCACACTGCTATTACTTTTGAATTGGGTTTGGTTGTTAATAACAAATTTCATAAGACAGTATATATACTGAGAAGCTACTGTGAATATCCCTAGATCCTTAAATAAATGTCTGCAGGATGATCTTGAGTGGACTCCAGCTATTATTCTGATTACACGCTTTTCTGCAATAAATACTTTATTCCTCAGTGATGAATTACCCCAAAATATGATGCCATATGCAAGCAATGAGTGAAAATAGGCGTAGTAAGCTAATTTACTAAGATGTTTATCACCAAAATTTGCAATGACCCTTACTGCATAAGTAGCTGAACTCAAACGTTTCAGCAGATCATCAATGTGTTTCTTCCAGTTTAATCTCTCATCAATGGACACACCTAAAAATTTTTAATATTCTACCTTAGCTATATGCTTCTGATTAAGGTCTATATTTATTAATGGCGTCATACCATTTGCTGTACGGAACTGTATGTACTGTGTCTTATCAAAATTCAGTGAGAGTCCGTTTACAAGGAACCACTTAGCAATTTTCTGAAAGACATTATTGACAATTTCATCAGTTAATTCTTGTTTGTCAGGTGTGATTACTATACTTGTATCATCAGCAAAGAGAACTAACTTTGTCTCTTTATGAATATAGAATGGCAAGTCATTAATATATATTAAGAACAACAAAGGACCCAAGACCGATCCTTGTGGAACCCCATTCTTGATAGTTCCCCAGTTTGATGAATGTGCTGATCTTTGCATATTATGTGAACTGCTTATTTCAACTTGTGGCGTATCTACGTAGATGTAGCTGTAGATGCAGAACAAACTGGAAGAAATATTGTCAGAAATATTTATTATTTGTCGCATGCTTCAGTGCATACATTCTGTACAGAAAATATGGCAGCGAAAGCAGCAGAGTAAATCCGTTAATCTCGGGTGAGAGCTGGCCATATCCCATTCACAACAAGGGCCGTCAGTTGGATGTCCACCTAGAGCAACGCCGGCACGGTAGCTCAGCGTGTTCGGTCAGAGAGCTGCTCGCCCTCTGTAATAAAACAAAAAAAACTGAATAAAGGAATCAACGATCAACCTGAACGGATGTCTTGTGACGTCCACCCAGACCGAACGCAACGAACAATACCGACCAAAATGGAAGAAAAAAAAAGTGGTAAGCGCGACAGAATGTCAATCCTAAGGGCCCGGGTTCGATTCCCGGCTGGGTCGGAGATTTTCTCCGCTCAGGGACTGGGTGTTGTGTTGTTCTAATCATCATCATTTCAACCCCCCTCGACGCGCAAGTAGCCAAAGAGGCCGAAGAGCCGTCAAATCGAAAGACTTGCACCCAGCGAACGGTCTACCCGACGGGAGGCCCTAGTCACAAGACATTTACATTTTTTTTTTTTGTTGTTGTGGTCTTCAGTCCTGAGACTGGTTTGATGCAGCTCTCCATGCTACTCTATCCTGTGCAAGCTTCTTCATCTCCCAGTACCTACTGCAACCTACATCCTTCTGAATCTGCTTAGTGTATTCATCTATTGGTCTCCCTCTACTATTTGTACCCTCCACGCTGCCCTCCAATACTAAATTGGTGATCCCTTGATGTCTCAGAACATGTCTTACCAACCGATCCCTTCTTCTACTCAAGGTGCGCCACAAATTTCTCTTCTCCCTAATTCTATTCAATACCTCCTCATTAGTTACGTGATCTACCCATGTAATCTCCAGAATTCTTCTGTAGCACCACATTTCGAAAGCATTTACGCTACCCAAGCATTTTACAGAATTTTTGTGAAGCATTACGAAGAGAAGATCAACAACGAGTCATGAAGCATGTTCGAGAAGAGGTATTCGAAAAAATACTTTGAACTGGTGTAGAGAGTGTGAAGTTCCCTCTGAGTGGCACTATAAGAACTAAACTGCGTGATCAGGCCCTGAAGACCACGTAATGTTTACCGACCGCCGGGTCATCCTCTGTCATGTGGCGTCCTGCGGATGCATTATGGACGGGCATGGGGTCAGCACACGCTCCCTCGACCATTCACGAGTTTTCACAATTTCAAACCACTCCCTGTCATTCAAGTAGCACTTCAGCTGTCATCACGAAGGTGAGTTCACTCCATTCCAGTCTTCTCGATAAGGAACGCTGGTGGTAACAGGAATAGAACTCGTGTCCTCCACATGACAGTCAGGTGAGCTGACTACTCGGCTACGGAAGCGGGGTAGTATTACACTTAAAGTATTTCACTCAGAAAAGCTCTAAAATTATGTGAAAATAAAATTCCATTCTCTTCGTTAATAACCTGTTTTTGACCAGAATCTTAATTTAGTTGTGCTCCATATACTAAATCACTTTAAAAATGTTTTAATGAGTGGTTAAAGCCATCTCCTCACGATACGTGGAAACCCACGTGGATTCACTACACTGCAGAGCGTGAAATAAAGAATCTTGAAAGTCAGATTTTTGTCTCGCGGAGAGGAACGTAGTCAATGACATGATACATCGTTTTACGTCACAAACAGAGTGAAAGAGTCGTATTTGATGGATTTTCTTTATCATACAGTACAAGGAATGAATATAAGCTGTTTCAAAGCTTCAGTAAATAGTGGTCTGTTGAAAAAGCGTAGTTTTATCTACGTTTTGTTACAATAAAATGACAGGAGACTACATATCGGTAGGTAAAGGCTTGTGTGCTTGTGTGCTACGGAAGTACACGGTTTCAATGCTACGGAACAATGATTTATCAATATCGCGTCTTTTTAGCACAATTTGCATATTAAATATCAAAAATGGCATTTTAGTGACAGACTTTACACAATCTATGCCATATACTACTAGCGCAGTCGGTAGTGTCATGAACTCTGACAAGTGTAGATATGAAAGTAATGGGTTTGCTACCATATTTATTTTCTAGACTTTTTTTCTAAGAGATTCTGGCTTTTTGTTACTCATTTAATAGAAGTATCATCCCAAAAGTTGATGTTATTTGTTATAAATAATGTATCTGATGCAATTCCTGTTGCAGAAACCACCGACTGGAATGTTTCCCTAGCGACCATAAATCATAACGTGTTTGCCACCTATGTCTGAAAGTAAACACAAGTTACACACTGGAAGTTTTTGCTAATATGAAACTTTCTGTAAAACACACTGATGTCCAAAATTAAAGCAACAAACGGAAATTTCGTAGGGCTGCGTTTAATTTGCCTGAAAACGGTATAAACAGGTGACAGCAAAGTAGAAACGATGTAAAGAACACAGAACGTAAACATCTGCAACATGCACAACAGTAGACGAAAATGTTCGTCATTTTGTCCAACGTAAGGATTTGCACACACATTGCGACAACTGTTTAATGCGCTCACTACGGTGTGTGACCACCTCTGGCAGCAATACAGGGTGAAAAGTATTTAAACCGACAAACTCTGGGAGGTTGTAGGGGACATCCAAACAAATATTTTTCCCTAATGTCATTTTTTCCTATGAGGATTATTTAAACCGATGGAGGCCGTATTACGCTCTTCAGATGTTGGAGGCCGTATTACGCTCTTCAGTTGTAGGCAACTGGTGCCCACCAGTGTAGTAGTGCAGTGTCTCTGTTTAATAATGGAGCGATACACCTGGAGTGAGTACACTGATATGGTTGGTGCGTACTACGTAGCGCACCACAATGGACGAGCTGCACAGCGGGTTTATCAACAACAATATCCTAATCGCCGTATCCCGAATCATACGACCTTTGCTGCTGTGTACCAACGTCTGCGTGAGACCGGGTCATTTAGCAGATTACCTGGACAGGGACGCCGTCGCACGGTAAGAACGCTGCAATTTGAGGAAGCTGTCTTGCAGCATGTGGAGCGGGATCCTTCAATCAGCACTCGTGCAATTTCACGTAACATGGGGACGAATCAGACGCATGTAAGAACAGTCCTTCGAGAGCAATTGTTACGTCCACTTCACTTACAGCGTGTTCACAACCTGGAACCAGTTGATTATCCACCCAGAGCACAGTTTTCGCAGTGGTACCTGGAACAGTGTGAAATGCATCCTACATTTCCATTCTCTGTGTTGTTTACCAATGAAGCAACGTTCGGGCGTGATGGAGTCTTCAACATGCACAATTCGCATGTCTCAGTTACTAGCGCTCATCATCCTTCTTCGTTAATGTGTGGGTCGGTGTTGTTGGGGACTGTTTAATTGGGCATCATCTGCTACCTACGCCACTAAACGGCAGGCACTATTACAATTTTCTCGCCAGAGTATTGCCAGAATTGCTGGAAGACGTCCTGCTCCCTACAAGACAACGCATGTGGTTCCAACATGACGGGGCGCCGGCACATTTCAGTCGTCGTGTGCGTCGATTAATTCCTGGACCGACATTTCCCAGAAACGTGGATTGGCAGAGGTGGTCCTGTACCATGGCCTGCTCGATCCCCAGATATGTCCCCTCAGGACTTTTTTGTGTGGGGAGAGATGCAAAACCTTGTTTACGGAACTCTTGTTGCATCAGAAGAGGATCTGGTTGCTCGGATAGTAGCAGCAGCAGGAACAATTCAGGATACTCCTGGGATTTTTGCCCGTGTCAGACAGAACATGATCCGTTGGTGTAACCTTTGTTTACGTCTCAATGGAGGTATTTTTGAAAATCTACTGTAACTGAAATTGGGTTGTGTTAATGTGTTGTCTCTTGGTCATAAAAAAATGGAAAAGTGTTTAGTGGTTTAATTAATTTGCCACCAGAGAAACCTTCCTATACAGGTTTAAATACACCACATAGGAAAAAATGACATTAGGGAAAAATATTTGTTTTGATGGAACCTACAACCTCCCTGACAGTGACGGAGCCTGCTGTAAATAACATAGTCAGTGTCATGTTGGGGCAATAAGGTCTATTCTTCCTGCAAGCAGGCTACGCCATATGTGCAGTAGCTTCCATTTCCAAGAAAACATCAGCCACGCATTCTCTATGAGGTCTAGCACTATCTTGCGCCAGTATGAAGTCTGGGCGCACGGCATCTCGCAACAACCGTATATGAGGTCCCAAGGGCTCGTCACGATACCTGTCAGCAGTTACACCTTTCCAATTCACCCGTACAATCTCACAAATAGGTGAACATAGCCCTTCCCACACCATCAGTGATCTTCCTCGATACCGGTCTCTTTCCGCAATGTTCGGGTCTCGAAATCGTGTTTCACATTCCCTTCAGATGCGAATCCGTCGAGGATCACTCTCCAGACTAAATCGGGAATCATCTGTAAAAAGAGCGTTGGCCCACTCTTCGACTGGCCAGGTGGTATGTTGACGGCTCCACTCTAGACGTTCCCTTCTGTGGACACGCATCAGAGTCACTCATGCAGCAGATCTCTGACAATGAAGGCCACTCTGCCGAAGCCTTCTGTACATCGTTTGCCCCAATACAACACGACCAGTGGATGCTGCGAGGTACGATGCCAGTTGCTGCGCATTACTAAGGTGGTACCGTGCTGCCCTTACAGCCAAATAACGGTCCTTTCTTTCTGATGTCACACGTGGTCGGCTCTGCCTTGGTCTTCGGGATACTGTTTCGTTCTCTACAGGGCTATTACAAATGATTGAAGCGATTTCATAAATTCACTGTAGCTCCATTCATTGACATATGGTCACGATACACTACAGATACGTAGAAAAACTCCTAAAGTTTTGTTCGGCTGAAGCCGCACTTCAGGTTTCTGCCGCCAAAGCGCTCGAGAGCGCAGTGAGACAAAATGGCGATAGAGGCCGAGAAAGCGTATGTCGTGCTTGAAATGCACTCACGTCAGTCAGTCATAACAGTGCAACGACACTTCAGGACGAAGTTCAACAAAGATCCACCAACTGCTAACTCCATTCGGCGATGGTATGCGCAGTTTAAAGCCTCTGGATGCCTCTGTAAGGGGAAATCAACGGGTCGGCCTGCAGTGAGCGAAGAAACGGTTGAACGCGTGCGGGCAAGTTTCACGCGTAGCCCGCGGAAGTCGACGAATAAAGCAAGCAGGGAGCTAAACGTACCACAGCCGACGGTTTGGAAAATCTTACGGAAAAGGCTAAAGCAGAAGCCTTACCGTTTACAATTGCTACAAGCCCTGACACCCGATGACAAAGTCAAACGCTTTGAATCTTCGGCGCGGTTGCAACAGCTCATGGAAGAGGATGCGTTCAGTGCGAAACTTGTTTTCAGTGATGGAGCAACATTTTTTCTTAATGGTGAAGTGAACAGACACAATGTGCGAATCTGGGCGGTAGAGAATCCTCACGCATTCGTGCAGTAAATTCGAAATTCACCAAAAGTTAACGTGTTTTGTGCAATCTCATGGTTTAAAGTTTACGGTCCCTTTTTCTTCTGCGAAAAAAACGTTATAGGACACGTGTATCTGGAGATGCTGGAAAATTGGCTCATGCCACAACTGGAGACCGACAGCGCCAACTTCATCTTTCAACAGGATGGTGCTCCACCGCACTTCCATCATGATGTTCGGCATTTCTTAAACAGGAGATTGGAAAACCGATAGATCGGTCGTGGTGGAGATCATGATCAGCAATTCATGTCATGGCCTCCACGTTCTCCCGACTTAACCCCATGCGATTTCTTTCTGTGGGGTTACGTGAAAGATTCAGTGTTTAATACTCCTTTACCAAGAAACGTGCCAGAACTGGGAGCTCGCATCAACGATGCTTTCGAACTCATTGATGGGGACATGCTGCGCCGAGTGTGGGAGGAACTTGATTATCGGCTTGATGTCTGCCGAATCACTAAAGGGGCACATATCGAACATTTGTGAATGCCTAAAAAAACTTTTTGAGTTTTTGTATGTGTGTGCAAAGCATTGTGAAAATATCTCAAATAATAAAGTTATTGTAGAGCTGTGAAATCGCTTCAATCATTTGTAATAACCCGGTATAAAGTGTCGCTACATCCGAGAAACAACAGAACGATTCACGCTAAGCTATCGGACCACATGAGTTTGCGACTGTCCTCCTTCCTATCGCCCCCACCGCAGGGAGTCTGGTAGGCCTCTTCTCTGTGCCAAACTGCACTGTCTCTGACTGTGTACACAGTGAGTGTGGGTGTGAGACTACCTGGCAAACACTGCTCCGTTTGACAGGTGCCCTGACGTCCCCGTTGGCGTGGTTTTCCGTTGACCGAAATGCCATCTTCCGTGCAGAACACAATCGTATGGACATCTGTTGACAGTTTTTATGATTGTATCGTGAATTAGACACAGGACGGGGAAATAGCGGTTTGTTGCTTCATTTGGGTTCAAAATGGTTCAAATGGCTCTGAGCACTATGGGACTTAACTTCTGAGGTCATCAGTCCGCTAGAACTTAGAACTACTTAAACCTAACTAACCTAAGTTGAGGACATCACACACATCCATGCCCGAGGCAGGATTCGAACCTGCGAGCGTAGCGGTAGCGCGGTTGCAGACTGTAGCGCCTAGAACCGCTCGGCCATCCCGGCCGGCGCTTCATTTGGGACACCAGTGTATATATACACCTATATCTGGACTTACGGTTACGCTCATGTATGTATACTGCCGGTAGATATATTTTTCAGTGATGGTGAGCTGCTTAGAAAAACTCGTCTCTTCCATTCGAATGAAATTACGAAACGAATCTCGATCTTCAAATCTGTGTGAGGAAGAGTGTTGATACTCCATGCAATATCGAGAATATGGGAATTACGCTTGGACAAACAAGCAATAGACGCTATACATTAAATATATTCAATTTAAAACCAAAGAGGGATGAAAATTCAAGTGAATAAACGAATAACTTCTACTAGTACGTACCGCAGATCGTTGCACAGCATTATTTACTTTTCTACTAGCAGTAATTCACTCTTCAATCCATGGATGAATCCAGAATTTCCTTTGCGATTTTCTCCGCTCTTTTTCGACAATCGCCAACAGAGCTAACGCAACTATTTTAGCGCGTCTATTTTCGTAAGGAAACTGCGTTTCGCGAACCAAATAAAGCCGACAACGGCCGCTGGAGAGCGTTGACAGCGCAAAATCACGTCAACCGCTCTCTCTTCTGAGTAGGGTTGCCAACTGTCTCGCATGAGTCTGGACATCCCAGTCCCACGGCTCGTTTAATGCGTTCCGCGATGTCTGCGAGACGCTAATTGTCCCGCTTTGTGGAAAATCTGGAATAGATTAGAAAGAAACGCCATTCAAATGACGTGCGGTGGGGCGTTGCGTATATGCAACGGTATCGCCCGCGGAGACAATAAACAGCGGCCGCTCGCACCCGCGCTGCCCTGGAAAGAGACAATGTGTATCGCACGCGTTCGGCCGCTCTCTCGATCGCTCGTTCCCCACCACCGCTAGTTAGCGTCCTCGAGTTAAGCCGCAGGCGCCGTGCAGTTGCTACTCACTACTTGTCACAGAGTTTCGGTGTTTTCATGCGATCCATAATAATGGCTCTGAGCACTATGGAACTCAACTGCTGTGGTCATAAGTCCCCTAGAACTTAGAACTACTTAAACCTAACTAACCTAAGGACATCACACACATCCATGCCCGAGGCAGGATTCGAACCTGCGACCGTAGCGGCCGTGCGGTTCCAGACTGTTGCGCCTTTAACCGCTCGGCCACTCCGGCCGGCGATCCATAATATAAATGGTGTTTAGTGTTTTGTTGAAACTTTGCAATTGTTGTTTTTGAACAGTTTGTTTAGATTTGAGCCACGTCTGAATCAGAAACAATTAACACGGCCGTGAAAGAGTAAAATACAAAAAGTGTAAACAGGTATGTTCCTACCGGCAACAGCGGGAGAATTGGCATCATTTTTTGACAAAAAGTTGTATAAAATCTGCAAAAAGCTTTTTGTAACGTCTGTATGTAATCATTTATGATATCGCATGGAGGTCTGAATGATGTTTAGCGGCATCTTAGCATCCCGGAATACCAACAGCGTGAAGGAGCTCGAAAGAGTAGTCAGACTTTGCAACAGTTTTTAAAGTGTGATATATTGACGAAAGACGAGGAAAACGTGATAACTACAGAGCTGACTAAAGCTTACTACGGTATAAACCACAACGACATTCTACTGACTGCGATTCAAAGTTGTCCCTCGTGATGTTTAATGGTTCCCAAATTGCATCAAAAATATCGCTCTTTAGGTCTAAGGCGTCCTTTTTAGTTTACAATATTCTGGCTCCAGCGTCAGTCGAAGATACCATTGAAAAACTAAGATCAGGCAAGTTTTACAGCATTTTGACAGATACTTCAAATCATGCACATATAAAATTATTTCCAATAATTGTCAGATTTCACTCTGCTGAAAATGGAATCGGCATCATCCTGCTTCATTTTTATGAAGCCCTGCATGAAAAAGCCATCGATATTTATAATAATATAAAAAAGCGGTGGATTTAGATTTCACAAATGTGTTTGCTTACTCATCTGACAACAAAAATATTAATTGAGCCGTGTTGCGGCTAGCGTTGGTGCCGTTGAGAGGTTGGCACCTTGTAATAGGGTAGTGGCGTCTCGTTTCTTCTTGTGTATACCGGCACCATTAGCGTTGTCTGTCCGCGGGTGGCAGCAGCAGTGGTTATCGATATCTAGTATGGTGGTACTATCTTCAGAGGCACGTCAAGTGCTTTCTGGGTCGGGTGTGTCGGGGAGTTTGGTTGGGACGGAGCAGCAGTGAGGCCCGGCAGTGCAAGGACATGCTGGGACCGCTGGTAGCACGCAGGCACTGCCGGATCAAGGGGCTGTAGTTGCGAATGTCACAGCCTCGTTGTCCACCGGACCCGGGACATTTGAGTTGAGTGAACAGTAACCCAGTAGTGAAACCTCCACTACTTGATATCACACCATCATTCGCATGTTGCTGCTCGAAGGGTCGTTGAGATGAAGAGCAATGAGTGGAGTGTTTGGAGTGGGCGAAATTAATTAGCCATCCTCCACTTCTTATTATTAGACATTGAACTCTTTGTGTTATTATTGGTGAAGTTCCACCAGCGGTATTTTTCTGCCTAGTGGCTGCTAACACCCCAAATGCCTGCAATGAAGGTTAGCGTATTTTCGCAGCAGTGTACCTTTCCTCGCGTTGTCGCTGCTGTCCGGTAAGGCATGTAACTCGACAGCTTCCTTGATTGTGGCTCGGATATTTTGTTTCATTTGGACTACGTTGGTCGTAGTGGTTGCTTCTGCTTCTTGATGTTCTAAACATCAGATTCTGAAGACGCAATGCTCTCCGCCAGTTTCACCTTGCCTGGGTTATTCCATCGTTGTATTGGTTATCAGATGTTAGGTAGATTTTGCAAGAGTTTTGGTCTGCGTTTAAACTGTCACTAGTTTGAGTTGCCATCCAGTTAAGTGAATACAACATTTAGCTGCCTGTTTCATCGTTTATGAAGTTGAGCAACTTTCCTAGGTCAATCCTTGGAGCACTGTCTCAGGCTCACTTCTCTCTTGATTTGGTCAGATTGTGATGATTTTTTTTAAGTATTTTGGTTTTGAATTATTACTGTTTGGGCCTTCAGCCAGCAAAGAGTTTGAATTTCTTGTTAATAAGGTCTTCAGCCATGACTGTAACTTGTCTTAAAAAATCTTAAGTAGACAAATATCGTAACACTGAAATGTTGGTGATTGTTCTTTAAATATCTCTCGAAGAAGTTTAATTGCTTCTCAAAATTTTGCTATCCAGGCCTTCAGCCATCCAACTGTATTTTTGAGTTATTACTATTGGGGCCTTCAGCTGACAAATAATATGAATTTCTTGTCAATAAGGCCTTCAGTCATGAGTGCAGTTGGTCTTAAAAATTTTTATTGGATATTGTCTCTTAATAGTGAAATTTTGATGATTGTCTTTTTTTAAATATTTTAGTATCTTTTGGAGAAGCTTAACTGGTTCTTAGGAATTTGCTATCCAGGCCTTCAGCCGTCAAATTGTCTTTTGAGTTATTACTATTGGGGCCTTCAGCAGACAAATAATTTTAATTAATTGTCAATAAGGCCTTCAGGTGTCAATGCAATTGATCTTAAAAAGTTTTAATTAGATATTGTCTCTTAACAGTGATATTTTGATGATTGTCTTTTTTTAATATTTCAGTATCTCTTGGAGAAGTTTAATTGGTTCTTAAGAATTTGCTATCCAGGCCTTCAGCCATTTTTTTTTTTTTTTTTGCTTATTACTATTGGGGCCTTCACCTGACAAATAATTTGACTTTCTGGTCAGTATGGCTGTCAACTATGAGTGTAACATGCTTAAGAATTTTTTTAATTAGACATTGTGTCTTAACAGTCAAATTTGATAATTGTTCCTTATTGTCAACTTCATTTGCAATTGTTTCCAAATGAAGTGTACATGATTTTTTTTTTTTAATTGAGCAACCAATGGTAGCTGATTACAGCCCTGTCCACACCGAATCCTGCCTTTCCTTAAGTCCCAGGTCTCATTAATTTTGGCGAAAATATTCAGTTTACGAACTACTTTCTCAAGATAATGCCAGCCTCTTGTCTACAGAGCGTTCACTGCACATAATACACATGATGATGTTTGGTTTGTGGGGCGCTCAACTGAGCGGTCAACAGCGCCCGTACACAGTCCCAAGTTTTACACAGTCCAGTTTTTCTACAATGTCCAAACTAGCCACTGTCATGCATGATGATGACGACGATGATGATGATGATGATCAAATTATGAGGACAACACAAATACCCAGTCCCCAGCAGAGAAAATTACCAACCTGGCTGGGAATCGAACCTGGGACCCCATGATCCAGAGGCAGCAACATTAGCCACTAGACCTCGAGCTGTGGACACATGGTACGCACTGTCGCCCGTCATGCTATGGAGAAGTACTAGTTTGATGCGGAGATTTTGGTATTTAAAATGTATGGGCACTTACCCTATCGTGCCCATAGGCTGCAAACCTAAAAAGAGTACTTTCCTTATGCTGGAACAGAATACCAAAATATTATAAGACACGTCAAAATAAGGTGGCTGTCATTGGATCCTGCAACTGGGAAACTTCTCTGTGGGTTTTCAGCGTTAAAGTCATATTTTATAACTCTTAGAGATAACTGTCCAGTTATATTAGGAAAATAATTTGATGTCAACCACGCAAAGAACACAGAATGCTTTCTTGGATTTCTACATAATGCTTTAAGAATATTTCACAACGCCATCATGTTTTTGGAAAAAGGTAACGCTTTATCTTGTGAAACCTACAGCATCCTAACAGATTTTCGTCTAAAATCAGAGCAAAGAATTAACTAAAAGTTCTTTGGATTTATTTGTAGAAGTGCCCTCACCACCTTCACAACTGATGAACAAGAGTCTATCAAAATTGCTTTGATTACAATGTACAAAAATGGATTGAAATATCTGGATGATCGCTTTGATTTTTCGGAAGATAATAATTTGGCAGTCATGCGAATATTTGCTTTAGAAAATATTTGTGTTTACGAGAAACTGTGTGTGTGTTGCGAAAAAGTAACACTCACCAAACTCATAGATATGGACAAACTTTATAGTGAGTTCTGCAGTGTTAAGGAAATTGTACATATAAAATTACTGAGGAGCATAAACGAACACCACTGGCAAATGAAAAAAAAAACATTTATGAAACTTGGCATGTATCATTTAAGCATTCGAATGTCCCTTTAAATTGGGGAACAACTGATAACCACTAGGCGCAAGGTTCGAACTGTAACGTGGGTGGGGCAAAGTCTGTCAAAACTTCCAGTGTTTGGCAGGAGACATGAGGTGGGGAATTATCGCGAAGCAGTATTACACATTCTGTCAGCCGTCCTCTCCGGCAGTTCTGGATAGTTCACAATGTCTGCCTGAGATGATTCTGATCCCAGGTTCCATGAAATCGATCATCAGTATCCCTTTACGATCCCAAACCACAGTGCGTGATGAAACGAAACACCCACGCCTCTTATCATGTAACAATGGAGCCCAATAATCCTTCCTTATCTTCTTGACGCTTTTGAAGAACCCGACAAGCACAGTGTAAGCGTTTCTCGTCGTGTTCTGCTGTCAGCATACGCGGTACCTACCGAGCGCACCACTTTTGAAACCCCAATTTTTCTGTTAAAGCTTTTCCAACTATACTGTAAGAACTCCTAGGAATCCGAGCAACAATTTCGCGGACGGTGATCCTTCCGTCCCGAAGCACTTCGCGCTATACCATCTCTTTAACCGCTCCTAAAACTGTAGGTCTTTCACTTCGTTCTTCATCGTTGACCTCCTTCTGACCAGCAGTAAACTCGCTGCTCCATTTCGGACCTGCTGAATGGACATACACTTGTCGCCATACACTTGGGCCAACTGACGATGAGTATCCACGGGTGGTGCCCCTTCCACGTGTTTACGGAACAAATATCGCACTTGGCTGGATCAACAATGGGCACCTCCATCGTGGAGGGTTGCTGAGCCAATACTGAGTGGCGCAGAGAGGCGAAATCGGGAACAGCCGCGCACAGTGGTGTTGACGGATATCGCCTAACACCTTCCTGTGAGGCTGGAGCTCTTTGGGAACCTTACTTCTAGATCAAACTTCGTAGTTGACAATTCTGCTCCTGAGGTAGGATCCCCCGTCCGAGTCCATGTCAACTTGAGCTGGCTCGGTCCGTTTGAGGACCACTTAAAACTCGTGGCACGTCTGCGCGAGGCAGCACTTGAAGGAATTACCGAGGCAGAGGATCACGCACGAGAAATACCAACTTAAGGGGATTGATGCAGTCTTCTCAACATACATAAAAATCACATAAAATCCCGAACAACGAAAAAGAAATTGCCTCTACGTTTCAGCCAACGATCTAACCGTCACGCCGCGCGGGGTTAGCCGAGCGGTGTAAGGCACTGCAGTCATGGACTGTGCGGCTGGTCCCGGCGGAGGTTCGAGTCCTCCCTCGGTCATGGGTGTGTGTGTTTGTCCTTAGGATAATTTAGGTTAAGTAGTGTGTAAGCTTAGGGACTGATGACCTTAACAGTTAAGTCCCATAAGAAATGGATCAAATGGCTCTGAGCACTATGGGACTCAACTGCTGTGGTCATCAGTCCCCTAGAACTTAGAACTACTTAAACCTAACTAACCTATGGACACCACACACACCCATGCCCGAGGCAGGATTCGAACCTGCGACCGTAGCAGCAGCGCGGCTCCGGACTGGAGCGCCTAGAACCGCACGGCCACCGCGGTCGGCGTCCCATAAGATTTCACACACATTTGAACATTTCTAACCGTCACGCGGCTGCCGTGTGACACGTGGAACAAATTTCTTTTACATTTTTGGGATTTTATGTGAGTGATTTTACATATGTCGTGAAGACAGATTTAACGCTTTGGACGTAACGCTGATAACGGCGCTATAAAGCTTTGAAACTGCTCCACTTATAAATTTCATAGCAGCTTGGTGGATTTCCTTCCTCTGCAAATCGATCTGCTGGCGTAACATGCGGACGCACACTATCAGGACTATATGTAAATACATCAAGATAGTATCTTTATTCTAACTCTGAAATCCGTAATCTGGTAAACGCAAGCGATAACAGAAGGCGCTTCGTACGAATTATTAGACACACAAAAACACTATAGCGATAACAGGAAGAAGAGGCCGCTACGTTCAACGATCGAAAGATCAAAGAAACGGAAAAAATCCCAGTAAAGAAACGCCACATCACTGTCAAAGTAAACAAAGGTAGTGGCTGATTTCGCGGACACGGAATGACATGCTTTCTCGTTGTAAGGGCGTAATTAGAGCAGACGCGTAGCCCTGGGAATAATGACCGTCTGCGAACGGCGCCAGCTGGGATCCGCACCTCCTAATGAGGACCACACTGCAATTATCGAAACGTGTCGCTTCCACACCGCACCGCGCCACACGTTCGCTGTGGCCGGTTAGCGAGCGCACGTGTGACGGCCCAATTCTACTGGCGCGACGCCTCCAGACCACTGCGTGCGCGACCTGCCTGGATTGCGGAAGTACTCGAGGTAAACAACAGAGCATCGCACTCCAACTCGCAGGTTATTAATCTACCCCAGTCGCGTACAGACGAGGAGGATCAGCCTGTAAGTAATAAACACATTCTTATTTCGCAGATAATGGGAGAAATACATACTGCATTCTAATAAATTGCTGTTTAATGTTATTCCATACCTCCTTGGCATAAAATTCCGCTTCTCAGTCTTGAGAATCTGCAGAATGAACGATATTTAGAAAAGAGTAATATTAAGAGCTGCATTGTGCAATTCGCAGCTGTAACTGTGTATTTCAGTACAGACGATGGATTATTGTCTAGGATCAGATCATCAGCGGGTTCAAGAACCGTCTCAGCTATGCATCTGCATAATCATGGTACCAGTTATCAGATGTAGAATAAACGTAGGTTGGAACTTAAATAGTGGCAACACTCCTGTGGAGACACTATGGAATGGAATCTGCTGTTGTCGCTGATAGCACACTTTTGTTGAAATACCTACCGTAACTCAGAGCAAATGGACTCGCCCGTCCCACGTCACCGGCGTGCACACAATCGAGGGAAACAGTCACTTGCGAGCGAGCTGTCTAACGTAACCGTGTCACTACGTTTTCGAAACAGGAACAACGGAGTTGGGTCAAGATTAAATGTGCCAGAGGTCGTACAGCACGACCTTGAAGAGGCGTGCCGGGAATCGTCATTGCCGTACAGAACAGTGGCACGTTGGGTAAAAGCCTTCAACGAAGGTCGGTCAACTGTGTCAGACATGCATCGGACAGGTCGTCCTAGCGTCTCTGAAGAAGAAGTACGTGCTGTTGCCTCGTTAGTGGACAGTGATCGACGCCATACGATTCGTGAGCTCACCCACGAAACCGGATTAGCGCATGCGACTGTGCTTGCTATCCTGAAGGAACGCCTGGGCACGCGAAAAATTATCACGATGGGTTCCGCATGATTTGATGAACACGCAGAAATGGATGCGTTACGACGCTGCTCTGACGCACTTGGAGCGCTATGAGCGCGAAGGAGAGGCTTTCTTACGCTGTATAGCAACACTGGATGAGACATGGGCTACATCGTATGAGCCAAAACTGAAACGCCAATCCAACGAATCGCGTCATTATGGGTCGCCGTGAAAGTCTTAAGTGCGTCAGAGCCCCAGTATGGTGAAAGTTATGGTGCTTCTCGTGAACGACTGTGAAGGTGTTATCCTAACGCATTACGTTCCTCCACTTCAGACTGTCAATGCACAGTATTACTGTTGGTTTTTGGAGCATCACCTGCGACGAGCTTTACGAAAGAAGCGGCGACACTTTCTGGGCAACCACCCATCAGTTTGCACCACAATGCGTGGGCTCATAACAGCGCAAGCTGTGGCTGCTCTGTTCGGTCGATGGGACTGGGAAGTACTGTACCATCCACCATACTCCCCAGACTTAAGTCCTTGTGACTTTGATTTGATTCCGAAGATGAAGGAACCACTTCGTGGCATTCGCTTCAGAACTGTTCCAGAGATTCGACAGGCAGTAGACCGCTCCATTAGCACCATCAACAGAACGCCTTCCACATCGCTGGCAACGGGTTCTACACAGCGCTGGTGACTACTTTGAAGGACAGTAACAGGTGCAAACATGTAACTCTTTTGTATCGGTTTGGATAAATAGTCGCCACTATTTAAGTTTCAACCCTCGTATCATTACTAGTTGCTGTATATCTATAATATTGTGTGCATTATCCTCATAGCCGCAAAATGTGTGAGTTTATCACGCAATTAACGGCTATGAGGGTAATTGGACACAATCCATCTGATGTGTTTGCCCTTCGGTATCCAAGAAAAGGAAAATAGCACGTTGGTGCTATTTGAATCATTTGGTAACACGTCGCCATAGTTCACGTTACGGTATTTAACGCAGGCACGTCGAATGGACACGAACTACACACTAATCCCTCGCCTAAATGTCGGTGTATATATACTCTTATCCCAATCGCGCTAAGTTGCATATACACTGCAGCAACAACAGCAAACGAAAACTTTTTGATCGCTCCGTATATCTAAGGTACCATGAGCAGATAATAGTGCACGTATTTGAAATTTAAATGCCAATACGGTTTCCTTCTGGATTTGAATTAAACCCAGCACCTATGGGCACTGATAACCAAGCAAAGCTTTCGTGCTTAACTTAGATTTGAATACCGACTGTCATTGCTGATTGGACATAAAAAGACGTGAAATATCAAAGTTCTTACCGGTATCACTTGTTGTTGTTGTTGTGGTCTTCAGTCCCGAGACTAGTTTGATGCAGCTCTCCATGCTACTCTATCCTGTGCAAGCTTCTCCATCTCCCAGTACCTACTGCAACCCACATCCTTTTGAATGTGCTTAGTGTATTCGGTACCCGTGGTCTAGGGGCGCTGGCACGGTAGCTCAGCGTGTTCGGTCAGAGGGTTAACTGCCCTCTGTAATAAAAAAAAAACTGAGTTAATCGATCACCAACGAACTTAAACGGATGTCTTACGACGTCCGCCCCAAGCAGATACAACGAACAAAAGCGATCAAAATGAGATTTAAAAAAAAAGGGGGGTAGCGTCTTTGATTCACAATCAAAACATCTTCGGTCCCGGGTTCGATCCCCGCCACTGCCTAAATTTTGATAAATAATCAGCATTGGCGGCCGAAGACTTCCGGCATAAGAAGTCAGCCTCATTCTGCCAACGGCCTTGTCAAAGAGGGCGGAGGAGCGGATAGAGGTTCAGGGCATTCTCTTGTCCTAGGAGTGGAAATTGCCCCTAAAGGCGGAAGAATCAGCAATGATCAACGACATGAGGATGCAGAAGGCAACGAAAACCACTGCATTAAAGACACGTAACGTGTATCCACAGGACATGTGGCATGTAATTCAAGAAGTGTCATGATGATCTCTCCATTGGCAAAAGATTCCGGAATAGTCCCCCATTCTGATCTCCGGAAGGGGACTGCCAAGGGGGAGGTTACCATGAGAAAAAGATTGAATAATCAACGAAAGGATAACGTTCTACGAGTCGGGGCGTGAAATGTCAGAAGCTTGAACGTGGTAGGGAAACTAGAAAATCTGAAAAGGGAAATCCAAAGGCTCAATCTAGATATAGTATGGGTCAGTGAAGTGAAGTGGAAGGAAGACAAGGATTTCTGGTCAGATGAGTATCGGGTAATATGAACAGCAGCAGAAAATGGTATAACAGGTGTAGGATTCGTTATGAATAGGAAGGTAGGGCAGAGGGTCTGTTACTGTGAACAGTTCAGTGACCGCGTTGTTCTAATCAGAATCGACAGCAGACCAACACCGACAACGATAGTTCAGGTATACATGCCGACGTCGCAAGCTGAAGAAGAACAGATAGAGAAAGTGTATGAGGATATTGAAAGGGTAATGCAATATGTAAAGGGGGACGAAAATCCAATAGTCATGGGCGACTGGAATGCAATTGTACGGGAAGGAGTAGAAGAGAAGGTTAGAGGAGAATATGGGCTTGGGACAAGGAATGAAAGAGGAGAAAGACTAATTGAGTTATGTAACAAGTTTCAGCTAGTAATAGCGAATACCCTGTTCAAGAATCACAAGAGGAGGAGGTATACTTGGAAAAGGCCGGGAGATACGGGAAGACTTCAATTAGATTACATCATGGTCAGGCAGAGATTCCGAAATCAGATACTGGATTGTAAGGCGTACCCAGGAGCAGATATAGACTCAGATCACAATACAGTAGTGATGAAGAGTAGGCTGAACTTCAAGCCATTAGTCAGGAAGAATCAATACGCAAAGAAGTGGGATACGGAAGTACTAAGGAATAACGAGATACGTTTGAAGTTCTCTAACGCTATAGATACGGCAATAAGGAATAGCGCAGTAGGCAGTACAGTTGAAGAGGAATGGACATTTCTAAAAAGGGCCATCACAGAAGTTGGGGAGGAAAACATATTTACAAAGAAGGTAGCTGCGAAGAAACCATGGGTAACAGAAGAAATACTTCAGTTGATTGATGAAAGGAGGAAGTACAAACTTGTTCCGGGAAAATCAGAAATACAGTAATACAAGTCGCTGAGGAATGAAATAAATAGGAAGTGCAGGGAAGCTAAGACGAAATGGCTCCAGGAAAAATGTGAAGACATCGAAAAATATATGATTGTCGGAAGGACAGACTCAGCATACAGGAAAGTGAAAACAACCTTTGGTGACATTAAAAGCAACGGTGGTAACATTAAGAGTGCAACGGGAATTCCACTGTTAAATGCTGAGGAGAGAGCAGATAGGTGGAAAGAATACATTGAAAGCCTCTAAGAGGGTGAAGATTTGTCTGATGTGATAGAAGAAGAAACAGGAGTCGATTTAGAAGAGGTAGGGGATCCAGTATTAGAATCGGAATTTAAAAGAGCTTTGGAGGACTTACGGTCAAATAAGGCAGAAGGGATAGATAACATTCCATCAGAATTTCTAAAATCATTGGGGGAAGTGGCAACAAAACGACTATTCAAGTTGGTGTGTAGAATATATGAGTCTGGCGATATACCATCTGACTTTCGGAAAAGTATCATCCACACAATTCCGAAGACGGCAAGAGCTGACAAGTGCGAGAATTATCGCACAATCAGCTTAACAGCTCATGCATCGAAGCTGCTTACAAGAATAATATACAGAAGAATGGAAAAGAAAATTGAGAATGCGCTAGGTGACAATCAGTTTGGCTTTAGGAAAAGTAAAGCGACGAGAGAAGCAATTCTGACGTTACGGCTAATAATGGAAGCAAGGCTAACGAAAAATCAAGACACTTTCATAGGATTTGTCGACCTGGAAAAAGCGTTCGACAATATAAAATGGTGCAAGCTGTTCGAGATTCAGAAAAAAGTAGGGGTAAGGTATGGGGAGAGACGGGTCATATACAATATGTACAAGAACCAAGAGGGAATAATAAGAGTGGACGATCAAGAACGAAGTGCTCGTATTAAGAAGGGTGTAAGACAAGGCTGTAGCCTTTCGCCCCTACTCTTCAATCTGTACATCGAGGAAGTAATGATGGAAATAAAAGAAAGGTTCAGGAGTGGAATTAAAATACAAGGTGAAAGGATATCAATGATACGATTCGCTGATGACATTGCTATCCTGAGTGAAAGTGAAGAAGAATTAAATGATCTGCTGAACGGAATGAACAGTCTAATGAGTACACAGTATGGTTTGAGAGTAAATCGGAGAAAGACGAAGGTAATGACAAGTAGTAGAAATGAGAACAGCGAGAAACTTAACATCAGGATTGATGGTCACGAAGTCAATGAAGTTAAGGGATTCTGCTACCTAGGCAGTAAAATAACCAATGACGGACGGAGCAAGGAGGACATCAAAAGCAGACTCGCTATGGCAAAAAAGGCATTTCTGGCCAAGAGAAGTCTACTAATAACAAATACCGGCCTTAATTTGAGGAAGAAATTTCTGAGGAGTTACGTCTGGAGTACAGCATTGTATGCAGTGAAACATGGACTGTGGGAAAACCGGAACAGAAGAGAATCGAAGCATTTGAGTTGTAGTGCTATAGACGAATGTTGAAAATTAGGTGGACTGATAAGGTAAGGAATGAGGAGGTTCTACGCAGAATCGGAGAGGAAAGGAATATGTGGAAAACACTGATAAGGAGAAGGGACAGGATGATAGGACATCTGCTAAGACATGAGGGAATGACTTGCATGGTACTAGAGGGAGCTGTAGAGGGCAAAAACTGTAGAGGAAGACAGAGATTGGAATACGTCCAGCAAATAATTGAGGACGTAGGTTGCAAGTGCTACTCTGAGATGAAGAGGTTAGCACAGGAAAGGAATTCGTGGCGGGCCGCATCAAACCAGTCAGTAGACTGATGAAAAAAAAAAAAAAATTCATCTCTTGGTCTCCCTCTACGATTTTTACCCTCCGCGCTGCCTTCCAATACTAAATTGGTGATCCCTTGATGCCTCGAACGTGTCCTACCAACCGATCCCTTCTTCTAGTCAAGTTGTGCCACAAACTTCTCTTCTCCCCAATCCTATTCAATACCTCCTCATTAGTTATGTGACCTACCCATCTAGTCTTCAGCATTCTTCTGTAGCACCACATTTCGAAAGCTTCTATTCTCTTCTTGTCCAAACTATTTATCGTCCATGTTTCACTTCCATACATGGCTACACTCCATACAAATACTTTCAGAAATGACTTCCTGACACTTAAATCTATACTCGATGTTAACAAATTTCTCTTCTTGAGAAACGCTTTCCTTGCCATTGCAGGTCTACATTTTATATCCTCTCTACTTCGACCATCATCAGTTATTTTGCTCCCCAAATAGCAAAACTCCTTTACTACTTTAAGCGTCTCATTTCCTAATCTAATTCCCTCAGCATCACCCGACTTAATTCGACTACATTCCATTATCCTCGTTTTGCTTTTGTTGATGTTCATCTTATATCCTCCTTTCAAGACACTATCCATTCCATTCAACTGCTCTTCCAAGTCCTTTGCTGTCTCTGAGAGAATTACAATGACATCGGCAAACCTCAAAGTTTTTATTTCTTCTCCATGGATTTTAATTCCTACTCCGAATTTTTCTTTTGTTTCCTTTACTGCTTGCTCAATATACAGATTGAATAACGTCGGGGATAGGCTACAACCCTGTCTCACTCCCTTCCCAACCACTGCTTCCCTTTCATGTCCCTCGACTCTTATAACTGCCATCTGGTTTCTGTACAAATTGTAAATAGTCTTTCGCTCCCTGTATTTTACCCCTGCCACCTTCAGAATTTGAAAGAGAGTATTCCACTCAACATTGTCAAAAGCTTTCTCTAAGTCTACAAAACGTGTCTGAACTTGACATTACGTGACGAAACATTTTGCACAGGGTTAGGAATCTAATACTGTTAACTAATGAAAGAGACACTAAACATTATTTTTTACCGGTACATGTGCGCGCACAGGCTAGAGCCTAAAATAACGTGATGAAAATCTTTATGCCGGATCAAGATTCGAACCCAGGTAATCACCTTTCGTGGATACCTCGAGGAGTTGTGAATCTTCGCGGAAACGACGAAATAGTGCAGATTTATCGTCTTGACAGTCTCAAATTCCGTGAAAAGAAAGATTCGACTACGAATCCGCAGAGCACAAAAATATTCAACATCTAGAGTTCAAATAAAATAAGAAGTGAATTTTTCACTTGTGGTTACCAGAGGTGGAGGAAGTGTGTTCACGCCTGTTAAAAATGGTGGCATAAGTAGGAACTGGATCCAGACCTCGGGCTCAATAAGCTAGCGCCAGTCCACCTGATCAATGAAGTCCATATTTGGCTGGAACATCATTTGTTCGTAATGAACTAACTGAATGACTCGCTGACTGTCTGGAGTTGGATTCTAATCTGTTCATTATATTTGTTTCCTGGCGCTGTTGCAATCTTGGCAGGCCACATCGTCATCTTTCAACTTGATATTGTAATCGCTGAAACAAAACCACGTAACGGCAATCGACGCGAATTGGAAACATTGTACGATGCAGAAGTTTCTGCGGAAATTGTTGCCTTACACTTGTGCGGTTCTGACGGCGGATCTGTTCGTGATTTAGTGCTAAATGGAACTTAGTTTTTTAGTCTTTCCACGCTCGAAATTAGCTTGGATGATTCCTATGCATCACCAATGTCTGTCTTATGAAGCTAACATACTACCACAATTAATCACCATGTCCGGTATCCTCCTGGGCATTAGGACCTCTCTTCCATCTTAGACTTCTTGCTTCTGTGACTTCAAAGCGCCCCCTAACATTGTTGAAGACATACGCATTTTCGCCGATATACGCTGTAGCTAGTGTGTGACAAGCATCATACCTTAACCAAGGGCTTTTCTCCCTAGAAGCGCTACTCTACAACGTGTTGTGTTCTGGCCTAAGCTCGAGCGACTCTCTGTGCAGACAACTGAATTGTTCTCCTGGCTTCATGGGAAATCCTTACATCAATAGCAGCCGACTAATGCGGCATCACATCACTAATAGCTGTTTAGGAATGGACGTATCCAGCTTGCACACCATCACCTCAGAGTTTGTTAAATTACCTGAAGCTCTCACAGCTCGTACGTAGTAGGGGCCGTTTCTTATAATTACGGAAACTTCGTAATAATTCTCTTCTCTTTCCCCCCCCACTAATCTCCATTTCGCGCTTGACATTTTTGTTCTGTATCTCAGTGCGTACCCTTCCACAGTGCACTTAAGTTACTGAACTATCACAGACCACATCTCAATATTCGCCTTATAACCAAGAAAATATTAAGAACCTTGATATTCGTTCAGTGATACACCCGCACGTTATCATCGGCTAGTAGATAGTTTGCTCAAACGCCGCGACCTAAAGTCTGCGTATCAAGCCTGCAAAATGATCAAGTCGCCCAGATAGTATCTGAGATCGTAAAACACAATTACAGCCAACACCTGACTATCATCGTTTGCACTGAACGAGGCGGTGGTACAGTCAAGTGAAGCTGAAATTCACTTCCTTTCTCCCTGATTTCGTTTTATTTTGGTTCTCAGTCTTCGCAAATGGGGATTTACTTTCTTCAGTGTCATTCCTTGGTGCATGCTAATTGAACGGGCGCTCTGCCTATTGCGACTAAGATCGCAGAGGGATTTCTCTCCACTACATGTGAAACGGAATCTCGGTAGTTCCAGATTCTCTACTCATTAAATATGCAGACGTAATTACTGCAGAAATCAGAAGTCACCGTTTTAAAAATGGGAAATGGCATAAATATTTAACGTATTGCGTATGCATCTAACGTGACATGGAACTGTGTCTCTCGAGCAGTACGCAGCTCTAGATTTTCTTGCTATTCGTGGGCTGCCAGCGGAACTCTTAGGCTTGCTAAGCATGCCCCAAGGCCGATTTTGAATTGTGCAGACGGTTTCTTCCATCGTAAGGAACCTGTCACACATTACCACGTGCCACACGTTATTGCTTCCAGTTACATACACCCGCGTTACTCTTATGTCGTCTGGCTACACTGCATTAGGATTCCTTCTTGTTCTTTTCTCTCTTCGAATCCAGGAAAGAAGTTCCTTAGTAAATCTACCAGCTATTTGACTGGCCAATGTCCTACCAACCTCAATTTCAGTTTCTTCACAGTCATAACTACGTTATCCTGTCCACTCCATTAACTCGTTCATTTCTTTGTTTTCCTATGCCTCGACTGCCTGATTAGCTCTCAATTTTGAATGATTTTCGCACTAAAAGACCACTTGCTGCCATAAGTCAAACCTACAATGCGCACTTGTGACGTTTCTGCGTGACGAAAAACATGAGTCACAACAGCAAGCGAGGGGGAAACAAAGTGAAACTTCGCGAATGGAAAGGATATGGGATGTTCATTCAGTGATTACATACTCGAGTCAAATTTCTGTGGAGGAGATTTTCGTTCTCCAAGGAGAGCATTATACGAATGCAAAATCGGAGGTACAGAACTATCTGGTGTCGTGGAAGACTTTCTCGTTGGTGAAGATATCCAACACATGGTCAGTGAGAACAAGGGGAGGATAAAAAAATGTAAACACCACTCCCAATGTGGTGTAGAAAAACTGTTGGCCTCAAAATAAAACTTCCTGCTATCTCGGAATGGGTAAATGCAGGTCCTGTACAGTTTTCAATGGAATCTTATATTTCTTCCCACAAAATAGTGGCAAGTTTAGGTAACAATGATGGGTGTTGATACCGATCCTGCACCCTTCTCGTCAAAGTACACCGCAAAAACTCAATAATATTGAACTCTAGTGACTGTGATGCCTAGGGGAGATGCGACAATTCATCCTCGTGGTCACAAAACCAGTCCTGGACAATGCAAGCTGTATGAATGGGAGCCGTGCTGTCTTGGATCACGGCACCACTATTGGGAAACAACCGTTATACCATGGGATGGGTTCGATCAGCCAAAACAGTCATACAATCGTTTGCAGTAATGCGGCCTTCCAGAGTAAACATTCGGAGGGGGGGGGGGGGGGGGGGGGGGATAAGAACATGTGGCTGCCCAAATCATCACAGAACTCCCGTCATGTTTCGCACTTGGGACGTTAACTTAGCCAGATGTTGCAAATAATTTGCAACAAGATTCATGACTTTTTCCATTGGTCCATAATCTAGGTTTTATGGCTTCAGCTCCACGTTTCCCTGTGACGGGTAATTGCATCACTGATGAGTGGTTTTGAAATTTCAGCTCACTCTGCAATTCCCTGCGTACGGAGTTCTTTTCACGTTCTTTTGGTGCTGACAGTGTTCGTCTTCGCGGTTGCGACATTCCGTTTTCAGTGACTTCTGCAGCTGACGTCCACTTATTTTTCGTCCTAATCCTCTTCAGTGACCATCTGTCACGATCACTCAACACACAGTTTCGTCCGCATTGTGACTCAGCGGAAGATATTTCTCCACATTCCCTGTATGCGGATAAATGTCCGATACCTTGGTTATGGTAGCATCCACCGTACGAGTATCAAAAATTTGCCCACGTTCGAATTCACTTACCTCACATAATGCACTCACAACTACACAGAACACTGTTGTGATCACGAATGATACTTCCAGCGGATTGAAGGCTCTGCACGCTTGCCGTTGTCGGTCACGTACAACAGTGTAAACTGAAGGTTTGGCTAGATTCTGCATTTGTGTTCAAGCACGCATTCTCGCGGTATTTTCATATTTTTGTCCAACCGCTGTATCTTTTGACCTCGATCCTATGAAGCGCGTCTAGGAAACACTAGGAAGACGAACTTGACTCCGTCAGCACTCACCCTCCTAGATGTTCGCGCAGCATGCCAACCACAATTAACTTTTCCGTAGTTTCACTAAATCGATCAAGGCTGGATGGTACGTACCTTTGGGAAGTTGTGACGTTGTAATACAGATAAGGTACCTAAACTTTCTTTGCCAGTTATGTTTACTGTATAAATTCTGCAAAACTTTAGACACTATCAGTTAATTAGAAATATAATATGTATTGTAACTTGTGTAAATTATTCTGCATTATGCTGTAATTATTCTGAGTTAACGCTGATATTACCCGTGGTCTAGGGGTGCCGACACGGTTGTTCAGCGTATTCGATCAGAAGACTCGTTGCCTTCTGTAATAAAAATAAAAAGAAAACTGAATAAAAGACTCAACGATGAACTTCAACGGGTGTCACATGATGTTCGATCAGCCCAAATGTCTATGAATAATTACGAACAAAATGAATGAAAAAAGTAAAGGTGCAGCGTCTTTCATTAGTAATCAAAACGTCCTCGGTCCCGGGCTCGAACCCCGCCACCGCTTAAATTTTAAATAATAATCATCAGTAGTGGTAGCCGAAGACTTCTGGCGTAATAAGTCACCCTCATTCTGCCAACGGCCTTGTCAAAGAGAGCTGAGGAGCGGAGAGAGGTCCAGGACAAACTCTTGCCCTTGGGGTGGGAAATTACCCCTAAAGATGGAGGATCTGCAATGACCAAGGGCATGAGGATGCAGAAGGCAATGGAAACCATTGCATTAAGGACACTTAACGTGTAACCACAGGCATGTGGCCTGTAGTTGAAATAGGGTCATTATGATCTCTCCATAGGCAAAAGATACCGGAACAGTCCCCCATTCGGATTTCCAGGAGGGTATTTCCGAGGAGGAGGTGAACATGAGAAAAAGACTGAATAACCAACGAAAGGATAACGTTCTACGAGTCGGGGCGTGGAATGACAGAAGTTTGAACGTGGTAGGGAAGCTAGAAAGTCAACGAGGTCATTAGAGACGGAGCGCAAGCTCGGGTTAGGGAAGGATGGGGAAGGATATCGGCCGTGTCCATTCAAAGGAACCATCCCGGCATTTGCCTGAAACGATTTAGGGAAATCACGGAAAACCTAAATCAGGATGGCTGTAGACGGGATTGAACCGTCGTCCTCCCGAATGCGAGCCCAGTGTGCTAACCACTGCGCCACCTCGCTCGGTATATGCTAAGGCTCAGTCTAGATGTAGTGGGGGTCAGTGAAATGAAATGGAACGAAGACAAGGGTTCCTGGTCAGATGAGTATGGGGTAACATCAACAGCAGCAGCAAATGGTATAGCGGGAGTTTCATTATGATTAGGAAGGTAGGGCAGAGAATGAGTTACTGTGAACAGTTCAGTGATAGGGTCGTTCTCTTCAGCACCGGCAGCAAACGAACGCCGACGTGATAGTTCGGGTATGCATGCCGACGTAGCAAGACGAAGAGAAACAGAAAGTATATGAGGATATTGAGCGGGAATTCAGTATGTAAAGGGAGCTGAAACTGTAATAGTCATGGGAGAGTCATGGGAGCTGGAATGCGGTTGTAGGGGAAGGTGTAGAAGGAAAGGTTACGGTATAATAATAGGCTTGGTAGTAGGAATGAGAAAGGAGAACGACTAAGTGATTTCTCTGATAAATTTTAACTAGTAAGAGGAAGAGGTATACTTGGGAAACGCCGGGAGATGCAGAAAGATATTAGATTATATCATAATCAGACAGAGATTTAGAAATCACATACTGTATTATAAGGCATACCCAGGAGCAGATATGGATTCATCAAAATTTAGTAGTGATGAAGAGTAGGCTGAAGTTTAGGTGGCTAGTCAGCAAGAATCAGTATGCAAAGAAGTGCGACACGAAAGTGCTGAAGAATGAAGAGACACGCATGAAGTTCTTTCATGGTATAGATATAGCAATAAGGAAGTGCAAAAACGTTTAGGGAAATTCAGGAATACAGAAATAAATAGGAAATGCAGGGAAGCTGCATGAAAAATGGGAAGAAATCGAAAAAGTAATGATTGTCAGGAGAACCGACCCAGGACATAAAAAAGGCAAAAGAATCTTCGGTGAAATTAAAAGCAAGGGTGGTAACATTAAGAGTGCAATGGGAATTCTACTGTGAAATGCAGAGTATACAGCGGATACATAGAAATAGTACATTGAAGGTCTCTTTGAAGGGGAGACTTCTCTGATGTGGTAGAAGAAGAAACAGGAGACGATTTAGAAGAGATAGGGGATCCAGTACTAGAATCAGAATTTAAAAGAGCTTTGGAAGACTTAAGATAAAATAAGGCAAAAGGGATTGATAAAATTCCATCAGTATTTCTAAAATCATTGGGGAAAGTGGCAACGAAATGACTATTCACGTTGGTGTAAAGACTGAAGAGTGTGTCATCTGACTTTCGGAACAATATCATCCACAAAATCCAAAGACTGCAAGAGCTGAAAAGCACGAGAATTATAGCATAATAGGCTTAAAAGCTCAAGAAAAGGAAATTGAGGACGTGTCGACTGGCGATCACTTTGGATTGAGGAAAGCTAAAGGCACCAGAGAGGCAGTTCTGACGTTGCGGTTGGTAATGGAAGCAAGACCAAAAAGAAAATCAAGACATATTCATAGGATTTGGCTACCTGGAAAAAGCGTTTGAAATTCCGAGGGCCGGCCGGAGTGGCCGAGCGGTTCTAGGCGCTTCAGTCTGGAACCGCGCGACCGCTACGGTCGCAGGTTCGAATCCTGCCTTGGGTATGTGTGTGATGTCCTTAGGTTAGTTAGGTTTAAGTAGTTCTAAGTTCTAGGGGACTGATGACCTCAGAAGTTAAGTCCCATAGTGCTCTGAGCCATTTGAACCATTTTTTGAAATTCTGAGGAAAGTAGGGGTAAGCTGTACGAAGACAGATAATACACAATATGTACAAGGGACAAGACCGTATAATAAGAGTGAAAGACCAAGAACGAAGCGCTCGGATTAAAAAGGATGTAAGACACGGATGTAATCTTTTGCCCCCTACTGTTCAATCTGTACATCGAAGAGGCAATCATGGAACTAAAAGAAAGATTTAAGAGTGGAATTAAATTCAAGGTGAAAGGATATCAATGATAAGATTCGCTGATGACAAAACTATTCTCAATGAAAACGAAGAATAATAGTGACCGGCTGTTGTGGCTCTAGGCGCTTCAGTCTGGAATCGCGCGACCACTACGGTCGCAGGTTCGAATCCTGCCTCGGGCATGGATGTGTGTGATGTCATTAGGATAGTTAGGTTCAAGTAGTTCTAAGTTCTAGGGGACTGATGACCTCAGTGGTCAGAGCCATTTGAACCATTTTGAAGAATACTACAGGGCATGCTGAACGGAATGAACAGTCTAATGAATGCAGAATATGGATTGAGAGTAAATAGAAGAAAGACAAGACTACTGAGAAGTAGCAGAAGTGAAAACAGCAAGAAACTTAACATCAGAATCGATGGTCACGAAGTAGATGAAGTTACGGAATTCTGCTACCTTAGCAGTAAAATGACCTGTAATGGACGGAGAATGGAGGACATAAAATGCAGACTAGCGCTGAGAAAAAAGGGCAATCCTGGTCATGAGAAGTCTATTAGTATCAATCATAGTCCTTAATTTCATGAAGAAATTTCTGGGAACGTACGTTTGGAGCACAGCATTGTATAGTAGTGGAACATGGACTGGGAAAACGGGACGAGAAGAGAAGCGTAACATTTGTGATGAGGTGCTACAGACGAATGATGATAATTAGGTGGATTGGTAAAGTAAGGAATGAGAAGGCCTTGCGCGGAATCGGAGAGAAAGAATCTATGAAAAACAATGACAATGAGAAGGAACAGGATGATAGGACATATGTTAAGACATCAGGGAGTAACTTCCATGGTACTAGAGGAAGCTGTAGAGAGTAAAAACTGTAGCGAAAGACAGAGATTGGAATACATCCAGCAAATAATTTGGGATGTATGTTGCAAGGGCTCCTCTGAGAGGAAGAGGCTGTCACAGAAGAGGGATTCGTGGCGGGCCGCATCGAACTAGTCAGAATACTGATGACTCAAAAAAAAGTGCCGTTAGGGAAAGTTGAGAAATGCAATATCGTTGGCAGAGAGCAAAAACGTGTGTAGGAATGCTGGCTCTGGACAGCAGTGTGACGTCACAGGATAGCGCGCAGATTTACGTGGCTTTTATACCTGCGAGTGAACAAACGCAAGTGGCGTGTACTGTAGAAGTCGGCCTATGTGAGCCGGAATAGATACTAACGACGCACCAAGATGATGACAAGTGTGGGCAGATATAAGAGGCTCCAATAACATCAAGATCATACCCCCATAATTAGTCACTGTTGATCACTGTTGTGCCTGCCATATTAGGTGGAGTAACAGAGCCACTGTCGACAACAGTGCCCCCCTACCGTAGGTCTCTAGAAGAGCGTAGCGTTCCAAAGGATTGGAAAAGGGCACAGGTCATCCCCGTTTTCAAGAAGGGACGTCGAACAGATGTGCAGAACTATAGACCTATATCTCTAACGTCGATCAGTTGTAGAATTTGGGAACACGTGTATTGTTCGGGTGTAATGACTCTGTAGGAATCAGCATGGGTTTCGAAAAAGACGGTCGTGTGAAACCCAGCTCGCGCTATTCGTCCACGAGACTCAGAGGGCTATAGACACGGGTTCACAGGTAGATGCCGTGTTTCTTGCCTTCCGCAAGGCATTCGATACAGTTCCCCACAGTCATTTATTTAACAAAGTAAGAGCATATGGACTATCAGATCAATTGAGTGATTGGATTGAAGAGTTCCTAGATAACAGAAAGCAGCATGCCATTCTCAATGGAGAGAAGTCTTCCGAAGCAAGAGTGATTTCAGGTGTGCCGCAGGGGAGTGTCGTAGGACCGTTGCTATTCACAATATACATAAATGACCTTGTGGATGACATCGGAAGTTCACTGAGGCTTTTTGCGGATGATGCTGTGGTATATCGAGAGGTTGTAACAATGGAAAATTGTACTGAAATGCAGGAGGATCTGCAGCGAATTGACGCATGGCGCAGGGAATGGCAATTTAATCTCAATGTAGACAAGTGTAATGTTGTGCGAATACATAGAAAGAAAGATCCCTTATCATTTAGCTACAATATAGCAGGTCAGCAACTGGAAGCAGTTAATTCCATAAATTATCTGGGAGTACGCATTAGGAGTGATTTAAAATGGAATGATCATATAAAGTTGATCGTCGGTAAAGCAGATGCCAGACTGAGATTCATTGGACGAAACCTAAGGAAATGCAATCCGAAAACAAAATAAGTAGGTTACAGTACGCTTGTTCGCCCGCTGCTTGAATACTGCTCAGCAGTGTGGGATCCGCACCAGATAGGGTTGATAGAAGAGACGGAGAAGATCCAACGGAGAGCAGCGCGCTTCGTTGCAGGATCATTTAGTAATCGCGAAAGCGTTACGGAGATGATAGATAAACTCCAGTGGAAGACTCTGCAGGAGAGCCGTTCAGTAGCTCGGTACGGGCTTTTGTTGAAGTTTCGAGAACATACCTTCACCGAAGAGTCAAGCAGTATATTGCTCCCTCCTACGTATATCTCGCGAAGAGACCATGAGGATAAAATCAGAGAGATTAGAGCCCACACAGAAGCATACCGACAATCCTTGTTTCCACGAACAATACGAAACTGGAATAGAAGGGAGAACCGATAGAGGTACTCAAGGTACCCTCCGCCACACACCGTCAGGTGGTTTGCGGAGTATGGATGTAGATGTAGATGTAGATGTAGATGTAGACAGCGAAGTCGACGGCTTAACGTCTGCAACGAACTGTAAGGTCGTGTCATTTTCGTTCACGTTTGAAACTTTGTGAGGCGTCACCCAGCTGCATAGAAGGCTTTGGTTCAGTAATGCCATCGGCCTTGTCGCACCAGTAACACTGATTGCCGTCAAATCACCGAAGTTAAATGCTGTTGGTCTTGGCTAGGAGTTGGATGAGAGACCGTCCGGCCTGCCGAGCGCTTTTAGTAAGCGGGGTGCACTCAGCCCTTGCAAGGCTAATTTAGGAACTACTTCAAGGGGACGTATCGGCTCAGGTCATCAAAATTGACAAAGGCCGTGAGAGTGGTGTGTTGACTACATGCCTTTCCATATCCGCATCCAGTGACGCCTGTGGGCTTAGGATGATACGGCGGTCGGTCGATGCCTTGAGCCTTCCTGTTCGAACTGAGTTCAGTCTTTAATTCAATAATACGAGGGCTATTCAGATTGTAGGGAACCTTTCCGTCTGACGCCTCTAGGCGCGCGCCGACCGCGTATATTTTGGTATGTGCGTGCTCAGCAACTCAGTCGGCATCCATCCGTGACAGCGGGAACGTCTCCGCGCATCTGGTTTTTTCGATGTTCGAATTTGAAATGTGCGCTGCAATCGAAAACTCCGCCAGTTGTGAGGTGCGGTCTGTGATACGGTTTTTGTTGGAAAAAAACCAAAAACCTATAGAAATTTATCGTGAACTGTGCGAAGTGTGCGGAAACAAAGTAATGAGTGAATGTCCCGTCCGGAAATAGTGGATTCGGTATAAAAATGGCAGAACCAACGTTCATGATGAAGAGAAGAGTGGACGCTCGATCATTGAGCTGACGATCGTGTCTGTAAAGTTGATGAAACGATTCGTGAAAACCGTCGCTTCGCAATAACGGAGCTTCGCTTTCTTTTCCACAAGTGTCACGGACATTGTTGTTTAAAATTGTCACTCAAAATCTAGGCTACGACAAATTTTGTGCACGTTGGGTGCCCAAAATGCTTACAGAGTAGCATAAAGAACAGTGAATGGGGCCAACATTGACATTTCTGGAGACATACCACAAACATGGAGGTTCATTACTGGATCGAATCGTAACCGATGACGAGACTTGGGTGAAACACGTCAATTACGAGACAAAATTACAGTCCATGGAGTGGGGGCACACAAGGTCCCCCCCCCCCCCCCAAAAAAAAAACAAGAAAATTTTTGCAAACCTTGTCAGCAAGGAATTTGATGGAGATTGTGCTGGGATAGGCAAGGTGTTCTTCTTACTGATTTTCTCGAACATGGAGTAACCATAAATTCATAAATTCTGCCATGTACTGTCAAACTTTGCACAGCCTTAGAAGAGCAGTTCAAAACAAACGCCGAGGAAAGCTGACGTCCAAAATTTTGTTTTTGCACGACAATGCCTGACCTCACGCGGCAAACCGCACTAAAGAACTTCTTAATTCATTTAAATGGGAAATTTTTCCTCATTCGCCCTACAGCCACGATTTTGCACCAAGCGACTTCCACTTGTTTCCCAAGATGAAGAACTGGCTTGCAACGCAGCGCTTTGATGACGACGCGGAACTCCAGGCGGGCGTGACTCACTGGCTGAAGTCGCAGGTGGTCGAATTTTACGACGAAGGTCTTTCAAAGCTTGTCCACCGCTATGATAAGTTCCTCAATGTGTTTGGTGACTATGTGGAAAAGTAGTATATCAGTCGCTCTTTCAGATGTATGTAATAAAATGTATTTCTTGTAATTAGTTTTTTTAATGCCAAAACGTTCCCTACATTCAAATAGCCCTCTTAAGTAACTAAGTAACATACAAAAAATTAGAGCCTCCTAATCTTGTCGTTATCCTTAGTCACTGTCACCTATTTAGTTTCCAATTCCTTCCCGGTTACTGAATAGCCGATTGTCGTCGTTTAAAGTTCAAAGAAGACTAATAATAGACTATAAGTGCCAACTTTGTTTGCTGCTTGAAAAGATAACAAAGAAATTGATAACGAAGCCCCTATAAGTTAACTGTGGTTTTTAGTAATATTCGACTAAAAAATGAAGACAAAGTAAAGCAACTTAAAGGAATTCTGACAATCTCAAATCTAAGGTTCAAATGGTTCAAATGGGTCTGAGCACTATGGGATTTAACATCTGAGGTCATCAGTCCCCTAGACGTAGAACTACTTAAACCTAACTAACCTAGAGGACATCAAACACATCCATGCCCGAGGCATGATTCGAACCTGCGACCGTAGCAGCAGCGCGGTTCCGGACTGCAGCGCCTAGAACCGCTTGGCCATAAAGGCCAGCCAAATCTAAGGAAAGTATAAGTTATGTTTATATGATTTATCTCTGTGTCTATTGAAATAATGCTGTTGTGTCCCGGCTTGATTTGTACTCTGGCGTTGCCAGTCTGTTGAAAGCTAACAGTTGCTTATTCAAGTCAGTAAATTTTCATAGTAATTACAATCCATTCAAAGTAATTAGCCTGCAATAGCTAGGAAAGTAAGTAAAAATTAATCCGAGGTTACCTAAACTACTGTCGTGACAAAAGAACTACTTCCAGTCAATTGTTTACTTTTCAATAATGAGTTTAAATATCTTTTACAAATTAACATATCTTAAAATTAACGATATGAGACAATTGCTTTTTTTGTCCATTATTATTTCGTAATGTGTTCTGTTGTCAGAAATGTGTATCAACCTTCTGTTGTCACAAGTACAGTCAAATAGTTACATATTCTTTGCTGTCAGCATAATCACTTATACTGAAAAGACAGTGCCCAGCTGGACTGTCGGCTGTCTTAAGTAATTTCTTTATTATTTTAATTAGATTTGTCGTGGACTCTCCGAGTCATGTGGTATCTCTTGTTGGTTTGTACTTCATTTGACTGATGGCACTGTTTTAAGTAGTAAGCAAAATCCGTGTAAGTAGTAAGTGATGGAGTAGAGAAGGTTGCTCATTAGAGTAACTTAATGTAAGCTTCTCTCCAGTTTTCTTTTTTTTTTTTTTTCACGATAGCCTTGTTCATTAGGCACACGCATTAACCAATTGGTAAGGGGCAGGAGGGGGGGGGGGGGGGAAGGTTACAAACGACGCAGCAGATTTCCTTCCTTATCCTTCTCCACCCGAGCCTATAATGTAATGACTTCGACGGCGATGGAACGTTAAACTTTGAACTTCCTTCCTTCTGGTGCTCCTCGGGATAGATCTTTCGGTTTTGTATCTTTTTAACAAAATCGTGCGTCAGATGTTTGAGATTAACATGGAACTAATTCTGTAATCATTCCAATATCTTGTTCAGGAAATGCACTATCATATGGGTCATGTAATTTACGGATGACGTCTGTCCGCATAAAGGACACGCCTCACCAAACGGTTGTCGTGCAGAGAATGGAGACAAATGACACCCGAGCCCTTATCTGACACGTCTCAAGATATATCACGGCGTTGCGACATCCTTCGTCTCAATCAGCTCGACATTTTCCGCAGCTTTCATAAAGAATGGAGAACATGTACGCTTCTCATAGATTTTATCGATAACGAGCCGCCAAATGATTTTGCGAGGAAACGATAAGTCGTAACCAGTACCGCGAAACAACAGATAGTTTCACCACGACACGTTACACTCATTTATGTATCTTTCACCGTTTGCTACATGTATTCTTTGAATTCTGATATGAGCTATGTACAATTTGTCACATTGATCTTTCGTGGTATAAGCTATGATAACGAATGAAACAGACTAAGCTACTGCTGATAAGTTGACACGGAACGAATTCAGTACAACATCTTGCTTAAGTACTATCTTATTATTAATCTAACGCATTCTTTATTGAAGAAAATCGAGGTAACGTTGTTGTTGGTGGTGTTGTCGTCTTTAGTTCCGTTACTGGTTTGATGCAGTTCTCAACGCAACGGTATCACATGCAAGCCTTGCCGTCTCTTCATTTTGCAGAGATTTAGGAACCAGGTTTTAAATTGTAAGGTATTTCCTGGAACAGATGTGGACTCTGACCACAATTTATTGGTTATGAACTGTACATTGAAACTGAAGAAACTGTAACAAGATGGGAATTTAATGAGGTGGGACCTGGATAAACTGAAAGAACCAGAAGCTGTAGAAAATTTCAGAGGATGCGTTAGGGAACGATTGACGAGAACAGGGAGAATAAATACAGTAGTAGAAGAATGGGTAGCTTTGAGCGATGAAATAATGAAGGCAGTAGAGGACCAAGTAGGTAAAAAGAAGAGGGTAATGCAAGAAATGTTGAGTTTAATTGATGAAAGGAGAAAATATAAAAATGCAGCAAATGAAGCAAGCGAAAAGGAATATGAACGTTTCAGAAATGATATGAACAGGAAGCGCAAAATGGCTAAGCAGGAATGGCTAGAGGACAAATGTAAGGATGTAGAAGCATATATCATTAGAGGTAAGGTAGATGCCGCCTACAGGAAAATTAAAGAGACCTTTGGAGAAAAGAGAACCACCTGTATGAATATCAAGAGCTCAGATGGAAAACCAGTCCTAAGCAAATAAGGGAAAGCAGAAAGTTGGAAATTTGTGGCAAGGTCTTATGGGAACAAGCTGCTGAGGTCATCGGTCCCTAAGCCTACACGCTACTTAATCTAACTCAAACTAACTTAGGCTATTGACAACACACACACATGCCCGAGGGGGAACTCGAACCTCCGACGGGGGGAGCCGCACGGACCGTGACAAGGCGCCTAAGAGAACGCGGCGCATAAAGTTGGAAGGATTACATAGAGGGCTCGTACAAGGGCATTGTACTTGAGGGTAATATTATGGAAATCGAAGAGGACGCAGATGAAGATGCGATGGGAGACATGATACTGCATGAAGAATTTTACAGAGCACAGAAAGACCTAAGTCGAAACAAGACCCGGGGGTAGACAATATTCCGTTAGAACTACTGATAGCCTTGGGAGAGCCAGTCATGACAAAACTCTTCCATCTGGTGAGCAACATGTATGAGACTGGCGAAATCCCCTCAGACTTCAAGAAGAATATAATAATTCCAATTCTAAGGAAAGCCAGTGCTGACAGATGTCAAAATTACCAAACTACCACGGTTGCAAAATACAAACAAGAATTTTTTACAGACGAGGGGAAAAACTGGTAGAAGCCGACCTCGGTGAAGATCAGTTTGGATTCCACAGAAATGTTGGAACACGCGAGGCGATACTGACTCTACGACTTATCTTAGAAGATAGATTAAAGAAAGGCAAACCTACGTTTATAGCATTTGCAGACTTAAAGAAAGCTTTTGACAGTGTTGACTGGAATACGCGCTTTCAAATTCTGTTGGTGGCAGAGGTAAAATACAGGGATCGAAAGGCTATTTACAATTTGTACAGAAACCAGATTACAATTTGTACAGAAACCAGATGGGAGTTACAAGAGTCGAGGGACACGAAAGGGAAGCAGTGGTTGAAAAGGCATTGATACAGGGCTGTAGCCTACCCCCGATGTTATTCAATCTATATAGTGAGCAAGCGGTAAAGGAAACAAAAGAAAAATTTGGAGTAGGAATTAAAATGCAGGGAGAAAATAAAAACCTTGAGATTTGCCGATGAAATTGTAATTCTGTCAGAGACTGTAGCGGACTTGGAAGAGCAGTTCAAAGGAATAAACAGTGTGTAGAAAGGAGGATATAAGATCAACATCAACTAAAGCAAACCGCGGATACTGGAATGTAGTCGAATTAAATCAGGTGATGCTGAGGGAATTAGATTAGGAAATGAGACACTTAAAGTAGTAAATGAGTTTTGCTATTTGGGCAGAAAATAAATGAGGAAGATGGAAGTATAGAGGATATAAAATGTAGACCGAGGATGGCGAGGAAAGCATTTCTAAAAAAGAGAAATTTGTTATCATCGTTTATAGATTTAAGTGTCAGGAAGTCATTTCTGAAAGTGTTTGCATGGAGTGTAGCCATGTATGGAAGTGAAACATGGACGATAAACAGTTGAGACAAGAAGAGAATAGATGCTTTTGAAATATGGTGCTACACAAGAATGCTGAAGATTAGATGGGTAGATCAAGTGACTAATGAGGGGGTACTGAATAGAATTGGGGAGAAGAGGAATTTGTGGCACAACTAGACTAGAAGAAGGGATCGGTTGGTAGGACACTTTCTGACACATCAAGGAGTCACGAATTTAGTATTGGAAGGCAGCGTGGAGGGTAAAAATCGTAGAGGGAGACAAAGAGATAATTACACTTAGCAGATTCAAAAGGATGTAGGTTGCAGTGTTTTTTCCTTATTGAGTATAGATCCCCCCCCTCCATCCCTCCTCCCCCGAAGGGTTACAGTAGTTACTCGGAGATGAAGAGGCTTTCACAGGATAGAGTACAATCGAGAGCTGCATCAAAGCAGTTTTTGGACTGAGGACCACAACAACAACAATCTACTCGTATTTGAATCTGCTTACTTCTTTAGTCAATGGTTATAAGTAAACTTTAGCTACTTGAGTCAATGTGGGCAGAAAACTACTTACCGTTTGGGTGCCCAGATTTATAGGAACGATGTCTGTGGGCTGCAGGATACGCGTTTTTTAGTAGTGTTAGTATCATGACTTGCTGCTAGGTGCCGTTACTGGTACGGCAACATACGGTTGAAACGCAAGCATCAGTGTGCGTTATACACTCCTGGAAATTGAAATAAGAACACCGTGAATTCATTGTCCCAGGAAGGGGAAACTTTATTGACACATTCCTGGGGTCAGATACATCACATGATCACACTGACAGAACCACAGGCACATAGACACAGGCAACAGAGCATGCACAGTGTCGGCACTAGTACAGTGTATATCCACCTTTCGCAGCAATGCAGGCTGCTATTCTCCCATGGAGACGATCGTAGAGATGCTGGATGTAGTCCTGTGGAACGGCTTGCCATGCCATTTCCACCTGGCGCCTCAGTTGGACCAGCGTTCGTGCTGGACGTGCAGACCGCGTGAGACGACGCTTCATCCAGTCCCAAACATGCTCAATGGGGGACAGATCCGGAGATCTTGATGGCCAGGGTAGTTGACTTACACCTTCTAGAGCACGTTGGGTGGCACGGGATACATGCGGACGTGCATTGTCCTGTTGGAACAGCAAGTTCCCTTGCCGGTCTAGGAATGGTAGAACGATGGGTTCGATGACGGTTTGGATGTACCGTGCACTATTCAGTGTCCCCTCGACGATCACCAGTGGTGTACGGCCAGTGTAGGAGATCGCTCCCCACACCATGATGCCGGGTGTTGGCCCTGTGTGCCTCGGTCATATGCAGTCCTGATTGTGGCGCTCACCTGCACGGCGCCAAACACGCATACGACCATCATTGGCACCAAGGCAGAAGCGACTCTCATCGCTGAAGACTACACGTCTCCATTCGTCCCTCGATTCACGCCTGTCGCGACACCACTGGAGGCGGGCTGCACGATGTTGGGGCGTGAGCGGAAGACGGCCTAACGGTGTGCGGGACCGTAGCCCAGGTTCATGGAGACGGTTGCGAATGGTCCTCGCCGATACCCCAGGAGCAACAGTGTCCCTAATTTGCTGGGAAGTGGCGGTGCGGTCCCCTACGGCACTGCGTAGGATCCTACGGTCTTGGCGTGCATCCGTGCGTCGCTGCGGTCCGGTCCCAGGTCGACGGGCACGTGCACCTTCCGCCGACCACTGGCGACAACATCGATGTGCTGTGGAGACCTCACGCCCCACGTGTTGAGCAATTCGGCGGTACGTCCACACGGCCTCCCGCATGCCCACTATACGCCCTCGCTCAAAGTCCGTCAACTGCACATACGTTTCACGTCCACGCTGCCGCGGCATGCTACCAGTGTTAAAGACTGCGATGGAGCTCCGTATGCCACGGCAAACTGGCTGACACTGACGGCGGCGGTGCACAAATGCTGCGCAGCTAGCGCCATTCGACGGCCAACACCGCGGTTCCTGGTGTGTCCGCTGTGCCGTGCGTGTGATCATTGCTTGTACAGCCCTCTCGCAGTGTCCGGAGCAAGTATGGTGGGTCTGACACACCGGTGTCAATGTGTTCTTTTTTCCATCTCCAGGAGTGTAGTTGCCGATAGTCAACAGTATCTGGACGAGGTGAGCAGGGCGTTACTTGTAAAGCAGTTTTATCCAAACAACAGCACCAGTGCTGCTGCACTTCGCAAGCATCGACTCATTAAAGGAAGGAGTGGTCTTCTTTCCACACCTGGGTTGAAGAACATGGTTCGAAAGTCCCAATTAACGGGCGATATGGGAGTTACTCATGGGAGAAGCCGACAGCGATTTGCGTCACAAACTGTTGAAGAAGTTACTGTTGGCATGGCTGAGAATGCTGGATGCAATGTGCAATCTTCAAAAGCGCACGAGTTGTTTCACGACAGCTGAACATTCCATGGTCCACCGTTCGAAAAGTGCTGCGAACAGTTGTGCAATAGTATCTCTACTGCGGCTCCAGACTGTCGTAATGCATGCTCAAATTCAGCAACGTTTGTAACCTGGAACGTGAATCTGGAACGCAGTTAACAAATGTGACCCTCTCGTGTGGAAATTATAATGTATTTCTTTCAATGGCTTATTCCTTATTTGTCTTCCGCGCTTCCTTAATAATGTTTCCACGAAGTTTCTTTGCCCTAACATCACTCGTTTTTCATGGGGGCCCTTTCTCAAGTAGCGAAATTTTAATTACAACCACCCTATAAATAGCTCTTCTTCATCGTCTGATAACCGCCCCCCCCCCCCCCCCCCTCTCCGCACATCCCTCAGACTTAGTTATAAGTTGGCACAGTGGATAGGCCTTGAAAAACTGAACACAGATCAATCGAGAAAACAGGAAGAAGTTGTGTGGAACTATGAAAAAAATATGCAAAATATACAAACTGTGTAGTCTATGTGCAACATAGGCAACATCAAGGACACTCTGAACTCAGGAGCGCCGTGGTCCCGTGGTTAGCGTGAGCAGCTGCGGACCCAGAGGTTCTTGGTTCAAGTCTTCCCTCGAGTGAAAAGTTTATTTTCGCAAAGTTATGATCTGTTCGTTCGTTCATTGACGTTTCTGTTCACTGTAATAAGTTTAGTGTCTGTGTTTTGCGACCGCACCGCAAAACCGTGCGATTATTAGACGAAAGGACGTGCCTCTCCAGTGGGAATCGAAAACATTTGATCGCAAGGTCATAGTTCAACCGATTCCTCCACAGGAAAACACGTCTGATATATTCTATACGACACTGGTAATGGCATGTGCGTCACATGACAGGAATAAGTTGTCGACCCACCTAACTTGTACACTTGGCGAATGGGTTTTACCTTCTCCCGATTTAGGTTTTCTTGTGGATGTGATAATCACTCCCAAAAAAGTGATGAAAACATAAGAGTGTGTCAAATAAACTGCAACAAATGAATGCAACAGTTTCACAGTCGCACAGTTTTCCCTGTGCTCTGTCAAAACATATTTTTAACGGTTTTTAACGTTTTCAAATTTTTCCTTGTGTAGACTGTCAAATCTTGCATATGTCCAAGCAAATCTGAACATGTCCTGGAATTTTGGAGAGCGAAGTTGATTATGTGTGTGCCTGAACTTTGATAATTGTCTGAAAATAAAAAATTAAACTTTCACTCGAGGGAAGACTTTAATTAAGGACCTCTCACTCCGCAGCTGTTCACGCTAACCACGGGACCACGGCGCTCCTGAGCTCAGAGTGTCCTTGATGTTGCCTATCTTAGGCATGGACTACTCAGTTTGTATATTTTGCTTATTTTTTTTCATAGTTCCACACAACGTCTTCCTGTTTTCTCGATTGATCTGTGTTCAGTTTTTCAAGGCCTATCCACTGTGCCAAGTTATAACTAAATCTGAGGGGGGTGCGATGGGGAGGTTCCATTGTCAGTACCTTTTTAACTGAGAACAGCTATTGTTCGTCGAACCCAGAAACTCATGCAATTACAGGCACATCATTTGACTTCTAAATCACAATTAACAGTTTTTAAAGGTATCGCTTGTCAGCGATTCTGCTGTTTCGAGATGGGTACTGTTACTTCATACCTATAGCTGCTTCTCTAGGACCGTCCGTATGGGGGAGAGAGGGGGGGGGGAGGGTAGGCAGGGTGAGGCTCAAGCTGTTCCCCTCTCTCCCATTCCCCCGTCTAACCGTCAGCATAGACAAGTTTTTTTATGGCACTGTAACACAAATAAAACATAATCCACGCAGATGCTGAAACGACTGTACTTCATTCACCCCAGCTGAAGCGCAGTACATTGCTGATCAAATACACTACTGGCCATTAAAATTGCTACACCAAGAAGAAATAGAAGAAATGTAGATGATAAACGGGTATTCATTGGACAAATATATTATGACATGTGATTACATTTTCACGCAATTTGGGTGCATAGATCCTGAGAAATCAGTACCCAGAACAACCACCTATGGCCGTGATAACGGCCTTGATACGCCTGGGCATTGAGTCAAACAGAGCTTGGATGGCGTGTACAGGAACGATGCCCATGCAACTTCACGATACCACAGTTCATCAAGAGTAGTGACTGGAGTATTGTGACGAGCCAGTTGCTCGGCCACTATTGACAAGACGTTTTCATTTGGTGAGAGATCTGGAGAATGTGCTGGCCAGGGCACCAGTCGAACATTTTCTGTATCCCGAAAGGCCCATACAGGACCTGCAACATGCGGTCGTGGATTATCTTGCTGAAATGTAGGGTTTCGCAGGGATCGAATGAAGGATAGAGCCACGGGTCGTAACACATCTGAAATGTAACGCCCACTGTTCAAAGTGCCGTCAATGCGAACAAGAGGTTACCGAGGTGTGTAACTAATGGCACCCCATACCATCACGCCGGGTGATACGCCAGTATGGCGATGACGAATACACCCTTCCAATGTGCGTTCAAAGCGATAGCGCCAAACACGGATGCGACCATAATGATGCTGTAAACGGAACCTGGATTCATCCGAAAAAATGACGTTTTGCCATTCGTGCACCCAGGTTCGTCGTTGAGTACACCATCGCAGGCGTTCCTGTCTGTGATGCAGCGTCAAGGGTAACCGCAGCCATGGTCTCCGAGCTGATAGTCCATGCTGCTGCAAACGTCGTAGAACTGTTCGTGCAGATGGTTGTTGCCTTGCAAACGTTCCCATCTGTTGACTCGTGGATCGAGACGTGGCTGCACGATCCGTTACAGCCATGCGGATAAGATGCCTGTCATTTCGACTGCTAGTGATACGAGGCCGTTGGGATCCAGCACGGTGTTCCGTATTACCCTCCTGAACCCACCGATTCCATATTCTGTTAACAGTCATTGGATCTGGACCAACGCGAGCAGCAATGTCGCGATACGATAAACTACAATCGCGATGGACTGCAATCCGACCTTTATCAAAGTCGGAAACGTGATGATACACATTTCTCCTCCTTACACGAGGCATCACATCAACGTTTCACCAGGCAACGCCGGTCAACTGCTGTTTGTGTATGAGAAATCGGTTGGAAACTTTCCTCATGTCAGCACGTTGTAGGTGTCGCCACCAGCACCAACCTTGTGTGAATGCTCTGAAAAGCTAATCATTTGCATATCACACTATCGTCTTCCTGTCGATCAAATTTCGCGTCTGTAGCACGTCGTATTCGTGGTGCAGCAATTTTAATGGCCAGTAGTGTAGCTATCTTGACGAAGAATTTCACAGCATAGAGATGCGTAATCTTGCGCCATGCAGGCACGAATAAACCGAGTAACCTCGATTTTAAGTGCATTTTACATAATTTGTTACCAGATCTAGGAAATAGTTATATCATCAAATTTACCTACTCGAGAACTGCAACAGCAACGCGGACGAGCATCCAAATGATGGTCCATTACACCCACGGAATGAGGCAGACAAGCAGGGCCAAGCCTAGTCAGCAGAAGAAGAAGACAACAGCTCTTCCTCGGCGTGTCACTTCATTACTCGAGTATTAAATTGTTTGCGAAATTAATTTTACTGGGCGATATTTAATTTGTCAAGAGGAATGCCGCCAAAGCGTTTGAAGGTGTAACAACGACATACATAAAAATTGTTTTTAACAAAAGCAGATATCAGATAGTTTCAGCTGCACCATACAAACGAAATGAAAACTCATTTTCAGTAAAAAACAGACCTTAAACGACTAGAGATGGGACGTTCGTATTCACAGGGCATGTACATTATTATGTTCTGCAGAAATGATTAGCATTTCAGTCACCTCGGTACAGCAAGTGTCCTGTTGCCTAGTCGGAACAGGGTATGTCATGGGCCCTACGTTCCATAAGTGATGGCACCGCGGCGTGTAAGGCGCGAATGGTGTCCTGTGGTGTAGCCGTGCATGCTGCATTCACCTGGTTCCAAAGTTCACCCGTGGTGGTTGGCATTGGGTCACAGCAATGCAACCGTCGTTTCACTATATCCCACACATTTTCGATTGGGGAGAAGTCTGGTGATCTGGCTAACAAAGGCAAAAAGCTGACATCCTGTGACACAAAGAAGGCTCGTATTCGTGCAGCAACATGTGGCCATACATTGGGTTGCTGAGAAATGACATCTGGGGTGCTGTGCAGAAAGGCTATGGCTACAGGTCACAGGATATCATTCACGTCGGTCACACTGGTCACAGTGACCTGTTCACGCTCCAGTTGTGAATTTTGGTTGTACCCAGTAGCACCCCCCCCCCCCCCCCCCCCATCATAAGGCCTCCAGTTGTCGCTGTATGCCTTGTGCGAATGCGATCACTGTTATTCTGCTCCTCCAGTATGCAGCGAACCAAAATGCGTCCATAATTTTCAAACAAACAGAACCTGGATTCGTCCGAAAACACTATCTGACGCCATTCCTGTTCCCAGCGACGTCGCTTCACACACCATGGCCGTCTAGCATGTTTCTGCACATTCGTCAAAGGTAGGCGGAGAAGTGGACGACGCGCACATAACCCATGCCGTAATAAACGGCAACGGACTGTCACCTCTGATAGTGTGCGATGTGTTCCAATGTTCCACTGTTGCACCAGAGCCGAGGAGGACGCAGATCTGTCCTGCAGTGCCATTCGGATGAAGTGTCGATCTTCTCTTGGGGGTGGTCTGGGTGGTGCGACCTGACTTACCTCGTCGTGTTCTACGGCCTTCCGTGAACCATTCGGCACACTCCCGTTGCACTGCCGAAAAACTTCGTGCCACACCAGCAGCAATTTCCTGGATGGATGCATATTCTCTCATGCCAATAATGCAACCACTTTCAAACTCGCTGATTTGACGGTACGGTTCGCGCATACGTCTGCGAGGCATACTGCACGTCTGTTCAAGTCGCACTGGTCCATTACCTTCGGCTTATAACGACAAGTGTGCAATCCTAAATCATCGATAGCACACCGGACAGCGTACCGCTACGAAACGGCATCAAGAAAGCGCTGACCCGCGTACTAATGGAAAGAGAGGGCAGCGCTACACCTCCAGGAAGATAGAGTTCATCGCCTCTTGTCGCAGAATTCGAGAGCATCAGTACTGAGCAATAGGAATGCGACGCTTAGCCTGCATTCTACGAGTAGTAATAGCGTGTAAAAGCAATTGAGTGCAGGAGGTACAGGAAGTACATCAATCCCCCTCAAACGGGAATTTAAGTTATGTTTCTTTCCTTTTTAGAAATAAAATGTTCTGTTAATGTCCAGATCATTTTGGATTCCTGCCACCGGCCATCGCAACTTCTCTCCTTCCTTGTTTGTGTCGGTGTTCACTCCCACAGCAGCCGACACAACAACGAAAGCGGCAGGCACTTTTTCCCAGTAGGTGGTATTGCGCCGCGAGATCGATGTTGACCTTGAACCTGCGGGCCGTCGTGTTTCAAATGCTAATCATTTCTGCAGAACATACTAATGTACATGTCCTTCAATATGAACGTCCTATCCCTAGCGTTGAAGGTGATTTTTTTTTTTCCATGGAAGAATTTCGTCACCCACAAAGTAGGTAGTTAGCGACTCTCATTCGACCATATCTTGAATATTACTCTTTCGCATGGGACACGGGTAGGGTTAATAGAGGACATGAAGAAAATCCAAAGCAGAGCGGCTGTTTTCTTCGCAGGTTTGTTTAGCAAACTAGTTAGCGTCACGGAGACGCACGTCGAACCCAAGTGGCAGATGCAGCAAGAGTAGCCTTATCCGGCTTGTTGAGGTTACTTATTTTACTTTAGAGGGCGTTTCCACTTGACGTGTACCCCGACAGTCTCCTTCCGATAGACATCTCCTTCACATACCTTTGGCTACGGTTCCACTCTGTGTTGCCCTCGGCAACCGTCTGTTCCTGCTCCCTGGAGACTAGTTGCCATCGTTGTTCTTCCATCCGCCTGACGTGTACCTCCACCTCAGTGTTTGAACATCAACCCTATCGGTGAGTGGTTCCACCGCATCCATCTCCATCCATTCTTACATGTTCACTCCTCAGTCGATCCAAGAAAGTGGCTCTCATTCTCAGCCGTAACCCATCCATTTCGACAGCCTCGATTTTCTCAATTTGTCTCTAGTTCAGTGTTCAACACCCTGAGCCATACGTCAGAATGCTTTCAACCACAGCACGTCGCTCTACTTTCTTTGTTTCTTGTTCGCCTGGATATGACCCGACTCCGAAAGATACCATTTAACGATCTAATAGCCACTCACGCTCAGCTTATCCTATGGGATACTTCCACGTCATCCGGCCCAGTCTTATCGACTAGTGAACCCAGTTACTTGAACACTTCCACGTTTCTAACATGGCTAAACTCAAAATCTGAAACCTGACCGTTCCCCCTTATAACAACAAGATATTCTGTATTATCCATGTTCACAGTTAGTCTCTGTTGTTTATAAGTATCCACTAATCTTCTCAATTGATACTTGGCATCATCCTTATCCAGAGGCGTAAGTACTTGGTCGTCGGCAAACTGCAAAGAATGTAAACTTTGATGCTGTATTGTCACACCCAAACTTGGGCACTGTTTATTCCAGTAACTCAGAACAACTTCTAAATACAACTTAAACAACGTTGATGACAGAACATCCTTATCTTAATCCTTTACTTGTTTTAAAACTTTCCGATATCTTACAATCAACCTTCATAACTGCCTCCACTGATGATACATCCTTTCCACAAATTCTACTAATGCACCATCCACTCGAACTTTTTCCAGTGCTATTCATTGTAACCTTCTTGGCACAGAACCATAGTCATTTTCTAAGACAACAAACACCAAATGGAGATATCGATGCCTTGCGATCATTTTCTGACACATCTGGTGTGCAGAAAGGATGTTTTCCCAGCGGCGAAACCCGACTGTTCCTGCGATACAACAGCATGCGCAATCTTTTCCAGTCTGTTCTTTACTTCTTTAAAGCGAAAATTCTGAGACTATACGCTCGACGAAGGTTGGTGCAACGTATTACTTCTTCACACGAATATTTCGCGAAATGACGATAATGGTAATATCGAAAAAATCGACATCTTACGAATATTTACTGACAGTCATTCAACCTGCCCAGCATTGTCTCTTTGAACAGGAAAAAGTAAGGCGCTATTGGTACTCACAGTAGCTTCCGCCACGTACTTGAAGGTGGCGTGCGAAGTATAGTTGCAGAACAAGAAAATCGTATTTAATTTAAAGTTTCACTTCGTATGATTTCATTTCGTAACCGGTCGTTTCTTGGTCCGTGTATCTGTATCTGAAGTCTTATCGCTGGATGCTGTAATCAGGGGCCATCTTATTTTTCTCTTGCAGATGTACGTTAATTTGCTTTTATCAAAGGTCAAGATGAAGGTCAAGATGCTCTTCTCGTTGCTACAATAACATGATTATTTTAATGTTTCAGTTTTTTAGGAGACTTCCGTAAAAGCTTTATTTTAGATAACCGGTGTCAGTGCAACTAAGTTACCATCTTCAGATCTGTAATAACACCACAAGAACTGCTACATACTATTACACAACATAATGCAACATTAACCCATGGAACAACTTGACAACATATCTTCATAAAGGTTATTACAAACATCTTATGCCAACTACACACAAAACCTTGCCATTGAATTTCGAAACATACAGAGTGCGTTACATAAGTAATGCGGCCAATTTTTTTTCTGACGCAACAGTACACCACAGCGTGTTGTAACCGGCTGGGCTAAGTGGAGGGGGGTGTTAGCTTCAAAAACGTTCTTTGTCTCTTTCGGCTGCGAGCTGCCGCAGAGTCAGGACGTGTGTTTCCGTCAAACTCGTTTTGAATTTATGGAACACGGCACAATGGATCATTCTGTAAAGCAACAGTACGCTATCAAATTTTGCATTAAACGTGAGAAGTCGGCCACCGAAACGTTTCCATTACTTCAGCATGCCTTTGGGAATGATTGCTTGTCGAAATCACAGGTTTTCCGGTGGCACAAGTCGTTCATGGAGGGCCGAGAGGAGATCACCGACGAACCTCGCAGTGGACCGCCATCAACCGCACGAGTCGACGAAAATGTGACGCGTGTGCGCGATTGCTTGAACTCTAACAGACGGTTGAGCCTTCAATTGATAGCACAAATTCTAAACATATCAAAAACAACCGTTTTCTGCATTGCGACTGAAGATTTGAACATGAGAAATGTGTGTGCCAAACTCGTTCCAATGTGTTGACCGACGAACACAAGCATAGGCGGGTGCTTCGGTGCGGAGAAATGTTGGAAATGTGTGAAAATGATCCTCATTTTTTAAACTCAGTTATCGCTGGTGATGAGTCGTGGATTTTTGAGTACGACCCTGAGATAAAAAGGCAGAGTTCGGAGTGGCGCACCCCATCGTCGCCCCATCCCAAGAAGGCACGCATGAGCAAGTCCAGGGTCAAAATCATGCTCATTGTCTTCTTTGACGTCAGAGGCATTGTCCACCACGAATTCGTACCTACCGGGACTACAGTGAACTCAGCTTTCTACTTGGAAGTGCTCAAAAGACTGAAAAGGAGGGTCTCGCGCTACCGAAGCGACGTCAAGGGCACGTGGAAAGTTCACCACGACAATACGCCGAGTCACAGCGCCTTCATTGTCAGCGATTTCCTGGCCAGGACCAATACCCCACTGGTTCCCCACCCTCCCTACAGTCCTGACCTGGCTCCCACTGATTTTTTTGTTTCCTTGGTTAAAAGAAGTCATGAAAGGAAAACACTGGGACACTATTGAAAGCATCCAGGCGCATGTTACATCAGCTCTAATGGACATTCCGGAAAAGGCTTTCCACGATGCCTTCCAGGCATGGAAACACCGCTTCCAAAAGTTTATCTACGCAAGAGGGTGCTATTTTGAAAATTATTGATTATTGGTATGAATATATTCAATAAATATTTTTTTATGAATTTGGTCGCATTACTTACGGAACGCACCTTGTAAAAAATAAAATGAACGATACATAGGCACGGCTAATTTAAAATTACTTTGTACATCATAAATCGCCAAAACATCGTGCCCATAACATAACACGTCATGCCTACAAGGGTGACACAAGACTGTCAATAGCCAAAGCATGAGATGAACTGACCACAAGCACAGCAGGTGTCCCTGCAGTGCATAGGTACTATCAGCGAAAGTTAAGTATGTAATTTAAAAATAACGATGATACCAAATACACGTACATAAAAAATCTGAAATGCTTATAAAATATTTTTGATGATTTATTCATGACAGAATACTGCAAAGAATCCCTAAACACCATATTTACGATACTTGCGTTATATCATTACAAAACTGCAAGCGTCTTTTTTTGACAGTACCGCTAACTAAGCGTCAAACATAGTTACAAAAAAATATATATTTTAAAAAAAAGTTAGTCGGTATGCTAAAAAGTTTTAGTAAATTATTCAAATAAAAATACAGTGGTGTTCAACCAAATGTCTGAAGCTAGCGCAATCAATCTGAAAATTATACCATTATAGCGCAACACAACATATTTAGTGCACCAAAAAGTTAGGCGATGTGATGGCGTATGGCAGGGCCATGAATACCATGTAGGATACCAACGTAAAACCCTCAAAAACAATTACAGCCCGCGTTTTAGATTTAGTACATGGATGTCTGCAGCCAAAGAATACTCAACACGAGAAACCAAAACGCAATCCTGACATACAAACTACGAAAGCTCGTTCATTTCGTTATATTAATATAAGTTACGGACTAATATATAACTTAATGCCTAGGAATTTAATATTGTAGCCAACCGCCTATCTTCATACATTAACCAACAAAAAGGCTATTTGGATGGAAAGATGAATAACCCATAGGATACGCCACACATCCGGCAAAAGCCAACATAACTAACAAAAGAATGCTTACAGGCTTCCTTTAATAAATCGTTTCATTACACCACCGTCGACGGAGGTCTACGCGCAGCAGCAAACATTTGAAAGTACTGAAGAACTAACCACACTAGATACCTAGTACCTGTACGCAACAGGATAATACCATTTTCTGTCTGAAGAGTAGAAGACCATATCTTTGCTAGGTATCTATGTATGAAATATATCATCAGTTATGCGACACATTATACCGCTATGTAGATCGCAGTCTATGTTCAAACTACTGTGCAAAAAAACTACTGAAGGAGTGTTAGCAAATCATGAAACAGCCAACTGCCTCAACGACAGCGAATGTTACCATCTACACAACGATTAAATAGGATATAAAGATAAATTCAGTAATCTTTCGTTTATATACCAGCGAAGCTCAAGGCCTACGTTCCCCAACGTAAAATTGGAACTATTACAGAACAGGCAAATTGAATCTAAGACGCAACGACAAACTAGCATTTGTATGTTATAGTCCTCTATCTAAAAGATATAAAGGTATAACGTTATAAAGTAGACCGTCATATGCACACGAACGGAGCTCGAAGTCTGTGTCAAACCATTGTCCAAAAATTCCTGAAGAATTAAAGGTTAGGATCTGAAACCTGTCCACTTACTAACAACTGAATGCCATCCTCTATCTAAAGAATAGGCGGCTAAATCTTCGCTAGATGTCTACATATGAAATATATCAACACTTACACGATATGTACACCACAACGTGTCCCGAGGTCTACGTTTAAACAACATTAGACACCAAGCACCCGTATGCGAAAGGGTAATACCATCCCCCACTTGAAGTGTAGGCAGCCAAAGCTTTGCTGGATATCTACGTATGAAATATATCGTACTTCATTATTATTGTAAAAAAATGGTTCAAATGGCTCTGAGCACTATGCGACTTAACTTCTGTGGTCATCAGTCGCCTAGAACTTAGAACTAATTAAACCTAACCAACCTAAGGACATCACACACATCCATGCCCGAGGCAGGATTCGAACCTGCGACCATAGCGGTCGCTCGGTTCCAGACTGTAGCGCCTAGAACCGCACGGCCACTCCGGCCGGCCTATTGTAAAACAAACACAGAAGGAGTAATAACGAAATAAGAGATACTCGACTGCATGGGAACAATCTGCGCTAGGAAATTACTCTCTATTCGATAATTGGAATTTATACAGCAATGCAGCTCGAGATTAACTTCCCACGACGTGAACGAAGTGACATGTCATAGAACAGATGCATTAAATATGAGATATTTGACAAGTTAAATTCTGTGTACAATCGGATATTACTGTCCACTAACTTAATGGTATAAAGAAGACAATTATGCACACAGCAGCGAAGCCAAAATTCTACGTCCAAACCATGATTCAATAAGTACTGAAGGTTAGGATGTGAACAATTTCCACTTCCTACAGACACATTGTAACCTCCCCACACGAAACAATTAAAATATTATTTGGTTAATCATTCTAATTTTTGTGTAACCTCACAAAAAAATTGGTTCCCATTTAATGTACCCACAAAATTCTTTTCTCATTTAATATAAGCTCGAAACAGAAAATTTCCTAAACCTCGTAATAAAAAGAAATTCGGTAACCTGGTAAAATTTGGACGACAGCAGTGCTGCGTCATGGCCCTGTAAGATCATTATGAATAAAAAACAAAAATTCTCACCTCGATCAAGTCACAACTATCTGCTCTTACAATAGCTCTTTTCCGACACAGCTCTGTGCAATGCTGGCCTATACATTTGTTATTTATGGAAGGAAGCAAATGATTTTTCTTTTGCAACAATCGGAATGATCATGCATTAAAAAAAATTGAATTCTTTAAATTGAAATGAATGCTTGTTAGAAATTAGACAAAGATTATTATTAGGACATTTTTAAAAGATTTACATGTGAGTTTACATAATGTTACTAGATATGCGCGAGGCTGCTTTTTTACCTTATACAATAATACTCAGGCTCCGGCATCGCTGCACCGCGACCGGCCCAGCCAACATGATACACCAGACAGGACTGACAAGCGCAGACAGGCGACTGCTCGCTAGCAACAACTTACTGCTACTGCCACACAGTTCGTACTGCAGTCAACACTGCTCTTTGGTCTCAGATTCTCTTATAGGTTACATATCGCAGGAAGCACATACCTCTTACAACATGTATGAGAATATTCCCTTCATCTATCCAAGAAATACGTTTCACTGGAATACTTAGAAATTACGTTAATGTATCGTTTATACAGCAACGTAGATCGAGGTCTACGTGAAGCAATATTAAATTAGAAGTTTCAGTTGTTATTGCTTTCCACAATAAGATGATTACGAGAGCAGAGTGCCCAAATATCCGTAACGCAGAAACTTGTAATCACTCATAATATGTATGCACATGGCGCGTATACACTCGTTTTCACTCTAGGCGTACTAGGCTGAAGAAAGGAGGAGATCTTTGCCTCAGTATTTCATTATATTCTACAAATATCTGTGAGAGTCTGAAGAGCCATTGTGATTCAAACTAACGACTAAGTACTTTTTAACCTTCTTGGAACCCTGTGCTCGTTAATTCCTTACAAGATAGGTGTTCATGAAAAGTTGCGAATTGGGAGTGGTTCTATATTTATAATCATCTGATGTTCTTGCTGTGGTCTTCACTCCGAAGACTTGCTTTCTCCATGCTACTCTATCCTGTGCAAGCTTCTTCATCTCTGAATAACTACTCCAACCTACATCCGTTTGAACATGCAAACTGTATTCGTGCCTAGGTCTCTCTAGATTTTTGCCCACCAAACCTCACTCCATTCCTAAATTGAAGACTCCTCCGTGCCTCAGGATCTGTACTGTGTGTTATGTCACAAATTTCTCTTGCGCTAGTATTAGTCCAACTAGAAGGAAATGGAAATTTTGTCAAAATTCGATGAAGGCACGGTTGGACGATGAAGTCGGGGCTGCTGGCAGAGTGTGGTAGTAGTCAACAGCCAACGGGCCAGGCAAGATAAACATGGCACTCGCGGGCGCAGAGCTAGGATGGCAGTATTGCACGCACAATTTGTATTGAGTGGAGCAACAATGAGGCAGAAAACTGCAGCGTTGCTTTAAGTTATTGCGATGTATGAGGTGGGGCACTAGGCCAGAGCCAAGAGTGGTGATTTGTAAGTAGCCGACATGCGGGAATTTATCCCTGCCATAATTTCTGTGTGTCTCTGACACTATGTCAGAAGCGAGGGAAAAACTGATATAAATAGACGGACAGTTTTAGCTTGGGATAGAGTGTGCCAGGTCAGTCGAGCGTCGGGATGCACCTGTGTTGATCTGCCCAGTCTGGCAGCAATGTTGTAAGTATTCTGCTTAAACTTGTATTCTGTTTTCTACTACATCCGTAATTTTTCCCGAGGGCATGGAGCTTTACTGTATGATTAAATAGAAGCTTTCGAAATGTTGTGCTACAGAATAATGCTGAAGATTAGATGGGTAGATCACATAACTAATGAGGAGGTACTGAATAGAATTGGGGAAAAGAGGAGTTTGTGGCACAACTTGACTAGAAGAAGGGATCGGTTGGTAGGACATGTTCTGGGACATCAAGGGATCACCAATTTAGTATTGGAGGGCAGCGTGGAGGGTAAAAATCGAAGAGGGAGACCAAGAGATGAATACACTAAGCAGATTCAGAAGGATGTAGGCTGCAGTAGGTACTGGGAGATGAAGAGGCTTGCACAGGATAGAGTAGCATGGAGAGCTGCATCAAACCAGTCTCAGGACTGAAGACCACAGCGCGGGATTAGCCGAGCGGTCTAGGGCGCTGCAGTCATGGACTGTGCGGCTGGTCCCGGCGGAGGTTCGAATCCTCGCTTGGGCATGGGTGTGTGTGTGTTTGTCCTCAGGATAATTTAGGTTAGTCCGCAGCTCGTGGTCGTGCGGTAGCGTTCTCGCTTCCCACGCCCGGGTTCCCGGGTTCGATTCCCGGCGAAGTCAGGGATTTTCTCTGCCTCGTGATGACTGGGTGTTGTGTGCTGTCCTTAGGTTAGTTAGGTTTAAGTAGGTCTAAGTTCTAGGGGACTGATGACCATAGCTGTTAAGTCCCATAGTGCTCAGAGCCATTTTGATAGTTTAGGTTAAGTAGTTTGTAAGCTTAGGGACTGATGACCTCAGCAGTTAAGTCCCATAAGATTTTACACACATTTGGAAATTTTTTTTTCTTTGAAGACCACAACAACAACAACATATATTTGTACGGGGTATATTCCGCCTCCGGGGACACAACACAGGGGTGGGGGGAACAGCAGCCTGAAACTTGGAGATTGCACGGTCTGCCTGAACGTCGGCAGAGACAGCAGTCTGCAGCGGGTCCAGGGGGGGTCTCAGTTCCACTCGAGTCTACGGGCCACGTTCACTTCCCACCTGGCATACCGGGGTCTGGACGAAGCGTACACTGTGGGAGGCACAGCAGTGCTGCAGCTGCGCCAGAGATGGCAGCGAATGTTGCCATCCGGCAAGCACCACTAGCGGCAAGTTGCAGCACAGCACCCAGGAGGGTGCGGGTTCAAGTCCAGTCCTGTCCTGGGAGCAGCGGCAGACCGAGGGCCACGGGTGACCAGTATACACACCTTCGTCCCATGGTCAGACAGAGCAGGCCAAACGGGGTGGAGGGCAGCGAGTACCAGGGACTGTAGCAGTCTCCGTATCGCGGGCAGGAGCGTGGCGCAAGTCGCAACACATCGGCGGGAGGTGACAGGGAGAGTACAGCCGACTTCCAGCGGGGCGGCCTTGATGACGGCAGCAGCGGCGTCGGCATACCAGGAGTCTGCTGAGCCAGCTCGACTCGCAGGACAACGCGCGGGTGGCACGCCGACACTATGCTTCACCTATCGAGTACTGTAAATTAGCTGAATAAAGGAATACTTCGGAATACCGCTGTACCACTCCGCACTGCCCCTTGACGCTCTTGAACTTGATCGGCCTCCTGACGAAATACAGCACGGTGGGTCCCGGTATCAGGTCTGCCATCTGGAGTCCCGGGTTCGACACACCGACCCCACAACATTTCCTTTTTCACCAGTTCTGTTCAGCATCTCGTTAGTTATTCGATTTAGGAGAACCCGGGATTGAATTTATTGCCGAGGCAGAACAGTCTCGGTGTTCTAATTTCGTCTAAAGGTCCTAGAGTGCACTCAGACTGACAAGTGTTTAGCAAACCACTGTCGGTTATGGTTTAGTAAGGTTGCTACTGTTGTCACACACCAGTTATTTAGTTTTCCCGTAAAAGTGAGCGAATTCGCTGTTCTATTCTAACTTACCGGACCGTTTTCAAGTAACGTAAGTGTGTCATAGATTTTTCTTTACAATCAAGGTTTAGTCTACCTAAAGCAGAATGTTCTTAACTGTCTTTGTATACAACGCAGTTTACGGTGATCACTAAAAATTTTCTCAACAGATTTGCGTTTGGGACAGCATGGTCTGCTGGTCTAGTCCGTTCCATCTCAGTCGTCTTTTATTTCTCATTTGACGCATTCTACCTCATGTTTTGTTCTCCTCGTTCGCAGAAGGTACTTCATTACGCACGGAAAACGGAGAGACAAAATTCACCCACGAAAAACATGCATCCATCAGTAACTCCACTGGGTCAAGCTTCGCTCCTTTTAGCCAGGTAAATGTTACACCATTATGCAGATTTACACCAGGAAAGAAACGAGTGACAAGAAAGCGAGGTAAACCTGTATTGTCACATCATCTCCATACATGAATGCGCTACAAGAAGCTGTCAAAAAAACCCTGGAAGCTAAAGAGGACAAAGCAAAGATCAGGCTGTTAGCTGAGAAGAAGAAAGTGAGAGGAAAAAGGTCTTCAGTAAAAGAAGAGAAAGACAAAAGAAAAAGGAATTGACTCTACAGTAAAAGAAACATCCGAAGGTGGCGAAGATGCTGCTTGTGTATATTGCAAGAAGTTGTACTCCATTTCAACTGAGGGTTGGATTGCATGTCAGAAGTGCAAGCAGTGGTCTCATAACTGGCGAAAATAGTGAGGACGATTAAGCTCATCTTATTTGTAAGATGTGTTACGGAGGCAGAAAGCCGGCCGCGGTGGCCGTGTGGTTCTAGGCACTTCAGTCCGGAACCGCGTGACTGCTACGGTCGCAGGTTCGAATCCTGCCTCGGGCATGGATGTGTGTGATGTCCTTAGGTTAGTTAGGTTTAAGTAGTTCTAAGTTCTAGGGGACTGCTGACCACAGCTGTTAAGTCCCAGAAAGCTCAGAGCCATTTGAACCATTCTTTAGTGGCAATTTGGACACAACAAACCACCTTTGTTTCGTATAATATACGACACGGCCTCCACGAAACCAGTTATAGTTTCAAGGCCTTTGCAGTACAGTAAATGAACTACCTTAACACACCAAATATACAATGGGCATTCAATAAGTGATACAACAAATTTATTTTTTTCTTCTAATTTCGGTTGAAAAATTGGAGAATTTGTTGTGGGACGTCGTGGAATATTCCCGCTTCAGCCCCTACAGTTTCAAGAAGTTTCGATTTGAGGCAGCGCTAAACGTAGCTTTCAAAATGGCGTCTGTAACGAAGGTGCGTTCCAAGCAGAGAGCTGCTATTGAGTTTCATTTCGCGGAAAACAAGAGCATTGGAAATATTCATAAGCGCTTGTAGAATGTCGACGCTCTATGGGTACCTGGCAGTGAACAAAACCACGGTGAGTCATAGGGTGAGGCGTCTGTCATCATCGCCACAGGGTTATGCAAACCTGTCCGATCTCCCGGATGCCGGCCAGCCTCACACAGCTGTGACTCCTGCAAAGATGGAACGTGCGGACACTCTCATTCGAGGTGATCGGCGGATCACACTCGAACACCTCGCTGCTCAGCTGAACTTCTCTGCTGGTAATGCTGAGTACACACTCATCCACCAGTTGGGGTGTTCAAAGCTGTGTGCCCACTGCCTCGCCGCCTAACAGAAGACAGTAAACAGCAACGAAGGACCATCTGTGAGGAATTTCCTGCGCATTACGAGGCTGATCGTGACAATTTCTTGTCTAACATCGTCACAGGCAATAAAACATGTGTTAATCACTTCGTACCAGGTACAAAACGGCAGTCCATGGAGTGGCGCCATACAGCCTCTCCTCCGTAGAAAAAGTTCAAAGCCGCACCCTCAACCGGTAAAGACATGGCTGACGGTCTTCTGGAACTCTGAAGGGGTTATTCGGTTTGATGTCCTCCCTCAGGGTGGAACGATCAACTCTGAAGTGTATTGTGCTACCCTTGGGAAATTGAAGGAAGGACTTCAGCGTGTTCGTCGCCACAAAAATGCAAACGAATACCTCCATGACAACACAAGGTCTCACACAAGCGTGCCAAACCGAGAGGAGTTCACAAAACTTCGTTCGACAGTGTTTCCTCATCCACACTACAGACTGCATCTCACACTTTCCGACTTCCATCTTTTTGGCCCAATAAAGGATGCACTCCGTGGGAAGCAGAACATGGATGACGGGGAGGTTAATGATCTAGCAAGATGTTGGCTCCAACGTAGACCAGTAGAGCGGTACCGTGCGAGCAGTAAAGTGGCGGAAGACCGACGCCTTGAACGGAGATTATTTTGAAAAGTGAGGTTTTGTAGCGAGTAGCCGTCCGCTGTGACCGAACGGTTCTAGGAACCGAGCGACCGCTACGGTCGCAGCTTCGAATCCTGCCTCGGGCATGGATGTGTGTGATGTCCTTAGGTTAGTTATGTTTAAGTAGTTGTAAGTCTAGAGGACTGATGACCTCCGATGTTAAGTCCCATAGTGCTCAGAGCCATTTGAATCTTTGTAGTGAGCAGAATGGGGAATAATACTTGGCGCTGGAATCCTGAATAAAACCAACCTGTTTTAAGAAAGAAAACGTGCTGCATTGCTTACTGAACGTCCCTCGGGTATAAGCTCAAATACAATTAATGCGCATGTATCGGTACAATAAAATAACCCTTCCTAACTTGAACAACCTGAAGTACTTACAACGTGAGGGCAATGTTTAAATTGTTTCTCTACGACCACAGTTGACCGTGCCACAAACTTTAAGATGCTTCAAATACACTACTGGCCATTAAAATTGCTACACCACGAAGATGACGTGCCACAGACGCGAAATTTAACCGACAGGAAGAAGATGCTGTGATATGCAAATGATTAGCTTTTCAGAGCATTCACACAAGGTTGGCGCCGGTCGCGACACCTACAACGTGCTGACATGAGGAAAGTTCCCAAACTATTTCTCATACACAAACAGCAGTTGACCGGCGTTGCCTGCTGAAACGTCGTTGTGCTGCCTCGTGTAAGGAGGAGAAATGCGTACCATCACGTTTCCGAGTTTGATAAAGGTCGGATTGTAGCCTATCGCGATTGCGGTTTATCGTATCGTGACACTGCTGCTCGCGTTGGTCGTGATCGAATGACTGTTAGCAGAATATGGAATCGGTGGGTTCAGGAGGGTAATACGGAACGCCGTGCTGGATCCCAACGGCATCGAATCACTAGCAGTCGAGATGACAGGCATCTTATCCACATGGCTGTAACGGATCGTGCAGCCACGTCTCGCTCCCTGAGTCAACAGATGGGGACGTTTGCAACCATCTGCACGAACAGTTCGATGACGTTTGCAGCACCATGGACTATCAGCTCGCAGACCATGGCTGTGATTACCCTTGACGCTGCATCACAGATAGAAGCGCCTGCGATGGTGTACTTAACGACGAACCTGGGTACACGAATGGCAAAATGTCATTTTTTCGGATGAATCCAAGTTCTGTTTACAGCATCATGATGGTCGCATCCGTGTTTGGCGACATCACGGTGAACGCACACTGGAAGCGTGTATTCGTCATCGCCATACTTGCGTATCACCCGGCGTGATGGTATGGGGAGCCACTGGTTACACGGTCCAGATTGCCACTATAAAGTATTCTTTGTGTGAATCACCTGGGGCATTCGTCGATTCTTCTGCAGGGCAATTGTTCTAGGACCTTTCATCTCAATACCAAATTTCTCAGCAAGTTCTTCTGCTACCTTAAAGACAGTATGGAAGTGTAAAATACTGTCCTGACGAAGTCCTTTCAAGCTGCAGTACGCTGCTTCCACGAGTTGCATTTCTTGGAATAGATCGATTTCGTTGTCTGGCAGTTGCCGAGCAAGCGCTTTAGCCAGTACACATAAACTTACAATAAATTGTGATGACTGGACAGCATGAAGTAAGGAAAAAGCAGTCGTTGCAGTACCGCCTCCACTGCGAATGTTAGATAGTTTCTGCAACGCAATATTTAGGCTAGGAACGATGTCTCTAAAATGCAGGACAGCACCATGCCTCTTTACCCAACGTGTTTCACACAGTTTCCTTATTGTGTGCATCTTCTCTGCTGTTAGAGATTACTGTATTTCTTCCTCTAGTAAGTGTAATCGTTGAGCAGATTCCGTGATGAAGTTCGCTAGTAAGCCAATTATACCCATAGCATTACGTACGCTGCTTAGAGTATAGGCTTTGCTTAGTGCAAGATTGAGCCTGTCATTAGCACAGTTGCTGTAAACTGCTAATGGTCGTTCCTGCAATATAGCTCCTTGAACTCTTCTACATTTACCACTCACATTTGCTCCTCCGTAGTAGGATTGTCCTCGGCAATAAGCTACATCAATGCCATTTGCTTCAATCTCCTGGAGGATGGTGTTCGCTAAGTTTGCACCCGTCAGGCGCTAACAGCAATGAATTTTAGAAAGTCTTCTGTTACAACGCTACTTTTGAAACCTGGTAGTCAAAGGAAGGCAGGATTGTTACGATTGTGGACTGGGGAGTAATCAGTTACTACTGGTTGCCTTTTACAGTTACACACAACTTATTTTAAACCAATAATTCCAAACTCAACAATAAATAAAAAAATACCACACATTATTAATGAAGGAATAAATAACTGTGTAAATAATAGTGTTTTCAATGAGTTACAATTTAGCAAATCACCATTAAATACAGATACAGCAGATAATGTTTTAAAAGCAAGCCACTGTGATCTGGGATGAAGGCCTTACACGCCAAGAATGGCAATAAATTAAGAACTGATTAAGAACTCGCTGCAATTACAGGTAGTGAAATATTAAAGGTAAGTCGCCACAAACACAGCAGAAGGCATCACATGCCAGGAATGGCAGTAAATAAGGTTTTAAGACTTACTGCTAAAATACAAATACCAAATTAGAATTTTAAGGCAATGACCACAATCACGGCTGAACGCCTTACACGCCAGGAACGGCAATAATATAAAAAATTTAGAAACCTGCTGTAAAACAGCAAATACAATAGCAAGGATTAATTTAAAAAACAAGCAACTGACCACCAAACGGGTGAAATAAGATGATGGTAAACTTTGTAACACAACTCTTAACATCCACTGAACACCACACTGCTAGATTCATTTCAAAGGCGACAAGAACTATTAACTAGACATATACAGGGTGCCCACTGATCGTGACCGGGCCAAGTATCTCACGAAATAAGCGTCAAACGAAAAAACTACAAAGAACGAAATTCGTCTAGCTTGAAGGGGGAAACCAGATGGCGCTATGGTTGGACCGCTAGATGGCGCTGCCATAGGTAAAACGGATAGCAACTGCGATTTTTTAAATAGGAACCCCCATTTTTTTATTACATAATCGTGCAGTACGTAAAGAAATATGAATGTTTTAGTTGGACCACTTTTTTCGCTTTGTGATAGATGGCGCTGTAATAGTCACAAATATATGGCTCACAATTTTACACGAACAGTTGGTAACAGGTAGGTTTTTAAATTAAAATTCAGAACGTAGGTTCGTTTGAACAATTTATTTCGGTTGTTTCAATGTGATACATGTACCTTTGTGAACTTATCATTTCTGAGAACGCATGCTGTTACAGCGTGATTACTTGTAAATACCACATTAATGCAATAAACGCTCAAAATTATGTCCGTCAACCTCAATGCATTTGGCAATACGTGTAACGACATTCCTCTCAACAGCGAGTAGTTCGCCTTCCGTAATGTTCGCACATGCATTGGCAATGCGCTGACGCAGGTTGTCAGGCGTTGTCGGTGGATCACGATAGCAAATATCCTTCAACTTACCCCACAGAAAGGAATCCGGGGACGTCAGATCCGGTGAACGTGCGGGCGATGGTATGGTGCTTCGACGACCAATCCACCTGTAATGAAATTTGCTATTCAATACCGCTTCAACCGCACGCGAGCTATGTGCCGGACATCCATCGTGTTGGAAGTACATCGCCATTCTGTCATGCAGCGATACATCTTGTTGTAACATCGGTAGAACATTACGTAGGAAATCAGCATACACTGCACCATTTACATTGCCATCGATAAAATGGGGTCCAATTATCCTTCCTCCCATAATGCCGCATCATACATTAAGCCGCCAAGGTCGCTGATGTTCCACTTGTCGCAGCCATCGTAGATTTTCCGTTGCCCAATAGTGCATATTATGCTGGTTTACGTTACCGCTGTTGGTGAATGACGCTTCGTCGCTAAATAGAACGCGTGCAAAAAATCTGTCATCGTCCCGTAATTTCACTTGTGTCCATTGACAGAGCTGTACACGACGTTCAAAGTCGTCGCCATGCAATTCCTGGTGCATAGAAATATGTTATGGGTGCAATCGATGTTGATGTAGCATTCTGGCCGGCCGGGGTGGCCCAGCGGTCCTAGGCGCTACAGTCTGGGACCGCGCGACCGCTACGGCCGCAGGTTCGAATCCTGCCACGGGCATGGATGTGTGTGATGTCCTTAGGTTAGTTAGGTTTAAGCAGTTCTAAGTTCTAGGGGACTGATGACCTCAGCAGTAAGTCCCATAGTGCTCAGAGCCATTTGATTTTTATAGCATTCTCAACACCGACGTTTTTGAGACTCCCCATTCTCGCCCAATTTGTCTGCTACTGATGTGCGGATTAGCCGGGACAGCTGCTAAAACACCTACATGGGCATCATCATTTGTTGCAGGACGTTTCACATATGGCTGAACACTTCCTGTTTCCTTAAATAACGTAACTATCCGGCGAACGGTCCGGACACTTGGATGATGTCGTCCAGGATACCGAGCAGCATACATAGCACACGCCCGTTGGGCATTTTGATCACAACAGCCATACATCAACACGATATCGACCTTTTCCGAAATTGGTAAACGGTCCATTTTAACGCGGGTAATGTATCACGAAGCAAATACTGTCCGCACTGGCAGAATGTTGCGTGATACCACGTACTTATACGTTTGCGACTATTACAGCGCCATCTGTCACAAAGCGAAAAAAATGGTCCATCTAAAACATACATATTTCTTTAAGGACTACAGGAATATGTAATAAAAATGGGGGTTCTTGTTTAAAAGAACGCAGTTTGACCTATGGCAGCGCCATCTAGCTGGCCAACCATAGCGCCATCTGGTTTCCCCCTTCAAGCCAGACGAATTTCGTTCTTTGTAGTTTTTTCGTTTGATGCTTATTTCGTGAGATTTTTGGCCTGGTCACCATCAATGGACCACCCTGTATAAACTTTAATGTAGGCATTACAAGGTATTGTAATAAATAATGCAATAATAAAATACAAGGACCAGTACATAAGTTCGTTAAAGGGTACTGAGGCAGATTATACCAGGAGAAGGCTGGTTTGAAGGAGCGTTGCACTGAACTACTGGCCATCAGAACTGCTTTTAGAACGCACATGTCTTACAAGAACCAAGGGGCCACAGACGGTGCTCCAGGAATCGACCTCTGAGAAGATTCGGCAACAAACACTTTCGCGAGCGATGAGGCAGGCTACCAAGATTTGCATTCACTTCACAAGATGGTAACTCAGACTAGTGGCAGTATAACGAATGACTAATGATAATCTTGCTGAAGCTACCTGACGTCCGATAAACCAAATGCAACGATGGAACAATAAGCTAAAGCCGGGACCGGCGGTCTGTACTATGTCCCCAGAATACTGTGTTTAGAGCGCTCAGAACGAGAAAAAATGGTTCCAATGGCTCTGAGCACTATGCGACTTAACTTCTGAGGTCATCAGTGCCTAGAACTGAGAACTAATTAAACCTGACTAACCTAAGGACATCACACACATCCATGCCCGAGGCAGGATTCGAACCTGCGACCGTAGCGATCACTCGGCTCCAGACTGTAGCGCCTAGAACCGCACGGCCACTCCGGCCGGCAGAACGAGAAAGGAATCACTACCACCAGAGTAGAAGAATCACCAACCAGCCTACAATCAAGAAAGCTGTCAAAACTACACATCTTACCGGACAGAAGCGGCAAGGCGAGGAAAAGTACACTGCCGTTACATACACTAACCCCCAGGGCAGGTAACTGGGGCGTTAGCGGTCACCAGGCAAGAAAAACTACCGCTGGTTGAACTTAACAAATTGTAACAAGTTGAACGCAGTAAATACTAATAAGAAGTCGAGGAAATCTAATCAGACCCGCCTTCCCCAAGCACTCCACTCGCTGCTCTTCGCCTCAGTGACACTACGAGCAGCAACCCGAACCCAAGTCGCTGGAGAATCGCGAGATGCCACAGTGGTGGAGGTTTCTCTACTTGGATTGAAATGCACTCGTTTTAAAGCTTGCTGGATCCAGTTTACTACGAGGTCGTACACGCTTGTGACCACAGCCCATCCATCCGGCAGTCCATGGACGCCGCCAGCAGTCCCGGAGTGTTCTCGCACTTCGCAGACCTGGCTCCCCCTGATGCCCCAACCGAACTGCCCACTGACACAACCAGGAAAAACAACGACGTCGCCCAAAGACAGGGCAACAGTTACTACATATCGATAACCGCCGCTGCTGCCACTAGCGGACCGGCAACGCTTGCGAAACCGAGTGGCGCCAGTCAACACGAGAAGAAGACAAACAACTGCAACCATGCCAACTAAATTACATCGTCTGTCCTCCAACAGAGGGCGGAAACCTACAAACAGCACCAACGCGAGCCACGGCATGGCTCAACTTTCAACATCAAAGAAACGTGTGCATAGCGATAATTCTTCAGAAGTGCTTATATCAGTTGTCTCATCTGCTATTATGGTGAAAAATTTGGATTTCTTTATGGAATCAACAATTTTTCCAGCAATAACATCAGCACAGCAATCTATTAAATCATTTTGTATTGTCTTACTGACATAAATGGAAATTTCTGAGACCGACTGCATGTATCATATTAACGTATCATGGCCTGCGTCCATTCAGACTTCCAGCAAAGCACGAAAGTTTCCCTCTGAAATAAACTCCAGTGCTTCACTTTCCACCTCCTGACTGCTTCACCAAACAATAATCTATCATCTCTACCCCCCAGAAGGGAGGGCTGTGCACAACATTGTGGTCTTTATAACTGGGATTAGTTTTTTTCTGATTTCGTCCACTCTTCTCTTTCTAATCTTTCTATTCTTGCTAAAAGATCCGTTAAATTCCCTTCAGTCACATGCTGGAAGTTCTGCCAGGCAACACTATTTCTCCTATGATATTCTTTCTCTCTGTGACTGTGTATAATTTCAGTCGCTTTCTTACTCACTTTCATTTGTTCATTCACTAATCTTTCTAGTTTTATATCATTGATGCCTCCTTCCACCCTATCGAAGAGAAAGCAAGCCTTAAAAATCAGCCACTTAATTTGTTGCTGTAGACCAGCTAAACATTTTCTTCGAGGCATTTTCTCTGGAACGATCGCATTTTATTACCTTCTGCAACTTGCGGAAAGTAAAATTTCGTAGGAGGCTCTCAAATGCACTTTAAACATTGAAATATTTCCTCGTCCGTCACGTGTGTACTTCTGTTCACCAACTGACCGATATCATGTTCATCCACAATACCCTCGTAATCACATAAGCCACTCACATTACATTCTTGCAGAGGAATTACTATTAGAAGCTGAATTCACAATCGCTGGAAGTGATGCACCTTCTCCAAAATTAATTTCACCTTTTAAGTTTAAAAAAATGAAAAACAGTGAATTGTCTTTTGTCTTCTCGGCCCCCTCATGTCGTCACCCGTTTAACGCACAGTGGGAAGCAAACACAATAACATATGCTTACAAACAATTGCTGAAGTGATCACGTCGTCATGATCATTCCACAAATAATAGATTGCTAATCTCACTTGTTTAAATTATACCGAATAGGAACAGCAATGCCTCTACTGCAACCATCTACCGGCTATAGTTGCAAGTACATACGCGCAAAATGCGTGGGTCGTGAGTACAAAGTTCTTACACTGCTTATGTTTTATACTCCCCTCATCCGGAGAGGGAGGGCACATGCACCTGCGACCCACTCCCTTCTAAATCCGCTACTGTAGGTTTCTTATACAATCTTCTCACTGGTTCGATGCAGCCCGCCACGGATTTCTCTCTTGTGCCAAATTCCGCATCTTAGATACAGCTACGTACGTCTATGTCTTCATACATACTTCACAGGTCACTTATGTTACTGCCAGTATGCCCAAATCTCCCTTCCCTGTTCATCTCCTCCAATTTGCTGATGATACCGCTTTCCTGGCCCTTTATCCTACCCTTTAACTGTCCCAACGTACCCTCCAAGCCCACCTTGACCAGTTCACCACTTGGTGCAACCAGTGGTTCATTTTCATCAACCCCTCCAAGACCCAGGCAATCATCATAGGCCGCACCACCTGCTCCTTCCATCTCCATGATTTCTACCTAACTATGTAAGGTTGTCCTATCCACCTCACCCCCACCCTAAAATAGTTTGGCCTCACCCTTGACCGCCACCTCACCTGAACTCCCCATCTCCTTATGATCCAATACAAAGCCCACAATAGACTCCGCCTCCTGAAACTCCTGTCCAGCTAGACATGGGTACTGCATCCTTCCACCATCCTTCACACCTACAAATCCTTGACCCGCCCCATCCTTTGTTATGCCAGCATTGGTAGGATTTCCACCCCTCCCAGATTCTATAAAGTACTCCAAATCCTAGAACGCCATGCACTCCACCTCACCTTCCGTATCCACATTTCATCCCTCACAAGCATCCTCTATGACCTCATCTGCTTCCCTCATCTTCTTCTTTTCCTCGAACACATCTGCACCCTGTACATCGTCCGCTGACTTTATCCCCCCCCACCCCCTGGTGTCCTCCTTCCTTTCCACCCCGAGCCCATTGCCGCACCTTTACCATTGTGTCCCACCCTCTCTCCATCTCCACACCCTCCATCTCCTTTCCCAAAGGAACTTCCAGCGTCTAACCCTCCCAGATGATGAGCTTTGCCATGACGTCTACCCCTCCTACCAGCTCTGCCTTCCCCCCTCCCAATCCTCAGGGCTCCCTCTACCCTCCTCTTCCCCTGGGTGGTTTTCCTCCCTCCTCTAGTCCCTCCCTTTCCAGTGCACCCCTTCTGTGTCTCTGCACTCCCTCCTACCTTGCTTACTGTCTCCATCTCCCTCCCTGCCCATCTCCTGCCCCTTGGTGCGTCCCCTGCCCCCTTTTCTTTTCATCCCACCCCCTCCCCCACTGCACCTTGCTCTCTTCTATTTTTCCCTCAGGCCTCTCCCTCAGCAGGTCCCTCCGAGCAGTTTTTATTCTTCATCTTGTGTGCTTCATCTCTTACAGGGGTTTTAAAGTGTCTTTCTTCTGCAGTGTTTTAATACTGTGGCCAACTTTTAACCTGTGCTTGTGACTTCAGTGTATTTCATGTGCTCCACGAATCGCCAACTGTGTCTTTTAACTTTCGGTCGACTTTTTTTAGTGTTCCACAATGAACGGGGCCATCTCAGTGTATACTTTAACCCCCATTATCTCCACTTATTCTGTTTTTCCGTCGCCCTTTTTATCGCCTTTACGTGTATAGTTTTCTTCTTTTATTAATTGTCATGTCACTCGGCTGAAGAGCAGCGGATTGTGCCGCTGCCAGCCCTACCATGCCCATATGGGGCAGGGGAATGAAATCACAATACAGACAAAAAAGAAAAAAATCACTTACGATGCATGGTGGAGGCTACGACATCCCACTGCTATTCATACCCTTTCCTGTTCACAAACACAGCGAGGGAAGAAAACACTCTCTACAAGCCTCTGTACAAGCCGTAATTTCTTTCTCATCTTATCCTCGTCGTCCTTCCCCAAAATGTACGTTGGCAGCAGTAGAACCGATCTGCAGTCGGCCTCAAATGCTGCGAGGTATGTATGTAGATGTAGACGTTTCTTATCCATGTTATAAGCCACTATTAAGTAAGTTTTTTGTTCTATACATTTGACATTGCGGATTAAGATTTTATTATGCATGACATATTGTCATTGATACTATACAGTTTTCACGTAATCTTTAATTCTTCACGGCCACACTTCTACCTACCATGATGTATTTATTGTTGTATCTACTTGAGCAAAATTTAGAATACAATAATAAACCTAAACATCGAGCACTGCATCGTTTACATATAGAAGTTTCATTCATGTATTAAGAAGTTACACAAAAGATGTCAACATTTGCACACCAAATCTGAAATTCCTGACCTACACTGTGCCTACTTAAAATAAAAACTAGAAGGTGTAAAGCATGAGCCCTTGTGGATACATAAGCTTTGAATAGCACAATACACATAATGCTCTCATGAAAAGCTTGGGAACTGTACCACGAGCTCTACAAAATTTTTCAATAATCGGCCATGCAGTTACACTGACACGTTAACCAATAATTCTTAAAGGTATGTTCTGTACTTACACCACGAACACCAGATCAGTGGCGCACATCACTTACAAGGGAACCTCCCCATCGCACCCCCCTCAGATTTAGTTATAAGTTGGCACAGTGGATAGGCCCTGAAAAACTGAACATAGATCAATCGAGAAAACAGGAAGAAGTTGTATGGAACTATGAAAAAAATTAGTAAAATAGACAAACTGAGTAGTCCATGCACAAGATAGGCAACATCAAGGAGAATGTAAGCTCAGGAGCGCCGTGGTCCCGTGGATAGAGTGAGTAACTGGGGTACGAGAGGTCCTTGGTTCATGTCTTCGCTCGACTGAAAATTTTACTTTCTTTATTTTCGCAAAGTTATGATCTGTCCGTTCGTTCATTGACGTCTCTGTTCACTGTAATAAGTTTAGTGGCTGCGTTTTGCGACCGCACTGCAAAACCGTGCGATTAGTAGACGAAAGGACGTGCCTCTCCAGTGGGAACCGAAAACATTTGATCGCAAGGTCATAGGTCAACCGATTCCTCCACAGGAAAACACGTCTGAAATATTCTATACGACACTGGTGACGGCATGTGCGTCACATGACAGGAATATGTTGTCGACCCACCTAACTTGTACACTTGGCGAATGGGTAAAAAGATTCTTCTACCTTGCCCGATTTAGGTTTTCTTGTGGATGTGATAATCACTCCCAAAAAAGTGATGAAAACGTAAGAGTTTGGCACATAAACTGAAAATAAAAAGCTAAATTTTTCACTCGAGGGATAGACTTGAACCTAGGATCACTCGTTCAGTAGCTGCTCTCGCTAACCACGGGACCACGGCGCTCCTATACGTTTGTTCGCCTTGATGTTGCATATCTTCGCATGGACTACTCAGTTTGTATATTTTACTAATTTTTTTCGTAGTTCCACACAACTTCTTTCTGTTTTCTCGATTGATCTGTGCTCAGTTTTTCAAGGCCTATCCACCGTGCCAACTTATAACTAAATCTGATGGGGGTGCGATGGTGAGGTTCCCTTGTTAGTGTAGTTAATTTTATGTTGTGCAGAGGATACAACTAGGTGAACCCGATAGTATTTCAGAGAGTGATTTTGTATAGTTCACAGTTATGGTCTCTATTTATCTCGAATATAGTTACCTCGATGACCTTTTTCTGTCAGGACTTTTGATATGGCTCTATGATGATGAATAATCTGAACTATGTTTATTGCAAACTTATTTTCTAAAAAACGATAATTTATTGTAAGTTTGCACATAATGAATGACGATGTATATTTCATTGTAAACTTCACTTTTTTAAAAAAAAAATGACGCTGTATGTTTTCAAAAGGTAATGTATTATAAATTTGCGATTTAAAGTGCTACGTAAATGGTCTTAAAAATAATTTTAATGGGACTATAGAGAAGCCGTAATTGCAGTGTGGCATATATATCGAAATTTATCGACTGTTGGACTCCACAATTTAAACAGCTGTATACCTCCCTATGCGTGAAAGTATCACTCGTTAAGTCAGCATTGTGGTTTCAAGTGATTGGTGTATGCTGCGAAATCAGCACATGTTGCTTTATCAGCGTGCTATTTTATTTGTAACACGCTGATCTTCCCTGCCACTTTTTATCACAATTTAATGCAACATCAATATGTGGCTTTCATTGTTGTAGCAAGCATGTATATCTAATAATGTTACAAGGTACGTTCTAACGTTGAAACTATACACAGAGGTTATATGAAATCGTATATGTTTGAGCGACATTTACATGGGATGTTTGTTTTTGTAACTTTCAGATCCTATGATCACTGCGTAGATCTATCGAAACCGGTCACAACAATAAAAAGAATTTCTTGCGACCTTGACAAACTTGATTCTTCAAGAATAATTTAAATTTTTTGTAATTCATGTCTCATACTTTAAATACATACATGTAAATATTTTCTAATTATTAGCGTTCTTCAAAAGTTTGTAGTCTTCCGAAGATGAGAGACTAATTTGTCGAAATTGGTTAATCGCAATAAAATTCTCGTACTGTGCTGCTGTCGACTGATCTTATTTTGAAAAAAATTTTGCGTGACGCTACACCACGGATGGTGTGAGTCCGGGTTGCCGTCGCGCTTGGGTACACAGATTAGCAAACGCCCTTGAAAGATTCATTCCGAACCATTTCTTTCCCGCAGCAGCCATTGTGTGTGTCAGACGGTGGGAAAACGGCGCACGGCGACGCCAGTTTAGGGGGGATCCAGAGCCATTCAGCGTGGCGCGGCCACGTAGACTTGTCGCGGACGAGGCGAGGCGTGCGCAGCAGGCTGTGAAGGCAGATCGAGATTGGGATCTGGAGTGTCGGGCGGGACGTGATGAGGGCGGCCGATTTGACAGCAGATAGCTGGCGCGCTGGCGGTGGGCTGGCGCAGTCAACTGCGACGTCCGCAGCGTTGGCTGTTCTGTCGCGGTCAGGTCGCCAACGCGTCCCGGCAGAAACGCCTCAGTGACCCAGTGCGCTGTCCTGCAAGCGGGGCTACCTGGCAGGTGTAACTTCTGAATCTCGACTAATCAGATCAGTAAGCAGACCCATCCGAAAAGGTATTACCTCGCGGGTGACACCACCGTGTAACACAGCCACCTTCCTGAGTGAGCTGGTATAATCGTTCCATACTTTGCACTCACATACATCTACATCTACGTGTCTATTCCGCGTATCACACGTCAGCGCTTGGCAGAGTGTTCATCGAACCACCTTCACACTAATTCTCTATTATTCCATTGTCAAACAGCGCGCGGAAAAACCGAACATAGACTACTGCCCATTAAAATTGCTACACCAAGAAGAAATGCAGATGATAAACGAGTATTCATTGCACAAATATATTATACTAGAACTGACATGTGATTACATTTTCACGCAATTCGGGTGCATAGATCCTGAGGAATCAATACCCAGAACAACCCACCTCTGGCCGTAATAACGGCCTTGATACGCCTGGGCATTGAGTCAAACAGAGCTTGGATGGCGTGTACAGATACAGCTGCCCATGCAGCTTCAACGCGATACCACAGTTCATCAAGAGTAGTGACGGGCGTATTGTGACGAGCCAGTTGCTCGGCCACCATTGACCAGACGTTTTCAATTGGTGAGAGGTCTGGAGAATGTGCTGGCCAGGGCAGCAGTCGAACATTTTCTGTATCCAGAAAGGCCCGTACAGGACCTGCAACATGCGGTCGTGCATTGTCCTGCTGAAATGTAGGGTTTCGCAGGGATCGAATGAAGGGTAGAGCCACGGGTCGTAACACATCTGAAATGTAACGTCCACTGTTCAAAGCGCCGTCAATGCGTACAAGAGGTGACCGAGACGTGTAAACAATGGCACCCCGTACCATCACGCCGGGTGATACGCCAGTATGACGATGACAAATACACGCTTCCAATGTGCGATCACCGCGATGTCGCCAAACACGGATGCGACCGTCATGATGCTATAAACAGAACCTGGATTCATCCGAAAAAATGACGTTTTGCCATTCGTGCACCCAGGTTCGTCGTTGAGAACACCATCGCAGGCGCTCCTGCCTCTGATGCAGCGTCAAGGGTAACCGCAGCCATGGTCTCCGAGCTGACAGTCCATGCTGCTGCAAACTTCATCGAACTGTTCGTGCAGATGGTTGTTGTCTTGCACACGTCCCCATCTGTTGACTGAGGGATCGAGACGTGGCTGCACGATCCGTTACAGCCATGCGGACAAGATGCCTGTCATCTCGACTGCTAGTGATACGAGGTCGTTGGGATCCAGCACGGCGTTCCGTATTACCCTCCTGAACGCACCGATTCCATATTTTGCTAACAGTCATTGGATCATAGCCAACGCGAGTAGGAATGTCGCGATATGATAAACCGCAGTCGCGATAGGCTACAATCCGACCTTTATCAAAGTCGGAAAGGTGATGGTACGCATTTCTCCTTACACGAGGCATCACAACAACGTTTCACCAGGCAACGCCGGTCAACTGCTGTTTGTGTATGAGAAATCGGTTGGAAACTTTCCTCATGTCAGCTCTGAAAAGCTAATCATTTGCATATCACAGCATCTTCTTGCTGTCGGTTAAATTTCGTGTCTGTAGCACGTGTTCTTGGCGGTGTAGCAATTTTAATGGCCAGTAGTGTAAAATCTAGTGAACATGGGCTCTAAGATGCATCCCTTAAGACTGACGATATAAATTTAAAGAACATACTTCATCCATTTTTATGTTCTCTACATTTATAAAACATTTGTGTGTGTGTGTGTGTGTGTGTGTGTGTGTGTGCGTGTGTGTGTGTGTGTGTGTGAATATAGCTCTGGGATAGTTGGAGCAACTTTAATCAAATTTAGCAGACACGCTTACTGTGGGGGTTAGAGCATCCAACACCCTTACTTGTCGGGATGCCGATGGAAAAGTTATGACATGTAACTATAGTTCTGAAACACTAGAAGCAATTACTCTGAATCTTGGTGTACATATGACTTACAATCTGATGAAATATATTGAGGGATATATTGAGGGCTAAGACACTCCCAGGACTCTTATGGATTTCGAGATGCATAGCTGATTACGTGTAAAAATAATCAAAAATTAAATCAATCTGTGTGGAATCCAATTTCCAGCGTAGCTGAGCCGGCAGGTGACAGTTCTAATGATATTTCATCCTTATTGTTGGAAGTGGCAAGTGGATGATAGGAAATAACATTAGCACACATTTTTAAAAAGTTTGGCTGCTTGTTTCTCTAAAATAGATGTCCTAGAAACGATTTGTAACGCTGATTCTGGAAGCAGCAAAAAGCATAAATGCTGCGTGAGACGTTGCTGCACTCAAAAACTGATATTAGTCTTGACCACTGAAAAGATATCAGTGAAAAACATTGTGTATAAAATGTACTTCGTATAGCGGGAGAATAAAGCACTGAGTGCTTGGTTCATCGATTTGTACGAAGTATGTTTTATGTACCAATGTATTCACGCTAACACCCTTTCCTATATTCCTTTTGTGGAATCTTTCACTAAGTCGGCGTTCATATGTAATGGTGGAACCTAATTTTTTGGCGGTTTACAAGTGGTTCATGCAAGACGTTTTTAGTCCCAGACACAAAATGTTTCCAGTTTGTCCAAACTTTTACACTACAGTGCTTTTGTTTTGTCCAGCTACCCCATTTACATAAAAACCAGGGCATTTTAGTGCACCAAGATTGCTGGCATCATAAAACCCCGTAACTTAAAATTTATTTCATTTCATCATGAAATAAACTGCACCCGATAAAAAAACTGAGGACAGTTTTGAAATTAGCGTAAAAGAAGTTTATTTTAAAAATAGTTACTCATTTTCATTCATTTGCTATCATTCAGACTCTTTTAATGGAAACTAAGTATATTGCTGTAGAAGCCTTAGTTCTGAAGACAGAATGCTGATTCATCAGAATCCTCAAGACATTAAAGTCTGAAGAACGCTCCAGAAATTTTTGGAAACAGATAGATCGCCACAGAACCGTTTAGAAGTTACTGCAGCTGCAAGGAATTATTTACCTTATCTTATCAAATGTATCCAGATACCTATCAGTGGACATTAATATGAGGTGTGTTGACTACTCGCCTTTATGGCGGCTTGAACTCTGATGGTGACACTTTCAATAAGGTGTCTGAATATCTATGGAAGAATGCTGGTCCATTTTTCGCCAAGAACCTGTGAGGCGCGCAAATGGACAAAACATTACTGTCTTCTCAAGCCCAGGGTGTTAAACGGAGATTCTAGATAAATATGAACCTGGCCCTGTAATGCTGCTGGTGCAATTAGAAATGCTGCTGTCACGTAACTAGAATACATGAATTAATAAAAGTGAAAGTTTGGGATCTATTCTAGAAAGACAAAATAGCTATTACCTGTTTCACTCTACAAATAATTTATCAACTGTGCTTTCAGGGGTCAAGTGATACACAACAATCATGTTCAGTCACTTCCAACACTCAATAACAAAATATTTACCTCTTGGACATTTTGAGTTGGTGATTATTAATTTTGCTATCTCTAAATATGAAAACTTTTATCACAGGAAAGAATTATTAAAAATCTTCATCAGCTAACTTACATCTATGATGGCGTAGCTGGTCAGTGCACTGAGTTGGTGGACAATAATTTTATTTTTTAAACCAATGAAAAGCTCTCATGTACTCAAAGTGAGGGTAGATTAGTGTCCTAGCTTTTGATGTTCAATGGTCAGAATGTATGCAAGTTGGAGTGAGCAAAATCTCGACTCAGCATTTACTGTGGCCTAATGTGCAATGGTACTTTGCAAACTGGATCTGCAGTGGGTTGTCTCCGTGCTGGATCTTAAACGCTAATTCCCTACTCTGGCTCTGGCCTAGACCGAATTCACTCAGTCTCCCTTTCCTGAGTTCTGTAGAACGTTAATTTTTCCCAAGTCGAAATAATGGCTATTGCACACTCGCTAAGGATTGGAGCGATGTACACAATTTCTTTGCCCACAAAAACTCCTGCAGGAATAATTAAATACCTCTTTGCTATCTGTCACCACAATACGTGAAGCATATCGTCCACACTTCACAGAAGTAAAGCTCTCAATTCCCTCGCTGTTTTCCACACACTTGTGCGGTCCGCTGTGAGACGAGAGAGATTCATAGAAATTTTAGTTCTCAAAAGATGGAGATCTCCCCACTATGTGGGGAATTTTATTTTTCTTGCCAGGTCGCCACCTAGCCCTGTTAAAGCCGTCTAGCCTCTTACCCTCGGTCTCAGCCGTATATATGTTAAAAGGAACAATGTATTGTTCTGGCCTTACCCTTTCTGCTCTGAAGCTCGCCATTCTCTTGTTAAGTGGGGTTTTCCAATGCCATTAACCACCTGCTCGATTCGTCAACAAAATGCGTTTCACTTTAAGTTATTACGCATGCCCCTGTCCTTATGTTGGTAGATATTGTTTTGTTAGTTTTTGGTACATGAGGTTACTGCCATTGCTTTTTGTTGATATAATTATTATTTTCTGACGGTGTCATACTATGTCATACTGTCGTTATGGATCAAGCTCATGTAAGGTCTGTAGAATATGGACGCCTTACAAACCGAAACCATGGAAGGTAGTGATGATTGGACACTTGGGTCTCGAGTATGTTCAATGTTCTCACCCATCCTGTTGGTGTTCCATTAGGTTCAGGTCGCAATTCTTGGTGGCCAGACCATTTCAGAAATGTTATTGTCCACAAACCATTGCCTCACAGGTGCTGCTTTATGAGAATGTGTTTTGTAATAGTGACACAGTCATCTTCTCTGAACTTTTCCTCTACTTTGCGGAGTAAACAATGCTGCAAAATGTGTTCACATCTTTCCACTTAGCGTTTTCCGAAACACAATAAGGGAACCACACCCCAGTTGCGAAAAACACCCCTCTTACCATAACACTACCTCCTCTTTATTTCACTGTTGGCATTACACATGACAGCAGGTGACACTCTTCAGGCATTCGCTAAACCCAAGCCCTTCCATCGAACAGCCACAGGGTATAGCATTGAGTCCTCGTCTATGTCCATAACTGAGTGGTCAGGTGGCTGCCATACGGAGGTTCAAAATGGCTCTGAGCACTATGGGACTTAACTTCTGAGGTCATTAGTCCCCTAGAACTTAGAACTACTTAAACCTAACTAACCTAAGGACATCACACACATCCATGCCCGAGGAAGGATTCGAACCTGCGACCGGAACGGTCGCACGGTTCCAGACTGTAGCGCCATACGGAGGACCTGGGATTGGTTCTCAGTATTGCCAAGAATGTTTCCTTGATGGTAGGACTCGAATGGGGTGCACTCAGTCTTGTGGTGCCAACTGAGGAGCTACTTGACGAATAATGGAGGCTCCACGGTCTAGTAAGTCTGCAAAACGACCGGGTGAGTTGTGTGCCTATCACATGCCTCTCAACACCACATTCACATGACGTAATGAGGTGGAGGATGACATGGCAGCATAGGGGCTTCACGGTCGTTATGACACCATTCTTCAATCCAAATCACTCGTTTCCAGGCATCTTCGGTCCAGTGGCGTTTCTCTTTACACCAATTTAAATGTCGCTTATGGTTTACTACAGAAGTCTGTGGCTTATGAGGTACTGCTGTACCATTGTACCCCATTCGCCTTCACCCCCTCGGCACAGTTGTACTACTGGGAACGCACTTTGGACCTCACGAGTGATTCCTTCCACTGATTTCATGCGATTATTTACAACGACCCTCCACAACTCTCAGTGGTCTCTGTCTGTCAGTACGTGAAGTCTGTCTGCTCTTGGTTTCTCGGTATTAGCAATTCACACTCACATCACCAATACTCTACCTGAGCATCTTTAGAAGGGCTGAAATGAGCCTGGTGGATTTGTTACTCTGATGACATCCAGTGAGTAGCCCACAGTAGGGTTCAGTTATTGGTACAAAAATTACTCTCCGCCACGCACCATTAGGGGATTGAGGGTATGATGTAGATGTAGATGTAGATTCGAAGCCACTGAGCTCTCCTGACTAACCTGTTCTACTGTTACTGCTTCTCTACTGACAACGCAATACTCTATACATCTCTGACACACACAGTGGATACGGTTACTACAAGCCACACAACAAGTTGGGAAACGGGGACAAATTTCTAGTAGTTTACTGTCGAGTTGAGATTTTCACAAATGTTTTATTCGTATCTTACATAAACTAGCAGTACGGCAATAAACACCCTTTTAAACACGCAGCTAACGGCAATCAAGTAATTTATAGCAATACAAAAATTAAATTTTTTTTTTTTAAAGAAAACACAGAAGCTAGCAGTACACCAGTAAACAACCTTTTAAAACACGCCGCTAACGGCAATCAAGTAATTTATAGCAATACAACAGCTTAAAATTAAAAAAAAAAAAACACAGAAGCTAGCAGTACGGCAATAAACTACCTTTTAAAAGACGCCGCTAACACCAATCAAAGTAATTTATAGCAATACAACAATTTAAAAAAGATTAAAGAACATTAGCAAACAGGCTACTAAAGTAAACGCAGAACTTTGTTAATAAAGTACGGTGAGGTAGTGAAGCTATCAACACCGCCATTAAAAAAATTAAACAGATCTCAGCAAACACACGATTAATGGCAATAAAAGGAATTTACAAACTTTGAGGAATTTAAAAACATTTTAATCAAAAGTGTCCTGGAATATCATTGGAACATAACAGATATGACGGACCCGTGTAAGGTGGCCACAAATCACCCACTCAGGGATGCTCAGGCTAGACAGAATACTGACCAATTTAAATACGCCCCTAAACACAATTGCCACTCTCAGGCTGGTCACTGCACCGACTTTTAGCCGGCGAAAACTTGTTATAACATGGCTTAACTTGCTGACAGAATTAGAGCTAACCTCGTGCAAGGAAATATTACACCACACAGCCCTGAATGAGCGACCACATGATCAACCAACAAGAAGCATGAATTTACTCATAACCCACGACAGAACAGCGAAACAATTAAACTGCCAAAACTACACCTCCCATCGGACAGTAACGAGAGAAGGAGGAAAGATCACTGTCTTTAATTACACCGGTGCCAGGGACAGGGAACCCGGTCGCCGGAGGCCACAAGGCAGAAGAGACGCTGGTTGCATAAAATTTTTACTTAATAATTAGACCTTCCACGAACTTAACTTGCAATTATGCTCGAACAGGCAGTACACGACCTCCGATGGCAAGGATCCACACATACGACCGCGCACGCGTCGCCAGCGTACCCAACACGCCACGGTCACGCGACAACAGGCTCTGTCACCAGAGTTCACGTCTTCTCTGCAACGTCGACGGGTAGTGACCGCTCCTTCATGTTAGGTGTCTCCTTTTAAACTCCAGTGTTCAAACGGGGGATTTAAAGAAGCTTGTTAACGTGCCACCAAGGCGAAATGAACAGCAACTACTCGTGGGGCGATTCTGTATACAACCAACGCGCGGGGAGCTCTTCCGTCAACTCGACCCGCTCGTTACACACAACCGACATACATCACGTGGCGACTCGGTACAACCGACCACGCATACTTCGCGCTGGAGAGCCACACTCCCTCCCGTTTCCACCACACTCTCTACGCGCAACCCCCTACTCCCGCACCACCACACGAGGTTACAACCGCTCAAAGATCTCACTTCCTCCATAGCAGTTTCCCGGAAGCAAAAACGCAGATACCGATAGCAGAGGGAAAAGACAGCCAAGCAGCCACTTAATGACAGACAACATCAAACAAACATGTCAGGGGAAGAAAAGGAAAACCAATGCAATCTAAACACAAGGTGTAGCGCGAGTCGATACACGGCTCAATCTCCTTTTATATTACAGTGGCGGGTCCGCCTTGCGTGACACCTAGTGACCTTTTCCGATTTATACGGGAGTGTGCGAATAATTTTGATCAAATAGCGTGTTTGTTTTCCCATTATTTCCTGAGAAGTTGTTCCAGACGTGGTATTGTTTACAGCGCGCGGCATGCAGATGTGGAGCCGGGACGAGTCGCTGGAGGCGCGCAACAAGCTGTCCGGCAAGTTGCGGGAGGCGGCGGCCGCAGCAGTCTCCACCCCCGCACTGCACCCCCGCAAGGTGGCGCCGGCGGGGGCCGCCCCGTCGCGGCCGGAGGCGGAGGCCGTCTTTCACAACGACTTCGCGTTCGCCGTCGGCCTGGCGCAGTGCTTCGGGATGTTCCCCGTTCAGGGCTGCCGCGAGCCGGACCCCACCTGCGTCAGGTACGGCAACTGTTCCCAGTTCCCAGGGTACGGCAGCGGGCGCGCACCTAGGGCGTGCGTAGGGGTGCGAAAAAAATGAAGAATGTCAAAGGTCAAACAGAAATGGCAGACGGCTGGGCGACGTATGTCAGGGAAAAGGAAGGAAAAGGAGAAGAACAACAACTTTAAAAACAACTAGAGACTGGATTGTACGAGGGTTAAAGTGACGTAGCAGGGCCTTCTATATTTTTTTATTCTCGCTGTAAAAGAAAGTTCATGTCACATACTGACCATAATAATTACAAAATTCACACTTAATTTATCCCTTTTCAATATAATCACCACGTTCGACCACACATCTTTTTCCACACCGAAACAGGAGCATGTATATCTAAACCAGGGATTCCCAACAAAATTTTCTCGATGACCCCCTCATCGAGCATGACTGGTACCTTGTCATATCACAGTATCAAGTACCTAAAAAACCAAATTAAGAGTCTTTTTATACGTTTTCTATTTTTGGTACTTAGAAAAAACATTGACATATACATTACTGAAAAAATATTGAGCTTAAAACTTCTTCAATTTAGCCATCATTGTTATTGTTAAATTTTTGATTATTGCTCAAAATCTTTGTCTTCAAATCTGGGTGTTTAGTATAACAAACTCCTTAAAAAATAAAAATTGAGTATGAACTGAAAATGACAGGAAAAGATTAAAACTGAGTGTGTTGGTCTTTCAAGTGGACTACACTTGAGTTATCATTGAGTAGACGTTTGTGAAAAATAAGAAAACACTAATTTCATACAAGGTATTATTTATTTGAAAAAATACAATTACAACAGAGTACTCCATCAGTATACACTTAGTTTTAATTTTCAGTTCTTAATGAGATGAGTTCAATCTGACCTTTGAGTCCATCTTGCGGACCCCTCTGGGATAGCTCGCGGACCCCTGGGGGTCTGCGGACCACCTGTTGGGAACCACTGATCCAAACAGTAAAAACTATGGTCCTGCTTCCTCAGGCACTGGCGGATGGCATTGTTCGTAGTCTCTTCATCTTCAAAATGTTGCCTCCCATAAGCGACTTCGAGTGTACAGAACAGATGCAGGTCTGGTGGTGCAACAGACTGGATGCCGCTGTTTTCCTCGAGTGTTTATCCTGGTCGGTCACAATTATCGGTACCCAGCATGCATAAATATTGGAGTAGCCCAGTTTTTCGATAACAGCTAAAATATTGCCTTTACAACGGAGTCACGACGAAACAGTTCTTCTGCTTTTACTCGGAGGTTGCCACAGATTAGTCGGTCAAAACACTGGATGTTGTGCTTAGTCACTGCAGGCGCTGACCGGTCGCTTCACCTTGCAGCAGCCAACTGTGTCTGTCCTCCAGTGTCTCTACAGCGACGAACACTTCGTCTACCACACCAAATGAATTCCCAATTGCGAATAAGGACTACCATCAGCTGCAGAATGGAATGACGACAGTGAAAATTTGTCCCGGACGAGGACCCGAACCCCGATTACCATCTTATCGCGAGCGGTCATCTTACCATTTGGCTGTCAGTGCACGACCCACGACCAGACCCAAACTTCCATGTGTCGTCAACCATGCATCTACGACCTATACTAGTACATACATTATGTATAATTCCGTACAGATCAGAAATTGTACGTGAAAGTCGCTTGCTCGGTATGGACAGATAAATGAGGTATTGCAGTGCCTGTATTATTCTAATTACGATGCAAAGTTCCTTTGGACATGCACGCATATATCGCATCGTATATATCGTCTAGCGGTGTGACGTCCTCCTTTACTTCTCCATACTCCTTCTTCAGCCTTTCAATACAATTGTACGTTTTACTTTCTGCAGTAAGTACACTACTGGCCATTAAAATTGCTACACCACGAAGATGACGCGCTACAGACGCGAAATTTAACCGACAGGATGAACATGCTGTGATATGCAAATGATTAGCTTTTCAGACCATTCACAAAAGGTTGGCGCCGGTGGCGACACCTACAACGTGCTGACACGAGGAAAGTTTCCAACCGATTTCGCATACACAAACTGCAGTTGACCAGAGTTGCCTGGTGAAACGTTGTTGTGATGCATCGTGTAAAGAGGAGAAATGCGTACCATCACGTTTCCGACTTTGATAAAGGTCGGATTGTAGCCTATCGCGATCCAATGACTCTTAGCAGAATATGGAATCGGTGGGTTCAGGACGGTAATACGGAACGTCGTGCTGGATCCCAACGGCCTCGTATCACTACCAGTCGAGATAACAGGTATCTTATCCGCATGACTGTCACGGATCGTGCAGCCACGTCTCGATCCCGGAGTCATCAGATGGGGCCGTTTGCAAGACAATAACCATCTGCACGAACAGTTCGACGACGATTGCAACAGCATGGACTATCAGCTCGGAGACTATGCCTGCGGTTACCCTTGACGCTGCATCACAGACAGGAGCGCCTGCGATGGTGTACTCAGCGACGAACCTGGGCGCACGAATGGCAAAACATCGTTATTTCGGATGAATCCAGGTTCTGTTTACAGCATCATGATTGTCGCATCCGTGTTTGGCGACATCGCGGTGAACGCACAATGGAAGCGTGCATTCGTCATCGCCATACTGGCGTTATCACCCGGCGTGATGGTATGGGGTGCCATTGTTTACACGTCTCGGTCACCTCTTGTACGCATTGACGGCACTTTGAACAGTGGACGTTACATTTCAGATGTGTTACGACCCGTGGCTCTACCCTTCATTCGATCCCTACGAAACCCTACATTTCAGCAGGATAATGCACGACCGCATGTTGCAGGTCCTGTTCGGGCCTTTCTGGATACAGAAAATGTTCGACTGCTGCCCTGGCCAGCACATTCTCCAGATCTCTCACCAATTGAAAACGACTGGTCAATGGTGGCCGAGCAACTGGCTCGTCACAATACGCCAGTCACTACTCCTGATGAACTGTGGTATCGTGTTGAAGCTGCTTGGGCAGCTGTACCTGTACCACGCCATCCAAGCTCAGACTCAATGCCCAGGCGTATCAAGGCCGTTATTACGGCCGGAGGTGGTTGTTCTGGGTACTGATTTCTCAGGATCTATGCACCCAAATTGCGTGAAAATGTAATCACATGTCAGTTCTAGTATAATATATTTGTCCAATGAATACCCGTTTATCATCTGCATTTCTTCTTGGTGTAGCAATTTTAATGGCCAGTAGTGTAATTCAATCACACAACGCTACCTTATACATAGGTTAACGTCGATCATTTTCTAAACTTATGCAATGCTGCTGTTGAGGTAGGATGCTTTTACTGGAATGAACTGTAGAACATTTCCATAAGTGCGCCAAATTAATGATTACTACGTTACCAACTTTATGAAGCAGAAAAAGCATAGAAGACATTACTTTCTAACTGGCCCTCGCAGTGCACCAATTTTATTTATTTTTCGAGCCCAGGACATAAAATAATTACAAAAGCTAATAAGTATTGATTCGCATAACAAACTTGCAAAATTAAATGTGTACAGTAGTATTTATGACACAGATTCAATAATATGCACAAACAAGCAGCAAGATGATTATATTTTTTGACGGGCCCAGTATTCGGCGGTTATCACAGCAGTTTCACTGGCTGCAGCAAGATTACGGATAGTGCATGCAACCGGTAGGTTCCTGCAGACTAGCAGATGTTGTCCGTCCTGTACGTCATCTCACTCACAAGTTTCCCCCTCATTCCTGAAGCCCCACTTCCTGAGGTTGGCTTTGCACCTTGACACCCCAATTCGCAATCTGTTCAAAGTCTTCCAGGTCACGTATGACAGGTGTGAACCTTCGGCTATTTCCTCCTTGACCGTTATGTGATTTTCTTCAGCTAGGGAGTCTTGCGAAAGCTCCTCTCTGCGACTTCTGGGAGATGAACGAAATGCCACAGTTTTCTGTAGGAAGATTTCTCTTGACCTCAGTCTTCGCTGTTGAGAGTCATGTCCGAACAAAGGATGTCTAGGGTCGCTTTCTTTTTTTTCTTCTCCACTTCTGCTGCAGCTTGCCTTCGAATGCATGGCGGTGCTATGTCCATAATTTGGTACAGCTTATTGACAGGAGTAGGTCGTAAGCAGCCTGTAACAATGCGTCCTGTCTCATTCAGGGCTGTTTCTACATGTTTAGCATGTGCAGAGTTTTGCCAGACGGTGGCTGCGTATTCTGCCGTGGAGAAACATAGTGCCAAGGCAGATGTTCTAAGCACTTTTGGCTGGGCACCCCTGGTGGATCCTGTAAGTTTGCAGATGATGTTGTGCCGCTCTTTTACTTTAAGGCTCGTTTCTTCACAGTGGGCTTTGAATGTGAGGGAACGGTCCATCTTCACCCGAAGGTATTTAGGAGTTTCGCAGTGGAGTAGTTGTTCTCCTCTCCAAGTGATGTTCAGTTTCCTTTTGGCTTCCCTATTTCTTAGATGGAATGCACAGACTTGGGTCTTTCCAGGTTTCGGTTTCAGTTGGTTTTCATCGTAATACCTGGCCAAATTTTCAAGAGCTGTTGTCAGTTTCACCTCTACTTTCTCAAAGGAGTGCTGTATCATCAGCGTATATGAATGCCTTAGTTGAAGAGTTAATTGGCTCGTCATTTGTGTAGATATAACAGTGGAGACAGCACACTTCCCTGAGGGGGACCATTTTTCTGCATTCTCCATCGACTCTTCTTGTCTCGGAGAGAGACGAAGTACCTCCTGTTTTGCAGCATACACTGAAGGATCTGAGTTAGTCGGTAATCCTTTGTAGCTAAGTATACTTGCACCAGGATGTGAGGATATTCGGATTGCACTGCAGTGAATAATAATTCAACAGGAACCAAAAAAATCGATTGCGTAACGAATCACAAGTACAGAGGTTGCCGACTGTTGCCGAGTGGCGTGGATTGATGGAGGAGACTGAAAAATTTCAAAGAGGAGCACCTTCTTTGTGTTATTGCGAAATAGGTTAAAGAGTTTCGTGGATATGATAGTGAAATAGCAATTACTAAAACAAAAGCGTTTGATTCCAGCGTGATCTTTTCGCGAAATTTCTATCACCAATGTTCTCCTCCAAAAGTCTAAATATTATATCGATTCCCATCGGCTTAGCAAGAAACGACCGTCAGAATAAAATAACAGAAATCAGAGCTCATATAGATAGATTTAGGTGTTTATTTTTCCCTCATACAATTCGGGAATGGTACAAACTATGTCCGACGTAACTGACACACGAAACCTAAACTGGAAAACACAGTTATGTTGGATGAGCACCGTTCTGAGCCTTTAGCTGAATATAAACAACAAGACAAAAAATTCTTCTGGAAGTGTTTTCCAAAACTATTCAGTTAACACCATAGAAATTAAATACTCGCTCAAAGTATTCACTGTGGCGAGAAGAGCTATTCTTGTGCACTGTACTAAACAACAAAGTCTTGCTAAAAGCCAATAATTGGAAAAAAAATAATCGAGTACCTTTCCGGATGACATAACTGGTGGAACAAAAGTTAAAGTTCCAACAGGCTAAGCTAGCCAGGCTGAAAGACTCTACAGAACAGGAAGACGACTACTCCGTAGCATCACCAGACTCCCCCCTCAGACACCGAGCAATCACGTGTATGACATCACAGAACCGCTACAAACTCGACTAACGAAACTACGCGCCAACTATGGCAGACACATATTGACGAAACGACCAGACATAGAGGACTTGTTGACCTCTACAATCAGGGAAAGGAGACACCCAAAGTACAAATATATTCACCCAGTGCGTACAGTGGCACACAACACGTCTTCCCACTTCCCAGACCTGGCTCCCACCGTGACCCCACTCATATACGACATACGACGCCCACACTCCCCCCCCCCCCTCCCCGGACACCATCTCGCCGCCAGGCAATAGGCAACGGCCCTGCACACACACACGAACACACGCACTCACGCGCACACACACACACACACACACACACACACACACACACACACACATGCACACGCACACAACACAACGACCACATCCACACAAATAAACAACACAAACCGAAAAGTAATAAACAAGCACAAAACTGACTAGCAAAATAATAGTGATAATAATAAGTAGCGTAGTACTAACACCTTCTAGATGTAATTCTCTTTAGATCCAAATCTATACCTTCCCATATCCTCATTATGAACATATGGTAAGCTGGCCAGTGTGGCCGTGTGGTTCTAGGCGCTACAGTCTGGAACCGCGTGACCGCTCGGTCGCAGGTTCGAATCCTGCCTCGGGCATGGATGTGTGCGATGTCCTTAGGTTAGTTAGGTTTAAGTAGTTCTAAGTTCTAGGGGACTGATGACCTTAGAAGTTAAGTCCCATAGTGCTCGGAGCCATTTGAACCATTTGAACATATGGTAAACACAAAATGAAAATCCGCTAAATGTAAAAATCTGCATCAAATATCTCCTGCAATATATGCTTAGTAACTAGATCCTGTCATACCCCATCGCACCATGTAGCTAAAATAAACTTAATTTTGCCATAGCAGGAACACTCATGTACAACTAATCGACAAAATAACATAGTAATAGCAGCCAATGCAATAATCTTAGAAGAAATACTCTTATATCTAAATTTATGTTTTGCTTATCCTTTTTTATTGTTTTTTATGTTTCTTTTCTTCTGTGCTTTTATAAATGTCTATTAAATGTTAAAATCTAAATATTGTAAACCTTATATTTTGTCAAAGTGATTACGCTTAGCACAAGTGCAAGCAAATGAAATAAAGAAGCAAAAATTGTATTGTGCGCCATTGGCCGAAAAAGAGCAATCAGCAGGGCTTTAGTAAGGCCCGAGGGAATGAAACTGAAATGTGCAGTGGTCGTGAAAGCTAAGCCCAGGCAGAGCACAAGTAATGAAAACGTTAATTTTCCTAGCTACAAAACCGAAAAAATGACGAAGCCCAGACTCACTGAGCTGTTTGAGTCCAGTCCCTGGGGTTGCGACGTCTTTGTTGAAGAGCAGCGGTCGGCAGTGAACTGGACAGCAGCAATGGCGGCAGCTCTGGGTTGGTGATGTCGCTGCCTTATGCTGCCCTGATGCGAGCTTAATCCTCAGTGTGCGGAATACTACGTATTGGCTGCTTGAGTGGGCGGCAGAAGCAGAACCTACTTTAGACTGACGCACGCCTGTGCTAGCTGCACGCGCGACGGTCGAGCTTGTGGTGCGGCCGCTGGCGTCGCCCTCTGTTGGTCTACTCGCAGATTTCTCGGCTCTGCCGCAATTTTTTTTTTTTCCTTTATTGTGATTTTAAACACCTTATACAAAGGCGGGCTGTCAGCAGCACAATACGCCGCTCTTCAGCCTTGAGTTTGACAAGTAGTACATAAAGGTGGCACAGAGTAGACAGTAAAAACGGTGGGCAAAAAATGTAGACACTTAAAATCGAAAAAACATGGAGCCGTTCACGCTGGACGAGAAACATCACTAACACGAAGCGACACGGTGCACATAACATGGATGATGGCGACGGCACGTTAACGGTGGTGGCGTGACGGCGAACAACACTACACACAAACGAAGGCACACACACGAAACACTGACGGCGATGATCTCCGGCGCGCGAATGTTCACTGAGCGTGTACGAGTCCGGGTACCTGCCAAGAGAGGAGGTGGAGGAGGAGGAAGGGGAAGGGGAATGGGAGAGGGGAGAGCAGAGATGCCATGGGCAAAGGAGAGAGGGGGAGGGAGGAAGGGGGAGGGGAAGCCCGGGGGAGAGAGGAGGAGGGTAGGGGGGAAAGGAAAGAGAAGGGAAGGGAAGGGAGGGAGGGAGGGTGCCTAAAGGAAAGGACACAGGAGGTGGGGGGGAGGATCAAAGTTGATAGGAGGGGTAGATGCATGGGAGGAGGACATCATCAGGGAGGGGAAGCTCTGCCGCAATTCGAGTGGAGCCGAGGGCATTTGGAACGTGTGGTCATTCGGCTGCGGGCGCACGTTGGTAAGTGCGTCACAGCAGAACGGTCGATAAATTTGCTGAAAATGTTTCTGTGAACGATGTTACGTACTTAATTGTGTCAGTTTTAATGATGTAGATGTACAGCAAGTTAACTATAAGTTGGCCGACTGCCAAACGGAGCGCAGGCAGCAAGCCAGGCCCGAACATAGACCGCCACTGGGAGAGGAACCACGTGGGGGGAACAAGCCCCGCCTACCTACCAACGTGCAAGCATCTTAACATATTGAAAATTATGTTTTTGTTTATAAGTTTATTCGAGCAAAAGGCCTGCCTTCCCAGGAAAGGGCTTCGCAATGAAAAATTAAGAGCTTTTCATAAAGTGAAGCAAGTTATGCAGGACTAACATCAACGAAAGAAAACTGATAGTTACACTACTGGCCATTAAAATTGCTACACCAGGAAGATGACGTGCTACAGACGCGAAATTTAACCGACAGGAAGAACATGCTGTGATATGCAAATTAATAGCTTTTCAGAGCATTCACACAAGTTTGGTGCCGGTGGCGACACCTACAACGTGCTGACACGAGGAAAGTTTCGAACCGATTTCTCATACACAAGCAGCAATTGCCCGGCGTACCCTGGTGAACCGTTGTTGTGATGCCTCGTGTAAGGAGGAGAAATGCGTACCATCACGTTTCCGACTTTGATAAAGGTCGGATGCTAGCCTATGGCGATTGCGGTTTATCGTGTCGCGACATTGCTGCTCACGTTGGTCGAGATCCAATGACTGTTAGCAGAATATAGAATCAGTGGGTTCAGGAGGGTAATACGGAACGCCGTGCTGGATCCCAACGGCCTCGTATCACTAGCAGTTGGGAAGACAGGCATCTTATCCGCATGGCTGTAACGGATCGTGCAGCCACGTCTCCATCCCTGAGTCAACAGAGGAGGACGTTTGCAAGACAATAACCAACTGCACGAATAGTTCGGCGACGTTTGCAACAGCAGGGACTATCAGCTCGCAGACCCTTGACGCTGCATCACAGGTAGGAGCACCTGCGATGGTGTACTCAACGACAAACCTGTGTGCGCGAATGGCAGAAAGTTATTTTTTCGGATAAATCCAGGTTCTGTTTACACCGTCATGATGGTCACATCCGTGTTTGGCTAAATCGCGGTGAACGCACATTGGAAGCGTGTATTCGTCATCGCCATACTGCCGTATCACCCTGCGTGATGGTATGGGGTGCCATTGGTTACAAGTCTCGGTCACCTCTTGTACGCAATGACGGCACTTTGAACAGTGGAAGTTACATTTCAGATCTGTTACGACCCGTGTCTCTACCATTCATTCGATCCCTGCGAAACTCTACATTTCGGCAGGATAATGTACGACCGCGTGTTGCAGGTCCTTTACGGGCCTTTCTCGATACAGAAAATGTTCGATTACTGCCCTGGCCAGCGCATTCTCCGGATCTCTCACCAATTGAAAACGTCTGGTCAATGGTGGCCGAGCAACTGGCTCTTCACAATACGCCAGTCACTACTCTTGACGAACTGTGGTATCATGTTGAAGCTGCATGGGCAGCTGAATCTGTACACGCTATCCAAGCTCTGTTAGACTCAATTCCCAGTTATTACTGCCAGAGCTGTTTGTTCTGGGTACTGATTTCTCAGGATCTATGCACCCATATTGCTTGAAAATGTAATCACATGTCTGTTCTAGTATAATATATTTGCGCAATGAATACCCGTTTATCATCTGCATTTCTTCTTGGTGTAGCAATTTTAATGGCCAGTAGTGTAGCTATGACGGAGGGCAGAAATTAAATGGAAAAATGCAATGTTCTATTCTGGGTCGCATGACACAATTAACATAAAGAATAGCACAATATCAACCCCGGAAGAGATCAACATGAGGCTCAATAGCTTGGCATAAATTAGCTATGCTACAGAAACATTTTATTTATATATTTTATTTACAAGTCAAGTTCCGTGGGACCAAATTATGGAGCAAATCTCCAAGGTCATGGAACGTGTCAGTACATGAAATTACAACATAAAAGTAGTAACAGATGAAAATAAATATTTATGAACCCGAAAAAAGTCCATAAGTTTAAGGAAACGCAATCAACAATACAATAAGAATCAGCTTTTTTCAAGGAACTCCTCGACAGAATAGAAGGAGTGACCCATGAGGAAACTCTCAGTTTCGATTTGTAAGCACATGGATTACTGCTAAGATTTTTGAATTCGAGTGGTAGCTTATTCAAAATGGATGCAGCAGTATACTGCGCACCTTTCTGCACAAGAGTTAAGAAAGTCCGATCCAAATGCAGGCCTCATTTCTGCCGAGTATTAACCGTGTGAAAGCTGCTTATTCTTGGAAATAAGCTAATACTGTTAAAAAGAAATGACAGTAAGGAATATATATATATATACTGAGAGGCCAATGTCAAAATACCAATATTCGTTAACAGGGGTCGACAAGAGGTTCGTGAACTACACCACTTACTGCCCGAACCGCCCGTTTCTGAGCCATAAATAACCTTCTGAACGGGAAGAGTTACCCCAAAATATAATACCATACGACATAAGCGAATGACAATAAGCAAAGTAGACTAATATTCGTGTCGAACGATCACTCACTTCAGATATCGTTCGAATAGTAAAAATGGCAGTATTAAGTCTTCGAACAAGATCCTGAACGTCGGCTTTCCACGACAGCTTACTATCTATCTGAACACCCAGAAATTTGAACTGTTCATTCTGTGAAATTAAAACGTCGGGTTTAGTTTTATTGTGTGTTAGAAACTGTAAAACTGAATCTTACTATGATTTAGCGTTAGTTTAATTTCTGCAAACCATGAACTTAGGTCATGTACTGCACTATTGGAAACTGAGCCTATGTTGCACACAACCTCCTTTACTACCAAGCTAGTGTCATCAGCAAACAGAAATATTTTAGAGTTACCTCTAATACTAGAGGGCATATCATTTATATAAATAAGGAACAGGAATGGCCCCAACACTGATCTCTGAGAACCCCCCCCCCCCCCCCCCCACTTGACAGTAGCCCACCCAGACCCCACATCACAGCCGTTATCAACACTGCGAATAATGACCTTTTGCTGCCTGTTACTAAAGTAAGAGGTGAACCAATTGTGAGCTACTCCCCGAATTCCATAACAGTCCAACTTCTGGAGCAATATTTTGTGATCAACACAATCAAATGTCTTAATTAAATCAAAAAATATGCCAAGCGTTCGAAACCTTCTGTTTAGCCCATCCAGTACCTCACAGAGAAAAGAGAATATATCATTTTCAGTTGTTATACGACTTCTAAAGCCGAACTCTACATTTGATAGCAAATCGTGTGATATAAAATGATCAATTATCCTTACATACACAGCCTTTTCAATAACTTTTGCAAACACTGACGGCATAGAAATAGGTCTAAAATTGTGTACATTATCCCTTTCAACCTTTTTATAAAGCGGCTTTTTTTTACTCAGGAAACTGACTATTCCTAAAGGAAAAATTACAAATATGGCTAAATACATGGCTAACATGTGCAGCACAATACTTTAATATTGTGCTAGACACTCCATCATAACCATGAGAGTCCTTAATCTACAGTGTATACCAGAAGAGTATTTCAGACGTCAATCTTGGAAAGGCATTTGCCAAGAAAGTTATATGATTCCTAGTAGAAACTAAATTTTTACTTAATTCACCAGCAATGCTCTGAAAATGATTGTTAAATACTGTACATATATCTGATTTATCAGTAACAGAAATATTTTTACTGTGAACTGACTTTATATTGTCGACCTTGTGCTGCTGACCAGACACTTCCTTCAGAATTGACCATATGGTTTTAATTCTGTCCTGTGAATTAGCTATTCTATTTGCATACCACATACTCTTTGCCTTCCTAACAACATTTTTAAGCACCTTACAATACTGTTTGTGATGGGTTACTGTAGCTTGATTGTGACAACTTCTAACATTTTGATATAATTCCCACTTTGTTCTACAAGATATCCTTATCCCAATAGTCAGCCACCTGGGCTGCCTATTACTGCTAGTGCCCCGTTTAGAACGTTCTAATGCAAAGCAACTTTCATAGAGCATGAGAATTGTGTTAAGGAAAGCATTTTATTTATCATCTATGTTATCGGCACTATAAACATCCTGCCACTCTTGTTCCTTGACAAGGTTTAAAAAACTCTCTATTTCTGTTGGATTTACTTTCCTACATAGTTTGTAATTAAATATGACATTTGTTTGAGTACAAAAGCCTTTTAGCACTAAAATTTGTGCATCATGGTCGGAAAGACCATTCACCCTTTTACTAACAGAATGCCCATCTAGTAATGAAGAATGAATATAAACATTGTCTATGGCTGTGATACTGTTCCCCTACACCCTAGTTGGAAAAAACACAGTCTGCATCAGATCATATGAATTTAGGAGATCTACCAACATCCTTTTTCTTGCACTAACATACACAAAATTAATGTTGAAGTCACCACATATAACTAATTTCTGGTACTTCCTACAAAGTGAATCAAGAACCCTCTCTAGCTTAAGCAGAAATTCTCTGAAGTCGGAGTTAGGGGATCTATCGACAACAACAATTAGAAGTTTTGTTTCACTAAATTCAACTGCCCCTGCACAACATTCGAATATCTGTTCAGTGCAGCGTCGGGATACGTCTATGGACTCAAATGGAACACTGTTTTTTACGTACATAGCCATTCCCCCCAGCCCACAAGGAACTCCTTGAAAAACAGCCAGCTAATATGTATCCTGGTAAAGGTAGCCTCTGAATTGTCAAATTATTTAAGTGGTGCTCTGATATACCAATAATTTCAGAGTCAACATCTATAAACAGGACACTAACTTTACCTCTATTATATTTTGATGAATTATGCTAATTCCTTCTCTACTTGGAAACATTACATCCTCAGAAGTTGAGCCCTTAGTTAGAGAGGCTTCCTTTAGACAGGTATACCTATCAGCTGATTTCCGTCTAAAAAAGGTGCAGCTCTAACACCAACTACTACAGGAATTTTTCCATGAGTGAGTACTATTCATTCATTATCATCTCCGTATTCCTTATGAAACGAAGAAAATTGTATACGTTCTCAAAAATAAAAGCTCTTCTGGTTTTGATGGTGTTTCCAATAGAGTATTAAAGAATTGTTCCCATATAATAAGCCTTGTCTTATCTGAAATGTGTAATGTTTCGCTAACTCAAGGCATTTTTCCAGAGAGGCTAAAATATATGGTTGTCAAACCGCTCATTGAGAAACCGACCTGTTTCGCTCCTGACAACATTTCTCAAAATTTTTTTAGAGGGTGGTGTATTATAGAATACTATCTCACCTGAAGAACAAAAATATCCTCAGTAAATCATAGTGTGCATTCCAGAAGAGATGCTCTACTGAAAATGCCATTTACATGTTCACTCACCAAGTTTCACAAGCATTAAATAGCAAAATAACGCCGGTTGGTATTTTCTGCAACCTATCTAAGGCATCTGACTGTGTGAATCACAACATGCTCCTAGATAAACTGATGTTTTGTTCGTTTCAGTGTATAGCCAACCAATGAATGATATCATACCTAACCAAAAGAATGCAGGTAGTTGTAGTTAGTCGTTCTGCTAATGTAGTCTGGGGACGTTATTCTGGCTGGGGAGAAATCACGTATGAGGTTCCCCTAAGCTCAAGATTACGTCCGAAATTGTTTCTCGTATATGTAAAAAATCTCCCATCTAATATGAAGTAAGCACAATTAGTCTTTTTTGTGGGTGACGCTAGTACAGTAATTAGTCCATCTGCGTCTACATCTACGTGATTACTCTGCTATTCGCAATAAAGTGCCTGGCAGAGGGTTCAATGAACCACCTCCAGTCTGTCTCTCTATCGTTCCATAAGCGGGAAGATCGAGCACTTAAATTTTTCTGTGCGAGCCCTGATTTCTCTTATTTTATCGTGATGATCATTTCTCCCTATGTAGGTGGGTGCCAACAGAATGTTTTCCCAATCGGAGGAGAAAACTGGTGATTGAAATATCGTGAGAAGGTCCCATCGCAACGAAAAACGCTTTTGTTTTAATGATTGCCATTCCAATTCACGTATCATGTCTGTGACACTATCTCCCCTATTTCGCGATAATACGAAACGAGCTGCCTTTCTTTGCACTTTTTCGATGTCATTCGTCAGTCCCACGTGATGCGGATCCCACACGGCACAGCAATTCTCCAGAACAGGGCGGACAAGCGTGGTGTAAGCAGTCTCTTTAGCAGACCTGTTGCACCTTTTAAGTGTTCTGCCAGTGAATCGCAGTCTTTGGTTTGCTCTGCCCACAATATAATCTATGTGCTCGTTACAATTTATGTTATTTGTAATTGTAATACCTAAGTATTTAGTTGAATTTACAGCCTTCAGAATTGTGTGACTTAGCGCGTAACCGAAATTTAGTTGATTTCCAAGCATGCATACAGCAACAGAAGAAAGGTAAATAGTGATCTTAAAAGCATCATTAATTGGTTTTCTGTGAATAGTCTCACCCTCAATTTTAAAAGGACACAACATATTCAATTCTGCACATCTAGGGTTACTACACCAATGATAAGAGTAACGCATCGTGAGGAAATAATAAACCTGGCAGAAAATTCAAAATTTTGTGTGTCCACATTGACGTGACTCTAAGCTGAAAAACATTTTTTAGAGCTCCTAAAACAACGTTGTTTAGGCACATTTTCAATTATAATCATTGAAACTCTTGTGGAGGGACTAATCAGTAAGTTAACACATGTTGCTTATTTCCGTTCAATAAAGTCATATGAAATAATGTTCTGGGATAACTCATCTTCAAAAGAGAAAGTCTTCATTGCTCACAGACGCGCTGTAAGAATAATATGTGGCGTTCAATCACGACCGTCTAGTAGACATCTGTTTAAAGAGTTGGGGATATTGACTACTGATTCACAACACACTTATTCCGTCATGAAGTTTGTTGTAAATAGACCAAAAAGGAACACTAATGTACATTACTCCACATTAAGGTTTTCCTTAGCACAAAAAGGAGTGTACAAAGCCGCAAATAAAGTTACGACAACTCAATTATGTAAAACGTTTGACAGATAGCAAAGAAAAAATTGAAAATAAACTGAAAAACTTTCTCCTTGACAACTCCTCCTATTCCACAGAAGAATTTCTTATATTGTGATGTGTAGAAGACGGTGGTAAGAATTACTACATCACGTCTGTATTTTAATAATAACAATAAGAAAAAATTGATAAATGTTCAGCATGTTCCCATAGTTATAAATTAATTTGGAATGTTAATATAAAATGAGTCGTTCCACATCATTATGATTTATCGTCCAAATGATCCCTGAAACATGAAACATGAACATAGAAAGAAGGATTCTTTACTGTATGATTATATGATAGCGGAACAAACAGTGGTAGTAGATACTTCTGTAAAATATCTGGGAGTATGAATGCGGAACGATTTGAAGTGGAATTATCATATAAAATTAATTGTTGGTAAGGCGCGTACCAGGTTGAGATTCATTGGGAGAGTTCTTAGAAAATGTAGTCCATCAACAAAGGAGGTGGCTTACAAAACACTCGTTCGACCTATACTTGAGTATTGCTCATCAGTGTGGGATCCGTACCAGGTCGGGTTGACGGAGGAGATAGAGAAGATCCAAAGAAGAGCGGCGCGTTTCGTCACAGGGTTATTTGGTAGGCGTGATAGCGTTACGGAGATGTAGCAGACTGCATCGCGGTGTAGCTTGCTAGCCAGGTTTCGAGAGGGTGCTTTTCTGGATGAGGTATCGAATTATCCTTCCCCCTACTTATACCTCCCGAGGAGATCACGAATGCAAAATTAGAGAGATTCGAGCGCGCACGGAGGCTTTCCGGCAGTCGTTCTTCCCGCGAACCATACGCGACTGGAACAGGAAAGGGAAGTAATGACAGTGGCACGTAAAGTGCCCTCCGCCACACACCGTTGGATGGCTTGCTGAGTATAAATGTAGATGTAGAAACTAACCAACTAAGTTTCTCATATATTTGACTCTAATCCTTGGCCTCTGTACGCAATCTAAACCTTGGCCTCTGCAAATGGAAACTCACCACAGTGAAGCAAAATCCTAAAAATGAAGCTAGCGACATTTATTACTTAAGGTTCACCTGACAATGGAGTAGTTGTAGGAATTAGGGATCTCAAAATGAAAGCCAAGTTCGAGAACACAAAATTTTTATTTGCTGTAGTTAATTGAATAACTGATAACAAAATATCACAGAGCCGTGTTCTTAAAAATAGAGTAAACTAAAGTAAAAATGACGCTAACCGCTCATCTGGACAGAGCACAAATTCAAGATAAATCAGGCAAATATAAAATTCAAAAATTGAACATACAAGATGCATGACAGAATTAGTTAACTGTAAGCTCCTCAAAAGACAGACTGCGCCGGCCGCTGGTAGCCGAGCGGTTCTAGGCGCTTCAGTCTGGAACCGCGCGACCGCTACGGTCGCAGGTTCGAATCCTGCCTCGGGCATGGATGTGTGTGATGTCCTTAGGTTAGTTAGGTTTAAGTAGTTCTAAGTTCTAGGGGACTGATGACCTGAGACGTTTAGTCCCATAGTGCTCAGAGCCATTTGAACCATTTGCCAAAGACAGACTGCACTGCAACGCGCGTGACACTTGTATTTTCCACGATTGGGTGCCAGTCAGGGTGAGATGAGAACTGGGAAGGGAACAGATGCCAAAATGAAAGTTCTTGCTCTTGAATTGCCCACAGTTGCCCTCCGCTTGGAGGGGTGACTGAATGCTGCTGCCACTGTGACGAACGAGATAAAAACAGCCATACAGAAATTCATATTGCGATTCATTAAGTTGGTAGGCTACTCGTAGTTTCCGCACAGGATACGGTGGCTGATGCGCAGTGAACAATTGTCGTCCAACGCGCAGGGCGAACTCATTCGTTTGTTCAGAAGGGGTGGCCAACGCCCGCTTTCCGCAAGTCAGCTACACGCTATGACGACAGATTCGAGATATTACAGGAACTATTCGGTAAAGAAATTTCATTTTTGCGTTACTTTTAGCTTTATGTGTCAGCCTCATGATGACGTGCCCCCATCATGTCGTTAATGGTTATAGTTATTGTGATATTTGCACTGAAGTAAGACACCACGCGAAATTCGAAAAAGTTTGCAAAGAAAAACAGGAGTCACTATATTTTGTGTTTGGTGCACATTACATAATATGTTGCTGCATATCAAATTTAGCTAACATATTGAATTTTTCTTTGGACTTGAATGGAGGTCTCTCTGTCACCAGTCACAAGAAAATTTATCTGATGTAGCACACCGATTTGCGATCACGCCTGCCAGCGATAAAACCAAAATGAAATATCAGTTTCCTCATATTGCATAAATGATTTGAGATATCGAAATGAGGTTTTGGCAAATGATAACACGCAAAAGGGAGAGTATTTTGCCTTATGGTTGTTATGCGAACTTCATTATACCGTGTTCTTACACTAACTACAGACTTTTTAGGCGAAATAATTTAATTTTTTGGGCCCTCGATAGCTGGTGAAACGAGAAATCCTGTGGGTTTAGGAACAACGTAAATGAAGACATTACAAGTTTACTTTTGTACCAAGGATGTGCTTTTTCATAATCTAGCGACCTTACTTTTGCTCACTTCCTCAATTAAATTAATTAACCACTGCTTCAGAATTCTCTCACGACTGCCTCTGCACAAGTTAGTGAAGTGACATTATGTAAACTACGCTGTGTTTTGCCAAGAGAAGCAAATGTTAAGATGTCTACAAGAGAAATGTAAGTTTTGCTCAAAATTCACCACTCATGACGTTTCTCTGTAAGTTACAAATGGTTAACAATCTGCGCGGAAATAAATCGCTTTTTTGTTGCATTTTCAGCGGAATCCTTTTTAGATGCTAACCAAATCAGTGCTGACAGCAGACCTTTCTGAATGGTCACCATGCAAGTATGGGCATGCAGGTGTTCCACTTAATATTTACAAAAAATGTGAGCATAGGCCTCAGTTTAGAGCGACACTTCTCCTCCAGCACTCGGCATTTCCCCTACAGCGCCTGCCCACAACCTCCACCACCACAGCTCTCCCCAAGCATGCGCTGCCGACTGCCCTTCTGTCAGCCACGTTATTCTGCATGGACTCTACCGAACACTTTCCATTGCTTAGCATCGTTCGCACCGTGGGGGGGGTGGGGGGGGGGGGGGAGGGACACTTTGGACTGGACAGCCCGTAAATTGGAGAGAAAGCAACGAACTATCTCTCGTGGTCAGGGTAGCACTATAGGCGGCTCTTTCTGATATGCAGACAGAGAGGAAAATTTCACACTTAAACATCCCCCAGAGGAACGCTGTGCCTGCAGACGGTTCCGATCCTATTGCAACGGATCAGCGCTAGGAACTGACGACAATAACATGTGGGGAAACAGGACGTTTTGCTAAAACTGGACACCCCCCAGGCGGCTGCTGTTCCCTGCTTCAGAGACACAGTGAAAGCCTCGTTCTGGCCAAATACCGAGTGGCTATAGTTATATTTTCCATATTTAACACGTTATAACACGAAGACTTATTACCATATGAGTACCAATCTTGGTAACATTAATGTCCAGAGTATGGGGTGCATGATTTCCATGCGTCACAGAGCCACCGTCCAGTCCCAACTATAGCCCCCAGGTGCCGTGATCAGTCATTATGATTCATAGTCTCACACATCTGAGCAGTCGCAGTGCACTTGTTGACGTGTCGACATGAACTAGGACAAAAGGAGCAGGGCATTATTGGTGAAGCTCTATTAACGAAACAACAGTGATGCAGCTGCTTCGAGAATATCGCCAGTTGAAAGGATTACAGAAGGGCCCTCTTTCTCCTTCTGCTACATGGAGCATGATGGAGAAGTTCGAATCAAATGGCGAACTGGGCGTCGCTCCGGGAAGAGGTCGACGACCAGTTGCACCACAGATGATTGATGAAATCGCTGTTGCCATGGCAGACAACGCGCGCAGTTCCCGATCGTCAGGCAGTGCGGGTGGTAAGCCACGACAGTTGAAAACCTCGTGCTAGGTGCTTCATTCTCAAATGTACAGATATGTACAAGATCCATAGCGTACAGCAGCTTGCACCACAGGACGCACAACTACTTGTTGACTTCGCTCTCCACTTTCTCCCAAGGATTGAAGTTGACAAGGGCTGGCCCTGCACCATCCTATGCACAGACGAAGCTCATTTTTCTCTGGCGGGTGAGGTGAACACACAGAATTGCCGAGTGTGGGGATCTTCACCTCCAGTCACTGTGAAGTTCCTCCATATAGTGAACGTGTCACCGTATGCTGTGGCTTCATCGCTACATTCATCACTCATTTGTGAGTAGGTTGGCGCTCTTAAATCACTCTCTGTGATTTTTGTTGTGGGGCTACCTGAAGGGCAGGGTTCATCAGGGGAACATTTACACATGTGCTGATCTGAAGCGCAAATATCGAGAGAGGTAGCCATCACACCTACGGACATACTTCGTTCAGCTGCGCTTTCAGAGTATCTGGATACTGCTGGGCGCCTTATTGAGCGCCTTTTGTAGCAGTAATGGTACCGGTTTGTAAAAGTGTTTCAATTGAACTGATTCTGGCTCTAAGCACTATGGGACTTAACTAATATGAGGACATCAGTCCCCAAGACTTAGAACTACTTAAACCTAACCAACCTAAGGACATCACACACAACCGTGCCCGAGACGGGATTCGAACCTGCGATCGTAGCAGCAGCCCCGTTCCGGACTGAAACGCCTAGAACCGCTCGGCCACAGCGGCCGGCTAAACTGATTCTGCATTATTTCTCTTCCCTATGTCCTTGACACTAATGCTACCAAGTTTGGTAACATTAATGTCCAGAGTATGGGGTACTCATACGGTAATTAGTTTCGGTGTTATAACGAGTTAAATAGGAAAAGTTTAATTATAACCACGCGGTACTACACTGCCGTGCACCCGAGACTCACTCTCTGCCTGCGAGAAATCGAACATCTTCCCAGTCCCAGCAAAAGTGCCCAGCTCACACAATAAATTATCAAGTAATCGCAAGACAGCTGGAAAAAATCTTGATGCGATATGTGAGTCATGTTAGAATGTGCTTCATGCTCCCACGAAAGCAAAAGTTATGCACGACGTATAATATCACCCAAACGTTCGTAATCAAAACTGAAATCTTACTATGTTCAATAAAGGTCTCAGCTCCGACAAATACAGCTTGACAGAGTGTTGTACAATAAAAACAATAAGACAAGTGAAGTACTAAAACGGTAAACAACGGACAACAATGGCTGACTTCCACAGTATTGTCAACTAGGTAACGCTGGCTGTATTCAATAACAAACGATTATTGGATGATGCTTTCCGACTTCTTCCGATTCTATCCCAGGGCTAACTTAGAGTTAACACACTATGGACCTAGCCGCGCGGGATTAGCCGAGAGGTCTCGGGCACTGCAGTCATGGACTATGCGGCTAGTCCCGGCGGAGGTTCGAGTCCTCCCTCGGGCATGGGTGTGTGTGTTTGTCCGTAGGATAATTTAGGTTAAATAGTGTGTAAGCTTAGGGACTGATGACCTTAGCAGTTAAGTCCCATAAGATTTCACACACACACTGTGGACCTATCCTTTCCTGTAAAAGAGAGGTTTGTCTCTTGTTTTAAGTTGATGGAGGGCCAAGTGAGCCAACACAGCGAAACTAGGAGTGTATCTGCGTTTGTCCTTTCGTTTGTTCCAGCTTTGCATTAAATGGCAGTGAAACACTGAAAAAACGAAGCTTCATATCGCTGTAAGCAATACGACTTTGGGCTATACCTCATTGCGTGCTTCCAGTTGTTTCATACAAGAACAATTATTGAAATTTTAATATTTTCATCGTTGTTGACGACGGTATCTCAGCGGCATGCAGCCACACTTTGTTTTATTACATGAGATATTTCAGATTTCCTCTGGCTGCGCTTCCCTGAACTTGCTTATTTATGAGAAAATGTGACCTGATTTGGACTACACATTCCATCATCCTGTGGCGGGGTGTGTAGTTCTCTCACTTCACCTACCTAGATAGGTTTCAGGTTGTCTGCCCCTTCACTCTACGATGGTTGAGCCGGTAAAAGTAGAACTGACGAAAAGTCAGCTGAATACCTGCCACGCAATGGCCACATAACGCCAGTCCATGGACGCCATTTGAAAGTTACTTAAACTATCGGCGGTTCGGGATTCTTGCATGATTCGTTTGAAGAATGTCTAAAATTTCCTGTAAGCTGGTGTATTGTCTTTAAAACAGAAAATAGCTATCAGATACAATATGCACAAGAAAAAAGAGGGGTAAAACAAAAGTTCTGATTAAAATGGGTATGAGACAGGTACGTATTCTTTTGCCCTTACTGTTCAGTCTAGATGTTGAAGAAGCAGCGATGGAAATGAACGGCTCAAGAATGAGATTAAAATTGAGAGTGAAAGGGTGTCAGTGGCTAGATTCGTTGGTGACACTGCTATCTTCTGTGAAAGTGTGGAAGAACTGGAGCACCTATTAAATGGAATGAACAGCCTAATGAGCACACACGATAGTTTGAGAGTAAACCAAAGGAACCGAAAAGTAATGAGCGCTAGCAGAAATGACATCCGTGACAAAATCAAAATTGGGGACAACGAAGCAGATAAAGCAAAGAAATTCTATGATTTGGAAGCAAAATAACACATGAAGAAGCAAGGAGAACACAAAAAGTAGATTAGCACAGGTAAAGAGGGCATTCCTTGCCAAAAATAAGTCTACTAAACATCGGCCGTAATTAGAAGAAAGAACGTACGTTTATAGGACGGAAGTGAATCATGGACTGTGGGAAAACCGGAAAACAAGAGACTCGAAGCGTTTCAGATGTGGTGCTATAGAAAGTTGTTGAAAATTAGATGGAGTGATAAGGAATGAGGACGTTCTTCACAGAATCGGTAAGGAAATAAATATATGGGAAACATTGGCAACAAGAAGAGACAGGATGATAGGACTTCCGTTACGACATCAAGGAATGACTTTAGAAAGTAAAAACTGCAGAGGAAGACTGGAATATAACTTATCCAGCAAACAGTACACTGGGCACAAGTCGCCTCAAAGTAGTTAGAAGAGTGATGAAACAAATAAAAATTAAAATATTTAAAGTTGCACTTCCAGGCAGATTAAAACTGTGCGCCTCAAAGTAGTTAGAAGAGTGATGAAACAAATAAAATAAAAATATTTAAAGTTGCACTTCCTGGCAGACTAAAACTGTGTGCCGGACTGAGACTCGAATTCGGGACCTTTGCCTTTCACAGTCAAATGCTGTACCAACTAAGCTACCCAAGCACGACTCGTAACCTGTCCTCACAGCTTCAATTCTGCCAGTACCTCGTCTCCTACCGTCCAAACTTCACAGAAGCTCTTCTGTGAACGAGCAGAACTAGCACTCATGGAAGAAAGGATATTGTGGAGACGTGGCTTAGTCACAGGCTGGGGGATGTTTCCAGAATGAGATTTTCTCTCTGAAACGGAATGAGCGCTGATATAAAACTTTCTGTCAGATTAAAACTGTGTGCCGGAGCGAGTTTTCACTCCAGCAAAGCGCATTGTCTAGCAAATCTCGGCACTGCATTGTCAGGAAGTTTCAAAACAGCGAACACTTCGCTGTGAAGTTTGGTTTGCTTCGGGATTTTCATATTTTTTGCGTTATGAATGGAATTGCAACGAATCTTGTACAGAAGACAAGCTGCCAAACCCGCGTCCAGTCTAGTAATAGTCAGACTGTAGGTGCCTTGTCAAACTTGTGCGTAAGCGTGTTCTGTAAAGAGATCATTTGGGATAATATTAAACAGGACAGGTTATTTCTACGTCATCGTCTTTCAGCTATTAATTTTAATTACATTTTTGTCCAAGCCCTGTACATTCCTCCTTTCTAGGTATGAATGATGGTGTAAAGTTGCACGCGCAATATTTTTACTATTTGTGGGTTTAGCCTACTGAGGGCTTTGTTTTGGGCTGTTAGTTCTGTGTTGAAAAATAGTCCTAGTTATTTTGGGTTTTAGTAAGTTGGAAGTAATGATTGTGCAGGACACAGTGGAAATGAGGAAGGCAAAATAAGCTCTTCTGATAACTTGGATGTAAAGGCGAATAGAAAAGTTTGTGTTTTTGGTTTACATAACCCGAAAGTTTTGCTTTTATGATTTTTGTTTTGTGTATCTTACAATTATAGGCGAAATACTGAAAAAATGTGAAAATGACCGTCTCTGCCCTTGGTATTGCGTTGCAGGCGATACCCTTTTCATCTCTCAACAACAATGATTTAACATGGCAGTACCGCATTTCTCTTTGTCATTTCCCTTCACTAGTGAACTATCACGATAAAAGTGCCTACCACGTACGTCACTCATATTATCTCAGTTTCGCAGAAAGAAATCCACCCGTGACTGTTAAACACCCATTTTAACGAAATGTTGCACTCCAGCAGTTAACTCAAGTGTGTGAGATCAATCACAAATTTATTTAAAGTAGTAAGCCCCAACTTAATTATTTAAAGATTCGAACTCCCACGTAAAAAACAGCGTCACATGTGTGATTACTATGCAAATGAATTACTGTATTAAATATTTGGCATTAACAAAGTAATACATTTACGGTTGAAGACATTTCAGTTTTTCACGCATCTCATTGTTTATCGTCTATGGGTCATACAATTGTATAATTTGCAGGTACATTCAGTGGTATGTGTGGATACCGTCTGCAAAATCTGTTGTGAACAGAGTTAGTAGTAAAGAAGGAATAAATTAAAATGTCATGCCTGCCGATGCAGTTCTATTGTCTGAACAGCGAAAATATAAGTGATAACCTTTTTTCCATTCATTGTTATGTTTGTGTGTGATGGGGTGGGGTTGTCAACGAGAAGAAATTTGGGAAAATTTAAAAAATCATTTCTAAAGCTTGTTGGAAGCCGCTAAGTGCTCTAATTCTATAATACTGTATGGATATAGTAAGGGTAATTTGCACTGCATGATTTACACTGCTTCAGGACGTGTACACTCTTCATAAATTTATAAAAATTTAACATAAGTTTATACCTGTTAATGACTAGTTTATCAGAAGATTTAAATTTTTGTAATGCAGTTAATAGTTCAATGAAATAGTGAAAATCAAATTTTTGTTGTCCCTGACAGCCACTAGATAGTCTACCTGAAAATGAAACCAGGCGACTGGAACGCCGTTTAGTAATGAAACAGATCTTCTGTATTCCCAAAAACACGTTTGACACACTGTTTAATGATTCAATACTACTTTCCCCCTGTCGTTTACTACTAATTCAAGTCGACTGTCTTTAAAAGTAATCGCGGACGAATAAATACAAATGCTTCCACTTTTTCAAAACTGAATCTGGACTACATTCAACATAAGTAAGTGAATGCAGAGTCATTTACTTGTTAAGCTTTTACAAAATGCTTTACAGGGCTCAATTTTGTATTTAGCGTCGGACTGTTTCTCTCTATTAATGGTTCGTGCACATTTCGCATTTTAGAAGTCAATGATCGCTTCTTTGACCGACTTTTCAGCAAGTAATGTTCAGGCCTAGGAGGTTACCCCGTTCGCACAGGAGATGTCTGTGTTCGGTGTAGTCGGACTGTAGTTGAAATTAAGCGTTTTTCCTACTGATGCCCCATATGGTCTTCTCGTATTTGAATTTTTTTTATTCGGATATGTTTGTTTTGAATTGGTATCATATAGCATGGGAATGGGAAAGAAAATTTCGAGCAAGTGCCTCTCAAAGACTTGTCTTGAAGAGGCATTATTTGACATTTATCAGGACTTTACACCATATTCAGTGCTTCCATCAGACGATTTATGTCTATGCAGTATGTAAGGTCAATCTTCAGTTTCAAAGAACTCTTTCAATCCTTTAATATTGAGAAGCATCAAAACACGACCCTCTTATAATAACAATTTTTAAGAACTAACGACTCTTATCTGCCCATTACATTACTGATATCGTTATGAACACGTGCATAGCATGTGCTCGATCATGTGATGACACCACGTTGTAAAGTTAACGAAACATTGAGGTAGTGATGCCATATGCCCAGTGTTCAGTAAAAGAGGCGTAATCATAGATAATGGCTGCAGTTCGAAAACCAGAACTAATAAGAAAACCCTCATGTCAGTTTCTAATTCAGTGTCACCAAATTTATGAGGGTCAGTCACTTACTACGAAGGTGAGTCAGATGGAAACCTTAAATATTTTTAAATATTATTTATTGTGCAGAAGTGGCACAAAGCTGTATCACTTTTCAACTTTAATCTCATCAATGCAAGTCCTCCAGCGCTTACAAAGTGCATAAATTCCTTTAGAAAAAAATTCCTTTGGTAGCCCGCGCAACCACTCACGCACCGCCTGGCGTACCTCTTACTCATAACAGAACTTCTTTCCTCCCATTGCGTCTTTGAGTGGTCTAGATATAAGGAAATCACTTGGGGCAAGGTCCGGTGAGTATGGTGGATGAGGAAGACACTCGAAATGCAGGTCTGTGATTGTTGCAACTGTTTTACGGGCAGTGTGGGGCCTTGCATTGTCATGTTGCAAAAGGACACCTGCTGACAGCAATCCATGTCGCTTTGATTTGATTGCAGGCCGCAGATGATTTTGTAGGAGATCTGTGTATGATGCACTGGTGACAGTGGTCCCACTAGGCATGTAATGCTCCAAAATGACGCTTTTTTCGTCCCAAAAGAGAGTCAGCATAACCATCCCTGCTGATGGTTCTGTTCGAAACTTCTTTGGTTTTGGTGATGAGGAATGGCGCCATTCCTTGCTCGCTCTCTTCGTTTCCGGTTGGTGGAAGTGAACCAAGGTTTCGTCCACAGTAACGATTCTTACAAGGAAACCATCACCTTCTCGTTCAAAGCGCCGAAGAAGTTCTTCACACGCATCAACACGTGTTTCTCTCATTTCAGGAGTCAGCTGCCGTGCCACCCATCTTGCAGACACTTTGTGAAACTGGAGCACATAATGCACAATGTGGTGTGCTGACCCATGACTAATCTGCAAACATGCTGTAATGTCATTCATTGTCACTCGGCGGTTTTCCTTCACTATGGCTTCAATTGATGTAATGTTCTGTGGAGTCACAACTCGTTGTGCCTGACTTGGACGAGGAGCATCTTTCACTGAAGTCACACCATTTGCGAACTTCCTACTCCATTCGTAAACTTGCTGCTGCGACAAACATGCATCATCGTACTGGACCTTCATTCGTCGATGAATTTCAGTAGGTTTCACAGCTTCACTACGCAAAAACCGAATAACAGAACGCTGTTCTTCCCAGGTGCAAGTCGCAATTTTTTTTTTTTTTTTACTTTATCGTTATTTTAAAACCTGTACAACAGGCAGGCTGTCAGCAGCACACTACGCTGCTCTTCAGCCATAGAAGATACAAGGAGCAAAAACAGTGAGAAGACACGTAAGTCACAGAACGGTGGGCAATAAAACAGGAGACACATAGAGACAAACACGGAGCCGTTCACACTCGTCGATAATCCACACTTCTAGCTGATGAGACGACGCACAAACACTGAAGATGACGATGGCACTGGTGAACGATGGAGTGGACGGTGAACACTGAACACTAAACACGACGGCACACACACAAAACACTGATGGCGGTGATCTCCGGCGCGCGAATGTCCACGTAACGTGTGCGAGTCCGGGGACCTGCCAAGAGGGGAACAGGGGTGAGGTGGGGGAGAGGGGAGAAAAAGGATGCCAATGGCTGAGGAGTCGGGGGCAGGAGGAGAGGAACAGGGGAGGGGAGGCCCGGGGGAGGAGGGGGGAGAAAAGGAGGAGGGAGGGAAAAGGGAGAGGAGGGAGGGAGGGTGCCCAGAGGAGTAAGTACAGGAGGAGGGCGGGAGGATCAAAGTTGGTAGGAGGGGTAGATGGAGGGGAGGAGGGCATCATCAGGGAGGGGGAGCTGGCGGAAGCCACCTTGGGAGAGGGTAAGGAGGGTGGAGAGATGTAGACCGGGTGGGACGTGCGAATACAGGCGCGGAAGCGAGCGGGGGTGGGAGAGGATCGGGGAGACAGACGAGCGGGTGAGGAGGATCGAGTTTGCGGGAGGTGTACAGGATCCGTATCCTTTCAAGGAAAAGGAGGAGGTGGGGGAAGGGGATGAGATCGTAGAGGATCCGCGTGGGGGAGGGGAGACGGATGCAATAGGCGAGGTGGAGAGCATGGCGTTCAAGGATTTGGAGGGATTTATAAAAGGTAGGGGGAGCGGAGATCCATGCTGGATGGGCATAACAAAGGATAGGGCGGATGAGGGATTTATAGGTGTGGAGGATGGTGGAGGGGTCCAGACCCCACAAGTCGCAAGTGGGGTGGCCATCTTTATACTGATACTGCGACGGTATGTATGCACTATGCTGCCACCTACTGGACATTCTGCACGCTGTTTGTAGCACGCTTACCTACTTACAGGATAATGGGGTGAAATTTCGATTTGGTATTACAAATTTAAGGTTTTCATTTGACTCACCCTCGTAGATTTTGTGTTGAACGGTGTTACTATTGCGCGCCTTGTCGGGCGACTTGATCCGCTTACAGCCGGGTCCAATGTCTAAAATTCGGCCCAGATGGCGCGCTGGTGTGACGTTCTGTCACTGGCAGAGCTGTAAAAGTAATGACTAAATTATGTACCGTATGTGTTCGGCATTGTCGTGACACATAGCTGTTTCAATGTATTCGTAATTCCGTTACTTTTGTTACTGGACGTCATCATATACAAAACATGCAAAACACGCAGTTACCACTAAGCAATGAGGAGCCGGTACTTGTTGACAATTGAATGGTGCAACAGATGACGGAGCGTAAGTTGCAGATGGTTATTTTGAGATATCATATCGCAGTTAAAGTTATTTTCAGTGTCATGTTTGATTTCATAATTGTGAACGTGAAGTACAGTATGGAGTAGTGGTTTCTATTTTAAAGCTCCTTGCTATGAAAAAAAATGCTACCTCTGCTGGTATTGGTAGTGCAGAAGCCAAAGGTGCATGTTGCAGCTCTGATAGAAATAAAATACTGTTGGTAAATAGATCTGTCATTAGCAACATTTGTTTTCTCAAATTGGTTATGGAATTATGGAATTTTTTCTGTTGGCGAATATGGTTGTCTAAATAAATCACACCTTGTGAGTTTTTCAAAGAAATGTCAGGAAAAATGTTTGCTTGAGTCAATGTGAATTCACAGGAATGCTACCAAGAGTCGTTGCAAAATGGAACTAACCTTCCACTCACGTCATATCATGATTTAATTTGATAACCGAACTGAACACTGCGTAAAAGGGTAGATAGATCGAACTAAGTGAGGTTGGAGATATGCAGTTCGCGCATTAAAACCGCGCACAAGCCTCTCTACTGCTGTGCCCGTAGATCGTATCAGGATGTAGAGAACTGGGAGTTAACGAAAAATATGTTCAAATCTGTGTGAAATCTTATGGGACGTAACTGCTAAGGTCATCAGTCCCTAAGCTTACACACTACTTAACCTACATTGTCCTAAGGACAAACACACACACCAATGCCCGAGGGAGGACTCGAACCTCCGCCGGGACCAGCCGCACCGTCCATGACTGCAGATCCAAGACCGCTCGGCTAATCCCGCGCGGCGGGAGTTTACGAATATTTCCTACTCTGGCTGAGTCGGGCAAGATGACATGCGGGAAAGAGAGCATGGCGACCAACAAAATAAAATATATTCGTTACTCGGCGTGTGCAAGCATTGCAAATAAAGTACCTTGATTCTGTAATATATCAATCGTGATAAGGTACAGATAATAATTTTACAGTTTTACGAGTATCTTAAAGTCTAAGAAATTATAGGCATGACCAATGAGCTATACTTTCCTAGTTCGGATTTTCATTTCCCTGCCTCAGGTCTCCCAGCAACCTGACATAAACTGCATTCATAATCTATCTATAACGTTTTACGTCTAGTATTGTGGTAGCGAATTTTACAGCTCACCTCTCATTGCTTCTTGTTATGAACGACATATTACATTAGGATTTCGTTACTTTACTTAGCTTTTGTGGTAATTAGTCTGCAACGAATTAATTTTTTTAACTATTCCCTGTCTGTCGTTTGGTCAACCGCTCGTGTTTTCTCCATTAAATAACCATAAGCAGCTGCCTTCTTATCTGAATCGCTGTATTCTTTGCTCTCAACTTTCCACAAAGATGTGTGATTCCTCTACATTCAACAATGAACTCCCAAACTTTCTGATATTGTTACCGCTGAGTGCAATAAGATGTTAGCTAGAACGCCCCTAGACGTTTGTACGTAACTATACTTCATAATGAAAACGAATTTTCTTTGATCACTTGCATTTTTAAAATGACAAAAGTGTATGTGGTTCAAATGGCTCTGAGCACTATGAGACTTAACTTCTAAGGTCATCAGTCCCCTAGAACTTAGAACTACTTTCTAACTAACCACTTGACTGCAGGACACTTATTTCTGTCCTGGCAGACACTGGAAGATTTCAGGTTGCCAATGCTTTGTGTCTGAACGTTGTCACAAATAATAATAATAATAATAATAATAATATGTAGGACCTTCAGCTATGTAATATCCATTACGCAGTAACAGTTGTGTTGAGATGTCAGTTTCCGGTCTGTTGCAGGAACTAGCTGCAACTCAAATAAAGCAATTTCATGAGATATTTAAGCATGTATGTCTCAATTTTACTGTCATAGGTGCATGGCAGAAAGTAGAAAGTACATGGACTATACTAGGAACAAGGACTATACTAGGAACAAGGAAAATGTTGTTCATACATTCGTTTCACAAGCTGTACCCTTCACCATATTGGTCACACTTTAATGAAAGTCATGAAAAGAATTGTAATAGTCATTATTACATTTTCACGAGATAGTGGTAATGGTAATGGTCTCTAAGCCCGCCCGGCTAGCCGTGCAGTCTAAAGCACTGCTTTCCAAGCGGGAAGGCGTGCCGGTCTCTCGCACGAATCCGCCCAGCGGATTAGTGTCGAGGTCCGGTGTGCCGGCCAGCCTGTTTGGTTCAAATGGCTCTGAGCATTATGGGACTTAACAGCTATGGTCATCAGTCCCCTAGAACTTAGAACTACTTAAACCTAACTAACCTAAGGACATCACACACATCCATGCCCGAGGCAGGATTCGAACCTGCGACCGTAGCAGTCGCACGGTTCCGGACTGCGCGCCTAGAACCGCAAGACCACCGCGGCCGGCGGCCAGCCTGTGAATGGTTCTTAAGGCGGTTCTCCATCTGCCGCGGCGAATGCGGGCTGGTTTCCCTTATTCCGCCTCAGTTACACTATGTCGGTGATTGCTGCGCGAACACTGTCTCCACGTACGCGTACACCATTAACTACTCTACCACGCAAACACTGGGGTTACACTCGTCTGGAACGAGACGTTCCTGGGGTGAGGTGAGGGATGGGGTGTCCACTGGGGGCCGAATCGCACTGTAGCCCTGGATTCGGTGTGGGTCGGCTCCGTCGTTTCTAGGTTCCGAGTTCAGTACATACATACAAATGGTCTCTTAAAAATAGTTCAGTTTCGTGACCGAAAGACAAGAGATTTCTTTTGTTTTTATCCTTCAGAAAATTTCATTTTACTTCCTGGGGGGGGGGGGGGGGGGGGGGGGAAGGAGGGAGGGGGTAATTAAACCCAGGCTGGGAATCACTGCTCTAGACCATGTAGACGCGTATCCACCATTTTAGAACTTACTCTGCCCACAGACGAGAAGCACTAAACTGACTCAAACACCTTCGGCGCACAAGATTTGCGGCGATCTTCTATCCATACATTACAGTTTGTCTGCGCTGTTGTGGTGTATGCCCACTGATTTGAGTAATTTTACTCAAACCTATTTCCACGTTTGCGCACATCTCGTCTTGTATCTGCCCCAATTCTCCTGCCCATACGCAACAATCTGTCTTCACAGATCTGATGAGTGAAAACAGTTGTGCAGACGGATGGATCGTTATGTGTGGACGGGTCCCAAGTAAACGTTTCCTTTCGTCTGAGTTCGCAGAGGATAACGAAGTGGAGGAATTCGGAAACGACTGATTCGGTCCGAATCGGGCAATAACTGAGTACGGGTGAAGGAAAGATGCAAGTAACGATACGCTTCATGCAGTAACGAAACGGTATTTCGAGTCTCGTGCGATATTCGTTACTCAGTGACGAATACATGCGATATGCAACCACCCTAGTTCGGTAAACTCGAATGGTTGCCAGTGTGGATATCGTCGGGTGCGAGTGCAAGCTGTGTTGACGTTGCGCTGTTCATTTACCCGTGGAGGGCTGGAAGGAATATAGGGTCGGCCGCGGTGTGTTCCTGTGACCGGTACAAGCATAAGTGCGCTGTGAAACTGAAGCGTGTGTTCTTTTGTTGTAGGTTCCGGTGGCTCAGCCTAAGGGTGCTGCAAAGTTTGGTGGTGGTGTGCTGCGCCTTGGTGATGCTGGGATTCACCCTCGCCATGAACTTCATAGAGGGGTTCACTTTTGAGCGATCAAGTAAGATGCATCTATTTTGCTCCTGTCTCCTACTTGGTGTTCAGCAAAAACGTAAGCCTCTATAGATATTTTACGCCAAATTAGGCCAAAAGCAATGTAGAGTTTGATTCCGGGATGATGTTACCATCTTTCAGGGGCTCTGGAGAGGGTTAAATGTATCAATTTGAGGTAAGGGACCCTAGATCGGAAATGCTCGATTCGAACACTGTAAGCGAAACTCTACTCAAGTTCCCCCTTAGCTTCATGCAGCGCTCAAATTGAAAGACTCAACGTCCGAATCCTGGCCATGGCGTACCTACAGAAGTCCTGCTGAATACTCCCCAATGCCCTCAAATAATTTCTCCTTTTGATGGACGAGAAACGGTGCATGCAACTTGATGTCAGAGAGACCGATGTCAGAGAGACCGAAATTCTTAAGTCTACGGTACATTAATAATGAATTCTATTCAAACGCTCTAAGTTTCACAAGCAGCTATATTCACAACAGCTGTTCGAAATGGCGTCCCCTATCATCAATGCACGCATGGCATCGTCGCCCAAAGCTCTGCCGTACTCTTTCTAACATCTGTGGTGTCGACTGAACAGTGTTGCAGGCAGCGAGAATTGTTGGCAGAAGATCCTCTTCAGTCTCGACAAGAGTCTCGTACATAAGACGTTTCACATGGCCCCACAAGAAGAAATCAAGTGGGGCAAGATCCGATGAACGTGCTGGTCACGAAGCAGGACTTCCTTTGCCTATCCGCTTTACACTGGCGTGAGAAAAGTAATGGGATAGCGATATGCACATATACGGACGGCAGCACTATCGTTTACACATGGCATAAAAGGAAGTATTTGCACGCAGGTCATTCATACGGAAATGTTTCCGACGTGTTTATGGCCGCACGAAGGGAATTTGCAGACTTTGAACGTGAAATGGTAGTTGGAGCTAGACGCAGTCCATTTCGGAAATCGTTAGGAAATTCAATATTCCGAGATACACAGTGTCAAGAATGTGCCGAGAATACCAGATTTCAGGCATTACCTCTCACCACGGACAACGCAGTGACCGACGGCCTTCATTTAACGACCGAGAGCAGCGTCGTTTGCGTAGAGTTGCCAGTGCTAACACACAAGCAACACTGCGTAAAATGACCCCAAGAATCAATATCGGACATACGACCAACGTATCCGTTAGGAAAGAGCGGCAAAATTTGGCATTAATGCGCTATGGCAGCAGACGATCGACGCGAATGCCTTTGTTAAGAGCACGTCGCCTGAAGCACCTCACGTGGATTGGTGACCATATCGATTGGCCCCTAGACGACTGGTCAGATGAGCCCCGATTTCAGTTGGTTCAAAAAATGGTTCAAATGGCTCTGGGCACTATGGGACTTAACTTCTGAGGTCATGAGCCCCCTAGAACTTAGAACTGCTTAAACATAACTAACCTAAGGACATCACACACATCCATGCCCGAGGCAGGATTCGAACCTGCGACCGTAGCGGTCGCGCGGTTCCAGACTGTAGCGCCTAGAACCGCTCGGCCACACCGACCGGCTGATTTCAGTTGGTAATTGCTGATTGTAGGGTTCGAGTGTGGCACAGACCCTCGAAGCCATGGACCCAAATTGTCAACAAGGCACTGTGCAAGCTGGTGGTGCCTCCATAATGGTGCGGGCTGTATTTACATGGAATGGACTGCGTCCTCTGGTCTAATAGAACCGGTCATTGGCTGGAAATGGTTGTGTTCGACTACTTGGATATCATTTGTAGCGGCCGGCCGGGGTGGCTGAGCGGTTCTAGGCGCTACAGTCTGGAACCGCGCGACCGCTACGGTCGCAGGTTCGACTCCTGCCTCGGGCATGGATGTGTGTGATGTCCTTAGGTTAGTTAGGTTTAAGTAGTTCTCAGTTCTAGGGGACTGATGACCTCAGAAGTTAATTTCCATAGTTCTCAGAGCCATTTGAACCATTTGTATCCATTCATAGACTTTATGTTCCCGAACAAGGATGGAATTTTTAAGGATGACAATGCGCCATGTCACTGGGCCAGAACTGTTCACAATTGGTTTGAACAACATTCTGGACAGTTCGAGCCGATGATCTGGTCACCCAGATCGCCCGACATGAATCCCATCGAACGTTTGTGGGACATTATCGAACGGTCATTTCGTGCACAAAATCCTGCACCGTTAACACTTTCGCAATTAAAGACGGCTGTGGAGGAAGCATGTCTCAATATTTCTGCAGGGGACTTCCATCAACTTGTTAAGCCCATCCAACGTCGAGATGCTGCACTACGCCGGGCAATGGAAGGTCCAATACCGTATTTGGAGATGTCCCATGACTTTTGTTACATCAGTCTAAAGGGAATGGTTATTCCAGATGTTCATGAATCCTCAGTCCAAAGTGAGGTGGGGCCCCACCATTTCGGAACCACATCCGTTGACGAATAACAACTGGGAGATGTTCCAGGAACTTGGTAGTGCGACTCTGATAATCACTGTGTACAGTGGTGCATTGAAGTGGCGAGAGAGAAGAACTAAGTCGTGTATGTAATCACTGACTATGCCTGCCCACACGTTAACCGATAATAATCTGTTTTGATGGCTCTTCGCAACTGTAGCGTGGAGATTGTCATTGGCCCAGACATGACTATTGCGTGTATTAAGCGTACCCTCTATGGTGAAACACGCGAAATATGCACATGCAGGAAAGTGAGGAGAGGCTGTAAGGAACTGCAAAACGACACCAGGTTACAAGTCAGCAGGTTCAAATGGTTCAAATGGCTCTGAGCACTATGGGACTCAACTGCTGAGGTCATAAGTCCCCTAGAACTTAGAACTACTTAAACCTAACTAACCTAAGGACAACACACACATCCATGCCCGAGGCAGGATTCGAACCTGCGACCGTAACGGTCGCGCGGTTCCCGACTGTAGAGCCAGAACCGCTCGGCCACCAGCGGCCGGCAAGTCAGCAGGAGTTAAAGCATGTATTTTCCGTGGATGGTAGAAGTGTGGCTGCATTTCCTGTAAAACTAGCTACACAGTACTCTGCGAAACACCCATGTCACGGCCAAGTGATCGATTTCTGACTGCATGCACTTCATCCACTCGAGCAAGCTCTGCATCTTCTAAATTGGGTGCGTTTCCCGGTCGTTTTACTGTTGCCCTGTTTCATTTAATCGTTGGAATAGTCTTGGGATCATAGTGTGAGCCGGATATCTGGTCCTGTGCCACCTTACGCCTTCTCTGCTATTTCCATTTGCTTTCTCATACACGAAAATCGTGTTTGTAACTTCCGTCAACGGGCACAATTAATTTGGTTAGAACTGATCGACATTAGTACTTTAGCTTATAACACAGACTGCCGTCTACTATAGTACCGGCACCGACATTGTACGCCAGGAACGTTCATGTCAGCATACAGTGCGTTGGATCAGTTGAGTTATTAACCCAGCCTTTATGCCTAAGTGCACGTCGGGGTTGCCAACCATACAATCTTAGCAACAACAGTACCGGTACATATATTCCATTGTCAGAGGTATCACAATGATTTTCGCTTACAACTTTCGACTGGGTAGTTCTGGACCAAGGAACCTTATCTCAAATTGATACATTTGCTCATCTCCATCGTACATGAAAGTCTGTAACGTCATCACAGGATCGCCCTGAATATTGCTTCTAATGTTTGTTAAACCTGTGTACTTTTTCGCAGTATAACAGTGTCGAAAACTTTTAGAGGTGGTAGTTCTCATGGAAATTAGAAAAAATAAGCCTAATAAACATGGGTCCAGAAATGCATACCTTCTGTGATCAACACGTGTTTAAAGGAGGTGTTCAATGTGGCGTTCATTTATATCAATGCACCGCTCTGCCCTGTAGTGTAATGAATGAAACACTCTTTGAAATGTACCCCATTGTTGTTGTACCTGCTGACAAACATTGAAGATGCAACACTGTGGACGAGCGGTTCTAGGCTCTTCAGTCCGGAACCGCGCGACCGCTACGGTCGCAGGTTCGAATCCTGCCTCGGGGGTGGATGTGTGTGATGTCCATAGGTTAGTTAGATTTACGTAGTTCTAAGTTCTAGCAGACTGATGACCTCAGATGTTAAGTCCCATAATGATCAGAGCCATTTGAACCATTTTGCAACACTGTGGTGTCCACACACCCTTGATTGGCGTGCTGTAGACCAATTCCTTCAAATGTCCCCATAACCAAAAGTCTAAGGGAGTGAGGTCTGGGGGACGAGCAAGACAAGATGTGCCTCCCTCTCCCCCTCCCAACCCCCCTCCCCCTCCCCCCCCCCCCCCAGGACCAATCCAGCGGTCCTGAAATGTCTGCGTCAGATGTTCGCGCACATTATGATTAAAATATGCTGGTGCACCATAATGCATGAACTACATTTATATTCGTTGCTGCAATGGCACATCTACCAGCAAGATAGGCAATAGGTTAATGAGAAAGTCCAGATAATGAGCTTCAGTTAACCTTTGTAGTACCATGTACGGCCTTATTAATCTACCGTCAAGTACACCCGTCCATATGTTGACTGAGAATCGGTGGTAATGTTCTCTTTCCTGAATTTCTTGGGAATTTACATGTGCCCATATATGCTGGTTATGGAAATTCAGAACACCATCTCTTGTGAAACCTGCCTCATCGGTAAATAAAATCGTGGATGTGGACAGTGCATGTGCGGCACACTTCTGCAACAGCCACTGACAGAACCGCCGTAATGATGATTCTGTAGCCTTAGCGTCTGTACGCACTGTACATGACGTAGGTACGGCAATTGTTCATGAAGTACCCCCTCCCCCAGATAAGAGAGCGAAACACGCCTTCTATTGCTGCTGCTGCTGCTGCTGCTTGTCGTCACACACTGCTGCCAAGGATTTGTTCCACCGAATGTAGCGCACGCTCCTCCATGTCAGGCGTGCGTACTCTGCGGAGCCTTCCACTGTCTTCCGATGTACAAGGGTACCTGTGTACTGGTGTCCCTCACGCTGGGAAAGTCTGCCGAACAGCTTATCAGAGTTCACTCTGCACTGTGGATATTTTTCAGCATAGAGGGCACAAGCTCGCAGGCTACGTCCATTTGCTAAACTATAGCAGAATGTTATATTCGCCGTTTCATTTGTCGAATGGTAGGCTTCCATTGCTAACAAGTGGTGGAAGAGAGAAAACGTATGTGTATACACCATTTGTAAGTACAAGCAGCGCAATAACAGTAAACACATAAGTGAATCCGCGTTTGGAAGAAGGTAAAACACCAGGACACGTACCTATGGTTGACAGTATTGTACAACAAGGCACACAAATACGACAAGAACTAACGTAGCCTATAACACGACCCGAACCAGACAACTGACTGCAGACCATCTATTGGTAGGTGGAGTACTGTAAGGCATAATAACACACTGCTGATACATCTAATGCAGCGCCAATGCAACAACTCTACTAATATCCGCAACCAGGCATTGCGCAGCCCTTCCCATAAACATGAGTTTACCTCGGAAAGCGTGCGTTTCCGGACCCATGTTCATTGTACTTCTTTTTCTTATATATACATGTGTGTGTGTGTGTGCGTGTGTGTGTGTGTGTGTGTGTGTGTGTGTGTGTGTGTGTTTCGAGAGAGTCATGACTTCTGGCTGCCCTCGGTAGTGAGTTACATGTAATTGCAGAAACCGGGTACTTCCTTCTTCGAGAAACGTTCATAGGGATAGTTAATAACTGATATGTAGTCTGATATGCTTGGATGACCGTAAAAGAGCAGCTTTTTACGTTATTGTTAAGCGTATCTGAACATCTGGAAGCCGGCTGCTACGGTCGCAGGTTCAAATCCTGCCTCGGGCATGGATGTGTGTGATGTCCTTAGGTTAGTTAGGTTTAAGTAGTTCTAAGTTTAGGGGACTGATAACCTCAGCTGTTAAGTCCCATAGTGCTTAGAGCCATTTGAACCATCTAGAAGGAGAAGGTTTTCACTTTTCTACCGAAATAACGCAGTTCACCAATTCTAATCGATATTTAAAAGAAAACTAAAAATTAATGGCTTATGTTACTAGCGTAGTTATGTCGGAAGACGCCGTTTCAGCTATTACAAGCAGTAAGATATATCATCATCTGTCATGAATTGAGGCCGGTTTTTTAAATTTCTTTTGTGTAGTCGTGCTTTGACAGCAGGCAAAACTTAGCCGTATTCAAACCGAAGTTCATCGTCCATTGCCTAATGACATGTACAAATTGTTAGCTACGATTTGAAGATACCTATATAGGGTGTAACTGGTACAAGTGTGGATATTTTTACATGTGATACATTAATGCGTATCACATCAGTGTGCTGGTCGTATTTTCTCGAGCTGTCTTTTCAGAAAAATATCACAAACTTTACGACCTGATGTTTCCTACGTGGCTGTAACTGCACCACTAAGCGGACTGCACCTAGAAGTATAGATTAGCAGTTTTGTGGCCATGCGTCCACACTGACCTGCTGCCCAGGGGAAAATAAATATTAATTACTTGTATTTACTACCAAAAATAGTCTTGATCACAATTTATTTATTATGGTGACCAGTTTCGACCACTACTGTGGTCATCTTCAGACCAATGAGTAAGAACCTCCTTCTGCTGGAGAATCACTACTGATTCAGTATGCAGTAGTGATTCTCCAGCAGAAGGAGGTTCTTACTCATTGGTCTGAAGATGACCACAGTAGTCGTCGAAACTGGTCACCATAATAAATAAATTGTGATCAAGACTGTTTTTGATAGGAAATATTTGTAATACATCGATCACTGTTACTCCCATAATGTATTCAATAGTAATTAATTACTTGCTCTTGCCACATGTACTTGGAGCTGGCATCAGCCTATAAACATACTATCCCTAATAGCTATAATTATTAGACTGCAAATGAAGTAAATAGCGATGCATTGTTGTTCAGTACGCCGTCTTCAGTCACTAACAGAAATATCTGAATTTATATCTGTTCTTTCTGTATAGCAGTGAGACTCACCAGCATAGCCAAGATCGCGAACACGCGCCAGTGCGGTGGAATTCGACTCTGGGATAGGCGATCCGAATCCTGGTGGTAGAAAATTTTCGCTGCCAGTATCTGGCCAGCAAGGGGAGGAGCGACGGTGGCGTAAAGTTCTTGATCACCCGTCTTTGTGCCAGTCCTGGGTTGAGTTCCGGATCTCACCGTTGTCCGTTTTGTTTCTTGCAGTGAGAGCATGTGACACTATTGATGTTGATCCGTCTGTCGGATGGGAACGTTTCACTCGGCGGCGCCAGTGGTGCAATCTGAGAGGAGTGGGCCATGTGCCGGCAACGGGTTTCGCCCCCTCCCATCCCTCCACCCATAACAACACAAAACCCAACACTACACTTTACGAGCACTCATCACAGTGATACCTACCATACAGAGCCAAACTTCAAATTTCTGAACAAATCGGAAGAAGGTAAGCCCCTCCAGTTAGTGGTTTAGTCAGTTGTGACCTCTTTGCTGGATAGGTGAGAATTCAATGTTAGCTGCTGGTGGAGTAGGATGACCAACTTTCCCACATTTCCCCGGCTCTCCCGAATTATAGCAATGTTTTTGAATCCTCCCAGCTCCCTTACTGACTGTCTGTTTCTCCCTTATGTTTCGTCAATTATCACTGTAACTAATATTAAACCCGCAAAATATTATCGACAGTTCACATTAAGATTGCCTGACCGACAGATCTCGAAAAGTTTTCATATACTAATCGATACTATTGACGACATTTAGTCATTTTCCTGTTCGTGCTTCCTCGGTAAGAAGACAGTTTGGCCCAAAGGAATGCGAGAATAGCAGAAAGAATGATATATTACAGGCATATAGCAGCTATCTATTAAGCAACCCACGATCAAATTCTTACAAAGGGAACAAAGTTTTTCGCGACGGTACGAATCGTCTGACCTACCGTTTCCGACCGCTGTGCAGAACACCAACGCCATATTAAAAATAGAGAACTGGAGAAATCGGCAATTGCGGAGCACAGCCTCACGAACAAACATAAAATATTGTTCGATGAAACTAAAATTCTGTCCCATGCCTCCACGTACTGGGATTCCGTTATTAAGGAGGTGCTGAAATAAGAATGAGCCAAAAGAACTTTATCCATCTGAGCTGTGCGTGGAAACGAGCGCTTGATCCAGAGAAGCAGCAGAGACGTTCCATCCAAGGTTTACGTTCAAACGGAAGCGGTGGCGCCACCGGCGCACACAGTGACAACGTCTGAGACAGCAGTACGTAATCGCCGACCAATCAGAAGCCGTCCATGGGCTATAAAGAGGCCACCACAGCAGCAGTGAAGACAGTCAGCTCCTGACGATGACGATGGGGGTAATCGAAGAAAAGTTCGAGATTTTATCTAGAACCGACGCGGCAAGAATACCGTGAATGTTTTATACAAATTATTACAAAGAAATAGATTTTTTCTTTCGTGAACATTAATTGACCGATCACAGAAACAGCTGTAGTTAGAAGTGATTAAGTCAGAGCTTATGATGAAATAAATTCTGATTATATGTGCTAAGTGTTTTTTATTTGCACAAGACGATAAAAAAACTGCAGAGGTCTGCAACTTCTCTAAATAAACATTTGTACAGTAAGAATAATACGAGAGTGAGTCAAATGAAAAACTTAAAAAAATTTTTTAATATTATTTATTGTGCAGAAGTGGTAAAAAGCTGTATCACTTTTCAACATAATCCTCCCCACGCTCAATGCAAGTCCTCCAGCGCTTACAAAGTGCATAAATTCCTTTAGAAAAAAATTCTTTTGGTAGTCCGCGCAACCACTCATGCACCGCGTGGCGTACCTCATCATCAGAACGGAACTTCTTTCCTCCCATTGCGTCTTTGAGTGGTCCAAACATATGGAAATCACTTGGGGCAAGGTGTGGCGAGTATGGTGGATGAGGAAGACACTTAAAATGCAGGTCTGTGATTGTTGCAACTGTTGTACGGGCAGTGTGGGGCCTTGCATTGTCATGTTGCAAAAGGACACCTGCTGACAGCAATCCACGTCGCTTTGATCTGATTACAGGCCGCAGATGATTTTTAGGAGATCTGTGTATGATCCACTGGTGACAGTGGTCCCTCTAGGCATGTAGTCTAACGCTCCAAAATAACTCCTTTTTCGTTCCAAAAGAGAGTCAGCATAACCTTCCCTGCGGATGGATCTGTTCGAAACTTCTTTGGTTTTGGTGATGAGGAATGGCTCCATTACTTGCTTGCTCTCTTCGTTTCCGGTTGGCGGAAGTGAACCCAGGTTTCGTCCCTAGTAACGATTCTTACAAGGAAACCATCACCTTCTCGTTCAAAGCGCCGAAGAAGTTCTTCACAAGCGTCAACACTTCGTTCTCTCATTTCAGGAGTCAGCTGCCGTGCCACCCATCTTGCAGACACTTTGTGAAACTGGAGCACATCATGCACAATGTAGTGTGCTGACACATAACTAATCTGCAAACATGCTGTAATGTCATTCATTGTCACTCGGCGGTTTTCCTTCACTATGGCTTCAATTGATGCAATGTTCTGTGGAGTCACAACTCGTTGTGCCTGACTTGGACGAGGAGCATCTTTCACTGAAGTCACACCATTTGCGAACTTCCTACTCCATTCGTAAACTTGCTGCTGCGACAAACATGCATCATCGTACTGGACCTTCATTCGTCGATGAATTTCAATAGGTTTCACAGCTTCACTACGCAAAAACCGAATAACAGAACGCTGTTCTTCCCAGGTGCAAATCGCAAGTGGGGTGGCCATCTTTATACTGATACTGCGACGGTATGTATGCACTATGCTGCCACCTACTGGCCATTCTGCACGCTGTTTGTAGCACGCTTACCAACTTAGAGATTAACAGCCCGAAATTTCGATTTGTTATTACAAATTTAAGGTTTTCATTTGACTCACCCTCGTATGTATGTGCAAATTGTTAAATTTTATTTTGATTATATTTGTGTTACTTATTATACGTCATAAAAAAATAAATCGTTTCTTTTAGGTTACCATAGATTGACCATTTGGTTGGAAAAAGAGACATATTGCTTATTAGCAATAAATATTATGAGGAGCAGTGGTTAGGAAATGCGATTTAGTTGTGCCGCTGAAATTTATTGCTAATAAATCTCCCTTAAAACAATCCTCAGATGTTGATAATCTCCCCCGAAACCATTTTCAAATGATGGCAGCCATGGTGTAGAGGGTTAGCCCAACATATTTTAATTTTTTGGGTAACTGGATAGGAGAGTTGTAAATGGTGAGGTAGAAGTCGTGGAAGCGTAAGCGCCGCGCGGTTCTGCCTACAGTTATTGTCTGGGTTTTGCAGGGGTCGATATTAGGGAGCTAATGGCTGCACAAGCGGATAAACTGACTGAGGCGTATTTGGAGGGATCGTTGGTATTTTTGGACTATAGTGGACAGCGCCACGAATGCGGTGTCATCAGCACACTGAAGAAGGCAGCAGTTTGAGTAGCTTCACTATTTCGCTAACTTTTATGTGCAAAGAACCGTTATGGAAGATCATTCCGGCCAGCAAATCCACATTCCCCGAATCACTATTGGAGTTTTTATTTCATCGACCAAAAACGCCTTCTGGGGTTGTCATCCGATTGGCAAGAAGAGTGTTAGAGAACACCCAAAATGAAAGGCCATTACTATGTTCTAACTCATCCCACGATTCCAAGAGTACCATGTTATAGTAAGACACAAACGTAGAGGAACTTCATGACAGTTACAGCACGGCTGAAATTTAATGTGTTCAAATGTTCAAATTTGTGTGAATTCATAAGGGGCCAAACTGCTGAGGTCGTCGGTCCCTTGAAATTTTATCACTGAACGTTCAACGAACACCTCTATCGGATCAACTTAAGCGTCAACACTCTGTGTTTATGGAGAGGAACAAGATCCAAACCACGTATTTCTATAATGTCCTCGGAAGACTTATCACATAAACGTACTTGCAAGTAATCTTCGGGCTTGCTAACACCCAACGATAGCAACGAATAAAATGCTGTACGAGTCTGTAAAGAGTGCCAACATACCGCTATAGCTCCCTCACAAACCGCAATTAAGTGACTATATTTAGACATGGTACTCATCAGGATATAGAGTGCTTGGCCTATAAATAATGTCACTATGTACCTCCAATACACACATACATGCCTGAGTTCTGCCGTAACTATACCTATGGCTGTAATACCGAAATCTGATTCTTATACTCTGCTCTCATGTTCTATCTAGATGGTACTTATGGAACTTGCTGTATCCGCAGCTTTTGAAACAGTTCTTATAGGACATGTAAAATTATTGCTAAATTAGGTATGTAGTCTTTAATATGGATTGAAGTGGGATTATCCCAACTGTGTACCAACAGCGATATGTCCTTTCTTACTGTCATGGGACTTGCAAGAAGAATGGTGAGGGACATCCAAAATCAAAGGCAGTGACCATACACTAATTCATACCATCATTCTGAGAGTGCCGCGATACCATAAGACACGAACATGGAGGAGCTCTTTAGCGTACTACCTCTGTGTGCCCTGTGTTACATTTTCGTCTTGTTTACTCTTTTCTATAAATTGTGGCTGTAAAATTTGTTTCAGGTCGGAATCTGTCCTTTGTTAAGCCTATGCAACTTTGTACCGGGGTACGACTTAAACTAATGTCTACTCTGAATCAGTGGCAGTCAACCTGGTCCATAAGGCCCTCTAGTGGGCACTCCAGCTTTCTTTGTGAATGGTAGAAAGTAGGACTATTGAAAACATTTTCATTGGGTTTTCGTGAAATTTTAATATAAACTATTTGGTAAGTAACTATTAATATTTTATACTCTGAAGCGTCAAAGAAACTGGTATAGGCATGCGTATCCAAATACAGATATACGTAAACAGGCAGAATACGGTGCTGCGGCCGGCAACGCCTATATGAGACAGTAAGTGTCTGGCGCAGTGGTTAGATCGGTTATTACAATGGCAAGATATCAAGACTTAAGTGAGTATCACCTTTGTTTCGAAACCTGACAAGTTCTTATTGCAAAAATGCAATCCTGCAACTTCGCAACAAAATTTCGCATAATTTTCGATTACTATAACCACTTAACCTCACATATTTGTTTACTCTGTATTACAGCGTTTGGAGGTTAGTTATATTCACATAGGGCGCTTCTAACATTGTTTTCAGGGCACCAACACACCAAGAACATTTAGCTACAGTGGGAGAATAAAAATCGAAAACTGACGATTATGTAAAGTGCATCTTGTGAATATTCTGAACAGCCGTCTGATGATGAACTTGTCAGTTCGAAACCGGTTACGGCGATAATCACTTAAATAAATAGCATTATTAATAGTGGCTGGTTGCTGTCTTCTTCTCTGTAAGAATCAACCTACATTAAATCCAAAGAGCTTCTGGTCGTATGTGAAGTGTACTAGCTGCAAGACACAATCAATGCCTTCTCTGTGCTATAGCAATGGAGATACTGTCGAAAACAGTGCTGCCAAAGAAGAGTTACTAAACACAGCCTTCCGAAATTTCTTCACCAAAGAAGGTGAACTAAATATCCCTGAATTCGAATCAAGAACAGCTGCCAACATGAGTAACGTAGAAATAGATATCCTCGGAGTAGTGGAGCAACTTAAATCACTTAACAAAAACAAGCCTTCCGGTCAATATTGTATACCAGTTAGATTCCTTTCATAGTATGCTGATACAATAGCTCCATATTTAACAATCGTATACAACCGATCGCTCGACGAAAGATCCGTACCCAAGGGCTGGAAAGTTGCATAAGTCACACCAATATTCAAGAAAGATAGGGGAGTAATCCACAAAATTAAGGGTTCATATCATTTACGTCGAACTGCAGCAGAATTTTGGAACATATAGTGTGTTCGAAAATTATAGATTACCTCGAAGAAAACGGTCTATTGACACACAGTCAACACGGATTTCGAAAGCATTGTTCTTGTTAAACATAACTAGTTCTTTACTCGCATGAGTGCTATTGACAAGGGATCTCAAACTGATTCCGTATTTCTGGATTTCCGGAAGGCTTGTAGTGAAATTGCGTGCTTATGGCATATCGTCTCAGTTATGTGACTGATTCGTTACTTCCTGTCAGAGAGGTCACAGTTCGTAGTAATTGATGGAAAGTCGTCTAGTAAAACATAAATGATTTCTACCGTTCCCCAAGGTACTGTTATAGGCTCTTCGCTGTTCCTTATCTACATAAACGATTTGGGAGACAATCTGAGCAGCCGTCTTAGGTTGTTTGCAGATGACGCTGTCGTTTATCGACTAGCAAAGTTATCAGAAGATCAAAACAAATTCCAAAAGATTTAGAAAAGATGTGTGTCTGGTGCGAAAATTGGCAATTGACCCAAAATAATGAAAGTGTGAGGTCATCCACATGAGTGCTAAAAAGAATCCGTTAAACTTCGGTTACAGGATAAATCAGTCAAATCCGAAGGTCGTAAATGCTACTAAATACACAAAAATTACAATTACGATCAACTTAAATTGAAGAAACACGTAGAAAATGCTATGGGGCAGGCTAACCAAAGATTGCGTTTTATTGGCAGGACACTTAGAAAATGTAACAGATCTACTAAAGAGACTTCCTACACTACACTTGACCGTCCTCTTTTAGAATACTGTTACGCGGAGTGGGATGCTTACCAGATATGATGGACGGAGTACATCGAAAAAGTTCAAAGAAGGGCAGTACGTTTTGTATTATCGTGAAATAGGGGAGAGAGTGTCACTGAAATGATACAGGATTCGGGATGGACATCAAACAAAGGCATTTTTCGTTTCGGAGGAATCTTCTCACGGGATTCCAACCACCAACGTTCTCCTCCGAATGCGAAAATATTTAGTTGACGCCAACGTACATGCGAGAAACGATCACCATGATAAAGTAAGGGAAATCAGAGCTCATATGGAAGGATATAGGTGTTCGTTCTTTCCCCGCGCTATACAAGATTGGAATAATAGAGAATTGTGAAGGCAGTTCGATGAACCCTCTGCCAGTCAATTAAATGTGATCTGCAGAGTATCCATGTACATATACGTGATGTTATGGTCGGGTCACGACCGATGGGACACAGCATCTCCGAGATAGTGATGAAGTGGGGATTTTCCCGTACGATAATTTCACGAGTGTATCATGAATTACAGGAAAAACATCAAATCTCTGACATAGATGCTGCCGGAAAAAAAATCTTGCAACAACGGGACCAACGAAGACTGAAGAGAATCGTTCAACGTGACAGAAGTGCAACCCTTCCACAAATTGCTGCAGATTTCAGGGCAAGGCCATCAACGAGTGTCAGCGTGCGAACCATTCAAAGGGTTTTCGGAACCGACTGACCATTCCTGTATCCTTGATGAGTACAAGACACGAAACTTTACACCTCCCCAGGGCCCGTCAACACCAACATTGGACTGTCGATGACTGTAAACATGTTGCATGGTCTGACGAGTCTCTTTTCTAATGCATCGAGCGGATGGACGTGTGCGGGTATGGAGACAATCTCATGAATCCATTGACCTTGCATGTCAGTAGGGGAGTGTTTAAGCTGGTGGAGGCTCTGTAATGGTGTGGGGCATGTGCAGTTGTAGTGATATAGGATCCCTGATACGTCTAGATACGATACTGGCAGGTGAGACGTACGTAAACATACTGTCTGATCACTTGCACCCATTGCTGTCCATTTGCATTCCGACGGACTTGAGAAATTCCAGCAATGCGACGCACCACACGCCCAGAATTGCTACAGAGTGGCTTCAGGAATACTCTTCCGAGTTTAAACACTTCCACTGGCCACCGAACAGCCCAGACGTGAACATTATTGAGCATATGTGGGATGCCTTGCAACGTGTTGCTCAGAAGAGATATCCCCCCCCTCGGCCCCCCCCCCTCCAGCCTCCCCACCCCGTACTCTTACGGATTTACGGGCGGCCCTGCGGGATTCATGGTGTCAGTTCCCTCCAGCACTACTTCAGACATTAGTCGAGTCCATGCCACGTCGTTTTGCGGCACTTATGCCTGCTCACGGGGGGCCTTACAGAGGATATTAGGCAGGTGTACCAGTTTCTTTGGTTTTTCATTGTATAATTTTCAGGAACCCTTCTTTATAAATTATACAATGTGAAGTAAAGCCCTATACTGGGAAGGACAAACAAAAGGGGCCAGGACGAGTGGATAGGCATACATCAAAAAAAGTTTTGCATTACCCCGCTTCCCAGAACTGCTGAAGATAGACGTTGACTGTGGATACTGTATCACAGAAACAGTCCCTTTGACTGTTCGAAGATGTCACTAAACCCGCCCAAAGACGTAAACAACCATGCATGGTTCTAATGGCTCCAAGCACTATGGGAGTAAAAATCTGATGTCATCAGTCCCCTAGATGACCGCTGCCTACGAATTATGGCTCGGAGGAATCCTGACAGCAACGCCACCATCTTAAATAATGCTTTCCCTGCAGCCACAGGACGTGTTACGACTCAAACTGTGCGCAGTAGGCTGCATAATGCGCAACTTCACTCCCGACGTCCATGGCGAGGTTCATCTTTGCAACCACGACATCATGCAGCGCGGTACAGATGGGCCCAGCAACATGCCGAATGGACCGTTCAGGGTTGGCATCACGTTCTCTTCACCGATGAGTGTCGCATATGCCTTCAACCAGACAATCGTCTGAGACGTGTTTGGAGGCAACCCTGTCAGGCTGAACGCTTTAGACACACTGACCAGCGAGAGCAGCACGGTGGAGGTTCGCTGCTGTTTTGGGGAGGCATTATGTGGGGCTGACGTACGCCGCTGGTTGTCGTGGAAGGCACCCTAACGGCTGTACAGTATGTGAATGCCATCCTCCAACTGACAATACGTCATATCGGTCGCATATTGGCGAGTCATTCGTCTTCATGGACGACAGTCCCCGTGGTGCACATCTTGTGAATGACTTCCTCCAGGACAACGACATCGCTCGACTAGAGTGGCCAGCATGTTCTCCAGACATGAACCCTATCGATATGCCTGGAATAGATTTAAAAGGACTATTTATGAACGACGTGACCCACCAACGAATCTGAGGAATCTACGCCGAACCGCCGTTGAGGAGTGGGACAATCTGGACCAACAGTGCCTTGATGAACTTGTGGATAGTACGCCACGACGAATACAGGCATGCATCAATGCAAGAGAACGTGCTACTGGGTATTATAGGTACCGGTGTGTACAGCAATCTGGACCACCACCTCTGTATGGTGGTACAATATGCAATGTGTGGTTTTCATGAGCAATAAAAAGGGTGGACATGATGTTTATGTTGATCTCTACTCCAATTTTCTGTACAGGTTCCGGAACTCACGGAACCGAGGTGAAGCAAAATTGTTTCTTTATGTGTGGGATTGGACGTGTAAGTACCCATATAAAAAACACCCTGTGATCTCAGAACGTAGAGCGGGCTGCGTCATTGTGAGTGGAGCAGTGCAAAGGGGACGATGGTACTCACAGTGGAGCAGCGGGTGTTCGATGTGTAAAGTTACGTGACAACAATGTCGTGCAAACGGTGTGGTAGGTAGTTTGCTGAGAAGTATACTCCTGGAATTTGAAATAAGAACACCGTGAATTCATTGTCCCAGGAAGGGGAAACTTTATTGACACATTCCTGGGGTCACATACATCACATGATCACACTGACAGAACCACAGGCACATAGACACAGGCAACAGAGCATGCACGATGTCGGCACTAGTACAGTGTATATCCACCTTTCGCAGCAATGCAGGCTGCTATTCTCCCATGGAGACGATCGTAGAGATGCTGGATGTAGTCCTGTGGAACGGCTTGCCATGCCATTTCCACCTGGCGCCTCAGTTGGACCAGCGTTCGTGCTGGACGTGCAGACCGCGTGAGACGACGCTTCATCCAGTCCCAAACATGCTCAATGGGGGACAGATCCGGAGATCTTGCTGGCCAGGGTAGTTGACTTACACCTTCTAGAGCACGTTGGGTGGCACGGGATACATTCGGACGTGCATTGTCCTGTTGGAACAGCAAGCTCCCTTGCCGGTCTAGGAATGGTAGAACGATGGGTTCGATGACGGTTTGGATGTACCGTGCACTATTCAGTGTCCCATCGACGATCACCAGTGGCGTACGGCCAGTGTAGGAGATCGCTCCCCACACCATGATGCCGGGTGTTGGCCCTGTGTGCCTCGGTCGTATGCAGTCCTGATTGTGGCGCTCACCTGCACGGCGCCAAACACGCATACGACCATCATTGGCACCAAGGCAGAAGCGACTCTCATCGCTGAAGACGACACGTCTCCATTCGTCCCTCCATTCACGCCTGTCGCGACACCACTGGAGGCGGGCTGCACGATGTTGGGGCGTGAGCGGAAGACGGCCTAACGGTGTGCGGGACCGTAGCCCAGCTTCATGGAGACGGTTGCGAATGGTCCTCGCCGATACCCCAGGAGCAACAGTGTCCCTAATTTGCTGGGAAGTGGCGGTGCGGTCCCCTACGGCACTGCGTAGGATCCTACGGTCTTGGCGTGCATCCGTGCGTCGCTGCGGTCCGGTCCCAGGTCGACGGGCACGTGCACCTTCCGCCGACCACTGGCGACAACATCGATGTACTGTGGAGACCTCACGCCCCACGTGTTGAGCAATTCGGCGGTACGTCCACCCGGCCTCCCGCATGCCCACTAACGCCCTCGATCAAAGTCCGTCAACTGCACATACGGTTCACGTCCACGCTGTCGCGGCATGCTACCAGTGTTAAAGACTGCGATGGAGCTCCGTATGCCACGGCAAACTGGCTGACACTGACGGCGGCGGTGCACAAATGCTGCGCAGCTAGCGCCATTCGACGGCCAACACCGCGGTTCCTGGTGTGTCCGCTGTGCCGTGCGTGTGATCATTGCTTGTACAGCCCTCTCGCAGTGTCCGGAGCAAGTATGGTGGGTCTGACACACCGGTGTCAATGTGTTCTTTTTTCCATTTCCAGGAGTGTATATAGCCTGGAACTCTGTTCTACGGGCCACTTTTATTTGCCCCACCCTGTAAATCAACATCACTGTGGAACCGGTGGGCGGTTAGAAAGTTTTACTGTCACGAAGGGACACTTGTGGCCGATAGGTAAGGAAAGGTTGGCTACTCGTACTCTAAATTGTCAAATGGAATTGTAATGTGATATTCCAGTATTGAGATAGCTGCATGGGCACAAAAAAAGGCGCTTTCGGGAACTCGGCTTCCGAGAAACCAAATTTGTGAGTTCACATAAGCATAGTGGACGTCGTATTTATCTGTCGACACCGGGCAAGCAACTTTCAGGTAAAATGTCTCCCCTGTACGGTGATAAACATAATGGATGTACGAGGGTAGGTTATAGACACATATTTGATGACATGTCGAAGTTTATGGTATGGCCGTGAATCGTGCTCAGATACCTATATGGTAAGGCGACTGCTCGCGATAAGTGGGAAATCCGGGTTCGAGTTCAGGTCTGGCACAAATTTACAAATTCAATTGGTTCAAATGGCTCTGAGCATTATGGGACTTAACATCTGAGGTCACCAATCACCTAGAACTTAGAACTACTTAAACCTAACTAACCTAAGGACATCACACACATTCATGCACGACGCAGGATTCGAACCTGCTATGGTAGCAGTCGCGCGGTTCCAGACTGAAGCGCCTAGAACCGCTCGGCCGCATCGTCCAGCTGTAAATTTACATTGTCGTCATTCTGTTATAGGAGGGTGTACCCAAACAAGCGGAATTACTTTTAAAAGCTATATATTTTCAAATTATATGCAAAACAATCTTACCCCCTTCAAAATACGTTCTCTCCATTACAACTAATAAGTTAGTCCCACCGGTGCTTCCACTGTTCGAAACATTTTTTATAGTTATCTTTAGAAATGGCCTATAGCCCCTCCCTCGTTTTGTTTCTTGACTTCTTCGATGTTGTCAAACTGGCATTCTTTCATGCCCTTTTTCATGCGTGGAAATAAGAAAAATTCGCACGGAGCCAGGTCAGGAGAGTAAGATACGTCGGGCAGCAGAACAATGCCAGTTTTAGCCCAAAATTGTCTAACAGAGAGCGCTGTGTGTGCAGGTGCGTTGTCGTGGTGCAAGAACCAGTCTCCTGGCTGTCACAAATGGGTCTTTTTTGACGATCACTGTTGCGCAATCTTGTTATAACTTCCAAATAAAAGGCATGATTGACGGTCTGACATGGGGGAACAAACTCTGGATGATTCGGGCAGTTGATGGACGTCTAGAACGAGATTTATCATCAGTCGACATGTCGCCATCAGCTGCATGTCGGTCACATAAACTTGCCATCATTAAAAACGAAATGCCCGAACAAAACAGTGCTAGCAAAAACAATCACTGCAGATGACCAGAACAAGCCAGGTCGACAAGACAGGCAGCACTGAACTGAGAATGAGTTGCGCTATACATGCCTAGCGGCAGAAATATGTACTACACTAGCTTGGACTACGTCCCAACAGGTGGTCCGCGGACGCCCAGGGGTACGCGAGATATGCCAGAGGGGTCCGCAAGATGCTATTAGAATAAAAAATATATTAAATATATTTGGTATGAGAACAGATTTTTTTGCCGCTACCTGCATGAGTAGAGCATTAGCGAACGCTAACTTCTGCGTCTAGCGTCTTCCTGGAGCCAACTGACACTAGCAGAGTCTAGCGCAAAACTAGAATTAGATTGAGGCAAATAGTTCTTCTGTATGCCGTTAGACTGCGCGCGCTGCCTCTTTGCAACCGACAACTGACGGTCCCTACACAGAAACTCGCATTTCAGACGACAATCGGCCATTGTTAATTTATTGCCAGTGCTTTCACAGACCGTGTTGTTTGCATATTCAGTATTCTGTATTAAAACAGTAGTGCTTGTAAAGCGTTGTTTTTCGCGGAAGCTACAGTTCGCGTAGTTAAAAATGGACCGTTGGTTAAAAAGTGGTTCGTTAAAACGAGAAAGGCCTACAGATGAAGAGGAAGATAATGCATTTGATGTTCAAGCAAGTAAGTCAGTGACTCTCGAACCGAAGTTGTCAGTGTCCATTGAACCTAAATCGTCGGCGTCCCTTGAACCTAACCCTTCCAAGACCAGTGTTAAGCTTACTGGAAAAATTAGAAAATACAGGATGTTACAAAAAGGTACGGCCAAACTTTCAGGAAACATTCCTCACACACAAAAAAAGGAAAATATGTTATGTGGACATGTGTCCGCAAACGCTTACTTTCCATGTTAGAGCTCATTTTATTACTTCTCTTCAAATCGCATTAATCATGAAATGGAAACACACAGCAACAGAACGTACCAGCGTGACTTCAAACACTTTGTTACAGGAAATGTTCAAAATGTCCTCCGTTAGCGAGGATACATGCATCCACCCTCCGTCGCATGGAATCCCTGATGCGCTGGTGCAGCCCTGGAGAATGGCGTATTGAATCACAGCCGTCCACAATACGAGCACGAAGAGTCTACATTTGGTACCGGGGTTGCGTAGACAAGAGCTTTCAAATGCCCCCATAAATGAAAGTCAACAGGGTTGAGGTCAGGAGAGCGTGGAGGCCATGGAATTGGTCCGCCTCTACCAATCCATCGGTCACCGAATCTGTTGTTGAGAATCGTACGAACACTTCGACTGAAATGTGCAGGAGCTCATCGTGCATGAACCACATGTTGAGTCGTACTTGTAAAGGCACATGTTCTAGCAGTACAGGTAGAGTATCCCGCATGAAATCATGATAACGTGCTCCATTGAGCGTAGGTGGAAGAACATGGGACCCAATCAAGACATCACCAACAATGCCTGTCCAAACGTTCACAGAAAATCTATGTTGATGACGTGATTGCACAATTGCGTGCGGATTCTCGTCAGCCCACACATGTTGATTGTGAAAATTTACAATTTGATCACGTTGGAATGAAGCCTCATCTGTAAAGAGAACATTTGCACAGAAATGAGGATTGACACATTGTTGGATGAACCATTCGCAGAAGTGTACCCGTGGAGGCCAATCAGCTGCTGATAGTGCCCGCACACGTTGTACATGGTACGGAAACAACTGGTTCTCCCGTAGCACTCTCCATACAGTGACGTGGTCAACGTTACCTTGCACAGCAGCAACTTCTCTGACGCTGACATTAGGGTTATCGTCAATTGCACGAAGAATTGCCTCGTCCATTGCAGGTGTCCTCGTCGTTCTAGGTCTTCCCCAGTCGCGAGTCATAGGCTGGAATGTTCCGTGCTCCCTAAGACGCCGATCAATTGCTTCGAACGTCTTCCTGTCGGGACACCTTCGTTCTGCAAATCTGTCTCGATACAAACGTACCGCGCCACGGCTATTGCCCCGTGCTAATCCATACATCAAATGGGCATCTGCCAACTCCGCATTTGTAAACATTGCACTGACTGCAAAACCACGTTCGTGATGAACACTAACCTGTTGATGCTACTTACTGATGTGCTTGATGCTATTACTGTAGAGCAATGAGTCGCATGTCAACACAAGCATCGAAGTCAATATTACCTTCCTTCAATTGGGCCAACTGGCGGTGAATCGAGGAAGTACAGTACATACTGACGAAACTAAAATGAGCTCTAACATGGAAATTGAGCGTTTCTGGACACATGTCCACATAACATCTTTTCTTTATTTGTGTGTGAGGAATGTTTCCTGAAAGTTTGGCCGTACCTTTTTGTAACACCCTGTATAACTCTGATTGCTTGGAAATCGGTTTTGCATTCACTGGGCCTGAGCAACAGCCTAAACCTCAATGTTTTTTCTAAGTACCATAAATAGAAAACATAATAAGACTCCTAATTTGGCTTTTTTTGGTACTTGATACTGTGATATGACAAGGTACGAATCATGCTCGATGAGGGAGTCCCCGAGAAAATTTTGTTGGGAACCCCTGGACTACGGCAATGTTATTCCGGTGTTTTATTTTTTAGGTACGCCCTCGTACAGATGATAGTTGTCCATATTCTCAACTGCGAGACATTTCATACGTTTGTGACTGGTCCCGCTAGCGTGCAGAGAGTTAAGTGTTGGTGCCGGTAGGTGGCGTAGCGTTCTACGGCGCGGGCTTCCTGACGAACGCGGCGTTCCTGCAGCTGGCGACCAGGTGGCCGCAGGTGTCGCGGCGCTGGCGGGAGGCGGACGCCGCCCTCGCCGACTACGGCCGCCCCCGGGGGCTGCACGCGCGCCTGCGTCTCACCGCCGCCTCCCTCATGTGCTTCGCGCTCGGTGAGTCAGCTGCAGCGCGCCGCGGGCAATACCTGCTATCCGCCTAGGCGAGTGGCCAGAGCGGCAGCGCCATCGTGTTCACCATTGAGAAACATAGCTGAGAGGCAGTGTAACCGGCAAAGGGTAGCCAAACGGAAGGCAACTACTCACACGGTCTACCCTGTAGTAGCTTTCGACGAGTTCCCGCCTCTACTCCAAGAACTGACGACACAGAGAAACAGGAGCAGGCGACGTTGGCTCCGCTATAGAAATCCGATCGATCGACGAGAAACACACGTCTTAACACGAGAACTGCACAGGAGAGTGGCCGAGTGGCGACAGCAGGTCTGCGAAGATAAGACGGATGAATTCTTACTTCGAACCAAGAACGAATGGCAGGTAGTCAAGAACAGACGACACCAGCGGCCACCTAAACGAGCCATCAGAGGACCAGATGGCCTCCTCTATGACGAACTCGCCCAGGCGGAGCTGTATGCTACGACTTACCAAGAACAGATGTCTACACCAGCGACCCCCGTGAACGACGTCCGCCTGCAAGAACAGGAAGCCGTCGTTGCAGCAGAGTGGACTGCTCTTCGTGCTGCGCCTGTGCAGAGCCGCCCACAACTCACCACACCAGCAGAGATCCGTAAAATTATCCGGAAGACACGGAATAATGCGCCGGGCAACGACTCCATAAGCAACACCGATTTGAAACAGTTGCCCAGGAAGCCAACTGTGCTCCTTACCCGAATTCTCAACAGCTGCCTTCTGCAGGGATATTTTCCTACGGCATGGAAGACGGCTCGAGTAGTTCCAATACCCAAGCCAGGTAAAGACCCAGCAGAACCCAACAGTTACCGGTCAATTAGCCTCTTGCCGACCCTTGGCAAGGTGCTCGAGAGAGTGCTGTTGCAGAGGCTCCATGACACGCTTACAGCGCATGATGTTATACGACCCGAACAATTCGGTTTCAAGGACAAGTGATCTGCAGAACTTCAACTTCTACGGATCACCGAACGGATACAAGAAGGATACAACAAGCAGCACTTCACGATTAGTGTCTTCCTTGACATCGAAAAAGCTTACGATAAGGTGTGGCGGCCCAACCTTATCGTCAAACTGCATCGCACTACCCCTATTGCGGATTGTTACATTAGACTCATAGACAGCTTTCTGCAGGACAGGAAACTGTATGTCCGAGTCGACGATAAAAACTCCGAAATGAAACTGATCTCCCCAGGAATTCCGCAGGGCTCTGTCATTTCGCCTCTACTTTTCAACTTATATATAAATGACATCCCAACAGTCCCCCTTGTTACGGCGAGTTTTTATGCGGACGATACGGCCTTTTTGACAACTGGACGACACTTGGATCAGCTAATCGCTAGGATGCAACGGCAACTTGCTGTAATGGAATGCTGGGCGCTGCAAAATAAGATAACGATCAACCCGACGAAGACGGCAGCCGTTCTGTTCACACGGAGGAAACCAGTTCTGAACGACAGACTCCAAATAGCTGACCAATATATCCCATGGTCGCCGGGAGTGAAGTATCTCGGTGTCTACCTTGACAAAAAATTACTCTTTACGCAGCATATTGACGACAAGAAGACGGCAGCCCAGAAGATGGCCAGGTCGTTGATTCCGTTCCTGAAGAGTAAGGATCTCAACCCTAAGACTAAACTTCAATTGTATAAGGCAACAGTTGGACCCACAAAGTTGTATGGCTCCACCTCGTGGGGAACTACGTGCGTCTCCAACTACAACAAACTCCAAGCGCTGCAAAACATTTGCTATTGATGGATCACAGGAGCTCCATGGTGGACAAGAAACGTCGACATCCGCACCGCACTCCACGAGACCACCATACAAGAGAAGTTCCATGACAAGGCTCAACGAGTTTTTGACAAGATCGATGTCCTTAGGGACGAAGTTCGACAATTACAATCGGTAGGAACGGTAAACCCTGCAAGATGGCACAAGTATCGAGTACCGAAGTCAATAACGTCTCACCTCCCATAGGTAATCTGTCATACCACGAGGAAGCAGTCACACATAACAGCCTTGACACATTTCACCCTCCACAGGAGATAGACATCACCAAAGACAGCAGGCTAAAGGACCCATTGCGTGCCCAAGCCTAACTGAATGTGTAATAAATAAAGTGTTTTCCTTTTATCCTTACATCCCATCCTAGAAGAATAAGTCATCAAGGATGATCTCTTCAGTCCACACTACACACTAAAAAAAAAGAAAAGTAAAAAACCCGGCAAAGGCCTTGTAAACGTAACTAGGCCAGCCACCACCATTCCACACGATTTTGTTATATGTGGTCATGGAATAGCGATATACACTTACACAGATGGCGGCGGAATCGTGTACACAAGATATAAAAATGGCAGTGCGGTAGCGGAGGTGTTTCTAAGGTGTCGTTTCTACTCAGGTGATTCACGTGAAATGGTTTATTTATTTACTCCTTTCCACGACAGTTTACTATCTATCTGAACACCTAGAAATTTGAACTGTTCAGTTTCACTAATCATATGCCCATTCTGTGAAATTAAAACGTCAGGTTTTGTTGAATTGTGTGTTAAAAACTGTAAAAACTGAGTCTTACTGTGATTTAGCGTTAGTTTATTTTCTACAAGCCATGAACTGAGGTCACATACTGCACTATTTGAAACCGAGCCAATGTTGCCCACAACATCCTTTACTACCAAGCTAGTGTCATCAGCAAACAGAAATATTTTGGAGTTACCCATAATACTAGAGGGCATATCATTTATATAAATAAGGAACAGGAGTGGCCCCAAAACTGATCCCTGGGGCACCCCCCCATTTGACAGTACCCCACTCAGACCCCACATCACAGCCGTTATCAACATTGTGAATAATGACCTTTTGCTGCCTGTCGCTAAGGTAAGAGGTGAACCAATTGTGAGCTACTCCCCGTATTCCGTAATGGTCCAACTTCTGGAGCAATATTTTGTGAGCAACACAATCAAATGCCTTAGTTAAATCAATCACGTAGCCGACGTGATTATTGGCGCACAGTGGGAATTAATTGAGTTTGAACGTGGAATGGTAATTGAAGCTAGACACATGAGACATTCTATTTCGGAAATCGTTAGGGAATTCAGTGTCCCGAGATCCCGGCATCCACAGGGTCAAAAGTGTGCCGAGAATACAAAATTTCAGGCTCACCAAGGACAATGCAGTGGCCGATGGCCTGCACTTAACGGTCGAGAGCAGCAACGGCTGCGCTAACACACACACACACACACACACACACACACACACACACACACACACAATGCGTGGAATAACCGCAGTAATCTACATGGGACGTACGCCGAACGTATCCGTTAGCACAGTTCGGCGAAATCTGGCGTTAATGGCCTACGATAGCAGAGGACCGATACGAGTGCCTTTGTGACATGTCTGATGTCAGTGAATGTAGGTCCATCTCAGTCTTCATCCGAGCGAAGGGAACTGCATGCACTGGAAAACAGGAAGCCGAGCAACTCCTAGAAGGCCACTGTTCTCAATGGCACATAAATCTTGATGTCTTCGGAGAACGAAACAATGCAGAAACTAATTGACTGGTAGTGGTTTTTTTTATGGTTTTAGGGCGCAAAAAACTGGTAGTGTGTGATGTAGTGGCAATTTTGCAAGACATCGAGTGCACCTTCAACCTACAGTGTGTGAGGGTGTAGATCAGACTGGAGGTGGTTCTGTGGTGTTTATCGGGTGTTCTTGGTTCCGTAGCTTGGGCCCATTCTTTCAGGTCACCACGAATATTTCCAGCATGTTTATTTCAACGTTTTCTGTGACCAAGTGCTCGCCTTTCTTCTATATCTTCATGACGAGTATGCTGCGGACACTCTCGCTTTTGAAGATGACAACAGCATTGTTATCAGGACAGCACCCATACATTCCTTTTTCACCAAACATTCTGGCACCTTAATCTCAAGTGCATATAGAGTACCCGAGATTATTTGAAATTTTCGGTGAAAGGTGCCAGTCGATATCTTTGAAATTTGGTACATTTATCGTTCTCCATCATACCCGAAAATCTGTAAGATCATTACGGAATCAGCATGTTAAAGTTACTGTTTCTGAAATCTGTGAACTTTCTCACAATTAAGTTTATTATGCGTCAGTGTAATGAGTGACGACTTCTGCCTGCCCACGATAGTGAGCTACATGTCTTTGCCAAAACCTCGTGTTTCTGTGGGATCTACTTATGCGGAGGACCTGGGTTCTATTCCTGGTACCACCAGGGATTTCTCCTTGGGAGGATCGATGTGGGATGCTAGCCTCGTGACGCCAGTTGAGAAGCTGCTTGATTGACACGTAGCGGCTCTGAGGCCAAAACAGCCGACGACGGCCGGGAGAGAGGTGTACTGTCCCCAAAGAACTCCATACCACAACGAACGACACAACTGACAGAGGATCACTCGGTGGTCGGTTGTCCACGATTGGAGGACAAATATTTATTTTTTATTTCGCTTAATTAATGGCATTATCCAAACAAGAGGCGGTGTTACTCCGAAGGAGAATGAACTGTGTCCTTTCTTTCTGGCTGGGTTGATGCAACTGGCCACGGGGCCTTGAAGGCACTGAATATTTTGAAGTGTCTGAGCCATCGGTCCTGGGGAGCAAATCGGGCGCGTCTGCTGCAGTTTTATAGGGCTTTTGTCCGGTCGCGTCTTGACTATGGACGCACTGTGTATGGGTCAGCGAGGCCTTCGTATCTGAAGATTCTTGACGCAGTACACCATGAGGGTATCAGGCTGGCCACTGGTGCATTCCATACCAGTCCCATCCCCAACCTGTGTGCTGAGGCAGGGGAACCGCCGCTCGCCATCCGGCGGAAACTCCTCATGGTGCGACGGGTGTCTCAATTCCTTGCCTGTCCTACCTCCCCTGCGTACCCTACTGTTGCCCGACCGCCTATGGAACGTCTCTTTTCCAGTCGTCCCAGGGCAACGAGACCATTTGGGATTCAAGCCAAGCATTTGCTTGAGTCCCTTGGTGTGGAGCGTGTGGCACCCCAACTCCAGGGTTTTACCCGCCTGCCTCCCTGGTTGCTCCAGAGGCCCAGCGTCCTTTTAGACTTGTCAGAGTACCGGAGGAGCTGCACTCCTGCGTTTGTTTTTACCCCCTTATTTTACGATATTTTAAACCAGCATCTCGACCATGTACCAGTATTTACGGATGGCTCTAAACAGGGGGACTCTGTTGGTTGTACTGTTGTCTTCCCTGATCGAGTCGCTTCCTGCGGCGTTTACCATCTTTGATGCCGAATTGTTTGCGATATTGCGGGCATTGGAGCAGATGAGATGTGTTCCCAGTCTTAAGTTTCTTATCTGTTCTGACTCCCTGAGTGACCTTCAGACCATGCAACACTTGTACCCAGCGGATACAGTCGTCCAGAACATCCAAAATGCCCTGCTCCACCTGCAACGGCAGGGGAAGGAGGTTTCTTTCTGCTGGGTGCCGGGGCACGTGGGTATTAGGGGAAACGAACTGGCGGATGTGGCTGCCTAAGATGCATGTTCCCTCCCTCACGTTGTTGAATATGCCGTCCCCTCCATGCTGTTACCTCCCTTTTGCGTTTTCGTGTTTTGCGTCAGTGGGAAGAGGAGTGTCTGACAGTCAGTGAAAATAAGCTGCGTCTGGTCAAGGCCACAACGCAGCCATGGCGTACGTCCTACCAGTCATGCAGGCGGGATGAGGTTCTCAAAAATGGTTCAAATGGCCCTGAGCACTATGGGACTCAACAGCTGTGGTCATAAGTCCCCTAGAACTTAGAACTACTTAAACCTAACTAACCTAAGGACAGCACACAACACCCAGCCATCACGAGGCAGAGAAAATCTCTGACCCCGCCGGGAATCGAACCCGGGAACCCGGGCGTGGGAAGCGAGAAAGCTACCGCACGCCCACGAGATGCGGGCGGATGAGGTTCTCCTCACTCGCCTCCGCATCGGGCACAGTCCCTTAACGCACGGTTTTTTACTCCGGCGGGAGGACCCACCAATCTGCAGTGCTTATGGCGTCCAGATTACTGTCCGCCACATTTTACTTGACTGTCTTTTATTCTCTGACCAGAGGGTGGTGGTTTCCTTGCCACCGGATTTGCCCTCTATTTTGCAAGACGACGCAACGATTGTGGTTAAGGTCTTACGGTTTTGTGTCCTGTCCAATTTGTTGCCTCGGATTTTAGGGAGGGGATTTTAATGTGCTGCTGGGTGACTGGCTCACCCAGGTTTTAGGTAAGAGGTCCGCCAGTCACGATTACCTACTTGTTTCACTTCGATTTCTGTTCTCTTTTCCTTGTGTTTCCTTTCCTTTTTTAGTGCATTTCTTCTACTCTTGTTTTGCCTCTGTATGTGAGGATTTGGAACTGCGTCAGGTCTGTGTCTTTTAGCCGTTCTCCTTGTTCGCTGTCCGTCTTCGTCCCTTCACCGCAGGTGTTCCTGTTTCTATGCGTTTGGGCGCTGATGACACGCTGTTTAGCGCCCGAAAACCTCAAACCACAAACACACACACACACACACACACCATGTCAAACTTTCAATCTCTGAATAGCACTTGAAACCTATGTGCTATAATATTGGCTTTCCAGAACCCTTCTGATGCTAACGGAGACTCTTTACAGCATATTTCTCCGTTCTACATCAATTTATAAACTACATTTTCTCCTAATACCCGATTTTACATCGGAATATATCGTACATACTTTACCCATTTGTAAGGTGGCAGATTAAATGAAGGTCAATTTCGCAGCTTACAAGAGGGTTTTTATACATCGTGTAACGCCGGAAATGCATATCCTCCTATTTCCATCTATTGTACTATTATTTTTTTCCTTGTTTTGTTACCTCAAGATATGACATTTCTGTCTCTTTATATATTGTAATTGTTTTACTGTTTGTATATATATATTTATGCACTTATGTCGATGTATAATTGGTTTGTTTCGTAAATATTATTTGTATTTTTACGCTGGGTCTTGCCTAGGGAAAACTGCTATCGAACGATTACATCGATAGGTCGTGTGAAGAATCAAAGTTTGTAGGATCTTTGGTAGTGTTAACTCTGCCGCGTGGAGCGCGGGCGGAGCAGTCGGGGTCTGGCTGGAGTAGCGAGTGGAGCAGGTGTGTTGTGTGACGCTCCCGCGAGTTGCCGCGCTTTCGGGGTTTGGCAGCATGTAATTGCGCTCGACTCGCGATGATAGTTTCTGACATGGTGTCGCGGACGGGAAGCATTAGCTGGCGCACATCAAGAGCCCGTTTCGTCTGGTGACCGTGTCGAGAAGAAGGCGCGCCAACATCCAGCTTCTGCAACAGCGACGGCCGACAATGAGTGACTGTCGCCACCTCCTCGACCGACGGCTTCAAACCTTCAATCAACCGACAAGGAAGACTGGACGCACGTAAAGTTTTAGAGCTGTATAGCAGACCTCAGCTTTTAATCTTGTTCCATTTTCGTAACTATAATTACAGCAACTTAGCATGAACGTTTGTTGCTCATTGTCCCAATTGCATCACCAAGCAGAGTCCCTTCCTTTTCCGAAATGAACCCGAGTGTCGTTGAAATTCAAACGCCAGCATTAAAGTAATATAGCTAACATCATTTCACTGCTTTAATCTCAAAGGTATTCATAGCTGGTTTCAATATTCAGATTACACAAGCACAAATTAAGAGTGCGAGTTTTGTTATCGTATTTTAGCTTACCTGTGACTGCAGCTCAGCTTGGTACGTACTAAATTTTACTATTGTTAATTGTTCAGAATCATTTAATTCAAGTTCAAAGTTAAATCTCTTATTTCTAAATTGCGTAGATTCAAGTAGTTTTTGAAATGATTGTTGAGGTAGTCCAAGACTAACCGTATTTTACTGAATTTCGATGTGCTTCAGAAAGAAAGCTCACTATTAACTTCAGTCACTAAATTAACTTTCGATTTTCCGGTTATTAATTCTTTTGCTAAATTAAGTCAGGGTGTAGCGAAATTTATTACTTCTGACAATCTTTCAGTTTTCACACTACACGTGTCAACCTTCAGTTGCCACGCTTCTAGTGCTAATTATATGTGTAATAACCTTTCTTTTTCAGTTACTATAGTAATTGTCCTTAGGACTGGCGACCGTGATTTCCCCCAAATCTCAAATACCTAATTACCGCTAGTTAATTGTTAACGTAACGGCTGCACATTTACCTTCTTTATTAACTTTACCCCTTTTCAAAATTAATTTCCACCAGTTTCATTAGCACATTTCCTTTCATTTAGATGTAACCCTTTCCTCCCTCTTTACCGACAGGTTAACTTCGGTGACGATTGCTTTTCCAAAACTCCCATTAGGTACACGCGGTTTCATTTTTCACTGTCATTAAGGCCGGTAAGTGAGGGGGGAGGTTACACGTGGCGACCGTGACAGGACAATCTTCAAATTTGAGGTTGTTCTGGACACGAATTTTGCATTGTGCAAATCTCGTAACAAAGTACTGGTTACGAAATGGTCGATACGTCAGCGAGAATATTCGTGTGAGGAATCCTAATTAGAGTTGAGATTTTGCATTTATATTGAAAATTATTAAAATGAGTGAAGGCAACAATTACCAAAATTTGGTAGACTTAGATACGGAACAATCGGTCGAACAGTGGGAAACGCGCACAGCGGTACCCATTGTTCCGGGGCAGGCGGCTAGCATGAAAGATGCGACCGCCGAAACGCAACAAAGAGCTGAAATGGAATTCCAGACTTTAGAAAATGTTTCGGAATCGGAAGTGAAAATCAAATCTGAATCCCTTGATGACGAATACGGGGGGACAATGAAAGAGGAAGCCGCTACGGAAGTAAAACCGGTGGTTTCCGGGAATTTAACTGATTTATTGAATGTTTTGATTAACGAAATCAAGAGTCAATCGGCAGAAATTAAGGATCAGGCTGCCAAGCAAGTAGCTCAGTCTGAAAAAATTGAACGAATGCTAGACAATCATAACAAAGCTATTAATGTTGTTAACAACAATGTTGAAGTTGTTAACACAAAAGTTGATAAAATCAAAGACGATATTGTCGTGATTAATACCGAAATCGGTAACCTTAAACAGGAAATGATAGGCGTTCAGGCGGAAATTGCGAGCATAAATACTCGTTTTGATTCCGAAATTAGCAGAATCGAGAAAAGTGTAGGAGAAGCAGTTGCTCCGATCATCGAGAATAAGGTGACGGAACAAATTCAATTAGTGAAAAAAGAGGATCAACAGAAGGTGGAAACTTTAAAGGCTTTAGTGTCCGAAGGAGACACTAAAGTGAGGGAGCAGGCTAATACCTGCGAAGAGAAAAAGAGGGAAGTGGAAACGCTTGCGACAACCACTTGCCAAGTAATTACGAGAGTGTCGGAATTAGAAAAGAAACTTGACGAAAAACAGAGCTATGTGCCAATCTGTGCACATAGTTCGGAATTGTTGACGAAAGAGGAGCGGTTCGACCCCTTGAAAAAAGGCGGTATACACGCGACGGATTTCATTAAAAATTGTGAAAGAGTTTTACCCAGATCATGGACTAATGAGAGAAAAATTAATGCGGTTATTGATGTGTTGGCTGGTGATGCCAAGCGTTGGGGCTTAAACCTCAACATTACGAACCTGACTTTTGACGAGTTTAAAAATTTGTTTCTGGCTGAATACTGGTCAGAGCAAAAACAGCAAAGTGTCTGGCGCGAATTTGTCGTATCGAGGCCTTTCGATGCGAATTAGCGCGGCTCGATGAAGGAGTTTTGTGAGGGCTGGATCCGCAAGTTGGAATATTTGCGTGATCGCCGCTCGGAATCCGAAATAGTCTGGGAACTCTACAAGAAGCTTCCAGATGATACAAAACGCTACGTAGGAAGCAATTACAGGACAATCAATGATTTCCTGGAAAGAGTTGAGGACGAGGACAATTGGCGCAATAATCGCGACAGTGGTGGAGGCCGTGGTAACAACAACAGGAACCACAACAACGATAACTATGGGAATAATGCATACCGCAATCTTGGCAGCAATAACAATAATGGTTCGGGCCGTAATGACAATCGGTACAATGCAAATAATAACCGGAATGACGGAAACCAGTATCATACTAGCATGATACGGGCTGCGCAGAATAGTAATAACGCCAGAGGGTGTGACCAGCCGCCTCAGCAGTATCCGGGGAGCGTATCTGCTGGGACGAGACAGGGAAACCATTAGCCGCGCCGGTGAGGGGCCGACCGGGCGTGGAGAAATTTTGGCGGCCCAATAACAGGAGAAAACCCAGGTGTCGTCGTTATGAAAATTCCGTATGGAATAATCAACGGCGGGAGAGTGTGCCAGTGTTAGGAGAAAGGAGTGCGCCCACAAGTAGTAGATCAGCAGTATACACGGCAGTAGGTAGTACATTCACTGTCAGTGAGAACAATTTAAGTAGTGTTCCAGAAATCGATTATAAAGTGGCAGCTGTAATACCCACAGCGGAACTGGAGATTGAGTTTAAGAATGATTCGCAATTGTTGAGAGAAGATCAGATGTCGGATAACACGTCCGTCATCGAGCGAGGGGATGCAGAGAGGGATGAGGTCTGGTTAAGGCAGTTCGGTCGCTTACACGACGAACTAAGAGATTATAGGGGTCTGTATGGGAGAAGCGTTTATGGGGAGCGCGTGAAGGATTTTCCGCGTCTCGTCCCGCAGGAAGATAGTGTTTGTGAAATGATAGAAAGTTCTGGCCCTAATCGGCAGACTTTACTAGAAATAGTTGATGTTAAGGGGGAGCACGAGCAAGATTCGTCGTGTTTCGTCCCGCAGGAGTTAGATGTTGAAGTAGTAACGGAAAGTTCTGGCCCTAACCGGCAGACCTTACCGAAAGTTTCAGTGGTAGAAGTAACCGACCCATCCGACGCAAACCTCCAGTTTAAACGTTGCGAGAGTATTAAGGAGAAAGATTACAAAAATTTTAGTGATAGCCGGACACGATTGGTAGAAAAGCACGTAGATTACAGTGTGTATGAGGTTAGAGCTGACGTTATACGGTCAGACGATAGCAGTGTGGGTTGCGCAGATCCAGAGGAAGTAATTTCAGATGCTACTGGGCACATTTCTCCAGGTAGATTGGCAGATGAGATCAATCTGACTAAAGAGGAATCAACGAAGGTGACAATTAGTGAATTGATAGCAATGCAACACTCACTAGTTGACGAGTTACAGGAAAAGGTTTCGGTATTGGAGGCGAAGCTACAGACTAAGCCTCAGGACAGACGTGTTGAAATTAAAACTGTATGTGAACAGAGGCTGAAAAAGCCGCCAGATAAACTGGATTTAGGATCAAAGCCGGATGGTTTTTTCTGGAATGACCTGGATATAGACGAGGATTTACTGTGGGAAAATAAAGAAACAGTCGAGGACAAGTTGTTGACGGGTAGTAGTGTCTGTTAATATGCACGACCTACAACTAAACGTGTTGATTGACACCGGTGCAGAATTGAGTGCTGTATCTGGGAAAATATTTGAGTTACTGAAAGACAGACCCTGGCATCGTAGTTATGCCAGTAACAGGAGTGAAAATTATCGGTGCTACTGGGAAGGCCAGTAAACCGCCACAAAACAGATTTTTGTCAACTTCGAGATATGTGGGGCATGATTTGAACAAGAGTTTGTCGTCGTGCCAGACTTAACTACGGAAGTAATTATCGGGTTAGATTGGCTATTAAAGTACCGTGCAGTGATTAATTGCGAAAGCAAAACTTTGACATGTACGTCCCAAGATAAAACAATAGTAGTTAGTTTTGACGAGGCAGGAGACTGTGTGCATAGGCAATACCAGCCTATACACATTGTTAACTGGCCGGATGACATTGACGCAGGAATTAATTTGAACTGCTGTAACGTGAGGAATTTCGGCATTGACGAAAGTGTAGAAAGTGAATTGGAAGAGATAATCAAATTCCCTCCACGGATTAACATTAGTATTGGTGTGAAAAAAGATCGTTTGCGAGAAGTAATGAAGCTAAAAGCCGATGCTTGCATACGTCGTCATGACGCTAAAGCGCGTTTTGCTAAGTTTGCAATCGGAGACTTAGTACTTGTAAAAGCTCATGAGAAATCGAGCGAGATAGACCATGAAAACTCCAAATTTAAGTTTGTTTATAATGGACCATATAAAGTCGTTGGTATGCCTCACACAAATGCTTACGGAATATTGTAGACTTGAAATTGTACCAACCTAGGATCGATTAATACCACACAATGGGCAATTTATACAGTATGTAAAATAGAGTGTAAGATTTAACGATTTGCTAGATTGCCATGCTTTTGACTGACCAAGGTCATTAAAGAAGTTGTAATTAATAAGTAATTAATTTTGATTAATCAATTTAATTTTAATCAATTTAATCATGATCTAATCAACTGAAAAATCCAAGCTGCTAGTTTAAGTTTTCAGCTGAGTCACAGTAGATTAAGGAATGTAAATATAATTTTGTAAATAACTGTAAGATTTCATAAATATGAGATTTACTAGTCATTGCCGATGTACTTAGACGCTGCTTTAAGTTTCAGGCTAGTACATGCGTGTGATGATGGACAGTGTTGAGTTATCCACTGTGATAGTGTTTATGGACTCCTTGAGATTACTCGGGAGTGAGTTTTTCAGAAAGAATTCAGTGAAACGGACGTTCTGGAAACGCCGTCACAAGGGCGAGTGAGATCAAGCGTGCCGCACACGCGGGCGCAACAATACTGGCGAGGCGAGCCGCTGTCGGCTCTTGTGCCGCTGTTGGCTCTTGTGCCGCTGTCGGCATTCTTTGTACTTGCGAGTACGGAAGGCGGAATTGTTTTTCTTCCTGGACAGCTGAAAGAATTCTACTGTCAATATTTATGTTTTATTTTATCTGCTGTATATTATTTTCTTGTTTAGCGTTAATTGGACATGACGAGAATATTAATTATGAAAAGGTTACATAAATATGTGTATTCTATGTAATTAATTATTAGTTTGCGTATTTTGATATACCTGTTTTTTATGACCATGTACTCTGATCAATTTTGCAAATAGTATTCCATTTCTTATAGTGTTACGAATTTTAATGATTTTTAGAATGGCTAAACCATTTTCTATGTTTTCTATGAATTTTAATATGTTGTCAACCTGTTTTATTTTGATCAAGATGACAGAGTGGAATAAGATTAGGAGTGTCTCCACTCAATTATTATCGTCTAAAAATTGGTTTATGGTTAATTAGGCGAATGCTAAATTTTGTTGATGTTTTGAGCATATGCATTTCCGCTGTTTCTTTTTTGGGACATTTTCTGAGTCTGTTTACGTTACACGAACATCATCAGACAATGTGGGGCACGTGTAACGCCGGAAATGCATATCCTCCTATTTCCATCTATTGTACTATTATTTTTTTCCTTGTTTTGTTACCTCAAGATATGACATTTCTGTCTCTTTATATATTGTAATTGTTTTACTGTTTGTATATATATATTTATGCACTTATGTCGATGTATAATTGGTTTGTTTCGTAAATATTATTTGTATTTTTACGCTGGGTCTTGCCTAGGGAAAACTGCTATCGAACGATTACATCGATAGGTCGTGTGAAGAATCAAAGTTTGTAGGATCTTTGGTAGTGTTAACTCTGCCGCGTGGAGCGCGGGCGGAGCAGTCGGGGTCTGGCTGGAGTAGCGAGTGGAGCAGGTGTGTTGTGTGACGCTCCCGCGAGTTGCCGCGCTTTCGGGGTTTGGCAGCATGTAATTGCGCTCGACTCGCGATGATAGTTTCTGACATGGTGTCGCGGACGGGAAGCATTAGCTGGCGCACATCAAGAGCCCGTTTCGTCTGGTGACCGTGTCGAGAAGAAGGCGCGCCAACATCCAGCTTCTGCAACAGCGACGGCCGACAATGAGTGACTGTCGCCACCTCCTCGACCGACGGCTTCAAACCTTCAATCAACCGACAAGGAAGACTGGACGCACGTAAAGTTTTAGAGCTGTATAGCAGACCTCAGCTTTTAATCTTGTTCCATTTTCGTAACTATAATTACAGCAACTTAGCATGAACGTTTGTTGCTCATTGTCCCAATTGCATCACCAAGCAGAGTCCCTTCCTTTTCCGAAATGAACCCGAGTGTCGTTGAAATTCAAACGCCAGCATTAAAGTAATATAGCTAACATCATTTCACTGCTTTAATCTCAAAGGTATTCATAGCTGGTTTCAATATTCAGATTACACAAGCACAAATTAAGAGTGCGAGTTTTGTTATCGTATTTTAGCTTACCTGTGACTGCAGCTCAGCTTGGTACGTACTAAATTTTACTATTGTTAATTGTTCAGAATCATTTAATTCAAGTTCAAAGTTAAATCTCTTATTTCTAAATTGCGTAGATTCAAGTAGTTTTTGAAATGATTGTTGAGGTAGTCCAAGACTAACCGTATTTTACTGAATTTCGATGTGCTTCAGAAAGAAAGCTCACTATTAACTTCAGTCACTAAATTAACTTTCGATTTTCCGGTTATTAATTCTTTTGCTAAATTAAGTCAGGGTGTAGCGAAATTTATTACTTCTGACAATCTTTCAGTTTTCACACTACACGTGTCAACCTTCAGTTGCCACGCTTCTAGTGCTAATTATATGTGTAATAACCTTTCTTTTTCAGTTACTATAGTAATTGTCCTTAGGACTGGCGACCGTGATTTCCCCCAAATCTCAAATACCTAATTACCGCTAGTTAATTGTTAACGTAACGGCTGCACATTTACCTTCTTTATTAACTTTACCCCTTTTCAAAATTAATTTCCACCAGTTTCATTAGCACATTTCCTTTCATTTAGATGTAACCCTTTCCTCCCTCTTTACCGACAGGTTAACTTCGGTGACGATTGCTTTTCCAAAACTCCCATTAGGTACACGCGGTTTCATTTTTCACTGTCATTAAGGCCGGTAAGTGAGGGGGAGGTTACAATCGTAACGGGAAGGTGAATAGGACACCTAACTTGTTGTTGTTGTGGTCTTCAGTCCTGAGACTGGTTTGATGCAGCTCTCCATGCTACTCTATCCTGTGCAAGCTTCTTCATCTCCCAGAACTTACTACAGCCTACATCCTTCTGAATCTGCTTAGAGTATTCATCTCTTGGTCTCCCTCTACGATTTTTACCCTCCACGCTGCCCTCCAATGCTAAATTCGTGATCCCTCGATGTCTCGGAACATGTCCTACCAACCGCTCCTTTCTTCCAGTCAAGTTGTGCCACAAGCTCCTCTTCTCCCCAACTCTATTCAATATCTCCTCATTAGTTATGTGATCTACCCATCTAATCTTCAGCATTCTTCTGTAGCACCACATTTCGAAAGCTTCCATTCTCTTCTTGTCTAAATTATTTATCGTCCACGTTTCACTTCCATACATGGCTACACTCCATACAAATACTTTCAGAAACGACTTCCTGACATTTAAATCTATACTCGATGTTAACAAAGTTCTCTTCTTCAGAAACGCTTTCCTTGCCATTGCCAGTCTACATTTTATATCCTCTCTACTTCGACCATCATCAGTTGTTTTGCTCCCCAAATAGCAAAACTCCTTTACTACTTTAAGTGTCTCATTTCCTAATCTAATCCTCTCAGCTTCACCCGACTTCATTCGACTGCATTCCATTATCCTCGTTTTGCTTTTGTCGATGTTCATCTTATATCCTCCCTAAAAGACACTATCCATTACGGTCAACTGCTCTGCCAAGTCATTTGCTGTCTCTGACAGAATTACAATGTCATCGGCGAACCTTAAAGTTTTTATTTTATCTCCATGTATACCTACTCCGAATTTTTCTTTTGTTTCCTTTACTGCTTGCTCAATATACAGATATAATAACATCGGGGAGAGACTACAACCCTGTCTCACTCCCTTCCCAACCACTGCTTCCCTTTCATACCCCTCTACTCTTATAACTGCCATCTGCTTTCTGTACAAATTGTAAATAGCCTTTCGCTCCCTGTATTTTATCCCTGCCATCTTTAGAATTTGAAAGAGAGTATTCCAGTCAACATTGTCAAAAGCTTTATCTAAGTCTACAAATGCTAGAAACGTAGATTTGCCTTTACTTAATCTTTCTTCTAAGATAAGTCGTAGGATCAGTATTGCCTCACGTGTTCCAACATTTCTACGGTATCCAAACTGATCTTCCCCGAGGTCGGCTTCTATCAGTTTTTCCATTCGTCTGTAAAGAATTCGCGTTAGTATTTTGCAGCTGTGACTTATTAAACTGATAGTTCGATAATTTTCACATCTGTCAACACCTGCTTTCTTTGGGATTGGAATTATTATATTCTTCTTGAAGTCTGTGGGTATTTCGCCTGTCTCATACACCTTGCTCACCAGATGGTAGAGTTTTGTCAGAACTGGCTCTCCCAAGGCTGTCAGTAGTTCTAATGGAATGTTGTCTACTCCGGGGGCCTTGTTTCTACTCAGGTCTTTCAGTGCTCTGTCAAACTCTTCACGCAGTATCATATCTCCCATTTCATCTTCATCTACATCCTCTTCCATTTCCATAATATTGTCCTCAAGTTCATCGTCCTTGTATAGACCCTCTATATACCCCTTCCACCTTTCTGCTTTCCCTTCTTTGCTTAGAACTTGGTTTCCATTAAAGCTCTTGATATTCATACAAGTGGTTCTTTTTTCTCCAAAGGTCTCTTTAATTTTCCTGTAGGCAGTATCTACGTTACCCCTAGTGGGATAAGCCTCTACATCATTACATTTGTCCTCTAGCCACCCCTGCTTAGCCATTTGGCACTGCCTGTCAATCTCATTTTTGATACGTTTGTCTCCCTTTTTGCCTGCTTCATTTATTGCATTTTTATATTGTCTCCTTTCATCAATTAAATTCAATATTTCTTCTGTTGCCCAAGGGTTTCTACTAGCACCTAACTTACTTAGGCGAAAATGAGCAGATTTGCCTATAAGTATGTAATGCAAAGTGATGTCACTCAGTCGACGGTATTAACACACGTACCCTCTATACTGCATGCCAATTAGCAAGAGGTGAAACAAGCAGCTAGAGGAAACGTTTTGTTTGGAAGCAGGCATGAGCAGGCATGAAGGGTGCAACAAGGGCAGTACAACGGAAAGCTCTTAGGGGGCGTCCTGTGGCGAGAGACAACGAACGGGCGCCAGGTGACTCCTGCCGGCGAACAAGTAGCGGGCCGCCGGAGTGGGACGGCAAGAAGCTTTAGAAAACTGTGTTTCGGAATTTCCAAATGGATGTGAACAAACCAGTGATGCAGTTTATCACGTGAACAGTGCGTAGTATGCTCATGCTGTATGCGTGTAACTTTTAGGCATCTGGGGCTGGCACAAAATGTCCAACTGGTGGAAACGAACTAGGAAGATTTCGATGCAGTTTAATGGTAGGGCCTTTGCGATTGGGAAATAGAGTTTCCACAAACAAGAGGAACACTCCTATTTATCGGAAAAAGCTGTGACGTGGAGCATGAGAGGACCAAGGTGGGGGACAGTTTTGCTACGAGAAAGACAAGACCAAAATTTTCGAGGACACTCTACTCTGAACTGGCGTCAAGTGCAGAATGGGGCGCATAATGCTCTGTACGAAGCAGAGGAGAAATTTGTGTGAACACTCCGTTCACTGCTGCTGACATTCAGCTAGATATTAGCTGTAGCGTCGTTGAGCTCAAACTGCGGAGTAACGAACCAGCCACATAGTTAATTGTTGTTGCGAGAACTGAGGGGGCATTGTAATATGCACGCTGCTCCAGCCATGCACGTGCATATTGCCGTATTCCAAGACTAGGGATGAGTGCATGTTTTTTCGCCTTACGAGAAACATAGGAGAGTTTCTGCTGATAAAATCAGCAAAGGTTTTGAATAACTTTTATAGGAATTTCAGAGGACGAGAGTACACATGCAGACGACAACTCATCGCAGCTAAAGTAAATACCACGAGCAGAGGCGTAACTTGCTGATTCACCAGCTTGCGACCACTGTGAACTCGAGCAACCTTGGGTAATCTTTTGCTCAGCTTCTCACAAAACTAACCACCCTCTGTAGACTTGATTGTCATCCTAAATAGTACGAAACTTAGAACCGGAATTTAATGATTTATCGTAATATTGACCAACTTCATAACGTAGTAGTAAGAATAATGTTGTAAAGAAACTTCTAGTTAAAATTTTATATTGTTGTGTTTACAGTTATTTCACTTACTCAGGACGAGATGTGGTATCTTGACAACTCTCCTAACATTGTCATGTTGCAAACTGTGTAAATCAGTGTATTTCTGTGAAAAAATGTCAGCATTTTAAACCAATGTGTTTACAGCTTGAACACTATTGTGCTCTGTCATAGAATAAGGGTCCCTTCCTTACCCCAGTCATTTATTCTATGGACGTTAACGCCGGCCGGGGTGGCCGAGCATTTCTAGGCGCTTCAGTCTGGAACAGCGCCCGCTACAGTCGCAGGTTCGAATCCTGCCTCGGGCATGAATGTGTGTGATGTCCTTAGGTTAGTTAGGTTTAAGTAGTTCTAAGTCCTAGGGGACTGATGACCTCAGATGTTAAGTCCCATAGTGCTCAGAGCCATTCTAACCATGAACGTTAATGCACACAGAGAGTGTTTATGCTGACCTCTGACGAAAGAGAAAAGAAGTGTCAGACATTAGCAGTGCATAGCCATCTTGCAATCCACAGCTCACTTTTGCTACCCAAAAATCATGTTTTTCTTGTTTCTGAACTAAATAGTGCCTCCATAAGCCCCTTAAGGCACACAGTGGACCACATGTTACGCAAGAAGAACTAACCGATTTGCTCAATTTGCCTAAGCTGGAAAAGGTGTGTAATGTTGAAACTTTGACCCTGTACTGTAGGATAATTACAGTAAGATGGTTCTTCTGTTGGATATACAAATAGTCCCTAGACCAAGGGCTATCCAGAACACTTGACAGTAACTTTCTGTCACCAATAGAATCCGAGGTATAAGCCCTGAAAACCTCATTTTTATGACCGATGTTTTGGAACATATTAGGTAGCGCTTCCTGTCGCATGCATGCCGATTTTCTTATTTTCCTACAGTTCAGGTATTAGGCCTTTGCCCGTTACGTTGGCCAACTCTTCCTTGCCCTTCTGAGATACCTTCAGCCTAAGAGGCCATAATTTCTGACTCTTGAAGACACCTTACACTGATACGTCGAAAGTAATGGGGTAGCGATATGCACATATACATTATCACGTACACAAGGTGGAAAAGGGCAGTGCATCGGTGGAGCTCTCATTTGCACTTAGGTGATCCATGTGTAGAGGTTTCCAACGTGATTATGGCTGCACGACGGGAATTAACAGACTTCGAACGCTGAATGGTAGTTAGGTAATCGTTAGGGAATTTAATATTCCTAGATATATAGTTGAGAGGTGGCATGAGCCCCCTCTCATATTTCTATCTTACGATTTTCCTCTCTAATTGCATGCAGTGAAAAGTCGCTATTCCTTCACACGCGGACTTCCCACGCAGTGTCTCTCATCACCCGGGTGGTCCGGTGACAGGCGGGCTCTTCTGATCTGGAAAGGGTTAAGCCGACGGGTGTGAGGAAGTCGAGTGAATGCTTTGCAGACGCCAACATTGTCAAAAGACACGCCCGGAGGGGTCTGAAGTAGCGGCTGGGCTAGAGGTTCCGTTACTTCGCAGAAACTTAGCGAAAACACTTTCTGGTGGGCTACCAGCGAGGCGTGGGAATGACTTGTGTACCCAGGCAGTTGTGGCGGGAAAATTCCCGCGCTTTCTGCAAAATAGTAACTGTGATTGGCCTGCTCAGGGCATAGCTCCGTGACGTAGCAAAATCAGCGCAGAAATTGGCGCCAAGAACCTCCATTGGTGGAATGATAGTGCTCCGGCAATAGAGTGGAATTTTCCGCCGGTTTTCGAGTTGCTGATTGGAACGTTTAACCACGGCCACTGTCGTGGGGGCGGGAATGTTGTGTGTTCGGCCTGTACGGGTGCTCTAGGTCGTCGGCTCTCGCCTTTCGGTCGAGGACGTCGAAGCAACCAGCCATCGCCTCCGGTACGCCAAATCGTGTTCTTGCAGTTAGGTAGACAGATTGGTAAGGTATGTCTGCAGCACCGGCAGACAGGGATTTCCTAGGTGATAATCAGAGCTCAGCAGAGCGCGCCTGTTCGTCTTTTTCTAACTTTGTTCTGTCTTGAGTAGCAGCAATTAATGTTGGGTTGGCTATGTGTTTTTCTCTTAAGATTTGAGTTGCAAGGAATTGGCTCCACATACCACTTCGTCATAATCCTCACAATCTAGTTTAGGGACAACTTCACATTCACAGTGTTTGTTTGAGTATCCAATTTGAGCCAATTTGATGTATTGTAAATGTTTCATGTGTTTTTGTTTATTATTTTGTGTTTAGTCTTAATAAATCATATTGTTATTTTGGACAGAACTTTCATTCTATTAATCGGTAAAGCAACCCTATCATTCCTCACTGTGTTAATGAAACCTTTGTATATTTAACTTATTTATCAAATTAAATTATTGCAGGTGCCAAACTCTCTTCTACTCCACTGGCAGGGTTGATTAGAGTCAGTTCGCGTATTTTTTTTAATCCTTGTGCAACAGCAAAAGTCGGAGTTAGAATAGGGGGGGGGGGGGGGGCTTAGAGCATCATTTACATATATAGATTCTAGAAGAATTTAGTGTTAAATACACTGCTAGCCCCGGCACCTTGCATAGTGTCAAGAGTGTACCGGAAATACTAAATTCAGGGCATTACTTCTCACCACGGACAACGCAGTGGCCGACAGCCACGAGCAGCGGTGTTTGCGGGTATTTGTTGGGGGTAACAAGCAACACTGCGTGAAATAACCGCAGAGAACAGTGTGGGACGGACAAAGAACGTATCCGTTAGGGCACTGCGGCGAACTTTGGCGTTAATGGCCTATGAAAGCAGACGAACGACGCGAGTGCCTTTGCTAACAGCACGACATCACCTGCAGCGTCTCTCATGGGCTCGTGACCATATCCGATGGGTGCTGCACACTGTAACCTGGTCAGATGAGCCCCAACTTCAGTGGGTAAGAGCTGATGGTAGGAAGCGAGTGTGGTGCAGACCCCAAGAAGCCATGGACCCAGGTTGTCAAGAAGCCACTGTGCAAGCTATTGATGTGGGCTTTATTTACATGGAATGGAGTGGGCCCTATGGTTTAACTGAAACGATCATTGATTGGAAATGGTTATGTTCGGCTACTTGCAGACCAATTGCAGCCATATGTATCCAAACAACAATATATTTTTAATGGACGACAATGCATCATGTTACTGGGACAATGACTTTTCTCGACTGGTTTGTACAACATTCCCGGCAATGATCTGCCCGCCCAGATCGACCGTCATGAATCCCATCGAACATTTGTGGGACGTAATCGACAGGCCATTTCATGTACAATATCGTGCACCGTTAACATTTTCGTAATTATGGACGGCTGTAGAGAAAGAATGGCTCAATATTTCTCGAGTAGACTTCCAACGACTTTTTGAGCCCAAACCACGTCGAATCGCTGCACTACGCCAAGCAAATGGAGATCCGACACAATATCAGGACCCATCCCATAAAGTTTGTCACATCAGTGTTATTATTTATTTAGCACAAAATTTTAGACCATAGGACAGTTGCACCATTCTGGCACTGGAAGCGTGGTCTCGTCTCGTTTCCAGTGGAGCACGTGCTGGCCAACATCACGAACCTGGTGACGTCCGTGACGTGTTCGTCGGGCGGGTTCGACTGGCTGCGCCGGTACTGCGAGCGCGCCTACCCGCAGGTGTTCTCGCTGGTCGCCTACGACCACGGGAGCTGCCTCGTCTTCTGGGCGACCAACGTGATCGACACGTTCGCGTGGAACTTCATGGACCTGTTCGTCATGCTGCTCAGCATGGTGCTGGCCGCACGCTTCCACCAGCTCAACTCGCGCCTGCACGCCTTGCGTGGAAAGGTACAAACGTCTGTCAGCTTAGGCACCTGCTTTGTAGTGATCAGTCTTGTTTAAGTTAATCATTCTACTAACCTGCTTGACACCACCTTAAAACTGTTAACGTTAGTAATTAGAGACAAAATACAGCATGATATAGAAGTAGCAAAAGAATGGCAAAGATTCAGGAAAAACAGAAGCAAAATAGATTATGAAATTACAATAAAATGAATACCCTTAGCTGCATACAGGCATTGATATAAGTCAACGGGGACAGTTGAAAATGTGTGCCGCGACCGGGGATCGAACCCGGAATCTTTTGTTTTTATTTTTTTTTTTTTCCATATAGTTCGTTTCATTTGGTCTAGACCAGGGCTTAACAACTGGCCGGTTTTGAGCGCGAGTACTCGCGTCTGCTCAGGCACGTGCTTGCGAGCAGGTGCAAGGTCGCCGAGTAGGGAGGGAGGGGAGGGAGGGGAAATGCGCGCGCACGTATGGATAGGACCGCAGCGTGCCTATTGAATTCGCGCCGACTGTGTAACGTTAAAAGTACTACGATCAGCTCTAACAGTCACTTCGCTGGTTAAGAATCATGTCAAGTCGCCGTTGTGTAACCCCAACCATACTTTCGCAGTTCAACCCCCATTGGGAGGAATTGTATCTGTTTACAGAAAAAGATGGTGTTGCAAAATGTTTAGTATGCCACAAAACGCTGAATTCTTTTAGGAAATTTAATTTGCAGCGACATTATATGTCGTACCACGCGAAAGACTACGGAAGTGGAAAATGTGATGGACCAGATCGTGCACAGGAAGTTAAAAGGAAGCTATCCGAAGAAGATCTGGATGACGAAGAAAAATCAACTGAGGCAGCTCTCAGAGTGAGCTACAAAATTGCTTTGTTTTTAGCAAAATCCCTGCGCCCCTTCACTGATGGCGATTTAATAAAAGATGTTTGGTAGTTGCTGCGGAACACTTGTGTCCATCTCAAGTTGAACAGTTTCGGATTGTGCCATTTTCTGACATGACCATTATGCGTCACATACAGGACATGGCAGACGACGTCCAGAGCCAGCTTGCAAATATCTATAAAGATTTTATGGCGTATTCTCTAGCTCCTGACGAAAGTGTTGATATCACTGGAACAGCGCAGCTTTCCATATTTATTAGAGGCGTTAATAGAGATCTTCAGGTGAGGAAGGAGCTCCTCGATGTAGTAGCCATGAAGAACACTACAACCGGAGGTGATATTTTAAGTAGTGTTGAAAAAAGTGTTGAAAATATAGGATTGTCGTGGAATTCTTTAGTTTCAGTGTCTACAGACTTTGCACCAGCGATGACAGGGAAAAAATTAGGTTTCGTTGCGCTGTTGAAGGAGAAAATGCAAAAACTGACAGTGCCGAATGAAATAAGGGGCGTTCACTGTGTGATCCACCAGGAAAACTTATGTGCAAAGGGTATCACTCTAAAAAATGTGATGACTGTTATATAAGGAAGCATGGGCTACAACACATACAATTTAAAAGCTATCTTGAGGATGTAGAAAGCCAGTATGGTAGCCTGCCTTATTACAGCGAGGTCCGCTGGCTTAGTCGTGGCGAATTATTAAATCGAATTTTTGCCTATTAGATGAGATGAATATGTTCATGGAAATAAATAACATGTGTGTTCCTGAATTGAAAGAGCCTTCATGGAAATGTGATCTCGCGTTCTTAGCAGATTTAACTAGCCATCTGAATGCTTTGAACATTTCACTACAAGGTAAAGATCTGCTAATTACTCATTTCATAGATCGAATACGAGCTTTTAAAATGAAATTGACACTTTGGGTGAGTCAGCTGGAAACAGGAAATCTAGCTCATTTTCCTAAATTATGATCCATGCAAGATGTTCACAAAGACTGTGAACGTTATTCACATAGTTTAGTTGCCCTTAAGGAAGAATTTGATCAACGCTTTCAAGATATGACAGCACTAGACAGTGATTCTGATCTGTTCTCCTCTCCATATTCAGCGAATATTGAAGAGATTCGTCCTGAGCTGCAACTAGAAATTATTGACCTGCAGTGTGACAGACAATACAGAGACAAATTTCATAACAAGAAAAACATTTTGGAATTTTACAGACACTTCCCTCAGGATAGATTTCCTCATTTGCACAAACTGGCGGCTACAATAATATCAATGTTCGGTTCCATGTATGTTTGTGAATAACTGTTCTCTGCAATGAAATGTAACAAGACGCGCCTGAGAAACGCATTGTCTGATCGAAATTTAAACTGCACGCTGCGCCTACAATGTACAAGAACAATTACTCCGAACATAGACGCAATTGTAAAGGGCAAAAAGTACAAGATAACAGAGAATCCCACACTTCAGTGACACCTTTTATTGTGTAACAGTTCACAAATTAATACGAATGTAGAGAGATACACTAAGCTAATAAAATTATGTGACACGTGTACATTCTCCTTTATTTGTTTCATTTGTCACAGTAATAATTCGTGAGTGATATCCCTGCAGGTGGCCGCGGATTTACATCGACTGGCAGCAGCTGTTGTGTGCCCCACGTGACTCTCCCCACTCTCCGCTCTGGTCCGGTAGTGGGGGTAGCGTGCTCCGCTCGCGCTGTTCCGTGCTCGCGCCTTGCTGCTCACAGCTTGCTCCGCGAGCACGTATGTCGTGAAGCCCTGGTCTAGACGGACGTCACAAGACATCCGGTCAAGTTGATCGTTGATTCCTTGACTCAGTTTTTTTTTATTACAGAGAGCACGCAGCCCTCCGACCGAACACGCTGAGCTACCGTGCCGGCACGGTATCCATCTGAGCCACCGAGGACACAGAGGATAGTGCGTCTGCAGGGACTTACCTCTGGCACGCCTCCCGTGAGACCAACATTCGCAACTTATTGTCCCGCACTAAACTCATAGTGCCCCTGCTCATATACTCATTACTGGCGGCTTTATTGACGATACGGGTGAAAATGACTTACAAGTTCGTCGTACCCTCCATCGGGAATGCTGGAATTCAATATGGTGTTGGCCCACTCTTAGTCTTGATGACAGCTTCCGATCTCACAGGCATAAATTCAGTCAGATGCTCGAAGACTTCTTGCGGAATGGCCGCCCGTTCTTCGCGGAATGCTCCACTGAGGAGAGGTATCGATGTCGGTCGGTGAAGGCCTGGCACAAAGTCGGCGTTTCAAAACATCCCAAAGGAGTTCTATAGGATTCAGATCAGGATTCTGTGCAGGCCAGTCCATTACAGGGATGTTATTGTCGTGTAACCACTCCGTCACAGGCCGTGCATTATGAACAGGTGCTCAATCGCGTTGAAAGATGCAATCGTCATCACCGAATTGTTCTTCAACAGTGGGAAGCAAGAAGGTACTTAAAACATCAGTGTAGGCCTGTCCTGTGATGGTGCCACGCAGAACAACAAGGGGCGCAAGTCCCTTCCATGAAAAGCAAGACCACACCATAACGCCACCGCCTCCTAATTTTACTGTTGGCTCTACACACGCTGGCAGATGACGTTCACCGGGCATTCGCCATACCCACATCCTGAAATAGGATCGCCACATTCTCTACGTGATTTGTCATTCCACACGACGTTTTTCCACTGTTCAATTGTCCAATGTTTACGCTCCATACACCAAGCGAGGCGTCGTTTGGCCTTTACCGGCGTGATATGTGGCTTACGAGCAGCCCCTCGACCATAAAATCCAAGTTTTCTCACGTCCCGCCTGTCATAGTACTTGCAGTGGATCGTGATGCAGTTTGGAATTCCTGTGTGATGATCTGGAGAGATGTCTGCCTATTACACATTACGACCCTCTTCAACTGTCGGCGGTCTCTGTCAGTTAACAGTCGAGGTCGGCCTGTACGCTTTTGTGCTGTACGTGTCCTTCGCGTTTCCACTTCACTATCACATCGGAAACAGTGAACCTAGGGATGTGTAGGAGTGCGGAAATCTCGCGTACAGACGTATGACACAGGTGACACCCCATCACCTGACTGCATTGGAAGTCCGTGAGTTCCGCGGAGCCCCCCATTCTGCTCTCTCACGATGTCTAATGACTACTGAGGTCGCTGATATATATTACCTGGCACTAGGTGGCAGCACGATGCACCTAACATGAGAAACGTATGTTTTTGGAGGTGTCCGGATACTTTTGATCACATAGTGTATGTACTTCTGTTACTGCGTCACATACCCGCAACACCACCAGGAGGCATCCAACGTCGTGTTGGACAGTGTTCATAATGTTTTGGCTTACAAGTGTATATGTGTGTGTGTGTGTGTGTGTGTGTGTGTGTGTGTGTGTGTGTGTAATAGAACGAGAATTAAAATTCACGAAGAACTCACAGATGAAATTATAACAGACTAACTAACCCAGATTCTTCGCGATTGTTAAATACGTATTGAAATTGGAAATATGTCCTGATCATCTTTTCCCTCCTCGTCTTCCCTTTCTTTGTTGTTTATCTCCTCCTCCTTCCCCCCGTCGATCCCCCCCCCCCCCAACCACGCCTCTCCCGTCCGTTTCGTCTTTCCCTCTCACGCTGATCTCGAGCCTTGTTTATTACGACAGCCAACGGAACCTTGGTTGGCAACTGAAATCACTTAAAATAGATGGGTAAATCGGTTGGTTCCATTGGTGTATGGGCTATAATATACCTCTCCAGTTGCTGGATCTGTGAGGATAGTAGCTTCAATGACAAATAGTCGCATAGTTTTAATCTGCAAACGAGTAGGATTACGAGGTTTTTAACGATTCAGTCTCCGTAGTAATATTCTAATCTGCTTTCTGTTAAAATCGACTGCGAAGAAGAGAACAAAAGAGCACAAGGCACATAGCATATGTAGTTTTTTTAATTATATGTAAGCAAAAGGAATATATACGGGAGAAACGTTTAGTCTAACGGTTTAAATGCCGCGCTATCGTAATTAAAACCTGAGCGCACTGCATTTTTCCTGGCAGTCGATTTTAAAGGAAAACCTGTACATTCGACTTTAAAAAAAATATAGCCTACCTCTGCCTGAATGTTTATTAGAGCATCATGTAAAAATCTGAAGCAAATCGGTCAAAAACTTTCGAGATTTTTACTAATAACATTGTTTCTTCATGTAGTACACATATATTTAAAAAAAAGTTGTAGGCTATATCCTTCCTAACGTTTGTCGGAGAATCGTGTCAAAATGTGAAATTAATCGGTCGAGTACTTTTCGACATTTTAGGCATCAACGTTAAACATCGACTTGTCTTTATATGGTAGTATAGACAAAGTGTTTTGTCTGGAGTATGGCACTCTATGGGACAGAAATATAGACATTGGTGATGAGAAAAAGAAATAAGTCTAGTAACATTTAAGATGTGAATGTGGAGGAGAATAGAGAAGATAATCTGGACATAAAGAGTGATTAACGAAAGACTTCTGGAAAGGGTTGGTGAGAGAAGAAGACTGCTGCAGGTTGTAAGAGAAAGGAGGAAGAACTGGCTCGGACATTCCTTGAGACGGGTACTTGCTAACAGTCGCTTTGGAAGCAGTAGTCTGTGGAAGGAGAATGAGAGGAAGGAGGAGATACGAGATCATAGACGGCATAAAGGGAACCGGAAATTACGCAGACCTGAGGAGGATGCCAGAAGACAGGAGAGCATGGAGAGTTGCCACGTGAAAACCTGCCTTCGGGTAGAACACTATGACGATGATGAATACACTTAATAAAATGTTCCGGGCTATTATGCCGTGGTCGAATGGATTTCACTTCAAAACCCGACGTTTCGTCGCCATCTGTGGAGGACATTTTCAAGGAGTATCGCAGCTTTGTTGAATGTCCGATTCACACCCTGGCTCGCTCTGGCTAAACCAAAATTCCGCTCCCGCGAGCATCCACGCAGTGGAGTGACGTCACATGTTTTGAATAGGCGAGCGCAGTCAACACCGACTCAAAGGAAGGCCTCGGCGCTTGTTGGTGACGTCACGTCAGCTAGGCACGGCGCACGCCAGGTCTGTTGCAGGCAGAAACGCCTGGGCGTGCTTATCACTATAAATCTCTTATTTTTGTACAAACTGTTTGGTATTGTTTTGGGTTCTACAGTTTTATTTAGATGAAAGATTTTCTTACTATCGTAAAGCTACGAATGAAGATCATAGTTCTGTATTAGTGAATCCTGTCGAAACAAACGTAGATCAATATGAGAAGATGCTTTGCCCCATTGCAAGCTTCGGAAATTTTACATTCAAGAAACTATATTTACTTGATCCATTTTGTTATCGAAACTTACCCCAACCACCTTACAATGAACTCGTTTCTTTTATTTATTTATTTATTTATTTATTTTCGTTTGACATCGTTACTGGAAATGTGAACTAACTTACGTGCGTAAATGTCTAACTGTTGCCAGTCATTAGATTACAGTCGTTTTCAACGAAAGGAATTCTAAACAGGAAACAAAATAGCTTCATACATCGAAAATACTGCTGAGCTTACACTTTTTTAAACATGCACATTAGAAAAGATAAATTTCCGCCCTTGCAACTGAAACGAGAAACTTTGTAAGATAAAAAAATTTTATTTGATAAAACAAATATCTCTCTTTTGCCTCTTCTTCTGTCCCCCACCCCCTCCCCCAAAGTGTACAATCGCAAGATATTTCATTAACATTCAGTGCTCCTCACCCCATAGTCAACCAAGATACCTAAAGAAGAGCACCAATATGTTCACAGTTTCTTGTAAAAGCAACCCAGTACAAACGTAACTTCCTCAGATCTACAAATAAGGTAAAGAAGCACGAATTCTCTTGCTGCTGGACCATGAAGTTGTTTTTGTATGTCAGTCCTTAAAACAGGTGGAAATTTAAGTTCAGGAGTACACTATTTGTTAAGAAGTGTAATGAATTGCACAATTAATTGATTGCAGAAATCTCTCATGTGTGTTGGTCAACTACGCCAATAGTTTCACATTTTCCTGTGTCAGAGAGGGAGACACCACCATTATGAGTATGCCTGCAACAGACCTGGCGTTCGCCGTGGCTAGCTGACGTGACGTCACGAACAAGCGCCGAGGCCTTCCTTTGAGTCAGTGTTGGCGCAGTTGACCATTGTAGATTGCCCTTGTCCGCTTTTGCTGTCATCCCACGGTCAGATTGGCACACATCTTCTTCGTCACCAGAATCCAAGTATCATATAATTTCAATCCCTCCTCCCTCGTATAACATTCCTGGGGTGTTTTGCAAGTTCTATGGCCTCTCTGAATAGCCATTCATGGTATCAGCTTGTGGCTGCTAGTACAAAAATGAATGTGCTGGACTCTGCCAGTCTCCCCACTTCTGCAATTGCCCTTGTTCTCTTCGAGTCGTTTTTTGACAGTTCTTTTTGTACCCACTTACACATCCCCACAACTACACAGAATCCTATAAATTCCAGCTTTTTCCAGCGGTTGGCGAGAATCCACAGCCGATTTTAGGTGATCTTGTATCTTCCGTGTAGTTGTGTAGATTACCGCAATGTTAGGCTTTTTCAGGATTTTTCCTATGCGGTCAGTCTCGTCCTTAATGAATGGCAGGAGAACGTTCGATTTCACCGGCGCTTGAGCATCACTGTAATTTTTACGCGGTGGTCTTAATGCTCTTTTCACCTCTGTGAACGAATAACCATTCTTGAGAAGAGCACTGGTGATATGTTTTAATTCTTCGTCAAGCAGCTCTGGTTCGCAGATTTTCCTTGATCTATCCGCTAACGTTTTTATGATGCCTCGCTTTTGGTGCGGCTGGTGGTTCGAATCACGGTGTAGGTAACGGTCTGTGTGCATGGGTTTTCGGTAAACCGTGTGATCTAAGCTACCACCTTCTTTCCTGAAAACTATCACAACAAGAAAATTAAACGTACGCCTACTTCCTCTTCCTCCACGGTAAACGTGCGTATTCAAAACACGCAACGTTACGCCACTGCGCGCAAGCCGAATTTAGCCGTAGTCAGTAGCGATCCAGGGTGTGAATCGGACATTTAACAAAGCTACGACCGCCACTGAAAACGTCTTCCGCAGATGGGGCTGAAAAATCGGGTGTTAAAGTGAAATCCATTCGACCACGGTTCAATGGCCCTGAACATTTTATTAATTGTGACATTTCTGGCCGTGATGATGAACATAACCTGAAAATCTCACCTGAAAAATCAGGGTATGGTAATATCAAGAGCACCTCTAACATGTAAGTAGAAGTAGACAGTATGTCGACTGAACAACTGATGAGCTTAACTGATGAGCTTTAATTATCTGTGGACTGTTCACCAGCCACAAAAATGGGCCTGCCCAAGACCGTCGTTATGTTGCCCCTCGCAAAGCAAGCTGTCGTTCCGACTGCGAAACGTATCTAAATGAACGCCAGAGGGGAAGGGCTCGTTCCATTGACGCCCTTTAGCCACCTCCAGGGACCCTGTAGTGTCCATTCTGAGTGGCAGCTTGTCTAAAACGTTTTCCTCGGTCACTTACAAGAAAAGCGCCTCATTTCAATCCTGGTCGTCACTGGAATGAGATTTTCACTCTGCAGCGGAGTGTGCGCTGATATGAACCTTCCTGGCAGATTAAAACTGTGTGCCGGACCGAGACTCGAACTCGGAACCTTTGCCATCTGCGGGCAAGTGCTCTACCAACTCACGCCCAGTCTTCACAGCTTTACTTCTGCCAGTACCTCGTCTCCTACTTTCCAAACTTTACAGAAGCTCTCCTGCGAACCTTGCAGAACTAGCACTCCTGAAAGAAAGGATATGGCGGAGACATGGCTTAGCCACAGCCTGGTGGATGTTTCCAGAATGAGATTTTCACTCTGCAGCGGATAGTACGCTGATATGAAACTTCCTGGCAGATTAAAACTATGTGCCGGAACGAGACTCGAACTCGGGACCTTTGCCTTTCGCGGGCAAGTGCTCTACCAACTGAGCTACCCAAGGACGACTCGCGCCCCGTCCTCACAGCTTTACTTCCGCCAGTACCCCGTCTCCTACTTTCCAAACTTTACAGAAGCTCTCCTGCGAAACTTGCAGAACTAGCACTCCTGAAAGAAAGGATATGGCGGAGACATGGCTTAGCCACAGCCTGGGGGATGTTTCCAGAATGAGATTTTCACTCTGCAGCGGATAGTACGCTGATATGAAACTTCCTGGCAGATTAAAACTATGTGCCGGAACGAGACTCGAACTCGGGACCTTTGACTTTCGCGGGCAAGTGTTCTACCAACTGAGCTACCCAAGCACGACTCACGCCCCGTCCTCACAGTTTTACTTCTGCCAGTACCTCGTCTCCTACTTTCCAAACTTTACAGGAGCTCTCTTGCAGGAGCTGTGAGAACGGGGCGTGAGTCGTGCTTGGGTAGCTCAATTGGTAGAGCGCTTGCCCGCGAAAGTCAAAGGTCCCGAGTTCGAGTCTCGTTCCGGCACAGAGTTTTAATCTACCAGGAAGTTTCTGGTCGTCACTGTTATCACCTCCATCGCAGACGTGTCAACAGAAGGCATGAGATGTTGTGAACAGCGGGAGGGGTGGGGGGGGGGGGGGATTACCATCTTGTGACACGGACATGGCCAAAGTGGCGTTGGAGTGAACTGTTGTGAAATTTCATGCCAATGTCACATCATTAATTCGTCTTACACCTCATATGAACTTCTGAGCTCTAGCCTTTTTTATCGCATGTGTCGATACTTTGCTGTTCGAAGCGCCGCAGAGCCCAAGGGAGACGTTGCAAGGCGCCACGCTTTTACCCATTTACAGAGAGAAAGGCTGTAGGCGCTTTTGAGCCAGATTTTACACTTGGAAGTCGCTATGGGGAAAAATGACTGGGTTTCAAATGAAGTGACCCTTCAATACTTTTTGGAATGTACATGTGATAGTCTTGTCAATACGTACTCCCCAGTGCCAAATTTGAGATCCGCACCTAAGCCTATGTGGTGCTCGAACCCACGAGTCAGAAAGGTACGTAACACAAGGTACATAACAGTTTTAACGACTGACACTTAAGAAGCGGCCGGCCGGTGTAGCCGAGCGGTTCTAGGCGCTACAGTCTGGAACCGCGCGACCGCTACGGTCGCAGGTTCGAATCCTGCCTCGGGCATGGATGTGTGTGATGTTCTTAAGTTAGTTAGGTTTAAGTAGTTCTAAGTCCTAGGGGACTGATGACCTCAGATGTTGAGTCCCATAGTGCTCAGAGCCATTTGAACCATTTTTGAACTTAAGAAGCTACCGTTGAGACAGTCGTCAAACTTTGGGTGACGTGTGCAGATGCTGACGCAGAATGAATGGCGTCGCCTTCGCGAAGACTACGACACACTCTGCCAGTTGACGAGGGACGTGGACAGCTCCGTCTGCAACATCGTGCTGCTCTCCTGCGCCAACAACCTGTACTTTATCTGCCTCCAGCTCTTCAACAGTCTCAAGTAAGTCACTACTACACTACGTACAACCGATGGTAATACAGTTTTAAAAATCACATCGATAAAACAAAACGACGACGATGACACTTGGAGGTATCCTCATCTACATGCTTATTCTCCAGTGCCACACGTCTTTTCCCAGCACTGGATGACGACAGGGATCCCGGTTGTAGAAGTCTGCATTTTAGCTGTTCAAGAAACCTTCCACCTAGAAAATCACTAGGTCGCCATTCTCGAAATGCCTGCCACGAAACGGTTTCTTCATCAAAGGAAAACAGAATAAGCCACTGGGGTACATTTTAAGAGAACACAGGTCTAAAGCAAAATTTCGTAGCCAAATGAAGCGGCACGTGCAACTGTATCCTGTACAGATTGATACAGTGAACTTTCATGGAGAAAAAGACACCATGTTGGATACCATCCCGCGGCACTTCTACTTAACAGTCTGCCGTATCTGCGTCAGGTAATTTCGGTAGTATGCTGCTGTGACTGTTTGCCCCTTACGAGTATAGCCCGTTAGCACCACAATAAATGGCTCTGAGCACTATGGGACTTAACATCTGAGGTCATCAGTCCCCTACAACTAAGAACTACTTAAACCTAACTAACCTAAGGACATCACACACATCCATGCCCGAGGCAGGATTCGAACCTGCGACCGTAGCGGTCTCGCAGTTCCAGACTGAAGCGCCTAGAACCGCTTGGCCACGCCAGCTGGCAACACCACACTAAGGCAGTCCCAAAGAAAACTCGGCATCACATTGCTTGATGGTGGTTGGGTCTTGGCATTCTCTGGTGGTGGCAATTCCACATATTTCCACTGCTTGCTTTGCTCCTTTGTTTCGGCCTCATACTGATTCATCCAGCACTTCTATATCTACTGTAGATCTGCATACATTCTTCGCAAGCCACCGTATGGAACATGGCGAGGGGTTCCTAATACGACTACTACTCATTTCCTTTCCTGTTCCACTCGCAAATACAATGAGCGTTAAACGAATGTCTATAAGCTTCCGTACGAGCAATAATTTCTCTCCCCATATCATCGTAGTCCTTAGGCGAAACGTACGCCGGCGGTAATCGGAAACTGAATTGTTCTGCAGTCGGCCTCAAATGCTACTTCTCTAAATTTCCGCGCAATAATACGTCACGATAAGAGTGTCCTGTGTCCCCCCCCCCCCAATCCCCGAGCGATTCCCATTTGACTACACGAAGCATCTCCGTAATAATTGCGTGTTGATGGAACCTACCAGTAACAAATTTAGCAGTACGCTTCCTCATTCCTTGGATGTCTTCCTTTGACGTGGTCTGGTGGGCATCCCAAACACGCGAGTTGTTCTCGAGAACTGGTCTCACTAGGGTTCTATACGCCGTCTCCTTTATAGATGATTATAATTCTCCCAATAAAAAGAAGTCGAGCATCCGCATTCCCTATTACCAACTTGACATACTAATTCCATTTCATTTCGCTTTGCAACGTTACACCTAGATACACTCCTGGAAATGGAAAAAAGAACACATTGACACCGGTGTGTCAGCCCCACCATACTTGCTCCGGACACTGCGAGAGGGCTGTACAAGCAATGATCACACGCACGGCACAGCGGACACACCAGGAACCGCGGTATTGGCCGTCGAATGGCGCTAGCTGCGCAGCATTTGTGCACCGCCGCCGTCAGCGTCAGCCAGTTTGCCGTGGCATACGGAGCTCCATCGCAGTCTTTAACACTGGTAGCATGCCGCGACAGCGTGGACGTGAACCGTATGTGCAGTTGACGGACTTTGAGCGAGGGCGGATAGTGGGCATGCGGGAGGCCGGGTGGACGTACCCCCGAATTGCTCAACACGTGGGGCGTGAGGTCTCCACAGTACATCGATGTTGTCGCCAGTGGTCGGCGGAAGGTGCACGTGCCCGTCGACGTGGGACCGGACCGCAGCGACGCACGGATGCACGCCAAGACCGTAGGATCCTACGCAGTGCCGTAGGGGACCGCACCGCCACTTCCCAGCAAATTAGGGACACTGTTGCTCCTGGGGTATCGGCGAGGACCATTCGCAACCGTCTCCATGAAGCTGGGCTACGGTCCCGCACACCGTTAGGCCGTCTTCCGCTCACGCCCCAACATTGCGCAGCCCGCCTCCAGTGGTGTCGCGACAGGCGTGAATGGAGGGACGAATGGAGACGTGTCGTCTTCAGCGATGAGAGTCGCTTCTGCCTTGGTGCCAATGATGGTCGTATGCCTGTTTGGCGCCGTGCAGGTGAGCGCCACAGTCAGGACTGCATACGACCGAGGCACACAGGGCCAACACCCGGCATCATGGTGTGGGGAGCGATCTCCTACACTGGCCGTACACCACTGGTGATCGTCGAGGGGACACTGAATAGTGCACGGTACATCCAAACCGTCATCGAACCCATCGTTCTACCATTCATAGACCGGCAAGGGAACTTGCTGTTCCAACAGGACAATGCACGTCCGCATGTATCCCGTGCCACCCAACGTGCTCTAGAAGGTGTAAGTCAACTACTCTGGCCAGCAAGATCTCCGGATCTGTCCCCCATTGAGCATGTTTGGGACTGGATGAAGCGTCGTCTCACGCGGTCTGCACGTCCAGCACGAACGCTGGTCCAACTGAGGCGCCAGGTGGAAATGGCATGGCAAGCCGTTCCACAGGACTACATCCAGCATCTCTACGATCGTCTCCATGGGAGAATAGCAGCCTGCATTGCTGCGAAAGGTGGATATACACTGTACTAGTGCCGACATTGTGCATGCTCTGTTGCCTGTGTCTATGTGCCTGTGGTTCTGTCAGTGTGATCATGTGATGTATCTGACCCCAGGAATGTGTCAATAAAGTTTCCCCTTCCTGGGACAATGAATTCACGGTGTTCTTATTTCAATTTCCAGGAGTGTATTTAATCCTTGTGACTGCGTCAAGCAGCGCTCTGCTAATGCTGCATTAGAATGATACACGATTGTCTTCTACCTCATCCGCACTAACTTAACGTTTTTCTACATTTATAGCAAGCTGCCGTTCATCATATCAATTAGAAATTATGTCCAAGTTATCTTGTACCCTTCTACAGAAGCTCAACTTCTTCCCTTACACCACAGCATCATCAGCATACAGTCGTAAATTGCTGCTCACCCTGCCCGTCACATCATTTATATATGCAGAGCGACGCTTTATAAATCCCTGTTGGTTTGTGGGCAGAAGCTTTTCTGTTTCGAGAAACTTATAGGAAATTTATTATATTCGAACACAGAATGTGGTCGAGAATTCTGCAGCAAACCGATATTAAGGTTGTTGTTGTGGGTGTGGTCTAAAGTCCGGAGACTGGTTTGATTCAGCTATCAATGCTACTCTGTCCTGTGCAAGGTTCTTCACCTCCATGTACCTACTGCAACCCATATCCTTCAGAATCTGTTTAGTGTATTCATCTCTTGGTCTCCCTCTACGATTTTTACCCTCCACGCTGCCCTCCAATACTAAATTGGTGATCCCTCGATGCCTCAGAACATGTCCTACCAACCGCTCCCTTCTTCTAGTCAAGTTGTGCCACAAGCTCCTCTTTTCCCCAATTCTATTCAATACCTCCTCATTAGTTATGTGATCTACCCATCTAATCTTCAGCATTCTTCTGTAGCACCACATTTCGAAAGCTTCTATTCTCTTCTTGTCTAAACTATTTATCTTCCACGTTTCACATCCATACATGGCCATATTCCGCCAACCAGCATCAGATTCCCATCACACCGACGAGAAAGTTGACCGACGGGATTGTTTAGCGACCAGTGACCGATCTCAAAATGACGCAGTTTGCGTAATTACATTGCCAGGATACTGATCCAAAAGATCGGTAAAAGAGATCTCAGGGACGCCGAAATAAAAGTTTAATAAAGTAATAGCTTATTGAACACTACTAGCGTTCTGTTGTGGCCACCAAACAAATCGTCGGCAACTCTCCTTCGCTGCAGCCTGAAAAAGTTCTAAAACGCAACATAATAAATTGAGATGTGGCATTAATGGAAAGGAAAGTAGGTTCTTCATTTAAATACGTGTGTTGTAATTAAATTAGTGTAATTATTTAACGAAAAGTTACAGATACGAGAGCGACACTCACATTTTGTGTAACAGCCATCGAAAACAAACGAGAGAGAGAGCTTACAGCTCCTGCTTTTATGTAATCCAAAAATTAATTACGGCGACTGCCTTCAACTTGTTTTACAGAATGTAAAGTTTTAATATGTAAACATTTCTCTGGAACATTTACCATCCACAGGACGTGTGGCATGTAACTGAAAAAGTGTCATGATGGTCTCTAAAAGGGCAGAAGATTCCGGACTAGCCCCCACTCGGATCTCTGGGAAGGGACTGCCAAGGGGGAGGTAACCATGTGAAAAAAGACAATAACCAGTTAAGTCGGAACATTCTACGAGTCGGTGCGTGGAATGTCGGGAGAGTTTGGACACGGTAGGGAAGCTAGAAAATCTAAAAATCAAATGTGCAGTCTAGATTTAGTGGGGGTCAGTGAAATGAAATGGTAGATAGATAAGGATTTCTGGTCAGACAACTATAGAGTAATAGCAACAGCAGCAGAACATAGTATAGCGGGAATGGGGTTCATTATGAATGGGAAGATAGCGCAGACAATGAGTTACATTGAACAGTTCAGTGACAGGGTTGTTCTCATCAGAATCAAAAGGACACAAACGCCAAAAACAATAATCCAGGCGTACAGACCGACGTCACAAGCAAAAGACGAAGAGACAGAGAAAGTATATGAAAATATTGAACCTGTATTCCAGTTCTGTGGCCGAGCGGTTCTAGGCGCTTCAGTCTGGAACTGCGCGATCGCTACGGTCGTAGGTTCGAATCCTGCCTCGGGCATGGATGTGTGTGATGTCCTTAGGTTAGTTAGGCTTAAGTAGTTCGAAGATCTAGGGGACTAATGACCACAGATGTTAAGTCCCATACTGCTCAGAGCCATTTTCTGTAATTCAGTACGTCGAAGAGATAGAGAAAGTATATGAAAATATTGGACCTATAATCCAGAATGTAAAGGGAGATGATAATCCGTTAGTCATGAGAGACTGGAATACCCTAGTAGGGGAGGAAAGAGAAGCTAGAATTACGGGAGAAAAAGGGGTTGGTAGTAGGAATGAGAGAGGAGAAATGAAATGATCGTATGGCATTGTTGGCCGGGAGGCCCCATGCGGGGGAAGTTCGGCTGCCGTATTGCAAGTCCTTTTTAGTTGACGCCACTTCGGCGACTTGCGAGTCAATGATGATGAAGAACACACAACACCCAGTCATCACGAGGCCAAGAAAATCCCTGACCCCGCCGGGAATCGAACCCCGGGATCCCGTGCCCCGGAAGCGAAAACGCTACCGCAAGACCACGAGCTGTGGACGGAGAGGAGAAAGACTAGTGGAGTTCTGCGATAAATTTCAGCTTGTTATAGTCAATATAAAATTCAAAACTCACAAGAGGAGAAGGTATACTTGGAAAAGACACAGAGATGTCGAAATATTCCAGCTGGAATGCATAATGGTCAGACAGATTTCGATGTCGGATACCGGGTATAAGACGTACACAGAAGCAGATGACTCAAATTACCGTTTAGTACAGGTCAAGCCTAGGCTGAAGTTCAAGAATATCGTCCAGAAGAATCAACGTAGAGAGAACTCAACTGAGGGGTGATGAGGAGATCTGTCTAAAGTTCTCTAAGAATGTACGTACTGCGATAATGAATACTACAGAGGGCAGTTCAGTTGAACAGGAGTGGATATGTCTATAAAGTGCAATAACAGCAGTTTGACAGAAGCATATAGGTATACAGAAGGTAACTGCAAAGAAACCTTGTGAACATAAGAAATAAACACCGAAGCGCCGAAGAAACTGGTATGGGCATGCATATTCAAATACAGAGATGTGTAAACAGGCAGAATACAGCGCTACGGTCGGCAACGTCTATGTAAGACAACAAGTGTCTGGCGCAGTTGTTAGGTCGGTTACTGCCGCCGCAATGCCAGGTTATCAAGATTTAAGTGAATTTGAATTTGATATTGCAGTCGCCGCACGAGCGATGGGACACAGCATCTCCAAGGTAGCGATGAAGAGTGGATTTTCCCGTGCGACCATTTCACGACTGTTTCGTGAATATTAGGAATCCGGTAAAACATCAAACCTCCGACATCGCTGCGACTGGAAAAAGATCCTGCAAGAACGCGAGCAATGACGACTGAAGAGAAACGTTCAGCGTGACAGAAGTGCAACCATTGCGCAAATTGTTGCATATTTCATTGCCGGGCCGTCAACAAGTGTCAGCGTGCGAATCACTCAACGAAACATCATCGATTTTGGCTATCGGAGCCGAAGGCCCACTCGTGCACCCCTGATGACGGCAAGACACAAAACTTTACACCTCGCCTGGGCCCGTCAACACCGACATTGGACTGTCGATGACTGGAAGCATGTTGCCTGGTCGGACGAGTCTCGTTTCAAATTGCAGCGATCGGATGGACGTGTGCGGGTGTGGAGACAATCTCATGAATCCATGGACCTTGGCCGCACGGGATTAGCCGAGCGATCTTGGGCGCTGCAGTCATGGCCCTCGGGCATGTGTGTGTGTGTTTGTCCTTAGGATAATTTAGGTTAAGTAGTGTGTAAGCATAGGGACTGATGACCTTAGCAGTTAAGTCCCGTAAGATTTCACACATATTTGAACATTTTTGAACATGGATCCTGCATGTCAACAGGGGACTGTTCAAGCTGGTGGAGGCTCTGTAATGGTGGGCAGCGTGTGCAGTTGGAGTGACATGGGACCCCCGATACGTTTAGAAACGAGTCTGACAGGTTACTCGTACGTAAGCATCCTGTCTGATCACTTACATCCTTTCATGTCCATTGTGAATTCCGACGGACTTGGGCAGTTACAGCAGGACAATGCGGCATCCCACAGGTCCAGATTTGCTACAGAGTGGCTCCAGAAACACTCTTCTGAGTTTAAACACTTCCGCTGGCCACCAAACTCCCCAGATATGAACATTATTGAGCATATCTGGGATGCCTTGCAACGTACTGTTCAGAAGATCTCCACCCCCTCGTACTCTTACGGATTTATGGACAGTCCTGCACAATTCATGGTGTCAGTTCCCTCCAGCACTACTTCAGACATTAATCGAGTCCAAGCCACGTCGTGTTGTGGCACGTCTGCATGCTCGCGGGACCCTACACGATATTAGGCAGGGGTACCAGTTTCTTCGGCTCTTCAACGTAGTAGTTCAGTCGATCAGCGAAAGAAGTTACAGAAACGTTCAGGTAAGATCAGGAATACAGCAACATGAGTCACTTAGTAATGAAACAAATACGAAGCAGGAAGTGAAGAAAAGCAAAGGCGAAAAAAAAAAAAGAGTGAAGGTCTCCAAAAAGAAATGGTCGTTGGAACGATTGGTTCACCATATAGAAAAAGTCAAAACATTTTAAGTAAAAGCAAAGGCGACAGCATTTGGAGTGCATTAATAATTTCACTGTTAAGTGTAGAGAAGAGAATTGATGGCTGAAACGAGTGCACTGAAAGCCTCTGGTTATGTGACTGAAGAAGAAGTGGAGGACAGTATGGAAGACTTAAGGGCTCTAGTACTACAGTACAACAGAGCTTTTGAAGACTTGTCATCAAATAAGTCGGAAAGCATAGACAATATTTCTTCAGAATTTCTAAATTCAGTTGGACGATCAAACAACCACTGAAGTTGGTTTGTAGAACCTATGAGAGTGGACCTTGGAGATACACCATCAGACTTCGGAAAATATCATCCACACCATCCCAAAGACTGCAAGAGTAGATACGTGCACGTCTTGCTTAAACTTCTGGCATCCTTATTGATGCAAAGAATAACAAACGGACGAATGGAGAAGAAAACTGAGAATCTATTAGATGACGATCAATTTGGTTTCAGGAAAGGTGAAGGCACCAGAAAGACAGTTATGACGTTGCACTTGCTAATAGAAGATAGAACTGACGAAAATCAAGTATCTTTAGGGATTTGTCGACCTGGAAAAAGTGTTCGACAATATAAAATGATGTAAGATGTTAGAAATTCTCAGGATGATAAGTGTAAGCTATAGAGAGAGAGACGGATAATGTACAATATGTACAAGAACCACAAACAAAAAATAAGAATGGAAGACCAAAGACAAAGTTTGTGGATTAGAAAGGGTATAAGAAAGGGATACAGTTATTTTGTCTTACTGCTAGTGGGATAAGACAGGTTCTGGGGCCCTTTTATATCAAATTGATATGCTAATTAATTAAACTGATCAATTAAACCACCCCTCCCCCTGCCCTCCCCTTAACCTGTTGTTCTGCCAAGTGGTTTATGACCCCATGGCGGTTGACCTGGCGGTTTATTTATGACCCCCTAGGGATAATCTATACTTTGAGAACCCCCCCCCCCCCCCCCACCCATCTGACTTCCCTCTACCTCCCCACCCCTTTGTGGAAAAGAACACTTTTGTTTGTCACCCCTCCCCAATTCTGTTCTGAGCCTCTTTTTGCCGTCCTAGGAAGCCCCCCAGACCTCACCTCACCTCCCTCACTCCCCCCCCCCCCCCTCCCCTCACCACCAGGAAGTAGGCAGGAAAAAGTCTGTACCGAGCTGCTGAAGAGGAAGGATCTCATAACACGAAATTGAAGTCAATGTCAGTTGACATAATAACATATTATTAATTTCAATTTGCATATTCTTTATTTAATCAGTTTGTTGGAGACAGCGCTTCTCCTCTCCCCTCCCCTACTTGGGTAAAGATCAGGTCTGCACCCCCTGCCCCCCTTTCCATGATGTGATATCTGTGAGCACCGAGAAATGGAATGAAGTGCGATATGTTAGCTGCTGTTTTGGGTTACCTAGCATCACCAAATGCCAGCTCCCAGAACTACCGCAAGACTGTAGTGTGTGAGGCGCCTGTCCTCTGGGCCATACAGAGATTTTAGATTAGATTAGATTAATATTTGTTCCATAGATCATGAATACGACATTTCGTAATGATGTGGAATGTGTCAGGTTAATAAAAAGTGACACTTAATATTTTTAATTTCTTTGTGGGGGTTTAGGAAATTACCCACTTATTATATCCAAAAATTCATCTAATGAGTAGAAGGAGTTGCCATTAAGAAATTCTTTTAATTTCCTTTTAAATGCTATATGGATATCTGCCAGACTTTTGATGCTATTAGGTAAGTGACCAAAGACTTTTGACAGCATAATTTACCCCCTTATGAGCCAAAGTTAGATTTAACCTTGAGTAGTGAAGATCATCCTTTCTCCTAGTGTTGTAGCCATGTACACTGCTATTACTTTTGAATTCGTTCGGATTGTTAATAACAAATTTCATAAGTGAACATATATATGGTGAGGCTACAGTGAAGATGTCTAGCTCTTTAAATAAGTGTCTGCAGGATGATCTTGAATGAGTTCCAGCAATTATTCTGATTGCACGCTTTTGTGCAATGAACACTCTTTTACTCAGTGATGAGTTACCCCAGAATATGATGCCATACGAAAGCAGAGAATGAAAATAGGCGTGGTAAGCTAATTTACTGAGATGTATATCGCCAAAATTTTCAATGACCTCAGTAGCATAAAAAGCTGAACTCAAACGTTTCAGCGGATTCTCAGTGTGTTTTTTTCCAGTTCAACCCCTCATCAATGCATACACCTAGAAATTTTGAATATTCTACCTTAGCTACCGATTTCTGATCGAAGTCCATATTTATTAATGGTGTCAATCCATTTACTGCGTGGAACTGTATATACTGTGTTTTGTCAAAGTTTAATGAGAGCCCATTTGCGGAGAATCACTTAATGATTTTCTGAAAAACATCGTTTACAATTTCACCAGTTAATTCTTATCTGTTGGGTGTGATAGCTATACTATTATCATCGGCAAAAACTACCAGCTTTGCATCTGCATGAATATAGAATGGCAAGTCATTAATACATATTAAGAACAGCAGAGGCCCCCAAGACTGAACCTTGTGGGACTCCATTCTTGATTGTTCCCCAGTCTGAGAAATCACCAGTTTTTGCATATTATGTGAACTGCTTATTTCAACTTTCTGCGCTCTTCCAGTTAGGTATGATTTAAACCATTTGAGCACTGTGCCATTCATACCACAGTACTTGAACTTATCTAGAAGTATTCCATCATTTTCACAATCAAAAGCCTTTGATAGACCACAAAAAATCCCAACGGGTGACTTCCAGTTACTCAGAGCAATTAATATTTCATTAGTGAAAGTATATATAGCTTTTTCCGTTGAAAAACCTTTCTGGAAACCAAACTGAGATTTTGTTAAAACTTTATTTTTACAAAGGTGTGAAGCTACTCTACAATACATTACTTTTTCAAGAATTTTGGATAAGGCAGTCAGAAGAGAGATTGGGCAGTAGTTGTTGACATCAGATGTATCCCCTTTTTTATGCAGCGGTTTAACAATGATATACTTCAGTCTATCTGGGAAAATACCCTGCTTCAGAGAGCTATTACATATGTGGCTAAGAATCCCACTTATTTCTTGGGAACAAGCTTTTTTATCCTGCTGGAAATGCCATCAATTCCATGTGAAACCCCTGTCAGGGACCATACAGCTCACTGGAGAGAATATGCTGCCTGAGGCCGCACAGCCCATTACTGGGAGTTGTGGCCTTTGATACCAGTCTGAGCAGACACATGTGCCTACCTGCCTGATCTCCTTTTGTTCTCACAGCCCTGAACAAAGCATCAGGTGGTGGCATTTCTTTGGCCAGGAAATTCCAGACTTGCTTCCCAGCTGTCTCTCTGTCTCTCTCTCTCTCTCTCTCTCTCTCTCTCTCTCTCTCTCTCTCTCAGGCGGTTAGTTCCTGTTTGCCACCTCCTCTCCCTCCTTGTGAATTGGTGGGAAACGCTCAGTCTTCATTGAGCTGCTGGACTGGGAGGATTTCATGAACACAAAATGGGTGGTAAATTCGGGGAATATGTTTATTTATTTCAACATTAATAAATTAAACTAATTAAATTTGTGGGAAATAATGGACTGTGGTACTCTGTAGTTGGGCAGCAATCATAGCCCTTTTTTATGACGTCAGAGGACAAAGGGGGACCTGGCACAATTACGATGTTGAAAATGGCGGGAAATAGTCCTTTTGCACTACGCTATTCACGTCAATTACTCAACACTTTATGGGAGTCAAATATATAGCCTAAAACACTCACCGCCTTCTTACAATGATTCTTCTTCGTAATAAAACGTACATAAGCTCTTCACATTTGAGAATCGCACACATACATTTTGCAAGTCAAGTAATTACATTTCCGCCACAAATAGAGCATAGCACTGAATTTGTCCGAGGTTGTTTATGCTCTGACGATTGAGAACACAAGGACTCTCCTCCACAGGCTGGTCGATTCACCGCCACCACAACGTTTCCACCTTATGCTAAACATATCTGGCCACAAAAAACCTTCCTATCACACACAGTTGTGCTCGCGAAGCATGCTCCATCTGCCGACTGCAAGAGTGCCGGGACCCATGGCCGTGCCAGCTGGGAGAGGACTAGACTCCCGCACATGCGTCAGTCACGCCGGCAGTTGTGCCCCCGTCTCCCAGTATCCGCACACCAGCTGTACCATAACTCAAAGGCCAGAGGGTCGTCACCTTAGCCGGCCAGCCGACGACCAATTAGTTTACATGGGTTGAATAATCGACCAGCGCAAACACTCGCCATCTTGTATCTTATCAAATTTCCACATAAAAATCAAAGAATACACACAACACATGTGTGTGCTTCTGACGCCGCTCTCCAGTATAATGTTTAGTTCGCTATTCAGCTGTCCAGATGGTGCCGCAAGCACCGCCATCGGGAGCTGCCCCCACAACTGCGGGCAAGAGCCGACTAGCCGGAGCATTTCTTTGTACCCGTCGGTCATGCGAGGCTGCGGTAAGCCACGGCTTCCGGTCGGCCGAAGCCTCATGACCAGTTCTACACTGGCCGTGGCGCACTGCAGGACAAGCAAGTGCGGCTTGAACGTACAGTTCTAATTGAAATCCCACCCCTGACATAGAATCTCCCCAGTTTAAAAAATCCACTTTACCCTCTAATTTCTCATGCAAAATGCGGAGTCCAACCTTTTATACTACACTACAGGCCATTAAAATTACTACACCACGAAGATGACGTGCTACAGACGCGAAATTTAACCGACAGGTAGAAGATGCTGTGATATGCAAATGATTAGCTTTTCAGAGCATTCACACAAGGTTGGCGCCGGTGGTGAAAACCACAACGTGCTGACATGAGGAAAGTTTCCAACCGATTTCTCATACACAAACACCAGTTGATCGGCGTTACCTGGTGAAACGTTGTTGTGATGCTTCGTTTAAGGAGGAGAAATGCGTACCATCACGTTTCCGACTTCGATAAAGGTTGGATTGTAGCCTATCGCGATTGCGGTTCATCGTATCGCGACATTGCCGCTCGCGTTGGTCGAGATCCAAAGATTGTTAGCAGAATATGGAATCGGTGGGTTCAGGAGGGTAATACGGAACGCCGTTCTGGATCCCAACGGCATCGTATCACTAGCAGTCGAGATGACAGGCATCTTAACCGCATGGCTGTAACGGATCGTGTAGCCACGTTTCGATCCCTGAGTCAACAGATGGGGACGTTTGCAAGACAACAACCATCTGCACGAACAGTTCGACGACGTTTGCAGCAGCATGGACTATCAGCTCGGAGACCATGGCTGCAGTTACCCTTGACGCTGCATCACAGACAGGAGCACCTGCGATGGTGTACTCAACGACGAACCTGAGTGCACGAATGGCAAAACGCCTTTTTACCCGATGAATCCAGGTTCTGTTTACAGCATCATATTGGTCGCATCTGTGTTTGGCGACATCACGGTCAACGCACATTGGAAGCGTGCATTTGTCATCGCTATACTGGCGTATCACCCGGCGTGATGGTATGGGATGCCATTGGTTACACGTCTCGGTCACCTTTTGTTCGCATTGACGGCACTTTGAACAGTGGCCGTTTCAGATTTGTTACGACCCGTGGCTCTACCCTTCATTCGATCCCTGCGAAACCCTACATTTCAGCAGGATAATGCACGACCGCATGTCTCAGGTTCTGTACGGGCCTCTCTGGACACAAAAAATGTTCGACTGCTGCCCTGGCCAGCACATTCTCCAGATCTCCCTCCAATTGAAAACTGCATGGGCAGCTGTACCTGTACACGCCATCCAGCTGTTTGACTCAATGCCCAGGCGTATCAAGGCCGTTATTACGGCCAGAGGTGGTTGTTCTGGGTACTGATTTCTCAGGATCTATGCACCCAAACTGCGTGAAAATGTAATCACATGTCAGTTCTAGTATAATATATTTGTCTAATGAATACCCGTTTATCTTCTGCATTTCTTCTTGGTGTAGCAATTTTAACGGCCAGTAGTGTAGTTATTTTCGAGAAGAGAAGAAATCAGAGCGTACAAAGGCCTTCACATCGCTAAAGTATTGTTCTTTGTTTGGTCTTGCCCACTCGTCCCGTATAGGGAGCCTAAAGGATGCTGCATTCTAGGAATGCTATACAACAATTCAAGGAAATAGCTTTAGTAGTTTTATTTCAATAAAACAGACTGACAATACTTAACTTTCGATTTAGGACAAGTGTCGCAAGCAATGGGCGACAGGCAATATAAATCAGAGTCCTGTGATATACGCAGTGTTCAGGCAAGTGTGTCACACAGTTTGTGGATCACTAACAACTGTTCTCGTAGCACTTTTTACTAGGCTGCACTAATACTCCGTGTATCCTATCCGCTTCTCTGGTCTTGCGTTCTTCTTCTTCGTTCCGGCGCTTGTGATTACCCCAGAACATTCTTAGTGTGAAAATCCTGCACTAGATTATGACATGGCTATATTTTTTCTAAGCATTTTCTCATCCAGTAAAAAAATCTGTTCTTACCAGCTTAATACCTGTTACGTTCTCCATCACAAGACTAGAATGTTAAACTCATTTTTGGCTCATGATGGAGTCCTAAGAGCATGCTCTAGCTCTGTCACAGGATGCCTTATCACTTTCGAACTCTCTTAACGTAGCCAAATGCCTCATCATCTACGAAGTCTTTTAAGGTAGCCAAACACCAGCACAGAGGAGTTGTAAGTTAATACTACGAATACGAAGTGCAAAATGGCTAAGCAGGGATGGCTAGAGGACAAATGTAAGGATGTAGAGGCTTATCTCACTAGGGGTAAGATGGATACTGCCTACGGGATTATTAGAGAGACCTTTGGAGAAAAGAGAACCACTTGCATGAATATCACGAGCTCAGATGGAAACCCAGTTCTAAGCAAAGAAGGGAAAGCAGAAAGGTGGAAGGAGTATATAGAGGGTCAATACAAGGACGATGTACTTGAGGACAATATTATGGAAATGCAACAGGATGTAGATGAAGATGAAATGGGAGATACGATACTGCGCGAAACGTTTGACAGAGCACTGAAAGACCTGAGTCGAAACAAGGCCCCGGGAGTAGACAACATTCCATTACAACTACTGATGGCCTTGGGAGAGCCATTCCTGAAAAACTCTACCATCTGGTGAGCAAGGTGTATGAGACAGGTGAAATACCCTCAGACTTCAAGAAGAATATAATAATTCCAATCCCAAAGAAAGCAGGTGTTGACATATGTGTAAATTACCGAACTATCAGTTTAATAAGTCACAGCTGCAAAATACTAACACGAATTCTTTACAGACGAATGGAAAAACTGGTAGAAACCGACCTCGGGGAAGATCTGTTTGGATTCCGTAGAAATATTGGAACACGTGATGCAATACTGACCTTACGACTTATCTTAGAAGGAAGATTAAGGAAAGGCAAACCTACGTTTCTAGCATTTGTAGAGTTAGAGAAAGCTTTTGACAATGTTGACTGGAATACTCTCTTTCAAATTCTGAAGGTGCCAGGGTTAAAATACAGGGAGCGAAAGTCTATTTACAACTTGTACAGAAACCAGATGGCAGTTATAAGAGTCGAGGGACATGAAAGGGAAGCAGTGGTTGGGAAGGGAGTGAGACAGGGTTGTAGCCTCTCCCCGATGTTATTCAATCTGTATATTGAGCAAGAAGTGAAGGAAACAAAAGAAAAATTCGGAATAGGAATTAAAATCCATGGAGAAGAAATAAAAACTTTGAGGTTCGCCGATGACATTGTAATTCTATCAGAGACAGCAAAGGACTTGGAAGAGCAGTTGAACGGAATGGACAGTGTCTTGAAAGGTGGAAATAAGATGTACATCAACAAAAGCAAAACGAGGATAATGGAATGTAGTCGAATTAAGTCGGGTGATGCTGAGGGAATTAGATTAGGAAATGAGACACTTAAAGTAGTAAAGGAGTTTTGCTATTTGGGGAGCAAAATAACTGATGATGGTCGAAGTAGTGAAGATATAAAATGTAGACTGACAATGGCAAGGAAAGCATTTCTGAAGAAGAGAAATTTGTTAACATCGAGTATAGATTTAAGTGTCAGGAAGTCGTTTCTGAAAGTATTTGTATGGAGTGTAGCCATGCATGGAAGTGAAACATGGACGATAAATAGTTTGGACAAGAAGAGAATAAGAGCTTTCGAAAAGTGGTGCTACAGAAGAATGCTGAAGATTAGATGGGTAGATCACATATCTAATGAGGAGGTATTGAATAGGATTGGGGAGAAGAGAAATTTGTGGCACAACTTGACTAGAAGAAGGGATCGGTTGGTAGGACATGTTCTGAGGCATCAAGGGATCACAAATTTAGCATTGGAGGACAGCGTGGAGGGTAAAAATCGTAGAGGGAGACCAAGAGATGAATACACTAAGCAGATTCAGAAGGATGTAGGTTGCAGTAAGTACTGGGAGATGAAGAAGCTTCCACAGGATAGGGTAGCATGGAGAGCTGCATCAAACGAGTCTCAGGACTGAAGACCACAACAACAACGAATACTTTATAAATTCTGCAACATAGCTGATTTTATTACGGTGGCCGTCTCTCCCTGAGTAGGTGGGAGACTAAAATTTCGTTAAAAGATCTCGCCACAACAAAACAAAACAAAAAATTCCTGATTATCAGTCCAACTCGCGAATCATATCCGTGGCACTCTCACCTTCACTTCCAACCGCTCAGCGCCACGTCGTTGATATCAAACTGATTGACTAATTAGTTACATTGAACATCAGAGCTCCTTTGCATGGTGAATAATTTCTTTCCTGGAGTCGGAATACACTTTCCACAACACTATTGGGAACCGGCACTTGAAGCTGACTGCTGGCAACATACGACTCGCATGAACATAAGATGCGAGAAATTAACGCTCATATGGAGGAATGTAGATAATCTTTTTTTTTTCCTCGCTTTATTTATGAGTGGAGCAGGAAAGCACCCTTTGATGGTTTGCGAAGTATGCATATAGATGTAGATGTAAATTTAGTTTACCTGTTAAGATGTCAGCCGGCCGGGGTGGCCGTGCGGTTCTAGGCGCTACAGTCTCGAACCGCGCCACCGCGACGGTCGCAGGTTCGAATCCTGCCTCGGGCATGGATGTGTGTGATGTCCTTAGGTTAGTTAGGTTTAAGTAGTTCTCAGTTCTAGGGGACTGATGACCTTAGAAGTTAAGTTCCATAGTGCTCAGAGCCATTTGAACCATTCTTTATTAAGATGTCAGTCTATCCGTTTATCGACATGTAAAACGCACAGAAGAATCCTGTCTCTTATTTATTTCTGCTGCTGATTGTCTCTTAGTAAAAACCTTCGTATTAGCCCCTAATTTCTCACTGCAGTCACTTCATGAGATGTGTGCGAGAGGCTGTAATGTGTTTGCACATACACTTAAAAGAAGCGGTATAGAGCTCACCTTCCAACTCCCTTTTCATCAAAATTTCGCTTACTTGCTATATTCGCACGAATCTTCCAGTCTTCTGTGTATAGCATTTGAATCCACCTGAGTAAGAGTTGCCCGCCAAGTCACACATCCCATCACGTTCTGGTACCACTGTGCCATTAGTTAGAAGACCTCCACAGGTCACTGACTAGGTAGAGAGCTATCACGATGAGAAAAATAGCACGCTAATGAAATTCACAGCCATGCAGATTATACGTGAAATGCACAAAGAAATTCAGAAGCATAGCAGCTACAACTCGACATCATCGAAATTATTGTCTATAAATATCACCCTGTAAGTATCTTAATCTCCTTTATAGTATTTATACGTTTACTACGCTAGAAATACGACAGAGCAATGGTGACAGAGTCCTCATTGACAGCATAGTGTTTCGTGAGAAATACGTCACCTTTTTTCGAATGGAGAATTCCTCCATAGTACGAATATAGCCGGCAGGTGTGGCCGTGCGGTTAAAGGCGCTTCAGTCTGGAACCGCGTGACCGCTATCGTCGCAGGTTCGAATCCTGCCTCGGGTATGGTTGTGTGTGATGTCCTTAGATTAGTTAGGTTTAATTAGGGATTGAAACAAATCTTCAGTTTACGAAAGAAGTTCAACAGCACAATTCTAGCACATTGTATCACCAACCACAGCTATCAGTTATAAATTTTCACCAATCACCAGAAATTTTATCTCCACCAAGTTGTATCTCAGTCCTAGGTAATTGCATTGATGAACTAAAGTCACCCAACCCAATTGACATAATCTGCCTCTCTGAACACCATGTGACCACTGGTATAGGAACTAGGCCTAAGCACAATGAGAAACTCAGACAGGAGAGTACTGCAAATGTTAGAATAAGGAAAGGTTCTCATAAAAGTATAATTAAAAATAATGTAAGTATATTTCATCAAAATATTGGGAGTTTAAAGAATAAAGTAGATGAGCTTCTGGTTTGTTTGGAAGATTTAGAAGCTGAGAATGAAATAGATATACTATGCCTGTCTGAGCATCACATTGTTACTGATATGGATAAGGTAAATGTAAGTGGTTATAAGCTCTCTGCACATGTAATGAGAGAAAATATGGAGAAAGGAGGAGTTGCCATATATGTCAAAAGTTATCATTGTGCAAAAAGTATAGAAACAAAAAAGTTTTGTGTAGAGAAACATATAGAAGCATGTGCCTGTGAGCTTAAATTAAATAAAGGCACATTTATAATTGTAACTGTATATAGGTCCCCAACAGGAAATTTTCATCTATTTCTGAAAAATTTGGACTCCTTGTTGTGCTATCTGTCAGACAGGGGGAAGCAAATTATTATTTGTGGGGACTTCAATGTAGATTCTCTGAAAGAGGGTAATAGGAAAAATGACCTTGAAGTATTACTCGGTTCTTTCAATTTGACAACCGTTATTGATTTTCCTACTCGGGTGGTAAAGAATAGCAGCTCACTGGTAGATAACTTCTTTATAGACCAAGATAAGTTTAACCAGATAAATGCTCAGCCTGTTGAGAATGGTCTTTCTGATCATGGTGCACAGCTAGTTACAATATATGACATAGCTCCATTCAGCAATACTAAACAGTCCTCCAAAGTAGTACGTTCAGTCAACAATTTAACAATTGCAAATTTCAGGGAAAGCCTACAGCAGTTAGACTGGGATGAGGTGTACCGTGAACCTGATGCCAATTTAAAATGTAATTTATTTCATGACATTTTTGTAAATACATTTGAAAACTGCTTCCCCAAGAAAATAGTTAAATATACTCGTAAGAAACCTTGTAACAAACCATGGCTTACTAAGGGTATAAAAATATCTTGTAACCGAAAAAGGGAAATGTATCTGACAGCAAGAAAGAGTAGTGACCCAGAAACTATCAAAAATTATAAAAACTACTGTGTTATATTAAGAAAAGTTATTAAAAAATCCAGGAGTATGTGTATCATGTCTGAAATCAGCAACTCTGATAATAAAATTAAAACAATTTGGAATATTATTAAAAGAGAAACAGGTCAACCAAGAGCAGAGGAAGACAGTATTACCATCAAATTGAATGAAAACCTTACGAACAAAAAGTCAGAAGTTGAAAATATTTTTAATAATCATTTTCTAAATGTTGTGGATATAGTAGGATCCAGGTGTTCATTAGAAGATGCTAGGCTGTTAATGGAAGAGGCCATACCGATGCAATTTGATACAATTGAAATCTCACCCACTTCTCCCTCTGAAATTAGGAAAATAATAAACTTGCTTAAAAGCAAAAACTCACATGGAATTGATGGCTTTTCCAGCAAAATACTAAAAGCTTGTTCTCAACAGATAAGTAAGATTCTCAGCCACCTGTGTAATAGCTCTCTGGAACAGGGCATTTTCCCTGATAGACTGAAATATATACCTTTGCATAAAAAGGGGGATAGATCTGATGTCAACAATTACCGTCCAATCTCCCTTCTAACAGCTTTATCCAAAAATTTTTAAGAAAGTAATGTATTCAAGAGTAGCTTCACATATCTGTAAAAATGAAGTACTAACAAAATGTCAGTTTGGTTTCCAGAAAGGTTTTTCAACAGAAAATGCCATATATGCTTTCACCAGTCAAATTTTGAATGATCTGAATAACCGAACACCACCCATTGGGATTTTTTGTGATCTCTCAAAGGCTTTTGATTGTGTAAATCATGAAATTCTGCTAGACAAGCTCAGGTATTGTGGCATGAGTGGGACAGTGCACAAATGGTTTAATTCGTACCTAACTGGAAGAGTGCAGAAAGTTGAAATAAGTAGTTCTCGTAACATGCAAAGATCAGCACATTCCTCAAACTGGGGAACTATCAAGAATGGGGGTCCACAAGGGTCAGTCTTGGGTCCTTTGTTGTTCTTATTATATATTAATGACTTGCCATTCTATATTCATGAAGAGGCAAAGTTAGTTCTCCTCGCTGATGATACAAGTATAGTAATCACACCTGAGAAACAAGAATTAACTGATGAAATTGTCAATACTGTCTTTCAGAAAATTACTAAGTGGTTCCTTGTAAACGGACTCTCACTGAATTTTGATAAGACACAGTACATACAGTTCTGTACAGTGAATGGTATGACGCCATTAATAAATATAGACCTTAATCAGAAGCATATAGCTAAGGTAGAATATTCAAAATTTTTAGGTATGTCCATTGATGAGAGATTAAGTTGGAAGAAACACATTGATGATCTGCTGAAACGTTTGAGTTCAGCTACTTATGCAATAAGGGTCATTCCAAATTTTGGTGATAAACATCTTAGTAAATTAGCTTACTACGCCTATTTTCACTCATTGCTTTCATATGGCATCATATTTTGGGGTAATTCATCACTGAGGAATAAAGTATTTATTGCACAAAAGCGTGTAATCAGAATAATAGCTGGAGTCCACCCAAGATCATCCTGCAGACATTTATTTAAGGATTTAGGGATATTCACAGTAGCTTCTCAGTATATATACTCTCTTATGAAATTTGTTATTAACAACCAAACCCAATTCAAAAGTAATAGCAGTGTGCATAACTACAATACTAGGAGAAAGGACGATCTTCACTATTCAAGACTAAATCTAACTTTGGCACAGAAAGGGGTGAATTATACTGGCACTAAAGTCTTTGGTCACTTACCAAATAGTATCAAAAGTCTGACAGATAACCAACAAGTATTTAAGAAGAAATTAAAAGAATTTCTGAATGACAACTCCTTCTACTCCATAGAGGAATTTTTAGATATAAATTAAGAAAAAAAAGAAAAAAAAACAAAAATATTAAAAAAAAATAAAAAATAAAAAATAAAGAAAAACAAAAAAACACAAAAAATAAAGTTGTTATATTAACTTAAGTATGTTGTTAAATTAACCTAATTATGTCATGTATTGGAAAATTCGACTCGTTCCACATCATTACGAAATATCGTATTCATGATCCATGGAACTAGTATTAATCTAATCTAATCTAATCTAATCTTAGTTCTAAGTTCTAGGCGACTGATGACCTCAGAAGTTAAGTCGCATAGTGCTCAGAGCCATTTGAACCATTTTTGAAGTACGAATATAACAGTATCACAGAGTTTCCAATACACTATCCATTGAATCATTTGCATTGGTGCAGCAGCCTCACATCTCCACCGCATAATTCATAGCTACTGAAAGAGTAGTGGGAGATTCGGGACTTAATCACAGCATTGCTCACGTGCTGGTTAATAGTAGGAGGCCATGATACCGTATTCCGTCTAGAGCAGAGTGTATCAAATGGTTCAAATGGCTCTAAGCACTATGGGACTTAACATCTGAGCTCATCAGTCACCTAGACTTAGAACTACTTAAACCTAACTAACCTAAGGACATCACACACATCTATGCCCGAGGCAGGATTCGAAACTGCAACCGTAGCAGCCGCGCGGTTCCGGACTAAAGCGTCTAGAACCGCTCGGCCACAGAGTATATCCACACGGGTGGTATGCATATACGTAGCGCTAGTTATTTATTTAGAAGGAAACGCCATACTCATCTAACTATCGTACAACGAGATCCAATTAACCAACAACTAAAAGCCAGACCAGATTAATGTCAGTGTTTCCTATAGCAACAGCAGTCTTCTTAGTACCTCTTACACCTCGATCCAAATTTTAGAGCAATAGTCTCTGGGTGACATATAGACAGGATTTGTGGTCACTTGCCCCCTACACCATCACATCTTAGTGGGCAGATCACAGTCCCCTTAAAAAATCCATGTAGCTGAATTTGAGCCTCACATACTCTTCTGCTTTAGCTCACGTCTTAACAGTCCTTAGTGCTTGGGTTGCCTTCCTTAAGATTCCAGCAAATTAATCTGAACCCAACATATGCATTGTACTTCAGCTCACTTGAGATGCGTATTGATAGACATTTTATGGCAGTTAACACTTCCGAGGGACAGTGTACAGGACTTCTACTCCTATTAATGTTCAATAGATTTAGTTAAGTTCAAGACAACTGCCAACTCCACCACAGGTTTTCCCGCCTGCTTGCAGAGAAATCCGTCATCTACAAACATCCCACATCTAAAATAAATACACTGCAAGCGGCTGTACAGTGCATGGTGGACGGTACATCGCACCAATATTATCGATTAACATCTATCCCTGACTTACACGCTGATCGAGTAAAAAATTGCCTACATACTTCCAGACATACCCTAATCTACCCTGTATGTTTCTGGGGAAAATACGTTGACTTTTCCAGAGACTTTTTCTTCTGTCACATATTCGAATGGAATATGCCAACCTATACAATACTAGCAGCATCCACATGATGCTTTTGTGTCAATGGTCAGTCTTGTCACACGAACAGACGTGGTCTTGCAGGATTGGTAGACAGCTACTATGTAGTGTCGCGCTGTCGAAACGATGTTACTGTTCACCAGTACACATAATTTAACCACAAATGCGTCTATGTGTGTTAACGTTTGGATAGAAGCTGACAACGACCTTAGGGTTATAGTGGAAATTTAGAATGTATAGTGAGGTATTAAGATGGGGCTTATTCAAATAGAGTGGGGGAAGCTGTACAGCAAACTGACATATACAGGATGTTCAAAAAAAAGTGTCGAATACTTTGAGAGTTGGTAGCACTCATTGAAACAAGAAAAATAACTCCAGTAGACATGGGTCTGGAAATGCATACTTTCTGCGATAAACATGTATTTACAGGAGGTGTTCAACGTGATGTCCATTCATGAGAATGCACCCCTCTGCTCTCTGATGTAATGAATGATGCAACCTTTGAAGTATATCTGGCTGTTGTTGTAGCTGTTGACATACATTCAAGATGTGACCCTGCAGTGTCCACACAGCACTGATTGGTGTGGTGTAGACCAATTCCTTCAAGTGTCCCAACAACTAAAAGTCTAGGGAATTGAGGTCTGGGGAACGAGCAGGCCAAAGTGTGCCAGCTCCCTAACCCCCCCACAACCAATACAGAACTCCTGAAATGTTTGCCTCAGATGTTCATGCATATTGTGACGCAAGTGTGTTGGTGCGCCATCATGCATGAACCACATTTGCACTGGTTGCTGCAATGGCAGCAGCCTCCAGCAAGATAGGCAATACATTAATGACGGAAGTCCAGATAATACACCTCAGTTAATCTATTGACAACTATGCCTGCCCATACATTGATTGAGAATCAGCGGTGATCAGAGGGCACTCTGTGCAATGGATATTTTTCAGTGTAGATGGCACAGGATATGTCCATTTGCTAAACCATGACAGACCATCATACCCGCTATTTCACTTGTTGAGTAACAGGCTTCCGAGTGGTGAAAGAGAGAAAATATAAATGTACTACACCATTTGTACATACAACCAGAGCAATAACAGTAAAAACGTGAGTGGATCCACATTCGGAAGAAGATAAAACACCACGACACATACCAAGGATTGACAGTACTATGGCCCCGGCAGAAGTTCGAGTCCTCCCTCGGGCATGGGTGTGTGTGTTTGTCCTTAGGATAATTTAGGTTAAGTAATGTGTAAGCTTAGGGACTGATGACCTTGGCAGTTAAGTCCCATAAGATTTCACACACATCTGAACATTTTTTGACAGTACTACACAAAAAGGCACACAAACATGACGAGAACTAATGTAGCTTATAACACGACTCAACCCACAACTGACTGCAGACAACCTAATGAAAGGTGGAGTACTGCCGTACACTTGATGGAGCGCTAAAGCAACGACTGTGCTAATATCCGCAATCAAGCATCGCACAGCCCTTCCAACAAACACTTGTTTATCTTGGAAAATATGTGTTTCTGGACCCATGTTTATTGAACTTATTTTTCTTGTTTCGGTGAGTACTACCACCCCTCAAAGTATTCCACACATTTTTTTGTACACACTGTATATCAAGGGGCAGTTAACCGATAAATATGATACATGCTGTCTCGGCATTTCCAGGAGGAGGAAAGGAGGCTCAGAACTGAACTGGAGAAAGGTGACAAAGAAAAGTGTCCTTTTTGCCAGAGGGGTGGGGGACAAGGAGGTGGAAGAGGAAGGCTGAAGGTTTCTCGGAAGATCAGATTATCCCCAGTGGTTCATAAATCAATCCCCATGGTGTCTTAAACCACTTAGCGGAACAACAGGTTAAGGGGTGGTGGAGAGGGAGAGTTGGTCTAATTGATCAATTTAATTAATTAACGTATCTATTTGACATCAAAAGTACACCAGAACCCGCTTTAAGCCACTACTTCGACTTTCAATGTATATATCGAAGAAACCTTAACGTAAATGAAAGAAAGATTCAGAAGTAGGATGAAAGTTCAAGGACAAAGAACATCAGTGATAAGATTTGCTGATGACATTGCTATCCTTAGTGAAAGTGTAGAAGACCTGTTGAGTAGACTGAACAGTCTAATGAGTACAGAAGATGGATTGAGAGCAAACCAGAGAAAGATGAAAGTAATGAGAAGCAGCAGGAACGAGTAGACTAACTCAAGGAATTCTGCTGCCTTGGAAGCATAATAACATGACAGAAGAAGCACAGAGTTCATAACAACCAGTCTAGCACTGGCAAAATGGACATTCCTGTAACAAGTCTAATTGTATCAAACATCACCTTTTATAACAATATGAAGAATATACGTTTGAAGCACAGAGTTGTATGTGAGTCTTGGCCTGTGGAAATACCGAGTAAGAGGAGAGTCGACGTGTTTGAGATGTGATGGACTGATAAGATAGGAAATGTATCAGCGAAGAGAGTATGATACAGAAAACGTTGAAAAGAAGGGACAGGAAGGAGGGTCATGTGTTAAGGTGTCCAGGAATAATCACCATGGCTCTTCAGCAAGCAAAAGAGGGTAAAAACTGTAGGACAAGACAGATATTGGAATATATCCAACAACTAGTAGAGGATATTGGGTATAAGTGCTAGTGTGAGACGAAGAGGTTGAGGCAAGAGAGTAATTCGTGGCAGACCGCATCAAACTAGTCAGAACACCGATGACAAAAGAGAAAAGAGAGAAAAGAAACAGCCTGTTTTATCTTTTTGCAGTGATTTGTGTATTTGAAAAATGCCAAGTTTACGTTGTTCCGGCGTCGACGTTACGCTACAGACCCCCCGCCCCTTGTAACTAGCTCGGTTTAACAGATCTGAGGGCGGAGGAATGCATGAACATACCGCCACGAACAGGACCACAGCTAAGAAAATAACCTTGCAATCGAGAACAGCTGTGCATTGACACTGGAACAGAACTTGGGGGAAGAAATTTCCCATCTTGCGCAATGAATGGGACAGTGTTACGAAGAACGCTGTTCCCACGAAGACACCACCTGACACCCACCACTAATTAAGAGACGTGTCATGTCTTGGATACTGTGGTTTGTGTATTAGTATGATCATGTAACCTCATCGGACAAAACATTAGTCACTCTAGTGTTCACACGTAGGTGAAAACCGTTAAGCGTTTACAAATGGTGCAGCCACTGGGTCACGTGCTCAACCACGCGCGCAGTGCCTCAACGTGACCATAAGGCAGTAGCGACCAGCGAGATATTTATGTTTCAAGCGTTGAACGTAAATGTGGATAACAGTTAGGACGTAACAGAGTAGCAAAAAGGGGCAGTCGCGTTTAGCCGTTATCATAGACATACGGTGTGTGAAGATGCTGGATTTATTGGTGTTCTGCGGCGGATTGTCCGACGTGTCTACAAGCAGTGGTGAATACACGTGACCAGGAAACACGAAGTCAGACTCGTGGTCGGAAAAAGATCCTGACTGAGAGGGACCGGAGCCGTGTTTCGCTGCTTGTGAATCAAAATCGCTTCCAAACCCGACAGACATTGCTGCAGGCAGTGAAAGAAGGCCCATCACAACCTAGTAGTGAGAGAACGTTGCGACGGGAACTGCATCCACTGAACATTGGGACTGGAGCACCTCACCAGACGCCATCGCTCACACAGTCACAGAAAAACAACAGCAAAGTTCATTGGGTGTAAGAATATGTCACTGGTTTTCTGAGCACTTCCACATCCTATTACATCTGACTGGCCTGCAGAATCGCCTGACTTTGAACCCCATAGAAAACCTGTGGGACATGTTGGAACAGCGGGTAAAACTCCGAAGTCAGCATCCCTGCAGTCTGGTGGAACTTCTAACAACCCTACCACAACAAAGGTCAGAATTTAATAACGATTGTAGTGTTGCTCACGCTGCTAAATACTGCATTTTCGGGCAACAACAGTGACATTATGTGGCAGGTGTCATTAGAGCACAGTTAATAGTCATTTCATACAATAATGAAAAAACTAGGCACTCATCTTTTTGTGTTTCCCACGCTGGTCTCGTATTATCATGGCTCAATCGTTGAAAATCTAGGTGGTTATGATTCCAAGCTCGGATGCAAAGAGACCTAGGTTTTATTCTGCTATATTCAAAAGTTTTGTAGATGCGCTTCATGATTAAACCTTTCAAAGTTAGTACAATGGTGATGTAAAAAAAATAATCAGCACTCCGAATTTAAGTTACACTTCCTTTTAATTGCAATTTCACGTAAACACAAAACATCACTTCACAATACAAAACATACTTGAAAACATCTTCCTCACATTTTATAAGCCAACTATAATATGCGTCATTCCAACATGACGTCCAAGACTTGACTTTTCCAAGGTCCGACTCTCTAACAACTCAACAACTAACTAATCGCTTACGCCCCCAAAAATCAGAGTTACAAGTACGTCAAAGATCATAGTGACAAAAGAAAGAATACGCGTAAGAATAATACCATTGCAATATAAACATATCGATGTATCAAAAGTGAAATCAAATATGAATGTTGTCTCAGAAATATGTTAAGTAGTTAACAGAAATACAGTAGAATATTACTGGTATCGACAGGTTCAGGTGAGGTACCATAATGGTTACGTAAGTCAAGTACCATTACAAACTGCGCGGTCAAATCTTCAGCGAGTGGTTTAACAAATGGTTCAAATGGCTCTGAGCACTAGAACTTATAACTGCTTAAGCCTAACTAACCTAAGGACAGCACACACATCCAAGTCCAAGTCAAGACTGAAGCGCCTAGAACCGCTCGGCCACTGTGCTGGCAGTGGTTTAACCTGGATGCGTCGTACCTGCACAACCCTGTGGACTCATTACTTCACCGAATCCAGGCCGTTGGCAGTTCCAGAGATGGTACTAAATGATACTTGTAATGATTTCTCCATGGGTGACTAATCTTTTGTCCGGTGAGTTTATGTCGATTGTGCTTGTCTCCCATTGTCAAGTCCACGCTTGTGCAGTCCCAGTATAGTGATGGCGGCCTGTTGCGCAGGCCGATGCGGCACTGGGGCGCCGTCTACTTCTACGTGTCGTTCGCCGTGCTGCTCGGCCGCACCATCGCCGTGCTCTTCCTGGCGGCCAGGGTCAACGACCAGAGCAAAGGCCCGCTGCCCGTGCTCTTCCAGGTGCCATCGGACAGCTACTGCGTCGAGGTGAGGCAGTGCAACACTCCTACCATCAAAGCTACTGACCTAAAAGTCTACAGCAAAAAAACAGCCTTTGATGACTTGACGTATGCGCTGAGTGTTACGATTTTAATCGCTTTCGCAATAGTTTCCATGACAGCTGTGACCAAAGAACGAACTAATTGTGGTAGAAGAGGTACAGTAGATTTATTCATATGGAAATCACTTACACACTCACTTTTACAGCACTGAAAGACCTGAGTCGAAACCAAGCCCCGGGAGAAGACAACATTCCATTAGAACTACTGACAGCCTTGGGAGAGCCAGTCCTGACAAAACTCTACCATCTGGTGAGCAAGATGTATGAGACAGGCGAAATACCCTCAGACTTCAAGAAGAATATAATAATTCCAATCCCAAAGAAAGCAGGTGTTGACAGATGTGAAAATTACCGAACTATCAGCTGCAAGATACTAACACGAATTCTTTACAGACGAATGGAAAAACTGGTAGAAACCGACATCTGGGAAGATCAGTTTGGATTCCGTAGAAATATCGGAACACATGAGGCAATACTGACCTTACGACTTATCTTAGAAGGAAGTTATCTTGGGAAGGGAGTGAGACAGGGTTGTGGCCTCTCCCCGATGTTATTCAATCTGTATTTTGAGCAAGAAGTGAAGGAAACAAAAGAAAAATTCGGAATAGGAATTAAAATCCATGGAGAAGAAATAAAAACTTTGAGGTTCGCCGATGACATTGTAATTCTATCAGAGACAGCAAAGGACTTGGAAGAGCAGTTGAACGGAATGGACAGTGTCTTGAAAGGTGGAAAGAAGATGAACATCAACAAAAGCAAAACGAGGATAATGGAATGTAGTCGAATTAAGTCGGGTGATGCTGAGGGAATTAGATTAGGAAATGACACACTTAAAGTAGTAAAGGAGTTTTGCTACTTGGGGAGCAAAATAACTGATGATGGTCGAAGTAGAGAAGATATAAAATGTAGACTGGCAATGGCAAGGAAAGCGTTTCTGAAGAAGAGAAATTTGTTAACATCGAGTATAGATTTAAGTGTCAGGAAGTCGTTTCTGAAAGTGTTTGTATGGAGTGTAGCCATGTATGGAAGTGAAACATGGACGATAAATATTTTGGACAAGAAGAGAATAGAAGCTTTCGAAATGTGGTGCTACAGAAGAATGCTGAAGATTAGGTGGGTAGATACTAATGAGGAAGTATTGAATAGGATTGGGGAGAAGAGGAGTTTGTGGCACAACTTGACTAGAAGAAGGGATCGGTTGGTAGGACATGTTCTGAGACATCAAGGGATCACCAATTTAGTATTGGACTGCAGTGTGGAGGGTAAAAATCATAGAGGGAGACCAAGAGACGAATACACTAAGCAGATTCAGAAGGATGTAGGTTGCAGTAGGTACTGGGAGATGAAGAAGCTTGCACAGGATAGGGTAGCATGGTGAGTTGCATCAAACGAGTCTCAGGGCTGAAGACCACAACAACAACAACAACAACAACAACACTTTTACAAGGATGTTGGACATATCTTGGTATCACATTGTAGGAATAACAAGAATAACCTAATTCATATGCTGAAGCGCCAAAGAAACTGGTATAGGCATGAGTATTCAAACACAGACATAAATGAAAAGGCAGAATACCGCACTGCAGCAACACCGACTCAGAGGAAGGCCTCGGCGCTTGTTGGTGACGTCACGTCAGCTAGGCACGGAGAACGCCAGGTCTGTTGCAGGCAGAAACGCCTGAGCTTGCGTATCACTATAAATCTCTTATTTTTGTACAAAATGTTTGGTATTGTTTTGGATTCTGCAGTTTTATTTAGATGAAAGATTTTCTTACTATCGTAAAGCTGCAAATGAAGATCATAATTCTGTATTACTGAATCCTGTCGAAGCAAACTTAGATCAATATGAGAAGATGCTTTGCCCCATTGCAAGCTTCGGAAATTTTACATTCAAGTAACTATGTTTAACTGATCCATTTTGTTATTGAAACTTACCCCAACACTCTTACAATGAACTCGTTTCTTTTATTTATTTATTTATTTTCGTTTGACATCATCACTGGAAATGTGAACTAATTTACATGTGTAAATGTCCAACTGTTGCCAGTCATTAGATTACAGTCTTTTTCAACGAAAGGAATTCTAAACAGGAAATAAAATAGCTTCATACATCGAAACTACTGCTGAGCTTAAACTTTTTAAACATGTACATTAGGAAAGATAAATATTCCCCTCTTGCAACTCAAAGGAGAAACTTTATAAGATAAAAAAAATTATTAGATAAAACAAGTATCTCTCTCTTGCCTCTTCTTCTGTCCCCCACCCCCTCCCTCAACGTGTACAATCTCAAGATATTTCATTAACATTCAGTGCTCCTCACCCCATAGTCAACCAAGATACCTAAAGAAGAGCACCAATATGTTCACAGTTTCTTGTAAAAGCAACGCAGTACAAACGTAAATTCCTCAGATTTACAAATAAGGTAAAGAAGCACGAATTCTGTTGTTGCTGGACCATGAAGTTGTTTTTGTATGTCAATCCTTACAACAGGTGGAAATTTAAGTTCAGGAGTACACTATTTGTTAAGAAGTGTAATGAATTGCACAATTAATTGATTGCAGAAATCTCTCAAAACAATGTGTGTTGGTCAGCTACCGCCAATAGTTTCACATTTTCCTGTGTCAGAGAGGGAGACACCACCATTATGAGTATGCCTGCAACAGACCTGGCGTTCGCCGTACCTAGCTGACGTGACGTCACGAACAAGCGCCAAGGCCCTCCTTTGAGTCGGTGTCGACTGCAGTCGGCAACGCCTATACAAGACAACAAGTGTCTGGCGCAGTTGCTAGATGGGTGACTGTTGCTTCAATGGCAGGTTATCAAGATTTAAGTGAGTTTGAACGTGGTGCATGAGCGATGGGAAACAGCATCTCCGATGTAGCGATGAAGTGGGGATTTTCCCGTACGACCTTTTCACGAGTGTACCGTGAATATCAGGAATCCTCAGACATTGTTGCGTCCGGAAAAAAGATCATTCAAGAGAGGGACCAATGACGATTGAAGAGAATCGTTCATCGCGTCAGAAGAGCAACCATTCCACAAACTGCTGCAGATTTCAATGCTGGGCCGTCAACAAGTGTCAGCGTGCGAACCATTCGAGCCGAAGGCCCAGTCGCGTATCCTTGATGAGTGCACGACAGTGCTTTACGCCTCACCTGGACCCGTCAACATCGACATTGGACTGTTGATGACTGGAAACATGTTGCCTGGTCGGACGAGTCTTGTTTCAACTTGTATAGAGCGGATGGACGTGTACGGATATGGAGACAAACCTCATGAATCCATGGACCCTGCAAATCAACAGGGGACTGTTCAAACTGGTAGAGGCTCTGTAATGATGTGAGGCGTCTGCAGGTGGACTGATATTAGACCCCTGATACGTCTATATGTAACTCTGACAGGTGACACGTACGTAAGCATCCTATCTGATCACTTGCATCCATTCATGTCCATTGTGCATTCCGGACTTGGGCAATTACAGCAGAACAATGCGACACCCTAAACGTCCAAAATTGCTACAAAGTTGCTACAGGAACACTCTTCTGAGATTGGCACCATTAATAAATATAGACTTCGATCAGAAATCGGTAGCTAAGGTAGAATATTCAAAATTTCTAGGTGTATGCATTGATGAGGGGTTTAACTGGAAAAAACACACTGAAGATCTGCTGAAACGTTTGAGTACAGCTGCTTATGATATTAGGGTCATTGCAAATTTTGGCGATATACATCTTAGTAAATTAGTTTACCACGCCTATTTTCATTCTCTGTTTTCGTATGGCATCATATTCTGGAGTAACTCATCACTGAGTAAAAGAGTGTTAGTTGCAGAAAAGCGTGTGACCAAAATAATTGCTAGAGCTGATCCAAGATCATCCTGCAGACACTTATTTAAAGAGCTAGAGATCTTCACTGTAGCCTCACAATATATATATTTTTTCACTTACGGAATTTGTTATTAACAATCCGTACGAATTCAAAAGTAATAGCAGTGTAAATGGCTACAACACTAGGAGAAAGGATGATCTTCACTACTCAAGGTTAAATCTAACTTTGGCTCAGAAGGGGGTAAATTATGCGGCCACAAAAGTCTTTGGTCACTTACCTAATAGTATCAAAAGTCTGATAGCCATTAAAAGGAAATTAAACGAATTTATGAATGGCAACACCTTCTACTCATTAGATGAATTTTTGGATATAGTAAGTGGGTAATTTCCCCACCCCCACCAAAAAAATTAAAAATATTAAGTGTCATGTAATATTTTGTGTCATGTAATATCTTGTATAGACACCTTTTATTAACCTGACACGTTCCACATCATTACGAAGTGTCGTATTCATGATCTATGGAACAAGTACTAATCTAATCTAATCTAATTAAACACTTCTGCTGGCCACCAAACTCCCCAAACATGAACATTATTGAGCAAATCTGAGATGCCTTGCAGCGTGCTGTTCGGAAGAGATCTCCACCCCCTCGTACTCTTACGGATTTATGGACATCCGTGCAGGATTCATGGTGTCAGTTCCATCCAGCACTACTTCAGAAAGTAGTCTGGTTCGTGCTACGTGGTGTTGCGGCACTTCTGCATGCTCGCGTGGCCCTAGACGATATTAGTCAGGTGTACCAGTTTTATTGGCGCTTCAGTGTATGTACAGTTATTTTAGTGCTCATGGGTCAGTGCTTCCCAATCTTTATGTTACCCCTGACCCCTGAGTGCAATCAGGTACTCGCTAGTAGCACCCCCCCCCCCCCCCACCACCACCACCATCAACAGCATAAGCGCCTAACAAAACTTTACGGAAAAGAATTTTCTTTGAACGCTTGTATTTTTTAAATGATGGGAGATAAATGATATTTAGTTTTCGTGGGTGTCTAATTAAACCCCGAAATAATGAGTCAATGAGACAGTTGGTACCACTTAATCCTAACAACATTTTATTTCTATTTGTAGAAAGATGAAGTAATTTTCAGTGCATTGCGAGTGTTACCTACAACTCCTACTCAGAAATGAAAGATAATTGTGCTCATTTATGGTGCATACTTATAAAATATGCTTCCTCTGCACGACTCTTCTCCGTAGTGACACTTGCTTCACTCACACCCTACAACCCCATTTGAAATCAGCCAAGTCAAAGGGTATACACGATAACTACTGCGTGTGTACCTCTAGCTACCTGGAGTCCTTACCCTTGAAATGACAGAAACAAGAAGACTTTAGGCTGCCAATGCTTTGAGTGTGACAACTGCCGCACAGCAATGTAGTAGCCACTACATAATTACTGCTGTGTTGTGATCTCAATTACATCGTTTGTTGTAGCGAAGCGAATAATGAAGCAGTTTCTGGTCCATTGTGGGAACAACGTACAACATGAAAAGGCATTTTCATAAGATATTTAAGCATATACCGGGTGATCAAAAAGTCAGTATAAATTTGAAAACTTATTAAGTCACAGAATAATGTAGTTAGAGAGGTAAAAATTGACACACATGCTTGGAATGACATGGGGTTTTATTAGAACAAAAAAAAAAAAAAAAGTTTACAAAATGTCCGGCAGATGGCGCTGGACAGCAAGCAAAACATCAGTGACTGCGCATGACAATCGTGTACGAAAGGAGCCGTAATGAGAGAGAGAATCAGATGCGCCAGGAGTCGCAGCATGTTGACGGTACCTGAAAAGGCGCTTTTAGTGAAGCTGTATTAGCAGAATGGGGAATGTGCTAGTTCAGCGTTACGATCCTATCGCCATAGGAAGAGGATTCGAACGGGTAAAGGTCCGTTGACAAATACAGCTGTTGCGAGAATGATTTCGAAGTTCGAAGCTACGGGTTGTTTAGACGATAGACCCCGTATTGGCCGACCGAGCACAAGGCGTAATGCTGCTGAGACAGTTCAGAAGAGATGGAGACTGTAGCGGGTTTGTCTATGCACGGGGTAGTCAGCGCTCGTGCAGTCGCACCGGCATTCCATACACTACTGTTTGTTTGGCACTTAGGCGTACCCTCCGATGCTATCCGTACAAAATCCATCGGCATCATGAACTGTTACCTGGCGATTTAGTGAAGCGGAGGGTATTTGCGGTGTGGGCGTTTCAAAAGATGGCGGAAAATGATGATTGGTTGAGTAACGTGTTATGGACCGACGAAGCTCATTTCACGCTCCGAGGGTCTGTCAACTCCCACATCTGCAGAATTTGGGCTACCGAAAATCCTAGAACTGTCGTGGAAACTCCATTGCACGACGAGAAAGTCACGGTGTGGGTTGGATTTACCACGTCTACCGTTATCGGGCCTTTTTTCTTCGAGGAAATGCGTGATTCTGGTTTTGTAACTGCTACCGTGACGGGTGAGAGGTTCGCCGATATGTTACAGAATCGCGTCATCCCCAGCCTGGCTGATAAACACCTGCTGGAACTTACGATGTTTATGCAGGATGGCGCTCCACCCCATATTGCTAGACGCGTGTAAGATCTCTTGTGCGCGTCGTTTGGTGATGATCGTGAGCTCAGCCGCCACTTTCGTCATGCTTGGCCTCCCAGGTCACTAGACATCAGTCCGTGCGATTATTGGCTTTGGGGTTACCTGAAGTCGCAAGTGTATCGTGATCGACCGACATCTCTAGGGATGCCGAAAGACAACATCCGACGCCAATGCCTCACCATAACTCCGGACATGCTTTACAGTGCTGTTCACAACATTATTCCTCGACTACAGCTATTGTTAAAGAATGATGGTGGACATATTGAGCATTTCCTGTAAAGAACATCATCTTTGCTTTGTCTTACTTTGTTATGCTAATTATTGCTATTCTGATCAGATGAAGCGCCATCGGTTGGCATTTTTTGAACTTTTGTATTTTTTTGGTTCTAATAAAACCCCATGTCATTCCAAGCATGTGTGTCAATTTGTACCTCTCTATCTACATTATTCCGTGATTTATTCAGTTTTTAAATTTTTGCTGACTTTTTGATCACCCGGTCTGTATCAATTTTAGTGTCACAGATCGATGTTAGAAAGTAATTGTGCAGTAGGTGGACTATGTGAGGAACAAAGAAGACTATGGTGATACATTCGTTTCACAAGCTGTAACCTCCACTATATTCCCTCACGCATTAATGCTGGTATTTGAAATAAAAATGTAATTATTGGTTAACTTACGTAATCGGTATTACAGCTTTACGAAATAGTGATGATAATAATAAAATCCTTTTGAAAATAGTTCAGTTTCGAGACCCAAATACTACTGAATCTCCCTTTTTTTACCCCTTATAAAATTTCCTTTTACTCCTCAGGGGGTAAGTGCCCCCAGATTCGGAACCACTGTCACAGGCGATCGATGTAAAACAGCCAATCGGTTGCAACAAAATTTTATTTCTACCAGGTTTCGACTACGACTATGGGTGTCTTCTTCATCATAAAATTCACGATTATCTAAAAAGATTATCAATCAACATTAACATGGAGAAAATTAAAGAACCACTTTTTACTGCTGAAAGGATGTGCGAGAAGACTGTACTCACATGTAGTAACTATCGAACGAATTTAAGAGCAATAACGCTCTCGTCAAATAAAATACTTCATTAACAAGTTAATATTAAAACCACATTGCCGGCCGGGGTGGCCGATCGGTTCTAGGCGCTACAGTCTGGAACTGCGCGACCGCTACGGTCGCAGGTTCGAATCCTGCCTCGGGCATTGATGTGAGTGCTGTCCTTAAGTTAGTTAGGTTTAATTAGTTCTAAGTTCTAGGGGACTGATGACCTCAGAAGTTAAGTCCCATAGTGCTCAGAACCATTTGAACTATTAAAACCACATTAAATTAAAGACATTAAAACTGGAATAAAGCTGGTAATTACCAGTACACGGAGCAGCACGGTACACGCCGCTAAGAGCTGTGGGATGTAACAGTCACTGGTGCTGGCATCAGACTTAGAGGCACACATGCTGCCCAACCTGGACAGAGACAAGACGCGCCATCGAATAACAATCGAAGAGCTGCCTAACTTTTGAAAAATACGCACATCAAGAACGTGACGCATCACTGCGTTTCTTGGAGTTTCTGTCCCTTTACATAAAAATGGAACAGAGATATTTCAAAACAACATTTCAGCTGTCTTCATTGCTCATGAAAAAAAAAAAAAACTCGAAGTTGTACAGCTATAATCTAGACTTTCTATATTTGTTTTTCGGACTGCGGCATACACCACTACCTGTCATACTCAGTGACACGCTTTCTTGTTCTGATGCATGCCTGTGTTCGTCGTGGCATACAGTCCACTAGATCATCAAGGCACTATTGGTCCAGATTGTCCCGCTCCTCAACCGCGATTCGGCGTAGATCTCTCCGATTGTTTGGTGGGTCACCTGGTCCAAAAACAGACCTTTTCAATGGTCGATATGGCTCATATCTGGAAAATAAGCTGACCATTCTAATCAAGCTATTTCGTTATCATTAAGGAACGAATTCACAAGACGGACATGATGAGCGCGAGAATTGTCGTCCGTTAACACGAATCCCTCTCCGAAATGCTGCCGATACGGTTGCAAGGCAGTAGGACACTAACAGATAATGTATTTGTGCAGCAGCCGCGCGGGATTAGCCGAGCGGTCTCAGGCGCTGCAGTCATGGACTGTGCGGCTGTTCCCGGCGGAGGTTCGAGTTCTCCCTCGGGCATGGGTGTGTGTGTTTGTCCTTAGGATAATTTAGGTTAAGTAGTGTGTAAGCTTAGGGACTGATGACCTTAGCAGTTAAGTCCCATAAGATTTCACACACAATTGAACACAATTGAAATTGTGCAGCAAGAGGATATTAAACTAACATATGCTTTCCCTGTGATAAATGGATTATCAGACCATGATGCACAACTGATTAATTTAAAAGATCTAGCAGGGCGTACATTTCAGAAACAAGTAAGTAAAAGTGTAAGGTTGCTCAGCCCGATATCTATAGAGCACTTCAGAGAAATTTTAGGAAATGTTAATTGGGGAGATGTATGTAATGAGCAAAATTCTAGTGATAAATGCAACATATTTCTTGATAAATTTATATCCCTTTTTTGCCCACAAAAAGTTACTAAATGTAACAATAAGCAGTTTTCAAAGAAACCTTGGATTACTACAGATAGTAAACTCTCTTCGGAAAGAAGAAGGAATTTGTATGAGACAGCAAGAATTAGTAAAGGTTTTTACACTACAAAAATTATTGTAAGATACTGAGAAAAGTTGTCAGAAAATCAAGAAATACGCATGTTAGAGATGAAATTAACACCTCTGGCAATAAAATAAAATCAATATGGAATGCTGTTAGAAGGGGGACAGCAAAAGCAACCAGTGGGGTGGATAATATTATTATATTGCAGAGCGATATGAAGTGGGACAAGCATGTAATGGCAGTTGTGGGGAAGGCGGTTCATTGGTAGAATTCTGGGAAGATGTGGTTCATCTGTAAAGGAGACCGCTTATAAAACACTAATACGACCTATTCTTGAGTACTGCTCGAGCGTTTGGGATCCCTATCAGGTCGGATTGAGGGAGGACATAGAAGCAATTCAGAGGCGGGCTGCTAGATTTGTTAGTGGTAGGTTTGATCATCACGCGAGTGTTCCGTAAATGCTTCAGGAACTCGGGTGGAAGTGTTTAGAGGAAAGGAGTCGTTCTTTTCGTGAATCGCTACTGAGGAAATTAAGAGAACCAGCATTTGAGGCTGACTGCCGTACAATTTTACTGCCGCCAACTTACGTTTCGCGGAAAGACCACAAAGACAAGATAAGAGAGATTAGGGCTCGTACAGAGGCATACGGGCAGTCATTTTTCCCTCGTTCTGTTTGGGAGTGGAACAGGGAGAGAAGATGCTAGTTGTCGTACGAGGTACCCTCCGCCACGCACCGTATGGTGGATTGCGGAGTATGTATGTAGATGTAGATGAATGAGACCATCTTAATCAAAACTACACAAATAGCTAATGTATTTAAAAACTATTTCTTAAGCGTAGATGAAAAATTGCTGAGAATAGTTCAAAAGAAAAAGAAGAAGAGTCAGACTTGAGAAATCTTAGTCAGATTAATTTTCGCCGAACAACCTCTTGTGAAATAAGGAAAATCATTAAATCTTTGAAAAATAAATTTTCTGTTGGAGTAGATGACATCTCTAACAAGATATTAAAACAATGTGGAGCAATTACAGCTGATGTTCTGAGTCACATACGTAATGCATCACTAACTCAAGGTATTTTCCCAGAAAGGTTAAAATATGCCATTGTCAGGCCGCTCTACAAAAAGGGGGACACCACAGATATCAATAGTAATCGGCCAGTATCCGTGCTCACAGCATTCTCAAAAATCGTCGAGAAAGTAATGTGCTCAAGAGTAGTTAGCTGGTTAGCCATCTCTCCAGTAGGGGTACTCAGTAAATCACAGTACGGATTTCAAAAACGCTGTTCCACGGAGACAGCAATATACAATTCCACTGCCCACAGAATAGAGTCTTTAAACAATAAATGTCACCAATAGGAATTTTCTGTGACTTACCCAAAGCATTCCACAGTGTGAACCATGACATTATGTTACGGAAATTACAATTCTGTGATATAAATGGAACAGCATATGAGTGGTTTAAGTCATATCCACATAACAGGAAGCAAACAGTTTCTTTATTTGGTTTAAATGATTTAAGGAAGTTTGCCAATTCATCTAACTGGAGTGAAATTATATTAGGTGTTCCAAAGAGTTCGATCATGGGTCCCCTTCTGTTCATGACGTATGTGAATGACCTCCATCTTATTTGAAACGAGAAGCTAATCTGACACTGTTTGCTGATGTGCAAGCATCATTATTAATCCAGTAAAAGAAACTCCAATAGAAAATGACGCAAATAATGTCTTGAGAAAAGTTATTAATTGGTTTTCTGCGAATGGTCTCTCTCTGAACTTTGAAAAAACACAGTAGATCCATTTTCTGCTGCATGGAATACAGATCCTTCAATAAATATGACACATCAAGGGAAGTCACTAGCCACATTACAGCGTACCAAGTTTTTGGGGGGACATATGAATGAGAATCTTAATTGGAAAATTCATATTTTGGATCTCCTAAAGCGACTAGGTTCAGCAACTTCTGCAGTCAGAATAATTGCCAGTTTTGAGGATATAGAAATTAGTAAGCTTTGCATACTTTGCATACTTTCACTCTCTGACGTCATACGGAATAATATTTTGTGGTAACATTTAGGCAAAAGAAAGTGATTAGAATAGTGTGTGGGACTCATAGTCGCACATCTTGTAGGCATCTGTTTAAAGGGTTATGAATTCTTACAACAGCCTGGCATACATTTACACAGTAATGAAATGTGTTCTCAGCAGTATGGACCAGTTTAAGAACAACACTGACATTCATGATTATAATACCAGAAGACAGATAGACTTACACTATCCTCTGCTTAACCGGTCTTTTGCACAGGAAATTGTAAAATATGCTGCTGTAAAACTTTCCGATAAATTACCAGAGGATGTCTGACAGACAGCAGCAATAGTTTCAAAAATGAATAGAAATCATGTCTCCTTGACAACTTCTTCTAAATCACAGATAAATTCTTGAACAGGAATAAATACATCTATAGGTATAATATTTTTTTAGTATAAAAATTATTATATATATATATATATATATATATATATAAATACTAAAAGGCATCAGATAGATTATATAATGGTAAGACAGAGATTTTGGAACCAGGTTTTAAATTGTAAGACATTTCCATGGGCAGATGTGGACTCTGACCACAATCTATTGGTTATGAACTGTACATTAAAACTGAAGGATCTGCAAAAAGGTGGGAATTTAAGGAGATGGGACCTGGATAAACTGACTAAACCAGAGGTTGTACAGAGTTTCAGGGAGAGCATAAGGGAACAATTGACAGGAATGGGGGAAAGAAATACAGTAGAAGAAGAATGAGTAGCTTTGAGGGATGAAATAGTGAAGGCAGCGGAGGACAAAAAGACGAGGGCTAGTAGAAACCCTAGGGTAACAGAAGAAATATTGAAAATAATTGATGAAAGGAGAAAATGCAAAAATGCAGTAAATGAAGCAGCCAAAAAGGAATACAAACGTCTCAAAAATGAGATCGACAGGAAGTGCAAAATGGCTAAGCAGGGATGGCTAGAGGACAAATGTAAGGATGTAGAGGCTTCTCTGACTAGGGGTAAAATAGATACTGCCTGCAGGAAAATTAAAGAGACCTTTGGAGAAAGGAGAACAACTTGATGAATACCAAGAGCTTTGATGGAAACCCAGTTCTAAGCAAAGAAGGGAAAGCAGAAAGGTGGAAGGAGTACAGGGCTATTACAAATGATTGAAGCGATTTCATAAATTCACTGTAGCTCCATTCATTGACATATGGTCACGACACACTACAGATACGTAGAAAAACTCATGAAGTTTTGTTCGGCTGAAGCCGCACTTCAGGTTTCTGCCGCCAGAGCGCTCGAGAGCGCAGTGAGACAAAATGGCGACAGGAGCCGAGAAAGCGTATGTCGTGTTTGAAATGCACTCACATCAGTCAGTCATAACAGTGCATCGACACTTCAGGACGAAGTTCAACAAAGATCCACCAACTGCTAACTCCATTCGGCGATGGTATGCGCAGTTTAAAGCTTCTGGATGCCTCTGTAAGGGGAAATCAACGGGTCGGCCTGCAGTGAGCGAAGAAACGGTTGAACGCGTGCGGGCAAGTTTCACGCGTAGCCCGCGGAAGTCGACGAATAAAGCAAGCAGGGAGCTAAACGTACCACAGCCGACGGTTTGGAAAATCTTACGGAAAAGGCTAAAGCAGAAGCCCTACCGTTTACAATTGCTACAAGCCCAGACACCCGATGACAAAGTCAAACGCTTTGAATTTTCGGCGCGGTTGCAACAGCTCATGGAAGAGGATGCGTTCAGTGCGAAACTTGTTTTCAGTAATGAAGCAACATTTTTTCTTAATGGTGAAGTGAACAGACACAATGTTCGAATCTGGGCGGTAGAGAATCCTCACGCATTCGTGCAGCAAATTCGCGATTCACCAAAAGTTAACGTGTTTTGTGCAATCTCACGGTTTAAAGTTTACGGCACCTTTTTCTTCTTCGAAAAAAAAACGTTACAGGACACGTGTATCTGGACATGCTGGAAAATTGGCTGATGCCACAACTGGAGACCGACAGCGCCGACTTCATCTTTCAACAGGATGGTGTTCCACCGCACTTCCATCATGATGTTCGGCAATTCTTAAACAGGAGATTGGAAAACCGATGGATCGGTCGTGGTAGAGATTATGATCAGCAATTCATGTCATGGCCTCCACGCTCTCCCGACTTAACCCCATGCGATTTCTTTCTGTGGGATTATGTGAAAGATTCAGTGTTTAAACCTCCTCTACCATGAAACGTGCCAGAAAAGCGAGCTCGCATCAACGATGCTTTCGAACTCATTGATGAGGACATGCTGCGCCGAGTGTGGGAGGAACTTGATTATCGGTTTGATGTCTGCCGAATCACTAAAGGGCCACATATCGAACATTTGTGAATGCCTAAGCATGTGTGTGCAAAGCATTGTGAAAATATCTCAAATAATAAAGTTATTGTAGAGCTGTGAAATCGCTTCAATCATTTGTAATAACACTGCATATAGAGGATCTATAAAAGGGCGACATACTTGAGGACAATATTATGGAAATGGAAGAGTATGTAGATGAAGATGAAATGGGAGATACGATACTGCGTGAAGAGTTTGACAGAGCACTGAAAGACCTGAGTCGAAACAAGGTCCCGGGACTAGACAACATTCCATTGGAACTACTGACGGCCTTGGGAGAGCCAGTCCTGACAAAACTCTACAATCTGGTGAGCAAGATGTATGAGACAGTTAAAATACCCTCAGAGTACAAGAAGAATATAATAATTCCAATCCCAAAGTTTATTAAGTCACGGCTGCAAAATACTAACGGGAATTCTTTACAGACGAATGGAAAAACTGATAAAAGGCGACCTGGGGGAAGATCAGTTTGGATTCCGCAGAAATATTGGAACACGTGAGGCAATACTGACCCTACGACTTATCTTAGAAGAAAGATTAAGGAAAGGCAAACCTACGTTCCTAGTATTTGTAGACCTAGAGAACGCTTTTGACAATGTTGATTGGAATACTCTCTTTCAAATTCTGAAGATGGCAGGGTTAAAAAACAGGGAGCGAAAGGCTATTTACAATTTGTACAGAAACCAGATGGCAGTTATAAAAGTCGAGGGGTATGAAAGGGAAGCAGTGGTTGGAAAGGGAGTGAGACAAGGTTGTAGCCTATCCCCGACGTTGTTCAATCTGTATATTGAGCAAGCAGTAAAGGAAACAAAAGAAAAATTCGGAATGGGTATTAAAATCCATGGAGAAGAAATAAAAACTTTAAGGTTCGCCGATGACATTGTAATTCTGTCAGAGACAGCAAAAGACTTGGAAGAGCAGTTGAACGGAATGGACAGTTTCTTAAAAGGAGGATATAAGATGAACATCAACAAAAGCAAAACGAGGATAATGGTATGTAGTCGAATTAAGTCGGGTGATGCTGAGGGAATTAGATTAGGAAATGAGACACTTAAAGTAGGAAAGGAGTTTTGCTATTTGGGGAGCAAAATAACTGACGATGGTCGAAGTAGAGAGGATATAAAATGTAGATTAGCAATGGCAAGGAAAGCGTTTCTGAAGAAGAAAAATTTGTTAACATTGAGTATAGATTTAAATGTCAGGAAGACGTTTCTGAAAGTATTTTTATGGAGTGTAGCCATGTATGGAAGTGAAACATGGGCGATAAATAGTTTAGACAAGAAGAGAATAGAAGATTTCGAAATGTGGTGCTACAGAAGAATGCTGAAGATTAGCTGGGTAGATCACATAACTAATGAGGAGGTATTGAATAGAATTGGGGAGAAGAGGAGCTTGTGGCACAACTTGACTTTGAAGAAGGGATCGGTTGGTAGGACATGTTCTGAAACATCGAGGGATCCCTAATTTAGTATTGGAGGGCAGCGTGGAGGGTAAAAATCGTAGAGGGAGACCAAGAGATGAATACACTAAGCAGATTCAGAAGGATGTAGGTTGCAGTAAGTACTGGGAGATGAAGAAGCTTGCACAGGATAGAGCAGCATGGAGAGCTGCATCAAACCAGTCTCAGGACTGAAGACCACAACAACAACGGGTATAATATATGACTTTTGTGCCATTTAAGGGAATGGGGTAGGTAATAAAAATTTTAAGTTAAAAAATCTTGGTTCTTGTGAGCATTTCTTATGCACTTGACACATTTCACATCATAACGGTTACCGTGAGATTGATCAATGGTACACGTAGCTAACTAACTAGCAGTATACGTGGGAGGATGTCGTCCATGTATCGTACAACCATTTTATTTCCTTCAGCGACCACCAGTGGCGTACGTTGGCCCCACACAATGTCAACCCAAGACATTCGGGAACCACCACCTTGCTGCACAGTGGACAGTGTGTCTAAGGCGTTAGGCTGACCAGACTGCCTTCAAAAACGTTTGCGACGATTGTCTGGGTGAAGGTATATGTGAGTCTCATCTGTGAATAGAAGTTGATGCCAATTTTGCGAGTCCATTCAGTTTGTTGTTGGCCCATCTGCACCGCGCTGCATGGAGTCTAGGTGCCAAAGTTGGACCTCGCCGTGGGTTGCGCAACATGCAGCCTGTTTTGTACAGTCTGAGTCCTGTGGCTGCATTTAACTTATTATTCAGAATGGTTGCGTATCTCTCTGGGTTCCTTCGAGAAGAAATCCGTAAGTAGCGGTCATCAGCTGCAGTAGTAGCCTTTGGGCGGCCTGAGCGAGACAAGTCATCGACGGTTTCTGTATCTCTGTACCTCTTCCATGTCCGAACAACATCGCTTTGGTTCACTCTGAGACGTCTGGAAACTTCCTTCGATGAGAGGCCTTCCTGACACAATGTAACAATGCGGATCTATCAGACTTCGGAATTGACCTCCTAGACAACACAAATAGTGTATTTTCTTCCTGGTGTTACGACTGGAAATGATTGGCTGTCTTACCCATTCCGTCGCACAGGCACTGCGCATATATGGTTGCTTACATCTTTGTGCGGGTTGAGTGACATATATGAACAATCTAAGGGACTGTGTCATTGACGCAATATACGCATTCAACGTCAGTGTTCAGGAGACCTTGGAACCGAGGTGATGCAACGTTGTTTTTGATGTGCGTATTTTAAATAGCATATGAGTGTTAATCTCAAATATCAACAGCCAGTATTATCGAAAATTAATAATTATGTAAGACAACGAAACAGAAAATATTAAGATACATTTTTCATTTCTGTACGAAACAATTACAATATAATAAATTAAAAAGAGAGAGGTAGATGATATCTCAGAGTCCACTCTGAGGAAAAAAGGGGTTCAACTTAAAGCATTTCTAAGTAACAGGTTTATACTATTGTACCTTTTAACGACGGTTTCATTATTAATGAACAGTTGCAGTTAAATTATAAAAAATTTATATCTAAATTTGAGCCCCTTTTTTTCTCGGAGTAGACTCTAAGATATCATTTTCCTCACTCTTTTTCATTTACTACATTATAATCGTTTCATACAAAAATGTACCCAATATTAGATAATTTTTCATTTTGCATAATCCTGGCTATTCATATTTGATATGAATACTGATATGCCATTTAAAATATTTTTGGAAAGTTAGGTAGCTGTATCTTCGATTTTTGCTAGATAGCGTGACGTTTTCCATGCCTATGTTGTGATAACTTCGGTATGTGTGGCTCTAGTCTGATGTCACCTCCAGTGATTGATAACTCACGCAGCTCTTAGCGGCTTGGCGTATACCGAGCTGCTCCATGTACTAGCAGTTACTAGCTCTGTGTCAGTTTCACTGTTTTATGTGGTTTTAATATTAACTTCGTAATGAAATATTTTATGTGAGTATAAAATGAGCGTATTATTGCTCTTAAATTCGTTCGACAGTTATGACAAGAGAAAACAGCCATCTTATACATCTGTTCGGTGTAAAAGCTCGTTATTCTTTAGTTTTTTCTGTGATAACATTTATTGTAATCTCTTTAGGTAATCGTGCATTTTCTGATGAAGACACCTGTAGCTGATGTCGAAACCTGGTAAAAGTAACAATTTGTTGCGAGTGGTTGGCTGTTTTATATCTATCTTATTCTTGTACGATTGCGGTCTCACAACCATGTTTAAAATTTTAATGCTCATAGGTCTAGGTTCAAATGGTTCAAATGGCTATGAGCGTTATGGGACTTAACAAAGGCTGGCTCTGAGCACTATGGGACTTAACATCTGAGGTCATCAGTCCCCTAGAACTTAGGACTACTTAAACCTAACTAACCTAAGGACATCACACACATCCATGCCCGAGGCAGGATTCGAACCTGCGATCATAGCGGTCGCGCGGTTCCAGACTGAAGTGCCTAGAACCGCTCGCCCACCCCGGCCGACCATAGGTCTAGTTTGACAAGGATGGGGCAGTAGTCGATCGTGTCTTTATAGCAGGAACCATCCCGGGATATGCCTGAAGTAATTTAGGGAACTATGGTAAACGCGAATTAGACTGGCCGGATGAAGACTGGAACCTCCACCCTCCCAAATACAAGGCCAGTCCGTTTAAAACAGTGCTATCTCGTTCGGTTTATCCCTAGTGTACAATACTGTTTTCTAAAGAAGTTATTTAATGATGTAAATGGCTTGTGCTACACTGTTCATTCATTTCGCACACCCAGTCACTACACACACAACACACACTACACTCATTTTTTATAAAGTACTGACGTCAGCACCATAGCGACGATGTTTCAATTTCGTTTTCCGTACAGCAGCTTCCCATTTGCTAGTCTGAGAAACTGAGGTAGCATCCCTCTTATAATAAGAGATCTGTTCAAAAAATTTCCACATAAAATTTTTCTGAACTTACCTTTTACTTATTCTGCATGGTCTCCTTCGAAATGCTCTCCTCCACATTGATACACTGCTCCCAACGCCGTCTCTCAGCAAGCAGTCTTGGTAAGCCTCTTGCTGGATCGCGCGAAGCGCCGTCTGCGGATTTTCTTTTAACTCATCTGTCGTTGCAAATCTTCGTCTTTAAATGGGGTTTTCAGCTTTGGAAATAAAAAATGTATGCGGGGACCAGGTCTGGAGAGCACGGAGGATGAGGCAGCACAGTGATTTCGTTTCTGTGGAACAGTCACACACCAACAGGGATGAATGTGCGGGTGCGTTATCGTGATGCAAGAGCCATGAATTGTCTCAGCACATTTCAGGCCATTTCCTTCTCACATTTTCTCGCAGGCGTCGCAAAACGTCCTGCTAGTACCAGCGATTAACAGTTTGTCCCTGTGGCACGAATTCATGATGAACCGTTTCCTTCAAAGTCAAAGAATATCAATATGTCATTGACATTTGACCTACCTGAAGAGCTTTCCTTGGTCTTGGAGAAAATTTCCCGACCCATTGTGAAGACTGAACGTCGGTCTCAACATCAAAACCATAGACCCATGTGTTATCACTAGTTATGATTCTCTCCATCTACATCTACGTGATTACTCTGCTATTCAAAATTAAGTGCCTGGCAGAGGGTTCAATGAACCACCTTCAAACTGTCTCTCTACCGTTCCACTCTCGAACGGCGAGGGGAAAGCGAGCACTTAAATTTTTCTGTACGAGCCCTGATTTCTCTTATTTTACCGTGATGATCATTTCTACCTATGTTTGTGGGTGCCAGCAGAATGTTTTCGCAATCGGAGAAGAAAACTGGTGATTGAAATTTTATGAGAAGATCCCGTCGCAACTAAAAACGCCTTTGTTTTAATGATTGCATATCTTGTCAGTGCACTATCTCCCCTGTTTCGGAATAACACAAAACGAGCCGCCCTTTTTTGAAATTTTTCCATATCACCCGTCAGTTCCACCTGACACGGATCCCACATCGCACAGTAATACAATAGGGCGGACAAGTGTAGCGTAATCAGTCCCTTTAGTAGATCTGTTGCACCTTCTAAGTGTTCTGCCAGTGAATCGCAGTCTTTTGTTTGCTCTGCCCACAACATTATCTATGTGATCGTTCCAATTTAGGTTATTTCTAATTGTAATCCCTCAGTATTTAGTCGAATTTACAGCCTTCAGATTTGTGTGACTTTTCGCGTAATCGAAATTTGACGGATTTCTTTCAGTACTCATGTGAATAACTTCACACTTTTCTTTATTCAGGGTCATCTGCCACTTTTCGCACCACACAGATATCTTATCTAAATCATTTTGCAGTTCATTTAGGTCATCTGATGACTTTACAAGACGGTAAATGACAGCATCATCTGCAAATCATCTAAAAGGGCTATTCAGATTGTCTCCTATGTCGTTAATATACACTCCTGAAAATGGAAAAAAGAACACATTGACACCGGTGTGTCAGACCCACCATACTTGCTCCGGACACTGCGAGAGGGCTGTACAAGCAATGATCACACGCACGGCACAGCGGACACACCAGGAACCGCGGTGTTGGCCGTCGAATGGCGCTAGCTGCGCAGCATTTGTGCACCGACGCCGTCAGTGTCAGCCAGTTTGCCGTGGCATACGGAGCTCCATCGCAGTCTTTAACACTGGTAGCATGCCGCGACAGCGTGGACGTGAACCGTATGTGCAGTTGACGGACTTTGAGCGAGGGCGTATAGTGGGCATGCGGGAGGCCGGGTGGACGTACCGCCGAATTGCTCAACACGTGGGGCGTGAGGTCTCCACAGTACATCGATGTTGTCGCCAGCGGTCGGCGGAAGGTGCACGTGCCCGTCGACCTGGGACCGGACCGCAGCGACGCACGGATGCACGCCAAGACCGTAGGATCCTACGCAGTGCCGTAGGGGACCGCACCGCCACTTCCCAGCAAATTAGGGACACTGTTGCTCCTGGGGTATCGGCGAGGACCATTCGCAACCGTCTCCATGAAGCTGGGCTACGGTCCCGCACACCGTTAGGCCGTCTTCCGCTCACGCCCCAACATCGTGCAGCCCGCCTCCAGTGGTGTCGCGACAGGCGTGAATGGAGGGACGAATGGAGACGTGTCGTCTTCAGCGATGAGAGTCGCTTCTGCCTTGGTGCCAATGATGGTCGTATGCGTGTTTGGCGCCGTGCAGGTGAGCGCCACAATCAGGACTGCATACGACCGAGGCACACAGGGCCAACACCCGGCATCATGGTGTGGGGAGCGATCTCCTACACTGGCCGTACACCACTGGTGATCGTTGAGGGGACACTGAATAGTGCACGGTACATCCAAACCGTCATCGAACCCATCGTTCTACCATTCCTAGACCGGCAAGGGAACTTGCTGTTCCAACAGGACAATGCACGTCCGCATGTATCCCGTGCCACCTAACGTGCTCTAGAAGGTGTAAGTCAACTACCCTGGCCAGCAAGATCTCCGGATCTGTCCCCCATTGAGCATGTTTGGGACTGGATGAAGCGTCGTCTCACGCGGTCTGCACGTCCAGCACGAACGCTGGTCCAGCTGAGGCGCCAGGTGGAAATGGTATGGCAAGCCGTTCCACAGGACTACATCCAGCATCTCTACGATCGTCTCCATGGGAGAATAGCAGCCTGCATTGCTGCGAAAGGTGGATATACACTGTACTAGTGCCGACATTGTGCATGCTCTGTTGCCTGTGTCTATGTGCCTGTGGTTCAGTCAGTGTGATCATGTGATGTATCTGACCCCAGGAATGTGTCAATAAAGTTTCCCCTTCCTGGGACAATGAATTCACGGTGTTCTTATTTCAATTTCCAGGAGTGTAGATCAGGAACAATAGAGGGCCTACAACACTTTTTGGGGAACGACGGATAATATTTCTGTTTTACTCTATGTTTTTCCGTCTATTACTACGAACTGTGACCTTTCTGACAGGAAATTACGAATCCAGTCGCACATCTGAGGCGATATTCCATAGGCGCACAGTTTGGTTAGAAGACGCTTGTGGGGAACGGAGTCGAAAGCCTTCTGAAAATCTAAAAATATGGAGTCAATTTGACATCCCCTGTCGATAGCACTCATTACTTCACGAGTATAAAGAGCTAGTTGTGTTCCGCAAGAACGATATTTTCTGAATCCGTGCTGGCTATGTGTCAGTAAATCGTTTTCTTCGAGGTACTTCATAATGTTCGAATACAGTATATGATGCAAAATCCTACTGCAATACGACGTTAGTGATATGGGCCTGTAATTCAGCGGATTACTCCTATTTCCCTTTTTGGGTATTGGTGTGACATGAGCAACATTCCAGTCTTTAGGTACGGAACTTTCTGTGAGCGAACAGTTGTATATAATTGCTAAATATGGAGCTGTTGCATCAGCATACTCTGAAAGGAACCTGACTGGTATACCATCCGGACCGGAAGCCTTGCCTTTATTAAGTGATTTAAGCTGCTTTGCTACACCGAAGATACCCACTTCTATGTTTCTCATCATCGCAATTGTTCTTGATTGGAATTCGGGAATATTTACTTCGTCTTCTTTGGTGAAGGAGTTTCGGAAAACCGTCTTTAATAACTCTGCTTTGGTAGCACTGTCATCGGTGACTTCGCCGTTGTTATCGCGCAGTGAAGGTACTGATTGCATCTTATCACTGGTGTGCTTTATATGCGACCAGAACATCTTTGGATTTTATGCCAGATTCCAAGACAGAGTTTCGTTGTAGGAATTATTAAAAGCATCTCACATTGAAACACGCGCTGTATTTCGAACTTCTGCAAAACTCTGCCAATCTTCGGGATTTTGCGTTCTTTTGAATTTGGCATGCTTTTTTCGTTGCTTCTGCAACAGCGATCTGGCCAGTTTTGTGTACCACAGAGGGTCAGTACCATCACTTATCAATTTATGTGGTATATATCTCTCAATTGCCGTCTATACTATCTCTTTGAAATCATTCCACATCTTTTCTACGTTTACGTGATCAGATCGGAAGGAATGGAGACTGTCTCTTGAAAAGGAATTAAGAGCATTTCTATCAGCTTTTTTAAATAGATGTACTTTGCGTTTCTTTTTGATGGTTGTGGGTGTTACGGCATTCAGCCCAGCTGCAACTGCCTTGTGATCGCTAATTCCTGTATTCGTCATGATACTCCCTATTTGTCCAGGATTATTTGTTGCTAAGAGGTCAAGTATGCTTTCGCAACCATTTACGCTTCGAGTAGGCTCATGAAGTAATTGTTCAAAATAATTTTCTGAGAAAGCATTCAGTACAATTTCGGATGACGTTTTGTGCCTGCCGCCGACTTTAAATTTATGATTTTTCCAGCACATCGAGAATAGATTGAAGTCGCCACCGACTATAATTGTATGAGTGGGGTACCTATTTGAAATGAGACTCAAGTTTTCTTTGAACTGCTCAGCAACTATATCTTCTGAGTGGGGGAGGGGGGGGGGGGTCGGTAAAGCGATCCAATTAATAGTTTAGTCCGATTGTCAAGTATAACCTCTACCCGTACTATTTCGCAGGAACTATCTACTCCAATTTCACTACAAGGCAAACTACTTCTGACAGCAATAAATACTCCACCAACCAACTGTACTTAATCTATCCTTTCTGATCACTGTTAGATCGTTTGAAAAAATTTCGGCTGAACTGATTTCCGGCTTTAGCCAGCTTTCTGTACCTATGACTATTTGAGCTTCAGTGCTTTCTATTAGGGCTTGGAGCTCTGGTTCTTCCCAGCACAGCTACGACAACTATAATAACGATCGTTTCTACAACTACCTTACTGTGTTTCACCTGCCCCCTTATAGACAGACGCCCTTTCTGTGGTTTCCGGAGACCCTCTAACCTAAAAAACCGCCCAGTCCCTTCCACACAGCCCCCGCTACCCGTGTAGCCGCTTCCTGTGTGTAGTGGACTCCTGACGTATTAAGTGGAACCCGTAAACCCACCACCCGATGGCACAAGTCAAGGAATCTGCAGCCTACACGGTCACAGAACCGACTGAGCCTCTGATTCAGACCCACCACTCGGCTCTGCACCAAAGGACCACAGTCGGTTCTGTCGACGTTGCTGCAGATGGTGAGCTCTGCCTTAATCTCGGAAGCTAGACTGGCAGTCTTTACCATTTCCGCTAGCCGCCAGAAGCCAGAGAGAATCTCCTCCGATCCAAAGCGACACACTTCATTGGTACCGACATGGGCTACCACCTGCAGTTGGCTGCACCGTGTACTCTTCAGGGCATCCGGGAGCACCCTTTCCACATCCGGAATGACTCCCCCCCGGTATGCACACGGAGTGCACATTGGCTTCCTTCCCCTCCTTGGCAGCCATGTTCCTAAGGGGCTGCATTACGCGCCTAACGTTGGAGCTTCCAACTACCAGCAAACCCACACTCTGTGAATGCCCAGACCTTGCGGGCCGAGAAGCTTCCTCTGTAACAGGGTGGACGACTGCATCCGGCTCAGAGACTTCGTCAGCCACAGATAACGCCCGAAACCTGTTCGTCAAACGAACCGGGGAGGCCCTACGATCGGCCCCACGGAGAGTCTTTCGCTGCCTGCCCGACTTAGGAATGATCTCCCACTCGACCACGGGTGAGGGGGTCAACCTAAGTGCAGGCAGTTCCCAGGGCGGCCACAGCAGTGGATCGATCGGGGACATGTGAATCGTTCTCGACGTCCTCGCATCCCCGCGTCCGACCACCCACAGTTATGCCCTTGGCAGCAGCCCTAAGCTGTGTGACGGAAGCCAACCCTGCCTGGAGCGGTAAGCGAAGGGTCACCAACTCAGCTCGCATCTGTACACAGCAATCACAGTGCCTATCCATTTCTGAACTCGCTCCTGTTTGAAACTCGTAAAAATATGTAATAAACAAAAGGTGTACTCGCCTTATTAGCAGCAGGAACTCACGGTGCTCTCTCACTGACGATCTAAGCGACAACTTAAGGAACATCTCGTTCTCATTTGCGTAATCCAGAAGCTTTTCATTGATTGCGAACGAAGGTCTTTCTGATCTTGACTCATGGGTCATGGGACGAACTTGGCGGCAACACGCTGCATTCTAAGCTGTTATGTCAGGATTTGATAACATGATCTAATTGAAATGTTAGATTCTCCTGAAATCTCTCGGATAGTCAGTCTTCAATTATCATGCACAATTTCGTTGACGTTCCTGACATGAGCGTCGTCAGTAGACGTCGAAGGGCGCCCAGAACGAAGGTCATCTTTAACTTCTGTCCGGCCATTTTTAAACCGTGTAAACAATTCGTAACACCGAGTAGAGTTTAAGAACTCGTCACCGTAGGCTTCCTCCATCATTTGGTGTTTCTCGGTAAAAGTTTTCTGTGGTTCCACGAAAAATTTAATGCAGACTTGTTGTTTCTCTAACTCTGCCATCTCGAAATTCGCAAACTGCGTGACACAACGTTCTACGCAATACAGCACTGAACAATAACCAACAGAAATACGACAATGAAACTTCCAACAGTTAAACATTAGACACAGATGTGTGCAGGGACGCCAACCGTATTTCGCTCCAGCACACCATTGGTCTGAAATTTCGAGTGTTTCGCATTTACTGTTTTTATTTATTTATTTATTTTTTTGAACAGACCTCGTAAATGAGCTCAGAAAGAGGATGTTGTAGTCTAGAGACTGGTTTGATGCAGTTCTCCATGCTACTCTGTTGCAACTTCTTCATCTACGATTAACTACTGCAACCTACATCCTTCTGAATCTGCTTAGTGTATTCATCCTTAGGTCTCCCTCTACAACTTTTACGCTCCACGCTTCCCTCCAATACTAAACTGCTGATCCCTTGATACCTCAGAACGTGTCCTACCAACCGATCCCTCCTTCTAGTCAAGTTGGGCCACAAAATTCCTCATCTCCCCAATTCTGTTCAGTACCTCCTCATTGGTTACGTGATCTACCTATCTAATCTTCAGTATTCTTCTGTAGCACCACATTTCGAAAGCTCCTATTCTCTTCTTATCTAAACTATTTGTCGTCCATGTTTCACTTCCATACAAGGCTACACTCCACCCAAATACTCCCAGAAAAGATTTCCTCGCACTTGAATCTATACTCGATGTTAACAAATTTCTCTTCTTGAGAAACGCTTTCCTTGCCATTGCCAGTCTGCATTTTATATCCTCTCTACTTCGACCATCATCAGTTATTTTGCGCGCCAAACAGCAAAACTCATCTGCTACTTTAAGTGTATCATTTCCTAATCTAAAGAGGATAAGGTGTTAGTATTACCCATTTTATAGCTTTAGGAGTAATATTTTCCTGAATAAAAAAGAAAACAAAAGAAAAAAGTAACAAAAAACACAGTTGGAGAAGGGTAATGTAACAGATGTTTTACTGTCGTTATTATAATTTATTTGTGTTACTCTTTTACCAAAGCCCTGTCCTGTATTACCTAGCAATTCTTCACTGCATAGAATTTATGGCTCAACAGGCACTTTTTGACTACCTTTTTAAATCAGTTTGTTTTAGTAAATTCAGTCTAGATCTTGTTTCATAATCATGGACAGACCTGTATGTGCAGTAATTATCGACGTTACTTTTGATGTGCCCAACTGATTGGTAAATAAATTTTAATTTAAAGAAAAAGTCATTGGTGAAATATATAGTGATTGTGTTCACTAAATGTGTGTAGTCTTAGAGCCACAGCGTATTTGTATATACAATGAATCGCCAAAGAAACTGGTATAGGCATGCGTATTCCCTTCCACAAACTGCTGCAGATTTCAATGCTGGGCCATCAACAAGTGTCAGCGCGTGAACCATTCATCGGAACTCATCGATATGGGCTTTCGGAGCCGAAGGCCCACTCGTGTACCCTTGATGACTGCACGGCACAAAGCTTTGCCCTCGGCTGGCCCTGTCACCACCGACATTGGACTGTTGATGACTGGACACATGTTGCCTGGTCGGACGAGTCTCGTTTCAAAGATGGACCTACGGATATGGAGACAACCTCATGAATCCATGGAACCTGCGTTTCAGCAGTGGACTGTTCAAGTTGGTGGAGGCTTTGTAATGGTGTGGGGAGTGTGCAGTTGAAATGATGTGGGACCCCTGACACGTCTACATACGACTATGACAGGTGACACGTACATAAGCATCCCGTCTGATCACTTGCATCCATTCATGTCCATTGTGTATTCCGACGGACTTGGGCAGCTGCACCAGGACAATGCGACACCTCACACGTCCAGAATTGTTACAGAGTGGCTCCAGGAGCACTCTTCTGAGTTGAAATACTTCCGCTGGCCACAAAACTCCGCAGATATGAACATTATTGAGCATATCTGGGATTCCTTGCAAGGCGCTGTTCAGAAGAGATCTCCAACCCCCTGTACTCTTACGGATTTATGGACAGCCCTGCGGGATTCAAGGTGTCAGTTCCCTCCAACACTACTTCAGACGTTAGTCGAGTCCATGCCACATCGCCTTGCGGCACTTCTGCGTACTCGCGAAGGCTCTACACGTTATTAGGCAGGTGAATCAGTTTCTTTGGCTCTTTATTGTATCTGGATGTAAAACTGTTTATACGTAAGCTTCACAAGCAACCTCATTAGAAATCTTTACAAATTAAACACAAAAATGGTTATAAGAAAAGACTTTTTACACGCTCAAATCGTTTGTAAACTGTTCAAAAGATAACCTAATATACAAATTGTATCTTCAGTCCACAAAAAAGTGTTTGTTCTTGTATAGAGTTTTTAAATTAATCAGTGGAACATCAACTACCTATAAATTCTTGAATACGCATTAACTGATAAAAATTAGTAAATTAGGTCCACCTTTTCTCTTTCGTGATTTTTATGTTTTACTGGTGTTCTGAACTGATCCGACAACAGATTTTGTGCACCTCTCTCAACCTAGGTCCTGTAACCTGGTCACACGGGGAGTTCTAGGTGTAACCTATAGTTCAACAGACTTCTTGCAAACGTGTCATCATTTTGTAGCCACACGCTTTATCGAAGACGACAAGCACTGTCTATCGACTTCCGCGATCGTTTGGTTCACAACACACGAGGCGAACATGAAGTTTAAAATTGATAACATTCACCTCTAGTGGAGAGAACTGGAGATTACGTTTTTTTCTCTACTGCAAGGAACGTTAATCTCGAAGTTTCATCTTCTATAACTGTGTAAAGTGCAGCGTTCGCGTGAACTGGGCTGTGGGTAAGGCACAGATTAAATTGTTGGCAAGATTTAACTCCGAAAGCTACTGGAAAAGTTGTACTATCTACTTTGCTAATACCGTAGGCCTTCATCAGACCCAAAAACAAGACGACTTACTGCACAGCGGACACAACAGGAACCGCGGTGTTGGCCGTCGAATGGCGCTAGCTGCGCAGCATTTGTGCACCGCCGCCGTCAGTGTCAGCCAGTTTGCCGTGGCATACGGAGCTCCATCGCAGTCTTTAACACTGGTAGCATGCCGCGACAGCGTGGACGTGAACCGTATGTGCAGTTGACGGACTTTGAGCGAGGGCGTATAGTGGGCATGCGGGAGGCCGGGTGGACGTACCGCCGAATTGCTCAACACGTGGGGCGTGAGGTCTCCACAGTACATCGATGTTGTCGCCAGTGGTCGGCAGAAGGTGCACGTGCCCGTCGACCTGGGACCGGACCGCAGCGACGCACGGATGCACGCCAAGACCGTAGGATCCTACGCAGTGCCGTAGGGGACCGCACCGCCACTTCCCAGCAAATTAGGGACACTGTTGCTCCTGGGGTATCGGCGAGGACCATTCGCAACCGTCTCCATGAAGCTGGGCTACGGTCCCGCACACCGTCAGGCCGTCTTCCGCTCACGCCCCAACATCGTGCAGCCCGCCTCCAGTGGTGTCGCGACAGGCGTGAATGGAGGGACGAATGGAGACGTGTCGTCTTCAGCGATGAGAGTCGCTTCTGCCTTGGTGCCAATGATGGTCGTATGCGTGTTTGGCGCCGTGCAGGTGAGCGCCACAATCAGGACTGCATACGACCGAGGCACACAGGGCCAACACCCGGCATCATGGTGTGGGGAGCGATCTCCTACACTGGCCGTACACCACTGGTGATCGTCGAGGGGACACTGAATAGTGCACGGTACATCCAAACCGTCATCGAACCCATCGTTCTACCATTCCTAGACCGGCAAGGGAACTTGCTGTTCCAACAGGACAATGCACGTCCGCATGTATCCCGTGCCACCCAACGTGCTCTAGAAGGTGTAAGTCAACTACCCTGGCCAGCAAGATCTCCGGATCTGTCCCCCATTGAGCATGTTTGGGACTGGATGAAGCGTCTTCTCACGCGGTCTGCACGTCCAGCACGAACGCTGGTCCAACTGAGGCGCCAGGTGGAAATGGCATGGCAAGCCGTTCCACAGGACTACATCCAGCATCTCTACGATCGTCTCCATGGGAGAATAGCAGCCTGCATTGCTGCGAAAGGTGGATATACACTGTACTAGTGCCGACATTGTGCATGCTCTGTTGCCTGTGTCTATGTGCCTGTGGTTCAGTCAGTGTGATCATGTGATGTATCTGACCCCAGGAATGTGTCAATAAAGTTTCCCCTTCCTGGGACAATGAATTCACGGTGTTCTTATTTCAATTTCCAGGAGTGTACATATTCAAAAGTATTCTTAAAGGTATCTTAACAAAAATAAGTTTATTTTTAGAACTCTGAAAACTAGTTTCAGTAGCTAGTCTGTAATCTGAAAGGGTGCGTAGCCATTCTATCAGGCGAATATATCTTATGGCCAACGAATAAACGCTGTTTCAAAACACCAACACATTGGGCGTCTCTCGAAAACGCGTCACTATTGGTAAAATTTGGTTCAGTAAAATGACGAAAAACTCACTTTAATCGAAGACATTTGCTTGAAAAAGAAGTGTCCTAAAGAATCAGCACGCAAATTGTCTTTTATATACTTCATAAGTGTCTGAGACTAAGTTACCTTTTCATTCTGTTGCATATGTGGTAATCTTTCCTCCGTTTCTTTTTTTTTTTTATTCTGAGAGCTAGTTTATTTACCAGATGAACGACGTGTCAACATTTATTCGCATTTGCGGCTTTCATGCTTAATGTGTGAATTACTAAGTGATAATTCACACCTGATATATATATATATATATATATATATATATATATATATATATATATATATATATATATATATATATAGCAATCTGTACACAGCACCGAAAATATTAGAGCAGGAATAACTTCTATTAGCCTAATAACGAAGTCCCAGAACCTTTTAGAGAGGCAAAGGCGAAAAAAATCGTATATAGTAGGTCGCAAAGCACTGTCATAGCTACCCTATATTTGGTAACTCAACGCATGTAACCGTACACCACAGTGAACTAGCGGAATTCCAGCTCTTGCATTGTGACGTAAAGCTCGTGAAGGCTTTAACAGCCGGTACATCATTATGTGACGTTTAAGTATAACAAAACGTACGAAGAATGGTGTGTTTCTATAAAGCTTTAATGTGTCATTGCCTTGAAACGACAGATTTTCATAACACGCAAGTTATGTAACGAAATCGTTGTTGTTGTGGTCTTCAGTCCAGAGATTGGTTTGATGCAGCTCTCCATGCTACTCTATCCTCTGCAAGCTTCTTCATCTCCCAGTACCTACTGCAACCTACATCCTTCTGAATCTGTTTAGTGTATTCATCTCTTGGTCTCCCGCTACGATTTTTACCCTCCACGCTGCCCTCCAATGATCCCTTGGTGCCTCAGAACATGTCCTACTAACCGATCCCTTCATCTAGTCAAGTTGGGCCACAAATTTCTCTTCTCCCCAATTCTATTCAGTACCTCCTCGTTAGTTATGTGACCTACCCATCTAATCTTCAGCACTGTTCTGTAGCACCATATTTCGAAAGTTTCTATTCTCTTCTTGTCTAAACTATTTATCGTCCATGTTTCACTTCCACATATGCCTACACCCCTTACAAATCCTTCAGAAACGACTTCCTGACACTTAAATCTATACTCGATGTTAACAAATTTCCCTTCTTTACAAACACTTTCCTTGCCATTGCCAGTCTACATTTTATATCCTCTCTACTTCGACCATCATCAGTTGTTTTGGTTCAAATGGCTCTGAGCACTATGGGACTCAACTGCTGTGGTCATAAGTCCCCTAGAACTTAGAACTACTTAAACCTAACTAACCTAAGGACAGCACACAACACCCAGCCATCACGAGGCAGAGAAAATCCCTGACCCCGCCGGGAATCGAACCCGGGAACCCGGGCGTGGGAAGCGAGAACGCTACCGCACGACCACGAGATGCGGGCAGTTGTTTTGGTCCCCAAGTAGCAAAACTCATCTACTACTTTAAGTATCTCAATTCCTAATCTAATTCCCTCAGCATCACCTGATTTAATTCAACTACATTCCATTATCCTCGGTTTGCTTTTGTTGATGTTCTTCTTATGTCCTCCTTTCAAGACACTACCCATTCCGTTCAACTGCTCTTCCAGATCCTTTGCTGTCTCTGACAGTTATTATTTCTAGTCCATGGTTTTTAATATCCGAATTTTTCGTTTGTTTCCTTTACTGTTTGGTCAATTTACACGTTGAATAACATCGGCGATAGGCTGCAACCCTGTCTCGCTCCCTTCCCAACCACTGCTTCCCTTTCATGCCCCTCGACTCTTAAAATTGCCGTTTGGTTTCTGTACAAATTGCAAATAGCCTTTCGCTCTCTGTATTTTAACCCTGCCACCTTCAGAACTTGAAATAGAGTATTCCAGTCAACATTGTCAAAAGATTTCTCTAAGTCTACAAATGCTAGAAACGTAGGTTTGCCTTTCCTTAATCTTTTTTCTAAGATAAGTCGTAGGGTCAGTATTGCCTCACGTGTTCCAACATTTCTACGGAATCCAAACTGATCTTCCCCGAGGTCGGCTTCTACCAGTTTTTCCATTCCTCTGTAAATAATTCGTGTTAGGATTTTGCAGCCCTCATATATTTAACTGATAGTTCGGTAATTTTCACACCTGTCAACACCTGCTTTCTTTGGGATTGGAAGTATTATATTCTTCTTGAAGTCTGAGGGTATTTCACCTGTTTCGTGCTTCTTGCTCGCCAGGTGGTAAAGTTCTGTCAGGGCTGGCTCTCCCAAGGCTATCAGTTGTTCTAATGGAATGTTGTCTACTCCCGGGGCCTTGTTTTGACTTAGGTCTTTCGGTGCTCTGTCAAATTCTTCACGCAGTATCATATCTCCCATTTCATCTTCCCCTAAGCCCTCTTCCATTTCCATAATATTGTCCTCAAGAACATCGCCCTTGTATATACCCTCTATATACTCCTTCCACCTTTCTGCTTTTCCTTCTTTGCTTAGAACTGGGTTTCCATCTGAGCTCTTGATATTCGTACAAGTGGCTCTCTTTTCTCCAAAGCTCTCTTTAATTTTTCTGTAGGCAGTATCTATATTACCCCTAGTGATATATGCCTCTACATGCTTACATTTGCCCTCTAGCCATCCCTACTTAGCCATTTTGCACTTCCTCTAGATCTCATTTTTGAGACGTTTGTATTCCTTTTTGCCTGCTTCATTTACTGCATTTTTATTTATGGAATCCAATATGGTGCTTCCCAAGCGCCCAGCATCGAATGTTAACGACAGCCGATAGCAGTTCCTGGGGTCTTCGATAAGCGTGTGTGACGTCAAAATAGCGTCGTGTTGCACTAAGTTTGAAGCTTTGGTTACCCGAATTAACACGTGACAAAGTATATCCACAATCCAACGCAGTGAATCTACTTCAAACTGACACAGGCCCCTCGCGAGAGTGACATCTTTTGTTCGACCAGTACCAGTGTTTCTTCAATGTGAGACCAATTATGCAGCGAAAAGTAGCGACGAACACTATCCGTACTGTGACCTATACATATGTTATACAGTATATACACTCGATCTACTTCAATCCCCTAACACTTTTCTGTCGCACAATGTGTGTAAAGAAAATCTTATTCAGGGTTTAAACATTCTGTTTCAGGTCGAACGCCTGATGGACCAAGTTATCTGGGATGAAGTGGCTTTCACCGGCTTAAAATTTTTCTCCATCACCAGGAAACTGATATTAACAGTAAGTACGCTGTGCTTTGCGCAAACTAAACAACTCACCGGACAAAATTGTAGCCATCATCTTAACACATACATCTACATGACTACTGCGCAATTCACACTTAAATGCCTGGCAGAGGGTTCATAGAACCACTTTCCCACTCCTTCTCTACCGACCCACCCTTTGACAGCGCTCAGGAAAAACGAATACTTAAATCTTTCGGTGCAAGCTCTGACTTCTCTTACTTATTTACAACGATAATGTTTTCCTATGTATGTGGCTGTCAACAAAATATTTTCGCTTTCAGAGGAGAACGTTTGAGATTGAAATCTCCTGAAGAGATCCCGTCGCAACGAAAAATGCCTTTATTTTAATGATGATTGCCACCGTAACTCGCCGTATCGTTTCCTCTCTCGCTCTCGCTCGCTCGCTCTCTCTCTCTCTCTCTCTCTCTCTCTCTCTCTCTCTTTCTCCCCTTCTGCGATAACACAAAATGAAGTGCTCTTCGTTGAACTTTGTTCGATGTCCTCTATCAGTTCAGTCTGCACCGCTATTTTCTAGCACAGGTCGCACAACCGTAGTGTAGGCAGTCTCTCTAGTATGCCCGTTGAATCTTCTAACAAGTGAAACTGCCCATCGTTGTGAGATGGCCCAGTGGATACCTCGTCAAAAACTGAACACATATCAAGCATGAAAACAGGCAAAAAATGTACTGAACTGTGATAAAAGAAGCAAAATAGAAACAGTGAACGGTTCAAGCTCAAGACATGCACTACCGACCAAGCTTGCGTAGCCACGTGGTTGTGTGGGCACGGTCTTACACAATGCAGGCACGGTAGCTCAGCATGCTCGGTCAGAGGGTTAGTTGCCCTCTGTAATAAAATAATTAAAAAAAACTCAATGAATGGGCGAACGATGAATTTTAGCGGGTGTCATGGGGCGCTCGCACTGAACAAATGCATCGAACGATAACGAGCAAAATGAGATTTCTTTTAAAAAAAAAGAGAGAGAGAGAGAGAAAGAAAAAAGAAAAAAAACACCTCAAAGGAGGAGTTCCATGTTCAAATCTCGCTCATGGCACTTTTTTTCACAAAATTATGAACTTTCCCTCCGGTTATTGACGTGTTTGTTCGATGTATTCATATTTTGTCTGTATCGTGGTATAGCGTCCGTTTTGCAACAGCGAGATGTAAGAAAGGGACGCAAGTACCTCATGTTATGACTCTTGCATTCCGTTTTGGAAGTTTTGACTTTTCAGTTCCTTTGTTGTAACATAGTTTACATCCGCTTATTTGTTGCTTTCTTTTCTGTGAAAGATCGGTACGGCATCTCGCCTGCTTTCACTGCGACGGTAATTTATACCTCCCGCAGTACATATTCTATGTATTCTATAATACAATTGCCAAGACTACAGAAGGAGAAAAGATACGTCAACGACCGGACATTAAGTTCATAATTTTGTGAAAAAAAAGAAAATTGGTAATACAGATCTTCCCCTTCGCAGTCCAACATCCTGACCACATAACCGCGACTCTGCAGCTACAGGGCTACGCTCGTGTGCTGCACATCTTGAGCTTGGACTATTCACTGTTTCTATTTTGCTGTTTTCATGTTTGATCTGTGTTCAGTTCTTTGTGGACTCTCCACTGGGACATCTTACGACTACATCTGAGAGGAGCGCGATGGGGAGTTTCCCTTGTAAGTATTCACCCACTAAAACTCAGTCTGTGGTTTGCCTTCCCCACAACATTACGTATGTGATCATTCCAATTTAAGCTGCTCTAATTGAAATTCCTATGTATGTAGTTGAATTGACAGCCTTTAGATTTGTGTGATTATCGGGTAGCCGAAATTTAACGGAATCCTTTTAGCTCTCAATTGTATGACCTCACACTTTTCATTATTGCCACTTCTCACACCATACACCACACTCATCGCTAGCAGAGCTACAGGTAGTGCAGAACTTGTACCACATGATCATGTTACCCTCTACCGCTGAAGTGATGTGTTACGTGCAAGTCGGTTGTATGGAATCAGCGCATTTATATGGGTCGACGAGAAGACGTCACACAATAGCAGAAAGAAAATATTGTGTTTGGGCGTGCCCGCTACCGCACCGTGAATGAAGCTGTCCTGTTTGTTGGTGAATCAACGCGAACTCTCCAACGTGTCTGCAAGGGGTGGTGAATCACTAGTTGTCACGTAACACGGCGTAATAACAGTGCTCGTAAAAAGATTAACAGACAGGTACCGGAGGCGAGTTTCACTGCTTGCCAGTGACAACAGCTTTCACACCCGATAGGACCCTCTCCTCCGCCAAATTAAGGCCATTATCATGGCTGTAGGTGGTGTTGCACGCTATTAGCGTGAGAGTGACTAATTTTTTTACCAGGTGTTCTTGCATGGAATACGGTCTTTTAACTCAGTAAATGAGTCGTTACGAAAATGTACCGAGGAAACGACCTTAAGTTCTTAGTTTATCGGCCTCCTTAAGGATGATTCATCTACATCAGGTGGGAAAGGAACGAGATAGAACACGTCAGCTTTTTATATGCGTGGTGTCTGTTCTTTCGGACCTGTCCGAATGATTTGTTTTTGATCCCGCAGCCGTATATATACATAACGAAATCGAAATTCCTATATTAACCGCAATCGGGCACTGAAATAAATTCAGTGGCAACAAGTGAAAATTTGTGCTGGACTGGTACTCGAATCCAGATTTCCCACGTTATGCGAGCGGTATACTTGTCGCCAGAGACTTTATTTCAATGCCCGATTGCGGCTAATGTCGAAAATCAAGTGGCTCTGAGCACTATGTGACTTAACAGCTGAGGTCATCAGTCCCCTAGACTTAGAACTACTTAAACCTAACTAATCTAAGGACATCGCACACATCCATGCCCGAGGCAAGATTCGAACCTGCGACCGTAGCAGCAGCGCGGTTCCGGACTGAAGCGCCTAGAACCGCTCGGCCACAACGGCCGGCGGCTAATGTCGTAATTAAAATTTACTGATCTGCAAGGTGTTACGCTTGTACAGGGGACTGAGTAGGCTATATTTTCAATTGGAACCGATGCCCGGAAACGAATCATTTCCGTGCTACAGTCGTTTGAAAGCGTGTTTGCTGGGTAGCCATGCAACAGGGTAGTCATGGTGACAGGTGCTTATGTCGGCTTGGCTGATGTCATTTGAAGTCTACCCTACCTCTATGACGTGGTTCGAACTTCATTCAGGTATCTGTCAGTGTCAGAGCAACATGGTTGAGTGCATATTTGCAGAATACCCCTACATGAGCCTTCGGTATGGTGAACCTCACGGTAATTGAAGAGCTGCTCGTGGCCTTCATCAAGATCGTTATCCACAGTGTATCGCGTATCCTTTTCGCCACAATTATGCAGCGACTTCGAGAAAGGGGTACCTTCACCGTCAGCAGGAGTGACTGTGGAGACCCAAGCAGATGCCGAACACCCAAAGTGGAAGAGGCCCTTCTACATCATGTTGAAGAGAAACCGTCAATGTGTACACGGCAATTTCTTTGGCTATTAATGAGTGGAATTGTAAAACATGTGATTCACTGGGTCACGCCAAATACATTGCTTGTAAAAGTTATCGCGTTACCGTCCGCCCTCGGTAGCTGAATGGTGCCGGCATGGTAGCTCAGCGTGTTCGGTCAGAGAGCCGGATGGCCTCTGTAATAAAAATATAAGTGGAAGGATCAACCAACGAACTTGAACAGGATGTCTTGCGACGTCCGCAACGACCAAACACAACGATCAAAACAAAAACAAAAAAATAAAAAAAATAAAAAAGTGGTCAGCGCGACAGAATGTCAATCTTAAGGTCCCGGGTTCGATTCTCGGTTGGGTCGGAGATTTTCTCCGCTCAGGGACTGGGTGTTATGTTGTCATCATTTCATCCCCATCGACGCGCAGGTCGCCGAAGTGGCGTCAGCTCGAAAGACCTGCACCAGGCGAACGGTCTACCCGACGGGACGCCCTAGCCACACGACATTTCATTTCCTTTTTCATCGCGTTACCAACATGTTTTCAGATGGTTGTAGCATTGAAACGGTACGTGTGCAGACATGGGTTCCTAATCAAAATCCCCCCGTCGAAGGTCCGAGTCCTCCATCGGGCGTGTGTATGTGTGTGTGTGTGTGTGTGTGTGTGTGTGTGTGTGTGTGTGTGTGTCTGTGTGTGTATTGTCCTTAGCGTAAGTTAGTTTAAGTTAGATTAAATAGTGCGTAATCCTAGGGCCCGATAACCACAGTAGTTTGGTCCCGTAGGAATTTACCACCACCACCTAATCAAAATATTAAGTATTCACTCCCCTCCCAGAAGTTTGTCACGCGAATTTCCAAACACCCTGTATACATACGGGTACGGAAACGAAAATAAATGATGCCTGTTCTTTCACACATGTCCGAAGGGACAGACACCACACATATAAAAATATATAGTATATTGATCCGTGTTTGCATAGAAAAACAATAATATCAGAAATTGAGTCCGCCTTGATTCAAAACACCTTCTTATTTGTTTTCCTTATTTATTTTCCCAAACTAATTTCGGTGACAAAAATCACCATTACCAGTAGGTTTTTATTAGTATAAAACATGCAGAAAAATAGCATATACCCCTTGGCAGCATTTAAAGAGCATTCATTGCACATGCATTCTTCGTTCGACCTCTTGCTAGGACTGTAGATATTTTTATAGATCTGTGGAATCCGATATATCGATATTTAAATGAATATCTTTGTCTGCCATCGATATATCTGAACAATCGATACATCGACGGAGGATACATCGACGTACTGGCCCATGAAAATATCGGCTGCACATAGTGAATATGCTGCCGGTTTTAGAGGTGTGTATTTCAGTATTGATTTATTATTAGATATTCTGTACAAAAACAAGCTGGCAGCCTGCGTATCCCCCTTAGACCAAAAATGGAAAGGAAAATGATGTATGTTCACGCTTGGCGAAAATCACTTTGCTAAAAATAGTGCTTGCATGTAAGTGGCAGAATGAAAGGTGGCCGTTGGGTCAGTCGTTCGCTTTCGTCACATGTCAGATTTGTCCAGAACACTTCATGTAGACTTCGCTGCCAACGCCATCGACCTAGCTGCTGTAGTGTCAAAATTGCGTGGTGAAGTTAAACGTTGCAGTTTTTTGTTGGTAGCGCCAATTATGTCAGCATTTCCCCTCACACGTCTCAACCTTGTCAATTAGATTTTTGTCCATTATTTTCAGCAACTGCTTTTGAAGAATGCTGATGTGGAGAAATAGCACACTAGTTGCATTAAAAAAATTTTTTTAATGCAACTGGTCTGCTATTTCTTCACATCTGAAATCTTGTTGTTCATTCACACGCCCCCCCCCTCCCCCCCCCCCCCCCCACACCCTCTCCCCGTCCCCAGCGGAATCGGACTACTTCTTTGTTGCAGTCAAAAAGAGAAACTGAAGGCGTTGAACGCTCAAAAAGTAATAAGACTTCTTCACACGGTGAAATTAAAAGTACGTACGTTGTCTCGAAACCTGGGTCCGCAGCTCGTGGTCTAGTGGCCAGCGTTGCTGTCTCTGGATCACGGGATCACGGGTTCGAATGCCGGCCACAAAGGGGATTTTTCCCGCTCGGGGACTGAGTATTTGTGTTGTCCGCTCCATTTCATCATCATTCGTGAAAGTGGCCAGACTGCACTGTGTAAGGGTTGGGAATTTGTACCGGCGCTGATAACCACGCAGTTGAGCGCCCCACAAACCAAATATCACCACCATAAAGAGATTCTGGTCGCATGTGATGTGTGCTACTGGTAGGACACAATCAATGCCTTCGCTGCGCCATAGCAAAGGAGATACTATCAAAGACAGCGAAGCCAAAGCAGGGTTACTAAACACAGTCTTCCGAAATTCCTTCACCAAAGAAGACGAAGTAAATATTCCAGAATTCGAATCAAGAACAGCTGCCAACAGGAGTAACGTAGAAATAGATATCCTTGGAGTAGTGGAGCAACTTAAATCACTTAACAAAAACAAGTTTTCCGGTCCTGATTGTATACCAGTTAGATTCCTTTCAGAGTATGCTGATACAATAGCTCCATACTTAACAATCATATACAACCGATCGCTCGACGAAAGATCCGTACCCAAAGACTGGAAGGTTGCACAGGTCACACCAATACTCAAGAAAGACAGGGGAGTAAGCCACTAAATTACAGGTCCATATCATTAACGTCGATCTGCAGCAGTATTTTGGAACACGTATTGTGTTCGAACATTATTTATTACCTGGAAGAAAACGGTCTGTTGACACACAGTCAACACGGATTTAGAAAACATCGTTCTTGTGAAACACAATTATCTCTTTACTCGCACAAAGTGTTGGGTGCTATTGAAAAGGGATTTCAAATTAATTCCGTATTTCCAGATTTCCGGCAGGCTTTTGGCACTGTGCCACACAAACGGCTTGTAGTGAAATTTCGTGCTTATGGAATATCGTCTCATTTACATGACTCGATCTGTGATTTCCTGTCAGAGAAGTCACAGTTCGTAGTAACTGGCGGAAAGTCATCGAGTAAAACAGAAGTGATTTCGGGCGTTCCATTTGCTGTTCCTTGTCTGTATAAACGATTTGGGAGACATTCTGAATACCCTTCTTATGTTGTTCCCAGATGACACTGGGGTTTATCGACTAGTAATGTCATCAGAAGATCAAAACAATCTGCAAAGCGATTAAGAAAAGATATCTGTATGGCGCGAAAATTGGCAATTGACCCTAAATAACGAAAAGTGTGAGGTCATCCACATGAGTGCTAAAAGGAATCCGTTAAACTTCGGTTACAGGATAAACCAGTCAAATCTAAAGGTCGTAAATCCAACTAAGTACCTGGGAATGAAAATTATGAAGAACTTAAATTGGAAGGAACATATAGAAAATGTTGTGGGGAAGGCTAACCAAAGACTTCGTTTTATTGGCAGGACACTTACAACATGTAATAGATCTACTAAGCAAACTGCCAACACTAGCCTACGCTTGTCGCCGGCCGGAGTCGCCGAGCTGTTAAAGGCGCTACAGTCTGGAACCGCACGACCGCTACGGTCGCAGGTTGGAATCCTGCTTCGGGCATGGATGTGTGTGCTGTCCTTAGGTTAGTTAGGTTTAAGTAGTTCTTAGTTCTAGGGGACTTATGACCACAGCAGTTGAGTCCCATAGTGCTCAGAGCCATTTGAACCTGCGCTTGTCCGTACTATTTTAGAATACTGCTGCGTGGTGTGGAATCCTTAACAGATAGGATTGATCAGGTTACCTTCCATTCAGAGGGCTGTTCCACTCAGCGACTGTTACATTGACTTGTAAATAATAGATTTCAGCTATCAGTCGTACTTTTTAAATTTTGTTGGCAGACCTAGATTTCAGCTAGAAACTAGCCATTCTCAATGCACTATCATTTTTGATCAATGCATGTAATGCCTATCGGTCGGGCTTCATCCAAATTGAATACTACATATGATTGACGTGGTACATCGAAAAAGTTCAAAGAAGGGCAGCACGTCTTATATCGTTGCGAAATAGGGGAGAGAGTGTCACAGAAATGATACAGGATTTGGGGTGGACATAATTAAAACAGGCTTTTTCGCTGCGGCGGAGTCTTCTCACGAAATTCCAGTCACCAACTTTCTCCTCCGAATGAAAAAATCTTTTGTTGACGCCGATCTACATAGGCAGAAACTATCACCATAATAAAACAAGGGAAATCAGAGCTCGCACGGAAAGATATACATGTTTGTTTTTTCCGTGCTCTGTACGAGACTGGTGTGGTGTCACCGCCAGACACCACACTTGCTAGGTGGTAGCCTTTAAATCGGCCGCGGTCCGTTAGTATACGTCGGACCCGCGTGTCGCCACTATCAGTGATGCAGACCGAGCGCCGCCACACGGCAGGTCTAGAGAGACTTCCTAGCACTCGCCCCAGTTGTACAGCCGACTTTGCTAGCGATGGTTCACTGACAAATTACGCTCTCATTTGCCGAGACGATAGTTAGCATAGCCTTCAGCTACGTCATTTGCTACGACCTAGCAAGGCGCCATATTCAGTTACTATTGATACTGTAATTATGTACCATCAAGAGCGACGTTCACCATTAATGGATTAAAGTTAAGTATTCCACCAGCTATGTCCGTTTTTCTAAATTCTAATTTCCTTGTCCTGTTCCAGACCTCACGCCAGCCTGCGTGAGCTAAAACGCGTGCCTTTCGGCCTCCTCTAGTAACACGGTGTTGGCTCTCCTGCCAACCAAACCAACTGGAATAATAGAGAATTGTGAAGGTGGTTCGATCAACCCTGTACCAGGCACGTAAATGTGATTTGCAGAGTAACAATGTAGATGTAGGTGTAGGTATAGATATTCTACTACAATTTCATATGAACAATTTCAAATATTTACCTAAAATTGCTGTCCTCTCGTTATTTTGGTCTACATATTCATGCGAACAATCATTTTCAAGCACTAGCTCTATCAAGAGTTAATTGAGAAGTCGTCTTATTGCTGCGAAACTGAAATCGTGCCTAAAATTAAAAATAGCAACATACTAACTTGATTAACCTGCCCAAATTTTCCAGTGAGATGCAAGACCATTAATCGATCAACCCTGTACCAGGCACGTAAATGTGATTTGCAGAGTAACAATGTAGATGTAGGTGTAGGTATAGATATTCTACTACAATTTCATATGAACAATTTCAAATATTTACCTAAAATTGCTGTCCTCTCGTTATTTTGGTCTACATATTCATGCGAACAATCATTTTCAAGCACTAGCTCTATCAAGAGTTAATTGAGAAGTCGTCTTATTGCTGAGAAACTGAAATCGTGCCTAAAATTAAAAATAGCAACATACTAACTTGATTAACCTGCCCAAATTTTCCAGTGAGATGCAAGACCATTAATCACATAGTGTATGTCTGTCATTGGCATAATTTAATTTTATAGACATCTTACAATTTAATTTTATCAATAAATTATATCGTTATTAAGTATGATATCAAATGCAACGTACTTTTAATTTAAAATTCGAAGTAAAGTTCATTATGTTAATTTCAGTGAGCGTTTTGAAGTGAAAGAAGTCGAAGTGTAGAGTATTGAGAAGGGTATGTTGAAATTGTCTGGAGATATGGAGAGAATAAATGAAAGGAGATAGACGAAGGGAGTAATACAAAACGATTGTGGATGGGAGAATTGGAAGAGATCGACAACAGCGAACGTTCCTCAACCAGATCGAGGACATTTTCAGCAAAGGCCAGCTTCGAAGTACACCAATTAAGTTAAAAACAACGTATATGCCTATAAAAAGGAAATCAGCGTATGGCGTCGTTGGCCGGGAGGCCGCTATTCGGGGAAGTTCGGCCGCCAGGAGCAAGTCTTATTTCATTCGACGTCACATTGGGTAACTTGCGCGCCGGTGATGAGGATGAGATGATGATGAGGACAACACAACACCCAGTCCCTGAGCGGAGAAAATCCCCGTCGCAGCCGAGAATCGAACCCGGGCCCGCTTGCATGGGAGGCGAGCACGTTACTACCCAGCTAAGCAGGCGGACGTATCTGCCTATATACGAGTAGTTTAAAAAATTTGGCTCCCAAAAGAAATTTCAATCGTTGTACAGAAATGTTGCTACTGGGTTCTGTTGACTAATGAGTTTGCCGACCACTGGCCTAGTTAAAGCTGTCGACAGTTTTATGAAGATAAGAGAGAAAAGAAAGGAAGATAAATGGGAAAGACACTGGAAGCAAATAATTCCTCCATCAGTATACGGTCAGACACAAGATGTTAAGAGTAGTACTTGAGTGAAAGCAGTCAGGAGAAAGAAGTTAGTATTGAGAGTTTAAATGATGTGTAAGGTAGTAAGAGTGTGGAAGTTAAGGAAAATGAGGGATTAGCAGCTCTAATGTCTTGTGAGAATTCAGAGGCAGAATTAGCTGTAATGCCAAACTAATTAAATGTGTGCTCTATTGAGCTAAATTAGCGTGTGCATAACAACATGGGGGATATTAATTTAGATTCAGTGCTATATACCTCGTTGGAAGTTTATGGGCGATGTATACAGGTCGTGGATCCTGAGGAAGGTGTAATCCAGGACGGAGATGTAAAGGGAGGTACAATGATTTGTGTGTTGTGCAGAGTGTAGCTGCGAAAGGTAATTTTGTTGTAGATACAGAGAAGGATGTACAGGAAGCTATTGATGGTGTTACTTATGTTGCAAATGTTTTAGATAATGAGGTGGTACAGACACATTTAGTCATAAATATTGCACCAGACTCGTCGCCACCTGTTATAGCGATGCTCGCTCAAAACGGGGCAGACTGTAAAAGAAGAAAGGGGGAATGTCCTTTTAATACTAGCGCTCGGATTGGTAGAAGCTGTTGCCAAGGACTTAGTGCTGCGAGGTTCATCCCACACAGAGGACGTATCAATTAAACTGTGTCTTAAGTCATGAGGATTCAATGAATTCAAATTGACATTTTTTCCGAATTTAAGCGCCGCATCCTGTACTCAATTATTTCTTCAAATTTCGATATGAGCAGCGTGACAGCTCTTTTATTTAAAAGGCATCCTGCTGAAGACAGGAATCGTAGAGGTAATTGCGGGTTGTGACTACAATGAGATCTGCAGTCAGCGTCACTTGTTACTACACACTAACTATCGGCTTGACCATAGTAACCACGCTCAGCAGGCACAGTAACCTGACCTTTCATTTTTTGTTAGCGGAGGGGTGAAACCGAAAGAAACTTGGTGCATATTCACTTTCTTCGGCTTTTCGCCTTTCTTGGGCCCGTTTTTCTTTACGCTGCATTGGTGTTAAAGGAAAAGCGGTGATTTGCAGAATGTGTAAACAAGAATCTAAAACACTGTGAATACATTGCAAGCCAGTTTTATAGGGAAATACAGTTTTTAATCAATAAATATAAAAATTTATAATCATATTATGTATCTATATTTCCAAAATGACCACAGAAGTTGCTTTATAAATAAAAGCAAAACGCATCTCATGAAAAGCCGGCCGAAGTGGCCGAGCGTTACTAGACGCTACAGTCTGGAACTGCGCGACCGCTACGGTCGCAGGTTCGAATCCTGCCTCGGGCATGGATATGTGTGATGTCCTTAGGTTAGTTAGGTTTAAGTAGTTCTAAGTTCTAGGGGACTGATGACCTCGGACGTTAAGTCCCATAGTGCTCAGAGCCAGCCATCTCATGAAAAATACTCTTTAAATGCCGTAAGCTTAAGATGGAAAACTAAAAATAATTAATTACAGGTGGTGCTGCATCCATTGATGAACTCCTCAGTAAAACCAACTGATTTGTGTATACATACAATATAACTTCTGCACAATTTTAGTACAGTAATGTGTTCATTGTAAATGTGTGTGTGTGTGTGTGTGTGTGTGTGTGTGTGTGTGTGTAAGTACAATCTAACTTCTGCACCATTTCAGTGCAGTAATGTGTTCAATGTAAATAAGTATTATAGTAGTTGTATTACATGTTTATTACCTTATAAATAAATAAATAAACTTTTTAATTTTAAATTCAGTGCATTAGTATTTGTAAAATGACTCATTCGCATAGTGTTCATTAAAAAATGACGATAATTCCACTTGGGACCTGTGGAAAGTACATTAGCTTATTTGTTTTAGTTGTAAATATTTGTCATATATTGTTGTTTTTCCGACATGTTCCACATCCTCGACGACCTCCTCACTACGGATCAGTTGGAATGGAAGTAAATCTAATCTAATCTAAATGGTTGCGCAAACAAGCATCTATAACAGGGATGCATAGCCCACGGCCCACCATTGATCTCATTGTGACCTGCCCGTTATCGTTCGTTCTTCTAATTTTTAGTTCTACATCTACATCTACATCCATACTCCACAAGCCATCTGACGGTGTGTGGCGGAGGGTACCCTGAGTACCTCTATCGGTTCTCCCTTCTATTCCAGTCTCGTATTGTTCGTGGAAAGAAGGATTGTCGGTATGCTTCTGTGTGGGCTCTAATTTCTCTGATTTTATCCACATGATCTCTTCGCGAGATATACGTAGGAGGGAGCAATATACTGCTTGACTCTTCGGTGAAGGCATGTTCTCGAAACTTTAACAAAAGCACGTACCGAGCTACTGAGCGTCTCTCTTGCAGTGTCTTCCACTAGAGTTTATCTATCATCTCCGTAACGCTTTCGCGATTGCTAAATGATCCTTCTACAAATCTTTCAGTCCCTCCTGAGTGGAGACAGAGGGCCCTTGTAGAACGTCGTTCTTTTGAGCCCTGTCTAGCTGGTACTGCGGCGGGGGAATCCCAGTTTGGAATAATAACTTGTGTGATAGCACAATATTTTTGGAACTTGCGGCGGCCCTTACGTAGTCACAGTAAGAGGTTTGCGACCAACGGTAATAGCAACTAGGTAACCTCTGATCTATAATAAAATTGTATAGAATTCAGTAGTAAATCTTAAATTCTGTGTTATATCCTTTAAACCGAAAATTGCTCGAAGATAATAATATTTTTGCAGGTTAGTCATCACAAACTGCCCCCGTATGGCCCACGCCCTAGGTTCAGCCTAGGGTCAATCAAGCACTCTCAAATATGGTACTGTTCCGAGTCGTTGTGTGTGCTTTTCCTCAGCTGCTGCTTAACTACAGGGTGGGAAAATTAAAATTGGGCCAGAAAATATTTCATGCACATGTAGATAGGCAACCCATCTTACATCATCCACCCTGGATGTGGGTTATATAAGTTGGAGTGGCTAATTAAGTGCATGAAATAATTTCTGGGCCACTTTTATTTTGCGCATCTTGTAGTAGTTGGCTTTTCATATCACTACTCCACATCTGCTATACCGATTGTAGCTTTTGGTCGGGGAATTCTGTTTCCTACCTCTGCCACAGACCATTCATCCCTTATGATGTTGCTCTGTAGAAGTATATCTCAGTCAGATGTTAATTTTACTGTTAATTCTCACTCTGTCTTTGCCAAAGACGATTACTTTTGTTTTAGAAAAAAACATTTTTATAATTATTGTAGTTTTCCTCCAGATGTCACCCTCTTCGTCTAATGTGGCTCTAGAACTTCGTAGATACCATCTCAAAAAGCGATATTACCGATGAAACTTCCTGGCAGATTAAAACTGTGTGCCCGACCGAGACTCGAACTCGAGACCTTTGCCTTTCGCGGGCAAGTGACCAGATTTGTGTATCATTATCATCATTGTGTGATCAAACGTAACTGACTCATACTGGATAACTATGGCGAGGCGTTATCATGTCATGAATCATTAAGAATTATAAATAATTGTGTATGTCCCTGTATACTTAACGCACTGGTAGTATATGAAAACGTTTGACCTTTACAATAAACAGGTTCGTTTTTCAAAAATGAATATACATTTGAGTACCACAGCCAAAAAGAGGGTGCAATAAATCCATGTGAACAAACTCAACAGGAGAGCAGTTTTAAAAATTGACACCTGACGATACATGTGCCTAAATTGAGTTCCTGAAACCTACCTTTGTTAGTAGCACGTAATTGATGAAGTAATTGTACACGTTTTAGTTGTATGAGTATTTTTATGTAATTGAAACCAAAGTGACATGAATCCTTGCAGGGTATACTACATTGTATGCTCGAAACACATTTAGTTTATTTCTGGGTTTTATAAATTTACTGTGCCATGAAAAGAAACTTTTGTATATTTAAATATTGTTCAGTATTTTGAAAGTAGTAATACTTCATAAATGCGGTGATGAAGACAATATACCTCTTATGCGCTAGAGAAGATTTGTAGTGTTTGGCTTTGGGAGAACAGAATATTTTAAGTTCTTACAAGTCTACGGATTTCTCTCGAGATGTGAGAGGAAAGCTGAAAAATATCTCACACTGCAAGGCCAAACAAAATGACAGTGGCACGGTAAACCATTACAGTCGTAGCTTTTTCTGTATGTGATTCTTTTTGGCAAGCATTTTGAGAGCGAAAAGGTTCTCCATCTTGAAATTCTGGGACCATTTCTTCTGGAGTTCTGGATTTTTTTCGTCACCATCGGTAAAATTATCCATCGTACGTTGTACTCACGATGAAATTCAGACTGGGTCTCAGTGTCAAACAAAATCTGTTTCACTAGTCGAGTTTTAAATGAAAAGATGATGTGCGATCCCATATTGTATTGTCCTTTATTTTACCTATCAGAAAATTTTCACTGTTAATTGGACTCAGTGTGGCATTTAGAGATACGCTTCTTTTTTGTTCCCCAGTAGACGCTCGACTTGCCTCCTTTTCCCCCTGCACGTGTACAATAAAAAGTCAGTATTTCTATCAGTAGCCTTTTTCATGCGTAAGGCACTAGTACAACACTGAACTTAAGCTACACAAAGTATCATTAAATATACGAGTATTTTACAAAAAAGTATATTTCTCCCTTTCTCTGCTGTGGTCTTCATTTGTAAGCTGCAGTGTGCATACACTGTACTAATGATCTGCCCCAGCTACGTACAATAGCACTAGTATCTATGACCAGAAGATGTGTGTGGGGTATCGGTAATTTCACTACACGCCACCACTTAGAGTTATGAGTAAAATTCGGAGAACTGAAACCAGTGCTTTAAATGTAATTAAAGCGGTTCCGGTACTGTGACTTCCCGGGGGTGTTTTTGAAATTGCGGGTTCTTAAAACGATATTTTAATGCTCTTCTCGGCACTTTAAAGTGTGAATACAAAATTTTAATGGTAAAAAATAAAACTCCCGTGTGCGCCAACAATCTTTCATTACATGTTTTACGAAGTAACTTAAATATTATTTCTCAGTTAAAGATTTATTACAAAAAAGAAACTACAGTAAAAACACATGTAAATTTGAACTATAAGCTACTGAAGAAGTAGGAAAAAACTTAATGTGTTAAGTTACAGTTTATACAATCGTCCAAAGCTTTGAAAGGTTTTCTCTGTACGTCCCACGTCTCGCTCTTTCCTTGCGGGGTGTCGTCCATTTAGCAGCCAAGATTTCACGTACTTTGAAGGGTGCAACTGAGTCAGTGGTGGGCCATTCAGAAAAAGTAGTGAAGAACCAGCTTTTATTAACAGAGAGGCTCTACCGTCATTAATGATCAAATTCATTCTGGAAAACCCTATTTCACATTCACTTGGTGACAATGGAATTATCTCGATGGTAGCTGCCAACGGAAGCAAATTTGTGGGATACCTTGTTTCGTTTTCATAACTTCCACAGAAGTTTTCACAATTGTCGAAAACATACTCATGCAGGTGAGTCACCAGGTCACACCCATATCCCACTGCCCGCCACGTCTAGATGAAGTACGAGTACAGTCTATTACCGCACCAAGCAGTCATGGTTTTTTTCATCGATTCAACCGCAGCAAAATGTTCTCAAAGTTCTCAAGAGACATGAATGTTGTCTGTCCTATATTAATTGGCTTTGGGGCGACGTGTCATGGCGATTGGCGATGATGGGAGCCGCAAGCTACCGCGATACCTCGTTAACCCCAGTGCAGTACCAGTCTGAAGGGAGGTACAGCCTTATGGCTATATTATTTACCCACAAACCTTCCTCATGAATCACTCTGTCTACTAGAGAAACCCGTATAAATATTCCTACAGTAGTTCCTAAGATTAGCCTTCACATACCGACAGAAAAATGCGGACCGGGACTTTGATTTGTAACACAGATGGATAACTCCAAAGGAGTTCTGTCATTCACCACTAGATGACCAGACGGAGATTTCAGTTCATCACAGTTCACCAATTTATTCAAAATTTATAAATTATATAAACTAACCTTCCTTGTGAACCAATCTCTCTACTAATGAAAACCGTATTACACATGTTTATATGCAACTGTTTTTAAATTTTAATAATTCATAGTGCATGAAGACTATGGCTCAGCACAATAAACAAGTATAGCTCAACTACACTAACAAAAATCCCTACCACAGTTCCTCAGTTTAACCTGAACCTACAGACAGAAACTGTAGCAGATTTTAATATAAGTGTGTGTAGATGATATGCTGTTTGCGGCCTCATAACAAAGTGCCATGCTAATTGTATGGGTCCGTATGCAATTCCTTATAAATTTCAGTGGTTCAGGGTGCATGATTGTGATGGATTGCATTAGCTGGCCCGTATGACTCATTTACGCTATAACCCCGACTATAGATCCTCAGATTAGCCCGAACGTACAGACAAAAACTGCGGCAGGGGACTGTAATGGTTCAAATGGCTCTGAGCACTATGGGACTCAACATCTTAGGTCATAAGTCCCCTAGAACTTAGAACTACTTAAACCTAACTAACCTAGGGACATCACACACACCCATGCCCGAGGCAGGATTCGAACCTGCGACCGTAGCAGTCCCGCGGTTCCGGACTGCTGCGCCAGAACCGCACGGCCACCGCGGCCGGCAGGGGACTGTAATTTATGTATGTGTAGAAGCCGATATGTCGCAGGACTCCACTCAGTTATACATATCTATATACAATTTCTTACAAAGTTTAATGATTCATGGTGCACGACGATGATGGCTCGCCATAGTTCGCCACTATGACTCAATTATGCTGACCAGATGGCGATAATATCATTAAAACTAGTCGCAGAGTAAACTTATATTGTAACTTCCCGGAAGCTATATCTTCCTTTTTCAAATACACATTATTTTCCACGAACGTTTGCTTTTGAGAGTAGTCATAAAGGTTTAATTATCACCTCAAAAAAGTCTAGTTGCGTAGTTGGTTTCTGTTTGTTTACAGATGTGTGTCCATAATCCTGGTACACATTGAAATCTTTGCATCACAGCAACGTAGCGTGCTGCTAGATGGAGCAGCCCATTGAAGAAGTGGAGCTTAAAAAAATTCCCCAAAAGCTGCTGTAATGTGTATTTACTTACGATAAAATAGTTAAGATCAAATGATACAGTACATGCCAAAACAATTAAAATGAAGTATTGTACAAACCAGACATTCATGGATGCCGTTACATTAGGTTGGCGCCAAATACATAAATACCAACAGTAGCAACATCTAAAATTGATAATAATCATGAAATATCCGAGAATTTTCCATACAGGACGGTCAACCAGTTTGGTAATACTTTGGACTGTCGCTTCTCACCTGCGTGGCACAGTCAGGATATTGACTACACTGCAGTGTGAGATCCGCTAACTTCCCTTTGACGGAGTGGGATGGAGAAAGTGTCATAGGATATTTAGCACAGGTGATGATGGAACGAAGAGGAGAAGTTTGTTAGGAAGTGAATAATGGTGCAAACACTTCCAAATACATCTGCATCTATATGTATACTCCGGAAGCCACCCAACGGTGTGTGGCGGAGGGCACTTTATGTGCCACTGTCATTACCTCCCTTTCCTGTTACAGTCACGTAGCCGGACGGTGTAGCCGTGCGGTTCTAGACGCTTCAATCTGGAACTGCGTGGCCGCTACGGTCGCAGGTTCGAATCCTGCCTCGGGCATGGATGTGTGTGATGTCCTTAGGTTAGTTAGGTTTAAGTAGTTCTAAGTTCTAGGGGACTGATGACCACAGATGTTAAGTCCTAAAGTGCTCAGAGCCATTTGAACCATTTTTGAACCAGTCACGTATGGTTCGCGGGAAGAACATCTGCCGGAAAGCCTCCGTGCGCGCTCGAATCTCTCTAATTTTACATTCGTGATCTCCTAGGGAGGTATAAGTAGGGGGAAGCAATATATTCGATACCTCATCCAGAAACGCACCTTCTCGAAACCTGGACAGCAAGCTCCAACGCGATGCAGAGCACCTCTCTTGCAGAGTCTGCCACCTGAGTTTGCTAAACATCTCCGTAACGCTATCACGCTTACCAAATAACCCTGTGACGAAACGAGCCGCTCTTCTTTGAATCTTCTCTATCTCCTCTGTCAACCTGACCTAGTACGGATCCCACACTGATGAGCATTACTCAAGTATGGGTCGAACGAATGTCTTGTAAGCCACCTCCTTTGTTGATGGACTACATTTTCTAAGGACTCTCCCAATGAATATCAACGTGGCACCCTCCTTACCAACTATTAACTTTTTGTAATCATTCCACTTCAAATCGTTCCATACGCATACTCCCAGATATTTTACAGCAGTAACTGCTACCAGTGTTTGTTCCGCTATCATATAATCATACAATAAAGGATCCTTCTTTCTATGTATTCGCAATACATTACATTTGTCTATGATCAGGGCTTCCCGACCCGTGGTCCGCGGACCCCTTTGGGGTCCGCCGGCTCTTTCTAGGGGGTCCGAGGCCACCTTTCACCAAATCGTCTAAAATAATGAGTAAAATTATTGAATAAAAATGTGAAAATCAAATTCATCACTATTTTTTTTTCGTGTGAAAAAATGTGTACTTTTACTTCAGGTCGTATCCCCAAGCAGCCTTTGCGGCTCGTAAGTGAGAACGCATACACAGTTTAGTGCCGGAGAATGCGGCTTCTCTGATCAACTATTTCGCAACAATACGGGGGTCGTTTGTGCCCCCGTTCACGGCGCTAGATGTGCCGAAACCTTTTACGCATGCGCGGAGCGAGCTCTGTCGACCAATCACAGCGCTCGCTGGCACGTATGCGGCCCCAGGCATCATTAAATGTTAAACTTGCTTTGTCAGTGCACTATCAATTTCATAAGTCGATTTTTGACCAGTTTACTACTTCTAACATGGGTCGGTGGCTGAAGTCAGGATCATTGAAGAAGGCTGCAGTTTCCCCATCGCCTTCACAACAAGGGAAGTTTCCAGTTGAAATGAATGAGGAGGGAGGACGACCAAAGGAAGACTTTACATACATTTGAACATTTTTCTTCGGATTTCACGAAAACCCACACACACACACATACACACACACACACACACACACACACATACACACACACACACACACACACACACACACACACACACACACACACACGACTGTTACGAAATATGCATGCTCCTTAGACAGCAGTAGCCAAATAGTAGAAGTGAACAAATCATAAGTGGCAGCTTGTCAACAGCGAACAGTTTAGGCGTGACGTTGATTGCTCTTGGAGGAAGACAGCTCCATCGTGTGAAATTTCAATTACCAAGTAATTTTAATCAGGCTATAGTGTTTTGAACAAAGTGAGTAAATCCACTAGTAAGTGTCTGGATACAGTGGGAATTCAAATTGTATCGTTAATTTCAAGTTGTTTTCATTCATCTCTAAACCAAAGACTATTGATACTTCGGGGGGGGGGGGGCATTGGGAACATGGCACTTGCATTAAGAAGCTTTCAGTTCCCATGGGTTTCGCTCTGAAATTTAAAGTTACTAGCCGGCCGGAGAGTGGCCGAGCGGTTAAAGGCGCTACAGTCTGGAACCGCACGACCGCTACGGTCGCAGGTTCGAATCCTGCCTCGGGCATGGATGTATGTGATGTCCTTAGGTTAGTTAGGTTTAAGTAGTTCTAAGTTCTAGGGGACTTATGACCACAGCAGTTGAGTCCCATAGTGCTCAGAGCCATTTGAACCATTTTTTAAAGTTACTGTGCTCTTGACTGACTAGGGGTCCGCCATGGATTTTCGACTGAAGAAGGAGTCCGCCAGCTGAAAAGGTTGGGAAGCCTGGTCTATGTTAAGGGTCAGTTGCCACTCCCTGCACCAAGTGCCTATCCACTGCAGATCTTCCTGCATTTCGCTGCAATTTTCTAATGCTGCAACTTCTCTGTATACTACAGCATCATCCGCGAAAAGCCGCATGGAACTTTCGACACTATTCACTAGGTCATTTATACATATTGTGAAAAACAATGGTCCCGTAACTCTCCCCTGTGGCACGCCAGAGGTTATTTTAACGTCTGTAGACGTCTCTTCATTGAGAACAACATGCTGTGTTCTGTTTGCTAAAAACTCTTCAATCAAGCCACACAGCTGGTCTGATATTCCGTAGGCTCTTACTTTGTTTATCAGGCAACAGTGCGGAACTGTATCGAACGCCTTCCGGAAGTCAAGGAAAACGCCGTCTACCTGGGAGCCTGTATCTAATTTTTTCTGGGTCTCATGAACAAATAAAGCGAGTTGGGTCTCACACAATCGCTGTTACCGGAATCCATGTTGATTCCTACAAAGTATATTTTGGGTTTCCGGAAATGACATGATACGCGAGCAAAAAACATGTTCTAAAATTCTACAACAGATCGATGTCAGAGATATAGGCCTATAGTTTTGCGCATCTGCTCGACGACCCTTCTTGAAAACTGGAACTACCTGTGCTCTTTTCCAATCATTTGGAACCTTCCGTTCCTCTGGAGACTTGCGGTACATGGCTGTTAGAAAGCGGGAAAGTTCTTTCGCATACTCTGTGTAGAATCGAATTGGTATCCCGTCAGGTCCAGTGGACTTTCCTCTGTTGAGTGATTTCAGTTGCTTTTCTATTCCTTGGACACTTATTTCGATGTCAGCCAGTTTTTCGTTCGTGCGAGGATTTAGAGAAGGAACTGCAGTACGGTCTTCCTCTGTGAAGCAGCTTTGGAAAAAGGTGTTTAGTATTTCCAGAATGTCTGGATATGCTGTTTCGAGCCACTTACTGATTTAACGTAAGTCCAGAACTTCCTAGGATTTTCTGTTAAGACGGTACATAGAATTTTACTTTCGAATTCATTGAACGCTTCACGCATAGCCCTCCTTACGCTAACTTTGACATCGTTTAGCTTCTGTTTGTCTGAGAGGTTTTGGTACACTTTATTTTACTCACTTTATTTTACTCGGAGAGGCATCTCACAGTGGCCTTTTATCCATCAGTGACTGCACTGTACCACTCTAGCAACCCCTATTTTCTGAGTACTACCTTTTGGTATCAAAGACGATTACTTTGCTAGTGTCTCGTCCCATTGCTATCATCAGATGGATACTTTAATCAAGATTCCCTTCTATACACCGACAACTACCAATTATTTGCGCATTGCGACTCATGCTGCTAAACACTAGGAGATAGTACTTCTAAACACCAACTCTTGATTTTTATTTATTTGTTTATTTAAAATTTTTGCGTGTAGGCCATGAAGCTTATAACTTTTGCAAACGTCCTACATAGGTTGAGCAGATTAACATAGATAACACATACAGTAGTGTACATATATTCATATTAATATTCTAATTATATTACATGTTACAACAGAGGGCAAGTAGGTTAGAATTCACTGAGTGAATATAAATATTTATTTACTAAGAAGCCTTTTAACTTCCTGTGGGACAGCTATATTTCACAAGTTTTCAAAGCATGTGGCGGCTTGTTGAACAATATCTGCCCATTAATATAAGGACTATTATCAGCTATTTTTAATTTTGTCCGCGCGGCACCCCCCGTCGGAGGTTCGAGCCCTCCATCGGGGATCTACATCTACATCTACATCCATACTCCGCAAGCCACCTGTCGGTGTGTGGCGGAGGGTACCTTGAGTACCTCTATCGGTTCTCCCTTCTATTCCAGTCTCGTATTGTTCGTGGAAAGAAGGATTGTCGGTATGCTTCTGTGTGGGCCCTAATCTCTCTGATTTTATCCTCATGGTCTCTTCGCGAGATATACGTAGAAGGGGGCAATATACTGCTTGACTCTTTGGTGAAGGTATGTTCTCGAAACTTCAAAAAAAGCCCGTACCGAGCTACTGAGCGTCTCTCCTGCAGAGTCTTCCACTGGAGTTTATCTATCATCTCCGTAACGCTTTCGCGATTACTAAATGATCCTGTAACGAAGCGCGCTGCTCTCCATTGGATCTTCTCAATCTCTTCTATCAACCCTATCTGGTACAGATCCCACACTGCTGAGCAGTATTCAAGCAGTGGGCGAACAAGTGTACTGAAACCTACTTCCTTTGTTTTCGGATTGCATTTCCTTAGGTTTCTTCCAATGAATCTCAGTCTGGCATCTGCTTTACCGACGATCAACTTTATATGATCATTCCATTTTAAATCTCTCGTAATGCGTACTCCCAGATAATTTATGGAATTAACTGCTTCCAGTTGCTGACCTGCTATATTGTAGCTAAATGATAAGGGATCTTTCTTTCTACGTCTTCGCACAACATTACACTTGTCTACATTGAGATTCAATTGCCATTCCCTGCACCATGCGTCAATTCGCTGCAGATCCGCCTGCATTTCAGTACAATTTTCCATTGTTACAACCTCTCGATATACCACAGCATCATCCCCAAAAAGGCTCAGTGTACTTCCGATGTCATTCACAAGGTCATTTATGTATATTGTGAATAGCAACGGTCCTACTACACTCCCCTGCGGCACACCTGAAATCACTCTTACTTCGGAAGACTTCTCTCCGTTGAGAATGACATGCTGCGTTCTGTTATCTAGGAACTCTTCAATCCAATCACACAATTGGTCTGATAGTCCATATGCTCTTACTTTGTTCATTAAACAACTGTGGGAAACTGTATCGAACGCCTTGCGGAAGTCAAGAAACACGGCATCTACCTGTGAACCCGTGTCTATGGCCCTCTGAGTCTCGTGGACGAATAGCGCGAGCTGGGTTTCACACGACCGTCTTTTTCGAAACCCATGCTGATTCCTACAGAGTAGATTTCTAGTCTCCAGAAAAGTCATTATACTTGAACATAATACGTGTTCCAAAATTCTACAACTGATAGAACTATAGTTCTGCACATCTGTTCGACGACCCTTCTTAAAAACGGGGATGACCTGTGCCCTTTTCCAATCCTTTGGAACGCTATGCTCTTCTAGAGACCTAGGGTACACCGCTGCAAGAAGGGGGGAAAGTTCCTTCGCGTACTCTGTGTAAAATCGAACTGGTATCCCATCAGGTCCAGCGGCCTTTCCTCTTTTGAGCGATTTTAATGGTTTCTCTATCCCTCTGTCGTCTATTTCGATATCTACCATTTTTTCATCTGTGCGACAATCTAGAGAAGCAACTACAATGCAGTCTTCCTCTGTGAAACAGCTTTGGAAAAAGACATTTAGTATTTCGGCCTTTAGTCCGTCATCCTCTGTTTCAATACCATTTTGGTCACAGAGTGTCTGGACGTGTTGTTTTGATCCACCTACCGCTTTGACATAAGACCAAAATTTCTTAGGATTTTCTGCCCGGTGTATGTGTGTGTTGTCCATAGTGTAAGTTATTTTAAGTTAGATTAAGTAGTGTGTAGGCTTAGGGACTGATGACCTCAGCAGTTTGGTCCCATAAGACCTTACAACAAATTTCCAATTTTTTTTTAATTTTGTCCTCTGCCTGATGTAGTTATCCTTACTTCTGCTATAATTATGTGTATTACGGCACTTATTGACTTGGCTTTTACTATTTATAAAAAATACAATAAGTTTATACAAGTAAAAGGAATATACTGTTAAATATTTATGTTGGACAAAGATTTCACGACAGGATTCTCTGGACTTCATCCTTGCATTAATCTAATGGCTCTTTTCGGTAATACTAACATTCTTTGCAGGTGCAACTCTGCTGGACAACCCCACAGTTCAACACTATAATTAAGAAATGGATAAACCGTTCCATAGTAAACAATTTTTAGTGTTTGACTTGTGACTATTTTTGCCAGCTGACTTATCAGATACGTGCTACTGCTGATTTTCTCACATACAGAAGTGATGCTGTTTACCCAACGGAGATTTTTGTCCAGCTGGACACCAAGGAATTTAATATTATCTGCTTCTGGTGATGTAATACCACAAATATTGTTTATTCCAGCCTCATAAGAACCATTTGTTTTAAATGTTAGTAGCTGGGATTTACTGATGTTGATGTTTAGACCCCAGAGTAGAAAAAAATGTGGTTACTTCCATCACACGCTTATGAGAAAGGTGTCATCAGCATAGGTTACTAGATATGAATTGAAGGATTGTGTCATCCTAATTACATAAACCACAAGAGAAAGGGACCAGTGATCGATCCCTCTGGTACTCCCTCGATTACTGTATCTCTAGAAGACTAGGATCTCTGCCTCTTCCTATTCCTTTATTTCACAACCACCTACACAGGCAGGCTTTCTCTACTCCCAACCCGGATGAGCACATCTGTATCCGAGTACCGAGAATACAGTCGCAGGTTACTTTATTCATCTGTTTCATTTCACCACCTCGCCTCTAACGCCCATCCACCCTACTCTTGAAACTCTGCAGTCCTTGTGTAGCATCTGCTACATCCAAATTTTGTTTTTTCCTAGCTCAGAGAATAAACTAAACTAACAGTGCCTGATTGCAGCATACACTTTACATTATGTGCTTTCAGTTTATTTAAAAAAAGTTGCCTGTAGGTGGCAGCATTTGTCAGCATATCTTCGAGAAATTAAGGAAATTTCTGTTTCTTTTCAGTAATTTCGACTATAATGCCTTTATAACACGCTGTAATGTGCTGATATACCCTACACTATGGAAAAAGTGATTGTTTTTTATCACAACAAAACAGAAATATACAGGGGTTGGACAAAAGCATGGAAACAGGGAGAGAAATGCGTGACTGAACATATAAGCAGATGGTAGCCAAGCTTCCAGGTTGCGCTATTGTATTGGACCACTACTGGCGCCCGTGGAATGTCCTCAGTATGTGGCAAGAGTCAATCGCGATCACCACAGTGTTATGTGTAGTTGTGAGTGCCTTATGCTAGAGCTAAGTGAATTCAAATGAGAGCAAACTATTGGAGCTGTCAGTGATGCAAATTCCTATAACAGTAAAACGTGGTGCCGAAGCCATGAAACCTGGACTATAGAGCAATGGAAGAAACTTGTTTGGTCGTATGAATCTTCTTTCACACTTTTTCCGTCTTCTGGATGAATTTATGCGCCAAGAGTGAAACTTGTGGAGGGGATTGATATAATTTTGGGCAGCCACATCGTGGTACGTATTTCCAAGGACACATGGCCACTCTGCTAGGTCACATTACTTTCAACGATTATGTGACCGTTTTGACAGATCAGGTCCATCCCCAGGGGTGGTGCTGTGTTTCAAGACGACAAGATTCCTGTTCACACAGCTTGCATCGCTTAGGACCGATTTTGTGAGCGTGAGGATGAGTTGTTCCATCTCCTCTACACACTACTGCCATCAGATCTCAATATTATTGAGCGTATGTGGTCCACTTTAGAGAGACTGGTACGTGACCGCTACTCACCTCCATCATCGTAACCTAAAACTGCCACTATTTCGCAGGAATAATGGTATAAGATTTCCTTGAAAACCATACAGGACCTAGATTTAACAAATCTGGGGCAACTGGAAACTGGTTTGAGTGTCAATGGGTTTCCTACGCTGGGTTAAAAATGGTCATGTGGTGTTTTCATTTATTTGTCCACCCCCCCCCCCCCCCCACACACACACACACCTTTTTTCGATGTATCAAAAGGACTACATTCGGCAACGACCTACACTCTCACATTTCCAGTGATATTATTTTCATAATTTTTTATGTGTTTAATATTGAGTTTTCTGAGTGTTACACACATTTCAGCTATCTTTAATACAAATATTATTCACTCAGAATGTGTACTACCATTTTCGTGGATAATACTATTTTGTTTAAATTTAGTGTTTAACCTTATTTTGTCCCTGAACAATACATTGACAACCAACTTTTCGTTTACAAAATGAAAAACTCAGGAATGAAAAGTATTATGTCTCTATGCTAGTGTTGTCAAATATGTGGAGTCTACGAATCCAACGTGCTCGGTTTGTTAGACAAACAGTACAGAAAAATCCTATTAATGAGTTTTATTAAAAAATGGAAATATACAATACTTACCTTCGCAATTACACAAATGTGTCGCTAGCGAAGGGCTACATACAAAATAATCAAGCTTCTTCTGTGTAAACAATTCCTAGTTTGAGCTACACTACTGGCCATTAAAATTGCTACGCCAAGAAGAAATCCAGATGATAAACGGGTATTCATTGGACAAATATATTATACTAGAACTGACATATGATTACATTTTCACGCAATTTGGGTGCATAGTTCCTGAGAAATCAGTATCCAGAACAACCACCTCTGGCCGTAATAACGGCCTTGATACGCCTGGGCATTGAGTCAAACAGGACTTGAATAGTGTGTACAGGTACAGTTGCCCATGCAGCTTCAACACGATACCACAGTTCATCAAGAGTAGTGACTGGCGTATTGTGACGAGCCAGTTGCTCGACCACCATTGACCAGACGTTTTCAATTGGTGAGAGATCTGGAGAATGCGTTGGCCAGCGTAGCAGTCGAACATTTTCTGTATCCAGAAAGGACCGTGCAGGACCTGCAACATGCGGCCGTGCAATATCCTGCTGAAATGTAGGGTTTCGCAGGGATCGAATGAAGGGTAGAGCCACGGGTCGTAACACATCTGAAATGTAACGTCCACTGTTCAAACTGCCGTCAGTGCAACCAAGGGGTGACTGAGACGTGTAACCAATGGCACCCCATACCATCACGCCGGGTGATACGCCAGTATGGCGATGACGAATACAAGCTTCGAATGTGCGTTCAACGCGATGTCGCCAAACACGGATACGATAAACCGCAATCGCGATACGCTACAATCCGACCTTTATCACAGTAGGAAACGTGATGGTACGCATTTCTCCTCCTTACACGAGGCATCACAACAACGTTTCACCAGGCAACGCCGGTCAACTGCTGTTTGTGTATGAGAAATCGGTTGGAAACCTTCCTCATGTCAGCACGTTGTAGGTGTCGCCATCGGCGCCAACCTTGTGTGAATGCTCTGAAAAGCTAATCATCTGCATATCACAGCATCTTCTTGCTGTCGGTTAAATTTCGAGTCTGTAGCACGTCATCTTCGTGGTGTAGCAATTTTAATGGCCAGTAGTGTACGTAGAGTGTACAAGTGAAGTAATGAGTGTTACGCTTCTATCCAAGTCGCTGATCTTGAAGCTACTATCAACTAGGCCGCGACCAGTAGAGCGCGGCGGTTATGTCCTTCACACAGCGGCCGCTGCTGTCGCGTTGTTCTCCTGGAGGGGGGTCCGGTCAGTGTGCGATTGGCTGACTTCTTCTCACAGCCATCTCTTCTCTCTCGTTCCTGACTGGAGAAACGGCACTTGACTTTACGCCGTAACAAAAAGGATAAACAATAATTCATCTTAGTTATTTTGACTTTTACTATTTATTATACAGTTTTGTTAATATGTTGATGACTTTGAAGATCGTTCCTCAATGAGAACTGGTTGTCGATAGATAAATGCACATTATACCAGTGTTTGGTGGTTTCGTGCTGCTGTCTTTATCTACATATTGAAGCTACACACCGCTGATTGCAAATTAATTGGGGCATCGTGTGGTAATTGGTTTCTGGCAACAGCGGCAATATTTTAGCTATGTCGGACAAATCCAGGCGGCTAATTAAGCCATCTGGACACAGCTGCAATATTTAAACAGTATGTATAGGATGAGCCATTTTGTCTTGGCTGCTGTAGGGCTGTGCTACGGTACTGTAGCGCGGGATTTCATTGTTTACCAGAGCTGTAGACTGCAAACAGATTGAATGTTAATTATGTAATTTGATTTAATTATAGTTGGTAATTAAAACTTTATGACTACCCTTCGTGATTACTACTTTGTGTTTTAATGTGTACCAGTATGCGCTGAAAAGGCATAAACATAAATTTTGGTGCAGTTTTCATCACTTACTCGAAATGTTGACTCTTTATTTCCCATGATATTTTGTTTTTCAGGTAGCCGGCACCATAGCGACGTACGAAGTGGTGCTCTTGCAGCTGAACGACGTGAACGCCTTCAGCAGGACGGAACAGCAGTCCCTCAATTCGACAGAACCCGTTTGCTCGTAACCATTGCTCGCATCGAGAACATTTTGTCAGCTGCTGATGATTGCATTCAAGTACTCAGCAATCGTATTTTCATCTAAAACAAAGCAGCCTTTCCTACAGAGGACACAATTTACTAACCGGCAAATGTCCTACTCGCGTGTGACGCCTGATGATTTATGAACGAAGTGTATGAGACACATGTTTGCTTCTTGCTCGACGAAGAAAAAGTGAAGAATGTTGGTTAAGGGTACTGAATGTGAGACTTAGCGGCCTTGTCGACGACAGGACAAATACGGCTAAATACTAAATCTTTCCAGAATGCAGTTAGCCTACTTCCCCCTGGCATGACATGCGGTCGTGATCACATGGCGAAACCGTGGCAAATCTCGCTGTAGGGGCAGTTATAAACGACTTCCAACATCTAAGGAGCGTTGCAGAGGACGTAAGGTGGAGATTTTATTCCACTTCCCAAGAAACTAGCCGTTAGGGTGACTCTTTGTTTTCCAAGTTTGACTTTTTCTTTGCTTTGAGCTACTCCCCAGTTTAATTCGAGTCCATTCCACACAAAAATGAGTTTTACACAATTCGGACTCAACGGTAGAAAAGGAAATGATGCCTCAGCTCTCATATTTGGAAACAAAGAAAACTAAAAAACGCATAAAAATCTCTGTAAAAATCTTTTGACTCAAGAACTATTCTTCAGAAGTAGCTAACTAGCCAACAACATTACTACCTACCGTTTAAGTATTAATATTATTCTGCTAACTTTAACAATAGTATCGCTAAAGCTACTCTTTACAGCTTTTTTAAACAAATACTAGTAAACCCACGATTCCTTAAGGCCCGCTTTACACAGTACGTGCTACACGAACAAGAAAGTTGTTATCTACTGCAGCGCTCCACGCGACAGACAGTCCAACTACAAAAAAGCGTTTACACGGTACGTGCTTGTCTAGCCGTCTGGTAAAGTGTCTACTGTATTTTTTTTTTTTTTTTTTTTTTTTTTTTTTTTTTTTTTTTTTTTTTTTTTTTTTGTCATTTCCAGCAAGTGAACCGACGGCTTAGATTCACTTTTCTGACTGTCAATGATATTTAAGTGTATTTTAGACGGAAGCTGTGACGCAGTATTTAGTTGTTTTCGTGCAGTTTATGTGAAATTAAGTCAGTTACATGTGTAAACGACCTCACTATAAAAGCAGGTAATCATGAACACACCAATAGAAATGTTGCGTTTCTGTCGTCTATGTTAATTTACTATGTTAACTCACTCTTTTTCTTTCGTGAGAATACACATTAGGGCTCATGTGCGGGTAAACAACAACATATTTTTCAGAGCAGTTTCAGATAGATCCGGATCACAGATTTACATTCACTTCCTCATACAAGCGTCTTATCGTCTAAATTCCAGCGAATGCTTGTAGCAGATGTTCCACCCGTTAACAATTCAGGAGATGAACAGACTACAACGTTTCGTTGAGCAGGAGACACAATTTACAAAAACTTAGCGCTATTTGTAAGTTGTGGTCCACCTGCCGGTCGTCTACTCATGCGCGAAGCACTTTCATACGTATGAGAATAGGATCCATCTTACTCCATCACGCAGCAGCGGCCGATGGAACCGGGTTGTCATGGATAATCTTGCTAGCTCACACGTCCTATGTAGAACGGGCTTAAGAGATCGAATTGTCATGTATAAAACGCTTCAAACTTCTGGTTACTTTATAAATGTGTTAAATACTTCACGTTAAGCATCTAATAAGGGAACCTCCCCATCGCACCCTCCTCAGATTTAGTTATAAGTTGGCACAGTGGATAGGCCTTGAAAAACTGAACACAGATCAATCGAGAAAACAGGAAGAAATTGTGTGGAACTATGAAAAAATAAGCAAAATATACAAACTGAGTAGTCCATGCGCAAGATAGGCAACATCAAGGATAGTGTAAGCTCAGGAGCGCCGTGGTCCCGTGGTTAGCGTGAGCAGCTGTGGAACGAGAAGTTCTTGGTTCACGTCTTGCCTCGAGTGAAAAGTTCTATTTTTTTTATTTTCAGACAATTATCAAAGTTCAGGCACTCACACATAATCAACTTCTCTCTCCAAAATTCCAGGACATGTTCAGATTTGCCGGATTTGACGGTCTACACACGGAAAAATTTGAAAACTTTAAAAACATATGTTTTGACAGAGCACAGGGAAAACTGTGCGACTGTGAAACTGTTGCATTCATTTGTTGCAGTTTATGTAACTCTTATGTTTTCATCACTTTTTTGGGAGTGATTGTCACAGCCACAAGAAAACCTAAATCGGGCAAGGTAGAAGAATCTTTTTACCCATTCGCCAAGTGTACAAGTTAGGTGGGTCGACAACATATTCCTGTCATGTGACGCACATGCCGTCACCAGTGTCGTATAGAATATATCAGACGTGTTTTCCTGTGAAGGAATCGGTTGACCTATGACCTTGCGATCAAATGTTTTCTTTTCCCAGTGGAGAGGCACGTCCTTTCGTCTACTGATCGCACGGTTTTGCGGTGCGGTCGCAAAACACAGACACTAAACTTGTTACAGTAAACAGAGACGTCAGTGAACGAACGGACATATCATAACTTTGCCAAAACAAATAAAGTAAACTTTTCACTCGAGGGGAGACTTGAACCACGTACCTCTCGTTCCGCAGCTGTTCTCGCTAACCACGGGACCACGGCGCTCCCGAACTCGCCTTATCCTTAATTGCCTATGTTGCGCATGGACTACTCAGTTTGTATATTTTGCTTATTTTTTTGCTTCATAGTTCCAGACAATTTCTTCCTGTTTTCTCGATTAATCTGTGTTCAGTTTTTCAAGGCCTATCCACTGTGCCAACTTATAACTAAATCTGAGGGGGTGTAATGGGGAGGTTCCCTTGTAAGAGAGATCTAGTTTAGAAAAGGTTTGTAACTGAGTTTCAAGTTTGTTGGAAATCGCTAAGTACTCTCACTATCAAACATGGAATGAATATATTATGTGTAATTTGCGCTCCGTTTTAAGCAGAAGCTAGTTTTTCGCGCTTCTCAGTATTTATGACGTCATATCACCTGAACTATGACATACTTTTGCAGGTACATTCACTGGCATATGTGGATAGTGTCTGCACAATGTGTTGCGAATAGAGTTGGGAGTAAATGAATAATAAATTAAAACGACATGCAAGAGATTATAAAGTTTTACTACGTAAACAGTGAAAATGTAGTTCGCAATAAACTTTTTTACCTTTCATTATTTTGTGGGAGGTGTTGGCGAGATAAAGTTTCATAAAGCTGCGAAGTCTTTCGCGACGTATTTCTTGAATAAAAATCTCTCGGTGTACATGCCGCGTCAATTCAGGATAAAACTCCAAGCTTTCGACCACTACCTCCATGGTCGTCGTCAGGGCTAAAACTGATTGTCGTGAACTAGCGAGGCTCCCACTTTTATATCCAAAGGACGGCTTCTGATTGACTGGAATACGTCATAGCAACAGCGATATGGCGCGTAGTGAAGTGGTGCCCTCTACTTCCATAGATGTAGTTTCTATCCCGGATGGACGTCTGGGCCATTCTGCATACAGGAAGCCAACCCATACAGACTTATATCTGCATAGCCACAGCTTCCATCATCCGTCTCAGAAGAGAGCTATGCTGAATACTTTAGTACACAGAGCCAGGACTATTTCCGACAAGGACCACCTCGGTCCCGAGATTAACCATTTGGCCACTTTTTTCAAGAGGAATGGTTATTCTGCCGGTGAAATTAAATCAGTATGGTCCAAGAAAGTAAGACACGATGCCGGCCATATACAAGAAGAGGATCAACACATAGCGCGGCTTCCTTTTTGCGGTGCTACAACGAGCAAGATAGCCAGAGTCCTGAAGAGGCAAGGAATAAAACCAGTTTTCCGACCACCTAGGAAAATTAAGGAAATGTTGAGATCAGTCAAAGATAGTCTCGGCTTAAGAGTACCGGGAATTTATACTATTCCTTGCGAATGCGGCAAGAATTACGTGAGCCAGTCTGTAAGAACCGTTGCCGACCGCTGCATCGAGCACCAGCGCCACCTGAAATACAGGTATTTGGAAAAATCAGCGGCGGCTGAACATAGCCTGCTTAACAAGCATACGATTTTATTTGAAGAAACCAGAGTAATAGCCCACGCATCGAATTACTGGGACTCTGTGATCCGGGAAGCAGTCGAAATTAGACTTAGCTATAATAACTTTTAACAGAGACAACGGGTATGCACTTAGCAACACTTGGAAGAGTGCACTTGATAAAGAAAAATCGCAGAGAAAAACTTCCCGCACTTTACCTCCTGATTCAAGGGATGGCGCTGCAAGCAACGTGGGATAGAAACTACATCTATGGAAGTAGAGGGCACCACTTCACTACGCGCCATATCGCTGTTGCTATGACGTATTCCAGCCAATCAGAAGCCGTCCTTTGCATATAAAAGTGGGAGCCTCGCTAGTTCACGAGCTGCTCCCTCCTTCCTGTAATACCTGCAATGACCCCCATCCCACCTACTCCCACAAGTGTAAAGCTAAACCCCCTCCAGCCACTCCCGAGCTTACAGTCCCAGTTCATCCCATCGATCCCCCTGTCCATCCCAACAATTCCCTCCGTCCACCCCCCATGGCCGAGGACATCATCCGGTTCCTTACCGTTGTACTCCAAAACATCCACCCTTTTCAGCGCCCCCACACCTTCCAACAAATCTCCCTTGCTGCTCGCTCCGTTTTCCACCTGAACACCTTCGACACCTACTCCCACTTCACCTTCACCCGCCTCGACACCCTAGTTTAAGTCTCTTCCCTTCCCTCTCTTCCCCCCCTCCTTCCCGCCATGGCGCGGCACGAGTATCACATCCTCTTCCAGAACATTCGCTCCTTCCACTCCAACAAATACCTCCTCATGCACACCTTCTCCCACCACCAGGTCGACACCTTCCTCTTGAACGAAACCTTTCTCCAGCCCCACCATTCTATCCGCACCTCTCCCTATATCCTCCACCGCACTGATGCTCCTGGTCCTTGTGCGCAGGGTGGAGTCGCGATTGGCCATCTTAAGCATATCCCTGTCCGGCCACAACCTCTCCTCAATGACCCCACTGAACACCTTATCCTTAGCGTCTTCTTCCCCTCCCTCACCATTACCTGTGCCACCATCTATGTCCGCTCCACTGCTCCTCTTCCTTATGACTTCATCTCACACATTGACCACACCTTCTCCACCTATGTGATTGCCGCCGACCTCAACATCCATAGCCACACTCCTGCTGCCCTTCAGCAGTGGTATCAGTTTCTCTCCACCATCCAAGGTGACCTTGTTCCCCTTCCCCAGCACACCTGACCCGAAAGTGACACCACCCCCGATGTTGTCATTGCCTCTGCCAACTTCCTTGGGCGTATCGCTGTCGCCGTCCTTGACCCCACAGGTAGCGATCACCTCCCTGTCCTTCTCACCATAACGTCTGCTCACCGCCCCCCTCCGGCTCCGCACCCTGCACCCCCTCCCTAGGTCATCCATGACTATCACTGTGCCAACTGGGATGCCTACTGGGACTCCATCTCCACCCAGGTCGAAAGCCACCCTCTTACCTATCGCCAACCTGACGACATCATCCACGCTTCGTCCTTCCTTCAGAAGGTAATTACTGACGCCGTGTAGGCCCATGTTCCTACTAAAACCATCCACCCACACCGTCCCACTCTCCCTCTGTGGGCTGTCCTCCTCCTCCGTGAATCCCGCCGCCTCTATCGCTCCTTCCTGCGCACTCGTGACAGGGATACACTCCAACGCCACCGGCAAATAAAGCGACACGTACGGAACCTTATTACAGCAATGAAACGTCGAGACTGGCGCCAGACCTGCACACGACTCAACGCCACCCTCCCTATCAACTCCTCCAAGTACTGGTCTGCCTTCCATCGCCTTACTGGTTCCCTTTCCACTCCCCACTACCCCCTTCTCCATAACGATCGCCCCCTTCCTGACAACCTCAGTAAGGCCCACCACTTCGCTTCCCACCTTTCCGAGGTCTTCTCCATCCCGAATAATCCCCACTTTGATCATTCTCTTTTCCCCACCGTCATGGAACGTGCTGATACCTCGGTCGCTCCACTTGCTCCTAGCCTCCAGTACTTGGGGCAGTTGCCCCCCTCTGACATAAACACTCCCATCACAGCACAAGACATTAAACTTATCCTCCGGTCCAAACGCAACACGGCCCCTGGTCACGACTGTGTCACCTACCGTCACCTTCGAGAAAGCCCCTGTTCCTTCCTGACTGTCCTCGCCCATCTCTATAATGTCATCCTCTCTACTGGCTTCTACCCTGACCTTTGGAAGACCTCCCGCATCCTCTTATTCCTCAAACCCAACAAACCCCCTTCTGCCTTCTCTTCCTATCGTCCCAACTGCCTCACCTTCGTCTTCAGTAAGGTCCTTGAATCCATCCTCTCCCATCATATCCATCAGCACGTTGCTCAACACCACCTCCTCCCCCTTACCCAGTGTGGCTTCTGACCCTCCTTCTCTGCTGAAGACCATCTCCTCAACCTTGTTCACCTTCTGTCCCTCCAGCTCAACTCCCGTCACTCTGCCATTTTTGTTTTCCTTGACCTCCAAAATGCCTATGACCGTGTATGGCATCCCGGTCTCCTCTTTAAACTCCAAACCTATGCCCTGCCTATCAATTTTGTCTGTCTGGTCACTTCCTTCCTCTTGCACCGTCCTTCCTATGTCACCCTCCACAACACCAACTCCCGTATCTTTTATCCCACGGCTGGCGTCCCCCAGGACTCTGTCCTCTACCCTCTCCTTTATCTCTTGTATACAGCTGATATGCCCAAGCCACCCCCACCAGTCCACCTTCTCCAATATGCTGATGACACCGCTTTCCTGGCTCTCTATCCTACCCTTCAACGGTTTCAACGTACCCTCCAAACCCACCTTACCCAGTTCACCACTTGGTGTAACCAGTGGTTCCTCCATCTCAACCCCTCCAAAACCCAGGCAATCATCATAGGCCGCACCACTCGCTCCTTTCGCCTCCATGATTTCTACCTCACCCTTTATGGTCGTCCCGTCCAGCTCACCCCCACCCTGAAATACCTTGGCCTCACCCTCGACCGACACCTCATCTGGACCCCTCATCTCCAGACCGTCCAGCAGAAAGCCCATTCCCGCCTCCGCCTTCTGAAACTCCTGTCTGGCCGGACATGGGTATTGCATCCTTCTACCATTCTCCACACCTACAAATCCCTCATCCGTCCTATCCTCTGTTACGCCACCCGCTTTTACAAGGCCCTCCAAATCCTTGAACGCCATGCGCTCTGCCTTGCCTTCCGTATCCGCCTTCCTTCCCCCACACGGCTCCTGTATGAACTGATCCCCTTCCCCCACCTCCTTATGTTCCCCCAACATCTCCGCATCCTTTACATTGTCCGCAGGCTTGATCCCCCCCACCCTCTGGTTTCCTTCTTCCTCTCCACCCCCCGCCCATTGCCGCGCCTCTATCGCTGTATCCCTCCCTCTCTCCACCTCCACACCCTCCATCTCCTTCATCAGGGCAATTCCAATGGCTCCCCCTCCCGGATGACGAACTTCGCCGTGACATCTACCCTTCCTTCCAACTATAACCTGGCCTTGTTCCCCCCCCCCCTCCCAAGGACCCCCTTTTCTCCTCTTCCCTCCTTCTCCCAGAGCGGGTTTTCCTTCTTCCTCCCCCCTCCCCTGAGACCCTGCACCCCATACTTGCCTCTTTCCTTCCCACATCCCTCCGTACCTGGCCTTCTTCAGCACACCCCTTGCTCATCTCCCCCATCTCTTCCCCTCCCTCCTTTCTTCCAGTCTCCCTCATCTCCTTGAGCCTGGCAGATCCTCTGTTTTGATCATCGTCAGTGTGCCACATCAGTGTTGTGTTTAGTGCTGTTTCCCCTGTGTGTCAAGATGTGTGATTTTAATTGTGTACTGCCTTGAGGTTCGCCGTCAGTGTTGTAGGCAGCAACAAGGCCGCAATTCTGCACTTGCCTCCACAAGCGCTGATTGAAATGGTAGTTGCAGCCATTAATATTTGCATCAGGAAACAAATGTGTTACTGATTGGGTGATTGCAGCTTCAAAATCCATCATGATAGCTGTAGGATTCAATCCAGGTTCGTTGCTCTCCACAGCTGTGAAAAAGCGATCGTACGTTTCTCGCTTTTTATTGAGTAGCAAGGCGTACACGGTTGGAACTGTGTTTGTTTCCTCCTCAGAACTAGAAATATCGGCATGAACAATAAATAACTGTCCAAACAGCTTGCTGGAGTTTTTGAACGTTCCAGTGACAAAGAACGAATGGCAGTCTGTTAAACAGGATTTTCCCCTTTCTCTGGCGAACACCAATATCCTATCATTTGGTCCTCTGTCGTCATCTGCAAGTAAAAATGTGCTCCCATCATTCATTAGCAAATGATGTTCTTGCAGAAATATTCCTGCAGCATCGGTCGGATCTTGCGTAGATCCCATGCTTTTTGCCTGATGCGTTGCAGCGATCGTTTTGCACTCCTGTGTGACGGTAGTGATGTGACGATGCAGTACTGAACTGCGGTGTGCTACCTGTTTGGTGTCCCTGCAGACCGCCCACTACCTGTTCGGCCGGGTCTCCTCACAACTGTCGCTCCTCACAAGTGTCCCAACCCCTGATGTTCTGCTGTTTGTATTATCGAGTTCCCGGCTTCTTGTGGTAAGACTGATCTTTCCTTCTGCATTGTACCCCCCCCCCCTCCCCCTTAAAGAGAACGTGGTGGTTTAAACTGTGGCCGTTGATATTCGAAGCTGCCTCATGCAGACTAGGCTCTCGGTTGCTAGTATGTGCCAGCTGTTTGGTATTTATTTTGCTGCCCGCAAGGTTGGACCGGCGAGGTTGCCTCCTGGTAGAGCGACGCTCACTGTTTGACAGTTTGAATCTGCCTGTGGTCACGTGTGTGTGTTCGCCGTTAAATGGTAGATTGTCAACTTGATCTACAAGTTTGCATCTTGCGGATTCGTGTCGTAGCTTTCTTGTAGTGTTCCCCGATTTTTCCTGTTGTTGTAAACGTGCACCGTTGAATGACAATTGGTTTAACGGCAAGCAACAAGAGGAGGCTTTCGACAGAGCGACGTTGAGTGTTCAATGAGCGTACAGTTGAAATTACTGTTATAACCTGCTCTGCTCTGTGATTATTAAAAACTTGGCAAGATTACTACCTTTCGACAGAGCGCCATTGATATTTCTTGTTGTTATTAACGCGCGCCGTTGAATCACAATTTGTTTAACCTCAAGCCACAAGAAGAGCCTTCCGACAGAGCGCCGTTGAGTGCTCAATCAGTGTACAGTTGAAAATACTGTTATTAGCAAATGTTTTACAGCCACTAACAGTTGTACTCTGGGCTTGTGACTTGGATATATATATATATATATATATATATATATATATATATATATATTGCTGTTTAAGCCCCTTTTATGTGTGTCTATGTTGGGTCGCAGCAGGTCTGGCGACTGTTCTTTGTAACTTCCCTTATGATATAGTGGAAAAAATTTCCTTTTCTTTTGTTGGCAGATAATGTCTCTTCTCTGCTTTAAAAACTTCCATTATCTGTTTGTTTTTGGTCTATTCAGATCATTAAGGCTGCCACATCAGCTTGTGGTTATCACGTTACGCTGATCAGTAACAACACACTTTAAATATCGTTAATGTATTTATTACATACGAAGCAAGAAGAACAAAGCATGGCAGTACACAAGTCACGCGCTGAGAGAGACATAGAACAAAAGCAGTTCAAAGAGGTCAGAGTCAAAGATAGGGCGCTCCGCGCCAGAGACGCCAGCCTTCCCCCCCCTCCCCCACCCCCAAGGAGTGCAGAGGACGGCGAAGAACGAAGGAAAGCTTCATCACTCGAAATTGTAATCTTTGTGCCAGTGAGGTGGATGTAGGCGGCGGCCAGCGCGAGACGTAGGCACATCGGAAACTGCGCTGCAAGAGTCCCGTGTGGCCAACTACTGCACTTGCGAAGAGGTGTCGGTCGAGGGCAGATCAGCAGCATCGGGAGGTGGGGCGGCAGCGATGGAAGGCAGATTGGAAGCGCCAGAGGGCAGGTCGGAGAGTGACCGTGCTGGTTTCAGGCGATTAACAGACACAGTCTCTGATCGTCCATGTAGATGAATTACGAATGGTTTCACACCTGGACATAACACCCAGTGAGACCCTGAATAAGGTGGTTGCAAGCAAGGCCACTCGCACTGAGTTGTCACGCAGTATCACAAATTCACAAGATGCAAGGTCCTTGTGGATGAACATTGGCAGGGTGGAATGAGTGCGAGGTGGGGGGCGGGGGGGGGGGGGGGGTGCTGAGGCATTGAGGCATACGACATGCACACAAACCCATTCAACCAGAGCCAGAAGGTACACAGTATCGACCAATGGTGAGGCCTCCACGAACTCTGCTGGAAGGAGGAGGGGCCCACATAAAGAAGACTCAAATGCATCACTCACTGAGATTCTAAATCTACATCTACATTTATACTCCGCAAGCCACCCAACGGTGTGTGGCGGAGGGCACTTTACGTGCCACTGTCATTACCTCCCTTTCCTGTTCCAGTCGCGTATGGTTCACGGGAAGAACGAATGTCTGAAAGCCTCCGTGCACGCTCTAATCTCTCTAATTTTACATTCGTGATCTCCTCGGGAGGTATAAGTAGGGGGAAGCAATATATTCGATACCTCATCCAGAACCTGGCGAGCAAGCTACACCGCGATGCAGAGCGCCTCTCTTGCAGAGTCTGCCACTTGAGTTTGTTAAACATCTCCGTAACGCTATCATGGTTACCAAATAACCCTGTGACGAAATGCGCTGTTCTTCTTTGGATCTTCTCCATCTCCTCCGTCAACCCGATCTGGTACGGATCCCACACTGATGAGCAATACTCAAGTATAGGTCGAACGAGTGTTTTGAAAGCCACCTCGTTTGTTGATGGACTACATTTTCTAAGGACTCTCCCAATGAATCTCAACCTGGTACCCGCATTACCAACAATTAATTTTATATGATCATTCCATTTCAAATCGTTCTGCATGCATACTCCCAGATATTTTACGGAAGTAACTGCTACCAGTGTCTGTTCCGCTATCATATAATCATACAATAAAGGATCCTTCTTTCTATGTATTCGCAATACATTACATTTGTCTATGTTAAGGGTCAGTTGCCACTCCCTGCACCAAGTGCCTATCCGCTGCAGATCTTCCTGCATTTTGCTACAATTTTCTAATGCTGCAACTTCTCTGTATACTACAGCATCATCCGCGAAAACGCTAATGGAACTTCCGACACTATCTACTAGGTAATTTATATATATTGTGAAAAGCAATGGTCCCATAACACTCCAGTGAGCGATGCGTCCGAGTCTTCTTTATGTGCCGAGCGGATGTCCAGCAGGACCCAAGAGAAGGCCACGGCCATGGCACACAAGTGTCGCCTTGAGGGTGCGGTGCCACCATTTGACCGGGCCGTTCGCCTGTGTGTGGTAGGCCGTGTTGTGGAATTAAGCAACACCACAGAGTACGCACAGCCATACATAAAGGACAGACTCGAACTGTCGTCCCTGGTCACCTGGTCAGTTGTGAGGCAAAGAGGACAACCGAATCACACGACCCACATGGATACAAAAGAACAAGTGATGGTATTGGTCATGATGTCAAGAGGGACAGCCTTGACCCAGTGGTTCACGCGGTCGACGATTGATAAAATGTATCTGTACCTCGCAGAAGGGGGCCAACAATGTTGATGTGGACGCGCCAAAGGCGTCCTCTTGGAACGTCAAACTTGCCTAACGGAGGGTGAATGTGCCTGCTGATCTTCCTATGCTGGCAAGGTACACACGCTCAGGTCCAAGTGCGGCAGTTGTGCTTCGTGCCAGGCCAAACAAAGAGCTCAGTAACTGGCCCCGTTGTGGCCCACGTTCCCAGGTGGCCCAAGCCATGCAAAGCTGTAAAGACCCCATGTCGAACAGCGGTAGGGACCATGGGGTGGGGAATTTCCATAGAGATGTCACAAAGGACTGGGGTCATCGACCCCTGTAGGATGTGGGGTTGGATAGAGAGCGATGATTTGTCTGAAATTAATCACTGTATATCGTCGTCTTCAGCCTGAAGTCGGGCGAGCTCTTCCAAGTTCAACAGTGCAGTTAGCATGCAGATGCAGGATAGGTAGTCTGCCACAACATTTTCTGCACTGCGGATGTAGCATGCATCAGAAGAGTGCTGACAGATGTAGCCAACATGACGTAAACGCCTCGGCGGAAGGTCCTTAGCTGGATTACGAATATTGTTCATGAGAGGCTTATGGTCTAAGAGATCATGAAAGGTCGGCCCTTGAGATCCTACGGAAGTGTTTAATCACCTCATACACAGCAAGAAGCTCACGATCAAAAAGCGACCACTTACACTGGCTCTTAGTCAGTTTCTTGGAAAAGAAGCAGAGAGGTTGGGTTGAGGCGGTGGTGTGCTGTAGTAAAACAGCGCCAATAGCTGAGCCACTGGCACCAGTTGTGATTGAAACATAGGCCTCAGGGTCACGGTGGACGAGTGTAACGGCTTTGGCGAGGGCAGTTTTAAGATTACCAAATGCATTGAGCATTGGTTTGGTCCAGTCCAACTTCCATTTCCCCTCGTGTTTTTGCCGGAGAGGGCGTTGGTGAGGGCCAATTGGATGGAAGCAGCCTGAGGAACATGGCGGCGATAAAAGTTTGCCATACCCAGAAAACGACAGAGCTAAGCATAATCTTCGGGAAGAGGAAGATCAAGTATGGTTTCGACACGAGAACTCGTCAGTTGGAGGCCATCGGCAGAGACAGTATGGCCTAGGAAGGTAACAGATGTGGAACAGAGTTGAGATTTATCATGGCTGATCACCACGCCATTGGCAGCGAGGGCCGAATGGACTGCATCGAGGTGTACTTGATGTTTCTCAGCAGTGGAGGAAAGGATCAGTATTTCATCTAAGTAAGCATAAGCAAATGGTAAAGGTAACAAAATGGAATCAATGAACCGCTGCCATGTCTGCACAGCATTTTTCAATACAGTATTGAAATAGGCTGAAGGGAGTGATGATGGCCGTCTTTGGAATTGTTTTGAATCACGTTCACACTTTTACTTATAAAATACTTTATTAAAATATACATATGTTCACTTTACAAAAGACACACGAAGTCTATCTATTGCGCCTCATCACTCACGCATATATACACAAACGTAGCTGTCACCACAATCGATACTTCTCGAACATACTCGATATAACTTATTCTAGAATGATGTTCTGGAACTTTCTCATATCCGATATAAATGTATTACATAATTCCAACACACCTCCTTACATTTATATCGCGATGTTTAACATATTCCTAATTTTAATGAATTTTTCTTTACATAACGACTTTGTGAATATATCTGCAACATTTTCATTTGAATCTACTTTAACAATATCAATGAGTCCCTGTAAATAATACTCATTCACAAAATGGTAATGCACTGCTATGTATTTTGAATTCTTTGTAAAATTACCAAACTTCGCTATATTTAATGCTCCTGAATTATCTTCATATATGACAATAGGTTTTTCAAATTTAACATTAAAAATGTCTAAAATATCATGTACAAGTTTCACCTCGCTTACAGCTTCAGACAATGCTACATATTCTGCGAAAGTTGAAGCCTTTGTAACACTCGTTTGTTTTCTTGACTTCCAAAATACAACATTACCAAATAATCTAATTACATAGCCAGAAGTTGACTTTCTATCCACACTATCACCTGCCCAATCTGAATCCACAAAACAATCTAATATCTCAGCACTTTCATTCCTACAATAGTTTAATTTCAAATCTTTAGTTAAATATAAATATTTCAAAATTCTCAAAGCATATTTAAAATGAGTACTACTGTAACAACTTTGGAATCTGCTCAAGTAATTCACACTATAGCTAATGTCTGGTCTAGTACCCGAACTTACGTACAAGAGTGCACCTATCAAGTTTCTATATCTAACGTCATTACGATCTTCATACGCTGGTTCTAACTTTAAATTTACTTCCATTGGAGTTTTGTACAAGATCGAATCTTCAATTTTATATTTCGCAGATAACGAATAAATATATTTTTCTTGACTCAAACTCATAACTCTTGTTTCACAATCATAATTAATATCGATGCCAAGATATCTTTTTACCTCACCTAAATCTTTCATATTAAATCGTTTTGACAATAAGTTCTTAATCTTAACAATTTTTTCTTTTCTCACACAGCAAATGAGCAAATCGTCGACAAAAATAATCAAATAAATCAAGACATCTCCATCTCGCAATACATAAAGACAATAATCATATTTACTCCTTTTAAAACCTAAACTTCTTAAAAACTCGTCAAGACAATTGTACCAAGCTCGTGAGCTTTCTCGCAAACCATACAATGCTTTATACAATTTACAGACTCTATCCGTACCATCATCATATCCTCTTGGCTGCTTTACATAAACTTCAGATAAAACTTTACAATTTAGAAATGCAGTCTCCACGTCCATTTGTTCTATAACCAAACCTTCTTGACAACAGTATGACAACAAAATCTTTAATGTTTGCATATTGGTTACTGGAGAATAAATATCCTCAACGACTTCTTTTTGTTGAAACCCCCTGACAACTAATCTTGCTTTGTAAACACTTTCTGATTTCTTTGTGAAAACCCACTTTACATCAATGGCTTCTTTATCAACTGGTTTATCTACTAATTCCCATGTTTTGTTTTTGTTCAAACAATCAATTTCCTTATTCATCGCTTTTTCCCAATAATTTGATTCGGCGCTGTTAATCGCCTCCTCAAAGCTTTCCGGACTATTTGCACTGCAAAAGTTTACATAAATAAAATTGCTGTAAACATAATCATTTAGTATTTTTGGTTTTCTTTCTCTAGATGATCTCCTCAACTCAAGTACTTTCTCTGGTTCATGATTATCAGAAAGCTTTTCATTTTTCTCAATTTCCTTCTGTTTTTCTATACTTTCGTGTTCAGAATCACTAGAATATTCACTTACTGAATCATAATCTTTAAACCCAATACATTTAACACCACTTTCAACAATGTCCACATGTCGAGCAACAACTATCTTATTATTTATTAGCACTCTGTAGCCTACTTCACAATAACCCATTAAAACCCCCAAATCAGCTTTCCTATCCCATTTCGACTTCCTCAGTTGCTCAGGTACTCTTACAAAAACTCTACTCCCATACAACTTCAAATGATTAACATTAGGTCTTTTCCCCAGTAATATCTCATAAGCAGTTTTCTTTTCAATGGTGTTAGCTAAAGTTCTGTTTTTGAGGTACGCTGCTGCACAAACCACTTCAGGCCAAAATCTCATGTCTACTCGCGCTTCGGCTAGCAGACACCAAGACATGTCCATGATGGATCTGTTATACCTTTCAGCAGTACCATTAAGCTCATGCACATAAGGTGGACAATCATTCAATACAATTCCTTTTTGTCTCACAAATTCATAGAAATTTTCATTTAAATATTCCTTCCCATTGTCACATCTTATCTTTTTAACAGTTTTCCCAGTGAGATTCTCAACTTCATTAATATACTCTACAAAACAATTGTATACTTGATCTTTAGATTTTATGGTGTAAACACGAGCTGCCTTACTGTAATCATCAATGAAAGAAAGAAAATATCTTTCCCCATGCATTCCAGTAGTTGAGTGAGGCCCATTTAGATCTGTGTGAACAATTTCTAAGATTTCTTTTGCTTTGGTTCTATTATTTTTAAAAGGAACATTATGCATTTTGTTTTCGATACAGATTTTACATTTCATAAATTCTGATTCTAGTTCTGAAGGAACCCCATCTAACAATTGATGTTTACATAAAGTATTTAGATAATTGAAATGAACATGTCCCAAAATGCGGTGCCATTTTTCCTTTGTTGTCATATTATTGTCTTTACTCATAACGTTAACATTAACTTATCCTTTATTAATAGTACTACTCATTTTATACAACCGACTCTCTTTCCATGCAATCGCAATCAATCCATTAGCTTTATCAAAAATTTTAGCATTATTCCCTACCGATACAATTTTGTGATTATCTGTAATTTTGGCATAACTGATCAAGTTTTTGTCTATGTCTTTTACAAAGAAAACATCTCGCATATTAATTGGAACCATTTGATCATAGACAGGAAAATTACTAATTACATTACCAACTTTAGTAGCTTGCAAAATTTTTCCATCAGCAATTTTTACATTTATAGGTTGTTTTAAAGTTATACTCTTAGTATAATATTCCTCATTATTAATAATATGATCAGTACAGCCACTGTCTAATAACCAATTGATTTGAATTTGATTGTTGTTACTTGACTCTACTGTTCTATTTTGACCTATCACAGAATTAACCTCTGTTATAAAACTACTCATACCATGATCACTCTGATGGTAACCTTGCTTGCTGTGATGCCGACCGCTGCTAAAACCATGCCGCTCTCCTCGACCACGTTGCCTGCTGCCATAACCTCCACGCTGCATGTTGCCGTAATTTCCACGCTGTACATTGCTATAGCCTCCACGCTGCATATTTCCATTACCTCTGTCGCTACTTTGAAAATGTACTCCATGATGCCATGTGCCTCTGTTACCTGTTCTTCCCTGGTTACAATCACGTTTGAAGTGACCTGCTTTGCCGCATCGATAACATACTTGCTCCTGATTTCTTGAATTCAATTTTCTTTCTGTGTGAAATGCATTTGATTTTACCTCTTCATTTCCAGTTTTTGCATTCAATAATTGAATCTTACTTTTAACGTATTCAACTGTCTGGTCCTCTTCCTTCAAGACATCCACTAAGTCCCCAATATAGCTCATTGACTCTGGTAACGTTCGCAGCATATAATTTAACTTCTCCTTTTCCATTACTTTAGCGCCTGCAGATTTCAGCTCATTTACAGTTTTTTCAAATACACTGAAAAATGTCCCCGTATCACTGTAATCACTTAACCTCAATTTGTCCAACTTGTTTCTGCATAATATTTGAAGGGCTGTAGACTCTTTTGAATATAATTCATCAAATTTCTTCATGATCTCGAAAGCACTTTCTCTGTCACTCACGAATTCTAGTTGCTTATTTGTGATTGCACCATAAATATAGTTGATAGCCTTCAAGTCCTCTTCATCCCACGTTTCGTTGTCTGAGCTCACTTTTGCCCTCGTAGTCACTGTATGGCATTTCTTCATTTTTAGGTACATGATTATCCGCTGCTTCCAGTTCCCATAGTTGGTTGGTTGGTTTGGGGAAGGAGACCAGACAGCGTGGTCATCGGTCTCATCGGATTAGGGAGGGATTGGGAAGGAAGTCGGCCGTGCCCTTTCAGAGGAGCCATCCCGGCATTTGCCTGGAGTGATTTAGGGAAATCACGGAAAACCTAAATCAGGATGGCCGGACGCGGGATTGAACCGTCAGTTCCCATAGTCCTCGCCATCAAATACAGGAATAGTTATATCAGCCATGTCAAACTTTCTGAATAACCCGCGACGGCCACAATATAATATTTAACTTCTACTTTTCTTTTCAACAACCACGCTCTGCTACCATGTTTTGAATCACGTTCACACTTTTACTTATAAAATACTTTATTAAAATATACATATGTTCACTTTACAAAAGACACACGAAGACTATCTATTGCGCCTCATCACTCACGCATATATACACAAACATAGCTGTCACCACAATCGATACTTCTCGAACATACTCGATATAACTTATTCTAGAACAATGTTCTGGAACTTTCTCATATCCGATATAAATGTATAACATAATTCCAACAGAAATATCCGGAGGATGCATAGGAATTTGGTGGTATGCCTTCAAACAATCTAAAACAGAGAAAAACTTAGAACCATGTAGTAATTGCGTGAAATCCTGGATATGAGGAAGGGGGTAGTTTTCGCTAATTGTGCAAGCATTAAGATACCTGTAGTCCCCGCACATGCGTGAGGAGCTGTCCTTTTTAGGGACAAGGTGGATAGGTGAAGACCAGTTTCTATCAGAGGGGCGGAACACGCCAGAAGCCAACAAATCCTGAATGATTTCTTTTGCACGCAGAAGTTTAGAAGCATACAGGTGGGCCATCTGTGGTGTGAATCCTATGACAAGTACCATTACTGATGGCCGATACTTGCAAAGGGAGGCTGGCAAGAGGGATTGAGAGAGGGTCCAGAAGCAACATCGGTTCACTGACCTTGCCAGATTGGGGCAGCGTAGGCGGGGTGTCAGCTGTAGTTAATGAAGGAAGGTGTGGTACAGCAGCCACGCGGTGCGAGGAATCTGGAGGAGCATGAGCAGGTACATCCTGGAGATTCGTCTGCGGTGATGCGAAAATGGCAGCAGGCGGTGGGATGCTCGACACATGAGCAGATTCGTGAGAACACGCAGTAGAGGCATGTGCCGGGTCGCTTCGTTGTGGTTCTGCAGGTAGGCGACGTATTGTACGCCGTGCATGTGACAGTTCAGCAGAGGCAAAGGCAATGCGGGCACGTAACACTTAACTCTGGGTGCAGACTTCCTTGATACGTATGTGCACGTCCGACAAATCAGAGAGCCTTGTAGTAATACGCTTGAGCAGAGATGCATACGTGGAGTGTGTGGCTGCAAAAGTCAGCATGGTGTGTCCAAATTGCAGGCCCAACAAAGAACACAGCATGGGTGTAGTGGCCAGTGCCATTGCAACAGGGGGGGGGGGGGGGGGGGGGGATCGCGGTCACGGTGCAGCCACGGAGCTCTTTGCATCTACATATGTCTGCCTGTGTCTGTATATGTGCGCATGGATATGTGTGTGTGTGTGTGTGAGTGTATACCTGTCCTTTTTTCCCCCTAAGGTAAGTCTTTCTGCTCCCTGGATTGGAATGACTCCTTACTCTCTCCCTTAAAACCCACATCCTTTCGTCTTTCCCTCTCCTTCCCTCTTTCCTGATGAAGCAACCTTGGGTTGCGAAAGCTTGAAATTTGTGTGTGTGTTTGTGTGTTTTTTGTTGTGTCTATCTACCAGCGCTTTCTCGTTTGGTAAGTCACAGCATCTTTGTTTTTTATATATATTTTTCTCACGTGGAATGTTTCCCTCTGTTATATTCAGAATATATATTATTAGCAAGTTCTGCAAAGACACTGTTGCCCTAAAGACTCTGATCTGAATTATGGAATAGAAATTTGGGGAACAGCAAATCTAAATAAGCTATTGCTACTTCAAAAAAAGAAAGCTATAAAAATCATCTGTGGAGCAAACCATAAGGAATCATGCTATAGCTTGTTTCCAAAAACTGATGTGCTAATTGTAGTAAACATGTACATTCAAAAGCCATGTTACTTCTTAAAAGCCTGTAACCCAACATTTGTTCTGATTTGCATCAGCACAATACCAGATATAAAGAGAAATTTTACATCAGCAGCCACAGAAATGGGTCCACAGTGTGCAGGTTTAAAATTAGCCACTGCGCTGTCCAGTACAGGTAAGACCCTTCCAACAATGAAGCTTAAATTTCAGCTAAAAGCATTCCCGTTACAAAATCCCTTTTACACATTACAAGAACATCTTAGTAACACCCATAATAAAAACTGCTTTGAAAAAATACGTAAATAGTGTTAAGGAAACCATTTAATTTGCAATCTAATTGTTTTGTTAACCAATGACATATTCAGATGAACGTATTATTGTGTTACGTATCAAGAATTGTAACCTGTTTTTGTACATATGCAATGAGTCATTCATTGTTGAATAAAGTATTACTATTATTATTTTATTATTATTATACTTTCTTCTCCATGAGAGGGGGATTTATAGGGAACCTGAAAGAGTTACTATGGTTAAGCTGTCTAGGTACCTAGTAAATAGTGTAATTTGTTAGGTCCTCTGATTCTTCCTTTAAGTCACAGGCTCTTGTTCTTCTTTTCTGGATACTTCTTTGCAAAGTAGTAAATTCATTTGTTTATCTGAGCTAAAGTCATGATGTGAGAAGTCTGAATCTGACTCTGAGGAATAATCAACTGGATGTTTGATATATTTTCTTCCTTTTCTGCCATTGATATGAAATCTAGCTTACGTCATTTTGTTTGTGTTGAACACTGTATTCTTTCTTTGGAACTTCTTCCCTTCTCAATAGCAAGCTTTCCTTTTCTCATCCATTCTTCTTCCATTCTTTCTTTATTGGAGGTTAGAGGCACAGATTTTAATGCTTCATCAGAGAGTTCCCCTAAATTATTATTTTAAATGGCAGAACTGTATCATCAGGTGAGATAGTCTCACACACTATGTGTTGAATGTCATCTTTTGCAGGGTTATCATTGAAGAACTGGTGTCATGTTGTTGGAGATTTGAGATTTACCCCAAAACATGTGCAGTGATTTGTCCCATTTCACCATTTTCTGACAGATGTGCCATTGTTGATCTTGGGGACCAATCTGAACAATTATTTCCATGCAAATGTGTAGCTTAAATGCAGTAGTCAGAAATGAAATGATTGTACAGTATTGATGGTTGGGAATCAACGCCTGGGGAAGTTCAGCTGTGTTTTCAGTTGTCGCCATAGTGGGCAACTTGCATGTCGATGATGGATGAAATGATGCTGAGGACAATGCACCAGTACCCAAGAGGAGAAAATTTCTGACCTGGGTGGGAACTGAACTTGGGTCCACCGTATGGCAGTCAGGCATGCTGACTACTCAACTAAAGGTGCGGACAGTGCAGTAGTGCCAATGGGTAGTTCATTGATGCTTCTTTTCGAACACTATATCACACAATGTTGAAGTAAAACATCAGAAAAGTTACATTTAAATAGTAAAAAATAAATGTACTTCATTTTCTCATCTCTGGCGTGACCTGCCAGGAGAAACTCCCAGGGAAATATAAGTCACAATAAAACAAACCTGGCACCTGGTGGTCAACTCCTGAATCAGTGGGCAGTCATATTTCCAGAGACATAAGAGTCTCATATTTTATCTTCGAAAAGGATATAAGCTCAAGCAATGAATTAAAATTAGTGCTACAGCCAGGAGTTGACTTCAAATATCTTGCTTACTATGCAGATGCACTAGTTATTACACCCCCATAGTCCCCCCTGCGGGTCCAGGGTAAGAATAGGCCCGAGGTATTCCTGTCTGTCATAAGAGGCGACTAAAAGGAGTCCCTCCCCCTCAAAGGGGTAGTTTGCACCTGCGTCTGGTTCAATGACTTACATTTGTGGTCATTTTGGTTTTTTACTTATTCTGGTTTCTTCCTTCCTTTGTTTCCTTTCTTTGTCCTTCTCCCTCTCTCACTGTCTTCCTTACTTTTTACCTTGCCTTCTTCTCCTTGCCTTCTTCTCCTTCCCTTCTTCTCCTTGCCTTCTCCTCCTTGCCTTCTCCTCCTTGCCTTCTCCTCCTTGCCTTCTTCTCCTTGCCTTCTTCTCCACCCTATGGTCTCCGCCTCAGCATTTGAGACAATCTGTCCTTTCTCTCCCTCTCTCCCTTTTTTTCCTATTCTTCTTTCCTCCCTGTGCATGCCTGAAGGCCGACCTACACATTTGCACGCGTAGCCGGTAACAGGGTAACGCGTAATTCCCCACCCTGGGTAGACAAGTAAGGCACACGCCCGCTGGTAAAGGCCGGGCCCAGGGAGGGGTGATTGCCTGAGCTGACACCTTCCGACCATGCCGACTGGTCCCTCAGTCCGTTTCTCGGGAGGTGTGACCTGAGGTGTGAACTTTCACCTAAGGCGGGAGCGCCCTCTGAGAGGGTCCCCACGAGGAAGGAGTGCGGCATCAGAGACGCTGGCAATCATAGGGGATTCATCCGCATTGGATTTCTCTTCTTCTTCTCTCTCGACTTCTGCCCAAAAGTGGAAACTTGACCAGCCACAAGTGACAAAAGTACTACTGCCTGCCCCAAAGTTCCTTGTAGTTTCTAGATCTGAGGATGGAAAGGATTTTTCATCTGTCAACCCTTTCGGTATTCAGAAAGGCATAGATGCCATAGCCAGACCTGTCAAGTCTTGTGCCAGGATGCGTAACGGTACCTTGTTGTTGGAAAATGAGAGCGCCTTTCAGGCACAAAAACCCCTTCGGGCCACACTCCTGTACATGTTCCCTGTCCAGGTGGAGACTCACCGCACTTTGAATTCGTCGCTTGGTGTGATATATACTAGATCACTCGACGGATTGACTGATGAGGAGATTTAGTCTTTCCTCGCTGAGCAGGGCGTGTCAGCTGTCCATAGGGTCATGAAAAAAGGTCGACAATGACCTTGTACCGACCGGACACTTTTCTTGACCTTTGATAATGTTCAGCTGCCGTCGTGTATCAAAACGGGCTATGAGGTTATCTCTGTTCGCCCCTATGTCCCGACACCTACGCGCTGCTAACAGTGTCAGCATTTTAATCACACCCGCCAGTCTTGTTCTAATGTGGCTAAATGCGTCACTTGTGGCAGGGACGCCCATGAGGGTGACTGTCCACCTCCGTCTCCTTGTTGCGTGAACTGTCAGGGTGACCATGCAGTGTCCTCCCGCAACTGTCCCATCTACAAGGATGAACGCTGTATACAGGAAATTCGGGTCAAAGAGAAAGTGTCCACCTCCGCTGCTCGCAAGCTATTTGCTAGTAGGAAGCCCACGCTGCTCCCAGCGGGGAAATACAGTACCATTCTCGCCTCTCCTCGACCTACCAGGTAGGCGTCGACACAGACATGCGATCTGACCTTTAGCGCTACGGTCGTCCATTCGGCCAGTGCTAACATCGCCCAGTCAACGTCTCCTCTTCCTCCCGTCACCCCTAAGACACAAGCACCTTCATCAGCTTCTGCCAAGTCTAAGACCCAGAAGTCATATGCACGGGCCTTCAAGAAGGAACTGTCCCATGAAGACTTCCTACGTACCCCGAACTCCCAGCCATCGACCAGTACTTCGACTAAACGACCTTCCAAGAAGGCTCATACGAAGCAAAGTTCTCTTCTCCGCCACGGCGTGTTTCTTCTCTTGCGCCACCCGGCGGTTGCCGCCCAAAGCTGTCATCCGTTTCGCCTGGCCGTACCACTGGTAGCCGAACATCTGGCCGTTCACCGGCGGAGGAAGCTCCCTCTCCCAACCATCTTAACATGGTGGCCGACGAACCTATTGAAAAGATGGATGATGACTCTCCACCTATTGATAGCGGCAGCAGTGCTCGCTCGAAGCCAGACCCTCAGCGGCCTTCGAGGTGACCCCTTCTTGCTTCTCCTTTTTCTTTTTCTTCTCACGATGGCACTTCTTCATTGGAATATTCGTGGCATTCGCTCCAACCAAAAGGACTTAAAGTTGCTGCCATGCTTGCGCTGTCCGCTCGTGGTAGCTCTCCAGGAAACGAAGCTCCGCCCATACGATCGTATTGACTTGGCACACTATACCTCTGTGGCAGGTATTCCGGCTCATGGAGGGATTATGTTGCTGGTCCGGGATGATATCTACTACAATCCAATCACATTGCACACCGATCTGCAGGCAGTTGCCGTCCGAATTACTCTCCCCACTTTCAGATTTTCCATTTGTACTGTTTACGCTCCATCATTGTCTGCCGTTACTAGGGCAGACACGATGCAAATTATTGCTCAGCTACCTACATCATTTTTGTTGACTGGAGACTTCAGTGCCCACCATCCACTTTGGGGCTCTCCAGCATCCTGCCTGAGAGGCTCCCTGTTAGCAGACCTGTTCAACCAGCTCAACCTTGTCTGCCTGAATACTGGCGCCCCTACTTTTCTTTCGGACACAACTCACACCTATTCCCATTTAGACCTCTCTATATGTACTACCCAACTTGCACGTCGGTTTGAGTGGTATACTCTTTCTGATATGTATTCGAGCGACCACTTCCCTTGTGTTATCCATCTCCTGCATCATACCCCATCTCCATGCTCAACTAGTTGGAACATCTCCAAAGCCGACTGGGGGCTCTTCTCTTCCAGGGCGACATTTCAGGATCAAAAGTTCTCAAGCTGCGATAGTCAGGTCGCACACCTTACGGAAGTCATTCTCACTGCTGCTGAATATTCCAACCCTCATAATACTTCTTCTCCACGTCGCGTACCAGTCCCCTGGTGGACGGCAGCATGTAGAAATGCTATACGTGCTCGTCGACGTGCTTTACGCACCTTTAAACGCCACCCTATGATGGCGAATTGTATTAATTATAAACGATTACGTGCGCAGTGTCGTTGTGTTATTAAAGAAAGCAAGAAAGCCAGCTGGGATGCTTTGACAAGCTACTTCAACTGTTTTACTCCTCCTTCTGTTGTCTGGCGTAGTCTGCGCCGGCTATCTGACACTAAGGTCCACTCACCAGTTTCTGGCTTGACAGTCGCGAACGACGTCCTTGTGGCCCATGAGGATGTCTCCAATGCCTTCGGCCGATTTTTCGCAGAGGTTTCGAGCTCCGCTCATTACCACCCTGCCTTGCTCCCCCGAAAACAGGCAGAGGAGGCAAGGCTACCTAACTTCCGCTCCTCGAATCATGAAAGTTACAATGCCCCATTCACCATGCGGGAACTCGAAAGTGCACTTGCCCGGTCATGGTCCTCCGCTCCAGGGCCTGATTCTATTCATATTCAGATGCTGAAGAACCTCTCCCGCGGGTAAAGGTTTTCTTCTTCGTACTTATAATCACATCTGGATTGAGGGTCATGTTCCCACATGCTGGCGCGAATCTATTGTTGTCCCAATTCCTAAGCCGGGGAAGGACAAGCACTTGCCTTCCAGTTATCGACCCGTTTCGCTTACCAGCTGTGTCTGTAAGGTGATGGAACGAATGGTTAACTCTTGTTTGGTTTGGCTCCTCGAATCTCGACGCCTACTTACCAATGTACAATGTGGATTTCGTAGGCGCCGCTCTGCTGTTGACCATCTGGTTATCTTGTCGACCTTCATTATGAATAACTTCTTGCGGAAGCGCCAGACAGTGGCTGTGTTCTTTGCTTTGGAGAAGGCTTACGACACCTGTTGGAGGGCGAGCGTTCTCCGCATCATGTATACATGGGACCTTCGCGGTCGCCTCCCTCTTTTTATTCGTGCATTTTTAATGGATCGAAAGTTCAGGGTACGTGTGGATTCTGTCCTGTCCGACGCCTTTCGCCAGGAGAATGGGCTGTCACAGGGCTCAGTTTTGAGCGTCGCTCTCTTCGCCATAGCGATCAATCAAATAATGGATTGCCTCCCAACTGATGTATCAGGCTCCCTTTCCGTGGACGATTTTGCCATCTACTGCAGCGCGCAGCGTGCATGTTTCCTGGAGCGCTGTCTCCAGCGTTGTCTTGACGTCTTTACTCCTGGAGTGTCGCCAATGGCTTCCGTTTTTCTGCCGAGAAGACGGTCTGCATTAACTTCTGGCGCTACAAAGTGTTTCTCCCACCGTCCTTACATCTCGGTCCCGTTGCTCTCCCATTCGTGGAGACAACTTACATTTGACAGGAAACTTAGCTGGGCTCTACATGTGTCATATTTGGCTGCCCATTATACCCGTTCCCTAATTGCGTCCGTGTTCTCAGCGGTACGTCGTGGGGAGCGGATCGCACCGTCCTACTTCGCCTATATCGGTCGATCGTCCGCTCAAAGCTGGATTATGGGAGCTTTGTATACTGTTCTGCACGGCCGTCCATCTTACGCCGCCTCAACTCTATACAACATCGGGGCTTATGTCTTGCGATCGGAGCATTCTGTACTAGTCCCATCGAGAGACTTCATGCTGAAGCCGGTGAATTGCCACTATCCTACCGGCGCGATATGCTGCTTTGTTGGTATGCCTGTCAGCTACTATCAATGCCCGACCACCCGTCTTATCGTTCCTTTTTTGGTGACTCTCTCGACCGTCAATACGGGTTGTATGTATCTGCCCTGCTACCCCCTGGAGTTCACTTTCATCGCCTCCTTCAGCACCTTGATTTTTCACTCCCTGCAACCTTTAGAGTGGGCGAGAGCCAAACGTCACCTTGGCTCCAGGCTCAGGTTCGCGTTCACCTTGACCTCAGCTCGCTCCCAAAGGAGGTTACTTCAGCTTCGGTATACCGCTCGCGGTTTGTCGAACTTCGTTCGAAGTTCATTAATATGATCTTCATTTATACAGAGGGCTCTAAGACCAATGACGGTGTCGGGTGTTCTTTTATTGTCGGGGCAGACAGTTTCAAATACCGGCTCCATGGCCAATTGTTCAGTCTTCGCAGCTGAGCTATTTGCCCTCTATCAGGCTGTTCTTTACATCCACCGCCACGGACATTCTGCTTATGTCATCTGCTCTGATTCTCTGAGCGCCATCCAGAGCCTCAGTGACCCGTATCCGGTTCACCCTTTTGTGCACCGGATCCAACGCTCTCTTCAGCAGCTGATGGACGACGGTTCTCCAGTTACCTTTATGTGGGTTCCTGGCCATGTCGGTATCCCTGGGAACGAAGCTGCAGATTCCACGGCCAAGGTTGCAGTCCTCCAACCTCTGACAGCTTCTTGTTGTGTGCCTTCATCCGATTTTAGCAGGGTCATTTGTCAGCACATTTTATTGCTGTGGCATGCTGATTGGTCTACACTTACTGAAAACAAGCTTCAGGCCTTGAAACCTCTCCCCACGGCTTGGACGACCTCTTCACGCCCTTCTTGGTGGGAGGAGGTCGTTTTGGCCCAGTTACGGATTGGACACTGCCGGTTCAGCCACCGCCATCTGCTGACGGCTGCGCCGGCGCCGTTCTGCCCTGTGGGCAAGTGGTGACCGTACGCCACATTTTAACGTCCTGTACGAATTTTAATACACTGCGCATTGATCTTGGCCTGCCATGTACTCTGGATGCAATTTTAGCGGATGACCCAGGAGCAGCTGCTCGCGTTCTTCGTTTTATGCACTTTACAAACCTGTCTAAGGGCATTTGTTTATGCTCTTTTATTTTAATCCCTTGCCTGTTAATGTGCCTTTTATAGTGTTGTCCTTTTTAGTTGCTGTTTTAACATTGTGCCTCGCAGTGCACTCATAATTTAGTCTGGGCGCTAATGACCACTGTAGTTGTGCACCCTAAAACCACAAAAAAAAAAAACGCCCCCATAATGTTGTGGCTCCCAGAACTGCACAGACTACCTAACTCCAGTGTGCTCTCCAACACAAACTTCAATTCAAACCTTCAGCCCATTTTCCCCTTCTCCCATTGTCACTATTGCTGAGGCTCTCATCACTGGAATAGCACCCCAGCTTTTGTATGTAATGGGGACCCTGCCCCCCACCCCTCCACACACACACACACACACACACACACACACACACACACACACACACACACACACACCAACCCTACTTGTTTCTTATCATCCACTGCTGTTAGTATTTCATTTAATAAGGTAAAAATGGTTGACTGAGCTGCTGTGGCATTCAGATATGTGCAGCACACACTTCACTACAGTTCTATTTACCTTTGTGTGTGTGTAGAACCTGAATTGTGATAACTGTTCCTGAAGTTCATACAAGTAATTTGAGGTTTGGTTTTAGTTTTGACAGTCCATGGCCCAAAGTTCATGATTTTGAATATTTTCTACATGAAGATCTAGGTGTTCCCGATGAATAGGTTATTGGTATGCAGTATGACTTCCTAGTTAAGAAGTGTGTATTTGTGTCATGAATCCGATGAATGGATCTGCTAATTCCCTACAAGTGACAGGTTGTTAGTCTCATTACAATTACATTTGCAGCTTGAGCTTGCATAACATAAAGATCTACAACCTACCCTTTGAAATTGCAGACCAACAGCTTAAGGAAGCTTTATTGGTATATGATACTGTGTATACCATTACACGCAAATGTTGGAAGAATAACAGATTCTTTAATGTAGAGAATGGTGTTCAGACTGTAAGGATGGAGCTTATGAAACACATCCCATCATTCAATATTGTGTGAGGTTATAAAGGCTTGGTTGTATATAAGGGACAACCCCGCATGTGTGCCACATGTAACTCTGCTGATCATCCCCGTGCAGACTGTCCGTACAAGTGCTGGCCTCAGGGGCATGCCAGCTGCTGGCCCACCAATATTTGCTGTCATATTAAAACACATGCTCACATGGTTACACACCTGAACCAGTGTTGGCTGCAGTGCAGGCAGTGTTTATGCACAACAATGGCAGACCCAGTGCAGCCACAGAACAAGAACAGAGCACTGCCCCATGTGACTTATCAGCTCCTCTGACAATGTCAGTATAGATCTGGTTCCACAGTCTGTGAATATCAAGGAACCATCTCCTACTGAGACAACAGTAGCTTCCACAACTGTCACAAATGAAACGCCCATGACGGAATATATTCAGGAACCTACACACCATCTTTTCCCACTAGCAAGAAGAATTGTGTAATGAAAAAACAGGATCCAGAGACACAGAAACAGTTAAAAAAGAAATTAAGCAGGGCTGCTGAGAAACTTAAGAGTAGGGGCTGCAGCCATGCACCAGTTTTATGGCAGGGGCTCCCCCCACCAAAGATGGCCTGGAGGCAATGGACACAGAAAGTACATCCCCACCCCCACCTACAACTCCAGGTGATGGTTCCTGGTGGGCTGACAATGATCCAGGTGGTTACTGAGAACCTCATAATCGGTGGTTAGATGAAGAGCCCCCAGACTTATCATCAACCATATCCAGAATGCTGTAAAGCTACACGCCCTGCAGGAATTTTTGTATGGAATGCATGCTGACATTGTACCACTTCAAGAAGATCTAACCAAAATTTCCATCTCCGGTTATGTTTAAATTACTAACATCAGTAAAGAGGAAGCAACTGGTACAACAGTTATGTGTTGTGAAGGTATTCATGTAACCAATGCCAATATTCTAACTAGTGGTAGAGACATATCTTGCGAGACTAAGAGACTATTAATTGTGAGTATTTATGTGGCTCTGGTAGCTACCATTGGCAGGAGCAAGATGACTTTTTTTGAACGAAGGTCCCTGAGTTGTCCACTCTGACATCATTCTTCACAGAGGGGATTTTAACTGTGTGCTTTGTGCTAAGGATCAAACTCTGCACACCAACATTTGTGAAGAACTTGGGTGCCTTGTTCTGGGCCTCCAGCTCCGTGATGTGTCGGAGGGACCACATGGTGACCAACTGATGTACACTCACGTCACCCAATGCCCTGTGAGCTGCATCAATAGAATTTACGTTTTGCACATTCAACTATGGGAACGGTTACTGGAAGCTCAATATTAGTCTTTTATGAGAAGACGAGATGGATGTGGGATAGCCCACACCTGGCAGCAAGCTCTCTGATCCTGGCCTCGCTTCAGTACGACGCTCGTATCATGGGAAAAGGTAGCTAAGCCTAAACTAAGATCCGCAACTATGTTTTATGCCAGGCAAAAGGAGTTTTGGCAGAAGCAAACAATTGAAACATATTACCAAGTCTTACAAGAACTATATAAAGATGATACTGCCCCAGTTCTGAAACTGACCACAACATTAAGAGATGTAAAACAAGAATAACGGCAGCTCAGAGGACAGAATTGGAAGGCTACATAGTCTGTATGCAGCCCAAGAATGATGTGTCTCAGAAAACTGCCTCCCTGTACCACCTTCTCAGAGTGTGCCAATGTTGCAACACTAACTTTTTTTCTGATATCTTGGATGCAGCAGGACACAAACTCACTAGCACTCATGATGTGCTCAAAACCATGTACACACACATTTCAGTGACTTTCACCAGAAAAAACCAGTAAATGTGCAAATCTGTGAAGCCCTGATGCATAAGATATTCACCTGTCCCACTATGGAGGGAGCAGATACCTCAAATCTCCTCTTCACAAAGAAGACATCTACTGTGTCACCTACAGTGCGACAGACAAGAAAACGTCAGGACCAGATGGACTGACAGTGAAGTTCTGCAAGCATTACTGGGAGCTTCTCGGGGATACATTACAGGCCATTCCAAATAACTCCCTAAGATGGTGGATATATACTGAAGAGGATCAATAGCAGACAACTAAACAAAATATGCCCTATTACTTTACTGAATGCTGATTTTAAAATTATGACTAGAGCTGTGAAATCTGGCATGCAGAAATTCTAAGTATGATGATCAACATAGCGATATTCCTGGGAGGAGCATAACAAACACTGCCTGTATCCTTCAGGACATCACCACCACCTATCCAGTCTAAGGAATCTGCTGCACTGTTTTTCTTGGGCTCTGACAAAGCGTATGACTGCATCAGTCATGTTTATTTATATACTACCATACACACTGGGTGCTGGTCTCCAGTTCATGAACATAATCCAACCAATAACAATCAAGCCAGTTATCAGGTGGGGGTGTCCCTTATTGATAGCATTGTACACCATTTCTGTTGAGACCCTCCTGACCACATTAACAGATGAAGCATCAGGATTGGTGATTGGTAATACAAGGCATCGATGTATAGCTTATGCAGTTGACCTATGCATTGTACTCACAAGTCAACAAGATCTTATAACAGGTGGCCATGCCCCTCAGGAATTTGCATTAGCATCTGGGTCCAAGTGGAATGAAACAAAAATTGTTCTTATGCAAATCGGAATGAACATCTGCAATGTTGAGGACATAAGATTGGTGCAACATAATCAGTAATGTTAAGTCACTGAGTGTACACCTGGACACAAACACAGCCAGGATGAACACCAGGAACTGGGCAGACATGCTACATCATATTAGGGCAGTCCTTAAAATGTATGGGAACAGGCAACTTAATATACTGAAAAAAGTTCAGACCATTAAACTTACAGTTGCCAGCAAATTTAGTTACCTGGTGCAGATCCTTCCCACACCTCCCCCTGTAGCTGCCAGCATTCAGAAGGCCATCTGCTGATTTGTCATGAGGAATATTATCTTCAAGTTCAGCTCTGAAACCTTGGTCTTGCCATATACAAAAGGAGGTCTCAATTTACTCAGTGCAAGACGCAACACGGCCAGGATTTTATTAGACAGATGGGGCCAAAGTCAGCTGGAACCACCCATTGATGTATCATTGATTCCTTGAATGTTTCCAGACGTAAGAGATTATCGTTTATAGATCAGCTGCATTTATAAAGACCATCCTTCCCATTCAAGTTCCAACAGTCTGACATACAAGGTAGTTTATAACTTCCTGACAAAAACTGCCAGAAGAAACCCAGTGGAACAGAAATGGCTAAATAACAGATGGAACATTATTTGGAGGAATAGCTTCTGTGTCATAACTGCCTAGTACTGTCAAGTCATCCTGGTACATGGTGGAAGTGACAAGATACCTACTAACAACAAACTGCACAAAATCCATCTGGCAGCATCTTGTACCTGTACTATCTGTGGTTTTGTGGGCACTTTACTTCACTGACTCTTCTCTGACCCTGCTAAACAAATTACTGATCTTTGATCCAGGAGAGAGACAATCATCAATCCCTCCACTGAGAGAGACACTGACGAGACAGAAATTCTGTGGCCACAGAAGTCTTAGTTTTTAGCTGGTTCTTACATTGACCGAGAGGTTTGTGGAAGTACATTTATGTACTTATTCAAGAGATATTTATTCTTTTAAGAATAAATTCCTCTTTTATTCAAGAAATATAGAATTTTATTTGCCTTATCATTGTACCTGTAAATTTTAAGTCTATAAGATGGCATTTGTGTTTATAATTACAAGCAAGACATTATTTTTTTGTTTCAAGAAGAGATATATATTACTTCTTTCAAGGCAGTCATAGAACAAAAAGCACTCTAGCACAAAAAAAGTTGACTTTACAGCTCTGAACATATGATGTGAGTCATTTATCAGCATTTATTTACTTAAGATAGCTATTAATCTTCTAATGAACATTTCTTAAAAATTTTGCTGAAGCCATGTGAAACTGAAACTGGCCTATAATCTGCAATTTTGAATTTGGCATCCCCCTTATGCACAGATATTAGTTTTACAGTTTTCATTCTGTTTGGAAATATGGTATGTCAGTCTCAAATGATGAATTTACTATGTTTGCTAGTGGTTCTACAACAAATGTAGCACTAACTTTGATTATAACATCTAGTATCTCATCAGCACCCTCTGAATGTTCATTAGGTACTCTCTTTATAATTTTATATGATTCCTCAGGTGTTGCTGGACACGTGGACAATGTACTTGCATGAATTTTTCAATCCAACAGCACTCTCTTATTGTCTGGCTGCTTGTCATGATGTATATTTATCAACTGCTGTGCTATTTTTGAGAAATAATGGTTGAAAACACTAGTAACTTCTCTAGAGTCAGTTAGTTTATTGTCGTTCTTGAACAGCCCTTACTACCCCTTAACTGGTCCGGTGAAAAAAAAATGCATTAAAGCTCTAAAAACCCCATGACTGAAAATAAGACGTTATCACAAATAATTGCATTTGCTTATCAAATAAGATACATATTATTACATGTGATGTGTAATACATGAACTATGTGTATATACATAAATTATGTGTGATTACATAATTAAATTGTGCATGTACAATAAGCCATGTTATTTTGCACAGTCAGGGCAAATACATACACTGTGTTCCAAACAAAGCAACTTATGACACTTCACACAAGAAAATTTTGTCTTTCTGTCTTTTTCTCGAGGGCACAACTGACAACGCCCCTTTCTGACACATGGCTCTGGGCTCCCCACTCCTTCGTCTCCACCTCTATTTTTTGCAACAAACTGCTGCAGCTCCCTTGGAAGATACCTGGTTTCACGTCTATCCATATGCTCTTAGATAAGTGCCATGCCTAATGAAGTCAAAAATTTCCTTCTTGGCACCTTCTGTGCTGTTGAATTAGGCATGCAGTATCACACAATAGCATTGTTTACACTAGCAATGTCCAATAGTGCAAGGAAAATAGCCATAGGCCATCTCCTTGTATGTCTCAAATTAGTGTATATCTAAAAACAAAGATGATGTGACTTACCAAACGAAAGTGCTGGCACATCAATAGACACACAAACAAACACAAATATACACACAAAATTCTAGCTTTCGCAACCAACGGTTGCTTCGTCAGGAAAGAGGGAAGGAGAGGGAAAGATGAAAGGGTGTGGGTTTTAAAGGAGAGGGTAAGGAGTCATTCCAGTCCCGGGAGCGGAAAGACTTACCTTAGGGGGAAAGAAGGACAGGTATACACTCACACACACACACACACACATATCCATCCACACATATACGGACACAAGCAGACATATTAAATATGTCTGCTTGTGTCTGTATATGTGTGGATGGATATGCGTGTGTGTGTGAGTGTATACAGACACAAGCAGACATATTAAATATGTCTGCTTGTGTCTGTATATGTGTGGATGGATATGTGTGTGTGAGCGAGTGTATACCCCTCCTTTTTTCCCCCTAAGGTAAGTCTTTCCGCTCCCAGGATTGGAATGACTCCTTACCCTCTCCTTTAAAACCCACATCCTTTCGTCTTTCCCTCTCCTTCCCTCTTTCCTGACAAAGCAACCGTTGGTTGCAAAAGCTAGAATTTTGTGTGTATATTTGTGTTTTTTTGTGTGTCTATCGATGTGCCAGCACTTTCGTTTGGTAAGTCACATCATCTTTGTTTTTAGGTATATTTTTCCCATGTGGAATGTTTCCCTCTATTATATTCAAATTAGTGTATGTACCACACAGCTTGTCAAGGTTATCCACCCCACCCTTAGTCTCATTGTAGTTGGTTATCATTTCAGGTTTTCCAGAGTCTGTTATCTTCTGGTCATGATGCATGCCAGACAATAAAATAACTGCTTTGTTCTTCTTTGTAACATATGGAAAAAGCGTGAGGTCTGCAGTATGTCCAAAGACAGTAGATCCAATTTGTCTAGGCCGGCTAGCTTTGAATTCTTGTGGAATTTCAAGTTTGTTGGCTCTCACTGTTCCCAGGATGGTGAGTTTCTGTGTTTTCAATTTCTCAGCATGTTCACTGGAGGTGAACCAATTGTCAACAGTCGCATTTCAATTTGTCCCTTTGATGGGTTCAATTAATCGCAGCACTGTTTGCGTTGGCACTGAGCATGTTTCTGCGAACTTCACTTTCTGAACCGATACAAATGAAAGCATTATTCATATAGAAGTCCCTGGGATCTGCAAGACATAGAACTTTTATTCCATATTTATTAGGTTTTTTAGTCATGTACATTTTAAAAGGGCATCGTCCCCAAAATGGTACCAGCATTTCGTCAACAGTCACAAAGCTTCCAACAACAAAATACTGAATACAATTATGGATGAATGCATCCCAAATTTCATGAATAGGAGCAAGTTTATCTGTTTCCCTTTGCTCTGCTCGTGTCTGGGCACAGTCAAATGGCAAGGCTGCAAGAATGAACAAGAATCTCTTGACAATCATAGTGGCCCGGAAGATCTCTCTACCTGTACCATCTGAAGCAATAAGGCTAGAAACATCTTCGTTTCCTGATTTCAATACACCTGCCAGGTATAACAGTCCTACCAGTGCTTTGGCTTCAATCATGTTAACATCACCCACAAATGATGGCAGAGGTTGTTTACACCTGCTTCTCATTTGATGGATTTTGTCATTTGAATGATTCACTATAATTTGTAGCATGGTGTCAGTGAAGTATAATTGCCAAGTACCTAAAATGTCATTGTCACGGACATCCTTTGCAGCTCCACAAACACCTTGCAATCTGATAACAATGTTATGCCCACATGAACGTCCAAGTGCAGGGGGATTCTTGCTCCACTTGAAACATTTATTCTTCCCATAGAAATAGTTGGAATAACAAGTGGGCACACAATCTTCTTCCTCACTGACATCGGTTTCATCTGAAGATGATATGTCATCAGGCTCCACTACACCATCTGAGATTTCTGACGAAGATGATAACTCATTCTCACTGATATCACTGAGAGTTGGGTCATCCAGTAGACGCTGTATTTCTTTGTCTGTCAAACGCTTCCTCTAAGCCATGGTACCATAACTCCTGCAAATATTACAAAAGTTTAGGGCAAAAAATGGGAGAAAGTTTCCTAGAAAATGTTCACCTTCATGGAAAAAACACTAACGTTAACGCTCTGGTGGGTTCTCACACACCGCAGACTGCTCCCAACTGACAAACCATTTGGAATGAATTCAATGTAATGGTGCGCTCAGAGGCATCTACAGACCATTAGAGAATACCAAAACCGTCAGTGCCATCTGCTGCCTAGATATAGAGGTACGTGTAGGAAAAAAGTCCTGGGGTCTGTCAGTCCCCACTAGACCAGTTAAGGGTTACTGTGATTAATGGACCTTACATCTATTTCCCTTTTTATATCTTCTCAGTTTGCTCAGTTTTACTCTTGGACTTACACGGTGCTTTGTTATTTTCTGGGTTTCACTCCCCCAAAAATTATATTGTGTTAGTATTCACTTCTATCCTTTGAAGTACCACAGACATTTAAATCATAACTAGTATTTTGCTTGAGTACTCATACAGTCTCCTCTTATTTTGATATGATATCTTTATACATTTTGTGATTCTCTTTCTTTTTAATTAATTGAATGAAATGTAGTTATATTCTTTGGAAAAGCTATTTCAAACAGTGCTTCAAGCTTTCACAACCAAAGGTTGCTTCATCAGGAAAGAGGGAAGGAGAGGGAAAGACAAAAGGATGTGGGTTTTAAGGGAGAGGGTAAGGAGTCATTCCAATCCTGGGAGCAGAAAGATTTACCTTAGGGGGGAAAAAGGACAGGTATACACTCACACACACACACACACACACACACACACACACACACACACACATATCCATCCACACATACACAGACACAAGCAGCATGTGTGTGGATGTGTGTGTGTGTGCGAGTGTATACCTGTCCTTTTTTCCCTCTAAGGTAAGTCTTTCTGCTCCCAGGATTGGAATGACTCCTTACCCTCTCCCTTAAAACCCACATCCTTTCGTCTTTCCCTCTCCTTCCCTCTTTCCTGATGAAGCAACCGTTGGTTGCGAAAGCTTGAATTTTGTGTGTATGTTTGTGTTTGTGTGTGTGTCTGTCAACCTGCCAGCGCTTTTGTTTGGTAAGTCACACCATCTTTGTTTTTAGATATATTTTTCCCATGTGGAATGTTTCCCTCTATTTTATTTTCAGTATTGAAATTCCTTACAGTGCTTCTTAGTCCATGGAGTTCAGAGTCTCTTGTAACAACCATCATAAGAATTTGAGTGTAGTGGTCACTAAAACCTGTGACTGCCATTGGTATGTTATAGGCATATTTGCATGCATTTATCAAAATCTGATCAATGATAGATGCACAAGTTGTTGTTTCCTGAGTTGGTTCAGTTACAGCTGGGCTTCATCACAGATAAGGGGTGAAGTGTTTTGGATAGCTCTTGGCCTGCCAACCATTTTCCATTTTTGTACCTAGTCCTACAGTACAAAGTCAAAATTTAAATGTTACTCACTCCCTCCAGTCCAGGCAAGCTGCGCAAACTGTTGCATTCTTTTGTATTAGGTGTTGTTTATCATCGAACTTGGGCAGCTTAGAAAAGCACCATTTGTTAAATGGCAGTTCCTGGGAAAACCCTGAAAAACCATGATTATTCGCAACTAATTGAGGGAAAGGCCACTTCTATAATTTCTATTCATGACAGATCATCAAAATGTTATATGTTCTTAAAATCATATTCTCAGGGAACTTCAAAACTATTTTCATATGTTCTCAAAATACTGTTCTCACAAGGGAACCTCCCCATCGCAACCCCCTCAGTTTAGTTATAAGTTGGCACATTGGATAGGCCTTGAAAAACTGAACACAGATCAATTGAGAAAACAGGAAGACGTTGTGTGGAACTGTGAAAAAGTAAGCAAAATATACAAACTGAGTAGTTTATGGGAGGATAGGCAACATCAAGGACATTGAGATTGCAGGAGCGCCGTGGTCTCGTGGTAACGTGAGCAGCTGCGGAACGAAAGGTCCTTGGTTCAAACCTTCCATCGAGTGAAAACTTTAATTTTTTATTTTCAGTTTATGTGACAAACTCTTATGTTTTCATCACTTTTTTGGGAGTGATTATCACATCCACAAGAAAACCTAAATCGAGCAAGGTAGAAGAATCTTTTTACCCATTCGCCAAGTGTAAAAGTTAGGTGGGTCGACAACATATTCCTGTCATGTGACGCACATGCCGTCACCAGTGTCGTATAGAATATATCAGATGTGTTTTCCTGTGGAGGAATTGGTTGACCTATGACCTTTCGATCAAATGTTTTCGGTTCCGATTGGAGAGGCACGTCCTTTCGTCTACTAATCGCACGGTTTTGCGATGCGGTCACAAAACACAGACACTAAACTTATTACAGTGAACAGAGACGTCAATGAACGAACGGACAGATAATAACTATGCAAAAATAAAGAAAGTAAAATTTTCACTTGTGTGAAGACTTGAACGAAGGACCTCTCCTTCGCATCTGCTCACGCTACCACGAGACCACGGCGTTCCTGAGCTCACGTGCTCCTTGATGTTGCCTATGTCGCCCATGGACTACTCAGTTTGTATATTTTGCTTATTTTTTCACGGTTTCACACAACTTCTTCCTGTTTTCTCAATTGATCTGTGTTCGGTTTATCAAGGCCTATCCACTGTGCCAAGTTATAACTAAATCTGAGGGGGGTGCGATGGGGAGGTTCCCTTGTCAGGGAACATTGAAACTTTTTCCAGTATCATTATCTGTTACTGATGTCAAGTGGTTCAAAGTTACTGTACTAATGCATGTAAAATGTGCACTTAATATCTGGTCTCTGAGGCATAAATGTAGTTTTAATTGATGTAGTGATTACAAGGCTCTCATTCTAGTGTCGTTGCTATGGTTATGAGGTCATCAAACTCTTTTAGTCAGTATTTTTTCACCAATAAAATTTTATGACCTGCTGTCTCTGTATAATGGGCGCTTCCTCCCTGTATGCCCCAAGTGGTACTACAGTGACAAAAAAAGCACTGAAAATGGTCTTAATATGCCTGTAAAGAACTTAAAATGACTATCAAAAATTATAAAAACTGGAAAGGCTGCAAAGTCAGTAAAATATATCTAAGGTACAAATCATAAGCTGAGTGTTTTTGATAAACTGCGATCATTGAACAAAGTATTCAGAAAAAAATGTAAAGCAAATAATTTTATGTTAACCTTATATTACACGTACTTGTCTGTTGTTTATACATCAATGGAAAAAAATACTGAAATTTCAGGAATCCATTTGTCTAGGTAATGTATTTAATTGATAAGCATTGCAGTATCACATGTTAATGTAAGCACAAGATGAACCATTGAAGATGTGAAAGGCTGGTACATTAATAAGCAATGTAACCACCAGGACGATGAATGCAAATAGGCAAATGTGCGTGCATCGTGTTGTACAGGGGACTGATGTCAGTTTGTGGGATGGAGTTCCAGGCCTTTTGCACTTGACTGGTTGATGCAGGAGTGATTAATGCTGGTTGTGGATGATGCTGGAGTTGTCATCCAGTGTTGTCACTTATGTGATTGATTGGAGACAGATCTGGTGATGGAGCAGGACAAGGCAACATGTCAACACTCTGCAGAGCATATTGGGTTACAACAGTGGTATCTGGGCAAGTGTTATCTTGCTGGAAAGCACCCCTTGGAATGCTGTTCATCAATGGCAGCGTAACAGGTCAAATTACAAGACTGACATACAAATTTGCAGTCGGGGTGCGCAGGATAACCACAAGAGGGCTTTGGTTGCAGCCACTCAACTGGCCTCCTCCTAGCCAACACATGGCCATCACTGCCACCAAAGCAGAAACAGATTTTATAGAAAACTCAACAGACCTCCACACTGCCCTCGAACAAGTTTTTGCTTGACACCGCTGAAGTTGCAGATGGCAATGGTTTGAGGTCAATGGAAAGCATGTTACAGAGCATCTGGCTCAGAGCTGTACTTGAAGTAACGAATTTGTAACTATTCGTTATGTCACAGTGGTGCCAACTGCTACTCAGATTGCTGCTACAGATGCATTACAATGTGCCACAGCCACATGCTGTACATGGTGGTCTTCCCTCTTGGTAGGGTCATGTGGCCGTCCAGAGGTTGGTCTTCTAGTGACCATATATTCTCATGGGTACCATGGCAAGCAATCGTGTATAGTGACTACATTCCTGTCAAGACTCTCTGCATTATCACAGAAGGAACATCCACCTTCTCATTCAAACTCAGTGAGGTGGTGATAATGGTGTCTTTGTTGCCTTAAAGGTGTTCTTGACTAACATCAGTTCACCAGGTCCAATCTCAAAGGTAACTACTACTCATGACCGTTAAGCATAATGTAAAGCAAACCCAATTTTAATTCTCATAGTGGCACTGCTAGAACCACTTTTATGTGACTGCCATGCAGTTTCAATAGACATCATCTTACAAATGTAGAAATACATCTACCAACTTACCAAATTGAGTTTATGTAGTCCAATTCCTTCTTGGTATTGCAATTTTTTTTTCCTGTCAGTTTATGGCTCAAAGTATGTAAACATTTCGAAGTACACAAATAAACTGTTAAAACTTTACTGACTTCTAGAAATCATTTTATATTACTAGCACACCCTGCTGTAGTAGGGTAAAGAAGGAAACTAGCCGAAAAATGCTCCTGTCAAAATGCAAAACAGGTTACTATATTCCCCTTTAATAAACTCTGACAGAAAAGTTGCTTCAATCCTCATTCTGTCTTTCTCACCAAAAATTATGGCATGCAAACATATTTGTGCTTTTTGTACTGAAAGGAGTAGGAGAGAGAGAGAGAGAGAGAGAGAGAGAGAGAGAGACAATGCCAGAGGGAAGAGGAGGCAGTACCAGTAGGAGAGGGTCTGGACCCTCCCAAACTTGTGAACTTTAGCGGTAGGTATAGGGCAGGCTGCATTTTTAACTAAAATTTTTGACATACAGGTATAGGGGAAAAATAAGTTGGACCCCCAGAATGTTTGTAGCAATGGGATATACTGTAAATCAATGAGAGAAAAGGGAGACAGTGAAAGAGAATTTATAGACAATGGCAGTGAGAGGGAGATGCAAAGTATGGAGGCTTAACCACAAAGAAAGACTGGTGAAAGGATTCAGAATGTACTGTGTCAAAAGAGCGTAAATATGTTTGGATGCCAAAATTTTTGCTGAGGAAGGCAGAGTCAGGATTGAGGCAGCTGGTTCCCTATTTTTCTATCACAGACTTTAAAGAGGAACAATTGTATGGCACGCTCAGGTTCTGTTTCAGATGGAGATTACTGCAGAAAACAGACACTGCCAGATCTTCAACATCAAGAATTAAAGTCTGAATATAATTTTACATAGCCTATCATGGTGTTTACATTTCATGTCGTGGCGTAGAGAACTTTATAAACATTGTAGTGGCTGCAGATATGTAAGAGATACTAGTACGTGAGTTTTGCATGCATACATTTGAAAAAACTGTGAACAAGAAGGATCTAGACATGTCAAGGATAGTATCAGAGCATTGAACAAGTAGTGTAATTAGCTTATATAGGACTTCTACTGGTGATATAAACATTTTATTTTTATAAAGAGCCTATACCCCATAGGTAAACTAACACAAATACACAAAAGTTCCATCATATTTAGTGGCTTCAATATTGATTATCAGTGTGATTCTGTGTGTATAACTGAGTTACTGAAACTTTTGTCAGTTTTTTTCCTAAAACCTGTAGTATAGACAGCAGACAGCAGCATGTCCACACACACACAAATTTCAAGCATTCCCAATCCATGGTTGCTTCATCAGGAAAGGGGGAGGGAGAGGGAAAGACGAAAGGATGTGGGTTTTAAGGGAGAGGGTAAGGAGTCATTCCAATCCCAGGAGTGGAAAGACTTACCTTCGGGGGAAAAAAGGACAGGTATACACTCGCACACACACACGTATCCACCTGCACATATACAGACACAAGCAGACATTTATAAAGGCAAAGAGTTTGGGCATTGATGTCAGTCAAGGCGGAAGTACAGAGGCAAAGATTTTGTTGAATGACAGGTGAGGCATGAGCGGCGGCAACTTGAAATTAGCAGAGGTTGAGGCCTGGTGGGTAACAGGAAGAGAGGATATACTGAAGGGAAAGTTCCCATCTCCAGAATTCTGACAGGTTGGTGTTAGTGGGAAGTATCCAGATAACCCGAACAGTGTAACACTGTGCCAAGATGCTGGCCGTGCACCAAGGAATGTTTAGCAACAGGGTGATCCTCATTACCAAAGAACACTGTCTACCTGTGTCTATTCATGCGAATGGACAGTTGGTTGCTGGTCATTCCCACATAGAAAGCTTTACAGTGTAGGCAGGTCAGTTGGTAAATCACGTGGGTGCTTTCACACGTGGCTCTGCCTTTGATCGTGTACACCTTCCGGGTTACAGGACTGGAGTAGGTGGTGGTGGGAGGGTGCATGGGACAGGTTTTACACCGGGGGAGGTTACAAGGGTAGGAGCCAGAGGGTAGGGAAGGTGGTTTGGGGATTTCATAGGGACGAACCAAGAGGTTACGAAGGTTAGGTGGATGGCGGAAAGACATTTCTTGGTGGAGTGGGAAGGATTTCATGAAGGATGGATCTCATTTCAGGGCAGGATTTGAGGAACTCGTATCCCTGCTCGAGAGCCACATTCAGAGTATGATCCAGTCCCGGGAAGTATCCTGTCACAAGTGGGGCACTTTTGGGGTTCATCTGTGGGAGGTTCTGGGTTTGAGGGATGAGGAAGTGGCTCTGGTAATTTGCTTCTGTACCAGGTCGGAAGGGTAGTTGCAGGATGCAAAAGCTGTTTTCAGGTTGTTGGTGTAATGGTTCAGGGATTCCGGACTGGAGCAGATTCGTTTGCCACGAAGACCTAGGCTGTAGGGAAGGGACCGTTTGATGTGGAATGGGTGGCAGCTGTCATAATGGCGGTACTATTGCTTGTTGGTGGATTTGATGTGGACAGACGTGTGAAGCTGGCCATGGACAGATGGAAGTCAACGTCAAGGAAAGTGGCATGGGATTTGGAGTAGGACCGGGTGAATCTGATGGAACCAAAGGAGTTGAGGTTGGAGAGGTAATTCTGGAGTTCTTCTTCACTGTGAGTCCAGATATGAAGATGTCATCAATAAATCTGTACCAAACTTTGGATTGGCAGGCCTGGGTAACCAAGAAGGCTTCCTCTAAGCGACCCATAAATAGGTTGGCATACGAGGGGGCCATCCTGGTACCCATGGCTGTTCCCTTTAATTGTTGGTGAAGAAGTTGTGAGTCAGGAAGCAGCTGGCTAAGGTAATGAGGAAAGAGCTTTTAGGTAGTGTGGCAGGTGATCGGCGTGAAAGGAAGTGCTCCATCACAGTGAGACCCTGGACGTGTGGAATATTTGTGTGTAAGAATGGCTAGTTCTAACAACTCTCGCTTTATTTCCATTTCCGTTTTTCCCACATCACTGATCATTTTTAGCCGCTTCCCACAGGTTTCATCGTCATTATTTCTTCGTCAGACAATTGTTAGCCTCATTTTCGTAATCTGCCACCACAAAACCACTCCTTTTTATAGATTTACACGCAGTTTTTTCGAAATTTTCCAAAATTTCTCCATCGTTATTTATGAACCCAAGTTCACCACAGGATCAACATAACTCAGCTTTAAACAACACTTTTTCGACTTTTTTCACACCAGATCTCCGGTTGCTTTCTAGTTCACCTTTATCTCTCCCCATATATTTTTATTTTCATTTTCATCTCAGCTTGATGTTACACTTTTCCACCTTCTAATACCATGTCACCCTCACAACATCCCCACAATGACCCCATTATGTTTTATTTACATTCCCTCCGCAAACATGGCTTCGCCCTAGCCAGATTAATCCCCCACACTTTATTTATTCATGTTTGTCTGACGTTTGGCATTACCCCCAAAGGCCTCACACTTAAAGTTCCCACATCTTGCTGTAACTCCTTCTTTCCATCAGTCTCTATACCAGTTCCAAACTCAACAATCCATTGCCCTCACCCACCTAATCCTTCACCTACACATCAACTCAGCCAATGAACACACCCGTCAACTCCTATGCCTAACCAAAGTCCTCAATCTTTCCTCTCCCACATCTACAGCGGCTGTTCAGAGCATCCTCCTACAGGCCAACCGCAAATTAGAACAGCATGCCACCCTCCACCTCAAAAAACTATCCAATCTCCTGGTTTCCCACCTCTGGAAAGGCAACTCACTCACCCTCCACAACCTTTCCAGCAAACCTCAACCTCCTCTCATTGCACACAGACCCAGTCTCTCCCACCTTCTCAATCTCCCACTACCAGCTCCACTCCCCCCAAAACCTCAAAATTCCAATCAACACAGTCTGGAACCACAACACCGTAATTCAGTAGTTAACCTTTCCTCCAAACCTCTCTCCCAATCCGAAACCTCTGTCCTATCCAAAGGCCTCACCTTCAGCCCTACTCCCACATTCAACCAAACATCCCTCATCAAAGATTTACTGTCCTACACTCGTACTCTCTGCTGGAAATATCACTTTGCCATGAAGAAAAATAATGCTAATCCTACTTCTAATGATCCAACTCCCCAAGACACTATCCAAATTGAACCCAGCCTGGAACAGTTCCATCCTCCGTCACAGTGGGACCCACCTCCTCTTCCTCAAAATCACCCTCTCCAAACCTTCCAGGAATTTCTCACTTCCAGCCTTGCCTCTCAATCCTTCTTAAAAAAACCTTCATCCTACTCCCAACATCACCACTGCTGAAGCCCAGGCTATCTGTGATCTGAAGGCTGACCAATCCATCATAATTTTTCCGGCGGACAAGGGTTCCACGACTGTGGTACTTGATCATCGGGAGTATGTGGCTGAGGGACTGCGTCAGCTTTCAGATAACACTACATACAAAGTTTGCCAAGGTAATCCCATTCCTGATGTCCAGGCAGAGCTTCAAGGAATTCTCAGTACCTTAAGTGCCCTACAAAACCTTTTACCTGACGCCATCAACCTGCTGATCCCACTGACACCCCACACCCCTACCTTCTACCTACTTCCTAAAATTCATAAACCCAATCATCCCAGCCGCCCAATTGTAGCTGGTTACCAAGCCCCCACAGAACATATCTCTGCCTATGTAGATCAACATCTTCAACCCATTACATGCAGTCCCCCATCCTTCATCATAGACACCAACCACTTTCTCGAACGCCTGGAGTCCTTACCCAATCTGTTACCACCAGAAACCATCCTTGTAACCATTGATTCCACTTCCTTATACACAAATATTCCACACGTCCAGGGCCTCGCTGTGATGGAGCACTTCTTTTCACGCCAATCACCTGTCACCCTACCTAAAACCTCTTTCCTCATTACCTTAGCCAGCTTCATCCTGACTCACAACTTCTTCACTTTCGAAGGCCAGACATACCAACAATTAAAGGGAACAGCCATGGGTACCAGGATGGCTCCCTCGTATGCCAACCTATTTATGGGTCGTTTAGAGGAAGCCTTCTTGGTTACCCAGGCCTGCCAACCCAAAATTTGGTACAGATTTATTGATGACATCTTCATAATCTGGACTCACAGTGAAGAAGAACTCCAGAATTGCCTCTCCAACCTCAACTCCTTTGGTTCCATCAGATTCACCTGGTCCTACTGCAAATCTCATGCCACTTTCCATGACATTGACCTCCATCTGTCCAATGGCCAGATTCACACATCCATCCACATCAAACCCACCAACAAGCAACAGTACCTCCATTATGACAGCTGCCACCCATTCCACATCAAACGGTCCCTTCCCTACAGCCTAGGTCTTCATGGCAAATGAATCTGCTCCAGTCCGGAATCCCTGAACCATTACACCAACAACCTGAAAACAGCTTTCGCATCCCGCAACTACCCTCCAGACCTGGTACAGAAACAAATTACCAGAGCCACTTCCTCATCCCCGCAAACCCAGAACTTCCCACAGAAGAACCCCAAAAGTGCCCCAGTTGTGACAGGATACTTCCTGGAACTGGATCAGACTCTGAATGTGGCTCTCCAGCAGGGATACGACTTTATCAAATCCTGCCCTGAAATGAGATCCATCCTTCATGAAATCCTCCCCACTTCACCAAGAGTGTCTTTCCGCCATCCACCTAACCTTCGTAACCTCTTGTTTGATCCCTATGAAATTCCCAAACCACCTTCCCTACCCTCTGGCTCCTACCCTTGTAACTGCCCCCGGTGTAAAACCTAACCCATGCACCCTCCCACCACCACCTACTCCAGTCCTGTAACCCAAAAGGTGTACACAATCAAAGGCAGAGCCATGTGTGAAAGCACCCATGTGATTTACGAACTGACCTGCCTACACTGTGAAGCTTTCTGTGTGGGAATGACCAGCAACAAACTGTCCATTCACATGAATGGACACAGGCAGACAGTGTTTCTTTGGTAATGAGGATCACCCTGTGGCTAAACATGCCTTGGTGCACGGCCAGCACATCTTGGCACAGTGTTACACCGTCCAGGTTATATGGATATTTCCCACTAACACCAACCTGTCGGAACTCCGGGGATGGGAACTTGCCCTTCATTATATCCTCTCTTCCTGTTACCCACCAGGCCTCAACCTCCACTAATTTCAAGTTGCCGCTGCTCATACCTCACCTGTCATTCAACAACATCTTTGCCTCTGTACTTCCGCCTCGACCGACATCACTGCCCAAACTCTTTGCCTTTACAAATGACTGCTTGTGTCTGTATATGTGCGGATGGATATGTGCATGTGTGCGAGTGTACACCTGTCCTTTTTTTTTTCCCCGTAAGGTAAGTCTTTCTGCTCCCGGGATTGAATGACTCCTTACCCTCTCCATTAAAACCCACATCCTTTCGTCTTTCCCTCTCTTTCCCTCTTCCCTGATGAAGCAACCGTTGGTTGTGAAAGCTTGAATTTTGTGTGTGTGTGTGTGTGTGTGTGTGTGTGTATGTGTGTGTGTGTGTGTGTGTGTGTGTGTGTGTGTGTGTGTGTGTTTGTTTGTGTGTCTATCTACATGCCAGCGCTTTCATTTGGTAAGTTACATCATATTTGTTTTTAGATATATTTTTGCCACGTGGAATGTTTCCCTCTTAAGTTGCCAAACGAAAATGCTGACATGTTGATAGACACACAAACAAACACAAACACACACACACACAAAATTCCAGCTTTCACAACCAACGGTTGCTTCATCAGGGAAGAGGGAAGGAGAGGGAAACATTAAAGGATGTGGGTTTTAAGGGAGAGGCAAGGACTCATTCCAATCCTGGGAATGGAAAGACTTACCTTAGGGTGCAAAAAGTACAGGTATACACTCGCACACACGCACATATTCATCTGCACATATACAGACACAAGCAGACATATGTAAAGGCAAAGAGTTTGGGCAGAGATATCAGTCGAGGCGAATGTACAGAGACAAAGATGTTGTTGAATGACAGGTGAGGTATGAGTGGCAGCAACTTGAAATTAGCAGAGGTTGAGGCCTGGTGGGTAACAGGAAGAGAGAATATATTGAAGGGCAAGTTCCCATCTCCGTAGTTCTGATAGGTTGGTGTCAGTGGGAAGTATCCAGATAACCCGGACTGTGTAACACTGTGCCAAGATGTGCTGGCCGTGCACCAAGGCATGTTTAGCCTCAGGGTGATCCTCATTACCAACAAACACTGTCCGTATGTGTCCATTCATGCGAATGGACAGTTTGTTGCTGGTCATTCCCACATAGAAAGCTTCACAGTGTAGGCAGGTCAATTGGCAAATCACGTGGGTGCTTTCACACGTGGCTCTGCCTTTGATCATATACACCTTCCGGGTTACAGGACTGGAGTAGGTGGTGGTGGGAGAGTGCATGGGACAGGTTTTACATCGGGGGTAGTTGCAAGGGTAGGAGCCAGAGGGTAGGGAAGGTGGTTTGGGGATTTCATAGGGATGAACCAAGACTTTAAGAAGGTTAGGTGGACAGCGACAAGACAATCTTGGTGGGGTGGGGAGGATTTCATGAAGGATGGATCTTATTTCATGACAGGATTTTAGGAAGTCGTATCCCTGCTGGAGAGCCACATTCAGAGTCTGATCCAGTCCCGGAAAGTATCCTGTCACAAGTGGGGCACTTTTGGTGTTCTTCTGTGGGAGGTTCTGGGTTTGAGGGGATGAGGAAGTGGCTCTGGTAATTTGCTTCTGTACCAGGTCGGGAGGGTAGTTGCGGGATGCGAAAGCTGTTTTCAAGTTATTGGTGTAATGGTTCAGGGATTCAGGACCGGAGCAGATTCGTTTGCCACGAAGACCTAAGCTGTAGGGAAGGGACCGTTTGATATGGAATGGGTGGCAGCTTTCATAATGGAAGTACTGTTGTTTATTGGTGGGTTTGATGTGGACGGATGTGTGAATCTGGCCTTTGGTCAGATGGAGGTCAACATCAAGGAAAGTGGTATGGGATTTGGAGTAGGACCAGGTGAATCTGATGGAACCAAAGGAGTTGAGGTTGGAGAGGAAATTCTGGAGTTCTTCTTCACTGTGAGTCCAGATCATGAAGATTTCATCAATAAATCTGTACCAAACTTTGGGTTAGCAGGCCTGGGTAACCAAGAAGGCTTCCTCTACGCGACCCATAAATAGGTTGGCATACGAGGGGGCCATCCTGGTACCCATGGCTGTTCCCTTTAATTGTTGGTATGTCTGGCCTTCAAAAGTGAAGAAGTTGTGAGTCAGGATGAAGCTGGCTAAGGTAATGAGGAAAGAGGTTTTAGGTAGGGTGGTAGGTGATCAGTGTGAAAGGAAGTGCTCTATTGCAGCGACGCCCTGGACGTGCGGGATATTTGTTTATATGGAAGTGGCATCAATGGTTACAAGGATGGTTTCCGGGAGTAACAGATTGGGTAAGGATTCCAGGCATTTGAGAAAGTGGTTGGTGTCTTTGATGAAGGATGGGAGACTGCATGTAATGGGTTGAAGATGTTGATCTACATAGGCGGAGATATGTTCTGTGGGGGCTTGGTAACCAGCTACGATGGGCCGGCCAGGATGTTTGGGTTTGTGAATTTTAGGAAGTAGGTAGAAGATAGGGGTGCGGGGTGTCGGTAGGGTCAGGAGGTTGATGGAGTCAGGTGAAAGGTCTTGTAGGGCAACGAAGGTTCTGAGGATTCCTTGAAGCTCTGCCTGGACATCAGGAATGGGATTACCTTGGCAAACTTTGTATGTAGTGTTGTCTGAAATCTGACGCAGTTCCTCAGCCACATACTCCTGACGATCAAGTACCACGGTTGTGGAACCCTTGTCAGATGGAAGAATGATGATGGATCAGTCAGCCTTCGGATAATGGATAGCCTGGGATTCAGCTGTGGTGATGTTGGGAGTAGGAATAAGGTTTTTCAAGAAATATTGAGAGGCAAGGCTAGAAGTGAGAAATTCCTGGAAGGATTGGAGAGGGCGATTTTGAGGAAGAGGAGGTGAGTCCCGCTGTGATGGAGGATGGAACTGTTCGAGGGAGGGTTCAATTTGGATAATGTCTTGGGGAGTTGGGTCATTAGGAGTAGGATTAGGATTATTTTCTTCATGGCAAAGTGATATTTCTTGCAGAGACTACAAATGTAGGATAATCATAAACCTCACCCACCTAATCCTTCACCTACACATCAACTCAGCCAATGAACACACCCATCCTATCCCTAATCAAAGTCCTCAGTCTTCCCTCTCCCACATCTACACCGGCTGTTCAGAGCATCCTCCTACAGGCCAACCGCAAATTAGAACAGCATGCCACCCTCCACCTCAAAAGACCAACCAATCTCCTGGTTTCCCACCTCTGGAAAGGCAACTCACTCACCCTCCACAACCTTTCCAACAAACCTCAACCTCCTCTCATTGCACACAGACCCAGTCTCTCCCATCTACTCAATCTCCCACTTCCAGCTCCACTCCCCCCAAAACCTCAAAATTCTAGTCAACACAATCTGGAACTACAACACCCCAATTCAGTATTTAACCTTTCCTCCAAACCTCTCTCCCAATCCGAAACCTCTGTCCCATCCAAAGGCATCACCTTCAGCCATACTCTCAAATTCAACCAAACAGCCCTCATCAAAGATTTACTGTCCTACATTCGTAGTCTCTGCTGGAAATATCACTTTGCCATGAAGAAAAATAATTTTAATCCTACTCATAATGATCCAACTCCCCAAGACACTATTCAAATTGAACCCTGCTTGGAACAGTTCCACCCTCCATCACAGCGGGACCCACCTCCTCTTCCTCAAAATCACCCTCTCCAAACCTTCCAGGAATTTCTCACTTCTAGCTTTGCCTCTCAATCTTTTTTGGATAACCTTAATCCTACTCCCAACATCACCACAAGTGAAGCCCAGGCTATCCGTGATCTGAAGGCTGACCAATCCATCATCATTCTTCCGGCTGACTTGGGTTCCACAACTGTGGTACTTGATCATCGGGAGTATGTGGCTGAGGGACTGTGTCAGCTTTCAGACAACACTATATACAAAGTTTGCCAAGTAAATCCCATTCCTGATGTCCACGTGGAGCTTCAAGGAATCCTCAGAACCTTAGGTATTCTACAAAACCTTTCACCTGACTCCATCAACCTCCTGACCCTACCAACACCCTGCACCCCTACCTTCTACCTACTTCCTAAAATTCACAAACCCAAACATCCTGGGCCTGACAGGATACTTTCCGGGACTGGATCAGACTCTGAATGTGGCTCTCCAGCAGGGATACGACTTATCACATCCTGCCCTGAAATGAGATCCATCCTTCATGAAATCCTCCCCACTCCACAAAGCATGTCTTTCTGTTATCCACCTAACCTTTGTAACCTCTTGGTTCATCCCTATGAAATCCCCAAACCACCTTCCCTACCCTCTGGCTCCTACCCTTGCAACCACCCCCAGTGTAAAACTTGTCCCATACACCCTCCCACCACCACCTACAACAGTCCTGTAACCCGGAAGGTGTATATGATCAAAGGCCGAGCCACGTGTGAAAGCACCCACGTGATTTACTGACTGACCTGCTTACACTGTGAAGCCTTCTATGTGGGAATGAACAGCAACAAACTGTCCATTCAGATGAATGGACACAGGCAGACAGTGTTTGTTGGTAATGAGGATCACCCTGAGGCTAAACATGCCTTGGTGCACGGCCAGCACATCTTGACACAGTGTTACACAGTCCGGGTTATCTGGATACTTCCCACTGACACCAACCTATCAGAACTACGGAGATGGGAACTTGCCCTTCAATATATTCTCTCTTCCTGTTACCCACCAGGTCTCAACCTCTGCTAATTTCAAGTTTTCGCGCCTCGTACATCACTTGTCATTCAACAACATCTTTGCCCCTGTACTTTCGCCTCGACTGACATCTCTGCCCAACCTCTTTGTCTTTACATATGTCTGCCTGTGTCTGTATATGTGCAGAGGGATATATATATATATATATATATATATATATATATATATATATATATATATATATATATGTGTGTGTGTGTGTGTGTGTGTGTGTGTGTGTGTGTGTGTGTGTGTGTGTGTGTGTGTGTGTGTTTTTGTGTGTGTGTGTGTGTGTGTGTGAGAGAGAGTGAGTGTATACCTGTTCTTTTTTCCCCCTAAGTCTTTCTGCTCCTGGGACTGGAATGACTCCTTACCCTCTCCCTTAAAACCCATATCCTTTCGTCTTTCTCTCTCCTTCCCTCTTTCCTGATGAAGCAATCTTGGGTTAAGAAGCTTGAAATTTGCGTATGAGTTTTTTTTTGTTTCTATCTACCAGTGCTTTCTCGTTTGGTAAGTCACAGCATCTTTGTTTTTTATATATATTTTCCCCACGTGGAATGTTTCTTTTATATATATAAATACCACAGATAAATATTTATATGACTTAGTGCTGGCTGTTTACAGGTTTTCTTGTGCAAGAATGACTAATTATTTCTATTCAAGAATTCCCTTATAGTACATATTGTTGAATGACAAGAGCTCAAATGGAAACCCAGTTCTAAGAAAAGAAGGGAAAGCAGAAAGGTGGAAGGAGTATATAGAGGGTCTATACAAGGGCGATGTACTTGAGGACAATATTATGGAAATGGAAGAGGATGTAGATGAAGATGAAATGGGAGATACGATACTGCGTGAAGAGTTTGACAGAGCACTGAAAGACCTGAGTCGAAACAAGGCCCCGGGAGTAGACAACATTCCATTGGAACTACTGACGGCCTTGGGAGTGCCAGTCCTGACAAAACTCTACCAGCTGGTGAGCAAAATATATGAGCCAGTGAAATACCCTCAGACTTCAAGAAGAATATAATAATTCCAATCCCAAAGAAAGCAGGTGTTGATGACATTGTAATTCTGTCAGAGACAGCAAAGGACTTGGAAGAGCAGTTGAACGGAATGGACAGTGTCTTGAAAGGAGGATATAAGATGAACATCAACAAAAGTAAAACGAGGATAATGGAATGTATTTGAGTTAACTCGGGTGATGCTGAGGGAATTAGATTAGGAAATGAGACACTTAAAGTAGTAAAGGAGTTTTGCTATTTGGGGAGCAAAATAACGGATGATGGTCGAAGTAGAGAGGATATCAAATGTAGACTGGCAATGGCAAGGATAGCGTTTCTGAAGAAGAGAAATTTGTTAGTATCGAGTATAGATTTAAGTGTCAGGAAGTCGTTTCTGAAAGTATTTGTATGGAGTGTAGCCATGTATGGAAGTCAAACATGGACAATAAATAGTTTAGACAAGAAGAGAATAGAAGTTTTCGAAATGTGGTGCTACAGAAGAATGCTGAAAATTAGATGGGTAGATCACATAACTAATGAGGAGGTATTGAATAGAATTGGGGAGAAGAGGAGTTTGTGGCACAACTTGACAAGAAGAAGGGACCAGTTGGTAGGACATGTTCTGAGGCATCAAGGGATCACAAATTTAGCATTGGAGGGCAGCGTGGAGGGTAAAAATCATAGAGGGAGACCAAGAGATGAATACACTAAGCAGATTCAGAAGGATGTAGGTTGCAGTAAGTACTGGGAGATGATGAAGCTTGCACAGGATAGAGTAGCATGGAGGGCTGCATCGAACCAATCTCAGGACTGAAGACAACAACAACAACAACAACAACATAAGAAGTTTTTGGGGAGAAACTTCTTTAAGCTACTTCTGAAAAGACTTTTCCTATCTATTAGAAATTTTATTCGCATGAATAGATTCTCGAACAGTTTTACAGCTGCATATTTCATTCTATTCTATGCCATAGTTAGATTCATTAAAGAATAATACAGATCATTTCTCCTTCTAATACTGTTACTCTCAAACACAGATGAACTGTAGATGGTAAATTTCATAAATGTACTGTGAGGCTGTGGTTAATACTCCTACCACTTGGAGATGCCTGCAAGATGCCGTGTGCATGAACCCCAATCATAATCCTAATTACTTTCTTTTGTGGAATGAATAAATTTTGCTGAAGTTAGCATTACAACTCTGCATGTGTCTTGGCCTCTTCAACAAGTTTCTTCCATTCTGCCTTTTGTACAGTTTCTCCTGGGTGGATATGAATGTGAAATGTGTAGATTACATTTTTTTTCGATGAGTATTGTATCAGTAACTTGTGAGTTTTACCAAGGAACAATATATTATGCTATAATGTATGCCTATTCCATGGAATTGAGATTCTGTGTTTGAACTCTGACCTCTTTTGTCATTACTATTCTCCTTCTTGGCTTATGATCTGGACGCGATCCATAAGGTGTGTTTAACAAAGGCTCATCTTGCTGTATCAGCCAATGTAAGTTATTAACAAAACTGAAAACAGAGTTGTTTGGGACTTAAAAAATTGTGTCAGTGTTGAAATCATTTGTAATCCTAAACCTTGCTTGTCTAGAGTAGACATGTGCCTTTACAGAAATTCTTCATTGTCAGGCACCATCTTAAAAAATAATTAAGAACTTTTGTTTAGCTCATCATCATCATCATCAGTTAGAAAACTAAACCTTTCATTCAGATTCTACGAGCCTGGTGGCTGCTGCAAATAATTTAATAAGATTCACTTTCAGATTTTGTCAAAGTTGAGAGATAACATCCTAGGCAGGAAAGCCTGGTCACAGGATTCTAGTTCTGGTATGAGATTTCATTTGCAAAAGCTACACTTGTTATCTTATATTGGGAATCAAGATGAAACCACAATTTTGAGTTACAGAATTTATTGTTGTACAGTGAACGGACTAGCAGCATCTACCATCAGCATATGCACATACCTTAGTTGACTTCATCCTCATGTAACCAGAAATTTGAAGCTTCCAAATGCAGGTTGAAAAGCATTGTAAAGAGGGTGTGCCTTTGCCTGACTGCTTTACTAATGGTAAACCAATTATTTAGTTGTCCATCCACTCCCATCACAATCTGGAATCCAGCCAATGTTGCTTAAATGAGTGGAATATACTAAAATGGTATACCAAGGAGTAGCAAATAATTTAGCATTTCAGCCCTGTCAAGACTATTAAAGACTTACTTGAAGTCTATGTGGAGTTTATGAAGCTCAATATTATACTCATATGCATTTTAATGTACTTACCTCAGTGCAAATATCTGATCTGTTGTTGATCTGTTAGGCTGAAATCCACACAGACATTCTCTCAGAATCACGTAAGTATATGGAGCTCGACTATTGTAGATAACACTAGATATAACTTGATAGGTTACATTCAGCAGCATAATTTTGCAGTAATGTGAACAAAAAGTCTTGTCTCCTTCCTTATGTATTGGTTGAATTACACATAAGGTCAGATCATGTAGGATTCTTTCCTAAATCCAAATCAACTTAATGAATTTTTAGGTTCACTTATGGAGATCATTTTCCTCATTATTCAATGTGTTTGCAGTTATTCCATCAGTTACTGGTGCTCTGAAAATTTTTTAGACAAAGTACTATTTTCTATGCTGCCTCTAATACGGATCCGTCTATCTTTGGACCTGTAGTGTGGTAGGGTATCTGCTCTCTCCTGGTAGGATTTTCTTCCAAAATTCCCTTGAAATACTCTTGAGCTATCTGGGATACCTTGTTTATCTGTCAGCAAATTTTCCCCTTTGTTCTTGCAAGCTGATATTTTCAGTTTGTATTCTTGAGTTCCTTCTTTCATTTTCTTATAAATTTTCTGCTTTCAATCCATTGTTAGTGCTCCTCCATCTTCTCTATATCTTTATGAATTCCCTTATTTCCCTCCTACATATTCTTGCTGCCTCCTGCTCTCTCTGTTAATAATGCATGATTTGATTTCATGTTTCATTGTAAGCATTACTGTCTTGCTTCCTTTTTACATTCCACTCTGTCTGTCTACATTCATCATCATACCATTTCTCACTTCTAAGTCTACTCCCCCCCAGTATTTCACATAGTATTTTTAATAGAGCTATGTTCTTTGTCTATATGGTTCTCTGCCATTCTTTATTTGTAACGTCTCTCACAGTTTCTGTTGATATTTTTGAACAGTAGACTTATCTTATAGTTCTTCTGTATTCGATTTCTTTACTATGGTAGTATTTCCTTTGGCCATCATAACAAATTTCTGTTTCATTTTTGCTCCTACTAGGTAATGGTCAGAACAGGAATTAGCTCCTCAGAAAGTGCATACATTTTCCAAATCAGATTCCTACCTCTTTGATACCAATATATGGTCTCTTTGGTTTACTTCCTTTGTTCCTGATATTTCCCAGGTCCCTTTGTAGAAATTTTTATAGGGAAACTTTAACCCACTGTCTTTAATATGCTTAAGGTAGCAAACTGGGCAACTTTCATACAGTCATAATTAGTTTCATCAGGCAAACTTTCTTTACCAAACACACTTCTGAAAGCCTCTTCCTTGCCCTGTTTGGCATTGTATTCACCAAAGACTGTTTTATCACAGACTTCCTCACATGATCAAAGAAATCATCTACCACATCTTCATCTGATTCTTCTTTTGGTGCATATATATTCACAAAGGCTACATTGTGAAGTTTCTCTTTTACATGCAGAGTATATGGTCTTCATTATGTGGAGTGAAAGCAATAACAGATCTACATTTGTACTTGGAGATTACAAAACCAAATCCATATAGGTGTGCCATTTTAAAAGATAGCAGGATTAACAGATTCTACTCAAAATCCAACTTAAATAAAACTCATTTTGTCATTCTTCTAGGTGGCTCAAATAACATTTATTGCAATGAAGCGTCCAAGTTCATAAAAGAACTGAAGAAATGTTTAAACAACTTATTATATAGTGCTAATCACATTGTAAATGTAGTGCCTTGTTATTATTTGCCTTTCTGGTCCTGTGTTAACTGTAAAGTTTGTGTTTGAAATAAATAAATATCAGAAATATGTTTTAACTTTCAGAACACAGAAGTAATAGACATATACAGCTCAGATCGAAGGTTTTTCACAGCTCATGGACTCCATTTAAATATTTTAGGGAAAGAGCTACTAGCAGAAAAATTATGCACTCATGTCCTGAGGCAAGAAGTGCTAAGCTTTGAAATTACAGCAGAGCACTCTCAACAGCTTAAAGTTATTCCATCAAGATATGCAGTAGTGGAAACTAACCAAATACATGCAGCTAGTCCACCAGCTGAAACCAACCCACAACCAGTAGACGGTCCAACAGCAACAAACACTCTATTCCCAATTAGAAGTATCAAACAACTGTTACACCTAAAGGATTTTTTAGTGTCAGTAAGCCTGAAACAGGTAGGAAGGTAAAAAATGATTTCATTCAAGACTGTGCCAATTCCCAAACATTTCTACCAAAAAGTGTAAATAAGAAAACAAACAAGAGGAAGTGTGACAGTCTTATAAAGAATGCTATTCTTGAGACTTTTGACAGAAATACCAGTAGTTTCATAATGTACTTGAACATAAATGTACAACCAAACATAATAAAGAGTGAATAAAATTGATGAATTGTATACTTTAATTTCAGAATGGAAAAAATATTAAAATTATTTGTTTAAATGAGCATTGTCTTACAAAAATTTGTATTACAGCCTTAAATAAGCTAAACAATTTCAAAGTAGTGTCAATTATTTGTAGAATAATAGCATGCTTGGAGGCTCCAGCATATTTGTAAATAATATAGTAGGGTATAAAGTGAAAGATGATTTCAATTTTCTAAAACGCGTATTTGAAAACTGCTCAATTGAAGTAGGAAAACATAATGTTGTTATTGTATAAATATACAGAATCTCAATTGTAGAGGTAACAAAATTATTTTTATAATAGTTAATGGAAATAATAAGAAAATAATGAGAAAAAGAAAAGGGTTTTAATAGCTGCTGATTATAATATAAATTTATCAAATGAAACCAGTGACTCAATAAAGCCTACGGACTTAATCCAAAAAATTTGGTTTCAATATTAACTTACTGGAAGTCACAAGAAGAAATAAAAATACAATCTAATTATAAATATGATGACTCAAGGAAGTTATGTGCATTTTAACATATTTTTAGGAAATTGTTGCATATATTCAATGAAGTATTTCTATTTAGAGTATGTCATACAGAAGTGTCTAATGAGCTACATTGGATCATTGTTGTGTGAAATATATCCAGTGGGGAAAAAACACAACTGCACAAAATATGGCTATGGCCCTGTTTTCATTAATTAAGTCATTAATTATGTATAAAATCATATTTAAAAAGGTGGTAGAAACAGAAAAAGAAGTGGCTAATAATAATTACATATTGGCTCATGAACACAAATCAAAGGCAGTTTAGTCTGTTGTAAAATAGCAACTGTGAATTAGAACTGTCAGCAAAGATATATCCAAAATTAAGGAGGGAAATAAAATTGTCACAAACCCAGCTCAGATGTCAAAAATCAGATGTAGATGCAGATGCTTATATAGAAAAATTACATTTAGGTCAGAAGGCAGAAGAATACTTTCACAAATTTGAGAAAATTTCAGCCAAAGATTTAGAAAAAACTGTATTCCAGCTAAAAAACCGAAATTCTGCAGCGCAGAGTCACATACCTACCAAAGTAGTTAAAGCAGCTGCTAGGAAAATAGCGCACCCCCTTTGCTCAGTAATTAATAATTGCTTGAAGAAGGCACCTTTCCAGATGCCCTAAAGTACACAGAGGTAAAACCTTTGTTTAAAAAGGCTCAAGAGAAGATATAGGGAAGGACCACCCAATCTCTATTCTTCCAATATTTGCAAAAATATTTGAAAAATTGTTGGAAATACAAATTAAAAAATAATACAAAAGCAAACATAATATCATATAATCAATATGGCTTTCAAAAAGCCAAAAGCGCAATAGAAGACACTAATGAGGTTGTGAAAAAAATGAGTTCTGCCTTAGACAAGTCGAGAAAAGTTGCAGGATTATTCTGTGACCTCACAAAAGCATTTGATTGTGTAAAACATCACTTGCTCCTGTATAAAATGGAAAGATATGGAATTGGGGGTTGTGTTTTGAACTGGTTTAGGTAATATCACACAAACAGAAAACAAAGGTTAGTTATATCATCAAGCAAGAGAAATTTCTTCTCTGAATGGATAAGTATTTCACAAGGACTTCCACAAGGTTCGATTCTGGGTCCAATTTTATTTCTGCTTTATATAACTCAGTTTTATTCACCAATGATAATTCTGCCCTCGACAAAAGCAATGACTTGGAACAAGTTCCCTCAATTGCCACAAATCTACTAGGCAGTTTATAAAATTGGTTGCAACTAAATGGATTGAAACTGAATACTGGAAAAACATGTACTGCAATTTAAAACTAAATCCCACATTAATCATGGAAACCAAATCTTTAAAGAAGCAGGTTGTGTTAAGTTTTCGGGAATGCTTCTGGACCAAAATTTATCCTGGTCTTCACATATTAAGTACTTAGCACATAAATTAAACAGCCTGACCTTTTCAATGAAGATTTTGTCCTATTCAACTACCAAGCAGATTAGCACATCTATTTTGAGTCAGTTATAAGTGACTTTTTGGAGTAACACAAGCAAAATGATTAGAATATTAAAATTACAAAAATCTGTTGTTATAAAAATCTGTAATGCAAAACCAAAAGAATCTTGTTGCCACTTGTTAAGAAATTAAAAAATATTAAATGTCCCTATTTGTACATTTATGAACTGATTATTTTTATATACAGTAACCATAAGTTGTTCATAGACAATAATTTTAAACATCAGTACAACACTACACCAGGAACAAGGGGAATTTCATGCTTCCCTCTCACAGATTAAAGCTATATGCACAAACCCCAGAATACATGGGCATGAAAATTTATGATATTCTCAAAACGAAACAAAGCCATACTATGGAGCTAGGGCAACTGAAACAAAAGCTATGAACGTTGTTAGTACAGAAAATCTGTTATTTCTTAGAAGAATTTTCTAACAACAATGTGAAAATCTGAGCAATAAAGCAAATGGGTGTTAATTAAGCTTAGCAGTTTTAGGTCAAATGAATGACTGTAATAATTATTTTTTTATGTTAATGCTATTATTATACATTGTTTCTGTAACACATCTGAATTGTAACTTCAGTGTTGATGAGTACCCTGTACATTAAATCACTGATTTACCTGTGTATGTTATGGGAAAATAAAAATTCTTATTTCTAATTTCTCTTGTCTTTCATCTTTTTCTGAGTAATACAGAGAGAATTTCTGTGTGTGTGTTATATATATCACAAATTCCCTCCCTACCTAATTTCCTGGAGTGCAACTACTTCCATTCCATATCTTAGTCCCTATTCACCTACAGCGATCACATCTCCTATTTGTAACAGTCTATGTGTTTCCCACGTTTCAAATTTGAGCACAGGTGTATCCATATTTCTGTTCCTTGGTGTAATTCATCTTTATGCAGGTAATATAAAATACTTTGTTAAATTGTTTGTGATGATAGGCTTTTTACAATGAAGGGGTATTGTCCCAGTGCACAACTCTCGATCCTGGAGGGCCAGGCTTTTGTTTTGGTGTTAGCTCCCCAAGGGGCATTGTGAGAGGGTCCACTGGGTGGCAAAGTCAAAAAATATTCTTCATGTAACTTCTGTTTTCATATGAGTGTTGTTCAATAAGCAATGCAACACTTTTTTCTGAAAGTAGGCTGATTAATTCAGGATTCCAATGTTGTTGTTATCTTCAGTCGAATAACTGGTTTGATGCAACTCTCCATACTACTCTATTATGTGGAAGCCTCTTGGTCTATGAGTAACTACTGCAACCTACATCCACTTGAATCTACTTACTGTATTCATCTTTTTATCTACCTCCATGATTTTTACCTCCCATTCTTCCCTCCAGTACTAAACTGGTGAACACTTGATGCCTCAGAACGTGTCCTACCAATTGATCCCTTCTTGTGTCAGCTTGTGTCACAAATTTCTCTTCTCCCCAACTCCTCTCAGTACCTCCTCATTTGTTATGTGGTCTACCCATCTATTTATTTTATTTATTTATTTATTTATTTATTCATCCGTTGACAACTTGTGTTGTATGGATGTCATCAACTGTATACATGGAATGAGTATATACATAATAGTACTTCTGGTAGTACATATTTATATGGTGGAACTTAATCGTTTGTACACAAAACAAATACAACCAATCTTAGTTACAAATAAATATAAATTTTCAAATGTATTCTTCTGTAGCATCACATTTCAAAAGCTTCTATTCTCTTCTTGTTTAAACTGTTTATTGTCCATGTTTCACTTCTATACATGGGCAACACTCCATACAAATTCTTTCAGAAAAGACTTCCTGACAGTTAAACTTATACTCGATGTTAATAAATTTCTCTTCTTCAGAAACACTTTCCTTGCCATTGCCAGTCTACATTTTATATCCCCACTACTTTGACCATCATCAGTCATTTTGTTGCCCAAGTAGCATAACTCAGTTACTACTTTAAGTGCTATGTGGGGTAGCCGCATGGTCTTAGGCACCTTGCCACTGTTCGCATGGCTCCACCCACTGGAGGTTCGAGTCCTCCCTTGGGCATGGGCGTCATTAGCGTAAGTTAGTTTAAATTAGATTAAGTAAGCCTAGGGACCGATGACCTCAGCAGTTTGGTCCCATTAAGAACTTATCACCAAACCAAACTATTTTAAGTGTCTCATTTCCGAATCTAATTCCTGCAGCATCATCTGATTTAATCTGATGACATTCCATAATCCTCATTTTGCTTTTGTTGATGTTTATCTTATATTCTCCTTTCAAGACACTGTACATTCTGTTCAACTAAATACCTAGGAATTATAACTACGAACAACTGAAATTGGAAGGAACACACAGAAAATGTTGTGGGGAAGCTAACCAAAGACTGTGTTTCATTGGCAGGACACTTAGAAAATGTAACAGATCTACTAAGGAGACTGCCTAAACTATGCTTGTCTGTACTCTTTTAGAATACTGCTGCATGGTGTGGGATCCTTACCCAATAGGAGTGATGGAGTACATCAAAAAAGTTTGTAGAAGGGCAGCACATTTTGTATTATCGTGAAACAGGGGAGAGAGTGTCGCTGAAATGATACAGGATTTAGGGTGGACATCATTAAAACAAAGGCATTTTTCATTGCAGTGGAATCTTCTCACAAAATTCCAATCATCAACTTTCTCCTCTGAATGTGAAAATATTTTGTTGACACTGACCTACATTAGGAGAAATGATCACCATGATAAAATAAGGGAAATTAGAGCTTGCACGGAAAAATATAGATGTTCGTTCTTTCCACACGCTATATGATATTGAAATATTAGAGAATTGTGAAGGTCGTTTGATCAACCCTCTGCCAGGCACTTAAATGCAATTTGCAGAGTATCCATGTAGATGTAGATGTAGAACTGCTCTTCTAAGTCCTTTGCTCTGTCTGACAGAATCACAGTGTCATCAGCAAACCTACTAGTTTTTATTTTTTGTCCCTGGACTTTAATTCCTATTCCAATTTTTTCTTTTGTTTCCTTTACTGCTTGCTGAATATACAGATTGAATAACGTTGGGAATAGGTTGTGGCCCTATCTCACTCCCATCACATCAACCACTGCTTCCCTTTTGTGCCCCTCGACTCTTATAACTGCCATCTGGCTTTTGTACAAATTGTAAATAGCCTTTCATTCCCTGTATTTTACCCCTGCCACCTTTAGAATTTGAAAGAGAATATTCCAGTCAACATTGTCAAAAGCTTTCTCTAAGTCTACAAATGCTATAAACATAGGTTTGCCTTTCCTTAACCTGTCTTCTCCCCCCATGAACCACGGACCTTGCCATTGGTGGGGAGGCTTGCGTGCCTCAGCGATACAGATGGCCGTACCATAGGTGCAACCACAACGGAGGGGTATCTGTTGAGAGGCCAGACAAACATGTGGTTCCTGAAGAGGGGCAGCAGCCTTTTCAGTAGTTGCAGGGGCAGCAGTCTGGATGATTGACTGATCTGGCCTTGTAACATTAACCAAAACGGCCTTGCTGTGCTGGTACTGCGAACGGCTGAAAGCAAGGGGAAACTACAGCCGGAATTTTTCACGAGGACATTCAGCTTTACTGTATGATTAAATGATGATGGCGTCCTCTTGGGCAAAATATTCTGGAGGTAAAATAGTCCCCCATTCGGATCTCCGGGCGGTGACTACTCAAGACGACGTCGTTATCAGGAGAAAGAAAACTGGCATTCTACGGATCGGAGCGTGGAATGTCAGATCCCTTAATCGGGCAGGTAGGTTAGAAAATTTAAAAAGGGAAATGGATAGGTTAAAGTTAGATATAGTGGGAATTAGTGAAGTTCGGTGGCAGGAGGAACAAGACTTTTGGTCAGGTGATTACAGGGTTATAAATACAAAATCAAATAGGGGTAATGCAGGAGTAGGTTTAATAGTGAATAAAAAAATAGGAGTGTGGGTTAGCTACTACAAACAGCATAGTGAACGCATTATTGTGGCCAAGATAGACACAAAGCCCATGCCTACTACAGTAGTACAAGTTTATATGCCAACTAGCTCTGCAGATGATGAAGAAATTGATGAAATGTATGACGAGATAAAAGAAATTATTCAGGTAGTGAAGGGAGACGAAAATTTAATAGTCATGGGTGACTGGAATTCGTCAGTAGGAAAAGGGAGAGAAGAAAATGGGGGAAGAAATGAAAGAGGAAGCCGCCTTGTAGAATTTTGCACAGAGCATAACTTAACCATAGCTAACACTTGGTTCAAGAATCATGAAAGAAGGTTGTATACCTGGAAGAATCCTGGAGATACTAAAAGGTATCACATAGATTATATAATGGTAAGACGGAGATTTAGGAACCAGGTTTTAAATTGTAAGACATTTCCAGGGGCAGATGTGGATTCTGACCACAATCTATTGGTTATGAACTGCAGATTGAAACTGAAGAAACTGCAAAAAGGTGGGAATTTAAGTAGATGGGACCTGGATAAACTGAAAGAACCAGAGGTTGTAGAGAGTTTCAGGGAGAGCATAAGGGAACAATTGACAGGAATGGGGGAAAGAAATACAGTAGAAGAAGAATGGGTAGCTCTGAGGGATGAAGTAGTGAAGGCAGCAGAGGATCAAGTAGGTAAAAAGACGAGGGCTAATAGAAATCCTTGGCTAACAGAAGAAATATTGAATTTAATTGATGAAATGAGAAAATATAAAAATGCAGTAAATGAAGCAGGCAAAAAGGAATACAAATGTTTCAAAAATGAGATCGACAGGAAGTGCAAAATGGCTAAGCAAGGATGGCTAGAGGACAAATGTAAGGATGTAGAGGCTTGTCTCACTAGGGGTAAGATAGATACTGCCTACAGGAAAATTAAAGAGACCTTTGGAGAGAGGAGAACCACTTGTATGAATATCAAGAGCTCAGATGGCAACCCAGTTCTAAGCAAAGAAGGGAAGGCAGAAAGGTGGAAGGAGTATATAGAGGGTTTATACAAGGGCGATGTACTTGAGGACAATATTATGGAAATGGAAGAGGATGTAGATGAAGATGAAATGGGAGATACGATACTGCGTGAAGAGTTTAACAGAGCACTGAAAGACCTGAGTCGAAACAAGGCCCCGGGAGTAGACACCATTCCATTAGAACTACTGATGGCCTTGGGAGAGCCAGTCATGGCAAAACTCTACCATCTGGTGAGCAAGATGTATGAGACAGGCGAAATACCCACAGACTTCAAGAAGAATATAATAATTCCAATCCCAAAGAAAGCAGGTGTTGACAGATGTGAAAATGACCGAACTATCAGTCTAATAAATCACAGCTGCAAAATACTAACGCGAATTCTTTACAGACGAATGGAAAAACTGGTAGAAGCGGACCTCGGGGAAGATCAGTTTGGATTCCATAGAAATGTTGGAACACGTGAGGCAATACTAACCTTACGACTTATCTTAGAAGAAAGATTAAGAAAAGGCAAACCTACGTTTCTAGCATTTGTAGACTTAGAGAAAGCTTTTGACAACGTTAACTGGAATACTCTCTTTCAAATTCTGAAGGTGGTAGGGGTAAAATACAGGGAGTGAAAGGCTATTTACAATTTGTACAGAAACCAGATGGCAGTTATAAGAGTCGAGGGGCATGAAAGGGAAGCAGTGGTTGGGAAAGGAGTGAGACAGGGTTGTAGCCTCTCCCCGATGTAATTCAATCTGTATATTGAGCAAGCAGTAAAGGAAACAAAAGAAAAATTCGGAGTAGGTATTAAAATTCATGGAGAAGAAATAAAAACTTTGAGGTTCGCCGATGACATTGTAATTCTGTCAGAGACAGCATAGGACTTGGAAGAGCAGTTGAACGAAATGGACAGTGTCTTGAAAGGAGGATATAAGATGAACATCAACAAAAGCAAAACGAGGATAATGGAATGTAGTCAAATTAAATCGGGTGATGCTGAGGGGATTAGATTAGGAAATGAGACACTTAAAGTAGTAAAGGAGTTTTGCTATTTAGGGAGTAAAATAACTGATGATGGTTGAAGTAGAGAGGATATAAAATGTAGACTGGCAATGGCAAGGAAATCGTTTCTGAAGAAGAGAAATTTGTTAACATCGAGTATAGATTTAAGTGTCAGGAAGTCGTTTCTGAAAGTAATAGTATGGAGTGTAGCCATGTATGGAAGTGAAACATGGACGATAACCAGTTTGGACAAGAAGAGAATAGAAGCTTTCGAAATGTGGTGCTACAGAAGAATGCTGAAGATAAGGTGGGTAGATCACGTAACTAATGAGGAGGTATTGAATAGGATTGGGGAGAAGAGAAGTTTGTGGCACAACTTGACTAGAAGAAGGGATCGGTTGGTAGGACACGTTTTGAGGCATCAAGGGATCACAAATTTAGCATTGGAGGGCAGCATGGAGGGTAAAAATCGTAGAGGGAGACCAAGATATGAATACACTAAGCAGATTCAGAGGGATGTAGGTTGCAGTAGGTACTGGGAGATGAAGAAGCTTGCACAGGATAGAGTAGCATGGAGAGCTGCATCAAACCAGTCTCAGGACTGAAGACCACAACAACAACAACCTGTCTTCTATGAGAAGTCGAAGGGTCAATATTGCCCCCAGGTGCCTACATTTCTCTGGAATTCAAACTTATCTTCCCTGATGTCAGCTTATACCAGTTGTTCCATTCTTCTGTAAACAAATTGTGCTAGTATTTTGCAGCCGTGAGTTATTAATCTGGTAGTTCAGTAATTTTCATGCATGCCAGCACCCGATTTCTTTGGATTTGGAATTATTATATTCTTCTTGAAGTCTGCAAGTATTTCGCCTGTCTCATAAATCTTGCTCACTAGATGGAAGAGTTTTGTCATGGCTGGATCTCCCAAGGCTATCAGTAATTCCAACGGAATGTTGTCTACTCCCAGTGCCTTGTTTCGACTTAGATCTTTTCATGCTCTGTCAATTTCTTTGCGCAGTACCATATCTCATCTTCATCTATGTCCTCTTCCATTTCCAGAATATTGCCCTCAAGTACATCTCCCTTGTATAGACAGTCTATATACTTCTTCCACCTTTCTGCTTTCCCTTCTTTGCTTAGAACTAGTTTTCCATCTGAGCTCTTCTCCAAAGGTCTCTTTAATTTTCCAATAGGTGGTATCTATTTCACCACTAGTGATATATGCTTCTACATCCTTTATGTTCTCTTTCACCTGCTTCATTTAACGCATTTTTATATTATCTCCTCTCATCAATTAAATTCAATATCTCTTGTGTTACCCATCGATTTCTACTAGCCCTCATCTTTTTACCCACTTGATCCTATGCTGCCTTTACTATTTCATCTCTCAAATCTAGCCATTCTTGTTTTATTGTATTCATTTCCCCTTTTCTTGTCAATTGTTCTCACAAACTCCCTGTGACACTCTCTACAACCTCTGGGTCTTTCAGTTTATCCAGATTTGTATCTTTTTGCAGTTTCTTCAGTTTTAATCTCCAGTTCATAACATATAAATTGTGGTCAGAAACTACATCTGCCCCTGGAATTGTCTTACAATATGCACCTGCTTAGCTGGGTGGTAATGTGCTCGCATCCCATGCAAGCGGGCCCGGGTTCAATTACCAGCCTGGTCCACTTGGGGACTGGGTATTGTGTTGTCCTCGTAATTGTTTCATCCTCATCACCAGCACAGAAGTCGCCCAACGTGGTGTCTGAAATAAGACTTGCACTTGGCGGCCGAACTTCCCTGGATGGGGCCTCCCACCCAATGATGCCATACGCTCATTTCCATTGTTTATCTTACAATTTAAAACCTGGATCAAAATCCCTGTCTTGCCAGTATGTAATCAGTCTGAAACCTTCCAGTGTCTCCAGATCTTTTCCACATATATTACTTTCTTTCATGATTCTTAAACCAAGTGTTAGCTATGATTGAATTATGCTCTCTGCAAAATTCTACCAGACAGCTTTCTCTTTCAATTCCCCCAGTCAATATTCTTTGTCTCCCTTAACTATCTGAATAATTTCTTTTATCTCATCATACATTTCTTTAATCTCTTCATCATCTGTGGAGCTAGTTGGCATATAAGGTTGTACTAGAGTGGTGGGTGGGTGCTTCATGTTTATCTTGGCTACAATAATGGGATCACTATTTGCTGTCTATAGTAGCTTATTCACGTTCATATTTTTTTATTCATTACTAAATCTACTTCTGCATTACCACTATTTGTTTTTGTATTTACAACCCAGTATTCACCTGACCAGAAATCCAGATCCTCCTGCCACTGAACTTCACTAACTCCCACTATATCTAGCTTTAACCTATTTGTTTCCCTTTTTAAATTTTCTAACCTACGTGCCCAAATAAGGGATCTGACATTCTACGCTCCAATCCGTAGAATGCCAGTTTTGTTTCTCCTGATAACGATGTTCTCCTGAGTAGTTCTCGCCCAGAGAACCAAATGGGGAACTATTTTACCTCTGGAATATTTTATGCAAGAAGATGCCATCATAATTTAACCATGCAGTTGAGCTGCAAGTCCTTGGGAAAAATTACAGCTGTAGTTTCCACTTGGTTCCAGTTGTTTGTCTGCACTAGCACAGCAAGGCCATTTTGGTTGATGTTACAAGGACAGATCAGTCAATCATCCAAACTGTTGCCCCTGCAACTACTGAAGCAACTGATGCCCCTCTTCAGGAACCACATGTCGGTCTAGCTTCTCAATAGATGCCCCTCCATTGTGGTTGCACCTATGGTATGGCTATCAGTATCACTGAGGCACACAAGCCTCCCAACCAACAGCAAGGTTCATAATACAGGATTCCAATAGATCATGTTATTCCCCACTCTTCTTGCTGCAAAACTCTTTTTTCAATGTTATCTATGTTCAATGCAACAGCCTTTCATCGACTTACTGTGAGGGCCTGTATGCCTGCATGGTACCTCTCTACTGATCAATGCTGCATCTTGCTGCATCAATAATCTCTGCATCATGTACATACTGTTTCCCATGGAGTGCATCATTAGACCAAACAGATGAAAGTCAGAAGGTGTGTGATCTGGGCTGTAGGGTGAGTAAGGAAGAACAACTGTCCAATGAAGTGTTGTGAGCTCACCTTGGGTGGGCAGATTTGTGTGAGGCCTTGCACTGCCATGTACAAGGGGAAGTTTTTTACATTTGTGGTGAGGAGCACATTGAACTCGTTTCTTCAATTTCCCAGAGTAGCACAATACACTTCAGAGTTGATCATTGCACCACGAGGGAGAACATCAAACAGAATAACCCCTTCACAGTCCCAGAAGATCATCACCATCATTTTACCAGCTGAGGGTGTGGCTTTGAACTCTTTTTTTGGAGGAGAGGTAGAGTAGTGCCACTCAATGGATTGCCATTTTGTTTCCAGTTTGAATGAATGAACCCATGTTTCATCACCTGTGACAATGTTCGACAAAGAACTATCATGATCAGCCTCATAATCATGCAAACAATTCCACACAGATGGTCGTTGATTGCTCTTTATGGCCTCCTGTTAGGCAGCAAGAAACCTGGGCAAACACCTTTGAGTAACCCAACTGATGGACAAGAATATCAGCAGTACCAACAGAGATGTCCGGTTGTGCAGCGACCTGTTTGACTGTGATCTGTCAATCACCTCAGATAAGAGTCTCCACATGTTCCAACACTGCAGGAGTCACAGCTGTGTGTGGCCAGCTAACATGTGGGAGATCGGACAGGTCTGTGCAGCCTTGTTGTGATGATGATGCCTCACCCAATGGCTCACTGTGCTTTTGTTCACTGCCAGGTCTCTGTAGACATACTGCAATTGTCTGTGAATATCTGTGATGCTCTGGTTTTCAGCCAAAAAAATCTCAATGACAGCTTTCTGCTTGTAATGCATCTCCATTATGGATGCTATTTTGAAGGCTATGTACAGCACTGCCACCTATCAGAACATTGTGAAATTAAAGAGGCTGAAGTGGGAATATTTCACAATGTCCCAGAACAAATTCTGCATTTTTTGCACTGAAATTGGCTGAGAAAAAAGAGTTACATTGCTTATTGAATGTCCCTCATGTATTAATTGTCAATTTTATTGTCTTGTATTTGAAATAATTTTAAAACTGATTTACATAGCTATTAACATCTGTTATATGAGCTTGTACAAATGTGTTGTTAGTGTGAATATCTCAATAACACTTGTTATGCAATGAAACTGAATTGCAGATGTTTACGTAACATTTCTTCTAAGACATTTTTGATGAAGTTCAGCATTGTCTCGTCTCCTCTGAGGAACTCCTTCATTATCCATGTGACGATGGAAACTCTTTATCATACTTGTGATGTAAAAGTGTCTACTGGTGATCTCCACCTGCTGCATGCTACCCGAAGAGAACGTCAGACAAATAAAAAAATGACACAAACACATATACATACTAATACATAATACTATACACAAAATGTGTAACTGTGTGCCATTATCATATGAATAAATGATAGGATTACTCATTTATACAAAATGATGAGGGTACAGAAAACCTTACATTTCTGACTTAAAATGGAAAATTCATTATTTAACCCTCGAGTGGGTGCGTCTGTGTATAAAGTGTGCCAACAAAAAATAAAATGATTTAGTACGGTTCCATTTTTGTTTCACAACTGCAGACCCATACCTATTCCTTCATTATTGCTTCAGGTGACACAATGATAATTTGTGTTGTCATACGCTCAAGTGAGCAGCAGTAATATAAAATATAAAGTGAGCTAGGCAGAAAAAATTTACGATCCATGCAACAAAAAAAAAAAAAAAGCCCCTGATTATGAGCTAGCAGCCTAATGCTACATTGAGGCAGTTGTCTATGAGATAATTAGTGATCAAATAAGCAGCTGGATGGGATCTGATGCCACTGCATTGCTTAATGCTCTGAGTGGGTCATTACTGTCTCTGTAACACCTGTCCTTGGCAACTGTGTGTTGTACTGAAAATTTATTTCATTATTGTTTAATAAAACAGTGGTGCAGCTTATATTACATAAGTTAATTTTCTTGTCGTTTAAATAAACTAAGATTAAATTGTGATTTTGATCTTACATGACTCACCTTGGCATAAATGAAGCTATTCTATATATGTGTACAAACAGGGGCGGCTCCTGTACAGGTTTGCAGGTTTGCGCTACCCCCAAGGAATAATTTTGTTCAACTGTCTTTGCCTTCTGAGCATCCTATACTAGTGGAGAAGTAGCGTTCCATTTATCTCTTTTGAAATGCCTGGGCTCCAATTGCCGAACGCAGTGGAGTTGGACAGAATGTGCCAATGGCAACAGGGAGTTGCACTGTGGCTGCAAACGTGGACTTGGGTGTCTCAGAGGGGGTTCGGGGTGCGGGGGCAATGCTTGGCAACACTGTAATCGTATGCAGGTCTTGTGTGTATAAACACCTCACCCAGGCCACTCTGCCAGCCGCCCCGGTAGCTGAGTGGTCAGCGTGACAGACTGTCAATCCTAAGGGCCCGGGTTCGATTCCCGGCTGGGTCGGAAATTTTCTCCGCTCAGGGACTGGGTGTTGTGTTGTCCTAATCGTCATCATTTCATCCCCATCAACACGCAGGTCGCCGAAGTGGCGTCAAATCGAAAGACCTGCACCAGGCGAACGGTCTACCCGACGGGAGGCCCTAGCCACACGACATTTCCATTTTGCCAGCCGCAGGAAGTGGGCCCGAACTCTTCCGAAGGGAAACAGAACTATCAGATCTTTGAACAAAGTGGGATTCTCGCACCCCCTTACCAGTTCAGGTGTAGCTGCGAGCGAACTATTTCCTGTGCATTGTGTTAGTTATTTTAGTGTGTGCTACAGTGAATTTTGAGGCTCAAGTGACAAGTGAATATGTGAAATAATGAATCAGGTAATTTCATTGCTCTCTGAACCCTTCAGTTCACAGAAGTTTGAAGCAAAATTAGAAATCAAGAGGCTAGGTAGGCCGCCTCCTGCTTTAACAATTTCGCAAACCATTAAAATGAAAAGTCACCAATTCAATAGGAGATTTAACTCTGAATTATACAACAAGCATGAATGACTGTGTGGTTGTGACACGAAATATGCCTTATTTTGTTTTCTTGTTTATTATGTGGAGGAGATCTTTCATGGTCTAAACACGCAGTCTGTGACATTCAACACCTCCATGACAAAATTAGAAAACACAAACTTTCTTCAGTCCATGTAAATAACGTTTTGAATATGGCAAGTCTGGGCGATATAAATATAGCTACCCAATTAGACAGTGGGTACAGATGGTCCGTGGCATTACACAACCAAAAAGTTACCAATAATAGGTACATATCGAATCTAATTATTAACCGTATTCGTTTCTGTGGTTCGTTGGAAATTGGCCTTAGAGGATATGATGAGACTGAATCATCTTCCAGTCCTGGTATTTTTCATTCCTTGATTAATTTTAGTGCAGAATTAGACTCTGTATTAAAATTGCATTTAGAGAAAGCTACAGTTTTCAAAGGAACCTCAAATCCATCCAGAATGAACTCCTCCAGTGCATGCTTCAAGTCTGCCAAGAGGAAATTAGAAAGGAAGTTAAGGGTGCTGAGTTTTTGGCAGTAATAGCTGACAAAAGCAGTGATGTAGCCTGTGTTTTCTAGATGGTTATAGTATATAGGTACATCATTAATGGAAAACTAGTTGAAAGATTTTGGGACTTCATAGCACCAGAAAAGCATGACGCCCAGTCTTTGGCAACGTCCATCATCAAATAGATAAATAGTGATTTGGGGAACTGTCCACATAAGCTAATAGCGCAAACATGTGATGGTGCAGCAGTCATGAGTGGTTCATCACGTGGAGTGCAGGCTCCTGTTAAGGAAAAGTTTCTCAATGCTTCATACATTCATTGTTATGCCCACCAGTTGAATCTCATTATGCTTAAAGCCTCTTCCATTATAAAAATGTGTGAATATTCTTCACTAAACTGCAGGGACTTTGCAGCTTCTTTTCAGCATCTCCTCAAAGAACAGCAGTTCTCAATGACATAGTACGAAAACGACTGCCATGTTCAGTGCCTATTCGTTGGAATTTTCAGTCAAGGAGCATCAATACTGTTTTTGAATATAGGGAAGATATTATCATGTGCATGAATAATATGAGCCAGGGGGGAAAACTGTGTAATGAGAGCACGATCCTGTAAGCTTGTGGCTTAGTAACAATTTTGAAGGATGAAAAGTTCATTTTTTGAAACTTCCTGGCAGATTAAAACTGTGTGCCCGACCGAGACTCGAACTCGGGACCTTTGCCTTTCACGGGCAAGTGCTCTACCAACTGAGCTACCGAAGCACAACTCACGCCCGGTACTCACAGCTTTACTTCTGCCAGTATCTCGTCTCCTACCTTCCAAACTTTACAGAAGCTCTCCTGCTCAGGAGAGCTTCTGTAAAGTTTGGAAGGTAGGAGATGGGGTACTGGCGGAAGTAAAGCTGTGAGGACGGGTCGTGAGTCGTGCTTGAGTAGCTCAGTTGGTAGAGCACTTGCCCACAAAAGGCAAAGGTCCCGAGTTCGAGTCTCGGTCGGGCACACAGTTTTAATCTGCCAGGAAGTTTCATATCAGCGCACACTCCGCTGCAGAGTGAAAATCTCATTCTAGTTCATTTTTTGGCTTTCATTTTTTCATAAAATCATGATCCATGTGGATATTTTGTATAACCAGCTACAAAAAAGGGATATTGACCCAACTTATGCACCAAATCAGCTGACAGCTTTTGAGCATGAAATTGCGATCATTAGGGAATGAGTGAGTGAAAATTCAACAGGTTTACATGAGTACCATAAAAGAGAGAGAACTGAAGATGGTGCAGCGATGTGTAATCTACTGTGGGAATCAAAAGAAGTATGTGATGTCATAAGTTACAAGGCAAAAGAAAGATTCAAGTTCACTGGACACCTAGTTGCAGCCTCTCTCTTTCTACCAGAGAAATTTGCTACTTACTCTTCCAGTTTTCCAGAAACTTCTTTCAGAGCTACTATTGAATGCTACTCATTCTTGGAAGCAAAGTAACTTTGAACAGAACTCTCTGTTATTTATGGAAGAGAGGAGTTCAAAAGCGTGTGTGGAGCTTTGAGCTTTCTGAATTACATAACAGACAATAATCTTTGTGGTACACTGAGAGAATCTGTGGAGCTCCTGAAAGGGATGATTACGATTCCAATGACCACATCAGAAGCAGAACATTGTTTTTCTTCACTGAAACACATCAAAACCTTCTTGTGGAATACTATGGACCAAGAAAGACTATCAGCACTCACAATGCTCTCTATTGAACGAGACCTCATTTTAGGAATTGCAGACTTCAATCAAAGAGTGATTGAGAGAATTGCAAATATGAAGGAAAGAAGAATAGAGTTCCTGTACAAGTAATCACCACCACATCCAAATTCAGAGATAAAAGCGAGCGGTGTTAGCATCAGTCCTGTTGAAAAATGTTAGTAAGGCATGCCTACCACTTTTTGAGTACATAGAGCTGCAGTTGATTTTAATTCTTTTTATTCTGCAAAAGTAATACTTTTTTCTGTGTACACCTTTTGGTTTTATTGTGAGTAGATGCCGGAGTGACATGAGCAATCAGTCTGTTTATATCAGGTGTTACAAAAACATGAGAAGTGTACTGCTTTTCTCTCATTTGTTGATGTTTTCCTTCGTGAGCAAAGTGCACCACCATCTTCTTTGGTTATGAGCCGCCACTGTGTACAAAGTACACCACGCGCCTGCTCATGTTATGAAAAATGGCGCGTCCGCTCGAGGGTTAATAGGGCAAATTTCTGTATCCTCACAGCTGATAACCTAGTCTACAGAGCACAGACTATGCTATGATGTGGGATACAGTTTGTCTGGCTCCTCTGCTAGGGTCAGTCCGACTTCAGTAACCCTGCCAGTAGCTACTCTACTGCTGGCATAGCCCCCAGCTTCCTCAGATCACAGAAGCCTACCACCTGGCATGGAAGATGCTTTCGACAAGGGAATGTTCCTTGGGGAGGGACTGATGAGTGACCCCAGAATATTATCCCGTAAGATTTCAGCGAATGAAAATATGCAAAATATGTCAACCTACTGACTTGTGTATCCTCAAAGTTTGCAATTATTCATAAGGCAAAATCAGTTGGACATAAAAGTTTTAGCAGGTTAAATATATGGTTTTTCCAGTTTAAGTTTTCATCAATGTGCCCATGTAGAATGTTCTACCATATTTATTATTTCTTATTGGCATATTAGTTTAATAGGAGGTGTGATATTTTTGACAGTACAAAACATGATGAGCAATGTTTTTTCAATGTTTAAAGTTAGTCCATTTGTGCAAAAGCAGTTGGTAACTTTCACAAAAACATAATTTACTATTTTCTCTGATGATGCTTCCTTGCTCAGCTTTGCTAGTAAGCTTATATCATCTGTGAACAGGACTAATTCTGCCATCTGACTGAAATAAAATGGCATATCATTGACATAAAGTAAGACCAATTATGGGCCAGTGGTCAAACCCTGTGGGACTCCCACAGTAATTTTTCCCCTACAGATGATGTGGCATCGCTCTGTGTGTTATTCAAACAGCCTGGGTTAACTTTCTGAATTCTTTTCTTTAATAGGAACTAAGCCAGGCATATGCTGAATTATGTATTTCATAAAAACAACAATATGGAAAGGGCAGATTGCTACTCGCAACATAGAGGAGATAAGGTGTTGGGTTTCAGAAAAGTACAATGAAGAAGTCAGCTTAATTTTTCTAATAAAATATCTTTTTTGACACAATCAAATGCCATCAGTAAGTCACAGAAGATCTCAATTGGTTAAATGTTTTCATTCAAAGATTTTATTAAGTGCTCAGTAAACATATAAATAGCTGACTCAGTAGAATGGGCCTTTTGAAATCCAAACTGTTATTGGCTAAGTACCCTATTACTATACAGCTGGTAATACTACAAAGTAGAGCTTCTGTAAAGTTTGGAAGGTAGGAGACGAGATACTGGCAGAAGTAAAGCTGTGAGTACCGGGCATGAGTCGTGCTTCGGTAGCTCAGTTGGTAGAGCACTTGCCCGCGAAAGGCAAAGGTCCCGAGTTCGAGTCTCGGTCGGGCACACAGTTTTAATCTGCCAGGAAGTTTCAAAAAATGAACTTTTCATCCTTCAAAATTGTTACTAAGCCACAAGCTTACCTTCTCAAAAATTGTAGAAAATGATGTAAGGAGTGACAATGGGTGGGTATTTATTGACACCTGAAGAATGGGGATGTGAGATTAATTTTTATTTCACCAAATGTTCTCTATATTGCTCTTTTGTGTATTGTTTTGTTTTCTCTTATGAACTATTTACACATTTTAATAACTAATTACTAAAAATATCTGCTACATATGAAAGGTCTTTTACAATGCTCCATCTCTTTAACAAATACAGTATCATCTCCTGTGGCTTATTTCCCTGTCTCTCCTTAACAATATTCCCTATTGATTTGATTTTCTTGTCCGGTTTGTTAATTTCAGACAAGATGCACATACTCGTAGATTCTTTACAACTTTTCTTAGCATGTTGCTGTACTGTTTATAAACTGAAAGTACCAGGAGATTCCAAAGGAAAGTACAGACTACAGTTGTTCATTACAGACAAACTATAAAAGATAGAAACATGGAATTTGTGCATAGTCAATCCATTGTTCAAGTGCAACTTGCATTCTCCCATTGATTCAGCAAGTAATCACCTCTCCACTAGAAGATTTATGACCGCCATAAAAAATTCTTGTAAGTTGGTTACATATGCAAAGGGAAGAGCACGTGTTGGCCATGCACGTCTGATGAAAATGTCAAGCGTATTTGAGATGCGTTCACATGGAGCCCATGGGGGAGGGGGGAGTCCAAAAGAAGGGCAGACTAGGAATTTCAACTTCTTCAAACAATGGTGTTGCATTATCTCAAATAATGCCTGCATAAGAAGCCTTACAAATTGCAGTTATTGCAGCAATTGCTTCCCAGCAACCATAACAGAAGGTACAAATTTTGCATTTCAGTTCTCAAGGATACATGCATACATCAACCCTTGTTCAATAGATCATGAATACGACATTTGGTAATGATGTGGAATGTGTCATTTTTAACATAAGTTTTCTTCACATAATTTTTTTTTCAGTTACTACTTCATATCTAAGAATTCATCTATTGAATGGAAGGAGTTGTCATTCATTAATTCTGTTAATTTGCTTTTAAATGTTGGTTGGCTATCTGTCAGTCTTTTAATACTATTTGGCAAATGACCAAAGATTTTTGTGGCAGCGTAATTCACTTCTTTCTGTGACAAAGTGAGATTTAATCAAGGATAGTAATATGGCAGAGGACACTTTCTCTAAATTATTGAATGAATCAACTTTTTGGATGAATTGACATTTCATCTATTGGGTGAAGTAAACCACCATAATGTAAGAATTTGGGGATCACGAAATCCTGACATTGTCATCAAACATGAAAGAGAGAACTGAATGTGTTTTGTGCCATTTCTTTATTTATTTTATTTATTTATTTATTGTTCCATGGGACCAAAATAAGGAGAAGTCTCCACGGTCATGGAATGAGTCAATATGTGAAATTATAACACGATATTAGAAACAGATAAAATGAAATATAAAAAAACATATTAAGGTGACAAGTCGTAAGTTTAAATGAAGAAAATCAACAATGTAACACTGGAATTTGCTTAATTTTTTAGCTCTTCCAGGAGCTCCTCGACAGAATAGAAGGAGTGAGCCATGAGGAAACTCTTCAGTTTAGACTTAAAAGAGTTTGGGCTCCTGCTAAGATTTTTGAGTTCTTGTGGTAGCTTATTGAAAATGGATGCAGCAGAATACTGCACCCCTTTCTGCACAAGAGTCAAGGAAGTGCATTCTACATGCACATTTGATTTCTGCCTAGTATTAACTGAGTGAAAGCTGCTAACTCTTGGGAATAGGCTAATATTGCTAACAACAAACGACATTAAAGAAAATATATACTGTGAGGGCAATGTCAGAATTCCCAGATTTTTGAATAGGGGTCGACAAGACGTTCTCGAACTTACACCACATACAGCATGAACAGCCCGTTTTTGAGCCAAAAATACCCTTTTTTAATCAGAAGAATTACCCCTAAAAATAATACCATACAACATAAGCGTATGAAAATATGCGAAGTAGACTACTTTTCGTGTTGAAGTGTCACTTATTTCAGATACCGTTCTAATGGTAAATAAAGCAGCCTTTAGCTTCTGAACAAGATCCTGGACATGGGCTTTCCACAACAGCTTACTATCTATCCGAACGCCTAGGAACTTGAACTGTTCCGTCTCGCTTATAATATGCCTATTCTGTCTGATCAAAATATCGGTTCTTGTTGAATTGTGAGTTAGAAACTGTAAAAACTGAGTCTTACTGTGATTTAGCATCAAATTATTTTCCACAAGCCACGAACTTATTTCATGAACTACATTACTTGTTACTGTTTCAATATTACACACAAGATCCTTCACTATCAAGCTGGTGTCATCAGCAAACAGAAATATTTTTGAATCACCTGTAATACTAGAAGGCATATCATTTACATAAATAAGAAACAGCAGTGGCCCCAGCACCGACCCTTGGGGAACGCCCCACTTAACAGTGCCCCATTGGGACTGAACATCACTACCACTCTCAATATTGCGGAGAATTACCCTATGCTTTCTGTTCTTAAAGTAAGAGGCAAACCAATTGCAAGCTACTCCCCTTACTCCATAATGGTCCAACTTCTGCGGTAATATTTTGTGGTCAACACAGTCAAAAGCCTTCGTTAAATCAAAGAAAACACCTAGCGTTCGCAACCTTTTATTTAATCTGTCCAAAACCTCACAGAGAAAAGAGAATATAGCATTTTCAGTTGTTAAACCATTTCTAAAACCAAACTGAACATTTGACAGCAAATTATGTGAATTTAAATGCTCCAGTAACCTTGTATATACAACCTTCTCCATAACTTTAGCAAACACCGATGGCATAGAAATAGGTCCAAAATTGTCAACATTATCAATGTCTCCCTTTTTATAAAGTGGCTTCATTACCGAGTACTTTAATCGGTCAGGAAACCGACCACTCCTAAAGGAAAAGTTACAGATATGGCTGAGAACTGGGCTAACATACATAGAACAATACTTCAGTATTCTGCTAGATACCCCGTCATATCCATGAGAGTTCTTGGTCTTTAGTGATTTAATTATTAACTCAATCTCCCTCTTGTCAGTATCATGGAGGAGCATTTCAGGTAACAGTCTCGGAACACTTTTTTCTAAGAGCGCTATATGATTCCCTGTTGGGACTAGGTTTCTATTTAGTTCACCTGCTATATTCAGAAAGTGATTATTAAATACTGTACATATATGCGACTTATCAGTAACACGGACATTCCCACTACGCACTGATTCTACATCCTCGACCTGTCTCTGCAGACCAGCAACTTCCTTTACGTCTGACCATATGGTTTTAATTTTATCCTGAGACTGCATACCACATACTTTTTGCCTTCCTGATAACATTTTTAAGCACCTTAGAATACTGTTTGTAATAGGATGCTGCATTTAGATTTTCTATCTGTTGTTTTTCTATTTTCTATTCACAAAGTTTATGGATCATTCTTTATTGTGGAGGAAAGTGACAGGAATGTCATACCTGGACACGCTGCAAAATTGGGTGTTTTGTCAACCTCATAAAGATTCAAATGATTTCTTTTTTATGCATGACTGCATTCTGCCTCACTTTCACCTTGAGGTGCAGCACTATCTTATCAAGTCATCCAACAATGTTGGATTGGAAGAGCCAGACAACAAGACCTTGTTCATTGCTTTTTGTCTCCCAGGTCACCAGAGCTCTCACATTGTGATTTTTTTCTATGGAGATATATAAAAGGCAGTCTTTGTCCCACCTATGGCAACTGCTCTTCAAGATCCACGAAATCAGATTGTTGAAGCTCTTGATTCAATAAACAGGGATCTGCCAATTCATGTGTGGAATGAAATGGGCTACCATTTCGATGTGTAATGGGACAACCTCCTCTAACACTACCCTTTTTTTTATATGGAAATAACCGATACCATGTATACTATCGATTCTTGTGTAGGTGAACATTCTCAGGTTTTTCACTGAAGGAACTTCGTTTGATTTGTATGTGATGTTTTGTGCTTCAGGCTAGAATGTATAAAAAGAAATTAAGTTGTTGCAATCGATACAGATAAAATTATTATTGTTTTAGAAATATCTGGCATGCTTAAAAATTCATATTATTAATTGCACAATCTAGTGCTGATTATTAAATTTATTTTTTGATTCATTTACAAAATAATGCTATATCTTAGTGACGATTCTTTTTTTGTCAAGGAAGTTTGTAAACCATTTTGCTTTACTTTGGAATATTGTGAGTTTGCAGAACGTAACGTAGTAGTGGACATGCCTCTGATGGAGACAGACATATTTATATGATCGACACTAACAATGTAATTTGGTATATTAAGTGGAAATTTTTAAAAATGGTGTGATATTTAATAATGTGACAAAGAATAAAATTCAAGAAATATACAGGCAAATCTTCATCAGTTATTTAGTCATGAGGAACCCACGACGTTAAATCAAACTTTCAACCATAAGAATGTACCCCTAGATGCAAGACTTGGAGCCAATAACAAGAGAAAATGAAGATAAGTAAAAAAATTTTATTTTGTGTATCTTACACCTCTCGAAGCTTTTGAAACTAATGAAGGCACTAAGAAAAATTTAATAGCAATATGTGAGAGGGTAAGATTACAAGCGAGGGCATCAGCTGTGGTCTGTTGACTGATAACAAAATTTTGTCTGAAGCAGAAGAAGAATGGATTTTGGATTTGTGTCATTTACAGATTGTATATAAATGAACTTCAATCACTCCATGAAAGAAGGCCCGAGTGCTGCCCTACAAAGTCAGATCAACAGTGACGAGATAATATTAACAATGATGGACTGGATGAATTGAAAGAGGACTTTACAGTTACGATGAGGGACAGCAATAAGAAAAAAGGTAAGTATAGACTATTTGTGGAATTAATATTTTTGTGGACTCGGGTGATTGCTAGGAAAATGAATAGAGACAAGGGTAGTGGTGATGAAGTGAAAGCTGTAGGACGTAGCCTAGACATGTTTGAACCAAATGAAAGTGTAGTCAGCAAAGAAACCGTTAAAAATGATGCTAAGCAGTTGATTTTGGCAAAATTGAGTGCAGTTACTGATCAGTTAACGGAAATATGAACTGTAAACAATGATAAAATGGACAGGGTACAGTACCAAATAGACCAACATAGTAATAAGGTTTTGGAACTGATAAATGGCTTGTCAGATGGTCTAAAAAGTGTGAATGAAAAAGTTGATGTATCAGAAAATATGTTTATTGTTTTTGAAAACGAGTTCATGTCCTAACCTGCACAATAAACAAACAACGTTGATGACGTCAGAGCTGAACAGAAAGCCATAGCAGGAAAAATGGAACAGAACTTCAGTAGTTTAGATCAAAAAATTTTAAATGTTGAAAACAGCATGCTAACTAATGTAAATGTTTTACATAAAAAAAATCAGTCGTTCAGGAAAATTACATGCACAACAATCTGTAATACAATAATTGTATTGTGTGATCGAACATTCCAAAAAAAGTTTTCCATCAGACAATTTACATACAGTGGATTTTCTACACCACTGTAGAGATAATTTTGTGTTGGGCATGAGTGATGACGAAAAAATTAAATTTGTTAAAAGATGTCTTGAAGGTGAAGCTCTGTCTTGGGCAAATCTAAATTTAAGTCAGTGGGAAACATACCAAAGTTTCGAAAAAAGTTTTTTAAATAAACTTTGATCAGAATCTGAAGAAGAGAGAATTGAAAGTTAATTTCTGAATGGCCCAAATTATAGGAATATGGATGATACCCTGAAAGAGTTATGTAAGAATCAACTTAAGAAATTAACTCATCTTGACAAACCATTTGACGAAATGACATTATTTGATGCACCAAAAAGGAGATTACCAGAAAGGTTGCAGTGGTATTCAGCACATGGATCTGACGATTGCCTTGAACAATTTTTACAATATGTTGACAGGTTGGAAAGGGCATTAGAAAGAAGCATGTACGATAATAATCGAAATGATAGAGATCACAATGGTAATAACTACAGAAACAGAGATAACATGGTAATTTCTATCAGGGTCAAAATGGTAACAAAGACAGAAATTTTAACATCAGCAGAATAGCAATAATAGGGATAACCATGGGCAGTTTAATAGGAGAAACAATCATAGATGTAACTACTCAGAAATCGGCAGTCTGTCTCAATGAAGGTCCACAGTTTTGGGACAAGGAAAAACAACAAATATGGGATCCCCAATTTATAATTGCAATTAGAGAATAATAACAGTGTTAATAATGTGGCACAGGTATCTGAAGTTGGACAGAAAGAGCATCAGGTATCTCATTTATGTTTTGATCAAAAGTTATGCCCTGCAGCATAATTCTAGGGACATAGGAACCTGTTACACCGTACGTGCCATTTGGCTTCTCCCACCCAATACCAGTCCCTCAGAACTGCGGAGATGGGAACTTGCACTCCAACACATCCTTTCATCCCGCCATCTCCCTGGACTGACCTATGTTAACCAACCTCACTCGCATTTACTCTTCAGTCTTCTCCTCTTTCCCTTTCCTCTTTAGCCATTCACACATCTTTTCAACGTACATAGTTGTGTTTATCTTTATACTATATACCTCTTTACTTCTGTATGCATCCTCTTTGGTTAGAAGCTGGCACAGTACTTACAGTAGAATATCTTTGGCTTCCCTCTGACACCCATGCCTCCATCTTTGCTACCCTCCCTGTTTACCTTTCCCCTGTTGCTTCATAACTTGGGTTGTGAGTAACTGAATCTACTTTCCCTTCTTCCCCTTTTTTCCTCTCTCTCCTCCCTAACGAAGGAACAAAATTCAGAAAGCTAGGATAAAAATTTTCTGTTCTGTTTTGTATATCTACCGGCTGCACTGAGCTGAGGTAAGTACTGGTCAGCCCCTCTATCTCTTTGTTAGTATTTGTTTCACAGCTTTATATGAGATTTTCCACTAATCATTTAGATCACCTACATAGTCCACATCCTTCATTGTTTTGTCCATTTTGTTAGCTATTACGTACTTACATCTGTCCATCTGTCATCTAAAGTTCCATGACGCTTTTCGCGGATGATGCTGGAGTATACAGAGAAGTTGCAGCATTAGAAAATTGTAGCGAAATGCAGGAAGATCTGCAGCGGATAGGCACTTGGTGCAGGGAGTGGAAACTGACCCTTAACATAGACAAACGTAATGTATTGCGAATACATAGAAAGAAGAATCCTTTATTGTAAGATTTCATGATAGCGGAACAAACACTGGTAGCAGTTACTTCTGTAAAATATCTGGGAGGATGCATGCGGAACGATTTGAAGTGGAATGATCATATAAAATTAATTGTTGGTAAGGCGGGTGCCAGGTTGAGATTCATTGGGAGAGTCCTTAGAAAATGTAGTCCATCAACAAACGAGGTGGCTTACAAAACACTCGTTCGACCTATACTTGAGTATTGCTCATCAGTGTGGGATCCATACCAGATCGGGTTGACGGAGGAGATAGAGAAGATCCAAAGAAGAGCGGCGCGTTTCGTCACAGGGATATTTGGTAACCGTGATAGCGTTACGGAGATGTTTAGCAAACTCAAGTGGCAGACTCTGCAAGAAAGGCGCTCTGCATCGCGGTGTAGCTTGCTCGCCAGGTTTCGAGAGGGTGTGTTTCTGGATGAGGTATCACATATATTGCTTCCCCCTACTTATACCTCCCGAGGAGATCACGAATGTAAAATTAGAGAGATTCGAGAGCGCACGGAGGCTTTCAGACAGTCGTTCTACCCACAAACCATACGCGACTGGAACAGAAAAGGGAGGTAATGACAGTGGCACGTAAAGTGCCCTCCGCCACACACCGTTGGGTGGCTTGCGGAGTATAAATGTAGATGTAGATGAAACACTTTCTCTTCTTCGGTGTCATATGTATATATATTTTTTCGTCACCAACTGTGCTACTTTCATTTCCCTCCCTCCAATTATCTTCTTCCGTTTACAGTCCACTTTTCTTTATTTATTTATTTATTTAACATTCGATAGTTTTAACGTTCGTTTTTCGCTGTTTCCCAGCCAACAATCTCTACCAACAATCTGTCTAACAAATTTCCACACCTACCAGTACCATCCATTTGCGTCGATTTCTTGTTGCTGGCGATCTTTTTGTGCTATTGGATATCTTTATCAGTCACAGCCAATTTTTTTGAGACATTTTTGCGCCACCCGTGATCTTTTTTGCATCACCCGCGACCTTTTTTTGCCACTCGCGATCTTTTTCGCGCCACTTGCGATCTTTTTTGTGAACGTGTGTTCGCTTCCCCTGATCTGGACATACTTGCTTGGCCTGGTCAACCGTGAAGCTTTTCGGTAGGGGAAGACCCCTCTCGGACGGTGGAGCGTTAGGAAGACAGAAAGATATTAAGGGCATCGTCCAGGGAGTGGAGAGGGTGTAGCTTGGACATCTGGACCTTGAAGGTCCGAACGAACCGTTCGGTCAATCCGTTGGACGCTGGGTGAAAAGGAGCGGTGTGAATCAAGCGGATGCCCAAGGTGGTGCAAAAAGCCTTGGATTCGGCCGAGGTAAACTGAGGGCCGTTGTCAGTCACCAGCGTCTCCGGAACACCCTCAATTGCAAAAATGCGGGAAAGCGCTTGGATGGTTCGGGCGGACGTCGTGGAGGTCATGAAGGAGACATAAGGGAATCCGCTACCAGCGTCGACCAGGATAAGCCAGGAAAATCCAAGGAAGGGACCCACAAAATCGAGGTGTAACCAGGACCATGGAGTAGGAGCATCCGGCCATGGGACAAGGCAGCGCGGTGCCGCCGCTTGCTGCTGCTGGCACAACGGACAGAAAGCCACCATGTGCGCGATGCAATCTACAGAAAAGTAATCCAACAAGCAAAAAAATTATACAATGATAAATTTATAAAGGAATCTAACAATAAAATGAAAGGCTTGTGGACAGTTGTAAAAAATGAAACAAACAGTAAGCAGCATGTTATAAGCAAAACATTAAAACTAAACCTAAATGATCCCCACAAAATAGTAAATGGTTTTAATGACTACTTTAGCAAAATAGCAGAAAACTTGATAAAGAAAAGCTGCCACAGACCAAATACTCAACACCAAACACTAATGGAAACCATACCAGTACAGGCATCAATGTTTCTTCACAAAGTCTCCAATACTGAAGTACTTATAGCTGTAAAAGGACTAAAGAATAAGTACTCTAGTGGCAGTGACAACATTCCTGAATTAGTTGTAAATAAATGTGGAGAATCCATTGTAGAACCCCTAACCCACATAATAAATGCATCCTTTACAAATGGAGCTTTCCCTGACCTACTAAAGACTTCTAAAATTACCCCACTTCACAAAAAGGGCCCTAAAAATTATGTAGCCAACTACAGGTCCATAGCACAACTCAGCTCATTCTGAAAAATATTTGAAAAATTATTTCACACCAGACTGGAAGACTTTATTAACAAACTATCCTGATTAACAAAACACCAGCATGGTTTTAGAAAACAAAAGACAACTACCACAGCTATTTATGAGTATCTCAACAAAACCTTAAAAGCACTGGATAATAAGGAAATCACTACTGGTATCTTTTTAGATTTATCCAAAGCCTTTGATGTAATTGACCATACTATACTCCTTAAGAAGCTAGCAAATAAAGGTATAAGAGGAATTGCAAACAAATGGGTAGAATCTGTCAAACAGATTACAAAAAGTTGAAATTAATTTTGAAAAAAAGAATACAACCACCCATCAATGTACTGTCCACTCGTCTGACACAATGCCTATTAGATATGTTGTACCACAAGGCTCAATCCTGGCACCCATACTGTTTCTACTATACATTGATGACATAAGCACGAAGCTTGCTACAGGACATCCCACATTATTTGCTGATGACACGAGTATACTAACAACAGGTACTGATACAGAGGAGTACAACCAAAAAATTAAACCGCTTATGTCATCACACAGAAAATGGTTCAACGAGAACAAACTGATGATAAATATACAGAAAACAACATACATCAATTTCAGACTCTCATCCCAAAAACAAGAAATGAGCAATGTGATTCTAAATAACCATGAGCTTATGTGTGTGGACTCTGTCAAGTTTCTTGTCATATGGCATGAAGAAAATCTTAAGTGGGAGACTCACACAAATTATACCTCAAAAAAGCTATCAACTGTGTGTTACATTTTAAGGATTCTCAAAAAATCAGTCACAGAATCTGTTCTCATACATGTATATTATGCTTACTTCCACTCTACATTACAGTATGGAATCATATTTTGGGGGAACTCACCTGGGGGTAGATACATTTTCAAAATGCAAAAAAGGCAATACACATAATATGTAACCTAAGACATAACGAATCATGCAGACAACATTTCAAAACAAATGGCATTGTGGCACTGCCCTCCGCTTACATTTATAATATCGTCTCATTAGTCAAGTCATACCTGTTAAACAATCACTGCACATTAAAATTCAATAGAGATATTCATAACTATGCAACAAGGCAGCAATCTGACCTACATATGATTCAGTCCAGAACTAGCTGCTACCAAAAAAGTGTTTTAAATGTTGGGATACAAACGTAGAATAAATTACCAAATTAAACCAAAGCAACAAAGAACCCAAGAGCCTTCACACATAAGTTAAGAAAATATCTCTTGGACCAATCCTTTTATGCAGTTGATCTTTTTTTTTTTTTTTTTTTGAAAGGGGTTAAAATTGTAAACAATTTTATAATGAATGTTCAATTAGGTCTGAAAATTATATACTGTGCATGTCTATGAAATATACTGAATTATTATATACTGTGCATGTCTATGAAATATACCCTACTGGATTATTTTACTATTACATTTGTATTTTACGTTACAACCTTTGTATTTACTGTTTTGTTAAAGATAGCTAACTTCCCCATTACAAAATAATGTAAAATCAATTTATTAAAAATTACTTGCAAATATGTCCTCTTAGCCTGTCCAATATCATATGTACAACCGTACAATTCTATGATTTGTATTAACTGTTTTGTTTAAGACAGATAATTTCCTCGCTACAAAATAATGTAAAAATCAATTTGTAAAAATTACTTGTAAATATGCTCTCTTGACCCGTCCAATATCATATGTACAACTGTACAATACTATGATTGCCTGTATCAATAAAATACAATACAATACAATAATTGCTGCATCCCAACTCCAAGTTTTCCTTTCTCGTAGATTTTCATGATTTCAATTTTTCCCTATAAAATCAAGTAATTTGCGTGTTTGCAAATGGTAGTACCACAGTCACGTAACACACACTTCTCAAGGTACAGTCGCAAAGGATATAGTTAACAATTTTGAATTCCCGGATGGTTATATCTTTGGCAGTAACATGAAACAACGCGCGCTACCTGTTGGTATGCACATTGTTGCCTTAAATTTCAGTAACTGTGTCTGTTGCCATGCTCTTTTTTAAGATATATTAATTGCATTGTGGAGGTAGTTTTCAGTGTACACATTAGTCCTTAATAATGTTTATTACTTAGAAGAAATATGTTTGTAATACCTGTCACACTTTTGCCGAATAATTTAAAAGTGTTCGTAGTTTAGAGGTGGCTGCTATTTCGTGGTGTCCGTTAGAAGTTTCTGTTGTGGCATTGGGATGTTAAGTTATCCAGCTACAGAATTTTGAAAATTAACGTATTTCAGGTGGCGAAGCCACGTCTCATTCAGAGATTTGAGTGTACACCAGAACTTTTTCATTAGACACATTTAATTTGTATCCAAAAGTGTTACAGTGTATGAAGCTTTGAAATTCGATTTTATGGTTCTGAATAACCCTAGGTCGTGTAGATATTAATGTAACTCTGTCTGGAAGAAATGAATAATCGGATTGTCACGTTCTGTAAGTTCTAGTGAACGTTTCGGTAGGCTACAGGCATGCAAGAACGTTTCAGAGATAAACCACTTGCTGAATCTCAGCCAAATTTTTCCTGGAATTTCATCCGAGATAACATTATCAATTCTGTTTTCAAGTTGGTGAGAAAGATAGACACCCCAAAACTATAGAAAATTTTTCCAGTTTTTTCAGAATGACTTTCTCTCCTTAGCGCAGTGTGCGCCGAAATGAGAGGTCCTGCCATTACAATTAAATATTCGTAGTGAAATTCCAGAACGCAGTACGCAAAGACCCGCTGCAAGTTTCTTTGAGTTGTGGACGGAATGATTGGTAGACCGGAACGCGAAGAACTGTTTTTTGAGTCTTATAGGAGTCATAGGGCGCTCGATGTAACAGAATTTTTGGCAGTGCTTCTACTCGTGAAGATGTACGCTACAACTTACCAAGTTCAACACTTGCCTCTAATTTCATTATTGAAGGATTAAAAAAAGAAAGCTCTAGTCACTAAAACGTCACGGAAGTGTTGTGCAGCATTGAGATGAATAGCCATATGAACTTCACGTTGGCATATATCTCTGCGCAGTGCATATTTCACCCTTCACATGAGAATGAGATATGAATAATTATTTACGATGTATACCATATAGATGTATGCAATTTTGCATTTTCTTGTTACACTGCATTATCGAATGTAGCATAAGGGTTTTGAATATGTAGATAACAAACGTGCAACGACGCCTGTTGCGAGAGAACAGTGCAGCGAGTAACCGTTGTTGCGCCGCTACTGTGCAACAAACAGCTGAAGTGCAGTTTGCGCGTGACGTCACAGAGAAGCTCGCTTATTGATTACGGAGGAGACTATTCACAAGCAGAACGCAACTGACAGCGCACATGGCGGGGGAGTGAGGTGTGGAAGCGAGGCAGCACAAATTAAACTGACAGAGCTCAAGGTAAAACCGCGAGCGCATTGTTGCGAACAGTTTAGTTGCCTTCAATCCAAACGACATGTTTCCCTGACATTCGAGATATCATTAAAATGCATTCCTAAACTCCGTACTACCGGTACTCTTTTCGGTCATCATTGATTATAGAGCCAAACGGAAGGTGGAGGAATGAAAGAAAACAGTCTTGTTTTCAAAAGCATTTGCGCTATTCTTCAATGTGCAACTCTGTGGAGTATAATTACGTTACAAGCAGTAAAAATGAGAGGAAAAGAATGTTATTGCTCACCATGTACGGCAAATGTCTTTGCACAGTTGTGTTTAACTTAATAACATTGTAGATAGATGATGAGAACTCCTCGAACAACTTAAGTAAAGAGCACAGTTTTCCATAGAATGTATATGAGTTTATATTTGGACGTATGTCAGGATACCGAAGTATGTCTCCTCATTTTCATATTTTTATTTTCATATTTATTTGCCTGTAGACAACTGTTGTGTTGTATAGGCATCGTCATATCAGGAGAATCTATTGTCTTTAGTAAAAGAAAATGGTGAAACAGCACTGACGACATGGACTGGGATTAATCATACTGTTTCATCATCTAGTATGAGCATCCATTACCTCCCATCCTACACCTCCCATAAGTTCTGATATTCTATTTCGCCAGAATCAATAATGCCTTCATAATAAAAATTTGTACACGACTGCTTCATCGCCTGTTTCTTATGGGTTGTAGACATAGTCATAATGTTCAGAATTATTTGCCAGAATCACGGCAACCAATTATATTAGGTAGAATTTAGGGTCACTTAATATCATTTGTATTCTATATCCAAGTGTATTATGCTGCCAAATTTTTCATGCTATTTATTAACATTCTCACAATTATTTGTCATGTGTCAGTGTAGAGTCTACACTGTTAAGAGTGACAATGTGGGCCGACAATAGTGGAAGAGAAAGGCAGTTGTAGTGCAAAATTGAACATTAAATGAGAAAGTAATAGCCATTAAATATAAATACTTAAAAAATGGCAAATATCATTATATATTTGTCTCAGAACCTATACAGTTTACCAGATTACATATTCATATTATCTTCTGTCACTTGTAAACACTGTTTTGAAGTTGAAGTCATTCAAATGATTATGTGGTCTGTTCACTTGATTTAACAACATGTGACTAGTTTCACCCTCAGCAGCATTTTACATACCTTATCTGTTGCATTCTCCTAGACTTCTGCTGGTAACGTTTTTACATAAGTGAGAATGAATGTTAATTCTTTGACATGTCCTATATTACACGTACATTTACTGTACACAATGTGATCTTACAGGATCAAATAAAATTCAATTCAATTCAACATATAATTCTTTTAGCATACTGGTGTCTCTAACCGCTCATCATATGCTTTCTATGTTCCACAAAGGGTGATACTGTTTCCTTCATTGCAGGCTGTCGAGACGGTTTTAAAGATGCCTCTTCATTCAGCATTGGTGTACCTACTAAGATAATACTCTTACAGAACAGTCTCTTTTCTTCCATTAGCTGTATGCTTATTTCTTCTGATGTCTCAGTACATATTAAACCATTTCTCTGTGTGCTTCCCAGCCATTACATCTGTTCCTACAATCCAAAGATTAGGCTGTACACCATGGTTGTTAAGTCAGAAGCAGCATAGTGAGTAAGAAAGGAGAAATGGAAGAAACAGAGGAGAAGGAAAGAAAATTTTTAAGGAAACACTCAGACCACAAAAAGAAACAGTGTTACGTATGGGTACATATAAAAGAGGAAAAATGAAGATCCAAACAATGAGGTGGAGAAGATCACAGACAATGTATGCAAGAGAATGATGAAGTTTTATGGGCATGTGTTCCGTCACTTCTTCAAATACATGGATGTGAAATCTAAAATGCAACGTAGTAATGTGCTGTTTGTAAAGTCTTTATTGAATCATCCTAGTAAAACCGTCCTCATTTTTTGCAAACTAAATTTATTAAACTTGTGGATAGGATCTTCTTTTAATAAACCTCCTCCATCTTGTGAAGTAAATAAACAGCAGTCATTGGTGACTGAAGCAAGAATTTCTATTATATACCTAAATGTAGAGATACAAGCTTTCAAGAAGAAATCATTTTTATCTTTGTAGGTATAGCAGTGTTCTGAGATAATTCGTGTTGGTAGGTTACAGGTCAAGCCCAGTGAGTGAATGCTTGTGAGCAATCTCTGTTGCAGTCGCTGTGTTACTTGCAAAATACCACCACTGCCCATATGTGGTAAGGGACCCTCAAGCATGATCGAGGTTAAAATTCTCATCAAGTAACTGCTTTTAGTCTCCTTGCTGTTTAGCATGAATGTAAAATTTGGAGTAGTCTGACAATTACAGACTAGTAGGTAACTTAAAAGGAATAGCACTTCCACTTACCTGACAGAATTTTGTATGACTAAAAGTAATTGTTAAGCAGAGTGATTTTTCAGCATAAACCTGGCTCTTCAGTGTTGTTGTTGTGTAGATAATACATTTTGGAAATGTCAGTGGATGGAAGATATGCTTGTGTTGCAGGGAGTACGAAAAATATTCTGAATTGTTGATTTACGATCCATTGAGTGTAGATGTAAGAGGTTGCCTTTCATCAAGAAATTCATCAAGGAATTCAAATAGTACACAGTCATTTGTATGGTAAAATGGCAGGTCATTACAGAAATGTCACTATCGTAATGTTGACATTAGGACTGCTAACTGAGTGGGAAAGATCTTGGAACTGTTGCACTGTGTGGTTTGTGGAATCCAGGCATGTCCTTCACCATTTACAGTGTAAATTAAGAACATTTCATCCCACCATTGTCTCTCAGGTCATTCTGGAGGCACATATACAACAGGCATAACCTAATGCCTGTATTTTCTTTGACCTTTAAAAGGCCTACAACATTATGTGGAGGTATAATATCCTGGGACAGCTCTGTGTGTGTCGCTTCCGTGAATGCCTCCATGTTTGTAGCTTTCTTTCTCTCCTTCTGTTATTTTCGATGTGGACTCAGTGATGGTATGTCAGACCTTTTAAACCAGAGAATGTTGTCTTTCAAGGCGGTATTGGGTCATTCCATGTCAAATCAACACACCTATTTTACCTCACCATTTTAGATTTTGCTAAAATTTAGTATACTTATAGTGGGTGCTGAGACTAAGAAAAATTCCAAATTTCAATTTTTTATCTCAAACCATTCCTGAAATATGAATATGTAAACTTTTCAAAAACTAGCCAAAAACGTGTGAATGGATGTTTTTTAAATTGGCCTAGGGCTTTCCCTAATTGAGTTAGAGAGCTGGGAAATGAGTCATTTTGCAGCATTTTGGATGCTCTTTCCAGGGATACACAACAAAACATAGCTTCTAATTAATAACCTTTTTCAAAATACTAATTAATATTTTGATTTAATTTTTTTTTACAAAAAGTACATAATTGAAAATTTTCAAAATATTTCCACAACTACTTCATACTGTTGTAAATCACATGGCAAAATATAAATGTGGAATGATGATGATGAATCCATTGTTAAAAAAAATTATTCTGGGCTCTTGTTTTTCACTAACAGCCGTAGTTTGGCCAAACTGGCTGTTAACAAACAGGAATGTCATTAAAATATACTGAAAGGTAAGTAAAAAAAAAGTATTAGAAATATCAAAACATCACCCTATTAACACAAAACTAATCAGCATATTTTATAATTGGTTGTTTATTTTAATTTCATAAAACTTAAATAACAGTATATTAACTGATAAAACAAAAAAGTTTGAGCATTTAACTACAAACTGAAATAAAGTATGAAAAATTACAAGCATTTACATAATACTTCTGGTCCATGATGTTTGGAATGAAACTATTTAAAAAATTAAATACAAAATGCTTGTTTTTTAGCTAAATTTAACACAATAGGTACTAACAGTAATTTTGAAACAACTTTCCATAAAATATACATTAACACTAACCTGAGAAAAAATTAAGTTTTGAGTTGAACGCAGTTTCCCAATAAATTGTCTTGGAACTTCACAGATTACATTTTAATAAAGCAAACTGGGTTTGGTTTACATCTCTTTCATTAAGAATGTATTTTCTCCCTATCAGAGTAAATGGATTTACTTTTGTGAGAACATCCACAACTAACACTCTTCAGAAGTTTTTTGAACAATTTCCAGATTACAGCGGTCAACTGACAGCCACTGTCAGAACTGAACTCATTCAATTAAGTTTTCATCAAAAGAGTCTTGTAAAATTTTAAGTATGACAGTTTCTCCTGGGCAATATTCACAGTTTCCCATGTTGCAATCAACTGATGATGGGTTGCAAAGCATTTTTGCAATGCACTGCTTACAATTGTTTAAGCTGGTGTTTGATACTGTATTTAGTTTGGCATTTTCTATCATTAATTTTATATTTTGGTAAGCCAGCAAATACACAATCTTTCGGTCTCAACTCCGCAAATTTAGAGAAACCTATTTTTATGTTAGGAAACTTATCTTTAAAAAGGTTTGTAAGCTTCTTTAAGGTCACACAAAATAATTCTTTTTGATATTTTTGTTTTACTTCACTTGTTTCTGTAATTGTCACACAATCTTTAATACCTCTCTAACTTCATCATTTTCATAAAATGAATGTACAGTTTTGACAGTTTCTGTTGGTAAACACTTCTCTGGTTTTGGGTTTGGACCTTCCATGAATCCTCTCTCTTTCAAAATTTTTTTGGACTGCTGAACAACGTAATTAGGAGCATTAAATTACCTCATTATTTTCCTGACACTCCACTTTTCAGGTAAACTTTATTAAAATGTAATCTGTGAAGTTCCAAGACAATTTATTGGGAAACTGCTCTCAAATCAAAACTTTATTAGTTTTTTTGCTGTACTTATAGAATTATTATAGTTTGTTTTGAGATTTTGAAGAACAGATTCATCAGTATCTGACGGAGAAGTTTCAGCAGCAACAAAAATTTTACGTGTCACTGAGGAGGAGATTTTTTTTTTTTTTTTTTTTTTTCATTTTTGATTTGGCGTAACGCCTATATGTTACTTTTTTTCTTATCAATTGGGGACTCACCTATTTCTTGAAGTGATGTGTTAAGTTTTTGAACAACCAGTGAAGTGAGGGTCTTGGTCTGGGATGATTATCTCTGATCCAGAAGAATCTTCTTCAACACTTTTATCATTGATGGCCTCTGGTGTATTTTTCAATGGTGTTTGCAGAAATAATTTAGGCATCCATGCTGTGACATTCTTCAGTTTTTTTTTTCTGTCTCAATTAAAATGTTTGACTTCTTCAATGGATTACAACACTGCACTCTTACAGCACTGCACTTTTTACTTGGTTCCATATTTATACAAAAACCACTTATAAACTCTCCTACAATTTATAGATTTACTTGTAAATGAACTATTGAATATACTTGATACAAACTGGTCAGCACAGAGGTAACAATTGATTTGCACTAAAGCCACAGTGCACAATAATGCTGTAGGCACACTAAGCCTTAGAAAGTAACAATCTTATACGCTCTCAACAATGGCTCCAGTCTCTGAATGATTGTAAAGACATTAAGCATTGTGCTTGTTTCAACTTCTTCACAGCCTGCTGCATACATAGACAGGAACACAAGCACGCTCAGCCTTCATACAGTGGCTAAAGTCTGTGCTAATGAAATGTGCATTTTTGGACCAGAAGTGTTACAGCAATAGTCTACTTACATATTTTTCACACCTTATTTAAATCTAAGGTATAGGTCCCACACTCAACATTTCGTTTTGCTCGTTAATAGACTACTAGTTTAAACTGTAAGAAACTAAAAAAATAAGCAATCAGTTATAGAAAATGTTGTTTAGCTTTGTTTCACAAAGGTGATATTTTGATATTTCTAGTACTTTTTTACTTACCTTTCAGTATATTTTATTGAAATTCCTGTTTGTTGAAGGTCAATTTGGTCAAACTATGGCTGTTAGTGAAAAGCATGAGTCCGGAATAATTTTTTTGAATAATGAACCCATCATCATCCCACATTTATATTTTGCCATGTGATTTACAATAGTATGAAGTAGTTATGGAAATATTTTGAAAATTTTCAATTATGTACTTTTGTAAAAAAATTAAATCAAAATATTAATCAGTATTTTGAAAAAGGTTATTAATTAGAAGCTATGTTTTGTTGTGTCTCCCTGGAAAGAGCATGAAAAATGACACCTTTCCCAGCTCTCTAGCTCAATTAGGGCGGCTTCTAGAGCAATTTAAAAAAAGTCTGTTCACACATTTTTGGCCAGTTTTTGAAAAGTTTACATGCCCATATTTCAGGAATGGCTTGAGGTAAAAAATTGAAGGTTAGTATTTTTCTTAGTTTCAGCATATAAAGTATACCTACTTTCAGCAAAATCTAAGGAGGTGAGGTCAAATTTTTATTTAAAGTGTGTTGATTTGACAGGGAATGACCCTATTTTAAATGAATTCGGTTTTGTATATTACACATAAGAAGTAAAATGCCTACAAGGAACCCTATTCAGTGCTCCTTATCTGCATGTGATTTTTCAGTATTCTGCTTTTTGTCCAGCTTTGCCGCACCTAAACAACAGTTGCAACTACCACTAAGTTCCTGGAGGTAGGGCATTTCAACTAGTGACACTGTATTTTCGACTTTCGAATACTTAGAATTATGGTGATTACTTCAAATTTGGAAGATTAAAAAGTTTTTGTGTCTCAGTTTGAATTATTATTCCACCTAGTAAAAGAATTGGAAGGTATTTTCCTTCAAGCATTCAACATTTTAAATTGCACCAGGCACTAGATACGAGGGAGCAATTTTTATTGAATATTCATTGGACCCCAGGTTTGTATATGTCTACTAGTGCTTCATACTTGAAGACAGTTGGTGCAGTCTAGTATGAGAAAATTAGGCTGGCCAGATGTTCTTTTTGGGTCAGTCCAATTCACAAGCCTTGCATCAAGGTTGTTGAGCAGTTTCTTTGCTTCACATGGAACTCATCTTGGTGCAGAAAGGCAATAAAATGTGCACTGCTCCACAACCGCTGATGCACGTAATCATTGTTCACCCTACCCCCCTCACTGGTATGATACTTCAACAGTCATTTGGGATCATCTTGGCATAGCATTGTGCACACTCACAATTGTTTGTACTTCTTGCAGAATGTTGTAGTGGAAAACTGGGGTGGAATTCATTATTTGTCTCATGACATAAATTAAGAGCCAAAATGATTTTACAATTGGTTATAAATTGATATACGTGTCTACTGATTTACTATGTAAACCAAAAGAATCCTCCCACTGAAAATTTGGTCTAATGCTGTGTTATCTCTTTGAATCACTTAAATTTGAATAAGTTTGCAATAAAAGTTTGTTAGAATACTAAACTGTATGCAGTGAATATGTATGAAGAGCTGTTAGGATAGTTTTTGCAGTTTATAATGGTGCTATGTTCCAGAAAACATAACTGAAGATGGTTGTCCCAATGCGCAACTGCTGCTCGGTGTTCACGCTTCGTCAGAGCACAATGCTAATAGCTATTGTTGAATTGGTGAGTTAACTATTATTATTATTATAATACATTACTTTCTTAGAAGTTGTCAGAATCAATAATGAAATAGTAACTCTAATGTGATCCACATCCTAGCTATGATAAATACTGTCCTGAGAATGACTAATTCTTAGATAGGTAGTAAAAGGCCATGGAATTTTGCAGAAATATTAGCGAAATATGTGGCTATTTGAATATTGAATTTCATATAGGCATTGGGACATTTGTGTGTGTTATTTTGTTCTCTTATTATGACTTGTTCATATAGGACAAAAGCAAGTGTTCACTCTCAGATCAATCTGTGTTCTGATACAGTATGCATTGTAGCTGACTTGTCAGTTGTAATATACATACAGGACGAAGTTAATCTAAAGTTGTGGTGTACTAGGTGTTACATCTGTAGATAGATGAAATTAATCACCACTCAGCAAGATAAAATTAATCACCTGTATACGTACATAACTAAACATGAGATATAATTACACATTCAGGTAGGTCCTACTTACAGATGAAGTAGCCTAATATATAGTTATCACTCTTAAAATCTTCTACACTATAATAGCATTTACTGGTGAGGTCTTTTTCTAGATCTGCTTCAGTATTTTTGATGTATGTTATGTTTCCACTTCCTACTTTTATTTATAAATTTCATACCCACTTGTAAAATTTTTTCATGCAGGTTCATTCTCTGGCTAGATAATGTTACTTCTTCTTGCACCTATATTCTTAGCCTACTTCATGAAATTGTTCAAAAGATATATAGCTCAGTCTGTAAACATTCTGTTTACAATGATCGTGTTGTTAATGGGTTCCATAGGGGTTCAGGTCTTTTTTACTTATAAATACTTTGTAGCAAGTCCCTGGCAGTGGAAACAATCTTCCTTCTGATATGAGTTTTCTTGAGGATGTGGACATGGATATGGATAATGATGGTATTAATAAATTATGAGACAGAATTGATGGCCAATGCTTACCTTGAGGAGGTGAAATGAGTTGTTTTGTTGAGGGACACATAAAGGTACAAGTGAAACTCTTCCTATAGATATGTTGGTGAAGGTTAAAAAGGATGGATTGGTTTTACTGATGGCTAGAGATTAATTGAGCAAAAGACTATGTTGCCAACACTAAGTGTGCTGATGAATAGACTGTCTAGGGATGGGTGCATGATATATCTCTCTTCCCTCATCCCTACGATTCTCTACTCTGGCTCACATTTGTGCTCAGAGACGAGCCCTGGAAATGTATCCTCTGGTGCTCTGCCTGTTCCACTTCTAGTGGTAAGGTGTCTCCTTTTTCTTCTTAATCAAATAAATTTCTGTCTCCATGCCTTACTAAGGTTGTATTCATGGTCACTGTTCATTAGCTGGTCTCTCAGTTGCATTTTGATGTAGTCATTAATGACACAGTACCAATATTTTAACATATGTGTCAAAACCGTACTGTGATCATAATCCGTTTTGTCCAATTCCAATAGACATGGCACTTCTACCACCAATTAGTTTGGTTGCAATAATAAGAGATACTGTTGGTGTTCATGGGGGCAGTCTTTGACAAAACCCCAGACACCAGACTTAGATAGTACAAGAAAGTCCTTGACACTATCAGCAAATAGTGTCTGTAGCCAGTGGTGTTTCCTGAGAATCAGTTGACCTCCATACATCCATGTATTGGGCAAACACAAAAGCTACATTATTCTATCCTCTGGTGCTCTGCCTGTTCCACTTCTAGTGGTAAGGTGTCTCCTTTTTCTTCTTAATCAAATAAATTTCTGTCTCCATGCCTTACTAAGGTTGTATTCATGGTCACTGTTCATTAGCTGGTCTCTCAGTTGCATTTTGATGTAGTCATTAATGACACAGTACCAATATTTTAACATATGTGTCAAAACCGTACTGTGATCATAATCCGTTTTGTCCAATTCCAATAGACATGGCACTTCTACCACCAATTAGTTTGGTTGCAATAATAAGAGATACTGTTGGTGTTCATGGGGGCAGTCTTTGACAAAACCCCAGACACCAGACTTAGATAGTACAAGAAAGTCCTTGACACTATCAGCAAATAGTGTCTGTAGCCAGTGGTGTTTCCTGAGAATCAGTTGACCTCCATACATCCATGTATTGGGCAAACACAAAAGCTACATTATTCTCAGGTTCCTCTTTCATTTCTGCCATTTTTACTGTTAGTGTGGCGTAAAGAACTTGCAGAATCTGCCATTCTGTATAGCTGTTCCTACAGAAAACTATATGCAGATATTCTAGTTCTTGGGTGAGACTCTCCATTTCCAAGAGGGTATGAGCCCAATGTACCAATATTTTGAGCATAGTGTTCCTTTTCACTTGGTGGTGGTAGATGTTTGCTCGCAAGTACAAGTCATCTACATCCACATCTATACTCCAAACCACTGTGGAGTGCATGGCAGGGGATATGTCCCATTGTCTAGTTATTAGGATTTCTTCCCATTCCATTCATGTATGGAGTGTGGGAAGAATGATTGTTTGAATGCCTCTGTGCGAATTGTATTTATTCTAATCTTATCCTCATGATCAATATGTGAACAATAAATAGGGGGTTGTAGTATATTCCTAGAGTCATCATTTAAAGCCAATTCTTGAAACATTGTTAATAGCTTTTCTTAAGATACTTTACATCTATCTTCAAGAGTCTGCTGTTCAGTTTCTTCAGTATCTCTGTGAAACTTTCCTATGGATCAAACAAACTTATGACCATTTGTGCTGCTCCTCTCTGTATACATTCAGTATTGCCTGTTAGTTCTATTTGGTATAGGCCCTACATGCTTGAGCAGTATTCCAGAACTGGTCACACAAATGATTTATAAGCAGCCTCCTTTGTAGACTGATTACACTTCCCAGTATTCTGCCAATAAACCAAAGTCTATCACCTGCCTTACCCATGACTGAACGTATGTGATAATTCCATTTCATATCCCTACAAAGTGTTACACTCAGGTGTTTGCATGAGTTTGCTGATTCAAACAGTAACTTATTGATATTATAGTCACACAGTATCTCACTACAGATAACTGCATCATCTGCAAAATGCCTGAGGCTACTATTAATATTGTCTGAAAGGTCATTAATATACAATATGAACAGCAAAGATCCCAACACACGTACTTGGGGCACACGCGAAGCTACTTCTACACCTGATGATGACTCTCCATCCAAGATGACATGCTGAATCCTCCCTAACAAAAAGTCCAGTCACAAATTTCACTTGATACTTCATATGATCATCCTTTGGACGATAAGTGTAGGAGTGGTACTGAGTGAAATGCTTTTCGGAAATCAAGAAATACTGCATCTACCTGTGTGCCTTGATCAAAAGCTTTCAGTATGTCATGTGAGAAAAGTGTGAGTTGAGTTTCACATGATTGATGTAGGAGTGGTACTGAGTCAAATGCTTTTCGGAAATCAAGAAATACTGCATCTACCTGTCTGCCTTGATCAAAAGCTTTCAGTATGTCATGTGAGAAAAGTGTGAGTTGAGTTTCACATGATTGATGTTTTCGGAATTCATGCTGGTTGACATGGAGGAGGTCATTCTGTTCGAGATAGCTCACTTGGTTTAAGCTCAGAATATGTTCTAAGATTCTACAGCAAATAAATGTCAAAGATATTTGATGGTAGTTTTGTGGATCACTTCTACTACCCTTTTTTGCAGATGGTGAAACAGCCACAACAGATTTTAGTTAGAAGAGGGACTAACAGCCACCAATTCAGTATAGAATCTTATGGGGATTCCAATGAGAGCTGGAGCTTTGTTCAGTTTTAACAATTTCAGCTGTTTCTCAATACCACTGACACTAATACTTATTTCGTTCATCATTTCAGCGGTATGAGGATTAAACTGGGGCACTTCTCTCTTACAGTAGAAGATTTCAGTATATCATTTCGGCATATATGGCAGGAAGGAGTCGAAGTAAAGGAAGAGAATATGCTAACAAAAGGAATGTCAGTAGATATAGAAATGATAAAATTGAACAAAGCTCCAGGGCCCGATGGAATCCCTATCAGATTCTATCCCAGATTTATGGCTGAGATAGCCTCTCTTCTAGCCATAATCTAGTTTGCAGATCCCTCTAACAAAAAGCCATGCCCATTTCCTGGAAGAGAGTATATATCATGCCAGTCTACAAGAAGGCTAGTAGATGTGATCCACAAAACTACCATCCAATATCCTTGACATCAATTTGTGTAGAATCTAGGAACACATTCTGATCTCAAACTTAGCGAGATATCTCAAACAAAATGACCTCCTCCATGTCAACCAGTGTGGATTCCGAAAACATCAACCATGTGAAACCCAACTCACACTTTTCTCACATGACATACTGAAAGCTTTGGATCAAGGCAGTCAGGTAGACGCAGTATTTCCTTATTTCTGAAAAACAATTGACTCAGTACCACATTTACACTTATTGTGAAAAGGACAGTCATATCGTGTAGACTTTGATTTATTGGTAGAATAGTGAGAAGCATAATCAGTCTACAAAGGAAACTTGTGCGACCAATTCTGGAATATGCATAAGAGTGTGGGACCCATACCAAATAGGACTAACAGGGGATATTGAATGTATACAGAGAAGGGCAGCACAAATGGTCATAGGTTTGTTTGATCCATAGGAAAGTGTCACAGAGATACTGAGTTAAATAAACTGGCAGACTCTTGAAGATCTTGAGAAAGTCTACTCGACTTTTCAAGATAGATCTTGAGAAAGTCTACTAACCAAGTTTCAAGAATGAGCTTTGGATGATGATTCTAGGAATATACTACAACCCCCTATGTGTCGTTCACATAGGGATTGTGAGGATAAGATTAGAATAATTACAGTACACACAAAGGGCATTTGAACAATCATACTTCCTGCATTTCATATGTGACTGGAATGGTAATAACCCTGTTCACTGGTACAATGAGACGTACCAACTGCCATGTACTTCATGGTGGTTTGCAGAGTAATGTAGTATGTAGATGTAGAAGTAGATAATGTGGCTAATAATAATAATAATAATAATAATAAAGATTTTATTGTCTTTAGGCCATTACAGCAATTGACAACGTCAAATGAAGATACAATTTATAATACAGTGTGATAAGGTATTGACTACTGAAATATTTTTGCTTATAATACAATAAATGTACAGTGGGTCATCTGTTGGATTACTGCATTTTACAGTTGAAGAATTCATTGATATCATAGAATGGGTGGGCAATAAACCATTCATGCAGTCTTTTTTTGAATGTATGTTCAGGAAGATCTTGTATAGCAAGTGGCAGCTTATTAAATAGTTTGTGCCCTGTGACTTCATAGCTATTTATTGATTTTGAGAATCTGTGGTAAGGCGTGTATATGTGTTTGATGCTTCTTGTGTTGTAACAATGTACATTTTCTCTATGTTTCACATCTTGTAGGTTCTTCTTCGTAAAGATTAAGACATTGTATTTATAGAGGTTTATTACTGTCATAATTTTTTGTTTAGTAAATAAGGGTTTGCAGTGACCCTTATGTGAAGAATTTGTAATTATCCTAATGGCTTTCTTCTGCAATAATAGGATGTCATGTATATGACTACAGTTACCCCACAAGATAATGCCATAGGATATTATACTTTGGAAAAATGCAAAATAAGATGATCTAATGTATGTTTCAGGCACACAATTTCTGAGTTGTCTTAATAAATAAATTACTCTAGATAGCTTACTACTAATATAGTTTACATGTTGGTCCCAGGACAACTTTTCGTCTAAATAAACTCCTAGGAATTTAACAGAAATAGGGTCATCAGATAGTGGCTTGTCTCTTAAGAGTGAAGATTATCTGCTGAGTTTTATTTTCATTTAGCAGGAAACCATTTGCTCTGAACCAATATGCTGCGTGAGTGAGTGTATTTTCAGCACAGGTTTTAAGATTATTAAGATTGCTGAAGTTAACAAGCAGTCAGGGAAATAGAGCAAGGAGGCAAAGGTAGCAATTACTACAAAAATTAACAGAAATTCAGAATACAGTTTCCAAGGGAGAGCTGGATGATTTAAGATGTGATTAGGAGAAAAAAATATTAAGAATTAATAGGTTGCTAGAATGCTATAGTAAAAAAGCCTGAGAGACATATCAAAAACAAGTAACAGCAAATAATGAGTAGCAGGATAAATTAAGAAAACACAGAACACACATAAACAACATAGAAAAATTACTGACAGTGGCCAAATCAAAAATAGAAGAATCTCACCTGTAAAATGAGAGCAAAATTGTGGCAATAGAAAAGATGGTGAATGTATGATTAAGTTCACTGGAAACAGTACAGAGGAAGACTAAAGAAGATATTATAGTCATTGAACATGAATTTTTCCAAAAAAGAGGGGCCTAAATGAAGTAATATGAATGTTTCCAGACTGAATTTGCACTCTGCAGCAGAGTGTGCTCTGATATGTCTGCTGCACTGATATGAAACATTCCAACAGATTAAAATTGTGTGCTGGACTGAGACTCAAACTCGAGATCTTTGTCGCTTGTGGGCAAATGCTCTATAGCACTGTAGTAGTAGTAGTAGTAGTAGTAATAGTCATAGTCATAGTAATGGTGATGCTGGTCATGATATGGAGGTTCCAGACGTGAACTAAGACATGAACTCTGCACCTTTGCCATGTGCGGGCAAGTGCTCTAGAGCATTTGCCCATAAAAGACGAAGGTCTTGAGTTCAAGTCTCAGTCCAGCACACAGTTTCAATCTACCAGGAACTTTAATATGAAAGCTGTTGTGGCATGTAGTCACAAATGGAATTTATAAAAAGCAATCCATTTCACAGATTTAATGCCAAAGGTTGGTTACACCCAGTCATATTATTACAAAACTTCAATGCAAAGGTGAAAAAAGTCATTAAACATCCAACATTTAAACGACATGTCATCGTCAAAATATTAATTAAAAATGCACTTGTATGTGTCTAGTTCCCAATGAAGAAAATTCAGCAAAATATTTGCTTTGTTGACAGATTGGTAGAGGAGGAAACAGCAAACTAGATACAGCATCTACAAAAGGACAAGATAATGTATAAGGAATTTTGAGAATAACTTCGTAGCAAAGTGATGGTCACAAAGCCAACAGGAAGGCTTAATAAAAACTAATATTAACCAGCCATGCAAGAGTGGGGAAGTGCTACTGGAACAAAAGCACTGTTCAGAAAGTCCATTCAAAGACGTCATACTCTGGGTGTAAGACAGCAATTATTACTGTAACATATGTGGAACAGATCGTCAAATCAGCAGATCGACCATGCAGAAGATTAGTGTAAATTGAGGAAGAAGGATTAGTGAAAATGGAGATAGTATTGGATACCAAGCAAGAAACAATGATAACCAACGAGGAGAATTGGAGATAGGAAGAATGGAAGGGGTACAGATATAGATGACTTTTTACACCAAGGGAAGACAAAATGTGTAGTCAAAAATGTGAAAACAACAGGGAGAGGAATTGTAACAAGAGAAACATAGCTTAGTTCAAGTTAAGCCCTGTCTTGTAATTGTTGTAGAGGGATGGCAGATTAAATCAATAAAAATTATAAGGACAAACGGACTTAATGAAGACCAAGAGGAACTGCTAGAAGAAAAGGAAATTGTTGAACCAGAGATAGTTAACCCAATTATCACTCAACATATCTATGGTAGGGAAGTAGTAGGGCTCTTTGACTCAGTTAGCATAGTGTGTGTGTGTGTGTGTGTGTGTGTGTGTGTGTGTGTGGGTGCGTGTGTGGGTGGGTGGGTGGGTGGGTGGGCGGGTGGGTGGGTGGGCACGCGCGCACATGTGCGTGCAGTTGCCAAGAGCTTATATGAGACATTAATAATTCAAAAGGCTGGTATTCCAAGCCTTCCAGCTATCAACTTGAGAGTAAGCCAGACAATTGTTTGTAGAAGTAGCTGTATAAAAAGTCAAGTATTGGTGGATGTTACAAAAGACAGAAGACAGTAGGAAGTAGTAGCATTAGTAATAGTGTACCCAAGTGTAAAATTTTTCATCACAACTGAGCGGATGGATAGGGTGGAACATGATTTCGATATGAACAAAATGAGACTATGCAATTGAGGGGGAAATATGTAACTAGTTTCAAAAGGGAGAATGTAACAAATTATGGCCAAAGTTTGCTAAGATATGCAGGAAGAACTGGTGACATCTGAAAATCTATAGCATGCAAGAGAAGAGCAAGAAGAATATATGTACAAAAAATGAAGTACAGAAGAAATTGGGAATTGCAAATAACAGATCCAGAGGAAACTTGCAAATGTGTAAGGGTTAAGGTCAGTTGCAACGCAACAAATGTCAAAGACGCTAATAAAATACCGAAGGGTTTTCTCTGAAGAAGTGTGTTGTAAACTTGGGTCACCATGCAAGAAAAACATTAAACCACACCAACCTTTTCATATCAAATAGTACCTCATTTCAAGAACCCCTCCCAATAAAAAACTTGGTGGACGCTATCTTCAGGAATCATTATTGATATTGACAGAAATGTGAGATTAACATCTAACAGTAATGGAGTAGATGCTGAAAAGGTTTGAAAATGTAGAATCATGATTAATCTTACGAAATCCAAGCCTGGAAAGAAATAAATGAAATTCTCAGGTCACATTATAACAGTGAAAGAAAGAAATACATGTTGTTTTTGTTGTTGTTGTTATTGTTGTGGTCTTCAGTCCTGAGGCTGGTTTGATGCAGCTCTCCATGCTACTCTATCCTGTGCAAGATGCTTCATCTCCCAGTATGTACTGCAGCCTACATCCTTCTGAATCTGCATAGTATATTCATCTCTTGGTCTCCCTCTATGATTTTTACCCTCCACGCTGCCCTCCAATACTAAATTGGTGATCCCTTGATGCCTCAGAACATGTCCTACCAACCGATCCCTTCTTCTAGTCAAGTTGTGCCACAAACTCCTATTCTCCCCAATTCTATTCAATACCTTCTCATTACTTACGTGATCTACCCATCTAATCTTCAGCATTCTTCTGTAGCATCACATTTCAAAAGCTTCTATTCTCTTCATTTCCGAACTATTTATCGTCCATGTTTCACTTCCATACATGGCTACACTCCATACAAACACTCTCAGAAACGACTTCCTGACACTTAAATCTATACTTGATATTAACAAATATCTCTTCTTCAGAAACGCTTTCCTTGCCATTGCCAGTCTACATTTTATATCCTCTCTACTTCGACCATCATCAGTTATTTTGCTCCCCAAATAGCAAAACTCCTTTACTACTTTGTGTCTCATTTCCTAATCTAATTCCCTCAGCATCACCCGACTTAATTCGACTACATTCCATTATCCTCGTTTTGCTTTTGTTGATGTTCATCTTATATCCTCCTTTCAAGACACTGTCCATTCCGTTCAACTGCTCTTCCAAGTCCTTTGCTGCCGCTGACAGAATTACAATGTCATCGGCAAACCTCAAAGTTTTTATTTCTTCTCCACGGATTTTAATACCTACTCCAAATTTTTCTTTTGTTTCCTTTATTGCTTGCTTAATATACAGATTGAATAACATTGGGGAGAGGCTACAACCCTGTCTCACTCCCTTCCCAACCACTGCTTCCCTCTCATGTCCGTCGACTCTAATAACTGCCATCTGGTTTCTGTACAAATTGTAAATAGCCTTTCGCTCCCTGTATTTTACCCCTGCCACCTTCAGAATTTGTTTATGATTCTTATGGCTCTTTTCTGGAGTTTGAAAATTGTGTTCATATTTTGTGCATTTGTTCCTCAAAAAAGAATGTCATAGCTAAGAACTGAGTGTACATATGAATAGTATGTAACTAAAAGACACTGCATGTTAGATTAGATTAGATTAGATTTACTTTCATTCCAATTGATCCATAGTGAGGAGGTCCTCCAGGATGTGGAACATGTCAGAAAAACAACAATACATGACAAATATTTACAACTAAAACAAATAAGCTAATGTACCATTCCACAGGTCCCAAGTGGAATGCTCGTCATTTTTTAATGAACACTATACGAAAGAGTCATTTTACAAATACTAATGCACTGAATTTAAAATAAAAAAGTTTTTTATTTATTTATAAGGCAATAAACATGTAATACAACTACTATAATACTTATTTACAATGAACACATTACTGCACTGAAATGGTGCAGAAGTTAGATTGTACTTACACACACACACACACACACACACACACAAATTTTCAATGAACACATTACTGCACTGAAACTGTGCAGAAGTTATATTGTACTTATATACAAATCATTTGGTCTTAGTGAGAAATTCATCAATGGAGTAGAAGGAGTTAGCCACCAATAAATCCTTTAGGCTTCTCTTAAACTGAATTTCATTGGTTGTTAAGCTTTTTATGGCTGCTGGCAAGTTATTGAAAATGTGTGTTCTTGAATAATGCACGCCTTTTTGTACAAGACTAAGTGACTTTAAATCCCTGTGAAGATTATTCTTATTCTAGTATTGATTCCATGAATTGAGCTGTTGGTTTGAAAAAGTGATATATTTTTAATGACATTTCATTAAGGAATAAATATATTGGGAAGCAGTAGTTAGTATCCCTAGTTGCCTAAACAGGCTTCTGCAGGATGTTCTTGAGTGATGATAGGGTTCTAAGGGCATAACATACTGATGACATTCTGTTTACAAGCAACTTTGTGTGTTCACACCACTTCAACTGAGAATCAGTATTCATTCCTCGAAATTTTTCATTTGTTACACAGTTTATAGAGGTGCCATCTACATTTAATTTAACATTGTCATTTTCCCTCTTCAAACTGAAATTAGTTTTCTTTATGTTCAGTGTCACTTTACTGTTTATTGACCAATTGTAAACTTCCTTGAGAGCTTCATTTGCTTTCTCTGCAAGGAGTTCTCTTGTTTTCTCAGTGGCTATAATATTGCTGTCATCAGCAAAGAGAATTTTTTCACCATGAGTAACACTACTAGGAAAGTCATTGATGTATACCAGGAATACTATTGGTCCTAATATGCTACCTTGGGGAACCACTATACTAATGTATTTTAGTTCTGATTAGTGTTTTACTAAATGTTTGGATCTATTTCAAGTACGTGTTATCTCTACTCTTTGTACCCTATCTGCTAGGTATGATCGAAACCAGTCATTAGCTACCTCTATTACTCCTAATGCTTCTAATTTATTTAATAGAATCTTGTGCTCAACTGTATCAAAGGCCTTATAAAGATCCAAAAATATACGTGTGACACACTCATCTTTGTCAGGAGCATCAAGTGCAACCTTTGTGAATTCTACTATGGCTGACTCCGTATTTTTGCCACTTCAGAAACTAAACTGTGATTCGCTTAAAAGATTGTATTTATTCAGGTAATTCATTAATCTGTCTTTCATAATTGCTTCTATTACTTTTGAGAATGCTGACAGCAGGGAAACAGGCCAGTAATTTTCCATGTCTTCTGCATTACCTTTCTTAAGCAAAGGCACAACTCTTGCCTGTTTTAACTGCTCTGGAAATGTCCCTGATGTGAAAGATTCATTTATTATTTGTTAAGGGGCCTTGTATGACTTCTATGCATTGTTTCAGCACACACATTGGTACTTCGTCTAAGACTACTGACTTTTTATTTTGTAGTTTTTGAACAGTTTTATTGACTTCATTCTCTCTGGTTGGAAGTAACATCATTGTATTTAGTGCAACATTATTTACAGGTGTTATATTTGTTATGGGGAATTTTTGCTGTAACTTCTCTGCAATACTTGAAAAATTCTCATTTACATAGTTTACTTAGTGTTGTGGATCATTTATTACCTTATCCTCCTCACTTAACAGTATGTTAGTCTGCATTTCTTTGCCTCTCCCCATTTCCTTTTTTATAACATCCCAGACTGCTTTGCTTTTACTGTCTGCATTATATATTATTTTTTCATTAAATGACTTTTGCAGCAATCAGCACCTTCCTGTATATCCTTTTGTATCTATGATAGAAATTTAAGAATTCTGGATCATTGTGACTCTTTTCCATGGATCTGAGGTATTTAAGTGTTTGGAGGACTTCTAATACCTGCTGTTATCCATCTGTTTTTGTGAGATGTTGATACAGACATGCATACTTTTGGAAATTCCTTTTCAAAGTTCAATTTAAGTACTGTAGAGAATTTAGAGAATTTCATATTCACATTGGTTTCCTTATACACTTCATCCCACCTTTGTTTTGGTAGTTCCTTTGAAAAATCTTTTATTTTGATTTGTGATGGATGTCATTTGTAGGCTTGTAGTTTAGGGAATGATTCGATGGCTGATTTTACTGTTGGTATTTGGCAGAGATGGTCTGATAGTCCGAGATCTTTTACAGCTATATCACATTTTTTTTCTTGTCCATATTTGTAACCAATTGGTCAATTACCGATTCAGTCATTGTAGTAACTCTTGCTGCACTATTGACCAATAGGGACATGCCAAACCTTTGAAGGATATTTATGAGGGTGCTGCTGGAATCATTTATGATATTAGTGTTGTTGTTAATTTCCCCACACAGAATAATGTTGACCTTTGTACTTGAGACTTTATCTAGAACTTGTGTTAATTTATTGTAAAAAGTGTCCACACTACCACTGGGAGATCTATACACACATAAATGATTAATTTCTTGGTGATACCAACTCCTGCTCATTCAATAGCTGATATTTCAATGTGTTTGCTTTCACTTGCTGTACTGAGGTCTTGTCTTGATTTGAACTGTGTTCCTTTTCTGATATAAATGCATGATCCTCCACCCCTTGAGGTAGTTCTGCAGTAAGAGTTTGCCTTTTCATACGATGATAACACTACATGTTGGATTCCTGTCTCTCTACACCAGTGCTCAGCAACACAAAATACTGTGCAGGTCAAAGATTGGAGCTCAACTTCTAATAGTTGTATTTTATTTCTATTGATTGCATAATTGGAGGATTGTTAGGTTTGTGAAATGCCCGTGTCACTCTTTCCAATTGTTTATTTTTCTTTGTGACACATGGTATGTGTGATATTTGGAGTGTTAAAATCTGTCTTGTGAGAGATTGTTTCATCATTTTTTAAAGTGCTGGAGATATTCTTTGGGCAGGGGAACCTGTTATCTGGATTTATTTTAAAAAAGACTTACTTTTCCTATCCATGACAACAGGTATTTGACCATGTGTGACCCGAGATCCACACCCTATACTTTCATGAATCAGCCTTACCAATTTTCCCTTCCCAGTCCTGTTTAGGTGTAGGCCATGCCTAGTGAAACACCATCTGTTGATAGCCCCGAAGGGCACCAGAGAAACATTGACAAAGCTGGCCGCCCTCAGAGCCATCCCTAACCCCACATTGATTCACCTCACAGCTCCATCAAGGTGTGGCCGATCATGACGCCAGAACAGCTCAACAAAGTGTACGTTGGGGCCATGAGTCAGGAAAGCTATCTTGTCCAGGTCAGCACTTAAGTCATATGCCCCCTCCCCCCCCCCCCCCACCCACTGTCACTTCATGGTCCTCTTTTGTAAAGTCCATACATAAAGACCTAAGTCTTCTATCACATGACTTAGCCCTGCACTTGACTTGAAGGTAACTGGTGGCCTGGTACGCTGCCCCTAAACTTTCCTGTAACTGAGGGCCTACACCTCACCCATGGCTACTACCTAGCACAGCAGCACTTTCTTCTTCCTAACACTTTATACAGTCCTAGGCTTCTTGGCCTTGGTTGAAGTGTGCTGCACGTTTTCTGCTCCTCATTCTACCTGAGGCTCTTCTCCACTTAACTCTGGCAGTGGTAGATACCTGTTTTTGGTGTTGATGATAAAACTGCCAGATCGTGTTCTCTCTCTTCCTATCCTCCTATCAGCTGCCAGTTCCCAACCACCCTCCTCCCCCATCTCCCTTGATCCCTGTCAGTTCCTTCCTTGCTTCCTCCAACCGTCCTGTAAGGGCAAAGATTTTCCTTTCCTGTTCCCCAATCAAAATGTTCCTACTGCACACTCTGCAGTTCTAGGAGAGAGCCTCTTCTGTTCTCCCAACTTTCTCCCCACTGCATCTCTCCAGTGAAAATATTTCCTACAAGATTGGCAACAAATCCCTCTACTCACTACCCTACAACAGCTACCACATTTCTCACTCACGGTCAGTTTCAAAAGAATAATTAAGTTTAAAGAATGTTTTAAATTTGTTAAGGATGCAAGATTGGCTGTATGTAAACAAAAAAATGACACAAAGGTCTTATGTGCGGTGGTTGTTGTCTTTGTACTAATTTAGAGATACAATGACAGAAGAATGAATTAGTAATTACTTTGCTTTTGGAGAATTTATGTATCAAGTGTGTTTGGTCAGGTTTTTAAACGTTTGTAAGTTGGAAAATTTAGGCCTAGATCGCATCTGTCTAACTAGTAAACAACCCGAAATGTGTTACTTAAATATTAGAAACGTTTAGTTACACTTTTATTGCACAATAGACACTTATGACACTAGTAGCTGTCTTTTTTAACAAATTTTGCACTGTCAAGAAAATTTGAATAGAATGTTTTGTGTTCGTCACACAAAATTTTGGGTTATGTCGTGATTTTTGACTGCAGATAACACGAATTTTTTCAAGAACAAGCTCTGCTGGGACACTAATACTCAGTTGTGCAACAAGAATGGACATTACAGCAATATATGGAACAGAAAATTTAAATTTGACACTATTTCCTCTTAAATAAGATCTTTAATGGACAAAGGAAATACCTGTGATCTCACTCGGCAGCCATCTTGTAACACATACATATGTGCACTCGTACACACACCACACACACACACACACACACACACACACACACACACACACACACACACACACACACACGCGCGCTCCTGTGCAGCTACATTGTGTGTGTGTGTGTGTGTGTGTGTGTGTGTGTGTGCGCGCGCGCGCGCGCGCACGCCTGCGCACGCGTGCGCGCTTACTTAGTGCTTCTACTGTCCGATGTGTTGTCTCCTTTACTCCAAAATTATTTACAAATTTAATAAATTGCGTGTTACCCCAGGATATCTACTGGGTCATGTCAGATTGCTTCCTTCTTCTTCCATTTCTTTCCTTCAGTCCATATTTGCCTATTTTTTCCCTCTCTTCCTTTTCCACACAGTACAGTGTATTATCTCTGTAACAGTCTGGATAATTCCTTTTATTACATCATACATTTATGATGTTTTTATGCAGAATGAAGCAACGAATGAAAATTTTACCAAGGCCGGGATTCAAACCCAGGTCTTCTGCTCATTAGGCCACCCTGGCACAGTGGCTTTGCGCAACTGCACTGAATACTATGCCTCCGTCCTCAGTCTGAATCCGCATTCCTGCCTCAGCCCTCATGGTATTCCCCCAAAACTTGAACAGCATTGCAGATGCTCTCCAACTGTAATGGAATAGCACCTCAGAATTGAATTAAATGGGGTATCCTGCTTAAAACCCAGGCATAGGTGCCTTAATCAAATGAAATTATATGATGGTGTATATATACAGACTGAAGTGACAAATGAAAATTTTTATCGAGGCCTGGACTTGAACCCAGGTCTCCTGCTATTCCGGTACAGTTGGAGAGCCTCTGCAATCTGCAATGCTTTTTGAGTATAGGGGTAATACCAAGTGGGTTGAGGTGGGAATGAGAATTTTGATTGAAGAGGGAGGTGTGCTAGGGTAGCTTGTGCAGTTTTGCAAAGCCACTGTGCCAGGGTGGAGTAGTGGTTAGTGCATCCGCCTAGTGAGCAGGGGATCCAGCCTTGGTACAAAGTTTCATTCGTCACTTCAGTCTGTGTATGTACATTGTAGATGTTTGGAACTTGAAAAGGTCTCCAGAACCCTGTTGATTAATTTGCATAAAATACCTGTTTTGAAAAATTTCAGTTTAGAATAATCTTGAAATCTTAAATCCAAGTGCCTATCACTATTATGAAACAGTTCATAATAGATGCAATTACAGTTGATATTTTTCCTCTTCAAAGGTTCTCCTACTTGCTCACAGTCATCAAGTAGCACAGTTATGGAGTGGAGAGTTTCTTGGATTTTCTGTTCACAGTACAAAATCTCACTTGTTTGATTCTGATGGATATTGTACAATACAGTGGTTGGAGTAAGTATTTTGTTAAATGTGTTCAAGAGGAAAACAAATTTGAAATCTTCTAAAGATGCCAAAAAGCCTTTAATTGGTGATAAAATATCTGAGTCAGTTTCTTGACAATGTTCCGCATAGCACTAAACGCATCGCAAGGTTTGCTTCTGTTTCTTCACAGAGCGTTTACGAATCTTGATAATTCCATTGCTTTGCATGGACATGTGGATTATGATGTTGCAAAGATTTAACACATTTAAAAGACCTTGGAAAAAGAAGCTGCATGTCCATTAACCAAACTGAAAAACAGTTTACACTCTGGTATCCAAACTGTTACCACTGTAATTACTGAAAATACTGCTGCCCACCATCTTTAGGAACCAAATGTTAGTCTGGCTTCTCCACATCTACATCTACATAGATACTCCACAAGCCACTGTATGATACGTGGCATCGGGTACCCTGTACCACTACTCGTCATTTCTCCTCCTGTTCCACTCAAAAATAGAGCGAGGGAAAAACGGCTGTCTCACTGCCCCTCCACATGAACCCTAATTTCTCATATCTTATCTTCGTGGTCCTTATGCCTGATGTATGTTGACGGGAGCAGAATCGTTTGACAGTCAGTTTCAAATGCTGGTTCTCTAAATTTTCTGAATAGTGTTTCCTGAAAAGAACGCTTCCTTCCCTCCATTGATTCCCATTTGAAGTTGTCAAAGCACCTCTGTAACACTTATGTTTTGTTTGACCCTACCGGTAACAAATGTAGCAGCTCTCCTCTGAATTGCCTCGATGTCTTCCTTGAATCCGACATGGTACAGATCCCAAACATTCAAGCAGTACTTAAGAATAGGTGCACCAGTGTCCTACATGTGTTCTCCTTTACAGGTAAACCACTCTTTCCTAAAATTCTCCCAATAAACCGAAGTTGACAGTTTAGCTTCCCTACCATAGTTTTCACATACACCTCTTCAGTGTGGTTGCACCAGTGGTATGCTATCTGTATCATTGAGGCTTGCAAGCCACTCCATCATGGCAAGGTTCATGGTTTGTGGGCATGACAGATGTCACATTTAAAAATTTTACGTAGTAATGTATCTGAAGCGTTTATCGAGTATTATTGAGTTCTCTTTGTGCAACATATTGCAGAGTCATCATGTAGGGTATATCTTTTTTTCAAGTTCATACATTTTGCTGTTTGTCTCCAAGGTGTAGTTTAGCATATCTACATACATCAAAGAAAGTTTTGCATCACCTTGGTTCTGACAGTTCTGGAACCTGTACAGAAAATTGCCTTAAAGATCAACGTAAACATCATTTCCGCCCTTTTTATTGCTCATGAAAACCTCACACTGCATGTTGTACCACCATACAGCCAGACCTTCAGAGGTGGTGGTCCAGATTACTGTACACATCGGTATCTCTAATACACAGTTGCACGTCCTCTTGCATTGATGCATGCCTGTATTCGTCGTGGTATGCTATCCACTAGTTCATCACGGCACTGTTGGTCCAGATTGTCCCACTCCTCAACAGCGATTCGGCGTAGATCCCTCAGAGTGGTTGGTGGGTCACAGCCCTTTTCAATCTAGCCCAGGCATGTTCGATAGGGTTCATGTCTGGGGAACATGCTGGCCACTCTAATCGAGTGATGTCATTATCCTGAAGGAAGTCATTCACAAGATGTGCACGATGGTGGCGTGAATTGTCGTCATTGAAGACGCTTGGCTTGCCAATATGCTGCTGATATGGTTGTGCTATCGGTCGGAGGATGGCAATCACGTATCGTACATCCGTTACGGTGCGTTCTGTGACCACCAGCGGGGTATATTGGCCCCACATAATGCCACCCCAAAACAGCAGGGAACCTCCACCTTGTTGCACTTACTGGACAGTGTGTCTTTGGCATTCAGCCTGACAGGGTTGCCTCCATACGCGTCTCCGATGATTGTCTGGTTGAAGGTATATGCAACACTCATCGGTGAAGAGAACATGATTCTGATCCTGAGCAGTCCATTCGGCATGTTGTTGGGACCATCTCTACTGCGCTGCACGGTGTCGTGGTTACAAAGAGGGACGTCGGGAGTGAAGTTGCGCATCATGAAGCCTATTGTGCACAGTTTGAGTCATGACACGACATCCTGTGGCTGCACAAAAAGCTTTATTCAACATTGTGGCGTTGCTGTTAGGGTTCCTCCGAGCCATAATATGTATGTAGCAGTCATCCACTGCAGTAGTAGCCCTTGGGCAGCCGGAGCGAGGCATGTCATTGACCGTTCCTGTCTCTCTGTATCTCCTCCATGTCCGAAGAACATCGCTTTGGTTCATTCTGAGACACATGGACACTTCCCTTGTTGAGAGCCCTTCCTGGCACAAAGTAACAATGCGGACATGGTTGAACTGCGGTATTGACCATCTAGACATGGTCGAACTACAGACAAAACGAGCCATGTACCTCCTTCCTGGTGGAATGACTGGAATTTATAGGCTATCCGACCCCGTCTGTGTAATATGCGCTGCTCATGCATGTTTGTTTACATCTTTGGGTGGGTTTAGTGACATCCCTGAACAGTCAAAGGGACTGTGTCTGTGATACAATATCCACAGTCAACGTCTATCTTCAGGAGTTCTGGGAACCAGGGTGATGCAAAACTTCCTTGATTTGTGTATATGTTTATGTCATTGTTACACATAGCGTGTTGTCCTTTCCCTAGTCTGATCTTGTACTAGTGAAGTGTACCTGTATGTGAGGGCTGTGGTTTTTGATAGATTTTATTTCAACTGATATTCTAAATGCGAAAGTTTGTTTGTCTGTTACTTTTCATGACTAAACTGCTGAACACATTTTTTTTTTTTTAATTTAGTATAGAGATAACTTGGATGCTGAGGAAGAACGTACACCACTTTATAAAGTGTGTAGTACGAGATATTTATTGATATAAAGAATATAATGTGAATTAGGGAAAAATATTTTTCTTTGAAAAAGATATTTACTCTTTGACTTTTGAACTTTCTCATATATGTAAAAATGCTTTTGTTGGTTAATATGTTCTACATAACATGATTTGAAGTTATGAATACAATGTTTGTACAATCCTCAACATGTTTCATCCATACTTAAATATTGATATTATATATGCAAAAGTAACTTTGTTATATTTTCACAACTAAACCACTGAAACGATTTAGATTACATTTGGTATACAGATAGCTTGAAGCCTGAGAAAGAATATAAGCTGCCTTAGAAGGTTAAAAATCGACCACTAAGAAGGTGAAGTAGAGAATAGAACATCTGTTTTTACATCAGTGAACATAAACCATGTTGTAAAAAATTATTAAATTTGTTGCATAATGTACATCATGTAGTATAATGCACAGCTGCTTCAATAGCATGATGCATAGATACGTGCTCCTGCCCATCCCATCGTTCAGCAGCATACATCATTGTGTGTTTGGGGGGGAGGGGGGGGGTTGTTGATCACAAGCCATGGTGCTGTCTACTATTTTGTCTGTTACCTCTGCCACTTTCACATCAGAGCATTTCTGATGTCTTTTTGCTAACACCATGTCCCATGAGCAACTCAGATGGAAACTGATGCCCCAGATGACAAGATCATCATGTACTTGTACCTCTACTGCCTCTTCGAGGACTGAAAACCAGAACCTGATGGTGCAGCAGTGGACCTTTGTCTTTTCAAAAACAAACATGGCCTTCATTGTTGCCTTCCTCTCCAGACTTGTCTGTTTGGTTGAAGCAAACACTCCTCACATGCTCTGAACAGCACTGTGATATGGGTCGCTGTGTGTAGCCAATGTACTGCAGGCCACACTCACAACTGATGCTGTAGGTGCCAGGTGGTCTCTAACAGACCCAAGCATATTCCTGATTTTAACTATTTTCTGCTCAAAGGTTACAATCGAGAAAGACCAACTAAAACTGCAAGCACCTGGCGTCAGTTGCGAGTGTGGCTAGCAGTATGTGGTGTATGCGGAGCTGCAGTCTGCATATTTTGGTCACCACACTTACAGGTATGTTTCATGGACCAGGTACAGCCCCTGTCTGTTAATAAATAGAAGAGGCAACATACTGTTTACAGTCAATCTGCCAACAGCTGCCACAGTGTCTGGGGCTGCCAGCTTTGCCATTGTGGCATGCAAGTCACAACACACAGCACTGCAAGGTGTAGGCGATAATCTATGTCCATGAGGTCACATGCTTTCATGATGCTTCACATGTATCCTTCTGCAGACCTGTACTTAGGGCAGCACTCCACCCAGCGAGGGTCAGTTACTTCCTGAGCTCCGAGCAATTAACAGCTGCCATAAGTTTCCACTACGAGTCTTCAATGGGCCCCACTGCCACTGCAATACCCTGCTGCCCGCCAAGGTGCTGTTGCCCTTGGACTGAGCCACATCTGCAACTGTGCTTCCACCAGCTGTTCGTTGTGCACCACTGCATAGTAGTCATTGCGACTGCCCACGAGTGGAACTATGTCATTACGACACCTTGCTGCTCACCAGTTGACTGCCACTGAGCTCCCAGCCTCAGAGGACTGTGTCATCATTCATCTTCCTTGCTCCTCAAGACATTACAATTCTCAAGTTGTGTAGACATTATTCTCAGAAGTTGTATTTAGTTTGATTCTTATAATAAACACTTGTTATTTCAAAGAGTACATTTCTCTACATTCAGGCACACCACTCAGCAAAGGATATTACACATTACATCAGCCGAACATTGTGATGTATCTTGCAGCTCTGTTTGGAGCAAGGGAGGAGTCTTCACCTTGGCCAGACTGACAAGTCTGCAGTGGCAAAGATGCTGTGCAATGCCAGCGGGTTGTGGGATTCGGTCATCAAGGAGGTGATGAAAACAAAAGTATATGATGGTCTTGTCAACCAGTACAGTGGTTTCCAACTGAGCTCCTCATAGTATTCAGTGTTTGTAGTATTCAGTGCTTGCAAAAAGTACATCAGGAACATTGTTGTGAAAGTGGGATAAGCAATAGGTAGAATAGACAGGCATATCAGGACCAGGGCTCAATGCCCAGACCTCCCTGGAAGGGCCAGCACCAGAATTGAATTTCTGGAACCCTAACCAGCCAGTCCTCCCTCCCTCCTGCCACAACCACTGGACATAACAGCTCTTCTGAAGGCAATGGGTTGGTCCACCTGTAGGGCTATCTGTACAGAAATCTGTGGTCTAGTGGTTATGAATGAATGAACTGGGCATTAAACTGACATGTCACTTGAGGATGATGACTCAGTGACTTGTTGAAACATTGCAACAACATGACTGCACAGTGTGGCTGTTAATCCGAGAATTTCATCAGCAAAACAGTTTGACCTTACAAATTTGGCATACAATTTACCCACATTGTTTATTACACCTCTTTACATGTTCTGAAGTTGACAGGTTTTTCCTTCGTTGTTAACAAGGCTAGAAGTTGAGAAAAGGGGAAGGGGGGGGGGATACTTCATTGAACTCCACCTTTTACAATTTTTATCTTTTATGGGGGTTTCAAGCCAGAAAATTGTGAATGCTGGTAACAAGTAGTTCCATATGTACTACTAAAAATGCTGTCTACTGTGTGAGTTACTTTGTCTTCTTGTATTTATTTTCTTGTTTTTGAATTCAGCTGAACGTGTAATGTGCAGTAATGCAAAATACTCTCTTATGAATTAGCACCTTTTTCCACAGACACCTTCATGTACCACATATTAAAAAGAAAAACCATTTCTCTGTGAAGCTACACTGAATTGATTTCAGTTCTTCACCTCTATTACCTTAATTACTGTAGAATGTAATTCAGCATATTCTGTGTAGGTCCTACGAAGCCTCTCCCTGTAGTATTTCTTCCATCAGACAACTAGCACTATATCTGTGGATATCCTTCACTGTATAAATGACTTACACATTTATTATTCCCAATTAATATCTTTATTTATTAAGCAGTTTCTGCATAGTAGTCAGTACCACACCAATTCTGCTTCTTCTTTTTCTACTGACTCTGCCTAATATTTCATGCTACAAACCATAATAAGACTCTTGACAGTGTTTCATTTAAATATCATATTTCTCATTTAACTGAATATCGTTTGCCAAATATCTATTGTCATGCAAAACAGAATGCTTGATTGTGTCACTCTGAGTGCTGCATGTTATATGTTCATATGTAGATTGCTGTATAACAGTACTGCTCCTCAATTACATTATGTAACTTATCTCTGTTTCAGTTATTGACAGCAATTATCCTCTTTCTTTTGCTACTTGGTTCAGCACATGCCCAAGAAATAGCTAGGATGCTTCGGTATGACATTACAGATAGTGAAGAAAGGCAGGGAACTGAACCTGAAGATATTGACTTTTCAATGAAACGCACACCAATTACAAATAATGAACTCCAGTTACAAACTGCTGAACATGAGCTTTTGGGTGAGTGCAATAACTGCTCATTACCAGTTTGTCATATAGATGATTTTAGTGTGATCCTCTTTATGTTTACAGTAGATGAATGTTCTTCTTTTGACAGTTCATAAAATTTATTTGTTTGTCATGAAAGGAATATGACATTGTTTAAAATTACCAAACCCTGTACAATATTGATATCATTATCGTGTGTATTAGAAAAGACTAGTATAAAATGTACTATGTATGTATAAAACAGCTTCAAACATCTGATTACTTTCCAAGTGAGTTAATGTGTTAAATATTTGATGTTAAACATGTAAGCAAGACAAAGTTTAGAAAAGGTTTGAAATTATACTTTAACCCTGTGGCGATTAGCGTCCACTACAGTGGACAACTGTTAATGGTCACTTCTTTGGCATTTTCGATCAGTCCTGAGGCTGCAAATGCACACAGTTCACTGCAGTGTGCACTCCCTACTGGTGTTGTGTCCTGCATGCATTTGCAGCCTCATGACTGACTGGAAACGCCAGAGAATTGACCATTAAAAGTTGTCCACTGCAGTGAAATTCATGCACCACAGGTTTAAGGTTTTTGGAAATTGATAAGTGTTCTCATTGTGAAACACTGGATGAATACAATCTGGATAATTTGAGCTCCACTGTAAGCAAGAGCAAGTTCTTCACACATCTCAATGTTTATGATGTCATATCTGCTGGACTATATGTCATACTATGATATAATTTTGCAGGTATATTCAGTGATATATGTAGATACTGTCTCCAAACAGTGTTGCAAATAGAGTTGGTGGCAAAGAAGTAATGAATTTAAAAGCCATGCCTGATGCTGAAGTTCTACTGCATGAACAGTGAAAACGTAGTAAATGATAAACTTTTTTCTTATTAGTTTGTGAGAAATGTCACTAACAATAAGTGTCTCAGAGATTTGAAATTGTATGTAAAGTTTGCTGGAGTTTGCTAAGTGCTCTCATTCTCAAATATTGGGTGAATGAAGTCCATGTATCTGTGTGCTGTCAGTTACGCTGCTTCGAGACAAATACACAGTTTCCAGCTGTAATACTTGTCTTATTGTGTTCAACTTTTAACTAAGGTTGTATCTCTTAATTAGTAGATTATGGCATCATTTTAAATTTTGAAATTTGGCCAATAATTACACAAAGTATTGAAAATCAAGTTTCTGTTGGCCCCGGAGGCTATTATGCTACCTGCAACTGGTACAGGGTTCAGGGATAGTCACTTAGTAGTATTGATGGTTTATGACACAGCACTTTCACACAATGTTGATTCAGCAATTAGTGACATCAAACACTTCTGCTGTTACCTTTATAAGGTGTGCATTGGCCATGCAAAAACTGCTGTAGTAGGTGAGATGCTATTTGTGGTGATCTTTATTCAGACATTGCTAACTCCATCTGAAAGCCCCACTTCTGCAGATTGCTTCAACAACTTGCAACTCCAAATCAGTCTGCTAAAAGACTTCCAGGTTGTCCACTGTTCTTTATGACACAGAGGCAGTTCTAATGCTTTAGATGACAAGAAGCGACGTGAAGCTGGTTTGCAAAGTTCCTACCTCTCACACATAGGTTGACTTATTTGGTATACAGAGCCAGTCTTCTTCTCTGGATAGCTGGCCATGTCGATCTCCAAAAACTTCTTCTCCGAAGAATAATGCTAGTTAAGGGAATTTATCAGACTGTCTCTCTACTCTTGAAATAATTTGGTACTCAAAGAATACTTTTAGTTCAGTCATGGTATATTTCAACTTCCACAAAAAAACAAATTCACCACTTCTCATATAAATATTTGAACTCATACGAGTCAACCAAGTCGTCAAACATTAGGCTCTATTAGGATACATTTACAACAGGGTTGGTTTAATAACCACCAGAGAATATGAACATGTCTTGCTTCTAGCAAGTCCAACACATGAATTACTTAAAAGTCTGATCTCATTTCTTCATTTGGTCTTAACAATCATCCCAGTCACTAAACCACCAAAGAATAGCACAGGCTCTTCTCTACACTATGAACTCTATGGATCGTACAGCAGGTACTTGTAGGCCGCCGCGTTGTCCACATTTTGCTTGTGACTGTTTTTAGACTGCACACACAAACATTCAATGCACAGTAGGTTGGATTCGTCTCTCTCGCACTTACGTTTAAAATATTGTGGGTTCGAGATGGAGGAAGGCCAAGTGGTTCTAGAATTTACATGGAAATTCTCGAAGCACTACATATTTCCCCTCTCAGATCGAACACGCGATATTTTATATACCATCATTATGTACATGTATATCACATAGAATAACAATTCGTCTTTCAACAGTACACCTTGTTCTTTTAATAATCGTGAATACCCTTTTTCTTTTTATTTAGCTACTCCTTATTTTTTTTCATTTTACTTTAATTATAAAACGCGAATATTTCAATCAATGTTGGAGTTAGCTCTTTCAGTAGGCCTAAAAATCGTGAGGACCAATTTTTTATTTTATTTTTTCTGCTCTTTATCCAATCATAAATTCCAGGTGTTCAGGACACTTGAGTACTTTATTCTTTATTCTAATTCCTTGTACTATTTTTCCTTAGTACATACTAGTATCATTATTTATAGTAGTTTGTAGTCTGGGGAAGTCTGGGCAAAATAAAAGTGTTCCCTTTTGACACTCGTAAACTTACCTAAAACATAATAAAGCTAGTGGTGTATAGAATTCAAACTTACCAGAATAATTCCTATTAAATGTGTGACTTCTGTCACGATACTGTCCTTTTCCCCTAGGATCAGTACCTATACCTTACATGTGGGTTGATCCTAGAAATGCACTTCCTTCTTCTGTTCTGGTACGTACACCCCTTTATAAAATATCCCTATTCACCAGATCACAGGTCTTCCTATCTCTTTGTAGGTACACCTGCCCTTTATCCTTAGCAAATGCTGGGTATGTCCCCCTTATCCTTTATGAGTAGGCCTCATGGTTCATTGTCCTAGTATACATCTTTATGTACACTATAATTAAATATTTCCTGGTAAAAATAAATCTATTTTACACTTCACACTAACTTCTTAGTACCTCCTCTAATACCCTAGAGTCCTCTTCCACTTCTCAACTTCTATAATCTTGTAGATACTATGTCTACACATATTATTCAACTTGTAGTAGATACTATGTCTACCTGTATTAATCAACTCTTAGTAGATACTATGTCTACACATAATGATGGAGTCCCACTACTCTATGACTCACGCACACTTGATCAGAGTGTTTTCTACCCTGACTTTTCTTAAATGATTATCATGATTAACTCCAACCATGCTTATCACTGTTTTATGATTATTCCACAAGCTCTCTCTATACACAAGATAACACCAAAAAAAAGGAACGACGTAGAACTGTCACTTAAAAAACAATGTGTGTATCTTTCCAGATGTACACATATCTTTTTCCCCTACAACCCTTGGTGGTTCTTAATCCTTCTAATCTGTAACTTCATTGTTTGTGTATTCGTATTTCTTTGTGTGTATGCAGAAGTGTTTTTGTGTAGTCTGATTCTTTGGCCTTCTTATCTGAAGATAAGTTGAAGGTTATTGGAAACCACGGAAACTAGGAAGGACTTCTGTGATAGAAATAGATGAATATGGAAAGAGGGAGAAATAGCTAGGTCCTCAAATGAGAAGTAAGAAAGGAAAAAAGGTAGATGTGGTTGCTAAGATTGAAGAAGAGAAAGAAGACAGCCCCAAAGACAGGAAACCATTCCCACCACACTTCCCCAGGATCTCTACCTCGCCGGTACTTGAGTGAGAAGCCGGAGGAGGTATGGTGTTAAATCGTCTCCTACAGAACAGACATTCCCACATTCACCGTTGAGGTCCGCGAAGAAAATCTTACCAACCCTATGGAAATGGCAAATAGTGAAGAATCAGGCACACTTGTTTGTGAGGGTCGTTTGAAAGGTGTGATGTGTGTTTTGTGTTAGTCACGATTTATCTGTCAGTGTAAATCATGCTTTTACCTACACTACCCACCCCCTTCCGACATCGATACAAATCCTCCCATCTCTCATAAAAGGTATAAAATATTCTGTACCAAGTATAAAATTATATATTCCATTATAACAGTCATTTAATTAGTCAAACAATATTATGTTTTCCACAGATATAATATTCCATTCAGCTTACAAATAAAAATATGCTTCAATGACTTTAACTCGATTATCTTACATTCAGTGTGAGAATGGTATTCTCATGATTTCAGAAATTATTTTGAAAGTTATGTGCCAGGTATGGTTTTCCCTACTTATGTAGAACTATGTGACAAACAAAGGATTACCAGGCAGCTTTCAAGAAAACAATTTTTGGAATCATTGTAATTATGATTCATATTAATAGAATAAACAAGTTTAATGACGTTGATTTCACCCAGACTTCTGGCCACAGATTTGCACAGAAAACTGGTGAAGAGATTAATTACAAGGACTAATTAAGGCAAAAATAAAACCTAACTGTATGTGGAGACCGCGTCAGCTGCAGTCGACATTGCAATCGAAACCACGGGAGAGAATGGCTGGCTAGGCAAATTTAATCTATCTTATTTCAGGTATAATATGCGTACCAATTCCCACTTCATGTCACTGCCGAGTAAAGTAAGGATAAGTTGGGGCGAGCCGGGACGAGTCATGAAGACAGGTAAGGGCAACCCTGGAACAATAGAGGGAGACACAATCAAAATTCCTAGCGGGCACAACCCTCTAACAACCGAGGACGACGCAGTCAAAATTCCTAGTGGGCACAACCATGTAACAACCAAGGACGACGCAGTCAAAATTCCTAACAGGCACAACCCTCTAACAACCGAGGATGAGGCAGTCACGCACCAGGAGCAATTTTGGGTGACGTGATCACAATTTCTCTAATAACCTCCAAGTGGAGGTTGATAGAATAGTGTAAGAAGTTGGGGGAATTCAGTGCAGGTAAATTTTATTACAGAAGAAACACCTAAAACAGCTCGGGATCTGATGGTCGTCACTCTGCCCGTTAACACAGAATGTTAACGTCCCTGGTAGATATACAACTTTATGTCCTTTACATTGTACTTTCCTTTTTATGACCCAGTTGTAGGATCCACTAAAAATAATGTCTTGGGATGGATTACTGTTCGAACCCGGTATGGTCCTTCATACTTTTGGAAAAACTTGTGTGTGCTGTTTTACAAGGGCTAGGTCATCGACATTGTACTGTGGTTCTACAGCTTTCTCATTATGCTTACTCACTCTTTGTCATGCCTTTTCAACTAAATTTCGAGAAACTATTTCCTGATTCAGTTCATAGTTGACAATAAGATGTCCAGGCCAAGTAAAACATTTAATGAGAGGTTTTCCTACAAAGGGTTTGCCTATTACTTCCAAAGGTGTTAATCCAGTTGATAAATGTGGTAATTCATTTAAAATAAGTTCAAAATCTTTAATTTTCGTTGCCCATAAGGTATGTTTTTTGTGGCAGTAGGTGCAGCATAATTTCCCAATTTCGTTGATAACCCTTTCGTACAGGTTATAGTTGGATATTAATACTTAACGAATATTCTTCCATAGCTAGAAATTCTTTAAATTCATTATTGACAAATTGTGGCCCATTATCTGTGAGAAATCGTTTTGATTTTCCCACCTCCAGAAAGTACTGTTGCAAACAGTGTATAACCATCTGTGTATTTACTCTTTTGATAGGATATAACTTAACGTATTTTGACCAGCACACTGTGATGACCAAAATGTATGACACATCTCCCTTTTCTGTAGGAACTGGTCCAAAAAAATCTGCTGCTGTAAGATCGTGTAACGATTTAGGAATAATTTGATACATTTTGTATTTAACATGAGTGTTACTCTCTTTCACCTTCTGACAGAGTTCATAGGGCCTAAAAGATGCTACCTTATGTCTTAGCTTCTTAAAACAATAGAACTTATTCATATGAGCTATACACTTTTTCATTCTGAAGTGTCCATGTCCTGTATGAATATATCACACAATTTCACTTTCCATTAACTTCAGAATGCAAATGCACCAATGTTGTGGTGTTATACTGTCTCTCCAAAACAAATTATGAACCTACAATTTTCCACTTTCCTGCTTGATTAGGAGGTAAGGAATTCCTGATACATACAGCAAACATTTCTGAAAAGTAGGGATCGTGATGGATGTTGTATGTTATTCTTTGGGCCACCTCTTGTATCCTGGTGTGAGTATATTCTACTGTCATAAAATTAATTGCAAAAATTACGGAAGTCCCTCCGTATGTTTTAACTCTTCCATGCCTACTGGTAACCTAGACAAAGCGTCCAGTACAATATTCTCAGAACCTTTTACATACTATATCCTAATGTCATATTCCTGTAGGAACAACATCCATTGCATTAATCTAGTATGTAACAACCGACTACTCATTAAAAAAGATAGAGCTTGGTGATCAGTATAGACATGGATTTCTGATCCCCAAACTAGTGTTTGGAATTTTTGGATACTCCATACTATTCCCAATAGTTCTTTTTCAGTAGCTGTGTAATTTAATTCATGTTTATTAAGACCACTGCTAGCAAAAACTATGGATCTACGATTTACATTATGTTGTGCACACTCTCCTTGAAAAAGTTCTTCTGCGATACCCCGAAATTTTAAATGGCTCACCCATACTCGGATGATGTAATATGGGTGATTCTACCTGTGCTCTTTTTTCATTTTCAAATGCATCATTTGGCTCTTGATCCCAAACCCATGGGTATTCCCTTTCTTAATAATCATAAAATTCTTGGGTCGTTCAGTTCTTGACATTGTATATACCACCTATAGTATCCGGCCATTCCTAAAAATCCCTTCAACTGTCTTACATTTCTGGGGGATGGATTTTCTTTAATAGCTTTTATGCTCTCAGGATCCGGTCTAATCCCCTGCACCCCTACAATATGCCCTAGAAACTTAAGCTCTTGTCATGCAAAGTGCGATTTAGACAATTTCGCTGTAATACCTTTTTCTTCAAATTTTTTCAGGGTCTTACTCAAGGTTAGACAATGTTCTTCCCAGGTAGCAGAGATTATGAGGATATCATCTACATATATTATTAAATCCTTCAATAAATCTCTTCCTAATGCCTCATCCAGAGCACATATAAATATGGATACTGAGATATTTAGTCCGAACAGTAACACATTGAAATGATATGATTTACCATCAAACAGAAACACTGTATTCTTCTTTGATTTGCTAATATCCCGCTGTCAGGACCATCATGCTAAAACACCTTGCTTTTTCAAATTTGGATACTAATTCATCGATGTTAATTGGTCTGTCTCATTCTGTCTCTATATGCTTATTCAATGTATGCGCATCTAGCACTAATCGCACACCTCCTGTAACCTTTTTTACCACTACTAAAGGGTTATTCATGACGCTAGAACTCTGTTCTATTATATTGTTGTCAATCATTTTGTCAATTTCCTCCTTAACTGCTTCTTTCAAACTTACCGGTATTGGATATGGCTTACAGAAAAATGGAATGTCATCTATGATTTTAAACTTACATGTGTAATTGCTGATATTACCAGGGCAATCGGAAAATACTACTTCATATTCCATTAGAATTTTATATAAATCTAGTTTTTGTTCACTGTTCAAATATTAGAGATTCATTTAGTTTGTTTTGTATGTCAGCTCGATGTGATACAGGATTTACATTATCGATCTCTGGTGACTATCGTGCTGTAGCAGTTAATCGTAAACATCGACATTCTGTTGTTTGTCGTGCAATGTAATTATCAGTTACAAGTAGTATCCAACATTTACTGTCATCTTTACCAAAGCAAATAAGATTTTCCTCGAAATTCAATATGATATTAAATTCTAATAACCAATCTAGGCCAAATAAAACATCCCTGTTAATATTTTATACTATTAAAAGTGTTTGACGAAATCTGATATTTCTGATGTGGCAGTTCACTTGGGTTTCATGTTTCATAACCTCACTTTTCGTTCCGGCTATACCAACTGTGGAAGCTCCAGTTACTGGTAACAGCAGTAAGTAATGCTTAATCTGTAATGTGTTAAGGAACACACTAGAAATGGAGTGACACCCCACTCCCTGAGTCTATAAATATGTTAACTTCAGAAGTCTCCATGGTTACTGCTATTATTGGTTGTGGATTGCTGGTAGTCAAGCTTGGTTCTTTCAGTAACAACCATTCTTTTGTAGGTATTTTGTGTGTGAAATTAACAAACTTATTCTGATTTTCACTTTGGTGTATGCTCTTGTTGCGATCCTTATTTAAGGCATCAAATGCGTCCACAAAGGACAACAATTCTTCTACTGTTTTCCAGCTGCTACACAAGATGTCTTTTCTTGCATAGGTAGGTAGGCGTCTGATTAAAATTCAAACTAACCCCTCTTCTTCCATTGGCTTATCTAAGTACTTCGCTCGCATTAAAAGTCCAGTCAGAATACTTTCTCATTGTTCCCCGTGTATTATTGTAATACTTCAGGTCCCACAAATCTGATATTAGTTTTTTGTGCGCACTAACGGACCAGTATTTTTCCTTAAATTTCTTCCCTAAGAAGAAAAGTTCTTGATATTTACAGTACCCCACTCTCCAGCTTCCCCTAAAAGGTACCCAACAGCAAATTCAATCTTTTTTTAATCTTCCCAGTTCTTTGGCAAGGCTTGGTTAAATCTTTTCAGAAAATGAGTGGGATGTACTTCCCCCATCCGGCTTAAACTTAGGGAATTGCCTAGGTAACCCTGAATTGGCTCCCCATTGTAAACCCGTCATTACCTCACTAGTCAATACCACATTAGGAGAAGTCATCCTCTTATCTACCTTGTCCTGAGTAAGTTTGAATTCTTTTCATAATTCATCCATACCTTTCTTGGTATCATTGAGTTCAGAAGATAAGACAGGAGATACGTTCTCAGAGATTACTCTCACGGCAACTTTTTGGTCAATTATTTCCTCTACCTGTTCCTCCAGACTACTTATATTTATTAAGTCTGAGGTTGCTAGTTTCTCTTTAAAGTTTCTTTCCACGTTATCTACTTGATGTTAACGCCTGCAATTTGCGATTGGACTATCGGTATTAACTTATCCTGCTTTTCAACACTCTCTCTCAAATTGTGCAGGCTTTGCTTTACAGCATCAAATGTAACTTTACATACATTTTGAAATGATCCTAACTTCTCACTAAGTTCAGATTCTACATTATTACATTTATCTTCAATATCAAATTCTAACTTCTTTTCAGCTCCTGAAATTGCTCGTTTTGTCTCTGATTAAAGTCAGTGAACAGTTGATTTACATGACTGCTTAAAGAACTAGTTGGTTCATGTTTCAAATCTATTTTAAAATTTTCTACTTTAGTAGTTAAAGTGTCAAATTCAGTTTTCAAATTTTCCATGGGTTCACATAAATGGCTAAATTCCTTACTTTGTTCATCTACTTTAGCACTTAACAATCCTAAAGTTTCACTCTGAACATCCAATTTATTATTTAATTGAGTTTTCACTGAATCTAATTTAAGACATTGAGCATTTGGAGTTGTATTTAGTTCCTTTCTTAAAGAAGCATTTTGAGCAGTTGAATCTGTCCTCTGGCCATCTATTTTATCATTTAAAGTTTTGATCAAATTCACTAATTCAGACCAGTCTGGCACCTACTTACTCACTTTCATTGCCATGGCTGGTTCTGAAGTTTCTCCAACCAACTGGACATTTTCCATGATTTTACCAATTTTAGATCTAGTAAGCATTTAAAAAAATAATTCTAAGTGTAATAAATACACAAATACAGTCTATTGAAAAGTTTCTTCAACTTTATACTGAAACAATTATTGTTTTATGCTCACCTGGCGTAGAGTTTTAGGCTGCGTCAGTGAGCAGGTGTGGAATCAGCGCCGGTGAACAGCAACTGGTGCGGGCGGCGTTGGTTGTTGGTTTCCACGTCGGCGTCACCACGATGTGTGTGAGAGCTGTATACCCCCCCACAGTGGATCTTCTTAGTTGAATTATTCTCGTCGTATCTCTTCTCAGTCTAATACGTCGAGGTCTTCTTTCTGTTCTTTTAATGTTATTACTTCCTTATGTCTTTCCCTTTGCTGCATTCACAAATTTCCTTGTTCATTTGATTTCTGGGCTAAATCAAGTTTCTCGTAACTGTTTTCTCATCTTGTTATACTCGGGTGCTATGGCAACATGCAACATCAACTTTTCTCGTTTTCGTCTCTGAGTCCCATTTGTTCTTCGAGTCCTTTTTGACCGGTCGCCATGTTCTAACTTGTTAGACAATAGAATGTGTGGAGTAAATATACAAACATTATGTATTCACCAATTAACGAGGTGTTGGTTTATGCAGAATAACATTCTCGCATTTCACACATAAATATCTCTGTCTTCTCATATTTCACTCATATTTTGAGCTTTAGAAACGAATTATATAAACATTCATAAGCGAGTTGGTTTAAGAACCACTTGTAATTTATGAACATGTCTTGCTTCTAGCAAGTCCAACACACAAATTACTTAAAAGTCTAACCTCATTTCTTCATTTGTTCTTAACAATCATCACAGTCACTATACCAGCAAAGAATGGCACCGGCTCCTCTCTACACATACACTGAAACTCTCTGGATTGTAAAGCAGGTACTTGCCGGCTGCCGTTCAGCCGCTGCGTCCAAATTTTGCTAGTGACTGTTTTTAGACTTTCACACACAAACATGCAATGCGCAGTAGGTCGTGTTGGGAAGCAGCCTACTCACGCCATATCGAATTCATTTGCTTTCCATTGTGTGCCAGCCTAGTTCGCTGTAACTAGCTATGACGTCACCAATGTTGCGCAATACCTTAAAAGTAAAGTAAATAATCTGAAAAGTTAATAGCATGTCAGGAATGATGCTAAAATGATAATGTGTTAAGTTTCAGTTTGGTAACTTTTAACAGTTTTCGAAATTTGGCCGTTTTGCGTAAAAACAATCAGCACAACAGGAAGAAGCTAGAAACTTCAAAATTTATATTTGGATTCCTTTTTCATTGTAATTTAATGGAAACAGCATGCTAGATCCCACAAAGTAATATTTTGGTTGAAATTCATGATTTTCTGTTTTTGTGTCCTAAAAGTACAGAAGCAAGATAGATTAAGTAAGTGATTAGATAAAGCTAAGATGTTTAGACTTAGGTAGAATGGAGATACACTATAATAGCAAAGATGCGAGAAGTTTCCAAAAGGTAGCTATAAAACTATAGCTGTAGCATCTCTTCAAAGGGGAAGTTCAGAGCTCATCTATTACGTGCAGTACAACTAAAATAATTCTCTCACTAAAAGTATTTAACCTAGCCACATCAGAATTTTATTATAGATACTTACCTTTGTGCTGATAGCACAATTAAATTGAGAGCTTCATTGGCCTTCAGCGAATGAAGCAATTAATTATTTAGTAACTTGGAGTGGTTCTCTGCTAGCCCCTGTGGCTATTCAGGAAGGCAAATGTTGTCGGCTGCACCTTCAACAGTCCACATCAAGGCTATGTAAATAAGAGCACTGTGAGCTAGAGCAAGGCCCCAGTTCTCTTCTAGATTTGTATCAGTGCGCACTCCGTGTCAGAAGCCGCTTCACGTTTGTGCAGTTGCAAGGAACAGCCTTGGATGCCTTATTATGTAACTCGGTATGCACGTAACAGTCAGTTCGCATTGGGGTAAAGTGCTAATTGTGGAATGACTCCAGTGATTTATTCTCAGTTTGAGTATGTCATATTTTCATGTGTCGCCGCAGGACAGACCTTCTATCATTACTAGCATGGCGTTTGATGAGTATTAACATCTAATTTTGGCGAGCATTCACTTAGAACATTTACATTGATAACGGTTATTGAACAGTTTCATTATCTAGGTATAATAAGATCTACGCAATAGACTCTGAACAGCTCTGATAGTACAACAGTATATTTATTTGAAACTTTACACTTTATTGTTTTCAGAATATAGTGAAAATTGTTATAGTAAACTGCATTTTCTAAGAATCCCAGACATCATCCTAAATCCTCAGAGTAATGAACTTCAATGATCAATAACTTTATTTCTCCATTAGAGTGGGCCCAGTGAACTTTAATTGCAGGCAACATGTATTTGCTAATCACTTTCTGGTTGCAAACATTGTAGTTAGAGAGCCTGTGTTGAGAATGGCAACAGTACTATAGAAATATAAATTTTCCACTCACCGCCCCCAGTCAGATTCGTCTCTCTCACACTTCTATTTACAATATTGTGGGTTCAAGATGGAGAAAGGCCAAGTGGTTCTAGAATTTACACGGAAATTCTCGAAGCACTGCCAAGTTTCTTACTTTGTGTAAGCCATTTTCAAAAAGTTTGAATATTTCATGCCTTTTATGGACTCAGGCTTGCCACCATGTTTTTCGTCATGGATGTGCTGGCTGATATACATAGAGAGGGTGGGATTGAGAAGTTTCACCACTTCTAGGTGAATATGAGGAGTTGAAACGGGGGTCAGGCAGTAATAAGGTGCGGCCAAGCTGGCGAAGAATGCGCCCCTGCACCCAGCACTGCCTGCCAGAGTATAACAAATAAGGCACGCAAATTCTGGAATGTTCGTCAGGGGTGCGACCTGATACAACTATATCGTCCAGATAATTGGCACAACCAGGGACAGCGGCACACAACTGCTGCAAATAAGACTGAAAAATAGCAGGAGCCGAAGCACAACTGAACGGAAGGCGGCAAAACTTGAACAGTCCAAGGTGTGTGTTGATTACAAAATAGCGCTGCGACTGTTCGTCGAGTGGAATCTGAAAGCATGTGTCCCGCAAGTCAACCATGGAAAAGAATTTTCCCGTACCAAGCTTATCAAAAATGTCTTCAGGACGCAGTAAGGGGAACGTAGCTACCACTGTCTGGGGATTTACTGTTGACTTAAAGTCAGCACAAATATGGAGACGACTGTTTGGTTTCTTCACACACACTATAGGCGAAGCCCATGGCGAAGCAGAAACAGGTTCAGTTACACCATTGTCTTGCAAATGCTTAAGTTCAGAAGCTATGGAGTCACGCAGTGCGTGCGCACCGGAAAATAGGCATGGCATTGTGTTTGACTACAACATGCTCTGCAAAGTCCTTGGTGCACCACCAAGGCCATCACAAAAGAGTTCAGCAAAATCATCGCATAGTGCAGCAACACTTTCTGCGTGGTCACTAGTGTTGATGCAAAGTACATTGTCCTGAATTGCAAGGCCAAAAAGTTCAAATGTGTCCATGCCAAAAATGTTAGTAGCATCACTAGAGTGGAGCACATGGAAAGACACTGTATGGGTCGGTGCACCATACGTGGCTTCCAAACTACATGTGCTGAGTGCTGAGATTTCCTGTCCAGTAAATGCAGTCAGTGTGGAATGTGAATGATGAAGCGGGGACGAACCAAGCAAGTCATATGTTGTTTTGTTCAGTATAGAAACTAATGCACCAGTGTCCAGCTGCAAGCAAACAGAACAGTCAATGTCCAATGTCACAAAAAGTTTCCTCGCATCGCGCTGAATGTGAGAGGAAGTGTCTGGCAAAACTTGATTCAAACAACGAGCTATAGAAGCACGTGAAGCAGAAAGCTTCCAATAAATGGCATTAACATCCCTCGGCAGATGTGAATCATGATCATGGCGGTTGCCGTTTCGGTGATGCCCACTCGAGTCACAGGAGACAAGTTCGGAATTATTGTTTGTCTTACTGCACACAGTTTGCACATGTCCTTTATTATTACAAAAGTAACACTGTGCTTGACGGGATGGGCAACTGTCCTGTGGGTGAGTGCGAAAGCAGTTCGGACAGGATTTCAGTTTCTTAGAGGGTGCCTGGTTTGAACCATGTTTACGAGCGCATGAGCGGCATGGCGTGGCTGGCCGTGCTAGCGGGCGGGAGGGCACATGTTGTGCCGCACTAACAGTACACACACCCGGGGTCACGTCGAATGCGGAAGTAGCCATGTCTAAAGTATCTTGTCTGTCTAGCAAGTCCACAACTTCCTGCAAAGATGGGTTTTTAAATTTGAGGATTTGTTCGCGGATGCGATGATCCGCCACATTCTGTGCAATAGCGTCTCTAATCATTATATCCGCTTATGAGCGTCCACATGAGCAATTACAGTCACAATCAGAAGTTAGTCCTTGCAGGTCAGCTAACAAAGATTTATACGACTGAGTAGGGCCACGCCGGAGACGAAAGAATTTGTATCGTGCAGCAACCACATTTACACTGTCACGGAAGTGGGAGTTCAAAGCATCAATCACTTCGTCGTACATTTTATTTTCTGGGCAGGTGTTAAGAAACAATTTCACGAGCGCACGGTACAACACAACACCCGTACAATGAAAAAGGCAAGCCGCTCTGTACCTGGTATGTTGTAAGCTGCGCTGTGTGCCTCGAGCTGGGTGATGTATTCTGGCCAGCGTTCAACGTCAGGATTGAAGGCACGAAATGGCGGAGCCGTCGCGACGGCGTCAGTACAGGCGGTGGCATCGGAGGTGCCGAAGTAGCTGCAGTTTGTAGTGTGACCAGTCCATTTATGGCAGCAAGCAGCCGCGTCATTTGCTGAGCCTGAAAACAGACAAGATCGGACAGTGTAGCCTGTTCCTGTGGCGAAGCCACGGTTTACACAAATGAAAGTCTATATAGCGAAAGGTGGGAGCACGCAGATACAGTCACTCAAACACACTGGGGTAAAAAAAAAAAAAAAAGGCAGCACCAAGCAAAAATGGAAAAGATAGGAGATACAAAAAAAGTCTTGTCGCCATCTTTTGTATCCCGTCTGGAAGGCGGCACGTGGGTAGAAGCAGGAGCAAGAAAATTACATCAGTACTGCAGTGAGTAAAAATGGTTTACTGGAGCAAGAAGAATACATAACTTTGTACAGATGCGAAGTCTTAGACCCATCGTATGTAGAGCAAAGCTGGCTGGCTGCACCTGATGAAATGGGGAGAATCTGTAGCGATGTTTGTAGAGCTCTCCAGCGCCAGCTAGAGGGCACTGTCATCGGTGTCTGTCGTAGTGCCAATCTAAGCCGTGGCATCGTAGCTATTGATACCACAGTTAACTCCTCCCGGAAGCCCCAGTTCTGCAGGCTGCTTCTGCACCTAGCAACTCCAACTCACAGTCTGTTAAAAGACTTCCAAATTGTCCACAGTTTTTTATGGCATGGGGGAAGTTTCGTACTTTGTGTAAGCCATTTTCTAAAAGGTTTAAATATTTCATGCAATTTGTAGACTTGGGCTTGTCTAAAGTGTTTTCTGCTGTTCTTCCTACATGGAACATGGCACTTACACACATTGTTCGGTGCTGCTAGTTTTTGCTTGATGTTTTGACAGTGTTTCTTGTAGGTGAGGGTTTAGTGCAGACCCACTCCCAGATATTTCAGATTTGTGGAGCACCCTAATCAAACTCCCAACCAGGTGATTTGAAATGATCTATCTACTTTTATGTTTTTGAGATGAAAATAACATGTTTGCTTTTTACTGAGGTTCAGGCTCAATTGATTCTACCGATAGCAGATAGAAAGTTCATGCAGGTCATCAGAAAGCAACTGGTCAGTGGTCTCAAACTGGCTTGCTTGGCCTATAATAGCTTAACCATCCGCTTAAAATGATGCTCTCATATCCTTTCTATAGAGGTTGGGCATTGGTGTAACTATTGAAAAATGAAAAGGTAAGTATGCTTCTCTGAGGTAGCCTGTTTCTGTGTGTGCTCTATCCATTTCTTTTCCTTGAAAATCATCTGTTCAACTGATGATTGATTATAATGATCAGCTTGTAATCTCTGGTGATGATACAGAGTTTTCGAATGAGTAGCCTGTGACTCTTGGTATCATGTATTCCTGACAAGTCCTGAAATTGCAGTGCATCAAAACAAGATTTTTAGCAATAAAAACTATCAGCAACTCAAGGTCTTGCGGTCAGCATCAATGACTCTTGATCAGTGGGCCCTGTCGATCTTGGCCAGGTCGGGGATTTTCTCCACTTGGGATTGCCTTCATTATCATGATTAACATGCAGGTTACCAAAGTGGCATACAAACACACATTTAATTTCATTTTTATCGATAAACTATCAGTAATATGAATAGGGTCAACAGAAGCTCTTAAAATGGCTTGTGTATTTTATGGGTTGTAGGTTATAAACGTTCTGAATATTTTTACACACCTTGTTTGAAAAAAAAAAAAAAAATCAAATAACTAATGTGTTCATCAGGAAGGTACATTTGTGTTAAATTTTTGATGTAATCTCATGTAGTCAGTAGAAAATCTATGTATACAGCTGTAAAATGATTCTGAAAAGATTGTAGTATTGGTACATAATGATGTAAAACATTGTCCATTCTACATTGAGAGATAACAGTCTGAGAGCCACCTTTCTAGATGTGCAATTGCAGCTTTTCGTCTCTCTCAGCCACATGTGCTGCAATTTTCCAGAGAACCAGAAAACCAAATCCATTAATAAGAGAAATATGACCACATTTAAATGATTCCAAGGTATCACTTATTCATGCAATACGACAGGTTTTCTCTCAAGTTATGTTACCGAGACATCTTTAACCAACAGAGAAATGGAATTTCTCATTCTCCTTCCTAACGAGAACAAGACTTGGGTCTTGGGTGACATTTCCTTCATTCTTAATTCTTAGCAATCTTTTTTCCTCCACACTTTTCTGTATTCTGACTGGAGGTGGAGAACCTGCTTCCAAAGTAAGCAGAGTTTTATCTTTCTATATGTTTTCATCTGTTGCCATTTGTTGAGTACCTATGGTATTGTTATAGAGTTTATTTGTGTCTGCATGTTTAGAAATACCAAGCCTGAAATTATTTATTATGTGAAAATGATTGAGAAACCATTTATCTGTCCTTGAAATTCTAATTTTGAAAGATGATGCTGATATTCTGAAATGGTAATCAATCAGAATTAAATTATTATTCTCAGCAATAATCCGTTCATTTGCCAGTTAATTCATGTACAATGTTCTTGAGCCAAGACTGATTATGTCAGTGAAAAAACTTAATAAATATCCTATTCACGTTTACTATTGCTAAGAGTTTTATTGATGTCCATAGTTGTGATCACAGCAGTTGCTCATGCTGTGTACATTTCACATTGAAAGACAATTCTGAGCATCAGAATCGAATTTAAAATGATGGGTATTTGTTTTTAAATATGTCTCCCCGCCTCCCTGCCCGCGCCCCCCCCCCCCCCCCCCCCCACCCACCCATTTTAAAAACCAACATCTGTGTAATATACCGCAAAGTTTAAATTTCCCTGTTTACCAACATTTTCAGTAGTGAAACTCCCCTTTAATTGTAATGATTTGATATTTTGTTATTTTCTGACTATTACTAACTAAAATGATCTTCCATGTCAGAATATCATTTAATTTTTATTACATATACATTGTCTGACAAAAAAGTGAAACATTTGGAAGACACACTCAGATGTGAATGTAACTTTGTATGTATACACACCATCGGTGGGTATTAAATGATTCGCATCGCAGTTGTCTTGAAAGATAGAATGGCCAATGCATTTGTGTTGTTGGTGTTTAATGTTGTTACAAGGCCTGGCAGGGTATACAATGGCAGTGAATAGCGTCATGTTAAGTGATCACTGTGAAGTACATAGAGATGCAGTGTGCTCAGGTGACACAGTGTTACCAGCACCTGACAGAGTTTGAAAGGGGTCTCATTGTGAGTCTCCATTTGACCAACTGTTCAAATTGTGCAATATCCAGCTTTGTTGGGCATTCAGATGCTACAGTGGCCCACTTGCTTTGGGAGACGATATGACAGCGCTTTAATGCGCTTGGTTATCCGGGCAGGTACTTAATCAGTTTTGTTTATTTTTATTTATTAGTTTGCAAGCAATGCTCAAGATTGTTTTTGCTTTTTTCTTGCACAGTTTTGTTTTGTAGTATATATGGTTTGCTTTTCAATATTTGATAAAAGGACTGTATAACACTTGTATAAATTGAGTTTTACCTCCTGTTCACAATATATCCTCTGAATAGAGATTTCCCTTACTAGTATAAGATACTTTAATCGAACATATTACCCATGCCTTGTCCATGCTCCCTGCTTCTGTTTAATTTTGCCCACAATTGTTTAGGGGAAAACACTACTCACTGTACTGACGAATATGTTTAAGAAAGAGTTAAATTTCTCAGTAAAGCTACCTACTTCATAAATCTTATCCTGTCTGTTTTCTCTAAACACCATGACCAAGTCACTGGCAATGTTTCTGTCATTTATAATATGCACCTGTTCCCTCAGTAAGTTTTATTGTTGTCATTCAACTGCCATGATCAGATAAATCACTTTCTATTGTGTTTTCCAAGCTAGTATTTGTAGATTTAGAAAAGGTTTTGGCATCTTGAGTGAATACAATCTTTGGAAGTCTGAAGCTATCACGAATAAAGTACAAGGAGCAAAAAGTCATCTACTAATTGTACAAAAATAAGTCTGCTGTTCTTGGAACACCAATAAAAGAAAAAGAAGGTTAATGGATTATGGTAGAATTAAGTCAGGTGATGCCGAAGGAATTAGATTAGGAAGTAAGGCAGTGAATGTAGTAGGTGAGATTTCTATTCGGGCAGCAAAGTAGGTAACAATGACAGAAGTAAGGAGGATATAAAATTAAACTGGTCTTCCCAGCCAAACAATAATATATTAATATAGAACATAAATTTATGTGTTAGGAAGTCTTTTCTGAAAGTATCTGCATGGAATGTAACCATACAAAGAAGTTAAATGTAAATGGTAAACAGTATAGCCAGAGGAGAACCTTGAAAAATTGTGTTGCTTCAGAAGACTGTTGAAGACTAGGTGGGTCAAGCGAGTAGCTAATGAAGAGTTCTGAATCAGAATGGGGAGAACAAGGGCTTTATGACACAAATATAACTAATGGAAGATGTATGTTGTTAGAACACATCTTAAGGCAGAGAACAAAGAATAGTTAATTTAGTAATGCAGGGAAGGAAGGTGGGGCGTAAAACAAATGTGGAGGAAGAGTAAATCTTTAATACAGTAAGCAGGTTCAAACAGATGTAGGGTCCTTGGAGAAACCAGCACTGACTGGACTGGCAAACTACTTCCCAGGTTGGTGTTCCCAGCCTGTCTATCACAGCAGCTACTGAATCCAAGGTGGAATGTGGGTGTGGAGAGGTATACATCAGTGAGACTGATAGGCCAATAGCAATGTGCATATGAGAACATGAGTGTTACATTTGTCTCCAGTGGCTGAACACCAGCAAGACTTGGCATGGAAATCAAATTTAACGAAACATACATACTCGCCAAGCAGCCGGGCTTGACAAAGTGCAAGGTCAGAGAATCCATAGAAATAATAAAACATCGTAACAACTTGAACAGAGGGAATGAATACAGGCTTGCCCCATTCTGCTGCCAGCCCTCAGAGTCCAACAAGCGACACCAGCAACATATGATGTGAGTGCTACAGGTGGGCAACTGCCACTGCACCACTATTTCCAGCAGGAGGAAAACAGGAGCCCACATCCCATTCACTGATGAGCACCTGTCACAGCAAACAGTCCAAGAAGGAATAGGCAATGGCAGATCCATGCTCCCTCCATCGTAGCAACCTATTAAAATAAAGTTCGCACTCCTTCAGCCTCAAATTACCAATTATAACAATGACCTTTTCAAAACTGTGACATAATGGCATGCTCAGTGAGCAGCATTAACTGTGTATAAGCGACTCTACACAGCTAAACAACCTCAGTAAACCCAGAGGAAGGCCACTGTAACTGTGTCGAAATGTTAGTTTCTCCATCATAGTCAACGTCCCCCCCCCTCCGTCACTACCCCCCACCTCCCCCCCCCCTTTTTTTTGCATTATGATGCAGTGTGATGCTCAGAAAACTTTTATGTCAACTGATGCTGGCTGTGGAAGCCTACACAATTATAAACGTAGCATTGGTTTTGTACTCTTAATTACTGAATGGATTTGGAAGTTAGAGCAAGCTGTCTATGGTAGTTGCACTGTAAACTTCAAACTTCAGTGGAAACTTTCGTGTGGTAAATAATTCAAGCCTGGATCTTAGTAACACAGGTATCCTCAATACTCATGACCATTACCATCACGATTAGCATCAGTAGCCACGTGACATTCCCTACTCATCAAAACACAAAAAACGATTTACAGTCTTTCTTAAAATTAAGTTAATATAAGGTACTGTTACATAACTACATTTTTCCAGCAATTTGTGATGAAAGCTTTTTTTCCGAAATCTGCACTACCTATTACCAGTTAGTTAAAGGAACTTAAGAGTTACCCTTCTGGTGGTTTCTAAATTTCTGGTGCTACTCACTAGTGTGTTTTCATTATCCACTCTTGTGATGCAGCATTCAAGGACATCTTCTCTTGTGACCTCATTCCTAAGTGCCTGATATCGAACTTATCCATCAAGCACATGTCCAACAGAATATTCACTAACATGTCAGCCCTTGGACAGCAAACAAACTTTTTATGTATAAAGCCACTAAAGCCACTCTCATTTTAATTTTATTGGCACTAGTACTAACATAGGATGACATTAGCTCATATCCATCAACAAGTGTCTAATCAGTGTCAGTTGTTTCCAAATGATATTCTGATAAACACAGCACATCTACTGATACCACATTTGCCCTTTTATTCTTCTGTTAGCAACTATGAGGATTAGTTTTAATTATTACCTTTACAAAATAAAGTTACATAATTATTTTTTTGTTTGTAGGTACATGTATGCAGTCCTGGTACACACTGAAATTCACATGCCACAATATCTTAGCAAGCCACTAGAGAAGTCTGAACGAAATAGCATAGCCCATTGATAAAGTGGAGTATTGCGCAGTAATTTGTTTTCTGCATTTGAACAATACTGCAACCTATGCTGAGTTCATGGATGTGTATGGCATATGAAATAATGGTTATGTGGTGCAGACCTTTACAATGTGGTCAATTAGGTAATGATGGAGAATGAAGTGGCAGACCACCTCTCTGCAAACAATAGATAATCACAAGAGAAGTGAAGGCCCTGGTAGTCACAGAAATTGTATTACAACTAAACTGACAAGGGAAAACTGGAAAATCAGTCATCAATTTTTAACATTTTACATGACATTTTGAACATGACAAAGGCCAAGCCTCACTGGATTCTGGGATTGCTCATGTACGTTCAAAAAGCACACTGAACTGAGGCAGTAGTGCAAATATTACAGCTGTTTTAGGCCAATCCAGATGACTTCTTTACCCACTTAATCACCATAAATGAGTGCTAGATGTATTATCTTGAGACAAATGAGCCAAACAAGCAGAGGAGATGCGGATTCACTGTTGTTGAAAAATACAAAGAACTGACCATCATTGAGCAGGTGATGCTGAATGCTCTTTGGTACTGCCATAGTGCGGTGCTAAGAGATTATGCTCACAAGAGGCAAACCCCATAGGAACATACTACTGAAGCCTTCTAACAAGGTTACTGGAGTCTGTCAAGAGAAATCATGTTGGGATGCTGTCCAAGGAGGTGTTAATTCATAAATCTGTAAGCCAGTCCTTAATAAGCTGTAGCTCTTAAACTGTCATAATAGATCTCCTAGTTCATGACATTTGTTTTAAAAGCACACCTGCATCGATTCAGATCACAAGGCACAGAAACACTCTTTGTGGAGGATGACCTTGACATTTGTTCAGAAAAAGAGTGTGTTATTCCACAGACTCCCTTAAGGCAGAAAGATCAGTGTTAAACATCCAGTCAACAGCAAGGTCATTAGAGGTGGAGCAGAAGGATGGTTCCTTTTTTCAAAGGAACCATACCCACACTTGCCTGGAGCAATTTAGAGAAAGCACAGAAAACCTAAATCTGTGTAGCCAGATAGGTATTTGAACTATCATTCTCCCAGATTCAAGTCCACTATGCTAACCAGTGTGTTGCTTCACTCGGTGCTGCGATATTGGCCCCCATCCAGTCAGCCATACTTTCAAATACATTTGCTGCCAGTCACGCCACTATGTTCCCTACAGCGACATCACGACACAAGACCACTGCCACAAACACTGATGCTGCAACCAATGATATGCAAGCTTCTGCTCTCCGGATTTCCAGCACGGGTCTACTTAAGTACAAACATTGCTGCGCAGAGCTCATTTTGTTTATTTGCTATTTCATAACGTTTACAGACTTTCATAATGGTCAGGATGCATCATCTGTGGAACAGTCATTGTATCGAAGACTGACTGAATTGTAAACCTTTGTATCTGTATGTGTTTCAACTTTCAGCTGTACTGTTAGCAACTTACACTGCAACTACAGCAAACAAAGTCATGTTTTACTTTTACTATTTGATATTAAATGTAGAATAAATTAATATCTGAATCTTCTGTCCACAAATTGCATCTGCTCCACCTCCTGTATCCACCTAAGGGACCACAAACTAGAATGAATGGATCTCAACTAGAATGAATGGATCCCAACTAGAATGAAAGGATCCCCAAAAATATTATCTTTTATAATGAAGAAGCTTACGTGAAATGGTTGGAGGAAAAATGTGAGGAAATCAAAAAGGGAATGCTTGCCAAAAAGTTAGATTCAGCAAACAAAAGCCAAATAAAGGTCACAGAAGTAAAGAATGAAGCAATTTAAGAGTGCAAAACGAATTCTGTTGTTTGACACAGTGCATGCGGGTGGAAAAAATATGCTGAGGGCCTCAACAAGATGGAAGTAGAAATGTGAAATGTGCATCAATTTGGAGGGCATAGAGGCTTCGGTCTTGCAGTCAGTCAACAGTGCATTAGGGGACTTGGAATCAAACAAGGCTAAAGGGACAGATAACATTCTTTTGTAATTTGGGGGGGGGGGGGGTAATGACAATACAAGTTAGTGTGTAGGATCTATGAAACTCAGTGCGTACCATTGGATACGTGGTAAAAAGTCGACCACACAATCCTGCAGACTGCAAGGTCTGATAAATGTGGAAAGTACTGCACAGCCAGCTTAACACTTCATCATCCAACTTACTGACCAGAGTAATATTCAGAAGAATGTGGAAGAGAAAGTTGTGAATCCGTTAGATGATGACCAGTTTGACTTTAGGAAATGTAAAGGCACCAGAGAGACAGTTCTGTCATTGCACCTGATAACAGAGGCAATACTTAAGAAAAAATCGAGACACATTAATGGAATTTGTTGAATTAGATAAAGTGTTTGTAATGTGATGAAAGATGTTTGAAATTCTCAGAATAATGTGAATAGGGAAGACGGTAATATACAGTATGTATAAGAACCACGAGAGAATGGAAGACCAAGAGAGGAGTTCTCATATTAAAAGGGGTTTAAGGTAGTCTTTTTTTTTTAACCTGTATGTCGAAGAAGCCATGAAAGAAATAAAAGAAAGATTTAGGTCTGAGAATAAAATTCAAGATGAAAGTATATCAGTGATAAGATTCATTGATGACAATTTTATTTTAACATCCGACAGTGATTCATATTCTCCACACAACCCGAGCATCAATGAGCAGGACAAATCAGGGATGCTCAGCCTTCATACTCCAACGGCAGCTTACCCGCCAAGAGGGGCTTTGGCACAGCCATAGACACATCACTTGGGTCCATCCATTGACGCAATTGTGTTGGTTCATAGTGCGGCCCAATCCTTGTCAGTCAGTCCCGCTATTTCATTGAAGCCTTAGATACACGTTATTGATTAGTAGAGTTTTTGATCTTGCTTGTATTATGATTTTGTTTCCGATTTGTCCCTGGACTGTTCGTGTACGCTTAAAATGATTTTTGCTATGCCCTGGACTTTGTTTTTGTCTAGCTGTTATTTTTGTGAACTCCACCATCAGTGACCTCAGGAACTACCTGTTATTCCACCAGTCTTTGCATTACCGCCAGTGCAAGCAGTCATTAACTCTATTCTACCAAAGCAGAGTAACACAGAATAGTTATCCTCTGTGAACAAGAGGAAGAATTACTTGATGTGTGGAAGGGGATAAACAGTCTACTGAGCCACTGAAGGCTCCTTCTGTTACATATAAACTAAAACTATACTCCTCCTGAACAGGCCACAAAGGCTCAATGGTACCGACCAACCACAGTGTCATCCTCAGCCCATAGGCGTCACTGAATGTGGATATGGAGGGGCATGTGGCCAGCACACCTCTCTCCCGGCTGTACGTGAGTTTCCGAGACCGGAGCCGCTACTTCTCAATCAAGTAGCTCCTCAGTTTGCTTCACAGGGGCTGAGTGCACCTCGCTTGTCAACAGCGCTCAGCAGACTGAATGGTCAATCATCCAAGTTCTAGCTCAGCCTGACAGCGCTTAACTTCGGTGATCTGACAGAAACCTGTGTTACCACTGTGGCAAGGCCGTTAACCACTTCTGTTACATATATTAACAACAGATTATGACTCCTTCTAGTATTGTGGTTGTAAACAGCAGATTTCACCCTAAGTTCACTCTCGTTACAAATATCCTGAGAAAGTATGTGTATTGGCATGTAGTGTAAGAATTCCAGTGTAATATTCCTAGATCCCTGAAGAGGATTCAGTAAGATGTTTGGTTATTAACTAAACACATTATTCTTAAAGGACACTTCCATGATGATGTTACACACTTATAAAGATGATGGAGAAGGGTAAATGTATCAATTTGGGGTAAGGGACCTTGGTCTGGAAACAACCGAGCTGAGCGTTATAAGTGAAAATTGTTCTCATACCTATGATGGTCGATACCTTCTACTGCGAACTCTTTGCTTTTCATATTTTGTAGGAGGTGGCATGGACCAAAACAAGAAACAAAGTTTAGTAAACATGGGCTCTAAAATGCATACTGTAAGAGCTATGTGCACTTGTTCAGAAGAAGAAATGAATTTCACAGTGGCAAAGATGAACTAGTGATTATACTTCTTAAGATATGCATTTTAGAGCCCAACTTTACTAGATAATTTTTTCTTGTTTCATGCTACCAACTTCCAAAATATGGAAATCAAAGCCCTTGTAACAGAAGAGGACTACTGTCAGAGGTAACAGAACGATTTTTGCTTGTAATTTTCAACTCCATCATTTCCGGGCCAGGGTTCCTTATCTCAAATTGATTTATCCTTGACCATCATCCACAAAAGTTTATAACATCATCACAGAATCACCCTGTATACTTTTCTGACCTTAATTGCATCTCCCCAGATGATTATGGTATATGACAGTATTGAAAGAAAATGTACAAGGTACAGTTCCATCAGCAGATCAACACGTTGAGAGAGATTTATAACCGCAAAGCATGTAGAAATGACCTTTTCGGTTACCTTATCCACTGTCTAGTGCAACTGTGGTGTGTTATCCATCTGGATGCCTGGTGAACTTCATACATCCATTATGTGCTCATTGATGTCTTCTTTTGGTACCTGCTAGCTCTCTTAATTTTTTTTGGAATTGGATAACATGAGTCTTTGTAAGATTAAGGTTAGACTGTTTGATGTGAATAAATATTAAGCCAGTTCTATTATTCCCCAGGTTGTGCTGGATATGTATATGTTTCAGGGAGTATGTTCAGGGTGTATACACCCCAGGGCAGCCAAGAAATCCTGGAAAAATGTAGAAATTTTTTCATCCAGGAAAAGCCTGGAAATTTTTTAATATGCCAGGAATCTTTCTTTGTTTTTATTTTTGTTGTGACAGTGCCACGACATTCAAAAGTGCCGCTACGTTAGTACGCGAACACGGCGATAGAGGCGCTCCGCAGCTCGGCCGAGCGCGGGAGCGCCACCTGGTTATGAACGGCGCCGGCCGCATGTCACGGCCCGGCAGTCGAATGACAGTTACGGGGTTAGTAACATGTAATCCGCTAGTGCTTCTACTTTTGTATCCCCACGCACTTTATTAGTGATTAAAGGTTATAACACTTTTGGCGACGAGGTCGGATATTTTTTTTCCCTGCGTTGTGGACTTGTGTGCTCGTGTCGGGGCAGACATGGAACAGCTTATGCAAGCGCTTATTGAACAACAAACACAGCTGACGGCTGCTATTCAGGCGCAACAAACACAGCTGACGGCTGCTGTTCAGGCGTTGTCGACGTCGCTTACTCATCGTCTGTCTTCCTCTTCTCCGCCTCCGTTTTCTCCTTATGATGAGGCCGCTGAAGACTGGGAGGATTATGAGAAGCGTTTGCGGCAACACTTCTTGGCTTTCGGTGTTGTCGACGCTCCTATGTGTAAGTCGTTATTTCTATCTTGGATTTCCCCACGGATCTATCAGCTGTTATCTCAGTTAGCCCCTCTGCGGGAACCTGCCTCTCTGTCCTTCCAAGAAATGTGTGACTTATTGTCTAACTATTACCGAAAAAACACCCATGTCGTTGCCGCCCGCGTGGCTTTCTACCGGTGTCGTAAACAGCCCCATCAATCTTACCGGGCTTGGGCGGCGGAACTACACGGTCTGAGTCGGAAATGTCAGTTTGTCACGGACACTCATCATGAGTCTTACGCTGATTCAATGGTTCGGGACGCTATTTTACGGCTTGCTCCTGATAAAGAAGTTCGGCAACGTGCCTTACAATTGCCAAACCCGTCGTTGTCGGAAGTTCTCAGCATCGCTCAATCGTTTGAAGTGTCTCACGCTGCTGGTGCGCAAATAGACGCGTGGTGTGATGTAGGCGCTGTACACACCACTTTCGACGCAGACAATGTGCCTGTTCCACAGGGAAACGACGATGTGGCGGCGGTGCACTCGCGTCAACAACGTCGCGTTGGGCCGCCACGCTCGCAGCGAAAACAGCTCCCACAGAAGCAGGCTCGTTCCGCCCTTCCTTCTTGTCCACGTTGTTTCGTACAGCATGACAGGGCCGCGTGTCCAAAACGTTGGGCCACGTGTAATTCCTGTAGGAAAAGAGGCCACATTGCTTCTGTGTGTCAGTCCCCTAAAGTTCCTGTCGACGAGGACGAGGCATCGGACATGGATGTTAACTGTGTGCTTTCTCAAACGAATAAGTTGTTTGTTACTGTTCGTGTTCTGGATAAAGACATTCGCATGCAAGTGGACACTGGCTCTGCAGTCACTCTCATTAATTCTCGCACGTATTTGGAGTTGGGCTCCCCTCCCTTGTCTCCCGTTACACGAAATCTACGAACTTATAATAAGCAGAAAATTCCTATTGTTGGCCAGTTTGATGCTTCCACTGCCTACAAGTCTGTTGTTAGGCCCCTCACGTTTTATGTGGTGGATCATGCGGGCACTGAAAACCTGTTCGGTTATGATGCTTTCCAGTTGTTCGGGTTTTCCATTGCTGATGATGTGCACCTCATATCTGAGGACATTCCGTATCCACAGCTGGATGGCTTGTGTTCTGAATTCTCGTCCGTGTTCTCTGCTGGTCTGGGTCGTGCCAAGGATTTTGAAGCCCACATTACTCTTAAACCTACGGCTCGCCCTAAGTTTTTCCGGGCACGCCCTATTCCAATGGCGTTGCGTGCGCCTGTCAAAGCTGAGATAGACAGGTTAACAGCTTCGGGGATTCTCCTTCCTGTTACCTCCAGCGAATGGGCATCGCCCATCGTGGTGGTTTCTAAACCAAACGGGAGTCTGCGATTGTGTGGTGATTTTAAAGCCACTGTCAACGCTCAAAGCCTCATTGACACTTATCCTCTTCCCCGTCCTGAGGAGTTATTTACTAAGCTCGCTGGGGGCCAGTTCTTTTCCAAACTTGACTTATCGGAGGCGTACCATCAGTTGCCATTGGATGCATCTTCCAAGGAATTTCTCGTCATCAACACTCCTTGTGGGTTGTATCAGTACCAGCGGTTACCATTTGGCGTCGCTAGCGCGCCGGCCATTTTTCAGCGGTTTTTAGAACAGCTCACGGCTTCCGTTCCCGGCTGCATCAACTACCTGGATGACATTGTTGTCACGGGGGCCTCCACTGAGGAGCACCTTCGCAATTTGCGTTCACTGTTTCGGGTTCTGCATTCAGCAGGGTTGAAGTGCAATCTGGACAAGTCTCAGTTCTTCCAACCCTCCATTGTGTATCTTGGTTTCCACTTGTCCCGTGAGGGTATACGCCCTCTACGACAGCACGTTGCGGCCATTACCGCTCTACCCCGGCCGTCTACGGTCAAAGAACTTCAGGCGTTTCTAGGCAAGGTTGCTTATTATCACAAATTCATTCCCTCCGCGGCGGCGGTGGCTCATCCTCTGCATCAGCTGTTACGCAAAAACGTTCCTTTCTGTTGGACCGCCGAGTGTGAGCAGGCTTTTGTCCACCTGAAGGCTCATTTGCAGTCGGCGCCTTGTCTTGCCACATTCCGTCCGGGTCAGCACTTGGTTCTGGCGACTGACGCGTCACAGTCTGGCCTAGGGGCTGTTCTCGCCCATCGGTATGAGGATGGGTCGGAACGACCCATCGCCTACGCTTCCAAGACCCTCAACGATGCCCAACGGCGTTACTCTCAAATAGAAAAGGAGGCGCTCGCTATCATTTATGCTCTGAAAAAGTTCAGCGTTTTTTTGTATGGTTCTAAGTTTCACCTCATCACCGACCACAAGCCGCTGGTCTCTCTGTTCAGCCCCTCGGCGTCGCTTCCGGATAAGGCAGCTCACCGCCTGCAACGTTGGGCCTTACACTTGTCTCGTTTTCACTATGAGATTCACTATCGCCCCACGGCCCAGCACGCCAACGCTGACGCGTTGTCGCGTTTGCCGATGGGCCCCGACCCGGTTTTCGATCGCGATGAACTCCTCTGTTTCCACATTGATGAGGAAGAACGTCGTGCGGTCGAGGGTTTTCCACTTACAGGTTCGCAGGTCGCGTCGGCTACTGCGCGGGATCCGGTCCTGCGTCAGGTGATCAGTTTTGTTCAGCGTGGTTGGCCGGACAGGACCAAGGGCCGGGCGTCGGATCCCCTTCGCAACTACCATGCCTTGCGCCTTCGTCTGTCTGTTCGTGAGGGTGTTGTTCTTCTGGCCGCGGATGGCGCATCTCCACGGGTTGTGGTGCCCGCCTCTCTTCGCAAAGCTGTTCTCAAACTATTGCATGGGGGCCATTGGGGGATTTCTCGGACTAAGTCCCTGGCCCGCAGGCACGTTTATTGGCCCGGTATCGATTCGGACATCGCCCACATGGTCGCTGCGTGTGATCAGTGTGTTCAACAACTGGCTGCACCTCGTACTCTGCCCTCTCCGTGGCCTGATCCGGCGCAGCCGTGGGAACGGGTGCACGCTGACTTTGCCGGCCCCTTCCTCGGCACTTATTGGCTACTGTTGATTGACGCCTTCTCGAAGTTTCCGTTTGTTGTTCGCTGTCCGTCGCCCACCACTGCGGCGACGACGCTGGCTTTGTCGAAAATCTTTGCGCTAGAAGGTCTTCCATCCACGATTGTCACGGACAATGGCCCTCAGTTCTCTTCGCAGGCCTTCCGTGATTTTTGTACTGGACAAGGGATTCATCATGTTACAGCACCGCCCTTCCATCCGCAATCGAATGGGGAGGTCGAGCGCCTTGTCCGCACTTTCAAAAGCCAAATGAAAAAATTCCTTAGTGATTTTTCCACAGATGACGCTCTGTTGCAGTTTCTGAGTTCTTATCGCTTCACGCCTCTGGGTGATCGCAGCCCTGCTGAACTCTTGCATGGCCGCCAACCGCGCACCCTACTGTATCTGCTTCACCCTGTCAGGCCTTGTACTGTGTCCCCTAGTGCGGGAAAATACCAGGTGGGCGCCGACGTGTGGGCACGGGGGTATGGATCTCGCCCTAAATGGATTCCAGGGGTGGTCCAGGCCCTTCGCGGCCGCCGGCTTTGTGAAATACGTACGGACGACGGCATGGTTGTTCGCCATTACGACCAGATGCGCCCACGAGTGGTGGCCACGCCGGTACCACCGCCCCTTTTTTCGTCTCCACCATCCCGAGAAGCCAGTCCTGTCACTGCTGCCGATCTTCCGGGCGTGTTGCTGCCGCCGCCGTCGCTACCGCTTCCGAGTACGCCGGAACCGGCCCCAGTCGCGACGCCGCCTTCTCCGGGACCCATGTCGCTGGAGCACACCCCCAGGTCCACGACACCTATGGATGCTGCTCCGGAGTTTTCACCCATCATCTCGTCCAGGAGGCACGTTCCACGCGCCAGCTTCCGTCCTGGACATTTTCGACCATACTCTCGTGTTTCTCCGTGGGATCTTCTCTGGACCTCCCAAGAGGCCATGGATGTCTCCGCACTGTCCGTGTCTCCACGAAAGTGAGCGTTTTTTTTTTTTTTTTTCTCAAGGGGGGAAAAGTGTTGTGACAGTGCCACGACATTCAAAAGTGCCGCTACGTTAGTACGCGAACACGGCGATAGAGGCGCTCCGCAGCTCGGCCGAGCGCGGGAGCGCCACCTGGTTATGAACGGCGCCGGCCGCATGTCACGACCCGGCAGTCGAATGACAGTTACGGGGTTAGTAACATGTAATCCGCTAGTGCTTCTACTTTTGTATCTCCACGCACTTTATTAGTGATTAAAGGTTATAACAATTTTCAGTTGAGTTTTTGTAATGTTGACTTGTAAGGACTGAGACAAAGGATTTTACTTTAGCCTGCTGTTCCAAAATAATATTACGGCGATAAAACATAAATGTGAGAATATCACCGAAATAAAACTTAAGATGCAAAGAAAATGTGTCATTTACAACAAGAAAACACAGTGCACACACAAGTGTCTGCCAACATCGAGAAGTGTCAAAGGCTTTAGGACGAAGATTATGCAATACTTTGTAATGACAAACTACTTTCGATGAGCGTGACGTAAAAATTATTTACATCCCTCACAGCTCGCAGGAAAATGCTGCAAATTGTGGTTTGGGAAGCGTTACTTTCAAAGTAAATTTCCTTTTATGAAAGATGAATTATGTTATGTGTGAGAATGTGCGATGAATTTCTTAAATCATGACACTTTGAGGACCAGCCACTTAGAAAAATTTTGGGCCCAAAAGACCAGCCATTTATACCAATAATCTGATAAACATATACAATACTGGCTGGTTGCTAATAACATATCTTGGGTGTTCCATAGAAATTTTGTTTGGAATCCAAACTCTTTTATTATGTGTTTTGGACGTGGCCCATCTCATGAGCACAAAAATGCTTCACAACCCATATAATAAAGCAAAATAAATGACAGACTAATTTACTGAATACATACCAGTATACATAATAAAGAAAGTTTCATAAGCACTGACATATAGCGCACAAGATTTCACAGAGAAAAACAGTCAAGTGCAATGTTTGAACATGAAAACTACAGTGAACAAATGTTAACCAGAGCAAACCAAACCAAAAGCCTGACAGGTGGTGTACTGAACTTAGCACTCCAAATGAAGACAAATACAAGAAAAACTACAGAAAGCGACAAAAAGACTAGAGTTAGCCATGTGTGACAATGAATATCATCAAAATTCTCAGCATTAATGAGAACAACTCACATAGTAAAGTAAAATACATTAAGTTATGAACAAGCGGCAGCAGAACACACACGTAAAAGATTATAATTAAACAATGAAAAATCCAGGATGGAATGTAACAATATCATGAAAAGGAAAGTAGCTACTCACCATATAGCGGAGAAGCTGAGTCACAGATAAGCACAACAAAAAGACACAAATATAAGCTTTCGGCCAAAAATGCCTTTGTCAATAACAGGCAACAGACTCGCGCACACACTCACGGTTTGCGCACGCACCTGTGTGTGTGTGTGTGTGTGTGTGTGTGTGTGTGTGTGTGTGTGTGTGTGGTCCATTTTTTACAAAGGCCTTGTTGGCTGTAAGCTTTTTGTTGTGCCTATCTGTGACTCAGCATCTTCGCTGTATGGTGAGTAGCAGCTTTCCTTTTCATAATAAAGATTATAATTACTTGTAGTATTAAAATACATATATATTAAATGGCAGTAACAAATCATAACAGTAGCTTATGAAGAATTCAAACTAGAGACAGGGATACAAGGTGTGGAGGGAAGATCACTGAGTTTTGCACCTGCAATCATCAGTTTGACATTTTGATGATATAAACAAACACATATGGAGTGTGTCCCTGAGGATCCAGCTAAAATACGCCACTTAGGGCAGAGGTAACAAAATTTTGACCATCCAATTTTGCATTCAGGATGAGAATTTTTGGAAGCTACATAAAGTTCATTTAAATTTGACCGCACTAGTCGTTTTGGCTTTGTTACTTTAACTCCATTTATAATAACTCTTTTGCTATCCTTGCAACGTGGGCACATTATACTGTTTTCATCCTCTTCAAAAACTGCTGGATCTTTTTGTTTCTTTACTTATACCTACTGCTTTCTTCTTTGCTAAAACTGGAAGAATGCCTTGCTCTTTCACTAATTTTCAGGTTAGTGTAACCAAATGATGATAAACGTTGAATTCATGACCATGAGTCAGGGAGCAAATTTAAAATTTTAACTTTTTCCTCTTTAGATGGCACTGAATATTTAATACTTAATTTCTTTACTAAGCTCAAATATTCAGTGTCAGGTGTTTCTGGTGGTAGGTTTTCTTCTTCTTTAGAAATAATGTTGGTATCTGTATTATTAAAGCATGATTCCAAGTCTTTTCTAATTTGTCTGAAATTCGTTGTACCTTACTTTCAATAGCTGTTTTTTTTTTTAGCTATTTAATTTTATTATTTTCGTAGCAGGAGATACGTCTAACTTAGAACAAGCTAAATCCAATATGCTAACAGCTTCCTCATTAGGAATATAAATGTCATTAACAAGGTTGCATGATTCTGGTTCTGGATTCACAACAAATATTTTTGAGTAACAATTTGGGCACAGGGAATTTCCAGGAATCACATATACATTTCACTTGGGAAGCTGTTTCACTCTCACATAACAAGGACAAATGTTCAAGTTTTGTTTCCCTCAAACTTTTAGTAATAGGCTTTTTATGAACTTTAAGTGGATCACATCTCTTTCTTCCAAAAACGTGGCTGTACTTCAGAATATATTTAATCTCATGATACTCGCACAATGATGTTACAGAAGAACTTACTCAAAATTTAAACAAAGATTGTCTAACTTCATCAAAGTTATTGACATTTTTGAAGTTGTTTGAAACTGAACCGTAAACTGTTTTGTACCACACTTCACTTGCTCTATGTCCAACAGAGCACTGTTCATCCATGTTACTGCATTCCAGTTAACCTCTCAAAATTAATTACAAATTACACACAGAACAAAGCACATAACACATTCTACACTATCGATGAAGTATGTACATCCACCGCAACAGAGGTTTCAGAACAGACTGACTACAACAAGGCCACACCCAGCAATTATGTACTTCTACAATGCCACACCCAGCAATAATGTACTTCTTTATTGGCAATAAAACTAAATGTAAATGGGCATTTTTACTGCCATAAAACAAAAGTGAAAGCTCCTATTGTTTAATATTGCATTATTAAAAATAAAGAAACTAAATGAATATTGGGTGATAGTGTTAATTAAATATATGTCACAATTACATTTTATTACAATGAAACAATAAACCATTTAAATAGGCAACAGCCATAATATCAGTTGTAGAGTAATGTGAATTATTTCCTCATTTAAAAAAAAATCATATTTTTGTATTCAGTCCCACCTGAGATAACTAACCCCAAACTTAACAAAAAATGAAAATTTTCAAATTTCAAAAATTCATAAAAAATTAAGGAAACACTTGTAAGTGTTCTTGCTCTCTATGAGGCTAGTAATGTATGATATCTAACTATAAGAAAAGAAAATAAAATAAAAAAACAGACTCTCACAAATCACTCCTTGTTTGTTATTTTTGGGCCTAAAATGTAGATTTTTGAAAATTTGGATACCAAATTTTGGAGGTAATATTGGCTGGTTATTTTGGAATTTAGTGTATTTTGTGTATTAGACAATGTTATAGAGGATACTTTTCTAAAAACAATCATGTCAGTTGCAATGTTGTAACTTAACCCAGTGCAGAGGAATTCAAATTTTCGCTAATGTCTCCAGACTGAAAACTCATTGCGCACCTACAAATAAAAATGGCCGCCATCCAGTAGAGGTGCAAGACAAATTATTTTAAAAAACTGTTTTGAACTTCTCAAATATAGGGTTATCACATATAAAAAAAATTAAAATATTTAACATTGGTCAAGCAACTATCACTGGACCACTTCATATGGATTGACCTACAAGGGCAATGTGCTTGAGGGCAATATTATGGAAATGGAAGAGGACGTAGATGAAGATGAGATGGGAGATATGATACTGCATGAAAAATTTGACAGGCATTGAAAGACATAATTAGAAAAAATGCCCCAGGAGTAGACAACATTCTGTTAGAATTACTGATAGCCTTAGGGGAGCCAGCCATGACCAAATCTTTCATCTGGTGAGCAAGATGTATGGCACAGCTGAAATACCCTCAGACTTAAAAAAGAAATAATAATTCTGATTCCAAAGAGAGCAGGTGTTAACACGTGTGAAAATTAGTGAACTATCAGTTTAGTAAGCCGCGGTTGTGAAATATTAACATAAATTCTTTGCAGATGAATGGAAAAACTGGTAGAAGCTAACCTCGGGGAAGATCAGTTTGGATTCTGTAGGAATGTAGGAACATGCGTGCCAAAACTGACCCTACAACTTATCTTAGAAGCTAGGTTAAGGATAGGCAAACCTACATTTATAGCATTTGTAGACTTAACAGAAAGCTTTTGACAATGTTGATCGAATACTCTCTTTCAAATTCTGAAGGTGGCAGGGGTAAAGTACAGGGAGCAAAATGCTATTTGTACAGAAACCAGAAGGCAGTTATAAAGAGTCTAGGGGCACAAAAGGGAAGCAACGGTTGAGAAGAGAGTGACGAGATTGTGGCCTATCCCCGATATTATTCAATATGTACATTGAACAAGCAGTAAAGGAAACCAACAAAAAATTTGGAGTAGAAATTAAAATTCAAGGAAGAAATAAAAACTTTGAGGTTTGCCAATGACAGTGTAATTCTGTCAGAGACAGCACAGGACTTGTAAGAACAGTTGAATGGAATGGGAAGCGTCTTGAAAGGAGGATATAAGGTAAACATCAACAAAAGCAAAACAAGGATAACGGGATGTAGTTGAATTAAATCAGGGAATTAGATTAGGAACTGAGACACTTAAATTAGTAGATGAGTTGTGCTGTTTGGGCAGGAAAATGTCTGAGAATGGTCAATGTCGTAGACTTATAGTGGCAAGAAAAGTGTTTCCGAAGAAGAGAAATTTGTTAACATCGAGTATAGATTTGTCAGAAAGTCTTTTCTGAAAGTATTTGTATGGAGAGTAGCAATGTATGGATATGAAACGTAGACAATAAACAGTTTAGACAAGAAGGGAATATAAGCTTTTTAAATGTGGTGCTACAGAAGAAAGATGAAGATTAGATGGGTAGATCATGTAACTAATGAGGAGGTACTGAATAGAATTGGGGAGAAGAGAAATTTGACTAGAAGAAGGGATTGATTTGTAGGACACATTCTGAGGCATCAAGGGTTCACCAATTTAGTACTGGAGGGAAGTGTGGAGGGTAAAAATCATAAGGGAGACCAAGAGATGAATACACTAAGCAGATTCAGAAGGATGTAGGTTACAGTAGTTACTTGGAGATGAAGAGGCTTGCAAAGGATAAAGTAACATGGTGAGCTGCATCAAACCAGTCTTTAGACTGAAGACCGCAACAACATGCGCTTAAAAAATTTATGTATATATTTCCTATTTGTGTTTTTGAGCTATTTAACAGTTATGTGGCTATTGGCTGACTACACCACATGTCCTATGCACTGAATATCTACTGTTGTTGGCTGGTGAGGTCATGTAAAGTGCACTATGATTGGTTGACATAAGTGCATCACATAGTGCAATCTTAATTTCTGTGCTTCAGAAGCTATTTGGTGGAATTTGTATTTATACTTCTGTACTATGAAAATATGCAGTGTACATGTCATCGTGCATCAGTGATCTTTCCAAAAAACATTATTTTTTGCTGGATACCATTTCCCAAAGTGCCAGAAAGTTCTGTGCTTGTGATGTCCTTTCACTCAGGAAAAAGTGAATTTTCACCCAGGAAAAAGTGTATTTTGCCCAGAAAAAAGTGCCCTTTTAGGTAGAGAAATTTCGGGAATTTGTTTCCTTGTCTGCGTATACACAATGTTTTTGTTTCTGTTGTCAGTATATTAGTGTTGACTACAAACTTCTCAGTCTTTGAAAAGTCCTCCAATGTTCTGGGTAAATCATTTATGCAGACAAAGGATGGGAGTGGGCCAAGCACTGAACCTTATGGTACACTATATTTAATGTCTCCTCGCTCAAAATTTAGTTGTATTCTTGTTAATGTGATGCTCTTTTTTTCTGTTGTTGGGATGTGACTCCCTCCTTGCAAGTAGAATGCCTGTACACTTGTGATTTTAGTTTTTGCTCAGTGGAGTGTTATGATGTACATAGTCAAAGATCTTGACAAGATCACAGAAATGTCAACAGGGTAATTTTTCTTGTTTAGTTATATCAGAACTGAATTCATGTCATATATTACTAGTAGTGGGTTACTATGGTTTCTTGCCAAAAAATGCTGTCTCAGAATCCATCAGCACTTTCCTGTCACCATTAGACATCCTTATTTTCATTGTGATGACATAATCACTTCTAGTTCTCAGGCAGTTGTGCATGTTATATTTTGCTGATGTCAATATCAGCACATCATTATTAAGGCCACACCAAAAAGCATTCCCTACCCCCTGTGTGACCACTCCCCTCCCTCTCCCACCCCCACCCCCGCCCCGGTCCCCAGCCCCGAATGCCCCCACTGAGCCAATTGTATGTGAGTTCAGCTCCCAACCCTTTGAGCACTTTTAATTTGTATGTCGTCAGCCAGTGGCATGCAAGCACCCCACGTTTCGAGCAGTTTTAATTTGATTGTGTGCATAAGCATAATTAACAGCAGCAGTTTTCAGCTGGGAAGAAGAAGAAGAAGGAGCCTGTCAGTGAGTATTTGATTATTACTAGCAAAACCCACCAGCTAATGTCATACTGCTTCCGTGCATGGCTACATGTGAGATACGCTAAAAGGAAAGAATACCGTACCCCACAATAGCAACGTTGTTAATTTTTTTAAAAGAAAGTGAACTTTTCTCAGGGGGAAAACGTCACTTAAGATGATATTAAAATGTATGGTCTTCCGTTTTAAAAAGTTAGATGGACTAAAACTGTTACTAGAAAAAGCTCGTGTTGTTGCAGCTCATACCATTTCCTTACACAAAATTGTAGGAAAGGACATGCACTCAGTCATATGGTTAGACAAAACCTTGGTCAACACTGGAGAATCAGTTGAGAAATGCTGGACAGATGATACTCCGAACAGCCAACAGGAAGAGGATCACGTTTAATCATGGCCCATGCAGGATCGAAGGCTTTGTGCGTGAAGGACTTCTAGTTTTTCGATCGAAAGAAACCGGTGACTATCATGAGGATATGGACCACCCCCAGTTTCTGCAGTGGTTTAAAAATTTGTTGCTCCAGTTTCATGTTCCGAAAGTTTTTGTGATGGACAATGCACCGTACCATTCCGTGATTTTAGATAAAACTCCCACCACTAGTGACTGTAGAGAAACTATGGTGCAGTGGTTGCAGGCGAGAGACATTGCTGCAGACATGAGCATGACAAAGCTGCTGTTATACTCGCTTGTGAAACAAAATAAGCCTGTGACGCCTAAATACGTCGTAGATGAAATTGCAAGCGAACAGGGTCACTTGGTAATTAGGCTACTGCCTTATCACCGCCACTTTAATCCAATTGAATTGGTTTGGAGTGAAGTCAAGGCGTACATCAGAAGTAACAACAAGACTTTTACTACAACAGAAGTGGAAAGACAGCTACGTGAAGGTCTTGCTACTGTAGACGCTACCTCATGGAGGAAAAAAGTAGACCATGTTGCTAAATTATAAGAGAAGCACAGACTATAGATGGCATTATGAATGAAAACAAGCATTTAATATTTCTCTTAATGATGATGATGATGATGATGATGATGATGACAACAGTTTTGGCGCCGATTCCGATGATAGTGAAAGAGAACTGGATGGAATTGCGCCATTGACATCATAAATTGATGAGTGTAAATGTACATGGAATTAATTCTTTTTCTCTCTGCAATTGGGTAGGCAATGCATGTTTTGCTTTATTTCTTTCTATGAGTGTGGATAGTGTGTTATTTAGTCTGCTTAATTTACATTATTATACGTTTTACATGCAGCTGTTACTGTAACGATTTGGAACAACTTTTCATAGATATTGTCATTAATTCAGGTGTTTTTATTTCCTGGTTTCATATACTATCAAATGCTTAGTCTCCGTCATTGTACTCTCCATTGTTAAAATAACGTACTTTGTTGCACTTATGTATAAACGTTAATTGTAGCTTACGTTTCCAAAACGTACTTTTGAGTTGTGGAAATGTGCAGTGGCAGCTATTGCAACCTCGCAATCGCAGTGTAGCCAACCTCACATGAGCTGTCAAGTGACTTGTTTCACTGGCCCGGGTATAATATCATATTTGTACTTTGGTTTTTGTTGTTATTGTTACGGCCCTCAATCCAATGGTGGCTGAACTGCTGGACCAGGACATGCAGATGGTCCCCTTTGAACCACAGCAGCAGTCATCCTGTAATAAGTTGTACTTCGTATTTCAAGTAATATAGTCCAGGGACATAATTCTGACTGGGAAGAAATGATATATGGGGTTCCCCAAGGTTCAATCTTAGGTCCGCTACTATTCCTCGTATGCTACTCAGAGTGTCATTCAACTATTGTTCTTATTGTAGAGTTTCAATTAAAGGGGGAGGGTCATGTTGTGGCGGCGCGCGGTTCTTTCCGTCCCTTTACGACGTACGTGCACCTACCTGTGAACATTGTCTTAGCATATCATCAGTAGGGAAGCTGAGCGAAACCTACTGTACTTTGATGTGAACCTGGCTGCAATTAAAGTCACTAATCCACGTTTCAGGAGAAAGTTTTCACACGAAATGAAAGGTTGGAAATTTTGTCCTCAATTAATATATTCTGAAACTTAGGTGAACAAGTATCACTGCCAAGCCCATGCTAGTCTTAGCACAGTCACTCACAATCCCTTTCACTCACGTTAGCAAGTTTATGGTGTTGCATTTCCCGAAAACGTATTAGCTACAAAAATACTGATTGTTTCTGATTGATAATGCTCACCAAATATTAAGTCTGTTGGTACCAAGTGCAGTCACAGTTTTTAAGCCACCGACCTGCTCAATACGCCACGCGGAATTTATGTCTTTTCTCGTCACAAAATTCACTTAAAAATTTCGAAATTTCTACATGCCCATCGGAATAATTATGCCGTCACTTTACCACACTTTTGATGTATGAAACACTACTAGATCGGGCAACTTATCATTTCCATCGGAACTACTGCTACACAAGTCTGAACTGTTTCATGACTAGGCTCCCACCCCTCCTTAGAATACTCTGTATTCTCTACCAGTAGAGAAAGGCGCGCGCGAAGAATATTGCTTTACCATTGGTCAGTTTACTCAACAGCCAATAGCAAAACAACATTCTCCCGCGTCAATCCGCACTTTTCACCAATAACCAATTGCAAAATAGTAAACCTAATGACTGCACTTTTTACCGACGTAATTATCTAATATGCTGAAGTTCTGCTTATGCATAAAGTTATTTACTAATGTTATTTATACCTGAATTAACTTTCCCTTTACCATAAACTTACTTTACAAATCTATTCTACAAAAATCCCCTTTGTTCATATCCATACTTCTTCGAAATGTTCCCACACTAAGTCCTACTAAACAATTTGTTAAACAATTATCTTCATATTAACCTTAAACCACACTCACGCATTATTCATACTGCTAAAACACATTTATAACATTTTACATACACAAAAAGACATAATAACACTTTATGAAAATACTAGAACAGTTTATGAAAAACATTCTATTACTTTAGTGCACTCTAGTGGGCACAATCGAAACTAAAATCACAGTCCCCCTATCGAATATTGTCCTCTATCAGCTGATACATAAACTACGTGCGCTTCCAGTCCCGCGTCACCATCTGTTATTATCTAGCTCTAAGACATATCTCCTACTTAACTGCCTCCAAGGCAAGATCGGTATACGGCACTACGCCTCAATTAAGAATGAACTCTGATATAGGTAAGAAGTGACATTGTCTCTCTTCGTGAAGAAAAACACTTTGAAGTGTCAGCAATAGAGCTATCACCTCAAAATGTCTTCAAAAAACTTGTCATATTATGTGTATATTGTTCTCATAGTGGTGATTTTGAAAAATTCTGTGCAAAACTAATACAGAGTCAAGAACACGCATCAAGTACTAAAAGTAACATCTTGCTATGTGTAGATCTTCTTAACTTAAACACAGCAAAAATAGATATTGTTACTAACGCTTTTCTGAGCATTTTACGTAGCTTTGGAATGACATCACTAGTCAGCTGTGCAACAAGGATGACGACACACTCAGGCTCTACTAATGATCATATAGCCACTGATACTGGCACAGAAAACTGTGTCTTAGAACTAAAAAATCTGGGTCTTTCAGATCATCTTTCTTAAATTGCACAAGTAAACGTTCCTATTGGAAAAGCAACCAAGCTACATGCATATAAAAGAATCTACTCCAAATCAGCCATGCAAAATTTTACTGTACAGTTAAGTCACGAAACCTGGGACAATGTGTATGACAAACAGATGCCTACAAAAAGTTCTGCCATTTTATGTCATTGTTTAAGCTCAAATTTGAAGAATCATTTCCCAAAGTCCTACTTCCGGTTGGAGCACAGAGCAAAACAAAATGGATAACCAGTGGGATTACAAAATCTTGTTTAGGCTCACATTTGAAGAATCGTTTCCCTAAGTCCTACTTCCGGTTGGAGCATAGAGTAAAACAAAATGAATTACCAGTGGGATTACAAAATCTGCCCAAACCTTCAGACAACTCAGCTCCATGAAGAATACATGTAGTGACTCTGGTTTTTTAAGTTATTACAAAAACAACAAAAAAATCTACAGAAAGCTACTTAAGGTAGCTAAAAAGGCAGCTAATGACAAAGTCATAAAAAATGCAAATAACAAAAGTAAATCTGCTCGGACTTTAGTTAAATATGAGACTGGAAATAAAAAAAGAGGCACTCAAACACTAAAATCAAGAAATCAGGCAATACAATTAGTGATCAGAAAGAGTTGGATAACTTCTTAAATTCATACTTCACCAGTATTGCAAAAGACCTGCAGAGTAAATTTCCAAAAAGATCTGCTATTCCAGTGCAAAATTGCATAAAAAACCCAATGTTTCTGCTCCCCACTACTGAGAGAGAAGTAAGCAGTACCATAAAACAATTAAGAAACAAATCCTCAACAGGACTGGACAAAGTCCCAGTGTGTGTGTTAAAAGAGTGCATAGACAGCATTAAAGCCCCTTTAACTGACATCATTAACCAGTCTTTTAAGACTGTCTGCTTCCCAGACTATCTGAAACTAGCTAAAATCATACCTCTTCACAAAAAAGTTGATGTTGGAAACGTAGAAAATTACAGGCCAATTGCTTTACTTCCAGTATTTTCCAAAATAGTGGAGACTTCAATGAAAATAGACTTATGAGGTACTTAAATAAATATAATCTTCTCTGCAAGGAACAGCAAGGCTTCAGACCAGGCGGAAGCACTGAAATCGCAATAGTTCAGTTTACAAAAATTGTTCTTGAATCACTAGACAAGGACAATTATGTAACTCCAATTTTCCTAGATCCATCGAAGGCCTTTGATACCATTGACCATGACATTCTTCTACACAAGTTGGAGTCTCGTGGAATCAGGGGAGTGGCAAATAAATGGTTTCAATTGTACCTAAATAAGGGAGTGCAGAGAGTAGAAATTTCACATAGCACATCCAAATATGTGGTAAATCATTTATCCAACCCACAGTATGCTAATATAGGAGTCCCACAGGGAAGTGTTCTGGGCCCAATATTGTTCTTAATTTATATTAATGATTTTCCACAATGTGTGGAGCATGGAGGAAAAGTACTTTTTGATGATGACAGTACTGTACTGATTACCAGCAAGACACCTGACCTGCTATTGGAAAAAGGCAATGAAGCACTAGCAGATGTTTACAAATGGTCTGCAGAGAACAGAGCAATTCTCAACATTAAAAAACAAACAGCATGTACTTTAGAATAAACAAGAAGCACAAGTACATAAATTTGAAACTACGAAGGGCCTTTGAAAAGTCCGTGCAAAGTACAAGAGATGGCACCACCGGCTCGTATCGAGGTCATGTTTAGTTAGTAGCACCTTTGGAAAGAATGCGCACCAAGTTTCAGCCATATTGGTCAATTTCTTTGTGTTTGGCATTCATGTGAATCAAGGAAGTCGAGTGATTGTCAAAAAATGGACAAAAAAGAATTTCGTGTGGTGATTAAACATTACTTTATGAAATGCAAAGCGCCTCAGGAGAATAAAGAGAAGCTTGATAAACATTATGATGGCTCTGCACCTTTGATTAGAACAGTTTATAAGTGGTTTCAAAATTTTCGGAGTGGCCGTATGGGCACAAGTGATGCTGAATGTTCTGGATGCCCTGTGGAGGTTACGACTCCAGAAATCATAGATAAAATCCATGATATGGTGATGGATGACAGAAGAGTTAAGGTGCATGAGATTGCTAGTGCTGTGGGCATTTCAAATGTATGGGTACATAATATTTTGCATAAACATTTGGACATGAGAAAGCTATCCGCAAGATGGGTTCAGCGATTGCTCACGCTTGACCAAAAACAAAATCATGTGAAGTGTTGCAAGGATGGTTTGCAGCTGTTCAGGAAGAACCCACAGGACTTTAAGCGTTGTTTTGTCACTGTCGATGAAATATGGATATATTACTATACTCCTGAGACCAAACACACAATATAAACAATGGGTTAACAAGGGAGAATCTGCACCAAAAAAGACAAAGACTATTCCATCGGCTGGAAAGGTTATGGTGACTGTCTTTTGGGATTCGCAAGGGATAATCCTCATTGACTAATTGGAAAAGAGTAAAACTATTACAGGTGCACATTATTCATTGTCATTGGACCATTTGAAAACCGAGCTGCAAGAAAAATGCTGGCAGTTGGACCGCAAAAAAGCCCTTTTCCATCACGACGATGCACCAGCACACACCGCAGCAGTTGTGGTCGCAAAATTAATGGAAACAGGATCCCAACTCAAATCCCCCCCCCCATTCTCCAGACTTCGCTCCCTTGGACTGCTATTTGTTCCTCAATTTGAAGAAATGGCTGGCGGGACAAAGATTTTATTCAAACGAGGAGGTGATTGCAGCAACTAATAGCTATTTTGCAGACTTGGACAATTCATATTATTCGGAATGAATCAACAAATTAGAACAGTGTTGGACAGAGTGTATAAGTCTAAAAGGAGACAATGTCGAAAAATAAAAAAAGGTTTACCCCAAACACGTAAGTAGTTTTTATTTTTTAACGGACTTTTCAAATGCCCCTTGTACTTATCTCAAAAAGGGTCTCCACAGCATGCTACAGACTTAGAGTTCTTGCATCCTTATGCAGTGACATCTGTGTAAGGTCAGCTTACTTTGGTTATGTGCTTGCCATCCTTAGCTATGGAATAATCTTTTGGGGAAATAGTACCCAGAATCTAAAAACAGTTTTCAGATTACAAAAGAGAGCTGTAAAAATAATGACAAAATGCAATAAATGGGCTCATTGCAAAGAATTTTTTAAAAAGCTGGACAATCTGACTGTTGCTTGTAAGTTTATTTTTTAGACCATAATGTATATCAGAAAAAATCTTGACAATTATAGCTTGAGTAACATTATTCATGACCATTAGATAGAAAAAATAAGCTCAGAACAGTCTTGATTATCGAGACATGATAATCTATAATGAGCTGCCACAGAATATAAAAGGAATTAGCAGTGTATATTCTTCTTTTAAAAAAAACTGTAAGACTGTTTTTGCAAGAGCATTGTTTCTACACTTTGGACAAATATCTTAAATGAAAACCCAATAATTGTTGGTAACACTTAGCATAAGTTATACCTCACCTTTTTTTTTTCATTCATGTATTATGTATTTATGTCTGCTAGTCCCATATCAACACACCTAGTATATTTATTTAAACAATATAAATTATCTTTTTCATTTATGTAATATGTATGCTGGGCTTTGTATTTATGTACATTGGTTCTACATCAAAATACCTATGCTTATTAAACAATGTAAATGGCATTTGTTAAGAAAATATTTAGACTTCATACCATAATTTGTACATTCATTGACAACATCCATACAATGTATATTGTCTAAGGATGGATAAATAAATAAATATATAAAATAAATATGCAGTAGCACAGCTGCAGCAGCGGCTTCAATGAGCCCCTGACGAAGGACACTCACGTGTTCCCACTTGAACCACAGCAACAACAGTCACTCTTCACAGAATATCTTCCCAGTCTTTTGGACCTGCTGTTGTCCCACTATGCTGTAGCACAACCCCAGTAGCCATGTCCTACAAGAATAGTGCTACTCATCAAAAAATATTGACTGCCAGTAGCTCTATACACGAGAATGCAGGATTGTCATTGAAGTTAGATGTCAATAATTACTGATCTGTTTCACTGCTTACATCATTCTCAAAAATTTTTGAGATGATGATGTATACTAGAACAGTCTCTCACCTTAGCACTAATAGTATCCTTGGCAAATTCCAGTTTGAGATTCAGAGGGGTTGCTCTATTATTGAGAATCCCATTTACATGTTCATTCACCGGATTTTACAAGCACTAAATAATAAAATAGTGCTGGTTGGTATTTTCTGTGACCTCTCTATGGCATTTGACTGTGTTAATCACAGTAATCTCCTGGATAAATTGATGTTTTATGGGATTGATGGTATAACCAACCAATGGATAATGTCATATCTAGCCAAAAGAATTCATAAAATTGTACTTAGTAATTCCAGCAATATAGTCCAGAGACATAATTCTGACTGGGGAGAAATCACATATGGGGTTCCCCAATGTTCAATCTTAGGTCCTCTACTGTACTTAATATACGTAAACAATCTTCCTTCTAGTACACAACAACCAGAATTAGCTCTCTTCACAGATGATACTAGTATTGTAATCAAACCAAGCATACACACAGAAACAGAAGAAATAGCAAACAAAATTATTAAAAGTAACATTGCCTGGTTTTTGTGAATGGTCTCACCCTCAATTTTAAAAAGACATGACATATTCGGTTCTGTACATCTAGAGGATTACACTAGTGATAAGTGTAGTAAATGGCGAGGAAATAGTAAATAGGGTGGAAGCTTCAGAATTCTTAGGGATCCATATTGATGAGAATTTAAGTTCAGAAAGACACATTTTGGAACTCCTAAAAGAACTTAGTTGAGCCACATTTGCACTTAGAATAATTGCAAATCGTGGGGAGAGACAAATCAGTAAGTTGACGTATTTTGTGTGTTTGCATTCAATAGTGTCATATGACATAATGTTCTGGGGTAACTCACCTTTAAGAAAGAAAGTCTTCATTGCACTATTATGTGCTGTAAGAATAAGTGTGGTGCTAACCCACGATCATCTTGTAGACGTCTGTTTGAAGAGTTGAGCATTCTGAGTACTGCCTCACAGTACACTTATTCCCTCGTGAAGTTTGTTGTAAATAATCCCCTACAGTTCAAAATGAACAATTAAGTACATAATTACAGTACCAGAAGAAAAAGTGAAATTCATTACTCCATATTGAGGTTGTCTTTAGCACAAAAATTGATGCACAACGCTGCAACAAAAATTTTTGATCACTTACCCAGTGATATAAAATGACTGACAGGCAGCAAAGTAAAATTTGGTAACAAACTGAGAAATTTTCTCTATGACAACTCCTTCCATCCCATTACTGTAATGTGTGAAAGGTAGTGGGTAGGAATTAGTAACTCACATCTGTTTTTCTTTTTGTATATAAAAGAAAAACAGTTAGAAATATTCACAATGTAACCACATGTACAAATTATTCCCAATGTGAATGTAAAATGACTCAGTCCACATCCTTACAGTCTACCTGCAAAATGATCCACGGAACATATAACTAACAGAAAAAAGTATGTGTTTGTGCTGAAGTGTAATTTTCATGGTATAAATGGGGCTATCTATGCAGTATGATGGAATGTATAGAGAGAAAGATGGTGGACGTGTATCACCTTGACACTTACATGTTAGGTTGTAAAGGGTCTGTAGTAGATACATATGGATAGGCAATGCTAGAATTAACCACATGGGACATGAGTATATATCTGAAATATTCATGTATGTTCTACTTGAAGACTTGTATTTTGCATTATCAATTGCAGCAGATAGATTGTGCCATTGACACCCATGTGTAAGAGGGACATATTATGAATTTGTTGAGTATCTGCACAACAACAGTGTAAATATAGAGCAAGTGGAGCAATGCATCAATGTTTGAAGCCCCATTTACCAAAGTGTGTTATTGTTGAATCTGTACAACAAAATCTGTGGAGGCTGGATTTACTGAAGGATTATCCATGTGTGTATTTGCACCTATAGTCCTGAATATGATTCAGGCTGAATTCAGGACTGGACACACAGGAAAGAATTATTTGAACATTACTATAAAACTGAGTGGTTAAGTGTGTGTGTGTGTGTGTGTGTGTGTGAGAGAGAGAGAGAGAATAAAAAAGATATTCTATAAAAACAATTGGTCATCTTTGCTACCACCCTACAGTAATTTTAATGGCAAAAGTATCAAATAATAACACAGATATAGCAAAGTAACTCATGGTTTATTTTTAGTAACAATACATTTTTTTCCAGAAAGAGATTGCAGGGATATCATACTAAGAGAGGAATATAATTTTTTCATACAATATTTACATTGCGTCAACTGATCACTAAAGTGGATTTTTTTTATATACAATGTTTACAGTGTCGCACACTATACACGAAACATTATACTAAGAGAGGAGGATCAACTAATATGGACTATACACTGTATAGGGACTAGCCCCTGTAAGTGAAGAACCACACACACACACACACACACACACACAATGACAAATACTTCACTTATCTATTACACACACACAAAATCACTCAAGAGAATAGTGTGAGACTAGCAGGGTGCTGATCCCATCAGCACAAATGAATCTTTTATCATCACGGTGTGACAGACCAACTTTCAGTCGCAGTGCAGTATGTGTTTCATGACTCCATGCCTGAAAGACAACTTGCTTCACCATAAGCAGAGACACACCAGCAACAAGCAGACACATCTTATAGTAGCCTGTGAGGTCACACAGTTCATACCATTAGCCTGTCCCAGGGTGGCACCTGGATCTACACAGTATTCATGTGTCTTTGATCTTTGATCATCATGCTGATAACATTGTTCTGAGGTGTTATTCTGAAAGGATCATCAGCTGCTTATCCAGACATGTCAAATTCCTCAGTATTGTACCTACTTACTTTATATGGATTGCAGTCATTCACCCAGTAGATGAAATTATATAAAGTCTACATCTACATCCATACTCCGCAATCCACCATACGCTGCATGGCAGAGGGCACCTTGTACCACAACTAGCATCTTCTCTCCTTGTTCCACTCCCAAACAGAACGAGGGAAAAATGACTGCCTATATGCCTCTGTACGAGCCCTAATCTCTCTTATCTTATCTTTGTGGTCTTTCCACAAAATATAAGTTGGCGGCAGTAAAATTGTACTGCAGTCAGTCTCAAATGCTGGTTCTCTAAATTTCCTCAGTAGCAATTCACGAAAAGATCGCTTCCTTTCCTCCAGAGACTCCCACCCGAGTTCCTGAAGCATTTCTGTAACACTCGCATGGTGATCAAACCTACCAGTAACAAATCTAGCAGTCCGCCTCTGAGTTGCTTCTATGTCCTCTCTCAATCCGACCTGATAGGGATCCCAAATGCTCGAGTAGTACTCAAGAATAGGTCGTATTAGTGTTTTATAAGCAGTCTCCTTTACAGATGAACCACATCTTCCCAAAATTCTATCAATGAACCAAAGACAACTATCCACCTTCCCCACAACTGCCATTACATGCTTGTCCCACGCATTAATTTACATTTATTTATATTTAGAGTTAGCTGCCATTCTTTACACCAATCACAAATCCTGTCCAAGTCATCTTGTATCCTCCTACAGTCACTCAACGACGACACCTTCCCGTACACCACAGCATCATCAGCAAACAGCCGCACATTGCTATCCAACCTATCCAAAAAGATCATTTATGTAGAAAGAAAACAACAGTGGACCTACCACACTTCCCTGGGCATTCCAGATGATACCCTCACCTCCGATGAATACTCACCATTGAGGACAATGTACTGGGTTCTATTACTTAAGAAGTCTTCGAGCCACTCACATATTTGGGAACCAATCCCATTTGCTCGTACCTTAGTTAGGAGTCTGCAGTGGGGCACCAAGTCAAACGCTTTCCGGAAGTCAAGGAATATGGCATCCGTCTGATACCCTTCATCCATGGTTTGTGAGATATCATCTGAAAAAAGGGCGAGTTGTGTTTCGTGAAGTTTGGTTTTGGAAGCCCGTAGTGGAATTGGTACATTTGGAGTTTGGAGGGACCTAGAACAAACAGATGATAAAGAGAGGCTTCATGAACTCCACTGCAATCTTAGTCATTTTCACAGCCACTAGTACTTGTTCCATAAAAACACGGGAGAACTGCCGGATATCAGTAATGTCCTGCCACGATATTTCAGTGCAGAGTCTTCTGGCCATCTTCAGGTGAGTACCACTGTAGTAGTACTGGCGAGTATGTGCTGAGCTCCGCTATTTAAAGCCATACTAAGGTGACATTGCGCATGCGCTGCTCAGCATGCGAGTTCATAACAACTCCGTGCGCTATGCCTCGCGCCATCCACGGTGAAAGCTTGGCATATCGATATCAGGTCAATTTTCATCTTTATGCAGATAACTACGTCAACTACGAAGTTTCTCTGTAACAGGATTCCAAGCAGAGTTTAGCTGATAACTGCTATCTCGATTGATGAGAGTCTTGTTGTCAGACAATCTTATTTCCACAGATTCATTGATAATTGAGCTCTGAAAGTTTGATGTATGGGCCAAAATTTTTGTGTCATTGTAGTTCATGGAATGGTCTGTGGAAATACAATGTTTGGTGATTGCGGACTTGGTGGGTTGGAGAAGGCGAGTATGCCGTTGGTGTTCCACAATGCGTTTGTGTTGTTTGCCCTATATATGATTTGCCGCATTCACACAGGATTTTGTAAATACCTGATTTATGCAGGCCCAGGTCGTCTTAAACAGATCCCACCAGAATTGAAATTTAGGAAGGAGGGCGAAAGGTGACTCTCACTTGATACTTTCTCAATATTCTGCCTATCTGTGAAGAAATATTCCCAATAAATGGTAGGTAAGCTGTCGACCTGAAGGCCTCTTCCTCTTCCTTGTTCCATCGTTTGTAGGTCTTCATCGGTCTGTTCACTTGCCTAGTTGAAAAGCCATTCTTCAGAAATACTTTTTGCAGGTGTTCCAGTTCCGCTTGAAGGCTGTCGGCATCAGATATGGTATGTGCACGGTGGATCGAGGTTTTGAGAACGCTCATTGTTTGTGCTGGATGGTGGCAACTAGTAGCTTGTAGATAAAGGTCTGTATGAGTGGGCTTTCTGTACACCGAGTGACCAAGTGTGCCATCCCTCTTCCATCGCACCTAGACGTCTAAAAATGGCAGACAACCATCTGTCTCTATCTCCATGGTAAACTTTATGTTTTCATGTATGGAGTTCATGTGACGTAAAAATTCTTGGAGACGGTCCAGACCATGAGGCCACACTATAAAAGTCAGCGTATCACCAAAATACTCCCTCTTCTCCAACCCACCAAGTCCACAATCGCCGAACATTGTATTTCCACAGACCATTCCATGAATTATGACGACACAAAAATTTTGGCCCATACATCAAACTTTTGGAGCTCAATTATTAATGAATCTGTGGAAATAAGATTGTCTGACAACAAGACTCTCATCAATCGAGATAGCGGTTATCAGCTAAACTCTGCTTGGAATCCTGTTACAGAGAAACTTCATAGTCGACGTAGTTATGTGCATAAAGATGAAAATCGACCCGATATCGATATGCCAAGCTTTCACAGTGGAGGGTGCGAGGCGTAGCGCACGGAGCCGTTATGAACGCGTACGCTGAGCAGTGCATGCGGAATGTCACCTCAGTATGACTTTAAATAGTGGAGCTCAGTGCCTACTTGCCAGTACTACTACAGTGGTACTCACCTGAAGATGGCCAGAAGACTCTGCGTCGAAATATCGTGACAGGACATTATTGATATCCGACAGTTCTCCCGTGTTTTTATGGAACAATCAGTATGCCGGGAAAGCTTTAAACGTCACAGTAGTACTTCATTGAGGATTGTGGCCTGCTTACAATTTGGATTGGCTGTGTGATCTCTTGCAACATAACACCTGCTCCAGTGGTAAACAGGTTGAATTTCATGATAGTTTCTAACATTGTCCATGGTTTTGCCAAAAAGTGAATTATTCATTAATGTATAACAATTTTTTTTCAAAATCACATGTCATGAGAGCCCTCTTTTCAATATTAACATCAATGTAACCCTTCAACCAGGGACGCTTGTCGAAGGAGATGCCACAGGTGATTCTAAGAATCACATCCCCAACCTGACAAACTGCTGGAGGTTTCTATAGTGTAGAACGTGTCTCTCCTTATTCCCCAACTTTGTCATCAGCTTGATGATGAAGCCATTTCATTGGATTAGGTGCTGTGGACACAGTGGCAAGTCATTGTGCTCATCATGCAAATTGGTGGGATATTCCAGGTCTACCTGTAGGACATATAGCCTACCAGCATCAGCAGCGACATCTTGGATCTTATCCTTCAGCCCGACAAATCACTGGACAGCCATTGGAATGCTGGCCCGGTGTAATAGAAGGCATGATCCAGAGTGTATGTGCCTGGGCTCACACTCGGAAATTTCTCAAAAATGTCTGTGAGCAAACCCACATCTGTCTCCATGTACAATTTAGCATACCTATCTAAATTAGAAATGTTGAACTACTCTCAAACATTCACTGTGTGCGTATATTCTGCAACCATTAAGGCAGTGCCTGTGACTTTGCTGGTGAATGCAGTTATATCGGGTAACATGGTTTCATGGAGACTCACTATCGTATCCTTGTATTTGTATGGCAAGACCTCCTCCTTCATTATAAGCTGAAACTTTGCATTGTTTGGATATGTTGGTGTGATGATATGTATATCTTCTCCATGCTTTGTCGAAAGAAGTTTTCATCTGAAGAGTTGCAAGAAGGAATTGTAAGGAATTCAGGAAATTGAGCTTTATTCTTGGCATGATTTACTTGGAGAATAAAATGTATTTTTCTGCATCGTTATATATGATAATGACTTTATTATTCTTCAGCTTGAAATCATCCGAATGCTCAACAAGAAAGTGAGTGTAATCGCTCAAATTATGGAAGAAGATGGGTATGCGTCATGGCAATTCGTTTTTAAGTTGCATGCATTGTGAGCTGCATTGATGGACTTCCCTGTTAGATGACAATGACCTCTATGTGAAGTTTCCACTTTCATATCTGAGGCAGCCCACTTATATGACATTTAACTGCTTGTTTGTATAAGGCATCATCCTCCTGCGAGTTGGTCATTGGAATAATGTTTGTCCTATAAAGAACATCACATGCTGTGCCAGTTTTTCAAGCTGAGAGAGCAATCATCTCGGAGGATTATCCCCAATGTATGATTCAAATTTGTTGAGATTGGGGTCATACGATCATACAGTTTGACACACTGCTGCATACAGTATGTGTCGTTCTGTGAAAGTCATGCGAGAAGTGTTGGGATCACCTTCACAATGCGCCACAGGAACTAGAAAGCACTCAGAGTCAGCGTATGCAACAGAGGGACAGCATTTCTGGTGGTAGGGATTTTTAAACTTTTAAGAACTTTTTATCCTCTGTGGGCATTTCCACGCGTGCTAGTTCCTGGGTCGAGCAATCGATCAGTCTTTCTAATTGCTCACACCTAGTAAAAATGTTGAGGCATCTGCAGAAAAAATGCCTCGCCCCACTATTTTTACTCACTCTGGAGCAAAGTAGGAAGGACATGTTCTTGATCCAGACGTAGTGATGCTTCTCACCTTTGGAGAATAGCAGTAAATCTACATACTTAGCATGCTGACTGGTTACTTTGGAAAAGTAAAGGTGCCCAACCCCTTTATACTTCTCATCTCATAGCTTGCTTTCTTTTTTTCATCTACATGCGAACACAAACATGAACCAAACAATTAGGGTTTTGCCTCTCAAATTTTGGCAACTCTGTGATTGTGACAGGGAATAAGATGCCTCAAAAGTTATAATGTCTGCAGACGTTAGTTTTTTCTTATGTATCTGTAAGATATGCATAGTTTTGTAATTTCTATTGCAAGCCAGAAACAATGATGCAAAGCAATAATTATCCTCCCTTTTGGTACTCTGAACATTAATACATGCCTCTTTAGTGGCACTATCTTTCGTAAGAGAGATGCAACTGGACGTCCCCATTAACTGTATTACAAACATGCGAGTACTCAACGAGGTGGAGAACATGACTGAGTGCCTTTCTAGAACCTCTTCTGATCATATCAGAAAAATGCCTCAATGTCACACTTTCAGTAATAGTTCCATATCACTGTGCAATTGATTCGCTCCACAGTACCACACTATCCTTCCCCAAGACTTTTTTTCTTAGGCTAGGCGGTAATTTGAGGTGCTCTGATGAACACTCACCAGTCAATATGCAGTAAGGGGAGTCAAGTGGCACTCAGAATAAAGACACTTTGACTGTCATAATTTTGTCAGTGGAATGTCAAATTATTCGTAATGAAAACGAAGTATTTCGCAACGGCACTGATATGTAAAATATTCTCAATGTTCTTGCCACGTCAGTTCGGGATAAAATCTTAAGCTTTCGACGATAGCCTCCATTGTCATCGTCAGGAGCAACTGCCTGTCTTCACTGCTGCTGTGGTGGCCTTATATAGCCCTTGGACAGCTTCTGATTGGTTGGCTTGTGATTGGTCAGTAATTATCTACTGCTATTGCTGACATTGTCAATGACTGTGCTGGTGACGCCACCACTTCAGTGGGAACGTAAACCCTGCAAGAGATGTCTCTGCTGCTTCTCTGCATTGAGTGTTCATTTCCATGCACCACTCAGATAGTATCCACTGTCATGGTTAAAGTTCTTCTTGCTCATTCTTATTTCAACAACCTCCTTAGTAAAAAATTCCAGTATGTGGAGGCATGGGACAAAACAGTATTTTTTGTTTGTTTGTGAGGCTGTGCTCTGTGAAAATGCTGCACACTCACAGGATGAAACAATGATTGTGGTTCTTCCTTTTTGTGGTGCTATATCCACCAAAATAGGAAGAGCCCTGGGTGGACGGGGTATAAGACCGATTTTTCGTCCTACTAAGAAAATTAAGGAGATGATGTGCCCTGTTAAGGATAGTCCCGGCCTCAGAGTCCCAGGAATTTATAATATTCGCTCTGAGTGTGTAAGCAATTATATAGGTCTGACAATTCGTACCGTTTCTGATTGCTGTGCAGAACACCAATGACATATTAAAAATAGAGAACTGGAGAAATCGGCAATTGCGGAGCATAGCCTCACGAACAAACATAAAATACTGTTTGACAAAACAAAAATTTTGTCCCTTGCCTCCACATACTGGGATTCTGTTATTAAGGGAGCCGTTGAAATAAGAATGAGTGAGAAGAACTTTAACCGTGATAGCAGATACTATCTGAGCGGTGCACAGAAATGAGCACTCGATGCAGAGAAGCAGCAGAGACATTCCTTGCAGGATTTACGTTCCCACAGAAGTGGTGGCACCACCAGTATAGACATCAACACTGTCTGCAACAGCAGTATATAATCGCTGACCAATCACAAGCCCTCCACAGGCTATATAGGGCCACCACAGCAGCAGTGAAGACAGTCAGTTGCTCCTGACGATGACGCAGGAGGCTATCGTTGAAAGCTTGAGATTTTATTCCGAACCGACGTGGCAAGAAAACTGAGAATGTTTTACATATGTGTAATGAAGTTCCCGAATTTATTGCACTTTAGGAAAGTTGTCATACTCAAATTATTCTTGGGACTGAGAGCTGGCTGGAACCTGAAGTGGAAAGCTCTGAGATATTTAGCGAGTCATGGAACTTATATTGGAAAGATAGATTAGAGGCCATAGGAGGGGGAGTGTTCATTGCAGTTGACAAAAATATTGTCTCTGTTGAGGTCAAAGTTGATTGTGACAGTGAAGTTATCTGGTCACGTATAACAGGTGAAACCATGTTAATTGTTGGATGTTTTTACAGGCCACCAAATTCTGCTGTGACAGTTCTAGACTCATTCAAGAAAGTCTATGGTGAATATTACATAAATACCCTGATTATGCAATACTAGTGGAAATGACTTTAGCCTGCCAAGCATAGGCTGGGATGTCTATTGACTTAATGCGGGGGTACAGATAGAGAGTATGCCAAATACTTTTGAACATGTTTTCTGAAAACTGTCTTGAGCAGTAGATAAATGATGGAAAATATCCACCATAGTTTAATAAAGAAATTCGGAGGATTCTGAGGAAGCAGAAGCTGTTGCACTCTCAGTTCAAAACGGGACACACAAATGAAAACAAGTGAAGATTAGTAGAGAATTGTGCGTCTGTGTAAAGATGCATGCGCAAAGAATACAACTACCACCATCACACCTTAGCAAAAGATCTGGAAGAGAACCTGAGAAAATTCTGGTCTTACATGAAATCACTAAGTAGGTCTAAAGCTTCCATTCAGTCCCTTATTGACCAGTCTGGTGTGGCAGTTGAAGACAGCAAAACAAAAACTGAAGATTTCAATTTCACACTCAAGAAATCATTCACACAGGAGAATCGTACAAACATCCTACCATTTGACCATTGGACGACATAGTGAGCACCCCTGGTGTAGAGAAACAACTGAAAGATTTGAAAGCAAAGAAATCACCAGGTCTGAACGGAATCCCAATTTGATTTTACAAAAAGTACTATACAGCATTGGCCCCTTACCTACCCTTACCATTTATTGTGAATCTCTCACCCAGCACAAAGTCCCAAGCACCTAGAAAAAAGCACAGGTGACTCCAGTATATAAGAAGGGTAAAAGAACAGACCCTCAAAATTACAGACCAATATTCCTAACTTCATTTTGCTGCAGAATCCTTGAACACAGTCTCAGTTCAAATACATTAAACTTTCTTGAGACTGAGGAGCTTATGTCCATGAATCAGCGTGGTTTTAGAAAGCATCTCTCGTGTGAAACTCAGCTATCCCTTTTCTTACGTGATATGCTGCAAACTATGGATGAACGGCAACAGGCTGACTCCATATTCCTAGATTTCCAAAAAGCATTTGACACAGTGCCCCATTGCAGGCTGTTAACAAAGGTATGAGCATATGGAATAATTTCACAGATGTGTGAGTGGCTTGAAGACTTCTTAAGTAATAGAAACCAATATGTTGTCCTCAATGGTGAATGTTTATCAGAGACAAGGGTATCATCAGGAGTGCCCCAAGAACTGTAATAGGACAGCTGTTGTTCTCTATATACATAAATGATTTGGCAGACAGGGTGGGCAGCAATGTGCAGCTGCTTGCTGATGCTTTGTGTACGGTCATGTGTCGAAGTTGAGTGACTGTAGGAAGGTACAAGACTATTTGGACAAAATTTCCAGTTGGTGTGATGAGTGGCAGCTAACTCTATATGCGGAAAAATGTAAGTTAACACAGATGAGTAGGAAGAACAAGCCTGTAACATTCAGATACAATGGTACTAGTGTCCAGCTTGATTCGGTCAAGTTTTTTAAATATCTGAGCGTAACACTGCAAATTGATATGAAATGGGATAACAGTGGTCTGTGGTAGGGAAGGTGAATGGTTGACTTCAGTTTATTGGGAGAAATTTAGGAAAGAATGGCTCACCAGTAAAGGAGACCGCATATATGATGCTGTTGCAATGTATTCTTGAGTACTGCTTGAGTGGACCCACACCTGGTCAAAACAGAGGAACACATCAAAGCATTTCAGAGGTGGGCTGCTGGATTTGTTATCCATAGGTTTAAACAACATGTAAGTGTTACGGAGATGCCTCTGGAACTCAAATGGGAATTGCTGAAGCGAAGACGGCATTCTTTTCAAGAAACACTACTGAGAGAATTTAGAGAACTAGCATTTAAAGCTAGCTGCTAAATGATTCTACTGCCGCCAACATACATTGTGCGTAAGGACCATGAAGATAAGATATGAGAAGTTAGGGCTCATACGAAGGCATGTAGACAGTCATTTTTCCCTCACTCTGTTTGCGATTGGAATGGGAAATGAAATGATTAGTAGTAGTACAGGGTACTCTCCGCCATGCACTGTGTGGTAGCTTGCAGAGTATCTATGTAAATGTAGATGCAGATTTTTTTCTCTGCATCATCATTAATGCCCACTCAGTACCATGCATTGGTGTTATCAAGATCCTATCCCTGAATGCACATGCAAACACTGTCTAATGTTGCTGTGTGTTTTACCTGCCATTCATTAACAAGCCGGGCTGTGGGACTGCTTGTGCTACACTGGGAACGAGATGATGACAATGTAGATGTCAACAGTCCGGCCACTTAGGCTGGGGCAATAGCCAGACAGGTCCGTACGAGGTGACGTAGATGTCAGTGGCTGCATGACAATTGAACTGGCACTGGTGTTCAGCAACTCCAGGCTGTCAAGTAACACTGAAACACACACTTCACAACAGTCTATAAGTATTGTGTGAAATTACACACAAACACACAAGTTTTACCCAAAAAAAAAAAAAAAAAAAAAAAAAAAAAAAATTGTCATCTGAGAGCAGCATTGGAGATGAGGTGGTACTTCATATTTATTAAGCAATCATAGAAACTCTGTTCACCATCCATAGCTGACTCACTAGAACAAAAACTAAGATGTTTGCTGTTGTACTGGATGAAAATACAGTCACCAGTACAAATAGTCTGTTCTTCGCTTAGCTCCAGGAGACTGAGTGGATGCTATAATACATAACATACTAGTTAACTTTATTACAACAAGATAAGAAGAATCAATTTCCACACAAATGTCATGAGCGTTTTCAACTGTCTCTGAAAGCACCAGCAACCATAGACTAGTCTGATGCTGCTGCGTATTTTATCTGGCAATCATCAACAAGTCAGGCTATGGGTGTACTACTGCTGTGCAGGGGTTGAGATGATGACACAGGCGTTGACACTCCAGCCGTGCTTCTGCTAGGTCAGTACAATAGCCAGGCAGGCTCAGATGAGGAGGCATTTTACTTGATACAGACAAAATAAAAGTCTCTCACTTGAAGAACATTTAGCAATAACTTTCTCATTAAGTTGCCTGATGATTGCGGACTGGAGCAGAACGGTTCAGTGTTCAGCTGCGATTAACTCAACATATAATGCAAAATACTACCATGAGTTCTTTATAGAAGAATGGTTTGGATTCTGGAGAAATGTATGAACGTTTGAGGCAAAACTAACCCTACTACTTACCTTAGAAGATGGGTTAGGGGAAGGCAAACCTTTGTTTATAGCATTTGTAGACTTAGAGAAAGCTTTTGATGGTGTTGACTAGAATACTCTCTTTCAAATTCTGAAGGTACCAGCAGTAAAATACAGGACGCAAAAGGCTATTTGCAGATGGCAGTTATAAGAGTCAAGGGGCATGAAAGGGAAGCAGTGGTTGAGAATGGAGCGAGACAAGATTATAGCCTATCCATGATGTTATTCAATCTGTACATTGAACAAGCAGTAAAGGAAACCAAAGAAAAATTTGGAGTAGGAATTAAAATTCAAAGAAGAAATAAAAACCTTGAGGTTTGCCAATGACATTGTAATTCTGTCAGAGACAGCAAAGGACTTGAAAGAGCAGTTGAACAGAACGGACAATGTCTCGAAAGGAGTATGTAAGATGAACATAAACAAAAGCAACACAAGGATACTGGAATGTAGGCGAATTAAATCAGGCGATGCTGAAGGAATTACATTAGGAAAAGAGGCACTTAAATTAGTAGACGAGCTTTGCTATTTAGGTAACAAAACAACTGAGTATCGCCGAAGTATGGAGGATGTAAAATGTAGACTGCCAACGGAAAGGAAAGTGTTTGTTAACACTGAATATAGATTTAAGTCAGGTTACCTTCCATTAGGAACGTGGGTGCACTCAGTGACTGTGATCTGATTTTATAAGTTATAGAGCACAGCAATCAGCCGTCTAGTTTTTTTGCAGGTTTTATTTCGCAGATCCAGATTTCGGGTAGTGCCTAGCCATTATCAGTGCATTATTTCCTGGTTTTAGTGCATGTCAGTTCCCTGTTGTTCGGGCGTCAGTCACAGTTCTTTGAATACAGCAGTACTCAATATTTGAATACAGTAGTATTCAAAGAACTGTTCTTTGAATACTACTGTATTCAAATATTGAATACCGCTGTATTGAAAGAACTGTGACTGACGTCTAAACAACAGTGAACTGACATGCATTGAAACCAGAAAACAATGTATTGATAATGGCTAGGCACTAGCCGAAATATGGATTTGCTAAATAAAACTGGAAAAAAAAAGGACGGCTGATTGCTGTGCTCTATAATTTTTAAATAGATTTATGTGTTAGGAAATCTTTTTCTGAATGTAGTTGTATACTATGCAACTATGCAAAACTTTGGCAGTAAATAATTTAGACAAGAGGAGAATAGAAGCTTTTGAAATGTGGTGCTACAGAAGAATTCTGAAGATTGAGGAGGTACTGAATAGAATTGGGAAGAAAAAGGACCAGTCAATAGACACATTCTGAGACATCAAGGGATCATCAGTTCAGTGCTGGAGGGAAGTGCGAGTGGTAAAAATCGTAAGAGGGAGATCAGCAGATGAATCCAGTAAGCAGATTCGGAAGGATATAAGTTGCAGTAGTTATTCAGAGATGAAGAGGTTTGCACAGGGTACAGTATGATGGGGGTCCCCAAAGAACACCAGAATAACATTGCCGTGGGTGGAGCTTGTGTAGTATGCATTCCTGCTGCTAGGCATGTATAGCACAACTCATTGACAGTTCAGTGCTGCCTGTGTTTTCGACCTGGCTTGTTCTGTTCATCTGCAGTGATTGTTTTTGCTAGCGCTGTTTTTTTCTTGTTTCATTTTTGGTGATGGTAAGTTTAAGTGAACAACGTGCATCTGTGAAATTTTGTTTTCTGCTCGATAAAAATGTTGCTGAAACTGTTTTAATCTTGGAAACAGCTTACCAAGATGACACTGTGGGAAAAACTCAAGTGTTCGAGTGATTTGCTCGATTTAAAAACAGCGACATGTCAGTTGATGACAAACCTCATTCTGGACATCTTTCAACTGCCTGAGTCGACGAAAATATTGAAAAAATTCAAGAGCTTGTGCTCACAGACCCTTGACAAACAATTGATCAACTGTCAGAGATTAGTGGGTTATCTTGGAGCTTGGTTCAGTGAATTTTAATGGACAATGTGGGCAAACAAGAGACTGGTTCTTCCACTATGACAACGCACCTGCACACACAGCCATCTCTGTTGGACAGTTTTTGGCTAAAAATGGCATGGCTCCACTACCCCACAACCCTTATTCACCTGACCTGGCTTTGTGTGACTTTTTCTTATTTACATGCATGAAAAGGGGCATGAAAAGATACTGATTTGACAAAATTGGAAAAAAAACAAGGCAAGATCTGTCAGCCATTCCTAAAGATGACTGCATAAAAAGCACCGGTGGGACAAATGAATTAGTTGTAATGGAGAGTATTTTGAAATGGATAAGGTTGTTTTGTAAACAAATTGAAAATATATAGCATTTAAAAAATAATTCCAGTTTCTTTGGCTACTCCTCATAGCATGGAGAGCTGCATCAAACCAGTCTTCAGCCTGAAGACCACCACAACAACAAAATGTATCATTGAGAATGGGTGATGGGGGATTCTCATCATTCTTGAAGTGGTCACGCTTACTTGCTCCATCAATCTGATCATGTGAAAATCATTTCATGACCAGTGCTGATCAGACTGAAATGGGTAGGAGCTATGCAGTGCTGATTATATATAGGCAATGGTCAGAATGCGTGTGCATCTGGTTGCAAGTACATTCCTATTGTGAGAAATTGCCAAGCAAATTGCTGCTTCCAACAGTGTATTTCCATGGAATTACCTGATCCTGGTGTGACCAAGAGCTGTTACATAATCCCACGACAAAAAAAGATGTCCCACATTATCCTGCGATTGTGATCTGACTGGGAGCTGTCACACAATCCCACAACCATGTGGAAAGAAAAACAGTGATATCGTCCATTTTTCTCCAATTGTCATGAAATGAGTGCGCCTACAGCTGTGGAACATGAGTTGCACTAATTGCAGCAGCACAATCTGAGAAAACTGCCGAGACAGCGGCACTGTAACTGCATCGGCCTACTGGCACAACCTGAGAACAGATGAGTCAAATGGCTCTTCCATTTATCAGCCAAGGCAGCACTGCACTGTGTCTGCGAGAGATGTGGATGCTGTGTGTACATCAGTTCATATATTGGATGATTTGCATTTTACCATGTACAGAGAGTCTCACAAGGGCTCCTGGATGTAAGTAACCATCAACCACTGGTGGTTTGTATAGACAGTCTCCTACTCTTCATGAGCAACACAAACAGCATATGTTAAATACAAGAGGAAGTCAAATGGAAACCGAACACCCACCACATTGAGACCATGAAATGGTTGTATTGAAAAGTATTTACCACATGCATTAAGACATTTATCACACTGTGAACAAGATGATCAATTCCTGTTTCATAGAATGTGGTCGGCCCCTGACAGTTCCTTAACCACACTCGCTCTTGCAGCTCCTTGTCCGACTGAAACTGATGTTCACATGTCTTTCTTCAGGTTTCCAAAGATGTAAAAATCACATGGTGAAAGATCCAGACTGTACACTGTTGCAGTGTTTCTCAACCAAATTGCTGAAGTGTAGCCTTTGTCAAATTGGAAGTTGAGTAGGTGTTATCATGCACAGGATGATTCCATCCAACTGCATTGCTGGGTATTTTGACTTTAAGGTGTTTTGCTGATTCCACAAAGTTTCTTCATACTGCTGTGCATTGCTTGCGGATCCACAGTTAAGGAACTCAAGAAACAGAGGTCCTATGTAGTCAAAGAAGATCATCATGACCTTACCAGAACTTGGGTGAGCAGCTTTGAATTTCTTTGGGGGGCGAGTGGAATGTTTCTATTGTTGGCCTCGCGGTTTGCCCTCAGGTTATTGGGATGCTGTTGGATGGAATCACCTAATTGCACGATAATGCCCGACCCCACGCTACCAATTGGACAAAGGCTATGCTTCAGTAATTTGGTTGGGAAACACTGCAACATCTTCCACACAAGCAGAATCTTCCACCGAGTGATTTGTTGATTACTTTTGAACAGAATTGTTCCATGGTCCCATTGTGGTGGGTGTTCATTTTTTGTTTGACTGCCCCCCATATTTACCTGAAACCAGTAACTGAGAAGTTGAAAAATAGGAAGTGAGTAAATAAATACGAAGTTTAAAAATATTATATATAGGTAAATCATTTCAATAGTAGTTGTACTTTGTCTGAAGCGTTCATAAGTCATCTTGTCCATATATATATTTTGGCTGCTTGAGAGTAGGACATCCTTGTGTTTAAAGATTTTGAACAGATGCACTTTTATAAATTTCTTGAAACCAGCACATCTTCTCATGGCCTTTGTTGTAAACTATGCTGTCTCTATGATCAGAAGTTCAGAGCGATGAAACCTTATCTTCATACATTAACCCATCATCATCCCAGCATTTTGCATGTTAAAATCGTTTCAACCACACTGCTGTTTTTCAAGTTTTAGTGCACTATACTCAGCGAAATTGTTTGGGTGAAGCAACAATTGTGAAATATTTCGTTAAAACTTGTCTGGTGTCAGAGAGTGTGATGAATCAATCATCTTTAAACACAACTCCGCCAAGTTGTAAAACCCTTTTGTGTCTGCAATGATGGTCACACTTTGAGGCATCAATACATGTTATGTTGTGTAAGATCTCTACATTTATAATACACATTGTATAATTCATGCTAGTGACAAGTGGTTTTTGAGGCAGCCATGTAAGAATAGTGTGTATGTTGCTATGTCTGCAGGGAAGTTTTACAATGATTTGAATTCATTATGTACATCCATAGCTCCAATCTTCACTACCTCACATTGTATTGAACAATCTATCAGCACTATGAGTGATACATCCTTGAACTTCGGTGGGCTGAGTGTGCATCCAGCACCATCATCAATCTCATACTAAGATAGGTACAACTGTCCATATACTTTTTTGTCCCAGCTGTAAGTTATTGTATGGAGGAAACTGGGAGTTAAGGTAAACTCAAGCATTGGTTAATTCACAGTTGTCAAACATGCTTGAATCCTTTTTCAGACTCCCCTTCTACATCTACATGCATAGTCCGCAAACCACCATACAGTGCATGGCAGAGGGTACCTGTACCACTATTACTCATTTTCTTTCTGATTTCACTTGCAAATAGAAGGGAAAAACAACTGTCTAAGAACCTCCATATGAGCCCTAATTCCTCAATCTTCATGGTCCATATGCAAAATTTATCTTTACAACAGTCGAATCATTCGGCAGGCAGACTCAAATGCCGGTTCTCTAAATTTGTGCAATAGCGTCTTGCAGAAATAGCATCATCTTCCCTTCAGGGATTCCCATTTTTAGTTCCGAAGCATCTCAGTAATACTTGAATGCTGATCGAACCAACTGGTAACAAATGTAGCAACATTCCTCTGAATTGCTTCAATATCTTCATTTAATCCGACCTGGTAAGGATCCCGAATGCTCGAGTAGCTCTCAAGAATGGGTCTCACTAACTTTCTGTACATCTCCTTTATGGATAAGCTACACCTCCCCAAAATTCTCTCAATAAAATGAAGTCGAGCATCCACCTTCCCTACTATCAACATGAAAGGCTCCTTCCATTGCATATTGCTTTTCAGTATTATTAGTAGATATTTCATTGAAGTGGCTGTGTCAAGCTGCACCTTACTAATGCTGTATTCAAACATTACAGGGTTGTTTTTTGTGCTCATTTGCATTAACTTACATTTTTCTGCGTTCAGAGCATGCTAACATTCAACACACCAATGATAAATTTTGTCTCGGTCATCTTGTGTAGTCGTATGGTTACTCAATGCGACACCTTCCATACACCACAGCATCACCAGCAAAGAGCCGTAAATTGCTGCTCACCCTATCTGTTAGGTCATTTAAGTGTATAGAGAATAAAATCAGTCCTGACACACTTCCCTGGGGCACTCCTACCAATACCCTTGTCTCAGATGAACACTCGCCTTTGAGGACTGTGTACTAGGTTCTATTACTTAAAGTCTTCAAGCCACTCGCATATCAGGGAACCTAAACCATATGCTTGGACCTTTGGCAACAGTCTGCAGTGGGGCACCATACCAACACTTTCCGAAAATCTAGGAGTGTGGAATCTGCCTGTTTGGAGCACCAAAATAATAAAGTGAGTATTTCTAGCTGAGCAGGTGTCTTAATTGTCCATGCTTGGTGAGATGATTGTGGAAGGACTGTATATCAAACCACTTCCATGAACATAAAGTAACTAACTGTAGCTGAGTTCTGTAATTCCGCGAACATATAAGTTTCAGATTTTTTCCTCTGGTAGAGATACATGCAGTACTTTCACATCAGTTCATTCAGCACAATTTTGAGCTCTTCTTTCCCATCCCCTAGAATGCATGAGTTATTATCAGCGGTACTTTGACCTAGAATCAGCTACTGTTTAGCATTTATAATAACACACTAACATTCTGAATGGGATACACACACTAAAGGAGCCACCTGTCAACCTATCTATGAACCATCCAATGTTTTGTAAGGCATTCAGATGCGATGCTGATGCAGAGATGTATGTTTTAAGAGTTGATGAGATTCCAACATTTCTGGTGTGGTGAATTTCAGTGCCATTAAGTTTGTATCTTATTTCTTGAAAGAGAAAGGTGAATGCAGTACATGTAAGTGCATTGTTACTGTTGCTGCATGGAGTCTTCTTAGATGTAAACACCCCTTCCAAATATAGGAAGCTCTTGCATGGTATTGTTAAACCATCTTGTTGTTGAATGAGAATTCTTATCTTGTTGTTTGTGGGGAAAATATTCCTGTGTCAATATGCCCATCATATTGAACTGGAGGCATTACATCGAATGACGTCAGTGCGAGGTTTCTGTCCTATGGATCTAAGAAACTCATAATTCTTGTGTGTTATCACATTTTGCTTCTGCTGCAGATAGGTCTTCTGATGGTTGTGTGTGCTGTATTTATTCTTCATAACCATAATACTATATCAAATGGAGACATACTATAATATCCTCACTGCGAAATGTGACTAGATTGACATTCTGTTCGATAATATTCAGCTCGAGATGGTCTAATGTTCAAACAATGACTGTGAGGTATACTGGATTATTGGGAACCACTGTATTTTATAACCTGTACCCTTTCTAGGAGAAAAAAATCCACATATAGTATGGATTAAAATGTCATTAAGGTATAAATTTGTTATGATATTACACTCAGCATGAACTGTATTGACTGGCAGTATATCCACTAGCTGATTCAACTCATAAATTTTATCAGTATTATGCTCCAGCACTTGACCACTAGCAAAACTAGTAGTGATCCTACTGAACCTTTATGCCTAAGTCCACTGTCTCTTCTGCTGTTTTTATTTCTTTTTTAAACATATTAACATTGACAGATAGCTCAAGCCCTTTTACAAATTGTTTTATATACACATTTAAATTGTCATCTCGTAGGAGACAGGAGGTGTTGCCACAGTTTTCCTGATTCCTGGACACAGTGTATTCTTTGCCTCAGTGACATTAGCTTTTACTATTGTAAGTTCCCAAGCCAATTGGTGTGATACTCGACTCCCCTAGATCTGTTTGAGGAAAGGGGTTGCTTTAAAAGTAGACAAACATTAATTTAAAGTTAAGAGGTGTGACATCACAGTCAAACCTCATCTGATGTGTAGTGCATACTGCATGTTCTTATGCAACTGTCAGGAGAAACATTAAACATGTGTGACCAAAGAGTTATGAATTGAAGTCTTGGTAGTGTCAAAAATTGTAGAACACCTGGTTCTTGTTGGGGGAGTTACAACACAATTCTTCTAGTGATCTCAGAATGCCAAATTAATCAAAGTAGTAGATGGTATTTCACTTTATTTTAATATACACAACCCAGTGAGTTTCTTGTCCCCTCACAACCTCTAAATTGACAATCCCACATTTTTTGGATTTCCACATTGTCTTTGACAATGTGTCATGCATAAACAAACCAAAAAATCTTGGGATTTTGAGGTTTCTGCAGACCTATATTTGTAAGCAGTCTGTCTTGTAGTGTTGCTACGATCTTTTCTTTCCTTTTTTCATTTTTTATTTTATTTTATTTATTTATTTAAGGATGCCGTCTTCATTTGTGGCATAACCAATATTGTGCTCCTTGCAGGAATTGTCTAGTATATTAATTCCCTTATTGTCACTAGCTGGATACTTTTACATCTTTGTTTTAGGGATGTGGAGTTCAGCTGGTACGGTAGGGTACTTCCCCCACCTTTGCTGATACACTTCCTAGCACTCATGTCATACTTGTGTATGGTTTGAAGTTGGCATGTCCTGTTATATAGCAAATCACGATCATTCACCTAACTGTTGTGCTTTGCTGAGAAGCCAAGTCATTTCACTAATGTCTTGCTCCCTTGACATCCTATGGACTACTCTGTGAGGAACACTTCTGTTTCAGAGCTTGCCTGTGATTCCTCTGTGTAAAAACTTGTTGCAATTCCTTCATCATTGCTATCCTTTAAGATGAAAGTTTGTGTTTGTTCACTGCACTTTGGAAACTGTAAATATCTCCATTGACCCAAATTTAGTTTTGTATTTTGAAATAGTACCAAATCACCTACTCGAACTTCTGCTTGTGTGGATCCACCACCTTAGTATGATTGTATACTGTATTTAGTAGTCCATTATCATGGAATCAATAGGGCTCATCATAACTGTATGATGAGTAATCTGATTATACTTGTCAATGATTTGTAGTGTAATGTGTAACAATTCGTGTAACCCTTGAAGATTAAATGCCATCTGCAACCATTTTTTGATCATCCTGTTCAACCATTCGACAATGCTAGCTTTCAAATCGGAGAATATTGAGTTCTAGTTTATTCCATGAACTTGTTCCATTACTGCTTTGATTTCCAATTGTAAAACTTGCCTCCATGGTCAGTTTGAAGGCTGTCAGGATTTGTTCCAGGCTGCAGTAATTGGCCCAACACCTCCCTGGTTAGTTTGTAGGTTGTCATTTGTTGAGATTCCTTCCAGCCTGCAGCAATTGTTCAAACATCTCCACAACTTTTATTCCCATCTGTACCTTCACAAATAGAGTCCTTTCAAATTTGGAGTATGTATCTGTGACCATTAGAATGTAGTTGAAACCTTTATTGAATCATGAATATTTGCGCATATCTACAAGATCAGCATGCTATAAATCATGCAACCCTGTCTGCACAGGATGTTACATGTGTTGGCCTTCAGAGCCATGAACAACCATCTCCCTAATTACATGATAATGCACCTCTCTTGAAGCTCTGAAATTATTGATATGATTTCATTAGTGTGACCTGTATTCCCTACGGCAGGTGATACTATAAGTGGTCGTAATGTCTTATGATTTCATTCGGGTAATTGTAATAAATATACTCCAGAGGTAGATTGTTCAGACTTTTATGCTGAACTCCAACCCATTTGCCTGCACTATTTGCAGCTGTTAACACTGGTTTAATTATTTTCTTGTATTTGTCACTCTTTGAGGCTTTCATTCATCCTTTTGAGGAGTTGCCATTCCTATGCACATTAACCATGCATAATATTTCACCATAACCTTTTATCTCTTTCGGGAAATACTTTTTGACATTTAAAATTTTTAAGGATAATAGCTCTAATAAATCAGGTGTTCTTTTGAATTATTTATTCCCAACTCATGCTGCATTCTCAGTTAAATGTATTGAATGATTACTTAATGTATATTGTTTCTTCTTGCTGACCCCTGTGTTCTGTCTAATTCAGCATTACTGTGATGGTTAATGGAATTAGTAATAGCACACAATCCATCTTCTTCTCCTACCTCTTCTTTTTTTCTGCTGCTGTCCACAGTGTGTGACATACTTTCTAGACTTTTAGTTATTGTTTGTAAATAAAAAATGCCTTCTCTTTCAGCACTGCATTTTATTTTGCCAGACGTGTTTAACCTTTTTTTCACTTTAAGGCATCATCAGTGGGATGGCTCTTCCTGTTTTTAGTTGACATCGGTGTTTCCTCTCATCTGGCCACATAGAGATAGCACTAATATTCTATTTATAAAACAAAAGCATGTTTTCGTGTTTTGAACATTTTTCTTCCTACTTTTCATTTTGTTTGCACTCTTGTCTTCTGTCACTAATATAGGTATAATTACTTTAAGCATGTTTCGTAAATGGAGCAGTAGTACGTCCTCCATGAGACCAGATGAGAGGAAACTCCGATGCCAACTAAAAACAGGAGGAACCATCCCACTGATGTCTTATTACAGTGAAAAAAGGTGAAACGTATTTGCAAAAATAAAGCACAGTGCAGAAAGAGAAGGTGTTTTTTATTTACAAAACTAATATTTCTGTGCTTGCTGTGGAGGATGGCAACGCAAACAAACTCATTTCAGTTACTGGTTTAAATGTTTCCAAGAGAGACTGATTCCATTGCAACTGCCTTATTTGAACAATTGTAATTTCCATGAAATAGCCTTCCGCTCTTCAATAACTTTACACTTGCCATATACTAAGCCATTTTTGTGACAGCACATAACTTATCTGTACTCTGGGAGTACTGGTGATGGTGGGAGTCAAATACCATAGCTGTTGCCTTGGTATATCCATGCACATACATTAGCTTTGTATTGACTTTTTCAATTTTCTCGTTCACATATAATTCACATTGCTATATTTTAGCATTGAAGCACTCCAACACTTCACCATTTCTAATCACCACCCCGATACAACTTTCCAGTTTCACTAATTTAGCATTGATTTCCTCAAATTTTCTGTTAATGTATAGATGCATGTGCTTTTGCACCATCCGAGCAAGTGTGCAACATACATGCAAATTTGTCCATAGTCTACAGTATACTGAAACAGTTACATTTTGATACACTGTCAGTTATGCAGAATCACATCAAAGTTTTGTCTGTATTGGCCCTAATTCAATTTCCTTACCGTATCTGTAACCAGTAATTCCTGCATATGGCAATGAATTCATTGACTGATATGTCAGTTTCTACATGTGATTGGGAAATATGCTTTTAATTAAGATTGTCCTGTTTGAAAGTGATAATGAATTTTGCATTATCCTGGACCAACTGCTTCGAGATCCTTGAGTATATTTGGCTCAAACAAAATATGTTGGCGTGCATATGGCAGCCGAAGCAGAATTATTTCTGGATCTCATTTTGGTTATCTGCTGCGATGTCATCAAAGATGAGTATGCTCTTGGGCTTTACTTTTTCAGGCAGTGTAATATTGCTGCTTTCACTGAATGTGTGGCATGTTACTCCTTCAATGCCATGCAAAATCTCCTGCATCAGCCGATATTTTGGTTGAAATAGGGTTTTCGAAAATGTTTCTACTTGCTCGAAGCAGGCTCCCTCAGGATGTGTTAACAGTGTAGAAAAAGATTAGTCTTCCACAGTCTGAAGCTCCAATAATTAAAGCATATGTGTTATTCAGAAAGTAATGGTCCAGTCTTCCTCGTCTTCCAGTTTCCAGCATCATCATTGCAGGCCTAGTCACTTACTATAAGACCTCTGCAGTGAGGTGGTTTCATCCACTTGGTCAACATGGTAATTGCCCATTTACATTGGGATGCAGGAGTTTTATAGGTGAGTAAATGACATATGTGTAGCTCATAATTTTTTTTAAATGTATAAACATTTAGATATAGCTGGATACATAAAAACGTAAATAAGGTCATGGTTCTGTGCTCATGTCTATTAAAGTTGATTCATTCATTTCCACATTTATCAATGCACAGCATTTATTGCAGAGTTGAGCTATGGTTTCTTCTGATGGGCAGAGAGTTTGGAAAGCTAACTCCAGCAGATTACTCCACAATACATCATAGAATTGGAGAAGATATGACTGCCACCTTTGTTGACATGCTAGCTCATGCTGTATTGAATAGCTGGTAAACATTAAACTGTTAAATCATTGGTTTTCAAATACTCCTACCAGATAGAACTCCTGATTCGATATCATTCCAACACTGATGCACTTCCAGCCACTGTTGTTCAAACAGTAGGTGTGATTGAACAGCATTATTTCCACGTCATGTGGCTGTTGCTGCAATGACTTCACCTCATCTGCAAGGATGAAGAATTATTAGCACAAATTCCTACACTACCTCATGGCAGTGAGTGTTGATATACTGCTCAACATCTTTACTGTTTGATGGTGTAGTCCCAAGTGGTTGAACTATTTATTGATTGCTGTAAATGTATATACTATTCTTGAGCTCTACTGTCAAGTCATCAATATTAATTATTATCTTTCATATTAAATGCAGGACGATGGCACTCGTTATCAACATGATAATAATGATAATAATTATTATTATAGATGAGTTCTTAATGCAGTTGCTAATGCTTCTTGCATGATAGGAGAGTGGACAGACTTTTTAAAAATGGTAAACAATTTCAGCATATACACTACAGTGTGTTGGTGGACCTAGTCAGGTAATGCATCTTCTTGCCATTCTGTTGCATTTTCATTATTTGCTGAATAATATTCCTGATGTCTACAGTAATATGCTTCTCTGTTATGCTTTTCCATTCATGATGCAGAAAGCCGTGAATACACATTTCTGAAAGATCTGTACAACAAATAGACTTTTTAAATCCTTCTTTGCCCAATGCAGGCATCTCGTTGGTTGAACACAAGTCCTAGATGTACATACAGACAGTGAAGAAATGATGATGCTTATGTCGGTACTATGGGTTTTACATATTAAGTTATTCTCATGAGGTCTGTGTGCTTGTGTCGGCACTGTGTATTTTACATATTAAGTTATTCTCATGATGTCAAAATCATAGGCTCCAGCAACTCACAGCAGTGCTGAAACTACACTGCATGCATATTTTAAAAAAACTCTCAACAGTCGGGGAGCTGAAATTGCATGCAGTTGGTTGGGTGGTGGCACTTTGGGTGGGTGCGTGGTATATGTGGGCTGGTGTTGGCCTTGATGATAAGAAAGCGTGAATGCTGACATCAGTAAAATATAACAAGCACAGTTGCCTGAGAAATTGTTGTGATTATGTTGTAATCTTGAAGATACAGGAGTGCTGATGCTGATAAGAAAATGCTGATTGATGTGGAGTCGGCATTTTTGACCAAGAACCAGTGACAAGCTACTGTCGCTTTCTCAGAAGAGATGCCTTTACAGAAACTAAACTGAACATAGTGTATAGGATAGTGGGTATATGATCAGAGTTTTATACCACCATTTTCCAATTGTTTTACAAATCTGTTTCACTACCACATACTTCAGTTTTCCATGAGCTACACTTTGACTCATTAATTGGTGATAAAGGTAACTAAATGTGGGTCCTGCCAAGTGAGCACACATTTAAGTACTTTGGTTGAGATATGATTAAGCCTAAGAGTTACTGCATTTTAGTGACCTACTGATTAAGTGATCCCTCTAAAAGACCATTTGGCAAAATTTATGTTTGGTGGTGGTATATGCAATGTTGGTTAAATAAGATACATTTTATATTATTATTTGTTTTTAACCTGTATTATCAAGTTCTGTTAGGAAGAAGGCAAGTAACAGCTAATGATTTGAATTTAATATAACCTATCTTGCTGCTACTTTATTTAGGGAGTCAAATATTATTTTCTTTACCAAGTTGATTCATTTTATACATAATAATACCAGTAATTACCAGTGTTTCATTTTTAGGATTTTGAATTTTATACAACAGTACAAAGTTCTTCCATTTTTGAGGATATAGTAAAGAATTTTACAGTACTGCTCGTGCCCTTTGGATTCATGATTAGATCTACTCCTTGAATTAAATAAAGCTCTCTTTTCCTCGCACAAGACATTAGACATCCTTTCTTTCAGCTTTCCACAATTGTTGTTCCTGTTTGCCTTGTAAAGGAAAACTGAATTCTTAGTGTTGTAAGAATATTTTAGGAAAGTATTAAATTTCTCATCTTCTAGGTGTCCTTGGTAAATTTCTTCTCATTGATCAGTCTGTAATTTATATTTTAATGGATTAGAAATAATAGCCAACCAGCCACAAAATAGAGGTTTATTAAACCTTGATCATGGTTTTGACAGTTATAAAACCACCTTCTTCAGAAGATGTTATATGTAAAATCACATTGTCTGTAGTCGAACTGCGAGTCGTTGACTCTGTCTAGTACAAGTCATCCAATTAATCATGTTTCAAAATACATTATATAGAAGTAGTAGCCATGTACTGTAGAGCTTTGTTTTAAAACTTTTAAAAAATTTTAAGCCATAGCTCTACAGTAGACAGCTACTAGTCTTACATAATGTATTTTAAATGGTGATTAAGTGGATCACATGTACCAGACAGAGTCAACAACCCACACTTTGGCTATAGATAATGTGATTTTACATACAACACCTTCTGGAGAACACGGTTTTAAAACTGTAAAAACCATAGTCAAGATTTAATAAACCTGTATATTGCATCTGGTTCATTGTTATTTCTAATCCATTGAAGCTCTTGCTGTAGTGCAGCCACGTTAAAAATCTTTATATTTTAATAGTATAACTGAGACATTATTTATGATTGTGTGGCATTGTTTGCCTATTCTTTAAGTAAACTCTAACTGATGGAGATCCTTTATTGCTGCCTTTTCATAAACCAGTTATTAGAGGATTCACATCTATTTCATTAAGGAAATGTTGGATTTAGAAATAAATTTTAATTGCTTTTGCACTATGTCTTCCCATTCTTGTGTGGAATGTTACTGTGGAGACCAAATCAAAGCTGGACAGCAGAACTAAACTCTCTTGATGAGAACCATCCATGCTGAAGCTGTCCAAATAGCAGTTTGTGTTAAAGCGTCACTTCCAGGATGAAGAGATATGCCAGACCTGGACCAAACCTACCCAGCAGAGGGGCAATTTGCCGGCCAGCCTGGATGTGGTGTTTAGCCAGTTTCCCACGTCCCACTAGGTGAATACTGGGTTGTTACCCAAGTCCCACCTAGTAACATGATTCACAAATATCTACATCTACATTGATACCCGCATATCACATTTAAGTGCCAGGCAGAGGGTTCATCAAACCATCTTTACAATTCTCTATTATTCCAATCTCGTATAGTGTGCGGAAAGAACGAACACCTATATCTTTCCGTACAAGCTCTGATTTCCCTTATTTTATCGGGGTGATTGTTTCTCCCTATGTAGGTCGGTGTCAGCAAAATATTTTCGCATTTGGGGGAGAAAGTTGGTGATTGGAATTTGATGAGAAGATCCCGTTGCAATGAAAAACATCTTTCTTTTAATAATGTTCAGCCCAAATCCTGTATAATTTCAGTGACACTCTCTCCTATATTTCAACATGCTGGCCCTCTTTGAACTTTTTCGATGAACACCATCAGTCCTATCTATTAAGGATCCCACACAACACAGCAGTATTCTAAAAGAGGATGGACAAGCTTAGTGTAGGCAGTCTCCTTAGTAGATCTGTTACATTTTCTAAGTGTCCTGCCAATAAAACATGGTCTTTGGTTAGCCTTCTCCACAACATTTCAGTGTGTTCCTTCCAATTTAATTTGTTCATAATTGTAATTCCTAGGTATTCAGTTGAATTTACGGCCTTTAGATTTGGCTGATTTATCATGTAACTAAAGTTTAATGAATTCCTTTTAGGACTCATGTGGATAAGCTCACACTTTTCATTATTTAGGGTCAACTACCAAGTTTTGCACCATTCAGACATCTCTTGTAAATCATTTTGCAATTTGTTTTGATCTTCTGATGACTTTATTAGTCGATAAATGACAGCGTCATCTGCAAACAACCTAAGACGGCTGCTCTGATTGTCTCCCAAATTGTTTATATAGATAAGAAACAGCAAAGGGCCTGTAACACTACCTTGGGGAATGCCAGAAATCACTTCTGTTTTACTCGATGACTTTCCATCAGTTACTACAAACTGTGACCTCTCTGACAAAAAATCACAATCCAGCCAAATAACTGAGATGATATTCCATAAGCACACAATTTCACTATGAGCCACTTGTGTGGTACAGTGTCAAGAGCCTTACGGAAATCCAGGAGTATGAAATTGATCTGAAATCCCTTGTCAGTAGCATCCAACATTTCATGCGAATAAAGAGCTAGTTGTGTTTCACAAGAATGATGTTTTCTAAACCCATGTTGACTGTGTGTCAATAGACCATTTTCTTCGAGGTAATTCATAATGTTCGAACACAATATATGTTCCAAAATCCTGCTGCATATCGACGTTAATGATATGGGACTGTAATTAAGTGGATTACTCCTACTACCTTTCTTGACCTGTGCAACTTTCCAATCTACATCTACATCTACATCCATACTCCGTTAGCCACCTGACGGTGTGTGGCGGAGGGTATCTTGAGTACCTCTATCAATTCTCCCTTCTATTCCAGTCTCGTATTGTTCGTGGAAAGAAAGATTGTCGGTATGCCTCTGTGTGGGCTCTAATCTCTCTGATTTTATCCTCATGGTCTCTTCACGAGATACACATGGGAGGGAGCAATATACTGCTTGACTCCTCGGTGAAGGTATGTTCTCGAAACTTCAACAAAAGCCCGTACCAAGCTACTGAGTGTCTCTCTTGCAGAGTCTTCCACTGGAGTTTATCTATCATCTTCGTAACGCTTTCACAATTACTAAATGATCCTGTAAAAAAGCGAGCTGCTCTCTGTTGGATCTTCTCTATCTCTTCTATCAACCATATCTGGTACAGATCCCACACCAGTGAGCAGTATTCAAGCAGTGGGCGAACAAGTGTACTGCAGCCTACTTCCTTTGTTTTTGGACTGCATTTCCTTGGGATTCTTCCAATGAATCTGTCTGGCATCTGCTTTACTGATGATTAATTTTATATGGTCATTCCATTTTAAATCACTCCTAATGCCTACTCCCAGATAATTTATGGAGTTAACTGCTTTCAGTTGCTGACCTGCTATATTGTAGCTAAACGATGAAGGATCTTTCTTTCTATGTATTCACAGCACATTACACTTGTCTGCATTGAAATTCAGTTGCCATTCCCTGCACCATGCGTCAATTCGTTGCAGATCCTCCTGCATTTCAGTACAATTTTCCATTGTTACAACCTCTCGATATACTACAGCATCATCGGCAAAAAGCCTCAGTGAACTTCCGATGTTATCCACAAGGTCATTTATATATATTGTGAATAGCAACGGTCCTAAGACACTCCCCTACGGCACACCTGAAATCACTCTTACTTCGGAAGACTTCTCTCCATAGAGAATGATGTGCTGCGTTCTGCTATCTAGGAACTCTTCAATCCAATCATACAATTGGTCTGATAGTCCATATGCTCTTACTTTGTTCATTAAACGACTGTGGGGAACTGTATCAAATGCCTTGCGGAAGTCGAGAAACACGGCATCTACCTGGGAACCCGTGTCTATGGCCCTCGGAGTCTCATGGACAAATAACGCGAGCTGGGTTTCACACGATTGTCTTTTTCAAAACCCATGCTTACAGAGTAGATTTCTAGTCTTCATAAAAGTCATTATACTCGAACATAATACGCGTTTCAAAATTCTACAACCGATTGACATTAGAGATACAGGTCTATAGTTCTGCACATCTGTTCGACGTCCCTTCTTGAAAACTGGGATGACCTGTGCCCTTTTCCAATCTTTTGGAATGCTACGCTCTTCTAGAGACCTACTGTACACCACTGCAAGAAGGGGAGCAAGTTCCTTTGTGTACTCTGTGTAAAATCGAACTGGTATCCCATCAGGTCCAGTGGCCTTTCCTCTTTTGAGCGATTTTAATTGTTTTTCTAGCCCTCTGTCATCTATTTTGATATCTACCATTTTGTCAACTGTGCAACAATCTAGAGAAGGAACTACAGCGCAGTCTTCCTCTGTGAAACAGCTTTGGAAAAAGACATTTAGTATTTCGGCCTTTAGTCTGTCATCCTCTGTTTCAGTACCATCTTGGTCACAGAGTGTCAGGACATTTTGTTTTGATCCACCTACCGCTTTGACATAAGACCAAAATTTCTTAGGATTTTCTGCCAAGTCATTACATAGAACTTTACTTTCAAATTCGTTGAACACCTCTCGCATAGCCCTCCTCACCCTACATTTAGCTTCGCGTAATTTTTGTTTGTCTGCAAGGCTTTGGCTATGTTTATGTTTACTGTGAAGTTCACTTTGCTTCCGTAGCAGTTTTCTAACTCGGTTGTTGTACCATGGTGGTTCTTTTCCATTTCTTACGATCTTACTTGCACATACTCATCTAATGCATATTGTACGATGGTTTTGAACTTGTCCACTGATCCTCAACACTATCTATACTTGAGATAAAACTTTTGTGTTGAGCCTTCAAGCACCCTGAAATCTGCTTTTTGTCACTTTTGCTAAACAGAAAAATCTTCCTACCTTTTTTAATCTTTCTATTTACGGCTGAAATCACCGATGCTGTAACCGCTTTATGATCATTGATTCCCTTTTCTGCATTAACTGTTGCAAATAGTTCGGGTCTGTTTGAACCAGAAGTTCTAATATGTTATCACCACGAGTCAGTTCTCTGTTTAATTGCTCAAGGTAGTTTTCAGATAATGCACTTAAAAAAATTTCACTGGATTATTTGTCCCTGCCACCCGTTAAGAAACATTTGAGTCTCCCAGTCTATATCTGGTAAATTAAGATCTCGACCGAAAACTATAACATGGTCAGGAAATCTACTCAAAATATTTTCCAAATTTTCCTTCAGGTGTTCTGCCACCACAGCTGCTGAGCCAGGGGGCCTATAGAGATATTATCCAATTACCATGTTTGAGCCTGCTTTAATCATGACCTTCACCCAAATTATTTCACATTTCGGATTTCCGTCAATTTCCTTCGATGCTACTGCACTTTTTATGACTATAAACACGCCTCCCCCTTCACTGTCCAACCTGTCTCTGCGGTATACATTCCAATCTGAGTTTAGAATTTCATTACTGTTTACATCAGGTTTCAGCCAACTTTCCGTCCCTAATACAATGTGGGCATTGTGACCGTTTATTAACGAGAGCATTCTGGGACCTTTCTATAGACTCTCCTGCAGTTTACTATTACCACATTAATATTGTTATTCCCTGTTGTGTTTTGCCTACTGCTACCTTGTCTTGTCTCAGGAGGCATCTTGTCGAGCCTAGGGAGGGAATTCTCTAACCTAAAAAACCCACATGTGCACTCCACACGTACTCCGCTACCATTGTAGCCACTTCCTGTGTGTAGTGCAACCTGACCTATTTAGGGGGACCCTACATTTCTCCATCCGATAGCGGAGGTCGAGAAATTTGCACCCCAGATCTACGCAGAATTATGTGAGCCTCTGGTTTAAGCCTTCCACTCGGCACCAAACCAGAGGACCTTGATCGGTTCTGGGAACAACACTACAAATAGTTAGCTCAAATTCCACCCCGCGAGTGAAGCTTTCCACCTTCACCAACTCTGCCACCCGCGTGTATGAACTGAGGGTGACCTCTGAACCCAGACGGCAGGAGTCATTGGTGCCGACATGAGCAACAATTTGCAGTCGGGTGCACCCAGTGCTTTCTATCTCCACATCTCGGATGAGACCCCCCCGGCAAGCAGACAGAGTGAACACTGGCCTTTTTCCCTGACCTTTCCGCTTTTTCCCTAAGGGGCTCCATCACCCGCCTAACATTGGAGCTCCGAATCACTAATAAACCCCTCCCCCCGTGTGCCTGCTTTGACCTTACCGAAGGAGCGGGCGATGCCACATGGCCAGCCTCCACATTGACCCTCCGCCTCGTGTGACTTCAATGCCGTTTAACCCGCCACTCCCCTTGGGGAGAGGGTGGTCCAACTGCACCAGGTCTCGACAGCAGGGACTGTGGGTGAAGCATGTAACACCTGGGGTGTACCATGCAACGCACCAGACTCCCCACTGCTGCTACACTCTGAGGTAGCAACCTGAAGACGGCTGACCGTGGCCATCAGCACGTTCAGCTGTTCGCGAACAGTGACCAGCTCCTCCTGCATCCGTACACAGCAGTCACACATCCTATCCATCCTAAGAAATCTACAATTTACTGTAGAGATTAAGTAATCAACTTTTAAGTAGACTGATAATTCACTAAAGGCGGCTGGTAGCTGACTAAACTGTGGTTACTAGACACTTCTTGCTGGAAACAATGAAAATAAGTGCTAACTGTCTCTGGACTGTGTTAAGAACAAACACAAAATCATTGGAACACTATTACTAGTACTCAAAAATTAAAGCTTCCTAAAAGGTAAGACACACAGAAAAAGAAGTGACAAGTAAGAAAAACACAGTTAATACTTAAATTTACCTAGCTTGCTGCAAAGGGATGTGAAGCAGGCGGCAGTTACGACGACCCTGGCAGTACTGGCACTACAGCTGACTAAAGGGACTCTCTCTGACTGTATTCAAAACAGACATGAAACCTATGGAACACTACTACTAGTACTCAAAAATTAAAGCTTCCTAAAAGCAAAAACACACGGAAAAGGAAGTGACAAGTAAGAAAACACAGTTAATACTTAAATTTACATAGCTTGCTGCACAGGAGACAGATCTTTTGTTGAGCGAACGGTTATATACGATTGTTAAGTATGGAGCTAATGCATCAGCAGACTCTGAAAGGAACCTAATTGGTATACAGTCTGAACCAGAAGACTTGCTTTTATTAAGTGATTTAAGTTACTTCACTACTCCAGGGATATTTACTTCTATGTTACTCATGTTGGCAGTTGTTCTTGATTCTAATTCTGGAATATTTAATCATCTTCTTTCAAAATCTTTCACTCGTTTTCACATGAATAACAGTACATGGGATACACATATTCTGTCACAGAAGGTAACTGGTTGGTGACAAAAAGCACACTGAGCCACTCCTTAAACGACCTGTGTCAATGTGGAAAAAGGCACCAGCAAAAAAAGAAAAAAAGAAGAATCATCCATGTGAAATCAGTTCTGAAATCTCCTCATAAATTTACTCTCCGATTGTAATTATTTCTAATAAGTGTGTTTAGTACTTTCTGTAATTGCTTAATTAAGTTTAAAACATTTGATGTTGGGGCCTGTATGCTGTTGTAACTGTTGTCTTGTATGTTATTTTTCCTGAAGAGAGCTGCTTAATGCAGTACTCACATAAGTATTTGGCATGGAAATCCAGTTTCTGTGTATTTAGTGACTCCCCTTTTCCTTATACTAGGGCTAAATAATGTGATACTTGTACAGGAGGTGGGCAAAAATATGGAAACATCAAAAACACAACACATTACTATGTCTGATTTAATGTAGGGAAACTGTTGATGTTCAAAATCGCTTCCAGTCATCTTAAATGGATAAATTCAGGTCCTGTTTGGTTTTCGTGGGAAACTTAAAACCATTCTTCCTGCAAAATAGTGACAATTTGGGTAATGACGATGAAGGTGAATAGCGAGCACGAACCCTTATCTCAAAATTAGACCACAAAGGCTCAATAATTTTGAGATTTAGTTACTGTGGTGGCCAGGAGTGACGTGGCAATTCATCTGCATACTCACAAGACCAGTCCTGGATGATGTAAGTTGTGTATATAGGAGCCATGTCGTCTTGGAACACAGTATAACCATTGGGGGACAATCATTGTACTCAAGGGATGGACCTGATCAGCCAAAATAGTCATTTAATCCTTGACAGTAATGTTTCCTTGCATAATAACTGCGATACCAATGGAATACCACAATATGGGTACCCAAATTATCAACAAACCCCTGCCACATTTCACTCTTGTGACGTAAACTCAGCCAGAAGTTGGAAACTGTGTGAAACAAGACTCATCCAACCAAATGACTTTATTCCTTGCTCTCTAGTCCAGGTTTTAGGGCTTCAGCACCACGGTTTCCTGTTACGGACATTTGCATCTCTGATGGGTGGTTTATTTAACTGAAGTTCACCCAGAAATTCCCTGCTTATGGAGCTCCTCTTGTGTTATTTTGGTGCTGACAAGGTTCACGATTGGGACATTCAGTTCTGCAGTGAATTTTGCTGCTGTCATCTCCTTGCTCTCTAGTCCAGGTTTTAGGGCTTCAGCACCACGGTTTCCTGTTACGGACATTTGCATCTCTGATGGGTGGTTTATTTAACTGAAGTTCACCCAGAAATTCCCTGCTTATGGAGCTCCTCTTGTGTTATTTTGGTGCTGACAAGGTTCACGATTGGGACATTCAGTTCTGCAGTGAATTTTGCTGCTGTCATCTTCTTAGTTTTCATCACAATCCTCTTCAGTGACTATCTGTCATGATCACTCTACACACACTTTTGTCAGTCTTATGATTACGGATGATTTTTTTCCAATTTCCTGTGTGCAATATATATCTCAATAAAGTGCCTCTTGAAAATTGACACTTTGGCTACCTTGGAAAACCACTTTGAGGTGATGGCAGTGACACAGCTGTGACAGTCAACATAAATACAAAAAATTCAGCTTGGAGAGGCACAAAGGGTAATAATAACAAATATTTGCATATTCCTAACATATGCCAGTTTGAACAGCAACCAGTACAATCAGAAAAAAGTCACAATTTTTTATCTTTGCTACTGGCTACCAGTTTCAGTACACAGTGCCATACATAAGCCGTTCTCAGCCACATAGTCATCATGTTTGCTTCCCAAATGGGTGTTTCAAAAAAACACAATACATGAAAATGAAAAATCTAAAGTTGCCTCTACAGATGTGCTATGTATAACAGAACGTCGTTTATAAGTAACAGAAATTGACTAAGTATGCCTAAGCAGATATAGAGATTGGACAAAAATAGAAACACTGTGAGAAATGCATGCTTGAATATAAATGCAGATGCGCGACATGCCTGTTGGTTGCAGTACACCTAATACTGTTCTGGCCATGAATGACACTTTCAATGTATTGAGGACAATGCACTGGCGCCATTTGTGGTGAAATACAACAGTGCAATCAGCAGGCTTGTGTAGCATCTGCATTAATGTTCAAGCACACATTTCTCATGGTGTTTCTATTTTTGTCTGTGTTTGTTAAGGTGTTCCTGATCAATTTCTGTTACTTATAAATTATGTACTGTTATGCATAGCACATCTGTAGAGACATCTTTAGCTTTTTTCATTTTCATGTACTGTGTTTTTGAAACACCCATTTGGGAAGCAAACATGATGACTTTGTGCATGGAACAACTGAAGTACTGTGTACCAAAACTGGTAGCCAGTAGCCAAGATAAAAAATTGTGACTTTTTCTGATTGTGTTGGTTGCTGTTCAGACTGACAGTATGTCAGGAATATGCAAATGTTTGTGATTGTTACCCTTTGTGCCGTCCAAGCTGAATTTTTTTGTACAAAGGTCATTCAGTAGTTAAAGAGGCAAATTGGTCTGGAGAAAAAAGCGTTTATTTTTACAAAACAATACTTTTACTACTTTTCAACATAATCCCCTTGAAAATTTATGCAATTGTTCCAACAGGCTACAAGCTTTTTTATTCCGGCTGCAAAGAACTTTTTATCTTGATGTTTGAACCAATTTCCCACAGATTTTTTCACGTCCTCATTGTCCTGGAACCTCTTCCCACGTAATGCCTCCGTAGTGCACCAAACAAATTGAAATACCAGGTAGTAAATTAGTGCTGTAAGGGGAATGAGGCAGTACTTCCCAGCACATTTTGTCTATGGTTTCATGGGTTAGTTGAGCAATATGAGGACGTGCATTGTCTTGCTGGAGAATCACACCTCTCCTCTGAGATCCACAATGTCGTAACAGGGGGTTTTGAATGTTTTCTTGACAGGTGAGTTGGTGTTCTTCCGTTCCATGCTTTGTCTTTTTGATTCTGCCTCATAATAGTGAACCCAAGTTTCATCACAAGTTAAAATTTTGTTGAGGAAATGCTCTTCTTCTATTTCATAATATTCCTTTAGCTCTGTGCACACTCTCAACCTGATTTCCTTGTGTAGCTGCATCAGCTCCTTTGGGGCCCCGTCTTGCACGTGTTTTGTGGTACTTCAGCTTTTTGCAGATAATGTTATGAACTTTACCAGTACTAACTTGAACTTTATCAGCTATCATTTCCACAGTCACACAGCAGTTGGCATGAATAATATCATCAATTGGACTTTCAAGTGAGGGAGTTGAAACTGCAACTGGTCGGCCAGAACAGTGTTCTGAAAAGGGTTTAGTGATAATATTGGAAATCACAGTAGTTTACAGATGGTGCTCTGGTTACACTGAACGCATCTGTAAATTAATTGTGCCAATAATCTTTTACTAGAAACATTTACAGTAGAGCGTCAACTATTCAAATGTCAGTCTTCCAAACGACTGCTTAACCAAACTGTTACTTGCTAGTGTGTGTGTGTGTGCTTGTTTTCACACTTCAGCTTTGCATTATTTCGGGCTGACTGGAAATCAACAATAACTGTGTGGCAGTTTTTGTATGCAAAGTCAAGTGAAACGGTGAGGATGTCAGAGACTTCTATCCACAACACATTACAGCTTTCGGAATAGTTAAACCATGAATTCAACAGATGGCAGCACCACAAATTAGACAGGCTACTGGCTGAAATTACCCCAGGTGGTCAAAGTTTGCACATTTTACAGTACGTGAATCAGCTGTTTTTCAAAATTAAAGATGTCGTAATCATGTACCAGTTTTCCAGTTCTTTCTGCAAAAGATTGCTATTTGGGCCACATCATCACAGTGTCCCGCTGTTCATTATGTGAGGAAGCCACAGGAGTGAAGGCTGAGGACACAATCAGTGTGGCAGCATATTATGAGACACTGTGAAGGATGCACAGATCTATTCAGAACAAACAAAGAGTCATGCTGCTGACAGTTGTTGGCATTCTGCCTGACAATCCCTGGCAGCTTGCTGTTGCAAAAACTCAACGGCTTCTACCGTTCAAATGGGAGGTGATGGATTAACCTGCGCAGATGGCGTGTCAAATGAGTAACTGCAGGATATCAAGATGACAATGCTTGGTTGGAAGGTGGCAGCCAACATCGTGTTACGAGTGGAGGCCAAAATGCACGCGTTTTAGCTCACGCAGGCTGGTGTGAAGAGGGAAGAACTGTACTGACATGAGGTCTGGAACACGACAAGGAATGAGAATTCAGAAAGCGGATGTAATTAGTTTGATACTTAACTTTAATCCATTAATGATGAACGTTGCTCTTGACGGTACATGATTCACAATATTATCTGATCAGAATACATTCTTGAAGATAGTAATTACAGTAACTGAATATGGCGCCTTGCTAGGTCATAGCAAATGACGTAGCTGAAGGCTATGCTAAACTGTCGTCTCTGCAAATGAGAGCGTATGTAGACAGTGAACCATCGCTAGCAAAGTCGGCTGTACAACTGGGGCGAGTGCTAGGGAGTCTCTCTAGACTAGACCTGCCGTGTGGCAGCACTCGGTCTGCAATCACTGATAGTGGCGACACGCGGGTCCGACGTATAATAACGGACCCCGGCCGATTTAAAGGCTACCACCTAGCAAGTGTGGTGTCTGGCTGTGACACCACACTTCTTACAGAGGGAATGTAAAAGTTGGTACATGGTTTAAAAAAATTCTTCAATAGCCATGGTGATTAAGTGGAAAATCAGTAAACCTGTAAATAAATTTTTACTTGTATTCACACTTCATCTGCTGTTCTTTTGGGAGTAATTTGGAGTCTTATGTGGTCATATTTTATTATTTTTATGTTTAACAAATTTAATTATTGTACACTTTTTGACATTTTCCCATATACTAGAAAATAAAATAAATGCAATAATTTCTGTTAAAACTTAATTACTTAATAGTATATTACTTATCAGCATTACTTTTTTTTACCAGTTACAATTATTTCAATATACACTGGAATTGCCATGGTGACAATACATCTCATCAGCTGTGTGATGCTGCTATATGGTGCGATCATGGTAAGTAAACTGTTATAGTACTTATAAGGGGCGTTCAAAAAGAAATGAGCCAGAGGTATAATTACAGAAACCAGTACCTGTATGTTAGAAGTATTGACCCTGACTGTTGAGACACTTGTTCCACTGTGACACAAGGTGGTGAATGGCTCTCTCATAAAATTCCCGGGGCTGCGATGTTAACCAGTGCAGAACCATGCCAGTCAGCATGGATTCCAAAAACATCGATCATGTCAAACCCAACTCAACTTTTCTCACATGACGTGCTGAGAGTTTTGTATCAAGGCAGTCAGGTAGATGCAGTATCTCTTGATTTCTGAAAAGCATATGACTCAGTACCACATCTACACTTGTTGCCAAAAGTTCCATCATATGGGGTATAAACTGAAATCTCCGGGGCTGCGATGTTAACCAGTGCAGAACTGGTTAACATCGAACATCGCAGACCCGTGAATTTTATGAGACAGCTATTAACCCCCTTGCGTCACAGTGGGTCTGGTGTCTGAACACCCAGAGTCAGTACTTCTAACATACAGGTACTGGTGTGTGTAATTATGCCTCCGGCTCATTTATTTTTGAACGACCCATATATATTACCTATTTTTTAGTTTTGGTTAAAATCTTCTTTATAAAACTGTAGGACATTATTTTTGAATAGTTCATGTGGAAACCAGCCTTACATAATTTCATGAACAAATAAATGTTAGTCTGCCTACTAAGTATGAGAGCATGTAAAGTTAGCCCTAATGGAGTTACAATGGAAGGCTACACTGCCTCAGTCAAGTACCATAGGTGATATGTTGATCACAGATTATATCAGCTGTTAGACAGACCACAGCCCAGTTAATGAGTGCTGCACAGCAACAACAAGAACAGTGATGAATCTTGAACCGAATGACATCCACCATGCCAGTCAGCATGGATTCCAAAAACAGCATGGATTCCAAAAACATCGATCATGTGAAACCCAACTCAACTTTTCTCATATGACGTGCCGAGAGTTTTGTATCAAGGCAGTCAGGTAGATGCAGTATTTCTTGATTTCTGAAAAGCATATGACTCAGTACCACATCTACACTTATTGCCAAAAGTTCCATCATATGGGGTATAAACTGAAATTTTTGACTGGATTGAGGACTTTTTGGTAGAGAGGAGACAGCATGTTATCTTGGATGGAGAGTCATCATCAGATGTAAAAGTAACTTGAGGTGTGCTCCAGGGAAGTGTGTTGTGACCATTGCTGTTCATGTCTTGTATTAGTTACATTGTGGACAATATTAATAGTAACCTCAGACTTTTCACTTATGGTGCAGTTATCTATAATGAGGTACCATTTGAAAGAAGCTTCTTAAATATTCAGTCACATCTTAATAATATTTCAAAGTTGCCCAAAGATTGACAACTTACTTTAAACGTTCAGAAATATAAAATTGTGCACTTCACAAAAGAAGAAAAATGTAGTTTGTTTGTTTTGTTGTAAGATGCAAAAACAACCAAGGTCATACATACCCATGTCAGAACCATAAAACACAAAGATGAAGACAAGTTAAAAGTGACTACACATTAACTGAATCAATGGCAGGGAAGACAGCTCAAAACAGGGACTAGGAGAAAGATCCTTAAAATACATCATAGAGAGAATGGAGGCCCTGAACTAAAAGTTAAATGTCCTTCCTATATTGCTACGACAGATAAAAAGTAAAATGCAGTCAACAGCCTGAGTCCCCCCAGGGGGTCCACAACTCTTTTGTGGATACGTGCGTAGCGAGCACGGGACCCCGAGCTAGTATGGCCCTCCTTCCTTTCCAGGCTGCATACCTTCCTTTTCCTCATCCTTCCCCATCACCCATCTTGCCTCCCCCCCTCACCACCGCCTCTTCCTTTCCCTTTCTCCCCTTCTGGGAGTATGCTTAGTGCCTACATCTGGAGACGGACGCTTGAAACTGTAAATCGGTCTCTCTCCAATGCTTTCTCTGCTGGCAAGTCTTTGTCCTTTCTTTGCCCTTCTTTTTTCCTTACCTCTTCTCTTTACCCTTTCCTCCGCTGCGGCGTTTGAGACCTCTCTTCTTTCCTTTCCTTTTCTTTGTTCCTTTCTCTTTCTTCCTCCCTGTGCGTGTCTGAAGGCCAACCCACGCATTCCCATGCATAGCCGGTGATGGGGTAACGCGTAATTCCCCGCCCCGGGTAGACAGGTAGGACATGTACGTACCTCCTGGTAATGGCCAGGCCCAGGGAGGGGTGATTACCCGAGCTGATACCTTCCAAAAGTGCCGATTGGTCCCTCTGTCCGTTTCTCGGGAGGTGTGACCTGAGGTGTTAACAATCACCTAAGGCGGGAGTGCCCTCAGAGAGGTCCCCCACAAGGAAGGAGCACGCCATCGGAGACGCCGGTAATCATGGGGGATACTTCCACAATACTTCCACAATACTTCCAAAAATAATAATAATAATAATAATAATAATAATAATAAAACCACAACACTAGAGAATACTAGAACCAAATTGAAAGAAAATGAAATAAAAACAACAAACAAAGCAATAGAACAGTGTATCAGTGAGTCATGTATCGGAAAAGGAAGATATTGAACTAGTATACTGCAATTACAGCTAAATTCAGAAACACCAAAACAGTGAAATTTAGTTTCAAATTAAGTAAATGAGCAATTTAGAGATGTGAATAAGGACCTGAAACATTATAAGAATTAACTGAACAAGAATTTAACACAATGTACAATCAGATCTCAAGCAGTCAAGTAAGATTTAGAGCACTGGAACAAAGCAAAGATTTTCAAATGTGGCCCCTATTTCAGGCTATACACTTACTAGTTTGGAGGAGTGCCAAGTCCCCATCCTATGGATGAAGACCGTGAAGTACCTCAGGCTGATCCTTGACCAAAGGCTCATCTGGGCCCCAACATATACATGATGTCAGAAGCAGAGCAATGGGACATCTCTGTGCCGTGTATCCACTGCTTAAACTACAGTTGTCACTGCTGCCACTCCATGGCATTACACTCTACTGAACATGGTCAAACCACTGTTAGAGTACGTGGTCATGATGTGGGGGAAGGCCACTAATTCACTTCACGGCACAGCAGAAGGTGCAGAACTGAGCTCTGAAACTAGCTCTGTGCATTCCGAGGTTGCATTCAACTTGTCTGCTGTACAAAGATACTAGAATTCTGCTTTTATGGGACAGAACCAGGCAGAGTGTATGTGGTTGGTTGGTTTGTGGGATTGAAGGGACCAGACTGCTACAGTCATCGGTCTCTTTTCCCAAAACTTCAGACATCCACACAGAATAAAAACGAACTATGGAGATGACAACAGATGACACAGGGCAAGAAAGACTCAGACAGAGACCAGACAAAAGGAATTAAAATCACACAGAGTGTGACAGTGGTTGGCCGACCATAGAGACAAAAAAGGAAAAGCCAACCACCTAGAAACACACACAAAAAAAATAACCCAGGCTAAAATCGTAGGCCAAAGGCCAGACACAAAAACAAAAAATTGACAAACACTCAGATTAAGTGATAAAAGCCCCCTGCCAAAATAAAATACAAAACTAAGCCTGCCATGATAGTGTCATCTGTTAAAAGGGCAGGGAGCGTATCAGGCAGTGCAAACGTCTGTCTGAGAACAGCTAAAAGGGGACAGGCCAACAAAATGTGGACCACCACCAAAGTGGAGCCGCAGGGACAGAGAGGTGGGTCCTCACGGCGCAATAAGTGGCTGTGCGTCATCCGGGTGTGCCCAATGCATAGCCGGCAGAGGACAACAGACTCCTTGCGAGGTAGAGTGTATGTGTGTTCTATGATGATTCAGGTTAATCCTACAATTAGCTCATCATGGAACTGGGCCACCAACTGCACCACTGGCTGACGACAACACACTGGCAGCATCCTGCAGTAGACTCATCTCCACCCCAACAGGGCCCCATCTTGCTGCAAGAAAATTTTTATCTGCAGCTATTTGAGGACAATCATCTTCACATTACATGAGACCAACCCAGCAAGTCAAGTAAAATTTCACATCGCACCACGATGGTCAGCAGGAATATGGTTTTAATGTTTAACATGCACACATGCCATGCAAGGAATGCTCGATAGATATAAGACCAGTGACCAGAGTTTGGAGAGCTTATAGTTCATTTAGTTGATAACAAACTGCAATAAAAGATTGAATCATCTGTAAGTCACCTCAATCTAATGCAGAAATAGATAAAACAGTGAGTGACACTGTCATCCATAACATCAAGTCTATGAATGGCTGCAAATGGTCTCCAACTAGCTTAACCATTGGCACTCAATTATCAGTTCAGTTCAACCAGAGGACCCAGTCCATTCCATATAAACACAGCCCACACCATTATGGAGCCACCATCAGCTTGCTCAATGCATTCTTAACAACTCTGGTCCATGGTTTCGTGGGATCTGCGCCACACTCAAACCATACCATCAGCTCTTACCAACTGATGTTGAGACTCATCTGACCTGGCTTTGGTTTCTCAGTTGGCTAGGGTCCAACCGTTATGGTCATGAGCCCAGGACAGGCACTCGAGGCGATGTTTTGTTAGCAAAGGCACTTGCATCAGTCGTCTGCTGCCATAGCCCATTAACACCAAATTTCGCCACACTGTCCTAACAGATACATTCATCATACGTCCCAAATTGGTTTCTGTGGCTATTTCATGCAGTGTTGCTTGTCTATTATTTATTTATTTATTTATATATTTACATGTCTAGTTCTGTATGACCAAATTGAGGAGTAAAGCTCCAAGGTCATGGAACATGCCAGTACATGAAATTACAACGTAAAAGTAATAACAGATAAAATAAAATGTTTATGAACCCAAAAAAAGTCAAGCTATAAGTTTAAATAAATGCAGTCAACATTGTAACATAGGAATCAGCTTAATTTTTCAAGGAACTCCTCGACAGAATAGGATTAACCCACAAGGAAACTCTCTAGTTTCTATTTGAAAATGCTTGGATTACTGCTAAGATTTTTGAATTCTTGTGGTAGCTTTTTGAAAATGGATGCAGCAGTATACTGCACATGAGTCAAGGAAGTGCAATCCAAATGCAGATTGGATTTCTGCTTAGTATTAACTGAGTGAAAGCTGCTAATTCTTGGGAATAAGCCTATAATGTTAACAAGAAATGACAGTAAAGAATATATATATTGGGAGACCAATGTCAGAATACCCAGACTAGTGAACAGGGGTCGACCAGAGGTTCACAAACTTACGCCACATATATCTGACTTATCAGTAACAGAAATATTTTTACTGCGAACTGACTTTATATTGTCAACCTTGTGCTGTTGACCAGACACATCCTGCACAACTGACCGTATGGTTTTAATTTTATCCTGTGAATTAGCTATTCTACTTGCATACCTCCTACTCTTTGCCTTCCTAATAATATTTTTAAGCACCTTACAATACTGTTTGTAATGGGCTACTGTAGCTTGACAGTGACTACTTCTAACATTTTGATATAATTCCTGCTTTGTTCTGCATGGTATCCTTCTCCCACTAATCTACCACCCACACTGCCTTTTACTGCTAGTACACTGTTTAGAATGGTCCATTGGGAAGCAACTCTCAAAAAACATGAGAAACGTGTTAATGAAAGCATTATATTTGTCATCTATGTTATCGGCACTGTAAACATCCTGCCACTCTTGTTCCTCAACAAGGTTTAAAAAACTCTCTATTGCCACTGGATTAGCTTTACTACATAATTTGTAATTATACATAACAATTGTTTGAGTACAAAAGCCTTTTAATGTTAAAATTTTTCCATCATGGTCTGAAAGGCCACTCATTTTTTTTACTAACAGAATGCCCATCTAGTAATGAAGAATAATAAAAATATTGTCTACGGCTGTGCTACTGTTCCCCTGCACGCTGATTGGAAAAAGCACAGTGTGCATCAGAGCATACAAGTTTAGGAGATCTACCAATATCCTTTTTCTTGAACAATCTTATACAAAATTAATATTGAAGTCACAACATATAACTAATTTTTGGCACTTCCTATAAAGTGAATAAAGCACCCTCTCTAGCTTGAGCAGAAATGCTCTGAAGTCAGAGTTAGGGGACCTATAAACAACAACAATTAGAAGTTTAGTTTCACTAAATTCAACTGCCCCTGCACAACATTCACATACCTGTTCAGTGCGGTGCTGTGATATGTCTATGGACTCAAATGGGACACTGTTTTTTTTTACGTACATGGCCATTCCCCAACTCTGCAAAGAACTCCTTGAAAAACAGCCACCTAATCTGTATCCTGGTAAAGGAAGCCACTGAATTGTCAAATTATTTAAGTGGTGCTTCGATATACCAATAATGTCAGAGTCAACATCTATAAGCAGTTCACTAACATTGTCTCTAATACCTCTTATATTTTGATGAAACATGCTAATCCCTTCTCTGTTAGCACTGATAACTCTACACATATTCTGCTGCCCTAGGTCAATGTCCATGCTGAGAGTTATGCCTGAAATTTGGTATTCTCAGCACATTCTTCTCACTGTGGATCTCAGAATACTGAATTCCCTAACAATTTCCAAAATGGAATGTCGCATGTGCTGTGTCATCCGAACAAGACACAGTCAGGGCAAAAGCACCACAGATACAAAGATGCAAGTGCCAGTGCCAAAGAGATTCATCACTTATGTGAGTTCCTCCAGCACCGCGGGCGGCACTGAGGATGAAGATATCGACTTTGCCTCGGCCAATTGCCAGCTGACTACAATCTGCAAATGACTGGACGGTAACGGACAGAAGCCTACTCAGAAGATAGAAGGACAGCTCTTGCCCACTTGTTTATCGATCATTGTCCAGGGCTGACTTAGACAGGAAACATTGTTTACTGAACTCTTAGAAGTGAACAGACAGTTGTAAATTGCATTTGTTAGGTACATACTGTGAAGGGTACCTATGATTATTTGCACCTAGCCATTGGGGGCATTTTTTGTGGTATATTACATGCAGTGTTGCAGACTTTTATTATTCAACAACTTGCAAAGATAAGAAAACCTTTCTAACTCATTTGTGTGACTTTGTTAATAATCTGTTGGAGTGCTGTAGGACCTTCATTCTCCTATCCTGTTACATGAACCTGGGGCCTAGCTGTGTAATAGTGGCAGGGAGAAATTGACTTAGTGGTGTACTGCACTACGAGCTGTTTCACGAACTCAAAACCTCGGCCTATCATAACAACAGTGGCAACTCGGCTTCCACAGCAGTAATGAAAAGGCGTTTACTAAACTGAGATGAGGGTTTACAAAACCATGCATCTAGCTCCAAATACCATTCTTCATCCAAAGGCAGAATCCTTTTCACAAGAATGGCCTCAGTAGAAATTACAGTTCTGCCAATGCACTGCCCTTTTATACCTTGTGTACATGATACTACTGACAACCAGATATGTTCATATCGATATTCCATGACTTTTGTCACCTTTTTGTAGTAGCCTAGATTTAAGATGTTTCTATTGCCCAAATCCCAGAGGAAGTTCAGTTATTTTACGTTGAGGACACCACAGGGCATTTCTGATGAGATTTGCCTCTCAAAAACCAGTATCTGTACTGGAAGCACTTTTATTTAGTTTACAATGTTGGTTAAAATCTTACAATTTTGTTTACTCTTATTTACGTACCTGAGGTAATGATATTATCTACAAATTATTTGTTTATTGTTGGAGGGGAAGAATAGTGTTAAGATGAATTTGTGTCACTGTGTAATGTTAGAAAAACTGTTCAGAAATCAGTTATTTTGTCTGCTGCTGCAAAAAATTTAGGAGGGTATACTGCTTGGTCTAGAAACATCCTGGAGCATTACTAACACAATGTCTCTCTTCTGTAACCTGGTGTGAATTGTATTTATGTGTGCTTCTTGTTTTATTACCTTATTACTGAATATGTCAGGCAATATGGCCACGTTGTTAATACGAGGAATGGTGTTCAAAATAGTTTAAGTGGCATTACTGACAGTCATGTCATACTGGAATAGTAAAGGTAGTGTATGAGAGTTTTATGATGATCAAAAGACAGTCTCATAAGAAAAGTTCTTTTACAATTACCAGGGTTTTACATTAGTACATGGCAAACAACAGAAATTAACAAACTTTAGCCAGCAAATAGACTGAGCAACTTAGATTAGATATTTCTTTTTCTAAGCGGAGCTGGATGTTGAATTTGTGTTTTGCATACTACGTTTCTAAATTTGAACACTGTACTTGTACTTTTGTACATCAAGCATATATCTTTGTACAACTGTTTTATAATTTCAAAGGTCTTTTCTTGAATACACGGAAACGAAATTTTTTCAGTACTACACTACAAACACAGTTCATTTTTTTGTTTTTGTTTCTAACAAAAAATTGGCAAACTGAATATTCGGGCAATGCTTGTTTTCTCAGTTAGTACATATATGAAATGGGCAGATAGAAAGGTGATCATTAACATAAATTGTACCCTAACCTGTAAGTGTGTATGGTGTGTTTGATAAGATATGTGAACACAGAGGAAAAGGATGACCTATAACTGAGAGAAAAAGGAGGATACATAAATAGGGAAACTATCACTGTGGAATATTAAAAGAATGTTTAAAGATAATCTTTCTGTGGAAAGAGGTGCATCTTTAGAGTTACTACATAAGTTGGTACCATTACTGGATGTGAGGTCTGCCAGTTATGCAAAACACGGTTTTTCTCAGTACTCAAACATGTTTCAGCACCACTGTGCCATCATCAGTGGGTTTTTGTTTTTATTTATTCTGCAATTACATTCTAGAAGATAGGTTAACTCTCAGCAAAAAACTTTCTAACCAACATCGTTTGGTTGCAGATGACAAGCTACCTGTAGTAATTAACACACAAGTGATCCAGAAATTCGTGCACACCAAATGTAAAAGTATTTACAAAAAGAAACAATCTGTTGTTTGAACTAAAAATGCACATAATTTCATAATCATTTAACAAAAATGTTCACATTGCAGAGTAAATAAAAACGAAAACCCACTGATGATGGCACAGTGGTGCCAAAACATGTTTGGGTACTAAGAAAAACGGTGTTTTGCATAACTGGCGGACCTCACATACAACAATTTTAACTGCATACACTGCCAATACAAGGAGCTGCAAATCAAAATGATGGATATTGATACCATTAGTTTTGTGGTTCCTCCAAAACAGCAAAGTAGATGACTTTACCTGTGTTTGTTAATCTGTTTCATACACTGATTTAAAGATCACATAATAAAAAGGCAAGTGTCTGAGTTTTGTATGTTATCCTTCAGGATCGGAAACATAAGTAACTGATTATAGAATGTCTGACAACAAATGCTTGTCACATTTTTAAAACATGCAACTCCTGTGGGTCAGTGACAGTTTATGAATGCTGAAGGTTTTTGATGAGGAAACTGACCTCATGACAATGAATGTGGTGTTCCCTATAAGAACTACACAGGGCTATATCCCAGTATAACTCTTGCGAGTTTTGTAGCATCTCATATACTTCTCCTAGATGACTCTCTGCTTTTTCATTTTTTTTTATTGGAAATGATAAGTAACACCATTTATAAAAATTTTCTATGGGAGCTTTGGGTTATTTTAACCCATGGAATTATTTTAATTTGAATGTGGAATTTACAAAGACAAAGGTAAGTACTGTGTCATGTTGCTACCCTCTCCACTTGGCATGAACAGTAAGCTGTTGGTGCAAATTTTCTCAGGGCCTGTATCAGTGAAACGGGGAAGTTCATTCTGTAGGGTATGCTGAACAACTTAATCCTCCAGCTCCTCAGTGAAGCTGTAAGGGGACAAAATCCTGGAGCAGTCTTTGGGGTCTGTTTTCTTCCTCTCTTAGCTCCTAACACGCTTAGTCTTTCTTTGACTTTCTTTCTCCTCCTCCTGGAGTACCTTGGGTTTCATTCCTCTTTACCACATTCAATAGTCTCCATCATGGAACCCATCTTATATCCATTTATTAAAACCTGTATTTTCAGGCATGCCCGAAGTGTAGCAAATCTCCAATGATTTCTGAAAATTTTATGAGCATGGATAGAAAAGCTTGATTACTGGAAGAAATATATTTGATTATATGAAACAGGAGTAACAAACATTTGTTATCCGATGTCCCATATCCATAGTAAAAGAATGATTACCTGGTAGAAAGGCTAGGAAATTTAATCAAATAACAGTTGAGCAAATGCATGCTGATAACTGATGGTTGACAATTCGTTGTGGAACATACCACATCTAACAAACTTCAATAAATATATTTATTACAAATGGGATATAAGTACAGCTACAGTTGTACATCAAATACACACAAAGTATTGATGCTTGTAGTTGATAGTTCTGGACTTTGATTATTTATTGTGGTGACAACATCACTCACCTACAGGGAGGAACCTGTGCTATAACATATCACTTTGGTGAATTGATGCATTGCACAAGCATTTTTCGAATCGACAAATGATTATTGGCTAAAAAGTTTATTTTTGTAAGTAATTTGATAATCTACTGTTTGGATGTACATTTTATTCATACACACATTATGAAATGGATGAACACAGCATATCTGCAAGCTTGAACAATGATAAACATCATACCATGTTCGCGGAACCTGCTGGTCAGGCAGTTCATTCTGTGTTGTCGAGTCCTGCCTTGGAGATATGGTGCAAGCCATGGAGGAAGGGAGATATGCGAATGCCTGTGATTTCATGGGGAATTTTTTAATTGTGATGTTCTGAATGATGAAGCACTTTTGTATCATGTAGTCATTGTAAACAAGAGTTGTTTATCAGAAGTAATGCATTTATTTCGAATTGTATGTTATATTTGTGGTCTTAACTTGCAGCAGCAACTGCAGCACTTTGTGAAATGAGGTTTAATCAGAAGAGGTTGCCAAGTGTACAGAAATAACTAAGGTGAGCAAGGTTGGATAAGACAAAGTCTTAGCTCCCAATCAGACTTTACTTTGCCTGCCAATATCATAGTAAAGAACCAGTGGAACGCTGCATAGGTTAAAATCCTTAGTTAGATTGTAGATCTTAACTAGTAGCAGCTGGTGACTGACAATGCCATAGGCTGCTGTTAAGTTGATAAGTATCACTCCTTTCACCTCGGACATAAAATGAAAACAACTCTGCAACAACTGCAAGCACACCATTCCTGAAATCATACTAATGTCTGTACCTTAAGGTTAGAAGTAATCAGAAGTATAAGTGTGGGAGGGTGGTTTATGTACTTTAGGAAATGGGTTGGTTCTGTATAATATGGCTAGTTACCAGTTATTGTGATTCTAAATCTAAATGTCCATCTATATCCGTACTCTGCAAACCACTGTGAAGTGCATGGCACAGGATACATCCTGTTACACTAGTTATTAGGATTTCTTCACACTACGTTCAAGAATGGAGCATGGCAAGATTGATTTTATAAATGCCTCTGTGTGTGCAGTAATTATTCTAATCTTATCTTCACGATTCCCACATTAGCAATACCTAGGGAATTGTGGTATATTCCTGGAGTCGTCATTTAAAGCTGGTTCTTGGAACTTTTATAATAGGCTTTCTCGGGGCAGTTTACGTCTATCTTCAAGAGTCTGCCAGTTCAGTTTCTTCAGCATCAGTGTAACTCTGTCCCATGGGTCAAACAAATCTGCGATCATTTGTGCTGCCCTTCTCTGTATAAATTCAGTATCCCCTATTAGTCCTATTTGGTGCAAGTCCTACACACTTGAGCACTGCTCTAGAACCAGTTGCATGAGTGATTTGTAAGCAATCTTCTTTGTAGACTGGTTGGACTACCCGAGTATTTTACCAATAAACCAAAGTCTACCACCTGTCCTATGTGTCCTCAGTGGTACTTCCAAGGGAGCAGACTGAATCACCCTACTCCATTTGTACCTATCTCTTGTCCGTTCAAAACTAGCCTATGGGTGTTTCATTTATGCATCTGCACATCCATCCATTTTACCCCATCTCAATGCAAACCATCATTGTGGCATCCATTTGGCCACTGGCACCTATTACACTAGTCCGGTTGACAGTCTGTATGCAGAAGCTTCTGGACTACTGCTGTCTTACTGAAGTAATGTTCTCCTCAGCAAATATGCATACAGTTTATCTGCCATGCCTGGCCAACATCCTGTACCTACTTCTACGATGACTCCTTTGACAGCCAGTATGGGGTGCATCCCTATTCTCTGTTACCTCCTGGAGTTTGCTTTTAGCTATTGCTCCGACAGCTGAACTTCACGCTACCTGCCACTTTCCCGAAGGGTGTGAAACCTTTACCACCTTGGCATTGTGCGACGGCCCATGTTCACCTTGGACTTCATTCACTTCATAAGGACTCTACTCCAGACTCACTCTATCGTTGTAAGTTTCTCGAACATAGTATGGGACTTCGCGACAGTACCTTTGCGTACACTGATGGCTCTCGGACTGACCACGGTGTCGGGTGTGCCTCCATCACTGGCACTGATGATTTTCGTTATTGACTTCCAGAACACTGCTCAGTTTTTACAGCGGAACTATTTGCCCTGTATCAGGCCATGCACTACATCCAGTAAGACAGGATTTTCAATTGTGTCATTTGCTCTGACTCTCTCAGCGTCCTTCAGAGCCTCTGTGTGCTGTACGCCGTCCACCCCTGAGTGCAATGGATCCAGGAAATCTTTCACTTGCTCACTCTTGATGGAGCCACTGTGATGTTTATATGGGTCCATGGTCACATTGGTCTGAAAGGAAACAAGGCCATTGACACTGCTGCCAAGGCTGCAGTTCTCCTACCTCTGCCTGCTAGTTCTTCCATTCCCTCCGATGAGCTCTGTGATTCAGTCTGTCACTTTAGCATCACCACTTTTCTTCCCTTCATAGGAACAGCCACCGGAGAATTAAACCTCTCCCAGCAGCTTGGTTGACCTCCTCTCAGCCCTCTCGCCATGAGGGGATCATTTTAGCCAGAATGCGTATTCGGCACTGTCTTTATAGCCATCGCCATTAGTTAAGTGGTGATCCCCCACCACTTCGTTCCCACTGTCCTCAACCTTTGATGGTTCGCCATTTCCTGATGGAATGCCCTTTTTTTAACCACTTATGTTCTAATTTATGCTTGCCAGCAGCAATGGGAACAAAACTCAAAAAAGTGGGGAAACCAAAAACAGAAGGAAAGCTTAAAAACACGAAAGAAGGGGGGTTGTTTGTCCCCAAAAACAGCTTCAAATTACTGATGTCATCTCACTGGCACGAACACGAGAACGCGATCGGCTGATCACGTCTCATCTGCTAAAATGGAAGATGTATCAGACGACAGCTGTAGACGGGCATGTAACGGAGTAAAATAGGGGCACTCAAGTAAAAGGTGTCTCACCGTCCACAGCTGAGAGCACTGGAAACAGAGTGGGGGAGGATCGCCACTTAAAAGATGTCGATGGCTAAAAAGACAGTGCCCTATGCGGAGTCTAGTTAAAATTACCTCCTCCCGACGACGAGGTCGGGAGGAAGAGGTCCAAGTACAGGGAAGTGCTTTCACGTCCCGAAGTGGGAAGTGTTGGCCAATGGGCGTCCCATAAAAGAGCAACACGATGACGTAAAACACTCTGTAGATCGGCGAAGGGAATCATGTGAATAGCTGGCCAAAGAAGAGAGACTGCAGCCATGGCCGCTATATCGGCCACCTCATTTCCACAGATACCAACATGTCCTGGGATCCAGAGGAACGCCACAGAGACGCCCCCCCAAGTGGAGCAAGTGGAGGCAGTCCTGAATCTGGTGGACCAGAGGGTGGTCAGGGTAGAAAGCTTGGAGACTGAGGAGAGAGCTGAGAGAGTCTGAGCAGATAACATACTGATCCGCTGATGGCAACGGATGTATTGGACAGTCTGGAGAACAGTGTAAAGCTCCGCAGTATAAACCGAACACTGGTCAGAAAGCCGAAATCGATGTGGGGTGTCGCCAACAATATAGGTACTCCGAACACCAAACGATGTTTTTGAGCCATCAGTGTAAATAAATGTGGCATCCTTCATTTGTGCGCAGAGAGCAGCAAATGCTGGACGATAAACAAGAGAAGGGGTACCATCCTTGGGAAACATACAAAGGGCACGGAGCAGGCAGGTCCGGGGCCGGAGCCAAGGCGGTGCTGTACCCCAAGTTGTCAAGAAAGTTTTAGGCAAGTGGAAGGAAAGAGAATGGAGCAGTTGACGGAAGCAGACTCCCAACGATAGTAGGGAGGAGGGCGGCCAGCATACCCTAAATCCAAGGAGTCGTCGAAAAAAATGTCATGGGCCGGATTTGCAGGCATGGAAGACAGATGGCTAGCATAACGACTCAGAAGGACAGCTCGCCGATTGGACAGCGGAGGTTCAGCAGTCTCAGCATAAAGGCTTTCCACAGGGCTGGTGTAAAAAGCTCCAGACACTAAACGTAATCCACGGTGGTGGATAGAATCGAGACGCCGAAGAATAGACGGTCGAGCAGAGGAGTAAACTATGCTTCCATAGTCCAATTTCGAGTGCACTAAGGCGCGACAGAGGTGGAGAAGGACCACTCGGTCCACTCCCCAGGAGGTGCCATTCAGGACACGGAGGGTGTTGAGATATCACAGACAGCGAGCCGAAAGATAGGAGATGTGAGAGCACTAGCAAAGCTTTCTGTCAAACATAAGACCCAAGAATTTAGCGACGTCTGTGAACGGAAGGTTGACAGGGCCTCGATGTAAGGAAGGCGGAAGAAACTCCGTACGATGCCAAAAATTAACAGAAACGTTCTTACGGGGAGAAAAGCGGAAGCCGGTTTCGATGCTCCAAGAGTGGAGGTGATCGAGACATCCTTGAAGACGTCGTTCAAGAAGGCTGGTCTGTTGAGAGCTGTAGTAGATTGCAAAATCGTCCAGAAAGAGGGAGCCCGAGACATCAGGAAGAAGACAATCCATAATTGGATTTATGGCAATGGCAAACAGTACAACACTTAGCATGGAGCCCTGGGGTACCCCGTTTTCTTGGGAGAGGGTATGGGAGAGAGTAGTGTTCACCCGCACTTTAAATGTGTGATCTGCCATAAATTCACGAAGAAAAAGTGGCAGCCGACCTCGAAAGCCTCAAGAGAACAGTGTGCAGAGGATGCCTGTTCTCCAACAGGTATCGTATGCTCTCTCCAGATCAAAAAATATCGCTACTGTTTGGCATTTCCAGAGAAAATTGTTCATGATATAAGTGGAGAGAGCAACAAGAAGGTCATCTGCAGAACGATGCTTTCAGAAACCACATTGGGCAGTTGTTAAAAGACTGCGGGACTGCAGCCACCAGGCTAAACGGCAATTCACCATACGCTCCAAAACCTTACATACACTACTCGTGAGAGAAATGGGGCGATAGCTAGAGGGGAGATGTTTGTCCTTTCCAGGTTTCAGAACAGGAACGACGATAGCTTCCCGCCATCGTCTGGGAAAAGTACTGTCAGTCCAAATTCGATTATAAAGGTGAAGGAGGTAACGCAGACTATGGTATGATAAATGAAGCATCATTTGGATGTGGATACCATCTGGTCCTGGGACGGAAGAGCGAGAAGAAGAGAGCGCATATTGGAGTTCCTGCATGGAGAAAGCATCATTGTAGCTTTTGCGATTTTGAGAGAGGGGGCAAGAGGTTGCACTTTCACTGCATGTTTCTTCGGGAGAAACACTGGCGGGTAATTTGAAGAGCTCAAAATCTCAGCAAAGTGTTGACCCAATGAGTTAGAAATTGTGACGGTGTCCACTAATGTATCATGTGCGACAGTGAGCCCAGAGACCGGGGAGAAACTAGGTGCTGCAGATAACCACCGAATCCGACTCCAAACTTCCGAGGAGGGAGTGAAGGTGTTAAAGGAGCTAGTAAAGATGTCCCAGCTTGCCTTCTTGCTATCGCGGATGACGCGACGGCATCGTGCACGGAACTGGTTATAGTGTATACAGTTGGCCAAAGTAGGATGGTGGCGGAAAACGCGAAGAGCACGTCGCCGCTCACGTATTGCGTCACGGCACGCCTCGTTCCACCAAGGAACTGGGGGGCGCCAGGGCAATTCGTAGGTGCGTGGTATTGAACGTTCCGCAGCTGTAAGAATAACGTCGGTAATATGTGTGACCTCATCGTCGACGCTGGGAAAGTGACGGTCATCGAATGTTGCTAGAGACGAAAAAAGTGTCCAATCGGCTTGGGCAAACTTCCAGCGTCTCGGGCGCATATATGGCAGTTGTGGTTGCAATCGAAGGACACATGGAAAGTGGTCACTCGAGTGTGTATCAGCAAGAGCGAACCATTCGAAGCGCTGAGCTAGCGGAACAGTTCCGACCGAAAGGTCCAAATGAGAGAAATTTGTCATGGAGGCAGACAAAAACGTAGGGTCCCCAGTGTTGAGGCAAACAAGACCCACTTGGTGGAAGACGTCTATCAATAGTGAGCCACGTGGACAAGGATGCGGAGATCCCCAAAGCGGGTGGTGGATATTGGAGTCCCCAACCAGCAAATAGGGGGGGTGGAAGCTGACCAAGAAGATGAAGGAGATCAGCTCGTGCCATTGGTGTGGACGATGGAATGTAGACGGTACAAAGAGAGAAGGTGTATCCAAAAAGGGAAAGACGGACAGAGACAGCTTGGAAGGAAGTGTTTAAGGGGATTGGGTGATAATGGAGAGTATCATGGAGAAGAATCATGAGTCCTCCATATGCTGGAGTGCCTTCAACAGAGGGGAGATCAAATCGGACTGACTGAAAATGGGGGAAAACAAAGCGGTATTGGGGACGCAGTTTTGTTTCCTGAAGACAGAAGATGACCGGCAAGTAGGATCGTAAGAGGATCAACAATTAATCCCGATTGGCTCGAATGCAATGGATATTCCAATGGATAATGGACATAGGGTGGACAGAAAATGGAAGAATGTGACCAAGGTTGCCCTCAACTCAATGACTGCTCAGAGCTTGCGACCGACAGCGTTGAACGGCATTCAGCCGAAGGCAGAAGATTCTGATCCATAGGTTGTTCGGGAGCAGCTCCTGCCACCAGCAATCGGCCGGTTGATCGGCCGCCAGCAGTGCACCTCGGCGACACAGAAGACAGCCGAGGGCGGTTACCACCAGGCGGTGCTGTAGATGACACGCGCCGTGGTGGAGAAGGAGAGGAACTGGGTTTCTTATTAGCCTTTTTGGAAACAGAACATTGAGATGAAGGAGGAACCGATGGTTGTGAAGTTGTGGTACGTAAAAAATCTTCACGAGTAGGCTCTTTTTTGGATGCCTGGATGTCTGACTTTGGGGCTTGAGATTTAGCAGAACCTGATGAAGGGTGAGCCGTAAAGTGAGCAGGTGAGAGTGGGGACGTAGAACGGGCGATCTTTGCGCTGTCCGATTTGACAACCGTGGCACTAAAGGTGAGATCACAAGTCTGCGTGGCTGCCTCCTTTGTTGGTCGTGGAGAGGCAAGGACAGTGCTGTAGTTACCTGCGTGAGGCACAGTGAGCTTTTGACTGATGAATAACTTTTGAGCAGCAAAGGTCGACACCTTTTCCTTCACTCTGATTTCTTGAATGAGCCATTCGTCTTTAAAAATGGGGCAATCTCGAGAGGAAGCAGCATGGTCACCCATACAGTTGATGCATCGAGGGGATGGAGGTGGACAAGCACCCTCATGGGCATCCTTGCCACACGTAACGCATTTGGCCAGATTGGAACAGGACTGGCTGGTATGATTGAACCACTGACACCGATAGCAACACGTAGGGTTTGGGATGTAAGGGCAAATGGAAATTATCTCATAGCTCGCTTTTATGTTCGATGGAAGATGAACTCTGTCAAATGTCAAGAAGACAGTACGGGTTGGAACCAAATCCTTGTCAACCCTTTTCATGACTCGATGAACAGCCGTTACGCCCTGGTCGGACAGGTAGTTTTGAATTTCCTCGTCTGACAATCCGTCGAGGGAGAGTGTATAAACGACCCCACATAATGAATTTAAAGTGTGGTGCACTTCCATCCGGACACGGAAGGTGTGTAACAGTGAAGCACGCAGCAATTTTTGTGCCTGGAGGGCACTGACTTTTTCTAACAACAAGGTGCCATTTCGTAAACGGGAACAAGACTTTACAGGCCCTGCAATTGCGTCGACACCTTTCTGAATAATGAAAGGGTTGACTGTGGAGAAGTCTTGACTGTCGCCCGACCGAGAAACAACAAGGAACTGTGGCAACAATGGAAGAACTGTCCGTGGCTGAGACTCATTGAACTTACGCTTGTGAGCAGACACAGTATAAATAAGTTTTTGGAAGGATGGGAAGGTATGATGAGTCCCTGCCTTAGCAATATCCAGCAACAACCTTCCTTCTGCTAATTGTGTTGTACTGCAACAGCTTTAATTTAATTTACAGTCATTTACACAAATAAACACCACTTTTGAAGATAGCTGTCTCCATAATGGGCTTTCACAAATTGTTTTTACTTCCACATCAAATATTTAATTCGTACTAAGTGCGCAGTCCTCTGGTTGGTACGACCTGACGTCAGACATAAACATTCGTCCTCAAGATGCTTCATAACAAGACAACAATTTCCACCCTCTTTCTCACTCAGGATGCCCCTGAGCCGAGTGACCACCTCATTAGCAACAAGCTGTCATTTCATGCTTATTGTTCTCTCTTTACGAAGATTGCCAACTTAAGTGTTTTACCCATATTGTGTTTCTAGTTTTAATTACTGTAATTTTATAATGATTATCAATAATATTTCTTACATTATAACACAAATATATTTCTAATGTGGTTTCACGAAAAATTTTTGCTTCCATGTTTTATTTACACTACCAGACATGATCAGAATGAAGAGGGAAATATGCATGCATGCATGTTTGTGCGTGTATCATCACTTGGCCACTGCCTTTGTGGTTGATGCTTTGTTTACCGTGAAGAGAGAAGTTGAGCTACGTGCTGTTAAGAAGAAACAAAATCAATTAATTATTTCAGATTTTTTTACTAGCCAAAATTTAACAACATAAACAGAATGGCAGTAATAGTAATTTATTCATTTTTGCTTGTTGTGTTTCCTATGCCTCCCAGTATTTTACACTTTCCTGCATTTTTCACTTTTTTGGGTCTTTCCGCTGAAAAGTGTAAAAACAGGATCTTACAATAGCTTTCTTCAGTCTTCTTCTAAATATTATTTGTAATAATAATACTTGCATTTTTTAACAATTCTGTTGCAGCAAGTGCGTCAACTGCTTGCGCCTTGGATTGGAGTTGTGTTCGTGGGAATGATAGTGGTCGTCATTAGTTTGATTGCCTATGGTGTCACAGGTGAAGGATCAACAACCCTGTTTGTGTGTACAGGACTTGCTATACAAATCCGTGAGTATACTATCTCACAATATGCTCGTTAATGCCCTGTATGATAATTATATATTTTTAGAGACAATTCAGACAAAAATGAAGTGGTATTGTAAATTAAATATAATGTGCTTTCAATCTCATGTTTGGTTGTGTAGTTTCAGCTATAGTACGTGGGTAGAAGTTAACTATTATTAATCAAAGTTTACTCATTAACTTAGGACTGTTCTGCCATCTTCCATCGGCATGCAGGTATATCAAATCAGATTTCATTATTTTTCTCAATTATGGGATTATAGCTCAGTGTTGCTTTAGGATGTTCTCCATTTGATCATATATAGTAATACTTTGAGTAAGGTGAAAAAGGTGTTATTAGCACCATTGTTTTGGGTTTGTAAACATAAAATGTAGGAAGGGAAAGGAAAGGGAAAAGATGGATTGGAAATTGTGACAGTTAGCCACACAGGGCCTTGTTTACCACTTCTCATGAGCAGTTGCCTTAACCTCTTTGACCATATGGATACTGACGCAGAATGTGTTCGTAGTTGTGAATATGGACTACCATCAGCTGTATAAAGGAATGACAACAATGAAAATTTGTGCCACAATGGGACTCGAATCCAGATTTCCTGCTTATCGCTAATCTGGATTTGATCCCAGACTGGCACAAATTTTCATTGTCATCATTCCATTATAAGCTGATGGTAGTCCATATCTGTAATTGCAAATACATTTCATGTCTTTCATAATGACTGTAGTCACTGAAGTGCTTGCTCTTTCAGACATGCATGCATTGCTGAAGGAACTTTGCATTGGAATTCGGACACTGCAATATCATATGGATACTGTCCCTGACTGACTCAAATTTCCAACTTGTCAAACATTTCAATGTAGATTATTATTACTATTATTGTTGTTGTTGTTGTTGTTTGATAATAAATGGATGTATCTCTAATTAGCATGTAAAATATTACACACACACGCACACTGCTGGAAAAAAAATTGGTACATCCTTTTAAAGCTTTCCAATTCACTCAAGATTTATTGTTGCAACAGTGCATATGGAGTACTTGAAATGATTACGTTTACAGATCAATAGCACAAGCAGTTCTGAGGTACCAGGTATCTACGCATGCTGCAACCCCCTATTAGTAAGTGATGTAGTCTCCACTGACAGCAATGCAAGCACTGATTCTGGCATCCAGTCGATTGTGCAGATGGTGAATACTGTCCTGGAATACGTTATGCCACACCTGCTTGACATGTTCACATAGTTCTGTAAGAGTTGTTGGTTGGCGAGTCGTATGGGTCACATCTCGCACCATCATATCCCTCACTTGCTCAATTGGAGATAGTGCTGGCCAGGGAAGTTGCTGTACTTTGCATAGCACACTGAGCTTCACAGGCAGAGTGGGGGTGAGCACTAGCCCTCTGGAACAACACATCTGCTTCCTGTTGTAAGGACGAGTCTAACAAAATTCTGCACATACCGAACACTGGTTAGTGTCACCTCCAGAAATCCCAATGTTGTAACATTTAAATGCACCACAGACCATAAAGCCTATGGTGGGGCCAGTCTGTCCAGGATGAATGCACTTTATGAGACAGTGATTAACAGGGTCTATGTCATATATACAGACACCACTTGCATGCAGGCAGTGTGCCATTCCATCTTCAAAGTAATCTGCAGATGGCATCAGTCAACCTGTGCACATTGATGCTGTGGTGTGAGTGGAAGACCGGCTAACCGTGTATGTGACCATAGTCCCACTGCTAATAACCAGTTTTCAGGAGTTCATGTTGTCATGTGTAGTCTCACAAGCTCTCTTATCTGTGCTGTGGTAGCTGTATGAACTGCGTCCGTGGCTCGTGGTCTTGCGATAGCGTTCTTGCTTCCCACGCAGGGGGTCCCGGGTTTGATTCCCGGCGGGGTCAGGGATTTTCTCAGCCTCGTGATGACTGGATGTTGTGTGTCTTTCATCATCATTGACTTGCAAGTCGCCGAAGTGGCGTCAGCTAAAAAGGACTTGCAATTCCGGCGGTGGAACACCTCGCATGGGGTCTCCCGGCCAACAATGCCGTATGATCATTTCATTTTTTGTATGATCTGCCACTGCTGTTCTTAAAATATGATGATCCTGGGAGGGGGGGGGGGGCACTCTGTGCTGTGTGGACATCCAGAACCTTGTCTACATTTGTGGGAATGTTCACTAGACCACTGTTACACAACTAATGCAGAAATTCTCCAAAAGGACCATCCTGCCACTCAGGAGGCCACAATTTGACCCCTTTCAAAATCACTTGTTTGGCTGTAGGAACCGTGAGTGCATCTCCATGGCATGGTTGCCTGTGTGCTTCATATGTTTTCACCATGCTGAGCCTTCTGACCTTGAGCATTCCTTATTAATGGGTAGACACGGATGGCGCCCTGGTAATAATCCCGCTATGCTAACTGTTGGCTGACGTTGAAACCATTATCAGCACATATGCCATCCCCCATATATGTCATCATCGAGGCAAGATCAATATCATCTTTCCAGGTGTTCTAATTCTCCCCCCCTTCCCCTCGACCCCTCGGCAGTGTATATTGGTCTAGCCTACTTCAGTAAACTGTCAGAGACTTGAGGGGCTGTTTATTGCTGTGCTTTGATACAATTGACCTTACCAAGGCAAATCATCGCAAATGACTCGCAATATGGAATATTCACGTGACATTTGTTTTTCTGTATCTTGTAAATATCATCCAAGGAAAGCATCTGCACGCATTGATCACTGACTGCGACCACAACACCATATGAGCCCCAATGAATGCCTCCTACAGAATTTATAAAATACAAGCAGGAACATAACCTAGCGTCATTTCAGTATGACACACACACACACACACACACACACACACACACACACACACAGTTTGGTCGTGTGTGTGTGCCAGACTGAGACTCGAACTCGGGACCCTTGTCTTTCGTGGGCAAGTGCTCTACCAACTGAGCGACCCAAGCATGGCTCACGCCCCATCCTCACAGGTTTAGTTCTGCCAGTACCTCGTCTCCTACCTTCCAGACTTTACAGAAGCTCTCCTGCGAACCTTGCAGAACTAGCACTCCTGAAAGAAAGGATATTGCGGAGACATGGCTTAGCCACAGCCTGGGGGATGTTTCCAGAATGAGATTTTTCACTCTGCAGTGGAGTGTGCACTGGTATGAAACTTCCTGGCAGATTAAAACTGTGTGTCGGGTCGAGACTCGAACTCGGGACCTGACGGGGTGTGAGTTGTGCTTGGGTAGCTCAGTTGGTAGAGCACTTGCCCGTGAAAGGCAAAGGTCCCGAGTTCGAGTCTCGGTCCGGCATACAGTTTTAATCTGCCAGGAAGTTTCATATCAGCGTACACTCTGCTGCAGAGTGAAAATCTCATTCTGGAAACATCCCCCAGGCTGTGGCTAAGCCATGTCTTCGCAATATCCTTTCTTTCAGGAGTGCTAGTTCTGCAAGGTTCGCAGCAGAGCTTCTGTAAAGTTTTGAAGGTAGGAGGCGAGTTACTGGCAGCACTAGAGTTGTGAGGAAGGGGTGTGAGTTGTGCTTGGGTAGCTCAGTTGGTAGAGCACTTGCGCGTGAAAGGCAAAGGTCCCGAGTTCGAGTCTCAGTCCGGCATACAGTTTTAATCTGCCAGGAAGTTTCATATCAGCGTACACTCTGCTGCAGAGTGAAAATCTCATTCTGGAAACATCCCCCAGGCTGTGGCTAAGCCATGTCTTCGCAATATCCTTTCTTTCAGGAGTGCTAGTTCTGCAAGGTTCGCAGCAGAGCTTCTGTAAAGTTTTGAAGGTAGGAGGCGAGTTACTGGCAGCACTAGAGTTGTGAGGAAGGGGTGTGAGTTGTGCTTGGGTAGCTCAGTTGGTAGAGCACTTGCCCGTGAAAGGCAAAGGTCCCGAGTTCGAGTCTCAGTCCGGCATACAGTTTTAATCTGCCAGGAAGTTTCATATCAGCGTACACTCTGCTGCAGAGTGAAAATCTCATTCTGGAAACATCCCCCAGGCTGTGGCTAAGCCATGTCTTCGCAATATCCTTTCTTTCAGGAGTGCTAGTTCTGCAAGGTTCGCAGCAGAGCTTCTGTAAAGTTTTGAAGGTAGGAGGCGAGGTACTGGCAGCACTAGAGTTGTGAGGAAGGGGTGTGAGTCGTGCTTGGGTAGCTCAGTTGGTAGAGCACTTGCCCGCGAAAGGAAAAGGTCCCAAGTTCACTCCAGCGCAGAGTGAAAATCTCATTCAGGAAAAATGTTTTTATGGTACCTGGTATGTGTGCATCCCTGAAATGACCTTGGCCATGTTTCCACACAAACTCACTCGGTGGCAGGGCTGTGCTTTGCAAAACACTGTTTGGATTCTTGGTGCATTATTTACGGTGACACAATGAATGCTGACTGTGAGCAAAGAGTGAGCATTAAGTTATGCATTGAGCTCAGGAAATCTTCTAGTGAAATGTGGACAATGATTAAGCAAGAATATGCATGTAAGGCACTTTTAAGAAGTCATGTTTTTGAGTTGTACAAAAAGTTTTGTGAAAGCAGAGATTAAGTGCAAGATGATCCCAGAGCTGGTCGCCCATCTACAACACATATCGATGCAAATGTGGAGCACGCAAGTCCATTATTACAAGAAAACCATCATGTAACCATGTGTATGACATCAGAAGAACTTAATTTGAATTGTAAAGTGTGCCACAACATTTTAAATGAAGATTTAGGGAAATGGAAACTTAATGCATAACTCGACCCTCACATGGTAACAGATGAACAGGAAGGGGAAAGATGAAGAATTTCTGCAGAATTACTGGATAGAGCCAGACATGATCCTACATTTGTGTCGATGATTATTGCTGGGGATGAAAGTTGGTGCTACCAGTATGGCCGTCACACGAAGCATCAAAGTGCTAAATGGCAGAGTCTGGATCACCAACCTCAAAAAAAGGTAAAGTCAAACGATGTCCTTCAAGAACAAAGACAACGTTAATTGTATTCTTTGATAGTAAAGGATTTGTTCACCATGAGTGTTCCTCCAGGTCAAACAGTGAACCAAGCTCTTTACATTGAAGTCTTGAAATGTTTGTGACATGCAATTCAACATCACCGCCCTGACTTATTGCATTTTCAGTACTGTTTCATAGTGCATGACAATGCAAGTTCCCATACTGCTTTATCTGTTACTGAGTATCTGGCCAGACATTCTGTTATTGCCATCTCACATCCGCCATATTCGCCTGACCTCTTGCATTGAGATTTTTTCTTGTTTCCACAAGTGTCAGTGGGACTGGAAGGAAAGCTTCATCAAGATATTTCAGACAACCAAAGGTCTGTGACAAATAAGCTTATAAGCATTGCAGTTGAAAATTTCCGTGCTTACTTCTCAGACCTCCATAAACATTGGCAACTGTGTATAGATCAGGAAGCCTACTTCGATTTTTAAAAAACCTGTCCTGGAACGTTTCTAACAAAGGGAGTGAAACAGACAAGTTGTTGAATTTATTTACAATATATCTTAATAATAAAGTCGTTCTTTCATCATTTCTCAATTGTGGCTATTATGAAGCCTCACATGTGTCAAGAGTGTGTGTGTGTGTGTGTGTGTGTGTGTGTGTGTGTGTGTGTGTGTGTCACATAAGATGTAACACCCTTTTTATTTCATGAATGGTTGCAAGTACAGAGATTAGATTATCAGAAAATGATAGTACACTAAAGAGCATATACTTTCTGATGTTGTAAAATGTCTTACCTCTTATATTGATTGAGGTATGGAAGCAAGTACGATTTCTTAAATATAATGATAAACTTTTTTTAACGGCACCCAAAAGTGCTTGAAAGGTGAGTACTGTGATATAATGCTTGTCAATATTGAGGCTGAAACTCTTTGCAAATGAATCCAAGAAATGTATTAAATTGGAAGTTGTGGCCAGAGTTAGCTATTGTGATGTAAACACTTCCAAACAGAGCTCTCACGCAGGGCTCTGCAATTATATGCTACTAAGATAAAACATTTTCCCATATGAATAGGTACAGTGTCACTTATAATTTTTGTATATGGACCACGACATATGCTAGATTCTGGCATGTCAGATTGGGTTAGGAAAACTCTTTCAAAGGTTGTACTTTTCCAGATTTTGTGGAAACAACTACATACAGTTTCATCAGGCAGTTTTTCATTTAAGTGCTGTCTGTTGCTGCTTGCTTGTCAAAACCAAAACTCAGCTACTGTATTAACATTCTTAAATATGAAAAAAATAATAGTAATACCTGATCTGTCTTTGACTGGAGATGCCTGAATGCTCCTAAAGTAAACCACCCAGTGTTAGATAAACGTGTCTATAAATACTATTTGAATCTGTAATTAGATGGAGTACACTTTAAATAAACTAAACAGTTTATTCAGAATGGCTGACAACATGTCACCCACAAAATAAATACTTTTCTTACTGAAACATAGTTTTACACTTTACTTAAGTACATGCTCAAATTGTTTACCATCAACTGCAAGACATATGTGCAATTGCTATTTGAGAGATAGATGAATAGATGAAGGCCTTTGGATGATATGCCGTTTGCACACTATGGTAATTCAGTGGTGCATATCTTCTGGCATAGTTTGGACCTTCATCATAGACTTCATCTTTCAGTGCTCCCCATAGAAAGTAATCAAGAGGAGTCAAATCAAGAGACCTGGCCAGCCATTGTACTGCAGCATCCCATTGCATTCAGTGGTCACAAAACTTATATTCAATATTTGCATTGCAACTCAGAGTCACTAATCCACTGGTACATCTTCTACATTGAAGCTCCAAAAAAACTGGTATAGGGATGCGTATTCAAATACAGAGTTATGTAAACAGGCAGAATATGGTGCTGTGGTCGGCAACACCTATATAAAACAACATATGTGTGGCACAGTTGTTAGATCAGTTACTGCTGTTACAATGGTAGGTTATCAAGATTTAAGTGAGTTTGAATGTGGTGTTATAGTTGGCACATGAGCAATGGTACACAGCATCTCTGAGGTAGCAATGAAGTGGGGATTTTTCTGTACGACCATTTCACGAGTGTACGGTGAATATCAGGAATCCAGTAAAACATCAAATCTCCAACATCGCTGCAGCTGGAAAAAGATCATGCAAGAACCGTCTGCAAATTGCTGCAGATTTCAATGCTGGATCATCAGTAAGTCCCAGCCTATGAACCATTCAACGAAACATCACCAATATGGGCTTTTGGAGCTGAAGGCACACTCGTGTACCCTTGATGACTGCACGACACAAAGCTTTACTCCTCACCTGAGGCCTTCAACATCAAAATTGGACTGTTGATGACTGGAAACATGTTGCCTGGTCAAAAGAGGCTCATTTCAGATTGTATTGAGTGGATGGATGTGTATGGGTATGGAGACAACCTCCTGAATCCATGGACCCTGCATGTCAGCAGGGGACTGTTCAAGCTGGTGGAGGCACTGTAAACTTGTGGGCGTGTGCAGTTGGAGTGATGTGCTACCCCTGATGTGTCTAGATAAGACTCTGACAGGTGACGTGTGTAAGCATCCTGCCTTATCACCTGCATCCATTCATGCCCACTGTGCATTCTGACAGACTTGGACAATTCCAGCAGGACAATGCAACACCCCACAGGTACAGAATTGTTACAGAGTGGCTCCAGGAACACTCCTCTGAGTTTAAACACTGTCACTGTTCACTAAATGAAAGGGGTGTTACGTCTTACATGACTCATCTTTCATATGTATATAAGTGCAACATTCAAGCTGGAGAAACGTATTTTTCTCAATCCATGACATTTTTGTCCATAATACTGTCAAATATATAGCCAAGGTTTATTTGTCAAAAGTGCCTATACAGTTGTGACATATTACTTCATTCCACATACAGCTCACAATGGTAAAATCCAGAAAATTCGATTAATCCGTAGGTTTACCAACAATCACTGCTCAGGTACATTGCAGAGCTTTTTTTAAATGTGTGGAGTAATTGTATCTAACGAGTGTATGTGAAAATTCATGATACAATCTTCCAACACTATTTGCGATTCATCAGTCAACTTACCGGGGTCAGATCCTGGAAAATTTACCAATTGAACCAAGATTGTGCAGCATGTTACTTTGTGATGTTGCATTTGCAAATATGGCTGGCAGCAGCCTCACCTTCCCAGAGGTTTTTGCTACTGGTATGGATAATCATCATCAACAAAAAAAGTATTTTGCTGTTGGTAGGCATTCTGATCATACTGCCATGCTAAATGCATTGCAAGCAAGGGGAGATGTGTGGACAAATGGTGGGTTATATAGGGGTATGCTTCTTTAAACTGCCAGCAGAATACTTTGTTTGTTAGTCAGTAATTCCTGTGTGAGATTGTAATCATCAAAAATGTGCAGGATAGTTCTTCTTTTTCAGTATATTTTTCTGTTTCTTGTGCAAGGATGCAATATACATGTCTAGCTGTGTTACAAGCATCACTTTAATACATTATACGTCTCTAAGTTTCCTTCCTCAGTTGTGATTGTTGCTGCATTAGTGGTGGTATGTATAATGTTGAAAGGAAACGCCCAGAGAGTACATTGCAGCGATATACAAGGGTAATCCCAAAAGTAAGGTCTCCCATATTTTGTAAGTACATAGACCTGTTTATTTCTACAATGGTTTACATCAGTTTACAGCTTGAACATTTAGCTATTTTTCGACATAATCATCATTTCTGTCGATGCATTTTTGTAGATGCTGTGGCAGTTTTTGTATGTCTGTGTCATCGCTGAGACCACAATTAATGCTGACAGGTGCCACGAGACTGAAAAAACTCAAATGGGCAATTCAGAACCGGAGAAGAGGAATGTTGAGCAAGGGCGTACACATTCTCCATGACAATGCTCGCCCGCACATCACTTGGCAAATGTTGCTCTCCTGCAACAGTTTCAGTGGAACATAATCACCCAGCCACCCTATAGTCCTGACTTGGCACCCAGTTACTATCACCTGTTCCCTAGGTTAAAAGAACATTTGGCCAGAAAGCGATTCAGCTCCGACAATGAGGTGAAAGAAGAGGTTCATAACTTTCTGAACAGCATGGCAGCGAGCTGGAATGACATGGGCATACAAAAACTGCCACAGCATCTACAAAATTGCTTTAACAGAAATGGTGGTTATGTCGAAAAATAGCTAAATATTCAAGCTGTAAACTGAAGTAAACCATTGTAGAAATAAACAGGTCTATGTACTTATAAGAAAATAGGAGACCTTTCTTTTGGGATTACCCTTGTATATTACTTCCTCACACAAGTCTAGCAAAATGCCTAAAATGAGAAATTACAGATATTTACTGACATCTATTCTTTTCAAGTGAATGGAGCTTGATAAGTGTTAATGTATTCTTTGCAATACGATATGTTGGTGCACGGGTGTTAAACACCTTATTACTCAGTATAGTTCTCATATATATAAGGTAGGATCATCACAAAAAAGTGTTGTAGTTTTGAATGTCCTTAAAATTCCTAAAAATTTATGTAGATCGAACAGACAACTTAATACGATGAGTTTGTGAAGGATCCATGTGGGGGTAGTATATACTCTAGTTGAACTCTGTTATGATGCATATTCTATGCTAAGAAAAGTATGATGAAATTTATAGGCTTCTTTGATCATTGCTCTGGAGAGCTACAAATCTACATCTACCTATATTCTTGCCCTTAATGAAACTATTATGATCAAGATTTATGGCAGATTTCATGTTCCTGTGTTTGAAAATGCAGTTACATTATTGTTGTCAGCAATCATATTTCTGTAATTGTTACATCACAGTTTTTTAAGATGCAAGATGACTTGATTGTAGCAAAGGAAAAGCACAAGGAATGTGAAGATGAGTATGGTTACATATCAAGACATTTCACCGGTTGTTACAAATTTTGTACCTGATACAAAAACATAACAGTCACCTCATCTTATCAGTTACATGAGATAGGCCAACAGGAAGATATTTTAACCAGTAAAGTTCGTAATTTTAACACAGACTGGACATTCAGCATTGATGATGGTTTTTATCAATTGAGGAGGGCTGGAAACTTTCCCTAGCAACACCAACTGTTAATCTGTGGCTTTCTGTAACTCCCTGTACCATATGACACAGCTTTTATGTGCACCAGAACATGCAGCTTAAAAGTAGTGAAACCTGTTGTGTGGGTATCTAATTGACTTAAATAAATACAACTACAGTGGACTATTAGACTTTTCATTCAGTTTTATATTTTTAAACATTCAACACCTGCATTTAAAAACCTATTGTGCTTCATGAACCGTTAGTCAGTTGTGTATAATTATTTTAGTTGTGGCTGCCCCAGTTTTCAAATTATATGTGTCTGGATACGCCATTAGCTTGGTGAACAGTTGCTCAAAACATGCACTGTGCCACTGTCACAGCCTGATGCAGGCAGTATCACGCTGTGTGTGAAATTCACCTGAGCTTTCATAGAATAGTAATGACACTTGATAGTAATCAAAGGCACAGTTATAGCTGTGGATTATGATAGCATTATTGGGTCCACCTGCATCCTTTCATGCTACGGCATCTTCCAGCAGGGTAACTTCCCATGTCAAAAGGCTGAAACCATGCTACAGTGGTTTGAGGTGCACATTAGTGAGCTGATGTTGATATCTTGGTCACCAAATTTGACACCTCTGCTGTTTGGTGAATTATGTTGTCTACTAAATATCCCTTCACTGCTTTTCTGGGTTATGTTTACTATTGTGAATGAGGTTTCTTCCATTATGAAATTACATAACTCAATTCAGTTTAAACTTTATTTTTTTAACATCAGTCAACGCTTCATCATGCAGTGGGAACTACAAGTAGGAATATCAACTACATAAGGAAAAGGATACATTGCTACTCACCATAGAGATGACACATTGATTTACAGACAGGCACAACAAAAAACTGTTACACATTTAGTTTTTGGCCAAAGCCTACTTCAGAAAAGAAGACACACAGACACACACACATATTCATCATACAAGCAAGCAAGCACTCCTCATGCACACGTGACCACTGTCTATGACAGCTTGGATCGAAATGCCAATTCTTTTCCTTATATTGTTATTCTTCATCACACAAACATTTCAAAATATATATTCATAGCTAATACTGTGTGACAGTAAATCAAAAATGAAAATCATTTTTTTTTTATGATCCTTCCCATGGCTCACTGCAGTCATACACAAATTACTCTCGGCTTGCCAAGTCTGCTACTAATAACTGTCGGTGTCAGTGATTACTTTACATCCAAAACATGCAAAGGTACATATCTCCACCAAAATCAAAACTTTGATACTAAATTAATTGAGAAATGAAATTTAACATGAAATTAAGATTCAAAAAATTAAGCATAGAACTTCATTGATTATTAATTAATTGTTACAGTGGTATAAGTAATTTCTGTGTGTGGATGACATCCTAATAGCTATTCTAATATCAGATATCATCATTGTGTTTTTAACTGAATAATTATACACTAATTGCACAAATATCCCATGTAGAAGTGTGAACCATTGCTTTAGCTACCATTAAAACTTTACAAGAAGGATCTATCACAGAGTGAAGCAAAATACTTATGACAAAGGCAATCTTATCACTTGTACATATTGCATCAACACAAACATCAGTTTTATATCTCAAAAATCTGGGTGCGTTGTATCAATATTGTGAAAAGGAAAGTTGCTACTCACCATATAGCGGAGATGCTAAGTCACAGATAGGCACAACAAAAAGATTGTCACTTTGTTGTGGCTATTGCTGACTCGGTATCTCCACTACATGGTGAGTAGCAACTTTCCTTTTCACAGTACTGTTACATTCCATCGTGGATTTTCCATTGTTTGATGCTTTGCTGCTTTGTTTTATCACAGATTTACTTAAAGGAAAAGAAAATACTTATGCATGTTTGTAAAACAAGATAAGTTACATAAAAATAATAAAAAGTATGCACACAACCTATATGTTATCAGTGAAGCACTTGTTTTAAACAAAAGTAGCAAAAGAGGGCAAACACACTGTTTATGTGCAGTCTTCTGTAGTGTAGTTTCACGTAAATAATAACTTACTCATTAAAAGTGCAAAGATGACAAACCTTTTAATCATTAAATTGAATGTGAGATAAGATACACAAATACTTACACATATTATATTATTATTATTATTTTATTGCGAGTTCTGTAGATCCTGATAGCAATGGAGTTGCAAGGATATGGAACGAGTCAGTATTTTTACAGTGTTAACAACACAGCAGCACACAATGTGGTTGATTCATGACAAGACTCATAGTAACAACATGGTACATTAGAAGAAATAAAAACATATTACATACATCAGAATTAACACTTATGTGTACACTTTAAGATTAACAATATCAAAGTATTTGAGGAACAATACCACAGTACAGCAACAAGTAGTTTACATTTATGCTTACATTGCATGGCTAACTCGGTTGTATAATAAAAACATGCTCCTATGCCCAAAAAAATCATTAATTGAATAGAATGACTTTTGTATTAAGTATTCCTTCAGTTTTCTCTTGAACTTTGGTGTTTCAGGAGCAAGACTTTTGATGACACTGGCTAGAGCATTACAAATTTTGATACCTGTATAATTTACTCCTTTCTGTACAAGGGTGAAGTTTGATTGGTTATTATGAAAGTCCTCTTTTGACCTTGTGTTGTGACCACAGTATTCACTATTGGTGAAGAGAGAGTAGTTTTTATTAATGAACATACAAGGGAGTATATGTACTGAGATGTCATTGTAAATATCTGTAGTTTCCAAAACAGATTCCTTCAGGAGTGCCTTGGTTGCTCACCACTCATGATACGTATTGCTCTCTTCTGAGCAAGAAAAACTTTTTTTGCCAAGGGCTGGTTGTCCCAAAAGATGATTCCGTAAGACAAAAATGCATCGAAATATCCAAAGTAAGCAGCTCTTATGGCCTCCTTATGTGTACTGAAATATCATTGTAAATACCTAGAGTTTCCAAAACAGATACCTGCATGGGTGCCTTGGTTGCTCACCACTCATGATATGTATAGCTCTCTTCTGAGCAATAAAAACTTTTTTTGCCAAGGTCTGGTTGTCCCAAAAGATGATTCTGTAGGACAAAAATGCATGGAAATATCCGAAGTAAGCAGCTCATATGGCCTCCTTATGTGTGGTTGATGCAATTATGCGTAAGACAAATGTTGCAGAAACCAGCCTTTTTTTATAGATCTAGGATATGGTTGGACCAATTTAGTTTGCAGTCTATGTACACATCCAGGAACTTAGCCGAGTCGACTTGCTTTATTTTTTGTCCATTACATTCTATATTTATATCCCCTGGTTCTTTATGTGCCACATGAAACTGTACATGATGAGGTTTTTTTATATTCAGAGAGAGTCCATTAGAGTTAAATCATTTCAGAATGTCATCAAGTGCATTGTTCGCGTGTGTTTCCCGGTTGTTCCCTGTTGCTTGATCAACTAGAAGAGAAGTATCATCAGCGAATAGGGTGAACTTGGTCGCTGACATGGTGCTGTGTGGGGTGTAATTTATAAATATAAGAAACAGTGAAGGTCTCAGTACCGAGCCTTGAGGCACTCCAGTGTTAACTGTGCCCCACTTGGACAGAGCTGGGATCCCGTTATTGTCAGTAATTATTATCCTTTGTTTCCTATCTGTAAGGTAGGATGTAATCCCTGTCCCCATTATTCCACTTAACCCATAATAGTCTGCTTTATTTAGCAGAATTTCGTGGTTGATACAGTCAAAAGCTTTGGATAGGTCACATAGGGTTCCAACTGGTGCCAATTTTCTGTTAAGAGATTCAAGAATTTGATCGGTGAAAGAGAAAATAGCATCATCAATTGATAGACCTTGCTGGAAACCAAACTGTCGTTGACTGAGAGTGTTGTGGCTGTTCAGATGATTAACAATTCTATGGAACCAGTTTCTCAAGGACCTTTGAAAAACATGTTAGCAAGGATATTGGTCAGTAGTTTGTTGCATCAGTTTCCCTGTTATACGGAAAAAGTCATCTACTCTGAAAAATAAATGAAATCCATGAAATGTCATAACCTAATTACTAGTGCTCGATATTTGTAGGAATGTGACAAGAAAGATAAACTCGATTAAAGTAATTGAATATAAAGTTGGGCTGAATGGAATTACAATGTTTAGTTAAATTTTTAAAATGTTATAAATTTAAGTACTGAATCAATGAAAATTAACAGTTGCCACATCACTACGTGAGCAAAATTCCTGTCTTTTCAAACTGAGAAAATTACATCACAATGCTTGGTTTTGTTGCAAGGTGAAAGCAGCACAAAATCTGCACATACTGTTCTGACGTAATTTCAAATGGATATGTCACAGTCAACAAATACCTATCAGTTAAGTGGCAACTGATGGAAATCAATCAGTAAGAATCAAAGACAAACAAAATGTCATTAGTAGTAAACAGTTATGTAAATGCAAAAATCTTGTGACATCACTCACTGTAATGCTTACTGTCTTTAATGTTACTCAAAAAGTTATTTATCTTTATTTTTTACTGAATGCTGCCTTTTAGCTTGAAAATTATTGTAATGATATAGCATCAATTTCCTGTGAGTTACAGTTATGTAATTTGCAATGTCAAAATTTCAGTTGTAAAAGAATGGCACATTTCATGATTTGATTTTATTGGTTTCATGCAACTCCAACTATTATTACTACTCATTAACAATTACTGCTAATTACTTTGTGCAATTACTACTGTCATTTGCTCAAGATATTAACTAATATTTCTGACTGACTGCAGTTGCATAAAATTGAAAACTAATTTATCCATGAAAAATTATCAAAAAATATCTTATGCTGAATCTTGCTCTGTTAAGTACTGTCTTTCAAATTACTATTTTCAAGAGTTGAGCACTTCTGTTAATTGCAGTCTTGAAAATTATTGAAATTTTAATTACTATTATTTCTTTCATAAAACACTGCAATAGTTTCTCAATCATCAGGACTGTCTCAGATCATCAATAATGGATAGGGTGGATTCTTCTTAGGTATTTTTCCTTGGGTGAAATTGAAGGTCAACACATTAGTATAACTCGGCATCATTCGCGCAAAAATGAACTACGAAACTGGCTAGCTGTATAAAAGTCTGACCAAATATTTAGTTGGATCTTACATCACTTTGAGATGTTGTTGGTGCAATGTAAGGCGTTGTTCGTTGGCATGTGTGGCACAGGCTTGTTTTCTTGTAGCTCCATAACAAATTAAACTGGCCCCACAGTACTCTTCATGTTGATTTGCATCCTCTTGTAATTTTACTGTGCCCCTTTAAGGTCATATACTTTGCCTGTCAACAATAAAATTGTTTGCTGAGCCATTATATACTTTAGCACCACTGCATTATGACCATTTCTCAACAAAAGAGACGCTGTGTGACTCGACTTGTCTGTCTCTCTCTCAACACTCTCCTACATTCTACTTTGCATTCCACCGAATTGCTGGTATGCTTGCACACCCAGTGATAATGCAACTACTTTTTCACTATACACTTTGACAATATCTTATCACCCTGTCTGAGCCAGCAAGTCTACTTACACTAGCTTACAACAAACATTTACTTACCTTTACAATGAGGAAACATTTCACATCTTCATACGAACATTAGTACACTTATTTATAATGTCTGATTCATCGAAAAATACATCAAAAAGTAACACTGCAAGGAAAAATTTTGGTAGGCCACAGAGTTGTGTTATAGCATGTCTTTGCATAGCATGTTGACTACTCCAGGTGTGGTTTGGATGGCCTAGCTGGTGTTGCCACTTCACCTGAAATTTTGATTTCTAACAGTTGGCTTCTTATCTCAGAAATACTCAGTTTATGAATTTCTATCATTTGGTAAAATTTTGACTCAAAATATTTTGAGCACAGTATGTTTGAGAAGTCAAAATTATTCCATTTATAGCAAATATTCTCTAATGACTCAAGTATCATCATAGATATGAAACGGCATTATCCTTCCTTTGAAAAATAATGAATTGCACATTTCAGGTAGTAAAGCTCTTTTGGGAATGGGAAACCCCCCCCCCCCCCACACACACACACACACACACAGAGAGAGAGAGAGAGAGAGAGAGAGAGAGAGAATTTAATTACTATGTAAGATGTGCAGGAAGATTTTTTTTTTTTTTTTTAATTATGTTTGCCGTTTTGTGAAAGTTGCAATTTTCTACATATCAGTAAATGCTATACACTTTGTTTACAAATTCTACTTCACCCTTCTTCAAAGGAGAAAGGAACTTGAGCACTAACAGAACTATGTTTGCTAAATACTTTGTAATTTAGCTTTGAAAACTGCCAAAGAAGTATAGTTGCACACATAAGATTTTAAAATTAGTTTCAGATTTTTTACATTGACAATAGATACTTCATTTTTCACATTTTGTTCTTCTGACTCACACCAACAAACTGACCAATACATCATTTTAAATACTATTGTTATTATTATTATTATTATTTTTATGCAGAGGATATATTTCCCAATTTCTTGCTTTATTTATCAGTGATGCTGCTATGGTGTTATTATGATGTAGCTATGTGACATGTGTATGTAAACTCGACAAAAGGCAACAGTTGGCTGCGTGATCTTGAAGGAAAATGGCAATCAGCATGAACCCTCACCAACTGATACTGTGGCAACTGACCTACATGTGAATATGTCAGTCATGTGCAGCATATTTCTATTCTAACCCAGCATCTCTCTGCATGCCTTTAAACAAGCATCAGTATTTTCATTTGATGTCAGTGTTCTGTTGCCTGTTTCTCAGTAGTTTAGAAAGATACACATTTGATTAGTGTGCCTTTGTGGACATTTTAAATATTAATATCCTTCATAGAGGCCAGAGTGTTTTTCAGTTACTTGCCTGCCTTTATCAGCTACTGATGTTCAATATCAGCTTGTTACAGTGCTAGTGCTGTAACCACTGTAAATCTACGAGGATTATTGAATTAGTAGGCCTGATTTTGGAGTCATAGTTTTTAATAAACTTAAATGTTTTCTTTGACCCCCCCCCCACCCAATCTGTGCACTTCTAACTGAAGTGATAAGTGGAAGAAAGTGCTAAGCCTCAGTTTAATGAAAATTAGGCTGATCATGCTATCTGTTTTGGTTTCAACTGCACTACATGCTGGCAACCAGTAGTTTTTATTTGAAGTACTAGAAAGCATTTGTTGGCCATACCTTTTTTGCATTGCCATATTTATGTTCTTTTCTTTGGATGAAAACAGTGCCACCCCACAATATGAATATGGCAGTGACATCAAAATCTTATAACCGAGTACAGTGGACATATAGATGCTGGACAAGGGTGTTATTGACTACAGTGTTCAATTTATTACTCATTTCACAACTGATATCTGACAGTGATACATATCCTGATTGTGCACCAGGGAATACATCTGATGTGAAGATACCACAAGTTTAGCTTACAGCATTATATTGGCACCAGTCTAATCTCTTAAAGTTTTAGACACTGCATTTGTTAAATTTTTGAGGAATTCTTTAGTGTTGAAAACACAAATGCAATGAATATTTACCTATAAATGCTTGTAAGGTTGTTTCAGTCACTGTTTCACTTTACATTGCAACAACAGGAAATAAAGCAGGAAATAAAACTCTGATGATGGCCAAGCCATTAACTTCAAACATGATGTTTGCCTTAAATGAGAATACATGATTCCTGTGCCAATGAAACATCAAGTGGATGCAGACTTTTTAAATGTTTCATTACAAAAAAGAAGTAGAGCCAATTCCTACTATCTTGGAGTTAGGAAAAGAATATGATAGACCTAATCTAGGGCTGCCATACATCCGGATTTCCCCAGATTTTTCCTAGTTTTGAGGAAATCCAAAGGTGTCCTGGGGGGAGGGGGGGTATCCATTGCGTATAAAGCTCTCAGAAGTATGAACTGCTGACACACAGTCAAAAAATGCCACAGTATTTCACCTACTCAAACATAAATGAGGGCTGGTGCATAGGTAGTTATTGCCCGTTGTTTATTAAAAAAGACAGCGTCAAGAACAGTTAGACACTCTCCTGTACATACATTTTCCACACTTCTTTATTGGCCCATTTTTCATGGACAGACTGTATATGTCCAGAAAAATAATCCAATTTGATCCAAATGTCCAAAATTTCAAAGTCTTTGTCCAGGGTTGACAGTTTAAATGACGGGTGTTGGCCTAACTCTATCCTATTAAGAAAAAAAAAATAAGAGTTTTAAAACAGTTACCACATGTAAATTATTCTTATTTTGAAAGGCTGCAAGTGAATAAAGAAGAAAATGAAGATTCAAAATTGCTTTATTAGTTTCGTGACTATGCTTAAAAAAAAAAAAAAAAAAATTTCTGCCTTGAGTGTTTTATGAATATCGAAGTATAGTTTATTTGTGGGACAAGTTTTCACTGACCAGTATTCTGTTTTCTGATGCAAAAGAATATGATCACAAAAGTTTGAAACCACTTTATGCATTAACTTATTATACAGAAAATCAAACTTTGTGACTTTGTCACTATTTTAAGGCTCTTAGCAGTATTACTAAGAATGTTTTTACCCATTTAAGAGATTACATATGTAACCAAATAGTGTAACAATTTGTAGAAAAAAATTACAAATAGATCCACCTTGATTTACAATTTAGTGATTTAACCAAACATATAACATACAAAAACTCAAAACTATGCTCTCATGAGTTAGCACATTTTTCCACCGACTCCTTTGGTTGCAACATTTAGTTCTGTATAATTGTGTAGAATACATTTAGCAATTTTTCTTAAAAGTATATAAAAATTTACAGGTTTCTGTCAGTGGATGGTCGTGTTCAGCTACTACCGTCAACTTGTTGAGGCCAGCAATGCTCCGTGCTCAGCCACTACAGTGATAACCCCTGAAGCTACATGTGTTACATCAGCCAATTTTGGTTATCCAGAACCTTTGCTCAAGCCCTCAGAAGTATGAACTGCTGACACTCAGTCAAAAAATGCCACAGGGTTTCACCTACTCAAACATATCTACATTTTGTTATACAGCAATTTTACTATGTTCCATTTATTGCCAATGAAAAATAAATTCATTTATTATTTCTCCTTGTTTAGGCTTACAACACTTTCAAATTAACTTTGTATTTTTGTTTTTGAAACCATAAATTTTTGGTAATATGTTGTTAGATAAAGCATTATGTTTAGAATAGCTTATGATTTGAAATTAATTAAAACTGATCTCTTAGTTCAAAATAATGTATTAACGTAAACAGGTGGTGAAGAGCCCTCTTATGTCATTAATAAATGTATTGTAAAATACCTATTTAAGAAAGGATTTTTGTCTTTTCTCAGCATTGCATTATTTTCCTTTTAGTGTTAGCAAAAGCGTGATATTACATCTCATACACGTATGAAGACACATCAGTTTTCACTTCATAGAAGTTCTGAGTTCCAGACAAACACATGGAAAGTACAATAAATTTCTTAGTTTTTAAAACCCTTCTTCTGAACTCTTGGTTATGTTGAATTGCTGTATAAAAGGCATTTTGGCATGAAACCTCAATGGTAACATGGACATTTCTTATATCATACCCCACACTCGATTCTCAGATACGAAAACAATTTAAGCAGTTGACAGAAATCAGTGACAAGGAATCCTAAATAGAATCTAGCCAAAGCTGTAATGCAGGGTATCTATATTGCTTCTGCACACTTACAAATGAGGCATCCTGAAGCAAACCACAGTAAATACACTTTTTCCCAAAAATATGTTGTTGCCACCATTTTATTTCCTATGATGCTCACTTACACTCTTAAGACAAGAGAAAAACAGTTTGTGTCAACCCTAAAATGTATCTGCAAAATAGCCTACAGGTGCACAAGTTGGTGTGTCCAGTTCTCTTTGCAAAGCAAAACTAAGTGAATCGATTGTGTGATAGAACTTGGTTTATCCTTAACAAGTTTCATTATCTAAGTAGGTTTGAAGATGTAAAACTTGCTTTGTAAACATTATGTATTTTCTCTGAATAATGTTACTTTCTCAGCCTGTTACTTCATGAATATTAGTTTTGTGCCTCTATGTGGCAGTTTTGTCAGGTTTCCCGTGTTGCATGATACCATGAAATGTAAAACAGCAGCCCATTGTTACATAGCCATATTGGTGCGTTTATCGTGGCTTGCAACAAATAATGTGAGTGTATGGAGAATGTTTATGGTGTTTTTGGTTGGACAAAATGTCAAGAATGCTTTATCTTTTCCTCCATAATCATAAATGTTAATGATGGAATATGTGTACAATCACTTTCAAAAGGCAAAGGCTGTAACAGATCAGCAAATCCTTCTGACTGGATAAGGAATGGAACAAAATGATTAAGGTAAGATTTGCTCATCAACGCCTGTATTTTGTGCCATTTCACAGCATGGAAATAATAAGAACTTCATTATTAGTATATATGAAAACAGTAATTTACACTGTGATGAGGTTCTTCAGGAGTAGGTCAGCCTGGCCGGCTTGTGTATGCTTGGGCACGGACGTCAGACGGAACAGTTACTGTCTTCTTCTTGCACTTTTGAGGGTGCGTCTTGGGTTCACTGTACTTTTCATGGATGCCTTGGGGAAGGTTCAGTGGTGTGCCATGTGTCCCACTCTTTGGCAGCAGTAGCACCAGTGTGAGACCTTCTTGCTCCATAGACATTCTCTTCACTGAAAAGAGCTTCTTGTTCTCCTGGTTATTGTTGACAATCACCAGGAGTGAACTTAACTCTCTCTGCATATGGACGGATTTGTTGCACATCATTGTATGTACACCAAATCTGATATCCTCCAGGACTTTTTTTTTAGGTGGCACTGCAGGTTTGTAGTCCCTCTTGAACTCCATGATGATGGGTGGAAGCTGATGGTGTGACCGCCCAACAGGGAGTGCCAGATGGGAACTGGCCACATCTGCGGGTTGGTTTTCGGCCATTTCTGCAGCCTGCCTCTTTTCCACCACCAGTGTTTGATACTGGAATGATGGTGGCCACTTCTGTGGCCAGAATTTTTGATCGAGTTCAAAATTTTCTCAGGCCTAAAGTCACAATTACGTCACAGAGTGTGTACACTGGACGTTCAAGGATCATGGAACAGTTTTCCAGATAGGCTAAGATGTCGCCAAACAGTGTTGAAAGGATGCAGTTGCTGATGTCATTAAGCCACTTGATCGGTGGCACTCCAGACTTGCCCCTGTAAAGTGGATTGTGATCACCAGGAGTAGAAATGGATCACATTAGTAAAAGGTGAAGTGGCCTGCAAAATGGACGCTGATGAAGGGAGAGGGATATGCAGATCAAGCAAAGCCTACTTGTCCAGGGAACAAATTGATGCCCAAACTGGAAGAGACTTAAAGGGAGCAAAAGTGAGGGACATTTATTTCCTTCTCAAAAAGCATTTCCAGGAGACTTGGGAAGAAACCAAAAATCTTGCTTTCTACAGGAATATAATCAATTGACAAAAAGCTGTGAACAATGCAGAGGAGAGCTTAGACTTTGAAATTCATCCAGAGGATAATGATGTGCCAGTGTAATTTAGGCAGCCCAGGATAGGACTTTTAAGCTTGCGACGCATTAACTACTTCAAACTTTTGTTTAATGTCACATGCTTTGTAGTAACAGTAAAATGTATTCAGTAAATTGTTTTCTTTTCTCCTCTGTGTCACTATTAAGGTGAATTTTTATGTTATGTTACAATAATGGTAAACTGCCGTGGAAAGCCCCTGTTTAGGATATTGTTCAAAGACTTAATGCTGCCATTTTTACTATTAGAGCAATAGCTGAAGTAAGTGATAGTTCGATGCAAAAAGTAGTCTGATTTGCTTATTTTCATTCACTTATGGCGTATGGTATTGTATTTTGGGGTAAGTCTTCCCATTATCAAAGGGAATTTTTTGCTCAGAAACAGGTGGTTCGGGCAATGACCCTTGTTCATTAGCCTTGGTATTCTGACATTGGCACATATTCCTGATGAAGCAACCATTGGTTGCAAAAGCTTGAATTTTGTGTGTATGTTTGTGTTTGTTTGTGTATCTATCAACATGCCAGCGCTTTCGTTTGGTAAGTCACATCATCTTTGTTTTTAGATATATTTTTCCCACGTGGAATGTTTCCTTCTATTATATTCATATCATTAATTTGAACCCAACAATTACGTTTGTTATTGTCACCGTTGCATATCGAAATCTTTTCAGTCATCTTACTTTCTCTTTCTGTTTTTGCAAGTAGTTTCACTTTGTATTCACCTTCTCCTTTTCACCATAATCTACCATACAATTTTATCCCGCCTATATATACTCAATAATACGTAACCCACTTCCAAACCATAGCCAAACCTTCCCTCTTTCCTGATGAAGCAACCGTTGGTTGCGAAAGCTTGAATTTTGTGTGTATATATATATATATATATATATATATATATATATATATATATATATATATATATATATATAAAAACAAAGATTACCAAACGAAAGTGCTGGCATGTTGATAGATGCACAAACAAACACAAACATACACACAAAATTCAAGCTTTCGCAACAACGGTTGCTTCATCAGGAAAGAGGGAAGGTTTGGCTATGGTTTGGAAGTGGGTTACGTATTATTGAGTATATATAGGCGGGATAAAATTGTATGGTAGATTACGGTAAAAAGGAGAAGGTGAATACAAAGTCAAACTACTTGCAAAAACAGAAAGTAAGATGACAGAAAAGATTTCGATATGCAACAGTGACAATAACAAATGTAATTGTTGGGTTCAAATTAATGATATGAATATAATAGAAGGAAACATTCCACGTGGGAAAATATATATATATATATATATATATATATATATATATATATATATATTCTTTACTGTTATTTCTTGATAACAATGTCATCTCAATCACAAGAATTAGCAGTTTTCACTCAGTTAATACTAGGCAGAAATACAATCTGCATTTGGATCGCACCTCCTTGACTCTTATGCAGGAAGGCCTGCAGTATTCTGCTGCATCCATTTTGAATAAGCTCCAAGAGTTCAAAAATCTTATCAGTAATTCATGTGCTTTCAAATCTAAACTGAAGAGTTTCCTTGTGGGTAACTCCTCCTATTCTGTCAAGGAGTTCCTTGAAGAATTAGTGATTCCTGTGTTATATTGTTGATTGCATTTACATAAATGTATAGCTTGATGTCCCTTTAGGATTCATTTCATTTTATTTGTTATTACTTTTGTGTTGTAATTTCATGTACTGACACAGTCTGTGACCATGGAGGTTTGCTCCTCAATTTGTTCCTAAGGAACCAGACATATAAAATTTAAAACATAAACGAATACATTAGTTTATAACTAGTATTAGATAAGTTGAATATTTTAGTGATTGTCAGAAACATAGCCCTTGGGTAAAATAAAATCTATGATGAAAAGGAATGTCAAATGCCTGCCATATGAAGGAAGTAAGAACTTTTGTCTTTCCTGAATAAAATGTTCTGATGTACTCACTGCAGTTTGCTTCTGGATGCCTCAGATGTGATATAAGATGACAAAAGCCACCTAATTTCACTTAATGAAACTGAAAGAGTGTTTGGCTTTTTACCTTACATACATTTCCATGGCGAGTAAGATTTGAACTCCTGAACCACTCTGTCATGTAATCAGACACAGAAATGTTTGCAAAATAGGCTTATTTTGTGACTTTTGATGACTGTTTTTTTGCTTCATGATCAGTTTTGGGCAAAGTTGCCCACTTTCAGATCATTTCTTGTAGTTATAGAATAATCAGTCATAACAAAACTATCAGTCTCACTGTCACTTTTTGAATAGGTCACTCAAAACTTAGATTTAAAGGTCTCTTGAGGTGCAAAGAGTAAGTGAGGCAGGAACAAAGGAAACGGTATTCATTGCACTACTTTCAATGAAGGGATGACCAACACATAGCTGACTGATTACATGACTGGACAAAGACAAATTGTCTGCCATAGGGGTACTAAGAATCCATTTTTTGACCATATAGTATAGAATTGCTCATGAGATGTGAGCACTGTACATGTTAGGATGGTAACAGGTGGGGAACCGAGGTGCTTTTTCTACATGTAAAATTTCAGAGGGGAAAATGGGTTTTATTCCAAAGAACTACCACTAACGGATACAATCTTCATGAAAACTGGGTACGACTCCAGAGTGAACCGCATATTGTATGGAACGAGCATTTTGCCCTCGATAGGAAGGACTTTACAGAGGGTGAGGAAGCTGACAGGCAAGAGAGTGACCTGATGTTGTGGCCAGTACCTAGCTAACCGTCTTGCATACCTCACATGATGGCACCCAGTCCTCCCATTGGCAGATTTGTGGCAGAAAGTTGCTGTGTCTCACTCAGCAACACCATGGTAGTGTCCCTGTTGTTGTTGTGGTCTTCAGTCCTGAGACTGGTTTGATGCAGCTCTCCATGCTACTCTATCCTGTGCAAGCTTTTTCATCTCCCAGTACCTACTGCAACCTATATCCATCTGAATCTGCTTAGTGTATTCATCTCTTGGTCTCCCTCTACGATTTTTACCCTCCACGCTGCCCTCCAATACTAAATTGCTGATCCCTTGATGCCTCAGAACATGTCCTACCAACCAATCCCTTCTTCTGGTCAAGTTGTGCCACAAACTTCTCTTCTCCCCAATCCTATTCTACTTCCTCATTAGTTATGTGATCTACCCATCTAATCTTCAGCATTCTTCTGTAGCACCACATTTCGAAAGCTTCTATTCTCTTCTTGTCCAAACTATTTATCCTCCATGTTTCACTTCCATACATGGCTACACTCCATACAAATACTTTCAGAAATGACTTCCTGACACTTAAATCTATACTCAATGTTAACAAATTTCTCTTCTTCAGAAACGCTTTCCTTGCCATTGCCAGTCCACATTTTATATCCTCTCTACTTCGACCATCATCAGTTATTTTGCTCCCCAAATAGCAAAACTCCTTTACTACTTTAAGTGTCTCATTTCCTAATCTAATTCCCTCAGCATCACCCGACTTAATTAGACTACATTCCATTATCCTTGTTTTGCTTTTGTTGATGTTCACCTTATATCCTCCTTTCAAGACACTGTCCATTCCATTCAACTGCTCTTCCAAGTCCTTTGCTGTCTCTGACAGAATTACAATGTCATCGGTGAACCTCAAAGTTTTTATTTCTTCTCCATGAATTTTAATACCTACTCCGAATTTTTCTTTTGTTTCCTTTACTGCTTGTTCAATATACAGATTGAACAACATCGGAGAGAGGCTACAACCCTGTCTTACTCCCTTCCCAACCACTGCTTCCCTTTCATGTCCCTATAATAGCGTGGGAGCCAGCCACAAGTACTGTGGAGTAGTTTATGTAACTGCTCATGTCACTGCCTGAGGCTACATTAAAATGATGGAAATAGAATATAATAAAAAAGTTTTACCGTTATTACCTGTTACCATGTACAATTCCTTCCCCCTTCCATGACAGCTGGTTACAGGTCTATGATTGCTACAATGGTTGACACTAATGACTTTTAATGACCAATTCAAAACACAAAAAGATTTTCTTTTGACGTACGTGGAAGGTGAATGACATTTAGTGTTCTTAAAACCAATAGAGGGTTGAATTCTCATTTTAAAAAATTGATCATGAAATATGCAGTTGGGCCAGGGGTACAAAGTTTATGTTTTTACTTTACAGTATCATTATCCATTGGTGTCACTAGAGTCCTTAATAATTGGAAGTATCTGGTAATATAATGTCTTTTTCTACACACTTTGCAAAACCGATGGAGTCAGTGCAGCAGCCAGTAGTCGATCAAGTGCGTGAAGCCACGGCAGTGGTGGGTGCAATGGCAGTGACCAGCTGGGCTGCAGCTGAATCGAAATGCATAATCACCCGGGCGCTGTAATATGGACCCAGATTCTAAATAATTAGAGAGCTGGCTGGCCGAATGAGAGCGTGTCGAGTTCCAATGACTGCTACACTCACAGGCAGGAATCGTGTCAATGGAGGCCAAGTGACTCACAATAAATGGGGTAAACTAACAATAAGTGATAAATTGGCAATTTATCAAAACACTTATCAAACATTTTCATTACATATAGTTAGTTTGTTTTTACTCCTGGCATCTGAAAACTACTTTTCCATAAATTGTTTGAAACAAATTTGGTGCAGTTACACAAAACTCTATAGCTTAATGTACTGGGAGGGCCATGCCTGTGAAGTAATGTGACTTATCAGACGATACTCATGGTGTTCACTATCTGGCTTGGGATCTGGTACAACCTGTGGTGGTGGCTCGCGGGATTTACTGTAGCCATATGTATACCAAATCCATGCAATATTGGCAGTGACCAGTACAGCTACAGGCACAGCTGTAATGCTTGAAATGAACACTCAATTGGAACAATCCTGAGTGACCCATCCAGCAATGTGCGTTGTAGGAAATAGAGTGGCAAATGAAAACAGTTTAGTGGCAACCAACTAGCAGAAAAGTTGTATTTCTGTCCTTTAAGGTTAGGCATGCGTTACTGAAGGGCAAAGCATCCATTATCTTTGTAAGGCTTTGCTTTCTGACATATACTTGGTTACTTAATTAATTAGGACACTGTTGACACCTTGACCTGAGTAAACGAGACAGATCACTACAACAAGAGAGGACTGGACCTAGGAATAATGTGACTGGAAAAGGATGTAGTAGTAGTAGTTTATTCATCCAGAGACAATTTACATTGCATGGATTTCGTCAAAAAATACATAGTATATATATACACACATATAGGGTGAACAATACTATACAAAATACAGATGTGCATAGTAGACTACATAACATCAGACCACATGGAAATAGCATGTACAACTTTGATTATTTACATTGATGTATGAGAAAGACTTTTTACATGGAATACACAGTTGATATTTAGATATAACACATACAATTCTAGCACTTTTGTACATATTATTTATTTAGATCATAGCAACAGTCAGATAAAAATTACTATTAGCACAGAGTACATAAATATAATTGTTTAGTATGAAGCTATTCCAGGTATTCTTTTACACTATAATAGCAGTTGGTCATTAAAAATTTGAATACTGCTTCTTTAAATGAAGACAATTTTTTTATTTCTTTTATCTTTACCAGTAGTTTGTTATACAATCTGCTTACTTGTATGCTTGTTTGTTTCTGCGCCAAAGCCTTGTTAACTCTTTTTATATGAATGTCATTGCACTTTCTTGTGTTGTAAGTATGTAGATCCGAGTTGGATTGGAAATTGTTAATATTTCGTTTTACATTAATTACGCTTTTCTGTATATAGAGGCACGGTAGGGGTAGAATATTCAGCTGTTTAAATAATTGCTTTGAAGGAGTTAGCCTTGAACTGTTGGTAATTATTCTAACAGCTCGTTTTTGTAGAGTGAAGATGGTTTTGAGATTTTTATTACTATGACCCCAGAAGATGAGGCCATTGGTAATAGCAGAATGTATATAAGCAAAGTAAACAGCTCTGCTACATTCCCTACTACATACAAAGCTAATAACGCGTAAAGCAAAGCAAGCAGAGTCTTGGCACTATCGGAGGACTTTGTCTCAATTAATCTGGCTAGCCCCTTCTCAACAGGAGAAAGAAATACAGAACAGAGCTGACAAAATGGCAATAGGGTAAGAGATAAAAGTGGGAGGGTCAAAAAATTAACTGTAACAGTATGTGGTTATGGGTGCCCACTGACAACTCCAGTAGAATGGGTGTACATGTGCCATGCCCTGTCAGTAGCTTAAATAACCATTTTGTCAGAATAAATCTAAGCTTATTCGGTCTACCATAGAAATTAATAGGTGTTTAGTCTTGCGTGAATCGACAGATTGTGTATTTCGGTGCTTCTGTTTGCCTAAGGGGGTAGTGGCCAGGCCACTAAGCAAGTTCTTCGCAAGTTGGTGTGCCTTATTTTGGCATACACGAGAGCTTGTGACATCACCGAGACAATGATTCTAAATATATTTTAGTGCAGGTAACTACTAACAGTTCTCATGGGCTAATCTTTTCCTGTCTCCTGTTCTGTTGGGGATTGGTACTGTACCTAAATTACTGAAGTAACATGCGTCATGGTGCATGCACTGTGCTTGGATTCAGCATGAAAAGTATATGCTGTGTAAAGTGTACTGTATGTACTTCTCTCAACGAAAGCAAATAAATATTTATCATATTTAGATGAGGAAGTAGGTCCTTGTATTTGGGATGTTTCCCTCAACTGCTATTTTCAAATGAACAGAGCTGCAATACTCTATATTTGCTTTTCCTCAACAGACTAGTTTGAGCATCCTCTTAACTGCATTGAACACTTTTATATATGACATAATAAAACAAAAATAAAAACACACTTCAAAGTGGGGAGACAAGCTCAGAGAGAGAAGGGGTAGATTGTCAGATAAAATACATAATGAAATACCAAGGCATGCATGCGGAGCTCCAAAATCTTACACTAAACACAATAAACATTTTCACATATATTTCTCCCATTATCTCTGCTGTCATTCACCTGTGATTATAGGTTGGTATAATTCACATGAAAGTAATGACCAATTCACGCTGAACTATTCTCCGTATATCTTATTGTGCATCATGAATTCCAGATTACTTCCACTTGTTGTAAGACACGATCTTCTTAACAATTTTTGGCTCTATCAGATGTTTTAATACTGAGGTGATATATTCATTGATGATCTTGTATCATCATGTGTTTTGTTTCTTTGTGCCTGTACTCTTTGTTACCATAAGTCCTGATTGACGACCTCTGTGGTGATTTATGCAACCTACCTGCAATATCCTATGAATTGCTACGCTGCATCGAAGAGTCTCGCAGACAGTGACAGTTGATTTTCCAGCAATGATGTTAACTTCAAATCATAAAACTGCAAGTAATTGTTGTAAATCATGAAAAGTAGCTTGAAGTGTGTGTGTTTGTTTTTTGTGTATTTTGTAAGGACACATATAACTGTTTTTGGTAAAGTCAGTATGCTATTTTCATGCACGAAGGGAAGATTGTGGCTGTATTCCAAAGTTTTCTAACTGCGTTATGTAACGATGCTCGACGCTGTAGCTAAGCGAGGGTTCGTGTAGCCACTGTGGTGTGATACTGGTGGTATGTGCTATAGGCAGCAGGATCTGGTGTCATGTTGGTAGCGAGTGTACCTCTGGAGCACTAGCTGCTTGCCCAGTGTCTTCACGACAAAACAATATTCATGTGGCTGAGAAATGGTAGAAAATGTATCTGGCTGATTGGCACTGTGGTAGAATCAATATCAATTTGTAATAATCGATAGTTTTCTGTCATTGTTACATGTGCAAAGCACATAATTCACATCAACTACGTTTTGTGACATAAAGATATGACTGGACATACTGCAGATTGATAAGCTGGTTATGCATAGTCACTTTTAGATGCTCAAGTTCTCATACTGTGCTTGCGGCTACAAAATAAATGGCAGTTACCGCTCTGATTTGAGTGAAGCATTACCGAAAACGACCAATAATTGGCATTACTTGCATGGTATCATGAGTAGACCTTCACCAGTATTTGTATCTAAATATGCAAGTTCTGCTCAGTTTAAAATCTCTGTTAGGAATACATTTACTGGGGCAGGATTTGACTATACTGCTGTGTTATATTGTCTCTCTGACACGTAGCAAGGATTTCCACGAACACACATATCGTAGTGGGCGTCCTCGCTAAAATATGGATCTCCGTTAATCACTTCTGCTTCAGTGACAGATAAGATGGCCAAATCTGGCGGAAAGTGTTAACTGAAATATCTAATGGGGCTGGTAGACTTGTGTTTACTCTAAACTCTGTCCGTTTAGGCTGTGCTTCTTCAATCACACAATGGAGTCAAGTTGTGTGAGAAACTAGAAATATTTTCGTTTATACAATGAAAGCTATTAGCATTAGCTTGCATGTCCGCCCCCGGTAGCTGAGTGGTCAGCGTGACGGACTGTCAATCCTAATGGCCCGGATTCGATTCCCAGCTGGGTCGGAGAGTTTCTCCGCTCAGGGTCTGGGTGTTGTGTTTCCTAATCATCATCATTTCATCCCCATCAACGCACAGGTCGCCGAAGTGGCGTCAACTCGAAAGACCTGCACCAGGGAAACGGTCTACCCGGCGGGAGGCCCTCGCCACACGACATTTTTATTTTTTTTATTAGCTTGCATGCTAGTACTGCAATGGTAAATTGTGCAGAATGGTTTCAGGTGAGCTCTAAGCCGTCTAACATTGGACATTGGCAAGTGCATAACTGTTTATTTGATAATGGATTTACTGTTGTAACTTTACATTTCAATAATTCTTTGCCAAGCTGGGATACAGTGGGTGTTTTATGAAGGGGACTAATCTTCTGGTATTCTCTGGTTAGTACAGAAACGCATGTGTGCAGATCAAAAACAACTAGCGCACGTGGCTGGACAGCTGAACACTGTACCATGTCAGAGCGATGGCTGCCGCTCGGCACTGGAAGTGGTGGTGGAGCTAGCAGGCATCTGAACCTCCGAGCACAGGCAACAATGTGGCGTAACTTGCTGTATCGGCTGAGTTTTTTGAATTGTAACTCTATTAATATTTCCTATTAGGAGGATAGAAAGATGTTTACCAGGTGATTGATAAATGATTGTATGGTGTAGAAACCTTTAGTGACATGCTTATTGCCCTGTTGCCTCTAAACTGACAAGAGTAAGCTTATCTTTATTAGTTTCTTGTTTTATAATAAATTTTCCTTATTACCAGATAATAAACAACAATTTTGAACCTAAAAGGGATTGAATTGCTGCCACAGTGTGTGAAATCTGAGTATAAAACAACAGCCAGGGCTTTGTTTTAAAAGTAGGGTTTTAACTCAACTCGTGTAAGTATTAAGTGTTGCATAGAAGTTACCTGTGTTAGTGAACCGTTTCATCTTTTTGTAAGTAACATTGGGTGACTTCAAAAGTAATGGCAGTGGGTAACATGGTACGCTTGTATTACACCCTTTGTAGACATACATAGCAATTTCCTCATGGCAATATAAATAGTTGACTGACAAAACATCTAATAATGCTTGTTAAGAAATAGAACTGCACTATGCATGAAGCGTTGTAGGAAGAAATGAAACAACTGACTGGTAACAGTTGTTACTTGCAAGTATGAGATTTTATGTCTCAAGCTCTCTCCAGTGTTACTAGTAACATTGAGTGAGGTGGCAATAAACTAACTGCATTTTTTGGTGTTCAAACTATGGCACAAGAAGTAGTTTCTGACTGACTCTCAAGTGTAGCATAACTTGTGTTCTTCACGTGTATGTAACATTTGCACTCACTTGCGACCACATATGTATCTAAGGAATGGATTACTATTAAGCATTTGAGAAGCCTTTTGCTATATTTGGCATCTATTTTCCTTATAGTTACATTATGCAACTGACTCAGTTTACTATAAGCCTTGTGGAGGCCTTTTGTCTCCCTGGGCTTGCATTAATTAAACTTAAGCATTGTGCTACTGTGGATTCACAACAACTTATTCTGTTTAGCTCTTCTGTTCATGACCAAATGCAAGTGGCAGGCTGTGTCTAACTTACTGCTGTATCACAAACTTACTCATACTTCCACATTCTCCTGTAACTGGAAGAAATTTACCACAAATGAAAAAGCATTAACTAATTAGTCATTTACCAATTATCCAGATCAGAAATTTCAATCTCTCTTTCTTTCTGTACTCCATCAATGTATATGTCAGTTTCTTTACTAAATTCCACCTTTATTTGTTCTATACATGACCAATGAATAGTGATTTTGCATTACCGTCTTGAAATACTTCCCCATGAACCATGGACGTTGCCATTGGTGGGGAGGCTTGCGTGCCTCAGCGATACAGATGGCCATACCGTAGGTGCAACCACAACGGAGGGGTATCTGTTGAGAGTCCAGACAAACGTGTGGTTCCTGAAGAGGGGCAGCAGCCTTTTCAGTAGTTGCAGGGGCAACAGTCTGGATGATTGACTGACCTGGCCTTGCAACATTAACCAAAACGGCCTTGCAGTGCTGGTACTGCGAACGGCTGAGAGCAGGAGGAACAAGACTTTTGGTCAGGTGAATACAGGGTTATAAACACAAAATCAAATAGGGGTAATGCAGGAGCAGGTTTAATAATGAATAAAAAAATAGGAGTGCGGGTAAGCTACTACAAACAGCATAGTGAACATGTTATTGTGGCCAAGATAGACACGAAGCCCACGCCTACTACAGTAGTACAAGTTTATATGCCAACTAGCTCTGCAGATGATGAAGAAATTGAAGAAATGTATGATGAGATAAAAGAAATTATTCAGGTAGTGAAGGGAGATGAAAATTTAATATTCATGGGTGACTGGAATTCGAGAGTAGGAAAAGGGAGAGAAGGAAACAGTAGGTGAATATGGACTGGGGCAAAGAAATGAAAGAGGAAGCCGTCTGGTAGAGTTTTGCACAGAGCATAACTTAATCATAGCTAACACTTGGTTCAAGAATCATGAAAGAAGGTTGTATACATGGAAGAATCCTGGAGATACTAGAAGGTATCAGATAGATTATGTAATGGTAAGACAGAGATTTAGGAACCAGGTTTTAAATTGTAAGACATTTCCAGGGGCAGATGTGGACTCTGACCACAATCTATTGGTTATGAACTGTAGATTAAAACCGAAGAAACTGCAAAAAGGTGGGAATTTAAGGAGATGGGACCTGGATAAACTGAAAGAACCAGAGGTTGTAGAGAGTTTCAGGGAGAGCATAAGGGAACAATTGACAGAAATAGGGGAAAGAAGTACAGTAGAAGAAGAATGGGTAGCTCTGAGGGATGAAGAAGTGAAGGCAGCAGAAGATCAAGTAGGTAAAAAGACGAGGGCTAGTAGAACTCCTTGGGTAACAGAAGAAATATTGAACTTAATTGACGAAAGGGGAAAATATAAAAATGCAGTAAATGAAGCAGGCAAAAAGGAATACAGACGTCTCAAAAACGAGATCGACAGGAAGTGCAAAATGGCTAAGCAGGGATGGCTAGAGGACAAATGTAAGGATGTAGAGGCTTATCTCACTAGGGGTAAGATGGATACTGCCTACAGGAAAATTAAAGAGACCTTTGGAGAAAAGAGAACTACTTGTATGAATATCAAGAACTCAGATGGAAACCCAGTTCTAAGCAAAGAAGGGAAAGCAGAGAGGTGGAAGGAGTATATAGAGGGTCTATACAAGTGCGATGTACTTGAGGACAATATTATGGAAATGGAAGAGGATGTAGATGAAAATGAAATGGGAGATACGATACTGCGTGAAGAGTTTGACAGAGCACTGAAAGACCTGAGTCAAAACAAGGCCCCAGGAGTAGACAACATTCCATTAGAACTACTGATGGCCTTGGGAGAGCCAGTCCTGACAAAACTCTACCATCTGGTGAGCAAGATGTATGAGACAGGCGAAATACCCTCAGACTTCAAGAAGAATATAATAATTCCAATCCCAAAGAAGGCAGGTGTTGCCAGATGTGAAAATTACCGAACTATCAGTTTAATAAGTCACAGCTGCAAAATACTAACACGAATTCTTTACAGACGAATGGAAGACCTGGTAGAAGCCAACCTCGGGGAAGATCAGTTTGGATTCCATAGAAATATTGAAACATGTGAGGCAATACTGACCTTACGACTTATCTTAGAAGAAAGATTAAGAAAAGGCAAACCTACGTTTCTAGCATTTGTAGACTTAGAAAAAGCTTTTGACAATGTTGACTGGAATACTCTCTTTCAAACTCTAAAGGTGGCAGGGGTAAAATACAGGGAGCGAAAGGCTATTTACAATTTGTACAGAAACCAGATGGCAGTTATATGAGTCGAGGGGCATGAAAGGGAAGCAGTGGTTGGGAAGGGAGTAAGACAGGGTTGTAGCCTCTCCCCGACGCTATTCAATCTGTATATTGAGCAAGCAGTAAAAGAAACAAAAGAAAAATTCGGAGTAGGTATTAAAATCCATGGAGAAGAAATAAAAACTTTGAGGTTTGCCGATGACATTGTAATTCTATCAGAGATAAAGATGATCATAAACAAAAGCAAAACGAGGGTAGTGGAATGTGGTCGAATTAAGTCGGGTGATGCTGAGGGAATTAGATTAGGAAATGAGACACTTAAAGTAGTAAAGGAGTTTTGCTATTTGGGGAGCAGAATAACTGATGATGGTCGAAGTAGAGAGGATATAAAATGTAGACTGGCAATGGCAAGGAAAGCGTTTCTGAAGAAGAGAAATTTGTTAACATTGAGTATAGATTTAAGTGTCAGGAAGTCGTTTCTGAAAGTATTTGTATGGAGTGTAGCCATGTATGGAAGTGAAACATGGATGATAAATAGTTTGGACAAGAAGAGAATAGAAGCTTTCAAAATGTGGTGCTGCAGAAGAATGCTGAAGATTAGATGGGTTGATCACATAACTAATGATGAAGTATTGAATAGAATTGGGGAAAAGAGGAGTATGTGGCACAGCTTGACAAAAAGGAGGGACCAGTTAGTAGGACATGTTCTGAGGCATCAAGGGATCACAAATTTAGCATTGGAGGGCAGCGTGGAGGGTAAAAATTGTAGAGGGAGACCAAGAGTTGAATACACTAAGCAGATTCAGAAGGATGTGGGTTTCAGTGAGTACTGGGAGATGAAGAAGCTTGCACAGGATAGGGTAGCATGGAGAGCTGCATCAAACCAGTCTCAGGACTGAAGACCACAACAACAACAACCAATTAGTTCTCATAACTTGAATCTTATCATTTTCCTCTGCTCTAGCTCCTGATGCTTAACACTACTACTTACATTATAACATGACATAACTAGAAGCATAAAAGAGCACAAGCAATCCTTGAAAATTATTTAGTTTTAGAGGAACACCATGCATCTCTGTTGCAGTCAGTTGTTTCCTGCTAATACATTTTGAAGATACAAACAAATAAGTAAATTATTCTTATCTTTCTTATCCTGTTTGAACATTCTTATCACTACATCTTTCTCATTTAGTCTTTGGACCTCAGGGCGTAAGGATGCTTGTTTCTTAAGACATAGCGGTGATGTGGTGGTAACAACCTATCTTTCTTATTCTTATTCTTCTTCTTCTTCTTCTTCTTTTGCTTTGTTGTGATGACACCTTTATCTGACAGAACGATTTTAGGGGTAGAAGCAAGTGCATTTCTTAGACCAAAAGGCATGCACGCATATCTTGGACCAAAAGGCATGCATAAGAATTCATACAATCCAGATGGGACCACAAAATCAATTTTAGGTTTATTGTATGGTGCAGTCAGACTCTGATGATATCCAGAATGCATGTCCAGGGTGGTAAGGTATTTACAATTTCCTAACCTGTCTAAGGTCTCATCAATATGTGGCAGAGGGTAAGTGTCTGTTGTGGTAACCTTGTTTACTGCTCTCACACCAACACATAGATGGTAGGTTTTCTCCACATACATTGATTTTTTGGCCCAAGGGCTTGCAGAAGGTTGAATTTTCCCTGCAGCCAACTGCTGTTGCATCATATCTTCAACAACAGATTGTAATTGATGGGGTAAATGATACAGATTCTGTGCTATTGGTCTAGCATCTCCTGTGGGAATTCTGTGCTGTATGAGATCCCGTGGGAATTTCATGCTGATGAGATCAGTTGCTGGCAAGTATTGCCTTTCTTCGAATAACTACGCATGTTCCTCTAAAACTGGGTACAAAAGATTTTGCTCTGACTCCAGCAAATGTGCCAACTTCTCTTTCAACTGATTTCTTAACGAAGGTGCTAATTGACACTGTTTCTGGTCTGAAACTTTCATTTGCATAACTTCTTCGCCACTGGCTACTATTGTGCCATGTGAGATATCTACATCCCACTGACCAAAATTGTCAATACACACTGGTGTTTGAAACCAGTTCCCTTTTACTTCAGGTCTACTTAGACCTCTCTTAACATGAATTTGCAGCCTGTCAAGAAAGTCATTCTGGGCGAGCCGGTTGACCAGAAAGTCCGATCTTGGCAGTACCCAGTCTGTGATTTCAGTCCAGAGAACTTTTTCCATTCCAGAGCTAATTGTTACAGGTGTGATAGTTTTCAACATCCATTTATGGGGTTCAATTGGAACTTGCGAGGTAGGCCTCCCTACACAGGTTCCTCACAAATAAGACACATGCTCACTGTCCGACAACCGAAACAATGTGCGTCCTATAATCTATCACAGCATGATAGAGTGTCAGGAAATTATATCAAAATCCCATCTGCACTTCCTCACTACTTCCATATAAAACAAACATTTTTTCCCTTCAATGTGCAGGTCTGTTGTACAAGTGCCTGCAGGAATAATAATTTCATCTCCAAGTCCACTTATATTATAGTGTGGCGGTTTTAGCACCCACCTATCATTATTAGAAATAAAAGGAACACTAGTCTGAGCTCTGGTATCTACAAGAATTTTGTGAATCTTCCCTTTGAGCTTCCCCTCTAAAACTAAATTTGCCACCTCAGTGGGTTCTCCCCTTTTTATAGGGTTCACGTATTTCATTGGAGGGTGGGTGGCAACCCTATGCTCGTTTCCTCGTGGAGTAGTACTCCTGTTTGATTATTATTTCTTTTGTTACCTGCTGGCATGTTCCTCTTGGGGTAATTCAGGCACTTATTTTGCGGATAACAATCCTGTTCATGTCCAACGGTATGGTATTTATTACAACAGGAAGCTCAGCAGTGCTCGGCCATAGGGTTGGGCTTCCCGCGTCTTTGGCATTTTGTGTATTTAATTAATACATGACATGCTTCACTGGCGCACCTGGGGCCAGATACAAATCTTCCCACTTCCTTGTGTAATAGAGCCAAGTCTGACTGCTTCATGCAAGGTGGGGGGGAGGCTACCTTTACCTCACTTCCTATATATGAATTGATTCCTCACATGAATACATCAAATACTCACACTTCAGCTTCTTCAATTAACACTTCATTATGTGTATTATCACTTCCTAGGGTGTACGTGATACAAGATACTGCCCTAATTCTGTCTGCAAATGCTTCAAAGTCCTCCCAGCTTTTCTTTCTAAGGGTGGCAACCGACCATAGTAATAGCTAACCTCACATTCATCAGAGTAGTGCTATGCTAATCCCTTTGCCAAGAATTCAGAAGTTGGTGCTTCCCACAGCGCATCTACTGATTCAACATAAGTTCACGCATCACCCTAAAGTTTCAGTTTGGTGACGTTTAACAAAAAATGGTCTGGCCATGTGCATATACGTCCCTTGTCTCCTGGGTTCTGCAAAAATATTGTTCCATTTTCGCCTGAGTTTCCAGCAAAAGAAGGTACAAAAGTTACTGCTGGAAGCTTACTGACTATATCTGATACTAATTTTTCTGTTTCAACTTTAGAAGCTCTTGAATTTCCCACAGCTGCCGCATTTTCAGCAGCTGTGGCTTCATGTTTGCGAGTTATTGCATTGAGCTGCTCCTGTAGCTCTCTTTTTTCAAGTGACAGGGTGTTTGTCTGCTACTGCAGTAAAATAATGCAATCAAACTCACTTGGGGCCACAGCATCGGGAGCCGGTTTGGTCCTTTCCACTGGTTGGCAAGGACATAAATCAGGCATGGTTACAAAACTGGGACTGAGACTGAACAGATGTACAGAAAAAAAGATCTCATTCTATTCTAGGCAATGAAAAGATCCCTCGGCAGAAGTTCATTTAAGTTGTTAACTAGTAGAACATATTGCAGTGACACTTACTTCACATGGCGGTGGAGGCAGCGTCGCACGGAGGTGACATCTGCATTGAGGGTGGCGATGGCAAGATGTGCCTGTCCCTTTTACAGCACAAAGCAGCAGCGCAGCCTACAGCAACTCTTCTACGGCCACCAGCTCACCCCAGCATGGGACACAATGTAGCAGTGCATGGCCGTACAATGCGCTCACATTCCTGATTGGACCGTCACGTTGTCATGCAGGCCTGAAGACGCATCTAGTGCAGACAGCTAAGCAGCCTATGGCAGCATATTGTAACAGGGTGTATACGACCCGGGAGATCTGGGAAAAACCCAGGAATTTTTTCATCCGGGAGAAAACCGGAAAAAACCCGGGATATTTTTAGAATTCTGGGAATTTTTTGTTGTTTTAGTTTTCCGTTGGATTTTTGTAATTTTGACTGGTAAGAACCGATACTCTAACAAAGGATATTACCGTATCCCGCTACTGCAGAATAATACTTCAACAATACAACATAAATGAGAGAAAAAAACCAAAATAACTTAAATTGCAAAGGAAATGCGCCATATACAACAACAACACACAGTGCTCATGCAAGCGTCTGCCAATTGAAAATGTGTCAAAGGCTTTAGGAAGATTATGCAGGGCTTCATAACAACAAATTGCCTCCAATCTACTGGGAAAAGGGGGCGCCAAATTCATATTCTTGAGGAAAAAAAACTTGTTTCACAAAGCGCCTAGCATCCAGCGCACGTTTGTCAATCAATTATTCATATGATTTTGGAACGCTTCCCTGTTAGTTTTTGAAAATTTCTGAACACATTTTAAGTTGATTTCTGAATGAATCATAAGTTGACTTACGAATGCATGCTTAGTGTATGTGATGTCTCTGTCAGGAGAATCCTCGTCGCATCTAGAAATAAACTTTCCGCAGACAAAAGGGGATGGGGCTATACGAGCTGAGGGAGTAAAGCCGAACGGATGAATGCCAATCGCTGTCTGACTATATGGTGATTGGGTTTGCAAATGATCAGCATTGTTATAATTACTAGCGAAATCCATAGATTCAAACTACCAGATTGGAAATAAACAACTGACAGGAATACCAGGTGAGAAAGATTGTGTATTATCTTCTTGGTGTATCCAAGAAAATGAAATTTTGACAGAATATTTTTGGCCAGATCACTACACTAGTAAGGAACAGTTGTACAGTCCCTGGCTAGTAGTTCTATTTTGGAAGTAACACAGAAAACGCTTTCTACGAATATGTAACAACGCATAACTGCAGAATGGTTCAAATGGCTCTGAGCACTATGGGACTTAACTGCTGAGGTCATCAGTCCCCTAGAACTTAGAACTACTTAAACCTAACTAACCTAAGGACGTCACACTCATCCATGCCCGAGGCAGGATTCGAACCTGCGACCGTAGCGGTCGTGCGGTTCTGGACTGCAGCGCCTAGAACCGCTCGGCCACCCCAACCGGCGCAGAATAATTGCATGGTAACTAAACCTGTGATTCTGGCAGGGTTAATCGGCGAACAAATTTTGACAGTGGCAGCAATAGCTACAGAATTGGTGATGACAAGATTTTTTGTTAGAATGAAGAAGGAGAAGAAACAGGTTATATCACACAAATTATGGAAGAATAAGACGATCCCAAATTTATATAAAAATATCATAATACTACTTTTCGATCTCATGCTTGGGAAGCTGGTGCGTATGAATGAAATGTGAAACTATTTCCTAACATAAAGCTTTTTGCTTGTAGTAGGCCTAATAGGCATTTGATATTGGCACTTTGCGGATTATATTCTGTCGTGTTATAAAAATGGCCATTTGTGCCAAAACAGTCTCATTTATTTGGTGTGTTACAAAATTACTGCCATATTAGAAAGGCCTATTTCATTTTATCTAGAAGACAGTGACAAAATAGACGTAATCAGATGGAGAAACCACACCAGTCTTGGTTATCATTTGTATTAACAGCTTTTTCAGTATTAGATAACGACATTTCGATTTTTCATGTAGCAAAACGTTTGACGAACTTTGATGAGGTAATAGATTCTTTCGCAGAAAGGAAAGCATGCCATGTAAAGCTGTAGCAAGATTAGAGAGAAAAAAAATGCTAGGAGCTAAGGTTTGAAGAAATGTGTAATTTCTTGCTTAACTCTTGTCAGTACTGGTTTTATATATCCTATATTTAATTTTATGTCACACAAAACAGCAAGTTATTAACTAATAGGGAATAAAGAGTTCAGATTTTCTGAAGAGTTCTTGTTCTCTCGATTACAAATAATCCCATCCGCTATTAATTGTGATATTTTTTTAAGAGGGGCAGGCTGTCAAACCGGCCACCTGGAAGAAAGAGAGCCACCACAGGACATTTCAGTTTCCACTATCCTGAAGATAGTTTGGACGTACAGTAGAAAAATGCTTTATGAAGAGTCGTGGCACTGCACTTTAGCATACTTAAGACCAAATAATATGTCTTACATTTCCTCAAATACTTATGTTTTATGTTTCAGACTTTTCAGAAAGATGTGCGCTACAAGTTGAACATATTTTGAAAATTCGATTTTTTTTTAGTATTGACCCGGTTCGCAAATGTCGTAGATCCGGGGCTGATGTGCAGAGCAGTCTGAGTTATAGTGGGTAGTCTCCACGTGACCCGTGTTTACATTTAGTGATGTTGCTGTTTCCCCTTCATTTACTCTCACGTCAAATGAAAACAAAACGGATATCTGTGGCCGGGAGCTCTCAAGTGAATTAAAACACATTCACATAATTACAGAAGGCTGAAATGGCTGAAATATGACATTAGTTTCAGATTTTATTTTATTTTCACCTTTCTGGATGTCCAAGAGTTTCATAAGTAAAATGTTGACAGATTGATTCAGGACAATCACCGTATCACTGAGAGAGAAATTGCAAGCACAATCAGCATTTCACAAGAATGTGTGGGTCACATTACTGCTTTGCTTGCTATCAGAAGATCTGTGCATGATGGGTACTCCGGATGCTGACTCCTGAAATGAAAGCACTCAGGCTTGAAATTTGCCAGGAACTCCTCTCTCATTACGATAATGAAGGTGACGCCTTTCTCCATTCAATTGTGACAAGAGACGAAATGTGGGTACACCATTATGACCAGGAGACAAAACGTCAGTCTATGGAATATCGACACAAAGACTTACCCCAGAAAAAGAAATTCAAGATGCAGTGCTCAGGTGGAAAAATCATGGTCACAGTGTTCTGGGCCACAAATGATGTTATCCATGTTGATTTCCTTGATCGTGGAACAACAATAAATTCGGAGTATTACATAGCAACACTGCGGACTCTGAAACAAGGGTCTGAAAGGAAAAGGAAATGTTTTCTTCCAGCATGACAATGCCAAACCACACACTTCACGTGCCACCACATTAGAACTTCAAGAGACTGAATCTCACCACCATACGGCATCCTCCATACAGTCCAGATTTAGCACCATCTGACTTCCATCTGTTCCCAATATGTGGGGACATCATTATGCTTATGATGAAGATGTTGATAGGACTGTGAAACTGTGGTTGCGGAAACAGAGTGGCAACTACTTCTGTGACAACTTCAGAAAACATGTTCATCGTTGGCAGAAATGTATCCAATTGGCTGGTGATTATGAGGAAAAGTTAATACTGGTAATTAAAGATCACATTCTAAGGATTATTTCTGCATTTGATTTATTAAAATATTCCCACCCAAACCCAATTAACAAAGGCGGAGGCATTACTTTTCATTCAACCTTTGTATCATGAAAGAGAATTGCTTCAAGTTTTGTTTAATGTTAGTAGAAGTCAACATGGGATCCATTTGTTGCCCTACACACATTGAGACGATATTCCACTTCTCGCCATGTATTCACCAATATTTCAGGTGTAACTTTCTCGTAAATGATTGATGTCACTGATCTTTTCACTGTACACAACATTTTTTATGTGGCCCCAAAAGAAAAAGTCCAGTGGGGTAAAGTCTGAGCTTCGTGGTGGTCAAGGTATTGGGCCAGCCCTGCCTATCCACCTTCCTGCTTCCTGGAAAGTGAGTGTCAAGAGCCACACGCACATGGTTACTGTAATTGGGGGGGGGGGGGGGGAGGCACTCCTAAACGCCTGGCCAATGACTTCTTTAGGATCCAAACACACAAAACACAGATCTGTTCAACATCTTCAGAATTTATAAATTATAGAACGCAGCAATCAGTCGTCCTTTTCTTTGCAGTTTTATTTGACAAATCCAGATTTTGATTAGTGCCTAGCTGTTATCAATGTACTATTTTCTAGTCTCAATGCATGTCAGTTCCCTGTTTTTCGGGCATCATTCACAGTTCTTTGAATACTACTGTATAATCAGAAGTTCTCGATCTACCTTTTAAAACACTACCGATTTCCTTGAAAGACTTTAGCCAATGATGGATAGTTTTTGCTGTAGGTGGTTCATCACCATAATGATGTTTAAAATTACTTTGCATTGTTATAACTGACTCAGTTTTCTGAAGCCAAATAACACACTGTGCTTTCTGTTGCGGAGTACACATTGTTGCTGAGTTGCTCTGCACTGCACGCATGCCTGGACTGAACTGAAGGAAGAGAGGGAAGAAAAAAAAAAAAAAAAAAAAAAAAAGAGAGAGAGAGCACTGGGGGGATGCATTTGCGTAAATTCATGCACAATTCCCGAGGAATATGTCCCTCATCAAAAGAAAAGGTCATTTTTCACCATCAGCAATGGACCAAACCTCAGTTGCGGATTCCAAGATGGCTATGCACGGCAAATGGTTGTAATTTTTATGATATATCCCTAAGATTCCGGTCCTAAACAACTTTTAAAATTTTCTAGATTTCTTTATCTGTTTCTGATATACAGACGATCAGAGTTACCATACTTGTACATGTAGAATACGCACATAAAATGTTGTGACAGAAGAAAACAGTTTATAAAGTGTCTTAGCATGGAGAAATATGATGTAAAGTGTCTGTATTATCATCAGAAGGGTTCTATGAACTCCACATTGTAGTACTAAAGCACATGCAAAGATTTTGTACACATAAAATCCAGTCTGAGATTGAAAATTAATTTTGCTTTACTTCAATTTGACAAAAATAGACTATCAAAATTTTATTGAACTGTCAGGTTCTTTTCAGATGAGTGGCACACCTTGCTGTGGCAGGGAAAAGAAGGGAACCAGCAGAAAAATACTCCTATTGGAGCACAAAGAAGGTGACTATGCTCCTGTTTATTAAAAGACTCTGACTGAAAAGTGGACAACAAAGAAGAGAGAGCAGTAGTGGGAAGGAGTGAATTGAATGGGATACTAGCAATAAGAGAGATGGGAGACCGTGACAGTGAGAGGAGAGAGGAGTAGTAGTAGTAGTAGTAGGACAAAACAAAGGTGACTGTGGGTGTGAGACAGGGGACAGTGACAGTTGGAGAGCAACAAAGAGATAATGACACCAGAATGAGCTGAATGGCTGAATGGGCCATTAGGGGGGATAGACATGAGAGACACAGCACTGCACTACTGGGCATGAGCTTGTTACAGTTAGTTCAGCTTGTGGGGATGAGACGTGAGCAGTATGTTAAAAAGAGTGTTAATATGTTTGCATGTCAGTATTTTTATGAAAATTTATAGAAGTTCTGCAGAAGGTAGAAAGAGACAGCTGGTATCCCACTTTTCAGTCAAAGCCTGTTAATAAAGAGGAGCATATTCGCCTTTTTTGTGCTGCGATAGGAGCATTTTTCTCCTGATTAATAATATTCCAACTTCACTCACAATATTTTTATTTTCTAATTCCTGTTCAACACTTTTCAGAGTGACAACTACATTATAAAGGACTATAAAGTCATAGGAGTGTTTTGCACCTAACAGTAACAGAAGGGCGCAGTTGTTAGTTTTATGAGAAAACTGTTTCAGGTGCAACTGATTAGAGACAAAGTAGGAACATAAAGTATTACATCATCTTATCTGCTTTTGACCATGTAACACTTGTCTTTTGCCTTCTTTACAAGACTTCCACATTTGCATTTACATTCTGAACAGTTTAGCCTGTTTATGACAATAATACATGACTAATGAAATTAAATGACGTATACATATGTACATATTGACACACAAGAAACTTAAGTTTGTCTTTACATCTGAGTATCCAGTCCTTCAATCCAGCACACTGCATCTGGAGTTGCTAGCAGGAAGTCCTCTTCGGCACCGTGATAGGCTCGAATCCTGACTTCACTGACAATGTGGTGAACAGTCTGGTATGGAGCCCCGCAGTCACAGGCTGGATCAGGCAGCTTCTTCCACTTAAAGAGAGCATCCCTGCATCGGCCATGGCTGGTACGGATTCTGTTGAGAGTAGTCGAGGTCTTGAGTGGTAGGTTGAATCCACTTGGAAGTTTAGCACCTGAGAAGATGTTATGCAGGTGCACATCTGTCACTGCTTCCCACCAACCTTTCCATTCTTCAAGAGGTTTGAAATTCTTAGCAACCATGTCAGCAGCATCGCACAGAGTTGGATGGCATGATTTCAGTCTCTTACAATTTAAAAGTGGCAGGTCGCTATGCACGGGTAGGTTAGAATTCCTGGAGATCTTGTGGAATTCTCTCATAAGGACAGTACATCTGCGTAGATCAGGAGGCATATTATCGGTTAACAGTGGAAACCAATAAACTGGACTAGACCTGATTGCTCCAGATATTATGTACATTGTCGTATTCAACTGGGTATCAACAAGTCTTGTATGATGACTGTTCGTTCAAACAGGTGCACAATATTCAGCACTTGAGTACACCAAGCCCAGAGCCGAAGATCGCGGGGTGGTTGCTGAAGATCCCCAGGTAGTTTTGCATAGCCTATGGAGGATGTTGTTTTGAGTCCTCAACTTTTGAGCTACATTTCAAAATTAAAATCAAACTGACACCTAAATGAAAAAGCAACCTCAAATGTTACATACAAAGAGAACATACGATCCTAGTTATATTATTAATAATCAGACATATTACAAGAGATCAAGAATACCTTTGAGTGACAATCTCGAAGCCACAGTCAGTCAATTAAAAGCCTTGGCTGAAGAAGTAGCTCCTGTACAGAAACACAAGAAACATGCTTGGTGGAATGAGGAATGTGATGTAGCAATTAAACATAGACATAAGGCCTGGTTAAATGACCAACAAAAGAGAACTGAAAGCTCCAGGGAGGAATTAATAAATGCTAGATGATCAACTGCCAAAGAAATTAGAAGAGTCAAAAGGCAATTACATAAGGACTCACTAAAACCTATCGAGGATGCTTTCAATCGCCACAAGACAAGAGATTACTATCAGGCATTCAAAACAGTACCAGTCAAAATACACTCCACTTACTCTTATGATGAAGGATACAAATGGAAAGGTAGCACATAACAATTATGACACTTCAATGATATTGGCTAAATATTTCAAACAGTTACTAAATAGCATGGAACCTGAACATCATTTGGAATTTGACCCCGATCCAAGAAACAAAACGCATTTAGAAAGAGTTATACCACCACATCTAGATGAAGTACAAGCAGCGATTAACTCACTTCAGAATTATAAAGCAGCAGGTGAGAACCAACTAGTGGCAGAACTTTGGAAATATGCAAATGTACAAACTATTCAGAACTTACACAAACACTGTACTGACATTTGGAATACTGAGAAGTTACCAGAGGAATGGAATGTTGCAATAATCCATCCACTACACAAAAAAGGAGATAGATTGGATCCAAATAATTATAGGGGTATATCCCTGCTGGATATTACTTACAATTTTTTCCAAGGTTCTGTATTTCAGAATTCATTAACAGCTTGATGGCGAGCTAGGCGAATATCAAGGAGGCTTTTGTCCAGGGCAAAGATGTCATTATCAAATTATTAGTCTCAAATGGATAATAAAACATCAAAGGGTCATGAACAAGAAGCTAGTGATCACCTTTGTCGATTTTTAAAAAGCCTACGATCCATCGTGAATCTATACTGTCAATTCTTAATGAATTTGGTTTACATCAGAAACTTGTCAACCTCATTGCAGTTACCCTACAAAATACCAAAGCTAGAGTAAGGTTCAGAAATGAATTCTCTAAACATTTTGAGATTCATACTGGCCTTCGACAAGATGATGGATTGTCTCCATTATTGTTCAATTGTGTGCTGGAGAAAATCATGCGGGAATGGAACAAGATATGCCCACCATCTGTTAAGATTGGAAGAAAGATTCGACTTAACTGCCTAGCATTTGCAGATGATTTAGCGCTGTTAGCAAACAATATTGATGAAGCAAAGGTTCAGATAGAACAACTAGAATGATTAGCAGCAAAGGTTGGATTGCAAATTTCGTTTGAGAAAACAGAAACGATGCCCAGCTTGCCAGTTGACACAGCCCATATCATACTCCACAATGATCAAAAAATTAGTTAAAAAGTTTAAACATCTTGGTGAGATTATTACCTGGAATGCTAATGAAAGAGCATCAATAGAGAGTAGAACATTAAAACTACAGCAAGTGCAGAGAACCACATGGCCAACCTACAAAAAACGATCTCTCTCAATAAATGCTAAATTTCAACATTACTCCTCTGTCGTTAAATCGGAAGCAACATATGCAAGTGAAACACTATTCAAACTAAATACTCAAGCAACAACAGACAAACTGCAGAAAGTTGATAGAAGAATACTCGGAACAATTATCAGTAAAAAACATCAAGTTAATGGGCAGTGGAGACTTTTGCCCAATTCAGTAGTGTATAAAGAAAGATACAATGAGGAAAAGAAGGATCGCATTTTTTGGCCATGTATCTCACCTACCAAATACTAGAATGCTCAAGCAACTTTTCGACTAGTTCTGGAACATTAAAGCCAAAAACATCTGGTTTAAAGAAGTACAAAGTGATCTGGATGAACTCAACATCACCACACACCAAATTTGATGCAGAGAAGAGAAACTGCTTCTGAAGAACAAATGGGCATAGCTGACATTCAGAGCATCAGAATGAAAGCAGTATGTCATATCTGCAGAAGAACGAGCAGATTAACTACCAGTTGTTCAAGATGATTGCTACTGAACTGAACAAAAATGCCACGAGTTTGTGTTAACAGTGCTGACACATTTTGCTGTGTGTGTGGAGAAGTGACATTTGATTCACAAAAACAACAAATAACTCCACTGATTAAGAAAGCTTACAGTTGTTATTTTGGGTGCAAAATAGGTGATCAGGATAAACCTTGGGCTCCACATGTTATCTGCAACACTTGTGCCAGCAACCTCAGGAAATGGATGCCTGGGAAAGGACATTGAATGCCATTTGCAGTGCCCATGATCTGGCGTGAGCCAACTAACCATGACAGTGACTGCTACTTTTGTATGGTTCCTCCTATGAAGAAGGGAATATCTAAGAAGAAGAGGTGGACAGTGATCTATCCTAACATTCAATCTGCCATACATCCAGTTCTACATGGGGAAGGATTGCCAATACCTGAACCACTGACATTACTTCTGATGGGGATTCTGAATGTCCTGAACCATGTACGAGGGCAATTCGAAAAGTAAAGATACAATGGCTCGTAGTCCTTAAATAGAACATTTATTTAGAAAACGTCAGTTACATCTTATTAACCGGATTATTTGTTATTTTTCGACATAATCACCCCCGTTATCCAAACATTCGTTATGTCAGTGCACAAGCTTTTGTATCCCACAGTCATAGAAGGTTGCCACCTGTTGTCGGAGCCACATTTCAACTTCATCTTTGATCTCTTCATCATCGTGAAATGATTTTCCACCTAGATGTGACTTCAGGTAATGGAAGACATGGAAGTAGGTAGGCGCATGGTCCGGGCTGTATGGCGGATGATCCAATACGTCCCATTAGAATTGTTTGTGTAGTGCTTTGGTTACAAGTGCTGTGTGAGGCCAAGCATTGTCATGAAGCAAGCGAACTCCACTTGTCAGCATTCCCCTGCATTTGTTTTGAATTGCCCTTCAAAGACGTTTCAAAGTCTGGCAATATGCAGCAGCATTTATTGTCGTTCCAGGAGGCATAAATTCCAACAGAGGAATGCCTTGTCTGTCCCAAAAAACAGAAGCCATGATTTTCTTCACTGAAATCGACGTTTTGCATTTCTTGGCTTTTGGTGAATTCGAGTGGCACCATTGCACTGATTGTTGCTTGGATTCAGGTGTATGGTGATAAACCCACGTCTCGTCACCTGTCACAATGTGAGCAAGGTACTCATCAACTGCTTCAGCATAGCGTTGAGGAAGTTGAGTGCAATGCCCATCCTTTTCTTTTTGTGTTCTTTCATTAACAGTTTTGGAACCCAGAGCACACACAATTTCCTGTACCCTAACTTGACAGTCACAACATCATAAAGAGTTGTCATTGACACGTCCAGTATGATCTGATGCAATTCTTTCAATGTGCAATGTCTATTCGCACGAATTGCTTCCTCCGTTCTCCAAAGAAGGGCATCAGAGATCACAGATGGCCACCTGTTCTTTGTTTGTCATGAACATCGGTCTTCCCTAAAGAGAAATGACGACACCATTTCGTTACATTTTGTCGATTCATAATGTTCCCATAAACAGAAACAATTTCTTTGTGAATACCTGCTCGTTGCTGACCTTTTGCTTAAAGAAAACGTATGACAGAGCGCACTTCGCATTTGGCGGGATTCTGAATTGGCGCAGCCATTTTAAACACGACCTACTCCAACCAGAAGCAACGTTCAACTGCTGAATGACCGCGAGGAGAAAGCTGTTAACACCAGTGTTGCCAACTTGCTCGCCAAAACTCTTCTGTTCCTCTGGTGTACGGTGTATCTTTACTTTCCGAGATACCCTCATATATCACAAGATCCAGAGTTTCTTCCAGATATATCATCATCTGATGATCCACAAAAACTTGTCTCAAAATGAGTTAAGTGATCTCAGAGATTTGGAGCTCTCTAAAGCTAAGGTTGAGACCTTAACATCAAGATTGCAGCAGCTCAGTTTTCTGGAAAGCAATGTAAATGTTTAATTCTACTGCAGAAGAGAGCAACAATTCACTCCTTTTTTTAACATTCAAGATAGTGTTGTCGCATGTGTAGACATAAAGACTCTCAGAATTAATTACAACCCTGATGAGTGGAGACTCTTTATTGATTTGTCAAAACTGAGCTTAAAAGCAGTGCTTTTACGTATTGGTGATGAGCTTCCTTCTATTCCAGTTTGGTATAGTGTGCATATGAAAGAGTCATACCAAAACGTGAAAATTTCACTAGAAGCCATCACATATAATGACTCTCAATGGGAGATTTGTGGTGACTTGAAAGTGGTTCCCCTGCTATTAGGTACACAGTTAAGGTTTACTAAATATGGCTGCTTTCTCTGTAATTGGGATAGCCGTGCTCGTGCATCTCATTACAGTAAACATAAATGGCCCACCAGTAAACCTCTTCAACCAGGTATAAAGAACATTAAGTGAACCTCTAGTAGACATTAAAAATATTCTGCTCCCTCCCTTATACATCAAGTTGGGTCTCATGGAAAACTTTGTTAAGGGATTGAACAAAGATGGTGACGTGTTTAAATACTTAAGGCAAAAATCCCCTTACTTGAGTGATGCTAAAGTAAAAGATGACATCTTTGTAGGCCCACAGATTCAAGAGCTTTTTGGAGACCATACTTTTGATGGGAACATACAAGGTGATGAGATACATGCATGGGAACGTTTTAAGACAGTCTGTTTACAGTTCTTTGGGAACAAATGAGCAATGCAAGGAGATTGTAGATAACTTGTTGTCATCAGGGAACAAATGAGCAATACAAGGAGATTGTAGATAACTTGTTGTCATCTTATGAAAAACTTGGTTGCAACATGTCATTGAAAATGCATTTCTTACATAGTCATCTTGACTTCTTCCCCAAAGATTGTGGTGCAGTAAGTGATGAACATGGGGAGTGATTTCATCAAGGTATTGCCACATTTGAAAAGAGGTATGCCAGAAAGTGGAGCCCTTCTATTTTAGCAGATTACTGCTGGAATGTCATAAGGGATGTTCCCTGGTATGTATATAAACATGAAGCCAAGCGAAAGCGGTCATCTTCTGAATTTATCTCTGAACAAACTATGTAATTGTATATATTGTACATATGGACATTTAACATTTGTAATCCTTTATATACATTTGTGACCAGTTAATTTATATATTTTCTTTTGTGCTTTACATATTTCTGGACGAAAGTAGACTTACTCAGTATTTTCATTCATGTAATATTATCTTCATTTTTTCTTAATATTTTACTTTTGTACTTCCAGAACGGCACAGAAATTTATCACTGCACAACACACAACATAATTCAAGTAATTATTCACTTAAAATTTGTTATGCTGGATCATGAAACATGAATGCATATTTAGTTAGCGAGTTATTTATGCAAAAATGTAGATTACTTTTTAAAACAACTAGAGCTAAATATTATGAATATGATGATTTTGTATCATTTTATACTGGAATAAAGATAACTAACCCAAAATCATGCAATTTACACTTTCACTTCAAATTTGTTGTTCAGTGTTATGTATATTTAACTATGTTACTGTGATGTGATGGAATATTGACATCCATATTACTTCTGATTACTTAGATTGGTGAAATATATATATATATATATATATATATATATATATATATATATATATATATATATATATAGAGAGAGAGAGAGAGAGAGAGAGAGAGAGAGAGAGAGAGAGGAGTGACAGTCAACAATCTTTGTTTTATATTCTTTCATGTTCAACACAAGATTGAACATGCTTATTGACATTCAGAGTGACTCAAAATACTTGTTATAATGTACCACTTCTATTCCTAAGTGGATAATTTATACTGCTGAGGTTGTAACATGGGAATAACAGCATACTAAGGTTATGTGTACAAATTAAATGAAATAGAGTATTGCAAAACGACAGTGAGTACAATGTGGGGGATAGTGGCAGGCACAGGAGGACGCAGTGAAAAGGGACGGAGAAAGAAAGAGAGACCAGCGTAAGTGGAGTGAGACGGTGTATTCATTTTTGAGACAAGGATAAGGAACAGTGTTCATTACTTCTTGTTAGGCTGCTGTATTTATTTATTTATTTATTATGGTTTTAGGGCAAAAAACTGCTACGGTCATTAGCGCCCAGTCTGTGGCTTAGGAAAACGTACAAGAACCAAACTGGAAATCAGCAGCAATGGGAGCGAAACTCAAAAAAGTGGGTAAACTAAAAAACAGAAGGGAAGCTTAGGAAACTACTATAGAAAGGGGGGTTGTTCGTCACCAAAAAGAGCTTCAAATGACTGACATCATCTCACTGATACTAATAAACTCGAGAACGCGATCGGCTGAGCGCGTGTCATCTGGTAAAATGGAAGATATATCAGGCGGCAGCTGTAGACTGGCACGTAACAGAGTAAAATAGGGCCACTCAAGTAAAAGGTGTCTCACCGTCCACAGTTGAGAGCAGTGGGGACAAAGTGGGGGAGGATCGCCACATAAAAGATGTCGGTGGCTAAGAAGACAGTGCCCTATCCGGAGTCTAGTTAAAATTACCTCCTCCCGATGACGAGGTCGGGGGGAAGAGGTCCAAGCACAGGAAGAGCTTTCACATCCCGCAATTTATTATTGGGAAGTGTAGACCAATGTGCGTGCCATAAAATAGCAACATGACGACATAAAACACTCTGTACATCAGCGAAGGGAACCATGCGAACAGCAGGCTGAAGAAGAGAGACTGCAGCCTTGGCCGCTATATCGGCCGCCTCGTTTCCATGGATACCAACGTGTCCTGGAATCCAGAGGAACACCACAGAGGTGCCCCCCAAGTGGAGTAAGTGGAGGCAGACCAGAATCCGGTGGACCAGAAGGTGGACAGGGTAGAGAGCTTGGAGACTGAGGAGAGAGCTGACCGAATCTGAGCATATAATATACTGTATCCGCTGATGGCGACGGATGTTTTGGACAGCCTGGAAAACGGCATAAATCTCCACAGTAAAATCCGAACACTGGTTGGGAAGCTGAAATTGATTAGGGTTGTCACCAACAATATAGGCACTCCCTATACCAAACGATGTTTTTGAGCCGTCAGTGTAAATAAATGTGGCATCCTTCATTTGTGTGCATACAGCAGCAAATGCCCGACGATAAACGAGAGAGAGGGTACCATCCTTGGGAAACTGACAAAGGTCACAGAACAAGCAGGTCAGGGGGCAGAGCCAAGGTGGTGCTGTACCCCAAGTTGTCAAGGAAGTTTTAGGAAAGTGGAAGGAAAGAGAACGTAGCAATTGATGGAAGTGGACTCCTGGTGGTAGTAGAGAGGAAGGGCGGCCTGCATACCCTAAATCCAAGGAGTCATCGAAAAAAATGTCATGGGCCGGATTAGCAGGCAAGGAACACAGATGACTAGCATAACAACTCAGAAGGACAGCTTGTGGATTGGACAGCGGAAGTTCAGCAGTCTCTGCATAAAGGCTTTCCACAGGGCTGGAGTAAAAAGCTCCAGATGCTAAACCCAATCCACGGTGGTGGACAAGGTCGAGACGCCAAAGAATAGACGTCCGAGCAGAGGAGTAAACTATGCATCCATAGTCCAATTTCAAGCGCACTATGGTGCGATAGAGGCGGAGAAGGACCACTCGGTCCGCTCCCCAGAAGGTACCATTCAGGACACGGAAGGTGTTGAGGGATCGCAGACAGCGAGCCGAAAGATAGGAAATGTGGGAGGACCAGCACAGTTTCCTGTCAAACATAAGACCCAAGAATTTAGCAACGTCCACAAACAGAAGGTTGACATGGCCTAGATGTAGGGAAGCCAGAAGAAACTCCATACGACGCCAAAAATGGACACAAACGGTCTTACCGGGAGAAAAGTGGAAGCTGGTTTCGCTGCTCCAAGAGTGGAGGCGATCGAGACATCCTTGAAGACATCGTTTAAGAAGGCTGGTCTGTTGAGAGCTGTAGTAGATCGCAAAATTGTCCACAGAGAGGGAGCCCAAGACATTGGGTAGGAGACAGTCCATAATTGGATTTATGGCAATGGCAAACAGTACAACACTTAGCACGGAGCCGTGGGGTACCCCGTTTTCTTGGGAGAAAGTACGGGAGAGAGCAGTGTTCACCCGCACTTTAAATGTATGCTCTGCCATAAATTCACAAATAAAAAGGGGCAGCCGATCTGAAAAGCCCCAAGAGAACAGTGCGCAGAGGATGCCTGTCCTCCAACGGGTATCGTATGCTCTCTCCAGATCAAAAAATATCGCTACTGTTTGGCGTTTCCTAAGAAAATTGTTCACGAGATAAGTGGAGAGAGCAACAAGATGGTCAACCGCAGAACGATGCTTTTGGAAACCTTATTGGGCAGGTGTTAAAAGGCTTCGGAACTCCAGCCACCAGGCTAAATGGCAATTCACCATACGCTCCAAAACCGTACATACACTATTTGTGATTGAAATGGGGCGACAGCTGGAGGGAAGATGTTTGTCCTTTCCAGGTTTCAGAACAGGAATGACAATAGCTTCCCGCCATCTTCTGGGAAAAGTACTGTGGGTCCAAATTCAATTATAAAGGTGAAGGAGGTAGTGCAGACTATGGTATGATAAATGCAGCAACATTTGGATGTGGATACCATCCTGTCCTGAGGTGGAAGAGCGAGAAGAAGAGAGTGTGTGTTGGAGTTTCTGCATGGAGAAAACAGTATTATAGCTTTCGCTATTTTGAGAAGAGAAAGCAAGAGGTCGCACTTCCACTGCATGTTTCTTCAGGAGAAAGACTGGCGGGTAATTTGAAGAGCTCAAAATCTCAGCAAAGTGTTGACCCAATGAGTTAGAAATTACGACTGCACCCACGAAAGTATCATGTGCGACAGTGAGCCCAGAAATTGGGGAGAAATTAGGCGCGCCAGATAAACGTCGAATTCGACTCCAAACTTCGGAGGAGGGAGTGAAGGTGTTAAAAAGAGCTAGTAAAGAAGCCCCAGCTTGCCTTCTTGCTATCATGGATGACACGACGGCATCGCGCACGTAACTCCTTATAGTGGATACAGTTGGCTCAAGTACGATGGTCGTGGAAAACGCGAAGAGCATGTCGCCTTTTACGTATTGCGTCACGGCCCGCCTCGTTCCACCAAGGAACTGGGGGGCGCCGGGGCAAATCGGAGGTGCGAGGTATTGAACGTTCTGCCGCTGCAAGAATAACTTCTGTAATATGAGTGACCTGATCATCGACACTATGAAAATGACGGTCATCAAATGTCGCTAGAGACGAAAAAAGTGTCCAATCAACTTGGGCAAACTTCCAGCGTTTTGGGTGCATAGATGGCAGTTGTGGCTGGAATCTAAGGACACATGGAAAATGGTCACTCGAGTGTGTATCAGCAAGAGCGAACCATTCAAAGCGCTGAGCTAGCTGAACAGTACCGACCGAAAGATCCAAATTAGAGAAATTTGTCGTGGAGGCACACAAAAATGTAGGGTCCCCAGTGTTGAGGCAAACAAGATCCTATTGGTGGAATACATCAATTAATAGGGAGCCTTGCGGGCAAGGACGCGGAGATCCCCAAAGCGGGTGATGGACATTGAAGTCAACAACCAGCAAATAGGGGGGCGGGGGCTGACCAAATAGATGAAGATCAACTCTTGCCATCGGTGTGGATGATGGAATGTATACAGTACAAAGAGAGAAGGTGTATCCAGAAAGGGAAAGATGGACAGCAACAGCTTGGAAGGAACTGTTTATGGGGATTGGGTGACAATGAACAGTATCATGGAGAAGAATCATGAGTCCTCCACGTGCTGGAGTGCCATCAACAGAGGGGAGATCAATCCAGATTGACTGAAAATGAGGGAAAACAAAGCGATTGTGGGGATGCAACTTTGTTTCCTGAAGACAGAAGATGACCGGCGAGTAGGATCGTAAGAGGATCGACAATTCATCCCGATTGGCTCTAATGCTATGGATATTCCAATGGATAATGGACATAGGGTGGACAGAAAAGGGAAGAATCTTACCATGGTTGCCCTCAACTCAATGACTGCTGAGAGCTGGTGGCCAACAGCTTGGAACGCCATTCAGCCAAAGGCAGAAGATCCTGATCCATAGATTGTTCGGGAGCAGCTCCTGCCACCAGCGATTGGCTGCCAGCAGTGGACCTTAGTGACACGAAAGACAGCCGAGGGCGGCTACTGCCAGGTGGTGCTGTAGATGAGACACACCATGGCGGAGAAGGAACTGGGTTTCTTATGAGCCTTCTTGGAAACAGGACGTTGAGATGAGGGAGAAATCGATGGTTGTGAAGTCGAGGTACATAAAAAATCTTCGCATGTAGGCTCTTTTTTGGAGGTCCAGGTGCCTGATTTTGGGGCTTGTGATTTAGCAGAAGCCAATGAAGGGTGAGCCGTAGAGTGAACAGGTGATAGTGGGAAGGTAGGACGGGCGATCTTTGTACTGGCTGATCTGACGACCATGCCAATACAGGTGAGATCACAAGTCCATGTGGCTGCCTCCTTAGCAGGCCGAGGAGATGCAAGGACAGTGGATATTTACCAGCGGGAGGCACAGTGGGCTTGCGACTGGCAAATAACTTACAAGCAACAGACGTCAACACCTTTTCCTTCACTCTGATTTCCTGAATAAGCCATTCATCTTTGAAAATAGGGCAATCTCGGGAGGAAGCAGCATGGTCACCCACACAGTTGATGCAACGAGAGGATGGAGGTGTAAAAGCACCCTGATTGGCATCCTTGCTACACGTAACGCATTTAGCCAGGTCGACACCTTTCTGAATAATGAAAGGGTTGACTGTGGAGAAGTCTTGACCTTCGTCTGACCGAGAAACAACAAGAAACAGTGGCACTGACGGAAGAATTGTCCATGGCTGAGACTCATTTAACTTTCGCTTGTGAGCAGATATAGTAGATGATGAGGAAACCATTGTGTAAGTATCCCCCATGATTACCGGCATCTCCGATGGCGTGCTCCTTCCTTGTGGGGGCCCTCTCTGAGGGCACACCCGCCTTCAGGTGATTGTTCACACCTCGGGTCACACCTCCCAAGAAACAGACGGAGGGACCAATCGACACATTCAGAAGGTACCAGCGCGGTTAATCACCCCTCCCTGGGCCTGGCCACTACCAGGGGGTATGTACGTGTCCTACCTGTCTACCCGGGGTGGGGAATTATGCGTTACCCTGTCACCGGCTACACATGGGAATGCGTGGGTCGGCCTTCAGTCACACACAGGGAGGAAAAAAAAGGAAAGGGAGAAACAAAGAAAAGGAAAGGAAAGAAGAGGGGTGTCAAACGGCGCAGTGGAGAAGAGGGTAAAGAGAAGAGGCAAGGAAAACATAAGGACAGAGACTTTCCAGCAGAGAAAGCAAAGATGAGAGACTGTCTTACAGTTACAGGTATCCGTCTCCGGACGTAGGCACAAAACATACTCCCAGAGGGGGAGAAGGGGAACAGAAGAGGCGAAGGTGAGGGGGGGGGGGGGGGAGGATGTGGTAAAGGAAGGTATGCAGCCCAGAAAGGAAAGAGGGCCACACTAGCTCAGGGTCCCGTGCTCGCCACGCATGTATCCACAAAAGAGTTGTGGACCCGCTGGGGTGGGGGGGGGGGGGGGGCATCTGTTAATGTGAAATACAAGACTTCAATATAAGTTCTAGGACGTTGATTAGCTATTTGATTTCTGTTGCTACAATTGACTTAATTTTATTTTTGTTAATGATGTCTAGTGTTGGTGTTACTAGTGTCATTAACATACTGATTCACAGTACCACAAGATGCTAGTCTAGCTTCACTGGGTACCTGTAAGTCCTTGACTGACTTAGTGAAGTATCTGTTGTTCTTAGTAGACCTTCTGTTTTCAAAGGAGTATGCTTTCTTAGCTATTGAACAGTCTGCTCTTTAGTGCGAATGCTGGGCTTTTTGTATAATTTGCTAAAGGTCTAATGGAGACACCTTCTTTATTCATGATGGGTTGGGCTTTTAAAGCAGGTGCTTGTGGGTACATCATGATTATGTCTTAAGTTTCTTAAACCATAGAAAAGAAATTACTGTCCTTCACTGCTTCTTTGATCTATCTTTGGATGGCTTCAATCACAATATTATATATAGAACTGTGGTCGATGTTCCAACATGAAATTACCTCTGATACTAGTCTCAACTGTAAAATTTTTTCATGAATCAGAGGTCTTCATAAGGGATGCTCTGTGCTTCAAAATTACGCCTTTTACAAGGTACCTAGCAATTTCTGGAGCTTCGGCAGACAGCACAGCATTGGTGACAGCATAGGAGCAAAGACTGTCAGAGCAGGCTATTATACATCGATTTCCATTTGTCAACTTCTGGAAAGTCCCCAAAAGGTCAATCCCACATGACCACATGTTGAAGCTTTGTGGAAATACTTCAGAATAGCTGGCCATAGATGGGCTTGGACGACAAGCAACCAAGGATCATAGTTCATCTTATACAATCTTCTGTTTATTAATTGGAATACTCCTTTGGTAGATTCTTCCTGCTTTAAGGCTTATGTGATTTTCTGCGTTAATGGATCTGTTCATCAGCAGTGTCGTTGAATACAGCAATAACAGATTTCATCCCCCTGTGTCCTGTGGAAGGAGTCATTGATGGGTAGTCAGTGTACTTGCGTTTTTATCTGCTTTTGTGTACCACTGTGATGTCATACTCCTAAATCAGTGCCCACAGCGCCAGCCAACCCAACAGACCCTTCAGGATAGTAAGCCAGACTAGAGAATAGCAGTCCATCACAGTGGTGAGTAGTTTGCCAAACATATATGGCTTGAATTTTCCGATGGCATGAACAACTGGAAGGTGCACTTTTCTCTGTTGTAGAGTTGTTCATCTCAGAGACTACTCTGCCATCATAAGCCATCAACTTTCCAGCATCTTCCTGGGTTTGCACATGAACTGCACCAATTCCACAACTGCCGTCAGTGTGAAGTTCATTCTCACCATTCTCATCATACTATGCAACGACTGGAGAAGATGTTAATGCCTCCTTAAGGACAAGGAAAGATCTGTCATCACATTATTCCAGGAAAATTTAGTGTCTACCTGCAGCAGTTTGTGCAAGGGACTTGTTTTCATACAGAAGTCCCTTATGAAATGTCAGTACTATGAGCCATTCTGAAAAACTTCTCACATCCAGTCAGGCAGCAGTAGCCGGCCGAGACACAAGCAGCAACAGGGAAGTAACCGATATTGTGGCTTTCATAAGTTCCTAAGCAGGAGTGAATTTTATATCATCATCTGTGTGCTTTAATAGTTTAGTTTCTTGTGTTTCTGCATGTTTATTTAATATCTAACAGCCACAGTTCTCGTGTTTTTGTTTGCAACGGAAAGTAAATCGATTCTGTGACATATTACAAATTCCTAATTGGGGCGAATTATTTAGTTTCACCTGAGTGCTTTGGTAGTTTGATTTTTGAGTCTCTGCATATTAATCTAATTTATTAGACACAGTGCCTGCATTTTTGTCAGGGTCTACAGTAGAGTTGTGCAGCACGTGCCGATAGTCCGTTTTTATCTGCATAGTATAGTTTTCCACAGTCTTTATTATGGACAGGAACTGCGATTGTTGTGTGTGGATGCAAGCTTCGGTCTCAGCTTCAGGCTGTTATGGCTTTGGTTACACAGCTTGAGGCTGCAGTGGATGGGCACCACTGTTGTCGGCTGGCTGTGGGGATCCAGCAGACATCCAGCATGTCCGAGTCCTCTGATCGGTCCTCACCAGTGGCCTCCCCAGTTACTGCGCACACTGATGTTGACCCCTCACCTGTGGTTGAGTGGGAGGTCACCCCATGGTGTACCAGGTGGTGAAAGACTTCCCAGGTGGCCACATGTAAGGCCTCCCTGGTTTGTCTGACAAACAAGTTCCACGTGCTGTCTGTGGTTGACACTATCACTGAGCCAGATGCTGTCACCTGTCCTGTTTCAGAGGAAACCACTCAGCCTGCAAGATCAGGACAATTGCAGAGGGTGGGATTATTGGTAGTTGGGAGCTCCAACATTAGGCGCGTTATGGGGCTCCTTAGGGACTTGGCCGACAAGGAGGGTAAGAAATCCAATGTGCATACCGGGTGGAGTCATTCCAGATGTGGAAAGGCCTCCCGGATGCCATGAGGAGCACAGGTTGCAGCCGACTGCTCATGGTGGCTCACGTCGGTACCAATGATGTGTGTCGCTTTGGATCAGAAGAGATTCTCTCTGGTTTCGAGCGGTTAACAGAAGTGGTAAAGGCTGCCAGTCTTGCTTGCAAGATGAAAGCAGAGCTGACCATTTGCAGCATAGTCGACAGGACCGATTGCAGACCTCTGGTACAGAGCTGGGTGGAGGGTCTGAATCAGAGGCTCAGACGGTTCTGCGACCGTGTAGGCTGCAGATTCCTTGACTTGCGCCAAAGGGTGGTTGGGTTTCGGGTTCCACTGAATAGGTCAGGTGTCCACTATATGCAGGAGGCAGCTACACGGATAGCAAGGGCTGTGTGGCGTGGACTGGATGGTTTTTTAGGTTAGAGGGTCTTGGGAAAACACAAGAAGGGCTTCAGCCACAAAGGGAGCAGGCTGAACACAGGAAGAACATAGATAAAGGAACCACTGGTATAACAGTTGTAAATTGTCGTAGCTGTGTTGGGAAAGTACCAGAGCTCCAAGCGCTAATAGAAAGCACTGAAAGCTGGATAAAGCCGGACATAAGTTCAGACGAAATTTTTGCGAAGAACCTAATGGTGTTCTGAAAGGATAGGCTAAACATGGCTGGCGGTGGCGTGTTTATTGCTGTCAGAAGTAGTTTAACTTGTCACGAAATTGAAGTAGATACTTCCTGTGAGTTAGTATGGGTAGAGGTCATTGTTGGCAACCAGAATAAAATAATAATTGGATCCTTTTAGCAAACTCCTAATTCAAATGATACAGTTGCTGAAAGGTTCAAAGAAAACTTGAGTTTGATTTCGATCACGTACCTGACTCATACGATTATAGTTGGTGGTGACTTTAATTTCCCCTCGATATGTTGGCGGAAATACATGTTTAATTCCAGAGGTACACATAAAATATCATCCGAAATTGTGCTTAACGCATTCTCTGAAAATTATTTCGAGCAGTTAGTTCATGAGCCCACGCGAATAGTAAATGGTTGTGAAAACACATTTGACCTCCTAGCAACAAATAATCCTACGTTAATAACAAGCATCAAAACCGATTCAGGGATTAGTGAACACAGGGTTGTTATAGCGAGATTGAATAATGTAATCCCCAAATTCCCAAAAAATAAGTGAAAAATATACCTATTCAAAAAAGCAGATAAAAATTCACTTGATGCCTTCCTAAGAGAGAATATCCACTCATTCCAAATTAATAACATAAGTGTAGACCAGATGTGGCTTAAATTCAAAGAAATAGTATCGGCAGCAATTGAGACATTTATACCAAATAAATTAACAAATGACAGAGCTGATCCTCCTTGGTACACAAAACGGGTTAGAACACTGTTGCAGAAACAATGAAATAAACATGCCAGATTTAAACAGATGCGAATACCCAAGATCGGCGATCTTTTACAGAAGCTCAAAATTTAGCGCGGACTTCAATGCAAGATGCCTATAACAGTTTCCACAGTGAAACGTTGTCTTGAAACCTGGCAGAAAATCCAAAGAGATTCTGGTCGTATGTGAAGTATGTTAGCGGCAAGAAACAATCAATGCATTCTCTGTGCGATAGCAATGAAGATACTATCGAAGACAGTGCTGTCAAAGCCGAGTTACTAAACACAGTCTTCCGAAATGCTTTCACAAAAGAAGACAAAGTAAATATTCCAGACTTCGAATCAAGAACAGCTGCAAACATGAGTAATGTAGAAGTAAATATCCTCAGAGTAGTGAAGCAACTTAAAACACTTAATATAAGCAAGTATTCTGGTCCAGACTGTATACCAATTAGGTTACTTTCAGAGTATGCTGATGCAATAGCTCCATACTTAACAATCATATACAACCATTCATTCGACGAAAGATCCGTACCCAAAGACTGGAGAGTTGCACAGGTCACACCAATATTCAAGAAAGGTAGTATGAGTAATCCACTAAATTACAGGCCCATATCGTTAACGTCGATATGTAGCAGGATTTTGTGTACAAACATTATGAATTACCTCGAAGAAAACTGTCTATTGACACACACTCAACATGGGTGTAGAAAACATCGATCCTGTGAAACACAACTAGCTCTTTATTCACATGAAGTGTTGAGTGCTATCGACAAGGGATTTCAGATCGATTCCATATTTCTGGATTTCCGGAAGGCTTTTGACACTGTACCACACAAGCAGCTTGTATTGAAATTGCTTGCTAATGGGATATAGTTTCAGTTATGTGACTGTACTTGTTATTTCCTGTCAGAGAGGTCACAGTTTCTAGTAACTGATGGAAAGTCATCGTGTAAAACAGAAGTGATTTCTGGTGTTCCCCAAGGCAGTGTTATAGGCCCTTTGCTGTTCCTCATATATATAAACGACTTGGGAGACAATCTGAGCAGCCGTCTTTGGTTGTTTGCAGATGACACTGCCGTTTATCGACTAATAAAGTCATCATCTGATCAAAACAAACTGTAAAACAATTTTATAAAATATGTGAATGGTGCGAAAAGTGTCAGTTGACCCTGAACAATGAAAAGTGTGAGGTCATCCACATGAGTGCTAAAAGGAACTCATTACTCTTCTGTTACACAATAAATCAGTCTAATCTAAAAGCCGTAAATTCAACTAAATACCTAGGTATTACAATTACAAACAACTTAAATTGGAAGGAACACATCATAAATGTTGTGGGGAAGGCTAACCAAAGACTGCGTTTTATTGGCAGGACACTTAGAAAATGTAACGGACCTACTAAGGAGACTGCCTGCACTACGCTTGTCCGTCCTCTTTTAGAATACTGCTGTGCGGTGTGGGATCCTTATCAGATAGGACTGATGGAGTATATCGAAAAAGTTTAAAGAAAGGCAGCATGTTTTGTATTATTGCGAAATATAGGAGAGAGTGTCACAGAAATGATACAGGATTTGGGCTGGAAATCATTAAAAGAAAGACTTTTTCGTTATGACAGAATCTTCTCCTCCGAATGCAAAAATATTTTGTTGACACTGACCTACATAGGGAGGAACGATCACCATGATAAAATAAAGGAAATAAGAGCTCGTACAGAAAGATATAGGTGTTCATTCTTTCTGCGCGCAATACGAGATTGGAATAATAGAGAATTGTGAAGATGGTTCGATGAAGCTCTGCCACGCACTTAAAAGTGATTTCCAGAGTATCCATGAAGATGTAGAACAAAAGAAACACACCAAATTTAAACAGGCGATCTTTCACAGAAGCTCATAATTTAGCACAGACTTCAAAGTGACATGCTTATAACAGTTTCCACAACGAAACTTCGTCTCGAAGCCTGGCAGAAAATCCAAAGAGATTCTGGTCATATGTGAAGTATGTTCGTATTAGTTGACGGAAAGTCATTGAGCAAAACAGAAGTGATTTCTGGCGGTCCCCAAGGTAGTGTTACAGGTCCTTTGCTGTTCCTTATCTACGTAAACAATTTGGGAGACAATCTGAGCAGCCGTCTTAGGTTGTTTGCAAATGACACTGTCATTTATCGACTAATAAAGTCATCAGAAGACCAAAACAAATTACAAAAAGATTTAGAAAATATATCTGAATGGTGTGAAAATTAGCAGTTGACCATAAATAACGAAAAGTGTGAGGTGATCCACATAAGTACTAAAAGAAATTCGTTAAACTTTGGTTACATGATAAATCAGTCAAATCTAAAGGCCATAAATTCAACTAAATACCTAGGAATAACAATTACGAACAACTTAAATTGGAAGGTACACATAGAAAATATTGCGGGAATGGCTAACCAAAGACTGCATTTTATTGGCAGAGTACTCAGAAAATGTAACAGATCTACTAAGGAGACTTCCTACACTATGACTGTCCATCCTCTTTTAGAGTACTGCTGTGCAGTGTGTGATCCTTACCTGATAGGACTGACAGAGTATATAGAAAAAGTTCAAAGAAGGGCAGAACGTTTTGTATTGTCGCGAAATATGGGAGAGAGTGTCACTGAAATAATACGGGATTTGGGCTGGACATCATTAAAAGAAAAGCATTTTTTGTTGCGACGGTATTTTCTCATGAAATTCCAATCACCAACTTTCTCCTCCGAATATGAAAATATTTTGTTGACACCAACCTACATAGGGAGAAATGATCACCACGATAACATAAGGGAAATCAGAGCCCGTACCGAAAGACATAGGTGTTCATTCTTTCCGCGTGCTATACAAGATTGGAATAACAGATAATTGTGAACCCTCTGCCAGGCACTTAAAATGTGATTTGCAGAGTATCCACGTAGATGTAGGAAATGTGCTGAGAAGTTAAAAATTTGCCATAATCTGAGACGTTTTGGGACCTCCTTCATTTCCTCGAAATAATTAAATCTTTCTGAAAACACATGTCTCATTCTGCGACCCTACAAACCCCTCTGACAGAGGCCTTGGCAAGCATAAACATTTCCAGAACCTGCAAATTGCTATGGTCTGATGATATGCAATGCACTTTAAACTGCGCTGTCCAACGTTGCCCTGCTCGTTCATCCCATCACTGACTTGCACATTTCTATCACTAGTAACATCAGCGAGTCTTCAATTGCTGCGATCTCACAAAAGCACATAGGCAACTCGACACAACACCTTCATTTCTTTTCCGAGGAGCTCTCCACTTCACAACGTAAGTGGTGCACCTTCAATAGGGAGCTGTTCATGATTTATGAGGCAGTCCACCACTTTTGTGAGGGCACGGAAGGCCGGTCTGTGACTATCTACACAGATCACAAACCACTCGGGAACGCCATCCATAATCCTAACAAGTTGCCACCACGGCACTTTTGTCACATGGACCTCATTAACCAGTACACCTCTGGCTTATGTTATGTCAAAGGAGCTGAGGACCCGTCACCAACTACCTGTCTCACGTACACGCCATTTCTTCACTGTTGGACTTGGATGAATTGGCACGGCTGCAACAAGAGGATCCAGATATGGACCATTTATTATGAGATGACACTATGTCATCGCTTATTGAGCCATGACACCTTCCTGGTTCTTCACACCTAGTGCTATGTGACAAGTCCTCATGTACCCTCCGCCACCTCACCCCCTATGCCACTAAGTCTTCTCAGCAACCCACAAACTCACCCATCTAGGTCTTAAGCCCACTCCTTGCCTTGTTACTGAATGTTTCTTTTGGATGGGTGTTAAATTGGACTGTCATGCATGGACACATGCATGCCTACCATGCCACATGCTAAGTCATACTCACACCCACCCTCTTGTGGATCAATTCAACATCCCCAAAGGATGGTTTCATCTTGATCTCATTGATCCTCTTCCCCCCTCAGAGCACTGCAAATATATATTATCTATTATTGACCATGTTACCAGATGGGTTGAGGATGTTTGCCTCCCAGAATTACTGCAGATACTATTGCTCGTGCATTTTTCATGTCTTATACTTCTCAATTCGGTTGCTCCTCTTCTATTGCTAGTAATCAGTGGTGACAGTTTGAATTTGTCATTTTCAGCAGACTGTGCAACTTGTGCAGTGCCAATAAATCCACACATCCCCAAACTAAAGGGTTTGTGAAGTGCTGGCACTGTACCCTAAAAGCAGCACTCGTATGTCATTCTACTTTTTTGTCTGAGGTCCAACCCCGATCCAGTTCGGAATTTGTACAACATTTAAGGAGGACTCACAGGCTTTCCTTGCCAACATGCTTCACAGCAAACCCCTGATCTAGTCTGCAGCATTCGTTGAAGACTCTGAGCCCCCCCTCCTTTTTCTGAACTCGCAACTTTGGTTGAGTGAGTCCACGCGCACATTGCTGATATTAGTACTTCGCCTCCTCGCACCCGCGCTGTCCCATCTGTCTTTATACACAAAAAACTTAGAGCCAATGACACTGTTCTGCCCACTCTCCAACAGCCTTGCTCTGCCCCTCCCCCACAAAGTGCTCCATCACATCACCCACACTTTTGATATTCTCTCATGTGGTATGCTGCAAACTGTCTGCACCAACAGATTCAAGCCAGTTTGGATGCTTGATGATGACCTTCCTTCCATGGATACCTTGGCATATCCTCCAATTCATGAGTTTGCTCCTAACCACCTGGAACGAAGTGCTGCGGGTTTGTTACATGAAATTCCTCCCTCTGACATTGCCACCACGACCACTCATCTCGAGCTTCCCACGTCACCCTCTCCCTCCTGTGCTGCACACTTTAACCTCAACATCTCTCCTTTCTCAGTCAACAGTCTTTCTTTACAGCTATGTGAAGGCACTCTCTTCTTGCTCCATTCACCTCCCACACACTCGATGACTCCATGCAGTATGTCACACGTCTGTGCGCCTTCACCCTCCTTCCAATATAGAAGACGACGGTATCGCTACCTCGATCAACACCCTCACTTGTGAGATATAAAACTTTCTTGGTGTACATGTTGTTCCACAAAATCTCAGGAGAACTGCCAGAAGTCTGAAACTTCCTGCCACAATATTTTGGCACAGAGTCTTCTGGCCGTCTTCAGGTTATACTGGCAAAAACGCACTGAGTTCTGGTATTTAAGGCCCTGCCAGTACATGCGTAGTGGATTCACTTGGCATTGCACGTGCAATACGTGAGCATGTTCGATTCTGCTGTGCGGGGCCTCTGTGGTGAAAACTTGCTGCATCAATATCAATTTGAATGTCTTCCCGTGGTAGTCCAGGTAAAATTATGAAAATGGGGGAAACAATTTATAAGTTTTGAAACCTTGGGAAAACACTCTCAGGAGATAAAGAAGTAAAGAACAGAAAAGTTCCCTCCACTATCGGGGGAGCTTCCCCCTCTCCCAACCCTTAACATAATTTATTTTCCTTTTTCCAAACGTTACAGAAAATGGTTGATTTAACAAAGTTATCTATATGACAGAAAATTTTTTTGGTGAAATTCTACTCAGAGGTCAAATGCATGTTTAAGCAATGTAATTAGTTTATAAGTGCTAAAATTTGTAGGAAAAAAGCGAAACGTCTTTTAAAACCCACTTATTCATAAAGAACAATTTTGCTTTATAGTCTTTTACTATAGATTTATGCAACTTAAATTAGTGGAATGAAAATCATTTTTCATGATAATTAAGAATTACTGTAAAACTAATCAACAATCACTTTTTTGTAACATATTTAAAATCATATGTTCAGCATGTAGACAATGAAAATGCCACAATATCTATCAAACAAATAAATTAACGTAAATTTTTTTTAACTTAAAACCATCATCAAAATCTTCTGTTAAATCACTTCGAGGCACGTTAATGCAGCTTTGTCCATGACAATTTTTGCACATTGTTGTGCAGTGTAAGTCAGCCTTCACACATCTGCACTTTCTTCTGCAGCCTTGAGTGCAGCCACATAAAATCAATAGTAGTATTTTCTCTGGAGCAGGTAGTCATTTCATGTGAACTGGGGAGATGGGTGAGTTTGATTTCCTCCAGCCCCAGTTTCTGGGATCCAAGTTGTGCCCCAGCCATAGCTGGACTTGTAGGTAAACTTGGTAAGAATGGAAGGATCCTGCTTCAGTAGTGGGTGGCAAACGAGAGAATGTGACAGCACTGTTTGCCTGACCCACAAGTACTTTAAAACATTTAAATCGAATGGCATTTAAGTTATCATCAGGACTCTCTGCTGTTTTTGTGTAGAGAGAGAGGGAGTGTAAATTTCTCTACTGCTTTTGCAATGGTACCAGGGGCAGAAGCAGGATCATTGAATATCTGTGGGAAATTGGGGATACTGGTTGAAAAATTGGAAAGCTTGCAGCTTTCCTTTCACAAACAAGGTTGAAAAGCTGTTGCAACCACTTACTGAATGAAGAAACGGTATTGAATTTTTGCATTTATGAACGTGGGAGGAGTTACGTATATCTTTAGAACTGTAACACCTTGTTCTGATGCTATCTTTACTTTCCTTCATCAGGACTCTGCCTGTCATCTGGAGCAAGAGCGGTAAGTAGCACAAGAAGATACATATCTTGACCCACTATAATCACCTGCTGGTAAAATTCTGAGGCATTTTATTGCTTTTGCAACTATTTCAACATATGCAAACCAACAGCTCAGCTTTGTAGTAGTTTACTTACTGAGAAGCTACTAACGTGGATCCTAATGAATACAATTGCTCCTTATAAGCAAATGGAGTGTGTTGTTGCAACTATAGCAGAAATCTGTGAATTTTCTCATTAATTTCTATCCTCCCACTCAACAGTTCAACACATTGATCACTTGACACTGAAAGTAAATTGCAGAACTGTTCCATAGCTACACGTATGTGATGGGCTATTGGTATACCACAAATCCATCAGTTCAACACACTATCAGTGATACCTCTTCCGTGTGAAACACCTCCAACCCTCTTCGGGTTCTTCACAAGTATTTGTTCTATCGTCATGTCGGTCCATACTCCATACCAACACTTACCAGAGGGTCGAACCATGAAGAAACTGTACTTGGTGAATTTATCGAACTCCCCGGGTTTCATGGTTTCTTTCAGTTTTTCCATGTCCTGGAGGTACAAATGACACTCCTTAGCATAAGGGAAGTGCCCAGTTACACAGAATATTGGGAGCATAGCTCTCACACATTCTATATGGAGCACCCAGTTATCCATACGCTCTGCTTGGATGAAACTTTCTACAACAAATCGAGCAGTGCTAAGTGACTTTCCTCTGAACTACACTCCTGGAAATTGAAATAAGAACACCGTGAATTCATTGTCCCAGGAAGGGGAAACTTTATTGACACATTCCTGGGGTCAGATACATCACATGATCACACTGACAGAACCACAGGCACATAGACACAGGCAACAGAGCATGCACAATGTCGGCACTAGTACAGTGTATATCCACCTTTCGCAGCAATGCAGGCTGCTATTCTCCCATGGAGACGATCGTAGAGATGCTGGATGTAGTCCTGTGGAACGGCTTGCCATGCCATTTCCACCTGGCGCCTCAGTTGGACCAGCGTTCGTGCTGGACGTGCAGACCGCGTGAGACGACGCTTCATCCAGTCCCAAACATGCTCAATGGGGGACAGATCCGGAGATCTTGCTGGCCAGGGTAGTTGACTTACACCTTCTAGAGCACGTTGGGTGGCACGGGATACATGCGGACGTGCATTGTCCTGTTGGAGCAGCAAGTTCCCTTGCCGGTCTAGGAATGGTAGAACGATGGGTTCGATGACGGTTTGGATGTACCGTGCACTATTCAGTGTCCCCTCAACGATCACCAGTGGTGTACGGCCAGTGTAGGAGATCGCTCCCCACACCATGATGCCGGGTGTTGGCCCTGTGTGCCTCGGTCGTATGCAGTCCTGATTGTGGCGCTCACCTGCATGGCGCCAAACACGCATACGACCATCATTGGCACCAAGGCAGAAGCGACTCTCATCGCTGAAGACGACACGTTTCCATTCGTCCCTCCATTCACGCCTGTCGCGACACCACTGGAGGCGGGCTGCACGATGTTGGGGCGTGAGCGGAAGACGGCCTAACGGTGTGCGGGACCGTAGCCCAGCTTCATGGAGACGGTTGCGAATGGTCCTCGCCGATACCCCAGGAGCAACAGTGTCCCTAATTTGCTGGGAAGTGGCGGTGCGGTCCCCTACGGCACTGCGTAGGATCCTACGGTCTTGGCGTGCATCCGTGCGTCGCTGCGGTCCGGTCCCAGGTCGACGGGCACGTGCACCTTCCACCGACCACTGGCGACAACATCGATGTACTGTGGAGACCTCACGCCCCACGTGTTGAGCAATTTGGCGGTACGTCCACCCGGCCTCCCACATGCCCACTATACGCCCTCGCTCAAAGTCTGTCAACTGCACATACGGTTCACGTCCACGCTGTCGCGGCATGCTACCAGTGTTAAAGACTGCGATGGAGCTCCGTATGCCATGGAAAACTGGCTGACACTGACGGCGGCGGTGCACAAATGCTGCGCAGCTAGCGCCATTCGACGGCCAACACCGCGGTTCCTGGTGTGTCCGCTGTGCCGTGCGTGTGATCATTGCTTGTACAGCCCTCTCGCAGTGTCCGGAGCAAGTATGGTGGGTCTGACACACCGGTGTCAATGTGTTCTTTTTTCCATTTCCAGGAGTGTATCAATAAATCTGCACGATTCTTGAATTCTTGAAAAGAGCATCAAAGTTGGTGTCTTGAGGGCCTCTTTTTCAAACAGAGGAGGAGTTCGCACTAATTTAGCATAGCAATCCTGATGATAACGGGCTTTTGCAGCTACTATACAAAAAACACTGTTTATGTGTTTGGCAACTTTTCTACCGAAATCAACATTGCGTTTCTCTGCTTTCTCAAGCAGCGTATGTTTCACAGTTAAAGAGTGATCTCCAAACACTCCGCAGTGTTTATGGAGTGGTTTTTTTATGTCCACCTCTGTGGCATGCTTTTCAGCATATATGAAACAACCTTTTTTTGAAATTGAATGGATAAGAGGAGGACGATCTCAAAATTTTATCATTTGCTTGTGCAACATTCTGATTAATTACTTTCCTTATATTACGTTTCTTAATATATTCACGTCAACAGATCTTATGCACTTCAATCAGTCCAGTTTTCTGTAGAGGATTATGAGCGCCGTTCTTCCATTCCTTGCTGATGTGTATCAGAGTTTCAAAGTCCTTTGTCACTATTGATGTCTCTCCTTCCAAAACTGATTTACCACAAATAAAACAGGTCGTAGGGTCCAGTGCTATTGTTTTCTTGGTCCACACAAAAGAAATGAGACTAAGAAGAAGCACTTCATAACACCACAATCAGATGAATACTGTCACAAACACAGAACCCTCTGGGACTACTTTGACAGTTCACAACATTAACTCAACTAAATTGGACACTGGGTAGGAAGAAACAGCAGTGACAACAGTAGTAGGGCAGCACTGAGTGAATGGGAAGGAGAACTTGATATTTTCACTGTTGGCACGTACTCCTGATTTCAACAATACTGACCACAAAACAAGTGTCATCAAGTAGAATATATAGGCTATGAAATATTTCCATACAGTTAATTATACTTTTCATTTAAATACTTTTCTGTTGTTATTGTTGTGGCCTTCAGTCCTGAGACTGGTTAGATGCAGCTCTCCATGCTACTCTATCCTGTGCAAGCTTCTTCATCGCCCAGTACCTACTACAACCTACATCCTTCTGAATCTGCTTAGTGTATTCATCTCTCGGTCTCCCTCTAAGATTTCTACCCTCCACACTGCCCTCCAATACTAAATTGGTGATCCCTTGGTGCCTCAGAACATGTCCCACCAACCAATCCCTTCTTCTAGTCAAGTTGTGCCACACACTCCTTTTCTCCCCAATCCTATTCAATACTTCCTCATTAGTTATGTGATCTACCCATCTAATCTTCAGCATTCTTCTGTAGCACCACATTTCGAAAGCTTCTATTCTCTTCTTGTCCAAACTAGTTATCGTCCATGTTTCACTTCTGTACATGGCTACACTCCATACAAATACTTTCAGAAATGACTTCCTGACACTTAAATCTATACTCGATGTTAACAAATTTCTCTTCTTCAGAAACGCTTTCCTTGCCATTGCCAGTCTACATTTTATATCCTCTCTACTTCGACCATCATCAGTTATTTTGCTCCCCAAATAGCAAAACTCCTTTACTACTTTAAGTGTCTCATTTCCTAATCTAATTCCCTCAGCATCACCTGACTTAATTAGACTACATTCCATTATCCTTGTTTTGCTTTTGTTGATGTTCATCTTATATCCTCATTTCAAGACACTATCCATTCCACTCAACTGATCTTCCAAGTCCTTTGCTGTCTCTGACAGAACTACAGTGTCATTGGCGAACATCAAAGTTTTTGTTTCTTCTCCATGGATTTTAATACCTACTCCAAATTTTTCTTTGGTTTCCTTTACTGCATGCTCAATATACAGATTGAATAACATCAGGGAGAGGCTACAACCCTGTCTCACTCCCTTCCCAACCACTGCTTCCCTTTCATGTCTCTCGACTCTTATAACTGCTATCTGGTTTCTGTACAAATTGTAAATAGCCTTTCGCTCCCTGTATTTTGCCCCTGCCACCTTTAGAATTTGAAAGAGAGTATTCCAGTTAACATTGTCAAAAGCTTTCTCTAAGTCTACAAATGCTAGAAACGTAGGTTTGCCTTTCCTTAATCTTTCTTCTAAGATAAGTCGTAGGGTTAGTATTGCCTTACGTGTTCCAATATTTCTACGGAATCCAAACTCATCTTCCCTGAGGTCGGCTTCTACCAGTTTTTCCATTCATCTGTAAAGAATTCGTGTTAGTATTTTGCAGCTGTGACTTATTAAACTGAAAGTTCGGTAACTTTCACACCTGTCAACACCTGCTTTCTTTGGGATTGGAATTATTATATTCTTCTTGAAGTCTGAGGGTATTTCGCCTGTCTCACACGTCTTGCTCACCAGATGGTAGAGTTTTGTCAGGACTTGCTCTCTCAAGGCTGTCAGTAGTTCTAATGGAATGTTGTCTACTCCCGGGGCCTCGTTTTGACTCAGATCTTGTATCATATCTCCCATTTCATCTTTATCTACACCCTCTTCCATTCCTATAATATTGTCCTCAAGTACATTGCCCTTGTATGGACCCTATATATACTCCTTCCACCTTGCTACTTTCCCTTCTTTGCTTAGAACTGGGTTTCCATCTGAGCTTTTTATATTCATACAAGTGGTTTTCTTTTCTCCAAAGGTCTCTTTAATTTACCTGTAGGCAGTATCTATATTACCCCTAGTGAGATACAGTAAGCCTCTATGTCCTTACATTTGTCCTCTAGCCATCCCTGCTAAGCCATTTTGCACTTCCTTCCATTTTTGTGACGTTTGTATTCCTTTTTGCCTGCTTCATTTACTGCATTTTTTTATTTTCTCCTTTCATCAATTAAATTCAACATTTCTTCCGTTACCCAAGGATTTCTACTAGCCCTTGTCTTTTTACCTACTTGATCCTCTGCTGCCTTCACTACTTCATCCCTCAAAGCTACCCATTCTTGTTCTACCATATTTCTTTCCCCCATTCCTGTCAATTGTTCCCTTATGCTCTCCCACACATTCTCGTTTTGTTTTCATTTGACGTGAGAGTAAATGAAGGGGAAACAGCAAAATCACTAAATGTAAACATGGGTCACGTGGAGACTACCCAATATAACTCAGACTGCTCTGCGCATCAGCCCCGGATCTACGACATTTGCGAACCGGGTCAATATTTATATATATTAAAAAAAAAAATCGAATTTTCAGTATATGTTAATCTTGTAGTGCAAATCTTTCTGAAAAGTCTGAAACATAAAACATAAGTATTCGAGCAAATGTAATACATATTATTTGGTCTTAAGTGCAGTGCCACGACTCTTCATTAAGCATTTTTCTACCGCACGTCCATACTATATTCAGGAGAGTGGAAATTGAAATGTTCTATGGTGCTTCTCCTGCTCCCAGTCGGCCGGTTTGCCAGCCTGCACCTCTTAAAAAAAAAAAAAAAAATCTCGCAATTAATAGCGGATGTGATTACATGTAATCGAGAGAACAAGAACTCTTCAGAAAATCTGAACTCTTTATTGGCTATTAGTTAATAACATGCTGTTTTGTGTGACATAAAATTAAATATAGGATATATAAAACCAATACTACAAGAGATAAGCAAGAAATTACACATTCTTCAAACCTTAGCTCCTAGCATTTTTTCTCTCTAATCTTGCTTTCCTTTCTGCAAAAGAATCTATTACCGCATCAAAGTTTGTCAATCATTTTGCTACATGAAAAATCGAAATGTCGTTATCTAATATTGAAAATGCTGTTAATTCAACTAATACCCAAGACTGGTGTGGTTCATCGATCTGATAACGTCTATTTTATCACTGTTTGCTGGATAAAACAAAATAGGCCTTTATAATATGGCAGCAATTTTGTAACACACCAAACAAACGAGACTGTTTTGGCACAAATGGCCATTTTCATAACACGACAGAATATAATCCACGAAGTGCCAATGTCAAATGCCTATTATGCCTACTACAAGCAAAAAGCTTTATGTTAGGAAACAGTTTCACATTTCATTCATACGCACCAGTTTCTCGAGCATGAGATCGAAAAGTAGTATTACAAAATTCTTATATAAATTTGGAATCGTCTTATTCTTCCATAATTTGTGTGATGTCCCCGTTTCTTCTCCTTCCTCGTTCTAACAAAATCTTGTCATCACCAATTCTGTAGCTATTGCTGCCACTGTCAAAATTTGTTCGCTAATTAACTTCACTAACCTTGCCAGAATCACAGGTTTAGTTATCCCGCGATTATTTTCCGGTTAGGCGTTATTACGTGTTCGAACAACACGTTTTCCGCGTTACTTCCAGAATAGAACTTACGCGGCTGCTAGCCAGGGACTGTACTACTGGTCCTTACAAGTGTAGATACAACAAGACAGAGTAATGAATTTCACAGAGAAGTGCATAAGAAAGCCCAATACAACAAGAGTGCAATATACCACCCAAAAATTCTCTATAGTGCTCTTCCCTTAAAAATAAAAAGGATTCAGCAGCTGAGCAGTTTTAAAAGTGAACTCAAAAGAATGTTAATCAGTAATAGTTTTTACAGTGTTAGTGAATATATGAATTCTTCAGAAAGATAGCGTGCCTTCACCTATCTTATAAGTTACTCATATACAAACTTGTGTTGTGGGGTAGACTCTTTTATGTACACACAAAAATTAATTAATCTGTCAATATAGAGTGTTATAATCATTGTTTCTTGTTGCTGTCCATTATACACAGAATATATGTAACTTATTTGTGTCCTATATTGTTACAAATTTATATCATGTAAGCTATAATTGTTTTGCCCATATATTTAATTCAGATTATTCACTGATAGTTTTTACATAATATGTTGTTATTCATATTTTTTCTGTATGTAACATATGACAAATCCCATATCATTGTACATGATAAAACGGGTGCTCAATAAACTAAACTAAACTAAACTAAGCGATCTGGCCAAAAATTTTCTGCCAAAATTTCATTTTCTTGGATACACTGAGAAGATAATACGTAATCTTTCTCACCTGTTATTCCTGTCAGTCGTTTATTTCCATTCTGGTAGTCTGAATCTACGGATTTCGCTAGTAATTATAACAATGCCGATCATTCGCAAACAAACCAACCACATAAACAGACAGCGTTTGGCATTCATCCGTTCGCCTTTACTGCCTCAAGCTCGTGTAGCCCCTCCCCTTTTGTCTGCGGAAAGTTTATTTCTAGATGCGACGAGGATTCTACTGACAGACATCACGTACACTATGCATGCATTCATTCAAAAGTCAACTTATGAATCATTCAGAAATCAACTTAAAATGTGTTCAAAAATCAACAGGGAAGCGTTTCAAAATCATATGAATAATCGATAGAAAAACGTGCGCTGAATGCTAGGCGCTTTATGAAACAAGTTTTTTTCCTCAAGAATATAAATTTGGCGCCCCCCTTCACCGGTAACATCTAGCTGCTTGCTGCGACTGCTTGCAACAGCCACATTCCTGTAGCCAGAAGCGGGAGTATCTACTACTCAAACGTGACTCAACTGCGCATGCCCAGCGCATGAGCCCGCGCGTAACTGCTAAAACAAATCGAATGTAAACGGTTGCTACTTCCAGGCAATTTGTTGTTATGAAGCACTGCAAAGTCTTGCTAAAGCCTTTAACACATTTTCAGTTGGCAGACGCTTTTATTCTATGTTCCTTGGGCAGACGCTTGCATGAGCACTGTGTGTCGTTGATGTATATGGCGCACTTCCGTTGCAATTTAAGTTATTTTCGTTTTTTCTCCCTCGTTTGTGTGTAATTGTTGAAGTATTATTCTGCAGTAGCGGGATACAGTAATATCCTTTGTTAGAGTATCGGTTCTTACCAGTCAAAATTACAAAAATTTAACTGAAAACTAAAACAATGAAAAATTCCCGGAATTCTAAAAATATCCCGGGTTTTTCCCGGTTTTCTCCCAGGTGAAAAAATTCGCGGGTTTTTCCCGGATCTCCCGGGACGTTTACACCCTGCATTCTGTACAACCTCTGGTGTAGTCAGTTTATCCAGGTCCCATCTCCTCAAAATCCTACCTTTTTGCAGTTTCTTCAGTTTTAATCTACAGTTCATAACCAATATTTTGTGGTCAGAGTCCACATGTGCCCCTGGAAATGTCTTACAATTTAAAACCTGGTTCCTAAATCTCTGTCTTATCATACTTTTCTAAGCAACAAAAACTGTAAACTATTACTTTAACAGAATTCCATTCCAATTCTTATACCTCAAATACCATGTATATGGGATCCTGCCCACTCGTTTAATGTAGGGTGCCTAGGAAGCTGTTCTCAGACAGCTAGACAACATAAAAGCAAATCATATTAATGGAGCTTGTTACAGTAATTGAATTGACAATACTTAACTTTGGTATGTACAAGGTGGTGTCACAAGCAATTGTCAACATGCAAATAATCAGTGTCTTTCGAAATACACAATTTCCATGCAAGTAATTAATATGTATCACAAGTCTTCTAGTGCGGCTCTTCTAGTGAGTATGAGGCTAGGCAGTGCGTCACTTTTATTCTCTTCATGTAGAGGCCACTCCTGTTGTGGTGACATCTTAGTCAGCATGCTATTGGCTGATGTTGTCTCACAGCCCTCTCTGCTGCATCGATCTTGATCTTCATGCCAGCACTTGTCGTTACGCTGGAACAGTATAAATGAAAAGACGCGGAAAATGTTTTTCGTGTGCAATTTTGCAAGGAATATATTTACTAATTTCAAAAAATGAATCTTTTTGTGTATAAATTTCAAATATGGTACAAATTGACTTTTGGAGGGGTACGAGGGGGACGTGCCCCCCTACAAAGGGGGAACTTTTCTGTTTCTCATTACTAAACCCATATGAGTATTTTCCTGAAGTTTCAAAACTTTATAAGTTTTTCCCCCCATTTGCTGATTTTCTTACTAATTTGCCTGGGGTAGTGGTTCCATCACCGAACTACGCTGGCTTCGGAGGACAGGAAGTTTTTCAACGACTGGATTCCATACTGAATTCACATTAAAAGCGCTGTCTCGATTAATAAGGACTCGCTGTCAGATAGTCGTATTTCCACAGATTCATTAATAACAGAACTCCAAAAGTTAGACAAACAGGCCACAATTTTTGTCTCACTGTAATTCATTACATGACCATCGAAAACACAATGTTCGGCGATGGCAGACTTGCAAAGCTGAAGAAGGTGAGTATGCCGCTGATGTTCTACAATGTAATCCTGCACAGTACGCAATGTTAGCCCTATATAAGATTTGCCGCATTCGCACAGAATCCTGTAAAAACACCTGCCTTGAGCAGCTCTAGGTTGTCTTTGACAGATATCAACAGCAACAAAATTTTTGCAGGAGGGCGAAAGATTGCTTTTACTTTATATTTTCTTAATATTCTGCCTGTTTGCGCTGAAATACTACCAATATATTGTAAACAGGCAGTCGTTTTAAAGGCCTCTTCTTCTTGTTTGCTCTGTCGCTTACAGGTGTGCAGTGCTCTCTCCACTTGCTGGGACGAATACCCATGCTTCAGAAATACAGTCTGCAGGTGCTCCAGTTCTGTTTACAAACTATCGGCATCAGAGCTGAAGTGGGCTAGGTGAATGAAGATCTTCAGAACACCCATCGTTTGTGCTGGATGGTGACATCTGACAGATTGCAAGTAAAGGTCTGTATGAATGGGCTTTCTATACACTGAATGACTAAGTGTGCCATTGCTCTTATGGCGCACTAAGACGTCTAAAAATGGCAAGCAACCCTACTTCTCTAACTCCATAGCAAATTTTATATTTTCATGCATGGAGTTCAGATGTCTGCTAGAGTTCCTACAACATCTGAACTCCATACACGAAAACATAAAATTTACTATGGAGTTGGAGAAGTAGGGTTAGTTGCCATTTTTAGACGTCTTACAAGGGGAGTGCCAGGGTTGGGAAATGAAGTTCGGAGTGGGACGGCGCATGTTTGCAGCTATATCCCGTAGAGTTACAGTGCCCCAGCCATACGGCCAGATGGCCAGCCATTCACGAGAAAAACGCTCCAAAACTTTCCTACAGTATATAATACCCATGCTTCCGCTCACTGAACCAAATGACGTGGCGGTCGATGCAATATTGGTAACAATTCGTGCTTCGTATTTCAAAGTATCTATTTGCTTCTCCTTATTGAAAAAAATAAAATACAATGACATTCAAATTGAAAACTTTTGTTCTTTTAACATTTTCAACTTTTCCAACCAAATTATTTCTTTCAAATATTCGTTCGTATTGTATATTGAAAACTGTGTGCATCGTAGAGTAATATTCATATTGATTGATTGATATTTATTGCTGTAGAGACCTCAGAGATCATCTGAGGCATTACAAAAGTCAATATTACACAGTATAAATGTTACACAAATAATTACAAAAACAAGAAAAATATTAACTAAATAATTATGGTACCTTCACACAAATACAAAACAGAGAAACTTATGGTACAAATTGATATTGCATAGTAAATTTAGCCAATTACAGACTTACTCATATATATAGAAGCATATAAAAACTGATCACAAAGTGTAGTCATACCATATTCTTCGCCTCCCTTAAAAATTCATCAGTTTCATAAATGCTGAGCTCAAGAAGAAATTCTTTTACTTTTTTTTTTGAATTGTTGAATTGGAAGAGCCCTGATATGTTGGGGTATGGCATTAAAAAATTTTATGGACTTGTATAAGAAGCACTTTTGTGTTTTTTTATAGTTACATCGGAAAGAAACTAGGTCCTGCTTGTTTCTTGTGTTATAATTATGTAGCATGTCATACTGTTGATAACTCGGATAGTTTTCCTTAATATGCATTACACACTGTAGTATAAATATTGACGGGAGGGTCATAATCTGTAATTTTTTAAAGCTTGGCCTACAGTGAGCTCTGGGTGCCAAGCTACATATCAGTCTTATTGCCTTCTTTTGTAGTTTGAAGACATTAGCTGCCTTGTGAAGACTATGAATAATGATATGTTTATTCGCTGGATTCCGAAATTACACAAGACCCAGAATGATATTTGTCATAAAAACACTCGAAACAAAAGATGTTTGAACAATTTGCGCATCGAATAAATGAGGATTTTTTACACGAGCTGCGAGTTTTGAGGATATCTATCGAAAAACAGACCTCGTTAACATTTTTAAAGATGTGTCCTTCTGCGGTTAGTTTCGACGCAAACCATGCGTATTGGATCATATTGTGAAAAACAGGGGATGATAACTGATGGTGAACGATCAATTGAATTTTAATTCAATCTTCTCGTGAATTAATTTCTCGTTCCTGTTCAATTAATGTGGCGCAATTTTGCAGGCATTTAATGAAATTTTTCACCTGTCTGTAAAAATAAACATCACAGGGCTGCACTAGTGGTATACACTTCGGTGGAATAACTTTGAGGGTACAGGTGGAACGTTGTGCGTCGTCCTGGAAAACCTCGTCATACAGTTGTGTTTGCCCTCCCCAGAAGTCGACGGTGAGGAGAAACCTTTTGTTCCCAACATAGGGTTTCAAAGATGTTTTAAGAAACTCGTTGTACGTGTTTGTAGTCAGCTTTCCAGATTTTGATGGCGTCTTAATGACGTTCTTGTATGTTTTGGCGTATTCATCGATCGTCTTCTGGACTCGGGGTCCAAATGCACCTGTTGTCTCCTGCAGGCACACAAAAACACTCGGCAGGACACGCCCAGAAAAAGTAATAGCGTATTGTGCTGTATATGAATGTATAACTTTCTTCATGTCCACTCTCTTCACAAGTATGGTCTTGCTTCCTTTGTGGGTGAGAAGCAAATGAAACAGCACGATATTTAATGACCGAGATGATTGTACAATTACACGATTATATACGAGAATTATTCAAATGGGTATTCGTTGTTTGAAATACCATTTGTAGAATGTCATTTTATTTTGTGTCACATACCTGTTTGATCCGTGTTGATAATATAGACCTTGTCAAAAGTGGGTATTAGCTCTCGAGTTTGCAGCCGGAAAGTTTCTACAACAGCCAAGGTTTCTTCCAATGTCACTGTGTCCTTTCGTGATATGAATTTTGTTACTTTCTGTTGACGAATTCTGTGCCATTGTTTAAATCTCGATACCCATCAACTAGAAGCTTCAAATTCAAAGTTTTCATATTGTGCGGCCCCTGCTAAAGCCCATTGTTCCATATTTTGAGTGGTAAGTTGCTGGTAATTGTGTCTAGCTACGACAAAATGATCGTAAGTCCACGAATCTATCGCTGTGTATTTGTCAAATACAGATCCACCCTTTTTAATTTCATCTTCCCATCGTGATAAATATTCCTTTTTTTTTTTTTTTTTTTTTTTTTTTTTTTTTTTTTTTTTTTTAAAACGATGACATCCTTTACTTTTCAGTGCCTGCAGACTCTATCGAGTATGTGCTTTCGCAATGTTGACGCATTGTATTTGCATTCTAGCGGAATATACATAGGCTCTTTGGATTTTTTTCCCTGGGGGTTCATACTCGTCCGAAGAATCATCTATTGTAACCTCTTCGAATTCTACATCTTCACCACCTTCATTCTCGTGAAGTAACTCTTCATCAACCACGATAGTGTTTTCACGCAGGAAATCTATTACAGTGTTGTACAACCTCTGTGCCATCAGCATAGCTTCGTGTGGAATTGACGGCGAACCTTCTGACGCTAGTACATCGTTTTCAACCAGCAGTGCATGGAAATGGGTAACTGCATCTTTAATCAGCAACTTCGATTTCTCGCTGTGTAGAGAATCGTCGGTAACATCTTCTACAAGTCCCTCAGCACTCGCGATGAGTTCACTTCGAAGCATTGTAACCACAAAACGTTAGCAACAGGAAAAACTTTCACACACTTGTACTCGTTCCAAGGGTGCGAAAGCAACTGCTACATTCTTCTTCCCTGTTTGTAGTACAGGGAGCGCAGATGCGCGGCTGTGCCTTCGCTTTCCAACTTTGTCAAATGCCCCTTTGTGGGGACCCTCGTCTATAGCGGTCTCATGACACTGAAGTCGATTGTGTACCTGAACTAGTCGGATAGAAGCCGTACGCTCCTGTTCGGCGGATGTTACGTATAATATACATGTTAGAACTGAAATATTGTCAGTATACAATACGAAAGAGTATTTGAAGGAAATAATTTGGTTGGAGTAGTTGAAAATGTTGAAAGAACAAAAGTTTTCAATTTGAACGTCATTGTATTTTTTTCAATAAGGAAAAGCAAATAGATACTTTGAAAATACGAAGCACGGGTTGTTACCGATATTGCATTGGCCACCGCGCCATTTGGTTCAGTGAGCAGATACATGGGTATTATATACTGTACGACTGAAACAGTCTCAGCAAGTGGAGAGAGCACTGCACACCTATAAGTGACACAGCGAAGAAGAAGAAAAAATGGCTCTGAGCACTATGGGACTCAACTGCTGAGGTCATTAGTCCCCTAGAACTTAGAACTAGGTAAACCTAACTAGCCTAAGGACATCACAAACATCCATGCCCGAGGCAGGATTCGAACCTGCGACCGTAGCGGTCTTGCGGTTCCAGACTGCAGCGCCTTTAACCGCACGTCCACTTCGGCCGGCGCAAAGAAGAAGAAGAGGCCTTTAAAACGACTGCCTGTTTACCATATATTGGTAATATTTCAGCGCAAATAGGCAGAATATTAAAAAAAATATAAAGTAAAAGCAATCTTTTGCCCGTCTAAAAATATTTTGTACCTGTCGGTATCTGTCAAAGAAGACTTGGAGTTGCACAACGCAGGTGTTTCAGCAGCATACACACCATTATCAGCCTTGTAAGTCTGCCATTGCTGAACATTGTATTTCCAATGATCATGTAATGAACTACAGTGAGACAAAAATGTGGCCCATATGTCTAACGTTTGGAGTTCTAATATTAAGGAATCCATGGAAATACAACTAACAGTGAGTCTCTTATTAATAGAGACACCAATTTCCAGTTGAATTTTGCATGGAATCCAGTCACTGAAAAACTTTGTGTCCTCCATAGCCAGTGTAGTTCTGTGATGGAACCGCAGGAAGACAATCAAATTGAGGGACCGATGACCATCGCAGTCTGGTCCCTTCAGTCTCACAAACCAACCAACAATCAAATTGATATCTATGCAGTAAGTTTTCACCACGAGGGTGCGCGGCGCAGCAGAATCAAACGCGCTCAAGTAGCGCACGTGCAACACCAAGTGAATCCACCACTAACGTGCTGGTGGAGCCTTAAATACCAGAGCTCAGTGAGTTTTTGCTAGTATCACATGAAGATGGCCAGAAGACTCTGCACTGAAATATTGTGGCAGGAAGTTACAGATAACCGGCAGCTCTCCCGAAATTTTGTGGAACAACAACTTCACCTGCATTTCAATCCACATGTCTCTTACCGTGCACACTGTTGCCATAACACGGGACCAATCCATTAGCGTCTCCTACACTGGCCACACTCTCCACCCTCCGGCAGGGCATCAAGACTGTGTCGTTTTGGCGCTACATAGCTCCATGCTTGCCCACTATATGAGAAGCAGTCCAGCTGTAACCCCTCATTGGCCAGCCACAAATGGCCCAAATGGCTCTGAGCACTATGCGACTTAACTTCTGAGGTCATCAGTCGCCTAGATCTTAGAACTAATTAAACCTAACTAACCTAAGGACATCACACACATCCATGCCCGAGGCAGGATTCGAATCTGCGACCGTAGCGGTCGCTCGGCTCCAGACTGCAGCGCCCAGAACCGCACGGACACTCTGGCCTGCGGCCTGCCACAGCACAGCTAGTTGGGCAGACCTGCCACTTGCGATGCCTGATTCCAACTGAACACCACATCACCTCATTGACCTCGGCTCCACTACCTGATGCCCTATCCCACGCTCAGCATTGCCAGGGGGAGGGGAAGGAGGGCTCTCTGGCGATCACCAACGTCGAACATGCAGTTATTGACTTTGACAAGAACTGCTGTGGTGTATGAGTTGATGCTCTTTGCTCAATCCCATATCAACAGCCATTGTACGAATTCTCTGTTATTATTGTATGGTGTTTATGTGAATTAATTACCTCTTCATTTGTTTGTACGATCGTGTGTTGGTGATCTCCTCAGACCAGTAATTTGCCATGAGGATAGTAATTGCCACACTGGGTCATGATATTGTTCAACCTGGCACTTGGAAAGATTATGAGTCTTATTGTCCAGCTCTAAGGAAGAATTGATGCATATGAATAACAGCATGGGGTGAGGTGAACAAGATCAATCTCCTTGTGAATGAATCGAGGACTGAGTAACTGGAGATGAGCAAGACTCATTGTCTATTCGAGAGACCCACTCCAGCTATTGATAGTCAGAACCTGATCCTACAAAAGGTTTTATAATTGTAAATATCTGGGGGTAATCTTTACTGAAGTCATCATACAATGCAGAGCGAAGTTCCAAGCACCAAACGGACTGCACTTCAAAAAAATGGTTCAAATGGCTCTGAGCACTATGGGACTCAACTGCTGTGGTCATAAGTCCCCTAGAACTTAGAACTACTTAAACCTAACTAACCTAAGGACAGGACACATCACCCAGCCATCACGAGGCAGAGAAAATCCCTGACACCGCCGGGAATCGAACCCGGGAACCCGGGCGTGGGAAGCGAGAACGCTACCGCACGACCACGAGATGCGGGCGGACTGCACTTCAGTCACAGTCGGTTTTTTTTTTTTTTTTTTTTTTTTAAAAATCGCGCAGTCTCTCTCGCAGAATTTCCATCTGTACAAAATACTGATCTAACCAGTAGGGCTGTGTGTTTGCAAAAGTTAGTGTGTCCAGAAAAAAAAGAAGACTTAAATTATTTTCTCTTTTTTGCATGTAAAGTTTTTAGAAAGATCCATGATCCCATTCAAAATGAATTCACCTGGGAATGGATCATCTAGTGTAATTAGGGATTACAATTATGAATGACTTAAGCTCGAATAATCACATATGCATTGTTGTTGGGAAAGCAAACTGAAGGCTATGATTCATTGGCAGAACACTTGGAAAGGGCAACTGATCTGCTAAAGGGACTGCTTACACCATGCTTGTCCGCCATCTTTTGGAGTATTGCTGTGTGGTGTGGGATCTGCATCAAATAGCACTGACGGAGGACGTCAAAAAAGTTCAAAGAGCAGCAGCTCATTTTGTATTATCACAAAATAAGGGAGAGAGTGGCACAGTTACGATATGTGTATTAGGGTCACAATCATTAAAACAAAGGCATTTTTCATTGCGGCAGGACCTTCTCGTGAAATTTCAGTCACAACTTTCTCCAATTTTGAAAATATTCTGTTGGCACCCATCTACATAGGGAGAATCATCAACATAAAATAAGAGAAATCAGTTGGCATAGACAGATTTAAGCGCTCCTTGTTCCTGCACACCATTCGAGGGTGAAATGGTAGAGAGATAGCTCCAAGGTTGTTCAGTGAAAACTCTGCCAGGCACTTAATTGTGAATTGCAGAGTAATCATCTATATATATAGATCTAGATTGTGATTTGGATTGACAATAAACCAAGTACTGAAGACCTGATGAGAACTGAAAGACTTGTATGGGCAGGTCATATCATTTGGTTTAGAAAACATTGATGGTCTTTGAAATCCATGGATTTTGTTCCGAGCAGAGAAGACCGCTAAGCAGACCAAAGAAAGGGTGAAGAGATGGAATGCATAAAGACTTGCTGCAGATCAGCACGGAGGGTTGTTGGTGGCAGAAGGCAGGAAATAGAATCCAGCAGAAAAGGAGCTTTGTAGCAGCACACTGTCTTCTCAGCCTAATCACCTAAAGTAGCTGTGAATCACTATCAATTTATGATCAGTGTTGACTGGGTATTTATTCTTTGCAATGAGCCATGAAAAAACTTAATGTGAAGGTACAAAAGAGGATAGTTAAACGGCTAGCATGATGTGAAATTTCTGAAAGACCACTACCAGTTCAAATAATATCCCCATTATACTTATTTCAGTTTTGTCATGTTAACATCAACAGTGGTACTTTTTATTTTGTTTTGGAATAGCCTGTACATCAGACATGTTCAGACCTTGTGGAATGTTAGCCGGGAGGTCAATTATTTTGAGGAACCAGAATTTTCCATAACTTCAAGTTGCTTGATTGATTAGGAAAGGTGGCAGCAAGTAAGATGAGTAATGATGTGGAATCCATCTGGAAATATAATTTAAGGAATAAATTAAAGTCTCTTGAGAGATAAGACATGTAGCTGATAAATATTACTTTCTGCAGTACTTTGGGATCATGTACAAAGTGAATAAAACAGGACATTATGGTTCTGTTACATTTGTGCAACTTTCAGGATCATCACAAGTATTCATCTAAATGAGGCGACATAGTTGCATTGCCAAATCTTCAGTTGCTTGCTACTGTCTATTCTCATAAAATTGTAGCAGGAAGTACATATTAATTTTCCGAAGGGTTGTGATGAAGCAAGCTGGGTCCTCTCTACTTCCTCTGTTGTTTTGCCATCTGCCTCCTTAAATTCATTTTATTTTCATTTTTGCCTAATTACCATTAACATGCATGAGGGTAATCTGCATAGTGTGTGTCTGTAATTAATTTCCTAATTTATTTTGACCATTCCTAGTTAATATCTTTTGCTACAGATCATTATACGGTGAACTCAGTAATTGTTTCATGACTTACATTCTATTGTTGACTTATAAACAAATACAAATTCTGTACTAATTGTAAATGTTTGGAAGAAGAACTACTAGGATTCTTAAAGTATTTTTTTCACTCTATTCGAAAACATATTAGCAAAGCCAACCCTTAATTAGTTCCAACATAATTACCACATTTGTCAAAAGTATTGTTTGTATAACTATATCTGTTAATTTCGTTATTTAATCAAATAATTCAGCCTGACATTTGTGGTAGAAGCAACTGTTAAAAAGAAGGAATTTTTCGATGTATCAGTTACTTGAATGAGTTACGTTTTAAATGTTAAGTTCCGTAATGTAAACATTGAACAATGTATAGTTTCAGTGCCTATTATTTTGAGGATATATAAAGGACTGATTTTTGGTCCCGAGACAGTCAATCCATGGCCGATTTTCATCAGTGAAACATGTATTGGTTAAATTAACAACAATGCATCAACTTAACAGTGGCATAAGTGTAACAAAAATAGGCTGCGTGTTAGAACAGTTAATGACAATGTCTGTTTAATTTATTTGAAAAATATTGTCACGGGTATCGTATTCTGCAAGAACTGTGAACTGTGTGGTCTGGTCTTTACTACTCACAGATGTTAAACAGCAAACTATTGGAGCAGTATGCTGATGTTGCTTGCAGCCTATTAATGAGGCTTATCAACATTTACCAATAGTGAAGTGGCCATATGGTTGTGTAACATTCGAGGGTTGTGAACAGTGAAAATAAAGACATGTGAAATGCAATTTTGCAACTGTCAGCTACATCATTTACAGTAGTCAGTGTTGAACTTCCAACCCCCCCCCCCCCCACCCCATTTTTCAGCTAGTATAACAATGCAGTATGTCGACACCGAGCACTATCAATGAAGAAATAAAGTAGGCAAAATCATAGAGTGTACGTCAGGGACGGCCAAGAACGCGGCAGGTGTGCATGCACGCGTGCCGAGCTTTCACACGCGTGCGGATTGCTGCCTTCTGACGTCACACATCCCCCACTACCACCCCAGCTGACTGCAAGCGCATGCGCGGAACTACAAACACGCCGCATGCGACAGCGCATTCGCGTAAGGAACACCGCCCTGCTAGCGTGTGGCTTAGTTTCATATTACGACATTTGATAATATTAAGCTCTGTACAACACATCTTGTTGAGCAATACTGAATCTTTGTTGGCTGTTCGTACACCTACAGAAAAACAACAATAATGCTGGGTTTGAAACTGCATTACACCAACAATATCGTGCTTCTCACATCGTCACTCGTAAAATTCTTACATTTAAGCTGAGATATAGGAACAGACTTGAAAGTAGTCTACAGCATGCAGTATGATGTGGAATAAGTGATTCCAACTACATGTGAAACAAGCAAATTTTATATTCTGGAACTATTGTACAAAATTTGCAATAACTACAATTCTCAACAAAACATATGACAAATACAACAAAATTATCACCATTAATTTAATTGTTTTTGGTTCACTGTAGACATAATAAAGTACATATCCGGCACAAACTGACGGTACACCGACAAACGCATACAGTTTCTCATATTTTCGTACCTTCGTAAAATTCCTGGGCAGTTTTTACGTAAAAAAAAATTGTCTTTTAAACGGGTATTACACTGCAGATCGATCAATTCCATTTGCAAATGCACTGGAGTACTATCAACTGAAACGGCAAAGGGTCTAGGAAATAGTTCAAAAAGATGTCAGACTGGCAGTGTCCTGAAAACGTTTAGAAAATTGTGCCTGTAGTTCCTCCAACACAGAAACGAATTCGTCAGAAGTTGCGTTTTCTCTGACTTAAGAGAGCGTAGGGCAATGGGCGGTATTCATTTTCATGAGTTGTTCCTTCCACAATGCGAGTTTCTTATTAAATGCATCCACTTTTTTCATCAGATCAGAAATAAGCTGCTACTCACCTTGCAAAGTCTTATTGAGATCGTTCAAGTGTGCAGTCAGATCAACTAAAAAGGCGAGGTCTGCAATCCATTTTGGATCTTCTAATTTTGGCTCTGCATTTCCTTTTTCCTTCAGAAACTCAACAATAGCGAGTCTTAAATTGAAAAATCTTTCGAGGCATGATCCTCGACTTAACCAGCGTATTTCCCAGTGATAAATAACATCTCTGTACTCTTCGTTCAGTTCCATGAGAAACTGTTGAAACTGACGGTTTACTAAACCATGCGACTTCAAAAAATGTACTATGGTGACTACCAAATTCATCACGTGCTCCAAATTTGCATAATTAGCACAAAGAGCTTCTTGGTGTACAAAACAATTAATTCTGTACAAATCTTCTGTTGATCATCCTAGTTTTTTACGCAACAATGCTACAAGCCCATTTTGAGCACCTCGCATTGCTGGCGCTCCATCCGTGGTGACGGAAACTAACATTTTCCAATTCAGGCCAATGGCTTCAACTGCCTCTTCAACTGCTTTTAGCAAGTCGGTACCTCTCGTTGTGTGTTTCATTGGTACTAAATCTAACAGTTCTTCCGTCACGTGCAAATTTGTGTCGACTCCACCAACATAAATCGCTAGTTGTACTGTGTCTGAAATGTTGGTCGACTCGTCCAAAGCAATCGAGAATGCAATAAACTTGCAGGCACTATCAATTAACTGCCTGTAGACATCCGCTGCCATACCAGCTATGCGGCGAGCTATTGTCTGTCTGGAAAGACTAATTTCACTAAACTTATTTACTTCCAGTGGCGTCAAGAGTTCCGCCGCCTCAACAATACACTCCTTGATGAAATCACCATCACTGAAAGGCTTATTCGCTCTTGCAATTTTGAGCGCTATTTTGTAGCTTGCTCTTGAAGACAGGTCGCTACGTTCGGTTGCAGGATAAAAAAGTGAACTCTAAATTTGAATTCTAATGACAAATATGTACAAATACAAACATCAGAATCACAAAGATTTGTAAGTGCTACTTGCGTTCGGTCCGTCTTGCTGCATAACACTACGTCTTCTTAATTCCGCCAACTTGTTTGAACTATCAACCCAACTAAATCATTAAGTCCTTTGTGTGTGGTGTTATAATGCCGTTCTATTGCAAATTTGCGGTGCCCAGCGAGTATGCGACTGCATAATAGACATTGAGAATTTTCATCCTTCTCTTCGAAAAAATATTGCAATTCCCATTCAGCTCTGAAGGCTCGTGACGTGTCACTACCCCGCCTCTTTGTGAGCGTGTGTTCCATTGCAACAACCACTGTACAGTACTTACAGGGTGTTTCAAAAATGACCGGTGTATTTGAAACTGCAATAAAAACTAAACGAGCAGTGATAGAAATACACCGTTTGTTGCAATATGCTTGGGACAACAGTGCATTTTCAGGCAGACAAACTTTCGAAATTACAGTAGTTACAATTTTCAACAACAGATGGCGCTGCAAGTGATGTGAAAGATATAGAAGACAACGCAGTCTGTGGGTGCGCCATTCTGTACGTCGTCTTTCTGCTGTAAGCGTGTGCTGTTCACAACGTGCAAGTGTGCTGTGGACAACATGGTTTATTCCTTAGAACAGAGGATTTTTCTGGTGTTGGAATTCCGCCGCCTAGAACACAGTGTTGTTGCAACAAGACGAAGTTTTCAACGGAGGTTTAATGTAACCAAAGGACCGAAAAGCGATACAATAAAGGATCTGTTTGAAAAATTTCAACGGACTGGGAATGTGACGGATGAACGTGCTGGAAAGGTAGGGCGACCGCGTACGGCAACCACAGAGGGCAACGCGCAGCTAGTGCAGCAGGTGATCCAACAGCGGCCTCGGGTTTCCGTTCGCCTTGTTGCAGCTGCGGTCCAAATGACGCCAACGTCCACGTATCGTCTCATGCGCCAGAGTTTACACCTCTATCCATACAAAATTCAAACGCGGCAACCACTCAGCGCTCCTACCATTGCTGCACGAGAGACATTCGCTAACGATATAGTGCACAGGATTGATGACAGCGATATGCATGTGGGCAGCATTTGGTTTACTGACGAAGCTTATTATTACCTGGATGGTTTCGTCAATAAACAGAACTGGCGCATATGGGGAACCGAAATGCCCTATGTTGCAGTCCCATCGTCCCTGCATCCTCAAAAAGTACTGGTCTGGGCCGCCATTTCTTCCAAAGGAATCATTGGCCCATTTTTCAGATCCGAAACGATTACTGCATCACGCTATCTGGACATTCTTCGTCAATTTGTGGCGGTACAAACTGCCTTAGACAACACTGCGAACACCTCGTGGTTTATGCAAGATGGTATCCGGCCACATCGCACGGCCGACGTCTTTAATTTCGTGAATGAATATTTCGATGATCGTGTGATTGCTTTGGGCTATCCGAAACATACAGGAGGCGGCGTGGATTGGCCTCCCTATTCGCCAGACATGAACCCCTGTGACTTCTTTCTATGGGGACACTTGAAAGACCAGGTGTACCTCCAGAATCCAGAAACAATTGAACAGCTGAAGCAGTACATCTCATCTGCATGTGAAGCCATTCCGCCAGACACGTTGTCAAAGGTTTCGGGTAATTTCATTCAGAGACTACGCCATATTATTGCTACGCATGGTGGATATGTGGAAAATATTGTACTATAGAGTTTCCCAGACCGCAGCGCCATCTGTTGTTGACAATTGTAACTACTGTAATTTCGAAAGTTTGTCTGCCTGAAAATGTACTGTTGTCCCAAGCATATTGCAACAAACGGTGTATTTCTATCGCTGCTCGTTTAGTTTTTATTACCGTTTCAAATATACCGGTCATTTTTGAAACACCCTGTATAAACTTCTTACAAATCGCTAACAAATAGCAAGGAATAAACATAGCTGCCACTACGAATCAACTAATGCACCCTATGTCGGATGAAAAGATGTCGTATCGCACAGCTAGTCCAATGTCGAGCAGTGCCACGAAAGACCGAGGAAAGCTGAGTAGTGGCGAGGCGGACCGAGCTCTGGACGGCACGCGTGCAGCACATCTGTACACGCGTGCGGTTTGGCACGCCGTGGCCGTCCCTGGTGTACGTGCTCTATTCAGAAAAAAAAAAAAAGTGTTGCTGTTTTCAATTACTAAAATAATCAATCCATGGAGAAGAAATAAAAACTTTGAGGTTTGCCGATGACATTGTACTTCTGTCAGAGACAGCAAAGGACTTGGAAGAGCAGTTGAATGGAATGGACAGTGTCTTGAAAGGAGGATATAAGATGAACATCAACAAAAGCAAAACGAGGATAATGGAATGTAGTCGAATTAAATCGGGTGATGTTGAGGGAATTAGTTTAGGAAATGAGACACTTAAAGTAGTAAAGGAGTTTTGCTATTTGGGAGCAAAATAACTGATGATGGTCGAAAGTAGAGAGGATATAAAATGTAGACTGGTAATGGCAGGAAAGCGTTTCTGAAGATAATTTGTTAACATCGAGTATAGATTTAAGTGTCAGGAAGTCGTTTCTGAATGTATTTGTATGGAGTGTAGCCATGTATGGAAGTGAAACGTGGATGATAAATAGTTTAGACAAGAAGAGAACAGAAGCTTTCGAAATGTGGTGCTACAGAAGAATGCTGAAGATTAGATGGGTAGATCACATAACTAATGAGGAGGTATTGAATAGAATTGTGGAGAAGAGGAGTGTGTGGCACAACTTGACTAGAAGAAGGGATCGGTTGGTAGGACATGTTCTGAGGCATCAAGGGATCAACAATTTGGTACTGGAGGGCAGCTTGGAGGGTAAAAATCGTAGAGGGAGACCAATAGATGAATACACTAAGCAGATTCAGAAAGATGTAGGCTGCAGTAGGTACTGGGAGATGAAGAAGCTTGCACAGCATAGAGTAGCATGGAGAGCTGCATCAAACCAGTCTCAGGACTGAAGACCACAACAACAACAACAACAAAATAATCAATTATTGGTTAATGATCAATTATTGATAATATAATGTAATAAATCTGCTCATGAGAACACATACACAAAAAGATTTAACTTTTACAAGCTTTTGGAGCCATTGGCTCCTCCTCCTGGCAGAAGAGTTGAAGGGAAGGAAGAGGGGTGAAGGAAAAGGACTGGACAGGTTATGAAACCCCTGACTGGGGGTTCTGGGTGACTTTTCTAAACTATACCCCTTTCCCGAAACCTCTCATAGTGCTTTTCCTTCACCCCTCTTCCTTCCCCTTCACCTGTTCTACCAAAACAAGGAGCCACTGGCTCCGAAAGCTTGTAAAAGTTAAATCCTTTTGTGTGTGGATTCCCCTGCCACCGCTTGGTGAGTAGATTTTTTTTACATTATGTTTTCAGTTATTGTAACTTTACATAATGTGGCTAAAACAGTTGAATTATTCTGAAGTTTTGTTATTGTTTTAATTAGACTTTTTAAATTGTTGTTGGTTCAGCCATTTTGTTTTATTAATTTAATTTTTTAGTATTTCAGTTTTGTCAGAAACACATATGTAATCCAGGGCCTATGACATTGCCCTATGCCACTTGATCAGTTATAAAACATGCCTGTGTTCTCATTGTTACCCGACCCTCTGTTCATGCTTATCTGTAACTACTTTACTTGAATACTACATACAAGTCAGATAGAATGCTATAGGAATCAGGATCACCCTGCTATATGCCAAACTTTTCATAGACCATATGGAAGAGGCATTTCAAAAGACATAGAACTTGGCGTCGCTGTCTTGGTACAGATTTATTAATTATATCTTTGTGATCTCGATCTACGGTGAAGAATAACTCCGCCACTTTGTGTGCCAACTTAACTCCTTCTCCAAGCTCAAATTCAATTGATCCCTTTCCAAAACTAAAGCTACCTACCTTGGCGGTAACTTCCTTCTTATCGAAGCCCACATTCAAATATCAGTTCATGTAAAACCAGCCAAAAGAAATATTACCCACACCTTGACAGCTTCCTCCCTTTCCACATCACACATTCTATTCCCCACAGTCTTGGAATCTATGGCAAATGTATGTGTTTAGAATGTCATCCTCAATTGTGAGAGGATCATAATGAATAAACATCATAGCTTTTCAGAAAGAAGGGAGAGGTAAATTTTGAAGTAGTTGTGGTGTAACAGTTCATATCACGAAATTTCAAAGTTGGATTATTAACAAACGGCTTATTCCCCTTAGTTGCCAATAAAAATCAGTTAGTATATTAATGTGAAATTTAATCTGAGATAGAAAACTTATTTGTATTTTTTTTAACAGTTATATGTTCTGCCTACCGATAACTTTGTTTACTCCTGGGCTTGCAATTTGATGCATAAATTTATCTTATATTTATACTGTACAATCAGAGGTCACCCTTGTTAAACAGTCAATCTCAAGTGTCTTATTGTATAGGACAAAGCATGCGTGGAAAGTAAATACTTTTTTTTAAATAACTAAGTTCCTCCCCCATATAAATTGTTGTGTAGTAGGTGCAAGGTAGTTGTTAAACAACAGATGCGGTTTTCCAAGTTGTCCCATGTTTAATATTATTGGATTTACTTATATTAGGCAGGTGTACCAGTTTCTTTGGCTCTTCATTGTATATTTTCCTTAGTTGAATGTAATGTTCACTTGGGGCACATGTTGCATATGAAAAGACATCTAGTGTGACATTATAAAATAAGACAGTTGGGACTGACTGTTTAATGTGGATAACCTCCGATTGTAGAGCAAAAATATATATAATAAATGTATACAAAAAAATCATAATCCCAGAAGTGAGTCAAGTTGTTGGTAAACATGTGTTTGACTCTGTGGTAAAATGTATAAGTGTTTTAAATGTATTAAACTGTGTTCACAATGTGCTTCCAAGTGGTATCAGCTAACAAATAACTTACAGAACATCTGATGTGTGGCATTTAATAATGCTTTGCAGTCTCTCTTTTGGTGCACATAAACCACCCAACCAATCAAAATTATTATTAACTAAGTTCTGTTTGCAAACTGCTTTAATAAACTACACTGATTACAACAAATATGACATAGAAATACTATATTAAAGCAGGGGAAACGTTGTTCTTTGCAAGAGTGTCAGTGATGCAGTCCTTCCATCATAATTTATACACTGTCACACACAATTTGCCTAAAGGATTACTGTATTTTCTCCATAATTTCTTGGAATGTAGCATTAAATTATTCTGTTATGAGAATATTTGGCACCACTTGGCGACATATGCTATGACATCATTAACTTTTATACACCCCATGTGGAATTCACAACTTTATCTCATAAAACTACACTATAAATCTACATTAACAGTCAGTTAGTTACGTGTTCCATTGATCAATAGCACGGAAAACCCGTTATGATATGGAACGTCTCAAATGCGCACAGGAAACATTTTATTTTTATTTATTTATTTTTTTTTTTTTTACATTATAGTGTTATTATACTGTTATACCAAAATATTTCTATTACCTATCCCATTCCCTTAAATGGCACAAAATGCATATATTATATCTCCAGATTTATTTACTCATATTCAAGAATTCATCTATGGTATAGAGGGAGTTGTCAAGGAGGCATGAATTCAATTTATTTTTGAAACTATTACTGCTGTCTGTCAGACATTTTATTTCATCTGGTAATTAATCAAAAAGTTTTATAGCAGCATATTTTACCCCTACCTGTGCCAAAGATAGGTTGAGTAAAGGACAGTGTAAGTCTTTCTTTTTTCTGGTATTATAATCATGAATGTCACTGTTGTTTTTAAACTAGTCCATGTTGTTGAGAACAAATTTCATTACTGAGTAAATGTACTGTGAGGCTGTTGTAAGAATTCCTAACCTTTTACACAGATGCCTACAAGATGTGCGAGTATGAACCCCACACATTATTCTAACTACTTCCTTTTGAGCAGTGAATACCTTTTGCCTAAGTGTTGAGTTGCCCCAGAATATTGTTCCGTATGACACCAGAGAGTGGAAGTATGCAAAATATGTTAGCTTACTAATTTCTACATTCTCAAAATTGGCAATTATTCTGATTGCAAAAGTTGCTGAACCTAGTCGCTTTAGGAGATCCAAAATATGACTTTTCCAATTAAGATTCTCATCTATATGTACACCCAAGAACTTAGTATGCTCTACTCAGGCTACTGACTTATCATCATCATCATCATCATGTTTATTGAAGGAATTATACTTTTTGCAGCAGAAAATTGGATGTACTGTGTTTCTTCAAAGTTCAGAGTATGCCCATTCGCAGAAAACCAGTTAATAACTTTTCGAAAGACCTTATTTGTATCATTTTCTATCGAACTTTCTTTTACTGGATTAATAATTATGCTTCTATCATCAGCAAACAGTGTCAGTTCAGCATCTTAATTCACATAAGAAGGGAGGTCATTCACATCTATCAAGAACAGGTGGGGACCCATGACCAAACCTTGTGGAACACCTAATGTAATTTCACCCCAGTTCTTTGCCACAGTACAGCAGTCGTAGGAACCAACGACAAAATAAAACTTTCTGGGCAAGTCAACAGGGTTAGTAATCAGAAGAAGACTGGATGCCAGATTAAACCACAGGAAGACACAATTACCAGATGTCAAGCAAGCAGCTAAATTTCCTTCCTACATAAGTGTTTTGTGTCATAGCACAGCAGTGTTCATACAAATAGATGTTAGACACATACACTTACAGATCTCCGATTGTCTTTCCTTCTCATCCCATACGATAAGTCTCCCGTGACCTGTAGTTCTGGATGACTTTCCCCGAATCTGACCCTTTTCCTAGACCTCTCCAGTCCTTTTTCTTCACCCCTCTTCTTTCCTTTCAACCCTTCTGCCTGGAGGCCACTGGCTCCAAAAGCTTGCCAATTACAACTGTCTTTTATGTGTGTGTTCTGCCGCCACTTCATGAGTAGATTTTTTATCTATCCACTTAAATAATTTTGTCGTAATTAATTGTTACCACTGTTATAGATCTCTGATTGTGGATCACAGACATTGAAATCACTGCAAAATGATTTGATTCTACTTTAAATGGCAATGATGTAAAATGGCTGAGACTTTCATACATACAAATACTAAAAGAGACTGCTGTGAGACCGAAACCAGCACCTTCCAGGCAATTGGGACTTATAATTAGTTACACAAATTATCAAACCATTGATACTGACATGGATGTGTCTCTTTTCACCATTTCTGAATCAGCATGTGACATATTTGACATATTTTCTTTAATGGAGGATTTATTAATGGTGGTATGGAGTGGAAATCAATTCATCAGACAAGTTACTGGAGTTGGATACCACCATACAGTCAAGACTGTAAATAACATGAGTATTATTGTTGTTGTTGTTTTTAGCTATTACTAACGGTTATGTGCTTACAACAGTGCCCTGCAAAAATGAAATAAAATACAAGGTGTCAAACCAGGTAAATACATTGGCCAGTCTTGCTGAACCTCTGCTACCCACTTGTTCACAAATCTTCATTTAGGTACTCTTTTAGTATAAGGGACAAAATGAGCTGCTGCTCCATCCAGGTGGAACTCAACAGAGTCAACAATGCCTTCTTGGTGAAGCTGAGGTTCCAGGAATGTTCTTTGAGATTCGGGAAGTTGCATGAGGTGGCTTGTTGTCTTATATGAGGCACTTATGTTTCTTAACTTTTCCACAGATGTTGTAGAATGTTGGTTCAACAGCAAACAAAAGTGATGCCTAAAGTGTTCATTGTGTACAGCTCCTATCATATTCTAATACGCAGCTTGTTGAGTTGCATTATCATTGTCATCTAATTTGTGAAGCACTTTACTGATGTGACGTCAGTGTCTCACAAGCAACACACAACAGTGTAACACTGTATCTGTGCCCACAATTAACTTAGTGCTCGAAAGTGCCTGTATTATTTAAATGTCAGTCGAGTGGTGCCAAATCTGGAAACTGCCAAATTTGGCTGTATAACTATTAAATATGTCTGCTTGTGTCTGAATATGTGTGGATGGATATGTGTGTGTGTGTGTGCGAGTGTATACCCGTCCTTTTTTCCCCCTAAGGTAAGTCTTTCCGCTCCCGGGATTGGAGTGACTCCTTACCCTCTCCCTTAAAACCCACATCCTTTCGTCTTTCCCTCTCCTTCCCTCTTTCCTGATGAGGCAACAGTTTGTTGCGAAATCTTGAATTTTGTGTGTATGTTTGTGTTTGTTTGTGTGTCTATCGACCTGCCAGCGCTTTCGTTTGGTAAGTCACATCATCTTTGTTTTTAGATATATTTTTCCCACGTGGAATGTTTCCCTCTATTATATTAACTATTAAATCAGTTGGATGCCAAATCTGGAAATTGGTAAAAAGATTGATAGGGTTCCCTAAAATGCAAAAATACCAGCCAAAAGAAATTGAACACTTTATGCTGATGTGTGTGTATCTGTCTACTGTGTAAAATGCATCTATTCTTGCAGAAAAAGATGCATCCAATGTAAATAATTAGGTGCCTGATGTTAAATGTAGATAATCACCCAAACAGTTCTCAAGCAAGAGCTAATTACAATCATGTAGGGTGTACTCAAAAGTATGTGAACGACCTGACATACCTTAATTTCACATTAGTATAAAGTTATTACATGGTTTGGGTAAAAAGAAGTTGCATTTCACATGGATGGGTCATTACGTGTAGTAATTCGAGAATTTCTGTGTAAATTCCAGAACCACTCAGCCTTCTACCATCTCGAACACACGATATTCTGGATATGAGTGTGGAATGGTAGAATATTACCTACTGCACATTACATGTTTGTGTGTGCAGATTTGAAATCAGTTGTGGGAAGAAAGTGGGCATGGCGGTCGGACGGCACCAACAAGTAGGCCTACCTGTTGGGCAATCCATAGATGTTTTAGTGAGTGTGTAAGGAAGAACCATGGAGTTCAAATGCAGCTCTGTGCTTATTGTGTCACTGACTATCATTATTAAAACAAGAACAGTTGAAAAAAGTACTCTTGTGGACTCTTGACGCAACCTTGTTAGAGACAAGACTCATTTTATGATTCATGTTAAGAAAGGTCATGGTATCGAAGCCAACTTTCTTTTAACTGTAACTCTATTTGTTTCTAACGTCCGACTGTATGATATACTTGCAGGAAGTTACATATTCATGTGGAAAGTGAGATTTTTATTGTATATCGAGGTACAATACGTTGTTAGTTGACGAAAAGTAAATTTTGTATGTCTACTTATTTCATAAGTAGAAAGAGTCTAAAAATTCCTGTACCTTGCGTTATTCGATGGAGAAGAAGTCAAGAGGGTATCCAGCAGCTCACTATTCGGTAAAGAAGAGTGGCTGCAAATTCCAAGTAAGTCACCTCATAAAGAAGTGGAAGGTGGTTTGGGGGAATAAGACGATATAACCCAGATCCACACTCACACTTTAAGTTGTCAGAACATTAGAACGTGGTGACCTGTGTGAAAGGACTGAGAAAACAGGAATTTTAAGTCAAAAATGAGAGAAGCAACTGTTATGTGTTACCATAGCAACCTAACATAATAAGACAAGGGAATTACTCCTAGACATTGAAATACATTCAAGTATCCAATGGAGTGAAATTTAATTGGAAAAATGTTGAAGAAATGAAAAATTCACAACGATAAAAAAGATTTCGATGTATTTGTCTAAGAAGTATGCATAGAATGCTCCAGATAAGAAGATCCAGTGCGGAGAGTATACACATACACTCTCACATACATCGCAATTGATGCAGATGCGGAAACCAACATACATCTGACGCCGCCAGCACCAGCTGCTATTCACCGGTGCTGACCTGCCTCCACATCCACTTACCTACACAACAAGAATTCTATGCCGGGTGAGTGTGAAACAAAACTTGATTACTTTAGTATGAAGTGGTACAAGCTACTGTTGAGTAACTGTTATTGTGCAATTATCATATTTACGGTTAATTTTAAATGCTTAAAAGAGCTAAGGCATATAAAAGTATGGAAAATATACAAGAGGTTGGGGAAACTTAAGACCCAGCTATGGCCATGAAGATTAGCAAAGAAGTGCCTGACAGGGTTGAGTTGGTAAATTTAATCAAAGCTCAGAGTCTTAAGTTAAACTCATTAAATTCTCAATATAATGCTCAGAGTGCAACTACGTAAAGAACTAGACTTGGTAAGTTCTCAATTAAATACTCAAACGACAAATTTAGTTTTGTTAAATGCCAAAGTTGACTCTCAAAGCAAGGAATTTAGTAATCTATGCAAAGGCGCGTGTGCTTTGAAGACTGAATTTGACACCAGAGTAGGTTTAATAATGAATAAAAAAATAGGAGTGCGAGTTAGCTACTACAAACAGCATAGTGAACGCATTATTGTGGCCAAGATAGACACAAAGCCCATGGCTACTACAGTAGTACAAGTTTATATGCCAACTAGCTCTGCAGATGATGAAGAAATTGAGGAAATGTATGACGAGATAAAAGAAATTATTCAGGTAGTGAAGGGAGACGAAAATTTAATAGTCATGGGTGACTGGAATTCGTCAGTAGGAAAAGGGAGAGAAGGAAACATAGTAGGTGAATATGGATTGGGGGGAAGAAATGAAAGAGGAAGCCGCCTTGTAGAATTTTGCACAGAGCATAACTTAATCATAGCTAACACTTGGTTCAAGAATCATGAAAGAAGGTTGTATACCTGGAAGAATCCTGGAAATACTAAAAGGTACCGAGTGAGGTGGCGCAGTGGTTAGACACTGGACTCGCATTCGGAAGGACGACGGTTCAATCCCGCGTCCGGCCATCCTGATTTAGGTTTTCCGTGATTTCCCTAAATCACTCCAGGCAAATGCCGGGATGGTTCCTCTGAAAGGGCACGGCCGACTTCCTTCCCCATCCTTCCCTAATCCGATGAGACCGATGACCACGCTGTCTGGTCTCCTTCCCCAAACCAACCAACCAACCAACTAAAAGGTATCAGATAGATTATATAATGGTAAGACAGAGATTTAGGAACCAGGTTTTAAATTGTAAGACATTGCCAGGGGCAGATGTGGATTCTGACCACAATCTATTAGTTATGAACTGCAGATTGAAACTGAAGAAACTGCAAAAAGGCGGGAATTTAAGGAGATGGGACCTGGATAAACTGAGAGAACCAGAGGTTGTAGAGAGTTTCAGGGAGAGCATAAGGGAACAATTGACAGGAATGGGGGAAAGAAATACAGTAGAAGAAGAATGGGTAGCTCTGAGCGATGAAGTAGTGAAGGCAGCAGAGGATCAAGTAGGTAAAAAGACGAGGGCTAATAGAAATCCTTGGGTAACAGAAGAAATATTGAATTTAATTGATGAAAGGAGAAAATATAAAAATGCAGTAAATGAAGCAGGCAAAAAGGAATACAAACGTCTCAAAAATGAGATCGACAGGAAGTGCAAAATGGCTAAGCAGGGATGGCTAGAGGACAAATGTAAGGATGTAGAGGCTTGTCTCACTAGGGGTAAGATAGATACTGCCTACAGGAAAATTAAAGAGACCTTTGGAGAGAAGAGAACCACTTGTATGAATATCAAGAGCTCAGATGGCAACCTAGTTCTAAGCAAAGAAGGGAAGGCAGAAAGGTGGAAGGAGTATATAGAGGGTTTATACAAGGGCGATGTACTTGAGGACAATATTATGGAAATGGAAGAGGATGTAGATGAAGACGAAATGGGAGATAAGATACTGCGTGAAGAGTTTGACAGAGCACTGAAAGACCTGAGTCGAAACAAGGCCCCGGGAGTAGACAACATTCCATTAGAACTACTGATGGGCTTGGGAGAGCCAGTCATGACAAAACTCTACCATCTGGTGAGCAAGATGTATGAGACAGGCGAAATTCCCTCAGACTTCAAGAAGAATGTAGTAATTCCAATCCCAAAGAAAGCAGGTGTTGACAGATGTGAAAATTACCGAACTATCAGTTTAAAAAGTCACAGCTGCAAAATACTAATGCGAATTCTTTACAGACGAATGGAAAAACTGGTAGAAGCGGACCTCGGGGAAGATCAGTTTGGATTCCGTAGAAATGTTGGAACACGTGAGGCAATACTAACCTTACGACTTATCTTAGAAGAAAGATTAAGGAAAAGCAAACCTACGTTTCTAGCATTTGTAGACTTAGAGAAAGCTTTTGACAACGTTAACTGGAATACTCTCTTTCAAATTCTGAAGGTGGCAGGGGTAAAATACAGGGAGCGAAAGGCTATTTACAATTTGTACAGAAACCAGATGGCAGTTATAAGAGTCAACGGGGCATGAAAAGGAAGCAGTGGTTGGGAAAGGAGTGAGACAGGGTTGTAGCCTCTCCCCGATGTTATTCAATCTGTATATTGAGCAAGCAGTAAAGGAAACAAAAGAAAAATTCGGAGTAGGTATTAAAATTCATGGAGAAGAAGTAAAAACTTTGAGGTTCGCCGATGACATTGTAATTCTGTCAGAGACAGCAAAGGACTTGGAAGAGCAGTTGAACGGAATGGACAGTGTCTTGAAAGGAGGATATAAGATGAACATCAACAAAAGCAAAATGAGGATAATGGAATGTAGTCAAATTAAATCGGGTGATGCTGAGGGGATTAGATTAGGAAATGAGACACTTAAAGTAGTAAAGGAGTTTTGCTATTTAGGGAGTAAAATAACTGATGATGGTCAAAGTAGAGAGGATATAAAATGTAGACTGGCAATGGCAAGGAAATCGTTTCTGAAGAAGAGAAATTTGTTAACATCGAGTATAGATTTAAGTGTCAGGAAGTCGTTTCTGAAAGTATTTGTATGGAGTGTAGCCATGTATGGAAGTGAAACATGGACGATAACCAGTTTGGACAAGAAGAGAATAGAAGCTTTCGAAATGTGATGCTACAGAAGAATGCTGAAGATCAGGTGGGTAGATCACGTAACTAATGAGGAGGTATTGAATAGGATTGGGGAGAAGAGAAGTTTGTGGCACAACTTGACTAGAAGAAGGGATCGGTTGGTAGGACATGTTTTGAGGCATCAAGGCATCACAAATTTAGCATTGGAGGGCAGCGTAGAGTAAAAATCTTAGAGGGAGACCAAGAGATCAATACACTAAGCAGATTCAGAAGGATGTAGGTTGCAGTAGGTACTGGGAGATGAAGAAGCTTGCACAGGATAGAGTAGCATGGAGAGCTGCATCAAACCAGTCTCAGGACTGAAGACCACAACAACAACAAAGTAATAAAGTAGAGAATTTAAAAGTAGATTTAAAGACCGAGTTGACAAATTCCTTGACCACTCATATAAATCATATATATACTAACCTTAATTAGAAACAGAAAGACACTTTTCAAGATTTATCGAAAATGTTAGAACTTGACATTGAGAACAAAAGTAATAATGTAGAATCAGAACTTATTGAAAAGTTAGGATCTTTTGAAAACATGTGCAATATTAAATATAATGATGTAAGACAGGGAATGAATACTCTGAAAGAGAGTGTAGATAAGCATAATGAACTAATGCCAATTATTCAGTCACAAATTACACGTGTCAATACATGGGTAGATAATGTAGAAAGGAATTTCAAAGAGAAAATAGCTAACTCCGATATTATAAATGTAATTAGTTTGGAGGAACAATTTGGAGAAATTATAGATCGAAAGGTTACTGAGAGAATAACATCTGGTAATATGTTTCCAGAATGAGATTTTCACTCTGCAGCGGAGTGTGCGCTGATATGAAACTTCCTGGCAGATTAAAACTGTGTGCCCGACCGAGACTCGAACTCGGGACCTTTGCCTTTCGCGGGCAAGTGCTCTACCATCTGAGCTACCGAAGCACGACTCACGCCCGGTACTCACAGCTTTACTTCTGCCAGTATCTCGTCTCCTACCTTCCAAACTTTACAGAAGCTCTCCTGCAAACCATGCAGAACTAGCACTCCTGAAAGAAAGGATACTGCGGAGACATGGCTTAGCCACAGCCTGGGGGATGTTTCCAGAATGAGATTTTCACTCTGCAGCGGAGTGTGCGCTGATATGAAACTTCCTGGCAGAGTAAAACTGTGTGCCCGACCGAGACTCGAACTCGGGACCTTTGCCTTTCGCGGGCAAGTGCTCTACCATCTGAGCTACCGAAGCACGACTCACGCCCGGTACTCACAGCTTTACTTCTGCCAGTATCTCGTCTCCTACCTTCCAAACTTTACAGAAGCTCTCCTGCAAACCATGCAGAACTAGCACTCCTGAAAGAAAGGATACTGCGGAGACATGGCTTAGCCACAGCCTGGGGGATGTTTCCAGAATGAGATTTTCACTCTGCAGCGGAGTGTGCGCTGATATGAAACTTCCTGGCAGAGTAAAACTGTGTGCCCGACCGAGACTCGAACTCGGGACCTTTGCCTTTCGCGGGCAAGTGCTCTACCATCTGAGCTACCGAAGCACGACTCACGCCCGGTACTCACAGCTTTACTTCTGCCAGTATCTCGTCTCCTACCTTCCAAACTTTACAGAAGCTCTCCTGCAAACCATGCAGAACTAGCACTCCTGAAAGAAAGGATACTGCGGAGACATGGCTTAGCCACAGCCTGGGGGATGTTTCCAGAATGAGATTTTCACTCTGCAGCGGAGTGTGCGCTGATATGAAACTTCCTGGCAGATTAAAACTGTGTGCCCGACCGAGACTCGAACTCGGGACCTTTGCCTTTCGCGGGCAAGTGCTCTACCATCTGAGCTACCGAAGCACGACTCACGCCCGGTACTCACAGCTTTACTTCTGCCAGTATCTCGTCTCCTACCTTCCAAACTTTACAGAAGCTCTCCTGCAAACCATGCAGAACTAGCACTCCTGAAAGAAAGGATACTGCGGAGACATGGCTTAGCCACAGCCTGGGGGATGTTTCCAGAATGAGATTTTCACTCTGCAGCGGAGTGTGCGCTGATATGAAACTTCCTGGCAGATTAAAACTGTGTGCCCGACCGAGACTCGAACTCGGGACCTTTGCCTTTCGCGGGCAAGTGCTCTACCATCTGAGCTACCGAAGCACGACTCACGCCCGGTACTCACAGCTTTACTTCTGCCAGTATCTCGTCTCCTACCTTCCAAACTTTACAGAAGCTCTCCTGCAAACCATGCAGAACTAGCACTCCTGAAAGAAAGGATACTGCGGAGACATGGCTTAGCCACAGCCTGGGGGATGTTTCCAGAATGAGATTTTCACTCTGCAGCGGAGTGTGCGCTGATATGAAACTTCCTGGCAGATTAAAACTGTGTGCCCGACCGAGACTCGAACTCGGGACCTTTGCCTTTCGCGGGCAAGTGCTCTACCATCTGAGCTACCGAAGCACGACTCACGCCCGGTACTCACAGCTTTACTTCTGCCAGTATCTCGTCTCCTACCTTCCAAACTTTACAGAAGCTCTCCTGCAAACCATGCAGAACTAGCACTCCTGAAAGAAAGGATACTGCGGAGACATGGCTTAGCCACAGCCTGGGGGATGTTTCCAGAATGAGATTTTCACTCTGCAGCGGAGTGTGCGCTGATATGAAACTTCCTGGCAGATTAAAACTGTGTGCCCGACCGAGACTCGAACTCGGGACCTTTGCCTTTCGCGGGCAAGTGCTCTACCATCTGAGCTACCGAAGCACGACTCACGCCCGGTACTCACAGCTTTACTTCTGCCAGTATCTCGTCTCCTACCTTCCAAACTTTACAGAAGCTCTCCTGCAAACCATGCAGAACTAGCACTCCTGAAAGAAAGGATACTGCGGAGACATGGCTTAGCCACAGCCTGGGGGATGTTTCCAGAATGAGATTTTCACTCTGCAGCGGAGTGTGCGCTGATATGAAACTTCCTGGCAGATTAAAACTGTGTGCCCGACCGAGACTCGAACTCGGGACCTTTGCCTTTCGCGGGCAAGTGCTCTACCATCTGAGCTACCGAAGCACGACTCACGCCCGGTACTCACAGCTTTACTTCTGCCAGTATCTCGTCTCCTACCTTCCAAACTTTACAGAAGCTCTCCTGCAAACCATGCAGAACTAGCACTCCTGAAAGAAAGGATACTGCGGAGACATGGCTTAGCCACAGCCTGGGGGATGTTTCCAGAATGAGATTTTCACTCTGCAGCGGAGTGTGCGCTGATATGAAACTTCCTGGCAGATTAAAACTGTGTGCCCGACCGAGACTCGAACTCGGGACCTTTGCCTTTCGCGGGCAAGTGCTCTACCATCTGAGCTACCGAAGCACGACTCACGCCCGGTACTCACAGCTTTACTTCTGCCAGTATCTCGTCTCCTACCTTCCAAACTTTACAGAAGCTCTCCTGCAAACCATGCAGAACTAGCACTCCTGAAAGAAAGGATACTGCGGAGACATGGCTTAGCCACAGCCTGGGGGATGTTTCCAGAATGAGATTTTCACTCTGCAGCGGAGTGTGCGCTGATATGAAACTTCCTGGCAGATTAAAACTGTGTGCCCGACCGAGACTCGAACTCGGGACCTTTGCCTTTCGCGGGCAAGTGCTCTACCATCTGAGCTACCGAAGCACGACTCACGCCCGGTACTCACAGCTTTACTTCTGCCAGTATCTCGTCTCCTACCTTCCAAACTTTACAGAAGCTCTCCTGCAAACCATGCAGAACTAGCACTCCTGAAAGAAAGGATACTGCGGAGACATGGCTTAGCCACAGCCTGGGGGATGTTTCCAGAATGAGATTTTCACTCTGCAGCGGAGTGTGCGCTGATATGAAACTTCCTGGCAGATTAAAACTGTGTGCCCGACCGAGACTCGAACTCGGGACCTTTGCCTTTCGCGGGCAAGTGCTCTACCATCTGTGTAATATGTTGTCCATACCTTCTTCCGAGGGGTATAGATGACCTGTGGAGAGCAATTAAGCTTTATTGATTGGCGACTCCATGGCCAACACAAAGTAGAAAAAAGGGTAACTTCACCTAAGGTTGTGTTAAATAGTGAAGTGGTGACTGATTTGCAATGGGGAGCTAATTCAGGGTTATCTAGACAATTCCCTAAACTTAAGCCAGGTGGAGATGTACATCCGACCCATTTCTTAAAAAGATTTAACCAAGCTTTGCCAAAAAATTGGGAAGGTTCCAAGAAGATCGAATTTGCTGTGGGGTACCTTCTACGGGAAGCCTCAGAACAGGGAACAGTAAATATTGAGAATTTTTCCTCTTGGGAAGACTTTCAAAAGAAATTTAAAGAGAAGTATTGGTCTGCCAGTGCTCAAGAAAAGTTAATATCAAATCTGTGGGACCCAAAATATTATAATAATACTTGGGGTACTATGAGGAAATATTTTGATTGGCATTTAACATGAGCAAAGTATTTAGATAAGCCAATGGAAGAAGAAGGATTAGTACATATTTTAATTAGAAGACTGCCAATGTATGCGTGAAAAGACATCTTATGTAGTAACTGGAAAACGATAGAAGAGTTGTTGTTTTTTGTTGACGCACTTGATGCAATAAATAAGGATCGCAACAAAACTTTACACCAAGGTGAAAGTTCAAACTATAAAAGAAATAGCGGAAATAATTTTAAAAAGCATGAGGCAAACTTAGCAAAAGTACATCAGTACAATAAGAAAAGTTGTAATGACAATTGTCAAAAGAAGCATCCACATTCAAAACTAGATCCAGTAGCTTCTCAAGAATTCGTACCGAATAACCATAAAACACACAATGGGAATGTAGTATGTTGTTTTGGTAACCAACCCATAATTAGTAGTAGTGAGGAAAACGTTCGACCTGGATCCAGGGCCGGGGCCCAGGCCATGGAGATACATTAGGAGGCCTTATTCCACATAAGTCTGTTAACTTTACACACAAAATACCCACAAAGGAATGGTTGCTGCTTGAAGAGCCAAGCTTGGCCACTAATTGCCCACAACATATAATAACAGGGGCAGTGGAAAATTCTGAGGTTAACATATTTATAGATTCGGAAAGTGAGGTATCACTCATTTCAAATGCATTTTTTAACTTGCTACAGAATAAACAGCACTTACTGTTATTGCCAGTGACTGGAGCATACATAATCAGAATAACAGGGACGAAAAGTAAACTTGTAAAATACAAAACAAAAGTGAACTGCAGTATTGGCAATATGTTATTTTGTCAAACACTATTAATAATAGAGGATATTAATAGAGATTTAGTTTAAAGTCATCTTAAACTTTGATGAACATCATCTTTGTTTTGGTAGAGGAGACACCATTTGTGACAAATGGTCGCATTGAGGGACAAACAACTGAGTGTCAGTGTCTGCGATTAACAGCTACAGCTCAATTATCACCAAAAATCGATAATGTGGATCAAGGAACACATCAAACTGATATACATGACACAGTTAATGAATTCCTAATATTAACCTATCAACAAAGGCAAGAATTATACAAAAATTTAATGGAGTTTGAAATGGTATTTCCAATTGTCCAGGTAACATCAGTGACTATATCTACAAGTTCAAAATCAAAGATGACACTCCATTCTTTTGCAAACCGTATCCAATACCAGTGAGTTTGAAGGAAGCAGTTTGCGATGAAATTATGATTAATGATAATATTATAAGAACAAAGTTCCAGTGTAATGAATAATCCTCTGGTTGTGGTGAAGAAAGCTACAGGCGGGGTACAATTAGCCTTAGACACTTGTACATTGAATCGACATATACAGACGGAGAGAGATTGACTGATTAATATCGATGAATTGTTATCCACATTTGAAAAGGCAAGATTCTTTAGCACAATGGACATGGCCATGTGATATTGGCAGATAAAACTACATCCAGAATCCAAAACATATACAGCCTTTTTGTTTGATGGAAAATCATATCATTTCAATGTATTGCCATTCGGACTTAATATCTCTGTGTCTGTATTTATTCAAGTATTAGATCAAGCACTAGGGAGAGAATTATTGAAGGATTTGATAATATACGTAAACGATATCCTAATAGTATCAGCTACTTGGGAGGAACATTGTCTAACTTTGTGCAAGACTCTGCAAAAATTTAAAGAGAAAGGTATTACGGTGAAACTGTCTAAATCATTTTTTTGCGTGGGAAGAACTTAAGTTCTTAGGTAAAGGGAATTAGACCAGACCCTAAATGCATAAAAACTATCAAAGAATGTCTGGACCCCAGAAATGTAAGACAATTAAAAGGATTTATAGGTATGGCCAGATACTATCGACAACACGTACGAGGGCAAGAGTTAAATGACCTGAGAATTTTACATTTATTAAGAAAGGGAGTACCGTGGATTTGGGATCAAGGTGCAAATAAGGTGTTTGAAAATGTTAAAAGAGCACTTGTTGTGTCACCCATATTACATCAACCAGTTATGGGCAAACAGTTTAAACTTTCGACAGATGCATCTGATTACAGTGTTGCTGCCGAACTTTTCCAAGGAGAATGGGATCCAAGTAATGTAGAGCACAGAACCAAAGCTTTTGCTAGCCGTTGCCTAAATAAGCATGAACTAAATTACACAGCTACTGAAAAGGAACTATTGGCGATTGTGTGGAGTATTCAAAAGTTTCAAACACTAGTATGGGAATCAGAAATCTATATTTCTACAGATCATCAAGCTTTATCCTTTCTGATGAGTAGTCGATTACTACACAGTGGGTTGATGAGATGGATATCTTCCCTACAGGAATACAATATTAAGGTACGATACGTAACAGGTTCCGAAAATATTGTACCTGATGCTTTATTGAGGCTACCCATAGGAATGGAAGAATTAAAACGTATGGAAGGGCCCAGCATTATTTTTGCCATTAATTTTGTGTCAGCAGAATATCTGAACTTCATTGTAAAGGAAATGGCTCAAAGAATAACAAGGAATATCCATTGTGATCCTTATTTGAGGAGGTGAGAAGCCGAAGGGTATAAGCGACATTTTTGGAAAAAATGAGTTAAGTGCAGAAATGGGTTCCTAATATACGTAAAATTATGGCAGCCAAGAGGTACAAGTGTATCTCTGTCTGGTGCTGCAATATGGCAGCAGAAAATTTAACTACTTACAGAAACGGGTGTATTGTTTGGCGGCCAAGGGCTATATGTGAAGCGGTAATAATGGTGGTGCATGTGTGTGAATGCAGTGCTACTGTTACGAAGTGAAGTTTGTTGTTTCATTGCATATAAGTGATAAAACAAACTTCATTTACTGTCTTTCATCGATAAATACAAATATTAATATTATTTTTATTGTAAATTGGACATAAAATACGAGAGAGAACAGTAATCATGACATCTCCAGAAGGGGACTTTTCTGACAACTCTGAAAGAGAGTAATTAAGTACACCATTAATATTATTGTCTCGTGTTTAAATAAAACACTTCAAAAATATGTATATTTTATATTTAAAGTAAAAAGCTGTTGATATTATTTGCTAGAATGCCCCCCCCCCCCTTTTTTTTTTCTACAGACCAGACAGATGATGATACTGACTCCAGGGAAAACTCTAGTGATGCAGGTTATTTTCTATAATTGATGTAATATGAGCAGTAAACTAAGTTACAGTTTGAAAAAATTTTCCTGGCGGAGTAGCTCCTTTCTTCTGATCGATAGTTCTCAGTGGAAGTCAGAGTGCATTATGCTGTTTTCTGCTTGCAGACGCTGCCGAACGTAGTAAGCAACTGATTATAAGTGCTACGAAAGATTTATTCATTAATTCCACATTCATTAACACTACTCAGAACTACATTACTTTGACAGTGAATATCTGTATAATATTATGCTTTCATGAAGCATTTTTACTGCCATGCATCGTTAATTTCTACCATAGTGAATTATTAATGTGAAGTTAACAGCACGACACAGAATTGTCTCCCCTCATCTTTCCTCACCCCACAGCCATGTTGGTGCATTTTCTTGTTCACATTTTCGCCTTGCTGCCCAGAAAAGTTTTACAAGCTGTGTATTTACCATTAATTAACAAATAATGGGAAATCAAAAGAACTTTCATTACCTGAAAAGTAAAACTAATCAGGTTAACGTAATGCTCTATGCTTCTCCATTTCAGATGAAAATGAGGGGTCTGATGAAAGTAAGGTAAACAGTGGAGGGCACAAAGCTGCTAAGAGAGTAAAGCATGTGGGAAAAAAAAAAAACCACGAAGGACTCATTTATGGAAAAGGGTAGTATCATCTACAAAACGTAATGAAGGCAAAGAACATGTGGGTCGCAAGTGAAAGTTGCACAAAGAAAGAAAGGTAAGAGTGTACGAGTGTACAATCACGACTGACGATTCAAGTGCAATCAAAACATCAGTCAACAAACAAGACAGGAAGTATTTAATGAATACTGGAGTCTTGGTAACTGGGACTTGCAGACCTCCTTCTTATGCTCTTCTGTTACTGTCAGTGAGCCAAATAGAAGGAAAGGAACTGCTACAAAAAGAAAATCTATTAGTTGCCAATATTTTATCCAGGGCAAAAGAGTTTGCAAAGAGTTCTTTTTGAGGACTCTAGATGTGTCTAACAAGAGAGTAACAAATGTGGTACAAAAGAAAACCACTTCAACTACAAATATTTCACCTAAGGAGAAGCAAGGCCATAAAACCCCTGGAAATAAGATTGATGAAGCTAAAGTAGGTCTTACAAAGGAACACATCAAAAGTTTTCCAAAGTACAGTAGCCACTATTCACGCCAAAATGCACCTAATAAGAAGTATCTGGCAGGAAACCTCAACCTCAAGAAAATGTATCAGCTTTAGAAGGAGTTTTGTGAAGAAAAGGAAACAGAGCCAGTACAGGAAAGCTTTTACCGCCATGTTTTTCACACATGCCTAAATCTTAGCTTCCACAGGTCATATACAGATCACGGATTGCTTGGCGAAAAACATGGTGCTCTTGTTGAAAAGGAACTCCATCTACGGAAAGCAGAAAGCAGAAAGTGCTCGGAAACAAGTGGTGGATGCAAAAAATCTGGTTGCTCAAGAAGCTCGGCATGTGCCTGTATGTTTTGACTTACAGAAAATGCTACCAACACTAGTTCTGACATATTCACAAGCTTATTACTCTCAACAATTGTGGACTTATAATTTGTGTGTACATGATTTGGGTACAGGAAAAGCCTTCACGTTTATGTGGCACGAGGGTCAAGCTTCACGAGAATGTCAAGAGATAATGTCTTGCCTACTGAAATTTATTAACAGTTTGACACCAACCATCACGCATCTCACTCCATTTAGTCACACTGCAGGAAGACAAAACAAAAGTCAACACACAGTGAAATATTGGCTCTATATAGTCAACAACACTCACATTCAGACCGTTGACCATAAGTTTCTACTTTCTGGCCATTCATTTAATGATTGTGACAGAAACTTTGGAATTATTGAGTGCAGTAGAAAAATTTCACAAATGGGTATTTATGTTTCTCAAGGCTGGATTGATGTAATCACCAAGACGTCAAGACGTTTAGAGGTAGTGAAAATGGGTGACAAGGATTTTGTCACACTAGATGTGATTGAAACATTTTTTCTAAAATCTGTAAAGGGAATTCAAAAAATGCAGTGGTTGCACTTCAAAAAAGATGAACCACGGACATTGTTTTACAAATGTACCTTTGATGAAGATTCTGAATTCTACATCTACAATATGAAAGCAAAAAGCATTGGAAGGCATGTTCAGATACTCCCAAGACTAACTCACAGAACAACTCCACCAAAAATTAAGGAAAAATAAGTACAAAGACTTACTGAACCTTCTACCATTTGTGCCTCCTGAGCATCACAGATTTTACACAGAACTCAGTTCTGCAATCCATCCACAAGAGGAAAGAAATCGATTAATCCTGCAGAGGGAAACCACAAGAGAAACTAGTAAGTGTTGGCCCTTGTCAGCAGCATGTGCAGCACACCATCAAGAACAGTCGATAACAGAGACTGATAACTCGGAAGGTGAAAATGACAATATTTTTCAATATTTTGACAGTGATTCAGATTAAGAATGCAATAATAGAAGAAAATTATTATAGTTGTTTCCATTACCTTCCTTAATTTATTTTTTTTTTAAATCAAAAGGAAAGATTAGGCATTTTCAGTTTTTCTATAATTTGTAAAGAAACTTTTTTCTAGATTTTTTTCAACATTAATTATTACTGTATTTAATGTGCATTATGTATTATGCTTCATAATATACTAAATAATTTGAAAATTCTTTTAATATTTCTTTGAGATCATACCTTTCTAACTCTCACTTGGAAGCCAAGGGGTACAAGTGACACGTGTCATCAAATTATCAATGACAATTGTTAAATGACTAATTTTTTTGCTGTAGAAATATGATGGAGATAAACATAAAACTATATCTTCAAATGTTTTCTATATTTATGTCCTGGAATTAACTATTCAACTTTAACTTTAAACTTGATTATCTCAAAACTAACTTTTTGTCACTTGTACCCCTTGGCCTCTCACCTCCTCATTTCACAAAAATATTTTCTATGTGTATCCAGAACTAGTTACCTCCTAATCAATTAGAAGAATGGAAAATTATAGATCATAACTTGTTTTGGATAGAGTGTAACATCACAGCGGTGGCGCTTATGTATTCCTAAGCTAATGGAAGACGAACTTGTATGGTATGTTTACACAGGATATGGGCACTTCGGAATCAAAAAATGTACATTCCATATGAATAAGTTTTATTATTTCAAGAAACTAGGGCATAAAATAGCATCTTTGATTAGAACCTGTGAAACTTGCTAGAAAGTAAAAGAGAATAATACTCAAGCGAAATACAAAATGTATCCTATTATTCCTAAGTCATTTGTACAGTGGGGGCCATTACTGAAAGGATTTATTAGCATAAAAATTTGATTTTTATTTTTCAATTGATGTTTGTCAGTGCCTTCTGCCTGGCAGCTAGTTGCAGCGTCTCAGTCACGTTGCCCAGAACTGGACAGAACCACTCTGAAACTCACGTGTTGAGCCATCAGTAGCTAAATTCACAAGTTGCTGACGAGGTAACGTTATCGAACTGTGCGTCTGTGGGGCAGAACGGCAGCCAGCTGCTTGGAGCGGACACGCTGTTTGCTCTCTTCTGCTGGCAGCTTCCAAACCGATCAGACACCCTCCTCTCCTGCTCTCTTGGGCGGTAGCCCAATTCAGTTCCAGCAGCGTCTCTAGGCCTGCCTGTTTACGGCACTAAACATTCATGCATATAAAAAATGTGTAATTCTTGACAGGTGCCTACAGCTTTCCCCTCCTGGCCAATCCTGATGCATTAACAACTTGTGTCAGAAGGGGGATAGTTCACCGTTAGGCCTGTCTCATTTGAAGTTTAACGAGCTGTACTTAATGAAGCTGCCAGCAATACTTCACACTTGACATGCCAGACGCGCCACATGATAACAAGCGCATGCTTTCGTGGTTCACCATGCAGCGTTCTGCCGCATTGACTCCTTTTTCCAAGCAGCTGCTGCAGCGAACGCCAGGCCGCGTGGCCGGGTGCTCCGGCAGTCCGGGGCTATGCCACGCCATAGCAAGTCACCTTCCACGCCACGCCGCAGTACGGTCACATGTTCCAGCCAGCTAAGTGAGATACGGTGCCCAGCCATCGACACCACCAACATCACCTTTGCCGCCGATTCCTGCCGCTGTCGCCCAACGCGCCACTGCCGCAACTTCTGTAAGTTCATCGCTTCGTTTTTCCACGCCGCCACCTCCATGCTGTTAGCTATGCCGTCGTCCCGTTCAATATAGGCCCTTTCTTTTCTTTTTGCGCTCCAATTGTACAGTTTCCAGGAAGCACTAGGTGCCCTAACATTGTAACCATGCCTCAAACCCACAGTACCGCCACTGGCGAAGACAACTCCCCACCTTCGGGAAAACCAGATCCAGTAGCTGCCCTCCAAGCAGAAATCGATAAATTATTATTACAGAAGATAGAATTAACAGAAGAATGCCATCAATTGGCTCAAACCCAGACTGCCAATTTAAGAGTGCAAGAAACACACCCTGCTGCGCCGCAAATGACGGCTGCAAGCACCTCCGGTAGCATAGTACCCAGCCGTACATTGAAACCGTGGCTAACAGTTTCCCTGCAGTCAACGTTATCCCAACATTTTCTGGGAAACCCAATGAACAAATACACTCCTTTCTGTAAACTGTAACAAGATGTAGGCTGCACTTGGGCTTGGCTAGACGATTTCCTGTTGAATGTACTCTGCCTTAAATTGCCAGGTTATGCCCGTATCTATATTAAATCAGTGCACACCCTTAGGGACACCACCTCTTTTGCCACGTTAGAAGCTGGGTTGAAAGAAAGATATTCAGACAGACGTGACACCCACTATTACAGGGACAAGTTATCCACCCTCCGCCAGAAGCAAGGGAAGGACATAGAAGCATTTGCTGACCAAATCCCCGCTTACTCGCTGGGTTTGGATCCCGCACGTAATGAAGTATCAATCGAGCAAGCCCAAGCCCGCTTGATTGACGTAATTATACATGGAATTGACTCGTATGTGGGAAGGGAGGTCAAAATAGCAACACCTGCCTTGTTGCATGATGCCACACGACTTGCGATGATGCGGGAGGAGGTAGCACATTTTATTGCCAGTTCGGCGCACCTGGACGAACAGCCACGTCCAATTTTTAAATATGAGCAGGCATGCCAATGCTACCAAAAGACAGGCTATGCTGCCACGCAGTGCCATGCACCTTATTGCTCTCAGTGTGGAACCATAGGGCACAAGAGTAAAAACTGCCCACAGAACTCGGGAAACGGGGGTCCCTCGTATAACAATCAGAGGGAAGAATTCACCAACAATCCAACCCGACCCCAAAGACAGCTGGGAAACAGTCGAGGGGCAAGTTACACCGCCAGACTGCACCCCCCTGTAAAATTTACGTCTCCAGTCTGCTGTGGGGTCATAAATGAGGTGGCGAGTATCCTCCTCAATGGTAAAATTACAGGAAAGAAGGTAAGGCTACTTACTGACATGGGAGCACAAACAGGCATGTTATTCATAGGGCATGGTGATAGACAAGTGTTAAAACCACTCCATCACCACATCAATGGTCTGAGGGACGAGATAATCGTACCCACTGGGTATTGCCAAGTTAAGTTGAAAATCGGAGCCAGCTATTACCCTTTTGACAGTGACGTAATTCAGAAATGAAGGTGAGATTTCGATGTCATCCTGGGAAGTGATTTCCTCCATCATTATCAGAGTGTAGTCGATTACACAACGCAAACCGTCTGTCTTGAAGAGGAAACTCACCGTTTCGGCAGCTCCCACATCATACTGTCGCAAGGAATTTGTGAAACGTGGCAGCTTCCACAGGTTCCTTCCATGCAAACGTGGGCATTACGTACGACTACCTCTGTTAGAATCAGCGGTGGTACAGGACCCATTCTCTGGCTCAGGATCACACCCTGCGAACTGCCAAGAACAGCCGTATTGGTGGATCCACTCTGTCAAAACAATGTCCTAGACAAATTACAAGTCCATGTCAAATGTGGTTTAACAACAGCAAAAGTACAAGGTAAAAAATTTTACGTTCCCGTCTGTGCAGATAATTTTGAAATGAAGGAGTTAGAGACTCCTAGTGGTACTAACATAGCTAGCGACCATAAGATTGAAGAAAATCACCCTGTACAAGAAAAGCCAAAAGCTAACCAAAAACACCGGCTCCCTGAATGTAACATATGTCTTATTGCTCCCATTCTCAGGGACAAATTCTAAGATAAGTTAGCTCATTTGCCTGTGGCTGACCAAAACAAATTTTACTCCATCTCGGAAGAACACTCCTGGTTATTAGAGGAAAGGCATTATTTGCCGGCTACTGACCTTGTTTACCATGAAGTTCCCACTGGAGATGCAAGGCCCATTGTGCACGAACCATATAGAATACCGTACCACCTCCAGCCCGTTGTGGAGGAAACTATCCGACAACAGCTAGACGCACGGGTAATACAACCCTCCGCCAGTCCCTGGTCATCCATAATCGTTGTGGACCCCAAGAAGTTAATCAGTGGAGAGAAGACCTACTGTCTTTGCATCGATATGAGAGCAGTAAATAAGGTAACCACTCCTGATACTTATCCTCTCCCCCATATTGACGAAACACTGGACAGGTTAGGAAATTGCAAATACTTCACTACCCTTGACATGAAGAGTGGGTATAGGGTAACCAGATACCAATTGCACCACAGGACAGGCCAAAAACAGCGTTTGTAGTTCCCTCCGGTCTATATGAATTTCTGAGAATACTATTCGGGCTGTGCAATGCGCCAGTCACTTTCCAAAGATTTGTCGATCTATTACTTAGAGGATTGAAACCCACAATGTGCCTAGTCTATCTAGACGATATCATTGTTTTTTCCAGGACCGTAGATGAGCACGTTACCAGGTTAAGAAATATTTTGTCTAGACTAAGAAGTGCTACTCTAAGACTAAAAATAAAAAAATGTTCCTTTGCTGAGAGTCAAGTACAGTATCTATGGCACATTATTAGTGCTGATGGGGTAAAGCCTGACCCCTGTCTAATTGAAGCAGTTAGAATCTTCCCTTCTCCTAAGAATGTAAAAGAATTGCAAAGCTTTTTGGGACTCGGCAGTTATTATAGGCGTTTTGTAAAGGACTGTGCCACAATAGCTAAACCTCGTACCCACCTGTTGAAAAAAGATGTACCCTATCGGTGGACCACTGAGTGTGAAGCTGCTGTGCAGCATCTCAGAGATGTTCTAATTAGTTCCCCCCTGTTGATCTATCTCGATATCGAAAAACCGTTCGTTCTCTCGTGTGATGCATCCGACTTTGCCGTAGGAGCTGTTCTGAGTCAAATTATTGACAGTGAGGAAAGACCAATTGGTTACACATCCCATCAGCTGCAGCAGGCAGAAATTAATTACAATATGACAGAGAAAGAATTACTGGCACTAATGTTTGGAGTTAACTACTTTAAATGCTATCTTAACGAGAGAAAATTTACAATAGTAACAGGTCAAGCAGTACTTCAGTGGCTATTAAATTTAAAATACCCTAGCAGCTGTCTCACATGCTGGGCCCTGAAATTGAGTGAGTATGATTACCAAGTGCAACACAAAGCTGGAAGATTGCACTAGAATGCTGACGCCCTTAGTAGAAAGGTGAGAGTAGCTCAAACAGGTGAATTAAAAGACTCCCAGGAAAATGATGCTAAATGCTGCCAGTATCATTTCCATCTGGATTTTGTTACAGAGGATGGAATTCTATACCACAAGACCCCCTTGGGTAAATGTATAGTAATACTTAAAGACTTGCAATCAAGAATTACTGCCCAGTGCCACAACAGCATCCAAGCTTGCCATAGTGGGCGAAGAGCCACAAATGCCTGCATTTTCACCAAGTATTGGTGGGACAACACATGGGGAGATGTTGCCAAGTATATAAAAAATTGCCTACCATGTGCCCAAAGAGCACCACCCCAAGAATCAAAATTCCCTTACAATCTCTACCCAAAGCATCAAAACCCTTCCAGTTCTTAGCTTTAGATGTAGTCAGGGCACTTCCTGTAAATATGTAATGAGGAGCTCTGGCGAATAACAAACCAGATACCTGTAGAAGACCAGATACACCTTGAGAAAACCAGATGGAGCCATCGAGAAAAAAGCATTGGAATGGAATCCCCAGGGAACAAGGAAGAGAGGAAGACCAAGGGGGACATGGAAGAGGACAGTGGAAGGGGAAGCAAAAAGAGTTGGCAAGACCTGGGCAGAATTAAGGCAAATGGCCAAAGAAAGAGACGGATGGCGAGTTCTCCTGGATGACCTATGCCCCCATAGGGGCCAAAGGAATTAAGTCGAGTAAGTCAGGCCACTTCCTGTAAATATTCAAGGGAGTAAATATATTCTATCTATTATTGACCACGTTTCTCAATTCCTTATTTTGGTACCCATCGCTGACATGTCAATTGAAACCGTAGCACAAGCTTTTGTAGACCATCTTGTCCTTCCTTTCAGAAGCCCGGAAGCCATTATAACCGACCAACAAGGAACCAACTTTATGTCTGCCTTATTTGTCCAAGTTTGTGAATTGCTGAGAATTAAAAACTGGAGAACCACCCCTTTTCACCCGCAGGCAAATGGCTGCATTAAACATGTTCATCGCACTGTAAAACGAATGCTTTCCTATTACATTAACTGAACCCGCAGCAACTGGCAAAGATACATTCCGTATGTGGCAAGCGCATACAACAGCCGTTTCCACGAAGCCACTGAACATAACCCTTATGAGATAGTGTTTGGCCGCCCTATGGAATCTCCCTTTGAGATCGATAAATTACCTCTGGGGATCAACCACACAGCCGTTAAGGACCTAGCCTGCCACCTTAAGGCCATTTGGAAGAAGGTACAAGGGAACAACCACAAGGCAACCACGAAGCAGATAGAAAGAAGCAATAAAAATGCCATCCTCCCCTCCTATAAACCTGGTGATTTGGTTTTACTGAAAAAACCAAGAGTAAAGAAAGGAAGAGTAAAGAAACTTACCCGCCTGTATGATGGACCATTTCCAATTATTCGGCTCACTTCCCCTGTTAATGCAGAACTACAACTACCTGACCGCAAGGTGCATTTTGACAGGTTAAAACCCTATTCAGGAACTATGCCCCTCCCACTGCCTTCTGAGACAAGCACTGGACCTCCAGCAGGTCATGCTTCTCCTGTGAAGTGGAGAAAATGGAAAGTCCCCTCACCTCCAGCTCGCCCTTCAAACGCCCTCAGGTCCAAACACCCGTATGCCCTTACATCCAAAGACTAGACACTAAGGTGCTGTTTTGTGCTTAAGAGATTCCCAGTTTGATCATCCAAAAGAAAAGTAACAAGATTCAGGCAACCACATTCTTATTCTTTTTTTTCTTTCTCTTTGCAAGTGAACATTTTACCCCTACAATTTGTATTTTATGCTCCCATGCTATAATAACTAAAATGTCACCCTAGCATCCCTCTCTGAAAGAGATAGTCAGAACTTTATCCGCCCAGCCTGTTTCTCAATGCTGGCCTAGCTTAATTAATTCTTAGTTCTAACCAGTATTTTATTTGTGTTATTTTCATTATGTTATTTATGTGTTATGATACACCTAGTGGTCCGACAGCAGCTCTATTCTCAGTACTAATACAGTCAGGTCCAAATAAGAGTATTACTTTATTGAGTAACTTTCCCATTTAAACACTTATACTGCAAAGTTGTAAACATGTGTGTTCTGCCTGTCAGAATCGGATGGAGCTGTCAACCAGGGAGCCGCACATGCGGCGGCCGTAATGTAAAAGGGCGGAGTCAACCTTCTGACACTGCGGTACCTCCCTGCCCCTTCCCCAACCTGCGCCGTTCCACTGGCCGCACCCGCTGTCACGCCTGAGCCCCCTCTCCCCCTTCCTCTCCTTCCTTCCACTCTCTCTGCATTCCGTACTTGCCGCTGCCTGCCGCTGTTAAAAGTACCATACGCATACTAGAACTATCTTCACTAGCAATGCATAGCACTTTAACACAGAAAGGCACCACAATAACTATTCTAAACATAATTTCTTCTGCCCTTCCACCTCACTGACTAAGTAACTTCAACTCATAAATTCATTGGCATTCCTAAGCTCCTAACATGTCCACTAATCAGGCTATACCTCCGAGGGAAGTTTAGAAGCAAGCAACCTCCAGCTGATGGAACGCAAAACTGAATACATCGTGGTAACGAAGCTGGCCATTCCGAGGTGTCTTCCCGTGAACCGCCATTTTGCTTGGTGGCACTCTGCAGTTCCAAACCTCCCCCGAAGTATAGTACCACCCTACCACCTTCCGTCTAGTTTGGCACACCTTAATAACCGACTGCTTACTCTTTTTCCAAATTCATAAATGGCTTCACCATTATGTGTTCATCACAGCCTTTTCAACCCTTATTTATCGTTTCGTTGGTCAATACTATTCGCAACAATCACTAAATGAGCTATAATATTGCTAATTTTTATGGACTACCTTTTGCGACTGGTTAGTTACAATGCCCCAAGGTGTCGCTCACTCAAGATCCACCGCTCCCGGCTATCTAAGCATTCCGTGCGCCTCAAAGTTGTTTCACTATCTAAGTGACACACGTGCGCACTGCTGCTCTGCACTCTCAGCACTAACTTGAAACCTGCTTCTGTCGCCCCTGTCTGTTTCTGCCTCCAGCCAGCTTCATAACGCTACCTCTTTTCCCAGTACCGAGTTTGATAAACTGTTTCACCACTCTGTATTACATGTCCTTTGTATGATTAGCAGTGTTGAGCAATGTCTGACCCACTATGCATTGCCAGTTGATAGCTAGTCAATAATTGGTACCAATAACTTTTCTTTTTCTTTTTTTTTCTGTTTTCTTCCCTTATCCTTATGGTTTAATGTTAGGTTTAAACATTTCATAATCATTTTTCTGCTATTGTTGTTGTGGTCTTCAGTCCTGAGACTGGTTTGATGCAGCTCTCCATGCTACTCTATCCTGTGCAAGCTTCTTCATCTCCCAGTACCTACTGCAACCTACATCCTTCTGAATCTGTTTAGTGTATTCATCTCTTGGTCTCTCTCTAAGATTTTTACCCTCCACGTCGCCCTCCAATGTTATTCAATCTGTATATTGAGCAAGCAGTGAAGGAAATAAAAGAAAAATTCGGAGTAGGTACTAAAATCCATGGAGAAGAAATACAAACTTTGAGGTTCGCCGATGACATTGTAATTCTGTCAGAGACAGCAAAGGACTTGGAAGAGCAGCTGAACGGAATGGACAGTGTCTTGAAAGGAGGATATAAGATAAACATCAACAAAAGCAAAACGAGGATAATGGAATGTAGTCGAATTAAGTCGGGTGATGCTGAGGGAATTAGATTAGGAAATGAGACACTTAAAGTAGTAAAGGAGTTTTGCTATTTGGGGAGCAAAATAACTGATGATGGTCGAAAGTAGAGAGGATATAAAATGTAGACTGGCAATGGCAAGGAAAGCGTTTCTGAAGAAGAGAAATTTGTTAACATCGAGTTTAGATTTAAGTGTCAGGAAGTCATTTTTGAAAGTATTTGTATGGAGTGTAGCCATGTATGGAAGTGAAACATGGATGATAACTAGTTTGGACAAGAAGAGAATAGAAGCTTTCTAAATGTGGTGCTACAGAAGAATGCTGAAGATTAGATGGGTAGATCAAATAACTAATGAGGAGGTATTGAATACGATTGGGGAGAAGAGAAGTTTGTGGCAGAACTTAACTAGAAGAAGGGATCGGTTGGTCCTTGCTATATCCAACATGTTATTTCTTGCATGTACTTTTATGGTTTAAGCCATTTGTGTTGTATGAATTGTACTTGTACTTTATATTGCTAACCCCACTATGTAAAGGCCCACAACAGCCCTGGATTTTAGATATATTTCACTACCCCAACACTCCCATTTTGTAAGACTACCCCTATAGTCGTGTTATGCGACTCTACAAGTTAGCGATTCCGGAATCCTATTATGTGCCTTGTTCGTGCCCAGAGCCGGACTGAGATGTTTAGAAGTGAGTGAAACACCAGAGTTATATAAAATACCCAATAGAGAAGAGTTGAATGCACCCCTGAAGTTGAGAAGAAGTGTGCTATCCTCTCACTGTAGAGTGGTAAGCGAGATAGATTTTGTGGTAAGAGAGAAGCAATTAAGTTTCACCCAAGTAAATGAAGAATAGTAGTTAGCACCCCATGTGCATGTTGCAATGTAAGAGTTCACCCAGACGAATTTAGGTTTCGTTGTTGTTCACCCTACTTCTTATGAAGTAATTTATTGAGGAAGTGAAGCTGTTACGAGCAAGCACGAAAATCGACACTGCTACCATTTGGGTACAATGCCCTGCCATGAGTTTAGGACATGAGAGCCACCCATTTGTTTATTCAAACAAATACACCCATGATGTTCCACAATGGAAGCTCCCGCCGAAATAAGAACGTGTTTGTTGATGATTAGCGTCCATTACGTGATGTCATCACCCAAGCACCGTAACGTGCTATCTTGTTGAAAATATATTGTTCACTATAGTAGATTATTGCAGTAGTTCACACCCCTCTTCTTCATAGCTCACCCTGTAACTTCAGGGATCTTAGGAATTTTGTAGTAATTAACCCCCATGAGATATAATCGTCCTATGTCTTCCTCGCCCATGCATTGCACCGAGTTTCTACCTTTGCTTTGAGCTGCTCATTCCCACCTCAGCCATTACTTTCTACCTTCCTCCTGCAGGGCTGTGTGCCTTACATGTTGCCTGCAAAGCACCCAGCTTATCGGTTTATTCTTTCAGTTTTCGGTTTTGTAAATCAATTGCCTACCTATCTCTGACATCTGTGCATCATTGCCTCCCCCTGCCTCTGTTGGCACCGCATTCAGCCTTCTGCGCTCCTCTAGCAGCATTTGTTCTGCACCCTGCCTCTTTTTAGGCTATTCACTTATTGTAATCAGAGGTCTAATCAGTATCATGCCCTTAGACTATCTACCCATTTCAGTCCCTTGTATGGAAACCTGGCAGTACCATATAGTCAGGGATTTGATCAGTGATGATACAAATCCAGCAACACGGCTCCCCCCCCCCCCCCCCCTACTTTTCCCTGGCATGAGGGTTAAGTAGAACTGCTTTACAGCGCTGCTTCCCTCTACTTTTCCCTGGCATAGGAGTTAAGCAGAGCTGTTTCTCAACCAACAACACTAACATACATTCACACAATAGTAACCCCGGATATCTGCCACTGTCCTCCCACACTAACACTTCCTACTGTCAAGGCCATGCAACTTTCATAGCCCCGGGCAACGACATGCCCCACCTCCAAACCAGCTAGTATGTAGTTTGTGACTGACTTTACTAGATGGCTCACAAGCCGCCCAAGAAGTTTCTCGAAATTCCACCACCCCTCTTCGTATAATATTAGTAATTACCTGTGCCCATCTATCTTGCTTTCAGGACATCGCACCAACCCCCCCCCCCCCCCCCCCCCAAGGAGGTGCTATGTAGTCGATTCACTGCCAGTTAACTAAGACCAGACCTGTTCTGACCCACGGTAAACTTGGTTCTACTGCCGTATCAGTCGCTACAGATATTTTTCTGCCCTCCCCTTTTTCTCTTACCCTATTGCCAGGTCAATGTTTCTATACTGTCTTTTTCCTTTCTTCTGTCAGGGAAGGGTAGCTTGGTTATGCCTTCCAGCAGGACCACAAGAACTAATATAACCCTGTATATTAGACATGCTTTTCCAGCCATTTGATAGAGGTTCGCTCCTCCCTTGATGTCAGTGGCCCATTAACTACTTTCTGAGGTATTACCGTTGGGAAAAATCTGCATTTTGGCTAGTTATCTGAGCATTTGTCCGATCCCCCAGTAGATGTGTGTGTGCGATCTCATATCTCTGTACCCTGCAATTAGTAGGTATCACTGCTGAATCAAGTTTATTCTGAAACCTGTTACCTGAGCCTCTTCCTGATTATACCCCATTACTTACTCTTTAACATGAACACCGTTCTGGTTCACCGTGGGTGGTCTGCTTCACATAAATGGCCAATATGTCAGGCCTCCCTGATGTTGCGATTGCGGACTGCTGTCCAAAATTATACCCAGAAAACCCTGCATTAAAAGCAACATGATTTTTCCCACTGGTCAAATCCCTTTTCTTCCTAAACCCCAACATCCAGTACTAAAGCTTCCGACTCAGTGAATCACTTATGAAACCACTACATACAGTGAATTCCACCTATGCATTGATTGCAGGCATTTATTAATGCAACCCCTTATTGTTGCACTCTCTCCAATCAAAATGACGAGTAAGCACAACAATGCTTACCATAAGCAGAGCACAGTGCAAACACATGGACTGACACAGCTGTCGCCCTGCGATAAGCCAGTCACACCCCCCGAGTGCTACCACTTCTCTCCCTATTCTTTGCCTTGTCTGCCGTAATTAATTCTAATTTTCCTACTAATTATCAGTCATTTATTGTATAAGTTTTGTGTGACAATGTACAAAGAGTATTATATAGAGTATAACTCTGTTACGAATACTTTTGAGCAACCCTGCCTTACCGTGTGCTACTTAACGGTAGCGGTTCACGATTTAATAGCTCTTGATGTAATATCACTACCCCTGCTGAGGAGGTGTTTGCATGCTTGCCCTAGTTCTGTATATACCCCTTTAGAAATTATCTTTATTGGTTATCACTGTAAGTAGCATTTAGAAAAGGACCTTTTGCGTGACTTTGGTCGCCCCCTCCTGCTGTCCTTAAACAGCAATCTCCTGGAGAATACCATGTTAAGTTGTGAAATGGGAGCAAGAGTGTTCCTTGCTGCCACATACAATAGTAGTTCAGTAGAAGATAGCAATGAGTAGAAAGGAATAGTAAATAAGTAAAAAGCACCAAAAGAAAAGGCATGGCCCACCTTTAGATGTAAGCAACTAAGTATGTGTGTGAAGTGCTTCACCAGTGTTAACAACCTAACCCCCCCAGCCCTCTTTGTGATCTGTATCGCCCCTTCTGGAACCCCCCGCTTATACACCCAGGTGGAAGTTACAGTGTATCACACAGTGCGCCACTGCTCGCTGCAGTTAGCAACCTCCGCCACTGCCACCACCAACAGCTGATCGCCGCAACATGTGCTGCCATTCGCAGCATCCCACAACACTGCTGCACCATCCGCCGTCATCCCAATTTTGTCAAGAAAGCATTCATCACCCAATTATTGTCATTTTTTAATACAAATCTAACACAAAAACACAAATAATCAAAATGTATTGTTAAAATTATGTAAGGCTGTCCTTAGCAGGAGACCCTCTAGTAACTGTCAATTTAAACCCCCCCCCCACCTCCCACCCATGCTTCAATCCTGTGGAGGGGAGAAGGGTGTACAGTGGGGGCTGTTACTGAATGGATTTATTAGTATAAAAATTTGATTTTTTTTTTTCACTTTAAGTTCATCAGTGTCTTCCGCCTGGTGGCTAGTTGCAGCGTCTCAGTCACTTTGCCCAGAACCGGATAGAAACACTCTGAAACTCACGTGTTGAGCCATCAGTAGCTAAATTCACGTGTTGCTGACGAGGTAACACTATCGAACTGCCAAACTGGCTGACCAACAGGGAGGCTTGGAGGCAGTCAAGTGGGGGTGGAACCGTGACCAGCTGCTCGAAGCGGACACACCGTTCGCTTTCTTCTGCTGGCAGCTTCCAAATGATCAGACACCCTCCTCTCCTGCTCTCTTGGGCGGTAGCCCATTCATTTCCAGTGGCTTCTCTAGGCCTGCCTGTTTACGGCAATAAACATTCGTGCATATAAAAAACGTGTCATTCTTCACGGGTGCCTACAGCTTTCCCCTCCTGGTCAATCCTGACGCATTAACACATTACATGACCTCACAGTGACAGATTTTTTTGGACCAATTCCATAAGGAAAGGGAGGTGTATCATATATTTTGGTTATCATAGAATGTTGCTCAAAATATGTTAAACTATATCCCATTAAAAGAGCAAATACACTGTTTACAACAATACTTTCTAGAAGTAGGTAAACCAAAAGTTTCTTATGGATAACGGACCACAATTTTTAGAACTTAGTTAATTCTTAGCATGGGAAGGTATTTGATGAGTGTTAACATCAAATTATAACCTGTCATCAAATCCGTGTGAGTGAGTAATGAAGGAAATTGGAAAATTATGTCGTACTTACTGCCATGAAAAACATAATTCATGGGCAACGAAAATTAAGGAATTTGAACTTATCCTAAACGAATTACCCCATTTATCGACTGGGTTGTCACCTTTAGAAGTTATAGGCAAACCTAGTGTTTTAATTGGCCTGAACAACCTAGTGTCAACCACAAAGTAATTTAATTGAAAAGGCACTACAAAGAGTAACTAAGCACAAGGAAAAGGCTGTGGAACCTCAGGCTCAAGTCGATGACCTGGTTCTTATAAAACAACATCTTTCCAGCTGGACTCTGAAGTAAGAGACTCATAAGTTTTTCCAAAAATATGAGGGACGGTACAAGGTACAAATGGTGGTCCATCCTAAGACGTTATTTTTAGTAGATCCCACAAATGGATTAGAGAAGGGTAAATACAATGTAAAGGATGTAAAATTGTATAGCCTCCAGGGACATTAACATTCTAAGTTCACGGACACAGTAACGACCATCGGATCCAGAGTTGTTTTCGGTGTTTTTTCCAAACAGTTTCCTGCACTGAATTCCTTTAAAATCTAGAACTATTCTGTAATCTTATTGCTTAGAAGACTGGATATGACTATGAAATAGAGAACAACTTAAGAGAATCACAGAAAAAAGTAATATCAAGAAGAAATAAACCAAATAGAGTTATATTTGTGGAAAATATAATAAGATGTAAATAGCTGAACAACTGTTATACCGTAGTGTATGGATTTTCTATTTTATATAGAGTATTTTATACCTTTTATGAGATGTGATATAGATGCAAGGGTTTGTATAAATTTTGTTAGGAGTGGGTATTGTAGATAAAAGTATGATTTACTAGAACAGATAAATCATGACTAACACAAAACACACATCACACCTTTCAAACAACCCTCACAAGCAGTCGTCCCTGATTTTTCATCATTTGCCGTTTCCATAGGGTTTCTTGAATTTCCTTTGGGGACCTCAGAGGGTGAAGGTGGGACAAGTCTGTTCTGTAGGAGACGATTAACACCAACCCTCCTCCAGCGTCTCATTGAAGTACCTGAGGGGTGCGGATCCTAGGGAAGCGGGTGGGGAGGATTTCCTGTCTTTGGGGGCCATCTTCTTTCTCTTCTTTGATCCTAGCATCCATATCTATTTTTTCCTTTCTTACTTCTCATTTGAGGACCTGTCTATTTTTCCCCCTCTTTCCATATTCACAAACTTATCGCTGGAGTCCTTCCTTATTTCCGTGGTTACTAAAAACCTAAATCTTATCTTTGGATAAGAAGGCCAAAGAATCAGACTACGCGAACAAACATCCACATATACCCAAATATACACTTCTACACAAACATTAAATCACATAAGAGGAAGCCTGTTACGATATGAGAACCGCCAGGTATTGTAGGGAAAATGTGTGTACATAGGGAAATATGTGCACATATATAGGAAGCTATGATGGTTCTACATGAAATATACATCAGAAGAGGTGCACATACATAACAAACACCTATAAAGTAGTAATGAGTAATGGATAAATAACAGAGAAGCGTGAGCAAAGAAAGAAAACGAAAGTAGAGGTAGAATTAGTCATGTTAATCATTAAGAAACATCAGCGTAATGAATACTCTGATGAATTGAAGGATAGTGGGATGTAAATAGTGTATGTAGACATAATATCTATTGAAAATATAGAAGTTTATAAGTAGAGGAGGACTCCAGGGAATAAATGATATATTAAAGAATGAATACAAAGTTTAAAATACATAGATACTTAATTATGATATACATAGAAATATATACTAGGGTAATGAACCATGAGACCTACTCAGAAAGGATAAGGGGTGCGCACCCGGCATTCACTAAGTATAAAGGGCAGGTGTACCTACATGGAGATAGGACGATCTGTGGCCTAAAAAAATAAGGATGTTTTGTAAGGGGTGTACCTAACAGAGTGGAAAGACGAAGTGCTCTTGTAAGGTCAACCCACAAGCAAGGAATAGGTGCTGACCCTAGGAGAAGGGAACAGTATCGTGACAAAAGTCACAAATTTTATAGGGATTATTCTGGGAAGAGTGAATTCTATGAATGACTAGCATTATTATGTTTCATGGAACTAAATGAGAGTCAAAAGAACACTTTCATTTCATCCGGAGTTCCTCCAAGCTACAAATAATGAAAATAGCACATACTAAGAAAAAGGCAGTACAAAAGATAAGAATAGAAAATAGTTTACACATCTGTCATAAACACCTGACATTTATGATTTAAGTCCTCAATTCCTAAATATTAGTAAAGCTGACTAAAACCACGAGAAAATGCTCATGTCTTAATAACAAAGCAAAATAAGAAAAGAGTAGAGAAACAGTAAGTTAAAGATTGTTCAAGAGAGGACAGAGAATTGTTATGGAAAGGAAAGATATGTATACTGTTAAGGTATGAAATGTTGTTATGAGTGATATTATTTGCATAATGATTATGTATAAAATATTGTTTGTTCGATCTGAGGTGGGGGTTATATAGTGATTCGAGAATTTCTGTGTAAATTCTAGAACCACTCAGCCTTCTACTGTCTCGAACACATGATATTCTGGATATGAGTGTGGAGTGTGAAATCCTACTTACTGCATGGGGTAATCCATAGATGTTTTAGTGAGTGTGTAAAGAAGAACTATGGAGTTTATATGCAGCTCTGTGCTTATTGTGTCACTGAATATTGTTATTAAAATAAGAACAGTTGAAAAATGTACTCTTGTGGACTCTTGATGCAACCTTGTTAGAGGCAAGACTCATTTTACGATTCCTGTTAAGAAAGGTCATGGTATCGAAGCCAACTTTCTTTTAACTGTAACTATATTTGTTTCTAACATCCAACTGTACAACAGACTTGCAGGAAGTTACATATACATGTGGAAAGTGAGATTTTTATTGTGTATGGAGGTCAAATACATCGTCAGTTGACAAAAAGTAAAGTTTGTATGTCTACTTATTTCATAAGTATAAAGAGCCTAAAAATTCCTGTACCTCGCATTAATCGATGGAGAAGTAGTCAAGCGAGTTTCCAGCAGCTGGCTATTGAGTAAAGAAGAGTGGCTGCAAATTCCAAGTAAGTCACCTCGTAAAATTAGAAATGTTATTACATGGGTTCGGTAAAAAGAAGTAGTGACACTGTTATAATCCATACTAGACATCACTGATGGATGTTCACTACATTACATGTCTGCCATGTAATTGCTCACACCTCTAACATTTTCCCCCACACACATGGAAGGCATCATAATCCATCAGTGCATCCATCTCTTTTGATGTCTCATAAGGACTGTCCTATGCCACTGATGATTTCTTCTTTTATATTGTAGCACATGCCATAACAAGGTCCTTCATTTTGGTGAACAGGTTGTAATTGTATGGACTCATGTGGGGTGAGTATGGTGATGTTCCAGAATCTCCCACCCCCACATATGCAGAAGTTGCTGCAAGGGGTTCACAATGTGGAATTGTACATTGTCATGAAGGATGAGAGGATGCAGTGCCAGAAGGTGCTGTTGCTTTCTTCTTGTCAGTGCAGGACAAAGGTGATGTCACAAGAAATAACAGTACTAGAGTCCATTGACCATCTGCCCCTGTAGTACCAATGTGATGCAGGATTAATGATTGATATCATAAACAATGAAAACCATCTCTTTGGTACCAGCTGGTTCACAACGCACATTCACCACAGAATTTCCATGCACTGCACCAGTCTTGAATGACATCTCCACCATCCTGAAAAACTTTCACACATGCTGCCACTGTACCATAGGGCAATAGTGCACTACCACACACCTCATGCTGTCCCTGAAAACATTCTTGTGCACTCAAACTAGATGCAACTTCAATCTTGAGCCATGCACATTTCTTTTGTTTCCTAGAAACCTTCCACAGTTTCTTGTTAAGGCAGTGTTGCCATTACTTCATCCAACATTAGTATAATTTGGAACATATTGCAACAATTCTCTCATCTACTACAACAGGGGTTTTACACTCTTGATTGCACTTTATTAACTGTCCCAACTTCTATTGGTGGATTGACATGCAGATCTGATCTAGTTCATATAGTAATATGCTTGTCCATATTCCAAATGAGTCATACGTATACGGTTCTTGACTGTCATGCTTACAGGTAATGTGTCAACTCTTTGGTCGGTAGTATAAGTTTCTTTCCTTATGAAGGTAATGCCCCTAATTCTGTTATCTTAATGCTGTACATTCAACCCCATCAATCCTTTTAGGTTTGCATGTTGGTCTATTCCACCACTTTTTACAGCTGATCACACTTGACAAGTGTACCATGTGGACACGCTAACATCATTTTCAATACATATCTAGAGTGGATTACATATAACAAATACCTACATCCTATTCCCCTCAGCACAGAGCACTCACATAAAGTGGAGAGCAAATTGCCTAAGACCAGTGGAGCCCTACATATTGTTCAGATACTTTTGAGTACAGGCTATGTTTCTGTGATTGGCTCTTGCTCAAGAGCTGTTTGGAGGTTGACCTACACTTAACATCAGGCACCTAATTATTTACAGTGGAGGCATCTTTTTTTTTTTTTGCAAGAATGGATGCATTTTACAAAATAAGCACATACACACATACCAGCACAAAGTGCTCAGTCTCTTTTGGCTGGTATATCTGCATTTTGGGGGACACTACAAGGTATTTTGCCAATTTCCAGATTCAGCACAAATCGAAATCGTTATTTTATACTGTCAAAGTACCTTACCTGGCCATTTTTTTTTTTTACTCTGCTCCTCACTACATTGTCTGATCCCCTTACTACAGAGCAGATGCCTTGAATGGAGAGCAAGAGCACGTGACTGCTTCTCACGACATCGCATACGGATGCTATGAATGCTACCAAAATGACAATTTACCATTTCCTGATTTGGCACCACTCAAGTAACATTTTTTACCACCTATGCTATGATGTCTTTATTTTTATACTGTTTTATCTTAACACATCAGGTGTACAACACATGTGGTTTATGTATGATGTATAACTAGTGCATTTGTGAGGTAATTATATTGTCATTGCGTTTGAATTGTGACATTGTGACTCCACTTTACCAATTATACAGTCAGTTCACCAATTTCCTGATGTGAAGCCCTACCAAACTGCCAATTCTACAGCCAATAGTACTTACTTCCAGATTTGGTGCCAATCAACTTACATTTTGCAGACTATGCGATAATGTCATTATTTTGTACTGTCAAAGTATCTCACCCAGCAAATGTGTGTGTGTGTGTGTGTGTGTGTGTGTGTGTGTGTGTGTGTTTCCCACTGTACCACCAACCCTCTCACTACAGAACAGAGGTCTCAAAAGGAGAGCAACACCTTATGGTTGATAAATAACACCAGTACTTTTGAACATAAAATTAATTATGGGTCTTGACATGATGTTACACACAATGTATGTGTGTAACATGTGATTTCATTAGATCATTTGGATACTTTTGGGCAACAAAATATTAATTTGTTATAACACATACCTGAGCACAGAGCAAGAATGGACACTGACATTATAATACGCCTGTGTGTGTGTGTGTGTCGAATATGTGACAGTGATGTTACATCGATGTGATGCATCCATCAGATCATTTCGATACTTTTGAGCAAAAAAATAATTTGTTATAGCAAATACCTGATCACTGAGCTAGAAAGAAGATAGTATTGTTCGAAAGCAGTGGAAGTGCTCGAAATCAGCAGGAACACCTTCATCCTCAGAGTATACACAATAGCCAAATTAAAATTGTTCAAAGGGTGGGGGGCATGCACACCTTGGCAGATCGCATGACGATGTTGGTAAGCAGGGATGCAATTTGCGGAGGGCGGGAGGTTGGGGTGCATGTCAGTGAGTGGCACTGGTGGAAGGTGGTGTGGGTGTCCTTTGCAGGGCAATGACTTGATGATGTCAGGGTTCTGGGAATAGCCTTGGCACATGTGGCTAAATGTAATGATGGCAGAATTCCTTGAACAGCCTTGATGATAAGAAACTGCTGATGCTGATGTCAGTATTTTTCTGCCTAGAATGCCCAGTGACTCCCTCCTAACTGTGTTTATTTTTGTATTTCATTTTTGTAGCCTTCAGACATGATCCCTTCAGCCAGCCTTTGATACATATTATGTTGCAAAATGAAATACATATCCACTCAAACTCATACTTACACCCACAATGCCACAGAATATTTTCATTGGTTGTAATGATTAATTGCATCATGATGTGCTCCCATCTTTGCCATGAGATGTGCGTGCAAATACCAATTACATATGGAACAGATAACATTCATGCCTCCTGAGAATTTTCCTAGAATTCACTGCTTAAATCATGTAAGTTATGTTAATGTGATGATATTCAGTTACCTGACAATGTTCTCAGAATTGCATGTACGTATAATTCTATGCTGTGGCTCACAAACAATGTTACTGCTACACCTGACAAAGCATCTGGCTGTAGATACAATGTGCTATGTTAATGTGATGATATTCAGTTACCTGACAATGTTCTCTGAATTGCATGTACGTATAATTCTATGCTGTGGCTCACAAACAATGTTACTGCTACACCTGACAAAGCATCTGGCTGTAGATACAATGTGCTACCCATGCAAAGCCAAAGCTGGTCACCAGTAAAAATTTAGAAATGTTAGGTGGAACTCTTACTTAAACTAATGCTGTATATAATAAAAACAAAAACAAAAATCCTAGCTGTAGCATCTGGGTCAAAATCTACACAGTTTCATAGTAGTAAAAACATACTGTAAAAATTAATTACTCACCTGCAGAAGACAGGTATCTTTGTTATTGTATCCAAAGACACATGGGGATGTTCTAAATGGTTTTCAATAGGCCATGGATTTTTGAGTGCAGCGGAAGAAGAACACAAGAAATTTCCTGAACTAGTTGGATTCACTTAAGCAGCATCAAATATTTTTTCTTCGAAAATATTTTATCATACTACATGGAAGTCAAGCTTCTAGAAGTTTGCTGGTACCTTCTTCCAGCACTATAGTCTGATGCACGAACAATGGCAGTTTGTACATGTTGAGGCAAGGACAAGGATTGCTTTCTTGACGATTCTGAGCGACAGCTGCAGTACGAGCGCATGCTTTCTGCTTGAAGAAAGCATATATTCTACAAATCATATCTCTCCTTTGCGTACGTGGAATGTATTACTTACCACCACCATCAGCAATGACAACTCACAACAAATGGAATAAAAATTCACTACACAATTTGTTACGATCACATGTAGTCCTCAGATTAGCTACGGCATTCAGAGCAGAATGCTCAGAGCACTACTGAACACTCATTGACTGTCAGAGAATGCGTGATTTACATTACCGCTCATTAATTTCAGTACACCCACAAACTGACATCTAGTTCTCTGTAGATAAGGTCTAATACCATGGGTATGGTTGGGGAAGCAAAGGAATAGTACAACAGTTATACACATGTCATGATTTTTGTTTGTGAACATCGAGATACAATAGTATCCAACAAACAATGTTGCGTACATACACATTATGTACCTATCTGATATGTTTGTTTATCTATTTGGTGCACCTGTGTTGTTCCCTGTAGAGATGTGATGTCCGCAGTGAATGGAGCATTGCTATGATACATAACATGTGGTTGCTGCACGTCAGTTCCTTCGTGACACTGAAGTGTGCACATCACTAGTATGAATTCATGAGTGGAGATATTCATAGAAAAACGTGATGCAATTGTAGCACTTAGCCAAGCAGGTTTATAAATCTGCCAAATTGCGAAACAGTGTAGTGTGTCTATAGTGGGAGTGCAATACACCCTTAGTTTCTATCAACGTATCAACGCTTTTGTTTGGTAAGTTACAGAATCTTTGTTTTTAGATATATTTTTCTCACATGGAATGTTTCCCTCTATTATATATATACACAGGGTGTTACAAAAAGGTATGGCCAAACTTTCAGGAAACATTCCTCACACACAAATAAAGAAAAGATGTTATGTGGACATGTGTCCGGAAATGCTTAATTTCCATGTTAGAGCTCATTTTAGTTTCTTCAGTATGTACTGTACTTCCTCGATTCTCCACCAGTTGGCCCAATTGAAGGAAGGTAATGTTGACTTTGGTTCTTGTGTTGATATGCGACTCATTGCTCTACAGTACTAGCACCAAGCACATCAGTATGTAGCATCAACAGGTTAGTGTTCATCACAAATGTGGTTTTGCAGTCAGTGCAATGTTTACAAATGCAGAATTGGCAGATGCCCATTTGATGTATGGATTAGCACGGGGCAATAGCCGTGGCGCGGTATGTTTGTATCGAGACAGATTTCCAGAACGAAGGTGTCTCGACAGGAAGACATTCGAAGCAATTGATCGGCGTCTTAGGGAGCATGGAACATTCCAGCCTATGACTCGCGACTGGGGAAGACCTAGAATGACGAGAACACCTGAAATGGATGAGGCAATTCTTCGTGCAGTTGACGATAACCCTAATGTCAGTGTCAGAGAAGTTGCTGCTGTACAAGGTAACGTTGACCACGTCACTGTATGGAGAGTGCTACGGGAGAACCAGCTGTTTCCATACCATGTACAGCGTGTGCAGGCACTATCACCAGCTGATTGGCCTCCATGGGTACACTTCTGCCAATGGCTCATCCAACAATGTGTCAATCCTCATTTCAGTACAAACGTTCTCTTTATGGATGAGGCTTCATTCCAACGTGATCAAATTGTAAATTTTCACGATCAACATGTGTGGGCTGATGAGAATCCACACGCAATTGTGCAATCACGTCATCAACACAGATTTTCTGTGAACATTTGGGCAGGCATTGTTGGTGATGTCTTGATTGGGCCGCATGTTCTTCCACCTACGCTCAGTGGAGCACGTTATCATGATTTCATATGGGATACTCTACCTGTGCTGCTAGAACATGTGCCTTTACAAGTACAACGCAACATTTGGTTCATCCACGATGGAGCTCCTGCGCATTTCAGTTGAAGTGTTCGTACGCTTCTCAGCAACAGATTCAGTGACTGATGGATTGGTAGAGGTGGACCAATTCCATGGCCTCCGTGCTCTCCTGACCTCAACCCTCTTGACTTTCATTTATGGGGGCATTTGAAAGCTCTTGTTTACGCAACCCCTGTACCAAATGTAGAGATTCTTCATCCTCATATTGTGGACGGCTGTGATACAATACGCCATTCTCCAGGGCAGCATCAGCGCATCAGGGATTCCATGCGACGGAGGGTGGATGCATGTATCCTCGCTAATGGAGGACATTATGAACATTTCCTGTAACAAAGTGTTTGAAGTCACGCTGGTACGTTCTGTTGCTGTGTGTTTCCATTCCATTATTAGTGTGATTTGAAGAGAAGTGATAAAAGGAGCTCTAACATGGAAAGTAAGTGTTTCCGGACTCATGTCCACATAACATATTTTCTTTCTTTGTGTGTGAGGAATGTTTCCTGAAAGTTTGGCCATACCCTTTTGTAACACCCTGTGTGTGTCTATATATAAATGGCACAAAACGCATATACTATATTTATAGATTTAGTTATTCCTATGTCAAGAACTCATCTATGGTATAGAAGGAGTTGTCAAGGTGATATGATTTCAATTTATTTTTGAAGCTATTACTGCTGTCTGTCAGACATTTTATTTCATCTGGCAATTTGTTAAAAATTTTTATAGCAGCATATTTTACCCCTTTCCGTGCCAGAGACAGGTTGAGTAAAGGATAGTGTAAGTCTTTCTTTTTTCTGGTATTATAATCATGAATGTCACTGTTGTTTTTAAACTGGTCCATGTTGTTGAGAACAAATTTCATTAGTGAGTAAATCTACTGTGAGGCTGTTGTAAGAATTCCCAATCTTTTAAAAAGGTGCTTACAAGATGTGCGACTATGATCCCCACACACTATTCTAACGACTTTCTTTTGAGCAGTGAATACTTTTTGTTTAAATGTTGAGTTACCCCAAAATATTATTTCGTATGACATCAGAGAGGGAAAGTATGCAAAGTATGTTAGCTTACTAATTTCTATATCCTCAAAATTGGCAATTTTTCTGATTGCAAAAGTTGCTGAACCTAGTCGCTTTAGAAGATCCAAAATATGAATTTTCCAATAATCTATGTGTACACCCAAAAACTTAGTGTGCTCTACCCTGGCTGCTGACTTCTGTTGATGTGTTACATTTATTGAAGGAACTGTACTTTTTGCAGCATAAAATTGGATGTACTGTGTTTTTTTCAAAGTTTAGAGCAAGCCCATTTGCAGAAAACCAATTAATGACTTTTCCAAAGACCTTATTTATATCATTTTCAAGTGAAGTTTCTTTTACCAGATTAATAATGATGCTTGTATCATCAGCAAACAGTGTCAGTTCAGCTACCTGTTTCAGATAGAAAGGGAGGTCATTCACATATATCAACAACAGAAGGGGACCCATGATTGAACCCTGTGGAACACCTAATGTAATTTCACCCCAGTTAGATGAAGTGGCCAACTTATTTAAATCACTTGACCCATATAAGGAAACTTTTGGCTTCCTGTTCTGTAGGTATGACTTAAACCACTCATATGCTATTCCATTTATACCATAGAATTGTAATTTCTGTAACATAATGTCATGGTTCACACAGTCAAATGCTTTGGATAAGTCACAGAATATTCCTACTGGTGACATTTTACTATTTAAAGACTATTATGTGGACAGTGGAATTGTATATTGCTCTCTCAGTGGAAGATCATTTTTGAAATCTGAACCGTGATTTACTAAGTATCCCATTACTGTTGAAATGACTAACCACTCGAGTATATAACTTTCCCGAAGATTTTTGAAAATGCTGTAAGCTAGGATACTGGCTGATAATTATTGGCATCTGTGGTGTCCCCCTTTTTGTAGAGCAGCCTGACAATGGCATATTTTAACCTGTCTGGGAAAATAACTTGAGTCAATGATGCATTACATATGTGCCTCAAAACATCAGCTGTAATTGCTCCACATTGTTTTAATATCTTATTAGAGATGTCATCTACTCCAACAGAACATTTATTTTTCAAAGATTTAATAATTTTACTTATTTCACAAGAGGTTGTTTGGTGAAACTTAATCTGACTAATTTTTTTTTCAAAACAGTCTCTTCCATGTACAGCCTGCCTTGTTTTTTTTTTTTTTTTTTTAAGTGTTCTCGCCTATTTCTTCTCCTACACTTAAGAAATGGTTGTTAAATACATTAGCTACCTGTGTACTGTTGGTTAAGATGGTCTCATTCTCTTTTAACAGTAATACTACCTACTCCAGTGGTTACTTTTCCTGTCTCCCTTCTAACAACATTCCATATTGATTTGATTTTATTGCTGGAGTTGTTAATTTCTTCTCTAACATACATATTTCTTGATTTCCTTACAACTTTTCTCAGTATGTTACAATAATTTTTATAGTGTAAAACTACTTCTATATCTTTACTAGTTCTTGCTGTCTCAAAGTTTTCTATTTCTTTCCGAAGACACTTTAATACCTATAGTTATCCAAGGATCCTTTGAGAAGTGTGTGGTGTTACATTTAGTAATGTTCTTTGGGAAACAATGTTCAAAAAGGGATATAAACATATCAAGAAATATGTTGCATTTATCATTAGCATTTGGCTCATTATATGATGATGATGATGATTATGATGAGGTCCCATACTTCGAGGAGCGTAGGGAATGATGTGGGAGACCCGCACCGCCGACTAGGCAAGGGCGTAGTGGAGGTGGTTTGCCATTGCCTTTCTTCGACAAATATATATTATATACATCCCCCCAATTAACATTTCTTAAGCTTTCTTTGAAATGCTCTATAGATACTGGGTTGAGCGACCTTACACTTCTACTTAATGGTTTCCGAACTGTACACCCCGTTAAGTTTTGTAAGTTAATCAGTTGTGCATCGTGGTCTGACAATCCATTTACCACAGGGAAAGCATGTGTTTGTTTTACATCCTCTTTCTGTACAAATACATTATCTATTAGCGTACTACTGTCTTGAGCTACATGTGTAGGGAAATTGATCACCGATTCTAAGTTATATGCTGTTAATAACACTTCTAGTTCACTTTTCCTCTCAGAATCATTTAGAAAGTTTACATTGAAATCACCACAGATTAGTAACTTCTTCTTTTTGTCTGACAGACAGTATAATAGGGAGTCAAACTTTTTTATGAACAGCTCGCAGTCTCCTAATGGGCAGCTGTACGCTGTTGCTGATATCAATACTACATTATCTAGCTGAAATTCACATGCACAAACCTCAAAGTGCTGATCAACATTTATTTTGCTTACTTCTACAGTTTTGCATTTATACCCTTGTTTTATGAAAATGGCAGCTCCTCCTATATCCATCCTAGATCTACAAGTGTAAGATGCTAAATTATACCCAATTATACAGACAATATCCATGCCCACAGTTACCTGGTGTTCAGACAGACAGAGTATATCAATCTCATTCTTATTCTTATTTTTGAGATCATTGAAACACACTAATACCTCATCTACTTTATTTCTTAGTCCCCTGATAATTTGATGAAGTAAGTTGATACTGCCCTTAGCTTTACCCCTACTTACTGTACATGAAGTTTCTTTCATTCTATTTATTTTTACTGTCATCTGTCTGGTCTTTGGCTTTAACCTAAAAAAACCTGTCTGCCTGGACCCATTAATCACAGGGATCACCCCTTGTGTGATGGTGGACCCCCTTACAGTTTCTGCTACTAGAGAAGCTAACTTACTTTTCCCCATCCTACTTAGGTGCAGGCCATGTGTAGTGTATCCCCACCTACCAACCATTTACTGGAACTATACTTATGTGAGATTTTGCTAGCATCTGGAGCATCCTGTTCAGCTCAGTGTTAACATGCCTTACAGCAGTGTTTACCCAGGGCTGATCATGGCACTGAAAGACCTCCACAAACCCCACATTTGTGTGCTCAGTATCTGCTCCTATTTTATCTAGGTCAGCCCTAATACTGTGTCTTGGGTTCATAGCCGGGCTGTTTCCTGCTCCCTCAACTATAATTACCTGATCTTCCTTCACAAAGTCCCTGCATAGCTGACCTAAGTTTTCTGTCAACTGGCTAAGGCTAGCACTTGGTTTCACAAAACTTGTGACCTGGTACCCTGCACCTAATTTCTCCTGAAGCTGCTGGCCCACAGCCCTCCCATGACTGCTGCCTCTAAGCAGAATTCTTTTTTTCCTATTCTGGTTAGATCCCGACCTGTCTTCTTTCTTTAAGCTAATATTCTGCTTCAATCTGCTTTCCACTACATCTGCCAGAAGACAACAGGTAGCAATAAGGACATACCATGACCAGGATGACCTTGTAAAACAACTGAAAGTGACAATAAATATATCAGAATTACCAGTAAGAGAAACAGATTCAAAACAGCACCCCAAATTCATGCAGAATTGGTTGGAATGAACACAACAACAATATCTGTTGCAACAGTGAAAAGGAGACTTACTCAAGCTGGCTTGGAAGGATGTGTCACAGCGAGAAAACCTCTTCTAAGGCCCACAAATAAACAAAAGAGACTTGAATGGGCTAGAAAACATCGTAACTGGAAATTGGAAGAGAGGACGAAAGTGTTCTTCGCTGATGAATTGAAGTTCGAGATTTTTGGAACCAGAAGGAGAATATTTGTTCGCCGATTTGTAGGACAAAGGGTCTCCCAGCAGTGTGTTCTAACTAAAGTTAAACACGGTGGAGGTTCTATTATGGTTTGGGGATGTTTTGCCGGAGATAGAGTTGGCGACGTTGTGAAAATAGGATGTATGGATCAGAAGCAGTAAAAAGTGGATTGCACTTAATAGGGAAAGGGTTCACCCTATAACAGAATAATGACCCAAAACATCGGTTGGCATACTTACAAACTACACTGCATCAAAGGAAAAACAGAAAGTACTGAATGATATGGTATAGCTGTCCTAAAGCCCTGATTGTAATCCCATTGAAACTGTCTGGGATGAAGTGACCAGACATATCAGGGAAGTTAATATATCCAGCAAGGTACATCTCTGGAATATTGTTAAGGATGTGTGGAATCATATAGATTCACAACACCTACAAAAATGAATCAACCGCATGCCTCAAGTTTGTGAGGCAGTCATTAAATCCAAAGGAGAATACTTTGATGAAATTAAAATATAATGATTGTAATTGTATTATATATATGGAAGTTAATATAATTACATTTTGTCAGAAATAATGTTTGATTTGTGTTGTAAATCTGAAATACCAGGGCATATTTAAATTAATGAGCAGTAGTGTAGGTGCACAGAACAAGCCTAAACTTGACCACCATCATTCATGACTCCAATGTGGTCACTCCAAAGCACGTGCTTCTGAAGGGGGGATAATGTCTTTACACAGTGGTACCGAAATCAGGGGATTCTTTTGACAAATGACATTGGCCACAGACAGCCGATCTTTTCAAATCAATACAATAGTATGAGCACAGTCTCAGTGCAGCCGATCTCAATGCCCAAACATACAAACTTCAGATAAAAATACAGAGTCCACCAGAAAACACTTTAAGGAACGAAAAACATTGCTTATGTCTTTATTTTACGTTTAATAATTGATCACACATGTTGTACAACCTTCAGTTTAGCACAAGGTTACTCTAGATGTTCAAAATGTTCACTGTTGGCAGCTATACACGTAACAGAGAGGTCGCCGCAACTATGTCAGTCAATCTTATAGTGGAGATTGCTGCACAAGTCGCTATAATCTCCTGGCGAAGTTCCTCCATCATGCATGGCTTACTTCAATAGACGTTATCTTTCACAGTTCCCCATAAGTAAAAGTCTATAGGAGTTCGATCTGGTGACCTCTTCGTCCAATTCAATGCCCCAGAAAATTGTCATCCAGGAAAGCTCGTATGGCCAGGTGGTAGAAGACGTCTTCATCAGCTCCGTAAAGCACACATATACCTGGCAAAATTGATGTGTGTAACATTTCCACTTCTACAGTGACAGTAGCATCAAAGAAAAATGGTACTACTAAGTCCACAGATGATAGTCCACATCACACATGAACTCCTAGTAGATTGACCACTTTATCCACATAAACATGCGGATTTTCCAGTGCCCAGTACACACTGTTATGCCGATACACAGTTCCATTAAGTTCAAGTTGTGCCTCATCACTCCACACTACCTTCGTTACACATTGTTTGTTATCAGTTACCATTTGCTGATACCACTTACAAAATTGCATTTGGTGATCAGGAGCGTCATCATTAATCACATCCAGTAATTGTGGAATGTAAACTTTCCACTTTGCAGCATTCAGAATTCGTTGTACACTTGTACTGCTAACCCCCACTTCATGTGCACATTGTGTAACCGACTTCTGTGGAGAATTAACAAATGTTTCCAACACGAGAGCCAATGCTGCAGGAATTGTAGCTGTACGCTGTCTTCCTGATCTTCCTTTGTGAATATCACAAATCATTCCATGCCATTCAAACTTGTCAATGATGCATTTAATTGTTAGGCAGGTTGGCGATTCTGTTCAAGCTCCCGCCTCTAGTGACATTGCACTTCAATGGAATTCTCAAACTTGCAAAACCACTTCACAATACATTTACGTTGCTCGAATGTCAAGTGCGCACCAACCATTTTGTTTTCTCAATACCACGATTAGAACAATAAAATCTGTTGAACCAAAGACCATACTACAACACATTTGTAACTCAAATTGAATGGCAATATCAATACCTCAACAGAGCCTGACAAAGAATGTATATATTTTTCTTGTGGACTTTGTAGGTGGAATTCAGATCCGTTTGTTTTCTTTGGCTGAAATTCCCACATCTAACATATGGATAGTCAGACATTTTTAATGGTTCAAATGTCTCTGAGCACTATGGGACTTAACTTCTGAGGTCATCAGTCCCCTAGAACTTAGAACTACTTAAACCTAACTAACCTAAGGACATCACACACATCCATGCCCGAGGCAGGATTCAAACCTGTGACCGTAGCGGTCGCGCAGTTCCAGACTGTAGCGCCTAGAACTGCTCGGCCACCCCAGAAATTTTTAACTTTGGTACAAGAAAGATGCAATTTGTAGCATCCTGAGGATGAGAAAGATAATGGCAGGGTTCTCTCGGAAGCTGTTAATTGAAATCGCTACCTTTTTCAGTACCGGTACCCATAAGTTTCGAACAACTTAAAAACTTAATAATAGCCTAACTAGTGGTATGTTGCATTGTGTTACATTACTCATGTTTTGTGTCTGTCTATCCATTTCAGCCTCATGCCCATACTTAACCCTAACAATACCAATGTCTTTTTTTTTTTTCATAACAGCCATTACAAGGGAGAGGGGTGTTATTTTATGTCCATTGTAAAAAGAATTTCTTTCAACTTTTCCAGATCCCATCTCCTTAATTTCCAACCTTTTTCCAATTTATTCAGTTTTAATCTACAGTTAATAGCCAATAAATTGTGGTCAGAGTCCACATCTGCCCCTGGAAACGTCTTCAAATTTAAAATCTGGTTCCTAAATCTCTGTCTAACCATCATATAATCAATCTGAAACCTTCTGGTGTCTCCAGGTCTCTTCCACAAAAACAATCTTATTTGATGATTCTGAAACCAAGTGTTAGCGATGGATAAATTATGCTCTGTAAAAAATCCTACCAAGTGGTTTCCTCTTTCATTCCTTTTGCCGAGTCCATATTCACCTACTACTTTTCCTTCTCTTCCTTTTCCTACTATCAAATTGCAGTCCCCCATGGCTATTAAATTTTTGTCTCACTTAACTATCTCAATAATTTCTTTTATCTCATCATAAATTTCTTCAATATCTTCATCATCTGCAGATCTAGTTTTCACGTAAGTTTTTACTGCTGTGGTAGGTGTGGGTGTTCATAGTAGCTTACCCACATTTCCATTTTCTTATTCATTGTTAAACCCACTCCTGTATTACCTCTATAGGACTTTGTATTTATAACATTGTATTCACCTAACCAACCAGAAGTCCACTTCCTCCTACTACCAAACTTCACTATTTCCTACCATATCTAACTTCAAATTATCCATTCCCTTTTTAAATTTTCTAACCTACCTGCCTGATTAAGGAATCTAACATTCCACACTCCGATCTGTAGAATTCCACTTTTGTCTCTCCTAATGACAACATCCTACTGTGAGTAGCATTACCGCCTACCATGCAAGGTGGCCTGGGTTCGATTCCTGGCAGGGGACTGAGTGTTGTGTGTCCATCATCACTGACACACAAGCCGCTGAAGTGGTGTCAACTAGAAAGACTTGCAATACGGTAGCCGAACCCCTGAAGTGGATACCCCAGCCAATAAATGCCATACGATCATTTCATTTCATTTCTAATTGTATCTTCATGAACCCTATGTGAGCGATAGGCAGGGGGTTATGGTATATTCCTAAAGTAATCTTTTAATGCTGGTGTTTGAAACTTTGTTAATAGAATTTCATGGAATAGTTCACGTTTACCTTCAAAAGTCTCCAACTCAATTCCTTCAGTATCTCTGTGATACTCTTCCATGGATTACAGAAACCTGTAACTATTCGTGCTGCCCTTCTCTGTATCCCCTGTTAGTCCTACCTGGTACAGGTCCCACACACTTGAGTAATATTCTAGGACTGATCGGACATGTGATTTGTAAGCAATCTCCTTTGAGGCTGATTGCAGTTATCCAGTATTCTACCAATAAACTGAAGTCTACCACGTGCTTTACCCATGGCTGAACCTATGTGATCATTCTTTTTCTTATCCTTACAAAGCGTTATGCTCAGCTATCTGTACGGGTTTCCCTGATTCCAAACGTGACTCACTGATATTATTGTCATAGAATATTACATTTCTTCATTTTGTGAAGTCCAAAACTTTACATTTCTCAATATTTAAATCATGTTGCCAGTCTCTCCATCACTTTGAAATCTTACCAAAACCTGACTGAATGTTTATGCAACTTCTTTCAAATGGTACTTTATAGAAGCTTCAAATAGTACATTATAGATAACTGCATCATCTGCAAAAAGCCTAATTTTACTATTAATATTGTCTGCGAGGTCATTAACGTACAACATGAACAGCAAGGGTCCTAACACACATAATCTAAATCATTTGATCCAGTTACAAGAGACACATCAAAACTGTGTTAAAATTTTACTGTAACCATAGAACAGCTGGCACTAACAAACAGCATAATAATAATACAATTTTTCCATCCTCTATGAATTCTTCTATTGAATAGTAGCACTTCTCCCACAGAATCTGCTGTAGGCTTGTTTTTAAAATATCTGACTTTGCCCATTAACCTGTTATATATTATCATCCCCACATACTGTGGAGTCTGTGCCTATAATTTCAATTGGTGTGTGGGCAGCATTAAATTATTTTTATTTCTCATGTTATATGTGTTTAAATGATTCTCCTAAAATAATTTTTGTCTGCTCTGTAGGAAAGATTATCATTTCATAAATGTATATGGATTGAACAGTTAGGATTTGTAGTTTTTGCTGTGCAGTACATATGTATCTGACAATTTTCTTCTGCCGTTTCAATAATTAAGATACACTATTTGAACATCCCCAGAAAATTATATTACATCATACCCAATGACAGATTCAAAATAAATATGATATGCTATTTTCCGTGTACTCAAGTCAGTGGAATTTGCTATATTTGAACAGCAAATGCAAAACTGCTTAGTTTATTTACTAGGAAGTCAATATGCGTATTCCAGCTTAAGTTCTTGTCCACTTTCAATCCTAGGAATTTGATCACATCACCTTCTTCCATAGGTTGATTGTTGTGTTGTATTTTTAAGTTCCACATATTTTGAATGTTAGGTTTTGAAACGTGCCATATGAGTTTTGTGGTGTTCAGTCTCAACCCATTTAATCAGTTTTCTAGGGTATCCACTGTACTTACAATGGAGCTTGGAATTTTTTCTGCATCATCATCTTCACTTAAAACAGATGTATAATCTGCAAACAGAACTAATGGGGACTTTATGTTTATGGGTAAGTCATTTACAAAGAATAGGAAAAGGATTGGCCACAATGGAGCCTTGAGGCACTCCTTGTGATACTGTACTCCATTTAGAATAATAATTCACTGCATATTAAATGATACTTGCCCTCTGTTTTATGTTGCCCTTAATCCCACATTTGTCTAATTTGTAGATAATCAACGCAGGGTTCATGGAGTCAATTTCTTTTGTAAGATCATAGAAGATACCTGCGACTTTACTCCTCTGATCCCATGATTTGCATATCTTTTCAATAAAGTTATTCTCTGCATCCAGAGTGTTTTTCCCTGGTTGAAATACAAATTGGTTACTTTATCATCTTAAATAAAATTTTTAATTGATTTGCAGCTACTTTCTCTAATATTTTTGATAGGACTGGAAGAATAGAAATACAGCAACAGTTTCCCACGTCTTTCCTCAACCCATTCTTGAACAGAGGTCTGATTTTGGCATACTTCAAAAGAGCAGGAAAGCATCCCTGCTCAAAAGAATGGTCAAGTATTTTTGTTAGGGGAGGTACTATTATGCCACACACTGTTTTAATCGTTTTAGTGGGTATCCCATCCCACCCAGAAGAGTTTTTATTTTTTAATGATAATATAACATTTACCACATCCTTTATTGTGACTTTTTCAAAATCCATAAGGTAATCAGCTTCTTGGTGGAGTCCAAAGGATTTACTTTAATTTAATGCTCTGCTGCACCAACATATTTTTGAAAAACTCATTTAAACTTTCTGATATTTGATTGGATTTACAATAGGTTTATCGTCTACTTTAATCCTACATATTTCATTACTAATAACTCTAATGCCTAACTCTGATTTGGCAATGGACCACACTGCCTTTGTCTCACTTTTATATTGTACAATGAACTTACTGTTTGTCATTTGTCTGGCTGCCTTCACAACTTTTTTAGATGTTGTTGTTGTTGTTGTGATCTTCAGTCCTGAGGCTGGTTTGATGCAGCTCTCCATGCTACTCTATCCTGTGCAAGCTTCTTCATCTCCCAGTACCTACTGCAACCTACATCCTTCTGAATCTGCTTAGTGTATTCATCTCTTGGTCTCCCTCTACGATTTTTACCCTCCACGGTGCCCTCCAATGCTAAATTTGTGATCCCTTGATGCCTCAAAACATGTCCTACCAACCGATCCCTTCTTCTAGTCAAGTTGTGCCACAAACTTCTCTTCTCCCCAATCCTATTCAATACCTCCTCATTAGTTACGTGATCTACCCACCTTATCTTCAGCATTCTTCTGTAGCACCACATTTCGAAAGCTTCTATTCTCTTCTTGTCCAAACTAGTTATCGTCCATGTTTCACTTCCATGCATGGCTACACTCCATACAAATACTTTCAGAAACGACTTCCTGACACTTAAATCTATACTCGATGTTAACAAATTTCTCTTCTTGAGAAACGCTTTCCTTGCCATTGCCAGTCTACATTTTATATCCTCTCTACTTTGACCATCGTCAGTTATTTTACTCCCTAAATAGCAAAACTCCTTTACTACTTTAAGTGTCTCATTTCCCAATCTAATTCCCTCAGCATCACCCGACTTAATTTGACTACATTCCATTATCCTCGTTTTGCTTTTGTTGATGTTCATCTTATATCCTCCTTTCAAGACACTGTCCATTCCGTTCAACTGCTCTTCCAAGTCCATTACTGTCTCTGACAGAATTACAATGTCATCGGCAAACCTCAAAGTTTTTATTTCTTCTCCATGAATTTTAACACCTACTCCGAATTTTTCTTTTGTTTCCTTTACTGCTTGCTCAGTATACAGATTGAATAACATCGGGGAGAGGCTACAACCCTGTCTCACTCCTTTCCCAACCACTGCTTCCCTTTCATGCCCTTCGACTCTTATAACTGCCATCTGGTTTCTGTACAAATTGTAAATAGCCTTTCGCTCCCTGTATTTTACCCCTGCCACCTTCAGAATTTGAAAGAGAGTATTCCAGTTAACGTTGTCAAAAGCTTTCTCTAAGTCTACAAATGCTAGAAACGTAGGTTTGCCTTTTCTTAATCTTTCTTCTAAGATAAGTCGTAAGGTCAGTATTGCCTCACGTGTTCCAACATTTCTACGGAATCCAAACTGATCTTCCCGGAGGTCCGCTTCTACCAGTTTTTCCATTCGTCTGTAAAGAATTCGCATTAGTATTTTGCAGCTGTGACTTATTAAACTGATAGTTCGGTAATTTTCACATCTGTCAACACCTGCTTTCTTTGGGATTGGAATTATTATATTCTTCTTGAAGTCTGAGGGTATTTCGCCTGTCTCATACATCTTGCTCACCAGATGGTAGAGTTTTGTCATGACTGGCTCTCCCGAGGCCATCAGTAGTTCTAATGGAATGTCGTCTACTCCCGGGGCCTTGTTTCGACTCAGGTCTTTCAGTGCTCTGTCAAACTCTTCACGCAGTATCTTATCTCCCATTTCGTCTTCATCTACATCCTCTTCCATTTCCATAATATTGTCCTCAAGTCAAGTCCTTTTTTAGATATAGCTTTATAAAGTCGAAGATACTCAGTAAAATGTTTGTTTTTATTATATTTCAGTTCATTTGGGAGTTGCCTCTTCCTGACACTAGAAATTTTTATACACTCAGTTATTCATTTAAGTACATTAGTCATTTTGTTAATGTCTTTCTAAGAGGGAAAGTTTCATAAAACATTTGAAGAAAGCTACTCAGAAATTTGTTAAAGATCCTACTACTTGAAATACAGCGTTGTAACATCATTCAACCTTTCTTAACCTTAGATATATAACTGATTTTTTGTTTTAATTTAAGTTCCATTTCATATGGCTTTTGTTACACGAAATTTCTTTGTTAATTTTGGGTACTTCAATGAATAATACATAGTAACCAGAGATGCGTAAATCAATGCAAAATTTATAAACATCTTCAAATGCATAATTTGTTAAAATATTATCAATACAGGTAGCTGACTGTGCATTTACTCTAGTAGGTTGCATGAAGTTTATTTTGAAGCCAAAGTTTTCTATTAAGTTAGTGAATTTGGACACATCATTGCTTTCATGTATGATATTAATACTGAAGTCAGCAGCTATTACAATCTTTTTTCTTTACTGAGCTTTTCAAGCAGGTAGTGAAAGTTCATCAGAAAAGCTTCAATTGTAGCTTTCTCTGGTACTCTGTAAATAGAAACTACTATGCCATTTAGGTCCCTTAACTTGATATGGTGGCTTTAAAATATAAACCCTTCATTCAAATGACCAAAATCATTTCATATTTTACATCAGAAAGAGTAACTATGCAAGAGCCTCCACATGATTTCTCTCATTTGCAAAAGCTGTTGGCTACTTCTCAGTCTACAACACTCAATAGGACTGTGTTTGAACATGACTGGAACTCTTCAAACTGTTTACGTCACAGATTGGAAAACCTTGGGTTTTGATCAGCCTGCGATCTGCTGACATTTGTTGGTACTATCACAATGACTTTTATTGGTCCACTCAGTTATTCAATGTACACAAGTGTACAACATGATATGGGACAAGTCAATCAGATGATGAGAAACACATTTGATACAATATTGTTATACACAGTATACATCACACAAAAGACATATTACACATGTATTCTTATTCAATCATTCATTATACAGAAGTGAACAACATAATAAAGAATAATATATATATATATAACACTGGTTTACTTAGTATACATTGCAATGGTTTATAGATTACACTGAAGAAAGTCTTGTATACTGCAGAAGCACTGCTTTGTTAAGGGTGCTCCTACAGATCTGCCTCTCTTTTAAGTTAGTTGGTTCTTGAATAATTTCTGTTTCTCCCAGAAGATGGTTACAAAGTTTGATTCCCATACATTTAACACTACTACTGTACAGTTTAATTGAATGGGGAATTAACCTTAACAATCTCTTTGGGGAACTAACCTTAACAATCTCTTCAGCCTTGTGTAATGGTGGTGACTGGCCAGGTTCCGGTCCAGGCTACTGATGATTTGTTTAATAAGCAGAGTAGTTCAAAAATGTATTGACTAGGGAAAGGCAGTGTGACTAATTTTTTAAAGATTGGTTTATAGGCTTGTCATTGATGCTTGTGCAGGATTATTTTAATTGCTTTCTTTTTGCAGTTTGAATAATTTCACTGATTTGGTATTATGACCCCACAAAATAATTCCATAACTTAGTACTGAATCAAAAAGAACATGATACATACAATTTGATGTGCTGGTATTTAGCTCATCCATGAGTGGAGCATAAAACACACTTTTCTTAGCCTGGAACTAATCACATCAGTGCAGTTTCTCCATGTGAGCGTGTTTGTGATGTGGATCCCTAAGAATTTTGTCTCATTGGGAAATTCAACATTGGTGTCATGTAATGTTACTGTTGGAATCTATGAAGTTCTGTTCTGAATTGTATAAAAAGTTAGACATACTGTCTTTCCTGTACTGAGGTGCAGCCATGAGTCTATTTGGGCTGTATTTCTGTCGACTGCTGACTGTAGAGATTTAGCTGTATTTCAGATAAGGACATTAGTGTTGTTGGCAAAAAAAAAAAAAAAAAAAAAAAAAAAAATTTGCTTTGCTAGCAGGTAGGATGGAGGGGAGGTCGTCTACATAAAGAAGAAATAACAAAGGACCTAAAACTGAGACCTGTGACACAGCATGTTTTATGAGTTGTGTAAATGAGTATACCACATTTAGGATACCTGACTGATTTACTTTATTTATATGAACATACTGAGCTTGATATTTAGCATAACTACTGATCCAGCCACCTGCAGTTTCCCCTCATCTGATACTAGGCCAACTTAAGTGTTTTTAATGCACTATGGATTTTACAGTAAAAGTAACTGTGAAGCACTGACTGAAATATCTTCTAGCAAGCAGGTCATGCTTAACAACAGTGGTTGATAAATAAATACACAACTGCAATCATGACTGCCCAATTTTTGAACTTTCACTTGTTCCGCAATCTAGTGACATCTGATGGTACTATCTCCACGATGAGTCCTGCTGCTGTAATTTCTAGGGATGGTTGTGCAATCTTGGGATAAATCTACGGGTAGCTAACTGAGTAATACAGTAGTCATGGGTTAACTTGGAGTATGCATTGTGCGTTGTCATTTTATTCTTCAGTTAATTATTTCCGGAATAGCGTTCATGTCCATTTAAGTTGGCAACAACTGAAGAGTACTCGCGGTATTTTCGCATACCCCATTTCATATTTACTTAGTCATCATCTGCAGAAATAGCATGTCACTTGTCAGACACGAGTGATAAGCATTCCAGACCACAAAACTTTTCACTTGACCATACTCTGAGTCTGGCAGTTTCTGTAAATGAGTTCAGGAGTATAGTAGAACACGATAAGTGCTGCAGTCTCATTCAATGAAAATATTAGTGGAAAACATTTAACATAACTGGTAGAGTACTTATATATATAACGGTCTATCTTTACATTAGTTAGAAGATCGGGTATTTGATATTTGCCCAGTGAGAGATATTTCTACATTTCCAAATAAAGTACAGGAAAAAAATATGCAACAGTTTCCATTCACAAACGACTTCACATAGATCGACAGAGCAGCTACAGCAGATGTACAATTATTATTATTGTTATTATATTATTATTATTAAAGAAAGAAACATGTAAATATTATGCACAGAAAAGGTAGCAGAGGCTTCAGATTGGTGGCACCCCATATGTGGAACGTAAGTTCCAAATTGTGTACAATGAAAAACAGAAGTTGGTAAAGTTGTCAACAGAAGGACGCCACTGTCAGTTCAATTCAGATGAACATTTCTACATGACAGTATTCCACCAAATGTACCTGTATGGTAGATTGGTAGATGGTGAATTGTAAGTAGGTACGTAAATAGAAGCAACTGTGAAATGTGGTCTTCTCCATCTCTCCAACAAACTGAAAACACAGCCATCACAGAGATTGATTTGACCAAAAATTCTGAGAGGTGTTGCTGGCAAGCTTGCTGCTGTATTTACATCTTAGAATGATTAATTCATTACAGCATTAATTGATATTATACAGAAAACACCCTTGCTAAATTACTGAGCACTATTTGCACATCCACTTTTGCACTTCTTCGGCAAATGTAAATTCTGTTTCTATCATTTGGTGATTATTAATTATATTGAAATATATGAAGAATAAGATGCCAACATTTACAATAAGCAACCAATATTTTTTTATAATCCTGGGTAGAAACATACCTGTGGTGCATATCAAACTGGAGGCTGTCGTATCTCACACTACATGTTTGAGGAACATTAACAATTTCAAACATAATTTTGGCTTTTGCAGTCATCTCTAGTAGCTATAGGTAACCTGGGAGGAGAAGGGGAAGTAACCAGAGGCATTACTTTCAGAATAAAAATACCTGTTCTCAAATGTGAAAGAATTAACAGAGTTACAGATGGTGCTGCTTCAAAGTAGCTTGGCAAGAACTACAGAAGGAAGAAAAAACTGTAGTGGTTAAAAGAGAATCATGAAACTCAAAATTAGGATCAGAAAATAAAAATAAAAACAAATTATTTTAGAATAAAAATATATTTACCCATATACATTTATTTATTTTATTTTATTTTAATTACATCAGAGAAGTGTAGCAATGAAGTCTCTAGTGGACACAAAGAAAACGCCAGAAGCCCATATTCTTAGGCATTACAGAAGTGACCAATTCCAATTGTCTGCTATGAGCAATGATGTCATCAACACAGCAGAAAGGGCTACTTCCAGCGTATACAAAATGACTACAACAACGTCACTACATATACATGACAACAAACACAAACAAAAATTAAAATGACACAATTATGTCTCATTCCAAAAATAAAATGAAATTAATGGAACAACCACGGAAAACTGGGGGTTTGGAGCAGGTACAAGATAAATATACAACAATAAAAGAACACCGCACCACCCCACAAAAATAATATAAAATAATAATAATAATAATTTATGGCATTCCGCTACAGCAACAAAACCACAGGAATCTGACACTTCCCTTGACCTACATAGGTCAACTGCAGCTACCGAAACCAAAAAAAACACCTACAACTCCAAAAAGTGGAATGGAACCAAAACACACACACACACACACACACACACACACACACACACACACACACACATTTAACACATTATAACATGAAAACTAATTACCATACGAGTGCCAAACTTGGTCGCATTAATGTCAAGGGCATGGGGAAGAGATATAATGCAGAACCAATTCAATTGAAACACTTTAATTTGCTGCAATGGTACATCATACCATTACACACTGATACCATTACTGCTACAAGAGGGACTCCGTGGTGCCCATCAGTGTCCAGAAGAATCTGAAAGCGCAAGATTGCATTCTGTACAGCAGAACGAAGCATGTCCATAGGTATGCTGGCTACCTCTCTTGAAATGTTGTGCTTGAGATCAGCACATATGTGACTGATCCTCTAGTAAACTCTGTCCATCAGGTAGGCCCACAACCTGAAATCACAGGGAGCGAGATTAGGTGATCGTGCTGACCAAGCATTTGGAAATGATCGGCCGATAATTCAATGGTTTCCAAATGTGTTTTTGAGAAGCAGGTGAATTAACAAGCAATGTGCGGTTGGGCCCCATCTTGCACAAAAACTGTTGAGTTTGATGCGTCTTTCTCCTGTAGGGTGGGTATGACATGCTGGCGAAGCATATCGCAGTAACGCTGCCCAGGCACACTGAACGTCTTTGGTCCTTGAGTGCCAACCTGTTCAAAAAAGACTGCGCCAATGATGAACATAGCTGTGAAGCCACACCATACGGTGACATGTTCACCATACAGAGCAACTTCATGCACAGTGACTGGAGGTGAGGACCCCCCACACTCGGCAATTCTGTGTGTCCTGTCACAGAAAAAATGAGCTTCGTCTGTCCATAGGATGATCCAGGGCCAGCCCATGTCAACTTCAATCCTTGCAAGAAAGTAGAGAGCAAGCGCAACACATACTTGTGCATCCTGTGGTGCAAGCTGCTGTACAATATGGATCTTGTATGGATACCACTTGAGAATGGTTTGAAGCACCTTCCATACAGTTGACCATGGGATGCCCAACTGTCGTGACAGCATATGCACTGCCTGATGGTCGGGAATTGTGTGCAGGGTAGTCTGCCATAGCAACAGCGATTTCATCAACCTCTCCCCAGAGCAACGCCCAGTTCTCCATTTGATTTGAACTTCTTCACCACGCTCCGAACAGCATGTGGAGAAAGAGGACCCTTCCGTAATCCTTTCAGCCAGAGATATTCTCAAAGTGCAGCTACAGCATTACTGCTGTTTTGATAACAGAGTTTCACCAATAATGCCCTGCTCCTTTTGACCAAGCTCATGTTGACACATCAACAAGTGCATTGTGTTTGGTCAGGTGTGTGAGACTATGCATCACCAAGAATGATCACAGCAACTAGTGGCCATAGTTGGCACTGGATGGTAGCGCAGTGACGCACGGAATCATGCACCCCATACTCTGGACATTAATGCTATCACGTTTGGTACTCATATGGTAATTAGTTTCCGTGTTATAAAGTGTTGAATAGGGAAAGTTTAATTACAACCACCTGGTACATATCCTGGGCCCGAGCCACTGGAACTCTCGTCAACCTCGTGTAATTGTCACAAACATGACGCTTAACATATTCAGCAATAAAACCGAATATAGGCAGAAACTGTATGACAGACATCATATCCTCATCCATATTAGAACATATTGATACACTCATGAACTCCACTATCATATCCACACCTAACAAAAAAATCAGTTAATAAAATTAGACTTCTTCCACAACAAACACCAAACTAATCAGATCTAACAAAAACGTCAAATACATAAACAAAAAAAACCTTACTAACTCACTGAAAACATTTCCACAACCCACATTACCACACCAACTACCTAAACCCAAAACCATGTTAGCACAATGACAACCAAAACTCAAATGAGCCCAATACCACACATTAAACTCGGCACATTCACATCCACCACGAGAGGGCACCATCAAATACAACAACACCACATCTACAAACGCAGCCAACTTAAAAACTCCACGCCATAGCAACATCTGATTCACAACACCATTACATCATGGGTCAACGCAGACAGGTGGAATTGGATGCTTCCTAGGCCACTCCCAATCCCAACCCATTGCCTCAGGGATCATATCACTGTGGAAGATCTCGATCCAAGACCTGCCCAACGGGTCAATGGGAACACTTGATTCCACCCATCTGCTTTGTTTGACCCATGACGTAAGGGTGATGTGGTGTGTGACGTCACTATGGTGTGGAGTTTACGAGTTGGTTGTATTTGTTGATGTCGTATTGTTGTGTCTGATCGTGGCCTCTGGTGGTGGTGGTGGTGGTGGTGTGTGTGTGTTTTTTGGTATCGTCAGCTGTGGTTGACCTATACAGGTCAAGGGAACTGTCCTATTCCAATTTTCGTAGTTTTAGCTGTAGGTGTTGGTGTTGGCGTTTTGATATCGTCAGCTGTGGTTGTCCTATGTAGGTCAAGAGAAGTATCCGATTCCTGTTGATTTTTGTTCGTGTAGTGTAATGTAATTTTTTCTTTGGATCGTGGTGTGTTATTTTTACTGTTGTATCTAGCTTCTCCCCAACCTAAAACCCGCAGTTACCAGCGGTTGTCCCATTAGTTTTTGTATTTTCGGAGGGAGATGTTACTGTCTTATTTATTTGTATTTTCGTGTGTATGTAGTGACGTCATAGCCGCCATATTGGAGACGCTTCGAATAGCGAATTTCCGCCAAATTGTTGATGTCATGGGTCAAAGCAGATGGGTGGTGACTAGTGCAGCAGGGGATACGACCCGTCGGTTTTGAACAATGACGTCACAAGTCGCCAGAGAGCATGTATTACAGAGATGAAAGAGCTGAGGAGAATGTTGAGAAACAAAGGAATGCGAGAGAGATAAACATTGATTTTGTCAAAAGCATAAGTGTTTTTTGACTTTAAAAAAAAAAAAATCTCACGAGATAGAATAAACTGATCCTACTTTATTAAGCAATATCTTGTCAAAAGCCGAGAAGCGATTGTTCTTTATGTTCTAGCTCCCTTCAGTAGGTAATAAGTGTTTTTTGACTTTTAAAAAAAAAAAATCCTTACGAGATAGAATAAACTGATCCTACTTTATTAAGCAGCTCCCTTCAGTACCTAATAAGTGTTTTTTGGCTTAAAAAAAAATCTCACGAGATAGAATAAACTGATCCTACTTTATTAAGCAATAGTGTTTTTTTGGCTTTTTTAAAAAAAAAATCTCACGAGATAGAATAAACTGATCCTACTTTATTAAGCAATAGTGTTTTTTTGGCTTTTTTAAAAAAAATCTCACGAGATAGAATAAACTGATCCTACTTTATTAAGCAATATTTTGTCAAAAACCGAGAAGCGATTCTTCTTAGTGTTGTAGCTCCCTTCAGTAGCTAATAAGTGTTATTTGTCTTTTTAAAAAAAAAAAAATTCACGAGATAGAATAAACTGATCCTACTTTATTAAGCAATAGTGTTTTTTTGGATTTTTAAAAAAAAATTTCACGAGATAGAATAAACTGAGCCTACTTTATTAAGCAATATCTTGTCAAAAGCCGAGAAGCGATTCTTCTAGTGTTGTAGCTGCCTTCAGTAGCTGATAAGTGTCTTTTGGCTTTAAAAAAAAAATCTCACGAGATAGAATAAACTGATCCTACTTTATTAAGCAATCAGTAAAAAAACGAAATTGAAACATAACAGCAAAAGCTTATTAGAACACAGAACTGCTTTATTATCTATGCCTCGAAGTGAAGACATTAAGATCTATGACTAAGGAATGACGTCATTGTTCAAAGCCGACGGGTTGTATCCCCTGCTGCACTAGACCCGATGGGTGGAATCTGACACTTCTGCAATCCCAAAAACATAGTGGAACAATATTTCCTGCTATTGATGAAATTGGAGCACTACCATTTTATCAAAACGTTTTGTAACTTAAAAAATCGATCTTTCCTCAAAAACAAAAAAACAAAAACTGTTAATAGTATACATAACAGGTGTGGTTTTCGGTTTTGATTAAGCCTATTATGGGACTGTCTGCTAAATAAAACGGAACAGTGCGTTTCGCTACTGCTGCAATTGTAATACACACCAGATACACAAGCCTATGTTTTGTGCGAATCTTCAATTTAATGTGCGTGATTTACATACATAACACCACGAAATTCACGAGGTACTGAAATCGAATGTATATTACTACAAATAAAAGGTATTATTTTATGGGGAAAATAGTCTCACCTGCCGTCATGTGCTCCAGGTTTTGACGTACAAGCTTGACAAGACGATGTACGGCTTCCTTTGATAAGCAATATGTGGATATAAATTTGGAATCGGCGTCGTCTCTCTTCCTTTCCCTTCCTCTTCCTCATGAACAGTACTCCAAAATCTCGTCATCACTGTCTGCACATGCCATTTTGAAAAGTTATTCCCCAGTTAACCCCGCTAACCGGCCATAAATCGCCGGTTACATTATCTCGAGTTTATTCTCCGGTAGACGTTATTCCGAATTCGTGAAGTTCGTACAGCGCGTTTCTCGCGCTATTCCGATAACAGAGCTTAATCAGCTGCCAACTGGAGATTGTACAACTGGCCCATAGTCACTTTATTATTACATATTTTGTTAGATCGATATTTAATTCATCACCAGTTGCCTTGACTGTTTCATCTGAATGTTGCCGTCTTTTTTTCAAACTGATGAAAATATAGCAACGTTTTTATTTCACTCCTTTCTGATGATGTGGTTCCGTTTGAAGTCACCTGGCATTTTCTCGCGTCGTGGCATATGCACAATAGCTGCTGCATCTGTAGCCACCCTTTACATCTCCAGTACATGCTACCCTGTAGCGGCTGCAGCTCGAACGGCAGTTGTCTTCTTGACAACAACGCTGCTTCTCTGCATGTAGGCAGCACTGGCAATTGATGCACTTCATCAGAAGATGGCCTATTGAATTTCACAATGCCTGTCACTTTAAATGAATGATTTTTGCGATCGTGACTGTTTCTTCGTAAGTAATCATCACAAGGAAGATCGCTGACACTGCCTATCATGTCGGTTACGGTACAACTTCATGTGTCTGAATCTCTATTTGAAACTGCCCAGTAAGTGTTCTATAGTAATGTATGTCACACTTGTTTTTTCACATTTTTTGTTTCAATGTACGCTTCATAATCTAATAAAAACAAGAAAATTCAAAGAATGTAATTTTTAAATGTTTCGACTTTCGAGCCCTAAAGGGTTACCTATTCTAATAAGTGAACAGGGATTGAATTGCTCATCTGCAACCTATATGGTCATGAACAAAGCATTATACGGTGTTTAGTGAAGTGATATATTTTGGAGGAATATATTTTCATCTTTGCATTTTATCTTTGATAAGAAACAGCAATCAGCATAAAAGTTTATGTATATCATACATACCGGTACTGTATAAGAACTCCTGCTGTAAATTTGCTCAGACATAATAGGAGTTTGTGTAGAGGTGGGACTTAATGCTATTTTCTACGTTGTTTCACGAAAACGTCAAATTTTAAGCACAGCCATAGCTTATTTTTATGGCTAGTTCACAGTTACTCATGTATCCCTTGCACTCACGCCGCTCGAGAGTGGAGTCAAATGTCACGTGGTTCTTCGAATAACTTGGATACTGTATCGGACGCTGGGGCATATCGGGAAATCTCGAGCCCGTTCGAAAGCGAGTATCGTTCACCCAGCGCTAATTACAGGCGACATCACGACCTCCAACCAATCAGCTCATAAAAGGCTTTACTCGGTGGCCGTTCCCATTGATTTAGGTTTGTAGCCAAAAACTTTGTTTGCAATGTAAAAGATTCATACCCGTTTTCATACCCCTCCAGAAAGTAAAGAGCGACAAATTGAAGATGAATCTTCGTTCCAGTTAGTGTTTCTTTTCTTTATTAGTCGAGTTTCAATATTTGGATATAATTACTCTTCCTCCTGTTAGACGTTGTCTATGAAAGTCAGACAATGCATAAATTTCTGGAACACAACCTTTCACGCGTAAATTTTAAAGTTTTAAATATTATTTTTTACGTTCCACAGCCGCCAAATGGTGTTAGTTTGAGGAAAAAAAAGACAGACACCCTCCCCCCCCCCCCCCAATACACTTTCATCTGAATGGGAAGCACAAAAATTCAGACGTATTACAGATGATGTTCTTTGTACTAATGCATGATGCTGTTATAGACTCATCAGTAGCTTAGTAACTTCACCACACGTACGTAAAATACATTAATGAGAAAATCAAATGCATGTGAATCCCTTTTTGCGTATGTGTTCGTGTTGATGCTGTATGCAAATAATCGGCGCCTCCGGATGTTACGGAACTTCAGTTAAAGCTGCCCCATAGATATTCAAGTGGTCGACTGTGGCGTATTCTGGAAGTGATTACAGAGCATTCTTCCAGTCATCAAGAAAAACTTAAAAAAAAAAAAAAATCAAGTTCTACTGTTGCAGCCGTTCATCGTGTGTCGTGAAAGACAAATATCTGTGCCTTTGTAATTATTGAGCAACATGTTTTAAATTCTGAGACAAAACATAAGCTTCTTCCTGTACAGATGCGCTCCTTGTAGAAAAAAAGGGTAATTATTTTCTCTTAGTTTTAAACAATCTGCTGTTTTTAATACAAGACGAAGACATTGATATCTGTGATAACGTGAATCATATAATTCCCAATTTCAGAAACAAAATTACATAACATTTCTGTGCGGTCGAATTAGTTCTTTCTGCAGTAATGCTGAAACGTTGAAGCCCGGAAAAGCGGAATCTCAATATGAATCTACTTACAGGCGCAATATTTACTTTTGCGCTTTACACGGGAATCTCATGTTTTGTTCAGACCCGTAACCAGCCACATTCTAGATGGATGCTTGGAAGAATCCAAAACGCTTGCCCATCGGCAGCAAATGATTCATTTTGCCTCAACGGTGGCACATCCAGAGCCGAAAAGATATATAGACAAACTTTATGCTACTGTGAATGTCCTCCAGAATTTTTCGGAGAAAGATGTGAGATCAGAAGAAAAAGTGATGAAAGTAAGTCCTGTCACACGGAAGTGGAGCAACATTTTTGCTTGAACGGTGGTACATGTGTTGAAGGCAACATAGGAGAACAATTAATTTACTACTGTGTGTGTCCAAACTACTACTGGAAGGAGAAGTGCCAAACGAAATCGTTACCAGAAGCGCAGCCGTGTCCACCTAATAAGGACGAAACTTTCTGTATGAATGGTGGTACATGTTATTTTCAGTGTCTTGAAAACGAATTGCATTACTACTGTGACTGTCCAAGAGATTATACTGGACTTCGTTGCCAGCATGAAACATTCCCTGAGCAAGCTTGCGGACCACCATTCTATTTTCTTCTCTGCTTGAATGGGGGCACGTGTAGTCGATTGATATGGAAATATACCGTCGTTTACAGTTGCCATTGTACAGAAGGTTTTTATGGCGTGAGATGCGAACAGGAGTCGAGAAATGCAGGCCATGATAAGTGTCAAAGTGAATCATTCTGTCTGAACGGTGGAACGTGTTATGCCGTGAGCGCAGAAACCGAATCTGTTTATTTTTGTGAATGTAAAGATGGATACACAGGTCAGAGATGTGAGTTACAATTAGAAGCCTATGGAGAGCTGTGTTCGTCTTCCTTACAAGAAACATTTTGTCGGAATGGTGGCACTTGCTATGAAGGGAACGTCACTGGAATTACAATGTACTATTGTCAGTGTCGTGTCGGCTTCTGGGGAGCTAGATGTGAAGAACAAACTATAATGCGGCTCGAATGCCCAGAGACATTAAAGCTAAATTTATGTGAGAATGGAGGAACATGTCTTGCCATTACATCCAACGGACAGGATATGATGTACTTCTGCAAATGTGCTGAAGGATTCACTGGAATAGCTTGTGAGTATTCAGACCAGCTTTTGAGCACTGTAAGTGATTGCCCACCACATATGTCGAGAGAATACTGCTTAAATAATGGAACATGCAATAAGGATATAATTTCAGATGTATCAGGCTATTATTGTGTCTGCCCTTATCCATTTCACGGGGAGAGATGTGAACTGAGGTTCCCCACAGAGTCACATTGTCCAGATTTCATTCAAAAGCAGTTATGTTCACAGCATGCTACCTGTATTGAAATCACGTTGAACGACTTTGTTATTTACTACTGTGAATGTTTAGAAGGGTTCTACGGATTAAGATGTGAACATACTTCTATAACAACAGCAGAAATTGGAGAAATGGTTTGTCCACCTCCTCTGGACTCAATTTTATGCTTGAATGGTGGAACATGTATTCAAATAATAACAAAACAACTTCACAAACTTCACTTTTGCGAGTGCGTAGTGGGTTTCTATGGACTGTCTTGTGAATATCCATACCCTCCTATACGCAGACTTAAGTGCCCATCAGTGATAGCTGATACTCGCTGTTTAAATGGTGGTACATGTTTCATGATGATTATAAGTGGTGTGCCAGCGTATTACTGTGTTTGCCCTAGTCAATATCATGGAGACAAGTGTGAATCTAAAAGTGCTCGAAAGTTTGATATTCAGGATTCCTCAGGTACTCAGTGCCCAAACAATATTGCAAAATCTTACTGTCAGAATGGTGGTACATGTTACATGGAATTTAGCACTGTGGGTGAGCCAGTCTACTATTGTGCCTGCTCTAGTCCTTATTATGGTGAAAGGTGTGAAGAGAAAGTTCACCGCCGTTCCCTACATCTGCCTGCTGAGATAAATGGTACATGCTCACCATTAAAGGCAGCTATAAAGTGTCAGAATGGTGGTACATGTGTTACAAATGTGACCAGTGGTGAGACAATTTCCTATTGTGTTTGTCCTGCACCTTTCTATGGAGAGGAGTGTGAATTCAGCTCTCTAATTTCAAATTACCGCTCCAAGCGTTCTTCAAAACTCCCCTGTCCACCAGAAAAGAATGATTATTGTCGGAGTGGTGGTACATGTTACATGACTGAGACACGGGAGGTCTTTTGTGACTGCCCACCCAATCGCATTGGATATCGGTGTGAATTTAATTTCGGGATACGCAGTGGAAGACTACCTTGCCCGGAAGATTTGGATGTCAACTTCTGTCAAAATGGTGGTACATGCTATATGGAGAGTGGCATTGGTTCTCCTAGAGTCCATTGTATTTGTACCCCACATTACAGTGGAAAGAGATGTGAACAAAATGTTTATTACCATTCTTACAGTGGCCAGTGTTCTGCAGAAAATGCTAATAAGCTTTGTAAAAATGGTGGCACATGTTCAGCGTATACTTTTACTGGTGATACAATATATTATTGTCATTGCCCTTACCCCTTTTATGGCAAAACATGTGAGCTGAAATACACAGAACCATTCAGTTGTCCAACAGATCTCCAAGCATCACTGTGTCTGAATGGTGGTTTATGTGTAGAAGCAAAATCAAATGAGCATTATATTTACTGGTGTCAGTGCCCAGAAAATTACTATGGAGCTAGATGTGAGCACATTCAGCGAAGACAACTTTTTTGTCCACCACCTTTTAATACTGTTTTGTGCAAGAATGGTGGTTCTTGTGTCAATGCCATAGACAGTGAAGGACAACAAATTTTTTTCTGCCAGTGTGCTAAAGCGTTTACAGGACCATCTTGTGAATATTCTCTCCCTTATGTGCCTACACTAACTGATGTCTGCCCACCAGTTATGAAAGCAACCTTCTGCCTGCATGGTGGAAAATGTCAAGTGAATCGATTCATGGACAGTCTGACATATTTTTGTAGGTGCCCTTATCCTTATCATGGTGAGAGATGTGAGCATATGTTTTCTGCTGTATCACCTTGTTCACAGAGTGTTGGTTCTTGTCTATGCTGCAATGGTGGTGAGTGTTCCAAAATAACCTTGGATAACTGTGGCATTTACTACTGTGGTTGTGCAGAAGGCTACTATGGAGCTAGATGTGAACATGCTCATGAAACACAACAGGAATGCCCACGCCCCTTTAGTACTGAATTGTGCAAGAATGCTGGCACATGTGTATCCATCATGACCAATGGCAAGCAGAATCTTTACTTCTGTAAATGTGTAGAAGGATTCTATGGAATGTCCTGTGAATACCCCTATCCAGCACTACAGTTATCATGCGTCCAATGTCCTCCGTATGTTACAAGAAGCCTTTGTTTAAATGGTGGTAAATGTTGTATGGATATTGTTGTTGGAGAGCCAATCTACTACTGTGTTTGTCCTGAGCCATACTATGGTGAGATGTGTGACCTGAAACATTCCCAAGAATTAAGTTGTTCATTGCCATTCAGACTATTTTTATGCCTAAATGGTGGTTCATGTGTTCAAGGGAAATCAAATGGCTATAACATTCAGTGGTGTGAATGCACAAGAGGATACTATGGAGCAAGATGTGAACACGTTCAAAATCATACTGCAAGCAATGTACTTAAATGCCCCCCTGATTTAGAGACAGATTTATGCAAAAATGGTGGTACATGTGTGGGTATAGTATCCCCTGCTGACCGCGACTTATTCTTCTGTGAATGTCCAGAAAGGTTCTATGGGTTATATTGTGAAAACTTACATACACCTGTACCTTCCGCAGTTGTGTGTCCACATGAAGAAATAGCACCATATTGCCTACATGGAGGTACATGCCTTTTTGATGCCTTTCAGTTATTGTACTACTGTACTTGTGCTTATCCTTTTGCTGGTGAAAGATGTGAATACATGCATCCTGTGCAGTCATCTTGCCCACAGTCCCTTGCTAAGCACTTGTGCCTTAATGGTGGCACATGTATTCATATAAGACTGACCCATTATGGAATTTACTTTTGTAAATGCACAGAAGGGTTCTATGGAAGTAAGTGTGAATACAATTCTGAAGATGCAGGTGTCCATACATTTAAGTGTCCACATCCATTGGATTCAGAATTGTGTAAGAATGGTGGAACATGTTATGGTGTAGCTCAGTCTATTAATCGTCAAGAACTCTATTTTTGTAAGTGTCTAGAAAATTTCTATGGACTTTCATGTGAACATCAACATGTTCATGAGGCAAATAAAGGAAAGGAATGCCCACCAGAAATCGAACGACATTTCTGTGAAAATGGTGGTACATGTTATGCAGTGAATATTGAAGGAATTCATGTTTACTATTGTGAATGTCTTGATCCATACTTTGGTGGAAGATGTGAGCTCTTTAATACAAAGCCGCAGTCTTGCCCGTGGATATTAGATCAATTTTTATGTCTCAATGGTGGTATATGTTCTTCCTTATTACAAAAAACTCATCAATGTGACATATACTATTGTGAGTGTAAGGAAGGATATGGCGGACATAGATGTGAAAATAAGATATTCCCTGAGATAGAGACAGAGTATTGCAGTCAACCTGGTAGTGATTGGTTCTGTCTTGGCAATGGTATATGTTTTCAAGAAGTAATTAATGGACAAAACATTTATCACTGTGACTGTAAGACAGATTTTGTTGGAGAGAGGTGTCAACTGGGCATTAAAGGGAAATCAAAACCATGTTCATATGGATATAATGAGGTATTTTGCCTGCATGGTGGCACATGTTTTCAAACTTCAGTCGATAAAGTAACAATGTTTTACTGTGAATGTCAAGATGGTTTTATTGGAGAACGTTGTGAATACAAGCAGCCCAGAATTAGAGATTGTTGTCCAGTATCCATAGATAGAATATTATGTCTGAATGGTGGGACATGTTACAAAGAAAATATCCAGCAGCAGGATTATTACATGTGTGCATGTCAAGGGCACTACTTTGGACCCAGATGTGAATATAAGCCAGTGAGTACAGAAACCTGTCAATCAGATTTAGCTGAAAACTTCTGCCTGAATGGTGGCACATGTTATTCCTTTCTGTTTGAATCAGTCACAGTCTATTATTGTCAATGTACAGATGGACACTATGGAGGAAGGTGTGAACATGCAGTAAATAATACTTTAGTAGAAGGACTCTGCTCAGCAGACATAGCTGACTGGTTTTGTGCAAATGGTGGAACATGTTTTAATATTCTAGTGTTGAATGAGCCATTTTATTATTGTGAATGCCCAAATCAATACACTGGGGCAAGATGTGAGTCTAAATTGTCTACTGAAGCTGTTACGTGCTCTGTAAACATTAGTGAAGTATTTTGTCGCTTGGGCAGTGAATGCTATGATATGGTGATAGGGGGTACAATGTTTCACTACTGTGATTGTGCTGAAGGTTACAGAGGTATGAGGTGCCAGTATGAAAAATACAAACATAACTGTCCAACAATTTTGGCAACAGAATTTTGCTTAAATGGTGCTACATGTCATGTGCTTTTTTTCAAAGGTCATGTTGTTTATTATTGTGAATGTACAACTGAATACTATGGACTAAGATGTGAGACTAAATTTCCATACTCTGAAGGTATAGCGTATCCATGTGAAGAGACATTTGGTGCACATTACTGTCTGAATGGTGGAACATGCTATGAAATAGATCATCCAGATGAAAAAGTGACCTTTTGTGAGTGTCCAGAGGGCTACAATGGGTTAAGGTGTGAATTTTCTGATTATCAACCTGTAGATAAGCCAGAGTGTCCACCTCCATTACATGACACCTTCTGCAAAAATGGTGGCACTTGCTATTTGGCACCATTTAACACTACTGGCAGTCCCTACATATGTGAATGTCCAGAAGGATATCAAGGTGCGCAGTGTGAATTCCATGCAGGTGAAGAAGTTACTGGTAATTGTTATCCTCCACACAATGAAAGTTTCTGCCTTAATGGTGGAACTTGTTATCAAGAGGAACCAGGACCAGATGCAGATCGTGTGTGCTACTGTCCTGCAAACTATTATGGGCCAAGATGTGAGTCCAGTGCTACACTTTTAGCATTCCAGTGTCCACTAGCCATTGCTTCTAATTTCTGTTACAATGGTGGAACATGTTATCAGGCAGATCATGGACCTGACACAATTTATTTTTGTCACTGTCCTGAGGACTACAGGGGCTTAAGATGTGAATATGGACCTGATACGAGTGTAAATCAGACAAAATTGTGCCCTCCTCCACTTAATGAGGGCTATTGTCATAATGGCGGAACATGCTACCAGATGGACAATGGGACTAATACATTTTACTTTTGTGAATGCGCTAGTGGGTTCACAGGCCCAAGATGTGAACATTGGTCGCGGAATGTAGAACAGTGTGACTTTCCATTAGATACAACTTTTTGTTTTAATGGAGGTACGTGCAATCAAGTGAAAATTCCAGAGTCTACAGTTTATTACTGTGAATGTACAACAGACTTTTATGGACTTAGGTGTGAAATTCGCATGCCTTGTGCAGGGTCTGTAATTAGACGATGTGACAGGGAAAAAGAAAAGGATTTCTGCCTTAATAATGGCTTGTGCTATGAATCAGAATGTGGAGATAACACAGTTCTTGCCTGTACCTGTCCAAAGGGCTATACAGGAGTAAGGTGTGAATTTCCACCTGCAAGAAGACTAGGGTGTCCGTATCCTCTAGACAGCTATTTCTGTCAGAATGGAGGAAATTGTGTCGCCCTACTGTTTCAGGGTCATGCTTTGTTTGGTTGTCATTGTCCACAAGGTTACAGTGGAGAGAAGTGTGAATTGGATATGAGTTCTAAGCACGAATTTTGTCCCATTCAGTTTGGAGAAATTTTTTGCCTCAATGGTGGGATATGTTATGAAACATCACTTATGAATGAAGTGGTGTACTACTGTGAATGTCCAGATGGGTATTGGGGTGAAAGATGTGAATTTAGTGGTACCCTCAAATTCCCCTGTCCAAAGTCACTGGGCAATATATTCTGTCTAAATGGCGGTGTATGTTATATGATAATATGGGCAGGCACTGACAATTACTATTGTCAATGTCCTGGAGGTTTTACTGGAACAAGATGTGACAAAAAAATAACCCAAGAATCTCTAATGTGTCTGTCAGAGGCATGTCAAAATGGAGGAACATGTTATACAAAAATGGCTGGTGGAGAAGTGACCTACGTCTGTGAATGTCCTGGAGGATCATGGGGAGAAAAATGTGAAAATTCATATTCTGCAATAGATTCCAGAGAAATTCTTACCAATTACTCTAATATGCAATATGTCTTGAGTAACAGCTGCTGTCCTATGTTGGGGCATCATACATATTTATCAAAATTTCTGTTATGGGTTTATTTGTTTTTCAGATTTCTTCTTAAGATTAATAATTGTTCTTACAGATTTAGTTGTTATTAACAGTTAAAGTAAAACTATGTTTTATACAAGAATAAATATTTTTTGTTTTCTTGCATTTTGTAGGTTTTTTGATATGTTTAGTACATAGAAAACAACAACCAATCCTTCACTTCTTTACATATCTGTCAACTGAAGCAAATACACGTATGTAACAGTTCGTGCAGATATGAAGTAGAATGTTCACCTAGATTCTGTATTAGGCAATGTAAGTGGCAGACTTCCAATCACTATTGGCTTAGTGGTAAAATGCAGTCCGTCTGCTGAGGAGACTGTTTACAAAATACATGTACGGCACATTCTAGTATGTTGCTCAGGTGTTTAGGACTGACAAGGGTTGGGGCTGTGAATGTGTGCAATGAAGTTCAAAATGAATGGTCACATGTTTCTGTGTCTCATGAAAGAGAATAATGGAAATGCTGGTGTGTGTACTGGCAGGTACAAGAAGGCAGAATTGTGGTTCATTTGTATCATTATATACACTTGCAATCAGTATGATTTGTATATGGGCGACACTCACACACACACACACACACACACACACACACACACACACACACACACACACACACACAGGAAGACACCCCAACAAGTGGTACAATGGAAAGTAATATCATACTATAAGTAACAGTAGTGATAATTTTAAAATGTTATTTTTGTGGAGGTCCGCAGTATCAGCGTGTTTTGAGAATGTAGACATCTTCCAATTAGCTTGTATTTTTATTATCCATGCAATTGGCCAGTTTCAACCATGGGTCTTTTTGAAGTATATCTCTTAAGCTTCCAGCTTCCTTTCGCATTCTAATATGTTGCTGGTATAAGTGGACAGGTGTACCTCATATTTCTGTGCATATGTGAGACAAAAATAATTCAATAGTGCACATGATTATGTCCATAGGCCAACACAAACAAACCTGGATACAATGATATGGAAACTATTGGTTGTGTCAGCTTATGGACGTAATCAAGTTCTCTGTTGTACTGTTTTTGTGTCACATACACAAAGAAATACAATGTATACCTGCCCACATGTAGCAGTAATGTATTAGAATATGTAATGAAGCTGGAAGATGTATGTTTGAAAATGACTCAGTTGAAATTGGTCATATGCATGGATAATAAAAAAAAAATACAGCCTACGTGGACCATGTTTTCTTTCTCAAAGTAATAGTTTTATTATTATTTGACTATTACAGCAAATATGTAATTGAACACACAATACAATAGCATTCAAAAATACAGAAGATTAGTGATCAAATTATGCTGTTCTACTACAATTGAAGCATTCCTTCATCTCATAGAGTTTGTTAGTAACTAATCTTTCAAATCCTGTAGAAAAAAAGAAAAAAAGGGATAGTACATAAACAACCATTGACATATCTGCTACAACAATGCAACCAGCCACACACTAATCAGTTGCAGACAGCTTAGAGTCTGACAACAAGAAATGTAAGTCTCACTTAACAGTCGTAGGATGTATTAATAATATCATCAGACTTAATTAGAGATTCATTGTTGGTGGAGGATTCAGTATTAATCTATCTGATTATACTGATTGGAGTAGGGATGTGAAGAAAAGACATGGTGCCTAAAGCTCATTGACAACTTAGTGAGTGATAAAGTCCATTCATTATTGAGGATACGTAATGGCCTATTGGTAAAAATTTAGCAATTGTAATAACACTGTGAGTAAACAATTGAGTCATGGATTTGTATATATTTAAAATAGGGTGGATGTGAAGTTGCTGTAATAAATTCTAAAACATTAAAAAATTGCTTGAAGGGTTTGTTTTGGGTTCTTTGACTGGATGAAGACCCTAAAACAGATACCTTCAGACAATGTATCAAGATGTGTTCCCTTAGTCTCAGTGAGTAAAGTGAACATGATTTGTAACTTAAAATTGTACAATATGTTGAGTAATTAAATACCAACGTCTGTAGTTGCAGTTGCAAGTTTATGCAGTGATGTAACTCGCACAAACCATCCAGGTAAGTATATTCAGAGATGAAATTTTTGTGCAAAATGAAGTATTACTTCTCAGACAGAAGTAAGCAGCAGCAAGACTGCATGCATGATCCTAGATAAGCATTTATCCAGCATTCCAAAATTCAGAAGTCAGGTTCTGTGTCTAAAATCCCTTGCAACCTTATTTATGAAATGGTAATTGGTTTTGTTGCAATGTGCTTATTGTGTAGTTTCACATCCATGTCCAAGAGAGCAGAGCACTTTCACAGTGTTCCTTACCAGCTCAAGAATAACATTCTCAGGTTAAGGACATTTAAAGTTCTCTTATGTCCAGCTCTAGAATAGTTCTTACAGTAACATTATCACTAATGATTGGAATTCAAGTTTATTAGCCAACAATAACTTAAGTGTAGGCCTATGTACCTTCAAGTGATCACATATTGTCAATAGAACATACTAATTAATCAGTTTTAGTCTGTAATACCACATAACGAAGTCGGAAAATTGCTCAAGTCACACCAATACACAAAAAGGAACGTTGGAGTAATCCTTGAATTACAGGCCTATATCACTAACATCGATTTGCAGTAGGGTTTTGGAACATATACTGTATTTGAACATTATGAAGTACCTCGAAGAAAACAATTTATTGACACACAGTCAGCACGGATTCAGATAATATTGTTCTTGTGAAACACAACAAGCTCTTTATACTCATGAAGTAATAAGTGCTATCAACAGGGGATGTCAAATTGATGCCATATTTTTAGATTTCCAGAAGGCTTTCGACACCGTTTCTCACAAGCATCTTCTAACCAAACTGCATGCCTATGGAGTATTGCCTCAGTTGTGTGACTGGATTCTTGATTCCTGTCAGAAAGGTCACAGTTTGTAGTAATAGATGGAAAGTCATAAAGTAAAACAGAAGTAATATCCAGCATTACCCAAGGAAGTGTTATAGGCCTCTTTTGTTCCTTATCTATATTAACAACATAGGAGACAATCTGAGTAGCTGTCTTAGATTGTTTGTAGATGATGCTGTCATTTACTGTCTTGTAATGTTATCATGATGGAAAATGATTTAGGTAAGATATCTGTACAGTGCGAAAGTGGCAATTGACCCTGAATAAAGAAAAGTGTGAAGTTATTCACATGAGTACTGTAAGAAATCAGCTAAATTTCGATTATGCGATAAGTCACACAAATCTGAAGGCTGTAAATTCAGCTATATACTTAGGGATTACAGTTACAAATAACCTAAATTGGAACAATCACATAGATAATATTGTGGGTAGGGCAAACCAAAGACTGTGATTCACTGGCAGAACACTTAGAAGGTGCAACAGGAGTACTAAAGAGACAGCTTACGCCACACTTGTCCGCCCTATTCTGGAGTATTGCTGTGTGGTGTGGGATCCGCATCAGGTGGGGCTGACGGATGACATCAAAAAAGTGCAAAGAACGGCAGCTCATTTTGTATTATCACGAAATTGGGGAGATACGTCACAGACATGATACGTGAATTGGAGTGGCAATCATTAAAACAAAGGTGTTTTCTCATTGAGACGGGATCTTCTCATGAAATTTCAATCACCAATTTTCTCCTCCGATTGTGAAAACATTCTGTTGGCATTCACCTACATAGGGAGAAATGATCATCTCAATAAAATAAGAGAAATCAGGGCTCGCTTAGAAAAATTTAAGTGCTTGTTTTTCCCCCATGCTGTCCGAGAGTGGAACTGTAGAGAGACAGCTTGAAGGTGGTTCGTTGAACCCTCTGCCAGGCAGTTTATTGTGGATAGCAGAGTAATCACGTAGATGTAGATGTTAACTGTTAGTCACAAAGTTCAGAAAGAATGTATGGAAAGAACAGTGTGATGGACATTGACAGATCATATTCTAGAAGCACTGTCTTGCTTTCCCCTAAACCAAACCTTGCTTTCCCCTAAGCCAAACTAAAGTTAAACACAAATAGAGACAAGGGATGAATATCAACTGGGTTTAAAGTATCTTTTAGCAGGAAGAGAAAGTCTTATGTTATTCAGAAGACAAGCCATAACCAAGAGCTGTAGCTTCATTATCACCAGCATTGTAAAACCCTCAATCTTGTTTGTATGTAGATCCACAGCCTCCAGAAATTTTTTGGAAAAAAAGTGTGTTTCAGGGAGAAAAATTTTCTGTTTGCTGCTATTAGTTTTGACTGTGACGTGGATGTGAAACTACACAATGAAGCACACTGCAAGAAAACAAATTACCATTTCATAAATAAGTTTGTAAGGGATCTATTTTAGATGCAGAACCTCAGTCCAGTTGCCTCTAAAAGCAATGCTATGTGCTTGACAGTGGCTTTACAGTGGAAATCAGCCATAGCAGCAATTACACGAAAGATTTCACATCTTCAATGGACAATGTTTTCTTTCCTAAAAATCTTATTATAAAAAAAAGTGAAACATTTGTACTAGCTTAAAAGACTCAAAGAATGGAAGAAATTCAGTCTGGATTATTATCAACCAGAAGATAAATAAAAAACAGCCAGGCAGAAGAAATTCTGATGTCAGACAACTGCAGAAATAATGGCACATTGGCATGACTGGCATCACATTCAATGATTACTGGCTTGCAATGCCAAAAACCATTGCACCTGATAATAAACAGCCAAGTGCAAATCCATTCTATTTCCTCTGAAAAACATTATTTCCCTACCAACAAACATTTGCTTCAAAACTACAACACCTACTGGAATTACAAAAAGTCATTATATCCCTATGATGCAGTAATTCTTGAGGCAGAGTTTTAAAATCTAGTACTGACCTGATAAAATGACACTTAAACATCTTTGAAATCTTTCAATGTCTGAAGTCACATATCCTGTAAAAATAAATTATAATATAGTGACATGCATCTACAAAAATCGAGATATGCACAATACCTTTAATTACTTTGAGAGTAGCCTACAGCAGAACACTGTATCATGTTTTTTCAGAATAATTCGTTCTCTCCCTGTCAGTCTAGCTACTGTAAAAGTTTCTCTTCAGAGAAAGGCAAATATGATCTCACAAATGAGGTTCTCACTGGGTGCAACAATAAAAACTCTCCTGATTGCATATTTTGTTACCTTGCCAAGGCATTTATAGGTTTGTGCATAAAACTGTGCATGGTTAACTATGTTGGTCTAGGACTAATGGTAGCAGTCTTGAATGGACTGGTTATTATGTTCATTACAAAAAGGATGAAGCCACATTGACTTACTGAACCAGAGAAATAACATTTAACTCAAGACCACACACCAAATAGCAAAAGTGTTGAGTCATTAGCAGGCACATACAAATGAAAATGAGAACTTTGCTAGTTTCAGAAGAAATTCTTTGAAGGTCTAGAATACATATACTCTATCTTCTCAAAGGATTTTTTACAAAAGATGGCCAAGTTTTCATTCTGTGTCATTTGTTCCTGTCAGTGACTCAACGTTTCTGCTATTCAGCAAGGGGTTCCCTTTCTCCTGAATTATTTACATTCTGCGTGAACATCCCTTACTGAATTTAAGTGAGAATTAAAGAAAACAGGGATTCCTATGAGATTCCATATTGATTCTAGTTGTATTTCTGTTGTACAGAAATGACCTTGTAAAAACTTTGAAGGATTGCCCCAAAACTGTAATTTTTGCTGACACACATGCATATTAAACAAGGACCATTCACTCATTCATGTTGTTCCATAGATCCTTTGAAAAATTAAAACCTTTAGGTGTGTGGAACAAGTCAAAGCAGACATTAACAAAAGGTAAATAATACAAACTTAGTATGCATTCTTTATTAATAATAAATTAGACTTGCTATCATTGCTTATGTCAGCTAAATTTAATCAAATAAATTGGAAAGAAAACTGTTGCTATGAAAAAATCTGTTGTCTCCTTAGTTATACTAAATAGAGGCTTTTTATCTCCTAACTATAGCTTAATATTTACTTGGAAAATAATTATTTTTTGACAATATGATGTAATGGGATAGATAAAAAATCTACTCACCAAGCAGTGGCAGGAGAACACACTAAAAGAATAAAGTCTTACATATGCAAGCTTTTAGAGCCAATGGCGCCTCCTCCTAGCAGAAGGGCTGAAGGAGAAGAAAAATGGGTGAAGGAAAAGCACTTTAGAGGTTTAGAAAAAGGGGTATAGTTCGGAAAAGTCACCCAGTACCCCGAATCATAGGAGACTTACCAGACAGATGAGAAGGAAAGACTGCTTGTTGGCGACTGCCAAAATCAGCCTTTCCTTCTCATCCTGTCTGCCAAGTCGCCCTTGACCCTTGTTTCTGGGTGACTTTTCCAAACTCTACCCCTTTTCCTAAACCTCTCCAGTCCCTTTCCTTCACCCCTCTTCTTTCCCCTTCTGCCAGATGAAGAGCCACAGGTTCTGAAAGCTTGCTCAATATATTAGTACTTTTTTAAAGAAAGTAATTATCTATATATGTTAATACAGTCACACATATCCAGCAATCACAGGCCCTGTAGTCCATGCACTGCCTCCACAAACTGCTTCCATTCCTTTATGTTTTGTGCTTGGTTCCTCCAGGTGTTTTCAGTCCCCAGGACTACCAGGTCCTTCACCAGGTCATCCGTCCAGCACTGCCTTAGTTGACCTACAGAGTGCCTTGTGTTTGGTTTCCCCTCAAGTGTGTTCTTTACCTGTCTTTCTTCTAGCACATGGGCTACATGGCCTGCCCACTGCTTTCTTTTGCTCTTCAGCATCTGTAGGATTGTTAGTTGTTGCATGAAGAGGTAGATTTCCTCATTCTTCCTCCTCCACCATTCTCCTTTATCTAAGATGGTTCCCCATATCTCCCTCATTACTCTTCTTTCACATATTATTAATTTTTCCTTTTCTTGTTTAGTCATGCTCCAGGTTGCTGCTGGGTATATTACTGTGTTACATATTCTCATCTTAGTTTTCACAGATATTGACTTCGAGCTGAGTGTTTCCGTGAGGGAATACATGTATTTTATTTCCACTGCTATTCTTTCATTGATGCCCATTCCTATGCTGTTGTCATTGCTAAACCAAGATCCCATGTGTTTGATCTGGTGAACTTTCTTGAACCTCATACCATCAAGAAATTCTTTCTGCTCTTGTCTTCTTCCTAATTGAATGAACTCTGTTTTAACTTGATTCACCTTTTGCCACAGTATTTTACTACTTGCCATGAAGCCTTAAAATGAACACTGCTATTTACCAAGTAGCTAAAAGAACTTTTCAGTCCTTGACTCTTTGTATTCAGCCAATTCTTGAAGGATTGGCTAATGAGGTGCACCTTTAATTTTGTTTCAAATTAGTTAAATTTCCAATTTATAGCTTTAAATTAGATAGATTGTGGAATCTCTGTCAAAGTTATTTCCAAGAAACACAGTTGATCTACTAATATTGGAAGACATTAATGGTCAAATATCAGATGAAGCAGTATGTGTGAAATTCTTTTGGATCCAGCTGGATAACACATTAGAATGGAGTCAACACTATTAGGAAGCTCAGTTCAGCAGTGCCTATCTCTATACACAGCTCCCACTGTGCTGATTTGCAGATCACACCCTCTTGTCTTACTGAATTATCTTGTAGTCCAATGCAGGTAGTATGAAGAAATGAAAGAGCAGTTAGAATATTGTGTGTTAAGAATGGTGACCATTTTCTCAACTACAAAAAAAATTTAACCACATTGAACCAGATCAGCACCTACATAAGAACAACAACAAGTTTCTCGAATATGAAAATATTTCAGCACATTGAACCAGTGACTCGAATGGTTCTTCAACCATGTAGGTTGCAGGTTCCTCAACTTCCACCCTAGGGGGGCGGCTTTCCAGGTTCCGTTAAATAGGTCCCAAGTCCACTACACGCAGGAAGCGATTACATGGGTAGCAGGGGCTGCGTTTAAGGGACTTAATGGTTTTTTAGGTTAGAGGATCGTGGGAAAGTGTAGTAAGGACTTCAGTTTCAAAGGGACCAGAGAGAGGGCAGACATAGGAGAAACCAATATTGTAGTTGTAAATTGTTGTAGCTGTTTTAGAAAAGAACCAGTTCTCCAAGCGCTAACAGAAAGCATTGAATCATAAATCGTTATAGGCTCAGAAAGCTGGACTAAATTCTGTTGAAATTTTTATAAAGGACCTCTGTCCGGAAAGGATAGATTAAATACAGTTGGTGGTGGAGTGTTTATTGCTGTTAGAAGTAGTTTACCTTGTAGTGAAATTGAAGTAGATAGTTCTTGTGAGCTAGTATGGGTGAGATTATACTTGCTGATTCAAACCGGAACCCAACTCATCCATTTATAGGTGGTGGTGATGATATGTGCTCAAAGAAGGTAGTAAGCATGAAACATCATCCAAAATCATACTGAATGCCTTCTCAGAATATTATTTTGAATGACTACTTCAGGAGCCTGCTCAAAGTGTAAACGATTCCAAAAACATACTTGACCTAGTAGCAACAAATGAGCCTGACCAAATAAGGAGCATCATGACAGACACGGGGATTAGTGATCACAATGTTGTTGTAGCTAGACTGAATACAGTAACATCCATACCCACCAAAAATAATCGCAAAATACATCTATTTAAAAAAAAAAAACATACGAAGTGTTGCTTGACACCTTCCTAAGAGACATTCTCTGCTCCTCCCAGTCTGACTGTGTAAGTGTGGACCAGATGTGGTTTAAATTCAACAGAAATTGAGAGATATATACTAAATATATTAATAAGAGTTGGTACTGATCTCCCACAGTACACAAAACAGGTAAAAAAAAACCATGCCAAATTTAAAAGATGCAATATCCTCAAGATTGATGAAGTTATTCAGAAGCTCACAATTTAGCACAAACTACAATACGAGACGCTTTTGATAGTTCCCACAACAAATCTCCGCCTCAAAATCTGCCAGTAAACCCAAAGAGATTTTGGTCATATGTAAAGTACACTAGTGGCAAGATGCAATCAGTACCTTCACTGCTCAATAACGATGGTGATCTTATTGATGGCAGTGCCAGGAAAGCAGACTTACTAAACATTATTCTCTGAAATTCCTTCACAAAAGAAGACAAAGTATACTCCAGAATTCCAATCAAGAACAACAGCTGACATGAGTAACTTTGAAGAAGATATCCTCAGAGTAGCAAAACAGGTTAAAATATTTAAGAAAGGCTTGACTTCTGGTCCACATTGTATACCAGTCAGGTTCCCCTCAGAGTATGCTGATACAATAGCTCCATACTTAGCAATCATATACAACTGCTTGCTCATAGAAATATCCATACCCAAAGTTGCACAAGTCACACACACACCGTGCGAGGTGGCGCAGTGTTTAGCACACTGGACTTGCATTCGGGAGGACGACGGTTCAATCCCGTGTCCGGCCATCCTGATTTAGGTTTTCTGTGATTTCCCTAGATCATTTCAGGCAATTGCCGGGATGGTTCCTTTCAAAGGGCATGGCCGATTTCCTTCCCCATCCTTCCCTAATCCGAGCTTGTGCTCCGTCTCTAATGACCTCGTTGTCGACGGGACGTTAAACACTGATCTCCTCCTCCTCCTCCTCCACTTCTGCCAGTACCTCGTCTCCTACCTTCCCAACTTTACAGAAGCTCTCCTGCGAACCTTGTAGAACTAGCACTCTTGAAAGAAAGGATATTGTGGAGAGGTACTGGCAGAAGTGAGGCCGTGAGGACGGGGCGTGAGTAGTGCTTGGGTAGCTCAGTTGGTAGAGCACTTGCCCGCAAAAGGCAAAGGTCCCGAGTTCGAGTCTCGGTCCGGCACACAGTTATAATCTGCCAGGAAGTTTCATATCAGCGCACACTCCGCTGCAGAGTGAAAATCTCATTCTGGAAGTAAAAACTGTCTTTTGCCTGCCCAATAAAGTATGAGTATTGTTGGGAAGCATCAAAGATGATCTTGGTTTGCAGAAGGCCGATGTATGCCAGGTTCCATGTCAATATGGAAAGGCATGTATTGGTCAGACAGTGCACACCATTGAAGTTCATTGCTGAGAACATCAGAGGTACACTTGACTGATGTATCCCGAGTCAGTGGTAGCAGAGCACTGTTTGTCTGAGAATCACCGACGGAGTATGAATGTACCGATATCTTCAGGTTCCAATTACTGGGGCAGCGTTGTTAGAGAGGCTATGGAAATTTGTACCAGGGATGATCTCATTAACTGAGATTGTGGCTATAATCTTGGCAAGGCTTGGGAACCAGTACTGAGTTTAATTAAGAAGACTGTCAGCAAACAAAACAATCTGATGGCCAATGCTACCACATATGCCAATGCTAGTGTCTTTTTGACCACCGACATGTGGCCACAGGCATAGACAGAGGGGGCAGGGGATATTAGTTGTCCCCACACCCTCACGAGCTCAGTTCGTCAACTAAAGAATCACAGTTACTCTCTTGTTCATAATTAGTAAATGTGGAATCTACCTATACTTTAGCGGTGATCCAGTCATTAAACCAAGACATTCCAACTTCGAAAACTGTATCATTATCTTTGGCTGAACAAATTAAATCAATTTGTATCTAGGCACAAGTTTAGTATTATTTATTGAAAGCACCATGTCTGATTATGGTTCAAACAACATGCCTGTTGTCTGTGGTACTATTACTAATGCATTAATGGATCACACTGTCAAGGCAAAAATTAGAATTACAGTGAATATGGTTGAATAGTTCTAAGAGTGAAATGATGAATGAAATACAAATGCAACTATTTAGGTAGTTATTTGGGTTTTCCCAGAGTAATACCTGACAATATTCTTTTTGTTTCTGCAGTGTGAAGCCATTGTGTCACAATATTTCCACAGTCAACCTGGCCATCATCTCCAAGTGAGTAAACTGTTGCATGAAGTCGCCAGAACTGAATTCAGGCTGCAAATGGCAGATCCTTTATACACTGCAGAAGACCAATAACGCATGTGCAAGAAATTGTCATAACTCCTGTCTAGTGCGAGAGAACATATAGCACAGCAGTGTTGGAAGTTGGTGAAATTGATAGATCAAAAGCTATTCTGATGGCTGAATCAAAGATCGTTGTCTTTTAATGTCTGATAAAACAAGAGTTTCAAATGTGACTTAACACTAGAACAGTGGGAGGAGTCAAAATGACCCGTGTCATACGTTTTTCGTTCATTGTCATATCCAATTTATTTACTTGGTTAATGAAATTATATGACTCTTTCTAATTTTTTCTCCTCTTTCTGAAGATGTTTTAGTATTTACAAAATATTTTAATTTTCTTTGCCATTTCATTCAGTATACGTAGAATGCCGGAAGTGGTCAATTTGACCCCAATGTAATTTCTCTTCTGAATATAAGTAAACTATCCAACAACACAGTGGCAAGAGTGAGCAGTAACGCAGAGCAGTTGCTCCTCATTGTTACAACTTGGCACATGTACATTCCAGTCTGCCACAACTTATGTTGTGTCACTCAGGCAGTCTTTGTCCGTGAAATGTTTTTGAACATGTATCGTCAGCATGGACTTTCTGATGAAGAAATGTTACATCTCTTAGAGAATTCCGAAGTTGAATCGGAAACTGACTTCACCGATGAAGATGATGATTATGTACCTGACAAGTGAAGATGAAGCCTTTGTGAACAAGGGGCGATTAGTGGAAGAGGTTTCAGATGCTGATATATGTCAATCATCACCTCTTTCACCAGAGCAGGTACAGCTGGAAGCATCTACAAAGATGATTGCAAGGGATGGAACTGTGTGGGAGATTGGAAATTATTCATATTCTGGAAGGCGGTCAGCTGTGAATGTTCTGCAGGATGGGAGGAGGTCCTACTGCTTATGCTTGCCAGTGAGTAGACAGGTCTGCCTTCTATCTTATTATTAATGAAGCAGTGCTATGCCTCATGAAGAAATACACAGGATCAAATGCTCAAACAGTACTAAAAACAATGACTGGACTGTGTCACTTGAGGAACTAGAGAAACTGATAGTCATCTTGTATGTTCGCAGTGTATGTCTGTGGATGATCTCTGGACGCATTCTTGGGGGCCTGCTTTTATTAAGGACATTATGCCAAGGGACAGATTTCAGGGGCTTAGATTTCTCCATTGTGGCAGCCATCAAATTCACTCTTGTATCTGAAATTTTGGGAAAGTTCTTCAAAAACAGTATTCACACTTGCCGCCCTGGAGAAAATGTATCAATTGACTAGCAACTGTTACCAAGCAAAGCAAGAGGCAGGTTTACTCAATTCATGTCCAACAAACCAGACTAATACGCTCTCAAATTCTGGCTGGCTATTTATTTAACGACAGAGTGTATATGTAACACTTTCCCATACCTTGGCAAAGAGGACATATATAGAGAGAAACAACCACTTGGAGAATATGTCGTTCTGCATCTCATGGAGCTATTTGTAAATCACGGAAGAAATTTGACCATAGACAATTTCTTTAAGTCTCTTCAACTTGCTAAAAAAGTCAAAGAAAAGAAAACTTCATTAGTTGGTACAATGAACAAGATCCACTGTGAAATCCTCGATGAAGTAAGGAAACCAAATGCTGAAATACATTCCACCACAATACTACACAATAGTGGTGACACAGACTGCACCTTGACTGTATACCAAGGAAAGAATAATAAAAATGTCATTCTTCTGAGTACGCTGCATACTGCAGTAGCAATAAGCAAGGAAGGAAAGAAAAAACCTGAAAGCATAACATTCTACAATGCAACAAAGTATGGGGTGGGTGTGGTTGATCAAATGATCTGTAAATATACTACACAGGTTGCATGTAGGAGATGGCGAATGCATGTCTTCTACAACATACTGGACATGGCGGCAATAAATGCATGGGTCATCCGTAACATAGTAACGAACAAGAAAATGAAAAGGAAGTAATTCATACGTCAACTGGCAATTGTACTCAACGGATTGAAAGAGCAAGAACATCAGGCAGAGGAAGAGAATATGGGACTGATATCACCTAAAAAATGGAGGAAGTGCCAATTCAGAATCTGCAAAGACAACAAGACCAGTGTAAAGACTACAAAGCCTTGCAGAAAATGTGCACGTTAAACAGAAATCACCTGCGCTAAATGTGTCTATCAGCTTCAGATGACTTTAATGAAAAGTAATACAGAGCTGTTTGTAAACCCAGGTGAGAGTAAAATGGACCAAATATACTGAATGTGTCTTGAAAATTGTATGAATAGTTAATAAGTTAAAATTTATAATTAAGGAACTTGTTAGCAGTAGTGACAATAAATTTGTATGATACATTGTTGTTCAAATAAATTAGTAATTATTGTTTATAATTTAAATAACTGTTGTGGTTACTAGAAATAATGTACGGATTAAGAAAAACACCAGAGTACTTGTTTAAGTCAAATAGGAAAATATTTTATGTGGTGTCAAAATTACCCCTTTCCACCTTTTTAGGAATGTCAGAAACTCTGCCATTCTAGTGTTAAAGTGTAACCCTTGTCTTCGTTTATAAGATTCTTTTAAAAAACAGTCCCAGTAGTGAGATGCAGGGGCATCCACTTGTGTCTTTTCATGCAAGCTTGTCAGCTTTGATATAGTGTCAGTTTTTACCTGGCTTCCTCTTGAAGAATCCTTGCAGTTAATTGGTGAAAAACTGAACAAGGAGACAACTAAGTTTTGTCGCAATGTGCCCAAGGCAAAGTTCTTTTCATTCAGTGGAAAAGTTTTTGAGCAAATTGATGAAGTGGGTATGGGGAGCCCACTGCCCCAATAGTCACCATTTTATTTATGGAGGATACTAAAAACACGGCACTGAGGATGGAATTTTTAAAACCTACTTGTTTTTGAAGGTATGTTGACAGTACATTCATGGTATGGCCACTTGGGAGGGACCTACATCTACATGATTACTCTGCAATTCACATTTAAGTGCTTGGCAGAGGGTTCATCGAACCACAATCATACTATCTCTACCATTCCACTCCCGAACAGCGCGCGGGAAAAATGAACACCTAAACCTTTCTGTTCGAGCTCTGATTTCTCTTATTTTATTTCGATGATCACTCCTACCTATGTAGGTTGGGCTCTACAAAATATTTTCGCATTCGGAAGAGAAAGTTGGTGACTGAAATTTTGTAAATAGATCTCGCCATGACGAAAAATGTCTTTGCTTTAATGACTTCCATCCCAACTCACGTATCATATCTGCCACACTCTCTCCCCTGTTACGTGATAATACAAAATGAGCTGCCCTTTTTTGCACCCTTTCGATGTCCTCCGTCAATCCCACCTGGTAAAGATCCCACACCGCGCAGCAATATTCTAACAGAGGACGAACGATTGTAGTGTAAGCTGTCTCTTTAGTGGACTTGTTGCATCTTCTAAGTGTCCTGCCAATGAAACGCAACCTTTGTCTCGCCTTCCCCACAATATTATCTATGTGGTCTTTCCAACTGAAGTTGTTCGTAATTTTAACACCCAGGTACTTAGTTGAATTGACAGCCTTGAGAATTGTACTGTTTATCGAGTAATCGAATTCCAATGGATTTCTTTTGGAGCTCATGTGGATCACCTCGCACTTTTTGTTATTTAGCATCAACTGCCACCTGCCACACCATACAGCAATCTTTTCTAAATCGCTTTTCTTAGATCATTTTAACTGCCTTCATTCCAGCATCAAGTTCATAATGGATGTTGAAATGGCTGGGAAGCTTCCATTTCTAAATGTCTTGCTTTACAGAAAGGATGATGGGATACATTGTTTATCAAAACCCCACCCTCATGGACCATTAATTGCGTGCATCGAGCTGTCATCCATCATTCCAATGCATGTGAGTCCTGTGGCCATTGGTAAGAAGATTATATGCCATTTCAGATGCAGAAAGCTTCACACAAGAGCTGGATCATCTCAGAGTTGTGTTTGAGGGGAATGGCTGTACAGACAAACAGACCCATCATGCTTTCCAGTTTGGACCTTCACGGGAACCATTAGAAGATACTTGTAAATCGGTGCCTGTCCTACCTTTTGTTGAAAGTGTATCTTCAAATATAAGAAGAATTTTAAAAGGATATGAGATCAAAACTGTTTTTCATCTGATTAGAGTCAAGATTAGAGCGCTCCTTGGCTCAGTGAAGAATGACTTGGGATTGAGGAAGTCTGGTGAGTACAAAATCTCCTGCTACAGTGAGAAAGCTTATATTGGTCAAACAATTCATACCATTCAGGACTGATGTGTTGAGCACCAGACCACACACATTTGTTTCAACTTGAGAAATCTGTGGTGGCAGAACACAGTCTTACCAAGGGACATAAAAAGTTGTGTGGAGAGATATAAGTAGTTGCCCCTATGTCTTGCTATTGGGGCTGTGATTTAAAAGAGCCAACTGATATTCGACCATTGGACAATCTTATTATATTTTCACTTGTGCTGGAGGGCAGTTATGATTATTTCTTGTGTACATGCTGTTGGCCTTCAATGATGTACAAAAGAACCGCTGCTTGCGGTCTGAATTCATTTCCAGTGAATTCATGCAACAATATTCACACCTGAAAATGGCACCCAGCTAGACCACAGAAGTATTGTGTCAAGATGTCCTCATGATCTGGCTGCAGACCTGAGAAGAATTTTATAATACAAATGCATTTCTTGTACTAACCTGAGGAATAAGTTTTAATTTCACTTGTGGACTTAATGTAATAGCTGCAATCTACATTTGCACAACACATTCAGGTGTGCACATGGCTGAAAAATACACACACATGCACTCATTCACATAACACACATCTACAAAGACTGGGACTGGCACTCAGTATATGGCCATGCCTTGGCCTCGAAATTTGGACTCCGACCTCACACTACTCATTGGATTTAAGAACAGCGGAAATCTAACAGACATTTTTACTTAAGTTTGTGTAACAGTCCCTGTTGAGATATTCATTTACAGAGTAGAAGGAGTTGTCTACCAAAAAGTCATTCAAACTCTGTTTAAACTGTGCTTTATCTGAAACCAAGTTCTTAATGGTTGCTGGCAATTTATTGAAAATGTGTGTTCTTGCATATTGGACCCCTTTTTGAAACAATGTAAGTGATTTTTGGTCTTTATGTAGATTGTTCTTGTTCCTAGTACTGATACTATGAGGGTAGCTCAATAACTAATGCCCCACATTTTTTTAAAAAGCCGTTAGTATACATAGACAAACGTCCTTGTTGGTGCTTCACATTTCATGTTCGTTCTGTGTGCCGGTGAAGTTTCAAACCATTCTGGTAGATGGCAGAGCCATGGTGACAATCTTCTGGTATTGTGATGCTGTCATTCTCATGGATGTGATGCTAAGAGGGTCAACCATCAATGCAGAGGCATTCTTGAAGACTCCGAATAAACTCAATAACCGTTTCCGACGTGTTTGATCACATATGAATGCAGCAGACATCTTGCTCCAACGTGATAATGGATCCCCATGTGCAAGCCTGAAAACCAGGGAACACATCGCCAAATTGGGTTGGACATCATTACCTCATCAATTCTACAGCCCAGTCCTGGCACCCTCAGTCTGGACTGCTTAAAGATTCTTTATGGGGAACACACTTTGAAGATTACAGGAGTGTCAGTCATGCAGTGAAAACATGGCTACACCTACAGGATAAGAGTTTTTACCAGCAGGGAATGCATGCTCTTCCACAACGTTGGCATACAGCTATAGAATGTAATGGAGACTGTGTAGAAAAATAGGACATGGACAAGACATGTTGATGTATATTGTCGCCAAATTCTGACTCTTAACAATAAAAAACTTCTGAGGAAAAAAAAAAAAGTGGCCCATTACCTACTGAAAGACTGTCATATGTATTGAGCTATTGGTCGGAAATAGAGAAATATTATTTGCAACAAATTTGATTAACGAATAAATATACTGAGAAACAGTGGTTAGAATACCCTGTTCCTCAAACAGCTTTCTATGTGATGTTCTTGAATTTGCACCACAACTGAGTCTTACTAACACTTCTACACTCTAAAAACCTTTGCTCAGTTTGATGAGTTACCCCAAAATATGATCCCATGTGACACAATAGAATAAAAATAAGAAGTTATTTTGTATGTCGTACCTTTGACATCACTCACATTACAAATGCAGACTTGTTTAGTCACTTCAGCAATTCTGTGGCATTTCCTTCCCAATTAAATTTGTTATTGAGTTTAATCCCAGAAATTTAACACTATCAATCTCTTCTATCTGCATGTCTTCATATGTTATACACATGCTGGAAGGAAATCTTTTACAGTGTGTAGCAGGTGTTTTCAAACTTTAATGACAGTGAACTAGCTTCAGACCATTTATTAATGTCAGTGAAAATATGAATAGCAGCCATTTCTAAATCTGTACTTGACTTGCTATTTATTGCAAAGTTTATGTCATCTGCAAACAAAACAAACTTTGTATCTGCCAATGTAACACTCTCTTTCTCCTCCCAAACAGGCCATGAAGGCCCAATGGTACCGACCAGCAGCCTTCTCATCCTCAGCCCATAGGCATCACTGGATGCAGTTTTGGAAAGGCATGTGGTCAACACACTGCTCTCCTGGCCATTTGTCAGTTTTCCAGACTGGAGTCGCTACTTCTCAACCAAGTAGCTCCTTAGTTTGCCTCACAAGGGCTGAGTGCACCCCACTTGCCAACAGCACTCGGCAGACTGGATGGTCGGATGGTCACCCAACCAAGTGCTAGCCCAGCCCGACAGTGCTTAACTTCGGTGATCTGGTGGGAACCAGTGCTACCACTGCGGCAAGACCATTGCCAATGTAACAGACAAGGGGTTTATAATGTACATCATAAAAATCAAGGGACTTTCCCTTGAGAAACACCACATGTAATTAATTCCCATTCAGATGAAGACTGACTGCTTACTCCACAGATATTTGTTTCCTGTTCGTTAGGTAACACTCTAACCATTTTGCAGCACTGTCAGTGACACAATATTCTAATTTAGTTAAGAAAATGCTGTGATTCACACAATGAAAGGCTTTTGACAAGTCACAGAAGATGCCAGTAGCCTCTAATTTGGTATCTAATGAATTAAGAACTTTCTCGCTGTACATGTAAATAGCCTTCTCTACAGGGTGGTCCATTGATCAGGACTGGGCCAAATATCTCACGAAATAAGCATCAAACAAAAAAACTACAAAGAACGAAACTTGGCTAACTTGAAGGGGGAAACCAGATGGCACTATGGTTGGTCCGCCAGATGGCAGTGCCCTAGGTCAAACAGATATCAACTGCGTTTTTTTTTTTTTTTTTAAATAGGAAGTCCCCATTTTTTTATTACATATTCATGTTGTACGTGAAGAAATATGAATGTTTTAGTTGGAACACTTTTTTCACTTTGTGACAGATCACGTTGTAATAGTCACAAACATGTGGCTCACAATTTTAGAGAACAGTTGGTAACAGTTAATTTTTAAATTAAAATACAGAATGTAGGTACATTTGAACATCTTATTTTGGTTGTTCCAATGTGATATATGTACCTTTGTGAATTTATCATTTCTGAGAATGCATGCTGTTACAGCAATAAATGCTCAAAATGATGTCTGTCAACCTCAATGCATTTGGCAATACGTGTAAAGACATTCCTCTGAACAGCGAGTAGTATGCCTTCAGTAATGTTCGCACATGCATTGACAATGCGCTGATGCATGTTGTCAGGCATTGTCAGTGCATCACGATAGCAAATATCCTTCAACTTTCCCCACAGAAAGAAATCCAGGGACATCAGATCCAGTGAACGTGTGGGCCATGCTATGGTGCTTCAATGACCAATCCACCTGTCATGAAATATGCTATTCAATAACGCTTCAACCCCACGCGAGCTATTTGCCAGACATCCATCATGTTGGAAGTACATCGCCATTCTGTCATCCAGTAAAACATCTTGTAGTAACATCAGTAGAACATTACGTAGGAAATCAGCATACATTGCACCATTTAGGTTGCCATCCATAAAACAGGGGCCAATTATCCTTCCTCCCATAATGCCACACCATTCATTAACCTGCCGAGGTCACTGATGTTCCACTTGTCGCATCCATTGTGTATTTTCCGTTGCCCAATGGTACATATTATGCCAGTTTACGTTACCACTGTTGGTGAATGACGCTTCGTCGCTAAATAGAACCCATGAAAAAAAATCTGTCATCATCCCATAATTTCTCTTGTGCCCAGTGGCACAACTGTACACGACGTTCAAAGTCATCGCCGTGCAATTCCTGGTGCATAGAAAATGGTACAGGTGCAATCGATGTTGATGTAGCATTCTCAACACCGACGTTTTTGAGATTCCTGATTCTCGCGCAGTTTGTCTGCTACTGATGTGTGGATTAGCCACTGCAGCAGCTGAAGCACCTACTTGGGCATCATCATTTGTTGAAGGTCGTGGTTGATGTTTCACATGTGGCTGAACGCTTCCTGTTTCCTTAAATAATGTAACTATCTGGCGAACGGTCCAGACTCTTGGATGATGTCATCCAGGATACGGAGCAGCATACATAGCACACGCCCGTTGGGCATTTTGATCACAATAGCCATACATCAACACGATATCGACCTTTTCCGCTATTGGTAAATGGTCCATTTTAACACAGGTAATGTATCACGAAGCAAATACCATCCGCACTGGTGGAATGTTACTTGATACCATGTACTTATACGTTTATGACTATTACAGCGCCATGTATCACAAAGCGAAAAAAGTGGTCCAACTAAAACATTTATATTTCTTTACGTACTACACAAATATGTAATAAAAAATGGGGGTTCCTATTTAGAAAAACGCAGTTGTTATCTATTTGACCTATGGCTGCACCATCTAGAGGGCCAACCATAGCGCCATCTGGTTTCCCTCTTTAAGCTAGACGAGTTTCATTCTTTGTAGTTTTTTTGTTTGATGCTTATTTTGTGAGATATTTGGCCTGGTCACTATCAGTGGACCACCCTGTATAATAAGAGCTCTTGTTGGTGCCATGAAGGATGTTCAATACCCCTTTGGTCCAGTCCTTCTGATCCTCTGATCCAGAGGCAACTAGGCATGACAAGCCACATATCAAAATGTTAGCAGAGCTTGTTTCCCTTTGGACGTGGGGGATTAATCTAAACCCAAGAATCATTCATGTCTTGATTGTTGGTAGTAATATCCTCCTAGCAAAGTTGTAATAGTGGTTTGTATTTTTCAGAATCTATTCTTGCTGTTAGTTTCTAGGCATACTTGGCAATACAATGGGGGCTCGAACAGTACTTGGAGTGCATTGCCTGCAGAAGGAGCAGCTACACTATGAACGTCATATTTGTGGGCAACCTGAGGTAGGAGGTGTCACATTACTGTCAGCGTGGCTATGTGGAGCAGAGGTATGTTCGGTACAGCTGACACGTGACCTGAATTGTCCAGGTAACTGCTACTGTTGGATACAGTTTTGCGTCATTTCTGATTTAGAGAAAAATATTGACTTTCTGAAGATAGCAATCCATCTCACATGCAGGTCGATCATGTTCAGGGTCAGATTTCTCATTGGTTTAGTTTTATCAAGGGTCTGAATTTGGTAGTCCATGATTCAAAAGAGATGATGAGTGTAAGTGAGTTGTGGTCCCAGTTAATGCAATTGCAGTTTAGATTATGTGCCTTAGAGTGGAGTAAGAAGCTAGGAGGGAGAGCAGAGCTAAGTCATCTGGTATTAAAAAACATCAGTAGTTCTCTGGTTGTTAGGGGTAGTGGTTCAGATAATATATTGTCACACTTTGCTAAGCTACCTTTTCCTCTCATGACTATTTTTAAGGGACTAGCTTCTGTTGCTATTAACACCTTGCAACAGCTAGTAAGATTTTTGCTTTACTGTGGATGTGGAAAGGCAAGTTAGTATGTTTGCAATACCTTAGGAAGTCATTTTGCGACTTCCATATCTGTTGTGTCGCGGTTTCTTGGCTGAGTTGGTGAGCCTCACTCTGAAGGAGTGGGAATGTTTTCAGGAGTTGTGCATGACAATTCTGAGAGAGTGTGTGTCAGCTGATGTCAAAGGTGATTTAACAAATCAATAATTCTTTTGACATATTTGCAATTTTTCCTTTAGGAATGGTCAGTTTCCTGAATGATTAAAGTACTTAGTATTAAAGCTGCTTTATAAAAAGGGACAAAGGGATAATGTAGAAATTTTAGTCCTGGTTCTATTCCATCAGTATTTGCTAAAGTTATTGAAAAGGCTGTGTATGTAAGGATAATTGATCATTTTATATCATACAATTTGCTATCAAATGTATGGTTCGGCTTTAGAAGTTGTTTAACGAGTGAAAATGCTGTATTTTCTTTTCTCTCCGAGGTACTGGATGGGATAAACAAAAGGTTTCGAAAGCTAGGCATATTTTTTCATTTAACTAAAGTGTTTGATTGTGTTGATCACAAAATATTGCTCCAGAAGTTGAACCATTGCGGAATATGGGGAGTAGCTCACAATTGGTTCACCTCTTACTTTAGCAACAGGCAGCAAAAGATCATTATTCATGGTGTTGAGAATGGCTGTGATGTGGGGTCTGAGAGGGTTATGGTCAAGTGGGGGGGAAGGGGGGGGGCTGCTCCAGGGATCAGTGTTGGGGCCACTCCTGTTCCTTATTTATGTAAATGATATGCCCTCTAGTATTACAGGTAACCCTAAAATATTTCTGTTTGCTGATGACACTAGCTTGGTAGTAAAGGGTGTTTTGTGCAACATTAGCTTCGTTTCAAATAGTGCAGTTCGTGACATAAGTTCATGGCTCATAGAAAATAAACTAACTCTATGTCACAGTAAGACTCAGTGTTTACAATTTCTAACACACAATTCAACAAAACCTGACGTTTTAATTTCACAGAATGGGCGTATGATTAGAGAAACTGAACAGTTCAGATTTCTAGGTGTTCAGATAGATAGTAAATTGCCATGGACAACCCACGTTCAGGATCTTGTTCAAAGAGTTAATGCTGCCATTTTTACTGTTTGAATGGTATCTGAAGTGAGTGATCATTCAGAACAAAAAATAGTCTACTTTGTTTATTTTCATTTGCTTATGTCATATGGTATTATATTGTGGGGTAACTCTTCTCATTCTAAAAGGATATTTTTGGCTCAGAAACAAGCGGTTCTGTAATAAGTGGTGTAAGTTCACAAACCTCTTGTCGACCCCTGTTCACTAGTCTGGGTATTTTGACATTGGCGTCTCTGACACACACACACACACACACACACACACACACACACACACACACACACACACCCTTTACTGTCACTTCTTGTTAACAGTATTAGCTTATTCCCAAGAATAAGCTACTTTCACTCAGTTAATACCCAGCAGAAATCAAGCCAGCCATTTGGATCGGAATTCTTTAACTCTTGTGCAGAAATATGTGCAGAGTTCTGCTGCATCCATTTTCAATACACTACCACTAAAAGTCAAAAGTCTTAGCAGTAATCCACGCACATTCAAATCGAAACTGAAGTGTTTCCTCATGGGTCACTCCTATTCTGTCAAGGAGTTCCTTGGAATATTAAGCTGATTCTTGTTGTATTGTTGACTGCATTTACTTAAACGTATGGCTTGACATTTTTTGGTTCATACACATTTTATTTTTTCCTGTTATTACTTTTATGTTGTAATTTCATGTATTGACACATTCCATGACCTTGGAGATTTGCTCCTCAATTTGGTCCTATGGAACTTGATGTGTAAATAAAATAAAATAAGAAACACAAACTGTGACTTGGATAGTGTATTATTTGCAGTCTGATGGTTAAGAAGATGCTCGAATACAACATTTTCAAATATTTCTGAAAAAGCCAACAAACCGTAAATTGGTCAATAGTTTTATGATATCTCTTCATCCCCTTTCTTGTAACCAGGCTTAACTTCAGCATATTTTAACCAGTCTGGAAATGTTCCAATGTAAGAGATTGATTACACAAATAACTTAAGTAGAACTCAACTCACATGAACACTCTTTGATTAACTTCTTTATTATATTATGATAACCACTTGACTACTTTGATTTTAAGGATTTTATGATGGATGCTACTTCTTTGGGAGAAGTGAATGTCATTTCCATTTTGCTTAAGTTATTTGTAGAGACTGATCTCAGGTATTCCATTGCACTGGTAACTGAACCTGATAAGTCCAAGCTGTCAGTAACAGAAACAAAGTACTTGGTTAAGAGGTTTGCAACACTACATGCACTTATTACCAATGTTTCATTTATTTTTAGAACTATCTGTTCCTCTTCCTTCCTGACCCCACCTGCCTCTGTCATCAAAGTATCCCATATAGTTTCTGTTTTGTTGCCTGATGTTGTCATGTTGTCATCTCTTTCTCATAATAAAGCTGCTTAGAATTCTGGATTACTTGCTTCAATATTTTGCAGTATTATTTGTAAAGCATTATAATGCTAACATCAGAGCTGTTCATAGATAGTAAATGCAATTTCCTTTTTGTCCCACATGATACCTTTATTACTTTTGTAATCCATGTTTTTTTTTTTCTTCCAAACTTTTGTTTGACTAGAGATACCTGTAGTGGGAAACAATTTTCAAATGAGGAAGTAACTTTATTAATTAATGTTTTGTATTGTCCATTTTGTATTGTAAACATCTATCCAGTTCAAGTCTTTGAGCAGTCTCCTGAAATTCTCAATTTTTGACTGATTTATCACCCTTCTATACTCACATTTAAATATTCTACATGCTGACAAGTTAAAACATACCAAAACTTCTTTTTTGAATTGACTCTTCTTTAACACTAGTTTGTTCAGGTAGACAAGCTCTGCAACTCAATACTGTGATGCTACTGCTTGGCTGACATGTTTTTTTGTCTTGCTGCAGAGAGAATTGATGATTCCTATGTTTCACTCCCTTCCGCACCTCCATTAGCCTGCATGATAATTCCTTTCCATATTTGTGCTGACTTGAGAGGTCGATCGGGCATAGTTGAAGGGTGAATGCATCCTCCTTCCATATGCAATTTCAGATGGAAGTGTGCATTGTAAGCAATTATGAATTACGGGAGACACACATCCCAGTTTCCATGCTTGCTACTTAGTGATGGCTAACCATTTTAACGACTGCCCTGTGAACACACTTGATGCATCCATTTCCTTCAATGTGTGCTGGTGTAATTCTTAATTCTGTTATTTGCAATGGTCTGTTTAAGCAGTTCACTCGTGAAATTCATTCCTTGATAACTGATTATGGTTAATGGTGATCGAAACTTTAGAATCCACTCTTCCAAGCCAAAAAATTGGTGGCGAAGCCTGAAAGGTACTATGCAACATAGTCAAGTTCATGAACACTGCAAAGAGAGATTTGCTAAAAGATTTGACAACAACAAGCCAGTGTATGTTCCAAAAGAGACCAGCAAAGTCAATAAGCATTCACTACCACAGCGACTTCGGCTCAGCTGAAAACATCAGAGGCAGGGTCAATAGATCTTCAGCACAAGTGCGACACTGTGACATCATCTGTTCAGTGTGGATGTCGATGGCCGGCCAACTACAGTGCCAATGCGCTAACTGTTTTGTGCATACAACTCCCCAGTGTCTGTGTTGGAGCAATCACAAAACATCTTTTTGCAACACTTTAGGAATAAGCACATGTGACTGTCCACAGTAATTTTGCAATAAGATCACACCATGCTGGACAGAGAGGCTATGTTGACGAGCAAAATATGGGCACTCAAAGGAATCCTTAATGTTTTTCATTGGACATGGGCATGCAGTACAGATGTAGTGCACAAAGGTTGAAGTTGGAGGAGGAGGAGGATATTAGCATTTAACAGCCCTTTGACAACAAGGTTCAAGTCAGGTCCTGCTACTGTGGCCTGAGCAATTTTGCTATAGTGCAGTAGAAAAGTCTGTAAAAGTTCAGTGTCGTGTGCATCAATCTGGCAACAAGATGTTTCAGTAGCATCAAACTGAGAATCAGGACCAACAGGAAGGTGAGGAAGGTCGTCAGCATTTGCATGCTTTGATGTTCAAAAATGGCTCTGAGCACTATCTGACTTAACTTCTGAGGTCATCAGTCACCTAGAACTTAGAACTAATTAAACCTAACTAACCTAAGGACATCACACGCAGCCATGCCCGAGGCAGGATTCGAACCTGTGACCATGGCGGTCGCTCGGCTCCAGACTACAGCGCTTAGAACCGCACGGCCACTCTGGCCGGCTGCTTTGATGTGGGCATGCACAATGTTTCATACTGGTACTGTGACAATAACAAAGCCTAAATTTGCAGCTTCTGAGCCATGCATGGCGGAACAGGTTTGGACGGATGAAACAAAGACTGAAATGGCTTACAGTTCGACACTAGGTAAAACTTCTGACCAACAGATAATGGCGAAACTTTCTCACACTATAGATACAAGGATGGTTTGAAAAGTTCTTGGAATGGAAAAGAAAAAAGGACTCATATCACTGAAACTTTTGTTATTTTTCAATGTAGTCTCCTTGTATATTAATGCACTTGGTCTAATGGTATTCCAATGCCTTGATCTCATCTCAACAATGAGTTTCCTCCAGCCCTGCAAAATAGTTGTCAACTCTGGCTATCAGTTCTTTGTTTGAAGTGAATCTTCATCCACCAAGAAAAACTTTCGGTTTTGGAAAGAGATGGAAGTCTGACAGAGCCATGTCAGGTGAATAAGGTGGGTGTGGCAACAGTTCATACCGTAGTTCATGTAATTTTCCCACGATGGCACATGTGTGCTGGTGCACATTGTCTTGATGGAAGGTGACTTTCTTCCTTGCTATACCTGGCCTTTTTTTCGTGTATCTTTTGTTGCAATATGTCCAGGAGGCTAGCATAGTATTCTCCAGTAATTGTTTGCCCAGTGGGGAGATAATCTACCAACAGAATCCCCTTCGCATCCCAGAACACTGATGCCATGACCTTTCCTGCCGAAGGAATTGTATTTGCTTTCTTTGGTGGCAGAGAATTGCCATGTTTCCACTGCTTTGACTGTTGTTTTGTGTCTAGGGTATAGTAGTGCACCCATGTTTCATCTGTGGTCACAAACCAGCACAAAAAATCTTATTTGTTTCTCCTAAAATGGGCAAAACGTGTCCATTCTCATGCGTTTTTGATCCAGTGTCAAGGATAGCGGCACCCATCTTGTAGATAATTTTTTTCATTACTAATTATTCAGTTAAAATGTGATATACCCTTTCAGATGACATCTGGAAAGCGTGAGCAATTTCACGCACTTGCAATTGGTGATCCTCCATGACCACGTGGGTTTTCTGACTGTAGCCACTGACCGCACACAGCAAACTCCAACCAATTATGATCAGGCACTTTTATTAAGTTCATGTAGTTATACAAAACACAAGAAAAACACTACAGAAATTCACAGCATGCACATTGCAACCGAAGTCCACAAGACCGAACCAAAGAACAACGAGTCCCCAAAGACCGTTTACTCTGCACTTCGTAGGTGGCAGTTACGCAAGGTCGATGGTCGCCACAGAGAACCCCCCCCCCCCCCCCCCTGTGTAGTGGTGTTGTGGGATGCTCGCTGGTTGATAGAGGCATGTGTGAAGAGTCCGTGCTGTCTGTGCAGGGTGGACTAGCGCTGGTATAGTCCACCATCCATTGGGGGGGGGGGGGGGGGGGGGACTGCTCAACCTGCACGCGTGAACTGGACTGGCACGGAAGATATTGGTGTTGCAGTACAGGTGGAGAGGGGGATGCGAATCTTGAGCATCCTATCAGTGTTGAACATTGCAGCTATGCCAGCCGTATCCACCTCATTTGGGATTGGGACTGTGCGCAGGATGGTGATATGTGACATGGGGGTTGACTCGCATGATGTGTCCCCTATGCGGAGGATGAAGATGGATCCCTCGTTGAGCTGCAAGGAAAGCTTGTCACGTGGGCATTCATAGGCATTGACTGAGATGCAGAGTTAGTTGACAGTGGACGTAGGGGGCCATAGTGGAGGCGGTGTGGAAAAATAACGTAGTTCAGGAGAAACACTGGAACACACTGTTGGGCATTGCCTGCTGACACTTGTGACAGGGTGATATCACATGCAACATGTGCTTGGGCCTGATGTATTCCTAACGTAACCCAGGGAAGGGTGTCAGACAACTCACCACCATGGCACATGAGGGCCGCTTTCAGAGTCCTGTGTCACTGCTCGACCAGTCTGTTGCTCTGTGGGTGGTAAGCCGTAGTGTGGAATCTTTCCACCCCACAGAGTACACAAAGTTTGTTAAACAGCAGGGATGGAAACTGCCTTTCCTGGTCGGTGGTGATGGATGTAAGGCAGCCGGATCGAGCTATCCAGGAGGATATGAATGTGTGTGCTACGGAATCCGCTGTGATGTCCTGCAGGGGTATTGCCTCCACCAAACGTGTAATGCGGTCATTGACAGACACAGGTAACAGTCCTACAAGGTCCAGATGCACATGTCGGAAGTGGACTTTTCGGATGTTGAATTTACCTAGACAGGGTTGTGTGTGCCTGCTGACTTTGCTGCGCTGGCACTGTAAACAAGCACGAGCACAGGTACGACAATCTCTCTTCACATCAGCCACACAAAGTGTTCTGTAACAAGGCACGTAGTAACCTTAGCACCAGGATGTGAAAGGTTATGTAATGTAGTGATGAATACCTGGTGATGCAGCACAGGGGGAACAATTGACCGGGCGGTGCTTATGGACGTATCGCACCACATTGGCCCGACCAAGCCCGGTAGGTTGCGGGATCGATCTGGAGGGAAGTATCTGTGTCCTGTCAGAGGTTGTGCAATTCGGTATCATTGTCCTGTAAGTGGGCCAATTCATCAGAATTAATGGGGTACGAAACTGCAATGATACGTGATAAGTAGTTGGCCACCACATTTTCTGAACCTCAGATGTAACGGATGTCTTTTATGTATTGGCAAATTAAGTCCATCTGCCGAAACCTACATTGGGGAAGGTCAACAGTGGGGTTATACATAGCCTCCATGAGGGAGCGATGGTCTGTGAAAATTGTTATGTTCCTTCCTTCGATGTCTGTGAAGAAATATTTTACAGCTTCATAAACTGTGAGCAATTCTCTGTCAAATGCTGATCATTTACATTGAGCTGTAGATAGTTTTTTGGAAAAGAAACGGAGTGGTTGTGTCATGTCACTGAAGTGCTGTTGGAGGACTGCTCCAATTGCAAAATCATTTGCATCTGCTGTAATAGAGATACAGCCATCTGGGAAAGGGTGGGCGAGAGTGACACCACATTCTAATGCTGACTTGAGGTCTTCAAAAGCTCTCACCACGTTGTCAGACCACTGTACTCGGTGACTGCCTGAGGTTTGTTTCCCGGCCAATGCGTCAGTCAAAGGGGCTTGAATTGCTGCCACCACCAGCAGGTTACAACTGTAGAAATTGATAGTTCCTAAAAACCGGCATAATTCATGAAACAACACTGGGAGAGGTAGATCGCGAATGCAGTCGACCCGCTCCTGAGGGGCCGTATAGCTTCCGAAGTGACGGTGTACCCCAGTTGTAACTTGTCATTATTGATCTCGACTCCATGTTGTGTCAATAAGTCCTGTATTGTGGCCAGGTGGAGTTCATGTTCTCTGTCAGAGGAGGAAAAAATGAGTATGTCATCAAGGTATGCGTAACAATATGTGCAGTTAAATAGAAGTGAGTCTATAAAACGTTGCCAAGTTTAGTCTGTGTTTTTGAGACCATAAGGCTTGTAACAAAATTTGTAGAGGCTGAAAGGTATGATCAACGCTGTCTTTGGTATGTCACTCTGTTCCATGGGTATCTGTAAATAGGCCTTGCAGCAGTCCAAAACACTGAAGATGAGTGCTCCGCTAAGTGCTTTAGTGAAGTCGTGCATATGAGGTATCGGATAATTGTCTAATATGGTCCATGCATTGAGGCGGTGATAGTCGCTGCAGAGTTGCACTGTGCCGTCCTTTTTGGGAACTAAGTGTATGGGCGAAGACCAGTTACTGTCTGACACATGAACAATACCTGCCCGCAGAATTTTCTCTACTGCAGGCCTTAGCGAGGCGTAGTTTGTGTGGCGGCAGTCGGCATGCTTTATGACACACTAGTGGCCCGTATGCTGTGACAATTTTGTGTGTCGTGCCTCGGCGAGAGCTTGCGTAGCCGACAATATGGCATGGTTCAGTTCGGCGTTGTGAGCTTGGAGATCGTCGACTGCAGAGCGCTCGGACTGCAGCTGGGCAAAGGAGGTTGCAGCTTGGCTGTCCGTCAGTGAAGAACACTCGATAAGAGCCATGTCGAAATCATCATGAAGCTGAGGGGGAAGGGGGGGGGGGGGAGGGGCGAGGAGGTGACTGAACACACAATGTGAGTGGATGAGGCATGATGCAATAATGCAGTGGACTAGAGGTCTGGAGAAAGTCCGAAATGGAAAAGGAAGTCAATGCCTAAAATTGGATCTTCTACATCACCCGCATAGAAGGACCAAGTGTACTGTTTGCCAGGTATGAGTTCAATAGGTAACTCGGCCAAACCGTCGACACAAAGTGGCAATTTATTTGCTGCTCGAAGGATCAGTTTGGCTGATGTCATGACTTTTACGGTAAATGTGGTAGGTATGACACTATCATCTGCTCCAGTATCATCAAGAAAATACCAGTGTGAACCTAAATCTCGAGCAGAGGCGCAAAATCGCAATTGTGTGCCAAGTGATAGGGCAGAACCATGGCAGGTGTGTCACGTGAGGTGTTTGTGGGGCGGCAGGATGGGTAGGCATATACATGGTCCGGTGTGGTTGATGCAAGTGTCCCTTCGACCAGCACAGAGGGGGACACATTAAACGGCATACCGCTCTGAGGAGGGAGCGGCCATGTGTCTGGACCCCGAAACTGGACAGCCGCGTGGTCCATGTTGGACGGTAGAAACTCGGGCGAGGGGTTTCTGGGATCTTGAGCTGGAGGAGCATTCTGTTGAGCGTAGAATGCTGTAGAAGGTGTCTCCGCCAATGTGTACAGCACCCGGTGTGGTGTGCCGGTGGAGGTTAGGGTCATCTTGCCGGTCGAAGCAAACACCGGAGATACAAAAATTCCCGATGTATTAGTAGCACATGGGGTAAAGCGTTGCGCTACACACTCAAATGTTCATTCTGCCATCATGGCGTCCTGCACTGCCGGAAAAACTGGAGATTGTGTCATTGTCTATTGGTGTGAAACTGGTGGTACACAGCAAGTGAATGCAACGTATTTTCGCGAATCAGGATCAGCAACGTGGGTTTTCTGGCTGTAGCGTCTGACTGTGCATGGCAAACTCCAACCAGCTACAATCAGGCACTTTTATTAAGTTCTTGTAATTACACAAAAACAAAAAAACACTACAGAAATTCACAGTACGCACATTGCAACCTAAGTCCACAAGACCAAACGAAAGAACACTGAGTCCCCAAAGACCATTTACTCTGCCCTTCGTAGGTGGCACTTACTCGCAGTCGATGGTCGCCACAACCACTTTGTGCACTTTTGCAATGATTTCTGGGGTAATGACACTCTTTGGCCAACCACTGCATGAATCATCGTCTAAGATTTTCCGCCCAAATTTAGATTCGTTTGTGTATTCTGGAAACTGGGATGAATGTCCTTTGCTTTCATACTTTTCTTTATGAAGTACTTAACCACTGCTTAAATCTTGATTTTTTTTTCCATCTTTTCAAATCACTACTTAGGAACAATAACAGAGCCACATCACCACCACAGCTCTCTTCCAAGAGCACTGATGTGGCATGTGTTTACAGACAACAGTCCAATGAATATCACGTGAACAGCTCATTGCGCTAACGCTGTTCTCTCGTGGTGATTCTGAGAACTTTTCAAACCACCCTTGTAACAGCAAGTGCTTCCTTCTCCTTTTACAGTGAGTCTTGGTCAAAAACTTGGAAGTGAAAACAATCAGCTCTGACACCTCCAAGTAATTTAAACAGAATTGAACTTTTGTAGTAAGCTGTTCCAAGTAGCATTGGAATATGTCAGGTGTGGAATTGCTGCCAAAACCTAAGTGCAAACATTTGAACAACCCCAAATATGTGTTGAAAACAGACACTTTCTGAGACTCCTCATCGAGCATAATTTGCAAATACACATTGTGTAAGTCAATTTTTGAAAAATAGTGGCCTGCATCAAGTCTGTCCATTAATTTCTCAGGGCAAGGCAACAGATCAGTACCAATTATTATTTTTGGATTCACAGTGGATTTAAAGTCAATAGAAAGACAAAATCTTCCAGAAGGCATTGATAAGATTACTAAGGTAGAAGCCCATTGACTAGCCTGGATAGGAGCAATAACACCATTGTCTTTCCATTTTTTAGTTTCACTTGCAACTCTGTCTCTAAGTGCACGAGGATGGGACAGCCCGAAAAAACTCAAGTTGTGCATTGTCCTTCTTTTTAACGTGTGCCACAAAATTATTTGCTCTTCCAGGTCCTTCAGAAAATAAATCTGGAAACTCCATAAGCAATTGAATAACACTGCCTTTTGGGTTGAAAGAAACAGAAAGTATGTTGTCCTGAATATGAAGACCAAACAAATCAAATTAATCTAACCCAAATATATTTTCACAGTCTCAAAAACACAAAATTGTAAATGTCACTGTTCTAGTGTGAGAATGGAAGGTGGCAGGCAAACTATGTGTACCAAGCACTGGAATGTCCTGACCATTATACACAGTAAATTTCATGCAAGATTTTGCCAATTGTGGCAAGATCAACTATCCATAAGCAGCACGATTAAGCAAAGCAACAGAAGTACCACTGTCTGACTGAAGTTGCACAAAGTGTCCGGCAATGACTATGGTCACAAACAGTTTGTTTGACTGTTGCTGCACAGCACTTGGGTTGGGTGATGGCACATTCAGAAGTTGGTCATTACTAGTACTGGTAAGTGATTTAGAAAAAACTACCTTCACTGAATGAGCAGGTGCTCCATGCTTATGAGAGCGAACATGGATAGAGTTCTTTTTCTGTTGCAAACACAGAGACTGTACATGACCTGGCTTTCCACAAGTAAAGCGAGTCACATTCGGTGAAGAGCAATCGTGTCTTTTATGTGTGGAAAAGCAGCAAGGACATGATTTCACAGCAGACACACATGTTGACAGTTGTTTAATCTGCCCACAGTGTGGTGACATGTTTACTGATGGTGGTTGGTCGCAAGGCCGTAACTGTTTGTCACTTAGTGTTTCACTGCAAATGGTACCTACCTCAAAGTTCTTCACAACCCTATCACATGAGTCCTGACGTTCAATAATTTGTAACACGTGTTTCAAAGTAGGTTCAGAATGTTTGAGAATTTGTTCATGAATCCTGCTGTCCGGCACACAGTACATAATTGCATCACAAATCATTGTGTCACTGTAGAACTGTCCACAGCTACATTGAAAGCAACACTGCCATGTCAGACCCTGAAATTCAGTGACTGACTGACATTGTGTATGTTCTGGCTTTTTTCACAATTGAAAGAACTTGTAATGAGCTGCAGCAACCTGAACCTGATCCTCTTAATATTTAGTGTGGGCAGAAATTAAATCTTCAAAAACTAGCAACTCCGGTCTACTAGTTATGAATAGTCTCTGAGCAAGGCGGTAAACTCGTGTGCTGGCTGTTAACATGAAATAAGAATACACTTGATGTGTAGCACAATGAGCATTGAACTGAGCATACAACTTGTTCCATTCCTCTTGTTGTTCATTGTAAGCATGGAATGGTGAAATGCAAGGAGGCGGTGCCACAGATGTCACTGGCTGTTGGGGCAGAGTTGCAGCAGTGGCTTGTGCATTAATGAGTTGCTGGACTGCTGTCATCAGCTGTGACATTTGGTAGCTCTGAAACTGAGTAAACTTCATTACATCAAAGCCAGCAGCAACTGGACACAAAGGTGCAGGTGATGTGGGAGGTAGGTAGGAGGCCATTTTAATGAGAAAAGTGCCACAACAAAGTAATTAAAAGCAATTCAAATACACAAATAGCAGAAACATTGTGGGTAGTCAGCAAGAAAGAACACAATTTGTAGCAATGCTCCCCTGAAAGAAAAGAGAGAAATATTCGTATTCAGTGACACACTGTGACAGAGCAGCAAAGAGCAAAGGCAGTGTCAGCTGCTGTGAGAGTCAGCACCAACACAAACAAGGAAGAAGAGAAATTGCAATGGCCAGTAGCAGGAATCCAAAATAATCTGTACATTTAACTTTCAAATTAATAGAACTGTTTATTTCTAAAAAGGAAAGAAACATAACTTATTGTTATGAGGTGGCTTCTGTGTTCCTACATGGAAATGCTGTTACACGCTTTGATACTTGCAGAACACAGGCTACGTATTATCTCCCTCTTTCTCAGTACTGATGTTCTCAAAGTCCGTGACTGAACTGCGGCCCGACCAGCACTGGATGGCATATTAAGTCAGTGCTGAAAGGGAGATCTAACCACTGTCTTTCTGGAGGTGTGGCGTTGCCCTTTCTTTTCTTTGGTGGCATGGGTCAGTACATTCTTGATGTCATTTTCCAGCGTTGCACTGGTCGGTGCGCGCTCGATGTGTTAGGACTGCACAATAATAATGTGTATGCCACACTGACCAGTCATAATCATGTCTGATGTTCTAGCAGCAGAGTATACAGATTTATCAAGACTCCATTGTGAGCCAAAAAAGACATATATTCTTCATCGAAACCATGTAAGCTCTGCTGTATGCACGTGGTCAATGACTCACCACTGCTTTGTATGTATGTGTGTGTGGGAGAGTGGGGAGGGGCTTTGGTGCTTCTGGCAGGCATATACTGACACTTTAGTAGTCAGCATTCCAAGACAGCACCATCTCACGCATCTACTCATATGAGATAGCTGCATGAAAGCCTCTCACCCTCCAACACTTAAAAGGAATGTCTCATGTTGTCCTACATTAAAATTATATACGTTGTTAGTGATGATATCAGGCCAAGGGGATGGAAGATGTTTCGTATTACCCTGAAAATTTGCTAAAAGCACAATACTAACTTTACCGAGGTCTAAGTCAAATTTCAATAAAATGTTAAATAAAATTTTACTTAGCATTTCCCAAAATTATTACTTTACTAGTGTTAACTCCTGTCAGAATATTCATGATACTTTTCACTTATTGCAATTTATTAAGTAGCAAAACATTTTCCTCTAGCTAATCATTATTTGGAATCATCAGCATCAAAATTATAAACAACAAATTTGCACATCATGAGAAACAAAATACACAACAATGTACAGTCAGTAGTTTCTCAGTGTATTAATATTTCAATAATTTTTTTCCTCAGAAATGTCATAAATTACGTAAATAATACTAAATGTTTCTCAGTGAATCTAAATGTTTCGCCACAGCAAAAACCATATTTGTCCGTACACAACTAATATTATACCATTATTCAGCCTATTATTGCCATCAAATTCTTTCTTTACCAATCTAGTTAAGTAGAGGAGTATATTCCCATTAGTTAAACTACTACAAAGTCAGGTTCCATAACCATCACTACTTTGCATAATATTTCTCATGGATCAGCAATACAACTTCCTCATCACCTGTTGTTATTGTTGGGTCTTCAGTCCGGAGACTGGTTTGATGCAGCTCTCATTACCTATACCAGCTCTCATTACCTATACCTCATATATTCCATTGTACTTCATTATGTTGTTGCTTCATTGCTACCTCATTACTTCATTAAATTAAAAGAAACCTGCATTGCTTAATGTACAAGAGATTACTTTAAAGAATTACACTCCATAGTAACCAAACATAATACTGTAGGCAAATCTCCGCTGTCCATAACACAACAGGCAGAATATCAGTTACTGAATTCAATATTATGAAAAGGAAAGTTGCCATTCATGACGTAGTGAAGACGCTGAGCCACAGAGAAGCACAATGAAAAGACTGTCACACTATAAGCTTTTGGCCAACAAGGCCTTTGTCGAAAATAGACCCCCCCCCCCCTTCCCCCCCCCCCCCCCCACACACACACACAGAAGACTGCAACTTCTGGCAGCAGAAGGGTGTGATGGGAGTGGCATCTGGGTGGGGCTAAGGAGGAGGCTGGGGCAGGGAGGGGGAGGGTTAGCAGAGAAGGGGTGGTGGACAGTGAAGTGCTGGGCAACACCCAAGGTTGAGGTGGAGAGAGGGTAGGGCAGCATCTAGGTGCAGTTGGGAGGTTAGACGGAAGGGGACGGGGGGAGTTGTGGAAAAGGAGAGAAGTAAAAAGACTGGTGGAATGAGGGATGTGTAGTGCTGGAATGGGAACAGGGAAGGGGTTGGATGGGTGAGAAGAATGATTAATGAAGGTTGAGACCAGGAAGATTACAGGAACATAGGATATATTGCAGGGGGAGTTCCCACCTGTGCAACTCAGAAAAACTGCTATTGGTGGGAAGGATCCATATGGCGGCATAGGCTGTGAAGCAGTCATTGAAGTGAAGGATGTCATGAGGGGCAGCATGCTCAGCAACAGGGTGGTCCACTTGTTTCTTGGCCTCAGTTTGTCGGTGGCCATTCATGCAGACAGACATCTTGTTGGTTGTCATGCCCACATTGACTGTAGCACAGTGGTTGCAGCTTATCTTGTAGATGCAGGTAGCCCTGCCTTTGATGGGATAGGTGATGTTTGTGACTGGACTGGAGTAGATGGTGGTGGGAGGATGTATGGGCAGGTCTTGGATCTAGGTCTATAAAAGGGATATGAGCCATGAGGTAAGGGGTTGGTAGCAGAGGCTGTGTAGGGATGGGCGAGTATATTGTGTAGGTTCAATATACAGCGGAATACCACTGTGAAAGGGTGGGAAGGGTGGTGCTCAGGACATTTCTGATTTCAAGGCATGACGAGAGGTCGTCAAAACCCTGGCGGATAATGTAATTAAGAATCACAGTCCACCATCCAAAAACTGATCCTAACCTTATGACCCTACCCACTGACAAAGGTTCCACAACTGTTGTTTTGAACTGCAAGGATTACCTGGCAAAAGGACTCCACCAGCTGTCAGATACATCCACCTACAAATCTTGCCACAGTAACCCCATTCCAGAAATCCAATAGGATCTCCAGTCTCACCTCAAATCCTTCGACGCATCCCAAAACCTCTCTCTGGAGTTCATATCTCTGCTTACCCCTACCACTCCCTGCACTCCTACATTATATGTATGTGCTTTGTGAAGTCCATAAACCCAACCATCCAGAATGCCCCATGGTGGCCAGTTACTGTTGCCCCACTGAGAGTCTGTACTCTCTTAAACCAACTCCTTCCACCTATTACCCAGAACATAACCCCCTATATGAAAGATATCGACCATTTCCTCCACTGCCTCTCCACAGTTCCTATCCCTTTACCACACAGTGCCCTGCTCATCACAACTGATGCCACCTCCCTTTACACTAACATCCCTAATGCCCATGGCCTTACTGCTGGTGAACACTACCTTTCACAACACCCAATGGATTCTAAATCAACAACCTCCTTCTTACCCGCCATGACCAACTATATCCTCACCCACATTCACCCACAATTACTTTCCTTTAAAGGCATTACCTACAGACAAATCCGAGGCATGGCTGTGGGCACCCACATGGCATCATCCTATGCCAGCCTATTCATGAGCCTTCTAAAGGAATCCTTCCAAAACACCCAGAATCCTAAACCACTCACCTGGTTCAGATTCATTGATGACATCTTTGCGATCTGGATCAAGGATGAGGACACCCTATCCACATTCCATCAGAACCTCAACAGCTTCTTCCCCATTTTCTTCAACTGGTCGTACTCAACCCAACAAACCACCTTCCTAGATGTTGACCTCCACCTCAAAGATGGCTACAGCCGGCCGCGGTGGCCGTGCGGTTCTGGCGCTGCAGTCCGGAACCGCGGGACTGCTACGGTCACAGGTTCGAATCCTGCCTCGGACATGGGTGTGTGTGATGTCCTTAGGTTAGTTAGGTTTAAGTAGTTCTAAGTTCTAGGGGACTTATGACCTAAGATGTTGAGTCCCATAGTGCTCAGAGCCATTTGAACCATTTGAAAGATGGCTACATCAATATCTATGTTAATATCAAACCTACTAACCACCAGCAACACCTCCACTTTGAAAGCTGCCACCCATTCCATACCAAGAAATACCTTTCGTACAGCCTAGCCACCTGTGATCATCGCATCGCTAGTGACGAGCGGTCCCTCTCAAAATGTACCGAGGGTTTCACTTAGGCCTTCACAGGCCGTAATTATCCTCCCAAGGTTGTCCAAAAGCAAATCTACCATGCCTCATCCTTCCAGTCCCACACAACCTCCCAAAGTCTCACCGTCCGTTCACAGAGGAGCATTCCCCTCATAACTCAATACCACCCAGAACTGGAGCATTTGAATTACATTCTCTGCCAGTGTTTCGAATACCTCTCATCATGCCTTGAAATGAGAAATGTCCGAAGCACTACCCTTCCCACCCTCCCACAATGGTATTCCACCGTCCATCGAACCTACATAATATACTCATCCATCCATACAGAACCCCTACTCCCAACCCCTTACCTCATGGCTCATTGCCCTTCTATAGACCTAGGTGCAAGACCTGTCCCATACATCCTCCCACCACCACCTACTCCAGTCCAATCACAAACATCACCTATCCCATCAAAGGCAGGGCTACCTGTGAAACCAGTCATGTAATCTACAAGATAAGCTGCAACCACTGCCCTGCATTCAACGTGGGCGTGACAACCAACAAGATGTCTGTCTGCATGAATGGCCACCGACAAACTGCGGCCAAGAAACAAGTGGACCACCCTGTTGCTGAGCATGCTGCCCATCATGACATCCTTCATTTCAATGACTGCTTCACAGCCTATGCCGCCATATGGATCCTTCCCATCAACAGCAGCTTTTCTGAATTGTGCAGGTGGGAACTCTCCCTGCAATATATCCTACGTTCCTGTAACCCTCCTGGCCTCAACTTTCATTAGTCATTTTTCTCACCCATGCAACCCATTCGCTGTTCCCATTCCAGCACTACACAGACTTCATTCCACCAGTCATTTACTTCCCTCCTTTTCCACAACCCCCCCCCCCCCCCTTCACTCCAACTGTCCTCTGCCATCTGTCTAACCTCCTTACTCCACCTAGCTGCCCTACCCTCTCTCCACCTCAACCTTGGGTGCTCCCCAGCACTTCACTATTCACCGCCCCTACCCTGCTATCCCTCCACCTCCCCACCGCAGCCTCCTCCTTACTCCCACCTAGTTGCCACTACCATCATGCACTGCTGCTGTAGCACGCAGTGTGGCTTCAGCTGGCTGACAAAGGCCTTGTTGGCTGAAAGCTTATATGTTTTTGTCATCCCTGTCTAAGACTCGGCATCTTCACTATATGGTGAGTCCCAACTTTCTTTTTCATAATACTGTTACATTCCATCCTGGATTTTCCATTGTCTGAGTTACTGAAATTTTGCCAACATATTCTGAACTGAGGCCTGAAGGGCAAGACAAACTTTTGTATGTTTATGCAAATAGTACTGAATCATCTATTTAACATGTTGTTTCTTTCTGCTACCTTATAAACATTTATTGGCTCACATATTTGCTGATTACTTTAGTTTTTCAATATTACCTCCACATATTTCAACAGTTTTATTTTACTATTTTAAATTGCCCTTTGTCTAAAAGAAATTTATTTTAGACACAAAATTATCATCATTACTGCAATCAAAAACAAAACAAGACAGCAAATCATAAAATTCAGCAAAATTTATATACCATATTGTACAGGATTCAATCTTCTTGTGGTACTATAATTCACTACTAATAAAGTTTTATATCTGACACACTATAAATGTTGTGTTTGTCTAAGGATAACTCCAAAAGCTAGCAAGTTTTCTTTCTTTCCTGTATGCCTATTGACAACTTAATGCTTCTGCATTTCGGTGAGTGCCCTCTTTTACTCCTAAAGTATTTACACACTATGAATTTTTATCATTAACTCATTATATTTTCTTATACTTAAACTCATGCAAAGTAGAAGACAATAACTGTTTACTTACAAGCTACTGACAAGATAGAGAAAGAGGTTGAGTGTTTTAGAAAAGAGAAAGAATGAAATCACCCAGCTCAGGGAGATATGATGCACTACATAATAAATTCACGAAAGAGCTGTGAACTCTCTTCCATCTGGTGGATTCACAATTAATCTGGCTCGCTGCCCTTCCATCTAGTTTTGCATTACTTATTCCAGATTGACTATCTTTCACAACATTTCCATTGCAAAACACAACATGATTTCTGAGCATTCAACCCCTGCGAACACAAATGCATTGGCCATTACATCTACCTTAAAAACTACTTTCTGTACATTAACACTGAACATAACTTTTTGCATATTGACTACGTTGCTGTAAACTCTAAAAACTGTTCCTACACCCATCGCACTGTTAACTCATTGTTAACTTCTAATAATTTGTCCAGAACAGCTGCTAGTAATGTCACTACAGGCTTTTTTACTGTGTAACATTTCTCGTTTCAACATGCACACTTTTCATTTCAGTATTAATTCCATTGATTTTACTACTTGTCACTCATTTACTTGATTGCTAACCACTGAAGTTTTACATTTACATTTTCATTCAGCAAGACCGTTACTGCTGTCATCTTCACATTGCTTACATCCCTCACTAATAAGCTCATCAACTTGAACAACCATTTCCATCACTGTTTGTACACAGTCTTTAGTAACATCACTTACATCAGGTTTAATTAATGAGAAATTATTTACCTTACTATTAATCCTCAAAGTCCTACCTTCTTTTTCAATCTGACACCATTTACACTATTATCTATTTTATCAAGAACTTCATTTACTATTTGCACACATTCTGTTTCAACATTATCAAATGTATCCTATTTACAGTAACATCCTGGTTTAACTATCCCCACCTTCTGAATACCAACAGCATTCATTTGCTTCACATAAAAAATCATTCCATTCCTATCATCTGAATACTAAGTTTGTACTACTCCAGTTAAAGCAGACTGACAAAAATCAGCAGCTTCCATCTCCTTATTACACAGCTTTTCAGTTGATAACCTATCACTACTAAAAGATTGTAACCTTGTACCAAACCTTTTTGTTACATTTCCTTTTTTATGTCAAACAATTCTGCATTGACTATACATCATTACTTATACTTTCTGAACTGTGAATCTACTTTCAAAACCCTTCTTAAAAAAAAACTCTTACAGTGGAACGGTGGCAACTTTATATGCTAAAATGACCATTTAAATAAAAACCCATGAAATGCAGTCTTACATAAAATATACAAGGTTGGCCAAATATGCTCTACATTACACATATACCACCTCTCAAGATCATAGGCAATATGAAAACATATTTCAGGAAATTGGCCATTACACTTCAAGCAATAAATTCGTTAACACACCGAATCCGACAAACATGACAGAGGCAGCTATTAACATACAACAGACAGACAGACACTAACTGCCTAACAAATGTGGATGGGGGACAGACAAGCAAGCTGGGGACGAGAGACTGACCAAGAAAACAAGTAGAATTTAACAAGTAAATGAAACAACATATCACAAATCACTTAACTTCTAATAAACTGCAATGTCTGGCGAAGACCTGGCGCAGCACCCCCAAAATGCTCTCCCGAACTGTCTGCTGCCAGCCACTTCAACGGACACAGGAAGGCATGGCGATCTCCCGTCTCATGGCGTCGCAGCTCGTACCGGCCAGACCGATGTCGTGGGTTGACTCCTGTTGCTCTCGTGTCAGCTGCGAAGCCACTACCCCTCGCTATATGGCGCAGCCCACTGGACTCACATGGCGACCTCACATGCGCCAACGCTCAAGGCAGACAAGCCATCTTGTGTCTCAGTGCGTGACTGACCAACCGATTGATGCAGCCGGCCTTAAAGGTCGATCCGAACGACAGACATACTGACACTCCATTCGACAGACAGACACTGACTGCCCCACACTGACCCGGCTGACCAACTGACCCCCTTGCGAGCTTATAGTGCCCCTTAAATGCACGTGAACAGGCAACCTTCCCCTTTTCCACCAGAGGGAAACACCAAAGCTGCAATTGCCACAGCAGCGCCACCGCCAGAAATAGAGGGCGACTGCTCCACACTACGTGTTGCGGTACGCTCTTCAAAACAGCAATTTTTACCACGGCTCACTTTCAATACTACTCTTTGATTCTGATTGTAAAATGCTGAAACACTCATTGATATTACTTCTAATGTCACTAAAATATTTGTCAATTTCTGCTCTGAAACCTCACAGTGTGTATGGGAGACACAGTGGCTTGCAGCAGGTGGCCTGTACATAATTTGTCCCTGGAGGACAGATGCATTGATGGAATATTTACTACAGATAATGTTACTCGGCAGTATTGCTGTCATCATTTCTTTGTGCTACAGTATTAGATGGTCCATCCATTTCTGGCTACTGATCTTGGTGATTAAAACTGGTGTTCTATAACTGTACAGCTTTATTTTAGAGACTAGATACCTGATCATAACATATTTGCTAAATGCTGTTGTGTATGAGGGTGGTACTACATAAGCAACTAGTTTAGGTCCACTCATTGATACAGTTATGAATACGGTGCTTCTGCACGTACCTTATATGCCCACAATATTGTCACTTCACATTTGCAGAAAATACACCATGCCTATCCATCACAATCAGTGACAAATCAATTTCCTCACATTCCGCTGCTAATCCCACACTCGAATTGAGATCCTTAGGTGCCCCCACACACATTCTTCTCAACATATCTGGTGGCAAACCCTGCATGAAAGCAACAAGTACCCTCTGCTCTGCCACCTCCAGTGCAACTTTATTCACTTCCTCACTCTGAATCAGTTTATATGTTTGTACATTCCCTTTTCTTATTCCATCAGAAAATTCTTACACATCTTCCCAATAGCGCACAACTGCTCCCAAAAGGATCTCAGGCTAGTCTGCTACTTATACTTCTATTTCAACAGCTCAAATGTCTCCACCTTATCCAGTGCTTCTGTGCATCTCACAGAAGTCTTTTTAGTCTTTGCCTCTCCTGTCAAACATAATTTCACTATCTGCAACAACTGTCCACTGTCAATACTCACAGACTTAGTCAGGTCCTCCACAACTGACACACCACCCTCAGATGACCTTCCAGAAAAGTCTGACTAGGTTATTGGCAGCTGGATCTATTACAAGGCTCAGCATCTTAAGCAACGCTAACTCCTCATCTTTAGCTGCAGACTAAGCAAGACCATATTTTCTGCTCTCCATCGCACTACCTCATTAACTAATGCCTGAACTGCCTCTGGCCCAGTGGAACCCTGCGTTTCTTACTCTGCCATTCAAGTATTCTGCCACTAACCTTCATTCATGCACAATACAAATACACAATATAACAACATATTAGTATTTTTTCTTGTTTTTCCTGTGGCATTAAAATTATGTTGCTTCTAAATATAATGAACTAATTGTGTACTGTGCATTGGTGATAAATAAGAGAGTATTAAATGTGAAACATAAATCCAGAATGTAGAAGAATAAATCAAAACTATGATATCTTTGTCTGACACTCTTCTTTTGTTACCTCCTTCATTACGTTCCTCCTCCTGGCCTTGATATGTTAAGATGAATGTATCATTGTAAGCTCTATAAGTGATAAAAATTACTTATTTTTATTCAAGCATTGACTCATATATCATTATTTACCACCACTAGTCTCTCTAATTTGTTATTGACAGGTTCCCAAGTGGAAATGTGGGTGAGTAGTGTTGTAAGAATGCAAATAATCAGCTTGGCCTGTATCTGTTTAGCACCATTGCGGTCATCTCACTGAGATAATTACTAACTGTAGTGCTTTCATAGAACTTGCATATTATGCATTTAAAAATTCCAGTTGCCCAGTGCAAATCCAATTAGTGAACTTTAAATATTCCAGTCTCACAGTCATGAAAATATGAAGCCAAGCCGGTTATTCTGAGAGAATAATGTTTTGGGTAACACAAAATATCAATCTTTAGACTTTTTGTCAATTTAACTTGCCTGGTCCTAAATCGGGAGAGCTAAACTCATGACCACTTATAGGACTGTTAAAATAGATCATTAGTGTAGTGTATATGTAATTTACTTCAAATATGTCTGTTTCATAAATGTGTGTTTCGTTCCCATGCATTCCAACAATATGAAATTTAGATGTCAAGTAACTGATTGAAAATTTTCTGAAAGCTGAAAAACTTTGTCTATAAGTGAATAGAACTCATATGAAACCAGTAAACTAAATAAAAATGCAAGAAGACAAAGTGGGTAAATTCTTAATAATACATTATTGTTAACAACTACAACATAAGGTAAAACAATATACCGTTCATTCTGCTAGTTCTGATTTCTGTAGCTGTAAAATTTGTTTATTTGAGGCTTCTAGATTGAAATAAAGGAAAGTAGTCAATTGAAAACTTTATAATTATTATGTAATTATTGTAGATATTGTAAAAGAACCACAAGGCGATGTAGATGTGTAGCTTGGTGAAGTGATCTGCATTATTTTTTAAAATGAAAGAAAATGTTTATCTGTCATGACGTGCTGTGCACAAATACCCTGTCTGAGTTGTTTGTACATGTACTGCATTTCAATAAGTAATAGATTCAACAGACTCTACTGCACATTAGTATGGTGATAACCTAAAAGCAACTCAGAATGATGGTTCCTTTTCGTCCAGGGACTGGGTCTAATCAGGTACAAGAGCAGGAATTCACCACTGAAAATTTAAATAACACGCCAGCTATAGATGTGACTATTTCTGTACCTGTTAGTACAGAACCAGATCCTATCATTGTAATTTTACAAAAATTAGATGCCATGGCTAGTAATACAAGCATGTTGAATCAGAGACAGGAAGGTATGATGCAATAACAAGACAATGTAATTAATCAGGTCACACAGATTAATGAACCAGTCAAAAATCATAGTGAGGAGTTCAAACGAAGGTTGATAGCCAAGTGATTAACAACTTGTGCTCTGAAATCACAATGGAAAATCCAGGCTGGAATGTAACAATATTATGAAAAGGATAGTTGCTGCTCACCATATAGCAAATAGGCGCAACAAAAAGACTGTCACACAATAACCTTTGGGCCAACAATTCCCTTGTCAAAAATCGCACGCACACACACACACACACACACACACACACACACACACACACACACACACACACACACACACACACTCGCGTGCACGACCAACAACTCACACACACATGACCACAGTCTTTCAGCTGTGAGCTGATCTAGAAATGATAACTGAATAGATCTCAGACTTGAAACCACCATTAGGGGTATTCCAGAATTAGTAGAAAAATCAACTGAAACCATAGTACTTTGAAACTAGAGCAAGGAACTTTGAAATCCACCCTTCAACAGCCCAACACCCAGGATGAGGACCTCTACACTGATAATGGAAAAAAATAGATGAATTTTTAAAGGAAAACAATGACTAAATTACAGAAAGATTAGAATCGGAATTACAGAAAGCCATGTGGCACACTATTACCAAACTGTGTTCCAAACAGAGCACTTCCGCACATGTACAAAAGAAACTTTGATATGGGATTTGCCTAAATGGCAAGAGGAAGTTCATAATCACCTTAATAGTCAGATAGGAAACATATATTATACACACTATGGTGCGTTAAACAAACCATGACACTAGAATGGGTGGTAGCAATTCCAAATCAGTTGCTTGCTCTATTCACATAAAGACCTTAAGAAATATTTTCCCCAGTACATGTAACCCACTAAAAGGCGAAAAGCAAATGACAGACTCAGGAATTGCACTTTGTTATCTGCTCAGTTAGTCGCCACTGAATATGCTCAAACTATGACCAAACTAAGGTAAAATAAAAGCAAACAGCTGTTGTCTATAAAATGAATGACATCCTATTTATCTGGAAAAAATCTGGTTATACTTCACAGTGTTAGTATTAATGCTATTTTATAAGTGACAAGGATACTTGCTGTAGTGAATAGAGACAGGTATTATGACCATTGCAGTTTTAGGAGAGGTTCATAATAGGGAATTGTAGACAACTGACATGACCCAAATAAGTAATTAGATGCAGTTTGTTTGGGAGTATGGAATTTTCTTTCTCTTTGGGCGGAGGGGGGGGGGGCAAAAGAATTGACCTTCCGCAAGGAATGGAATTCAACCCTTTCTGACTTGATTTTTTTGAGGGACGAAGACAATTTTTGTTCATGTAGTAATTTTTTTAGGTGATTTTCTAATGATTTTAGATGCAGTATTTATACAAAAATATGTACCAGTTTTCAAAACATACTTTGTAGACTTGGCTTCACTTTATGGGCTAAAATAATTAATTACAAAATATTCCATATTGTAATAAATAGTAAAATGATCATTTAGCATACAAATAACAATAACAATATTGAATTATACAGCGACAATATTATGAAAAGGATAGGTGCAGTGGAGATGCTAAGTCACAGGTAGGTACAACAAAAAGACTATCACAAGATAAGCTTTCAACCAACAAGTTCTCTGTCAAAAATAGACCTCGAGACTGGGGCAGGGAGGGGGAGGGATAGCAGGGTAAGGATGGGGGATGGTGATGTGCTGCTGGTGAGCATGCAAGGATGATGTCAAGAGAGGGTAGGGCAGGTAGGTGCAGTCGGGAGTTTAGACAGAGGGAGGGGGAAGGAATGGGGGTTAGCAGAAAAGGAGAGAAGTAAAAGGACTGGGTGTGTTTGTGGAATAGAGGGCTGCCTAGTGCTGGAATGGAAACAGGGAGGGTGCTAGATGGGTGAGAACAATGACTAATGAATGTTGAGGCCAGGAGGGTTATGGGAACTGGTGGCAGTGATGAGCAGTCCCTCTCAAAATATACCGAGGGTCTCACTGAGGCCTTTAGAGACTGTAATTATCCTCTCAGCCTTGCACAAAAATAAATTTCCTGGCACCAGCTGCCAAAGCCTCATTGTCCAGCCACAGAGGAGCATTCCCCTCATAACTCAGTACCACCTGGACTGGAGCAACTGAATTGCTTTCCCAGCCAGGGTTTCTGTTACCTCTTGTTGTGCCCTGAAATGAGAAATATCCTGCCCACTGTCCTTCACACCCCTCCCACAGTTGTATTCTGCCGTCCACCAAACCAACCAAATGTACTCATCCATCCCTACACAACCCCTGCTCCCAACCCCTTACCTGATGGCTCATATCCCTGTTATAGACCTAGACGCAAGATCTGTCCCATACATCCTCCCACCACCACCACCCCCTACCCCAGTCCAGTCACAAACATCACCTATCCCTGTGAAACCAGTCATGTAAACTACAAGCTAAGCTGCAAATCTATCTGCAGGAATGGCCACCAACAAACTGTGGCCATGAATCAAACGGACCACCCAATTGCTGGGCACCCACCCAACATGACATTGTTCATTTCAATGACTGCTTCACAGTCTGTGCCATATGGATCCTTCCCACCAACACCAGCTTTTCTGAACTGTGCAGGTGGGAACTCTCCCTGCAATACGTCCTACATTCCCATAACCCTCCTGGCCTCAACCTTCGTTAGTCATTTTCCTTGCCCATCTATCCCCTTCCCTGTTCCCATTCCAGCACTACACAGCCCTCTATTCCACCAATGCACCCAGTCTTTTTACTTGACTCCTTTCTCAATAACCCCACCCCCCCACCCACAGTCTAAACTCCCAACTGCATGTAGCTTCCCTGCTCTCTCTCCACCTCATCCCTGCACAGTCCCCAGCAGCACTTCACCATCCCTGCTATCTGTCCCCCTCCCCACCCCATCATCCTCCTTACCCCCACCCTGTTGCCTCTCCCATCATGCACTGCTGCTGCTTATAGTCTGGCTACAGCTGCCAGAGGCCACCTCCCTCCCTCTCCCTCTCCCTCTCCCTCTCCCTCTCCCTCTCCCTCTCCCTCTCCCTCTACCTCTCCCTCTCCCTCTCCCTCTCCCTCTCCCTCTCCCTCTCCCTACCTATACCTATACCAATATACCTATACCTATACCTCTACCTCCTTCCCCCTCCCCCTTCCCCCTCTCCCTCTCCTTCCCCTCTCCCTCTCCCTCTCCAACTCCCTCCCCCTCCCCCTCCCTATTTTACCTCCGGAATATTTTACCCAAGAGGACGCCATCATCATTTAACCATAAAGTAAAGCTGCACGCCCTTGGGAAAAATTATGTTCCCTGCTTTATTTCTTCATCATCCTCGGTCTCGACTTCTGCGTTGCTGCACTGGCTGAAAAATGGGGTGTGGAAGTACAACACTGACGACTTTAAATGATGTAGCCGACAGGTGTACATTTGCATTTCACAGTACTTTACTGTCCCTGTTCACAACCTCCCCTCCCCCTCCTCTCTCCCCCCCCCCACCCCCCCCCCCCCCCCATCCCCAATAATACACTGTTATATGGCCAGGACACTATTGTTTAACCTTTGATAAGCCTCTTTAAAGGTTGCAGGCATACATCCACATACTGCTACGATAGTTTTTAGTTGAACATCTATGAGCAGTAAAAATCTAACCAAAAAGTTCTTGAAGAATAAAAGATATGTGTGGAACAGACACTGTCATTGTTTTAACACATGGGCTAACTGTGTTACACTTATTACACAGTTGTTGATGCATTGTTGCTGTTCTAACCAACACAGGTTTCTCATCTGAAACTGGGCCTTGGACTGTCTGTCTCGGGACTAAAAATTGGGCCCTATCCTCACAATAATAGGTACTGAAACTACACATTGTTCATAGTTAAATTTACTGAAATTACAATTAAAAATTAACACAATCAATTAACTGAATACATTGAAAAATTGTTTCTTTTTAACAGTTTCTTCTACTGCAAGTGTTAAACTGAATTATTTGTTTAAATCATGAAATTGACAAATATAGTTGTGCAAACAAAACTTTTGACAAAACTGTTAATTACTTTGAAATTAATGAAGGGTTGGTTTTGCTAACATGTTTTCGAATGGAGCCAAATAGATACTTTAAGAATGCCAGTGTTTCGTGTTCTAAACATTTTTATTATTATAGTATTTATATTTGTTTGTATGTCAACAATAGAATTTAAGTTATAAAACAATTACTGATTTCACCCTATAACAATAGTATTAACTAGGAATAGTCGAAATAAATTAGAAAATCAATTACGTCCATAAAACTGAATACGAAATTTGATCTGGTGTTATATTCTTTAAAACTGAGGGCCAATCTTTCTCCTTTATGGAATTGCAGATTATACTCGCATTTGTTAATGGTAATTAGTCAAAATGAAAAAACAAATTTAAGGAGGCAGATGGCAAAACAAGAGGGGATATAAAAATATCCCAGCTTGCTTCATCACAGTTTCCCCTTGCTTTCAGCCATTCATAGTACCAGCACAGCAAAGCTGCTTTGGTTGGTGTTACAAGGCCAGATCAGTCAAACATCCTGACTTTTGCTCCCGCAACTAGTGAAAATGCTGCTGCCCCTCTTCAGGAACCACACATTTTTCTGGCCTCTCAACGAATACCCCTCTGTTGTGGTTGCACCTATGGTACGGCTATGTATATATCTCAGACATTCAAGCAAGAACAACATCCATGGTTCATGGAGGGGGTTAATATACTTAATTCTCTCCAGAGGGTCTGAAAGGTTAATTGATGGGCAAGTAAACACGTGTGTAAAAATTTTGTGAAATATGTGTCAGAGCAGATACTGTTTTATATAAACAAAAAGACTAATATTATCTAAAGAATAAATGGCCATGTTCTCAAAGATCTGAATGAATGAGTAATGCAGTAGGAAACACAAATGAAAATAGAAATTTAACTGTGCTAATTAATGTAATAAAAATGTGTACTCTGGCATAAAGTCTTGATTATAAACTCTCAGGCACTGTTTACTCAAAATCTTTGCGTGAAAATATTTTGTTGGTGTTCTGTAGAATAAAATGAGCTTTTTACATAATGATAGTAAGAATAAGAACCTAAATACTGTGGAAAATGTTTAACTGATAAAAATCTGATGATTTATCTGGGAATTTATTTCTTTAGCATATTAGCAACAATGTCATGTTAATGAGTGGAAGCTGTAAAAACAATAGAAAATATGTTTTACCATAAACTATTTGTATTACTGAAGTAATTGAAATGCAAAGAGACTTTAGTCATCAAATTTCACTTTGTTGTAAACGTGTATATTCCTACAAAGATAGAAAGTGAGTAGTCTCACAGCAGAATACTTATTAGAAATTATCTGATATGTGAATAAATAAAGGAACAAAGCAGTTTCTTTAAAATGCCAGCTTGTGATAACCACATAAATAAGAAACAATATTATGAGAAGGAAATTTGCCTCTCATCATATAGCAAATATGCCGAGTCGCAGATAGGCACAACAAAAAGACTCTCACAATTAAAACTCACAACTCACACCTACGACTGCAGTCTCAGGCAACTGAAACCACACTATCTGCCTAATATATAATATTGTTACATTCCATCCTGGATTTTCCATTGTTAGATAAATGAGAAATATGCATTTGTTCTAATATGTCAGACTTATTTATATGGATAAATAAGTAAATGAGAGAGTCTATTGAATTGTATACAAGTCTCAAGTAAATAAATTTTACTTCTATTTCATCTTTCCATAAGCTCGGCGGTTAGAGTTTTCCTTTGGTGAGAGTATTTTCTGCACACACTGGTGCTTGTCATGAGTTGTTTCATGAGTTGGCAATCTTTTGGTAAATAAATGAGTAGCATTGGATGAATCAAGTAAGCAGCTATTTGTGATATGTGCATCTAGAACTATTTGTGATCTATAAAATTTGAAATAGTAATAGGTTGTGATGTGAAGTAGCACTGTTACCCACTGAATGAAGTATGTGAAAATAAAAGTACATTTCACTTACCAGTGCCACATTGTTGTGGAGGGGATGGCAATTCCAGACACAAAAGGAGTCATTGATTCATCGTGTGAATTGTGCCAAATACTGTAAAATCACTGGTCACACACTTGTAATGAACGTTCACTAAATCAATGTTATACATGAGCACCACTAGGTGTGACAGCATGGAATGATTCAAGCTGTAGCTTGTCCATCATTGTGGCTTTAAACTCAATTGTTGTCAGTATATTTTCTGATGCCTGCATTCTTAACATTCCACAGACAGATGAGAAGTTTTTTAAATTTGACAAATCAATGCAAGTGATGGACAGAGACAGTGTATACAGTGCCTGTGTACAATTCTTTCTAGACTGGTGAGTGACTAATAAAGACAATATAAAACTGTCTATGGTATTCTGTAAATAAATTGTGTTCTAGCCAAGACTGCCATGTTCATACATGGCCTCATATCATACTCATGAGAATCTGTTATAAATAAACGTGGATCTAAGCAAAAATAATTACTATCAGACAAAAAGAAAATAAATTAACTGTGCCATAATACAAGCTTTACTTGTTGCACAGGTAGTTATTTCATGTGCGCAATTATCCTAATATTGGTCTATCTATTTTGTTCATGTAATCCACTGAATGTGGACATCATCATAATCTCCATGGAATCCTGTCCTGAAGGGCCTTGGGGTATTGTGTCCACTATTTCTGAATAGCCTTCATAGATGGTCTGGTTTTGATGAAGGTCCTATGTCATCACATCACCACACCTGCAGTCTGATGCAGCTGGTCCATTGTCTGCAAAGCCCTCATCACCAATCCTATCCAAATAAAACTCCTAATTAAATTTTATCCAAACTTTTTAAAGAAAAAACTGTAAATAAGAAATTAAACCATTTGTGATTTGGTGCTATGCAGTAAGTAATCAGAATTATGTGTAGTGTACATCTGTTCCTTGTGATAATTACTGAACTTCTTTGATTTTGCAAAATTTAAAACTATGGAACCAACTGATGATTCAACATAATGAAAACAGTATTGTCTTTCATCTGTATACATCCAAAAAATGTATGGGTCTGATAAAAAAGAAAGTGATAAACTTAATTTCTGCCAACGGATAAACACTGATTTGAACTTACAATCTATTTAGGATACTAAGAATTTATTATTCCTGGACATCTGGAATTAGTGAAAGACTTTTAAATTTGATTTTGTCTAGTAAACATTGTTCTCTTGCCTCTGTCAAAGAAGGCAGTATAACAAATTTGTATTTTTTTCCTTGTTTTTCCTTTGCTAGAAGCCAGTTGGTGTGGCTGTGTGGTTCTAGGTGCTTCAGTCTGGAACCACGCGACCGCTACGGTTGCAGGTTCGAATCCTGCCTCAGGCATGGATGTGTGTGATGTCCTTAGGTTAGTTGGGTTTAAGTAGTTTTAAGTTCTAGGAGACTGATGACCTCAGATACGTCCCATAGTGCTCAGAGCCATTTGAACCTTTGCTAGCAAATTTACTTTTTTTACTGAATATAGTGAACAATAAGTCAAAATTATGATATCTTTGTGAAGTAGTCTCTATCATTTGTCCGACATTCTTCTTTTGTTACCTTTCCTCCTCCTGGCCTTGGTCTGTTACGATGTATGCATCATATGAGTGAGAATAAGTAATTATTTTTGTTCAAGCTCTGACTCATGTCTTATTATTTATTACCACTAGTGTCTTTAATTTGCTATTGACAGGTTCCCAAGTGGAAATGTGGGTGAATAGTGTTGTATGAACCTGAAAAATTGGCTTAGGCAAATCTGTTTAGTCACCATTGTGGCCATCTTACTTAGATAAATAAAAATTGTAGAAATTTCTTAGAACCTCTATATTGTTTAATTAAAAAGTCTGACTGCCAAGTGCAAACCAAATTAGTGTACTTGAAATATTTCAATCTTTTGCGGGCTCAAAAATACGAAGCCAAGCCAGTTATTCTGAGAGAATAATATTTTGGGTCACACAAAATATCAGTCTGTCGAGTTTATGTCAATTTAATGTGCCCACTCATAAATAGGGAGACTTAAAACAATTACCAACAGACAAAAAGAAAACAATTACACCTTGCACCTTATCATCAACCACTTAGATTCTCTACACTGCTTTGCCATATGACCAAAATGAAGGCACATAAAACAAGTTGCAGATACAGTTTCAGCGCAAGTTGCAAAGGACTCAAGTAGGCTCACAACACTGCTCTTTACTGTTTGCCATGAAATTCAAACACATCATCCAGTTTTTCTGGTCTAAACAAAGTAACCCTCACTTCATGAGGACACTCGGTCTTGCACTCCATACCTGTCACACACATAAACAGTAACAAACAGTTTATTTATTCACCCCACTGTGCTAACACTGCAGATTGTGGTCCAAACATCACACTGCATGGACGTCACACCCTCTGCTGCCCACTGAAGGTGGCATCAGTATTGCTGACAACACTTTATAAATGAACTGCAGGGTAGAGCGGGGCAACTGCATTGTCAGGAGGCTGGGTGCTGTTGGGTGAGGCTGGATGGCAGGCTGAAAAGACCCAGGAAGAAGTAGCTGTCAAAATTAACACTTTATTTACAACTTATACACTGGTTCTGTGGCATGGTGGGGGCCGGCCGGAGTGGCTGTGCGGTTCTAAGCGCTACAGTCTGGAGCCGAGCGACCCCTACGGTCGCAGGCTCGAATCCTGCCTCGGGCATGGATGTGTGTGATGTCCTTAGGTTAGTCAGGTTTAATTAGTTCTATGTTCTAGGCGACTGATGACCTCAGATGATAAGTCGCATAGTGCTCAGAGCCATTTGATCCATTTTTTTGGCATGGTGGGGAGGTGATAGTGCACATACCCTACAAGAGTGGACCAGTAATTGGTCAGCTGGTGGCTAGCACCCATCCAGCTGGCTGCAACAAGTGCTGCCAACTTTGCTGATATCTGGACTCAGTGCTGGGCCGGCAGCTATGTTGTGTGAGCCACAACAGCAATGTCAGCAGCACATACTGGAATCTTGCAGAGGAGGCCCTTCTTCAGTGAATAACTGCACCCAGCTGGCCAAGATGAGTGACAAGAGGTATCGTCATAATGTTGATGGAAGACAGTGTCTGTGCCTGGGGTGCAGCCCACTGCCTCCTAGCAGGTGCTGGAGTGGACCAGCAGATCCACTGCACTGTGGGGCGAAGTCCATTGGACGGACTTTACAGGAGGCAGATACCCCAAGGGTAACTCAAACCCACAGCTGTGGCCAGTGAGTCCTTGTCACCTCCTTGTGTGGCTTAGCTCCTGTACCCTAGTGGACCTGTTACGCTGTGAATAAATCTGTTACAGAATCAGAGGTTATTTACACCTGATAAAAGCACACTTGTACTAATGCGCTGCTCCTGGTCATGTACTTCACAACACCATTGAAATGCCGATGATGGAGACATTATCTCAGCTCCACCATGCATTACCACTGTACTGACAAGTTATACTGAAAGAGCTAGCCCATCTCACAGTAATCTCATATACCAGCCACCATTGGCTAATGCAGAGTTGCACCACACCTTTCACAAATTTTGCTGTTAACCTGGTAGTGTTACTACACTTCTAAGCCTATATTCTTCCATAACTCTGTCTTCTGGTCTTTCCCAAATACCATTTTCAAATTATAAGGCTACAGATATACTGTATATGACATAACCAATCTATCCTTACTTATCTTTGCTCAGCTGTAGCAGCATAGATGGTGTGGGTGTTCCCCGTATTATGAGTGAGGTTAAGTTTTGGAACTGCCAATTTTGACATTTGATTGAGTCAGTCCATTCTGAGTGGATCATGAGCCAATGTGATGTGCATAAATGGGAGTATGAGTGTACTAATTGGAGATAGGGATTAATTTGGTTTTGTACAAAAGAATATCTAATAGTACAGCAACTGTATCTCTTACAAATGGAAATGGCTAACTCCGAAGAAGTTATGAAATATATTTGATTTTGATTGTGGCGTGAATGGTGATTAGGCATTGTAGGAACATTCTTCTTGAGCCTAAAGAACGATAAAGTCAGTGTTTATTTAAACAGTGCCTAACTGAAGAAAGACTTTCTATCACATTTTATTATTTTAGTGGGGAATGATGTATAGAAATAGCAGAAGTTTTGATATGGCACTTGTCAGTAGGCTCACGGTTAGCAACTCTAGTAGTTTGATGTGTGTACCTTGGGTGTAAACCTGTCCTTCTGTGGAGTGGCAGGTATGATTACATAGTTTGTTATTTAGCTTATAAGTTGAAATTTTTTATAGTCTTTTGCAGTTTTTGGATACCACAGCCTTTTACAAGGGCCTAAAAACTATTTGTGTTAACAGAAAAAAGCAATGGATAAAATACTGTTTATAGTCTCCAGTCCACAGGTCCACTATTCAGTTCACTGAAACTGAAATAACATGTTCTAATCCTATAAGATTGCAATAGATCAAGGAAAACTGCTGTATAATTAATCAGTATAGTGTGTGTAAATTTCACATGAATAAATATCAGTTCTGAAAATCATTAAAGCTTGTCTTTTCATGCTCAGCACTTGACACAATTCAGAGGTGATTTGGATTCACTGTTACCATTTATGGAAAGTTAATTGATGATCTTAAAATTGGAAGATAATCTTGGACACTTTCCACTCGGTTTTCTGTAATATTGTTGGTGGCATACAAAACAGAACACTGAGAACAAAACAGCTTTCCAAATAAATTCCTGCTCCAAATATGTTCACCTTTACTCAGTTTCACAATATGTCATTCAACTGAAACACACTAATTTCTATCATCATTAAAGTAACCTGAGGCTTAAATGGCCACTGTCATGGACAGAATTGTAGCACATTTTGTAGTGGAGTGTTGGGCCTGGATTTAGAGGCGTCCAGGCCCCTGGGGCAACAAAGGAGTGGAGGGCTCTAATCATTTTTTAAATAGATTCAACAATTTTTTTTCTTTTGAGTTTTTCAGTAATTTATTGCGAGAAAAAATAATAATATGACAAAATAAAATGAAATATAAGAAATTAACTAAATTAAGATATGACATTAATGAATGGAACCTTGCAAAGTGTTTTTGATGAATAATTGTTGATGATTTTGCAAAAATCCAGCATCCAAAATCATTCACACTCAGTGCTGATAAGGGATGACTTCGATAGGTGATTCTACTTCAACACAGTTTTTTATAATTTACATTTTTTAAAATGAGTGCTCTCCAGTGCAATTCAAGAGCATCAAAACTAAGTGCATTCTCAGTGTAACTTCAATGTTTGAGAATATAGCTCTGAAACTTTGGCTGTCAATAATTTGATAGTAGAACAGCTCCTTAAGTTACTTGAATAGTGATATTTGAAACCAACAGCTGTATTGTAATTGAACATCATTTATTCAAAACATGCTACCAGTTTCAGTGCCAAAAAGTGTCATCTCCAGGCCCCAAGTGTAATCTGCCATCAGTGTATGAATTACAATGACAAGTGCCAATGATGTTTTCAGATGGAAATATACAACTTATTTAGCCTGTTACACCAGCATATACAACCAACAAAATCGAGTTCAATGGTTGTTGGTTGCACTCGCTGGCATAACATGCTTAATAAGTTGTATTGTTTCCATTTGAAGACTCCATTAGTGGTTCATACATTCATGGCAGATTATACTTGGGGGCTTCAAGATGACACTTTTTGGCTTTCTGGCACCAAAAGTGGTAGCATGTTTTGAGTAAATGAGATTGGATTACAAAACAGCTGTTGATTTCAATTATCATTATTCAAGTACTTCACATTGAACTGCTGTCCCACTGTCCCCAATGGATTGACAAAGGCTCTTTACATTGGTCTTTTTGATACTCCTTTTTGTATAAATGTATCAGTGATGTAAATTGAACCAAATCATTATGAAGATTAGGTTCTAAATCATCTTTGTAAACTTTCACCAATTCTTCTGAAGCAGCATACAAATATGCAGTGTCCCTCTCCTCTAAGTAATTCAGAAATCCAAATCTCAAATGGACAGCATCACATGCATCCAGTCTTTCAGTAAGAGAAGCACATAGCTGACTGATCACTGGGGTAAAATCTGACACTTTAAATATCTATTTTGGTGACAAGTTAGTGCTAGCCTCTTGCACTGTCATATAACGTAGCAGATTGAACTTCACATTTTTTGTTCTGTTACATGATTGTATGTATTGGTTAGTACTTGATAATCCTTTAGCTGCTTCTTTATATTTATCAAACTTGTCTCTTTTGGATTCAACAAATTATTTTGATGACCCCATTGTGTACATGGGAGAGTCAAGAATCATTTTTGTGTCCTGCAACATCTGGTTTATAGTACTGAATGTCTCTAAAAGTTTATTCCAAACAGTAACAAATAGAGCATTTTTGAGACCACTCACATTTTCAAAAAGATGTCTTGCTTCATTTATTACAGCATCTTTTTTCTCCTTATCGCCGGCTGAAGTGGCCGTGCGGTTAAAGGCGCTGCAGTCTGGAACCGCAAGACCGCTACGGTCGCAGGTTCGAATCCTGCCTCGGGCATGGATGTTTGTGATGTCCTTAGGTTAGTTAGGTTTAACTAGTTCTAAGTTCTAGGGGACTAATGACCTCAGCAGTTGAGTCCCATAGTGCTCAGAGCCATTTTTTTCTCCTTATCAGAAGATATGTTGCTCACAACTTCTTTCATTTTGGAATAACCATTGACAATGGCTTTCATAGCTTCGGCTAGACAAGACCAGTGAGTATTACTAAACTTTCTCGACTCATAAAACTGTCTGTTCTTTATTCTGTGATAATTTTTCAATTACAATTCGCTATCATTCTGTATTTGCTGTCAGAAATTCTGAATGAAATCAAAGTTTTGAGCAGCAGATGGGCAAGAGTTTTGCAGCTGCCTTTCCAACTAAATAAAGAGAATGACCACAACATGGTACAAGCTTCAGTATACAATTTTTTTTTAATATTAAAGTTTGCATCTGTATGTGTTTGCCACCCATATTTGCAGCATTGTCATATGATTGGCTGTGGCAATTGAGTATGTCAATTTGATATTCACTTTAAAGTTTTAGTAAAGTGTTTGCTGTGGCTTCACCAGTACAGCTGCAGATCAGAAATCTTCCCTTTGTCATTGATCCTTCAGTACATCAAACAAATATAGTCAGTTAGTTGATACAAGACCTCTTGGGCATTGAGTCCACAGACATTGAATAATACTCAGATTTTTTAATTCACTATATTACTTCATAGAGGACTTTATAACCCAAGGAACTGAACAGGTTTCACAAATCACATTTTAGTTTAGTTTAGTTACATCATGTTCTGTAGATCATTTTCACGATTATTTCATCAATATGATGTGGAGCAAGTCAGATTACAAGAGATATATATACACACATGAACAGTGCAAATATTAATATTACTGAAATTTTTAGTTCTACACATGCAGTTACATTTAGAGGTACAATTTTTTAAAGTCTTCCATGGAGTAGAAACAGTTCTCCAAAAGAAATGATTTTAAGGTAGATTTAATAAAACTTGATCTGCTACCTGCTAGACACTTTATGTTGTTGGGAAAATGATCAAAGATTTTTGTTGCTGAATAATGTACTCCTTTTTGAGCAACTGACAGCTTCAATAACAGATAGGAAAGGTCATTTTTCCCTCTTGGGTTGTATGTATGAACATCACTGTTCTTCATGAATTGAGATGGATTATTTATAACAAATTTCATTAGCGAATATATGTACTCTGATGATGCAGTTAAAAAACCTAACTCCTTGAATAGGTGCCTACATGACGTCCTTGGGTGAGCACCTCTAATTATTCTCAATGCTCTCTTTTGTGCAACCAATACTTTATGTCTAAGTGGTGAGTTACCTCAGAAAACTATTCCATAAGACATTATTGAGTGGAAATATGTAAAGTACTTTAGGAAGCTGATCTGTTTGTTACCGAGACTAGCGATTATACGAAGAGCGAAAGAAGCTAACTTAATTGTTTGAGAAGCTCAATAATATGCTTCTTCCAGTTCAAGTTATCATCAATGTGAACACCCAAAAATTTGGAGAAATCTACCATGTTAGTTGAGCCCTGTTCATATGCTACATCAATTGTCAGTATGACTCTGTTCGGTGCACAGGACTTGATGTAGTGAGTTTTTTCAAAATTAAGAGAGAGTCCATTTTCTGAGAACCACATAATTCTTTGAAAGACATCCTTAACAATATCTTCAACTGCTTTTACTGAAATGGGATTTATTATAACACTCATGTCATCTGCAAAAAGTACTACTTCTGCTTGCTGAACGTTAAGCGAGAGGTCATTCACATGAATAAGGAACAGCAGAGGACCCAAAATTGAACCCTGTGGGACTCCCTTAGTGATAATGCCCCATACACTAGAATTTACCAACCTCCCAACATTATTTGTATTATTCAGCACAACGTTTTGCTTTCTGTTCGTTAAGTATGATTCAAACCAGCTGTGCGTATAGTCTTCAGTTTCATAAAACCTGAGTTTTTCTAAGAGTTTGACATAATCCACACAGTCAAATGCCTTGGAAAGATCACAAAAAATACCAGCTGGCGATAATTTGGCATTTAGGGCTTGTATATTTGATGGGTAAATGTGTAGATAGCATTCTCAGTCTAGTAACCCTTCCGGAATCCGAACTGTGACATACTGAGTAAATTATTTTCACTTAAATGTGAGACTACTTATGAATACATAACTTTTTGAATATTTTAGAAAATGAAGTTAGCAATGAGATTGGTCTATAAATATTTAAGTCATTCTTGTCCCCTTTCTTATGAAGGGGTTTGACAATTGTGTATTTCAATCTGTCTGGAAAAATTCCCTGTGCCAGTGAAGACTCCACTTATTAAATTAGAACAACACTTCAAAATTCTGTTAGAGTCCCCATCAACACCACATGAGCTCCTGTTTTTCAGTATATTTATAGTTCCCTTACTTTCAGTGGAGGATGTTGGTGCTATTTCTAAAGGCTTAAAGTCCTGGGGAATGACATTTTTAACATATTTTTTTGCTTCTTCAACTGAACCCTTTAACCCTATTTTTGCTGCTACATTCAGAAAGTGATTGTTAAAAATACTTGCAACTCATGAATTATCACACGAAAGGTAATTGACATGACCACTCCCTCTGTCTGTGCTTTTGAACGGGTTGCGAGGTGCAGTTCATACTCAGTTAACAATTCCAAAATACTGAGGAAATTTCCATTTCCAGTGAACCAGTTATTTCATCATCACTTTGGAAAGCTAATCCACATTCAGTAATGCATGTAACAGTTCTAACGATAATTCTGAGGATTTTTTGATAATACTGGATTTGTCGTGCCTCTTGTATTGCTAGCTCCTGAGACTTTTCCCAGTTGCACTAAAGTGAGCCTTTGAAATTTCATGTTTGTGTAGATGATCAGATGCATGTTTGTTGTCACAAAAGTCTTCCCCACTTAATTTCCTGTTATGATTTTCATGCATAGCAATATATTCTATCTGTAGTTGGAGAAAAACAAAGCCAAAATCAGCTGACAGTTTCTTGCTTTTGATTCCAGCATGTGAACACATTGTTTGAATATTCCTGAACAAAGTTTAGATTATCTTGCCATGACCTTGTAGAACTGAATTCTGCAAAGATAATTCATGACAATTTTTATGTTGTATAGAACCTTTTCCTGTCTAATATTTGATCATTTCTTCTGTAATAACGTCAGGCCAAAGACCACTGTCATATCTGGAACCACAAAGTTCTGCTTGCTCTTGATTCTGATTACAGGTTTTCAATGATTCTGCCATGTCACCTGATGCAACAGATGGATTATCTTGAATACTATTGACCAAATCTCCATCTACTCTTGAATCTTGTCTTGTATTTTTAGGATCTTGTGGAACTTCTTGTTTGGTTGATGTGATAAAATAAAGGTAAAATAAAAGGTCAAATTGGGTGTTTTAGTTAAAGATTCTTCAAATTTCTTGTATGCTCTGTTTTTGTTTTCCTCTTCTGGCAACCACTAGTGAATACTCAAGCAGTTTTTTGATGATCACCCATGTATCCACTATAAAAGAAAATTTGAGTCTCAGCCATTGAAAAAACATGCAACTACTGAAGGAAAGTCCTTAACCAGTAAGGAAATAGTTGAAGAAAATCCATACTTAATCAGAATCTAAAAATTAGCAAACTAAGTTAAAAGAGATGGTATATGGAATTGTGAGGAAACAAAAAGGTGTTATGATTGCACATAAAAAATGAAAAGAATAGAAAAGCTCTACACTAAAACCTATTCAGTTATGGAATTTATATTGCAAATCACAATATGAATATAAAAATATTTATATGCGTCCATACACATTCAGAAGGACATGATTTAAAAGGATTTATATTTGTTACACAATGTTCATAGACTCTTAGACTCACTTAAAACAATGTAACATGAAACCCTAGATTTCAGGGATCTGCTGCTGCAAGCACACCATGAGGTGGACACCTGTTAATGCAGTGACTGACAGTGCATGCAAAAACAGATACAGACAGGCAATTGTTTCTTCTCATTATAAGATGGTGAACACAAATAAAAATGACCCTTTGAGTTGCCGACAGGCACAACGAAAAGACTGCGACACAAGTAGCTATCAGCCAGAGCCTTCTGCAGAGAGAAGACACACACACATTCACACAAGCAAGCGCACCTCATGTACATTCAGCCAGCACCACCAGCATATCCGACCAGTTGAGGAAGGCTTTTGCTGATAGCTACATGTGTGACAGTCTTTTCGTTGTGCCTGTCCACAAATCAGCAGGTTATCTTTGCGGTGAGTAACACACTATCCTATTCTTATTATTGTTGTTATTCCAGCCTGGAGTTTCCATTGTTTGAACACAAATAAATAATAATATGCAGTCAATTAATATTGTGTGACTATCAAAGAAATTAATGATTTATTTATTTCATATTTCTTTTGTGCAGTAAGGTATGTGAGTAATTGATTCAATTCCGTTGTTTCCAAAAAGGTTTTTTTGCATATCTAACTACATGTACAAAATAGATTTGTATTACTGTCAACAATACCTTCAAGTTAGTAGTAGAATACTCTCCAAGTTTGCCACTGGCAGTCTCATGAAAATGTTGATGGAAAATAGTACCTGCTTATCAGGGCTGCTTGGAATAATAAAGATTTACAGAGTAAAGTAGTTAGAGAACCACAGATAAATTGTTTTTCACCTGATCTGATCCCATCTCATATGATTTGTGGTTGTTAAACTATAAAATGAAAAAGTTATTGGAACAAATTCCATACTAGTATAAAAATCAATCAAATAGCTATAGTATTAATGCTGTGCTGTAGGCCAAATAAACTGAGTTTTTTCCCCAAATATAATTTTGCATATTATTTGATAGCATTATAAAATTTGTGGGTTGTGGGGGCTTCCCTCTTGTGGAGGCCCCGTGGCTGTAGTCCTTGTTGCTGTCCCATAACTCTGGCCATGGCAGAATGTAGCACTTTTCCAAATGACTGACAATGATACAACAACTTTTTAGATTAATATGCCTCATTCTTTTATATGTTTGATATGGATGCCAAAGGAAGCACTTGCTCCAAAATCTCTACCAGCTTTGGCAGCAGTGTCCAGTCAACACCCATATTTATCTCATTGTTAGTGATCCCAATTTTTCTCTGTCAGTCTGTACTTTATTTATGTTCTATAAAATGCTCACCCCAATAAATATTAAATTTTGAATTCCAGAATTTTTCAAGTGGAACTGAGGGCAGATAGTGGCCACTAAACTGTCTGTTTTCATTTGTGTACTTTTGTAAAATCACATTATCTTGAAACTTGGTGCAGTTTCATTATTATATCTAATAAATATAGTGCAGTCATCTTGGCGTCATAGATTAATAAAAAAGGTAGGATAATCTAAATTGTTTTACAAAATTTAGGTCCAAAAACTGTTTGTTTCTTAATACAGTAGAAGCCTGATATAATGCAGTTGTTGGGGTCATGATTTACTATGGCATTATAGAGTTCCTGTGGTACATTGGAAGTAAGACATGTAGTGACAAACTGCACATAGAAAGTTAGGAAGAACACGTAATGCAATATTATACATACTGTGCTATACTGTATCTAAATTTAAAAAAAAAAAAAAAAAAAAAAAAAAAAATGTTAAAACATTTCAGAAACTTGCCAAATAGGACACAGCAATTAGATAAACTTCTTTCAAACATCAACCATACAATATCATGAGTTTCTATACAGTATATATAGCTCACTATCAAATACAGCGTGATAATTTACAATACTGCCTGCAGGCTACAACATGTCATTATTCTATTACTTTAAAGTAGTCAGTTAGCTTTATATGGTTGATCACTTACAAAGTTTCTTAAGTATGTAATGTTTTATGCACATCAGGTGCAACAACTCACTTTGGTTTGGTTCTCTTTGTTGCTCCATCCATATAATGACTTTATTTATATTATCCAATATTTTGCATGTAATGGGAACATTATCTATACTTTCTTCTTCAACTTCATCATTCACATCCTAGATTGCTTCATTATTCTCATTTCCAGCAGACTCAATATGTCCTTATCATTTGTGAACTCTGAAATCAGTTTTTGATTGTGAATCACTACCCAGTGGTTGAAGGCTTCAAAATCACTATTGCACTGTAGAATATCACATGCAGACTAAATGCCGCTAAAGTGTTAATCTGTTGCATTTTCCTCAATGAAACACTTATTTCAGTAATTCCTAATAGTGTTCGAACTGATGCTTAGCCATGCCAGGCCTACTGAATACACAACGCACTTAAGATTAACAGATTTCAAAAACTTTTCCATTTCCTCTTCTGAATTTACTGCTGAAAAAAGCAATTCATGGCATTAATGAACCTTAAATGCTCATATGTTGCCATGATCCAGCAGCTGGATTAATGCTGTCATATGTTTTGGCAAATACAAAGTTTTTATTTTTCCGTCCCTGATTGCAACACATCAGCATATGCATGAGCTGGAGATTGATCAAGGTTTATTAGAGCTTCTTCTCTCAGCTTAAGTGAATGTAGGTGCTTTCTCATTGATGGAACAAACTCCAGTTGAAACCAATTGGTAAAAAAGTCTCATACTATCCAAGCATTCTTTGAATGCCTGTTAGTGAATTGTAATGATGACATGTTTACTTATTTGTTACTCTGTCTTTATTCATTTTCAAACCCATCTTACTACCTGACTTTTTTTGTATCGAAAGTTCTAGTTGGAAGCAATCTATAATAAAGAGTAATTTCATCACAGTTATACACTTGATGATCATTTAAAAGTTCATCTACTACCAATTTGTGTAGAATTTCAGGAAACTGTGAAGCAGATTTACTGTCACAAGACCTAGCTTCTCCTTCAATGGTTATTTGGCAAACTCCCTGGCGACGTTTCCACCTTGAAAAACTGTCCGTTGGAAGCTATAAAATCTGTGTTGCCATGGAAATCAAAAGGAAATTTTTCAGCTTCGGCTGTAATAATTGGCTTGGAAAGTGACATCCTTCACTTCTCTTTATTAAAAATCACCTATAAATGCACTTGTCAAGTTCACTGTTTTTTGTTACTTTAGTCCTCTGTTTATCCATTCTCACACCACTTCTACATCTACATCTATACTCCGCGAGCCACCTTACAGTGTGTGGCGGAGGGTACTTATTGTACCACTATCTGATCCCCCCTTCCCTGTTCCATTCACGAATTGTGCGTGGGAAGAACGACTGCTTGTAAGTCTCCGTATTTGCTCTAATTTCTCGGATCTTTTCGTTGTGATCATTACGCGAGATATATGTGGGCGGTAGTAATATGTTGCCCATCTCTTCCCGGAATGTGCTCTCTCGTAATTTCGATAATAAACCTCTCCGTATTGCGTAACGCCTTTCTTGAAGTGTCTGCCACTGGAGCTTGTTCAGCATCTCCGTAACACTCTCGCGCTGACTAAATGTCCCCATGACGAATCGCGCTGCTTTTCGCTGGATCATGTCTATCTCTTCTATTAATCCAACCTGGTAAGGGTCCCATACTGATGAGCAATACTCAAGAATCGGATGAACAAGCGTTTTGTAAGCTAATTCTTTCGTCGATGAGTCACATTTTCTTAGAATTCTTCCTATGAATCTCAACCTGGCGCCTGCTTTTCCCACTATTTGTTTTATGTGATCATTCCACTTCAGATCGCTCCGGATAGTAACTCCTAAGTATTTTACGGTCATTACCGCTTCCAATGATTTACCACCTATGGCATAATCGTACTGGAATGGATTTCTGCCCCTATGTATGCGCATTATATTACATTTATCTACGTTTAGGGAAAGCTGCCAGCTGTCGCACCATGCATTAATCCTCTGCAGGTCCTCCTGGAGTACGTACGAGTCTTCTGATGTTGCTACTTTCTTGTAGACAACCGTGTCATCTGCAAATAGCCTCATGGAGCTACCGATGTTGTCAACTAAGTCATTTATGTATATTGTAAACAATAAAGGTCCTATCACGCTTCCCTGCGGTACTCCCGAAATTACCTCTACATCTGCAGATTTTGAACCGTTAAGAATGACATGTTGTGTTCTTTCTTCTAGGAAATCCTGAATCCAATCACAAACCTGGTCCGATATTCCGTAAGCTCGTATTTTTTTCACTAAACGTAAGTGCGGAACCGTATCAAATGCCTTCCTGAAGTCCAGGAATACGGCATCAATCTGCTCGCCAGTGTCTACGGCACTGTGAATTTCTTGGGCAAATAGGGCGAGCTGAGTTTCACATGATCTCTGTTTGCGGAATCCATGTTGGTTATGATGAAGGAGATTTGTATTATCTAAGAACGTCATAATACGAGAACACAAAACATGTTCCATTATTCTACAACAGATTGACGTAAGCGAAATAGGCCTATAATTATTCGCATCTGATTTATGACCCTTCTTGAAAATGGGAACGACCTGCGCTTTCTTCCAGTCGCTAGGTACTTTACGTTCTTCCAGCGATCTACGATAAATTGCTGATAGAAAGGGGGCAAGTTCTTTAGCATAATCACTGTAGAATCTTAAGGGTATCTCGTCTGGTCCGGATGCTTTTCCGCTACTAAGTGATAGCAGTTGTTTTTCAATTCCGATATCGTTTATTTCAATATTTTCCATTTTGGCGTCCGTGCGACGGCTGAAGTCAGGGACCGTGTTACGATTTTCCGCAGTGAACAGTTTCGGAACACTGAATTCAGTATTTCTGCCTTTCTTCGGTCGTCCTCTGTTTCGGTGCCATCGTGGTACGAGTGACTGAATAGGGGATTTAGATCCGCTTACCGATTTTACATATGACCAAAACTTTTTAGGGTTCTTGTTTAGATTGTTTGCCAATGTTTTATGTTCGCATTCGTTGAATGCTTCTCTCATTGCTCTCTTTACGCTCTTTTTTGCTTCGTTCAGCTTTTCCTTATCAGCTATGATTTGACTACTCTTAAACCTATGATGAAGCTTTCTTTGTTTCCGTAGTACCTTTCGTACATGATTGTTATACCACGGTGGATCTTTCCCCTCGCTTTGGACCTTAGTCGGTACGAACTTATCTAAGGCGTACTGGACGATGTTTCTGAATTTTTTCCATTTTTGTTCCACATCCTCTTCCTCAGAAATGAATGTTTGATGGTGGTCACTCAGATATTCTGCGATTTGTGCCCTATCACTCTTGTTAAGCAAATATATTTTCCTTCCTTTCTTGGCATTTCTTATTACACTTGTAGTCATTTATGCAACCACTGACTTATGATCACTGATACCCTCTTCTACATTCACGGAGTCGAAAAGTTCCGGTCTATTTGTTGCTATGAGGTCTAAAACGTTAGCTTCACGAGTTGGTTCTCTAACTATCTGCTCGAAGTAATTCTCGGACAAGGCAGTCAGGATAATGTCACAAGAGTCTCTGTCCCTGGCTCCAGTTCTGATTGTGTGACTATCCCATTCTATACCTGGTAGATTGAAGTCTCCCCCTATTACAATAGTATGATCACGAAACTTCTTCACGACGTTCTGCAGGTTCTCTCTGAGGCGCTCAACTACTACGGTTGCTGATGCAGGTGGTCTATAGAAGCATCCGACTATCATATCTGACCCACCTTTGATACTTAACTTAACCCGGATTATTTCACATTCGCATTCGCTAATAACTTCACTGGATATTATTGAATTCTTTACTGCTATAAATACTCCTCCACCATTGGCGTTTATCCTATCCTTGCGGTATATATTCCATTCTGTGTCTAGGATTTCGTTACTGTTCACTTCCGGTTTTAACCAACTTTCCGTTCCTAATACTATATGCACACTATTTCCTTCAATAAGAGATACTAATTCAGGAACCTTGCCCTGGATACTCCTGCAGTTTACCAATATTACGTTAACTTTTCCTGTTTTTGGTCTCTGAGGACGGACGTTCTTTATCAACGATGATAATGTCCTCTCTGGTAAGCCGTCAGGTATTTTATCGTTTCGCCCAAGGGGGGGTCCCTCTAACCACACTTTCAACTGTGTTTATAAAACTTCAAAGTTTATTCTCTTTGTAGTGGCGTAACATCTCTGACTCTGTATATGAGGATCGCTGCCCTACAAGGCGATAGGAGTTAGTATGCCCTGTAGGTTCGTAACGCTTACACGTGTTGTGTGTATGTGCTTACTAATAACTAGTGAGGGAATCTTATCGCTATGCTGTGTCACTATTCTGCTATCACACTGCCAGTACCCCATTCTGTTTTGTCATCCATCTGCCAATGGACCAAGGGATCAAGGTTTACATCACCTTTCAGTACCTGTGCATTCTGTTTAACCAAATCCTATTTCAACCGTTTTGACTAAACGCGAGTTCCATGACAGACTGTGATGTCGCTCATATCCCAGCCACACTGAGCATTACTACTGACTCACTTTTGGTCCAGCACCATGCTTCACATCTGCATCACTTGCACCCAGCACCAAAACCAACCATGGCCTCCAAGAACACATTTTCATGACCTCAACTAAGCAAGGTCAGATACTGCTGCCTCCTGGTTCGAGTGACATCACACCCATTTCAACTGGGCCACTCCAAGAGACACAGACAGTGCCGCTGGATAATAAATGGACTATACCTTCCTTCTTTGCAATGCCAGGACATCATGCACACGCTCAAATGCTTTTTCTGCCATCTCAGACATCTGACATTGCTGATGTCAGTCCTAGTGTGTTGGCCCTGTAACATTAGTCACATGTTTGGCCATTCTTCCAACAGCCACCTGAGTTCTAGATACATGGCCGCATGATGCTGGCACCACCCATGCTGCAATATGTTCCTGCCTCATCACGTGCCACCCTATGTCATCTCACATTTCATGCCTGTCTTGCACACTGATGCTCCCATGCTTCCTAAGTCTACAACACCATACCACGTCCATCTCATGATGTTGCCTTACAATCAAACCACTGACAGCCATCATACCATCCACCACTATCCGAAATAACAATTTTTCCATGCAGATTCTTCCACAATGTGGTTTACCCTCAGAGAGTGTTTGATGTCAGCCAGGGGTGTCATTGGGGATGATGAGAAGTTGATGACCTTTGTCATCTTGACACTGATCACTGCTATGGTGCTACTACTATGGACACTTCTCAGGTTAGTGAAACATCACAACCCCCACTTGAGTGCACTCTTGAGAAAAGCTGTGTGACATTAACAACAATGGTGAATCATGGCACATCCTGCTTCCCAGAATCGCTCTGGCTCCCCCCTTAGACCATATACAATCTGTGCCACAACCACACCAGGCCCCCTGTCTGTCATTGCCCCTGTCTTCTAACTCCCCACAAACTTAAAGTGGCCAAAGCTGCAGTGGACGAACTTTTGCGAACTGGCATAGTTAGGCCATCAGGCAGTGGTTCTGGGTCCAAGGCTAAACTCTACATAGTATTTGGACTAAAAAACACAGCACAGATATGGAAAAGATTTACTGATAGCTTACAGTTCAGTTTGACTTTTTGTTATGCCTATCTAGGTGAAATCACAATCTTTTTGCAAAATGAGAAACACCACAAGAACTACCTGCATATCTTTGATAAGCTGGCCTCTCATGTGGTCATGATAAATGCCAGCTTCAGCAACCCCATGTGTTCTTTCTCAGAAACCACATCAGCATATCTGGGGTTCATCCTACTCCTGAAAAAACTGACCAGATACACCTCCTCCTACCACCAAGAGCTGTGTAGGCTTCTGGGGATCACAAATTTCTACAGGAACTAACTGCCACATGCCACTGAAACTTTGATACCACTCACCCAAGAACTGCATAGCAAGAACAGATCTGGTAAATGATGTCTCGATTGGACACCACAAATGCAAGCTTCCTTCAACAAAATAAAAGAACACCTGTTACACACCACGACCCTCAGCCAACCATCACACAATGCACATATAACTATCACATCTGATGCTAGCGATCGTGTGATCAGGGCTGTTTTACAGCGAGAGACTGATGGAATCACTCAGCCGCTCAGGTTGCTCTCATGCAAACTTACCGATACTCAGAAAGAATTCTCTTTCAAAATGATGTTGAGAGGAGACCTCTTACCATATATACATATCATCACCCATTGGCAGATGCATTTGCAATCTATCGGCAGATTCTGCACCAAGGAAATTCCACCACCTACCGATGTATGATACATTAAAAGTGCTGATAATATTGTAGCAGATCACAGTTACGTCCATCCAGATGGACTTTGATAGAATCGCAGATGCACAAGTGACAGATTCTGATCTATACTGATTTAACAAACTAGATGCCGGATTCCAATTACAGCAGTGCACATTACCCAGTGTGACGAAATAAGTTTGGTATGACGTTTTGAATGGATGTATCTGACTAGTAATATCAGAGCCACATCGTAAGACAATTTCTGACCTCCCCCCCCCCCCCCCCCTCCCCAACCTCGCACATCAGGGCATATCCCCCCCGGTATGCCTCATCATAGTACAGTTTGTCTGGAATAACATTAAAAATGATTGTGCCATGTGGACCAGGACTTGCATTCTGTGCCAGCAGGCAAAAACTGGCCACCATACAAAGATCCTCTTTGGTAAATTACTGATTCCAAATGGGTAGGTCCAGCACGTCCACATAGACCTTGTAGGGCCACTCCCCAAATCAGATGGTGCCGTTACTTTCTGTCAAAGATAGATCATGCGACATGATAGATGGAGGCCACGCCTATTATTATCAGCAGAGACAGTAGCAAAACCTACCATCAATGGTTGGATTGCCAGATTCGGCTGCCCAGACTCTAAACATCAGACCTGGGTCTGCAGTTTGAATCTCAACTGTTCAATGACTTATGCCACCAATGCAGATGCTACCAGCTCCATGCAGTTGCCTACCACCCTCAATCCAATGGCCTCGTGGAACGGTGGCATTGGACGATGAAAGCTGTTCTTATGTGCCACTCAGAATCATGGGTGGAGGCCCCTCCATGGGTTCTCCTGGGCCTTCACAAAGCACATAAAGATGACCTTGATGCATCGCTCACCAAAATACTATACAGTGAGCTCCTTGCTCAACCCACTGAATTCATAGTACATGAAACGATTCCCACAGACCAGGACTTACCAGACACAGTCACGCGCATACGCTCACATATTCAAAACATCCATGTGTCACCCCCTCCCATTACAAGACACAACAAATTTTTATTCATGAAGACCTAGTCTCATGTTCTCCTGTGATGCTACATACAGACACAGTGAAGCCAACCCTACAACTGCCACTTACAGGACTATACCAGGTGTTGAAACACAATACAAACATTTTTGATATAGTATTTTCTGGAAAAATAAAACAGTGTCAATGAGCCGGCTTGAACCAGTGTGTACTGTAGTGGACCTGCCACTACACACACTCCCCACACCGACACCTCCTATGCACCCATTAGTCAATTTCCAAGAGCGTGTAAATCTCCCTGCTTTTCTGCCTGATGGCATATCCATCGTGTAATGCGACACTGACCTCGTGATTACTGCTACCTACATGGACAAGCAGTTGGATGCAAGCACTGCCACATATAGTTCTGTGTACACCACTCCTGTTCGACCATAAGTTGACATGGCATGACTCACCTCCCATTTTTCAGCAGACAGTACATTCACCATCTGTGTCCCAGCTTACACTACTACTGGCCTTGCAACACCTCCTGTGAACACAACAATGCAAGCCTATGCCACCAACGTGCCTCCCTCTTCACATGCTGCCTCCGAATCTAGAAAAATTAAAGACACTGCCAAAACTACTTCCTTATCTGCTAATGCCACCATCCACAATCCATTAATTGCATTGCTAATCTCATGCTTTGGGTGTACCTTTGCCCCAGCACACTTTGCTGACTGTGACGTATCTTCCACTGCATCCACTGTCACACAGCTGCCCATATCACATCAGACAGATAATGGCCCAAAGAAGCCTCTCCTCATGTGCTCCACACTTGGGAGGGGGGGGGGGGGGGGGCTCTGTACTCTTGTAATGTCTTGTAATGTTTACATGTGTTATGTATATGTGCTTACTATAAAAAGTGTGGAAATCGTATCTCTATGTTGTGTCACTATACTGCTATCACACAGCTAGTACCTCATTTCCCACATCTTCTTTCACTCATTTCCTAATTGTTCCTTCTGGGACACCACATTCAGGTGATAAACTTGCTTTAGTTTCATGATTCTTCGCATGATCAATGATTTTTAGATTATCATTCACAGAACATGCTTTCTGTTTCTGTAACATCATAACAAGCACACAAAAAGCTATACAGTGAATGAACAATCTGTGATCCACATGATGGATGTGCTCATTTCAATGATTACAAAGCATTGTTGCATAATCACTGTGTCACAGTGTTAATTGTGAGATGTGTATTCAAAGCTTCTGTCCAACAACACTCCTGGTATGTTGATAAGACAAACCAAAAGTTGAGCTTAATTATGTCCATCTATTTTCGTTATTGTGAAGAGAGTTTGGAGGCTGCAGTAGTAAATTATATTGCAGAAAGGATACACACAGACTATATAAAATATGCTGAGAGTACAAAAATCACTCATAAGTGATATTTTATTTTTGCGGACTTACTTTATACCACATTATATCCAAGTCCACAGTATATTGGATCATGATACATCATGTTTCTGCTCTATTTCAAAAAGTAGAAGAAGTAGCTTGTTGAAAACCATGCACATACGAAGGTAGAACTCCGTAACTTTAATATTCTGTTTTTCTGAAATTTTAAAAAAAGTGAAATAATTCAAAAAGTAAAAGAGTAGTTTCATGGAAAAGCTCAGCCACCTTTTTTGTGACAAAATGCAGCTAATTCCAAAACTAGAGTGTTCTCACTTTAATATTATGCACCTCTCAAAATTTTACAAAAGGTGGATTTTTTAAAGGGACTAGTTAGCAAACAGTGTTGAGCTTCACAATACTTAACCCTTTCATAGTGTTACATAATCTGACCAATTTTTGAAACAATATTTAAACATTTAAGTTTATATAAATGTATGTTGCAGTCTCATTGTTAACTGCTGAAGACGTATTTTGCTAGGCTGTGTTGTCTCAGCCTTTGCTTGGAAGGAAAACTAATACTGCATACACTTCTCAGTGCTTGCTTATTTCCCCCAATCCAGTGATGTCATAAATCTAAGTCAGGTGCCAGATAAATTTGATAGCAAAATTAACCAAACTTTTTGTAGTGAAAGTTGGGAGGGGACTTACATATGTTCCTGCATGACAGGACCAACCTATATAAATCTTCAGATATAATGACCTACAAGTGTGACAAATGAATGAATTGCTCCAAATCTTCAGACACAACTTCAGCAAAGATGTGAAAGTAATATCAACTACCAGAAACTTCTGGAGAAAGGGCAGGGCTGTTTGTGAAATATGATGGCTACTAGAACTGTTTAAAATCGTAGAAACTAACCACTACAAGGAAGAAGAAGAGGACAGACCACATGACATACAGATATGCATCAACCAACTGCCATGTTGGAGTATGAAGCAGTCATCAGCAGCACAAAGACTGAGGAAGTGTCAGAGGTGCTGTAGGTGAAAATTAAAAATCACTGCTGCAGACAAGTAGTTAGAATCACTACTGTAGGCAAGTATTTAGATTTTCTGCAGTAGGCATAAAGTGTGTAAAATTGGTGAAAAAATCTGATGGGCTGATGTAATAGAGTCACAACAATTACTTTGTGCGACATAATATTTCAGTCATAAATTTGTGCAAGTAAGAAAGTAAATAAAAAAAATTGTTGGACTAGGAAAGATTAATATAGACCATTTAACAGAGTGGAGAGAAATGTAACCACACCCATAGCAGTGTGATGGGAAAATGTAGAGCAAGAGCAGAAATTGGCTATGTAACATATGCCAAAACACCAAAGAGAAGGTTAGGAAATAGTATAGAATTCAATCAAATGAGGGAAGCGTTCAGGTTGTAATGTGAGAATAAATAAAAGAAATGAGGGGCATAAAAAAAGATTTGATATTATAATTAAGAAAAATAAGTCAAAATATTGAAGAAGTTGCAGGGGCAACAGTCTGGATGATAGACTGATCTGGCCTTGTTATACTAACCAAAACGGCCTTTTTGTGCTGGTACTGTGATCAGCTGAAAGCAAGGGGAAACTACAGCCGTAATTTTTCCTGAGGGCATGCAGCTTTACTGTATGGTTTAATGATGATGGCGTCCTCTTGGGTAAACTATTCCGGAGGTAAAATAGTCCCCCATTCGGATCTCTGGGTGGGGACTACTCAGGAGAACGTCTTTATCAGGAGAAAGAAAACTGGCGTTCTATGGATCAGAGCGAGGAATGTCAGATCCCTTAATCTGGCAGGTAGGTTAGAAAATTTAAAAAGGGAAATGGACAGATTAAAGTTAGGTATAGTGGGAATTAGTGAAGCTCGGTGGCAGGAGGAACAAGACTTCTGTTCAGGTGAATACAGGGTTATAAATACAAAATCAAATAGGGGTAATGCAGGAGTAGGTTTAATAATGAATAAAAAAATAGGAGTGTAGGTAAGCTACTACAAACAGCATAGTGAACGCATTATTGTGGCCAAGATAGACATGAAGCCCACGCCTACCACCGTAGTACAAGTTTATATGCCAACTAGCTCTGCAGATGATAAAGAGATTGATGAAATGTATGATGAGATAAAAGAAATTATTCATATAGTGAAGGGAGATGAAAATTTAATAGTCATGGGTGACTGGAATTTGATAGTTGGTAAAGGAAGAGAAGGAATGAAAGAGAAAGCCATGTGCTAGAATTTTGCACAGAGCATAACTTAACCATAGGTAACACTTGGTTCAAGAATCATGAAAGAAGGCTGTATACATGGAAGAGTCCTGGAGATACTGGAAGGTTTCAGATAGATTATATAATGGTAAGACAGAGATTTAGGAACCAGGTTTTAAATTGTAAGACATATCCAGGGGCAGATGTGGACTCTGACCACAATCTATTGGCTATGAACTGTACATTAAAACTGAAGAAATTGCAAAAAGAGGTGAATTTAAGGAGATGGGACCTGGATAACCTGACAGAACCAGAGGTTGTAGAGAGTTTCAGGGAGAGCATTAAGGAACGATTCTACATCTACATCTACATCCATAATCTGCAAGCCACCTGACGGTGTGTGGTGGATGGTACCTTGATTACCTCTATCAGTTCTCCCTTCAATTCCAGTATCGTATTGTTCATGGAAAGAAGGATTGCCAGTATGCCTCTGTGTGGGCTCTGATCTCTCCGATTTTATCCAATTCGTCTCTTTGCGAGATATACGTAGGAGGGAGCAGTATACTGCTTGACTCCTCGGTGAAGGTATATTCTCGAAACTTCAACAAAGCCCGTACTGAGCATATCTCTTGCAGAGTCTTCCACTGGAGTTTATCTATCATCTCTGTAATGCTTTCGCAATTACTAAATGATCCTGTAATGAAGCACGGTGCTCTCTGTTGGATCTTCTCTATCTCTTCTATCAACCCTATCAGGTATGGATCCCACACCAGTGAGCAGTATTCAAGCAATGGATGAACAAGTGTACTGTAACCTACATCCTTTGTTTTCGGACTGCATTTCCTTAGGATTCTTCCAATGAATCTCAGTCTGGCATCTGCTTTACCGATCATTAATTTTCTATTGTCATTCCATTTTAAATCACTCCTAATGCCTATTCCCAGATAATTTATGGAATTAGCTGCTTCCAGTTGCTGACCTGCTGTATTGTAGCTAAATGATAAAGGATCTTCTTTCTATGTATTCGCAGCACCTTACACTTGTTTACATTGTGTAACTGGGTTTTCTCTTTTGATGCTAGTCAATTGCCAGAATGAGCATTACTGCAAAGGACATTTGATTCTAAAGCATTATGTCAGGGTGAAAAACACTAAATAAATTATTTTTTCTCTCTTAAACACATGTGGGCAGGTTGGGTTCTTCCTTGGCTCGGGTATGAGGTAGAATGAAACAGCATTTTTACATAAGATAACTTTTATTGAAGATTTGTACAACGGTTTTCTTACTGGATTGTTCTGGCTGGGAGAGCAGCAGCTGTGTCGTTTGAGAAGCCTTCGTGCTGCGTGAGCGGCGGCATCTGATTACGCCTGGAGGTGTGTATCTCGTGTCGCCATTTTGCCCAGTTGACTGGAGATGTGCATCATGATATGGCCCGTTTAATTATTGAGAACAAAGTTGTGAAACGGATGGTGATACCTTGGATGTGACGTCCCAGTGTTTCTCTTCCCTAAGCGGCCGAGTCTGTCCGTGTTGTGTGTCGGCCAGCGGAGCGGCGCGGCGGGGTAAGGCCAGTGTCCCAGACTCGAACAACGGACTCTAGCTTGCCAGTCTTCAGCTGTCAGATCTTCATCCCAGCTCACAGGTGACTGCTGATGTGAGGCCGTCTCCTTCCCGTCCTCACAAGTCACCCGGGTACGTAACAATCAGTCTTCAAATACCTTCTGACTTCTGTCTTCTGGTGGTGAGGCTGCTGCTTGCTATTCCATTACAGCGGCACACTTGGTGCTTCTGAGTACAATGTAGTCTCTTCCTGCATAACGGTCTTCAGGACCGAAACTGAACTGAAAACTACTACTGTCGGGCCCACTGCGTCTCGCGTATTTATTTACTTCAGTTCACTAGAGGTGAGCAACTTCACGGTCATTGCCTCTTCTGTCACATTGAAAAGCTTCTCGAAGAATCTTCTTAATCTCGGTCATTGTCTCTTAGAATGTAGGCGAGTGCCGCTGATCACATGTGACAATTGAGAAACATGTGAGCCGGTCGGGCGATCCCCTGCCGGCTGAATCGACAGCTTCTGCTTATGTGGGGAGGGCGATGGCTTCTCCTCAATGTGCTGACTTGCAAGAGCAGGCCGTTGCCAGTGCTGCTCTGTCCGCTGTTTGTCAGTGTGTAATTCTTCTAAACTAAACTAAGTTTTTCATTTATTTTCTAATTTCTACTTCACTTCACATTCATTTCACTAATTTATTTCCCTATCTTAAGTACCACTCAAAAATTGAGATTCAATTGCCATTCCCTGCGCCATGCGTCAATTTGTTGCAGATCCTCCTGCATTTCAGTACAATTTTCCATTTTTACAATCTCTCGATATACTACAGCTTCATCTGCAAAAAGCCTCAGTGAACTTCCAGTGTTATCCACAAGATCATTTATATATATTGTGAATAGCAACAGTCCTGCGTCACTCCACTGCAGCACACTTGAAATCACTCTTACTTTGGAAGACTTCTCTCCATTGGGAATGACATGCTGCGTTCTGTTATCTATGGACTCTTCAATCCAATCACACAATTGGTCTGATGGTCCATATGCTCTTACTTTGTTCATTAAACGTCTGTGAGGAACTGTATTAAACACCTTGCAGAAGTTAAGAAACACGGCATCTACCTGGGAACCCGTGTCTATGGCCCTCTGAGTCTTGTGGACGAATAACATGAGTTGGGTTTCACATGATCGTCTTTTTCGAAACCCATGCTGATTCCTACAGAGCAGCTTTTTAGTCTCCAGAAAAGTCATTATACTCGAACATAATATGTGTTCCAAAATTCTACAACTGATCGACATTAATGATCTAGGTCTATAGTTCAGCACATCTAATCTTCAGCATTCTTCTGTAGCACCACATTTCGAAAGCTTCTATTCTCTTCTTGTCCAAACTATTTATCATCCATGTTTCACTTCCATACATGGCTACACTCCATACAAATACTTTCAGAAACGACTTCCCGACACTTAAATCTATACTCAATGTTAACAAATCTCTCTTCTTCAGAAACGCTTTTCTCTGCTTCAGAAATGCTTTTCTTGACATTGCCAGTCTACATTTTATATCCTCTCTACTTTGACCATCATCAGTTATTTTCCTACCCAAATAGCATAACTCCTTTACAACTTTAAGTGTCTCATTTCCTAATCTAATTTCCTCAGCATCACCCGACTTAATTTGACTACATTCCATTATCCTTGTTTTGCTTTTGTTGATGTTCATCTTATATCCTCCTTTCAAGACATTGTCAATTCTGTTCAACTGCTATTCCAAGTCCTTTGCTGTCTCTGACAGAATTACAATGTCCTCGATGAACGTCAAAGTTTTTATTTCTTCTCCATGGGTTATAATACCTACTCCAAATTTTTCTTTTGTTTCCTTTACTGCATGCTCAATATACGGATTGAATAACATTGGGGATAGGCTACAACCCTGTCTCACTCCCTTCCCAACCACTGCTTCCCTTTCATGCCCCTTGACTCTTATAACTGCCATCTGGTTTCTGTACAAATTGTAAACAGCCTTTTGCTCCCTGTATTTTACCCCTGCCACCTTTAGAATTTGAAAGAGAGTATTCCAGGCAACATTGTCAAAAGCTTTCTCTAAGTCTACAAATGCTAGGAACATAGGTTTGTCCTTCCTTAATCTTTCTTCTAAGATAAGTTGTAAGGTCAGTATTGCCTCATGTGTTCCAATATTTCTACGGAATCCAAACTGATCTTCCCTGAGATCAGCTTCTTCCAGTTTTTTCATTCGTCTGTAAAAAATTCGTGTTAGTATTTTGCAGCTGTGACTTATTAAACTGATAGTTCAGTAATTTTCACCTGCTTTCTTTGGGATCGAAATTATTATATTCTTCTTGAAGTCTGAGTGTATTTCGCTTGTTTCATACATCTTGCTCACCAGATGGCAGAGTTTTGTCAGGATTGGCTCTCCCAAGGCTGTCAGTAGTTCTAATGGAATGTTGTCTACTCCTGGAGCCTTGTTTCGACTTAGGTCTTTCAGTGCTATGTCACACTCTTCACGCAGTACCATATCTCCCATTTCATCTTCATCTACATCCTCTTCCATTTCCATAATATTGTCCTCAAGTACATCGCCCTTGTATAGACCCTCTATATACTCCTTCCACCTTTCCGCTTTCCCTTTTTTGCTTAGAACTGGGTTTCCATCTGAGCTCTTGATATTCATGTAAGTGATTCTCTTTTCTCCAAAGGTCTCTTTAATTTTCCTGTAGGCAGTATCTATCTTACCGCTAGTGAGATAAGCCTCTACATCCTTACATTTGTCATCTAGCCATCCCTGCTTAGCCATTTTGCACTTCCTTCCATTTTTGAGACGTTTGTATTCCTCTTTGCATGCCTCATTTACTGCACTTTTATATTTTCTCCTATCATCAGTTAAATTCAATATTTGTTCTGTTACCCAAGGATTTCTACTAGCCCTCGTCTTTTTACCTACTTGACCCTCTGCTGTCTTCACTACTTCATCCCTCAAAGCTACCCATTCTTCTGCTACTGTATTTCTTTCCCCCATCGCTATCAACTGTTCCCTTACACTCACCCTGAAACTCTGTACAACCCCTGGTTTAGTCAGTTTATCCCGGCCCTACCTCTTTAAATTCCCACCTTTTTGCAGTTTCTCCAGTTTTACTCTACAATTCATTACCAGTAGATTGTGGTCAGAGTCCACATCTGCCCCTGGAAATGTCTTACAATTTAAAACTTGGTTCCTAAATCTCTGTCTTACCATTATATAATCTATCTGAAACCTTTCCGTATCTCGAGCCCTCTTCCATGTATACAACCTTCTTTCATGATTCTTGAACCAAGTGTTGGCTATGATTAAGTTATGCTCTGTGCAAAATTCTACCAGGTGGCTTCCTCTTTCATTTCTTACCCCCAATCCATATTCACCTACTATGTTTCCTTCTCTCTCTTTTCCTACTATCAAATTCCAGTCACCCTTGACTATTAAATTTTAGTCTGCCTTCAATACCTGAATAATTTCTTTTATCTCATCATACGTTTCATCAATTTCTTCATCATCTGCAGAGTTAGTTGGCATATAAACTTGTACTACTGTAGTAGGTATGGCTACAATAATGTGTTCACTATGCTGTTTATAGCAGCTTACCCACACTCCCATTTTTTAATTCATTATTAAACCTACTCCTGCATTACCCCTATTTGATTTTGTATTTATAACCCTGTATCCACCTGACCAAAAGTCTTGTTCCTCCTGCCACCAAACTTCACTAATTCCCACTATGTCTAGCTTTAACCCATCCATATCCCTTTCTAAATTTTCTAACTTACCTACCAGATTAAGGGATCTGACATTCCACACTCCTATCCATAGAACGCCAGTTTTCTTTCTCCTGATAACGACGTCCTCTTGAGTAGCCGCTGCCCAGAGATCCGAATGGGGGACTATTTTACCTCCGGAATATTTTACCCAAGAGGATGCCATCATCATTTAATCATACAGTAAAGCTGCATGCCCTCAGGAAAAATTATGGCTGTAGTTTCCCCATTGCTTTCAGCCAATCACAGTACCAGCACAGCAAGGCTGTTTTGGTTAGTGTTACAAGGCCAAATCAGTCAATCATCCAGACTGTTGCCCCTGCAACTACTTAGAAGTCTGCTGCCCCTCTTCAGGAATGACACGTTTGTCTGGCCTCTCAACAGATACCCCTCCGTTGTGGTTGCACCTATGGTATGGCCATCTGTATTGCTGAGGCACGCAAGCCTCCCCACCAATGGCAAGGTCCATGGTTCATGTGTACTCTGTGTAAAATCAACCTGGTATCCCATCAGGTCCAGCAGCGTTTCCTCTCTTGAGTGATTTTAATTGTTTCTCTATCTCTCTGTCATCTATTTCGATATCTACCATTTTGTCATCTGTGCGACATTCTAGAGAAGGAGCTACAGTGCAGTCTTCCTCTGTGAAACAGCTTTGGAAACAGACATTTAATATTTCGGCCTTTAGTCTGTCATCCTCTGTTTCAGTACCATTTTGGTCACAGAGTGTCTGGACATTTTGTTTTGATCCACCTACCGCTTTGCCATCAGACCAAAATTTCTTAGGATTTTCTGACAAGTCAGTTCATAGAATTTTGCTTTCAAATTCGTTGAACGCTTCTCACATAGCCCTCCACACACTTCATTTAGCTTCATGTAATTTTTGTTTGTCTGCAAGGCTTCGGCTATGTTTATGTTTGCTGTGAAGTTCCCATTGCTTCCTTAGCTGTTTTCTAACTTGGTTGTTGTACCACGGTGGCTCTTTTCCATCTCTTAAGATCTTGCTTGGCACAGACTCATGTAATGCATATTGTACGATGGTTTTGAACTTTGTCCGCTGATCCTGAACACTATCTGTACTTGAGATAAAACTTTTGTGTTGAGCCATCAAGTACTCTGAAATCTGCTTTTTGTCACTTTTGCTAACAGAAAAACCTTCCTACTTTTTTTAAATATTTCTATTTACAGCTGAAATCAACGATGCTGTAACCGCTTTTTGATTGCTGATTCCCTGTTCTGCGTTAACTTTTTTAAAAAGTTGTGGTCTGTTTGTCACCAGAAGGTCTAATATGTTATCACCACAAGTCTGTTCTCTGTTTAACTGCTCAAGGTAGTTTTCAGATAATGCACTTAAAAAAATTTCACTGGATTCTTTGTCCCTGCAACCCATTATAAACATTTGAGTCTCCCAGTCTATACCTCGTTAATTAAAATCTCCACCCAAAACTATAACATGGTTGGGAAATCTACTCGAAATATTTTCCAAATTTTCCTTCAGGAGTTCTGCCACAACATCTGCTGAGCCAGGGGGCCTATAGAGACATCCAATTACCATGTTTGATCCTGCTTTAACCGTGACTTTCACCCAAATTATTTCACATCTCAGATCTCCGTCAATTTCCTTTGATGCTATTGCACTTTTTATCGCTATAAACACACCTCCCACTTCACTGTCCAGCCTGTCTCTGTGGTATACTTCCAATCTGAGTTTAGAAATCCATTACTGTTTACATCTGGTTTCAGCCAACTTTTGTCCCTAGTACTATGTGGGCATTGTGACCGTTTATTAATGAGAGCAGTTCTGGTACCTTTCTATTGATGCTCCTGTAGTTTACTATTACCACATTAATATTGTCATTCCCTGTTGCGTTTTGCCTACTGCTACCTTGTTGTGTCTCAGGAGGTGTCTTGTCGGGCCTAGGGAGGGAATTCTCTAACCTAAAAAACCCACATGTGCACTCCACATACTCCACTACCCTTGTAGCTGCTTCCTGCATGTAGTGCACACCTGACCTATTCAGGGGGACCCTGCATTTCTCCACCCGATAGTGGAGGTTGTGAAATTTGCACTCCAGATCTCTGCAGAATTGTCTGAGCCTCTGGCTTAAGCCTTCCACTCTGCCCCAAACCAGAGGACTGCGTTCAGTTCTGGGAACGAGCCTACAAACAGTTAACTCAGATTCCACCCCGTGAGCAACGGTTTCCGCCTTCACCAACTCCGCCAATCGCCTGTATGAACTGAGGATGACCTCTGAACCCAGACGTCAGGAGTCATCAGTGCTGACATGAGCAACAATTTGCAGTCGGGTGCACCCAGTGCTCTCTATCGCCACTGGCAGGGCCTCCTCCACATCTTGGATGAGACCACCCTGCAAGCAGACAGAGTGAACAGTGGCCTTTTTTCCTGACCTTTCCGCTACTTCTCTAAGGGGCTCCACAGCCCACCTAAATTGGAGATCCCAATCACTAATAAACCTCTCCCCCTGTGGGCCCCCTCGGACCTTGCTGAAGGAACGGCCATGTGTCCACTCACAGGCAGCCTCCACATTGACCCTCCGCCTCATGCTACGCGAACACCGTTGAACCAGCCGCTCCCCTTGGGGAGAGGGTGGCCCAACCAAGCCCAGTACCCGCGAAGATGTCTCGACAGCAGGGACCATGGGTGAAGCATGTAACACCTGGAGTGTACCATGTGATGCATCAGACTCCCCACTACCACTACAATCCAAGGCAGCAGCCTGAAGACGACTGACCGTGGCCGTCAGCACATTCCACTGATCACGAACAGTGGCCAGTTCCTCCTGTGTCCATACACAGTAGTCACACATCCTATCCATCCTAAGAAATCAACAATTTACTGTAGAGAGTTAAGTAATCAACTTTTAATTAGACTGCTAATTCACTAAAGGCGGCTGATAGCTGACTAGACTGTGGTTACTAGACACTTCTTGTTGGAAACAATAAAAATAAGCACTAACTGTCTCTTCAAAACAAACACGAAATCAATGGAACACTATTACTAGTACTCGAAAATTAAAGCTTCCTAAAAGCAAAAACACACAGAAAAAGAAGTGACAAGTACGAAAAACATAGTTAATACTTAAATTTACATAGCTTGCTGCACAGGAGATGTGAAGCAGACAGAAGGAATGGGGGAAAGAAATACAGTAGAAGAAGAATGGGTAGCTTTGAGGGATGAAATAATGAAGACAGCAGAGGATCAATTAGGTAAAAATACAAGGGCTAGTAGAAATCCTTGGTTAACAGAAGATATATTGAATTTAATTGATGAAAGGAGAAAATGTAAAAATGCAGTAAATGAAGCAGGCAGAAAGGAATCCAAACGTCTCAAAAATGAGATCAACAGGAAGTGCAAAATGGCTAAGCTAAATTTAAGGATGTAGAAGCATATCTCACTAGGGGTAAGATAGATACTGCCTACAGGAAAATTAAAGAGACCTTTGGAGAAAAAGAGAACCACTTGTATGAATATCAAGAGCTCAGATGGAAACCCAGTTCTAAGCAAAGAAGGGAAAGCAGAAAGGTGGGAGGAGTATATAGAGGGTCTATACAAGGGTGATGTACTTGAGGACAATATTATGGAAATGGAAGAGGATGTAGATGAAGATGAAATGGGAGAAATGATACTGCATGAAAGTTTCACAGAGCACTCAAAGACCTAAGTCGAAAAAAGGCCACGGGAGTAGACAACATTCCATTAGAACTACTGACATCCTTGGGAGAGCCAGTCCTGACAAAACTCTATTATCTGGTGAGCAAGATGAATGAGACAGGCTAAGTATCCTCAGATTTCAAGAAGAATATAATGATTCCAATCCCAAAGAAAGCAGGTGTTGACAGATGTGTAAATTACCGAACTATCAGTTTAATAAGTCATGACAGGAAAATACTAATGCAAATTCTTTGCAGACAAATGGAAAAACTGGTAGAAGCCGATGTCGGGGAAGACCAGTTTGGAGTCCGTAGAAATGTTGGAACACGTGAGGCAATACTGACCCTATGACTTATCTTAGAAGATAGATTAAGAGAAGACAAACTTACATTTCTAGCATTTGTAGACTTAGAGAAAGCTTTTGACAATGTTGACTGGAATATTATTTTTCAAATTCTAAATGAGGCAGGGGTAAAATACAGGGAGCGAAAGGCTATTTACAATTTGTACAGAAACCAGATGGCAGTTATAAGAATCGAAGGGCATGAAAGGGAAGCAGTGGTTGGGAAGGGAGTGAGACAGGGTTGTAGCCTGTCCCCAATGTTATTCAATCTGTATATTGAGCAAGCAATAAAGGAAACAAAAGAAAAATTTGGAGCAGGAATTAAAATCCATGGAGAAGCAATGAAAACTTTGAGGTTCGCCGATGACATTTTAATTCTGTCAGAGACGGCAAAGGACCTGGAAGAGCAGTTGAACGGAATGGACAGTATCTCGAAAGGAGGATATAAGATGAACATCAACAAAAGAAAATGAGGATAATGGAATGTAGTCAAATTAATTTGGGTGATGCTGAGGGAATTAAATTAGTAAATGAGACACTTAAAGTAGTAGATGAGTCTTGCTGTTTGGGGAGCAAAATAACTGATGATGGTCAAAGTAGAGAGGATATGAAATGTAGACTGGCAATGACAAGGAAAGCAGTTCTGAAGAAGAGAAATTTGTTAACATTGAGTATAGATTTAAGTGTCAAGAAGTAGTTTCTGAAAGTATTTGTATGGAAATGAAGCATGGATGATAAATAGTTTGGACAAGAAGAGAATAGAAGCTTTCGAAATATGGTGCTACAGAAGAATGCTGAAGATTAGATGGGTAGATCACATAAGTAATGAGGAGGTATTGAATTGAATTGGGGAGAAGGGAAATTTGTGGCACAACTTGACGAGAAGAAGGGATCAGTTGGTAGGACATATTCTGAGGCATCAAGGGATCACCAATTTAGTATTGAAGGGCAGCATGGAGGGTAAAAATCATAGAGGGAGACCAAGAGATGAATATGCTAAGCAAATTCAGAAGGATGTAGGTTTCAGTAGGTACTGGGAGATGAAGGAGGTTGCACGGGATAGAGTAGCATGGAAAGCTGCATCAAACCAGTCGCTGGACTAAAGACCACAATAACAGCACATGTTTTCACAACCTATATTAAATGTTCGAACTACTGACTTGATATCGTAAGCAGTAATACACTCACGCGTGACCCAGAAACAGCAATCAACTCAAAGCATTGGAAATAGTACCAATGCCTTTGTCAGGTACAGCCAGCGGAAGGCAGGAGGATTGTGCCCACATGCATGCATGCACTTTTCCAGGGAATGTAGCTTTCGAGATGCTGGAAACAGATCCAAGAAGCTTGCACAGGATAGAGTAGCATGGAGAGCTGCATCAAACCAGTCTCTGGACTGAAGATCACAACAACAACAACAACAACTGAAGAGCAGTTGGTAAGTATGGAGAAAATGTTTAAAGAGAAGGAAATGGAAACTACGGAAAACCAGAAACAGCAGACTGAAGCAGCAGTTACAAGTGGCTGAAGTGGAATAAGAAGTACAGAAAGTGCATCAGATGGTGCAGAAACACATAGAACCCTTTTTAGAGAATACATTTAGTATGGGAGCACTAAACAACTTTAATTTTTAGAAATAACCATCCCATAGATACTGTAAGCAGCTGTAAAAGGTTCTGATTGAAAGAGAGTGCATTGTGCATCATGAGAAAGAGAAATCAAAAGAAACCAGTTGGTAGTCATGCAGGATGATGAACAAAATGTGATATAATGGGCAGCTGTAGGGACTCCAGTCAAAGTGTGCAGCCACCAGTCACTAAACAAGGATGGTAATAGTGATGTCGAAGTGACAGTAGAAGAACAGCAGGTAATATGTCCACTGATCAAATGTGAGATACATAGCCACTTAATAGGTGAGGATATAGGAATGGTGGAATGAGTAAGACTACTAGAAATGCGGTGGCACAGAAAAAGATTGCCGAACATGCAAAGCAGTGTCTTCAATACAGGTGGAAAGAAGAAAGCTATTTCCTGTATTGCTGAAAGGAATCACAAATGTGACAGATATCATTTTGGGTGTAGCAAACTGAAGATACTAGGCAGAGGAAGAGAAGAAGGACTTGGTCTGAGTGAATACAAAGCAGAGAGTCTGAAAATGAGCAGGAAAAGGGCAAAAAATTCCAGCAAGTCTGTTGTGGTCTTCAGTCCAGAGACTGATTTGATGCAGCCCTCCATGCTATAGATGCAAAATTTTTGGGGAGAAGCAGCGGGTGATACTAAAACAACATGAGTTGTAAGAACAGAAGTTGAAATAAAGAATATGACGGTTTATTAGAGCAATTAAATGTGTTGAACAAGAACACTGTAATTATTCAACTTATTAAGATTTTAACCCCTGCACAAACAACAAAATCATTAATTGATTCTGGAAGTCAGGTGTGCAATAGCAGTTAATTGTTATAGTGATGTCCTGTTAAAAGGAATAAAAAATCGACATTACTGATTAGTGGATTTAAAAATAAATGGTTCTGTGGACAAATGTGAGGTACCTATTAAATGTCCGATGTTGCTGGGCTTAAAATGTGAGGAGCTAGATATGTATCTCATGTCAAGGGGACTTGTTTTATGTGGCCCCTTACCTCGTTTGCAGTTGTGAAGGGAAAAATGTGCTAATGTGGAGAATTATTACAGAGAAATGAGAAGAAGTGAAGGGAATTTTTGTGCAGAAATAGAAATATAGGAAATATGTTTTATGGAAGACAGTATCAGAGAATGAATCCAGTTTTTTTTCTCCTAGATAACTGGTAGCTCTGTATTAAAAACAATGAGCACTAACTGAGGCAATCAAATTTTGATGTACAGACATGAATAAAAGAAGCTGAACTTCCCCAAGATGTGATTTGCAGTCAATTTTTTTGATGCAGTCCACCATGAATTCCTGTCCCCTGCTAATCCTTTCACCTCAGAATAGCACTTGCAACCTACCCCTCAATTATTTGCTAAATATACCCCCAATCTTTGTCTTCATCTTAAGTTTTTATCCTCTACAGCTTCCTCTAGTACCATGGAAGTTATTCCATGATGTCTTAACAGATGTCCTCTCATCCTGTTCCTTCTCGTCAGCATTTTCCATATTCCTTTCCTTGTCAATTCTCGGGAGAACCTCCTCACTCTTTATCGTATCAGTCACCTAATTTTCAACAGTCTTCTGTAGTATCACATCTTAAATGCTTCTGTTCTCTTCTGTTCCAGTTTTCCCACAGTTCAGAATTTTCTTCCTCAAATTAAGACCCATGTTTGGTGCCAGCCAACTTGTCTTGGCTAGGAATGCCCATATTTACTCTGCCAGTCTGCTTTTTATGTCATTCTTGCTCTATCCATCATTTTGCTGTCTAGGTATCAGAATTCCTTGACTTCGTCTACTTTGTGATCTCCAATTCTGATGTCAAGTTTCTCACTGTTCTCATTTCTGCTACTTCTTGTCACTTTTGTCTTTTTTCAGTTTACTCTCTATCCATATTCTGCTCTCATTAGTCTTTTCATTCCATGCAACAGATCCTGTAATTCTATTTCACTTTCACTGAGGATAGTGATGTCATCAGCAAATCTTAACATTGATATTCTTTCACCTCGAGCAACATGGGTGAAAGACTACATTCCTGTCTTACCCATTTGTAATCATGCCCTTCATTCTTGGTTTGATATTCTTATTGGTCTCTCTTGATTCTTGTGCATATTGTATATATACCTGCCTTTCCCTATAGTTTACCCTTATTTTCCTTAGGATTTTGAGCATCTTACACTGTCTTACATTGTCAAATGCTTTTTCCAGACTGACAAATCCTATGAACATGTCTTAATTTTTCTTCAGTTTTGCTTCTGTTATCAAAATCAGAACATCACAACTGCCTCTCTGTTACCTTACCTTACCTTTCCTAAAGCCAAACTGATTCTCATCTACTACATCCTCAATTTTCCATTCTTCTGCATATCATTCATGTCAGCAACTTGGGTGCATGAGCTTTTAATCTCACACTTGTCAGCTCTTGCAATCTTGGGAATTGTGTGGATGATGTTTTTCTGGAAGTCTGATGGTATATCATCAGTCTCAAATGTTCTACACACCAACATGAATAATCATTTTGTTGCAACTTCCCCAAATTATTTTAGAGATTCTGATGGAATGTAATCTGTTCTTTCTACCATATCTGATTTCAAGTCTTCCAAAGCTCTTTTAAATTCTGATTCTAATACTGGATCCCCTATCTCTTTTCTGCTGATTCCTGTTTCTTCTTTTATCATGTCATCAGGTAAGTCCTCCCCTTCGTAGAGGTCCCCAATGTACTCTTTCCACCTATACATTCTCTCCTCTGCATTTAACAGTGGCATTCCCTTTGCACTCTTAATGTTACTGGCCTTGCTTTTAATTTCACCAAAGGTTATTTTGACTTTTCTATATGCTGAGTCAGTCCTTCCAACAATAATTTATTTTCCAATTTTTTCACATTTTTCACATAGCCATTTTGTCGTGGCTTCTCTGCACTTCCTATTTATTTCATTCCTAAGCAAATTGTGTTTGTATATTCCTCTGAACATTTTTGTACTTTCTTCTTTTCAATCAACTGAAGAATTTCTCCTGTTTCCCATGGTTTCTTTGCAGTTACCTTCGTTGTATCTGTCTTTTTCTTTAGAAATTCTATGACTGCCCTTTTTAGAGATTTACATTCCTCTACAACTGAATCATCTACCGAGTGATTCATTACCACAATGTCTATAGCCTCAAAGAATTTCAAGTGTATCTCTTCTCTCCTTAATACTTCAGTGTCCCACTTCTTTGCACAATGATTCTTCTTGACTGGTCTCTTAAACTTCAACCTACTCTTCATCATTACCAAATTGTTATCTGAGTCTATGTCTGCCACCAGGGAACACCTCACAATACCAGTATCTCAGAGCCATTAGAACCATTAGAACCAGTATCTCATTTTGGAGTCTCTGTCTTTCCATGATGTGATCTAACTGAAACCTTCCTGTATCTTCCAGCATTTTCCATGTATACCTCCTCCTCTCATGGTTCTTGAACAGAGTATTTGCTATTACCATCTGAAATTTATTGCAGAACTCAACTAGGCATTCTCCTTTCTACTACAAATATCATCTTCTCTTGTGATCCTTTCTTGTCCTCGTTCCCCTACAACAGCATTCCATCTCCCATTAGGTACTGAATTACCTATTCAGTACCCTGATATACTTTCTCTAGCCCTTCATCTTCTGCTTGCGACATTGGCATGTATATGAGAACTATATTGGTTGGTGTTGGTTTGCTGTTAGTTCTGATGAACAGAATCCTATCACTTAACTGTTAATAGTAACTCAGTCCCTGTCTCACCTTGCTGTTTATAATGATACCTACTCTCGTTATACCATTTTCTGCTGCTGTTGATATTACTCAATACTTGTCTGATTAGAAATCCTTGTTTTATTTCCATTTCATTTCATTGTCACCCACTACATCCAGATTCTGCATTAGCATTTCCTTTTCAGATTTTCTGGCTTCCCTACCACATCCAAACTTCTGCCATTTCATGCCCTGACTCATAGAACATTATACTTTAGTTAGTTATTCAATCTTTTTCTCTAGGTCATCTGCCCCTTGGCAGCCCCCTCCCGGAGATCCAAATGGGAGACTACGGTAGTCCAAAATCTGTTACCAATGGAGAGATCATCATGACGCTTTTTTCAATTACAGACCATATGTCCTGTGGATACATGTTATGTGCCTTTAATCCAGTATTTTCCATTGCTTTCAACATACTCATGGCATTGATCATTGCTGATTCTTCCACCTTTTAGTGGCAGTTTACCATCCCAAGGGCAAGTGAGGGCCCTGAACCTCTGTCCGCTCCTCCGCCCTCTTTGTCAAGTCCGTTGGCAGAATGAGAATACCTTCTTATGCAAGAAGCATTCAGCTCTCATTGCTGTTGAATTTTTTTCTTTTGTAGAAGGAGGCAAGGTGGACAACAAAAGTACTAAAATAAAAAAGTATTATAAGTTTCACCAAACAACCAGGAGTCGTGACATGACCTCCATCAACAAAGTAAAGAAAACCTTTTAAACGTATTTGTACCCATACAACTGATACAATGAGCAATGAAAGATTATTGCAAGAAGAAATAGTGACCATATTAGTGCAAAAGTGAAAGAAACAGTGTGGGAAATTTTATGATCAGTATAGTGAAGGAAACACACTCAGAAGGCATTAATAAAAAGGACAGTAGTGAGTAAAATGTTATGCTTATTTGTGATGGCTGTGACTACTAGAAAAGAACAATATTGCTACGAGCTAAGTTATACATGTTTACGTTAAAGACTTCTTCCCAAATTCTCTTTGTATTATCACTGTACTCTCTCTTGCGTTTATTTCCTGTTCTTTTCTCAGTGTGTTTTAGTTGAAGTGTATGTTCATTTATGATGTTCCTGAACTGTTCTCAATTCCCAGTTCCTTAATGTCTTCTTCTGTTTCAGTGATCCACTTTGTCTTGTTCTTGTTAGTGGTTACTATAGGCTTGTGAGCCTGTTCTTGTTCATCCTGCTGATATGTCCATAAAATTTCATCCTCCTCTTTCTAAAGGTGTCTGTTATTGTTTCTATCTCTTTGTAGATCTCTCTTGTTAGCCTCTTTATCCAAATTCCTCCATGAGACACTTGTCCATATATTTGCCTCAGAATTTTTCTTACATGCTTCTCAGTCTCTCTGATTTACGTATGACCACGAATCACTGTAGTTTCTGCAGCGTGACTGCTTCCGGTAGAACCACTGTGTTCTAATGCCTTAGTTTTGCATTGACAGAAATAGATTTCTTATTGTAGTGATTCCAAGTGAGCTTTCATACTTTCTGTAATTTGAAGATTCTTTCTCGATTGGCTACGGAGTTCAGTCCTGATGGTTGAATTATCTCTCCTAGGTATTTGAAGTTATGGTTGAATTATCTCTCCTAGATATTTGAAGTGCACAACTTGTGCCACTTTCCTATACTGAGATGCAAGGGGAAGACTATTTTCAGGTTTGCTTTCCATGTATTGAGTCTTCTCATAGGAATTGTAGGCTAGTTTTCTGTGAGGTTTCATGAAGCTGTTCCAGTGTAAGTTTGCATTCTTTTCTGTTGTGGTTAGAATGGCAAGATCATCCATAAAAGCCAGACACTTCATACTGTAACAGTTCTGGTACTAATTGTAGCACTTCTGCTACTAAATCTAACTGAGTTTTCTCTTTTGATGCTAGTCAATTGTCAGGATGAGCATTACTGCAAAGGGCATTTGATTCTAAGGCATTATGTCAGGGTGAAAATACTAAATAAATTAACTTTTCTCTCTTAACAACATGTGGGCGGGGTGGGTTCTTCCTTGGCTCGGGTATGAGGTAGAATGAAACAGCATTTTTACATCAGATAACTTTTATTGAAAGTTTCGTACAACTGTATCTTACTGGATGTTCTGGTTCGGAGAACGGCAGCTGTGTCGTTTGCGTAGCCTTCCGCTGCGGCAGCGGCGGCGTCTGATTACGCGTGGCAGTTTGTATCTCGTGTCGCCGTCTCGCCCAGTTGACTGGAGATGCGCAGCGCGAGGTGGCCCGTTTAATTATTGCGAGCGAAGTCGTGCATCGGATGGTGATACCTTGGATGTGGCGTCCCAGTGTTTCTCTTCTCTAAGCGGCCGCGTGTGTTGTGCGTCGGCCAGCTGAGCGGCGCGGCGGGGGAAGGCCAGTGTCCCGGACTCGAACAACAGACTCCCGCTTTCCAGTCTTCAGCTGTCAGATCTTCATCCCAGCTCACAGGTGTCTGCTGATGTGAGGCCGTCTCCTTCCCGTCCTCACGAGTCACCCGGGTACGTAAAAATCAGACTTCAAATACCTTTTAACTTGTCTTCTGGCGCCGCGGCTGCTGCTTGCTATTCCATTACAGCGGCGGACTTGGTGCGTCTGTGCATGATGCAGTCTCTTCTAGCATGACGGTCTTCAGCACCGAAACTGACTGAAAACTACTGCTACGATTCTTCACTTCTTCGTCTCTCGGCTGTCGGGCCCACTGCGTCTCGCGTATTTATTCACTTCGGTTTACTGGAGGTGAACGACTTCACGGTCATTGCCTCTTCTGTCACGTTGAAAAACTTCTCGAAGAATCTTCTTAACGTCGGTCATTGGCTCTTGGAATGTAGGCGAGGGCCTTTGATCACATGTGATGACTGAGAAACACGTGAGCCAGTCAGGCGATGCCCTGACGGCTGAATCGACAGTGCCCGCTTATGTGGAACTTGCTGACTTCACGGTCATTGTCTCTTCTGTTCTGCTGTTCTGCCCGCTGTTTGCCAGTATGTAACTCTCTAAACTAAACCAAGTTTTTCATTTATATTCTAATTTCTACTTCACTTTGATTTCACTAATTTATTTACTTAAGTACCACTCAACAATACTGATTCTTTGCTCTTTTTTAATCCTGAGTTGAATTCCTTTATTGCCTTTTCCCATGTCCTCACAATTTTTTCCAGAACCATATTAAATAGAACAGGGGAAAGGCCATCTCCTCGGCGAACACCAGTATGAATATCAATTGCTTCTGATGTTTGTCACATGAATTTAACTTTGGAGGTTGTACCTGTTAATGTCTGTTGGATAACTGATCTTGTTTTCCTGTCAGTCTTGAATTCCCCTAAAGTGTGAAATAATGTTTGCCTGTCTATTGAATCATAAGCCTTTTTAAAGTCAACAGACGTTACCACAGTATTTTTACACCTTTTCATTTGTAAGAGTGTTGTTAGGTTCCGTATCTGTTCAATGCAAGATTGACCTTTATGAAATCCTGTCTGATACTTTCTTATTAATTGGTCCACCTAGTCTTATAGGGGCTTTTGAAAGAATTTTGTACACTACAGGAAGCAGTGAAATTCCCCTGTATTTATTTGGATTAGTTTTCATTCCTTTTTTGTGGAGAGGTTATTTGATATAATTCTGTGAGTTGCTTGTGTGAGATTACTGTCATTTAATTTTCGTATTTCTGCTATGATTTTGTCTTCCCCAGGAGACTTATTGTTCTTCAAAGAGTTGATTATTTCCTTTACTTCTTTGTGAGATAGTGGTTTTGAATCAGAATTGGATGGGATTTTTTCAAAATCTAGTTGTTCTATCAGAGGCTCACAGTTGAGAAGGAGTGAAAGTGCGTAGTTAAAATATGACAATTATTTCTTGTTTGGTTTCCAATGATCCATAAGGCTGGCAAAAGCACAGATTAGGCGGTTGATATCCTCTCAGGTTTTCCCTGAAAATTTTGCAAAATTTTCTGGTATTGTTCTTGATAAACTTTTGTTCAATTTCTTTAAGCCAGTTTATACCATATGTACATTTTTCTGTTTGTATTGCCTTAGATGAAATTTTCTGTATTCTCAAAAATTCCTGCCATTTTTCTGGACTTTTGTTGTTACTGAAAGTTTCCTATGCTTGTATTCCCTCATATATATGAGCTAAAAATGTAGTGAGGTTAAATCTGCTTACAGAAAATGAGTATGTTATGAGTATATGTGCCAATGGCCTTGCTGCGGTGGATACACCAGTTCTTGTGAGATTTGCAAAGTTAAGCAGGTGCATTTCAATGAGCAACCATCCAGGTCTGCCATTCAGTGTTGGCAAGTGGACTGCAGTCTGCACTTGTGACGCAAATTGAGGAGGTACTCGTCTGAAATATAGCAGCTCCAGCTTGTGAAAACAGACATGTGGCATGTTGCTTTTGTTTGAATTTGTGAGCTATCGAGAGAAGAAAGTTCCATTCTTCTACAGAGTGGCACAGCAGAATAGCTGCTGTCCAGTGGCTGAAGCTTCACACTGCATCTGAAAGTGGTCAGTAGAGTGGGAAGACTTCAGCAGGAGCCGTGACGTCTTTCAGTGGATGCGGTCAATGAGCCCCTATCATAGAGCAGATGGTGGAGCTAAGCCTTACAGCCCTTTCAGACATTGTGTTTCTGAGTAATGGAATGCCTTACCGTAGCAGCAAACAGAAAAAAATGAAGTGTTTGTGCACTGTACATGTTAAGTTTGCATGTGCACAGCTGCCTATGCTAAACTGTTACTTCCCAGTGTGTTAATCTTGCATATGTAAAGAGTTAGCTTTATTGAATGCATGAAACAGTGAAGTGGCTTCCTATTTCAGCTGACTTAAGTTTCTGATCTTTTTATTTATTGTTTCTTTCACACTGATCGAATCAAATTTACAAACTATTGCATTAAAGAAGCCTGTCATTGAAGCATCAGGCCATTGCTTTAGTATATGACACAAATCACATTTCTTGGGAACTCTGTATAACAGAACGCTTTGTTAAATTTTGCAGATGTTTGACTTCATGAATTATTTGCAAATGTCTCTGATGTCTGAATTTTTTCACCAACTAACTGGCTAATCCAGATCTTTGAACCCAGTTCCAGTTGTTGTAGGTTGCCTATATGATAGCTTACAGGGACAAAAAATTGATTTTCAGTATTTAATATAATTACTGAATGAATTTAAAATGCTGTCATAATCTACACATTAGGAAGTATAATCTTATGTTAAAGTTTTAACACACTAAGGCAAGTATTACAGTCAGAAACTCTGTAGAATTCTTAATTCAATACAACTCACAATGTGCCAATTACCCAGACCATATCCATCAAGTAGTTGAGAATGAGAGCGCTTAGTGACTTCCAACTACCTTTACACATTATTTCAAACCTTTACAAAGCTTTTTCATGTTGACACTCCAAGCAAAATGATGAAAGGAAAATAGATAATACAACATTTTTGCTGTTCATGTAGTAAACCTTCAGAATCAGGTATGACGTTTTAACGTATCTGAGCCGTGCATGGCTCGTGTTCATGCTGTTTATTGCTTGTCATCTTGTGTTTACGGTACTACCGCCTCATTTCTTATTTGATTTACTGGCGTCACCAAGTGCTGGCTTGCCTGCCCTTGAGTGGCAGCAGCACACTTATCGATAAGAGCACTGTCGTATCATCTTTGGAGTGCCCCTAGTATTTCTGGGTCGTCATGTGTTGGGAGTTGAGTCAAGACGTAGCAGCAGTGGGGTCCGGACAGCCATGACTCACCCGATTGTTGCCGACACACATGATTTGATTGAAGATGACCTTGGTTGGTCGTTTGGTCGGTCGTCTCATCGGACAATGTGTATTTGGTCGCTGACTGCTTCTGGGTTCTCTGTGAGTGTTGACTTGTGATTCATCCTTGTTGTTCCTCAGTGACCGGTTTTAGTATCGTTCGAGTTGTTTGTGGAAGTGTTTCCGTGGAACTGTGTGTAGCTTGTGGTTTTGAATGACCAGTTATTGTAACACTCTCTGCATGTTGGATGCAGTCAATCAGTTGGGACAGAGCAACGAGGAAGTCTACGCAGCGTGAGGTCTGGCCGAGACCACTGACATCGTGCACGCGGGGTCAGATTGTGAGGCGCTAGCTGCAAGAGCTACAAAGTTCGTTGCGCACCGAACCTGGACACTAAAGTTGAGTGATCAGTTAACCTGTTACGAAACCTCAACTGCTGTGACAACTCTTTGTTCGGTTGTTGCTTCATGGGCCGTTCCAGCTAGCAGCGACTTACGGTGTGTTGGAGTTGCAAAATTTTGCAGCCATCTTCCTATGGTCTTTAACAATTAAATTGGTTGTTACTTTATCAGTGAAGTGCACCAGTGGTATTTTCTGCCTTGCAGCCGTTAACCCCCCTGGTTATCTGCCCTGGTCGTTAGCGTAGTTTTCCGGCAGTGTGTTTTTCCTCGCCATGTTGATGCTGTCCGGCACGGCATGCAATCCAACAGCCTTTTAGTTGTTTGTTCACATTTTTTTCTTAGAGTGGTTATTGTGCCCTGGCTGTTTTTAGATGCCAATTTTGAAGAGGTAGTGCTGCTAGTATATTCGTCCTCAGCTGATACTTTCTGTTGTCGTGCCGTTGGTCGGACAAAAGGGAATTGATTAGGTTGTTGGTCGGTCCTTCAGCCGCCCCTGGGTCGAGTTGCCATCTGATTATTTAACCCAACTTTTGGCTCCTGTCTCACCTCACCTTACGTTAGAGCTACCTCCTCAGGCCGACCCTTGGAACACTTTTGAGCATCACTGTTCTGTTGGTTTTAGATTGTGATTTTCATTTTAGTCTGAAGTACTGTGCCAGGCCTTCAGCTGTCTAGTAATTTACTTTGTTTTAATTTTAAAATAAGACCTTCATCTGACTTAAATGAAAATTTGAAGATTGTTTTGTTTAAAAACTAAATTTTAAATGTTTGTTCTATCTGAAATTCTTGTTATCCAGGCCTTAAGCCCTGAGTTGTTCAATGTCCAGTGTGTGGCCTTCAGCTGAGCTTTTACATGAAATATTTTTAAGATAAGGCCTTCAGCCTTCTTAAATTAAAATTTGAAGATTTATTTGTCTAAAACAAATCTTTCTTTTTCTTTTTTTTAAAAAAAAAAAAAAAAAAAAAAAAGTTTGCTCCATCTGAAATTCTGAGTTGTTCAATGTCTTGAGTGTGGGCTTCAGCCAAGTATTTACGTGAACTTTTTTTTGTGGTGTGGCCTGTAGCCACTTGTATTCTTTAAAGCAATTTTTTATACCTTGTGTTCAGGCCTTCAGCTGTTCTTGTTTTTGGTGTGGTTTTGGGCCTTCAGCCCAGGAGGTAACTCAAGTTTTCTTAACTAGGCCTTCAGCCATATTGTTTTATTTTGATTCTTTTAAGGCAATGTGTAATTGAGTGGTTCTGAGGAAAATAAAAGTTTGTGTGATTGTGCAACTGACAGTAATTGATTACGGCCCCCTCCACAACCATAACCCGATCTGCTCTATCCTGTGAAACCAGATTTCAGTATTATTTGTTTACTACTACCTCTATTTGTAACATATTTTGTCGGTCATACCCACATACACCACTGAATGTACCTGCAAAATTTTATTATTGTATTACACATAAACATTGAAATGGGTGAAAAACTAGCTTTTGCTTAAAACAGAGTGCTAGTTGCCCAGACTATACTCATCTATTATTTGATAATGAGAGCACTTAGCGACTTCCAGCAAACTTTGAACCTAACTTCAGACCCTTTCTAAACTGGTTCTCACTTACATTCTTAACATAAGATATTTAACTCATTAATTCGTTTGTGAACTTACTATAAAGAAGACACGCCACATTGCAGACAGACACAATTAAAAGACACTAATATAAAGCTTCTGGCCACAGCCTTCATCAGTAAAAGACACACACCATTCACACACACAATTAAGCACACCTCAAGCGCACATGATTGCTAACTCCAGCATTTCAGGCCGGAATGCGAATATCACATGGGAAGCAAGTAGCAATCTGGAGGGGGCGGGTAAGGGGAAGGAATAGTAGTGTGTGGGTGGAGAGAGAGATGACCACCATCTGGTGGAGTGTGCAGGGATTAGACTGCCAACAGGTGCAGTGTCAGGAGGTTTGGGGGCAGGGAGGTGGGGAAAAAAGGAGCAAAAGAGGAGAGGAGCAGGAAAAGACAGGTGGATGCATTAGCAGACAGCTGCAAATAAACAGGGTGGGAGATGAGAATGAGGAGGAGATGACAGAACAGAGGGGGTGGAAACAGTTGGGCGGAGGGTGTGGGGACAATATCTTATCATACATTGAGGTGGAGATAATTACAGGAGCAGAGAATGTGTTGTAAGGATAACCCCCATCTGCACAGCTCAGAAAATGTGGGGTGGAAGGAAGAGTCCAGATGGCTTGGGTAGTGAAGCAGCCACTGAAATCAAGTGTGTTATGTTGATATTCCTACCTGGAATTTCCTTTGTTTAATTCATTTGTGAAGTAATCATTATACTTGAGAGCTAGATTGGTTAAAGAATCAAGGATGAGAGCTTACTAGTAATGAAATATTTGACTGACATTGTTAGATTGACCTACAATTGTTAAGTTTTGAGATTAAACTTTTATTCTTGCAATTTATGTGGCATAACGAAATACATGTAATAGCAAATACTGTAAAGTTTTTTGTCATTAGGGATGGGTGGACAGATATGTGTGTGCTCAGGAATGTCAGTATTTTGGAAGTACTGAGTTAAATTAAGAGGGGATTTTATTTAAAATTTCTAGGATCTTCTTTCAGAATTTTGTGACTTTTGGTTCTTTTAATCCAATTTTTTGGGGGAATATCTCATTAATTATTTTCACAAATCATTGTTTTTTCTCAGATTCTGGAAGCAATTATTAGGAGGATAAAAGGGTACAGATATCAATCCTTTATATAATAGATCAAATATGCCATTACTTACCTTTTCTCACATGTACACCCAGATGACACAAAAAGCCCCAAATTATGAGCTTCGAGCCTGCCTTTTTGATCCATGTGTGACTCAGCCAGTTTAACACAACATTCCAAGTCTGACATAAGTAGATGTAATGTATATAATCAGGCATATAAATGTATCACTTGGATGTAGGAATTAATTCGCATTGTATGAAAGAATATCTAATAACAAGACTGCTGTATCTCTCATAAACAACAGTGGCTAACTCAGAAGAAGCTATAAAATACTTATGTTAAATTGTGGCTGTTGTGTGAATGGTGATTAGCAAAATCTACATTTATTTATTTATGTACGTCCCGAATCTTTGAGGTACATATAATATACCCTAGATGTTGGACAAAATGACATACATTAAGATACTGTTACATTGATTGTATACATTACTTACTTACTTACTCACTCACTGGTCATACTGGACTCGAGAGTCCACTACCGCAGCAACGTATTTTCGCCACCTGTCCCTGTCTTGGGCTGTTTCCTTCCATCCACCTTCAATACCTAGGCTCCTCAAATCAGTCTTCTCATTGTCCTCCCATCTACACCTCAGTCCCCCCACAGGACGTTTTTCCTCTAGGTGCCCTACCAGTACTCTGCGCGCTGCCCTGCCCTCACCCATTTGAGCTACGTGACCTGCCCATCGCAGCCTACGTGATTTAATAATACTGATTACGTCAGGGCTTGAATAGAGTTTGTGAACCTCTTCGTTATGCAGTTTTCACCATTCTCCGCTAATGTCATCCCTTTTTGTTCCGAAAATTTTCCTCAAAATGTTATTTTCAAATACTTGAAACGGCTTCTCATTTTGCACAGTGAGAGACCAAGTCTCACACCCATACAGCATAACTGGTAGACTAATAGTTTTGTATATTCTAATCTTGAAATTCCTAGACAATATCCGTGATGAAAGTAATCTATTCAGTGAGAAGTAGCACACATTTCCCGCCCATAATCTCTTCTTCAGTTTGGATTCAATCTCATTTTTCGAAGCGATGTCCACACCTAGATACTTAAATGTGTTCACTTTTTCAAACTGCATGTCTCCAACTCTTAACATTTCCTGATCTACTGCTGTTGGCATTCTAGTAGTAACCAGGTATTTGGTTTTGTCTTCACTTATCCTTAGACCTACATCTTCACTAGCCTTGATTAACACATTCGCATTTGCTGTTACACATTCTTTCCTATCCCTAATGATGATTAGATCATCTGCATATGATTCAGTATCGCAATCAAAATTGTACAGAATTCTTTTGGAACTTGGAATACCAAAGAAGTATGTTAGACTTATAGAAGTGAGGTAGAGTACGCGTGGGGAAATTGGAGTCAGAAGAATTTGTAATAAAGAACGGACTTAAGCAGGGAGATGCCCTGTCTCCGCTACTTTTTAATTTAGTCCTAGAATATATTGTACGAATGGCAGCAGATGATTCAGAGGGTATGGAGCTAAATTAGGGTATTGATTGTATACATTACATTTATAAATTGTTATATTGCTATATTGTTACATTACATTTTGATATTGTTACGACAGAAATTAACTTATTTTTCAAGATACTGTGTTACTGAGTAAAAACAGTTTTCCAAGAGATATGAAGTTACAGATTTTTTAAAGCTATGGATTTTGTTCATGGCCTTTAAGTTACTTGACAGCTTATCAAACAAATGTGAACCTGAATGATATACACCTTTCTTGCACAGGGTGGTATGACAGTGATGTCTGTGTATGTCACTATTTGCCCTTGTATGGTGTTCATGTACAGATTTATTTTGAATAAATACATTTCCATTTTTTAGCATGCTTTTTGGTAGGTACATGACAACTTCTAGTATATAGATACATGGTAGGGGTAGAATCCCCAGTTCTTTAAAGAATGGTTTGCATGATTTTCGACTGTTAGCATTTTTCATTATCCTTACAATCTTTTTTTGTTTCCGGAATGTTGTTATGCTATGAGGAGAATTTCCCCAGAATATGATGCCACATCTCAATAGGGAGTGTGTGCAAGCATAATACACTGCGCTAACTGTTTCAGGACTTGTGTTGTTCCATATAATCCTCATCACATAAGTCATTTTCGATAGTTTAGAATTTAATAATGTGATGTGGGAATTCCATTTAAGATTGTCTTGTAAGTAGATGCCAAGTAATTTTGTTTCAGTGACACTGTTAATTCTTTGGTTTTCCATGGACATGTTTGGTTTTAATGGATTTTTATTTTGTTGTGTATGGAAGTGTAAGATGACTGTTTTTGAGGGTTTATCAGTAATTTATTCCTCATAAACCACTCTGTGACATTTTCATTTGTGACTTTAGCATTTAAACGTAGAGTCATTTCGTTTTCACCTTCAATTAATATCCTCGTGTCATCTGCAAATAGCACTGGTTCGGAGTGTTGAACATGTAGGGGGAAGTCGTTTATGAAAATTAAGAAGAGAAAGGGACCTAAAATTGAGCCTTGTGGTACACCATGGGTTAATGTGGAAGGTTTCGATTGCTAAGCTTGGAGTTCATTTTTTTCCCATGTGTTTTACATCTGTTATCTGAGAGCGATTTTCTAGGTAGGATTTCAGCCACTCGTGTGGCAGGCCGCTTACACCATACCACTCTAACTTTCTTAGGAGAATTTCATGGTCTATTAAATCAAATGCTTTTGTTAAATCCAGGAAAATCCCTGAAACATTTTTGTGATTATCCACTGAAATTAAAATACGATTTATGATGCTAAAAGTGGCTGTTTCAGTACTGCACTGAGGCCTGAAGCCATGCTGACATCCTGAGATCATATTTTTTAGTTAAAGAAATCAGTTAATTGTGACAGAACTAGTTTTTCAATGATTTTTGAAAAACCTGAGAGGAGTGACAGGTCTATAGTTGACCATCTGCTGCCAATTGCCCTTTTTGTAAAGGCGTACAACTTTTGCACTTTTTAACTGTTGTGTGAAAATAGTGAAGAATTGCATATATCTAGCAATGGTTCAGCTGATATTTTTATAATATAGTCTGGCACATCGTCAACTCTGGCTGAATATTTATTTTTTAATGACTTTATTGTGTTTAACAGTTCTTCCCTACTTATTGGTCTAAGGAACATGGATGTATTTGTTACACTATTTCCAGAAATTTCTTGTAATATTTTCTTTGATGTTTTTCCCATTTGTTCCTTCACTAGGTCACCAGCAATATTGGTGTAGTGAGTATTGAAGTGGTTAGCAATTAATTTTGGATCAGTGATCTTGTTGCCCGCCTGTGACAATACAATATTTTTGTGTGTTTCTACATTTCCAGTAAGTCTCTGTACCGTGTTCCTCATTGTCTTAGCTTTGTTTGATGATTCCATAATAAGTTTGTCATTCATTTTCCCTTAATTTTGCTTCCCTTATTACATGACTCAGAGTTAACTTGTATTTTTTGAAGTAATGAGCAAATTGAGGGCTGCTATCTGTTTTTGATAATGCAAAAAGTTCTCTTTTTCTTCTACATGATACTTTGATCCCTTATGTAATCCTAGTTTTGGGTTTGCTGGAGCCTTTACAAATTATTTTCTTTCTTGGAAATGCAATTTCAAAACAATGGCTGTAAATTTCCGTGAAATTATCAAGCTTTTCATCTGTGTTGTAACTGTTGTAGATTTGATTCCACAAGTGTGTACTTAGCATATGTTTGAAGTTCTCAATATTTTGCATGCAGAATTTTCTCATGTAGATAACACTTCCATTCCTAGACAAGTCAATACTTCCGCATACGGCAAGTAGCTGTGCATTGTGGTCACTGTAGCCAGTATTAAAGTTTTCTGAGGTGTGCATGCCTGTGTTTACAAAGATCTGATCAATAAGTGTAGCACTAGTTTTTGTTATGTGTGTATGGGAGTTTATTTTAGTGCACAGGTTATATTCTTGAATAATATTAAGGAATTTTTCTCTTAGGGGAGCTGTGTGTTAAGAGGTCAATATTAAAATCCCCACACAGAACTATAGTTTTGCAAGGTCAAGTTTTTTAAAGAAAATGTTTACATTGCTGTTGGGTGATCTGTAAACAAACATTAGTATAGCTTTTCCTGATGTTATTTCAATAGCTGAGGCTTCAAAGTGTTTTTCACTTCCTAATCGATTTACAGTCTATTATCGTATAGTCTATGTTTTCTTTTACATAAATGCAGTTTCCTCCAAGCTTTGATATTGATCTTCAAAAGTAGTTTGCCAGAGTGAAACTGATTATGTTTGAATACTGTAAATGGTCCTTCTCTAGCCAGTGCTCACAAAAACATAAAACTGATACCTCCTTCCACATTTATTTCATCCAGTTTGTTTGGTAGGGACTGTACATTTTGGTGAATGACTTTTAAAGTGTATGTATAAGTTTGTTCTGTAACACATTCCCCTGTGACACCCTCAGCTACATTCAAAAACGTCTACCTGTCCCTTGGTGTGTGTTTCTTCCCAGCCATTTATCCAATGTGTTTTGGACCATTTTTGTGTTACCTGTTCTTTCCTTGGGTTTCATCCTTCCTTGTGAGTCAATTTGGACCCCTTTAACATGTTCTGCTTTGTTCTTTGGGCTTTCATTGCCTGTTATGAGCCAATTATCCAATGTACTGGTAAGTTTTCTAGTGTAATACTTTACAAAATTATATATTTTCTCTGTTAGGTATTGTTTACCAGCATAGTTTAGATGAAGTCCATGTCTGGTGTGCATAGATTTTTCAAGAGTGCTCACATCTATTACATTTGCATGCTCAAATTTTCCACAAACATCCTTTATGTCAGAGTTTATCTTAATCACTAAATTATTCACACATGACCAGGAAGGTAGGTCATGCCTGTGTGGTTGGTTAATAACTAACACATACATGACTTCTCTCCAGTTCACAATTTCCAAGACTAACTTAAGTCAGAAACCTGCAGGAACACTTCCTATAATCTCTAATTGCAATTTATAACAGAACAGTGAAATCAGAACAAAGAGTTTAGGATATGAAAAACTTTTTTTCCCCACCAGAATATAATGGATCTAAGAAACAAACTTGACCAATTGCCTGTTTGCATTAATGACAGCAATGCAATAAACAATGCCCATGTATTATGTTTTACTAAATGTCATTTTAAGGAAAGGACTGAAATGATACAAGTATAATTCACCATGCAGCTTATTACACTAGGAGTACAAGGGATAAAGATGGAGTAATAATGTCTGTTAAAAATAATATAGTGTACAAGTCTATAGATGTAAGAAATTATTATGTTGATCAACATTTTGAGGCCTGCTGTGCTGAACTCCATGTTAATGCTCTGCCTATTTACGTGATAACTGTTTACTGAGCTCCCTCAGGAAAGCTTAGTATACTCCTCAAGCAAGTAGAATGACTTTTAACTTGCCTCTTCTCAAAACCCAAAGAAATAATCGTGCTTGGTGACTTTAATGTAAATTTTCTTACTTTTAATAATGATCGAACAGATTTTGAGAATGTGATGAGCTCTTTTAATCCGAGGGCAGTTGATGACTTTCCCACAATACTGACAAAGAACTGCACATGTCAGATAGACAGAATCTTTGTAGGGAGTAACAGAATTGATAACATACATGTAACACAAATCTTAAATGAACTTTCTGACCATGATGAACAGCTGTTAAAAATGTGTGATGTAAGCTGTCCTAACGAGAGTAGTTTTATTAATAGATCTTTTAGACAAATTAACAGTGAGATTCAGCAGATATTTGCAGCAGGTAGAATGGGGCACAGCATATAAGGCTAAAAATGTCAGTGATAAATTTATCCTACCCCTTAATGAATTTTTTACCCTTTTTGAAGCTCTATTTCCCGGAGAATTTCAAAAAGTAACAACCTGAGTGATTACAAGAAACAATGGCTCACTAAGGGAATCAAAACATTTGTAAAACAAAGAGAATGCTTTAAGTTTCCCTTAGAAATTCCAACAAACCTCAGGATAGTGAGTGCTGGAAATTATACTGTAGCATCCTAATAAATGTAATTAAAAATCCAGGAGCATGTTTATCAAATCTGAAATTGACAGGTCAAATAACAAAATAAAAACTATTTGGAAGGTGGTCAAAATGGAGACAGGAAAAATTTAAGAAGAGAGAGACGGTATCAAAGTGAGTCATACTATGGAAACGTGGTAATGAATGGGATATAGCTGCTAATATCTTGAACAATCGTTTTCTGACAGCAGCAGATCAAATTCCTTGTAAAGTATCTACAATTGAAGCAGTGAAACTTCTTCAAAAAGCAGTGCAGAACAAAATTAGTCAGATATTACAACCAGCGAGAGTGAGAAGATAATAAGCCAATTGAAAAATAAAAATTCCACTGGCGTGGCTAATATACCTGTGAAAGTACTGAAGCACTGCTACATGTTTATTCTTGAAGTTCTGTGTCACATATTTAATGAGTCTATAAATTAGGGTACTGCTCCTAATAGACCCAAATATGCTACTATTCAAAAAAGATGATAAAGCTGAGGTTTCTAACTACTGGCCAATTTCATTGCTAACAAGTCTTTTTAAAATCCTAGAGAAACTTGTGTTCGAGAGAATCATGGATCATCTTAATAAACATAACATCCTTCATAAAAATCAGTTTGGATTCCAGAATGGCATTTCAACTGAACACGCCGTTTTCTCACTTGTTAACCAACTCCTCAAATCAATAAACAATAAAATGTCACCAGTTGGAATCTTTTTTCTTATCTTTCTAAAGCATTCAACTGTGTAGATCACAAAATTCTACTTACACACAATGGTGTATATGGTAAAGTAGGGATGTGGCTCAAATCACATCTATATGACAGAAAGCAGAAGGCAGTACTGAGTAATTCTGCAGAAGCACCTGCCTGGGGCCCTGGGAAATGTGAAGTACCACAGGGCCCAGTGCTTGGTCCCTTACTTTTCCTAATCTTTATTAATGATCTGCCATGGTGTATGACACAAAAAGCACACTTCACCCTGTCTGCAGAGGACACAAACATTATGACAAAAAAGTATCAACTGCAGCCTAAAAACTCTGTAACCACTATATTCAAAGAAGCTCAAAATCAGTTCACTTCAGAGGGTCTGTCCCTCAATGTTAAGAAGACTCAGTTCATTCAGTTTCCAAAAGCAAACAAAAAACTGGAAAATATTGTAATAAAATGTGATGATGAAGAAATATTGAGAGTTGAGCCTTCCAAATTCCTGTGGCTACAACACTCTAAACTGATCAGTTCACATCATTGACCTACATGGAAGACAATTTGGCAGCATTTGCCATTTGCTCACTTTCATCTGTTTGTGACCTGGAAACAATCAAAGCTGCATGCTTTAGATGTTTCCATTCACTTTTGATGTATGGCATCATGTTCTGGGGAACCAGTCATGAGCAATTAAAGCACAGAAGAGAGTCATCAGAAATATGGGTAGAGAGCCCCTAAATGCCCTTGCAGAAATTTATTCAAACAACTGGGGATTCTCACCATGCCATGCAAATACATTTTTTCACTAACATGCTTTGTGAACAATAATCTTACACTTTACAGAACAAACTGAAAATATCATGACTGTGATACGAGAAGTAAACATGATCATCACAAAGGAAATCTTAGTTGTTATGGAAAGGAGTATATTATTCAAGCATAAATGTATACAATAAGCATCCAGTTCATGTTAAATCAGTCATTGGGCACAAGAACAAATTCAAAAAACAACTAAAAATTTACCTCTGAGTAGTTCTTTCTATTCATTATAGGAATTTTTGACAAAGTGTAATAATGAGTGAAATGTGTTTAATTTTAAGCATTCCTATAAGAAATGATTATGTAGCACTGATATATCAGTTGTTGACAGAATGCTTTTTATTTAATTAGAATGTAAGCCTTTAATTTGTTTGTTCAACCATCATTACTACAATAATCCATAAGTAAGTTGTTATTTGATCACTTGAACCTAATGTAACTATTTGCATATGATTTAACTGTCTCATGTCCATTTACATGTGGTTATTACTGAAATAATCTGACATGTTCTACAGTCTAGTGATACACTCGCAACATGGATCTATTTAACTCGAAAATAAATAAATAGAATAAATACATAATAATTAAGTGCCTGGCAGAGCCTTCATTGAACCACCTTCAAGCTATTCCTCTACTGTTACACTCTCAAGTGGTGCATGGGAAAAACAAGCTCTGAAATCTTTCAATGTGGGCTCTGTTCTTTGTTGTTTTATTATGATTATCATTCCTCCCTACTTGGGTGGGCACCAACAAAATATTTTCACAGACAGAGGAGAATGATGGTGATTGAAATTTAATGAGAAGATCCTGCCGCAGCAGAAAATGTCTTTGCTTTGAAGATTTCCATCCCAATTCACATATGATGACTGTGGCTCTCTCTCGCCCATTTTGCAGCAATACTGAATGAGCTGCCCTTCTTTGAATTTTTTCAGTGCCCTATGTCAGACCCATCTGATACAGATCCAACCCCACACAGCAATACTCCAGAAGAGAGTGGAGTAGTGTGGTGTAAGCAGTCTCTTTAGTAGACCAGTTGCACATTCTAAGTGTTCAGCCAGTAAATCATAGTCTTTGGTTTAATTTCCCCACAATGTTATGTCCGTCTGCTAACAATTTAAGAGGGCTGCTCAGATTGTCTCCTGTGTCATTTATGTAGATCAGGAACAACAGAAGGCCTGTAACACTTCCTTGGGGAAACCAGTTATAACTTGTGTTTTACTCGATGACTTTCCATCGATTACTATCAACTGTGACAGGAAATCATGAATCCAGTCACACAGCTGAGGCAATACGCCATATGCATACGATTCGATTAGAAGTAGCTTGTGACGAGTGGTGTGAAAAGCCTTCTAGAAATATAAAAATTTGGAATCCATTTGCCTTCCCCTGTCAACAGCACTCATTACGTGGTGAGAATAAAATGCTAGTTGTGTTTCACAAGAATGGTGTTTTCTGAGTTCCTGTTGACAATTTGTCAATAAATTGTTTTGTTGGGGTAATTCATAATGTTCAAGCACAGCATGTGTTCCAAAATCCTACTGCAAATTGATATTAGTGATGTGGATCTGTAATTCAGTGGATTACTCCTATTTCCTTTCTTCGGTATTTGTGTGACCTGTGGAACATTCCAGTCTTTAGGTATGGATATTTCAACAAGCGGGCAATTGTGGGTGATTGCTAAGAATGGAGCTATTGTATCAGCATAATCTGAAAGGAATCTGACTGATATACAATCTGGACTGAAAGCATTGTATTTATTATTTGATTTAAGCTGCTCTGCCACCCTGAGGTATCTGCTTCCAGGTTATTCATGCTGGCAGTTGTTCTAGATTTGAATTTTTGAATATTTACTTCATCTCCTTTGGTGAAGGAATGTTGGAAAACTGTATTTATTTACTCTGCTTCACTGCTTTAGCAGTACTGTCATCATAGGCATCACCATTGTTATTGTGCAGTGGACATATTGATTGCATCTTGCAGCATGGTGTGCTTCATATACAACCAGAATCTGTCTGGAGTTTTCTGCCAGATTTTGAGACAGTTTCGTTGTGGAAACTATTAAAAGCAATTCACAATAAAGTTGATGCTAAATTTTGAGCTTCTGTAAAGCTTTCCCAGTCCTGAGGAGTTTATATAATTCATATTTTTTCTATTTTTTCCCATTGCTTCTGCAACAGTGTTCTGACCTGTTTTGTGTTCCACGGGGGATCAGTACCAGCATTTATTAATTTACCTTTTATATATATCTCTCAATTGCTGTGAATACTATTTCTCAGAATTAATCCAGTCTGCACTTACATAATCAGATATGAAGGAGTGGACATTGTCTCTTAGAAAGGTTTCAGGTGAATTTTGATCTGTTTTATTTTATTTTTTTATTTTTTTAATAGATCTACTCTGTGTTTATATTTAGTGGCTTTGGTTGTTACAGTATTTAGTCTCACTACGACAGCCTTCTGGTCACTAATGTCTGTATCCATCATGATCCTCCCTATTTGCTCAGGATTCTTTGTTGCTAAGAGATCAAGTATGATTTCACAACTACCAACTTCTCAAAGTAATTTTCTGAGAAAGCATTCAGTACATTTTCAGACAACATTTTATGCCCATTACCAACTTTAAACATATATTTTTGTTAACATATAAAGGGTAGATTGAAGTCACCACTGTGTATAAATGCATGAGTCGAGTAATTGTTTGAAATGAGACTCAAGTTTTTTTTAACTGTTCAGCAACTGTATCATCTGAATCATGGGGGTTCAGTAAAAGTAGTCATTTGTATTGTGTGATCCCACCACCATATAGTCTGTGTGTATATAAATCTTAAAGGATGGAGCCGAAGTTCATATTGCCAGGACCACATCATGTGTGGCTACATTGAACAGAAGGGGATTGAAGGGGCCTCCTTGTAACACTCCATTTGTCTGTTTAATTTCTTGGTAGTTTGTTATGTTGTCTGATGTTATGATGGTGTTTTTGCTCAGGATGTTGTGTTTCAAGACACTTAGTTCCTTGTTTTGTTCTACCATCTGTTCTAGTTTGGCACATGTTATGGTCCTGTTGAGATTGTCAAACGTCTTTGTGAAATAAATGAATAATGTGTGGAATTTTCCTTTCGGGAGTCTTTATTTTCTCCTCTATGTCATCTATGTGTTTTCTGACTGCATGTAGGATGGTTTGGCCTTTCCTGATTCCAAATTGTTCTTCTGGGATCTAGTTGCCAATTTCTTCTGTTAGTCTTATCTTCATTAGGCTCGTCAGTATTTTGAAGAGGTTGTTCTCTAGTGTGATTTGCCGGTATGAGTTTGGGTCATGTGATTCTCCTTTCCCCTTGTACAGCATCCTGATTGTCGAGGTTCTCCATGTCTCTGGGATTCATTCTGTGTGCAGACATAAGTTCATAATGTCCGTGATTGCTGGAATTAAAACTTCTGGGGCTGCCTTGATGTGTTTGTTGAATATCCCATCTGGCTCTCCTGCCTTCTTGCTCTTCAGTGCTGATACAGTGTTTCTAATTTCCTCTGCCATGAATCTTCTGATGTCTTCCTATTGTCTTGTTGTTTCATGAGCTTTGTTGACTCTTTGTTGCTTTAGGATGTTGGTGAAGTGGTTCTCCCAGACTGGCATCTCTATTTTCCCCATTGTCTGTGACTGTTGTGGCTTTAGAGCTATGTAGGAGTTTCCTTTTGCTTCTTCCACCATTCTTCTAGCTTTGAGTTCTGTGAAATCCTCTTGTTTATGTTTAGGAGGTTCTTGTATTCTTTTCTGAGTCTGCTATATGTGATCAGGTTGTCCTGTTTTTGTGTGCATTTGGCCACATGGAGAGCTAATATGATTTTCTTTCTCTCTGTGTAGCTTTGTTGATTGAACCATCTCTTTGCCTTTCTCTTGTTGGTTGTGGTGGTTGCGGCTTTAATCATGTCTTCTAGCACTGTTGCTGCAGCACCTAGGTCCTTTTCCCATATTTTGCTTTAAAAGACAGTAAGCTTGTCTCCATTTTCACATATTTTATTCTCGCCTATCTTTCTGGAGGTTTTTCTCGTGTGCTTTGTTGTCTGTTTTGTGCATTTAGGTTCTTTCATTTTGAAGGTAATTGTTACTGGACAGTGTTTCTTTATTGGTGTCCCTGATGTAGAATATATTACTTTGTGGTCCATTATTTCAAGATCATTGCCTTTGTAAAGGATTATGTCTATGGTGCTGCTACCATTATGTGCGATGTACGTGTTGTTTTCTCTCTTGTTAAATGATGTGAATCCCTCTTCAGCCATCATCTGTAGTAGTTCCCTACTTGTGCAGTCATGCTTATCTAGTCTGCAGTTTAGGTGTCCCATTATAATAATACTTTTTCCCGGGGCTGTCTTTTCTAGAGCGGTCATCATGATTACTATGACGTCCTCAATCGGGGTCAGGGATTTGATGTAGAGGCCTATGAAAGTCACTCTCTCAGTCTCCATTATTATGGTGTCTTCTTGTTCATAGATGCAAGATGCTATTCCTATCATTGGTTTGTAGAAGCAGGATATTCCTTTTGTATGTCTTCCTCTCGGTCCTTTTTTGCAGGAATATGTTTTGAGTAGAAACTGGGGATTTCTCTATTACCTGTCGCGAATGTCTCTGTCAGGATGAGCGAATGTCTCTGTCAGGATGAGTATGTCATGCCTTCTTAGGAGCTCATCTTCCATCAAATCTAAGGTGTTTCTTAGCCCTTGTACATTCCAAAGAAGTAGGTTAAACTTTGAGTTTGGCATCTCATCTTTGGGGGCAAAAAAAAACGGTATCTTCTCATTAGGACCTCTTTGGGCAGTTTTTCTGGATCTGTGATTTTGTGAAGCTTGTTTAGTGGCATGCCTACTTTTTATGATTTTAGTGTTCCTCTGGATTTTATTTCCTCACATTCTGTTATTTCCATCACATTCAGTTTTCCAAGGTGTCGGATAAGTATTTCCACCATGGAGTTGCAGTGTAGCCATCCTATGCTTAGACACGCTCTGCCTACTGCTGTCTAGAGTGCGCTGTCTGTTGAGTCCGTTTCTTGTTGAGGTTGTTGCTGCGCCCACTACTGTTGGGGTCACCACTGTTGATCCCTTCAGCGGTTCCTTCGCACAACTTCAATCCATGCTTGATTGTTTTTGTTGCTGGCTGTTTCACCTGAGTCTGCTTCCCCCCTTGGTGTGGTCTCCTCATCTTTCTTGTCATTGTTTATGACTCCTTGTGTAGTTGGCAAGTTGGGGACTTTTCACATTGGTCAAGACTCGATTTTGATTCCCTTAATGAAGAATGTGTATTTGAAAGCTGCTGCGTAGAGTTAGGGCAAAATATTGTAATTTTATCTATGTACAGAATTCCGGGCGCAGAAATAATGATACATTTTTTGTCGAAATTCCAGTGTCTATTGCAAAAACTTCAAAAAGAAACCAAGAAAAGAATCATAATAACCACTGATTTCAACATAGATCTAGCCAGTGAAGCCAATAACTCCACAAAATTCATTGATATGATTCAAACATTGGGTTTCAGTGCAAATTTCACTGATTTCACTCGAGTAAATGAAGTTTCTGCAACATGTATAGATAATATTTTAACAAATTACACTTATAATAAGACAAATAAGTTTTGTTTAGATTTAGGACTTTCTGATGGTTGCGCTCTGTTTATGGAGTTACCAAAAACAATGGAACCTTGCACAAAAAAAACCTACACCAAATGCCAGTTCAGCAAAGAAAATATAAACTTATTCTATCATAGATTAAATAAAGTGGAGTGATCTATAGATCATAGTATTTAATGCTCTGAAAATTTTGCTACTTTTCTGGAAAAATTCCTGCTCGTTTTTAATGAAACTTTCCCCCTTACTGTACATCATAAAAAAGTAGGAAATAAAGTAAAGTGGATTACTGAAGGAATAAAAATCTTGAGTGCAAGAAAAAGATGGCTACATAGGGAACTAAAACATAATAAAAGTCCTGATTTTGTTACCTATGTAAAAGATTACAAAAATATTTTTAAAACAGTTTTAAAGGCAGCCAAAGAACTAGCAAATAATAGATTTAAATTGGATAGTGAAAACAAATCAAAGGCATTATGGTCAGTGATCAAAGCTGAAACAGGTGCTACAGGTAGAGGCCACGATATTTCTGAAATCAAGATAAAGGATAAAACTATTGTAAATCCTGCTCAAATTTATGAATTGTTTAATGAATTCTTTATAAATGTAAACAAATCTAATGTCAATGTAGCGGAGTATCCAGACACAGTAAATTTATTCAATGGTGAGCAACTTGACGGTGAATTTTTCAGTACCTTTACAAAAACTACAGTAAAAGATATAGAAAATGTGATACTGTCACTAAAAAGTAAAACATCAGCAGGATGGGATAGGATACCAACAAAAGTATTAAAAACAGTCTCTAAAATAATTGCGCAGCCACTAACTACAATAATTAACCAGTTCCTTCAAGAAGGTTATTTTCTAGGAACACTGAAGTACACAGTAGTTAAGACACTATTCAAAAAAGGCACAAAAGAACACATGGGAAATTACTGTCCAGTCCATCTTCTTCCATCACTGTCAAAAATATTTGAGAAGGTAGTCACCATACAAATTCAAAATTTCATAGAAAAATTTAAAATAATTTCAAAAAATCAGTATGGATTTCAAAAAAGCAAAACCACAATATCTGCTGTAAATAGTTTTGTTGATAAAATTAGCTTGTCTCTAGACAACTCACTGCATGCCACAGGAATTTTTTGTGACCTATCAAATGCCTTTGATAGTGTGAATCACTCCTTGCTACTTTGTAAACTGGAAAAGTATGGAATTAGGGGCACGGTATTAGAAAGGTTTAAATCCTATCTAACCAACCAAAGACAAAGAGTGGTTATAACATCAGAGAGAGGAACTTATTCTTCAGAATGGAAAACCATTTCACAAGGAGTACCCCAAGGATCTGTCTGGGGTCCCATGCTGTTTTTGTTATATATAAATGATCTGCCACTTAATATTGAGTGTTACTCAGTTTTATTTGCAGATGACACATCTTTAATCATTGAAAGTAACATTACACATCAAATTCCACAAACTGTATTAAATACTTTAGAAAACTTAGATACCTGGTTTGATTTAAATGGGTTAAAATTAAACATGGAAAAGACTCAGTTAATGCAATTTAAAACAAAACAAGCAAAATTAAATGATATTCAGGTCAGTCACAGAAACCAGGATTTGCAGGAAGCTAGCTGTGTGAAATTCCTAGGAATGCAACTAGATAAAAATCTATCATGGTTGTCACACATACAGTGCCTTGCAAATAAATTAAATAGCCTATCATATGCGATGAAAATATTGTACAATGCTACCAGTATGGGCATAAGAAAAGTAGTATATCACAGCTACTTTGAGGCAGTAATAAGGTATGGAATTGTATTTTGGGGTACCTCAAACCATATGTGTCGAATACTAAAACTTCAGAAAGCCATCATTAGAAATATGTACAATGTAGGGCGAAGAAAATCACGTCGCCCACTCCTAAAAAATCAGAGTATACTAAGTCTTCCCTCACTATACGTTTATGAGCTGATTATCTGTGCACACAGTAACCCTGATTTATTTGCAGCAAATCATTTTCAACATGATTACAACACCAGAAATCAAAATAATTTTATGCTGCCCACCCACCGTTTAAAACTTTATGCTTAAACTCCACATTATATGGGTATGAAAATTTATAACAAAGTGAAAGGAAGAGAATAGCTCAGCATAAATTTAGAAACACTGAAAAAATCCTTATATGAGAAACTAGTGCAGAAATGTTACTAATCAGTAGAAGAATTCATAAATGACAACCTGAAAATTTGAGCAGGAGGGAGCAAATACTTAGGACTGATAATCTTAAAAGTTTGTTACTTTTGAAGAAAAATTATTAACTGCTTAATTAAGTAATTATTCAGTACTGTATGTCATATTACTGGTATCATAAGGAAAATTGTAAACCAATTCATGTATTTTGACAAGTCTCCTGTACTTTTAAGTCAATGGCTTGAAATTGTATGTAATGAGACAATAAACTTCTACTTCTACTACTTCTGCTGGTTCCACTTGGTATGGTCTCAGCTGTCACTTTTGCTGTGGCCCCGGGCCCAGCTAAGTGTGTAATTTCAGTTCTGATTTTTTCATCTATTAATTTTCTTAGATTGTTGGTGAGATGTTCCATCATGGCTTCCTTTTTTATGTTAGTTTTTGTGAAATTTTTTCTCCTAGTTTGTCTTCATCTTCTATTTCCACCTCATTTGTTTTTGCGGGTTGTTGAGTACCATGTTGTATATTCTTGCTGTCTTTGCTGAATGAGTTGCCCTAGTGGCCACTAAGTTTTGGCATTGCTAGGTTGCTGCCCAACTGTTGGTGTGTATGGCTACTTGGTGTTGCCTCCTGACTGCCATGAGTGCTCCGCTGTCTGGCAGGTGTCGCTGGCATCTGGTTTCCGTACATTGTTTCTCGCTTCGGCTAACTAGATGTTGCTAGTTGTCCTGTTGAGTAACTGTGGTCTTCCTCTATGTCTGCTCTTTTGCCTGTTCTAACCTCATTTTGGAGAATCTTTAATGCCTTTTGACTTGCCTCTAAAGCTGATTGTAGTTCTGCAAATAAGTTTTGGATGTCACTTATGGTTCTGTGCAGAATTTCCTTGGCTTCTTTTTTCAGGTAAATGCCTCCTTCTGCTATATACCCTATCGACGGGGATGTCAAATTGATTCCATATTTTTAGATTTCCAAAAGGCTTTCAACACCATTCCTCACAAGTGTCTTCTAACCAAACTGCATGCCTATGGAATATCGCCTCAGTTGTGCGACTGGTTTCATGATTTCCTGTCAGAAATGTCACAGTTTGTAGTAACAGATGGAAAGTCATCGAGTAAAACAGAAGTAATATTCGGTATTTCCCAAGGAAGTGTTACAGGCCCTCTGTTGTTCCTGATCTATATTAATGATGTAGGAGACAATCTTAGTAGCCATCTGAGATTGTTTGCAGATGATGCTGTCATTTACCATCTTGTAAAGTCTTCAGATGACCAAAACGAATTGAAAAAGGATGTAGATAAGATATCTGTATGGTGCAAAAAGTGGCAATTGACCCTGAATAAAGAAAAGTATGAAGTTATTCACATGAGTACTAAAATAAATCCACTAAATTTCAACTACAGGATAAGTCACACAAATTTGAAGGCTGTAAATTAAACTATATACTTATGGATTACAATTACAAATAACCTAAATTGGAACGATCACATAGATAATGTTGTAGGTAGAGCAAAACAAAGACTGCAATTCATTGGCAGAACACTTAGAAAGTGCAACAGGTCTACTAAAGAGACTGCTTACACCAAGCTTGTCTGCCCTATTCTGAAGTATTGCTGTGCAGTGTGGGATCTGCATCAGGTGGGGCTGACAGATGACATTGAAAAAGTACAAAGAAGGGAGGCTCATTTTGTATTATCACAAAATAGGGGAGATAGTGCCACAGACATGATACGTGAATTGGAATGGCAATCATTAAAACAAAGGTGTTTTTCGGTGCAACAGAATCTTCTCATGAAATTTCAATCACCAGTTTTCTCTTCCAATTGTGAAAACATTCCGTTGGCACCCACCTACATAGGGAGAAATAATCATCACAATGAAATAAGAGAAATCAGGGCTCACACAGAAAAACTGAAGTGCTAATTTTTCCCGTGCACCGTTCGAGAGTGGAACGGTAGAGAGATAGCTTGAAAGTGAGCCATTGAACCCTCTGCCAGGCGCTTTACTTTGAATATCAGAGTAATCACGTAGATGTAATTGTGTCAGGGCACTATTGAGATGCGTCTTGGTCTTCTCTGCCATGATTTACAGAAGTAGTAGATAATTTTGATAGAGCAACTTGTAAACTACCCAGTAGCTCACATAACGTATCTGATGTAATGATCCTTTGATGGCAGTTTTTCAATATTTTTATTTATTATTAAGCACTTATGTATCAAATCTTTGATACAAGATATAGTTTACTTTGTACATTACTATAGTTTTAAATTTATGTTACATAACAGTAACATTGATTCAATAACATAAATAATTCTAAGCACATAATACAGTACAGCAGATCATTGAAATATAATATATGAAAATAATACTAAAAACTAACATATAGCAAAATAGATATCAAATGCAATTTTAAATACATAATACAAAAAGGAAATAATTTAAATTTATGTCAACAGATATTCATTTCCAGTCTTATAGCACCCGTCTTGCAAATATGTTTTTGAAGCCACTCTGAATTTTTCTATTGCTTTTATTGTCTTGAAGAGGTGGGGTAGTTTGTTCTAAAGTTTTTTTTGCCAATTTGCAGTGTGTAACGTGCAGTAAGCTGGCTGGACCATGTATATTCTCAAATTTATGATCTTATACTTTTTTGATCTTATTTTAAATGTTGTAAACCCCACCTGTATAGTAGTATATGCCGTGTTAACACAGTTAACCCTGTGATTAAAACACAAAAACAAATTTCATAAAATTACTGTACTATGAAAAGATAAATTTGTGTTTATGTGAATATATATTATCATAATTGTTCTGTTGTGTTGTTGAGTGAATTTAATTTTCTGTAAATTATTTTTGAGTTTAATGTTCTATGTTTTGATCTTAGTATGACTACATCTTTACTGATGTACTTTGGAATGATGTTAACTGGGTGTGAGTGTGTTGTGTATTTTCTGGGAGGAAAGAAGGAAGGAGGAATGTAAAGTTTTTTTGTTGTGCTCAGTTATTGGACAAATTGTAAATTCGAGTTGCATACAAATGGAATGTATTTCACTGAGGAAACATGGTAGTTGATGGCAGGAAGGCATTGAGGACCAGTTTTGTCATCTATATTATTCCAACAACTTAACCTATGAGGTTTCCAGACCTACAAGAGAATCTGGGTTCCAGATGGAAGAAATTCAAGCAACAGATTGAAGTAGAGCCTTAAAAACCAAGAAGAGTAATTTTTCTTTAAACTGCCACTAGACTCAGCCAATATTTTTTACTCCATGAACATTTATTACAATTCATTCAACTGTGTGTAACAAAAGGAGCTTGTTTAACTGGTGCCATTGTGACTAGGATACTTGTACATTTGCATATTTGACAGTGTTTATGTTTCAGGTGAGCAAAAAGCATAAAATTGTATTGCAGAGTGGAATGAATTTAAATCAAATGTAATTTGATGTAGTACATGTGGAGAAGTTTTGGAATGACGCAACACTGGGCATGCATGGCTGTAAAGGTTAAAGCATTATTACTAGAGCTGACATCACCTACCCAATCCAGGACAATAATAAGCTAAGTACCAACTAAAACATTTATTTGTATTTTTTTCTCGGTGCAGTGTTGTTGAACATTTTGACTGGGTTTTCTTTTTCTTCCATTGATAATTTGTGAACAAATTTACAAAAAATGGATCATGATCGGAACAATGAAATAAATATCCCAAACCTACCAGCTTCAATTAGAGACTTTAAACAGGACATAGCTGATAAAGGTATGGTTCAGGATGTATTAGACAACAGTAAACCAAAACCAGTTCAACCAAAACAAACTAATAATAAATAAAAGTAAAACAGTAGCATTAAATTTTCATAATGTCAAGAGAAACACTGAAAAGGATATAAGAATTCAGATGTCAGACACAGATATTGCAAGTGTGCCTAATACAAAATTTCTGGGGGTCTGGCTACAGGATAATCTTAGATGGGAAACTCACATTGACAACATATTAAAGAAGCTAAGTACCATGTGTTATTTAATGAGAGTGCTAGAAAACTGCTGTCATAAGGACTGTCTAATGTCAGTTTACTATTCTAATATACATTCTGTCCTAAAATATGGGATCACTTTCTGGCGTAACTCGCCATCCTGCCTAAAACTTTTCAGGATGCAAAAAAGAATAGTGAGAATCATGGCTGGAATAAAAAGGAACAAACCATGTAGACCATTATTTAAAAGGATGGGGATTCTTCCCCTTCCATGTATTTTCCCATTTGAAAGTGCAATGTTTATAAAGAAATATACAATAACAAATCCTAGTATCCTCCCCAAAAATGAAAATGTTCATCATCACAATACAAGACAGAAAACTGACTTTAATGTACTCCATACAAAAACCAGTTTGTGCCAAAAAGGAACATTACACCATGGAAAAATTATCTACAATAAATTGCCAAGAGAAATTAAAGTAAATACTGATGTAAAAAATTTTAAAGCAGCATTGAAAGAATATCTGTTGACAAATTGCTTTTATAGCGTGGAAGAGTTCCTCCAAAATCCTTGAGAGTCTAAGTAATGATTACGCAAACACTGTAACCATTAATACTGGCCGATAAATACATTCAGATGTAATTCTCAAGTTTCTAATGGGGTTCAAGTATAAGTTGTATACCGACTTGCCCAGTATATGAAGTAAAATTCTGTGAATGTAATTCTCTAGTGTACATGTCAATTCATAGTGTAGAAGAGTTCCTCAAAAATCCTTAGAGCTTAAGTGAGGATCATGCAAATACTGTAATCATTAATATTGGCTTATACTTGTATTCAGTTGTAAACTTCAAGTTTCTAATGTGGTTTAATTATAACTTACACATTGACTTGCCCAGTATATGAAGTGCTGTAAAATTTTGTGAACATAATTTTCTAGTTTCTAAAGTGTTTTAATTGTAAGATATACTTTGACCTGTCCAATATATGATGTGCTGTACTGTACATGTAAGATTTACTGGACCAATAAATACAATACAATACAATGCAATACAATACAAATCAGTGCAGACTCGGAATTTTTAGACAGTAGCCTGTTAGATTCGATTCCAGACCATGAGAAACAAGAACAGTCACACATAAGTAAAATAATGCTGAGTGAAAAACCTAAACAGTTAAATTTACAGGGCATGTTTACTGCATTAATGTCATCAGTGGAAAAAAATAGTGAAAAACTTGAAAAGTCAGTAGTCTCAGAATGTAATCTCATTAGAACAGACCTTAATGTGCAAATTTAAAATATTAAAAAAGACTTAGTGGTTCGTGCTCTCAAGTGAAAGCTATAGATGAACATGCGAAAAAAGTCAATGGAAGGTTAGAGGCTTCAGAATGAAAATACAATCATTAGAGACAAAAATAGGGGAAGTAGACAAGGATCTCAGGTCTGAGATAGGTGCTGTTGAAGTTAGATGTAAAGATGCTGTTGGAGACACTAGTAAACAAGCTGTAACCTTTATAAATAAGTTAAATGAAAAAATAGACAGTGTTGCCTCAGAAGTAGATGAAAAAGTTCAGAAGATAGCTGATATAACAGGCTCAAATGTGTCAGACTTAAATAGTGATGTCACTATTAACAAAAAATAAGTAAAACAGTTTCAAGATGAGGCTTATCTAAAAAGATTTTGTAATGTAGGACACCCAGGCTTTCCTACTGTGCCACTAAAGTGTATCCCCTGCGATAAGCATTTTCATCCAGTTGATTTTATACAACTGTGCCATGATAATTTTCTCCCTGGTATGAGTGATGAATTAAAAATTAAGTTTATTAAAAGATCATTAAAAGGGGAAGCCTTGTCATGGGCCAACCAACTTGACTGTAGCAATTTATCTGTAGATGAATTTGGAAAGTGTTCCTTCAAAAAGTCTTGGTCTGATATTGAACAGGCGAGGATAAAGAATGAGTTTTTAAATGGTCCAATGTATGCTGAGCAGTGAGGGGCTATGAAAGGGTTTTGCAAAGACCAAAATCATGATAATAATTGGAAACTAGTTAAGATCCAATTAGGAAAGCCAACTGAAGATAAAGTTGCAAAATTCTACAAAGTACACAAAGGTATACTGTTTCGTAGAACCCAAGAAGACTCAGATGTTTGGAAATTATGCTGGCCAGAACAATTTATTGAAACATTAGTTTGTTGTACCCATGAAAGCTACAGACATTTTGGTGCACAAAAATGTTTATTTTTATAGTATGTCAAAACATGTTAAGAAAATTATTGCTAGTTGTGACAAATGCCAAAGAGTAAAGGTGAGTAACCAAACTAGTCAAGGTTTGATGCAGAATATTTTACATGAAAAACCATTAAGTCTCATGGCTGTCAATCTTTATGGACCCCTCTCCACATCAAAAGGAGGATACAAGTGCATTATGGTGATGGTAGACATTTTCTCAAAATTTATTAAGCTCTACCCTATTAGGAAAACCTCTAGCCATGCAATTGCATTAATAGTTGAAAACAAGTATATCCCTACAGTAGGTAAACCTGAAGCTATCTTATCAGATAATGGGTCACAGTTCATTGCAAGTAACTGGAGATATAGGATTCAAAGAACAAAAATGAAATGCATTTTAATATCTGCCTGTAATCCATCCAGTGACCCAGCAGAGAGAAGCATGCGAGAGATTGGGAGATTGTGTAGAACATACTGTACCCATAAACATACATCCTGGATTGAACACATTGCAGATTTTGAAGATGTTATAAATAGTTTACAATACTCAACTACAGGTTTTTCCCATTTCAGAGTTATGTTTCATAGGAAGCCACCAAATTTTATAAATGAATCCATAGATTTCCCAACTTGTACACCCATTTTGGCCCAGCAAAAAGAAGAAATTGTTAGAAACATAATGAAGAAACAAGGTGACCCTAGGAAAAAGAGACATGACAACAAAGTAAGAACCACTCAGATAAATCTTGGTGACTTGGTCCTTGTTACGAATCATGAATGATCAAAATTACTCTCTTCTGAACTTAAGAAATTCTTCCCTATTTACATTGGACCCTTAGAAGTAGTTGAATCCCCCACCTCAATGCACACAGACTGGTATACCCTAAGTCCAAAAAACTCTTAGGTTTGAGAAATATTACTGCCTTGAAGCCTTACATTCAAAAAAACTTAGTTTTCAAAATTTGCAGAAGGCAAGTAGGGGGTTCCAAAATCTGTCAGGGACACTTCAGTGGTGATGTCACTTACCCTTCTTCCTATCCTGTCATTAGTTAGTAGAAAGTTATATGTGTATTCTACTGTCTTAGATTTCAGGTAATATATGGTTAACATTTTGAGAGAGTGACACATACATTTTGAGCAGAAACATTAGTGAACAGTCATTTTTGACGGTAAACAGAAATATAAAACCTATATAACACTGATTATGTAAAATTCAGACAGTTAACATCTATCTGATTATTTTCTGAGTACAAAAGTAATGCAGGAGGATGTTTTTCTGTTTGTAGTAAAAAGAAAGAAAAAAGAAAAAAACGTTTTTAGATTGTATCAAAAAGGTAAGGTAATGGAATTTTACAACGTGTACAAGTATATTAAATTATTTTGAACACCCTGAGTAACCATTAAACATGAAAGTGTAAAAGGTTGTATAATTTCAGAAGTAATGAGATTAGTACACAGTGTATACAAAGTTTTTGGTAAATATTGAGGAAGTATATGGTATATATAGCTATTAGTAGAAGAGCACACCTGAGGTATTTAGTGTTTGCATAATGTAACAATTGAAAGTACAGTTGCCTAGTGAAGTATATTTGGAAGTAATGAAGTGGTTGTAGGGAGTGTTCCCTTTCTGAACCATAAGCTAAAGTAATACGATTGTATACAGTAATGAGTTGTGCAAGCATTGCAATGATTACATACTGTAAAGGAATAAAACATGTAAATACAGTAGTGTAATGTCTGTTTTTATAGTTAGAGGAAAAGCTGTACCAGTTGCGAGGTCTGCTGCTATGAGGTGTTATTTTGTGAAGTTGATCTATTGTGTAATATTATTATTATGGAGTATTTAGTGGAGTAATGAAGTGATATTATGAGGATATGAGGTGAAGTTATTATGTTAATGCAATGACGAAATATTTTATGTAATTAATGAAGTATTGATGTATTACTGATGTAATGAGGAGAATGATGTTAGGTAGAGACTGGTTAGAGAACCTGTTTTTTATTACTGTGGAGAAAGTTTACGAAAGACACACATGGTCAGCGAGGTTTGTAATGCAAATTGTTTCTGATTTGAAGTAACAGATGCAAGTAAATACTCAGTTATATTTGTGCAGAAAGGATGATTCTATGTGAAGTGTGACATCTTTTGTAATCAGGCAACATGTCAGTAAACTTTACGCTAAAAAGTGATTAAGCATCTTGTTGGTAATTAATGTGAAGAACATGACACTTGAAAATAGGATGTAAACTGGAGAATGTTTTTAGTGAATTAACAACTATACCTGTATACCACTACATACTTGTAGACTGTTGAAAGGTAATGAGACGTGAAAATTATTTATTTCTGAGCTTACAAAATTTTTTATACTTACAGTGAACCATATAAGGTAAGTCCGAATGACACATGTGAACACTTGATGGTTGATGTATTCAGTACTCAAAAAGCTACATAAATTGAAATACTTATTGTATCAGACTATACACTTGAGACATATGACTGTTTTGTTACTGTTTCTGAAAATCTGATGAGATGTGGGAGTTATTTTGTTACTTTTCTGAAAACATGATGAGGTATGTGTTAAGTTTGCGAAACATTTTACCCCAGATGGAAGATTCTATACTGGATTTGTCTTGCGCTTGATGTTCACCAAGGGTTACAACCATACAGTGACTTATTAAAACATGTAATGATCAAAATTTATCTGTACAGAATTTCTAGTTTTTATGTGTTTCAAAACAACCATGTCCCACACAATGACTTGTAAATTTCTTAGTGCAATTACATATTTTCTTTGATTTTTTGTTATTTATGTAACCAACTATGAGTATGGGGGTGATTCTTGGAAGATGGAGAGGATATAATATGTAGACTGGCAATGGCAAGGAAAGCATTTCTGAAGAAGAGAAATTTGTTAACATCAAGTAAAGATTTAAGTGTCAGGAAGTCGTTACTGAAAGTATTTGTATGGAGTGTGGCCATGTATGGAAGTGAAACATGGACAATAAATAGTTTAGACAAGAAGAGAATAGAAGCTTTGGGAATGTGATGCTACAGAAGAATGCTGAAGGTTAGATGGGTAGATCACCTAAGTAATGAGGAGGTACTGAATAGAATTGGGGAGAAGAGAAATTTGTGGCACAACGTGACTAGAAGAGGGGATCAATTGGTAGGACATGTTTTGAGGCATCAAGGGATCACCAATTTAGTATCAGAGGGCAGCATGAAGGGTAAAAATCATAGAGGGAGACCAAGAGATGAATACACTAAGCAGATTCAGAAGGATGTAGGTTGCAGTAGGTACTGGGAGATGAAGGAGGTTGCACAGGATAGAGTAGCATGGAGAGCTGCATCAAACCAGTCTCTGGACTGAAGACCACAACAACAACACATCTTTTCACAACCTATATTAAATGTTTGAACTACTGACTTGATAGCGTAAGCAGTAATACACTCGCGCAACCCAAAAAAAACAATCAACTCAAAGCATTGGATATAGTACCAACGCCTTTGTCAGGTACAGCCAGCGGAAGGCAGGAGGATTGTGCCCACATGCATGCATGCACTTTTCCAGGGAATGAAGCTTTCAAGATGCTGGAAACAGATCCAACGCCTTGGGGGTGGGCATGGTGTTAGCAGACGACTCCAGACAGTGTAGAGAGTAACATGGAAAAAATTGCAACACCAAAAAGTAATTAATGTAGAGTAATGAAATTTTGGGAATTCATTTGTGTAGGTAAAATATTTAAGTGATTAACACTGTATGATAACAGGTTTAATGTAAGCGCTAAGTAAGCCATTGCAAATGTGTAATGCTGGTACATTAATAATCACCAGAATGTTAAACGCAAGCATGCAAATGTGCATGCATTGTGTTGTACAGGTGCCGGATGTCAGTTTGTCAGATGACGTTCTGTGACTTGCACTCGGTCAGTCAATACAGGTATGGTTAATGCTGTTTTTGGATGATGCTGGAGCTGTCATCTGATGATGTCCCATTCGTACCAGACTAGAAACAGGTCTGGTGCTCGAGGAGGCCAAGGCAACATGACGGCACACTGTAGAGCATGATGGCTCACAATGGCAGTATGTGGGCTAGCAGTATTCTGCTGGAACACACCATCTGGACTGCTGTTCATGAAAGGCGGCAGAAAAAGTCGAATCAACATATTGACATACAGATTTGTAGCCAGAGTGGATGGGGTAACCACGAGAGTGCTCCTAAATGGCTCCTAGCACTATAGGACTTAACATCTGAGGTCATAAGTCCCCTAGAACTTAGAACTACTTAAACCTAACTAACCTAAGGACATCACACACATCCATGCCTGAGGCAGGATTCGAACCTGCGACCATAGCAGTCGCGCAGTTCCAGACTGAAGTGCCTAGAACTGCTCGGCCACAATGGCTGGCCGAGAGTGCTCCTGCTGTCACACAAAATCGTACACCAGACCATGACTCCGGCTGTGGGTCTGATTCGTCTGGCACGCAGCCCGGCCAATTGCAGGCCTACAATTGCCCTGCTTCTCACCAACACACTGCCATCACTGGTACCGAGGACGAACTGGCTTTCATCAGAAAACACAATAGACCTTCACTCTGCCCTCCAGTGAGTCCTCGCTTTAGATCACTGTACTCACTAATGGCGATGGGTTGGGGTTAGTGGAATGCACAATACAGGGCATTTAGCTCGGAGCTGTCCTTGAAGTAATCGATTTGTAACAGTTCGTAGTGTGACTGTAGTCCTAACTGTTGCTCAGACTGCTACTGCAGATGCAGTACAATGCGCCAGAGCCATACACCTAACACGATGGTCTTCCCTCTCAGTAGTGACACGTGGCCATCCGGAGCCCTGTTTTCTTGCAACCCGTACCTTTGTGTGTCCACCGGTGCCAGCAGACATGTAGAGTGGCTACATTTCTGTCAAGTCTTTCTGCAGTATCGCAGAAGGAACATTTGGATTCTTGTAGTCCTATTACATGATGTCGTTCAAACTCAATGAGGTGTTGATAACAACATCTTTGTCGCCTTAAAGACATTATTGACTGACATCAATTCACCACGTCCAATCTCAAAGGTAACTAAAGCTTATGGCTGTTACAGAGTGCATATAAAGCAAAACTGATTTGCATCCTCATAGTGGCATTACTAGCGCCACTCTTAGGTGAAATTTGAATAGGCATAATCTTTCAGACGTAGAAACATGCCTAAAAACTATTGTTTATATCGCACAATTCCTTATAGATGCTGCGACTTGTTTTTGCCAGCAGTGTACATAGAGCGAAACAACGAATTGTGATGAAAGGAAAACACATTGTAATGAAATACTAAACAAATTAAATATAATAATTTATTACTTTCTTTCAATTTTATTTGGACGTTGACACACAACTTGCTCACCCAGAGAAAACGTCACGGATAGAAGACACGATATCAGCTAGGAAAATGAATAATGTTGAACTCTGGTGACACACGATTTGAGAACAAACCACCAGCAACAGATGCCAACTCACCACCAACAGATTGTTGTTCCCAAGATAATCAACAAAATGCACCTTTTGGGATTGATAGATTATTCCAAGGTAAACAGAATGAAGAAACTGAACTAAAAATTATAAATTGAAATAATATGCAGGCCTTAGGGTCCATTGCTATCCTAAGTGAAAGTGAAGAAGAATTACATGATGTGCTGAATGGAATGAACAGTCTTAGGAGGACAGTGTTGCTTTTTGTTTATACACAGGCAATCTCGCATCCTTCACAAATTTAAAACATTCTTTAAACTTAATTATTATTTCGAAACTGTTCACGAGTGAGAAATATGGGAGCTGTTATAGGGTAGTGAGTAGAGGGAATTGTTTCTTGTAGGAAATATTTTCACTGGGGGGGGGGGGGGGGGGGGGGGGGGGGATGCAGTGCGGAGGATGTTGGGGAGAACAAAAGAGGCTCTCTCCTGGAACTGCAGAGAAACATTTTGATTGGGGAACAGGAAAGAAAAGTCTGTGCCCTTCAGGCACAGTTGGAGGAAGCTAGGAAGGAAATCATAAGGATCAAAGGAGATAGGGGGGAGGAGGGTGGCTGGGAACTGGCAACTGGTAGGATTATAGGAAGAAAGAGAACGCAATCAGACAGTTTTATCATCAACACAAAAAACAGGTATCTACCACTGCCAGAGTTAAGTGGAGAAGAGCTTCAAATAGAATGAGGAGAAGGAAATGTGCAGCACACTTAAACTGAGGCCAAGAAGTGTTAGGAAGAAGAAAGTGCTGTTGCTGCTGCTAGGTAGTAGCCATGGGCGAGGGTTAGGCCCTCAGCTACAGGAAAGTTTAGGAGCAGCGTACCAGGCCACCAGTATCTTCAAGCCAATTGCAGGGCTAAGTCATGTGATAGAGGACCTTGGGTCTTTATGTACGGACTTTACAAAAGAGGACCATGCAGTGATAGTGGGTGGGGTGGGAGACAGTTTGGACAGGATGGGGCATATGACATAAGTGCTGACCTGAACAAGATAGCTTCCCTGACTCATGGTGCCAATATACACTTTGTTGAGCTGTTCCAGCGTCATAATCGACCATACCTTTATGGAGCTGTGAGGTGAATCAATGTGGGGTTAGGGATGGCTCTGAGGACAGTCAACTTTGCTCATGTTTATCTGGTGCCCATCGGGACTGTCAACAGATGGGGTTTCACTAGGCATGGCCTACACCTAAACAGGACTGGGAAGGGAAGATTGGTACAGCTGATTCATGAAAGTATAGGGGGTGGATCTTGGGCCACATATGGTCAAATACCTGTTGTCACAGGTAGGAAAAGTAGGTCTTTTTTAGGATAAATCCAGACAACAGGTTCCCGTGCCTAAAGAGTATCTCCAGCACTTTAAAGAATACTGAAACAATCACTCACAAGAACAATTTTAACACCTCAAACATCGCATATACCAGATGTCACAAAGAAAAACTGACCATTGGAAAGAGTAACATGGGGCATTTCACAGACTTAACAATCCATCAAAACATGAAATCAATAAAAAATAAAATACAACTATTAGATGTTGAGCTCCAATCTTTGAACTGCACAATAGTTTGTACTTCTGAGCACTGGTGTGGAGACACAGAAATCCAACATGTAGTATTATCATTGTATGAAAAGACAAACCCTTACTGCAGAACTACTTCAAGGGGTGGAGGATCATGCATTTATATCAGAAAAGGAACACAGTTCAAATCAAGACATGACCTCAGTACCGTAGGTGAAGGGAAACTCTTTGAAATATCAGCTATTGAATTAACAGGGCTTGATATCACCAAGAAATTAATAATTTTTGTGTGTGTGTAGATCTCCCAGTGGTAGTGTGGACACTTTTTTCAATAAGTTAACAGAAGTTCTAGATAAAGTCTCAAGTACAAAGGTCAACATAATTCTGTATGGGGACATTAACATCAACACTAACATCATAAATGAATCCAGTAGGCCCTTCATAAACATCCTTCAAAGTTTTGGCATCTCCTTATTGATCAATAGTGCAACAAGGGTTACCACAATGACTTCATCAGTGATTGACCATGTGGCCACCAATATGGACAGGGAAAAATTGTAAAGTAGCTGTAAAAGATCTCGGATCATCTGACCAGCTCTGTCAAATAACAACAGTAAAGTCAGGCGTTGAATCATTCCCTGAACTACGAGCCTACAAATGACATCTATCAAAAATCAAAATAAAAGATTTTTCAAAAGGACTAGAAAAACAAAGCTGGGATGAAGTGTATAAGGAAACCAATGTGAGTATGAAATTCTCTAACTTCTCCACATTGTTTAAACTGAACTTTGAACAGGCATTTCCAAAAGTATGCATGTCTGTATTGACATCTCACAGAAACAGGTGGATAAGAACAGGTATTAAGAAGTCCTCCCAAACACTTAAACACCTCAGTTCCATGAAAAAGATTTGCAATGATCCAGAATTCTTAAATTTCTGTCATAGTTACAAAAAGATCTATAGGAAGGTGCTGATTGCTACAAAAAAGGTCATTTAATGACAAAATAATGTATAATGCAGAGAATAAAAGCAAAGCAGTCTGGGATGTTATAAAAAGGAAATGGGGAGAGGCAAACAAGTGCAGAATAACATACTGCTAAGGGAGGGGGATAAAGTAATAAATGATCCACAGCACTTAGCAAACTATGTAAACGAGCATTTTTCAAGTATTGCAGAGAAGTTACAGCAAAAATTCCCCCAAACAAATATAACACCTGTAAATAATGATGCACTACATACAATGACGTTACTTCCAATCACAGAGAATGAAGTCAGTAAAACAATTCAAAAACTAAAAAATAAAAAGTCAGTGGGCTTAGATGAAGTACCAATGTGTGTACTGAAACAATGCATAGGGATTAAACAAGGTCCCTTAACAAATATAATAAATAAATCCTTCACATCAGGAACATTTCCAGAGCAGTTAAAACAGTCAAGAGTTGTACCTTTGCTTAAGAAAGGTAATGCAGAAGACATAGAACATTACCAGCCCACTTCCCTGCTGTCAGCATTCTCAAAAATAATAGAAGCAATTATGAAAGACAGATTAATGAATTACCTGAATAAATAGAATCATTTAAGCGAATGACAGTTTGGTTTCCGAAGTGGCAAAAATATGGAGTCAGGCATAGTAGAATTCACAAAAGCTGTACTTGATGCTCTTGATAAAGATGAGTGTGTCACAGGCATATTTTTCAATTTTTCTAAGGCGTTTGATACAGTCGGCCACAAGATTCTATTAAATAAATTAGAAGCATTAGGAATAAGAGGGGTAGCTAACGACTGGTTTCGATCATACCTAACAGATAGGGTACAAAGAATAGAGTTAACACATACTTCAAATAGATCTAAACATTTAGTAAAACACTTATCAGGACCAAAACACATTAATATAGGGGTTCCGCAAGGTAGCATATTAGGACCAATACTGATCTTGATATACGTCAATGACTTTCCCAGTAGTGTTACTCATGGCGAAAAAATCCTCTTTGCTGATGACAGCAATATTGTAGTCACTGAGAAAACAAGAGAACTCCTTGTGAGAAAGTAAATGAAACTCTCATGGAAGCTTATGATTGGTCAATAAGTGATAAAGTGACATTGAACATAAAGAAAACTAATGCCATGAATTTCAGTTTGAAGAGGAAAAATGAAAATCTTAAATTAAATGTAGATAGCACCTCTATATATTGTGTAACAAATGGAAAATTTCTAGGAATGAATATTGATTCTCAGTTGAAGTGGTGTGAACACACAAAGGTACTTGCAAACAGAATGTCATCAGCATGTTATGCCCTTAGAATCCTATCATCAGTGTGTAACATGCAGTGTCTTTTAGTTACATATTATTCATATGTACACTCAATTCTTAGCTATGAAATTCTTTTTTTGGGAACAAATGAAATGCACAAAATATGAGCACAATTTTCAAACTCCACAAAAGAGCCATAAGAATAATAACGAAAAATACTAGTCAAACTCATTGTAAAGATCTGTTCAGAACACTGGGGATTTTAACTGCTCCATGTGAATACATTTACCAGTCAGTTGTACACATAAAAAATAACATTGGTAATTACTGCACAAACAACTCTGTCCATGACAATGCAACAAGAGATAGACTCAATTTACATTTACCAAGAAAAAAATAAACATAAAACTCAAAACAGTATTTTCTACCAAGGAATAAAACTGCACAATAAATTACCAAAAGAGATAAAAGAAACTGCAAAACTACACTTATTTAAAAGGGCAGCTAAAAAGTACCTGTTATGCAATACATTTTATACATTGAAGGATTACTTAGATAAAACAGAGTAGGGGTTGGATAAAAAATGTTATATAAATAAATAGTAATAATAATGATTATAAAATATCCAACATTCCACATAACACCTTTACTTTATGTTTATTCCTTCTTTTTTCCTTTCCAGAAATACTTACCCCTCAAGCACAATACTAGCACCTCTTCCTCTTTCTGAGCTCAACACCTCACTCATTATGGAGGGATGCTGACTTAGTTTTTCAGGATTGCAAAAAAAAGAAAAAAAGAAAAGAAAAGAAAAAAGTATTGTATACCAGGAGTAAATCTAATGATTGTCTCTAACTAGAAGTCTGTAAATATGTGTATATACGAATTAGCTTATTTTAAATTGATCTATATTTGTAAATACTTTGACATGTCCTATATCCTTGTAAAAAGAGATCTGTGGATGAATAAAGCTACTACTACTATAGTTCAATTCTTTTATCTTGGCGGCTCGCGCATGCCCGCCCAGACGCGGGAGATTGCTGCGTTGCCAGTTGCACGGGACACACGTGCCAATAGAAGCAGCAACATAGTATAGCATAGTTCGCAAGCTTACGTTTAGGGGGAAGCGCGCACTTCATGAAGTAAAAGCACCACGGCCGCATTAACCCTTTCGCTGCTACAAAGACGTGCTCCTTGCAATCCGCGCCGTGCGCGATTTTGTCACTGCACTGCTCGCCTGTGCAGACACATCGTGTTCTGACTGCTTTGACACCCTTATCATTCGATTCCACAAAAACTATTTGGCCCAAAAATTTGATTTTTACACATCTTCTTGACTGATACCTTCCCCCCATAAATGACTTAATTTTGTTTCGATGTTCGATGCAGTTATTATGCAGCATTAAATATAGTAAACCATTGCACGAAATTTTGAAGAGTTTGCAGAGGTAAAAGTGCATAGAGTATACTTTCCGTATGGTCGATTTTAGTTGAGAATGAAATGTGGACACGATACCTAAATTTCATATTAAATTTACTGTATAACAATATCTCATTTAAGTACCACAAAGGTGTCATATGTAACATTGAGAAATATTCCGTCTTCCACGACTGTAACAAAAGTTTTATATACACTGAGCATGTTTGGCTTTATTTTAAAGCACTTCAATCAATGAAAAGGAAGTAGACAAAATACATTAAACAAAACTGTGGATTTACAAAAACATTAGGACTTGAATATACCGTCTATCAGTAAAGTGCTCTGAGCTATGTCAAATATAATTTTTGTGTGTGGCACACACGAACATCATTTATTTGCTAAAACACTGATCAGCCAACACAAACGTTGAATATTGTGTTACTGCAGCACAAAACTACGAAAGGTGACTTGGCAATGGAGGAGACAAAATACTGTCCACTGAAGATGCTTCAAAAGAGAGAAACGCGTCTGGTCCAAATAAGTCGCTTATTACAGTTGCAGAAGAGGAATATATTTCAGTACCATTGGTAAAACTGCGACTGTGGAACAAAAATAAGAAAGAGAACATGAGTACCATTGTGTATGTGCCATACCTTTCATTGATTGAAGTGCTTTAAATAAGCCAATCGTGTCCGTTGTAAATAAAACTTTTATTACAGTCGCGAAAGACGGAATATTTCTCAATATTACCTACGACACCTATGTGGTACTTAAATTAAGTGAGATATTGTTATACAGTAAATTTTATATGAAATTTAGGTATCTTGTCCACATTTCATTCTCAACATTGTGGCAACTAAAATCAACCATACGGAAAGTATACGCTATGGACTTCTACCTCTGCAAACTCTTCAAAATTTCGTGCAATGGTTTACTACATTTAATGCTGCATAATAACTGTATTGAACATCGAAACAAAATTAAGTCATTTATGGGGGGAAGGTATCATCAGTCAAGAAGACTTGTAAAAATAAAATTTTTGGGCCAAATAGTTTTTGTGAAATCGAATGATAAGTGTATCAAAGCAGTGGGAACACCATGTGTCGGCACAGGCGAGCAGTGCAGTGATGACAAAATCGCGCACAGCGCAGAATGCGGGGAGCATGTGTCTGCAGCAGCGAAAGGGTTAATGAAGAGACAAAGCACTAGAAATTTCAAAAAAATTGCATTCAAACGAATATAATTCGTGAATTAAGGCACTTCGATATTATTTTGAATAATGAAAATTAAGCAACGCACAAGGTTTGAACTCACAACCTTTCGCGTAGTGGCCCAACACCTTATCCGTTGCACTAACGCAGCTCGTCTGACTAGAACACGCCATGAGGACTCTAACAGGTCACGCAAAATACTGACAAACACTGTTGGTATGACTATGAATTACTCACGCTTCGTCGAAGTACAATAGGAAATAAACAATTACCGCTGTTCTTTATTGCGAAAAAGCGGTTCGTGACATTGATACAAACACCTTTCCTTGCTATCGCCTGAATTAGGAGTCTTATTGCTTGTTTGGTTTAATTAATTAATAGAATATGAAACAATTGGTACAAACAATGCTTTTTACAAACTTTCTATAAAATAAAGTCAGCTGTCAAGACATTGCTTTGGTTCTATTACTTTATTTATGACTGAACGTTTCTAAAACTGAAGACACTCATCCATGCTCTGCACTGCAGTCGAGATCTGGCAACGTCGTTCTCTGTTCATTAGCTGACTGTGTTTTGTGACGTCAGATGCGCAGAACGAACCTAAACTCGGCCGCCAGCATAAATGACGCACACTTTACTACTACTACTACTACAGCATATGGATTGACAGTAAATGGAAGAAGACAAAAGTAATGAGAAATAGCGGAAATGAGAACAGTGAGAAACTTAACATCAGGTTTGATGGTGACCAAGTAGGTGGAGATAAGGAATTCCACTGCCTAGGCAGCAAAATAACCAACGATGGACGGAGTGAGGAGGACATCAAAAGCAGACTAGCACTGGCAAGAAGGGCGTTCCTGGCCAAGAAAAGTCTACTAGTATCAAGCATAGGCCTTAATTGGAGGAAGAACTTTCTGGGAATGTCCTTTTGGAGTGCAGTGTTGTATGGTAGTGTAATACGGACTCTGGGAAAACCAGAACAGAAGAGAATCAAAGCATTTGAGATGTGACGCTGCAGACGAATACTGAAAATTAGGTGTGCTGTTAAGGTAAGGAATGAGGAGGTTCTGTGCAGAATCGGAGTGGAAAGGAATATGTGGAAAACACTGATAAGGAGAAGGGACAGGATGATAGGACATATGTTAAGACATCAGGGAATGACTTCCATGGTACTAGAGAGAGCCTTAGAGGGCAAAAACTGTAGAGGAAGACAAACATTGGAATACATTCAGCAAGTAATTGAGGATGTAGGGTGCAAGTGCTACTCTGATAGGAAGAGGTTGGCACAGAGGAGGAATTCGTGGCAGGCCGCATCAAACCAGTCAGAAGTCTGATGACACACAAAAAAAAGAGGGTCCTTTCCCTAGAGACACCAAAGGCTGCCTTCGCAATGAGAAACACTTCTCAGTGTACTTCTACTGGCAAAGTATTGGTTTAAATGGACGCCTTCAGACGTGCAGTGGCAACAGGATACTGTGGTGCACAGCAGTGGCGTAGAAGCTCCTTTGAGCCAACGCTGATGGAACATTGCTCCCAGTAGAGGCCTCCAAACGACGCCACTCGGTAGCCAAGAATCGGGTAAAATGTCGCCTGTCAACAGTCTGTTCGTGAAGTATTGGGATTCCTGCTCACAGTTATGTGGCAGTACGGTCGTGCAGGTCATAGTGTTGGCTAGAGATAGAACTCAATACAGCAGATTTCGTCTGGGAAGTTGAAGAATATCCGTCAATATGCAACATGGAGTGAAAGGAATTTTCGTTTAAGCTGCAGAAAATTAAAGTTTTCTCAGGACGTTGGAGGCAAACGTTCTTCAGAGAAGAACACAGCTGGCCCTCTTTGTGCATGATATAAAACAGGCTCCAGATACCGACTCCCAGGTTGATGCCATATTTCTCGACTTTCGAAAAGCGTTCGACTCAGTTCCGCCCTGTCCCTTGCTGCAAAAAGTGCGCGCTTACAATGTATTCAATGACATATGCGGTTGGGTAGAAAGTTTTGTAACAGACGAGGAGCAGTATGTCGTCCTGAACGGGGTAACTTCAACAGAAACAAGAGTAACTTCAGGTGTGCCCCAGGGCATCGTAATAGGTCCTCTGCTTTGTACGATTTACATAAACGATCTGCTTGATGGTATTGACAACGGCCTTAGGCTGTTTGCCGATGATGCTGGAGTCTACAGGAAAGTAGTATCACACGAAAGTTGTGAACAAATCAATGAGGATTTGCAGAAAATAAATGCGTGGTGTAATGACTGGAAGTTATCTCTCTCTCCAGCCGGGGTGGCCGAGTGGTTCTAGGCGCTACAGTCTGGAACCGCGCGACGCTACGGTCGCAGGTTTGAATCCTGCCTCGGCCATGTATGTGTGTGCAGTCCTTAGGTTAGTTAGGTTTAAGTAGGTCTACGTTCTAGGGGACTGATGACCTCAGCAGTTAAGTTCCATAGTGCTCAGAGCCATTTGAACCATTTTTTAGTTATCTCTCAATATTAGTAAGTGGAACCTACTGCATATAACAAGGCGAAAATCCCCATTAATGTATGAGTACAAAATAAATGATTAGTCTTTGGAAGCGGTAACATCAGTCAAGTATCTGGGTGTGACTATTCGAAATGATCTCAAATGGAATGATCAGATTACACAAGTAATGGGTAATTCGAAATCTAGATTGCGGTTTATTGGTAGAATTCTGAAGCGATGCAGTCCTTCAACAAAGGAAATAGCTTACAATACGTTAGTTCGTCCAGTCTTAGAGTGTTGTTTGTCTGCATGGGACTCTTACCAGTTGGGTCTGATTCAAGAGATTGAGAAGGTCCAAAGAAGAGCGGCAAGATTCGTGACTGGTACATTTAGCCATTGCGAGAGCGTTATACATCTCATAGAAAGTTTGAAGTGGGACACACTTGCAGATAGATGATGCGCTAAACAGAAGGGGCTGCTCACTAAATTCCGAAATCCAATCTTCACCGACCACCAACTTTCAAATCGCGTAATGATCATCATTCAAAGATAAGGGAAATAAGAGCTCGTACTGAGGCGTTCAGACTGTCGTTTTTCCCTCGCGCGATCTGTGAGTTGAACACTGGTGGTGGTGGTGGGGAATATGACTTTGGCGCGAATTGTGCCCTCTGCACACACCGCTTGGTGGCTAGCGGAGTATATATGTAGATGTAGAACTTTGTGATATATATGGAACAGGAACAATGACTGAAAGCTGAGTTAGTCAATGGTGCTTAGTTTTAAAAAGTGGCCGCAGCAGTGTTCACAATGAGGAATGCAATAGTAGACCTAGTCTTATGACTGACGAACTGATGATGGAAATCAGTGACAAAATTTGTGAAAATCGTCGTTTCACGATTACGGAACTTTCGCAATATTTTCCCCAAATTTGTCGGAGTTTGGTGCACGAAACTGTGTTGGAGAAGCTTGGTTAGCACAAATTTTGTGCTAGGTGGGTTCTGAAAATCCTTATGGAAGACCACAAAACACAGACACTGGTTGCAGCACTGACCTTCCTTGAAGATTATGAGATACACGTTAAAAAAAGTCATCAATCGTATCGTATCTGGGTATGAGGCTTGGGCGAAGCATGTCAGTTGTGAAAAAAAAAAGCAGTTGATGGAATGGGGACACACAGTCTCCAAGATTGATCATAGCTACTGTCTTTTGGGGTTCTGAGAGAGTGATTCTCGTTGATTTCTTTGAACTTGGCACAACAATTAACCCACAGAGGTATTGTCAAACACTGACAAAATTAACGCGAATGATACAAAAGAAGCATAGGGGAAATCGTAACGCAAAAGTTTTGTTTTATCACGACAACGCACGTAAATACAAGGCCAATCGTACCCGAGAGCTCCTATGTGGTTTTGAATGGCAGGTGTTTAATTATACATCTGCCCGGAATTGGCGCCAACCGACTGTCACCTAGGGTTGCCATCCATCCTGATACATTGGGACCGTCCGTTATGGATCTTCTTGTCCCGATATCCCTATAAGATCCAATTTTGTCTCTAGTTTGCAAAATACAGTTATGAGTACAGACCAAATTATACGCATTTGCATGTTGCATATGCACTTGCATATTTTGCTCCTTTTCACCGGTTATTGATTATTTTAACTATAGTTCAATTCTTTTATCTTGGCGGTTCGCGCATGCCCGCCCAGACGCGGGAGATTGCTGCGTTGCCAGTTGTACGCGCCAAGAGAAGCAACGCCATAGTATAGTTCGCAAACTTACGTTTAGGGGGGAGCGCGCAGTTTATGAAGTAAAGCCATCATGGCCGCATTAACCCTTTTGCTGCTACAGAGACGTGCTCCCCGCATTCCGCGATGTGCGCGATTTTGTCATCATTGCACTGCTCGCCTGTGCAGACACATCGTGTTCCGACTGCTTTGACACACTTTATCATTCGATTTCACAAAAACTATTTGGCCCAAACATTTGATTTTTACACATCTTCTTGGCTGATACCTTCCCCCCCATAAATGACTTAATTTTGTTTCGATGTTCAACGCAGTTATTGTGCAGCATTAGATGTAGTAAACCATTGCACGAAATGTTGAAGAGTTTGCAGAGGTAAAAGTCCATAGCATATACTTTCCGTATGGTCGATTTTAGTTGCCACTAGAAATTTCAAAAAATTACATTCAAACGAAAAAATACATAAAGTAAGAAACTTCGATATTGTTTTTAAATAAAGAAAATACTAAGTGCTGAACAAGGTTTGAACTCAGAACCTTTCGTTTAGCAGCCATACACTTTAACCATTACGCTAACGCAGCTCATCATTTAAAATACATCACGGAGGACTTTAAAAGAGCACGCAAAATACCGACAATCACTGTTGGTATGGCTATGAATTACTCACGTTTCGTCGAAGTACAATAGGAAATAAGCAATTACCGCTGTTCTTTATTGCAAAAAAGTGGTTAGTGAGAATGATACAAACACCTTTCCTTGCTATCGCTATTAGGAGGCTTATTGCTTGTTTGGTTTAATTAATTAATAGAATATAAAGCAGTTGGTATAAAGAATGCTTTTTCCAAACTTTCTATGAATGAAAGTCTGCTATCAAGACATTGCTTTTGTTTAATTACTTTATTTATGACTGAACGTTTCTAAAACTGAAGTGCTCTGCACTGCAGTCGAGCTCTGGCAACGTCGTTCCCTGTTCATTGGCTGACTGTGTTTTGTGACGTCAGACGCGCAGAACGAACCTAAACTCGGCCGCCGTCATAAATGACGCGCACTTTAAAAGCTAGTGACTATGCATATTTTCGCTCTATGTTTACAATATTTTAAATAGATGGGCGGTCTCTAGTTCGATCTAGTTTTGATGTCTCACAGATTGATTGCGACGTAGAACTGCGTGCAGTCGCTAACCGAGAGGCCACTGCCTAGCGAAATCATTGCAGAAGAGGAACAGAAACAGGCAGAGTCAATGCTCCTGCGCCAACCGACCAGGTTAATCCCCTCCGCAGTCATACCGTACGCGTCAACAAGTAAATTAAACTACGCAAGCTTTTAGTCGTACGTCCATTGTTTCAGTTTAGCTTTCTATTTACTTGCACACAGTTGAACGTGTTTACAACGTGTAACGTGTTGTGGGCCATGTCGCCTGAGAAAAGAAACGTAGTTTCGTGGATAGCTGACCATCCTGGAACATTTACATATGGCGGAATTGTCTTATATTGTAGAGTTTGCGAGAAGTACGTTTCGTGCAACAAATTGTTTCAAATAGACCAGCATGTCAAGATAAGTCTTCACATCGCAGGAATGCAGAAAAAGGACCACGATAACAATTTCTGACAACAGCAAGTTGCAGTAGCACGGGTTTGCAAAAGGTAACCAAAATATATTCGGTTGATCATTGATCTATGTGAAGCATTCATTGCAAGCAATATTCCTCTTCACAAACTTATCCTCAAAGATTTCCTGCGCATATATTGCTTAAATCAAAATATACCAGCTGAATCAACATTGCGTAAAATTTACATAAGGACAATTTACGTAAATGTTCTGGAAAAATACGCAATGAACTCAAGGACAGCATTGTCTGGATTTCAGTTGACGAAACTACACTACTGGCGATTAAAATTGCTACACCACGAAGATGACGTGCTACAGATGCGAAATTTAACTGACAAGTAGAAGATGCTGTGATATGCAAATGATTAGCTTTTAGGAGTATTCACACAAGGTTGGCGCCAGTGGCTACACCTACAACGTGCTGGCATCAGGAGAGTTTCCAACCGATTCCTCATACACAAACAGCAGTTGACCGGCGTTGCCTGGTGAAACGTTGTTGTGATGCCTCGTGTAAGGAGGAGAAATGCGTACCATCACGTTTCCGACTATGATAAAGGTCGGATTGTAGCCTATCGCGATTGCGTTTTATTGTATCGCGACATTGCTGCTCGCGTTGGTCGAGATCCAATGACTGTTAGCAGTATATGGAATCTGTGGGTTCAGGAGGGTAATACGGCACACCGTGCTGGATCTCAACAGCCTCCCATCACTAGCAGTCGAGATGACAGGCATCTTACCTATATGGCTGTAACGGATTGTGTTGCCACGTCTCGATCCCTGAGTCAACAGATGGGGACGTTTGCAAGACAACAACCATCTGCACGAACAGTTCGACGACGTTTGCAGCAGCATGGGCTATCAGCTCGGAGACCATGTCTGTGGTTACCCTTGACGCTGCATCACAGACAGGAGCACTTGCGATGGTGTACTCAATGACGAACCTGGGTGCACGAATGGCAAAACATCATTTTTTTGGATGAATCCAGATTCTGCACTTCCAGGTTTTGCACTTCCTGTCGATCTCATTTTTGAGACGTTTGTATTCCTTTTTTGCCTGCTTCACTTACTGCATTTTTATATTTTCTACTTTCATCAATTAAATTCAATATATCTGCAGTTACCCAAGGATTTCTACTAGCCCTCGTCTTTTTACCTACTTGATCCTCTGCTGCCTTCACTATTTCATCCCTCAAAGCTACTCATTCTTCTTCTACTGTATTTCTTTCCCCCATTCTTGTCAATCGTCCCCTAATGTTCTCCCTGAAACTCTCTACAACCTCTGGTTTTAGCAGTTTATCCAGATCTTATCTCCTTAAATTCCCACCTTTATGGAGTTTCTTCAGTTTTAATCTACACTACATAACCAATAGATTGTGGTCAGAGTCCACATCTGGCCCTGGAAATGTCTTGCCATTTAAAACCTGGTTCTAAATCTCTGTCTTACCATTATATAATCTGTCTGAAACCTTAGAGACTCTGCAGGCCTCTTCCATGTATACAACCTTCTTTTATGATTCTTGAACCTAGTGTTAGCTATGATTAAGTTATGCTCTGTGCAAAATTCTACCAGGCAGCTTCGTCTTTCATTTCTTACCCCCATTCCATTTTCACCTACTACGTTTCCTTCTCTTCCTTTTCCTGCTAAGAAATTATTTACAGTCTATATATTGTGCATTATATTGCGTTAGCGATCGGGAGGCTACTGCTGTGTGCTTGATATCGAGAAGTACGGCGAAAATTGTACAATATTATGGCGAAAATACGGGTGTTCTTGTAATCGACGTGTCTGAAGATGTGAGCAAGAAAGCGGAAACAGTAACGTGTTTGTGCCGAGGGGAAACGAGCCTGTCTTTGCACATCAGTACTGAGTGTGACTTTGGTTCGCTGACGTAGAGGGGATGATATGGTATGGTGGGGGGTATGAATTGCATGTTTACTAGATCCGGACAGTAGTCGGTGATACATTCCCTGGTTGGAGATCGGTTTGACGCTCCAATATTCTTGCAAGTATCGTTGTATTTGATGACCTGTGGACAACTTTGCGGTGTTTAGTTGTTGGTGCAAAATGGTGATCAGCGTAAAATAGTTTATTACCACTAAGTGAAGCATCTGTACAAAGAAAGGACACTTTTGGGGGTGTATAGATTGAGGGAACTGTCGGTGCGATTTAGAAATCTTTGCAAAATAACGACAGAAAGCCCTAGAAAGAAAAGGTGGATGGTGCTTCGATACCGACGGCGTTAGTAATTCTATTGGTAAATTCGATAAGAGCCAGTGAGAATGCTTGATTGATTGTGATGGGATACAAGAGTGGGGGAAACATTTGCATATGTTGAGAGCAGGGATGCTGTCACTTTATGTCCGGGAGAAAGACTGGATTCGGCGATATTTTAGAAAACAGGTTCTGTTAGGGTAGGAAATTTGGCGCATACAAGCTGAGACAACAAGAAAGCGAGCGTTAACTGTTTCTGGGGCACAATAAAATTACAGAGAGCTGGACTAGGCTGTTTTTTTCTTTTTTTTCACAAAGCCACGTGACGTAAGAATAACACTGAGAATGTTTTACATGGCGACGTGTCAGTCATGCTCAGGTGGGTACGTGCGGTTGAATGCATGTGTCAACATGCTCTGTGCAATTCTACCTTCAATGCTAAAGACAAGTGGTGCCTGGAGATGCCTCGAATATGAGACTAGCGTGAATGCTCTTTGGAATGTGGCTTTGGAGTGTTTTTTCCCCACCATTTTCTTTACTTAGTAGAGATAACAGGGGTGTGATGCAATATCATGTTGGAATTTGAACTTCGCGCCATTTTTCTGTGGCAGGGGGTGTGGCATTTTCCTGCCAAAATTCAAACTTGCCGCCAAAATCTGCCATCTTGATTGATGTCACTGGGGGTGTGTCTGTGACGTCACGGCCGCCATGTTGGATGAAGTCACAAGGGTGTGTCTGTGACGTCACGGCCGCCATCTTGGATGACGTCATCGCAGCCATCTTTGATAACGGCACTTTGCGCTCGTACCCCTGTTGTCGCAATACTTAGGTAAGCATGATGTGACGCAAAAACTTTTGCATTACGAACACGAAGCCACACGTAAACAATTATAAGCAACACAATGGTATATAGTACATGAGTCATTCATACGTTTCGGTTCCATGAAAAGGGAGGTCCAAGATAAGTCACTTAAGAAAGGATGAATAGCATTTCCTTAGTAATCCATAAACCAGTAGAATAGTATTCCTTATTCCCTCCTCAACGCAGGAGGCGGCGCCAAAGCGTAGTTAAGTCAGCAAAACATAAAGTAAAGTCATGATGTAAATGTTTTTCTCTGTTTCTCCCTATTAAATATTAAACTCTCATAACTGATGTATGCATAACTGGAAAATAAAATGCGGATGCATTAAATGCACATATAGTAACAGAATGCAAATAAGTTACTTGTATTAATGTACAAAGAATTTTTTTTGAAGTTAACAAACTAACTGTACTAATCAGTAACTGTAATTGGAGAAGGAATTTTGTAATGTTTTAGTATTTAAGAATTTTCTGTGTTCGATACAAATAATGGGTGGAGTGTCAGCCTTAGATGTAAGCCGTTGTGCCGGCCTGTGTGTCCGAGTGGTTCTAGGCGCTTCAGTGTGGAACCATGCGACTGCTACAGTCGCAGGTTCGAATCCTGCCTCGTGCATGGATATGTGTGATGTCCTTAGGTTAGTTAGATTTAAGTAGTTCTAAGTTCTAGGGGACTGATGACCTCAGATGTTAAGTCCTATAGTGCTCAGAGCCATTTGAACCATTTTCGTAAACCATTGTAATATGCATTGTTATGTCAAAATGTTTATGAGAATTTTAAGTGTATATCGAGCGAAAGTGAACGACGAAATAGATAGTGGTATCCAAACGTGTGTGCAATAGTGCAAGGAATCAGTTATGGTAATGTCATGCTACGCAATGTCTGATATTTTAATCAGGAAACGACAATTGTGCATGCATCACTTACCTTGACCTCAGGTGTTGATGTGCAGTAGTCACCCCACTGAAAATGTGAATATGATGGGGAAGATCCTTCCCAGGCCGTATGGATTGCACTCACATTAGAAAACCACGCCACAACGACCTATTCGACGGATAGTACGGCACTCAAAGTGAAAATGACTCTAAAAGTGCAAGTGGAATCGTGGACGACCATACCGAATCATATGTGGAACATTTAATGCTTGTTGAACAATCAACTAACATATTTAGCGCACATGCGCACAGGGACTAGGAATGTTGGCAAAGAGACAAGTAACCACTTTTGGAGCGCCCTCATGTAAATACTTGGTAAATTATCATTCCATATGTAAGTTATGTATTTCCTGTAAGATGAAGTGTAACAAAGACAAGCTGACATATCCAACCAAAAAATACAAAGAGAAATACGCCGACAAATAAAGGTCACTGTACCCCCATCTGCACAAACTTAAATAAACAGTACGAGTGTATACAAAACACTGTGCTCCTCCACTACATGTCACCGCACAGTGTGGGGGCAATTGTATAGGTACATAAGGAAAAACCCCAACAAACTAGGACAAAAGTTTAAAACCAATGATAATAATTACTAGCGCGGCCGCTGTAGGCGCCGATAAAGATATATTTTGCTACGTCGGAAGGCGGATAACAAATGGTAACAAATTCATTCAGTTTTTTTTTGTTAATAGAGAGACTCTGTCTTTAGTTCTCGAATGGAGAAGACGTATTTCTGTAAGATGTGTGTGGTAGCCATTTGTGTTGTCTGAATAATAATTATTATTTGTGCAAAACCATGAAAGTTTTCCTTTCTTCTGCACATCAACTCGATGCCAGCGGCCTGCATCGGTAGAAGAAGCCCGATCAAGAACTAATGTTAAACACATGGTCAAGAGAATACTTATGGCGGAAGAAGATTAATATAACCAAGGACACCAGAAGTAAGTTCATGGCACGACTGGTTCACAATTTACGAGATTTATAAATTAAAAACGAAAGACAATTTATTCCCTGCAAGAACTCAACAACAAAAAAATCAAGTATGCCATGAGTATTCAAGCAATTTGTTTAATCATATATATTTTTATATATATAAATTTGCACAGACGACAGAAACAGAAACAGAAACATTTTCGAATTTGGTCTTGATTTTCCACGGCAACATCGTCAAATATGAAGACTGTTTGGTTTTACTTTTTCAGGTGGAGGGATATCACTGCTTTCACTGAATGTAACACCATCAACACCACGCAATATCTCTTGCAACAGCTGATACTTGGGTTGAAGCAGTGTTTTTGAGAATGCAGATACATGTTCAAATCGGACCCCATCTACATATGATAGCAGAGTCATGAGCACATTAGTCTTCCTGCAATTGGATGGGCCCACAATAATTGCTCATATATTATCGGGAAGGAGAATTCCATTCTTCTTGTTTTTCTTCTTCAGGTCTTCATTTGCATATTCGCAGGACCAGTCACCAACAACAAAGTCCTTATGGCGAGGGTGCTTCACCCAGCCTGCCATAATACTAAATGTGCCAGGTACAGACAACTGTTTGACACACACACATATATATATATATATATATATATATATATATATATATATATATATATATATATATATATAGAGAGAGAGAGAGAGAGAGAGAAATACACCTGAAAGGATAATAATGGTATTTATGTGTAGCAATTATAGTTCCATCACTTAACCGATTGAGTTATATTGACTGCACAGAGAAAAAAGCTATATATTTTACTCGTGAAGAGTAACATAATCATCATCTCAGTAACTTGCATAGCATTGGAAAACAATTATTGTAATACTTTGATTATAATGAGAGAGTGGTATCAAATAAAAGACAAACACGGTTTGAGATTACATGTAAATTATTTATTTAAAAATCGTACATTGGATGTAGTATTTCAGGAATATCATTACAATCTGTATGTATCTTTTTCACACCTGTACAATATTTACCAAATAATGCTTTTTGGTGGGCAATAAATTCAGCGTGTATCCCACTCAAGCCAATAGATGACTCACAGTACTCTGGTTTTTGACACACACATTTCATCTGTTTGTCTTTAGCTTTAGCAGTCACGTGCATACAAAGTGTTGCTTAAGATCGTCAGTATATATACTATGCACACGTAGCGAGTTTATGACATCATTGTCTGCAGAGCCTATGCTAGGCAGCCAACGATTCAGTCTCTCCAGCGCAAAACGTATGGCAGAGTCTAGATCGTATAGCTTCATAACTGACGGATGTCTTAGATAAACGCAGTTGTCACCTGATTTCACACATAATGCACACTCATCATACACCGTTGTAATAGAAAGTGTCGTATCAGCAAGACGTATGTCTGGGGGAGAATGAGATGGATAATATTCAGTGGTCATCTGCTGATTGATGTAGCGCTCTGCACCACATATTTCATCCCAGTTGAACTTGGAAATTGGCACTTTAACACATTTGGATACATTTTCAATCTCCATTCTAGAATGCATCCCCCAGACATGATGCGCCTCTATAGCAATGTTCACACGTTTGGATCCACTTAGAGTTAAACTGTATGTGGAGGAGAAAAGTGTGGCTACACTCAATGTCTTCTTCTCATCTACAGTATCCGCACTCTGTGGGTGCGCTATCACAGGAATGTTTTGCTGGGATGGGCCATATGTTGGCGCCCAGTACTGACCTCCATCTTGGTGTTCTTTAACACCACCAGCGGCAGCATTCAATGTGTCGTCATGTATCCTCATCACAAAAGTCGATGAGTGGGATGGAGAGCAGCAACTCCTTGTCCTGCTCCAACAACTGGGCTATGTATGCTACAGGATCCCACGTGGCCGTTACTGGTTCAGATGTGGGTGGAGGCTGTTGTTGTAGGTCTTGACGAGATGGCAGGTGAGGCTGATACAGGTCCGGACGTGTCAGCAGAGCTAGGCATGTTGGCACTCGACCCTGTTGAACAAAGACGAGGAAGCATTAGATATGAGCCAATATGTGAAAAGTTTGAAAAATAATAATAGTAATAAGGCTAGCCAGAGAGAGAATAATGTGATGCGCGATACTTAATTTTCTGTTTAATCCTGTTCTGCATGTCTATGCTGGCGTTCGACTGCTGTTGGCGCTTCATGGTTCTTCTTCTTCCACTGACTGACTGAACAAGACTGAGGCCCCAGAACTGCTGAGCTTCACCTACATCTCCTACAATTATGTGATCACATGCTTCAATCCTATTGGCTGAAGTTGAACATGTGCCTCGAAAAGGGCTCCTATTGGTTCCTGCCATTTCCCCCACCCCAGAATGTCATCAGCTGATGTCACGACAGCGCCCTCTGGTGGCAGCTATATGAACTAGACCCACACCAAGTGGCGGATACACTGTACATGACCATCTTGAATAACAGTACTTGCATCATCACCCTTCATCACGGTAATGCTCTTTGGTGGTGACGACATGAACTAAGCCAGTTGGGCTCTGCATCTCTTGATGGACACAACGGGTGCCGCCATCTAGGATAAAGGTACTTGCGTCATCACCTGATGACATGAGAGCACCCTCTGCTGCTGACGATCTGAACTAAGCCAGTTGGAGTCCAGACTCAGTGGGGAACACATCTGCTTGAAATTGGTTAAATAATAAAGACAAGTCCTTTTCCCCCCAAAACCTTAGGAGGAGGTTGGGTTAGTACAAGTGTCCTTTCTTTCACACCAGCAGTGAAACCAAAGTGACCCATCTTCCAAAATGGCTCTGAGCACTATGCGACTTAACTTCTGAGGTCATCAGTTGCCTAGAAATTAGAACTAATTAAACCTAACTAACCTAAGGACATCACACACATCCATGCCCATGGTAGGATTCTAACTTGCGACCATAGCGGTCGCTCGGCTCCAGACTGTAGCGCCTAGAACCGCACGGCCACTCCGGCCGGCGACCCATCTTCCCACAAAAATTCAAACTTGGCGCCAGTTCATAGGAGGAAGTGACAGTCGGGTGACTTAGGTTAGCCCAAGTGACCTATTTTTCCGCGAATTTCTTTGCTTAGTAGAGATAACCAGGGTGTGGTGCATTATCCTGTTGGAATTTGAACTTCCCGCCATTTTTTCTGGGGGAGGGGGGCATGGCATATTCCCGGCAAAATTCAAACTTGCCACCAAAATCTGCCATCTTGAATGACGTCAGAGCCACCATCTTAGATGATGTCATCTCCGCCATCTTGGATAATCGTACTTTGGGGTCGTAATGGTGTTGTCCCAATACTTTCAGGGACTATATGTTCCCAAACACGATGGAAGTTTTATGGATGACAATGCATAATGTCACTGATCTACAAATGTCTACAATTGGTTTGAAGAACATTCTGGACAATTCTTGTGAATGATTTGCCACACAGACCACCCACCTTGAAACCCATCAAACATTTATGGAACATAGTCAAGAGGACAGTTCGTGCATATAGAGGTGGCATGGCTCATTATTTCTGCAGGGATCTTCCAAAGACTTTGTGAGTCGATGCCATGTCAAGTTGTGGCAAACGATTGTCCAACACAATATTAGGAAGTATCCCATGACTTTTGACACCTCAGTGTGTAATAACTAAAAGATTTTATTAGCTCGTTATAAATTGTAAATAGTGCATAATTATTACACACATCAAAAAAGTTTTGCGTCACCCCAGTCGCTAGAACTCCTGACGATAGACGTTGACTGTGTATATTGTATCACAGACACAGTCCCTATGATTATTCAGAGATGACACTAAACCTGCCCAAAGATGTAAACAACTATGTGTGAGCAGTGCATATTAGACAGAAGGGGTCTGACAATCGATCAGTTCTAGTCATTCCACCAGGAAGGAGTTACATGGCTCATGTTGTCTGTAGTTCAACCATGCCTAGACTGTCAATACCGCGGTTCGATCGCGTCCGCATTGTTACTTTGTGCCAGGAAGGGCTCTCAACAAGGGAACTGTACAGGCATTTAAAGCGAACCAAAGCGATGTTGTTCGGACATGGAAGAGATACAGAGAGACAGGAACTGTCGATGAAATGCCTCGCTCAGGCCGCCCAAGAGCTACTACTGCAGTGGATGACCGCTACCTACAGATTGTGGCTTGGAGGAACCCTGATAGCAACGCCACCATTTTGAATAATGCTTTTCGAGCAGCCACAGGACGTCGTGTTACGACTCAAACTGTGTGCAATAAGCTGCATGATGCGCAACTTTACTCCCGAGATCAATGGCGAGGTCCATCTTTGCAACCACGACACCATGCGGATGGGTACAGATGTGCCCGTCAACATTCCAAATGGACTGCTCAGGACTGCCATCACGTTCTCTTCACCGATGAGTGTCGCATATGCCTTCAACCAGACAATCGTCTGAAACGTGTTTGGAGGCAACCCGGTCAGGCTGAATCCTTAGACACACCGTCCAGCGAGTGCAGCAAGATGGACGTTCCCTGCTGTTTTGGGTTGGCATTGTGTGGGGCCGACGTACGCCGCTGGTGGTCATGGAAGTCGCTGTAATGGCTGTAGGATACGTGCATGTCTTCTTATGACCGATAGTGCAACCATATCGGCAGCGTATTGGCGCTGCATTCGTCTTCTTGGAAGACAATTCGCGCAGCCATCGTGCAAATCTTGTGAATGACTTCCTTCAGGATAACATCACTCGACTAGAGTGGCCTGCATGTTCTCCAGACATTAACCCTACCGAACATGCTCAGGGTACATTGAAAAGGGCTGTTTATTATGGACAATGTGACCCACCAACCACTCTGAGGGATCTACGCTGAATCGCCGTTTGACAATCTGGACCAACAGTGCCTTGACGAACTTGTGGATAGTATGCCACGACGAATATAGGCATGCACCAATGCAAGAGGACGTGCTACTGGGTATTAGAGGTACGGGTGTGTACAGCAACCTGGACCACCTACTCTGAAGCTCTCACTGTCTGGTGGTAAAACATGAAAGTGTGGTTTTCATGAGGAATAAAAAGGGCGGAAATGATGTTTATGTTGATCTCTATTCCAATTTTCTGTACAGGTCCCGGAACTCTCGGAACCGAGGTGATGCAAAACTTTTATTGATGTGTGTAATTGTAAATAAGAGAGAACAGGTTTGTAAATAAGTACTAAGACATAATGTATACTAAAATTTACGTTTCTGTTGTAATTTTAGTTTGTATTTCCTCGTCTCGAGCGAATCAAATTCCTTGATTATGTCACTGCCGTGATATTTAATAGTTGTGTCGTTACCTGCCGACAAGATAGCTGGATTTGAGAATCTACTTCACCTGTACACCTGTTTTTTATCTTCATTAATTTGCTGAAATGGAGTTAAAAGAGGCTACACTCAAATGAATTGTTATAAATACCCTAAAAGCTGTTTGGATGGCGCAACCCATTCCTTGAAAGAACACATCAAAATATCCAAATGGGAATCTGTGTCAGTGCTCTTCATCAGCTCTTTCTACAGTAATCTGAAAGCAGCGATGTCGTTAACTAGTTCAGCTGTATTGATGTTTCTGCCATATTTGACACAAAATCTCTTGCTTATTTATCAAAATAAGATAAACTGGTCTCATTTAAGACGTTGCTAACGTGATATTAGTGGAAGATGAAATTCACTTATTATTCTGTCAAATAATTAGAAGCATCGCGAATTAAACAGCTTCACTCCAGCCCTCAGCTTGCAGAAATCAGCAAAAATCGGAGGCCTTAGTTCAGATTATGCTTTAGCATCCAATCGCCAACCTTTGAGATCCAACTTGAGACGTCAACTTGAGTTATCAACCAGATTAACTCGGGTTGAGGGGATTTCAAGTCAACCCGAGTTACATTGTTTCTAACTCGAGTCGTGGTCACGCGGTGCGTGCCAACCGCCGCTATCGATGGCGGTTTCCCGCGAGTCTGGAGTTTACCGCCGTAGCGCCGACCGAATCCTCGCTGAACCGAGTTGAGTCTGTGTATGTCTACAGAATGGGACATCACTCACTGTGGCCTTTGAAAGCGCTGTAGATTATTATGCATTATTTTGTCCGAACAGAATTCAGGAAACGTTGGTTATTTTCATGTGGGTCTTTGCAGAACATCAACATCGTGGCAACTACGAAATATACATATACACTGAAGAACTAACGAAACTGGTACACCTGCCTAATATCGTATAGGACCCCGCCAAAAGGAAGAAGTGCCTCAACACGACGTGGCATGGACTCGACTAATGTCTGAAGCAGTGCTAGAGGGAACTGACACTATGAATCCTGCAGGGGGGTCCATAAATCCGTAAAGAGTACGAGGTGGTAGAGATCTCTTCTGAGCAGCACATTGCAAAGCATCCCAGATATGCTCAATAATGTTCATGTCTGGGGAGTTTGGTGACCACAGAAGTGTTTAAGCTCAGAAGAGTGTTTCTGGAGCCACTCTATAGCAATTCTGGACATGTGGGGTGTCGCATTGTCCTTCTGGAATTGCCTAAGTCCACAGGAATGCAGAATGGACATGATTCGATGCAGGTGATCAGACAGGATGCTAACTTGCGTATCACCTGTGAGAGCCATATCTTGACATATCAGGGGTCTCACATCACACCAACTGCACATTCCCCACACTATTACAGAGCGTCCACCAGCTTGCACAGTTCTCTGTTGACACGCAGGGTCCATGGATTTATGAGATTTTCTCCATACCCGTAAGTATTGGAGCAACCTTCGTTTTGGGCCAATTTGTTAGTGTGGGTTGCCTACATCAGGGGCGGGTATGCACTCAGGTGCAAACCTATTGTTCTCCTTTGACTTACAGGTACTTAACCTATCGTTCTCCTTAGATTGACAGGTTCTTAACCTATTATTCTGTTAAGTGGTTTTCCATGTCCCCACCCCCTACCACTCCCCTCACCCCTCGAAAGGGTGCTGGTCCATTTTGTTGGTGCAGGTTGTCTACATCAGGGGCTGGTATGCACTAAGAGGCAAACCTATTGTACTCCTTTGATTGACAGGTACTTAACCTATTGTCCTGTTAAGTGGTTTTCCATGTCACCACCCTTTACCTATTGTTCTCCCGCCCCCTCCCTGTCCCCCAAACCCCTCTCCCCCCTCCTTGCTGCTAGAGGTATACTTTCAGCTCTGAGTTACTGGAACAGGCCCTATCACTACTATCACTTTGATTGACAACTTAATTAAGTTGATCAATTAATTAACCTCTACCCCTCTGGTAAATCGCCCCCCCCCCTTCCCATCTGGAAAATGGCAGGAAAAAGACTCAGTTGATCTGTCATTTGGAGGGAAATCATATGCATCACACCACATTTATCTCTGCTAACCTAAGAAAATGGCGGGAAAGATATCTCCACTAACCTAAGTCATCTGACCGCCACCTCCTCCTATGGATTGGCAGGTATAGGACTCGACTTGTGCTGGAATTAAGTTTTTATTATTTTGCATGCACTATTTTATTTAAACAATTAGAGGCAGTACCACCATCCAGTGTGGTCACCACGGGGTCTGGACTCCAACTGACTTAGTACGCAGTACCACCACCAGAGGGTGCTGTCATCCATTCTGCACTATAATCCAAGATGGTGGGAGGAAATGTGAGGAAACTGTGTGGTCACCACGGGGTCTGAACTCCAACTGATCTAGTACACAGTACCACCACCAGAGGGTGCTCTCATCTGTGATGTAATGAACTCCAATTGACCTAGTACACAGTACCACCACCAGAGGGTGCTCTCATCCGTGATGTAATCCAAGATGGCTGCCATGACGTTAGCTGATGATGCAAATACCAATGTCCAAGATATCAGAAAACCATGTGTTCGCCATGAGGTCTGGGATTAGTATACAGTACCACCACCAGAGAGCGCTGTCGGCAGTTTCGTGATGTAGCCAAGTAGGCGGGAAAATGACTCTGCCTGTGCTGAGAGGGTGCTGCCATCAATCCTGTGACATAATCCACGATGGTGGGAGGAAATGGCAGGAAACGGTGTGGTCACCACAAGGTCTGGACTCCAACTGACCTAGTACACAGTACCACCGCCAGAGGGCGCTTTCATCCGTGGTGTAATCCAAGATGGCTGCCATGATGTTAGCCGATGACACAAGTACCATTGTCCAAGATGTCAGGAAACCATGTGTTCGCCATGAGGTCTGGGTTTAGTATACAGTACCATCACTAGAGAGCAGTTCTGTGATGTAATCCAAGATGGCGGGAAAATGACTCTGCCTGTGCTGAACGTAAGTCTTTATTTTGCAGGCAGGGTCTCCACCACGAGATCTAGAGTCTAACTGAACTAGCACATAGTACTGCCACCAAAGGGTGCTGTCATCCCTCCTGTGATGTAATCCAAGATGGTGGTCTGGAGGGGGGGGGGAGGAATGATGCGAAAAAGACTCAGCCTGCGCTGGGCTGCTGAAGATAGTAAGAAAGGACAATTTATTTAGGGATGGAGTATATTTATCACACTGATACAAAACACATGCTCTGACATGCTTGAGATCACGCCACACAGCCCGCAGACCTGTGAACTACTCCTAAATAATGCTCTGCAGACATGCAGACAACTCCTAAATTACCCAAATAACTTCAGTACAGACCTGCAAACTCCTCCTAAATAATGCAGTACACAGATGTGCAGACATGCAATCAACTCGTAAACTGTCCAAATAACGCATAGTACAGCCAACAGACCTGCTCGCAAAATAATGCAACACACATGCAATCAATGCACACAAGCATCTTCTGCTGCCCCCTGTCCATTGGACCACACAGGAGGCTAGCGGCAGCCCCTGCAAAATGACGTGGCTGGCAGCTGTCAAATCATGCACAGTTGCCTCTTCGGGTCCTGCAAGCATGAGGTAGCGTCATCCCTTTCACACTTGGTACCTGAGATATTCCTATCGAAATACGTGTTCACCTAAGAACTGTCGCTGACGCACCTGGACAGGAGCGAAGACCTATTTTCTGAGCACACCAACACTGCCACGAGTCACCACCGGAAGCAAGCCAGCACGACCCATCGCTCTCATGCTGCTGTAGATGATAGTTGGGTCCATTTTCGAGTTCACAGTCAGTGTTATACTGACATCACAGAACTCAAAGGCACACTCATACTGGTCACATACGTGCATACCTCTGAGCAGCACTTGTGTTTACCGTTAATGACAGAGTAGCACATGGTTCATTGGTCCTAGCGTGACATTCGAGACGTCTCTAACCGTACTTAACTGCCCAGTGTGACTGACGCAATGCTGCAAAGTGCACATGGGTAGCTACAAGCCATTGCAAGCGCATCAGACAAGGTGCTCAATCTTATACTGATGACACATGGTTATGCAAAAGAGGAACCGAGCAGACCTCTCAGAAATTGTATAGTATCCCAGAAATAGTTAAGACTCGCTTTCTTGACGTCTCAGTTTGTATGCGCGGAAATTCTTGCCCTAGCAGTACCTGTTTACGAAAATAGCGCAGAATAACATCGAATGCAGTCTTCCTAGCGGTCCTAAGTGGCATCCTTCCATCACGTCTTACCCTTCCTGCTTTCAACACATACACAAACGTTCCCACTGCTGTGTAGAGACTCCTATTCCCAGCACAAAAGAATGTCTTGTGAATGAATCGAGCATTATGATTCGCTCTAATCCAATTTACCCGTCAAATTACTGAAGCTGCCAGTATCGAAGCCTCATCCACCATTTTTTTTTTTTTTTTTTTTTTTTTGCGGACATGACTTTAAGCGGCAAAAACTACGTTACACAGGCGCCATATTGCACTGACAACTAAGGTCTGCAAATTGTCCCACATATTGTCAAATACGGAAAGACTCGTACTCAATTACACTGCTCTCCCACCGAGGACAGGAGCTTTAATGTTAGAATGTGAAACCAATCTCCGACCTATCAATATATCACCGTGTACAGTGTCGATGTAGTAAACGTACAAAATCGCCCTTTTTGCATCATTCATACATATACGGCAAAGACAGACAGCACCGTATATACTCATCCCAGCACTAGAAATCCCCCTACGTGGTCGGCGGTAATAAACGCCCGTCGGGTGACCAGAATGCCCTCAGCGCACAGAAATCACTCTCAGAATAGTTCTATAAATTCAGGCCTGTTCCCCTCGGCACAAATGCGTTACTGTTTCTGGTCTGGACCTGATTGATTGCTTGCTTTTTTCTACACACATCTCCAGACTCTGGAATTACAAGAACACATGTATTTTCGCATGGTTTGCACACAGCAGTAGCCTACCGATCGTTCGTGCAACATAATTCTGAAGATATAGACTGGAAATTATTTCTGTACAAAACCGAAACTTTAACTCTTATCCCGTCTGCGAAGACCTTTACGCGAGAACTTGAAACAAATAGAGGAAAATGATATTTCCACTTGCGAATACCAGTGTCGGTGATGTAACAGATTCCAAATCATCCCTATAATTTACAAAGTCAACTAAGGTGTTTCTCATGTCTAGAGAACAAGCAAACGTCTCTTTCACCTGCAACATGCACACACCACAGTCGATGTTCCATCAACTAAATAAAGGCGCGAAATGTGCAGAAGCAGTCAACCTAACAATTTACATGGGAGGGAATAACGGTCCAACGCAAACACACCTCCATATTCAATCTTCCAAAATTTCCACACGATTACGAAAGCTATCCAACACATACTAAGTATTGGTTCGCAATTCGGTCGTCTAGAGGACAACACGGTTAATTCATCTACATTCCTACACTCCAACAAGCCTCTCCATTCTGACAGCTCCTACAGTTAACGGGAAACGTGAATCATTCACGTCACCTGCCCTGCATACCGAGCACACATAGGAGAATCATCATCCTAGGAAATCGGTCACATGTATATTTTATCCCTGTACTTACAACTAAATGTTACGATCGCGGCCTCAGTTGAACGACATTCGACAATGAGTAAAGTATCAGGAATACACCCTGTTGACGACTGCGGATCTGGAAATAGAAATATCTTTACCATTCTTATGACTTGACATACTCTTCCCTCTGATATCACAGTATTCCACAGTCATCTCCATTGCACATGTCAGAACAGAAACACATATTTTATAAGCCTGATGCTCAAGGTGAACCTATCACGCATTCCCTATAACTACTAAGTATATTGCTTGGCCAATAAATGATTCCAGACGATACAAAATAATACTGAGAAAAAAATCATCCATGGGTGGAGATGTCTCGTAAGTTTTTCTTACGAGAGTTACCACTGTGTCTTAGAAAGAGAGTCGTAATCGGCCAATTTAGAAAGTGATTCGGCTAAGGAACGTGGTATGAAACTGGTATCTGCGAATCCCCTCACGCCACCACAGCTAGATATTTCTACAGTATTTGTAGCACATTCTGTCTCGATCCCATGTCAGAGGTTCAGTGATATATCCACTGAGCTATAGGCGATGGTTGATTGAGAAGGATCACAAAGCGTAGTAGACGGTATGTGATTGAGGTCGTAAGAAAATGTACACTAGCTTTTCAGATCTCTAGTGTTATGCTATCCGCTAGGAATGATGTCTATGATTTGGAATCAGGTCTTTCCATTCAAGCACATACCTGCGTTGGATCCTATTGACAATTCCTTTAATGATTAAAACTACTACTCAGTCATATTTCTGGCATTCCCATATCTCGAAACGAACCACATTTCTCGAACCTGTCTGCTACAGTAAAATTCCAACCTGGTTTTAGTCAGCCCCTTCACCTAGCAACTGCGCCATTTCTACAGCTTTACGCATGTGATCATTCCAATTTAAGTCGTAATTGTGCAGAAGTCGGAGAAAGACATATCCATCACCTTCTGCAACCCATATGGAAACAGAACGACCTGAGTTAGTGCAACAGGACCGTGTTTTGACCATTCAGTGGGAATGTGTGCAATGTGGTACGTGTCCTAACTAGATATAGATACTACAGTCCGAAGCAGATCTGCGTCCATTCACATCTATCAGTCCAACATGCTATCATCGTTATTCTGCAGCACCCAGCAGAGAAAAATTACGAACTATAAAAGCTCTATTAACTTCATCCGATATAGAACTCACCTAGGCGCCGTTGTAGGTGCGATGACACATAGCTCTGATGTGGATCTGGTGCACAGAGATAGTTTGTTGCGATGCTCCCCAGAATAGCATTCGTAATGGGACACCCCATCCTTCATCGAATTTACCTGTCAAACTGTTGCTTCTGTCTATGTGGGACGATGCTATTAAATATACAGCTTTTGATCCATTGCAGAGGGCCGTTTAAGGTTTCATCACCCGTACTGTAGGATGATCACCGTATCCCACAGACTATACTGTTAGTCGCAAGAGAAGCTCCTTGTGACCCTGTGTCGTTGTCTGAAACATTGTTTTCTAACACGCTTTGTAAACTGCCATACATTTTGTTTTTCTGCCTCGACTTCGAGGTCTGTGTCAGGTTGTAAACTGATGTTGAGACGCTCTGATCCACGACCTCTCGCAGAAAACTAGACATCACACGGTGTAAATCATTTTGTTTTTGCGGCTACCATAAAACGCCACACACGGTGAATGATTTTAAGTAAAAGACAGTTACAATATAAGGAAACTAGAAGAATTTGGCGGCGTTGTGGAGAGTTTCCAAACTGATGTCCGAAAGTGATTCGGAACCTCTACATTTAATCTCATCTGTCCCAGTGACGGAATAGATGATGGCTCTGCATTCCCTTTCGACTGTTTCCTCATATTGCACTCATGTACACGATCACTGTTTCGGTGCTAGCAACCCCCAAAAGGTGTCACCCATCCACAAAACCCATTCCCCAACTCAATCAAGCGCTGTCATCAATCATTGTGTGGTAACCAACAATGCACGGATGAGATGGAAAAGACACCGCCGATATACGTAATAATAAGCATCACAGTTGATAACGCGAAAAATTTTAGCAATCTTACAGTAATTTCAACACTGGCCAATGATGTGACAGCAAGTTTCCCCCATTTCAGTATCATAGCTAAACCGCCCCTTCTCTACTCTGCGAGTATCATTGCGAATGTAAACAGATGACTGTGCAGTACGTCCACTCAGTGTTAAGTCTCGAACACATAAATCATCAAAGTATACCAGACAGCGCTCTACATATTTCTAACACCTCGAGCACAGTGCTTAATTTACGATCTATCTCTCTGTGTATGAGAGTTACAGATCATTCTCGCTGTCTTAGGGTAAATTAGAGAGTGAAAGACCCGTATCACACTGTCACCGACCAACCTCCCCTGCAGCACCGTTAGCGAATTAATCTGCAACCGATCAGAAGTGACCGCTACACTCCAGATATCGTGAATGAATGGAGCTTTCCGAGTCCTCATCCATCCAAGGGCACAAGATTTGTCGAGATGCGCCCATGTCGAGGAGCTTAGCACTCTTTATCGATGTATAGTAACAGATTTCAAAGTGTCGTGATGTAATAGCAGACGGTTAAGAGGAACAAGAAACGAATGATTTTTATGCGCAAGGGAGCTCCAGACGGATGGAGTTCGATGCATTTTTATGTAAATCAGCCAAGATATCAACTCTAAAGTATTGTTCTAGAGTCTAGGATCGATACCTGGAAGGTATTGGCAAGAGAGAACATAAACACACTCACTCAAAAGGCTACAACGTTCCCACTTAAAATGGGCTATAATGACAGATCGCTTGGGTTTCCGACCTATCAGTCGTATGGAATGTAGCGCTGTTAATATTCCAATGTAAGAAATATATTTCAAGCGAGTGAAATACATCCTTCTTCCCCGTTTCTCTACGATAAACTATGTTATTGAACCGTAAAACGAAAAAACTACTTCCTTAAAACAATGTCTCTGTGTGATACGAGTACATTGTAGCTTTCCAGATATGTATAGCGCCCACTGTTCACATCCGATCACGGTTCGGAAATTATACTATGCTTACATCAGCCCTATATAAAATGATCGTTAGTACCGGCGAAGACATCTTACAAGGAAACAGATAAACGCATAGCAGCAGTGTCCGACATGTGAAAATAACAAGTCATTCCATCACTAACTCTGTAAACAGTACATCTGTGAGGCAAATGTATACACGGGGATTGCAGCGCCTCACAAGCACCTATCGCTAACTTAGATATGAAGCTGAAGTCTTGATTTTACACTCAAGATGCGAGAGGGGGTGGAGTACATCACATAAATCGTAGTTCGTTTAGAGGAATGTGCCCCATTTCATCACATATGAGACGGAAGTCCTCTGATGACCGACATGTTTACCGTTAAAGATCGCAAGCAGAGAGTGCTTTAAATCACATACAGAAGGCGTGGCTGTATATGAGTCGAACGCATGCTATGTCATGCGAATGATGCATACTGACAGAACAGTGGAAAAATTGAGCTGCAGCAACTTCACACCTCTCTAGAATGGTTCATCAGTCTACCATTAAATCGTACTTTGTTACAGCTCCATCTCAATCCATCACTCCATCCACTCTCTGTTATCCTTTAACACAGGTGCCTGTAAGTTTAGAGGCGGATGGTTCTCGGTCTTCCTGAAAATTGTCCAATACAGTAATCAACTCGCGTGTATCACTGCTACCTCAATAGACATACAGTATAATGCTACCTCGACAGATCAAAGAAAGCCTGCATCCCTGATTCCCTTCGCTTCCATGTCGACGCTTACCCGGATTCCTCATTATGCCGCATACTCGTCTCCACATACAAATTGTTCTGCATGACCCAGAAGATACACAGTGGTAACTCTCGTAAGAAAAACTTACGAGACATCTCCACCCACGGATGATTTTTTCTCAGTATTATTTTGTATCGTCTGGAATCACTTATTGGCCAAGGAATATACTTAGTAGTTGTAGGGAATGTGTGACAGGTTCACCTTAAACATCAGCCTTATAAAATATGTGTTTGTGTGCCGACATGTGCAATGGAGATGACTGTGGAATACTGTGATATCAGAGGGAAGAGTATGTCAAGTCATAAGAATGGTAGAGATATTTCTATTTCCAGATCCGCAATCGTCAACAGCGTATATTTCCGATGCTTTGTCGTTCAACTGAGGCCGCGATCGTAATATCTAGTTGTAAGTACAGGGATAAAATATACATGTGACCGATTTCTTAGGATGATGATTCTCCTATGTGTGCTCGGTATGCAGGGCAGGTGACGCGAATGATTCACGTTTCCCGCTAACTGTAGGAGCTGTCAGAATGGAGAGGCTTGTTGGAGTGTAGGAATGTAGATGAATTAACCGTGTTGTCCTCTAGACGACCGAATTGCGAACTAATACTTAGTATGTGTTGGATAGCTTTCGTGATCGTGTGGAAATTTTGGAAGATTGAATATGGAGGTGTGTTTGCGTTGGACCGTTATTCCCTCCCAAGTAAATTGTTCGGCTGACTGCTTCTGCCCATTTCGCGCCTTTTTTGGTTGATGGAACGTCGACTGTAGTGTGTGCATCTTGCAGGTGAAAGAGACGTTTGCTTGTTCTCTAGACTAGAGAAATACCTTAGTTGACTTTGTAAATTATAGGGATGAATTGGAATCTGTTACATCACCGACATCGGTATTCGCAAGTGGAAATATCATTTTCCTCTATTTGTTTCGAGTTCTCACGTAAAGGTCTTCGCAGACGGGATAAGAGTTAAAGTTTCGGTTTTGTACAGAAATAATTTCCTGTCTATATCTTCAGAATTATGTTGCACAAGCGATCGGTAGGCTACTGCTGTGTGCAAACCATGCGAAAATACACGTGTTCTTGTAAATCCAGAGTCTGGAGACGTGTGTAGAAAAAGGCAAGCAATCAATCAGGTCCAGATCAGAAACAGTAACGCGTTTGCACCGAGGGGAACGAGCCAAATTTATAGAACTATTCTGAGAGTGACTTTCGTTCGCTGAGGGCGTTCTGGTCACCCATCGGGTGTGGATGACCACCGACCTCACTGGGGGATATCTAGTGCTGGGATGAGTATATATGGTGCTGTCTGTCTTCGCGGTATATGTACGGATGCTGTAAAAGGGGCGATTTTGTATGTTTACTACATTGACACGTTATACGGTGCTATATTGATGGGTCGGAGATTTGTCCAGCACAGGTCGAGTCCTATGTCTGCCAGCCCATAGGAAGAGGTGGCGGTCAGGTGAGTTAGGTTAGTGGGGGTGACCTTTCTTTCCCGCCGTTTTCTTAGGTTGGTAGAGATAGCCAAATTCACCTTTTTTTACAGCCAAAATTCAATATTGGCGCCAGTTCCTAGGAAGAGGTGGCGGTTGGATGACTTAGGTTAGTGGAGGTAGCCAAAGTGACCTATCTTTCCCGCCATTTTCTTAGGTTAGCAGAGATAAGTGTTGTGTGATACATACGATTTCCTTCCAAATGATCAATAAACTCAGACTTTCCCTGTCATTCCCCAGGTGGGAGGGGAGGGGGATTTCCCAGAGGACCAGAGGTTAATTAATTGATCAACTTAATTAATTAGTCAATCAAATCAATAGTAGTGACAGGGCCTATTCCAATAACTCAGACCTGAAAGTGTGTCTCTAGCAGTGAGGGGTGGGGGGGAATGGTGTTTGGGGGAGGGGGCAGAAGAACAATAGGTTTAGGGTGGTGACATGGAAAACCACTTAACAGGACAATAGGTTAAGTACTTGTCAATCAAAGGAGAACAATATGTTTGATGCTTAGTGCATACCTGCTCCTGATGTGGGCAACCTGCACTAACAAACTGAACCAGCTCTCTCTTCCTGAGGGGGGAGGGAAGTGGGAAGGGGTGGGGAACAACAGGTTAAGTGGAGCGACATGGAAAAGCACGTATTAGAATAATAGGTTAAGGATCTGTCAATCAAAGGAGAACAATAGGTTTGCACCTAAGTGCATGCCTGCCCCTGATGTAGACAACCCGCACTAACAAAATGACCCAAAACAAAGGTTGCTCCACTACTCCCGTACCCATCCGATTGCTCGCTACCATTTGGAACGAGATTCGTGTGACCATGAGTCCAATGTTGGTGTTGACGGGCCCAGACAAGGCATAAATCTTCGTGTTGTGCAGTCATGAAGGTTACACGAGTCGGCCCATCCCATGCCGATGATGTTTCGTTAAATGGTTAGCAAGCTGACACTTGTTGATGGCGCAGCATTGACATCTACATCAATTAGTGGAAAATTTGCACTTCTGTCACATTGGATGGTCGTCTTCAGTCGTCATTGCTTCTGTTCTTGCAGGACCTTTTTCAAATCGTAGTGATGTCGGAGATTTGATGTTTTACCTGATTGCTGATATTCACGGTACACTCGTTAAATGGTCGTACGGGAAAATCCGCACTTCATCGCTACCTCGGAGACTGTTTCCCACCGCTCGTGCGCCGACTATAACATCACCTTCAAACTCGGTTACAGCTTGATAACCTGCCATTGTAGCAGCAGTACCCAGTCTAACAACTGCGCGAGATACTTGTCTTATATAGGCGTTGCCGACCGCAGCGTCGTGTTCTGCCTGTTTACATATCTCTGTATTTGAATACACATGCCTATACTAGTTTCTTTGGCGCTCCAGTGTACTAAAATTTTGAATTCAGAGTTTCTGAGGGAAACATGACGAAGCCTTAACTTTCACCATTCATCCTCGAGTCGTGGTATTTGGGTACCTTAAGACCACACGACTGTCGTCGAAATTCCGTGTGTCACCTGGTTGAATTTTAGAATTGCGCCCTCTAGCAACACAACCATTCATGCACATGATGACGAAGTGCCTCATGATGCATTTTCAAATTTGAGCCAATAGTGTGGCGTCCATCAATGCTTGTGACGAGGTATTTGGCTACCTTAAGATCGTAATATCGCCGACAAACTACTATAACAAATTCCGTGTAAATCACCATCTCCAAAATTTCATGTCAAAATACTCCAAATTGCGGCCTGCAGTTCGGTACCAAGTCATGCTCATGAACAGGAATTTGGCTTCCTTACGATCTTCCGATAGCTGTCTAAATCTGTACGGTAAGTTTTGGATGTTCGTAAATCTATTATCTAAATTTCAAAACAAAAGACCCAAAATTGCGGTCTTCAGCGCGCTATGCAATCATGCACGTGAACAGGCTTTTCGCTACCTTACTATCGACCCTCAGCTATAAAAATATATGCTGAGCATTCCGGATGCTCTACAAGTCTATTTTTGAAGTTTCAAGCTAAAAGATCCGATATTGCGTGTGTGGTATGTAGTCATAATTGTAAACAGCCATTTGGCTACTGTACGATCGCCCCATAGCCATCAAAATCTATACAGCATGTTTCAGGTTTTTCATGTCTATCTTCAAACTTTCACGCTAGAAGACCAAACATTGAATCCTACCTAGTATCCACCACGTTCGTAACTAAATAGTTAATCATTGATTGGGAAACTGTGAAGCTCAGGTTGGTTAATTGACCTAAATTCTAATCTGCACAAATGCTAAAGAGAGAACGGTATTGAATGTTATGTTGTGTCTAGGAAGCCTGCACACTCAGTTCGCTAGATAAACAATCAAACAACTAGTATTAATGAGTTTTATTACCACAAGACAAGCACAAATACTTAACTTTGACCTGAGAATTCTTGTAGTCCTTTATACATGATCGTCCACAAGTGCAATGACTTAGATTTGTCGCAAGCAAAGGGCAACATACAAAATAATCAGTCTTCTTCAGAATAGACAAATACAAGTAACACATCTGCTCCTAGCGACTGCTTCTAACAAAAGGTTGTCAACCGAACTGCAGTGACTGTTGATCTCTAACTGTGCTACGTAGAGATTTTTAACAAAGAGGCTACGGTGTGTCGGCTAATGAAGTGGCTAATGTTGAAGCTACTATCAAAGTGGGTGTCACCACTTGGGCAAGGCACTTATGTCGTTTTCACCTAGGCGCCACTGCCGTCGCATTGTCGTCCTGGAGAGAGGTCGGTCAGCATGCGATTGGCTGACGTCTTCTCACAGCCTTCTCTTCTCTGTCGTTTCCAACTTTCGCTGACTTTATGCCAGTGCACGTTATCTCAGTTTTTTAATCCCTTCTCGGTTTAACTCGGTTTGAATTCGGTTTTAGCCAACTTTCAACTCAGTTAACTCGGTTTGGCGTGAACGCGAGTTGGACCGTCTCTGGATCCTACAATTCTGTAGTGAAGTTGCAGCAAACACTCCATTGCTGAAGAAGAGCGAACTGCATAGCCGGCAGCTGTATGAAGCATTCAATGCCAATTCGAGGACTGAGAACATTTTTCAGCGCAGTGACTTATGATTTGGCACCCCTTTTCTCCCTCTTTTTTCCCTCACTTTCAGCCACGTCATTTTCCGTTACCAACCTCCCACGTCTACTGTTGGGTCTCCTTTACCCAGAGTTACGTTGGTGATTAATTTTTCGTAGGTGCACAACAATGGAACCGTGTCGTGTTCCATGTAGCTTCTTATGTAACACAGTTGTGAAGTTTGATTATTGATTGTCAGTTGAAGTCCACTGTCTAAGAGAGATTTCAGCATGTTTGGGTCTGCCAGAAACGACGGTAGCAAGCAGGTAAGTCTTGTTTGATGCTGCAGGACCCAGAGTAGCAATGGTGGTATCTTCCTTCATATCACAAATACGATATTTGTATACATTCAAAACGCCGAATTAGCCAATTTATTTCAGGAGAGGCCTAAAATGGATGGAACAGAAGATCTGTGTAACTATGTATTGCTAAATGAAATGGTTAGTGAAGAATCAGGTAAAGAAGGTATAGACCTAGACTCTGAACTACATAGTGAACACAGTACAGAACGTGAAGAAAGTGGGACTGATAATAATACTAATCAGAACGAAGATAAGTATTTTTTGGCAAGGACAATCGTACTAAGTGCCCAAAACACATTCCTGGTTTTCACATCAGAACTAGGCCACATAATATTGTATCACATATTCCAGGTGTGTAAGCAATCGTGAAGAATAAAATGACATAAATATGGCGGTGAAATAATGGACGAAGTAGTGATGTGTACCAACCTACGCATGACGTCTGCTGATTCTAGATACTCTTCTTCTCAGTGTTTCATTCATGAAACAGAGGGAGCTGTAATTGAACCTTTATTGGTCTGATTTATTTGGGATAATATACAAGATGGCTAGGGCAAATTTAGGAGAATTCTGGGACACAGATAATCAGGATTAGAAATATTCTGCGCTACAATGACTCTGCAAAGGTTCACGTTTCTCGTAAAGTGTCTAAGATTCGATGATAAGTCAAAGTCCAACAGTTGAAAGACGGGTAAACTGGTTCCTATACGAAATATCTTTGATTTGTTTACTAAAAACTGCATGGCGCAGTATTCTCTTGGAGCATATGTGACTGTAGATGAAATGCTTGTAAAATTGATATAGTTTTCGAATGTTCATTCCTACCAAACGTGGCAAATATGGAATGAAAGTGTTCAATCTAGCTGATGCAAGAACAGCTTACACCTCTAAATGGGAAGTTTACTTGTAAGAGCAACCAGATGGACATTATAAGCCGAGTAACCATGCAGCTATTACCAAGAAATGTTTGTTTAATCATATTTCCAAAACACCAAAAAACATAACCAGGGGAAACTGGTTTATAAGACTGGACCTCTCGCTTCTGAAAGACCAACTAACAATTTTAGGAACAGTAAAAAAAAAAAAAAAAAAAAAAAAATTCCTCCAATATTCGTTAACATCTTTAGCTTTCAGAAAGATTGCGAATAGTTAGTTATGGACCACAGGAAACTGCATAATTCTAAAGAGTTCTGTGCACCATCATAAAATACAAATGAAGCAATTGGAGAAGGAATGAAGCCTGAGATAGTAACCCTGTGTAATGCAATGACAAGCCCTTTATCAATCGCAATCATTAAAAATTAGGAGCAAAGAGCACATTGAGTCCAATAAACCAACTGTAGGTACGGTGATACCAAGGAACACAGTAGCATTGGAAGGCTAATAGTGATAAGCGCTGTGTGGAAAACTTAAAGAGTGCACGCAGAATACCGTGGCCGCCATTGGCAGGGTAAGTGTGGGGAGAGCGGTAGTCGTGGGCGATGTGAGCAGGCGCTGTAGGGGAAATGCTGAGCGCTGGAGGGGAAGTGCCATTCTAAACTGAAGACTATGCTCACTTTTTTTATAAAAATTAAGTGGAGCCCCTTCAAGCCCACACTTGTGCGGTGGCCATCCAAAAAGAGCTACTGTCACCTCTGCTTTGGTTAGTATCTAACAAGAATTCCACTGAAAATGCAACAAAAGCATCGATTTATTTTCGCCTGACTTGTTAGCCATTTGTAACTTTCATAGAAGCGCCATGAGTGGCGAAGTTTGATTAAGAAGGCAGAGAAGTGGACAATGCGCACGCACCTCATGCCATAATAAATGGCGGCGGACTATCACCCTAGTAGCGTACAATGTGTTTCACTTTCCACTGTTGTGCCAGTGCCAAAGACGTCGCAGATGTGTCCTGCAGTGCCCTTAGGATGAGGTGTCGATCTTCTCGGGAGGAAGTCTGGGTGGTATGACTTGACCCATCTCGTCATGTTCTATGGCCTCTCGCGAGCCATTCTGCACACACCTGTTGCACTGCTGAAACACTTAGTCCCACACGAGCAGCAATTTCCCGGATGGATACAACACATTCTCTCACGCCAATAATGCGCCCACTTTCAAAATCACTGATTTGGCGGTACGGCTTGCGCATACTTCTGCGAGACATCCTACACGTCTGCACAAGTCACACTGGTCCTTTATCTTCGGTTTATAGCGACAATGAGAGCCGCAGGCACATTTTAGGGGTAGGTGGTGTTCGCCGCGATATCCATGTTGACCTTGGACCCGCGGCCTAACGTGGTTCAAGTGCTACTCATTTCTGCAGAACATACTGATGTACATGTCCTGTGAATATGAACGTTCTATCTCTACTGGTTCAAGATGTATTTTTTTCGGAACATGAATGTATTTCTATTTTTTCCATACTGTAGTGAGACATAGCTTTCCTTTCAACTTTAAAAACAAGTTCGATATGTTAGGTACAATTAAGACGCAACAATGGATCACCTAAAATAAGCAAACGTAAAGTAGCCAGCGAGCACATTTTTCACAACAAACCCTTCGAATCCTATGCTACCGAGTACTTGGATTTTAAGTATCACAGTAATAAGCAATACCGACAAAATAGACACTTCATCATCAAGCTGTGATATGAAAGTATAAGATACGAAATAAATAAATTTCGTGTGCTCATTAGTTTCCTCAGAATCGAATGAGAGGTATTATATGCAGTAATGAAGAAAGTATGCAAATGCGAAACAGATCTTTTTAATTTCTTAAAGGAAAAGGAGGAAAAAGTTTGGAAAGGTGTCGTAAGGTCTTATGGGACCAAACTGCTGAGGTCATCGGTCCCTAAGCCTACGCACCACTTAATCTAACTTAAACTAACTTACGCTAAGGACAACACTCACACCCATGCCCGAGGGAAGACTCGAACCTCCGACGGCAAAAGGAGACCCTCTACCGAAAAATCTGTAGGAGCTGATGTAACATTGTTTCGTTTACACGTTGTATTTCCTTACAAATTAATGAGCTTTTATTGTTTATAGCAAGAAAATCAGGGCACTCGTTTTTCTCATACACTGCTATCAGCTACTTTGTGGGAATCGCTCGTTACTTTCTTGCAGGCCTTTCTCTTACGACTGCTTATCATATATTTCCAACTTAAACAGTACATCAAACGACTGTTTACCTGTAGCTAAACCCAGCAGCCAAAAAGGCACAGTTACTAAAATAAACAGAACGTATCCGTTCCCTTTTGTCTTCAGACATAGGTGTTTACTCGGTTTCAATATGGCCAACTTCGCGCATGTGTACAAAACTTGGCTCACGAATTGCAGCCGAGTTTCCATTCTGTGTATTCGCTATTGTCTGATATGGCCCATGAGTTAAGATGGACCACGTATTGAGAGATTAGCCAAAAATGATCGAGGAATGCGCCACAGTAACCTGTAAGACAATCTTCCGATCTCTGGTCTTCTAGAATTTAAGCACGATAATTTTTTGATGTTTATATTCAACACTCTTTTACTCAGCTTCTATAGAAAGACTGTTTATTTATCAAATTAAAAATGTTGTTACTAAAAATGAACTTCTCTCGATTTACCCAACGGCCCTAAATTTTCTGAATCTTGTTATTGGCAACGAAAAGCTCCATTAAGAGTTTAATTAAAGTAGTAATATACACCAGCTTCAGAGAAATGGAAAATTTCTTGGAAGATTCAATAGACTTAATTTCGGTTGCTACTTCTAAGAAATTTAACTCATTATTAGTATTTATTACACTTTCATGGATATCCGCAATTAAATTGTCATTCTTGGTTAAGCTGGACAGAGAATGATTTGCATAGGTCAGTAAGTATGATTCATTGTAATAAACAGGTAACATCCTTGTTAAAGGGAATTTTACATCTGAATGAAAGGTGGTTGGTAATACAGAAGGCATTTCAAACAGATCACATGATAAATCACAGTGCGTAACATTCAGAATTAATCCACTACCAATTAATTTGAATGTGAAAGGTAGTCCAGGTGTGTCAAACGTTTTACAGGTAAATGTGATTTCGAGAGTTGAGTTAAACGAATATATTATACCTTCAGAATATCTTTTAAGGAATTGTTGATGAAGATTCATTAAAATCCTAGGGCAATCACCGCGAGGCGGATCGTTCATAAACAAATCTTTCTCACAACTGTACACTCTAGTATCTAAGAATACTGCCGTCTCTGGGCAAATTAGCTTATGACTGCGTTTAAACTTACGAATATCATGTTCATTCAGGGATACAAAATATCTTCTATCTTTACTGATTAATAAATAATCCTTTAGCTGATACAATGCGTGAATACGTACTTGGTTCCATTTCACAGGGTATGTATGAATTTTATACATTTCAAAATTGTGCTTGCATCTGGCAATCGGTATAGAAACAATTACAGTTAATTGATCTTCAATCATTAAAGAATATGTGGTAGTTAATCTGTAATACACATATAGATTGTAGGAATTGACAGGGTAAATCATGATAGATGATACATCTAGCTTACGTTCAATCAACAGCAACATTTGTAAAAATTGGTCTGGATGCAATAAAACACTATTCAAGCAATCATTTGAACTACTTTCTAAGGCTATTCTTAAATTGAGAGCATCAAATTTAGCGTTTGATAAACTGTCAGTAATTCTTAACAGTTGGGTGTTTAAATCTAAATGTGCACTCACAGCTTGAAGAATTGCATATAATTCACGGATGGTTGCATTCATTTCACCACGGATTGTGTTAAAATGTGTAATGAACTCTTTCACAATTTGTTCAATAAACAATGGTGGTTAGTAACGGTCTTTTGCATATTTCTTAACACAATTATTTCATTAGGAATGTTAATTGAATTTTTGTTATACTGCTACTCTAGCGCTAGTATTTTATCCTTTATGTCCAAGAGATCTTGGCTAGTTATGGTACCAAATACAGTACGAAGAACTCTACCTCCAAAATTAAACCAGGCACGTTTGCGCCTAATCAAGCTTTTATGTGGCAAGAGTTTTAAGAAACAGTCAATCTCTTGCTCATAGCTAACGAAAGTGGATTCTACTTGCATTTTTGCAGTAATCCAGATGTTATACCAAGAGGTTCCAGTTTCCAAGACTGTATCATTATCCTTAATTGAACGGATCAAATCAATTTGTTTTTTAACAGAATCAAATTGTTGGTGAATCACAGACAAATTATATTTAAGCACAATTGTAGCACTTTGCGTTGAGGCTACCATGTCTGATTGTGGTTCAAACAACACACCTGCATTCTGTGATACTACGGCTACAGCGTTAATGTAACACACTAACATAACAAAGAATGGAATTGCAGTAAACATGGTTAATAGGTTCTACACATTATAATTAAACAATGAATATGAAGCAATATGCGTCTTCGGCGACCTGTGAAACAGATGTTATTTACACTTGAGCACCTTGCGCAATAGCTGCGATTTTATGTTGCACAGCACATTCACATATGCACTCGGCTAAACGCAACACACCTTGCATTCACTCACACTACACACGCTTACGGAGGTTGTAAGTTTGCCTTGGGCTGGATCGCTGGGTTGACGGCGGCGACGCCTCGGGCTCGAGGTCTGGACTGTGAACTCGCGGTGCTCGGCTCCTGGATTTTGGAGCAGCTGGTCTGCCCCTCGGTCGGTCCTCGTCGTCGTCCCGCGTTGCTACAGGGAATCTACCCAGGTAAGGCTTTACACGATTGACATGGACGACAACCGAACGAAAAGTCAGTTGGAACTTTAGATTGACAGGTGACACCACCTCCAATATCGGGCATGGTCCCTTCGAAAACTTCTTAAACTTTTTGACCTGCGACTTCTTTAGCACTACGTTGGTCAGGTAGACAATGTCTCCCTCTCGATACTGCGGCGCGACTGCTTGGCAATCATGTTGCTTGGCTTGCTGAAGGAAGGACTGATGATTCCGCTGTTTCACTCCCGTCCATGCATCCTTCAGTTTGCGGGCTAACTCCCTTACGTGTTCATTGGTGATTCCAGTTGTCGATCGTGCAAAGTCCAAGGGTGAACGCATCTTCCATCCATATACAATTTCATAGGGACTGAGGCCCGCAGATGAGTGCATTTTAGGGTTGCAGGCATGTACAACATATGGAAGACAGACATCCCAATTACTAAAATGTAAACTTTCACGGCCGGAAATATCACGTCCATTTTAATTAACCGGGCTGTTATGCCGTGGTCGGTTGATGAATTCATGGTGATTCCCAACGTTTCGTCTCCGACTGCGGGAGACATCTTCAAGGGGGTCCGTAGCTTGATGGAAGGTCCAACACACACACTGGCTCGCTACTGACTGCCGCTAAATTCCGTGTCCGCGCGCCCCCGCGCCGTGGCGTGACGTCACGTGTTTTGAAAACGTCAGTGCAATTGGCCGCTGTCCGTCGCCGTCGATCGCCGTTGCCATCACCCAGTAGTGGACGAGTGGTACACATCTTCTTTAACACCGGCATCCATATACCGTTTAATTTGACGCCCTCCTCCTTTAGGTTGAAATTATTTGGGTGTTTAGCGATTTCGATTGCCTCCCTGTAGAGCCTTTCGTAGTATCCGCTCGTGGCCGCTAGTACTTGCGTCTCCTCGAAACGAATATTGTGGTTCCCTGGCTGGAAAGCATGCTCCGCAATAGCTGATCGTTCCGTTTCTCCTCTTCTACAATTTCCCTTGTGCTCTTCCAAACGTTTAGAAACAGTTCTCTTGGTGGTACCCACATAAACATCACCACAGCTGCATGGGATCCTATACACTCCAGATTTTTCCAATGGTTTGCGAGCGTCCTTGGCAGGCCTAAGGTATTCCTGTATCTTCCTGGTGGGCTTGTAAATTACGGTAATATTCCGCTTCGTCAAGATCCTCCCTATTCTTTCCGTTACATTTTTAACAAACGGCAGGAAAACCTTAGATTTTGCAGTAGCCTGTACGTCAGTATGATTTCTGCGTGGCTGCCTCAACGCACGTTTTATTTCGGCGGACGAACATCCGTTCTTCGTTAGTGCATTGTGGAGATGTTCCATCTCAGCGTCGAGCAACTCAGGTTCACAAATATTTCTAACTCTGTCCGCTAACGTCTTGATAACACCCCGCTTCTGTTGTGGGTGGTGGTTCGAATCCCGGTGCAAATAACGGTCCGTGTGCGTGGGTTTGCGGTACACTGAGTGGCCCAAACTACCATTTTCGTTTCTAAACACAAGCACATCGAGGAAATGTAGTTTGCCGTCTACCTCCTCCTCCATTGTAAACTGAATTCTTGAGTTTATACTGTTCAGATGTTCGTGGAACCGGCTTAGTTCCTCCCTACCATGTCTCCACAACACAAACGTGCCATCCACGTATCGGAACCATACATTTGGTTTCTTGCTGGCAGTACCTAAGGCCTGTTCTTCGAATTTCTCCATAAAGAAGTTTGCAATTACGGGACTTAGGGGGCTTCCCATAGCCACGCCATCCGTTTGCTCATAGAACTGTTCATTCCACTTGAAGTATGTGGTCGTCAAACAACACTTAAACAGCTCTAAAATATCGGCAGGAAAAATTCGATCCAGCTGTTCCAATACATCATTAAGTGGAACCATGGTAAACAGCGATACCACATCGAAGCTGACCAATATGTCCTCCGGCTGGACCACTATGCCATTCAATCTGCTGATGAAATGTGTCGAATTCTTTATATACGAGTCCGAACGGCCCACATGTGGTTTTAACAGCGTAGTCAAAAACTTGGCTAACGAGTAGGTGGGCGAAACAATGGCACTTAGTATCGGTCTTAACGGAACATTTTCTTTATGAATTTTGGGCAATCCATAAAGCCTCGGTGGTAGCGCAACCGAACTGCAGAGACCTTTCTGTACACTCTCTTCAATGGAAGACTTTTTTATTAACCGCGACACAGTTCTGAGAACGTTGTTAGTGGGGTCCTTATTCAGCTTCCTATATGCTTGCGGATCCAGTAGATCCGTAATTTTTCTCTGATAGTCGGCCACATCCATAGCCACCGTTGCGCTTCCTTTGTCAGCTGGGAGAACCAAAATACTATCGTCGTCATTCAGGAGTTTTAAAGCTCTTCTCTCACCCACAGTTATATTACTTTTCGGCGGTTTTGCATTGGCTAGTATTCTCACTGTTTCTATACGGATTTCTTCAGCTGTTACAGAATCTACACTGCGAATTCCTGCTTCTACATTGGCTATAATTTCTTCCGGGGCACAAAACGCGGACTAACAGCAAAATTTCCTCCCTTGGCAAGCACAGACGTCTCATCGTCAGATAACGAACGTTTGGACAAATTGATAACGGTCCGGGAAACGTCTAAATGCCGAACAGTCTGACTAGGTAGCAAATTATCAAACTTCTTCTTCTGTCTACTAGACGTCGTCAACATACGCTTCCCCATGGTATCATGCAGTAGTCTATCTCAGAACTGTGTCGCGGTTAATAAAAAAGTCCTCCATTGAAGGGAGTGTACAGAAAGGTCTCTGCAGTTCGGTTGCGCTACCACCGAGGCTTTATGGATTGCCCAAAATTCATAAAGAAAATGTTCCGTTAAGACCGATACTAAGTGCCATTGGTTCGCCCACCTACTCGTTAGCCAAGTTTTTGACTACGCTGTTAAAACCACATGTGGGCCGTTCGGACTCGTATATAAAGAATTCGACACATTTCATCAGCAGATTGAATGGCATAGTGGTCCAGCCGGAGGACATATTGGTCAGCTTCGATGTGGTATCGCTGTTTACCATGGTTCCACTTAATGATGCATTGGAACAGCTGGATCGAATTTTTCCTGCCGATATTTTAGAGCTGTTTAAGTGTTGTTTGACGACCACATACTTCAAGTGGAATGAACAGTTTTATGAGCAAACGGATGGCGTGGCTATGGGAAGCCCCCTAAGTCCCGTAATTGCAACCTTCTTTATGGAGAAATTCGAAGAACAGGCCTTAGGTACTGCCAGCAAGAAACCAAATGTATGGTTCCGATACGTGGATGACACGTTTGTGTTGTGGAGACATGGTAGGAAGGAACTAAGCCGATTCCACGAACATCTGAACAGTATAAACTCAAGAATTCAGTTTACAATGGAGGAGGAGGTAGACGGCAAACTACATTTCCTCGATGTGCTTGTGTTTAGAAACGAAAATGGTAGTTTGGGCCACTCAGTGTACCGCAAACCCACGCACACGGACCGTTATTTGCACCGGGATTCGAACCACCACCCACAACAGAAGCGGGGTGTTATCAAGACGTTAGCGGACAGAGCTAGAAATATTTGTGAACCTGAGTTGCTCGACGCTGAGATGGAACATCTCCACAATGCACTAACGAAGAACGGATATTCGTCCGCCGAAATAAAACGTGCGTTGAGGCAGCCACGCAGAAATCATACTGACGTACAGGCTACTGCAAAATCTAAGGTTTTCCTGCCGTTTGTTAAAAATGTAACGGAAAGAATAGGGAGGATCTTGACGAAGCGGAATATTACCGTAATTTACAAGCCCACCAGGAAGATACAGGAATACCTTAGGCCTGCCAAGGACGCTCGCAAACCATTGGAAAAATCTGGAGTGTATAGGATCCCATGCAGCTGTGGTGATGTTTATGTGGGTACCACCAAGAGAACTGTTTCTAAACGTTTGGAAGAGCACAAGGGAAATTGTAGAAGAGGAGAAACGGAACAATCAGCTATTGCGGAGCATGCTTTCCAGCCAGGGAACCACAATATTCGTTTCGAGGAGACGCAAGTACTAGCGGCCACGAGCGGATACTACGAAAGGCTCTACAGGGAGGCAATCGAAATCGCTAAACACCCAAATAATTTCAACCTAAAGGAGGAGGGCGTCAAATTAAACGGTATATGGATGCCGGTGTTAAAGAATACGTGTACCACTCGTCCACTACTGGGCGATGGCAACGGCGATCGACGGCGACGGACAGCGGCCAATTGCACTGACGTTTTCAAAACACGTGACGTCACGCCACGGCGCGGGGGCGCGCGGACACGGAATTTAGCGGCAGTCAGTAGCGAGCCAGTGTGTGTGTTGGACCTTCCATCAAGCTACGGACCCCCTTGAAGATGTCTCCCGCAGTCGGAGACGAAACGTTGGGAATCACCACAGAATTCATCAACCGACCACGGCATAACAGCCCGGATAATTATAATGGACAGACATCCCAATTATCCTGTTTGCTGCTTACATAGTGGCTAAGCATGTTAATGATGGTTCTGTTTACTCTCTCGACGCGACCATTGCCTACTGTGTGTACTGGTGTGGTTCTCAACTGCGTTATTTGCATCAGCTTACATGTTTGTTTAAGTAAATCACTCATAAAATTCGTCCCTTGGCCACTGATAATGCTTAATGGAGATCCAAACTTTAGAATCCATTTCTTCACAAAAACTTTAGCAATGGTCTCAGCACTTTGATCAGGTATTGGTACCATCATAATATATCTGCAGAAATGATCTAATATCGTCAATATGTACTTGTTTCCATCCTTAGTCTTCAGCAGGGGACCGACGACGTCTAACCCAATTCTTTCAAAAGGTTCACTAGTCTCTGGCAGTTCTTGTAATGGTGCCTTAGTTCTTCCCGAATTATTCCGTCTGTTGCAGGAATCACATTGTGAAACAAACTCAAATACGTCAGCCTTACGACTTGGCCACCAATACTTTTTAGCTACTTTGATATTTGTTGCCTTTTTACCGCAGTGTCCTGATAGTAAGGAATCGTGTTGTTCAGTTGGGATTTGCTCTCTCATGCTTCCTGGAATAACTAGGCGATTCCCTTTGTTAGTAACTTTGTACAGCAATCCATCTATTTAACCGTTGATCATTTTTCCATATTTCACATTGTGGATCTTCTTCTTGGGCTGCTTTTAATTCCTCCTCACAGCTCATGGTGACACAAACACGAACATTACGACTCATCGCGTCACCATTCACATGTTGTTTCCCAGGACGATGGATAACTGTGAATTGGTAAGCGTTCAGTTCTAATGCCCATCTTGTTAGTCTCGAACCGGGATCCTTTAAGCTCAACGGCCTTTTAAGTGCAGCATGATCTGTGATTACAGTGAATTCTCTTCCTGTTAAGAAACATCGTTTTGTTTGATACCAAAGACCAGAGCACAAAGTTCCTTTTCAGTCGTAGTGTAGTTACATTCTGCCTTATTTAATTGCCAGGAAGTAAATGATACTGGACGTTCTTGACCATCAAATTTTTGGGACAAAATAGCACCAACTGCAAAATTTGAAGCATCTGTGGAGAGGATGAAGGGCTTACTGAAATCCGGATAGGCCAAAACTGGAGCTGTGGTTAGAGCAGTTTTCAGTTTTTCCATTGCATATTTGCGTTCTGTTGACCAATTGAATGTGGCTCCTTTTTTAAGTAACTGTGTCATTGGCCTTGCGATATCTGCATAATGGGCTATGAAGTGACGATAGAAATTCGATAAACCCAAAAATGATTGTAGTTCTTTGACTGTTTGTGGTTCAGTAAAAGTTTTGACAGCTTCGACTAATTTTGGATCAGGGCGGACAACTTCACTGGTTATAACATGTCCAAGGTACTTCACTTCAATTTGTGCGAAGTGACATTTAGCTATTGATAAAGACAAGTTCGCACTTCTGATATGCTCAAGTACTGCTTGAAGTCTCTCAGTGTGTTGCCTCATGTTTTCACCAAAAATTATCACATCGTCAAGGTATACAAGAGCTTGTGTTGGAGTGAGCCCACGTAAAACAGAATCTATTAGGCGTTGGAAGGTAGCTGGGGCGTTATGTAGTCCAAAGGGCATACGGAGGTATTTGTACACTCCTGTTGCAGTTACAAATGAAGTTTTTGCTTAATGTTCTGGATGCACTGTTAATTGGTGATATCCTCTAGTTAGATCACAGACTGAGAATATGCGACATCTGCCCAAATAGTCCAGGGTTTCTACCAAGTTTGGTAACGGGTAAACGTCTGGTGCGTTGACGGCATTTAAAGCTCGGTAATCAACGCAAAATCGGAACTGTGATTCGCCCAAAACAGATTTCTTCTTTACTAGGACCACTGGTGATGACCATAGTGGATCAGCAGGATCTCTTGGTTTAATAATTCCTGCCTCTAGTTGTCCCTTGACCATATCTTCGACCAATTCTCTTTGACTGAATAGAATTCGGTAAGGCTTCTGCGTGATTTGTGCTGCATTTCCAGTGTGTATGCGATGCTGAACTAAGTGAGTAACAGGTAAATTTGAACGTTCTCTGAAAAGATCTGAATATAAACAGGTGCTAAAATCTTCTGATCATCAGCTGACAAATGTTCAATCTTCTTCCAAATTTTGTTCTTTAATTCGATTTCATTTTCAGCTCCTTGTTTCAATGTTTCAATATCACTACAACAATCTGTTTCCGTGACTGCTACATCTGCTTCTTCGTTTGGAATCGGTATTACATCATCTTTACTTATGCCCAACACTTCAGCAACCTTCGTTCCTCGTGGCAAAACGACATCTGTATTGCTCATCTTCGTTATTGTTATTGGGACTCTCAGCACGTTCGGCCTCACCATTGTAGCTACGCCTATACTTCGGGCAACATAACAATGCATTGTGTCCAATAATTCACAATTTTCCGACCGTTCGGTCAGCAACAGAGCTCCTTTTCTGATCAGTGGCGACTTTACTTAAACATGGATTGTCTTTCCTGTTCCCTGAGGAACTTGCTGTGGCTGAGTAATTTTTACTTCGACTCGGAGGGTTCCAACTGATGCGTTTGTCGGGGAGACATGAAGAATGATTTTCCAGGTTGTAATTGTTACGACCTAGTCTGATCCTTCCTTCTTCGACAAATATCTCTGCCCCGTTATCGGATAAGTAATAAAATCCAAGTACAACATCATAGCGCGTTCCATTATTAGAAACCACTTGCACCGTTGCTGTGTATTAGTCCTGGCCTACGCACAATTCTACAACTTCTCCATAGTTACATAGTTTCCCACCGCTCAGCCCCTGCACATTAAACATTGGCGGTCTCAGCTTGTCCCTTTCGTCTATAGAACACCACATCCTTGAGGTCTGTGCTCCCGTGTCGATCAATAATTTAATATTTTTTTCCGCGATAAACAGCATCTATCACGAAGTCATTATCGAATTGATTTTCAGCTGCACTAACAAGAATCACTGCCTCTGGCAAGGGGCAGACGCTGTGGTGGCACGTATGTCCCTGCACTCCTTTTAAGATCTGCCGAGTTGTCTGCTGCTCACATTTAGTTTCTTTTTGTTGCGACAAATCCCTGCTAAGTGACCCTGTACCCCACAGTTGTGGCAGGTCCTGTTCTCCTCACAGTCCTTGCGCTTGTGACCGGGCCTATTGCATCGGTAACATTCCACATTTTAGTTGAACACGTGACATTCTTCTTTTCGCATGTCATTTGGGCGTCTCAATGCTTCGGCAAAACCAACAGCTGCCTCTACTGCTTCTTGAAATGTTTTACAGCATGCGAGTCTGACTGCTTTGTTTACTTCTTCCCCATACAACCTATGGATGAATGTGTCAAATGCTATCTGATCGGCTTCAAAAAGCTGGATCCAGCTCTCATTTTCGTCCTCTACAAGCTCGTAAGTCTGAGCATGTATGTTTCGGATTCTATCAGCGAATTACTCGATAGAATCGTCACGCCGCATGCGCAAACTATGAAGTTGCTCACTGTAGAATCTGATTGTATTTTTGCGTTTGTACCTCTGAACCACTACCGTTTTAAAATCATTGTAAACTTCTGTTTTCACGCAAATCGTCTCCGCGCTAATGAAATCTTCTGCGGCTCCTTGGATTCTCAATTTAGCAACTGCTGAATCAGTCCACGAACCCAATAGAGCTGCACCTTCGAGTTTCCGACAAAATACTTTCACATCTTCCACTGAACACTGGTACAGATGGCAACAGTGAAAAATTCTTTATTGGAACATTAGTGCCATCATGTGACAAATCAACCGGGGGGCTACGCTCGCTTTTATCTGCTTTTAATTGTTGAATCTCTCTTCGTAGTTCTTCTATAACGGTTTGGAGATCGACCGTGTTACTCGCATTTGCGTCTAACATTTTGAATGCCGTCTATACCGGTCACTCAATACAGAAGAATTTAAAACCCATCACTGCCTTTCGTTTTAAGCCAATCTGAGCAGACTAACCCGAATTCCAGCGCTGGATGTCCCCGTGTTGTCGGACGATGTCCTTGGCTGCTGCTGCTTGCTGTGTTGTCATGAAGATGCTCCGATGTTAAGTTTACACATCGCTGCACTTTTCAGGACTGTAGGTTTTCCGAAAATAATCACACTTCTGACACCACTTTTCTAACGTGGTCTTTTGGACGGCCGAGTAAAATGTTATTGCAACCATTTGCTGTTAGGATGGGATGCATGGGCGGTAGTTCCGGGTAGTGCAGAATGTGGAACACGGAAAAGTTAGTTTTACCATTTATTGATAAAGACGGTGCGACAATGCATTACACGCGTCTGGTAACCCGTCACCACTGTGTCGAGAGACCGAGCGAGGTGGCGCAGTGGTTAAGACACTGGACTCGCATTCGGGAGGAAGACGGTTCTATCCCGCGTCCGGCCATTCTGATTTAGGTTTTCCATGATTTCCCTAAATCGCTCCAGGCAAATGCCGGGATGGTTCCTTTGAAAGGGCACGGCCGACTTCCTTCCCCGTCCTTCCCTAACCCGATGAGACCGATGACCGCGCTCTCTGGCCTCCTTCCCCAAACAACCCAACCAACCCAATATGTCGAGAGCGATACATGTTCGCAACTGGCCGGTCTCAGACTGCTCTTCGTAGCCGGTGGCTGTGTACACGCCACGGCGCGCGACTCAGATTGCATTTCCCGTCAGCATTCCGCGTGATAAGCGCACAACGCGGCGATTCTGGCGCTGTCCGCTACGGTCGTACAATTATGCCGTTACAGAAGCATGTTTTTTTTCGGTGCAGGAGAAAAGTAACGCCTGTGAAAGAAACGATGTGCCTAGTCTGCGGATGGAAATTAGATTTGAAAAACACTTCATAATATTGCAAACATAAACTTTGAGATCAGACAGCATAACCTTTTAAAAATGGTATATGTTAATTGGAGAGGAAGCTACACTGACGGAAAAAAATCCCAATACCAAGAAGAAGTCGTGCGACACAAAGGACAGTTGCTAGGCTTGTTTCTACATCTGAAAGATTATGTCTACTCAAATTTCGCGCCAGTCGCATAAAGGTGGCTCACACACGCAACACGCACAGGTAGTGGCGTACCGCACTTGTAAAGTAATTACATATGTGAACCTCCAGTTTTCAGTGGCGCATCTTAAGACATGCAACTTTTCTCATGCCAAAAAAAGTTCACCTTGATTATACTTCGCTACACCACTTTCCTTCCAACACTGTTCTCTGGTGACTGTATTTCGGAACACGAGTATTCTGTCGCAGTTATTGTGGAGGAACTGCTGCTGGTGTTTTCATTTTATTATCGAAAAAAATCAACACAGTGGTCGTTAGGTACACATTCACAGCTTCTAGAACTACAAAAACAACAATATGTTTTATTTTCTGTGTGTGTGTGCGTGTGTGTGTGTGTGTGTGTGTGTGTGTGTGTGTGTGTGTGTATGTATGAATGCACAGTATTTGCAAACCAATGATGTAGGCCTATCCTATATTCTTGAAAGATCTTTGGATGAATGAATAAATAAACTTAGTATGTTACGAAAAAAGCGAGTCGTATAAACTTGGTAATTTCCGAGACCAAGCATTGCATAAATTGTGGAAATCGCCCAGGAGTGTGATATGGCAGCTGTTAAAGTAAAAATGACTTAGAAATGCTTACATTAACGGATACAATAAGACTCTTGGAAGAATGGCGTGTCTGCATATGATATTTACATGAAAACTGTTGGTTAGTTTGCCCTAGCACGCAACATTTTCGTCTTTGAGTGTTATTTCTTTTGTAAATGTGTTTGTAGCCCCCAATTTATCCCTGCGCAAATTAGTTTTTTGGGTATAACATTGGGCTACATCTTCGTTACATTCAACCCTCATCACAGCTCTAACGCCATAATATGCACTTACATCTGTCCATATGTTTTCAGTTGGCGCCATGTTGAAAGCTGTGCAACTACATAAAATTTCTGGCTGCCTGTGTGAATGGTAGCTCATGGTGCCACTACAGAAAGCCACAAGCTATCGCATCAAATTAGTTGCATGTGTGAACCCGGCTTAAGAGTGGCACTAGTAGTGCCACTACAAGCATGCATGTCAGATTTGCTTTAAATACTCGCTGTAACGATCGTGAGCGTTAGTTACCTTTGAGACTGGACGTGGTGAGCTGATTACAGTCAAGAATGCCTTTAAGGCGAGAAGGAGGCTATTATCAACACCACACTGAGTCTGAACAATGACGTTTAATAGGGTAATAAGAATCTGGATGCTGCTTCTGCGATATTGCAGGTAGACTTAGTAGGAATGTAGCCACTGTACATGCTTCCTGGCAACGGTGATCGCGAGAAGTACAGTCCCAAGGAGAGCGGGCTCCGGACAGCTATGCACCGCATTAGGCGTCTGGCTCTGGCACCTCGTACTTCATCTGCAGCTGCAGTTTGAGGAGCAGTTTGCACCATAGTGAAATGAAGAACTGTTACAACTCATTTACTTCAGTGGCGACTCTGAAACAGACGCAATATAGCGCGCATTCCACTAACAGCACTACAGCGCGCATTCCACTGACAGCAGACCACTGCCATTTGCGACTTCGGTGGTGTCAAGTGAGAGGTCACTGGAGGCACGGTGGAGGTCTGTTGTGTCTTCTGATGAAAGCTGGTTCTGCCTCAACACCATTGACGGCTGTGTGGGGTTAGAATGAGGCCATTCGAGAGCATGCAACCTACCTATCTGTGTGGTAGAAACACTGGACCTACACCTGGAGTTAGGGACTGGTGTGCGATTCCGTACGACAGCAGGAGCACTCTCGTGGTTATTCCAAGCACCCTGACTTCAAATTTTCTTGTCAGTCTCTTGTGCTGCCATTCACGAACAGCATTCAAGGGCGTGTTTTCCAATAGGGTAACGATCGTCTACTTACTGCTGTTGCAACAGGGTGTCAACGAGTTGCGTTGGCCGACTCAATCACCTGATCTGTCTCCAGTGGTGCACATATGGGACATCATAGGTCCGCAACTCCAGCGTCATCCACAATCAGCAGAAGCCGTCCCTGTATTGGCGCCAAGTGCAACAGACTTGCAACTCCTTCGTACAAAGTGGCATCTGGTACCTGTGCAAACAAAGCATCCACATTTGCATCGCTGCATTCCACATTCTGGTGGTTACACCTGTTATTGCTGCAATTTATTACAATGGTTGTTGCCATGTAGGACCATGACAGGAGAGCGCGACCTGGTGACACACTGCATGGTAGTGTTGGTAGTGTGTGAGCCTTTTGTCCGTACTTCATGTCAATGTGCTGTTATGCATTTGTGGAACTCTGGTATGTCATAGTGTTGGATAATAAAGCACATCTTAGGTATAGAGTACAAAAACATCTTTATTAAGCATGACAAGATACATGTATCAGTACAACACTGCACACTATGAAGTCACGCCTCTTTATTAAGCTCGGAAAAATACATGTATCAACACAACGAGTCGAGCTATAAAGTTACTGACCAAATTGCTCAGAGAGAGTCTTCTTTGTCGCTCTTGCTGTTCAGCGATATTGTTGTTTCCACAGAGTGTCCCCCCTCCCACCCCTCTGGTAGAGCAGAGCGCAGTAGCAAGCCAAAGGGTGAGGAGTCGTTACTGCAAATAGTATGTGCATGCCATGAGGCATTAAGTTCATAATCACAAAGATGTGCAGGCGCGCAAATGGCGCAGCCCATGGCAGGAAAGAACAGCGGCTGGTGGGGTAGAGTCAGTAGGCACGTCAGGGCCAGAAAGTGGCGAGGCGAGCTGGCAGCCCAGGGTGGCAAATGTGACGTGTTGATGATGAGACAGCTATCATCATTGAAACGAGCTGAGAGGGCCAAAGTGTCTACGTTTGTGATTAGTTGGAATGTCTCATGAAAGTGGTGTTTGTCAGTGCCACTTGGAGCCTCATAATCTGGGAGTGTCCCTTCGACAGTATTATCAGCATCAGCAGCAGTGAGCTGGATATCTTCAGGGCAGAAACACTGCTCATCCAGGCACACATCAAAGGGGACAGATGTCCAAAGAAGAAGATTGGGAAGCATTAAGCAAGGAGGATATAGAAGGTGAAGGGGTGTCAGTAGCCATGAGTTCATTGTTGAGCGTACAGGCTGGTTTGAGTCCGCTGATAGCAGCCCGAGTAAGGCCGCAAGTACTGTGTCATCATGAAGCATGGCGAATTGGCAGAGCAAAAGCTCCTTGAATGGGAAGATCTGTGGAATAGAGTAAGGGGAGGGGGAGTCAGGACATGTGCTTTCTCACTCAGACAGTGAGGGTTGGCAGAGGAGTTGTCATGGAGAAAGGTTGGCGCAAAACGAAATCGCCCTGGAGTGACAATGTCTCACTATTAATCAGCTCAGCAAGTGAGGCGTCCAGGTCACATTTATGAGCTACACACACACCAAGAAGTACCCAATGGAGGGTGTCACTCCACTCGCCTCCATGACACATTAGGGTTGCCTTAAGGTTATGGTGCCACTTCTCAATTAACCAGTTACTTTGCAGATAATATGCAGCTGTTCAGTAGTGAGTGATGCCGAGTGACCTGCTAAGTTCAAGGAATAAAGAAGAGTCAAACTGTCTTCCATGATCTGTGGTGATGGATCCAAAACGAGCAACCAAAGTAGGCACCAGAGCCTTTGCAACAGTTTCTGCCATAATGTGTCGAAGCGGGGGGGGGGGGGGGGGGGGGGGGGTGTCACCTCCACCTATCATGTCATGTAGATCAGTAGGATAAAATGTTACCTGGCTGAGAGAGGCAGGGAGCCTACAAGGTTAATGTATATATGCTGGAACTGACCATTCGGTATTTCAAAGTGGCCTAGAGATGGTAGGGTGTGTTGTGAGGTTTTGTCTCACTGACTTGCTCGGCATCAGTTGTGTATCGTATATGGTCTCATCTTTGGGAGGGTTATGGATAACACATGTGAGTGTTCAGTGATCAGTGTACATGACAATGGGACATCCTTCAATGACCTCTTGAAAGTAGTGTATAGCTTCATAAACTGCTAAGTGTTCTCTGTCAGAAACAGACTACTTCCTTATGATTGTGTAAGCTGACGGAAAAAGAGATGTAGGGGCTGTTGGGAACCATTTGCTTCCTATTACAGTACAGTGCAGTAACTGACACATTGTCACAGGTATTGCTCGGCAGAAGATGGTTGAGTTGCACAAACTGGTTGCAGTTCGGTGCCCTCGTGGCACGTTGCCGAGGTGGCAGGATCACAGATTCACAGATTCCCTTGACAGAACGTCCAGAAGGTGAATGTGTTCAGTGAGAGAATGAGATGGAAAGCCCCAGAAAATCGGCGCTGGGAACTGGTTTGCTCACATTAGTGGTAATGAACAGAGTGTAGAATGAGAGGTTGAACATATGGGATTGTGAACCATGAACAGTTATGACAGAGTCATTGGCGGCATTCAGCTGAAGCTTTGGTCTGACTGCCATCAATAGGGAAGCTGAAAGCATCTAAGTGCTAACATGAGAACCAGTTGTAACACCTCTGTTTTTCATCCCGACGTGATCTGATCCAATAGCAGCCCAATATTTATTATTAACGTGAACGTGTACCTAATGGGGCTGGTAATGGGAATTGACTGCTATGGAAGTTGTTACTTTCCAGTTCGTCCTGTTCAATACTATAATACTGTATGTCTGGTAATAAGGAACACCAACACAGTTTTACTAATTACGAACTTATATTCTTCTCAAAACACAAAAAGAAGGCAGCCACTGCCTTCGTCATACATATCTAAGGGTAATCTCAGCACAGGCTTTCTTCATTTTCCATTATCGTCACACGCTAATCCATCACTGCATCCAACACTGCAATCCAAGCTTAGGCCGGCGCGGTAGACGCGAAACCAAATATCGGCACTAGTAAGGTCACTGATCACTTTCATAATGATACTTCATCACTTTCCCAGTATTAATTTATTATTTAGGGGTCTAACAACGGCGACGGTGACACCCTTCTCGGTTAAAGACCCTGTATTTCAATAATGGCCTCCACACATACACCATTCCCGCCAATCACTCTGGCGCATCTCGACACTCGCTCTCGCAACAAGTCACAATCGATTGTTCGCCCTGTCGACCTGTGCAGAGTGCAAAGTTATAGTAAGGGCCTACGGACCCCTTACACAGTCTCGATGGGAAATTAGAGTCCGCTGTACTGGTCAAGAATATATAATCTGTCATTTTGAGAAGCATCATCTATTGAGTAGCACGAGATATTCTTGTGATGATCTCGGCGACTTATGTATCTGACATGACCTGGGGCATCTCTCGTGGTCAGTGTGGCATGTTTGGGTGTTGACAGGGCTGTCGGCAGTTATGCACAGCTTTCTCAAAGTGTGTGTGTAACCAACAGTGGCGTAACTGCACATGCTCGGTGTCCAGAGAGTTGGGGGCGGCAGTGGCGGGAGTGCATGTTCTGTCAACACTCGAGGCACTGACCATGCTGCCTGCAGTGATGTAAACTTTGGACAGTGTTGGTGGCGGTCAGAGGTGAGAGGCAGACAGGTCTGTGGTGGTACTCTGTCACATCTGGCACCATTATTATCGGCATTGTTGATTGATCGCCGATGCTGAATAAGTGCAAAAATTGGATCAGCCACGTAAAGCCGGGAATCCAGTGGTTGATGTTCACTTGCTACCATCGCCATTTCAAACTGTGTAGGGAGTTCAACCACCCAAAGCATCCATAAGGCTTCATCAGGCAGCAGATGCAGGTTGATCTTTATGCAGAGACACTGACGAAACTGATATCGGTCCCATCTTGTAAATGTTCATCTTACGAGGGCCGTTCAGAAAGTAACCTCCGGTTGATTTAAAAAAATACACCAAGTTAAATAAAAATATTTTAATATATACATCTTACAACTACATCTTTGCACTATTTTTCTACATAGTCTCCATAGCGATTGAGGCACTTATCGTATCTCTTCACAAGCTTTGAAATTCCTTCTGCATAAAAATCACCCGCTTGTGCCTGGAGCCAGCCTGTGACCGCATCTTTGAGCTCTTCGTCGCCATCAAACCACTGTGACCCGAGCCATTTCTTCAAATGCATGAAGAGGTGATAATCACTTGGCGCCAGGTCTGGGCTGTAAGGTGGATGGTTGATAACGTCCCACTTGAAGGACTCAAGAAGGGAAGTTGTTCTGCGAGCAGAGTGAGGACGGGCGTTAATGTGCAAAAAAACGATACCGTAAGTCAGCATACCACGGCGTTTGTTCTGTATAGCCCGTCGTAACTTTTTTGTTGTTTCACAGTACACGTCTTGATTAATGGTCGTACCACGTTCCATGAATTCAACCAACAACACCCCTTTGGCATCCCAAAACACCGTTGCCATCAGTTTTCTGGCAGAAAAATCTTGCGAGGCTTTTCTTGGTTTGGTAGGCGAATTTGAATGTGCCCACATCTTTGATTGTTCTTTTGTCTCAGGGTTCACGTACTTAATCCAGGTTTCGTCACCGGTCACGATTCTGTTTAACAATGGTTCTCCTTCGTCCTCATAACGTGACAGAAAGTCTAATGCAGAGGCCATTCTTTGAGTTTTGTGGTGGTCGGTAAGAATTTTGGGCACCCATCGTGCACAGAACTTACGGTAACCCAATCTTGCTGTCACTATCTCGTACAAGAGAGTCTTAGGAATCTGTGGAAAACCAGTAGACAACTCCGACATTGAGAAACGTCGATTTTCACGAACTTTTGGATCAACTGTCTGAACGAGTTCGTCAGTCACCAATGATGGTCTACCACTCCTCTCTTCATCATGAACGTTTTCTCGTCCACTTTTAAATAAACGTACCCATTCACGGACAACTCTACTCATAACTCTTGGTCCGTACACGGCACAAAGCTCACGATGAATAGCTGCTGCAGAATATCCTTTGGCTGTAAAAAACCTTATGACAGCACGCACTTCACATTTGGCGGGGTTTTCTATTGCAACACACATTTCAGACTGCCACAAAAACTAAACTAGCGCAGGTACGACGTTCACTCGACCACGGCTTGATGCCGACTGACCTGTTGAGTGCGTGAACGCACAGATGGCGTCGCTACTCCCCCCACAACCCGCACTGTGACCAATCGAAGGTTACTTTCTGAACCGCCCTCGTACATCACAGGATACAGGTGCTCCTTCGGGTTGCATGACAAGTGCCATAGGAGTGTCGATTTCACTGTCAAGTACTTGTCACTGTGCTGGGTATGAGAATGATGTCATTGATGGTGTCTGCTTGGCTGTCCAGGTGGCTGAGTAAAGTGACATATTTTATATTGATGGTGACGATAGCCTTCATGGCGGAGATCCTTTCTGCTATAGCGAACCAAACCTGAGGGTTATCTGTGAGGAGCAGCGGAAGTCTCTGATGCAATGCCACATGTTGATCTCCTGAATGATCTACCGGCAGCAAGGCTGTTTGGCCTGGATGTGTTTATGGCAAATGTGAGAACAGTCGATGTGGTGGCCAGTAATGTAGCTAGTTGAATGAAACATGGGCCAGTTGAGGCATCGCGCAATGCAGTCAGAAGATGATGCAGGAAGAGTGAGCACAAGTCTGGTGGTGTGCAAATGAAAACACGGCGGATCTCATGTGGGGCTGCAGAATTCACACCTCAGGTAGGTTCTAAAGCAAAGACACTAAAAGGATTCGCCACTGTACACCACTGTTGGCAATCACATTCGTTGCCAAAACATCAGTATATGGAGAGTAACTGTCACTTTTCATCACTCATGAAGCACGACGTACACTGATCTTGTTTGCTGTTAGCAAAGAACGTGGAATACAGTCATGATTCGTGAGGTTCATGACACAATGGGTGCAGGAGGACCACAATGAAGTAAAGAATTTGCGCAAATGAACAGAACACTGTAGTCGGAGTCACCAATAGTGGTACTCTGGCTCGTAACAGTGTCGGGTAGTAAGGGTGCAGGGTATGAAAGCCTCTTTATTAAGCACAACACAATATGTATATCAATATATGACCCCACACTGCAAAGTCACAGACAGAACTGCTCAGTCAGAGAGAGACTGCCTTGTCACTCTCACTGGCCAGGAATATTGTTGTTTCCACACATTAAATAATTATAGCCATTTGTAATCGCTGTATTCACTTTAAATTGCTCTGTATAGTCTCAGAAACGAATTGAAAATAGTTTTAATCCCCGAATTCCAGTAATTTTGGAATGCTTCACTTGGTTGGAAGGCAAATACTGAAACTCGTAATCTCCCAAATATCCCCAGTTGTAAACCCTCTGGTCCACTCCAAGTTCACTGCGACGTATCTGAGAAGAAACCAATTCCATACTGGGCCAGACCTTGATGGAAGAAGCGAAATATATAATAAAAAACAAAGCAAAAATTAACCTAATGTCGAGATGGAGGTACATGTCAGTACATGCCAGTCATATCTTGGATTCCTTGAAGAATCGAACTCCCATATGCAAAACAGGTTAAACAGTCTGAATACTTTATAAATGAGTTACTCTGATGTAAGTGAAAAAAACTTTAGAAAAGGTTTGAAATTTGTTGGAGGTTACTATACCCAGATCAGAATAACAAGACGATTGGCAATGAAGCACAGTTTTGTGTGGAAGGGGGCGATGTCGATTTGACAATGCTTGCACAAACATTATGGCTGTAGCAGCAACAGCTGAGTGGTTTCTTACTGGACTACCTACTCACGCCGCCTTTTAAGGTGTGGTATTAAGTTTGCTTAAAAGATCATTATAACCTTGTGGTTTAACAAACGCACTCCCATGTATAAAATGATACTGTGTTGTTATTATTTGTATACTTCAACAAAAGCAACAGGAAGAGCACTGTTTTTACAATAATCAGAATGAATGACGTTCAGTCGTCGTATTGAATAAGTAAGGCATGTTAAGGGGGGATGTAATGGATTTTGGTCAAAAAAATCGATTTTTCAAAAATATTTTTTTCTTGATCTACACAGTTTAATCTATGTTGTGTGTGAATTTACCATGATAGCAGCTTTAGAAATGCCTTTAAATTGTTATACTGATTAACTCTGCACTGGCGGCAAATCCCACCTTTTCCGACGTTTGGGAAACTGCTTGCTTCAGCGGAATTTTTGTCAGTGTGAAGGCTCTTTACTTTCGGTATCTTTGGCTGACATCTATATCTCTGACTGACATCTATATCTTTGCCTAAAAACTTCCTTGCATGTGATTTATTTACGTTTGGACAATACTAACACATATTAGTAGGTGGAAGGTTGAATTTGCAAACCTTTATGTGAAATTCAAAATTTATGCTTAATGGGTGGTGAAAAAACTGTGTTTAGGGAAAGGTTTCATGGAAATCGGTTTGCCAACTAAAAAGAGGAAGCAGCTTGAAATGAAGAATATAAGCTCTCAGCTTCAGCATCAAAACTTGGGACAGGAGAATTGGACAGTGCGTGAATTATGTTGATATGGATTCAGCTGGATTTAAACTTATTTCCAGGCTATAAAGTTTTTATGTTCATGTGTTAGCTGTAAGAATACGGAATGCATTATTGTTGTTGATGAAAGAAGAATGGGAATAGCTTGTGAATTTAAATTAATTTATAATTCGTGTGGCTATGAATTTTCATTTTCCTCCTCCAAAAAAACTGACATTGGTACCTATGAAAGCAATTTTAGGTTAGCATATGCTCTGAGATGCCTTGGACAGTGCAGGGAAGGAAGTAATTCACTGTGTGGTTTTCTGAACATGCCTCCACCTTGTGCAAGGTTTGAAAATATAAATAAAGAAATGTCTGATGCTTTATGCAATACTGCCAACGTTCCTATGAAGAAAGCAGTGGAGGAATTGATGGAAATAAACCAAAAAGTAATAGATCCTGAAGTAGATATTCATGACAGTGAATCTCCTACAAATGTTATTGATCCGTGTGTGTGTGTGTAGATAGGGCCTGGATGAAAAGGGGTCACATATCTCTGTATGGGTTGCATTTCTTATTGTTATCGACTCAGGTTAAGTTTTGGATGTAGAAATTATATCTAAATACTGCCGCCAGTGTGCAACAAGGAAAATGTCCACCAATGAAGACAGTGAGAAACTGTGGCAAGAAAAGCATTCTCTGAAAATATAGTGGCTCAAGTGAGGGCATGGAGGCTGCTGCAGTTGTGAGGATGTACTCCAGATCTGAGGACCAGTATGGTGTTAAATATACTAAATCCTTGGTGATGGGGATTCCTCTTCGTTCAAAGCTGTAACAGATAAAAGTCCGTACAATACAACAATAGAAAAGTCGGAATGTGTTGGCCACATCCAAAAGAGGCTTGGTGATAGGCTTCGTTGCTTGCTGAAAGAGAAGAAAGGTGAAGTACTTGAGGATGGAAAACGACTAGTAGGAAAAGGCAGGCTTACTCTTAAAGAAATTGATTCTCTTCAGTTATTTTATGGGAGAGCTATCAGGAAAAAGATGCATAATTTAGAGGCAATAAGGCGTGCTGTGTGGGCAAATTTTTTCCACAAACTTTCTACTGACCAAACACCAATGCACAATCTGTGTCCAAAAGACGATTGGTGTAAGTTCAACAACAGAAATGAGATGTATTCGCATAAACACTGATTACCAGAACCTCTTATGAATGCAATGAAGCCCACTGAATGCAATGAAGCCCACTGAATGCAATGAAGCCCACATTCATGTTCCTTGCGTACCCTGATTTACTGAGGAAGTGTCTTCACAGAAGAGCACAAAATACAAATGAAAGCCTCAATAATTTAATCTGGATTAGATGCTCAAAAAGGACATTCTGTGGACTTGAAATATTGTACTCAAAATGGGTGTCTATGGTGCAGTTTTATGTTACAATAACGGAAATATTGGCAGAATTGAAGTGCTGAACTGACCTGGTATAGATCCTGGTGTGTTTACAACAAAGGCATTTTACAGTATCGACGAGAGTATGGTCAAGAAAGCTAATACAGGCCAGGCAGATTCGAAGAGACGCCTTGAGCATGAGGAATATCAGTATGGAAGATTTTAAAATTGACGTAAGCTTATTACATGTAGAGGTATGAGAAGAAAATCTTTCAACCTCATTTTCTCTGTTTTGCATTTTTTACGTTACTAGAAGCCTTTTCTCAAAAAGTATTTGTGCTAATGATATGAAACTTTCAGGAACTGTTCACAACGTGTTGCTGTCTCCATGGAACAAAAAATACGAGATCCTGCAATTACATTTTGATTTTTAGATGACTGTATGTAGAAAAAAAGTTAATTTTAGATTACGAAATTAAAAACTCTGTTAATGATACGATTTGTACCATAAATTAATAACTGTAGTTCAGTGGTCTTATAACCTCCTCAGGACACTACAATAAAATTTTCAGATTAATTGCATGATTAGAATTTGAGTTCTGGCTTTTTAAAAACATCATAAAAAATTAAAAATTCAAATTTCCAGCTAAATATGAATCCTGCATATTGTATTATATTTTTCCATTAGAACACAGCTATTTTGTTTTACACATGCAAAATTTTAGATTTTTCATTAATAAATATGGCTGTAATGATTTTTAAAAATAAATGTTTGCATTTTCCGTTTTATCCCCCCTTACTATGGAGCCGAATCGTTCATGTAAATACAGTTACTAACAACATTAAAATATAAACTGCTTGAGTACTTAGTAATCACTGTGTTGTATAGGTAGAGTGGCATACTTGTGCAGAGGAGTATTCCTTAATAATGGGATGAAATTTATTGTACAACTGCATTAGACTCCATTCAGTCCACAATACGAAATAAAAACACAAAAATAAAGACGAATTAAGGCAAAGGGTAATGCCACTTAGTTCAGAATCACTTTCTTCCTCGACACTGTCGTTATCTAAACCCCAACCATTTCTATGGTGTATAACATTTCTCCACTTGTCTGGCGTTATTTGGCCCACTGCTTCCTCTAACAGTCTTTGAATTTCTGCCACAGCGAAGCTTTTGTTATATTGTAATTTTTAATTTGTGCCCAAATCACTTCGATGGCGTTTAAGTGGCAGTGGTGTAGCGGAAGCCTAGGAACCCTGTGGCCATGTTCTTTAGCTACCTCGTCCAGAACAAACTGCTGAAATCGTGGCTAATTTTTCTTTACTATTTCCATGAGCTCCACCTCAAATAAATCGTCCTGAATTTTCACGTTAAGGCGTTTTAGCCATTCAACAATGTTGGCTTTTTTCGTTGCCATCGTTGGAGCTTTAATAAGAGAATGGTATGGGACAGTATCCATTACAATGACACGACGGGCGATTTAAGTGTTCCAGTAGTTGCCCGTGGTTCTTTCCTCGTGGCAGTCGTTTGTTTTCCTCGATTTGTAAACGAGGAGACAATTAGTTACGAAACAAAACGTAGTTCCAGCACGCAAGACAATAATTCTTGCGCCCTTTCCCACTGGAACAGAGGAGCTGCCACATATTCTATCATCTGTCCAGTTTTTTCTGATAAAATGACCGGCGTTTATCCAGGTTTCGTCGAGCCACACAGTGACTTCAAACGGCACTTAAACTATAGTTATTAAAAATCGACAACGTCACTCTACGATGTCGCCTCTCTCCATTATAATTTTCCGTCCATTAAATTTTATTTATTTATTTATTTATTTATTTATTTTTATATATATAATAGCGAAAACCCAAGGCTCTAGCAACCGTTAAGAAAGGTGCTGCCACTGAATAACTCTGTCTCGCGAAGAATAACGCACAGTTTTTTAGTAGTTGGATGTTCTTTTCTCTCTTAATATCTGTATATGTGGTGACGAACAGCATCTTGCTGAAAAGAGTCCAAGTTTGTAACACATGGTTCTGTCCTTCTCTTCTTTCTTTGCGTCTGCAGTTTGGATCAACCAGGCTCTTTCCCTTCTGCATAGTATTTCTCCTTAGAAATTTTGACGACAGTATTTTTGTCTATGCTCAAGGCGTCTGCAGTTCTCTCGACTAACTTCGTTACAGCCAATAGAGTTTCACCATTGTCTCTCTTTCTAGAAATATTCTCGCACCGAGTACACAAACTCACGTGTTTGACCACGCGAAACACGACTTGATCGCTGAAGATTCCGTTTAGCAGCCACACTTTTTTGCACACTTCCACTAAAAGCTTCGCCGCACAGAGAAAGAAAACACACAAGGAAACGAGCCACACACTGCTTACGTTACAGGCCGCGAGCGTCGTCTACAACTGGCTACGGTAGACGCTACCTGCAACAGCAGAGAGATTTGACAACAGCGAACGGAACAGCAGGCTCGACGTTCCGCGTTCTTTGATTGGCTGTTGCTGTGGCAGCAGCCCTGTGAGCTACTAGACGTCAGTCATTTTGTTATTCTGATCCGGGTGTTATCAAACACTGGACGAGAATAATCTGGGTTACTTTTGAATGCATTACGGGAACAGCAGTGATCAATGTCTTATAAATAATTACTATTAAAAACAGTCTTGATCACGATTTATTTAACAAGGTGACCGGTTTCGACCACTACTGTGGTCATCTTCAGACCATTGAGTAGGAACCTCTTTCTGTTGGAGAATCACTAGTAGTGGTCACCTTGTTAAATAAATCGTGATCAAGACTATTTTTAATAGTAATTAGTAATAATCTGGGTAATTTGCGCTCCGTTTTAAGCGAAAGCTAGTTTTGCACACATCTCAATCCTTATGGCGTCATGCCTCCTGAACTATGTGTTGTGTAATAATATACACTGACGGATAGAAGATCGCTATATCAAGCAGGAGATGTGCGACACAAATGAAAGTTGGTAGGCGTGTTTCTACGTCTGAAAGATGATGTCAGTGCAAAGATCGCGGCAGTCGCGTATGAGTGTCGTTAATAGCGCCACTGTCACTTCGTTTACATGCGACGCATCTTCCGAAAGACGAAAACCGAATTTCGCAAACCGTTTTTCGCTGTCGTCTTTACATGTTAACACCTGAAGTGGATTTGCTAGCCCAGTTAAGGGGAGACAGAAGGTAATTTTTATCCCTATTCTGCCAATGCTATTTTACTCTTTGAATAGGTACACTTTTCAAAAGAACTGTAAGTGATAAAATAATGAAATTTTTAATGCATATATATTAGACATATGCCTCAATTTACAAGTAAAATGAACGGAACACCTATTATGTTTTTGAAGAAAAAAAATTTATTCTTTCACTAGTAAAATTTAACTTTTTTTGTACATTAATTATTATAAAACAGTTTCTGATTGTTTGGTGGTTCTCAATTTATTTGTAATGACTTATTACCATCTGCAGTACAAATAGAGCAAATTTCATGTTTATAACCTCATTACTTTATCAAATAATGGTACCTGAAAGTAAAAACATGTAGTTTTGAGAAAAATCCATTTAACGTTTAATATTGCAATTCTAGTATAGTTATTGATGAGAGTTACTTAATACTAATATTTTCCTGCACCATACTGAGCATAAGCTGAATCATATTGATCTTTTCTTCTCTTGGTACCTTTTCTTTTCTGTCTGGCTTCTTTTGTGCATTTTAAATTAGCAATATCTGCTTTGCGGATCCTCTCTTTATCTATTTGCACTAAGGATCATGCAGTTTTCCACTAGATTTTATGCCCAACAATCCAAAACATCAAATTTCCTAATTACACCATCATTGAAGCATAAAATAGCATTATAAACACCAAATTTGAGGGTTGTAAGCTGAACAAATACAGTTCCAAATGACAGAATTCACACATTCATTTAAATTTTGGATTTTTCCATGAAGACATTTCTTCAACAAGGTATCTTTACAAAGGTCTCTAAATATGGGTTTAATTTCATTCATTACTGATGCAGGTAAAGAATGTTTGTGGTCATATATGGCACTTCTACTGTACTTGCACCAAGTGTCAGGATCATTCGGGCAAAGACTGTGCACTGGATTTTCATTTGTGGGTAGCTTATGGAAAAAGGTAGCCCATACAGCTTTTTTCATGTTTTCTAAATTCCTTACATTTCTTCTTGTGGCCAAGCCGAGGACACCAAGTTTCAGGTAGTACCTCTCACCAGGACAATGCGGTGGCCGACGGCCTGCAGTTAACGATCGAGAGCAGCGACGTTTGCGTTCAAATGGTTCAAATGGCTCTGAGCACTATGGGACTTAACTTCTCAGGTCATCAGTCCCCTAGAACTTAGAACTACTTAAACCTAACTAACCTAAGGACATCACACACATCCATGCCCGAGGCAGGATTCGAACCTGCGACCGTAGCGGTCACGCGGTTCCAAACTGAAGCGCTTAGAACCGCACGGCCACACCAGCCGGCGACGTTTGCGTAAAGCTGTGAGTGCTAACAGGCAAGTATATCGATAGTAGATACAGGGTAGGAAACATTGAAGCCATAAAACAACAGAAGCATGAAATAATACACAAGGACTAAAAGAATGCTGTGGATTATCTCTGCATGGCGCAAAAAGGAAGGCGTGGCATTTAAATGCCAGACTGCACAGTGTGTCAGGAAAATCATCGTATCTCAAGAAAAAATTGTCGTATTTATATAAAACAAAAACTGTTTCACGCAAGAAAGACCAAGCATTTCAAATATGCTAAAATCTAAAAATCGAATTTTTGAAGCCTACTTGCCTTCCGTCACCCCTTAAATATGGTAGCTGGACAACAGCTGATCCAGTTTTTGATTCAGTCAACACAATTGTTATTTCTCTTCACTTACATATTGCAGGAGCTTCGTTCTCAGTCTAATATTTCTGCTTCTCCTTCACTGCACAATAAGTCTATATTAATCGAATATTCTGAAAACAAGGCGTAACTTGACAAATCAAGCACGTTTCAAGATCGGTTACTTTTACATGGTAGCGAAAATCGATTGCGGAATTGGAAAACCGGCAACTAGAAGCGGATTTTCAGAATCGATTTTGAAGTGTTTGCATGACCACTCAGAACCGGTACTCGGAAATCGGTTAACGAAATTCAGTTTTGGGTGCCCCATGTAAACCGTGTGTATGAGGATACTAATCAGGTCTGCATGAAATACACGCTGCAAGTGTCGTGAGCCTTAGCTACCTTTGAGATTGGACGTGGTGTGTAGATCTTAGTCAAGAATGCCTTTACTGAGACAAAGGCGCCATTGACAACACTTCACTGTGTTTGAACGAGGTCGCGTAATGTGGTTGCGAGAAGCTGGATGTTGCTTTTGTGATATAGCAAAAAGACTTGGCAGGAATGTCATCAGTGTATGACAGGCTCATCCAAGAACTGCGCCCGGCAGTGTAGTTCAGCGCCCTGTCCGCGACCGTGTGTCGCTAGTGTCGCCATAGGAGCGAGAGAGAGAGCTGCGGAGGGAGTGAGACCGCACAGCACTGTTCTGCGCTGGACTGTCCCACAGTCAGATCCAACGTAAACAAAATATTCTATTTTAGAAATAATTTTATGTAAGGGATATAAAATGGTTCAAATGGCTCTGAGCACTATGGGACTTAACTGCTCAGGTCATCAGTCCCCTAGAACTTAGAACTACTTAAACCTAACCAACCTAAGGACATCACACACATCCATGCCCGAGGTAGGATTCAAACCTGCGACCGTAGCAGACGCGCGGTTCCGGACTGAAGCGCCTAGAACCGCTCGGCCACTCCGGCCGGCTAAGGGATACAGTGTCTCATTCTTACTTTTACTAGTTACAAGTAAATATTTTTTGTTATACTTCATGCTACAGCTTTTTGTATCCCTTTCCAGAGTTTAGAAATCGGATCCTTAGTTTGCTGTTTTCTACGTAATAATTTTAACTGACCAAGTTTGAAAACTTATTAAAAATAGAATTAAGGTTATAAAGCTCTTTAATTTTTTACAGCCAACATAGTTAAAGAAGACAGTTAACGTTTTACACGTTTTTCTTTTTCGAGGAAACGATTTTGTCTAGGTTTGGTACAATATTCCGTGAGACTGGTAACCTCAAAGAATTAGTCAAATTTTTATCTCCAAGTAATGAACGGTTCTTAGTTTTAGCAAGCTTTAAAAGAGAGAAAAAGCGCTCACAAATATACGTAGAACCAAATATTGAGACAAATTTGTCCGCGTGCTTGTGCAAAAGAGGATATTTCTCTCGTGGAAGACATCTGTAAAAGTCATCCAAAGTTGTACACGTAAGAAAGCGGTCCTTCAGGCGGATATCGCACTGCAGGTCAATCAGCTCTAGTTGAAGCACTTGTTAGACGTCTTCTGCCCGAAGGGAAAACAGGCGAACAAATATATATAAGGACGGTTGAAGCTCACTTATCTCCAAAAATCTATTTTCAAACTGTTCTTGTAATTCGCAAATGATTTGAACATAATCTGAAAAATCCACATCTTCTTTAACACTATCTAGTGCAGGAAAGTGTCCACAATTCTTCTTGCGCAACTGTTTTCCCCACAAAATTTTTTTTAAATGGTTGAATCATCTGCACTAAATCAGCAACAGAGTGATTTTCGCCTTGGAGTGAAATGTTCAAAGTATTTAAATGACCAGTAAGGTCACTCAAAAAAGCCAAATTCGCCACCCACTTAGGATCACAAAATAATTCTTCTGGATGTCCTTTCATTTCAAAAAGGTATTTATTTCACCCCTCAAGGAGAAAAACCGATGAAGCACCTTTCTTCTGCTCAGCCATCTTACTTCAGTGTGGTAGGGGATGTCTGGGTATTCCGTTCCGATATCAGCCAGAAATTCTTTAGACTGCAGATGTGTGAGTCCATGCAATCAAAGATAATTAACTGTTCGAAGAACTGTGTCCATAACATTTTTTATGTTGACAATCTTAGCACGAGGTGCCTCCTGGTATATCAGACAATGGACTGCCGCGAATAAGAAACAGCCGACTTCAGCCATTTTTGACCTGACGTAACCCAGGAATCCAGTGCGTATCCCTCGTAGCGCAGGGGCTCCATCCGTTGTTACACTGGTCAGGCGCTCCTATTTTAAACCCATTGAGTCTAAATCAGGGTCATCCAAGAATTGCGCCCGGCGGGCGCGCCCGCGCCTCGCAGTCGCAAGGCAGTGTAGTTCAGTGCCCCGTCCGCGACCGTGTGTCGTTGTCGCTAGTGTCGACATAGGAGAGGGAGAGAGAGAGAGAGAGAGAGACAGAGACAGAGAGAGAGAGAGAGAGAGAGAGAGAGAGAGAGAGATGGCTGAGGAGCGAGTGAGGCCGCACAGTACTGCTCTGCGATGGACTGTCCTGTAGTCAGATGCAACGGAAACAAAATAACAGAAGCGCAGCTCTGTAAAACTGGTCGATGAGCGGTGAAACAAGCAAACCATTTACTGTTTAGGTAACAACTAGTGTTCGTGTGGCAGAATTACTACGCAAAGCTTTAGGAAACAATATCCAAAACAAGAATCAAAGAACAACTTTGTAGTTTTCTGACTCACAGGTTGATTCTATTAGTACTCCACACGCACACTCGTCATATTTACAGTAGGCGTCTTGTGAAAAATGTATCAGTTCCTTAAATGAACTAGAGTCATAAATATCATATTTTAGAAATAATTTTATGTAAGGTATATACAGTCTCATTCTTGCTGTTAGTAGTTACAAGTAAAGATTTTTTGTTATACTTCTTGCTGCAGCTTTTTGTATCCCTTTTCAGAGTTTAGAAATCGGATCCTAAGTTTCTGTTTTGTACGTAATAATTTTAACTGACCAAGATTGAAAACTTATTAAAAATAGAATTAAGGTTGTAAATCTCTTTAATTATTACAGTCAACATTGTTAAAGAAGACAATTAACATTTTCCACTTTTTTCTTTTTCGAGGAAACGATTTAGTCTAGGTTTGGCACAAATTTTCGAACTGGTCTTTGTGACAGGAGTTTAAGTGCCGTTCAATCAAGTACTTTTTTAAAAAAATGAGGTTCCAATGACATACTAAACATTTGGCATGATTTTCGACAGCAAGACAAAGGAAATTAATTTCCCACTCGGGTTTAAATAGTGATGATGCGCCGCTCCTCTTTCTTTTAGTCTGCTGCTGTTGACCATCCATCTCGATCCACTGTAATCATACGTCTTGTTGACTAAAGGCTTTTTTGTCGCTTCTGACCGCTGCTGGCACGGCGGCCTGTCGTCCGTACGAAGCGCGCGTACAGCGACCGTCATCAGAGAGACAGCTCAGCCACTGCGACAACATACGAATTCGTCCGGGGCGCCGGCCGCGGGCGATCGCGGGCGCTAGCGCCCCAAGGGCACAGTTTGAATGTGCCTGGTCTAAATGTTTTCCACGGCAGGCAAAATATCCAAACCCGTGGGTTGTGTCTTATAATGGTATAAGGTCGAGAGGCCCGGCAGGCGGTCGGGCGGTCCGCACGGCCAGCTAAGCGACACGGCTCTGTCACTGTGACAACATACGAATTCGTCCAGGGCGCTGGCCATGGGCGATCGCGGGCGCTAGTGCCCCAAGGGCACAGTTTGGTTGAGCCTGGTCTAAACGTTTTCCATGGCAGGCAAAATATCCAAACCCGTGGGTTGTGTCTTATAATGGTATAAGGTCGAGAGGCGGCAGGCGGTCAGGTGGTCCACACGGCCAGCTAAGCGACACGGCTCTGTCACTGCGACAACATACGAATTCGTCCAGGGCGTTGGCCACGGGCGATTGCGGGTGCTAGCGCTCCAAGGGCACAGTTTGGACGAGCCTGGTCTAAACGTTTTCCACGGCAGGCAAAATATCCAAACTCGTGGGTTGTATCTTATAATGGTATATGGTCGAGAGTCGCAGCGGGCGGTCAGGCGGTCCACACAGCCAGCTAAGCGACACGGCTCTGTCACTGCGACAACATACGAATTCGTCTGGGGCGCTGGCCGCAGGAGATCGCGGGCGCTAGTGCCCCAGGGGCCGGTTTGGACGAGCCTGCTGTATGATAATGCTGTCAGCGGTGGTCACAAGAATGTACAGTAGCAAGAAGACCAGGGTCTCAGACAGTCATGTGGCACTACCGAGAGGGAAAACTATCACGTTCAGCGTATGGCTATGGCTCATCGTACTGCCTCTGCAGCAACAATTTGAGCAGCAGCTGGCTCGACAGTGAAACAACGAACAATTACAAATCGGTTATTTAACTGGACCTACAGCTGGAGCTATGATCTGGGGTGGATGACAGCAGGAGAACTCTCGTGGTTATCCCACGCACCCTGATTGCAAATTTTCTTGTCAGTCTGGTGATTCAACCTGTTGTGCCGTTTTTCATGAACAGCATTCCGGAGGGTGTTTTGCCGGCCATTGTGGCCGAGCGGTTCTAGGCGCTACAGTCTGGAACCACGCGACCACCATGGTCGCAGGTTCGAATTCAGCCTCAGGCATGGATGTGTGTGATGTCCTTAGGTTAGTTAGGTTTAAGTAGTTCTAAGTTCTAGGGGACTGATGACCTAGGATGTTAAGTCCCATAGCGCTCAGAGCAATTTGAACGGAGGGTGTTTTCTAACAGAACAACACTCGTCCACATGCCACCGTTGTAATCCAACACGCTCCAAAGATTGTTGACATGTTGCCTTGGCCTGCTCGATCACCTGATCTGTCTCCGATCGAGTACATATGGGACATCATTGGACAATAACTCCTGTGTCATCCACAAACAACATTACCCATCCCTGTATTGACCAACCAAGTGCAACAGACTTGGAACTACGAGGGCTATCCACAAAGTACGTTACGTTTTCGTTTGTGTCCGTTAGGGGCGGGGCTGGCGCGGCCATCTTGGTGTCATGGCATTCCGCCGCTCAGTCGGCATCCTGCCGTGCTAGTGAGAGGTTAGTACTCTACTCTATTGAGTTACTGTGACAGTTTGAAATGTCAGCGTTAATTGAAAATGTTGCGAAGTGTGAAGTGCGCGCTGTAATAAGGTTTCTAACTGCAAAAAACTGTACACCGATAGAGATCTATCGGCAGCTTTGTGAAGTGTATGGGGACAGCATAATCACTGAAGGTGGAGTGCGTCAATGGGTCATAAAACTTAAAAATGGCCAAACTAACGTTCACGATGAAGAGCGAAGTGGAAGACCCAGCATAGTAACTGCCGAACTTGTCGAAAAAGTCGATGCCGCAGTCAGTGAACACCGTAATTTCACAATAACGGAACTCTCTATGAGTTTTCCACAAATTTCACGAAGTTTGTTGCACGAAGTCATTACCGAAAAGCTTGGTTACCACAAGTTTTGTGCAAGATGGATACCAAAAATCTTGACAGAGATTCACAAAAATCAGCGAATGGCTGCAGCGTTAACGTTTTTGGACGCTTACGAGAAAGATGGCGACTCATTACTCGATCGCATCGTTACTGGTGACGAAACATGGGTTAAGCATGTGAACTGCGAGACAAAATTGCAGTCAATGCAGTGGGGGCACGCAAATTCCCCCCAAAAACCCAAGAAATGCATGCAGACAATGTCGGCAAGGAAGGTGATGGCGACTGTCTTTTGGGACAGATAAAGTGTGATTTTTGTGGATTTCCTGGAAAGAGGCACTACAATAAACTCTCAAAGGTATTGCCAAACTCTGCACGCACAACCTCAGAAGAGCAATAAAAAACAAGCGCAGGGGAAAGTTGGGCTCAAAGATCTTGCTGATTCACGACAACGCCCGAGCCCACTCGTGAAGTTCTCGAATCTTTTAAGTGGGAGTTGTTTCCTCATCCGCTGTACACTCCCAACCTGGCACCGAGCTACTTCCACTTATTCCCAGCAATGAAGAAGTGGTTGGCTATGCAGCGTTTTGATGACGACGCACAGCTTCAAGAAGAGGTAACCACATGGTTGAAGGCGCAGGCGGCCGAATTTTACGACGAAGGAATTTCCAAGCTCGTCCATCGCTACGATAAGTGCATTAATTTAAATGGCAACTATGTAGAAATGTAATATTTAAGTGTGGCTTTCATCTGTATATAATTTAAAAAATTTCCAATACTTTATTTATTTTTAATTCCAAAACGTAATGTACTTTGTGGATTGCCCTCGTACATCGCACAAAGTGACATCTACCACCTGTACAACACAATGCATACATGTCTGCATGCTTACATTAAACATTCTGGTGGTTACACCGGTTATTAATGTATGACATTCGTGGCATTTCACATTTGCAAAAGCTTATCTCGAACTTTTTACATTAACCTACAACTTACAATGTTAACCACTTAAATATGTTACCTAGACAAATATGTTCCCAAAATTTCATTGCTCTATAGTAATTATTTTTTGGTGTTGTGATTTTTTTCCCCCGCCAGTGTAGCTTTGCAGTTACATTTAATTGTTACGTGAATACTGTCTGCAAAAAGTGTCGCAAATAGAATTAGCAGTAAAGAAGTGATAAATTAAAATGTCACATCTGATGTGAAAATATTGTTGCATGAACAGCGAAAATGTAGTAAGCGACGAACTTTTTTCGTTACGTCATTTTGTGAGTGGTGTCAGCGAGAAAAAGTTTCGTAAATGTTCGAAATTATGTGTACAATTTGCTACAAGTCACTAAGTAGTCTCATTCTCAAATACTGGATGTTTCATTTCCATCCCGTTGACAGGTATGTTGTCCTTACCATTACGGAGATTCTTTCCAGATAGTAAGTGGTATGTGTACCAAGTTTGGTTGAAAGCGATAAAGTATTTTAGGAGGAGATATGGAACATACATACAGGATATTCATTTTTCTACTATTTACGGGTTCTTGTCTAACTGTGTTAAACCTTCGACATAAGATTTTTCTTTTTCTTGTGCCTTGTCCCGCATCAGCACAAAGTTGACAAGGTTATCAACGGAGTTATGTTTGCAAAACGTGTAACTGATGCGGAAAATAAAATATTTGTTGTCCCTGGAAGCCATTAGATAGGTTACCTGCAAATGAAAATGAGCACCATACACCATGAACTGGGTTAGCTGCACGGAGGTGAAAAAGGAAGGGAGGTGGACTACAGACCTGTGCTGTACCTTGTTTTGAAGCTAGAGTGGGCGCCATTTTAAGTAGTCGAAAACATTAGCATAGGCTACTACTGTTGGCAAATATGGCGGCAAGTAGTATGGTTACAAGTGAGTTAGCTCCCAAGAAAAGTAGAATTTTTGATGACTATAAAGTGCATAAAGTGTAGTAAAGTCGTGAAAAACGGAATTCTGTGTGATGAGTGCGATGGTTGGTTACATTTTCGATGTGCAAAGTTAGAAGAAGACAATCATCCAGACGAAAACAGAGAATGGCGATGCAATGTCTGTCTGAAGAGTAAGGACAATATGGCGCCGATGGAGGAAGATAAACATGAGATAAACGCTGACTATAATACTTTACAAGCTATCTTATCAGTGGTAATTGTAGAGAACCTAGCTCTGGCCAAAGAAAACGAACAACTGAAGAAGGAATACGCAGCAATTAATCAGGAACTCATTAAACAAATTTCCCAAGAAGAGGTTAGTGTCGTGTACACAGAACCAAGCAATCAATGTAGGCCATTAGATCGCCTACAAAGACAATGGCATGCTGTTCCCGTCACAAAACGCGGTAGAGTCTGTGTAAACTTTCCACCCTTGGAAAACAGATTTAGTGTTCTTGCTACAGAAAAAAATATTAAAGTAGACTCACAAGTCAATGTGCTTAACACAAGTAAGGTTAATGAAAGTGAAGTGAGTAATAGGTGTAGCAACAATATTACATCAACTGTCAATAGAAGTGAAATGCATAATGGGCGCAGTAAAAATATTACGTTAACTGTCAATAGAAGTAATAAAACTGTCAATAGAAGTGAAGTGAATAATGGGTGCAGTAAAAATATTACGTCAACTGTCAGTAGAAGTAATGAAACTGAAAACCACAAGAAAGCAAGCAGCAATTGCAGACCTAGGCCTGTGAAAATACATTTATATGCGGACAGTCAAGGAAGGAAATTAAGGGTTATAGTTGAGAACAATTCAAGCCACCATATCTCAGCCACAATAAAACCTATTGCAAAATTTAAAGATGTAGCAGGTTCTTCACCAGCAGAAGCCATGGAACTGGCAGTTTTTTTTTGGTTGGATCAAATGACGTAGCGAGAAATGAAGGAAAAGACTTCTTGTCCTCATTAAAGAAGAAACTGCAGGAACTACAAAATACAAAAATCCTCATCTTTTCAATACCATTTCGGCATGATCTTCCATCCTAGTCGCGTGTGAATGTTGAAGTGACAAGAGTAAATGAAGAAATGAAGAAAATTTGTAAATACTTTTAAAATGTCTGTTTTGTAAACATAGCTAACTTAGGTACAAGATTTCACACTGTTCATGGTCTCCATCTGAATCAACTCGGAAAGAAGTATGTGAGTAATGAAATCATAAAACTAGCCAATGAGTTATGCATAACAAAAGTCGAGAGCTCTAAGTCAATACCACTTAGATTTAAGGAAAACTCTTTTTTAGAGGTAGCAAAGAAGGGCTGAGACCAACAGCTTTGCCCAGATTCACACTGGATGACCAGATTAAAGATAAGAATAATATAATAAATGTCAGTAACACTAGAGAGAAATATAGCAGTAATGATGAATGCCCCATTAACAAAAACCACTCACCAACTTCGTCTTTCAAGATAGGTTATCTCAATATTGAAAGTATAAGTGGGAAACACATAATTTTAAACGAATTTGCAAATGAGAATTTATTTGATGCATTATGCTTAAGTGAGCGCTGGTGTAAAGGAAATGAAATATCTTTTCATGTACTAGATGATTTCCACTTAGCAAACAGTTTTAGCAGAGAGCAACATATTCATGGGGGTGTATCAATTTACATTAAGAAGGGATTAATAAATTGTAGTAATGAACTAGATCTAGGATTTTTGTGCAGTGAGATACATTTTGAAGCCACAGGCATATATCTGGATCATTTAAAAATTGCTATTGTATCTCTTTATAGATAACCAGATGGAAGTCCATTAATATTTTTTGAAAAACTTGAGACTCTACTAAATTTCTTTCTTAGTCCTCAGTGGAAGAAATATAGTATTGTGATTGGTGGTGACATCGATGCCGCATTTGATGTAAACAAAGATGTGCACACTGTAAATGAATTTAAAAACCTGTTACGACAATTCAACTTCATTTTTACGAACTGCAAACCCACAAGACAGTCCGCTTGTCTCGACAACATACTTACAAATGTCAATAGAGAGTTACTGTCTTCAGATGTAGCTGTCTTCGATTTCTCGGACCATGACTCAGTTTGGGTAAAAATAGGTACAGATAGGCCTAACATGGAGTATAAGGAGTTTAAAGAGCCTAAAATAGTCATCACAAGACCAATAACGCAAGAAAAATTGTCTAATTTCATGGTCTCACTCAGTAATTATGACTGGTCACATCTGTTTAACAATAATGCTCAGGGCTCTGCCAATACATTGTTTGATAGATTTTTCATTATTTCTTAAATATATTCGAGACCAACTGCCCTCAATACAAATGTAAAGTTAACCCTAAACGTAACACTAATAGACATAGGGATAAGAGTCCATGGTATACCGCTCAACTAGCCAATATGAAAAGAAGGCTGTTGTTGTATAGAGATTCTTACAGACTTCAGAAAACTGATATGGCTAAACAAAGGTACTCAAGAGCACAAAAGGAATATAAGTATGCTTTAAATGAGGCCAAAAAACAACATAACCTAGTCAGCATTGAGTCATCAAAAAATAAATGCAGAAAAGCATGGACTATAATAAATTCAGTGGCCAAAAGCAAGCAGAAAGTTGAGGTAGTAATTTCAGCAGACGAATTTAATAACTACTGTATAAAATCTGTTAACAAAATTAGGGAAAGCATTGTGAGGCCACAAGAGACTGCTGCTGATCTCATTAAATACCATAATGTAGACTACACCCTGAACGATAAATTCCTTTTAACAGAGGTCACACCAGATGTTGTTTTAACTCTCAGGGGACACCGCCTTATAGTAGGCACCTTCAGTGCCGGGCGGGAGGGTCTGCGTGCTTCGGTGAAGTCGAGAGCTATGCCGGCGGTAGCATAGCTACTGGCAGGGTCTCCCAAGCCGGACTGGTCCCGACAGAGGAGCCAGACAAAGTGTGTCCCACAACATAGGGCAGGGAGGGCTCTAGAGGCGTAGTGAAGCCAGCTTCCCTAGAGGAGTAAACCTCATACAAATCCTGGTCCTCCAGTTTGGGGGTTGGGCATGGGGCTAATAACCCCATACTGTAAAAAAAAGAATATTACGGAAATTCAACAGAAGCCTCGGAAACTGGATGGAAAGCATGTATCACGACCCCGGCAAAGGAAACGGATAAAGGATCTAACAGTAGCATCATGGAATGTGAGGACAATGCTTCAGCCTGGAAAGATGAAAGAAATAGCTAATGAAATTTTAAAATTCAAATATGATATTGTAGGGCTACAGGAAATAAGATGGCAGGGGAATGGGCAGATAGATAAACCTGAGTACTCGTTGGTATATAGTGGACCAGAAGAAAGAACAGGCCAACTTGGAACAGGGTTTATAATAACTAGGGAAGTTAGGAAAAGCCTTCTAGAATTTGAACCCATAAATGAAAGGATGTGCAGACTCAGACTAAAAGGTAAATTTAGGAATATATCAATAGTTAATGCACATGCACCAACAGAGGAAAAAGAGGATATAATTAAAGAACATTTCTACGAAGACTTGGAAAAAGTATACGGTGCAGTACCTAAATATGACCTGATGCTAGTAATAGGAGATTTTAATGCAAAAATAGGGAGGAATGAACATCTGTATGGGGTTTCTGGAAAATATTCACTACATGAAGAAAACAATGAGAATGGAGACTTATTATGCCAATTCGCAGCAAGGAATAATATGATTATTAAAAGTACCTGCTTTCCACATAAAAGGATCCATCTGGGAACTTGGAAGTCTGCAGCCAATGGAGTAGTCAATCAGATTGATCATATTTTAGTGATTGCACGCCACTCCACGTCAGTTACGGATGTACGGAGCTGCAGAGGACCAAACTGTGATTCAGACCACTTTCTGATAAAATCAGTCTTGAGAGAGAAACTGTCACTAACAAATGGCAACAGAATGGGAAAGATGATGAAATGGAATACAGACAAACTGAACATCCCTGATGAAGAAAAAAAATACCAAGCAACACTAAGCAGAAAGTTGAGCAATGAAGAGACCACAGAAGGAGTAGATGGAAGGTGGAACAGGTTTGAAAAAGCCATTAAGGATGCTGCAGAGGAAATAATAGGCATAAGAAGGAACAGAAGAACCCAGGAGTGGTTTGATGAAGATTGCAGGTCAGCAATAGAGGAAAAGAACAGGGCAAGAACAAAAATGCTACAGAGAGAAACCAGAAATAATGTGGAACAATATAGAGAATTAAGGAGAAGAGCTAACAGACTGTGCAAGAGAAAGAAAAGAGAGTGGAATAAGAAGAAATTTCAAGAACTAGAAGAACTAAAGGAACAGAGTGAAATAAGAAAGTTCTATCATGCCATAGGCAAAATGAAGAATAGATTCCAACCAAAAACAATGGCCTGTTCCAGTAAAGATGGGAAAATGATAAGGGAGGAAGAACAGATAGTGGGAAGATGGGCAGAATATTTCAAAGATACACTAAGCACCAGCCTAGAAGATGAAGAGACAGCTGCACAGGAGGGAAGAGTGGAGCTGGAAGTAGACAATGAAACCAATGAGGCAAGAAAACCAACACTACAAGAGGTCTCCCAGGCTGTGCACAAGTCAAAAAACAATCGAGCCCCTGGGGAAGACAGCATAATTGCTGAATTAATAAAAACTGGTGGTGAGGCTGTAATAAAGGAACTGCACACATTAATATCAGATATATGGGAAACAGAAACTATGCCAGATAGTTGGAAAATTGGAATAATAGTCCCCATTTATAAGAAAGGGGACAGAACAGCATGTGAAAACTATAGAGGTGTAACACTCCTGAGTACAGCTTATAAGATCTTCACAAGTATATTAAACGAAAGGATACGGAAGTGTGCAGAAGGCATACTAGGGGAATATCAGTGTGGCTTTCGACCGGGCAGAGGAACAACTGATCAAATATTTGTGATAAGGCAAATGATGGAAAAGTTCTATGAATATGATATAGATCTGCATTTCTTATTCATCGATTTCAAACAAGCCTTTGACAGCATAATTCGGCAAGAACTATACAGAGTACTGAAAGAAGTTGGTATATGTGCTAAATTAATAAGACTAATCAGAATGACAATGACAGAGACAAGAGCAAAAGTAAAGGTCCTTAGCAGAACAAGTGAGAGCTTTGACTTTAATAAAGGTGTGAAGCAAGGGGATAGCCTCTCCACTGTCCTATTCAACATTGCCCTGCATAGTGCAGTAAATAAAATCAACAAAAGAGGCACCATATTTATGAAAACTAGCCAGATATGTGCATACGCTGATGACATTGCTATAGTACGAAGAAATACCAATACACTCCTAGAAACATACCGGGCAATGGAAACAGAAGCCTTAAAAATTGGCCTCATAGTAAATGTAAACAAAACAAAATATATGGTAATGTCACAATCTGAGGCCAGAAGAACCCCTAAAAACCTAAACATCAATGAGAAATGCTTCAATGGAGTGTCCTCTTTCAACTATTTGGGAGCCCTAATAACAAATGATAACAGTATTGGAAAGGCTATAAGGGAAAGAATACAAGCAGGAAACAGAGCTTACTTTGCAAATATGCAGCTTTTCAAAAGTAGCCTTGTTACAAGAAAAACTAAATTGCTAATATATAATTCCCTAGTCCGCCCAGTTATCACATACGGCTCAGAGGTATGGACATTGACAGAACACGATAAAAATGCTCTAAGAAGCATTGAGCGGAAAATACTACGCAAAATCTATGGGCCAATAAGGGAGGAAGAAGGCTGGAGAATACGCTACAATGCTGAATTACAGGAGTTAATACAAGGCAGGGACATAGTAAAATTTGTTAAATCACAGCGAATACGATGGCTAGGACACTTGGAGAGAATGGCAGAGGATAGAATTCCAAAGAAAATGATGAAAGGTATGATCCATTCAGTTAGGCGAAAAGGGAGACCTAGAAGAAGATGGATCGTTGAGGTAATAATGGATATCAGCAATATGGGAGTCCGGGGGTGGAAAAGAGCAGCAAATAACCGAGAAGTGTGGAGGAAGATTGTTGAAGAAGCCAAGGCTCACCAAGGGCTGTAGAGCTACTGAAGAAGAAGAGTAACACTAATAGACATAGGGATAAGAGTCCATGGTATACCGCTCAACTAGCCAATATGAAAAGAAGGCTGTTGTTGTATAGAGATTCTTACAGACTTCAGAAAACTGATATGGCTAAACAAAGGTACTCAAGAGCACAAAAGGAATATAAGTATGCTTTAAATGAGGCCAAAAAACAACATAACCTAGTCAGCATTGAGTCATCAAAAAATAAATGCAGAAAAGCATGGACTATAATAAATTCAGTGGCCAAAAGCAAGCAGAAAGTTGAGGTAGTAATTTCAGCAGACGAATTTAATAACTACTGTATAAAATCTGTTAACAAAATTAGGGAAAGCATTGTGAGGCCACAAGAGACTGCTGCTGATCTCATTAAATACCATAATGTAGACTACACCCTGAACGATAAATTCCTTTTAACAGAGGTCACACCAGATGTTGTTTTAACTCTTGTAAATAACTTTAGACCCTCTGATAGTGAAGATATATATGGTATTTCTTGTAATATGTTAAAAAAGGTAATTGGCTACACAGTATATCCTCTTACTAAATGTATAAATAGATGTCTAATTGAAGGAGTATTCCCAGAAGTATTAAAATTATCTAGGGTAGTGCCCATTTAGAAGAAAGGAGACAAAAATTGCCCATCTAGCTATCGCCCAATATCCCTGACACCTATTTTATCTAAAGTTTTGGAATCCATCATCAACTCCCAGTTGTGTGATTATCTGACATCTAATAACATTATTACTGCGGTACAATTTGGCTTTAGGAAGGGCAAATCCACAGTCCATGCCATTGACTCCCTGATTAAAAAAGTGCTTAATGCTTATGAAGGAAAAAAATTTGCTCAGGCTACCTTTTGTGATCTTAGCAAAGCCTTCGATTCTCTGGAGCATATTTCACTCCTCAACAAACTAGTTTATTACGGAATCACAAACAGTGAAGTTGACAACATTTTTGAATCTTTCCTCAGCAACCATAGACAAATTGTTTGTATTGGTAAACAGAGATCACAGCTAGGTGAAGTTAAGTGCGGTGTGCCACAAGGCTCAGTATTAGGACCTCTGCTATTTATCCTAATGACAAACGATCTACCATCCTACATAAATACTCACTCCATTCTCTATGCAGATGATACCACTTTTTTCAATATCAGCTCAGACATTGATATGCTCCAAACTGTGGCAAAAGACACAATATCACAGGCATCAGTCTGGTTCCGAGCTAATGGGTTCCTGCTTAATGAGAGTAAAACTCAAAAGATTGTATTTAGTTTGAGCGATCCGCCAGCAGAAGACTTCAAGAATAGTGTTAAGTTCTTAGGTATTGTTATAGATACTAAACTGACTTGGGAGCCACATATTAAATACATTAGTGCAAGGGTTTCCAGAGTGATGTATTTGTTAAAGAATTTAATAAATCATGTACCTGCGGCCTATGTAAGATCAGCCTACTTTGCTTTTTTTCAAAGTATTATATCTTATGGGTTTTTAATATGGGGCAATAGCTCACACCTTCAGGACATTTTGGTACTTCAGAAGAAAGTAATTCGAATTATCACTAACAGTGATAAACTGGCTCACTGCAAACCACTGTTTATCAACTTAAAAATATTAACTGTGATAAACATGTATATTTACACTGCCCTACTGCATATAAAGAGCAACTTATCATAATACCAGCCTAGAAGAGATGTACACTCTCATGGAGCCAGAAATAGTAGCAATTTTGACGTACCTTACTACAGATCATCCAAGTCATTGAACAGCTACGAAGTGGTGGGTATGAAAATGTTTAATAATTTGCCACTAGAATGGGTAGAAGCTCCATTTGATTTATTTAAAGACAAATTGTCCAGTTGGTTAGCTGCAAATCCATACTACTACTTCAGGAGTTTTACGACTGTAAAATATCATAGTGGTACCGATTTGGAGAGTGCAGCATAATTTCTTTAACTGAATCAGTTATGATGCAATGCTTTCATATTATTTCATTTTAAATATTGTATTTTATGTAAAACCTATGTCACATATTGATCTTTAACCCATTTATATATGCTGTATAACTTGTATATATGTAACTTGACTTTGTCAATTGCTGTAATAGCTAAACGACAATAAAATTTCATTCATTCATTCATTCATACAAGTGCTTCTTGTTCATTATTCCTGTCGTGTATATGCAACAACTTTTTAACATAAATCTTGACAACATAGTCCATGGAGAGCAGTGAGCTCATTCTGTATTGAAAAATGAGCAGTAGAGATCGCAATATATTTCTTTACTTACCACTTTCGGCTTATCTACACGCCATCTTCAGAGTTTTTTGGCCCCCTATGGCTGCTCCCCGGATTTTTCGTGATACCACGATCATACATTTTCAGCCATAGGGGACCAAAAAATTCTGAAGATAGCTTGTAGGTAAGGCGAAACCAGTAAATAAACAAATATTATTGCGATCTCGAGTGTTCATTTTTAAACAATTGTTTCAAATACTAAAAATTATAGAGCTTAAATGAATAACGTAGTGCCAGGAAGACCATTTAGAATTTTTTTCTGTCCTTGAATGCGTATTTTCTCTAGTAATACAGGGTCAGTTGCACCTAGTGAGAATTCGTTCAGTTTACGAATATAAAAAATACCTGTAACTTTAGGGCTCTGTTATGTATGATTTAAAATACCTGTAAAATTACCACTAAAATAACCGGAAAATATCAATAAAGTGACGTAAAAATGATATAAAACATATGTAAACAGAATTACAGGATGCACTAGAGCAATGAAAAACTTTAAAGGAGAATCGAACTAAAATTAAAAAATGATGATAAATTTAAAAATTGTGTGGTTTTCTTTAAGAAATCTCGTTCGTTGAAGATGTGTAAAATTGTTAAATATCCGTCTTACAGCTATTGCCTACGAAGTATCTTTATTTTTATTTCTACACCCACACGTGGTAGAAATTAACAGCAGCAAGTGAGGCAACAATGGGAATAATCAGATGAACCAGCAGTTTTTTGTTAACTTTTACAAATGCATTCTTGAGCAACATGTAAGTGTTTTTCCTGAAGGCACGCCCATTGTTCGTTCTTTACATATTAAAAGAATCAGTTGTGTCATAAAGGGACATTAAACACAAACGTAAAAAAAGATATCTTCCTTGAAAAATAGTCTACGATACAGTATCTATATGACGAAAAATACAAAATTAAGGATAGATATCTATAGGCGGAATATTCGAGATATTAGTACCTGTAAACACTGCAGATGTGATAAGGAAAGACCGTTTACATGTTAACAAACTCTGGGCATTACTAGTAAGGTATAATAAAATAAAGCGAATCTGCCGATCGACAAACTACTACATGTGTACGTGGTCCCATTAAGAATAGTACCCATGGTGAGAGTTCCATGTTGACTTATAGGGTACTAAAATGTCACCCTCTCTGTTCCCACCTCACTAGGTACAAGCCTCTTCATAAAACTAAACTGGCAACACAATACAGTTGCACAACAAAACACACTCGGCAGAATTTTATTCTTTCAAATTTCAAATAATGGTTAACAATTGTCAGACGCTAATTTAAATTAGCGTATTGTATTATGTTCCTTTGCGTTTGCTGAAGAAGTGTTCGAGGGTACTGTGTGGCCACTAATATCGCTACTTGTCTGTTCGTCATTGGAACTACTGTCAACGAACGTGATCTAGCAGGGTGTGGCGTGAACTACCTTCATTTCCTGAACGTTCTAGGTGAGTCTTGCTATGTTCTAATAGGAAAATATCGCACAAATATTTCCACATCCATCGCAAGAAACCGCTCCAAACGATCGCGCGAAACTCAAAGTCGCCGGCTTGCGGTCTAATGGACACCGCGCTGTTTCATTGTTGAACCATAAACTCCTCCCTCCCTCCCACACTGTGATTAGATTTCAGCTTCGGTTCTTTAGTCATCGCTCAGCTCGGTTCGGCATCGCATCGCGTTAAGGGTTGTGTAAATTCATTGTGAGTTTTAAGTGGACGATGGTGCATGATTGTGGTTTGCATAGACGTTTGTGCGTTGTGAATGTAAAAGCCCAGTGTATACAGTGGCTAAATGAGCGAATGAAAACTACAAATGAAAGTGGAGGTGTCGAAGAAGATACTGTCTACGGTGAGGTACCAGAGGAAAAGGGTGAGTCAAACGCAACCATCACTATTAAAACTTCCAGTAGTTGTGCAGATGGAGAAAATAAAGACGAAGCCAGTACCTCTGCTGGCTTCATGTGCGTTGATGAAAATGGTAGTAGTATCCTGGTCAGTATTCCCGTTGTCGGAAATTACATTGAAAAAAAGGATATTGACAATTGCCTAAAGTATAAGATTTTATTGAATCCATGGCAACCTGAAAAAAGTCATAATTTTAAGAATGACATAGACAGCACAAAAAGAACATTTCGACCAGACTGGCTGTCATTATATCCGTGGCTGGTCTATTCTAAAGCAGTTAAAGGTGCCCTCTGCAAGTTTTGTGTGTTTTTCCGCCCACGCATAACGCATGTTAGTCATCATGGTGCATTCATAAGCCGCCCGTTCACAAATTTCAAAAAGTTCCATGAATGTGCAAAAATGCATATGAATTCCGACTGGCATAAAGATGCAATAGAAAAGTCAAATAATTTCATTACTGTTGTGACAAACAAAACTAAAAGTGTGGAAGAACTCGCCAACGAGAATCTTGCGAAATTAGTACAAACTAATCGTGCAAAGTTAAAATCAATTGTTTTTTGTGTATTGTTTTGAACATTACATGACTTACCGTTAAGAGGAAAAGCAAATTCAAACGCTGTTTTTGATGATTTGTTTCAATTTAGAGTCAGGTGACAAGACATTGCAGAAACATTTTGAGGGAGCGCCTAAAAATGCTACCTATGTTTCTCATAGACCCCAAAATGATTTAATTGATGTATGCGCCGAAGTACCAAGAAATGATTTGATTAATACCATCAATAACAGCGAATCATTTTCAGTTTTGGCAGACGAAACAATGGATATCGCAGGCACAGAACAACTTTCTCTTTCTGCACGTTATTTTGACCTTGCAACTAATGTTGTCAGAGAAGACTTCCTCGAATTTAGCAAGGTTAGATGCAAAACATATCTCGAACACAATAATATCTACTTTGTCTGCTTGGTTCAAAATGGCTCTGAGCACTATGGGACTTATGGGACTCAACTGCTGTGGTCATCAGTCCCCTAGAACTTAGAACTACTTAAACCTAACTAACCTAAGGACATCACACACATCCATGCCCGAGGCAGGATTCGAACCTGCGACCGTAGCAGTCGCACGGTTCCGGACTGTGCGCCTAGAACTATCTGCTTGGGGTTTAAATCTGATAAAATGTTAGGACAAGGCTACGACGGGTGCAGTACGATGGCCGGTAAAATTGGCGGAGTACGGAAGATAATTGCTGAGAAATATCCCAAGGCTCGCTTCTATCATTGTGCTAGCCATAGACTTAATTTAGTTGTGAATGATTTGAACACCTTACCAGAGGTTAGAAATGCCATTGGTACTATCAAAGAAGGAATTTCTTTTTTCTGGGGGAGCACGCAAAGGAAAGTCCTAGTTGGGAACCTTTAAAAACTGTGTGAGACACGCTGGTCTGAGAAGCATAAGTCTATAAGGAAATTTAATGATAAGTTTTTAGAAATTATTGTACCATTAGCAATTTTACATAAAGAAGGAGATCGTGAAACTAGGCATAAAGCCTGGCAACTTTACTGCACACTTACTTCTCCAACATTTATTGTTACATAGCAAAATATTCAGCCAAACTAGAACCTGTCACCAATATCCTACAATCAGTAAACATTTACTTGTTAGAAGTTTCAGAACACATTCAAGGAATTGTAAAAATGTTATTGGATGACAGAGAAAATGCGGAAGCCGAATTTGAAATTATAATGAAAAGTGTAGACTTAGAGAAAGCTTTTGACAATGTAGATTGGAATACTTTCTTCCAAATTCTGAAGGAAGTGGCAGGGGTCAAATACAGGGAGCGGAAGGCTATTTACAATTTGTACAGAAACCAGATGGCAGACATACGAGTCGAGGGGTATGAAAGGGAAGCAGTGGTTGGGAAGAGAGTGAGATAGTTATTCAATCTCTATATTGAGCAAGCGATAAAGGAAACAAAAGAAAAATTTGGAGTAGGTATTAAAATTCATGTAGAAGAAATAAAAACTTTCAGGTTCGCCGAACATTGTTATTTTGTCAGAGACAGCAAAGGACTTGGAAGAGCAGTTGAACGGAATGAGCAGTGTCTTGAAAGGAGGGTATAAGATGACCATCAACAAAAGCAAAACGAGGATAATGGAATGTAGTCGAATTAAGTCGGGTGATGCTGAGGGAATTAGATTAGGAAATGAGACACTTGAAGGAGTTTTGCTATTTGGGGAGCAAAATAACTGATGATGGTCGAAGTAGAGAGGATATAAAATGTAGACTGGCAATGGCAAGGAAAGCGTTTCTGAAGAAGAAAAATTTGTTTACATTGAGTAGATTTAAATGTCAGGAAGTCGTTTATGAAAGTATTTGTATGGAGTGTAGCCATGTATGGAAGTGAAATGTGGACAATAAATAGTTTAGACAAGAAGAGAATAGAAGCTTTCGAAATGTGGTGCTACAGAAGATTGCTGAAGATTAGATGGGTTGATCACATAACTAATGAGGAGGTATTGAACAGAATTGTGGAGAAGAGGAGTGTGTGGCACAACTTGACTAGAAGAAGGGATCAGTTGGTAGGACATGTTCTGAGACATCGAGGGATCACCAATTTAGTAATGGAGGGCAGTGTGGAGGGTAAAAATCGTAGAGGGAGACGAAGAGATGAATACACTAAGCAGATTCAGAAGGATGTAGACTGCAGTAGGTACTGGGAAATGAAGAAGCTTGCACAGGATAGAGTAGTATAGAGAGCTGCATCAGACCACGCTCAGGACTGAAGACCACAACAACAACAATGAAAAGTGCAGAAAGCAACTAGTGCACTTGGAATAGATGTCACTGGCATTCGACAACCACGAGTTGTTGCATGACAAATGCATCGTTCAAATCATCCCTCAGTTTCTGTCACTGAGTACTACAGAAAATCTCTCTTTATTCCATATTTGGATTCCCTAGTTCAGTCCTTGCAAGAACGGTTTTCAGAAGAAAACAAGGCATCTTTTGAGATTTTCTGCTTGCACCCAAAGGTAATGAAATCCGAAAGCGACCTAGATATGAAAAGGATAATTGAAAATATCAAAAGATTTTATGGCGATCTTTTAGATAACTTCACTGAAGAAGCACGGACATGGATCAGTATGTGGAAACGCGATAAAGTAACTGAAGGAGATATTGCTGAATTAAGCCTGACTGATCTACTGGACAAAGCCAAATTCTTGCCCGCCGTAGCTTCAGCCTTGAAGATAGCCCTTAGCTAATTTTCCCAAGCTTGAAATAAACTGTAATTTCTCTGGGAGGCTGTACAGCAGATGCGTGCGCAGCATAGCTTCCATAGACGTCCACGGGAAGCGCCACAAGCGTTTATAAGCCTTGCAGTTGCACTGACTCTGCTAGGTTTACGGCCATTTTATTTTTGTGACGTGCATTAATGATTGTTGACTGTTGTGAAGTTTCTTTTATACTGGAAAATAGTTCGGAAAGTGTGCTGCGTCCCCTGCCTTACTGCTACACCGGGTCTGAAGAAGATATATAGTGTATTACAGGTACGCTGGTGCATTTTTTCTCATATTACAAATGTTAAATATTATTACGTAACGTAAAGAAATATCATATTCTTTTACGTAGAAAAATTGAACCTGGATGAAAGTGAAATGGATTACCAGCTAAGAAAACATATTACAAGTTGATCAGCAAAAAGAGGTCATTTTAAACTAGCTCTCTAGTACGTGGCATTAATAAATTAAAACTTAATGCTATTTTACCTTTTTAAAATCTCGCCTATATATATATATATATATATATATATATATATATATATATATATATATATATATATATATATATATATCACCCTATTACATTTGTTTACTTGTAAATACTCGCGTGTGTCACACCATGAATGAATAATCGTGAAGCGTGAAAAGTTTCTTTGCTAATACAAATAGTAATGACATGGTGAACAGGAAAAGTGCATCAAGAACCAGTCACTACATAGGTGTCAGTATTTTTTATTTACATAGCTTTGACTGGTCTTCAATTGCTCTTAATTTTGTTGTTCCCTAGGTGAAATAATACTGCAAGGCCTACTGGTACTTCTTACTTTTATTGTTATTTGTAATGTGGCTGATATCTAATAAAAGGCAATATTAAAATATGACAAGGAGAACATTTTTTCTTCTTTTACATTTCAGTTCCACTGAACTGGTAATTTCTTAAATTCATTTCGATTTCATCTTTTATTTCATTTTGATTCAGTTTTACTCACCAAAATATAATTGTGGATAGAATAAACCGTCTACATTTTCTAAACGGTAGTTTCCTTATAAGCTTACAGTATGAGGTGTATATGATTTCAAGTAATTGTTTCTTTATAATTCAGATTAAATGGCCCTGAAACTGTTAGAAATAGTGATGTGTGGCTTCTTCATGAAGTCATCGCAAAATTACCCAAATGTCATCTTTACTTTCAAAATTTCAAACAAAAAGTTATTTCAAATTACTTTAAAAACCCTTTGGAATGAAGTCACCAGAAGCAGCTGCTTACTCAGTGACGTTTATACTAGTTAATGATTCTTACTACATCAGTGAGTTTGAAGTTATTTTGCTAATCTGGGGCATAAATTATATTTAGGTTGATCAGTTTCAACTTTTTACATTTTTTATGTTTAGGTATGGCTAACATTTTCTTTTACCTGTTACAGGATCATTATACCAGCAGAAGTCAGCGATATTTGATCCTGCTCTGGTCTGTGTGCTGGGGCCGGAGGGGCTTCAGAATAATTAAATTTTAAAATAAAACAATATTAAACACTTTGAAAATAAAATTTTTTAAACATACATGTCTTGATAATTTTTTTCACACCATTTCCATTCTGATATTTATTTAATTAATTAGGTTCAATAAATTCAGATTAATAATTATATAGCTTAAAACAAGCTGTAAATACCAGGCTGTATTCCACGTGTGTAGATACAGCTGGAGCCAAACTTGATAAGTCAAGCTTGAAATATAGCTTGAACTCTGCCAACTTTGATGTTTGTTTCAAGCTTGAATCCAACTAACAGGCTTGAATATTCCAGCTTTGATCAAGCTTATATACTTGAACTTTACATCTCGAAACAAGTTTGAAACCGGCTTACTGTGCTATCTGGGCTAGAACAGCACGGCCACACCGGCCGGCACCTATTAACATCTCTCGGCAGTGGTGCACTTGCTGACATGGTCTTGTGCCTCAAAATGTGCATTTACGAGAGCAATTCAGAATATTCCCACAACATTAACTCTTAAAATGAGACACCTTAACAGCAAATGTGTGAGAAACAGTGAATTCATCTAAAACCGATGTGGCTGACACTAGGGCGTCTGCCTGTAAGAATACAGCATAGCACACGAATCTAACTTTGCACAGATGCCAAATTTTATTCAGAAATGCGTTTCCAGTTTTATTTGTCTCCTCTCTATGACCATTTAGAGTCGCCACACTGGGACCAAGTTTGAAACATTTGCCAGTTGCCATTTATTCAGTATTGCGAGCGAGGGTACGCCATTAACCATCCAGGCATTTGATCGATATGCCATATTGTAGAGAGATGGTAACTAATAAGTGACTGATGATTAATGAGACAATGATGGTTTGTTTGTGATAGTTTGATAATGACATAGAAATGAGTGGTTTCAATCCCTTAGGAGTCACAAGGGCCATCTGTGTTTCTAGGCTTCTTTCCTATAATATATCCCGGATGTGCCAGTTTCCAAACATACAGGAAAGATAAAAATGATTTTCAGCGTCTTGAAGGCCTGGTCAGACACAACGCCGCAGTCTGCCTGCGCGGGTCAGGCAAGGCGGATGACCTGGGCATGGAAAGCCACACAGGCAAAAGCGGTTGCTGCTGCGTCAGCTGTCACACCATGGAAACGGACGGAACCTCATCACATAGCAGCCTGCAGGTGGCCGTGGTATCAAAGATCTGCCTCTCGCCGTTGCTGTCAAATGCGCCAGCAAATGCGAACAGCCGCTCCGGACTGCTGCGAATCTGTCTGTGTTGAAACTCGACGTCAGCCGGTGCGGCGAGCCGGCCAGAGTCGCGCTCTGTGTGACTGACACCTATATACAACAACGATGCGGCCTGGCCGTTGCCGTTGCTGTTCAAGGCCACAGGTCGAACCGCCAGGGCGCGCTCTTTCTGACCTGGTCTTTAACGCCGGTTGCACTCACAGTGGATATTTTCCACCAGATCAATTGACCGTCGCCATTGTCAGAAGTCCAGTGTTTACACACACGGCGGTAGAATCACCGTCGCCACCGCACGAGTCAGCAGATTAAAGGCAATGTTCTTTCATCATCAAACCTATTCATTTAATTTTAATGTGCTACGTAAATTATTCATTGTTTTTAAACGTACAGTTTTGTTTGAAATGAACAGACAGTAAAATCTAAGTATTGTTATTGCGTCGACTAATGAAAAGGAGAAGGAAAAACCGAATAATTTGGGATCATCATCCAATTAATTTAAGAAGAGGGGAGGATGGGGCTTTCTAAACTTTGTTTGAAGGGAAGGATGACAAGATATCCTTCAGTTGCTTCCGAATGTCGATTTTTAATAGCAGGAAAACAAGTAGTTCAGAGAGAAAAAGCTTAGGACAATACCCAGGAGTCTGCAGCTCGTGGTCGTGCGGTAGCGTTCTCGCTTCCCACGCCCGGGTTCGATTCCCGGCGGGGTCAGGGATTTTCTCTGCCTCGTGACGACTGGGTGTTGTGTGATGTCCTTAGGTTAGTTAGGTTTAAGTAGTTCTAAGTTCTAGGGGACTGATGACCATAGATGTTAAGTCCCATAGTGCTCAGAGCCATTTGAACCGTTTTTGAATACCCAGGAAAACAAGTAGTTCAGAGAGAAAAAGCTTAGGACAGGACCTAACGAAAATGGCGGCAAAATGTACAGTCTGCTGATGCAAAAACAGGTTTTACTACAGTTATAATGTTAGTTTTTTATGTTCATAACTCTGGCATGGTACTAAAAGCGCATCAGTATTTCTAAATTGCATATAAGTGGAAAACATCTGGCTTACCATGAAACGACAAATGCTCTTCAGAGAACAATAGTAATTCAGTAAGCATATTAGAATGCGTAGGCCTATTCCAAAATAGAGCTGTATCACATGAAAGAATCGTTCTTAGTACACTACGCAGCTGCAGAACACCATTGTTAAGTGCATAAGGCCGGCCGGAGTGGCCGTGCGGTTCTAGGCGCTGCAGTCTAGAGCCGAGCGACCGCTACGGTCGCAGGTTCGAATCCTGCCTCGGGCATGGATGTGTGTGATGTCCTTAGGTTAGTTAGGTTTAATTAGTTCTAAGTTCTAGGCGACTGATGACCTCAGAAGTAAGTCGCATAGTGCTCAGAGCCATTTAAGTGCATAAAAGAAGCTTTCACAGTAATGTAAGTGAATTTGGTGAACCGTTTTTTTCCGGACTGTTAATTTAAATCCAAATGCGTTCACTGCATGAGCAGTGTTTTTAAGCACTTAAATAATTATTAGTAGTAAGAAAACAATTTATTGGCAGAATACGGTTCAGAAACATAAAATCTGGGACTATATATACATACACCTGCGACAGCAGGTTTTTGTCTCAGTAGGGGCAAAAAAATTTCACCACACCAATATATATATATATATATATATATATATATATATATATATATATATATATATATATATGTGTGTGTGTGTGTGTGTGTGTGTGGTGAAATGTTTTTGCCCCTACTGAGACAAAAACCTGCTGTCGCCCCTGGCATGACTACGTGTTTTAATCGCTGGAGAAGTTCAGGAAAAAAAAAAAAAATACTTGAAACGTACCAATACGCCCGCTGTATTCAGTACCAAAAAGTAACATTTGAAAACGGCGCAAATGCCAAAACAAGCTTGTCGTAAACCCATGTAAAAACAACAAGAAATGAACTATTTACAGCTAATTTTGTAAAAATATAAAGAAAATGTAATTTTTTACTCTAATGAAAGTGAATGCATGTACTGAACTTTCTCTAAACTTGGTAAATCTGTTAATGAAATATATGTGACCGATAATGTGTTCTACATTAAAACGTGTAATTTGTTTAATTTAGATGAGATGTCGAATGTTATTTGTATCGTAATTTAGTAATACTACAAATTTGATGCAAAATGACGCAGGCCGGATAATAAATGGCAATGATAGGGACTGAAATACTACTGTCCTGCAACAAATTAAAAATTGGTACGCGGCAGCGCCAATCTACCGTTTCCAGTCAAGTTAGTCCAGGTTTTCATTGGTCGAAAGGCAAATGCTGAAACAGGAGATCCCTTCCTAAATAATGACAAATAAGACAAGGAATGAGAAGGATGAAAAATTTTAAATAGAAGCTAGCCGCGAGATGGTTCTTGACAACCTGTGTGCAGTGATAAACCTTAATGTCGCATTATATTGCTACACTAATGTATGTAGCTGAGTTGCATTCTGGGAAATAGGACACAGTAACATTCAAGAAACGAAGCCTTCAAGTATATCACGTTTGGAAACTCTGTTTTATACCCGAAGCAAAAAAAAAAGCTTAATTCTTTTAACACCAAGCCATGGTGGAGAACGCTTATAAGTATCACCGGAAGAGCGTGGGCTCTACCGGTGCGGTAAACTGGTAGACAAGGAAAGGGATTTAGCATTACTTAATTGGTTTCACGGAACGTCATTTTCAAACTCATAAGGACCAATATCATTTATTGAGGTGGCATATCTGCCTAAACTAGATTACTCTTATATTTCAAGGGACGACTGGCTGTACAAACAATACATCCAATTCCGGTATACGAAATAATTTGTTTCCTAGTGTGGAACATAGGGATTCAGCTGTCTATTCGCCAATCTACCGTTTCCAGTCAAGTTAGTCCAGGTTTTCATTGGTCGAAAGGCAAATGCTGAAACAGGAAATCCCTTCCTAAATAATTACAAATAAGACAAGGAATGAGAAGGATGAAAAATTTTAAATAGAAGCTAGCCGCGAGATGATTCTTGACAACCTGTGTGCAGCGATAAACCTTAATGTCGCATTATATTGCTACACTAATGTATGTAGCTGAGTTGCATTCTGGGAAATAGGACACAGTTAGTCCCGTTAAAAATGACTTTTTATAACAAACGCTTTCATTTTGAAATCCTATAAATAATGCATACCATAAATTTAGATGTCTCTTTTAAATATTGAATGCGTAGATTCTCAGAGAGAAAAAGGATTTATTCTTTGCATGCTCTGTCTTCTTGTTTCAAACGAAATTATTTCTTCTTTGTTTTATGAATCGCCCTGTTCTGATAGGAAATGAAGATTATGATAATTGTTGTAACGTGAAAAGTTGGTGGCCTACCGGTAGTGATATATAAATAAAAATTATATTTATCTTTGTTTAGAAGACCTGCAATTCGCTGCAGCAGTGATATGGCAAAAGGCATCTGAACGAATCCAATATCAAAAATGAATTTGTTCGTACGTATTGTTTTAGTGTTCATACTGGACACAGGAATTGTTTGCCCTCAAATTGCTCACGACCAGCCAAATAGAAGCCCAACAATTGCTCGTTCAACAGAGTTTATAGTGTGTCCAACTTCAGAATTTTGTTCAAACGGAGGTACGTGTTATATGGAAGTTAATAAGAAATTTCCTTTGTATTTTTGTATGTGCCCAGATAAATACTATGGAGAGACATGCCAGTTCACTCGAACAGGCGGAGCAAAACCTTGTCAGCCAGAGGTAGCAGATCATTTCTGTGTAAATGGTGGCACCTGTTATGAAGATACTGGTATGAACGAGGCAGTCTATCATTGCAAATGCCCTCACAAATTTTGGGGTGCCCGATGCGAGTCTGTTTCACCCGGCAAAATAGAGCTATGCCCACCAATGGTGGGCCAGATCCTCTGCAAGAATGGAGGCACCTGCTATGAATCTAGCACAGATGATGAAACGCGAGAGTTCTGTGCATGTACAGAAGAATATATTGGTCTTGACTGTGGATTTAAGGTGGTGGAAGACAACGCTTCAGTCATACTTAATGAACTTTTGTGCTTAAATAAAGGAGCATGTAATCGTGTGATGTGGGAGGACGTCGAAATTTTTGGATGTAGCTGTCAGCAAGGGTTCTATGGGGACAGATGTGAATATAGGACCTCAGCAACCAGCTCGCTCTGTTCATCTAAAGACACGAACTTTTGTTTTAATGGCGGAACTTGCTACCAGGAAGTTTTTGGTAGTAAGAAGATATTTTTCTGTAGTTGTACGAAAGGATTCACTGGCCAGAGATGTGAAATAAGTTTATCAACTGAACCACAAGAGTGTCAAGGTGAAGACCAGTTCTGTGCAAATGGTGGTACATGCCTTGAAGTACGTTATCTGGAAGTAACCCTTCATTACTGTGAATGTACTTACCAGTTTGCGGGGACAAGATGCAAAACGAAACTTCCTAGAGAAAGTATCTGTCCACCTCCACTGAACAAGGAGACCTGCGAAAATAATGGCACATGTTTGTCTATTGATACTGGCAGGGGACAAGGAGCTTACATGTGTAAATGTGCAGAGGGATATTATGGAGCTACTTGTGAATACAGACAATTATTGCCTTTCCTACCAATGCGTAGCGAGCATCCAGAAGAAATATCAGAGTTTCTTTGTCTCAATGGTGGTACATGCTACAAAGACATTATCATGAATCGACCATTCTACTACTGTGAATGTGTGAGGCCTTTCCATGGAGTGAGATGTGAAATAAACATTATCAAATGGTTGCCCTGCCCTTCACCACTGAACAAAGGTTTGTGCCTTCGTGGTGGTGTGTGCAGCCAGGTAGCTACACACTTCCCCAGTCTTTACTTTTGTCAGTGCAAGGAGGGAAGTTACGGAGCTAGATGTGAACACTGTTTCCGTGGGTTAGACCACCCATGTCCACCACCTTTGGACAAAGTTTTGTGTAAGAATGGTGGAACTTGTATAACTGTCAGATTAAATCCAATAGTATCAACATTCTTCTGTAGTTGTCCAGAGGGACTATATGGAATGTCATGTGAATATCCATATTCCACTTTAGCAATTAAAGATGCCTGTCCATCAGACATGGAAAAAATGTTATGCCTGAATGGTGGTAAATGTTATAAGGAAAAGATCACTGGTCATACAGTTTATATGTGTGACTGTGTGTATCCATATACTGGGGAAAGGTGTCAGCTCGTATCTATCCAAAAGTTGAATTGTCCACACGAATTTAACAATATCTTATGTTTAAACAGTGGTTCATGTACTTACCGAAAATCAAATGGCGTTAATGTATACTTCTGTGAATGTCCTGAAGGACATTATGGTGCTAGGTGTGAACATACTTTCAAACCAATCAATGATATAGAGTGTCCACCAGGTTTCAAGCATGTACTTTGCAAAAATGGTGGTGTATGTGTTCCTGTTAGACTCCATCAGACAGGTTACATTATATATTACTGCAAATGTGTGGCTGGATTCTTTGGTGTTTTGTGTGAATATCCTCACTCTAGGATAGAAAGTACAAGTGTCCTTTGTGATGCAGATATAGCAGGAAAGTACTGTGAAAATGGGGGTACTTGCTATACATCGAGATTAACTGGTGAGCCAGTATACTACTGTCTCTGTCCTGAATCTTACCATGGAATAACATGTGAATTTGCATATCCATCAACTAAATGTCCACGGGCTATAGCAGTACATCTGTGCCTGCACGGAACATGCTTTCGACGGCATTCAAATGGTGTTGTCACTTACCAGTGTGTGTGTCATGAAGGTTTCTATGGAGATAGATGTGAGCGTGAGTCCACAACAGCATTAACATGCTTGCCTCCATTTTCTACTGATCTGTGTAAGAATAATGGTACATGTGTTCGCATTACATCACCTTCACGGTCAGCGGTTATTCTGTACTACTGTAAATGTCCACGAGGATTTTATGGAACTGCATGTGAATCTCAATATCATCCTGGACTAGATAAACGAGAGCCCTGTCATCTGGATGTAGCACAGTCATATTGTCTAAATGGAGGCACATGTTACAGAGAAGAAATAAAGGGCCGATCAGTCTCTTTTTGTGATTGTGTTGTGCCATACTATGGGGCTAGGTGTGAATATAACCTCCCTTTGAAGACACAATGTGTGTTCCCTTTTAGCAAATTACTGTGTATTCAAGGTTTTTGTACAGTACAAATATCACATGGACAAACAATTTATTCATGTTCGTGTATAGAAGGGTTTTATGGATCTAGATGTGAACACAAACAGAAGGACATATCACACTATGAGCTATGTCCGCATCCACTAGAGAATGACTTATGTGCAAATGGTGGTTCTTGTGTTGCTACTGTGTTTAAAGATGATCGTGATCTTTATTTCTGCAAATGTAGGGAAGAGTATTATGGAATGTCATGTGAGTACAGGAAACCACTGATACCTGACAAACATTGCCCAGCAGAGATAGCAAGAGACTGGTGTTTGCATGGTGGAACATGTTCTGCAGAATACGCGATGAATCGTTTAGTCTACCGTTGTGAATGTAGAAGCCCCTTCTATGGGGAAAGATGTGAAAAGCATTCGTTCATTCAGGCATATTGTCCATCATCAATGCAGAAAAATTTATGTTACAATGGTGGTTCTTGTATTCCAGTTACTGTGAATAGAGACACTGTCTATTACTGCAAATGTGTGGATCAATATTATGGATCACGATGTGAATACTGTGAAGAAGTTATCGAGGAGGGTGTATGTCCATCTCACTTAAACACAGATTTGTGTAAGAATGGCGGAACATGTATTTCAGTTCAAGGAAATCATGGAGAAAATATTTATTACTGTAAATGTCCGGAAGGATTATATGGACTGTCTTGTGAATACCCGTATCCTCACTTAGCAACTGTAGGTCGTCCATGTCCAGCATGTATTGCTGAAATCTATTGCTTACATGGTGGCACATGCTATAGAGTGGACATTATGGGTAACTCAACATACCACTGTGAGTGTGTGTATCCATTTTATGGGGAAAGGTGTGAAGTTACATACCCAGAACAATTAAACTGCCCAAATCAGTTCAGTTACTTCTTATGTCTGAACAGTGGAACATGTGTTCAAAGCAAATCAAATGGCTATAAAATTTATACCTGTGTTTGCCGAGATGGATATTATGGACCTAGATGTGAACATACTTGTGGAGATATGGAAAATCCTACAGAACTTTGTGAAGATCCATTCAGCAGAGAATTATGTAAGAATGGTGGCACATGTGTTGCACTTAAATTTCCCGGAGGAAATCAACTTTTATTTTGTAAATGTCGGCCAGGGGTCTTTGGGCCTTCATGTGAGTATCCATTCTTACCTTTATTTTATGGGAGTACTGTATGTCCTCCAGATGTTGCAAAATACTTTTGCCTGAATGGTGGTACTTGCTATAGAGATATAGATCCAGATGATACATTCTATTACTGCATGTGTCCTGATTCGTACTTTGGAGATAGATGTGAACTGAGTTTTGCTGGACAGGTAGTTTGTCCACGTTTACCATTTACAATGGAAGATAAACTATGTCTGAATGGTGGGACATGTGTACAATATCAAACACACGGGCATCATATTTATCTGTGCCAGTGTGCGGAAGGCTACTATGGGCCTAGATGTGAACATAATAGACACCCTCAAGACCATACATGTCCCTCTCCAATAGACAGAGTGTTATGTATGAATGGAGGCACATGTACTGTGCTTCTGACAGAAAAGGAGCAACAGATTTACTTTTGCACATGTGTAGATGGCTACTATGGAATGATATGTGAGCATAAAATACCACCAGCAACTCAAGCAGGTGAATTATGTCCACCAGTGCTGACAGAAAACTGGTGTCTAAATGGTGGCACATGTTACATGGGGTATCTTATGGGAATTATATTTTACTATTGTCATTGTGTTAAACCATTCCATGGGGACAGATGTGAAATAGAATCTCCTGGACAGTTACCTTGTCCACAGATCTTAGATAAGTTTTTGTGCATTAATGGTGGTGTATGTACTAAGAGAATCTTACACAAACATACAAGTGTGCTGTATTATTGTGACTGTCCAGTGGGGTATGGTGGAGCCAGATGTGAAATTACCACACTGATTGAAAGAAAAGTAAAATATTGTGCAGCATACAAATGGTTCTGTCTGAATGGTGGGGTATGTCTTCAAGAAGTAATTGGTGGTATATTGCACTGTGACTGTAAGCAGGGCTATTATGGAGAAAGGTGCCAATTAAAATCAAAAGGACCTGTAGCTTGTCCACCAGAATATCTAGGTCACATCTGCTTCAATGGTGGCACTTGTATGATAGGCAGTACCTCACTTCGGAAAACTGCTTACTGTGAGTGTCAGGCAGGTTATTTGGGACAACAGTGTGAATTTACAGAACCAAAAATTAAACCATCCTGTCCAAGCGAAATAAATGAATTCTTGTGCTTGAATGGTGGCACGTGTTTAGAAGAAACGATCGACAAGCAGCGATTATATTACTGTGAGTGTCTAGAACAAAACTTTGGACTGAGATGTGAATATAATTCACCCAATGGAGACAGTTGTGAACCGACACTTGATAAACACTTATGCCTGAATGGTGGTACATGTTACTCATTTATATTTTCAGGCTACACCGTATATTACTGTGCCTGTGAACCTGGCTACCATGGATCACTTTGTCAGTATCCAGTACAGGAACCTGTATCAGAAACTCTTTGCTCGCCAGAAATTGCTGAATGGTTCTGTTACAATGGTGGAACATGCTTTCAAGGAACTGTAAACAATAATGCAGATTATTACTGTATTTGTCTAAATGGGATTGCAGGACATAGATGTGAATATCTTGAAGATACAGCAACAAACTGTTCATTAGCTGAGCAAAGTGTCTTCTGCAAAAACAATGGCATTTGCCAAAAAGTGACTGATATGTTTACAGTGTATTTCTATTATTGTCTGTGTCCAGATGGCTATGGTGGTAGGAGATGTGATTATGTGAACCATAGAATTGATAAATGTCCATTAAGTCTGGACGCATCTTTATGTTTAAACGAAGGAAACTGTAGTGTGCTTATATTTATTGGTCATATAATTTATTACTGTGAATGTCTACCAGGATTTTATGGTCCAAGGTGCGAAGACACATTCCCATCTGCCATTGAGGAGAAGACTTGTCCAGAAGATATAGACAAACATTTCTGCTTAAATGGCGGCACTTGTCGCCAAACATACAGCCAGAAACTCGTGATTAACTACTGCATATGTGTGGAAGGCTATTGGGGAGAGAGATGTGAGTACAGTTACTCAGACCAGACAAACTGTTCACAAATCTTTGACCAGTTTTACTGTTTAAATGGTGGTACATGTTACCGGCTAACTGTTGGCAAAGAAACATTTTATCACTGTGACTGTTCGACGAACTTCTTTGGTGAAAGATGTGAATCTCAATTTCCAGTGGCTGGACATGATACAGAAAATTGTTATGGTGAAATTGGCACTTATTTCTGTCTGAATGGTGGGATATGCCATCAGATGGTGGTGAGCAATCAAGTGTTTTACTTCTGTGAATGTCCAGAAGGATGGACAGGATTAAGGTGTCAAGATGGCCCTGTAGCAAAACAAAATTGTCCACCTGAACTAGAAGAGGTTTACTGCTTGAATAGTGGTACTTGTGTCAAATTACAAATTGGAAGTCGTGAACTGTATTATTGTATTTGTGCAAGAGGCTTTGAAGGGCCAAGATGTGAATATAACCTTCCCAATAGTGATTCCCGCGAATGTTCTAATGGTCTTCAAGAAATGTATTGCCTGAATGGTGGAACATGTTCTGTGGTCACTATCTTAGATCAGATGTTCTACATGTGTGATTGCCCAGACAGATTCTGGGGTACACGGTGTGAATTCAGCACATTCATTCGGAACTACTGCCCTCCAATGCTAGATTTTTCATTTTGTTTAAATGGTGGTACATGTTATCAGTTACTTGTGGATGACAAAGATCTTTACTACTGTGTATGTTCTGGTGGTTTCTATGGAACGAGATGTGAAAATAGTTATCTTAGATATAGAGAGCCAGAGCCATGTGACCCAGAAGCTGCAAGAATATTTTGTCTTAATGGTGCCACATGCTATATAGTATATCTTTATGACATTGGCACCTATCATTGTGAATGTGCTGAAGGATATTATGGGAGACGTTGTGCATATACAGATCCAGCAGAGGCCGGTGCATTTAAACATACAACATAATCTGGAGGGAAGCTCCAGCTCTATGCAAGTGGACATTTGTTTTTTCTTATTATTATTGTGGTTCACTCTATGTTCCAAAATGATACCTTAAATTATTTAATGACAATGACTTTCCGTGTATTACTGATCAGTTACCATTAAAGGAAAATGAGTTGCATTGAAAACTGGATTTCCATCATTTTATTGTGACATGATTTAGAAACCATGTTGAAAGTGAAAGTTTTCCTTGTTACTGTTGTAAGTTTTGGTGCAACTTAATGTGTACAGAAAATGAATCTGGTAGCACATCTTTCGTCTTCATTAACTGTAAGTTGTTGTGAAACCAACATTTACGTTTGATTTCCATTCAAAATTTAAAGAATTGGTTAAAATCTTTCTGGGCAGCATGGTTTCAGTTGTGAGATTAATATTCGTCATTTGATGAGCTTCATCACTCCAGCACAGGGAGTGTACAGACACTCAGTTGAAGAATATTATTTCTGTTTATTTAATACGTAGCTCTTAAACATAAATGTAAAAATAATATGCACTTATACGAGGGGGCATACTGTATCAAAATTGTCCCACAATTTTTAGATAATCAGTAGATAGGTATTATGGTGATAGAAAAATGGACATGTAAACCAAATACTCAATAATCAAAAAATTAAAGGATTCCTTTTTAATTACAGAAATGGTCTTTTCAAGCTCAATATGCCAGAAATATGATCTGGGATACTGAATGGCGCACCCATAGTACACCAAATAAACTCCATGTTATCAAGGAGACAACAAATGTGTGGCGGTCATCCATGCAAGCCACTCATAGCGAATCTGTTGTCCTTTGCTGGCTCTGTATCAGCCATACGTGGCTAACACGTGCTTTTCTCCTCCGTTGCGAGGACCCATCTTGATGTCGCTGTGGCTCCCCTACGACCGTCGCCCACATCTTGTTGGACTGCTCAGTTTTAGCCGCTCTGTGGCGGCCTTTTAACCTTCCCATCACCCTGCCTATGGTGTTGGGTGAGAATGCCTCAACAGCTGATTTAGTCATGTTTTATTCAAGAGTTTTTTTTTTTTCATACCATCTAAGGGTGGGCGTCTGGCCTTCTGTCTGGCATTAACCCTCCCTCCGATTTCACTCTCTCTCATAATTTCTGTGCATTTTGTTTGCCTGGTTCATCTTTTCCCTACGTGTGTTCATCTCGCCTTGTCTTTTTGCTGGGCATTTTCATTTGTCTCAGAGTGGCTGGCTCAACCTCTTTTATTCTTGTGGTCAGTAGCCCAGACCATCTGTTCTATGGTTTTAATACCTTCCTCTACTTTCGTTGTGGTGTACGCCCGCCCCCCCCCCCCCCCCCTTTTTGTTCCTTTCTTTCATTTTCTCTTTTTGTGTGTTTCACCATTCCTTTTACCTCTTTTACCTCCACAAATTAAATTTGGGTGTTGTTTTACCTTGAGTCTTGCTTGTGTCAGGGAAAAGGGACTGATGACCTAGTAGTTTGGTCTTTTTATATCACAAACCAACCAGCCAAATAACAATTTATCAATGTACAGGGCACTAAAAGAACACTTATTACCAGCTTCTGATGTAACAGTTGTGCTGGTTGTATGAAAGTATGTTACTATTCTGTCTTTTGTAACAAGCAACTTCTTTTTTGGAACAGATGTAAATGTAGCCAAAGATTTACAAAGAGGGCAAGTGTAGTGGGAAGGTGAAAGGTGATTTAAAATCATGGTTTTGGAGCTTCTTTAAGAAGTGTTATGATAATAGGAAATAGTATCCTGTGGCATTAAACATTTCTTTTCAATTATTATTGGTTTCTCCATTTTAAGGTTACTGCAGTTAAGCTGGAGAAACCAATAATAATTGATTTTAACAACCGCTGCAGAAGATCGCCATGCACACAAACATAAACATATCTCTTTCTTTGTTTACAATGGATCAACTGTTGTTAAAGTGATTTACATCTCTGCACTGTTTTGTATTTATTTTTGATAGTTTGTATATCCATCCATTGGCCATAAATATTGTATGGGTGTTGTACAAATGTACATGTAAATTTTATGTGAAGTCATTATGAGGAAATGTTGTTTTGTAGGGCGGGCAACCACAGCCAAAATTCAACATTTTTTCCAAAGAAAATTCCTCACTGGCTGTATGAACGATTCTTATCAGGCCATGTCCGCTGCCGTGTGGCTCCTCTCAACTTGCACAGCCATTGCCACTCCCATCATTTAAATAATTTGTAAAAAAGACTTTTAAATTTTAACTATCACTTTCACCAGATGACCCTATATTGGAGTGGCAATGTTCAAAGTTACTATGTTATAAATAGCATATATTGCCTGAGGATGCACCGATAAGTGGTGCAAAACTGGTCGCAGATTTAATAAAAATCATTCATACAGCCGGTGCGGAATTTTCTTTGGAAAAAAATGAGGAAATGTGCCACACAAATATATATGTAAAATAATACACAAAATAATATAAAGTGATACAACCCATAGTAATTAAAATTCATTTATGCATAGGTTTCTTTTATTAAAAATCAGTCAGTTTATCATAAGCCTTTGCTTTTATCCTTCCAAACTGGTAGAGCCTTTTATATAGAACAATGATTCAGTAAATGTTTTACTGTAGACAACAGTTGTTTGCAGTATATGTAAATGCAGTGGAATGTTAATGTTTGAAAGACAGTATTTCCTGTTTTGGCTATATATAAACATTATCAGAATAATGTTATTGGTCAACAGAGTTGCTTATTAAGTAATTGCAATGTTCCAGAAGAAATTATTTTCAATTCTGAATTAAATTTATCTTCATATTGCAACCTTATAATGTAGATTGCGTCTGTTGTAAAGTTTAACGCTGATATGATTCACATGTCTTTGTGTGTTAGTTCTTTTTGTTTGCTGTATGTGGAATGCTGTGCTATCTTGCAAACCGTAACTATAAAAGCCAGCATTTGACTGATATCCTTCAAGGTGGACTCTGATATATAAAATGCATTTCCACCATATACATGAGTATAAAAAGCCACACACACACACACACACACACACACACACACACACAGATAGAGAGAGAGAGACAACAGTAGGTTTCTCTGGGTGTCATCAAGCACATCTTCTTTGGTGTTTCCACATATGCTTATAATTTCGTTTTTGCAGTATGTAGCTGGTGTCAGAGCAAACAAGTTGCATTCACCACATCTCACATACGATGCCCAGTGTTGATGGAAAGTGTCAGTCTATTTTTCTGTTACAGACAAAATGTTTTATAAATCATAATTTTACGTGCCCATTTGACAGAGTGGTCCCAATTTGTTTAGTCGATATGTGTTAACATAAATAGTAAAACATGAACATTCAGTACTTCAGCAGCAACTGAGCTGCATTTCTGCATGACAATAGCAGTCAGCCTGGGCCAGGACAGTGCTGTTGCTGCTGGAGTACTGGTTGTTCTTCATATTTTATTGTCCCAGGTAATACACATTGATAAAATGAAACTAGACAGATTTTGGACTGCTCTGTGGAAAAGCTTGTAAAATTCCACTTTAAAGATAATTTTGTTTGTAATGGGAAACAAACTAGTACTTTCCATGGAAACTGGGCATCGCAAGAAAGTAATGAGCAGTATTTGTTTAGGATGATAAAGCTTGTAAAATTCCACTTTAAAGATAATTTTGTTTGTAATGGGAAACAAACCAGTGCTTTCCATGGAAACTGGGCATCACAAGAAAGATGTAATGAGTAGTATTTGTTTAGGATGATCCTGCTACACTTTGCAAAAGTGAAATTGCATTGCAAATATATACTGAAACATCATAGGAAATGTGCATGATAGTTCTTAGGACAGACAATAATGATAAGTCCAGGTTGGAATTTCAACAATATTATGAAAAGGATAGACTGCTACTCACGGTAAACATAACACATTGAGATGTTTAGTTGCAACTGGACACAATGAAAGGACTGTTACTAAAGAACTGTTACATGTTGAGCTTATGGCTAAAGCCTTCTTCAGAAAGGGAAAGAAAAAACACACACATTCACATAAGCAAGCACAGCTCACTCATACATGATTGCTATTTCCAGCTGCTGTGGCCACTGAATAACAATGTATCTTTTTCATAGTATTGTTTCGTGTGTGTGTTTAATGCAGATATTGTTTGTATTTTAACCTTTCTGAATAAAGGATTGCATGTGTCTGTGGAGGATTGTGTGCTATTATTCGGATAACAAAAAAAAAAATTGTTTTAGGTGGCAAGTGGTGGAGCTCCAGAATAGTAAGATAACCAAAGTGTGCTACATCTACATCTACATACGTACGCCACAACTCACCATAAGGTGCATGGTGGAGGGTACCCCATACCATCACTAATCATTTCCTTCCCTCTTCCACTCTCAGATAGAGCTAGGAAAACATGATTGTATGCCTTCATAAGGGCCTCATTTCTCAAATCTTATCTTCATAATCCTTATGTGAAATGTATGTTGGCAGAAGTAGAATCATGCTGTTGTCAGCTTCAAATGCAGGTTCTCAATAGTGTTCCTTGAAAAGAGTGTTGCCTTCCTGCCAGGGATTCCCATTTGAGGTGCTGAAGCATCTCCATAAGATTTGCATGTTGTTCAAACCTACCGTTTACAAACCTAGCAGCCTGCCTCTGAACTGCTTCAATGTATTCCTTCAACCTGATCTGGTATGTATCCCAAACACTCGAGCAGTACTCAGGAATAGGTCACATTAGTGTCCTATATGGAGTCTCCTTTATAGATGAACCATACTTGCCTAAAATTCTCCCAGTAAACCGAAGTCAACCATCCCCCCGCCCCCCCAGCCTACCTGTACCACAGTCCTCACATGCTCATTCCATTTCTTTTTGCTTTGGAATGTTATGCCCAGATGTTTAATCAATGTGACTGTATCAAGCAGGACATTGCTAATAGTGTATCTGAACATTTTAGTTTGTTTTTCCTACTCATCCACATTAACTTATATTTTCTACATTCTGCTATTCCTCACCAACAGTCAAAGTCATCTTGTATTATTCTATAGCCATTCATCTTTGACACCTTTTCATACACCATAGAATCATCAGCAAACAACTGCAGATTGCTGCTCAACCTGTCCACCAGATCATTTATATATATAGAAAATAACAGCAGTCATATCACACTTCCCTGGGGCACTCATGATGATATCCTTGTCTCCGATGAATACTCGCCATCAAGGACAATGTACTGGGTTCTATTAATCAAAATGTATTTGAGCCACTTGCGCATTTGGGAATTTAAACCATATGCTCGGACCTTCATCAATAATCTCCAGTGGGACATCATTTCAAATGCTTTTTGGAAATCTAGGAATATGGAGTACTGACATCATCTGAGCTGCAAATGTTTGTGATAATTCTAAGAGCAAAACAGAGTAAACTGGGTTTCTGTGTAAGTTTTATTACATTTTCATTCAAATTTAAGTTTTCACCAACCTGAATCCCCAACAGTTTCATGGATGTCACTCTGTCTATTGCTTCGTCACCCTGCACTAGATCCAGATTTACATTTTTGCAAAATTTCATGTCATGTATTTTATTTACAATTATTGTCAGTCTGTTTGCATTAATCCAAGAGTTGACACACTTGAGGACTGTATCAGTATTTGCATGTAGCAATTGTCTGACACACTTATTATCACACCAATATAATCTGTGGCTAGCATGATATTGACTGCACAATCTGGGGTATGTATATCATTTATACAGATAATAAATAATATGGGACCCAGAATACTTCCTTGTGGTACTCTTGTTTTTACTTTTTGCCTCTGAAACTAAACAGATTTTGTGTTGGAACAAGGTAAAGTCATCCTACAATCTGTGTTCGGTTTCATATGTATGATTTAGTCCACTTTTTGCCACACCCTTGAGTACCTAGTGCTTCCAATTTCTCTAAAAGGATGCCATGATTTACTGTATCAGATGCTTTGGTGAGATCTAAATTGGTGGGATCTAAATTAACTCCTATTCTGCTATTGATTTTTTTCCTGATTTTTAATTCCTTGTTCCATGTAGCACATCACTCCCACTCTCGTATTTTTAGCTGCTTGGAAGCCATGCTGATTACTGTTTAGTAACTTGTGGTTATTTAGATATTTGCTGATTTAGTACTTCATTAATTTTTATAATATTTTGGAGAATATTCAAAGGGGTGATATTGCCTGATAGTTTTCTACCCCATACTGGCTGCTTTATTTAAGTAATGGCTTCATTTTTGATGTTTTCAGCCTGGTAGGAACTCTCCTTCACTGAAGGGTAAGTTGACAATGTATGGCAAAGGCCTTTCAGTCTGTGGAACACACCTCACCTACTCCTGCCAACATTTTACATTTCAGGCTTCTTATCACTTTTGACACTTTGTGTTCATTTATTGAATCAACCCCCACACTGCTAGCAGTTACTTGACATTCTGGTTTTTATTAAGTTGTGCATTGTGAGCTTAATGATATTTTTGCATTAATGGAAATAATTGTTTAAGTGATGTGGCAATTTTTCTTCTTTAATATTAACATTTCCTGCATTCTTTACATCTCTTACCTGTTTCAGTCTATATAATCCCCAAAACAGCTTTTGAGTTGTTGTCAGACTGTCTTAAGATGTCAATTGTCATATGTTTTGCCTTAGTAATTACTTTTTGACATACTCTCTTATAATACTCAACATTCTCTCAAAACAGTGGATTTATGGATGTTTTCACTTTAATAGTTAGTCTTTTTACATTTATATGAGAATTTTTAATGCCTGGTGCGATCCAAGAACATACCTTTGTTGCACCATGGAATATGATTCTTGACAGCTTCTTCACAAAGCACATCTCAAAATCTTTATGTGTAAAAGGCAATGTCCTGCCTGACTCACTCACTGGCTTATCATCTCCCTGCCCAAATGACTAAGGACAGAAACTTGAAATTTAAAGAGGGTTTTGGCCTTATAAGGGGGTGAAATATTTTTTGAAAAATGTTACTATTAAGGAAATTTTGAAGCCAGACCTATGAACATTGATATTTGATTTTTTGGTAAGCATTTTTGGAAATTTAATCCATATGGGGTGAAATAACAGAGGAAATGTTTTTGAAGATAAATCATCATTAAAGAACTATATAGTATTTTAAAGCTACATCTATGAAGATTGATATTTGACATCTGAGGTACAAATAAAAAATACATGTTGGAGTGTTTTTGGAAATTCAACCCCTAAGAGGGTAACATAGGAGATATATGACTTATGAAATATTTCATTATGAACACATTTACAAAGCTAAATCTATGAAAATTTGCGTTTGGCTTCTCAGTTAGAAATAAAAAATACATGTACCACTGATTTTGGAAATTCAATGCCTATGGGGGTGAAATAGGGGATGAAATTCCTTATCGAAATATTTCATTATGCAAGCATTTTAGAAGTCATATCTATGAAAATTTGTATTTGGCTTCTTTGTTAGAAATTAAAAAAACACACAAGTTGCTGTTTTGGAAATTCAGTCCCTAATGGGGTGAAATAGGGGTGAACTGTTTTATGAAAATATTTCATTGTGAAAGCATTTTTAAAGCTAAATCTATGAAAACTGGTATTCAACTTCTTGTTTAGAAGTGAAAGAAATAAGTTTTTTAAGTGTTTTTGGAAATTCAATCCCTAAGGAGTGAAATAGGGCCAGACTGATTTACCGACACATTATTGCCCAGCTGAAACTGCTAATGATAGAAACTTGAAATTTGGCAAGGATATGGAGTTTACTGTAGGTATTGCTCAAGAAGGAATTGTTTGGAATTTCAAGAGGGGGTGAAATAGGGGATGAACGAATTTTTGAAAATATGTCACTGTTAAGGCAATTTTGAAGATAGAACTACGAAAGTTTGTATTTGGTTTTTCATCTAAAAATAAAAAAAAAGTATGTTTCAGTATTTTTGGAAATTCAGCCATTATGGATTTAAGCAGTGAGTAAAAGTTTTTTTTGGAAATAATTCATTATTAAAGAATTGCTAAAGTGTTTTTAAAGCTACATCAATGAAAATTAGTATTTTACTGCTCGGCTGAAAAAAAGTATGTTTCAATTTTTTTGGAAATAGGGGGTGAAAAATTTTATGTAATTATTTCATTATCAAAACATTCTTAAAGCTAAATCTGTGAAAATTAGTATTTAGTTTCTCTGTTAGAAATTTAAGAAAATATGTGTGTGGCTGTTTTTGGAAATTCAAACCCTTAGGGATTGAAATAGAAGGTAAAAATTATGAAGAAAATATTTCGTTGAAATTTTAAAAGCTTAATCTATGGAAATGTCGTGTGACGAGGGCCTCCCGCCAGGTAGACCGTTTGCCTGGTGCAAGTCTTTCGATTTGACACCACTTCGGCGACTTGTGCATTGATGGGGATGAAATGATGATGATTAGGACAACACAACACCCAGTCCCTGAGCAGAGAAAATTTCCGCCTCAGCCGGGAATTGAGCCCGGGCCCTTAGGATTGACATTCTGTCACGCTGACCACTCAGCTACCGGTAGTGGACAGCTTAATCTATGAAAATTGGTTTTTCACTTCTTGGTTAGATATAAAGAAATGTGTGTTATGCATGACAGTTCCTATGGAAATATCACCACGAGAGTGCAAAAGGCATGATTAAGAAAATCTTCACACACAGACAGACTCTCTCTCTCTCTCTCTCTCTTTCTCTCTCTCTCTCTCTCTCTCTCTCTCTCTCTCTCTCTCTCTCTCTCTCTCTGTCTCTCTCCCTCCCTATCTATCTTTCTCTCACACACATGTACCCCACACATCGAACAGCTGTGTAGTGATAAGCCAGTATGAAAAACATTGTCCTTAGGTCATTGCCTTGTAATGTAACACATTTTATAAACCGTGTCAAATCTCTGAATATTACTGAAGAATGATTATTGATAAAAAAATTTCCTTAATCTATTAAACAACTGGCGTGTGTTTCTTGATGGCAAACGTATCCAGAAATGTTAAACTGTTTTCAGTGAAAAAAAAAAAGGCTTAATTGTCAGATGTAGTGACATTTGAGACAGACTATAGTTTTCTATTCTGCTCTTTTCTTTATCTACTTTCTTATGACTGCACTGCTGTGAAGATAAAATGAGAATGCTAATAATGATCAATGCTGAAGAAGCTGGAATCATTCAATTCTGAGCTGGAATTGTTCAATTCCAGTACTAGTTGATTACTAGAGAATGAGCAATTCTTGGACTTGTGCAATTGGCATAGGCACTTGACTTATACCCAATTAAAATGATTATTGATTAATTTTTTTTTTCTCTAATATTTTTGCAGTAGTGTAGTATAAGTAAAAATATTACCTGCAGGCTATAAAACTGTACTTTATTTCAAGAATTACTTTTAAACTTGAGTTTTGTTTTCTTTTGTATTATGAACTACCCCAAGAATTGACCTCATTAAAAAGGTATAGTTACATTTACACTCCAATTTATTTCCCCTAATAACTCTTCCCTAACTCTCAAGCAGTTTTTTCAACTTGATTACCCAACCACTTCAGAAGCCATGTTACAAAACACCTTTTCCAGTACAAAGTACTAGTTTAAAGCTTTTCATAAGTGCCACTTATCAATTAGCCTTTAAAATGCACAGATGCCTGGGCATTTATGAATTTTGGGGATTTGCCCAGGCGTTTATCCTGGGCATTTGCCCCAACTTATAAATGTCCAGGCATTTGACATCACTAGACAGCATTTCCACACATGACACATTGCTTAGGATATTCACAAAGTTGACACAATTATCTACAGAGAAATTTCATGTATTCATAAAGTGTGCTTTTGTTTCTTTCAATGGCACTGAAAGAATTTTGAGTACAAGAGCATTGTTGTTTGATAATACTAAATCAATACGTATTGTTTCTACCTCTGTGGGTCCTACATTTGAAAATTTATTACCTGTGAGACTTAAGCTATTTGTTATTCATGTAGGTTCATAAATGTGGGGTATACATTAAAGACACGTAAGAGATTTAAGAACTGATCTTTCAGGCTACTTTCATTCGTAAGATTTGTATTCAAGTTCCCACACACAATTATGGTGGCTGTTTCAGAAAATAGAACATTAACTAGTGTGTCTAACTGATTAATAAATATTTTTGAATCTCCAGTAGGTAGTCTGTATATTACAGTGACTATGACTTTGCCTTGTACTTTGTGCAACTGCATGGCTCCTACTTAAAAATGTTTTTCCACACTCAGTGATTTGGCTTCACACGTTCCTTCATAATTGATGCCTGATTTGACAAAAATACATACACTCCCATTTTTGACATATTGTCTACAGCGCTGACTTGACAACTTAAATGGATGGATGTTAATACTACTCCCTAATGCACATGCAATCAGTATCTGCACCACTCATTGCTACTTCTAGTTTTAATGATGTATTTTTAAGACACTGAATGTTTAGTCTTAAAATCTGAAGGTAACTTTGATGAGAACTGGTTGTGGTTGTATTTTCATTGTGTAGTGTCATGTTCCAACTTGTGTCCTGGCAACGTTTCAAAAATCCTTGAGAAGCAGAGGTTGTCTGCCCCTCATGGGTTGTTCACTGGTGTGCAGTGAGTCAATTGCTGCTGCTGTTGGTTCCATTACAATTATTGTTGATGATGTTTCTGTTTGAGAAGTTTTTGAAGAGACAAATTTTGCTCAAAGTTGTTTAACTTCACTGACAGTAGATTTTCACTGTTTTCCTAATTTGTTTCCCATCTTCTAGTTTCACATTTGCTCCCAAAGGGAGAAAGTAAAAACATGAAGGTGAAAACAGAAATGTAAAAACATAATATTTTCTTTCATGCCTCCATGAATCTGTTCTTTTTAAGTAAATACTAGCAGTTTTATTTTAAATAGAAGTTTTTTGGCTGCACTATTTATTTATTTGCTCATGGTGATACAAATTGCACAATGAGCTTGTTTCAGAGATTTGACATTATCAAGTGCACATCTTAGCTGGTATGATGGTGTCCATAGAGCAACTTGGAGTATAAATGTCGGTTATCTTCTTGTTATGATATGATTACATGATTGAGACATTTACTTTTTATTTGTGTGATCTCGTAAAGCTATTTTTGTCAGCTTTTCTGACAAATTTTCTTATCGTTGAAGCTGAAATCAAGCAATCATATCATAACAAAAAGACAACCATCATTTACACTGCAAGATGCCATACAGACCACGTCATTTCATCTAAGATGTACACTTGATAATGACAAATCACCAAAAAGAGCTCATCATGTAACTTGTATCACCATGAGTAAGTGAATAAATAGTGCAACAGGAAGCTAGTACTTAAAATAAAATATGTAGTTCTTCAACCTCATGCAAGCTGTTGGCCCACTGGAACGGAAACTAGCAGTTTTATTTTTCTGTATGCATTGCCTCTCAAGCTGGACAAAGAAATCAGTAGTCTAGAACCCTCAGTTTAAGAATTTTAATGTATGATGTATTTGGTGCTTGTATAGCAACAAAGAAGTGGCAAACAGAGGATGATAATATGGTCAATCATTTTATTCTGTCAATGCTTATGATAATTATAATTTAACTACAGCATTTGGATATAGTCAATTAGATGAATGAATGAACTATAATTTTAATAATTTCTACATCTTTGAGTGCAATAATATTGCATGATGCAAAATTAAATAATTTTTTACGTGACTCAAAGCAAAATGAGTATCAACTGTTCATGAACAAGTTATATCAAGAATTTTAATAATGATTCATATGTGGAGCTGTTATGATATAAAATTTTTAACAGCCTGTTGATTGTGTTATGTATTTTTTGTTGTCGATTTAACCATGCAGCACATCAAACAGCTGAAATATTCCAGCATACATGTACATTATACAGGAACTACTGTAGTAATTGGATTCTGTAAAACTCTTTTGAACAGTGTGTGCTCTCCACACATGTCCTACAGTTGCTGTTACATGTGTGTAAAGAACACACTGTTCAAAATACTACTACAGGATCCAGTTACTACAGTGGTTCATGCATTAGGTACACATACAAATGGATTATCCTGGACATTCGATATATTGGGTCTCGAAGAAGGTACTACTGAGCTATTGAAACTAGTAGCATAAAAACGCTTTTAAATATAATGGCTGATGATGTACACTGAAGAGCCAAAGAAACTGGTACACCCGCCTAATATTGTGTAGGACCCCTGTGAGCATCCAGCCATCAACATTCCTATGTTGGTGTTCATGGGCCCAGGTGAGGCGTAAAGCTTTGTGTCATGCAGTCATCAATGGTACACGAGTGGGCCTTCAGCTCCAAAAGCCCATATCAATGATGTTTCATTGATTGGTTCGCATGCTGATACTTGTTGATGCCCCAGCATCGAAATATGCAGAAATTTGCGGAAGGGTTGTGCTTCTCTCACGTTGAACAATTCTCTTCTGTCTTCATTGGTCCCGTTCTTGCAGGATCTTTATCCGGCTGCAGCGATGTTGGAGATTTGATGTTTTACTGGTTTTGCAGTATTCACGGTACACTCATGAAATGGACATACAGGACAATCCCCAATTCATCGCTACCTCGGAAATGGTGTGTCCCATAGCTTGTGCGCTGACTGTAACACTACGTTCAAACTCACTTAAATCTTGATAACCTGCCATTGTAACAGCAGTAACCAATCTAACAACTGTCCTAGACACTTGTTGTCTTATATAGGTGTTGCCAACTGCAGTGCCGTATTCTGCCTGTTTAGGTATCTCTATATTTGAATTTGCACGGCTATACCAGTTTCTTTGGTGCTTCAATGTATATTCCCCATATTTGTTTCCTAGATCTCAATACAAGTATTGCTTTGGAGAGGTGTGGCACAATAATACATTTTTTTATTTTATTTTTTATTTTTATTTGTTTATTCATTTTTTTATTTTTTTAAATTTTTTTGAGGATACAAACATAATTTGACAGCTTAGGGGCCAAGGATCAAGCAGAATCTCACATGACAGGACAAAAAGAGAATTACTTGGAATACTTCCATACAGAAATTTTTTTAAATCTCTTGGCGTAATGACAGTGCCAAGCATGTACATATATAATTGTTTAATATATGCCAGAGAAAATCTGAAAAAATTGAACATGAGATGTGATGTGCATGCACACAGTACAAGAAACAGTCACTTGCTGGACTTGCCTTGCACAAGACTTGCTGTAGTCCATGATAACTATAAGTACTTAAGCATAAAATTTTTCAATAAGTTACCATGCTCAGCTTGTACAGTACCACTAAATAAATATAGGAATACATTGCAAACCTGGCTAAAAAACAACGAATTCTATACAACTGAAGAATTCTTAGAAACTAATCATCAAAATATATGTTTTACCTAAGTTATGAAGAAAATGTTTTGATATTATATAAGCTAGTTATTTACTGTGATTGTTTTCTTATGTGTGTATTTAATTATTGTATAAAACATTGTTTTACATAATGCTGAAGAAAAAGTCTTTAGTTCCTTTTCTCCCCTTTCTGTAACTATTTGAATATCGTACTGAAACTAAAACCCTCTGTAAACTTTGACGAAGGCAATTGTATGAAAAATACTGAAAGGCTAATAAAAATATTCTATTCTATTCTATTCTATTCTTCTGTGGTGTTTCAGTGTCCATTGTATGTGCTTAGTTAGAAAGGAATGGAGAAAGCCTAAGAAAGGCTGAACATTGGAGTCAGTCTAGGGGGCTTGCTCAAGTAATGTAGTGAAGCAAGTCAATAGCATCCTGGCTTTAAAAGTCTGTCTGGTATAATATATAACCTGCCCACAGCTCATTGTCTAGTAGTTAATGTTGCTTTCTCTAGATCACGGGTTTGATTCACAACCAGAGATTTTTTTCGTTTATGGTCTGGATCTTTGTGTTGTCATAATCCTTTCATCTCTTCTTCATAGACATGCAAGTTGCTGAAGTGGCATCAGATAGAAAGACTTGCGCCAGACAGCCAAACAATCTCACATGTGATCTCCCATCCAAAAATGCCAGACTATCATTTCGTTTATTTTTCTTTTTGAATTAATATAAACATTTTTGTTTCAGAAAAGATTTTAATTTTGTGTTAAAATCAATCCCCTTACATGTTTTTAAATAGTTTGGTAGTTTGTCAAACCAAATTAAATTACTGATGTATGTGCTTCAATCAGTCCTTTTTAATTTTGTTGTTTTCCAAAAGTAGCTACATTTTGTTCTGGTTTTGTGCCCATGTACATCACTGCACTTGATAACTTCAGTTGGTTGACCCATAAAAATGTGAGTAATTTAAATGCATTTAAGGAGCATTTTATTAAGCACATTCAAGTCTAAAACCACATAACATCCTGTGAAAATGAAGTGCAGATGACCCCAATAGGCAAGTCATGTAATCCATATGTGAGAGATCCAGCTTCCTAAGCAATCTTTCATTGCCCACATTACAACAAAGACTCCTGAGAAGACTGGGAAACAGATGGGAAGGCAACATAAAGAAGATTTGGAAGCTTTGAATGAATGTAATCAGCTGGGAGGAAACAGCAAAGAAGAGAATGCAATGGGGACCGACTGTTGCTGCAGTGCATGGCATGTAAGACCAGTGACTGCTGGATAATAAAGTACTGGTAAGTATTTGTGCTGTATAAACACTTCTCAACAGGACTCTCTATGGCCTTTGCTGTGTACAGGGCTATTACAAATGATTGAAGCGATTTCGTAAATTCACTGTAGCTCCATTCATTGACATATGGTCACGACACACTACAGATAGTAGAAAAACTCATAAAGTTTTGTTCAGCTGAAGCCGCACTTCAGGTTTCTGCCGCCAAAGTGCTCGAGAGCGTAGTGAGACAAAATGGCGACGGGAGCCGAGAAAGCGTATGTCGTGCTTGAAATGCACTCACATCAGTCAGTCATAACAGTGCAACGACACTTCAGGACGGAGTTCAACCAAGATCCACCAACTGCTAACTCCATTCGGCGATGGTATGCGCAGTTTAAAGCTTCTGGATGCCACTGTAAGGGGAAATTAATGGGTCAGCCTGCAGTGAGCGAAGAAAGGTTGAACGCGTGCGGGCAAGTTTCACGCATAGCCCGCAGAAGTCGACGAATAAAGCAGGCAGGGAGCTAAACGACCACAGCCAACGGTTTGGAAAATTTTACGGAAAAGGCTAAAGCAGAAGCCTTACCATTTACAATTGCTACAAGCCCTGACACCCAATGACAAAGTCAAACACTTTGAATTTTCAGTGCGGTTGCAACAGCTCATGGAAGAGGATGCGTTCAGTGCGAAACTTGTTTTCAGTGATGAAGCAACATTTTTTCTTAATGGTGAAGTGAACAGACACAATGTGCGAATCCGGGCGGTAGAGAATCCTCATGCATTCGTGCAGTAAATTCGCAATTCACCAAAAGTTAACGTGTTTTGTGCAATCTCACGGTTTAAAGTTTACAGCCCCTTTCTCTTCTGCGAAAAAAAACGTTACAGGACACGTGTATCTGGACATGCTGGAAAATTGGCTCATGCCACAACTGGAGACCGACAGCGCCGACTTCATCTTTCAACAGGATGGTGCTCCACCGCACTTCCATCATGATGTTGGGCATTTCTTAAACAGGAGACTGGAGAACCAATGGATCGGTCGTGGTGGAGATCATGATCAGCAATTCATGTCATGGCCTCCACGCTCTCCCGACTTAACCCCATGCGATTTCTTTCTGTGGGGTTATGTGAAAGATTCAGTGTTTAAACCTCCTCTACCAAGAAACGTGCCAGAACTGCGAGCTTGCATCAACGATGCTTTCGAACTCATTGATGGGGACATGCTGCGCCGAGTGTGGGAGGAACTTGATTATCGGCTTGATGTCTGCCAAATCACTAAAGGGGCACATATCGAACATTTGTGAATGCCTAAAAAAACTTTTTGAGTTTTTGTATGTGAAAATATCTCAAATAATAAAGTTATTGTAGAGCTGTGAAATCGCTTCAATCATTTGTAATAACCCTGTATGTCTTACTGCTCATTTCAGTAACAGCAACTTTCTTTTGAACTGAACATAGGCTGCACAGTCCCATAATTCAACCCCATAGTTAAGAAAGGGGTAAATCATTCCATGGTAAATTGTTTTTAGTTTGATGAGGAACTATCTTTGAGAGCTGACTAAGGAGATATAAGCAAGTACTGACTTCTCCACATACAAAGTTAGTGTGATTTGTCCATTGTAGATTTTCATTAAAAAACCCACCCAGAAATTTACAGCTGTCAGTTTCTATTGCTGAGAGGTTAAATGCTTTATTTATATTTGTGTGGTCAGAACTGCCTATTTTAAATAACAGGAACTGAGAGTTGGTGACTTTCACCTTGAGGCCCTGGTCATAGAAGTATTTGGTCTATTCTGTTACCCCACTAGCAGCAAAAGATTCTAGCTCCTTATCTTTTCTCCATAGAATAAGATGTCATCTGCTTAGCTTATAATATGGGAATTGATTGGGTGAGTAATGTCAATAATATATATGAGGTAAAGAAAGGGACCAATGATAGAGCCCTGGCATACTCCTTGAATTGTTTTTTGACTGGTGGATTGAAAGTTTGTAATTTTTTTATCTATCTTGTATGTCAGTGTAGTGTGTGGCTTAGGATTCAAGAGGTATGTTGCTATAAGATGCATGAATGGATTCCCTATATGGTATCTGTAGAAGTGACTTATAGTTTACTGTGTCAAATGCTTTTGTCAGACCTAAAAATATACCTGCAGTCTGCATCCTTTGGTCCAAAGGACAGTGTAATTGCTGTGGTTATGCTTAGACATTTTTTAAAGCCATGCAGAAAATCTAAATGCAGTTTATGTTTCACGAAAAATGCACTAAAGTGGGATAGGATAATATTTTCAAATACCTTAGTCTAAAGTTAGAGATATCTCCCTTACTTACTTTTTTGTACACTGGTTTTACCACACTCATTTTAAGAACACCTGGACACATACTTTCTCTAATGCTGCAGTTAATCTGGTAAGTAACAGGTTCTGGAATTTCTTTTAAGTACATCTCAGCAATTGCATTGGATATGCCATTCCACCAAGATGAAATTTTTGTCTTTAGCATGAGTGTTACCTCGGATACTTTCTGTTCATTTACATACATAAAATCAAACTTGACACATTGAGTGAGATGATATGTGGTCTCAACATCTTCATCTGTATTGTTGGTTGGTTGGTCAATAGTAGTGAAACAGTTATTAAAGACATTACATATAGTATTTGGTTTTTTCACATTACCATCATGTCCTATACTGAGTGGTTCCATGTTCATCTTGGTACCTTTACAGTATTTATCAATTAAATACCAGGATGTTTGACCTATTTTGTCAGATCCTCTTTTTGTTTTACTGTTAATCTGCTTTCTAAGGTTAGCAAGTTGTTTTAAAAGTATTCTGTGCCTGATAGCACTTTTCAATAAAAGCCTGTAGAGAAGTAGCTTTATAAGGCAGGTTTGGATCGTGTGTACTCTGCCTGAGCTTTATCAGACTTGGTAGGGTTTCAGTCTCGGATTATCTCCATTTTTGCAATGTTTAGCTGCCATCTCTGTTTCTCTGTCAGGGCAGCAATAGTCATAATGTCTCGACAGGGTTGAATACAGATCATTCCATTTGTCATCAGACCCTTTCACCTGGTACACCGAATCCCATTTCTTCTCTTCTAGATTGTATTTAAAGGCATTAATACACATATCAAAAAAAGTTTTGCATCACCCCGGTTCCCAGAACTCCTGAAGATAGACGTTGACTGTGGATATTGTATCACAGACACAGTCCCTTTGGCAGTTCAGAGATGTCACTAAATCACCCAAAGATGTAAACAACCATGCATGAGCAGTGCCTATTAGTTGGAGGGGGTCCGACAGCTGATCAGTTCCAGTCATTCCACCAGGAAGGAGGTACACAGATCATTTTGTCTGTAGTTCAACCATGCCTAGATGGTCAATACCACAGTTTGATCACGTCCGAATTGTTACTTTGTGCCAGGAAGGGCTCTCAACAAGGGAAGTGTCCAGGTGTCTCGGAGTGAACCAAAGCGATGTTGTTCAGACATGGAGGAGATGCAGAGAGACAGGAACTGTCGATGACATGCGTCGCTCAGGCTGGCCCAAGGGCTACTACTGCGGTGGATGACCGCTACCTATGGATTATGGCTCGGAGGAATCCTGACAGCAACGCCACCATGTTGAACAATGCTTTTCTGGCAGCCACAGGACATCTTGTTATGACTCAAACTGTGTGCAATAGGCTGCATGACGTGCAACTTCACTCCCGATGTCCATGGCAAGGTCCATCTTTGCAACCATGCAGCACAGCGCAGACGGGCCCAACGACATGCTGAATGGACCGCTCAGGATTGGCATCATTTTCTCTTCATCAATGAGTGTCGCATATGCCTTCAAGCAGACAATTGTTGGATACGTGTGTGGAGGCAACCCAGTCAGGCTGAACGCCTTAGACACACTGTCCAGTGAGTGCAACAGGGTGGAGGTTCCCTGCTGTTTTGGGGTGGCATTGTGTGGGGCCAACGTACACCACTGGCGGTCATGGAAGGCACCGTAATGGCTGAACGATACATGAATGCCGTCCTCCAACTTATAGTGCAACCATATCGGCAGCATATTGCTGTGGCATTTGTCTTCATGGACGACAATTCGCACCCCCATCATGCACATCTTGTGAATGACTTCCTTCAGGATAATGACATCGTTTGACTAGAGTGGTCAGCATGTTCTCCAGACATGAACCCTATCGAACATGCCTGGGATAGATTGAAAAGGGCTGTTTATAGACGATGTGACTCACCAACCTCTCTCAGGGATCTACGTCGAATCGCCGTTGAGGAGTGGGACAATCTGGACCAACAGTGCCTTGATGAAGTTGTGGATAGTATGCCATGACAAATACAGGCAAGCATCAAAGCAAGAGGACGTGCTACTTGGTATTAGAGGTACTGGTGTGTACAGAAATCTGGACCACCACCTCTGAAGGTCTCGCTGTATGGTGGTACAGCGTGCAGTGTGTGGTTTTCATGAGTAATAAAAAGATCAGAAATGATGTTTATGTCGATCTCTACTCCAATTTTCTGTACAGGTTCCAGAACTCTCAGATCCGAGGTGATGCAAAACTTTTTTTGATGTATGTATTTGGCTATTCAGAGTTCATTTCTGCGTGTCCATCCATATGCCTTGTAGACAACTGGATATACAGACACAGCTACAAAAAATATTTTCTGTTATGAAGTTGGCGTTTTTTCTCCATAGTTGAGTGGTCAGCACAGCTGACTGCCATGTGGGGAACTGGGGTTTGCTTCCTGGTACTGTCAGGGTTTTTCTTCAGTTAGAGGACAGGTACAAGGTGCACTCAGCCTTATGAGGCCAACTGAGGAGCTACTTGACCGATTAGTAGCAGTTCAAAGGTCAAGAAGCCTGACAACAGCTGGTACCGCAGTGTGCTGACCACACATCTTTCCATGCCATATCTGGTGGTGCCGTTGGCGGAGATGATGTGGTCAGTTGTCCCTAATTGGCCTGTCTAGGGCAAGAATGTGGAACTTTACTTTTTTTTTACATATTATGGAGTTTGAAGTCAGTGATGTGACAGTGCCTTCCACATCTACACTGTGTGACAAATCTGTCTGGGCACCATTGCTTTTTATTCTAAAGAGACTATTAGGAAGTAAGAGTTTCATATATTGTTATTACAATGCTCAGTCCTCAGGGAAAGCTATTCACAATGTTTTCATACTCTAAAGATAGAAGTTGTTTCAAATCTTTCTGAAACTATTTGTGTAAATTAATTTGGCAAATAAATGTTGCTGTAGTTTCAATATTATGAGAAAAAACCACACTGGTGTGTGGTTTCAGTTGCCTGAGGCTGCAGTTGTTTGTGTGAGGTGTGTTTGCATGAGTGTGTGTGTGTTTCTGTCATGTATTTTTGACGAAGGCCTTACTGGCCAAAAGCTTTATTTGTGACAGTCTTTTTGTTGTGCCTATCTGCGACTCAGCATCTCCACTATATGGTGAGTAGCAGCTTTCCTTTGTTACATTACATCCTGGATTTTCCATTGTTTGATTGTTGCTGTAGTTTGTGGCAAAGGTATATTATGGTGTTCAGGTGAGGTGCTTTGTATAGACAGCTGCAGCAATTCCAACTAACTTTTCTAACTGTTCTGTAATCTTATTCACGTTATGATACAGAGAAGATCTGAAGCATGCTATTGTCTAGGATTATTTTTGCCACTGGTCAAGACAGACCATGTCCAGAGAAACAGCCAAGCATTTACCAGCACATTCAGTATTTGGTAATGTTTTATTCTTAACTTTGTGACTGGAAGTCCATCTTGCTTCCATAGCTGTCAGCTAACCTAAAGGAGGAATATCACATGCACCATCTGTGTGCTAATTGTGTAAATTATGTTCTGTGCATTTTTAGATGTTAACTGTTTGTATATAGTGTCCTCTAAGGTGTAGACTGGGAACCAGCTCAACATTTGCCTAAAGAAATTCCTGGCATGGTGCTGACTGAAATAGTGACTAACAGAATCAGAAGAAGTGTTTGTTTTAGTCTATAGTCACATTTTTTTGTTTTTGCATACTGGCTACTGGTTTCAGTACATGGTACAAACCTCGGGCCATCCCCTGGTATGCAGTTGTCATGTTCACTTTACACATAGGTGGATTAAAAGTTTTTGACACACCTACTATGGAAGTGATCGTGATGACTGCATGCCAGGGGATGGCCTAAGGATGGTACTATGTGCTGAAACCGGTAGCCAGTAGGCAAAAGTAAGAAATTGTGACTATGGACTAAAAATGGACTAAAACAGTTCTTTTTCTATTTGTCAAAACAAATGCGGGGAATTACAATGTGGCCACGCTCATGATTGCTAGTGCATCAGACTAATGGCTGTTAATCCAACATGAATGTGATCTGGGTATGGCTCATCTCCCTGTCTTGCTAGCTAGTGTGATTTATATTTAACTATACAAGAAGGGTCATGCTGTATCTCATCTATGAAACGTATCTCTGCTCTAGAGGCCAGTTAGTTTTTATTTGTATCACTTCCATTGACAATATGTTTTTGTGCAGACCATTTCATCAGTGACTTTTGTGCCTAAGCCACAACTGAAGTCTTTTGCAGTAACTGACAAAGGCTAGGACTGTTAATTCATAGTTTGGAGCTCAGGATTCTCTAACACTCAGTTTATTAGGCCTCCAAGAGTAATTATTCAGTTTGGAGATTCTGTGACATTTCTCTATCACAACAAAATCATTGATAGTGGACTTGACCCTATGTGGCTCTTTGAAGTCTCTGATATGGAATGCATGAATTGTGGGCCTTTTTGGTCATACCACGATTGGAATCAATTCTCCATTTTATTTTTATTTTGTTGAATCACTATGTTCACAAACAGAACCCCACTGTGTGTAATACTAGCTGACAAAATGAGACGTACTATCAACTACTGGGCCTGTATTTGACACAGGAAGGAGTGATGTATACAGCTACAAAAGTTTTTGGCCATTTATCCAATGAGCTGTAAGTTGTAAAAGATAACAAACTTACTTTTAAAAATAAGTCACGTGTGCTTAACAAACTGGTCCAGACCACAGAAGAATTACACTCCTGGAAATGGAAAAAAGAACACATTGACACCGGTGTGTCAGACCCACCATACTTGCTCCGGACACTGCGAGAGGGCTGTACAAGCAATGATCACACGCACGGCACAGCGGACACACCAGGAACCGCGGTGTTGGCCGTCGAATGGTGCTAGCTGCGCAGCATTTGTGCACCGCTGCCGTCAGTGTCAGCCAGTTTGCCGTGGCATACCGAGCTCCATCGCAGTCTTTAATACTGGTAGCATGTCGCGACAGCGTGGACGTGAACCGTATGTGCAGTTGACGGACTTTGAGCGAGGGCGTATAGTGGGCATGCGGGAGGCCGGGTGGACGTACCGCCGAATTGCTCAACACGTGGGGCGTGAGGTCTCCACAGTACATCGATGTTGTCGCCAGTGGTCGGCGGAAGGTGCACGTGCCCGTCGACCTGGGACCGGACCGCAACGACGCACGGATGCACGCAAAGACCGTAGGATCCTACGCAGTGCCGTAGGGGACCGCACCGCCACTTCCCAGCAAATTAGGGACACTGTTGCTCCTGGGGTATCGGCGAGGACCATTCGCAACCGTCTCCATGAAGCTGGGCTACGGTCCCGCACACCGTTAGGCCATCTTCCGCTCACGCCCCAACATCGTGCAGCCCGCCTCCAGTGGTGTCGCAACAGGCGTGAATGGAGGGACGAATGGAGACGTGTCGTCTTCAGCAATGAGAGTCGCTTCTGCCTTGGTGCCAATGATGGTCGTATGCGTGTTTGGCGCCGTGCAGGTGAGCGCCACAATCAGGACTGCATACGACCGAGGCACACAGGGCCAACACCCGGCATCATGGTGTGGGGAGCGATCTCCTACACTGGCCGTACACCACTGGTGATCATCGAGGGGACACTGAATAGTGCACGGTACATCCAAACCGTCATCGAACCCATCGTTCTACCATTCCTAGACCGGCAAGGGAACTTGCTGTTCCAACAGGACAATGCACGTCCGCATGTATCCCGTGCCACCCAACGAGCTCTAGAAGGTGTAAGTCAACTACCCTGGCCAGCAAGATCTCCGGATCTGTCCCCCATTGAGCATGTTTGGGACTGGATGAAGCGTCGTCTCACGCGGTCTGCACGTCCAGCACGAACGCTGGTCCAACTGAGGCGCCAGGTGGAAATGGCATGGCAAGCCGTTCCATAGGACTACATCCAGCATCTCTACGATCGTCTCCATGGGAGAATAGCAGCCTACATTGCTGCGAAAGGTGGATATACACTGTACTAGTGCCGACATTGTGCATGCTCTGTTGCCTGTGTCTATGTGCCTGTGGTTCTGTCAGTGTGATCATGTGATGTATCTGACCCCAGGAATGTGTCAATAAAGTTTCCCCTTCCTGGGACAATGAATTCACGGTGTTCTTATTTCAATTTCCAGGAGTGTACTTACAGGAGATGTCATTCATCAGTTTAGTTGGTTACATATTACTTACATCAAAACCATGATAAACAGTATGACATGGATTGTGTCAATTGAACAGTAGCTGCAGTCACTTCCTAAAAAGTGAACATTGATTTGGCTATATGCTGGTCATATACACGCTCTTTTATTTTTGTTTTCCTACTCATGGTTTCCTTTGTCATACAAAAATAATGATACTTTAATCTCCATTTGAAAACAACTGCTGTCTGTCAGATATTTTATTTGTGTGGGTGAATGTTGCAGAGTTTCATATCTGTGTGCTTCATCCCTGTCTGTGCCAGAGCTATCAGTACATAGTAGAACAGACACTATTTTTTTCTAGTATTGTGCTGTGGATATCACGGTATTGCTGGATTGTTGACAACAATTTTCATCAGAAAAGAATTATTTTGTGAGACTAGTTAATATATCCACAGTTGATCAGACAGATGCCTACAATATGCATGCTGAAAACATGCAGTGATGAAATTATGTGAAATGATGTATTTTTCTATCCCCACTTAGCAATTATCTTTATGCCAAAATTAAATGAACTTAAGCATTTAGTGGGTTTTATAAATTACCTTTTGTCATTGTCAATATGCAATGAAATAACTGTTCTGTGGCCTCACCTTTTGCCCCACCCCAAAATCCAATCATGTAGGATTTGTTGAAGACCTTCTCTCCCCCCGGTCCCTACAGTGGAAACACCTTTTCACTACCAACCCTACCAATGAGACTCAACCAAAGGCTTGACTCAGCTCACTCCTCCATCCAACCTTGATAGACGCCCACTGCCCCCCAAAGCCCCCTCCGTTAACTTTCCAGAATTTCTTAAACTCTAACCTTGCATTATCATCATTCCCCAGATTCCTCAACATGTAAACTAACCTAAAAGCTGATCCTGACCTTAAAATCCTACCTACTGACAAAAGCTCTGCCATTGTTGTTTTGAACCACAAGGATTACCTTGCAGAAGGACTCTGCCAGTTGTCAGGTTCATTCACCTACAAACCCTGCCACAGTGACCCCATTCCAGAAATCCAGCAGGATCTCCAGTCTCTCCTCAAATCTTTAGGTCCATCCCAAAACCTCTCCCTGGAGTCCATATATCTGCTCAGCTGCATCACTCCCCACACTCCTACCTTCCACATGCTTTGTAAAGTCCATAAACCCAGCCACCCAGGATACCCCATTGTGGTCGTTTACTGTGCCTCCACTGAGAGAATCTCTGCTCTCATAGACCAACACCTGCAGCGTATTACCTGCAACCTACCCTCCTATATAAAAGATGCCAGCCGTTTCCTCCACCCACTCTCCCCAGTTCCTATTCCTTTACCACATGGTGCCCTGCTCATCACTATTGATTCCACCTCCCTTTACACTAACATCCCTAATGCCCATGGCCTATTGAACACTACATTTCCCTATGCTAAGTGGGCTCCTAACCAGCCATCTCCTTCCTAGTTGCCTTGACCAACTGTATCCTCATCCACAATTACTTCTCCTTTGAAGGCATTACTTACAAACAAATCTGGGGTATGCCTATGGGCACCCACATGGCACCATCCTCTGCAAACCTATTCACAGGGTATCTAGAGGAATCCTTCCTAAACACCCAAAATCCCAAACACCTCACCTGATTGTGATTCGTTGATGACATTTTCGTGATCTGGATCAAGGATGAGAACAACTTACCTCCAGTCCTTCAGTATCTCAGCAGCTTTTCCCCCATTTGCTTCACCTGGTCCTACCTAACCCATCAAGCCACCTTCCCTGATGTTGACTTCCACCTCAAAGATGGCTAGATCAGTATCTCAGTCCATATCAATCCTACTAACCACCAGCAATACCTCCACTTTGACAGCTGTCACCCATTCCATACCAGTAAGTTCCTTCCATACAGCCTAACCACAAATGGAATTTGCAGTGATGAGCGGTCCCTCTCAAACTGCACTGAGGGTGCCACTGAGGCCTTTACAGATTGTAATTACCCTCCCAACCTTGTACAAAAACTGTTCTCCCATGCTTTATTTTTCCAGTCACCCAACACCTCCCAAAGCCCCACTGTCCTACCACAGAGGAGCATTCCCCTCATGGCTCATTACCACCCAAGACTGAAGGAATTGAATTACATTCCCCACCAGGATTTTGACTACTTCTCATCGTGCCCTAAAATGAGAAATGTCCTACCCCCTATCCTTCCCACTCCTCCTACAGTGATATTCCACCACCCACTGAATCTACACAATATCCCCGTCCATCGCCATACAACTCCTGCTCCCAACCCCTTGCTTCATGGCACATATCCCTGTAATAGACCTAGATGCAAGACCTGTTCCATATATCCTCCCACCACCACCTACTCCAGTCTTGTCACAAACATCACCTATCCCATAAAAGGCTGGGCTACCTGTGAAACCAGGCATGTGATCTACAAGCTATGCTGCAATCACTGTGCTACATTCTATGTGGGCATGACAATGAATTTAGCTGTCTGTCTACATGAATCGCCACCAACAAACTGTGGCCAAGAAACAACTGGAACACCGTGTTGCTGAGCTCACCACCCAACACGGCGTCCTTCATTTCAGTGACTGATTCACAACCTGTGCTATCTGTATACTCACAACCAACATCACCTTTTCTGAACTGTGCAGGTGGGAACTCTCCCTGCAATATATCCTATGTTCTCATAACCCTCCTGGCAACAATCTTTGTTAGTCATTGTCCTTACCGATTCCAGCACTACACAGCCCTCTATTCCACCAACACAATCAGTCTTTTTACTCCTTTCCTGCTAACCCCACATTCTCTCCCCTGCCTCTGTCTAACCTCCCAACTGCACATAGCTGCACCATTCTCCAGCTTGCCCTTGCATGCTCCCAGCAGCACTTTACCATCTCCCATCCCTATCCTGCTATCTCTCTCCCTCCCCACCCCAGCTTCCTCTTTACCCCACCCCACTGCCTCTCCCATAATGCACTGCAGCTTGCATTCTGACTCCAGCTGCCAGAGACTGTGATTGTGTGTGTCTACAAATGCTAGAAACATAGGTTTGCCTTTCCTTAATATTTCTTCTAAGATAAGTCGTAAGGTCAGTATTGACTCACGTGTTAGCGGTCATCCACTGCAGTAGTAGCCCTTGGGCAGCCTGAGCGACGCATGTCATCGACAGTTCCTGTCTCTCTGCATCTCCTCCATGTCTGAACAACATCGCTTTGGTTCACTCCGAGACACCTGGACACTTCCCTTGTTGAGAGCCCTTCCTGGCACAAAGTAACAATGCGGACGTGATCAAACTGTGGTATTGACCATCTAGGCATGGTTGAACTACAGACAAAATGATCTGTGTACCTCCTTCCTAGTGGAATGACTGGAACTGATCAGCTGTCGGACCCCCTCCAACTAATAGGCACTGCTCATGCATGGTTGTTTACATCTTTGGGTGATTTAGTGACATCTCTGAACTGCCAAAGGGACTGTGTCTGTGATACAATATCCACAGTCAACGTCTATCTTCAGGAGTTCTGGGAACCGGGGTGATGCAAAACTTTTTTTGATATGTGTATTAATGCCTTTAAATACAATCTAGAAGAGAAGAAATGGGATTCGGTGTACCAGGTGAAAGGGTCTGATGACAAATGGAATGATCTGTATTCAACCCTGTCGAGACATTATGACTATTGCTGCCCTGACAGAGAAACAGAGATGGCAGCTAAACATTGCAAAAATGGAGATAATCCGAGACTGAAACCCTACCAAGTCTGATAAAGCTCAGGCAGAGTACACACGATCCAAACCTGCCTTATAAAGCTACTTCTCTACAGGCTTTTATTGAAAAGTGCTATCAGGCACAGAATACTTTTAAAACAACTTGCTAACCTTAGAAAGCAGATTAACAGTAAAACAAAAAGAGGATCTGACAAAATAGGTCAAACATCCTGGTATTTAATTGATAAATACTGTAAAGGTACCAAGATGAACATGGAACCACTCAGTATAGGACATGATGGTAATGTGAAAAAACCAAATACTATATGTAATGTCTTTAATAACTGTTTCACTACTATTGACCAACCAACCAACAATACAGATGAAGATGTTGAGACCACATATCATCTCACTCAATGTGTCAAGTTTGATTTTATGTATGTAAATGAACAGAAAGTATCCGAGGTAACACTCATGCTAAAGACAAAAATTTCATCTTGGTGGAATGGCATATCCAATGCAATTGCTGAGATGTACTTAAAAGAAATTCCAGAACCTGTTACTTACCAGATTAACTGCAGCATTAGAGAAAGTATGTGTCCAGGTGTTCTTAAAATGAGTGTGGTAAAACCAGTGTACAAAAAAGTAAGCAAGGAAGATATCTCTAACTTTAGACTAAGGTATTTGAAAATATTATCCTATCCCACTTTAGTGCATTTTTCGTGAAACATAAACTGCATTTAGATTTTCTGCATGGCTTTAAAAAATGTCTAAGCATAACCACAGCAATTACACTGTCCTTTGGACCAAAGGATGCAGACTGCAGGTATATTTTTAGGTCTGACAAAAGCATTTGACACAGTAAACTATAAGTCACTTCTACAGATACCATATAGGGAATCCATTCATGCATCTTATAGCAACATACCTCTTGAATCCTAAGCCACACACTACACTGACATACAAAATAGATAAAAAAATTACAAACTTTCAATCCACCAGTCAAAAAACAATACAAGGAGTATGCCAGGGCTCTATCATTGGTCCCTTTCTTTACCTCATATATATTATTGACATTGCTCAACCAATCAATTCCCATATTATAAGCTAAGCAGATGACATCTTATTCTATGGAGAAAAGATAAGGAGCTAGAATCTTTTGCTGCTAGTGGGGTAACAGAATAGACCAAATACTTCTATGACCAGGGCCTCAAGGTGAAAGTCACCAACTCTCAGTTCCTGTTATTTAAAATAGGCAGTTCTGACCACACAAATATAAATAAAGCATTTAACCTCTCAGCAATAGAAACTGACAGCTGTAAATTTCTGGGTGGGTTTTTTAATGAAAATCTACAATGGACAAATCACACTAACTTTGTATGTGGAGAAGTCAGTACTTGCTTATATCTCCTTAGTCAGCTCTCAAAGATAGTTCCTCATCAAACTAAAAACAATTTACCATGGAATGATTTACCCCTTTTTTTAACTATGGGGTTGAATTATGGACTGTGCAGCCAATGTTCAGTTCAAAAGAAAGTTGCTGTTACTGAAACGAGCAGTAAGACATACAGGGTTATTACAAATGATTGAAGCGATTTCACAGCTCTACAATAACTTTATTATTTGAGATATTTTCACATACAAAAACTCAAAAAGTTTTTTTAGGCATTCACAAATGTTCGATATGTGCCCCTTTAGTGATTTGGCAGACATCAAGCCGATAATCAAGTTCCTCCCACACTCGGCACAGCATGTCCCCATCAATGAGTTCGAAAGCATCGTTGATGCAAGCTCGCAGTTCTGGCACGTTTCTTGGTAGAGGAGCTTTAAAAACTGAATCTTTCACATAACCCCACAGAAAGAAATCGCATGGGGTTAAGTCGGGAGAGCGTGGAGGCCATGACATGAATTGCTGATCATGATCTCCACCACGACCGATCCATTGGTTCTCCAGTCTCCTGTTTAAGAAATGCCCAACATCATGATGGAAGTGCGGTGGAGCAGTGGAGCACCATCCTGTTGAAAGATGAAGTCGGCGCTGTCGGTCTCTAGTTGTGGCATGAGCCAATTTTCCAGCATGTCCAGATACACGTGTCCTGTAACGTTTTTTTTCGCAGAAGAGAAAGGGGCCGTAAACTTTAAAACGTGAGATTGCACAAAACACGTTAACTTTTGGTGAATTGCGAATTTACTGCACGAATGCATGAGGATTCTCTACCGCCCGGATTCGCACATTGTGTCTGTTCACTTCACCATTAAGAAAAAATGTTGCTTCATCACTGAAAACAAGTTTCGCACTGAACGCATCCTCTTCCATGAGCTGTTGCAACCGCACCGAAAATTCAAAGCGTTTGACTTTGTCATTGGGTGTCAGGGCTTGTAGCAATTGTAAACGGTAAGGCTTCTGCTTTAGCCTTTTCCGTGAGATTTTCCAAACCGTCGGCTGTGGTCGTTTAGCTCCCTGCTTGCTTTATTCATCGACTTCCGCGGGCTATGCGTGAAACTTGCCCGCACGCGTTCAACCTTTCTTCGCTCACTGCAGGCTGACCCATTAATTTCCCCTTACAGAGGCATCCAGAAGCTTTAAACTGCGCATACCATCGCCGAATGGAGTTAGCAGTTGGTGGATCTTGGTTGAACTCCGTCCCGAAGTGTCGTTGCACTGTTATGACTGACTGATGTGAGTGCATTTCAAGCACGACATACGCTTTCTCGGCTCCTGTCGCCATTTTGTCTCACTGCGCTCTCTAGCACTTTGGCGGCAGAAACCTGAAGTGCGGCTTCAGCCGAACAAAACTTTATGAGTTTTTCTACTATCTGTAGTGTGACGTGACCATATGTCAATGTATGGAGCTACAGTGAATTTATGAAATTGCTTCAATCATTTGTAATAGCCCTGTACATAGCAAAGGCCACAGAGAGTCCTGTTGAGAAGTGTTTATACAGCACAAATACTTACCAGTACTTTATTATCCAGCAGTCACTGGTCTTACATGCCATGCACTGCAGCAACAGTCGGTCCCCATTGCATTCTCTTCTTTGCTGTTTCCTCCCAGCTGATTACATTCATTCAAAGCTTCCAAATCTTCTTTATGTTGTCTTCCCATCTGTTTCTCAGTCTTCTCAGGAGTCTTTGTTGTAATGTGGGCAATGAAAGATTGCTTAGGAAGCTGGATCTCTCACATATGGATTACATGACTTGCCTATTGGGGTCATCTGCACTTCATTTTCACAGGATGTTATGTGGTTTTAGACTTGAATGTGCTTAATTAAATGCTCCTTAAATGCATTTAAATTACTCACATTTTTATGGGTCAACCAACTGAAGTTATCAAGTGCAGTGATGTACATGGGCACAAAACCAGAACAAAATGTAGCTACTTTTGGAAAACAACAAAATTAAAAAGGACTGATTGAAGCACATACATCAGTAATTTAATTTGGTTTGACAAACTACCAAACTATTTAAAAACATGTAAGGGGATTGATTTTAACACAAAATTAAAATCTTTTCTGAAACAAAAATGTTTATATTAATTCAAAAAGAAGAATAAACGAAATGATAGTCTGGCATTTTTGGATGGGAGATCACATGTGAGATTGTTTGGCTGTCTGGCGCAAGTTTTTCTATTTGATGTCACTTCAGCAACTTGCATGTCTATGAAGAAGAGATGAAAGGATTATGACAAGACAAAGATGCAGACCATAAACGAAAAAAATCTCTGGTTGTGAATCAAACCCGTGATCTAGAGAAAGCAACATTAACTACTAGACAATGAGCTGTGGGCAGGTTATATATTATACCAGACAGACTTTTAAAGCCAGGATGCTATTGACTTGCTTCACTACATTACTTGAGCAAGCCCCCTAGACTGACTCCAATGTTCAGCCTTTCTTAGGCTTTCTCCATTCCTTTCTAACTAAGCACATACAATGGACACTGAAACACCACAGAAGAATAGAATAGAATAGAATAGAATATTTTTATTAGCCTTTCAGTATTTTTCATACAATTGCCTTCGTCAAAGTTTACAGAGGGTTTTAGTTTCAGTACGATATTCAAATAGTTACAGAAAGGGGAGAAAAGGAACTAAAGACTTTTTCTTCAGCATTATGTAAAACAATGTTTTATACAATAATTAAATACACACATAAGAAAACAATCACAGTAAATAACTAGCTTATATAATATCAAAACATTTTCTTCATAACTTAGGTAAAACATATATTTTGATGATTAGTTTCTAAGAATTCTTCAGTTGTATAGAATTCGTTGTTTTGTAGCCGGGTTTGCAATGTATTCTTATATTTATTTAGTGGTACTGTACAAGCTGAGCATGGTAACTTATTGAAAAATTTTATGCTTAAGTACTTATAGTTATCATGGACTACAGCAAGTCTTGTGCAAGGCAAGTCCAGCAGGTGACTGTTTCTTGTACTGTGTGCATGCACATCACATCTCATGTTCAATTTTTTCAGATTTTCTCTGGCATATATTAAACAGTTATATATGTACATGCTTGGCACTGTCATTACGCCAAGAGATTTAAAATAATTTCTGTATGGAAGTATTCCAAGTAATTCTCTTTTTGTCCTGTCATGTGAGATTCTGCTTGATCCTTGGCCCCTAAGCTGTCAAATTATGTTTGTATCCTCAAAAAAATTTAAAAAAATAAAAAAATGAATAAACAAATAAAAATAAAAAATAAAATAAAAAAATGTATTATTGTGCCACATCTCTCCAAAGCAATACTTGTATTGAGATCTAGGAAACAAATATGGGGAATATACATTGAAGCACCAAAGAAACTGGTATAGCCGTGCAAATTCAAATATAGAGATACCTAAACAGGCAGAATACGGCACTGCAGTTGGCAACACCTATATAAGACAACAAGTGTCTAGGACAGTTGTTAGATTGGTTACTGCTGTTACAATGGCAGGTTATCAAGATTTAAGTGAGTTTGAACGTAGTGTTATAGTCAGCGCACAAGCTATGGGACATACCATTTCCGAGGTAGCGATGAAGTGGGGATTTTCCTGTATGTCCATTTCATGAGTGTACCGTGGATACTGCAAAACCAGTAAAACATCAAATCTCCAACATCGCTGCAGCCGGATAAAGATCCTGCAAGAACGGGACCAATGAAGACAGAAGAGAATTGTTCAACGTGAGAGAAGCACAACCCTTCTGCAAATTTCTGCATATTTCGATGCTGGGGCATCAACAAGTATCAGCATGCGAACCAATCAATGAAACATCATTGATATGGGCTTTTGGAGCTGAAGGCCCACTCGTGTACCCTTGATGACTGCATGACACAAAGCTTTACGCCTCACCTGGGCCCATGAACACCAACATAGGAATGTTGATGGCTGGAAACATGTTGCCTAGTCAGCTGAGTCTCATTTAAAATTGAATCGAGTGTCCAATGGAAGTGTATGGGTATGGAGATAACCACATGAATCCATGGACCCTGCGTGTCAGCAGGGGACTGTTCAAGTTGGTGTGGGACGTGTCCAGTTGGGGTGATATGGGACCCCTGATATGTCTAAATATGACTCTAATACGTGACACATACATAAGTATCCTGTCTTATCACCTGCATCCATTCATGTGCGTAGTGAATTCTGATGGACTTGGGCAATTCCAGCAGGGCAATGCAACAGCCAACATGTCCAGAATTTCTACAGAGTGGCTGAAGGATTCATGGTGTCAATTACCTCCAGCACTACTTCAGGCATAACTTGAGTCCATACCACGTCATGTTGCAGCACTTCTGCTTGCTCACAGGGGTCCTACACAATATTAGGCGGGTGTACCAGTTTCTTTTCCTCTTCAGTGTATATCATCAGCCATTATATTTAAAAGCGTTTTTATGCTACTAGTTTCAATAGCTCAGTAGTACCTTCTTCGAGACCCAATATATTGAATGTCCAGGATAATCCATTTGTATGTGTACCTAATACAGGAACCACTGTAGTAACTGGATCCTGTAGTAGTATTTTGAACAGTGTGTTCTTTACACACATGTAACAGCAACTGTAGGACATGTGTGGAGAGCACACACTGTTCAAAAGAGTTTTACAGAATCCAATTACTACAGTAGTTCCTGTATAATGTACATGTATGCTGGAATATTTCAGCTGTTTGATGTGCTGCATGGTTAAATCGACAACAAAAAATACATAACACAATCAACAGGCTGTTAAAAATTTTATATCATAACAGCTCCACATATGAATCATTATTAAAATTCTTGATATAACTTGTTCATGAACAGTTGATACTCATTTTGCTTTGAGTCACGTAAAAAATTATTTAATTTTGCATCATGCAATATTATTGCACTCAAAGATGTAGAAATTATTAAAATTATAGTTCATTCATTCATCTAATTGACTATATCCAAATGCTGTAGTTAAATTATAATTATCATAAGCATTGACAGAATAAAATGATTGACCATATTATCATCCTCTGTTTGCCACTTCTTTGTTGCTATATAAGCACCAAATACATCATACATTAAAATTCTTAAACTGAGGGTTCTAGACTACTGATTTCTTTGTCCAGCTTGAGAGGCAATGCATACAGAAAAATAAAACTGCTAGTTTCCCTTCCAGTGGGCCAACAGCTTGCATGAGGTTGAAGAACTACATATTTTATTTTAAGTACAAGCTTCTTGTTGCACTATTTATTCACTTACTCATGGTGATACAAGTTACATGATGAGCTCTTTTTGGTGATTTGTCATTATCAAGTGTACATCTTAGATGAAATGACGTGGTCCGTATGGCATCTTGCAGTGTAAATGATGGTTGTCTTTTTGTTATGATATGATTGCTTGATTTCAGCTTCAACGATAAGAAAATTTGTCAGAAAAGCTGACAAAAATAGCTTTACGAGATCACACAAATAAAAAGTAAATGTATCAATCATGTAATCATATCATAACAAGAAGATAACTGACATTTATACTCCAAGTTGCTCTATGGACACCATCATACCGGCTAAGATGTGCACTTGATAATGTCAAATCTCTGAAACAAGCTCATTGTGCAATTTGTATCACCATGAGCAAATAAATAAATAGTGCAGCCAAAAAACTTCTATTTAAAATAAAACTGCTAGTATTTACTTAAAAAGAACAGATTCATGGAGGCATGAAAGAAAATATTATGTTTTTACATTTCTGTTTTCACCTTCATGTTTTTACTTTCTCCCTTTGGGAGCAAATGTGAAACTAGAAGATGGGAAACAAATTAGGAAAACAGTGAAAATCTACTGTCAGTGAAGTTAAACAACTTTGAGCAAAATTTGTCTCTTCAAAAACTTCTCAAACAGAAACATCATCAACAATAACAGAAATGGAACCAACAGCAGCAGCAATTGACTCACTGCACACCAATGAACAACCCATGAGGGGCAGACAACCTCTGCTTCTCAAGGATTTTTGAAACGTTGCCAGGACACAAGTTATCTGCAGATTTTAAGACTAAACATTCAGTGTCTTAAAAATACATCATTAAAACTAGGCAGGCTTAGTTTTGAGTTTTATTTGCGCAGGGGGATTTTATTGCTCGATCTGAGGGTTTGTGTCTTTTTTTTTTTGTGTTGAGTCTGGCCTTTGGCCTATGGTTTTAGATTGGAGATTTTAGTGTGTGTCTTTTTTTTCTGTGGTCAGCCAACCACTGTAACACTCTGTGTGATTTTAATTCTTCTTGTCCGGTCTTTGTCCATGTCTTTCTTGTTCTGTGTCATTCCTTGTCATCTCCATTGCTTGTTTTTCTTCCTTATGGGTGTTTCATGGTCGTGGAAAAAAGGACCAATGGCCTTTGAAGTCTGGTCCCTTCAACCCCCACAAACCAACCAACCAGAATTGTGCTGCTGCCGTCCCATAATCTGAGCTGTTGGTGGCTAAACAAAATGGCAGACCTGTCAGAGAAGTACAGTATCCTGCTTCCACAAAGGGTTCAGTTGATTGTATCAGAGTCTTTGCTGAATCATTTTGTCCAAATCTGTATAATGTTCATTTTTATATGTGTGGTGTCAGTTCTTTTGAACATGTCCAAAAGAAACGACACCAGTTACAAAATTCAGGCAAGAATGGCTAATAATCCCTTCAGTGCAGATGCACATCAAGCTCAAACTCTCACGGGAATTGGCAAGATGCCATGAATAATGATGATAATGAGCAAGAGGCACTACATCAGTAGCGTGTGGATAAGTTGAGAGTTTGGGTCTGAGCGAGGCATGCCAGTGTAGGTAGTATGTGCATTTGCGATGACCATTGTGTCCAGATGTCACAGTTGTCAACACATCTGCCTAGTAAACAGGAGACCCAGGTTCGGATCCTGGTCCAGCACAAATTTTCAACTTCCCTATTGATTTAAATCAGTGGCCTCTGGCAGCTAATGTCAGCTAATGCCTTGAATTCCTTTGTGTCTTGATGTACATTTTTGTTGAATAAAGACTATTGTCATTCATAGATGTATGCTAAATAAAGCACTTCCTAATAAATGAGTTTAACTGTTATTGATTAGACACTAAAAGATCATCCACATAAATTTGAAACAAATCATTAATTTCAATCCAAGTGCACACTGAAACTGATTACCAAAATTGCACTGCTGTAAATCTGTATGATCCTCTTCCAAACACAGAAGTGGTGTACCTCTGGATTTCTTCTCTACATCGGCATCTATACCCTGCAAACCATGATGAGGTGCATTTCAGAGGGTACATTCCATTATACCAGTTATTAGTGTTTTTTCCCATTCCACTCATGTATGGAGCATGAGAAGAATGGTTGTTTGAATGCCTGTGTGTGTAGTAATTATTCCAATATTACACTCACAACCCCTATGTGAGTGATACATAGGGGACTGTAGTATATTCCTAGAAGGGATTGCAGTATATTCCTAGAGTCATCATTTAACAGACTTTCTTGGGATACTTTACATCTCCTTTTTAGACTGATTGTACTTCCCCAGTATTCTACCAATAAATCAAAGTCTACCACTTGCTTTACTCATGACTGAGCCTATGTGATCATTCCATTTCATATCCCTACAAAGTGTCACATCCAAGTATTCGTCTGAACTGACATAAGATACTTCATTTGTTTTATAAAGTGCACAGTTTTACTTTTATGAACATTTCAAGCAAGTTGCCAATCTTTGCACCAATTTGAAATCTTATCAAGATTTTACTAACTATTAATGCACCTTCTTTCAGGTAATACATCATTATAGATAACTGCATCATCTGCATAAAGTCTGAGGTTACTGTTAATATTGTCTGCAACATCGTTAATAAACAGTATGAACAACAAGGGTCCCAACACACATCTCAGGGGGACGCCTGAAGTTACTTGTACATCTGTTGATCACACCCTGCCCAAGATAGCACGTTGTGCACTCCCTACCAAAAGTCCTCAAATCCAGTCACAAATTTCACTTGATACCCCATATTATTGTACTTTAACTATAAGTGTAGGTGTGGCACTGAGTCAAATGCTTTTCGGAAATCAAGAAATATTGCATCTATGATTACCTTGATCCAAAGCTTTCAGTATATCACATGAGAAAAGTGTGATGTAATGTCCCTTACTTGCTTACTCCATGGCACTACAGTCCTCTGAGGACCTTCGCCTCCTCAATCGCAGATTTCCAATCATCTCGGTCTTCAGCACGCCAGTGCCACCTCCTGACTCCCACTGCTCTCAGGACGGCTTCTACATCTTCCAGCCATCTCACACGTGTTGTCCTCTCCTTCTTCTACCACCAGGACATTCCATCATCATCTTCTTTTGGAGCCTTTCTTCTGTCAACCCCTGTACATGTCCTAACCATCTTACCCTTCCCATTTTGATTGAAGTTACCAAATCAAGTTCTTTGTACAGAGCCCTTATATCTTCATTAATCCTAATTCTCCAAATCTCACCTTCTTTTACAGGACCAAAAATCTTCCTCAGCACTTTCCTTTCCCATATATTTAGCTTCTTCTCCAAAGCCATCGTCAGTACCCATGCTTCACTGCCATACATAAGAACTGGTTTGATCACTGTTTTGTAAAGTGTCAACTTTAGTTTCCTACTTAGGTTCTTACTTTTGAGAATGGTATATAGTGCCCTATATGATCTGTCGGCAGCCTTAATTCCGTTTTTTATGTCTGCCTCCACTTTGTTTTCTGATGTTATTAGTGAGCCAAGATAAATAAAGCTATCTACTCTTTCAAAATGTACCCTTCTAACTGTAGATCATCTGTATTTCTTCTAACTCTCTCCTAAACCAAGGTTCTTGGCAGCGGCTTCAAACTCTTTGAAGGCTGATGTGAGCACCTCCATACTTCTAGCACTTATTACTACATCATCTGCATAGGCTAAGATTTGCAGAAGTCTGTTGTAAATATTACCTCCTGGGTTTGTGGTTATTGATCTTACTGCATTCTCTAATACCAGGTTGAACAGTATTAGCATAATGGGTCTCCCTGTCTTAGGCCTTCTTCTGCTGGGAGCGATCTCAACAGACATCCCTGAACTTTAACCTGGCTTTTGCTATTTTCCAGGGTCATCTTAGTTAATTTTATTAGCTCCTTAGGAAATTTGAATGTTTGCATTGTTTCCCACAGTGCTGATCTTTTAACTCTATCATAGGCCTGTCTATAAACGGATGTTCTAATCTTACATTATTATTGTAAGTCTTCTCCAGCATCATACGTACTGTAAAGATATGCTCAGCTGTAGACCTCCCAAATCTAAAATCTGCCTGGTACTCGCCTAGAATATTTTCTGCTCTTGGGCTTAACTGTCCTTGTTATAGCCATAGAAAGGATTTTGTAGACTAGATGATACTAAGCAGAGAGAGTCCTCGGTAGTTGTTACACTGCATGCAAGATCCTTTCTTATGTATAGAGCAGGTGGTTGCTAATGTCCAGCCCTCTGGCATTTTCTCTGTTTTTCAGGCAATTATAATTATTTTATGTATCCTCCGTACTAATATTTCACCTCCATGTTTTATCATTTCTGCTGTTACCAGGTTGTGTCCAGGAGTTTTGCTATTCCCAAGTTGCTTCATAATTTTTCTTAACTGTTCTATCGATGGTGGTTCCGTGTCCACTGCATCATCTCCATCCACCTCTTGTTCTTCTTCAGTTTCTTCTCTATCCCCTCCATTACTCTCTTCACTTATGGTGTGTCTGTCTGACAGTAACACTTCAAAATGTTGTGCCCATGTTTCTGTTATTTTTTCCTTTCCAGCTATCAAACTGTCTGTCTCATCTTTCAACATGTCCGTCTTTGGCTGATATCCTCTCTTTATTTGTTCCACCCCATAAAAGAATTTCCTCCCCTACTTATTTTCAAAGTTCTTCTGTATTTCATCCATCCTTTCCCTTTCTTCTACTCTCTTTTTAATCTGAACTAAATTCTTAGCTACCCTTCTCTTCTCTTTAAACATAGCAACATTATTTCATGCAGGTCTCTATAACATTCTTCATCGAGCCTGATTTCTATCATCTCCTCATCAAACCATCTGTTTGTTTTCTGTTTTCCTCTTTCTCCAAGTACCTCTTGTGCTGTTGTATTTAAACCTATCTTAGTTTCCTCCCATAGTATGTTGATATCCTTTCCCTCCATCACGCTGATCTTTTGCAACTTCTCTTGCACTTTGCTCCTATACTCTTCCTTTTTCTTGTGATCTTTGAGCATCTCCACATTGTAGACCTTACTTTTCTCCAACCCAGCCCTTCTGGCTTTAACTGCAATCCTTTCTAAGGTTTTGATTCTTACCAAAAGATGGTCTGAGTCAATATCTGCTCCTTGGTGGCTAATCACATCCAAAATTTCTGAGGCATGCTGTCCATCTATCATTATATGATCTATTTGATTTCTCGTCAACCAATCTGGTGATATCCAAGTCTCCTTATAAATGTCTTTGTGTGGGAAAACCGTACTTTTAATCGCTAATCCATTGCTAAAAGCAAATTCAATCAGATTGCGACCATAGTTATTTGATTCCAGGTGTTTACTATGAAGACTGCCACCGATTGTTTCTCTTTCTCTTTACCTACTTTAGCATTACAATCCCCCAGGATAATTTTAATGTCTTACTTGTGCAGCTTATCATATACTTGTTCCAATTTCTCATAAAATTCTTCTCTCTCTTCTTCAGCTGCATCTCCCATTGTGGCATGCACACTGATCAGTGACAAGTCAGCGAATTTTCCCTTCAGCCTCAGTCAACATAATCTGCAGTTTATTGTTTCATATTCCACCATGGCATGATTGATGGACTTCTTTGCCATAAAACCTGTTCCTAATCTATTTTCTTCTTGCCTGCTATTGATCAAGGTATAGTGCTGAAGATCAACCAACTCTGCTTGTTTCCATCTTATCTCAATTCTGTACCTCAATAATTCCTCCTCGCACTTGCTACTGGTTCCGCCTGAAAGATACTTCTTACATTCCATGTTCCAATACACCAAAATCGTTGCTGTTTGAAGTGCCTTGGTTGTCGTAAGTTATAGACACTCCAGTTCTCTCTGTGAATTGGTTGCTGAACAATGCGTTCTTTCCAATATGGGATTGTTAAGCCCATGATCAACCCCCAACCTGGAGGGCCTGGATGTGTATCAGGTTTATTCCCTTAGGGAGACTGGCTTCACCACACCTCTAGAGCCCTCCCTGCCCTGTGTTGTAGAGCATTAAAAATGACAAGGAAAAAGGATAGGCTTAGGATAGGATAGAACAGCAGACAGGATTGATAGCTCGTTGTGAGATACACTTTGTCTGGCTCCTCCCCCTTGGCCTGTCTGGCATGGGTGGCCCTGCTGGTAGCTACGCTACCGCCGGGACAACCCTCCAGATCCAGAGCACACAAACCACCTCACCTGCACAGTGCTACATTAAGGTGGTGTCCCCTGAGGAGGTGTAATGTCACTACATAATGTGATATTATTGTAATATTCCGGCAGCCAGTACCAGTGATGATGCACTACCATAATTGAGACGACAACGATCTTTGATGTGACGGCAATGCTCTTTGCTGTGAAAAAAAGAGCATCTAGCCTTTTTTGCAATTGTTGGAGATAAAGAATGACTATTGGAGTTTTCCCTTTTTCTTTGGGTGGGAGGGGGTCAGATAAGTTTGTATATAGACATAATTAAGTGCAAAGGAGATACAACTTGCAATCGCAAATCATCAAGAATAAAAAAATTTCTCTTACGAAAAAGAAGGTAAATGTTTTCTAGAAACTTTTATTTGATGTTGGATCCCCAGACTTCATAAAAACTATTAGTGTGTTTAGAAATACAGTGCATAGTGATTTCTTCACAAATTAACAGGAGAATTTGCTACTATCATGATCTGAACGATGCGCAATATTTCACCATCGGCTTGTGTGTTAAAGATGTTCTCTAAGCGGCCAGTTTTTTAGTCAGAAGATATCATACTGCCACTGTTGTTCAGCCTTCTCATTCTGAATGTGTTTCCAGAAAATCTTATGGCGACTGTGAGTACTTTAGCTGCCAAGAGAGACGGAGTCTTCATAGCGAGTAAGTTTTCTCTGACTTTGCCTGGCATTCTCTGAGAACTGGAGAAACGGAAACCTCCGACCACCAACTCATCTTGTACATAACTGTTCTCTCCCTAGAGCAGCCATGAAGAAAACATAATCATCGATAGTCAAATTGTTGTCACAGATTTTTATCTTAGACAGGTAAAAAATTTTAAAATGTATGCATCTAGGCCAAAAAATCAAAAGAGAGTTTAAATGCAGTACCTGTCTTATCTGTGTCAAAGTCAAAGATCAAATTAGTTAATTAATTAATTTTTTTATGGTGTAGCATTTCATTTTAGAGTGACAACCAATTGACAGGACTTCTTGCAAAATTTGGGAACTTGTTAGGATTTTGTATCATTTCCATGTTGTATGCTATTGGTAAGAAGTGTACTATAATGTGCGTTTCTGTGTTGCGTACCGTGTCCTTGTTCGAGACCACAATGGGGACAGAGGGACTGGCAGACTGGTGCTGTATGGTTCATCTTAACAGATCACCTGAATGTCCAGGCTGCAGGCAAGTAACAACAAGTTTACCTATCTGGAATCTAATCCTGTCCTTTTTGTACTCTTCCTACATCTATTAGTTATAGATGAACATCTTAAAAAAAAAAAAAAAAAGGAATGTAGATTTGTACCGATTTTATGCGTGTAGTTTGAAACTATGTGGGTCGTGTGAAGACTTTCTTTATGTGATTTACGGTTAGGACACACCCCCAATTGAGAATGGAACAGGAGCAGAATACAACAGACAATATTCAGTCAGCCAGTCAGCTGAGGGAGAGGAGGTCCCTTCCACTTATAGTTCAGTACCTGTAATGACCACAGCTAGGAATGAGGAGTTTAACATTACAGATCTTTTACTGAGTATATCATAAGCAGTGCAGACATTTACTGCAAATCAACAATCGATGTCTGCTAAAGTGCAGTCTGTAGCAACTGAACAGTCAAGGATAGCTTCCGCACAAGAATCAATGGCAGCGGAACAGGACAAAATTTCCACTATAGTTCATACTGTAGCAGTAGAACAGGCAAGTCTCTCTCCTAAACAAGATGGTCTTGTTAAGCAGCAGCACTAGTAACAGACTGAGGAAATATAAAAGCTAACTCTGCAAGATATTATTGCTATGGTTAAGTCATTGCCAACCAAACAGGATTTTGAGAGTTTTAAATGTGAAGTGAGTCATTTAAGAATTCAACAAAGTGATCTTCCTATGGAAGTGGCAAATCCTAAGCTTTCCCAGGAGAAACTTCCTGAGGAAATCTCTAAAATCCCAACCGAAGTAAGAGATGTTACCGCAACTGTAGATTCTCTTGTGTCCAAATTGGAACTTGTTAAACCAGATTGTGTTACAGTTATAGAAGAGAGGGTGACACAATGTGTTACTGAACACCTGCAACAAGCTGTGCAAAATGCTCACCTGACTAATATATCGGATTCCACAAAGATCCAAATTGGTAGTGATGTGATAATCCGACAGTTTGCTGTGGAGTTCTCGAAGTGGAAAGACAATATAACCAAATCGATTGAAGAATGTTCTAAGTCAATAAAAAAATATAAGCAAGTGGTTCTGACACACGTCACATTTTCCGATGAACCAAAGTAAAATATGATGAATTCGGTGTCAGTGATGACTAGCCCGATGCCTACAACAAAAAGTGCACATGTGGTGTCTGACCCTATTTATGGCAATATACCACCCCACAATGTATATGCCCAATTGTTAATGGAGGAGAAGCTCCTAAAGCACCACCAGTTCCAAGCCTTATGTCCAGAGAAGAAAACTGTTAACCCCGTCTTTTTCATTTGTGGATTCAGAGGTGTTTTACCCCGTGCATGGGCTCGTGCATGAAATATTTCTTTTGTCGCTGGCAACATACAAGGGGAAGGTAGTTTATAGTGCATGGATGTTATGGAAACCTGTGGCACCTACGAGGATTTTAAGCGAGCGTTCTTGAGTAGGTATTGATCTAAGGGAATTCAAGAATGACTGAAAAACAAGGTTTATAATCCAGACCCATTTTCAGTCAAGAGTGGGAACTTGCGTCAGTACTTCAAGAAGTACTTGAATAAAAGTAAATATTGGGATATTCCAGTCCCACAGGTGGATACTTTGAAGATTATTAAGGCAAAGTTACCAGTCGAGATATGTGAAAAACTCATGTATGCTCCCGAAGACAATGTCAAAGACTTTTGTCTCTGTCACCTACACCATCAACCTATTAAACAAAGACTTAAAAAGCTACAAATCATGGGAATAGGTTGTTGACTGGTGTAAACAGGAACTTTGCATATCACCCAGCACTGAGTGCCAATAATAATAGTACAGCACAGCAGAGCTCAAGGTTCTAAGCTTAGCATAACAAGCAACAGCTGAATGGTGGTCAAAGATTGAATGCCAATGCAGTGCTGTTCCAACCTTGCTGGGTGAAAAATAAACCTAATGAGTGAAGATTCAATCCAATGCAAACCACAAATCAAAATAACGACAACCAACATAGTCAGCGTAATCAACAGTTCCATGGGAATAATCCGAACTGGCAACCACAAAATATTAAGCAGCAATTTCCAAATGCAAATGACTGGAGAGAGCAACTGCAGTGATTATGGATGTCACTGACAAACCCAGAACCCATCCGTTAAACTAAAGACAACCTTATCGTGCCTTGGAGAATCCACCGGGTGTGATGTAAGAAGCTCTGGCAAGAGAATTGTCATGTTCCAATGCAATGTCGGGCAGAGACTAGTAGATGAACTTATGCATGACGTCCAGCATTGTAAGCCAAGCATATGACCATTCCTATACTGGTGATATATATGCAGAAGTCTACGGCCGTACCATTAAAGTAATTTTTGATACAGGTGCAAATGTGAATGCTATCTCCGCAGCACTGTTTGAGAAGTTGATGGTGGTGGTGGTTAGTGTTTAACGTCCCGTCGACAACGAGGTCATTAGAGACGGTGAGAAGTTGACATGGCACTAGAAACTACCAGTCTTTCCTGTGAGTAATTGTGAAGTTATAGGTGCAATCGGTACCAGGGCACAGAAGGTAAAGATACAGACTCTTATTGAGTTAAGAATAGGAAATGTAGTGACTTTATGCATGTTCCTAATAACAAATAAATTAATAGAGGACTGTACTTAGGGAATTGAGAGTATCTGGGAGACAGATGTAAAATTCGACTTCTCTGCAGGCTGTGCCTCTTTTAATATTGATGATGAGAATGTGTGTGTGGAGCTGATCAGAGAAGACTGTAGCCATGGAAGATATTGTTGGGGTTCAACAATTAAGCTTGTAACATATATCAAGAAGAGTCGGAGATCAAATGCAAAAGAGGTTTATCAAGTACACACATTAACTGATGTTGTATCTCAAAAAGCGTCTGAATCTAACTGTTTGGGCGATCTACAGCAAAAACAACTGGCAGTAGAATACTGATGTCTTTAGTGAAAAACCAGGTATAGTGAAGGGCTATGTGTGTAATTTAGAAGGGTACCCACATAGTATATATTGCCAAAGTTTTTATCCTATTGCTTGGTGACTTGGGCAATCTGTCAATGAACAGTTGCAATGAATGTTGAATTGGAAGTTGATTGAGCCATCCACAAGCCCATACTGTAATCCTTTATTGGTTGTCCCTAAACCAGAGGACAAAGTTCGACTAGTTTTGGACAAAAGACAGATAAATAAAGTTACAGGTCCTGTCCACACTCATCCAGATAATATTGATGAGCTTATACAGAAGTTTTGAAACAAGAAATTCTTTTCAACTTGTGATCTCAGAATATCTTACTGGCAGATAAAGCCAAGTCCTGAATCGAGGAAGTACACAGCATTTGTTTATGCAGGGAGAAGCTACCATTTTAAGGTTCTTCCATTCGGCCTAAATGTTAGCTCTGGCATGTTTATTCAGGCTTTGGATGCTGTTTTAAAACATGAACTGCATGGTCATCTTACGCTTTTTGTGGATGATATTCTCATTGTTACATCTTCTTGGGGAGAACACATTAACCTCTTGGCCAGACTCATAAACACATTTAGTAAAGCAGGCATGACAGCTAACGTGCAAAAATCTCATTTTTCACTTGAACGGATCCTTTTCCTCAGGCATATAATAGACAACAAGGGCATAATGCAAGATTCAGTGAAGGTGAACGCCATCAGGAATTTTCCCACACCATCAAACAAGGAGCAGTTAAAATCTTTCAAAGGAATGACAACCTTGTATAGGTGATTTTTAAACAAACAGGTGATGAATGCAGAGCCCACACCAGTTTCCATGGAAAAACACATACTGTGGAGGTGGACAAATGACTGTGAAGTTGCATTCCAGCTCATCAAAGACTCTCTTGCAGATGCAAAATTGTTACACCATCCGGATATGACTTCGGATTTTGTTTTGATGACTGATTCATCAAGCATTGGTTTAGGATGCTGTTTGTTTCACATCAAGGATATCAACAATCATCCAACATTCTGTCCCATAGCTTATGCAAGTTGTGTGTTATAATGTTGCGAGCACTCCTACACAACAACAGAACGGGAAGGTTTGGCACCTGTGTGGGCATTTCGAAAATTCCACTATTACTTGTTTGCGGTACACACTACAGTGTACTGCGATCATCAAGCTCTCACATTCATGCAACAATGAAAACTACTTCACACTCGTGTATCATGCTGGGCCTTGGCTTTACAAGAATATAATTTCGGAGCTGGACAACATAACCAGGCTGGAGATGCTTTATCTGGACTACCTGAAGGTTTGGAGAGCATTACCACTGTGGAAGATGAGGAGAAGCAACATAGGATCTTGCTAATGAAAGATTTGGAATCCAGGAGATATTATTTATACATGTGTAGGAACCTATCTGCCCTCCAGCAATGAGATGATCACTAGTCTATTATTTTGAATAAGTCACCCAGACCAAGGACAGCTCTGAAGATTTTTCAAAGTAGTTGATAATGTTTTGTTCTACAGAAGGTCTGATACTTCAGATAAATGGTGTGTATGTGTACCAGAAGATTATGTGGAAAAGCTCTCACTGCACACTCACTGTGTTTGGGGACATTTTGGCATACTTAAATGTGCAAGCAAGATAGTTAGCTATTGTTACTTTATGAATGTCAGGAGAAGAGTTCAGCAGGTTTTCAAGAAATGCAAAGTTTGTCAGCTGACTCTTGTAACAAAGGTACACAAGATGAGACGCACTCCATCATTCCACATAAGCCCTTAGATCTAATTTCTGTGGACATCTGAGGGCCAGGGCAAGAGGTGGTACATTTTCTAAGTATGTAATGTAATCTGATTAGCCACCAGCAAATCCAGATCAAGAAATTGTTTTCTGATTTTATTCCATCTGTTGAGAAGCCAAGAATGATTCTAACAGACAATGCAACGATTTTCATGTGTTATACTTGGAAGATGGCTTTATGAGAAGCAAATATTACACGTGTCAAAATGTCATGTTACAATCCCAGAGCAAGTTCCATCGAACGTGTATTTAGAGAGTTAAATCGTTTCATGAGAACATACTGTTCAGCGAAGCAAACCAACTTGATTGATCTGTTGGAAGACTTCACTACAATCATAAATAACCTACCGCATACAACTACTGGTTATACTCCAGAAGAATTACTCGTAAATACTGAATAAAATAATGAATGGGTGCAAACATTACCGAAAATACCCCAAAATAGGATCTCGTGGGAAGAAAAAATTTGTGATGCTTACCTCAACATGTAAGAGAAAGCTCTTATGAGAAAGAAGAGACATGACAAGGGATTAAAGAGAAGACAATATTATATTGTTGGAGATTTGGTACTATTGAGATCTCATTCAAGATCTTCACTCCTGGAGAAGAGCTCCAAGAAGTGGCAAAGAGTATACCATGGACCATATGTTGTTATAAAACTGCCACATCCAGGTGCATATCTGTTAGCATATGTAAAGACATTGAAAATAAAGGATGTGGACTCTCATAAGGATTTTAATATGTTCTATAAATAATTCTGTGTATTTTTTATGTGTGTCATGATTTGTGTAACTATATGATTTGTAAATAGTAGTTATTTAAGTTATGTAATTTGTTTCCTATGATATGTGTTGATAATATGTCACCATTTTGTGCCACGAACTGGTGTTCTAAAATGAGTGAACCTTCAGTGCAGATGTAGGGATATAACTATGTGATTTATTTATGGTTACTTTCAACTTGCTTGATTTTCTTGTCAGTTGTCATTTCTTGTAGGATAATCTGCATATTGTTATTTTGATTCTGTAGGTTATTCCATTTTTTTGCGAGTTTCTCTGTAAGATTATGTGCTGTATGTTGTCATGATTGCTGTGTCTCAGGTTAACTAGTGACTATTCTGGACAGTATTATTCAGATTTGTGTGAATATAAAGACAGCGAACTTTGTTCCTGTGTCGTGTCTGACAATGTAACTTCAATGGAAGTGTAGTCATTTGACAGTGATGTTGTTGTTTTTGTGATATTAGTCAGACTAGTGTTACTATGCAAAGACAGTGAGCCACCCTGCTCAGTTGCCTATTAAACACGAGTGACTGTTTGCACCCATCTTCTCTGAAAGTGTCATTTTTTAATGTGACTGTGGATACTCTGAACAACATGGCTGGTGTTGCAAAGATATCAAAGTGTACATTGTTTTCAACATGCTGTGGCAGCTTTACATCCAACCAACTGACCAGCCATCACCACCGACAACCATTCCATCTCGATGTCTTATAGCTTCTCACCATCCTGCTGTACCATCGGCATCGCACCGTCAACATCGTACCATTGTCACCACAACATCGGCATAATATCCAGAACAGGATTGTCTGTTAAATGAATCTTGTATTGTGTGAATAACTCTGTTTTCAAAGACACTAAACAGTTCTGCAAAAATTTAAATGATTTTCTGTATTTTTTGTTCCATACAAACTGAGTAACATTTTTTTCAATATTCATGCTGAAAACCAATATTTTTGATTCAAAGTTCTGGTATTTTGCTAAATATGATAATTACAACTGGTCTGGCAAGGCCCATTGGGTTTCCTCCGCCAACTGTGCCTGAATGGGTGGGCCTGATTTCCATTGTAAAATCCATTCCCGAGAAAGATAGTGTGATTATTTATGCCAGCCGGTAATGAGAGTTGCTAAGAAAGTACATACAACTCAATGATTTAATTTGTAACCACTATATTTATGAACAAATGTTTAGGTAGATATTGTGGTCATATAAATGTTTTTTAAAGGAAAACTTTTGTGACCCAGAGGGGCCACGTAATGTCCCTTCATACTGTAAAATTATTATAATATTCCGGCTCTGAGTACCAGTGATGATGCGCTACCATAATTGAGACGACAAAACTCGTTGCAGTGATGACAATGTGCTTTGCTGTGATTAAAAAAAACTTTTTTTTGTTTTTTTTTTTTTTTTTTTATTTTGGGGGGGGGGGGGGGGGAGGATGGGGGTTCAGATAAGTTTGCATGTGTTGTTGTTGTTGTGGTCTTCAGGTCTGAGACTGGTTTGATGCAGCTCTCCATGCTAATCTATCCCGTGTAAGCTCCTTCATCTCCCAGTACCTACTGCAACCTACATCCTACATCCTTCTGAATCTGCTTAGTGTATTCATCTCTTGGTCTCCCTCTACGATTTTTACCCTCCACGCTGCCCTCCAATGCTAAATTTGTGATCCCTTGATGCCTCAGGACATGTCCCACCATCCGATCCCTTCTTCTAGTCAAGTTGTGCCACAAACTTCTCTTCTCCCCAATCCTATTCAGTACCTCCTCATTAGTTACGTGATCTACCCACCTAATCTTCAACATTCTTCTGTAGCACCACGTTTTGAAAGCTTCTATTCTCTTCTTGTCCAAACTATTTATCGTCCATGTTTCACTTCCATACATGGCTACACTCCATACAAATACTTTCAGAAACGACTTCCTGACACTTAAATCTATACTCAATGTTAACAATTTTCTCTTCTTCAGAAACGCTTCCCTTACCATTGCCAGTCTACATTTCATATCCTCTCTACTTTGACCATCATCAGTTATTTTGCTCCCCAAACAGCAAAACTCATCTACTACTTTAAGTGTCTCATTTACTAATCTAATTCCCTCAGCATCACCCAAATTAATTTGACTACATTCCATTATCCTCATTTTGCTTTTGTTGATGTTCATCTTATATCCTCCTTTCGAGATACTGTCCATTCCGTTCAACTGCTCTTCCAGGTCCTTTGCCGTCTCTGACAGAATTAAAATGTCATCGGCGAACCTCAAAGTTTTCATTGCTTCTCCATAGATTTTAATTCCTGCTCCAAATTTTTCTTTTGTTTCCTTTATTGCTTGCTCAGTATACAGATTGAATAACATTGGGGATAGGCTACAACCCTGTCTCACTCCCTTCCCAACCACTGCTTCCCTTTAATGCCCTTCGATTTTTATAACTGACATCTGGTTTCTGTACAAATTGTAAATAGCCTTTCGCTCCCTGTATTTTACCCCTGCCTCATTCAGAATTTGAAAAAGAATATTCCAGTCAACATTGTCAAAAGCTTTCTCTAAGTCTACAAATGCTAGAAATGTAGGTTTGTCTTTCCTTAATCTATCTTCTAAGATGTCATAGGGTCAGTATTGCCTCACGTGTTCCAGCATTTCTACGGACTCCAAACTGGTCTTCCCCAACATCGGCTTCTTTCAGTTTTTCCATTTGTCTGTAAAGAATTTGCATTAGTATTTTCCTGTCATGACTTATTAAACTGATAGTTCGGTAATTTACACATCTGTCAACACCTGCTTTCTTTGGGATTGGAATCATTATATTCTTCTTGAAATCTGAGGATACTTCACCTGTCTCATTCATCTTGCTCACCAGATAATAGAGTTTTGTCAGGACTGGCTCTCCCAAGGCTGTCAGTAGTTCTAACAGAATGTTGTCTACTCCCGTGGCCTTTTTTCGACTTAGGTCTTTGAGTGCTCTGTGAAACTTTCATGCAGTATTGTATCTCCCATTTCATCTTCATCTACATCCTCTTCCATTTCCATAATATTGTCCTCAAGTACATCGCCCTTGTATAGACCCTCTATATACTCATTCCACCTTTCTGCTTTCCCCTCTTTGCTTAGAACTGGGTTTCCATCTGAGCTCTTGATGTTCATACAAATGGTTCTCTTTTCTCCAAAGGTCTCTTTAATTTTCCTGTAGGCTGTATCTATCTTACCGCTAGTGAGATAAGCTTCTACATCCTTACATTTGTCCTCTAGCCATGCCTCCTTACCCATTTTGCACTTCCTGTCGATCTCATTTTTGAGACGTTTGTATTCCTTTTTGCCTGCTTTATTTACTGCATTTTTATATTTTCTCCTTTCATCAATTAAATTCAATATTTCTTCTGTTACCCAAGGATTTCTACTAGCCTTCGTCTTTTTACCTACTTGATCCTCTGCTGCCTTCACTACTTCATCCCTCAGAGCTGCCCATTCGTCTTCTACTGCATTTCTTTCCCCCATTCCTGTCAATTGTTCCCTTATGCTGTCCCTGAAACTCTCTACAACCTTTGGTTTAGTCAGTTTATCCAGGTCCCATCTTCTTAAATTCCCACCTTTTTGCAATTTCTTCAGTTTTAATCTACAGTTCATAACCAATAGATTGTGGTCAGAGTCCACATCTGCCCCTGGAAATGTCATACAATTTAAAACCTGGTTCCTAAATCTCTGTCTTACCATTATATAATCTATGTGATACCTTTTAGTATCTCCAGGATTCTTCCATGTATACGACCTTCTTTTATGATTCTTGAACCAAGTGTTAGCTATGATTAAGTTATGCTCCGTGCAAAATTCTACCAGGCGGCTTCCTCTTACATTTCTTAGCCCCAATCCATATTCACCTACTATGTTTCCTTTTCTCCCTTTTCCTACTGTCGAATTCCAGTCACCCATGACTACTAAATTTTCATCTCCCTTCACTACCTGAATAATTTCTTTTATCTCATCATATATTTCTTCTATTTCTTCGTCATCTGCAGAGCTAGTTGGCATATAAACTTGTACTACTGTAGTAGGCATAGGCTTCGTGTCTATCTTGGCCACTATAATACATTCACTATGCTGTTTGTAGTAGCTTACCCGCATTCCTATTTTTTTATTCATTATTAAACCTACTCCTGCATTACCCCTATTTGATTTTGTATTTATAACCCTGTATTCACCTGACCAGAAGTCTTGTTCCTCCTGCCACCAAACTTCACTAATTCCCACTATATCTAACTTTAACCTATCCATTTCCCTTTTTAAATTTTCTAACCTACCTGCCTGATTAAGGGATCTGACATTCCACACTCCGATCCGTAGAATGCCAGTTTTCTTTCTCCTGATAACGACATCCTCTTGAGTAGTCCCCGCCTGGGGTTCCGAATGGGGGACTATTTTACCTCCGGAATATTTTACCCAAGAGGATGCCATCATCATTTAACCATACAGTAAAGCTGCATGCCCTCGGGAAAAATTACGGCTGTAGTTTCCCCTTGCTTTCAGCCGTTCGCAGTACCACAACAGCAAGGCCGTTTTGGTTAGTGTTACAAGGCCAGATCAGTCAATCATCCAGACTGTTGCCCCTGCAACTACTGAAAAGGCTGCTGCCCCTCTTCAGGAACCACACGTTTGTCTGGCCTCTCAACAGATACCCCTCCGTTGCGGTTGCACCTACGGTACGGCTATCTGTATCGTTGAGGCACGCAAGCCTCCCCACCAACGGCAAGGTCCATGGTTCATGGCGGTGGGGGGGGGGGGGGGGGGGAGGGGGAAGTTTGCATATAGATGTAATTTATTTGAAGTGCAGAGGAGATACAACTTGTAATCGCAATTATCAAGAAAAAAAAAATTTCTCTTATGAGAAAGAAGGTAAATATCATCTACAAACATTTATCTGATGTTAGGTCCCCAGACCTTCATAAAAACTATTAGTTTGTCTAGCAATAGAGTGCACAGTGATTTCTTTGCAAATTAACAATACTGGGAGAATCTGCTACTATCACGGTCTGAACGATGCTAGTGTGTTAAAGACGCTCCCTAAGCGACCAGTTTGTTAGTCAGAATATATCATACTGCCACTGTTGTTCAGCCTTCTCAATCTGAAAGTGTTTCCAGAAAATCTTATGGTGACTGTGAGTACTTTAGCTGCCAAGAGAGACGGAGTCTTCATTGAGAGTTGTAGCAATTTTCTCAGACCTTGCCTGGCATACTCAGAGAACTGGAGAAACAGAAACCTCCAACTGCCAAATCATCCTGTACGTAACCGTTCTCTCCTTACAGCAACCATGAAGAAAACATTATCATCTATAGTCAAATTGTTTTCACAGATTTTTATCGTAGGCAGGTAAAAACTTTTTAAATGTATGCATCTAGGCAAAAAAATCATAAGAGAGTTTAAATGCAGTACCTGTCTTATCTGTGTCAAAGTCAAAGGTCATGTTATTTATTTATTTTTATTTACATTTTATGGCCTTTATTGGACCACTCTAGCCAACTTTACACAAAGAATTTTCCAGTTTTCTGTCAGCCCAGTACTTCTTCATTCTCTCAGATGTTATCCTTCTTTCTTCATCAGAATCATCCTTCCTATTGTCTGTTTGTTGATTCTTGTTTGCAGTCTGGTTTGTTTGTCTGCGAGTCTCCTAGTTTTGTTTCTTAGGTCTTCCAATGTAATCTGTAGCTCATCCATATCTTCCTTGATTTCTGTAATCCACTTAATGTTGTACTTATTATCCCACAATTTTTCTATTATTCTCCTGATCATCCTGTTCTCTGGTGTTCTGATTAGATGTCCAAAAAATGAAATGCATTTCTTCTTGATTGTACTCATTACTGGTTCTGTTTCCTTGTATACTGTTTCATTTGTAGCTACTCTCCAGCATCCATCTTTCTGGTACGATTTGTTGGTGCACGTTTTGATAATTCTTCTCTCTATTTTGAGTATTCTGTCTGTTTGTGCAGTGTTAGTTGTTTTAAAGATAGTTTCACTTGCATACGTTATTTCTAGGTGAGTGACTGTTTTGTAGTGTTTTAAGTTTGTTGCTATTGACAGACACTTTTTTTTTTGTAGGTGTTCTTGGTGATATATTGTGCTCTAGTCAGGTTGTTTATTCTGTTATGCCATGTTGGCATTTCATTGAGGTTATATGTTATGATTTCTCCCAGATATTTAAATTTATCTACAATTTTGATTTCTTGGTTTCCTATGGCAATTATGTTTATGAGTGATGGGTCAGTTAACATGATGACTGCAGTGAGATAACACTAGACTCTAGCAACAGTGAATCACGATATGTGACGTAGTTCACAGAAGTTACCACATCCAGTTGAAGGCATTGCGAGTATTATCTTTGAAGATGAAATTTTTGGCGGGCAGAAAGATCTGTGTTTGTTATTGTTTTTGTCGAGGTGGTATATGCAGTGTGGAACTTTTGTAGTAACTAAGTAATAGGCTTCGTGGTATTGTGATTTCTAAGAGACGAAAAGTGGAACGAAAAAATTGTTGGAGAGAAAACAGGAAACGTCATATAAATTCACATTCTGGGAGGCAAACAAGCTGATCAGTTAAAATGATTGTGGTTAGAATATCGTATTTTCTCAAAGAATATAAATGTATAGAAGTTATTTAATACTGAGATGTATGTGCTCAAGCTGCCTGTGTAGTGTTTTACTTATGAACATTATAAATGGCTGATTTAGCTCCACAGCTGTGTTGTATGCAACTTAGTACTGTGGTAGTGGCTGTTGGAAGGGCCAGCCGGAGTGGCCAGGCGGCTCTAGGCGTTTCAGTCTGGAACCGCGCGACCGCTACGGTCGCAGGTTCGAATCCTGCCTCGGGCATGGATGTGTGTGATGTCCTTAGGTTAGTTAGGTTTAAGCAGTTCTACGTTCTAGGGGACTGATGACCTTAGATGTTAAGTCACATAGTGCTCAGAGCCATTTTGCTGTTGGAAGGCTTCTTCAAAGGTAACGCTTGTTTAAAAATGAGATGTTGATTAATGGAGTTGTTGGACTTTATTTTTAGTCATTGAAGTATATAGCGATGAAGCTCGCTTTAAACAGGAAGAAAAATGCAGCATAACTGAAGATACATTGGGAAATTTGCATTTGCAAAACAAGATGCTAAAATAGCAGGCAAGGATTCATACGAATGTCTTGCCTGACATTCAGAAAATTCACAAATCAAATCAATATCTAGTAAATTCACTCCTCGTTATTAATCATAAGTACCACTAGGGAGTAAATGGTTTATGATGTAAGTATTAGAATTTCAATGTAAGAGTGGACAATTTTTAGTTTTTAGCTGCACTGCTTAGAAAGAAAATGCTGTAGGACAGATTGAATAAAAGTATTCTGTTTGTGGTCCAGTACAGTGAGAAACATCTCCTAAGTGCAAAGCAGGCAGTACTGGCCTTCTTGTGGCGTACCAAAAAGATTCAAACTCTGAACAAATGTTCCAACAGTAACTAAGTTTCATTCTTGATAATTTAGTCCTGTTTTCTTGTCAATTGGCAGTCATTGCATCATCACTATTTTTTACCTGAGGCTAATGTGAGGTTATTCACTCAAGATCAGGTGCTGATGCTACATCCATCTGCTTTGACCCATAATGTCATGGTGAGCCTTGATGTTTTTGAGTCTTTGTCTTTGTAAGTTGTGTGTTGTAGTATTTGGTGGCTCTCTGTTGTGCTGTATGTTTGTTAGTGATTAGTTTGACATTAATTGAATGTTTCCTGTTGGTATTGAAAGAATTTGTGCTGGCTTTCTGGTGAGTTACTTTGAATTTGCATATTTTAGCTGATGGATTCACTTTTATGTTTGGAAATCTTAGTGCAGTATGTTTCTTGTGGCCGGGGATTTAATATTTTTCTTTTTTCTTCTGTGGTGAAGAAGATATAGATATTTATGAGTAGCTCATTGCTTGTTGCAATGGGCAAATTTGTTAGTGTATATTGAAATTGGTGGTGATGAAAGTTTTCATGAATTTTTGGGATTTCCTTGTTAGTGTTTTGTAATTGTTGAATTGTTATTGGTAGGTATCATGGGTACTGATGTACCATTGTTGTTTAGAATACATTTCTGATATTAGTCATATGAGCATGGTTTTGTTTGTTGTACAGAGAACTTTGGTTTAGATAGAGTAAGTGAAAGGCTTTGCTTGAGCTTTGTGGGTGAAGTGAAATTTGCAACGCCATGTTTTAGAGTAGATGGTTCCTGGTATCAAGGGCTTTGTTGGCGCTGTGTAGCTCAAGTGAAAATTGTGTTGAGTTTTTTAGTTCTGTATGGGTTACTTGTATTGAGGTCTTCATTTGAGATGTATAGGTCATGTGAAATTTACAACACCAATAGTTTTCATTTTTGTAATTTTTTATTAAGTTTTGAGTATTTTGTGTGCTTCATTTTTGGTTGAATATTTGTTTAGCAGTGATGACATTATTCTTATTGTCATTTATTTAGTTTGTCCTCTTCATTTGGTTGTCCTGTTAGTTTCATTCTATTGTTGGAGTGAAATACTTCACATGCTATTTATGTTTGTTCGCAGGTGTAATGAGTGATGTGTTCACCATATTGTATGTGTTTGAAATAGTGTACACCTTGTTGATGGCATTACTGGTCCAATGGTCCAAACAGGCAGGTGGAGTCATGACTTTACACCAATCTACCTTTTATAATTGAGAAGTAGATCACTTTATATAAACTGATTTTGTTCTTCGGATATAGTTTGTGTGTGTTTTGATTAGTTAAAAATAATGCTGTGTTCCAAGGACCACTGGTCTGTTTCTATCAAAATGGTGTAGATTACTTTGCATTTACACTCTGTGTCTTTGTTTATGGCTACATACTGGCTATTTACAGATTACCAGCTAGCTTAATGTGGTAACAGTAAACTGCAGGAGCATCTATAGAAAGGTCCCAGAACTACTCTCATTAATAAACAGTCACAATGCCCACATAGTTCTAGGGACAGAAAGTTGGCTGAAACCAAATGTAAACAGTAATGAAATTATAAACTCAGATTGGAATGTATACCGCAGAGACAGTCTGGACAGTGAAGGGGGAGGCATGTTTATAGCGATAAAATGTGCAATAGTATCAACGGAAATTGGCAGAGATCCGAAATGTGAAATAATTTGTGTGAAGGTGATGGTTAAAGCAGGCTCAAACATGGTAATTGGATGTCTCTATAGATCCCCTGGCTCAGCAGCTGTTGTGGGAGAGCACCTGAAGGCAAATTTGGAAATATTTCGAGTAGATTTCCCCACCATGTTATAGTTCTGGGTGGAGAATTTAATTTGCCGGATATAGACTGGGAGACTCAAATGTTTATAACAGGTGGCAGGGACAAAGAACCCAGTGAAATTTTTTGAGTGCTTTATCTGAAAACTACCTTGAGCAGTTAAACAGAGAACCAACTCATGGTGATAACATAGTAGACCTTCTGGTGACAATACTAAATGTCTTTTTCCAAAGCTGTTTCACAGAGGAAGACTGCACTGTAGTTCCTTCTCTAGATTGTCACACAGATGAGAAAATGGTAGATATCGAAATAGACGACAGTGGGATAGAGAAACAATTAAAATTGCTCAAAAGAGGAAAGGCCGCTGGACCTGATGGGATACCAGTTCGATTTTACACAGAATATGCGGAGGAACTTGCCCCCCTTCTTGCAGCGCTGTACCATAGGTCTCTAGAAGAGCGTAGCGTTCCAAAGGATTGGAAAAGGGCACAGGTCATGCCCGTTTTCAAGAAGGGACGTCGAACAGATGTGCACAACTCTAGACCTATATCTCTAACGTCGATCAGTTGTAGAATTTTGGAACACATACCATGTTCGAGTATAATGACTTTTCTGAAGACTAGAAATCTACTCTGTAGGAATCAGCATGGGTTTCAAAAAAGACAATAGTGTGAAACCCAGCTCACGCTATTCGTCCACGAGACTCAAAGGGCCATAGACACGGGTTCCCAGGTAAATGCCATGTTTCTTGACTTCCGCAAGATGTTCAATACAGTTCCCCACAGTCGTTTAATGAACAAAGTAAGAGCATATGGACTATCAGACCAATTGTGTGATTGGATTGAAGAGTTCCTATATAACAGAACACAGCATGTCATTCTCAATGGAGAGAGTGATTTCAGGTGTGCCACAGGGGAGTGTCGTAGGACCGTTGCTATTCACAATATACATAAATGACCTAGTGGATAACATCAGAAGTTCACTGCTTTTTGTGGATGATGCTGTGGTATATCAAGAGTTTGTAACAATGGAAAATTGTACTGAAATGCAGGAGGATCTGCAGCAAATTGACGCATGGTGCAGGGAATGGCAATTGAATCTCAATGTAGACAAGTGTAATGTCCTGTGAATACATAGAAAGAAAGATCCTTTATCATTTAGCTACAATATAGCAGGTCAGCAACTGGAAGCAGTTAATTCCATAAATTATCTGGGAGTAGGCATTAGGAGTGATTTAAAATGGAATGATCATATAAAGTTGATCGCCGGTAAAGCAGATGCCAGACTGAGATTCATTGGAAGAATCCTAAGGAAATGCAATCTGAAAACAAAGGAAGTAGGTTACAGTTCACTTGTTCGCCCACTGCTTGAATACTGCTCAGCAGTATGGGATCTGTACCAGATAGGGTTGATAGAAGAGATAGAGAAGATCCAACAGAGAGCAGCGCGCTTTGTTACAGGATCATTTAGTAATCGTGAAAGCATTACAGAGATGATAGATATACTCCAGTGGAAGACTCTGCAGGAGAGACGCTCAGTAGCTCGGTACGGGCTTTTATTGAAGTTTTGAGAACATACCTTCACCAAGGAGTCAAGCAGTATATTGCTCCCTCCTATGTATATCTTGAGAAGAGACCATGAGGATAAAATTAGAGAGATTAGAGCCCACACAGAGGCATACTGACCATCCTTCTTTCCATGAACAATACGAGACTGCAATAGAAGGGAGAACTAATAGAGGTACTCAAGGTATCCTCCGCCACACACCGTCAGGTGGCTTGCGGAGTATGGATGTAGATGTAGATATAGATTGGCTGAAAAGTAATGATAAGGAACATATTGGTCTCTGTCACTGCTCATGTTACTGTTACAGAATGGTTACGTCTACTTTTCAATAGCACAAGCAATCATTGTAGTCTTTTTATACCACAAGGTTTTTGTTAAATATGCATCTTTGGAGCAGAAGTTGCCAGAAGCAGCAATTTCAGTTCAGATTTAAATTTTTGTAAAGGTTTACAGCAGCCAGTTGTCTTTGGTTTTATTCTTTCGTTTCTATTTACTATGACTGGTTTTAAATTAACAAGCAATTTATCATCAGATGGTACATATTTACTGCATATTTACAGCATTCTTGTGGATCATGTAGTTATGGCAAGAGAAAGAAACATATATGCACCAAATGTGGTTAGAAGTATGTACAGTTCACACCTGGCCACAGCTGCACAACTCCAACAAAGCTGTAAACATGCAATAAATATGTACCATCTGATGATAGTGATTCAAAACTGGTCTCGGTAAATAAAGATTGAAAAATAATACAAATGGTGGCTGACAGTAATTTCTGGAAAGTTTTTCTTCTTCTTCATCCCCCCCCCCCCCCCCCCTTTCTTTTAGCACCTCTCAGATTATATTAGTGGGACAACAATAAAAAACTTTTTTGGCTATTGTTGAATGCTTATGTGAACCTTTGGCAGATTTAGGAATAAACAATGATTATGTTTTCTTCTAAATTTTGATTAAAATAACCTCTTGGTTGACAGACAGCTATGGTGGTGCAGAGTCATTCGTTATATACTCATTCCACATACTTAGAATGAACAAGAGCTGCACATGCAATGCAAATAGAACAAAACGTACATTCAGATTACTTTTATTGTTGTCATTGTCAGTAGCAGTGGGAAGTACATCAGTGGGGATAGTGGATAGGGCAACAGTTGTCTCTCGCCTTCCTGAGCATCATACTGCAGCTGAGAAAGCTGTGTGGTGCCTAAAAAATCAGTCATTATAGCGGGCACATAGGTGTCAAGAAAGAATGGCAATTGGCTGACTCTTAGCCACTGCCACAATCACGGAGTTATTCTAATCAAGGCATAGTGTGGTTGTAAAAAAATCAGTTCAACCTGAAATTTGATCTGCGCTATCAATACAAGACAGAAATATAACTTTTGTGTAAACTTTGCATCCTTAACTAGGATTTAACAAAGTTATGTACTATGGCATGAAGATATCTGAGGAGCTCCCATCTAACATTCAAGAAGTAATTAGCTATCTCAGCAACTCCAAAGAAAAATTTAAAACATATCTCATTAGTGACTCCTTCCACTGATTATCTTAGTGCAAGGATTTGATTCCTTCTTTAGATGAATGACAGGTAGTGTGTTGTAAACTGTCCTATGTAATTACATATTTAGGTTACTGTTTTCTTTGAAAAAAATACTTGATTAATGAAGTAAATATTATGTTTCTTATAACACATCCTGCAGCTACCTAATGTAAGTGAAGTAGCAGCAGCTTTATTTCTAATTCACTAGAACACATTTAACTAGCATAAACAGGACTAGCATTAAGCAGTATTGTGATAGTTTCTCGTTAATATAGTGTACGGCTTAAGCAATGTTTGGTTGTCTTTTGTTAATGTTTACCTTCACTTGCTCCCTGTAGGTTCACCTTCTTGGTGGGATGTACAGAATATGATGAATGAGTAGAATAAATTTCTATTCTTTTGAAATTGTGATGGTTTATGTATGTCAAGCCACGTTAGTAAATGTATATAATGTGAAAGTGCTGTTAGAATGCTTAATGCCTTGAACACGCACCTACATATTGACTGTTGGTAAATCTGTAGCATCACTATTTTCAGCAGCCCATTTGCAATGTGAATTCAATACATGATCATATTAGCTGATTATATGTTCAGCCATTTAACAGCTTAATATGTTCTCAAATGTAGGAGTTTTTATTCCTAGGTACTTCATTTGAGATTGATTTGCACCTCATTGGTGACAGAGTGGTGTATTCTACATACAAAATTCATGTTACTGATCAGTACATACTTAATTCTTTTCTAATTTGACATGTGGTGATGTTATTCTAATTGGACATCTAGTAATGTTATTCTACTTACTGTTTGTTCTTTCCATTACTGCCAGGTTCTATCAAGAAATATTCAATAATTCATTCAATACATCTTTGATTTGTTTTCAAAAACACATTGCAAATCCAGCTGGCCGGTGGGGCCGAGTGGTTCTAGGCGCTCCACTCTGGAATCGCAGGACCGCTACGGTTGCAGGTTCGAATCCTCCCTCGGGCATGGATGTGTGTGATGTCCTTAGATAGTTAGGTTTAAGTAGTTCTAAGTTCTAGGGGATTGATGACCTCAGAAGTTAAGTCCCATAGTGCTCAGAGCCATTTTTTGCAAATCCAGTACCACAACAGAGTGACTATAGGATTGCACAACTAAACGTTCTCTGCCACCACCCTATATTTTCTGGAATGGTTACTAGGGATAGGCAACAGCCAGTACCCAAGATGATTATTTTTATTTTAGCATGTGTGTCAAATTAATTTGTCTGGTAATATATTAATGTTATATTACTGTCTGTAGTAGTATCATAGATACACTTTAAGAAAATGAAATGGTTTACACTTCACTGCGAAAACCCACTGTCATAAAATGTTTATTGGCGTGGATGACACTTGTATCTCTTGTGTTGGAGTTACTGTTGCGATGAATGTGAATTTTTAATATGACATGTCAAAAACAACTGCAGTAAAATAAATTTGTTTATTGTAAAAGGAGTTATGTCTTTTACATATGTTGTATTGTCCCATTTTATATGCGTGTTGTTCACAATCCCTACTCCCATCCCCACCCAGAGAAAGTAATTATAGAATCAAGAATCATTGCATAGTGTGAGTGTGAGTGTGTGTGTGTGTGTGTGTGTGTGTGTGTGCAGGGGGGGGGGGGGGCAGGAGAGGAGGAGGAGCATCCGCTAATGATTATAGGTTCAAGGATAATATTTTTTGGCTGAGTTGCTTGCCTTTATTCAAAAGTAAAACTGTGAAAAGTATGAAATTAAAACATTTTGTGATTGGTTCTGCATGGAATGTTGAATGTTTTGTTATATTGTATTCAATTATTCAATGGTTCTGCATGGAATGTTGAATGTTTTGTTATAATGTATTCAATTATTCAAAATTTATTCGTTTACTGTGAACTATCAGACTTCAGCTGTATTAGGTATATTAGTGACATATGAAAATTTCTGCCGGACTGCAACTTGAGCCTCATCAAAGATTCACTGTGTATGTGTTTAGAATACGGTATAATGAGCCAATTGTAACACATTCAGCCAATGATAGCTTCTTATTTGGCATGTGTTCAGTTCTTTCTCTTTGATTCTTTCCACACATCACCTCTCCTCTGCTTTTCACTTCAGATTGATCAGTCTGTGAGTGTACATAATGGGCCATCAAAATGAACACTTATTTACAACAGTTTGTTCTAGATATGTTCAGTTTGGTTTGACCTTTTGGATGTGACATGATCTTGAAGAAATAAAACAAGTAGAAGTAGTAACAGTGCTTGATTTATAAGAAAGAAGAGGTACCAATACTGTGACTTAACAGAGGTATCGGTATGGCGTACCATCACAAATCGAGCACTGGTCATAACAACAAAAGTTGTTGTTTGGTTTAAAATAGTGATGCCAGTAACTGTACCTGGATTGCTTTGTCTTCTCACAGCAATGAAAAAGGAAGATTTATGTTTGACAGTATTATGAAAAGGATAGTTGCTACCCACCATATAGTGGAGTCGCTGATTCGCAGATAGGCACAGCAAAAAGTCTGTCAAACACAGCTTTCGGCTAAACAGGTCTTCATTAGATTTAGACAGCACACAACACAACACACAAACACACCATGCACAGATGTGGCCACAGTCTCTGGCTGCCAAGGCAAGACTTTGAGCATCTAGCACTGCTGCTCACATTCTGGCCTTGGCAGCCAGAGACTGTGGTCAGGTATGTATGTTTGAGTTGTGTTTATGCACACTGCCACCCAAAGAAACTGATAAACAAAATTGGTCTTATGAATTTTTGTGTGGTGGAGGGGGGGGGGGGGGGGGGGGGGAGTGCACTGCTCACATGGAAAAATCTGTCTTAGTATGTGTTAACTAAGAAATCCCAACCTAATCATGGATCTGCCATCATAGATTTATCATTGAGTCAACATAACAGAATTAAAAAAAATGAAATTAAAATATTTTGTGATTGACTCAGCAAGGGATGTGAACCATGTCACATTTGTCTTTTTTTTTTTTTTTTGTAATATATTTGGTTACACTGAAGCAAAACTTCAGAAAAAGTACACAAGATGCAAGCTCCATGAAAAGAAGACTGATGGAAAAAAAGTAAGTTAACTATTTAATATTTCAAAAGTAATCACCATAGCTGTGAATACATTTATGCCACTGTGAGACAAGATGGTCAATCGCTTCATGGAAAAATGTTTGCAGTGTTCTACAAAACCATGGTTGTACCCAAGTGTGCAGCTCTTGGTGTGAACCAAACGAATGGCCAAGAATGTTTCTTTAGGGCTCCAAAATTATGGAAATCACGTCAGAAGAGATTGGGACTGTATGGAGGCTGTGTGAAGGCTTCCCAGACAAAACTAGGTGCAGCATAGTTTAAGAAACCTGCCAATAAAATGCCTGCCAAGGCTGTATAGAGTACGTTGTAAAAGTTTTGCTGGGAAACACATGTTCTCCATAAAGTCCCAATCTCTCCCCATGTGATTTCCATATTTTTAAAGTGCTGAAGAAAGAAGTTCATGGCTGTCCCTTTGCTTCAGAGAAAGAGGTGTGTGCCTGGCAACATTTTTCCACAAAGGTGTTGACAATTTAAGGCAATTACAGTGGAATAAATGGGTTAACAACAAAGGCAAGTACTTCAGTATTAATGAATAGTTTACTTTCTTTCCACCTTTTTCATATTAATTTGACTGTCCTTGTATGCCACTCTCTTAAGTTTGCTTTTGTAGATCTGTGAACTATGTACACAAGTGCTCTATCATTATTTTACAGCATTTTTTTTTTTAAATGCTGTGTTCCCCTCAGAAACTTGCAGCTGTGTGCTGGGTTAAAGATATCCCAAATTTGATAGGTTTTCATAATCCAGATAGGTTATCTGCAGTGCTAAAGCAAGTAACAGTAGCTTCATAGACACTGATTGACATGCACCATTATGGTTTTGAGAACTGTACACTCACTTTTTTAAGGTGGGGACAGTAGAATACGTACTTCTATTGTACAAGTGAGGAACTTGAAACTTAACAAGTTGGAGTAACTCCATTTGCTACAAGTCTACTCCTTAGATAACGTTCTTATTTCTTTTTTTATATTTTGCTGGTAGTAGATGTACCACATTTACATAAAGGATCAAAATTCCTATTTAGGTGATGTTTCAGTAAAATTCATTATCTATCAGTTTAACTGATTTCTGCTAATGCCGACACTGTGTGTGTTCTTTTAAGAGAAATCTGTAATTTGCTTTATTCAGAAGCCATATGCTCTGGAACGTATTGTGAGCTAACAATTGTTTATTTCTAGAATGACATAAATTATTTGAAAGCCCTCATTTCACTCTATCAGTAAACATTTTATTATTTGTGAAAAGTCATTAACTAAAATGTTATTCATAATTAAAGTTTTCACACCCAGAAAATAATGTTATTATTTGGACCTTTAGTATGTTTATAAAATCATAGGTTTAGTTATAATTTTCTTGCTGTAATTTTTCTGAACTAGAAAATAGCTTTGGTTATCAGAGTAATTTGACAATTAAGAAACGGAGACAACTACTACCCTGTTAAATTTACAAGAGGCTTGGTAAATTCCCACAGCTTAATATGAATAAAATAATCCACCCAACTTTTTTTATTTCCCAATCATCTATCACATAGATAAACCTAATTATTAGTTGCTTCCCCATAATGTCATTGACACTAATTTCAAAATTGTTCACTTTATATAGCAATAGGAATATAGGGCCTAGTAATCATTACAGTAACTTCTCCTCGGCAGAGTCACGATTAGCTATTTTCATCTTAATATCTCAATGTAAAAATCCATAGAGTTAACTCATCCATTCCACATTTCAATGTCAATGTCACTAATATGAGCAGACCTTACTGTTACAGTCACTCAGTGTAATTATTTAATGCACTTGTTTGGAAAATCTGTCTGTAGTCATCCACATAACTTCTCTGTGTTAAAGTGTTAGTAAAGCTTCAGTGACTGATTTCTTTCAAATGCTATTTTCTGAAGATTTACTTTTTTGTAGACTTGGATGATGACTTCGCCATGGAAAGAACCTGCCACAGTTTAGAGTTCATCAAGTGTAGTAGCTGACTTGGTCTATTTGAACTATACAAATAGTTATAGCAGAAGTTAATCTTCATCATTGTGTGTTTTGCACTAAGAAATGTGAAATAAACTCATGTTTAGATCAATGATGTCATGCCCATCAATGAACTAGAATACATCTTCAACCAATTTCAGAGAATGTTAAAAGTGCAGGGAGTGTATCAGGCAGTGCAAACGTCTGCCTGAGGGCAGTTAAAAGGGGACAGTCCAACAAAATGTAGACCACTGTCAACGCAGAACCACAGCAAAAGAGGTGTGGGTCCTCGCTGTGCAGTAAATAACCGTGTGTCAGCCAGGTGTGGCCAATGTGTAGCCGGCAGAGTACAACGGAGTCTTTGTGAGAGGCCCGCAAGGAGGAGCGCTGCCCACCGGTAGTGTCCTTGATGGCCTGAAGTTTGTTGGGTGAAGGCAGGGCGTGACTGGAGATCACACTCTGGAAGGCCAATCACCAGGGCCAGTGCACTGACAGACTGTTTGGTCAGCCTGTCAACCCGTTCATTGCCGGGATGCCGAGATGATCCGGGATCCACACAAAGACCACAAAGCGGCCGCAATGGGCAAGAGTGTGGAGGGACTCCTGGAAAGTAATCATCAGACAAGAGTGAGAAAAACACTGGTCGATAGCTCGTAAACAGCTCAGGGGTCACTACAGATGACGAAGGACTCACCTGGGCAGGAGCAGACATACTCTAGGGCAGTGAAAACACTGCAGCCATCCAGCAATGACTATTGTTCAGAGTGATCCCCAAGAGTAAAAGCATAACCAACGTGACCAGCAACCATCGAACCGTCGGTATAGACTACAGTAGAGCCGGGAAACGCGGCAAGGATGGAAAGAAAGCAGCAGCGGAGGGCCTCAGGAGGAACTGAGTCTTTCGAACCTTGTGCCAAATTCAGCTGAAGGCATGAACAGGGCACACACCACAGGGGTATACGGGCATGGGCCCAGAAAGGAGGTGGGAGAGGGAAAAACTCAAGCCCAGAGAGAAGGGACCAAACGCGATTTGCAATAGGACACCCTAACTGGGGCCACTGATTCGGAAGATGGATGACTGAGTTGGGGAACAGGAGACAGTAATTGGGACGCCTGGGCTAGCTACAAACATGCACAGCATAAGCGGCCAGCAGTCACTGGTACTGGATCCGCAATGGAGGGACACCAGTCTCCACAAGTAGGCTGTCGACAGGGCTCATGAGGAAAGCTCCAGTGGCAAGTCAGATCCCGCAGTGAAGGATGGGGGCAAGCAACCACAACACTGAAGGCAATGAAGAACCATAAGCCAGGCTCCCATAACCGAGACAGGACTGAATCAATGCATGATACAGTCGGAGAAGGGTAGACCGATTGGCACCCCAGCTACTGTGACTCAAGCAACAAAGAGTGTTAAGATGGCACCAGAATGTTTGTTTATGCTGCCAAATATGAGGGAGCCAAGTCAACTGGGCATCAAAAAGCAAGCCCAAAAATCAATGCGTCTCCACCACGGCAATAGGTTCGCCGTCAAGATGTGTCTCAGGATGAACAGTGCGACACCGGCAGAAATGCATGATGCAGGTCTTGGTGGCCGAGAACTGGAAGCCGTGCGTGACGGCCCAAGACTGTGCCCTGCGGATAGTGCCCTGTAGCTGCCTTTCAGCAACCACAATGCTAGTGGAGCTATAGTACAGCCAAAAGTCATCAGCATACAAAGAAGCTGATACGGATGTTCCCACAGCTGCAGCTAGCCCATGATAGCAACTAAAAAAGGCAGACACACAAGACAGAGCCCCATTCTCCTGGACTCAGGAGGAACTATGGGAGGGACTACCTTGCACGTGGGAGCAACAAAGTGACAGAAAATTTTGAATAAAAATTGGGACTGGGTCCAAACACCCGACCCATGAAGCGTGGTGAGGATGTGATACCATCATGTTGTATCGTATGCCTTCCACACATCGAAAAAGATAGCAACCAGATGCTGACAGCGGGCAAATGCTCTGCGGATGGCAGAATCCAGGCAGACCAGATTATTGGTAGCAGAGCGGCCCTTACGGAACCCACCCTGTGATGGAGCCAGAAGGCCCTGATACTCAAGTACCTCCAGCTCACTATGCATTCGAGCAACTTGCACGGAATGTTGGTGAGGCTAATGGGGCGGTAGCTGTCCACCTCCAGTGGATTCTTGCCAGGTTTCAACACGGGGATGATGATGCTTTCCCGCCACTGTGATGGGAACTCACCCTCAACCCAGATATGGTTGAAAAGGTCTAGAAGGCGTCACTGGCAGTTCGCCAAGAGGTGTTTGAGCATTTATAGTGGATGCGATCCGGCCTGGGAGCCGTATCAGGGAAAGCGGCTAGGGCACTTTGGAATTCCCGCTCATTGAGTGGAGCATTGTATGATTCGGGGTGGCGTGTATGGAATGAAAGGCTCAAAAGTTCCAACTGCTCTTTCAGGGAGTGGAAGGCCAGTGGGTAATTCGTAGAAGTGCAACTCTGAGCATAATGCTCTGCTAAGAGTTCTGCAATTATGTCTGATTCAGTACAGACGGCTCCATTCAGGGAAAGCCCAGGGGTCTGAAACCCACAGAGTCACCTAATCTTGCTTCAAACCTGATGGAGAGGTATGGATGCCAATGGTGGAGACATACCTTTTCCAGCACACCTGCTTCCGTCAGCCAATAAGACGACAGGCTCGTGCACGGAGCCGCTTAAAGGCAATGGGGTGGTCCAGGGATGGGAGCCTCTTACGACATTGGAGGGCCCGCCTGTGATCTCGAACTGCCTCAGCAATCTCTGGTGACCACCAAGGCACAGTCCTCTGCCAAGTGGATCCGGAACAGCAGGAGATTGCAGATTCTGCCGCAGAAACGATTCCAGTGGTGACCGTGTGAACTACCACATCAATGGCATCTTGAGAAAGAGGCACAATAGTGGCAATGGAGGTAAATGAGTCCCAGTCAGCCTTATTCAAAGCCCACCTGGGGAGGTGCGCAGAAGAGTGATGCTGCGGCAGTGACAGAAAGATCGGGAAGTGGTCACTACCACAGAAGTTATCGTGCACACTCCAATGGATGGATGGTAGAAGGCCAGGGCTACAGACCGAAAGGGCAATGGCTGAGTACATGCTATGCGCCACACTAAAATGTGTGGAGGCACCATTATTTAAGAGAGAAAGGTTGAGCTGCAACAACACATGCTCAACAACAGTGCCTCGACCCATTGCCATCAATCCACCCCACAAAGGGTTATGGGCGTTAAAGGCATCCAGTAACATAAAAGGTGGCAGCAGTTGGGTCACCAGCGCAGCCAATACATGCTGCTGGATATCACCATCCTATGGAAGATAAAGGCTGCAGACAGTAACAGCCTGCAGGGTCCATACCTTAACAACAACAGCCTCTAAAGGTGTTCGAAGAGGGACATGCTCAGTGTAAGGAGAGTGAAGAATGTAGACGCAAACTCCACCAGATACCCTCTCATAAGCTGCCTGGTTTTTATAACAACCCCGATAGCCACAGAGGATGGGGGTTCACAGTGCTTGAAACCAGGTTTCCTGGAAGGCAATGCAGAAGAAAGGGTGGAGGCTGAGAAGTTGTCGAAGCTCAGCAAGGTGGTGGAAAAAACTGCTGCAGTTCCACTGGAGGATGACATTGTCCGCAGCCGAAAAAGGTGTAAAGGGACTGAGGTGGCAGATTATGCCACTGGGTCATCGACAGCCACCGAAGGATAGCCGGAATTGAAAATCATTGCGTCTCAGGCAGCGGCAAGATTGAGGTAGTTGGGGGGATGCCAAAATCTGCAAATCGTCCTCAGACGCAGAGCTGGTAGGAACAGGGGGGCACAAAGGCAACCTGCACCTCGTCCGTATTACTCAGCCTATTCTTCTTCTTCTTCTTCTTCTTCTTCTTCTCTGCCTCCTTCCGCTGCTCCTTTGGAGCAACCCAGGAGGGAGTCTCAGAAGGAGTGTCAGGGACAGACAAAGAGCAGGAAGCTCTTCGAGCTGCCGCTCACGGCTCCCTGAGCCACTGACTGATGTCAGCTGTCGCACTGGAGGATGCCTTACAAGGTAGACATCGAAGGGACCGTTTCCATGTGAGAGAAGCCGGAGGAGGCTGGCATACCTCTGGGGGTGGGGGTCTGATATCCCCATCAGTTTGGAGGGTAGGTCTCCCAAAGGAGGTACCTTGGGAGCAAAGTCCCCCATCACTGACACGGGGGAAGAGCCAGGGCAGCACCGAGGACCCATTGGAGGTTGAACAACTGCAGGGACAACGAAGTCACAGTTGCAGCACATGATGTAGTCATCTGCACAGGATGAAGTCGTTTGTATTTCCTCTTCGCATCCAGACAGGTGAGCCTTCCCAGGGTTTTGATTTCCATGATGCGCCGCTCCTTATGGAGAACAGGGCAGTCAGGCGAGCAGGGGGAGTGATGCTTCTCACAGTTGACACAAGTCGCAGGAGGCACATGCGGAGTGCCCAGGTGCAGAGGATGACCACAATCCCTACATGTGGCACTGGAAGTACAATGAGATGACATGTGACCAAACTTCCGACACTTGAAGCATCTCATAGGCATATGAACATATGGTTTTATGTCACAACAGTAAACCATCACCTTGACCTTTCCAGGCAACGAGTCACCCTCAAACGCCAATATGAAGGCACCGGTAGCAACCCTGTTGTCTCTGGGTCCCCTATGCACACACCGGGCAAAGTGGACACCCCGTTGCTCTAAGTTGGCGCGTAGTTCCTCATCTGACTGAAAATGGAGGTCGCGATGGAAAATAAGACCCTGGACCAAATTAAGGCTTTTATGGGGAGCAATTGAGATGGAGATATCAGCCAGTTTGTCACAGGTGAGCAATGTCTGCGATTGGACTGGGGAGGCTGCTTGGATCAAAATAGCCCCGCTGCGCATTTTAGACAACTCCACCATTTCCCCAAACCTACCTTCAAGGTGGTCTACGAAAAACTTGGACGTCGTTGCCTGAAAGGTCTCTCAGTCCTGCTGCAAATTAGTACCGAGGTGAATATGGCTCTCGTGATCTGGTTGCCCTATGGTCCTCCCAAGGTATAGCCACGGAGGGGAATGATTGGGAATCATAGGTTGCAGCATAAAAATCATTTCTGACATACTTGAAGACTGCTGGGGCTGAGTGACCACCAGCATGATTCGATTTAACCTGTTTCATTGCGGGTCATCCGTCCTGATGCCACCCAATCCGACCAGGGGCTCTCCCCATGGGTGCCACCCAGCCTCAGCAAGGGCCACCTGGCGGGATGGCCATTGCTGGGAGTCCTGGTGCCCCAGAAGGATGGGCACCTACTCCTTGGCATACACAAGGAGGTCTCAGCTCAGGCATCAGCAGTGCGATCCCTGTATTGTCTGGGGGCTACCACCAAGAGGGTACATGACAACCCCACCACAACGGACGGACTGGCTACCGCGCTGGATTTTGGGTGTCAAAATGGTAGAGAATGGTCATGGGCGTGAAGGATGGTACAGTGCAGGAGACGAGAAGTAGGCAACCTACAAGAATGAGGGGGCCAAACCCGCCACACGTAAGCCGTCCTTCCCCAAATGGCACGTACTATCAACAGAAATTTGGAAAAGGTGGAGGTGAAATCCAAGAGGGGACCATCACAGAAAAGCTGAAACTTTGGAGACCCCTTTTAGTCACCTCTTAGGACAGGCAGGAATACCGCGGGCCAATTCTAACCCCCGAACAGCCCAATTCTCACAAAGGGAAATAGACAGGAGTATAGACTATGGAAGCAAGGAATTTGCTAACAGGACACTGTCAAAATACAGGTGCTGATATGGAAGATCCAAGGAGGAGATGTTGGCTCTTATGTTAGGCTTGTTGAAGGTCCATACTTACCTGGAGGGATATGAGATGGTGGTGTTAACTGACCAGACAGCAAAAACCAGTCATAGGAACAGTTTTTTGAATGGGAGGCTGCTGAGATGATTGATGCATTGTTACTTTAGATAAATATGAATGTGTGGAAGAAGGTGAACCACAAATAGAGTAAAAAAATGTTGTATGTGAAAGGAAATTAAATCTGTGTTTAAAGATATTAGGCATTTTCTGAATGAAGAATGCAAACTGAAATTAGCAAAAATATATTTTAATAGGAAAATGTATGCAAAGTTATAGTACTCAGGAGAAAACATAAAAGCTGAGAACAAAGAGAACGTATTCCTCAGGGAATAGGTCCCTATCTTGATTTTATGCAATGTAAAAGCACACTGTGGCCCTAAAAGTGTGTGTGTATGTCATCTTATAACTAACCACAAGAGTTAGAAAAATAACTGGCTCCCTGTGATAAATGGAAATGTGTCATACAAAGGGTATAAGGAAACTACATATACAAAACTTTAGTATGTGCAGGAGATAAAGTGAAACACTTTTTTATGTGACAAAAATGTCACATCCACACTGTTTCCCTACTTGGAGTCCTTGAAGGTTTTGACACTAGTGAGATTCTGAGATGGCGTTCAAACTGTCGTGTGATGATTAATGCTCTACAGATGCTGCTAAAAATGTCACACATATATATTAATGCACAACTGACATTTACATGCTAACACAATCAAAACAACCAGGTATTAAATGAATAATGGTTGCACCTTCAGATAAACAGGCAACCATCTCTTCTGGAGCATCTATTGGTGTTTCATACCCTGAAAGCTCCATCTCATCCCACAAAAAGGAATCCAAACGAGTGAGGTAAGGAAAATGTGGTTGCCATGGTACCGGCCTGCCCCTCCTAACCCAACAATGGGGAAAACATTGTCTAAATGTTCTCAGACATCAGCAATGAAGTTTGGTGAGGCCCTGTCACACTGGAACCATAATCGTTACCTGAGTGCAAACAGGAAATTCTCTAACATTTCTGGTAGTACTTCATGGAGAAAGATCAATAACTTCCTCCAGGGGTGGATGGTTGTAGGACACCCCTCAATAGGTCAGGTGTGTACTACACACTGGAAGCTGCTACATGGGTAGCACAGTACTTGTGGCATGCACATGGGGGTCTTTTTTAAGATTAGGTTCCTCCCCATGGGAAACAAACTGTTGGCCTGAAAAATTACCAGTTCATGACACTGATGTGGGTGTGCGAACTGTAAAAATTATTAGTTTGCCTAAACAGGTCATTCCAAAGAATTTAAATATGCTAAATCTCACGTCAGTAAATAATCGAAGTGTCTGTAGCAAGATCCCCAAGTTACTCTCCGAAATAAACGGTAGTAATGCCAATATTGTATAAGGTACCAAAAGCTGTTTGAAACTAGACACAAATAGAAGTGAAATTTTGAACTCGGATTGGACAATGTTTAGGAAGGATAGGACTGATGCTAGGGAGGTGGTGTGTTCATCGCACTTAAAAGTTTGAACGCAGTTGAGATCGATACTGGGTCAGACTGTGAAATAGTCTGGATAAAGCTGTCAATCAGACAAGGCGTGACCATTGTACTGGTATTATGATGTTTTTATAGATCACCAGCAATCGCAACAAATGCCGCAGAACGTTTCAGGGAAAGTCTTGAGTACATAGGAAATAAATATCCAAATTATCCATTAGTTATGGGTGGAGACTTAAATCTGGTGTCCATTGACTGGGAAAATTACACATTTACCACAGGAGGCAGAAGCAAAGACTCGTGTTAAGTTATTACAGGAGTGCTTTCAACATACAACCTTGAGCAATTGGTTAGAAAACCAACTCGAGAAGGGAACATATTAGATATCTAGGTGACAAACAGACCTGATCTTTCTGAGGAAGTTAATCTAGAAGAGGGTATTAGCGACCTTAATATCATTGTGGCTTCTAAGTCAGTGGAAGTTGCACAAAAAAACAAAAAAACCAGAGAAACAGTGTAGAGCTTCCTTATTTGGGAAAGCAAATAAAAGTGTCATTAATAAATATCTTCATACTCAGCTCTAAACATTCACCGCGGAACACAAAGATATTGAGCATCTTTGGTCGGAATTTAGAGGTATTGTCCACCACGTGCTAGAGAAATGTGTGTATAGCAAAAATATAGGGGAGGGAAAGGATCCACCTTGGTTCAACAAACATATTAGGAAGTTGCTGAGAAAGCAGAGAATTTTGCACAGTTGTTTTAAACGTAGTCACTGCCCCGCTGACAAACAGAAATTATGCAAAATGAAAGCAGCTATCAAAAGGTTAATGAGAGATTCTTTTAATGAATTTGAAAGCAATATTTTATCTGCAGATTCTAAAAATAACCCCAAAAAATTTTGGTTATACGTAAGATCTATGAACCGTACACATAATTCAACACCTTCTCTTGCTGACAGCCAACGGCCTTGCTGCAGTGGATACACTGGTTCCCGTGAGATCACCGAAGTTAAGCGCTGTTGAGTGTGGTCGGCACTTGGATGGGTGACCATCCAGGCCGCCATGCGCTGTTGCCATTTTTCGGGGTGCACTCAGCCTCGTGATGCCAATTGAGGAGCTACTCGACCGAATAGTAGCGCCTTCGGTCAAGAATACCATCTTGACGACCGGGAGAGCGGTGTGCTGACCCCACGCCCCTCCTATCCATATCCACCACTGAGGATGACATGGCGGTCAGATGGTCCCGGTAGGTCACTTGTGGCCTGAAGACGAAGTGCTTCTCTTGCTGACAGTACGAGTAATGTAACGGATGATGATAAACAGAAGGCCAAAATTCTAAACCTAGCTTTCAAAAACTCGTTTACAATAGAGGACTGCAGCACCATTCCGCCTTTCAATTATTGGACAAACGTAAGGATGGTTCCTACCTTCCAGACTTCACAGAAGATCTCCTGCGACTCTTGCAAACTTGGCGAGTTTATGGTTCTATTCATACTACAATCATATTTGTACACACAATACTTTGAAAAATACAGAGCTTTGAAATCAAATGAGTTATTAATAAAATATTATCAGGTTTCAGACCGTATCAAGTGGTTGACTGCCCACAAAATTTAGGCAGAGGTCTTTTCTACCATTGTCAAGCAGTTGATTGTCGCCTGTAGCTGCTGCTGATGTCACTGGTGCTCAGTCTGACGCCATATATGTTATGGGTTTGTGGTGCAACCGTCACCCTCACTTCAACTCGCCAATCACAGGATCCCTGGCTGCAATCCACCATCATTATTGATGGCTTTAACTGATATTTTGATCTCTATTGCTTCGTTTATTACACTATCCCAAAAACTGTTGGTCTGTTTGATAATAAAAGTCTCATCAAATGCAATTTGGTGTCCATTTTCCAGTGCATGTTCTGCTACAGCTGATTTATCATTATTTATAGTAGCTCTCTATAATTGTTTATCCAGGGGTATAGATGCTGTTTGTAGTTATGAAAACCTGCCCTTACTAGCAGCAAGATGTAACTGCGTTGCAATCAGACTACAGCATCAATATGTTCCATTCAAAGCAATCTAAAGAACTGGGAACATTGGCCTAACAGAAATCCACCATCAAAGATTCCTAGGGTGAAATGGCGCACCTATAATACTGGCATCAATTAACTGAAGTGTCCCTTTTTCTCCCCTCTTAACTCCACAATTTTTTTTTTTAATCATACTGGATATAGGCTGTTTCAAAAAGATTCATCTCTTTTCATGTAGAACACGAATGACGAAAGGAACTTCTGGTGAATTTTAGGTTAAGCAAAGGTGTACAAATGGACCATTCAATTCTACAGACGTATCCCTTTTACATGCTTGCACATACACCCTTGGGGCATTTTTTACCATTGTGATTGGAACTGAAGTTTTTGTTTGTCTTTCATAAATGTTCAATGTGTCTCCCACCGGATACACAACACACATCCAGATGACAGTCATACCCTTTCCATACTTCTATGATAATGTCTGGAACTACCTCATTCACTGCTGTCGCTGTATAATGTCACACTTCACTCAAAGTTATTGGAAGGGCAGGCACATACGAGGTGTGATTGGAAAGTTTTAAGAATGGGCTTGTAATTATGCAATGGTGGTACTTACATGCTACTGTGATGCATCTCCCTCAAAATAGTCACCTTCTGACTGAACACACTGACTCCAACTGTGTTTCCACTTTTGGAAACATTCCTGGAATTTTTTTCCTTAAGTGTGTTAAGGGTGCTGTCCATATTTGCCTGGATGTCTTCAATCGAACCAAATCGCTTCCCTTTCAGTGAAAATTACAGTTTAGGAAACAGTTAGAAGTCCGCAGGAGCCAAATCAGGGGAATATGGCAGTTGTGGAAGAACAGGAATTTTAAATTTGGTCAAAAATTCAATGATGGAGAAGGTATGATGAGCCGGAGCATAGTCATAGAGTAGCACCCAACTTCTGTCTTTCCACAATGCAGGCCTTTTCTTCCACATCTTTTCACACAAATGCTCAAGGACACATCTGTAGTATTCCTGGTTAATTGTCTGTTTTCCGGGGGTAAATTCATGATGCACAATACCGGCAGAATCGAAAAAAATCACCAAGATTGTCTTCACCATCAACCGACTTTTCGGTCGTGGTGAAGCTGGAGTCAGACTGCACTTTGGTTTCAGGATCATATCCATATACCAACAATTCATCACCTGTGATTACCCTATTTAACAAATCTGGGTAATTTTTAGTCTGATTCATCAGTTCTTGGGACACTTCAAGTCGGTGTTGTCTCTGGTCACTCGACAACACTTTTGGAATGAATTTTGAGGACACTCGACGCATATTCAGATCGTCAGTTAAAAATAGCTGCACTGCATAGAAACTTAAATTAAGTTCATCAGCCATCTCCCTAATTATAAGTCTATGATCAGAGCACACTAAGTCAGGAACTTTCACAGCATTTTCATTCGTTTTTAAGGTGGAAGAACGGCCGGACCGTGGTTCATCTTCAAACGATTCATGGCTATTTTTAAATCTGTTGAACCAGACAAAAACATTTGACTGGTTGATACAATTATCTCCAAAAGTTGTTTTAATAGTTTGTTTGTCTCAGAAGCTGATGTTCCGGTTTTAAAACAAAATAGCAGTTTTCAGGAGGGCGTTCAAGGACAAGTCAATGACTCACCCACCACGCTCTGTGAACCTGCCCGCCAAACCAGTAAGCAATAGCGGATCCATTCTTAAAACTTTCCGATCACACCTCGTACTCGGAGTCTTTCACAAAACCCTTCCACAGTGTCTCGGCAGTTAACTCTTAACTTAGAGGCACTATGACAACTCTTAAGTAATAGTGGTAATACATTTGAGTTGTTGAACAGGAATTGATTTGTGTTGTATTTACAAGAATACAAAAGTAAAAATTCTACAGAATATGATTTTAGTTCTCTGTTTACTGAAACTTCAAGTGAGCACAACAGCCTTGACATATTACACACTGAAAGGTCTAAATGGATATTCTGTTGTTTACTCTGCTATATTTCCTAAACCCACAGTTGTTTATCGAAGGAATTTAATTAAAAAAATTAAGCTGCAAATGATATTACGGGCACTAGAATAGATGAGATGTCACTGCACCAAGAAAGTTCATCTTCTCTAGTCCTCCTTCAGAATATACTGCATACATACTCAGCAGACACTTATGTCCAGACTCTGCTGGATTCCATTCTTACATTCTGCTGGTTACCAGGGAAGTTAGCTGCTTCACTGCTAAGGATAATTGTATATCAGAAATGCAGAGACACACTAGGATCACCCTGTCCACGTAAAAAGCCATATATCAATGAAATTGATTATCTAGTTAAGGCATGGCTCATTCTAGCCACAGAGAAGAGAGAAAATTATTCCCACGATATTCCAGTTAGCACTGTTGCTTGACATGGGGAAGACCCATCGATGTGTGGCACTCATATTGACAGAATACAAAATGTTTCCTAATGAAAAAGATGTCCAGGGTCTCAAGTAATCAGTGCTCTTCCTTTTGTGCAATGGCAGAAAAAAAATTACATTTTTCAGCTCACATTCTCATCTGCAAAATTTGACAGGTAAGACCACTGTTTCTGTTCTAATCATAATGTTGTCAGTATGCCACATCTTCCCTTACAGACATATTTTTATAGCTATTTAGAATTATTTCTGCTTACAGATTTCTTTTTCACCCCTGTTACTGATTTACGACCTTTAGTGGTGCAATTTATATTTAATTCGTCCAAAGTGGAGGTTGCTAAGGTTAGCACTGTAGTGCGTCCTTAAACCCACAACAACCAATGAAACTTTATTAAAGTGAATAAAAATACATATAGTGCAAGACTAAATTATGTAATTCAAATCATAGAAGAGTGATCTTGAAAAACAGTATAATAAATGTAGTTGGGTATTACCTCTTTCTGACTCCAGTGGAAAAATTAAGTAAGCATGAACTTATGCCCGTCCAACTATTTAAAAGGCCAGTAATCATTTATCTTCCTTTCATGTTAAAACTAAGATTTTTGACATCTTGTAATCTTGTGTTTGTGAGGAAAATATTTCATGTTTTACTATTGCCATGCAGGCTTTACTGCGTAATTATGAAGGGAGCTAAATATGGTTAGCATCAGTACGACATTTTATGCATTACAACAGCACACAAAACTGTTAAAGAACTATGTTCCTTATATCATTTAGGGAAAAAAACCACACTGAATATAAGGTCTTCAATAATTTGTAACATATATTTTATATTCTAAAATGCTAGACACACTTTAAAAAATTTTTAATGACAGAATGACATTTTAGCTATATAGTTAAAAAGCTTAATAACAAGGCAATAAATATACAGGACATCACTTTCAAAAAATTCCTAACAATACAGTATTTACAAACATGGTCTAGCGCAACTTTTAGGGGTTTTATCTTATTAAAGGAACAACAATAATTTTGTAAGTCATTTACAAATCAAACAACTTGTGAATTACATAATAACAAAATTTATATAAGTATCATTACAGGTGGTTTTTACAGTGCTCTCACAGCACAGACCATTTAACATCTTGATGCACAAAAAAATTTCAAACATAAGAAGGTAATAGATATCACTACATAAATAAATTTTTTAAGAGGAACATCATGGTACTGTGGCAGTCATCTTGCAATGTCATTTTTCTGAAGGCACAAAGTATTCAATAAGCCCATTGACTGCAATGCGATCTTGGTGGTTTTCGTACTGCCCTGCACCCCCCCCCCCCCCCCCCCCTCACGCCCCCAGCGAAATGTTTCTGCTGAAAATTGCTTTACTGAGCAGAAGAAAAAGGCACAGATAATAGTTGAATCTTTATGTGAAGATCTCTTACCACCACATCACACAGCTCTATTACCATCATCAATAACACTAAACACTTTCTGTTCTCATTTGTACACTTTTCCAATGATATCAGTTCTCTATGTTTCACTGATATTCTCAACTTTTTCAGTCACTTCTTCCCTGCCGTAAACTCTCAACATCAATTTATTGTGAGAGTCTGAACCTCAAAATATTTTTTGAAAAAGTACATGGAGCTGATGTGCATGAAGACACTGATAGTCTAATGACACATTTTACATAAATGCATTCAGTACAAGCTCTCAAACACAAGAACTACAGCTGCAGCACAATGGAATGCAGTTTTCTTCCAGGCTATAAAATAATACCACTTAAAAACCACACACACTCTGATAATTGGGAACTAAGGAACATAAATGCTTGCTTGTCCATCAGGTGAAAGAGAGAGAGACTGGGAAACCTACATAACTATTCAGTGCACCTGATTGCTGAAGTAGCCACATTATCACATAGAAATATTACTCACAACTGATGAGCTCATTCACAATCACAGTCTGAATGTACCTGACTTTTCACAATATTGATGAAGTGCTCATGGTACTTATGTTACAATTTATCATCTGTCATTTCTAAATATTGTGCATATACATCTCTAGAGCATTCACCCTTGTTGTTGAACAGGAACTTGTAGTAACTGCCATCTGCACACACAACTGCAAATCAGAAAAGAAGAGTCACATGAAGGTTTTTCAATTAGAATCTAAATTTTTAAATATGTGGAACTCTGTCTCATTTCTACCATAAACTGCAGTTACAAGAAATTAAAATTTTGTTAAATATTTGTGGCTATCAAGAAGTAGCTGACATGTTGAAACTTACCAGAAAAGCGATGAATTTTTGAATATCATGAATTGGTTTTGACAACAGAAAATATAAAATGGCAGATGTACACTAGTCAAAATTCATCTCAGTGGTGCATGCGAGCACCAAAACACACACACACACACACACACACACACACACACACACTCCCCTGCCATTTTTGAAGAGCACAGCCTGTGATCTGTCACACTACTACAATCTTCTGAAGATAATAAACATACATAAAAGATTCCAATTTCTTTTGTGCTCTTGTTTACGATATCTTTAAAATAAATGGTGACTGCCACTTATACAATAGAGAGTCTTGACACTAAGCACCACCTTTCCCCCCCACCCCCCTCCCTCCACCCCACCCCCACCCACTCCTGATCATAGAGATGACATTGCTGTTGATGCCTTTGCTGTCTAGGACTCATGATGAAAGCAGTGCCTCTAATTCTCAATATAAGCTTAATTCCTTTACAATGTGAGGCATCACCTAGTAATCCACAAAATCACAATACTTGATTTACAATACCTTCCATATGTGTGATTATTAGTTTTTAGAATGAGCATAGTTAAAAGCTGAGGTGAAAAAACTAAAGATGGCTTTGTTAAACAACTGACTGATTTAAGTAATTGTCAGTGTCATGAGAGGAAAGATATGTTTATATTTCTTTGCATGAGTATCTTTACTATGAAAATATGTTTGTATTTCTGGAGCAGTACATAAAATAAGGGATTCACCTACAGTGGATGAATGCATAGTGCACAGTAACACACAACAGAAAACAGCATTCACAACAGCTTTTAAGCACTAGCTCTTTTGCAGAAACAGTATACACATTTACACACACAACCACACAGACACCCAAACACACACTCCCGTGGACACAACAAGACTAACTGGTACTTGATTATTGAAAGCAGTTACCTGAGCGGGTGAAGGGAAGGGTAAAGAGGTATAGATGACACATTGGGCTGCAGATAGGCACAATGAAAAGACTGTCACACATTAAAGTTTTGATCAAGCCTTCATCAGAAAAGAGGTGCGCGCATGTGCATGCCCATGCCCATGCCTATGGCCCCCCCCCCCCCTACACACACACACACACACACACACACACACAATCATACAAAAGCCTCCTATCCTCCTGATATGGACTCAGGGACAGGACATCTTATCCTCATTTCTTCACAACCTTAATACCTTCTATGTAAGTCCATCTTTACACTGGATGGTTGCAGGACCTCAGCTTTTCACCATAAAATGTCAAATCAAAACACCTTCGGCCATCTAAATTTCCAGTTTTATTTTATTTTGGTACCAGTTTCAGAGTTACACTATGCCATTTTCAGGCCCCATAATTCATCCTACATGTCTATCAAAGGGCCTGAAGATGGTGTAGTGTATTGCTGAAACTGCAAGCAAAAATAAAATAAACCTGGAAATTTAGACAGCTTAAGGTGTTTTGATTTGACATTTCAACACCTTCTCTCCCATCCATTTCACTTTGACCTTCTCAACGCAGAGTGCCACATTTCTGGACATTGAGCACCTCCTCTTTGAGGACTCTCTCCACATTAAGCCCACAAACCACCAACAGTTCCTGCATTTAGACAGTTGCCATCCCTTCCACAACAAAAAAACTGCACCATACAGCCTAACCACCCAGGGACAGTTTTCTGCAGTGACAGCAGCTTCCCTGCCCAGTACACTGTAAGTCTCACAAAGGCCTTCACAGACAGGCTCTATCATCCAGACCTAGTCTGCAAACAGACATCTCATGCCACATCTGAACACACCCCAAATCCTGCCCCCCTCCCCACCCCCACAGGAACCAGCTACAAAAGAGCGCCCCCCTACCCCCAGTCACCAAATACCACAATGAAATAGGGAATAACTGAACCACATCCTTTGTCAGGGCTTGGATTATATATCATCATGCCCTGATAAAGAGGGACATCCTACTCCTCCTAAAGTGGTATTCCACTGCCCACCCAACCTCCACAACATCCTAATCCATCCCTATGCCACCTCCAACCTCAACCCCTTGCCACACAGACAGTATCCCTGTGGAAGACCAAGGTGCAAGACCTACCCAATCCACCCACCCAGCACTCCCTATTCCTGTCTTGTCAAAGGCTTAACCTACGCCATCAGAGATTGGGCCAACTGAGAAAGCAGCCGTGTCACGTACCAGCTCTACTGCAATCACTGCTCAACTTTTTATATTGGTACAACTATGAAAAAGCTATCTATCAGGATGAATAACCACTGCCAAACTGTGGCCAAGAGTAAAGTGAACCACCCTGTTGCACAATATGTAGCTGAACATAAGATGATCGAGTTCAATGGCTGCTTCACATTTCAAGCTATCTGGATCCTCCCCTCCACCACCAGCTTTTCTGAACTACAGAGATGGGAATTAACCTTACAACATATTCTCCACTCCTGAAATCATTCTGACCTCAACCTACAGTAATCTACTCTCTGCAAGCGATCTGTCCCAACAGTTTCTGCCCCCTCTGTCCTATCAACACCTCCCAATTCAAGTCCCCACCTTCACTGCTCACCACTCTCTGCCACTGCACCAATTGACCTTCTCCCCTTCTCTGCTCCTTTCCTTTCCACTCCCCTTTTCCCTTCCCTCCCTCCCTCCCCCACATCCTCCCCATGCAGCATCAGGTAGCCTTGTCTACTACCTCTAGTCCCTGCCTGCTGCATCAGGCAGCACTGTTCCCTCTTCCGCCATCTCTACCCTGCTACCCCTTCCTCTTCTTACTATGGACTGTTGGTCCCATTCAACATGTTTCAGTTTCAATCTGACATGAGCTGCTAGAGGAAGTTGCTCACCTCATATGCAGTTACATTCGGGCTTAGTGCACACAGATGACCATGGACATTTGTGTGTGAGCTGTGCTTGTGTTAATACATGAGTGTGTCTGAATGCATGTGTTTTCCTCGTTTCTGATTAAGACTTGGCCGAAAGCTTAATGTGTAACAGTTTTTTTCATTTTGCTTATCTGCAACTCCATGTGTCATCTCTGCAGTGAGTAGCAATCTATTTTTCCACAACAGTAGATATCTTATTATTCTATTAAATGATTTGTCACAAAAATGACATCACGGAAAAAATCTTTCCTCTTTCACAAAATTTTTAAGCATCTTGTTTGGCATTCATTGAATATGCCAACCTTCTGATGCGGCATCGTTCTTCATTTATAATCACAGAGTTTTTAGGGATGGCTCCACTTAAACCAATACAATAGTGACAAACATTCTTGTGTTTGTACAATATCACAATGTGAATTTTCAAGGGAAATCTTTAATTTAAAACAATGGAAAGTGAATGATGTCATAACAATGGAAAGTGCATGATGGAATAGCAACAATCTGTAACAATTCCCTAGTTCCTGTCTACCACCAACCTATCACCTTCTCTGCTTCCACTCCAGCATTACACAAGCCTTCTACACCACTTACGCACCTATTGTCACCCCCCACCCCGTATGCACATGTGCAGCCCCTGTCCCATATGCACATGTGCAGCTACCCAATGCTGCACCCTGCAGACCTATCCTGTTCCGACCATGTCCCTCCATGCTTCCACAGGCAGCACTTATTATGTCCCCCCCATCCTACCCTGCCCCTCCCTGACCTGTGCCTTTTCCATTCCACCACTACCAACCCCACTTAGATTGCTGTGGTGTGTGTGTGTCCATGTTTTTCTGTTTCAGGAGGACTTTCTTGTTCGAAAGCTTAGCCCCCGTCTTCTTCTTGTGGCTGTCTGTGGTCAGTACAAATCTTTAATTTCTTTAGATAGGGATGATGGTGTAGCTTAATTTTGTCATACATCACTTTCCTGGTGTTTTTATGTGGCAAAACCAAATTGTTAGTCACTTCATATTTTTAATAATATGCATATGAATGGTACTAAATTACACTAAATTATATGCAAATGATACTGGTTTTCAGCCTTTCAGAAAATTTTTAATGAAATTTTCACTTCCATTTCTTTTGATGTGTGCAATGTGTGGACGGATTTACAGCTAGAATTATTGGCCCAAAGTGTGAAATGCAGTTGCTTGACAAAGTCCTTCCTCTTCTGTTATGGAAAAGACCCTCTGCCCATTCCAGCCACAGAGGAAATTCTTGCCCAAGTTCCACTGCTCTTTCAATGTCTCTTCAACCATTCGACATATGAGATGAAATTCCTTCTGGTAATTTTCTTTCCTGCATTCTGTTCAGTGAGAGAGCTATCTTTAATTTCTTTGATTTTACCTCCTATTTCACATACATTCAGGTCCCTCCAAACTAAGTCATTTTTAAAGCTTTTTCATTAATTCAGAAAAGATTTTGACTCAGTGCCACAGCAAAGCTCATTAACCAAATCAAACTAAATTTGAGACTGGATTGGGGATTTCTTGTTAGGGAGGTTGAAGCAAGTTAGTTTGGAAGAAGAATTAATAAATACTAACAGAGAGAGAGAGGGGCTGGCCAGTACTTACCTCAGCTCAGTACAGCCGATAGATACACATAAAACACATAAAACAGAACCGAAAATTTACGTTCCTAGCTTTCGGAACAAATGTTCCTTCATCGGGGAGGAGAGAGGGGAAAGAAAGGGAAGAAGGGAAAGGAGATTCAGTTACTCACAACAATCTCCCTAACCCTCACAAACACCAACCACAACAGAACCTTCAACAAACCCCCCTCATAGCCAACAAACCTAGCCTAGCCACCCTACTCAATCTCCCCATCCCAGCACATACCCCACACAGACCAAATCTCAACTATAACCACAGTCAAATGCCACATATCACCAGTCCCAATTCAGTCCTAAACCTCTCATCCAGATCCCTCTCTCCTCCAGAGACACCTGTTCTATCAAAAGGCTTAACCTTTAGCCCCACGCCTAAATTCAACCACACCGCCCTGGTTAAAGATCTCCTCTCATTCACCCGGAACCTCAACTGGAAATATCACTTCACTACCCAAACACAGCCCCGAGATACTAGAACCAGTGTTGAACCCTGTCTAGAACAGTTCCGACTGCCTTCTCAAAGGGATCCTCCTCCCCTCCCCCAAAACCATCCCTTGCAGACATTTCAGGAATTCCTCACATCCAGTATTGCCTCCCAGTCCTTCTTGAAGAACATCCCAACAACCCCCAACATCACCCCAGCTGAATCCCGTGCCATTAAGGAGCTGAAAATAGACCGCTCTATTGTCATCCTCCCGGCGGATAAAGGCTCCACAACTGTCGTACTTGACCGTGTGGAGTATGTGGCAGAAGAACTGCGTCAACTCTCCGACACCTCAATCTACAAAGCTGTTACCCAGGATCCCATTCCCTCCATCCAGACTGAGCTGCAAAAAATCCTAAAAATCCAAGGTCCCTCACAAGGCCTCACAATGGCTTCCACCTGAGCCACTTACCCCTACCTTCTACCTATTACCCAAAATCCACAAAGAGAACCATCCTGGTCGTCCCATTGTGGCAGGCTTCAAAGCCCCAACCGAACGTATCTCAGCTCTGGTAGACCAGCACCTGCAACCTATCACCCGCAGACTCCCATCCTACATCAAAGACACAAACCACTTCCTAGAACGCCTCAAATCCATTCCCACTCCCCTCCCACCTGAAACCTTTCTTGTCACCATAGATGCTACATCCCTTTACACAAACATCCCACATACCCATGGTCTCTCTGCCCTTGAGCACTACCTCTCCCAACGCCCACCCGAAGATCTTACAAAAACCTCATTCCTTATCACACTTACCAACTTCATCCTCACCCATAATTACTTCACTTTTGAAGGCCAGACCTACAAACAAATCAGGGGAACGGCCATGGGAACCAGGATGGCTCCGTCCTATGCCAACCTCTTCATGGGCCGCATGGAGGCTTTCCTGAAGACCCAACAGCTGCTTCCCCTGGCCTGGTATAGGTTTATAGATGACATCTTTGTGGTCTGGACTCATGGTGAAGAAACACTCCTTAATTTCCTCCATAACCTCAACTCCTTTTCGAATCTGAATTTCACCTGGTCCTTCTCCAAAACCCAAGCCACCTTCCTGGATGTTGACCTTCATCTTGTTGAAGCTCACATCCACACCTCTGTCCATATCAAACCCACAAACAAACAACAGTACCTTCACTTTGATAGCTGCCATCCTTTCCACATCAAACGCTCCCTTCCCTACAGCCTAGGTATTCGTGGCAAACGTATCTGCTCCAGTGACGAATCCCTCAACAATTACACCAATAACCTGACCAATGCTTTCCTCTCCCGCAACTATCCTGCAGACCTTGTCCGCAAACAGATTTCCCGAGCAATACATTCCTCCCCATCCAACAACAATGTTCCTACCCCCAGACCACACAGAAGCATCCCCCTTGTCACCCAATATTATCCTGGCCTCGAAAACATCAACAAATTACTCCGCCAGGGATATGACTTTCTCAAGTCAACCCCTGAAATGAGATCATCCCTTGACAAAATTCTCCCCACACCACCCAGAGTTGCCTTTCGTCGCCCCCCTAACCTCCGTAACATCCTTGTTAAACCCTACAATATTCCCAGACTACCTTCTCCACCCAGCGGTTCCTACCCCTGTAACCGACCCCGCTGCAAAACCTGCCCCATGCATCCCCACACAACCACCTACTCCAGCCCCGCTACTGGTAAAACATACACAATTCAAGGCAGGGCCACGTGTGAAACTACACATGTCATTTATCAACTGACATGCCTGCACTGCACAGCCTTTTACATCGGCATGACAACAACTAAACTGGCTGAGCGCATGAACGGACACAGACGAACTGTCCGCCTAGGCGATGCCCAATACCCAGTAGCGGAGCATGCCCTCCAGCATAATTCTAGGGACCTAGGAACCTGCTACACCGTATGTGCTATTTGGCTTCTCCCACCCAACACCAGTCCCTCTGAACTGCGGAGATGGGAACTTGCACTCCAACACATCCTTTCATCCTGTCATCCCCCTGGACTGAACCTACGTTAAACAACCTCAATCCCATTTACTCTTCAGTCTTCTCCTCTTTCCCTTTCCTCTTTAGCCATTCATGCATCTTTTCATCCTACATAGTTGTGTTTATCTTTATACTATATACCTCTTTACTTCTGTATGCATCCTCTTTGGTTTGAAGCTGGCACAGTACTTACAGTAGAATATCTTTGGCTTCCTTCTGACAACCATGCCTCCATCCTTGCTACCCTCCCTATTTTCCTTTCCCTGTTGCTTCATAACCTGGGTTGTGAGTAACTGAATCTCCTTTCCCTTCTTCCCTTTCTTTCCCCTCTCTCCTCCCCGATGAAGGAACATTTGTTCCGAAAACTAGGAACGTAAATTTTCGGTTCTGTTTTATGTGTTTTATGTGTATCTATCGGCTGTACTGAGCTGAGGTAAGTACTGGCCAGCCCCTCTATCTCTTTGTTAGTATTTGTTTCACATATCATATGAGATTTTCCATTAATCATTTAGAAGAATTAATAAACACAGGTGTGCACCCGGAAAGGTTTTGGGACCCTTACTGTTCATGCTGCATATTATTAATTTGGCAGACAATAATAATAGTAATCTCAGAGTTCTCGCCGGTGTTGGAATAGTGAACAAAGATACACCATCTGGAAAAAGCTTGATGACATGTTAAATGGTGCAAAGACTAGCAACTTGTTTAAAATGTTCAGAAATGTTAAAAGCGCATGCACACACAAGGTAAAGTTAAATGGCTTGTTCCATGTACAACCTTGTACTTATTCAGTTTGTGACACATCTTGTTCAGCCAGTCTTGGTCTTTTATGCAAAATTTCTTGTTATATACTGAGCAAATCTGTTGAAAATAATACACAGATCTCTGAAGGCCATCCTCAGCTCCTGAAGAAGCTGGTTAAGAGGCTTGCATACGTGCACTGCCTGGTGAATGAAATAAGCATAATAAGAAATCTTCCCCAAAAGACTGGGTTCCTTCAGGTTCTTAGCTGAAAGCAGGCCTGACAATAGACTCAATGTTGTCACCAGTGAGGATGAGACCACCCTTACTAAGCAGATGAACCAAACAATGCACCTTTGTGGAGAAAAATCTGCACTTTTCTAGCTTGCTATTTTCCAGGAGGCATTGGAAAACCATCTCAAGGTTCTGTAAATGATCCTCCTGCACATAGGGCCCTTGACCCAGATGTCATCAAGGTAATGTTCTGAATCAATTGTTCCAAATATCATAGGTAAATTCCTGGCACAGATGAGATTTCAAAATGCAAGTGATTAAATTGATAAAGCAAAAAAGGGAAGATGAGGAAGAGGCAAGTCTGAGAAACTGTGTCCAATAGTAATGGCCGGTGTACGAACCTGCGACACATTGTTGACTGTTTGTTTAAAATCACTGCAAAGGCACATGGCACCATCGGGCTTCTGAATTACCACCAAAGGGATGGTCTACTGACTCGACAAAACAGAATGAACACACCCTGAATGTGCCAACATTGCAGTGCAGCCTTTACCATGGTGACAAAACTTTGGGAGCACCAACAGCTTAGGAGAAATATGTGCCTCAAAATTTTCTGCCTGGCTATACGTACTCTCAAGCAGCAGGCTGTAGGGCCGCAGTAAGAAGTCCAAATCATGAAAAGGAATGGAGAAATTAAATGCACTTTGTCCATGGTCTGAAGGCCAAAAACAGAAAATGCGTCAAATCTAAAGATATTTTGCACCAATGGTGAATTGACTATTAACAATGTAAGTTAGCACTAGACATTTTATTAACACGAGGAGACGGAGAACTGCCCTTGCAAGGGTATGCACTGTTTACTTTAAGACGCAACCTAATGGAGTTGATCTTGTAACTCTGGGCACCCCAAGATCCTGTATGTCACACACGGTTGCCAAATGTCATATCTGACAGTATACCCCACATATGGCCTTCACATGCAGACAGTCTGGACGAAAATGCAACAAATGACAGTCAGGGCATGACCAGTGGCTCGCCCAATGAGTGGAAGGAGAACAATGCCGAGGACTCAAGAGTGCTTATGTGCTTCCATAATTCATCTGCAAGAGAGTGATTGCCTGTCAACAGTTTTTGCTAATTTTCACATAAAAAACTAAAAACTTAAATAATGCTTAAGCTGTTTCCAGCCAGTAAGAAAGTACAAACTAACAACATGGCCGTATCTTTTAGGCCATGGTGATAGCTGTTATGTATAGTACATGTCTTTCTCTCAATATTGCATATTTTAGGCCAGATATATTATTAGTATGGGAAAGAAGAAGAATACTGTTTGCATAAAGGTCAACAGGATGTTATCTTCACGGAAATAATTATATGAAAAGGAGCTGACATGACTGCTCAACAGGAATACTCCATGTCTTGTAACCCTGCTACACATATCAATACTGTCGATAAATCTCACAATACCTAAATACACTGCAGTCACTCTGAGCAGTGAGCATCACAGCATCTCTGGCTGGCAGGTTGCACAGGCAGTAGCTCGGCCAATCAAAGGCCAAGTGGCTGCAGGCAAAATCTCACTTCTGTTTGCCAGTTGATGCATTCCTTGCCGTGGACAACTGAAGTATTGCCAATAACTCTGCGTGACACTTTATTCTTTGGACTTCCAGTATTATGACTGGGCCTGCTGGTAATCTGTGTGTAAGTGACTGTCTTCTGGCTGCTATGAAGTTCTTTTCCAGTGGACTGTTTGATCAGTTGGCTAAGTGATTCATTTCTGCCAACGGAAACTACAGGCTGGAATATCAACAATACTACAAAGAGAATAGATTGCTAGTCACCATAAAGATCACCCACTGAGGGTAGCACTCTATCCTTTTCCTAGTATGATTGGTTGAATTCTGCCTCACTTATGAGCAGTTTCCACCGCAGTATTTCAAACTGTGCCTACATAACTGTTTTCATTTGCAGTCCTGAGAACTTCTCAAGATCAATAACTTTTTTCAAACTATGTTGAAGTGTATTTAGCAAGTGTTAATAAATGTCTTTTGTGCTGTAAATTGGGTACTATAAATCTATGAATGGTCTGGTCAAGTCATTGAAATACTTGCTTGGCAAAACAATAATTTATTATTAGAACTGGTTCATGACATGGCGAAGTTTTAGCTGTAACAGGGACGTGTTGCACTCATTTTACTTAAAACTTACAACAACAAAAACTTCATTGTTACACTCTAAAAACATTGCTTCACGGAAAACTGTTAGGTTATGACTAACTCTCAGAATGGTATACAAGATCAGCCCAGCTTCATGTTACCGTACAGCGCTGTAAATAATTTACCCAAATGATGAATCACTAAAAACAATATGAAATCAGAAAAAAAATTCACTAACAAGTTTAATATCATAAATAATTTGGGGATTTATACTATCATGAGTCGAGGTGCTTTTTCTGTTATTGTTGTTGTTACTGTTATCGTTGTGAACTTTGGTCTGCAGATTAGTGTAATTTAGATTTCGGTGTTAGTATATCCTGTGCAAGCCTCTACATTTCTGCACAACAACTGCAACCTACATCCACTCAAACTTGCTCACTGTAGTCAAGACTACATTTCCCTCAATGTTTACCTCCTCACATGCCCCTCCATCACCAAACTGACTATTCACTGATGCCTCAGGGTGTACCTTATCAACTGCTCCCTTCTTTCCATCAAGTTAATTCCCCTCTTTTCTTTTTTATTCTCTCCACTTCAGCCACTGTCTGTTATTTTACTGCCAAAATAGCAAAATTCATGTACTACTTTTGGTGTCTCATTTGCTAATCTAATTCCCTCAGCACCTTCTAATTTAATTTGATTATCCACTCTCTCTCTCTCTCTCTCTCTTTTTTTCCATGAATCTCATAATCTGTTTTCTGGAAGCTATTCATTCCATTTAAGTTTCTTCCAAGTCTTTTACCATCTCAGACAACTGCAATGTCATCTGCAAACCCCATGATTTTTATTTCTTCTAGCTGAAAATCAATATGCTTCCAGAATTTTTCTTTGGATTCCTTCATAGCTTTCTCTGTGTACAGACTGAACAACATGACAGATAGGCTGCAACCATGTATCACTTCTTTCTCAACTACCACTTCATTTTTAAGTTCACTGACTCTATATACCCGCGGTCTTCTTTCTGTACAAGTTGTAGATAACCTTTTGTTCCCTGTATTTTATCCCTGACACCTGCAGAATTTTGAAGAGTGTATTGCAGGCAACTCTCCTAATAACTTTCTCTAAATCTACAAAGGCTATACACTAAGGAGTGCCTTACCTGAACCTACTTCCTTAAGAGGTCATAAGCTCACTATTCTCCCATGTGTTCCCACATTCTGTAAAACCCAAACTTATCTTCCCTCAGATTGGTTTCAACCAGTTTTTCCACTCTTTTGTACATAATTCACATCAGTATTTTTCAACCATGATGAAATTGATGGTTCTGTATGATTCAAAATTGTCATTCTTTGAAAATGGGATTATTACAGTCTTCTTGATATGTGGGGGCATTCCATTTTACGTCTCATATCTTGCATACAGTTGGTATAGTTTTGTCATGATGGGTTCTCTGAGGGGCTCTTCTGAGAGAATGTTGTCCAGTCTAGTTTCCTTGTTTCTACTCAGGTCATTCAGTGTTCTATTAAATTCTTTTCACACTACCATATCTTCCATCACTTTCCACAATACTGTCTTGAAGTTTATTTATTTTGTATCACGTTTCTTTAAATTCCTTTCATCTTTCAGCCTTCCCTTCTTTGCTAAGCACTGGCTTGGTATCTGGTCTCTTGATATTCTTATAGCTGCTTCTCTTATCTTCAAAAGTTTCTTTAATTTTCCTGTTGATGACATCTATCTTTCAGGTGGTCAGGCATGCTTCTACAACTTTTCAAATCTCTTCTAGCAGTTCCTGCTTTGCCGTTTTACACTCCCTGTTGATCACATTCTTTACACATCTGTATTCCTTTCACATGCTTTATTTGCTCTATTTTTATATTTCCTTATTTTACCAGTTAAATAAATTTCTTATTGTGTCAATGAACTTTTTAAATTATTTTGTTAATATCTCGCGTGTTATCCAAAAATTTCTATTGGATCTTGTCTTTTTTTCCTACTTGGTTGCCTGCTGCCTTCGGAATTCTGTAACCTTCTGGTTCTTTCAATGTATTCAGGCCCTATGTTTTTAATTTCCTACCCACTGTTTAAAAAAACCCTGAACAGGTATTTATTGAGCCCAGATTAATTATTAAATATATATGGAGGATTTATGATGAAGAAAAGCCTAAAGAACAAGAAATATTGTTTCTCATCTGCCTGACTGACTTAAGTTTTAATAACAGAAACAATTGCTTGGAAATGACCAAATATATCAAAAGAAAAAAGTTAAGAGAAAAAGTTAACTCAGAGAAGGATTTTTCCATTTTATTGGAGGAAAAACAAGGGTTCTTACTACATTATTCACTGGTTAAACTACCTAAACTCCTAAGATATGTGATCAAGCTGTCTATGACACAAAGCAGATGCACTGTTACACTTTCGATGCCGTGAACTGTTGATCATAAGACTGCAGTGATACAAAAACCTAAGCTGTCTCATGAAAGAGCATATGCAAAATAAAAAAATGTAAGTCCAGAATGGCATAATAACAATATTGTGAAAAGGACAGATTGGTACTCGCCATAGAGAAGTGGTGATGAGTTGCAGACAGGAACAACAAAAAGGCACCACTGTGTCTGACAGCAGCCAGAGACAGAGGCCATGTGCATGCTTGTGCGAATATTTTCTACATCAGAAGAAGGTCTTTTGGACAAAAGCTTAGTACACTGCAGCTTTTTGTTTTGCCCACCTATGACTCAATGTTTTCTCTGTCGGTGAATAGCAATCTATCCTTTTCATTATACTGTCAAAATAGCATGTGCTGCATACAATGATTTTCAGTCACATTCAGACCAATAAGCCTCACCGCAGACAGACATTCAAGGCAAAACGAAAACATAACTATGTCATCAATGTGCTACAAATTACTTTTTGATGTACTGGCTGTAATAGAAAATGTTTTAGTGCAAGTACATGGCAACATTAACAGAAACACAGACAACAGAAAGTAGGGATAATTATGTACTATTCCAAACCTAATGGGAAAAGACAGCAAGTGATAGCCTATTTAATTATAATTATAATGAATTTCAGGTCTATTTGTCCTCTAAGTGCATGTTCCGGATGTATGATTTAGTGAAGCTGGGGCTTCACAACTAAGAAAGAATTACGGTAAAATGTTCCAAAGTTGGCACATCTGAGGCTGATCCCTCTGGTAGGTTCTCAGAGTCATCCATGGAAGAAATAAAATTGACATCGTAAACTAATGTATATGTTTTGCATATGAGATGCCACAGCAATTCATGTTTGTGACACGTAAAGACTGCTAATGTATGAAACTGAGAATACTTGAAAATATTACATGAAGTAATCTTAATTATTACTATGAGTATAACAGTGAAATAGGACAGACCGCATAAAAGAGGCAATGAGTGGCAGACAGGTACATTTAAAGGTAGACTAAGCTATTAAACCAAATTCTTAGTCAAGAAATTCAGGCCTCAACTCAACGACCAGATATGGTCATTTGTGTGTGTGTGTGTGGGGGGGGGGGGGGGGGGAGAGGGAGAGGGAGGGAGAGAGAGAGAGAGAGAGAGAGAGAGAGAGAGAGAGAGAGAGAGGGGGGGGGGGGGGAGGGAGAGAGAGAGAGAGAGGGGGGGGGGGGGGGAGAGAGAGAAAGAGAGAGAGGGGGGGAAGGGAGAGAGAGGGGGGGAGAGAGAGAGAGAGAGAGAGAGAGAGAGAGAGAGAGAGAGAGACTGACTGACTTAGACTTTGCCTGATAGCTTAGTCTACTTTTAAACGTGGTTGTCTGCCGCTCAACATCATCTACCTTCTACATGAGGAGTAGCAATCTACCCTATTTCACGGTTGATTCATCCTTGATTTTTCATTGTTTAATATGAATGTACTTGTCCACCCACTGGGAAAGTTATTGTCTGAAATGTGTAAATTTCCCAAAGTCATCATTTGAAAATTACAGGAATATCTTACATTCACAGACAAAGCATTGGTTGCTGATGTCAGCATTTTTATGTTAATCAAACAATGGAAAATACAGGCTGGAATGTAACAATATTATGAAAACGATAGTTGCAACTCACCATATACAAGAGATGCTATGTTGCAGATAGGCACACCAAAAGGGCTGCTGGGAAGTGAGCTTCCAGCTAACAAGACCTTTTTCAAAAATGGGCAAAACACGCGGGCATGCGCACGCACACACATGGAAATGCAACTCGCACACACATGACCAGTCCCTGGGAGCTGATGCCAAAGACTGTGGCCGTACGTGTGTGAGCTGCATTTTGGTGTGTGTGTGTGTGTGTGTGTGTGTGTGTGTGTGTGTGTGTGTGTGTACATAGTCAATTTTCAACAAAGGCCTTGTTGGCCAAAAGTTCACTTTCTGACTATCTTTTTATTGTGCCCATCTGCGACTCAGCATCTGCGCTATATGGTGAGTAAAACTATCCTTTTCATAATATTTTTATGTTAACAGCTTAATATAGGGGTCATCTTAATTCTCAGATGAAGCATTGGCTGTTGAGTTCACGTGCAGATTGGGCAATTTTGGAGATGTGGGTGAAATGAATTGCAGTTACATCAACTTGGACGAATGTATGGAGGTTAGTGGCAAGCAAGCAGAAAATTTTGATGTAGTGCCAATTATAGGAATTCATTCAGAAATATGTTCACACATAACATTCAAAATCTGGCACAACACATGAAACACTACTAAAGCAACTACTGCTCTACAGCATTGATGTTTTTCAAGGATAGCAACAAATGATGAAGTTAACCCAAAGGGGTCCGATTTCTGCTATTTCAGTCATAGGGAGCTAGTTGTTATTAAGTTTGCTTAATGGCGGGAGATAAGCAAATTGTAGCTATCAGTAATGGATTCAAAAACAGCCATGACTGTTGAGAAACATGGATCTACAAGTTTGCAGTTCATAAATGGCTTATGTACACAATATTACACTAACTTAAGTTAATGTGTTATTCATGAAGCAAAGGCTACAAACTACTATGCAGCAGGAAGAAAACTTATCATCACAGAAGTTAATGTTCTTAGGTGGCATTAGATGAAAAATAAATTAAATTAATAAATTAAAGGTACCCAACTCTACAGGTCAGACTGTCAGGGGACCAAATCAGGTGAGGATTCATGAATTGGAGAAGCAAGTTCTTCAGCATGTGTGAAACAAATGCAATTAATGTTTCTGGATCACTTGAGAAATTATCCAAATGAAAGCACTGCAGACAAAACGGAACTTTCTAATTGCATGCAGAATTCAAAACCTAGACCCATAATAGTGAATGTGAGGATCTCACTTCTGAAAGACTACAGATTTCAAACATTGTGACCTCACGATCTGAGCAACAAAACATGTGGACTAACAACAAGATAACAGTCAACACCGAAAAAGGGAAAAGATCAGTCTGCAAGGCAGATGAACTCAAATGCCTGAGCTTTAGGAGCGAAAACATCTGAACTCTTGCTGCCTCTAGTTTTTGTGCGTTTATTTTTCTCTCTTTATTCTGTAAACAAACAATTTATTTTTTGTAATACTTTCCTTTAAATAGTTTCATGTTACTATCATTTGTTTGTTTAGGTTTACTTTTAGTACTAATTATAAATTTTCTGCTCAATTCTCATACTTTCATTACCAATATTTCTTTAAAACAGTTTCATGTTATTATCATTTGTTTGGTTAAGTCTACTATTAATAATAATTATAAATTTTCCGTTAAATTCTCATACTTCCAGAAATAATATAGTGTGTTATTCCACTATTATTTCAATATTCTCCCACAACACAGATTCAGACTATTAATTTACTCTCTTTCTACCATTTTTATTTACTGCTGATTTACCATCATATTACTATTGTTACTCATCATTAGAACCTCTTAATACACACTTTTTTATTCTGTTTATCTTGCTTTCAATACTGTTGTGTACAGATTACTCTAGTGCCGTTTAGCAAGTTCTGTCTCCTGTCTCCAGTCAGCTGTTCAGTGACTGGCTGGTCTTGGTCGCAATTCCTCCCCTCTGCCTGAAGACGCCTGCCACTTTTTACTTCCAGAAATCCCGATCCTCTACCTCCCCAGGAAGCTGCTTCAGTATGCATTGTTTCCTCACTCTCACAGGCCCACTGTCACTAACGTCCACCAGCAGCATCCTTGCAAGCTTTGTGACCGAATGAACTACACACCATATTGCACACTGTAATGAGACAAACCGTGTATATTAACTGAACATTACAGCACACCAAATTAGTATACAACCTGATACCAAACATCTGACATCTCTGTGTATTTTACTTAACTGTATTGCCACAAACTATATGGTGGAATGTAATATTAATGACACTTGTAAAGAAACAGATTTTGAGAACTGCCAAAAATATGAAACTCACCGAGAAAACTGGAAAAGATACATTACTTTGACTACCTAATTATCTAGCTCTTAATGCAGTGACACAGACAATGAGGAACATGATAATGTCACAGTTCACACTTGGAACATACATTTACTGCTTTGTGAAAAGACAACCTAAAGAATTTAAATTGTCATGTTATTGTGGACATTTAGTGTACACTTATCCTGCTGTAATAAGTTATATAAAGGAAAACCTAAAAAGTATATTGTACCTATTTTCTGATTCACATTCTATAGGAAAGATAATTTTTGTCATTAAGTTTCAATTCATAGTTACGTAATGATTATTATAAATACTTCTATATTTTCGCCAATACAGTTTCTTTGTAACATGGTAGTTTGGAATTTGTGAAATTCCCAAGTTTTATTGAACTCTTTAACTTCTGTACAAACACAGTCATTTGGTATTATTTCTTGTGATAATTCTTCTCATTACTGTCTATGCGTATCTGCCTGCTGCTATCTATTATCGTGTTACCACTGCACATGCTGGCAGCACCTCATGCATGCAGCCCTGTATTTACCGCATGGGCCACATGGGCCCAGGTCCTGAGTGGCATATTCTTAGGGGTGGCAAAATCTTGTGGGAATTATTATTAGCTTCATTCGAGTTAGGTCAAAACAGTTTTGACTGTGCTAATGTGTTTGAGTCTACTTCAGACTCCGAGTCTCTAATGAAACAGTGGTTTGCAAAACTTATTTGAAGGTGATATACTGAAGACAAATTATTTAATTATACTGAACAGACTATCTACAGAGCTCAATAATCATCTTAGTGTCTACAAAGAGCTTTCTGAAAGGTTCTCTTTCTTACCCAGTTTGATGGAAATGGACCCTGCTGAAGTTTATATTGCTGCAATTAACAGCTGCAGCATATTTACTCTGGGGATATACATCTACATCTACATGATTACTCTGCTATTCATAATTAAGAGCATAGCAGAGCATTCAACGAACCACCTTCAAGCTGTCTCTCTACCATTCCACTCTCGAATGGCAAGCGGGACAAACGAGCACTTAAATTTTTCTGACTTCTCTTATTTTATCGTGATGATCATTTCTCCCTGTGTAGGTAGGTGCCAACAGAATGTTTTTGCAATTGGAGGTGGAACTGGTGATTGAAATTTCATAAGAAGATCCTGTTGCAATGAAAAACTTCTTTGTTTTAATGATTGCCACTTCAATTCATGTATCATGTCTGTGGCACTATCTCCCTTATTTCCCGATAAAACAAAACGAGCCACCCTTCTTTGAACTTTTTCGATGTCATCTGTCAGTCCCACCTCATGCGGGTCCCACACCGCACAGCAATACTCCAGACAAGTGTAGTGTAAACAGCCTCTTTAGCAGATCTGTTGCACCTCCTAAGTGTTCTGCCAATGAATCGCAGTCTTTGATTTGCTCTACCAACAACATTACCTATGTGATCATTCCAATTTAGATTATTTGTATCCAGAATGAGATTTTCACTCTGCAGCGGAGTGTGCGCTGATATGAAACTTCCTGGCAGATTAAAACTGTGTGCCCGACTGAGACTCAAACTCGGGACCTTTGCCTTTCGCGGGCAAGTGCTCTACCATCTGAGCTACCGAAGCACGACTCACTCTGCTGCAGAGTGAAAATCTCATTCTGGAAACATCCCCCAGGCTGTGGCTAAGCCATGTCTCCGCAATATCCTTTCTTTCAGGAGTGCTAGTTCTGCAAGGTTCGCAGGAGAGCTTCTGTAAAGTTTGGAAGGTAGGAGGCGAGGTACTGGCAGAAGTAAAGCTGTGAGTACCGGGCGTGAGTCGTGCTTCGGTAGCTCAGATGGTAGAGCACTTGCCTGCGAAAGGCAAAGGTCCCGAGTTCGAGTCTCGGTCGGGCACACAGTTTTAATCTGCCAGGAAGTTTCATAGGTTATTTGTAATTGTAATACCTAAGTATTTAGTTGAACTTACAGTCTTCAGATTGTGTGACTTATCGTGCAATCGAAATTTAGCGGATTTGTTTTAGTACTCATGTGAATAACTTTACACTTTTCTTTATTTGGTGTCAATTGCCACTTTTTGCACCACACAGATATTGTATCTAAATCATTTTGCAATTCATTTTTGTCATCTGATGACTGATTTCCATCTATTACTACAAAGTGTGACCTTTCTGACTGGAAATCACAAACTCAGTCACACAACTGAGGCAATATTCCATAGGTACGCAGTTTGGTTATAAGACGCTTGTAAGGAACAGCATCGAAAGGCTTCTGGAAATCTAAAAATATGGAATCAATTTGACATCCCTTGTCAATAGCACTCATTACTTCATGAGTATAAAGAGCTAGTTGTGTTTCACAAGATAATGTTTCCTGAATCCGTGCTGACTATGTGTCAATAAATCGTTTTCTTCGAGGTAATTCATAATGTTCAAACACAGTATAGGTTCCAAAAACATATTACAAATTGACGTTAGTGATATGGGCCTATAATTGCGCAGATTAATCTTATTTCCCTTTTTGGGCATTGGTGTGACCTGAACAATTTTCCAGTCTTTAGGTACAGAACTTCCTGTGAGCGAGCGGTTGTATATAATTGATAAATATGGAGCTACTGCATAAGCATACTCTGAAAGGAGCCTGACTGGTACACAATCTGGACTGGAGGCCTTGCCTTTATTAAGTGATTTAAGTTGCCTTGCTACACCGAAGATATCTACTTCTATGTTTCTCATCTTTGCAGTTTTTCTTGACTGTAATTCGGGAATATTTACTTCAGCTTCTTTGGTGAAAGGGTTTAGGAAAACCGCATTTAAAAACTCTGCTTTAGTGGCACTGTCATCAGTGACTTCACCGTTATTACGTAGTGAAGGTATTGATTGCATCTTGCCACTGGTGTGCTTTATATATGACCAGAATCTCTTTGGATTTTCTGCCAGATTCCAAGACATAGTTTCGTTGTGGAAATTATTAAAAGCATCTCGCATTGAAGCACACGCTATATTTCGAACTTCCGCAAAACTTTGGCCTTTGTGTTCTTTTAAATTTGGCATGCTTTTTTCATTGCTTCTGCAAACAGCAATCTGACCCTTTTTGTGTACTATGGCGGATAAGTATCATCACTTATTAATTTATGTGGTATATATCTCTCAATTGCCGTCGATACTATCTCTTTCAAATCATTCCATATCTTTTCTACGCTTACGTGATCAGATCAGAAGGAGTGGATACTTGTCTCTTAAAAAGGCATTAAGAGCATTTTTATCAGCTTTTTTTAAATAGATGTACTTTGTGTTTCTTTTTTTTGCTGTGGGTGTTACGGTATTCAGCCTAGCAGCAACTGCCTTGTGGTCGCTAATCCCTATATATGTCATGACGCTCCCTATTTGTCCTAGATTATTTGTTGCCAAGAGGTCACGTATGCTTTCGCAACCATTTATGCTTCGAGTTGGCTCATGAACTAACTGTTCGAAATAATTTTCTGGGAAAGCAATTCTTTTGGAACAGAATGTATCCACCTCAAAAGCTTCCTCTTCAGTTATGGATATGAGAATGGTCCTTCTTTACCAGTCTTAAATAAAATGCTATGGAGAGAAATATCTCGTTGATATTTATCCAAAAATCAGAATCACTCTGCTGAACGCTCCTTCTCAGTTCTTAAGAACTACTTGCATGCTTCTCAGACTCAAGATCGTTTGAACGCCTTGGCTGTATTGGCAACAGAAAATGATGTGACTGTGAAACTGGACTTTGAAAATGTGATAAATGTGTTTGCTGATAAGGCAAAAAGAAAGGCATTGAACTGATGACATTCTTTGTTGATATAATAATCAGTTACCATAATTTCATTCAAAGATGTAAAGTGGTGTTAATTTTTAGGAAACCTAGGTCCCATAAATTATGAACACACACACTCAAAGACAGATTTGTACCCTAAATTCTATGTGAAGGACTACCAAACATGGGAGGATTCCAACATACTAAAGTTATGCATAGTAACACTATTTGTCTGAAAGTTCATCACTGGTTTTATTTAAAGTATAAACATCCATCCTTGATTAGTATATGGTATATAATAATATGACAGCTCATCTCAATTAATTCCGTCATTTATTTCAAGACACAAAAATCTGTATTAACACTTCTGTCAGAGATCTGGCGTAAACCAAATACTCCCACAAGTTCAGTAAACATAGTCAGATGTAACCAATGAGTGGGTGGAGGACAGGCATACATAAGCTCTGATTTATCACATACTGTGCTACACAACTCCAACAATAATGAAGACAAAGAAGTGGAATGCATGTTCACAGAGATCAAATTCCTGAATAGGAAGTGACAGATGTGTCTCCCATACAAACCACCTAAAGTATGTGGATTTGCCTACTGCGAAACTGCTCTTTCACATCTCGAACTGATATACGAGCACGTAATTACAACTGGTTGCACTAATAGAAATCTTCTATATCACAATCCATCCATTGTGAAATTTAAGCAGATGCTTTCTTTTTCAAATGTGAAATTACTTCAGCTTGCTCCTACCCATCACACAAACAGTAATTACATTATCACGGACATATTTCCAACAAAACCCCCAAACATAGACATTTGTATTTCTCAAATATCTGCATGACATAATTTTTATGACACACTAGCTAGAATGTCCAAGAAAGAAACTGCAACCGACTACATACAGACTCTTCAGACACATTAATTTATCTGAAGTTGCAACTGATGCACAAGAAATAGCTTGGGGACGTCATCTATTTCTTTCTCAGATATGAAAGAAAAACTTCATAGGTTTACTAACAAACTTACTGAACTATATGATAAATATGCCTCCTTAAATACTATAAAAGTAAAACCAAAACTTACACCTTAGTTAACTACAGAACTAAAACAGCTGATGAATCTCAGAAAACTGCACACTGGGCATACAAACAGTGTCTATCCCACACCTGAAAATCATATTACTTACAAGCACAAGCAGAACAGATTCAGTCAAGCTGTGAGAAATGCAAAACTCAGGCATACCCATGCATTGATCGACAACAGGAATAGACTAGCTGTGCTATGGAAAAACCTGCGTGGTCCGGGTATATGCGAAGTAAAAGCTGCAGCTCATCCCGCTGTCCCAGCCAACAACAAACTAAACTGGTATTTTACATTGCATATGACGACAAACAAACCACAAACAAAACAAAGACTCATTGATTACGTCATGAGGGTAAATGTCTTCAGCCAAAAAGTTTTTTATCTGAAGCATGTCACTTGCAACACTATCAAAAAAGTCATCATGCGTATCAGATCAGCATCTACTGGACACGAATGATGAAGCTTATTACTGACCCACTACTGCCCACTATAACAGATATTTTCAAGCAATTCTTAACCACACGTGTTTTCCCTGATGCTTGGCAAGATGAACTATTTAGGCCATCACCTAAAAAGGACACTGCCACAGTACCCTCTGATCAACGACCTATGTTCATTCTTCCTGCACTGTCCAAGACCTTAGAATCTATAGTCCACAACCAGCTAATGAACTACCTAACTACAAACAACCTACTAGAAAAATACCAATCAGCCTTCCATAAACATCACAGCACAACCTCTGCCTTAACAAAGGTAAGACATGAAACTTGTCATGGGTGCACAAGAGACAACTATCATGTGCTTTCTAGACTTTATGAAAGTCTTTGACACAGATGGATATGACACTTACTTGCCAAACTCAGCAACCTAAATTTCGCTCACACCTGATACCTCGCCAGCACCATGAAGTCACAATGTGGGAAGGTAGTATCAGGGGTTCCCTTGAGATCAGTATTAGATCCTATACCCTTTTCATTGTGAATAAATGATGAGTCATCAGTTTCGTCCTACTGCAAATACCACTTGTGTGCTGATGACATCCAGTTGTATCTAAGTGCAGAACCAATAAATCTGTAGACAGCTTTGAGAATCTCAATACTGATTTGTGAGCTTCCAAGCAGTTCTGGTTGGTCATTCTTCTTGAGTCATAAGCCCGAAATACCTGAAATCCCTACCATCTTTAACCCTAAAATGGGAGAAATATCAACTTCACTCCTTCAGCAAAGTATCTAGGAGTAACAATATAAGAAAATTTATATTTGACTGAGCACATAGCTGGATTGTGTGTGAAGGCATCAGCAGCTTTCCACGTCCTACAAAAAATGAAAAGCTCTTCCCTCTTGGCTTGGAAAAGAAACTTGTACAAACACTTATACTTCCAGTTATTCATTACAGCATTCCTCAGGAATGCTCACGGCACCTGGAACTGGTTATGAATTCCTGTGTTCATTATATGTCATTTCGATTCTATGATCACATTTCATCATCATATGCACACCTATCCTGAATGCATACAGACAAGCACAGAGATTTCCATATTGTCTGTCTTCTCTACTGTCTTATCACTGAACACTGCCTTCATCCCTTTCCTCGGTCTTAATGCTTGTGTCTAAACAACATGGTGGAAACACCTGCTCCCATCAGAGTAAAATTCTTTCTACCCAACTAAATCATTCAGCCACCTTCTTAAAGTCCTTCTCAGTAGCAGGAAGCTGACTCTGAAATAGCCTCCCACATTATATGACAGAACTAAATAACATCTCCAACTTCAGAAGACAGGTAGTGACATATCTGCTAAAGCAACAATAAGGCTTAGCATTGTCCCTGTAAGCACTTATTACCCTTAGAGATCACTCCTTCCAACCTGATTTTCCTCATTCCTCAATATTCTTAGAGGACACAGTCTTCTTAAATTTTCTTTTCCCAGAACTCACCTTACAGAAAACTTCTATTTTGTACACCCATAAATTCATCTTTTATATGCCACTATCATTACTGTTATTAATATACAGTTCTGTTATCACCATCAGCAGCAGCAGCAGCAGAATATGCAGTAGTACAAGTAATGATGGTATTGACTTTATTAGTTCGTAGTCAGTATAATTTACTCATACTGTCACTTCAGACACTCAAATCATTTTAATACTAGCTGCCATATTATAATTTTTATTTCTTAGGTAACTATGATTTAATGGATACTGTAGGTGTGAAACCCTGGTTCAATGTAAGAGAGGGCCTTATGGCCCTAATCAGACCACGTTAAAGAAATAAATAAATAGAATAAGATAAAATAAATGTAGCAAGTACCAGCTGGTGTGCGAAAATGAAGAAGATGCGGTGGGGTGTGAAACAGAATATCACTAGCTTAGCGAGTTGCCTTCCTGTAGTCTTTGATGAACAGCTACATGAGTATAAGAATCATATAATCTAAGAAAACACCACAAATTGTTTACAAGAGACAAGATTAACTTTTTAGGCAGCCTTAAGACACTTTATATCACTAAAGATATGTTAAAATTAAAAATTAATCAAGAAGCCTCTTCAAAGAAAGGACCATCTTACAGTTGGGTAAATACAGCATTTACATAGTAGAGGAGTCCGATCTACTTATCTTGTGACAAAAAGACCATTCAAATTTTGACTACCAAACTGACAACAACAATGAGGGTAACTGTTGTCATTACCAATGTTTTGCTTTGGTTGAATTATTAACTCGTGTGACTCAATTTAAAGTAAAGGCAAGATTCCAACAGGAATCACTCTTTCCTTAAAGAAACTGCATATTAATTCCTCAGAGGTCATAGATGTTTACAAGAAATAAATAACAGTAACACAGTCCACATAGGAACAGTTCATATTATTCTTCTGGTTGTTACACACTCAGTTACTAGCAAACAAAGTCTTCTTAAGCATTGCGAAGAAGATAATAAATTTTGGGACACAACTTCTCTTGAAAGAATGTCATACTACTTTTTCAGTATTACGGATCAGTGATAAACATAAATGAAAAGCTTTTGGCTATGTGAAAGCTCTTCAAACAGCGATCTCTGAAATTGATTATATTAAATCAAATGATGGGCAAAATGTTACAACTCCCACCACACACCAAACCCATACTACTAACAGACATGCAGCAGTGTGAGCATTTATCACCCACTATCAGATTACCATAAATACCTACAGTATTTTATGGACCATACAATGCTATGATCTACAAGACACATCTTCACCTCTAAGCAATTTTTTAAAAAATAACATTTTTACCACTTCTATTATTAGACTGAAAAGCCAGTCTAAAAAATTTCTTAGTTTATAAAACCAAATTGCCCTTTAAAATCCCTGAAAATTGTCATTTGAACCTCCTCCTCCTACTTCTTCTTCTTCTTCTTCTTCTTCTTCTCCTCCTCCTCCTCCTTCTACCTCTTTGTTGTCATCATTGCCCTCTTCATATATAAGATGGTGTTCACCGCCTTCGAGAGCCTTACTCATGCCACACTTCTTGAAAGATTTAACAATAATGTCTTCTCTCACTCTAAACCACAACTATTTTATCTACTGACACACTTGTTTGATTGTAGGTGATTTTAAAGTGCACTTTGGTGTGAATTCATGATCCATTTGTTCCATTCCTCTCTCATATACACTATATGTGGTTTATTTATTAAGACATCACGAGGTGGCAATTGTGAAGCAAGTCCTCCCAGAATAACAGCAAGCTCTGTATTTCCCTGTCTCAATTTCTCGTTCAAACAATTTTTCAAATGACTACTAAACTGATCTAATACAAGAAGAGAACTCTTCTTCAATAAAGCAACCTTTCCTTCTCTCCCACACACTATTAATCCATAACTTCATACCAGCCTCATACATCCAACCCTTCTCAGATATTGTTTTGCGTTTGAAAATGATCACTGGATTAAGTTTAGTACTGATGGCACAACATGAAAGGACAAAAGTGTAGTGCATTTTTTTTTTCATGTTCACTTGTTTTTATAGTTCCAGTTTCAGCAACTTTCATGGCAACAGTTCTGTTACTTGTCACATCAAATGTCAGAGGAGTTTCATCCATATTTGCTATTTGGCTTAGTTCCACACTGTTTTTCTTTTGGTGTTGAATAATAGAGCAATGGGAAAATAATATTTGCTCTTCATACTCTTGTGATATTTTCTGAGATATTTTAGCTTTGGTTTTGATAAATCTGTAGCGCCAACCAACTACACCTCTAAAGTATGTTAAGTTTCACTGTATTGCTTGCTTACAAGTGTGTATTTGAATCATTTGTGTATTAATTCCAATGCGATTTTGATGGTGTTCTAGGATCCATTTCAATATGTCATCTTCTCGTTTAGGCAACTTTGCATTCAGTCCTCTACACATTTAGTGTTCCACATTTTTTTTACTTCTTTATTGGCCCATCAATCGTGTATTGTTTTTCTTTGTTGAAGGGCCAAAATGCTGCTCAGCTGCTCTGTTTCGAAATTATTCTGCATATACTATTAGTTTCAATGTACAGGCTGCATCATGTGAATATCTTTTCCCCTTTTTTTTTTTAGTGAAACCTGCTACCAACAAAAATAATGTGCTGTTAACAACAACACAAATCACTTTCAATTCATTTTACTAGCACTGTAGAATGGAATGACGCATCATAGGCTAGACAGTGTTCTGGATTTATGATGGCGGGGCAGGAGGGAGTCATTGTTAACAAGCTTGTTAATTACTGCAACTCATGTTCATCGTGTCAGTGCACTGCTGCTGCCAGCTGAATCCAATATTGCCAGACAGAGATAGGTTTCCAGCAGCATCAAATACATGGCCCTTTTAAAGACTGGTGGGAATTTTAAATCAAACAATGGACATTTTTATATTAATTTCGAGTATAAGATGTACCTGCATTGTGGAGGCAATTTTTCGAAGAAAAAAGTGCATCTTATAGTCCTTAAAATATGGTAGACAGATATACAGATACGAAGGGTAGTCATACAGTTTAATTATCACTTCATGAGGAATAATAAATACGTCATTAATTTTTTGTTTGTTTGCAGGTACATGTCTGACATTTTGGTAGTGTAGTGCAGGTATTCCTACAGCATCAACTTCAGATTTGAGAAATTATGCATGCCTGTTATGCCCAGCAGGTGCCCTTATGATTAGCAACCAGGCAAGAGTGTATGCTGTAGTGATTATACTACTCAGATGAGGTACATTATATGACAGGTTTTTGTTACACAACAAATACAGGCTTCAGAAGTTCAGTTTTATTTCAGAGTGTATTGCCAGCAACACATACTATTCTATGGACTTAGTTAGTTTTATTTTTATCGGTTGCATCCAGTGATTACAAACATTTACTGTTTCCATTTGTCTTTTTTTTTTTATCATATGACTTGTTGCAAATGTACATATTTGGCAGATAAATTGGGATCTACCAGAGGTAGGATGGTATATCTTTTGTCACTAGCCTGGCAATAACATTTTTGGGTATTCTTTTCTTCATCATCTTGACGATGATGCACACTGTTCCTATAACCATGTTTATCAGATATTATGATGACTCATATCAATATCTAAATATTCCTTAAAACAGTTGCTGTGTTTGACTTTCAGTTCCTGGTATTCATATTTAGTTGAATTTTCGCAAAGTGTGTAACAACTGATCTATGGGATTAACACTATAATCAGACTGTTTAATACTCCTTCTATCAGAAACAAGAGCAGTACTGGACAGGTTTATTTCCTTCAATATTTATCAAGTCCACTTAACACACTTCTTTCATTTTACCTGAATCATGTTTTCACATACTACCATTTTTAAATTAATGATTATATTGAGTTTTTGACAACATTCATTATTAAGTGATGGTGCTGTTTATACTCATGCAATGAAATGAGTTTATAGTCTCCGTTGTTATGTTTATTCTGATAATGTCTGGGATTTACTAACTAGTGGTGGTGAGAATTCTTGTATTTTTATCTTTCATAATAACACATCAATGAGCAGTTATTTTATCATTCATAACCCATTTGCATCCATATATATAAATGTATACAGAAGGACAATATATATACAAGAGGGAGAGGGAGAGGGACTGACTTCAGAAATCTAAATGTGTAGACAGCAGAAAAGGTACCATACCTATGACTGAGTTGTTGTCTGAACCAAATGCACACATACATTGAGGACCACCTGGAACTTGGAATTTGCAGAAACTCCAGCTTGAACTGAAGTACTTTGGTAAAAATGTAGCAGACGCCAAGCTAAAAAAAAAGTGATTGAAAATTACACCATTTATATGAGAGGACTGGGCTAAAGAAAATAGCTCAGACCACTGCACATTCATCATAAAATTCAGCAATCTCAAAATGCCACATTTAGCAATTCAGTTTTGGAGCATAGTTCAAAATATTCTTGTATGCAAAATATGTTCATATAAACTTCATTCAATATGTTATATTTAAGGAACAATATTCATTCTGAAAACTGCAGATTTTAAAAATCCTCTCTATTATAATACAAAACATGCTACATTACTACAGAATAACGTACAATAAATTTTATATTGAAGAACTTACCTGGACTGCTTATTCAGTTTCTGATCTTCAACTGCAAATATATGTACTGTCCCATGATCACTTGCCACACAAAGACATGTGGAATCATGGTTGAAGTTTATACTGAAACAATTTTAAACAAACTTATTTTAGTGGTGTAGTACAATAGTGTAGTGGAAAGTGTCTGTAGAAAAGGGGTAGTGTCTTCAACTACCAGTCCAAAGGACCTGGGTTTATTTACAGACACTGTTTATATTCTGAATGAAAATCATACAAACTGGTGGCCAAATACTCCTGGTATACAGAGTTGTCCACATTCTACAATTATTGTCAAAAGAGGGTGGAGGGTACCCTCTTACCTTTGGGTTAGGTAGCGGGCCCTAAAGGTGGAAAAATTAGCATTGATCAATGAAATGAGGAGCAATAGGTATTAGAAACCACTGCATTAAAGACAAACACAATGTAATCACAAGATATGGACTCTTCATAAAATAAGTCCAAGATTACCACTTCCTTCTCAAACAATTCCTCACATAAAGTAGCCCCCTTCGGATCTCTGGGCAGGAACTGTCCAGGATTTTCAAGACTAGGATAAACAACAACTCTACTGTTCTACAAATTGGAGCACGGAATATTATATGTAGGAAACTTGTACGGGAACTGAAGAATCTGGAAAGAGAGATGAGAAGGTTCAATTTAGACGTTTTATGGATTAGTGAAGTGTAATAGAAAGAAACGAGAGATTTCTAGTCAGACGATTATAGAATAATAGTAACAGCATTGGTGACTGGTGTAACAGCTGTTAGTATAATTATGAATGGAAAAGCATTTAACAAGTTGAATTATTATGAGCAACACTGTGGCCAATTTTTCTTCTGAGAACTGAAACTAAGCCAACACCATACCACCATTCCACACAGTTACATGATCACATCACAATCTGATGGTGAGGAAATGAGAGAATGTATGAGGACATGGATAAACTGATAAAATGCATGAAGGGTGATGAAAATTTGATAGTCCTCTGTGATTGAAACATTATTATAGGAGAGGTAATGGAAGGTGAAGCTACTGGATGAATAAACTGTAAAACCATGTCAGCCACTGAGGCATTGTCTGCTAATATCAAGGGTAGCAAGTCAGCAAGGGAGAGGGGGGCAAGAGACTTCTACAGTTCTGTCACAGGTTTCAACTGGTTGCAAGAAACATCCTTTTCTAAAATCACAAGAGACATTGGAATAGACTAGGAGACACTTGGAGATATCAACTACATTACATCATGGTAATGGTAAGATCTGGCAGAACATAAATAATATAGGTTGGTTGTTTAAAGTGTTGAAGTGATCAAACTATGAAGGCACTAGTCTCCTCTACCCACAACAGGCAAGGCAACAAAACTATGCACCAAAGAACAGTACAGTATGCGGAATCCAAGGAAGGAAAACCCCAAGGTCTAGCAAAGGCCAACAGAGCCTTGATAAAGGAACGAGAAAGAAGAAAAGGGGAAAAGAAAGAAAGATGGGAAAGGTGCACCATTCACGGAGCAGCCACAGGTCCTCAAAAGCAGACACTACAATGGGGACGTATGCCCCAGCACTTACCAGAGGCACCCCACCCAACAACATAGTTAAGACTAACAACATGGACAGAGCGAGTGAAGCACAGGAAAACAGAGGAAGATCACCAAGTCAGATAGAACACATGAGAAACAGAAGAAGAGCAAAAGGATGATTAGTGTGGAGGCTGGGGCAGACCACCTAGCCTAAATAGCCATTGCCCAGTCAAGTCTGAGAAGGTAACAGGGTGTCCTGCCAATCCCTAACTGGACTGACAAGTCTGAGGTGTTCTCCCTTAGAGAGAGTGGCAAAAAAACCCTCCATGAATAAACTGTAAAACCATGTCAGCCACTGAGGCATCGTCTGCTAATATCAAGGGTAGCAAGTCAGCAAGAGTAAGTGTCTGCCGCAGGTAGGCTAGGTTAGAACAGTCCAGCAAAATGTGGACCACCATCGAATGGGCAGCACAACAGCCGGGAGAATCTTCATGATGAAGGAGATGACCATGGGTTAGCCAAGTATGGCTGATGCGGATCTGGCAAAGGATGAGAGAGTCCTTGCAAGAGGCCCACATAGAGGACCTCCACAAATTTGTGGTCTTGAGGACCTCCACAAATTTGTGGTCCTCTTTATTGCCCATAGTTCGTTTGGCGACATCAGAGTATGCCTTTTTGTATTCCAAATCCTTAGAACTTGACGGAATAATGCCAAGCAAAGATCCACTGCTGGAATATAGATATCAAAACGCAGCTTGGCAGTAGCCAATTCGGCCAGCCTGTCAGCAAGTTCACTCCTGGGATCCCAATATGACCTGGGGCCAAGATAAAAACATCTAAGTGTCCATATTGTTTGAGAGTAAAAAGGGAATCCCTGGTTAGTCAGAGCCAAGGGATGCCAAGAGTAACACTGGTCACGAGCTTGTACACTGTGCACAAGGAGTCGCTACGGATGAGCATTCACTGGTGCTGGAACAGATATGCTCAAGAGCACGGGAGATTGCTACCAGCTCCGCAGTGAAAACACTGCAGCCATCCAGCAATGAGTGAAGTTCCTTGTAGCCTGTAAGAACACAAGCAAAGCCTGTGTGGCCAGCAACCATCAAGCCATCAGTATAGATGACTTCTGAACCCTGAAACACACTGAGAATGGAGAAGAACAGGTGGCAGAAAGCCTCAGCGGGAGCCAAGTCTTTCATATCTTGTGGTAGGTCAAGATACAGATGTGGACAGGGGACACTCTATGGAGGTGTATGTGAGCAGGTCAGGTGGACAGGTGGTAGAGGGGAACATGAAGTTCTGAAAAACAGGACTGAATGAGGATGATGATTGTAACCCCACACCTGGGCCACCATTGCAGAAGGCAGATCTATGTACCTGCAAAAAAGATGCGTCTGTAATGTCAAAGGTGATGTTGAGCTGTATGTGAAAATCCTGTGATCTAGACAGAACTGGACCAATACTTTGTAAAGCCACAGCAGAGTAGAGTGGTCCATGCCCCCATTGATATTACTGATGGATCGAAGAGCATTCAGGTGCAAGTAACATGTCTGGTTTAGTTGACTAAAATGGGGAAGCCATGTCAACTGTGCATCAAAGACCAATCCCAAAAAACGATGAGAGTCCACCACATTGAGGGACTTGTCATCAAGGTACAGATCTGGATGAGGATGCACTGTACAGTGATGACTGAAATTCATAATTCTTGTCTTTGGCATCCAAAAATTGAAAGCCATGAGTAAGAGTCCAAGATTGTGCTCTGTGTACTGGTCGCTGCAGTTTGTATTCAGCAACACCCATTATTGACGAACAAAAATAAATGCAAAAGTTATCAGCATACAAAGAGGGGGACACTGTAGGTCCCACAGCCACCACTAGACCATTGATAGGCACTAAAAAGAGGAGACACTCTAAACACAACCCTGCAATACCCCATTCTCCTGCATATGGGAGATGCTATGGGAGTCACCAACATTTGCCTAAAAAGTGTGACATGAAAGAAAGTTCTGGTTAAAAATCAGGAGCAGACCATGGAGGCTTGACTCATGTAATGTGGCAAGGATATGGTGGCATCATGTGGTATCATAAGCTTTATGCAGATCAGAAAAGGCTGCAACAAGGTGTTGACAACGGGTAAAAGCCATATGGACTGCAGACTCCACATGAACTAAATTATCTGCAGGACAGTAGCCTCAGTGAAAACCACCCTGGATTGAAGCCAAAAGGTCCTGGGAGTCAAGTATTCAATACAGCCTTTGACTCACCATACATTCAAGTAACTTGAAAACAGCAGTGGTTAAACTGATCAGGCAACAGCTGTTCATCTGCAGAGGCATTTACCCAATTTCAAAACTATAATAATGACACTTTCTTACCACTGGGAATGGAATTCCCTCCCGCTCCAGAGACGGATGAGAAGGGCAAGTATATGCCATTGGCTAGCCACCAATAAGTACTGAAGCATTTGGTTGTGTACCCAGTCTGGTCTGGGAGTCATCTTGGGGCAGAGAGTGAGGCCGATGGTGAACTCCCACTCACTAAATGGTGTGTTACAAGGCTTCAGATGATGAGAAACAATAGATACAGGGAATCGTTCCAGACAGTGTTTGAGAAGACAGAACACGGGTGCATAGTGGATCAATGCTGAAGCCTGAGCAAAATGCTCAGTCATAAGAGTTTGATCTGGTGAGGATAATACCATTTAGGGAAATTCCTGGGACACCTGTTGGAGGACAGCGACCACATATGTGCCTGATCTTTGCCCGTACCTGCGAAGAGGGAGTATGCAGCCCTACGGTAGTGACATATTGTTCCCAATAAATCTGTTCCTAACATTTAATTAGATACCAGGGCCAGGCATGAAGCCATTTAAAGGCCAGGAAGTGGTCAAGAGAGGGATGCCATTTGTAGCTTTGGAAGGCATGATGGTGGTCTTTACCAACCATAGAAATTTCAGGGGTCCACCAAAGGATAGTCTTCCATCGGGTAGATACCGAGGAAGAGGGAACTGCTGAAGCAGCTGCTGAAAGGTTGGCATCAGTCAAACTCTGTACGAAGTCATCAAAGCCGCCATATGGTGGAGTGATTTGGATGGCAGCCAAAGAAAAACATCCCATTCCACACTAATAAAGGCCCACCTGGAAGGGCATCCGGGTGATTTATGCTGAAGAAAAGATAAGACAATTGGAAAATGATTGCTGTCACACAAATCATCATGAACTTCTCATTGAATGGAGGGGAGGAATTGTGGGCTACAAAGGGAAAGATCAATAGCTGAGAAAGTTTACCAACTTGCTGCATGTTGCACATGAAAAATAGGTCCGCAACTTGTCTTATAATTGAAATAAATAGTTGTAGCTCCATCACAAGTTGTATTGTGAAGTATTTATTTTTTTTTCCTTGATGGTGACTAGTTTCGGACACTTGTGTCCACTTTCAAACCATCCGTAAGTGTGACAAATACAGGCGACAGCCCATGTGCAGAAACTGCCCCTGAGGTGATGAAAGCGGTCCTATGGCCAGCTCAACAACAGTCAGTGATAGTACCACCTTGATCACTGCAGGGCATTTCTGTACGTGGATTATTGCCTGTATTTGTCACACTTACGGATAATTTGAAAGTGGACACAGGTGTCCGAAGCTAGTCACCATCAAGAAATAAAAAAAAAAGATATTACTCAATTCAACTTATGACAGAGCTAAACCACTTATTTCAAGCTAAAGAAGTGCCATGTGCCATACTGAAGTATGTGGGAGCTTCAGTCTCGTTGAGGCAGAGATCATGTTCTGCCAGCAGCACCACCACACAGAGGGTTCTGATAAATGAAAGTTAGAAGCACTGATGTCCAGTTTTGATTTGATCTCGAAGGTAACATTTCCAATAAGAATAGAATGAGATAGTGCAATAGTGACTGCTAATTTATTTTTAAATTGAACTATCTTTCATGAAATAGATGTCAGACACATAATAAATGTTTTATCTAAACAAAATTATCAAATGGCAGTAATAAAGCAAATTCAGTTTAACTACGGAGGGAATAGCACAATTTTACAGAATCATAAATGCTGACTTAGTTGCACTATTTATGGACAATTTACAGAATAAAATATGGAAATAGGTTTCCTTGGAAACACAGAAGATGAGAAATTACAATAGATCTGGGACAACTACAATGGAAGTGTAGAGAAAGTGTGGCTAATATCTGGATCTTCTGCAGCATGAGAGAGCTTAACTGATTACAGGACAAGCCCTAATCCAGACTTAAAGATGTACTACAAGTAGTATTGAAAACGTAGTCATCATTTTATCAAAATGGTGAAAAGCACATACTATACATGCTAAAATTCAATATTCCAAGAACAAAGAAAAGGAAATGTTGAGAATTATAAGGAATGAAACTAATAATCTCAGTAAGGCAGATGATAATTCACTCCCTGATGACAACAGTAGTGACAAAGATAATATTAAACTCACATTATTGACCACTAATTTCAATAAACTCTTCCAGACAGCAGCTGAAAAAAAGGGGAAAAAAGGAACCCTTGAAAGTTTACTTAGCCTGGCACTGCATACACAATCCCCAAATAACAGTTCAGCCAAATCATCTGTTAGGTAATTGTTGAGGATTTCAGGGCCACTTGTTGATGCACTGCCTATTGGCTTCCATCTCACAATTTTCACCAAATGTCTGTTCAATGAATTTCTTGATGTTTCGTCTGCACAAGTGGCTGGCACTGTCTTAGGTTCACCCTACATTGATGATGGTACACTGGCATCAAGCCTATGGCTGGAGATTATATGTACCTGTGCACACCATTGCCTCAGGGCTTTTCCCTGACCATTACAGCTGTGGTTCCTCCCTGTTACCTGCAACAGTTGTTCGCTGCAGTAAGAGAATCCAGGGTCATTGAAATTTACACTGTCAATTTCTCGACATCAGCTGTATAGGTATAGATCTACTACAAATAGTGATATATGAGTATCTGTGCCAGATCGGGACTCGAACCCACATTTCCCACTCATCGTGAGCAGTCATGTTAGCCATTTCAACCATCCATGCATGTTCCATGGAACAACCCAAACTTTCACATGTCACACTTCCTACATCCTTCTATCACAATCCAGTAAATTCATAACCTTATGCTCGCAACATTAGTTGGATTCCTGCACAAAGAGGAGAAGACAAGAAGGAATTGAGACCAATGTTGCTGCTGTTGTGTGGCTGTCTTAGCTTGTAATAAATTGTACAACTGGGATTGAGTGCAGGTCCAGCACAGATTTTCACATGTCACTACTGACTAATAGATCTTTACCAAATACAGCTGACGTCAATGCATTTGCAGTCAATGAATAAACTTCAAAGTATATCATGGAGCTGTGGCTTGCCAACAGTGCCTGTTCTTTCAAACATGCATGTAAGTAATCCAGGATCTGTTTACTTGAGGCTTTCTTCTTTCTTGTTGAAACTATGCATGTTGTCCGTAAATGCTCCTGGTTCATCGACTTTCACCAACTACTGAAACACTTGGCCCCTCTGCTACAACCACAATTGGGAAAGAACAAAAGACTAGGGACATTTCATTCAGAAACTGAAGAAACTAAAACTTGGACCAAATGACACTGGTCAGCTTTGAGATTATTTTTTTTTTTATAAAAATGCTAGCCAGTGACTATCTGGAGCATATCAGTTCCCTTTCCTAAGCTCTTTCATGCATGTCTTACCATGAACTACTTTATCTAGAATGGCTATTTCTACGAGCAGCTGGAATGTGTCGTTATGGGTATTCAACTCAGTTCAGTGGTTACCAATCTCTTTGTGGAGCGATAACAGAGTTAATGACCAGAGGAAAGCTCACAGATATTTGCACGACATTTACCTATAATCTCTGGCCACTGGCTCAACTCCTGACTGCTGCCAGCAATGATGGTTGAACCTCTGAAATTCGGGCCACTTGTGCTGCAAAATCGTTCAACAAAAGTCCCCTGTAGAACCCAAGACAGAAGCCAACAGGCAATACATTATCTCTTAGGAACATCATTAGTTCACTAAAGGAAGCAGTGATTATTAAAAAGCAATGCTTTTCTGGCTATGATGGTATTTCAATCCGAATAGTACAATATTGGCCTTACTTAGTGGCATCCTGTATTGGATCATCTTTGTAAATGATCAATGAGACAAGGAATACTTCCTGAAAGACTGAAGCACAAGATACTAGTAACCATTTATTGAAGTGAGTGACCTGTACTGTGACCTGTACTGTTGGTAGCCCTGCACCTGCTATACAGACGTCTGAGTCACAGCTCTCCTACAAGGTAAGTAATTTAAGTAGTAATAAACTGTTTTTACCACTTTAAAAATTAATTTATTAGGTTAATTATAGTGCTCTTCAAGCGTACCATTAAAGGTTTTTGTCTTACTCGCGATTTTCACAGTAATCACGTAAAGTTCGTTTTGTTTACATATCGCGGCCAGGCCGAACTTTTGAGCTTTCAGATGAAACTTCATACTGCAATTTTAAGTGCACTTACTGATAGCTTAGTGTGCTAAATACGTTTGCTGCCCCTTTATATCTGTAGAGTATCGTCATCTCTTAAGTAATTTCCAGTAAAAAACTTCTGAACCACTGTTTACATAGTCGCGAGTAGGCCTAATTTTTCATACACGTATTTTCATTGTTTTCCGGTAACTTAATTGTCTTTCTGTCACTAAAATCGATTTGTATCATGAGTGTAAAGTGCCTGACATGCCGTAGAATCGTTAGCTCCGGGGTCTGGTGTGATGGATGTAGTAATATTTTTCATTGGGGCGATTGTAGTGGCGTGGGAATTGGGAAAATGAGCGAGACTCATCAGTGGTTCTGTAGGCTATGCAGTAGAGATAGAAAGATTGTGGAACAGGAGGGGAAAATTGCTGCCCTTCAGGCTGAGTTAGATGAGGATAGGCGAGAACTGGGCAGGTTAAGGGGGGAGAAGGGTAAACAGGGGTGGGAAGTGGCAACAGGCATAAGGAACAGGCCAAGAAATTCTTCTGACAGCTTTGTTATTAATGTACAAAATAGGTTTGACCTGTTGCCTCAGTCAGAAACTGATGAGCCTCTCACAGAAGTAGATGTAGACAGCGCTCAACAAGCTTTCAGCAGCAAATTGAATAAGAATGTAGGGAAGTATGCAAAGAGAAAGAAAGTCTTGTTGCTACGTAGTTCGCATGCTAGGGGTGTGGGCCAACTTCTGCAGGATGAATTAGGGTCAGAATACCAGGTCACAAGTTTTTTCAAACCTAGTGCTGGACTGGGGCAGGTTACAGAGGATTTACGTTCACTATGTAGAGGCTTTACTAAGGAAGATACCGTGGTTACTGTGGGTTGGCCGGGCAACAGTATTGACAGAGATCCGGGGTACAGCGTAGAGTGTGACCTGGCAAAGATTGCATCAACATCGAGTCATACCAGTGTTGGGTTTGTGTCGGTTCTGGAGCGCCACGACCGACCTCATTTGAGCTCTTCTGTCAGGAGAGTTAATTTGGAGTTGGAACGGCTACTTGGATCTGGTGCAGGGTCACACATTGGTGTGGTTCCTGTTGATTCACTCTGTAGGTGGGATTATATATAGACATGGCCTACACCTCAACAAGAAAGGGAAGGGTAAACTGGCTGGGCTGATAGCAGGAAATTTAAAGGGGGGAGGAACTACCTCTCATGGTGGAAACTCTTTTTTAGTGTAAGATCAGTGTCCAGTGGGAAACTCAGCCAGGCAGGTACTAAAGATGTTAAAAAAGTTAAAGATACACACAAAAGTAAAGTGAAAAATAATGTTAGTATATTTCATCAAAATATTGGGGGGTTGAAGAATAAAATTGATGAGCTTCTGCTTTGTTTAGAAGATATAGAAACTGAGAATGTAGTAGATGTACTATGCCTGTCTGAGCATCACATTGTCACTGATATGCAAAAGGTTAGCATCAATGGGTACAAATTAGCTGCACATGTAAGTAGAGATAATATGATGAGAGGAGGAATTGCCATATATGTCAAAAGCTTCCACAGTGTAAAAAATTTAGAAACTAAAAAATTTTGTGTAGAGCAACACATGGAAGCATGTGCCACTGAACTTAAACTAAATTATGGCACTTTCATAATTGTAACAGTGTATAGGTCCCCCTCAGGGAATTTCCAGCTATTTCTAGAAAACTTGGATGCTTTGTTGTGCTATCTGTCAGACAGGGGGAAGCAAATTATCATTTGTGGGGATTTCAATGTTGATTCCCTGAAAGAGTGTAATAGGAAGAATGACCTTTAGTATTACTCAATTCTTTCAATTTGAGCTCCGTCATTGATTTTCCTACTCGGATAACAAAGAACAGCAGTACATTGATAGATAACTTTTTTATAGACCAAGATAAGTTTAAAGACATAAATGTTTATCCTGTTGAGAATGGTCTTTCAGATCATGGTGCACAGCTAGTTACAGTACATGACATAGCTCCATGCAGTATATCAAATCAGACTTTCAAAGCAGTGCGTTCAATTAACAATATAAATATTGCAAACTTTAGGATGCAAACTTGAAATATAACTTATTTCACGATACATTTTTAAGGGTATTTGAAAATTGTTTTCCCAAGAAAATAGTTAAACATAATTCCAAGAAAACATATAAAAAACCTTGGCTAACTAAAGGAATAAGAATATCTTGCAACCATAAAAGAGAACTGTATCTAACAGCAAGAGGGAGTACTGACCCCGAAATTGTTCAATATTATAAACACTATTGTGCGGTACTAAGAAAAGTTATTAAAAAGTCCAGAAGCATGTGTATCATGTCTGAGATCAGTAACTCTGATAATAAAATTAAAGCAATTTGGAATATTATTGAAAGGGAAACAGGGCAACCAAGAGCACAGGAAGACTTTAGTGCCATAAAAACTGAATGACAAGTGTACTAACAAACAACCAGAAATTGAAAATATTTTCAATAATCATTTTTTAAATGTTGTGGAGAAAATATGATCTAGATCTTCACTAGAAGAGGCAAGGCTACTAATAGAAGAGGCCGCACCTGTGCAGTTTGAAACAACTGTAATTTCACCAACCTCTCCCTCTGAAATCAGTAAAATAATAAACTCACTGAAAAGTAAAAGCTCTTACGGAATTGATGGCATTTCCAGCAAGGTACTTAAAGCTTGTTCCCCACAGATAAGTAGGATTCTCAGCCACGTATGTAATAGCTCTTTGGAGCAGGGCGTTTTCCCCAATAGACTGAAATATGCCATTGTAAAACCATTGCACGTCGGATGTCAACAACTACCGCCCAATCTCTCTTCTGACAGCTCTATCAAAAATTTTTGAGAAAGTAATGCATTCAAGAGTAGCCTCCCATATTTGTAAAAATAAAGTACTAACAAAATGTCAGTTTGGTTTTCAGAAAGGCTTTTCAACAGAAAATGCCATATACACTTTCACTGATCAAATATTAAATGCTCTGAATAACCGGACATCACCCATTGGTATTTTTTGTGATCTCTCAAACGCCTTTGATTGTGTAAATCGTGGAATTCTTTTAGATAAGCTAAATCATTATGCGTTGTTTAAAGCTTTCCCGGCGTACTGATTGTTCCATAAAAACACGGGAGAACTGCTGGATATCAGTAACTTCCTGCCACGATATTTCGGCGCAGAGTCTTCTGGCCATCTTCAGACAGTACTAGTACTACAGCAGTACTACTACAGTGGCATTCACCTGAAGATGGCCTGAAGACTCTGTGCCGAAATATCGTGGCAGGAAGTTACTGATATCTGCTGTAGTACTACTACAGTGGCATTCACCTGAATATGGCCAGAAGACTCTGCGCCGAAATATCGTGGCAGGAAGTTACTGATATCCGGCAGTTCTCCCGTGTTTTTATGGAATAAATCATTATGGTTTGAGGGGGACAGTGCACAAATGGTTTAATTCATACTTAACTGGAAGAATGCAGAAAGTTGAAATAAGTGATTCATGTAATGTTAAAACAACAGCTGATTCCTCAAACTGGGGGGCTATTAAGTACAGGGTCCCACAGGGTACGGTTTTAGGTCCTTTATTGTTCTTGATATACATTAATGACTTACCATTCCACATTAATGAAGATGCAAAGTTAGTTCTTTTTGCTGATGATACAAGTATAGTAATAACATCCAAAAACCAAGAACTAAGTGATGTAATTGTAAATGATGTTTTTCACAAAATTATTAAGTGGTTCTCAGAAAACGGACTCTCTTTAAATTTTGATAAAACACAGTATATACAGTTCCGTACAGTAAATGGCACAACTCCAGTAATAAATATAGACTTTGAACAGAAGTCTGTAGCTAAGGTAGTATTTTCAAAATTTTTAGGTGTGTCCATTGATGAGAGGTTAAACTGGAAGCAACACATTGATGGTCTGCTGAAACGTCTGAGTTCAGCTATGTATGCTATTAGGGTTATTGCAAATTTTGGTGATAAGAATCTCAGTAAATTAGCTTACTATGCCTACTTTCATTCACTGCTTTCGTATGGCATCATATTCTGGGGTAATTCATCGTTGAGTAGAAAAGTATTCATTGCTCAAAAACGTGTAATCAGAATAATTGCTGGAGCCCACCCATGATCATCCTGCAGACATCTATTTAAGGATCTAGGGATCCTCACAGTAACCTCACAGTATATATATTCACTTATGAAATTCGTTGTTAATAATCCAACCCAGTTCAAAAGTAATAGCAGTGTACATAGCTATAACCAGGAGAAAGGATGATCTTCACTATGCAAGGTTAAATCTGACTTTGGCACAGAAAGGGGTGAATTATGCTGCCACAAAAGTCTTTGGTCATCAAAAGCCTGACAGATAGCCAACTAATATTTAAAAATAAATTAAAAGAATTTCTAGATGACAACTCCTTCTACTTAATGGCTGAATTTTTAGATACAAATTAAGGGAAAAAAAACAACTTAAACATTAGTGTCATGCAATATTTTGTGTAATGTAATATCTTGTACAGACATCTTTTATTAACCTGACACGTTCCACATCATTACGAAGTGTCGTATTCATGATCTATGGAACAAGTATTAATCTAATCTAATCTAGAACATCTCTATCTTTCCTGTGTTCTTAAAAACTTTTGAGAAGGTAGCTTACAACAGAATAAAAAATTGCCTTTCTGAGAATAACTTTTTAAAAACGGCTCAGTCAGGCTTCCATAAAGGCTTCTTTACTAAGAAAACAATATACAACATCACACACTCAGAATTAGACAAGTAAAATTATCCGAGGTTTTGTCAATGCCTTCAAACAATATATAATGTCACACTCTCAGAGTTAGACAAATAAAATTATCTGAGGTCTTGTCAATGCCTTCAACTGTGTAAATCATAAAATTGTACTAGGGACAGTACAACAGTACGACATTTACGGCATTCCTCTTGTGTGGCGATAGTTAAGAACAACAGAAAACAGAGATTCCCATTAACAAATTATATGATGATACAATAGTAATGAGATTACATTCAGAGTGGTGAAACACAAAAACATGATGTTCTACAATGTTTGGTCCTTGGGCCACTCCTGTTCTTGCCCTACATACATGAATTATCTGCAACACTGGGGAGCTCTTCAAAATTGTGATGTCAGCTGATCACACAAATATACCGATGAAAGACTCACATACATCCACACCACACACTGCCAGGAGAACAATGGCAATGGTCTACAAATTGTCCACAGTAAATGGTACAGCCATTAATCTTACAACTCACGTTACACAATTCTATATGAATAAAAATAAAGACATGAGACTTCCCAAAAACAAAAATAACTTACATGTGGCAAAAGTAGAGATCAATGGACACATGCTGGGCATCCAGAATATGAATAAATTAATCAAAAAGATCAATAATGGAAATTCCTGGGTGGAGAAATATATAACACAAGGGAAAGGAAACCACTCACCTATAGTAGGTCAAAGTATGGAGCACAGTAACACACAAACACTTAACAGAAAACAGCATGTGTTACTGTGCTCCACACACTGATCTGCTCAATTCACCCCTGGCATAACTCCCTTTTAAAATATTGGTGTTACAAAAAGATATCTGTGTCGCATTCTGCTTTGGGCAACAACTTCTACCCTGAATGATGGTATAAACTTTGTTAAAAAGATAGCCACACTGGAAATTGTAACTTAAATTTTTAATTGTATTTTGAGTGTTGCTGTAGCTACTCAGCTCATTAGTTAGCTAGTGTTTTGGCCTGTAAAAAGCATTTTCAATTGTGCTGCTGTATCAGCATAGTCTTACTAAGGAAGAGCTTTTGAATATTCTGGAGAACTCTGATATTGAATCAGTTATCAGAGTCAGATGGGGATTTTCTGCCACTGACGATGATGAAGAGGCGGAGAAGATGCCATTAGTAGATGTCTTCCTGTTTCAAATCTTTCCCCAAATTATTCCGAGAACTCAACTGGTGCAGTGAGGTACATGGCTAGAGATGGACTGAAGTACATGATCACTAACACACCATTGCCTGCTTTGAATGTCCTGAAGGAGTCTACCACCGAGTGGGTGGCTTCGTAATCAGTGCCTTCTGATTTCTTTTTGACAAACTGATGCTGCTTATCATTAAAAGCTCAGAATACAATGCCCAGAATGAAATGAAAAATGGTACCTGGACAGTGTTGTTGGAGGAATTAAGGCAATGATTAGTACCACTTATGCCAGATGCGCTTTTCTGTACTATAGGTGTTACCTTGGATGACATTTGTTCAAGTTCTTGGGGCCTTAATTTTATCAGGGATAAAATGGCAAGAGACAGATTCTGAACTGATCAGATTACTTGCCACTCCAGTGGGGTGCGCGCTGATATAAAACTTCCTAGAAGATTAAAACTGTGAGCCGGGCCAAGATTCGAACTCGGGACCTTTGCCTTTTGCTACAGACTGAAAATCTCATTCTGGAAACATCCCCAAGCTGTGGCTAAGCCATGTCTGTGCAACATCCTTTCTTCCAGGAGTGCTAGTTCTGCATGTTTCACAGAAGAGCTTCTGTAAAGTTTGGAAGGTAAGAGACGAGATACTGGCAGAACTGAAGCTGTGAGGATGGGTCATAAGCCGTGCTTGGGTAACTCAGCTGGTAGAAGACTTGCCCGTGAAAGGCAAAGGTCCCAAGTTTGAGTCTCAGTCTGCCAAACAGTTTTCATATGCCAGGATGTTTCATATCAGTACACACTCCGCTGCAAAGTGAAAATCTCATTCTGATTTAGCAGTTACTCCCAAACAAAGCCTAGAGCAGATTTACAAACCTGACAAATGTGGCATCCAAGTACAACTGTAATACTTTCTTGGGCCTTGGCAAGAATGAAATTGACCAGACAACCAGCCACTGGGACACAATGTCAGTTTTTGCCTCATTGATTCATTTAGAAATAAAAGGAATAGACAAAAGACAACTTTTTCACATCCCTTCAGCTTGCTAAGAAACTTCAATAGAAGAGAACTTTCATAGTGGGAATATGAACACGATTTGCTGAGGTATCTCAAAATGCATGAGCAATTTTCACATTACAAAATTGTTAAGGCTTTCGTGGCCACTTGTTGACAAACTGCCTATTGGCTTCTGTCTCGGGTTCTTCAGCCGACGTTCATCTAATGATTTTTCTGATGTTTCGCCAGCACGAGTGGCTGGCATTGTCAAAGCTTCACCCTCCATTGCCGGTGGTGAACTGGAGGGCAATGGAGGGTGAAGCTTTGACAATGCCAGCCACTTGGGCTGGCGAAACGTCAGAAAAAATCATTAGATGAACGTTGGCCGAAGAACCCGAGACAGAAGCCAATAGGCAGTTTGTCAATTCTCACATTCCACCACCTCACTGGAAAAAAAGAAGAAAAATAATAATAACCCATAGTGCACCCTGACAGTGTACTAAAGAAAGGAGAATAAGAATGTCACAACTATCAGCACACTACATCCTGAAGAAGCAATGAGTGAAGAAGGGAAGAAGAAAATAGAAACTGTTATCCTCTATAACATCACAAAGTATGGTTCCGATCATGTTGATCAAATTATTCATAATTATGCAACTAAAATTACTCACAGAAGATGGTTGATGCATGTCTTTTAACAGTGCCTTAGATGTGGCACTAATAAATGCATGGATTATCTGTAATCAATTATTAAAAAATAATCTGAAGAGAAATGTTTCACTCTGCAGCTGGTAAATAAATGGGAAACAACAAAGAGCAAAACAGGAGCAATAAGTCAGTTGAGGGCCGGACGAAAACAAAAAAGTGGAAGTGTCGAATTGGAATGTGCGAAGGAAACAAGAACGAGAAATGCAAAAAATCTGGCTTTGCAAAATGTGTACAAAAAGTAACATTAATCTGCCCAAAGTGCAATTTCAATGTTTGTTTCAAAATAATGGAAATAAATTAAGAAATTTCAGGAACTCAAGAAACAGGCTGCATTTCGGGGATATGCAATGTGTTGTACCCAAAACAGTAATCTAAAGGTGTTAGAACTCTGAGGTACAGCTTGAGTGAAATGTGTACAACATACAAATGAATGGAAAAAAAGGCCTTACTTTAACCATCTCGTGGATGTTTATGCACTAGCTGGTCAAATGACCCCTTACCGCTGCTGTTTGCCCACTTTTACAATTTTGAGAAAAACACATCAATAAATTCTGGGGGGAACTCATCTCTGGGAAACAACAAAAGGATGCCGTCAGAATAATACGTGATGCTCACCCACAACTCTGTTGCAGACAACTATGTAGACGTAGTTACTTCAACTAGAACATCAAATTACATATTTTCTTCCATTAAATTTGCTGTCAATAGCCCATTAGAGTCCAGAAAAAAAATGATGATGTGCACAACTGCAGCTCTAGACAAAAAAGACTTATTCTTCTTAAACTGACTTCAGCGTAGAAAGGAGTTAATAATCCCACTGCCAAAAATCTTTGATTGTATAACCACTGATTAGATGTTTGGCAGTGAAGCTAAATTTGAAAATGAGCTAAAAAGTTCCTTCTGGGGACCTCCTTCAGAAGCATTACATACATGTCTCTGTTATTAAACTAAATATTATTTTAATTATGTGGACTCATCTGTGAATGGTCATCTCATTGGCCATATTTATTAGGTGTAGTCAAAGTTTTAATGATCACATCTCAAAAAATTTCAAATTATGACCTTCAAATTTGGTGGTGGTGTGAGTCCATCTTTACATGTTCACCTTTCGTGTAACATTTTTCCCAACTTTTGGATGACTCGGGATAATTTTGTTGTAGAGGTCTGTATCTTGGCTGTATACAAAACATTCTGCCTCAAAAATCACCTTGTAATCATTTAGAATTGCCTACTACACAATGATTTCTTCTTCCAAAAAGGAGGAAATAGTCACTGGGTGTCTTGTCATGAGAATACAGGTGCTGAGGCAAAATTTGATAGCCCAAAGAAGCAGCATGTGTGACTGTGCCCTGTGCAGAATAAGCTGGAGTACTACCATGGAGCAAAAACACCTCTTCAACAGCTTTTTGTGACACTTGACCTTAACAGTCTCCCATAACCTAAAAAGAAATTTCAGCAGTATACTCCTGTGACAATTTGCCCCATATAAGGGTAAAAATAACAAAGGACGTCCTATAGGGTTCAATTCTGTGTCCACTCCTATTCCTTATATATGTGAATGACCTTCCACTTACCATTCAACAAGTAAAATTGGCACTTTTTGCAGATGACACTAGTGTTATAATAAATCCTATTACAGAAAAAGCAGCATGAGAGTTAGTAAATGATATTTTCCAAATACGAGGGCAGTTCAATAAGTAATGCAACACATTTTTTTTCTCGGCCAATTTTGGTTGAAAAAACCGGAAATTTCTTGTGGAATATTTTCAAACATTCTCGCTTCGTCTCGTATAGTTTCATTGACTTCTGACAGGTGGCAGCGCTGTACGGAGCTGTTAAAATGGCGTCTGTAACGGATGTGCGTTGCAAACAACGGGCAGTGATCGAGTTTCTTTTGCGGGAAAACCAGGGCATCTCAGATATTCATAGGCACTTGCAGAATGTCTACGGTGATCTGGCAGTGGACAAAAGCATGGTGAGTCGTTGGGCAAAGCGTGTGTCATCATCGCCGCAAGGTCAAGCAAGACTGTCTGATCTCCCGCGTGCGGGCCGGCCGTGCACAGCTGTGACTCCTGCAATGGCGGAGTGTGCGAACACACTCGTTCGAGATGATCGACGGATCACCATCAAACAACTCGGTGCTCAACTTGACATCTCTGTTGGTAGTGCTGTCACAATTGTTCACCAGTTGGGATATTCAAAGGTTTGTTCTCGCTGGGTCCCTCGTTGTCTAACCGAACACCATAAAGAGCAAAGGAGAACCATCTGTGCGGAATTGCTTGCTCGTCATGTGGCTGAGGGTGACAATTTCTTGTCAAAGATTGTTACAGGCGATGAATCATGGGTTCATCACTTCGAACCTGAAACAAAACGGCAATCAATGGAGTGGCGCCACACCCACTCCCCTACCAAGAAAAAGTTTAAAGCCATACCCTCAGCCGGTAAAGTCATGGTTACAGTCTTCTCGGACGCTGAAGGGGGTTATTCTGTTCGATGTCCTTCCCCATGGTCAAACGATCAACTCTGAAGTGTATTGTGCTACTCTTCAGAAATTGAAGAAACGACTTCAGCGTGTTCGTAGGCACAAAAATCTGAACGAACTTCTACTTCTTCATGACAACGCAAGACCTCACACAAGTCTTCGCATCCGAGAGGAGCTCACAAAACTTCAGTGGACTGTTCTTCCTCATGCACCCTACAGCCCCGATCTCGCACCGTCGGATTTCCATATGTTTGGCCCAATGAAGGACGCAATCTGTGGGAGGCACTACGCGGATGATGAAGAAGTTATTGATGCAGTACGACGTTGGCTCTGACATCGACCAGTGGAATGGTACCGTGCAGGCATACAGGCCCTCATTTCAAGGTGGCGTAAGGCCGTAGCATTGAATGGAGATTACGTTGAAAAATAGTGTTGTGTAGCTAAAAGATTGGGGAATAACCTGGTGTATTTCAATGCTGAATAAAACAACCCCTGTTTCAGAAAAAAAATGTGTTGCATTAATTATTGAACTGCCCTCGTAATTAGTAAGAGGTTCTCTGAAAATGGACTCTCACCAAATTTTGAAAATACACACTACAATCAGTGTATAGAGTCATACCAACAATTGATGTAGCACAGGAGCAGGAATCAGTAGCCATGGTAGAATGTAATTTTTTGAGGTACATATTAATGAACATTTGAACTAGAAGAAGCATATTACTGAGCTTCTGAAACAAATAAGCTCAGCTATTTTTGCTTTTTGTATAACCACTAAACTCTGAAACAAACATATCAACCTCCTGACATATTTCACATATTTCAACACAGTACTGTCGAATAGATTAATTTTTTGGCGTAACTCATCACTTAGGAAGTACTGATTGCGCAAAAGTGAGCAGTAAGAATACCGTATTTAACCGAGTATAAGATGACTCTGAATATAAAACTACTCCCATTTTTTTAAAATGCTCCTCAAGAAAAATTTATTTTTAACATATTCTGACTGATCAAAATTACAAACTGTTTCACTGATATAAAGCATTCGCCAAAAAGTTAACGTTATACATATTCTAAACTTATGTCATTTACTGACTGTCTACATTTTGATAATACTGGGGGAAACAAAATAAATAAAAAGAAATGGATACATTAATTTTGCTTACTAACCCTGTGCCAACGGCCTTGCCACATTGGTAACACCGGTTCCCGACAAATCACCGAAGTTAAGAGCTGTTGGGCTGGTCTAGCACTTGGATGGGTGACCATCTGGTCTGCCGAGGGCTGTTGGCAAACGGGGTGCACTCACTCCTTGTGAGGCAAACTGAGGAGCTACTTCCAGTGATGCCTGTGGACTGAGGATGACACAGCGGCGGTCAGTACCACTGGGCCTTCCAAGGCCTGTTTGGACTGAATTTAGTGTACTAACACTGTAGTCTGTGTTATCACTATTTTTAATCATCATCATCATCATCCTAATACGACAGCTGCAAAATTTATATCTTCACTGTCACAAATATCTGGTTGTTTCTTCCAAATATGTTGCTATTTCTGAGGTTGTCGTTTTGGTGGGACCAGAGAACACAGCCTTTTTTTGGAGGGATAGATATCGGATTTCGCTTCTATACTGATGATGTGACGAGGCAAGCTGGAATCTTTTTACTTCCTCTCTTGTTTTGCCATCTGCTTCCTTAAATTCATTTTTTCATTTTTAACTAATTACTATTATCATACGTACGTATAATCTGCATTTTCATAAAGAGAAAGGATGACCCTCAGCTTTAAAGAATATAGCACCAGATCTAATTTTGTGCTTAGTTTTGTGTATGACAACAATTTCATAATTTATTTTGACTATTTCTAGTTAATATCTTTTGTTATAGGGTGAAATCAGTAATTGTTCTGTGACTTAGATTCTATTGTTGACTTATAAACAAATATAAATTCTGTATCAGTTATAAACGAACCACTACCATTCTTTTAGTATTTATTTGGCTCTATTTGAAAACGTGTTAGCAAAGCCAGCCCTTAATTAATTCCAAAATAATTACCACATTTGTCAAAAGTATTGTTTGTATAACTATATCTGTTAATTTCATCATTTAAACAAATAACTTGGTCTATCCCTTGTCATAGAAGAAACTGTTAAAAAGAAGGAATTTTTCTATATATTCAGTTAACTGAATGAGTTATGTTATAATTGTAATTTCTGTAAATGAAACATCGAACAATGTATAGTTTCAGTACCTGTTATGAGGATATATAAAGGCCCAGTTCTTGGTCCCGAGACAGTCAGTCTATGACCGATTTTCAGACGAGAAACCTGTATTGGTTAGAACAACAACAATGCATCAACTTGTATGCTGACATTTGCCTGCAAACTATTAATGAGGCTTATCAAAAGTTAACCAATAGTGAACTGGCCACGTTAGCTGTGTAACATTGGGGGGTTGTGAACAGTGAAAGTAAAGAACTGTTAAATGCAACTGTTAGCTACATATTTACAGTAGTCAGCGTTGAAGACAAAACAAGTGAAATTTAGGCTTGTACAGATGGGAACGAAACTAACTGACAGTGTTACAGTAAATGGTACTCTCCACATTCACGTTATGGTGGCTTGTAAGAGTATTTATGTACGTAGATGTACAGGTAAATGCATATTAGGCATCTAAAGAAGTCATCTGGATTGGCCTGATATGGCTGCTACACTTCTGCTGCTGCCGCCTGAGTTCGGCGGGCTTTATGAATGAGTGTGGGCAGCCACAGAAATCATCAGTTGGCGACATCTGTCATTGCAAGATGCTGAAAACTGATAAATCACTTATTTTCAATTTTTCTACTATCATCTTGAATGTGACACACCAGTCTTCAAGCACCTGGACTTCCACTTCTCTTGGAATTCCCAATTCTTCAGAAAGAGATAGTCTTTGTTCTTCATCATTCAAACTTCTCTGATCACGCTGGAAACATCTGTGACATCTCACCACTGCATCATATGATGGTGCATTGTTGCCATACATTTCTACAAACTCTCTGTGGATTACTGCAGCTAAGTTAATAACAGGCAGACCTTATATCCAGTAATTAATATTATGTATAAATCAACTCATTTTGTGTCATTACAACACATCAAGCAAATGACCCGTGGAAGGGAGGGAAGGAAGGAAAATTAGATTTAACATACTGATGATGACAAGGTGGCTAGAGAAGGACCAAAAGTTGGGACTAGGGAAGAATGAGAAAGAAAACTGGCCAATGTCAATTTCAAATAAATTGTGTGATAAACGGTGAGTATAATTTAACTGAGTAATAAATGCATTCTCAGAAGAGCACCTTGAATTCTGATTCCCCATAAGAGGGATGTAAAAAAACAGACAAGACATCCTGGCAGCATTTTATGCGACAGTCAACCCTTTGATTGTGTGGAATATAACAATTGAATACTAAAACACTATGCCACTCCTCTTGAAAACATCAACCCTTTGATTGTGTGGAATATAACAATTGAATACTAAAACATTATGCCAATCCTCTTGAAAGCACTGAGTGTCAACTTCATAATAGGCAACAGACAGTCAAAATTACAAGCTGTGCTGCAGTGTAAAACTAAACATAGAATAAGAGAACATAAAATATGCTGTCCCACAAGGGTTTGTATTGGATTCAGTCCTACTCTTAGCTTATGTAGAAGACTATCCAAAGCCTTTAAGAAACTGTCCAAAAGTTGTAGGGTTTGCTGGAGATACAAATATGCTAATCAAGAGCCTCAACACACCCAACAGGGTCCATGTGATGGCTGAATAGGGCCATGACTGGTTCACAGCAAATGCTTTGTATTTATCTTACAAGAACTACAACATTACTTCAAATAAACAAAAGTGTTCCCCTGGTTCCAAAAGAATGCATTAATGAATATTGAAACAAAAAATAAAGCAGAATATGTAAAATGTTCTGTGTAGTCAGATAATAAGCTACAATGACTGTTTATAAGCTATCAAATTACTTAGTTTGCATACATTCACGCATTTCTTGACAATCATGGAACCTATCAAGAAGAAGATTATTCTGGGATGTTTAATGATTCAAGATATAGTGACAGAATCTTCTTGGGTGATCAGTTGATTGGTGGCATCATCTTGTCACAAGGTTTCAATGAGTTTCATAACCATTGCCACCTGGCAAAGAAGATGGGTACAAAATTCATTGAAATGTTGCGAGAAGATGCCACCACTTGGCTAATCACCTGAAAGGATTTAATCACTGGAATATGCTGACAAAGCCTGCAATCAAGATATACACTGAAAACAGATACATTAAGATGTACATTAACAAAAGAGAAGCAACATTTAGAAACTTAAGCTGTACACCGTATTAACAGGAAAGTACCACTACATTGTGCAGTAGCCACCAGAAAGATCGCGGGAGACGCACATCGGCACGGCGCGTCATGGACAGTAGTTGCCGCAAGTAAAGTCCCGTCCACCAGAGGGCACGCGAGAATTCGGCTGCGCCCTCTGCCGGCGGAACAACAACAACTCAGGCAGCACGGGCCGTGCCCAGTCAGTTTTACATCGGGCATGCCTAGCAGACATTCCCGGTCTACACTATGTGAAGTGCGACGGACAACGTGTTTCGTGTTAATACACAACTGGTGGCGAGTAGGGTCGTTCTTTCGCGTGTTGCGTCGCCGTTACGGTTTCGCAGCTTATCCACGGCACGGAGGATTTAGTGCGGGTTTTGGTTGAGCAGCAGATGGAGCTCATGGCAACCATGAAACAAGCACTTCTGGCGTTGCTCTCCACGCAGTCTGCTCCGGCGCCGTTCCCTCCTCCCTTTCCCCTGTATGACGAGACGGCGGAGGATTGGGACGCATATGAACATTGCCTTTGGCAGCATTTCCAGGCATTTCATGTTTCCTATGCAGTGGTATGTCGTGCCCTTTTCTTGTCTTGGATATCTCCCTCACTGTATCAAGTTTTGCGCCAGCTAACGACATTGCAGGAACCCTCGTCCTTCGCCGCCGCACGCATGTTGTAGCGGCTAGAGTTGAGTTCTATCAATGCAAGAAACAGCCCCATCAGTCTTACCGGGCGTGGGCCGCTACCCTGCACGGTCTTAGTCGCAAGTGTCACTTTGTCACGGTGCAGTCGCGAGAGTCGTATGCCCATGTTATGGTGTGCGACGTCATTGTTCGTTCGGCCCCTGATAGGGAGGTCCAGTACCGAGCCCTGCAGTTGGAAGACCCTTCCCTCGAGGAAGTCTTGTCCATTGCTCAATCGTATGAAGTCTCTCACGCTGCAGGTCAACAGTTGGAAGCGTGGTGCGACGTCGGGGTGGTTCAGGGCAGTGCGGCCGTGTCCACTGCATCCGGGGTGGACAATGTGCGAGTGGTACAATCTGGCCATTACGGCCGCTCCCGCATGGCGCGTAAACAGAGTTCCAGCCGCCGGCCCGTTACCGTCCTGTGCGTCGTACTATGTACATCATGATCGGTCAGAGTGTCCCCAGCATTGGGCCGTTTGTCGCAAATGTAATATAAAAGGACATATTGCTAAAGTTTGCCACTCAGCCTCAAAAGACTTGAAGGAAGCAGGTACAGAGGACATGGACGTTGGCATTCAGGAAGTTTCATCGGGCCAGGCTCCCGACGCTTCGGCACACAAACTCTTTATCGAGGTGTCAGTTCGGTCGCGCCGATTACAACTGCAAGTAGATACGGGCGCGGCAGTTTCCTTGTTGAACGCACAAACTTCCTCCGACCTTGGGTCGCCCCCGTTGGCACCAGTTTACCAGTGTCTCCGCAGTTATGGTAAACAGTTCATTCCCCTACTGGGTCAATTCACTACCGACATTACTTACAAATCAGTCACTCGGCCTCTTACTTTTATTGTTGACAATGATGCAAGCTCCGCTAACCTTTTTGGATTGGATGCCTTTCAAACTTTCGGTTTTCCTATCGCAGACACCATACAGTTGGTCTCCGAAGATGTTCCCTATCAATCATTGGATTCTTTGACCTCTGACTTTAAGGATATCTGGGGCGTGTTTCAGACTTTGAAGCTCACTTAACATTGAAGGCGTCGCCTCGCCCGCATTTTCTACGCACGAGGCAGATCCCCTTGGCTCTCCGCCTTCAGGTAAAAGCAGAGCTAGACTGGCTGACAGCCCTTGGGATCATTCTTCCCATCTCTTCTAGTGAGTAGGCTTCGCCCCTCGTTATTGTCAGGAAACCCTCGGGAAAATTACGTCTTTGTAGTGATTTCAACGCCACCATTTTAATTCCCAATTGGTGGTGGACACCTATCCCTTGCCTCGTTCTGATGAATTGTTCTCCCACGTGGTGCGAGGCCAATATTTTTCGAAAATCGATCTTTCGGAGGCTTATCATCAGATATCACTTGATGAGGACTCCAAATGGCCGGCGGTCGTCAACATCCCTCATTGTATTAATTACCTGGACGACATAATTGTCACAGGCCACAGCACGAAGGAACACTTGCACAACCTTCGCACCCTCTTTCTCAAATTCAGGTCCATGGGCCTGCGTTGCAACCTGCGTAAGTCAAACTTCTTCCAACCGTCCATTGAGTATGTGGGCTACACCATCTATCGGCACGGCGTCCAGCTGCTAGGAAGTTTGGTCCAAGGTATCGTCGACCTTCCACGGCCCGCTTCGCTGAAGGAGTTACAAGCTTTTTTAGGCAAGATTGCCTATTACCACCGTTTCATTCCCAGGGCTTCCACCACAGCCCGCTCCCTGTACTGCCTTCTGCGCAAGGGAGTTCCTTTTGATTGTTCGCCTGCATGCGAGTGCGCATTCACCTCGTTGAAGGGCCTCCTCATGTCAGTGCCTTGTTTGGCTACTTTGGCTACAATAAGCTATTGGCTACAATAAGCTATGGCTACAATAAGCCATTGGTCCTGGCTACAGATGCTTTGCAGTACGGGGTTGGGGCGGTCCTGGCCCATGGCAATGTGGATGGCTCCGAGTAGCCACTGGCGTTTGCGTCCAAAACTCTTAGTCCCGCGCAGGCCCATTACTCCCAGGTGGAAAAAGAGGCTTTGGCCATTGTCTACGCTGTTACCAAGTTTCACCCTTTCTTGTATGGCACTAAGTTTCAGTTAATCACTGACCATAAGCCACTAATATCATTATTTGGCCCCACCTCTCAGATTCCGGATAGGGTGGCCCACAGACTGCAGCGCTGGGCCTTGTTCCTCTCTAAGTACCATTATGACATTCATTTTCGCCCTTCCGGACAGCATGCCAATGCCGACGCTCTTTCCCGTCTTCCGGTGGGCCCGGATCCTAAGTTCGATCGGGAGGAAATTATGTTTTTTCACTTGGATGTGGCGTCCCACCAAGCGGTTGATGGCTTTCCGATCACTAGTTCTAGAGTCGCCAGGGAAACGGCAGTTGACCCGGTTCTCCAGCAAGTAGTTCGCCTCGTTCAGCAGGGGTGGTTGCCCTGACCTCCAGGCTGGGCCTCGGACCCTCTTCGTAATTATTTTGTTCTACGAGACCACCTCTCAGTCTTGGAAGGAGTTCTCCTTCTGGCTACCGATGATTCGGCTCCTCTCGTGGTTGTTCCTGCAAGTCTGTGAAGGGAGGTCCTCACGTTATTATATGAGGGGCACTGGGGTGTTTCTCGTACTAAAACCTTGGCTCGCAGACATGTGTATTGGCCCGGTATTGACAGAAATTAAGCACTTGGTGGCCACCTGTTCCCAGTGTGCGAGCCAACATGCGTCTCCCAGGTCAGCATTCTCTTCATGGCCGCCTGCAACCCAGGCATGGGAACGTGTTCACACAGATTTTGCGGGCCCGTTTCTCAATGGCTTTTGGCTCATTGTCATTGATGCTTATTCCCAATTCCCATATGTGGTTCGCTGCTCCTCAACCATTTCAGAAGTTGCAATCCAGGCACCCGCAAAAATCTTTTCTATGGAAGGTCTGCCAGTCACCTTGGTATCAGACAATGGACCTCAGTTTATTTCGCAGACCTTCCAGGATTTTTGTAGGCGCTTCGGCATTCGGCACGTTTGCTCTCCCCCCTTTCATCCACAATCGAATGGGGAAGCTGAGCACATGGTGCGCACGTTTAAGACGCAGATGAGAAAGTATGTGCACGAATTTCCTGCGAAGGAGGCGTTGACATTTTTCCTGACGGCATACCGGACCACACCGATGGGAGAATGCAGCCCTGCAGAGCCCCTCCATGGGCGCCAACCTAGGACTCTGCTGCACCTCCTCTGGCCAGGTCCTCACCAGTCTTCACCAAAAGGGGTACCGCTATCCACCGGGTATGTCGGTCTGGGTATGTGGGTTTGGTCGCAATCCACGTTGGATACCGGCGGTGGTCCTGCGCCGCAATGGCTGCCGGCTCTATACCTTGCAGGCAGGGGACCGGGAGGTACGTCGTCACCAAAATCAGCTAGGTCCACGTTTGGGCACCCACCCTCCGACCCCTCAGGTGCTGGCTTCCCCATTGCACCCGTGTTGTTTTCTCAGGGGACGCTACAGCCCCTCCCAACTGTGACTCCACCACACTGCGACGGTTCTCAGCCTTGGTGGCTTCCAGTAGCTCCAGCACCGGCATCGCCATCGTTAGAGATGTCCTGGCGAGAGCTGGCCCCCCTCGCAGGCCCGGTTTCTCTGGAGGCTGGTTCACCTGTGGTCGTGCCTTCCCCATCGTCCCCGCCACTGGGTCTTGCCCCTCCTGAGGTGGAACGGGATCCGGAGTTCGACAGCTTGTCACCCGTTCTGTCCCGGGCTCCAGTGGTGGGATGACGGGGGCCTCTTCGTGTGGGTTACTTCCAACTGTATTCAAAGGTTCGGGCTCGAGGGTTGGCAGATCCCCCCCGACTCCAGCATTCCAATGGATGTGGAGGTCATCGCTACTACACGACACTCCACCTTCCGACACAGTGGATCACAGTGGCTTCACCTCCCGAAGGAGGAGGAGTGCAGTAGCCACCAGAAAGATTGCGGGGGGCGCACATCGGCACGGCGCATCACAGACAGTAGTTGCCGCAAGTAAAGTCCCGTCCACCAGAGGGCATGCGAGAATTCGGCTGCGCCCTCTGGAGGCGGAACAACAACAACTCAGGCAGCACGGGCCGTGCCCAGTCAGTTTTACATCGGGCATGCCTAGCAGACAGTTCCCGGTCTACACTATGTGAAGTGCGACGGACAATGTGAATCGTGTTAATACACATTGCATATATATGTTTTTGTAATTACTAAATGTAACTAAGTAAAATTCTACTTTGGAAACAGCTGCTACTTTCTCAGCAATATTAAACAGCTGCTTTTATGTCTTATAGCCAGCTTAAGATTTCCATGAATACAATGGCATTTTCAGACTCACTTCCCAATACAGTTACTCATTAACTGCAGTTTTTCTAATAATAAAAAATACATATTATTGAAGATTCTGGATGGGGTACTGAATTATGGTGAGTGCTTCAATGAGCTGCCTGTAGGCTTAAGGGGTAAAAATGAAAATGTCTGAGAATCACAAAAAACATTAAAAGCACAACTCTTACAAAGTATCTCACCATTTAGATTCACAGACTGAAAACCGCTGTCAAGGCACACTCACACATTGTCTTTTTCTGTTCTACTTCGTGCCCATGCTTGGTCAATTTTATAATGAAAGGAAAGCATGCATTTCACACAAGAGCACTTAACTGAAAATGGATGACATGCATCAAAGTGCAAAGCTTGTTTTTATTGCTGGGAATCTCGTGTGCCATTATATGTCAACAACCAAATGTGATTAGCCTGTACATAACAGCTCAATCTTGGGTATAAATAATAAGCTTTCAGGTAACTAAGCATTACTACCAGCCTTAATGTCAATGGAAATTGTCTTATGCAACCTTACACTGCTTAGAGACAGACATTGCTAGTTTCCCAACCAGAATACGAAAACCTTACAGTGGATTACTATAACTTTGAGATAGCATGTGGATGCCATACTGACCACATTTCCACTGTGTGCATTCAGCCAATATTTGTGCATGTCTTTTTGCTCCTGGGTATTGTGTGGATGTACCTTTAGCAACTTGATAAGCAGGTATGTCTGATGTATATATACCAACATTTTTCAGTAACAACTGTTGTCATAGTCATGCAAATAACACAATACCATTTTCCAAACAGTGGCTTTCTGACAACTGTGTTATGTTAATTTACACTGGTACAGTGGATCAATGCGACTTAATTCTTAATACAGCCTACATTACTTTTTTTTTCAGAGCTACTTTTCTCTGGCAATGTATACCCTGACACATTCAACATCCTGATTAATTATTCCCTATAGCACATTCCATAAAACATGACGAGTGAATCAATATCATTTATGCTAACTTCCAAGCTGCCAAATAATTAGTAAAGCTGTCATCAATCACGGTCTTGTTGGGATTAGTAAGCCATCCTCTTGCCTTTGAGAATTGACGTACCCTGCTAGTTATAGGGGGACCGAAAGTTCAACACGGATTTCAAACCACGGTGCAATTTGGAATTTTACATATCAACAAACATTGCCAAACGATCATTTACAGTAAAAATGGCACTTTCTGGGAAGTAGATGCTAATTAGTACTTCAGCTTATTAAGAATAAACTTACCAGTAAATGTTAGCAGTGTGTGCCCCTCTACGAAGTTCATTTATCATCAACCCAGTAGATGTATCGAACACACGGATTAATGTTCCCTGCAAGAATAAACAATACTAAACAAAAAGAATAGCTATTTTAACAGAAAATATCAAGTCTAATTTAGCTGCTCCTCACTGGGTAATTGGCAAGTATCTATATCCAGAGTTCTGCACTATGGAAAGGCTAAATGCTACTCAACACACAGAGAGTGCACTGAATCACAGACAGGTACAATGAAAAGAAAGCTAGAGATATTCAGCTTTCACACAAAGTCCTTCATCAGAAGCTGAAAACAGACACATATTAGCACAAGCACAACTTACAAACACATGGCCACTGACATCTCTGGGCACTAAGGCCTGATTACAACTGCATCTGGGGTGGGGAGTGGGAGTAAGGTAGTCGCATGGAGCGGAGGGGGGATGGGATGGGATGGGATGGGATGGGATGGGATGGGATGGGATGGCAGGCTAGGGTTGGGGGAAGATGCTAGTGCTGCCTGTGGGACCATGCTGGAGCATGATGGGAACAGGATACACCTGCTACATGCAACATTGGAACAGAAGGGGAAAGGACTACATATGTGCACTGACAGGATGCATGGCATGTACAGTACTAGAGTACAAGCAAGGAAGGGGATACGCAGGCAGAGAACAAGTGCAAGTAAAGATTACAACCCAGAGGGGTTATGGGAATAGAAGGTGTGTTGTATGGGGAGTTCCCACCTGGTGTCAGTGGAAAGAATCCAGAAGGCACAGGCTGTGAAGCACTCATTAAGGTGAAGCACATTGCGTTGTAAGGCATGCTAAGCAATGGGATAGTCCTGCTCTCTGTTGGTTGTCATGCCCAAGTAGAATGTGACACAGTGATACCCCTACTCCCAACCCCTTACCCTTTGCCTCACGCCTCATATCAATGCAACAGACTTATATGCAAGACTTATCTCATACTGTCACCCATTACCACCTACTCCAGTCCTGGCACAGGCATCTTCTACCCCATCAAAGACAGGCCCACATGAGAAAACAGTCACATGATCTGCCAACTTAGCTGAAACCACCTGTAAGGACTACTGCTATCTTCAGTGTCATAATTTATTGATATTGTACTCCTTAATTATAGGTGGCTTCTTGAACAGTAATGAGAATTAACTGTGAATAACAGTTTCGAGTATACATGTGGAGAAAGTAATAAAACAGCTTCATCGCAGACAAATTCTGCATGAAACAGAAATCTACGGCATCTTCGATTGATATGGTTAGAGACGACCATCATGACAACACAAGGGAGTGATGCAGGTTGCAGCATTAAACACAGCAACTAACAGTCACCATAAAAAGTATATCCCTATAGCATGATGGAGAACAGTTAGTTAGGCTTGTGTTTTGTACTTTCGAATTCTGAGCGTAAAAATCTCATCAGCGAACAAACAAGTACCAGTAGTTAGTCTTGTACAAATTCAGTTCAAAAGTAAGACAACCGGGGAAGCACGGAAAAGGGTTATAGAAAAGGAGATGGATGAGAAAATGGAGGAATTGCAAAATGCATCTACTGTTCTTACAGACTGTATGTCACCCGAGGAGTCAGATTTTTTAAGCAGATTTAGACACCGACTTGTTCACTGAAATGCCTAGTTCTGACATGAACATGTCAAGCAGAATGTCAGCTAATGCAATTTTAGATGTTGAAGCAACTAATACATGCATCAAACGTGATAATAATCAATCAAATGCACAAATTCCTGGTGTGGATCCAGATGTCTTTTTCTGTGGATAAGGAGCATACTCCACAGAAGAATATTCAAGCAGAGGATGAGAAGGTTATTATTGCACAGAAGCCGGAGCAAAATTATGTGGGGGAAAGAAAAGAGACTCAGAAGAAAAATGTCAGAGTCTGTCAGACTTTGATAAGAAACATAACGATATGTTGTCTTTGAAGGAAGAATAAGAAAGTTTATCATACACAGAGGAAGGTAAGGAGATGTCCTTGGGTACTGTAAAGCAGACTCAAGCAGCTGATACAAAGATTATCATCATATGGAAGATGGAGCAAACTGGTATGAAATAAAAATAAGATTTAGAAAAAGAAAGTCAAAGTTTGTTAGGCAGAGAGAGGAAAATTGAAGATATATTGTTCAGGAACCAAGAAGAAGTAAACTAATCATACGAAGATGTTGAACAGATGTTCTTGGATAAATACCAGTCTAAAAACAAGAAAACTGCGAGTTTAAACTTTATTTGCAATGATCCATACTACCAGAGATATGATGAAATGTATGCAGAATTTTTGGGAAAGGAATTAAGAACATACCAGTAGTTTTTTAAGTATAGTATTAATAGAATAACATCATAAGCAGGACGAAGTAACAGCTAATATGAGATGTTTGTGGTGTTCTGCCTGGTGCAACAACCGGAAAAGTAGAGCAGGTATTACAAAGACCCACAGAAAGCAGAACAGAAAAGAAGCAATGAGAGTCAAGAGGAAGCACAAGCAAAAGAAAGAAGAGAAGACACAATTACCACCGTGAATAAGTGCTAGATTTTTACGGCGTGCTGCTTTAAGGAAAGAAATTCAGAAAGAAGTGGAATTAGAGGGGAGCGATCGGTCAAGGTCAAAGGCATGCATGAAGCAGAGCAAGTCAAGCTGAGATGGCATTGTTGGTTGATCACTTACAAGGACATAAATATTACGCAGTGGGAGAGGAGAAAAAACTACAGGGAAAAAGAGATCAACACAATGTGTTGTGCCTGAGTGGTACTTGCAACTAAAAAAATGGTCAAATATTTTTGAACAGTGATTTGTTTAGCAATTTTATATACAGTGCCAGTGTTAGGCTATCAGCAATGTAGACTGTCATTACAAAAAATAGTAAAATTTCTTTTCTGTTTGGTATTTCGTAATCCTGTCACCTACAAAGTGCATGTGTTTTTTCTTGTTGGGCATACAGACATTAAGCCATGCTAATTGTTTTCATGTTTGCTACATTTCGATGTCAGAGAGTGGGGGTTCCAGTAACACAGTCAAATGGCTCTGAGCATTATGGGGCTTAACATCTGAGGGCATCAGTCCCCTAGAGCTCAGAACTACTTAAACCTAATTAACCTAAGGACACCACACACCTCCATGCCTGAGGCGGGATTCGAACTGGTGACCATAGCGGTTGCGCGGTTCCAGACTGAAGCGCCTTGAACCGCTCGGCCACACCGGCCGGCAGTACGCAGTCAGCACTACCAATTTGGCTCTTCTCATCTGTTGCCTAGTAGATGGGGGAGCACTGTTTCAAATGCATACTAGCAGTGGTACTCTTCACACGCTGCTTCCTTCACACAATTGACGTCACACGGAGAGATCTGTGCACTTGGTACATTTACATCTCATCCAGGCCACTGGAGGACACTGAGTTTCATTTGCACAGCCGCTGCCTATATGATGCTGATCACTGCCGGTACCCTACTACACAGCCAGCGAGCATAATGTTTCCTGCCCCCTGCCATGATACAAGAAATGATGACTTTTGGCCATGTCATCAGCGGCTATCCAGAAAATCAATGCTCACAGTGCCCATATGGTGTCATGAATCAGCCACTATGTCCATCTGTCAGTGAGTGTGTGTTGCGAAAGGAGTTTTGTGGTAAAGGAAAATGTCAAATACGTATATGTTTTGAGTGTCTTGTTTTAGGAATATGTCCTCCAATTTGTATTAACCGTATTTCTCCATGTTTTTCAACTGAAAAATCACATTTTCTGCTTGTTTTACATTACTTACACAAAAAACCTTAACCAATTTCTTTATATTATGTTAAGTAATATTCTTTTGCATGATACATGTTTCGAGCATACTGTTTACACTTGAGAAATAAATATTTTTGATTTTTGCCTCTGTGCCTATGGGTGTGGCAATATACAATGAAACTCACTGTTTACAAGTAATGAGGTAGGTGGCAAATATTCTTGTGCCTTTTTTCCCCGTCTACTGACACAGTCAGAGTAAATTAGTTCAATTATCAAACGATATTTGCCCTGATTACTTCTGTACAATTAGCAATAGCAGCAACTGTTGTTGTTGTTGTTGTTGTTCAGTTCAAAGAATGGTTTGATGCAGCTCTCCCTGCTGCCCTACCTTGTACAAGCCCCTTCATCTCCAACTACTGCAACTTACATTCTACTGAGTCTGCTTACTGTATCCAACTCTTGGTCACCTTCCAAGATTTTTACCCTCCACACTTCCCTCCAGTACTAAATTGGTGATCCCTTTATGGCTAAAAATGTGTCTTACCATCTGATCCTTTCTTCTAATTGAGTTGAAGCATAAATATATTTCTCCCAACTCTATTCAGCAACTCCTCATTTGTTACGTGATCCATCCATCTAATCTTCAGCATTCTTCTGCAGCACCAGATTTCAAAAGCTTTTATTCTCTTCTTTTCTGCACCATTTATCATCCACGTTTCACTTTCATACACAGCTACAATCCATACAAATACTTTCAGAAAAGACTTCATAAGATTTTAATCTAAATTTGATGTTAATAAATTCCCCTGCTTGAAAAACACTTTTCTTGCCATTGCCAGTCTACTTTTACATCCTCTCTACCTCAGCCATCACAGTTATTTAGTTACCCAAATAGCAAAATCTACCTACTACTTTAAGTGTCTCGTTTCCTAATCTAATTCTCACAACATCACGTGATTTAAATCAACTATATTCTAATATCTTCATTTTGCTTTTGTTGATGTTAATCTTGTATTCTCCTTAGAAGACACTGTCTCTGTTCAAATACCCTTCCAAGGCCTTTGCAGTCTCTGGCAGAATTACAATATCACCGGCAAACATCCAAGTTTTAATTTTTTTTCCCCTGAACTTTAATTCATACTCCAAATTTTTCTTTCGTTTCCTTTACTGCTTGCTTCATAAACAGATTGGATAACATTGGGGTTACGCTACAACCCTGTCTCACTCCCTTCTTAACCACTGCTTCCCTTTCATGGCCCCTCGACTCTTATAGCTGCCATACGGTTCAGCCTGAGCCAGTGTGGTGAGCTGCTGTCACACGCTCCACTACTAAGGCTGAAGGATAGCTCGTGAAGAAGTGTCGTGCTGTGGTTGTGGGCAAAAGTAGCAACTGCCGTGCATTGTTCTCACAATGAAGCAACATTGTCATGTTTCTCTTCGCCACAGCATGGTCGGAAAAGGTGGACAGAATAAAGCTGCTACCATGAAGAGGCCCTCGATCAGGGCAAACCAGTGGGCATGCCGAACGGTCCAAGAAGATCCGAGAAGAAGAAGAAGAAGAGGAAGAAGAAGAAGAATCTTATACGTCTTTACCCCCCCCCCCCCCTCCTCCTCCCTTGTACACTGAGTGCAAAGGTATTGGGTGGACAGAGCTGTATGAAAAAATGACAAATTGCTGCAAGAAAAACATGGCAATTGAGTCTGTCAACTCTGACTCACCCATCTGCATGCAAGCAGTGAGCACGGTTGACCAAAGGGCTATCAGGAGCACTGTAGCCGCCCATATCGTCGACATTCTGCAGGTGAGAGAGAAGATAACTTCAAAGCAGTCAGAGAAGCTGACCAAGGTACTTTTAAGGGGGCTACCCTGGTGTTGTGATGAAGGGGCAGTCTGAGAAGAGCTGCTATGCACTGGGTTTGCTAATGCAGCAGTAAGGCTGCGTAACAGGAGGAACCTATGCTATTTACTGTGGCCATGCTAGCGGCAAGTGACTCAGGTGACATCATCTCTCTGTGGAAGCTCCTGAGCTTCTTTGTGACTATGGAAGCTCCCCCGTTCGGCATGGACCCTCAGCCCCAGTGCTTCAGGTGCCAGGAGCGAGAGCCATGTCGTCAAGTACTGCTGTTATACTGTATGGCATGTGAAGTGCTACGGAGAGCACAGCAGCTGCACCTGCAACTGCGGTAGACACATCGTACCAATGTACACTCGCTGTGGTGGGCTCCTTGTCGCCAGCTGGCGAGGTTGTCTAGCTTTCTCAAGCAACAGCAATACTACTGCTCTTACTATTCATCCAGACTGTCACAGAGGTTTTTTCCCTTTGTGCTTGCCTAGGCACTTTTTTGCCCTCTACCTTTAAACCCCCTACCCTCTGTTCGCTTTTCGATCTCCATCCCCTACGTGGGCCTGTAATAGTGGGTCTCCACCCTTTTCTTTTAGTCTGGTTTCTGTAAAAATTGTAACTAGTCTTTCACCCCTTGTATTTCACCTCTGCCACCTTCAGAATTTCAAAGAGAGTACTCCACTCAACATTTTCAAAAGTTTCCTCTATGTCTACAAATGCTATAAATGTTGTTTGTCTTTCCTTAACGTATCTTTTAAGGTAGTCGTAGGGTCAATAGTGCCTGGTGTGTTCCAACAGTTCTGCATAATCCAAACTGATCTTCCATGATGCTGACATCCACCAGTTTTTTCCATTCTTCTGTGAAGAATGTGTGTTAGTATCTTGCAACCATGACTAATGGATATAATATTATTTTGCTTAGGCTGATCAGTGTTTGAGTACAAAAGACCACTGAAGTATTGTAATTTTCAATCTTATGGAAGTATATTGCTACAATACATTACACAGTTACAAAAATGTAGTATGTAACTTCTGCAGACTTACATGGCATAACGGTAGAATGGTTAAGACACGTTGTATGTTATATGCATTTAAACAGATTGAGTTTAACTTTTTTTTCTTCACAGCCTGTGCCATCTGAATTCTTTCCAACAACACCAGCTTCTCTGAGCTGCAAAATATCCTTCATTACCTTAATTACCCTGGCGTCGATCTTTTAGTTTTCACCAGCCCCCATTCTCCACCTGCCTATCTGCTTCCTTGCTCCCTGCCCAGTACTACACATACCTTCTGTCTCATCAATGCAGGTCCTTTCTCATACTTCTCTCCTCTCCCGCCCCCACTCCTCCTCCTCCAAGTGCAGCCTCCCAATGCTGCATCCCACAGCCCTCCTGCCCTCACCACGTCCTGCACGCTCCCACAGGCAACACTAACATCTCCCTCCACCCCTATCCTGCTAGCCCTTCTCCTTAGTGTCTCATGCATTTGCATTTGTGTGAATGTGTTTTCTACTTCTTATTAAGGATTTTATCCGAAAGCTGAACATTTCTAGCATTCTTGTCATTGTACCTATCTGCGAGTCAATGCCTTCTGTGTGTGGTTGTTATAAATCCATCATTTCCATATTGTTGTTATTCCGTACTTTAGTTTACATTGTTTGTTTACATCTAGTCATATACTCCACAAGCCACTGTACGGAGCAAGAGGAAAATTTCTGTGTATATTCTTCTGTACATGCTCTAAGATCTATCTTTTTTCTTGTGCTTCATGTGTGACATAAACAACAAAGACAACAGAGATGTTGCATAGTCTACACCGAATACTGATTTTGTAAATACATCCAACTGGCTTCCATCAAAACAAATTTAAATTCAATAAGCATTTCTTTACTCCTTTGGTTTGTCAATAATGCTGACACAACAAAGGCCACAAATACAGGGACAGTATTATGGAACAGCTGCTGTTTAATTGACATATAAGCTGTATTTTCCCAGAATTCTGCAAAAAGTTTATTTTTATGGAGCATATCTGTTCCATAGAAATGATCATGGATGCAGTCTTCTTTAAGAGAATAAATCGTAGTACATAATAGTAATACTTCTTAAAATACTTAGGAAACAATAGGCCTCATTTTTTGGTGTCAGTTCAAATTACTGCAACAAGAAATCCATAAGTGTTATAAATCTGTTAATAAGTCATAATAGTTATTTCTGTTAACTAAGAATGATAGACATAACAAGAGAAAATATTTTTGGATAATCAAACCAACAGATTTCAGTTGCAACAGACAGCTAACTATCACAAAATGTTTGATCAAAAAATAAATACGTCTATTCCACTAATGGAATAACAAATGGCTTCAATTTTTTTTTTTTTTTTTGTATGTTTGCATGCAATGGAAAGTCAAGGTTAGAATTACGACAACAGGGCGTATATGCTCCAGGACATTTGTGAAAAAGCCCAGGAATTTTTTCATCTGGGAGAAAACCAGGAAAAACCCAGGAATTTTTCATTGTTTAATCTTCAGGTAATTTTTTGTAATTTTGACTGTTAAGAACTTATAAACAGCAACATGTGACAAAGTCTTTAGGATGAAGACTACAGAATACTTCATAACAATAAACTGCTGCCAGCGAGCGTGACATCAAAACTGTTTACATTAAGTTCGTTTGAGCAGTTGCCCGCAGGCAGGCGCAGTTGAGTTGCAGATGGGCAGTACCTTCTCCCACTTCCGGCTACTTGAAGTGTGGCTGTTAGCCATATCAGCAGTAGCAACAAGCAGCCAGAGGCTACCCGGAAAAATTTTCTGGCCTACCCATGCTGCCAGATTCGCGCATGCGCATAGCAGTCCGGGTTGTAGTGGGGAGGGGGTTAGTCTCCACGTAAGTCGTGTTTATGTTTAGTGATTTTACTGTTTCCCCTTCGTTTATACTTCTCACATCAAATGAAAACAAGATGGATTTCTGGGTGGGTGGAAGCTATCAAGTGAATTAAAATACATTCACGTAATTACGGAAGGCTAAATATTTTATTAGTTTCAGTTTTCTGATTTTATTTTATTTCCACATTTTTGGCAGTCAAGCATTAAACCACCTTACAGAACAGTGAAGCTATTTTTGTTGGTTTGTGAAATAAATGTGACTTTTATTAATCTTTTCCCTAGAGGCAGTCAGTTCATTGGAAAAAGTGTTTCCGCGCTACTGGCTAGTTTCAACTGTTCACTGAATTTCAAGTGCACATTTGCATCTTATGGCACATATGGCATTATGCCATAATAAAGAACTACACATGAGATAATTCAGTATTGCTACTCCAAGAAAATTTGCATCCCGAAAATCGCACTAAAAAGCTTAATATCAGGTTGGTGCCTACTTCACTGTAAACCTGGACATATGAAAGTCCACTTTCAGCATAATTATGCATTTTAGTATGGTTTATGGGGACAATGGCCTTGCTGCAGTGGATACACCAGTTCCCGTCAGATCACTGAAGTCAAGCGCTGTCGGACGTGGCCGGCACTTGGATGGGTGACCATCCGGGCTGCCATGTACTGTTGCCATTTTTCGGGGTGCACTCAGCCTCATGATGCCAACTGAGGAGCTACTTGACCAAATAGTAGCAGCTCCGGTCACAGAAAACCATCATAACGACTGGGAGAGTGGTGTGCTGACCACACGCCCCTCCTATCCGCATCCTCAGCTGAGGATGACACGGCGGTCGGATGGTCCCGATGGGGCACTTGTGGCCTGAAGACGATGTGCTTTTAGTATGGTTTATGAAATTTGAATGCTCTTTAGAGTATCCTCTGATGACCTGTTTCCTCTATGACGTAATGTAAGCTCTCTTAACACTATACAGGCTTCCTACATCACTGTAGCTGCCCACGAACAGTAACACCTGTTTTCTGGCGCTTGCTGGCAACTGCTGAAGCCACGCTATTTCTAAAAGGTCGCAGGAAAATACTGTGAATGGTGCTTTCAAAAGTGTTAGTTTCAAAGTAGATTTCCCTTTATGCAAAATGAATTATGCTATGCGTGTGAATGTGCAATGAATTTCTTAAATCAAAGAGCATTTGACTCTCATTTAAAACTTAACACATTGACGACTAACCACTTAGAAAACCTTCGAGCACAGAAGACCAAACAGTATCATTATTTAAAATTTTGTGGAACATTTGTGTGATGTATCATAAAGAGCAACACACACAAAAGAGACAGTATTATACGTGAAAGCTTAGCTTTTCTTGTAGCTACACTATGTACATTAATTTAAACCATTAACGTTTCCTATTTGTGTGTTCACACTACTTAACAGTGATATTGCTATTGGCTGGCTACATCATCTTTCCTCTGCTTGGATATCTGCTGTCATTGGCTAGTGAGATCAGGTGATATAAGTTATGAATAGCTTATGAAAGTGCTTTTCAATCCAGATTTCAGTGCTTCGGAAACTAATGTGATGTGTTTAGTGAAATTTGAATCTATATTTTCGTAGATTATGAAAGCGCTTTTCAATCCAGAGTTCAGTGCTTCGGAAACTAACGTGCTGTGTTTAGTGAAATTTGAATCTATATTTTCGTAATATGAATACTTTCATATGCAGCATATGATAATATGAAAATATGCAGTGCAAACGTTGCTGCACATCACAGATCTTTGTAATTTTTTTTGTTTTTTTTTGTTCTCTGAAGTTCCACACTGGTGTATAAAACCTTTACCATTCAAAGGATTAATATTTTTACAGCTCCGAGGGAAAGTATACTGTCATTTATCATGGAAAAAGCATATTTTTCACCTTGGAAGAAGTGTACTTTCACATGGGAAAAAAAGCGTTTTTAACTGGGGAATCTGGAAATTTATTTATTTATTTATTTTCTTGTCCACAGATACACACTGAACAATATTATGCGGAATGAGCGGTGGTGGTTCAGCCAACAGAGGGAGGGTCACATGTTGTGATGCTTGATTTAAGGGCAGCTGTGGCGGTCACCATCTCAGTCAGTTCCAAGCAGACAGTGAGCTGCAATGGCAATGTCTTCAGGGCCGATGGTAGGTTTGGGCAGCAGCTACACTTCAAATGCTAGTCTCTACTGTTCCAATGTTCCGGTCATTGTTGTTTGGCCTGTCAGTGTCACCCAGTGGGCACCTTTTTCTGACATGGTGGTTGAACCTGTACTTGTGCTTTGAGTTTGAATATCTGAAGGAACCCTGTGTCAGCTTTAGTAGAAGGTTTGGCCATATGCTAATGGTGGTTTATGGTCTGTTGGATCCTGAATGACGCTCAATGGTAAAAGCACCCATTTGCTAGCATGTTATTTGGGGGCTGCTGTTGATTACCTCAACAATTCTCAGAAATGACGGTGAGCTTTTTTAAAAAATTTTAAATGTACCGAGTGTCTTCTGAATTATACTGATCAGGAAGTTATATTTAAATATTGTCCCAGACAGAAATATCCTTTGTGTCACCATAAGCACCACAGAATAGTGTGTTCAGTTACAGAGAACAGGTCTCCTCTTCAGCTGTCTCACTTGAATCCACAACAGCCTAGGTTCTTATTACAGTTTTAGAACAATATCCTGAGGTTTTGATGGATAGGCTTGGTGTCACCAAAAAGAATTTAGAAAGCTATGTATCACCTTATGTGTCCTAATATTTTTGATACCCAAGGCAGGTGGTCAAGGGTACCATCTGGTGGTTGACTACTGTCAGCTGAATCTGAAACTGATCTTAGAATCAGTCCCACTTCCAGATTAGAATGACTGTTTAACTTGTTTCTTGGAGGCAGAATATTTTTCCGTGCTTGACCTAAACCAAGCATACCATCAAGTACTATTTACGGAAGAGTCCAAGCCCCTGACTGCTTTCCGTACAGACTGGGCTTTATTTAAGTACAACTGAGTGCCCTTTGGATTGACCACAGGGGCCGCAGTCTTGTTCCACATTTAGATTCTATTTTGGGTGACTTAAAGTACGAGAATGTATTAATTTGAAGACGATGTTATTTATAGCTAAATATTTGAAGTCCACGTGCACTGTGTAAGGCGGGTATTATGCCAGCTGCGTTAAGTCATCAAAAGTTAACCTCACGAAGGGGAGGTGTTCTTCCTAGGTCACGTTGTTTCAGTCAGTGGTGTTACAATAGAACAAGACTGCAACAAAGCCTTCCATCAGTTTCCATTGCCCAAAAATAAGTAAAAAAATGTTAGGTTTAATGACTTCACAGTGTTTTTTTTTTTTTTTTTTTTTTTAAATTGGTCCAGAACTTCTCCCAGCTGGCACCTCTCCTCAACCAACCAATGTTAAAGGGAGAGGTTTTAAAATGGGATGAATCTCAGCACACACATTTTCATGCTCTCAAGGTTGCATTCAGGAATTGCTGTGGTCCTCTCACAGGAAAGTGAAGGGGAAAGACAACGCATCACTTACACCTCTAGATCTTTGTCTCGTGCAGAGAAGAAATATACAGTATACAAATTAGAGGTACTAGTGGTGTTGTTTGAGATAGAACATTTTAAATTCTACCTTCAAGCTAAGTTATTTAATCTGGAGACACACAATCAAGCATTGTTGTGGGTGCTGGCTCGACCCCATACGACTGGGTGTTTAGCCATATAGACACAGATTTTCGCCTCCTGTTGTCAGGCACATCACATAATGAGTACTGACAATCAAGTAGCTGATGCCCTAAGTTGAATGCTTTTTGAGGAGCATGAGTCCGGGGAACCCAACGAATGTATCCACCAGCATGTTTGCATTGGAACAGTGTTAAGTGATATTCCGGCCTTGATTGGAGATTTAGGGGAGTGGCAGAATGCCGACCCACAGCTACATCAGCAGAAGCTCTGAGAAGGGAAAAAAGTTTTGGGGCATTCCCTTAAAAAGGGACACACCCTTTCGAACTCAGTCGATGGGAGAGATAAGTTATATCTCCTCAAGAAGTTGATTCCTGCTATGTTCAAATATTTCCCAGTCATTATGTGGTGCTCATTTGAGAATAAATTAAACTATTTACATTTACACTGATTACTTTGCAATTCACCATTAAGTCGCCTGGAAGAGGGTTCATCAAACCACCTTGAGCTACTTTTCTCTCACCATATAGCGGAGATGCTGAGTTGCAATAGGAACAATAAAAAGATTCACACAATTAAACCTTTTGGCCAGTAAGGCCTTTATCAGCAGTAGACACACACACACACACACACACACACACACACACACACACACACACACACATGCAACTTGCACACACATCTGCAGTCTCAGAGAGCTGAGACCACACTGCGAACAGCAGCACCAGTGCATGATGGGAGTGGCAACTGGGTGGGGGTAAGGAGGAGGATGGGGTGGGGAGGGGGAGGGATAGTATGATGGGAGTGGCAACTGGGTGGGGGTAAGGAGGAGGATGGGGTGGGGAGGGGGAGGGATAGTATGATGGGAGTGGCAACTGGGTGGGGGTAAGGAGGAGGATGGGGTGGGGAGGGGGAGGGATAGTATGGTGGGAGTGGCGGACAGTCAAGTGTTGCAGTTTAGACGGAAGGCAGGAGAGAAGGTGTGTAGGGGGGTGGGGGTAAGTATAGGAAAGGAGAGAAATAAAAGAAATTAAAAGACTGGGTGTGGCAGTGAAATGACAGCTAAGTAGTGCTGGAATGGGAAGAGGGCTGGATGGGTGAGGACAGTGACTAACGAAGGTTGAGGCCAGGAGGGTTACGGGAACGTAGGATGTATTGCAGGGAAAGTTCCCACCTGCGCAGTGCATCAAAAAAGCTGGTGTTGGTGGGAAAAATCCATATGGCACAGGCTGTGAAGCAGTCATTAAGATGAGGGATATCATGTTTGGCAGCGTGTTCAGCAACAGGGTGGTCCACTTGTCTCTTGGCCACAGTTTGTTGGTGACCGTTCAAGCAGACAGCTTGTTGGTTGTCATGCCTACATAGAATGCAGCACAGAGGTTGCAGCTTAGCTTGTGAATCACATGACTGGTTTCACAGGTAGCCCTGCCTTTGATGGGATAGGTGATGTTAGTGACCGGACTGGAGTAGGTGGTGGTAGGAGGGTGTATGGGACAGGTCTTGCATCTAGGTCTATTACAGGGGTATGAGCCATGAGGTAAGGGATTGGGAGCAGCGGTTGTGTAAGGATGGACAAGTATATTGTGTAGGTTTTTGTGGATGGTGGAATACCACGATAGGAGGGGTGGGAAGGAGAGTGGGCAGGACATTTTTCATTTCAGGGCATGACAAGAGGTAATCAAAACCCTGGTGGAGAATGTAATTCAAATTTTCCTTCTCTGGTACTGTTACATTCCATCCTGGATTTTCCATTGTTTGAGCTACTTTTCTTCCATTCCACTCTTGCACGGCATGCAGGAAAAACGAACACTTAAATTTTCAGTCACACAACCAACACAATAATCCACAGACACCCAATTTAATTAGAAGTTGCTTGTGAGGGACGGTGTTAAAAGCCTTCTGGAAACCTAAAAATGTGGTATTAGTTGAAAACAGTCTTAGTTGCAATTTTAGTTTTTTATTTACCAACGACACGTTTCACTTCATTTAGGCATCTTCAGGCTGATCTACATAGAAAACAGAGAACAAATATATTTATTTAAGGATCGTGACCACGTTGTGCGGACTTGGACAACCTAAAACCATGTATAAACAGATCAAATACTGAAAAAGCAAATACCTTAATTTGGTATTTCTTAGGACGATCCTTTAGACAGTGTAGCTAAAGGGCGTTGTCGAGTACATCAGGCCAACGTCGCCTTTGTTAACCTCAGTAAATAGTGGAAACATAAAATAGTAAAAATGGATAAGAGACTTGACCAATGATCGGACACTCAGAAATGCAATCATATTGCCGAAGCCTTATGATAAGGCCTCACATTTCTAGATGAACCTGAGTGACTCCAAGAGCTGCTTAACGCGTACACGTTCACAGGAGCAAACAATACAATAAGATGGGGCTTAAGTAGTTTGCAAAATGCACAACAGTGTTGTGTGGTAGTACTGATGCCTATGTTTTATGTGCATTATAATTATAAAGTTTTAGTGACAATGTATATCCAGTTTACAATCTCTCATTCTTACCAGCAGCTGCGTGGCAGCGCCATCTAATGAGGTGATTCTGTACTAGGCATCAGTACTAGCACACGACGCTGTGGTGCATTTTGCTAACTACTTAAGCCCCATCTTATTCTATTATTTGCTCCTGTGAACATGTATGTGTTATGCAGGTGTTGGAGTCACTCACGTCCAGCTAGAAAGGTAAGGCCTTATCGTAAGGCTTTGGCAATATGATTGCATTTCTGAGTGTCCGATCATAGGTCAAGTCTCTTATCCAGTTTTACTATTTTATATTTCTAGTATTTACTGAGGTTAACAAAGGCGATGTTGGCCTGATGTACTCGATGATGTCCTTTAGCTACACCGTCTAAAGGATTGTCCTAAGAAATACCAAATTAAGGTATTTGCTTTTTCAGTATTTGGTCTGTTTATACATGCTTTTAGGTTATCCAGGTCTGTAAAATGCAATTGTGATCCTTAAATAGATGTATTTGTTCTCTGTTTTCTACGTAGATCACCCTGAAGATGCATAAATAAGGCAAAGCGCGTAGTTGATAAATAAAAAAATAAAATTGCAACCAAGACTGTTTTCAACTAATACTATTAAACACTGGTTTGCTGACTCATGCCACAGATGGATTGGAAAAATTTCTGTAGTATGCTGTCTAGTCGGGCAGAAAAACGTGTGGCTTCATCTCTGCATAACATCAAAAACAAGATTATGAAAGCCTCTATGAACATTTCATTTAATAAGGAGTGTTTAGAGTGCAAGATGATTCCCGCTTATGTGTATAAGTTTCTTAGAATGGCAAAAGGTTGTTATCCAAGTAGCATTATGCTTAAGTGTGCACACTGAGTTATGTTGGGAGAAATTAGACGCTGGTAGGCTATAAAAAATAGATTGAATGTGTTGGCATATAATTTGTATTTTTCTGTGGTGGCGATATTTGAGCCGGTCTCTTTTGATTTGTGTATGCAACTCACAAATGCTGTCATGTGGGAGGAGAAGCGTCTCATCTTGCAGAAGCATGCTTATAAATTTGAAATACTTAGGTTGCAACGTCCAACTGCTATTTCACAGCAGTATATTACTCCTAAAAATGCCTTTACTTTCGCTAAAAGAGTGATTCATCTCACCCAACTTACATTCGATGAAAAAAAATCTCGACTTCTGAATAAAGGCCTAAAATATAGTATTCAGCCTAAGCTTGATGGTAGTAAGATCGCTACTTTAGTAGCAGATGTAAAAATGGTCATCGATGCTTCGAAGTGTACTAAAGAAGCAGATGTCAAATTGGCCTTTAGGGTGAGTGATATAACAACTAAGGCAGTAAAAAGGCAAGCCCATAATGACGAGATGTCAATTTTGAGATCTATAAACAAAAACTCAAGGATGAGGAAGCCCTTGTTACTCACGCAGATAAAATAAGGAAGGTTTCCCTATCTGCCCGTTAATTAATGCAAGAGGGAATATAGGAGAGCCTGTGCAAAGATTTCTTCTGAAGCTCTTGAAAAAAGAATTAGTCTTTGAGGAGACTTTGACGTTAACAAGTCGAAAAGAACTGGTTACGTTGTTGCATGACCAGGTCTTCCCGACAGGCTGTCGGCTGTTATCCCTTGACATACAGAATTTATACACAAATATACTGATAGAAGAAACCATTATGATTATCCAGGAGAACCTCTTTCATAATAAGCGATTGACAACAGAAGAAATTAGTGAGGTTATCTCTCTCCTTCGAATTCTTACGGCATGTAATTTTTTCTCGTTTAATGACAACATGTACAGTCAGAAAGATGGCCTGGCTATGGGCAGCATTTTGGCTGGTTTCTTAGCTAGTGATTTTGTTAACTACATTGAACTCCAGGTGTTTAAAAGCAAGTCCTATTTTTGTCAAAAAATTCTACTTTATCGGCATTGTGTTGATGACATTCTGATCATGTTTAATGGCGATGAATCAGAAATTTTGGGTTTAGTTGATGAATTTAATGCTCTTCACCCGAAGATGATTTTCACACATGAGGATATGAATATTGACGGGGTCCTCAATTACCTAGATCTGCAGTTACAGCTACGTGATAACAAAGTATCCATAGATATTTTTAGGAAATCCACGACCACAGATGCTATTATTCATGCTTCCTCCTGCCATCCTCGCCAGCATAAGGTTAATTTTTTCAGAGCTATGATCACGCGTCCATGCGAATTGCCATTATCTGAAGACACCATTAATAGAGACCTTGACAATCTAAAGTATATCGCCCTTAATAATGGCTACAGTATCGCGCTTGTTGAAAAATTATACCAAGACTAAACAACAATGCCACTTCGGAGTACACCCATTGCAGCTTCTGTCAAGGAGCACAATTACTACACTTCTTTGCCATTTATGGGCAATTCTAGTTATGAACTGGCAAAACTTTTTCCGGGAATGAACTCTCGTATAGTATTTTCTGCTTCTGCCAATCTCCAGTTTATGTACATAATGAATCACCTACAAAGAACAACCATTTGGCACTGGGGGTATATCTGCTGGATTGTCACGATTGTAATGTAGGATATGTTGGACAAATAGGCAGAACCTTTACAATTAGATTACAAGAACATCTCCTCAATAGATGGGGACAGGTAAAACAGAACTCTGCTTTGCTCAACACCTTAAAACCAGTGGCCATAGTCCTCTGCAAGCACAAAATCTTAATATTTTGCATTTTGCACGAAAGGGTAAGAAGTTAAACATTTTGGAAGAAACTGACATATTTAGGCATATGGAGGACAAAGATTTGTCCCTCCGTAACGACCAAATATTTGGCGCTAATCAGTTATGAAATCGGTGTTATTAATTTAAACCTGGGACACTCGTATTTCTGCCTAAATATAAGCCCTTTTCCTGTCTCATCTTTTTAGCCAAACTCTTAGAGTTTTTTGACTAGAAAATGATATTGTGAGTTTGTCACTTCAAATGTCAACATATCTTACATATTTTAATGTAAATATAAAATGGAAATGGGAAAAAAGTTCACCCGCATCATGTCTCCCTCCTATGCTGGTGTGTATCTTTTATGCGTAATAATATTACTTTGTTATTTTTGTAAAAAGAATTTTCTTGTTAGTTTGTTAGTTAGAAGTTCTTGCTCCATATGACGCGTTACTGTGTGTTATTGGTGGGCTTCTGCATTCGAAATTATGGTCCTGTGTTAGTAATGCTTTCGTTCTAGTGATATATGATACGTAATACCTGATTAGGAACCGCATCTGTGTGTTGTACTATACACCCTGGTGTTATATTTTAAATTTACTGCCTTCTTTTGTGTTTTTACTCTGTCATAATTTTTGGATAAATTAATGCACAGGTGTTGCTTCTAGCAATTCTAGCTTATTAATGTTTATGTGCATTATAATTCTAAAGTTTTAGTGGCAATGTATATCCAGTTTACAATCTCTCATTCTTACCAGCAGCTGCATGGCAGCGCCATCTAATGAGGTGATTTTGTATTAGGCATCAGTACTAGCACAATACACTGTGGTGCATTTTGCTAACTACTTAAGCCCCATCTTATTCTACTATTTGCTCCTGTGAACGTATACGTGTTATGCAGGTCTTTGAGTCACTCACATCAATCTACAAAGGTAAGGCCTTATCATAAGGCTTTGGCAATATGATTGCATTTCTGAGTATCCGATCATTGGTCAAGTCTCTCATCCGTTTTTACTATTTTATATTTCTAGTATTTATTCAGGTTAACAAAGGCAATGTTGGCCTGATGTACTCAACGATGCCCTTTAGCTACACTGTCTAAAGGATTGTCCTAAGACATACCAAATTAAGGTATTTGCTTTTTCAGTATTTGGTCTGTTTATACATGCTTTTAGGTTATCCAGGTCTGTAAAATGCAATTGTGATCCTTAAATAGATGTATTTGTTCTCTGTTTTCTATGTAGATCACCCTGAAGATGCCTAAATAAGGCGAAATGTGTAGTTGATAAAATAAAAAACTAAAATTGCAACCAAGACTGTTTTCAACTAATACTATTAAACACTGTTTTGCTGACTCATGCCACAGATGGACTGGAAGAATTTCTAAAAATGTGGAATCAATTTGAATGAATAACTAGTTGTGTTTCATAAGAATGACATTTTCTGAATCCATGTTGGCTATTTGTCAATAAATCTTTTCTTTGAGGTGATACACAATGTCTGAGCGTAATATATGTTCCAAAATCCAACTGCAAATCAATGTCAGCGATATGGTTCTGTGATTCAGTGGATTATTCTTATTTCCTTTCTTGGGTATTTATGTGACTTCTACAATTTTACAGTTCTGGGCACGAGTCTTTCTACGAGTGAGGGTTTTATATGATTGTTAAGGAGGGGGAGGAGGAGATTACTGTTTAACGTCCCGTCGACAACGAGATCATTAGAGATGGAGCAAAAGCTCAGATTAGGGAAGGATGGGGAACGAAATCGGCCGTGCCCTTTCTAAGGAAACATCCCAGCATTTGCCTGAAACAATTTAGGGAAATCACAGAAAACCTAAATCAGGATGGCCGGACGCGGGATTGAACCGTCGTCCTCCCGAATGAGAGTCCAGTGTGCTAACTACTGCGCCAACTCGCTCAGTTACGATTGTAAAGCATGGAGCTATTGCATCGGCATACTCTGAAAGGAACCTTACTGGTATACAATCTCGACCGGAAGCCTTGCATTTCATAAGTGTTTTAAGCTCGTTTGCTACACCAAGGGTATCTATTTCTCAGTTACTCATGTTGACAGTTGTTCGTGTTTAGAATTGTGGACTATTTACTTCACAATCTTTTGCAAAGAAATTTTAGAAATGCGTGTTTAGCAATTCCGTTTCAGTGGTGTATCATCAATAACTTAAACATTTTTATCGTGCAGTGAAAGTAATAATACTGTCTTAGCACTCAAGTACTTTACATACAGCCAGGATCTCCGGATTTTGTGCCAGATTTCAAGGCAGAGTTTCATTGTGGAAACTATTAAAAGCATCTCGCATTGAAGTTCGCACTAAATTTCAAGCTTCTGTAGAACTTCACCAATCTTGTGGATTTTGTGTCATTTTAAATTAAATTTGGTATGCTTTTGCATTGCTTCTGCAACAGTGTTCAGACTGGTTTTGTGTGTCATGGGGGATCAGTGCCATGTTGTTGTTGTTGCTGTTGTTGTGGTCTTCAGTCCAGAGACTGGTTTGATGCAGCTCTCCATGCTACTCTATCCTGTGTAAGCTTCTTCATCTCCCAGTACCTACTGCAACCTATGTCCTTCTGAATCTGCTTAGTGTATTCATCTCTCGGTCTTCCGCTATGATTTTTACCCTCCACACTGCCCTCCAATGCTAAATTGTTGATCCCTTGATGCCTCAGAATATGTCCTACCAACCGATCCCTTCTTCTAGTCAAGTTGTGCCACAAATTTCTCTTCTCTCCAATTCTATTCAATACCTCCTCATTAGTCATGTGATCTACCATCTAATCTTCAGCATTCTTCTGTAGCACCACATTTTGAAAGCTTCTATTCTCTTCTTGTCTAAAATATTTATTGTTCATGTTTCACTTCCATACATGGCTACACTCCATACAAATACTTTCAGAAGTGACTTCCTGTCACTTAAATCTATACACAATGTTAACAAATTTCTCTTCTTCAGAAACGCTTTCCTTGCCATTGCCAGTCTACGTTTTATATCCTCTCTACTTCGACCATCATCAGTTATTTTGCTCCACAAATAGCAAAACTCCTTTACTACTTTAAGTGTCTCATTTCCTAATCTAATTCCCTCAGCATCACCCGATTTAATTCGACTACATTCCATTATCCCTGTTTTACTTTTATTGATGTTCATCTTATATCTGCCTTTCAAGACACTGTCCATTCCCTTCAGCTGCTCTTCCAGATGCTGTGCTGTCTCTGACAGAATTACAATGTCATCTGTGAACTTCAAAGTTTTTATTTCTTCTCCATGGATTTTAATTCCTACTTTTGTTTCCTTTACTGCTTGCTCAATATACAGATTGAATAACATCAGGAATAGGCTACAACCCTGTCTCACTCCCTTCCCAACCACTGCTTCCCTTTCATGCCCCTCGACTCTTATAACTGCCATCTGGTTTCTGTACAAATTGTAAATAGCTTTTGCTCCCTGTATTTTAGCACTGTCACCTTCAGATTTGAAAGAGAGTATTCCAGTCAACATCGTCAAAAGCTTCTCTAAGTCTACAAATGCTAGAAACATAGGTTTGCCTTTTCTTAATCTATTTTCTAAGATAAGTCGTAGGGTCAGTATTGCCTCAAGTGTTCCAACAGTTCTACAGAATCCAAACTGATCTTCCCCGAGGTAAGCTTCTATGAGTTTTTCCATTCGTCTGTAAAGAATTCGTGTTAGAATTTTGCGGCCGTGACTTATTAAACTGATTTTCGGTAATTTTCACATCTGTCAACACCTGCTTTCTTTGGGATTAGAATTATTATATTCTTCTTGAAGTCTGAGGGTATTTCGCCTGTCTCATACATCTTGCTCACCAGATGGAAGAGTTTGTCAGGGCTGGTTCTCCCATGGCTATCAGTAGTTCTAATGGAATGTTGTCTACTCCCGGGGCCTTGTTTCGACTTAGGTCTTTCAGTGCTCTGTCAAACTCTTCACGCAGTATCATATCTCCCATTTCATCTTCATCTACATCCTCTTCCATTTCCATAATATTGTCCTCAAGTACATCGCCCTTGTATAGATCCCTATATACTCCTTACACCTTTCCGCTTTTCCTTCTCTGCTTAGAACTGGGTTTCCATCTGAGTTATTGATATTCATACAAGTGGTTCTCTTTTCTGCAAACGTCTCTTTAATTTTCCTGTAGGCAGTATCTATCTTACCCCTAGTGATATAAGCCCCTACATCCTTACATTTGTCCTCTAGCCTTCCCTGATTAGCTATTTTGCACTTCCTGTCGATCTCATTTTTGAGACGTTTGTATTCCTTTTTGCCTGCTTCATTTACTGCACTTTCTCTTTTCATCAATTAAATTCAATATCTCTTCTGTTACCCAATGATTTCTACTAGCCCTCGTCTTTTTACCTACTTGATCCTCTGTTGCCCTCACTATTTCATCTCTCAAAGCTACCCATTCTTCTTCTACTGTATTTCTTTCCCCCCCTTCCTGTCAATCATTCCCTATTGCTCTCCCTGAAACTCTCTGCAACCTCTGGTTCTGTCAGTTTATCCAGGTCCCATCTCCTTAAATTCCCACCTTTTTGCAGTTACTTCAGTTTTAATGTACAGTTCATAACCAACAGATTGTGGTCAGAGTCCACATCTGCTCCTGGAAATGGCTTACAATTTAAAACCTCGTTCCTAAATCTCTGTCGTGCCATTATATAATCTATCTGAAACATGTCAGTATCTCCAGGCTTCTTCCATGTACACAACCTTCTTTTATGATTCTTGAACCAAGTGTTAGCTATTATTAGGTTATGCTCTGTGCAAAATTCTACCAGGCGGCTTCCTCTTTCATTCCTTACCCCCATTTCATATTCACCTACTACATTTCCTTCTCTTCCTTTTCCTACTATCGAATTCCAGTCACCCATGACTATTAAATTTTCGTCTCCCTTCACTATCTGAATAATTTCTTTTATCTCATCATACATTTCATTAATCTCTTCATCATCTGCGGGGCTAGTTGGCATATAAACCTGTACTACTGTGGTAGGCTTGGGCTTCATATCTATTTTGGCCACAGTAATGCGTTCACTATGCTGTTTGTAGTAGCTTATCCACATTCCTATTTTCCTATTCATTATTAAACCTACTCCTGCATTACCACTATTTGATTTTGTATTTATAACCCTGTATTCACATGACCAGAAGTCTTGTTCCTCCTGCCACCAAACTTCACTAATTCCCACTATATCTGATTTTAACCTATCCATTTCCCTTTTTAAATTTGCTAACATAAATTAACTAAATTTGTTGACTGGAATACTCTCTTTCAAATTCTGAAGGTGGCAGGGGTAAAATACAGGAAGCGAAAGGCTATTTACAATTTGTACAGAAACCAGATGGCAGTTATAAGAGTCGAGGGGCATGAAAGGGAAGCAGTGGTTGGGAAGGGAGTGCGACAGGGTTGTAGCCTATCCCCGATGTTATTCAATCTGTATATTGAGCAAGCAGTAAAGGAAACAAAAGAAAAATTTGGAGTAGGAATTAAAATCCATGGAGAAGAAATAAAAACTTTGAGGTTCGCCGATGACATTGTAATTCTGTCAGAGACAGCACAGCATCTGGAAGAGCAGTTGAACGGAATGGACAGTGTCTTGAAAGGAGGATATAAGATGAACATCAACAATAGCAAAACGAGGATAATGGAATGTAGTCGAATTAAATTGGGCGATGCTGCCGGAATCAGATTAGGAAATGAGATACTTAAAGTAGTAAAGGAGTTTTGCTATTTGGGGAGCAAAATAACTCATGATGGTCAAAGTAGAGACGATGTAAAACGTAGACTGGCAATGGCAAGGAAAGCGTTTCTGAAGAAGAGAAATTTGTTAACATCGTGTATAGATTTAAGTGACAGGAAGTCACTTCTGAACATATTTGTATGGAGTGTAGCCATGTATGGAAGTGAAACATGGACAATAAATAGTTTAGACAAGAAGAGAATAGAAGCTTTCAAAATGTGGTGCTACAGAAGAATGCTGAAGATTAGATGGGTAGATCACATAACTAATGAGGAGGTATTGAATAGAATTGGGGAGAAGAGAAATTTGTGGCACAACTTGACTAGAAGAGGGGATCAGTTGGTAGGACATATTCTGAGGCATCAAGGGATCACCAATTTAGCATTGGAGGGCAGTGTGGAGGGTAAAAATCATAGAAGGAGACCAAGAGATGAATACACTAAGCAGATTCAGAAGGATGTAGGTTGCAGTAGGTACTGGGAGATGAAGAAGCTTACACAGGATAGAGTAGCATGGAGAGCTGCATCAAACCAGTCTCTGGACTGAAGACCACAACAACAACAACCTACCTGCCCGATTAAGGGATCTGACATTCCATGCTCCAATCTGTAGAATGCCAGTTTTCTTTCTCCTGATAACAACATGCTCCTGAGTAGTCCCTGCCCAGAGATCCGAATGGGGGACTATTTTACCCAAGAGGATGCCATTATCATTTAACCATACAGTAAAGCTGCATGCCCTCGGGAAAAATTATGGCTGTAGTGTCCCCTTGCTTTCAGCTGTTCGCAGTACCAACACAGCAAAGGCAGTTTTGGTTAGTATTACAAGGCCAGATCAGTCAATCATCCAGACTGTTGCCCCTGCAACTACTGAAAAGGCTGCTGCCCCTCTTCAGGAACCACACATTTGACTGGCCTCTGAATAGATACCCCTCTGTTGTGGTTGCACCTACAGTATGGCTATCTGTATCGCTGAGGCACACAAGCTCAGTGCCATCTCTTATTAATTTATTTGGTATATATCTCTCAAATGCCACTGATACTACTACTTTGAATTTAAACCACATCTGGTCTATCATATTGGAATGAGTGGAGACTGTCTCTTAGGAAGGTTTCATGCGAATTTTTCCCTGCCTTTTTAAATAGATGTATTTTGCATTTATTTTTAGTGGATTTGGATGTTCCAGCATTCAGTCCAGCTACAACAACCTTGTGATCACTAATCCTTGTATCTGTTATGATGCCCCTTATTTGGTTAGGAATATTTATTGCCAATATGTCAAATATGTTTTCATAACCATTTACACTCTGAGTATGCTCCTGAACTAGTTGATCAAAATAATTTTCTTAGAAGGTGTTCAGTATGATTTTGGGTGGCATCTTATGCCTACCACCGACTTTAAATATGTATTTTTTGTCAACATATCAAGTGCAGATTGAAGTCACTGCCAACTATAATTGAATGAATGGAGCACCTACTTGAAATGATACTAAAGTTTTCTTTGTACTGTTCAACAACTGTATCATCTGAGTCAGGGGGTCAATAAAAGGAACTAATTATTGATTTATTCCAGTTGTCAGGTATAACCTCTCCCCATACTGACTCACAGAAACAATCTATTTCAATTTCACTACAAGGTAAAATGTTTCTCACAGCAATAACAGTTCACCACCAACTGTATTTAATCTATCCTTTCCGAACACAGTTAGGTCCATTGTAAAAATTTTGGCTGAGCTTATTTGTAGCTTTAACCAGTTTCCGTACCTACAATGATTTGAGATTTGGTGCTCTCTATTAGCACTTGGAGCTCTGATTCTTTCCCAACACAGCTACGGCAATTTACAACTACAATATTGATTGTTCAATGAGATTTAGGGATTGCAGCCGGCTGCAATCCCAAAACCTCATCGAACATTCAGTACGCTGGGAAAGCTTCAAGAATCACACAATATTGATTGTTCCAAAGTCTACCCTCTTCCTGTGTTCATTCTGCACCCTTTAAAACTGAAGCCCTTTGTGCACATTCCCAAGACTGTCTAACCTAAAAAACCACCTACTCCCCTCCACACATCCCCCGCTACCTGTATAGCCACTTCCTGTACGTAGTTGACACTTGTTCTATTTAGTGAGGGCTGGAAACCAACCACCCTATGGCGCAAGTCGAGGAATCTGCAACCTACACGGTTGCAGAACCATCTGAACTTCTGAATCAGATCCTCCACTCGACTCTGTACCAAAGGACCACAGTCTGTTCTGTCGATGATACTACTGACGGTGAGTTCCGCCTTCATCTTGTAAGCAACACTGGCAGCCTTTACTACTTCAGCTAGCCAGACAAAACCAGAGAGAACCTCTTCTGATCCAAAGTGATACACAATGTTAGTACCAACATGAGCCATCACCTGCAGTTGACTGCACCCTGCACCTTTCATGACATCTGGAACCACCCATTCCACATCAAGAGTGGCTCCTCCCGGCACGCACACAGAGTGCACATCAGATTTCTTCCCCTCCTTCACTGCCATATCCCTAAGGCGGCCCATTACACACCTAACATTGGAGCTCCCAACTACTAGTAAACTATAATGAAAATAAAGCAACACCTAACCTGGCCAACCCTGAAAGGGTATGTTTGGAAGCTAGTGAATCAGTTCCAAGACTGTAACAAAGCACACCCCAATCTGAACACATGTAGAGGACAGCTTGCTTCAACATGGAAGGAAAATCCAATGGACAACATTTCTGTAACTTATCTTGGTTCCTTACCGCACACTATGCAAGAGAACAGCAATTTATCTGTAGTAGCTGATGCCATCCCTAGGTTTGCGTGGCTGCGGCCGGCACACTGGAGACCACTGGAACCCCGATTGAACATCCAACTCGGATATTTGCTGTGTTTGGTCCTTTCAGAGTACTAGTGAGTGATAACACACTGGCCTGCCTCAAAGGCATTCAATAAGTTCTTTCTCTGATGTGGGATATCCCATGTGAGAACAACTCTCCACTATCCTTAGCCCTTTTTTGCCACGCAGGTGAACTGTAATTTAAAGTTGGCTCTTACCAACTTTCTTTCACAGTCACACGCCAAATGGCATCACTCAATACAGTGGTTAAATTTTGTGTTCACCACAGTTGCTCGTGAGGCCCACAAGACAGCTCCTGCTAGCTTGATTTACACCTTCACTGTGAATCTGCCCCTCGCCAACTTACGTGGAATCAATGATTTACCACTGGAGGACAGTGATACTCATGAGAAACTGGGAGGCTGCTAAGAAAAACATTCAGTTGGCATGCAGAAGGGAGGCCACTAGCTATAATCAGAGGACGCATCCTATCTCACTACAGGTGGGCAGTGTGGTATATTTAAAGAACTTCTGGGTGTGAAGTAAAGGGACCCTGAAGATCACCTCAAAAATGCTACCTAGATTACTGGGGCCCCATAACGATGTTAAATCCATTTCCTTGGTCATTCCAAATAGGTATCTCTCTCATCCAATTGCAGTTGGCAGTGACTTCGAACTGCACTTGATATGTTGACAAAAAAACAGCTTCAGCATCCATCTTCCCCAAAACTTATTAGGGCTCACATATATCAACTTAAAGCTGCCATGGATAACCACGATAGCAGGGTAATGTCTTGCAGTTAACCCACTCCACCCCCTCCCACCACCCCACCTGTTCAAGCTTAAGGGGGCAGGGGGAAATTTGTGACATGTGTATATCTTTTCTTTTTGTATTCTATCAATTGGTGCCTCAGGTTGCACCAAGGCTGGTTGTGGCAGTGGAACGAGTGGTGGATCAGCCACCAGAGGGAAGGTCGCACATTGTGATGCAGGATTTAAGGGCAGCCGTGTTGGTCAGCAGCTCAGTCAGTTCAGGGAAGGCAGTGACCTGCGAGCAAGGATGGCATCTTCGGAGCTGGTAGTAGGTTTGGGCAGCAGCTAAATTTTAGACGCTAGCCTATTCTGTTCTGATGTGCTAGTCATTGCAGTTTGAACAGCATGTTGGTCGAACCTTTACTTGTGCTTTGATTATGAATATCTGAAGGAAGCCCTTGTTGGCTGTGGTGGCAGGTTTGCTACATGTCAGTCAATTCCAATTACTGTTTGTTGGGCTGACTGTGCATTAGTCTGCTGGGTCCTGAACAACAGATATATGGCAAAAGCACCCATTTGCTGGCAGACTTGTTTATTTGGGGGCTGCTATTGGTTTCTTCATTATCAGAAATGACAGTGAGTTGTGGTGTTAAATGACCTTGCAACCTCTGTGGTCACTGTGTAACACCAATATCGATTAGAAATAGGTTTATACTATGTAACAATGTGTCTGTGATTATGAAGTATTTGTTCTTTGTTAATTAATGTCATTGATTTGTGTCAAGAAATTTAAAGTTTGTATTGTATGTATGAAAAAAGATAAATGACGTTTAAAATAATGAAATTTAATCAAATATGTACGTTCATAAAGAAAAATTTGTATATTGGAAGCTGTTTCATGCTTAGGGAATTTGTATTGTGAAATGTAAAAGCTGTTAGGAAGTGTAGTAACACGGTTCACGTTTTCCATCGCACTTCACATAGCGTAGACTGGGAACTGTCTCCTAGGCATGCCCAATGTTAACTGACGGGGCACGGCCCATGGTGCCTCTGTTGTCGTTGTTGTTCCGCCGGCAGAGATCATGGCAGAATTCTCGCGTGGCCTCTGGTGGACGGGACTCTACTTGCGGCAACTACCGTCCGTGACGCACTGTGCCGATGTGCGCCTCCCGCGATCTTTCTGGTGGCTACTGCAGGAAGCCCCTCTGCAATGGAAGTGGCTTGGTGCAAGGTGAAAGGTGGTTTTGGTGGTCAATCTGGGTGGCTCCTTTGAGAGAACAGCAGGCAGGCAAGGGCCAGCCGTTGCACGGTAAACATTGAGGGTGGGAAGGGAGGCATTTGGAAGCCATTTTGCATGGAAATTTGGCTGTTGCATGGTGCTCTTGGCAATAAGGAATGGCTCTAATACGATATAAATCCGTCACCAAGAAGAAATTATAAAGAGCATTCAATATCAAGAGCCGTGAATACAGTTAGCCACCATGTCGCTTGCCACCACTATTTCACCACTGCTCCACCAACTTCAGGCACGCAGATATGTATTATAGCATGGGCCAGATAATTTGTGTGTTTCCAATAACAATCCAAAAGCTATAAACCTTTGTTTTGAACCCTAACATTATCCCAATCATGAACCGATGCAGGATCCCCTCCTAAGTGTGCAGAAAACTGAGTATCCTGTTTCTAACAAAATAGTGATTAGTTTCTGTGAATTAAGTGTGCAAAAATTCTGTGCCAGTGTGTGTATATATTACTATCTAAAATACCTACTTCACAGGCGATGAAAAGGACACACAAATTTTAATTTAACCTTGATTGCTATCGTTTTCCTGTCATATTAGAAAGATATTTGAAATATTATCACTACTAAAGAAACCTGATGCATTTCCATAAATGAGAATGTAAACAGTGTAACTGAAGTATTATTTAATTTTATTTGTGGTATTTGTATGTTAGTTAAGTCAGAAATCTTTTCATGCCCAACTTTAGTTCAGTGTTCCCAAAGTAACATCTCAGTGCTGTGAAAATAGTAATTGCAACTGTTAATGTTATGAGTGGAGTACTATTTGGCTTTCTGTAATTACTGGCTTATGCATTGATGGTAGCTACTGCAACCCATAACTTACGTTGTCCTGTATTCGTGTGTATCCAGTGTGCTACTAAAAGGGAGTTGGAATGAAGGTCACTACGACAACTAATATTCAATTTCCTGAAACATAATGTTTCAAATTAATATGCCTAATTTGGCTGGTGACCGTTTATTGTTTCATTCGTATGAACTTTTCTACTTTCATTATCCCCAAAGTAAAACCTGGTTTAGTTTTTCTATTAATTGCATTATATATCTAAATTACTGTCTGATAATTTTATCTGTTACACACACACAAGCTCAAAGCATAAAAATCCTCCCAAAGGGTAACACTAGTTTGTGATAGTGTTATAACTGTCCTGGTTACTCAAAAATTAGTCTGAAACACAGTAGCATAAGTGAACTAGTTATACCAGGTTGGCTGCTAAGTGATTTCCAACTGATAATTTGTTACTTGTCTTACGGTATCAGTGGAGCCACTAGACGAAGTCGGGTCATTTTTAAGTGTATGTTCTGTTCAGATGGCAAAGCTGTATGCAATTTAAGTCGCTCCTGTGATGTGGTAGTTATCCTTTATTTACTGTGCCTTGCTGTAACTTGTGTCAACAAGCAGTCTGTGAATGTCAAAGTGGTCTGTTCTGTGTATGTACAGGTTGTAAAAAATTTTGATTGTTTTTCTGTTCTTCATGTGTTTCAGAAAGCAGCCCCTTGTAATTCTTTCTGTTGATTTTGGGTGCTCTTGGACCCCAGAACTGTAGCCAGCATACTATATGTTGTAACAATAAATATGGTGGGCAGTTGTTTACTTCATTGGATCATTTTATTAAATTTGCCAATAGTTGCTTTCTGTATTTTGCATTTTACTAAATTCTACCACCAGTTGCTTTCAATAAGTTGTCACAGTAAATCTCCCCTAACTCACTGTAGTGAATCATTTTATTATACTCTTTTACCAAATGCTTTCCTTAGGTTGTAACAGTAAATCTGGTGTGCAACTGCTATTTAACTCCATGGATCATTTTATTAATCCTGGCAGCAGTTGCTCTTCTTGAATTGTAGTGGTAGTCTTGATGGCAGCTGCTGTCTTAATACTAATTTTATTTAAATTCTGTGAACAGCTGCTTTTATTAAACTGTAATAGTAAATGTTGTTGGCAGTGTCACTTAGTATTAATGTCATTAAATTGCTGTGTTGCAGGTTGTTTTTTTGTGTTAAGTCATATTAAGGAATGCTACAGATACGAGCTGTTCGTATTTGGAATATTTTACACTTGTGAAGTTTTCTGCTTGTTTAAATAAAGTGGTTTCTTTCAATTTGAATCAACTACTTCTGGTGCAGCACCTTACCACTCAACACCAGCTCCCTACTGCTTTCACCATCCTTTTCATAGTATTGTTGATATTCCAATCTATTCCAACCTGGATTTTTCACGGTTTGATTTTGCCTAACAGCTTTCCTTCCATCCCGCAACCCAGCAATGATTTCCTTTGTTCCTATTCTCTGAAGCATTACTCTACACAGTGTCCATTCTCTCTCTTCTTTCTTGCGTTTTTCCATTGCCTTCTAAACTGTACACATCCAAACCACACAATATCAATACTCTCGTCTGCACACAACACACAGCTATGTGATCTTTAAGACTGTTGGTGCAGCATCTCATGCCCCAATTTCTTCCCATGGTTAATTACAATTATTCCTATTCACCACATTTCCAACCCTCATCCTTGCATATTTTCGCATGTTATTTTCCACACTCCCTGAGCCACACAAATAAATGAACCTCGACTTAACCAACAGCCCCTCCCCCACTCTCTCTCTCCCCTTATCCCAACACACACACACACACACACACACACACACACACACACACACACACACACACACACTTCAACTGTTCTGTCCTTTTTCCCACATTTTTGTATATTTGTTATGTATTTATGTATGTCTGTGCATGTTTTTACATATCTATGTGTATTTTACCATACCTGTATGTACTTTTACATCTAGCTCCTGTCACAACCACCTAATGCTTTCATTTGCCCATTTCCCACGTGCCATCCCTGCCACTATGGACTCCTACTCCATCTTCCTGCAGTAGTTCATAAAAGTATCCCCTTCTCTGTCTAAAACCCAGTCCCACATCTTGTTTCTTAAATGCTGTCTACACCATGGGACCCCCTCTGACCCACCTAACCATAAAAATTCCTTTCTGTGGATCCCGCCCCTCTATTCTCAATGACCTTTACTTTTTCTGACTGCACCAGTTCCTGACCTCACAAACATAGTACCACAAAAACCATCTTTATGACACAGGCATCCCAGAACCACCTCTGCTCCCTCAGCACGATACTGTTACTGTTCAATCCCTGCATAACATCTCTGAAATTGAATCCCTTAAACTCCAGCATTTGGAAGAACATTCCTGACACTACCTCCATAAGTTATCCAACCTGCTGACATCCTACAACCACCTTACGGTACCACTATCCAATCCTACCCACAGTCTTCCGGTCAGCTCCTCCTAGCACCCAGACCCTGCATAACTTACCTTTTCAACTTGCCACATTCCTCCAATACTCCCTTCCAACACTCCACTAAACCCAGAGCCAAAACAATCCCAGAACACTGTTGTTAACCTTTCCAGCAAAATCCACAGCTGCACAGAAGATTCAGTCCTATCCAAAGGCTTCACCTTCAACCCCTCACCCAAATTTAATCATTTTGCCCTTGTCAAAGACCTACCCTCCTCCTCCTCCCAACCCCTGCAATTGGAAACACTTCTTTGCCACCAAAGCCTTCAACCAACACCAATCTAATTGCAACAGTGAACCCTGCCCCTACCAGTTCACACCACCATCCATTCGTGACCCTCCTCCCCCTCCTCCTTCAACCTCCCACCTACCCCCTGGTCACTGTACAGGAATTCCTTACCTCACCATCCTTTTCCAGGCCCCTTCTTAAGGACACCAATCTTTCAGCAGAACAAAGGATAGACATACACAGCCTAACAAGAGATCTTGACCTAATTATCACATCTTCAGACAAAGGTTCCCCCACTGCCATTATGAAATGCAGTGACTGCCTGGCAGAAGACCTCTGCAAACTGTCTGATCTCTCTAGCTATGTACTTGTCAGGGTGATCCCATCCCAGAAGTCCCAGCTTGAAAGCTTAGGCTCATCGGAGAATCTACCCCCTGAATCCATTTCCCTCCTCACCCCAATGACACTCCGCACACCCACCTTCTACATGCTCCCCAAAACCCACAAATTCAATGATCATTGGCGCCCCCATTGTAGCTGGTTATTGTGCTCCAACTGAAAGAATTTTGGCCCTCACCGACCAACAATTCCAACCAATTTCCCATAATCTAAGCTCCCATGTCAATGGTACCAACCCATTTCCTTACCGCCTATCCACTATTCCCATTCCTTTACCTTCTGGATTCCTACTCATCACTGTTGAAGCCATTCCCCTACATACCAGCATCCCTCACGCCTATTGTCTCATAGCCACTACCTCTTCCCAATGCCCTTCAGACTCCAAACTCACTACCTTATTCCTCATACACCTTACTAATTTTATCCTAACACACACCTACTATTGCTTTGAAGGAGAAGTATACAAACTAATCTACACCACAGCCATAGACACCTACATGGCATACTCCTATGCTAATCACCTTTTCTCTGATGGCTTCATCAACACTTTTGTGCACATTAAAAGCCACCAACAGTACCTGCATTTTGACAGCAGCCAAACACTCTATACCAAAAAATCACTCCCTTACTGCCCGTCCACCAGGAGACAGCATATCTTCAGTGACAAGAACTTCCCAGCCCCTTCACACGCAGGCACTATGTCCCAGAACTAGTCTGCAAACTGATATCTAATGCCGTATCCCCAAACATCCCTAATACTCATTCCAGTCCCAAAGAGTGTCCCCCTCCTGATCCAATACCACTCTGTACAACCAAATAGCTGCCCACCAGGATGAATGGCCACCAACAGTGTGTGGCCACGAAAAAGTTGTCCACCCTGTAGCAAAATGTGCAGCTGAATGGAACGAGCTTGATTTCAGTGTTTGCTTTGCAACCTGGGCCACCTGAATCCTCCCCTCTGCCCCCAGCTCTACTCTCAACCTAACGTGACCTATTGTTGTCACACTCCCCACCGAACAGTTTCCGTCCCCTCGGTCCTATCACCTCCTCCCAACTTATGTTCCCTTACCCTAATTGTGTGCCGCTCTTTGCCAATGCATCCACCAGTCTTTTCATCTCCTCTGCTCCTCTCCTTTTCCACTCCCTCCCCTCTGTCCTCTCCGTAGCCTCCCAATGCTGCACTCGGCAGCCTTGTCCTGCCACCATCAGTCAGCCAGCATCAGCCAGCCAAGACAGAAGCAGCAACATGAAAGTAACCAATTTTGTCATTCTTACGAGTTCCTAACCAAGAGTGAATTGTATGATTTCATCTGTGTGCTTTGATAGTTTAGTTTCTTGAATTTCTATGAATTAATTTAATATCTAATGGACAGAATTCTAGTGTTTTCATTTGCGTCTGAAAGAAAACTGATTTTGTGATATATTACAAGCTCCCTAATCAAGGGCAAATTATTTTGTCTCACCTGAGTGCTTCGGTAGATCAGTTCCTGAATCTCTGCATATTAATCTAGTTTACAAGACATAGTTCTTCCATTTTCATAAGGGTGTGCAGTAAAGTTCCGCACTACGTGTCAATAGTCCATTTGTCGTAGCAGTTTAGTTTTCTCCCACCTTAGTATGGATAGGGGCTGTGAGTGTTGTGCACGGATGTGAACAGAGTTGGTGACACTTCGTTCTCAGCTCCAGGCTGTGCTGGCTTCTGTTACACAGCTTGAAGCTGCAGTGGATGGGCATCAAAGTTGTGGGCTGGCCATGGGGATCCAATGGACATCCAGCAGATCTGAGTCCTCCAATCAGTCCTCACCGGTGGCCAGTTCAGTTACTGCTCAAACCCCTCACCAGTGGTCAAGTGGGAGGGGGGGGGGGGGGTCGCCTCAGGGCATGGCAGGTGGCAAAAGACTTCCCAGGAGGCCGTATGTAAGGCCTCCCTGGTTAGTCTGACAAACAGGTTCCAGGTGCAGTCTGTGGCCGACACTGTTGCTCAGCCAGATGCAGTCGCCTGTCCTGTTTCAGAGAAAACCTCTCAGCCTGTAACATCGAGGCAATGACAGAGGGTGGCACTATTGGTAGTTGGGAGGTCCAACGTTACGAACATTATGGGGCCCCTTGGGGACATGGCTGCCAAGAAGGGGAGAAAGCCAATGAGCACTCCGTGTGCATACCAGGTGGTGTCATTCCAGATGTGGAACTGATTCTTCTGGATGCCATGAAGAGCACAGGGTGCAGCCAGCTGCAGGTGGTGGCTCATGTAAGTATCAATGATGTATGTTGCTTTGGATCAGACGAGATTATCTCTGGTTTCGAAAGGCTAACAGAAGAGGTAAAGCCTGCCAGTCTTGCTTGCAAGATGAAAGTAGAGCTCACCCTTTGCAGCATAGGCGACAGGACCAACTGCGGATCTCTGGTACGCAGCCAAGTGGAGGGTCTGAATCAAAGACTCAGACACTTCTGTGCCTTTGTAGGCTCAAATTCTTCAATTTGTGCCATAGGGTGGTTGGGTTTTGGGTTCCAACGAATAGGTCAGGAGTCCACTATACACAGAAGGTGGCTACATGGGTAGCAGGGGCTGTGTGGCATGGACAGGGCGGTTTTTTAGGTTAGAGGGTCTCGGGAAAACACAATAAGAACTTCAGTCTCAAAGGGTGTAGGCCAAACACAGGAAGAACGTAGATACAGGAACCACTGGTTTAACAGTTGTAAACTGTCGTAGCTGTGTTGGAAAGTACCGGAGTGTTAAGCACTAATAGGAAGCACTAATGCTCAAATCGTTATAGGCACTGAAAGCTGGCTAAAGCTGGAGATAAGTTCAGACAAAATCATTGCTAAGAACCTGTGTTCTGAAAGAATAGGCTAGACACAGTTGGCAGTGGTGTTTGTTGCTGTTAGAAGTAGTTTCTCTTGTCATGAAACTGAAGTAGATAGTTATTGTGAGTCATTCTTGGCAACCGGAATAAAATAATAATTGCATCCTTTTACTGACCTCCCAATTCAGATGATACAATTGCTCAAAGGATCAAATAAAACTAGAGTTTAATTTCAGATATGTACCCGACTCGTACAGTTATAGTTGGTGGTAACTAATTTACCCTCAATATGTTGGTGAAAATACATGTTTGAATCTGAAGGTACACGCTGAACATCATCCGAAATTGTGCTAAATCCATTCTCTGAAAATTATTTCGAGCATTTAGTTCATGAGCCCTTGTGAATAGTTAACAGTTGTGAAAACACACTTGACCTTTTAGCAACAAATAATCCTGAGGTAATAACAAGCATAAAAATGGATACAGGGATTATTGAACACAGGGTTGTCATAGTAAGATTGAATATTTTAACCCCCAAATACATCAAAAATAGATGAGAAATATAGCTATTCAAAAAAGCAGATAAAAATTCATGACATTTTCCTGAGAGATAATCTTCACTGCTTCCAAATTAACAATGTAAGTGTAGACCAGATGATGTTTGAATTCAGAGAAATAGTATCAGCAGCAATTGAGAGATTTGTACCAAATAGATTAAGAAATGATGGAGCTGACCCTCCTTCGTACACAAAACGGGTTAGAACACTGTTCCAGAAACAATGAAAAAAATATGACAAATTTAAACAGACATAAAATCTCCAAGACTGGTGATGTTTTACAGCAGCTCAAAATTTAGCACGGACTTCAATGCGAGATGCTTATAATAGTTTCCACAACAAAACTTTGTCTCGAAACCTGACAGGAAATCCAGAGAGATTGTGGTTGTATATGAAGTATGCTAACGCTGAGACACAATCAATGCCTTCTCTGCACAATAGCAATGGAAATGGAAACGATCGACGACAGTGCTGCCAAAGCAGTTATTACACATAGCCTTCTGAAATTCCTTCACCAGAATTCGAATAAAAAATAGCTGCAAACATGAGTAACGTAGAAATAGATATCCTCGGAGTAATGAAGCAACTTAAATCACTTAACAAAAACAAGTCTTGCAGTCCACACTGTACACCAGTTAGGTTCCTGTCAGAGTATGCTGATACAATAACTCCAAACTTAACAATCATATATAACCGTTCGCTCGCCGAAAGATCCATACTCAAAGACTGGAAAGTTGCACAGGTCACCAACGTGCAAGAAAGGTGGTACGAGTAATCCACTAAATTACAGGCCCGTATCATTTACATCGATATGCAACAGGATTTTAGAACATATATTGTATTCGAACATTTTGCACTACCTCCAGGTGAATGGTCGATTGACACAGAGTCAACATGGATTTAGGCAACATCGTTCTTGTGAAACACAACTAGTCTTACTCAAACAAAGTGTTGAGTGATACTGACACTGAATTTCAAATGGGTTAGGTATTTCTAGATTTCCGGAAGACTTTTGACGTTGTACCAAACAAGTGGCTTGCAGTGAAATTGCGTGCTTATGGAATACTGTCTCAGTTATGTGACTGCATTCGTGATTTCCTGTCAGAGAGGTCACAGTTCATAGAACCTGATGGACAGTTATTGAGTAAAACTGAACTGATTTCTGGTGTTCCCCAAGGTAGTGTAACAGGCCCTTTGCTGTTCCTTATCTACATAAACAATATAGGAGACAATCTGAGCAGCCATCTCACATTGCTTGCAGATGATGCTGTTGTTTGTCGTCTACCAAACTCATCGAAGATCAAAACAAATTGCAAAATGATTTAGAAAAGATATTCGTATGGTGAAAAAACTGGCGATTGATCCTAAATAACGATAAGTGTGAGGTCATCCACATGAGTGCTAAAAGGAATCCATTAAACTTCAGTTACATGATAAATCAGTCAAATATAAAGGCCAAAAATTCAAATTAATAACTAGGAAATACAATTATGAACTTAAAGTGGAAGGAACACACAACAAAAGATTTGGGGAAGGCTAATCAAAGACTGTATTTTATTGGCAGGGCACTTAGAAAATGTAACAGATCTACTAAAGAGGCTGCCTACACTACGCTTATCTGTTCTCTTTTAGAATACTGGTGCAGGGATCCTTACCAGACAGGACAGCCTGAGTACATCAACAAAGTTCAAAGAAGGGCAGCATGTTTTATATTATTGCAAATATGGGAGAGAGAGTCACTGACATGACACAGGATTTGGGGTGGACATCATTAAAACAAAGGCGTATTTTGTTGTGGCAGACTCTTTTCGCGAAACTTCAGTCACCAACTTTCTCCTGTGAATGTAAAATATTTTATTGATGTTGACATATGTAGGGAGAAATGATCATCATAATAAAATAAGGGAAATCAGAACTCATACAGAAATATATAGGTCCCGAGTTCGAGTCTCGGTCGGGCACACAGTTTTAATCTGCCAGGAAGTTTCATATCAGCGCACGCTCCGCTGCAGAGTGAAAATCTCATTCTGGAAACATCCCCCAGGCTGTGGCTAAGCCATGTCTCCGCAATATCCTTTCTTTCAGGAGTGCTAGTTCTGCAAGGTTCGCAGGAGAGCTTCTGTAAAGTTTGGAAGGTAGGAGATGAGGTACTGGCAGAAGTAAAGCTGTGAGTACCGGGCGTGAGTCGTGCTTCGGTAGCTCAGTTGGTAGAGCACTTGCCCGCGAAAGGCAAGGTCCCGAGTTCGAGTCTCGGTCGGGCACACAGTTTTAATCTGCCAGGAAGTTTAATATATAGGTGTTCGTTTTTTCCACGTGCTGTACGAGATTGGAAAAATAAGAGGATTATTTGAAGGTGGTTTGATGAACACTCTGCCAGGCACTTAAATATGATTTGCAGAGTATCGATGTAGATGTAGATCTAGTCCCTGTGCTCCCTTCTCTCTCCCCACACATACCAGGCTATTGGTCCCCCTTCCCACTTTTGATTGCTGCTTCTGTTCAATGCAGTTGCATTCTGGCCAGAACGTCACAGAAAGCAGTCGTGTGTGTGAGGTGTGCTTGCCTGTGTGTATGTGTCTGTATTTCCTTTTTGAAAAAGGCTTTGGCATAAAGCTCAATGTGTAATAATCTTTTTGCTGTGCCCATCTGCCACTCAACGAGACATCTTTATGGGTGAACAGCAATCTATCCTTTTCATAACATTGTTCATATTCCATCAAGCTACACATCTTCATTCAAGCTCAATTTCATTACAAAACACACCCAAATGTAGTATGTGCACTGTCCACAAAAATAAAGCAAATACTACACTAAAGAACACTACACTGTCAGCCGATTAAAAAAACTGTATCTTCATCTCAGTTCTGTTGTTGCAGGATATATAACTGATGAAAATTTGATAATTTTTATTTTGTCAGTCTCAGTTGCATGAGTATACAATTTATTGCTACAGTGGTTAACGGTTTTGGGCTGACTCACCATCATCAAGCTACACACCTTGTTATTAACTGTAGCTAGTTACACAACATAGTGCTAAAAGGCACGAACTTGGTGTTACAAAGTCAAGCTGTGAGAAACATATACTCTCACTGATTTGACAGCCTATGTGTCTACTGAATGACACAATGAAACTACTCATAAGAATAAAGTTTCATTGTGTTGTTTAGGTGAAACAACAGACAGTTAGGTTGTCATATCAATGAGCGTATTCGTTGTTCACATTTTGACTTTCTTGTATTGAGAGGTTGTGCCTTTTGGAGCCATGCTGTATAATTAGTAAACAGTTAATAACAAGATGTGTGTTTGAGTATGGGCATGTCAGCCTCAAACTAGTAACCACTGCAGCAATAAAATGTATATTCACATGCAACTGAGATGAACAAAATAAACATTTATGAAATTTTCATAAATATTATACACTTGCAGACCTACCATTCAGGAGCAACTTGCCTTGAATCAGGAAGGAGAGGGTGTACATGAAGCCCAGAAAATAAGTTCCTACATTTTTCCCAGTTGAAGATACACTATACCCCAGGTGAAAACACAATATACCCTGGGTGAAAGCATATTTTTTCTGTGTCAAGTGGCAATATACTCTTCCTTGGACTGTAGAACATCAATCCTTTGAATGGTAGCTTCTGAATGCTGAAATAGAGCTTGCACTTTCGTCAGCGAATCACAGCTCGCATCATGTGATCTTGCCAGCTAATGACAGCAGCTATTCAGAGCACAGGACATGTGATGTAGTCAGCCAATAGCAAAATCACTGTTAAGTAGTGTAAACACACAAATGGTTTAAAGTAATATACATTCAGTATAGATACAGGAAAAGCTAAGCTATTACTTATAACATTGGGCATCAAAAATGTTTTGCTGTTTTGTTTTCAGAAAGTGTGGTTAGGTAGAATCCTAAGAGCACAGCTTAAACTTCAGCAGTTGAATATTTCTGACAAGCATCACTGTAAATTTCACTGCTGTGCACCAAATAATGCTGAATAAATGTTCTGTCGAGCACTTTGCCTTTTCCATAGAAAAGTTGCTTGTGTGTGAAATTGCTCAAGAACTCACCTCTCACTTTTTAAGGCTAATTATACTTTTTGCCATCATTACTGCATAATTTGTAATCTATGAAAGAACCAAAACAGACACCAAAAACTAACCTCGAAGCTTGGTCCTTTTACTACATGTTACTCTTTAAGGTGCATGAAACATAAATGTGCCAGGCAAATTTTAAATAATGGTATAAATGACAGTCTGCTGGGCCCAAAATTTTTCTAAATAGCTGGTCCTCAAAGTGTTATGTTTTGAATGAGAGTCAAAAGCTCCATGATTAAAGAAATTCATTGCACATTCTCACACATAACATAATTTATCTTGCGTAAATAGAGATTTACTTTGAGAGTAACGCTTCTCAAATCACTATTCACTATACTTTCCTGCGTCCTGTTAGAAATGTAAACAGTAATGACATCATACTCATCGGAAGAAATTTGTTGTTACAAAGTATTGCACAGTCTTCACCCTAAAGCCTCGGACACATTTTGCTGTCTGCAGATGCTTGTGTGTGCACTGTTTTTTGTTGTTGTAAATGTGCATTTTCATTGGAACTAAAGTTTTGGTGTTATTCTCTCATTTACGTATTATTGCCAAGTTATTTTTCCGCAGTAGCGGGCTAAAAATAATTCTTTGTTCAACAAAAGTTTAATTGAAAACTGAAACAGTGGAAAGCTCCCGGAATTCTAAAAAATTCCCGGGTTTTTCCCAGATTACCCAGTTGTCCCGAGGCATACACAGTATTACCATGTCATGAAACCATGCAGTCTGTAACAGAAATATGGAACATAGATTAATTTCAACTATCCTACAGGCTTAGCAGCAATACCTTCTCAGATGCTGTGGCAAGACGTGTGCCCTGGAGATTGAGAGCAATACAACTGAGAGGTGCTTCATGGGCTGCTATGTCCAGTGGAGCTCTCTCAGTGTTCGCCAAATCAACTAACTGGACCTGTCCTGAATGCCGACCAGGAAAGGCAAGTAGAGAGTTATTGCTATTGGGACAAAGCACACAGAGACCTGTAAGAAAGAAGTCTAGATATAAAACCTACAGAATTCACAGGAAATAATGAGAACAAAAAAAATTACAGATTACAAACATGGCTGCAAATGATGATCCAATAAAGAATATGATCAGGAGTTCTGTCTACAGATATTCTTTTTCTGGGCACTAAAGCGGAAATTGAAATGAGAAAATATGCCATGATAGGGCAATGACTTTTTTTTTTTTACTGTGGAGGATACAGAAAAAATTAACATGAAATAAGACAGTACCTACCACATCTTCAGGATTCAAAATATTAGTTTTATTATATGTGTATGCCACACTTGCCAGAACAGTGTAGGTTACTAGACAGAACTGATAAATACAGTGAAAACACTGCCAGCAGTTACTTACATAACATGAACTATAACAAATTCCACAGTATTTTGTGTATATTCAGTTGTTGGCTTTTTGTGTATTTCATATAAAATGTAAACACCTACGATAACCCATATCTCAAATTATTACCTTTTTTATGGTGAGTTGAAATGTAGGTACACAAAACAGTGTATATGCCAGGATGGTATCAGGAGGTCAGGTGGACATCTGGGTAGTTTTTCCTACATTTAAAATGAGAAATGCCAGGATTCACGGAAAAATGGGTTTTATTCCCAAGAACTACCATTAAGGGGTGCAACATTCTTGAAAACTGGCTATGGCCATGGAGTAAACTGCACATGGTATGGAAAGAGCATTTCACCCTCAATAGGATGGACATGTCTGGAGGGTAAGGAAGCTGGCAGGCAAGGGAGCAACCTGCAGTTGTGGCTGTTACCTCACTGACCCTCTTGCATATCTCATGTGATGGCACCCAGTTCTCTCACTGGCAGGTTTGTGGCAGAAAGTTGATGTGTCTCACTCAGCAATAATGTAGTGGCGTCCATAACTCAGCATAATAGCATGGGAGCTGGCCACAAGTACTGCAGAGTAGTTTACATAACTGTTCACGCCACTGCCTGAGCCTAAGTTAAAATGATGGAAGCAGAATACACTACAATTTTTTACTTTTGCTGCACATTACCATGTACAACAGAAAACATTGGAAAGATGTCAGGGGGGACAATATAGGTATTCAGTGCCTACAGATATAGAACAGCAATAAGAAATAAAAATACAGAAATTGCAGAGATTCATAAGAAAATCTTTCTAAATTTTATAAAGCAACTGATAATGTGAAAACAGAATATACACATTTTATGATGATTAATTTAATTTAATTCAGTATCGGCTTTTATCACTCATGAGCAAAGCATAATCATAGTGAAACGTATCAACGGACTGTGCTAATGTGCGATCTAAGCAAGGAGTATTGAGAGCAGGTGTGGGATGAGACTGTGATTGGATGTGTGTACCATATCTAATTAAAGTTAAAGAGAGCTTAGACCACAGAGCGAGATTATAATGGCTTGGTGCACAAATTCATAGTGTTTTTACATAAGTTTGATAAACACAACAGGTACACATAACAGAGATTTTAGTCAACAATAATATATTATCCTTCACCATTTACAACAGTCTGCCAGTGGTGGGGTAACTTTTCAAAACTGCCACTGTAGAAATCATGTGGATTTGAGGTGAAGAGCTCATTGAGCCACTTTAAGAAAGGAAGTCCCTTGAAGGTCTTTTGATACAGAGTGGTAAAGGTGAAAATCTGAGGGCGCAAGATCAGGTGAGTAAGGTGGGTGTAGAATGACTTCCCAACCAACTCCTGTATAGTGTTTTTTGTCAGTCTGGCAGAATGCAGATGGGTGTCGTCGTGGGCTAGCATCACTTCACACAGTCTCCCTGGTTGCTGTTTCTGGATTGCATCTGTAAGACATCTCAGTTGTTGACAATAAATGTCAACAGTGATGGTTACATCTTGGGGGGAGCAATTCATAGTACATCACACAGCCACTGTTTCACAAGATGTGTAACATTATCTTCTGTGGATACGTGCATATCTTTGTAATGGGAGTTGCTGGTTTGTTTGGGCTCAACCATTCCTTTCTTTTCCTTATGGTAGCATAAAGACACCATTTCTTCTCACTAGTAATGAAAAAGGACCCTGAAGGTCTTCCTGAATATGGAGAGCCCCTAATGTCAAATCAATCATACTTAAAATGAGAAAACCATTTTCTTGCCATGCTCTATCCCATGACATTATCCCCATATACGATGCATATGTTTCTGGCTGCCTCTGCTGCCCTCATCCTATACTGAACTTAAGCAGAAGACTGTGACATAGCAATAGCAAACTACAGATAAAAGATGACAATCGATAAATAAACCTGCAGCAAATGGAATACCAACATGCAAAATAAAAACGCCATGAACATATGTGCCAACTTAATGGTAACAAGTGTTCGAATTACTATTTCCAATATCACCAAAGCAAGCAGATGTTGATCAGGTATGTGTGTAACATTGCGAGTTTGAGACTTGAAATTTGTGGAGCAGTTGGAAGTTGTTCACCTTCACATTCACCATTTTGCTCAGTCTTCTACAAACAAAAGAAAATACCCAAATATAAATCTATTGACTGTCTGCCATATAATGAGGCACATAGAAACTGTGAATGCTCACACACTACTGATAAGACCTTCAATTAATTGAAAGTGCCAGCCATAACTCCCACTACCTCCATCTTTTCAAAACCAGTTCTCCCACCATCTTCATCTCTTGTGTTTCCCATGGCATCGTATTTGAGAACCACTTCCCATACCTGACCAGACAGCCAGTTAACTCCTCCAGTGATCATTCCCCATCACTCAGTGGTTATATTGCATTCTCTCGGAGCTGTGCAGACCCTGAGAGAGCACCTGGAGGAGTCTGTACATTAATTTGCACAGATGTCAGCGAGTGGATTTGAAAGCAGCAGCAGCAGCGTGAGTGCAAACAACCTCAACAATCACCATTTGCTATGAAAATTTCACTCTTCAGCAGAGTGTGCGCTGCCTGTGGAAGGCAAACGTCCCAAGTTCGAGTCTCAGTCCAGCACATAGTTTTAATCTGCCAGCAAGTTTCTTACCATCTGCAATGTTTACATATCTTCAGGCAGGCCTCTTGCTTACCTTGAGTTGACCACCTTAATCCAACAACTCTCTCCTCACCCTACCCATTTTCTCCTACTTGAGGATTACAACGGAGACCACCCCCTTTGGGGGAGTACCACTGTCTCTGGTAGGGGCCTTCTAATTGACCAGCTTCTTACTGACCATGATCTCTTCTTACTGACCATGATCTGTCTCTCTTCAATGATGGTACTCCTGCTCACTTCAGTGTCACCCATGGCACCTTTTCAGCTATAGAACAAACAATCTCTTTCCTCAATGTTGTAGCTTCACTGCACTGGTCACTACATGATGATCTTTGTGACAGTGACCACTTCCGATGATTGTGTCACTTTCTTGCCATCAGAAGACGGACCGACTAGCATGATGAGTGCTTCGAAGAATCAATTGACAGTTGTATGCCACTGCTGCTACCTGTGTCCCTTCTCTGTCAGACTGCATTGACGAGAATGTGCAAATCATCTCCAGCGTGATCATCTATGATACCGGAACTGCTATTCCTCCTTTCTACAGGTCCCCCCACCACCATCTGGTGCCATGGTGGACCAAAGACACTGCAATAGTTGTTCAGGATCACTAAAGAGCCCTGCAACAATTCAAGCGACATCCTTCTCAGACAAACCTTATCTCTTTTAATCGGCTTCACATTAAGGCTTGCTGTCTACTTAAACATAGTAAGAAAGAATGCTGGAAGAGACTTCTGCTCCCTGAGAATGTGTGCCTCTTCATCGGAGGAGTGGGCCAAACTCTGTAGTCTTCCAAAACTCCACTGGGTCTAGTCCTGCAGGATCATCTTTGTATTGATGCAATGACTTTTCCTGACACTTTGCAACAGCATCAGCATCCTCTTCCTACCTATCTACTGTAATGCCCCAAGGACAGAAAACCCCAATTAACAAACTTTGTGGAAATTTAAAGTAGGGAAGTGAGTTATCTTGACAGTAACAGCAACTATTGATGATAAAATCTACACTGGTAATATTTTGATTAACACCTATATTATTAAATACTGAGAATAGCCTACAAAAAGGGGAGATAAAAGGAAGGATTATCATAGATTCTTTATCAAGCACCTATAGAATAAATTCAAAATCATATGAATGAAGGTTAAATCCAAGAAAGTAATTCAGTCAAAGATAACATTTATCATGGAAGAGAGTTGTAACGGCATCAAAAAGGAAATTCAATGCGACTACAATGCAACTCGGATATGGAAATCTAGAGTACTTCTGTGATAGTTGTCTGGACACAAACGCTATTAGATTGTTTCAGTTTTGGAAGTTTGAAAATTTGTGAGGTAGAGACTGAAGTATTGCTCAGTCATTCGACTGATGAAAGTTAATCTTTACCGTTCGCAATGCGACGGTATAGTAAGACGAGTGTTAGACTTCACCTTTGTCCTGATGAATAGTCACAAACTTTGAGAGCAATGAATCAACAACAGAAAAACAATTTGTAGTCTTGAGTAGGACACAATAAGATGAAGACACGAAAAAAGACAAGTATGCCGATTAGTCAAAAGTTGTTGTCAGCATGACAATTACTGAACTGAACAGAGGTTAATCTTGAATGACATATCGGTGTGCATGTGTTGTAGGGCCAAACTATTAATTACAGAAAGAACAATAAAATCTGAATGAAAAGATAAACCTTACGTGTCGCCTAACTCTTTAAACACTTAAAGTGACTGAGTACATGAATAATGGGCAGTGAAGAGTGATTAGTTTAAACCAGTATTACAGTGTATTTAAATAATAATAATAATAATAATAATAATAATAATAATAATAATAATAATAATAATAATTTACTACAACATAAGTTATCTCTGGAGTTACATCAGACCGTTGTTAATAACTAGACGTAGCAATGGCATAGCAACGGAATAGTAGACAGAAAAATTTCATCCTTTTATGTATGACGTGAAAAACAACCATAATGACGAAATCAAGAATCAAGATTTTACTTCATCATGGAACTAACCAGGCATAAAAATAAAAATAAACGATTGCAGTTTAACAGTTCGCACAAACTGAGGAGACTGTTGCAGCCGGATAACTGAATATTTCTAAATTACGTGAGGAGTTGTGTTCTTACGAGGGTTACAGGTGCTGTTCCACGTCACACCGACGAGGACGAACATCGTTACGAGTCACGTCTCGTCCCGGCGGCAAGTGAAGAGGGAGGGAAGGGACGTCACACTACCTTTCTACTGCATAAACAACGTCCCCATGTTTCACCCCCCCCCCCCTTCTCCCCAAACTGAATCATATAATGATCCTTTCACTGACTGGGAACTGCTTCAGCCTCTTGCCTTGTTTCACAACATGGCCCCAGGCCCTGATTCAATTCACAATCAGTCAATTCAACGCCTGAATGTTTCTAAAAGGTTACATCTACTAAGGGTTTTCATGCATACTTGGTTCCATGGTGTTCTCTCTTCAAAATGGCGAGATAGTATTATCGTCAAAATCCTTAACACAGGCAAAAACCTAACATCTCTCAACAGCTCCCATCAATTAGCCTTAACAAAGTGTTCTATAAACTGCATGGAAGAGTGGTTCCTTGTGTTTACAAAGATTTCTCAAGTCTGGGGACCTTTTTTCCCCCCAATCAGTGTGGCTTCCAGTAGAATGATCTCCTTTTCAACCTACATAAGGCATATGGCACCACTTGACACCACCACATTTACCTTACCGTATATGACTGGGGCTTTTGAAGCTCCCTATCACTTTTTTTCATCATAGGGCTCTGTCCTGAGTGTCATATACTTTGTCATCACTATCAACAATGTAACGTCTCCTGTCAGGCTGCTGGTCACCCATTTGCTGCATGTAAATGACTTTCACATTTGGTACAGCTCCAACTAAGTAGTTCGGCTGAACACCAACTCCAAGAGAGCATCCAACAGACCTCTGTGTGGACCCTTTCCCATGGTTCCCAATTCTCTCCTGCATAACTCTATTCGCATACTCAGCACTTGGAAGTTGTTGCACTGTTCTGTTTTTTGGGCCTTCTTTTTGATAAAAAAGCTGACTTACCTGCCCCATATTTGTTACTTAAAGACTAACTACATGTGGAATCTTATCGCTCTCTGCTTCCTTGCCCACATCTCTTGGGGCGTGGATTGTGGTACTCTTCTCTGTATTTACCAGGCCCTGGTCTCATCCCAACTAGACTATGGTTGCCAGGTTTATGCTTGGTGGCACCTCCGGCTTCAAAATTGTTAGACCCAGTCCATCATCATGAAGATTGTCTGTCAACTGGTGCCTTCTCGACTAGTCCCGTGGACTGGTTTCCTAGCTGAAGCAGGGATCTTACCTCTCCAGTTCTGATGGTATCAATTCTTGCTCTCCTATGCACCCACCATTCAACAATAACTTGATCATGAATGTATCCCATACTTTTTGTGTACAAGGGGCATCAAGCTGAATGGGCCTCCCTTGATTGCATTTTAATATGTAGAGATTCAATGAGCTGTCTTTAGTCCACCGACCTATATTACTATTAACACCATGTGATCTCTGTTATTCATGAAGTTCTTACTGAACTTAGTCATCCTAACTGTTCAGTGGTTTTGAACTTGGTCATCCTGACGGCTCAATTTTTTTTTTTTTTTCTGTGTCTCTAATCATGTGGGTGTCCCAGGGAATGAAATTGCTGATTGTTTGGCTAGAGGAACAATTACTCATCTTCAATTGCTTTGCTGGTCCCAGGAGCAGGTTTGCAGGTGCGAATGAGACAATGAGACATCTGCTCACTTGGAGATGGGATGACATCTGGTTGGCTATTATTGCCCCCTAAGATCTGCACAATCAAAGAGACTACTGCTGCATGGTGCTCTTCCTTCCCTTTCCACAGGAAGGTATCCACCATCCTATGTTGCCTCCACATTGGTCATACCATGCTAACCCATAGTCTTATTTTATGTAATGAGGTACCCCAAACATGTAGCTATGAAGCCTTAAGACAGTAGCTCATATCCTGGTGGAATGCCCCCTTCCTCTGGCCTCCATGATAAGCATGGCCTTCCAAATTCTTTCCCTCAAATAATGACAGATGATTCACAGATAATTGAACTGGTTCTCCATTTACTCTGTGAAAGTGGTTTTTATTTTCAGATGTTTAGCTTTAAGCTACCTTCGGGCAGGGGTGGGATGGTTGGGGTTTGGGTATCCCCTGCTGCATGCTGGGTCTAGGAACCTCTGCCTTTACTTCTTTGACCAGCTCACCCTTTCATCCCTCTCTTACGCTGCTTTAATTGTTTTTCAATGGTTCACCTCCTTTTCTACCACAACCTATTTTCAATTTTAGAGGTAGCACTTAGTTAAATGGTGGTTGTTCCTTAAAGACACCTGGCTACAGTGTTTTAGGATGACTCCCACTGCATGCAGAGCCTTGAGGATGCCCACCTAATCTACTGACTTGAAGACATTCTTTCCTCTGTACTGTATTTGCCCTTCATCAGGCTATTGGGGGTAGGATGTCGGATGGTGCTCGTCAGGCTAGAGGGGGTCAGATGTGAAATGGGAGTTTTCTTGCCAGTGGTTCAGCCTTGGGAAGACCCTTCGTCTGCTGTGACCTGTGTACTGGCCAAATCTGTACACTTCTTCATAAATTCTTTCTCAGTTCTGGCATCAGTACTGCTTTCAATGATTTGGTCTTACTGCTCCTACATACTTGCAACATCAGAACTTGTCCTTTAAGGAATCACTAATTCTTGAAGAACTACTCCTGGACTGAGGGACTGATGACCTCGCTGTTTAGTCTTCTAACCACCAATTAACCAGCCAACCAAGATCATTCAACAAGCTTGTGCAAGGAGGAGTCTGAAGCATTTAAATTATCAAGAATACAAGCCTGATTCAACAGCTACTGTAAAGGAACCCAGTACATCACAACCAAAAATAAAAAATGCAGACGTGTATAACTTTCCGTATTGACAAGCAATTGGAGTGCTGATGTACCTGAAGCTTGGGATGAAACCTAATTTAGCTTCCAGTATGAGCTCTCTGTCTTAAACATTTTACTTTGCATTAATGGGAGATGCAGTGAGACTAAAATGAGTATTCCCGTATGTAGCAGGTACATGTCACCTAAGCATAATCTACTGTCCACATTAGCTTCCTTGCATATTGGACTCGACAGTGATGTGGATTTTGGAGGGTGCACAAAAACTGGTCGGTCAACATCTGGTGTCCTCATTTCACATGCAGGTGAAGCTATTTCCTGGCTCTGCTGAAGACATATCTGTAATTGGTGCAGAGTTGGTAGCTGGAACACAAGCTGCTAAGGAAATAGTTTAATTGTGTACACTTTTCAGAGGGACAAGAAAAAGTTCATAGTTATGTTTCTGTATTTAAGTAAGTATTGAGGAAGGTTGATAGCACTTACTGCTAGGAAAATAATCTCGATGTACTATGTTCAACTGTTTCTCGAAAAATTTATGATTGAGAATAAAATGTCACTGCAAATTAGATAATATGTAAACTATTAAATTTAATAAAAGCAACCACATCTACACCAACCCCAATGGTCCCATCCCCTAACCCAAATAACACCCTCTAAAAATCTGTAACACTCAAACAGAAATTCCACAAAAACAAACAAAAAAATACAAATAAACACAACTCAATAACCTCCTTCCCCCCAAAGCATCCCCTATCATTCAACTTACTACACTTGGCCTATACTTTCTCCCAGTTAATCTTAAAAACCCCTGAAAACAACATGACCTATCAGGAACTCTCTTCTGTCGGTGATAATCATCAAAATGAGCTTGCAAAACAGGAAAGTACCTTTCCTGTAATCCATTAGACTGCATCCCAATATGCCTCATTGTGTTTGTGCATGGCTCAATCTCATAAGTTTTAAATTTACCTGATGATTTATGACTAACATGGAAACCACATGGCAATTGGAGTTTTGTAATTTTTATATTAATAGTACATAAATTTCAGGAAAATTGACTTTGTAAATGATTATACCCCTTCCTCCTCAATCCCTCATACAAAGCAAACACACAAAAAACTATACTACACCAGTCAGCAACATATTCCTCAATCAATGCAACTACAACTTTCTTACTACAATATTCTACTGCTTGGAAACAATACTTGTACACCTTCCCTGCAAGTCAGAAACAGCAGCACTTCCAAAACCAAAGACCCACAACACTGTGTTCTCTCCATTACTTCCCTTTTCTAAAACAAGAATTGTCTATTTCTGCCACCTCATAATTTCCCCTATTGGACCCAAATAATTAATAAATTCCTCATAAACTTCCAAAGTCTACTTATTTACCCCATTCTGTGTATGGCAAAAGAAACAGAAGGTGGAGGGAGGAGGGGGGGGGGGGGGCAGGGGGGAAGGTGGAGAGAGTCAACATGAGAAAAATGGAAAGTGGGAGACTCAATTTTTCAAACCAAATTGCCACAAATTATCCTCAGGCCACTACCATGAGTGTGCATCTGATGAATTTGCAAGTGCAGTTTCATAAGCACATATTTTGACCACAAATGTGGAAAAGAAAAAAGGACAGCTCTCTCTAAAAATACCAATTGTTGCTAGAGGAAATTGTGGACTACATATTGGATCTCTCTTCTTACAACATATGACTAATAAACACCACAATAGACTCCACTCTGTGAGGAGGGAGAACTAAATCAGAGCAAATATCTGTTCACGGTAAAAACAATGCAGATCACACAAATTTCAAACTTACTCCACCAACACACAAATCATAGCACTCTCATTACATCACAAGTGGTAGTGAACACAGAAAAAGAGGGAGAAGGGAATATCTGTGCCTGTTATGAAGTGGGGAGGGGGGGGGGGGGGGGGGAGATAGATAGATAGATAGATAGAGAGAGAGAGAGAGAGAGAGAGAGAGAGAGAGAGAGGGGGGGGGGGTGTAGGGTGAACTTACAAAAAGTGCCATTTATCCTAAACGACTTGCACTACACTCCTGCAACAAACACCACTGACATTCTAATTTAGCCTACTTTTAGTTTGTTGATGTCAATAGGCATTGTTCCACTTAGCAAAAGTGTATGTTTGTACAAAAAATACGTATTCTAAGTATTATTACAATCTGTTTATTGGCCAACAATATGTTGTCCCTGATTAGTAATCCATTCTGGGAAAACAGCACATCAATATAATTTTCCATTTCCGCAATATTTGTGGTGCAAGTTTTGGGTGATTCATCCTGTATATGCCTAGAGAGACACATATTAAACACAGCTGAGCAGTATAAATGACTGTATGAGAAATAAAGTAAATAAAATTCCCGAATTTATTGCCCGCCAGTAAATAAAATTCCCGAATTTATTGCCCGCCAGGAAACTTCTCACACTCAAATTATTCTCGGGACCAGGAGCTGGCTGAAACCTGAAGTAGAAGGCTCTAAGATATTTAGCAATTCATGGAACGTATACCAAAAAGACAAGACTAGGTGTCATACAACAGGGTGTGTTCATTGTGGTTGACAAAAATATTGTGTCTACTGAGGTAGAATCTGGGTATGACAGTGAAGATACCTGGTCACATATAACAGGTTTAGATGAGATTAAGTTAATTGTTGGATGTTTTTACTGGCCATCTGATTCCACTGTGATGGTTTTAGAGACATTGGAAGAAAATCTACGGACAGTAGCATAGAAATACCCAGTAAGAGTCTAGACTGGGCCAGTGGCGTACTTACGTGTTTCGTGTACAAATGTTGTCAGTACGTGCTATGAGACATGGTGGGATCAAAAGAATGTGTGCCACCAGATTTTTTTTATTTTATTTTTTTATTTTTTTTATGCAGCCAATAATAGAGCAACAAACTGATGATATGTTTCGAATACATTTGGAAAACAAACTGAAGCCTTGCCGTAAAAGATTATAAATGTAATGTAAGGGCAGTGTCGCAACCCTTGACATAATAAAAAAAACTGTTAAATATATCTCTGCCTATGTTGCTAACCAACTGATCATTGCAAGCACACTGAGTAAGTGGGTCAATGTTTTTTAATTAAATCGTGGGAGGACGGAGGTAGATTAATGTTTTCTATTAAATCATGGGAGGAGATAGGTGGATACTAAATCTGCGAAACCACTCCACTTCGCACCATTTGCAGACATAATCCCAGAATCTTTCTCTCTAAACTCACTAATGCACCAAAAAACAGCAAACAAGAAAATGGTTTCAATTTTGTCACTAGAAATACATTGCCCACATTCTTGCCTATCACTGGTTATTTGAAAGTATCATGCCAATGGCTACGTGAAACTGACATACTGCCAATCTACGAGCAGTTCATAAGTTCCGTCCTGACTGCCGCTGGCCCTGATCTAGACTTTAGCCAGGCCACGTAATATTAGTTGCGGGTGACTTTAACCCACTGAGTACAGACTGAGACGTCTGATTCAATGCAGGAGGTACCAACAGTCTTGCGAAGTTCTTCTTAACACTTTTCCGAAAATTGTCTCGAGTGGCTAGTTTGACAGACCACAAAAAATGGAAACATTTTAGACCTTGTAGCTATGAACAGGCCTGATCTAATCGACAATGGCAGAGGCAGGGATTAATGACCATGATTTCATCATAATGACTTTTGTTACTAACATTAATAAATGAACCAAGGAAACTAGAAAGAGCATACAGACAATAGTTAGAATCTCACTTCGACAAAGGACTGACATCATTTAGTTCCAGTTTGATGGACGTACAGAAATCATGGACAAAGTTTAAAAGAGACTGTAAATCATGCTCTGGAGAAGTATGTGCCAAACAAGTGGACTAAGGGTGGAAAAGACCCACTGGTTTAACAACAAATTTCAAAAAATGCTGATGAAGCAGAGGCTGTTGCATTTCCGGTTCAAAAGAAAATGCGCAAATGACAATAGGCAAAAATTTGTAGAAATATGCATGTCCGTAAAAAGATCAATGCGTAGAGCTTACAACTACAACCTACATGCCTTAGCAAAAGACCTGCCGAGAAGAAATTTCTGGTCTTCCACAGAATCACTAAGTGAGACTAAGGCTCCAATCCAGTCACTCGTTGACCAGTCTGGTGTGACAGTAAGTTGTTGTTGTTGTGGTCTTCAGTCCAGAGTCTGGTTTGATGCAGCTCTCCATGCAACTCTATCCTGGGCAAGCTTCTTCATCTCCCAGTACCTACTGCAACCTACATTCTTCTGAATCTGTTTAGTGTACTCATCGCTTGGTCTCCCTCTACGATTTTTACCCTCCACGCTGCCCTCCAATACTAAATTGGTGATCCCTTGATGCCTCAGAATATGCCCTACCAAGCGATCCCTTCTTCTAGTCAAGCTCTGCCACAAATTTCTCTTCTCTCCAATTCTATGCAGTACCTCCTCATTAGTTATGTGATCTACCCATCTAATCTTCAACATTCTTCTGTAGCACCACATTTTGAAAGCGTCTATTCTCTTCTTGTCTAAACTATTTGTCGCCCACGTTGCACTTCCATACATGGCTACACTCCATACAAATACTTTCAGAAACGACTTCCTGACATTTAAATCTATACTCGATGTTAACAAATTTCTGTCCTTCAGAAATGCTTTCCTTGCTATTGCCAGTCTACATTTTATATCCTCTCTAGTTCGACAATCATCAGTTATTTTGCTCCCCAAATACCAAAACTCCTTTACTACTTTAAGTATCTCATTTCCTAATCTGATTCCGGCAGCATTGCCCAATTTAATTCGACTACATTCCATTATCCTCATTTTGCTATTGTTGATGTTCATCTTATATCCTCCTTTCAAGACACTGTCCATTCCGTTCAACTGCTCTTCCAGGTCCTTTGCTGTCTCTGACAGAATTACAATATCATCGGCGAACCTCAAAGTTTTTATTTCTTCTCCATGGATTTTAATTCCTACTCCAAATTTTTCTTTTGTTTCCTTTACTGCTTGCTCAATATACAGATTGAATAACATCGGGGATAGGCTACAACCCTGTCGCACTCCCTTCCCAACCACTGCTTCCCTTTCATGCCCCTCGACTCTTATAACTGCCATCTGGTTTCTGTACAATTTGAAAATAGCCCTTCCCTCCCTGTATTTTACCCCTGCCACCTACAGAATTTTAAAGATAGTGTGGTGTCACCGCCAGACACCACACTTGCTAGGTGGTAGTTTAAATCGGCCGCGGTCCATTTAGTACATGTCGGACCCGCGTGTCGCCACTGTGTGATCGCAGACCTAGCGCCACCACAAGGCAGGTCTCGTGATACGAACGTGCACCCGCCCCAGTTGTACGGACGACATTACTAGCGACAACACGGACGAAGCCTTCCTCTCATTTGCCGAGAGACAGTTAGAATAGCCTTATGCTAAGTCCATGGCTACGACCTAGCAAGGCGCCAATTGTAACAGTGCATGTATCTTACGAGTCGCATTTGTATAGTCAAGAGAGATGTATCACAAGGAGACATTAAAGTTAAGTATAAAGCAGCTACGTACTTTTCTTGCTACCATTCAATAGTTATCCTGTTCCAGACTTGACTCCAGTCGGCGTGTGTGTACGCGTGCCTTTCTTTCGGCTACTACCGTGTGGCGTAACAGTCTTGTTACGTCACTACAGATAGTATTCCACTCAACATTGTCAAAAGCTTTCTCTAAGTCTACAAATGCTAGAAACGTAGGTTTGCTTTTCATTAATCTATTTTCTAAGATAAGTCGTAGGGTCAGTACTGCCTCAAGTGTTCCAACATTTTCACGTAATCCAAACTGATCTTCCCCGAGGTCAGCTTCTATGAGTTTTTCCATTTGTCTGTAATGAATTCGTGTTAGTATTTTGCAGCTGTGGCTTATTAAACTGATAGTTCGGTAATTTTCCCATCTGTCAACACCTGCTTTCTTTGGGATTTGAATTATCATATTCTTCTTGAAGTCAGGGTATTTCGCCTGTCTCATACATCTTGCTCACCAGATGGAAGAGTTTTGTCAGGGCTGGCTCTCCCAAGGCTATCAGTAGTTCTAATGGAATGTTGCCTATTCCCGGGGCCTTGTTTCGACTTAGGTCTTTCAGTGCTCTGTCAAACTCTTCACGCAGTATCATATCTCCCATTTCATCTTCATCTACATCCTCTTCCATTTCCTCAAGAACATCGCCCTTGTATACACCCTCTATATACTCCTTGCTCCTTTCTGCTGTCCCTTCATTACTTAGAACTGGGTTTCCATCTGAGCTCTTGATATTCGTGCAAGTGGTTCTCTTTTCTCCAAAGGTCTCTTTAATTTTCCTGTAGGCAGTATCTATCTTACCCCTAGTCATATACACCCCTACATCCTTACATGTGTCCTATAGCCATCCTTGCTTAGCCATTTTGCACTTCCTGTCGATCTCATTTTTGAGACGTTTGTATTCCTTTTTGCCTGCTTCATTTACTGCATTTTCTCTTTTCATCAATTAAATTCAATATCTCTTCTGTTACCCAATGATTTCTACTAGCCCTCGTCTTTTTACCTACTTGATCCTCTGCTGCCTTCACTATTTCATCTCTCAAAGCTACCCATTCTTCTTCTACTGTATTTCTTTCCCCCCTTCTTTGCAATCGTTCCCTAATGCTCTCCCTGAAACTCTCTACAACCTCTGGTTCTGTCAGTTTATCCAGGTCCTATCTCCTTAAATTCCCATCTTTTTGCAGTTACTTCAGTTTTAATGTACAGTTCGTAACCAATAGATTGTGGTCAGAGTCCCCATATGCCCCCTGGAAATGTCTTACAATTTAAAACCTGGTTCCTGAATCTCTGTCTTACCATTATATAATCTATCTGATACCTTCCAGTACCTCCAGGCTTCTTCCATGTATACAACCATCTTCCATGATTCTTGAACCAAGTGTTAGCTATGATTAAGTTATGTTCTGTGCAAAAGTCTACCACGCAGCTTCCTCTTTCATTCCTTACTCCCATTCCACATTCACCTACTACGTTTCCTTCTCTTCCTTTTCCTACTGTCGAGTTCCAGTCACCCATGACCATTAAATTTTCGTCTCCCTTCACTATCTGAATAATTTCTTTTATCTCATCATACATTTCATTAACCTCTTCGTCATCTGCGGCATATAAACTTGTACTATTGTGGTAGGCGTGGGATTCGTATCTATCTTGGCCAGAATAATGCATTCACTATGCTGTTTGTAGTAGCTTACCTGCATTTCTATTTTCCTATTCATTATTAAACCTACTCCTGCATTACCCCTATTTGATTTTGTATTTATAACCCAGTATTCACCTGACCAGAAGTCTTGTTCCTCCTGCCACCGAACTTCACTAATTCCCACTATATCTAACTTTAATCTATCCATTTCCTGGCACGACAGTGAAAGATAGCAAAAGTAAAGCCAAAGTTTTAAATTTGGTTTTTAAGAAATTGTTCATGCAAGAGAATCATATAAACATATCGTTATATAAATGATATGGATATAATAGAGAGAAACATTCCACGTGGGAAAAATATATCTAAAAACAAAGATGATGTGACTTACGAAAGTGCTGGCAGGTCGATAGACACACAAACAAACACAAACATACACACAAAATTCATGCTTTCGTAACCGACGGTTGCTTCATCAGGAAAGAGGGAAGGAGAGGGAAAGACGAAAGGAAGTGGGTTTTAAGGGAGAGGGTAAGGAGTCATTCCAATCCCGGGAGTGGAAAGACTTACCTTAGGGGGAAAAGGGACAGGTATACACTCGCACTCACACACATATCCATCGGCACATATACAGACACAACCAGACATATGTAAAGGCAAAGAGTTTGGGCAGAGATGTCAGTCGAGGCGGAAATACAGGGGCAAAGATGTTGTTGAGTGACAAGTGATGTACAATGGGCGGCAACTTGAAATTAGGGGAGGTTGAGGCCTGGTGGGTAGCAGGAAGAGAGGATATATTGAAGGGCAAGTTCCCATCTCCGGAGTTCTGATAGGTTGGTGTCAGTGGGAAGTATCCAGATAACCCGGACGGTGTAACATTGTGCCAAGATGTGCTGGCCGTGCACCAAGGCATGTTTAGCCACAGGGTGATCCTCATTACCAACAAACACTGTCTGCCTGTGTCCATTCATGCGAATGGACAGTTTGTTGCTGGTCATTCCCACATAGAACCCTTCACAGTGTAGGCATGTCAGTTGGTAAATCACGTGGGTGCTTTCACACATGGCTTTGCCTTTGATTGTGTACAACTTCCGGGTTACAGGACTGGAGTAGGTGGTGGTGGGAGGGGTGCATGGGACAGGTCTTACACTGGGGGCAGTTACAAGGGTAGGAGCCAGAGGTCAGGGAAGGTGGTTTGGGGATTTCATAGGGATGAACCAAGAGGTTATGAAGGTTAGGTGGACCGCGGAAAGACACTCTTGCTGGAGTGGGGAGGATTTCATGAAGGATGGATCTCATTTCAGGGCAGGATTTGAGGAAGTCGCATCCCTGCTGGAGAGCCACATTCAGAGTCTGATCCAGTCCCGGAAAGTATCCTGTCACAAGTGGGGCACTTTTGGGGTTCTTCTGTGGGAGGTTCTGGGTTTGAGGGGATGAGGAAGTGGCTCTAGCTATTTGCTTCTGTACCAGGTCGGGAGGGTAGTTGCGGGATGCGAAGGCTGTTTTCAGGTTATTGGTGTAATGGTTCAGGGATTCAGGACTGGAGCAGATTCGTTTGCCACGAAGACAAAAGATGTAGGGAAGCGACCGTTTGATATGGAATGGGTGGCAGCTGTCAAAATTGAGGTACTGTTGCTTGTTGGTGGGTTTGATGTGGACGGATGTGTGAAGCTGGCCATTGGACAGATGGAGGTCAACGTCATGGAAAGTGGCATGGGATTTGGAGCAGGACCAGGTGAATCTGATGGAACCAAAGGAGTTGAGGTTACAGAGGAAATTCCAGAGTTCTTCATCACTGTGAGTCGAGATCATGAAGATGTCATCAATAAATCTGTACCAAACTTTGGGTTGGCAGGCTTGGGTAACCAAGAAGGCTTCCTCTAAGCGACCCATAAATAGGTTGGACATGCGGGATATTTGTGTATAAGGAAGTGTCCAGGTCCTCGTTGCGATGGAGCAATTCCTTTCATGCCGATCACCTGCTACCCTACCTAAAACCTCTTTCCTCATTACCTTAGCCAGCTTCATCCTAACCCACAACTTCTTCACTTTTGAAGGGCAGACATACCAACAATTGAAGGGAACAGCCATGGGTACCAGGATGGCCCCCTAGTACGCCAACCTATTTATGGGTCACTTAGAGGAAGCCTTCTTGGTTACCCAAGCCTGCCAACCCAAAGTTTGGTACAGATTTATTGATGACATCTTCATGATCTGGACTCACAGTGAAGAAGAACTCTGGAATTTCCTCTCCAACCTCAACTCCTTTGGTTCCATCAGATTCACCTGGTCCTGCTCCAAATCCCATGCCACTTTCCATGACGTTGACCTCCATCTGTCCAATGGCCAGCTTCACACATCCGTCCACATCAAACCCACCAACAAGCAACAGTACCTCAATTTTGACAGCTGCCACCCATTCCATATCAAACGGTCGCTTCCCTACAGCTTAGGTCTTCGTGGCAAACGAATCTGCTCCAGTCCGGAATCCCTGAACCATTACACCAATAACCTGAAAACAGCCTTCGCACCCCGCAACTACCCTCCAGACCTGGTACAGAAGCAAATAGCTAGAGCCACTTCCTCATCCCCTCAAACCCAGAACCTCCCACAGAAGAACCCCAAAAGTGCCCCACTTGTGACAGGATACTTTCCGGGACTGGATCAGACTCTGAATGTGGCCCTCCAGCAGGGATACGACTTCCTCAAATCCTGCCCTGAAACGAGATCCATCCTTCATGAAATCCTCCCCACTCCAGCAAGAGTGTCTTTCCGCCGTGTCTTAACCTCTTGGTTCATCCCTATGAAATCCCCAAACCACCTTCCCTAGCCTCTGGCTCCTACCCTTGTAACCGCCCCCGGTGTAAAACCTGTCCCATGCACCCTCCCACCACCACCTACTCCAGTCATGTAACCCGGAAGTTGTACACGATCAAAGGCAGAGCCATGTGTGAAAGCACCCACGTGATTTACCAACTGACATGCCTACACTGTGAAGTGTTCTATGTGGGAATGACCAGCAACAAACTGTCCATTCGCATGAACGGACACAGGCAGACAGTGTTTGTTGGTAATGAGGATCACCCTGTGGCTAAACATGCCTTGGTGCACGGCCAGCACATCTTGGCACAATGTTACACCGTCCGGGTTATCTGGATGCTTTCCACTGACACCAACCTATCAGAACTCCGGAGATGGGAACTTGCCCTTCAATATATCCTCTCTTCCTGCTACCCACCAGGCCTCAACCTCCAATAATTTCAAGTTGCCGCCCCTTGTACATCACTTGTCACCCAACAACATCTTTGCTTCTGTACTTCCACCTTGACTGACATCTCTGCCCAAACTCTTTGCCTTTACATATGTCTGCTTGTGTCTGTATATGTGCCGATGGATGTGTGTGTGTGTGTGTGTGTGTGTGTGTGTGTGTGTGTGTGTGTGTGTGTGTGAGAGAGAGAGAGAGAGAGAGAGAGAGAGAGAGAGAGAGAGAGAGTGAGTATACCTGGTGTGTGTGTGTGTGTGTGTGTGTGTGTGTGTGTGTGTGTGAGAGAGAGAGAGAGAGAGAGAGAGAGAGAGTGTATATACCTGTCCCTTTTCCCCCTAAGGTAAGTCTTTCCGCTCCCGGGGTTGGAATGACCCCTTATCCTCTCCCTTAAAACCCACATCCTTTTGTCTTTCCCTCTCCTTCCCTCTTTCCTGATGAACCAACCGTGGGTTGCGAAAGCTTGAAATTTGTGTGTGTGTTTGTGTGTTTTTTTTATTGTCTCCTATCAACATACCAATGCTTTTGTTTGGTAAGTTACAGCTTCTTTGTTTTTAGTTATATAAACATATATTAACACACAGACTCCCATATGGAGAACACAGTAATAAGGATCCATGGCGTAGAGAAACAACTGAAAGCTAGTAAGTCTCCACATTCTGATGGAATTCCAATTCAATTTAGCAAAGACTACTCTGCAACACTGGTCCCTTACTTAGCTTGCATTTATTGCGAATCTCTCCCCCAGCACAAAGGCCCAAGGTATTAGAAAAAGAAGCATGTCACTCCTATATACAAGAAGTGTAAAAGAACAGACCTGCAAAATTACAGACCAATATCCTTCACTTTGGTGTGCTGCAGAATCCTTGAACATATTCTCAGTTCGAATATAATAAATATCTTCGAGAAGAATAAGCTTCTGTCCACAGATAAGCAAGGTTTTAGAAAGCACCACTCGATCGAAACTCAGCTTGACCTTTTCTCACATGATATCTCGTGAACTATGGATGAAGGGCAACAGGCAGATTCTATATTCCTAGATTTCTGTAAAGTATCTGACACGGTGCCACATTGCTGACAGTTAACAAACACATGAGCCTATGGAATAGGTTCCCAGATATGTGAGTGGCTTGAAAATATCTTAAGTAACAAAAAGTGTATCATCAGGAGTGCCCCAGGGAAATGTGATAAGACTGCTGTTATTTTCTATATACATAAATGATCTGGTGGATGGGGTAAGTAGCTGTTTGTTGATGATACTATGTATACGGGAAGGTGTCAAAGTTGAGTGACAATAGGATGATACACGATGACTAAGACAAAATTTCTAGTTGACGTGTGATGAGTGGCAGCTAGACCTACATGCAGAAAAATGTAAGTTAATGCACATGAGTAGGGCAAACAAAGCAGTAATGTTTGAATACAGGATCAGTAGTGTGCTGCTTGACAGAGTCACATCACTTAAATATCTAGGTGTAATGTTGCAAAGAAATATGAAATGGAATGAGCGTAAGGATTATAGTAAGGATGGTGAATGGTCAACTTCAGTTTATAGGGAGAATTTCCGGAAAGTGTGGTTCATCTGCAAAGGGGACCGCATGTAGGGTACTGTTGGAATTGTGTGAACAAAATATTTCGTGTGAGATGGCAGCAAAGTGCATCTTGTGAAATATAATACAGTAGAACCCCTCTAATCCGAACTCGGATGGTCCGTCACTCCGGTTAGTCCGACCATGCTGAGGCTCGCGAGCCTGTGCCAACTTGTCACTGACTGCACGCCTGTCGGGCCATTGTTGGGATGTCTATCACTGTGCATATTGTTATACTGTATGTTACTGTGCAGTTTTATCCTTTGTTGGGATTAAAAAACGTCGTCATTTGCTTTATTCCATGTTTTCTACAGTACTTATTACTGCAGATTCATTGTGTGTACAGTTGTCTGTTTTTCAACATGTCTGGATTCAAATTTAAACACATAACTCTTTCACTAAACGAAAAATTAGCAGTGCTACAATGACTGGACGAAGGAAAATCGCTCAAAAAAATTGCAAAGGAACTGAATGTAGGTGTTACGACAGTTAAGGACTGGAGGAAGCACCGGAAACACATTTAATCCTATACAGTTACGACTGATGGTGAAAACACACTGAAGAATCGCAAAACATTAAAAAAGTCTAAGCTTGAACTGCTTGATAATGCATTGTGGATGTGGTTTTGTCAAGAAAGAAGGAAAGGAACTCAAATATCCGGGCCAATTCTCAAAGAAAAAGTGATAGTTTTGCACAAAAAACTGGAAGCCGAAAGTAAATTTGCTGCCAGTGAAGGCTGGATTGATCGTTGGAAAATTCGTCATGGTGTCTGATTTGTTTCTATTTACGGTGAAAAACTATCTGCCGATGCCGCAACTGCTAAGGAGTTTTCTGTTAAGTTTAAAGAAATTGTAGAAGAAAATCAACTGTTACCCTGCCAAGTGTATAACATCGACGAGACAGGGCTGAACTTTAAAATGTTGCCAACAAAAACGCTCGCAGCTTCAAATGAATCCGTGGTAGGAACGAAACTTATTACTGATAGAATAACAGTCATTCCTTGTAGCAAAACAGATGATACCCACAAGCTCCTCTTGTTCGTCACTGGCAAATCTACAAAGCCAAGGGCATTCAAAAATATAAACTTATCTTCCTTGCCGGTTTATTACCGCAATAAAAAAATCTGCTTAGATGGACTGCAACATTTTTAAATACTGGTTTTTCGAGGAGTTTGTGCCATCGGTCAAAAAAGACTTGAAGCAAAAAAATCTGCATGTTCGTGCTCTACTGCTCTTGGATAACGCACCATCAGACCCATCTGAGGAAGATTGGGTGAAAGGGGACATAAAAGCTCTCTTTCTGCCTCCTAACGTGACCTCACTCATCCAACCAATTGATCAGGGCGTTATCGAATGGTTAAAAAGGCGATATCGCAGAAAGTATATCAGCTCAATCTTGGAAAAATCTGAAGGTCATAACTTATTTGAGGCAATGAAATCCCTGAACATCAAAGATGCTATTTACACAACCGCTGCAGCAAGGGACAAACTGAAACCTGACACACTGCGAAAATCGTGGCGTAAGCTTTGGGCACAAGTTATGACTGAAAATGAGCATACCGAAGATGGGCAAAACAACGACGCACTGGAAATCGCTAAAGATCTACAAACTCTGGAGCCGAACGTCCCTGCCACTGAAGTTGAAGAGTGGCTCAACGAATGTAAAGAGCTCAATGACGACCAGATTGTTGCCGCTGTTAGCCAGGAAACTGTCAATGAGGACTCGGACGGCGAAGACGAATCCCCCACCCGGACTTCACACAAGACGTAAAAAACGCTTTTTACATCGCCCTTCAATACATCGAGCAGAATCCAACTTCAACTCCAGTGGACATTTTGTGCCTAAAAAATGGAGGGACACTACAGCTAAATCTAGAATAACATCTGCTAAGCACAAATGTATCACTGACATTTTTTCCAAGTAATTTGTTTTTGTTTATACTGTAAAAACAATGCATACAGTATAATCATTTCTTAGTTTATACATACAGTAGTATATTTCTTTGTAAAAAATTTCTTTTTATTTGCAGTGCTATAAACATTTTTTAGTTTACAGTATATATCATTTATACGTTATTAAGTACAGTATAGTACTGTAATTTGTCTGTTGTTTTTCCTTTTAAAACCAATACATATTATAGTGTGTGTAGACGTTTTTTAGTTAATATATTGTTGAACACTGTGTAAAAAAACATCTTTTTATATTGCTGTAGATGTCTTTTAGTTCTTAAATCGTTTAATTTTTTGTGCTAAATGTCTTTTTATATTTTTCTGGATAATCCGACCTTTTTTTTGTTCTGAACATGGTCCCGGTCCCAAAGGTGACGGATTAGAGGGGTTCTACTGTAGACCTCTCTGGTGCTATTGTATGGTCCGAGCTTTGTGTGTGTAAAATAATGATCCTTGGTTGTTGTGTATGATGTATTTTACCTGTAAGTACAAATATATTTACTGGCGCTAAATGACTTTTACTCACTATTACTTACTTAACTGTGTCGACTCGAATAGGTTATGGGCCCAGCGTAGCATTTGGAATAAGTATATCCATAACATAGTAATGAGAAAGTATTGAAAAAGTTCCAGGTAGTGCACTTGCATGAAGTATGGGTTATTCTTACACGATGGATGCAACTCTTTTGTATTATTCTTTACGTTAAGAAAGATCAAAGTTACTGTTAAAATGAGTACAGCACAAATTCCACAGATTGAAAGACTAATGGGTTGCGAAAACAATGCAATGTGGAAATTTGCAGTAGAAGCGTTTTTACGTCTGGATGACCTATGGGATGTGGTGGATGGGACAATGAAATCCACAGATCAGAATTATTCAAGTATATCACTGGTTGACTCGGTGAATTATATTCACCTTGAAAAAGCTGCGACAGCGAAAGAAGTCTGGGACAAATTACGAAGTGCATTTCAGGATGGAGGTCTTACAAGAAAAGTAGGATTATTAAGTGAGTTAATTACCACTCAGCTGGACAAATTCAAACTTGTAGACAAATACGCCACCTCGAACCGACTGAGAAACATTGGGTTTGAGATTGTTGATGAATGGTTAGGGACACTACCGTTGGTAGGACTGCCCGAAAGGTATGCACCTACGATTAAGGGGATGGAAAGTTCAAGCATACCGATCACAGGCGACAGTGTTAAAGTGAAAATCCTACAGGATGTAAAGAATACTTCAAGCTGTCATGTGTTGGGGAAGGAAACTGCATCTGCTCTTTATTAAAAAAAAGGAAGAAATCAGTGAGGTGCTACAGATGTCAGAAGAAGGGGAATACTGCATCTCAGTGCAGAGAAAAAGTAAACCCAAGGTCAGACATGCAGCACAAGAGGTATTTTGCTGATAGCCCAGAGGCAGGGACCAATAATAAAGGTAAGGCGCTCTCATGTTTTTATTCTTTTGGAGATGTGGGTAACTGTCCACTGAAATGGATTTTAGATTCCGGTGCAACTGTGCATGTTGTTAAAGACAAATCTATTCTTTATGATGTTAAAGATAAGACTCATATAGGAATATCTACTGTTGATGGCAGCAAGCTCCAATGTCATTTGGCTGAGGAACTAGACCTACATGTAAGTGTAAATGGTGAACCCAATATGGTTGCAGCACATGACGTTCATTATGTAAAAAATGTTGTGAGTAACCTACTGTCTGTAGGAGAAATTGTCAAGAAGGAAATACAGTCACTTTTGACATGCATGGAGCAACAGTAATCAACGAAAATGGTGAAGTTATAACTACAGCAAGGAACAAAAGGGGTATTTTTTAAGTTGGATACCACTGCAGTAAACTAGAAATGTTAGTCATTCATTATACTCAGCGGAAGGTTTTTTTATAGCACCACAGACTTGAACACTTAAATAGAAAGAGTATATCCTTAATAAAGGTAATGGTAAAGGGAATGCAGAATTATAGTGTATCCAACGACCCTTGTGAGATATGCATAAAAGGAAAACAAACGAGGCTACCTTTTAAAACTAGTAAAAGCAAATCTGCAGAGGTCTTATAGTTAGTTAATCCATACAGATGTATGTGGCCCAAAGGAGTGCAAATCTATGGGAGTTGTTATTTTCTTACGTTTATTGATGATTATTCACAATATACTCATGTTTATTTTCTTAGTTCCAAAGACCAAGTGTGTGTGACTTTTGAGAAATATCATAATATGGTGAAAAGGTGTATGGGAAAGAAGATTAAGATCATCAGGTATGACAACGGGAGAGTATATAATAACCAGAAATTGAAGACACTTCTTGCAAAAATGGGAATCAGGCATCAAACTACAATAAAGTACAACCCATCTCAAAACGGGGTCTGAGAGGAATGGGACCATTCTCAAAAAAGCAAGGAGCATGATAACTGATGCTGGATTATCCAAAGATTTTTGGGCAGAGGCAGTATCAACGGTCATATATTTGAACACTAGATCATCTACAAAAGCATTAAGGAATAGAACCCCCTATGAGATATGGGTAGGAAGGAAACCTGATCTAAGCAATACAAGGGTTTTTGGTTGTGATGCAATGGTGCACATTCCAAAACAGATGAGAGGAAAATGGGACCCAATAAAAAGTACATTTTTGTAGGCTATTGTGAGAAATTCAAAGGGCTATCGATTACTGGATCCATTGAATAAAAGGATAGTCACAAGCAGAGATGTAGTATTCTTTGAAAATAAAAAGGACACTGAAGAGGTCAAGACTACTAAGTTAACTGCACCTAGTTCCAAGAGTGAAACCTTAGGTGAAGAAAGAGAAAGTGAAAACAGAAGGAGGATAGTCAAAGGCAAATGGAGACTAACTGTGATGGCAATGAGTTTGAGGATGAACAAAATGAAGAGAACAACATAAGGCATTCTTCTTGCGTTCAAAAACCAAAAGAATATCTGGACTTCGAGATGTACGCAGTTCTGTCTTTTAATGATGAGCCAGCAACAGCAGAAGAAGCAATGAGCGGCCTGAACTCTCAAGAACGGAAAGAAGCAATGAAGAGAGAATTGGAATCTTTATTTCAGAATGAAACCTCTGAATAGGTAAAAATGCAGCCGATAATAAACCATTACAGGCAAGATGGGTATTCACTTTGAAGAGCCCCGAAAACTCATCACCAAGATATAAAGGACGACTTGTAAAAAAAAAAAAAAAAAAAGATATTCGCAAAACAAGGGGTAGATTACAAGGAAACTTTTTCACCTGTAGTCAAGTATGCCTCACTGAGATAGCTTTGAGCCTTGGCAGCAAAATGAAATTTAAAAATTCATCATATGGATGTAAAAACAGCATATTTAAATGGGAAATTGGAGGAGGAGATATATGTCATTCCACCAAGAGAAGTCATGAGAACCAGATTGGAAAGGGAAAAGATGTGGCATTTGTGAAAAAGTGCACATTGCTGGAATCGATGTCTACATAAAAAATAAATATGAACATGAAGCAATCTATGGCAGATCCCAGTATATACTATAAAAGGGGAAGAGATAATAATAATGGCAATATGGGTGGACAACTTCTTTATCCTGACTGAAAACGAAAGCCAAATGGGAATTTGTAAGAAACAGCTGCAAACCAAGTTTAAGGTGCATGATTTGGGAGAAGTTAAACATTATTTAGGTATGCAGATCACTGAGGATGAAGAGAGACAAGAATTGAGCATAAAATCAATCATCATGTACATAAAAAATCTAAAGGAAATTTGGCATGAGTGACTGTAAACCCATAACTATGCCAATGGAAGTAGGAGTGAAGTTAAATACAAATGAGACACATGTGGCATGTGTCAAGAATGTTCCATATTTAGAAGCAGTAGGGAGCCTGTTATATTCGTCTCAAACGTCACAACCTGACATTGCTTTTGCCACCAACGCAGTGAACAGACATTGCAGAGACCCACAGGAAAAGCACTGGGAAGCTCTGAAAAGGACATTCCAATATCTAAGAGGAACATCAAACCACGAATTAAGATATCATAATAAAGAAGGCAATGCAAAACTAGAAGGCTACAGTGATGCGGACTGGTGGAGTGAATTAGGAGATAGGCACTCCACTACTGGCTGCTGCTTTAAATTAAGGGTCGGCCTCACTTCATGGTACTGTCAGAAGCAAAAAACAGTCGCATTGAGTACCATATAGGCCAAGTTTTTGGCACTATCTTACACCACACAGGAAGCACTATGGCTAAAAACATTAATATGTGAAATAGAACTCAATTTAATTGTGTAATTGTGGAACCTATAACAATCTTCTGTGACAATAAAGGTGCCATTAACCTACCTAAAATTGATGTCACAAGTGCTAGGACAAAACATATTGATCAAAGGCACCATTTTATTCGGGACCTCATAGAGCGACAATACATTGCCGTGGACTACCTGCGCACAGAAGACATGTTGGCTGTCCTGCTGACAAAACCCTTGGATGAAGAGAAATTTGAAAAGACTGTGGGGCTATTTGGTTTATCTTATGAAGGCAAAACACAAAATATATGTTCAAAGGCGTTGTTGGAATTAGAATTGTGTGAACAATATATTTCATGTGAGACGGCGGCAAAATGCATCATGTGAAATATAATAGACCTCTCTGGTGCTATTGTATGCTTTGATTTTTATGTGTGTAATATAACGTTCCTTGGTTGTTGTGTTCGATGTATTTTACCTGCAAGTGCAAATATAGTTACTGGCACTAAATGTCTTTTACTCACTATTACTTATTCAACTGTGTTGACTCTAATAGATACTAGTGCAAATCATTGTTGAGTACTGTTCGAGTGTTTGGGATCTGCACCAAGTGGTATTAAAGGAAGACTTCGAAGCAGTTCAGAAGTGGGGTGAAATCAAATGGGAATCACTGGAGGATAGGTAACATTCTTCTCAAGGAGTGCTATTGACAAAATTTAGAGAATTGGCAACTATAAGGGTGAGGTCATAACAAAAATCCATGGAATGTGCAAATAACTAAACTAATGAATAGTTAGTGAACAAAGATGTCTGACAGTTGCAGTAGGATTGGTGTGGCTGCTTCATGTGTCTACCTGAACCAACCATGTAATGCCATTCCATGTGTTTCTCTGTGGCAACATTTTAGTGTTGTCACAACTCTATAGATCACTATTGTTTTCATCACAGCCACTTGCAGTTCAATTGAAAGATGGTAAAAGCACTGCCAGCTGTCAGGAATCATTTTTTGCCAATTCTACTAGACAGTAAAAGAAGTGCTACTCAAGGGCAAATCTTTACTTTAACCCCAAGTTCCGCATGAGTACGCTGCAACCCAATTTGAATGATTATGTATATTTGCTGGGATCGCAACCCTGTTTGAATTAAGAAGAGTGTTGCCAAAATGCTGAAGAATTTGTTGCAGCAACATTCAGAAAAGAACTCCCAACATCTCAAGTGCATCTACTGGCAAGTCTCTATTTCCAGAAGGCAATCTACAAATGGTCGTTCGCCTTCTACTTATCACTCTCATAGGAACCACACAGATAAAACTGGCCTACAAGTCATCGACCAACTGGAAACTAATTACAAGTGGTGCCCCACAAGTTACCATCTTAGGCCTCTTACTTTTTCTTGTGTCCATTAATGCCCTTTAAACAGCAATATTACCAGAAGCCAAATTTGTTATGTCTGCAGATGACACAAACATCACCATAAATAGCAAAACAGCCCAGTTTTAAAACAGTGGTTAATGCAATTTTCGGGTCAATGGAAGTGTCCGATTCCACCCATCTGCTGACCCATGACGTAAGGGTGTTGTGGTGTGTGACGCCATTAAGGCGCGCAGTTTATGAGCTGGTTATGTTTGTAGATGTCGTCTTGTTATGTTTGATGGTGCCCTCTGTGTGTGTGTGTGTGTGTGTGTGTGTGTGTGTGTGAGGGGGTTTGACCTGCTTTGCAGTGCCAAAATTTGAGGTCAACTGCAGCTGCCGATACCGAAACACCAACTACTACAACAAAAACTACGGAAACTGGAATCAGACAAATCCCTTGACCACAGATGACGATACCAAAACACCAATACCTGCATATAAAACTCTACGAAAATTGTAATCAGTCATGTCCCGTGACCGTAACTATTGATATGAAAAAACCAACACCTACAACTATGAAAAATAGAACCAAAACAACAGCAACTCAAAAAATTCAAAAGTCAAACATCCCAACATAGATTAACACATTTGATACACAATAAATACACAAAACATTACAACTTGAGAAACATTGACCCAAAAAAACAATTACCTACCACCAACAAATTTTGGTCAAAGGGAAGTGTCCGATTCCTGTAGATTTTGTAATTATATTTTTTATTCATCATTTTGTGTGGTTTGAGGGTGTTTTTTTTTTTTTTTTGCCCGCTCCCTAAAACCCCCAATTTTTCATGGTTGTCCTTAGTTTGATTGTGTTTTTGGAGGGAGATGTTATTGTCTTATTCATACGTATTTTCACGTTTTTTGCTGTATGTATGTAGAGACATCATAGGCACTATATTGGAGAAGCTTAGAATAGCCACTTCCACCATATTGATGACGTCATGGGTCAAAGCAGACGGGTGGAATCAGACACTTCTGTAATCCTCAAAATTTCATGGGCAATAATAAATGATTTCTACGAATTTTGCAATCAAACTTTGAAAAGACAGACTATATGCAGTTAAAAACTTGCAGGAGACTATGTCTAAAATATGATAAGCATATAGAAGAGAGACAGAGTGCAACATTCTTTGGATTACAACTTGATGAAAAATTCAATTGAGAGGAGCATATCGCAGAATGGCTTAAAAAAGTATCTTAATAAATCTATGTGCAATGTGGAAACTGCCCGACACAGGTGATAAGTGTGAATATACAATCCAAAACATGTTGTCATAGCAATCATTAACATTATGTCACTGTCAGAGCCAATGACTTGTATTTAATATACTTCTTGACACATAATGCCATATGCCAGCACCCATAAAAGTTTGGCTACCAATAAAGTTTAGCTTAAAAGAAGTGTGGAAGATTTATCAATGACCAAATCCTTGGGACTAGTGTAGCGGGGGATACAACCCGTCGGCTTTGGACAATGACGTCACAAGTCGCCAAACGAGAAGCGATTCTTCTTAGTGTTGTAGCTCCCTTCAGTAGCTGATAAGTGTTTTTTGGCTTTTTTAAAAAAACTCACGAGATAGAATAAACAGATCCACTTTATTAAGCAATCAGTAAAAAGACGAAACTGAAACATAACAGCAAAAGCAAAAATGGTAAACTGCTCTCTGGCGACTTGTGACGTCATTGTCCAAAGCCGACGGGTTGTATCCCCTGCTACACTAGACCCAAATCCTTTTATTCCAATGATAAATTTCTTAGCAGAACCAATTAATATACAAATCAGAAATTTATCAAATATTATGTTACTGGTACAAAAAATCTGACTTATGCACATCTGAAATGACGTGATGTGATAAATTTAAATAAGTGTTGTAAACTAAGTGTATGTCTGATGATGACTGGCTACAATAGCCAAAGATTTATCATGTGTAATTCGGGTTGTGATAAGTTAATTACTAGGCCTACTTCTCAAATGAATGTATGTTCAACATTTTTTGACTTATCTTGCAGCTACGAAGGCCATTTCACTTAGGGTCAAATCGACACATTTGCTGGTAGTCACTTATTTAGTTATGCAGTATTTAGTCACACATTTTGCTGAACTATAATCTATCAACTCACCCTTAGGATTTGGATTAGTTTCAAACACGTGTAGCTGTTGTGGATTTGCTGTGAATGTGTAGACTTTGATTACACCTTCCAGTATAACGACAATTCTATCTCTCCTGAGACGTACTCCTCGGACAGGTGCATTGAATTCCATCGCAATGACAGGTGACTTCTTCAAATCATCCCATATCATCACTAAACAGAACAAAGCATTACATACACCGATGAATACATAACAATAAAACTATTACGTCTACATGTGTTCGAGGTAATTTGAAATACACATATCTTACTATTACTTATATGTAGCTATGTAGTAACCTCTGTTCGGAGGGTAGAGCGGCCGTGGTCCACCTCCGACAAGCGCCAAATAATTGCACCGGAACAGCATTTCAACATAACCAAGACCACCTTCAGAAAAATCTTGTCGTTCTTTTTCTTTTAGTGGATCACAGTTATACACTCGAAAACCATTCTCCATTCCGCATGCAAAGCATCCTGAAATGTCGAACGTCTGTAAGCAAAACTGCGCACGTTGTACACTGTACACATTGCGGTGTCACCACGCGCACGACAATTCTCACCTTGGTCCTGATTGAAACCCGCATACAGGAGCCCATTATTGTATGGATTGGTGGTTCCTAAATTCATGTCTCTTGTAATCGTGTGCGGTGCCAAGATAAAGAAAATTTAACCTAATTTTATCTACATGCCTTCCCAGTAGTGCTGTAACCACTACTCTACTGCAGCCATTTTTATTGACATTCGCGTCCAACCAATAAGATTTTTTATTTCCCCACCGTAGACGCGGCCAAAACAAAACATAGTCGCAAAGCGGTAAGTGTTTGGTTGTGAAAGAGGATACATGATCCACTCTGTTGTCTGAGGGGTTATATGAAATGTATGGCCAAGTGTTAACGCCTGTCCACGTTAGAGGCATTGCCAGTAGAACCTGTCGCTGTGTTTTCAGCACTACAACTGGAAATATGAAACAACAGATCCCACGAAAGAAAGGAAAAAGTTCTCATCTGTGGTTGCTCCGTCAATTTTCAGACCCTTACGTGGAGAAAGCCAAGATGTCAAACTACAGGTTAATGTAATTGATATCGGAATTTTTTAAATAGTCTGTTTGTGACTAAATAATCTTAATCGTGGTTGATAGGTGTCGCAGTGCATTCAAGTTGAGGGAGATAGATGACAGATTCCATATACTGAGTCCTGGCCAGTGTGTTATAGATTGTGGGGCTGCTCCTGGCAGTTGGACCCAAGTTGCTGTTGAACGGGTTAACGCATTGGGGACAGGTAAAACATTGCATCATTTTTTATATGTTTGTACATGGTCCATTTTAATAACAGCGAGACACATGAAGGAGTAAAACACAAAAATATACAAATGTAAAGAAAATTATTGGTTGCTATTAATAGTGACTTTGTTATCCACTGTTAACATTTAGTAGTTTGTAAAGTTTTTAATCTGATGTTAACAGTTAATGTCGTCTGTATTACATGGTAACTGAGTGTTAGAGTGCCTGTGCCATTCACATTACGAAAGTTCCACGTTTTTATTAGTATTATTCCTTTAATTCGAAAAAGTTCGTCAGGAGAGAAATAGCTGGCGTAGGTTTAAATATGTTCACGCTAAAAACGGAGTAAATATCGTCTTGATGAATTTATTTGCGTTTCTATTGTTGTTGTGGTCTGCAGTCCACATACTGGTTTGATGCAGCTCCCCATGCAACTCTATCCTGTGCAAGCTTCTTCATTTCCAAGTAACTACTGCACCCAACATCCTTCTGAATCTGCTTAGTGTATTCGTCTCTTGGTCTCCCAGTACAATTTTTACCCTCCACAGTGCCCTCCAATACTAAATTAGTGATCCCTTGATGCCTCAGAACAATTCCTACCAACCAATCCCTTCTTCTAGACAAGTTGTGCCACAAATTCCTCTTCTTCCCAATTCTATTCAGTACCTCCTCATTAGTTACGTGATCTACCCCTCTAATCTTCAGCATTCTCTTGTAGCACCACATCTCAAAGGCTTCTATTATCTTCTTGTCTGAACTATTTATCGTCCATGTTTCACATCCATACATGGCTTCACTCCATACAAATACTTTGAGAAAAGACTTTCTGACACTTCAATCTATACTTGATGTTAACAAATTTGTCTTCTTCAGAAACGCTTTTCTTGCCATTGCCAGTCTAAATTTTATGTCCTCCCTACTTCGACCATCATCAGTTATTTTGCCCCCCAAATAGCAAAAGGGTCATTCCATGTCAGTTCAACCAGGGGCTCCAGCTCTTAGTCTCAGATTTGACTGAAATTCAGTACACTAATTCTACCATGTGTGGAACACTCGTCTACAAAGTATTAGTTTCCCCTGCCAATTAGTTCCAGAATTATGACTTGTGAAAGAAGGTGGCATCACCCGGAAATTGCAACCCGCACCTGGCAGTCTATCTTCAGACTCAACTTCAGGTCTTCATAACTTTTGAACTATTCCGCACTGTCCAGTGAAATTTTTACAACCCAGTAACATCCATTTAGAGAACACATTCCATGAATCAAAACACCAACAACATATTTCTGAAGGGAAATAAAAAATTCCAAAATGTGATTAAAAAAATGTAATACGTTAAAAGGTACATATTGTAGGTGCCCTCTATGCCAAATATAATTCACTCAAAAAGGGTATAAATTTTTTTGTGGTAAGCGTAATGTGGCCTAAACACACACACAGAACTCATCATGCCCATATCAGTCACAAAAATGAGTTACATGCACACGAAAATACAAAAATTTGAAAAATTACCTGAAAAATATGGATTTTTGAAATGTGGTAGCACAAAAGGGACAAGTGGTATCCAAGCCAAATTTCACACACTGCATAAGTAGACCATAATGATATACATCTCAAAATTTCAGCATGTTATTGCAAGACATTTGTGTACAATGCATTAATGTTTACTGCACCTTAACTGCTAAAAACCAGTCAATTGTGCTTCGAACAGAAGTTCTCCCACACTTTAGCTACTGTACTCTGTACATTGAGTGGCAAGTTGTACTGTCTTCCTGACACTGTGGTAGGAACTGGAACTGTCATAAGAATATGTTCAAAAGTAATCCAACACCTGTCTGCCAAACGTGGTCAATGAAATGATCTTGCTGGTCCTGCTGTTGCCATGAAGTTCACAAATATATCACCTTCTGCTTCACAGCACTCTGCAACACATCCTAAGTACCATTTGTCATCATAAAAAGCAATAACATAGCAACCTGGTTGTATGTTGCTACTTTTGCTTCTGAATCCTGAGTCAGACACACTGTGAAGAGACATGTTGTGCATGCACCTGTAGTTATAACCAGACAATCTGCACATTGTCACAGTCCGCTGGAGAGAAGTGATGATGGCTCCTTATGCCTGCAACAGTTTAACGTGTTCTAGTCTGCTTTTTAGCAACTCTTTGACTGATTTCACTTCATCTTTCGAAACATAGAATGATTGTATGCCAGAGATATTTTTCTGTACCCAGATAAATATTTGAAGAGGTGTTAAAATGTGACCTTCTGTAGCGTGCTGCGGACTAGCTCATGATGCCGTGCACTTAATGGTAGCACCAATACAATCACATACATTTTTACCCTGACTTGTTGCGAAAAAATTCCATTCTGCGCGAATCTGAAAATCGTGGTAATGCTTCCATAAATTTTTGAGATTTTTACAGTTTTTGTACTGACTAGCTGCCCCATCACTGAAGTATTTCACAAAATGTATGTGAGGCAGCTTGTTTTTCACATATGCCATGACAGTGCGAATGTGGGCATGAACTGCAATGGCATCATGAAGTAAACAGTCACTAAAAATGTACAGGTTCATGACAGACACATCACCTGATTCACCTCTATAGTAAATCGCAAATGGCTGGAGAGTTGCTTGACTGTTGTCCCAATGATATCCTTGGATGGCATCTTGAACTGTAAATGCATAATTTTCAGAAAAGTCTAGTATTACCATAATTTCAACTTGTTTCAAATTATCCTTACAAAACTGGAGCTAAGCTGATTGTGCTGTTGCTGTGATGCTGTGTGTGGTCAGTTTGTCCGTTTTTTGACAACACATTTCAACAAAATCTTCCACTGTACTTTGCTTTGTTTCAAGACTTGTGCGATCCATGTGTGTCCGTTGTTTATAAGAAACAAGTTCATCGTCATCCATAGGGAGTTCACCATAAAGTTTGTTATTCATGTGTTCTGCAAGACTTGCCTTACCGGGACACTTTTAACACCTGTGTATCATGCACTGGTAGGAACTGATGTCACACACTAGCAGCTTCATTGCACGTTTGTAATCCAGACCAGAGGCCTTTATAGCAGCAAACATGAGCTTAGAATTTTGATGGGTCTCACATACACAAACATTGTGTGTGCCCCTTGCACTTACAGGCACAACCCATTTTGGCTGAAGATTGAAAAAAGATGATAAACCTACTTTGGTATTGGGATACTTTTCCTTGAATTCTACATATAGTTCTGATATGTTGCATAGCAAGTCTTTTTTTTATCTGTACACGTACATTTCCCATTTTCACCATTACATAGTCTCCTTTTTCCAGGCATTATTTGGCTGTAGTCATTATTTTCATAAAACTCTGACCCAGCAAGGTGGCGCAGTGTGTAGCACACTGGACTCGCGTTTGGGAGGACAATGGTTCAATCTCGTCTCCGGCCATCCTGATTTAGGTTTTCCGTGATTTCCCTAAATCGCTTCAGGCAAATGCTGGGATGGTTCCTTTGAAAGGGCATGGCCGATTTCCTTCCCCATCCTTCCCTCACCCGAGCTTGCGCTCCGTTTCTAATGACCTCGTTGTCGACGGGACGTTAAACACTAATCTCCTCCTCCATAAAACTCCGACACTAGCACCTTTATTTCTGAACTCTGTTGCTTATCCTGAGCCTGCTGAAGTTGTGGAAGCACTCCTTGGGTTGCTTTTATTTTCCTAGCTTGCTTTACCATATATGTAGAAACACTGAATTCCATTGCGGTGTAGTCAATAGACCAGCTGGAAGGTGCAAGGGTAAGAATAGCTACTTTTTTCTGGCATGTGGATATGAAACATTTTTCTTTTAAATCATGCACAATTTTGTCCAAATCAGGGTATTTCTGGCATGATTTCCGTTCCTTTGGAGCAGATAGTTCTTCCTCTTCCACCATTAGTGTGTCAGCTATTTGTGTTTTAATTCCATTTGAGCTCCTTGTAGTTTTCTTCTACCATACCTGGTCCTGTCTCTTTTCCCAACTTTGTGTGTCTTCATGGGAGACAAACGAAGAGCAGTCACTGAAGTATTTAATTGCTCATCCGCTGTGGTTGTAGGTGGCTGATACTCTTCGTCACTGTCATGTAAATTATCAGAATAGTCTTCATTTTTTAGCAGTGTAAGACACCTCGAACATAACTTTTTCCCTGGTTTCATGTTAAGTCGCATGCACTGATTCACTTTCAATACTGATTTTATATCAATTTCTCTGAGGCTACACTTCACACTTCACTGTCTTCTTATGAGTCTGAAATGGATCAAAACAACAACTTTGTAGGAAAGAATACTTATCCAGAAACACTTTCATATGATGATAACAAACACTAAAGTTTCCTGGAACTGTACTTCTTGTGCCCACAGGGTGTATCCCGTATCTGCATAGCAACAAATCTTGGTCCGATTCATCCAGATCATAAAGTACAAAGCGAATGCCACATTTTGTTCCATATGTTGTTTTAAGACATTCAGATGTTTGTGCTCTACCAATACTTCAACTTGTTTGAACAAAAGCACCACTAGTACACTCATCTGCCTCCATACTGACTTTCCACAATAGTACTGACCAGTCTGAACTAGAATCTTAAAAACATAAGTAACCTGTAATTGTTGCTTGTTTCCTTTGTTGTTCCTACCTAACAATGACTCACTCTGTCCCTGAAGACTACCACTGTTTAACTTTCTGTTGCCTAATGGTTCCTAACAATTGTTGCAGCTTTATCTCAAACAAGCTGTCTGCATCATCACTATTACTTGCTGAATCGTGTTAAAAGAAACGTAACCAAATACATCTCTGTCAACTTTTATTGTACATAAATGCCTTGCAATAACAAGTTGAAAGTTTGCCACATATTATATTAAGGTATACTTATGCAGTGTTTGAAATTTGTCTTGGATACCACGTGTCCCTTTTGTGCTACCACACTTTGAAAATCCATGTTTTTCAGGTAATTTTTCAAATTTTTGTATTTTCCTGTGCACGTAACTCATTTTTGTAACTGATATGGGCATGATGAGTTCTGTGTATGTTTAGGCCACATTAAGCTTACCACAAAAAATTTATACCCTTTTTGAGTGAATTATATTTGGCATAGAGGGCACCCACAATATGTACCTTTTAATGTATTACATTTTTAAAATCACATTTTGGATTTTTTTATTTTCCGTCAGAAATATGTTTTTGGTGTTTTGATTCATAGAGTGTGTTCTCTAAGTGGATGTTACTGGGTTGTAAAAATTTCACTGGACTGTGCGGAATAGTTCCAAAGTTATTAAGACCTGAAGTTGGGTCTGAAGATAGATTGCCAGATGCGGGTTGCAATTTCCTGGTCACGCCACTTTCTTTCACAAGCCATAATTCTGGAACTAATTGGCAGTAGAACTTAAAATTTTGTACATGAGTGTCCCACACTTGGTAGCATTGGTGTGCTAAATTTCAGCCAAATCTGAGAGTATCAGCTGGAACATTTTCTCAAATTGGTTGAATTGACATGGAATGACCCAAAATTTATCTACTACTTTAAGTGTCTCATTTCCTAATCTAATTCCCTCAACATCACCTGATTTAATTAGACTACATTCCCATATCCTCATTTTGCGTTTGTTGATGTTCATCTTCGAAGACATTGTCCATTCTGTCCAACAGTTCTGCCACGTCCTTTACTGCCTCTGACAAAATTACAATGACATTGGCAAATTAAATTTTTTATTTCTTCCCCATGGATTTTAATTCCTATTCCAAATTTTTCTTTTGTTTCCTTTACTGCTTGCTCAATGTATATATTGAATAACATCGGGAATAGGCTACAACCCGTCTCACTCCCTTCCCAACCACTGCTTCCCATTCATGCCCCTCAACTCTTATAACTGCCATCTGGTTTCTGTAGAAATTGTAAATAGCCTTTTGCTCCCTGTATTTTACCCCTGCCACCTTTAGAATTTGAAAGAGAGTACTCCAGTCAACATTGTCAAAAGCTTTCTCTATGTCTACAAATGCTGGAAATGTAGGTTTGCCTTTCCTTAATCTATCTTCTAAGATAAGTCATAGGGTCAGTATACCCTCACATGTTCCAGTATTTCTACAGAATCCAAACTGATCTTTCCCCAAGGTCAGCTCGTACCAGTTTTTCCATTCGCCTGTAAAGAATTCATGTCAGTATTTTGCAGCCGTGTCTTATTAAACTGATAGTTTGATAATTTTCACACCTTTCAACAAGTGCTTTCTTTGGGATTGGAATTATTATGTTCTTCTTGAAGTCTGAGGGTATTTCGCCTGTCTCATACATCTTGCTCGCCAGGTGGAAGATTTTTGTCAGGGCTGGCTTCTCCAAGGCTATCAGTAGTTCTAATGGAATGTTGTCTATTCCCGATGCCTTGTTTTGACTTAGATCTTTCAGTGCCCTGTCAAATTCTTCACGCAGTATCATATCTCCTATTTCATCTTCACCTACGTCCTCTTCAAATCGTGTAAAAATGTGAGAGTTCATAATGTTTGTGTACATGAATTACCCACATCTGATTTTGGTAAGTTTATACTAGAGGATTCAGTGTTAGAAGTCTTGCCTGGTATCACTAATTTTTTTCACTCATATCAGTGTGTGTAAACACAACTGGAAAAGGTCACTAATATGTACAAACACATAGGTACCTATCTGCATGATTGTTGTTAATGTTATGACCGTGAATGACAACTGTGCATGTTGCCTCAGATTACTTAGTATTTTGGGAATTAGTGTGTTGGGATTGTGAACTGCTGTTTCACTGGGCCCAATGCAGTGGGTCAGGAGGAGGGATTTCTACGGAGGCTATTTAGATTAAGTGTAAAAAAAAAAAGACAAGAAGTTCACAGAACAAGACATGCTTCAGGCAGAGACTGAGGCCACAAAAATTGACTTAGACCAACTGGGGGGGGGGGGGGGGGGGGAGGAAGTGGGACATGTGAAGGGGTAATAGGAAAGGATCAAAAAGGGAATTGTTCAGAATAGATTGTTATTTTATCTTTGTGCTAAAGGCAGATGTAACCGATTACCTGTTGAGGGAGAGAAACCTCATTCAACTGTAGAAGACAGGAGATGCTGCAGTTCATTAACAAGACGTTAAGTGACAGATTGAGGACAAGATAAATGGAAAAAGATAGGTGCTGCTACCATTTAACAGTCATGGGAAGTTTGTAAACAAACAGCTACAGGGAAAAGTAATATCAGGGTACCAGGTCATAAGTATTGTAAAACATAGTGCTGCCCTTGGTCAGGTAATGGGGGATAGTGAGACACAGAAAAGGAATTTGAGCGAAGAAGATCTGATATTGATAGTTAGGAGAGGAGGTAGCAACATGGCCAAGAATAAGTAATAATAGTCATTAGTGAATGACTTCTCCCAACATAATGGGCAGTGCTAGATTCCAGGTGGCACTTAATTGAAAAACCTGCATCCCTATTGATTAAATTGTCCACCATAAGGATATGTATGGCCTCCTTAGGAACACAGTCCCATAAAGACATTGCTGAGGCTAAAACTTCAGTCTTGTTGTGAAATGTGATTCCCTGTGTCCAGGCACTGCTTCGCTACCACTGATTTATCAGGTTGCCCCAGCCGTGTGTGATGATGGTATTCAATACAACATTCTTGCATAGTTTGGCATGGGATCATATATACTCCATGTTTGCTAAGGCCAAGATTGTCTTTGACTGAACACAACAAATTCTTCACTTTTTTTTTTGTGCCAACAAAACACTTGATGTCATTTCTCTTCAGAATTCTTTCTATTCTTGAAGACATGCTGCCAAAATACAGCAAGAAATCATTGCAATGGGTGCCTCTGAACCTTCGTTTACATTGCTGCTCTGAACTTGCTTAGAGCAGAATGTGTGGCGTATCTGTTTATCAGAATAGCCATTGTGTTCGAATACCATTTTTAGGTGATGTAGTTCACCAGGCAGACTGTCGGTGTGGGAGACCTCATGTGCTATATGTACCAAAGAGTGTAAGACACTAGTGTGTTTTACAGGATGATGACAGCATGTGGCCCGCAGATATAACCCTATGCGAGTTGGTTTGCAGTATATGCTATGTCCAACTGTATCATCAGATTTGCTTCTAACCGTGACTGCCAGGAATTTTAAGATACCATCTTTCTCCATTTCCACGGTAAACTGCATATTTGGATGGAACGAGTTCATGTGTTGGAGAAACATTGGTAATGTCTGTATTCCATTTATCATATACATACCTCCAGTAGCAAGAAGGTTGGAGACGTGCCAACTAAAGTGCCTTTTCCTCGAAGTCTTCCAATAATAGTTGACCACCAAGGGAGACAGACAACTTCCCACGGTGACACTGTCCACTTAATCAAAATGTTGGTTTTTTTAATAGTAAATAAGTGTAGGTAAACACAAGTCTAAACAGTGGCAGAATACCTTTCTCAAATGTGCTGCCGATAACTTCTAATGTGTTCTGCCCAGAGGTATTTTCGTAAATGAAGATACAACATCAAAGCTTAAGAGTCTTCAGGCATCCTATAAAGTCTTCTGAATTCCAGAGATGATGATCACATTTGGCTGTGAGTGACCCCAACAGTGAAGTAAGATATTTAGCTGGGAAATATGTAGGAGCTCCAGTGTTGCTCATGGACATGCTGTAACAAGCAAACTATCCAACATTTGCTGAATTTAAAAATCAAATTGACACTTCACCCAATGCTAGAATTAAACAAAAGGCAAGTGCAGCCCCAGTGAGAGACAGAAGGTACGTTATACATGACAAGAACAGCATACTATCACTGCATCCAAATATATCTTCAAATGTCTCAGCTAAGTCCTGGGACTGGGCAGATAACTTCACCAGAGCACCAGCAGACTGGTGTAAACAACAAGCTAAGGCTCACCAAATATCCAAGTGTAGCATTTCGAGCAGTCAGAAAATATGCCAGAGCAGAAGTGAGTGGCAACGGAGTGAGCCACAGGCTGGCCAGAATGTTACGCATTGCAACGCAGAACACGGATGACTGGCATTGCGAAGCAGAGCCAGCTGGGCATGGTATAGCACAGCCGACTCTGCAATACACTAGCGGGAGAACAGAAGTCTTCCTCACTTGCCAACACGAAAGTGTTTAGAGTATGTGCCTTAAGCCTCAACCATTTTTGTACTAAATGATTCTCATCTCAGTATCACAGCCTACACTACAAGCTTGTGATACTTGGAGCAACATCCCAGAATGCAGTATTGGGTCCGCTGTTTGATCACGAGACAGGGCAGCCTGCCCTGAGTCACGAGGGAGACACCTGCCTACTGGAGGAAGTTCACGGGCATTGTCAGCTGTGCTGCCACACTTCATCACAGTTGCAGCCAGAGATGTTGCTGACAGTGGCATTCAACTGATGCCATGCTCTTTGTGCTGTCAGCAGTGCTGGACATGTGTGGTTTCACATGAGAGGCAACTGGATGCCTCCACCAAACTGTTTCTGATGTACTATGGCTGAGGGCCAGAATAAAGAAATTAATTGAACAAATCTACTGTCATCCTGACATCTCATTTCTCTCCACAGATGATAACCCAAGTATCATTTAACACTGTTGTCGGAACACTGACATCGCCTTCGTAGAACAGTGTCTGAGCCTACAGCCTATGGTACAGTAAGTCAAAGAAAAAAATGTTATATTTTGGTCATGGAGGAACAGTTTGACAGTAGTGTGTTTTGTAAAGTAGATTTTATTGGAAGTAGAGGCCCAGTGGATTTGTTTAGTTTTAGAGGTAATGGAAGTCATGATTGGTTAGTGCCTGTTTGGTGTGTTCAGTGTAACCTTGTAACCTTGAGGGTCACACAGCGCCATGTACGAAATCAGTTCCAGTAAAATGTAATTATTGGGGGCTTTTGGCTAGGCAGTGCCAGGAGTTGAGATGGCTCATGGTTTGACGTAAAAATTAAGTTAATGTATTTTGTTTTCTTGTCTTGTAAATGTTAGTTCTCAAAATGGGTGTTGTCAAGGACAAAGCTTCAGCAGAACCAGAGATGCAAGGTGTGTCAGAACCGGAAGCAGTACACCAACTGTTAGGAAAGGTGGCACAATGTAAAACTGCTTGGGTTGGTAAAATCGTGATTGTCACAACGGGGTATAGATTTGTCAGTCAAAAGTTTAATTGCTCCTTTTTCTGTTAAAGCAACCGAGGATGTGCAGTCCTTTGTGGAAGACTTGGAAATCTGGCTCAGATGGAAGGTGGGACGGATAAGCAATTATTGAGTGTTGCAAAATTGAGACTAACAGGGGAAGGGAAAACTTATGAGGGGCTTACAGAAGCTCGTAAGGGAACCATAACTTTCGAGGAATGTAAAGATGGGTTAATTCAGAGATATAACGAAATGAAATAGTGACTGATGTTATAGGGAATGATCACGGGTAATAACAAAGAAAAGTACAGAAACTGTGGAACAATTTGCAGGTAGGATGAGGATAATTAATGGGTGTACCTATGAATTAGGACAGGATGCCATAGTTTATGAATTCCAGTGGATTGTCTACCCCAAGCACAAAAGCAGCAGAAGGAAGCTGAACACCAAAGGGGGTGGTATTAAGAATAATAAAAGCTTATAAGTTGGGAATAGAGAATTAGAAGTGATTGTGCAAGAAGCCTAGTAATGAAATAAGTTTCATGGTGTTTGAATTAAGGAGAAGGGCAAGAGGGCCTGTGGAAATGTGTGATATTAAGTGATAGGGTTAAGGGAACCAGTCATTGGAATAATTCTTAAGAGGCAAAATAGGGCCAGAAGGGCTGGTTGCCATTGCCAGGAACTCTAGTGTAAAGGTTAAACTAGTATGGTGAGGGACTGGGTTTTGATGAAAAGGAGGGCAGTGTTGCATAGCGACCATATTCAGCCAAAAAATATGCCAGAGTCGAAATGATTTGCAACAGAGACAGCCACAGGCAGACGAGAATGTTATGCATTTCAAAGCTAAACATGGATGAATGGCATTGTGGAGAGGAGCCAGCTGGGTACAGTATAGCAACAGCCGACACTGCAGTATGCTAGTGGAAGGACAGAAGCATTCCCTCATTTGCCACCATGGAAGTGTTTACATGTCTGAAGCACTATGCAATGATAATCTGGAGCTTATAGGTGCTCAGCCTTTTGATGTACTAAATGTCAACCTACACCACGAGCCTGTGACAACCCCGGTGACATCCCAGAATGCCGTCTGGGGTTCTCTGTTTGACCCCAAGACAGGGCAGCCTGCCCTGAATCACGAGATAGCCACCAACTCACTGGACGAATTTCATGGCCACCGCTAACTGTGCTGCCATAATGTCATCGTGGTTGCAGCTGGCGACGTTGCTGACAGCGCCATTTGAATGATACCAATCTTGGCCCCACTTTTTGCACTTGTAACAATGCCGGACGTCTATTTTTTTGGATGAGGGGCAACTGGATGCTTCCACAAAGCTGTTCATGATGTACTATGGCCAAGGGCCGGAATAAAGAAATTAATTGAACAAATGTGCTGTCATTGTGATGTTTCATCTCACTCGCCATTCGTGAAGGTCCAAGAGTCATTTAACACAAGTATAATTGTCCTGAGGCTCAATCACAAGATGGAAATGCACCAAGTCAATTCAGAGTGTTTAATCTCACGGATAGGATTTTGATGATGCAGCGGTTTCGATGCTTGAGAAAGGGTTGAACTATGCACCAACACCTGGGACAACTCCAAGCCAAGATGTAATAGCTGGCAAAGAACAGGAAATTTTGAAACTTCCCAGTGATGTTACAGAAGAGATTAAGAGGGACACCTGCCAAATTTTAACCCAAACCCCACCAAAAAAGTTTAATATCAGTTCAACAGAAAGGAAGGATGTGCAAGACCTGAGGGCGGAAAAAGACCTCATCATTTTGTCTGCCAACAAGAGAGATGCCACCATCCTTCTCTCACGAGCTGAATACAACAGTGAGATAGAGGCATTGCTGGATGATCGTGCTTATTGCTAGTGAAGAGAGGATCCGACAGCCAAGTTCCAGAGGAAAACATTAGACCTTCTCAAGATGATTTCTGTTTCAACTAAATAAGGACCCGCACCAACAATGGTGCTCGGAGCCATTTGAACTTGCACCAACAGGCTGCAGTTCCCCCAAGACTGAACAGCCTACTGAAGATACATAGCCAGTAGTGAGCAACATTGGAGCTCCTATCTATTTCCTTCTAGAGATCCTACTTCACTGTTGGGACCGCTCGTAGGCAAATGTGACCATCATGTCAGGAATTCAGAGTATCTCGTAGGATGCTTGAAGACACTTAAGCTACAACTGTTAGCTAATTTGTTAGCTTTGACCTTGTATCTTTATTTATTAAAGTACCTCTGCAGGTTTCATTAGAGATTATGAGCAGCAAGTTTGAGAAATATGTTGTGGCATTGGTTAAACATGTGTGTACCTCAACTTATTTCTTATTCAATAACCAATGTTTTGATCAAGTGGACGGTGTTGTCGTGGGCAGTTATCTGTCTGCCATAGTGGCCAACTATTTTATGAAAGACTTTGGGGAAAAAAGCACTGCAGTTGGCAAGTCTCCAACCTTCCTTCTGGCGGTATGTAGATGATATATTTGTGGTATGGCCTCATGGAATAGAAACATTACATATGTTTCTCCAACATCTGAACTTGCTCCATCTGAATATCAGTTCACCATGGAAGTGGAGAAAGGTGGAATGTTAACATTCCTGGATGTCGTGGATAAAAGAAAAGCCGATGGTACACTCAAAAATAGTGTATACCGCAAACCAACTCTCTCGCAGTAGTGTTTTATGTTTTTTGGTACATAGAGCACATGTTGTCTTAGAGACCAACAGTCTGCCTGATGAGCTACAACTCCTAAGAATAGTATTCCAACAGAACAGCTGTTGTGATAGACAGATAACCATGCATTCTGTTCTAAGCAAGTTCAGAGCAGGGATGTAAATGAAGATATGGTAGCTGCCATTGCAATGCCATTCGTGCCATATTTTGGCAGCATGTCTTCAAGAATACAAAGAACCATCAAGTGTGTTTTCTGAGGACTCCATTGTGTTTGGTCAAAGACGATCTAGGAAATGTGTGTATAAGATCCCATGCTAGTGTGTGAGACACCATTGTCATACACGCCTGAGAAACCTGTTAAATCAGCTGTAGCAGAGCATTGCCTGGACATTGGGTATCACATGTTTTACAACAAGACTGAAGTCTTAACCTTAGGTGGTGTCTTTCTGGGACTGTTCTTAAGGGGGCCTTACATATCTGTCCAACAGGCAATCTTATCAACAGGGATGCAGGTGTTCAATTAAGCACTGCCTGGACTCCAGCACTGGCTGCCATTAAATTAAAACAGAAGAAACAAGAACTTCTGATTCATGAACTGATGCAGTGCACTGCCCACAGTGCAAGTGTGGAAGGCCTTTCTGCCGCTCGCTGCAGGAGGCACTGTGAGTGATGCTTTCCTCTAACTGTGACTATCTTCCCATGCATTATATTGCAGCTCCTGACCTGATAAATGTCACCGCCATGGGTCAGTACTCATCAGTCGCATCTTGTAGCAGTGATCACCTGAACGTGTAGGTTAGTTGTATCAATGAAATTTTGTTGGATTTGCACAATATGATCCATAGACAAAACTGAGAAGTATATTATCATGTAATGCATAGTATGCTCTTCATTTATTAACAATTTTCACACATCCAGTAAGTCACGTACTGGTCACAGCAGCTGTTGCTTTATAACACCTTTACAGTGACTAATGCTTTGGCCTAACATTGGCCCTTACAGAATTTTGACAATAGCTTTTACTATTAGTACTATTATAATTATAGCGGAGTCAGCCTTATTTGATCCCCGACAGTTGCAATGGGCTGGGCACTGCAGCTTCAAGGGCCTACCTCAGACAGAAATGTAACATGATTTTATAAATGTCTCTACAGCAGTGCCTCAATGCTGTCACATAAACAAATATACTTTTGTAACATTCAGTGTACAATTCAGCACCTTTATTTGTAAAAATTATTGAGAGTGTAGTTATTGCTGTTGTAGGTAATTAGATGGCTGCTGTTTTCACCTGAAGCTGAACTTTTTGAAATGCTCATAGCAGTGTATACCATTTGTATCATGACAAAAGTGCTTGAAATGTTTAAGAAGTAATTAGTAATTTCACCGTCAACACCTGTGTTAATATTCATATCTCCATTTACAGTATTAGAATAGTTTTTTTTTTTGGGGGGGGGGGGGGGGGCAGAGTCTTTCTCCAGGACTTAGTTAATTTGTTGAAGGAAGTATCTACATGACCACTAGGTGAGCAGTAAACACAGAGAGTGATAAGTTTCTTATAAGCACTTCATTTCAAAATGTTTATCTATACCAGCTGTGGTCAGATCTTCTCTAAATTTAAAGTGTGTACAACTCCTGATATAGATACATGATCCCTCAACCTTTAATGTAGATCTACAGTAGCAACTTGCACATTCATCTGATCTGATTACAATATATGCTGCACTTCATCATCTCTACAACAGTGCTGTGAAATGCACACTACCATGCTGCTCAAACACTGTAATTCATGTCATGCTGATGTACTTTGTTGAACTGCACTTTTGTTGAATAACAGATAATTCTGAGCAAAATTACATGGTGACTGCACACTACAGTGTGCTACCTGCTATTTCCCTTTTACGTGTTGCAGAAGTCTCTAAGCTGGTCGAGATGCTTTTAAAAGAAGGGCACCTGTCGTCATGGTTTATCCTAAAAAAGGTGTAGTATTCTTACCCATGACAAGACATACTTGTCCATGTCTGTCCCCACACCCACTCACCATCCTCTCGTTAATCAACTTCACCAGCCTCCCTCCCCCAAATCTGTTGAGGTGCAGACTATGCCTAGTGTAGCCCTGTCTCCTGATAGTCCCTTCTGGCACCACTGCAATGTGTTCCCGGCAAACAGTCATCACCACCATCTCCAGCTTTGCATTGACATGTTTTACATGTTGCTGGAACAGCCCCACCATGTTCACATTGGTGCAACCAGAATTCTTTAGTTTCAAATCTTTCAGAAAATTAGTAGTAAAATCTCCACAGACTATCATTTTTTTTTTGTTTTGCCTGCTAGGTGGCATAATAAACAGTCAAATTGTTCTTAGATGATTAAAAATTTTCCCAGTGGGGATCTCTATATTGATAATTATAGATAAATTTCCGATTCCAGCAATTCATAATTGCAGGCTTCCAATTGTAGGCCGAAGCAGATACTTCTGATATCAGTAAATTTGAAATTGACTTTCTCTCTTATGTAATGATAGCTCCTCTTTTTTCCATGTTTTTGCTAAAGAAATGGTGATAATCCTTGAGAGATTTCAGATTTGCAGAATGATATTTTTCACTCTGCAGCAGAGTGTGCACAAATGTGAAACTTCCTGGCAGATTAAAACTGTGTGCCGGACTGAGACTCAAACTCAGGACCTTTGCCTTTCGTGGGCAAGTGCCCTACCATCTGAGCTACCCAAGCATGACTCACGCCCAGTCCACACAGCTTCACTTCTGCCAGTACCTCATCTCCTACCTTCCGAACTTCACAGAAGCTCTCCTGCGAACCTTGCAGAACGAGCACTCCTGGAAGAAAGGAAATAGCAAAGTTTGGAAGGTAGGAGACGAGGTACTGGCGGAAGTGAAGCTGTGAGGACGGGGCACGAGTCGTGCTTGGGTAGCTCAGATGGTAGAGCACTTACCCACGAAAGGCAAAGGTCCTGATTTTGAGTCTCGGTCCGGCACACAGTTTTAATCTCACAGGAAGTTTCACATCAGTGCACACTCTGCTGCAGAGTGAAAAATCTCATTCTGGAAACATCCCCCAGGCTGTCGAAAAGCCATGTCTCCTCTATTTCCTTTCTTACAGGAGTGCTAGTTCTCCAAGATTCGCAGGAGAGCTACTGTGAAGTTTGAAAGGTAGGAGATGAGGTACTGGCGGAATTGAAGCCGTGAGGACAGGGCCTGCATTGTGCTTGCGTAGCTCAGATGGTAGAGCACTTGCCTGCGAAAGGCAAAGGTCCCAAGTTCGAGTCTTGGTCTGGCACACAGTTTTAATCTGCCAGGAAGTTTCAAATTATTTTTGCATTCAAATTCATAAAGTTTTTGATTTTCTGGTGTACAGGAATGAGGATTACTATACACACCTTGTGTTTGATGCTCATCAGTGTGTGTTTTGATCAGCAGCTTGGCAACAGGATTAAATGAATGTTTTAAAAGTCAGTGTAGTTCACCAAACAGGAGAAGAGTATCATCACTATAGTCATAGAAAATCATTACAGATGTGAAACAAATACTAACAAAGAGATAGAGGGGCTGGCCAGTACTTACCTCAGCTCAGTACAGCCGATAGATACACATAAAACAGAACTGAAAATTTACGTTCCTAGCTTTCGGAACTTTGTTCCTTCATCAGGGAGGAGAGAGGGGAAAAAAGGGAAGAAGGGAAAGTGGATTCAGTTACTCACAACCCAGGTTATGAAGCAACAGGGAAAGGTAAACAGGGAGGGTAGCAAGGATGGAGGCATGGTTGTCAGAGGGAAGCCAAAGATATTCTACTGTAAGTACTGTGCCGGCTTCAAACCAAAGAGGATGCATACAGAAGTAAAGTATAAAGATAAACACAACTATGTAGGATGAAAAGATGCGTGAATGGCTAAAGAGGAAAGGGAAAGAGGAGAAGACTGAAGAGTGAATGGGAGTGAGGTTGTTTAACGTAGGTTCAGTCCAGGGGGATGGCGGGATGAAAGGATGTGTTGGAGTGCAAGTTCCCATCTCCGCAGTTCAGAGGGACTGGTGTTGGGTGGGAGAAGCCAAATGGCACATACGGTGTAGCAGGTTCCTAGGTCCCTAGAATTATGCTGGAGGGCATGCTCCGCTACTGGGTATTGGGCATCTCCTAGGCGGACAGTTCGTCTGTGTCTGTTCATTCGCTCAGCCAGTTTGGTTGTTGTCATGCCGATGTAAAAGGCTGTGCAGTGCAGGCACGTCAGTTGATAAATGACATGTGTAGTTTCACACGTAGCCTTGCCTTGAATTGTGTATGTTTTACCAGTAGCGGGGCTGGAGTAGGTGGTTGTGGGCGGATGCATGGGGCAGGTTTTGCAGCGGGGTCGGTTACAGGGGTAGGAACCGCTGGGTAGAGAAGGTAGTCTGGGAATATTGTAGGGTTTAACAAGGATGTTACGGAGGTTAGGGGGGCGACGAAAGGCAACTCTGGGTGGTGTGGGGAGAATTTTGTCAAGGGATGATCTCATTTCAGGGGTTGACTTGAGAAAGTCATATCCCTGGCAGAGTAATTTGTTGATGTTTTCGAGGCCAGGATAATATTGGGTGACAAGGGGGATGCTTCTGTGTGGTCTGGGGGTAGGAACATTGTTGTTGGACGGGGAGGAATGTATTGCTCGGGAAATCTGTTTGTGGACAAGGTCTGCAGGATAGTTGCAGGAGAGGAAAGCACTGGTCAGGTTATTGGTGTAGTTGTTGAGGGATTCGTCACTGGAGCAGATACGTTTGCCACGAATACCTAGGCTGTAGGGAAGGGAGCGTTTGATGTGGAAAGGATGGCAGCTATCAAAGTGAAGGTACTGTTATCAGTAAACTCTTCCGGGCTAAGTTGCCGTGGTCGATCTGTAGAACTTCTTCTCCCTGACGTTTCGTTCTCAACTGCGGAGAACATCTTCCGAGGTGAGTCGACGACTGGCTGCTAGGAGCTGGGGCCGCCGCTTATATAGAGATCGTAGGGGGCGCCACCACACGTCACATGGCGTCGATGTGCAGCTATCTCTGGCTATCGTCTGTTCTCTCGATTGCAGGCAATCGATTGTCACGTGATTGATGCAACGTCGACCGCCATATCTTATCCAATTTTAATCCCTCTTCTTTACGATTAAAATTGTATTGATGTTTGTGGATTTCAATTGCCTCTCTATACATACGTGTATAATAGTGCGACGTCCTCGCTAGCACGCTTGTTTCACCAAATTTTATGTCGTGATCTCCATCCTTAAAAACATGTTCCGCTACTGCCGATTTGTCGATATGTCCCAAGCGACAGTTTCTTTTGTGCTCCGTCAACCGTGTATTGATGCTTCTTTTGGTAGTTCCTATGTAAACCCTGCCGCAACTACACGGAATTTTATATACCCCTGGGGTGGCTAGGGGGTGACGAGCATCTTTTGTTGATCTTAGGCATTCACTAATTTTCTTAGTAGGCCTAAAAATGGTCTCTACCTGAAACTTGGCTAGTACTTTTCCAATGCGATCCGTGATATTATGGATGAACGGAAGAAATACTTTTCCAGCTGATGGTTGTTGCTGTCTCCCATTTTTAGGCATTTTTCTATTTGAGTGAAGTGCTCGATTAATCTCGTTTTTTGTATAACCATTTTTCGCAAAGGCCATTCGTAAATGATTTAGTTCTTCTTGTAAGTAGCCTGGTTCACAAATATTATTGGCCCTATTCACTAGTGTTTTTATGACCCCCCTCTTTTGCCTAGGGTGGTGGTTTGAGTTCTTATGGAGGTAGCGATCGGTATGTGTACCTTTCCTGTAGACCTTATGGCCTAAGGTCGACTCACCTCGGAAGATGTTCTCCGCAGTTGAGAACGAAACGTCAGGGAGAAGAAGTTCTACAGATCGACCACGGCAACTTAGCCCGGAAGAGTTTACTGATAACAGCTGCCAAACTTGGAACTTGCAGCAGCATCTTGCAGAAACTTGCCAGCACATCATTGTGGTCCTCAGGTGCCCCTTTCGGTCTTCAGCTATACGTCTAGTCCATCCCATAGCAGAATGTCGTACACCAGTTTGTATCAACAGTATTCACATTAGTTGCATTGATGTCCAGCTAAATCAAACTATACGCTTTGTAACAGACACATTAAAGGAGACCGAACTTCTTGGCTACCAGCACTATGCAATGTAGCTCCTCTCCATCTGTGACAACAGAAATTGCTCATTAGTGTGTAGTGACCTGCATAGATCTAAACCCAAGATCTGGCTTTGCATTTGTAAGGCATTCCGCAGTAGTTGGCAGATACAGTGAGAAGTTTGACACTACTCATGGATGCAGGTGCACCCTCTCCTCCGCGCACTGTATCGGGCTCCCGACTGCTTTCAGAGATGGGCCCTCCCAGCTGTAACTTGGTTACATGTTTACCTCTGCATATGTGTTATCGGACCATTATTGTGAGCCACTCCCTGGCTTGTGTACACATTATAATAAGTTATCTAGACTTAATAAAGTTTTTTGTGTCAGTCATTGTGTGGTATTCTCTTGTGGTAGTAGAACACATTAGTGATGAGTAGCTTCCTATCTCCTCGTTTTTTTGGTGTGCAGTTACTTTTTTTGCGCCAGCATTCCTCTCCAAAAACACATCTCTGAATCCATTCCCTCCTCACTTCCCGCCATTTGATGAGGCAGCAGACATTGGGAGGCATATGAACACTGTGTATGGCAGCATTTTCGTGCCTTGCACATTATGGCTGCTGAGGTATGTTGTGCACTGTTTTTCTCAAGAATTTCTCCACCTTGTATCACAAGTTGTGACTGTTGGCCCCATTACAGGAACCTTCCTCGTTGTAATTTGACTCCTTATGTTCATTGTCATCTTCCTAGTATCATCACCGCATGCACATCGTGGCTGCTTGGGGTGAACTTCGCCAATGCAAAAAGCACTCATCAGTCTTATCGTGCCCGGGCTGTGACCCTCCATGGCCTTAGTTGCAAGTGATATTTTGTCATGGACAAGTCAAGAGAGTCATATTAAGATGTCATGGTTTTCAGCGTTATCATCCGCTTCAGCCTGGGTAAGCAAGTCTGGTAACAGGGCATCCAGTTAGGCGGCTCATGCACAGCAGATACGCAGCATCCCAGTCGCTGCTCCCTGCTGATGTCGTTTCACTCCAAACATGACAGATCGGAGTGTCCCCAGCATTGGCACTCTGTCGTGTCAGAAAAAAAAGGCCACATTGTGGTAGTCTGCCACTCAGCTGCACAAAATGCAGCATCAGAGACCACGGATATGGATATTCAAGAAGTGTCATTATCTGGGCTGTTTCCCGATCGTGATTCCAGCAAGCTTTTTAGGGAGGATTTGGTTCTCTTGTGACGGCTGCATCTGCAGGTGGACACTGGTGCAGCTGTTTCCCTGATTAATGCTCAAACATATTCAGACCTGGGCTCTCTGCAATTGTTTCCAGTAAACAGATATCTGAGGAGATACGGTAAACAGCAAATCCCATTGCTTGGCCAGTTCATGGTGGAAGTAGCCTATAAATCAGTGACTCAAAATGCTACTTTTATTGTCATGCAGGACATGACTTCAGCAAACTTTTTCGTGTTTGATACCTTTCAGGCCTTTGGCATTTCGGTCATGGACTGCTGAGGTCCACTATCAGTGTTTGGAATCTCTGTGCTCAGTATTTCAGGATATGTTTTCGGGAGGCCTAGAGTGCACCTCAGACTTTAAAGCCCACATAACTTTGAAGCACTCTGCTTGTCCTAGAATATTTTTGTGCTAAGCAGAGTCCCCTGGCTCTTTAAGCCAAGGTGGAGCTGGCCTCGCTTGCCTCTCACAGGGTTGTGGGTCCCACTTCTTTTAGTCAATGGGCCATGCCCCTTGTCATCATTAAGAAAATCTCTTATAAATTACACCTTTGCAGCAATTTTAAGGCCACTGTGAATTCACAGTCCATGGTCAACACATACCCAGTGCCGCATCTTAAGGAAATGTTGATGCACCTAGCAGGGGGTCAATTCTTTTCCAGACTTCATCTTTGATGCCTTTTCTTTGACATATTTTCTCCTAGATGATGAGTCCAAGCATATAATGATCAATAACATGCCATTTGGACTTCATCAATATCAGCAGTTGGTGTATGGGGTTTAAGCAGTGATACAATTATGATACTCATTTTCATCCCACAGGTTGCCATGCCAACACAGACACCTTATCCTGGCTGCCCATTGGCCCAGACCCCAAGTTCGATCAGAAAGAGCTTGTATGTTAACATTTGGATGTCTCCTCCTACCAATTAGTAAATGGTTTTCTGATCAGTGCCCAAATTGCCAAGGCAACTGCTGCCAACTCTGTCTTCAAGCAGGTAGTTTGCCCGGTCCAACAGGGTTGGTCTTCTTGTCCTCTGGGGTGCTTGTCCAGTCCGCTTCACAACTACTTTGTCTTGCACCATCGTCTCTTGATGTTAAGATTGTATCCTTCTCATCTCCATGGACAATACAGCTCTCTGGGCAGTCGTTCCTGGGCGTTTGTGGAGGGAGGTTTTACAGCTATTACGTGAGGGGCACTGGGGTGCTTTCTAGACCAAGGCCATGGCTCCCAAACATGTTTACAGGCCACCGTTGACTGAGAGCTGGAACACTTGGTTGCTGCTTGTCCCCAGTGTGTATTCAAGAGGCGGCTCCCAGGTAACTGTTCTCTTCGTTGCCTCCAGCAACCCAACCCTGGGAATGCATCTATTTTGATTTTTAAGGTCCTTTGCTGAATGTGTTCTGCTCATTGTCATTTACATATTTTCGCATTTTCCATATGTGATCAGGTTCGTCTAGGCCACTATTGAAGTCACTACTCAAGGTCTTTCCAAAAAATTTTCTGTGGTAGGTCTTCCAGTTACCCTAGTTTCTGACAATGGACCCAGTTCCTGTCTCAGGTGTTCAGTGATTTCTGTGTGCATTCAGGCATTTGCCATGTTCACTCCCCTCCTCATCTACAATCTAATAGGGAAGCTGAGCGCAAGGTTTGCACCTTTAAGACCCAGATGAATAAATATATACAAGACAAAGAGGCATTAAATTTTTTTCTGTCAGCCTAATGTATGAGTCCGATGGGTTCTTGTGGCCCAATGAGATTCTCCACAGGCACAAGCAAAGGAGCTGCTCCGTCTCCTCCTTCCTGCATCTCGCCCACCATAGTGTTCCAGCATACTGGGTCTTACATCGAGGCAGCAGTCTGGGCATGTGGTTTTGGTTGATGCCCTGCTAGATACTGGCAGTCATCGTTTGCAAGAATGTCCACCACTTCTACCTTGTACAGACAAGGGTCCAAGAGCTCTGGTGCCATTTAAATCAGCTCCATCTGGATGGGCATCCACACCCTCCATCCCAGCTGCAACACCACCATCACTGGTAGCCCGGCCACTGGGCACCACTTTACCTGTAATGGTTCCAGCCTCCTCTTCCATCTGCAGCAGTGGCTCTGCCTGAAGAGACTATGCCTTCACAGCCTCTGGCAGCAGTTCTCGTGGGTTCCAGCCTCCTCTTCCAGCTGCTGCAGTGGCTCTGCCTGAAGAGACTATGCCTTCACAGCCTCTGGCAGCAGTTCTCGTGGGTTCCAGCCTCCCCTTCCAGCTGCTGCAGTGGCTCTGCCTGAAGAGGCTATGCTTTCACAGACTCTGGCAGCAATTCCGGTGGCACACCAGCTGGAGTGCTTGCCGTCTCTGGTCCAATGTTACAGGAAAAGCCTCAACCTGTGGCGGTGTCTATCCACCTTCCACACCACCACTGGACATCGCCATGGATTCTGACTTGGACTGCTCATTGCTGATTCTGTTCTCTTGTGGGCCAACGGGGCTCGCCTTATCCCAGCCATTTGGCCCATATCCCCAGGTCTTGGTGATCAGGGGTTGCTTGCTTCTCTTGCCTCTGGAGCCTCCATGCACGTGAACACCATCTCCACATCACAGCCATCCACGATACTCCCCAGGAATTAACAACACACCATCCCCCTGAGGGGTAGGGCTGTAGTGACTCACATATATCCACATCTGAGATGCAGGCGTGCAGTTGTAGGCTCACCACGTAAGTCAGCAGACACAGCTTGAAGTTCAACAACCGTCAGAGTCTGCCTCTCATGGATGCTGCGTGTGCAGCCTCTTGTCCGTACAGTCCACTGGCCTGCTGGCGTGTTTTAGAGATGGACTGGGCCAGCTCTAACTCAGTTACGTGTTTACATCTGCATATGTGTTGTTGGACTGTTATTGTGAGCCACTCTATGGCTAATGTACCAATTATAGTAAATTGTTTTGTAGACTTAATAAAGTTTGTTATATCAATCATTGTGTAGTGTTCTCTTGTAGAATTAGATCATGGAGAACTCAAAAAGATTGAGAACAACTGTCTTCTACAAACCTACCAAGGTACCCTCAACAGTGAAAGTACCAGCCTCCGCTCTACAGATCCACCCTGTAAAGAGTGGAACAATTTTGGGTGAAAATGGATGCAGCTCAGTTGATCACAGGAAATAGGTATGGACTGAACAGGCAACCTCTGTCTTTTGTAATATGCCTTGTCCCATCACCTCACCACCCAGGTTTGATAAGCCTTGCAAAACCTGGTCTACCTGAGATAGAATTTGAACAGGCTGTTGAAGATGTGCTGACTAATTGTACGTATAGGAGAAAATAATGTCTCCCAAGTGTGATTGTCAAGCCATTAAGAAAATGGTTAAACAAATGTTTGAAGACTGCCAAGTGACAGCCTTTTCTGATAACTACTCCATATTCCTGTATGCTAATGGAATGCTAGTAGAACATATCACAACATGAACATTTGGCTGTAGTTGTGTTTGTTTGTGTTTTATTGTTTTATGTGTGTTTATAGCTATTATTTTTTATATCCTGTGTGTTTTATATACATACATGTTTGTATTTATATTATGTATATTTAATTAATTCATATGATGTGCTACACCATATGCCAGACAGATAAATAAATTGATTTAAATATTTTAAAAAGTTTTTCTGTAACAATGATATCCAGCTCTGAGTTGTCAGTCTTCTGACTGGTTTGATGAGGCCCACCACTAGGTCCTCTCCTGTGCCAATCTCTTCATCTCAGTGTAGCACTTGCAACCTACATCCTCAATTATTTGCTGAATGTATTCCAATCTCTGTCTTCTTCTACAGTTTTTGCCCTCTACAGCTCCCTCTAGTATTATGAAAGTCATTCCCTGATGTCTTAACAGATGTCCTATCATCCTGTCCCTTCTCTGTGTCAGTGTTTTCCACATATCCCTTTCCTGTCTGATTCTGTGCAGAACCTCCTCATTTCTCATTTTATCAGTCCATCTAATTTTCAACATTCATCTGTAGCACCACATCTCAAATGCTTTGATTCTCTTCTGTTCCGATTTTCCCACAGTCCAAGTTTCACTACCATACAATGCTGTGCTCCAGACGTACATTCTCAGAAATTTTTTCCTCAAATTAAGCCTATGTTCGACACTAGTAGACTTATCTTGGGCATGAATGCCCTTTTTACCAGTGCTAGTCTGGTTTTGGTGTCCTCCTTGCTCCGTCCATCACTGGTTACTTTGCTGCTTAGGTAGCAGAATTCCTTAACTGCATCTACTTTGTGACCACCAATCCTGATGTCAAGTTTCTCACTATTCTCATTTCTGGTACTTCTCATTACTTTCATCTTTCTTCAATTTACTCTTAATCCATATTTTGTACTCATTAGACTCCTCATTCCATTGAACAAATCATTTAATTCTTCTTCACTTTCACTCAGCATACCAATGTCATCAGCGAATCGTATCATTGGTATCCTTTCACCTTGAATTTTAATCCCATTCCTGAACCTTTCTTTTATTTCCATCATTGATACTTCGATGTACAGATTGAACAGAAGGGGTGAAAGACTACGTCCCTGTCTTACACCCTTTTTAATTCAAGCACTTCGTTCTTGGTCATCCACTATCATTATTCCCCCTTGGCTCTATTATTATTACTTGTCTCTCCCTATAGCTTACCACTATTTTTCTCAGAATTTCAAACGTTTTGCACCATTTTACATTATCAAACGCTTTTTCCAGGTCAACAGATCCTATGAACGGGTCTTGATTTTTCTTTAGTCTTGCTTCCATTATCAACCGCAGTGTCAGAATTGCCTCTCTGGAGCCTTTACCTTTCTTAAGGTTAAACTTATAGTCATCTAACACATTCTCAATTGTCCTTTTGATTCTTCTGTATATTATTCTTGTCAGCAACTTGGAGTACGCATGAGCTGTTACGCTGATTGTGTGATAATTCTCACACTTGTCGGCTCTTGCAGTCTTCAGAATTGTGTGAATGATATTTTTCTGAAACTCGGATGGCATGTCACAAGACTCGTACATTCCAGGCAGCCATGTGAATAGTTGTTTTGTTGCCACTTCCCCCAATGATTTTAAGAATTCTGGTGGAATGTTATCTATCCCTTCAGCCTTATTTGAACTTGCGTTCTCCAAAGCTTTCTTAAATTCTGATTCTATTATGGATCCCCTATCTCTTTTAAATTAACTCCTGTTTCTTTTTCTATCACATGAGACATATCTTTCCTCTATAGAGGGCTTCAATGTACTCTTTCCACCGATCCGCTCTCTCCTCTGCATTTCGCAGTGGAATTCTTGTTGCTCTCTTAATGTTACCACCCTTGCTTTTAATTTCATCGAAGGTTGTTTTGACTTTCTTGTACGCTGAGTCAGTGCTGCCAACCATCATTACTTTCTTCGCCCAGGGGGCTCACCACTCTTTGGCAGGTTCGTGCTTGGCTACCACGGGACCCCAGCCTTTGCAGCACTTTTTCCCTTCCATGCTGCATGTCTATCCTCTTGCTATTCTTTTTCCTTTCCCTTGGGGAACATATCTGGGGTATTATTGGGAATGTTTTGCATTCTGTTGCTGACCTGTGAACAGTCTCAACTTTCTTTCTGGCTCCTTTTTTCCTTTCTGCTCTCATTACTCTGCTTTGGCATTTGAGGATCCTCTTTTTTTTTTTCTTCCTCCCTGTGCGCTCCTGAAGCCTGGCCCACGAGTCTGACGTGTAAAAAGTGACTGGGTAATGTGTAATTCCCAGCCCCGGGTCGACAGGTAGGGTTCGCACATACCCCCTGGTACAGACCAGGCCCAGGGAGGGGTGATTGCCTGAGCTGTAACCTTCCCAGATTGCCCATTCGTCCCTACATCAGGTGTTCGCGAGGTGTGACCTGAGATGTGAACAATCACCTAAGGCGGGTGCGCCCCCTTGTGAAGGGGGCCCCCAGTTGGAAGGACCGTGCCGTCGGAGAAGCTGGCAGTCATGGTGGATTTCGTCGTGTTGAGTCACTCATCCTCACCATCGACGTCGATGAAACGTAAATGTAATTAGGCTACTGATTCGGATACCCTTCCCGCTGCACCACGGTTCCTTGTGTTATCACATAGTGATGACGGTCAGTCCTTCACCACGGTCAATCTGTTCACTATTCAGAAAGGTGTTGATGCTGGCCCTGTGAAATCCTGCTGGCCCTGTGAAATCCTGCTCTCATTTATGGAATGGCACTTTGCTTTTGGAGACGGCTTCTGAAGCTCAAGCACAACTACTACTTGCTGCCTCGCTTCTCCGCGGCTACCCGTTCGTGTCAAGTCACATAGAACTTGGAATTCTTCCCGTGGTGTAATTTACACTAGGCTGCTTGACGGTCTAACCGAGTCTGAAATACAGTCTTACCTCTCTGATCAGGGTGTCATTGCTGTCCATCGTGTAAGGAAAAAGGTAGAGTCCTCCTTGGTGACCACCCGCACTATTTTCCTTACCTTTCATAGGGTGCTGCTGCCATCCAAGATTAAAGCAGGCTATGAAATCACCATAGTCAGGCCGTACATTCCGAATCTGATGTGCTGTTACCAGTGTCATTGGTTCACTCACACTAAAACGTCTTGTCGACACCCAGACAAATGCGTAACATGTGGCAGGGATGCACACGAGGGCGAATGTCTGGCTCCTTCTCCGTGCTGTATCAACTGCAATGGTGGCCATGCTGCCTCCTCCTGGGATTGTTGCATGTATCTAGACGAATGGGCTGTTGAAGAGATGTGGGTAAAGTAAAAAGTGCCTTATCCAGTAGCTTGCAAGTTACTGGCTAGCCACAAACCCTGTGTTCTCCCTTCTGGCACTTATAATTCTGTTCTTGTTACCCTTCGCTCCATGAGGTAACATGGTTACGCAGACATGCGACCTCAAATGTGGCTCTAAGGTTGTGAAGTCACCCGGTGTCAAGGTAGCATTGCCGTCCCCCCGTCCCGCTGTGCAACAAACTGTCAAACTCTCGCCCAAAGGGACGAAGCTACCCACTACACAACTGGCAGGCAGGAAAGGACAGGAAGAGTGCTCCCGAGAAGACTTCCTCCATCCCTCCTGCCAAACAACACCCAAGTCTTCCTCTAACCAGAAGGGCTTGAAGTCCGCTAAAGACAAATGGTCATCCCTTCACCAACTCGAAGATCCTGCTCGACAGTGTCACCATGTGGTCACTTAGCCCGGCCAGCCTCTGTCTCACCAGTGTGCACCACCAACCATTTTTCAGCGTTGGACTCCACCAACCAGCCGCACAAGCACGCTGATGCTTCTGTGGACCCCATGGAGCAGGATCCTCCTGCTTCTGTGCCCTGTAGTAGCGACTCTCCACTGGCTGTCCCTCAGCAGACATGGAGTTGTCACCCCTACATCTCTTCCTTCTCGTGACTGTCCTCCAATGGAACGTTCATGGCCTTCGGTCCCACAAAGAGGATTTACAGCTGCTTCTAGCATCGCAGCATCCCCTTGTACTTTGCCTTCAGGAAACTAAATTACGCCCTCAAGACCACTTTGAGCTTCCACATTACTTACCGATTTGTTTTGAGCTTGCCTCTGAGGTCAGCATCCCATCTCATGGGGGCATCATGCTGCTTATATGGGATGACCTTCATAGTCAACCCAACTCCCTGACTACCCATCTTCAAGCTGTTGCCGTTCGCCTTTTCCTTCCCCACCTGACTTTCTCCCTCTGTACAATTTATGCACCTCCACCCTTTGATGTCACCAGGGAAGACTTCCTTCAGCTTCTTGGTCAGCTACTCGGTGACTTTAATGCCCATCATCCCCTTTGGGTTTCTCCCAGGACCTGCCAGAGAGGTGCCCTCTTGGCTGATATTCTTAACCAACTGAACCTCTTCTCCCTTAACACTGGTGCACCCACTTTGCTCTCTGACTCCTCACACACCTATTCCCATTTGGACCTATCCTTTTGCACTGCCCAGCTTGCCCATCGTCGTGAATGGTCCTTTCTTTCTGACCCCTACTCGAGCAACAATTTCCCGTGTGCTCTCGATGTGCTGACTCCTACCTCATCCACATGCATGCCCAAATGGCCGCTTTTTAAGGCTGACTGGCAGCTTTACTCCTCCCTGTCAACCTTCGCAGAACAAGATATCCCCAGTTGCAATGACCAGGTGGACTATTTCACCAACGATATCCTTACTGCTGCAGAAAGTTCCATTCCTCACACTTTCTCGTTACCACACCGTGTCCCAGTCCCTTGGTTGACTGAGGCTTGCCGTGATGCAGTTAATGCATGGAGACGTGCTCTTCATATTTTTAACCTCCACCCTACGCTGGAAAACTGCATTCATTATAAACAGATGCGTGCAAAGTGTTGTCAAGTTCTTCGGATAGCAAAAGAGCTCGTTGGATTTCATTCACAAGTTCTTTTAAAAGTTACACACTGTCCTCTGTCATGTGGACCAGCCTCCAATGGCTCTGTGGAACCAAGATCCATTCCCCCATTTCTGGCCTGACAGTAGGTGCCGATGACATCATGGATCCTGTTGGTATCTCCAACACCTTGGCCCACCATTTTGCGGAAGTTTCGAGCTCTTCTCATTATCACCCTGCCTTTATCCATTGGAAATGAGTGGAGAATGTGGGCAAGCACTTTCTGCTCAACACATATAACCGCATCCCAGCTGAGGGCACATTTCCTGGACTCTGGCGTGAAGCCACAGTCATACCCATACCTATACCCGGTAAGGACAAAAACCTCCTCCTAGCTACCGCCCATCTCTCTTACCAGTTGCGTTTGCAAGGTGATAGAACGTATGATTCATGCCCGGCTGGTGTGGTGGCTCGAATCTCGCCATTTACTCATGAATACACAGTGTGGATTTCGAGTGCGGCGTTCTGCAGTTGACCATCTCGTTACTTTGTCCACCCATGTCATGAATGGTTTTCTGTGGAAATCTCAGGCTGTGGACATGAGTTTCAATTTGGAGAAGGCCTACAACTCCTGCTGCAGAACTGGTGTCCTCTGTACTCTTTACACGTGGGGCTTCCATGGGTGCCTGCCCTGTTTTCTTCGGGCATTTTTACAAGAGCGAATTTTCAAGGTGCATGTGGGTTCTGCTTTGTCAGACACCTTTGTTCAGGTAAACGGTGTGCCTCATCCTCTTTGCTATCGCCATTAACACTGTAATGGCATCTCCGGCTCTTTGTTTGTCGATGATTTTACCATCTAGTTCAGTTCTCCATGGACCTGTCTCACTGAGCAGCATCTTCAGCACTGTCTTGATCATCTTCACTCCTTGAGGATCGTCAATGGCTTTCGCTTTTCCACTGACAAAACCATCTGTACGAATTTCTGGCGTCACATATGGTTTCTCCCACCATCTCTACATCTTGTGTCTGTGCCCTTCCGTTCGTTGACTCTACGAAATTCCTGGGGCCCATGCTCAATAGGAAACACTCTCTTGGTCCTCCCATGTCTCTTACCTGTCAGCCTGCTGTACGCAGTCCCTCAATGTCCTACATGTCCTCAATGGTACTTCTTGGGGCCCCGATCGAACCACCCTCCTCCGTTTGTACAGGTCCCTTGTCCGTTAGAAACTGGACTATGGGTGCTTTGTTTATGCATCTGCATGCCTATCCCTTTTACGCCGTCTCAACACTATCCATCAAGATGGCATCCATTTGGCCACGGTCATGTTTTACACCAGCCGGTTGAGTCTGTATGCTGAAGTTGCTGAACTGCCACTGTCCTACCGCCATGACTTTCTCCTTTGCAAGTATGCAAGCCGTTTGTCTGCCATGCGTGACTACCCTTCCTATGCTTCCTTCTGTGATGATTCCTTATATCATCAGTATGGGGCTCGTCCCTCTTCTCTGTTACCTCCTGGAGTCCGCTTTAGCCACTTGCTACAGCGACTTAACTTCAAGCTACCTGCTGCTTTCCCTGTGGGTGTGAACCCTTCACCACCTTGGCTTCTTAAAGTGGCCCATGTTAACCTTGGCCATCGTTTGCTTCCTAAGGACATTACTCCAGCCTCGGTCTATCGCCTTCAGTTTCACAACCTTTGCATGGAACTTAGCGCTAGTACCCTTGTATACACTGATGGCTCTCGGACTGACCATGGGGTCGATTGTGCATTCATCATTGGCACTCGCGTCTTTCGATATTGGCTTCCACCCCACTCCTCAGTATTCACAGCCGAGCTTTTCATCTTGTATCAGGCCATGGAGTAAGTCTGGTGACACAGCCTTCCCAGTTGTGTCCTCTGCTCAGACTCACTCAGCACCCTCCAAAGTATCTGTGCGCTGTACACTGCTCATCCCTTAGTGCAGTGAATGCAATGGGTCCAGGAAGACTGTCACTTGCTCAATCTTAGTGGAGCCAATGTCATGTTTCTGTGGGTCCCTGGTCATGTTGGTCTGCCATGAAACGAGGCTGCTGATACTGCTGCCAAGGCTGCATTCCTCGTACCTCAGCCCGCAAATACCGCTATTCCTTCCGATGATCTCTGCGTTGTCGTCTGTCAGGAGGTAGTGTCCCTTTGGCATCGCCAATGATCCTCCCTTCACGGGGATATGCTTCGGCTTATTAAGCCTCTCCCGCCGCCTCCTCTCGGCCCTCCTGCCGGGAGGAGATTATTTTAACTCACCTGCGTTTTGGGCACTGCCTTTTTAGCCATCGTCATTTGCTCAGTGGCGCTGCCCCACCACTTTGTGTACATTGTGCCCAAATTTTAACTGTCCACCACTACGTGCTGGAATGCCCTTTTTTTTTACCAATGTACTTTCCATTTTGGGTTTGCCATCTGATTTATGAGCCATTTTAGCAAATGACACGCGGACTGTCGCCCGCGTTTTACTTTTTATCCGCCGAAGAGATATGGTGAAGGCCATTTAATTTTTAGCTTTGGATCTCCATTTTTGTATGGTTTTTTTCCACATGCCTTGTTTAGATGTCTCCTATTCTGTCACTTAGGACTGACATATAGTCATTTCCCAAATCTCTGTGTTTGTGTTCTATAGTTTTGACTTGGGCATGTATGACCTCAGTTGTTTTTTCCGCTCTAAAACAAAATAAAACAAACCATCATTTCTTTATTGATTTCTCCACATTTTTCATGCAGCCATTTTGTCTTAGTTTCCCTGCACTTCCTATTTATGTCATTCCTCAGTGACTTGTATTTCTGTATTCCTGAATTTCTCTGAACATTTTTGCACTTCCTTCTTTCATCAATCAATTCAAGTATTTCTTCTGTTAGCCATGGTTTCTTCGCATTTATCTTCTGTGTACCAATGGTTTTTTTTCCAACCTCTGTAATTGTTCTTTTTTAGAAATGTCCATTCCTCTTGAACTGCACTGCCTACTGAGCTATTTCTTATTGCTGTATCTACGGCCGTAGAGAACTTCAAGTGTGACTCATCATTCCTTAGTACTTTCGTATCCCACTTCTTTGCATATGGATTCTTACTGACTAATCTCTTCAGACTACTCTTCATCACTATTACATTGTGATTTGAGTCTATATCTGCTCCTGGGTATGCCTTGCAATGGATTGTCTAAATGTAGAATCTTTGCCTGACCACGATGTAATCTAACTGAAATCTTCCCATATCGCCCAGCCTTTTCCAAGTATACCTTGTCCTCTAGTGATTCTTGAAAAGACTATTCGCTATTACTAGTGGAAATTTATTACAGAACTCAATTAGTCTTTCTCCTCCCTCACTCCTTGTCCCAAGCCCATATTCTCCTATAACCTTTTCTTCTACTCCTTCCCCTGCAACTGCATTTCATTCCCCCATAACTCAGATTTTCATCTCCCTTTGTATTACCCTTTCAATATCCTTGTATACTTCCTCTATCTCTTCATCTTCAGTTTGTGACATCGGCATGTGTAATTGAACTGTCATTGTTGGTGTTGTTTTGTTGTCGATTTTGATAAGAGCAACCCTATCACTGAACTGTTCACAGTAACACACTCTCTACCCTACCTTCCTATTCGTAACAAATCCTACTCCCGTTATACTATTTGCTGCTGCTGTTGATATTACTTTATACTCGACTGACTAGAAACCATTGTTGTCTTTCCATTTCACTTCACTGACCCATACTACATCTAGATTGAGCCTTTTCATTTCCCTTTTCAGATTTTCTAGCATCCATACCACATTCAAGCTCCTGACATTCCATGCCCTGACTTTTAGAACATTATCCTTTCGTTGGTTTTTCAAACTTTTTCTCATGGTCACCTCCCCATTGACAGTTCCCTCCTGGAGAGCTGAATAGGGAACTGTTCTGGAATCTTTTGCCAATGGAGAGATCATCATGATACTTTTTCAGTTACAGGTGGCATGTCCAAGCTCACGCCATTGATCCTTGCTGATTATTCCACCTTTAGGGGCAGTTTCCCACCCCATCTTTTTGACAAGGTCATTTGTAGAATGAGGGTGACTTCTTATGCTGGAAATCTTCGATCACCAATGCTAATTATTAATAAAAATTTAAGCAGTGGCAGGTTTTGAAACCGTGACCAGGGACATTTTTGTTACTAATCAAAGATTTTACCCCTAGACCACAGATCTGTACAAAAAGCCAATGTAAGAAACTAATCTCTTTCAAGAAGTTTATGATCGCTGTTGATCCTGTTGCACTAAAACATTGACTACAAGAAGATGGTAATGTTGTTTTTTGTTGTTGCTGCTGCTTGCCCCATTGTTAACTGCTTCATTGTCCTTGTTAGAGTCTCTTTCTTTTTAAAGTTAGGTGACTGTTTTCCTGATCATCATCTTCCTCTGAACAGTATGTCACATTTTTTGGGTTATAAAAATAATAAACAGATAATGTTGTTTCAGTATTAAAACAGTCCCTGTTCCAAGCTCCCAGAAAATAGGGCACGATATTTGTGATACCATTACTACATAGATTCCTAATACAATGGAATTTAACCCATTACTGGCCAAAACTCTATCGGATAATTTTTTGCAAACTTTTATACATAAATACGTTACACTGAGTGATTAATTGAATAAAAAGTTGTTTTGAAAATTTTCAGTTTATTAGAACAAAAACTACAGACCGTCCCATTTTTGGGACATTGGCCAAATGCGCTATGCAAATTCACAACCTTATTCTCCATGCATAATATTGTAAAAAACAACACAAACAATAAATAAAGAATGTTTTAATATTAGTGAATGTCTATTCAGTATAAAATGAAGCAAAACACTTGTTTTCACCAACATTGCACCTATCACAAATTTTTGTTGTTTTTTTCTTGCAGTAAGCACATCTCTTCTGTGTTTTACTTGGCACAATGAAATGATTTCCTGGATGTAGTCGTACATCTGTGCTCACCCGTCTTTCCTTCTATTTACTTCCTTGTGGTCCTCTGCATTTGGGTACTGATCCTGTTTTCTTTGATAGGTAAAACGTCACTACTCTTTGTCGGACATCCAAAGGTGAGAGCTTCTCATTAGAGTTAGCAATTTGGTATGCATGCCATGTGTTTATTATGCAGATATCTATCATCTGTGTGAATAATGGCCACCACCATTTCTTTGACCTTATCCTCGTCCTATAAAGTGATATCTGCTTGTCCAGTAGATCTACGCCACCCGTATGGGCATTGTATCCTTCAATGAGATGTGGCATTGTAACAGATATTTCCTTTTTCTTTGCCCGTGAGTATCTTTTAGTAGAACTCACAGGAGTAATAGTACTGTAATTTGTCGCTACACATACTAGCGTGTTGTCATTCCATTTCACAACCAGAACTTCGTTATCTTTGTCAAACATGTAGTCATAGAATCCTCATTCCTTTTCTTTTGCCATTCTTTTCGAGTCAATCAAAGGCCATGCATTAGGTCGGATCTCTCTTATTGTTCCTGTAGCTTTCATTTTACTCTTTACGGGTGTGATCAGTGTGTCAACATTGGTGAAAAAGTTTCAAAGAATAGCTTATAATTCGGATACTCTGATTCTGGAATCATGCTGGTTAGTTCATTTATTACCCTTGCACCTAAGGGCTCCTGTTTGTTATCAGTCTTGCCACAGTATGGCGAAAAATATAAACCAAGCCATTGGAACATGTAAGACACCAAATTTTATATCCAAATTTGATAGGCTTTCCCCTCAGAAGCATTTTAGGTGAATGTTTGCCATAATAACGTACCATCATTTCATCAACTGAGAGTTCTGAATGAAATACGCCAAATTTACCAAATTCCTTTTTCAGCATTTCAAAGTACAACCTCAGTTTGTACATCTTGTCGTTTCTGTCTATTTTGGAGTTGTCGTTGAGATGAATGAATCGCTTTATTACCCGAAACCTATTTCTTGACATGGAGTTGAAGAGTAAAGAAAGACTGACATCAGGAGCCTATTCGCAGTACATATTCTCATGGGGAAGCTTATGATAACCACTCAGAAGTAGTATGCCAATAAATGATTTTAGTTCTTCTTTGGTTAGCAGAAAATTTATTTTATTATGTTGGAAAGCATAGATTTCGCTTTGTTCAATAATAGTATCTATTAGTTTCTCAGAAAAAAAATCCTCAAACACCTGGGGCACTGTCTTATTTGCTAGACATTCCGCAACATAATGTTCGTTGCTCTTCCCTGGTTCACTAGTGTTTGTGTACGTGGGTTGATATTTATACCACTTACATTTATATTTTTTTGTAGATAACGTACCACTTTCTGCTGCATCTCCTAACGCTTTCCTTCTTTTGGCTTCTGGAGGTACAACTGTAGCATTAGCTTCATCTCGGCTTGTTATGAGCTCTAAAGTACCGGCTACATCTTGTACAACAGACTCATTGTTCAGTACATTTTCGACAATGTCTTCTTCATCTGTTATTACATCTGCATCGGGTGGAATAATCACCAATTCTATGTCATCATCTTCATCATCACTCTCTTGATGGTTCTCTAGTTCTGCTAGAATTTCTTCAAGTGTAAGTCCACGCGGCATGTTTTTATCCTGTTGGAATCGTAAAATTCGAATAGAATATGAAAAAAAGCAGATATAAAGAATGTAAAATGCAGTTCTTCTCTGTATAATATGTGTATACAAGAATAGGGCATATCAACAATAAATGATAGTGTAACATGCCATTGTCCCATTATTGGGACGCATAAAATATATCGATATTGCACTTACTTGAAAAATCTGAAGTATACTTAATCTTACACAGACATTCATATGTTCATAACAAACATGCCCAGACAACTAAATCACAGCTCATTGCCGTCCAGGAACTACCAGCAGACATACAGTGCTGCCGAGTGCGAGAACAAAAAATTGCCAAGTTTATAATTTTCCTGACGTGAAGTACTTAGAAAAAAGTTATTTATTTTACATTTACAGGCATTATAGCAGTTTGTTGAACCTACAGGTGCAACAATAAAGGCTAAAAGATCCATTGCTTATGTAGAAATAAGTAAAATATAAGCATCCCAAAAAAAGGGACAATGGCCAGTAATGGGTTAAAGCCAAATGGTAAATGTGAAATTAATTGTGGCCATAAACTATGATCAGTTTTCATCATCATCATCAGCAGCAGCAGCAGCAGCAGCAGCAGCAGCATCACCAGGATTTCCTTCCAGCGAGCCAGGTAGGGACTTTGTGAACGATATGCCTCCATTGGTTTCTCTCCTGGTATAGCTTTTCCCTCTCCACTGCATCCCATGTTACTCCTCTCCTTTTGAGATCTTCTTTAACCTGGTCTGTCCATCTATTTCTAGGCTGCCCAATTGGTCTTCTTGCTGGAACCTTCTCTCCAAATACTGGTGTGGAGTTCGGGTCAGGTGCATTTGCTTCACATGACCGAACCACTTCAGTCTCAAAGCACACATCCTCTCCTCTGTAGTCAATGTCACCTGCAGGTCTCCCTTTACATAATCATTCCTGGCTCTGTCTCTCCTAGTTTTTGTAGAGCTGACCTAAGGAACTTCATTTCACATGCTTGTATTTGATTCTCTTCTCTCTTATTTATGACGCAGGCCTCCAGACTATACATCATTATTGGCAGGAGATACGTTTTATACATGGTCTGTTTGGCCCTTTGAGGGACTTCCTTTTCCCAGATTAGATTTCGTACTTGGTGGAAGAAGCTAGATCCTTTTGTTATTCTGTTTAAGACTTCTAGCTTGAAACTTCCATCACGTGATATGATGCTACCCAGATAATTGAAGCTTTTCACACATTCAGCCTACTCCCCCTCCAGTATGATGTGACAAGGTGTGGGTGTCCTGCTCATCTTCATTGCCACTGTCTTGTTCCTACTCACAGTTAACTTGAATTTTTTTAAATTTTGTGTTCCAGTGATCTAATCTCCTCTGAACCTCCATTTCCGTCTCTCCCCAAATGGCGATGTCATCAGCAAAAACAAAAGCGTTGAGCTCTTCATTTTCTTCTTCCTTGATTTCTTTCATGATTGTGTCCATAAGTGTAATTAAGAGTAAAGGGGAGAGCGAACTGCCTTGCTGAACACCTCTCTTTGTCTTAAACCATTTTGATCTTCCACCTCCTACTTGTACACTGATCTCACAACCATTGTACAGCACCTGGACTTTTTTATTTAATGAATCAGGAACATTGTTTTCTCAAGCATTCCCATATTTTATCTCTTGGTACACTGTCATATGCTTTTTCCAAATGCACGAATACTACTATCAAGTCCTTTCGTTTTTCCCAGGATTTCTCCATTAACTGACGGAGGAAGAAAATGAGATTTATTGTTCCCCTATTACTTCTGAACCCATGCCGTTGTTCCTCTAATTGGTGTTCTAGAATTTTCTGCAATCTTTTTTCTATGGCCTTTTCCATTATCTTAAAGCAATGTGATTCCTCGGTAGTTGGTGCATTTCTTTCTACTACCTTACTTGAACAATAGTATTTTTATTCCTTTTTTCCATTCATCCGGCACTTTGTTTTCTTTCCATATCACTCCCAGCACCCGGTGTAACCATTGTATTCCATGGATTCCTGCGGCTTTAATCATAACCGCTGTTAGCTCATCTACTCCAGTTGCCTTCCCACTTTTAATCTCTTTCAGGGAATTCTCAGTTTCTAACCAAGAGATTGGCTCCTGCTCTTTCTTTAATTCAATGATTTCGGTGTTCCTTTCTTGTGCACCTTCCCCATCCAATAAGATTTCAAAATAATTCTTCATCTCTTCTCTGATACCTTCCATGTCCCTGATAATATCCCCATCCTCTGTTTCAATCGCTGTTATGTCTTCTCTGTCAGATCTTTTACTTTTCAATAACCCATATAGCAGTTTTTGGTTCCCTTTGCTATCCTGCTCTAGTTTCTGGGTGAATATTTCCCAACTCTTCTCCTTTTCTTCTTTCACAGTTCTCTTTGCTTGAAATTCCTTTGTTGGTATTCCTTCTCCAGTGTTGTCACCTTGTGTTCATCTTTTGGTACCAGCCCCTGGTTCTGATTTCTTTTTTCGAACTCCATGTTTTTCTTTGCCAGATTACATTTTTAATTGCATCTTTTACTCTATCGTTCCATCAACTGGTTTCTTTGTCTTTCACTTTACCCTTTGTTTTGCCGCATATCTGCACAGCACTGTTAACTATTGTTGTTTTAAATAGGTTCCACTCTTCCTCTCCACTACCCCTTTCAGTTTTGGGCAATTTTTGTACTACTAAATTTTGGAAACTTTTCTTATTTTCTTCTCTGTCAACTTCCACTACTTAATTTTTGGCATTCTTTCTACAGCATTCAAACTTTTCATCTTATAATTTAGATCAGCGACTAGTAACCTGTGGTCGCTATCCAAGTGCTCACTTGGTATGACTTAAGTGTCCCTTACTTTTGCTCCAAATAATTTGTCCGTTAATATATAGTCTATAACTGTCTTAGATTTGCCATCCCAGCCATATCTGGTAATCTTATGGCTATCTCGTTTCTTGAAGAATGTATTCTTCACTAAAAGATAATTCCTTATGCACAGAAACCAAAACATTGCATTAAAACAAGCGTTCAGTGCATAGTGCTGTGGAATGTGGAAAAAACAGCAAACTGGCGCTCATAGGAAGAAGAACAACACGAAAAATGCAACAAGAGCATAATATGTAAGAAACTGTCTACGCAACCTGCCACTGATGATGCCTTGCAGAAAATAAAGGCGAAACGCGTATGGCACTAAAATTGTGTTTTATTCAGTTGCTGTCAGACGGTCCATAAGTGAAACTTATCAATATACCGTAGCACAGATTTAGAATTGCTTCACTCTCAACATTTTGTCATTTTGTGTTCCGTATCCAAAGGGGCCCTTCACCTCCTCATATCCATTTCTATCCGTGTCAATCTGAGCATTCAGACCCCCAATTATCTTACTTGGTCTTCCAGGTCTTTTAGTAATTTCGTTTTTTCTTCCTCACTGCACCCTTGCAGAGGTGCGTACGGTTGGAGTATAGTAAAACTATTCTTTCCCAAGTTCATTCTTGCTCTAAATATCCTTTCGCTTACAAAGCTCACATCTGTAACTGGTTCAATGTCTTTGTGAAACGCAAACCCCACTCCATTTTTTGCCTCTTTATTGTGACCCTGCCAGTATAATTTGTACCCACCTCTCAGCAATTTAGAGTTTTTTCCCTTCCACTTGGTCTCACTCAATCCAAGGATATGAATATTTCTCCTGTCCATCATTTCTACAATCTCTTCAGTCTTTCCTGTGAAGGTTATTACATTTAATGTTCCCACCCTCAACTTGTTTTTGGCTTTTTGTTGGGTTCTAGTTTTCTGTTCTTGTTTAGTGTATCTTCTTGCGTTCCTTGGTTTTTCTTCAGGCTGTGAAGGGCTGTCATTTGTTCTAGGCGAACAAGAAGTGCTGTCTACATTAAGTATTTTTAATCCAAGGCTCGTTCTTTGATTTGAAAGCAGTAACAACTTTTTCTCATCTGCTGGCCTGCTAAGCCTAACGCATCTGAGGATGTTCTTTCAGGGTTTACTCCCTCAGCCTTTGAAGATCCCTCTTCACCACAAGGCAGTTGTTCCGCTCCTCATTTGCCTTTAGGAGGGAAAGGGTGCCTCCTCCGCCAGCTGCCGTACCAAAGATGTTCTCCTCGGTCGTAGCTGCCATTAAGGATTTCGCCGTATCCCTGGCAAGGGTTTGATAATGGTAAGGAAAAAAGAAGAGGTTTAGGATAGGATAGGATAGGAGACAGGCTAATGATAGGTCATTGTGAGACTCACTTTGTCTGGCTCCTCCACTTTGGCCTGTCCTGCATGGGTGACCTTACTGGTGGCTACACTACCGCCGGCATAGCCCTCCGGATCCAGAGCAAGCAAACCTCCTCACTCGGGAGTTATTGAATTGCACCACTGATAATGTTGTGGAGATATAGACAACCAGTTGATTTATTCTGCTGCCTTTTTTGTGGTATGGGACCAAACCAACACTGTATTGTCACAAGCGTTACCCTAAATGCCGTGAGGCATGGTACAGGTTTCACACACCATTTCCGTAGCATTATTATCTTGTGACAGGCCACAGACTGCACAAACTTGACACCTTTGTTTCATTGTTTGTTCAACAACAAAAGCAGGAGCTTAACCATAAATCAGTTCGGTTCTTTAAAACTTTTGGTCACTTGGAATTTGTCTATGGTGTTGAAGTGCCCTGTGTTGTCAGTGTGAAGCCCGATGCCATCCATATAGCTAGGCTCTGTGCATCCCTTGGATGTGATGCGATAAATACTTTTGAAAAACAGTTGAAGCAGTTGTGACTTCAAATAATTATCTTTTATATTTGTAGATTCTGAATGTTACATTGAACACAGGTATTTTTTGTGTTTCCACTTCTAACAGCAAATGCAAATATGTGTCTGCTAAATTGATTTTTGAATAGTAGTGGCCTCCATCTTACTTGTCCAGCAAGTCATCCAGATGCAGAACCAGATATAAATCTGTATTATCCTGTGCATTAACTTTGACTGTGAAGCTCCCAAAAATTCATTTTTTAATGACTATCATGGGCGTTAGTCCATTGATTGACAAGGCAGGGGTGACAGCACTTACGGCATGTAATCAATCAAGTTCTGTTTTTAGAGAATCTGCATTACGAAAGTTACTGTTTGAGCATGACAAAAATGTTGCTGGACTCGGGATTATAACGGCACATGAATGAAAAATTTTGCACAGGCCGACAAAGATTCAAATAACTGCACAATACATGCAGCTCATTAAATAGAGTGGTTTATCTTGCTCATTGATTTGGAAGCTAAACAACGAAATTACATGTAGCCGAAAAATGTTTGCAAGTATTGGGGAAGCTGTCACTAATAATGTTAGTGGTCTGTAGACATTCTTATACTTAGCTATGCTGATTTGGCCTCTTAGTAGCACTGATTGACTTCTATAAACAGTCAATTGCCACTGTGGGGCTAGGAGTGGCAGTGAGCATAGTTCGTAATGTGCATCCAGATTGATGAGTGACACGGCTGTGCCAAAATCAGTTTGAAACTATTTTGCAGATGCTGATTTCAAGCTTACTCTTCAGCATGCCAGAACAAAATTGTTAAGGGGCACTGCCAGTGAACTACGTGACACCTACTAAAATTATGGGCTGCTTATTACTGACTACTATTCTGTTGTCTACATGGCAGCCTTTTGCCAGTTTCTTTCTATTTTAGGAATTGTTGGTACTGACATGTTGCACACCCACGAGAATCATCTCATTTTTTGGATCTGTGGAACGAAATTGAATCTAATCTAATTTAATCTGACTTTCTCATTAAAGTTGCTGTAGCTAGTCTTGCTCCCTACTGAACTTGAGTCGGAAACCCTTGCCTCTTCGGACTGACCACTACATTCCTCAATCATTTGAGGTAGTGTCATCAATGCAGTAGGCACTTGATACCCTGATGACGAAGCAGATGTAGGATACATTGAATTCATTACACAAAAAATTGCATATACAATTAAGACCTTGGTGGTCAGCACTCTGTTAATCATACAGTTATTAGCACATTGATTAAATTACAATTAAGGTGTTGCCTTGTGTATTTGCTGACCATAAGGTTGGGTCAAAAAATCAATAGTATGATTGAATTTTATACTACTGGAGTCAGTGTGTGGCTGTAATTTTTGTGCCACCTAACACAAATAATTAAAAGAATTTTGTGAAAGAAATTAATTTTTTTTACACAGGCTGTTCTTTATGTCTATTTTATTTCCATTTTGTATATTACATCATTTCAGCTGTACAGCTGCATAAATATAGGAAAAGCATAATTAGAATACAAGGTACAAAGTAACCAATGATTATAGTCACCAGAATATAAAGAGCACTTACAATATTTGACCCATTAAGCACATGTTTTGGGTTACAGTCATATAATTTCATCAGCAGAGCATAATTGGCCTGATATGCAATAAACTAAAATAAAAATTAAACATTATGTAAGTACAGATAAAATGATATGTATACAGTAGGTGAAAATGCCATAAAATAAAATGGTTTACCTCATAACCAGGGTTGAGCTTGTAGTATCTGGTTCAATACAAACGGCCAATGCAGTAAACTAGTTTCATTCAAGTAGTTTATCATGGCTCTGGATCCTGTTGCACTAAAACATTGACTGCAAGAAAACAGTAATAAAGCTTACTCAATGGTGGGATCAGCAAGATTGCAGGAAAGCATAAATAAATTTCCCAAGTCTCCTTAGACCTACCAAAACTGTCAATGACATTGATGTAGGAGATGAAACTGGGTTCTTTTATTGATCAACTTGTTGCATTAACATCATTTGTTGTTGCTGCTGCTGCTTCTCTTGTTCTTGATAATGCAACAACTGCTCTAGTTGTAACTTGATTTGCTATCACCACAATAAAAATACTGTCAGGATTTGCAGAGTAAGTATTCATCAGCAACTTTTGTACCTGTGCAGATACCCAAACAATTGCGACGTTTGCCTGCTTTATTACTTCGTTGACAGTCCTCGGTGTCGACATATTGCATTGTTATACTGGCTGAAAAATGCGGGGTGGAAGTTCAACACTGATTACTGTAAATGATGTAGCTGACAGTTGCATTTCACATTTCTTTACTTTCACTGTTCACCCCCCCCCCCCCCCTCCCCAATATTACAGTTATACGGCCAGTTAGCTATTGGCAAATTTTGATAAGCCTCATTAATAGGTTGCAGGCAAACATCAGCATACTGCTACAATAGTTTACTGTTGAATATCTATGAGCAGTAAAAACCTAACCACACAGTTCATAGTTCTTTCAGAATAATATGGTATGTATTGAACAGACATTGTCATTATTGTAACACATGGCCTATTCGTGTTACACTTCTTTCACAGTTAAGTTGATGCATTGTTGTTGACCTAACCAGCACGCGTTTCTTGTCTGAAAATTGACTGTGGACTGACTGTCTTGGGACAAAAAATTAGACCTTTATATATCATCACAATAATGATTAATGAAACTATACATTGTTTGATGTTTAACTTACAGAAATTGCAATTAAAACATAACTCATTAAATTAACTGAATACACCAAGAAAGCGGTTCTCTTTAACAGTTTCTTCTACCGAGAGATTTAAGCTGTATTATTTGTTTAAATGATGAAATTAACAGATAAAGTTACAGAAAAGACACTTTTGACAAAATGGATAATTGCTTTGGAATTAATTAAGAGCTGGCTTTGCTAACATGTTTTCAAATAGAGCCAAATAAATACTTAAAGAATGCCAGAATTTATATTTGTTTATACATCAACAATAGAATTTAAGTTATGAAACAATCAATGATTGCACCCTTTACCAAAAGATATTAACTAGGAATAGTCAAAATAAATTAGGAAACTGATGACATACACAAAACTAAGCTCAAAGCTAGATCTGGTGTTACATTCTTTAAAACTGGTGGCCAACCTTTCTCTTTTAATGAAAATGCAGATTATACTCACATATGTTAATGATAATTAGTCAAAAATAAAAAATGAATTTAAGGAGGCAGATGGCAAAACAAGAGAGAAAGTAAAAAGATCCCAGCTTACTTTGTCACACACTGCTCTAACATACAATGCGTTAAATCCCAATTGAGTCTTGTCATCATCATCATCTTGGACAGTTTCCAGCCACTGGCTGGGTCTGTCGGGAACACAAGCCTCTCCATCGTGTTCTGTCTTTCCACCATTCCCCCTCTTCCACCTTCGTCCAGTTCTCTCCTCTTCTCATCACACATTCCTTCACTCCCTTCACCCATCTATCTCTTGGTCTTCCTCTGGGCCTCTTCCCCTCCAGTTGCAGATCAAACATCCTCTTTGGAATTCTTCCCTCATCCATTCTCTTCATGTGTCCATACCACTGCAGTCTTGATTTTTCTATCCTGTCCTGTACTGGTTCCTCCTTTAGTCTTTCCCTCACATACAAATTTCGCAATCTGTCTCGTCTTGTTACACCCAACCTGCTCCTCTGGAACTTCATTTCACTAGCCTGTATTCTACTTTTGTCGCTTTTGTGCATTACCCATGTCTCACTTCCGTATGTCAATATGGGGACAAAGTAGGTTCGGTATATAATTCCCTTGGATTTCTGTGGCACCTCCTTGCTCCAAATAAGCCCCCTAATGCATTTGTAGAACTGCCCTGCTTTTCTGCACCTTTCATTTATTTCCATTGCATTTCCCCCCTTACTTTCAATCACGCTTCCCAGGTACTTGAAGTTCTCTACCACTTGTAGTTTTTCCCCTCCACAAGTTATATCCACATTTGGCCTATTCTTCTTCCTTGTTGTGACGATTATTTCACTTTTCTTTGCAGAGAGATGCATTCCATATTGTGCTGCCGTTGCCTCCCATGCATCTAACTGCTCTTGCACCTCCTTCACGCAATTTCCCCATAACATCAGGTCATCGGCAAAAAGCACTGCTTTCATTTTATGATCTCCAATTGCATCTGATACTTGCTGTAGGATTTCATCCATAACAATAATAAACAATAAAGGCGAAAGTGCACTTCCCTGTTGCAGCCCATTTTCCAGCTTGAACCATGCAGTACGTTCCCTCCCCACTTTCACACAACTCTCACTTCCCTCATACATTTTTCTGACTTTTCGTGTAATCTCTTCATCTATCCCTTTTGCGTTCAGCACATCCCAGAGCTTGTCCCTACAGATACTGTCATACGCCTTCTCAATATCCAAAAAGGCCATGATTAAGTCCTTCCCGTACTCATAGTGCCTTTCCTGCAGTTGCCTTACCGCAAATATGAGGTCCGTTGTTGATCTTCCCGGTCTGAAACCGTACTGCTCCTCTTGCAGTCTACTTTCAATACTGCTTCTTATTCTCTTCTCCATCATCTTTTCATAGATTTTTCCACAGTGGCATAGCAGGGTGATTCCTCTGTAGTTCTCACATCTCCTTTTATCCCCTTTCTTGAAGATCGGGACTATAATTCCTTTCTTCCAATCCTCAGGAATTCTGTTCTCCTTCCACACCACCCTCAGCACTCTGTATAGCCACTGGGTTCCTACTTCTCCTGCTGCTCGTATCATATCCACTGTTACTTCGTCCCAACCTGGTGCCTTGCCCCCTTTCATCCTCTTTATGGCTTCTTCCACTTCATTCCAAGTTAGATCATCAATTTCCCCACTATTATAATCGTCTGCTGCCTTAGGCTCTCCATCGCTGTTAGTTACCTGCTTGGCAGCATTCAACAGATCTTCAAAGTACTCCTTCCAAATCTTTTTGAGCTCATGCATTTCCTCCACAACTCTTCCATTATTATCCATGATCCTCAGGCACTCACTTCTGTCGTTCCTCTTATTTCTTACCATGGTGTAAAGTACTTTTTTGTTCCCTTCACTGTCCTCTTCTAACATTCTTGTCCATTTTTCCATCCACTTCTTCTTCTCCGCCCTTACTATGGTCTGTGCCGCTTTCTTGCTTTCCTTATATTTTACCCTAGCTTCCTCTGTTCGGGTCTGGAACCATTCTCTGAAGGCTTTGTTCTTTCGAAGTACTGCCTCTTTACATATGTTGTTCCACCATGGGGTTTCCCTACTTCTCCTCTTTGTGCTAGTTCTTCCGCACACAGTCTCAGCTGCCTCAACTAGAGCCCTCTTAAAATCGCCCCATTCTTCTTCCACTGTTCTCTGATCTTCCTTTGGCAGCTTCTTCCTGATCAGTGTCTGGTACTGGGTCCTCCGTTCATCCTCTTTCAGCATCCATGTCTTCAACCTTTTCTCCTGTATATCTGTTGCCCTCCTATCTTTTTTCTCTCTCAGGGTGGCTACCAACAGCCGATGGTCGCTGTCTAAGGCCTCAGATGGTATGACCTTAACATCTGTGAGGCTGCTCATCATCTGCCTATCCACTAGTACATAGTCTACTACTGAAGTTTGGGACCAGTCCCCACTGTACCAAGTTATTTTGTGACTACTCCTCTTCTTGTACCACGAATTTGCGATTGCCAGCCCATTCCTCTTGCAGAATTCCAGCAACAATTTTCCTTCTCTATTTCGGTTCCCCCAGCCCTCTGGTCCCAATATCTCCTCGAATCCTTTCCTGTCTGTGCCAACATGTGCATTGAGGTCCCCTATTATAATCTGATTTCCTCCATTTAGCTGCTTTTGCATGTCATCTTCAAATTCCTCCTTCTCCTTTTTTGTACACCCCACCTGTGGGGCATATGCTTGGATGATTTCAATGCTTTTTCCTTTCACCCGTACTCTGGCTTTTATCATTCGATCATTGATACCTTCCACCTCCTCCTGCAGACCCTCTCTGACCACTATTGCCACTCCATTTCTTCCCCTCTCATTCCCTATCCAGTACAGTTTACATCCTTTACTTAGTGGTTTTTCACCAACTCCTCTCCACCTAGTCTCAGCAAGTCCCAAGATGTCCAATTTCCTCCTTTCCATCATTTCTACAATTTCTTCTAACTTCCCAGTTAGAGTCCTTACGTTTAAGGTGCCCAGCCGTAAACCATCTCGTAATCCTTTTCCATTGCTTGGTCGGTTTCCTTTAAATCCGTTCCGTGATCCGAGGCATGTTCCCTTTTTGAAAGCAGTTGATTTATCCACTACTGGCTTGCTAGGCCTATCGCAGCTTCACCAGAGCCCCGTTAGCCGTCACGTTTCAGGGTTCCCATAGGGCCTTCTCAGCTACCTTAGCGGTCCTGGGGCACACGAAGTCCCCGCTGTACATCGCCCCTAAAGGCAATCCCCTACTTTGTGCCGTTGCCCATCTCCCACGACTTGGACGAGGGGTTGGACTTATGGGAGACAATTGAGTCTTGTACTTAAATGAAATGCATAAAAAAAACAGTGTTGAGTTAATGAGAACACTTCAAACAGATACAGTGTAAAGTCCAGGTAATTGTAAGGTCATTTATAGGAAACAGTGTATGGAGCTAAATGATAAGAGGCATAAATTACAGTGAACTGTCTTGGCCATGAGAGTTGCATTTGCAGTGGCTATATACAATCAATGCTGAAACTGTGTTAATTTAATTTGTGCTATAGAAACATGTTACACACCATGTACCACAGAATTTCTCATAATTATAAAACATAACAAACAAATTTTTGTGAGGAGTACTGATTTTTATATTTGTACTTTTTGTTTCAGAAGAAAAACAGCCAGTGGGACATGTAATTGCTGTGGATTGTCTGCCTATATACCCTGTCAATGGTGCAATCATTCTGGGTGGTCATGATTTCACTGAGCAAACAACTCAAAAGAAACTTACAGAACATTTGAACAACTTTGGCCCAGCTGATGTGATACTGAGTGATATGGCTCCGAATGCAACTGGAGTGCGTGTTCTGGATCAAGAGAATATATTGCTATTAGCTTATGCAGCATTCAAGTTTGCACTTACTGTCTCAAAGCCAGGATCAGCAATGCTTTTGGTTAAGGTTTGTTGTGCAATGGTTTTAATGTTACGCTTTTATTTGTGATGAATGTTGAGAAGTGAAAGTCTCATATTTTTACCCATAATGTCTTACTTGTAAAACTTTCCTCACACAATGTTAATTACAAAGATATTTTCTTTTCAAAGCTATATTATGTGCAATGGAAATAATCATTTATTATTGTGCTGTACATATCAAGAGTGGGAGCAATAAAAATTGAAAATTAAGAATGATAAGCTCGTATTATGAATAATGTAAGGCAAAATTGCACTGTATAAATTATGTTGTTTAGAGGAGATAGATACCTATCTTAAATTTCAAAGATGACAAAGCCCCACTGGCTAAAAGTGAAGAATATCTGGAATTGTAGAATGAACTGGACAGCATATCAGAGAATTCCAGTTGTTGGTACTCACCAAAGTTGAAATGAATTTCACAAACAGTAGGAAAAAGAATAACAGTGACTTCATAATCATCATAATTGGGGAAAATATTATCCTACTTATAAGAATGCTGTTTTGAGTGTAAACTATCCCCTTCATTATTGTGGAACTTTATTGCGGTACTTCTGATACGACATCCTTCCAGTGTCAATTCTTGCTTCATTTATTACACACTGTTTGTAGAATTTGAGGAATGAATAGCATCATTCCATAGTGCTTAAAGAAAAAGTTTGGCTTGTGAGTTTGACAAGCAGAGTGTCAAAGGCATCAGGCTGTGACTTTTTGTAGAAATCTGACCACCATTCGTCTAAAACATTTATTGAGGATAAGTAATTGTAAGCTTATTGTGAAATACACATTCTAAAGTATTAGATAAAAACTTGGATAATCGTTTTACAATGAGGTGACAAAAGTCGTCGGATAGTGATAAGCACAGTACAGATGGCAGCAGTATCATGTACATCAGGTATAAGTGGACAGTGCATTGGCAATGCTGTCATTTGTACTCAGGTGATTCATGTGAATTGATGTCTGATGTGATTACAGCTGCACGATGGGAATTAACAGACTTTAAACACGGAATGCTAGTTGGAGGGGGACACCCCATTTTGGAAATCATTAGGGAATTCAGTATTCTGTGATCCATGGTGTCAAGAATGTGCCAAGGATACCAAATTTTAGGCATTACCTCTCACTACGAACAATGCAGTGGCCATTGACCTTCGCTTAATGACTGAAAGCAGTGGTGTTTGCATATAGTTGTCAACACTAACAGACAAACAGCATAGTGTGAAGTAACTGCAGAAATCATTGTGGGATGCGTGACGAGCATGTCCATTAGGACAGTGCGGAGAAATTTAGTGTCGATGGGCTGTGGCAGCAGAAGACAGATGCGAGTGCCTTTGCTAACAGCATGACATTGCCTACAGTGCCTCTTCTGGGTTTGTGACCATTTTGATTGCACGCTAGATTACTAGAAAACTGTAGTCTGGACAGATGAGTCCGATTTCCATTTGATAAGAGCTGATGGTAGGGTTCAAGTGTGGTGCAGACCCCACAAAGCCATGGACGAAAGTTGTCTCAACAAGGCATTGTGCAAGTTGGTGGTGGCTCCACAGTGGTATGGGCTGTGTTTATGTGAAATGGGCTGGGTCCTCCATTCCAGCTGAACCAATCATGGTTATGTTCGGCTACTTGGAGACCATTTGCAGCCATTCATGGACTTCATGTTTACAAACAATGATGGCATTTTTATGGTTGACAGTGTGCCATGTCACTGGACCACAATTGTTCATGATTGGTTTGAAGGACATTCTGGATAATTCGAGTCAATGATGTGGCCATTCAGATCACCCATCATGAATTCCATAATAATGAATAATGGGAAGATCAGTTCACGCGCAGGATCCTGTACAGGCAATACTTTTGCAGTTACGGACGTCTATAGAAGTAGCATGGCTCAATATTTCTACAGGGGACTTCCAATGACTTGTTGAGTCCATGCCACATAGAGTTCTTGGACTACGCCGCACAAAAGCAGGTCCAACACAATATTAGGAGGTATCACATGACTTTCGTTACTGCAGTGTATAAGTTCCTGCTTCCAGGCTGTCAGGTAGATGCTGGAAGTCAGAGAGTAGTGAAATATGTCCATTAATTTGGACATTAGTGGACTAGAAAATGAGGTAGTTCATTTGCATTGTAATATAATCATGTCCAGCAGCTTTCAAACAAATCTGTGCAATTGATTTCTTGCGGTATTGAAGGCTGCATAATGAAGAAAAATGTTTAGTTCACACCAACCAAGGGTTTATTCAGGGAACTGAATGTTTGTGCTGTTTTGTTGGTCAAGTAAGGGCATCAGTGTGATGAAATACTAATTTTGGACCTTGACGGGAGTTAGGGGTTCAGCTTTAGATTTGTCTATTCCTACACTCTGTAGATTTTGCCACAGGATGATGGATCTGCAAATGTCGTCAATTAATGAATGAGCATATGTAAGCAATGAGTTTTTAATTTCTTACAGGTTGAGTAGCTTGGTTCCATATTTTCTTGTTAGTGAGATAGTTGTCACAGGTCGGGTGCAGCTTTTGTGTTCTGTGAACTGTGTCTGATACTCATAAGGTGTTTAAGTCATGGTGTAGTTTGTCTCATACAGGTTTCAGAGGAGTGTGTTTATCATGTAAACTAAATGAACTCCACCCGAACAGGTCATAGAGGCCCAGCAGTACTGACCAGCCACTGTGTCATCCTCAACACAGGCGTCACTGGATGTGGATATGGAGGGGCATGTGGTCAGCACACTGCTCTCCCAGCCATATGTCAGTTTATGAGACCGGAACCGCTAAATCTCGATAAGTAGCTCCTCAGTTTGCCTCACAAGGGCTGAGTGCACTCTGCTTGCCAACAGCACTCGGCAGACCAGATGGTCACTCGTCCAAGTGCTAGCCCAGCCTGACAGCGCTTAACTTCGGTGATCTGACAGGAACTGGTGCTACCACTGTGTCAAGGCCGTTGACTACTGAGTCAAAATTTATATTGATGTTATTTCATGCCATTGCCTCCAAAGAAATTTCATAGGCATTAGCTTAAGTTGAAACATAGTCATGTACTTAAAATTTTTAAATGTTGTTTGGATATTTTAATGAGTAATTCATAAATGTTACATCATGAACAGATATGTCTGATGCAGAGACACCGAAATGATACTTCTGCCATTTTACTGCGCAAAATTCTTTATTTTATATTACTATCACGATTTTGGCCTTAAGCTATTTCAAGTACAACAGTGTTGGGTATAATTGGATTTTGTTAATGAAGTCATCATCAAGATATATTGAACTGGGTGTCCCAGAATGCAGATAAGTGCAAAGTCACAAAAATGTTCGGCAGACAGGTAGCAAACATGTTTTCAAAAAAAGAAGTTTATACAGTCGAATGACAGAAATATCATTCAAACATTATCGCATGACTGTGGCCCCAAAAATATGAGAAGATTAACAAAGATCTCTGGAGGTTTGGTTGCAAATATGTAGATAAACATATGATTGTCTCCCATAAGGCGAGTTGGTCCAAATGGAAGCGACAAATGGTTTGAGTAGAACAGTATAAACCTGAATTTTGAAATGGAGGAAGTGTTGTTTAGAAAATTTGTGTTAATACCCCTGACTACAATATGCTTTCATACAAAAATTAAGGCCTGAAAGCACAAATTCAAAGCTGAAAACCTGTAAAACTTGTAAGGGTGTTGTTGCAGGGTAGGTTGTGTTGAGAAATAAAAAATTCAATATGTTGCACTATTTCCTAGTAAATTAGCACTGAAGTTAGCCAATCAAGCCATAGCATGTGCAAATTCAAACGACATGCCAGATGCAGTTAGTCTCAGTTGTTCTCATGGCATAGATGATATTGCACGAGACGGCTCAGCCTTTGGCTCAGCTTCAATCCTTACTACCATCCCATGTCCAATTTTTGTATCCCTCTCTTGTTTGGTTTCAGGAAAGCAAAGAACACATTTGGCTACTGTTTCTGGTGGACTGCTTGAATTTGCACACATAATGATCATAAGGGCTAACTTCAATGCTAATTAACTCAGAAATGATGCAACATATTGAATTTTTTTCTTAACAATTGTTTCTTAGTCTGCCCTGCAACATCCTTACGAGCTTTTCATTCTGTTTCTGACCACCCTGTATGTATACTGCTGTACCTTCCTCCTCTGACTGGTAAGCATTCTCGGCTTCAATCATGCCTGAACGGGAGTAAGATATGAAAGTGGAGGTTCTGAAATACCCAGTGGGATGCAGCCAATTGGACTGGTAAGGACTGCGTGTTTGCGTGGTCAAGATGCAGTGTGGAGCCATCGTGGGTTGCTTCTGGGATAATCTGGCAGGTAGACAGGACAGTTGGCTGTAGGTCACTAGCCAGCCCAACATGTTTTAGGATCTTGACTTTTGAATCTTACTCCCGTTCGAGCATGGCTGCAGCCAAAAATCCCTTCCAGGTGAAGTTGAAGTGCAGTAAAATATTAGTCCATACTTCAACTTTTGCTTATTGAAAATGTAAAAGTTGGAGCAGGATATTAGTAATTATGACTAAAAGTAGCTCTAAGAATTGAACAGTAAGTTTACAAAACTATACTTGTAGAGCCTGTATTACCAGATGTAGTGTCTTCCGACTAATATATTTATATGTTACAAATTTTCATTATCTTACTTCATACAAAATTAGTCTCAAAAATTACACATGAAAATTAAACCTTAAAACAAAATTACAGCAATTTAACTATCCATTTTAGATAGTATGGTGGAACTACTCAAATATTGCTCACTTGCTTTTGAAGTACTTTTGACACAATGCCTGATATTTTGAATTTTCGTTTTCAGTGGCTGCAGAAGAATACTTTTTTTCATTGTGTTTCAGTTTGTAATGGAACCAATAGACTAGTGTTTCTGATCATAAGTCACGATAATTCTTCCTCCTTAACCACAGTGTAAGCCACAGAGCTGTTGCTGCTGCAATACATGATGAAGCTAGTTAGTAAGTTATTTTAGTATCCTGTGGCTCACAATTGTGACCTCTTGCTATGTTGTGGAACAAGTTAGTTCTATAATTGTATCACTCTGTTTTTTCATGCATGCAGTGATTTGTACTTATTGACCCCCCTGCCCCCCTCTCTCCCCCGCCCTGCCCCCCTCTCTCCCCCGCCCTGCCCCCCTCTCTCCCCCGCCCTGCCCCCCTCTCTCCCCCACCCTGCCCCCCTCTCTCCCCCGCCCTGCCCCCCTCTCTCCCCGCCCTGCCCCTCTCTCTCCCCCGCCCTGCCCCCCTCTCTCTCCCACCCTGCCCCCCTCCCTCCCCCCTGCCCGTTCAGGGGTTACAGTAGGCCTGAGGTATTCCTGCCTGTTGTAAGGGGTGACTAAAGGAGTCTCACATGTTTCGGTCTTTATGTGATGGTCCCCTGTAGGGTTTGACCTTCATTCTTCCAAATTTTTCTGAAGAGCAAGTCAATTGGGGAAGGGCGCCTTACACGGTGCATCTTGCACTGAGACCTCTCGCATCCTTCGTCGATGTGGATCTCCACTTCTGCCCATTCTCCAGCTGTTGGGCGAGGTCACCCTCCTGGGTGCATTTTCCTCCATAGACTGTGTAGTATCGTTTTTTGCGCTGATGATGATAATGGACTTGTTTGCACTTGATATCCAGCATGGTAGCCAGTCCGTTGTGGTGGGGCCACCATGTACCCTGTTGGTTGCAGCCTCCTGACTACACAGGGATTGCTCTGCTGATGCCTGCACCGTTAACTCCCCACTTATACCAAGGAGTATATGCCCAACACCCTGGGGCATTGGGTCTCTGGCAATGGCAATCCTGACAGGTGGCCTTTGCTGTGGTTGGGTAGCGCCCGTTGGGAGGGCCCCTGGTCGCAGTGGGTGGCATCAGGGCAGATGACATGCAAGGAAGTGTACTATGTCATCTCTTGCTGCTGGCCCAATGCCAGCAGTCTCTAAGCGGTCGAGGTCTTAGCTACAATGTGAAGAAGTATGACCCCAAATCGTTCCCCTCCCTGGCCACACCATGGGAGGAACTCCAGGCTAAGGATGGCAGTGGATCTTACTCCCCCCTGTACCTCGTACGCGAGAGCTGATGGGGCATCCTTCATGTTGACGAAGCCTCAGTTTTTTTGTGGAGCATTTAGAGGACAAGGTGGGGGAGTTGACAGGATTGTCCAAAATGCAATCAGGGTCAGTCATAATAAAAACAGCATCCTCTGCCCAATCATGGGCACTACTCGCCTGTGACAAGCTGGTGGATCTTTGTGTTTCCATCACACCAGAGTATTATATTTCACACAGATCTTCTTTTGCAGTCTGATGACGAGCTGTGCGCCAACTTAGAGTGACGAGGAGTTCATTTCATCCAGCACGTACATAGGGGTCCAAAGGATAATCAGTTAGCCATGGGTACCTTCATCTTGGCCTTTGAGGATGACGCATACCCGAGAAGATAAAGTTGATGGTATACTGGTGTGATGTCAAGCCACTGATGCGATGCCTTATGTGCTGGAAGTTCGGGCATATGTCTTCCCAATGTACTTCCAGCATAATATGTGGACTCCATCACATCCCAATACTTCATGTGCCCCGCCTCCCATCTGTTTCAACTGTGGAGAGCACCATTCCCCTTGCTCACCAGACTGCAGGATTCTCCAGAAGGAACAGAAAATCGTGGAATACTAGACCCTGGACCGACTGACGTAAACTGAGGCTAAGAGGAAATTTGACCTCCTGCATCCTGTACCTATGACATCTTCTTACTTCGCCGCTATGAGAACAGTTCTAGCCCCATCCGTTCAGTCAATTCCAGTTGACTCTGAGCCGTAAGACCACACCTGCCCTCTTGATGCTGGAGGGCACTTCCCTGCCTGTTGCTTCCGCATCACCTATCTTGGGAGCACTGCCCCACCAACCATTGGGGACATTTGTCCCCACTTCTCAGCCAGAGAAGCTTAAGTCTTCTTCGGCTCCTCTCACTAGGAAGGGGTCCTTTGGGTCCCTCCCTTTCCAGGTCTCTACTAGTGGAAAAGATGACACCCACCAGCAGCTGAAGTGTCCAAAAGCAGCTGGTCATAGGGCTTCTTGATTCTCCTCAGCAGGGTGTATACGACCCGGGACATCCGGGAGATCTGGGAAAAACCCGGGAATTTCTTCGTCCAGGAGAAAACCTGGAAAAATCCGGGAATTTTTTAGAATTCCGGGAACTTTTCCTTGTTTTAGTTACCAGTTAAATTTTTGTGATTTTGACCGGTAAGAACCAATACTCTAACGAAGGATATAAGTCGCAAAGGAAATGCGCCATATACAACAACAAAACACAGTGCTCATACAAGCGTCTGCCAACCAAAGTGTGTCAAAGGCTTTAGGAAGAATATGCAGTGCTTCCTAACAACAAATTGCCTCCGATGAGCCTGACATGACAGCTGTTTACATTTGGTTCATTTGAGCAGTTGCGGGCAGGCTCTTGCGCATGCGCAGTTGAGTTGCCTATGAGTAGTACCTTCTCCCGCTTCTGGTTACAGATGTATGGCTGGGCGCCACTTTCTAAATTGCTCTGGTTTGGAAATATTGTAGATCCAGGGCTGATGCACAGAGCAGTCAGAGTTGTAGTGGGCAAGTGGGTAGTCTCCATGTGACCTGTGTTTACGTTTAGTGATTTTGCTGTTTCCCCTTCGTTTATTGCTCTCACATTAAATGAAAACAAAACTGATTTCTGTGGCCAGGAGCTACCAAATGAATTAAAATACATTCGCATAATTACGGAAGGCTAAAATACACTCCTGAAAATGGGAAAAAAAACACATTGACACCGGTGTGTCAGACCCACCATACTTGCTCCGGACACTGCAAGAGGGCTGTACAAGCAATGATCACACGCACGGCACAGCGGACACACCAGGAACCGCGGTGTTGGCCGTCGAATGGCGCTAGCTGCACAGCATTTGTGCACCGCCGCCGTCAGTGTCAGCCAGTTTGCCGTGGCATACGGAGCTCCATCGCAGTCTTTAACACTGGTAGCATGCCGCGACAGCGTGGACGTGAACCGTATGTGCAGTTGACGGACTTTGAGCGAGGGCGTATAGTGGGCATGTGGGAGGCCGGGTGGACGTACCGCCGAATTGCTCAGCACGTGGGGCGTGAGGTCTCCACAGTACATCGATGTTGTCGCCAGTAGTCGGCGGAAGGTGCACGTGCCCGTCGACCTGGGACCGGACCGCAGCGACGCACGGATGCACGCCAAGACCGTAGGATCCTACGCAGTGCCGTAGGGGACCGCACCGCCACTTCCCAGCAAATTAGGGACACTGTTGCTCCTGGGGTATCGGCGAGGACCATTCGCAACCGTCTCCATGAAGCTGGGCTACGGTCCCGCACACCGTTAGGCCGTCTTCCGCTCACGCCCCAACATCGTGCAGCCCGCCTCCAGTGGTGTCGCGACAGGCGTGAATGGAGGGACGAATGGAGACGTGTCGTCTTCAGCGATGAGAGTCGCTTCTGCCTTGGTGCCAATGATGGTCGTATGCGTGTTTGGCGCCATGCAGGTGAGCGCCACAATCAGGACTGCATACGACCGAGGCACACAGGGCCAACACCCGGCATCATGGTGTGGGGAGCGATCTCCTACACTGGCCGTACACCACTGGTGATCGTCGAGGGGACACTGAATAGTGCGCGGTACATCCAAACCGTCATCGAACCCATCGTTCTACCATTCCTAGACCGGCAAGGGAACTTGCTGTTCCAACAGGACAATGCAACCCTCACCATTGCTTTTACTCAATCCAGTGCACCACTGTGGTGTTCGACTAGCAACGGTAGCTTTTAGGACAAGTCCTGTGACCAGTGTCCTGGTGGAGGCCGGAGTCCCTCCATTGAAGGTTAGACGTGCACAACTGCCCACCACTCACGTTGCACACATTCATAATTCTCCTGTGCATCCGAATTACTGTCTCATTTTCCCAACCACCGCAATTCATCTCCCACATCGGCGGCCCAGGTCAGGGCTCACAATTGCGGTTCACGTCTGATTGCTTCTGTCTGAACTGGAGTCCTTTCCTTTACCACTTCCATTTGAGGTCCAGTCACATACGTCTCCATGGTGTAAACCTCGACCGAAGCTTTGCCAGGACATTTTGCATGGCCCTAAGGACTCAGTTACCCACCGTGGCTCTCCGCTGCCACTTCCCCTTGATTCTTGACATCTTCTGGGGCTCTGAAGAGGTTTACACCAATGGCTCGATGGCTGATGGTCATGTTGGCTTTGCCTACATTCAAGGAGGCCATATTGAACAGCATTCCTTGCCCGATGGCTGCAGTGTTTTCACTGCAGAGCTGATGGCTACATTTCGTTCTCTTGAACACATCCATTCATGCCCTGGGGAGTCATTTCTTCCCTGTACTGACTCCTTGAGCAGCCTGCAAGCTATCGACCAGTGCTACCCTTGTCATCCTTTGGTAGCGACCATCCAAGGAGTCCATCTATGCTCTGGAACAATCCAGTCATTTAGTGGTGTTTGTGTGGACCCCAGATCATGTTGGAATCCCAGGCAACGAACTTGCTGACAGGCTACACAGAAACTGCTTATGGAGATCAGCATTCCAATAATTGACCTGAGTTCATTATTATGCCCCAAGGTTTTTCAGCTTTGAGAGACGGAATGACATATTCTCAGTACACACAACAAACTACGTGCCATTGAGGAGACTGCGAATGTGTGGAAGGCCTCTATGCGGGCCTCTCGCAGGGACTCTGTGGTTCTCTGCCGGCTCCGCATCATTGGTCACACTTGGTCGACCCACAGCTACCTCCTGTGCTGTGAAGACCCACCTCAGTGTCGGTGCGGCACCTGGTTGACAGCAGCCCATATTCTTTTGCACTGTCCTAGCTTGGTTGCCCTGAGAGATCACCTTCGGTTACTGGACTCGTTATCATTAATTTTAGCAGACAATGCCTCATCGGCTGATTTGGTTTTACATTTTATACGTGAGGGTGGGTTTTATCATTTGATCTAAATTTTAGTGCATGTCCTTTCTCCCTCAGTGTCCTCCACCCTAGTGCTTTTAGGGTGGAGGTTTTAACATGTTGCAGAGTGGCTGGCTTATTCTTTTATTTTCATGGATAGCCAACCTGCTCTCCTCTTTTACTTTCTTCTATCTGTGTTTTTCTTGTCCTATCATGTTCCTTGCAGTGTTCGTTGCTCTTCTGTCTTTCTTGTGGTCTTTCCTTCCTTTCAGTATTGTGTTGTATGTCTTGTTTGTTTTATTCTTTCCCTTGTGGAATTGTTACAATAGGAAAAAGGGACCATTGACCAAGCAGTTTGGTCCCTTCCCCCCCCCCCCCCCCCCTTTCAAACAAACCTACCAACCAACCAACCAACCAACCAACCAACCCACTCCCCCCAGGGGACTCGCCACTCTTTGGTGGGTTCATGCTTGACTACCATGGGGCCCCTGCCTTTGCAGCATTTTTCCCCCATCTGTGCTGCATATCTATATCATATGTCTTACATCATCATATATATTATATCATTATTATGTTATATCATATATCCTCATGCTATTCTTTTCCCCTTCACCTGGGGAACATGTCTGGGATGTTATTGGGAATGTTCTGCATTGTCTGTTGCTGACGTACAAGCAGTCTCACTTTTGTTTTTCGCTCTCTTTTCCTTTCTTTGTTTCCCTTCTCCTCTCATTCCTCTGCTTCAGCGTTCCAGGTTCCTCTTTTTCTTCTTCCTCCCTGTGCGCTCCTGAAGGCCGACCCATGCCTCTGACGTGTAACTGGTGACCGGGTGCATTGTCATTCCCTGCCCCGTGTCGACAGGTAGGGTTTGCACATACACCCTGGTACAGGCCAGGCCCAGGGAGGGGTGATTGCCTGAGCTGCAACCCTCCCAAATTGCTGATTGGTCCATCTGTCAGATGTTTGGGAGGTGTGACCTGAGATGTGAACAATCGCCTAAGGCGGGTGCGCCCTCTTGTGAAGGGAGCCCCCAGTTGGAAGGAGCGTGCCATTGGAGACACTGGCAATCATGGGAGATTTTCTCACAATGCGTCAATCATCTTCCCAATCAACGTCTATGAAATGTAAATGTAATTAGGCTACTGATTCAGAGACCCTTCTCACTGCACGACAGTTCCTCAAGGTCTCATGTACTGAAGACAGTCAGTCCTTTGCTACAGTAAATCTGTTTGTTATTCAGAAAGGTGCTGATGCAATTGCTGACCCTGTGAAATCCTGCTCTCGTTTATGGAATGCCACTTTGCTTTTGGAGACTGCTTCTGATTCTCGAGCGCAATTGCTTGCTTCCCTGCTTCTCCAAGGCTACCCTGTTCATTTTGAGGCCCATGGAATCTTCAGTTCTTCCAGTGGTGTAATTTACACCAGGCTGCTCAATGGTCTAACAGAGGCAGAAATCCAATCTTACCTCTCTGATCAGGGTGCCATTGCTGTCCATTGTGGAATGAAAAAGGTAGATTCCTCCTTAGTGCCCGCCCATGCTCTTTTCCTCACCTTTGATAGAGTGGTGCTGCCATCAGAGATCAAAGCAGGCCATGAAATTATCACAGTCTGGCCGTACATTCCAAACCCAATACGCTGCTACCAGTGTCATCGTTTCAACCACACTAGAACGTCTTGTTGACATGTGTAACCTGTGGTAGGGATGCACATGAGGGCTATTGTCTGCCTCCTTTTCCCCGCTGTATCAACTGCAGTAGCAGCCCTGCCGCCTCCTCTTGGAATTTCCCTGTGTATCTTGATAAGCTGGCTGTCCAAGAGATTCGGGTGAAGGAAAAAGTGCCTTATCCAGTGGCTCGCAAGTTACTGGCTGGTCGCAAACCCTGTGTTCTCCTGCCTGGCACTTGTAGTTCTGTTCTTGTTACCCCTCGTTACATGAAGGACATGGCCATGCAGACATGCAACCTCAAATTCAGCTCTGAGGTTGTGAAATCGCCATTGTCAAGATAGCATCACCATCCCCCCATCCCGCTGTGCAACAAACTGTCAAACTCTCTCTCAAGGGTCGAAGCCACCAGCTACACAACCAGCAGGCAGGAAAGGACAGAAGTACTACCATGAAGGCTTCCTCCGTCCCTCCAGCCAAACAACACCAGAGTCTTCCTCTAACCGGAAAGGCTCAAAGAAGTCCACCAAAGGCAAACGGTCTTCTCCTTCGCCAACTCTAAGATCCTGTTCGACGGTGTCACCATGTGGTACCTTAGCCGGGCCAGCCTCTGTCTCACTGGTGCGCACCACCAACCATTTTTCAGTGTTGGACTCCACGGACCGACCGCACAACCAAGCGGATGCTTCTGTGGACCCCATGGAGCAGGATCCTCCTGCTTCTGTGCCCTGTAGTAGCAACTCTCCACCAACTGGCCACTTTTTAAGGCTGACTGGCAGCTTTACTCCTCCCTGGCAACCATCGCAGAACAAGATATCCCCAGTTGCAACGTTATCCTTACTGCTGCAGAACGTTCCATTCCTCACACTTCCTCATTACCACACCATGTCCCAGTTCCTTGGTGGACTGAGGTGTGCCACGACACAGTTCACACATGGAGATGTGCTCTCCACCCTACACTGTAAAACTGCATTCATTAGAAACAGATGCATGCAAAGTGTCATCGAGTTCTTCGGGATAGCAAAAGAGCTAGTTGGATTTCATTCACAAGTTCTTTTAACAGTTCCATCCCTTCCCCTGTCGTGTGGGCCAACCTCCGACGGCTCTCTAGAACCAAGCTCCATTCGCCAATTTCTGGCCTGAGAGTAGGTGCCGATGACATCATGGATCCTGTTGGTATCTCCAACACCTTGGCCCGCCATTTTGCGAATGTTTTGAGCTCTTCTCACTATCACCCTGCGTTTATCCATCGGAAACGAGTGGAGGAAGCTCGGGCAATACTCTTCTCTCCTCACAATCGTGAGTGCTACAATGCTGCCTTCACTATGAGGGAGCTAGATCATGCTCTCAGTTCATCTCGGTCATTCGCCCCAGGACAGGACGCTATCCACATTCAGATGTTGCAGCACCTCTCTCTTGTGGGCAAGCACTTTCTGCTCAACACATTCAACTGCATCTGGGCTGAGGGCACATTTCCTGGATGCTGGCATGCAGCCACAGTCATACCCATACCTAAACCCGATAAGGACAAGAGCCTTCCTTCTAACTACTGCCCCATCTCTCTTACCAGTATCATTTGCAAGCTGATGTAACATATGATTGATGCCCGGCTGGTATGATGGCTTGAGTCTCGCAATTTACTAACAAATGCACAGTGTGGATTTAGAGCACGGGGTTCTGCAGTTGACCATCTTGTTACTTTGTCCATCCCTGGCATGGATGGTTTTTTGCATGAATCCCAGACTGGTCGTATTTTTCGATTTGGATTGGGCCTAAGACACCAGCTGGAGAACACATATCCTCCGTATTCTTCCATGGCCACCTGCCCTGTTTCCTTCAGGCATTTTTACAAGACTGAGTTTTCAAGGTGCATGTGGGTTTTGCCTTGTTGGACACCTTTATCCAGGAAAACAGTGTGCTTCAGGGATCCGTCCTGATTGTCATCCTCTTTGCTATCACCATTGGGCCTGTCTCCCACCGGGCATCTCTAGCTCCATTTTTGTTGACGAGTTTGCCATTTATTGCAGTTCTCCACATACCTGTCTCACTGAGGGGCATCTTCAACAGTGTCTTGATCGTCTTTACTCCTGGAGCATCAACAATGGCTTTCACTTCTCCACTGACAAACCCGTCTCTATGAATTTCTGGCGACGCAAGTGGTTTCGCCCACCATCTTTACATCTTGGGCCCGTTGCCCTTCAGCTTGTAGAAACTACAAAATTCCTGGACGTCAAGCTCAATAGGAAACACTCTTGGTCCTCCCATGTATCTTACCTGGCAGCCCGCTGTACATGGTTCCTGAATGTCCTACATGTCCTCATTGGTACTTCCTGGGGAGCTGATTGTACCACCCTCCTCCATTTGTACCGGTCCCTTGTCCGTTCAAAACTGGACTATGGGTGTTTTTGTTTATGCATCTCCATGCCCATCCCTCTTAAGCCGTCTCAACACTATCCACCATCATGGCATCTGTGTGGCCACAGGCACCTTTTACACCAGCTTGGTTGAGACTGTGAATGCTGAAGCTGCTGAACTACCCCTGTCCTACTGCCGTGACTTTCTCCTCAGCAGGTATGCATGCCATTTCTCATGTGTGGCCACCCATCCTATGCCTCCTTCTCTGATGATTGCTTTGATCGTCAGTATGGGACTCGTGCTGCTTCTCTGTTACCCCCTGGAATCTGCTTTCTGCACTTGCTACGGCGACTTGACTTCACACTACCTGCACCTTTCCCGGGGGTGTGAACCATTCACCACCTTGGCTTTGTGAAGTAGCCCATGTTAACTCCGGCCTTCATTCGCTTTCTAAGGACACTACTCCAGCCTTGGTCTATCGCCTTGAGTTTCACCACCATTGCATGGAACTTCGCGATAGTACCTTTGTATATGGTGATGGGTCTCAGACTGACCGTGGGGTCGCTTGTGCCTTCGTCATTGTCACTTGTGTCTTTCGATATCGGCTTCCGGCACACTCCTCAGTATTTACAGCTGAGCTCTTCGCCTTGTATCAGGCCACTGAGTACATCTGACGACACAGCCTTTTCAGTTGGTCCTCTGCTCAGACTCACTCAGTGCCCTTCAAAGTCTGTGTGCATTGTGCATTGTACACCTCCCATCCCATAGTGCAACGGGTCCAGGAAAACACTGCTCACTCTTGGTGCAGCCAGTGTGTTGTTTATGTGCGTTCCAGGTCGTGTCGGTCTGCCAGGAAACAAGGCTGCTGACGCTGCTGCCAAGGCTGCAGTCCTTGTACATCAGCCCGAGAATACCTATATTCCCTCCAGTGATCTCTGTGCTGCCGTCTGTTAGAAGGTGGTGTTGCTTTGGCATTGCCGATGGTCCTCCCTTCACAGGAATAAGCTCCGGCTTATTAAGCCTCTCCCAGCAGCTTACACGACCTCCTCTCGGCCCTCCCGCTGGGAGGAGGTTATTTTAAATCGGCTGTGTATTGGGCACTGTCTTTTTAGCCATCGTCATTTGCTAAGTGGTGCTACCCCACCACTTTCTACACATTGCACTCAAGTTTTAACTGTCTGCCACATCCTGATGGACTGTCCATTTCTTAACCTTTTACATTCCTGTGTGGGTTTGCCATCTGAGTTATTGGCTGTTTTAGCAAATATGGCAAAGGCTATTTAATTCTTACTTTTGGACCTCCATTTCTGTTTGGTATCTTCTTTAGCCCTTTTTCCAAGTGCTGGTTTTTAGCTGTCTTCTATTACATCAACTGGGACTGACGTGTAGTCTTCATGTTCTTTAGTTTTGACTTGGGCGCATATGACCCCAGTTGTTTTTGCGCCCCAGAGCAAAACAAAATCAAACCCCCTCCTACTCTCCCCCACTCCCACTCCTGCCCCCCACCACTTCCAACCCCCCACAACTCCTGCCCCCCCACCACTCCCACCCCCCCACCACTCCCACCCCCCCACCACTCCCACCCCCCCACCACTCCCGCCCCCCACCACTCCCACCCCCCCACCACTCCCGCCCCCCACCACTCCTGCTCCCCCCACCACCACCACCACCACCACCACCACTCCCGCTCCCCCACCACCACCACCACTCCCGCTCCCCCACCACCACCACCACCACCACTCCCGCTCCACCACCACCACCACCACCACCACCACTCCCGCCCCCACCACCACCACCACCAACACCACCACCACCACCACCACCACCACTCCCGCTCCCCCACCACCAACACCACCACCACTCCCACCTCACCACCACCACCACCACTCCCACCTCACCACCACCACCACCACCATCACTCCCACCTCACCACCACCACCCCCGCCACTCCCGCTCCCCCCCACCACTCCCACTCCTGCTCCCCCCCACCACCACTCCCACTCCTGCTCCCCCCACCACCACCACCACTCCTGCTCCCCCCACCACCACTCCCACTCCCCCCACCACCACTCCCACTCCCCCCACCACCAATCCCACTCCCGCTCCACCCACCACCACTCCCACTCCCCTGCCTCTCGCACTCTCCCACTCCCCCTCCCTTCCCCCCACTCCCACTCCCCCGTCTCTCGCACTCCCTTTTTATAATGTTTTGTGAACATTGGCAGTCTGGCAATGTTTGAGCCTCATTGCACACTCACCTTAAGATATCTTTGCAACGATAAGATTGTCTTTGCTTCACTGGATACCAGAGGTTAAAAAATGAGAAGAAATGCTCAAAAATATATTATAAATAACACATTTAACAAACTGCTATACATTCACTGCAGCAGCAAGAACCATATAAAGTGGGGAAAAATGTGCAAGTTTTGTGCATTTAGTTCAAATATATTGTGGGTCACACTAAATAAGTATTCAGAAAAAGAGGTAATGAACTGGGTGGACAATTATGCCATGGTGTAGCAATTCTGTCAAAAGGTGTCCTAGAGAACAATGCGGTAAATTCAACAGTGATCATTATCCTGCAGACAGTTGAATGAAAATAAATAGGAGACTGTTTGTTTTCTTTTCAAATAAATATATAATGTACTGAAATTTGTAAAATGTTGGTAGCTTTCATTGTATTATTGATAATGAAAGCAATCTCTTTTGTCACTTATTAATTGTAATGTTGCTCAAACACAATAATAGAAAACTGTTATAAGTTCTGTGTTCAAAAAAATCATTCATGGAATAAAATTTTGCCAACTCACAGGTGCGTAAACTGAATATTCGGAATAAATCTTATGGAGATTGAAAGCTACTGTTGATAAAATCAAGGACGTAGGATAAAAGTTCATAGGCTTCCATGGATGGTGTCATTGTGGGTAAAATAATTTTGGATATTGGGACGCATGATTTTAAACTACTAAAACAACTAAACTGCTGGCATTTTGAACAATTTTCTGCAGTCCTTTCTTGCCTTCCAGTCAGCCACCATGGTAGCACATGCAGTAGCATACTGTACAGTCACCTTCTCCATAACAACCTCTTCATATTGTCCAGTGACATCTCAGATTTGTGATTTCAGTAGCCATCAAATAACCAAAAATGGCAGTAACATAAAGGAAGACAATCAGTAGTGTACAGCAATGATCCGTCATGAATAGGACCGCTGCAAGTCAGATGAGACATTGGCAGTTTAGTTGTTTTAGTAGTTTACAGTGACGCAGCCCAATACCCAAAATTAGGTTATCCATAAAGGACATATGATCTTCGGTGTTCTGGCTACATCCTGTACTGAATATGCAATATAACTGACACCTTCCTGAGAAACAGTATAATGAAGGCTTTTGCCAGGGCAATGGGGAAAAAGGGAGGGAATGAAAATTGGGGTTTACAGACTGCCAATGATGAGTTTGGCTCTCAAGCTCAGAATGAGCAAAGATGATGAAGAAAACTTTTGCTTCAGGCGATACAGAGAAACCATGGATACTTAAAATCAGGATGTCTGGACAGTGATTTGAATCTTTCTTCTGAATGTTATACCTGCCAAGTCACTTGGTAGTAGTTCATTCTAGTTTTAAATAGACAGGGACACGAATGTGCAGAACAGTTGCTGTGTATTACTAACATTAATTAGTAGTAGACTTTTAGGATATTGCTGTACTCGTAAATGATGATTTTTCTGAAAACCGAATATAGCTTTAGCAGTATATATATTCCAGACAGAGCATATACGTGGAACTTTGTGTACTTTGTTCGTTTATGACATTCTGGTATTTTATTCCATGTTTTTGTTCCAGGAAAGCCACACTCATTAATGATGAATTTGAGTACTCTGAACTGTTGTAAAGGTTTATGTGCAGACAGTGTTTCTAATATTTATGGTTTTCTTTCAGATATGGGATGGAGGTGGTGTGCCCTCACTTTGTACTGATCTGAACAGATATTATGAGTCTGTGAAGGTAGTCAAACCAGCAGCAAGTCGAACTGATTCTGCAGAGAAATTCATTCTTGCTAGAGGGTTTAAGAAGTCTGTATAAAGTGGTGAATTATATTTATTACTAAAATGATCCTAAGATTGTGCCAGAATGCAACTTCTCTTTGACTCCCTCTAGTGTGTCATATTAATTTCCATATAGCTTTTCAATTATGTAATCGCTGTAGTATGTTTTACTAATTACCACATAACTTTCCAATTGTGTAGTTTCATTTCTGGTTATGGAAAAATCAATACTGTTGTAATTCTCTGTTAACAGTTTGTACCAGAATAAAATTGATTTTTTTTAAAATCCTTACATATGTCAGAAATCAGACTATTTGTGTGCAAAACTTTCCAGTTAATCATATCAAGTTTTTACTGTAAGTATGATACTTTGCAGTGTATTGTAACGATCATGACTTCAATCAGAGAAAAGTGTGGACATACGAAATGAAGCAACATGTCTGTGTCAATCTACAGTTCCCATTTTCTGGTCTTTTCTGATCTCCAGATTATCTCCCCCTGCGGGTCTGGGGGTAAGAATAGGCCCGAGGTATTCCTGCCTTCATAAGAAGCCACTAAAAGGAGTTTCACAGGTTTAGGCCATTATGTGATAGGGTTTGACCTCAATTCTTCAAAATTTTCCTGAAGAGCGAGCCAACTGGGGAAGAGCACCTTACATGGTGCTTCGTGTCCATTGTGGATTGAGATCTTTAGCCCACCTTCTCGTCATCGCATTTCACTCCCGCTCGTTCTCCATCTCTTCGGAGAGGACACCTTCCTGGGTGTGATTTCCACCATGCACTATGCAGTGACACTTTCTGTGTCGACGATGACCATGGACTTCTTTGCACCTGATACCTGATATCCAGCATGGCAGCCAGTCCGTTGTGGTGGGGCTGCCATGTACCCTGTTGGTTGTAGCCCCCTGACCACACAGGGATCGCTCTGCTGATGCCTGCACCATTAACTCCCCACATATGCCAAGGGGTAGGTGCCCATCTCCCTGGGGCATTGGGACTCCTGGCAATAGTCATCCTGCGAGGTAGCCTTTGCTGTGGCTGGTCGGAGTGGGTGGCATCAGGAAGGATGGATGACACGCGATGAAGCATAGTCCATCATCTCTTGCTGGTGGTGAAACACCAGCAGTCTCTAAGCATTCATGAGCTCAGTTCAATGCACAGAAGTACGACCCCAAATTGTTCCCCTCCCTGGCCACACCATGGGAGGAATGTCAGGCTAAGGATGGCAGCGGCTCTTATTCGCCCCGTTGTGTGTTCGAGAGCTGATGGGGAATCTTTCATGATGATGAAGCCTCAGTTTTTTGTTGAACATTTAGAGGAAAGGTTTGAGGAGGTGGAGGGATTGTCCAAAATGCAGTCACGGTCACTCTTGATCAAAACAGCATCCTCTGCCCAGTCGTGGGTGTTACTCACTTGTGACAATCTGGGGGACGTTTCTGTAACAATCACTCCCCAAAAGAGCTCAAATATGGTCCAGGGTATCATATTTCACAGGGACCTTCTTTTACAGTTCGACAGTGAGCTGCGCGCCATTTTAGAACGACAATGTGTACATTTCCCATCCCTGGAGCACCTCATAGCATTTAAACGCCTCCGTGCCCATGTTTGCAAACTTACCAAACGACAGAAGCAGGAGTGTTGGGAGAGATACATCTTGACCATTGGGTGCCTTCCCAAGCCTGGGCAAATATCGAACGTCTTTTCGGGTACCAGACCCCAACAGGTGTTCCAGGTGTTACCATAAATGGCGTGTTATATACCGTCACAAACGCGATTGACAAGAATTTTGCTTAGCACTGTGCTTGATCCTCTGTATCGGAGAATTGCCCCTCCCCCCAACCTTTTGCACTCTCAAACGGCGGCTGGAAGGGAATGTCCTCTCATTCACTACATGCCACAGTAAATCCTATAACCCCCCATTTACAGAGTGGGAGCTCCTCAGCCCCCTTGCACATTGCCCCAACGCAGCTCCTGGGCCAAATCGGATCCACAGCTAGATGATTAAACATCTCTCATCTGACTACAAGCGACATCTTCTCGTCGTCTTCAACCGGATGTGGTGCGATGGCATCTTACCATCGCAATGGCGGGAGAGCACCATCATTCTAGTGCCCAAACCCGGTAAAAAGCCACTTGATGTGGATAGCTATTGGCCTCTCAGCCTCGTCAGCCTCTTTGTAAGCTGCTGGAATGTATAGTGTGTCGGTGGTTGGGTTGGGTCCTGGAGTCACGTGGCCTGCTGGTTCCATGTCAGGGTGGCTTCCGTCAGGGTCGCTCTACCACTGATAATCTTGTGTCCCTCTTGTCTGCCATCCGAACAGCCTTTTCTAGATGCCAACACCTGGTTGCCGTCTTTTTTGACTTAACATTAAGCATACAGCATGACCTGGCGATGTCACATCCTTGCCACATTGTATGAGTGGTGTCTCTGGTGCCCACTCCTGATTTTTATCCAAAACTTCCCGTCGCTCCGTACTTCCTGTGTCCAAGTTGACCACTGAGGGATTGCACTGCTGATGCCTGCACCGTTAACTCCCCGTGTATGCCCTGGGGCATCGGGACTCCAGGCAATGGCCATCCTGGCAGGTGGCCTTTGGTGTGGCTGGTCGGAGCGGGTGGCATCAGGGTGGATGACACGCAATGAAGTGTAGTTCATCATCTCTTGCTGGTGGTGAAACACCAGCAGTCTCTAAGCATTCACGAGCTCAAATCATTGCCCAGAAGTACAACCCCAAATTGTTCCCCTCCATGGCCACACCATGGGAGGAATGTCAGGCCAAGGATGGCAGTGCTCTTCCCCGCCCCGGTACCTTGTATGTTTGAGAGCTGATGGGGAATCTTTCATGATGATGAAGCCTCAGTTTTTTGTTGAGCATGTAGAGGACAAGTTTGGGGACATGGAGGGATTGTCCAAAATGCCGTCAGTGTCAGTCTTGATCAAAACAGCATCCTCTGCCCAGTCACGGGTGTTACTCACTTGTGACAAGCTGGGGGATATTTCTGTAACCATCACACCCCATAAGAGCTTAAATATGGTCCAGGGTATCATATTTCACTGGGACCTACTTTTGCAGTCCAAGGATGAGGTGCGCGCCAATTTAGAACAGTGAGGTGTACATTTCGTCCAGCGTGTCCACCAGGGTCCGAAGAATAATCTGGTTGCCACCGGCACCTTCATCTTGGCCTTTGACGGTGATATGTTGCCCGAGAAGGTCAAGGTGATGGTCTGCTGCTGTGATGTGAAGCTCTATATCCCTCCCCCATGCGGTGCTTTAAGTGCTGGAAGTTCGGCCGTATGTCTTCCCGCTGTGCTTCCAGCGTCACATGTCAAGATCGCGGACACCCATCACATCCCAATACACCATGTGCCCCGCCTTCCATCTGTGTCAGCTGTGGAGTGCTACATTGGCCTTGCTCATCAGACTGCAGGATTCCCCAGAAAGAAAGGAAACTCATGGAGTACAAGACCCTGGACCAACTGACCTACACTGAGGCTAAGAGAAACTTTGAACGCCTGCATCCTGGACCTATGACATTGTCTTACGCTGCCACTACATCATTTCTGGCACCATCAGCTCCACCAACCCCCATCACCTCTCAGAGCTGGAAGACTAAACCTGCCCCCTTGATGGTTGGGCTGAAATTCCCTCCCTGTTGCTCCCACACCACCTACTTTGGGAGCAACACCCCCCCAACCATCAGGGTCATCCATCTCCACTTCTAAGCCTGAGAAGTGTAAGTCTTCTTCAGCTTCTCTCACTAGGAAGAGGTCCCTTGGGTCACTCCGTTCCCAGTTTTCTGCTAGTGGAAAAGATGACACCAACCAGTGGCTGAAGAGCTCAAAAGCAGCTGTTCATAGGTCTTCACGCTCATCCTCATTCTCGAAGACTGAGCCAGTGAAGTCCTCCCAGACATGGAAACCCAAGGAGCAGCAAGAGAAATCCAAAAAGAAGACTCCTAAGACCAAGGGAATTGTGGTGGCACCCACATCACCACTACCTACAAGCTCTGCCTCTGAGGATGGAGTGGAGACTGTGGCATCCGCTGAAGACCTAGATCTCGCCAGACCCTCAGATACAATGGATATAGACTGCTCAGGCAATAAATTGGGGGCAGCAGGTGACTCTGAGGTGTAAACTGCCTCATTGAATGTTCCATGCCTTCCCAGCCTCATGATCACGTCATCCTCCAGTGGGATTGCAGCAATTTTTTCCACCACATGGTTGAGCTTCGGCAAATGTAAAGAGAAACCTGGTTCCTGGCAATGCGGACCCTTCCCCTCTGTGGCTATAAGGGATATTACAGAAACCGTAGCGACTATAATCGAGTGTCAGGTGGAGTTTGCATTTATGTCCTGAACTCAGTCTGTAGTGACACTGTGCTCCTACAAACCCCTCTTGAAGCTGTGGCTCTCAGAATAAGGCCGACGCAGGAAATAACTGTCTGCAATGTATATCTTCTTCCAGATGGTGCAATATCCCTGAACATATTAGCTGCACTGATTGATCAACTTCCTAAACCTTCCCTACTTTTGGGAGATTTTAATGTCCATAACCCCTTGTGGGGTGGCACCGTGCTTACTGGCCGAGGCAGAGATGTTGAAACTTGTAGGTCGAAGCTTTGCCTGGACCTTTCGCATGGCCGTAAGGACTCCGTTAACCCTGCGGCTCTTCGTTGTCACTTCCACTCAATTCTTGAAGTGTTCCAATGTTCTGAAGTTGTTTACACCGACAGCTCGATGGCTCATGGTAATGTTGGCTTTGCGTTTGTCCGCAGAGACCATATTGAACAGCATTCCTTGCCTGTGGCTGCAGTGTATTCACTGCAGAGCTGGTGACAATATCTCGTGCACTTAAGTATATCCATTCATGCCCCAAGGAATTGTTTCTTCTGTGTACTGACTCCTTGAGCAGCCTACAAGCTATCAACCAGTGTTACCCTCACTATGCTTTGGTGGCATCCATCCAGGAGTCCGTCTATGCCCTGGACTGGTCCTGTTGTTCAGTGGTGTTTGTGTGGACCCCAGGACACGTTAGCATCCCAGGCAACGAAATTGCCGACAGGCTGACCCAAACAGGCCATGCAGAAACTGCTTGTGGAGATGGGCATCTCTGAACCTGACCTGCCGCAGGGTTTTTCGGCTTTGGGAGATGGAATGACATAACAGTACGCACAACAAACTGCATGTCATTAAGGAGACTTCGAATGTGTGGAAGTGCTCTCTGCGGGCCTCTCACAGGGAATCAGTTGTCCTCTGCCAGCTCCATATTGGCCACTCTTGGGTGTCCCACGGTTACCTCTTGTGCCGTGAAGACTCGCCTCAGTGTTGGTGCGGCACCCAGTTGGCCCATATTTTGGTGCACTTTCCCACTTTGGCTGCTCAGCGACGAAATCATGGGTTACCAGACTCGTTGACACTCATTTTATCTGACAACACCCCATTGTCATTGGGTGATTTAGTTTAACGTTTTATTCGTGGGGGTGGGTTTTATCATTTGAGCTAAATTTTAGCACGTGTTCTTTGTCCCTCTCCCCCCCTCCACCCTAGTGCTTTTAGAGTGGAGGTTTTAATGTGTTGCAGAGTGGCTGGCTTTTCCTTTTTATTCTCGTCGTTGGCCAGCGATTGTAATCTGCTTTCTTGTTTTACTCTCTTCTGTTTCTAGTGTCTCTGTTGTTTTCTTGTCTTCTTTTGTTCCTTCTAGTGTTCCTTGCCTTTCCTTTGTTCTTGTGATTTTTCCTTTCTTTCTGTTTTGTGTTTAATGTCTCGTCTGTTTTATTCTCACACTTGTGGCATTGTTTTATTAGGAACAAGGGACCAATGACCTCTTAGTTTGGTCCCTTCCCCCCTCTTTTAAACCAAACAACCAATCTAAATTATCAGACCAATGTGGAAGTAGACTTAACTAAAGTACATCATGACATATTGTTTATTAATGATTCCATGCCCTAAAAACTCAACATTCCTGGTATTTGTTCCTTTATTTACACTTTGCATTAGGCTGTTTAGATTCTGAAATGAAAAAAAGTTTGTATCTTGTGTGAAGTTTGGACCAGTATATTTTCAAAGCATGATGCTATTGCACTTGCAGTGTTCCTTTTATCACAGTCCTACATCTGTATTAGGATAACCTATTAAAATAATATACTCAAATGTTTAATAATTTACTATTTCTGAAAGCACTTTTCCAGTTGCTGTTAAAATTGGTTTAAAGTTATTACTGTACCACAGTAACAAGCAACTACTGACTGTGCGCTTGCCCCCAAAGTATCTCAAATTGGGTGAATCAATTTCATTGCTCCTGGTTATTGACACTCTGCACTCCGGCTCTAATATATGTATGTAAAAACATTTCTACAATGAATGATTGGAGCCCTATGTGTTTCTTTGCACCAGATAAATTTGTACATATCCATTCTCATACATGGCAAATGATCCCCACAACTTTCAGCTACGACTTTGAGTGATTCATTGTTCATAGTGTCCAACAGACACAATTTTTCAGTGATCAGACATGTCGCCATCATTAGGTGTGCTGACGAACTGTGCTCCTGAGGGCATGTGGCCGACTAACATCCCCTGCCCCTCGAGCTGCTCCATCTGCAGCCATGCATTGGTGTTGGCAGTCATGGAGACACTAGCATCAGCAGCCATAGTGATGTTGATGTAAGTTCTCCATCCACCCTGATCACCAGATCGTGTTGTTAGCTGAGAGTCTTCTTAATTAAATTCGGTGCTGGTTCCCGTGGACTGTGGATTGAGCAGCTCGTGGGTGCAGGAGATGTTAGTCAGCCACTCACCCTCGGGAGCTCAGTTTGTCAGAGCACCTGACGACTGTGAATGTCTGATCGCTGAAATATTGTGCCCATTGGACATTATGAGTGACACTACACCTGTGGACTGTTAAATCAACAGAGACACTGGGAGAAACTGAAGAATCACACCATATACCTTTACAGGGAAGAGATGTATTGCAGCATGAAGAAGTTTGACAATCTCCACCAGTGAAGGTACTGTTTGCTGTACTCTTGCATTTCTGATGAGATGTCATGCCGAGCATGTAATGCCAAACTTTTCTAAGGTCACGCCTTTCATTGATTCCACAACAGCCAGGAAAATTAAGAAGCGAGCCAGCCTTGCTCTGGAATGTGAGAGAACGCACTTTGCCTTTATTTAGACTACGTTTACAACTGGCCAACCATTTTAATTCCTGGACCTGGGATTGGATTGATGGTGTTACCTGGGTGGCAGCTGATTCCACCTATAGAAAGGCCACACGACGTCAAATATCAAAATTCTTACATACGTCTCTGACAAACCATCTCTAAAGGACCTGTACGAGATGGTCATCAATCTGACTGACTGACATGGAGCTGAGTGATGATGGGTTTCAGTTATGGAGAAGGGACTTCACTTTGCTCGCTCTCCCCCCCTCCCCCCCCCCCTCCTCCCTCCCCCAAGTACACTTTTCTTGTGAACATCATCAGTGCAGTTGAATAAGATACGTCTTGATTACCAGATGAAGTAGTATGCCATGAAACTTGTCACACTCTGATGATAACTAAGCCTACAAAGTCACCCATTACCAACAGAGAGCAGGCGGTGATTCAGGATCTGGGAGAGAGCCCCAAGATTGTTGTCTTACATGCTGACAAAGGCTTATGATTGTTCTTTCCGACAAGGACTACTTTCAGAAAATGCATAGCCTGCTAGACGACAACTCGTACAGGAAGATCAACACCAACCCCGCAAAGAAAGTGGAGATCAATACTAGGGCTCTTCTCAAGGACGTAGGTCTACCAGAAGGTGTAACCAAGAAACTGCTACGTCAAGGACCTCTACTGCCAAGACTTTGTCTCCCTAATGTTCACAAAGATAGGATGCTGTTGCACCCCATTGTCAGCAACATTGGGGCACCCACATATTTGCTGCAAAATACATACTGGAAATACCAAGCACTTATGTGTTATATTCACTCATCATATCTGCAGGTCTGTGGATTTTGTAAAAAGCCTTCAGGGTGAAAGACTTAGCTATCTGGTGAGTTTTGATGCCATTTCATTATTCACCAAGGTACCTTTATGAGAGTCATTAGGGCTTATTGGTCTGGAATTTGATGAGAAGACCACCGACCTTTTCAGGCATGTCCTGACCTCCAAATATTTTAATGGAGAATATTACGAACAAATGGATAGAGTTGCAATGGGCAGCCCACTCTTAGGAGGAGGAAAAGGCAGTCACTGTCTTTATACCATATACTGGTACACTATCGGGAAAAATAGGATGTATATTGAAGAAGCACCAACTAGAAACCATTGTTTGCCCACCTAATAAACCACAAGCATTATTGGGAAGTGTCACAGATAACCTCGATTTGCGGAAGACCTGCGTATACCAGATTGCACAATCTATGTGGGAAGACATATGTTGGACATACAGTGTGGTCTGTCAAAGCACATCACAAGATGGAGTATGCATGTACCAGGATCTTGCCAAGATTGCTTTCCTTTAGAACAGGGCTTAACAACTGGCCGGTTTTGAGCGCGAGTACTCGCATCTGCTCAGGCACGTGCTCGCGAGCATGTGCAAGGTCGCGGAGTAGGGAGGGAGGGGAAATGCGCACACACGTATGAATAGGACCGCAGCGTGCCTATTGAATTCGCGTCGACTGTGTAACGTTAAAAGTACTACGATCATCTCTAACAGTCACTTCGCTGGTTAAGAATCATGTCAAGTCACTGTTGTGTTACCCCAACCATGCTTTCGCGGTTCAACCCCCATTGGGAGGAATTGTATCTGTTTACAGAAAAAGATGGTGTTGCAAAATGTTTAGTATGTCACAAAACGCTGAATTCTTTTAGGAAATTTAATTTGCAGCGACATTATATGTCGTACGACGCGAAAGACTAGGGAAGTGGAAAATGTGATGGATCAGATCGTGCACAGGAAGTTAAAAGGAAGCTATCCGAAGAAGATCTGGATGACGAAGAAAAATCAACTGAGGCAGCTCTCAGAGTGAGCTACAAAATTGCTTTGTTTTTAGCAAAATCCCTGCGCCCCTTCACTGATGGCGATTTAATAAAAGATGTTTGGTAGTTGCAGCGGAACATTTGTGTCCATCTCAAGTTGAACAGTTTCGGATTGTGCCATTATCTGACATGACCATTATGCGTCGCATACAGGACATGGCAGATGACGTCCAGAGCCAGCTTTCAAATATCTAAAGATTTTATGGCGTGTTCTCTAGCTCTGGACGAAAGTGTTGATATCACTGGAACAGCACAGCTTTCCATATTTATTAGAGGTGTTAATAGAGATCTTCAGGTGAGGAAGGAGCTCCTCGATGTAGTAGCCATGAAGAACACTACAACCGGAGGTGATATTTTAAGTAGTGTTGAAGAAAGTGTTGAAAATATAGGATTGTCGTGGAATTCTTTAGTTTCAGTGTCTACAGACGGTGCACCAGCAATGACAGGGAAAAAATTAGGTTTCGTTGCGCTGTTGAAGGAGAAAATGCAAAAACTGACCGTGCCGAATGAAATAAGGGGCGTTCACTGTGTGATCCACCAGGAAAACTTATGTGCAAAGAGTATCACTCTAAAAAATGTGATGAGTGTTGTTGTTCGTACAACCAATTATATAAAGAAGCATGGGCTACAACACAGACAATTTAAAAGCTTTCTTGATGATGTAGAAAGCCAGTATGGTAGCCTGCCTTATTACAGTGAGGTCCGCTGCCTTAGTCGTGGCGAATTATTAAATCTAATTTTTGCCTATTAGATGAGACAAATATGTTCATGGAAATAAATGACATGTGTGTTCCTGAACTGAAAGAGCCTTCATGGAAATGTGATCTCGCGTTCTTCGCAGATTTAACTAGCCATCTGAATGCTTTGAACATTTCACTACAAGGTAAAGATCTGCTAATTACTCATTTCATAGATCGAATACGAGCTTTTAAAATGAAATTGACACTTTGGGTGAGTCAGCTGGAAACAGGAGATCTAGCTCATTTTCCTAAATTATCATCCATGCAAGATGTTCACAAAGACTGTGAACATTATTCACATAGTTTAGTTGCCCTTAAGGAAGAATTTGATCGACGCTTTCAAGATCTGACAGCACTAGACAGTGATTCTGATCTGTTCTCCTCTCCATATTCAGCGAATATTGAAGAGATTCGTCCTGAGCTGCAACTAGAAATTATTGACCTGCAGTGTCACAGAGAATACAGAGACAAATTTCAGAACAAGAAAAACATTTTGGAATTTTACAGACACTTCCCTCAGGATAGATTTCCTCATTTGCACAAACTGGCGGCTACAATAATATCAATGTTCGGTTCCACATATGTTTGTGAATAACTGTTCTCTGCAATGAAATGTAACAAGACGCGCCTGAGAAACGCATTGTCTGACCGAAATTTAAACTGCACGCTGCGCCTACGATGCACAAGAACAATTACTCCGAACATAGACGCAATTGTAAAGGGCAAAAAGTACAAGATAACAGAGAATCCCACACTTCAGTGACACCTTTTATTGTGTAACAGTTCACAAATTAATACGAATGTAGAGACATACACTAAGCTAATAAAATTATGTGGCACGTGTTCATTCTCCTTTATTTGTTTCATTTGTCACAGTAATAATTCGTGAGTGATATCCCTGCAGGTGGCCGCGGATTTACATTGAGTGGCGGCAGCTGTTGTGTGCCCGACGTGACTCTCCCCACTTTCCGCTCTGGTCCGGTAGTGGGGGTAGCGTGCTCGTGCTGCTCACAGCTTGCTCTGTGAGCACGTATGTTGTGAAGCCCTGCTTCAGAACATTCTAAGCAGGGTACTAGCAGTAAAAGGCAGCCATGATGGCTGACTAGTGGGATAAGGATATCATGTAGAACAAAGAAGGAATTCTATCAAAATGTCAGAAGTAGTCACAGTCGAGCTACAGTAGCCATTACAAAAGGTATTGTAAGGTGTTTAAAAATGTTGTTACGAAGGCAAAGATTGTGTGGTACCCAAATAGAATAGCTAATTCACAGGTAAAGTTAAAACCATATGGTCAGTTGTGAAAGAAGTGTCTGGTCAGCAGCACAATGTCATAAAATCAGTTTGTGATACAAATATTTCTGTTACTGATGAGTCAGATATATGTACAGTTTCAGCAATCACTTTCTGAGAATTGCTGGTGAGTTAAATAAAAACTTAGTTGCTACTAGGAATCCTATAACTCTATCGGAAAATACCTTTCCGAGGCTGATGTCTGGAATACTCCTCTGTGATACTGACAAGGGGGAGATTGAGTCAGTGATTAAATTATTTAAGAGTAAGGACTCTCATGGATATGATAGAGTACGTAGCATATGTTAGCCCAGTGCTTAACCATATTTGTAATTTTTCCTTTAAGAATGGTCAGTTTCCTGAATGATTAAAGTACTCAGTAGCAAAGCCGTTTTTTAAACAGGGGGGAAGGGATAATGCAGACAATTTTAGACCAACTCCTATGCCAACTGGAAAAGTTGTGTATCTAAGGATAATTTATCATTTTATTTCACACAATTTACTATCAAATGTACAGTTCAGTTTTAGAAGTGGTTTAACAACTGAAAATGCTATATTCTCTTTTTTTAGATGGATTAAACAAAAGGTTTCAAATGCTAGGCATCCTTTTTGATTTAACTAAGGCGCTTGATTGTGTTGATCACAAAATACTGCTCTAGGAGTTGGACCATTATGGAATATGGGGAATATCTCACAACTGGTTCACCTCTTACTTTAACAACAGAGCAAAAGGTCATTATCCAAAGCGTTGAGAATGGCTATGATGTGGGGTCTGAGTGAGGTATGGTCAAATCGCGGGTGCCCCAGGGATCACTGATGGGGCCTCTCCTGTTCTGTATTTATATAAGTGATATGCCATCTAGTATTAAAGGGGATTCTAAAATATTTCTGTTCACTGATGACACTAGCTTGGTAGTAAAGAATGTTGTGGGCAACATTGGCAGCCAGCCGTTGTGGCCGTGCGGTTCTAGGCGCTTCAGTCTGGAACCGAGTGACCGCTACGGTCGCAGGTTCGAATCCTGCCTCGGGCATGGATGTGTGTGATGTCCTTAGGTTAGTTAGGTTTAACTAGTTCTAGGGGACTGATGACTACAGATGTTAAGTCCCATAGTGCTCAGAGCCATTTGAACCAACATTGGCACTGTTTCAAATCGAGCAATTCATGCACGTAAGTTCATGGCTTGTAAAAAATAAATTAATGCTAAATGACAGTTTTTACATTTTCTAAGACACAGTTCAACAAAATTCGCTATGGTCGCTATGGTTCCTGTAATATCCCTTATAGCCGTGGAGGGCAGGTGCCTGCATTGCCGGGAACCAGGTTTCCTGGAGGGCAATGCAGAAAGCAGGTGTAAAGCTTAACAGTTGCCGCAACTCAGCCAGGCGGTGGAGAAAATCGCTGCAATTCCACTGGAGGATGACGTCATCTTGAGACTGGGAGAGCATGAAACATTCAATGAGGCAGTTTACGCCTCAGGGTCACCTGCTACCACCGACTTTTTGCCTGTGTAGTCTGTATCCATTTTGTCTGAGAGTCTGGCAATATCTAGGTCCTTGGCAGACGCCAGAATCTCCACCTCCTCCACAGACACAGAGCATGGAGGTGTGGGTGCCACCGCAATTCCCTTGGTCTTGGAGACCTTCTTTTTGGATTTCTCTCGCTGTTCCTTGAGTTTCTCTGGCTGGGAGGACTTCACTGATTCAGTCTCCAGGACTGAGGATGAGCGTGAAGCCCTGCAACCAGCTGCTTTTGAGCTCTTCAGCCACTGGCACTTGTCATCTTTTCCACTAGCAGAAACCTGGGAAGGGAGTGATCCATAGGACCCCTTCCTAGCAAGAGCAGCTGAAGAAGTTGTACACTTCTGCGGCTTAGAAGTGGGGACAAACATCCTCGATATTTGGGGCGGGGGGGGGGGGGGGGGGGGGGTGTTGCTCCTGAACTATGGTGTGTGGGAGCAACAGGGTGGGAAGTGCCCCCTCCCCCCTGCTCCCCCCACCATCAAGGGGGCAGGGTAGTCTTCCGGAGCTGAGAGGTGACTGGGGTTGGCAGAGCTGATGGGGCTAGGGCTAGAACTGTTGTAGCAGCGGCTTAAGACAATGTCATGCGTACAGGACGTAAGCATTCAAATTTTCTCTTAGCCTCAGTGTAGGTTGGCCCAGGGTCTTGTACTCCATGATTTTCCTTCCTTTCTGGAGAATCCTTGAGTCTACCGAGCAAGGTGAATGGTGCTCTCCACAATTGACACAGATGGGAGGCGAGACACATGGAGTATTGGGATGCGATGGGTGTCTGCAATCTCGACATGTGATGCTGGAAGTACAGCAGGAAGACATAGGACCAAACTTCCAACATGTAAAGCAACGCACTGAGGGAGGGATATAGGGTTTTACATCATAGCGGTAGACCATCCAACTTGACCTTCTCAGGTAATGCATCACCCTCGACGGCCAAGATGAAGGCACTGGTGGCAACCTGATTATCCATCAGACCCCGGTAGACATGCCAAACAAAATGTACACCTTGCTGTTCTAAATTGCCGTGCAGCTCATTGTCGGACTGCAAAAGTAGGTCCCTGTGAAATATGATACCGTGGACCATATTTAAGCTCTTATGGGGTGTGATGGTTACAGAAACATCCGCCAGCTTGTCACAAGTGGGTAACACCCGTGACTGAGCAGGGGATGCTGTTTTGATCAAGACTGACCCTGACTGCATTTTGGACAATCCCTCCACCTCCCCAAACTTGTCCTATAAATGCTCAACAAAAAACTGAGCCTTCATCGTCATGAAAGATTCCCCATCATCTCTCGAACATACAAGGTACTGGGGTGAATAAGAGCCGCTGCCACCCTTAGCCTGATGTTCCTCTGTGGTGTAGCCAGGGAGCGGAACGATTTGGTGTCATACTTTTGTGCACTGAACTGAGCCCGTGAACACTTAGAGACTGCTGGTATGTGACCACCAGCAAGAATGGCCATTGCCGGGAGTCCGAATGCTCCAGGGGGATGGGCATCTACCCCTTGGAATACGTGGGAAGTTAATGGCGCAGGCATCAGCAGAGCAATCCCTGTGTGGTCAGGGGGCTACAGCCAACGGGTACATGGTGGCCCCACCACAACGGACACCTCTGCTGTCACTGTTGAATCTCCCCCACACGGGAACATCGATGTGATGGTTAAGCAGGTGACTACAACAGTCGTTTCTGTGGCAGAAATCACGATCCCTCTCTCGTTAGGGTGCCCTGGCAAAAGACAGTTCCTTTGGTGGTGACCGGAAGTTGCTGAAGCAATTAAGGATGGTTGGTGAGCTCTACAGTGGCATAAGTGGCAACCTTCCCTGGTGCATCTCAGAGCCTTTAAACGACTCCATGCTCGCATCCACCAACTTACCAAATGAAGGGAGGAGGAGTGTTGGGAGAGAGATGTCTCGACCATTGGGTGCCATATGTCACCTTCCCAAGTCTCGGTAAAGATCAAATGTCTTTTCGGGTACCAGACCCCAACAGGTGTTCCCGGTGTTACCATAGATGGCGTGTTATCTACAGCGCAAATGCGACTGCTGAGCACTTTGCTCAAGCCTCTGCATCGGAGAATTGCCCCCAGTCTGTCACACTCTCAAAAGGTGGCTGGAAGGGAAAGTACTCTCATTTACTACACGCCACAGTGAATCCTGTAACGCCCCATTTACACAGTGGAAGTTCCTTTGTGCCCTTGCACAGCGCCCCGACACAGCTCCTGGACCAGACAGATCCACAGTCAGAAGATTAAACATCTCTCATCTGACTACAAGCACTATCTCCTCGTCATCTTCTAGTGGATCTGGTGCGATGGTGTCTTTCCATCGCAGTGGTGGGAGAGCGCCATCATTCCAGTGCTCAAATCCAGTAAAAACCCACTTGATGTGGATAGCTGTTGGCCCATCAGCCTCACCAACGTTCTTTGTAAGCTGCTGGAACGTATGGTATGTTGCTGGTTGGGTTGGGTCCTGGAGTAACGTGGCCTACTGGCTCCATGTCAGAGCGGCTGCCGCCAGGGTCGCTGCACCATTGATAACCTTGTGTCTCCAGAGTCTGCCATTCGAACAGCCTTTTCCAGACGCCAACACCTGGTTGCCGTCTTTTTTTATTTATGAAAAGCATATGACACTTCCTGGCGAAATCATATCCTTGCCACATTATGAGAGTGGGGTCTCCGAGGTCCACTCCCGATTTTTATCCAGAATTTCCTGTTGCTCCGTACTTTCCGTGTCCAAGTTGGTGCCTCCCATGGTTCCCCACATATCCAGGAGAATTGAGTCCTGCAGTGCTCTGTATTGAGTGTCTCTGTTTTTAGTGGCCATTAATGGTCTAGCAGCAGCTGTCGGGCCCTCCGTCCCACTTTCTCTGTATGCAGACAACTTCTGCATTTCGTATTGCTCCACCAGTACTGGTGTTGCCAAGTGGCGCCTGCAGGGAGCCATCCACAAGGCACAGTCATGGGCTCTAGCCCATGGTTTTCAGTTTTCAGCCGCAAAGTCATGTGTTATGCACCTCTGTCGGCATCGTACCATTCATCCAGAACCAGAACTTTACCTTAATGATGATCCACTCAGTGTAATGGAGACATATCAATTTTTAGGACAGATTTTCGATGTCCAATTGACTTGGCTTCCTCACCTTTGTCAACTTAAGCAGAAGTGCTGGCATCGCCTCAATACTCTCTGCTACCTGAGCAACACCAACTGGGGTGCAGATCGCTTTACGCTGCTGCAGCTCTACAGAGCACTTGTTCAATCCCACCTTTTCTATGGGAGTCTGGTTTATGGTTCGGTAGCGCCCTCAGCATTGCGTTTACTCGACGCAGTGTGCCACTGTTGTGTTCGCCTAGCAACAGGAGCTTTTAGGACAAGTCCAGTGACCAGCGTCCTTGTGGAAGCCAGAGTGCCTTCATTGCAGGTCAGGCATGCACAACTGCTGGCCAGTTACATAGCACCCGTTCGTAGTTCTCCTGCGCATCTGAATCACCATCTCCTTTTGCCACCCATGGCGGTTCATCCCCACATCCCCAGCCCAGGTCAGGGCTTCCAATTGCAGTTAGTGTCCAATCCCTTCTTTCTGAACTGAAGTCCTTGCCTTTTCCACCTATACTTGAGGCCTATTCACGTACACCTCCATGGTGGACACCTAGGCCGCAGCTTTGCCCGGACCTTTCACATGGCCCTAAGGAGTCAGTTAACCCTGCAGCTCTCCGCTACCATTTCCTCTCGATTCTTGACAAGTACCAAGGCCCCGAAGTGGTTTACACTGATGGCTGATGCTCACATCGGATTTGCGTATGTCCAAGGATGACATATTGAAGAGCAATCCTTGCCCGATGGCTGCAGTTTTTTCACTGCAGATCACTGGAACGGTCTGGTCGTTCAGTGGTGTTTGTCTGGACCCCAGGTCGCGCCAGAATCCCAGGCAATGAACTTGCCAACAGGCTGGCCAAACAGGCTACGCAGATACCGCTTGTGGAGATTGGCTTCTCTGCAACTGACCTGCATTCAGTACTATGCCGTAAGGTTTTGCGGCTTTGGGAAATGAAATGGTATAACCTCACCATGCACACCAAACAGCGTGCCATTAAGGAGACTACAAGTGTGTGGCAGTCCTCCATGTGCGCCTCTCACAGGGATTTTGTGGTTCTCTCTCGGCTCCGCATTGGCCACGCTTGGGTGACACATGGCTACCTCCTGCACCGTGATGACCCACCTCAGAGTCGGTGCGGTACCCAGCTTACAGTGGCCCATATCTTGTTGAGCTGTCCTTCTTTGGCTCCCCTGCGACGGACTCTTCAGTTACCGGACTCGTTGCCATTAATTTTAGCTGACAACGCCTCACTGGCTAATTTACTTTTACTTTTTATATGCGGCTGTGGGTTTTATCATTCTATATAAGTTTTAGCACATGCCCTTTGTCCCTTTGTGTTTTCCGTTCTAATGCTTTTAGGGTGGATGTTTCAATGTGTCGCAGAGTGGCTAGCTTCTCCTCTTTCTTCTCATGGTCAGCCAGCCACAGTCATCTGCTCTCTTGTTTTTACCTCTTCTACCTGTTTCTTGCTTCTCTCTATGGTTTTCTTTTCCTGTTTTTATCCATAGTAGTGTTGGTTGTCCTTCTGTCATTCTTCTGGTTCTTCCTTTCTCTTGTTGTTATGCTGTATGTCTCCTTTCTTTTCTTCTTTCTGTTGTGTAATTATTTTTTTGGGAACAAGGGACCGATGACCTCGCAGTTTGGTCCCTTCCCCTCTCTTTTAAACCAACCAACCAACTAACCAACCACTGATACTGGCATGTGCCTGCAGGCACGTACCATGGCTGGAGCGGCTCATGGGGGCAGAGGACAGTAGTCGACCACGTGCCACCAGGAGCTAAGTTTGTCAGCACACCTGACGATGGTGATGTGTCTGATTGCCGAAATACTGTACTCATTGGACGCTGTGAACCACCAGTGTACCCTTGGACTGGTTGATCAACATATATGTCTTGAGAAACTGAAGAATCACTTTGTTGGGCAGTTCTTGGGAGTGCACAGACTTGTAATAGTGCCTGAAACTTGTTATAAGTTTTCAAGAAAAAATTACAGCAAGTAATAGCCCATTTGGCAAAGATGGTTAAAATATCTGGAATCCTATTGCTGTCCATTTCATTATTCCTAGTCATGAAAATAATAGATTTTGATATCATGAAAGGTTTTCCATTTAGTTCTGATACCCCAAAAGCAGTTAGTTCATCCTTCTTGAAGTGTGTTGAATAATTTTAGCTGCATTTTTGAACAGATTTATCTGTTATGCAACCAATGTTTTAGTCCATCCCAGATATGTTTCATGGATTACTACTTATAGTTTTGAACAGATTAATCCCCCACAGCCACCTGATTGAACACTGATGGACCAGTCACTGCTTCGTGGACAGGAACATTATTATGGTGGTGGCTGCACGTTTTAAGTACTAGGTTGTTAATCCAAACGTTACATCACTGAATATTGACAGTGAGATAGATGCAGACTCAATGGAGACTGTTCATCCAAAGAGAACAGGGCGGCACTGATATTGTCAGCACATCCTGTGGCCAAGCTCATTGTAACAATCTGCCCATAAAGATTACTGTATGTGACAATTGTGTCCCATACCACTGGGCTGTATGCTGACTTAGCATTAGTGGATTCCTGTATGTGCACTGAACTGTCATACTAGTCATTATTTATATCAGGTATCAGCAACTGTGAAACATTGGTGAACATTTTTCTCACAAGTACAAAACTGATTATAAGAACATTAGATTCTCATTAATGTAACAGAAAGTGCGCGTTAAGGGTAAAAACAGGTAGTAATTATCTGCTTCATAGCCTCTGACACTCACTTGACTGCCAACATTTTCACTGTTAGCTGAATGTTTCTGGTAAGAGATCAACTTACTCAAATTTTTTATCTTTGCCAATGCAAGATATGTTTTGCTTGTTAAAGAAATTTGCACCATGTGCAAGACCCAGTAACCATGAATTTGCTCCAGCTCGCCCCTTCTTAAAAAAAAAAGAGCGCTAAAATTATCTGGCCGAACTAACCACACTTTTCTAAAACCCATCTTCCAGTTGCATTATCGGTAACCATCAAATTGGGCTTCAGAACAGTTTTCTGTATACAAAAAACACCTTGAAGTGATGACAAACATGATAGAAACTCTTATGGAATAACCAGTGCACTTGCTGTTTTCCAGCAGCTTTCAGAACAGCCAATGCTGTCAACTGTGGTGCATGCCATGTTGTGTAGTTGTTAGTGCTGCTCTCAGGTCACCAGTTTAACCCCATTTGTTATGTAGTGTTTATAATTTCTGTAAGGTTTTTGAAATATGTTATTTGTGCAGTGTTTGTATATTGTGGAATATTTGATGTTATTATAAATAGCAGCATTCTGAAATGTTCCATCTTTTTATAAATAGCAGCACTCTCAGTTCAGGAGTTCAGCTCTTTTCTGGCTGTATGTTGGTGACAGTAGTAAACATACTTTCAGTACTAGGTGTAGACCTTAACTGACGACCCTGCCCATCATTTTTGGACTTCATTGTGGTTTAGACATGACACTGTTTGGGGGAGATGCAGAGTACTCCAAACTTCAAAACATCTACATTATAATGTAGAAGCCATTGTCTACGTAGACAGGAATGGGAACACAAGCAGTACCTTGTCCCAGTGATTCATGTATTCAGGGGACAAATGGATTCCAAAACAGCAATAAGTCAGCTGCACACAAGGCATCCATCATTGTTTTCTGGAGAGGTTGGTCAGAACCTGACAAAATAGCTGAAAGGATTCAACTGAGTCACCATATACAACAAGTAGGAGGACATGATACGTTTGGCAAATGTGTACTTCTACTTGGGCAGCACAGCCCAGCAGCAGTTCAGCAATGATGGAGAGACGCTGAATACCGGTACAAATTCCAAGCCGAACTGAAGAAAGTGTTTGGCAGCGTCAGTAGCCAAGTGCACTTATTGGATGAACAAAATTAAGAACAGAGACCATCATAGGAAAAACGACACATCATACGTACAGAATGTTATGGTACTGTGTCACATTGTTAAACCAAATAAGACAGAAGCCAACTAAATCACATACTTGATGAAAGAAGTTGCAGGAGACATGCACAAGCTTATTTAGGCTGTCACAACAGGTGCTACCAGTGAATTGAGGGAATGCAACAGAAAAGCATGTCGCAAAAGACATATGAGTGCCTACTGAATATGGTCCCTTGAACAGTTGTGGAAGACTACCATGAGCTAGCCATTCTTTACATCAAATAGTAACGGGAGAGATATGGCAGTGCATGATGGCCAGAAACTTTGGACAAAATACATAAGAGAAGGCAGCCATCTGTCAGGAGGTGATAGAGAATATCGAAGAAGAGTTATATTGATCCTTAGCACCAATTTTTGCCACTAGTTGAACATGCCAGGAAGAATGGACTTGACCAACTCAGAGTTATGCAACATGACAACCCAGCATCTGACCAACCTTGGCACAACCATGTCCTCCACCAGATACAATGCCCTGCAGAAGTACAAACATTTGGAGGACAGAGAAGAACACAACAGCATGCTTTTCACTGTGCATGCCAGTCAACTGCAGATGATTGTAGTTGACAATAGGGATGACGCCCATTGTCATACCTTGGATAAGGTCGTTCCCAGATACACTGTATCCATTCCCTATTGCTATACAGAGGTACCAGCTCCTTGTCTAGCCGCCAACTTCAGAAAAACTAAGCGATGTGACCTGGGCGACAATTCGCGTCCCCATCGTGCACATCTTGTGAATGGTTTCCTTCAGGATAACAACATTGCTCGACTAGAGTGGTCAGCATGTTCTCCAGACATGAACCCTATCAGAACATACCTGGGATAGATTGAAAAGGGCTGTTTATGGAAGACGAGACCCACCAACCACTTTGAGGGATCTATGCCGAATTGCTGTTGAGGAGTGAGACATTCTGGACCAATAGTTCCTTGATGAACTTGTGGATAGTATGCCACAACGAATACAGGCATGCATCAATGCAAGAGGATGTGCTACTGGGTATTAGAAATACTGGGTGTACAGCAACCTGGACCACCACCTCTGAAGGTCTCACTGTATGGTGGCACAATGTGCAATGTGTGGTTTTCATGAGCAATAAAAAGAGTGGAAATGATTAGGTTGATCTCTCTTCCAATTTTCTGTAGGTTCTGGAACTCGCGGAACCGAGGTGATCCAAAACTTTTTTTTGATGTATGTATGTCACAGATTAGCTGGGTAAGAGCAAGAAATTGTAGTATTTGAAAATGTAAAAGAGCCTGGTGTAGGGTAGGATGACATCCAGAAACAGGGACTTTCAATGTTAGCCCTTCTGGAGTAACTCCAAAGGACAAGCAGATTTAAAGAAACAGAATGTGGAACCTATGGCTCCTACTCGTGAGACCATTCCCACTGCAAGATTTACCCTATGCACCCTCCTACCACCACCTATAGCAGCCCTGTAACTGGGAAAACATATACTATCAAAGGGATAGCAGTCACCTGTGAAACAACACGTCATATAAGAGTTGTTATGTAAACATTGTTCGACATTTGACAAATTGGCATGATTATTACCAAATTATCATTTAGGATGAATGGGCATAGACAGAATGTGTATACTGGCAACACACACTATCCTATTGCAGAACATGCTCTACGTGACAGTTGTGACATCGATGCCTGTTTCTCCATACGCACCATCTTCCCCCAGACACCAGTTTCTCAGAACTCCGCAGGTGGGAACTTGATTCTCGCCACCCACCTAGCCATAATTTACGTTAATTTCTTCTGTCTCAACATTTTTTCCTCAGCAACCACTCCTTTCATCACTCTATTTTAGTTTTCTACATCTTTCATTTTCTTACCTGTCTATTTTTCGCTCTGCAGCTCCCACATCTGTTACATACAATGCACTTAGCTTTGTACTCTTATTAACTCGTGCACAGTGTTTTAGCAGTAATCTCTGTCTTGTATATTACGCTGTCCTCTACCTTTAAGCTCTCAGGTTTTCAAATCTCGTTCGGTGCAGTCCCCACAATCAGTCTTTCCTTCTCATCCCGTCTGGTAAGTCTCCCCTTACCCACGATTCCGGATGACTTTTCCAGAATCTACCCCTTTTCCTAGACTTCTCCAATCCTTTTACTTCGCCCCTCTTGCTTCCCCTTCAACCCTTCTGCCGGAAGAAGGAGCCACTGGCTCCAAAAGCTTGCATAATTACAAACTTTTTTTATGTGCGTGTTCTGCCGCCGCTTGGTGAGTAGATTTTTTATCTATCCAATTACATTATATTGTCAAAAATTGATAGTTTTACTATTAAGATACATAGGTCTTCTTCTAGAAAAAATAACTAAAGTCTGAAATGGTCACCTTATCGATCCGTGTGAGATTTCACTCTAAGACAAAAAACACCCATGAAGGAGTTATGCAAACTGGTTACAAACTGATAGTCGTACAGGTATCGAAAATTTTGGCAACCGATAGATGAATGTGTGACGCTGCAGATTGGTCATAATTTGGCACACTATCCCTCAGGAGGACATGCGACAAATTTGTCAGTCAAGGCCAATCCGAATTATTGCTTGCATAAGGGCCAGAAGTGGGTCGATGCGTTATTGACTGACTCAGTTCGTGAAGCTCTTTCACTTGAATAAATTATGCTGTTTTTGTGAAATTGTAATTGCTTGTCTGTGTGTACATGTACTACACATCTACCGATTTCTGTCCCTTCATGGAGCGCCTTGTTAGTGTATAAGTGTTAAATGGAAGTAACATGGATTCGTGAATACACAATATAGATACGGTAATCTTCAGATGCAGTACATGTTTGTTGCAAGTAAAATTAAATCAAATTAAGGCTGTTGTCATACAATGCAACTGTTGAAAGAAAAGTGACATTCAAAACACTTAGTAGCCTAGACAATTACGATCGTGATTCATATTGCGATTGCTGTTATTAATTAGTGTAACATACTAATTTATATAAGTTACCAATTATTACCAAGACTGGTAGTGGAAGATGAAGTAAAGTGGCCAGGACGGGAAAAGTGCCCATTGCATATTTTTTGCCCCGAACAGCGCAGTTGCCTGCCGAGAAGCGGTCACACTGGTTCTGATATACATCGCTATTGTTGTCAGTGAGACTGACAGTCGAAGCTTGTTCCGTTATTTTAGTTAAAACATTTTTTTGTTTTTGTGTCGTCTGATGCAAAATAAGTCATTTATATTGTTACATTACCTCACTTGTATGGAGAGTAATAAGTTTTTCTAAATAACATCTTTAGGCCTTCAAATGCCTGTTTGATAGTTTCTTCTGTTGATCACTGTTTTTGATATGGCATCCGATCGGGAAAAATGGCCACACTACTCATCGGGAATAGTGGTCAAGGTGTTCACCTCAACAACATTTAGTTGCTTCCAAAAAACACACATACGGATAAAGCTGGCTTCTAACTCCCGTTATATACAAAACTGTCCCCCCCCCCCCCCTCCCTCATGCGGCCCGACATGTCGCCCCTCAATGTCGATATTGGCTCTTAAGCAAAATAGCTTGATGACGACTGATCTAGATAGTGGGTCCAGCAAAATAAATATATAAAAGACAGGAGGAGGACGCCTTTCTCTTCATCTCTAGCAAAGAAGAAGAAGAAGAAGAAAAAAAAGAAAATTTAAAAGGAAGTAGGGTGTAGAATAATAACCGCTACCTGTCACAATAAAAGGTAATTTTATTTAATGCACGAGCTATTTCTGGTTTGTGCCCATCTTGATGTTGTTTTGCATTCAGTTACATGTTTCAGTGCTCAACGTTGGAGATCACTCTTTAAATAAGAAACAAATAATGTGATGATGACTAAATAGGCATAACTGGAAGCTGATAAGTGACGTGTTGTAAAGTATTACAGTACTTAAATATAGCTTGAGTATCCATGTCGTTTCCGCATTTCATTCATCACATTCGATTTTTTACACATTAACCGTATGTTATACATCATGGTAAATATTGGTGCTTCCGTGTTATGCCGTCGATGCAGTAGATGAACAACTTCAGAAGGACATACATTCATAACATCTAACCTTTGGGTTCATTTCAAGAAGGAAGAATAGTTACAGATTTATTAAAAAGGAAGCCAATTTCCTCGTCTGTATGGTGGATATAGATGGTAAACACGGACTGTGGATCCCTTTATTGAGCTACAAAACTGTTTTTCTTACTGTTGCTAGCTTTGTGTGGTTCTCACTACAGTTCATCTCTACTGACTGAAGCATATGTTAGATTGTCAGATACAACTGTGTTCAAGAGTTCATTAATGTGTAAGAAGTTAGTTGAAAATAAACTAAATTCCGTCAAAGCAGGCAGTTGTGTGAAGACTGTAATTACTTTCCTCTTGTAATTGTTGATGTTGAAGGTTTTGTTCGGTATGTTATCCTTCATACTGTGTCCGTTCGAAGGCAGTTTTGAAGATGCCGGTAGGTACTGTAAAATGTGGCGTGTGTTGCACACCTTTTTAACCGGGTGAAGTATTGTCTGAAAAATTTGCACAAACATTCAGTCAGATCTTCGTAAGTTTTCAAACTGATGCATAGACTGGCGGCTTACTTTAAATGTTCAAGAATGTAAAATCGTGCACTTCACAGAACCAGAGGGAGAAGTATCTTGCGTCTATAGTATCAACGAGTCGCAGTTGGAGTCAATCAACTCACACAAGTATCTGAATGTAACGCTCTGTGGAGTTGTGAAATGGAACGATCGCATAGGCTCGTTTGTAGGTAAAGCAGGTGGCACTCGTCGGTTTATTAGTATAATACTACAGAAAAGCAACCGCTCTACAAAGAAGAATACGTACAAAAAACTCCTGCAACGTATATTAGAATACTGCTCAAAGCGCTGGACCTCAGAGATTTTTTTTTTCTTTTGAGTCGTAAGTCTTCTGATTGGTTTGATGTGGTCCGCCACGAATTCCTTTCCTGCGCCAACCTTTTCATCCTAGAGTAGCACTAGCAACATAGGTCCTCAGTTATTTATTGGATGTATTTCAATCTCTGTCTTCCTCTATAAAGTTTTAACCCTCTACAGTACCAAATCGGAGAACCTCCACATTCCTTACCTTATCATTCCACCAGTCTTCAACATTCTTTTGTAGCACCACATCTCAGATGCTTCGATTCTCTTCCCTTCCGTTTTCCCCAAAGTCCATGTTTCTAGTGAAACCATACGGTGCTGTGTCCAAAAGTGCATTCACAGAAATTTCTTCCTGAAATTAAGGCCAGTGTCTGATACTAGTAGACTTCTTTTGGCCAGGAATTCCCTTTTTGCCTATGCTAGTCTGCGATTTATCTCCTCCTTGCTCCGTCCATAATGGGTTATTACGCTGCCTAGGTGGCACAAATCGTTAACTTCATCTATTTCGTCATCACGAAATTTGATCGTAAGTTTCTCGCTGTTCCCCAGCTCTACTAATTCTCATTACTTTTGTCTTTCCTCGGTTTACTCTCAATCTATATTCTGTACTCATTAGACTGTTTATTCCATCCAACAGATCCTGTAATTCTGCTTCACGCTCACTGGGGTCTGTAATTCCATACGCAAATCTTATCATTGATATCTCTTCACCGTGGATTTTAATCCAACTTTTGAACCTTTCTTTTATTTCTGGCATTGCTTATAGCCTTGGAGACCTTCAGCTGCCGGCGGTGGTGGCCGAGCGGCTCTAGGAGCTACAGTCTGGAACCGCGCGACCACTACGGTCGCAGATTCGAATCCTGCCTCGGGCATGGATGTGTGTGATGTCCTTAGGTTAGTTAGGTTTAAGTAGTTCTAAGTTCTAGGGGACTGATGACCTCAGAAGTTAAGTCCCATAGCGCTCAGAGCCATTTGAACCTTCAGCTGTATGTCTTCATTCCTTATTACTTCCGTATCCCATTTCTTTGTGCAATGTTTCTTCCTGGCTAATCTCTTAAACTTCAGCCTACTCTTCATCCTTATTAAATTGTGATATGAGTCTATATCTGCTCCTGGGCACGCCTTACAATCCAATATCTGATTTCGGAATCTCTGCCTGACCATGATGTAATCTAGCTGAAATCTTCTCCTATCTCCTGGCCTTTCCCAAGTATGCCTCCTTCTCTTTGATTCTTGGAAAGTGTAGTCACTATTACTAGCTGAAATTTATTGCAGAACTCAATTAGTCTACCTCCTATCCCTCTCCTACAACCAAGCCCATATTCTTCCGCAACCCTTTCTTCTACTCCTTCTCCTACAACGGCATTTCAATCCCCCATGACTATTAGATTTTCATTTCCTTTTACTTACTGAATTACCTGCTCAATTTCCTCATACTCTGTCTCTTCATCTTCTGCTTGCGATGCCAGTATGTATACCTGAACTATAACGGCGATGTCGGTTTGCTGTCGATTCTGATGAGAACAAACCTATCACTGAACTGTTCACAGTAGCTCAATCTGTGCCCTATCTTCCAGTTCATAATGAATTAGTCCAGTTATATGATTTGCTGTTCGTGCTGCTGTTGATATTAACCAATACTCGTGTGCCGAGAAATCCTTGTCTTCTTTCCATTTCACTTCACTGACCCCACTACATCTAGATTGAGCCGTAGCATTTCCCTTTTCAGATTTTCTAGCATCCCTACCACGTTCAAACTCCTTACATTCCACGCCACAACTCATAGAACGTTATCCTTTCGTTGGTTATCCAACCAGCAGGGTATACTGAATGTATGCAGAGAAAGGCAGCACAAATGTTCACAAGTTTGTCTGATCTGTTTAAGAGTATCACAGCGATGCTGGAGGTACCGAACTGAATCCACCTGAAGACATCTTGAAGACCGTCTTGAAAAAGCCTCGCTTCTGTAGGGATAGTGAGGACAAGATTAGATTAACTGCAGTGCGCACAGAGGCATTTAAACCGTTATTCTTCCCCCCTCCATTCGTAAATGGAATGGGAAAAAACCCTACTAACTAAACCAGAGGGTAGTACCCACAGCCATGCGCTTCATCGGCTGTTGAACGTATGACAAAAACTTGATGAAGATAACATAAAAACATGGTGTGTGTTGCACTATTTTGTGCGTGATCGAGATGGATACAGATCTGAAGAGACTTTGACTACTTATGGTTTACGTGACATGTCAACAAACGCAATACAAGCTTAGAGAAATGTAAAATATCTTCATGACAATCTTACAGGCATATTTGTGAGCACAAAGGGACAACTAAGACGTCAATTGTTTTCTAAATGAGTTTACTTTACTCAGCATCTCACTTAAATGAAGCATACTTTCTATACTTATTAGTTTGATAAAAATCAGGATGTGGTAAATGTCCAGTTCGCTAATAATTCTTTTTATGACACTCATCAACTGCCTTCGTCTCTGAAGTACCTTTGTCTCCAGATCGCAGTGAAAACTTAGAGAGGACTGCCGCTTCAAGTTCCATGTCGATGGATATTTTTCAACAACATAGATGAAATTTGTACTGACTTCCACCTCTGTCCTACACTGTGATCCACGCTACCAAACGCCAGTGACTAGAGTTACCAATTCGTCAGGTGCCGATTGGTTGCACACTGACGGGTAAAAGTCGCAACGCCAAAAAGAATTAATGTAGAGTAATGAAATTTCGTGAATGCGTTTGCCTGGGTAACATATTTGAGTGATTAACATGGTAAGATCTCAGGTTAATGCAAGTTCGAGACAAGCCATTGCAAATTTGAAATGCTGGTGCATCAATAACAGATGTAAACGCCAGGATTTTGAGTTCAAGCATGCAGAAGTGCTGGCATTGTGGTGTATAGATGCTGGATGTCAGTTTGTGGGGTGGAATTCCATGCCTGTTGCACTTGGTCGGTCAATACAGGGACGGTTAATGCTGTTTGTGGATGACGCTAAAGTTGTTATACGATGGTGTCTCATATGTATTCGAGTGGAAACATGTCTGGTGATCTAGTGGGCCACGGCAACATGTCGGCACTCTGTAGAGCATGTTGGGTTACAACAGCGGTATGTGGGCGAGCTTTATCCTGTTGGAAAACATCCCCCTGGAGCACTGTTGATGAATGGGAGCACAACAGGTCGAATCACCAGACAGACACAATATTGGAGTCAGGATGCGAGGATAGCCACAAGAGTGCTCCTGCTGTCATACGAAATTGCACCCCAGACCATAACTCCCTGTGAATGTCAAGTGCGTTAAACATGCAGACGATCTGGTTGCAGGCCCTCGACTAGCCTCCTAACCAACACAAGGCCATCACTGGCACCAAGGCAGAACTAGCTTTAAATTCTTGTCGGGTCTTCAGCCGGATCAAACTATCATCAGCGCACAATGTTTCCGCGGTCCGCCTGTCCGCCATCATCAGGTAAGAAAAGCTAAGCCGCTTTCGCCGATAACTGATTCAACTCGTGAACGACAGAACCTTTGTGAGCAGCGAAAACACGAAAGCGCTTGCGCTAAGGTAAGGCGCAAGCGCTCAATCGTTGCTGCTGCTCCCTGGCTCCTGCAATGGCTAACATTGTCGAAAAACGACATCTCTTTGAAAATTAATGCTCATGGCCGGCCGATTCATACCTCATAAAACAGGATTCCAAGTATTACTTGGCGGATATCCATTATCATGGTCAATAATATTATCTGTTAGCCCGATTTCGACAGATTCTTTTAAAACGCAATCCCAGTAACGCGAAGCGTTCTCGGCCACTTGGGTCTTATTGTATAGCAGCCTATGTCCCTCTCTAAGACAGTGCTCAGCCACCACAGATTTGTCAGGATGTAATAACCGCGTATGGCGATGATACTCAACACACGTGTCATTGACAGTACGAATAGCTTGACAAATGTGTATTTTACCGCACTCACGTGGTGTTTTATAAACGCCAGGCTTTCTCAAAAATATCGTCCTTAACAGAGCTAAGAGGTGCTCTGATCGTAGCCGTGAACGAAATACACATCTGATTTCATGTTTCTTCAAATACCTACCTATCTTCGCAGACATCCGTTTCCAGCATATGGAAGGAAAGTCGCAGAATAAAAATGTTTTCAGCTGGTTTAGGAAATGGTCCAAACTCAAAAGCACGTCGAATCTGTCTGTCTGTATAGCCGTTATGATTAAACACGTCCAGATGTTGCAGCTCTTCTGGTAAATTCTCTCCTACATGTTGAAACGGTGGGTACATGTAAATACCTATCAGTAGGTGTTAACATGCTACCAGCTGTCATCCAACGTTTCAACGTAAAGGAGTCCTACGGACCTTGGTCAAAAGAGCATGCGCTATCTCGGATGCTGAGAATAATCTTTAACGACATATCGTTTTTCGACAATACCCACGACTGGAGGTGCTGCAACTCTTCTTGCGCCAGGGGGCGGCAGCAACGATTGAGCGCTTGCACATTACCTTAGCGCATGCGGTTTCGTATTTTCGCTGCAAGGTCCCATCGTTCTCAGTTTGAATCAGTTATCGGTGAGAGCGGTTTAGCGTTTCTCACTTGATGATGGCGACCAGTTTCAGAAAAAAATTGATTTATTCGAGAGCAAGAGCTTCACAAATTGAGCAAGTCAATAACACTTGGGTCCACCTCTGGCCTTTATGCATGCAGTTATTCGACTTGCCATTGATTGACAGAGTTGTTGGTGTCCTCCTGAAAGGTATCGTGCCAAATTCTGTCCAACTGGTGAGTTAGATCGTCAAAATCCTGATCTGGCGGGAAGGCCCTACCCATAATGCTCCACACTTTCTCAATTGGGGGGAGAGATCTGGTGACCTTCCAGGCCAAGGTAGTGTTTGGCAAGCTCGAAGATAACCAGTAGAAACTCTCGTCATGTGTGGGCGACCATTATCTTGCTGAAATGTAAGCCAGGATGGCTTGCCATGAATGATAACAACACGGAGCATAGAATATCGTCGATGTACCGCCGTACTGTAAGGGTGCCGTGGATGATAACCAGATGGGTCCTGATATGAAAATAAATGGCACCCTAGACCATCACTCCCAGTTGATGGGCCGTGTGATGGGCGACAGTCAGGTTGGTATCCTACTGCTGTGTGGGGCATCTCCAGACACATCTTCGATGTGGAATCTCATTGACTGAAGTAGAATTGTCTTCACAGATTAGTCCTGCTTCTAACTGAGCCTTGATTATCAGCTCTACCTTGGACAGCAAAGTCGCCGGATCTCTCCCCAACTGAGAAAGTTTGAAGCGTTATGGGCAGGGCCCTCTAACCATCTCGGGATTTTGACGATGTAATGCGCCAATTGGACAGAATTTGGCACTGTATCCATCTGGATTACATCCTACAACTCCATCAGTCAGTTCCAAGCTGAATAGCTCCTTGCATAAGGGCCAGAGGTGGACCAACGCGTTATTGACTCCCGTCCCATTCGGATAATTGCTTCGTGGTGCATTTCTTTTCTTTTTCTTTTGTCTTATAGTGTATCTTGTAAGGGAGTCTGCTATCTTTGATACCATAATGTAATTGCATCGTTTTCCGTAACTTATCGCCGGCTTCTGGGACTATGGAAGCCACATCGAGGATGAGTAGTAGGAAGAAGTTGGTTGGAAGTGAAATTAATAGCCGACAATGTTACGTCGATTTGTAGAAGAAAAGTATATTAGTAATTCAGTTATTTCGCGGAAAGGCACGCAGGATTAATTAACCGATTTATGGTTGATACTGTGTCGTGTGTGAGAATTAGTAACTGTCATAGAGAAACATATAGATAGCAGACCGTAAAATGAAAAGGCTTCCGTGATCATCTACATCTATATTCTGCAAACCAACGTGAGGTGCATGGCAATGGGTACGTCCCATTGTACCGGTTATTAGGGTTTCTTTCAGTTCCATTCACGTATGCAGCGTGGGAAGAATGATTGAATGCCTCTGCGCGTGCAGCAATTAATCTAATCTTACCTTCACGATCAATATGTGAGCGATACGTAGGAGGTTGTAGTATATTTCTAGAGCCATTATATTTCTAGAGCCGTCATTTAAAACTGGGTCTTGAAACTTTGTTAATAGACTTTCTCAGGATAGAATGCGCCTATCTTCAAGAGACTTCCAGTTCAGTTCCTTCGGTATCCCTATGACAATCTGCCATGGATCAAACGAACTTGTGACCGTTTGTACTGCCCTTCGCTTTATACGTTCAATATCACCTGTAAATCCTATTTGGTAAGGGTCCCATACACTTGAGCAATAGTCTAGAACCAGTCGCACGAATGATTTGTAAGCAATCTCCTTTGTGACTGTTTTGCACTTCCCCAATATTCAACCATTAAACTGAAGTCTACCACTTGCTTTAACCACAACTGAGCCTATGTGATCATTCCATTTTATATCCCAACAAAATGTTACACCCAGGTATTTGTATGAGGTGGGCGATTCGAATAGTGACTCATTGATATTATAGTCATAGTACACTACGTTTTTTTCGTTTGGTTAAGTACACAATTTTACATTTATAAACATTTAAAGCAAGTTGCCAATCTTCGTACCACTTTAAAATCTTATCAAGATCTGAGTGAATGTTTATGTAGCTTCAAAAATGGTTCAGATGGCTGAGCACTATGGGACTTGACTACTGAGGCCATCAGTCCCCTAGAACTTAGAACTACTTAAATCTAACTAACCTAAGGACATCACACATATCCATGCCCGAGGCAGGATTCAAACCTGCGACCGTAGCGGTCGTGCGGTTCCAGACTATAGCGCCTAGAACCGCTCGGCCACCCCGGCCGGCTATGTAGCTTCTTTCAGACAGTACTTCATCGTAGATGACCGCATCGTCTGCAAAAAGTCTTATGTTACTATTGATACTGTCTTCAAAGTCATTGATATACAACATGAAAAGAAAGTGTCCCAATCCAATTCCCATGGCACACCTGAAGTTATTTCTACATCTGGTGATGATTCTCCATCCAAGATGACATGTTGCGTCCTCCCTACCAAAAAAGCCCTCAATCCACTCACAAATTTCACTTGCTACCCTATATGATCGTACTTCTGAGAATAAATTAGGTGTGGTATTGAGTCAAATGCTTTTCAGAAATCAAGAACTACCCAATCTATGTGACTGCTTTGATACAAACATTTCAGCATGTCATGTGAGAAAACTGCGAGTTGGGTTTCACATGATCGATGTTTCTGAACCCGTGTTGGTTGGCATTGAGGAGATCATTCTGTTCAAGATACCTCATTAGTATTCAGGTCAGAGTATGTTCTCAGATTCTACAATAAATCGATGTCAGGGATATTGTGGTAGTTTTGTGGATCACTTCTAATACCCGTCTTGTAGACGGGTGTGACGTGCGCTTTTTTTTCAACAACTGGGCACGGTTTTTTGTTCGAAGGATCTACGATAGATTATAGTTAGAAAAGAGGCTAACTCAGCCTCAAATTCGGTATGGAATCTAATAGGGATTCCGTCTGGTCCTGAAATTCGTTCAATTTTAACTACTTCAACTGTTTCTCAATACCACTGAAATGAAATGTCGTGTGGCTATGGCCTCCCGTCGGGTAGACCGGCCGCCTGGTGCAAGTCTTTCAAGCTGACGACACTTCGACGACTTGTGTGTCGATGGGGATTATACGATGATGAAAACAATACAACACCCAGTCCCCGAGCGGAGAAAATTTCCGACCCAGCCGAGAATCGAACTCGGGCCCCTTTTCACAGCATTCAGTCGCGTTGACTACGCAGCTATCGAGGCGGATCTCAATACCATTCACACTAATTCGTATTTCATCCATTTTTTCAGTAGTACGACGATTAAATTGGGGCAGTTCACCTTTGTTTTCTTTGGTAAAGGAACGTTTGACAACTGAGTGAAACATTTCAGTTTTTGCTTTGCTGCCCTCAGTTTCAGTTCCTGGCTCACTCGCTAGGGACTGGACAATAACTTCGGTGCCACTAACAACCTTTAACTACGACCAGAATTTCTTTGGGTTTTGTAAAATATCATTTGACAATATTCTGCTTCGATAGTCATTGAAGGCACCACGCGTTGCTCTCTTCAGAGCCAAATGCGTTTGATTCACCATCTCTTTATCAATAGCCCTACACTTTGTTTTACGTTTATTGTACAGTAATCTTTGTTTCTTTAGACATTTCTTTACAGTGGCTGCACAGGGTGGTCCATTGATCGAGACCGGGCCAAATATCTCACGAAATAAGCACCAAACGAAAAAACTACAAAGAATAAAACTCGTCTAGCTTGAAGGGGGAAACCAGATGGCGCTATGGTTGGCCCGCTAGATGGCGCTGCCATAGGCCAAACGGATATCAACTGCGTTTTTTTTAAAATAGGCACCCCCATTTTTTATTACATATTCGTGTAGTACGTAAAGATATATGAATGTTTCAGTTGGACCACTTTTTTCGCTTTGTGATACATGGCGCTGTAATATCACAAACATATGGCTCACAATTTTATACGAACAGTTGGTAACAGGTAGGTTTTTTAAATTAAAATACAGAACGTAGGTACGTTTGAACATTTTATTTCGGTTGTTCCAGTGTGATACATGTACCTTTGTGAACTTATCATTTCTGAGAACGCATGCTGTTACAGCGTGATTACCTGTAAATACCACATTAATGCAATAAATGCTCAAAATGATGTCCGTCATCCTCAATGCCTTTGGCTTTACGTGTAACGACATTCCTCTCAACAGCGAGTAGTTCCCCTTCCGTAATGTTCGCACATGCATTGAAAATGCGCTGACGCATGTTGTCAGGCGTTGTCGGTGGATCACGATAACAAATATCCTTCAACTTCCCCCCCAGAAAGAAATCCGGGGACGTCAGATCCGGTGACGACCAATCCAACTGTCATGAAATATGCTATTCAATACCGCTTTAACAGCACGCGAGCTACGTGCCGGACATCCAACATGTTGGAAGTACATCGCCATTCTGTCATGCAGTGAAACATCTTGTAGTAACATCGGTAGGACATTACGTAGGAAATCAGCATACATTGCACCATTTAGATTGCCATCGATAAAATGGGGGCCAATTATCCTTCCTCCCATAATGCCGCACTATACATTAACCCGCCAACGTCGCTGATGTTCCACTTGTCGCAACCATCGTGAATTTTCCGTTGCCCAATAGTGCATATTATGACGGTTTACGTTACCGCTGTTGGTAAATGACGCTTCGTCACTAAATAGAACGCGTGGAGAAAATCTGTCATGGTCCCGTAATTTGTCTTATGCCCAGTGGCAGAACTGTACACGACGTTCAAAGTCGTCGCCATGCAATTCCTGGCGCATAGAAATATGGTACGGGTACAATCGATGTTGATGTAGCCTTCTCAACACCGACCTTTTTGAGATTCCCGATTCTCGCGCAATTTGTCTGCTACTGATGTGCGGATTAGCCGCAACAGCAGCTAAAACACCTACTTGGGCATCATCATTTGTTGCAGGTCGTGGTTGACGTTTCACATGTGGTTGAACACTTCCTGTTTCCTTAAATAGCGCAACTATCCGGCGAACGGTCCGGACACTTGGATGATGTCGTCCAGGATACCGAGCAGCATACATAGCACTCGCCCGTTGGGCATTTTGATCACAATAGCCATACACCAACGCGATATCTACTTTTTCCGCAATTGGTAAACGGTCCATTTTAACACGGGTAATGTACACGAAGCAAATACCGTCCGCACTGGCGAAATGTTACGTGATAGCAGGTGTTTAAACGTTTGTGACTATTACAGCGCCATCTATCACAAAACGAAAAAAGTGGTCCAACTAAAACATTCATATTTATTTACGTACTACACAAATATGTAATAAAAAATGGGGGTTCCTATTTTAAAAAAGCAGTTGATATCTGTTTGACCTATGGCAGCGCCATCTAGCGGGCCAACCATAGCGCCATCTGGTTTCCACATTCAAGCTAGACGAGTTTCGTTCGTTGTAGTTTTTTCGTTTGATGCTTATTTCGTGAGATATTTGGCCCGGTCACTATCAATGGACCACTCTGTATACAATCGAGTTTTCTTCCCATTACGAACTGTCCTATTGGTACATATCTGTCCAGTGCAAATTTGAGCCATAGTTCCTCTACATTCTCCTGTCCTATGCTGAAAGTTTCAAGTTCCTTACTGAAATACGAATTTTCTGTTTTTTATCTAGTTTAGTGAACATATATATCTGTGTGCTTGTTTTAGTTGTTCTTTATGCTTTGGTAATCATTGTGCCCACTACCGCATCATGGTACTGGAATCAGTTTCGATGTGGATATTCTCAAAGAGGTCAGGTCTATTTGTTGCCGTTATATCCAATATATTTTCATCATGGGTGGGGTTCAAAATGATTCAAATGGCTCTGAGCGCTATGGGACTTAACATCTATGGTCATCAGTCCCCTAGAACTTAGAACTACTTAAACCTAACTAACCTAAGGACAGCACACAACACCCAGCCATCACGAGGCAGAGGGTAGGGTTCCTAACTCGCTGTTCTATGTAGTTTTCAGAGAAGGCAATTAATAATGTTTCGAAGGATATCTTATCACGCCCATCATTAACAAAACTCTAGTTTTCCCTGTTAATTGTTATATGATTAAAGTCTCCACCGATGATTACAGTGTGACAGGGGAACTTACGTACAAGTGAATTGAAGTCTTCTCTTATGCTTTCGCTTGAGTCAGGAGATGAATCTGGTGGGCGATATAAGGATCCAATTATCATTTTATGCACACCCCTGATACTGAGTCTTGCCCAAACAATCTCACATGCAGCTTCAATTTCTATCTCGGTGGTTTTGAATGTCTTGTCTACTGCGACAAATACACCACCTCCATTTCCGATTTGCCTTTCCTTTCGACATACACTCAAATCTTCCCCAAAAATGTCACTGCTGTCAATTTCAGGTTTCAACCAGCTTTTTGTACCTAGTATTATGTGAGCTTCACAGTTTTTCGGGAGTGCTTCAAGCTCCGGCACACTGTTGCGGCCGGCCGGAGTGGCCGTGCGGTTCTAGGAGCTACAGTCTGGAGCCGAGCGACCGCTACGGTCGCAGGTTCGAATCCTGTCTCGGGCATGTATGGGTGTGATGTCCTTAGGTTAGTTAGGTTTAATTAGTTCTAAGTTCTAGGCGGCTGATGGCCTCAGAAGTTAAATCGGATAGTGCTCAGAGCCAACACTGTTGCGAATGCTTCGGCAGTTAGCTATTAGGGTTTTAATACCCTCACCTGTAGAAGGCATTTCTTTCGATCTTACACCGATACTTCTGGGTATCCTGCAGCTATCGTTATCTGGGTTGTATGGAGTGTCGCCTAACCTGAGAAACCCTTGTGTGCATCCCTCACGCAGCCAGCTACCTGAGTAGCAGCCTCAAGTGTAGTGCTCACCTGGCCCATTTAGGGGGATCGTACAGTTCTCAACTATATGGCGCAAATTCAGTAAGTCGCAGCCTAGCTTGGCACAGAACCTTTGAAGTCTCTGGTTCAGTCCTTCCACTCGGCACAGAACCAAAGGCCCAGTATCTGTTCTGGGGACAGTGGTGCGAATACATTAAATAAATTCGTAGTTGCGATTAAGGACAACCATTAACTGTAGAATGGAATGACGACAACAAACGGACGGGGACTCGAAGCCGGCTTTCCCGCTATCTCGAGCGGTCGCGTTACCATCTGGCTATCCGTGCATGACTCACGGCCAGACCCCAAATTCCATATGTCAATCAATCACGCGTCTACGACCTGTGCTCGTACATCCATTATCTATATTCTCGTACAAGTCAGACGTTCTACTTGAAAGTCACTTGCCCAGCGTCGGCAAATAGATTCGAGTCCTGTAGACAGCCGTGCATGTCCAAAGGAACTTTGCATCGTAATCAGAATAACACAGCACTCCGTCTTCAGCCCACGAGTGGCCTACCGGGACCATCCGACCGTCGTGTCATCCTCAACGGAGGATGCAGAGAGGAGGGGCGTAGGGTCAGCACACCGCTCTCCCGGTCGTTATGATGGTTTTCTTTACCGAAGCCGCTACTATTCGGTCGAGTAGCTACTCAATTGGCATCACGAGGCTGAGTGCAGCCCGAAAAATGGCAATAGCGCATGGTGGCCTGGATGGTTACCCATCCAAGTGCCGACCACGCCTGACAGCGCCTTAACATCGGTGATCTCACGGGAATCGGTGTATCCACTGCGGCAAGGCCGTTGCCCCCAGAATAACACAGGCACTGCAATATCGTTTTAATTTTTATTTTATTTGGTCATCAGTCTACTGACTGGTTTGATGCGGCCCGCCACGAATTCCTTTCCTGTGCTAACCTCTTCATCTCAGAGTAGCACTTGCAACCTACGTCCTCAATTATTTGCTTGACGTATCCCAGTCTCTGTCTTCCTCTACAGTTTTTGCCCTCTACAGCTCCCTCTAGTACCATGGAAGTCATTCCCTCATGTCTTAGCAGGTGTCCTATCATCCTGTCCCTTCTCCTTATCAGTGTTTTCCACATATTCCTTTCCTCTCCGATTCTGCGTAGAACCTCCTCATTTCTTACCTTATCAGTCCACCTAATTTTCAACATTCGTCTATAGCACCATATCTCAAATGCTTCGATTCTCTTCTGTTCCGGTTTTCCCACAGTCCAAGTTTCACTACCATACAATGCTGCACTCCAGACGTACATCCTCAGAAATTTCTTCTTCAAATTAAGGCCGGTATTTGATATTAGTAGACTTCTCTTGGCCAGAAATGCCTTTTTTGCCATAGCGAGTCTGCTTTTGATGTCCTCCTTGCTCCGTCCGTCATTGGTTATTTTACTGCCTAGGTAACAGAATTCCTTAACTTCATTGACTTCTTGACCATCAATCCTGATGTTAAGTTTCTCGCTGTTCTCATTTCTACTACTTCTCATTACCTTCGTCTTTCTCCGATTTACTCTCAAACCATCAAACCATACTGTGTACTCATTAGACTGTTCATTCCGTTCAGCAGATCATTTAATTTTTCTTCACTTTCACTGAGGATAGCAATGTCATCAGCGAATCGTATCATTGATATCCTTTCACCTTGTATTTTAATTCCACTCCTGAACCTTTCTTTTACTTCCGTCATTGCTTCCTCGATGTACAGATTGAAGAGTAGGAGCGAAAGCCTACAGCCTTGTCTTACACCCTTCTTAATACGAGCACTTCGTTCTTGATCGTCCACTCTTATTATTCCCTCTTGGTTGTTGTACATATTGTATATGACCCTTCTCTCCCTATAGCTTACCCCTACTTTTTTCAGAATCTCGAACAGCTTGCACCATTTTATATTGTCGAACGCTTTTTCCAGGTCGACAAATCCTATGAAAGTGCCTTGATTTTTCTTTAGCCTTGCTTCCATTACTAGCCGTAACGTCAGAATTGCCTCTCTCGTCCCTTTACTTTTCCTAAAGCCAAACTGATCGTCACCTAGCGCATTCTCAATTTTCTTTCCCATTCTTCTGTATATTATTCTTGTAAGCAGCTTCGATGCATGAGCTGTTAAGCTGATTGTGCGATAATGCTCGCACTTGTCAGCTCCTGCCGCCTTCGGAATTGTGTGGATGATGCTTTTCCGAAAGTCAGATGGTATGTAGCCAGACTCATATAGTCTACACACCAACGTGAATAGTCGTTTTGTTGCCACTTCCCCCAATGATTTTAGTAATTCTGATGGAATGTTATCTATCCCTTCTGCCTTATTTGACCGTAAGTCCTCCAAAGCTCTTTTAAATTCCGATTCTAATACAGGATCCCCTATCTCTTCTAAATCGACTCCTGTTTCTTCTTCTATCACATCAGACAAATCTTCATCCTCATAGAGGCTTTCAATGTATTCTTTCCACCTATCTGCTCTCTCCTCTGCATTTGACAGTGGAATTCCCGTTGCACTCTTAATGTTACCACCGTTCTTTTAATGTCACCAAAGGTTGTTTTGACTTTCCTGTATGCTGAGTCTGTCCTTCCGACAATCATATCTTTTTCGGTGTCTTCACATTTTTCCTGCAGCCATTTCGTCTTAGCTTCCCTGCACTTCCTATTTATTTCATTCCTCAGCGACTTGTATTTCTGTATTCCTGATTTTCCCGGAACATGTTTGTACTTCCTCCTTTCATCAATCAACTGAGGTATTTCTTCTGTTACCCATGGTTTCTTCGCAGCTACCTTCTTTGTACCTATGTTTTCCTTCCCAACTTCTGTGATGGCCCTTTTTAGAGATGTCCATTTCTCTTCAACTGTACTGCCTACTGCGCTATTCCTTATTGCTGTATCTATAGCGTTAGAGAACTTCAAACGTATCTCGTCATTCCTTAGTACTTCCGTATCCCACTTCTTTGCGTATTGATTCTTCCTGACTAATGTCTTGAACTTCAGCCTACTCTTCATCACTACTATATTGTGATCTGAGTCTATATCTGCTCCTGGGTACGCCTTACAATCCAGTATCTGATTTCGGAATCTCTGTCTGACCATGATGTAATCTAATGGAAATATTCCCGTATCTCCCGGCCTTTTCCAAGTATACCTCCTCCTCTTGTGATTCTTGAACAGGGTATTCGCTATTAGTAGCTGAAACTTGTTACAGAACTAAATTAGTCTTTCTCCTCTTTCATTCCTTGTCCCAAGCCCATATTCTCCTGTAACCTTTTCTTCTACTCCTGCCCCTACAACTGCATTCCAGTCGCCCATGACTATTAGATTTTCGTCCCCCTTTACATACTGCATTACCCTTTCAATATCCTCATACACTTTCTCTATCTGTTCAGCTTGCGACGTCGGCATGTATACCTGAACTATCGTTGTCGATGTTGGTCTGCTGTCGATTCTGATTAGAACAACCCGGTCACTGAACTGTTCACAGTAACACAACCTCTGCCCTACCTTCCTATTCATAACGAATCCTACACCTGTTATACCATTTTCTGCTGCTGTTGATATTACCCGATACTCATCTGATCAGAAATCCTTGTCTTCCTTCCACTTCACTTCACTTCACTTCACTGACCCCTACTATATCTAGATTGAGCCTTTGCATTCCCCTTTTCAGATTTTCTAGTTTCCCTACCACGTTCAAGCTTCTGACATTCCACGCCCCGACTCGTAGAACGTTATCCTTTCGTTGATTATTCAATCTTTTTCTCATGATAACCTCCCCCTTGGCAGTCCCCTCCCGGAGATCCGAATGGGGGACTATTCCGGAATCTTTTACCAATGGAGAGATCATCATGACACTTCTTCAAATACAGGCCACATGTCCTGTGGATGCACCTTACATTTCTTTAACGCAGTGGTTTCCATTCCTTCTGCATCCTCATGTCGTTGATCATTGCTGATTCTTCCGCCTTTAGGGGCAATTTCCCACCCCTATGACAAGAGAGTGCCCTGAACCTCTATCCGCTCCTCCGCCCTCTTTGACAAGGCCGTTGGCAGAATGAGGCTGACTTCTTATGCCGGAAGTCTTCGACCGCCAATGCTGATTATTTATCAAAATTTAGGCAGTGGCAGGGATCGCAGGGATCAAACCCGGGACCGAAGACGTTTTGATTATGACTCAAAGACGCTACCCCCCCTTTTTTTTTTTGTTCGCTGTAGTTCGTTGCATCTGCTTGAGGCGGACGTCGTAAGACATCCATTTACGTTCGTTGTTGATCTGTTAACTCAGTTTTTTTTTTTTTTTATTATTACAGAGGGCGCATTACCCTCTGACCGAACACGCTGAGCTACCGTGCCGGCATAAAATCTCATTTTGTTCGCTGTTGTTCGTTGCATCTGCCCGGGGCGGACGTCGTTAGACAACCGTTTAAGTTCGTTATTGATCGATTAACTCAGTTTTTTTTTTTTTTTTTTTTTTTTTTTTTTTTTTTTTTTTTTTTTTTTTTTTTTTTTTTTTACAGAGGGCACGTAACCCTCTGACCGAACAAGCTGAGCTACCGTGCCGGCGCCCCTAGACCACGGGTACCTTGCAATATCGTAATGCTGCAAATTGTGAGCTCTGTTGAAACTCCATGCGCAGTGCAGGTCTTCTCAACCTTCCAGTCGGTGAAATGACCCAAGTACGACTTCGGAGCCCAGACGACTGGCATCATTTATTCCAATGTGCGCCGCAATCTGCAGCTGGCTGCTCCCTGTTCCCTCAATGGCTGCTGGAATAGTCTGTTCAACATGTTGAATGAGGCTCCCAGGCATACACGCTGAATGCACCTCATGTCCTTTCCTGTCCATTGCTGCCATTTACCTAAGGGGCACCATCATTCGCCGTAGGTTTGAACTGCCGACGGTTAATAGACCCATACCCTTTAGCGGTTGCATCTTCTTGACACCAGGCAGAATAGGTTTCCCCATAACAGGAGGGCTGAGTCCCACTGGCTCAGTTTCAGTTTCAGTGAAAGACAGTACCTCAGACGTGTTGGTCAGGCGGATTGGTACAACATCCTGAGTCCTCCCTGGTCCCCATCCACCCTGCATAGGACGCCTAGATTTACCAGTGACACGGTACTCGCAGTCGAGTGGATGAGTAATGACGGATCCTTTGCTTTCCGAAAAGAAAGAGACTGATCCACAGGAGAGGATAGTACTTGAGTTATTACCTGTTTAATTAATGCGGAAAGGCAACGTAACACGTTCAGTGTGAATGTAGAACAAACGTAACTGTGAAATGAGACTGAATGGCTGTAGCGTTCTTAGGGAAATGTGTTACGTGTAAAAAGAAAGTACTTTGAATTGTATGTTATTATTTGAAGGTGACCTTGTTCATTCTTTAATTGAGCAACTGTAACATTTGAAAAGTAAAAGAAACGTGTATTCGTATTGGACACGTGGTCTGGGTTATTTCGTAACAAACCGTATTCTTTATGTAAAGTTCTCATGTTTGAGTCTGATAGCCCGACAGCCAGAAAATTAAAATAAACAGAAAAATACAATAATAACGAGAGCAGGGCCGTAATCTGACGACGTGTGATAGGAGGACTGCTCTTCGCTGAAGAATAGTGATGTGAAAAGCAATAATAACAAGCAACTGTGAATAATAGTTACATGTGAAAAGAGTAATAAACAGTGCGTCATCGCCGACAGAACGTGTGTGAAACGGAAGTCTACGTTTTGGACTGAAGTGGTTCCGACGACCTCGACACAACAAAGCTGCGCATTTTGCAGCATCACACCACAACACAGCTACGAAGAGTCGCAGTAATAAACGTAAGTGTTGCAGTAATGTCAACTGCGTGTGCAATTGCTGCTGTAGGTGAAACTTTCCAGTCATGTGTGACGAACTTTGTACAGAGGGAGTTAGCTAGGCTTGTACTTGTAATTTCGAGTGCAAAAATGTCGTCAGTAAAGGAGCAAATACCGGCCGCTAGTGTTGTGAGAAAGCATCTCAATAAAGACGGTGATTTCGATTGTACAGGGATCCGGTGCTGAAAACGTGACTAACAGAGAGTCAGTAGACATGGAAGTAACGGAGCAATTAAGTGCGAATAAAACCTCAACGTCACTGATACAAAAACGAGGAGAACTAGGGGGACCCCACTTAGCAGTAAAAGCCAAGAACAGTTTATGAGGAAAATGCGGTAGAAAAGAAGGAAACTCAGGAGAAAATTGCGGAAGGTATAAAGCCAATATTTACGGAGGGTTGAGAAGAAATGAGGAAGAGATTCGAAGAGAGCCAAGAAGAGGAACATGCAGCCGTATGTAAAAATATGCAGAATACGCCTATTCTTACAGAATACCACAATTAGAAGCAACTTTGGATACCGAATTTTTAATTGAAACACTTAGCTTGGAACTTACCATGTCAAGCAGAATGCCAGGTAATGCAACTGAAACGCCCGCTAAATCACGCAGGCAACAGGTAATTAGGTTTGTGGAAAGGGCCAAGGGAGTTGCGGCCGGATTCATTTCACAATTGTAATTTATTATCATTTAGCTCACAAATACACTTTTGAAAAAAAAATTAAATTTGCTTCGCGGCTGAAGGCCTCCAAACAAATGCTTGAGAATAAGTTCAATTTTGAAAAGACATGACTCACAGTTAAACTTACGAATAAGATAAATCTTATACATAAATGAGATCAGTATGCGGAGCGGCTGAAGGCCGCCGGATTAAATCTTCAAAATTCCAAATATACTATGATGATTACTGAAGGCAGAAGGCCACAATGTTTTAAGATGCTAAAAGGGCTGATGGTCCGCAAGGTGCACAGAAAGAGATAAACAAACGCAATAAGATGGCCGAAGGCCTCAAGATAAAATTATGAAAATTAAGGAAATATGTATTGCAACAATTGGTAAAACAATACATTAAGTTTAATTTTTTTTTTTTTTTTTTTTTTTTTTTTTTTTTTTTTTTTTTTTTTTTTTTTTTGCAACACCAACGGTGGAAGGCCCACAATAACTTGTAAAATCTTTCAGAGGAAATTACAATAACCTTCAGAAGGCGATAATGTTTGGACTTGAAGGAAACTCTGAGAACATGTTTCCAGGGCTGAAGGCCTACACCTAACCTTGTCAAATTAAAAAATATAAAATACAGTTAAATTACAACAACATTAGCACTGCCAAAAGGATAATTATGAGAACGGGACTCAGGAGTCTCCAGTGGATCGGTCTTCCCTCGTTCACTTAGATGAGACAGGTGGAAAGTCCAACTATACTTAAATCGTGCGAACCCAACCCAGGAACAGTCACGGACCGAGCCACCAACCGCTTGTTTGCCACGATGGATTACACGAGAATTCAAGGCCCCCAAAAAATTACAAGTATCTCTATCCCCAAACAAACGCGTATGTGAACTGAGCTGCCAAAACTACACACCATGTTGGGCAGCAACAACAGGTGAGGAGAAGACATTGCCTAAAACTACGTCAGCGGTCAGGGCAGGTAACCAGACACTAACGGCCACAAGGCAGAAAATTCCGCTGGTGCACTTGACTATGGGTAAATTAATTTGTTCAATTCCATCTGACGGCAGCTATCTCGAACACTTCACTCGTTGCTCACAGGAAAACCTCCACAACAGCAACGCCGGAACCAACAACGTAGTGCTCAAAACCATTCAACCTTCACGTCCTGGGTCGGCGAGCGACGATGCTCGTACCGAGCGGACAGTTCCAGACAGACTCCAACACTGCGCAGAGACCGCCAGCGGTCCCAGTCGACTACTCGCATGGAGATGTCCTCGGGCCAACCGACCGACCAATAGTTGACCAAAAGTCGGGCCCGGCTTAAGTGATGCGTTGCGGCAACGGTCGGGCGGGCGATGTCCACGCAGGGTTGACTGCTGCTGCAAGCGGGCGACTGGCTGGCCCGGGGGATGCGCTCCAGACGCATTGCAACTGACTGCCGGGGCCCAACTCACGACCCGAACTGCCGCCGTGAACTCTCCGCCTCGAACGTTCCGACTGACTCCACTCAGAATGCCGACAACATCTAAAATAGCCGTCAATGAAACTAACGCCAACTACACACACAACCTGACAAACACTTGCACGAAGATCTGAACAATACCCAACAGTAACTAAACACACACAAAGACAAATCGGGAGTGGATGCACACACATACACACACAGCCGACTCATGAACGATCTGCGAGCCAAAACGCGTCGACCGACGATCCACCAAGACAGAGGCCCGGCTCAAGTGATGCGTGGCGGCAATGGTCGGGCGAGCCATGTCGACGGAGACCTCACTGCTGCTCCAACCGGACTGCACTGGTGCCTCTTTGCAACTCCCCGAGTGGCAGGACCGGACTGCACTCCAGGCGCTTTCCAACTGACTGGCAGACCCGAACTCGCGACCCGAACTGCCTATCCGAACTGGCTCACGACAGACAACGACTAGGAAGAAATAGCAGTCGAGCAAAGATACGAGAGGCGATATATCGATACGCGGTGCTAACTCCCCTCACCGTCAGGCAAAGCAGCAACTCAGTGACAGTAGTAATTTGAATTAATGTAATGACGTGGAAGTACGTTAAAAACAGGGTGTAAATACATGATGGCGTGAACACGAGCCACGAACGGCTCAGCAACGAGTAAACAATGTCCACATGGTGGTAACACCATGTCAGATGCACACATTCTCGGTAGGATTCAGATTTATTGTCAGTGGATAAGGACAGTACTTTGAAATGGATCATCCAAGCACAGGGTGAAAAAATTATTGTTGCAGAGACGCTGAAGCACACTGTCACGAAACAGAAGCAAGATTCAGAAGGAAAAAATGTCAGAGTTCGTCAGATTTTGATAAGAAGCATGATGATATGCTGTCTTTGAAGGAAGAAGTAGAAGAAGTGGAAGAAGAAGTTTATCATACGCCGAGGAATGTGAGATGTTCTTTGGTACTAAGAAGCAGCTGGAGCTCCAAGCACAGGACGCAAAGATTATTGTAACAGAAAAGCTGGTGCAGACTGTTACGAAACAAAATGAAGATTTAGCAGAAAAATGTCATAGTCCGTTAGATCGTGAGAAGAAAACTCAAGAGATGATGTTTGGAAAGCACGAAGAAGAAAGTTCGTCATATGAAGAGGTTAAGAATATGTTCTTTAGGTAAATACCAGTCTAAAAGCACGAAAGATGGGAGTTTAAATTTTATTTACAACGATACATACAACTAAAGACACGACAAAATGCACGTAGAGTTTTTGAAAGGAATCAGTAAGAAATTAATATTTTGGGTACGATGTTGTTGTGGTCTTCAGTCCAGAGACTGGTTTGATGCTGCTCTCCACGCTTCTCTATCCTGTGCAAGCTTCTTCATCTCCCAGTACCTACTGCAACCTACATCCTTCTGAATCTGCTTGCGGTATTCATCTCTTGGTCTCCCTAACGATTTTTGCCCTCCACGCTGCCCTCCAGTACCAAATTGGTGATCCCTTGATGCCTCAGAACATGTCCTACCAACCGATCCCTTCTTCTAGTCAAGTTGTGCCACAAACTCCTCTTCTCCCCAATTCTATTCAATACCTCTTTATTAGTTATGCGATCTACCCATCTAATCTTCAGCATTCTTCTGTAGCACCATATTTCGAAAGCTTCTAATCTCTTCTTGTATAGCTAATTATCGTCCATGTTTCACTTGCATACATGGCTACACTCCATACAAATACTTTCAGAAACGATTTCCTGACACTTAAATCGAAACTCGATGTTAAAAAATTTCTCTTCTTCAGAAACGCTTCCCTTGCCATTGCCAGTCTACATTTTATATCCTCTCTACTTCGACCATCATCAGTTATTTTGCTCCCCAAATAGCAAAACTCATTTACTACTTTAAGTGTCTCGTTTCCTAATCTAATTCCCTCAGCATAACCCGAGTTAATTCGACTACATTTCATTATCCTCGTTTTGCTTTTGTTGATGTTCATCTTATATCCTCCTTTCAAGACACTGTCCATTCCGATCAACTGCTCTTCCAGGTCCGTTGCTGTCTCTGACAGAATTACAATGTCATCGGCGAACCTCAAAGTTTTTATTTCTTCTCCATGGATTTTAATTCCTACTCCAAATGTTTCTTTTGTTTCCTTTACTGCTTGCTCAATATACAGATTGAATAACATCGGTGATAGGTTGCAACCCTGTCGCACTCCCTTCCCAACCACTGCTTCCCTTTCATGCCCCTCGACTCTAATAACTGCCATCTGGTTTTTGTACAAATTGTAAATAGCCTTTCGCTCCCTGTATTTTACCCCTGCCACCTTCAGAATTTGAAAGAGAGTATTCCAGTCAACATTGTCAAAAGCTTCCTCTAAGTCTACAAATGCTAGAAACGTAGGTTTGCCTTTCCTTAATCTGTCTTCTAAGATAAGTCATAGGGTCAGTGTTCCAACACTTCTACTGAATCCAAACTGATCTTCCCCGAGGTCAGCTTCTACCAGTTTTTCCATTCGTCTGTAAAGAATTCGTGTTAGAACTGATAGTTCGCTAATTTTCCCATCTGTCAACACCTGATTTCTTTGGGATTGGAATTATTATATTCTTCTTGAAGTCTCAGGGTATGTCGCCTGTCTCATACATCTTGCTCACCAGATTGTAGAGTTTTGTCAGGACTGGCTCTCCCAAGGCTGTCAGTAGTTCTAATGGAATGTTGTCTACTCCGGGGCCTTGTTTCGACTCGGTCTTTCAGTGCTCTATCAAACTCTTCATGCAGTATCATATCTCCCATTTCATCTTCATTTCCATCCTCTTCCATTTCCATAATATTGTCCTCAAGTACATCGCCCTTGTATAGACCCCTATATACTCCTTCCACCTTTCCGCTTTTCCTTCTTTGCTTAGAACTCGGTTTCTATCGGAGCTCTTGATATTCATACAAGTGGTTCTCTTTTCTGCAAAAGTCTCTTTAATTTTCCTGGAGGCGGTATCTATCTTACCCCTAGTGAGATAACCATCTACATCCTTACATTTGTCCTCTAGCCATCCCTGCTTAGCCATTTTGCACTTCCTGTCGATCTCGTTTTTGAGACGTTTGTATTCCTTTGTGCCTGCTTCATTTACTGAATTTTTATATTATCTCCTTTCATCAACTAAATTCAATATATTTTCTGTTATCCAAGGATTTCTGCTAGACCTCTTCTTTTAGCTACTTGAACCTCTGCTGCCTTCACTATTTCATCCCTCAAAGCTACCCATTCTTCTTCTACTGTATTTCTTTCGCCCTTATTGTCAATCGTTCCCTAATGCTCTCCCTGAAACTCTGTACAACGTTTGGTTGTGTCAGTTTATCCCTGTCCTATCTCCTTAAATTCCCACCTTTTTGCAGTTTCTTTAGTTTTAATCTACAGTTCATAACCAACAGATTGTGGTCAGAGTCCACATCTGCCTCTGGAAATGTCTTACAATTTAAAACCTGGTTCCGAAATCTCTGTCTTACCATTATATAATCTATCTGAAACCTTCCACTATCTCCAGGCCTCTTCCATGTATACAACCTTCTTTCATGGTTCTTAAACCAAGTGTTAGCTATGATTAAGTTATGCTCTGTGCAAAATTCTACCAGGCGGCTTCCTCTTTCATTTCTTACCCCCATTCCATATTCACCTACTACGTTTTCTTCGCTTCCTTTTCCTCCTATCGAATTCCAGTCACCCATGACTATGAAATTTTCATCTCCCTTCACTATCTGAATAAATTTTTTAATCTCATCATACATTTCATCAATCTCTTCGTCATCTGCAGAGCTAGTTGCCATATAAACCTGTGCTACTGTGATAGGCGTAGGCTTCGTGTCTATCTTGGCCACAATAATGCGTCACTATGCTGTTTGTAGTAGCTAACCCGCACTCCTATTTTTTATTCATTATTAAACCTACTCCTGCATTACCCCTATTTGATTTTGTATTTATAACCCTGTATTCACCTGACCAAAAGTCTTGTTCCTCCTGCCACCGAACTTCACTAATTCCCACTATATCTGATTTTAACCTATCCATTTCCCTTTTTAAATTTTCTAACCTACCTGCGCGATTAAGGGAACTGACATTCCACGCTCCGATCCGTAGAACGCCAGTTTTCTTTCTCCTGATAAGGACGTCCTCTTGAGTAGTCCCCTCCCGGAGATCTGAATGGGGCACTATTTTTACCTCCGGAATACTTTACCCAAGAGGGCGCCATCATCATTTAACCATACAGTAAAGCTGCGTGCCTTCGGGAAAAATTACGGCTGTAGTTTGCCCCTGCTTTCAGCCGTTTGCAATACCAGCACAGAAAGGCCGTTTTGGTTAGTGTTACAAGGCCAGATCAGTCAATCATCCCTGCAACTACTGAAAAGGCTGCTGCCCCTCTTCAGGAACCACACTGCACACTGGCCTCTCAACAGATACCCCTCCATAGTGGTTGCACTTACAGTACGGCTATCTGTATCGCTGAGGCACACAAGCCTCCCCACCAACGGCAAGGTCCATGGTTCACGCTTCACGCGGAAGGGGGGGGGGGGGGGGGGAAAGTACGATATAAATAATATTGTACTCAAGGTGATGCAATGGCTAGTACACCTAGTTCGTGTTCTTTTGCCTCACACAATAACTGGAACGGTGAGGGCATGCCGAAGAACCGCATGAAGCAGAACAGACAAGAGGCAACAGGAGTCAAGAGGAAACAAAGGCGAAAGCAACAAGAGAAGACACAATTACCGCCGCGCACCCACAGCTCACCGACATACGACTGGAAACATAGAAAGAGGTGGAATTATGAAATGAGTGTCTTCGCTGTCAGTTAACGTCAAATGAGCGTTTGCGAACTGGCATGACGCAGAGCAGAAGTGAAATATTGTATGCTGATTGCTTACAGGGTGCAAATATTGTGCAATGGAAGAAGATAAGAAAGAAGAGGGAGAAAAGATTGACAATTATGCATTGTGTATGTTATACGTCCGCAGGTGGCCTGAGCGGCACTTGCAAATGAAAGCAAGGTCAAATATATATGAACAGTGCGTATTTTGAAACTACGTATTATTTTGTTACACTGAGGTGACGAAAGTCGTGGGATAGCGATATGCACATACACAGATGGCGGCAGTATTGTGTACACAAGGCATAAAAGACCAGTGCATTGGCGGAACTGTCGTTTGTACTCATGTGATTCATGTGAAATAGTTTCCGACCTGATGATGGCTCCACAACGGGAGCTAACAGATTCTTATCGCAGAATGGTAGTTGGAGCTGGACGCATGGGATATTCTATTTCAGAAATCGTTAGGAATTTAATACACCGAGATCCACAGTGTCAAGAGTGTGCCGAGAATACCAAATTTCAGGCATTACCTCTCACCACGGACGACCCAGTGGCCGACTGCCTTCACTTAACGACCGAGCGCAGCGGCGTTTGCAACGAGTTGTCACTGCCAACAGACAATCAACACTGCGTGAAATAACCGCAAAAGTCAATGTGGGACGAACATATCCACAGGACAATACGGCGAAATTTGGCGTTAATGGGCTACGGCTGCAGACGACCGAAGTGAGTGCCTTCGCTAACAGCACGACATCGCCTGCAGCTCCTCCCCTGGGCTCGTGACCATGTCGCTACGATGAAATGATAATTAAATCAATACCTTAAGCTGTCCACAGGCGTTGAGATACATCAACGGAGACAGTTGAAAATGTGTGCCCCGAACGGGACTCGAGCCCGGGAGCTCCTGCTTACATGGCAGATCCTCTATCCATCTGAGCCACCGAGGGCACAGAAGATAGTGCGACTGCAGGGATTTATCCCTTGCACGCTCCCCGTGAGACCCACATTCCCAACTTAATGTCCACGCACTACATTCGTAGTGCCCCTGCCCACTACACTCATTACTCGCGGCTGAGAATCTTACCGAGTCCCGAAGAGTTCGGACAATGCGTGTGCATCCGCACGAAAGGAGGTCAATGGCCGGTTAGCCTTAACAACACTACTGGGCATTAAAATTGCTACACCAAGAAGAAATGCAGATGATAAACGGGTATTAATTGGACAAATATATTATACTAGAACTGACATGTGATTACATTTTCACGCACTTTGGGTGCATAGATCCTGAGAAATCAGTACCCAGAACAACCACCTCTCAACGTAATAACGGCCTTGATACACCTATCAATTGAGTCAAACAGAGCTTGGATGGCGTGTACAGGTACAGCTGCCCATGCAACTTCAACACGATACCACAGTTCATCAAGAGTAGTGACTGGCGTATTGTGGCGAGCCAGTTGCTCGGCCACCATTGACCAGACGTTTACAATTGATGAGAGATCTGGAGAATGTGCTGGCCAGGGCAGCAGTCGAACATTTTCTGTATCCAGAAAGGCCCGTACAGGACCTGCAACATGCGGTCGTGCATTATCCTACTGAAATGTAGGGTTTCGCAGGGATCGAATGAAGGGCAGAACCACGGGTCGTAACACATCTGAAATGTAACGTCAATGCGAACTAGAGGTGACCGAGACGTGTAACCAATGGCACCCCATACCATCACGCCAGGTGATACGCCAGTATGGCGATGACGAATACACGCCTCCAATGTGCGTTCACTGCGATGTCGCCAAACACAGATGCGACCATCATGATGCTGTAAACACAACCTGGCTTCGTCCGAAAAAATGACGTTTTGCCATTCGTACACCCAGGTTCGTCGTTGAGTACACCATCGCACGCGCTCCTGTTTGTGATGCAGCGTCAAGGGTAACCGCAGGCACGGTCTCCGAGCTGATAGTCCATGCTGCTGCAAACGTCGTCGAACTGTTGGTGCTGATGGTTGTTGCCTTGCAAACGTCCCCATCTGTTGACTCAAGGATCGAGACGTGGCTGCACGATCCGTTACAGTCATGCGGATAAGATGCCTGTCATCTAGACCGCTGGTGATATGAGGCCGTTGGGATCCAGCACGGCGTTCCGTATTACCCTCCTGAACCCACCGATTCCATATTCTGCAAACAGTCATTGGATCTCGACCAACGCGAGCAGCAATGTCGCGATATGATAAACCGCAATCGCGAAAGGCTACAATCCGACCTTTATCAAAGTCGGAAACGTGATGGTACGCATTTCTCCTCCTTACACGAAGCATCACAACAACGTTTCACCAGGTAACGCCAGTGAACTGCTGTTTGTGTATGAGAAATCGGATGAAAACTTTCCTCATGTGAGAACGTTGTAGGTGTCGCCACCGGCGCCAACCTTATGTGAATGTTCTGAAAAGCTAATCGTTTGCATATCACAGCATCTTCTTAGTGTCGGTTAAATTTCGCGTCTGTAGCACGTCATCTTCGTGGTGTAGCAATTTTAAAGGCCAGTAGTATATATAGAGATGGTATCTGTTCTTTCAGACATATCCGAAAAAACAGATACCATACCCTAGATGATCGGAAAAGCGCGGTCTGGTGATATGTGTGCCGTTTGCAGTTGGTAAGAGCTGATGGTAGGGTTCGAGTGTGGTGCGGACCCCACGAACAAGTTGACGTAAGTTGTCAACAAGGCACTCTGCCAGCAGGTAGTGGCTCCATAATGGTGTGCGCGTTTATATGGAACGGACTGGATCTTCCGGTCCAACTGAACCGATCATTGATTGTACATGGCTATGTTTGGCTCCTTGGAGACCATTTGCAGTCATGTTCAGAAACAACGATAGAATTTTTATGAATGACAATGTGCAATATCACCAGGCCCTATTTGTTTGAGTTCGGTTTGAAGTACATTGTGCACAGTTCGAGTGAATGATGTGGCCACCCACATCGCCCGACATGAATCCCATTGAACATTTGTGGTAAACAGTCGAGAGGTAGTTCGCGCACGAAATCCTGCACCGGCTGCACTTTCGCAACGAGGTGGATGGCTATAACAGGCAGTATGACTGAATATTTCCGTAGCAGGCTTGGAACGACTTGTTTGTTGCACATCAAATGAATTCGCAATTGCGAATAAGAACTAATATCAGCTGTAAAATAGAATGACGACGTCCCGGTCCGGCATGGATTTTCATTGTCGCCATCCCATTCTACTGCTGATGATAGTCCTTATTCGCAATTGCGAATTCATTTGATGTGTTTCGTAACGGCTGTGGTCGCCGCAGTGGATGTCCAAAAGAGCTTTGCGTCGTAATCAGAATAACACAGGCTCTGCAATATGGTACAGACCATTCCATGAATTACAACGACACAAAAATTTTGGCCCATAGATCAAACTTTTGGAGCTCGATTATCAATGAATCTGTGGAAATAAGGTTGTCTGACAACGAGACTCTCATCAATCGAGATAACGGTTATTAGCTAAACTCTGCTTGGAATCCTGTTGTAGAGAAACTTCGTAGTCGACGTAGTTATCTGCATAAAGATGGAAATCGACCTGATACCGATACGCCAGGCTTTCACAGTGGAGGGCGCGAGGCGCAGCGTACGGAGCCGTTATGAACGCGTACGCTGAGCAGCGCATGCGCAATGTCACCTCAGTACGGCTTTAAATAGCGGAGCTCAGCGCGTACTCGCCAGAAAAGAAAAAAAAAGATAAAAAAAATGCACAAAGAGCCAAGCAGCACGACAAAACCAAGTCATTTTCTAGCCAAACCGTCATGACAGAAGGTGAAGCGCCTTGTTGCGCTAGTACTTCGCCCCCAGTCGAGGTTATCATCCTCAGTCCATTGTGCAGGTTCGTTCGTTCGTACTCGCCAGTACTACTACAGTGGCACTCACCTAAAGATGGCCAGAAGACTCTGCGCCGAAATATCGTGGAAGGACGTTACTTATATCCGGCAGTTCTCCCGTGTTTTTATGGAACAATCAGTACGCCGGGAAAGCTTTAAACATCACAATATCGTACTTGTTTGTCGAGTCCATGCCACGTCGAGCTTTTTGCATTACGCTGAGCAAAAGAGGTCCGACACGATATTAGGAGGTATCTCATGATTTTTGTCATCTCATTGTAGATGTGTTAGGCTAACAATTGACATGATAATGAACAGTGGAATTTGCTCTCGTTTGCCATTCCATAATTGCAACACTTCGCCGGCCGGAGTGGCCGATCGGTTCTAGGCGCTTCAGTGTGGACCTGCGCGACCGCTACGGTCGCAGGTTCGAATCCTGCCTCGGGCATGGATGTGTGTGATGTCCTTAGGTTAGTTAGGTTTAAGTAGATCTAAGTTCTAGGGGATGATGACTTCAGATGTTAAGTCCCATAGTGCTCAGAACCATTTGAACCATTTTTTGGAACACTTCCAAAAGCAGGAGCGTCACGTGCAACGCGTGTTTTGATTTCTTTTCGGATGTACAGTCGCTGTGCCACTTGTTATTTACACATCCGATAGTGGTATGGGGTACGACGTAAGGCAGCTCCCCCTTCCGTCTGGGCACGCTCGCTGCAACCCTCTGGACACCACGCATGGAGCTGTGACTATCCTTCCGCAGTGGCACCCCTTGCTGCCATCACAACGCGGCTGCAGGAGGGCTGCACACAGGACGCTGATCTTCAGAGATGCCATCAGCTGTTAAGCAGCACGCCGCCCGCCCTCGCAGGCACCGACCGCCAACCAGGCCTAGCGCTGCCTCTGCCGTGAGGCGAGAAACGGCGACTTCGGCTGCTCTGCCAGCCACTACGCTCACTGCCCTCCGCTGGCGACCTCAGAGGACAGGTCACCATCAGCAGCTACATCAGTGAGGCTACGTGTTGTCAAAAGTGTTGTGTGGCAAAGTAAAACGCGAAATACAGGGTGTTACAAAAAGGTACGGCCAAACTTTCAGGAAACATTCTCACACACAAATAAAGAAAAGATGTTATGTGGACATGTGTCCAGAAACGCTTAATTTCCATGTTAGAGCTCATTTTAGTTTCGTCAGTATGTACTGTACTTCCTCGATTCACCGCCAGTTGGCCCAACTGAAGGAAGGTAATGTTGACTTCGGTGCTTGTGTTGACGTGCGACTCATTGCTCTACAGTACTAGCATCAAGCACATCAGTACGTAGCATCAACAGGTTAGTGTGCATCACGAACGTGGTTTTGCAGTCAGTGCAATGATTACAAATGCGGAGTTGGCAGATGCCCATTTGATGTATGGATTAGCACGGGGCAATAGCCGTGGCGCGCTACGTTTGTATCGAGACAGATTTCCAGAACGAAGGTGTCCCGACAGGAAGACGTTCGAAGCAATTGATCGGCGTCTTAGGGAGCACGGAACATTCCAGCCTATGACTCGCGACTGGGGAAGACCTAGAACGACGAGGACACCTGCAATGGACGAGGCAATTCTTCGGGGCAGTTGACGATAACCCTAATGTCAGCGTCAGAGAAGTTGCTGCTGTACAAGGTAGCGTTGACCACGTCACTGTATGGAGAATGCTACGGGAGAACCAGTTGTTTCCGTACCATGTACAGCGTGTGCAGGCACTATCAGCAGCTGATTGGCCTCCACGGGTACACTTCTGCGAATGGTTCATCCAACAATGTGTCAATCCTCATTTCCGTGCAAATGTTCTCTTTACGGATGAGGCTTCATTCTGGACTCGCATTCGGGAGGACGACGGTTCAATCCCGCGTCCGGCCATCCTGATTTAGGTTTTCCGTGATTTCCCTAAATCGCTCCAGGCAAATGCTGGGATGGTTCCTTTCAAAGGGCACGGCCGACTTCCTTCCCCATCCTTCCCTAATCCGATGAGACCGATGACCTCGATGTTTGGTCTCTTCCCCCAAAACAACCCAACAAGGCTTCATTCCAACGTGATCAAATTGTAAATTTTCACAATTAACATGTGTGGGCTGACGAGAATCCGCACGCAATTGTGCAATCACGTCATCAACACAGATTTTCTGTGAACGTTTGGGCAGGCATTGTTGGTGGTGTCTTGATTGGGCCCCACGTTCTTCCACCTACGCTCAATGGAGCACGTTATCATGATTTCATGCGGGATACTCTACCTGTGCTGCTAGAACATGTGCCTTTACAAGTACGACACAACGTTTGGTTATGCACGATGGAGCTCCTGCACATTTCAGTCGAAGTGTTCGTACGCTTCTCAACAACAGATTCGGTGCCTGATGGATTGGTAGAGGCGGACCAATTCCATGGCCTCCACGCTCTCCTGACCTCAACCCTCTTGACTTTCATTTATGGGGGCATTTGAAAGCTCTTGTCTACGCAACCCCAGTACCAAATGTAGAGACTCTTCGTGCTCGTATTGTGGACGGCTGTGATACAATACGCCATTCTCCAGGGCAGCATCAGCGCATCAGGGATTCCATGCGATAGAGGGTGGATGCATGTATCCTCGTTAACGGAGGACATTTTGAACATTTCCTGTAACGAAGTGTTTGACGTCACGCTGGTACGTTCTGTTGCTGTGTGTTTCCATTCCATGATTAATGTGATTTGAAGAGAAGTAATATAATGAGCTCTAACATGGAAAGTAAGCGTTTCCGGACACATGTCCACATAACATATTTTCTTTCTTTGTGAGTGAGTAATGTTTCCTGAAAGTTGGCCGTACCTTTTTGTAACACCCTGTATAAGTGTGTTTGTGTCTTGTTTGCAGAGACTGGCCTTCAATTTGTATTAATTGCATTTCTAGGTCGTTATCAAATGCAGTTACCACATTTGCTTCCTGTTTTACATGACTTACACAAAACAAACCTTTATCTAACTCTGTACATTATAAATATGTATCTAATTCTTTACGTTATACTAAGTAACAATCTTGAACTGTCGTTCGTACTATACCTGATAATGGCATTTTGTTTACTCTTGAGACGTGAATAATTTTGATGTCAATCGCTGTGTCTATACCGGCAACGGCCACAGTGGATACATCGGTTCCCGTGAGTTCACCGAAGTTAAGCGCTGTCGGGAGGGGCCAGCACTTGGTTGGATGACCATCCGGGCCGCCATGCGCTGTTGCCATTTTTCGGGGTGCACTCAGCCTCATGATGCCAACTGAGGAGCTACTCGACCGAATAGTAGCGGATCCGGTCAAGAATACCATCGTAACGACCTGGAGAGCGGCGTGCTGACCACACGCCCCTCCTATCCGCATCCTCAGCTAAGGATGACATGGCGGTCGAATGGTCCCGATGGGCAACTTGTGGCCTGAAGACGGAGTGATTATGTGCCTATAAATGTGACAATATACAGTAAAACTCATTGACTGGAAATATTGAAGGTAGTAACTATTCCTTTGCTTTTTTTTTTTTTTTAGTGGTTTTGTTGCTGGATCAAAATTTCTCGTTCGTTGTTATTGTTGTTGTTTGTCTTAGACTGTATCTTGCAAGAAGGACTGCGTCTTTGATATCATAACGTATCTATATTGTTTTCTTTACTTATAGCTGGTTTATGGAACTTTTGAAGCTACAGCAAGGATAAGTAGTAGGAAGAATTTGATGGAAAGCAGAATTAATAGTACAAAGTGTTACGTTGGTTTGTAGACGAAAAGTATTTTAGTAATTCACTTATTTTGCAGAAAGGGACGAGGGATTAACCAAAAGATTTCCCGTTGATACTATGTCATGTCTGAGAGTCAACACTTGTTGTGGAGAAACATATTGATAGTAGAGTGTAGAATGAAAAGGCTTCCATGGTCAGTGATTACCTGTTTAATTAATGTGGAAACGCACTGTAACAATGTGACTGAACATATCTGTTGAACGAGACTGGATGAGTGTAGTCATTGTTAGGGAAGTGTGTTATATGCAAGGGAACAATAAGAGAAAGTATTTTGTCTTATACTGGTTTTATTTCAGGGTGACGTAATTCATTCTTTAATTGAGTAACTTTAATATTTGAAAAGTAAAAGAGAGACATATTCGTATTAGGCAAATGGTCGGGATTATTTCGTAATGAAGCGTGTTCTCTATTTAAGGCTCCTACCCTAGAGTCAGATAGTCCAATAGGTGGAAAATTAATGTAAAAACAGGAACAGACATTAATAACGAGAGCAGGAGCTTTGTAATCTATACAAACCTTTTATGTGTACACATATTGTTTCTGGTGATAAAATGTGTGCCTGGGAAAGGACGCAATCGACCATGGTTTTTGTGGTCTGGCCTTTACCACAGCAGCTACCTGATGACGTGAAGTTTCTCCAGAAACGACATGTCGCTCGTATGTCACGTTAAAATGTATGTCCCCTTTTCCCAGTTGGATAACTGGGGTAGATTAGGAACATGGAAGTCGCCGAAGTTGCGTGCAATTGAAAGACTTGAACCAGGCCATTCACCCACAAGAAAGTTTTTGCAGTGCCTCTACATTTTATAAATTATAGCCTCCTCCCTCGGTTTTTCTCTGTATGTGAACGCTGATCTCAGCAACTAGAGTAGGGATTTTTATATGGTTTTACTAATATACGGAATGAGTAACGAGATGTGTTTGAGTATATAATTTATTACAGACAGGCCGTCCGTCCTAGATACTTTGTACTACTTGTCCGAAGATGTGACAGACACTAGTACTTAAATAAAAGCAAATTTTTCGAAGATAAAACCACGATAATACTGTGGGACTGTGGTTGAGCATATCCCTAAGACGCTAACAAGATCTGAATCCTGTGGCCTATACTGTGAACAGACCCCTCCGCATTGATATTAAGAAGTCACGCAATGGAAACTAGTAAACATTTGAATTTAAACAGCGGTGGTCCAATTAAACACGAATATGGGTACCACAAGTTACGAAGAGAAAATGTGAAAGGGTGTTCCATTGACCTATGAACTGAAACCAAAGGTTACAATACTATATTGTTTATTACCAAGGTTAATTTGTTTCCAGTAATTGAACAGGCAACACAAACGATTATAAAGCGTGCAATGTTCAAATGAATTGCTGAAGGTATATGATAATCATGGGTGGATTTGGAAACGAAGTGATACTATTAGCTAGGTTCACGTAAACGGCCAATGATTGCCGAAATAGCAACAGATTAGAGAACAGACCAAGGAAGATACTTTCAAGCACCATTTCCTCGCCTAAGTGAATGCTGAGTTTAACTAACTGACTGCATGAGTCAATTGAGAAAAACAAGGCACTAACTTGCAACTTAAGATTCCGCAGTCCCCTCGTGAGGACGCACACAAATACAGGTCATGCTTACCATTGCTCTAAAATTAAGGAGCAGAGGATGGCTGTAGAGTTATCAGTTCAGTTCCGACGTTTATGATCAGCTCTAGGACGAAGCTCTCCCTCTCTGCAATTCTAAGACTGCAGACTGAAGCCCAAGTGTTCCCTTCATGGAGATTTGAGATGAAGTGTGCATCTGCTCTCCTCCTCAAAATCTTGCTGGCTCTACCAGCACCAGACAGACGGTAAACGCAGTAGACTTTTCGAGGTCTGACCAATGGAAAATTTATAGCATTAGCAACAGTCTCTCTTTTCCTAAGGAACCTGCTGCGATTAACCAATGATACACATTTCTCTCTTACGGTGGGGCAGAAAGCAGAACTTCTCTCCCACCGTCAAAGTGACTTCACGTTTCAACAAATGACAGTGGTTGCACGTACAGAATTGCTAATCTTCCTTCCCACTACAAAACTAATTCTGTTGAACTAACATGCGACTTTCTTAAACCATTTAAACATTGCTACTGCTGACCTCATTTGAGTCCAACAGATTCTCCTCGCTCTAGGTGCATCTTGTTTCTCATCCCCTTGCAGATCTGTGTCTACACAGCTGGAAACAATTAGTACAATCTTTTAGAGGTTCCCTATTCACTCAAGGTTTATTGTTGCAACAGTGCATGTGGAGTAGGTGAAATGATTACATTTACAGATCAATAGCACAAGCGGTTCTAAGGTACCAGAGATCGACCAACGCTGAAACACCCGTACCCCTTGTACGTGGTATAGCTTCCTCAGGGGGCATTGCAGGCAGGCGTTGATTCTGGAGTCTAGTGGATTGTGCAGATGGCGAATACTGTCCAGTCCAATACACGTGGCGTTTCTCCGAAAGAACCATCCCGCCACTCGGAGGGCCACAATCTGACTCCTTCCAAACTCGCTCATTTGGATATAGGTAGCATGGGTGCACGTCCGTGGCATGGCTGCCTGCATGTTTCACACCTCTGCATCACACTAAACCTTCTGGCTGTGAGTATTCCCTATTAAAGGGCAGACACAAATGGCGCCCTGCTAGCTACGCCACTACGCTATTGTTTGGCAGAGAGCGTTGAAACCACTGTCAGTACATCTACTTTCCCCCAGGTGGCTTCTGCCGCCATATGATCAAAATCGACTTCGTCTTTCCAGGTATGCCAATTTTTTTTCCGGCCGCGTATTTTGAGAGAATTCTTTGCGCTGCTCTGCAAAATGGAAGTTTACAACGTACCGAATTCCTTCTTCAGCCCTCTGTCAGACTTATCAGAATGTTGTACACTGACCCTAACAGCGCCCGTCTGTCCCTTGCACTTGACATAGACCACAGCCTTTCAGCTAAGAGCAGTTTTACGATTTGTTTGCCATGTACTCCTGAGTCCTTAACTCTCCCAGAGACTGTCAGTAGATCCACTTTACAGAAACACATATCTCCTATACCGAAGAAATGAAACTGACAGTTACCTATTAGATTCGCAATCATTGGTGTGAGATACAGTTATATCCACGAATTCATGTGTCACTAATAATTTTAATTAATTTGGGTAGTGCGTTATTAATTAGATTACAGAGCAGTTTTGGGAAAAACTCTCCCTTAACGATACGAATGAGATGAAGTTGGCGATGTGGATTTTTCACGGTGACGATGGTGGCGGTTGGGTCTAGACAACTGTTATGTCAGGAATTTTTGTGATTGGTATTGGAGAGGTTGTTATGTGAAAAAGAACGTAGGAAATCTTTGGGGGAACGAACATACTACATTTTATAACGGTTTTTGTCTGGATTTGATTTATTGAATCTCTGGTAAGATTTATACAGTTTTCTTTTGGATGGTACAAAACTGAATGATCGCATAGGTGCTATTGAGGATGCAACAAATTACGTACGTGAAATACTAACAGTTTACTCTAAAACTGTTCAGAAACCATTTGGTCTGTACTGGAGTGTTACTTGAGTACAGAGCAAATAATAATCTGCCTGACTGGAGAGCTCAACAGATGTGTTGAAACATCTGAAGAAAGGTGCCTCTCCTTTCTGACTTCACGACATGTCACTCATTATGGAGGGACATTGGCTCATTTTTTTTTTTCAGACAAGCAAATGGTAAGTTGCGGTACACAAAATCAGCAAGTCATCGCCATGATACTTATCTCAACTGACAGTTTGTATACCTGGTGTTACATCAGGAAATAATGTGTTTATGGTGTGTGCAGTGATCGGTACTCAGAAGTGAATGGCACTCACAGGTGTATGTCAGAAGCTCAGTTGACGCCATAAACTTTGTATCTGAGCAGTTCGTCTAGCACAAGCTTTTTCGCATTATTAAATAACTTTTTTTACAAAGCAGTAATGTACACTAGGGATAAGCTGAGTGAGGCTACGCGTTACAAACAAATGGGCCTCGTATTCGATGGGATGCAGTCCACAGTTTCTGTTCGGCCATCCTGATCTCTGTTTCACGTGGGTTTCCTAAATTAATTCTGGCAAGTGTCGGGATGGTTGCTATTATAAGACCATCCTTGTCAAACTAGACTTGTAAACATGTGACAGTCTGTATGTATGAGTTAAGTTGTTTTGTTCTTAAACTGTGATACCATGATATAGCCAACATCTTTGCAGAAGTGAGCCCTGTATTGTATAAAACTACAAGAAGAAACTTACAAGAACAGTTTTTTTTTTTTTTTTTTTTTTTTTTTTTTTTTTTTAGATCCGAGTTTATAACTATTTTGATGCCTCTTGCAAACCGTCCATGAACATAAAAAAAGATATTACGATCTTCAATAGGATCATAGCTAATAAAGCACTGGTTTATTCAGACCCAAATGAGGACAGCTTCATTCACTCTCCTTTGATTATCAACGCAACACGTCATGTTGTAGATTCTAAAACAGCTCCGATTTTATACTCAACTTGCGATCAAAAAACGTTTTAGTGATCCTTGAGGCACAGAAAACACTATTTCCAAAGGTCGTTATTGTACTTCCATAACTGTATGACGATCAACTGGTTTACAAGATCTGACCACTATAACCAAAACTGAACTTTTTTTTTTAGTCTCCATGGTAGACAACACATTACTGAAGTTTTTGTATTTCTTTCCAAGAAATGCATAGATCAATATTTACGACACAAGGTCCTACTAACTCTACGTAATCTTTTGGCTTCGTGACATATATTAATTATGCAGGATCAAACTATTTTACGATACAAAGCTTCACTAGTAGCGCTTCCAACAATTTTTACGAGTCGAAAAAAAAAAAATGACACAATAAAATGTTGAGGCAACAATTTGTGCTTCAAAGGACTATATTTAAGACTACAGTGATTAAGCCATACTAATCACAGTATAGACGGTGTCAGGGGGCGTAAGTGAAGATGTTTTTATTGGTGATTGAGGACAGTGTACCGAGCAACAATAGATCAGTGTTTACTTCACTTGCAGACTAACAATTGTGCTATTAGGAGTAGTATGTTTTTAGGTTGGTTAGTATCTCTAAGTACATGTGGCAAGACAAAGCCATTAATAATGATTTTTTTCCCCTGGGGAACAGGTCAGGGGTTAAAGTGAGGATGCATGAACAGAAGCTGTTAGTCTGTGCTGGCAGGCATCGTCCGCTTAGTGGTGCAGTTAAAAATGGCCATGCAAAAAACATCAGGTAGTAAATTATGTGACGTGTTTGTCACAATATCTGCACTGATACCCGCAATACTCTGTAGATTAGCCCACTGGGCAAAATGTTCGTCACCTCTTAAGAGAGCTCATTAGTCACTTGGGAGACGGTGTACAACTGGTACCAGGCGCTCATGTAACCCACCACGACTGACACAAGCCGCACCGTAGTGCATGTGCAGAATAGTTGTATAGAACCAGCGCTGTAAAATGACTCGACGTGGAGATGTGACAGAAGGCCCGAAAAGAGCTGCCGTGTTTGGGCGTTTCCATGACCACACAGTGAATGAAGATGATCGTTTTGTTGGTGTACCAAAGTGGGCTCTCCAACACATCTGCAAGGAATCGTGTATCAATCGCAAACATGTAATACGGCATAAGAAATGTGGTCGCAAAAAGAGCGTAGCCGACAGAAAGCAGAGGCGCCACGTGTTGTCTGCAACAATCTGTTTTAAACCCGAAAGGGATTGCTGCTGTCAGTGAATGAGGGTCCATCTCAACCAGTTTCTAAGCCAACATCGTTAAGGAAGCTGGAAGCAATACACACTGGCAGCCTAGTACCTCGAAAGAGGGCATTGCTCACACTAGTACACATAGCTGCATGTCTTCAGTAGGCCAAACTACACAGAAACTGGGCATTAGCTGACAGAAGGTGTGTAGTGTGGTCCAACGAATCACGATCTTGCTCTTTTTCTGGTCAGATGAGGCGCTAAGAGCACCAATAGCCCGATGAGGCACTTAGCCCATAGTAAGTTGATGGTGTGGTTCAGGTCGGAGGTAATTGTACGATGTTTTGGGGGTGTCTTTCGTACCGTGTCTTGAGTGCACTTATTCAGATTACCATAGAAATGTACAAGGATGTTGGTTTCAGATTTATTGGTGACCGAGTTTTACCTTTTTTTTCTACATCTTCATGATTATGATGTCGACACTCCTGTCTTCCAGGATTTCAACAGCCCTGTTTACAGTACTGGACGCATATGTCTCTAGATTGACGAACACTCAGGCACCCTGTCTCACCTCGGCTGGCCAGCAAATTCACCCATACCGAACAGAAAATGTCTGAAGCTACTTGGAATAGCAGATGGCAATCTCAGCATACCTGCAGTTTGGTAGTTCCAAGGGAGCTATTCATCAGTCAGTGAGTAACTTCAACTATATTTGCCGCACCTAAAGAAACTTGTTCGGCTTTTTCCCCCCAGAGAACTGAGGTCATTATCAGCGCTTGCGGTTGTGTTAGTCGTTATTGATGTGATGTCTCCTGGGGAGTGGGGGGCGGGGGGGACTACATTTTTTTTTACGGTGTGCATGCCATGGGCCTCTGTCAGGTTGCTCAGTTGTGTCCCATTGTAGCCTTGGTACCATTTGCATATTTAGTGTTCAGATAATCGACCATAAAGGCGGTCTGCCTGTTTTTGTTCACTTCCAAGGTCTCTGTGCAGCGCTTTGTCCTGTCCTCAATGGTCCCTTCTGGACAAGGTTCAGAGTCATTGCCTGGAACGATGAAATATGACTTGGGCTTGATACGTCTTGGTCTGCTCATCTCTTCATCAGCATGGACAGCCGCAGAGATCCAGTCGGCATCGATGGCAGCGTCCAGCAGCTGGCTGACGACACCAGGTCTCCCACTGTGCAGAAGGGCGACCAGCTGCACTAATGGCAGGCACAGGACAATCCACATGGTGTCAGGGCGCCATTACATCACCAGCACCAGCATCAGCAGCACCACCACCTGCACACCAGATACACACTCAGTGCCTCTGGAAAAGTGTTAAATTCACAAAAAAGGTCACAATAACTCTTGGAGGTTAAGTTTTGCATCACAGTTCACTGATGGAAATGGAGATTACAATATTTATAACCAGAATCGTCTTAAAAACCTGGTGGGGATGACCCACCACACATCACTGGGGAATGTAATTAAAAAAATAAAAAAACTTACATTTCGCTATCTAACAACCGGTATGCAGATTGTACAAATTGTATGTCTTCTGTAGTTGACACAGCTACCGAACAGGCTACGGATAAAGAGAACTACGAAGCACACCGGACAAATATTTACACCGCTTGTGTCCCTGATAATGATCTAAATTCTTTAGGTATGTCACATACAGCAGAAGCCTCTCATTGACGATTAGAACCCAATTACACAAAGCAACCGAATTGCAGGGATGTTGACACCTTTCACTTACTGTTTCTAATAGGGAGTTGAGATTGGGCGATTCAGCGTGTGACTTGAGATGCGACGTGTGCCGGAGAGTTTATCAAACCAGGAATGCATGCAAGCAGCCTGTGAACAGGGCGGTCAAAGTATTGGAAGACTAGTAGTTTATAGCATATTCATCATGAAGATGTGGGAGAAAGGTCGCTGAAAATGTTGAAATAAACATCTTTGTTCAGGTACATGGTCATCTGAATGAGTGGGCCCACTTGATGGTACAATAAACACCCCCATCACAGTAACCACCGTCCATCTGAACCATTTTTTTATATGCTATTGGTGTTCTGCAGAGTGCTCGGAGTCGGTGCAGATAGACAGACCGACGTAACTGGTTCTGCACTGAAAAGGAATGTTGTAAATCCCATGGATCCTGAGACCGAGACTGTCCTCAAGAGGGCCTAACATCTCCTTTATTTTCCTATATTTTCTTCTGAGGTCGGAAAATACAGGGTGGTCTATTGATCGTGACCGGGCCAAATATCTCACGAAATAAGCATCAAACGAAAAAACTACAACGAACGAAACTCGTCTAGCTTGAATGTGGAAACCAGATGGCGCTATGGTTGGCCCGCTAGATGGCGCTGCCATAGGTCAAACAGATATCAACTGCTTTTTTAAAATAGGAACCCCCATTTTTTATTACATATTTGTGTAGTACGTAAATAAATATGAATGTTTTAGTTGGACCACTTTTTTCGTTTTGTGATAGATGGCGCTGTAATAGTCACAAACGTTTAAACACCTGCTATCACGTAACATTTCGCCAGTGCGGACGGTATTTGCTTCGTGTACATTACCCGTGTTAAAATGGACCGTTTACCAATTGCGGAAAAAGTAGATATCGCGTTGGTGTATGGCTATTGTGATCAAAATGCCCAACGGGCGAGTGCTATGTATGCTGCTCGGTATCCTGGACGACATCATCCAAGTGTCCGGACCGTTCGCCGGATAGTTGCGCTATTTAAGGAAACAGGAAGTGTTCAACCACATGTGAAACGTCAACCACGACCTGCAACAAATGATGATGCCCAAGTAGGTGTTTTAGCTGCTGTTGCGGCTAATCCGCACATCAGTAGCAGACAAATTGCGCGAGAATCGGGAATCTCAAAAAGGTCGGTGTTGAGAAGGCTACATCAACATCGATTGTACCCGTACCATATTTCTATGCGCCAGGAATTGCATGGCGACGACTTTGAACGTCGTGTACAGTTCTGCCACTGGGCATAAGACAAATTACGGGACCATGACAGATTTTCTCCACGCGTTCTATTTAGTGACGAAGCGTCATTTACCAACAGCGGTAACGTAAACCGTCATAATATGCACTATTGGGCAACGGAAAATTCACGATGGTTGCGACAAGTGGAACATCAGCGACGTTGGCGGGTTAATGTATAGTGCGGCATTATGGGAGGAAGGATAATTGCCCCCCAATTTTATCGATGGCAATCTAAATGGTGTAATGCATGCTGATTTCCTCCGTAATGTTCTGCTGATGTTACTACAAGATATTTCACTGCATGACAGAATGGCGATGTACTTCCAACATGATGGATGTCCGGCACTTAGCTCGCGTGCGGTTGAAGCGGTATTGAATAGCATGTGCGAACATTACGGAAGGGGAACTACTCGCTGTTGAGAGGAATGTCGTTACACGTATTGCCAAATGCATTGGGGTTGATGGACATCATTTTGAGCATTTATTGCATTAATGTGGTATTTACAGGTAATCACGCTGTAACAGCATGCGTTCTCAGAAATGGTAAGTTCACAAAGGTACATGTATCACATTGGAACAACCGAAATAAAATGTTCAAACGTCCCTACGTTCTGTATTTTAATTTTAAAAACCTACCTGTTACCAACTGTTCGTCTAACATCGTGAGCCATATGTTTGTTACTATTACAGCGCCATATATCACAAAGCGAAAGAAGTGGTCCAACTAAAACATTTATATTTCTTTACGTACTACACGAATATGTAATAAAAAATGAGGGGTCCTGTTTTAAAAAAACGCAGTTGATATCCGTTTGGCCTATGGCAGCGCCATCTAGCGGGCCAACCATAGCGCCATCTGGTTTCCGCTTTCAAGCTAGACAAGTTTCGTTCTTCGTAGTTTTTTCGTTTGGCGCTTATTTCGTAAGATATTTGGCCCGGTCACGATCAATGGACCACCCTGTTGATCTTATATTTCGTCTTGCTAGGACTCTGCCTATTTTGCTGGATGTAGATATAAAGCTATTTTCCGACGTCTTAAGAAGATAAAGAAGATGCTGCGCCCTCCTAAGGACAGTCTCGGCGTCAGAACCCTTGGGATTTACATCTGTTGTGAGTACGGAAGCAATTACATCGGTCGGTCGATCCGCACCTTTTCCGATCGCCGTGCAGAACACGGAAGAACGGGAGAAATCTGCAGTTACTGATCACGGCATCACAAACAAACATAAAAATACTGTTTGACGAAACAAAGCTTTTGTCCCAGGTTCCTACATACTGGGGTGCTGTAATTAAAGAGGCTACAAAAATAAGAATGTGTCCGAAGATCTTCAACCACGACAGCGGACATTATCTTAGCGGTGCACGGAAGCGAGCTCCCGATCTAGAGAAGAGCCAGCGATATGCGTGGCAATGTTCACTCTACAGTGGGAACAGTGGCGCATCCAGTGCAGACGTTGACACTATCTGCGACAGTATTACGTAATTACCGACCAATCAGAAGCCATATATGGGGTATATAAGATCACACAACAAGAGTTTTGACAAGCACTCGCTCCTGAAGCTCGAAGGTTTACACTGAACTGATGCGGCAAGAAGTTCGAGAACGTTTTATAAACAGTGCTGTCACGAAAGACTTCGTTTTGAAGATAAAGAAAAAAACTAGAACTACAATGTAAGTAGAAAAACAGATACCACCGCTGACTGCTGGAGCTGGTAGCGCGGAACACGATCTTCTATGGGCTGGGGTAAAGACCAACTGCTGCACGACGTGCAGTTGCTGTCGTATAAATCGCGAGCGCTCCGCCCACCGTCTCCAACATTACGTCAGTGATAGCCAATGGCCTTGAAATACGATTAAAATCAGTAAAATTACAGTCGTGTATTGAAATATTTAGGTCACTACCACAGTCTTTTAAATATATACTTAGGCTTGCGTAAAATATAACAATAGACCAGGTAAAATGAGTGTAATAGAGAAATGAACCATTAAAATTCAAATTAGAACCATAGTGCCCTCTATGGAGCTTGTGCGTAACTTAAGTATAGCAGAGACGCCTCATAAGGACGCCGTCACTAACCATAGTAACGGTATGAAGATCGATATGCTCGATTTCATGTCAAAGATACAGAAGTAAAGTTTAAAATTTTGACTCGGAACGTAATTTTACTTTAATACAAAATGAGCCGTACCTCAGACGCTAAAAATATAGAGGAACTACAAAAGAAGAGTAAAACAGTACGCTATTGACATTAAAATTAGGCAAAAAGTACTCTCTGACGGGACTTGCACGTAGCATTGTAGTGCAAACAGGCTGTGACAAGTCGCCATCAGTAACCACGGTAACAGCTTAAAGATCAAAATGTTCCGATACACGTCACAGGCACAGAAGTATTCGCTTGTTATAACAACTTTAATTCAAAACCGAGCGAGGTGGCGCAGTGGTTAGCACATTGGACTCGCATTCGGGAGGACGACGGTTCAATCCCGTCTCCAGCCATCCTGATTTAGGTTTTCCGTGATTTCCCTAAATCGTTTCAGGCAAAAGCCGGGATGGTTCCTTTGAAAGGGCACGGCCAATTTCCTTCCCCATCCTTCCCTAACCCGAGCTTGCGCTCCGTCTCTAATGACCTCGTTGTCGACGGGACGTTAAACAACACTAACCTAACGTAACTTTAATTCAAAACAGTTTATATGGCATGATATTATTATAGACAGCAGAAATATTGGGTACATTACATAGAATAGAAAGAATGCCACTGATACTGAATGTCACACATACGGTTCCCTCTATCAAGGCTTGTGTGTAGCGTATGTCAAGGCCCCTCTGCTCGACATACGTTGCACACAAACCCTCCTAGATGGTACCGTGTGTCTGTTATACAGCGTCATCGGCATTGTTTCTGTTGTTTGTGACGTATATATGGTTTTGAATCAAAGTTGTAATAACAAGCAAATACTTTTGTACCCGTGACCTCTACCTGAACATATCGACCTTTATGCTGTTACCATGATCACGGTAGCGTCTTGTTTGATCCATCTTTGCATTACATGTGATACGTGCAAGTCCCCTCAAAGAGTACTATGTGCCTAATTTTAATATCAGTGCGATTTTTGTTGTTATTTTGTACCTGCTTTATATTTTTAGCGTCTTTGGTACTGTTCCTATCGTATTAAATTACGATTACGTTCCGAATCAAACATCGTGAAGCATACTTCTGCATCTCTGACTTGAAATCGGAATACATCGGTCTTCATACCGCCCTCTTAAGCCATCTTTAATCAGCATACCTTACCTGTAAGTCCCCACAGAGGGAACATTGTGCCTGATTTTGATGTAAATGGTTTATTGCTTTATTGTTCTTTGGTAGTTCTTTTACATTTTTAGCGCCATTGGTACGGTTCCTATAATATCTATTTATTAACTCTTCTGTTTAGAGTTATGACTAAGTTCCTAGTCAAAAACCGTACGCCATATTTTCGTATATTTGACTTGATATTGGACAATATCGATCTTGATACTGGTACTATGGTTACTGATGTCCGACCTCGTGAGCCATCTCTGCTGAATCAACGTCACACACAATGCCCCATAGAGGGCACCATAGGTCTAAATCGAACGATAATGGTTTATTTCTTTGTTATGCTAGTCTAAATTTTCTTTTTTTTATATTTTGTGCAAGACTATTGTTATATTTATATGACTGTGGTTTCGATCTCAATATTTCATTGTTCAGTTGTACTTTTACTGATTTAATAGTGTTACACGGCCATTGGCTATCACTGACGTAATGCTCGATAGAGTGAACATGCGACGGCAACTGCACGTCATGCCTCTCCTCAACAATCCCGCCGAGCATCTCACCCTCAGCCTCTTCTTCTCCAATCTTACCGTCACGTGTGCCACCATCTACATCCGCCCTCGTACCCCCATCCCATACGATTTCCTGGTCCACACTGACCGCACCTTCTTCACCTATGTGATTGCCACAGACCTCAGTGTCCACAGCCGTGCTCCTGCCGAACTCCAGCGGTGGCATCAGTTTGTCACCACCCTCCAGGGAGACCTGGTTCCCCTCACCCAATCCGAATCCTACACCACTCCTGACTTGATCCTAGCCTCTCTCAACCTCCTTGGGCGCATCACCGCAGAAGTCCTTGACCTGATTGGCAGCCACCATGCCCCCATCCTCCTCACTATCTCTGCTGGTCACCATCCACCATCCCTGCCCTGTTCCTCGCCCTGACAGTTCTCCTAAACTTGTACACAATTACTGCCACGCCAACTGGGATGCCAATTGGGACTCTATACACACCCAGGTGGAAAGCCACGACCCTACCTTCCACTCTCCTGATGACATCTCTCGAACCACTGCCTTTCTCCATCAGACCTTGACTGACGCTGTAGCCACCCATATCTCTACCAGAGCCATCCACCCAACTGCCCAGCCCTGCCCCCGCAGGCTGTCCTCCTTCATGAATGCCATCGCCTCTACCGATCCTTCTTCACACTCATGACCAGGACGCACTCACCCACCATCGGCAATTACAACAGCACATCCTCAACATGCTTACTGTGAAGAAACGTCATGCCTGGCGACAGACATGCACACAACACAACGCCACACTCACAATAAACTCTTCCAAGTATTGGTCTGGTTTCCATTTCTTTGCTGGGAACTGCCCTACCCTGCAGTACCCTCTCCTCCTTGATGACCATCCCTTTCCTGAAAACCTCACTAAGGAGAACCACTTTGCCTCCCACCTATTTGATGTCTTTTCCATTCCAGAGATCCCCAGTTTGATTATTCCCTCTTCCCCAATGTCATGGAACATACGGGTAACTCCATTCCTCCCCTTGCTCCTAGCTTCCAGTACTTGGGCCACACACCACCATCAGAACTTAACACTCCCATCACTACACAGAACATCAGCCTCACACTTCACACTAAATACAACACTGTCCCCGGCCACGACCACATTGCCTACTGCTATCTCAAACACTGCCCTCCCTCCATCCTTGCAGTCTTTGCTGCCCTCTACAACGTGATCCTTGCCACGGGCTTTTACCCCAAACTGTGGAAAAACTCCTATATCCTAATGTTCCTGAAGCCTAACAAGCCTCCATCTGATACCTCTTCCTATCACTCTCTATGTCTCACCTCGGTGTTCAGCAAGCTCTTGGAATCCGTCCTTACCCTGTGAATCCATCACTACCGACACCACCTCCTCCCCAACACCCATTGTGGCTTTCTACCTTCCTTCTCTGCCGACGACCAACTCCTACTCCTCACCCATCTCCTCTCCCTCCAGCTTAATTCCAGTCACTCCGCCATTTTCGTCTCCCTAGACCTTGAAAAGGCCTACGACCACGTATGGCTTCCCGGTTTCCTGTTCAAACTTGAGACCTATGCCCTTCCCATCAACTACGTCCATCTGATTGCCTCCTTCCTCTCCCACTACCCCTCCTATATTACCATCCATAACACTGATTCCCGCACCTTCTAACCCTCTGTGGGTGTGCCCCAGGGCTCTGTCCTCTTCCCTCTCCTCTACCTCCTGTACACTGCAGATATGCCCCAACCACCCCCCTCCAGTCCACCTCCTGCACTATGCCGATGACACCAACTTCCTTCCCCTCGCTCCTACCCTTCGACAATCCCAACACCTTCTCCAGAATCACTGTGACTCCCAATCAATCCTTCCAAGACCCAGGCAATCATCGTAGGTTGTACCACTCACTCCTTCTGGCTTCTTGAATTTTCCCTTACCATCTGCACCCATCCTGTCCAACTCTCTCTCACCCTCACCTACCTCGAATTCACTATTGACCGTAACATCACCTGGATCCCTCATCTCTGCTCTAACCAATCCTAGGCCCACAACTGACTCCATCTCCTTAAACTCCTCTCTGGCTGGACATGGAGGTTGAACCCCTCTACCATCCCCCACACCTTCAAACCCTTAATCCACTGCATCCTCTGTTATGCCAGTCCTGCCTGGATATCTGCCCCCCCCCCCCAAACTCTATAAGTTCCTCCAGATCCTCGAGCGCCATGCACTCCGCCTCACCTTCTGCTTATGCCTCCTGTCCCCCACACAGATCCTCTATTACCTGATTCCTTTTCCCCATCTGCTCCTTTTCCTCGAACATATCCATGTCCTTTACACCTCCTGTCAACTTGATCCCCCCCCCCCATTCTCTGGTTGCTCCTCTCCAACCCCTCCCCCCCACCCACTGCCGCTCATTCACCATTGTGTCCCCCCTACCCTCCACCTCTGCACCCTCCATGCCCAAGGTGGCTTCCGTTAACTTCCCCTCCCAAATGATGCCCTCTCTCCCTCTATTTATCCCTCCTATCAACTCTGATCCTCACCTCCCCTCCCTGTCTCTGTCCTTTTCCTGAGCTCCCTCACCCCCCTTCCATCCCGTTTTTCTCTGCCTACCCACTGTTTCACTCCATTCTCTCCCCTGAGTTCTTTTCCTTTCCCCTCCACTGCCTTCATCACTCCTTCTCCCGTCCGCCCTACCCTCCTCCCCTTTTCTGTGTCCTCTCCCTTGTTTTGCTTTTCCTCTGCTCTTCCCTCTTTTTCCCCCTCATCTGTCCAGATCCTTCCCCCCCCCCCCCCCCCCAACACACATATGCCTTCGTGTCTATTCTGTAGTGCAGTGTTAACGTGAGTGTTCAGTGTTGTGTGTCCCCTTTTTAAGTGTTGTGAACAGACACCATACTGTCGCTAGGTGTGTTTTTTAACCCTTGCGAACAGAAACCAGACTGTCGCCGTGTTTTTAATTGTGCCTGTCTAATTACTATGTGTTTTAATCAGCATCACCGACCCTTTGTTTTTATAATTTCACTTCGCAACTTTTCACCTTGTTCCAGTTTTAAACAGTCACAGTTTTATCGCCTGTTCTTATTGTTTTGATATATCCTCATTATGTTTTTAACTCTTCTGTAGGCTGCAGAGCGGCATATTACGCTGCTGTCCGTCTCCGCCCCCCTCGGGGGGCTATCGAAATTCAATAAAGAAAAAGAAAAAAAAGTCATGCAGCAGTTGCTCCTCACACGAGCCAAGAGTAATTCGTGTTCCAAGCCACCAGCTCCAGCGATAAGCAACGGCGTCTGTACTTCTACTTACATTGTAGTTATATAATTTGTTATTGTGTTAATCTTCTTGTGTCCTCTAATGACTTTCACGTTAGTGCATTTAGAGTAACTGTCTGAGGATGATCAGACATAGAACGCAATCGGTCACCATGTTCACATTAAAATATTGTATGCGACGTAGACTGTTTTTATTGTATTTGAACAATATTTTATGATCGCAAACTTTTCCATAAGATATTTTCTTAAATTCCTGTTAAGTTTGAAACCGGTTCCCATTCCCAAGACACTCATCTCAAACCCTGAGGGTTGCGATCCTTTTAGGGCCACTGTTCTCATGACGTGTTACATTGCCGCGAGTGCTTTATTATTCTTTGTTATCGCGTTGGACAGTCCACTGATACAACAAGAAATCGGGCTACTTTATTCATGGCGTGGTCATGCGAACGTCCAAACACGACAGACAGCACTTTTAGGCATTATGTTGGGTCTCTCCATGTCGACTTATTTTACCGCGTTGATTCTGTTGATCCAAATGGCACGTACACACCACTCCACTGTCATGTCTTATGTCAGCGACGGAGAGTCACATGACTATCTGATACCAATTCCACACCATATACAGCGATACAGAGGGATGATATATTGCGCGGTAAGGTTAATATGCTACTGGTTATCTTATTACCTACACTGAAGCGCCAAAGAAACTGGTATAGGCATGTGTATTCAAATACAGAGAGATGTAAACAGGTAGAATACGGCGCTGCGGTCGGCAACGCCAATGTAAGACAACAAGTGTCTGGCGCAGTTACTGCTGCTATAATGGGAGTTTATCAAGATTTAAGTGAGTGTGAACGAGGTGTTATAGTTGGCGCACGAGCGGGGGGCACAGCATTTCCGAGGTAGCGGTGAAGTGGGGATTTTCCCGTACGACCATTTCAAGCGTGTACCGTGAATACCAGGAATCAAATCTCCGACATCGCTGAGGCCGGAAAAAGATCCTGTAAGAACGGGACCAACGACGACTGAAGAGACTCGTTCAACGTGACAGAAGTGAAGCCCTTCCGCATATTGCTGCACATTTCAATGCTGGGCTATCAACAAGTGTCAGCGCGCAAATCATTCAACGATATGTCATGGATATGGGCTTTCAGAGCCTAAGGCCCACTCGTGTACCCTTCATGACTGCACAACACAAAGCTCGGGCTCGGGGCTCGTCAACACCGACAGTGGACTGTTGATGACGAAACATGTTGCCTGGTCGGAGGAGTCTCGGTCCAGATTGTATCGAGCAGATGAACGTATACGGGTATGGAGACAACCTCATGAATCCATGGGCCCTGAATGTCAGCAGAGGACTGTTCAAGCTAGTGGAGATTCTGTAATGGTGTGGGGCTTGTGCAGTTGGAGTGATGTGGGACCCCTGAAACGCCTAGATACGACTCTGACAGGTGACCCTATGTAGGGATCCTGTCCGATCACCTGCATCCATTCATGTCCATTGTGCATTTCGACGGACTTGGACAATTTCAGCAGGACAATGCGACGCTCCACACGTCCATAATTGCTGGCACTTCTGCATGCTCGGAGGGGGGGGGGCACACGATATTCGATATTAGGCAGTTGTACCAGTTTCTTTGGCTCTTCAGTATAATACGATGCTGGGGATCGTGCTAACAATCTCAGTGACTGAGTATAATTAATCAACGTCCTCAATACAGGGACAAATGACTACAAGTGTTCCGTATGAAGTGCTCTGTTCGTTCCTGAAATCCAGAGGGAGAGAAAGTTATGTATTGCATCTTTTCCGGAAAACATTCTATACAGTTCCGGACCCTCACCAAATGGGAAAAATAAGAGTCCACGTAATATCAGGCTAGTTTTGTGATTGGATTTAAGACTTCGTAGAGGGTAGAACTCAACATATCGTTCATAACGGAGCTCTACAATCATAATAATAAATAGAAGTAGGAGTGTTATAAAGCAGTTACTGTAACCAGAATGAAGTTTTCACTCTGCAACGGCGTGTGCGCTAATATGAAACTTCCTGGGAGAGTAAAACTGCAAGGATGTTGCAGGGTATGTTGTGCCGAGAAACAGTTGCTAAGAAAAATATTCGTTGCGTCATTTCCTAGTTAATTAGCATTGAAGTTAGGCAATCAGGCCGTTGCGCGCACAAATTCAAGCGGCCCTCCTGAGACAGTGTCGCCAAACACGTTCGTTTGTGTTCGTAAAATCGAACAAGAGAGCGATACAAATATTGGACATGAGGCGGTAGTAAGGATAGAACCTGAGCCAAAGGTTGAGAAATCTCAAGCGCTGTCATCTACGCTATGAGAACAACTGACACTAATTGTATCTTGTCGACCGATTGAATTGGTGCGCAACAGTATGATTGGCTAAGTTCAGTGCTAATTAACTCGGAAACGGCGCAACGTATCAAATTCTTTCTTAACAATTAATCCTCAGCAGTACCTACCCTGCAACACCGTTACATGGTTTTGAGACTGTTTCTGACCATCCTATATATATACAGAGTATTACAAAAAGGTACGGCCAAACTTTCAGGAAACATTCCTCACACACAAGTAAAGAAAAGATGTTATGTGAACATGTGTCCGGAAACGCTTAATTTCCGTGTTAGAGCTCATTTTAGTTTCGTCAGTATGTACTGTACTTCCTCGATTCACCGCCAGTTGGCCCAATTGAAGGAAGGTAATGTTGACTTCGGTGCTTGGGTTGACATGCGACTCATTGCTCTACAATACTAGCATCAAGCACATCAGTACGCAGCATCAACAGGTTAGTGTTCATCACGAACGTGGTTTTGCAGTCAGCGCAATGTTTACAAATGCGGAGTTGGCAGATGCCCATTTGATTTATGGATTAGCACGGGGCAATAGCCGTGGCGCGGTACGTTTGTATCGAGACAGATTTCCAGAACGAAGGTGTCCCGACAGGAAGACGTTCGAAGCAATTGATCGGCGTCTTAGGGAGCACGGAACATTCCAGCCTATGACTCGCGACTGGGGAAGAGCTAAAACGACGAGGACACACAATGGACGAGGGAATTCTTCGTGCAGTTGACGATAACCCTAATGTCAGCGTCAGAGAAGTTGCTGCTGTACAAGGTAACGTTGACCACGTCACTGTATGGAGAGTGCTACGGGAGAACCAGTTGTTTCCGTACCATGTACAGCGTGTGCAGGCACTAACAGCAGCTGATTGGCCTCCACGGGTACACTTCTGCGAATGGTTCATCCAACAATGTGTCAATCCTCATTTCAGTGCAAATGTTCTCTTTACGCATGAGGCTTCATTCCAACGTGATCAAATTGTAAATTTTCACAATCAACATGTGTGGGCTGACGAGAATCCGCACGCAATTGTGCAATCACGTCATCAACACAGATTTTCTGTGAACGTTTGGGCAAGCATTGTTGGTGATGTCTCCATTGGGCCCCATGTTCTTCCACCTACGCTCAATGGAGCACGTTATCATGATTTCATACGGGATACTGTACCTGTGCTGCTAGAACATGTGCCTTTACAAGTACGACACAACATGTGGTTCATGCACGATGGAGCTCCTGCACATTTCAGTCGAAGTGTTCGTACGCTTCTCAACAACAGATACGGTGACCGATGGATTGATAGAGGCGGACCAATTCCATGGCCTCCACGCTCTCCTGACCTCAACACTCTTGACTTTCATTTATGGGGGCATTTGAAAGCTCTTGTCTACGCAACCCCGGTACCAAATGTAGAGACTCTTCGTGCTCGTATTGTGGACGGCTGTGATACAATACGCCATTCTTCAGGGCTGCGTCAGCGCCTCAGGGATTCCATGCGACGGAGGGTGGATGCATGTATCCTCGCTAACGGAGGACAGTTTGAACATTTCCTGTAACAAAGTGTTTGAAGTCACGCTGGCACGTTCTTTTGCTGTGTGTTTCCATTCCATGATTAATGTGATTTGAAGAGAAGTAATAAAATGAGCTCTAACATGGAAAGTAAGCGTTTCCGGACACATGTCCAAATAACATATTTTCTTTCTTTGTGTGTGAGGAATGATTGCTGAAAGTTTGGCCGTATCTTTTTGTAACACTCTGTATATTGCTTGACGTAAAACTTGAAACGCACAGAAAGGGAGAAGGATACGAAATGAAATTACAAACATCGCGAGTGTAAGTGTCGTTATTACAGTGATAGCAAAATCGAGTCCAATTTACAAAGACCTCGGCTGTACGAAGCTACTTATGAGTATGACGTTGCACCAAGTCTGGCCTGGATGCAAGCGCCGATTCGGTTTGAAAGGCTGTCATAAAGCCACTGTAACCTTTCCTGAGGCAAAATAGACGATAGCTGTTGTAAATGGTCTTTGATATGCTGTATATTGGCACTGGGGTAGGGCTGACACCAAGGTGGTCCCACAAATGTTCTGTCTGGATCTGCGGACCTTGCTGGCCATAGGTGTATCTCAACCTCATGCAGACAGTTCATAGAGACATGTGCCTTGCATGGGTTTGCATTGTCCTGTTGAAAAATGGCACCACGATACGGTCGCATGGGAAGTAACACATGATAATGCAGGATGTGTCGTCAGGCTTCCCTCAGTCACTACCTAACGTGATCCAAAGTCACATTCAATGGCTCCCTACACCATGACGCCAGAGTACCACCATTGTGCCTCTCCAAAACATTGGAAGTCTTGGACCTCGCCGACGGTCGTCATCCATGATAGCGCAAAACCGCGATTCATTGGTGAACACAGTGCGGCGGAAGTCTTCAGCAGCCAGTACCTCCCACTGATGACACAACTCCAGATGCAAGCGTAAGTGTTCAGGTTTTAATGGCAGTCTCCGCGTGGGACGTTAACTCCGTAGTCCGAGCGCTGCTAGTTCCGACCAATGGCGCGTGATGACAAAGAATGTTGCAGACAGCGCATTAATAGTTCTCGGATGGCAGGTGCAGAATGAAGGGACTACGATATGCTTGATGCAGAATACAGCGAATCTACTTGCGGCGTTCAGATGTGGTCGATCCGGAACCTTGACGAGGAGTGTGTCTGCCCTCTCATTCCGATGCAGTCCAAAATCGGACCACTGTCACATCCGAATGTCCGACAGATCTGGATATTGCACGATTCTACCAGCCGGCCAAACTGAGTTGTACAATGAGGACAGTTTCAAACCCAGTGGGGAGCAGATAAAACTGTCTCACACGAGCACGTGGTATGTCTGTGTGATTCAAAGTAATCACTCAACACCTGAAGCTGTTCTCACTCCTCATATACACTACCAGGCATGGAAACAACACTAAACACGAACAACGCTAATGCGATCTGTTGGATTTTATAACTATGACAAAAAACTGCCACTCTAGTCATTTATGTAAATTGAAGATGGCGAGAGGGTGAAAGGAAAGCAAAGGTGGGGATCACTGCTATCAACAGCATTGGGCCATTACGCGGAATCAGGGGCGACGAGTGAAAATGTGTACCGGACCAGAATTCGAACCCTGGATCTCTTGCTTACTAGGCAGGTGGGTTAACCACTGCGCCATCCGAGACACAGCATTATCACAGCTGCGTGGACTACCTCGGTACGCCTCGAGGCCGATCCACACTCCCATCGAGCGCCACCTACCTGCAGCCGCTGTCCACTTCCTCCATGTTCGCTCTCTGAGATTCCCACAGGAGGTCGGACGTATTTGTGAATCCGCACTGAGGATGGTGAAGTCACTGTCCAGCTAGGCCAATGAGTTATATGGATGCGTGGTGTCTGTTATCTCGGACATCATTCCGCTTAATTTCCTGATGCAGCTGACACCAGTGATCCCCTCCGTTTCCTTTCCTTTCTCCCCCTCTTCATCTTCAATTTACACATAATGCATAACAGATGTGGAATCTGCGTGTCGTCTTTTCGTTCGGACGTGTCCGAAAGAACAGACCCCATGCATCCGTATAACTGATTGGCCTAGCTGGGCATTGGATCCATCTTCTTCTCCGCGGATGCACAAATACGCCCGACTTCCTCTGGGAATCTTAGAGAGCGAACATGGAGGAAATAGACAGGTAGCTCTCGATGGGAATGCGGATCGGCCGTGAGGCGTAACGGGATAGTTCGCGCAGTATCGATAACGCTTTGTCTTGGCTGGCGCAGTGTTTAATGCATCCGCCTAGTAATTAGGAGATCCCAGGGTCGAATCCCGGTCCGGTACACGTTTTCACTCCTCGCTGCTGATTCCGCGTAAAGTCCCGATGCAGTAGGCTGCAGTGATCCCCTCCCTTTCCTTTCGTTTCTCCACCTCTCCCCCTTCCGTTTACATATAATACACTACTAGCCATTAAAATTGCTGCACCACGAAGATGACGTGCTACAGACGCGAAATTTAACCGACAAGAAGAAGATGCTGTGATATGATAATGATTACCTTTTCAGAGCATTCACACAAGGTTGGCGACGGTGGCGGCACCTACAACGTGCTGACATGAGGAAAGTTTTGCACCGATTTCTCATACACAAACAGCAGTTGACAGGCGTTGACTGGTGAAACGTTGTTGTGATGCCTCGTGTAAGGAGGAGAAATGCGTACCATCACGTTTCCGACTTTGATAAAGGTCGGATTGTAGCCTATCGCTATTGCGGTTTATCGTATCGCGACATTGCTGCTCGCGTAGGTCGAGATCCAATGACTCTTAGTAGAATATGGAATCGGTGCGTTCAGGAGTGTAATACGGAACGCCGTGCCGGATTCCAACGGCCTCGAATCACTAGCAGTCGAGGTGACAGGCATCTTTTCCGCATGACTGTAACGGATTGTGCAGCTACGTCTCGATCCTTGAGTCAACAGATGGGGACGTTTGCAAGACAACCATCATCTGCACGAACAGTTCGACGACGTTTGCAGCAGCATGGAGTATCAGCTCGAAGACCATGGGTGCTGTTACCCTTGACGCTGCATCACAGACAGGAGCGCCTGCGATGGTGTACTCAACGACGAACCTGGGTGCACGAATGGCAAAACGTCATTTTTTCGGATGAATCCAGGTTCTGTTTACAGCATCATGATGGTGGCATCCGTGTTTGGCGACATCGCGGTGAACGCACATTGGAAGCGTGTATTCGTCATCGCCATACTGGCGTATCACCCGCCGTGATGGTATGGGGTGCCATTGGTTACACCTCTCGGACCCGACGGGACTTGGCAAGCACAAAGTGTAAGTTAATGTCTCTCCATATTACGATCAGTAATAAACTGTGCAGCGGTGACTGGGATAAAATTGATAGACTACTGCATGATACCATGGGGAAGCGTATGTTGACCATGTCTAGTAGACAGAAGAAGAAGTTTGATAATTTGCTACCTAATCAGACTGTTCGGCATTTAGACGTTTTCCGGACCGTTATCAATTTGTCCAAACGTTCGTTATCTGACGATGAGACATCTGTGCTTGCCAAGGGAGGAAATTTTGCTGTTAGTCCGCGTTTTGTGCCCACGGAAGAAATTACAGCCAGTGTAGAAGCAGGAATTCGCAGTGTGGATTCTGTAACAGCTAAAGAAATCCGTATAGAAACAGTAAGAATATTAGCCAATGCAAAACCGCCGAAAAGTAATATAACTATGGGTGACAGACGAGCTTTAAAACTCCTGAATGACGACGATAGTATTTTGGTTCTCCCAGTTGACAAAGGAAGCGCAACGGTGGTTATGGATGTGGCCGACTATCGGAGTAAAATTACTGATCTGCTGGATGCGCAAGGCATATAGGAAGCTGAATAAGGACCCCACTAACAGCGTTCTCAGAACTGTGTCGCGGTTAATAAAAAAGTCCTCCATTGAAGAGCGTGTACAGAAAGGTCTCTGCAATTCGGTTGCGCTACCACCGAGGCTTTATGGATTGCCCAAAATTCATAAAGAAAATGTGCCGTTAAGACCGATACTAAGTGCCATTGGTTCGCCCACCTACTCGTTAGCCAAGTTTTTGACTACGCTGCTAAAATCATATGTGGGCCGTTCGGACTCTTATATAAAGAATTTGACACATTTCATCAGCAGATTGAATCGCATAGTGGTCCAGCCGGAGAACATATTGGTCAGCTTCGATGTGGTATCGCTGTTTACCATGGATCCACTTAATGATGCATTGGAACAGCTGGATCGAATTTTTCCTGCCGATATTTCAGAACTGTTTAAGTGTTGTTTGACGACCACATACTTCAAGTGGAATGAACAGTTTTATGAGCAAACGGATGGCGTGGCTATGGGAAGCCCCCTAAGTCCCGTAATTGCAAACTTCTTTATGGAGAAATTCGAAGAACAGGCCTTAGGTACTGCCAGCAAGAAACCAAATGTATGGTTCCGATACGTGGATGACACGTTTGTGTTGTGGAGACATGGTAGGGAGGAACTAAGCCGGTTCCACGAACATCTGAACAGTATAAACTCAAGAATTCAGTTTACAATGGAGGAGGAGGTAGACGGCAAGTTACATTTCCTCGATGTGCTTGTTTTTAGAAACGAAAATGGTAGTTTGGGCAACTCAGTACACCGCAAACCCACGCACACGGACCGTTATTTGCACCGGGATTCGAACCACCACTCACAACAGAAGCGGGGTGTTATCAAGACGTTAGCGGACAGAGCTAGAAATATTTGTGAACCTGAGTTGCTCGACGCTGAGATGGAACATCTCCACAATGCACTAATGAAGAACGGATATTCGTCCGCCGAAATAAAACGTGCGTTGAGGCAGCCACGCAGAAATCATACTGCTGTACAGGCTACTGCAAAATCTAAGGTTTTCCAGCCGTTTGTTAAAAATGTAATGGAAAGAATAGGGAGGATCTTGACGAAGCGGAATATTACCGTAATTTACAAGCCCACCAGGAAGGTACAGGAATACCTTAAGCCTGCCAAGGACGCTCGCAAACCACTGGAAAAATCTGGAGTGTATAGGATCCCATGCAGCTGTGGTGATGTTTATGTGGGTACCACCAAGAGAACTGTTTCTAAACGTTTGGAAGAGCACAAGGGAAATTGTAGAAGAGGAGAAACGGAACGATCAGCTGTTGCGGAGCATGCTTTCCAGCCAGGGAACCACAATATTCGTTTCGAGGAGACGCAAGTACTAGCGGCCACGAGCGGATACTACGAAAGGCTCTACAGGGAGGCAATCGAAATCGCTAAACGCCCAAATACTTTCAACCGAAAGGAGGAGGGCGTCAAATTAAACGGTATATGGATGCCGGTGTTAAAGAAGATGTGTACCACTCGTCCACTACTGGGTGATGGCAACGGCGATCGACGGCGACGGACAGCGGCCAATTGCACTGACGTTTTCTAAACACGTGACGTCACGCCGCGGCGTGGGAGCGCGCGGACACGGAATTTAGCGGCAGCCAGTAGCGAGCCAGTGTGTGTGTTGGACCTTCCATTGAGGTACGGACCCCCTTGAAGATGTCTCCCGCAGTCGGAGACGAAACGTTGGGAATCGACACAGAATTCATCAACCGACCACGGCATAACAGCCCGGATAATTATAATGGACATGATATTTCCGGCCGTGAAAGTCTACATTTTAGTATCGTCACAATACGCCAGTCACTACTCTTGATGAACTGTGGTATCGTGTTGAAGCTGCATAGGCAGCTGTACCTGTACACGCCATCCAAGCTCTGTTTGACTCAATGCCCAGGCGTATCAAGGCCGTTATTACGGCCAGAGGTGGTTGTTCTGGGTACTGATTTTTCTCAGGATCTATGCACCCAAATTGCGTGAAATTGTAATCACATGTCAGTTCTAATATAATATATCTGTCCAATGAATATCCGTTTATCATCTGCATTTCTTCTTGGTGTAGAAATTTTAATGGCCAGTAGTGTATATAACAGCTGCGGATTCTGCATGGTATCTGTTCTTCGTTTTCGATTACACACGCGCCGATGATATGTAAAAAGGGTTTGAAATCCTATTTTAGTGATTACAAAATCTAGTTAAATTAGAAATGAACTTCGTTCCTCTCATATTTCAACAGATGTCTGTATGTTCGTTTTTGTTATTTCTACATGGAGTCATCCCAAACAAACGCTGCTCATTAAGGTGCTTGATACGTTGCTCAGAGCCAATGGGAAATATCGGTTTATTTTTCGTTATAAGGAAAAAGGATTCAGAGCGGAATTTTGTATTGTAATTAGGCTGTTTGGTTGGTACCCAGGTGACTTCGTGTTGTCCTTTGTACATTATGTTCCACAGTACAACTGTGTATTGATGTCTTATACCGTCCACATCTCCTTTTCTGTGCACTTTCGTACACATTTCACACTTATACTTCTCGATTTTCACCAATATGTCTTTAAAAACAGATATTTATTCAGATTAAATTAAGTTTTTAATAAATATACATTTTTAAATTCTTCTTGATTTCAAAATGTGCACGAAAATATCAAGAAAAGGACATACAGGTCGGTATAGAGCAATTAAACGCAGTTTAATTGCAGTCTCAGCATGACCCATTGACCTTGCCATTGGTGGGGTGGCTTGGGTGCCTCAGTGATACAGATAGCAGCATCCAAGGTGCAACTACATCGGAGAGGTATCTTTTGAGAGGCCAGACAGTTATTCTGGTAGTTAAGGCAAACGAAAAATTAACACTGATGAGGGGCTGGATTACAATAGTACGAAAAGGAAGAGAAAGAAAAATTATAGATGAATACGGACTGAGGGAAAGGATGAAAGAGGAAGCCGCCTGATAGAATTTTGCACAGATCATAATTTAATCATAGCTAACACTTGGTTTAGGAATCATAAAACAAGTTCATATTCGTGGAAGAGACCTCGAGGCGCCGGAATGTTTCAAAACAAACAAACCCAGTCTGCAAATGGCTCTGAGCACTATGGGACTTATCATCTATGGTCATCAGTCCCCTAGAACTTAGAACTACTTAAACCTAACTAACCTAAGGACATCACATAACACCCAGCCATCACGAGGCAGAGAAAATCCCTGACCCCGCCGGGAATCGAACCCGGGAACCCGGGCGTGGGAAGCGAGAACGCTACCGCACGACCACGAGATGCGGGCGAAATAGTCTAGTGCGATATTTTGTTTGACGGTAAGTATTAACCATGCCTGCAAAACTCGGAGACTAAGTAACCTGTAGCAGTGCAGACAGACAGTGGAACGTAGGCCGGAAAATGACACAGGCCTACAGCACACGTGGATAAAGAAAATGTCAAATGACTATTTTCAGACCGTTACAACGAACGAACAATGTAAAATTTCACGTTAAATACATATTGTTTGTAACCATAAGCCTTAGACAATAGATGGTACAGACAATACATGACATCATAATATTGGAGCTGACAGTCAATCGGCTGGTTAGCGGTGCCATTCATTTGCAGGCCTCTTCCGGAATACTGTAAGTTTATCTTCAATTCAATTGTAGTATTGGCACTTAAGATTTCTGTAGCACAATGATAAAATCATGTATAGCGTTTGGCTGAAACTAAAGATATTTAAAGGAAAACAATACTTCGTTCCACACGTAACGTTGTAATAAAAATATAAAAAAAATTGCGAACACATTTTCCGGGATTAAGACAGAGAATTTATAGTTTGAATCTAAGGTTTGATATTGTTACCGTGCAGTTGCAGCTGATTTGGGAGTATTTATTTGCGTATAAATATTAGGAATTAAATGATAAGGCTCGTCATACGAGGGTTGGAACTTTAATAGTGGCAACTATTTATTTACAGCTCGTACAAAATAGATACGTGTTTCAATGTTTTATTGACCTTCAGAGTAGTCACCAGCATTGTGTATTACCCGTTACCAGCGATGTGGAAGTCTTAGGATACTATTAGCAGTGCAAGTTGTGTTGACAGTTCGAGCGGCGCGGTCTATTGCCCGACGAATTTGTAGCAGTTCTGAAGCGAATGCCGTGAAGTGTTTCCTTGGTTTAGGAATCGAGTTGAGCTTACGAGGGCTTAAGTCAGGGGAATGCAGTAGGTGGTGTAGCACTTAGCAGCCCCATCAGTCACACAAATCAGTTACAGCTTGCACTGTACCTGCTTGACCATTGTCCTGCAAAATGATGGTCAGGTCCCGCAGAAAGTGTCATCACTTCTGTCTTTAAGCTGGTCGTAGGCTGTGTTCCAAAAATGAACAGCACAGTGCTATACCACCTACTGCATTCCCCTGACTTAAGCCCTCGTAAGCTCAGTTCGATTTCTAAACTGAAGGAAACACTTCACGGCATGCGCTTCCGCGCCGCTCGAACTGTCAACACAACTAGTACTGCTAAGAGTATCCTACGACTTCCACATCGCTAGTAAGGGATTATACACAGTGCTGGTGAGTACTCTGAAGGTCAGTAAAACTTTGAAACACGTATCTATTTTGTACAAGCTGTAAATAAATAATTGCCACTATTAAAGTTCCAACGTCTATTGTCTATTGAGACCTAAGCGCTGTAGTGTGCGAGTGAGACAGACGAGAACCTACGTCATAGGGAAAGTCCGTAGAAGGCGTTTGTGGCCAGGGAGACGTAGCGGTGTTAATATGGCGGACCTAAGATCGGCCATGAAGGGAAACATTTATGGAAACTATTTAATTCTGTAGAAATGCAAGGAATGAAGCCACGGTAATTTTAATGTACCATCCTTCATAAATTTTCATGGTGATCCCAATAAAACTTGAATATTGATCATATCTATAATAGTTTAGGATTTACTGTTGAAGTGACATTCACAAGTTTTGTAACAAAGACCTGAATGCTATAATCTGAACGCTTTAGTCGATCTTAACGATCGACATTTCATATAGAAGCGCGTCACTAAAATGACATATGTTGTAAATATCAACTCTGTAGCTTCATTTGCTTAAAAGACACAGTAAATTTAAATTATCAGTATTTTCAGTTAAGCATCAGATCATCATTTCGTCCACACAAAACAGATTGAACTATGACAACATAACACCTTATTGAATCATTAGGTAATAGAATACTTGTTGTAAAGTTTAGTGCATAATAGTTACTTTTGTTCTTTATTTATTTATCAGAAAGCACATTGGTGCAAGGTTACTGGCCGTGACATTCAAAGTTAAGAAGGCAATTGTTTTGGTTTTATGCAAAATAATTTAACAATGGATATTACGGTTACTTTATTTAGAATGTGGAAGTGTTCAAGCTTCGATTATTTAAGTATGTTAAAATATAAAATAACGTAGAATAAGCTGTAGCCAATCAGATGGAAGGCTTGAAAGGGAACTGCTCTAGTCAGTTGAGCGAGTATGTTCGGCGCGCAGGAAGTGCGGCCTGGGACGGGCAGAGGGACAGTGCTGGTGCAGACGTGAAAGCGGAAAGTTTGGCTGGAGACAGTTCGGATTGAGATGCGAAAGCGGACAGTCGGTCTTTAGGCAGCTAGGAAATGAAACGACTTAGAAAATTTCGCGTTGTGTGGTATCGTGTGACTTAGTCTCTGAGCGGTGAGCAGCCGCGCGCCTGTAGTGAACTCTGTGTAAATATCGAGGTGGAGTATTGGACTTGTGTTTCGCGATGAGATTGTGAATGATCGAACTGTGTCAAACGGATATGCTCTCGAGTGTAATAGTAATTCTAAACACGACCACTTTCGCTATTAGTTTTCTTTCTGAATAAACATTATTCTAACCAAATCGCAACTGTGTGGCTTACATCATGTATGGGTCGTTAATTTAGTTCCCGATATTATTTTTACTGTTAGTCCATGTTATGTTAGCTTTGTTTATACAATTTCGCAAACTTGCAATCAGCCAGACAATTTAACCAAAGAGTCAAAGTGTGTAATTTAGGGCGTGTAATGCGACACATGCGGTTCCAACCCCTAGACGAGTTTGAGCTAAGACGTTTCAACGAAGAGGAAGCGCATGTGAGCCCGAACGTCTTTGAGATGTTAGCTCGCTCTGTAGAATACTGTCTTTGTTGTGTACCTGAATTTCTGATTTACCGTCAAAACAATCGCAGTTTACTGTACTTGACTGAAAGTCATTGAGAGACACAGAAATGATACCTGACGTTCGACAAGGAAGAGTTATAGGCTTTCTGCTGTGCTAAACTACACAAACGATTCAGAAGGCAATCCGAGCAATCATCTTAGATTGTTTGCTGATGGCGCTGTCATTGAACTTCTAGTAAAATCATCAGAAGGTAAAAACCAATTGCGATGTCATTTACACAAGATGTATCTACGATGGCGAAAAGTGGAAATGGACTCGAAGCAATGAAAAGTGTGAGTTCCTCCACATGTGTATTAAAAAGAATCCGTTAAATTTCGGTTATACAATAAATCATACACATTTAAAAATTGTCGATTGAACTAAACACCAAAGGATTACAATTACAAACAATTTAAATTGGAACCAACGCGTAGAAAATGTAGGGGAGGCGAAACAAAGACAGTTATGTCGATATAAAAATTTATTGTCTACACTATGCTTGTCCGTCCTCTTCTAGAGCATTACTGTGCTCTTTGAGACCTATCTCTACAACTGCATGATTACTCGGCAGTTCACAACCAAGTGCCTGACAGAGGGTTTATCGAATCAAGCTATTTCTCTACCGCTCCATTTTCGAACAACGCGAGAGAAAAATCAACACTTAGATATTGCCGTACGAGCTCTCATTTCTCTTATTTGATTACTAGGACCATTGCTCCCTATGTAGAAGGGCTGTAGAAGGGCGCTTAAAAGTACTTTCACATTCGGAGGAGAAAGTTGGTGATTGAAATTTCATGAAAAGATCCTTCCGTAACGAAAATCGCCTTTGTTATAATGATTGCAACACCAATTTGCGCATCATATCCGTTGCACTCTCTCCCCTATTCCGCGATAATACAAGGGGAGCTGCCCATCTTTGAACTTTATCGATGTCTTCCGTCCACTTCAAATGATGCGGATCCGAAACTGCTTAGCAATACTTCAGGAGAGGGCCGACAAGAACAGTGGTTGGTTGGTTGTTTTGGGGAAGGAGACCAGACAGCGAGGTCATCGGTCTCATCGGATTAGGGAAGGATGGGGAAGGACGTCGGCAGTGCCCTTTGAAAGGAACCATCCCGGCATTTGCCTGGAGCGATTTAGGGAAATCACGGAAAACCTAAATCAGGATGGCCGGACGCGGGATTGAACCGTCGTCCTCCCGAATGCGAGTCCAGTGCCTAACCACTGCGCCACCTCGCTCGGTCCAAGAACAGTGTAGGCAGTCTCTTTAGTAGATATGTTGCAAATTGCAAGTGTTCTGCTAATAAGACACAGCCTTTGGTTCGCTTTCCCCACCACATTATCTATGTGATCGTTATGGTTTAAGTTATTCGTAATTGTGATCCCTAAATATTTATCGAGTAACAGAGATTTAGCGGATTCCTTTTTAATACTCATATGGCTGCTTCACGCTTTTCATTATTTAGAGTCAGTTGGCACTTTTCGCACCATACAGACGTGTTAACTAAATCATTTTGTAAATTTGAAGAAGGGCAACTCGTTTTCTATAACCATGAAGTAGGGGAGAGAATGTTACGGATGTGGTACACGATAATGGGGTGGCAATCGTTAAAACAAACGCGTTTCTCGTTGCGGCGAGGTCTTTTCACTAAATTTCCGTCGGCAGCGTTCTTCTCCGAACTCGAAGATATTTTGTAGATGCACACATGCGTAGGGAGTAATGGCCATCACATTAAAATAAGAGAAATCAGAGCTCGCACGGAAATATTTAGTTGTTAGATTTCTCAGGTGCAAATTCGAGAGCGGAACGGTAGAGAAATAATCTGACAGTAGTTCGATGAACCCTCTGCAAAGCACTTCAGTGTTAACTGCAGAGTAGTCATTTAAATGCAGATGAAAGCCTGCTCGCAAAGTTCCAAGAGCAATCCGTAAGTGGGGAATTTAAGAATTTACTCCAGGGTTATCCATATCAACATGAACTGCTTCCGTGGATCGTGATTTCCCCACGAAAGCTAGTAGAAACGTGGAAGCTGTTTAAATGGTCTCAGTAGCTCTGGGAAAATCAGTAGTATCGTCCATTATTGGCAAGCTGTTTGTTGTTTCTGCTCGTGTGTTTCTATGTCCGGTATAATTACGAGCTTATTCTCCTCGCGTTGGATCGTTCTTAGTCTATTCGGTCATGGTTTCTCAAGTCTGTGAGCGTGTAGTTCGGGCCGTGTGACGATCGCGAACAAATTAATGATTCGTTTGCTGCCTTTAGCTGGCAGAAACTTGCTGTAGACACTTCGAGAGCGGGTACTTATTGTGAAAACATATTGGAAGACAGACTCATTACCTGCAACACAACAGGCATTCCGGAGAGAATCCAATGTGCGCGATTTTCTAAAAAAAAGGCAACGATTTTATCGAATGCGGGGAAGCTGGAGACAACTGGTATACTGAACAATGACAGCAGTAAACATAGACCACCACTGACAAGGAAATTCCCCATCGCAATCCCCCTCAGTCGTAAGATGGCGCAGAGGTTATCCCGTCAAAAACTGAACACAGATCAAGCATGAAAACAGGAAGAAGGTGAATTGAACTGTGAAAAAAGATGCATAATAGAAACAGTGAACGGTCCAAGCTACTGATGTGCAGCATCGAGAACATTTCCGCTACTACGGTGTCGTGGTTATCTTGTCACGGTGTTAGACTCTCAAGTAAGAGATCCCTGTTCAAATCCTGCTTGTGCCGCAAGTTTTACTTCACAATATTATGAATTGTCCGTCCTGTTATTGATGTGTCTGTTCGCTGTATTCAGATTTGTGTCCGTTTGGAGCAGAGAGGTGTGAGAATGGGCCCTCCAGACCTACGTACCTCCTATTTTTTCAACACAACCAATTTGTTCTACACAGGTTGTAAGTAGGCTGTTGAGGTTTTTATGTTGGTAACGCCACGTACCGCTCTATATGAAAATCACAGACTGTACTGTGTGAAGTCTGTGGCTGGTTTGCATTGTTGGAATTTTTGCTACTGTAGTGTTGGGCAGTTGGATGTGAGCCGCCAGCAGTGGTGGATGTGGGGAGAGAGGTGGCAGAATTTTGAGTGTGTCCATCAGAAAGAGTAAATTTGTAATACTGTATATCATGAACTGATATATATATGATGACTTTTGAATATTATTAAGGTAAATACATTGTTTGTCCTCTATCAAAATCTTTCATTTGCTAAGCATGCCTATCAGTAGTTAGTGCCTTTAGTAGTTAGAATCTTTTATTTAGCTGGCAGTATTGGCGCTCGCTGTATTGCAGTAGTTCGAGCAACGAAGATTTTTGTGAGGTAATGGTTCAAATGGCTCTGAGCACTATGGTACTTAACATCTGAGGTCATCAGTCCCCTAGAACTTAGAACTACTTAAACCTAGCTAACCTAAGGACATCACACACATCCATGCCTGAGGCAGGATTCGAACTTGCGACCGTAGCAGCAGCGCGGTTCCAGACTGTAGCGCCTAGAACCGCTCAGCCACTCTGGCCGGCGTTCTTTTTTTTTGTGGGGTAAGTGATTCGTGAAAGGTATAGGTTATTGTTAGTAGGGCCATTTTTTTTGTAGGGATTATTGAAAGTCAGATTGCGTTGCATTAAAAATATTGTGTGTCAGTTTAGTGTTGATCAGAATAAGTAAAGAGTTCTGCTCAGCTGTTTGAAAATCAAATAACGTAGGAAGTTTATCTGCACAGTAATTCATAAATTTTTCTAAGGGGACGTTTCAAGGTGCCACATGTTATGACCCCAGATCACGTAAGAAACAGATTGCCCGATCGCTTGGTCTAGCAGGCAACCTTTGTCAGGGAACGGCCACCAGGGGGCAACAGCGTCACACCCTTACTTGTGGAATCAACCACTAGATGGCACTCCGTTCCGTGAAATATGTGGCAACATCGGCAGAACGCGTGCAGCTTTCCACTATTTGGCGTCTGTAAAGTACAGCTGTTTTTGACATACCGGTGGTAGTGGATCGAATCGTCATGCCGAGGGCCTGCGAGTATATCAACTGTGGAAAGAGTAGACGAACAAATCCTGAACGAAAAATATTCAGATTTCCCGTCAATGATAAAGAAAGGTTACGCGAGTGGATTTTAAATTCAGGTAAATCAATAAATTAGTTACGAGTAAGAATTAATAAAGAGCCCTAAGCATTCGATCCTATCTAAATTTTGTAGATCTTATATTCTGATACAACGTGGCAGCCCTTCCTGTGCAATAATCATATCATATAATTTTTAAATGGAATCTTTGCTGCGATTTGGACTTTTTAAAACTGTTTATTCACTTCACTATCGTAATTTTGACTGTATAGGCATTTTTGTGTGCAATGTGAAAATGAAACCAATGTAAGATATGGATAACAAAATGCAAAGCATAGTTTGGTAACATTTGGTAAACAATTTAAGAAGCATTACCTTACAAGACCTTTCCCTTGGTACTTGAAAATGGCTTAGAGCTGAAATCGCAACAGTTGAAATAAATGAAAATAGTCGTCGTCTAACTGCTAGGTCATCGGCCCCTCTAAATCCTGGTATATACAAGAGCGAACGAAGTGCACGAGTGTAAAACCTCGTTTACACTGCTGCAAATGAGTATTCAGAGATAATTCGCCAATGTTCACTGCCATTCTTTTATATGTGTGAACAAGCGTTTATACTGGAATGAAGGGAGGAGAATAGAAGAGAACGAGCATAGCACGCAAACTATAGACGCTGCCTATTTTATTTATTTTTTTATGTCTGCGCTAATAATCCTCACACAGCTTTCACTCGAAAACAACACCACTTACAGTAACAGGTCTGCGCGAGTGCGGATATCCCCAGTAATAACTTGTGTTGCAGATAAAAGCGTACGTCTGTTGCGAATATCTGCGGGTTATCTTTAAACTGTACAAAGTAAATTTTTAACATAATTATGGTTTGCCGTCTGTGGCTCTTCAAAGTTGACACCGCCAAAATATGCTCGAAAAACACGCTTTCACTTATATATTACCGCGTTTGTAGCCCCCTTTCAACAACAATCCAAAATTCATCGTTTTGTGCCACTCTTATATCATTTACGATAAGTTACAAGCAAAGTAAAAGAATTTAAATTTGAAATGACTGTCACTGAAATATGTCAAGCCTTAATTCGCATCATAACCGAGTGCGGGCATCGACAAAAATTCAGACCAGGCACAAGTCTCTTTTCAGAGCAGTGGTGGGTTAAACTGCTTTACAAAACGTTAATATCTCAGAATGCGCATAAGCAACTTGGCAGATGTGGATAATCATCTTGTGGATGCGGTGCGCATATGGACAGCGGCATTTTTCCTGTCCGCGCAGACTTCTAGTTACCGATACGATGTAAATCTTTGATATTGAGATAAGATTATTTTGCCCGCTGGTTTTGAAAAAGCAAACAAAGTGGCGTTGGAAAATAAATATGTTGGTGGCTTAATTTGTTACGTAGATGTGAAACGCTTGGAAGTAGTGCCAATGCACTTAACACTGAATTGCAGCTCCAGCCTTCTTTAGATTTATTCCAGAATTTTGCACATTCGTCGGTTGACCTTTCGCTGGCTCCTCATTACACCTGACGAGGAAATTAACTAGCAGCAACATAAAGCAAGTTCGCAAGAAGACGAGTACTCTCCGTGCCAAAGGGGAGACGAGGCAAACTTCTTATGATGCTTTGCTCAAAAACCGACAGCCAGCTGAACACTAACGAACACTACCGAATGCGTACCGAAAAAGACTGAATGTTATTGTCTCGCAGTGGTGAATGGAATTGAACACTACAGAATCAGCATTTCATCACGCAAACACTTGCAAACATTGATGTTATGCTTTCGTTACTTAATTGTTTCTCACTGTGAAAAGCTAAGCACTAAAGGGGAAACAACATTATAGGCAATGTTTGTTTTAATTACGAAGCAAGTAATGTCACGCAGAAGAGATTAGAAATCACGTGTTTCTTAACTTTTGCAGGAACTTCAGAGGCACTGTGGGCACCGAGTAAAGTTTACGAACCAAACAAAACTGAATGTCGTTTCCTCAAATTCGTCTACATATATGAGAATGCAGTTTTTCCTGTTTTAGTTCGCTCAGTGCTGACCAGGCTTAAAACGCCATAGGACCACATTCCCAGAATTAATCATAATATTTAAAGTCCAAAAAAGGTTGCACACAAAGATCTCTCTTAGCAAATACTTAATGAAAGATTCCTTTCTATCACGCTAATGTAGACTGAGCTATTAAATGTGTAAATGGTATATACATATATCGTATTTTTCTGATAGATAGTTATTGTTACAGGCAATGTCAAACTGCTGGATATGGACCCAGAAAAATTGCACAATAGACTGCTGTGTGATGTCCATTTTGATGAAAAGTCATTCATGAACAGTACGAGACAACGGCTTATACAAACAGCAGTTCCTGTAAAATTTACATCTGCCACTGGTTCGTCAGCAGTATGTGAGGGAACTAGTGATAAGAATACTTTGTCATCACCTGAGCTGAAAGTGAACAATCCAAGGAGAACATAAAGTGCAGCTAGTCACCTTCTGGTAGAAACAAATGCAGCACCACAAAAGTGCGAACCGTTTCCAGACCTGAAAGAAATCATGGAAATGCCTGCGAGACAAGTTAAAAGAAAACTCTGTATGCTACGTCATGATGTTGAGGGTACTCCTAGAAAGCAAAAACTGAAACAGAAAATACATAATGAACAGATCACTGAAAAACAAAACTTCCCACTTGTCAAAAGTTAAGAGTAGATTATTGCATTGTAGGAGCTCAAATAATATTGCCCATGTGTTAAGCAGTTTCTGTTTCCCATCTGATTTCTCCAGGCCAGAGGCTGCAATGTAGTGCAAGAGCAAAAAACGCCCGTGGTCTTCTATCGAGAAAAATCTCTCTCTGATGTTTTACAAATCTTCTACAGCATATAATTTTTTGCGAAAATTGGGTGTCGTATTACCTGGACTGTCCACAATTAGACGCTGGATTATCGTCACAAAATTTCTACCAGAGTTTAACAAAATCCTTTTTAGTCAACTTAGCAAGAAATTTGAGGCACAAACTTATTTAGAAAAGGCATGTGTACTATCTTTTGATGAGATGTCGATATGCTCCATCTGGAATATGCAAAAGATCTCGATTTAGTAGAAGGTCTAGAAGATTTGGGTGATAGGGGAAGGAAACCACTTCCTGCAAATTATGCACTTGCTTTTATGATTAGAGACATCTACAGTAACTGGAAATTGCCTGTTTCATATTTTTTGTCTAATTAAGGAGTAAAACACGCGGATTTATTGGGATTCTTACAGGAACTAATTATTTTATTGCAAAATGCAAACCTAGAGCCAAAATTATTCGTTTGTGATCACGGAGCTAGTTATCGAAGTGTTGTGAAGCATTTACATGTTACGCCTGAGAAACCTTATTTTATTGTAAATGTACAGAAATTGTTTTATATTTATGATGTCCCACATATATTCAAAAGCATACGAAACAATCTGCTTAGTGGCGACTTCATTTTCAACAATCCTGTTGTTTTATTCGAAGATGTCAGGAAAACATACGACATTGATAAGATGAACAAAAATGCAGAATATTGGTAAAACTCACTGACAGTCATTTTTCAATCTGATTCATTCCAGAAAATGAATGTAAAAATGGCAGTCCAGGTCCTCAGCCACTCTGTTGCTGCAGCTATCAGAACTTATGTAGCGACTAAAGAATTGCAGAGTGATAAAGCAGAGAGCACAGCTACTTTTGTAGAATTTATGAACAATTTGTTTGACGTTTTGAACAGTAGGACAGCATTTGCATCTAACCCATATAGGTGTGCATTATCAGAACAATGCCCAGTAGTAATGGAAACGCTACAGAATGCAAAGGATGTCTTAAGTATCGTAAATAAAACTGAAAAAAAGACAGGTAAAATAACGACACCACCATGCATTACGGGTTTAATCCAGACTGTGAATGCTATAGCTTAGTTTTTTCTTGAGGAACAAACTGTCGGCATTAAATTTTTACTGCCCAGCAGATTGAATCAAGATGCTCTTGAGAATTTATTTTCTGTGTACCGTCAGAAAGGAGGCTACAACCGTAATCGAACAGTTAGAACATTAAGGTGCTTGTTCCGAACAAGCACTATTAACTCGCTGATGAAGCCTTCTGACGCTTCAAATTGTGAGAAGGATACTGACAAGATGCTGTTACTGAACAACTGTGTGTTGCAAAAAGAAGGTGATGAATCTCAACTGTTGGAGAGCTCTGGAAACGTCGGAATTCCGAACACCCCTGGTTCCTCTACGGATGAAGAAGGGAGTATCATCGAGGCCGACGAGTATTTGTCTTCCTCACAGCAAGACCTTTCCTCTAAACAGTGTTCAGTAGCATATTTTGCTGGCTACTTAGCACACATATGCATCGAAAGGTATGGTTGTTTGAGATGTAAGGAGACACTTACATGTAGCAGGGAGCTTCAAGAGAAGAGGGAATTAGTTATTCTCCATAAAAAATAAGCAACTGGCTATTTGTGTCATTCTTCAGTGTGACTCAACGCTCCAAATGTTGAGTTAGCAACGTTATTGAAATGTCTTTACAGGCATATGAGCCCTGTTTTTTACAGTTTAATTATAAGAGAAATATAAAGTTTAGGATTGTTAGTTACATCAAATCAACACTTGAAAACTTTCACTGGTTGGACGACGAGGAATGTGGAAACACAAACTTTTCATTTTGAATCATCTTGTGAAATGCAAATTGTATTACAGTTGCAGAACAATGTTCAAAGACAAGTGTAGTAGAACACTCTCAAAACTGAAAATTATAAAAAAATATGTAGTTTATTCATATTGTATTTAAGTACCAAATAAAGATTCTCCGTTAGGCTGCACAAATAAGTTTCGTTGCCTTGATCACTCTACCACGTTTAACTAGAAAGAAGTAATGTGTTAAATCTGAGCAAAACAGTACTGCTTGTGACAATAGTAGATGTGCTGACCGCAAAATTTAGATGTTTACCATCAATTTTTTTTTACTCACGATATTTAAAGTTTCACAACATTTATTTTTTTCGAAGATATCGTTGTTAAATGCGCACATGAAATTATATTCGTTTACAACTAACAGTAATCAAATGCAAAATGTGGTTATACTTAAGAACGCTTACAGAAATACGAAGAAAGGAAGCAAAATCTGTTTCTTAAACTTATTTACAGTCTCAACGTGAAAAATATATTGTCGTTATTACTCACCTAATCCCTATACATACTCTATACAAAATAAATAATTATGTCGGTAATGTCGGACGCGAAACCCACTGCTCAGTGCAATATTTAACGGATTATATTTCAAAGACGTTGAGAAGATTTTGAAAACTTTCTAGTGTTAACCTGCACGTGGAGATCTTTTTTACCACCATAATCCGTATCAGAAGAGCTGTATAACAAAGAGGAAATAGACGGCATGGAAGGCGAGTGCAAAACCTATGCGACTGCATTACAGTCTGCATTTAAACAGTAACTCACGAGAAATGTTTGTGTGTTACTTTTCATTTATTTCATTTCGCATATGATTGTGAGAAGTATCCCTACAGTAGAAATAAACTTGATTTGTAGAATTACAGGAGCGAATCTACATTCTTCGATTGAAAACTCGGGAAAAACCATTGCCGATCATGGTCTACAGTCAGCTATGTGACGAATGCATTTCGCGCGCAGCGCTCTAGCCGAACACAAATCAGCATCATTCACGTCACCGAAGATACAGCGTTGCCAATTCCGCGACATGGACAGGTCAGTTAGCATTGTAGCGTCGCCTGCGACAACTGTTGACCGACGGGAAAACTATTTTTATGGTTGCCTGTTCCGCCGTAAGGACGGTCAATCTGTTTCTTACGTGATCTGGGGTTATGACTACTGCGTTCCGTTTAGGAGGTGTTGACTTTTGAACTCCGTTGTTGTAACATAGTTCACAACCGCTAATTTGTTGTTTTCATTTCTACGAAACGTCGATGAGGCATCTCGCCTGCACGCGCTATTCATCAAATTTACTTGCGACGGTAACATATTCTTACCACATGACAGTTGCCAAAACTACAGAAGGAATCAAGACACGTCAACGACCAGACGGAAAGTTCATAATTTTGTGAAAAAAAAGGGCAGGAACGAGATTCGAACACGATCCCCTCCTTCACAGTCCAACACCGCGACCGCACAACCACTACGCGCTTGCTACAGAGTCACATTCGACGCGGCACATCTTGAGCTTGGATCGTTTTTTCACAGTTCGGTATACCTTCTTCCTGTTTTAGTGTTTAACCTTTTTCAGTTTTTAACGGGCTATCCACTGAGCCCTCTTACTACAAAATCTGAGGGGGTTGCGACGGGGAGTTTCCCTTGTGAGTGCAGAGATGGAGGTTTTCTCCGCACGGGGACTGGATGTCGTGTTGTCCTCATCATCATTTCATCCTCATCACCGGCGTGCTAGTCGCCTGATGCGGCGTCTACTGAAATAAGTCTTACACTTTTGGCGGCCGAACTTCCCCGGATGGGGCCTCCCGGCCAACGACGCCATACGCTCATTTCACTGATACTGTTCAAAGATGCTTGGGAAACTCTCCAAGAGGAATAGTTGCGTCGATTGATCCAGGAGACAGACCTTACATATGGCACATTCCAGAGAGCTGCGAAGAAATCGGCATTGCGACATGCACATGATGCAAGCATCGCAAGAGACAGGTCGTGAGAGAAGAACGCGTTACTGTCGTTGGTTTCAGGGGTTTCTTATTCAACGTGCAGACACTCCCTGTCACAGATGAGGTGAGGTTCCGTCTATCAGGTTACATTAACACACAAAACTGCAGATACTGGGCTGGTGTAATCCCTCATACCATCCACGGAACACCATGACGTCATGAAAGGGTTGGAGTGTGGTGTGTGGTATCAGGATTGTTGGTCCCATTATTTTTTATACTGCCGTAGACGCTAAAGTTTATATGGACATCTTAAATACATCTGTGGAGCAGCTAGATGACGTCGATAAGATGGAGCAACGTGTCACATGTCTAAGTTCCATGCAACTTGTAATAACCACTTTCTTTGGTGACCGAATGATCTCAAAGAGTTTGTGGCTCCCATGCCCTCCCCCCCCCCCCCCCCCCCCCACCCCGCAAAAAAATCACCTGACCTAACCCATCCGGATTTTTTCTTGTGGGAGTATCTTAAAGCCGAGTGTACCAGAATAGACCATGGGCAACTGCAGAACTCCGCGAGGCAATTGCACACGAAATAAGCAACATTGGCAATGATACACTTCGCAGAACGTCGTGAAATATGGTGAAACGAATACAGTTGTGTATCGATGCTGGTGGAGGGCACTTCCAATATGTGATATGATGATGTATGTATGTAATCTCCCTATTGTGTATTATGCTCTCCTAAAACTGCTAATGTATCCCATTACTGGTTCCAATATTATGACTCATTGAACTAGTTTTGGTTTATACGAGTCGTACCGTACAACCAATTACGAATGGTTCCCGTAGGGGCCTCAAAGATAATTACAGCACACACAGAGACATTTAAGAAATCTGTATTCCCACGCTGCATGCGCGAATGGCATGGGAAGAAGCCCTAATAAGGAGCAGAATGGCAAGACCTTTCTGTGCGTAATATATACTAGAGTGTAGATTCAGATGTAGAATTCTTACCTGGATTCTGAAATCCGGCAAAGCACGAGGTCCTGTCCGGCTCGCCGCCTCATGCAGGCTGGGTTCTCGGGCTGAAGTGCCACACCGGTCTCGTATACTGCTAACAGTGAGTGCTTCTTAACGACAGTAAAAATATCAGCGCAGCCTGTGATGGAAGCTGTGGCGTTATTATCTTTGCTACCGCAACGTCATTACAGAACTCATCTTCCACTTGTTTGTGACGAGATGCGAACAGGACTGCCGCTCTTTATGGAGAAGACTGGGAATGTGCTTTGCCTATTACTGAAAATCGCAGAAAAAGAAAAAAATCTTCCCAGCTAGTTTCGTGTACGAAACAAATTCTAAGCCGGCCGTAGTGGTCGTGCGGTTCTAGGCGCTACAGTCTGGAGCCGAGCGACCGCTAGGTCGCAGGTTCGAATCCTGCCTCGGGCATGGATGTGTGTGATGTCGTTAGGTTAGTTACGTTTAATTAGTTCTAAGTTCTAGGCGACTGATGACCTCAGAAGTTAAGTCGGATAGTGCTCAGAGCCATTTGAACCATTTTTTGAACAAATTCTAAGTTCGAAATATTGTCCGAGGGGTATTCAATAAGTAACGCAAGACATTTTTTTCGGCCAATTTCTGTTCAAGAAATGCGGATCTTCTTATGGGACATCGTGGAATATTCCCGCTTCAGTTTCATGAAGTTCCGACAGATGGCGGCCCTATAAGTAGCCTTCAAAATGGCGTCTGTAACAGAGGTGCATTCCAAACAGAGGGCTGTAACTGAGTTCCTTTTGACGAAAACAAGAGCGTCGCAGATATTCATAGGCGCTCGCAGAATGTCTACGGAGAGCGTCATTGAACAAAATCACGGCGAGTCCCTGGGCAAGGTCTCTGTCATCATAGCAACCAGGGCCGGATCCAGATCTCGCTCGGGGGGGGGGGGGGGGGGGGGGGTCAAATTTTTTGGTACCTGCCTTCTAAAAAATAAATTCCAAATAAAATCATTAATACTCTATACACGCGCGCGCGCACACACACACACACACACATATATATATATATATATATATATATATATATATATATATATATTCTGTTTTTAGTTTAATTGTGTATAGATATGTGTTAAGTGTGTTTAATGAAAAAAGTACTGCATTACCTAAGACATATTCTTCAAAGACGACATGTACACATGAAAATCTCTGTGTGTGTCTGCTAATGTAAAATAATCTATAAAAATGCTGATGTTCATTTGTTTCCATTCTTAAATCTTCGAAATTAGTTAACCAATTGCTTTCATTTGACAGAATGTTGCCATCGAATTTGCGCATGTGTTTATACGCAGCAATGACGATACGACTGCGAAAAGTTATAATAGGGTATTTGATTGTGTTCAGGAAATCATCTTATATTGTTAATTACGTCATTTTATGCTCATAATAAGCTGTTTTCTCTCATGAATGTAAATACTAACAATAATAAATGTCTTTATTTCTTCGTGCAAAAAAAAAAAAAAAAAAAAAATTAAAATAAAATAAAAAAATTAAAAAATTAAAATAAAAATGCAAAAGTATAAATAAAATGAAATTTAGTATTAAATATGTATATTCACAATACTGCTCTTAAATATTAAATTCTAATCTCCTTTTACGCCCACTTTTTGAAAATCTTGTAATTACTTTTTCCACGTCTACGGGAATCTGGTAATGAATATGCATAAGTGCAAGACCAAGGAGGCCGTTTTTATTCATCGATGTTCTTAAATAATCGGATTCTTCCTTCTACTATTTGCAAACACCAGTTGGTTTCTTCAAGATTTGACTTCCGAAATAAGCAAACAGTTTAGAGCAAAGCCACAACTCTTAAGTTCTAACACTGTTATGAAAATCATGCTTTTTTTCAGATTGAGATAGAAGCATACGCTTAGTACCTCAGAATAAATTATATTGTTGAGGAAAACGCATCTTCCTCAGTTTTTGGCAGAGTTGCCCTCTGCACTTTGGAGAAAGAGAAATGAATCTGAGTTTTCTAGATTTCAGTATCTGTTTGAATCTGCTGACCGTAACATTTATATCCTTACCGTATGAGAGAATGGATTGTGAATGAATCCACAGACGTTATTTTCGTGTACATTATTATATCTGGCTAATTATTGTTTGTTCACATTCCGCATCAAAAGTGAGAAGAAAGCCAAAATGGGGGAGAAGTGTTCATCCAAATCGAAACCGTGCAATTGCAATAATGAGAATATTTTCAAGTATTCCTTCGGTGTTCATCGCTAAATTATCAACACTATCTCTTTGAAAATTGCCACTAGAACATCGCTAAATTATCAACACTATCTCTTTGAAAATTGCCACTAGAAACAAAATCTTACATACGCACTGCGGGGAAAGTGCTAAAAAAGGGACACAGATCGCTCATGCCTTAGCGAATATTATCATTTTATTCGTAAGTATGGTTGTTTTTTCTGTAGTTTATTCGCTAAGTGGAAGAGGTTTCAAGGTCTCTTTTTGAATTGTTACATCAAACTGGGTGCCATTGTTTACATCTTCGACTTCAAGTGAAACATACTAGATAGGCCGACGTAATCAGCCCCTAAAGCAGTCGGAAAAAAAAGATCGGTTACGCACCAGGGTGGGGGGGCAATTGACCCCATTACCCCCCCCCCCCCCCGCCCCCCCCCCCCCTTGGATCCTCCCCTGATCGCAACAAGGTTGTGCAAGTCTGCCCATCTCTCGCGTGCCAGCCGGCCGCACACGGCTGACTCTTGCAACGCTTGAACGTGCAGACACTCCCCATTCGACGCGATCGACTGATCACAGACAGACACCTCGCTGCACAACTGGACGTCTCTGTTGGTAGTGCTGACTCACTGGTTCGCAGAGGTGTGTGTCCGTTGGGTTTCTCGCCGCCTATTAGAAGAACATAAAGAGCGACAAAGGACCATCTGTGCGGAATTGCTTGCGCGCTACGAGGCTGATGGTCGAAGATCGTCAAAGGCGATGAAACATGGGTTCATCACTTCGAACAGGAAACAAAACGGTAGTCCATGGAGTGACGCTACACCGCCTCTCCTCCGAAAATTGCCCCACTCTCAGCCGGCAAAGTCATTACGCCTGTCTTCTGGGACTCTGAAGGGGTTATTTCGTTCGATGTACCGTCTCATGGTGCAACGATCAACACTGAAGTATACCAGGTGTACCGCTATGAAATGAGTGTTTTTTTGTGAAAATGAAACACTAATTTTGAATTGTAAAGTAAAAACGTCTTATTCAAAGTACTGACCATTGCTTTCTATACATTTTGACCACCTTTCTGGCAATTTGTGGACACCACGCCAACAGAAATGTTCGTCTTTTGAAGCAAACCAAACAGACACCCAATTTTCGACGTCTTTGTAGGAATCGAAGAGTTCCTCAGCCATTGCGTGTCCCATTGATGAAAACAAATGGTAGTCGGAAGGGACCAAGTCTGGTGAATACGGCGGGTGGGGTAGCAGCTCCCGCCCAAGTGTTTTGATTCTATCCTGAACCAGTTTTGCTTTGTGTGCAGGTGAATAGTCGTGTAAAAAAATTTCTTTGCCATGTCTTCTGGCCCATTCTGGTTCTTTTTCGATCAATGCATAGTTCAAATTGATCAGTTGTTGTCTGTAGCGATTAGTATTCACAGTTTCGCCAGGTTTTAGAGGCTCCTGATACACCACACCTTTCTGGTCCCACCAAACACAGAGCATTGTTTTCTTGACGAATCGATCTGGTTTTGCAGTCGATGTTGATGGTTGTCCCGGATTAACCCATGATTTTTCCCGTTTAGGATTCTTAAAATAAATCCATTTTTCATCGCCAGTAACAATTCGATGCAAAACTGATTTTCTTTCATGTCTTTGAAGCAAAATTTGACAAATGGTTTTTCGGTTTTCCATCTGTCTTTCATCCAATTCATGTGGCACCCATTCTCCACGCTTTTGGATCTTTCCCCCAGCTTTCAAACGGTGAGAATTGTTTGTTGTGCAACATTTAGTATTGCTGCCATTTGCTTCTGACTCAAAGTATCATCTTCATCCAATATTGCTTGCAATTCGGCGTCTTCGAACTTTTTTGGTGGTCTTTCACGTTCTTCATTTCCTACATCAAAATCATTATTTCTGAACCGTTAAAACCATCTTTTGCATGTTGCTTCTGATAGAGCATGATCACCATATGCCTCGACTAGCATTCGAAGCGACTCTGCAGCACTTTTTTTTCAAATGAAAACAGAAAATTAATGTTTTCCGGAAATCATCACTTTCTGGTACAAAATTCGACATTGTTAACACGATGAAAACATATGATGTTGTTTGTTCCGTGACTTGATGTATACTAAATATCTTTGACAGATGTCATACCAACCAAACAAAAAAAAATTAAGGCTTGTTCACAACAAATGTTCCCTATCGACACATTTGTATCTTAACGCTCATTTCATACCGGTACACCTGGTACTGTGCTGTCCTCAGGAAATTGAAGAAATTACTTCAGCGTGTCCGTCGCTACAAAAATGCAAATAAACTCCTTCTCCATGAAAACGCAAGGCCTCATGCAAGTATACGCATCGAGAGCAGCTCACGAAACTTCATTGGACCGTTCTTTCTCATCCATCCTAAAGTACGGATTTCACACCGTCCGATTTCTATCTCTTTGGCTCAATGACGGATTCAGTCTGCGCGAAGCAGTAGTTGGATGATGGGAACGTTAATGATACAGCACGACTGACTCCGACGTTGACCAGTAGAGACGTACCACCATGGCGGCATGTAAACCCTTCCAGTAAGGTGGCGTAGAGGGGCTGTCACATTGAACGGAGATTATGTTGAAAAATAGAGTTTTGTAGCCAAAAGAATAAGAAATAATGTGGCGTACTGGAATCCTGAATAACAGTAACCTGCTTTGAGAAAATAAAATGTTGCATTACTTGTTGGACGCCCCTCGTAATTACTCTGAAAGTAGTAATCGGATTTTGAAGACTGAAAAGCCATCGAATTCCTGTCTGTTAAAATTACGATACTAGCGGCAGAAATTGAAGACAAAAAAAACAATAGCAATTATCATTATAGTAATCAATTACACTCTAAGATAAAAAAAACCGACGGACCTCGAGGAACTGTCCGAATGGGGACGAAAATCGGTAAATGTGACGTACATGTACAGACAAACGAATGATTACAAAAATGGTTCAAATGACTCTTTAATGGCTCTGAGCACTATGGGACTTAACAGCTATGGTCATCAGTCCCCTAGAACTTAGAACTACTTAAACCTAACAAACCTAAGGACAGCACACAACACCCAGCCATCACGAGGCAGAGAAAATCCCTGAACCCGCCGGGAATCGAACCCGGGAAAGCGGGCGTGGGAAGCGAGAACGCTACCGCACGACCACGAGATGCGGGCGTTCAGATGACTCTTAGTACTACGGGACTTAACATCGGAGGTCATCAGTCCCCTAGAACTTAGAACTATTTAAACCTAACTAACCTAAGGACATCACACACATCCATGCCCAAGTGGTTTTTGGCGATTTTCCACATCCCACTAGGTGAATACTGGGCTGGTTCCCACATCCCACCTCAGTTACACGGTTTGCAGACGTTTGAAAAACGTTGACACTATTTCATGGCTTACACTAGATGCAGACGGCTGGGGTACACTAATTCCGTCCTGGGGGTATGGGGTGGCGACAGGGAGGGCATCCAGCCACCCTCTGACACTAACATCGCCAAATCCATAGTAACAAGGCCGACCTCGAGTTGATGTGAGGCAAAGGCCCCAGAAAATGATGGATGATGAAAGAGCTTCACAAATTGCTCAATGCATCCAGTGTAAGCCATGAAATAGTGTCAACGTTTTTCAAACGTCTGCAAACCGTGTAACTGAGGTGGGATGTGGGAACCAGCCCAGTATTCACCTAGTGGGATGTGGAAAATCGCCTAAAAACCACTCGGGCATGGATGTGTGTGATGTCCTTAGGTTAGTTAGGTTTAAGTAGTTCTAAGTTCTAGGGGACTGATGACCTCAGATGTTGAGTCCCATAGTGCTCAGAGTCATTTTAACCATTTGAACCTAAAAGCCACATCTAGGCTGGTCTACCTCTAGCCCTTATGTAAGCAGTTATTCGGCTTCACATTGATTCATAGAGTTCTTGCATGTCCTCCTGAGGGATATCGTGCGAAATTCTGTCAAATTAGCGCACTAGATCGGTAAAATTCCGAGGTGGATGGAGGGCTCTGCACATACTGCTCCAAACGTTCTCAACTGGAGAGAGAACCGGCGCTCTCGCTTGCCAAGGTAGGGTTTAATAAGCACGAAGACAAGCAGCAGAAACTCTCGCCCTTTGCGGGTGGGCATTATCTAATTTATATGTAAGCCCAGAATGCGTTGAGAGGAAGAGCAACAGAACGGTCGTACAATATTGCCGACGTATCGCTGTGCTGTAAGGGTGTCGCGGATGGCAACCAAAGGCGCCCTGCTATGAAATCAAATGTCATCCCAGACCATCACTCCTTGTTGTAGGGCCGTATGGTGGATGACGGACAGGCTGGGGTCTCATCGCTGTCCAGGGCTTCTCGAGACACGTCATCGCTGGTCATCAGGGTCCGGAATCTCATTGTCTTCAGTGCTGCGACCCGCTTCGAAATGAACCGTGATGAGCAGAGAAGACGTGTCTGGGTGACGCCCTGGACAGCGGGGTATACCAGTTTACATCCATTCGGAAAATTCCTTCGTGGGTCGTCTTTTTTTTTTTTTCTCTTAGAGTGTGTAGTTGAATACTATAGTACCATTCGAAAAAGCAAAGTGTTACCGATATCTCTGTAAAAGAGACGGTAGGTCATTTAGTGAACACTTCGGTGCAATTCATCTGGGTGAAAACAGAATTCCGACACCTTGAACGGTTCCTGAAATATCTGAGAAGAACAGCTTAGCTGTATCACCCTGCATACGCTCTCGCAAAATCTTGGTTTCTGGGCAGAAGCGCAGCCATGAAAACCTTGTTTTACCGTCTCGACACGTTCTGTTCTGTCCCTAGTATTCCCTCCTGAGCTGTTACGGAATATTTCTGGAATTCAAATTACAAAATTTTTGATCTACCATTGCTGCATAGTGTAACAGACAAACAGCATGTGCCCTCTGGATTCCGGATGCACAGATATCTATGCGCCAGATGGCTAAATGATAGAACACAGGCTCTGTTTTTTAGTTATTATGATTAGTTTTTCTTTTTGTGTAGATTCTGTGTAGATTTTGCACCCCTTAAATAGCGTAATGCTTAGTTATCACTAACACATTTGAAATTACGTCAAAATATTATGTGCTATATTCATGTCAATTCGTGTGCAACATTCGGTCTGTCGTACTAGGGAAGATCGGGGCGGAACGGCCTGCCTAATTTTTGGAACAAATTTTGGAGGTCTCAATGATGAAAAAAATTTTTTAGAAAAATTAGGAATTTTTAGAAAAACTAGGATAAGCTGTGTTTCATAGTTCACATTATCTACTCCAGCCCCTGAGTTCTGAGCCCACTTCCAGAGGGCGGCGAGTCGGAAATCCAAAGAACCAATCTCCTACAGCTGTTTCCGTTTCATTTTGAATGGATGCGGGCATCCCTTTCATTTTGCGAGAGATGCAAATCAGCTTAGATCCTCGATAGTACACCAAAAAGTCGATTTTGCAGATCCTTAAGATATTTAACAAGTTGTAGCTCTTGCTGCTTATTAAAAAAATAATAATATTTTCCGGAGTTTTTTTGAGTTGTTGAAAGGGGATTGTCCTTTCATCCTTTTTACGTATCTTTTTAAGGTAATCAGAGCCACGACAAATTGTTTCGATGCTTTTTCGGGGGTCTTTATTTTATTACTTATCGATTCAACAGTATGATGATTTTCGTGAACCAATTTTTTCTCTTCGTTTCATGTATATAATGACGTACTACATGCAAACAAGAAAGGCAGAACATGCGGCAGAATTTGTCAGATGAAGAATAAAAAGCAACCGGAGCGGAACCGACTATACCAGTAGACCACTCCGTCCCAAACGCATACCTGTGGAGAGTATATTCAGTAAGTCCATGCACATTTTTTTTTCCAATTGCATTGTACACAAAGATAAATCAGAACCAGTCGCGGATCTCGGAGGGGGGCAAACCGGAGTACCTGCCCCGGGCGACAATTTCAGGGTGCTCCAAATTCATATTCTTGAAGGAAAATGCCTTGCTTCACAAAGCGCCTAGCATTCAGCGCACGTTGGTCTATCGATTTTCAAATGGTTTTGAAACGCACCCCAGTTTGTTTTTGAACATTTTTGAAGACATTCTAAGTCGATTTTTCAATGTGTGCATAGTGTACGTGAAGTCTCTGCCAGGAGAATTCCCTTCGTATCTAGAAATAAAAAAAACGTTTCCGTAGACAAAAGGGGACTGGGCTATAAGAGCTTAGCTGAATAAACCCGAACGGGTGAACGCCAATCGCTGCTTGTTTATGTGGTTGACTTGGTGTGCAAATGATCAGCATTGGTGTAATTATCAGCAAAATCCATAGATTCGTACTACCAGAGAGAGATAAAGACTAACAGGAATAACAGGTAAGAACAGTCACATACATCTTCTCGGTGTATCCAAGAAAATAAAATTCTGACAGAAAATCTTTGCCGGAACGCTGCACTACTAAGTGCCAGCTGTACAGTCCCTGGTTAGCAGCCTCTTAAGTTTATTGCTGGAATAGCGCGGAAAACGCCTTGTACGAACACGTAATAACGCCTAACCTGAGAGCGGGCCGGTGTGGCCGAGCGGTTCTAGGCGCTTCAGTCTGGAACCTCGCGACCGCTACGGTCGCAGGTTCGAATACTGCCTCGGGCATGGATGTGTGTGGTGTCCTTAGGTTAGTTAGGTTTAAGTAGTTCTAAGTTCCAGGGAACTATCTTCGGGACAGTGGAAATTAAAATGTCCTCAGATGTTAAGTCCCATAGTGCTCAGATCGATTTTTTGAACCTAACCTGGGAATAAACGCCGGATAAGTATACCGGTGATTCTGGCAGGATTAGTGAAGTTAACTGGAGAATACGTTTTGAGAATGCCAAGAATAGTTACAGAATTAGTGATGACAAGATTGTTAGAACAAGGAAGGAGAAGAAATGCGGACATCATACGAATTATATGGAAGAGTATGACGATTCCAAATTTATATAAAAACTTCGTACTGCTACTTTTCGATCTCATTCTTGAGAAACAGGAGCGTGTGAATGAAATATGAAACTATTTTCTAACATAAAACTTTTTGCTTATAGAGGCCTAATGGGCATTTGATATCGGTACGTCGTGAATTATATTCTGTCGTGTTATTTACGTAAATGTGCCAAAACCGTCTCGCTTATTTGGCGTGTTTTACAACTGTTGCAATATTACATAGACCTATTTCGCTTCATCTAGCAGACAGTCACAAAATAGAGGTAATCAAGTCGAGAAACCACGTCAGCCTTGGGTACTATTCGTATTAACAGCTTTTTCAGTATTAGACAACGGCATTTCGATTTTTCATGTAACAAAATGTTTGACGAACTTTGATGAGGTAATAGATTCTTTTACAGAAAGGAAAGTAACTCAGTGTAAAGCTGTCGCAAGATTAGAGACAAAAAATGCTGGGATATAAAGATTGAAGAAATGTGTACGGTCTTGCTTGTCTCTTGTCTTTACTGGTTTTATGTTTTCTATATTTAATTTTATGTCACACAAAAGAGAAAGTTATTAGCTACTAGGCAATAAAGAGTGCAAATTTTCTGAAGAGTTCTTATTCTCCCGGCCACAAATAATCGCACCCATTATTAATTGTGAGTTTTCTTTAAAGAGGGGTGGGATGTCATACCAGCCGACTGGAAACAGGAAAGGCACCACAGGACATTTTAATTTCCACTGTCCTGAAGATAGGTTTGATAGCTTCTGTTACAAAATACACAAAGTTTGAATTTCACAGAGCGAAACACAGTGACGTACGATAGAAAAATGCTATGTGAAGAGGGGTGGCACTGCACTTTGGTACACTTAAGACCGAATAACATGTCTTACATGTTATTCGCACGAGGGGGAGGGCGCCACTATCAAATTTACCCCGGTTCGGAAATATCGTAGATCCGGGATTACTAAGAACATGCTGATTTAGGTGGACCTAACGTTGACTGTGAAGAAAAGAAATATGGCAGATTTACATTAGTCCGGAAAGTTATAAGACAACAGCGAATTAGCTCACTTTTACAGGCAGGCTACGTAACTAGAGCACGACAACAGTTGCAAGCATACCAAACCGTAACGGACATTGTTTTGGTAAACACTTGTGTGTCTGAGAGCACTCTAGCGCCTGTAGACAAAATTAGACCACTGAGACCGTTCTGCCGCAGTATTCCACTCCACCGCGGTCTTCCATGTATACACTCATGCTCATAAATGAAGGATAATTGCAGAATGTGGTGCCACACAACGTGGCACTACACAAAACTGGCGCTATAGTATAGCCACATAGGGAACATACACGACACAGATCTGTAAGTCCACGGTATTGGTGATAAGATGAAAAAACCGCTCCGAAACACATGTGCTACAAAACGCCACTGTTTCCTGCGCATGTAACCCGACATCAATATGGGATATGGTCGCCATACACACGTACACAGGCCGCACAACGGGTTGGCATACGTTGGATCAGGTGGTCGAGCAGCTGCTAGGGTATAGCCTCCCATTCTTTCACCACTGCCTGTCGGAGCTCCTGAAGTGTCCTAGGGGTTTGAAGAAGTGCAGCGATACGTCGAGCGAGAGCATCCCAGACGTGCTCGATAGGGTTTAGGTCTGGAGAACAGGCAGGCCACTCTATTCACCTAATATCTTCTGTTTCAAGGTACTCCTCCGCGATGGGAGCTCGGTGAGGCCGTGCGTTATCAACCATCAGGAGGAAGGTGGGACCCACTGCACTCCTGAAAAAGCGGACATACTGGTGCAAAATGACGTCCCGATACACCTGACCTGCTACAGTTCCTCTGTCAAAGACATACAGGGGTGTACTTGTACCAATCATGATCCCATCCCACACCATCAAACCACGACCTTCATACAGGTCCCTTTCAAGGACATTAAGGGGTTGGTATCTGGTTCCTGGTCCACGCCAGATGAAAACTCAGCGAGAATCACTGTTCAGACTATACCTGGACTCGTCCGTGAACATAACCTGGGACCACTGCTCCAATGACCATGTACTGTGTTCTTGACGCCAAACTTTACGGGCTCTCCTGTGACCAGGGCTCAGTGGAATGCACCTTGCAGGTCTCCAGGCGAATAAACTGTGTCTGTTCAGTCGTCTGTAGACTGTGTATCTGGAGACAACTGTTCCAGTGGCTGCGGTAAGGTCCCGAGCAAGGCTACCTGCAGTACTCCGTGGCCGTCTGCGAGCGCTAATGGTGAGATATCAGTCTTCTTGTAGTGTTGTACACTGTGGACGTCCCGTACTGTAGCCCCTGGACACGTTTCCCGTCTGCTGGAATCGTTGCCATATTCTTGAGATCACACTTTGTGGCACACGGAGAGCCTATGGTACTACCTGCTATGTTTGACCAGCCTCCAGTCGCCCTATTATTCTACCCCTCATAACGTCATCAATATGTGTTCTTTGAGCCATTTTCAAGACACAGCCCCCATTAGTACGTCTGAAAATGTCTGAACATTTACTCGCTGCTCCGTACTCTGACATGCACCAACACGCCTCTGCGTATGTGGACTGCTGCCAGCACCACCGTGCGACGACCGCTGGTCAAATGCACCGCATGGTCATACCCCGAGGTGATTTAAACGCGCAAATCGCCCACCAGAGCATAAATAAATAATTCGAATAGTTAAAAGAACAAATACGCAATGGCATTATTGATGCTATGGAGAGCAGATGTTAAGGTTTAAAGTAACTTACGCATGACGTGACATTTCGAAATAACATAAACCAAACATACACCGTCCTAACAGACTATGAAGGCCCAGTGGTACCAACCGGCCGCCGCGTCATCCTCTGCCCTTAGACGTCACCGGATGCCGATTGGAGAGCCAAGTTGTCAGCACACCGCTCTTCCGGCCGTTGTCAGATTCCGTGACCGTTGTCGCTACTTCTCAGTCAAGTAGCTTCTCAATTGGCACCACGAGACTGAGAGCACCCCGCTTGCCAACAGCACTGGATAGGCCCGGGTACTAGCCAAGTACTACCCAAGACCGACAGCGCTTAACTTCGGTTATCTGACGGGAATCGGTGTTACCTATGCGGCAAGGCCACTGGTATTGCCCAAGTAATATAGCGGGATGAAACTTGGGCCATACATTGAAAGAACTGCTACAGTAAAGTACAGGTCAGAAGACAACTGAAAGAAATACGAACAGAAATGATACTTTTATTCAATGACAATAATTAAACTCAAGTCACCGCGATTCATGATGGTCCCCCTGAATGTTACAAATGCGGGACATGGTTCTTAACAAGGCATGTAATCACCACGGACACAGTGCATGATTGAAATGTGCTCGCTTGCTGGCCACAAAGTTGGTAAGTCTTTCTTGTATTGGGGATTTATGTTCCCCCACCACCGTGGTTCACAACTGCTGTATGGTCGTTGGTGCATATGAATGTGCCGCAATATATCTCACCAACGCTTCCCACACTTGCTCGACGGGATTTAAATCGGGGGATCAGGCAGGACAGTCCATTCGCAGAAATCCCTCCGTTCCAAAAGCTCCTCCACACGCGCTGTTCGATGCGGTCGCTCATTTTGATCCATAAAAACGAAGTCAGGGCCGAATGCGACCTTGAAAAGACGGACTAGAGTGTCACAGTAACCCATGACCAGTGAGAAAACGGAATAGTCCCCTTGTCAGCTTAAAGTATCTCAAACCTAATCGTTCTTTGACATCTGCTAGGAATTGGAAAGTTCTACGGCCTGTGTCATCGGCTTCCCATGCTTCCTGAAACAGCTCCTCGCCCCTTCCCTTGATTACACCCTTACCCTCAGCCTGAATATCCAGAATATCCCCTGTCTTCCCGATCTCTCCCTTCTTCGCCCAGAACCAGGCTGCCTCTCCCTAGTTTTGATATCAAGGGGGAAAGCCCCATTATTACCAACAAGACCCCGCCCAGATATGTCCTGCAGGCCCCACTTGATCTTAATAACATATTTCTCTGTACCCTTCTCACCGTCATAGCAGGCACCACCCTCGTGAGCCTGCTTACCCGACTCCCGAGCTGTAACCCACTATTGATGTTAGTATACTGTTGTGATGTGACTTTATTAATTCGGGGATGAGATGGAATCTCTTGTGTCTAATGTATATGAGGTTTTTAAGCACTTATAGGGCCCTTCGGGTTACGGTTTTGATGTGCCTTGCGAAGTTCCACCTTTCATCGATGATAACTGCCAGGCATCGCGCCTCTCATTGCCGGAGAACTGGTGAACCCTCGATTCTAGCTGTTGGGTTCCTAATTAGTTGTCCTTTCAACAGGAGATAGGTTGACTTATTTGTTGATATTTTAGTATTTTGGCACCATTGTTGTGATATATCCATAGCCATCTCAATCTCTGGCTCAATGTCTTCGCGACTACCGCCGCCCACGAACAGGAGGAGGTCATCTGCATGTGCTATCACCTCTAGTACATCTTCACTCTGCTGCATGCTGTCTAGTAAAGGTTCCATGTCGATGTCCCAAAACAAGGGGCCGAACACAGAACCCTGGGGGCATCTCTTTGTTGTTGTTTTTCTAGCTCTCCGGCTAGGGGATGATAGCCACACCTGCCGATCCTCACAATAACTCCTCAGACAACTGTATAGCGGCCCTGGACACTCCTTTTCCCGTAAACAGGAGAAGAGCGAAGGCCGCCACAGGTGGTCAAAGGCGCCATTGATGTCCACCATGATTCCAACTATGTACTTGTACGGAGCCGAGTCACAGACCTCGTCCGCCAGGGCGACTTCGTCAGTCGCCAACCACCCAGGCCTGAAGCCGAACTGCCTGTCACTCATCCCCCACAGCACTCGATGTGCAGCCAGTCTATCAGCCAGCAATTTCTCGAATAGATTTTCAAAGAGGTCTAACAAACATATTAGTCTGTATGACTTGATCTCAGTTGGGTCTTTTTCAGGTCCTTTCTTTATTATGGGGCAACGGCCTTGCTGCAGTGTATACACCGGTTCCCGTGAGATCACCGAAGTTAAGCGCTGTTGGGCGTGGCCGGCACTTGGATGGGTGACCATCCAGCCGTCATGCGCTGTTGCCATTTTTCTGGGTGCACTCAGTCTCATGATGCCAATTGAGGGGCTACTCGACCGAATAGTAGCGGCTTCGGTCAAGAATACCATCATCAGCGGTGTGCTGACCCCACGCCTCTCCTATCCGCATCTCCTCTGAGGATGACACGGCGTTCGGATGGTCCCGGGAGGCCACTCGTGGCCTTACGACGGAGTGCTTTTCTTTATTATGACCACGTTTGCTGTTTTACAGATATTGGGAAATTTTTGTAGTCTGAGGCACTCGTTATACAATTATGTAAGTGGTGCTACGAACTGAGGGGCGAGAAACTGCACTACTTCCGGAACAATGCCGTCTGGCCCAGAAGCTTTTCCTCCCTTTTGTTTGGGCAGCCATCTCCTCTTCAGAGAAGGGGTATACTGCCCTGTCATTTCTATATCTTACAAGATCAGCTGTTCTCATTTGGCGCTGGCGCTCCGTTTCCCCTTCCTCACTGTTGTCGGGAAACAGGGACTGGAGGAGGACCTCAGCAGTTTCCTGCCCGGATTCCGCCATCCTGTCCCCATGCCTGACTTTGGATAACACCACTGGAGAGCGAATCTTCTCTCTCATCGGCTCTCCCCATGGGTCAGTAATTAGCTGATGTATAACATATCTCTCCCAACGTCGAATCAAACCGCTTGCAGCTCCTTCTGGAATGTTTCCTTTAGTTCCCTATATCGTTACAATCATCGTTGTCTTTCGCACCAGACGACAGTGAGCTGATAGTGCCTCCTAACTCTTATAATAGACTGGTGCATATGCTCCAGTTCGCCAGAGCATGGTGGCGGAGAGGCCGCTATGGCCCTCCTTCTGGTTGGTACGGCTGCTTTCACTGCTCTGGTAATCGCCCCCACCAGCTCTTCGGCATACCTATCCACATTCATATTTTGGTATTGGTCATCTTCTGGTAATGCAAGAATGACGCACTCTCTTGCTAGGCGCTCCCAGTCTGTTCTGTTGCAATTCAATTGCACCTCCCAACACATGTCCCAGTGGCACTCTCTGTCGCCTATCGTAAATGTGATCGGATTGTGGTCACCTGTGGTGGCATTAACTTCCACTTCCCAATTTCTAACGATGCTTACGGCATTAGGTGTGGTGAGTGCTCGTACATCGATGTTTGTGCCTTGCCCACCTACCGCTGTATGGGTGGGAGGGTTACCAGGCTTGTTGGCCACCACAAGTTGCAAAGCCATAATTGTTTCTTCCGCCTTACCTCCGTTTGTGTCTCTTGTGCCACTGAACCATAGGGGGGATTTTGCGTTTATGTCAGCAGTCACAATCACTTTTCGGCTCCTCAACGCTGCGATTACCCGAGTGAGATGGTTCAGATGCTGCTAAATGTCGTCTCCATACTGAAAGTACATATTGACGAGAGACGGTACTCCCGCGGGAGATTTGTGAGTACCACCTAGTTTATCCACAGAATGGCAGGCGGAAATACACTAAGTCGTTCTGGGTCGAGGCCGACGACAAAAACAGGTCGCGGCGCGTTTCTGAACCTGTTCACCTGTAACTGGGTATTTACACACAAATTAGAATTCCATCTTGCAGGGAAATCCAGTATTACGGAGTCTTACTGATTATTGGTACTATAACAAAATACACAACTTTTTAGTATGGCCTAAATTAAGACCTATGCTCGACACAAATTGTGTAATGGCATGCTTATAGTGTTTAGTCTCTTTATGGACTAAATTAAGACCTATGCTCGACACAAATTGTGTAATGGCTTACTTATAGTATTCAGTCTCTTTATGGCCTAAATTAAGACCTATGCTCGACACAAATTGTGTAATGGCTTACTTATAGTATTCAGTCTCTTTATGGCCTAAATTAAGACCTATGCTCGACACAAATTGTGTAATGGCATGCTTATAGTGTTTAGTCTCTTTATGGACTAAATTGAGACCTATGCTCGACACAAATTGTGTAATGGCTTACTTATAGTATTCAGTCTCTTTATGGCCTAAACTAAGACCTATGCTCGACACAAATTGTGTAATGGCTTGCTTATAGTATTCAGTCTCTTTATGGCCTAAATTAAGACCTATGCTCGACACAAATTGTGTAATGGCTTGCTTATAGTATTCAGTCTCTTCTGCTTAACAGTCCTCATGTCATAAAAGATATAGTACCTCATGTGAACGATAACACAGGACGACGGTTCAATCCCGCGTCCGCCCGTCCTGATTTAGGTTTTCCGTGATTTCCCTAAATTGCTACAGGCAAATGCCGCGATGGTTCCTCTGAAAGGGCACGGCCGACTTCCTTCCCCGTCCTTCCCTGATCCGATGACCTCGCAGTTTGGTCTCTTACCACAAACAACACAACCCAGATAACACAGGGGAACAAAAGAAGTTTTTTCTGCCGCATAAGTTTACGGAATCTATTTAGAAACATATGATGATAAAGTACTTAATCTATAAATTATTTTGTGAATAGACTCTGATTCTCACGATAAACCATTCTGAAAAACACACTACGCTGCAAGACGTTTCTCAGAGCGGGCTAGACGACTTGATTCGAGATATAAACTTATTTAAGAAATAAGCTGAGCCTCTTGCGTCAAGACTAAAACTAAAACATAGCCTTAAGCCTGATGTATCAGTAAGATCCTGTCCAATAGAGAGCGCGACATTCTTCCGTAATTTAACGAGACAAATAAGATCGTATATTGTAGTGATATTTCTGCATGTTTAAATTTAAAGGGTCTTCCAGTATGTCAACCAAAAGACTGACGACCTCTCCTAATAGGTCAAAAGAAGTTTTAAGTGTGCATTACTGCTTAACGGAAATAAATCAACTTCGATCCCGACAGCTCATTCAACTGTTCTTAAGGAAGACTATCAAAATGTTAAACTTGTTTTAGAGAGAATTTCATTTTTTCAATATCAGTGGTCAGTGTATGTAGATTTAAAAATGGTGAATTTTTTATTGGGTCTGCAAAGTGGATACTCTAAATATCCCTGTTTTCTCTGTCTGTGGAACAGTCGTGCGAAAAATGATCGAAGGAGCAGGGAAGACTGGCCGCCAAGAATGAACCTGACTATAGGGAAAGATAACATCATTCATTAATCGTTGGTCAGTCGGGAAAAAATCATTCTTCTGCCACTACGTGTTAAACTTGGGTTTATAAAACAGTTTGTTAAAGCGTTAGATGGGAATGGTGATTGTGCTTCAAATACAGGGTGATTCAAAAAGAATACCACAACTTTAAAAATGTGTATTTAATGAAAGAAACATAATATAACCTTCTGTTATACATCATTACAAAGAGTATTTAAAAAGTTTTTTTTTCACTCAAAAACAAGTTCAGAGATGTTCAATATGGCCCCCTCCAGACACACGAGCAATATCAACCCGATACTCCAACTCGTTCCACACTCTCTGTAGCATATCAGGCGTAACAGTTTGGATAGCTGCTGTTATTTCTCGTTTCAAATCATCAATGGTGGCTGGGAGAGGTGGCCAAAACACCATATCCTTAACATACCCCCATAAGAAAAAATCGCAGGGGGTAAGATCAGGGCTTCTTGGACGCCAGTGATGAAGTGCTCTGTCACGGGCTGCCTGGCGGCCGATCCATCGCCTCGGGTAGTTGACGTTCAGGTTTCATAACTAACCTTTTTCGTAGGACTCTCCATACAGTTGATTGTGGAATTTGCAGCTCTCTGCTAGCTCTGCGAGTCGATTTTCCTGGGCTGCGAACAAATGCTTGCTGGATGCGTGCTACATTTTCATCACTCGTTCTCGGCCGTCCAGAACTTTTCCCTTTGCACAAACACCCATTCTCTGTAAACTGTTTATACCAACGTTTAATACACCACCTATCAAGAGGTTTAACACCATACTTCGTTCGAAATGCACGCTGAACAACTGTCGTCGATTCACTTCTGCCGTACTCAATAACACAAAAAGCTTTCTGTTGAGCGGTCGCCATCTTAGCATCAACTGACGCTGACGCCTAGTCAACAGCGCCTCAAATGAACAAATGTACAACTAAATGAAACTTTATAGCTCCCTTAATTCGTCGACAGATAGTGCTTAGCTCTGCCTTTTGTCGTTGCAGAGTTTTAAATTCCTAAAGTTGTGGTATTCTTTTTGAATCACCCTGTATATTTGTCAACCGTTTCCTGGTCGCACTATAGAAAAGTTAAAAGTAGGAATTTTTGACGGTTCAGAATTCCGAAATCTCACAACAAATGATGATTTCAGAAGTCACGTGATTCAAGCTTAATGGGAACCATGGACAAGCTTTGTATCAGTTGTCAGTTTTTTTTTTGGGGGGGGGGGGGGGGGGGGAGGATCACAAAGCAGAAGAATATTCCGAAATAGCAGACAAAATGCTCCAGAATTTGCAAACATTAGAAACTAATATGAATGTTAAACTGCACTTTTTGCACAGTCATTTAGATAAATTTGCTGACAATTTGAGCGATTACAGCGAAGAACAATAGGAACCGTTCCACCAGGACATAAGGATTGTGGAGGAAAGATATCAAGGCCGTTGGGATCGCCACATGATGGCAGATTACTGCTGGAACTTGCAGAGAAACTGTCCGGATGAAAAACACCAAAGAAAATCCGATACAAAATATTTTTCATAGTCCTTATTCATATGTCTTTGTTGTTATGATTAATTTTATCAGACTCTGCATCGCCTATCGCCCTTTGTTTGTCTGAAGTCATCTGATAACTTTAAAATAAACGCTTTAAAAATATTCTCCTCTTTTTTATAATTTAATTTTCAGTATAAGTGGATTGCCTTTATCTCAAAAAGTAGAGTCAATTCAACAAAAATATTATTATTTTCGTATTCAGCAGACCAAAATTACCCGAAATTGATTAATAAACCCCTTGCCGCAGAGCAGTGTTAGCCTGTGTAATCAATTTGGCATGGTTTTACTTTTATTGCACCTAGTACAGGCGCAACAAATTACAAGTAGGTCCTCGGACTTTCAGTAGTTGTAGTGGTAGTAGAAATCAGTAAGACTCCATAATAGCGGATTCCAGTAGAAGATGCAATTCTCGTTTGCCCATAAGTAGGTAGTTACGAGTTAACAGGTTTAGAAACGCAGTTCGTGTACTGAGCTGACCGAGCTGAGCCCTACCCTCTTGACCGCAGCCTTTCTTTGTCGAGGGCCTCGTTCTGGATTCCCTCACATTCATCCAGCGTAGGTATTTTTCTTGTTCACTACACTATTGTCAGTGAAAAATCAGAATATTAGCGGTTCTATTACAGTTCTTGGGTGCACACTCGATTTTCCTTGCGTTTCTGTTGAACATTCGTCGTTCGGTAAAGCACACTGAATTCTATCAGTAAAACATTATGCCGCTCATTTGTATTGCTCTCGCGTATCCGGCCGGGTGCAGTCGTTGACGAAACACGATATTTCGACAGAGTACGTTCCCATCCAGTTAACTCCTGCGCCATAAGCGTATTTCTTTTCTTATTTATTTATTCTTTTTACATTTTCATTGTCTGTCATGAGAAGACTGAGCAGACCTCTGAGAGATCTTTTACTGTGTTGGGGCTCTGCATTATCATTTTATTTCCTTTATCATGGCAATATTTCTTATTCTAACTTACATTTGAATTACTTCTGGATACTACTAATTACAGTTTTGCTTGTTTTTACTGTATTGGTGTACAAAGGTCACTTTTGGCTAATATTTCTTGTACTACGCAGAAAGAAAGTAGTTGTAAGTAGAGCTTGCAAACCGTTGGTAGTGGATGATTGTCTCCATAGGTGAATAGTTAGCGTTATTTTGTATGTTATAATTGATAAGTACTAGTTCTGAATGTACAGTTAAAATTATTTTTTTAAGAAACATTTGAATTTAAAAGTTATTTGGCACACTTAAAATTTATATTATTAATTACGCAGTCTAGTACTGATTACTAAGTTTATTTCCGGATTCATTTATGAAATAATAATCGAAACTAATAGAAATTCATTTTTCAAGAAAAATTGTAATCCCTTTTGGAATATTGTTATTTCCGCTGACTGAGAGAGAAGTGAACATGTCTCTGATGTGATCGGACGTATCTTCATATTTTCTGCGAAGAATGTAATTTCGGCTTTTTTAATGCGAGAAATTAAAAGACTGTATAATAAACTAAAATGTGACAAAATATGTTAATGTAACAACAAAAATTCAGCAACAATAATCTTCAAATTTATTTAGATAAATTCAACCATGAGGACTTAAAATGTGAGAATTTCACCTTCAAGAATCAGAACCCTAGACAAAAAGAACTAGAGCCAACTCTATGTGGAAAGATAAGTAAACTGGAGAGTTTACTGTAATCTTCGCTCCTCTCAAATCTTCATAAAAGACTAATGTGGACAAGAACTGCAAGTACATCTACATCTACATAGATACTCTGCAAATCACATTTAAGTGCCTGGCAGAGGGTTCATTGAACCACCTTCACAATTCTCTGTTATTCCAATCTCGTATAGCGCGCGGAAAGAATGAACACCATATCTTTCCGTACGAGCTCTGATTTCCTTTATTTTATCTTGGTGATCGTTCCTCCCTATGTAGGTCGGTGTCAACAAAATATTTTCGGATTCGGAGGAGAAAGTTGGTGATTGGAATTTCGTGAGAAGATTCCGTCGCAACGAAAAACACCTTTCTTTTACTGATGTCCAGCCCAAATCCTGTATCATTTCTGTGACACTCTCTCCCAAATTTGGCGATAATATAAAACGTGCCGCCTTTCTTTGAACTTTTTCGATGTACTCCGTCAGTCGTATCTGGTAAGGATCCCACACCGCGCAGCAGTATTCTAAAAGAGGACGGACAAGCGTAGTCTTCTTAGTAGATCTGTTACATTTTCTAAGTGTCCTGCCAATAAAACGCAGTCCTTGGTTAGCCTTCCCCACAACATTATCTATGTGTTCCTTCCAATTTAAATTGTGGGTAATTGTAATACCTAGGTATTTAGTCGAATTTACGGCTTTTAGATCAGACTGATTTACCGTGTAACCGAAGTTTAACGAGTTCCTTTTAGCACTCATGTGAATGACCTCACACTTTTCGTTATTTAGGGTCAACTGCCAATTTTAGCACCATTCAGATATCTTTTCTAAATCGTTTTGCAATTTGTTTTGATCCTCTGATGACTTTATTAGTCGATATACGATAGCATCATCTGCAAACAACCGAAGATTGTCTCCAAAATCGTTAATATAGATAAGGAACAGCAAAGGGCCTATAACACTACCTTGGGGAACGCCAGAAATCACTTCTGTTTTACTCGATGACTTTCCGTCAATTACTACGAACTGTAACCTCTCTGACAGGAAATCACAAATCCAGTCACATAACTGAGACGATATTCCATAAGCACGCAATTTCACTACGAGCCGCTTGTGTGGTACAGTGTCAAAAGCCTTCCGGAAATCCATAAATACGGAATCGATCTGAAATTCTTTGTCAATAGCACTTCATGTGAATAAAGAGCTAGTTGTGTTTCACAGGAACGATGCTTTCTAAACCCATGTTGGCTGTGTGTCAATAGACCGTTTTCTTCGAGGTAATTCATAATGTTCGAACACAACGTGTGTTCTAAAATCCTGCTGCATATGGACGTTAACGATATGAGCCTATAATTTAGTGGATTACTCCTACTAACTTTCTTGAATATTGGTGTGACCTGTGCAACTTTCCAGTCTTTGGGTACGGATCTTTCGTGGAGCGAACGGTCGTATATGATTGTTACTTATAGAGCTAATGCATCAGCATACTCCGAAAGGAACCTAGCTGGTATACAGTCTGGACCAGAAGACTTGCTTTTATTGAGTGATTTAAGGTATTTCACTACTCCGAGGATATTTACTTCTACGTTACTCATGTTGGCAGCTGTTCTCGATTCGAATTCTGGAATATTTCCTTCTTAGGAAGGAGGGGGTAGCTTGCAGTAGGGAAGTCTGGAATGAGGTCCGTGCAGCCTCGTGAGGCCAAATGCCTAACATGGACAAGTTTAGATATTTGTCGAGGTACACTCTGAGGTATTTTATTTTGTATGCTAAGGTTAGCTACGTTGTGGCCGATGTACAGGGTGAATCACCTAAAATTTGGACCGTAAATATTGCGGAAATGGAAAGTGCTATTGACATGCAGTTTTAACGGAATAGATTGATGTCGTATTTTTAGCTCATAAACAGACTGTAATTATACTAAAAAAGTTTATTTTTTGTGCAGACATATACTTTTTAAATGGAACAATGCCTATTGACATTAGCAAACTAAAAGTAGGGTTAATTAGTATGGCAATGATTTCGCTGCAGGATTCTAGTGTGTGTTGTATTTTGACAAGTTCCATACTGACACTTTTTTTAGCCATTCAGCCTGCGTTTTTACTAGGTATGACGTTGTCATGTTTGTTTATAGTGTGCTTGTGTGTACCTCGAGTGCACTGCGACTTGCTAGCCAGTTAGTGTGTGACAGTGCAAAGCAGTAGGTCGTGAGTGGACGATGGGATTTACCAATGCAGAATTAGCCAATATGCTGGTGTAAGAAGAGTGTAGGAATAATGCAGTTCGTTCTTGTATGGTGCATGTGGCAAGATATCCCAATAGACGTGAACCACCTCGGAAATTATTTATCAACCTCTTCAACCAGTTACGTGAAAATAGTAATGTAACATATAGGCAACGTAACACCAGGAAGCAGGAGACGACAGAAGAGGAAACCATTAATGTTGTTGCTGCTGTTGCAGTTAATCCACACGTTAGCTCCCCCGCAATCGCACTAGGAAGTGGCATGAGTCAGACAAGTATCCTGTACATTCTCCACCAATACGGATTCCACACATATCACATCTCTCACCATCAAAAGCTGCATGCAAACAATCATGAGAATGGTGTTAACTTATCTAATGGGTATTAAGGCAGGGTACTCCAGGTGTATCATGTGAAGTGGTGAAGCTACATTTACCAATCATGGCCAGGTAAACCGCTCGAACATGCACTATTGGTTTGTTGACAATACCCAGTGGTCAAGTGGAACGTCAGCGTCCATGGAGTGTAAATGTATGCTATGGGATAGTGAACGATCAGCTCATAGGCCCATTTTTAATATAGTGAACACCGAATGCGCTCAAGTATCGTAGCCTCCTAACAGACCATCTTCCACGGATGCTAGAAGACGTTCCTGTGTTGACTAGGAGGAACCTGTAGTGCCAACATGATGGCTGTCCAGCGCATAGTGCTCGAAGTACACGAAATCGGTGGATTGGACACAGAGGAGCTGTACCTTGGCCAGGCCATTCCCCGGATTTGACGCCTGTAGACTTTTTTCTGTATGAAAAGCTTATACAGGGTGTTACAAAAAGGTACGCCAAAACTTTCGGGAAACATTCCTCACACACAAATAAAGAAAAGATGTTATGTGGACATGTGTCCGGAAACGCTTAATTTCCATGTTAGAGCTCATTTTAGTTTCGTCAGTATGTTCTTCCGCCTACGCTCAATGGAGCACGTTATCATGATTTCATACGGGATAGTCTACCTGTGCTGCTAGAACATGTGCCTTTACAAGTACGACACAACATGTGGTTCATGCACGATGGAGCTCCTGCACATTTCAGTCGAAGTGTTCGTACGCTTCTCAACAACAGATTCGGTGACCGATGGATTGGTAGAGGCGGACCAATTCCATGGCCTCCACGCTCTCCTGACCTCAACCCTCTTGAGTTTCATTTATGGGGGCATTGGAAAGCTCTTGTCTAAGCTAGCCCGGTACCAAATGTAGAGACTCTTCGTGCTCGTATTGTGGACGGCTGTGATACAATATGCCATTCTCCAGGGCTGCATCAGCGCATGAGGGATTCCATGCGACGGAGAGTGGATGCATGTATCCTCGCTAACGGAGGACATTTTGAACATTTCCTGTAACAAAGTGTTTGAAGTCACGCTGGTACGTTCTGTTGCTGTGTGTTTCCATTCCATGATTAATGTGATTTGAAGAGAAGTAATAAAATGAGCTCTAACATGGAAAGTAAGCGTTTCTGGACACATGTCCACATAACATATTTTCTTTATTTGTGTGTGAGGAATGTTTCCTGATAGTTTGGCCGTACCTTTTTGTAACACCCTGTAGATGCTGTCTACGAAGACATACCAACGACACCCGAAGATAAGCAAAGTTGTATTACTGCAGCATTCTCGGTCATCTCGGCTGAAATGCTAGCACGTATGAAGCAGTTGGTCCATACTAGTCTGGAAGCATGTATTGCTGCAACCTGTGTCTTTTTGAGCACGATCTATGTGATCAGTTGTCTCGTTAGTGGGCAGAATCCACGTAACTAGTGGATGCCCTTTCGGTATTCTTTAGTGTGTGCTACCTCCGGTAGCACTTGTGTCAGCGGGGAAACTTTTCAAAATACAATATCTCGTAAACGGATCTCACTAGACTCCTGCAACAAATAACACTCACATTCTAATGTGCCATTTAAAAAAAAAGCGTATGTTTGCACAAAAAATACACTTTCTAAACTTCTACTTGACCCCATGCAATGGTGGATGTACTATTGTGGCCGGGGAGAGGAGAGGGTGGGGGGAGAGGAGGAAGAGTAGTCACCGGAAGTTGGGCACGAAGACCGATTCGGCAGCTTCTGCGGCACCCGTCCGGCCCAGAAGTCGCCCTCGTTCGGCATGACTTCTGTTGGCTTAGCGCTGCGTCCCACGCTTTGCTGAGAGTGAAAACAAGGTAGATTATTCGTCCCTCAACAGCCTCACAATCCCAAAATGACGAGATTTGTCTTGGCATTTCGGTTTACTTGTAATTAACAGAGTCCCATGTGGGTATAAAGCGTTCCGCAACTGCAGTTTTTGGGTTGGGTGAGTTCAGTGCGTCTCCTGTGCTCCTGGCACCTTTCTTCGACTGCACGCAAAGTCTGTCCGTTGCAAGCATTTGGCTGATTTGCATGGAATAGACTAGGCACCCGGTGTATGGATCCCCAAGTCATCTTTCACCGTACCTATACTCACGTTTAATGTTATGCTGTGCCACGATTCTATCGATTTTCTACGCGAATATCCACATACGTACTCTGCAAACCGCTGTGTAGTGCATGGCAGAAGGTTGTTGGCGAGTTACCACATGTTAGGGAGCGCGCGAAGTATGACTACTTAACAAACTGCCTATTGGCTTCTGTCTCGGGTTCTTCTACCGACGTTCATCTAATGATTTTACTGACGTTTTGCCAGCACGAATGGCTGGCATTGTCAAAGCTTCACCCTCCATTGCCGGTGGTGAACTGAAGCCGAGCTTTTTTTTTTTTTTTAGGTGTGAGCCCCTCCACGGTCGCATAAGCATGGTGACCAACTCAAAAGGTCTACTGTCACCTCTGCATTGTTAGTATTTAGAATCGAGGAGATCGCAGGAGCGAGGAACTGCGGCGTTATCCGTACGTCAGGGTAAGATTACCCATTAATACGGGCGCATCTGGGTGATAGAAGTGGTCGAAGAAGCTTGACAGAATCAAGCTTGAAAGAAGAGAGGTTTAAAGTGCAGAGGGGAAAAAACTGCCAAGACAAGTGGCAAGGGAAAAAAACCTCTGCGACAGTGTCAGGTTGGATAGTAAGGGCAGTAGCGGTTTCTTGCTATCTGCGACAGATCGTGCAAGGTAAGGTTATGTTAGTGGTTGGGTATCATGCATCAGTACCATAGAAGCAATGCCAGATTGTCGTAGAATGATCAGTCGTGTCGAGGAGGTGAGCGCTGCTGCTGCTGCTCCTGTAACATACCCATCTCGTTTTAGGTTCGTCATTTCGATGGTCCTCTAAGGAACTGGCAGTGTGATATGTGTTGGGGGTTTGTTTGTGTGTCGTGTGCGGCTTCCCTGCGATTGCCAGTTATGGCAGAGGTTCAAAATGATTCAAACGGCTCTGAGCACTATGCGACTTAACTTCTGAGGTCATCAGTCGCCTAGAACTTAGAACTAATTAAACCTAACTAACCTAAGGACATCACACACATCCATGCCCGAGGCAGGATTCGAACCTGCGACCGTAGCGGTCGCTCGGTTCCAGACTGAAGCGCCTAGAACCGCACGGCCACTCCGGCCGGCTTATGGCAGAGGCTCAGCTAGAAAGCTAGTCAGTGGCTAATGTGCAGGGGCTCGCCTCATTTAGACGTTTGCGTAGTTACGAAGTTACCATAGATGGTTAGTCCCTAAGGAGTGTCTTTGGGCGCTTGTGTTTCCATCTACGGTTGTGGTCGTAGTTGCCCAGGTGTAGGATGTGAGGATTGTTCGAGTGACTGGATTTCTTGTACAGTCGTGTGGAGAGTTTTTTGAATACCTCCTGGAGAGTCTCCAGTCGGTATTCTCGGTGAAGGTCCGCTGTCCACGTGTAACGGGGAGCATTGCTTATGATGCGTAATACCTTGTTCTGTATTTTCTGGAGGCGGTCCAGATGTGTGGACGCTGCGTATCCCCATACAGGAGCTGCGTATGTCATCAGCGGTCTAATCAGTGTCATGTATAATGTCCTAGAGACCCTCCTATTCAGTGTACTATTCCTGTTGAGCATTGGATAGAGCTGTTTGAGCCTCGTGTTTGCCCTCTTGGTCATGTGTTGTATGTGGTCCCCCCACGTAAGCTTCCGGTCTAGCCAAACACCGAGGTATCTGACTTTCGCGGTGAAGCGTATTGGGCTTGCATGTAGTGTTATTGGTCTGCAATTTTGGTGTTTTCGCAGTAATTTCGGCCTGCGAGTGAACAGAACTGCCTCGCACTTGTCAACGTTTACTTTAATACGCCACTTCTCCAACCAAGGCTCGACAGTTCTGAGAGCTGTCTGTAGTCTGTTATTAATGTCTCACGGTTATCAATCTTGCGCAAGGACGGCTGTGTCATCCGCGTAGATGGCAAGAGTCGTGTTTTGTGTCGTTGGAATATCATTAACGTAGAGATTAAACAGGAGGGGCCCTAGGATGCTACCTTGGGGTACCCCTGCTTGGATAATATGTCGTGTCGATTGCTTACCCTGAATGTCAGTGTTGAAACTTCTGTTGGTGAGGTATGAGTGTGCGAGACATACGAGTCCGTCGGGGAACCCAGCGTCCGTGAGTTTGCGGATGAGGCCATTGTGCCAGAGACGATCGAAAGCTTTCTCGATGTTAAGGAACACTGACCCAGTTGCTTTGTTCGTGTTGTAGCCGTGTGTTATGTACTTTACGACTCTCAGTAGTAGTTGTGTTGTCGAGTGGTGGTTCCTGAATCCCAATTGCTCGGGGCGCAGGGTGTCATTGTTAATGCAAAGCAGAGTGAATCGTTTTAGAATCACCTTCTCAACAACCTTACTGAGCGCGCTCAGCAGGCTGATGGGTCGGTAATTTTGTGAGAGGGAGTGGTCGTTCCCTGTCTTCCTGAACATCAGGACTTTTGCCACCTTCCAACAGGCAGGGAAATGTTGGTGTTTGAGGATGGCATTCGTAATGTAGGTGAGATATTCTATGGCTTCGACCGTGAGCTCCTGGAGAACGCGGTTCTGAATGCCATCGTGACCAGGGGCTTTCCTAGGGGTGGAGTGCATAATAGCCCATGTGATTTCATTTGTTGTTGTGCGTCTGATTTCGGTGCGCGCTGGCTGGGCTACAAGCTGTGTAGCCACCTGGTCAGTTTCAAGTGTGAACGTTGGGTCGGAAGGAGCCAGGTTCGGCGTGAAAGATGCTGCTAGTGTGGTGGCCATGAGCTCCGCCTTCTCCTCCGCGGAGTAGGCGCGGCCGTCCGGACCCTGTAGCGTTGGGATGTAGTGTTTTTCCCTGGTGAAGTGTCGGGCTTGCTGCCACACTCCAGGACGTGTGGTATCCATCCCAGCGAGTTTTTGATCCCACTGAGTGTTCTTAAATGTACGTATTTTTTCCCGTATGATTCCCGGCAGCCTGGTATCGTGCCGTTTATACAGCGAGTGCCGGGTCCTCTGCCAATATCTCCTGAGACGGTTTTTCAATGAGATAGTTTTCAGTATCTCCTGAGGCAGCGCCGCTGAGTGATGTTGTGGTGGCCGAATTGGTATGGCGCCAGCCATTGCGTCTTGGACAGCAGTGGTGAGAGCTACAACAGCCGCTTCGATATATTCTGCTTGTGTAATCTCGTGAGTTTCAGGAATACGACTATCAAGCGTTTCCTTGAACAAATTCGCGCGCTTGTAGTTCAGTATCCTGCGTGGTTCGTTGTTCTGCAGTGTTTCTTCCGTGTGTAGTATTACAGGCGTGTGGTTTGAGGGCAGATCGTTTACAACCTCAAGGTTGAGAGTTACTGTTATGCCCTTCATTAGGGCCATGTCTAGCACGTCTGCCCTATGATTCATTTGGTAAGGAGTATAAGTCGGTTCAACCGGTGCAAGTGTGATGTAGTTTCTATCTAGTGCATGTTCGTATAGTTTTTTTGCCGTTGGCGTTTCGTGTACGTCAATTCCAGTCTGGGTGTTTGGCGTTTAGATCACCAGCGGCGATTACTCGCGGTGCTATGTTGAGTAGTGAGCTGATATCTCGGGTGCTGATGTTCCTAGGTGTTTTGTAGACCGATATTAGCACCGTGTAAGCTCCGTTGAACTTGACCCTGACGGCCGTAGCCTCTAGTTTTTCAAGTACAGGGAGCTCGATGTTCGTGTGCTCTATGTAGCTGGCGGCCGCAGACTATATGTACCTGGCGCGCCAACGTCCGAGTGCTTCTCCCCGGTCATTTCCGGTGCGGTTCCCTTAGGGAAATGGCAGCAAGAGAGGGGAAGAAAACCAATGTGCACTCCGTGTGCATACCGGGGGGAGTCATTCCAGATGTGGAAATGGTCCTTCCGGATGCCATGAAGGGTACAGGGTGCACCCATCTGCAGGTGGTCGCTCATGTCGGCACCAATGATGTGTGTCGCTATGGATCGGAGGAAATCCTCTCTGGCTTCCGGCGGCTATCTGATTTGGTGAAGACTGCCAGTCTCGCTAGCGGGATGAAAGCAGAACTCACCATCTGCAGCATCGTCGACAGGACTGACTGCGGACCTTTGGTACAGAGCCGAGTGGAGGGTCTGAATCAGAGGCTGAGACGGTTCTGCGACCGTGTGGCCTGCAGATTCCTCGACTTGCGCCGTAGGGTGGTGGGGTTTCGGGTTTCGCTGGATAGGTCAGGAGTCCACTACACGCAACATGCGGCTACACGGGTAGCAGGGGTTGTGTGGCGTGGGCTGGGCGGTTTTTTAGGTTAGATGGCCTTGGGCAAGTACAGAAAGGGCAACAGCCTCAACGGGTGCGGGGCAAAGTCAGGACATGCGGGGACCAAGCAGCAATCGGTATTGTAATTGTCAACTGTCGAAGCTGCGTTGGTAAAGTACCGGAACTTCAAGCGCTGATAGAAAGCACCGAAGCTGAAATCGTTATAGGTACAGAAAGCTGGCTTAAGCCAGAGATAAATTCTGCCGAAATTTTTACAAAGGTACAGACGGTGTTTAGAAAGGATAGATTGCATGCAGCTGGTGGTGGAGTGTTCGTCGCTGTTAGTAGTAGTTTATCCTGTAGTGAAGTAGAAGTGGATAGTTCCTGTGAATTATTATGGGTGGAGGTTACACTAAACAACCGAACTAGGTTAATAATTGGCTCCTTTTACCGACCTCCCGACTCAGCAGCATTAGTGGCAGAACAACTGAGAGAAAATTTGGAATACATTTCACATAAATTTTCTCAGCATGTTATAGTCTTAGGTGGAGATTTCAATTTACCAGATATAGACTGGGACACTCAGATGTTTAGGACGTGTGGTAGGGACAGAGCATCGAGTGACATTATACTGAGTGCACTATCCGAAAATTACCTCGAGCAATTAAACAGAGAACCGACTCGTGGAGATAACATCTTGGACCTACTGATAACAAACAGACCCGAACTTTTCGACTCTGTATGTACAGAACAGGGAATCAGTGATCATAAGGCCGTTGCAGCATCCTTGAATATGGAAGTTAATAGGAATATAAAAAAAGGGAGGAAGGTTTATCTGTTTAGCAAGAGTAATAGAAGGCAGATTTCAGACTACCTAACAGATCAAAACGAAAATTTCTGTTCCGACACTGACAATGTTGAGTGTTTATGGAAAAAGTTCAAGGCAATCGTAAAATGCGTTTTAGACAGGTACGTGCCGAGTAAAACTGTGAGGGACGGGAAAAACCCATCGTGGTACAACAACAAAGTTAGGAAACTACTGCGAAAGCAAAGAGAGCTCCACTCCAAGTTTAAACGCAGCCAAAACCTCTCAGACAAACAGAAGCTAAACGATGTCAAAGTTAGCGTAAGGAGGGCTATGCGTGAAGCGTTCATTGTATTCGAAAGTAAAATTCTATGTACCGACTTGACAGAAAATCCTAGGAAGTTCTGGTCTTACGTTAAATCAGTAAGTGGCTCGAAACAGCATATCCAGACACTACGGGATGATGATGGCATTGAAACAGGGGATGACACGCGTAAAGCTGAAATGCTAAACACCTTTTTCCAAAGCTGTTTCACAGAGGAAGACCGCACTGCAGTTCCTTCTCTAAATCCTCGCACAAACGAAAAAATGGCTGACATCGAAATAAGTGTCCAAGGAATAGAAAAGCAACTGGAATCACTCAATAGAGGAAAGTCCACTGGACCTGACGGGATACCAATTCGATTCTACACAGAGTACGCGAAAGAACTTGCCCCCCTTCTAACAGCCGTGTACCGCAAGTCTCTAGAGGAACGGAGGGTTCCAAATGATTGGAAAAGAGCACAGATAGTCCCAGTCTTCAAGAAGGGTCGTCGAGCAGATGCGCAAAACTATAGACCTATATCTCTTACGTCGATCTCTTGTAGAATTTTAGAACATGTTTTTTGCTCGCGTATCATGTCATTTCTGGAAACCCAGGATCTACTATGTAGGAATCAACATGGATTCCGGAAACAGCGATCGTGTGAGACCCAACTCGCCTTATTTGTTCATGAGACCCAGAAAATATTAGATACAGGCTCCCAGGTAGATGCTATTTTTCTTGACTTCCGGAAGGCGTTCGATACAGTTCCGCACTGTCGCCTGATAAACAAAGTAAGAGCCTACGGAATATCAGACCAGCTGTGTGGCTGGATTGAGGAGTTTTTGGCAAGCAGAACACAGCATGCTGTTATCAATGGAGAGACGTCTACAGACGTTAAAGTAATCTCTGGCGTGCCACAGGGGAGTGTTATGGGACCATTGCTTTTCACAATATCTATAAATGACTTAGTAGATAGTGTCGGAAGTTCCATGCGGCTTTTCGCGGATGATGCTGTAGTATACAGAGAAGTTGCAGCATTAGAAAATTGTAGCGAAATGCAGGAAGATCTGCAGCGGATAGGCACTTGGTGCAGGGAGTGGCAACTGACCCTTAACATAGACAAATGTAATGTATTGCGAATACATAGAAAGAAGGATCCTTTATTGTATGATTATATGATAGCGGAACAAACTCTGGTAGCAGTTACGTCTGTAAAATATCTGGGAGTATGCGTGCGGAACGATTTGAAGTGGAATGATCATATAAAATTAATTATTGGTAAGGCGGGTACCAGGTTGAGATTCATTGGGAGAGTGCTTAGAAAATGTAGTCCGTCAACAAAGGAGGTGGCTTACAAAACACTCGTTCGACCTATACTTGAGTATTGCTCATCAGTGTGGGATCCGTACCAGGTCGGGTTGACGGAGGAGATAGAGAAGATCCAAAGAAGAGCGGCGCGTTTCGTCACCGGGTTATTTGGTAACCGTGATAGCGTTACGGAGATGTTTAATAAACTCAAGTGGCAGACTCTGCAAGAGAGGCGCTCTGCATCGCGGTGTAGCTTGCTCGCCAGGTTTCGAGAGGGTGCGTTTCTGGATGAGGTATCGAATATATTGCTTCCCCCTACTTATACCTCCCGAGGAGATCACGAATGTAAAATTAGAGAGATTAGAGCGCGCACGGAGGCTTTCAGACAGTCGTTCTTCCCGCGAACCATACGCGACTGGAACAGGAAAGGGAGGTAATGACAGTGGCACGTAAAGTGCCCTCCGCCACACACCGTTGGGTGGCTTGCGGAGTATCAATGTAGATGTAGATGTAGATGAACGACCAGCCATTGACCCTAGGCACAAGGAGATTCTAATATGCAGATGACGTAGCCCTTGCTACGCAGAGCTAATGCTTTGAAAGAGTGGAAAGAAACCTGACAACAACACTTAGAACACTGTCAAGCTACTACAATCGGAACCAACTGAGACCAAACCCTACGAAGACACAAGTTTGTTCCTTTGATTTAAGGAACAGGGAAGCTAATCATGAGCTACATTTTGAATGGTCAGGCATCCAACTCCAGCATCATCACGCCCCTAAATACTTGGGAGTCACTCTCGACTGAACTATGGCATTAAAAACTCACTGCAAGAATACCAGAATGAAAATTTCCACTCGAAACAACTTAATTCGCAAATTAGTTGGAACACAGTGGGGCTCACATCCACGAACTATTCGCTCTTCTGCAATGGCACTGTGGTTTTCAATTGCCGATTATGTTTCCCCAGTCTGGTACAGGTCATCTCATGCCAAACAAGTACACATTACTCTCAACGAAACCTGCAGGTTGATCACAAGTTGCTTAAGACCTACCCCAACAGGTAAGCTCTACTACCTGGCTGGAATAGCGCCACCATGGGTACGCAAAGCAGTGGCTGCCAACAAGGAGAGACTGAAATGGAACAGAACAGTGCCCTTGCACTGCACGGACATAATCCACTACAGCAAGGGCTGAGCTCGCGAGAGCTTCCTGAGGACATCCGAGAAGCTCACCATTTCACCAGAGAAGGCAAGGCTGGAGTTATAGAAGAAGTCGACGCCTCACCTGCACGGATGGATGCCAGAGACTGAAGGCCCAAATTCTCAACTTATCTACATTACCGAAGTAGTGCGACTTGCACATTATCCTCATTACTCGTAGCATTTTGCCGATTCCCGCAAGAGTTAGAGCTTGGTGTGCGTCTGCACTGATGGAATCATTGGCCATCCTCGTTGTAGTTGTATATAGGGTGTCTGTTCTTTCAGAAATGTCTGAAGGAACAGACACCAATTTGATCCTGCAACGGATGGGAATTTGGGTCCGACTAGAGGTGTCTTCGTGCAACCTTTGTAGCTGTGGTGATTAGTGTGTCCGGATGGCTGTATGGTCAGCGCATCTGCCTAGTGAGCAGGACACCCGGGTTCGAATCCCGGTCTGGTTCAAATTTTCAATTTACCTCATTGATTTAAATCAGTGCCCACTATGCTAATGCCTTTCATTCATTTGTGTCTTATTAAAATTGATTACCAATTTCGGCTTTGCAACGGTAATAAGATCTAAAAATTTAAGAGCTTCAAGTAGGTGCTTAGTTATGTACTGAATACACGCCTTAGTGTCGCTGGTAAATTTTTAGATCTGATGATGCCTGGAAAGAGGAACTGGTGAAACATTTTAATAAAATACTAAGCGACGAAGACACTGACTTTTGTAACCTAATTTGAGGCACAAAAGGTCTCTTCTTGCGACGTGTATGCTTCTTTCTAAAGTTCCTGGATACTCTGGTCGTGCAAAACTAACGGACGAAAATACACTCCTGGAAATGGAAAAAAGAACACATTGACACCGGTGTGTCAGACCCACCATACTTGCTCCGGACACTGCGAGAGGGCTGTACAAGCAACGATCACACGCACGGCACAGCGGACACACCAGGAACCGCGGTGTTGGCCGTCGAATGGCGCTAGCTGCGCAGCATTTGTGCACCGCCGCCGTCAGTGTCAGCCAGTTTGCCGTGGCATACGGAGCTCCATCGCAGTCTTTAACACTGGTAGCATGCCGCGACAGCGTGGACGTGAACCGTATGTGCAGGTGACGGACTTTGAGCGAGGGCGTATAGTGGGCATGCGGGAGGCCGGGTGGACGTACCGCCGAATGCTCAACACGTGGGGCGTGAGGTCTCCATAGTAGATCGATGTTGTCGCCAGTGGTCGGCGGAAGGTGCACGTGCCCGTCGACCTGGGACCGGACCGCAGCGACGCACGGATGCACGCCAAGACCTTAGGATCCTACGCAGTGCCGTAGGGGACCGCACCGCCACTTCCCAGCAAATTAGGGACACTGTTGCTCCTGGGGTATCGGCGAGGACCATTCGCAACCGTCTCCATGAAGCTGGGCTACGGTCCCGCACACCGTTAGGCCGTCTTCCGCTCACGCCCCAACATCGTGCAGCCCGCCTCCAGTGGTGTCGCGACAGGGGTGAATGGAGGGACGAATGGAGACGTGTCGTCTTCAGCGATGAGAGTCGCTTCTGCCTTGGTGCCAATGATGGTCGTATGCGTGTTTGGCGCCGTGCAGGTGAGCGCCACAATCAGGACTGCATACGACCGAGGCACACAGGGCCAACACCCGGCATCATGGTGTGGGGAGCGATCTCCTACACTGGCCGTACACCACTGGTGATCGTCGAGGGGACACTGAATAGTGCACGGTACATCCAAACCGTCATCGAACCCATCGTTCTACCATTCCTAGACCGGCAAGGGAACTTGCTGTTCCAACAGGACAATGCACGTCCGCATGTATCCCGTGCCACCCAACGTGCTCTAGAAGGTGTAAGTCAACTACCCTGGCCAGCAAGATCTCCGGATCTGTCCCCCATTGAGCATGTTTGGGACTGGATGAAGCGTCGTCTCACGCGGTCTGCACGTCCAGCACGAACGCTGGTCCAACTGAGGCGCCAGGTGGAAATGGCATGGCAAGCCGTTCCACAGGACTATATCCAGCATCTCTACGATCGTCTCCATGGGAGAATAGCATTGCTGCGAAAGGTGGATATACACTGTACTAGTGCCGACATTGTGCATGCTCTGTTGCCTGTGTCTATGTGCCTGTGGTTCTGTCAGTGTGATCATGTGATGTATCTGACCCCAGGAATGTGTCAATAAAGTTTCCTCTTCCTGGGACAATGAATTCGCGGTGTTCTTATTTCAATTTCCAGGAGTGTAACTTTGGCAAGACGTGTCACTACCAAGTAACATTGCTGGATCTACTTCTACATAGATACTCTGCAAATCACATTTAAGTGCCTGGCAGAGGGTTAATCGAACCACTTTCACAATAATTCTCTATTATTCCAATCTCGTACAGCGCGAGGATAAAACGAACACCTATATCTTTCGGTACGAGCTCTGATTTCCCTTGTTTTGTTATGGTGATCGTTTCTGCCTTTGTAGGTCGGCGTCAACAAAATATCTTCGCATTCGGAGAAGAAAGCATGTGATTGAAATTTCGCGGGAAGATTCCGCCGCAACGATAAACGCCCTTGTTTTAATGATGTCCACCCCAAATCCTGTATCATTTCAGTGGCAGCAGTATTTTAAAACAGGACGGACAAGCGTAGTGTTGACTGTCTCTTTAGTAGATCTGGTACATTTTCTAAGTCGTCCTGCCTATAAAACGCAGTCTTTGGTTAGCCTTCCCCACAACATTTTCTACGAGTTCCTTCCAATTTAAGTTGTTTGTAATTGTAATTCCTAGGTATTTAGTTGAATTTACGGCCCTTAGATTTGACTGATTTAGCGTGTAACTGATTTCTTTTAGCACTCATGACATCACACTTTTTGTTATTCAGAGTCAATTGCCAATTTTCGCACCATACAATATCTTTTATAAATTCTTTTGCAATTCGTTTTGATCTTCTGATGACTTTACTAGTCGATAAACGACAGCGTCATCTGCAAACAACCTAAGACTCCTGCACAGGTTGTCTGCTAAATCGTTTAGAGATGAGTCCTAGGAAGGGCCTATGACACTACCCTGGGGAATGCCAGAAACCACTTCTCAATGGCTTTCCGTCAGTTACTGTCAGTTACTGTGAACTTTGACCTCTCTCACAGGAAATCACGAATCCAATCATACAACTGAACAATATTCCATGAGCACGCAGTTTCACTACAAGCCGCTTGTGTGGTACAGTGGCAAAAGCCTTATGGAAATCTAGAAATACGGAATCAATTTGAAATCCCTTGTCAATAGCAGTCAACACTTCGCATGAGTAAAGAGCTAGTTGTGTTTCACAAGAACGATGTTTTCTAAATCTGTATAAACACTGTGTAAATAGAACGTTTTCTTTGAGGTGCAACGTGGTCCATTCATTGAAATAACTGTTATTGTGTAGTAGAGAAGGTACACTATGTGATCAAAAGCATCCGGACACCACCAAAAACGTACGTTTTTCATATTAGGTGCATTGCCCTGTCACATACTGCGAGTTACTCCATATCAGCGACCTCAGTAGTCATTAGACATCGTGAGAGAGCACAATGGCGCGCTCCGCGGAGATCATGAACTTCGAACAAGGTCAGGTGATGGGGTTTCACTTATGTCATGCATCTGTATGCGTGATTCCCACACTCCTAATCATCCCTAGGTCCATTGTTTCCGATGTGATAGTGAAGTGAAAACGTGAAGGGGCACGTACAGCACAAAAGCGTGCAGACCGACCTCGTCTGTTGACTGACAGAGACTGCCGACAGTTGAAGAGGGTCGTAATGTATAATAGGCAGACGATCACACAAGAATTGCAAACTGCATCATGATCCACTGCAAGTACTATAACAGTTAGGCAAGAGGTGAGAAAATTTGGATTTCATGGTCGAGCGGCTGCTCATAAGCGAAGACTGGTTTGTGTAAGGAGCGTAATCATTGGACGATTGAACAGTGGAAAAACGTTGTGTGGAGTGACGAATCACGATACACAATGTGGCAATCCGATGGCAGGGTATGGGAATGGCGAATGCGCGGTGAACATCATCTGCCAGTGTATAGAGTGCCAACAGTAAAATTCAGAGGTGGTGGTGTTATGGTGTAGTCGTGTTTTTCATGAAGGGGGCTTGCACCCCTTGTTGTTTTGCGTGGCACTATCACAGCAAAGGCCTACATTGATGTTTTAAGCACCTTCTTGCTTCCCACTGTTGAAGGGCAATTCGGGGATGGCGACTGCGTCTTTCAACACGATTGAGCACCTGTTCATAATGCACGGCCTGTGGCGGAGTGGTTACACGACAACAAAATCCGTGTAGTGGACTGGCCTACACAGAGTCCTGACCTGAATCCTATAGAACACCTTTGGGGCGTTTTGGAACGCCGACTTCGAGCCAGGCCTTACCGACAGACATCGATACCTCTCCTCAGTGCAGCACTCCGTGAGGAATGGGCTGCCATTCACCAAGAAACCTTCCAGCACCGGATTGAACGTATGCCTGCGAGAGTGGAAGCTGTCATCAAGGCTACGGGTGGCCCAACACCATACTGAATTCCAGCATTACCGATGGAGGGCGCCACGAACTTGTAAGTCATATTCTGCCGGGTGTTCGGATACTTTTGACCACATAGTGTAACTGAAAGAAACAACCAACGAGCAGAGGAGAAGTGACAGTTTTATTCAAAGACAATAATTACGCTGAAATCACCGTGGTTCATGATGCTCTCGTGGACAATACAAAAGGCCCGTCATGGTTCTTAGCAGATGAGTGATCGCCACGGACGGAAACACATGCTCTGCAACTTGGTCCGTCAAAACGATCATCTTCGACAGTGTTCCTGGGTGCTTTACGTGTTCCAACCTCTCGCCATGTGAGGTTACGTCCGGCATTGTCAAACATGAAAGTTTTGATGGTCCAGATGTTATGGTGTGGGGAAGCATAATGTTTCACGTGCACACTGACTTACAATGAACACTGTGTAGTCACCGGTCAACGTTACTGTAATGCTGTACACATTCTATGTGTGCATCTTATCAGGAATGCTTTCGTCCCTGACTTCATTTTTATAAATGGAAATGTCGTGTGGCTAGGGCCTCCCTTCGGGTAGACCGGTCGCCTGGTGAAAGTGTTTCGAGTTGACGCCACGTCGGAGACTTGCGTTTCGATGGGGATGAAATGATGATGATAAGGACAACACAACACCCAGTCCCTGAGAGGAGAAAACCTCCGAGCCTGCCGGGAATCGAACCCGGGCCGTTAGGTATGACATTCCGTCGCGCTGACCACACTCAGCTACCAGGGGCGGACATTTTTATAGATGCAAGTGCGCGACGCATCGAACAGGGCAGGTGGAGGAGCTCTTTGGAACGAGAGGATTTTCGCAGAATGGACTTAAATCCCAATGAGCCCGTGAGCAATGCGTTGGAGAGATGTACTGCAGTACGTCCACATGCACCAACGACCATACAGCCGTTGTCAACCGTACTGGTGGAAGAATGACACGCCCTCCCACAGCAACTCCGTACCTACCTTGTGGCCGACATGGGAGCACGTGGCAGAGCATGCACGGCCGTCCGAATGATCACATCCTGTTAAGAACAGTGTGCCGATTTTGTTACGTCCGGGGGACAGCCACGAACTGCTGTGCCTTCAATGTAATTATTTTCTTTGAATAAAAGTGCCAGCCTTCTGTGCTGTACTGTAGCAGTTTTTTCATCTACATCTACATTTATATTCCGCATGCCACTCAACGGTGTGTGGCGGAGGGCACTCTACGTGCCACTGTCGTTACCTCCCTTTCCTGTTCCAGTCGTGTATGGTTCGCGGGAAGAACGACCGCCGGAAAGCCTCCGTGCGCGCTCGGATCTCTCTAATTTTACATTCGTGATCTCCTCGGGAGGTATAAGTAGGGGGAAGCAATATATTCGATACCTCATCCAGAAACGCACCCTCTCGAAACCTGGACAGCAAGCTACACCGCGATGCAGAGCGCCTCTCTTGCAGAGTCTGCCACTTCAGTTTGCTAAACATCTCCGTAACGCTATCACGCTAACCAAATAACCCTGTGACGAAACGCGCCGCTCTTCTTTGGACCTTCTCTATCTCCTCTGTCAACCCGACCTGGTACGGATCCCACACTGATGAGCATTACTCAAGTATAGGTCGAACGAGTGTTTTGTAAGCCACCTCCTTTATTGATGGACTACATTTTCTAAGGTCTCTCGCAATGAATCTCAACCTGGCACCTGCCTTACCAACAATTAATTTTATATGATTATTCCACTTCAAATCGCTCCGTACGCATATTCCCAGATATTTTACAGAGGTAACTGCTACCAGAGTTTGTTCCGCTATCATACAATCATACAATAAAGGATCCTTCTTTCTATGTATTCGCAATACATTACATTTGTGTATGTTAAGGGTCAGTCGCCACACCCTGCACCACGTGCCTATCCGCTGCAGATCTTCCTGCATTTCGCTCCAATTTTCTGATGCTGCAACTTCTCTGTATACTACAGCATCATCCGCGAAAAGCCGCATGGAACTTCCGATACTATCTACTAGGTCATTTATGTATATTGTGAAAAGCAATGGTCCCATAACACTCCCCTGTGGCACGCCAGAGGTTACTTTAACGTCTGTAGACGTCTCTCCATTGAGAACAACATGCTGTTTTCTGTTTGCTAAAAACTCTTCAAATTAGCCACACGGCTGGTCTGATATTCCGTAGGCTCTTACTTTGTTTGTCAGGCGATAGTGCGAAACTGTATCGAACGCCTTCCGGAAGTCAAGGAAAATGGTATCTATCTGGGAGCCTGTATCTAATATTTTCTGGGTCTCAGGAACAAATAAAGCGAGTTGGGTCTCACACGATCGCTGTTTCCGGAATCCATGTTGATTTCTACAGGGTTTCCAGAAATGACATTTACAGTCTACATTTCATCGAGCTGTGTTATGGCAGTGACACATTACGAGGATGTTACCGTCGTCCTCATGTTTTGTACAATATTGTATAAACTCAAATAACAACAGACCTGGATTTTACATTTTATGATTGCATATGAATAAGGAAGTAACTTAATTTCACACACACACACACACACACAGGAAGAGAGAAGCTCTCCAGCTTTTACTTATTTATTTTACGAAGACAAGTATGAGCAAATAGAAATTTGGGTTTAAGAATTTGAGCGATACTCGTTGATGGGGTTCTGCATTCCGTTTTACCTCTTCTCTCGTTGTCGTCGCATTCTTCTCGGCAAGAAACTGACCAGGCTATGCTCTCTGCTTAGAGACTAGAGACGTTCTTTTAGGTCGTGGTTCATAGCATTTACACGGGGTGTTCAATAAGTCTCTGCGCAGTGCCGTGTGATTGTTAGCCGCGCGTGCCGTATGCCGCCATGAGTATACCGAAATGAAACTCAGTGAAATGCAAGTTATTATTTTATTGAATATTCATTTTTACTTACAGATTTTCACATTAAATGTTGAAAGTGTCCCCCCTGTTGTCGAATACACAATTCAATTCGTCTAATCATGTTTCCAAACACAAGTTGTAACATTTCTTCTGTAACAGTAGCAGTGAAAGTGAAAATTGCAATTTTCAGTTCATCGATGGATTTTGGACTGTTTTTATAGACAGTTGCTTTCGCTGGACCCCAGTAGAAAAAGTTAGGTGGTGTTAGGTCAGGCGATCGTGGAGGCCAAAGTCCGTGTGAAATTATGCGATCATCAAAAACATCAGCAGGTAGTGACATTGAAACGCGAGCTGTATGCGCGGTTGCACCATCTTGTTGAAAATAACTGTTCAGTATTCCACTTAACACAAGTTCTCCTATGAATGGGTATAGAATATCACTGCAGTATCGTTGTGCATTTATTGTTTCGTTGAAAAACCCAGGCAGGAGAAAAATCAAAAGGCACGCGCGGCTAATCATATGGCACTGTGGGGAGATTTTTTGAACACCCCGTATTTAAAGTAAAAAACTGTTATAGAATCACCTTGTTTATTTAAAGGACGATAACTGTATTTTCACAATGTTAATGTCGGCTAACGCTAGAACATTCAGATACGTCCGTGTAAAACAACCAGAATGCCGTAAAGTAATGAGTTTGCAAAAATTTCCTTTTTTTTTTTAAAAAAAGTCTAAGTGATATCGTCTTACACATCGATGCAAAATGTTAATACCTCAGATAAAGGCAGCCACAGTCATCTCTTTGTTCAATATAAACTAAATAAAAATTATTAGTAATAGCAAATAACCGCCTTGGTATTTTAAAACAAAGAAAATTCTTTATGTAGTTTGATGACTTGTTCTGATATAATTTCTTAATAAAAATTATTTAAGGATTGAAGAAATTTTACTTTTATGCAATACAAAGTAGAATTTATTACTAAAAAGTAGTTATGTATTGACCAAATTACACTTTTATGCAATACAGAACAAGATTTGACAGTGTCTAGGATGTACCGATAAGTAAATATGCAAATATGGTTCCTCGAACGAACTAAGTTTAACATTGCATTTCATGTAACGAATATTACGTTCCAAAATTCAAGAAGCTGTGTGTTCACTGTTCGTTCGAGTGTCTCGGTAAAAGCTCACTGGCGAAAAGAGTAAAGATTAGAGTTGTCTCGTCGAAACTGATGTCATCAAAGACACAGCATTAGCGTAGTGAGAAATGAATGACAGAGGAAGATGGTTATGGTCTTTTCTCCAACCAAATCATGTGGAAACTGTCCATTTGTAGGCTATCAAAACAATATATCTGTGCTGACCATTTACAAGTTTGTAAAAGGCACACTGCCCAATATTTAACGTTAATGACCATGTTATTTTTCAGTCCTACTCATGCAACTGCACTTAAAACTAATTTTTTTTACACATTACATTTCTGAAACAAAAAAAATCGTCAGTGAGACAGAAAGATTTGTCCAGAAGAAATGACTGGGAGTTACGTTTAAGAATTGCTTTACTACCTATATGACAATTTTCATGTTAGTGAGAAAATAATCAAAAGTTTTTGTTGGTGTATTCTGAGCTCCTTTGAGAGACAGCGGCAGCTTAAATAACGGGTTATTAAAGTAATTTTTTTCCTCTAGTGTTGTAGTGCGGATATCACTATTCTTCCCAGAATTGTGATGGATTATTTGCGACGAATTTTACTAGCGATTATATGTATTGTGATGATGCAATTAAAATGCCTAAATCTTTGAGGGGCAGTATCCCACTGCACTACCGCGGTTGAGCACGACACATTATTGTTAGTTCTCGCTTTTGCACAATCAGTACTTTCAAAGTAATGAGTTATTCAAAAACTGGTAGTATATTATTACATGGGACACTTTCTACTCCCTTGATCATATTGCACCGAACTTCAAGGAAACCAATGGATTACTGAGCACGAAACCCAAAACTGTTTAAGGAGTAATAAATTTTGTTCACCAAAAACGAGAATATTGTTTAGCTTAATAAAGGAGACAAACAATGGCAAAGGAATCTGTTATGGATTTAAACACAATTTTATTGTTTTGTTATCAACTTAGTTCTTATTTTAAATTCATATGTAGAGAAAAATTTTAGCTGCTTGTAAATTATTATGATTAAGAAATAATAAAGAAAACTTTTATTTCACCTTCAAAACATAATTAAATATAACAACACATTATAAAATAGAGAAACTTAATTACTAAGAAATGAATATGTTCCATACAGTAAGAAAACAGGTTTCACTCTCTTGAATGATGAGAAACGACTGACTAGTGGACCTAAGAAACAGAAGCACCATATTGACAATACTGATGAAATTAGAACTATCGAGAAGAATGCTACTGCATTTTCTCCCATGTTTTATATGTTCTGATAGATAGTCGCTTTTTTATCTGTCAGCTATCTGTGTTTAATATATATAAATTATTATTTATCTAAGACTATATATTTAAAAGCCGGAACTATTGTGCCTTACAGTGTATGACATGATTGTATCATTGCATTCAGTCTGTAATACTTTTGACTGGTCATTAACCTTTTCTTTTCTATACACACGAACACTGTCAAAGTGTCGTCCTCTATAAATTAAATGTGGACTAGAGTTCAGCAGCAATTTGTGACTACTGCTGGAAGAATATTATTGTTACCGTCTCTCAACAAGAGATGCCTGTAAAACTAGTGGACAACTGTAAAACAGTGAGTTATTTCACTGGGTTCTGTTCGACACATCGTTCACCGAATAAGTCGGAGCTTCAAGCGGCGACACCCTCGACACTGGCATCGGGAGTGGTGATGGTCTCAGTGGCGATGCCGAGGGTCACCCTGAGCGGACTGCGGTCCACCCTGTTGATGTCGTCGGAGATCTTGCTCGCCGAGGTGCCGGGTCCGCCGCCGCCGAACTGGCCGTTGAGCTGGCTGATGAGGAAGCTGAGGTGGACGCTGCGGTCGACCCAGAGGAACTTGACGCAGCGGCCCTTGCCGTCGGAGCGGTAGCCCGGCGAGCAGGGCTGCGACTGGCGGCCGGGCGCGACGAACAGCGACTTGGGCACGATGCGCCGCGGCCGGTCAGCCTCGTCGCGCTCCTCGTCGGGCTGCGGCAGCCAGTCGGCGCCGACGGGCGCGTCCGTCAGGCGGGCGACGACGCCGGCGCTCCCGAGGCGCGGCAGGGCCGCCAACAACAGCACAGCGCACAGCCACAGCACGTGCCGCATGGCGTCACACCGCCATCACAGGGACCTGCGAACCGGATTAGATTACATTAATACTACTTCCATGGATCATGAATACGATATTTCGTTATGATGTGGAACGAGTCAAATTTTCCAATACATTGTAAGAGGTATGCGCTACCTGCGATATGTAAGCTATAAGAGAATCTGAGACCAAAGAGCAGTGTTGACTGCAGTACGAACTGTGTAGCAGTAGCAGTAAGTTGTTACTAGCGAGCAGTCGCCTGTCTGCGCTTGTCAGGCCTGTCTGGTGTATCATGTTGGCTGGGCCGGTCGCGGTGCAGCGATGCCGGAGCCTGAGTATTATTGTATAAGGTAAAAAAGCAGCCTCGCGCAAATCTAGTAATATGATGTAAACTCACATGTAAATCTTTTAAAAAAATGTCCTAATAATAATCTTTGTCTAATTTCTATCAAGCATTCATTTCAATTTAAAGAATTTAATATTTTTTTTAATGCATGATCATTCCGATTGTTGCAAAAGAAAAATCATTTGCTTCCTTTCATAAATAACAAATGTATAGGCCAGCATTGCACAGAGCTGTGCCGGAAAAGAGCTATTGTAAGAGCAGATATATTCGCCGTTTTTATTGAGGTAAGAATTTTTTCCTTTTTTTATTCAGAATGATCTTACAGGGCCATGACACAGCACTGCTGTCGTCCAAATTTTACCAGGTTACTGAATTTATTTTTTATTACGAGGTTTAGGAATTTTTCTGTTTCCAGCTTACATTAAATGAGAAAAGAATTTTGTGGGTACATTTAATGGGAAACAAATTTTGTGTGGAGGTTAAATGTGAATGAATTTCTGTAGAGAGGTTACATTAAATTAGAATCACATTCATTATTAATATTTAAATTTATTTAATTATTTCGTGTGGGGAGGTTACAACATGACATAATTAAGTTAATTTAACAACATAATTAAGTTAATATAACAACTTTTTTATTTTTTGTTTTTCTTTTTTTTAATTTTTTATAATTATTTTGTTTGGTTTTTTCTTTTTTTTTTAATTTATATCTAAAAATTCCTCTATGGAGTAGAAGGAGTTGTCATTCAGAAATTCTTTTAATTTCGTCTTAAATACTTGTTGGTTATCTGTCAGACTTTTGATACTATTTGGTAAGTGACCAAAGACTTTAGTGGCAGTATAATTCACCCCTTTCTGTGCCAAAGTTAGATTTAATCTTGAATAGTGAAGATCATCCTTTCTCCTTAGTATTATAGTTATGCACACTGCGATTACTTTTGAATTGGGTTTGGTTGTTAATAAAAAATCCGGAACAGGTGGTGCCGGATAAGTAAACTTTGCTGTACAAGAACGTTACGCGAAAAGTATTGTCACAAAGGCAGGGAACCACTCAAGAGCCAAGACCGCACAGGGTATATTTCATTCAACACAACCCGTTTCAGCAGTCTCACCTGTCACCTTCAGGTCTTAATCATTTTTTTGGTAGTAAAACGTGTTCATTTTACGCTGAAACTCATACAAAGGACCGAGCGAGGTGGCGCAGTGGTTAGCACACTGGACTCGCATTCGGGAGGACGACGGTTCAATCCCGTCTCCGGCCATCCTGATTTAGCTTTCCGTGATTTCCCTAAATCGCTTCAGGCAAATGCCGGGGTGGTTCCTTTGAAAGGGCACGGCCGATATCCTTCCCCATCCTTCCCTCACCCGAGCTTGCGCTCCGTCTCTAATGACCTCGTTGTCGACGGGACGTTAAACACTAATCTCCTCCTCCTCCTCCTCATACAAAGGGTAAAACGAACACGTCTTACTATAAAAAAAGTTTAAGACCTGACGATAACATCTAAGACTGTTGAAACCGGTTGTCTCGAATAAAAATACACTACTGGCCATTAAAATTGCTACACCACGAAGATGTGCTACAGACGCGAAATTTAACCGACAGGATGAAGATGCTGTGATATGCAAATGATTAGCTTTTCAGAACATTCACACAAGCTTGGCGCCGGTGGCGACACCTACAACGTGCTGACATGAGGAAAGTTTCCAACCGATTTCTCATACACAAGCAGCAGTTGACCGGCGTTGCCTGGTGAAACGTGGTTGTGATGCCTCGTGTAAGGAGGAGAAATGCGTACCTTCACGTTTCCGACTTTGATAAAGGTCGGATTGTAGCCTATCGCGATTGCTGTTTATCGTATCGTGACATTGCTGCTCGCGTTGGTCGAGATCCAATGACTGTTAGGAGAATATGGAATCGGTGGGTTCAGGAGGGTAATACGGAACGCCGTGCTGGATCCCAACGGCCTCGTATCGCTAGCAGTCGAGATGACAGGCATCTTATCCGCATGACTGTAACGGATCGTGCAGCCACGTCTCGATCCCCGAGTCAACAGATGGGAACGTACAACAACCATCTGCACGAACAGTTCGATGACGTTTGCAGCAGCATGGACTATCAGCTCGGAGACCATGGCTGCGGTTACCCTTGATGCAGCATCACAGACAGAAGCGCCTGCGATGGTGTACTCAACGACGAACCTGGGTGCACGAATGGCAAAACGTCATTTTTTGGGATGAATCCAGGTTCTGTTTACAGCATCATGATGGTCTTATCCGTGATGGCGACATCGCGGTGAACGCACATTGGAAGTGTGTATTCGTCATCGTCATACTGGAGTATCACCCGGCGTGATGGTAAGGGGTGTCATTGGTTACACATGTCGGTCACCTCTCGTTCTCATTGACGGCACGTTGAACAGTGGACGTTACATTTCAGATGTGTTACGACCCGTGGCTCTCCCCTTCATTCGATCCCTGCGAAACCCTACATTTCAGCAGGATAATGCACGATCGCTTGTTGCAGGTCCTGTACGGACCTTTCTGGATACAAAAAATGTTCGACTGGTGCCCTGGCCAGCACATTCTCCAGATCTCTCATCAATTGAAAACGTCTGGTCAATGATGGTGGCCGAGCAACTGAATCGTCACAATGCGCCAGTCATTACTCTTGATGAACTGTGGTATCGTGTTGAAGCTGCATGGGCAGCTGTACCTGTACACGCCATCCAAGCTGTGTTTGACTCAATGCCCAGGCGTATCAAGACCGTTATTACGGCCAAAGGTGGTTGTTCAGAGTACTGATTTTTCAGGATCTATGCACCCAAATTGCGTGAAAATGTAATCACATGTCAGTTCTAGTATAATATATTTGTCCAATGAATACCCGTTTATCATCTGCATTTCTTCTTGGTGTAGCAATTTTAATGGCCAGTAGTGTATTTTACGTTTGTTTGCATGACCATCTTCCGTAGCAGCAGTTAAAATCTGTTACTAATGGTTACAAAGGAAACCTATCCTAAGCATAGAAGGCAATGCAGGAAAGCGGGAGGAGTATATGCAGGGTCTATACAAGGGCAATGTACTTAAGGGCAATCTTATGGAAATGGAAGAGGACGTAGAGGAAGATGAAATTAGAGATACGATACTGCGTGAAGAATTTGACAGAGCACTGAAAGACCTAAGTCGAAACAAGCCCCCAGGAGTAGACAACATTCCATTAGAACTACTGACAGGCTTGGGAGAGCCAGCCATGACAAAACTCTTCCATCTGCTGCGTAAGATATATATGAGACAGGCGAAATACCCTCAGACTTCAAGAAGAATATAATAATTCCAATCCCAAAGAAAGCAGAGATTGGCGAACTATCAGTTTAATAAGGCACGATTGCAAAATACTAACAAGAATTTTTTACAAACGAATGGAAAAACTGGTAGAAGCCGACCTCGGGGAAGATCAGTTTGGATTCTGTAGAAATATTGGTACACGCCAGCCAATACTGACCCTACGACTTATCTTAGAAAATAGGTTTAGGAAAGACAAACCTACGTTTTCATCATTTGTACACTTAGATGAAGCTTTTGACATTGTTGACTGGAATGCTCTTTTTCAGGCTCTGAAGGTAGCAGGGATAAGATAAGAGGAGCGAAAGGCTGTTTTCAATCTGTAAAGAAACCAGAGAGTCGAGGGTCACGAAAGGGAAGCAGTGGTTGGGAAAGGAGTGAGGCAGGGTTGTAGCCTATCCCCAATGTTATTCAATCTGTATGCGGAGCAAGCAGTAAAAGAAACAAAAGAAAAATTTGGAGTAGGTATTAAGATCCATGGAGATGAGATACAATCTTTAAGGTTCGCCAATGAGATTGTAATCCTGTCAGAGACAGTAAAGGACCTGGAAGAGCAGCTCAACGGAATGGACAGTGTTTTAAAGGGAGGATGTAAGATGGAAATGAGCGTTTGGCGTCATTGGCCGGGAGGCCCCTCGCGGGGCAGGTCCGGCCGCCATATCGCAGGTCTTATTACATTCGGCGCCACATTGGGCGACCTGCACGCCGAATGGGGATGAAATGATGATGAACACAACACAACACCCAGTCCCTGAGCGGAGAAAATCTCCGACCCAGCCGGGAATCGAACCCGGGCCCAGAGGACGGCAATCCAACACGCTGACCACTCAGCTACTGGGGCGGACAGGATGTAAGATTAACATCAACAAAAGCAAAAAGAGGATAATGGAATTTAATCGAAGATTAGGGAATGAGACACTTAAAATAGTATATGAGTTTTCCGATTTGGGAGCAAAATAACTGATGATGGTTGAAGTAGAGAGGATATAAAATGTAGGATGGCAATGGCAAGGAAAGCGATTCTGAAGAACATAAACATGTTAGCATCGAGTATAGAATTAAGTGTTAGGAAGTCTTTTCTGAAAGTATTTGTATGGAGTGTAGCCATCTATGGAAGTGAAACAGACAAGAAGAGAATAGAAGCTTTCGAAATGTGGTGCTGTAGAAGAACGCTGAAGATTAGGTGGGTGGACCACGTAACTAATGAGGAGGTACTGAACACAACTGGGGAGAAGAGGAGTTTGTGGTACAACTTGACCAGAAGAAGGGATCGGTTGGTACGACACTTTCTGAGGCATCAAGGGATCACCACTTTAGTATTGGAGGCAAGAGTGGCGGCTAAAAAAAATCGTAGACGGAGACCAAGAGATGAATGTGTTAAGCAGATTCAGAAGGACGTAGGTTGTAGTAGTAGTTATTCGGAAATGAAGAGGCTTGCACAGGACAGAGTAGCATGGAGATCTGCAGCATAGCAGACTGTGGACTGAAGACCACAACAACAATAAAAACTATTGGTTAAAATGAGGAGGATGTTAGACACCAGATAGAAAGAACGTGTAAGAGAATGGAAATATTGGACAAATCATTCAACTTTTGCTGAACACTTACACCAACACCAACATAAAATTACAGCCAGAGACACAGACATGGAAATCATAAGGATAGACAACAACAAAAAACTACTCCTCACCTTAAAAAAAAAACTGCCACTTCCAAAATATCGAAACAGAAAAGAAACAACTCACAAATGATCAAACCAGCCTGGCAAAACCACACACTCTTTAAACTGATTGACCACTTAATATAAAATAAAATACAGACATATAACCACATGCTCCATTTGCCACTAACATATCCTCCCAGATTCTGGCCTGTAATCACCGTCCAGGCCCACTGCTGCTGCCCCTCCCCCTCCTCCCCCCCCCCCCCAAAAAAAAAGAAGAAAAGAATTGTCAACCCACCCCATTTCTCTCATGTCTCTACCTAACATACAAGACAACTTCTCAAATTTTCACTAACTCTCACACACACAAAAAAGTAGTTTCACAGGTTGGCAACACTCACAACGTGAACGAAAACAAACGAACAGACATAAACACTGTCAACTCAAAAGACTTGCATCAGGCGACTGGTCTACCCGACTGGAGGCCCTAGCCACACGACGTTTCCATTTGTGCGAATGAGAAACAGTTCACAAAAGTGTAAATAATGCAGCCCAAGAAATACTACAGAATCGCAAAAACTGCCAGGTGCCAATGTGAATGAAATCTTTTAATGTCGACCGCTGCTAGTAAGGACGGAAGGAGCAGAATATGTAAAGAAACATCGTAAGTTACTCGCACACCAACTTAATAAACAATATGCTGTTTTTAACCTAAAAGAACAAAAAATTTACAAACGTATGTATAGAAAAAATAACCACGGAAAACGTTTTATCAATAAAGGCGAAACGCGTCTGGTGTATTCTTATTAATTACATTAATTAAATTGCATTCATCTCAAGACGTGTACCCATAGCAACAAAAAGTATTTTGAGCGATCTTGGCTTTATGAGTGGTTTTTAACAACTAAAACAGATCGCCCTTCAGTAATCTCATAATGAGTAAATTCAATCACAGGGTGCCACGTCCGTGTCAGGCATTCATGCATAGACAGCAAGAACACTGTTGGTCATTAAAACTGAAAAAAGGAGGGGGGGGGGGTTCGGTACAACAGGAATAAAACTAAATACTTGGTAATAGGAGGAACAAATAAAGATCTGACACTGGAAGGAGTTATGAGAACTATTACACATACTGAAGAGTACAAACACCTCGGAGTAAAAATCACACAAAACAGTAAACACGATAAGGAAATTAATTTAAGTATAACAGGCCACAAGCGAGTAGGACTCTACCATTCCGTACAAACTTAACAATGTATACAGACGGTTTATCCATTCCGGAAATCGAGGATATTGACGATTTGCACCTATTATCAATAATAATACTGGGAAGACATCGGTCCCAGGGATTCTAGGACTTTCGGTAATGTTTTAGTTTCAAGTTGGAGGTCGGATAAAAAGTGACACAACCAATCTTTTATTTTCGTTTGATGCAATTACAAATTAACAATTTCGGATTCTCCTTTTACTTGTACTGTGAAAATTACTTCTTGATAATTTCATGATTGTAGGTGAACGAGAAGTACCCTGTAGGTTTTGATAAGTAAGTTTTTGAGCCGCGCCGAGTGGCCACGCGGTTTGAGGCGCCATGTCTCGGACTGCGCGGCCTCACCCGCCGAAGGCTCGATTCCTCCTTCGGGCATGGGTGTGTGTGTTGTTCTTAACATAAGTTAATTTAAGTAGTGTGTAAGTCTAGGGCCGATGAGCTCAGCATTTTGGTCCCTTAGGAATTCACACACATTTGAACATTTTTCTTAGTTTTCGAGTATCAAAATATGTGGCATAAATGCCTCTTCATTAAGAAGGTCTTTTTTTTAGCATATAGCTTTTTAACATTATCAGAAATGAGATTTTTAATGATAGGTCTAAAGAACTTGGGATCTTTCTTACAAGTAGCAAAAAAAGCTGTTTCGCTTTATATTTATTTTATACGTGACGTGTAAGTAATGCTTCTTTTTGTACAGTTTATCAGTTTTCAGTTTTCAAACTGTATTTCTATGCTTTTACATTAGCAAAATGTTACCATGTCTGCTGTTGTCATATAAAACTTTACGTGTGAATTCAAATACTAAATACTGTTCATTTTAACGTTCATCTGTCTATATTTTAAATGTTATATAGCCTACTTTTATTTACGGCTAACAGATGGCACTCTTGGTGTCGTGTTCACCTGCCCGCACTTGTTAACGCGGGCGCCTCAGTCCGTTGCTACCTGTGGCTTTACAGATATGAGCAGCCCACCGTGGCTCACCTTCCTGCATTCTTTTTGAAAAAAGTTGTGACTAAAGCCCTTCTGGCCTGTTATTTATTTTATACATGACATGTAAGTACTGTCTCTGTCTTGTATTGTTAATCAGTAGTTATACTTTTAAAAAAAAAATTTCTTTTCCTATAAATTTGTGGTTTCTACATCTACATTTATACTCCGCAAGCCACCCAACGGTGTGTGGCGGAGGGCACTTTACGTGCCACTGTCATTACCTCCCTTTCCTGTTCCAGTCGCGTATGGTTCGCGGGAAGAACGACTGTCGGAAAGCCTCCGTGCGCGCTCTAATCTCTCTAATTTTACATTCGTGATCTCCTCGGGAGGTATAAGTAGGGGGAAGCAATATATTCGATACCTCATCCAGAAACGCACCCTCTCGAAACCTGGCGAGCAAGCTACACCGCGATGCAGAGCACCTCTCTTGCAGAGTCTGCCACTTGAGTTTATTAAACATCTCCGTAACGCTATCACGGTTACTAAATAACCCTGTGACGAAACGCGCCGCTCTTCTTTGGATCTTCTCTATCTCCTCCGTCAAACCGATCTGGTACGGATCCCACACTGATGAGCGTTACTCAAGTATAGGTCGAACGAGTGTTTTGTAAGCCACCTCCTTTGTTGATGGACTACATTTTCTAAGCACTCTCCCAATGAATCTCAACCTGGTACCCGCCTTACCAACAATTAATTTTATATGATCATTCCACTTCAAATCGTTCCGCACGCATACTCTCAGATATTTTACAGAAGTAACTGCTACCAGTGTTTGTTCCGCTATCATATAATCATACAATAAAGGATCCTTCTTTCTATGTATTCGCAATACATTACATTTGTCTATGTTAAGGGTCAGTTGCCACTCCCTGCACCAAGTGCCTATCCGCTGCAGATCTTCCTACATTTCGCTCCAATTTTCTAATGCTGCAACTTCTCTGTATACTACAGCATCATCCGCGAAAAGCCGCATGGAACTTCCGACACTATCTACTAGGTCATTTATATATATTGTGAAAAGCAATGGTCCCATAACACTCCCCTGTGGCACGCCAGATGTTACTTTAACGTCTGTAGACGTCTCTCCATTGATAACAACATGCTGTGTTCAGTTTGCTAAAAACTCTTCAATCCAGCCACACGGCTGGTCTGATATTCCGTAGGCTCTTACTTTGTTTATCAGGCGACAGTGCGGAACTGTATCGAACGCCTTCCGGAAGTCAAGAAAAATAGCATCTACCTGGGAGCCTGTATCTAACATTTTCTGGGTCTCATGAACAAATAAAGCGAGTTGGGTCTCACACGATCGCTGTTTCCGGAATCCATGTTGATTCCTACATAGTAGATTCTGGGTTTCCAAAAACGACATGATACTCGAGCAAAAAACATGTTCTAAAATTCTACAACAGATCGACGTCAGAGATATAGGTCTATAGTTTTGCGCATGTGCTCGACGGCCCTTCTTGAAGACTGGGACTACCTGTGCTCTTTTTCAATCATTTGGAACCTTCCGTTCCTCTAGAGACTTGCGGTACACGGCTGTTACAAGGGGGGCAAGTTCTTTCGCGTACTCTGTGTAGAATCGAATTGGTATCCCGTCAGGTCCAGTGGACTTTCCTCTATTGAGTGATTCCAGTTGCTTTTCTATTATGTTATAGGCCACTTCAAACATTTAAATTCTGATGAAGGCACTCTTAGAAGTGTTGAAACGTGGTTAGCAAGACTAAAAATTGTGACCAGGGGCTCATTTGTTTCACCTTTAATTTATAAACGGTCACTGAACCAAGCAGCTGTGTTTAAAACGAGGCATAAAGTTTTGTGTCCTGCACTTATCAAGGGTTCACGAGTGGGCCTTAGGCTCCGAAAGCCTATATCGATGATGTTTCGCTCAATAGTTCGCACGTTGACACTTGCTCATAGTCCAGCACAGAAATCTGCAGCAATTTGCGGAAGGGTTGCACTTCTGTCACGTTGAACCATTCTCTTCAGTCATCGTTTGTCCCGTTCTTGCAGGATATTTTTTCGACCGCAGCGACGTCGGAGATTTGATGTTTTACCGGATTCCTGACATTCCTGGTACAATCGTGAAATGGTCGTACGGGAAAATCTCCACTTCATCGCTTCCTCGGAGATGCTGTGTCCCATCGCTCGTGCGCCGATTATAACACCACGTTCAAACTCACTTAAATCTTGATAACCTGGCATTGTAGCAGCAGCAACTGATATAACAACTGCGCCAGACACTTGTTGTTTTATATAGGTGTAGCCCACCGCAAGGCCGTATTCTGCCTGTATTTGAATACGCATGCTTATACCAGTTTCTTTGGCGCTTCAGGGTATATCACCTAAGTACAATGACAGCTCCGCCCTTTTATACCTTGTGGACGCGGTACTACCGCCACCTGTATGTGTCTACACCGCTATTCCATGACTTTTGTCATGCCAGTGTACAGACAGTGTAACATCCACGAGATAAATTTTAGCTACAGTGCGACGAGAGGAAATTATGCCTGTAACAGTTATAAACATTATCTATTCGACATATAAAAAAATAGTGAAAAAGATGATAAATATTAATTATTTATATAATATTCTATGATGTAATTGGATATATCGATGTGTATCATACAAAGACAATGATAATTGTAAATTCCTTTTATGATCTGCGTTTGTCTTCCTTTATTTTTACCTTTTGTTGGATGGCTTTTGTAGGTTGCGGACGCATAGCAAACTGAGGTCTGTTAAGAAATTGTAATTATTTGTTAATTATTACTTGAGAATAGAGTTCATTATTATTATAAATATGAGTGAATAATTATTTGTAACTTTAATTCCTCTCTCAGTAAGCATTATCTGTGTTAATTATTTCTTTCCGCTGCAAGGAGCGCAGCCATTGATGATAGCGATTTGTATCGCGTTTTTGTCTGTTTTCCTTAGAAAAAAATCAAGTGTTTGCTTGATGAAGTCTAAATAGTGCACAATACGAAAGTAATGTTTAATAAGCATTTAAAATACTTATTTGCTCTAACAATAGAAAGTCTCTATCAATTGTCTGCCGCCATCTTAACAATTATCTCAGCGGCAAATTCAAATTACGCAACTCTGCAGACATAAATGCCGGACGTAATACAAACGTGTAAAAATAAATGTGCACCGGTGGTCCCGAACTCATTTTAATGAAAATGATTCGAATCAGATTGGTTCTTTAAAAACAGTGCTCATAGCACGATCCTTATAACAAACTTTTCTAGCGGATGTATAGAGCCGAAATTAATTACGCACCAGTTGTGAAGAATATTGTTTCTGGTAACATACGTCAGTGTTGTGCGCGGCTGACATTCGGTGGTTTTAATGATCATTTTGCTGAAGATAACTATTTCCATCATAATCAATAGTTGTATAGAATCTGTTGTATGAACTGTGATTTAGTGGCACTTACACAACTTACAGACAACGCTTTAACACGACGTTAACTTGGAGTTCTTTAGCAACTTGACCAATTCTTTAGCCGGGAGAAAAATTATTTAGTAATTACTCAATGTAATAAAATAAGATTATCATTTTCATTTACAAATTAGTTAAATACCAAACCACAGAATAACACAGCGAACGCCACAACAGTCATTTTCCTCTCGCCCTGTGAGCGAATGGAAATGGAAAGAAAATCGGTAATAGTGGTACTGTGTATCTCCCGCCAAGGACTTGAATAGTCGCTACCGCCCGATTTCTTACTCTGTCCTTTCATACCTGTACTATTAAATACTTCTATGTCTTAGTGGGTCAGCGTCAGAAGAAAGTTGTAGCTCCATTGTTCACGCTGCTTCAGCATGTGAATCAACGTATTTGCTGTAGAAGAAACTTGCCGGGGAGGAAAACCGACAATCCGAAACGCCCGCGCACGCTAGTGTGCTACTAAAAAAGATCGCGTGACTGCAGTCTGTCTGCTATGCAGCCCTGGCCACGGGAACTGTGCGACATTGCCGCGTGCCACAGCGCTGACTGCACGTGCGTCCGTCGCCGACATCTGTGCATGCCAGCTACGATCTGCTCTTGCAGATAGCCGACTTGCAATGTAGTTAACTACGAAACATCACCACCTGATATACTAAACTACAAAACTGCTGATTTTCTTGATATTTTACATGTTGTTGTGGTCTTCAGTCCTGAGACTGGTTTGATGCAGCTCTCAATGCTACTCTATCATGTGCAAGGTTCTTCATCTCCCAGTACCTACTGCAACCTACTTCCTTCTGAATCTGCTTAGTGTATTCATCTTTTGGTCTCCCTCTACGATTTTTTACCCTCTACGCTGCCCTCCAATACTAAATTGGTGATTCCTTCATGCCTCAGAACATGTCCCACCAACCGATCCCATCTTCTAGTCAAGTTGTGCCACAAACTCCTCTTCTCCCCAGATCTGTTCAATACATCCTCATTATTTATGTGATCTACCCATCTAATCTTCATCATACTTCTGTAGCACCACATTTCAAAAGCTTCTATTCTCTTCTTGTCCAAACTATTTTATCGTCCATGTTTCACTTCTATACATGGCTACACTCCACACAAATACTTTCAGAAACGACTTCCTGACACTTAAATTTATACTCGATGTTAACAAATTTCTCTTCTTCAGAAACGCTTTCCTTGCGATTGCCAGTCTACATTTTATATCCTCTCTACTTCGACCATCATCAGTTTTTTGCTCCCCCAATAGCTAAACTCCTTTACTACTTGAGGTGTCTCATTTCCCAATCTAATTCCCTCAGCATCACCCGACTCAATTTGACTACATTCCATTATCCTCGTTTTGCATTTTTTGATGTTCATCTTAGATCCTCCTTTCAAGACACTGTCAATTCCTTTCAATTGCTCTTCCAAGTCCTTTGCTGTCTCTGACAGAATTACAATGTCAGCGGCGAACCTCAAAGTTTTTATTTCTTCTCCATGGATTTTAATACCTACTCCGAATTTTTCTTTTGTTTCCTTTACTGCTTGCTCAATATACAGATTGAATAACATCGGGGACAGGCTACAACCCTGTCTCACTCCCTTCCCAACCCTTGCTTCCCTTTCATGCCCCTCGACTCTTATAACTGCCATCTGGTTTCTGTACAAATTGTAAATAGCCTTTCGTTCCCTGTATTTTGCCCCTGCCATCTTTAGAATTTGAAAGAATTCCAGTCAACATTGTCGAAAGCTTTCTATAAGTCTACAAATGCTAGAAACGTAGGTTTGCCTTTCCTTAATCTATTTTATAAGATAAGTCGTAGGTTCAATATTGCCTCACGTGTTCCAACATTTCTGCGGAATCCAAACTGATCTTCCCCGAGGTCGACTTCTACCAGTTTTTCCATTCGTCTGTAAAGAATGCGCATTAGTATTTTGCAGCCGTGACTTATTAAACCGATAGTTCGGTAATTTTGCCATCTGTCAACACCTGCCTTCTTTGGGATCGGAATTATTATATTATTCTTGAAGTCTAAGGGTATTTCGTCTGTCTCATACATCTTGCTCACCAGATGGCAGAGTTTGTCAGGGCTGGTTCTCCCAAGGCTATCAGTAGTTCTAATGGAATGTTGTCTACTCCTGGGGCCTTGTTTCGACTTAGGTCTTTCAGTGCTCTGTTAAAATCTTCACTCAGTATCGTATCTCCTATTTCATCTACATCTACATTCTCTTCCATTTCTATAATATTGTCCTTAAGAACATCGTCCTTGTATAGACCCTCTATATACTCCTTCCACCTTTCTGCTTTCCCTTCTTTGCTTAGAACTGGGTATCCATCTGAGCTCTTGATATTCATGCAAGTGGTTCTCTTCTCTCCAAAGGTCTCTTTAATTTTCCTGTAGGCAGTATTTGTCTTACCCCTAGTGAGATAAGCCTCTACATGCTTACATTTGTCCTCTAGCCATCCCTGCTTAGCCATTTTGCACTTCCTATCGATCTCATTTTTGAGACTTTTGTATTCCTTTTTGCCTGCTTTATTTACTGCATTTTTACATTTTCTCCTTTCATCAATTGAATTCAGTATCTCATCTGTTACCCGAGGATTTCTATTAGCCCTCGTCTTTTTGCCTAATTGATCCTCTGCTACCTTCACTATTTCGTCTCTCAAGCTACCCATTCTTCTTCTACTGTATTTCTTTCCCCCATTCTTGTCAATCGTTCCCTAATGGTCTCCATGAAGCTCTCTACAGCCTCTGGTTCTTTCAGTTTATCCAGGTCCCATCACCTCAAATTCCCACCTTTTTGCTATTTCTTCAGTTTTACATATCTGTACCCAAAGCGAGTACCGCTACTGAACAGCTGTGAACGGAGAACGAAGTTTACTTAATCGCCTTACAGATTTGATCTCTGATTACCTGCGAAGTTCACTTCGTAATGGGAGTCGATGTTTCTTCACGTCCGTAGGTGTAAACCTGAAATTTTCCCCACACGTGACCCCTGAGTGGTGCTAAGAAGGCAACAAAATTGGCAGCCAGACAATCTTTCTAAACCTCCTGGCTATACGAGAAGTACATAATCGAGAGGAAATGACTCGTAATCACATCAAGAGCCCTTCTCAGGGCCAAGCATCTAGGAAACTTGGAACAAGTATTAAAATATGTCAATTGAACATTGAGGGCATTCGTAAAACCAAATGCCAAATTCTTCAAAAGTTATTGACTAAGCACAATATTGATGTGGTTGCCCTACAGGAAACCCACACAAATAATGAAGATCAACTACGCTCCAGAGGAAAAATACCAGGATACGATATCATTGCTGCAACATACCACCATGCCTATGGAGTAGCCACATACGTCAAAAATAAAGCAGAGAACGCTCACCTGCTATCCACTTCCACAAATGACAATATCCACTCTGTGATAATCAAAATAGGTGAACTGGTCGTAAGTAACATTACAAACGACCAGGATCCGTATGGCCAGCAGATGTTCTCCAATCACACCGCCATCCCGCGGTCTTAGTAGGGGAGTTTAATAGCCACCAAACGCAATGGCGATGCAGAACAACTGATACAAATGGTGAAGCCTTAGCAAACTGGGCAGAAGAAAGCAACATCCACCTCATTTTCGATGCTAAAGATCGTGGTTCCTTCAGATCAGCAGCTTGGAAACGAGAGTATGACCCAGACCTATGCTTTGTCACAGCTGATGAAAATCACCAGCTTGTCAACACAAGCAGAAATGTTCTGGCAAATTTCCCTTACAGTCAACACCGTACAGTCCTAGTAGAAATCGGCGCAAGTATTCCATTGGTAACCTCAACTCCTCGACTGAGATGGAACCTACAAAATGCGGATTGGAAAGCTTACTCTGAAGACCTCGATAAATGCCTGGGATGGATCTGTCAATCTGCTGATAGTTATAAAAGATTTGTGGGAGCAGTCATCAGTACAGCAAAAAAGCACACACCTGCAGGAGACCGCAAAGAGTGTGAGGAACTGTATAATGACTACCAAAGCAGCGGTGACAGAGAAACAGCTAAGAACTCGTACACAGCCTTGATACTGCACTACGACGGAAGTGGATGGAAACTACTCAGGCTATGAACTTTAAAGTATCCAGCAGAAAAGCATGGTCCCTGCTTCGAAAATTAGGAGGAGCCAGCCGTTTCACTCGAGAAGAAAACCCCACAACACCTAACAAAATTGCTTTTCACATTCTTAAAGCATCTAAAGGGATAAACCACCGAGAGACAACAATACGCATTAAATGTGAACTTAGAAAGCTTAAAGCAACAGCCAGTGTTGACAATAAATATTCATGCGACATTACCCCCGAAGAGATCTCGGCAGCATTAAAGGACACAAAACCAGGTAAAGCCCCTGGCTCAGATGACATCATCCCAGAGTTTCTTATCAAGTCTGGCAAATATACCAAAATATGGTTAGCAAAGTTCTTCACATCACTACTGCAGACAGGAAACATACCCCAAGAACTTTGTCCTCCTAAAGCCAGGTTAACCGGGAAATCTTCGGCAAATCTACTGGTCCATAGCACTGCTTAGCATGGTGTACAAACTTCTGGAACGAGTACTACTTAACAGGATCGGCCAGACAATACTCAACGGCCATCTCAGTAGAACAAGCCGGCTTTCGTCCCACCCGCAGCTGTGCAGACCAAGTACTGGCTTTTACAACACATATTGAAACGGGTTTCCAAAAGAAATTAAAAACATCTGCGGCCTTCATTGACTTGTCAGCAGCCTATGATACTGTATGGAGACAAGGCCTACTCTATAACTGATGAAAATAATTCCCTGTCAAAAATTGACAAAGCTTATTGGTAACATGATTGGTAACAGAGGATTCCAGGTCGTCATGGGGAAAAAAGTCAGTAGCCAGAAATTTCTTCAAAATGGCTTACCTCAAGGCTCAGTATTAGCCCCACTGCTTTTCAGCCTACACTTTTCTAATATGCCAGCAACAGCTTGTATGAAATTTGGCTACGCTGATGACTGGGCTATTGCAACAAGGCACACCGATTTTCATACAATGGAAGAAACCCTGTCACCCGATCTGTCTGCTCTGGCAGCATACTTTCGTAAATGGAGGCTTAGGCCTTACGCCACAAAGTAGCTTGCTTCCACCTCAAGAACAGGGAATCCGACAGAGCTCTGGAAGTATATCTTGACGACACGCACCTCAGCCATAACAAGGAGCTAAGGTACCTAGGGGTCACGTTAGACAGAACCTTGCAATTTACACCGCACCTTACAAGAGCAGCTGCCAAGGTGAGAACAAGAAACAACCTCATCCATAAACTCTGCGGAACCACCTGGGCCGTTGATCGGCAACAACTCTGAGGACGTCTACACTGAGACTGGTATACTCTGCAGCAGAGTACTGTGCACCAGTATGGCTAAACAGTAGTCATGTGAACAAAATCGATGTCGAACTACACCATGCGCTTTATTTCAGCAACCGTTAGGTCTATCCCTAACATATGGCTACCTGTCCTGAGTCTTATACCACCCCCAAAAATACGACGAGAAGCAACCTTGGTCAGCGAATACAACAAGATCGAAGCAAACCCTGAACTACCGGTACACATCGATATACCTGATCTGAGTGCCAAGAGGCATCCTCCTCTTGCTGTCGACAGCCTCCCTGGGTCTGACATCAACTCTTGGAGAAGAGAATGCCCCAACAACTTGCCACCTAATTATTACCGAGGCAGTTCCTGGGTTTGATCAGCTCCGAAAGATCTGGTCAACTCTGAACCGATTAAGAGCTGGGCATGGAAGTGCTGACTCACTCTTCAAATGGGGACTGCTGTCTTCGCCAGCACGTGACTGCAGCGCGCCTAAGCAGACCATCCAACACATCAGAGAAGAATGCAGTGCTAGAGCGTTGAGTGGGGACTTCGAAGAATTCCTCGTGGCATCCCAAAAATCCATCGAATATATACAAGGACTAGATGCTTGTCTGTGAATATATGTAATTTTATGTAATGTAGAATAACGTGATCCAATACTGAAATGTACATAAATGCCATAAGCTAAATAAAATAAAAAAGTGGGAGTACAAGCAGGACGAGTGTCCAGAACTATCTGTCGCTCTGCAGCGGAGAGTGCGCTATTTGCGGAATTTCCTGGATGATTACAATGGCGTACCACACCGGGGCTCGAACCTGGAACCGCATAGCGCGGGCAGTGCTCCTACTTACCGAGCAACACAGGCATGACTCACGACCCGTCTTCACAGCATCGCTTCAGATAAAGCAAATAATCGGCAAGTAAAGAAAAAACTTGTAACGGAACACGTATTTCCTAGCACCTTTACGAAATCCTAAAAATGAGTTTTCATTTCATTGCGTTGGCTTCATGTGTGAGTAGCAGGAGCATCTTTCACAATGTAGAGCCCTATTAGCTTTGGGCACGCCTACACCATCTAGCAGCAGCATTAAGAGCTAACAGGATGTCACAGATCGAACTGTTCGGTGCTGTGCGGTGCTGCCACCTAGAGACAAATATTGTAAATATCTAGCTACATTAGCTGTTATGTTTCAGATATTATTTATAGCAAAAATGTTTGATACGCAAATAATATTGTGTATAAAATAAGTAAATGTTATTGTCAAAATATAAATGTAAATTGCACGGGAGTAAAGACTATAGGGAGAACAGCAATGTACGTCAGTTACGGAAAGTATAGACATACAAAGAACAAGTGACTGACTATTCCGCCTTTTCAGTTGGTTTCTTCGTGAGCCTTCTTGTGACGTCGTGAAGGGTGCTTGTTAGTGAACAGACATGGACACAGCCTCTTGTTTATTGTATGTAAAATAATATTGTTGCGTCGCCAATTATATGGCAGCAGTACGCCGTCACCATGGAATACGCCAGCCAAATTTCTACAGGGACTTAACAGCCAGAAGAAGTAAAGATAAAATGGACATCAAAACTTTGATTGGATTGTTGTTTGGATAGCTACATAAAGGAAGCAGCAAATTACATGGAATATGAGCTGTTGGATGGAACCAAATATCACGATAAAAGGATCATGTACCGGTACTCTTCGACTTCTGATCTTTATCATATTTGTGAAAACGTTTGTACTGGTTGATATGTGCTACTGTCGAAATTACATAGTATCTAGAACAGACGCACAGAACTGCTCACAGACGTGACTACATATCTTAAGTACTTTTATACAAGTGTTGTGCAACCTGAGTTCGGTGACAACACGCTACATGCGAAATTAACTGGAGGTGGTGTAAAAACCACGCTCTCTCAACTTTGCGGTTTTATTTAAATAATTTGGTAATACACTTGGAGTTTCATTCACTAAGTAGTGAATTTATCCTGATGCTATGTTCCCTGTGCTGAAGTCAATTAACATCTCACGGTGATAAAAGTAGAAGCTGGTACCAGAAAATTAACATGTTCAGTATTTAACAAACGCAGTGGATCTACATCTTCTATACAAATAAGTCTGCCATACTGTCGTGTCTGTTTGAACAAGCTTCGCCAAAACTACTGGACGAATTTTTGTAGGGTTTCCGCAAGTAACTTGAGCTTAGCTTGGTGCTCCGTATATGCCTTAGTTCGAGAATACTGGATCATGAAAAAAAAGTGTATCGTTATTTAAAGTTTTGTTAAAACCGTCGCGTCTGTCCCATTGTCTGTTTCAACACGCAAATCTCCAAAACAACTAGACGAATATTCATGGGGTTTTGGCAGGTACCTTGACCATAGCTTGTGGTGCCGTACAGACTTTTATCTTATCAAAATCGTATCACGAAAAAAAAAATCGTAACAGAAAGTTTTATTCGTACTAATATTACAAAAGTGAAAGTATCTCTGTCTGTTACATTTTCACGACTACCCTCCTGAACAGGTGTCAATGAAATCTTGTATGGAGGTAGCTTGAACCGTGAGAAAGAATGTAGCCTACTTTAGGAAGTATGTAGTACGAGATACTTATTGATTTGAAGAATATTTCGTGAATTAGGGAAAATGATTATGGTTCGAGAAAGCTACTTGCTCTTTGACTTTTGATCTGTATCACATTTGTGAAAATGATTTCATAGGCTGATATGTGCTACGTGAAACGATTGGAAGTAATGAATGCAATGCTTATACAATCTTCAGTACGTTTAATCCATATATCCACACTGTTGTTGTTGTTTTCAGTCCTGAGACTGGTTTGATGCAGCTCTCCATGCTAATCTATCCTGTGCAAGCTCCTTCATCTCCCAGTACCTACTGCAACCTACATCCTTCTGAATCTGCTTGTGTATTCATCTCTTGGTCTCCCTCTACGATTTTTACCCTCCACGCTGCCCTCCAATGCTACGAGGGTCGGTCAAAAAGTAATGCCTCCCATTTTTTTTCTACTTAAAGAAATTAAGTTAAGTGAAAAATTTGAATTTGGCGCCATTCCTCAAACCTTCTTCTGCAATCCACTGCAGTAGTAACTTTCTGTGTCAACAGGTGGCAGCAAAGCAGAAGTTTGTAAGATGGCCGACATCGATGTTCGTTTGAGACAGCGTTGTGTGATTGAATTCTTGAATGCAGAAGGTGAAACGCCCATACGCATTCATGAAAGACTGAAGAAGGTGTATGGTGTTGTGACAGTGGATGTCAGCACTGTTAGACGATGGGTTCGTCGTTGTAAGGAAGCTGAAGGGCAAACACCGTTGACTGACGAAAAGCGGAGCGGCAGGCCGGTGAGTGCAGTGACTCCACACAACATTCAGCAAGTTGATGACATCATTCGTGGTGACCGTCGGGTGACTGCAGATGAAGTGTGTCGCATTATTTCTCTTAGTAAAGGCAGTGTGATCTCGATTATTAAACAATTGGGGTACTCAAAAGTTTGTGCACGGTGGGTTCCAAGAATGTTAACCGATCAGAATAAAGAGGCAAGGAAAACAATAGCCTCCCAACACTTGCAGCGCTTCCGTTTGGAGGGAGATGAGTTTCTGAAAAAAATTGTGACCGGGGACGAAACATGGGTGCATTTTTTTGAACCCGAATCAAAGAGGCAGTCAATGGAGTGGCGTCACACAAGCTCGCCGAGGAAGAAAAAATTCAAAACTGTGCGATCGGCAGGGAAAGTTATGGCAACAGTTTTCTGGGATACAGAGGGTGTGATTCTGGTTGATTTTTTGGAGCAGGGATGCACAATAAATTCTGTTCAATACGTCACAACCCTCAACAAACTTAAAGCACGTCTTCAGCGAGTTCGCCCAACAAAATCAATGGCAGATGTTCTTCTTTTGCATGACAATGCAAGACCACACACCAGTCGTCACACCTCTGACGAGATTGTCAAAATTGGATGGGAAGTTTTGCCTCATCCCCCATACAGCCCTGACCTGGCACCACCAGACTTCCATCTGTTCGGGCCACTAAAAGAAGCTCATCGTGGGATTCATTTTGAAGATGAGGAGGCCGTCAAAACATCCGTGCGTCAATGGCTTAGGAAGCAGAGCTGTGATTTTTACCGTGCTGGGATACATGCCCTTGTTCAAAGATGGACCAAAACTGTAGAGATGGGCGGAGATTACATTGAAAAATGACAAAATGATCCTCAATGTTGTGGTTTTCAACCTATGTAATTGCATTTAAATTTCCTGACAATTAAACGTAGAAAAAAAAATAGGAGGCATTACTTTTTGACTGACCCTCGTAAATTTGTGATCCCTTGATGCCTCAGGACATGTCCTACCAACCGATCCCCTCTTCTAGTCAAGTTGTGCCACAAACTTCGCCGGCCGGTGTGGCCGTGCGGTTAAAGGCGCTTCAGTCTGGAACCGCGTGACCGCTGCGGTCGCAGGTTCGAATCCTGCCTCGGGCATGGATGTGTGTGATGTCCTTAGGTTAGTTAGGTTTAATTAGTTCTAAGTTCTAGGCAACTGATGACCTCAGAAGTTAAGTCGCATAGTGCTCAGAGCCATTTTGCCACAAACTTCTCTTCTCCCCAATCCTATTCAATACCTCCTCATTAGTTACGTGATCTACCCACCTAATCTTCAACATTCTTCTGTAGCACCACATTTCAAAAACTTCTATTCTCTTCTTGTCCAAACTATTTATTGTCCATGTTTCACTTCCATACATGGCTACGCTCCATACAAATACTTTCAGAAACGACTTTCTGACACTTAAATCTATACTCGATGTTAACAAATTTCTCTTCTTCAGAAACGCTTTCCTTGCGATTGCCAGTCTACATTTTATATCCTCTCTACTTCGACCATCATCAGTTATTTTGCTCCCCAAATAGCAAAACTCCTTTACTACTTTAAGTGTCTCATTTCGTAATCTAATTCCCTCAGCATCACCCTACTTAATTCGACTACATTCCATTATCCTCGTTTTACTTTTGTTGATGTTCATCTTATATCCTCCTTCCAAGACACTGTCCATTCCGTTCAACTGCTCTTCCAAGTCCTTTGCTGTCTCTGACAGAATTACATTTCCACACTATCTGTTGCGAATGTGCACATTGTATAATGTATAGCTACTTCAATAGCATGATGCATAGATGCGTATCCTGCCATTGCCCCTCTGTACTCACTGCTCGGTAGCAACACTGTGCATGCCAACCCATCATGCATTGCGACAGCTTGGGATGGGGAACAGTGGGGCACACATCACAAGCTATGCTTGTCCAAACAGGCAGACGCGTGAGGGTAGCTGATATTATTGTACGTATAGTCACTTACTTCTCGCTGTAACACATCATAACAAAATTACTGATATGCAGGTGCAGCCACAGCTAGAAAACAATAAATAAGTTTCATGTGACCGATGTGTGACACACTATGAAAGAGTCAACGAATGTGACTTCAAAGAGTAACATGCTGAATTAATCACTATTCAGAAGATGCACTGTGGTGAACTAGTTCCAGTGAAAACAGTTTCTTTCAGCATGTGTGATGAAGATAAAATATTAATTCCATAAAGCTTACTTTTCAGTGACACATTCAGTTAACTCTTGCTTTTCATTTCAGTTGCTGTACAGTGAACAACGTAAAACCGTTATTTATAAGCTGAAATGTTGCTCACACGAATACTCGAACGACTAGCCACCACAATGCACAGTGTAACTTCTGGGTAATACAGTTTAGTCATAAATATGCTTGTTGTGTATTTCTTGGTAAATGTTCTTTATTGTTGCGTGTGATACATGTTAACATCGCGTGAGTGTATATGCTGATAGTCTGACTTACTGCAGTTAATGAATTGCATTTGTTGCACTTGCTCCCAGTCCCCAGTCTTCTCCAAGTTACAATGAAATTATCAGTATAGGTAGCAACCCGTCCACTCATCAGATTGTTATTTCAGAACATTATTTCAAGTATGGTTGCTTACATACGCCCTCCCCTCATTAAGTGTGTAGTGCAAAATTGATTATCTAGTAGCTACTAAACGCGATCATCACCATTTCAGTCCTAAGGCTCAAGGTTAAATAAATATCACTCCTAATTAGGGAAGGACTAATTACGTGAAAGCAAGCGATGCATTGCAGACTGAGGTGAAGAAAGTCTACAGTCTAACCCAGAATTCTCTTCTCCATTTATGACCACTGAACTGGAGCCAGCCCTTAGCCATACGAAATGTAGAAAAGAAGCAGGTGCAGATGGGCTCTGTCCTGAATTTTTGGTGAACAATGGTCTTACAATGTGAAAGTCGCTGGTTTGCCTTTTCAACAGAATTCTTTGCACAGCATCATTACCATTAAAATTTAAGAGACCTAAAGTAATTGCTATCAAAATCCAGGGAAAGAAGGAACAGCTGCACAACGGTTTCGACCAATATCTCTACTTAGTTCTGCTTATAAACTCTTGCAAAGAATGGTATTAGATCGAATACCAGACAAAAGTTCTGTTATGCCATGTGGACAAGCAGGTTTCTCACATGATAACTGAGGTTAAAGTTTTCAAACAAGTAATGTGTCTTTCCAAACTGTCTAATTGTCTTGCATCAGCAAATATCAAACTACAGTTTGGCCTTCTTCGCATAGTCAAATAGAAGAAGCCAAAATACCTAGGTGTCATATTAAAGAGAACACTGACAAACTGTAAAAGCCTTTCCAACACTCCTAAGAAGGTAAAAATATGAATGAACCTCGCGAGGAAGCCAAAAAGTAGTAAGTGGGGAGCAGATACATCAGTTCTCCGCGGAGCATTAGTAAACTTTGTTGCAGCAGAATGCAGCAGAATATTGCGCACAATTTTGGCTACGCTGTGCTTACCTGAAGGAGGTTGACGTTGATTTCAGTGCATTTATGAGAATCATTAGTGGTACAAGTGAGAGCCACACCTACATGCTGGCTACCAATACCATCAAGCATTTCCCCGGCTTACCTTCACCGAAAGGCGACTCTACAACCTTTGCAACATGTTTCTAAAGATAACTCACTCTCTCTTCACGAAGATTTAATCTCGCTGCTTAGAAAACGCCTCAGATCAACAACAGCATATGGAGAAGGAGTCCACATGTTCTCTACTGGGTTCAACAGGGACACTGAATGGGAACTTGAACGGCAAGCGACGAAAACCTGCAAACACGAACTTATTCATAACCTAACTGTTAAAGTTACAGGCTTTCAGCGTCCTAGGGTGGTGACGGTACAGCTTAACAAAAAAAATGGTTCAAATGGCTCTGAGCACTATGGGACTTAACATCTGTGGTCATCAGTCCCCTAGCACTTAGAACTACTTAAACCTAACTGACCTAAGGACATCACACACATCCATGCCTGAGGCAGGATTCGAACCAGCGACCGTAGCAGTCCCGCGTACAGCTTAACAGATTCTGGACTGGAGAAGGTACGTGCATATACAACGTGCAGAAGTGGGGCTTTTGCAGTGACAGTACATGTGAGTGTGGAGGTACCCAGACAATGAGCCACATTATAATGAGTGCCGTAACAGGTATTTTCCAGGTGGTATCAAGTGTCTGCGAGACACTGGATCCAGTCTTTTGACATTCGTGAGTAGCCCGGGCCATTGAATGTTTATGTACTGTGTATTATTTGATTAAATACGTATAGCAACTTTGTGTTTATAACTGATGCATACGATTGCAATAACTGAGCTAGTACCTTTCTCCTACTTTCTAAGCAGAAGGAAGGATACTGCAGAGAACTGGCTTAAACACAACCGGGGGGATTGTTTCCAGAATGAATATTTCATTCTGCAGGGAACTGCACTAATTTTGAAACTACCCGGTGCATTAAAACTGTGTGATGGACCGGGTTTCGAACGTGGAATCCTGCCTTTCGCATGTAATGCTTTGGAAACAATCACCTGCTGTGGGTAAGTCAAGGATCGATGTAGCACGAAGTTTTAACCTGGTAGGGAGTTTCAAAGAGGAGTATGATAAACACACTGAAATCCATAACCTACCATATTTTTCTTATCAGCAACTTGAAGAATGATAAAAGTATACGTAGGAACTTCGGAAAGTAAGTTGCACATGTCTTCCTAAGCTAAGACAATTCCGCAAGAAGAGTGGCGCATTGTCGGAAGGAAGCACATTTTCCGTGTTTCCTGCCGACACAGATCTACTGCTGTTCAGATAACAATTGTGGAAGTGAAAGAGCGTGGCGACTGTAAATGCACTCTCAAGTTGAACTATGCGAGACAGTAGGATTCTTGAGCGCAAAAAGAATAAGCTGCACACGGATTCACCGTGAAATTCGACGGTATGCGGACAGAATGTCTGCATATATACTCCGCAAGCCACCTTTCGGTGCGTGGCGAAGGGTACCCTGTATCAGTACTAGTCGTTTCCTCTCCTGTTGCAGACAGAGCGAGGGGAAGACGACTGCCTATACGCCCCCGTATGAGCCCTAGTTTCCCGTATCTTATCTTCGTGGTCCTTACACGAAAAGTCGTTCTGCAGTCAACTGCAAATGCCAATGCTCTAAATTTTCTCAACAGTGTTCCTCGAAAAGGACTTCGCCTTCCCTGCAGGGATTCCCATTTGAGTTCCCGAAGCAGCTCCTTAACACTTACGTGTTGTTCGAACCTACTGGCAATAAATCTAGAAGCCCGCCTCTGAATAGCTTCGATGTCTTCCTTTACTCCAATCTGGTATATATTCCAAATAGCCGAGCAGTACTCAAGAAGAGATCGCACTAGCGTCCTATATGCGATCTCCTTTACAGGCGAACCACTCCTTCCTAGAATTCTCCCAATAATCTCGAGCTGACCGTTCGCCTCCCCCAACACAGTTCTCGCATTCTCGTTCCGTTTCGTGTCGCTTTGCAACGTAGCGCCCAGATATTTAAACGACAAGACAGTGTCAGACAGGATGTTACTAATGCCGTACTCGAATATTATGGGTTTGGTTTTCCTACTCATCTGCATTAGCTTACATTTTTCTACATTTAGAGCTAGCTGCCATTCATCACACCAACTAAAAATTTTGTCTGCGTCATCTTATATCTTCCTACAGTCACTCAACTTGGTCACTTTATCGTACATCACAGCATCATCAGCAATAACCGCAGATTTCTGCCCACAGTGTTCGCCAGATCATTTAGTTATACAGAAAATGATAGCGGTCTTGTCACACTTCCCTGCGGCACTCCTGACAATACCCTTGTTTCAGATGAACACTTGCCGCGGAGGACAACATACTGGATTCTATTACTTAAGAAGTCTACGAGTCATTCACATATCTGCGAACCTATTCCGTATCCTCGTACCTTCGTTAACAGTCTGCAATGTGGTACCGTGTCAAATGCGTTTTGGAAATCTAGACACATGAAACTGCTTGTTGGCTTTCATCTATAGTTCGCAGTATATCTTCTGAGAAAAGGGCAGCCAGTGGTAAAATGGAGCCAACAATACGACCGAGGCCGCAGAGCAGTGTGTGATGCTGTTCGGGAAGGAAGGTCGTCGACATCGACCACAGACCACAACGTCCGGGAAATCGAGAAAATGACCGTCAGGAGCTAAGCGATTGGTAGAAGATTTTGAACGTTGTTTATAGAGACGTGACGACTAATTTGAAAATGCTTCATGTGTCTTTGTCACTTTGAACTGTAATGCAGTATTCAATAGAAGTTACATAGCAGCCCTAATAATGTGTAACATTTTTTGAACTCAGCTCGCAGCCTACATAGGAAAACTTAGGATGTGTTATAGGACCATCAGTTTAGCTTTAGTAAAGGTAAAGGAACGGAATAGTCAGTAACGACGTTGCTGTGGATGACGGAAGAATGAATCTGAAAGAGTCGAGACAATTCCGCAGGATTTGTGAACCGAGAGAAAGCGCCAGACAACCTAAAATGGTGTAAAATGTTTGAAACTCTCAGAAAAATAGTCATCAGTTGTAGGGGAGACGTGTAATATACAGTATTGTCAGGAACGAAGAGGGAACAATGAGAATGGAAGGCCAAGGTAAAAGTGATCGAATTATAATGGGTGAAAATTATGGATGCAGTCCTACTCTACAACTTTTACGTCGCAGAAGCAATGATGGGGATTTAAGAAAGCTTCAGGCGTGGAATTGAAATTTATGCTGAAGAGCAAGAATGTTGTTGTCAGCGGAAGTGACGAAGAATTACAGGATCAGTTGAACGGAATGAACAGCGCACTGAGGACAGAATATGGACTGAATGTAAACCAAAGAAGGACGAGAGTATTAAGGAATAGCAGAATTTATATTAGCGCCAAATTTAACGTCAAAATTGGGGACCATGTTGTAGATGAAATGATGGAATTGTGGTACCTTGGGAGCAAAATATGACGGGTGGAGGAAGGAAATTATAAAGATGACACTAGCACAGCCAAATAAGGCGTTCCTCACTGAAAGAATCCTACTAATGTCAAACGTAGACCATAATTGGGGAAGAAATTTCTAACAATATATTTGTAGTACAGTGCTGGAAAGTGAATCATGGATTGTGCTAAAATCGGTAATACAGGAACCGGAGTGTTTGAGATGTGATGTTACAGAAGAGAAGAAGTTAAGAAATGCGGAGGTTCTCCACAGAAATGGCGAGGAAAGGAATCGTGGAAAGTAATACGTGAAAAATGCTGAACAGAAAAAGGTAAGTAGTGGCGAGTGGCATCAAATCAGTCAGGAGATTGATGACAAAAAAGAAATAGAAAAATAAGGCAGTCATAAACGATTTTTATAATATCACACGATGTGTTTAAAGATTTTTGTCTCTCATCTCCTTGTACTTCTCGTATACTTTTGGTTTACAACAACTGAATCTACGGAATTCTGAGTAACGTTATTGTCATGTTAGAAGGCAACACACTAAAATTACAAAGAGAAAGTGAAAAACTGTGAACAAAGCCTCAGTCTAAATTTCATTTAAATGTACAACTCTGTCAGTACAGTAATAAATTTAGAGTAAGACGTTTCATGATTAATTCTAGCTGGTTAAATGAAGAAGACGTACAGTAACCGCCCAGAATGCTGATCTCATAAGTAAAGGGTAGTAGCACGGAGGTGCTTTGTAAAGCAGCACGCATTTGTTTTGTGTATGGTATGTACTCAGTTTTTTCTTATTGTTTAGTTCGTAAGGAATTTAAAATGTTTCTTAGGTGTTCTGTCTTCTGCGAGAAACTCCCCTCATGCGGGTGTTGTCTTGAAATGAGATTTTACTATTTACTAGTTGTTAGGAATGAAACGAAAAGTGGTCAAACGATGGTTTAATTCACCTGTATTTAAAGATACCGTAGTGTGCGTGTTTTAGAGTGGTTTGTAGGTGCTATCTGGTTGCTATCTATAGGTAATCGTTTCTTCATTGTTTCTGTGTTGTAGTAATTTCCAGTCCTCCACGGACGTTGACATCGACATTTCACTCACTCGTTCTTTCTAGGCGCATGAAGTTCTGGAGTCGACGTCAGTGCGTAAATTTAATTTACGGTATTATTTTTCGTGTTTGCAATGCTTTTTTATACTGGAGAATTGTACTGAGCCTATCAGTTAGCCTAACTAAAACCAATTTACGAGACCGTTGTTGGTAGATTTAGAAATGGTCGAATGTAAATAACGTTAGCAACCGCAACCAACAACCTGTAGTTCCGTTATAATTCTCTGAAACTGAGAGACTAAAAAAGCAGCTGCGTAAAGAGCATTTGAAATTTGTAAAAGAAGTGTTACTCACCGGGAGGTTTCAGCAACTTCTCTCTCGATTCATAAATTAATACTTATTAGAATCGAGTGCTTACGATTTATAAAATTTCTTTGTCTGTCAAAGACAAAGTTAACAGAAAAAATAACAGAACACTCTTTCGGATGTCAAAAAACAGTAGAAATAGACAATTCTGAATGCGTAGTGTACAAAATAAGGAAACCACGATTGTAAAAATGAAATATCTATCACTACAATGTCAATGTAGGGTTAATTTCCGTGTACGATATCAGGATGGCTGCAGTAGTTACATGGGGAATGTTCATTATTTTGAATGGAATTGACCACCAACAATTCCTCTCTTGTGCCAACCTCTTCATTTCACAGTAGCACTTGCGCTCTGCGCCCTCAACTATATGTTGGACGTATTCCAATCTCTGTCTTCTAAAACTTTTACCCTCTGTAGTTCCCTCTAGAACCATGGAAGTTATTCTCCGATGTCTTAACACATGTCCCATCATCCTGTAACTTCTTCCTGTTAGTGTTTTCAGTATGTTCTGGGTGGGAGTCCATACGGAAGATAATGGGGATCCCTTACTAGAGTAGAGGTCAACAGAACTTTGGAAGACTTTGCGACAAAGTAAGATGGAATCATTGCGGGAAGTGGAACCAAACGACTACTCAAGTTGTACTGAACTCATACACCAGACTTTCGCAAAAATATCGCCCACGCAATCCCGAAGACTGGAAGAGCAAATAAGTGCGAGAACTTTCGTACCATTTTAACAGTTCATGCATCCAAGTTGCTGACAAGAATAATATACGGCAGAATGGAAAACAGGTCCAGCTCAAAATGAACACATTTGATAACCAACATTTGTGAAGACCTGAAGACGATAGCAAAGTCTGTCAAAAGTGGTTATTTGTAAATAAAGAAAAAGTTTTTACCAAGTAAAACACATCCGCTCCTTCCGATTTGTCGACAAGAGAAAATGCAATGGAAAGAAAATTGAGGATTTGTTAGAAGACGATCAGTTTGACTTTCGGTAGGGTAAAGGAAACAGAGAGGCAGTTCCGACGTTGGGATTGATAGAGGAAGAAAAAAAAATCAAGACACGTTCATAAGACGTACCTAGTGTATGAATCTGTGTACCTTGTGTAAGAATCCGGGTATTTGGCACCTCTTCCAACTTTCAGTGAACTTCAAAGCCTTATAGCCACAACAGAGAATGTAGCATCTCTAAACACGATCTCTGAAGTGTACGATGAGTTTCCGTTGGACGGCACGTTGAACATTTGTGAAAATCAGAACAAAACTTGGATCACAACGTAACCGCAGATATTTCCTGTGGCTGTATCTGAATGCCTCTAATATGCCCTTGTAAAATCACCTTTTTTTTTTTTGAGGAAAAGAAACTTTTTAGTTCATAGTTGTGACATATTCGCAATTAAATTCCATGCGATCCAAAAAAAAAAAATTGTTTTGTTATAAATCCAGTCAGCACATCGCAAAAGTTTATTAACCAGGTTATTAATTTCGGTCAACTGTGGCCATTTTCAGACCTAAAAATAGTAAAATATAGAGGTTGCTTGGTGCACAATGTTTCCAAATTACATAAAACATAGCATGAAAACCGAGCGAAGTGGCGCCGTGGTTAGCACACTGGACTCGCATTCGAGAGAACGGTTCATACCCGCGTTCGGCCAGCTTCATTTGGATTATCCGTGGTTTCCCTAAATCGCTTCAGGCAAATGCCGGGATGGTTCATTAGAAAGGGGACGACCGATTTCCTTCCCTATCCTTCCTAATCCGATGGGACCGATGACCTCGCTGTTGCGCCCCTTCCCCAAATCAGCCAACCAACCAATAGAATCAGGAATCATTATTAGCAAACGTGACAGGATTTCTGTGCCTGAGTCGATCCGGTACACTACATAATTCGTGCATTACGTATATAAATGGTACAGTCACATAAATAAGCCACGCAAGCTTCTTCTTCTTTCGTTTCACCCTCTTTGGGGTACGCTGGATCAATCATTCCTTTGTGGGTTGTTCTTTTCTTAGGGCCCATTATTTCTTCATTCTATTCTTGCTGATCTTCTTTTCCTCTCTTCTTCCGAGATGAAGGGTTTGGACTTTTTTGTAGATTTGTCTTGGAACCTTATGTTTTCGTCTTTAGTATTTAATTTAGCTGTTCGATCAATAAGTGAATTTTCTGAAATCTTTAATTCCACTAGGTCTTTCTCAGTTTCTTTAAACCAGTTGGGTTTCGTTTTGCGGTTACAGGAAAAGTCAAAGATTTGTTTAGTTAATCTGTTGGAATTCATTCTCAGAAGATGACAATAAAAATATATCCTCCTTTTTCGCATAGTATCTGAAAGTTTTTCAATTTTCTTGTAGAGTGTTTCATTTTTGATGTATATAATCTTATTGTCTTGAAATTTCGGTCCCATGATTTTTCTTAAAGTTTTTCTTTCCTTTAGCTCAAGTTTCTCCATTTGACCTTTGAAATTCATGTTTAGTGTTTCTGCTGCATACAGTGCTTCTGGCTTAATCACTGTCTTGTAATGCATAATTTTGGAGCCCCACGAAAGGGATTTTTTGTTGTATGTATTTTTTGTTAGATGGAAGGCCAATTCAAGTTTATTCTTTTTGGATTCCATTGCTTTGCTTTCCCCAGCATTCCAACTAATCCATTCTCCGAGATATTTGAATTCTTTTACTATTTCAATCTTTTGTTCTTGAACTTTGAGGTATTTACATGAGTGCTTGATGTTTGTCAATATCTTAGGTTTTTTCAAAGGAAATGTGAATACCTATTTTAGCTGCTTGTTTCTTTAGTTCAAGGATTTGCTCCCATGATTCTTCCACTGTTTCAGCAAACAGGGCCATATCATCTGCAAAAGCAATGCAATGTACTTTAAGGTTCTTCTTTTTGCAATCCAGTCTTGTACAAGCTTCGTCACTAGATCAAAAGACTTCTGTGATCTGTGAGTGGATTTATAACAAAACAACGATGCACAACGTAAAATTTAAGCCAAGTTTTTATTTTCAATTATGCAAAAATCTGTTGAAATCGGATGAGTCTGTTTCAAACGCATTGTATATTCTGCAGCTAAGCAGCAACCTGCCCCCCTCCCCCCCCCCCCCCCAAACAAAAAGAAAAAAAAAAAACACAGCGTTCAAAGTGCTTGCTCGTACTCGAGGAGCCGAGTTCAAACCTCGATCCAGCCACCGTTACCCTGAATTTGGTTCTCAGCTGTTTTCCTACGTAAAGCCAGATGAACGTCACGGTACCTTTTTGAGCAGGATCCATCTTGTACAATGACACCACTGTCGACGGACCATTTAACACCTAACGAAGCAGAACCGGACGTCCTAAAAACAGATATGATGCTCACCCACTCTCGCAATACCACGGGTTGTTTTCGTGTTCCGCAAGGCGCAGTGGACAGCGGTTAAAATGGGGACCCGAGTTGCGTAGCCGGCAGAGCGACCGGCGCCTCTTGCAATCCCTTTCAGACATTTTCGTGTCCCATGATACGCAGCACACGGCAGCTAAAAGGGGAAACGACACCCTTGCGTATTTACAGAGTTGTCAAGGTTTCACTTCATCATTGCACCGACCTCATTCGCTGCAGATAACTGAAGCATGCCGTGAATAACACTGTATGACACACTTTTTCGGATATTGGAGTTTTGGTGGGATAGCGCTGTTTATCTCCTCTTAAGCCAGTGCTAATAGTCTTCACGGTATACAATACCCGATCAAAAGGAGGCGGACTTTGATTTAAATGTCACAGGAGGCGGACCCACCAGCACAAAATGAGGCGGGTAGTATCGTGTTGTCAGTAGAGAATCAGTATCAGTAAAATAGATTGATCATGAGATCTCAGTGACTTTGAACGAGGACTAGTCATTAAATGTCACCTAAGAAAATCCATCAGGCACATTTCAACCAACTTCACCAACAGCTGTCATGGGTATGGGCCGCCGCCTTCTCCCTGTAGCACCACCTAATTCACCTGCTTCTTCGTATTTCTTTATCATATTTTCAGCCCATTTATTGACAGGAGCATCTTCGCAGCTCTGTCGGCGATATTCCCGCAATGCAGCGCTACTATTGCTGCTGTTCAAATAAAGCAATGTTACCAGTAGAGCACGGTCTTTCTTCTCAATAGCCATTGCGTTTCGTTTCGAAAGCTTCATCCTAAACCTTTACACCAGCAATCACTTCGCAACAGATATCAATAATCTTGACCAAGCGTAAAAGACAAAAAACATTTCACTTCCTGACTGCTTACAACGTCATATTTTCACCTAGTGGCAGAAAGTAGAACTATTATTTTTTCAGCGTACTCTGCGAACGCACCGATAAATGAACATAGATAAGATGGCTCTGAGTACTATGGGACTTAACATTTAAGGTCATCAGTCCCGGCCGGCCGATGTGGCCGTGCGGTTCTAGGCGCTTCAGTCTGAAACCGCGTGACCGCTACGGTCGCAGGTTCGAATCCTGCCTCGGGCATGGATATGTGTGATGTCCTTAGGTTAGTTAGGTTTAAGTAGTTCTAAGTTCTAGTGGACTGATGACCACAGATGTTAAGTCCCATAGTGCTCAGAGCCATCTGAACCATTTCTCATCAGTCCCCTAGAACTAAGAACTACTTAAACCTAACTAACGTAAGGATAACACACACATCCATGCCCGAGGCAGGGTTCGAACCTGCGGCCGAAGCGGTCGAGCAGTTCCAGACTGACGCGCCTAGAACCGCTCGGCCACACCGGGCGGCTAGATAAGATGTTTCAGCACCCAGCGATGTACACAGCCAGCGCTGTAGCACTCGCAACACCGTCAGTTTATTTACAAACACTCGGCAATTGAGAGAGTTTTAGTGTGTAAACACTGTAGAGGAAGACAGAGTAGTATGCATACAGCAAATAACTGACGACGTAGGGAGCAAATGCTACTCTGATATGCACAGATGAGAAACAAAATAAAGTAGGCGACAAGAATCCCCCCCTTTCTCCCCCCTCCCCCACCCCTCCCATACATTTAAATTGAACACTGCTGACAGGATGGCTAGCAGAATCATATCACACATCGTTCGTATTCCCAAGAATTGGAGAAGCCAACGGACCACACATTGGACTGTTATTTCTGCCTGACAAAAATAGAATCACCTCGAAAACAAGGGGAACTGTGCAATATCTTAATTTATCATCCACTATAACACATTCATGTCACAGCGAAGAATTGCCGATACCAGTGCCTCCTGAAACTGTGACAATGACCGAAGACGAATAGAGTGATGAACACACACACACACACACACACACACACACACACACACACAGAGAGAGAGAGAGAGAGAGAGAGAGAGAGAGAGAGAGAGAGAGAGAGAGGAAGACAGCGAAGGAAATATGCACGCCGACCCAAGATTTCAGGGCTACAGTGAATCAAATGAACCGCACCTTTTGTCTCAATGGGATCTCAGCGATCTTGTTCATGCTTTAAGTTTGTCGAAGTAACAGACTGGGCATTTAACTTCTTGATAAAAAGGGACTGAACCTTAGTTTTCGTGATGCAAAAGTGTTTATCATGAATATTTGTCCAAGAAAGGTGATTTGGTTTTCTGCAATGATGTAGAGTTTATTACGAAGACTCTTGGGTAAGATTCCAATGTAAATGAGTGGTGCTTGTCCGTTGTCTCCACCAAAGTTAGCTCGAAAGCAGTACTTCTCCATAGTCGGAAAAAAACCTTCTGTTCCGATTACCCGTGCAGTTAACCTAAAGACACAAATGAGAACTTTAAATAGCTTCTGACCCTTATCCAGTATGAGAAATACAAATGGTGTACGTGTGGCGATATCATGGCAATTGTAGTTCTTCCAATTAACCTCGGTAATGCAGCTGAGGCACACAAAGAATTGCTGTTTTTTGTATGAGTAAGACAGCGGAGATAGAATTGTCATTGTTATGGGGAAAAATGACCTATTCGAAATGAAGTACTGCCTGGACAGAAGAATCTGAACACTCCTTTTCATGAACCGAAAAATACACTACTGGCCATTAGAATTGCTACACCACGAAGATGACGTGCTACAGACGCGAAATTTAACGGACAAGAAGAAGATGCTGTGATATGCAAATGATTAGCTTTTCAGAGCATTCACACAAAGTGGCTCCGGTGGCGACACCTACAACGTGCTGACATGAGGAAAGTTTCCAATCGATTTCTCATACACAAACAGCAGTTCACCGGCGTTGCCTGGTGAAACGTTGTTGTCATGCCTCGTGTGAGGAGGAGAAATGCGTACCATCACGTTTCCGACTTTGATAAAGGTCGGATTGTAGCCTATCGCGATTGCGGTTTATCGTATCGCGACATTGCTGCTCGCGTTGGTCGAGATTAAATGACTGTTAGCAGAATATGGAATCGGCGGATTCAGGAGGGTAACACGGAGCGCCGTGTTGGATCCCAACGACCTCGTATCACTAGCAGTCGAGATGACAGGCATCGTATCCGCATGGCTGTAACGGATCGTGCAGACACGTCTCGATCCCCGAGTCAGCAGATGGGGACGTTTGCAAGACAACAACCATCTGCACGAACAGTTCGACGACGTTAGCAGCAGCATGGACTATCAGCTCGGAGACCATGGCTGTGGTTACTCTTGACACTCAGACAAGAGCGCCTGCGATGGTGTACTCAACGATGACCCCAGATGTACGAATGGCAAAACGTCATTTTTTTCGGACGAATCCAGGTTCTGTTTACAGGATCATGATGGTCGCATCCGTGTTTGGCGACGTCGCGGTGAACGCACATTGGAAGCGTGTATTCGACATCGCCATACTGGCGTATCACCTGGCGTGATGGTATGGGGTGTCATTGGTTACACGTCTCGGTGACCTTTTGGTTTTATTGACGGCACTTCGAACAGTGGACGTTACATTTCAGATGTGTTACGATCCGTGGCTCTCCCCTTCATTCGATCCCTGCGAAACCCTACATTTCAGTAGAATAATGCACGACCGTATTTTGCAGGTCCTCTATGGGCCTCTCTGGATACAGAAAGCACATTCCCCAGGTCTCTCACCAATTGAAAACGTCTGATCAATGGTGGCCGAGCAACTGGCTCGTCACAATACGCCAGTCACTACTCTTGATGAGCTGTGGTATCGTGTTGAATCTGCATGGGCAGCTGTACCTGTACACGCCATCCTGGCTCTGTTTGACTCAATGCCGAGGCGTATCAAGGCTATTATTACGGCCAGAGGTGTTTGTTGTCGGTACTGATTTCTCAGGATCTATACACCCAAACTGCGTGAAAATGTAATCACATGTCAGTTCTAGTATAATATATTTGTCCAATGAATACCCGTTTATCATCTGCATTTCTTCTTGGTGAGCCGGCCGAAGTGGCCGTGCGGTTAAAGGCGCTGCAGTCTGGAACCGCAAGACCGCTACGGTCGCAGGTTCGAATCCTGCCTCGGGCATGGATGTTTGTGATGTCCTTAGGTTAGTTAGGTTTAACTAGTTCTAAGTTCTAGGGGACTAATGACCTCAGAAGTTGAGTCCCATAGTGCTCAGAGCCATTTGAACCATTTTTTCTTCTTGGTGTAGCAATTTTAATGGCCAGTAGTGTATGTTTCTAACTCCGCTGTATTTTAAATTAGATGGCGAAAAAAGTTGTGGAAGCTACGACCAAACCTACACGCCGATTTATGTACTTGCGAGAGATGTTCGAAGGATCAGTGAAGCAACATTGAAGGAAGGAGTATTTGTAGGACCGCACATTATGAAATTAACGTTGGATGAAGTTTTCCTTCATTTATTGAATGATACTGTAAGAATGGCTTGACTACCTTTCATGTGTCTGCAAAAATGTTTAAGGCAATCATAAGGCAAAGAAGTATCGGGATATTGAACAAAAACTTGTCAACTGAACTAAATTTCTTGAATGATCATACAGACTTCTTCCCGGATAATCTTTTCACTGCACGCAAAAGGCAAAGGTCCCGAGTTCGAGTCTCGGTCCGGCATCCAGTTTTAATCCGCCAGAAAGTTACATATCAGCGCACACTCCGCTGCAGAGTGAAAATCTCATTCTGGAATCTTTTCACTGTTAGTCAAGAACATGGTCAGCAGTTCCACGAGCACATTTCTAATGCGAAAATGGGGTACAATAATGTCGTGCGGCCGCTGCTGGTCGTTGCAAAGCGGCGTTCCTGAGGCAAAGTAATGCAGGAAATAATTAAGCGAATTTCATTTAGTCTGATGTTAGTCATTTTTGGTTGCTTTGTGTACTGATAGACTTTTTTTGCTGTTTGCATTCGGAACTCTTGTTGCGAGAGCGTCTCATTTTGCTACATACATGTAATACATAGGCTGCCGTAAGCATTTACAAAACCCATTATTACATGAAGACTGAGGCCTCACTCACATAGGCAAGTTACTGAAGATGTTATTACACGATGAACGCAGCTGTCAGAGCAAGAAATGGCACAAAGAGCTCATAAAAGCGGATTTCTCTGAAACATACCCATGAATCGGGTTTCTTCAGAGGCTCGTACTAAGCAGCAATGAAATTTTAATAGCTCACTTCGTCTTTTAGCACGTACCAGAGTTGTTTCTCTGCATAAATTAGTTTCCCGTGTGAGTTTCATGCACGCTTATCTTATCAAGCGCCGTATTTCACGTTTACGTTGCTAAGACCGTATTTTTCGCGAAACTCGCTTTGCGTCATTCCCCAGTGTACCCACCCACAGTATTTTTTGCTTGTGACCAGAGTCACAAGGACACCAGTTTCAAAGCAAAATGCTTTCTACGCCTCAGATAAAGCCGCTCATTTGATCAGTGACATCAGTAAAATCATCAGCCTCCAGAACTCGACGGTAAGTTTATTGCAATCACACGCTCTTTCCGTGTTGAGACGATTAGCAGAGGTAGGAGTTCGCAGGATATGATGAGAGAGGAGCAAAGAGGTGACCTTGGTCTATTCAGAGAATGTTGGGATACTCGGGGGCAGCACGACCAGAAATAAGGATGTTGTGGTGAACACGGGAAGAGATAAGACCGGATAATAACGTGACGATGATATCCGCCAAGTCTTAGGACTACCACAAATAGTACATTGGCTACAGCTGCAGTACGTCCCCCTCCACCGCACCCAAAAGATTCCACTCACAAACGTGGGAAAACCGAGGGAGCGTAGGCTTCTATAAGAAACTTCAGAATTTTTCCGCTCGGACGAATGTGCGACATGGACTTACAAGGGAGTAACATGTTACTGGAAACATGGTGAAGATATGTTAGTCACCATCCTTAAAAGACTACAGTGGTCGCTTCGGAGCGCTTTAGATGGCGTCTTCGTTGGACTTGGGGGCTCATTTTGAAGACAGTTCTCCAGCGAATGAGATTCCAGGCCGAAGACGTGTCTGGAGACGCCCTGGACAGCGGTGTCCTCAGTGTCGTCCGCCATAAGGGCGGACATCCAGGAGTGTCGGCCAGGGGTGCCATTCCTTTTCATAGAGAACCTCTTTGGTTGTCGTCTATGGCACCCTTTCAGCACAGCGTACGTCGAGTATATTCTATGCCCCGTTTTATTGCCCTCATGGCAACCAATCCTGGAGCTGTATTTCAGGCAAGATAATGCCCGCTCAGAAGCGGCAAAATTCCTACTGCTTGTCAAACCCTATCTTGGCTGGAAGTTGCCGTATCTTTCCCCAGTTGAGAACGTTTGGAGCATTATGGGTAGGTCCTTCAACCAGCTCGGAATTTTGACGATCTAACGGTCCAAATGAAGAGAATTTCGCACAATATCCTTCAGAAGGACATCCACAAACTCTGTGAATCAATGCGAAGCCGAATAATTGCTTGGATAAGGGCCAGAGCTGGACCAAAGCGTGCTTGACTTGCTCAACTTGTGAAGCTCTTTCTCTTGAGTAAATCATTCAATTTTTCTGGAATAGTAATCATTTGCTTGCCTGTACACGTACATCACATCTACCGATTTTCGTCTCATTCAGATGATTTCTTCGTGCCTCGTTTTTTTGTGTCTTAGAGTGTATTTACAATAATATGCAGGATATGGCCGCCGTCTGTGTCGATGCAATGTTCTGCTCGATTTATCGAACTGTGAAACACGCGTAGCAGCCCTGCCTGACGGATAGCAGCAATAGCGTTTTCAGTGTTCTGTTGTGGTTCTTTCATTGTGTGAAGACTGGGTACACATGACCCTCTAATTTACCCCGCAGATTAAAATCACAAGGAGAGAGAGCAGGTGATCGAGTCGGTCAGGAGATTACACTGCATTCTGCCGATTCTCCTTTCCTCACAAAACGCTTCATGTATTCGTGGCAAGATTGTTAAGGCGTTGTGTACTCTTTCTCCGACTTGCTGAAAATATACGTGAGTTGATCCACATATTCTGGACATACCGCTTAGCGTTAACAGTTTGGTCAAAAAATGGCGTTACCATGCGAACACCAGACATTGTGCACCAAACACCAGTCTTGAGATGATGCTACGGCAATTCAAAGCAATGACGAGGATTTTCTAGTGGGCAGTGTCGCATGTTCTGTTGAGTTCAAGTGTCCTGACAGGCGGAATCAGGCCTCATCTGAAGATATCAAAAACAGATGGTCCGAAAGTCTTGATTCCACTTCACTCAGAAATCATCGGCAGGACTCAACACGCTAAAGTTCATCTGGACGCGTTAACTAAAGCACAACAGCAAAGTTGCTTGTGAAAATACAGGACGTCAAATTAAATACTTTTCAGCCGTCTAGTTTCCAGACTTAATTTTATTTGGTTACCAGTTTCAGCCGTTTACTACGCCATCTTTACGCCCCTAACCGACCTGTAGGAAGATTCTACCTCGGTCAGCCGACTGTCCAGTTGATGGTTGAAGTGGTCACTGTAGCAAAAATCTACTAATACCAGTACTGCTGGCCCCTGCTTTGATCAGAACCGAGGTAGTCTCTTCCTGCACGTTAGTAAAACGCTGAAACTGGTAGAGAAATAAAATCACGTTTGGAAACTAGACAGTTGAAAGGTGTTTAATTTGACATCCTGTATCGAACGGCCGAGTCCCGCAAGGCAAGTCCTCGCCTTGCGGCGAGTTTGGGTGCCAGCACTTCAACTGGAACTCGACACTGTGTTCCTCAAACCTCTCCATCACACTCTTGGCCTTGTGACATGGCCCAATGTCTTAATGAAAAATGGCACTGCCGTCGAGAAACCTGATCGTTATGAAGGGGTATACGAGGTCTACAGCCAGTGTACGCGTGGTGCCTTGCACGAGCTCCATTCCGCTGGACTGATGGACGCCCACGTGAATGTTGCGAAGAGCATAATGGAGCCGGCACCAGCTTGTCTCTGTCGCACAGTAGAAGCGTCAAGGAGGTGTTGCCCTGGAAGAGGACGGATTCGCTCTGTCCCTTCAGAATGGTGAAGAAAGTGTCGGGATTCATCAGACCATGCAACGCTCTGCCACTGCGCCAACGTCCAGTGCCGATGGTCACATGCCCATTTCAGTCGTAGTTGCCGACGTCCTGGTGTTAACTTTGGCACACGCGTGGGTCGTCGGCTGCGGAGGTCCATCGTTAGGAGTGTTCGGTGCATTATGTATTCAGACACACTTGTCAGCATTAAAGTCTGATGTTAGTTCCGCCACAGTTCTCCTCCTGCCCTGTTTTACCAGTCTGCCCAGCCTGCGACGTCCGACATCTGTAATGAGGGGTGGCCGCCCAGCCTTACGACGTCTGGCTGTGGTTTCTCCTTGGTTTCGCCAAGACGCACACCACAGCACTCCTCGAACACCCGACAAGTCGTGCAGTTTCATGAGTGCTCATGCCGAACGGGGGCACCGTAGCACGCCCTCGGTCAGACTCAGATCGCGCGCCTACCCCACACACGACACACGGACAGCACGTTCATTGATACCAAACGCACCGTGCGTGTGTCTGACTAGCAGTCATTCTTCACCAGGTGACGCCGCTATCGCTTGGTCGGATTTATAGCCGTAGTAGATTGGTGGTCAAAATGTTCTTGCTGATCAGTGTATTAGGTCGCTTTCTTGTCTGTTCGGGACAAATTTTGCAACAGTTTTTAAACTAACTCCCCTACGAGTTACAAACTTGAAACTTTCACTGGAGCTCAGAACTGAACGACAATGCATTTTTAACTCGCTCTCGCGTCTGGTGTATGACGGTGGATACTTCGTTTTTCTGTCTTTCTGTCTGTTCATCACATATTTTGCAATTGACTAATTTCCCGATGAGCTAGAGGTTAGAAGCTTTCAACACAGCTCAGAACTGGATAGCAATCAATTATTAACTCTCTTTCTTAAGGGGGGCGCTAAGCACTATGGGACTTAACATCTCAGGTCATCAGTCCCCTAGGCTTACAACTACCTAAACCTAACTAACCTAAGGACATCACACACATCCATGCCCGAGGCAGGATTCGAACCTGCGACAGCAGCAGCCACGTGGTTCCGCACTGAAGCGCCTAGAAACCCTCGGTCACCGCGGCCGGCCCGACTCGCTTTCTTGTCTGGCCGTGTAGCGGAGGTTACCTTATGTACCACTGCTATTTCTGCCTTTTACTACTCCAGTCTCGAATGTTTCGTAGTTAAGAGTGATAGCTGGTAAGTCTCCGTATGATTACGATTTCCTTTAAATTTTAACTCCCTGGTTTTGCGGGAGATACGCTGGAGGAAGCAATGTATTGGTTGGCTCAAGTGAAGAGAAACTGAATGAACCTGAAATTTACCACATATATGCCGTAATCTCATCAAAATGTTTGAATTCGACTGCAAAATTTCGTACACACAAAACTAAAAAGCGGAGAATAATCGACGCGCTGAGAACCAAAAGGCCTAAAGCACACGGTCGTCGGACTCATATGGAAGCGAATATCAGAGAAACCGGTGAGACAACTATTCATGAATGTTGGTATATACACTCGTGTTCAGAAAAAAACAGAACACTTTGAACAATTACAGACAGGGCGTTCACATTCACAGGACATGTACATTAGTATGTTCAGCAGAAATGATAAGCATTTCAGTCACTTCGGTTCAGTATGTGCTCTGTTGCTTAGTAGGCACAGGTTGCGCCAAGTGTGATGACATCGACGCGCATAAGGCGCGAATGGCTTTCTGTGGTATAGCCATCCATACTGCATTCACTTGGTTCCAAAGTTCATCTGTGGTGGTTGACAATGAGTCACAGCGCTGAACGTGTCGTTCCACCATATTTTCGACTGGTGACAAGTCTGGTGATCTGGCGGTCCACGGCAAAAGGCTAACATCGTGTGACCCCAAGAAGCCAGGTATTCATGCAGCAACATGCAGTTTTGCTGAAAAATGGCGACTGGGTGCTATGCAGAAAGGGTATGTCTATGGGTCGCAAAATGTAACTGACGTAGGTCACACTGCTTACAGTGGCCTGCATACGCACCAATTGCGATTTTTGGTTGCACTCAACAGCACCCCATTCATAAGGCCTTGAGGTGGTGCTCTGGGACTTGTGCAAATGCAGTCACTGCGATGCAGCTCCCCCTGTCTGTGGCGAACCAAAATGCAGCCATCCTTCTCAAAAAAACGGAACGTGGATTGTCCGAAAACACTATCTGATGCCATTCCTGTCCCCAATGACGTCGTTCAAAAAATGGTTCAAATGGCTCTGAGCACTATGGGACTTCACTGCTGAGGTCATTAATCCCCTAGAACTTAGAACTAGTTAAACCTAACCAACCTAAGGACATCACAAACATCCATGCCCGAGGCAGGATTCGAACCTGCGACCGTAGCGGTCTTGCGGTTCCAGACTGCAGCGCCTTTAACCGCACGGCCACTTCGGCCGGCTGACGTCGTTCCACACACCGTTGCGGTCTAGCATGTTTCTGCACATTCGTCAAAGGTAGGCGGAGAAGTGGACGATACACACGTAACCCATGCCGTAATAAACGGCGATGGACTGTCGCCCCTGGTAGTGTACGATATGTTGCGCTATTCCACTGTTACGCTACAGCCGAGGAGGACGCAGGTCTGTCCTGCAATGCCATTCGGTTGAGATGTCGATCTTCACGGGGTGTGGTTTGGATGGTGGACCTGACCCATCTCGCCGTGTCTACGGCCTTCCGTGAACGATTCTGCACACACCCGTTGCACTGTCGAAACACTTCGTCCCACACGAGCAACAATTTCGCGTAGGCATCACATTCTCTCATGCCAATAATGCGCCCTCTTTCAGACTCAGTGATCTGACAATACGGCTGGCCCATACGTCTGCGAGACATCCTGCACGTCTGCCCTAGTCACACTGAGCCATTACCTTCGGTTTATAGCGACAACAAATGGGTAGGTGTCGCTGCGCCGCATATCGATATTGACTTTGAACCCACCAGCCAACATAGTTCAAATGCTAATCATTTCTGCAGAGCATACTAATCTATATGTCCTGCGAGAACATCCTATCTCTAGGCGTTCAAGGTGTTCTGTTTCTATTCTGAACATGACTGTACATTCTGGACATACAGCACAAATAAATGTGGCTCACCACAAGATTAGTGAATGTCAGAAGAATACATACACGCTACAGCCTCAAAAATCGACGATAGAGTGTTTTAGGCACTTATGGCCTCAATTATTTACTTACAAAGCTTTTTAATATAACACGTTTTTGAAACGAACTAAAAGGTATAAAATAATTTAATAATATATTTTAGCCCATACGAATTCCTGGTCCCATACAGACAGTCCTGAGAATCTGTTCTTGTGAATTTCTAGAAGCTATGATAATACTTGTAAAATTGAAAGCGGAAAAAGTGGGGCGCAAGGTATAGATAATAGTAAGAAGTGTAGAGAGTAGCTGTCGTTGAGAAAAATCGTACAACAGTTACTATCATTTGCGCAGCAATAAAACTGTTATTGACGTAGGTGAACCATTCGTGCATGAATTACTTATTCCATATGCCACACGTTTTTCGTTTTAAATTTTTCAGATATTGCCATGCTATTAACAATTCACAAGCACAAATTTTCAGAACTATTTTCATGGAGTTAGGAAGCCGTCTGGGGCTAGGAGACATTATTTTTTACATTTTTAGCCCGTTTTAGAAATATATTAATTTAAAAAGGTTTTCATTTAAATAGTTTTTAGTACAGTTGGAGACCTTGCATATCACTGCTCACAAATAAAGAAAAAATAAGAAAAGGTGACTCGTTGTGGATGTACAGGATTAGTGTATACGTTACAAGGAAGTGGTGAACTGAATCGCTAGTTACTCTTCCTCCATCTTACCAAAAGGTGACCACAAGCACCGGAAATACGTAGCAATTCACGAGTGCTGGTTAACAGGAAGATGCGGTAAGGCGGCCGCAATCAACGCGCCACAGGCACGCGAGAAGGACGGGAATTTTGCTGACAGCGCAGGGAACGACTCTCACAATCAGACGTGCACTAATGGGACATGTGGTCGTTTTACGCAGAAAAGAAACGAAAGTTAACAGAAGTATTCAGCATATATCACCTCACAACTATCGCGAAATGGAAACCTTGACACCTTAAGCGTGCTGAAAACTGTTTTTATATGTAGGAAGTTTTTGATACGTGGTACTGTGGCTCAGTTGACTGAAACACGATTTAGACCCCATAAAACTGTCTACCAAGTATATAACAGAACTGGTTGCTCTTCGACAACTCAACGCATCTCCGGGGATGGGGACACGTGACATGTCTACATAAACTGTCGTATATGTGCAACATAAAATTTCACTATCGTATATTAACTGAATTAATGTTATTGAAATACAGTTAAATGGTAGAACCGTGCGTCAAAGCGCTGTAATTGGCACAAATAAACTAAAGAAATACAGAGATTCGGTACCTTATAAAGTCTTTAGCCTGCACAACGAAGAGGCAAACAAGGAACTAAAAGGAAGTGCTGAAGGGGGATTAAAATTCAGGGTGTAAGCATATCAAGGAGAAGATTCACTGACGGCTTTGCTATTCACAGTGGAAGTAAGAACAATTACGGAACAGTTGAATGGAATGATTTGTCTATTGAGCACAGAATATGGAATGAGAGTAAAACAAATAAAGACGAAAGTAAAGAGCAGCTGCAGAAATGTCATTAGCAAAAAATTTAACACCGAAATTGGGGATCAGATGGCAGCTGAAGGGAAGTGGTTCTGCTCAAAATGTTCAAATGAGTGTGAAATCTTATGGGACTTAACTGCTAAGGTCATTAGTCCCTAAGCTTACACACTACTTAACCTAAATTATCCTAAGGACAAACACAGACACCCATGCCCGAGGGAGGACTCGAACCTCCGCCGGGACCAACTGCAGAGCCCGTGACTGCAGCGCCTAAGACCGCTCGGCTAATCCCGCGCGGCAAATGGTTCTGCTATCTTAGAAAAATATAGCTCATGATGGGCGAAACAAGGATATAAAAAGGCTAAGACAAACAAAGAAGGCATTCAATACCGAATGAAGTCAACTAATAACAAACATAGACCTTAATTCGAGGAAGAAATTTCCGGAAATGTATGTCTCGAGATGGGAACCATGCATGGTGCCAAAAACTTGATATTTATTTTTCTCTTGTACACCGGAAATTAATGGAAATTCTAAAGGGCTCCAGGGGAAAAATAAACTGCAGATCGAAACCCTTGTCCGAAATCATACTCCACCGAGGCAACAGAGCATCGTATTCACAGGAGATAAGGCCTTTCTACACAGCTGCTAGCTCCTTTTCCACTGACGACCGTGGCAATTAGTCGCGATCACAGAGTAGCAAACATCATTGCGAGACGTTCCGACAACGGTCCTTCAGCAACAAAATGTCGCGTTTGCTGCCGAAGGGATGGTCTGGTGTCAGGCGCCGGCGCCTATGGTTCAAATGGCTCTGAGCACTATGGGACTCAACTGCTGTGGTCATAAGTCCCCTAGAACTTAGAACTACTTAAACCTAACTAACCTAAGGACAGCACACAACACCCAGCCATCACGAGGCAGAGAAAATCCCTGACCCCGCCGGGAATAGAACCCGGGAACCCGGCGCCTATGACTTCGACGCTCTGTAGCATCGCTGGATGACCTTTCCGGACGCAAGTTCCTAACCTCGATTTGTTCCTCAAGATACCCTCTACAACCCTCGAAGTTTGTCGCAACATTTCTGGGACACCTTTATACATCAGGAAATAACTTCCACGGTATTTGCTTGAGCTATAGAGTGTAAATATTGTAGGGGAAGATAGAGATTGTAATATTTCATGAAACGTTTATAAACAAATCCGTCACAGTTGCAGTACAGAAGTTCGGTGATTATTTTCGAACCAACTTGTTCATTCTCAAGCCTGATCTAGCGAGGCTGCCCTGAAAGTACCTGATCTTAATAACGAACATCATGATGGCAATACGTGCTTTACCAAGTAATCGTGGATGACTGTCACAATCAATATGTGCCTACTTGGCAAATCAGAATAAAACTTTGACAGTGACTGAGACTGAACTAGTTAGTTCGGATTAGTCACCAAACATAAGTACTGAATTTGTGAAAGTTTTTTTAATAAGCGGTTCATGAAATTCTAAAAAAAAAGTTGCGGATCGTGTTTCAGCAAAATGCTGAAACTGAAAAAAAGATTGGAGCGTATTCAACAGATAACTGAGGACCCTGTGTGCAAGTGCTCCTCTGAAATCAGGACTTGAGCGCAAGAGAGGAGCTTCGGTGTACTGCATCAAACCCTTCAAATGGCTGATGAAAGAAAAGAAGTCAATATAAAAATTATGGAATGTAGCGCAAAGTGCAACTGGGCAGGCAGAGTATGGACTTTAAATTGTTCCACAATCTTGCCGAGGCACATGCAAATCAGGGATTTCATGTCCTTCTAAGAAACAAGGCACAAACAGTTAAACTATGAATACATATAGAATGATATTTCCACATTCGACTTGTCTCCTGCACAGATAATGACGTTTGTGGTCGCAGAACAAAAAAAAAAAAAAAAAAAAAAAAAAAAAAAAAAAAAAAGCCAAATCTTCTTATGTTTCTGATTCATTTGAAATCAAATTTTTCTCTTTTTCTCTATTAATTACTGTCCTATGTGACATCCCAACAGATGAAATATGGTGTCTTCAGAAGTTCTAGTTGTATTTCCATCAAACTTGCTTAGAGACGATTATCTCTGTAAGTTCGTAGCTCGGTCGTCTTTCATACATGACATCAAGAGCTTCGCAGGTAACGACGACAATGCTGATGCTGTCTTGCTTTCGGAAGGCATTCGATACATCTCTGCACTGTTGTTTTGCTTTACTGGTATTGGTCATGAACTTTTTTTTAATGATACCTTTGGTCCTGTTTTGGATGCCTGTTTCTGTAATTCTGTGGACTGTTCTTTGACTCCATCCAGTGGGTCAGTTATCAACGCCATGTCGTCTGCAAAAGCCAGACGACCTATGATGATTTTATTTGCATTTCTTCCCAGTTAAACACTCTTGGCAATGATGTACGAGGGTGAGTCAAATGAAAACCTTAAATATATTTTTAAATATTATTTATTGTGCAGAAGTGGTACAAAGCTGTATCACTTTCCAACATAATCTCCCCCACGCTCAATGCAAGTCCTCCAGCACTTACAAAGTGCATAAATTCCTTTAGAAAAAAATTCTTTTGGTAGTCCTCGCAACCACTCATGCACCGTGTGGCGTACCTCTGCATCAGAACGGAACTTCTTTCCTCCCATTGCGTCTTTAAGTGGTCCAAACATATGGAAATCACTTGGGACAAGGTCTGGTGAGTATGGTGGATGAGGAAGACACTCAAAATGCAGGTCTGTGATTGTTGCAACTGTTGTACGGGCAGTGTGGCGCATTGCATTGCCATGTTGCAAAAGGACACCTGCTGACAGCAATCCACGACGTTTTCATTTGACTGCAGGCCGCAGATGATTTTTTAGGAGATCTGTGTATGATGCACTGGTAACAGTGGTCCCTCTAGGGATGTAATGTTCCAAAATGACGCCCTTTTTCGCCCCAAAAGAGAGGCAGCATAACCTTCCGTGCTGATGGTTCTGTTCGAAACTTCTTTGGTTTTGGTGATGAGGAATGGCGCCATTCCTAGCTCGCACTCTTCGTTTCCGGTTGGTGGAAGTGAACCCAGGTTTCGTCCCCAGTAACGATTCTTGCAAGGAAACCATCACCTTCTCGTTCAAAGCGCCGAAGAAGTTCTTCACAAGCATCAACACGTGTTTCTCTCATTTCAGGAGTCAGCTGCCGTGGCATACATCTTGCAGACACTTTGTGAAACTGGAGCACATCATGCACAGTGTGGTGTGCTGACCCATGGCTAATCTGCAAACATGATGCAATGTCATTCAGTGTCACTCGGCGGTTTTCCTTCACTATGGCTTCAACTGCTGCAATGTTCTGTGGAGTCACAACTCGTTGTGCCTGACCTGGACGAGGAGCATCTTCCACTGAAGTCACACGATTTGCGAACTTCCTACTCCATTTGTAGACTTGCTGCTGTGATAAACATGCATCACCGTACTGAACCTTCATTCGTCGATGAATTTCAATAGGCTTCACATCTTCACTACGCAGAAACTGATTAACAGAACGCTGTTCTTCCCTTGTGCAAGTTGCAAGTGGGGCGACCATCTTTATACTGATGCTGCGACGGTACGTGTGCATCTGCACTATGCTGCCACCTACAGGCCGTTCTGCACGCTGTTTCTAGCACGCTTACCAACTTACAGGATAACGGCGCGAAATTTCGATTCGTTATTATAAATTTAAGGTTTTCATTTGACTCTCCCTCGTATTTCCTCCATTCTTTCACTAGCTCCATTCTCTCACGACTACCTTACACTCGACTCTGTTGCAATAGGTTTTGACAGACCTCCTGCTAATTTTACTTTCTACATTGTGTTTGTTTAAGTTCCTTTGTAGTTCTGCTCTTTTACTATCCGCTCCGAATTCCTTAATAGCGTGAGTCAGTGCGTTTCTGCCGAATAAGTTAAGGACTTTTTAAAATCTACATAAGTTACCACATATTGCAAGTTCCTGATCTTCCTCATTTCCATTACTTTCTAGGGATTTAATATCTGCTCTGCGAAAGACTTTGCTACATCCTACTCATTGTAGGTCGAGAATTACTTCAGCTCTCTCCAAAAGTGCTGTGGAGAAGACCTAACACATCAATGGCAAGAAGAAGATTCCTCTGTAATTATTATGGTCTGTTGTCTTTCCTTATTTATGTAGTGGAGGAGAGGGAGGAGGAGGAGATTAATGTTTAACGTCATGTCGACAACGAGGTCATTAGAGACGCAGCACGAGCTCGAATTATTGAAGAATGAGGAAGGAAATCAGTCGTGCCCTTTCAAACGAACCATTCCGGCATTTGCCTGAAACGATTTAGAGAAATCACGGGAAACCTAAATCAGGATGGCCGGACGCGGGTTTGAACTGTCGTCCTCCCGAATGCGAGTCCAATATGCTAACCCCTGCGCCACCCCGCTCGGTTCTATTTAGTGGAGGTATTAATGCCGAGATGCAATTGCTGGGAAGCTGTTTGTCGTCCAGATTTCACTAATGATATCCGTTAACATAGAATAATGTTGTCATCGGACTGTCTGGATAATTCAGCAACTACATTGGCTTCTCCTGACGCTTTGTTATTTTAAAGTTGTACATCATCTTGATATAAGGCTACACAGCCAAAACTGCGCATTATTGTTTTATACAAATTTTTATAAAAGCACTCCGTCTCCAGGTCACGAGTGGCCTACCGGGACCATCCGACCGCCATGCCATCCTCAGTTGAGGATGCGGATAGGAGGGGCGTGGGGTCAGCACACCCCTCCCCGGTCGTTATGATGGTATTCTTGACCGAAGCCGCTACTATTCGGTCGAGTAGCTCCTCAATTGGCATCACGAGGCTGAGTGCACCCCGAAAAATGGCAACAGCGCATGGCGGCCTGGATGGTCACCCATCCAAGTGCCGACCACGTCCGACAGCGCTTAACTTCGGTAATCTCACCGGAACCGGTGTATCCACTGCGGCAAGGCCATTGACCTTTACACGCACTAAAAGGATATTCTAATCATGCCAGTGATAGCCAATGCTGTACATTGTCTTCATTCAGTAAATTACTTTTCATTCCAGTTACCTGAGTATGCTAATTTTCTGGTTCCATTTTTACAAAACCGAACGCGATAGAAAAAAAAGACTGGGGTCAGGTGTGGAGTCAGTGCAAAAAAAGTAACTAAATAATAAAAAATAAAAAAGCTATGATCAATCTATTTCCTGTCAAAAAGTAAGGTTCAAATGGTTTTTCGTCGGCGGGTCTAATAAGAGATGGCCGCATGGCTAGATGTCAACGAAAAGGATTTGTACTCTGCATTTTGCACAGCATGAATGCGTTATGGAAAACCACGAATCAAACTTTTCGCTAATGTCTTCCATACGATGTGAAAAGGTACGTCAACATATGCATCTGAACTCCTGTCTCAAATTTCTCAGACCTCCGTGACGCACAACATCTCTCTTGTAAACTCTGACACTGGTGTCTTGTGATGTTCCTTTTGCATTTCTGGCTTTTATGTTTTTGTTTTCTTCAAAGGCAAAGAGAAAAGGTGAAGCGGTAGCCCAGAGTACAGCCTGCGCCTACCGTCTGTTATTTTTGATTTTCAAATGTTAAAAAACATAAGATGTTTTCTGTTCCTCGGTAAGAGAAAGGACTCGCTCTCTGTTAATGAACGAAGGTATGGACTCCATGACATGCACCATCTTACACGCTTATATATAAATTAGCAGGAATCTTGCATTTATTCTGAATTTTTTGTATTTTTCTTTTCTTGTTGTGTAGGATCGACCTCCTGCGCATTTTTACCTTGACAACTACACATAAAAAATACGTTCCAGCACTACTAACTACATAGAAAAAAGAGGATGTGTTAGCGTCTGCTTTAGAGATCAAGCCGCGCGGGATAAGCCAGGCGGTCTGGACGCTGCAGTAATCGACTGTGCGGCTGGTCCCGGCGGAGGTTCGAGTCCTCCCTCGGGCACGGGTGTGTGTGTGTTTGTCCTTAGGATAATTTAGGTTAAGTAGTGTGTAAGCTTAGGGACTGATGACCTTAGCAGTTAAGTCTCATAAGATTTCACACACATTTGAACTTTAGAGATCAAACTGCCTCTAGAATTACTACTTGTAGTGCGTCGTTATTGTACTTATTCTACCCTTGGCATTTGACAAACCTTCATACAATATTGCCGGCCGAGGTGGACGAGCGGTTCTAGGCGCTTCAGTCCGGAACCGCGCGACTGCTACGGTTGCAGGTTCGAATCCTGCCTTAAGCATGGATGTGTGTGACGTTCTTAGGTTAGTTAGGTTTAAGTAGTTCTAAGTTCTAGGGGACTGATGACCTCAGTTGTTAAGTCCCATACTGCTCAGAGCCATTTGTACAATATTTACGAGTGCTCATTTGTGAGCGAGAATGGGGAATGTTTTATCCTTTGACAATCCTAACTTCATCACTACTTGTTAATCGTAGTTATGCGACGACATATACAAGTTTACCTTCGTAACGTGTGACCGGTAACTTTACTGTTTTATGTCATGTGTAATTTCACTGATAATTCATTCGCGCTAAAGAAGAAGGTGCTTATGCTAAATATACTGCTTTCGCTTCTGCGTGTGTCAAGAACGCAGTGTAGAAAGTATTGCTTCACCACATTTTGTGCTTATCCCTCGTACGAATTGTAGATCATATTTTCATTTATATTCACCTTGTGGTTGCTCAAGTTAACAGTTAGTCGCTAAGGAAATAGTTTTTATACTAAACTGTTTTTCATCCTGATGCATGTGTGGCAAGCACCTGGACGAAGTTTTCTGCCAGTGAAATTGAAGGTAAGGGCCGCACTGCACGATTCGGCATGGTATTCCGTTATGCATTGTATTTCGGCGGTCCTCAGACATCAATTAGTGGTTAAACGAATTTCCTCTGTTTTCTACGTCGCACACGCATTGCACACTGTATTCACTTCGAAGGCTGTAGCCTCTCTTTATTTAGGGAGACTGCATAGTCTGCCGAGCCTCCTCCACACGCTCCAGCATTTACTAAACGAACCTGTGGCAAAACGAGCCGCTCTTCGTAGGACTTTCTCTAATTCTGATATTAATCCTAGTACAGGCCCAAGACGGATCATCAATACTCAAGACAGCCGAACTAGGGGATAAACCATCTTTCCTTAAGATTACTGTTCCACAGCGCAGTGGCTGGGGGTTCTTGTATCCGCGTGCGTGGTGGCTGGTGGCTGGCGGAGTCACCTGGTGCGTCAGGCGATTCTCAGAAGTCCGCTGGTGAAATGGCGGGGCGCGTGGCCGCCGCGATGTAATCCCATGGGAAATGCCGAACGTCGACCTGCGTGCGACATGGCCAGCACACTGGAACTACTCTCCGAACTTAAACGCAACCAAATTCTCAATGTCCCAAAAGACTACTGGCGAACCGATGTGGCCGAGCGGCTCTAGGCGCTACAGTCTGGAACCGCGCGACCGCTACGGTCGCAGGTTCGAATCCTGCCTCGGGCATGGATGTGTGTGATGTCCTTAGGTTAGTTAGGTTTAATTAGTTCTAAGTTCTAGGGGACTGACGGCCTTAGAAGTTAAGTCCCATAGGGCTCAGAGCCATTTTGAACTACTGGCGAAGAACCTGTGGTCATATATTAAAGCCGCGCTTATACCGATTTTGAAACATGTTTCGCAATGCTGTTTGCGCCTCCTGCCGGACTATTGATGTCCGCAGCACGTTGCAAAAACGAAGGTAGCCATCTGTGGCTATGTCGGTACAGACAAAAGGGAACAATGTTTCTGGCCCGCTACTGCTAAATGCCGCTTCTTGTTCGCTGTTAGACGGTATCAGGTACTGTTTGAGGCTGAACAGAATTTTGTGCAACAGAACGGAGTAATCGTCAGCGGACGTGTATAGAGGGTGTTTCAAAGTCTCTGGATCAAACATCTTAGGTTGACAGATGGTGTCACGGGAAAAAACTTTTGATAAGAGATAAATTATTCGCTGACGCTTCTCAGTAATGATAGGGGTCCTTTAAGTATTGGCAGGCTCTGGAACGACGAAATTTCATTCAACTAGCATAGTGTGTTAACCAGATTTGCTGCATACTGCCTGCTCTTTTTTTTCTTTTGAGTCATGAGTCTTCTGACTGGCTTGAATCGGCCCGCCACGAATTCCTTGCCTGTGCCAACCGCTTCACCTCAGAGTAGCACTTGCAACCTATGTCTTCAATTATTTGCTGGATGTATTCCAGTCTCTATCTTCCTCTACAGTTTTTACCCTCTGCAGCTCCCTCTAGTACCGCAGAAGTCATTCCCTGATGTCTTAACAGTTGTCCTATTATTCTGTCCTCCTTGATAGTGTTCTCCACTTATTCCTTTCCTCTCCAATACTGCCCAGAACCTCCTCATTCCTTATCTTATCAGTCCACCTAATTTTCAACATTCGTCTGTAGCACCACATCTCAAATGCTTCGTTTCTCTACTGTTCCGGTTTTCCCACAGTCCATGTTTCCCTATCATACAATTCTGTGCTCCAAATGTACATTCTCAGAAATTCCTTCCTCAAAATATGGCCTATGTTTGATACTAGTAGACTTATTTTGGCTAGGAATGCCCTTTTTGCCAGTGCTAGTCTGCTTTTGATGTCCACCTTGCTCTGTAAGTCATTGGTTATTTTGTTGCCCTGGTAATAGAACTCCTTAACTTCATCTACTTCGTGACCATCGATCCTGATGTTAAGTGTCTTGCTATTCTCATTACTGCCACTCCTCATTACTTTCGTTTTTCTTTGATATACTCTCAGTCTATACTCTGCACTCATTAGACTGTTCATTCCATTCAGCAGATCCCGTAATTCTTCTTCACTTACACTCAGGATAGCAATGTCATCAGCGAATCGTATCATTGACGTCATTTTACGTTGAACTTTAATTCCATTCCTGAACCTTTCTTTTATTTCCATCATTGCTCCTTCGATGTACAGATTGAACAGTTGGGATGAAAGACTGCATCCCTGCCTTACACCCTTCTTAATTCGAGCACTTCGTTATTGACCGTTCACTCTTATTAATCCTTCTTGGCTCTTGTACATATTGTGTGTTATCGTCTCTGCCTACATCTCACCCCTATTTTTCTCAGAATTTCGAACATCTTGCACCATTTTACATTGTCGAACGCTTTTTCTATGTCGACAAACCCAATGAACGTGTCTTGATTTTTCTTTAGTCTTGCTTTCATTATCAACCGCAACGTCAAAATTGCCTATCTGGTGCCTTTCCCTTCTCTAAAGCCGAACTGATCCTAATTTAACGCATCCCCAATTTTCTTTTCCATTCTTCTGTATATTATCCTTGTCAGCAACTTGGATGCTTCAGCTGTTAAGCTTTTGTGCAATAATTCTCGCACTTGTCAGTTTTTCGGAATTGTGTGGATGATATTTTTTCGAAAGTCAGATGGTATGTCGCCAGATACATACATTCTACACACGAACGCGAACAGGCGTTTTGTTGCTACTACCCCCCCCCCCCCCCCCCCCAATGATGAAATGTTATCTATTACTTTTGCCTCATTTGATTATAAGTCATCCAAAGCTCTCTTAAATTGTATCTCTCATACTGGATCTCGTATCTCTTCTAAATCGACTCCTATTTCTTCTTCTATCACATCTGACAAGTCTTCCACAAGTCCATTCAGTATACTCTTTCCACCTATCTACTCCCTCCTCTGCATTTAACGTGGAATTCCCGTTACCACCCTTGCTTTTAATTTCACCAAAAGTTTTTTTGACTTTCGTACATGCTGAGGACGTCGTTCCAACAAGCATTTTTTTTCGATTTCTTCATTTTTTTCATGCAGTCATTTCGTCTTAGGTCCCTGCACTTCCTGTTTATTTCATTCTTCAGTGAATTGTATTTCTTTATTCCCGAATACTACTTGCCCCATCAAAAAGATAGAATGATTTTCAACAAGAAAAGATTAAGAATGAGAGTCTGTAAGATATTTTAGAAACGAATCAGAAACTTTAATTTTGCTCTGTCTATCATTTTCCACGCACAGTAGATGACTGGGCAAGTTTCTGGAAACAGCCACAAGCTGCACTTAGCATTTTTATTCACCGGTTTCGTTCTTCAAATAAACAAGAACATCATCAGAATATACGGTCTAAAGTTGGTTGACAGCACTAAAGATGACGTTTAAAGTTGGCTGACAGAAAGAAAGATTAAACTGGCTGCACTATAGAACTTAAACTTAGGTTTAAAGTACGTTTAAAATACAGTAGTAAACGGCGCTGTCAGTGTCACCATTTACTACTGTACTTTACACGTAAGTTTAAACGCAAGTTTTACTGTAGTACAGCCAGTTTAATCTTTCTTCCTGTCAGCCAACTTTAAACGCCATCTTTAGTGTTGTCAGCCAACTTTAAACTCTACATTCTGCTGACGCTCCTGTTTATTTGAAAAAAGCAAACCGGCAAATAAAAAATACTAAGTGAGAGCTGTGGCCGTTTTCAAAAACTCAGTTTTAAGAGTCGCTTGCGCTCAGACAGCGCCTGCTCTTGGTAGATGGCTGAATTATAGGCAACAGATATAGGGGATAGACAAAATAATGTGAACATCTGGTTTATTAATAAGGGGTTGGACCCCCATTTGCCCGTAATACAGCTGCAATTCTTCTTGGAATATTGCGTGTAATGATTGTATACTCTCCAGTGGAACGTTACGCCACTCTTCGATGGAACAACATTTGTATCATGGGGTGTACCTGATCACCTAAAATGTTCACGTAACGGTTGGCTGTAACACGACCTTTGAGAGTAATGATGGGACCAGCAGGATACCATGATATGGCTGCCCACACCATCACACTTCCACGTCCATGCTTAACCGTTGGAATCAAGCAATCAGGATTTTAGCATCTTTGGCGTTCTCCAGACGTACACCCGGCCCGATGTTAGACCACATGACGTGTTTCCACTGATTAGCCATCCAGGATTTATGCTTCTGACAACATGTTTTACGTTTCTTTGCATTGGTTATCGTCACTAATGGTTTCGGTGTAGCAGCTTGCCCATGAATATTCGCTTTATGGAGTCCTCGGCAGACAGTGTCGACAGATACGGGGTCTCGAAGATGGCTATTGAGCTCTGCAGTCGCTTTAGCCGCCGTAGTTTTGTGTTGTTTTGACACAATTCGTATTAGCATAAGACGATATATGTCATTTAGTTTTGATTTCGCCCATTATTAAGTTTACACGATGATGTTTTTCCATATTTTGTGTAGACTGTCATGATTGTTGAAACAGTTGCTCTTGAAACATTCAGTAAGTTAGCTGTCTTGGTTACTGATGCTCCAGCTAATCGGACCCCCACAATCTGCCCTCTTTGGAACTCTGTTAGGTCTCTCATTGCACGTCGACCTCGGCCTCTGAAGGCAAATACGAAGTGTGCACTACTCGTAAACAACCTGCTCTGATGCCTAGTCCGTATTGAACACGCACAGTCCAGCGCGACACATGCGTGGTTGATCGTCAAACACAACCACCCCATTACTACCATTGTTCACATTATATTGCCTATTTCCTGTATTGTATACACACGCAGCGGACTGCCTTGGTCCTGTAGGCTGTCAGGGGCACAGCCAAGACAAAAGGTCGCATAGCGTCGACGGAAAGTGTCAGCGAATATTTTCTCTGCAACAACAGTTGTTCCCCATGGCATGATCCATCAAGCCTCGGCATTTGCTAAACAGACTTTGTAACACGTTTTGTAGCATGGGAATCGAAAATAATTGCCGATTCCCCTGTCACGTTCGCCATTGTTGACTGTGATATTACTGTAGAAGAGGTCGCAGGTGTTGATAACGAAGAAGATTTGAGTGCTTGTGGGGTAAGCCTCTGTGGTCACTCTAATTTCTCAAATTTTCTTATTGTGATCAGTTCGTGAGGTGTGTATGGGAAGAAGTAACATGTTAAATATAAACGTAGGCTTCCGCGGTCATTGCCACAGTCAATAAATTTTTCTGGGTTTGTGACCGCATTGTCAATATGTAAAAATACCGACCTTTCGGTTACTGTTGCAAGTGACACCCTGAAGAAGGTCACTTGTAACAGTGACCGAAACGTCGGTCGTTTTACTTATTAACAATGCGGTCACAAACCCAGAGAAATTTATTGACTGTGGTAAGTAATATGTTGTCCGAGTTTTCCCGAAAAGTGTTCTCTCGAAATTTCAATAGTAAACCTCTCCGTGATGCACAACGCCTCTCTTGCAGCATCTGTCACTGTAGTTTGTTATCTCTGCAATGCTCTCGACCCGACTAAATGAATTTGTAACGGAACGCGCCGCTCTTTGTTGGATCTCCTCTACCGCTTCTGTCAATCAATGGGAAGGGTCCCGGATTGATGAACAGTAATGAAGGATCGGTTGAAAGAGCACCTTGTAAGATACTTCTTTCATAGATGAGTTATATTTCCTTAAGTCGCTATCTGGCACCTGCTTTTCCTAATATTTGCTTTATGTGGTGATTTCACTTGAGATCGCCCTGCATAGTTCCTCCTAGATATTTTATGGTAAATACTGTTTCCAACAACTTGTCATCAACAATATAGCTGTACAGTAGTGATGTCTTTTCCCATGTATGTGCAGTACGTTACATTTATTTACTGCTAGACCTTGCACCATTCATCAATCCTCTGCAGGTCATTCTGCAAACCTAAGAGGGTTGAATGAAAAGTAATGCCTCCACCTTCGTTAATTGGGTTCGGATGGGAATATTTTAATAACTCAAACGCAGAAATAATCCTTAGAATGTGATCTTTAATTACAATATTCATTTTTCCACATAATCACCAGCTAGTTGGATACATTTCTGCCAACGATGAAGAAGTTTTTAGAACCCGTCACGCAGGAAGTCGACACTGTTCCCGCAACCATATTCTCACAGTTCTCTCAAAGTTTTCATCAGAAGCATAATGATGTCCCCACAGATCGTCTTTCATTATCGGGAACAGATGGAAGTGAGACGGTGCTAAATTTGGACTGTATAGAGGATGCCGTACGGTGGTGAGATTCAGTCTCTGGAGTTTTGCTGTGGTGACACGTGAAGTGTATGGTTTGGCATTGTCATGCTGCAGGAAAACATTTGCCTTTTCCTTTCGGACCCTTGTTAGCCGTCGTTTCAGAGTTCGCAGCGTTGTGATGTAATTGAATTTACTGTTGTTTCACTCAAGGAAATCAACACGGATAACACCATCTGCGTCCCAGAACACTGTGGCCATGATTTTTCCAGCTGAGGGCTGCGTCTTGAATTTCTTTTTCTGGGGCGAGTCTTTGTGTCGATATTCCATAGACTGACGTTTGGTCTCCGGGTCGTAATGGTGTACCCCCCTTTCGTCTCCTGTCACAATTGAATGGAGAAAGGCGTCACCTTCATTCTCGTAAAGCGAGAGGAGTTCCTGGCCAATTTTAAGTCTGTGCGCTTTCATTTCAGGAGTCAGCATCCGGGATACCCATCGTATACAGATCTTCCGATAGCCAAGCAAAGCAATAATGTGACCCACACGTTCTTGTGAAATGCCGATTGTGCTTGCAGCTTCACTCTAAGTGATACGACGATCGTCCTGAATCAGTCTGTCGATGTTTTGCTTGTGTAACTCGGTGGCTGCTGTCATAGGACGTCCAACTCTTCCGCCTCAACATTTTTAAACTTACTCGCCCAACGATGCACAGTACTCACAACAACACAATCACCATAAACTGCTTTCATTCTCTGACGAATCTCCTTTGGGGTGACACCTTCTGCTGTCAAGAATTCAGTGACTGCACGTTGCTTAAATCGCATTGACCGACTGTCTGCGCAGGGTTCCATACTTAACACTGTAACAACACAACCGTTCAATGCTAAGGCTTCCCGTCAACTTGACCTATAGAGAAGAGGCTACGGAACAGGTAAGTACCTGCCGCATCCCAATGCTGCCAGCTGTTGAAGAGTTACGAAGGTGGAGGCATTACTTTTCAGTCTTTCCTCGTATACTGCCTCCTTCTGCTGTTACTTTCTTGTAGATGACCGTATCGTCTGCGAAAATTCAAAAGCGCTTCCGTCGCTTTCTAGTAGATCATTTATATACATCGTAAAGAGTAAGCATCGAATCACAATTCCTTCGAGTACTCTGGAAGCTACCTTTATATCTATCGATTTTGTTCCGTTAAGAGCGGCGAGTTGAGTCCTATCCGCAATTTTGAAATATGGAATAAATATGGACCGCGCTTCTTCCAGGCCAGGCTTTGAGAGCACGAGAATGAACTGTCCTTCTACCCTGACCATCACAGTCACCAGGCTACTGTGCCTTTGTGGTCAACTTTGGAGAGAAGGGTGCTGATCTCTACTCAGCTCCACCACCATTTCCTAAACTTGTCACTATTTTGCAGGGAGAACGGTATAAGAGACCCTTGTAAACCGTACAGCAGCTGTATTTATCGATTCCGAGACGACTGGAAGCTGTTTTGAATGACATCAGTACCGTATTAATGTGGTAATGTCTTGGGTGTTCTGTGTTCCCATATTCTTGTCCAATTCCTATGTACTGAGGTAGCAGCTACTGAGACACAGCAGAAGGGGCTAATATGACGTTGTATGGATGAAAAAAGACTACTCTGAAGGAACTAGTCAACTATTAAGGAAAGGACGAGTTTCAAGCAAACCATAAAAGCAGCGTGATGGAATATTGTTAATTAGACAAATCTTTTCGGGAATGTCTTCCACAGGGTGTGAAAAGGCACATCTATGTCTACACCTCCTCAAGCCACTTCACGGTATGTGAAGTGGGAGGTGATTCGTATCATTACAAGTTTCCACCACCCTTGCTTCATTCGCGAAGGCTGATTTGGAGGAACCACTGTCGGAAATCCTCCGTATGAGCACTAATTTCTCTGACATCTCCCACCTCGGTAATGCCCTCGCGTTTACTAAACGAGCCCGTGACATGACGCAATGCAAAGATGGACCATCCACAGACCAGACAGTGAAAGGTGGAGATGAATTACCTTTCCTTAAAATTTTTCCGTGACTCTTAGTCTGGGCATCTGGTTTACCTATAGCTAGTTTTATGTTTTTATTCCGCTTTAGATTGCTTCGAACGGTTGTTCCCACCCAGTTTCACTATTCCCAGTGATTCGTCGCTAATAGGGTAATGTAACAGTAACGGATCTTTTCGCGTATTTGTGTGCAGTGCGTTGCAATACGTTCATGGTCAGCTGCCCCTCTCTGCACTAACCGTCCGTCTTCAGCAGGTCTTCCTCTATTTCTCTACAGCCTTCCTGTAGACAACAACACTGTCCACTAACAGGGTCACAGAGCTTCCGAAACAATCCATTAGAACATGTACAGGAGGTGAAATAAATACGGAAACACCAATAACGCAACACATTCCTGTGCCTAATAAAGTGTAGGAAGCCCGTCGGCACTCAAACCAGCTTCCATCGTCTCGGAATGGACAAATACTGGTTCTGTGTGGTTTTTAAGGGAATTTTCACCATTATTCTTGCATGTTCTGCTAACGATGATGGAGATGGACAGCGATCATGCGCCCTTCTCTCCAAAGAAGGTCACCAAGGCTCAATAATACTGTGACCTGGTGATCGTGGTGATCACGCGAGTTTGGAATAATTAATCCTCCTGCTCACAGTACCAGTCCTGGTCGAAGCAGATTTGAGAACAGGGTCCTGCCGCCTTGGAAACAGCACCATCACTGGAGAACAAACATTGTACCATGGGATGGACCTAATCAGCCATAATGTACACATCCAAACTTAATGAGAAAACATGGGGCCCAACGAATACCACGACAAGGGTGTCGAAATCATCACTGAATCCCCACCGTGTTTCACTCTTGGAATATAAACTCAGACGGAAACTGTGTGAGACAAGACTCATCCCACCGAATGACTTTCTTCCGTTGCTCCAAAGTCCAGATTTAATGGCTTCGGCACCATGCTTTCGTATTACAGCCACTTGAATCAGTGAAGAGTGGCTTTGGTTGACCAGCTCGCCCTGCCGTTCGCTTGCTATGAAGCTCCTTTCGTGTTGTTTTGGTGCTGAAAGCGATCGCGAGTGCGGCATTAGTTCCGAAGTGACTTCTGCAGCTGTCGTCCTCTTATTTTTCGTCTTCAGTAACCGTCTGTCAAGATCACTCCAGCACACTTTCGTCCGCATTGCAACTTAGCGGGTGATGGTTCAAACGGCTCTGAGCACTATGGGACTTAACTTCTGAGGTCATCAGTCCCCTAGAAGTTAGAACTACTTAAACCTAACTAACCTAAAGACATCACATACATCCATGCCCGAGGCAGGATTCGAACCTGCGACCTTAGCGGTCGCGCGGTTCCAGACTGTAGCGCCTAGGGCCGCTCGGCGAATCATCGTGCGTTCATACTACATCTGGTACAGACGTCGAGATACTGGGACTGCGTTGTTAGAGAGGCCATCGAAATTCGCACCAATGACGACCTCATAAACCGTGACTGTGGCTATAATCTTAGCAAGGCTTGGGAACAAGCGATTGCGTAAAACAAGAGTAAATCGAGCAAACGTATAGTTGTGACGACCACGGCGGACAGAGCCATCACACCGACGTCATCTCAGACGCCGTCGCAATCTGTTCCACCGAGCGACCGTGGCGCGGGGCGCGGACGGCGGAGGGAGTGCGTCGCGGGTGGAGGGTATTTAAATCGGCGGCCGCCGCGACCGAACCCAGTTCCCCCTGAGCAGCCATAGTGTACGGATCTCCGTACCGGCATGTTCATAGGAGCTCAGTCCGTCAGTTCACCTGATGATGGCGACATGTATGATCGCCGAAATATTGTACCCGTTGCACACTGTAGACCGGCAGTTCACCCGTGGATATTTTGATTATCAAATACGCCGGGAGAAACTCAAAAATCACATCTTAAGTATACTTTCCATTTGCATGAATAAAGAACACAATTAATCTATGCGTGCAATCTGAATTATAGAAAGAGGATATCGGCTACCAAATAACAACCTCTCCTTGCTTCCCATGGCAAAGCTCTACCGAGACAACGAGACGACATAAAATCCAGTATGGCGGTCTTATCATTCAGAAAAACTGATTTGGCTATGCCTCCTACCCAAACTAAAATATTAAAAGTAACTTAATTTCTCATTATACACTAAGACAATACTGAAATTTAAACGTGGAAACAATTCTTTATTACATATTAAATTATAAACACGGAAAGAACTCCTTGTTGTTGTTGTTGTTGTTGTGGTCTTCAGTCCTGAGACTGGTTTGATGCAGCTCTCCATTCTACTCTATCCTATGAAAGCTTCTTCATCTCCCAGTACCTACTGCAACCTACACTCTTCTGAATCTGCTTAGTGTACTCATCTTTTGGTCTCCCTCTACGACTTTTACCCTCTACGCTGCCCTCCAATACTAAATTGGTGATTCCTTCATGCCTCAGAACATGTCCTACCAACCGATCCCATCTTCTAGTCAAGTTGTGCCACAAACTCCTCTTCTCCCCAATTCTGTTCAATACCTCCTTATTATTTATGTGATCTATCCATCTATCTTCAACATTCTTCTGTAGCACCACATTTCGAAAGCTTCTATTCTCTTCTTGTCCAAACTATTTATCGTCGATGTTTCACTTCCATACATGGCTACACGCCGTACAAATACTTTCAGAAACGACTTCCTGACACTTAAATCTATACTCGATGTTAACAAATTTCTCTTCTTCAGAAACGCTTTCCTTGCCATTGCCAGTCTACATTTTATATCTTCTCTACTTCGACCATCATCAGTTATTTTGCTCCCCAAATTGCAAAACTCATTTACTGCATTAAGTGTCTCATTTCCTAATTTAATTCCCTCAGCATCACCCGACATAATTCGACTACATTCCATTATCCTCGTTTTGCTTTTGTTGGTGTTCATCTTATATCCTTCTTTCAAGACACTGCCCATTCTGTTCAACTGCTCTTCCAAGTCCTTTGCTGTCTCTGGCAGTATTACAATGTCATCAGCAAACCTCAAAGTTTTTATTTCTTCTCCATGGATTTTAATACCTACTCCGAATTTTTCTTTTGTTTCCTTCACTGCTTGCTCAATATACAGATTGAATAACATCGGGGAGAGACTACAACCCTGTCTCACTCCCTTCCCAACCACTGCTTCCCTTTCATGCCCCTCGACTCTTATAACTGCCATCTGGTTTCTGTACAAATTGTAAATAGCCTTTCGCTCCCTGTATTTTACCCCTATCACTTTCAGAATTTGTCAAAAGCTTTCTCTAAGTCTACAAATGCTAGGAATTATGTGTCAGTTGGTACAAATTCCGCCCCCCCCCCCCGCCTCCCCATCTCTTGTCTCTCCTTTTCCTGAAGCATCTCAGGTAGCTCTCTTCTTCTAGGAACTGCTCGTTCTACTTCTCGTGAAGTGAACAGCGGTAGGCTCTCACCGTACCGGTATTCCAGAGGCTCTGATACCATCACTCCGGTGACGAGAGTGCTTTCGTTGTTCCTCACTGACCGAAAATTTCAGAGACAAACATTAAGGCCACAGTCTAAAATTGAATCTTAAAGCTCTTCAAACAGCCTAATATTCTTGAATGTTTCCAGCATGTTGGCTACAGCAGAAATATAAGGTGTATCCTTTGTTCCCTAGGAATTTAGTAGCAACCTCCCTGAATAATACCCCTCTCCCTCTTACCAACATAACTTTCTTTTTCAAATAGGCAATAGAACATTATTTTTCGTATGTCAGGTCCAACAAACACGTCTTCTCTTAATTTTGCTTCTGAGAGAGGAGGGAACCTTTTTGCAGATTAGGGTGTACTGAGAAACAATTGTCAAGAGAAAAAATCGATACTTTTCGCCGTTCCCGAGTTAGTTAACATTGAAATTAGCCAATCAGGCCTCTGAGGGCGCATATTCAAGTGGCCCGCTAGAGGTGCTGCCGTCAGATGTGCTCTTCGTTTGGTTTCCTAAAGCAGAACAAGAGAGCGACACAAAAATTGGACATAGGATCTTAGTAAGGATCGAACCCGAACCGAGCGCTGAGCAGTCTCGCTATCATCTGCGCTGCGAGAGCAACTGAGACTGACTGTACCTGGCGGGCCCGCTTAAATTTGCGCACACCACGGCCTAATAGGCTAACTTCAAGGCTAATAAAGTCTAAAACGCGGCAACGCATCGAATTTTTTTCTTAACAGTTATTTATCGGCACATTCTACCCTGCAATACCCTTACAAGCTTTTCACACTGTTTCTGGCCAGTTTCTATGGAACCCTCAGGGCGCAAGTTCTACTCGCACTTGATCGGTTTTTATTTTGTGTTGTAAACCTAATTTTACATTTAAACTGAAGCTGTCACTATTCGCACTTCTTTAAAGTCTCATCAAGATCTATATATTTATACAGCTTATTTCAGACGGTACATTATTACAGATGACTTCATCACCTGTGAAAAGTCTAGCATGACTTTTGATACACTTGACTCGTCATTAATGTACAAAGGTCTCAACACACTACCCTGTGGAACGTTTGAGGTTACCTCTGCTTCTGTCAAAAAATTTCCATCTAAGAAAACGTGCTGCTTGCTCGCTGCCTCTTGTTTGTGGTACAAGTGTTATAACTGTAGTTGAAAAGGACGTACGTTTCATGTGCCTATGTCCTCCCAAATCACTTAACGTTCTTCTTTATTTTAAAATTAGCTTACTGTCGTTGCACAGTCGACATTGCAATGTTGTTTGCCGTAACTTGTAACTTTATCATCATTACAGTTCTCTTGCTTCATACTTTTCGTATTACACTACATAATCAGATAATCTACAAATGTATAAAGCAATGCATTTGTGTCAACACATCGATGAGAACTAATCACTCATTCTCGTGTCAGTATCATCGCGTAGCGTTCGACTCGTTTCGTTGACAGGGTCAACGACATTCTGGAAACATTAGTTAGTCAGTTACTTGTTCCAGATTCACGATAAACGCTATGACGTGGAACGTGTCAACAGAACAAACATAGAACATTTATATACAACTGAAAAAATTAAAAGTACTGTTCGTGTGTCAACAAGCTGGTCATTTACAAGGTTTTTTCTTTAAAAATGAGTAACTGTCTCTAATCTGGGACATGCAAGCAGCTGTTGAGGAGAAATGTCTTCTATCCACACCTGAAAATACTTCTACTATTTGTCAGACATTATGTTTCCATCTGGTAAGCTATCAAAGAGCCTTATAGCTACATAATTGGACCCATTCTGTGCCAAGGTTACAACCATTAAAGTGTAATGCAGATAATTTTTCCTTCTAATATTGTACTTTACTGTTACTATCAAACTTAGGCGGATTGTTGGTAAAAAGTTTCATAAGTGAATAAATAACTGGGCGTTTTTTATAACATATCTGATGAAAGAGATACCTGCAACCCCACGCATAATTCGAATTACTTTTTCATGTGATGAGTATCTTTTGCCTAAGTGAAGCGTTATCTCCGAATATTAATCCATAAGATATCAATGAATGATAATAGGCAAAACTGGTTAACTTACTAAATTTTGTATCCTCAAATTTAGCAATTTTTCTTGTAGCAAAGTAGCTGAAACTAAACGTGTTAGCACGTCTACTACACCGTTTTTCCAGTTTCAGTTTACATCACTACGCACATATAAGAATCTTCAATTTTCTACGCTTTTTACTATCTCTTTGTAGGCTACATTGTGTTAATAGGAGTTGGGATATATTTGACAGCTCAAAACTGGGTGAGCTGCGTTTTTTCAAAGTTTGAGGCTACTCCATTTCTGCAAAACCATTCAATAACTTAAAAAAAATCATTGTTTACAATTTTCTCTATTGATACGATTTCACCTGGCTTCACAACAATGCTTGAATCATCTTCAAACAGGAGTAATTTTGCCTCTCGATTCAAATAGAGAGGCTGATGATTAACATCAAAAGTAGAAGGCCAATTATCGAAGCCGTTGGCATTCTGATTGTAGTTTCTGCTCATGCAGACGCTATGCCGTTTACTTTTGTACGACTCGAACAGCCTGGAATAACTTTCTGCATTTAGTTTCTTAAATAAAAGCTAAATCAGGCATTTGCTGAACTACAACACTCGTTGTTCATAAAAACTTAACTTCTCTACTAGAATATTACGATTGACACAAATGCCTTCACCAAGTCACAGAAGATTCCAGTTCTGATATTTTGTCATTTAAGATTTTTATAACATCTCCGAGCATGCATGAGTAGCTGGCTCAGTAGAGTGGCCCTTTTGAAATCCCAGCTGCGACAGGCTAAGTATCCCATTACTACACAGGTGGATGACAACCCTGGAGTACATTACCCTCTCGACTTTTTTTTTATAATGTAGGAAGCGACGTTGGGCTGTAGTTCAAAAATGGTTCAAATGGCTCTGAGTACTATGGGACGTAACTTCTGAGCTCATCAGTCCCCCTAGAACTTAGAACTACTTAAACCTAACTAACCTAAGGACATCACACACATCCATGCCCGAGGCAGGATTCGAACCTGCGACCGTAGAGGTAGCGCGGTTCCAGACTGTAGAGCCTAGAACCGCTCGGCCACTCCGGCCGGTGGGCTGTAGTTGTTGACATATGTGGACTCATCTCACTTATAGAGATGCCTAACAATGGGATATTCTATCTTCCTGAGGAAACACTCTGAGTTACGATGCATTGCATAAGTGACTAACAGCGTGACATGTTATAGGGCCTGGACTTTTTAGCGTCTTATTGGAGATATAATCCACGCCACATGGACTTTTACTTTTCAGAGTCTTGATGATGTTCTTTATTGCGGATGGGAATGTGAGTTTAATTTTTATTTCACTAAATTTCTATGTATTGATTCTTCAGTGTGCTGCTATTTTCCTGTTCATAAATACTTTCACCAATTTTATCGCCTATTTTTGAATAGTAATTGTTAAGAATATGTGCTACTCATGAACTGTAACGAACACTTAGCAGTCATTTCAGTTAGTGGTTAAGCTACAATATGATACAAGAAAGTTGCAGGTGTCTCTTCTACTTCGATAGAAGTAGTCGAGGACAGGCAATACCACTTTCGCAACGCAAACTTTTCTAGCAAGTACGCCTTGGAGAGAGACATAGTTAAGTCGGAAAGAGAAGTAATAACACAGACCAGCTCTTATCTCGTAATACTCGAAAATGGGAGCGGAAAAGTAGAAAAGATTCTCTACGAGGGAATTTAACCTGATTTTTAGAATATAGATGTAGGGTAGGATAGGAACTTGACCACAATATCATGAGAATGTGAAAAGAGTGGGAAAATGATTATGCCGATGGAAAACATTTTTGTAGCACTGTTTATGGTGTAACTTCACAACGCCTCACCATCCGGCGATGTTTACACTTTGTAAAGGGACGTGTGATGACAACCGTCGTATTGCAATATCCTGACTGAACCTGTTCGGTGGCCCTCGGGCGGAGGGAAAAAGTCACCTTCGTTAAAGCTGCCGGCGCTGTGCGCTAATTGCCGTGTGTTATCGCGTGACACTGGCGTGTTGTTCTGCACGGGTGACGGTGGTAACAGCGCGCCTACAGGCGCCGTGAACTTCTCTTCGCGTTTAGCACCTCGTCGACACAGCAAGTGTCGCACGAGCTCCAATTACGCTCTCGCCGGACGGTTACGAGACTCGAGCATTAGAGTATAGTGCATTTGTCTCTTAAGTATAGAATCGACCATAGTCCCTGGTGTGGTACGACAAGGAACTGGTACGTACATCAGAAGTTCTCACGTAAGCACCAACACAGTGCGTTCAAAACTGTTCACGTCTTTCAACACCCTCTATGTGTCACCGAACTATGTCTCTAAATAATGTGCCCTACATTTGAAATAGATTACCGCTTGCACTGATTCACTCAGATACATTTCGCTACGTTTAAAGAGTTCAGGTTGATTCTTGAAATAAATCAACCAGCTACTGTTGGTCATTCTATTTATACTACTGGCCATTAAAATCGCTACACCACGAAGATGACGTGCTACAGACGCGACATTTAACCGACTGGAAGAAGATGCTGTGATATGCAAATGATTAGCTTTTCAGAGCGTTCACACAAGGTTGGCGCCGGTGGCGACACCTACAACGTGCTGACATGAGGAAAGTTTCCAACCAATTTCTCATACACAAACAGCAGTTGATCGGCATTGTCTGGTGAAACGTTGTTGTGATTCCTGGTGTAAGGAGGAGAAATGCGTACCATCAGATTTCCGACTTTGATAAGGGTCGGATCGTAGCCTATCACGATTGCGGTTTATCGTATCGCGACATTCCTGCTCGCGTTGGTCGAGGTCCAACGACTGTTAGTAGAATATGGAATAGGTGGGTTCAGGAGGGTAATACGGAACGCCGTGCTGGATCCCAACGGCCTCGTATCACTAACAGTCGAGATGACAGGCATCTTATCCGAATGACTGTAACGTATCGTGCAGCCACGTCTCGATCCCTGAGTCAACAGATGGGGACGTTTGCAAGACAACAACCATCTGCATGAACAGTTCTACGACATTTGCAGCAGCATGGACTATCAGCTCGGAGACCATGGCTGCGGTCACCCTTGACGCTGCATCACAGACAGGAGCACCTGCCATGGTGTACTCAACGATGAACCTGGGTGCACGAATGGCAAAACGACATGATGGTCGCATCCGTTTTTGGCGACCTCGCGGTGAACGCACATTGGAAGCGTGTATTCGTCATCGCCATACTGGCTAATCACCTGTGATGGTATGGGGTGCATTGGTTACACGTCTCGGTCACCTCTTGTTCGCACTGACGGCATTTTGCACAGTGGACGTTACATTTCAGATGTGTTAAAACGCGTGGCTCTACCCTTCATTAGATCCCTGCGAAACGCTACATTTGAGCAGGATAATGCACGACCGCATGTTGCAGGTCCTTTACGGGCCTTTCTGGATACAGAAAATGTTCGACTGTTGTCCTGGCCAGCACATTCTCCAGATCTCTCATCAATTGAAAACGTCTGGTCAAAGGTGGCCGAGCAACTGGCTAGTCACAATACGCCAGTCACTACTCTTGATGGACTGTGGTATCGTGTTGAAGCTGCATGGGCAGCTGTACCTCTACACGCCATCCAAGCTCTGTTTCACTCAATGCCCAGGCGTATCAAGGCTGTCATTACGGCCAGAGGTGGTTGTTCTGGGTACTGATTTCTCAGGATCTATGCACCTAAATTGCGTGAAAATGTAATCATGTGTCAGTTCTAGTATAATATATTTGTCCAATGAATACCGGTTTATCATCTGCATTTCTTCTTGGTGTAGCAGGTTTAATGGCCCGTAGTGTATTTGCATAAACAGCGATGTTACCGGTTTGGAACCGACAAGTTAATCTTCAGAGGGCTGTTCACATTTAGATACACATTGGTTGATGTTTACATAAGTTTTCAGCTCTTTATTCCCCTTTGTTGCAAAAGGTTCGTGCACGCGGCGGGGTGGGGGGTGGGGGGGTGGGGAGGTGGAGGTTGCCCTATAGCGTGGTTCGTGGTGAGAGATAACGCGTGAAATTTGGAATTCCCCGCACACTCCTCACACTGTAGATCTCGGAATACTAAACTACCTAACGATTTCTGAAATGGAATGTCCCATGCGTCTAAATCCAATTACCGTTTCGCGTTCAGAGTCTGTTAAATCCCGTCGTGCGGCCATAACCACGATGTAAACCTTTTCACATGAATCACCTGAGTGGAAATGATAGCTCTGCCTATGCACTGCCCTTTTATACCTTGTGTACGCGATACTACCGACATCTGTGTATGTACGTGTCGCTATCCCACGACCTTCCTCACCTCAGCGTATATACGCTACTGGCCATTAAAACTGCTACACCAAGAAGAAATGCGGATGATAAAAGGGTATTCATTGGACAAATATATTATACTAGAACTGACATGTGATTACATTCTCACGCAATTTGGGTGCATAGATCCTGAGAAATCAGTACCCAGAACAACCACCTCTGGCCGTAATAACGGCCTTGATACACCTGGGCATTGAGTCAAACAGAGCAGGGATGGCTTGTACAGGTACAGCTGCCCATACAGCTTCAACACGATACCACAGTTCATCAAGAGTAGTGACTGGCGTATTGTGACGAGCCAGTTGCTCGGCCACCATTGACCAGACGTATTCAATTGGTGAGAGATCTGGAGAATGTGCTGGCCAGGACAACAGTCGAACATTTTCTGTATCCAGAAATGCCCGTACAGGACCAGCAACATGCGGTCGTGCATTATCCTGCTGAAATGTAGGGTTTTCCAGGGATCGAATGAAGGGTAGAGCCACGGGTCGCAACACATCTGAAATGTAACGTCCACTGTTCAAAGTGTCGTCAATGCGAACAAGAGGTGACCGAGATGTGTAACCAATGGCACCCCATACCATCATGCCAGGTGATAAGCCTGTATGGCGATGACGAATACACGCTTCCAATGTAGGTTCACCGCGATGTCGCCAGACACGGATGCGACCATCGTGATGCTGTAAACAGAACCTGGATTCATCCGCAAAAAAAATGACGTTTTGCCATTCGTGCACCCAGTTTCGTCATTGAGTACACCATCACAGGCGCTCCTGTCTGTGATGCAGCGTCAAGGGTAACCGCAACCATGGTCTCCGAGCTGATAGTCCATGCTTCTGCAAACGTCGTCGAACTGTTCGTGCAGATGGTTGTTGTCTTGCAAACGTCCCCTTCTGTTGACTCAGAGATCGAGACGTTGCTGCACGATCCGTTACAGACATGCGGATAAGATGCCTGTCACATCGACTGCGAGTGATACGAGGCCGTTGGGATCCAGCACGGCGTTCCGTATTACCCTCCTGAACACACCGATTCCATATTCTGCAAACAGTCATTGGATCTCGACCAACGCGAGCAGCAATGTCGCGATACGATAAACCGCAATCACGATAGGCTACAATCCGACCTTTATCAAAGTCGGAAACGTGATGGTACGCATTTCTCCTGTTTACATGAGGCATCACAACAACGTTTCACGAGGCAACGCCGGTGAACTGCTGTTTGTGTATGAGAAATCGGTTGGAAACGTTCCTCATGTCAGCACGTTGTAGGTGTCACCACCGGCGCCAACCTTGCGTGAATGCCCTGAAAAGCTAATCATTTGCATATCACAGCATCTTCTTCCTGTCCTGTCTGTTAAATTTCGCGGCTGTAGCACGTCATCTTCGTGGTGTAGCAATTTTAATGGCCAGTAGTGTATTAAAGAGGATGTTCCATACGCTGTTCTTGCAGCTGAAAACAGTTCTAGCCTCCTCACTGCAGTAAACCTTCTTACATTCCCTTACATCTTGACAAAACTGTATAATTCGCTGTTTAATATCTTCAGCAGTATCAGCGTGACTGCTATACACTTTTGCAGTGCTCCATCTATTAACGCATTTTGGGCCATACTGGTGCGGTAGTTGTCGTACATCAGCAGCAAAATATGTTACAAGTATACACATAGGCCACGGGTGAAATTTATAGAGGCTAATAAAAAAGTTTACAATTTAAATGTATTTGTGCTAACTAGGGCAGTATTTCGCACTGCCAGTGGCTGCTCGTAATCACACATTCTCAAATTATCTCATAAACGACTCGTTTGCGGAACCTTGCTTAATGGAACATTCTTGCTTCTGCTATCGTTTACGTTTCGACATCTCAGTTTTCCCCAGTGAATTATGATATTCCCGCACCATCTTACGGAAACAGCCACTTTTAACGAAACCAACTGGAATTAAGTGTGGCATCTCTATTTCTAAACAGTGACTTACATATTCGGACATATTTCTCATAAGCATAAATGGAGAACCTCTGATTGTTATCTTATTCTCGTTGTGTTCCATTCTCTCGAAAACTTCTTTTCAGGATTCACCAGTGAAGCTCTAGTTCAGGGCTACCCTTGCAACGGAAGCCATCTGCTCTGACTGTTTTATCTCACGGGACTCTGTACGTCCATCTTCTTAGAAATGGTTGCGGAACTCGGCTGTTCGACAGACGATGCCAAATTAAATACCTTTCAGCCGTCAGTTTTCAACCCTATTTTATTTGCCAACCAGTAACAGCGTTTTACTACCCTATCTTCAGGCTCCTGACCGACGCTAGGGAGAATCTACCTCGGTGGTGTTCAAAACAGGGGCCTGCATTACTGGTATTAGTAGACACCTGCTACAGCGATCACTTCAACCATCACCGACGGTCGGCAGGTGTGGTTGAAGTGATCGCTGTAACAAGTGTCTACTAAAACCAGTATTGCAGGCCCCTGTTTTGAACACAACCGAGGTAGATCCTTCCTAGACGTCGGTCAGAGGCCTGAAGACGGCGTAATAAAACGCTGAAACTGGTTGCCAAATAGAATAGAGTTGAAAGTTGACGGCTGAAAGGTATTTAATTTGACATCCTCTATCTCACGGGAAGTTAGAGGAATGAGAGTGTCTTTTGAACACCTGGTGAATATACGGTGGAGTCAGTCTCTGGAACGCTGATTATCATGAGGAGCTGTACACAACACTTCAATTTGGATGTGCTGAGGAAGGTCCGTTGAGACTGTAATTGTCAACGAGACTGCTCGTAACCAGAACGAACTGGAAGGAGGTGGAACAACAGCCGTTTAGACAGGAGACATACATGTCTTCTCTAGGTGATGTCCATGTACGCATGTATAGACATTCTTCTGACTATTTTCATTGCAAATACCGCATGTACACGTTTCGTAGATTAATTAGCCCAGCTCTGTAAAACACACTGATCTTCTTGTAAATATGAACTTCTATTGCATGTTTCTCACAACTGAATTTTATTTTTGTTTTTCATTGAAATACTTCGCTGTTACTGGCGTCCTCACTGATCTAGAAAGAAAATTATCGTTATGATAATTACTTGTGTAACTAATTCTGAGTCGTTTGTTATTAAGATACACAGTGTATCAAGTAGTAATTTTAGGCTAATGTAATACTGAGAATGAAAAAATTGTCCAAGTAGGCTGAAGTCTGTTCATTATCTGTGCAATTAGCCAGTTTCAACCACAGGTCATTTTCAAGCATGTATTTTAAGCTTCGCGCCTCACCTGTCCAGGTATACAAATGTACCAGCGATGTAGGAAAATGTGAAATGATGCGTGAAGCTTAAAAAGTATGCTTCAAAATGGCTCACTGTTGAATCTGTAATATATAGATTACAGCCTACTTGGACCATGTGTTCATCCTCAAAACACAATGAGTCTGTGGACACCCACAAAAAATAAAAAATAAATAATTTAACATTCTTGTTATAATTATCACAGCCTTCTCTCGAATATCCCTCGACATTAAGGTCGCTACCGTGATATAAACTCGATCTGAAGATAGTCAATTCAAATACTGCTGATTGATGAAATATTCAACAGTAATATAGGGCAATTCAAGGTGAATATAGCAATTTCAAACGGCTATAACTATACCCAGCGATATATTGTTAAGAATTTCATAGAATGTAATAGAAAGTGCAAAATTTCGATCGTTGCGCAAGCGAAGCACACTTTTTTAAATCATCATCTTCCAAACCATTGGATCTGTTGTACTGGACATGACAACGCCATGTTCTCTTCTGGACCACATAGATATTCGGACCTGACACGTGAGGATTTTTTCATGCGATGATGTGAAGTATCTCGCGTATGTGCCTCCTTCACTGAAAACTATTTTAGAACTCAAAAGTGCACGCGTTGACGACCCCACACATGCTTCAGAATATATAGCGTGATATGGATTATCGTTTGTATGTTGTCCGTGTGACAAAGGGGAGTCGACGCATCGTAGGCGTGATGAACACTAATTGTTTGAGCTGACTCTCGCTACACAATGTAAAAGATGCACTGCAAGTATCTCCTGAAGCACAAGAGACAATGCGTCTGACGACTTTAGGAGAGACACGCTGTATAAATCAAAGACGTTTGATACTTGAAAAGTAAAGGGGAATTTGGAATGAGGAGGGAGTTGCGCAAAGCCATCGTCTAAGGGTGGCGTAGTGGTTAGTACGTCTGCCTAACGCGCATGACACTCGGGTTCGAATCGCAGCCTTGGTACGAATTTTCATTTGTCGCTTCAGTCTGAGCATATATATGTAATAGATATGTGAAACTTGAAAAGGTCGCTGGAACCGTAGATTTCATTTGGTTGAAAAGAACAGTTTGTTATGGCCTGGTACCTGCGTCTCGGAAACGGCTATGCAGGTCGCCTGTTAGCGTGCTACTGTCTCGAGCAATGGAAAGAGACTGAAGGATGGTGAAACCGTAGGCGAAAAGATGTTGATGTTCACGGCTCCTGTAAAGGAGGATGTGCACCGAACTGTGGCGGCTCTGGCAACAGAGTACAATGCTGGTTCATACACAGTGCGGAGCACACCGTCCAGGGCACATAGCTGGCCATGAAGCACCTCAGCAGACGATCCCGACGTGTTTCCATGACGACAGATCGACTTCGTCATTTACGATTGTTGTAGGCAGCGGACCACTGAGATCAATGGAAACTGCCACCTAGTCGGAGAAATGGTCATGCTTTTATAGTACGTGTCTGGATTCGTCGCCATCCAGGCGAACTGTTGCTCTGAACATGCACCGCGGCACGAAGGCAGACCGGTGTGAGCAGCATAATGCTAGGGGGCACATACACGTCGACTATCATGGTATTTGGAAGGCGTGAGGACAGCTGTGGACTACATGAATCTCACTATTGACCACTCACATCCCTTCACGCATGACATCTTCCCCCAAGACAACAGCATTTTCGAGCAGGCCATAATCTACTGAAGCTTGTTAGTGAACTTACGTTGACGTCTTGGGCAACAAATTTGCCTGGTCTGAAGTCGACGGAACACGTCTAGGATGCAGCACGAGCCCCACCCCTCTAAACCCCCTGCGGGAATTGCGTGACATTGCCACTCACATCGGGAAACCTCCAAGGACTTGTCCAGTCTATGCCATTGCGTCTCAATGGTGGATCAACAAGCCGTTAAGGGGGGGGGGGGGAGAGGGAGGCGTTCATGAAATTGTCTGAAAATGGCAATTTTCAATTTTTTTTATTAGTAGAGCTCATGGACGTAAGTTTCAATGATGGAATCACATTCGAAGTGCCTGAAACATAACTAAACGTGTAACAAGACCTTCCTGCCACGCTATCTTTTTGAAGAAACTGTTCAATATCTACAGATTCAGAGAGCAGAGAGACAACAACCCATTCATTCACAAGGAGAAGCTTCCAAATTGAATTCTGGGTGGTGTCAAGACCATTTATAGGCTTCTGTCCGATACTGAAGACCTGAAAAGTGTGTTCATGGCAAACCCACAAAATCCATATGTAAATGATGCCCAAAAACCATATTTTCATCGGCTGCAGTTGCCAGAATTGCAACTTAAGATTCAATTCTTGTATTAATGGTGGCAACATAGGGAAGATGTAGCTATTAGGGAGAATGGGGTCTAAGACAGAAATTTCACTCATGACATCTCGAGAAAAATAGATTTACAACGCCCGTCTGCAGCTGAAAAGTCAGTTGACGATCTGGCAAAGGAAAGAAGGCAGGAAAGAGGAAACGAGAAGAGAATCCTTGAAGGGAAAGGGGACCCTGAGTCCCATTTTGGTATCTTCTGAAGAGATGGCATAAGAAAAAATGTTAGCTTGAACTATAAAAGTATTTCTTAAAAATTATATTACTTAAAGTTTATGTTCCTTTTCTCAGAATCTATGAAAGCTAGAATTACGAAATTTTGTACTCAATTCTATAAAACCCAATAAATGTTTTCTCAAGCGTAAATTTTGAAATTCTATGTGTAATCTGAGATATGGAGCAAAGTGCTGGGAATTTCGCATGAATTTTATGTCAGAGAATTGTAATTAAAATGATTAAAATTCTTCTATTCGATATATTCAAAAAACTTCATGGGAGAAGCTTACTCTATGCAAAGAGATAAAACAGAAAATTTTGTAAAAATTTCTCGAATAGTTTTTGAGAAAAAAGTACATGTATTATGTTTTGAAAATAAAATTTTTAAATTCTATGAAAAAGTAATGTATAGTCCAAGGAAATGTGTTCATTTCGTAAAAAGCATGGAATAAAATTTGTATATTCGAAATTGTAGATTTGATGCATCTTGTGCTTTTCATGGACGTGCCCCCTTAAGCACGGCGCCAAAATGCTTTGGTTCATCACTGTATCTAAGTATCCTGAACATAGTGCGTTGATGACAAAGGCAAAGTTATCCGAGATGTACTGCCAACTTCGAAGGATTATAAAGAGTGTCTTAAGGAACGCGCTGAGGAAAAGTAATTCAACGATGCTGCAGGGCATCATTTGCCTTTAGGTCACCCCTTCTGCAGCAAACGTCATTTGGAATGCTGACAGACTACTGGTGATACTCATCGCAGGGGACCTCAGATTATTCAGGACGTTACATGACAGCACAGCTGTCGAGGCCGTTAAGCGCAATGGCGACAGAGGCTTCAGAGATACAGCTCACGTGTGATGCTAAAGGGGAAGGCCTGCCGGAAGCCGTTTGCCCTTGTAACTTCGACGTGCCTTAGTCTATAAGGTCCGCAGCTATAAGAAATGGCGACATCCCTTACCACTAGTTCTATAAGACGCGAAACTGCCTTGCTTTCGCTCTAAGTTTCGTATTTTCTTCAGTCCAGCTCCGGTGTCGTACTTGCCGCCCGATTTCAGAACTGGAACGAAGATTATTCTCGCCCTAGAGCATTTCTGAAGGGAGGAATGAAAATTTTTGCCAAGGCTGGGATTCAAACCCGGGTCTCCTGATCACTAGGCAAATGCGCTAATCACTATGCCACCCTGTCACAATGGCTTTGCGCAATTGCACCATTGACATCAGTACACACACACAAACATTATTTCAAAATTTATAGGAAAACGACAACTACAGACACAGTAATACCTTCTTGCTCACAACACCCCATAGCTCACAAACATGCAGCTTTCCACTCAGCGGTACACTGTCCCACATCTATCCCCATGTCCAGAGATGATTTTAAAGCAGAATCAGATACAATAAAATTTACTGCCACAGCCAATGGTTACAGTCCAGATCTTGTTGACCACATCTTGCACAGGAAACAAAAACGGAAAATTATACCCCTCCTCTATGCCCCACCTGCTTCCCCATCCACTGTCTACAAGAAATGGTGTACACCACCATTTCTAGGTGAGGTATTACAGATTGTAGCCAAAGCACTGAAAGCCTGCAAGTATAGGCTTTCCTACTATGTTAAGAACACGACAGCCCAGTGTGGTTTTAATAGCAAAGATAAGATCCAATTATTAGCCAACAGTGGGGCATACAAAATCACCTGTTCTGATTGTGACAAATTTTACATCGGTCAGTCAGGCAGAGATATAGCAACTAGTTTGGCTGACATGAACGCAGCTGGAGGAGTTCCTTATGTATTCCGTAGTTACACTGATAATTGTTTCTTCTTATAATTGGTTTGTGTATCACTCTTCATGTTTTATACCTCCTGATGCAGCCTTGTCTAGTACTAATTACATTTTATTTTATTAGTTCTGTTTATTAAGAGAAACTGTTATGTAGGCATGCTGTTCCTAATTTGTGTTAAAGGTTTTCCTGTATACTCCATTGTTATTTATTTACTGTTCACTTTTCTACTTTTTCATTGCATTACGAACACACTGTCAAAGATGTTACTTACTGTATGTTTTTGCTTCAGTCTAGACGTGTTACGTCTCTTGTAACTTCTTTGGTGACAATACTCAGTAAATGTCTGAAGATTACCTTGTAAGCCGAAAACCGGTTAACACAATAAAAGTCATATTGTAGAACAAAAGCAAACTGGTGCTTTTCATTTATTATAATGTTTTTCTGCCAAGAACCGACGGAAGATTCTGTTAACATGATTAGGCCTTCTCATTATGAAACACTAAAACAACTGCATTCCCACGTTTCGACGGATTATGCAACGGTCCTCTTCAGGTCAGTTAGTCACCGTGAAGAAGACCACTGCAAAGTCGGTCGGAACCTCAGCGTTTTAATTATTTTAGTGTTTCATAATGATACTGCCTAATACTCAGAATGATTTCAGTCAACCTTGGTAATAAGTTTCTTCCAATTCAAGTTTTCATCACTGTGTGCACCAAAAATAGGGAACATTCTGTTCTGTTAACAGTCTCTCGCTCATGGGCTACATCGGTGGTTGGCAAGACCCTATTTGTTGTAAAAAAATGAATATAGTATGTTATCTCGAAGTGAAGCGAGAATTTATTTTCAGAGAACCATTAATAATTCTTTAAAAAACATCATTGACAATTTCTTCTTTTACTTTTTCTCGAATAGGTTTTATTATAACACTAGTATCGTCTGCAAACGGCACCAATTCTGCTAGATTAATGTTAATAGGGAGGTCATTGGTATACGTAAGGAACAGAAGCGAGCCCAAAATTAAACTCCGTGTCACTCTGTGAGTTCTGTCCAATCACTGAAGTTTTTCTCCTTCCAACAATGTCTGAATTACTGAGTACAAACTTTTTGCATTCTGTTTGTTAAATATGATTCGAACCAGTTGTTTGTAAAGTTATCAGTTCCAGAGAAATTTAGGTTTTTTAAGAGAGTGACTTGACCTACACAATCAAACGCCTTTGACAGGTCACAAAAGATACCACACGCCAATATTTTTTATTAATTTAAACGTGTCATATTTGGTTAGTGAAAGTATAAATAGCAATCTCAGTCTCGAATCCGAACTGTGATGTGCTAGGAAAAATTGTTTCTACTTGAATTGAGACAACTCATGAGTACTTTACTTTTTAGAGTATTTTGGCAAAAAAGTGTCAGTAAGGAAATTGTAGAATTCTACTTCTTTCTTATCACCTTTCTTACTCGTATAAAGAAGTTTAACTATGACATATTTAAAACTATATAAATAAAAATCAATTGCCGCATATATGAAGGATCATCACTTGAGAATGGCTCGACCGATATAGCTGATTTTGTTTTGTCGTGTTCGTAATTGTCAGGGCAAGGTTTGCAGGAAAGAAAATTTTTGGAAAATCCACTGGAAAAGTCGGAAATCTGGACGGTATTTTTGTATGAAAATGTCAATAAAGGAATATGAACTTCAGTTTGACAGCTATGTTGTCACATGTCTTCATAACAGGAACGAATTCCACTTTGGATATTGATATTGTGCGAAAAATAATACAATTGAAAGCTTAATTTCAATTTGTCATCGGTGCGCTCCGATGAACCCATTAAAAATGCCAACAAAGAATTGCCGAAACAATCAATTCCTGTTTATTCCATCTCAATAAATTCATTATCTTACCGCAACTGTTTTATTTCAGTTCACACAAATCAAAGAAAGATTCGGTTGGATGAATCCCTTTTCGACCAACTGACTGACTGACTGACTGACAGACAGGCAATGCAGAGCCAAGATACTTGGAGATACAGATATGTTATACGGTAAACACTTTCCGTTAAACCGTCTGGGAGAAAGAACGTGCTAAGCTGTGTTGTGAAAATGTGCGGTTTTTTTTTCCTTTTTGCAGTGTTTTTTAACAGAAAGCAGGAAAGTTGTGTTTACGGCTATCTTTGTAATCTACCTGTTTGTAGATTACAACCATGCGAATTACAGTCATTAAAACTACTATCCTCACAGCTGTAAAGATCTCTCTCATACCGCGTTTACTAATGATTCCAACCAGTTTTCCCATTCGTTTTGAGTTCTATTCCAAATCAAGGTTTCGTTTGCAGTAAAAATAAATAAGGTCAGAGAGAGGGTGAGAGAAAGAGACGAAGAAAGAAGGGGGCAGGAAATGGATATAAAGAAGGGGAAGGAGAACATGGCCAGAAAAATGAGGAAGGAGGAGTGGATAGAGTGTGGGGTAAAAAAAGACATACGAGGAGTGGGGGAAAGATGATGGACGGAAGTAGGAGGGACGAGGAGGAGATGGACAAAGGGTTGGGGGGGAGGGAGAAGGAAAGAGGGATGGAGAGAGATGGAGAGGGAGATTACGACTTACATCCAATTCCATACGTCCTTAGTAATTGTGAAGCTTTGCTGGGTTCTCTAGTCTGCCTATAAAAATTCCCTGTGCTACTAAGAAGAGAAACTCACCATCGCAGCCCCTCAGGAATAGTGAAAAGATGGCTCATTGTATAAAACAATTCGGCCTACCGGTACCATCCGACCGCCGCGTCATCCGTGGAGGATGCGGATAGGATGGGCGTGGGGTCAGCACACCGCTCTCCCGGTCGTAAGACGGTATTCTTGACCGAAGCCGCTACTATTCGGTCGAGTAGCTCCTCAACTGGCATCACGAGGCTGAGTGCACCCCGAAAAATGGCAACAGCGCATGGCGGCCTGGATGGTCACCCATCCTAGTGCCGACCACGCCCGACAGCGCTTAACTTCGGTGATCTCACGGGAACCGGTGTATCCACTGCGGCAATGCCGTTGCTTTGGTTCATTGTAGAGCACGTCAAAAACTGAACTCAGATCAAGCATGAAAACAGAAGGAGGGTGTACTGAAGTGTGGAAAAAAGAAGCAAAGTAGAAGCAGTGAACGGTCCAAGAGGAATATGTGCAACATTGCGCTACTCAAACTAACCGTGGCGTAGTGGTAATATGGTGACAGTGTTAGTTTGAGAACGGGGAGATCCAGGTTCAAATCTCTGTCGCCCCGCTGTTTTTTTATTTTTTCTACAAAATTATAAACTATTCGTCCGATCCATTGAAGTGTCTGTTTGCTGTACTCAGATTCATGTCTGTGTCGTAGTGTAACGTCCGTTTGCATCAACGACGTGTAGCAAAGGGGCCTCCAGTCGTACTTATCTCCTGTTTCTTCTACACAAGTACCGCACCTTAGCCGGCCGGTGTGGCCGAGCGGTTCTAGGCGCGTCGATCTGGAACCGCGCGACCGCAACGGTCGCTGGTTCGAATCCTGCTTCGGGCATGGATGTGTGTGATGTCCTTAGGTTAGTTAGGTTTAAGTAGTTCTAAGTTCTAGGGGACTGATGACCTCTGATGTTAAGTCCCATAGTGCTCAGAGCCATTTGAACCACACCTTATGCCCCTTACGTTCCGTTTTGCAAGTTTTGACTCTTGAATTCCTTCGTTGTGACATAGTTCACACCCGTTTATTTGTTGTTTTGACTTCTGTGAGAGGTCTACGCGGCATCTCGCCTGCTCTCACTATTCATCAAGTTTTCTTGCGACGGTAATATATGCTTACCATATGACTGATATTCTATAACCAACGTATAGTATCACAGTAGAGAAGACTACAGAAGAAAAGACACGTCAGTGACCGGAGGGGCGGTTCACAAATACGAGGCGCGAGGGAGATATGAACACGGATCTCCCACTTCGCAGGCCAAGACCGTGTTCACACACCACGACACAGTGGTTCTTGCAAGATGTTCGATGTTGCACATCTTGATCCTGGATCGTTCGCTGTTTCTATTTTGCTTCTTTTTTTACAGTTCAGTACAACGTCTCCTCGTTTTCATGCTTGATCTGGGGTCAGTTTTTGACGGGCGTTACACTCGGCCGTGTTACCGCTAGATCTGAGGGCGTACGATGGACAGTTTTCCGTGTAAGGACATTACTTAAGTAAGAACAACATGCAATACTGCAGTGCTATAACGCCAGCAATGGAGAAAAAATCAAAACGTGTAGATGTTAAGGCTCTGCTATCGTAAAGAACCGGCAGCCGTGTTAAGGAATAACGAGTAAACAATGGTAAACACAGTGCGTGACAGTGTACACGCCGGATGCGCCTGCAGGCCGTCTGAGCGGCGGGCGCTCTTTAACCGCGACCTTCTAATAAATTCATTGGGCGGCGGAATGAGTCAGAGGCGTCGCACCCGTGACTGGGATGGGATGGGACGGCATCCCGGCGTGAGTGCGTTTCCTAATGAACGGGCACACTGGGGCCCGACTCAGCAGCTGCCCGCTTAAGTCAGCCTTGCGTAAGCCGCGGCGACAAACACTGCGCCGCATTCCGCAGGGTGGCGCCCGCAGGGGTCGTGTCTGGGGCCGCCGCAACAGCTACGGGCCTCGTCTTACGAGGAGGCGAGGGCACGCGGTATAACGCTTCACAGATAAGCGCGTCCATTACTTCATCAGCAGTGACGATGACACTGGCTTAAACATTACGAGTGCGAAGAGAAATTTGTCCTCGACCCGGCGCAGAGATGGTGCAGATATCTGTTTGTGTTGCGTTGGTACATCTAGCACAGTGTCGTAATGTCAAGTGTTTTGTTTATTAGGCATTTAAAACGGACTGCACGATAACATTTTATGATCAGATGCTGTCACTGGACGAACTGGAAGTTGTCGTTAGTGTGCAGTTCCGGCTGTTCGGTCATTTTGAGATGTTTGTATAAGAACAAATATTCAGAACTAGCCTGAGAGTATCTGTTCCTCATACGACTGGAAACGCTATATCTACGTGCAGCAATCGCTCCTGGATATCTGATAATGGATAAATTCCGAAACGCATCGTATGAGCAATAAAGTCATTGCTCGAACAGGCCACTGGTGTACTGCCGGTCCATAGTGTCCAACGGGCACAACATTTCGGCAATCAGACATGTCGCCATCGTCAGGTGCGCTGACGAACTGCGCACCTGACGACGGGGGCATGTCTGATCGCCGAAATATTGTGCCCGTTGGACACTATGGACCGACAGTACACCTGTGGACTGTTGGAGCAAGAAATACGCCGGGAGAAACTGAAGAATCACAATAAAGTCATTCTTTGCTGATATATGACTTTTGCCATTGCGACCCAATCAGCCTGAATGCAGAACTACTGATTATTAGTGTGATTACGTAGGAGCCAGAGAGTAAGTTACACAAGTCGTCCGATGCAAAGACCATTGCTCAACAAAGGTGGCTAGAATTGCGCTCTACCAAAACGGTGGTCCGGTAGTTTTCGAACACTACACACATGACGTAGCAAATTATATATATACATTCCAGCCTCTATATATGTACCAATTCTAACTTGCTGTCCACTTTAATAGAATTGGTAATATATATATATATATATATATATATATATATATATATATATATATATATATATATACTTACTTACTTATCGCGAATGGACCCAGAAGGATCACGCAAAGCTTTCTGACGTCGTTTCTTCCATACTTCTTTCATTCGTTCTCCATGTTTTCTTTTTCTTTCTTCTGTCCATTTTGTTCCTGGTCTCTTTAGTGCTTCCTTCTCCGACAATACAATCCACTTTTCCACCTTATTTCTAAAAGTTTTTCTATCTTTGACATCTTTAAGTTCAATATTTGCTTTTTGTAAATCTAATTTTACTTGGCTAATCCATGGTGTTGTTGATTTGACTTTTTCTATGTAAGTGAGAATTCTGTTGGTGAGTCGTGTGGGGGGAAGTCTAGTGACATGTCCATAAAATTTTAATCTTCGCCTTCTTATGTCTGCTGCCAGGTTTGATATAGTTTCTGTGGTTCTTCTTGATTGTATCCGGTATCCTTCTTCTGTTAATTTTGGACCTAAAATCTTTCTCATAATTTTGCGTTCTTCTTTTAGTATTTTTTCTAAATCACATTTTGTGTGGAGTGTGAGCGTTTCACTAGCATATAGTGCTGCTGGCTTAATTACTGCGCAGTAGTGTCTGATTTTTGTGTTCGAGGAGATGCATTTTTTATTGTATATTTCATGTGTCATACCACATGCTCTCTTCATTTTCTGTTGTCTGATCTTCTGTGCAACTTTCTCTCCTCCGGTTGGCTCCAAAATTTCACCTAGGTATTTAAAATGTTTTACTCTATTTATTTTTCCATATTTTGTGTTCAAACTGTGTATATGGAATTTCGTACAGAAAAATTCTGTCTTTTGAAACGAAATTTGTAAACCTACTTTATCCGCGCATTCCTTAAGGATCTCTATTTGTTTGGTGGCGATTTCTTCATCATCTGCAAGTATGGCCAAGTCGTCCGCGAATGCTAAACAAGATATCTCCACGTTGTCTTTGGTTCTACCAAGATGGATTGGTTTCCAGTAGGATTGATTTTTTAATTCTTTTTCCCATTCCTTAATGACTTTATCCAGGACTATATTAAACAGAAGTGGAGATAGCCCGTCACCTTGACGTACTCCAGTTTTTATGAGAAAAGGTTCAGAGATTTCTCCCCTGAATTTAACTTTAGATACAGTGTCTGTCAGTGATTCTTTGATAAGCCTTAGTGTTTTGGAGTCAAGTCCAAGTTCCTCTAAAATGTTAAACAAAGATTGCCGGTCAATTGAGTCATAGGCTTTCTTAAAATCTACGAATGTACAAATTATGGGGGCATTTCTAATTGCTTTGTGTTTTAATATTGTCTTTAAATTAAATATTTGTTCTATGCATGAGCGACCGGGGCGAAAGCCTGCTTGATAATCACCAATTTGGCGTTCCAGCTGCTCTTGTGTTCTTTTCAGCAGGCATGTTGAGAGAATTTTGTAGGTGACTTGTAAAAGTGAGATTCCCCTGTAGGTATTGACATTTGTTCTGTCTCCTTTTTTATGTAACGGGTGAATAAGGGCACATTTCCAATCCTCTGGTAATTTTTCTGTTTCCCATATTTTTGTTATTATTTTTGTGAGCTCTTGCAACGTCTTTGGTCCTAGGTTTTTTAATAGCTCTGCAACAATGCCATCTTCGCCAGATGTTCTATTATTTTTTAAGTTTTTAATGTGACATTTGATTTCTTCCTGTGTTGGTGGTAATGAATCCGGTTGAGCGTTGGCACTGATTTCTTTGGGAAACCTTAAACTAGGTTCTGGGCAATTTAGTAGGTTAGAAAAATATTGAGCCAATACTTGACAGTTTTCCTGGTTTGTTAGGGCTAATTTACCATCAGGTTTTCTGATATATATATATATATATATATATATATATATATATATATATATATATATATATGGCCAGAAAAATGAGGAAGGAAGAGTGGATAGATAGAGTGTGGGATAAAAAAAGACATACGAAGAGTGGGGGAAAGGTGATGGACGGAGGTAGGAGAATACAAGGAGAATGGTCACCTTTCAGAAACAGAGTACTTCCCTCCTACGGGGCAGTATTTGCGGAGCCACGTGCTAAACACGTAAAGCTGTCCTCAACCCGAAAGGTGGTATATATATGTATGTAAATAATCTTATAGATATGTTCTGCTTTGTACTCAATAGAAAGTTCTCCCCGTGATCAGAGGCAAGAGTTTCCTATTATTGATAAATGCCAAAATTGTTTATGAATGACAGAAACATGTTTTATATAACTCTGACGAAGTATGGAAGCGATGTGCGATATCTTTTTGTTTGGCAGTTTCTTTTATTTTACCTTTTTGTTGAGGAAATTGCTTTTTATAGCCTTTATGATACATCTGTATTGCTCCCTTTATTTTTACAACATCCCACTGTTTCACGTCACAAATCAACAATTTTCGAATAAAAACTGAAGTAAACATTGACAATTTCCATTTTTGCTACAAATACTGTTTATTCTTAAGGATAACTATGCAGAACAAAAATGTTCCGTAGGTTACCCGGCCCGTTAGATATCCTCATTCAGTTTCTAAACGGTTCCGTGCTTCCAGTTTTTAGGGGAATTTATTAAGTCACTTATCGGATACGTGAAGAAAGCGATCGTTGTAAGGTTACGCCTGATAATTATGCAGCACACCCGACGTACAGGTAACGCGGATATGACCTTAACTGACCAAAGATAGTAGAAAAACTACCGTATTATGATAAACCATGGTAGTCTGGGGTTGTTTTACAACTCTAAAGGTGACGCATTGTCAGTACTGGAAATATACTCCAGTGTTGAAGTACGCGAGACGATATAACTCCTGTGGGCAAAACGACTAAAGTGCACACAGGCGAAATTCTGGCGTTATATGGACCAGATGGAATGTCGCATCTAGGTGTAGTGAAATGGAGGCAACGATTCGACCAAGGCCTCACAGACATGAATGATGCTGATCGGGAAGGAAGGCGAGCGATATCAAGCACAGGCCATCCAAGCAATCGAGGAACTGTTTCGTAACAATCACAGAGTAACTATCGTTTTATGGATAACAAAAACAAAATGATCCTGTCCAATATACATACACAGTATCTTGCGAGCCTTAATGCCATGACTGACAGTGTGAAAAGTGCTTCAGTCGGGCAATTTGTGGCGGCTGTGTACCATGTCGCAACCAAAATTATTTAAAGTAACGCTGTGCATGTTCTGTTCAGATGGGCAAACTGTAATATTGTCCCTTCACAAAAATTCATTGGTATGACATGTTTATCGCCAGCGAAAAGTTAGCCTAAGCCGATGCGTATTTCTGATTCTAATACCACTACGGCCTTGTGTATTCCGTACACGCCTAATTTGTGACAGCTGGATACCATATTGTGCTCTTTCGCGACGTTTTCAGGTGTGCTTGCTGTATTGTGACATCCTTCACACTGATCGCCCGCCAGGCGCACGTAACCACGTTTAACTTCAGCAACTCATCAATTCATTATTTGCAACTTCCTGGTAGATTAAAAGTGTGCTCTACGGGGATTCGAACTCAGCACCTCTCCTTCAGCGGTCATCCAAACAAGTCTCGCGACCCGGTATCACAGCTTTACATCTGTGGAGTTTGGAAGGTAGGAAAGAGGTACTGGTGGACCTTAAGCTGTGAGGACGGATCGGGTGTCGTCCTTGGCTAGCTCAGTTGCCAAGAGCACTGACCACAGAAGCGGAGGCGCCAGGTTCGAGTCCCAGTCCAGCACATAGTTTTAATCTACCAGGAAATTTCAGGCCAAATCGTTTAATCTGACACAGCGCAAGTGATACCATCACTCTTGTGTGGTTGTGTTGTGAGCGTGTACCCGACTAGAACAACGTGATTTTTGTGAGCCGACGGACTGTCCGCAGACCACGTCCATAGCGAAATTTTTTCCCGTGTGTGGTTAGAACTGTACTTCGCGGAAATTTGTGTTCAATTGTATACAGGAATTCAGCAAAGAACAAGAAAAATCACAAACAAGGAGCGTCCTGAGCGCCATGGTAATACAGTGATGGAGCATTGTTTCCCTGTTTAGATGTATTTCGCTACCCCGAAGACACTTCGGTCTTGTGGTCTGCAGCAATTTAAGGAGCCAAATATCCAGAGAGGTCACTCGTTAGATGCGAAAGCTGCCACAAGAACTCTATGCAGCAGACTATTAACGCCTTCTCGAATGTATGTGTTTAAGCTTACAGGAGGAGTATATTGGAAAGGAAAATAAATTTCAGGCTGGTACATGTCTATATGCCAGCTCGCGACTTACTTATGGACTGACCCTGGTATTTTCTGGAGTTCAAAATCATTAACCATCGTAGACTGTCTAACTTCCTAGAAAAAAGTAGAAACTTGTACTTCAGCATTCGGTGCGCAGTATGAAACTTGGTGGCAGATTAAAACTGTTTGTTGGACCGACACTCCAAATGGTTCAAATGACTCTAAGCACTATGGGACTTGACATCTGAGGTCATCAGTCCCCTAGACTTAGAACTGCGTAAACCTGACTATCCTAAGGACATCACATATGTCCATGCCCGAGGCAGGATTCGAACCTGCGACTGACACTCCAAGTCGAGTTCTCTACCGACTGAGATACCCAAGAACGACTCACGACCGTTTCTGACAGATTTTCTTTCGCCATTACCTCAACTCTTATCTTCCAAACTTCAGAGAAGCTCTCCTGTGAAACTTGCAAGACTAGCACTGTTGGAAGAAAGGATATTGGGGAGACATGGTTACGACACAGCCTGTAGGATGTTTCCAGTATGACATTTTCACTCTGCCGCGGAGTGTGTGCTTATGTGATGCTTCCTGGCAGATTAAAACTTGCTTTCAGGGGTGCTAGTCCTGCAAGTTTCGCAGGAGAACTTCATTGAAGTTTGGAAGGTAAGAGTCGGAGTAATGTTGAAGGTAAAGCTGTGAGGAACAGTCGTCAGTCGTCAGTAGCATAGTTGGTAGAACCCTTGCCTGCGAAAGGCAAAGGTCCAGAGTTCGAGTTTCCGTCTGGCGTACAATTCTAATCTGCCAGGAAGTTTCGTTTCAGTATACACTCCGCTGCAGAGTGAAAATCTCATTCTGGAATGTGCGTTATTATCGATTTCCGGCTTGTGGCCATTTTCATCTACAAATGTACGTGGATCCTGCTTATTAATATTTGAAACAAAGTTTGAAAACAGTGCATGCGCCGCTGCAGCGTGAAAAAATCATTCTGGGAAGTCATTACATAGATCCTGATACCTTTCTAACCTTCACTAACATTGGATGAATGACGTGAGCCGCGCATAGAAAAGAAATTTATGAGGCGCTATATTCCAGTTTATCCGTTTCAGAGAACGATACAAAATTAATTTCGGAAGAAATATTCCGGCGATCAAGTTGACGACGTAGGTTACTGCGCTAAACGTGGCTACATGAACTAATCAAAGCTGTGCCGATATCAACGGCATCTCTGTGCTGGTTGGAGAACTTTCCTCCTTGCCTTGTTTCAGTATTCTCAACCGACGCCACAGACCACCATCACAGAAGACGGTTCCCGATAAGCACGACAACCGGAAGGCTTATATGCGGCATCAGTGACAAATCGAGAGATCCGGTCACGTCAGTCCAATACCCAGACGCGACAGAGAATGCAATAGAAGGTAGAAATGCAGCGTCATACTGGGGAAGGAAAATACGGTCCACTGGAAAGATTCTAAGGGCAAGGAGGAATGTCTTTTCTACGAAAGAGAAAGTTCACAAGGAATTCCCAAGACTAGTCCTGTAGAGTGGGTTCTTCCATCTGGGCCCTTACGTTGTGCTCGTCCAGCAAGGTATGCCGGAGAGTTTCTTTGAAGTTTGGGAAGTAGGAGAGACGTACTGGCAGATTTTTTTTTATGGGACCAAATTGCTGAGGTCATCGGTCCCCTGGCAGAATTGGAGGGTGTGAGGGTAGTGCATGGGTGACTCAGTTGGTAAGAGAATCTCTTGCAAAAGGCGTGGTTCCGGGTTTGCATCCCTGCCCGGCACGCAGTTTTAAGCTTCAGAAAGTTTCAAGTAGAAAATAATAGAGTTAATTTGCCACAACAGAAGTAAGAGCAACACGTTATGCGATTTCCACTCGTATCAAATAAATGGTGTTCAAACCTACGCCCAGATTTAGGTATTTCATGGTTTCCTTGAATCGAATAAGACCGTTACCGGGATGGCTCATGCGGTCGGCTACTATCGTTATACTATCCGTACTTAGATTCCGTCGCTAATGACTTACGCTCGTTACCTTCCTGTTCCGCATTACATTAGCTGACTAATGCTCCGTCCGGTTTAGTAAAATGGCGTGGGATGTTTCATCATCAGTCGCGATGGTTTCGAGAATGTTGATATCTGCATCTAGAAATGCAAGGAGAATGGTCACCTTTCAGAAACAGAGTTCGTCCCCTCTTCGGGGCAGCATTTGTAGGACCACGTGCGAAACATGTAAAGCTGTCCTCAACCTGAAAAGTGGTTTGAGCAACGTAGTGCCATTTTCAAATGCAGACGTACTTCGAGATCGCGCTTGTAATCGTGTTTAAAAAAGTCTGTGTTACGCGAGAACAGAAATATGTTGTTATAACCAGAACGAGTACGAACAATACAAAGTGTGCTGGTAGGGAGTTACCATTATCCTGCCCCCTCCCCTTCCCCACCCCGTTTCACAGATTCTTTAAACAATCAAACTCTCACGTACATAACAGCTTAAAACGTATGATTACAATACTATCTTCATGTATTAAACGTCTGACGTTAAGCAGATAAAACTGTTGTGGTTAAAGACACAAAACCCTACTTATATTGGTTTTATTAGTTTCGTATTATTCATCCACAGACTAATGAGAAAGTCAAAATTAACACTGATGACTATAGCCTGGGTAATTTACTCTCCGTTTTAAGAAAAGCTAGGTTTTCAAACATTTCAATATTTATGACGCCATATGTACTGTACAATATGTCGTACAATGATATAATCTTGCAGGTATACTCAGAGGTATACTCTGATCAGCAAGAACATCACCTACCAATTATCGGCTTAGCCTGTCCAGGTGATAGCGTCACTTGGTGAGGAATTACCGCTAGTCAGACACACGCACGGTGCATGTAGTATCAGTGAGCGTGCTGTCCGTGTCTAGAATGAGAAAGGCGCGCGATCTATCTGAGTTTCACCGAGGGGCCGGCCGGAGTGGCCAAGCGGTTCTAGGCGCTTCAGTCTGGAACCGCGCGACCGCTACGGTCGCAGGTTCGAATCCTGCCTCGGGCATTGATTTGTGTGATGTCTTTAGGCTAGTTAGGTTTAAGTAGTTCTAAGTTCTAGGGGACTGATGACCTCAGATGTTGAGTCCCATAGTGCCCAGAGCCATTTGAACCATTTTTACCGAGGGCAGATTGTGATGGCCCGAAGGCTCGGTACGAGCGTTTCGGAAACTGCACGACTTGTCGGGTGTTCGAGGAGTGCTGCGGTGAGTGTCTTCGGCACAAGTCGAAACCAAGGTGAAACCACGTCCAGACGTCGTGGGGTTGTGCGCCCACCCCTCGTTACAGATGTCGGACATCATAGGCTGGGCAGACTGGTAAAACGCGACAGGCGGCGAACTGTGGCGGTACTAATATCAGACTTTAATGCTGGGAAGAGGACAACTGTGTCTGAACACTCAGTGCTCCGAACACTCCTAAAGCGATCGTGTGAGACCCTAGTCGCTTTATTTGTTCGTGAGACCCAGAAAATATTAGATACAGGCTCCCAGGTAGATGCCATTTTCCTTGACTTCCGGAAGGCGATCGATACAGTTCCGCACTGTCGCCTGATAAACAAAGTTAAAGCCTACGGAATATCAGACCAGCTGTGTGGCTGGATTGAAGAGTTTTTATCAAACAGAACACAGCATGTTGTTCTCAATGGAGAGACGTCTACAGACGTTAAAGTAACCCCTGGCGTTTTTACAGGGGTGTGTTATGGGACCATTGCTTTTCACAATATACAGGGTGAGTCACCTAACGTTACCGCTGGATATATTTCGTAAACCACATCAAATACTGACCGAACGTGAGGAGAGGGGCTAGTGTAATTGGTTAATACAAACCATAAAAAAATGCACGGAAGTATGTTTTTTAACACAAACCTAGGTTTTTTTAAATGGAACCCCGTTAGTTTTGTTAGCACGTCTGAACATATAAACAAATACGTAATCAGTGCCGTTTGTTGCATTGTAAAATGTTAATTACATCCGAAGATATTGTAACCTAAAGTTGAGGATTGAGTACCACTCCTCCGCTGTTCGATCGTGTGTATCGGAGAGCACCGAATTACGTAGGGATCCAAAGGGAACGGTGATGGACCTTAGGTACAGAAGAGACTGGAACAGCACATTACGTCCACATGCTAACACCTTTTTATTGGTCTTTTTCACTGACGCACATGTACATTACCATGAGGGGTGAGGTACACGTACCCACGTGGTTTCCGTTTCAATTACGGAGTGGAATAGAGTGTGTCCCGACATGTCAGGCCAATAGATGTTCAATGTGGTGGCCATCATTTGCTGCACACAATTCCAATCTCTGGCGTAATGAATGTCGTACACGCCGCAGTACATCTGGTGTAATGTCGCCGCAGGCTGCCACAGTACGTTGTTTCATATCCTCTGGGGTTGTAGGCACATCACGGTACACATTCTCCTTTAACGTACCCCACAGAAAGAAGTCCAGAGGAGTAAGATCAGGAGAACGGGCTGGCCAATTTATGCGTCCTCCACGTCCTATGAAACGCCCGTCGAACATCCTGTCAAGGGTCAGCCTAGTGTTAATTGCGGAATGTGCAGGTGCACCATCATGCTGATACCACATACGTCGACGCGTTTCCAGTGGGACATGTCCCTGCAGATGCTGCTCGCCGACCGTGGCCCGTGTTTGTTACAACACGCAACTGAACGTCGGAGGTTTCAAGCGTCAACTTTAGGTTACAATATCTCCGGATGTAATTAACATTTTACAATGCAACAAACGGCACTGCTTACGTATTTGTTTATATGTTCAGATGTGCTAACAAAACTAACGTGGTTCCATTTAAAAATCGTAGGTTAGTGTTAAGAAAACATACTTCCGTGCATTTTTGTATGGTTTGTTTTAAACAATTACACTAGCCCCTCTCCTCACGTTCGGTCTGTGGAATCGGTTCGTCAGTATTTGATGTGGTTTACGAAATATATCCAGCGGTAACGTTAGGTGACTCACCCTGTATATATAAATGACCTAGTAGATAGTGTCGGAAGTTCCATGCGGCTTTTCGCGGATGATGCTGTAGTATGCAGAGAAGTTGCAGCATTAGAGAATTGCAGCAAAATGCAGGAAGATCTGCAGCGGATAGACACTTGGTGCAGGGAGTAGCAATTTACCCTTAACATAGACAAATGTAATGTATTGCGAATACATAGAAAGAAGGATCCTTTATTGTACGATTATATGATAGCGGAACAAACAGTGGTAGCAGTTACTTCTGTAAAATATCTGGGAGTATGCGTACGGAACGATTTGAAGTGGAATGATCATATAAAATTAATTGTCGGTAAGGCGGGTGCCAGATTGAAATTCATTGGGAGAGTGCTTAGAAAATGTAGTCCGTCAACAAGGGAGGTGGTCTACAAAATACTCATTCGACCTATACTTGAGTATTGCTCATCAGTGTGGGATCCGTGCCAGGTCGGGTTGACGGAGGAGGTAGAGAAGATCCAAAGAAGAGCGGAGCGTTTCGTCACAGGGTTATTTGGTAAGTGTGATAGCGTTACGGAGATGTTTAGCAAACTCAAGTGGCAGACTCTGCAAGAGAGGCGCTCTACATCGCGGTGTAGCTCGCTGTACGGGTTTCGAGAAGGTGCGTTTCTGGATGAGGTATCGAATATATTGCTTCCCCCTACTTATACCTCCAGAGGATATCGCGAATGTAAAATTAGAGAGATTCTAGCGCGCACGGATGCTTTCCGGCATTCGTTCTTCCCGAGAACCATACGTGACTGGAATAGGAAAGGGAGGTAATAACAGTGGCACGTAAAGTGCCCTCCGCCATACACCGTTGGGTCGCTTGCGGAGTATAAATGTAGAAAGATGGGCCTCCGCAGCCGACGACCCAAGTATGTGCCAATGTTAATACGACGACATAGGGAACTGCAACTGAAAGGGCACGTGACTATCGCAATGGACGTAGGCGTAGTGGTAGAGCGTTGCATGGTCTGATGAATCCCGGGACTTTATTCCTCATACCGAGTGCGAATCGTCCTCTTCCAGGGGAACAGCCCCTTCACACCTTTACTGCGAGACGGAGACAAGCTGGCGTTGGCTCCACTATGCTCTGAAGAACATTCGCGTGGACATCCATGGGTCCAGGGGAGCTCATGCAAGCCACCATGACGGCCAAGTAGTATAGACCACGTACACCCTTTGACGGTCGTCTTCCCGACGGCAGTGCATTTTTCACAATATAATGCGCCACGGCCGGAAGTGTGACGAAGAACTTCGAGGAACACAGTGGTGAGTTCCAACTGATGTGCTGGCTCCCCTTCTCGCCAGATCTGAACCCGATCGAACGCATCTGGGATATGATTGAACGTGGCGTCAGAGCTCATCGCCCCCCTCCCCGGAATTTACGGGAATTAGGTGACTTGTGTGTGCAAATGTGGTTCCAGTTCCCTCCAGCGAGCTACCAAAGCCTCATTGCTTCCATGCCACGACGCGCCGCCGCTTGCATTCGTGGCAAAGATGGACATACCGGCTATTAGGAAGGTAGTCGTAGAGTTCTGCCTGCTCAGTGTTTGTGGATACTATCCGCAAAGTTTGTTGCGAATAGAGTTAGTAGTACAGAAGTAATACATTAAAACGTCGTGCTTGATGCTGAAGTGTTACTGCATGAACAACGAAAATGTTGTAACCTATAAAATTTTTTCCTTCATTATTTTGTAGGGATCTCAGGTAGAAAAAAAGGTTTTAAATTATTTGTAAAATTTGTTGGAAATCAGTAAATGCTGTCATTCTCAAATCTATACGGTTCATAAATCAAAGTCCTACGCCGCAGTTTCTGTCTGTTGGTTCAGGCCAATTTCAGGAACTACTGTAGACATTTTGATACTGTTTTCACAGATAGGACTCATTCACGAGGAAGATTTGTGCGTACAATTTATTATCGCTATGCACGACGATTAGTCCGGCCGTAGGTATTCAGAGGTATCCGTTCGAAGACGGAGCGAGATCGCTGCTACTCGATGAATATAGTCTGAGGGATTTGCACGCCATTAGTTACACTGCTCGAGACATATACACAGTTTCTAGTATTTATACTGGATTCTATGGTGTTAAAAACCTTTAACGTAAAAATGGCTCTGAGCGCTATGGGACTTAACTTCTGACGTCAACAGTCCCCTAGAACTTAGAACTACTTAAACCTAACTAACCTATGGACATCACACACATCCATGCCCGAGGCAGGATTCGAACCTGCGACCGTAGCGGTCGCGCGGTTCCAGACTGTAGCGCCTTCAACGTAAGATCATACCTTTTCATGAATAGATTATGACGGTATTTTCAATTTTTAAATCTGGTAAATAACTGTAATGATAATAAAAATTTGTTACCACTGGAAGCCGTTAGATACAGTCAACCTGCAGCTGGGAGTAGCTGACCTATTTAGCTACTTAGTAATGTAGATGAGAAACTGGATGAATCTGTCCGCAGAGAGCTGTCCAAGTTTCGCGACAAATAATTGTTCTGGTAGTAAAATTTGAGGAGACTTTGTTATATTGTGTGCTGTAGGATCCATGAACAAACAGCGGTCAGCTGGACCACGAAATGCTCACTTGGAAGAATACGGTGTGGGGGGTACTGGTGGACACACAGACAGCTTGTACGATGAATAATGTGCGGAAGAAGTGGGTTCAAATTATTGTGAGCCGTGAGCTCGGTTCTGTGAATTTTTGTATATCCATCCTTCTGATTGGTTTTTTGAGGGACTTCGGTCGTTCACTTGTACAATAAAATGTAACACCTATTGCTGTCATTACGATGTTTTCTGTTACATGGCTACCAGTTTCGATACTCCAGTACACCATCTTCAGACCTTAACTGATGCTGAGGGGGTTGACGCCTGTCGTATATACGATTCATCAGTGGCCAACATCAGTGAACTGTTTTTCGCAGACTACCTTAACAACCAAGTTGGTGGTTGATGTTTTAAGACACAACATCGTTGTTACAGGTAGTCTGCAAACACCAGTTCACAGATGTTGGCCACTGATGAATAGTCTATACGATTGGAGTTAACGCCTTCAGCGTCAGTTAAGGCCTGAAGATGATGCACTGAAGCATCGAAACTGGTGGCTATATAGTAAATAACATCGTAGTGACGGCTGTAGGTGTTCCAATTTATTACACAGTCCCGTGAATGGTTTGTACTGACAATGAGACAGCGCCTACTTGTCATCACCGATTTCGTCCAAAGTTATAGTGTATGCATGACTTGGCCAGAAATAAAAGTGGCAGAAGTGAGAGCTCCAGATGACCACGCGTTTAGAAAAAAATAGCATTTCTGGATCAGGTCGGGTGAGGCATGAGTCATTTATGTTAGCACGGTCTTCAGGCTGTGATTGGCATAGAGGGAAAAGCACAGAAAATTATATTGAAGGTAGAGTCGCTATCCACGAACTTCTTCTTCATTTTCAGTTTTTACGTTACACTGCAAATAAACCGAAATAATGCTGAATATATTGTATTTATTAATATTATCATAAACTGCGTGACAAGGAAAGGCAAAGGAAAATCTGGATTTGTAAATAAATTACCAGGAAGAGACCGTAAGACGTACAAGAGAATTTCGTTCCAGTATATGAAATTAGATACTTTTATTATATATTTATTATATATTTCCTTGAAAGGGTGGACAGATCATTAGAGTGACTCGTGAATTAGTGTAGAACACAACTTTTTATATGACATGCGCCTCGAAGGCTCCAAATGACATCCAAGATTACAATATGTTTTATTTGTCACCAAACCACCTTGTCTTTTGTTTTCATTCTTGGAGAGTGTGGTTGCTCTTTGATGGTCAAGCCACCGCCAAGTCGCGACGCCAAAACAAAAAAGGCCCCGCCCACTGCAAGTGAAACCATTTACTTGTCATCACACCTTGTCTTTTCTTGTATTCCACACCTCCCGTTTAATGTCTGCACGTAAGAAAACAAACACCCACGCACAATATATTTTCCGCGACTTACTCCCTACTCAATATTATTCGGCCGCGAACATATTCCCTCGTTCAATACAAGGAGTGTGAAATGTCGTTTGCCTAAACGGCGTGTAACACTTCAGGACTTGATTAGGTCCTTCGTGGAAGGGCTCGGTGCGACGCAGCGATTTCGAGACTAAGCCCACGGATCGTAAGAAACATATGGGTCACAAAACAGTCTGCCTCTGAACTGTCGATCAAGACGCGATACTAGTGTAGCGTCAAGGCCTTAGACATATAAGGAACCCATTGCAGAGAAAGCGCGGGAGCCGGGCAGTACGTCCACTCGGTAAACCAGCTTTCTAGAGCACTGCAGTTACTGCAATACACCATTCTCCACGTGGGTACGACGTCTCGCAGAGATACTGCTATACGCGCTCTGTAAGAACACGCTCGGCGAGGTTGCTGGTTGGAGTAGCCGAAACGATAAAAAATCAAATGACGTTAACTGCTATTGACTGGTTTCCGGTCTCCACAAACACTACATAGCAGACAACACCATGTTTAGTATACGTCTACAAAGGCAGAAGTGACGCGATGGTGGATTCCGAAAACATCACCCAAGCGAAATCCAAATCGCACTTCACCCTCACGACATTCTAAAAGACATAGATGTAAGGAGCCAAATTAGATGCAGTATTTGTTGATTTCCGAAAAGTATGCGATATAGCATAGCTCCTTCTCATTTTAATCATAGCACGAACAAGTGGTTTCGAACGAAATTTGTGACTATACTGTGGATTCCTCTTTAGGGAAGATGCAGAATCTCGTCGTATATGGAGTCATCGATAGATGTACAAATAAGGTCAGACGTGGCCCAGGGAAGTGTGTTAGGATCCTAGCAGTCATACTGTGCGATATTCGGTTGGTGCATAAGTTCAGGGCTTTTTTTTTTTTTTTTTTTTTTTTTTTTTTTTTTTTTTTTTTTTTTTTTTTTTGCTGTGGGTTGTTTGTCAATTGTCATTTTTGATTTGTAGTTAAATGTTTCTATTTGAGTTTGCATTTTGTCATTTGGAGATGGTGAGTAGAGCTGTGCGCGCTAGGAAATGGTGTGCCAAGTGGAGAAATCGGTACATTTCTGGCATATTCTTCTGTTTGAGTTCAGTGCAGGGATGACAGCAGCGGAAGCAGTCAGAAACATTTTCGCCGTTTATGGGGTAATGCCATTGGACAGAGGACTCAAAAAAAAAAAAAAAAAAGCACTCCGTCTTCAGGCCACGAGTGGCCTACCGGGAACATCCGACCGCCGTGTCATCCTCAGTGGATGATGCGGATAGGAAGGGCGTGGGATCAGCGCACCGCTCTTCCGGTCGTTATGATGGTATTCTTGACCTAAGCCGCTATTAGTCGGTCGAGTAGCTCCTCAACTGGCATCACGAAGCTGAGTGCACCCCGAGAAATGGCAACAGCGCACGGCGGCCTGGATGGTCACCCATCAAAGTGCCGGCCACGCCCGACAGCTCTTAACTTCGGTAATCTCACGGGAACCGGTGTATCCACTGCGGCAAGGCCGTTGCCCCATTGGACAGAGCAGGGCAAGAAAATTATTTTCCCGTTTTAAGGAGAAACGTTTGGACATTAGTGACTCATCACGTTCAGGAAAACCTTTGGGGTTTGATGAAGGTCGTTTAAACGCATTAATCCACAATGATCCACGTCAGCGTACTCGAGATCTGACCAATGTGATGAACTGTGATCGTTCTACCATTGTACAACATTTGTGTGCAATGGGGAACGTTCAAACATCGGGTATAGGGGCATCGCATGCTCTACGCCAAAATCACAAAAATCACCTGTTAGTCATGTGTTTATCTCTGCTTGCTCGTCATCAATTGGCTCGTGGACAGCACCCACCATTCCTGTTCTGTATCGTTATTGGTGCCGAGAAATTTTTGCTTATGCAAGCATAAGGAAAAGAAAGGACTGGTCCAGGCCAGAGAAAGGAGAAGAACTGCGCATACCGACAAAACGTAATGTTATGTATCTGGTGGAACAGCGAGGGTGCGGTGTACTAAGAATTGCTTCCACCATGCTGATGAAATTTGCTGTCAACAACTAAGGCGTCATGCAAACGCAATCCAAGCACAACGTCCAAGAAAAGTGAATGAAGTGATGCTACTCCACAATAACACCTGCCCGTATTCTGCTAGATTGACGAAAATCACTGTACAGGAGTTGCGTTGAGAAGCCATTCCGTTACCACCTTATTCACCTGATATTGCACCCACAGATTTTCACCTGTTCAGCTTGCCGTCGAGCAACCTTCAAGGAACTTCCTTTCCGGGCGAAAAAGCGCTCCGAACATGGCTCTACAAGTTTTTCTCCTCAAAACCACGTGATTTCTACAGCTATGAAATCGAAAATTTACCCCTGTGTAGGCATACTGTTAAAAATAACGAAGGAGAATACATTATTGACGACTAAAGTCTGTTATGTGTGACTGTTGTGTGTATTAAACTTACGAATAAACGCTACGAGCTAATGCAGCAACCCAGTATATTAATCACCTGACCGACAATACCAATATTACTATAAGACTGTTTCGAGATGATGCATTTATCTACAGGGTGATTCCGTGATGAAGTTAGAAACTTTCAGGCATGACGGAGAAGGATAAATATATGTCTGAGGTAAGCAACCCTGATCAGGAAACGACCAAGTCGAAGTTATATGCGAAAACCATTCTGATACCTGTGGTAGCGGAGTAACGTGCCGGTACAGTTATAGCTAAGCTCGTGGGGTAGGCTACTTTCAGAGATGGTAGCATGGACCAAAACGGGAAAGAAATGTCTAGTAAAAATGGGCTCTAAAACGCTTACATTAACAAATGGTTCAAATGGCTCGGAGCGCTATGCGACTTAACTTCTGAGGTCATCAGTCGCTTAGAACTTAGAACTAATTAAACCTAACTAACCTAAGGACATCACACACATCCATGCCCGAGGCAGGATTCGAACCTGCGACCGTAGCGGTCGCTCGGTTCCAGACTGTAGCGCCTAGAACCGCACGGCCACTCTGGCCGGCCTTACATTAACAGTTACGGACACGGAAGAGGTATGTTTCCCGGAAGCGAAGAAGAACAAATGCTCATAGTTCTTGAGGCATGCATTTTAGACCGCATATTTAGTAGGCAGTTTTTTCTTGTTCTGGTCAATACTACAACCTCTGAAGGTTGCCTACGCTATAATTTTAGCAGCAACATTACCGTTACATGTAGCTTTCAACTCGGTCGTTTTCGAACCGGGATACCTTACCTCAAATTTTGAAACCATCATCGTCCCCGAAAGTTTGTGACATCATTACGAAATCATCCTATATGGTGAAGTACTGTCTGAAAATAGCTGCACAAATATTCAGTCAGATCTTGACAATAGTACAAAGTCGTGCAAAGAGTGGTAAATTGCTTTAGTATACAGAAATTTAAACTGTGGGCTTCACAAAACGCGAAAAAGTTGTATCCTATGACTAGAGTGTCAGTAAGTCGCAAATGGAATTAGTCAAATCACACAAACTACCTGTGCGTAACAATTTGTAAGGATATGAAATGCAATGATCACAAAGGCTCAGTCGTAGATGAAGCAAGTAGCAAGCTTCGGTTAACTGGCAGGATAGTAGGAGAGTGCAATCAAGGAAATTGCTGACAAAACATTTGTCTGCAGGATCTACATGAAACAGGGCTAACAGTGGATAAATTTCGTTCACAAAGAAGTGCGCCACGAATTTTAGCAGATTTGTTTAACCCATAGGAAAGCATCACGGGAATTCTGAAGGCAGAAGCCTGAAGATTTACGTCAACTATCTCGTGAGAGGCTACTTACGAAGCTCAAAAATCTAGAACAAGTTGGGGCAAATAAAAGTGTCTAGAGAACAGAGTTCCAGGTAACAAAGAAACACAGGAAATACAGAACTAACCTGACTGTAACAGATGTTGGAACTGACCACCGTCCGTCTCTTGGCCCTTTTGGGCCCTGGTCAGCAAGTTGCTGAAGCCGGATCGAAACTGGACTGCTGGAATTGCTGCAGTCTGATCCGAAATGTTGTGCTGCATTTCTTGAAGACTATGAGGGTTGTTGCGATACATCTCAAACCTGAGGGCTCCCCACACAAAGTAATCGCACACTGACAGATCAGGTGACCTGGGTGGCCGCGACTAGACTGACCTCTGCTAACACCTCAGTCAGGCGTGAAGGTAACACAATTGTGCTCCAAGGTTCGGCCGGCTGTATGGGCAGTTGCTCCATCCTGTAAGTGTAGGTCTTTCATTCCTCCGTTAATGCTGACACAAATGGTTTCATTATCGTATCCACTCGTCTGGGACACTTTTATTTGTCCCATCCGGTAGTAAGTGACGAATCTAGGAATATTCTACAATTCACTACACATCGCTCCTGTACGGTTCACGAAGACAAGGACAAATTACAGCAGGTCTAGAGGCATTTAACCAGTCATTCCTCCCGCGCTCCGTGCGGGAATGGAACAAGAACCTACTACGTAACAGGAGACAGGAGGAGGTTAGTGTTTAACGTCCCGTCGACAATGAGGTCATTAGAGACGGAGCACAAGCTCGGATTAGGGAAGGATGGGGAAGGAAATCGGCCGTGCCCTTTCAAAGGAACCATCCCGACATTTGCCAGAAACGATTTATGGAAATCACGGAAAACCTAAATCAGGATGGATGGACGCGAGTTCGAACCGTTGTACTTCCACATGCGAGTCCAATGTGCTAACCACTGCCCCACCCCTCGCCGGCCGCGGTGGTCTAGCGGTTCTAGGCGCTCAGTCCGGAGCCGCGCGACTGCTACGGTCGCAGGTTCGAATCCTGCCTCGGGCATTGATGTGTGGGCTGTCCTTAGGTTAGTTAGGTTTAAGTAGTTCTAAGTTCTAGGGGACTGATGACCGCAGATGTTACGTCACATAGTGCTCAGAGCCGTTTGAACGCCCCACCCCTCTCGGTCAACCTACTACGTGGCACTGTGGGAAGTACCCTCTGCACAGCACATCACAATGATTTTCAACGTAAATGTAGAGAACTGTCACAGAAATGTTTTGAGTAAGTGATTTTTCAAATTATCATATTTACTGATTTGCTAGATGCTTGACCACTGTGCTGTCGACAAGGTAAAGTAGCTAGCTACCGCTAAGCAATAAATAATGATCAAATTAATTCGATTCATATCGGTTTAGCTACTTCCGTCAGCCACCTCGTAGACGTAGAGATCGCGCGTATTGTATTTGCTGACACAATAAGCAGCGAATAGGGGACGGAGTGTCACTTATATGATACGCAGGCTGGAGTGGCACTCATTAAAACAAAGGAGTTTTTGGTTGCCGCGAGATCTTTTCATGAAATAATGCGAAAATATTTTGTTGATACCTACCTATATAGCGAGAAATGACCATTTTATTTAAAGAAATCAGAGCTCGCAGAGAAAGTGTTCGTTTTTTCAGTGCGCTGTTCGGAAATAGACCGGTAGAAAAATAGTCTGAAAGCGGTTGGATGAAGCCTCTGCCAAGGGCTTATCTTGGAATTGCAGAATAGCCATTAGCTGTAGATGTTGACAGCTGAATTACTGTAGGAGAATGCATGCATACTTTTTTCAACAAGGTGCCTAAATTACTCTAGGCGAATGTGTGCGTGGTTCATTCAACCAGCCCGTGGAAAATTTATTTCCCATCATGTCCAACTCTACTTGTGCTTCGTCTTTAACAGACTTAGTGTAAGCGGGATCTTAAACTCTAACCCTCCTTATTGTTCATTTATTTACTACGTCAAGATGTTACTGAGAGGGAATAGAGTGATAGTTTTCGACTTCCAGATGTTACTATTTGTAGCTTACTCTGGTAGGTTTGATGGTGGCTTTAAATATCTTCACACAATCGCGTTAGGCAGTTGTAAATCAAAATTGTTGGATGTGAGGTCCGCCAGTTACGGAAAACACCGTTTTTCGTCAGTACCCAAACATGTTTCGGCACCACTGTGCCATCATCAGTGGGTTTCCGTTTTTATTTATTCTGTAATGTGAACATTTTTTGTTAAATGATTATAAAATTATGTTCATCTTTAGTTCAAACAATAGACCGTTTCTTTTTGTAAATACCTTTACATTTGGTGTGCATGAATTTTCTGGATCACTTGTGTGTTAATTACTACAGGTAGCTTGTCATCTGCAGCCAAACGATGTTGATGAGAAAGTTTTTTGCTGGAAGTTAACCAATCTTCTAGAATGTAATTCAGTTTGTCGCGATGTCTTCGCGCCTATGTTCGTTTTTACTTCTGTTTTTGTGTGGCAAGCACTTCCATTCTCCGCATCATGCTGAGATGTTGTGATGCACACGTAACTATAACAAGTATTTTTCACAAATAACGATCTATTCTTTGAACTAAAGATGCACATAATTTTATAATCATTTAACAAAAAGTTCACATTACGGAATAAATAAAAACGAAAACCCACTGATGATGGCACAGTGGTGCCGAAACATGTTTGGGTACTGAGAAAAAACGGTGTTTTCCGTAACTGGCGGACCTCACATCCAACAATTTTAATTCCAAACACGGCCAACACAAGGAGCTGCAAATCAAAATGATGAATAGTTGTGACTCATTCTCGAATTTCGTATCATCTACTCTGCTTATAAGCGTTAACGCTGTAAGCGACTTCTTAGCTGAGTTTTTAACTTTCACGTTCAGATGGAGGTCATCATTGTTTGCGTCACGTGAGAGGAGGATGCAGAGCTGGATGTCAGCTAGATTAGGTCACCTTACTGAAAGACACATGTGGTGTGATTTATACTTCAGTAATGCAGCACATTTCATCGGCTGGGACAGGAGTCATCTGTCACAGTATGAGTGTAACATCACTGGTAACCTACGATCAACAAAGTTATTTAAGCCAAACAGCACAGTGCAATACTGTATGCGGAAGTCGCTGAAGTGATTTCCGATCATAAGACGTACTGGGCTTAAATCCCACTACTACTATCCGTGATAAAAGATCTCAGGTGTATAATGGGATGTTTCACTAACCCAATTGTCTCCCATACTCTTAAGTGCCGGTATGTTTCCTTCACTTATACTACGCCTAGTTTCCTGCTTCAAAATTTTATGGCTGTTACATTGTTACGACTTCAATGAAATCTCTGCTGACGGTACATGGAAATGAGTAAGACTTATTTAGTGATTGTGTTACTGAACTAAATTGTTCTCGGTTCTCATGCTACGTCAGATTTGTAAGAAACTCACTCTGTAATGTTAGTCTCCATCATGTTGGACAGGATGCAAGAAACTGACAGAAATATAGCTGAATTTACGTTAATGCTTAACGATCTGTTAGGAATTGTTGGACGACAAGAGAATGTATGTTGGCGGTACTATACACAGCCAGATATTGGTAAGGTGTGACCCTCGGCAACGTATTTTGTGAAGAAGCTTGCGTTGGTCGAGTTGAAACATGTCAAAATAAAGGAAAGTTGCATGCGATTTGTTGCTTCTCTATAGTTTTAATCTAAAGTATTTATCCATTGTAATGTTGAATTCTAATGGATAACACGTGTACATACACTGCCTCTGTTCACTTGGAAATTTTAGTTAAATAATTTTTGATGCACACTCTAGACGATACTCACCGAAACATTTCACCCAAAACTGAAACAAATCGGAGAGGGAACTGAAAAATAACTGGGAGGAATAATAAAAATCTAAGAGGTTATCGTCTGCGATGAAGCCACGCACATCAATTGAATCACATATACAACATCTGCATCTTACAGTTTTTTCTCTTAATTGCTGATAGAACTCTACGTGATGCGTCTCTACTCATTAAAACAAAAGAATTTTTCGCATGTGAGCAATAACCCTTCAATTGTGGTAGTTGTCGTTTACAGCATACTGTGTTGTTATCACTTCACTCCCACTAACAGTAAACGCACTTAAGTACGCCTCAGAAGCGTCTGAACTAAGTGCTGTTCTAAAGAAAAGCATTATGTCACACTACGTTACGACAAAGATACTAGCCCATTACTGCTAGTAGTGGTAAAGTAATGCACTCGTAATCGGTGTGAAGTAGGTTCAGATCCCAGTCTGCGAATACTCATAGGACCTATTTGCCGTGTCCTTCAACCTCTGGTGACGAAATATTGTTCTTGTGTATAGTGAATCTATGTGTAAGGTGGTCATGTCATTTGGTTTTTGTATGTCATCGATATGCACATCAAAGAGAGAGCAAGTTACGTTACTGTCTTTTCATGGCACATTATTTTCCTCTGCGCAGTCTGATACGTTCTTAGTTGAAGGGTGGTAGGTGATGGACGTATTCTGTAGTGCTGTGTTGACTTGTTATGGTAGCTGTTAGATGAAGAAAGATTTGTTGTAAAGGACAGCAAGGATGAATATAATGTACGTATCGAAAGGGATATAAATTTTGAATATTTTTTTTTTAAAAAAAAGACTGAGGTAAGACTGCAGCACTGCACATGATTATTGTCAACTAGTTCACTTGCTCAGAGCTGAGAGAAAGACCATCCCACTTCTCAGAGTTATGCATTAACGTACACTACTGGCCATTAAAGTTACTACACCAAGAAGAAATGCAGATGATAAACGGGTATTCATTGGACACATATATTATACTAGAACTGACATGTGATTACATTTTCACGCAATTTGGGTGCATAGATCCTGAGAAATCAGTACCCAGAACAACCACCTCTGGCTGTAATAACGGCCTTGATACGCCTGGGCATTGAGTCAAACAGAGCTTGGATGGCGTGTACAGGTACAGCTCCCCATGCAGCTTCAACACGATACCACAGTTCATCAAGAGTTGTGACTGGCCTTTTGTGACGAGCCAGTTGCGCGGCCACCATTGACCAGACGTTTTCAGACGATTTCTGCCTACTACTAACCGATTGAAAGCTGCTGATTGTTTGGAATAAGCTAATGTTGTTAACAACAAACGATATTAAAGAAAATATATATTGAAAGGCCCAGTGTCAGAAATCCCCAACTTCTCAACAGGGCTCAAGAACTGGTTCGCGAACTTCTACCGGACTCTCCGTCTCTGAGACAAAAATACCCTTTGCGAATGGGAACAGTTAACCCAGAATAAAATCCAAAATGTCATAAGCGAATGAAAATAAGCAAAGTAGACTAGTTTCCGTGCTGCACTATCACCTACTGTAGATATTCTTCTAATGGTAAATATAGCAGCAATGGGTTTTTCAAAAAGATTCTGAACATGGGCTTTCCATGACATATTGCCATCCATCTATCTGAACACCTAGGAATTTGGACCGTTGAGACTCAGTAAACACGTGCCATTCTGTGTAATTAAAATGTCATTTTTGGCTGAACTGTATGTTAGAAACCGTAATAACCGAGTATTACTGTGATTTAACATGTTTCATTTCTGCACGCATGAACAAGTCTTGAACTACACTACTTGATACACTGCCTATATGGCCCTCGACATCCTTCATTATCAAACTATTATCATCAGCAGAAATATTATGGAATCACTTGTTATATATGGCCCAACTTGTCTAGTATTTTTCTATTATCAACACAATCAAGCGCCGTAGTGAAATTAAAAAAAGACGCCTATGGACTATCTGTTTAATCCAGCCAGTGCCGCACGGACAAAAGAGAATATGGCATTTGCAGCACTTCAACCAGTTCTGAAACCAAACTATTTGCTTGACAACACTTAAAAATATACGCAGACATCTCCGTTGCTCACAGAGATTCGATAACAATGTTAGAAATAGTGGCATGTATCTGTGCAGTGTAGCGATCAAGGAAAGTTACTTTGCCTGCATAATACTGTGTAATTTAATTCTTACAAAACTCATTGACTGATTCTTATGTACTGCTTGTCAATTTGTTAGTTAGTATGATGAGGGAGAGAAAAATGCAAAGCCGAGACTCGCAATTTGTGACTGTATTACTTCTGGAGCGCAACAGCGTCGTATACATGTCGAACAAACGCCAGCGGAATGATGGCGCTAATACAAAGACATTTGTGCGTTGTGTAAATTACTCTGGGAACTACGAGAGCGAATGCCCCTAGACGAACCAAGAAACAGGATTTTTCTTGCTACATTCATTTTACATAGTGGCCATCGTAGCAAAATTAGAGATATTAGAGCTTTATACGGTGGCAGATTTTTCTTCGCGTTCACCAATACCCAAGAAAGAAAATAGGAGTAATCCGCCGAATTACAGACCCAAATCGCTAATGTCGATTTGCAGTAGGATTTTGGAACACGTAATGTGTTCGAACGTTATGAGTTACGTCGAAGGAAACGATTTATTAACAAATAGCCAACATGAATTCAGAAAGCATCGTTTTTGTGAAACACAACTAGCTCTTTATTCTCACGAAGTAATAAGTGCTATTGACAGGGGATGTCGGACTGATTCCACATGTTTAGATTTCCAGAAGGCTTTTTTTGACACCGTACGTCACAAGCGACTTCTAATGAAATTGCGTGCCTATGGACTATCGTCCAGGTTGTGCGACTGGATTCGTGATTTCTTGTTAGAAAGGTAACAGACGTAGTAGCTGACGGAAAGTCATCGACTAAAAGAGAAGTAATATCTGCCGTTCCTCAAGAAAGTGTTAACGCCCTCTGCTGTTCCTGATTTTCATAAACGGTTTAGTCGACAATCTGAGTAACTCTCTTAGGTTGTTTGCAGATGATGCTGTCATTTACCGTCTGGTAAAGTCATCAGATGACCAAAACGATTTCAAAAATGATTTATGTAAGATGTCTGTATGGTGCTAAAAGTGGCAATTGGCCCTGAATAAAGAAAAGTGTGAAGTTTCCAGAATGAAATTTTCTCTCTGCAGCGGAGTGTGCGCAGATATGAAACTTCCTGGCAGATTAAAACTGTGTGCCGGACCGAGACTCGAACTCGGGACCTTTGCCTTTCGCGGGCAAGTGCTCTACAAAGCACTTCGTAGAGCCCTTGCCCGCAAAAGGCAAAGGTCCCGAGTTCGAGTCTCGGTCCGGCACCCAGTTTTAATCTTCCAGGAAGTTTCAGGCGTGAAGTTATTCATATGAGTACTAAAAGAAATCTGCTAAATTTGGATTACGCGGTAAGTCACACAAATCTGAAGGCTGTAAATTCAACTAAATACTGAGGGATTACAATTACAAATAACCTAAATTGGAACGATCACATAGACAATGTTGTGAGTACAGCAAACCAAAGACTGAGATTCATTGGCAGAACACTTAGAAGGTGCACCAGGTCTACTAAAGAGACTGCTTACACCACGCTTGTCCGCCAAATTCTGGAGTATTGCTGTGCGGCGTGGGATCCGCATCAGGTAGGACTGACGGATGACATCGAAAAAGTTCAAAGAAGGGCAACTAGTTTTCTATTTTCGCGAAATAGGCGAGATAGTGCCACAGACATGATACGTGATTTGGAATGGCAATCATGAAATCAAATGCGTTTTTCAAATGTTCAAATGTGTGTGAAATCTTATGGGACTTAATTGCTAAGGTCATCAGTCCCTAAGCTTTCACACCACTTAACCTACATTATTCTAAGGACAAACACACACACCCACGCCCGAGGGAGGACTCGAACCTCCGCCGGGACCAGCCGCATAGCCCATGACTTCAGCGCCTTAGACGGCTCGGCTAATCCCGCGCGGCAAACGCGTTTTTCATTGCGACGGAATCTTCTCATGAAATTCCAATCAGCAGTTTTCTCCTCCGATTGCGAAAACATTCTATTGGCACCCACCTACACAAGGAGAAATGATTATCACGATAAACTAAGAGAAATCAGCGCTCGCACAGAAAAATTTAAGTGATCTTTTTTCCCGCGTGCCGTTCGAGAGTGTAAAGGTAGAGACTGCTTGAAGGTGGTTCACTGAACCCTCTGCAATAAACTTAATTGTGAATTCCGGAGCAATAATGTAGATGTAGATGTGTATGAAGATGTAGAGCATCGGCGAAATGAATAAGAGGCAAAATGTTCGTGCTAAACTATTTACTCTCTTTCACCGTGCCTCAGCGAACATAAATGTGGCTTGAGAATGCGAGAGATCTGCCTCTTCACGAAAATTTGCATCTTGAAATCAATTCTTTAACTAGTGACACACACACACAGCACTTAAACGGAGATAGGAAAACTAGGAAGCAATTAGCTGCTTGAAGCAGCAATACTGATGTACTTGGAGAAATAGATAACAAAAGAAAAGTGTTTCACAACATTACCAGTGATACCGGGTCGCGAAAGAGTAGCGTCTTAAGCGGAGAGCACACTGCACGGACGTCCACTCGGCGCAGGAGGTTAACGCTGACTGAGGCCAGTCGTGGCTGGCAACCGGTTCGGACCTCTGAATTGCGTTCGCGGCGGGGCGCTAGTGCGCATGCGCAAAGGATTGCGTGCGTCGCGACGCGATGAGATGCGGCGCGAAGGACGCCGCTCCACCTGCTGCGCGTCCCGATACTCTGATATCTGAGGGGCGGGGCGCCGGGGGGTGGTGTGGAGTGGGGGATGCGGAAATTCCCCGCGCGTCTGCGACGATGCGAAGAGTGTTTTGGTTGGATCGCTTTCAGGGTTCCCATTGCCGCCGCAGGCGCGGAAGAGGGAAGACTGCTTTCGCGTTATCGCGGCGTCCCGGCAAGGAAAAAGAAGTTCACCGTCGTACCTCAGGAGTCTCTAGCCGCTGCAGGGGTGGAGGCGGCTGTTGACTCATCCACACTCCGGAATGCTGAGTTTGGATGGGGGGAAAGACGTAGCTTCCTGCGAACCATCTCTGAAACGTATTTTCTTTCTCATGTTTAGCTTCTACAAAATTTAACAAGGAGTGACTTTTTCCTTTAGTGCTACTTCTCCTCCTTCTTTTAGTCTTGCACATCTCACGATCACTTTATTTAGGATCAGCTTAATTTTCTTTGTGCTTGTCCAGTATTCTTTAATTCTCATACTATGCAACATTCTTCGCTCTTCTGTCCATGATGATTTTTCCCTGGATCTAATTCTGTCCTGAATTCCTGTTTGTTGTTGTGGTCTTCAGTCCAGAGACTGGTTTGATGCAGCTCTACCCTGAGCGAGCTTCTTCATCTCCCAGTACCTACTGCAACCTACAGCCTTTTGAATCTGTTTAGTGTATTCATCACTTGGTCTCCCTCTACGATTTTTGCACTCCAGCCGGCCGGGGTGGCCGAGCGGTTCTAGGCGCTTCAGTCTGGAAACGCGCGACCGCTACGGTCGCAGGTTCGAATCCTGCCTCGGGAATGGATGTTTGTGATGTCCTTAGGTTAGTTAGGATTAAGTGGTTCTAAGTTCTAGGGGACTGATGACCTCAGAAGTTAAGTCCCATAGTGCTCAGAGCCATTTGAATCATTTTTTTACCCTCCACGCTGCCCTCCAATAGCAAATTGGTGATCCCTTGATGCCTCAGAATATGCCCTACCAACCGATCCCTTCTTCTAGTTAAGCTGTGCCATAAACTACTCCTCTTCTCTCCAATTCTATTCAATATCTCCTCATTAGTTATGTGATCTACCCATCTAATCTTCAACATTTTTCTGTAGCGCCACATTTCAAAAAGTTTCTATTCTCTTCTTGCCTAAACTATTTATCGTCCACGTTTCACTTCCTCACGTGGCTACACTCCATACAAATACTTTAAGAAACGACTTCCTGACACTTAAATCTATACTCGATGTTAACAAATTTTTCTTCTTCAGAAACGCTTTCTTTGCCATTGCCAGTCTACATTTTATATCCTCTCTACTTCGACCATCATCAGTTATTTTGCTCCCCAAATAGCTAAACTCATTTACTACTTTAAGCGTCTCATTTCCTAATCTAATTCCCGCAGCATCACCCGATTTAATTCGACTACATTCCATTATCCTCGTTTTGCTTTTCCTGATGTTTATCTTACATCCTCCTTTCAAGACGCTGTCCATTCCGTTTAACTGCTCTTCCAGGTCCTTTGCTGTCTCTGACAGAATTACAATGTCATCGGCAAACCTCAAAGTTTTAATTTCTTCTCCATGGATTTTAATACCTACTCCGAATTTTTCTTTGTTTCCTTTACTGCTTGCTCAGTACACAGACTGAATAACATCGGGAATAGGCTACAACCCTGTCTCACTCCCTTCCCAACCACTGCTTCCCTTTAATGCCCCTCGACTCTTATAACTGCCATCTGGTTTCTGTACAAATTGTAAGTAGCCTTTCGCTCCCTGGATGCCTATGCATTCTGAATTCTTTGTTTCAGAGTCACTATGCTGTAAATCTGTTTCCTGTATTCTCATTTCTTCCAGATCGATTTGTACCTTCAGATCGATTTGCACCTCTTAGATCGAGCATACTTTGGTTCTCTTCTTCAGAAGAAACTGGGTTGTTTGATGTGCCAGTCTCCCTGGATTATTCTAAGACTGTGACCGAAGAACATGGTCCTTCCTTTCCTGGTGGTGTCCGAGGTATTCCTTATCTGGCTATACAGCTCTTCATCCGATCTTCTACACTGACCCTCTCCTGTTCTTATAGGTCCTAATGTCTTTCTGAGTAACCTTCATTCAACAAGCTCTGGCCTCGTAAGTTATCCTGTTCTTACAAGATTCAGACATTATGCTGCATATAGCGTTTCAGGGTGGTTGACTGTCTCAGTTCTACATTCATTGAAATGTTCTTATTGTAGCCATTCATAGTTTCTTTGCTAAACTCATCTCGGTTATCTGTGTCCACATGGCTTCTTTTTCAGCCAGACAAATTTCTGTTCACTCTCCTAGACATTCAGCTATATCTATTCTACGAATTTTTTCTCCTTCTGTTATCATTCCTGCTAGGACCTGTCGTGATGTTCGTGATACGCTATGTTACCTCGACAGGGATCCGTAGACGTGATTTAGCTGTTTACGTCGGTAGTTCGACGGTTTAAGTAGCAAACCTTTGTAACATTACAATACCGTCTGCGGAAGTGTTTCACTCCAAGATATACAATAACAATGGAGCTGGTTAAATAGCTGGGCAACTGAGACCAAATAAATACCCAATAAAAATGCTTTTTAAGCGACAAAAAATATATGAAGGTGAGGTGAAAAATTCTAAACATGGACTGTATTTTTAGATGAAAATTGCATATCACTTCCAATGTAGTCCTCTTTTCTTTATTCATGCGCTCTGAATACCAGCACGGCTGATAATTACCGTCCACAAGAATCCCCAAACAGGATAACTAACAACGATAGCTTCCATCTAAAACATGTAACAACAAATACGGCAAGAAAAGCAATAATGAGAATCTCTTCTGATGCAATAGGCAACGACAGTATCGGTATAACCATGATTAAGAATGTTGCCGATATCTTAGTACCTGTCTTAACTGACATATTTAATTTTTCCCTCGTGAACGGAATACACCCCACTGCATGGAAAAGAAGCATAATTCGACCCATTCCTAAGATCGAAAACCCGCAACTGCCTAGTGATTACCGACCAATTAGCATACTGCCTGCTGTTTCCAAAGCACTCGAATATATTGTTCATGACCAAATCACTGAACACTTGCATGAATTCAGCCTATATGACAAATTTCAATCCGGTTTCCGTAAACATCACAGCACAAACACTGCTGTAATTAAAGTAACAGATGACCTGAAATGTGCCATCGACAATCGAAAGGCAACAATATTGACGCTACTGGACTTCAGCAAAGCTTTTGACACTGTTAACTTTGACATATTGCTCAGAAAAATGCAACAGCTTAATTTCTCTGATAGTGCAATGAGATGGTTTGAAAGCTACTTAAAAGACAGACAGCAATGTGTTGTCTGCGTAAATGAAAAATCTTCCTGGAAACATGTTTCCTCGGGAGTGCCACAAGGATCAGTCTTAGGACCACTTTTGTTTTCTTTATATGTCAACGATATTTCGTCGGTTCTGTCCTCCTGTAAATATCATTTCTATGCCGACGACCTCCAGCTCTACCTAAGCGTCAGACCTGAAGACGTAAACACTGCAATCGCTCAGATGAATGATGATCTGTCTTCGGTAGTGACATGGGCGAAAAGCCTGGGGCTTAAACTAAATTGCAAAAAAGACGCAAGTAATCTTAATAGCCCATCAGAAATTAATAAGTTCAGATTTCCGCGAACGGCTACCTCCTATTCTGCTCGACGGTACTCCAATACCATATCAGAAAACAGTGAAGAACTTGGGTGTAACTTTGGATGAGCATCTCAACTGGGCGGAGAATACAGTCGCAGTGTGCCGAAAGACGTCTGCTTGTCTCTATGCTCTCAAAAAGTTTCGGAACATATTTCCACAGGACTTGAAACGCCAGCTCGTGCAAGCACACGTTCTACCGAACCTCCACTATTGTGATGTGATTCAACAAGGCACGAGTAGTGAAAACAAAAGACGGCTAGAGCTAACCATGAATGCCTGTGTGCGTTAAACCTGCAACATTCGCCGATATGATCATGTTAGTGCTTCATACTCCGAGCTAGGGTGGCTGCGGCCGGACAAATCGCGTGACTACCACACTCTATGTCTACTTCACAGACTCCTCGTCGCGCAAGCACCCCAGTACCTTGCTTCAGAGATTAAAAACCTGTCATGCCATCATAATAGAAACACGAGGTCACTCTTATTTGGTATCCTAAATGTGCCCACTCACAAAACAAAAACTTTTGCAAACTCCTTCTCAGTTGCCGCTGTCCGCCTCTGGAACAAACTGCCCCTTACCTTGCGCAAAATTCAATCTCCCGCTGCTTTTAAGAAGAAGTTGAAGCATTTCCTACTATCATTCTCATAAAGTTCTCCACAAAATTAATGTACCAGGCCAATCCTCTCATCTGTCAAATAGCAAAGCTAGCGTCTCGTATCTTGCTCCTGAGATGCCTTCCCCTTCATCTATCTCTATTAGCCAGGGAATCTTCTTTTCCTTTATATTTCCTTAATTATGTTTCATCATGTCTATTCTTCTCCTCCCTTCACCATGAGTCTCCCTCATACTCCCTGCTGCCAGCACTCCTATCTAAAATTTGTCTCTTCAATAATGTCTAATTATAACAGTACTTATGATCTACGAATATAAACTCTATATGTACGTATTTTTCCAGGTGTACCTTTCTAATTGTTTATTTCACTTTTTGTACTAGATGTAGTTTAACATGCCTACTATAACGTATGAATGTAAAATAAGTAGAATGCCTGGTTAGATGTAAGAGAGGGCCTGATGGCCCTAATCTTGCCAGGTTAGATAAATAAATAAATAAATAAATAAATAAATAAATACTCCACATGGCCTTGTAACCCAACGTCTTTCAACTGGTTATATTCTATTTACGAAGTGCGGTTCTATTAGGATTGAAAAGCGCCTGAGTTCCCCTGCTATAACCTCTTCATTACACTCAGAACATTTATTAGACGCAAATTTCATTAGATGTGGTAAAAAACAAGAGTGGCAAATCTGTATTGTTTTTTCTTGTGTTCCATGCATCTTTTTTCTAGTTGTTTTGATCCCGAAGACTTGTGTACTGTTCACAAGGCTACGTTTTCCCCTTTCCAAGGTAAGAACGAAAATAATCTCTCTTACATTCCAGCAGAACAAATGCACTTCGAAGTTTCTAATGCATGACCAAGGTCTTCAACACTTCCCTTCTATTGCTGTTTCGTTCCTCTTGTGAAATAATAGACCCTGGCCTTATTAACAGTAGCGAGCAAGAGAAAAGAATCAGCTGGACTCTTTTCAACGGTCCAAACTTCGTAATAAATCCGTTATCTCTCTCATTTTTGGCAAGCGTTCAACATTTCTGGCACTAATCTTACTTTGTTTTTGTTTTTCTTATTTTACAGCTTTTTAAAGGTCAAAACGTTGAAATAAATTCATTTTCTCTTTCATCTCTGGTCGACATTCAACATTTGAGGTATTCACCTTATTTTTTGTTTTTATTTTTTTCGCATCCTTTTCTTTTGAACCACAGTGCGGGTTTTCTCAGCCAATAATGCTATACCATCATTTCATATTTCCTCTTCTTTACGACGTTCACCTTATACTAAGGGTCTAAACTACAGTGAATTGTTGTACTTACTAACAGACTTTGAAGTACTATTTAATTAAAGGTTGTGAATATACTTATTTGAAAATATATTTGCTTGTACAAAAGCACGGGTTATTCTGACTATTAATATTTCACTCACTTACCTTCATGAGTTTCCTTAAAACAACACCTGTCCTGGAGTAACTTACACTGTTGTTCAACTTGTAAAAGATGTTTAAAAAACGGGCTGAATTGTACATGTCAGCCGAGTGTATAAAACGTTCTATTTTCTGCAGAAAGAGGTTTCTTTGTGATAGGTCCAACTGAAACTGCCGGATGAAACCAATTCTGATCTAAAATGTTTGAGGTGTATTCCCATTTGAACGACATAGTTGTTGCTACCAAGTCCGTCCTAACACACAGTTTTAGATTCAAATGCACATTTTCGTTCACAGTTTGTTCATCACGTTCTCGCACATAACAGATAGTTGCCAACTCAAGCATACAGGTACAACTCGCGAACTGTTGCCTAAAGAACCGCAACTTTTAGCAGTCAATAAGCATTTTGAAAGTTCAACGACGGCGGTCAGTTTTAGTTTGCTCGCCATGAGCTACCGAGTTTACCAGTGTTCTGCAATCACAAGTTCGGAATTATGACCGCATTGCACATCACGCGAAATTTTTAAGCCCGTCTAAAGAATGTTACAATATCCTCTAAAATTCCCAAAATTTCTGGAAAAATTATTTACGGCAGTTCTCCATCATTTTCTGAGCTACTCTGCTGCTTAGCGGAAGGAAATTTCAACGGTTTTTATAGCACACGTAAGCGTAGCTCCGCACACTACGATAGCTGACTCCCGATCCTTGAGAACAAGCGAGCGCACATTTCTCTGTTCTTCCGAACGCAAGAACGTTCTCCCTTCTGATTGGCTCAATTATATGAACAACCCCGTTAATGTGACCACCCCCCCCCCCCCTTCCCCGACCAACCATAGTACCGAATTTAGTTTAATCAGTACATATTTCGCCAAAAGTATATAAAATGGGCATGATTTAACAATAAAGAACAACCGTCTTTAGCCACGAATCGTAATTTTTGTTAAAATGCATGATGCATTTCGAGCCCCGGGGCGTTCGTTTTCAGGTGCTTTGACATTCTGCATCAGCTTTACATTTCGTTTAATTCTGGGCTGTTTGTAGTAGTAGATGAGTAGTTCTGGAATATGTTCACGTACAGATACACACTTTCTATTAAACAGCACACGTGCAGAAACATTTTGACACAGCACATTTTCGAACACACTTCAATTTTTTCAATTCATACAAGTCTCAGCACCCGAGATTAGCTCACAAAACTTTATTGGACTGTTCTTCCTCATCTACTCTACATACCGGATCTCGCACCTTCCGACTTCCATCTGTCTGGCCCAAAGAAGGATGCACTCTGCGGGAAGCAGTAAGTGGATGATGGGGACATTATTGACTCAGCAAAGCGTTGACTCTGACGTCGACCAGTGAGCATAAAGGCCCTTCCAGTAAGGCGGCGTAAGGCCATAGAGCTGAACGGAGATAATGTTGAAAAATAGGATTTTGTAACCAAAGAGTGATGTAATAAAACCGTCTATGTTGGGATAAAATGCAGTAACAGATCTTGAATAATATGAAATAAATGCGTCCCAAGTTAAAGACTGAAAATCCAGAAATCAACTAGCAGACAACCTGTACGAAAATGTACGAGCGTGAACACACATAAACACTTTATGTAATTACCATGATTATTATGGACTTCTTAAAATTTGCACTTTGTTTTTGTAATGCGTGAGCCAAAGATGATTTTGCATGAGTAATGGATTTATGATAGTATTTTCTTTGCTACATGTTGTTATAGGTAAATCTTTGTTCTTGGTCAGAACGAGTATGGAGAACGAGTTATGAATGTGTTGAGTTATCATGGAGGTTGAACTTCATTGTATTCTACATCTACATCTACTTCCATACTCCGCAAACCACCTGACGGTGTGTGGCGGAGGGAACCTTGAGTACCTCTATCGGTTCTTCCTTCTATTCCAGTCTCGTATTGTTCGTGGAAAGAAGGATTGTCGGTATGCTTCTGTGTGGGCTCTAATCTCTCTGATTTTATCCTCATGGTCTCTTCGCGAGATATACGTAGGAGGGAGTAATATACTGCTTGACTCTTCGGTGAAGGTATGTTCTCGAAACTTCGACAAAAGCCCGTACCGAGCTACTGAGCGTCTCTCCTGCAGAGTCTTCCACTGGAGTTTATCTATCATCTCCGTAACGCTTTCGCGATTACTAAATGATCCTGTAACGAAGCGCGCTGCTCTCCGTTGGATCTTCTCTATCTCTTCTATAAACCCTATCTGGTACGGATCCCACACTGCTGAGCAGTATTTAAGCAGTGGGCGAACAAGTGTACTGTAACCTACTTCCTTTGTTTTCGGATTGCATTTCCCTAGGATTCTTCCAATGAATCTCAGTCTGGCATCTGCTTTACCGACGATCAATTTTATATGATCATTCCATTTTAAATTACTCCTAATGCGTACTCCCAGATAATTTATGGAATTAACTGTTTCCAGTTGCTGACCTGCTATATTGTAGCTAAATGATAAGGGATCTTTCTTTCTATGTATTCGCAGCACATTACACTTGTCTACATTGAGATTCAATTGCCATTCCCTGCACCATGCGTCAATTCGCTGCAGATCCTCCTGCATTTCAGTACAATTCTCCAATGTTAAAACCTCTCGATATACCACAGCATCATCCGCAAAAAGCCTCAGTGAACTTCCGATGTCATCCACAAAGTCATTTATGTATATTGTGAATAGCAACGGTCCTATGACACTCCCCTGCGGCACACCTGAAATCACTCTTACTTCGGAAGACTCCTCTCCATTGAGAATGACATGCTGCGTTCTGTTATCTAGGAACTCTTCAATCCAATCACACAATTGGTCTGATAGCCCATATGCTATTGCGAGGTGAAATAATAAAATATACATCTATTCGACAGCAAAAACTCAATCAGTGTTTACATCATTTAAGAAAATGAAGCCGAGCATCCCCTACATCAGTATATGAAATTTCACTTCAGGATCTAGCATGGACATAGATTACGAGCCTACAACTAGTAGTAGTAGTAGTAGTAGCAGTAGTAGCTTTATTCATCCGTAGATCTCTTTTTACAAGGATGTAGTATTTACAAGTTTAGATCAATTTAAAATAAGCTAATTTGTATAAACATATATTTACAGACTTCTAGTTAGAGACAATCATTAGATTTACTCCTGGTATACAATGCTTTCTTTACAAATAACTTATTAAATACTGTAATGCCAAACTGTTCACTCATATCTCACTACCATTCACTGCACACACTATACACACATTGTTTCATAATGCTTCACTCACTAAACACACACACACACACACACACACACACACACACACACACATACACACACACACACACACACACACACAACTACTGGTAATCTCTGGGACATTTTCCGTACCGCAACTTCCCATTTGCTATCCTGAAAAAGCGATTGTGAGTCAGCATCCCTCCATAATGAGTGAGATGTTGAGCTCGACAACAACGAAGAACCTACCTCTCTCTACAGCGTGTCACTCTCTCAGTGTGTCAAGCTTTGTGAAATTGTTACCTGCCAACCAATTTTAAACTGACTTCAAAATTAATAGTTCAAATGGCTCTAAGCACTAAGGGACTCAACATCTGAGGTCATCAGTCCCCTATACTTATGGTTCAAATGGCTCTGAGCACTATGGGACTTAACTTCTGAGGTCATCAGTCCCCTAGAACTTAGAACTACTTAAACCTAACTAAATTAAGGACATCACACACATCCATGCCCGAGGCAGGATTCGAACCTGCGAACTTAGCGGTCGCACGGTTCCGGACTGAAGCGCCTAGAACCGCTCGGTCACAATGGCCGGCGATTTTTCATCTCTAACATTCATTTTCCCTTGAGTTGTACATTTGTATATTAATCTAGGTATTCGTTCTTCTGACATCATTAGAATGTGTTGATGCCATTTCCTTCTGCACTTCGGGAGGACGACGGTTCAATCCCGTGCCCGGCCACCCGGATTTAGGTTTTCCGTGATTTCCCTAAATCGCTCCAGGCCAATGCCGGGATGGTTCCTTTGAAAAGTCACGGCCGACTCCTTCCCCGTCGATCCCTAATCCGATGAGACTGATGACCTCGCTGTCTGGTCTCTTTCCCCAAACAACCAACCTTCTGCACTCCTCTATTTTCTGAAGTATGTTTTTGACACCCAGTTCATTTTCATTTCATTATTTTCATCCGATCTATGAGTCTGTAACCAACTGGAGGGCTTAGGAGTCTCATCTCTGCCTCCTCAATCATCCTCATTTGACTGGCGATTTGAGTCTGAGTCTCTAGCCTTACATTAGAACTGGCTCTGCCACCGCATCATAAAATTTTAGTACTGGCTCTTCTCTGACCTTTTTAAGCGGAGTGTGATTTATAGTACTTACTAACTACTGCATTTTTTGCAGTCCGTATTCTTGATCATTGCGTATGTGATATATGAGATCTCATAGCCCAAGTGTTTTAAACTATTTATTTGTTCTAGCGGTTTGTCATCAGTTATTGTTTTTGCTCTTAAAAGCTCCTTACCATGGAATGCCATTATTTTTACCTCTAGGTGTTATCATATTATAACCAATTGTTACACTGTGCAGGGACCAAATTTCTCTCTGTAATTTATCTTCCGAGTCCATTAAGATTATGAATTTGTATTTGTAATTTTGTTGTTATTCTTATAATGGTGCACTACTTAATTCTGCCATCAGTTTGCGACGTCGTCTACGTATGTATCAGATAACGTGGGTGATAAAAGACGCCCCGTTTCACTCCTTGACAGATGTTTGTGGCAAACGGACTTCCTATTTGTACTTTCATTTTGTTGCGTATTTACATACTTCGAATTACACTTATACATCTTGGGCTACACCATTATTTTCTAAAATTTTCCATAATTTAACTCTAACTCTATCAAAAGCTTTCTCATAGTCAATATAGGCTATGTATGTAGGATGGTTGTATTCATTGTGTTTTCAGTACTTTGGCAGACTGGAAAAATATTGTCTAAGCATGATCTTCCCATCCGAAACCCCGTTATGTTCCTCAGGAAACGTTTCCAAAAGTATCTTTAGTCTATTTTTTATCAGTTTCTCATATGTCTTGTATCCAAAGTTCAGAAGACTAGTACCTCGATAAATATCGCGTTTTCTGCGATCCCATTTTTGAATTAACAAGTGCTGTTTGTTATTCATCTGTTATGCTGCTCTATTTCCAGGAAGTATTTACAAAATGCAGTAGTTTTGTGAGTAATGATCCCGAAGCATATTAAATAACTCTGCATTGAGATTTTCTTCCCCTGGTGATTTTCTGTTTTTAGACTTTTTAACACAACCTTTAGTTATTCCATTCATATAAGATCAACATGCTTGTCACTAACTGCAGTTTTCACATTTTCCCCACCACTTGTCCATAGATCCTAGGAATAACCCAACCACTTTCTTTCTGAAATGGGGTTAATTTGATCTATTTCGTCTTTATTGTTTCAGCATGCTACGGCCTACAGTTTGACTTCCGTGTACATCATGCTCCACTTCACTTAGAAAGTGTTCCCAGCTTTGGTGTTTATAGTCCTTGTCTATCTTTTGGCCACTGCTGTGGTCACTTATACTCGACGTAGTTTTCTTGTTTCCTTGACTTAGTGCATTAAATATCTGACGCCCCTTTTGAAACCTCGAATACGTCACTCAATAATCCCACTGAGCCTAAAGATCCGACCCACAGAAAGTAGCAATCGATTTAGCCATTAGTGCCTGGTGAAATCCGACGCATTTCACTAAACTCCAACTACTTGGAGTGAAGACTCCGCGTCAGTGCAAATTAACAGAACGTCGCGATTTTTCCGACACGTTAAAGTACAACCGAGCCCCGGAGTTTCATGACCTCGTGGTGACCGTCACTCAGTAAGCTTCCGGCCTCAAAAAAATAGGTTTCCTACCAACTGCTGAGAAAAGCAGGGACCAAGTTCTACCTTCTAGGACGCACAAAATATATAATGCTTTCGTTCCTCAGAGGTTTCCCATCCTGCCAGGCACCAAGCGACGTGGGCGTTTTCTGTATCAAGTCACCTATTTTAAGAAAGAGACGTTCAATTTTTTTCGTGTATCCCAACGTTATTCGCTGTACTGGAGAAGTGCTCGCATGGTGATCGTGCCATAGATCAGATTCCGGGATACTATTCTGCAGGATGATTGTCTTTATTCTCCAATTTTTCTTTGAGGGCGAAATTTGCATGTAATGTTATACATACATCCCAGTAATATTAATATCAAGAAATGAAGTACACCAGAGCGTTAACTGTGACAAGGGTAGCAACAGTCCATAAGAATATGAAGTTGATTTTAATTAACTGGGTCCTCTTTCTTTGTTATTTGACATCTCTCATGTATACGTCTCGGCACGTGGCGAGGCTGAATTGTAGTAACCGTTGTTACCTCTGGCCTGAGAGAATATACGACGTGTCTCTGACTGCGTACGTCATTTATTACTTATTGTTAACTGCATGAGTGTGTCTAAGGCAAGGCGAGTGTTTTAGGAAGTTCCAGAGCCTTGTCACTCGGCATGCGTCGAAGTCTATCGCATCTTGATTAGTCAGCGGCGCAGTGAAGAAACGAGGGTTCCAGCGAACAACTCCTCTTTTACGATCGCATTGTTATACGCAGGCAACGGAGTCATGTAAATGCGCGTCTTCGAGGAAAGACGTCGTCCCGTTCGTAAAGCACTGCTGTCAAAATTCCAAGAGTGAAATTTTCTAGACGATTCTACCGAAATGACACAGCATCCCTCACACTTCCGGAGCAATGACACGTCAGGAGTAATTTGTACTTGTAGGGCACGTCAAAGAAAATCGTCCCTACCATGTCCGCTATTAGTAAAGAGAATAGCAAAAATGAAAGAAAATTGAGAATCTGTTGGATGGTGATCAGTTTGGATTTCGGAGAAGTAAAAGCACCAAGGAGGAAGCTCTGATGGTGTCCTTGAAATGGAAGCAAGATTTAAGGAATATCAGAGACATTCATAGACTTTGTCGACCTAGAAAAAGGGTTCGACAGTATGAAATAGTGAGTAAGACAAGAGTATAGTTTTCGCCTCAGCTGTTCAATTTACACTGACGGAAATGTAAGAAAGGTTCATGATTGTGATTAAAATTCCGGGGGAAAGGATATCAATGATAAGATTCGCTAATGACGATGCAATTCTGAGTGAAAGCGAAAGTCAAGCAGAATACAAAAAAAAAAAAAAATTGTTCAAATGGTTCTGAGCACTATGGGACTCAACTGCTGAGGTCATTAGTCCCTAGAACCTAGAACTAGTTAAACCTAACTAACCTAAGGACATCACAAACATCCATGCCTGAGGCAGGATTCGAACCTGCGACCGTAGCGGTCTTGCGGTTCCAGATTGCAGCGCCTTTAACCGCACGGCCACTTCGGCCGGCTCAAGCAGAATACAAAACCTACCGAATAGAGTGAACAGTGTAATGAGCACAGAATACGGATTGAGAGTACGAAGAGTGACGAAAGTAGTGGCGATTAGCAGAAATGAAAATAACTAACGATAAACTTGAGAGCAAGATTGGTGACCAAGAAATATCCCATGTTACGCAGTTCTATGAACCTGGAAGCAGAATGGCAAATGACGGACGAAGATTCCCGTAAGGCATTTGACACGGCGCCAGTGTGCCGATTTTTAACGAATGTACAATCATACAGATTAGGTTTCCAGGTGTGTGAGTGGCTCGAAGACTTCTTAACTAACAGAAAACAGTATGCTGTGCTCGACAGAAAGCGTTCATCATAGCCAATGGTACTGTCAGGAGTGCCTCAGGGAAGTGCGGTAGGACCGCTGTTATTTTCTATATACAGGGTGCGTCAAAACAATGTATACACACTTTGAAGCGTCATATAAAATTTATTTCTTGTTCTACAATGTTAAATTTCTGGAAATGGAAAGCTTAAAGTCCAACTGGAAAAATAAATGTTCTTTGCAAATGCGATTAATGTTTAAACTGGTGGCCATCAGCATCAATAAATTTCTGAGTACGACTCACCACTGATTCCGTACATCGTACCAAAGTGTCCAATGAGATTTCTGCGTACACCGCCTGAATCTCATTCCAAAGTGTGTCCAGGTTACGTGGTTTACGTTTGTACACCTCATCTTTTACTGTGCCCCATAAGAAGAAATCCAGCGGCGTGAGGTCTGGAGAGCGTGCATGAAACTCGATTGGTCCCCTGCGTCATATCCACTGGCCTGGCACGTTGTGATCCAGGTATGGTCGTACGTCCCTATGATAGTGCGGCGGGGCGCCATCTTGTTGGAAATAAAACTCATCATTACCGTATAATGCACGAATGGCAGGGAATATGGAGTCAGCAAGCATTGTTAGGTACGTTTCTCCAGTAACAGTACCTTCAAAGCGGAAAGGCCCAATGAGTCCCCTTGCAGACAAACCACACCACACATTTACACCAGGCAAATTCACAGCCTTTTCAACTGTGATGTGGGGATTATCTCCAGCCCAGTATACACAATTGTGCCTATTGACAGTTCCATTGAGTTTGAATTGGGCTTCATCCGACCAAATTATGCTACCCATAAATCCCGGTTCACGTCTCACCGTCTCCTGAACTCATTCACAAAATTCTAACCTTCGATCTGGATCGTCGTCACATAGCTGTTGCACCAGCCTTGATATGTACACACGGAACTTGCCTTTCTTCAGAATGCGTAGCACACTACTAGCACTTACATTACTCTCACGTGCCGCTTGCCTTGAAGATTTTTGAGGCGAACGCTGAAACAGTTCCAAGACCGCAGTTGTGGAATCATCACTTGTAGCTGTACGAGGTCGTCCCTGATCGACCTTTATGCACATCACACACTGTTCCATGAATTTCGAATTTGTCTCGTAGACGTGTAATTGTTAACCTGGAAGGTGATTCTGTACCATACTCACTTCTCCACGGTCTTCGAACCGCAGCTACATTCTCAAACTTCCAGTACCACTTAATTATCTTCTTCCGCGCTTCAAAGCTCAAACGCACGTCCGCAAATGTTTCAGTTACTTCCTTGCCACTGCTGCCATCTGTTGAAGAAGCATAACATTACTTTCTCACATATATTTAACCTAGTAGAACGGGAAATAAATTGTCTATGACAGTTCAAAGTGTGTATACATTTTTTTGACGCACCCTGTATACAAACAATCTGGCTGGCAGGGTAAACAGATACTGTGGTGTATGGGAAGATGTCACCATTCAGTTACTGTAGAGGATGCAAGGTGACTTAGACAAAATTTCTAGTTTTAGTGATGAATGGCAGCTAAATGTGTGTGTGTGTGAAATCTTATGGTACTTAACTGCTAAGGTCACCAGTCCCTAAGCTTACACACTACTTAAACTAAGTTATCCTAAGGACAAACACACACACACCCATGCCGGAGGGAGGACTCGAACCTTCGCCGGGACCAGCCGCACAGTCCATGACTGCAGCGCCTAAGATCGCTCGGCTAATCCCGCGCGGCGGCAGCTAAATCTAAGCGTCGAAAAATATAAGTTAATGCAGTTGAGTAGGAAAAATAAACACATAAAGTTCGAGTAGAATATTAGCAGTGTGCTGCTTGACAGTCACGTCGATTAAATAGACAGAAATAACGTTGGAAAACAAATGGAATGAGCATGTTAGGATTATAGTAGGGAAGTCGGTTGGTCGACTTTGGTTTATTTGGAGGATTTTAGGAAAATGTTCATCTGTAAAGGACACTGCATGTATGACAGTAGTGCGACACATTCTTGAGTACTTGAAGCGAAACAAGCGCTGTATCGTTTGTAAGATACAGAGGCGAGAGTGTGTGCCGGGACTTACTCCAGTTCACTTCTAGTAGCGTTACGTCACCTTAACGCGATGTAATATTTCTGGCTTATTCAGCCATCATATTAGGCTCCAGGAAGCTATTCCCAGGGCAGTGGAGATGCAAGAAGCATAGAGATAACGCAATGTGGGATGAGGTACCGGTGACAGATGTTAGACTCGGTACCGTTCCCGTGAGAAAGACCGCCTGCATGATGGTGCTGCTCTGTGATTGGCTGCTGTGTTAGGTGGTAGAGCGCCAAAACGTTAAACTTTAGTTGCTATTATTAATTAAACCTGTCATCCAAATTACTTCATTTTTTAAATAAACATCTCTCAACAGCCAGCTATCAATCAGTCATTTCAAAATTGTTAAAATCAAAGTATTACTAAAACAAAAGACAGACGATATTATTGCCGATGCACTTCGGTGGCGTTCGGGTCACGCCTTGCTGGCTTGGCGCGCGAAGTGTCGCGGGCAGTCCGGCTCTCCAGATCTGACCGTTCCAGTAGACAGACATGTTGTCTGTTATAGCAGTATTTGTTTCATGCAATTTTATTTACTACAGTTCCGACCGTCACTAGGTACAGACATGTTGTCTGTAATAGTAGTATTTGATTCATGTAATTTTATTCTCCAGTTCTGACGGTTCCAGTAGACAGACATGTTGTCTGTGGCAGGATGTATTTCATGTTATTTTAGCCAGATAGAAAGACTGTGGAAAGATATGTTCAATACGTTGTGATCAAGAATAGTTTCTCGTGTCTATATCAATAAAAACGCGAGTGGCATCCCAAATGAGTCACAGTTTATTCGTAGCAGCAGCTCCTTGCGAAGTTAATTTCAGCCTCAAGAAAAAGAATCCACGACCTGCGTGCTGTTTTCCGCGCTGGGGACATCATCATCATGAAGACAGCAGGTTAGTGAAGTGTACAAGAACTTATGTATTCCACACAGGGCAGTGGAAACAACCAGGCACCTCACGTGTACTGCATGCACAGTACAAATGTGTTCAGTGACACGTCATCTGCAGTAATGCAGAGGAGATAAAGAAGGATGAAAGTATTAACACTATCTCACTTTTATTCATTTTTCTTGCCGTAGCGTCCGCGTGTAGCGCATAAATATTGCACCGTAATTAAATGTAAAATTAACAGTCAAAATTTTCATTTCAAAATTTGTCAACATATATTTTATTCTAATAACATTTTAAATATCAAGTCTTAAAGTAATTAAATCAATAGTTTTTGTAAAAACACAGTTTAAAAAAAAGTGACGCTAAATAATAAAGCTAGAAAGCCATGATTTGGTCAGAATGTGCTTATGGAGGTCAGAAATAGGTGGTGCAAGTTCCAAAGAAAAAGAATGAAAATTACAGCCAGAATCCACGTTTTTAAGAAAAAGTGAAGGTGCTAAATATTCGACTTAGAAATGTAAAAAAATTGTTTTGTGCTTCACTTCATTCTAAAAATAATAACTAAGAGACCACCTATAGGTACCTCTTATAGTTTTTGAGTAATTTAAGGAAAACCAAATCTGTTACTAAAATAGACCCATTTGTAGTAGATTAAGTTCGTGTAATTTTAATGATAGAAGATTTTGGCTACAGCACATGTTAAAACCTACTAAACAATACAGCTATACCAAATTTTAGAACCGTAATAGTAAAAACATCCAATACAACTTCTATTAAAATTATAGTTCAGAGGTAACGATCTACCGTTAGTTCCACTATAAAAATTCTAGAAGGCAAAGTTTTTATTCAAGTGGGCTGAAACTTTTTCTGTGCTTTCAACCAACTTACCAGAATACATGCAAAAATTAAGGAGATTCTAAATTAATTCATAACTTTGCGATTAAAGATTATGTGTCCGAGAAAGCGGTCGTTCAGAGGCTGGTGACGTGTGCATAAGGCAGACGACAACAGTTGTTCCCTCGACCGTCCGCTGCGGGACACATATAAATACAGCCCGAGAGGCAGGAGAAAGGTCTTGTACGCAACTTGGGAAACCAAGAGCACTGGCGCCCGACCACAAGGTGGCCAGACCTGTTGCTGGAGTAAAGGCACGTCACAACATCATCCAGATGAACTAAAAGAAGCAACGCAACCTTGAGGAAGATTCCGACAAGAGGACAACTTCCAACACCCCCAGGAAGAAGTAGGAAAGGCGTGATCCGCTCACCCTACAACACACCAGAGTTCGAAGCTCCGTGAACTTGAGTAGCGTTGCAGGAGAAAGGTTCACTTCACACTCAGACACTGTGAGATCCACGTCTGTTAAACGTCGGATCGCGCTCTGTCTCGGATGACGTCAGAGGTGGACTGTGACAAATCGCGTATTTTCTGTAATAACTGGTATTGAACTCGCAAAGTGTGTAAACCGTCCTGGGTCGCTTAGATTTCGCTCAAGTAACTGTTAGTGTGCCGTCTGTGATAATTACAAATCCGCGTGGCAAGTGGTGACAAGTATTTCCACTTTTGTGGCGTGCATTCATTTCAAACATTTATTTGAGTATTATTAATCAGGGCGAAAGACAATTGGGCAGGAACGTACCGTAGAAGTCACCTCTGAACTGCTAGTTGCGCTGTTTAGAATAGAGAGATCTACTGTCAATTGAACATAGTGATTTTCAAAGTGTTGTGCGCGACATACTTTACTCAATATATGTTTGAACTAGAATGTTATACCTTCATTTATAATCCTGATCCCGATAAGTAGAAAGAGAATATAAACATTTCTTCCAGTTACCTGGACCAAAATGTGGCCGTGCAGATGGGAAACTAAGATCAGTACGTTCTCTATCACTTTCTGGCTGACCACAAAATTAGTTGCCAGGCTCGAGTGAGAAATAGGGCGAACAAAGACAATAAACAAACCATATTCATAATTTTACCTGCCGCCCTACATACTGTTCGAATATTTGGGATCCGCACCAGGTCCGATTAAAGGAATACACTGAGGCCCTTCAGAGGCAGGCTGGTAGATTTGCTACCGGTAGGTTCGAACAACACGTACAATACGAGACTGGAATAGAAGGGAGAACCGATAGAGGCACTCAGGGTACCCTACGCCACACACCGTCTGGTGGCTTGCGGAGTATGGATGTAGATGTAGATGCAGATGCTTCAGAAACTCAAAAGGGAATCACTGGAGAGATGGCGACATTCTTTTCGAGGAACACTATTGAGAAAATTTGGAGAACTGACATTTGAGGCTGACTGCAAAACAATTCTGCTGGCACCAATGCAAATTTCACTTAAGGGCTAAGAAGATTAGATTAGAGAGATTAGGGCTCGTGTGGATGGTTGATTTTCCTTCGCTTTGTTTGCGAGTGGAACAGGAAAGGAAACTACTAATAGAGGCTACTAGAAATATACTAGTATCAAATATAGGTCTTAATTTGAAGAAGAAATTTCTCAGAATGTTCTTTTGGAGCACAGCATTGTACGGTGGTGAATCATGATCTCTGGGAAAAAAGAAATGAAAGCTCTGAGATGTGGCGCTATAGAAGGATGTTAAAAATTAGGGTGACCTGGTAAGATAAGGTATGAAGAAAGGAACATGTGGAGAACACCGATAAGAAGAAAAGACAGGACGATGACGAATGTGTTAAGGCGTAAGAGAATAACATCCGTTGTACTGTAGGGAGCTAAATCTAAAACCCCGTCCGAAAAGGCCTTGGAAAGCCCAAAGGGACCGACCGGCCGCCGTGTCATCCTCAGCCCACAGGCGTTACTGGATGTGAATATGGAGGGGCATGTGGTCAGCACACTGCTCTCCCGGCTGTATGTCAGTTTACGAAACCAGAGCCACTACTTCTCAATCAAATAGCTCTTCAGTTTGCGTCACAAGGGCTGAGTGCACCCCACTTGCCATCAGCGCTCGACGGACCGGATGGTCACCCATCCGAGTGCTAGCCCAGCTCGACAGCGCTTAACTTCGGTGATCTGACGGGAACCGGTACTAAAGGGAACTATAGAGGCAAAAAAACTGAAGGGGAAGACAGACACTGGAATACACAAAAAAAAAAATAATTAAGCAGGTGCAGTGCAAATGCTGCTTTGAGGTGAAGAACTTGGCACTTAAGTGGAATTCGTGGGAACTGGTGACAAAAAATATATGGCTGCTTTCGGAGTAGTTTTGCAGAAGCAGTTCTGATTCGTGCAGTGTACACGTGTTGTTTCCTTAATGTTTAATTCTGGGTGCCTCTCACTGGAGTCTGGTATCTCTCTTAATACGAAATCGTACTTGATTTACCTATAGTGAAAGTCTTCCAAACCTCTAATCTCGGAATGGACGACAGTATGAAATATCATACCAAACCCAAAACTGATACAAGGAACACGGAGCTCTTGTTGGCAGGATCCTATTGCAGCCGGTATGCCTCTTTCCTTCGTCTATATTTTAAACCTGTCACACAGAAGAACGTAGAGTGCAATAGGGAACTATGAGACATCTCCCAGGACAGGTGTCATGCGGTCTCCCTCAACATCCTTTGCTGTATAAACTTCTCCTCTAGATTTACGGATTACTAGCTGCACCTTGCAGTGTTACCTGTAATTAAACAGTTGTTTACAAAAAAATAGTGTTGTTTGTACTTAATCTAATCTCCTGTTAGCCCATGTCCTCTTTCACCCTCTCTCCGTCCATCTCCTCTTTCTTCCATCTGTGCTCATCTCCTCCGCTACCCCTCTCCGTTCACCTTTTTCGCTACCCATTCTCTGTGTCGATTTCCTGCCTCATCTCTCTGTCCTCTCTTCCTCCCCACCCTCTCGTCCAACTTCTCCTCCTTCTCCCTCTCGTCCTTCCCATCCTCCCTCCTCTCTCTATCTTCTCCTCTCTCTGTCCATGTCGTTCATCACCCTATCTGTATCTATCTCCTCCTTCCCCCCTCTCTCTCTGTCCATATCCTCCTCCCCTGTACTCCCTCTCTCCACGTTATCATCCTCACTCCAATAGGAGGCTGTTGGTTCTTAAACTCACAGTCTTTCTTCGCAGATCATAACTAATATGTGTACCAAATTTCATTGAAATCTTTCCGGGGGTGTAGGATAAGCTTTTTATCTATGGCTTTGTCCACATACGCATGTATCAAATATATTTTACATGTATTCAACGTATTTCACACCTATTTGTACACATGTTTAACCTGTATCTCTAGCGAGTTTCGCACTGTTGTTTTATTTTCCTGCAACTCCATATTTATGACGTCGTATCTCCTGAAACATGTGATGTACAACGAATGTTTTTGTAGGTACGCCGGCCGGTGTGGCCGTGCGGTTCTAGGTGCTTCAGTCTGGAACCGAGTGACCGCTACGGTCGCAGGTTCTAATCCTGCCTCGGGCATGGATGTGTGTGATGTCCTTAGGTTAGTTAGGTTTAAGTAGTTCTAAGTTCTAGGGGACTGATGACCACAGATGTTAAGTCCCATAGTGCTCAGAGGCATTTGAACTATTTGTAGGTACATTCAGCGACACATATTGATGATAGTGCCTTGAAATGTGTTTGCAGATAGAAGTAGTAGCCAAGAAGTAACGTCACATTGGGCGACTTGCGTGCTGGTAATGAGAATGAGATAATGATGAGTACAACATAACACCCAGTCCACGGGCGGAGAAAAATCTCAAACCGGGCGGAATCGAACCCTGGCCCACTTCATGGTAGGCAAGCACGTAACCACGTTTTTTTAAATCTCATTTTGTTTGTTATTGTTCGTTGCATGTGTTCGGGGCGGCCGCCCAGGACACCTGTTGAAATTCATTGTTGATCCATTCACTCAGTTTTTTTTATTTTTTTTATTACACAGAACAGTTAACCTTCTGAACGAACACGCTGAGCTACCGTGCCGGCACCACTCAGCTAAGCAGGCGGACTACAGGTAACAAATTTAAACGTTATACATGTTGCGTCAGCTTTTCACGCATCTCAGTGTTCATGGCATATCTACTGAACAACTACTGAACAATGTATCGTACCAAGATTATGACATACCTCTTGAACTGTGCGTCGTAGCGTGATACAAGTTTGCTGGTATATTCAGTGGTATATGTGAACATGGTCTGCAAAACGTGTCGGGAATACAGTTAGTAATAAGAAAGTAATAAATTAAAACGTCGTGTTTCAAGCGGTAGTTTTCTACATCTACATCCTACCTTTTTTAATATTTCTATTTACGGCTGAAATCATCGATGCCGTAACCGCTTTATGATCGCTGATTCCCTGTTCTGCGTTAACTGTTTCAAATAGTTCGGGTCTGTTTGTCACCAGAAGGTCTAATATGTTATCGCCACGAGTCGGTTCTCTGTTTAACTGCTCAAGGTAGTTTTCAGATAAAACACTTAAAAAAATTTCACTGGATTCTGTGTCCCTGCCACCCGTTATGAACGTTTGAGTCTCCCAGTCTATATCCGGCAAATTAAAATCTCCACCCAGAACTATAACATGGTGGGGAAATCTACTCGAAATATTTTCCAAATTATCCTTCAGGTGCTCAGCCACAACAGCTGATGAGCCAGGGGGCCTATAGAGACATCCAATTACCATGTCTGAGCCTGCTTTAACCGTGACCTTCACCCAAATCACTTCACATTTCGAATCTCCGTCAATTTCCTTCGATACTATTGCACTTCTAATCGCTATAAACACGCCTCCCATTCACTGTCCAGCCTGTCTCTGCGGTATACATTCCAATCTGAGTTTAGGATTTCATTACTGTTTACGTCTGGTTTCAGCCAACTTTCTGTCCCTAGTACTATATGGGCGTTGTGACCCTTTATTAATGAGAGCAGTTCTGGAACCTTTCTATAGACGCTCCTGCAGTTTACTATTAGCACATTAATATTGTTATTCCCTGTTGCATTTTGCCTACTCCTACCTTGCCGCGTCTCAGGAGGCGTCTTGTCGGGCCTAGGGAGTGAATTCTCTAACCTAAGAAACCCCCATGTGCACTCCACACGTACTCCGCTACCCTTGTAGCCGCTTCCGGCGTGTAGTGCACGCCTGACCTATTCAGAGGGACCCTACATTTCTCCACCCGATAGCGGAGGTCGAGATATTTGCACCCCAGATCTCCGCAGAATCGTCTGAGCCTCTGGTTTAAGCCTTCCACTCGGCTCCAAACCAGAGGACCGCGATCGGTTCTGGGAACGATACTACAAATAGTTAGCTCTGATTCCACGCCGCGAGCGAGGCTTTCCGCCTTCACCAATTCCGCCAACCGCCTGTACCAACTGAGGATGATCTCTGAACCCAGACGGCAGGAGTCATTGGTGCCGACATGAGCAACAATTTGCAGTCGGGTGCACCCAGTGCTCTCTATCGCCGCCGGCAGGGCCTCCTCCACATCTCGGATGAGACCCCCCGGCAAGCAGACAGAATGAACACTGGCCTTTTTCCCTGACCTCTCCGCTATTTCCCTAAGGGGCTCCATCACCCGCCTAACGTTGGAGCTCCCAATAACTAATAAACCCCTCCCCCCCCCCCCCCCCCCCCCCGTGTGCCTGCTCGGACCTTGCTGAAGGAGCAGCCACATGTCCACTCACAGGCAGAGCGGGCGATGCCACACGGTCAGCCTCCACATTTACCCTCCGTCTCGTGCGCTGCGAACGCCGCTGAACCCGCCACTCCCCTTGGGGAGAGGGTGGCCCAACCGCGCCCGGTACCCGCGAAGATGTCTCGACAGCAGGGACAGTGGGTGAAGCATGTAACACCTGGGGTGTACCATGCGACGCACCACACTCTCCACTGCCGCTACACTCCGAGGCAGCAGCCTGAAGACGGCTGACCGCGGCCATCAACACGCTCAGCTGTTCGCGAACAGTGGCCAGCTCCTCCTGCGTCCGTACACAGCAGTCACACATCCTCTCCATCCTAAGGAATCAATTTACTGTAGAGAGTTAATCAACTTTTAACTAGACTGCTAATTCACTAAAGGCGGCTGATTGTTGACTAAACTGTGGTTGCTAGCTACTTCTTGTAGAAAACAATGAAAATAGCGCTACCTGTCTCTGGACTGTATTGAAAACAAACACTAGAACTACTGGCACTATGGTTGACTAAAGGGACTCTCTCTGACTGTATTCAAAACAAACACGAAATCTATGGAACACTATTACTAGCACTCGACAATTAAAGCTTCCTAAAAGCAAAAACACACGGAAGAAGAAGTGACAAGTAAGATAAATACAGTTAATACTTAAATTAAGATAGCTCGCTGCACAGCAGACGTGAAGCAGGCGGCAGTTGCGACGCTTAGTTCTGCCAACTCTATTAAAGAATTACACCCAGTTTGCACTTCGTTTGCTGCGCACACTGTCGTCACCTGCAACTGCCCTAAACGCTGAAAAACTCAAATGTTTCTATAATATCATTGCTACTTAAGGCCATTACAACGACGTTGTGGCGAAACAAGCGCTGTATCATTGCGAGAGATACAGAGGTGAGCAAGTGTGCCGGCACCGAACCACAGTCCACTGCTATTAGCGCCACATCGTCCCAGTGCGCCCGTGCGTAGCATACAAAGTATTGGCGGTGGTGGTAAGTTCCTATGGGACCAAACTCTTGAGGTCATCGGTCCCTAGGCTTACACACTAACTTAAACTAACTTACGCTAACGACAACACACACACCCATGCCCGAGGGAGGACTCGAACATCCGACGGGGACAGCCGCGCGGACCGTGGCAAGGTATCTTAGACCGCACAGCTACCCAGCGCGGCTATAAAGTATTGTGCCATGATCTAAGAATGAAATTAAAAATTAAAGTAACTTTTCTAAACTTCGTGAATATATGCTTCAGTATATTAACGTTAAAACTGTTGAATCTCAGAATGATCAGATGAATTAGTTTTCCTAAATATGTTATTTTAACAAAAAAATAAGTAGCGCTAAATAGTGTAGCTAGAAAGCTAAAAAATTTTCAGGATGTGCAAATGTGTCTCACAATCAAAAGTTAAAAGTCTCAACTTTATCGGTGCAATATTTTGTTCAAAATCAGCGTCTTTACGAAAAATTGAAGGTACTAAATAAAAGACACAGAAGGAGGAAATTCGTATGTAGCCTCTGTGTGGTATAAAAACATTAATTATGTGGCTTCATTAATTTACCTCTATCAGTTTCCAAGTTATTTACTAAAAAATAAATTTGGATCAAAAACTTCCCTATTCATATTACATTGTCTAATTGTAGCATTCGATTACATTAAGGAAATAATACACCTACCAATTTTCAAGAATTTAGTGTAAATAAGAATCAATGCAAGGGTACATAAAGAGGTAGTTCAGAGGTCATGTTCTACTATCTGTTCCATTCTAACCATTCTAGCTGGCCAAGTTTAAATGCTGTGTAGTTAAAACTTTTTCAGTGACTAACGTCAACTTTACTCCATTCATATAAAAATATGATATTAATTAATACGTGTCGAAGATAGCGGCCATTTAGATGCTGCTGCTTGTGCCTAGAGCTGTTGGCAGCAGATGTTCCGTTCGGCGGTCTGCTGCGCCCATATATAACACCGCCAGAGAGGCAGGGAAAAGAAACACTTCGCACCGAGCTATCAATCTGTCGGAGTCAATCAAACGCCGCGATACGCTGTGCCTCAGATGACGTCATAACTGGGCAGCTACCAAACAAGTTTCCGGTAAATGTAGGAGTGAACTTGCGAGGGCAGTACACCATCCTGGATCGCTTAGATTTTGCGAAAATAACTGTTTGTGTGCCGTCTGTAATGCTAACAAAACTGCGTGGCAAGTGGTGAGATCATTTTCCACTTTTGTGGCTAGCAGTTAACTTTGATGATTCTAAGTCGGGGCGATAGACTATTTTACTTGGAACTTATCTTAGAGGTCTCCTCTGAACTGCTAATAGTACTGTTTATGATAGGGACATTATTATCATTATGAGGAATATTATTATGTTCGTGTGTGTGAACTTTTACGGAATATGTCTGAGACGTGCGTGGCTCGTGTTCGTGCCATCTCTTATTTAACATCTTGTTTTTTTTTTACCTTACTGCCACCTTGTTATGTTAATTTTCAATTATTGGTGTCACTGAGTTACTGCTTTGCCTGCCCGTGAGTGGCAGCAGCAGCGCTTATCGATAAAGGTCCTGCCGTATTTTCTTTGCTGGACTGCTATTAGTTCCTGGTCGTCGTGTGTCGTCAAATGAGTGGAACGTGCCAGCAGTGAGTTGGGACCTGGCATTGTTTGAGTTGGCATGGGGCACAAGTTCAGTCGGGGCGCGGCAGTCGTGAGGTCCGGACCGCCATGACTCGCCCGACAGTTGCGACACACATAATTGGAATGGGGACGACTTTGGTTTTTTTTTTTTTTTATCGTTGTGTTTGGTCGTTGCGGACGTCGCAAGACATCCTGTTCAAGTTCGGTGGCGGATCCTTCCACTCAGTTTTTTTTATTACAGAGGCCAACTGGCTCTCCGACCGAACACGCTGAGCTACCGTGCCGGCGATTGGTCGTCGGTCGGCCGTCGTGCCGGACGACGTGTATTTGGCCGGCGATCGCTTATGGGTTGGCTGCGTGCGCCCACGCGTGATTCGTCCCTGTTATTGTACAGTCAATGCCGTTAGCATTGCCTAGTTCTTCGTGCAAGTGTTCGGGAAACTGTGTGTAGTTTGTGTGATTTTGACTGACAAGTTATTTTAATGTTGTTGGCGTACTGGCTCTGAGGAGTCGGTCGGTTGGCGTGGAGCAGTGAGGAATTGTCGGGGGAGGCTTAGTTTGGTCGGGGCCCGCTGGCGGTCTCTGCGTGTCGGAGTGTGTGGGGCTGTTCCCATTGCTACGAGGTCCGTGGCTCTCCGACCCTGGACACGAAAGTTGAGTTTTGATTTCACCTACCAGCAAGTCAAGACTGTTCACATTGTGTCGTTTTGAGTTCGTGTCGGCTGTTGGGACATTCCCGCGAACAACAACATGGTTTTCAAGTAGCAAAATTCTAGCCACCCTCTGATGGAGTTTCACTGCGTTTGGTTATTTCAATTGAAGTGGACCAGCGGAATCTTCTGCCTTGTGGCCGCTAACGTTCCGGTTACCTGCCCTGGCCGTTGACGGAAATTTCAGGCAGTGTTGTTTCCTCTTCGTGTAGTTGCAGCCCCGCACGGTGTGTAGTTTGACAGCTCCGTGTATGATTGGTTGTGGGCGCTAATATCTTCTACGTTGTTCCGTTCAGCTCCCTGTTGTGCCCTGGTCGGATGAAGTGGAAGTTATCTTGTCGGTGGGTCCGTTGTCTGTCGGTCGGTTGGGTTGTCGTCGGATCGTGAATGGTTGGCCTGACTGCCTGTCTCACCCAAGCGAGCATTAGTGTTTGAATTGCAGGCCGACCTTCGAACGTCTGGGCGCCCTTGTGTGGACTGCCTTATTTTTTTAATTTGTTCTTTTTGTTGGTACTTGTATGGCTTCTAGTTGGTTTTGTGTTTTAAATTAGAGTTGTTTTACTCTTAAGGTCTTCAGCCTAGTTTAAAGTACTGTTTCACGAAGCCCTTTGGCATTTAAAAATTTTTTTGGATTTTTAAGTCTTCGGCCTTCAGCCGATTTGAATTTAACTTGTTTACTTCAGCCTAACTAAAGAACTGCTTTAAGATAAGGCTTGCCTTTTAGATTTCTGATTATGCTTGCGTTTTTAAGTTATTGGCCTTCAGCCGTTTTGAAATTGAGGTGGCTTTCAGCCGGTAATTAAGTCCCAAAGATTAAAGTTGTGTGTTTAAAAAATTTTTTTGGACTCTTGTAATGTTTGATCAAATAATAAAGTTGTATGATCGAGTGTAACTGACAGCCCCTTATTTTGGCCCCTTTCCACAATTAATTCTATCTGCCTTGTCCTGCGGGTTAAGCAGGGCATTACAATGTTAATCGATTAGAACGCAAAACTTCTATTTATAGTCACATCTCCTGATCCTGCTCAGTAAAAAGCAAATAAGAACATTTCGTTTCAGTGAGCATAAGAAGAATGTGTACTTGCAAACTGGAAATTATAGTCAGTATGTTCTCCATCGCTTTGTGGTTGACCGTGAAAATAGTTTTCAGGCTCTTGTAAAAACGGGTACAGTATTTTAAAATTCACTCGCCACCCCACAGCTTCTACTAGAGGTAGGTAATTTTTCATCAAGTGTCCTTATTTAAATCCAATTTAAATATTCACACCAGCTTCAAAGTGACTTGATCCACCTTTGGAATGCAATACAGCAGCGATTATGCGTGGCGGCTTCGCCCAAGCCTTGGTAGTTTCTGGAGATATGTGCCACCGGATGTCTGTACATAGGTCACGCGGTTTCCGTAAATTACGGGCCCGTAGTTTGTGATTGCGGGCTTGGTGCCTGATATTGTACAACATGTATTCAGTTAGGTTCAGATCATGAGAATTTGGTGGCCAATGCATCACCATGAATTCAGTATTGTGCTGTAGAACTATCATACTGTAGCACAATCCTGGTCTTGTGATATATTCAGTTACTCAACTGGAAGATGTCATGGCCACCTGGGGAGACATAACCTTCAAGGTATGCAGATGGTGAGCAATAATGTTCACACAGTACACAGTGGTCATGGTGCCTTTGATTACTACCACAGGTCTCACAGCGGATCAGAGCATAGGGTCCCTGTAGGAAAAGGTGGCCGTGCACAGTGGCCAATTTTCGTCCAAAGCGCTGGGAAAGTTCATTCGTTTGTTTGGAAGGGGAGGCTGACAGTGTTTTCCGCCTTTCGGCCGGTTGGCAATGACAGAGTCGAGGCGCACGAGTTGCAAACTTTCTAAAAAGATTTTACAGAAACTATTTGGTAAAAAATTTCGTTTTTACTTTCGTTATAACTTTATATGTGAGCTTCATGACGATGTGCCCATTATTTCGTTAATGGTCATAGTTATTGCGATATTTGCATTTAAGAAAGACATTGCGCAAAGTTCGAAAATGTTTGCAATGAAAAATAGGGGTCTTATGATTTTGTGTTTGGTGCATATTATATAATATGTTGCTGCAAAAGAAATTTAGCTAAAATACCGAATTTTTCTTTAGACTTGGGTGGAGGTCTATGTCTGCCACCAATCTCATGAAAATTGATCTGATGCAGCACACTCACTTGCGATCGCCCGCCCCAGCGATAACGCCAGAGTGAAAAACCCATAACATTCCTCACAATTTATAAACTGTTTGAGACAACAAAATGAGGCTTTGGCAAAGAAGAGAGTATTTTACCATATGGTTACTACTCAAAACTTCATTATCTGCTGTGTTATTCCACTTTTCGAAGGAAGAATGTAATTTATAAGGGTCATCGATAGCTGGTGAAACGAGAAATGCTATGTGTGTTGGAAACACATAAGTGAAGGAATAACACGTTTATTTTTTTTTCGATGGTGTGCTGTTTTATAAGCTACTGACCTTAATTTTCCTCAGTTCCTCACGTAATGAACTTAAACCACTGTTTTAGAATTCGAATTGCATCTCCACAACATGTTAGTGGGGTGACACTGTGTAAACTCCTCTGTGTTTAGGCAAAAGAAGCAAAATTTAACGTGCCAACAAGAGAAATGTGTAGTCTTTCCTCAAAACTCGCCACTCATGACCCTTCTCTGAAGTTAGAAATGATCACAAGCCAGCCGAAAATAAATCGCTGCTTTCGTTACTTTATCAGTGGAATTCTTTTTAGATACTGACCAAAGCAGAGGTGACAGATATTTTTGAATGGTGTGGAGGGGCTCCACTTAATATTTGCAAAAAGTGTGCGTGTAGTCCTCAGTTTAGAATGGCGCTTGTCCTTCAGTACTCGACATTTCCCTTACAGCGCCTCCCTATAGCCCCCACCATTACCCCTCTGCCCTGCGTGCCCTGCCAACTGCACATCTACCGGCCACGTTATTTTGCGAGCACTCTGGTACTATTCACATCGACCTGTGTTCTTGTTGTGGCGCGTATTTCGAGTCAGGGTCACGGTGTTTCCAACAGCGAACACCAACCAGGTGTAACAAGAAACGAGATTCACACGACCAGGCAACATGTGTCCATGACCCAGCTCGATGATCCCGTGCTCACTGCAGTCGTAACTGGTTGGGTCAACAGGGAAACAATGCGCGCTGAATGTTGTGTCCCGAAATACTTGTGCCTGCACCGCTACTGCACTCTGTCGTAAGATTGTCCACATGTTGCCGCCTATCCTAGTTTACGGAGCAGGCAAGCTTCTGGCCTCCACGTTCCGTGATGAGGCGTGGGTTTCCAGCCCCTTGTCGCTCGATCGTGGTTTCACCGTCCTTCAACCACTTTCCGTAGACGCTTATGATACTTGCAAGCGAACAGCCGACCAGCTTCATCATTTCTGAAATGCTCATTCCTGGACGTCAGGCCACGGTAGTCTGCCCTTTTTAAAAGTCGCTTATGTCGGTGGATTTCCTCATTCGTTAGAGTAATTCTCCATTCGTCTTTTCTCCGCTTATGCACTGTACTTCGATTATGTGCCCACAGCGCCACCGGGCGGCATTTAATGTATTGGTGGACAGTGGGTATAATTTTTCGCCTCGTCAGTGTATGTTGTAATTGTATATACATGTTTATATATTACGTCCGGTTTGTTTTAAACAAAGATAACTGATTAAGAGAAAACATCTACTAATTTTTTTTTAAAAGTCGCTAAATAAATAAAAATATTCTTTGCTGTATTCCCTGGCACGAGACACTACAACGTAATGACGAAGATGAGAAAATCAATGACTGAAACAAAGGACAAGATGGCAGAAGCCTAAAACTAGCAAGGTCAAATAACAAAAATGAATGACAGAGTATTAGAAATCAAAGACGATCTGAAAGGGCACCTAGCAGCTACGAGCAAAGAAGTGAACAACTACACAGCAAAAGTAAATGAAAACAGAAGTGAGAAGAACTTCAAACAACCCCGACTGTTTTGTATAGTATTTAGTTAGATTATCGGTTTCGGCACCCTATATTACCATCTTCGGTTCTGTAAAGCACAAACCCTGTTGTAAGCACAGAATGGTTATACTAATCATATATGACGCATATACATAAATTTTTGTTACAAAATATGGATATATAATGTACCTTATGCACTACTTTTCAGAGAATCTCGTCCATGTGCACAATTATTACGTCACATAGTAAAACGACATTTCAAGAACACGTAAGGGATAGTACACTGAGGTGACATAGCTCATGGGATAGCGATATGCACATATACGGATGGCGGTAGTATCGCATACACAAGGTACGAAAGGGCAGTGCATTGCCGGAGTTGTCAGTTGTACTCAGATGATTCATGTGAAAAGTTTCCGACGGGATTATGGCCTTACGAGAGGAGATAGCAAACTTTGAACGCGGAATGGTAGTTAGAGCTAGAGGCTTGAGACATTCCATTTGAGAAATCATTAGGAATTCAATATTCCGTGATCCACAGTGTCAAAAGTGTGCCGAGAATACCAAATACCAGGCATTACCTCTCACCGCGGACAACGCAGTGGCCGACGGGTATGACTTAAAGAGCGGCATTTTCTTAGAGTTGTCAGTGCTAGCAGACAAGCAACACTGCTTGAAACACCCACAGAAATCAATGTGGGACGTAGCACGAGTGTATCCGTTAGTAAATATCCTCGGAGTAGTGAAGCAACTCAAATCACTCAATAAAAGCAAGTCTTCTGGTCCAGACTGTATACCAGTTAGGTTCCTTTCGGAGTATGCTGATGCATTAGCTCCATACTTAACAATCATATACAACCGTTCGCTCGACGAAAGATCCGTACCCAAAGACTGGAAAGTTGCACAGGTCACACCAATATTCAAGAAAGATAGTAGGAGTAATCCATTAAATTATAGGCCCATATCGTTAACGTCGATATGCAGCAGGATTTTAGACATATATTGTGTTCGAACATTATGAATTACCTCGAAGGAAACGGTCTATTGACACACAGTCAACATGGGTTTAGAAAACATCGTTCCTGTGAAACACAACTAGCTCTTTATTCACATAAAGTGCTGAGTGCTATTGACAAGGGATTTCAGATTGATTCCGTATTACTGGATTTCCGGAAGACTTTTGACACTGTACCACACAAGCGGCTCGTAGTAAAATTGCGTGCTTATGGAATATCGTCTCAGTTATGTGACTGGATTTGCAATTTCCTGTCAGAGAGGTCACAGTTCGTAGTAATTGACGGAAAGTCATCGAGTAAAACAGAAGTGATTTCAGGCGTTCCCCAAGGTAGTGTTATAGGCCTTTTGTTGTTCCTTGTCTGTATTAACGATTTTGGAGACAATCGGAGCAGCCGTCTTCGGTTGTTTGCAGATGACGCTGTCGTTTATCGACTAATAAAGTCATCAGAAGATTAAAACAAACTGAAAAACGGTTTAGAAAAAATATATGGATGGTGTGAAAAGTGGCAGTTGACCCTAAATAACGAAAAGTGTGAGGTCATCCACATAAGTGCTAAAAGGAACTCGTTAAACTTCGGTTACACGATAAATCAGTCTAATCTAAAAGCCGTAAATTCAACTAAATACCTAGGTATTACAATTACGAACAACTTAAATGGGAAGGAACACATAGAAAATGTTGTGGGGCAGGCTAACCAAAGACTGCGTTTTATTGGCAGGGCACTTAGAAAATGTAACAGACCTACTTAGGAGACTGCCTACACTACGCTTGTCCGTCCTCTTTTAGAATACTGCTGCGCGGTGTGGGATCCTTACCAGGTAGGACTGACGGAGTACATCGAAAAAGTTCAATGAAAGGCAGCACGTTTTGTATTATCGCGAAATATGGGAGAGAGTGTCACTGAAGTGATACAGGATTTGGGCTGGACATCATTAAAAGAAAGGCGTTTTTCGTTGCGACGGAATCTTCGTACGAAATTCCAATCACCAACTTTCTCCTCCGAATGCGAAAATATTTTGTTGACACCGACCTGCATAGGGCGGAACGATCACCATGATAAAATAAGGGAAATCAGAGCTCGTACGGAAAGATATAGGTGTTCATTCTTTCCGCGCGCTATACGAGATTGGAATAATAGAGAATTGTGTACGTGGTTCGATGAACCCTCTGCCAGGCACTTAAATAAGATTTGCAGAGTATCCGTGTAGATGTAGATGTAGATGTAGGACAGTGTGGCGAAATTTGGCATTAATGGGCTATGGAAGCAGACAATCGCTAAGAGCACGTAATTGGCTGCAGTGCCTTTCCTGGGCTCGGGACCGTGTAGGTTGGACATTAGACGACTGAAAAAAGGTGGCCTGGTCAGATGAGTCCCGACTTCAGTTGGTAAGAGTTGATGGTAGGGTTCGAATGTGGTGCAGGACATAGATCTAAGTTGTCAACAAGGCACTGTGCAAGTTTGTGGTGGTTCCATAATGGTGTGAGCAGTGTTTACATGGAATGGACTGGATCCCCTGCTCCAACGTTGAGTTCACGATCGTTCACTGCAAGTGGTTGCGGTTCTCTACTCGGAGACTATCTGCAGGACTTAATGGACGACAGTTCGCCATGTCACCAGGCCACAATTGTTCGCGAATGGTTTTAGGAACATACTGGAAAATTCGAGCGAATGATTTGCCATCCAGATCGCACGACGTGAATCTCATCGAACATTTATGGGACATAATCGAGAGGTCAGTTCGTGCACAAAATCAATATTTCTGCGGGGTCTTCCAACGACTTGTTGAGTCCATGCCACGTCGAGTTGCTGCACTACTCTGGGCAAAAGGAAAGTCCTATAGGGTATTAGGAGGTATCCCATGACTTTTGTCTCCTTAGTGTATAAAATGTGAATGAAGTAGACGATGGAGTAATCAATGCTGAAACGTGCGGTCTGGAGAGGTGTTTTAGGTGGGAAATGAGAAGATTAAGAGATGTTTGTAGCACAGATATGTCAAATAATAAAACAGAACTGCATGACGTGATAATTGATGCAGCCTTAAAACAGTGGTATGTGAAAGGCCCTTAGACCTTATAGTGATGTCCTATGAGTTGGCCGCAATCAAATGCACTGATATCTCATGCATTTCCCCTCCAACATTCAAATATCACTCCGACTGTCACTTAATTTCTTACGTGTACTAGAGTGATTATTTGTTTAAGTGCTGCCCTGGCGCTTCGGATTCACAATAAAATTATTAACAATGTTCTTCTGGATATGAAACGACTGAAATCTGTCTGACGGCGTGCCGAAATACGTGCAGCCGTACAGTCATTCATTGCAAAAGCGTCGTCCATTGTAAACTCTTTTTCCCTGACGAGTAGTTCGGTTCTGCGAACAGTTCAAAACTGCGAAGGCTTTTACTGCAGAAAACTGTGTGTCGTATGGCATTTCTCCGCAACGGGTTTCATCAGTTTACAGTTTCCACTAAAGAGACGTTACTAAGACCTGACTGATTGTAGGTTGTTTTTATGGTAGTCATCTAAGATGACGTCCTCACACACAAGAAGTTCTCTGCATAGTGATGTGCCAACTTCATTGCCTCTGATGAAAAAGCTTCTGAGATAAAAGGCTGGCACAGGAGAGGAATTCGTGGCGGACCGCATCAAATCAGTCAGAAGACTGATGACTCAGAGCGTCAGTTCTGGGAATACAGTCTATTAAAACTGAAAGCTGGTTAGGTGTGATGGGAAGGAAACATAACATCAAAAATCAACAGAAGGCACGCATAACAAGCAGATAACATTTTTATTGTTGTAACTGAGGCTCTATAGACAGCGTATTAACAACCAGTCTAATTTTCAGTGTCTAATTGTATATCTTACTCATCAGGTTTTTTTTTCATCCGTAAATACCTCTCCTTCATCTGATAATGGTTCCACCGCAAAACCCTGATAGCTTTCCAGCATCCTACTGAAACTTTTCCTGACATTTATTTAATCTTCAACAATTCCTATCTCTCGTAGATTTGTTTCACTCTTGGAAGCACCTTAGATAAATTCGGTTTTAGAAAACTCCGGATTTTCTCTGGGAGGTTTGCTCACCCGTACGAAGATGTACCAATGGTACAGTAATCCTCTCTCTATAATTGTCTCTTCGTCTTTTCTTTTTGGCCACTTGGGGACCACATTAATTTGGATCAGCTTCTCTTCTTCTGACATGAAACAATATCCAGTATTCCTTCATTCTCATACTTTTCAGTCTTCTTTGCTCTTCTGTTACGTGATAAGTTTGCCCAGAGTCCAATCTTGTCATGCTGAATTTTTTGTTTTAAAGTCAACCTGTTGTAGTAAATCTCAGTTACCTGTACTCGCATGACTTCTTGATTCCACTGCATGTCTTGGATCCAGCGTACTTTTGTTCAGAAGCAAATATGTTATTTTATGTCCATTGTAAGGATGTGCTCGAAGAACGTGGTCCTTTTCGTGATGATATCCCACATTCTGTCTGTCTTGGTATACAATTCTTGGTTCGATTGTTTTCCTATATTGGCCGCCTCATGTTCTTTTAAGTCCCAGTATCCTCCAGAGAATTCTTCTTTCCTCAAGTTATAGCCATTTAAGTAATCCTGTTCTTACGACGCTTTCTGCGTTGAATGAAGCTTCTGGTAATGCCTTTATTTTGCACTGACTGAAATATTCTCCTGATTCTTGTAGATGTTCATAGTTTGTATGCTAAATCCATGTTGTTTATTCGTGCTAGTTCTTTTTCTGTCAGACCAGTTTCTGTCTGATCTCCTAGGTATCTAAACCACAACCTTCTGAATTTTCTGAATTCCCCACATAGTATGACTTCTCGATAGAGATATCTAGGCCTACCTTTGCCGTTTGTGTCTATTGCTGGGTGGTTTGATTAGCTGCCGCTTTTAATTTTCTAATTATTCCGACGATATCACAACATCGTTTGCTAATGGCAGACGTTCTACCCAATTTGCTGTTTTCTTGCAGGTCGTTAAAGGGTAAAAGAGAGAGTTCGTCTCCCTGTCTGCGTCTGATTTTGAACTTGAAGGACTCTGAAATCTTTCCTCTGAACTCCACTTCTGATGTCTTGTTGCTTAAAATCTGTTTAATCAATTCACTGGGTTTTCTATGCAAGCTCATATCCTCCAAAATTTTATCTGTGTATTTAATAATCAAAGTTTATTCCGCACATGATCTGCTCTTTATGGAGTCTCTTTGGTACTCATAAATTTGTGGATTTAGTTGCTGTTTCACCGTGTTCTGAATGCTTTTGAGAATCGGTTTTAGGTTACTAGTATTAACGAGTTTTAGGCCACTGGTATTAACAAATACCTCCGTAATTCCCAAGCTCCGACTTCTTCTCCTTTTCCGTGAGTAGGTTGTGTTAATGCCGAGTCCACCCTTCTGGAAGCTGTCCTTCTTCCCAAACATTGCTTATACTGTGTGTCAGTTAGATGATTATTTTCTCGTTAGTATATTTCAAGAGTTTTGCAATGATCCCATCTTTCTCTGGAGCTTTATTTTCCTTAGAGATATTTATAATGTAATTGATTCCAAATTGCAGTATATTTCTTTATTTTTTTCTCAGCCGAATCTGTCACTGAATTCTGTTAACTAAGTTCTTTTTGAGTATCCTGCGTTCTCCTTTAAGTAACAGTGAGACTTGTCATTTTCGATGCAAGCACAGCGTCTTCAAAGCATAGAACCCTCTAGTCCGACAACTGCACTGCAATGTCATAGTTTGACTTCTATACTGAGCAGCTTTTCATCATAGATGTTTTTTAGCAACTGGTGCGTCGGCTTTAATGTAGAGATGCGAACTCCAGTCGCATTTTGTTCTAGCGCATTCTGTTGGATTACTGCAACCAGGTACATAAACGTCCTGTCTCTTCCAATCTTTCCCTGCTCAGCCACCATCAAATTCTGGCCCAGCGATGATCTTCGTCATGTATTTCGTAAGGCGGTGTATCTTTCTGTTTGGTTACTGACGTTGGCAAAACTATTCGAGGCTCGCCCAGGCACATTTCCATATTCTGAGCCGCGCGGGGTAGCCTTGCGGTCTGGGGCGCCTTGCCACGGTTCGCGGGGCTCCTCCCGTCGCAGGTTCGAGTCCTCCCTTGGACATGGGTGTGTGTGTTATCATTAGCGTAAGTTAAAGTTAGTTTAAGCAGTGTGTAAGCCTAGGGACCGATGACCTCGGCAGTTTGGTCCCGTAGAAACTTACCACAAATTTCCAAATTTTTCATGTGCTGCTATTTTCGCTCTCCTTTCGTATTTCTTGTTTTACTTCCAGTTTTAGCACCTTTAAGGGATTTTACAGGCTGCCTCACTCAGGTTTTTTGTAAGTGGTCAGCCAGTCACATTTCCCCGTGCATCTATTTCAGCTCTTCTGTCGTTTTACTTATGTTTTAATCCCAGGTATAGCACCTTTCACTCTTTCTCCGTTGTTTTAAGGCGTGTGAGATGGAGTGATTGTGTGGGTTGACTTGAGTGAGGTGGAAGTGAGTGAGTGACTGTCATTTTGTAGGTTTACTCCTCACGATGTGAAAACATGTTTAACCATTTTATCCACGTCCGATTCTTTTAAAGTTTGTAAGAGCGCTGATAACCTAGCCGTTGGGTCCCAGTAAACTCCAAATGCAGACACACGCGCGCGCGCGCGCGCGCGCACACACACACACACACACACACACACACACACACACAATTTTATTACATTGAAAATAATCGCAAGAAGTCCAGCTCCTTTCCCGATCAATCCTCGAATTTTGTCTGCCATATTGTGCTGCTGAGAGTCTGTTCAATAACTCAATCCCAAACTCTTTCATAACATTCGATAACGACTCTCGGTAAAACCACACAGTCAAAACTCTCAAATGTATATGAGGGTGTTCTTCAGATTGAAAATTTTTCTGGACGGTGCGCTACTTTCTGAAACCAGTCTGGAACTGGCCAACGTATCCATTAAGCAGTGCTTTAGAAAAAAACTTGTTAGGGACAGGCGCTACCGATTTGCCTCTACAACCGTCAACGTTTTATGGAAAGTATGGACCATTCAGCAACTAAAGGGAAATACTAAGGGGTTTCTAAATAAAGAGGAAGGCATGGCTGGAACCGAGACACACTTTTTGGGCGATTATTTGACGTAAGAATAAAAGACTGCTTCGGGTATCTGCTGGCACTAGCACTGTCAACGGTTATTGTGAACTGCTTATTGTAATGGTTACTTCGCAGCTCAGGCGAAACGAGCATAACTCTGTACTTCAGGTTGCATTTGAACATATAACGAGAATGAGGCTGATGTTGGTGCACGAAATGATGTGAGTTCCTAGTGTAAGTAGGCTGTTTAGGTTTTCTTATTGGTAACGCCACGTAGCGCTCTGTGTGAGAATCATTGGCTGTGCTGTGTTCAGTCTGTGGCTGGTTTGCATTGTTGTCTGCCATTGTAGTGTTGGGCAGCGGCAGCTGGATGTGAACAGCGCGTAGCGTTGGGCAGTTGGAGGTGAGCCGCCAGCAGTGGTGGATGTGGGGAGGGAGATGGCGGAGTTTTGTAATTTGTCATGAACTGCTATATATATTATGACTATTAAGGTAAATACATTGTTTGTTCTCTATCAAAATCTTTCATTTGCTAACTATGCCTATCAGTAGTTAGTGCCTTCCGTAGTTTGAATCTTTTATTTAGCTGGCAGTAGTGGCGCTCGCTGTATTGCAGTAGTTCGAGTAACCAAGATTTTTGTGAGGTAAGCGATTTGTGAAACGTATAGTTTAATGTTAATCAGGGCCATTCATTTGTAGGGTTTTTGAAAGTCAGATTGCGTTGCGCTAAAATAAAAATATTGTGTGTCAGTTTAAGCACAGTCACTTGTATAAATTGTTCAAAGGGGACGTTTCACTAGTGATGAAGTTGCGTTTTGAAGTGTCCCCACAGATCGATAGATCTGCATGTTATACCTGTTACGACACGCTACATACAGGTTATCTGAAAGCTGCTTCAGAATGACTAAAAAATCGAAACTGTGACCAGAAAATAAATTTGAAAATTGTACACTCTATGATGGACAATGTTTTCGTTTGTAGCTACACAAATTTTGAGACAGATCTTCATAAGATTTCAAAGGGTTGCGGAGACTGGCAACTTCAAAAATCTAAAATTGTGCACTTCACAGAACCCTTTATGACTACAGAACGAATGATTCACTGTTGTAATCGATAAACTCATACAAATATCTATAACACTTTGTAAGGATGTGAAATGGAAAGATCACATAGACTCAGTTGTTGGAAAAGCAGATGGCAGACTTCGTTTTATCGGCAGAATACTAGGCGAGTGCAGTCAGTCTACAAAGGAGATTATTTTCAAATCACTCGCGTGACCCAACCCAGAGTATTGCTTAACTGTGTGGATTCTATACCTGATAGGACTAATAAAGATTTGGCTTTAGGAAAGGTAAAGACACGAGAGAGGCAATTCTGACGTTGCGGTCAATAATGGAAGCAAGACTGAAGAAAAATCAAGACACGTTCAAAGGATTTGTCGACCTGGAAAAAGCACTGGACAGTGTAAAATGGTGCAAGATGTTCGAAATTCTGAAAAAAGTAGGGGTAATCTACAGGGAGAGACGGGTCGTATACAATATGTACAACAGCCAAGAGGGAATAGTAAGAGTGGACGACCAAGAAGGAAATGTTGGTATTAAAAAGGGTGTAAGACAAGGATATAGCCTTTCGCCCCTGCTGTTCAATCTGTACATCGAGGAAGCAATGATGGAAATAAAAGAAAGCTTCAAGAGTGGAACTAAATTTCAAGGTGAAAGGATATCAATGATACGATTCGCTGATGACATTGCTATCCTGAGTGAAAGCGAAGAAGAATTACATGATCTGTTGAACGGAATGAACAGACTAATGAGTACAGAGTGTGGATTGAGAGTAAATCGTAGAAAGACGAAGGTAATGAGAAGTAGCAGAAATGAGAACAGAGAGATTCTTAACATCAGATTGATGGACACGAAGTAGATGAAGTTAAGGAATTTTGCTACATAGGCACTAAAATAACGAATGACGGTCGGAGCAAGGAGGACATCAAAAGCAGACTAGCACTGGTAAAAAGAGCATTCCTGGCCAAGAGAAGTCTACTAATATCAAATATAGGCCTTAATTTGAGGAAGAAATTTCTGAGAATGCACGTCTGGAGTACAGCATTGTATGGCAGTGAAACACGGACTGTGGGAAAACCGGAACAGAAGAGAATCGAAGCATTTGAGATTTCGTGCTACAGACGAATGTTGAAAATTAGGTGGACTGATAAGGTAAGGAATGAGGAGGTTCTACGCAGAATCGGAGAGGAAAGGAGTATGTGGAAAACACTGATAAGGAGAAGGGACAGGATGATAGAACATCTGCTAAGACATGAAGGAATGACTTCCAAGGTACTAGGGGGAACAGTAGAGGGCAAAAACTGTAGAAGAAGACAGAGATTAGAATGTATCCAGCAAATGGTGCTACTCTGAGATGAAGAGGTTAGCAAAAATGGTTCAAATGGCTCTGACCACTATGGAACTTAACATCTGAGGTCATCAGTGCCCTAGAACTCAGAACTACTTAAACCTAACTAACCTAAAAACATCACACACATCCATGCCCGAGACAGGATTCGAACCTGCGACAGTAGCGGTCGCGCGGTTCCAGACTGAAGCGACTAGTATCGCTCGGCCACAACGGCCGGCTAAGAGGTTAGCACAGGAGAAGAATTCGTGGCGGGCCGCATCAAACTAGTGAGAAAACTGATGACCCAAATGAAAAAGAGGGGGAGGGGGCAGTGAACGTATGCAGAAAACGGCAGTACGAATTGGCACAGATTTGTTTCATCCATGCGAGCGTGTCACGGAGGTCATGAAGAAACTGAATCGACGGACACCTAAAGATAGACACAAACCATCCCGAGATAGCCTACTTACAAAGTTTCAAGAACAGGCTTTAAGTGATGAGACTATGAGCACATTATAACCCCCTACGTATCGCTCGCGTAGGGATAGTGAAGAGAAGATTAGATTAATTGCTGCTCGCTTGCGAATAAAACGGGAAGCAACCCTAATAACTGGTACAGTGGGAAATATGGTTCAAATGGCTCTGAGCACTATGGAACTCAACTTCTGAGGTCATCAGTCCCTTAGAACTTAGAACTACTTAAACCTAACTAACCTAAGGACAACACACACATCCATGCCTGAGGCAGGATTCGAACCTGCGACCGTAGCGGTCTCGCGGTTCCAGACTGTAGCGCCTAGAACCGCACGGCCACTCCGGTCGGCGTGGGAAATATCCGCTGCCATAAACTTCACAGTGGTTTTCAGAGTATGGATGTAGATGTAGATTTTAAAAAAATATGTCGAGACTATGGACTGAAACTGAGGAAGCAAAGACTGTTGAACTCACGGTTCAAAAGAGAACGCGGAAATGACGACAGGCTAAAATTATAGAAATTCGTGCGTCTGTAAAAAGATCGATGCGAGAAGCTTACAGCAAACTATTCCGTCGTACCTTAGCAACAGATCTTGCCGATAACTCTAGAAAATTCTGATCCTACGTAAAATCACTCATTGGGCAGTCTTGTGTGGCAGTAAAAGATAGAAAAAGAAAGCCGATTTTTTAAATTTCTCTTTTAAGAAAACGTTAACTCAGGAGAACTGTACAAGCATACCGTAGTATGACCATCGCACAGCCTCCCATATGGAGAACATGGTAATAACCATCCCTGGTGTAGGGAAAAAACTGACAGTGTTGCAAGTAAATAAGTCGCCAGGTCCTGATGGACTCTCAAGTCGGTTTTCCAAGTAGTATTCTACGGCACTGGCCCCTTACTTAGGTTGCATTCATCACGTCTCGCCCAGCGCGAAGTCCCAAGCGACTGGAGAAAAGCGCAGTGACTGCTGTATATGTTGTTGTTGTTGTTGTTGTTGTTGTGGTCTTCAGTCCTGAGACTGGTTTGATGCAGCTCTCCATGCTGTATATAGGACGGGAATAAACGGATAGTTAAAATGACAGACCAATAACCCCAACATCGGTTTCCTGCAGAACCCTTGAACACATTCTCAGTTATAAAATGTCGTGTGACTAGGGCCTCCCGTCGGGTAGACCGTTCGCCGGGTGCAAGTCTTTCGATTTGACGCCACTTCGGCGACTTGCGCGTCGATGGGGATGAAATGATGATAATTAGGACAACACAACACCCAGTCCCTGAGCGTAGAAAATCTCCTACCCACCCGGGAATCGAACCCCTGCCCTTAGTACTGACACTCTGTCGCGCTGGGCACTCAGCTACCGGGGGCGGACATATTCTCAGTCAGAATACAATGAATGTTCTCGAGAGGCAAGAAGCTTCTGTCCACAAATCAGCATCTCTCGTGCGAAACTCAGCTAACCGTTTCCTCGCACATCCTGAGAACTAGAATGAAGGGCAACAGGTGGATTCCATATTCCTAGATTTCCGTACAGCACGTGACACGGTGCCACACTGCCGACTGTTGCAGGTATATGCATACGGAATAGGTTCCCAGGTACGTGAGTGGCTCGAAGAATTATTAAGCAACAGAACCCAGTATGTTGTTGTCGACAGCGAGTTTTCATCAGAGACAAGGGTAGCGTCAGCAGCTCCCCAGAGAACTGTGATAGGATCGCTGTTATTTTCTATGTACATAAATGATTTGGCGGTCAGGGTGGGCAGCAATCTGCGGTTGTTTGCTGATGATGCTGTGGTGTACGGTAAGGTGTCGAAGTTGAGTGACTGTAGGAAGATACAAGACAACTTATGAAAAATTGGTATGATGAATGGCAGCTAGCTCTGGTCGTAGAAAATGTAAGTTAATGCAGATGAGTAGGAAGAACAAATCCACAATGTTCGATTACAGGATCAGTAGTGCAGTCACGTCGATTAAATATCTAGGTGTAGCGTTGCAAATCGATATGAAATGGTATGGGCATGTAAGCATTGTTGTGGGGAAGATCGTCTTCGGTGTATTTGGAGGATTTTAGTAAAGCGTGGTGCGTGTGTAAAGGAGACTGCATATATATAGGACCCTACTACGAGCCATTGTTGAGTACTGTTTCAGTGTTTGGTATCCGCTCCAGGTCGGAATAAAACAAGATATCGAAGCAATTCAGAAGTGGGCTTCTATATTTGGTACTGGAAGGTTCGAACAACACGCAAGTGTTACATAGATGCTTCGGGAACTCGAATGGGAATCGCTGGAAGGAAGGCGACGTTCTCGTTTTCTACTGAGAAAATTTAGAGAACCGACATTTGAGGCTGACTGCAAAAGGATTCTATTTGCACCATGTACATTTCGCTTAAGGACCTCAAGATAAAATCAGAGAGATTAAGGCTCGTACAGAGGCATACAGACAGTCGTGTTTCCCTGACTCTGTTTGCGAGTGGAACAGGAAAGGGAATGAGTAATAGTGGTACAAGGTACCCTCCGCGGATTATGTATGTAGATGTAGGTATAGACGCACAAACAAAATTAAGCAAACAATATTATAAATGAGACAGATGAAAGTCATGAACCTTTCGGAACGAACCACTCGAGAACAAAGAACTGAAGCAGGTACATGGTAGAGACAGGGCCCAAATCCAAACAGAATGTAGTGCCCCCTGTAACTATGGACGTTATCTATTATGAAGTGCTGTCTGAAAAAAGTTGCATAAGTATTCAATCACATCGTGATAAGACATCAGTGCGCCGCAAATTTAACTTGCCATGATTCTCAGAAATTTCAGATTGCTATATTTTTTGCTAGTTCTTTCTTCGCAAGAGGAGCTTGGCAAATCGGCAACGACCAGCGCGGATGAAAGCAAGCAGAAGTAATTGCCAACCACTGCCACAGCATGTCTCTGCAACCCCGCTATGCGACGTGACTAACAAGATTCATTTCCAGAAAAGGCGAAGTCCGGTCGCTTTGCGTTCCAACGCATCTGCTCAGCATTCCAAACCATTCTTCTCATAAAGTTAACTGTCCCCCGTATGTCGAAAGGAGAAAGACGCAACGGGATCTGCGGTCACTGTAACTGCTACACCTGCACAAAGTAAACGCTTAGCAAGAAATTACTGATCCACGTGCAATGCAAGCTGACGCTTGTTCCCCCAGTAATATGACACATTCTCTGTCTACAAACTACGTAGACATTTTGTAAGCACCTTATAATAGTATCTCGAAGTGAAAAATAAAGCAACATCGAAAATAGTAGATGGAAACATTTCGTAATTATGGCGATTCACTTATAGAGACGCTGAGATGATAAACACTGAAGTGACAAAGGTCACAGGCTGCAACTCGATGTGACATGGACTCAACAAGTCATTGGAAGCCCCCTACAGAAATAACAGTGCATAAATGCGAAACTGTTGCCGGTGCAGGATTTCGTGCACGAACTAATTCCTCTATTATGTCCCATAAGTGTTCGATGGGATTCATGTAGGGCGATCTGGGTGGCCAAACCATTAACTCGAATTGCTCATAATGTACTTTAAAACAATCGCCAACAACAGTGACCAGATGACACGGCACATTGTTATCTATAAAAATTCCATCGTTGTTCGGTAACATGAAGTCCATGTAGGGCTGCAAATGGTCTCCAAATAGCCGAACGTAACCATTTCCAGCCAATGATAGGTTCAGTTGGACCAGAGAACCCAGTCTGTTCCAGGTACACACAGCCCACTCCATTAAGGAGCCACCACAAATTGCACACTGCCTTGATGACAACTTGGGTCCATGGCTTCGTGGTGCCTGCACCAAACTCGAACTCTCCATCAGCTCTTACCAACTGAAATCGGAAATTATCCGACCAAGCCGCGGTTTTCCAGTCCTCTAGGTCAAATCGATATGATCGCGAGCCCTGAAGAGGCTCTGCGGGTGATGTACTACTAGCAAATGTACTCGCGTCGGTCATCTGCTGCCATTGTCTATTAAACACCAGATTTCGCGTCAGTGTCCTAGCGGATACATTCACCGTACGTCCCATATTGATTTCTGTGGTTATTTCACGCAGCGTTGCTTGTCTGTTAGTACTGATAGCTCTAAGCAAACACTGCTGCTCTCGGTCGTTAAGCGACAGCTGTCGGCCACTGCGTTGTCCGTGGTGAGAGGTAGTGCCAGAAATTTGGTATTCTCGGCACACTCTTGACACTGTGGATCTCGAAATATTGAATTCCCTAACGATTTCGGAAACAGTATGTCCCACGCGTCTAGCTCCAACTACCATTCAGCGTTCAAAGTCTGTTAATTCCCGTCTTGCGGCCTTAATCATGTCGGACGTCTTTTCACATGAATCACCTGAGTGGTAATGATAGACCCGCTAATGCAGTGTTTTTTTATACTTTGTGTACGCGTTACTACCGCCATCTGTATATGTGCATACCGCCATCCCATGATTCCAGTCTCCTCAGTGTATGAGAGAAGAAGTGGTAGAAACATGGCAAAGAAAACGAAAGTAAAACCGAAACAAACTTCTTATTTGATGAGATACTAGTCCTGGAGCTAAACAAAAAAAAAACAACTTACAAGTTAGAAGTTTTGAATGTGTCGGGTAGCCTACTTAACCCTAGAACACTGACGGTGGGAAAATGTTATATTGCTATTAAACCATCATAAGTTTACTATTCCACTTTTCATTCAATGGAAGTCATAATGTATTGGTTAATTACTATTATTAGAACGCCAATGGTAAATCACATACAAAATTAAGTACAAAAAGTCCTATTTCACATCAAAGTGCAATCGTAAATTTTGCGGGGTTTTAATAATCTGGGGTTAATGATAAACAGTTAAGACGCCACTCTTGGACATAAGCTGCTTCCAAAGACTGCCATATAGATCTTTGCTAGGTGGTCTAAATCCAGTATAGCGGCACTACCGTTTAGGACAGGGAAAGTTTCTTTCGTGCGATATTCGGAGCATGAGTTACAGCCAGGTGCGGGCCGGATTGCAGTAAGTTACACATACCAGTAGTTGCGAAGCAAATAGAGGCCACGGGGGCGTAGAACTGCCGGAGAGGGGGCACACACAGCAGTTTCCACGGCGCAAGTCACAGGCAAAAGAGTGCCACTGTCCAACCTAAGTGTTATGCATACGTGATGCGAAGCAACCCACTTGGCAAAACAGGCGCACAGCCGAGTATAAATAGGTGCCGTTTTCTAATGAGATTCATTGAAGTGTGGCAGCTCTCCTGGACAGCAGGGCATGTTGCACCACCGGGCTACACGCAGCAACGGATGGGGCGCCAGCGTCCCAGTCCACGTCGTTGGTTCGACCCTCTGAGGCTGACGCGGGGTCCGCAGCCAGCCAGTGGCGGGCCACTCTTCGGCTTCCTACCGTGGGCAGTCGTCTCGGCTCCCGACACACGCCAGAGACTTCCGAGGCGAGGGCCGCAGATTCGGACGCCGGATCGCGGGCAGTCGTTGTTGCCGCGTTCTCAAGCTACGCCAGCCAGGAAAAAGCAGCAGTGGGGCGGGCCCACGGCTGCCGGCGGAGCAGCGCGGAATCAATTGGGATGGTGGCCACTGAGTTAGTTGCTGGCTCAGCCATCCTGACGTAATCAGAAGTCTGCAGCTGGCGTACAAGGCCGGCACGACACATCGTTGCGTTGCACAGGCCGCTGGGGTGCTTCCTCAGCATTGCGGGACCCTGTGACGCAGACTGAGGTGAACAGAGCACTGTAGTAGAAACAAATAAATCATTTGGAAAGTTCTCGCCGAGTTTTAATACGGCACCACCTGGCACCCACCCACTACATTTGGTGTCTTCCCACTACATTTGGTCATCCTTATACTTTCAGTGGCAGAAGCCACCACAACACCAGTTTTTTTTTTACCACATGCTGTTGGATGTCGTCTTCCATATCGCCGAAAGACGTCTGGCATTTCTCTTTGACTCCGTTGGAGGCCACTACGTCATTCTCTTAATCTATTTGAAGCTATCTCTGGTCATGTGTGTCCACCTCCGTATCCGAATGGTTAGCGTGGCTGACTACCACGTGGACCCGGGTTCGATTCCGAGTTGTGCTAAGGTTTTTTCCTTGTTGGGAAAACTGGAGTTAAGCTCATCATGAGGCTACCTGAGGAGCTACTCAACACGGCAACGACATGGAGAGTGATATTCTGTTTGAATTCCCGCACTTCCCCTCCCCCTTCTGCATCAGAGGGCGCCATTGGCAGAGGACGTTACGGCGGTCGGTCGGGCCCTGTAGAGCGTCTAGCGTGACTGGCGATATGTCATCAAACTTTCGGGAAAAAATCATCCACACAATTCTGAATACTCCAAAAGCCGACAAGTGTGAGAATCATCGCACAACCATTTTAACAGAATATTCATCCAAGTTGCTGATGAGAATAATACACGGAAGAATGGAAAAGAAAATTGAGGATCTGTTAGTTTGGCTTTGGGAAACGGAAAGGCACCAGAGGGACAGTTCTCACGTTGGGCTGATGATGGAAGCAAGACTGAAGGAAAATCAAGATAGTTTCATGGGATTTGTCGACCTGGAAAAAGCTTTACAGTGTCAAGTGGTGCAGGATGTTTGAAATTTGTGAAAAATACGGAAAACTATAGGGAAAGAGAAGTGATATGTAATATTGGAAAACCAAGATGAAACAATAAGGGTGCAAGACTATGGGGCGGTGGCGCCGTCTTTCTCTACTAGAGCCTGAAAACTATTTCTATGGTCAGCCAGAAAGCGATGGAGAACATATTGACCATAGTTTCCAGTCTGTAAGTCCACATTCTTGTCGAGCCCACTGAAAGAAATATTTCTGTTCTCTATTTACTCGGCGGGTTCAGGAACTATGATTATAAATGAAGATTTTGAGTTCTAATTGATGGATGTATTTGATCAACTTTCACAAGCACAACATAATAATACTGACGATAAGATTAATAATAAATGTCTCTATCCTAAACAGCGCCATGAGCAGTTCAGAGGCGACCTCTACTGTACGCTCCGACTAAATAGTCTTTCGCCCTGAACTTCTGATAATCAAAATAATTGCTCGCCACCAAAGTGGAAAATAATTATCACCATTTGCCACGCGGATTTGTTAACATTACGGGCGGCACACAAACAGTTACTTCAGCGAAGTCTAAGTGATCCAGGACGGTGATCAGCCCTCGCGAGTTCATTTCCTATTTGTGCCGAAAACATGAGTTCAGTTGCAGTCTGGCTGTGACGTCACCCGAGACAGCGCGTTCTTTGGCGTTTGACTGACGCGGACGACAAGGTAGCTCGGTCCGAAGTGAAGTCATCACTGCTTCTCCCTGCCGTATTTATATACGGGCACAGCGGACTGCCAAGGAAACACCTGCCGTCATCCGGTCTATCCCCATGTAGCAGCATCTAAAGAGCCGCTTTCTCGGACACAATATTTTATAACACTGCTTTGTATTAATATAGAAGCTTCGTAATTTTTGTATGAATGGAATTAAGTTGGCTGTAATCACAGACAATGGTTTAGCTCGCCCGCATTTAAACTTTGCCGTTTAGAATTTTTAGAACGGAACTGACAGTAGAAAAAAATGGTTCAAATGGCTCTGAGCACTATGGGACTCAACTGCTGAGGTCATTAGTCCCCTAGAACTTAGAACTAGTTAAACCTAACTAACCTAAGGACATCACAAACACCCATGCCCGAGGCAGGATTCGAACCTGCGACCGTAGCGGTCTTGCGGTTCCAGACTGCAGCGCCTTTAACCGCACGGCCACTTCGGCCGGCGAACTGACAGTAGAACATGACCTCTTAACTACAGCGTTAAGAGACGTTGTACTGATTGTTATTTATCCCAAAGTCTTGAAACTTGTTATATCTTCATTATTTAATGTGTTTAATCTTGTGCTGTAACCAGGATTTTCTTCCATTAATATAACTAACTCTTAATCTACTACAAATCAGAGCCTTTTTTTGCAGATATAATTCTCAGTAAATTACTCGAAAACTGTTAGAGGTAGCTTAATGCGGTCACATACTTCAGGTTTTCAAATCAAACTGAGGCTTCATACGAATTTTTGGCTTTCTAGCTGTGTTATTTAGCGCCACTTATTTTTCGCAAAAACGTGGATTGTGATTAAAATTTTGTTCTGTTCAAGTTGAAACTTGTAACAGTTGATTTTGACATACATTTGCACATTCTGACCAATTCTTTCTTGCTTCATTATTTAGAGCCACTTATTTTTTTCTTAAAAGGATATATTTAGAGGAAGATATTCATCTGATCACTCTGAGATTTGACAATCTAAACATTAATAAAGCGTATGTTGCCAAAATTTGGGAAAGCTAATTTTTAATTTCATTCTTGAGTTATGGTGCAATACTTGTGCGCTACGCACAGACGCGTTATGATGACGTGGCGCTAGTAGCAGTGAACTGGGGTAAGGCCCGGCACACTCGCTCGCCTCTGTATTTCTCAAATGATACAGCGCTTGTTTCGCCACAAGACGAGGATCGAAGTGCTCGGATTAACAAGCGTGAGAAGCAGGGATTTGGTCCTTCGCCCCTACTTCTATACGCTGAAGAAGCAACGACGGAAATTTAAAAAAAACATTCAAGAATGGGATTGAAATTCAAGGTCAAAGGATATCAATGATAAGATTCTCTGATAACATCGCTATCGTCAGTGAAGGGCAGAAGAGTGTGTTGAATGGAATGAACAGTCAGTGTAGAATATGGATTGAGAGTAAATCGAAGAAAGACGAAAGTAATGAGACGTAATAGGAATGAGAACAGCGAGAAACTTAACGTCAGGACTGATGATCGCGAAGTAGATGATGTTAAGGAATTCTGCTACCTAAGCAGCAAAATAACCTATGACAGATGGAGCAAGGAGGACATAAAAAGCAGACTAGCAGTGGCAAAAGGGCATTCCTGGCCAAGAGAAGTCTACTAATATAGAACATAGACCTTAATTTGAGGTAAAAATTTCTGAGAACGTACGTTTGAAGCACAGCATTGTATGGCAGTGAAACATGATCTGTGGGGAAAACGGAACAGAAAAGAATCGAAGCATTTGAGACGCGGTGCTACAGTCGAATGTTGAAAATAAGGTAAGGAATGAGTAATATCTCCGCAGAATCAGTGAGGAAATGAATATATGGCGTACAATGACAGAAACAAGGAACAGGATGGTAGCACATGTGTTAAGACTTCAGGGAATAGCTTCCATGGCAAAAAAAACGTAGACCACCTTTCTTCTACTTATCGCTTCGTTCTTGACCCTGTCTCCCAGACTCACTTCAAGCATTGCTCAATTGCGTTTCGACAGACTCGGAAACGATTTGCGCTGCTTGTCGGTTCAGTCTTTCGAGCGCTTGTGTTGCTACTGGCAAGACGCATTTGTCACAAACCTTGTTGTTTAAATATATAGAAGTAGCGTTTTGCCGAATGCCATCCAGGTTGGACTAATTCGGCGGGTAATGTCTGGCGTCTGATTATTTTTTTCCAAGTTGAATGTTATGTCCAGGATTAATTTATTCCGTTACTACTTTCAGAGCATTGTTTTCGATGGAGATCGTAATACAGACAGGGATCGTGACTTTGGTCTTTTGAACGTAGATTTTGAGGGCTACAGCTTGGGAAGCATCTTTGAGCTCTCGGACCGATGTTGACCGTTTGTGCCGCTGATAAAGAGGATATCATCTGCAAGGCGAAGAGCTTAAGATGTTTTCCATCTATGCTGATACCTTACTGTCCCCAAGGTAGACACCTGAACACATCTTCCAGAATCAAGTCGAATAACGTTTTGATGCCTATTCTCACGTTAACCATCCCAGTGGCTCAATCTTCCTTTATTTTCACGTGCAGAGTGGCATTTCGTAAGTGTAGCGGATTAAGTTGGTATACCTGTAGTCGATGTTGGCTCTTTTCATCGGTCTCATTATTGCCGAGGTATGCATCTTGTTGGACGCCTACTGGAAGTCTATAAAAGCTGTGTGAAGTGCGACATTATAGTCCACACATTTCTATATCAGTGTGCGTACTGCTCAGTTATTCTCAAACCTTTATATATACTTTTTGTTTTTCTTACAATTTCAGCTTCTTGTATGAAGCGATCCTCCTCAGTCTTCGTTATCTCCAGAAACCATTAATATCCTGAACTGCCCCGTAGGTCTTGCCCACGACCCCTGCTGCTGCCCATCAGTACTCGTTAGTGTCCATGTTAAAATTGGCCTGATCATGAGCTGATAAATTTGCTGTATTACCTGTCTGTTTAATAACTTAAAGGCGAACAATTTCTTAAACGTGTAAAAAGGATCAATTACCATGAAGGATGCACAGTTTTATTTCAGTCGACATCGAATTTGTCCTGTTAATACACTACTGGCCATTAAAATTGCTACATCACGAAGATGACGTGCTACAGACGCGAAATTTAACCGACAGGAAGAACACGCTGTGTTATGCAAATGATTAGCTTTTCAGAGCGTTCACACAAGGTTGGCGCAAGTGGAGACACCTACAACGTGCTGACATGAGGAAAGTTTCCAACCGATTCCTCATACACTAACAGCAGTTGACCGGCGTTGCTTGGTGAAACATTGTTGTGATGCCTCGTGTAAGGAGGAGAAATGCGTACCATCACTTTTCCGACTTTGATAAAGGACAGATTGTAGCCTATCGCGATTGCGGTTTATCGTACCGCGACATTGCTGCTCCGGTTGGTCGAGATCCAATGACTGTTAGCAGAATATGGAATCGGTGGGTTCAGGAGGGTAATACGGAACGCCGTGCTGGATCCCAACGGCCTCGTATCACTAGCAGTCGAGATGACAGGCATCTTATCCGCATGGCTGTAACGGATCGTGCAGCCACGTCTCGATCCTTGAGTCAACAGATGGGGACGTTTGCAAGACAACAACCATCTGCACGAAAAGTTCGACGACGTTTGCAGCAGCATGGACTATCAGCTCGGAGACCATGGCTGCGGCTACCCTTGACGCTGCAACACAGACAGGAGCACCTGCGAAGGTGTACTCAGCGACGAAACTGGGTGCACGAATGGCAAACGTCATTTTTTCGGATGAGTCCAGGTTCTGTTTACAGCATCATGATGGTCGCATCCGTGTCTGGCGACATCGCGGTGTACGCACATTGGAAGCGTGTATTCGTCATCGTCGTACTGGCGTATCACCCGGCGTGAAGGTATGGGGTGCCATTGGTTACTCGTCTCGGTCACCCCTTGTTCGCATTGACGGCACTTTGAACAGTAGACGTTACAGTTCAGATGTGTTACGACCCGTGGCTCTACCCTTCATTCGATCCCTGCGAAACCATACATTTCAGCAGGATAATGCACGACCGCATGTTGCAGGTCCTGTACGGGTCATTCTGGATACAGAAAATGTTCGACTGAAAATGTTCGACTGAAAATGTTCGACTGTTGCCCTGGCCAGCACATTCTCCAGATCACCCACCAATTGAAAACGTCTGGTCAATAGTGGCCGAGCAACTGGCTCGTCACAATACGCCAGTCACTACTCTTGATGAATTGTGGTATCGTGTTGAAGCTGCATGGGCAGCTGTACCTGTACACCCCATCCAAACTCTGTTTGACTCAATGCCCAGGCGTAGCAAGGGCGTTATTACGGCCAGAGGTGGTTGTTCTGGGTACTGATTTCTCAGGATCTATGCACCCAAATTGCGTGAAAATGTAATCACATGTCAGTTCTAGTATAATATATTTGTCCAATGAATACCCGTTTATCATCTGCATTTCTTCTTGGTGTAGCAATTTTAATGGCCAGTAGTGTATTAGATCCCAGAAAATCAAAGTTCTGCACGTATTCATAATTGAAACCTGCTGCTGACAGTTTATCCAAGTTAATATTTACCTTCATGGTGAAATTCATGTACTGCTCTTCATTTAATTAATAGCAAGGCTTCTAGGTAGTGTTGCTTCTTTCAGCTGATCTATTGTTCTCTCTGGTGAAACTCTTCTTCTACTAATAACTGCTACATCATCAGAATATGCACATATCTGGGTTTAGTCTGGCCCTCTGTAACCAGATATTTGAACCTTTCGAATGGCTGCTTCAAGTCAGATTGAAAAGCATTGTAGAGAGAGCGTCTCCTTGTCTGACTCCTTTACTAATGCTAAACCAATTACTCGATTCTCTATCCACTCGGACTGCAGCCTGGGAACTAGCTAATGTTGCTTCAATATGTAAAATGTAGTTAGATGGAATACCAAGCAGTAGCAAATCATTTAGCATTTCTGCTTTATCAAGACTAACGAAGGTCTACTTGAAGTCTACATAGAGGTTACGTTGCTCAATATTATACTCATACACCTTTTCATGTATTTGTCTGAGCACGAATATCTTATCTGTTGTACACTTTTTAGACTTAAATCCACACTGATATTCTCCCAGTATCCAGAATCGCCTCTGCATGTGGAACTAGTCTATTGTAGATAATGCTGGAGAGAATATTATAGGTTACATTCAGCAGGGTAATTCAAGATAGCAAGTATTGTCTCCTTTCTTATGTGCTGGTTGAATTACACCTAATGTCCACTCTTCCGTGTTTCTTTTCTGATTCCATGTCAACTTGACAAGTTTGTGAATTCGCTTCCTGACACCAATTCCCTCATTTTTCAACAGTTTTGCTGATACTCCATCAGTTCCTGGTCTTCTGTAGATTTTTAGAAAGTGCTCTACCTTCCGTACTTCCTCTAACGTGGATTTTCTCTGGATCAGCACTCTAATAGAGTGGGTGTACACTCCTGGTAGGATTTTCCTCCAGAATTTCGTTGAAGTATTTTCTCCATCTGTCCATAACATCTTGTTTATCTATCAGAAAATTCCCCTCTTTGCCCGTACACGCTCTTATTTTCGGTCTTTGTTCTTGAGTGCCTTCTTTAATTTCCCTATAAAATTTTCTGCTCTCATGCCTTTCCTAGTGCTCTTCCGTCTATTCATTGTTTCTCTTTATGGGCTGCCTTTTTTCCCTTCTGCATACCCTTGCTGTCTATATTATCTTTTTAGTACGTAATGCCTGATTTGGTCATATATTTCGCTGTAAGCACTTCAGTTTTGCTTGCTATATCTGTTCCAGAGCCTGTCTGCATTCAGTATTTCATGTGCTGTTATTAAAATGGCATTTTTAATAGCCATCCTTTGTTTATTTGGTCTTCACCATTTTTTGTTTGTAACTCCTGTCTACCTGTACTGATATTCTTGAACAGTTTTACTTTACTCTGGTGCTATCTCCTTTGGCAGTCATAGCAAGTTACTACCTTATTTTGGCTCCTTCTATATACTAGCCGGAAGCGGAATTAGTTCCTCGGAAAGTGCGCACATTTTCCACATCAGTTGGCCACCTCCTCGATACCAATATGTGGTCTATCCGGTTTGCTTCATTTGTTCCCGGTATTTTCTTGTTCCCTTTGTAGACACGTTTCCTTGGGAAACAGGTACGTACTGCCTTTAACTTGTTCATACCGTTATTACTAGTTTAGTCGCGCAGAATTTCCTTTCGAAACACGCTTCTGAAAGCCTTTTCTTCGCCCAGTTTGACATTATAGTCACCGAGGACTATTTTAGAATCGTATCAAGGTATTCTGTCACAAGCTTCCCGTAGCTGGTCATAGAAAATACTTACCATACTTTCATATGATTCTTCTGCTGGCGCATATACATTCAGAAGGCGAAATTTGCCTTTGATATACAGAGTACATTTTCTTTCATTATGTGAAGTGACAGCAATAGCAGAGCTACGCATGTCCCTGGAGACAATATAGCGAACTCCACGCTCCCCTTGTCTTTCATCCTTTCCTAAATAATATAGGGAGAATTTATGTTTGTGAATCTCACCCCTTCCCTTTCAAGTCACATCCTGAAGTGCAACAACTCTCATTAGATATCTCAGCGTCGCTCCTGCTATCTGCAACAGTGTTCGTGCGTTCCATGTTACAAATTTAAGCACTGGTATATCCAATTCGTCTCGTAAGGGCAGTCTAGCATTGCTTGTTAAATTATTCGTGATGACAGGCCATTTATAAGAAAGGTATTTATAAGGAAGGTGTATTGACTATGCGCTCATCCACCATCCTGGAGAACCGGGCTCTCATTTCGGGGTTAGGTTACCTAGAGCGGTTGACGACCTAGTCTATAGAGCCACCCGCCCTACGTTGTCGGACACGATTCGTCTTGCTCCTCCGCTTTAGCCAACCGCTCTTGGGTAATCCTCCCATAGTTATGCTACGTTACCACCGTGTGGTATAGACCCCCAGCTTCCTCTGGGCTCACAAGCCTGCCCGCCCAGCACATAAGCTGCCTACGACAAGGTAGTATTCCCTAGGTAGTTGTTAATCGGAAACTTGGGTCCTTTAAAACTAATTCTCTCCATGTGGTGTGTTTACCAAACTCTCTCCGTCGAAACAGGTTTTGAAGGTTCAACGGAATCGACCGAATGCAATGTCACCCTCAGTCCAAAGGCATTACTGGATGCGGATGTGAAGGGTCATGACGTCAGCATGCCGCTCCCCCAGCAGTTGTCAGTTTTCGTGACCGGAACCGCTACTATTCAGTCAAGCAGCTCCTCAATTGCCCTTACAGTGGCTGAGAGCATCTCGTTTGCCTATAGCGCCCGGCAAACCCAGACGGTCACATCAGTGATCTGAAGGGAACCGGTGTTACTACTGCTGCGAGGCCGTACCATGTTCCACAGTACAAAACCCAATTTGTCTGCTGTTGTAGATACAGTTCCTTTGTTGAAGTATCTGAAATCAATGTATATTGATCTACGATCAACTACGATCGCCAGTTCCTCGTGACAAAATAGCCCCGACGGCAATGCTTGAAGTAGACACTGCAAGCGAAAATGCGTTCTCCAGATCCAAATAGATTATCAGTGGAGAGATTTCTGGTGTACTTTTAAGTGAGTCTTCGCTTCTTGGCATTCTCCTGGCCAATCAAATATGGTAGTGACTACACATTCAAAATATAGTGGTCCACGGCACATACTTACTGTATGAGTCTTACAGTACATGAGCCAGTGACTGGAAGTACTTATATGATTAATGGCAGGATCTGAAGGTCGTATGAATACTAAATTCTTTGAAAATACGGTTGTGGTCTTCCAATTCCATTACTTAACTAAATATGAGCCCCTTCTGTAGAAGCTGCGCCAGTGGACGTGGCAGATTTGAGTAACTAGGTAGAAATTTGCTAGTCCCAGAAATATCAAGTGACTTTGCATTCTGTGGTACTGGAAATCTGATAACATTTACGCTGACATCATGACAAATGTATATGTTTACAGCATGTACGATATGTTTACTTGACTTTGCGCAGCGTTACATTTACCCACTTTCAAAGGCAGAATTTCGCTTCAGAATCACAACTTCTTGAAGTGTCTTGGCATGCTGCTTCTTGTCTTGGCCGAAAAGTTACCCAAGAAGTGTGAGCTCGTGTAAAACTTACACTGATAAGCTAGAACTTTATTCTCACTGCCCACTGCGAGGCTGGATGCCGCCTCGTGGCTTTGCGGGCGCGTGAGGCGCTAATAAAGTATGTAAGCGGAACAGACACCGAAGGTGGATCACCTTAGCTAAGAAATGGGCTGCAAATGGATAAATCCACTGAGATAAGCGACTCTGACAAAGGGTTGGGAATTATTATGCAAAGCATGTGAACAAGTATCTCGAAAACGGCAGAACTGGTCGAACGTTTACTACCTACTGACGCAAGCATCTATGGAAAGTAGTAGAAGGGTAGTGAGACTACCACTAGGCTCTACATGGTTGGACGTTCACGATTTCACTGAAAGTGGGGTTCGGAGGCTTATCTGCTCAGTGAAGTGGGATAGATGGTGATCTGTGACTTCTCTGGCGAGAGAGCATAATGTAGCTGCACGCACAATTGTTCTGGACCACATCGTTCGTCGTACATTGTTAAACGTGAAGCCCCGCAGCAGATCACCCCTCCATGTTCACATGTAGGCCCGATAACATCGTCAGTTAGAATTTCAGTGGACACGGGACCATCGGAATTCGACCGTCGACCAATGGAAACGTGTCGGCTCTTCGGGTGAATCACATTTTTGGTGCACTAGGTCGGTGATCGTCTCCACAAACGCCGTCACAGAGGTGAACGGCGGCTCGAAACGTGCAGCACGCCACGAACGCAGGCTGGTGGGGGCAGTATTGTGCTATGGGAGACACTCTCCTGCGCTTGCATGTAACCTGTAGTAGTAATCTAAAACAACTGACAGCTGTGACCCACCTGCATCCCTTCATGCTTGATGTCTTCTCCGACAACGATGTCATATCTCAGCAATATAATTGATCATGTCTCGGAGCCAGAACCCTGCTAGAGTGGTTTGAAGGGCATTGTACTGAACTCACGTTGATGTCTCACAGACCAAATTCGCCTGATGTAAATCCCAACTTATCTGGGTCGCTATCGGGCGCCATCACCGCGTACGCAAATCAGCGGCCCATTATTTACGCGAATTACATGACCTAGCGTAGACATCTAATGCCACATGCCTCCATATACCTACCAACAAACTGTCGGATCCCTGCTACGTTGAATCAGTGATGTACTTCGTTCCAAAAATGGACAAACAAGATATTAAGCAGGCGGTCATAATGTTTCGTCGGGTGAGGAAAGGTCCAAAGAGTCTTGGAAAGGTCCAAAGGGTCTTGATTCCAAGATTGAGTGCTTACTGACGTGGAACTTCTTTACAGTTTCTTGAAAGAAAACGTGTCAGTTGCTGATGAAGTTGTACTTTTATTCATGCTACCGATTTCATCCAGTTACGAAATGGTGTTGAGCGTCTCAGTGAGAAGAAATTTGCCAATCGATAACGTTTAAAAGGAATACTACCATAAAAATGCATATCGAATACAGAAGTAAACACACACGACGTACGAATACACAGCACATAGCTGTAGGTTCATGCGGCCAAAAATAAGCTCACAATTAATTGGTAGCAGTACAGGAGCAAGCAAATTACAGATCAAGGAACTTCTATGAAATGATCATGATAAAAAAGAAAGAGAGCATAAGAATATCAATAAACATATAATACATTCACGTGAAAAATATCTGTCCGGCCGCGGTGACCGAGCGGTTCTAGGCGCTTCAGTCCGGAATCGCGCGACTGCTACAGTCGTAGGTTCGAATCCTGCCTCGGGCATGGTGTGTGATGTCCTTAGGTTAGTTAGGTTTAATTAGTTCTAAGTTCTAGGCGACTGATGACCTTAGAAGTTAAGTCGCATAGTGCTCAGAGCCATTTGAACCATTTTTGAAAAATATGTAAACAACAACAGTCATGAAAGTTTCGTATAGGAATGTAATATTGTCTGTGGATCTTAATGTAAAACGGAAAGTTGTAAAGCTAGTTAGGCCTGGAGCATCTCAGTCACATAGTAAAATTATGTAATCGGATTACTTTCGTCGTTGTCAGCTGGGGTAACAACTGACGACGATTTATCAAATTTAAACAGGATGAAAGAAAGGCTACGGTGGTAAACCACTGCTGTTCATTCGTATATTATACGTATATATTGTTACTTTGTGGCAGTATTCTTACTAAATGTTACTAATTTGACAACACATTTCTCTGTAAATAAGTTATACAAAACTGCAACCAGTCACTTTTTTGAATAATTATGTTTTATTCCATGAACCGCTTTTCGAACCTTTTCAGGTTCATCTTCAGATGGTTTCAGGAAGTTACATCATTATTGCTAGCATATTGCTGGGTGCTGGCTCTAAGACAAAAAGATGGAACACACTTAATGTATCGTCATGACTATAGCTTATCTGTCGATATGGATGTAAATTTAGTTTTCTTACTTACTGCGACAGCATAGGCTGGTTTTTTCGGTTAGTGTCCATCTGTCTGCCTCCATTTTGATGTTCAGTTGTTACATCAATACACACACTTCCACACAAGGTATATTAATTTACACTCTGACAGCGAGACTTTTCGAGCATCCAACATGCGCTATACAACTGTTGCTTGTAACGAAGATCTTGACAGAAAGATAGGGCATAGGCCTACTTTGCACAGAGCTGCAATTAGTTCTTCTTTACTTGTATTGAAGTCGATATAATGGCAAATATTTTAATCAGACTGGCGATAACATGAGAGCACAAAATAAAATAAATAAATAAATTACTACAAGAACAAACTTCAGGTGATCTGATATCTTATTTCTATTTGTATATTACTTACAATACAGGCAGTTTATAGCATTTTGGCATTAACATGAATACCCAGGAATCAATGATACAGAGTTATTGTATCTGCAGTGAGATGCAGCTGTCTGAATGACTAGGACCTTTATATTTAAATTAATAACAAACCTTCAGATGAACTGTTGACTTATTTCTGTTGTTGTGTTAACATGATCTGGGGTATTAGCAAGAGTAGATTCTGTTTATTTTAGCTAAAGGCATATGTATAAAAGTTATAGTGATTGTAATGGTCTGAAGCTGTTTGTACGGCTGTGCATTTTAAATTAAAAAAAACATAAACAATAGTTCTTTAACTGTTGACTTATATTTATTCTTACATTAAAGTGATCTGGAATATTGGTAAAGGCAGCTTCTGTTTGTTCCAGATAGAAGTCATATGTATAAAAGTACTGATTTATGTTAACAGTAGAGGGCTTTAACATTTAGAAATATACTATAGGTTTTATTCTGTGGTAGGATTTTACATTGACGCCAGTGTAGTTAGGATGTAAGGAGAGGGAGGGGGGGGGGGGAGGTTGTTGGGGGGTTGGGGGAGCGGTATAGGGTTCGTTGAGTGGTTACTTGGTTTGAACTAGTAGGTCTTCAAAGTTCTGAAGGAAAAACTTGTTTCTCAGTTCAATTTGATCATTGAGTAGGTAGTCGGGTGCTGTGTTTGAGTAGATAAATATTTCAATTTCTTCAAGAAGGTCAAGTATTGTGCCTTTGTTGGCAGAATGGAGTATTTGGAGATTCTGTTCCATGTTGTTTGCAGAATGATTGTGTTGGGCAAGATGTGAGGCAAAGGTAGGCTTATTCAGGTTGTTAAGACTGAGTGCATTTATGTGTTCTTTAAATCTTGTTGTAAAGCTTCTACCAGTTTGTCCAATGTAGAAGCTTGGACATGAGTTGCAAATGATCTTGTACACACCTGACTTTTGATACTGTTGTATAGTGATTTTGGCGCTGTGTGTGATTTTATTTTGTATTTTGTTGTTGGTGAAGAAAGTTATTTTTATGTTGTATGTCTTGAAGAGGTTGGCAATTTGGTGAGAAATCTTCCGTAGGAAAGGCAGGCTTATAAATGTGGTCGTCTTGTTTGTGGGTGGTTGTTCAGCAGTTGATTGATTTAATTTTGCTGTATGGATTAATTTATCTATTATTGCAGGGTTGTATCCATTGCTGGAGGCAATTGAATCAATATTTTTTTTTTCATTCACTTGTGTCCATTGGGGTTTTAAGCACGGTTCTAAAATATCCGTAATGGATAAGCATAATCTAGCACATTTCGCTTCCTACTAACATTTAAGAATGATTCCTAACTGAATCGATGTAGAAATAAAAATTTAATTGGAAACGAGAATGCTCAATTACCAGTTACTGAAGAACTCTGATGCTTCGAGGAGTCGCAATTCAGCCAGTTTCTCATGAGAAATGTTGCTCAGAGTTCTCACGTACTTATGCCCACAGGCCTGACGCGGCTGCGATAAAGGTAACGCTAAAAACGTATCGCTCGGAGTTAAGCAAGTAGATGAGCAATCCTCCACAGCCTACGTTATAAAAACGTGACGAAGATCACCCGAGCTTCAGCTGAAATGGAGGATGCTCAGTAACTACTTTATGTTCTCGGACATTTCTTACAACAGTGGGGTTTCCACCAGAACGCATTCGAGATAACTTATCATTGCATTTCTACAGACAGCGTGTCGGCGTAGACCGATAAAGAGCTCACAAAGTTTTTATTAGAAGTAACCTGTAGGAAACGGAAATTCTTCAGAAAAGAACGTCACACGTAGATTCTTCGGCACTAAGCAAGGTGAATCAGTTTTCCTCTTCACTAGCATTGTGGATTATCGCCGTTTATCCGCTTCTGCACTAAATGCTTGCAACAACAGAGGTACTAACTCGAGAAACAACAACATTGTGCGGGCGAAACATTATTTATTTTTGATATAGTTACATTTCTTTGAAAGTAATCTGTAAATGATAATGCGGTTTAGACAGTTTAGACGTAAAAGATTTATCCAACGCCCTAAGAAGTAACCAACTGTTACTAACCACGAACAGTAGGCCTATAACCCTATAGGAACACAAACTCAGATGAGCAGATACGAAAGCAAAAGTAGAGAAAGTTTCACATACTATGTTGTTAGTAAATGGCAACAGCGTTTTGACGGGCTGTTCCCGCTCCTTAATTCGGCTGCGAGACTTTCAATAGCCTCAGTTGACTGCAGTTGGTTAGTGACGTGATTCCTACTGTTAACACACCTTGCCAATGTCACCTAGGCATAAAAAATCTAACACGGGGATACATACAGGAAGACAAACGGAAATTGCAGGCGTTCTCAAAAATTTGTTCCTCCTGTGCTGTAGTTCAGACCGGAATGAGCCGCAAAAAACGTGATGCGAATAGAAAGTGTTAACCGTAAAGCACGTCCCATATTTACCGAATTCTGTGGTTACGTTCATCACTTAACGAATGTTGCGAGGTGTGTGAAAAAAGCAATGAGACTGATTTTTTATCTACCAAAGTTTTTTTCCTTTTCAAACAACAATATTTTCCCCCTCAAAGTAGTAGGTATATACCAGTAGGGTCGTTGTTCCCAATCTTGGTAGCGGCGCCGAAAGGCTTCAACTAGCAGGGCCTTTAATATATCGGTCGCGCTCTTCTGAATATTCTTCAGAGTCCCAAAGGAATCCAAAATGACGTCCTTTTAAGGCATTTTTCAATTTATGGAAAAGAAAAAAGTCACAAGAACTCAGATTACCTGAATTGGGAGGACTTTGGAACAACAGGAATGCTTTTTGAGGTGAAAAATTCTGTGATGGAAGTGGCGGTGTGACATGGAGTGTTGACCTGGTGCAGTGTCCACTTGCCTGCGATGTCTGGTCTCTCTCGATTCATCCTTTTCCTGAGACTTTCAAGGACATTTTTGTAAAACACTTGATTGACAAATACAAATTCTTTACGCACTGTACACCTACTGCCAAAAAAGTAAATCAGCATTGTTTTGTGCCGTGATTTGCTCACTAGACCTTTTTTTCAATCGAGGAGATGTCTCAGTGTGCCATTCCTTACTTAACCGCTTTGAATCAGGATCGTACTCAAAAATCCAGGATTCATCGTCTGTAATCACTCGACTGAACCATTCGTGGTCACTGGTATTACTCTCTAGAAGATCAACGCACACGTTTATTCGATTGTCCTACTGCTCAGTTGCGATGGTTTTCGCCAGCATTTTGGCACAAACTTTTCACATGTGTAAAACTTCCATCAAAATTTGAGTACGGTGAAAGTATTGTAACAAGCCGCCCATAATCCTTACTGTTAAACGTCGGTGTGATCCCACAAGAGCGCGCACCCGTTCGACGTATTCGCCAGTTTTTGAAGCTGAAGATTTCCGTTCACCTTCAACATGTTCTCGGCCTCACAAAAATGATTTGGGCCAGCGAAAAACTTCTGCTCTTGGTAAGGAATGTTCCCCATAGACCTCTTTCAAGCTTTCAAATGTCACACTTGCGAATTTCCCAACCTTAACACAATACTTGATGGCTAACATTGCTCTAAATTCCGCTGTTCCGTCTTCGAAACTCTAAACAAAAACGTAACTTCACTAACAGCGCTCTCAAAATCTGGAAGTCGGACTGAGCGTCTAGAAGGGATGAACACAACGATTTACACAAGTAGAATAACTCAGCGTTGCCAGATCGCTTGCAGTGTAGAGAGTCTTATTACTTTCCTCACACACCTCGTAAATGACTGAACTTTCATTCCAGTCGAAACGTATGGCCATCATCATTATCAATATGAAACAAATGCTGAGTTAGTTCATGAACATTGCTGGCTGGACATTGGTATACAAGTATTCGTCTTCCTAGACATTCTCTATGGTTGATATATCAGGTAACCTGAGGACCTGTCAAAGATCCACACATTCCTCAAGGAATTTGTGGAGTCTTGCCTTATCCCACCGGATTATGCCATTTGGCACGAAGTCTATGGCCACATCATTCACGAGAGAATTTACCTTCCTTCAACAATTACAGTCTTGCGGTCATATCCAATAACTCCTCAGATATGATTCCAGGAGTTTGAGAGGCGTGTCCTTTTCGCAGGTCCTCTGCAGAGACGGGGTCGAACAGAGAGCCACAAACAGACGAGACTCATCACGGTTTAATACTGAATGCCATTCAGTGTCACTGGTGACTCTGGTTGACACTGTACGTGTCTGTTCAAATGGTTCAAATGACTCTGAGCACTATGGGACTTAACTTCTGAAGTCATCAGTCCCCTAGAACTTACAACTACTTAAACCTAACTAACCTAAGGACATTACATACATCCATGCCCGAGGCAGGATTCGAACCTGCGTCCGTAGCGGTCGCGCGGTTCCAGACTGAAGCGCCTTGAACCGCTCGGCCACTTGGGCCGGCACGTGTCTGTTGTTTGTGGTCCACTGTCAGCAGTAAACGACTAGTGGCAACTCGAGATCTCAGCGCAGCTTCTAGTAATCAGTTTCCAGCACAGTAATCCAAGACATACATAAAGCCGAGACCCACAATATTCGTACAGAGACGAATAGTCTGCAAGCATCTTTACGTGGAAGAGACCTGCAGACACCGAAAGGATCAAATACATTACATAACAATGGCAAAGAGAGGTCTATAAATCAGATCTCTAACCGCAAAACAATTCTAGGTATAGAAGCGCGGTCAGTATATATTGGCTATGAACTGCAGCTTAAAATTGAAGAAATTGCAGATAAATAGGGAGGGAATGGGGTCTGGTTAAGTTCTGTCTGTCTGAGAGAAAACTATTTCGAGCAGTTAGTTCATGAATCCACTCGAATATAAACCGTGTGAAAACACACTTGACCTCGTAGCAACAAATAATCCAGAGCTAATAACGGGCATCAGAACGAATACAGGGATTAGTGAACGCAGGGTTGTCGTAACTAGACATACCGTAGCTCCCAAACCCACCAAAAATAAACGAAAAATATATCTATTCAAAAAACAGATAAAAACTCGCTTGACGCCTTCCTGAGAGACAATCTCCATTCATTCCAAATTAATAATATAAGTGTAGACCAGATGTGGCCTGAATTTAAAGAAATAGTATCGACAGCAGTTGAGATATTTATACGAATAAATTAACGAACGACGGAGCTGATCCCCCATGGTACACAAAACGGGTCAAAACACTGTTGCAGAAACAACGAAAAAGGCATGCCGAATTTAAACTAACTCAAAACCCCCAAGATTGACGATCTTCTACAGAAACTCGAAATTTAGCACGGACTTCAATGCGAGATGCTTATGATAGTTTCCACAACGAAACTTTGTCTCGAAACCGGGCAAACAATCCAAAGAGATTCTGGTCGTATGTAAAGTATGATAGCGGCAAGATACAATCAATGCCTTCTCTGCGCGAAAGCAGTGGAAATATTATAGATGACATGTGCTGCCAAAGCAGATATACTAAACACAGCCTTCCGGAATTCTGTCACTAAAGAAGACGAAGTAAATATTCCAGAATTCGAATCAAAAACAGCTGCCAAGACGAGTAACTTAGACGTAGATATCCTCGGAGTAGTGTAGCAACTTAAATCACTTCATAAAAACAAGTCTTCCGGTCCAGATTGTATCACAGTTCCTTCCTTTCAGAGTATGCTGATGCAATAGCTCCATACTTAACAATCATATACAACCGCTCGATCGATGAAAGATCCGTACTTAAAGACAGGAAAGTCGCACAGGTTACACCAATATTCAAGAAAGGCGGTAGGAGTAATCCATTAAACTACAGGCGCGTGTCTTTAACATCGATATGCAGCAGGGTTTTAGAATATATATTTTGTTCGAACATTATGAATTACCTCGAAGAAAACCGTCTGTTGACACATAGCGGACAGGGATTTATAAAACATCGTTCTTGAGAAACACAGCTATCTCTTTACTCACGCTAAGTGTTCAGTGATATCGACAAAAGATTTCAAGTTGATTGAGTATTTCTAGAGTTCAAGAAGGCTTTTGACACCATATCTCACAAGTGGTTTGTTATCAAACTGCGTACTTAAGAAATATCGTCTCAGTTTGATGACTGGATTCTTGCTTTCCTGTCAGAGGGGTCATAGCTCGTAGTAACTGACGGAAAGTCCCCGAATAAAACAGAAGTGATTTCTGGTGTTCCCCAAGGTAGGGTTATAGGCCCTCTGTTGTTCCCTATATCTTCTTCTTCTGTAGTGGTCAATCCAAGGATTGGTTTGCAACAGCTACAATGGCAGCTTGTCTCCATTCTGTGTGTCTTTCAGCTTTTCTCTTCGTTTCTTTACAGGTGTTACATCCCACATCTTTCAAGATTTGATCCATGTACCTCAGCCGTGGTCTTCCTCTTGGTCTTTTTCCCTCAACATATCCCTCTATGATTGTGTTTTGAAGTCCTTTATGTCTTAATAGATGGCCTGTAAATTGCACTCTTCTTTTAACAATGAAACTCCAGAAGCTTCTCTTCTCACCAGCTCTTTCCAGAACCACTTCGTTTGTGACCTTGTCGATACATTTTATTTTAAGCATGCATCTATAGCACCACATTTCAAAAGAATTTAGCTTCTTGTCTTCCTCTGTTCCGAGAGTCCATGTTTCACACCCATAGCATGCCACACTCCACAAATATGAATTCAAAAATCTTTTCCTGATTTCAAGGCTGATGCTCTTAGATGTTAAGATGTTTTTCTTCTTGTTAAAAGCAGCCTTTGCTTGATCAATTCTCCTTCTCACTTCTGAGTTGCTCCTTCCATCCCTGGTAATATTACTGCACAGATAAGTAAATCTATCAACTTGTTCAAGCAGTTCATTGCCTATATGAACTTGGACTTTCACTTGATCTTTTTTGTCGCGTGCCATTACTTTTGTTTTTGCTTTATTAATTCTCATATTATATTCTTCTCCCATAACTTTATCCATTCTATTCAGTAGGACTACAAGATCTTCTTCACTTTCAGCTAGGACAGCAATATCATCGCCATATCTTATCATATCTATTCGTTGGCCATGAATTACTACACCTGGCTGTGAAATTTCCCTTACTTTTTTCAGCGCCTCTTCAATGAATAGGTTAAAGATAACAGGGGATAGTGCGCAACCTTGTAGGACACCTTTCCGTATCTGCACCTTTTCTTGTTTTGTCCGTCCACGGATAACTGCTGTCTCGTTTTTGTACAGGTTCCATATCATTTTTCTATCTTTATATTCTATTCCTACTTTTTTGAGTACCTCAAACATCTTATCCCATTTAACATTATCAAAGGCTTTCTCTACATCTACGAAAGCTATGTATGTTGTCAGGTTCTTATCTAGTCGTTTCTCTATTATTAGTTTTAGAGCAAATATTGCTTCTCTGGTTCCTCTATCTTTCCGGAATCCAAACTGGTCTTCGGAGAGTGTAGCTTCGACTTTTTGTTCTATGCGTTTTAGGATAATTGAGGTTGCCATTTTAGAGGCGTGAGTAACTAGGTTGAGCGTCCTATAATTTTCACATCTAGTAGCATTTGCCTTCTTTGGAATGGGGATCATAACGTTTTTCTCAAAGTCTTTAGGAATTTTACCCTGCTCGTACATGTTGAAAACAAGATTATACAACTCCTGATTCAGTTTTGCTCCTCCAGATTTCAGAAGTTCAGGTGGGATATTGTCTATAAAAGGCGATTTGTTATTTTTCAATTTTTTCAGAGCTAGTTCAAACTCTGCCTTTAATATAGGTTCACCTATGTTGTGTGCATCTACTACTGTTTCTTCTTCCATGATGTTTTCAGACAGTTCTGGTCCGCTGTACAGTTTTCCTATATATTGTTTCCATCTTCTTGCAACTTCATCATCGTCATCCAACATATTGCTATTTTCATCCATCACAGCGCTACACTTGTTTCTTCTGTCTCCAAAGAAATCTCTCACACATTTATAGGCCTTGCCAATATTTCTCTTTCTCATATTGTCCTCAACTGAAATACAGAGATCATCAAAGTATTTTTCTCTTGCTTGTTTTGCCTCTCTGTTGATTCTTTTTTCAGACTCTTGTATTTCTCTTGGTATTCCCAATTCACAGAATTTTCTAATTTCCTTCTTTCTTCCATCATATTTAGTAGGTCATTAGTGATCCATTCCTTCCTTTTCCTTGTCCTTTCTTTTCCTATTACTTCTTCTGCTGATTCGAAAATACCAGTCTTTATTTTTTCCCATCTGCTTTGGCCTCCCCCCCATGAACCATGGACCTTGCCGTTGGTGGGGAGGCTTGCGTGCCTCAACGTTACAGAAAGCCGTACCGTAGGTGCAACCACAACGGAGGGGTATCTGTTGAGAGGCCAGACAAACGTGTGGTTCCTGAAGAGGGGCAGCAGCCTTTTCAGTAGTTGCAGGGGCAACAGTCTGGATGATTGACTGATCTGGTCCTGTAACACGAACCAAAACGGCCTTGCTGTTGTGGTACTGCGAACGGCTGAAAGCAAGGGGAAACTACAGCCGTAATTTTTCCCGAGGGCATGCAGCTTTGCTGTATGATTAAATGATGATGGCGTCCTCTTGGGTAAAATATTCCGGAGGTAAAATAGCCCCCATTCGGATCTCCGGGCGGGGACTACTCAAGAGGACGTCGTTATCAAGAGAAAGAAAACTGGCGTTCTACGGATCGGAGCGTGGAATGTCAGATCCCTTAATCGGGCAGGTAGGTTAGAAAATTTAAAAGGGAAATGGATAGGTTAAAGTTAGATATAGTGGGAATTAGTGAAGATCGGTGGCAGGAGGAAGAAGACTTTTGGTCAGGCGACTACAGGGTTATAAATACAAAATCAAATAGGGGTAATGCAGGAGTAGGTTTAATAATGAGTAAAAAATAGGAGTCCGGGTAAGCTACTACAAACAGCATAGTGAACGCATTATTGTGGTCAAGATAGACACGAAGCCCACGCCTACTACAGTACTACAAGTTTATATGCCAACAAGCTCTGTAGATGATGAAGAAATTGATGAAATGTATGATGAGATAAAAGAAATTATTCAGATATTGATGGGAGACGAAAATTTAATAGTCATGGGTGACTGGAATTCGACAGTAGGAAAAGGAAGAGAAGGAAACGTAGTAGGTGAATATGGATTGGGGCTAAGTAATGAAAGAGGAAGCCGCCTGGTAGAATTTTGCACGGAGCATAACTTATAGCTAACACTTGGTTCAAGAATCATGAAAGAAGGTTGTATACGTGGAAGAACCCTGGAGATACTGACATGTTTCAGATAGATTATATAATGGTAAGACAGAGATTTAGGAACCACGTTTTAAACTGTAAGACATTTCCAGGGGCAGATGTGGACTCTGACCACAATCTATTGGTTATGAACCGTAGATTAAAACTGAAGAAACTGCAAAAATGTGGGAATTTAAGGAGATGGGACCTGGATAAACTGACTAAACCAGAGGTTGTACAGAGTTCCAGGAAGAGCATAAGCGAACAATTGACAGGAATGGGGGAAAGAAATACAGTAGAAGAAGAATGGGTAGCTTTGAGGAATGAAATAGTGAAGGCAGCAGAGGATCAAGTAGGTAAAAAGACGAGGGCTAGTAGAAATCCTTGGGTAACAGAAGAGATACTGAATTTAATTGATGAAAGGAGAAAATACAAAAATGCATTAAGTGAGGCAGGCAAAAAGGAATACAAACGTCTCAAAAATGAGATCGACAGGAAGTGCAAAATGGCTAAGCAGGGATGCCTAGAGCACAAATGTAAGGATGTAGAGGCTTATCTCAGGAGGGGTAAGACAGATACTGCCTACAGGAAAATTGAAGAGACCTTTGGAGAAAAGAGAACCACTTGCATGAATATCAAGAGCTCAGATGGAAACCTAGTTCTAAGCAAAGAAGGGAAAGCAGAAAGGTGGAAGGAGTATATAGAGTGTCCATACAGGAGCGATGTTCTTGAGGACAATATTATGGAAATGGAAGAGGAGGTAGATGAAGATGAAATGGGAGATATGATACTACGTGCAGAGTTTGACAGAACACTGAAAGACCTAAGTCAAAACAAGGCCCCGGGAGTAGACAACATTCCATTAGAACTACTGACACCCTTGGGAGAGCCAGGCCTAACAAAACTCTACCATCTGGTGAGCAAGATGTATGAGACAGGCGAAATTCCCTCATACTTCAAGAAGAATATAGTAATTCCAACCCCAAAGAAAGCAGGTGTTGACAGATGTGAAAATTACCGGACTATCAGTTTAATAAGTCACAGCTGCAAAATACTAACGCGAATTCTTTACAGACGAATGGAAAACTGCTAGAAGCTGACCTCGGGGAAGATCAGTTTGGATTCCGTACAAATGCTGGAACACGTGAGGCAATACTGACCCTACGACTTATCTTAGAAGAAAGATTAAGGAAAGGCAAACCTACGAAAAAAATGGTTCAAATGCCTCTGAGCACTATGGGGCTTAAGATCTATGCTCATCAGTCCCCTAGAACTTAGAACTACTTAAGCCTAACTAACCTATGGACATCACACAACACCCAGTCACCACGAAGCAGAGAAAATCCCTGACCCCGCCGGGAATCGAACACTGGAACCCGTGCGTAGGAAGCGAGAACGCTACCGCACGACCACGAGCTGCGGACGGCAAAGCTACGTTTCTAGCATTTGTAGACTTACAGAAAGCTTTTGACAATGTTGACTGGAGTACTCTCTTTCGAATTCTGAAGGTGGCAGGGGTAAAATACAGGGAGAGAAAGGCTATTTACAATTTGTACAGAAACCAGATGGCAGTTATAAGAGTCGAGGGACATGAAGGGAAGCAGTGGTTTGGAAGGGGGTGGGACAGGGTTGTCGCCTCTCCCCGATGCTATTCAATCTGTATATTGAGCAAGCAGTAAAGGACTCAAAAGAAAAGTTCGGAGTAGGCATTAAAATCCATGGAGAAGAAATTAAAACTTTGAGGTTTGCCGATGACATTGTAATTCTGTCAGAGACAGCAAAGGACTTGGAAGAGCAGTTGAACGGAATGGGCAGTGTCTTGAAAGGAGGGTGTAAGATGAACATCAACAAAAGCAAAACGAGGATAATGGAATGTAGTCGAACTAAATCGGGTGATGCTGAGGGAATTAGATTAGGAAATGAGACACTTAAAGTAGTAAAGGAGTTTTGCTATTTGAGGAGCAAAATAACTGATGATGGTTTAAGTAGAGAGGATATAAAATGTAGACTGGCAATAGCAAGGAAAGCGTTTCTGAAGAAGAGAAATTTGTTAACATCGAGTATAGATTTAAGTGTCAGGAAGTCATTTCTGAAAGTATTTGTATGGAGTGTAGCCATGTATGCAAGTGAAACATGGACGATAAATAGTTTAGATAAGAAGAGAATAGAAGCTCCCGAAATGTGGTGCTACAGAAGAATGCTGAAGATTAGATGGGTAGATCACATAACTAATGAGGAGGTACTGAATAGAACTGGGGAGAAGAGGAGTAGTTTGTGGCACAACTTGACTAGAAGAAGGGATCGGTTGATAGGGCATATTCTGCGGCATCAAGGGATCACCAATTTAGTACTGGAGGGCAGCGTGTAGGGTAAAAATCGTAAAGGGAGACCAAGAGATGAATACACTAAGCAGATTCAGAAGGATGTAGGCTGCAGTAGGTACTGGGAGATGAAGAAGCTTGCACAGGATAGAGTAGCATGGAGAGCTGCATCTAACCAGTCTCAGGACTGAAGACCACAACAACAACAACAGCTGCTTTGGATGTCATTGCAACCCTCTGTATTTGTTTTCTTGTCTATTTCTAGTTGATAGTGCTTCAGTGCATTTTCATTTTTCAGGTTTCTCAAATCCCATTTACATGTACTTCTTTTTTTAATGTTCTTGAATTTTAGTTCAGTGGTCATCATAACGAGTATGTGGTCACTTTCCACATCACAGCCTGGGTATGATCTGCTGTCCTTAACTTGGTTTTTAAATCTTTGCTTCGGCTAATATGAAGTCAATTTGATATCTATTAATGTCACCAGGCATTTTCCAAGTAGACTTTACTAGACGATAAACGGCAGTATCGTCTGCAAACAACCTAAGACGGCTGCTCAGATTAAGTCCTAAATCGTTCCCTATATACATACACGATTTAGGACACAATCTGAGGAGTTGTCTTAGGCTGTTTGCAGACGATGATGTCGTTTATCGTCTAGTTAAGTCATCAGACGATCTAAACCAATTGCAAAACAGTTAAGATTAAAAGATATCCGTACAGTGTGAAAAATGAAAATGACCCTAAAGAATGAATAGTCTGTGGTCATCCACGTAAGTGCTAAAAGGAATCCGTTATACTTCGGTTACACGATAAACCAGTCTGATCTAAAGGCTGTAAATTGAAGTAAATACCTAGGAATTACAGTTGCGAACGATATAAATTGGAAAGAATACACAGAAAATGTGGAGAAGGCTAACCAAAGACAGCGTTTTATTTGCAGAATTCTTAGAAGATGCGACAGATCTACTAAAGAGACTGCCTACACAACTCTTGTCCGTCCTCGTTTTGAGTACTGCTGCGTGGTGTGGGACCGTTACCAGATAGTATTAACGGAGTACATCGATAAAATTCAGAGAAGGTCAGCACGTTTCGTATTATCGAGAAACAAGGAAAATAGTGTCACGGACATGATACAAGATTTGGGGTGGGCATCATTAAAACAAGGGCGTTTTTCATTGCAGCGCGATCTCCTCACGAAATTTCAATCACCAACCTTCTTCTCCGATTGCGAAAACATTTTGTTGATCCCGACCTACATAGGGAGAAACGATCATCAAAATAAAATAAGGGAATTCAGAGCTTGCATGGGAAGATGTAGGTGTTTTTTTTTTCCTCGCGTTGTTCGAGAGCTGAATAAGAGAGACTTACTGTGAAGGTGGTTCGATTAAGCCTCTGCCAGTCACTCTAGTGTGAGGTGCAGAGTAGCCATGTAGATGTAGATGCAGAGACCCTAATAATGAGAGGGAGTCCCACTCGGAAGAGGACCAACGAACACGTATAGGAATTCCGCTGAAATTGCACCTTGTAATTTATGGTATTTGACGTGATAGTACAGCACCCTGCAACATCGTTTGACGCAACAATGTGTTTCCGTTCGTCACTGTGTTGGAGCTCAGCGTTCAGTGTTTAGTGACAACGTATTCCTGTTCTGCCGAAGAGTGCATGCTTCTTATGAAGCAATATAGGATTACTAGTTCCAATAAGACATGTCAGCGAATGTTTGTTGGATGGTTTGGTGACCAGCATATACCGTCTAAATGCTGCATACAAAGGTTTGTGTACAAGATGGAGAGCAGTGGAACGGTGTTGGGTTTCCACACCGAAGGACGGCCGCCATAATCGGAAGAAAAAAGTGATTGATGTGAAACAACGATTGTTGACAAGTCTGTTCGACGTTTACAGGAGTGTGGAATGTCACGGAGCACATGTCACAGAGCTGCGATGAAAGCCGACACGTATCCATAGAGGTTTACAGTTGTTCAGGAACTGATTGTCAATGATATAAACACAAAAGCATTATATTTTGTCGTTAGTTTCAACAATGTATTGCTCAGAGACCAGGAATATTGCCGCACACATCGTTCAGTGATTAGTCGTGCTTTTACCTCTCTGGCTATGTAAATTCCCAGAATACACGTTTGTGGTGTAATGAAATCCACACCCACAGGTTGAGCAACCCCTGCATTCACAAAAGATTGGCGTGTTCTGCGCAATATCTCAGCGCCGCATCATCGGACCAATTTTTTTCGAGTCTATTGTGACAAGTGCAGTTTATATCGACATGTTTCCGGAATTTGTGAACCAGTTGCTCGATGAAGAACTTACCCTCGGCTGGTAACAACAGGATGACGCCACATACCACACGCCTCGAGCGACCACGGCTGAGCTCGAATCATTTTTCACTGGCAGAGTGATGTGGCCCCCAAGGTCACCTGACTTAACACCATCTGACTTTTTCCTCTGGGGCGGCCTAAAGGAACAAACCACACAACTTGGAAGATTTACTAGAGAACATCATCCGTGAAATCCAGGCAGTGATACCAGAGGTTCTGGCAGCAACATTCGAGAATCTGCAGCGTCGTCGTCAACTGTGTTTACGTGTCTAGGGCAGTCACTTCCGGCAACTTTTGTGATTACCGGCCGGTGTGGCCGTGTGGTTCTAGGCGCTTCAGTCTGGAACCGCGTGACCGCTACGGTCGCAGGTTCGAATCCTGCCTCGGGGATGGATGTGTGTGATGTCCTTAGGATAGTTAGGTTTAAGTAGTTCTAAGTTCTAGGGGACTGATTACCTCAGATGTTAAGTCCCATAGTGCTCAGAGCCATTTGAACCATTTTTTTGGTGATTAACCTTTATTTACTCATAAACAACGTATGACATGTTCATTTGATTCCCTGATTTTTATGTAAAGCTTTTAAGTGTCATTTAAACGAACGTTTGTTTGTGGGGCCTCTCTCGAGTGGAACACCCAGTAATATAATGGGACGTACTCTCTACCACACACATAACGGTGGTCGGAAGAGCGTGGACGACGACTTAGATGAAGAAGTGGGGACTTCCCTTTGTTAAGAAGTGTATGACACTGGACACGTCAGATAGAAACAAACCACTGTTCCTTGAATTAGTTTCAACGAATCCTTTACAAAAATCGCTCTTAGTAGTCCCGTTAACGAAGAAAAATTAGGGAAAAAATTCGTGTAACATTTGTACATTGGTTGGGGGGGGGGGGGGGGGGGGGGGAATTGTATAACATACCAAAAAAATTCGATGTTGCCAAAGGGTGGGGAGCATTAAAGAACACTTTTTTTTTAGGTTTTTCTTGAACATCTCCAAAATCGCTGCTTCTACCAAGAGAGTTTATCGGTACAGAATCAGACTACATAAAATTTCCTACAAAATAGGTTCAACTCATTTTTTTTCTTTAAGACTAAGAGTGTCTGCATAGCATGGTGTAGAAAATCTCAGATTATTAACAATAGTGTCTTAATGATAAAAAATTAATGTATGTTGCTAAATAACAAATATGAAAGGTTTGTACCACATCTAAGTGCAGTAGAACCGTATTAATTGATAAACTGTGTTCTGGGCGTGTGACAGGGTGGAAAGGTTGAGGTAGAGTTTAGAAGTGTGACGGATGTTAGGTCTTCAGATTGTGTTCATAAACTGCCTTCCTTCATGGGTCTCAAAAATGAAGAGCGAGTAGGCAACTCCCTATCCTCTCTACCGCACTGCGTCGTAAAAAGCAACTACGAGGTGTTTCATAAAGTTACATCGACCCTTCGTCGGCTCGCGTTTGAATCACTGGTGGCGCAGTGTGCAGACATGACCGGAGGTGTTTATTTTCCACAAATTGCGTTAACACAATGTGGAATAGAGTTGTGAATTGTTAATAAGGCTAACGCAAAATTAACGCACGAATATGGTCAGAAAATACACACATTTATGCACACCGTCCTACAATACTAGAGGGAAATGGATTCTTACTCATCATGTAAGTCAGCCATTTGGTTTCTCGAGGAAAGTCAACTTCCCACACCACGAGTGCTGCTCGCTTTTCAGTATATAAACAGATTGTACCTCCCCAGCATTACCTGTCCGGTTTTCTCATGAGAGTAACAAAATCTATGAGCTCGTGTTTATGTAGTGGACTTATTTTCAGTTCATTGAGTATTTTTTTTTTTGTTGCAATTGTTAAGTGAGCTATTGTATATAGAATCTCAACAGCTGAAGCTGTCGATTGTCTACTGTACTGAAAGGACTGCAACAAGTGTAAAACACTGTCAAATGTATTCGACAATGTGTATTTCATTGCCTCCGCTGTCGGTATCTGGAATACATTCCACAGCATGGGAGTTATCAAGCCTCAGATCACTCAATATCTGAAGAGGCCCAAGGCTTAAGTTGGCTCCCTGTGTAACAGAGCACGTAATCTAGGTGTTATGGAGCTCCAGATATTTTAAGAAAAGTCAAGCAATGCATTACAACAAATTGCTGTTGTAGATTTAGACGTGATCAGTACTGTTCCATCAGAGTTACTGATAACCACCTTGCAAGATATATTGTGGAATTGTGGGTGTGTGGTAAGTGGCTGCACTCATTGCAGCCCACTTTACAGATGCCAACAGTTCCTGAATGGAAGAGATTTATGCAGTCTACCAGTAATATAATTAATGATGCGAGAATGAAACAACTTTTTGGTCATTCCTAAATTCACCACCGAGTGACAACAACACGGTTACATGGCTTTGCAATATGCTATCAACGACGGCCACAAAGAAGATGCCACATTTACCAATCCAATCCCTTTCCCACCGACATCATACTGGTCACTGACAACATCAAACTTAAAAACTGAGCACGTTACAACCATTGTTTATCGGAATGTATTTTACATAAAAGCTCACTTAACAACTGCAAATAAATACTAATGACCTGAAAATAACTCCACTGTATACACAGCGGCTAGCATTTTTAGTACGTTATTCATAGGTCTCCCCCTACCACTGCACAAAAATTTGCGACTACACGAATTTCCCTCTAGGCTCTTGTACATATTGTATATCACCCGTCTCTCCCTACTGCTTACCCCTATTTTTCTCAGAATTTCCAACATCTTGCACCAGTTTAAGTTGTCTAAAGCTTTTTCCATGTAGACAAATCCTATGAACGTGTCTTGATTTTTCTTTAGTCTTGCTTCTAGTACCAACCGCAACGTCAGAATTGCCTCTCTGGTGCCTAAATCCAAAATGATGGCATTTAACACGTTCTCAATTTTCTTTTCCATTATTGAGTGTATTATTCTTGTAAGCAATTTGGATGCATGAGCTATTGATTGTGCGATAATTCTCGCACATGTCAGCGCTTGCAGTCTTCGAAATGGTGTAGATGATTTTTTTCCGAAAGTCAGATGATACGTCACCAGACTCATATATTCTACACACCAACATGAATAGTCGTTTTGTTGCCACTTCCATCAATGATTTTAGATATTCTTATGGAATGTTATCTATCCCTTCTGCTTTATTTGATCTTAAGTCATCCAAAGCTCTCTTAAATTCTAATACTTGATCCCCTATCTCTCCTATCACATCAGACAAATCTTCCCCCTCATAGAAGCTTTCAATGTACTCTTTCCACCTACCCGCTCTCTCCTCAGCAATTAACAGTGGAATTCCCGTTGCCCTCTTAATGTTACCACCGTTGCTTTTAAAGTCACCGAGGATTATTTTGACTTTCCTGTATGCTGAGTCAGTCCTTCCAACAATCATTTCTTTTCCGATTTCTTCTAATTTTTCGTACAACCATTTCATCTTAACTTCCCCGCACTTCCTAATTATTTTATTCCTCAGCTACTTGTATTTCTATATTTCTGAATTTCCCTGAACATTTTTGTACTTCCATCTTTAATCGATCAACTGAAGTATTTCTTCTGTTACCCATGGTTTCTTCGCAGTTACTTTCTTTGTACCTAAAGTTTTTCTTTCCACTTCAGTTCAAAATGGCTCTGAGCACTACGGGACTCAACACCTGCGGTCATCAGTCTCCTAGAACTTAGAACTACTTAAACCTAACTAACCTAAGGACATCACACACATCCATGCCCGAGGCAGGATTCGAACCTGCGACCGTAGCGGTCGCGCGGTTCCAGACTGTTGCGCCTAGAATCGCTCGGCCATTCCGGCCGGCCTCCACTTCAGTGATTGCCCTTTTTAGAGATGTCCATTCCTCTTCAACTGTACTGCCTACCGAGCTATTTTTTAATGCTGTATCTATAGCCTCAGAGAACTTCAGGCGTATCTTTTCATTTCTTTTAGTACTTCCGTACCCCACTTCTTTGTATATTGATTCTTCTCACTAATATCTTAAACTTCAGCCCTACTCTATGTCGTAGAAATTTGCGTGAGATGTTGACCTTACAGTTCACATACGACTCGTACGTCGAGTTGAGAATATCCATGAAAAGAAGTAGACAACACACTGGCGTAGTCAGATATGGTAGCTTGCGAATTACTTTCGGTCATCTACATTTAGACCCACCTCGTTTCCTGTAAATCACTTTTAATGAATATCAAGGTTTTGCGTGAGATGTTGACCTTACAGTTCACATACGACTCGTACGTCGAGTTGAGAATATCCATGAAAAGAAGTAGACAACACACTGGCGTAGTCAGATATGGTAGCTTGCGAATTACTTTCGGTCATCTACATTTAGACCCACCTCGTTTCCTGTAAATCACTTTTAATGAATATCAAGGTTTTTTTTTATTTTTTCAAAAATATTATCGCCGCTCGTCCCAAAATCAGTGCCCAAATGAAATAGTGCTCTGTATGTTTTCAGTGGCGTCTACGGATAGTATGACGTCAGATACTAACCACATCCTTTTTCCACCTCAAAAGAGATCTCAAAGGCGCCATCTGCCATGTGCAGTTGACTAAGAAACGGCAGAATTAAACACGCGAGCCACATGTGTATCCACATCTGTTGGTCGTTCGCGAAGATGGACGAGGAAAATCCCCGGAGAACTACATTCGGGTGGATCTGTGCACCCCGGCGGCCGAGACGTAACAAACACACGAAATAGGACGGCCGGAGGTCAGATCATTTCGTAATACCAAACGGCCCACCCCTCCCCACCCCCCCTGCCCCACCCCTGATCCACCTGCAGGACGCAAGGCCAGCTCGTGCGCAGGCCCTGCTAATATTAGCCGCTCCCGCGGCCGGCGTATTGTCGGGGGCGACGTAAGCCAGCGGCAGGCTGCAAATGAGGTTTATTCGCGTCCTGCCGGTGGTTCCGTCACGCCGCCAGCTGACGCGTCCAGCCGCCACAATGAACTGCCAGCGCCGGCCACAGACACGCTTTGTTTCTGTGGGTAAACTCACTCCCACCCTCCCTCCCACCGGCCGTTCATTAGCCTCGCGGACGCTTTGCTCTCCCGTGCCAACTAGCGACAAAGCTGCCTGTCTTCCTTTTGTTTTTGTTCTTTAGGCTCATCAATCTTGCTGCTCGTTTTAATGTAGTTCTCTACCTGTTCCTGCTTTGCGTCACAGTGTGGCCGTGTGACAGGATACTTACGTTGAAGAAAAACCTGAGGATCTGTTACATAACGATTAGTTCTACTGTAGATAAAGATAAACGCGCTGCAGAGTGAAATGTAACAGGCCATTTTTACGAGGGCTACGCCGAAAGTTTTTAGCAGAATGTGTGAAAAAAGTTTATTTGCAAAAAAACGTTTACAACTTTTCGAAATACTCTCCATTAGCACGTATCCATTTCTCCATTCTCTGACACCACTTAGAAAATTTGTCAGTCCAAGCTTCTTTTGGGATGTCACTTAGTGCACTCTTGTACGCTGCAATGGCCTCTTCATCTGATGAAAACCGCTACCCTCGAAATTTTTCCTTAGTCTTAGGGAACAGAAAGAAGTCACAGGGGGCCAGGTCAGGTGAATAAGGGGGGATGGGTAACACTCGCACTTTTTACTTCTCCAGAAAGTCCATCGTTCTGACAGCCCTGTGCGCAGATGCATTGTCGTGATGCAGCAGAAGGTGCCCACTCTTGGACTTTGGATGCTGTGACTTCCATGTGGCGATGACTTTTGGAAGACAATCATTCACGTACCATTCAGCATTGACTGTACGACGTGTGTCCGAGGTCACAGAGGTGAGATGCCCGATCTTTGCGAAAAAAGTTGCCACCATCTTTTTTCCAGAGCTCCGACTTCGTGGGTTGTTCCTCCGCTGGAAAGCACCACACAGAAGACTGTCTCTTCGTTTCAGGGTAATAATGGTAGACCCACGTTTCATCACCTGTGACGATATTGTAGGTGTCTTGAGACTTCACTGAATTTTTCGGGCATGAAACGACACCAGTCCACTCTCGCCTCCTTTTGGCTTTCTGTCAGGGAATGTGACACCCAACGGGCACATCTCTTAGTAAGGCCTAAGTGACTATAAACGATGGTCTGTGCTGCTGTTGATCCAATATTTAGGGTCCCTTCAATGTCGCAAAACGTAAGATGTGGATCTTCTTTGATCATTTTCCTCACAGCATCAATGTTTTCAGGAGTCACAGCTGTTGCTGGCCGACTGGGACGAGGTTCATCTTCAACTGATTGCCGACCCCTCGAAAACTCGCGAAACCAATTTCCAACCATGACCCTAGAAGGGGAAGCTTCACCAAAAACACGCAGCAAAGACGAATGGCATTCTTCGGCACTTAAACCCTTTTAATAATCGTAAAAAATCATGGCGCGAAAGTCGCGGTGCGACAGCTCCATCCTGCACCGTCTCTGACACAGCATTGCCTGTGCTTTCTTACAGCGCTGTGGGGGGATCACCGCTAGCCAGGGGCTGCACGTGCACGTCCCAAGGCCTAAAAACATCGCTCTTTCGAATGAAAACAACCCCATTGTCCTCCGCCTTACGGTTTACGGGCTGCTAAAACTTTTGGCATAGCCCTCGTATACCATTGCGAAGCTACTTTGGATCTCTTTATTGTTATGTCATTAGGTAAGACCCACAAACACTGATCAGCCAGAACATTATGACCACCTCTGTAATAGCCGGTATGTCCACCTTTGGCACGAATAACAGCGGCGACGCGTGTTGGCATGGAAGGAATGAGGCCTTGGTAGGTTGCTCGAAGGAGCTGTCACCACATCTGCACAAGTCACTAATTCCCGTGAATTCCAGGGAGGAGAGCGGTGAGCTATGATTCTACGTTCAATCATGTCACAGACGTTTTCGATCGGGTTCAGATCTGGCGAGTTGGGAGGCCCAACTGGAACTTCTCGAGCCACTCCACTACACGCCTAACCTTGTGATGGCGCATTATCTTGTCGAAAAATGCCATTGCCGTCGGAAAACACGATCGTCATGAAGGGGTGTACGTGATCTACAAGGTGTACATGATCTACAACCAGTGTACAATACTCCTTGGCCGTCATGCTGCCTTGCTCGAGCTCAACTGGACCCACTGACGCCCATGTGAATGTTCCCCAGGGCATAATGGAGCCATCACTAGCTTGTCTCCGTCCCACAGAACAGGTGTCAAGGAGCTGCTGCCCTGGAAGACGACGGATTCACGCCCTTCCATTGGCATGATAAAGTATTGGGATTCGCCAGACCATCCAGCGCTCTGCCACTGCGCCAACGTCTAGTGCAGATGGCCACGTACCCATTTCAGTCTTAGCTGCCGATGTCGTGGTGTTAACATTGGCATATGCATGGGACGTTGGCTGCGGAGGCTCGTCATGAAGTGTTGTACTCTGACCAGCATTAACGTCGGTGTTAGTGCTGCCATAGTTCGTCGCCTTCCCTGTTTTACCAGTCTTCCCAGCCTTCGACCTCCGACATCTGAGTTCGACCAAGGGCAGACTGTGATGGACCAGAGGCTCGGCACGAACATTTCGGAAACTGCACGACTTCTCTGTTGTTGAAGACACCTGTTCTGTGGGACGGAGACAAGCTGGAGAGGGCTCCATTATGCTCTGGGGAACATTCATGTGGGCATCAAAGGGTCCAGTTGAGCTCGAGCAAGGCAGCATGACGGCCAAGGAGTATCGTACACCGGTTGTAGATCACGTACGCCTTGCAGATCACGTACACCCCTTTATGACGATCATGTTTTCCGATGGCAGTGGCATTTTTCGATAAGATAATGCGCCACATCACAAGGTCAGGAGTGTAATGGAGTGGTTCGAGAAGTTCCATTTGATGTGCTGGCCCTCCAACTCACCAGCTCTGAACCCGACCGAAAACATCTGTGACATGATTGAACGTAGAGTCAGAGCTCATCGCCCTCCTCCCTGGAATTTACGGGAATTAGTGACTTGTGTTTGCACAAGACATACAGCTCCAACTCAAGTCCTTATGGTGTGGGATGGTATTGGGTACAACCACAAAACACAGCTGGTGCGTGTCCAGGGTGCTATTACCTGTGTGAACTACGTGAATGGCATCATGTGAGCCGTATCCATACCCTTTCTGCACAACACCCCAAAAGCCATTTTTCAGCAAGACAATGCATGACCACATTGGCGTAGGAACACATGCCTTCTAGGTGGCACAGGATATCTTCCTTTTGCCCTGACCCGACAGATCACCAGACTTATCGCCAATCGAAAATGAGTGGGATAGGGTGAAACAATGGGTGCAACGCCGTGACCCAATGCCAACCACCAAAGATGAACTTTGGAACCAGGTGAACGCAGTATGGATGGATATACCACAGGACGACATTCGCGCCTTATGCGCATCGATGCCATCACACATGGAACTAGTTATCAGCGCGCTTGACGGACACTGTGCCTACTAGGCAACAAGGACACTTGCTGAACCGAGGCGACTGAAATGCTAATCATTTTGCATAACATACTAATGTCCTTAATGTCCTTGTCCTTCGAACATGAACGTCCTGTCTCTAGTCTTTCAAGATGTTCTGTTTTTTTCTGAACATCAGTGGAACTCATAAGTCACATATTGCTGTATTCTTGTCTTTCCTTACTTCTTTCTTTCGTTGATAAATTGAAGTGTTTCTTCTGTTAAGCAAGATTTGCTCGCACTTACCTTCCTTGTGCCTATATTTGTCTATCATACTTCTATGACCACTCGTTCCAGAGACGTCCATTCCTCTTCAGTGAACTGCCTCCTAGTTTATTCATTATCCTTGCACCTGCCGCTTCAGAGAACTTATGACGCACTTAATCATTCCTTAATACTTCAGTGTCCCACTTTTCCACACTGAATTTTCGGGACTATTCTGTTAAACTTCTGTTCATTCTTCATCATTGCTAAACTGTGATCTGAGCAGTCTTGAGTACGCCTTATAATCTAAAATCTGACTTTTGAATCTCCGTCTCATCGTGAGATAATCCAACTGGAATCTTCCCGAGTCTTCATTTGTGATTATTCAATAGTGTATTCACTGTTACCAGTTACTCTTTCTTTTCTCTCATTTCGACTATCAAGCCCGTGTTCCTTCTCCTATCACATCGTTCCAAACACCCATGATTACTGGATATTCATCTCCCTTAACACGTTGAATCAGGATCGTCATATACTTTCTCTTCCTCTTCATCTTCCACCTATGACGTCATCAGGTTGTTGGCGTTGGTTTGCTGTCGAACACGATGAGAATAATCCTATCAATGAATTATTCACAGTAAGTCACTGTCTTTCATATCTTCCTCTTCATGATGATACTGCCGCTGGCAAACCATTTCCTACTACTGTAATATCACTCCATGTTCCTCTGACCAGAAATTTTTCACCTTTCCATTTCACTTCACTGGCGCCCACTGCATCTAGACCGACCGTTTGTATTTTCCTTTTCAGATTTTGTAATTTCCCCACCATATTCAGACATCTGACAGTCCACTCTCCAACTCATAGCACGTTATCTTTTCGTTATTTAATCAATTTCTTTTTTCTATCTTTAACACAGCTGTTTCTGTTGCCTTCTACAGTCATGCCGTTGATAATTACTCATTCGTACGACTGTTAGGAGATGTTTCCTGTCCCAAGAGCAACTGGCACGCCTAAAATTCTGTCCATTGCTGCGCCTGCTTTGAGGTAGCTAGCAGAATGAGGCTGACAATGTACAATGGGAGTCTACAGCCATGACTACTGAAGAGTTTTATTCAAAGCTAACTTTTTGCCACCAAACGCGCTCTTGTATACACACACACACACACACACACACACACACACACACACAGGAAGGACAAGAATAAAGTGCATGCAGAATAACGTGGCCAGTAGATGTGCAGTCGGCAGGGGGTGTAGTGGTGGTGGGGGTTGCAGGCAGGCACTGTAGGGGAAACGCCAAGCGCTGGAGGGGAGGTACAGTTCTAAACTGAAGCCTACACTCACATTTTTTGTAAATATTAAGTGGAGTACCTACACGCCCACGTTTGCATGATAACCATTCAAAAAGATCTACTGTCACCACTGCTTTGGTTACTATCTAAAAAGAATTCTACTGAAAATGCAACAAAAGTAGTGATTTATTTTCTCCTGGCTTGTTAACCATTTGTAACTTAACAGAGAAACATTTTGAATGGAAAATTTTGAGTAAAAACTGCATTTCTCATGTAGCCATGTTAAAAATTTTTTTTCTTTTGACAAAACACAGCTGAGTTTACAGCTGAGTTTACACAACATCACCTCACTAACTTGTTGTGCAAACGTAACTGCGACAGAATTCTGAAAGAAAGGTTCATTAATTTTCTCAAGTGAGGAACTGAAAAACATAAGGTCAATAGTTTATGAAAAGGCACATCCTCAGTACAAAAATAAACATGTAATGTCTTCACCTATATTGTTCCAAAAAAAAAATTTTTTTCGCTTCACCAGCTATTGATGGCTATTATAACTTACATACTTTCGTCTACAGAGTCTGTAGTTAGCGAATAACAGGGTATTTAAGTTTCTCATAATAACCATATGGCAAAATACTCTCCACTATGCGTGCTATCATTAGCCATAATCTAATTTCGATATCTCAAACCGTTAATGAAACATGAGGAATGTTGTCGATATTTCATTCTGACTTCATCAAAAATGGTTCAAATGGCTCTGAGCACTATGGGACTCAACTGCTGTGGTCATAAGTCCCCTAGAACTTAGAACTACTTAAACCTAACTAACCTAAGGACAGCACACAACACCCAGCCATCACGAGGCAGAGAAAATCCCTGACCCCGCCGGGAATCGAACCCGGGAACCCGGGCGTGGGAAGCGAGAACGCTAGCGCACGACCACGAGATGCGGGCTTCTGACTTCATCATTGGCACTTAATCGTTGGCGTGGCGCGATCGCAATGAGTGTGTTACATCAGATAATTTTTCTCGAAACGTGACAAATAGAGACTTCCACTCCAGTCTAATGAAAAATTCAAAATATCATGTAATAATATGCGCCAAATGCAAAATCATAGCGACTCCTATGTTTCATTGCGAACTTTTTCGAATTTCCCATATTGTCTCACTTCAGTGCAAATTTCAGAATAACTATAGACGTTAATGACAAGATGAGCTTGTCATCATGAAGCTGACATATAAAGCCATAGGTACTGTACGGAAAACGGTTTACAGTTTGCAATTAGGAACTAATAACTGAATTGTATCAGATGACAACGGAACTAAAAACACTGACTCGAGTCCAGATGTAAAATCACAGTGATACCATGAATTAAAGTTCATCATAAAACCAGCAGAATAGTTTGTACTGAAGAAATGCACGTGAAAAGTAATTTCAAAGCAATTCGCTTAATGAATAGCTTTGTGTTACTCACTGTAATGCTGTTACTGATTTTAGAAATGCAAATATTCACAAACACTCGTTGTCTCTGTTAGTAATTTATTTCTGGAAAGTTCGTAATGTTTCGTTTAGCGAAGAATCAGTAACTTTACGCTAAACTATTACATAATTTGCGACTGTAAGCAGAGTTTGTAATGGACACAAAGAAACATGAAATGTGTTTTTCTGAAGAATATTTTGTCAATATTAATTTAAATTATGCTTTTATTCTTGTATTGTTAGGCGTTATTCTGTAACTAGTTGTTTAGGAAGCAACGGATTTCAGTGCCCTTAAATGACAGTTTTGGATAGCACTCGTTTCTGTAAACTGCACTTCTTTATCTTAGTTATCTAAATTAAGTAAGTTCTATCACTTTCAATATTTTCCTATTTTTCACTGGTGGGTTTCTCGGAATCAGTAATGGTGACAGGATAGGACCCTGTTAGGTAAATGATTGAAGTTAAGTTCATTTACACTATAACAGCTGCTGCACAAAACACCCTGTTTCTCTATTAAGAAAAAGTACTGCGCTTCTACAATCTAAAAATGAAACTGGTCTGATCTTACTTTTATGAGTTGCTGCTGGTGCGATGTAAGACATGATTCGTCGACAATGTATGGCAACAGGCTCTTCTTTATCATCGTTCCGTAGAACGAGTTTGGGCCCACAGTACTCTTCTTGAATGTTAATTCCTTTTCATGACAATGTACTGTGCCCATTTACAACCACATAGTATGTCTGGCCATGTATTTGCAGTTTATTCCTTACATTCCAACGCATCGCGTGTGCACTTGACCACTTGTCGCTAGCAACTTTCTCCGTCGACTACTTCTGTCCAACCCCACTCTTAGGCCCACAGCGATAATCACCCCTTACTTCAAACGTGTTATTTGGCTCTTCGCAGTAGCAAACTTTCATGTCTAGGCTAGCGTTCTTATTACATCATAATTACAATATTCGTTTACACTTTGTTCATTTGAATTAATTCTTTGACACTTAATTATATGACAACATTAATAAAATAATGAAAGGCACAAATGACAAAAATTCCGTTATGGTTGCATTACGGTTATAGAATTAATTATGCAAAAAACTTATTAGGGGCTATGTTGTTGTGTTTCACATGCCCCACGTTTCATCGATCTGTACTGTCAAATGTAGACTCAAGGAAACGTTCAATTAAGCAACAAACAATGACTAAATTGTTTACTTTTCAACAGAATGAAATCAGAAAGTTTAGACAACTATTTTGCACTGATAATGATTGAAGCAGACGAAATGAATTAAAATTTGTGCTGCGGCCGGAGCTTTTTTTAATTCTTTGTTGATCTCATTTTGTTCTGTTTTGTTCGTTGTATATGATCGGGGTGGACGTCTCATGACACCCGTTAGGGTGTTCGTTGATCCGTTCACTCAATTCTTTCATTACGCAGGGTAGCTAAACCCTCTGACCGAACACTCTGAGCTACCGTGCAGGCTAGGGACTCAAACCCGGGCCTTCTTGCTTGCTAGACAGTAATGCTAATCATTACACTACCATAGCGCGATGGTCCACATTGCTGCACGAACTACCTAAGCTGAGTGCCCTCCCCGACACATACTTCAATTCATTTTTCCCTTATATATTGTCACTACCGCCAGGGCTTTCCGATATTGGCAAGCACCCCAGCATTGGACGTAATGGGTCGTCCTTGTACCATTGGTGATCTTATAGATCTTATAATTAAATGTTTCCCTGGCAGTAGTGACAATATATAAGGATAAACTGAATTGAAGTTTCTGTTGGGGAGGGCACTTAGCTTAGATAGCTCATGCACCAATGTGGGCCATGGTAGTACAAGACGTCCCGGGTTCGAGTCCCGGTTGCAGTATAAATTTTAATACATTTCGTCTGCTTTGATCGTTATCGTAGGTAATAAAAAGAGACTTAAATGTCTCAGGGAAACATTTAATTATGAGATCTATATTTTGCACTGAATTTGACATAGTCATCGTGAAATAATCACATGAAATTTTTTTCAGTTAGTGTAATACCTAACACAAAACGTCTTCTCATATACACATACAAACAGTACTGGTATTACTTCAGTTAGCTTTTAGTTCAGCATTGTGTTCCAAACCAAATAAAATGTGTAATTGACTGACAAAGGGAGGCCACGACGATGGGATCACAGATTTACTTCAAACCTTCAAACTTTGTATCCCTTTAGTAGGACATTAAAACAACAAGATATGCAAGCAGTAAGATGCACTACTCTGGCAATTCCGAGAAAATCGCAAGAGAAGTTTTACACGTCTATTATGTGCCTTACGCAACTGTGCATAGGCACTGTATCTTAGAACTCATGGTGGTCAAGTGATTAGCGTGCGAGCTTCGTTAAGACGAACCTGTATGTGGCGACGATTCGACTCCCGTTCAAACTTAATTATTACTCTATTTTTTTCATCGCTGGTCATATTATTTAATTTATACGACTTTCGAGAGGTAATATAGTGAAGAAAACCATGTGTATTTTCATGAAGTTTCGGTCTATATTTTCCATCTCTGTACGACAAATACCACCCTGCAACGTGTGATGTCTAGAGCACATCCGACGAGCAGCTATACATTACTCTTGTGGTCCGGCACATTGTGACTTACTATATTACCGATTGTGAATAACGTCATTCCCAGCATTATTTACCGAGTTTTGACTTGTGCTTTCCACGCCCGTCCCTCGTCCTTGAAAATTTAATTAGAAATAGTGAATAGTCAAATAATATATGAAATTCAGTACAACTTCATGAAAATGCACGTGGTTTTTTTTCATTACATTACCTCTCAAATGTCGTATACATTAAATAGTATGGCCACTGACGTAAAAAACAGATTAAAGAAATAAGTGTCAGCCGGATTCGAACCGCCGTTTCGTCCACGACCCTCTTACAAAAAACTAAAGCCAACCACGAGTTCTTATGTGTGACACCTTCGCACAGATACATTAGTTACATAATAGACACCTATAACTTCTCTTGCTATTTTCTCGGAATTGCCATGGTAGTGCACTTTACTACTTCCACATTATGTTGTTTTAATGGTCTACTAAGTGTGTAAAAAGTTTGAAATAAATCCGCGAACCCAACGCCGTGACCTCCCCTTGTTAATTAAAATCAAGGTCTGTTTCCTATCATGCTCATTTTCATTAGTTAATCCACCATGGAACTTAATTAACATTAATCAAGGCAAATCGCGAAACTTATTCACACAGCATTGACATTAGCTGCGTCCATATAAAAACTTATAAAAATTATTTTCATTTTTGACATTACATGGTTCACATACGTATTAGATACTCTTTTTATAATAACTTTCCGACAAATTTCTTTCTCCTGAAAATAGAAAACAGATGAGTGGTGCACTTCCTGGTGCACTCCCTCCTGAGCTTGCACTTTTAAGCCTGCCTGCTATCCATGTATATAGCTACACCTTGTCATGTTTAATTTCTTTCGTCTTTCTGTTTCTTTAGCTAGGTAGTAACCACCTTTTTGTGCTCTAACAAAACTCCATGTATATCAATTTCATCTGCAACTTAAATGACAAGTCTGAGTTCGCCTCAAGTCACTAATTACGTATGCAGTAGACCTTCTAAAACTAATTACTATACATTTAATCTTCTTGTTTACCATATACAAAAAAATAAAAACACAAATATTTTGATGTAGTAAGCATCGCTTATTACTCTCTTTCAAATTCTGAAGGTGGCAGGGTCAAATACATGGAGCGAAAGGCTATTTACAATTTGTACAGAAATCAGATGGCTGTTCTAAGAGTCGACGGGCATGAAAGGGAAGCAGTGGTTGGGAAGGGAGTGAGACAGGGTTGTAGCCTCTCCCCGATGTTATTCAATCTGTATATTGAGCAAGCAGTAAAGGAAACAAAAGAAAAATTTGGAGTAGGAATTAAAATCCATGGAGAAGAAATAAAAACTTTGAGGTTTTCCGATGACATTGTAATTCTGTCAGAGACAGCAAAGAACGTGGAAGAGCAGTTGAACGGAATGGACAATGTCTCGAAAGGAGGATAAAAGATGAGCAGCAACAAAAGCAAAACGTGGATAATGGAATGTAGTCGAATTAAATCAGGTGATGATGAGGGAATTAGATTAGGAAATGAGACACTTAAAGTAGCAGATGAGTTTTGCTATTTGGGCAGCAAAATAAAGATGATGGTCAAAGTGGAGAGGAAAGCGTTTCTGAAGAAGAGAAATTTGTTAACATCGAGTGTAGATTCAAGTGTCAGGAAGTCTTTTCTGAAGGTGTTTGTATGGAGTGTAGCCATGTATGGAAGTGAAACATGGACGATAAATAGTTTAGACAAGAAGAGAATAGAAGCTTTCGAAATGTGGTACTACAGAAGAATGCTTAAGATTAGATGGGTAGATCATGTGACTAATGAAGAGATACTGAATAGAATTCGGGAGAAGGGGAATTTGTGGCACAACTTGTCTGGAAGTAAGGATTGGTTGGTAGAACACGTTCTGAGGCATCAAGGCATCACCAATTTAGTATTGGAGGGCAGTGTGGAGGGTAAAAATCGTAGAGGGAGACCAAGAGATGAATACACTAAGCAGGTTCAGAAGGATGTAGGTTGCAGTAGTTACTTGGAGATGAAAAGCTTGCACTGGATAGGGTATCATGGAGAGCTGCATAAATCAGTCTCTGGACTGAAAACTACAACAACAACAAAGCATCGCTTCCAGTACTGCAATATGACATCAGCATTACTGATTATTAATGAGAAAGTAAGAATCTTCTAGTCGTCAATTCTTCTTGATTATTTACAGGGAGTATGAACAGTAATTATTTCTTCTCTGCTAAGGTTTCAAGTCCACAACTGCCTCGCGTTGTGAGACCAGCCCCATTTAGCGCTGTAGTTACACTGACCTCAGGCCACGTGACGTCCAACTTCCTGTGCCTCTGGTAACATGTTTCCACATTTTGTTTCATGTCCAACGGCTAGCTAACAGGTTAAGCTACTTTATCCACCTCGTCCTTAAATTTTGCAGAGCAGTGTACGAGAATCCGACTACCCATGAAACTACGAGAACGTGATGCCTGCCACAGAGCAGGCGGGAAGGGGAGATGACAACGGACGGCGGCGGTCGGCAGTCGGCGGTGTCTTGACGACAGAAGATTTGGGGCGGCGCCAACAGCGACGATACTTAACCAGCAGGTGGCGGAGTCGTGGCCAGGTCCGGGTAGACGCTGGCCACCCGAAAGCTACACAAGAAAGCCTGCCTGTGTAGGTGTTTTCTTCTCGCTTTTGTTTCTTTAGAGGGTTATTAACCCTAGCTAGACTGGGAACCGCAGAGTGCGGAAACGTTCATACAACTGACCGGCCACTTTATATTCTAAAACATAGGCGCGCCAGCTCTTGTTCAACAGTGAATGCCAGGTCTTTCCGAAATTGATATTCCATTTTTTTTTTTTTGTCTCGACTCTGTCTGAGACAGAATATGTTGGTACAACAGGCACGGATCCAAGAGGGTCGACGTGGAGATTATGATACACACCTCAAAACCCCTAAAAGCGTTATTATATTGACATATATACAAGTGCTGCTAATTAAATAACATCCTAAATATATTTTGCAGTCGTTAACCAATATAGTAAAACACCCTTTAAGATGCTTCTAATTTGATTTTTCTTCTGCACGTGTGCGAAGTTTAACAATTCCGACATTTTGTACACCTCTGGCAATATGCTCCGTCCTTGAGTTTTGCAACCTCCCCTCCACTTACCTCGCCTCTTGACATTGTTGCAGATCCCTCGAAAGCACGACAGCAAACAAATGGTTCAAATTGCTCTGAGCACTATGGGATTTAACATCGGAGGTCATCAGTCCCCTGGAACTTAGAACTACTTTAACCTAACTAACCTACGGACATCACACACATCCATGCCCGAGGCAAGATTCGAACCTGCGGTCGCGCGGTTCCAGATTGTGGCGCCTAGAACCGCTCGGGCACAGAGGCCGACCAACAGCAAATAGCAAGCATGCAGCGGCTAAGCTAGATTTCTGTTTTTAAATACATATTCAAACTGTTGCATGTGGTAATGAGTAATGACAAACAGTAGGGTAGGGAGAGCAACTATTCCTATGAAGTGATATGCCAAGACAACGATTTTAGAATGAAATATACAGGGAGTCCATAAAGTCCCTTTACAACTTCAAAATTTTATTACAACGGCAGTTGTTGAAATATTTTAACACTATTTCTTTTATTGTAATTAGTGTTTATAAAAGTTATTGACAATGTTTAATAGACCTCTATATGGGCGCCTTTAGTTGCAAGAAGTGCATCAAGACGGTACTTGATTTCTTGCAATGTTCGCCGTAGCACAGCGTCATCAATGGTGGCAATGGCATTACGAATCCTTTGCTGCCGGACCACTGTGGCCGAGCGGTTCAAGGCGCTTCAGTCCGGAACCACGCTACTGCTAGGTCGCAGGTTCAAATCCTGCCTCGGGCATGGATGTGTGTGATGTCCTTAGCTTATTTAGGTTTAAGTAGTTCTAAGTCTAGGGGACTGATGAGCTCAGAAGCTAAGTGCCATAGTGCTTAGAGCCATTTGAACAATTTTTAGAGCCAATCCTTTGCTTCAAGTATCTGTGTTTGATACACGATATCTTTTACATACCCCCATAAAAAAAGTCCAAGAGAGTGATATCTGGCGAACGCGGTGGCCAAGGAATTGGCCCACCCTCCCAGTCCATCTGCCTGGAAATGTTTCATTGAGGAACCGACGAACATGCAGTCCCCAATGCGGTGATGCACCATCTTGCTGGAAGATGATAGTTGCTTGTAAGTCAATCAGTTGTGGTGCTACATATTCGGTCACAAGGTCGAGGTAAACATCTGCAGTAACTGTTGACTCGTTGAAGAAGAATGGACCAATTATACGGTTGAAACTTCCTGGCAGGTTAAAACTGTGTGCCCGACCGAGACTCGAACTCGGGACCTTTGCCTTTCGCGGGCAAGTGCTCTACCATCTGAGCTACCGAAGCACGACTCAGGTCCGGTCCTCACAGCTTTACTTCTGCCAGTATCTCGCCTCCTACCTTCTGGCAGAAGTAAAGTTGTGTGGACCGGCCGTGAGTCGTGCTTCGGTAGCTCAGATGGTGCCGGCACGGTAGCTCAGCGTGTTCGGTCAGAGGGTTACGTGCCCTCTGTAATAAAAAAACTGAGTTCATCGATCAACAACGAACTTCAATGGATGTCTTACGACGTCCGCCCCGAGCAGATGCAACGAACAAAAGCGAACAAAATGAGATTAAAAAAAAAAAAAAAAAAAAAAAAAATGTGGTAGAGCACTGGCCCGTGAAGGAAAAGGTCCCGAGTTCGAGTCTCGGTCGGGCACACAGTTTTAATCTGCCAGGAAGTTTCATATCAGCGCACACTCCGCTGCAGAGTGAAAATCTCGTTCTGGAAACATCCTCCAGGCTGTGGCTAAGCCATGTCTCCGCATATCCTTTCTTTCAGGAATGCTAGTTCTGCAGGGTTCGCAGGAGAGCTTCTGTAAAGTTTGGAAGGTAGGAGACGAGATACTGGCAGAAGTAAAGCTGTGAGGACCGGGCGTGAGTCGTGCGTCGGTAGCTCAGATGGTAGAGCACTTGCCCGCGAAAGGCAAAGGTCCCGAGTTCGAGTCTCGGGCGGGCACACAGTTTTAATCTGCCAGGAAGTTTCATATCAGCGCACACTCCGCTGCAGAGTGAAAATCTCATTCTGAATTATACGGTTGCACATGATTCCACACCACTTTTGGACTATCCCAGTCAAGCTCCCTAGGCAGATAGGGGTGTTCAGATCCCCAGATTCTCACATTGTGTCTGTTTAATGTCCAAGAAACATGAAAAGTTGCCTCGTCACTGAAACAAACTCGCTTGAGGAATGCTTCATCCTCCGAAAGGCGTTCCAGCACGTTGAGTGCTAACTCTCTCCGTTTTGGCTTGTCATTTGATTCAAGTGTCTGTAACAGTTGCACTTTGCAAGCGTACAACAGCAAGTTCTTGTGGAGGACCTTACGCACAGTTGAACGTGGTAGTTGCAACTGTCTGGCAGCAGTGCGGATTGACTTCGTAGGTGAACGAGTGAAGACGTTTAAAGCGCGATCGATGTTTTCGGATATTACAAAATTGTTAAGGCTTTCGTGGCCACTTGTTGACAAACTGCCTATTGGCTTCTGTCTCGGGTTCTTCGGCCGACGTTCATCTAATGATTTTTCTGACGTTTCGCCAGCACGAGTGGCTGGCATTGTCAAAGCTTCACCCTCCATTGCCGGTGGTGAACTGGAGGCGAGCTCGCGGCCGCAGACTATATGTACCTGGCGCGCCAACGTCCGAGGGCTTCTCCGCGGTAATTTCCGGTGCGGTTCTCCTCTTGCTACCTGCGACGGTCGTTCGCTGTAGTACGGGCAGCCAGGATCCGTTTACCTTAAGGCTTTCCCCTTTCTTGTTGAAACTGTTCGCGTGTTTTTGGATTTCTACAGCTTCTCTGAACAAGCGCGTGTGATAGTGCTTCTCTACAGCCAGAATTTCCGTGTCGGCGAATTTTATTACGTGGTCGGTCTCATTCAGTGCTTGCTCTGCCACGGCCGATTTCTCCACCTGCCCCAACCTGCAATGTCGCTTATGCTCTTTGATCCTGGTGTTAATTGATCGTCCAGTCATTCCGACATAGACTTTTCCGCATGTGCATGGTATACGGTATATTCCCGAGGTTGCAAGTGGGTCTCTTTTCTCCTTCGCCGATCTAAGACACTCTTTGATCTTCCTTGTCGGTTTGAAAATCGTCTTTACGCCGTGTTTGCGCAATATACGGCCGATTCTGTCCGTCACTCTGGGAATGTATGGCAGAAAGGCCGTACCCGAAATTTCTTTTTCTGGTTCCTTACTTCGTCGATTGTTTGGCTCTGTTACACTTCTAATGTAATTTGTGGAGTACCCATTGCTCCGCAGAACAGTTTCCAGGTGTTGCATTTCTCGTTTGAGGTGTTGAGGCTCACATATTCGTCCTGCTCTCGTTACGAGCGTACTAATCATGCCTCTTTTCTGGCTCGGGTGGTGGTGTGACAGATTGTGCAGGTATCGGTCCGTGTGTGTCGGTTTCCGATACACGCTGTGTCACAGGTTTCCGCCGTCCCTTGTGACCAGCACATCTAGAAATGGCAGTTTCTTGTCCTTTTCTACTTCCATGGTAAATGTTATGTTGGCATGGAGGCTGTTCAAGTGTCTCTTTGACAATGCCAGCCACTCGTGCTGGCGAAACGTCAGAAAAATCATTAGATGAACGTCGGCCGAAGAACTTTTCGGATATTCTTGGTCGCCCGCTCCTCCCTTTATCCAACACTGTCCCTGTCTCCAAAAATTTTTTGTGCCATATACGGACTGAAGGACCCGATGGTGGATCTCTTCCATACTTGATTCTGAAGTTCCGTTGAGTCTCAACATCCGATTTAGTCTCAATAAACCAGGACACACATTGTGCCTTCTCTAGAGGAGTTGCCATTTTATAGAGATTCAGTTTCTCCCATCAACAGAGTATCTGAAACACAAAATTTTAGTATATTTAAAAACTTTAGTAAACAATGATTACAATTAAAGAAATTTTGTTGAAATATTTCAACAACTGCCGTTGTAATAAAATTTTGAAGTTGTAAACGGACGCCGGCCGCGGTGGTCTAGCGGTTCTAGGCGCGCAGTCCGGAACCGCGTGACTGCTACGGTCGCAGGTTCGAATCCTGCCTCGGGCATGGATGTGTGTGATGTCCTTAGGTTAGTTAGGTTTAAGTAGTTCTAAGTTCTAGGGGACTGATGACCACAGATGTTAAGTCCCATAGTGCTCAGAGCCATTTGAACCATTTTTTTGTAAACGGACTTTATAAACACCCTGTATATTCAAAGACAGAGTAAAACTCTAACATTGGTATGAACAATACTATGCTTAACAAAGTGAACAGTGATTTTAAAAGGGTGCAAAGTTAACAGAGAATTTCTATAAATATTAAACAGCAGAATCAGTTAATACGCTATCGATGATTCAGGGAAGTGGGGTGGTCTTTCTCTCAATTCTGAGAAAGTCAACTAATGATTCCGACAATTATGTGTGCAGTTCTGCAGTCTTGCCTCAAACTTGTTCTCTTCAAAAAACAGTTGCATTATTTAAAATTTATACTCGTTTCACCTTTCATTGTACACGTCATACTCATCCTTGCTGTCATTTCTTCATCTAACAGATACAATCACAAGTCAACACAGCCCTACTGAACATCACCTACCACACTTCAACTAAGAATGTTTAACAGTAACATGACTAGCTCTCTCTCTCTCTCTCTCTCTGAAGTGCACATCGATGACATACTGTACAAAAATCAAAGTGACGTGGCCACCTTGCACAGTGTATACAAGGTGTGGCTATAAAATAACGAGAATAGTCCTGTAAAACATTTTATTTCGGCAACATAGATATTTAGTTATTGTTACTTTCAATATACTCCCTTGCCCTATTCCTGCAACGCTTCATGGGCATTTTGCATTGATGGAAACAATGCTTGAAGTCTTCATGCGTTAGCTCCTTGATGAAGCGTACCGCTTTTTCTTTCACTGCTTCAACATACTGAAATCTTGCTCCTTGTAAAGCACTTTTGACCTTGGAGAATAGATAAAAGACACACGGAGCTAGATCAGGCGACTAAGGTAGGTCGCCTAACACTGGCATGTTGTACTTCCCTAAAAAACATATCAACAGAAAACGCAGTACGCGCTGGTGCGTTGTCTTGATACAAAACCCATGAGTTCCTCTTCCACAGTTCGGGCCTTTTTTTCTTATTTTCTCACAGAGTTGAGCAAAAAATTCAAGGTGGTAATCCTGATTAACAGTTTCACTTTCAGGTATCCGGTGAAGACACACAGTGCCGTGAATACTGAAGAAAACAATCATCATCGCTTTAAATCTTGATTTGCTCAGTCGACCTTTCTTCGCTCTCCTCCAAGTTAGGGCCTTCCATTGCATGGACTGGCGCTTAGCTTCTTGATCGTGCGTGAAAAACTAAGATTCGTCACACATTATCACTCTCTCCAAGAAATTAGGATCATTTTTAGTGGTATTCGAAGTGTCAGTACAGACATTTTCACGAGCCTCTTTTTGTTCGATTGTGATAATTTTCGGCACCAGCTTCGCACACACATTTCTCATGTTAAATTGGTTACGTAAAATTTGTCTTGCGCATTCTTTGTCAGTTCTTATAGTTTCAGCAGTTGATCGAGTTTTCAACCGACGGTCAGATCGAATCAGATTACCTACTTTTTCGACATTTCCATCTATTTTTGTTGTTGTTCCGGACGTGAGTCATCTTCGACGTCTTCTCGGCCATCTCGTAAACGATTGAACCACTCAAAAACTCGCGTAGATGATAAACAGTCTTCGCCATACACTTCTTTTAATAGCAGGTTTCAGTATCAGTAAGTCCATGTTTAATATGAAACTTTATCTATGTTTGATCTGGAACTCTACGGCAATTAGTTGCACTATTGTTAACTTACCATTTTCCCGGCAAAACAAAATAACAGCTCTTACATAACGAAGGCCACAGTTACAGTGATTTGTGTGCAAACACCAGAGATGTCGCATTCGACTGAGAAGGCTTCACACTTCACAGCCATTGGTCGATCAAAAATGGTTCAAATGGCTCTGAGCACTCTGGGACTTAACTGCTGAGGTCATCAGTCCCCTAAAACGTAGAACTAATTAAACCTAACTAACCTAAAGACCTCACACACATCCATGCCCGAGACAGGATTCGAATCTGCGACCGTAGCAGTCGCGCGGTTCCAGATTGTAGCGCCTAGAACCGCTCGGCCACTCCGGCCGGCATTGGTCGATCGTCTTTCACGCACGAGTACTTATCCTGTGAAAGCATCAGTCCCGTTATTTTACAGCCAGACATCGTACACCGCCTAGAGAAAGCACAATATTTTTCTTCCAGCAGGTCATGCTTTGCTCTCATTACAGCATCATCAGTGGATTTTTCATTTTATTTTCGGAAATGTCTGGCATGGTAGTGAAATACTCGTCTTGAAAGTGATGCTCACTCTTCGGTCTTTCCTTACAAATAAATTTGTTTTTGGTTAGGTTTCGCCTGTAGCAAACACTGTTTGGCCAAAAACAGATTTATTTGTAGCAAACACACACACAAGAGTCAACCATAACCTCAAGATACGACGGTTAAGTAAGTTCCCAGCACTCTCGAAATGGAAACCACTTTGAAAATCAAAAATGTTTTATGTGCAATAGTTAGCTACACCTTGCAGCTACTTCTCTACACAGTCACCGCTCCGACTTAGATATCTGTCTTAGTGTTGTACCAACTTTTCAGAAACCTCGTCATAGAAGGCAGCCACCAGTGCTTTCAACCAATTCTCTACGCTTGCCTAGAGCGCACTGTCTGTGCCAAAATGTTGTCTTCATAGCCAGCGGTTGAAAGGTGGCTACACTGAGTCACAGCGCCAGAAATTGCGCCAAAGAGTATTATTCAGCCGCCTCCACTGGCAATGTTTGTTGATAAGTCGTAGTGGAGAGTGCTTGTCGAAAAGTCGTCGTGGAGAGTGCTTATTGAGAAGTGGGCAGGAGGAGTTCCGATGTAGCTGTGACTAGTTGTGAGCATGTTGTATGCAGTTGTTCTGATGGGCTAGACAGCCGACGCTGTTCGATTGCGGATGTTGTAATGATCAGAGTGTATGTTTCGTCAATATATATGAAGGTAATAAAATTTTTTTTTATTATTTCAAATGTCCTAACTAACAATGTCTCTTGGTCACAGGTTCAGTCAACAAAGCATCTGGCTTGTGTTAATGTATTAGAGTGTAATTCTGGTTTTTATGTGCAATTATAGTTTTTTTTTAATTACTTCATTGTAGATGGCGTTTAAAGAATCTTGTCGTATTGAGGAAGAACCGTGCCAGATGTGTACGTTGAATCACACTTCCACACACAGAACAGTTACATTTGTGTTTTGTTGTTCCGTAGTTTTTGTTTCGTAGCTTTTATAGTTGCTGGGGACTTAATTAATTAATTGTGTTAATGGAAGTTTTGTTTCATTCTTTGTTGTTATTGTACGCAGTCAGATTGCGTACTAATACTGGTCAGGGCCAACCGGTTACAAGACTGTGTAACCGGACAGACAGCGACGAAAATTAAAATTATTTGCATTCAATATATAATTAAGCCCCCATGCACGTGGCGACCCTGCCAGGATCGTCCCTTGGAATTCTTTTGATAGTAAAAATAGCGGACAGTAGTATTGTTGTAGTAATTTGTAGTTTAGTAATTGTAGTCTATATTGCATGTGTAGATTTGGTAACTGAACATTTGTAGTTGTCTTGTCATTCTTTTAATGGTATTTTGGCAGAATTTAATTTTGCATGTTTTGTAAATGATCACGCAATCGACGAAAAAGGCAAAAATGATGGATAGTCAGAATGACGAAATTGTTGACATGGCGAACTCGCCAACACAGGAGAACAGAATGATGAATAATGAAGTGGAAAACAATTTAATAAGTCGGGAAAATAGTCCGGAACCATTTCAAAACCTTTCACAATCAAAAAATTTTCAGAATACGAGATTAACGACAGAAGATTCTGGAATTGTATCGAACACAGATGGCTTTACAGCTATGACGAAGGAAGCTGGTTTAGCGGGAAATGTTAGGGGTGAAAAGAATTTCGAACCAGTTAATATGGAGCAGTTAATGAGTGCAATATTAAATTTGGGATCTCGGTTAGACTCACAAATAGGAACAATTAAAACAGAGATGGGAACTTTGGCAACATGGTTAAAAACTGATATGGGAACAATGGAAACACGGTTAGACTCACAAATAGGAACAATTAAAACAGAGATGGAAACAATGGAAATATGGTTAGACTCACGAATAGGGACATGTTTCAAAAACATGAAAGATGAATTTAAAAAAGAAATTAGAGAAGAAGTACAACCGATTTTGAATGCTCACAATAATAGATTAATTTCAATAGAAATCAGACAAAAGGAACAGGATAGAGAACAGGAAGAAAGAGATTGCGCGATAGTACAAAAATTTTCAGAGTTAAATTTACAACGTGCACACGATAAGGAAGAAATATTTGAAAGAATCGAGGAATCCGTACCAAATGACAGAATAAATAACCTAACACAACAGTATGAACAATTAACTACTAAATGTGTCAATACTGAAACCCGAGTCGCGACACTTACGGAAGACGTAAATAAACAGAAATAGGTGACTTATCGGAAGGAGTTGAGGAGATTGCAGATAAATTGACAAGTCTTAGTTTAAATGGGGACAGAGATTCCGATGATACAGCTCCATTGCCATTTGCAGAAACAGAAGAGTACCAGAACATAAATAAACATGTTGAAAATCATGGAAAATTTAATGAACGCGTTAAAAGGGAATTTGAAGCGTTACGAAAGCAAGTCAAACATATTGAAAGAGAAATCGTCGGAAAAGACAGTAGAAGAAATTTAGAATCACAGATAGCAGAGGGGTTTGAAGAAAATAATTTATTTCATTTACGAGAAGCAACAAGAGAGCGCCAGGCGCGCGAACTTGACAATAATCGACATTCGGACTGGGACAGACGCGGTAGGTCTTTGTCGCCACGAGGAGAAAACTTTGACTATAAACACTTCTTAACTGTTCGGAAGTTTAAGATCTTTCGCAATTCTAAGAACGACATACATCCATGTTCATGGTTAGAGCAATTTATGTACGCACTTCCACCAAATTGGCCACTAAGTCACAAACTGGAATTTATGTGTGGATATTTAGAAAACGAACCGGCGACGCGGATGCGCGCACTTATTAGAGATTGTAATAATCTAAATGATTTTTATCATGCATTTCTATCGGCAAATTGGTCCGAAAACACGCAAGACAGAGTCAAACGTAGTCTTATTATGCAGCGTAATTTTAAACAGTCTGAGTGCCGCACGCCAGCAGAATACTTTGAAGACATGATTCGAAAGAATCAATTCCTGTCCAACCCTTATAGCCCGACTGAATTAATTCGCATTTGTTTCATTAAGCTGCCACAATCGATAAGACACATTGCTTTAGCCGGAAGATGTAAAAGTCCTCAGGGGATTCACTACACTAAGTGAATATGTGCCGTAGCGTGCACAGGGACCCGAGCTGTAGTGGTGCTATTTCCCTTTTAGTTTTCTGCACCGCTGCCTACTCTTTTACTATTCTTTGTATCTATCAAAACAATTCTTCAACTATCAATCAATCTAGAGAGTCGGTAAAGAATAACCGGATATGACTATTTTACCCAAAAGTGATTTCGGAAATTACCATTTGGACTTACTGTATCTTCAGCAGCATTCATTCGTAGTTTAAACGAAATTTTACCTATTTATCTTCGTGACAATCTTACTTCATATGTTGACGATATTCTTATTGCTAAACGTTCTTGCAGTGAGCATTACGAAATTTTGGATTCATTATTACGTATTTTTGGAAGAGTTGGCATTACAGTGAACTTGGAAAAATCTGAATTTGGTCGTTCTCAGGTGAAATTTCTTGGTCATATTATTTCTACAGAAGGTATTCTTCCTGATCCAGAGAAACTAGACGCTGTTCGTAATTATGCTGTTCCTACTACAAAACGTGATGTTCGTAGTTTCCTTGGTGTCTGTAATTTTCTTAGACGCTTTGTTAGATTGGACAATTTGCCCACACCTCGTTTATGTGAACTGTCTGGAAAGAATTGTAATTGTTGTTGGGATGAGGAAGCTCAATCAGAATTTGAACAACTTCGTTGCTGCTCCACTTCTTTCACATCCGGATTTATCTAAAGATTTTTGTTTGGCGACGGACTCATCATACAAAGGCCTAGGTGCACACTTATTTCAAGAGATAGAAGAAAACGGCGTTGTAGTACAGAAAACTGTTGCATTTGGAAGTCGTGATCTCTCTCTTTCAGAAAAGAATTATTCGATTACGGAACTTAAGGCTTTGGCTGTTGTATGGGCTTTCACAAAATTTCGCATATTTTTGTATGGCAGACATACTAAGGTTTACACCGATCATCGAGCCCTGGAATTTCTTATGTCAGCAAAATTAACACATGGAAGATTGTCACGATGGGCGCTGTATCTACAGGAATTTGATTTTGGTATTGTTTACATACAGGGATCTTCAAATATTATTGCTGATGCTTTATCACGTGCACCGATGGGTTTGAAACAAAGTGCTGAGGAGGACTGCAAAGAAAACAATTACTGTTTGATGTACATTCAAGGTGTTGCGTTTGAAAATTTTATTTCGTCTTCGCTCCAAGACATCGCTAAGGAGCAAAATAAGGATCCAATCTGGAAGGACATTAAGGAGAAGTGGAGGAGAAAGGAAAGCGTAGCGATTAGACAGTATTATTTACTTCGCAATGATATTCTTTTTAAACGAAAACCGGTCGACAACTCTGTTTGGTTAGTTTGTATTCCTGATGAGTGGGTTAATAAATTGATTTGGTACACACATTTCAGTTATGCATACTTTGGTCCCAGAAAATGCTTTCATAAATTACGAGAAAATTGCTACTTCAGTAATATGGAAAAACGTATTCGATCTGTTCTTGCCAAATGCAAATTATGTCAAAAGGCTAAGCCGCCAACTATTTCTCACAGAGCACCGTTGTTTCCTATCATTCCAGCGAAATTAAAGGAGATGGCTGCAGTCGATTTGTTCGGTCCAGTGGTTCGTTCTACTAATGGTTTTGCGTACATTTTGGTAGCAGTGGAATTGACATAAAAATATGTGTGTTTTACACCTTTACGTAAGGCAACAGCTCTTTCAGTATCTAATGCTTTCATCAAACATTTTCTTAAAGAAGTGGGTCATGTTGATAAGGTTATATCAGATGATGGATCACAATTTCGCTCTAAAATTTGGCTTCGTACTCCACGGCATCGTAAGATTAAACCAATTTTCATTTCACTTTTTCACATTCAATCTAACGCTTCGGAGAGATGGATGAAGGAAATCAATAAATTGTGTCGACTTTATTGTCATCAGAATCATAGAACTTGGGATCAGTATCTTCTAATTTTTCAAAACATTCTGAATGAACTCCCTAATGATTCAACTTCTTTACCGCCTATATTGATATTAAAAAACAAAGCACCGACAAATCGCATTTCTGAAATCGTTCCTTTTCCGCCTACACGGAAACTGCGGCATTCTGAAGTTGTCAACCTGGCTCTACAAAATATTGCATCTGCGGCTGCTAGAAGAGAGAAATCACCTAAGCGTCCTGGTCGTTTAAAAACCTTGTCAGTTGGTCAAATGGTGTTAATTAAGTCTCACCGTTTGTCTCACAAAGGAAAAGACTTGTGTCGCAAATTTTTTCTGCTTTATAACGGTCCATATAGGGTTCGCAAAATTATTCATGATTACACTGTCGAAGTAGAAACTCTTAAATCTCGACGCTCTAAGGGAATACATCGTATATCGAACGTTAAAATTTTTGTGGAATGACATAGTTTTGAGAAACTAACAGTTATACGTAAACACACGGAGAGTACAAGGATACCGCGCCGTGTTCCGGCGGCGGCATATACTCAAAGCAAGAGTCAAGTCTGCGCGCCGCACAAGGCAGTCGTTCACCGCAAACAATTACTTCCTACGTCACGCGTAACTACAGCTGATCGAGCGCTCAGTGCGAATCCACTAACAGCCGTAAAGAAATACACAGTCGAATTTCTCTGATTAAATTCAGTATAAAGCTATAGTGACTTGATAAATTATGTTATAAACGTTCAGTATTTTTCAGGATACGGTTTTATAAAATATTTAAGAACTTCAGGTAAATTCTCTGTGTGTCCGACGTTAAGAGGACTTGCTATCGAGAAAATTTCAGGAAGAATGTAATTTCGAAGAAGAAAATAATAAACTAAAAAGGTAACTATTAATTGAGTTTATTTTTCAGGTAACATAGTTCCCCTTAGGTACGTACTTTAGACATAATTTGCTGCTCGCGATTACGTGATTTATACTTTGTGTTAACCGATTTTGACAATGATTGATTAATGAACAGGGTTGTTAATTATGTATATTATGCATCGCTTGGATGCACTGCTTTTTTACTGATGTCACATTTTTTTAAATTATGTGCCTGCTGTGCTTATTTATTTAAATTATAATTGTCACGTGATTAATTGTGCTGATATGGTTATGTATGTAAGTTATACACTCCTGGAAATGGAAAAAAGAACACATTGACGCCGGTGTGTCAGACCCACCATACTTGCTCCGGACACTGCGAGAGGGCTGTACAAGCAATGATCACACGCACGGTACAGCGGACACACCAGGAACCGCGGTGTTGGCCGTTGAATGGCGCTAGCTGTGCAGCATTTGTGCACCGCCGCCGTCAGTGTCAGCCAGTTTGCCGTGGCATACGGAGCTCCATCGCAGTCTTTAACACTGGTAGCATGCCGCGACAGCGTGGACGTGAACCGTATGTGCAGTTGACGGACTTTGAGCGAGGGCGTATAGTGGGCATGCGGGAGGCCGGGTGGACGTACCGCCGAATTGCTCAACACGTGGGGCGTGAGGTCTCCACAGTACATCGATGTTGTCGCCAGTGGGCGGCGGAAGGCGCACGTGCCCCTCGACCTGGGACCGGACCGCAGCGACGCACGGATGCACACCAAGACCGTAGGATCCTACGCAGTGCCGTAGGGGACCGCACCGCCACTTCCCAGCAAATTAGGGACACTGTTGCTCCTGGGGTATCGGCGAGGACCATTCGCAACCGTCTCCATGAAGCTGGGCTACGGTCCCGCACACCGTTAGGCCGTCTTCCGCTCACGCCCCAACATCGTGCAGCCCGCCTCCAGTGGTGTCGCGACAGGCGTGAATGGAGGGCCGAATGGAGACGTGTCGTCTTCAGCGATGAGAGTCGCTTCTGCCTTGGTGCCAATGATGGTCGTATGCGTGTTTGGCGCCGTGCAGGTGAGCGCCACAATCAGGACTGCATACGACCGAGGCACACAGGGCCAACACCAGGCATCATGGTTTGGGGAGCGATCTCCTACACTGGCCGTACACCACTGGTGATCGTCGAGGGGACACTGAATAGTGCACGGTACATCCAAACCGTCATCGAACCCATCGTTCTACCATTCCTAAACCGGCAAGGGAACGTGCTGTTCCAACAGGACAATGCACGTCCGCATGTATCCCGTGCCACCCAACGTGCTCTAGAAGGTGTAAGTCAACTACCCTGGCCAGCAAGATCTCCGGATCTGTCCCCCATTGAGCATGTTTGGAACTGGATGAAGCGTCGTCTCACGCGGTCTGAACGTCCAGCACGAACGCTGGTCCAACTGAGGCGCCAGGTGGAAATGGCATGGCAAGCCGTTCCACAGGACTACATCCAGCATCTCTACGATCGTCTCCATGGGAGAATAGCAGCCTGCATTGCTGCGAAAGGTGGATATACACTGTACTAGTGCCGACATTGTGCATGCTCTGTTGCCTGTGTCTATGTGCCTGTGGTTCTGTCAGTGTGATCATGTGATGTATCTGACCCCAGGAATGTGTCAATAAAGTTTCCCCTTCCTGGGACAATGGATTCACGGTGTTCTTATTTCAATTTCCAGGAGTGTACTTTGTGATTTATCTGCTTGCGCCCTCATGTTTACTTATTAAGATTACATATGAACATTTATTTGCTTGTGCTGAAATGATGCTAATGACCTGTTTATTATGTAAGATACATATTTGCTGCTTTGCGTATGGATTGCATATTTACACATTTCTGTTTGTTGTCATAACTATTCTTTAATTTGGTATATAGAAATTCTGATATGCGGTGTACGAACATGGAGTTTAGGTCACACTAAGGTATTAATTATAGATTGTTCGCTTGGCATGTTCTCTACTGGTATATTTACTCGCTATTGCATGTTTTTCTTACGCTCAGTGCCTTATATTTTAAGATAAGAAAATGAACTACTATAATGCTAAGAACGACATTGGTACAAGAAACTTCATTGAAGTCACATGAGCTGGAGGTTTTGTAGAAGCTGTATAAATTTATGCTAATAGGAAGGAAGCTAACGACATGACATACCAACACTAGGTTTAGACCATTGACAGTCATTACACTGCATTCTTCGTGAGCAATTGAAATAGTAAGTGACACTTGACACAAGAAATACTCCACATGTTTGCTTCTGTTTTGCCATGATTCTTGAAGTGGTGTACACACTGTGCAATATTACGATTTATTCATTCAAAGTCTTATGTGATCTTTCATACTACGTACTCGCACCTACTTACTGAAAGTTATTCAATCTGAAGGCTGTTAGAGGTCATGTATGCATTTCTTTTATGTCATGATGGACAAGGTAACCAAAATGTATTTTATAATTCATAATGAGTAGAAGATTTGGCTCAGGTGGACTACACAGAGGTTGTGTGTGAACATTGTGTCTTCGGATTGTATGGGCTGATGAACTGAAGTTTGCACTAGGATTTTATCTGTACTTGTTCGAGGAGACTGACTAGAGGAAAGAGTTGTTATGGAAGTGAAATGATATTGGTGATAAGGTTTATATGTATCGACATATTGAAGAGGTGTTATTGAGGTATTGAGATTGTGTGAAGTTGATGATTATTGGGGTTTTGGTGGACAAGAGGTAATGTAAATGATATTGATGATAAGGTTTATATGTATTGACGTAAGAGGTATTATTGAAGTATTAAGATTATGTGATGTGATGCTGATGATTATTGGAGTTTTGGTGGATAAGAGGTAAAGTAAGTGAGGAGCATATTTTTTTTTTTTGGTTTATATGGAACAAGGAGGATGAAGATGGCAGACTAGAACACTCAAGTGGAAAGAAGATTGTCTACACACACATTTTGTTAAATCAATAAGCAGTATATACTTTTTTTTTTTGGAGAGAGGAAGCATTTGCATATCTTGGCACACTGACAGTTGTTCAGAAACCGTACATTTTGATTTGGCTTGGCAAACATTGGTCTTGACATGATGACTACAACGTTGACTAACTATTATTGACTGTTATACATTGCTGCCACTACTACTTGATACACAAGTTGAACATAAAATTTTGGACAGAATTGCGTTTACACAGTTAACACTATTCAATTACACAGTAGTACTTAAATGCGGATGAAGGATGAGTGAGTGTGTTTTGTGTGTTTTCCTTTCCTAATCCCAAATAATTGGTACCGACCTATCTCCTAAATATTATTTTACTTGTTTGTTGTGGCTTGCACTGACACCAATAATTATTATAGGTTTACTGGTATTTGTGTATTTGTAATAGTTAATATGACAATTACCTAATATCAATTGTGTGTTTACTATATTTTTTGTATGTTTAGTGTAAGAGCATTGATAATAATTTTGTAAAAGCAGTTGTGTGTGCCTTCAAACTGTTGTTCGTGCTTGCACCTATTCAACGTTGCTGGGTGCCACTTGGAAATGTTTAATTTCTGCTGATAAACTCTGATGAACTGTCTAATTAGTGATAGTGAATATTATGGACTGTTACCTGCACTTGTTCAACATGATGGGTGCCACTAGGAGATGTTTAATTTCTGCTGATGAACTCTGATGAACTGATTGGTGATAGTGAATATTATGGACTTTTACGTGCACTTGTTCAACATGATGGGTGCTGCTTGGAAATGTTTAATTTCTGCTAATGAACTCTGATGAACTGTCTGATTAGTGATAGTGAATATTACGGACTGTTACCTGCACCTGTTCAACATTGCTACCGAAATGATGTCACTTGTTGGTGTCTGCACCTCCTTAACATTGCTGGGTGCCACTGATGGAACTGCTTCTACTGGAATAATGTGACTTATTGGTGTCTGCACCTGTTCAACATTGCTAGGTGCCACTGATGGACTGCTTCTACTGAAATAATGTCACTTGTTGGTGTCTGCACCTGTTCAACATTACTGGGTGCCACTGATGGATTGCATCTATTGAAATAATGTCACTTGTTGGTGTCTGCACCTGCTCAACATTGCTGGGTGCCACTGGTGGAACTGCTTCTACTGAAATGATGTCACTTGTTGGTGTCTGCACCTGTTCAACATTACTGGGTGCCACTGATGGACTGCTTCTACTGAGATAATGTCCCTTGTTGGTGTCTGCACCTGTTCAACAATGCTGGGTGCCACTGATGGACTGCTTCTACCTGAAATAATGTCACTTGTTGGTGTCTGCACCTGTTCAACATTGCTGGGTGCCACTGATGGAACTGCTTCTACTGAAATGTCACTTGTTGGTGTCTGCACCTGCTCGACATTACTGGGTGCCACTGTTGGAACTGCTTCTACTGAGATAATGTCACTTGTTGGTGTCTGCACCTGCCCAACATTGCTGGGTGCCACTGATGGAACTGCTTCTACTGAAATGTCACTTGTTGGTGTCTGCACTGTTCAACATTACTGGGTGCCACTAATGGACTGCTTCTACTGAGATAATGTCACTTGTTGGTGTCTGCACCTGCTCGCCATTGCTAGGTGCCACTGTTGGAGCTGTTTAAATACTGCTGATGAAATGTTATCAGATTGCTATTTGCACCTGTTGATCATTGCTGGGTGCTACTGTTGGAACTGTAAACTACTCTGACGAGTTCTACTTGTTTATTGAACTATTGAAAGGATTTTATGTGAATATTTGTATAAATTGGTTTTTTGTGTATTTACTGTTTATGAGATGTTATGAGACTCTTACCTGCACCTATTCGTCATTGCTGACGCTATTGATTGAATTGTTTAACCACATGATACTTGTATAAACTATTATGTAAAATCATATGTATGCAAGCATTTGTATTCCTTACTGTATTTTATATATTAGGTTATTGAAAGGTCAGTGCAAAGCCAAAATTTATTTAGTTATGTGATATTTACTTATTAATATTAGTTTTTAATTTTTGTCTGTATTTTTTGGACGAATTTGGTGGTATTTTCACCACCAATGCTGGCAAAAATACCATCAAATTCTAGCCCGTGGAGGAGGGGCATATGAAAGGTGGCTACACTGAGTCACAGCGCCAGAGATTGCGCCAAAGAGTATTATTCAGCCGCCTCCACTGGCAGTGTTTGTTGAGAAGTCGTAGTGGAGAGTGCTTATTGAAAAGTCTTCGTGGAGAGTGCTTATTGAGAAGTGGGCAGGAGGAGTTCCGATGTAGCCATGACTAGTTGTGAGCATGGTGTATGCAGTTGTTCTGATGGGCTAGACAGCCGATGCTGTTCGATTGCGGATGTTGTAATGATCAGAGTGTATGTTTCGTCAATATATATGAAGGTAATAATTTTTTTATTATTATTTCAAATGTCCTAACTAACAATGTCTCTTGGTCACAGGTTCACTAAACAAAGCATCTGGCTTGTGTTAATGTATTAGAGTGTAATTCTGGTTTTTATGTGCAATTATAGTATTTTTGTTTTTTTTAATTACTTCATTGTAGATGGTGTTTAAAGCATCTTGTCGTATTGAGGAAGAACCGTGCCAGATGTGTACGTTGAATCACACTTCCACACACAGAACAGTTACATTTGTGTTTTGTTGTTCCGTAGTTTTTGTTTCGTAGCTTTTATAGTTGCTGGGGACTTAATTAATTAATTGTGTTAATAGAAGTTTTGTTTCACTCTTTGTTGTTATTGTATGCAGTCAGATTGCGTACTAATACTGGTCAGGGCCAACCGGTTACGAGACTGCGTAACCGGACAGACAACGACAAAAATTAAAATTATTTGCATTCAATATATAATTAAGCCCCCATGCACGGTTCACATGAACAGAGATGAAATTCAGGATGAGCCATGTACGGGCTGTGTAGTGGGTGGTCAAACACTTACCATTGAAAATGCTGCAGAAGCATCTTCATTGCCCCTGCAGAGTGCAGCCAAGAATCGTCACAAAGAGCGAAACGCACGTCAGTTGTGTTATGTGGGCTGCATGACATCAGGCGAAATCTCTGACTGGGCAGTCGTACTTGGCGGAGACACTATTTTCTAGGCATCTTTATGTGTTCACTGTGGGCTCAGAATTGAAAATAGCAACATGTCGGAATCGACAGCCATACTAGAGACATTACCCAAGACATCTGCGCAAAACTTCATCGGATCTACGTCCTCAATTATTTGCTGGATGTTGGATGCTCCACAGAGACATCACTGGAAATGTTAAATCACGACTAGCCATCCAAACTGATTTCTTAGTGCTACACGTGAAAGGCTCTCACTCGTTTAGCACATTCTTCAGTCACTTTTGGTCGTTCCAGTCTCTTCCCTTTGCATACAGGTATACAAACAAAACTGTTTGAATTGCTCTTTCATTTGATGTATTATTTATATTTGTAACGTGAACGTAATAAATGCTACAAAGCCTTTAAAACCTGTATATTCATTTTGAAGCACCTTTTATATGTGTAAAATCTTAAAAATCTTTAAATAAAACTAACGTTATTAACATTCTGCATCTTTATTCTTCATGTCTCCGTATTTGCAGCCCTCTGCGTTTAATGCGGCGGTGTGCAACGTAGCTATGTTGGGGCGTGAGTAACAGAATGCTATAATCGAGTTTCGAATTCGAAGAGAGTGTCCACACATGGAGCATCCTCACCTTCAGCATGAAAATGAATGGCCACACACGAGTGTTGCGACTTCTGCAACAGGCCAACGCCTTGGGTTCGCTGTCATCGATCATCCTCCCTACAGCCCCACTTAGTCCCATCCGATTTTCATCTGTTTCCAGATCTCAAAGAACACATTCGAGCACTTCACTTTGATAGTGATAAAGCGTTGCAAGCAGAAGTGAGGTTGTGGCTCCATCAACAAAGCCACACACTCTACACTGACGTATCAGTAAACTGGTCTCTCGTTGGAAGCAATGTGTTCGTTGCCAGCGTGACTATGCTGAGAAATAAATATGTAGATATGAAGAATAAAGATACAGAATATTAACAACGTTTGTTTTATTCAAAAAGCTTCAAGAGTTTTCACATAAAAAATTCGGAGGTATTACATTTCAGCACGGGCGCTTGGGGCTGGTTGCGTTCTCCGTCAACAATCGCTATCTGAATAACAGCCATGGTGAAACTTCCTGGCAGATTAAAACTGTGCGCTGGACCGAGACTCGAACTCAGGACCTTTGCCTTTCGCGGGCTAGTGCTCTCCCAACTTTTTTTTTAATCTATTTTGTTCGCTTTTGTTCGTTGTATCTGCTCGTGGCGGACGTCGTAAGACATCCGATTAAGTTCGTTGATGATCGATTAACTCAGTTTTTTTATTACAGAGGCTACGTAACCCTCTGAACGAGCCCAACTGAGCTACCCAAGCACGACTCACGCCCCCTCCTCACAGATTTACTTCTGCCAGTATCTCGTCTCTTACCCTCCAAACTTTACAGAAGCTCTCCTGCGAACCTTGCAGAACTAGCGCTCCTGAAAGAAAGGATATTGCGGAGACATGGCTTAGCCACAGCCTGGGGGATGTTTCCAGAATGAGATTTTCACTCTGCAGCGGAGTGTGCGCTGATATGAAACTTCCTGGCAGATTAAAACCGTGTGCCGGACCGATACTCGCGGCACTTGCCCGCGAAAGGCAAAGGTCACGATTTCGAGTCTTGGTCTGGCACACAGTTTTAATCTGCTAGGAAGTTTCGTATCAGCGCACACTCCGCTGCAGAGCGAAAATCTCATTCTGTAAACAGCCGTGGTGTTCAACGAAATCCAACATGTATAAAACAACATTAAAATAGTAGGTGTGAACTGAACAAGCGTTCTCAACTAATAGCCCAAAACTCCCACACAATATTAGAATGTGTGACTAGCTCGAAACCAGAAGCGGAGACTTGTTGAATGGACTCGATTATCGTAAAGACAGAATTTTATCTTCTTATGTTCAGTAAAACAAAACAAAGAAGGAAAGCATCGATCTTTTCGTGACTGTGCTCATTTAAATACAAATTAACAGTCAAAGTTGGTGGTATCGGCCCATATACTTAAGAGGAACACGTATCTCTCGCTTGTATCAGATCTGCAATAAAAGAACTCAGTTTGTATAGGGATTCTGTGTGAATACCGACCAGACTTTATCAACCTCGAGCTAAAGAGGGGAAGGAGAAGCTTTAAAATGGGAACGGCGTGGAAAGCAATATACTTTCGAATTGGTCGACATTGAGAGCTTCCAAGTACTACCCACTGTAGAAATAATAAAAACGCCTCATTAGTTTGATATGAGAAATATGACAGTAGTGGTTTTCATCATTATGACTCAACTTGAGATAGCTTGAGATAACAGGTGGCTCTTGTGAGAACAAAATATCTGAATCGTTTCTTGGAGCTATGCGCTGTTCAGTATTGGTCAGCAGAGATAAATGAGTCAATCAGCTACCATAAGAAACACGTCGTACGTTTTGCAACAGAACGGTAATAAAACTGATACGACGAAAATATATATTCTCAGAAACTGATAGAACACAATGTAATTTTGTCCAACAAAGAAGTAAGATTATCTGGAAAAAGACTACCTGCTATTACCAACCTCCTGAGGGTTGCGATTTGTACTAACAGCAAGGCGCATTAGTGAAACAAGGCTGTAGCTTAATTACAATTAAGAAACATTGTTTATTGTGTCCTGAAATGCCAATTTTCTAAGATATTGCTGAAAAAGGAAATAATTCGTGCGCAAACGCTTTATAAACTATTGTAAGATGTTTATCATTTTAACATAGGTTCTAGAAGAGTAGAAAATTTTTTTTGACAGAATGTCTACTAACTCACGTCCTTTCTGAAAGGGAACACGTTTCTGCTTATGCTGTATTCTTAATTCGTGATTATACTGAAAAAATAGCTAATTTCAATCTTTTATTGTTTTTATTGAGTACACATCACAGAAAAATAGTTGTACATACTGATAAAAAGTCTGAAGTTTTACTATAGGCTCATTTCAACATCACTGGTTTTTATGCAGCACACATCACGAGAAATATTCCTACATGATATTTAATAAGCTCAGACATTTTGCAGTTAGCTAATTTCAGCCTCACTGGTCATCGTCAAGCATGTACCACTAATAAGAACCACACATACTGTTTAACAACTGTAATCATGAAGACATAATGAAACGTACGATAAAAAAATACTTTTCCACTTAAAAGACGCACTGGATAAAGGCTAACATACGTTTATACATCTGCAGCTTTAGAGAAAGCTTTTGATAATTTTTACTGGAGTGCACTATTTGAAATTCTGAAGGTAGCAGGGATAAAATTTAGAGAGTGAAAAATTATCTACATGTTATACAGAAACCAGATTGCAGCATAAGGGCAAAGGACATGAAACGGAAAAAGCAATTGAGAATACAATAAAAGAAGATTGTAGCTTATCCTCGGTGTTTAGTCAACCTGTACATTGAGAAACCAAGGACAAATTATGGAAGGTAATATGTGTTCAGGGAAAAGAAACAAAAATTTTGTGGTTTGCAGATGTAATTCTGTCTGAGATGGCAAAGGCCTTGCAAGAGCATTTGACCGGAATGGATAGCATCCTGAAAAGAGGTTATAGGATGAACATGAACAAAAGTAAAACAAGGGGAAAGGAATGTATTGTAATTATATCGGACGATGCTGAGGCAGTTAGATTACGAAATAGGTCATTGAAACTAGTGGAGTAGTTTGGTATTTGGACAAGAAAATAACTAACATTGCCCGAAGAGGATATAAAATACAGACTGGCTATGAATAAGAAATCTGTTAACATCGAATATAAATTGGATTTATCAGTAAACTCTTCCGGGCTAAGTTGCCGTGGTCGATCTGTAGAACTTCTTCTCCCTGACGTTTCGTTCTCAACTACGGAGAACATCTTCCGAGGTGAGTCGACGACTGGCTGCTAGGAGCTGGGGCCGCCGCTTATATAGAGATCGTAGGGGGCGCCACCACACGTCACATGGCGTCGATGTGCAGCTATCTCTGGCTATCGTCTGTTCTCTCGATTGCAGGCAATCGATTGTCACGTGATTGATGCAACGTCGACCGCCACATCTTATCCAATTTTGATCCTTCTTCTTTACGATTAAAATTGTATTGATGTTTGTGGATTTCAATTGCCTCTCTATACATACGTGTATAATAGTGCGACGTCCTCGCTAGCACGCTTGTTTCACCAAATTTTATGTCGTGATCTCCATCCTTAAAAACATGTTCCGCTACTGCCGATTTGTCGATATGTCCCAAGCGACAGTTTCTTTTGTGCTCCGTCAACCGTGTATTGATGCTTCTTTTTGTAGTTCCTATGTAAACCCTGCCGCAACTACACGGAATTTTATATACCCCTGGGGTGGCTAGGGGGTGACGAGCATCTTTTGTTGATCTTAGGCATTCACTAATTTTCATAGTAGGTCTAAAAATGGTCTCTACCTGAAACTTGGCTAGTACTTTTCCAATGCGATCCGTGATATTATGGATGAACGGAAGAAATACTTTTCCAGCTGATGGTTGTTGCTGTCTCCTATTTTTAGGCATTTTTCTATTTGGGTGAAGTGCTCGATTAATCTCGTTTTTCGTATAACCATTTTTCGCAAAGGCCATTCGTAAATGATTTAGTTCTTCTTGTAAGTAGCCTGGTTCACAAATATTATTGGCCCTATCCACTAGTGTTTTTATGACCCCCCTCTTTTGCCTAGGGTGGTGGTTTGAGTTCTTATGGAGGTAGCGATCGGTATGTGTACCTTTCCTGTAGACCTTATGGCCTAAGGTCCCATCCGCCCGTTTGATAACTGATACATCCAAGAAGTTAAGTTGTCCATTCTTCTCCTTCTCCATAGTAAATTTAATCTTTGGGTTAATGCTATTTAAGTGTACCAGAAAATCATTCAAGTCTTCTTCCTCATGATTCCATATTACAAAGGTATCATCCACATACCGATACCACTTCGAGGGGTTTTTTTGGCCGACTGCAATGCTTGATGTTCAAAATATTCCATGAATAAATTCGCAATTGCGGGGCTTAGGGGGCTTCCCATGGCTACCCCATCGATCTGTTCATAAAATTCACCATTGTACTGAAAATAGGTTGAGGATAGACAGTGTTGGAACAAGGCTACTATATCAGTAGGGAACATATTGGCTATATGGGAGAGAGCTTCATCAACTGGAACCATCGTGAACAAAGACACTATATCAAAACTGACAAGTATGTCATTAGGACCGACAGTAACATGTTTTTAAGGATGGAGATCACGACATAAAATTTGGTGAAACAAGCGTGCTAGCGAGGACGTCGCACTATTATACACGTATGTATAGAGGGGCAATTGAAATCCACAAACATCAATACAATTTTAATCGTAAAGAAGAAGGATTAAAAATGGATAAGATATGGCGGTCGACGTTGCATCAATCACGTGACAATCGATTGCCTGCAATCGAGAGAACAGACGATAGCCAGAGATAGCTGCACATCGACGCCATGTGACGTGTGGTGGCGCCCCCTACGATCTCTATATAAGCGGCGGCCCCAGCTCCTAGCAGCCAGTCGTCGACTCACCTCGGAAGATGTTCTCCGTAGTTGAGAACGAAACGTCAGGGAGAAGAAGTTCTACAGATCGACCACGACAACTTAGCCCGGAAGAGTTTACTGATAAAGACGCCGGCCGTGAAAGCCTACATGGAATGATAAATTGGATTGTTAGGAATGCTTTTCTGAAAGTGTTTATCTTGAGCTTAAGTCGTGTACTGAAGTGAAAGTGGACGATCAACAGTTTAGACAAAATGTGGCACTACACAAGAATGCTGAAGATAAATAATGAAGAAGTATTGACTCGAAATATGAAGAACGGAAATTGGTGACACAACTTGAGTAACAGAAGAGGTTAGTTGATAGGATACATACTGACTCATGAAAGAATCGTCAATGGAGATTTATTGGTGGGAAATGTGAGGGGTGAAAATTGTAGACGGAGACCAAAGCCTGACCACAGTAAGTAGGCTCAAATCGATATAGGTTGCAGTAGTTATGAAAAGGAGAGACTTATACAGGACAGAGAGGCGTTTAAAATGGCTCTAAGCACTATGGGACTTATCATCTGAGGTCACAAGCCCCCTAGACTTAGAACTACTTAAACCTAACTAACCTAAGGACATCACACACATCCATGCCCGAGGCAGGATTCGAACCTGCGACCGTAGCAGCAGCGCGGTTCCGCACTGACGCGCCTAGTACCGCTCGGCCACAGCGGCCGGCTATAGAGGTGTGGGGAGCTGCATGAAACCAGTATTTGGGCTGAAGAACACAACAACACAACTTGTTCCCACGGAGAACTACTGTACCATTCCAAGGACTCTCAGCAATAGTGCTATATCTCCTTGTCAGCAACAGTGTTGTATTTACTGCATATTACTTAACTTTTATACCTAATGTATGCCATCCTGTGAACAGAAGATTACACAGGGCGACGAAAAAATCTTCTTTGATTAATATTTTGTAGCTAGTAGTTTAAGATTATGGTTTTCTGAACACTGAATCCATATCTGGCCTCAGTTTTTTTCTACCACGTGCGTAACTAATTAATGCATACGGCAGTACAATTGCAATAAGTAGCAAATATTTCAATGATTAATTAATATCGAGATTTTCAGAGCCTACAGAACGCTATCAAAAGAGGCCCGGTGTAGGCTGTCAGGACTAACTCCAGAAATGATTAAAATTAAGAACATAATGAATGAGTGCAAACTTTAGAAATTGGTAATCATTATCAAAATAGGTCTATCCGGCTGACCTAACGAAAGAAGCAGCAGGAGGCAGTACTTGATAGAAGCATTCACTTACGGGAGTGAGCAAGGAGAAGGATCTGCCATGATAATTGCCATCAACACAAAGCTAACTTACCTGATGAAACATAAACTGAGAAATCAACACTCAGACAATGTGTCTTGCCATCTAAAGTCTCTCGGAACGCTAAACACACTAGATGGCTTACACCGAACGGTAGTAGTAAAGGAGCGACGGTTTAATAACATTATACTCATCGAGGAATCCAAAGCATCGCAAAGGACTACTAGGAGAGACAAGAAATAAGATTATAGCGCTATAAAAAGAAGCTTTACATGAATTAAAGCTCACACAGGAATAAACGGTAATGAATCCAAACGGTAATGAACTAGGGGACTAGCGGCCAAAGAGGCATCCCGATCACAAGACGGAGTTAGTTATATCAAACGTGCCAAAACCTTAGTGAAATAATTGTCTCTGAAAGAACGGGAGAAAGAATGGCAACTGACTACAAAAAGAACCTATCGCAAAGGAATATTTTTCAACGATGCACCACTGACTGACGCCCAGATTACCAATGTTTCTTAATTTCAGAGTGATGTTAATGGCACGTGGGAAGCTGAAGGCTTATTATCATCGATACAGTATAGCCAACGATGCCATGTTTCCATGCATAGGAGGTAATCAAACTGCGGACCACATATAACTGGAATGTAGCACCTTGGACGGGCAGAGAAATATAATAATGAAACGCGGAAATTGGCCAAATAGCAACAGTGAAATGAACCAGTCTTTTACAAAGGTGTTCTATAAATTCAAAATTTAAAAGAATTTCCAAATGTATTCATTTCAGTCAGCAACCGGAAAACAATAATTTTGTACTAATTTAGCAGTAACCATAGTAAGAGAATTTGTGCAACATTTAAAATGTCTTTTTTGCATCTGCAACAGAAGACGCATTTATGGAAACCGACACATGTAGTATTACTCTTTCCAATGGAGTTAATAAATAATGACAATAATAAAAACCACGTACAATTTTGCCAGAATATGACTTCGTTATAAACTAAAAAGTTAGCAAAGCACATGTACGTGATTGGAATGAGAAGCAACTTATTTTTTCAATATGAACAAAGGCTTTGTTGTAGTATAAACGTGGAAACACTTCTTTGTTACAAAAGAGTTACTGCCTTACATTTCCTTTTTTTCTATTCCTGAAAGCATCTAACATAGCTTTCCCTCCACTGATTTGCCTGTTGTAAGTCATATGAAGCGAGCAACAGTAATCTCAGATCACATTGGTAGTTCAACGGCACTGATGCCGCCTTTTCATTTTGACGTGTTGAGTGAAAAAATAAGACAGGTGACTGTTGCAAAATCGAATTTTGTCGAGTCCAAGAAGCACCCCTTCTTTCAATTTTGCTTCTAGCGGATGAGGAAACCTCGCTTACGGATACATAAGACGTTCTGCATCTTTGGGCAAGTCTTTTACAAACTGTTTCGTCAGGCCGAATTTAATGTGCAGAGGTGGTAATTTAGGACTTCTTTCGGCACCACAAGGTTGTTGAAAACAAATAGGAATGGTAAAGAGATCGTCACTGTAGTTACGGTATAGATTAACTAGTGAAAACACTGCCACTGAATTTCAACTTCATATTTTATTTAACTGATCTAGTTATATATCTAGGGTGAATCACCTAGGACTTGCACCCCAAATATTGCGGAAATGGAAAGCGCTGTTGACGTGCGGTTTTCACAGAATGGATTGGTAGTGAGGGGATTTATTGTTAGAGAATAAACAGATTATAATAATACTTAAAAGTATAGTTTTTGTGCAGACATACATTTTTTAAGTCGAACAGTGCCTATTGGCATTAATAAACTAAAATTAGAATGTCAATGGTGCTGCAGGATTCTAGTGCGAGTTGTTTAAGGTACGATTTTGTTTGCTTACAGTGTGCTTGTGTGATCCTTAAGTGCAGTGCGACTCACTAGTCAGTTAGCATGTGACAGTCCAAGCAATAGACTGGACGATGGCATTTGCCGATGCAGAATAAGCAGGCAAGCTCATGGTGTATGGAAAGTATAGGTAGAATGCAGTTCTTTCTTGCACGGTGTATGCGACAAGATATCCCAATAGACGTCAACCATCGCGACAATTATTTATCAACCTTTTCAACGAGTTACGTGAAAGTGGTAGTACAACACCTAGACAACGTAACAGAAGGAAACAAGTGACGACAGAAGGGGGGAACATTAACGTCCTTGCTGCTGCTGCAGTTGATCCTCACGTTACCTCCCGCGCAATCGCACGAGGAAATGGCATGAGTCAGGCAAGTGTCCTACGCATTCTCCATCGCCATAGATTCCATCCCTATCACATCTCTCGCCATCAAGAGTTGCATGGAAACGATTATGAGAATCATGTTAAATTCTCTACATGGGCTTTAAGACATGATAGTCCAGATGTACCATGTATCTTGTTCATCGATGAAGTGACATATACCAGTCATGGCCAGGTGAAACACTGAAACGTGCTCTACCGTTGGCTTCGTCAGATGGAACATTTTCGCCCATGCAGTGAAACGTCAGCTCATATGCCCGTTATAGACATGCCACAGCCTCCTAACATATCTTCTTCCACGAATGCTAGAAGACATTCCTTTGCGGAACGTTCGGTATCAACATGGTGGCTGTCCAGCCCCATAGTGCACGAAATACTAAGGCTTGTCTTGACGAATTGTTTCTATATCGTTGGATCGGATGCAGAGGATCTGTACCTTGGCTGGCCCGTTCCCCGGATATGACGCCTGTAGACCCTTTTCTGTGGGAAAAGCTGAAAGACGCTGTCTACAAAGACATACCAACTACACCCGATGATATGCAACGACGTATTACTGCAGACTGCTCGTACATCTCCATTGACATGCTAGCAAGCGTGTAGCAGTCGCTCCATACCAGACTGGAAGCGTGTATTGCCGCTGCCGGTTGTCATTTTGGACACAACTTATGTCAATTGTCTCGTTACTGGTTGGAATCCACGTAACTAATGTATACGCTTATGTTGTCCCTTAGTGTGTGCTACCACAGGTATTGTAGTAGTTTTCGTGTGGGAACGTTTCAAAACACAATATCTCGTAAACGATTCGCACTAGAATCATGCAATAAACACCGCTGACATTCTAACTACTTTTAGTTTTGCCAAAGGTATTGTTCCGTTCAAGAAAATGTATGTTCGCACAAAAAATACATGTTCTAAGTATTGTTACAACTTGTTCACTAGCTAACAATACGAGCGCCTGACTGCCAATCCATTCTGTGAAAACCACACATCAATAGCACTATCCACTTCCGCAATGTTTGCGGTTCAAGTTTATATGATTCACTCCGTATAACTAAAATCGCTAAAAATGCAGTTTTGAAATATTTAACGTTAGTCTAATAAAAATAGCGAATGACCCGTTTTTTGCTATTACATCAGCATTCAGCGTAACGCAAACCACAAAATATAAACCATTTTTGTTAAAAAATGTTTTCTATCAGTGGTCTGTTTAATGTGACAATACCATTTCCGAAGAAAGAAATGGATTTGTACGGGTCTTAACGTACCGTGTTCTCAATAACCTAAAATAATGATATTTCTTTCCAACTATTGCAACGAGTTATTGTGATGCGTTATGAGCTACTGTATTTTCTGTATGTCCTTACACAAGTTCGTTTTAATCGTCGTATGCATCCTTAATTTACCATTTCAAAGTGTGATAAGTAGGACACTATTGGAGATCGAGGATCTGAGTTTGTCTTAAAAACATTTAGCAGCTCTCAAAGTTTTTTTCTTTGTCCTTTGTTAGAGATTTGACTCGTTGCGCTCCAGAATGATGACAGATCAGATACGAAGAATCCAAATCTTTGACAACGGTATTGCAAAATTATCGATGCCAGTATGGGAGAGCACCACCGTTAAAAACAAGCATAATGAGGTGGTCCAAAAACCTTAAAGTGAAAATGATGAGATTTGCCGTTAAGAAACGTGAAGGCACGAGAGAGGCAGTTCTGATGCTGCGCATGATAATGGAAGTAAGACTTAAGCAAAGACATGTTCATAGGATTCGCCAATGCAAAACTGTGTCAGATGATCGAAATATGTGTAACCTATAGAGAACGACGGATAATCCGGTATCTACAAGAACCAAATGGTATCGGCAATAATTTGAATAAGTAATTTCTGATAACATACGTTTTAATTGGACCATAGCACTCGTGTGTAAGTGAATCATTACTCTGAAAGATCTGTAAAAGAAGGGAATCGAAGCGTTTAAGACGAGATGTTGTTCGTGGATCTCGATAATTACGACTGATAAAATATGGAGTGAGTAGGTTCTCTGCCGAACTGGCGAGCAAAGGAACGCAGGGAGAACACTGATAAAAAAGAAAGGACAGGGTGATGGGACATCTGATGCGACATTAGGAGATAATATTCATGCCTTTAGATGGAATTGTAGACGCCAAATACTGTAGGGAGAGACAGAGACTGAATATATCCAAGAAATAATTTAGGATGTAGGGTGCAATTGCTACTCCGAAATGAAGAGATTGGCACAGGAGAGGAATTCGTGGCGGACCACTTCAAACCAGACACAAAACTGATGACTCAAAGAAAAAGGTCCCTTGCTACAAAATATTTTTCTTCAGGAGGTTTTTAGTCTGCTTCTCAACACTTTTTTCCGGGTCAGCACTATGTCTGTGATATGATAGATTAGATAGTAAACATAATCCTGCTTGTCCAACATATCAGCAGGTAAGATAAAAATATCGGCATCCACTTCCATTGACTGCAAAGCACGCCAAGTCAACACACGACGTGCTTCTCTTCTAACCTCTTCGACAGCCTCTGGATGTAGTTAAAAAATGGCCTTTTCGGCAGACCTAATGAAATAAACAATTGGAAAACGTCTTGGGCGTTGGTGCAAAGTTCAATCTCTTCGCTAATATGGATCAAGCTGCGTCGTCCAAAGATTTCTTCGTGGCATTCATCACAGAACGCCGAAACTTAACATAGCACTTCTAGCCACGGAAATCTTCAAAAGCTATGCATTGAATGAATGAGACCAAGAAGCACCGTCCAGCAAACCCCAACCGTCGTTTTCCTCAAATCACTCACGAAGGCCCAATTGGGGTTCTTGTTTACCCTTCAGTTTTGCAGTTGCTTTATCTCCGTTTTATTAATTTATTAGCCGTCATTAATGCCAGATTATAAAAAATGGGCAGACATGAACGTCAACAAGTCTTCTGGCTCTATATCGTTCTGTTCAGAATAAAGAAGTGGGAACAATAAAAGCTGAAGGAAAGCTGGAATAACAAGTTCAATAGTTTGATGCCGTGGACCATATCTGAATCGTACCAGATTTCCAATACCTAGAAATTACGATACAAACAAAAAGCAACAGGGAATAACAATATTAATGTGCTAATAGTAAACTGCAGGAGCGTCTATAGAAAGGTCCCAGAACTGCTCTCATTAATAAACGGTCACAGTGCCTACATAGTACTAGGGACAGAAAGTTGGCTGAAACCAGATGTAAACAGTAATGAAATTCTAAACTCAGATTGGAATGTATACCACAGAGACAGGCTGGACAGTGAGGGGGGGAGGCGTGTTTATAGCGATAGAAAGTGCAATAGTATCGAAGGAAATTGACGGAGATCCGAAATGTGAAATAATTTGGGTGAAGGTCACGGTTAAAGCAAGCTCAAACATGGTAATTGGATGTCTCTACAGGCCCCCTGGCTCAGCAGTGTTGTGGCAGAGTACCTGAAGGAAAATTTGGAAAATATTTCGAGTAGATTTCCCGACCATAATAGAGTTCTGGGTGGAGATTTTAATTTGCCGGATATAGACTCGGAGACTCAAACGTTTATAACGGGTGACAGGGACAAAAAATCCAGTGAAGTTTTTTTACGTGCATTATCTGAAAACTACCTTGAGCAGTTAAACAGAGAACCGACTCGTGGCGATAACATATTAGACCTTCTGGTGACAAACAGACTCGAACTATTCGAAACAGTTAACGCAGAACAGGGAATCAGCGATCATACAGCGGTTACCGCATCGATAATTTCAGCAGTTTAAAAAAGGTAGGAAGATTTTTCTGCGTATCAAAAGTGACAAAAAGCAGATTTCAGAGTACTTGACGGCTCAACACAAAAGTTTTATCTCAAGTACAGATAGTGTTAAGGATCAGTGGACAAAGTTCAAAACCATCGTACAATATGCATTAGATGGGTATGTGCCAAGCAAGCTCGTAAGAGATGGAAAAGAGCCACCGTGGTATAACAACCGAGTTAGAAAACTGCTGCGGAAGCAAAGGGAACTTCACAGCAAACATAAACATAGCCAAAGCCTTGCAGACAAACAAAAATTACGCGAAGTAAAATGTAGAGTGAGGAGGGCTATGCGAGAGGCGTTCAGTGAATTCGAAAGTAAAGTTCTATGTACTGACTTGGCAGAAAATCCTAAGAAATTTTGGTCTTAATGTCAAAGCGGTAGGTGGATCAAAACAAAATGTCCAGACACTCAACACTCTGTGACCAAAATGGTTCTGAAACAGAGGGTGACAGACTAAAGGCCGAAATACTAAATGTCTTTTTCCAAAGCTGTTTCACAGAGGAAGACTGTACTGTAGTTCCTTCTCTAGATTGTCGCACAGATGACAAAATGGTAGATATCGAAATAGACGACAGAAGGATAGAAAAACAATTAAAATCGCTCAAAAGAAGAAAGGCCGCTGGACCTGATGGGATACCAGTTCGATTTTACACAGAGTACGCGAAGGAACGTGCCCCCTTCTTGCAGCGGTGTACCGTAGGTCTCTTAGAAGAGCGTAGCGTACCAAAGGATTGGAAAAGGGCACAGGTCATACCCGTTTTCAAGAAGGGACGTCGAACAGATGTGCAGAACTATAGACCTATATCTCTAACGTCGGTCAGTTGTAGAATTTTGGAACACGTATTACGTTCGAGTATAATGACTTTTCTGGAGACTAGGAATCTACTCTGTAGGAATCAGCATGGGTTTCGAAAAAGACGATCGTGTGAAACCCAGCTCGCGCTATTCGTCCACCAGACTCCGAGGGCCACAGACACGTGTTTCCTGGTAGATGCCGTGTTTCTTGACTTCCGCAAGGCGTTCGATACAGTTCCTCACAGTCGTTTAATGAACAAAGTAAGGGCATATGGACTATCAGACCAATTGTGTGATTGGATTGAAGAGTTCCCAGATAACAGAACGCAGCATCTCATTCTCAATGGAGAGAAGTCTTCCGAAGTAAGAGTGATTTCAGGTGTGCCGCAGGGGAGTGTCGTAGGACCGTTGCTATTCACAATATACATAAATGACCTTGTGGATAACATCGGAAGTTCACTGAGGCTTTTTGCGGATGATGCTGTGGTATATCGAGAGGTTGTAACAATGTAAAATTGTACTGAAATGCACGAGGATCTGCAACGAATTGACGCATGGTGCAGGGAATGGCAATTGAATCTCAACGTAGACAAGTGTAATGTGCTGTGAATACGTAGAAAGAAAGATCCTTTATCATTTAGCTACAATATAGCAGGTCAGCAACTTCATTACATTGCTTTAGATTTCTGTCCGAAAGACATTTTGCTGTCCTGTTTAACACGGTGAATGTAAGTTCTTCGTTTACGTTTTCAACATCTTTAAAGCTCATGAAAATCAATATCTAATTTTTATTCAGTCAACTAAAGTTACGAGTGAATTATATCAACGCTTTTCCACTCAAAAACCAATGTTTCACGAATTAATAATAACACGATGTGATGTTCTATCTATTTTGTCTTATGTGAATGTAAAGGCATATGCTCCGCTGAATTTTATTTACGCATGAAGTATGTTATTGTGTATTCGAATATTGACCATTCGTTATGTCCAAGCATACAGATTTGTTAGCCTCTTCCTTTGGTGGTTGTTTAATTTTTCACTTGTTGAACACCTATATATGTGTTCATGTTCTCGGAACGTACTCATTCCCTTCTAATTGTATTCAAAGCTCGGGTGTAGTAGCTTACGTTAAGCAGAGTTACACATTAATGAAATGAAAACGTCTGCTATGCCGGTAAATGTGTGTCGCTGTTGAACTACGATACATGTTTCGGTTGAGACGGAGATATTGAGATAATTTCTACTAGCACTGTAGAAAATGTTTCCAGATTATTATTAGGTGAAATAGGACACACATGACAAATACATCTGGTGACTCCTTAATGTCTCGGAATGTGTTCTCTCAACCGATCCCTTCTTTTAGTCAAGATGTACCTCAAATTTCTTGTCTCCACAATTCTATTCAGTACCTCCTCATGAGATACGTAGTCTACATGTAAACTGTTTATCCTCCAAGTGTCAGTTCCATACATAGCTATAGACAAATACCTTCAGAAAAAACTTTCGAACAGGTAAGTCTACATTCGACATTAACAAATTTCTCTTCTTCAGAAAAGCCTTTTCTAGCCATTGGCAGTTTAAATTTTATATCCTCTCTTCTTCGGCCATCGTCAGTTATTTTGCTGCCCAAATACCAGAACTCATCTAACAGTTTAAGTGTCTCGTTTCATAATCTAATTCCCTCAGCTTCATCTGATTTAATTCGATTACATTCTGTTATCCTTCTTTTGCTTTTTCTTGACGTTTATCCTACAGCCTCCTTTCAAGACCTGTCCATACAGTGCAACTGCTCTTCAGAGTTCTTTACTATTTTTGACAGAATCACAATATCATTGACAAGCCTCAAAGTTTTTCTTATTTCTTCTCTCTGAACATTAATTGCTACTACAAACTTTTGATTGGTTACCTTTACAGCTTCCTCAATGAACGGATTGAATACCTGTCTCACTCCCTTCTCGACTTCTGCTTCCCTTTCATGCCCTTACATTCTTCCAATGCTGTCTGATTTTTGTACAAGTTGTAAACAGCATTTTGATCCCTGTATTTTACCCCTGCTGCCATCGGAATTTCAAAGAGAGTATTCCAGTCAACATCGTCAAAAGCTCTCTCTAGGTCTACTAATGCTAGAAACGTAAGTTTGCCATTCTTTAACCTATCTTCTAATAAAAGTCGCAGGGTCAGTATTGCGCCGCTTGTTCCGACATTTCTCCGGAATTCAAACTGATCTTCCCCGGGATGGGCTTCTGCCAGTTTTTCCATTCCTCTGTACAGAATTCTTGTTAGTATTTTGCGACCATGATTTATTAAACTGATCGTTCGGTAATTTTTTCCACGTCTGTTAGCAAGTGCTTTCTTTGGAATTGGGATTATTACATTCTTCTTGAAGTCAGAGGGTATTTCGAGTTCTGACGGAATTGTCGTTTGCTCCCGGGGACGTGTTTCGGGTTAAGTCTTTCAGTGTTCCGGCAGATTCTTCTCACAGTATCATACATCCCATCTCATCTGAATCTACATCCTCTTCGATTTCCATAATATTGCCTCCAAATTCATCTCCCTTGCATAGACCCTGTGTATACTCCTTCCACCTTTCAGCTATCCCTTCTTTGCTTAGGACTGATTTTCCATTTGAGCTCTTGATAGTCTTAAGCTGCTTGTCTTTTTTCCAAAGACCTCTCTAATTTTCCTGTAGGTCGTATTTATCGTTCCCCCTAGTGAAATATGCTTCTAAATCGTTACATTTGTCCTCTAGCCATTCTTGCTGAGCCATTTTGTACTTCCAGTCAACCTCATTTTTAGACGTTTGTATTCGCTTTCGTCTGCCAATTAAATTCAATATCCAGAATGAGATTTTCACTCTGCAGCGGAGTGTGCGCTGATATGAAACTTCCTGGCAGATTAAAACTGTGTGCCCGACCGAGCTACCGAAGCACGACTCACGTCCTCTACTCACAGCTTTACTTCTGCCAGTATCTGTGAGTACCGGGCGTGAGTCGTGCTTCGGTAGCTCAGATGGTAGAGCACTTGCCCGCGAAAGGCAAAGGTCCCGAGTTCGAATCTCAGTCGGGCACACAGTTTTAATCTGCCAGGAAGTTTCATATCAGCGCACACTCCGCTGCAGAGTGAAAAACTCATTCTGGAAACATCCCCCAGGCTGTGGCTAAGCCATATCTCCGCAGTATCCTTTCTTTCAGGAGTGCTAGTTCTGCAAGGTTCGCAGGAGAGCTTCTGTAAAGTTTGGAAGGTAGGAGACGAGATACTGGCAGAAGTAAAGCTGTGAGTACCGGGCGTGAGTCGTGCTCCGGTAGCTCAGATGGTAGAGCACTTGCCCGCGAAAGGCAAAGGTCCCGAGTTCGAGTCTCGGTCGGGCACACAGTTTTAATCTGCCAGGAAGTTTCAAATTCAATATCTCCTGTGTTATCCAACGACTTCTGCTAGGTCTTGTCTTTTACCTATTTGATCGTCGCTGCCTTTATTATTTCTTATATTAAAGCTGCCCATTCGTCTTCTATTGCATTTCTTTCCCCTCTAGAAGACCCTTACCTAATGCTCGCTCTGAAACTCTCAACGATCTCTGATTCTTTTAACTTACACTTAATTTCTTACCTTTTTGCAATTTCTTCAGTTTTAATCAATAGTTTGTGGTCAGAGTCCACATCTGCCGCTGGAAATGTCTTACAATTTAAAATCTGGTTCCGATATCTCTTCTTATCATTATATAAACAATCTGAAACCTTCCGGTGTCTCCACTTCTCTTCCATGTATACAGCCTTCATTCATGATCGTAAAACCAAGTGCTAGCGATAATTAAATTAAGCTCTGTGCAAAATTCTACCAGTCGGCTTCCTCTTTCCCTCCTTTTGCCCAGTCGATATTCACCTACTATTACTTCCTTTTCCTACTATCGAATTCCAGTCCCTCATCACAATTACATTTTCGTCTCCCTTCACTTTCTGATTAATTTAGTTTATCTCATCGTCCATTTCTTCACTCTCTTCATCATCTGCAGAGCAATTTGGCATGCAAATCTGTACTACTGTGGTAGGTGTGAACGTCGTGTCTATCTCGGCTACTATAATGCGTTCACTGTACTGTTCATAGCAGTTTACCGCATTTTCTTATTCGTCATTAAACCTACTCCTGCATTACCCCTATGTGACTTTGTATTTATAACCCTGTATTCACCTGACCAGAAGTACTTTTCCTCTTGCCAGTGAACCTCACTAATTCCCACTGTATCTAACATTAGCCTACCCATCCCCAGTTTTGTTTTTTTCTGATAACAACATCCTCCTGAGTAGTCTCCATCCAGAGATCCGAATGGGGAACTATTTTACCTCCGGAATATTTTACCCAAGAGGATGCCATTATCATGAACTATACAGGGGAGCTGCATGCCCTCGGGAAAAAATTACTGCTGCAGTTTCCTCTTGCTTTCAGCCGTTCGCAGTACCAGCACAGCAAGACCGTTTTGGTTGATGTTATAAGGCCAGGGTCAGTCAATCATCCAGACTGTTGCCACTGCAACTACTGAAAAAGCTGTTCCCCTCTTTAGGAATCACACGTTTGTCTGGCCTCTCAACGGATACCCCTCCGATGTGGTTGCATCACCCCCCCCCCCCCCTTTACGGTAAGGCTATCTACATCACTGAGGCACACAAGCCATCCCACCGGTGGCAAGATCCATGGTTCATGGTATCTGTAAGATGTAATTTCTTCACGTAGAAAGTAAACACTTTATATATACAATGGAGATTCTAATTCCTCTTTTGGTTAATTTTGCTCAACCCGTTTCTTTTATTCCATTGCGCTTTGTGAAAGTCCTTGCCAATACGAAACTTAAATAATTCCAGTCAGATTGCTTTTGCGTGCGTACGGGTCAGATCTGATGTAAAGGTTAACAGTTCAGGGGAGAACAGTCTGTTATGAGCTCCCAGGTTAAATTGAGAAGAAGGATGATTGGCTTTTAGGTCATAGACACGACCTACGAAAGTCGCCTTCAAATATCACAGATAAATTTAAGCTTATAGATACAGTTTTGTTAGAGAATTCCATTTGATTTGCGAAATAGAGAGTAGTATCACGGAGGCATCAGCGTGCTGTCTGCTACCCTATCTCATGAATCAGAGGCAGTGACCGTTCCAATTGGCGACGCCGGATGTCCTGCTGCGGCATCCACCGCATCGTGGGTATCCGTAGACAAGCCATGTTGCTGGCTGCATCTGTTGACATTCACCACACGAAGTCCAGTAAATAGTGACCTCTCGGGGAAAACCTCTGCTTAACACGAAAATTTTACCACGTAAGAAAGGACTAAAATGTAATCTGCTCCTTATAGCGCTACAGTTACTAAATGTTGCACAGAAAAATGAATTAATCATAGTTAGGAAATTAAACCGCCCTCACCCGGATAATCCTGCGTTAAATGAGTTTAACAAAGCTAGCGAAGACTTGCAATCAAATAAGGCAGAAGTAATAGAAAACATTTCTTCGGATTTTACAAAATCATTGGGGGAATGACTATTCAAGTTGGTCTTTAGAACATATAAGTTTGGCGCCATATCATAAAACTTTCGGAAAACTCGTCTACACAATCTAGAAGGTAACAACAACAGGTAAGTGCAAGAATTATCGCACGATCAGCTTAATAGCTCACACGTCTAACAAGTAAGTTGCAGCCAAGAATAATATACAGGTAAAGACACCATGGAGGCAGTTCTGATGTAGTGTTTGATAATGGAAACAAGACAAGAAATATCTAGACGCGTTCACAGATTTTGTCGATCTAAAAAAAAGGCGTTCGACCTAGTAAATAAGTTTAAGCTATAGGGGAAAGGTAAGTAATATACGACAGGTACAAGAAACTAGAGGAGAAAATTAAGAATGGAGGATCCAGAACAAAAAGCAAGGATTAAAAAGGATGTGAGCCAAGGGTGCAGTCTTTCTCGATTATTTTTCAGTCTATGCATCAAAGAAAGAGTGACGGAAATAACAGAAAGGTTCAGTACTCTGGTTAAAAGTCAGGGTGAAGGGACATCAATGAAAATATTCGTCGATGACACTGTTTTTTTTTTTTTTTGTTTTTTTGACTTCATCAGTCTTCTGACTGGTTTGATGCGGCCCACCACGAATTCCTTTGTCTCAACCTCTTCATCTCAAGGCAGCACTTGCAACCTGCCTGTTATCCTCAGTCGAAGCAAGGAAGAATTGCAGGTCTAGGTGATTGAAGTGCAAAATCTAATGAGCACAGACTATGGACTGAGGGAAACCCGAAGAAGGACAAAAGTTGTGAGGGGTCGCAGAACTGAGATTATTGATGAACTTAACATCCACAAACAAATTGAAGGTATTCAGATAGCTTCAAAGCTTTGGAGGGAGGGGGGAGGTGACATAATAACCAGAATACCACAGGTGAAGAGGGCATTCCTGGCCATTAGAAGTCTACTAGTACCAAACATCGGTCTTAATTTGAGGAAGAAATTTCTCAAAATTTACGTTTGGCATACAGCGTTGAAAGGTAGTGGATCAAGGACTGCTGTATAAAAACCGGAAAGGAAGAGAAACGATAAGTTTGAGACTTTTTGCTATAGAAAATTGTTGAAAATTAAGTGGATTGATAAGAAATGAGATTCTCTGCAGTCCCAGAGAGGAGAGGAGCATGTGGGAAACACTGATAAGAAGAAGGATTAGGATGATAGGACACATCTTAAGACACCAAGGAATAACTCCCACGGTGCTAAATGTAGTCGTAATGGCTAAAACCCTTAAAGGGAGACAGCCAGTGGACTACATTCAACAAATAATTCGGTACGCTGGGTGCAAATGTTACTCTGAGATGAAGATGTTGGAACAGGAGAGGTAATCGAGAGGAAGAAGGACCAGTTCTTAAGTACCTTAAGCGACACATGTTTGGATACGTTAGATCAAATACATTGCTATTCCATATATCCACCGTGAGGTGAGCCTCATTTATGTGTAATTTTTCAGACTAACAAAATGCAGAATACTTAACTTTTCAGTTAGTTATTTTTAATGCAAAAGGATCAACAGCCCTCACGAGTTGTATGAATGATAACATATTATCACACTGTGTTGTCACTGGATAAAGTAAAATTTTCTGTATTTCGTTTTCATTATTATGTGGTTTGGTTTGGAGCCATTTTCATATGTCTGCATAAGAAAAATGAAGCAGAGTTGTCATACTGACTCATAGTCCACGAACTCATCAGTTCAGACAAGTGATAGCCCTATTATCGGACTTCATAGTCAAAGTCATTACAAGAAGTGTATCTAGAACAGCAGTTATTCAGCGTACAGCTTACAACTGTACGAACATAATTTAGCCAGTGAAAGCCGGTAATGACATGTTATCAGACAGGCAAATGATCAAGAGAACTGATACGCATTTTCCTAAATCTACTGATGCGCGAATGCCGGGGTGGGTTATCTTAAAACGGCGCGGTCGATTCCCAGTTCGACTTTTTTTTAATTTCTAGACTGGTTTTGAACTTCCGTTCCGTATGTTGGCTGTTATTACAATGAGGTCGCCACTACCAAGGCATTTTGGAGCTAAGGCCAAAGTAAGTTCAAGCCGCTGCCAACAAGGAGAATAGATTCGTTTTGCAACTCCTCCTCTGGGATGCAAAGACTGTTATTCCGATTTTACCACCGTTGATAATTTTGCATCCTCTTCCACTTAACTGTGGACGACTTCATATATTTATCAAGTGAGATAATTCAGACTGCAAGGATGGAGGCAGGAGTAAGCAAAAATGGTGCAACAGAGCAACGCATTTTACCGGTGTGTGAGGGTCTTGTTCTGAGTTGAGGTGCCAATGAAGTATAAGGAAGCGTTTTATAAGACGTACTTTACAGCCATATTGACATTGGAGTCATGGACGGTTTCAAGAGGAGAGGAGAGCGGAATCCAAGTTAGTGAAATAAAATTCCTAAGAAGTGTATTTGGAAAACGAAGAGAGACAGAATGAATAATTAATATGTTAGGAAGGAAACTGGAGTAAAAATGCAGACTCAATGAACTGAGATGAGTAAATTACAATGGCTTGGTCACATTAAAGAAAATGGAAGACGAATACCACAACAAATGAAGTTTGATGGTACGTGGGAGACACAGAGCAACATGGATTGACTCGATCAAGACTAGTCCAAGAAAAAAGGAACCTGGACTTGAGAAAAAAGTTATAGAAGAACAATGATGGAAAAACAGAGGAAAGTGGAGAAGAGCGATAAATGTTCCAACCCGACCTAATGTCGGATAAAGTGAAGCGAGAACGACAACGATGTTTCTTCTTTTCAAGCTTGTGGTCTGTCTCTAGCGAATTAGTCACTAATTCTTCTTCCTTTTAGGATGAAGGACTGTTGCCACGTGAAGGTATTACATCACATGATGCCTTTGTGTACACCATTCTGGAGATATATCACTCATGGTTTACGATTAGTTTTCCAGGTTTTAGAGTATGCGTATTACTATGGTGCATTCAGAGTGATACTACGCCACCTTCTTGTCTACTACATATCTCCAGCTCAGCTCAGATTATTTCGAGGATCTCACGATCCAATATCTTACATATACATACTTTAGTTTTGTGATACCGAAAAGAGGTTTATGTCATATGATAGTACGAAATAGGAATGTAGTTTTGTTGTATTTTAATCCATGTTGCTCATGTATCAACAGAACAGCGAAGTGAGAATATTTTTAAAAAAATAGAACGATATAATTCTTCAAAGATATTTGAAATGAAAATAAAAAAAAACATTCGAAACAAAATGTTTAATTTAGACTACCTACAAAAAATCATGCATCAAATTGAAGGAATACTAACCAAGTTTTTATTACAAATGTTCAATATGTGCACCTAAAAAATAGTTCTTCCCACACTTCGGTTCATAAGTACGGAGTAATGGAAGCAGCAGCCTCTTCATTTCTGTATCTCAAGTCTGGTAAGTCATTAGGTAGCTGCGCAACGTAGACATGATGTTTTATAAACCCCAAACGGAAAAAAATCACATGGTGTTAGGTCAGGTGAACGTGGATGTCAGACGAGAAAAACTCTGTATAGTGACCATAACAGCCAAACCAATGGTCAATGGCTTCGACGCTCTATCAGGGGCAGGGCTCCATCTTGTTGCCAAATAAGGTTTTCAGGTTCACCTTCTAACTGGGAAAAGAGCCATTCTTGCAATACATCCACACCAGCCACCTCTGTTACGGTAGCTTCAGCGAAAAAAGATTTTCCGTACAGTTGACGTCGAGGCACACACCAGAAAACATTTAATTGGGAAATCTCTTTGATATTTTACAAGTTATGAGGATGTTCCGACCCCCAGATAAGAACATCATGGGTGTTTACCTTTCCAATTACAGGAAAAGTTGCCTCATCACAGAACATCACACGATCAAAAAAGTCATCTTCCCACTGGAACACTTCACTTGCAGAGTTATAACGTACACCATAATTATTTCGCTTTACGGCATGCACCAACTGGAGCTGGTATGGATGCTTGTATAAACGTTTTCTCAAAACCTACCACACTGTCATCTTCGGCAACTGAAATTCAAGACTTGTATCCCGTACAAACTCCTTAGGACTACGAAGGTAAGCCGCTCTGACACAGCCATCACCTTCTTTAGAGACTTTAGCCACCTTATGCTTTACTCTTTACACACACATCCGGTCGTTTCGAATCGACATCATCAGCGGATGCTTTTTGCCTCATGGGCGGATCACAATTAAATTATAATTTAAACGTACGTCGAACTGAAATTATAGATTCACTCTTGGCAAATTGCAGAATACAAAACGCTTTACGCTCAGGAGTCGTCTTTTTTGTGTATGTGGAGTAAGTGACTCTGCAGGCGGAAAAACTGCAAAGCAGTACTCTCACATGTGCGTATCTAAAAATGTTTTGAGACGCTATTTAATTGTGACCTTGAACTAACACTCTACAACGCTTACAATTGATGGTATTAAAATTTGTAACTGGACATTCTTTTATAGACACCGTGTACAATGATATAACGCTTATTACTGCTGGTATTGAAACTTTTTACAGAAGTGTCCAAGAAATGAACCAAAATATTGAAAGGCAAGACGATCGGAATCGGATATTGCCGTATAATGGCCAAGTGGAGTTCCCACATGTCTGAATTACGACCGTCCCCCAGTAAACGACTTAATTTTTTGTTTTGAGTCATCAAGCTTCTCACTGGATTTGTACTGCCCGCCACGACTTCTTGTCCGGTACAAAACTCGTATCTCGGTGTAGCACATAAGCCAAACGACATTAATCGTTTGTTGGGCATATTTCAATCTCACTAAATGTATGCGCAGTTTTGACTATGGACAACGGTCAGCTGTAGAATGGAATGACGACAATGAACATTAGTGCGGGACCGGTACTCGAACCCGAATTCCCGCTTATCGCGGGCGGTCGCCTTGGTAAATTTGGCTGTCCGTGCGTGACTCATGACAAGACCCGAACTCCCATATGTCGTCAACCATGCCTCTACAACCTGTACTTGTACATCCATTATGTATATTCCCGGACAGGTTAGACATTTTGCTTGCAAGTCGCTTGCACGGTTTCGCCGGATAAATACGATATTAGATTGCCGGCGTTATTCTGAATTACGAGGCAAGCTTCCTTTGGATATGCGCGCATGTATAATGAATGTACGAGTACAGGTTTTGGAGGCATGGTTGAGTATTTATGGAACTTTGGGTCTGGCCGTGAGTCGTGCACGGATAGCCAAATGGTATTTATTCCCCGATACCTTAACACATGTCCTATCGTGCTGACGTTTCCCCGCCGATTATGTGGTGGAACTCCATATTTCTTACCTTAAGATTAGCAGCATTCTTCTGTAACAACCATAACTCCAACGCTTCGATTCTCTTTTTTTCCACTGCTCTCACCAAGATTAACTTCCAGTACCGTGCCCCTGATGATTCTTCTCAGAAATTTATTCCTCAAAGTAAAGAGGATGTTCGATAGTAGTAGAGTTCTTTTGACAGGAATGTCGTCTCTTCCTGTTCTAGTCTGCTTTGTCATCTTCCTTTTGCTTCGTTCATCATGTGATATTTTGATTCCAAGACAATAGAATTCCTTCACTTCCCCTACTACTCACTTTTTCAATTTTGATGTTAAGTTTTTTGCAAATCTCATTTCTGTTGCTTTTCGTTAGTTTCATCTTCCTTTGATTTACAGTCAGTCTATACAGAGTGTTTCCGTAAGAGCGTGCAAAAATGTAACAGAACATAGAGAATACTCCACTGAACAATTTGAGTAGGGAACCTGGGGCCGGAGAAGCCAGCTTAAGTAGATATAGAAGTAAACTTGTCTACTGCTTTGTCTAGAATTACTGTTTTCCACCTTATTTACAACTAACTTGCGTACAAGTTTACACGTACTGCGCTGTTTATTTGCATGTACATTCCTTATTTACTGCAAGGAAACAATGAGGACGAGCCTGGTTACTAGGAAGTCATGACGCAAGTTTTGTTTACTTTCCTCGTCAATAAGTTGGCTCTGCTGTATCGTATTTACATCGTCCCATGACAGAACGTGCTATGAATCAACGACAGAGCCAGTCATTACTTAGTGCTATTCAGAGACGTACATTACAGTACGATGGAGCAGTAGCCCGCCGTTCCAGTCCGGAACCGCGCTGCTGCTGCGGTCGCAGGTTCGAATCCTGCCTCGGGCATGGATGTGTGTGATGTCCTTAGGTGAGTTAAGTTTAAGTAGGTCTAAGTCTATGGGACTGATGACCTCAGATGTCAAGTCCTATAGTACCTAGAGCCATTTGAACCATTTTTGATGGAGCACTACCGATACAGCTTTGCACAACTCACCGACGTGCACGTTGTGTATGGAGAAGTATGTTGCAATGCTCTCACTACTGAAAGGCTGTACAGGGAACGATTTCCTAACAGGGATCACCCTTCACGACGAGTGTTCATTTCTCTCGATTGACGAATGAGGGAGACTGGTTAACTGGAAAGAAGAAACGAGGGACCTGGCAACACGAGGACTACTCGCACATCCTATTTTGAAGAGGAGATGCAGGATCGTACTCGTCGTATTGCACGCGAAATGCACGTACTAGCGTGTGGCAAGTACTCCTCGAGCAACAATTACACCCGTATCACCCACGAGTCCACGCAACGCTTGTGACTGACTTTGCACCGAGAGTCACATTGTGTCAGTAGCTGCTCCAACAATTGATTGATCGACCAGGTTCCCTCCAGACTGTGCTATTTACTGACCTCATCTGATCCTGACGGTACTCGTATTTCGAACAGCATGAATAGCCACTTTTGGGTTGCAGAAAACCCTCACACTGCAGTGGAGTCACATCATCAAGTACGTCTTGCTGTGAATATCTGGGCCGGCATTGTAGGCGACAATATCATTCGGCCGTATCTTCTACCTGGCCATCTAAATGGCCACCTGTACTTCTTTTGTGTGTGAAATCTTATGGGACTTAACTGCTACGGCCATCAGTCCCTAAGCTTACACACTACTTAACCTAAATTATCCTGAGGACAAACACACACAACCATGCCCGAGGGAGGACTCGAACCACCGCCGGGACCAGCCTCACAGTCCATGACTGCAGCGCCTCAGAGCGCTCGGCGAATCCTGTGCGGCTGTACTTGAGGTTCGTACAAAGAGATCTACCTGAGTTGCTGGGGAACGTACCCTTGGCTGTTAGTGAGAGGATGTGGATACAACATGACGGTGCGCCGCCTCACTTCAGTGAGGATGTTCGCAACCATGTCAATGCCGTGTTTCATTATCGCTGGATTTGAAGGGAGGTCCTATTCCATGGCGTAAGAGGTCACCCGACTTGAATCCACTTGATTATTTCTTGTGGGGATATCTTAAGTCACTTGTTTATGAGACTTCAATGGACACGGAGATGGAATTAGTTGCCAGAATTGTAGCTGCCTGTGGTGTGATTCGAAACACTCTATGGATATTTGTCAGGGTGCGTCAGAAACTTGTTCGCCGATGTCATGCTTGCATTGAGTTTCAGTACATTGTGCACGGTACAAGTGGTGCATTCATTGTGTCAGTGACTGTATTTGCAGTTAACTGTAACTAATGGCAATAAAAAAGTACACAGTAATATCATTTTATTCCTACTGTTATAACAATATTTGTTTAAGGTTCATTTAAATATTTTATAATTTTTTTGCTTTAATAATTTTCGCTTATTGGTACTAAATTTTATGTATATGTAAAGTGAAGAGTGTTATGCTGGAGGTTGAAGTTCATTGTATTGTATGTAAGTAAAACACTGTGTAAATTGTTATTATGTTAAATAATTTTCTGATGACCTTTCGTATTTAAAAATATTTGGGTGTAAATTGTTCGTGTTAATGTAAATTTGACAATTTAAGAAATGGTCACGCTTAGCAACAGTATAAGAAATAGGTGTTATGTAAAAGCCAGTGTGCTTTTTTATTAAACGAAAGCGGCTCTGGGAAGTGGAAAAGGTGGCAAGGGCGAAATGGATCACTACGTAGAGCAAGCGCGGGAAGTAAGGCACACAGTCTGTAGGCAGCAGTGTCTGAGGCAACATCTTTGTGAAGCAGGAGAAGCTTTGCCGGCAAATTAGCACAAAATGCATGGGACGGAGACTGCAATCGGCTTACGACACAGCTCCGAGTTGTTGGGCTACTGTATGTAGAACTGAACGACGCCAAGAAGAGAAATTGAGCCCATACAGCAAGAGACTTGCAGGCTGTACTGTGGGTAGTGTAGCCGCCATAACAGTTCGCCATACCGAAGCCCACTGCTACCAGATAAGACATTTTTTATAGTAAATTTACTTTTATACAGCGTGAACCATTAATTTAAACTGTGTTTTAATAATCATTCTTGAACTTTAAAGACAGTGGTACCCTGTTATTTATCATACACCTATATAGGGTTCTTTCCTGGTGTTTGATGAATTCGAGGATCCTATTTCACAGACGTAAGAAGTGCCAAGTTAATATAAAGAGAGGGACCATTTAAATTGTTTTTGTGTTTTCTCAACAGTTGTAAAATGTTGTAGTAAAAGTTTACTTACGTAAATTTCGTCAGCGAGTAGCCAAGTTACTAGAATCTGGTAAATAACTATACAAACTTAGTTCAAAGAATAATAGCTTTTGAAAGTAAATTACAGTATGAAAGAGGTTTTCTTGTAGTGAAATGATCAACATAAAAAGTGTGTGCTTTAGTATCTAAGTATTTTAGTGTTTAAGTTGGTTTATTACAGAAAATGCTTTTTAAGGTCTCCCCTGGCCAAATTTTTTTTAGCTTCCTTGAAGTTATCTACTGGGCTTTTTCTCTTTTAAAACGTAATGTATAAGTGTGTAGCAATCAAAAAGAAATTCCAGAGTGTGCACTACCATTATTTACGTGGAGCAAGATTAATTTGAAGAACCAAATTAAAAAGTAGGAAGAAAGTAGGCAAATTTAATATTCCTGCTTTTCCAATAGTTCACTGTTTCATTGCCTGGTTAGGCTGGCGACCACTAGTACACGTTTTAAACCACTAAATGAATTTTGAACTGAGTTGTCCTAGCTTTAGTATAATATTATTCATACTGCATTTCTATTTAACTGCTGGGTAAATCTTAGAAAAGAATTGAATAGTCTGATTTACTTATCCATTAGTCTCATGACACGGTCCAATCCCGTAAAAAGGGTAACTGTATTGATTAGCTTCTCCTATTAACAAGACTATCCTTCCATAGTATACTTTATTTGAAAATTAAACTAAATACGTGGCTTTTCCCGTAACAGAACTATTTGTTCTGTTGAGGAGTAATATACATGACAACATAGAGACAGATTTTTCTGTTATTTAGGTAAAAGCATACTAAATTACATTTGTAGAGGTAGGTTTATATTATCTCCTTAAGCTGGCTTCTCCGACCCAGGTTCCCTACCTCAAATCGTTCAGTTAAGCATCCTGTATGACCTGTTAGATTTTTGCACGCTCTTACGGAAACATACTGTATAATGCACTTATCAGACTGTTCGTTCCATTCAACACGTCCTGTGATTGTTCCATACTTCACTGGGAAATCTTATCACTGATACACATTCACCCAAAATTTTAAAGCCGTTCCTTAATCTTTTTTTATTTTGGTTATTGCTTTTTAATTGTACAGGTCCAACAATAAGGGCGAAAGATTGCTTTCTTACCTTACAGCCTTTTTAATGCGAACACTCATCACTTCATCTCCCTTTCTCATTGTGCTCTCGTGACCCTTATTGGCACTATAAAATATCCGCCATTCCCAATAGCGTGCATCTATTTTTCTGAGAACTGCTAACGTCATGTGCCATATTACATTGTCGCATGCTTTTTCTAGGCTGATATTGCTATGAAAATTACTTTACTCTTCCTAAGTCTTGCTCCCATGATCAAGCTGTTTGAAAAAAGTTGCTCAGATCAGAACAAGGTTGAAATTTCGGAAAGAATAGAAATATGTACGGGACATAATTAGAAACTGACAAATACCTGCCGAAGTAAGGATCATGATATACATGTCATATTATCCGCCAATTTTGACGAATGGGTCAGAATGTTGGACTTGGACAAAGAAAGATCTGGGAAAAATGCAAGCACCAGAGATGTGCTTACTATGATGGATCCTAGGTAAGACTCGTAGGGCTAGGATAAGGAATGAAATAATGCGAAACACTCTTCAGCTCAATCCTCTAAAAAAACGTGATTTTGCCATGTTAAAAGAACTGGACAAGACACCCAACCGAGAAATGACATGGACAGAATCTGGACGGAGACCAGCTGGAAGATCACGAACACGATAGAGAGACCACGTAGACGATGATACCAACCGAAGAGAATTGCAGTGGAAGATAACGCTGAACGATAGACTCTGGGATAAAAGAGAAGGGTGAAGGAGGCTCTGCGAATGACCTGAGTAAGCAGAAACGTTTTAGAAGGAATAAGAAGAAGAAAAAGTAAATGAGCTCTTTGTAATGATTCGTTCAAAAGTTTGCAGGTGTTAACAACACCACGGGAGTATATTTACCAAGCATTCGTGCACACCAAAAATAACACTGATGATTATTATACAGACAGCCCTGTCCATGACTATTGAACAATATCTGTACTGAATTCACGTTATCAAGATAGAATAAACGTGAAACTCAAAAAACATGTTCTACCAAGGAGGGGAGCTGATCAGTAAATTGCCCAAGGAGATTAAAACACGCAGTTAAATGTAGTTGTAAAGCAATACATGCTTTACAGTGAAGTATTACTAAAATAACGCTGAGTAGAGAGTTCGTATACTTTTTTTTTTTTTTTTTTTTTGAGAGATCTGAGATCTTATTCATAAGCAATGCAGTGTATAATACTAAAACCTTATATTCCTTCTGAGCACATTACCCTCTTCTGTGCTCAACATCCCACTCATTACAGAGGAATGCTTGTTCAGTATTTGAGGACAGCAAATGGGAAGTTGCAGTGCACAAAATGGAAACCAAACATCGTCCCTAAGGACTTGATCCCAACTGATAGTGTGTGTAGTGCTACATTATGAAATAATGTGTGTATAGGTATGTGCAGTGTTTGGCAGTGAGAAATGAATGCATAATGCAGTACTTTACATTATTATTATGTAACATGTTTATGAAACAGTATTTTACAGTAGGCGTAACATAAAGCACTGTTTTAAACAGACAGGCTTTATACTCGGGAATGAACAGGCTCTTCATCCAGCCACCCTAAATTACTTCAGGTAAACATCGGAATAGTTCCTAGTATAATGTCACGCTCAGTTATCTGTTCCATCGATGTAAAAGTAGACCTGTAAGTATTTAAATATTTATAAACTGAAAGGAGCATACTGGGGCACATTTGCGTAAGACCGCAGACCCAGAGATACTGCTTCTGGTCTGAGATTATTATAGTGTTGAAGTAAGAGAGCACTTGGCGTTCAGTCGTAGGTAGCTGTCTGTGAGGGAAAGACGATGGAGTAGGCAGTTCTTGTTGTGTGCTGTGTGAAGCAACCAAGCGTTAGATTAATTAGCTATGTCAATGTTGTTGAACTAGGAAGCAGACGTTTTGAAGCAAGCAAGGTAAAGATGTCAAATAATTATGATTTCTTTTCTTGCCAGCCCATTAGTATAGATGAGTTGGCTGATAATTTGTAATTGTTGAGAAACCCCAGGACGTACGTAAACTGTTTTGATAAAAAGGCTAGTTAGATATTTCATTTTTGTAATGCTTCTAAGATTTTTTAAAAGAGCTATATTTAATTTCGTGATTTGCATTTATTTTGGATTAATGAAGTTAGATAATACATGCTTGTTTAAATCTCATTGCTTATAAACCAATACTGAGTAACGAAACTTCAAGTGTCAGATGTTTTTGAAAAGCGAAACATAACCTTCAATATAATTTTGCAAAAAAGTCAGTGTCAGTAATTCACCATAATCAGTACCGCCTTCCTGCCCAGGTCATATACTTTTTAAATAAGTTCGTTTTTTTTTAAATGTTCTCTTTTATCAGCCAAAACAATTTCATGTGCATTTCAAAGTATTACAGCCAGCAGTGCACATCGCCGACCATGTAGCTAGCATATTTTTTTGTGAGAGATCATAATATATCGCCTTACTCCGTTGCTGCTTTAGATGTAAGACAATTTAATTTATTTACTACGTGCTCAGGGACCAAAGTTATTAGATTTGAACAGGGTCATAGGGTTCGGTGCCTAAGTTGCCGAATGTATTTTGCAGTGACTATATATCTTTATTGGTACTGAGAGTTGCATTGCCCAATCAATTCGTATTTTGTTTTGCTAACAATAACACAGTGTAAGTACACCACTTGCAGTTACAACACGCTACACGATAATTCGAATTTTGTATCCATTCTACAGTTAAGACTTTATTCAATGTACACCAAACAACTTAATTATAAAAGAACTTTACAATACAGTACATGATTTATGTTATTTCCTTGTTCTTATATTGTAAGGAAGCAGTATATAGAGAGTATTTAGAGGATCTATACAATGGCGATGTTCTTGAGGACAATATTATGGAAATGAAATAGGATGTAGATGAAGATGAAATAGGAGATATGATACTGCGTGAAGAGTTTGACAGAACACTGAAAGTCCTAAGTCGAAACAAGGCCCTGGCAATAGACAACATTCCATTAGAACTGCTGATAGCCTTGGGAGAGCCAGCCCTGGCAAAACTCTACCACCAAGTGAGCAAGATGTATGAGACAGGCGAAGAATATATAATAATTCCAACCCCAAAGAAAACAGGTGTTGACACATGTGAAATTACCGAACTATCAGTTTAATAAGCCACGGCTGCAAAATACTAACACGAATTCTTTACAGACGAATGGAAAAACTAGTAGAAGCCGACCTCGGGGAAGATAAGTTTGGATTCCGCAGAAATGTTGAAACACGGGAGGCAATACTGACCCTACGACTTATCTTAGAAAATAGATTAAGGAAAGGCAAACCTACGTTTCTAGCATTTGTAGACTTAGAGAAAGCTTTTGACAATGTTGACTGGAATACTCTCTTTCAAATTCTGAAGGTGGCAGGGGTAAAATACAGGGAGCGAAAGGCTATTTACAATTTGTACAGAAACCAGATGGCAGTTATAAGAGTCGAGGGGCATGAAAGGGAAGCAGTGGTTGGGAAGGGAGTGAGACAGAGATGTAGCCTATCCCCAATGTTATTCAATCTGTGTATTGAGCAAGCAGTAAAGGAAACAAAAGAGAAATTCTATGGAGAAGAAATAAAAACTTTGAGGTTCGCCGATGATATCGTAATTCTGTCAGAGACAGCAAAGGGCCTGGAAGAGTAGCTGAACGGAATGAACACTGTCTTGAAAGGAGGATATAAGATGAACATCAACAATAGCAAAATGAGGATAATGGAATGCAGTCGAATTAAATCGGGTGCTGCTGAGGGAATTAGGTTAGGAAATGAGACGCTTAAAGTAGTAAATGAGTTTTGCTATTTGGGGAGCAAAATAACTGATGATGGTCGAAGTAGAGAGGATATAAAATGTAGATTGGCAATGGCAAGGAAAGCGTTTCTGAAGAAGAGAAATTTGTTAACATCGAGTAAAGATTTAAGTGTCAGGAAATCGTTTCTGAAAGTATTTGTATGGAGTGAAGCCATGTATGGAAGTGAGACGTGGTCGATAAATAGTTTAGACAAGAAGATAATAGAAGGTTTCGAAATGTGGTGCTACAGATGAATGCTGAAGATTAGATGGGTAGATCACATAACTAATGAGGAGGTATTGAACAGAATTGGGGAGAAGAGAAATTTCGATCACAACTTGACCAGAAGAATGGATCGGTTGGTAGGACATATTGTGAGGCATCAAGGGATCGCCAATTTAGTATTGGGCGGCAGCGTGGAGGGTAAAAATCGTAGAGGGAGACCAAGAGATGAATACACTAAACAGGTTCAGAAGGATGTAGGTTGCAGTAGGTATTGGGAGATGAAGAAGCTTGCACAGGATAGAGTAGCATGGAGAGCTGCATCAAACCAATCTCTGGACTGAAGACCGCAACAACTTGTTGTAACACCACGATATGACCAGGGTTCCTGTAAAACAGATTTATGGATGAGTAAAGCTTCTATTTAACGAAACATAGCGTGAAACATATGCCTGAACGTAAATGCAGATGCCGTTCAAGCCTGCACGATGTGCTGTTGTGTTTGAACACCAACGGCACCTGTGTACTCTCCTCAATGTGTTGCTGGTGTACAGTGGTCTGTGTAGTTGAGTGCAATATATCGGACCTAAGTGGCTTTGAACACGTGCAAATTGTTGGGGCTCGTATGGTGCGGGCTTCCGTAACCAAGGGAGTACAAAGTGTTTGGTGTTTCAAGAGGCACCATACCGACGATTTGTACAGCATTCGAGGGAAAGGGGAAAATATCATCCGCTGAGTCATAACGCGGACGAAAGTGTGTGTTGAATGATCGTCACAGATTGTCATTAAAGTGCCCTGTGACGGAAAATAAGAGGAAGCCAGCAGCAAATGACACAGCCGATCTGAATGTCATAGTCGAAAATCGTGCCAGCACCAAAATGATACGAAGGCAGGTCCAAAACCAAACAGCAGCAGGGTGAGCTGGAATTCCAAAACCACTCTTCGGTGATGTAAGTGCTCGTTACGCAAAAATGTTGTGCCGAAGCTATAAACCCTGGGCTGTAGAACAATATAATTTGATCCGCTTCGTCTTGTTTCCTACTACTGGCCTAGTTTATGACCCAAAAGTGAAACATCGTAGGAATCTGGTGATCTGTTTGTCAGTACCTACACCATTAAAGCTATTGATGAAAGACACAGTTTGTATACGGATGGAGGGACAAGTGCAAGATTTCGGTTTTATACAATAACCAACTGAGAAGCTTTAGCACTTATCTGGGAATTTCAGAAATTTTGCTTTGACCTACTTGCAAGAAAATCTGTTGTCTTGGCAGATCACAAGGCTTCCCCTTTTCTAAAGAGCTGTCATTTAATGCACAACCTTTTAACACGTTGTGCGTTAAGTTTACAAGAGGCTGATCATAAAATTCGCTATTTTCCACGTCAAGTCAATGTTGTTCAGAACGCATTCTCATGACTTATTGATGACGTAGGAGCGACGAACGTTGCACATGCGTAACGAAATATGCAAGTAAATGTCATCAAAGGCGTTACAGGAGAGAACACTATCAATAAATTACTATGCAATATTTCACTAGATTAAGATTCAGATGAAGTGTTAAAGGAAGCAAAACCATTCTACAAAGAGCCAGATGAGTCCAAGTCTATTGCGATAAAGATTAACCAGTATTACCAAAACAGTAAAATATTTTGTACCAACAGTCAAGTCTTACCTCTGACCACTGGAAATTATGTATATCGTAATACGCAATACATGATCTTTTTAAATATGTTTACGAGACTTATACGCGTTTTGGCCCAAGTAAATGCACCAGGACATTGCAAGAATTTTGTGTATTTAATAAGATGGCAAAAAGAGTTCACGCAACACTTAAAATTATATGATTTGTGTGAGAAGACTGAGCCGCATAAAGGATATACCGGACAAAACTTCATCTTCTGACAAACGTTCATCTTTATCCTTTGCGTGAAGCTAACAGTCACATTATGCTCAATAAATTAGAAGAAGATTATTTTCTGAATGTAATCAAACTAGAATACATCCTCAGCGATAACGGTTCACAATTTAGATCAAAATTATGGAAGAGTCTAATGGAGAATCATGAGGTAAAGCAAATATTAATTTTCCCTTATCGTACAGCCTCGAATCTACTAGGATGACTTATGTAAGAACTTGGAAGATTATTTAAGAACTTGGAACATTATTTCGAGCGTACCGTGGAAAACACCATAAGAATTCGTATGTGAAACTTCAAGAGTTTGAAACACTGATGAACAGCTTAAGTCACGACAGTACTGGTATGCCACCATATACAGTTTTGTTCATTCAAAAACCATCCAGAGTTTTTGAACAATATGTGTTGTATCCACAAAAAACCGAAATCGCACATAACAAACTGCTGCAACTAGTATTAGACCACAAACATAAGAACGCTAATGTTCGTAGACAACGATATGATAAAATGGAGGTGGTTTTAACATACAGGGTGAGGCAGCTAGACAGGCCACCAAAAACATATCCAGAATGAATAAATACATCGAGGCGTGGTTTTCATCAATTTATAGCGAGCAACATAACGAATTTGCTGACCTTTGAAAGTAATTTTTGTCGTTTATAATCGCCGAGTTACGACACTGACTTCGTTTTGTCTAATGGAACTATGTAATTTTTTCTGTGGCACTTGAAAGAAGGTTCAAAGAAAATTTTGAGCTACATAACAAGTGTGGGACTTGAATCAGATAGTATGAAGATAACGCAGCGCGGGATTAGCCGAGCGGTCTAAGGCGCTGCTGTCATGGACTGTGCGGCTGGTCAAGGCGGAGGTTGGAGTCCTCCCTCGGGCATGGGTGTGTATGTTTGTCCTTAGGATAACTTAGGTTGAGTAGTATGTAATCTTAGGGACTGATGACCTTAGCAGTTAAGTCCCATAAGATTTCACACACATTTGAACTTTATTTTTTTAAGATAACAGCGCCGCAAACCACAGTCCCGGCGTCTGGAGAAGAGGTTCCCCAAACGTCTACCCTATTATACTAAATGTAAGCGAACACCTAACAGGCATATGTCTCTGTATGTCCATCTTTACGCAGATTGTTGCGAGTTTAATACAGAACGTCGAACCAAAACCTCTTTCATCCGTCTAAATTTTCAATTGTTATATTATTGAGCAACCAGTTTCGGTGATATACTACGCCATCTTCAGACCCTTTGACCCATATGTAGGAAGATTCCCACCTCTGGTCCAGTGAAAATAGGGGCCAGCATTCAGTGACTGGTAGACGTAGATTTCTGACACAGCGATCCCCTCGATCATCGCTTTCCTAACTCAGGCGTGGCTCTTGCGTTTACCTATGCGCTTGAAGCCCAGAAGCCTGTGTTCTGCCATGATAGCAATCAGTTACCTTGCTCGTAAGGCTTCTGAGACATTCACAATGCAACGACAGTCGAAAAAGTTAATTTCTTTTACGGCGTATCTCGGCAAATTGTTAGAGCAACAGTGTGGTTGTGTGCTGAAGTGTGTCCATATCGTGCCAGGTACTCACGATCTGTCTTTGGAAACACCACAAAAATAAGTTCTGGAAACTGGAGGCGCGCAAAAATACGCCAGGGAAAAGGAAGAGCAACTAATGAAAGAAATGAAACTAACTTTTTAGTAGCATTAACACACATTACTAAGAGTAATCTCGCAAGTACAAGTGGGTTTAACCAACCGAGTTTTCTGCGAACACTACATTCCATCGCATTTTATCCTCTGCACATTTCGCTGCATGTACAGCTTCATTGCAATGACTTTCAACACTGGTTACCGTTGTCCAAATATTATCTACAGAAAGTTCAAAGTGGTGTGACATACAAATATGTATACAAACTTTTGTTGAAGGAAGAACTATCGTTTACAAACCATGGGCAAGTCAATATTCGCAATGTGCACAAATCATCAGCTGAAAATTCATGCTGTTTAAGGAAGGGGATAAAGACAACTCTACGTGTCAAAGTTTTGAGCGTGTTTTTCAATACTGGCATCACTGGTCAATGTTTTATTGATAGGAATCTAAATACATTCAAGCATCTCGAGTTCCTGAGATATGCTACTACCGCAGTTGTTGAAAGAAAGACACCCCTCTAGAAATAGGCAATCATGTGGTACCAACATGAAGAATGTTCCTTCCATTCCGCACGTGAAATGACAGATCCTCTTAAGAGAACACTTGTAGAGCAACAGGAAACGATCTTTCAAGAAACACAAAATGGTCTGCCCACTCACCAAGCTTAACACTTCAAAACTTTTATCTGTAGCGAAAATTAAAACAAGAGTCCTTAAGTAAGCACAGAAGACTGCCGAAGGGATGAAATGCGTTATAATATGGGCGTATGTTGCCGTTAACTACAGATGAAATTCACGTGCGGTATTGTTTCTCCAGAATCACTTTACAGCGTGTAGCAATGCTCAAGCTCAAAATTTTGAGCGCTTGGTACGACAGCCGTAATAATAAACAAACGAACCGTATTTGAGTTACGTTCTTTCTTACATTTTATACAGTAGGAGAGACGTCTGTTGGAACCTCTTCTCTACTGACGGCGGGAAAGTGGTTTGCGCGCTGTTATCTGATATCAGTCTCATTTGATCAAGTCCCATACATGCTACGTCGCTGAAGTTAAGAAAAGCAAAGTCGGTGTCGTAATTCCGCGACTTTAAACGATAAAAATTACATGCGAACGTCACAAAACTCGCCATGTTGTCCGGTATCGCTTGACGAAAAGCACATCCCGATGTATTTATTCATTCTGGATTTATTTGGGGTGGCCTTTCTCAGCTGCCTAGACCTGTATAAAGCGAATGATTGGATTCTCGTCAAATATACAAAATACTCTAAGATCAACCATGAGCTCCTCACTAAGTTGGTCCTTTCAAAACCAAAAATATTCTACATCCTAAATGCGCTGAAATGGAGTACATCGATTCAGGTAAAATTTATGGATAACAGCAACTAGAGAATATTAAACTGCACCACAAAAAGAGCTGTCTGGAATAGCGTGTATTGCGTTTCTCATTTAAATAAACAGTCCCACGGAACTGTGTGTTTTATTACTGATATAGGATTTTTTGTGTATAAAAGAATAATATCTTGCGTGGCTTTGTTCTTCATCTTACACTGACTGATCCGTCGGAGGCATTGCAGCGACGCAATTTGTATAAACTGCATTTTTTTGGTGTATGAACTTATTGAAACAAATTTTTTAGCTAAAAAAACTTTAAAGAAGAGTGAAACACTTACAGTGAGGCGATAGGAGTCATGGGATACATGCTAATATCGCGTCGGACCTCATTTTGCCCTGCGTACTGCAGCAATTCGACGTGGCATGGACTCAACAAAGAGTTGGAACTCCCCAACAGAAATACTGAGCTATGATGCCTCTATAGCCGTCCATAATTACAAAAGTGTTGCCGGTGCAGGATGTTATGCACGAACCGATCTGTCGATTATGCGCAAGAAGTGTTCGAAGGGATTCACGTCGAGCGATCTGCGTGGCCAAATCATTCTCTCGAATTCTCCAGAGTGTTCTTCAAACGAATCGCGAACGACTGTAACCTTGTGAGATGGTACATTGTCACCCATAAAAATTCCATCTTTTTTTTGGGAACATGTTGTCCGTAAATGGCGGCAGATTGTTTCCAAGTAGATGCACATAACCGCTTCCATAATGATCCGTTCAGATGCTTCAAATGGCTCTGAGCACTATGGGACTTAACTTCTGAGGTCATCAGTGCCCTAGAACTTAGAACTACTTAAACCTAACTAACCTAAGGACATCACACACATCCACGCCCGAGGCAGGATTCGAACCTGCGACCGTAGCGGTTGCACGGTTCCAGACTGTAGCGCCTAGAACCGCTCGGCCACCCCGGCCGGCAATGATCCGTTCAGAGTTGGACCGGAGGACCCAGTCCATTCCGTGTAAACACAGCTCACATCATCTCGAACCACCACCAGTTTGCATTGCGCCTCTTTAACAACTTGGGTCCATGGCTTCGTGGAGTCAACACCACATTCGAACACTACCATCAGCTCTTAAAAACTGAAATCGGGTCTCACCTGTCCAGGCCACGGTTTTCCAGTCGTCTAGGGTCCAACCGATACGGTCACGAGCCCAGGAGAGGTGCTGCATACGATGTCGTGCTGTTCGCAGAGGCACTCGCGTCTGTCAGCTGTTGCCACAGCCCATTAACGCCAAATTTCGCCGCACTGTCTTAACGGATTCGTTCATCGTATGTTCCACACTGATTTCTCCGGTTATTTCAGGCACTATTGATTGTCTGTTAGTACTGACTACTACGCAAACGCCGCTGCTACCGGCCGTTAAGTGAAGGCCGTCTACCTCTTCATCGTCCATGGTGAGAGGCAATTCCTGAAACTTGATAGTCTCGCCACACTCTTGACGCTGTTGATCTACGGATACTGAATTCCCAAACGATTTCCGAAATGGAATGTCCCATGTGTCTGGCTCCAACTACCACTCCCTGTTCAAAGATGTTCATTCCTGTCGTGCGGCCATAATCACACCGGAAACCTTTTCACATCAATCACCTCATTACAAAAGACAGCTCCGCCACTGCACTCACGTTTTATACGTTGAGGAATATCGCCATCTCTATACAGGGCTATTACAAATGATTGAAGCGATTTCATAAATTCACTGTAGCTCCATTCATTGACATATGGTCACGACACACTACAGATACGTAGAAAAACTCATATAAAGTTTTGTTCGGCTGAAGCCGCACTTCAGCTTTCTGCCGCCAGAGTACTCGAGAGCGCAGTGAGACAAAATGGCGACACGAGCCCAGAAAGCGTATGCCGTGCTTGAAATGCACTCACATCAGTCAGTCATAACAGTGCAACGACACTTCAGGACGAAGTTCAACAAAGATCCACCAACTGTTAACTCCATTCGGCGATGGTATGCGCAGTTTAAAGCTTCTAGATGTCTCTGTAAGGGGAAATCAACGGGTCGGCCTGCAGTGAGCGAAGAAACGGTTGAACGCGTACGGGCAAGTTTCACGCGTAGCCCGCGGAAGTCGACGAATAAAGCAAGCAGGGAGCTAAACGTGCCATAGCCGACGGTTTGGAAAATCTTACGGAAAAGGCTAAAACAGAAGCCTTACCGTTTACAATTGCTACAACCCCTGACACCCGATGACAAAGTCAAACGCTTTGAATTTTCGGCGCGGTTGCAACAGTTCATGGAAGAGGATTCGTTCAGTGCGAAACTTGTTTTCAGTGATGAAGCAACATTTTTTCTTAATGGTGCGAATCTGGGCGGTAGAGAATCCTCACGCATTCGTGCAGCAAATTCGCAATGCACCAAAAGTTAACGTGTTTTGTGCAATCTCAAGGTTTAAAGTTTACGGCCCCTTTTTCTTCTGCGAAAAAAACGTTACAGGACAAGTGTATCTGGACATGCTGGAAAATTGGCTCATGCCACAACTGGAGACCGACAGCGCCGACTTCATCTTTCAACAGGATGCTGCTCCACCGCACTTCCATCATGATGTTCGGCATTTCTTAAACAAGAGATTGGAAAACCGATGGATCGGTCGTGGTGGAGATCATGATCAGCAATTCATGTCATGGCCTCCACGCTCTCCCGACTTAACCCCATGCGATTTCTTTCTGTGGGGTTATGTGAAAGATTCAGTGTTTAAACCTCCTCTACCAAGAAACGTGCCAGAACTGCGAGCTCGCATCAACGATGCTTTCGAACTCATTGATGGGGACATGCTGCGCCGAGTGTGGGAGGAACTTGATTATCGGCTTGATGTCTGCCGAATCACTAAAGGGGCACGTCTCGAACATTTGTGAATGCCTAAAAAACTTTTTGAGTTTTTGTATGTGTGTGCAAAGCATTGTGAAAATATCTCAAATAATAAAGTTATTGTAGAGCTGTGAAATCGCTTCAATCATTTGTAATAACCCTGTATACAAGATTGTTCACGAAGATATGCAAATATTTTAATATGTTATTCTACAAGGAAAACTAAAGAATAAAGTTCATATAAACATAGGTCCGCAAATGTTCAGTTACGGAGTTACGGCTAATACAAGATTTTGACTGAAATTCAGCAACTTCGCTAATATGAAGCTATCGCAAAACTGTACGAGGTTAAAGTTAAGCACGGTTTCCATTTATATTGGTCTGGTGAATCCAATAAAACATGTCCCAGGCGTGTATGTGCAGTAGCTTTCCAGAACATCCAGAGAAGCAAAGATTATTATACAAGTAAATTTGTTTACTTTCCATTAAGAATGTAGAAACGTTTATGTCGTTGTTGGCAACCGTTAGTGAGTTGTTTCAGTCGTTTCCTAACCTTGAAACGAGTTAGTATTCTGTATTGTTCAGTGAAAGAACATAAAAACAACAGGGTATTTAAGTGAAACCTCATAGTAAGTGTTGTAGTTTGTGGATTATTTATGAAACAGGGATGCGTTTCAAATTTACAGCAGAGGAATACGCCGACATGGTGTTTATTTATGGCAGCTGTGATGGTAATGCTACGGCAGCAGTTAACGAATATCGCGTACGTCACCCAACTCGAAGGATTCCGAATGCACGAACCATTAGCGAAGTATTTCCAGTGTTACTGGAGACAGGTTCTCTACCTAGCGTTCATAATCAGTACGAGCGCTCGATACGTGAAGACGATGATCAGGTTATTACGGATTCTGTTCAACGTAGCCCGGGTACCAATACATGACGTATCTCTCAACAAAATTAGGCATTTCACAATCTGAGGTATGGCGTACACTGAAGTACAATAATCTGTATCCTTAACCATAAACAAGAAGTTCATCATTTACTTCCGGGAGATCGTGTCCTTCTCTTGGAGTTGTCCAACTGCCAACTGGGACATGTTTCATTAGATTTACCAGACCAATAACAATAAAATAAATAGAAATCGTGCTTTCCTTTAACCTCGGCATGCCTCTATGTGGCCTCTGATCTTTCTGATTTTATCCTCATGGTCTCTTCGCGAGATATACGCAGGAGGGAGCAATATACTGCTTGACTCCCCGGTGAAAGTATGTACTCGAAACTTCAACAAAAGCCCGTACCGAGCTACTGAGCGTCTCTCTTGCAGAGTCTTCCACCGGAGTTTATGTATCATCTACATAACGCTTTCGCGATTACTAAATGATTCTGTAACGAAGCGCGCCGCTCTCCGTTGGATCTTCTCTATCTCTTCTATCAACCCTATCTGGTACGGATCCCACACCGGTGAGCAGTATTCAAGCAGTGGGCGAACAAGTGTACTACAACCTACAGGGTGTTTCAAAAATGACCGGTATATTTGAAACGGCAATAAAAACTAAACGAGCAGCGATAGAAATACACCGTTTGTTGCAATATGCTTGGGACAACAGTACATTTTCAGGCGGACAAACTTTCGAAGATACAGTAGTTACAATTTTCAACAACAGATGGCGCTGCAAGTGATGTGAAAGATATAGAAGACAACGCAGTCTGTGGGTGCGCCATTCTGTACGTCGTCCTTCTGCTGTAAGTGTGTGCTGTTCACAACGTGCAAGTGTGCTGTAGACAACATGGTTTATGCCTTAGAACAGGGGATTTTTCTGGTGTTGGAATTCCACCGCCTAGAACACAGTGTTGTTGCAACAAGACGAAGTTTTCAACGGAGGTTTAATGTAACCAAAGGACCGAAAAGCGATACAATAAAGGATCTGTTTGAAAAATTTCAACGGACTGGAAACGTGACGGATGAACGTGCTGAAAGGTAGGGTGACCGCATACGGCAACCACAGAGGGCAACGCGCAGCTAGTGCAGCAGGTGATCCAACAGCGGCCTCGGGTTTCCGTTTGCCGTGTTGCAGCTGCGGTCCAAATGACGCCAACGTCCACGTATCGCCTCATGCGCCAGAGTTTACATCTCTACCCATACAAAATTCAAACGTGGCAACCCCTCAGCGCCGCTACCATTGCTGCACGAGAGACATTCGCTAACGATATAGTGCACAGGATTGATGACGGCGATATGCATGTGGGCAGCATTTGGTTTACTGACGAAGCTTATTTTTACCTGGACGGCTTCGTCAATAAACAGAACTGGCGCATATGGGGAACCGAAAAGCTCCATGTTGCAGTCCCATCGTCCCTGCATCCTCAAAAAGTACTGGTCTGGGCCGCCATTTCTTCCAAAGGAATCATTGGCCCATTCTTCAGATCCGAAACGATTACTGCATCACGCTATCTGGACATTCGTCGTGAATTTGTGGCGGTACAAACTGCCTTAGACGACACTGCGAACACCTCGTGGTTTATGCAAGATGGTATCCGGCCACATCGCACGGCCGACGTCTTTAATTTCCTGAATGAATATTTTGATGATCGTGTGATTGCTTTGGGCTATCCGAAACATACAGGAGGCGGCGTGGATTGGCCTCCCTATTCGCCAGACATGAACCCCTGTGATTTCTTTCTGTGGGGACACTTGAAAGACCAGGTGTACCGCCAGAATCCAGAAACAATTGAACAGCTGAAGCAGTACATCTCATCTGCATGTGAAGCCATTCCGCCAGACACGTTGTCAAAGGTTTCGGGTAATTTCATTCAGAGACTACGCCATATTATTGCTACGCATGGTGCATATGTGGAAAATATCGTACTATAGAGTTTCCCAGACCGCAGCGCCATCTGTTGTTGAAAATTGTAACTACTGTAATTTCGAAAGTTTGTCTGCCTGAAAATGTACTGTTGTCCCAAGCATATTGCAACAAACGGTGTATTTCTATCGCTGCTCGTTTAGTTTTTATTGCCGTTTCAAATATACCGGTCATTTTTGAAACACCCTGTATTTCCTTTGTTTTCGGATTGCATTTCCTTAAGACTCTTCCAGTGAATCTGTCTGGCATCTGCTTTACCAACGATTAATTGTATATGGTCATTCCATTTTAAATCACTCCTAATGCCTACTCCCAGATAATTTAAGGAATTAACTGCTTCCAGCTGCTGACCTGCTATATTGTAGCTAAATGAAAAAGGATCTTTCTTTCTACGTATTCACAGCACATTACACTTGTCTACATTGAGATTCAATTGCCATTTCCTGCACCATTCGTCTAATCGTTGGAGATCCTCTTGCATTTCAGTACAATTTTCTATTGTTACAACATCTCGATATATACAGCATCATCCGCAAAAAGCATCAGTGAACTTCCGATGTTATCCACAAGGTCAGTCATGTATATTGTGAATAGCAACGGTCCTACGAGACTCCCCTGCGGCACACCTGAAATCACTCGTACTTCCGAAGACTTCTCTCCATTGAGAATGACAGGCTGCGTTCTGTTATCTAGGAACTCTTCAATCCAATCACACAATTGGTCTGATAGTCCATATGCTCTTCCTTTGTTCATTAAACGACTGTGTGGAACTGTATCGAACGCCTTGCGGAGGTCAAGAAACACGGCATCTACCTGGGAACCCGTGTCTATGGCCCTCTGAGCCTCGTGGACGAATAGCGCGAGTTGGGTTTTACACGATCGTCTTTTTCGAAACCTAACTGATTCCTACAGAGTAGATTTCTATTCTCCAGAAAAGTCATTATACTAGAACATAATACGTGCTCCAGAATTCTTCATCATCTTTGTCGGACAGGAAACAAGAAATCCCGTTCACGTAATGAACATGATTGTGTACATGAAAGATCATTCGCGGCGTAGTAAAAAAAAAAAAAAAGTTGTGAACAGACTTCGAATAAGCCCACAGCAATCTGACTGCGTGCTGCATAAAAAAACTGCGTATATTCAACGGAGCAGAAGGTGCACTTGTTACAAAACTGGTATTTTCGAGTTTCAAGTATGCTCGACACTATTTACAGCAAGTGCATGATAGTGATCTGTTGCGTTATGCACATCAGATGGCGGGCGACACAGATTACATTCATTTCAAGAGAAGCAATGGACAGTTGCATAACTTCAAGCGGAGCTACAGAGTTGGGACACGTAAGATAACTACATTTCCAACAAAGCGTTAACTTGACGGAGTACAGCATACTGCGGAATCGGCCCGAAAATTTGTAGATGAGGCAAACAAACGTATCCCCTCGTTAAGTAAGTAATTTATTTTCAACTTATACCAATCGGGATTTGAAGAGGAAACGCTTATGAAAGGAACCCTGGAAATTAGAGGTACTAAGAGAGTTGTATCAAGAACAACCAACATTAATGCCTTAACTCATTCGCATACAATTATGCCGATTGACAGTATGGATAGTAAATTGGCTGGAAAATTATTTATTGTGCTGCGAGGAGTTGGAGGTGCTGTGCCCCCTTCGATTCTTTCTCGTTTGCGTGCTCTTCCAAGGGCAGAAGGGAATATTTACATCGCAGCAAACAAGAGTGGAAAAATGGGCGTAAAAGAAGTACAGCTATGGTATGAGCACTGCTTTTGGCAAGCAGCTGGTCAAAATAACTTGCTTTTGCCTGATTCCTGGTCTGTGTTAGAGCAAACTATTACTCCTGGAACCAGTGGACAGACTGAGCCTTAAGATGTTTGTTTCTTCAATGCTTTAAAACAGGGCTTCCCAACGTGTGGTCCGCGGACCCCTTAGGGGTCCGCCGGCTCTTTCTATGGGGTCCGCGGGCAGCTTTCGCCAAATCGTGTAAAATAATGAGTAAAATTATTAAATGCCGGCCGGTGTGGCTGAGCGGTTCTAGGCGCTTCAGTCTGGAACCGCACGACCGCTACGGTGTCGCAGGTTCGAATCCTGCCTCGGGCATGGGTGTGTGTGATGTCCTTAGGTTGGTTAGGTTAAAGTAGTTCTGAGTTACAGGGGACTGATAACCTCCGATGTTAAGTCCCATAGTGCTCAGAGCCATTTGAACCATTTGAAAATTATTGAATAAATATGTGAAATTCAAATTCATCACTATTTTTTTTTCGTGTGAAAAACATATGTACTTTTACTTCAGGTCGTATTCCCTAGCAGCCTTTGTGGTTCCTAATTGAGAACGCATACACAGTTTAGTGCAGGAGAATGCGGCTTCTCTGATCGACTGTTTCGCAACAATACGGAGGTCGTTGGTGCGCCGGCTCACGGCGCTAGATGCGCTGAAACCTTTTACGAATGCGCGGAGCGAGCTTTGTCGACCAATCACAACGCTCGCTGGCACGTATGCGGCCCCAGGCATCATTAAACGTCAAACCTGCTTTGTCAGTGCACTACCTATTTCATAAGTCGATTTTTGACCAGTTTATTACTTCTAACGTGGATCGGTGGCTGAAGTCACGATCATTGAAGAAGGGTGCAGTTTCTCCAACGCCTTCACAACAAGGGAAGTTTCCAGTTCAAATGAATGAGGAGGGAGGACGACCAAAGGAAGAACAATCACAAGACGCTCCACAGCCGGATTTACTATGTGAAAAAGCTGCAAGTACTCCATTGGTTGCAGTATCATGTGGAAGTGGAATAACCAAGTACAACGAAAGCTATTTAGAAATGGGCTTTGTGGAGACAAAGGAGGGGTAAAGCTCAGTGTGTAATTTGTGCGTGAGTCCTTCCGAACAGTTCAGTGGTTCCAGTTAAATTGCGCCGTCATTTTGAAGGTACTCACCCGGATTTCCAGGCTAAAGACATCGATTTTCAAAAGGAAGAGCGCTGAGCTAGCTGCTTCTCAGCATTGCATCAAAACTCATGCAAAAACAGTTAATGAAAATTCATTAAAAGCTTCTTTCTTGGTTAGTTATCGAGTGTCAAAAACAGGAAAAGCTCATCCCATTGCAGAAAATCTCATAAAGCCGTGTGTTAGTGATATTGTTTTTTCCATGCTAGACGAAAAGGCAGTGAAGCTTGTATCTTCGGTGGCATTATCAAACAATACTGTCAAGAGACGCATTGTTGATAATGTCAAATGATGTGAAAGACACTCTTGTTTCTCGCATCCAACACAATTCATTTTCTCTGTACATAGATGAATCCACTGATGTTGCAGGATTACCGATTTTATTGGCTTTTGTCCGTTATGAATATCCTGGATGCAGACCACTACCTGTGAAGTGTTTCTAGAGGAGGCCGAAATGCACGCGTTTAATTACACGCTGATTGGCGTGAGGTCTGGAACAGGACAATGTCTTGAGAATTGCAAATAAAGTACGTAGTTGATATAATACTTAACTTTAATCCACAATTGTAGAACATCGCTCTTGATGATACATGCTTCACAATATTAATTATCAACTGAATACGGCGCCTTGCTAGGTCGTAGCAAATGTAGCTGAAGGCTATGCTAACTATCGTCTCGGCAAATGAGAGCGTATTTGTCAGTGAACCATTGCTATGAACGTCGGCTGTACAACTGGGGCGAGTGCCAGTACGTCTCTCTAGACCTGCCATGTGGTGGCGCTCGGTCTGCTATCACTGACAGTGGCGACACGCGGGTCCGACGTATACTAACGGACCGCGGCCGATTTAAAGGCTACCACCTAGCAAGTGTGGTGTCTGGCGGTGACACCACAACCTGCCAACACAACGGGTGCTGAAATATTCCGTCTATTGGATGATTTTTTAAGGACTAACGAAGTTTCATGGTCTAATTGCATAGATGTGTGCACAGATGGTGCAAAAGCTATGACGGGTCCTACAGTTGGAGCAATAACGGAAATAAAGGAAAACGCCAAGAATTGCAGCAGTAGTCATTGTGCTCTCCACAGATACGCGTTAGCTACGAAACAAGTGCCTGTTGCGCTCAAGAAAGTTTTAGACGAATCCATTCAAATCATTAACTACATAAAATCAACGCCGATGAAGTCAAGGCTTTTCACAATACTGTGTGAAGATATGGGAAGCCTTCATCGTTCCCTGCTTCTCCACACAGCGGTGAGGTGGCTCTCACGTGGGAATGCACTCTCTCGGTTGTACGAATTAAGATTGAAAGTCTTAGCTTTCCTTTTGGAGTATAACACCAAATTAGCAGACTTTATTAATGACGAAAATTGGCAGTGTATACTTGCCTATTTGTCAGATATTTTCTCCAAAATGAACGAAATGAATATTTCACTCCAAGGGCAAAGTGAAACAAAGGTTACTGCTATCGACAAAGTTCGAGCATTCAAGAGGAAAATCAATAATTGGGCAGAGAGTGTCGAGAGGGGGAGGTCGAGTGTTTCCCTATTCTCGAGGAGTTTTTGAAAAACAACACATTGGCGCTTGGGAAGAATTTGTTTCATCAAATCTTGGAACATCTCCGAAGCTTGATTTCATTATTGGAGCATTATTTCCCAACAGCTGAAGATGAGAAGCTGCAGAAATACGAATGGGTGGTCAACCCATTCACTGTATCCAAAAAGCCGAACATTCTATCATCAAATGAATATGAGTTGTGGATAGAAATTGCCACAGACGCTACTTTGAAATCGAGTTTTGAAATGTGTGTGTGTGTGTTGTCCTTAGCGGAAGCTAAACTTAGGTTAATAACGTGTAAGACTAGGGACTGATGACCTCAGCAGTTATGTCCCATAAACTTTACATACATTTGAAGATATTGCTTCGGATTTCACGAAAAACCACACACACTCACACACACACACACACACACACACACACACACACACACACACACACACACACACACGACTGTTACGAAATATGCATGCTCCTTACGCAACAGTAGCCAAAGTGTGGAAGTATACAAACCACAAGCGGCAGCTTGTCAACAGCGAACAGTTTGGACGTGACGTTGATTGCTCTTGGAGGAAGGCAGCTCCAACGTGTGAAATGTCAATTACCTAGTAATTTTAATCAGGCTATAGTGTGTTGAACAAAGGGAGTAAATCCACTATTAAGTGTCTGGATACAGTGGGAATTCAAATTGGATTTTTAATTTCGAGTTGTTTTCATTCATCTCTAAACCAAAGACTATTGATACTTGATGAGGGGGGTAGTGGGTCATTGGGAACATGGCACCTGCATTAAGAAGCTTTCAGTTCCCATGGGTTTCGCTCTGAAATTTAAAGTTACTGTGCTTTTGACTGACTAGGGGTCCGCCATGGATTTTCGACTGAAGAAGGGGTCCGCCAGCTGAAAAGGTTGGGAAGCCCTGCCTTAAAACATATTCTCACACTATCTGCAGTTACGCCTTAAAGGAAACCCAGTTTCACAATAAGCATTACTACAGACTGTTTCGCATTCGGTTGCCTGTCATCCTATTGCATCAGTTCTGATCACCCCGTTGCATCAATGTGATTCAATATGCATTCCTTAAGGGTGGATACCTCGCTGAACGTCATGCTCGGTTTGTAGATCCCAAGGAGTTCGCCTTCGATCTTAATAGCGCGAACCTTTGTGATCACTGTGACGCGCCATTTTTCATTCGATGTTCATGGTGCAAGTAAATCGTTTGTTTCCTGCATTACTTGAATGTCGACGATGGCTATTTTATGAGGTGTAATACATACATCCCACAAAAGATTGATCTATGCACCTCCTGGACACTCATTTTCTGTTGCCTTCCTGATGCACATGATCTGTCTCTTCATGTTCTGCTTTTGACGTCAGTATGTCTATCTGAACAATTGTTGTTGGCGTTGTTTTTCTGCCAGTCTCGATTTGAATAACGAAATCACAGAACTGTCATAGCTAATATCTTTCCCTTCATAATTGTTAACACAACACTTTCAGATGAGTCTTACTAACGACTGAACTTGCGACCTCGCAGTCAAGGAGTTCCTTGTGAGTATTGTATTTGCAATTACTGACAAACTTGTTGCAGAACTCAAGGAGTCTTTCTCATTTCTCATTCCTATTACCCAGACCGTATTCTCCCATAACTCTGCCTTATATTCCTTCCGCTGAACCCCCCCGTAATTATCACATTTTCGTCATCCATTACATATCCTTTACAAGCCCTCATATGCTCTGTCTCTTCACGTTCTGCTTTTGACGTCGATATGTATACCTGAATCATTGTTGTTGGTATTGTTTTTCTGCCGATTTAGATTTGAATGATGAAATCACTGAGCTGTCACAGTATATCTCGCTAAATGGCTCCCTCAGTGGATTAGAATCTTGTTCCGGTTTTTGTAAAAATTGCCATCACTGATAACCTCGAAAGAACACACAAAAGATGCGTTTATCCAGAAATACGTTGAAATGAATCTCAAAAAATAATAAATTTCTTACGAAATATTAGTTCAGCCTGTTAAGATTGTATTCAACCCAACAGTATATGTTAGTTGATGTTTCTCAGTTCAATTACCCCATAAAGCACTACGTCGTCAATGATCCACAAACTATGGTCCAATTTAAATTACTTCACAATTAACGTCTGTCACTTGTCGCCACAGTGTTGCTACGTCCGCTGCCGGCTATCGCTCGGTTATAGATGACACAAAAACACGGCGGGTCACTTCACAAATGCTGTAAATGAGTAACGCGGAGACATGTGAGAAGCGGCCTTCGCGAGGCATGACGGGAAATGGAAGACGCTGATTTTAAGTAACCAGTGACTGAACTGCGGAAAACGACGGGTTTTGTAGCCCTGAGTTTAAATTCAAGTCCCAACCTAACCACAACCTCGTGATGTGGAATGTATCCGAGAAAACGGCGATCGACAATCTGCGGGAGAACTACGAGCAAAATTACGATCACTTTGTTCACTGACTGTGAGGCTAACCTCTACGAACAAACCAAAGACAGAAAAATTTCGTTATATGTTTGTCCGCATAGCCATTTTCAGCATCAAAATTTCAGTCTTACCGGTAAATGCAAGCTGCAGTTTCTCGGTTAATTTCTCGCTGTATTTCGTTCGTTACCTTCGTTGTATATGTGTGGAGGGGAGGGGGGGGATGCGTGTGTGTATGTGTGTGTGTGTGTGTGTGTGATGAAATACGAAATCAAAGGGCCAGACCCAGGATTCGAGATACAAACACATCAAGAAACACTGAGCGTTACGTTGAGCGCTCTGATTGGAAGGAAGCAGCTACAACGCGCGAAGAGTCATTTTCAAGTAATTTTAGTCGAACTACACTCCTGGAAATGGAAAAAAGAACACATTGACACCGGTGTGTCAGACCCACCATACTTGCTCCGGACACTGCGAGAGGGCTGTACAAGCAATGATCACACGCACGGCACAGCGGACACACCAGGAACCGCGGTGTTGGCCGTCGAATGGCGCTAGCTGCGCAGCATTTGTGCCCCGCCGCCGTCAGTGTCAGCCAGTTTGCCGTGGCATACGGAGCTCCATCGCAGTCTTTAACACTGGTAGCATGCCGCGACAGCGTGGACGTGAACCGTATGTGCAGTTGACGGACTTTGAGCGAGGGCGTATAGTGGGCATGCGGGAGGCCGGGTGGACGTACCGCCGAATTGCTCAACACGTGGGGCGTGAGGTCTCCACAGTACATCGATGTTGTCGCCAGTGGTCGGCGGAAGGTGCACGTGCCCGTCGACCTGGGACCGGACCGCAGCGACGCACGGATGCACGCCAAGACCGTAGGATCCTACGCAGTGCCGTAGGGGACCGCACCGCCACTTCCCAGCAAATTAGGGACACTGTTGCTCCTGGGGTATCGGCGAGGACCATTCGCAACCGTCTCCATGAAGCTGGGCTACGGTCCCGCACACCGTTAGGCCGTCTTCCGCTCACGCCCCAACATCGTGCAGCCCGCCTCCAGTGGTGTCGTGACAGGCGTGAATGGAGGGACGAATGGAGACGTGTCGTCTTCAGCGATTAGAGTCGCTTCTGCCTTGGTGCCAATGATGGTCGTATGCGTGTTTGGCGCCGTGCAGGTGAGCGCCACAATCAGGACTGCATACGACCGAGGCACACAGGGCCAACACCCGGCATCATGGTGTGGGGAGCGATCTCCTACACTGGCCGTACACCACTGGTGATCGTCGAGGGGACACTGAATACTGCACGGTGCATCCAAACCGTCATCGAACCCATCGTTCTACCATTCCTAGACCGGCAAGGGAACTTGCTGTTCCAACAGGACAATGCACGTCCGCATGTATCCCGTGCCACCCAACGTGCTCTAGAAGGTGTAAGTCAACTACCCTGGCCAGCAAGATCTCCGGATCTGTCCCCCATTGAGCATGTTTGGGACTGGATGAAGCGTCGTCTCACGCGGTCTGCACGTCCAGCACGAACGCTGGTCCAACTGAGGCGCCAGGTGGAAGTAGCATGGCAAGCTGTTCCACAGGACTACATCCAGCATCTCTACGATCGTCTCCATGGGAGAATAGCAGCCTGCATTGCTGCGAAAGGTGGATATACACTGTACTAGTGCCGACATTGTGCATGCTCTGTTGCCTGTGTCTATGTGCCTGTGGTTCTGTTAGTGTGATCATGTGATGTATCTGACCCCAGGAATGTGTCAATAAAGTTTCCCCTTCCTGGGACAATGAATTCACGGCGTTCTTATTTCAATTTCCAGGAGTGTATATATATAGTGAACTGCTGTATGGTGATGTACGGCTTCTCAGCGTCAGCTTGACTGTTGCCTGTGGTGTGTTTTCTTAAAAGTGTTAAGATCTCCCAGTTATAATGATCTCTCCAAACGACACTGCGTTGTAGTACGAATCACCGAATATATACATCTCTACACGAGATTTTCGGCTGACGATGAAATGAAATGATCGTATGGCATTTATTGGCCGGGATATCCCCTTCGGGGTTCGGAAGCCGTATTGCAAGTCTTTTTAGCTGACGTCACTTCGGCGACTTGCGTGTCAATGATAATGAAAACGATGATGAAGGACACAACACAACACCCCGTCCCCTGCCGGGATCGAACCTGGGCCCCTTGCGTGGCAGGCAGTTACGCTATCGCTACGCTACGGAGGCGGACTTCGGCTGACGGTATAAAGCACAGAAGCAAATATTTTTCTTTTAAGATAATATTCATACGTTTTTTATTTGTCGATTCGTTTACACAAAAAAGCATTTTTATAATACAGAAATGTATTCTTTAAATACCACTGTATAGATATTCATAACAGGAATACGTAATACAGCGCATGACATTGTTCACGGTGAAACAGTTCGTACAATAGGCAGAATATATGAAAAATTTAGTACCAAACTGCAAAAATGCTGTTTCGGTTACGTCTCTTGGTAAATGTAGATTTATGAAACTGCGACCTCGTCTTAAGCACCACTGGTGAGTAAAACATTCCTCACCGGCTGTTAGATACTTTTATTAAAGAGTCACTGCCGATTTTGCATCAATAGAGATGCCCTTCAGGTGATACATGTCTCAAACAACCATGGCGCGGCAAAGTGCTTATAGCCAAGTCCATCATTCATCCACAAGATAGGACCAGAAAACACGCTAAAAGCGTGATTTAACAGATTTTGGCCACACATAATCATGTCATAGACAGCATAGAATTGTGCAAGGGGCCAGTGTAACACCAGTCACATCTGTTTTCACATGCTAATAAATTATTTAACAATAAAACATTTTTCCATTTAAAAAACCATAACAACTTCCACATTCAGTACATGAAAAAATTTCATTTAATGGCTACACAGTAAGCTAACATCGTTTGCTGAAATATTCATAGTCAAGTTGCAAAACTGAGGTCAAATGGCAATTGTAGTTATTGAGAGTACAACTTCCCTATCTTACTTGATGTGGCAGATCCTCCGAGAATATTTTAGGGTCTCAATGAAATCTGCAATGTGTTGTAAAGTCCATGATGGGAATTTATTTTTGAATTGTTGCACCTTTCAATTGTGAATGAGAGTATGGGATGATTTCAAAAACAATAAAGTTGTGATTAAAGTTTGTATGTCCACAACAGGTATTGAACAGAATAAGTCTAGTTTTCTGAGTGATATTACAAATTATTTCACAAACACAGGTTGCCTTGTTTTCAGCTACAGGCTAAATTATTTTGTACACAACCAAAGGTATATATATATATATATGTGTGTGTGTGTGTGTGTGTGTGTGTATGTGTGTGTGTGTGAAAACTGAATGTCTCAGAAACGTATTATGGCATCAAAAGTATTTTCACCTCTAGGCTTACTATCAGCTAGAGCAGTCAAATTTCAAGTTAGTTAGAAAGGAAGTTAATTTCTGGAGAAGGAAAGAGAAAAGTAATCTAACAGAGACTGACAAAGAGATAGCGTTGATATGTTTATTAAATACATTCTGCCTGACAATTTGTACATTTATATATTAGTGCTATTGGATGCTACATTGTGCATGAAAAACTCTTAAAAGTAATTAAATGAATAATTACTAAGAGTACCATGTTACTAAAATCCCACACACATAGCTTAGGTATTACCAACAATAGTTTGGTAACTTAAGCAGGCTGTAAACGCTGTCTCGAAATGTATCTCGTTACAAGTAATGCCATAATTTAAATTAAATATCTTGAATATTATGAAGTTTCTTCTTGAATACTGTAACTCTTGTTCCGCACTAAAATAACGTTATCTAAAAAATATTAAAACTGTAAATACTTTTTCAAATTTTTTGGGCTTCAATTCTATTAGTTCAAAAAATATTTGAGTCACTTTTACTCCTTTTTTATTTATTAACTTTTAGCTATCCATATCTGAGAATAAAAATGAAACCAATAAATAACTATCACATTTCCTGCCACCTACTCACATTTCCTGCTACCTACTTCTCATTATCTGTTTCAAAAGAAAGTTTGTTGTGAGTGCAGCATTCATGAAGGTTTGCAGTACTCCCCCTGTCTGTTTTGAATTATAGAATCATTTTAATAATTACGTGTGAAAGTGTGGAAAATTGTGGTTAGAATAAAATTAAGTTAAAATCATTAATGAAGTTCAACTAACTTATTCACTAAATTTAGCAAAATCAAAATTAAAAGAGAACTGCATTCTATTTTCCTCAATCCAAATATTCATTTAAGGGTTAAAACTTTCTCAGTGTAACACAGTGTGTAAGTAAAAATATAAATGACTTATACATGAAATTTATCTCGAGAAATATCTGCAAATGACATAATAATTTAATTTAATGTTATAATTACATCACCATCATTATAAAGACTTTGTATATGCCTCAGAATGTCAGACCACTGTAACTATGATGATTTAATTTACTACATTTATCTTTTAGTGCAGAATGTTAGCTAGAAATTGATAGGTTTGAAAGTGAAAACCCTGAGTTACATACTTGTATTTCACACAAGCCTCCTTCTTCTTCAAACTAGATGTGATTGCTTTAAGTGATACCTCCAAAAGCGATGAATTAAGAGTAAAAAGCTCATGGGACAGAAGGTTCAAGTTTTGTTGTGAACATAGGCTGAAACACCAAACACTAATAAAATGTACAGGAATTCAAATGGTGAGTCTACCTGAGATACTTCAGAGCAAATTATTGAAATTACCTAAAATTTCCAGACTGAGTCATAGTGGTACTAGTCCATTTGTTTATTATGCATTTCTTTAATGCTTCTAAATTCACATATTATAGTGTTATCAGTTTCCTTGCTAACTATTTCTTCAGTTAGTTTCTGAAATCATGTCTTAAATATTGATGACCCCACAATTAACAACCAATTATGACCCTGGGACACATAAATGTTTTTCAAACTGTAAATTATTACAAAGATGAAACTATGGAAGTATTACAACTTTTACAGAGGGTTTTTTTTATGTCTGAATGGTTTCATTACAAGTAATGATGGATGTCATCAACAACAGGTAGTAGATCTAGTGGGTAAATGGATAGGAAAGCTTCACTACTTAACACGAAAATTTCATCATACTAATCATTAAATCACTTACCATAAATGGGCACAGACATAGCCAAACAGTCAAATTCTGCATATTACAAAGCATTAAACAAATGTTAACACAGAGAGGACTAAATGGGCAGCAGGCTGAACTGGGAAAGATTAAGAGCAATAAAAGGTGAATAACTGTTTTTCAATCTTTAAAATATTAAGTACTGGGATAGGCTTATACAAATAGAAAACAATGGATCAAAATTATTCTGAAAACTTTAACAATTGTACTTGGACTGCATAAATTTCATTATAAACAAAGCAACAAATCAAAAGGCACTAGTAGCTTTTAAAGCTTTGTTATACACAGTGCAAAAGACTAGAATATTGCATGTGAACTTCTATGACTCTCAAAAATAGATTTACAATTATCGTTGCTGACAAAACATTATGTACATTAAATTGGCTGTATGTATACAGTGTCTATGAGGGTATGCTAACTTAGCTTTCGAGACAACTAACAGCGAAGTGTGGCGTTTACTTCTATTGACTTGTTTTTTATGTAATCAGTCTACTGACACTTATTTACACATATATGTGGTAACTAAAAGCACATTATAATCACATTTTGTACTGCACATTAATGTGCACCAGGGAAAGAGAAACAACTGCTCTTACAAAAGCCTGTGCGCTTTTAAAAATTTCATCCTTCACTTTTCCTACATGAATACAGATGAATAACTAAATAAGGTAAAATACAAAATACTATTTGCTAGTGACAAAAGTATATGTAATATTTACAGAATAAAAGTCAGATGGTAAGGTATTAATTATGTGCAAAATCATTGGCTGGTTTGGTCGATATATAATTCCACTCACTTCTATAAGATCTAAAATACCATTCAGTCCATCACTTGGCAAGACTTCCCTGATATTTTACAATATATGCAAAAAATTACAATGATCATATAATACAATAAGAGAAGAAAATTTACCAATACACTACTTCTGAAGGTGATGCTAAATAAAATGCATGACCACATTACATCTTTTTATTCTCCTATGGAAGAATAAATTTTTTAAAACCTATTACTTGGTAGAACTACTTTTCTGTACACTATGTACACATTTAATCAACAATATACAATGTATTAAACTAGGGAAAATAGAGAGGAACAAATGGTTCCTTTAAACTACATGTTGTGGATGATAGTGATTCTTGAAAGAAGTCACAGTATGGCAACACTCCAAACTATATGTATCCTCCCAAATGTTTACACTGTAATACAGTCAATATTGCATGTTCGAGTATTCATGTTTATAACAGTACATGGCACTGTTATAATATTTACTGCTTCTTCTCCACTTTACACATGTATCACAAATTCAAACTTGATACTGATGTGTAACTCATATTTATGTGATAAAATCATCATGAGCAGAGAACCAGGTTCAAAAATATGTAGAGACACTCCACAACACTCGTCTTGCCAGGTGCAGCTGTTTTATCACTCTCGTGCAACATATAATCAGAATGCTGGACCATTCTAGTACTACATGTAGAGAAAGTGGGTAATATCTTATGTGTGGTGTTCTGTTAAGTACAACCTAGATGAGTGGGCAAGTTATGCACGCCTAGCGTAGGTGTCCCAAGAAGTCTGTCCATGTAATGGTGGCAACCGTGTGAAGAAGCGTACCAGTGCTGGTCTGTAGCGTGCATCAGGATGTCTAACACGCCAACCATTAGGGCCTGGTTGCAACCACCATAACTTGCTGCCACCAGAATTTCGCTGCTCCTGGAAAGCATCAAGTGGGAAACGGACATAACCCCCTCCATGGCCTTGTGGAAACCGCACATAGCCATTGTCTGTATGTGGTATCCGATTTGTCACACCACTCCACTCCTGAGCGTGGTGAACTTCTGGTGAGTTGTAACTGTTGTATGCTGTAGAACCAACGTGGGCATTGGGTACATTTGCTGTAGCGAAGGTGGAACTGTGGCTGCCCTGCTGCCTCTGCATCTGTGCAGGATATTGTGCACTGTTCTTTTTGGAAGAATTGTCCACAGGGGAGGTTTCCAATGGACCAGTACGTGTAGTATCAACTTTCACGTTCGAAAATTGGACAGAGCCAACTGCGGAAGTGTCAGCATTCCTCGTGCCCACTGGAACAGTCTTTGCTGTCTCGTCAGAAGGAATGGGTCGTTCTCGCCAGTCGTCTGACACAAACTCTCCTGTACGCTTCTTAGACGAACCTGGGGATTTGGAATCGTGAGTAGAAGAGACTGGTGTCCAATCCTCACCAGGAGACGTATCTGATGCAGCGACTGAACTGGCGTCACGCATCATCTGTCCACCAGCATTGTGCTGGTGTTTGTCAGAGATTAAAGTCACTTGCGGTGCAGGGGAGGGTGACGAGGTCGGAGGAAGCGAGTTCGATTCTCTCTGAACCGGAGAGGCTACTGTCACCACCTCGCCAGTAAATTGCTCGGGCTCAGGGACGATCTCGTCTTCGACCGGCGACGAGGAATCGGTGTGAGTGAGGACGAGCATGGGCAGAGTGTCTCGGACGTCGACGTCTTCCGCAGGCGGCCCAGCACTGAGCACAGTAGGGTCCACGGCTGCAGTGTCTTCGCCGCCACCTCCACCGCCGCTGCCTTCCTGGCCGCCGAAGAGGCTGATGATCATGTCGGCGGCACCGGTGTCATCAGACTCACTCTGATCTGCTTTAGGAGGCGGGGTCTCCGACGTCGGCTTCGGAGCCGGTGATGCCGTCGAGGAGGTGGTGTGAGTGTCCACGGGCAGGGGAAGCTTGAGAGGACCCTGTGGCGGCGGCAGCGGTGGCGGACCCTGGACAGCAGCGGCTGCAACAGGGTTCTGCTTGGCCGGGGCGTACTTGGCGTTGAGGCGCCGCAGCAGGAAGTCGAGATGCGCCGCCTGGTCGACACGCAACACCTTGACGCAGCGGCCCATCGAATCAGCGCGGTAGCCTTCTGCGCAGGCCGGCAGTTGGTCGGGCGTGAAAGCGGGCGCTATGAACACCGACTTGGGGGTGATGCGCCGAGGTGCCGAGCCGCCCTGTGGAACAAAACGTGCAAAATATAACACCGCTCTACCAGTCTCTTATGTCTAGCGTAAGTTTTAGCTCAGAAGAAAAATTAAAACAATTATCTTTGGCAGTTTACGTTTCTTCCACGAGACTTTTCGAGGTGCTACACCATCACCTTCAGATGAATCAGTGGTTTACATGACTATTCCTTTCTGTGGACGTAGCCAGCTGTCTACTTTACACTTCATTCCGCTGCATATACCTTAGCATACCTTAGCACCCGCTGCTGCGATCGCATAGTCTGTATAATCTGACAGATCTTTCTATGTTTTCCTATAATCGAATTTTTATGTTGTTGACAAATTGCGACGCCTTCTAAGCTGTTCATGCTAAATGAGACCATAGAAGGAGATTTTCACTCTGCAGCGGAGTGTGCGTTGATATGAAACTTCTTGGCATATTAAAACTGTGTGCCGGACCGAGACTCGAACTCGGGACCTTTGCCTTTCGCGGGCAAGTGCTTTACCATCTGAGCTACCCAAGCACGACTCACGCCCCGTCCTCACAGCCTTACTTCTGCCAGTATCTCGTCTCCTACCTTCCAAACGTTACAGAAGCTCTCCTGCGAACCTTGCAGAACTAGCACTCCTGAAAGAAAGGATAGTTCTGCAAGGTTCGCAGAAGAGCTTCTGTAAAGTCTGGAAGGTAGGAGACGAAATACTGGCAGAAGTAAGGCGAGGGCGGGGCGTGAGTCGTGCTTGGGTAGCTCAGATGGTAGAGCACTTGCCCGCGAGAGGCAAAAGTCCCGAGTTCGAGTCTCGGTCTGGCACACAGTTTTAATCTGCCAAGAAGTTTCGATATTATAGAAGTATGGTCTTCTCCGAATGTACTTCTGACCAAAAAGTGATTCTGGTACCTGGAGTCCAAGGTTTTTGTTTGTCATAGCCTTTGTGTTCTTATGCTGATATTTTCATGGAAACTTTCATCCCATAACAAATATTTTTTACATGTAACCGAAAACTGAAATATTTAATTTCATATATGTAGCTTAACATATCTTTTAGTATAATGAAATACTTTCTTAAAAATTTTCATTCTCTGTTTCACTTACTTGCGAGTTGAATTTCCAAACCAGTGACACAGGAATTTTTTTATTTCTAACAGAAAAGTCTAATATAAATGTTCATAGATTTAGGTTTGCAAATGCTTGCTTAATGAAATAATTCTACAAATATTTTCATCCTCTATTACACTCGCTTAGAGGGCTGGATTTCCAAAAATACTGAAACATGTATTTTTTATTTCTAGCCAAGAAGTCAAATATCAGTTTTCATGGATTTAGATTTAAACATTTTTAATACACCGAAATATTTCCTCTAAAACTTTCATCCCCTATTTCACCCTCTTTATGGGTTGAATTTCCAAAAACAGTGAAATGTATATTTTTTAATTTTTACAGAGAAGTTAAATATAAATCTTCATAGATTTATCTTCAAAACTGCTTGCATAATGAAAAATTCCTATAAAAATATTAATGCCGTATTTCGCGACCATAAGGGTTAAATTTTCAAAAACACTGAAACATGTGTTTTCTATTTTTAATCGAGAAGTCAAGAACCAATTTTCACAGACATCTTTCAAAATACTTTATTAATTCTTTAATAATGATTTATTTAAAAAAAATTTCGATCACTATTTCACACCACAGGGTTTCGAGAAATACTGAAACTCCTTGATTCTTTATTTGTGACCGAGAAACCAAATACCAGTTCTCGTAGAGCTAGCTTCAAAACTGTCTTAATAGCGTTACATTCTTAAAAAAAAAAAAAATAAACCTTTCATCCCCTTAGGAGCTGAATTTCGAAAAATTCCTTCTGAAACAACGCCTAAAGTATAAGACCAACACCATTTCCGTATTTCAATTTACTGTCCTTAGCAATCTGGGCTGGCGATAATGAGTGAGTAAGTCAGGATATTGCCTAGTATGTATAAGCTACTTACAAGATGTTCCAGCAAAAACCATACTGCAGGTCAATATATAATACTCATTTATATCAATAATAATAACACATAAACACAAACCGTAAACAGCCTAGGGATTGCACAAGTATAGAAAACAGTGAATTGTAAGTTTAAGAGCATTACCAACTTACGTATTCAAAGAGACGGAGACGTGCATACGCATATGTCTTCGCATCTTTTGATCTTTCTGTCATAAACGTAGTCTTATCAAAAACCTTACTTCATTAATGTGGGTTGATATTGCGGATTTGTTTGTCATGTTGGACGTAAATGTATTTATATGATCCTTACATTTATTTCAGAAACTTCAACGAGTTCAACGCACATTTTGTACGGAGCACTCACTACATTTTATGTCGTACATTCCTTAGTTGCAAAATGTGTCTTCATTACCTAGTTTTCATGTTGTGTGACAGTCTACTACATAATAGGTTCCTCGCGGAAAAACAGTATTACATTGCACAGTTTCTACCATAAGCCACTCGAAAAGGAAAGGGGGAACTAATAGTGGTACAAAAGTACCTTCCGTCACGCGCCTTAAGGTGGCTTGCAGAATACAGATGTAGGGGTAGATGTACACTACTGGCCATTAAAATTGCTACACCACGAGGATGACGTGCTACAGACGCGAAATTTAACCGACAGGAAGAAGATGCTATGATATGCAAATGATTAGCTTTTCAGAGCATTCACACAAGGTTGGCGCAGTTGGCGACACCTACAACGTGCTGACATGAGGAAACTTTCCAACCGATTTCTCATACAAAAACAGCAGTTGACAGGCGTTGCCTGGTGAAACGCTGTTGTGATGCCTCGTGTAAGGAGGAGAAATGCGTACCATCACGTTTCCGACTTTGATAAAGGTCGAATTGTAGCCTATCGTGATTGCGGATTATCGTATCGCGACACTGCTGCTCGCGTTAGTCGAGATCCAATGACTGGTAGCAGAAAATGGGATCGGTGGGTTCAGGAGGGTAATACGGAACGCCGGGCTGGATCCCAAAGGCCTCGTATCACAAGCAGTCGAGATGACAGGCATCTTCTCCGCATGGCTGTGACGGATCGTGCAGCCACGTCTCGATCCCTGAGTCAACAGATGGGGACGTTTGCAAGACAACAACCACCTTCACGAACAGTTCGACGACGTTTTCAGCAGCACGGACTGTCAGCTCGAAGACCATGGGTGCGGTTACCCTTGACGCTGCATGACAGACAGGAGCGCCTGCGATGGTGTACTCAACGACGAACCTGGGTGCACGAATGGCAAAACGTCGTTTTTTCGGATGAATCCAGATTCTGTTTACAGAATCATAATGGTCGCATCCGTGTTTGGCGACATCGCGGTGAATGTACATTGGAAGCGTGTATTCGTCATCGCCATACTGGCAAATCACCGGGAGTGATGGTATGGAGTGCCATTGGTTACACGTCTCGGTCACCTCTTGTTCGCAATGACGGCACTTTGAACAGTGGACATTACATTTCAGATGTGTTACGATCCGTGGCTCTACCCTTAATTCGATCCCTGCGAAACCCTACATTTCAGCAGTATAATGCACGGCTGCATGTTGCAGGTCCTGTGTAGGCCTCTCTGGATACAGAAAATGCTCGACTGCTGCCCTGGCCAGCACATTCTCCAGATCTCTCACCAATTGAAAACTTCTGGTCAATGGTGGCCGAGCAACTGGCTCGTCACAATAAGCCAGTCACTACTATTGACGAACTGTAGTATCGTGTTGAAGCTGCATGGGTAGTTGTACCTGTACACGCCATGCAAGCTCTGTCTGACTCAATGCCCAGGCGTATCAAGGCCGTTATTACGTCCAGAGGTGGTTGTTCTGAGTACTGATTTCTCAGGATCTATGCACCCAAATTGCGTGAAAATGTAATCACATGTCAGTCCTAGTATGATATATTTGTCCAATGAATACCCGTTTATCATCTGCATTTCTTCTCGGTGTAGCAATTTTAATGGCCAGTAGTGTAGAACACATTAGCAGTTTTTTGTGAAGTTGAAGCAAAATATGGAATTCACAGTGTCCTCGTGTCTGTTTCTCTGTTGTTGTTCATTTTGCTTTTATTTATCAATTTCACAACTTCCCTAGACATCATAGCTATGGGCGCAGGTTGGTAAAGACTTGCCGTTTCTGTATGTTTAAATATTCCAAATTCAATTTGATACACATCATTGATCAGTGGCATTTTGTGTGCCCTGTGTAATATGGGCCTATAACCTGCTAGTTTGTATGTGTGAGTGTGAGATGAAGATGTATGGATGTAGTAAAAGCGTTTCTGTAGATGCCTAGAATATGTTACTGGAGATCGTCAGGTAAAGCGAATTTTGACATTTGTATTCAAAGGTGAACTTGATGCTCTTGTGCTTGCTGTTGAGTGCTTGTATAAGGGACGTTTCCGTTCGAGAACCTTGCTGCAGCGTATATGCAACGTAACGCGATTCCAAAGTGACGTAAGGCAAGGGATTAGTGTGGCATGCGTGGCTTTCCGAAGTTCATGCGTTAATTGCGGAAACATGAACTATGGCGACGATATTACCAAATGCGTCCAAATAGGACCAACGTGAGACATCCATAGGAGAATGAAGAATGTGTATGGGGCAGCATTTCTGCCGAAAACCACCGTTCTGCAACAGTGGGTGCTGCTGCTCCATGATAACGCACGTCCCCAAATCGCAAACGTCGTAACACAGAAGTTACGCCAACCCAAGTGGGAGGCATTCGAGCACCCGCCCCACGGTCCGGATCTCTTCCCTTCGGTGCCTTAAAAAAGGCCACGAAAGGTCGATCATTCCTGTCGGACGAGGATGTGAAACAGGCAGTTACAGACTTCTTCAAGCAGCAGGACATGACGCTTTAACAAACGAGTATCTTCAACCTAGCGCGTCGGTCTGATAATTGCCTCAGTGTTCACGGCGATTTCCCTTGATAAGACATACCGATTGTGGGCTGCACTGCCATCGAACGGACGGAAGCTTTTTAATCGTCCCTTATCCTTATTCATCCACTTCTTGCTTACTTTCCCGTACTATTATTAATATTGACAGCAACACGTACCTTTCAAAGAGCTCATTGTTTTATAAACATGGAAAGCTACTGATAATTAATTTTACCTCAAGGTGGTTTAAGAAAATATCAGCTGTGGTCTCAGATATGCTCGAGACGTCGTTACACAACTGGGCTGTTAGCACACAGCACTTCTCAAAGTGAAGAAATTATAATTTGATAACATTTCAAGCAAGTTAATGAACTGACTGATTCCAGCCATTGAAAACTTCGATGTTTTGTAAGATTATACATCTACATCTACGTGATTACTGTGCTATCACAATAAAGTGCCTGGCAGAGGGTTCAATGAACCACTTCAAGCTGTCTCTCTACCGTTCCACTCTCGAACGGCACGCGGGAAAAACGAGCACTTAAATTTTTCTGTGTGAGCCCTGATTTCTGTTATTTTATCGTGATGATCATTTCTCCCTATGTAGGTGGGTGCCAACAGAATGTTTTTGCAATCAGAGGAGAAAACTAGTGATTGAAATTTCATGAGAAGATCCCGTCGGAACGAAAAACGCCTTTGTTTTAATGATTGCCACTCCAATTCACGTATCATGTCTGTGACACTATCTCCCCTATTTCGCGATAATACAAAACGAGCTGCTCTTCTCTGTACTTTTTCAATGTCATCCATCAGTCCCACCTGATGTGGATCCCACACCGCCCAGCAATACTCCAGAATAGGGCGGACAAGCATGGTGTAAGCAGTCTCTTCTAAGTGTTCTGCCGATGAATCGCAGTCTTTGGTTTTCTCCACCCGCAATTTATCTATGTGATCGTACCAATTTAGGTTATTTGTAATTGTAAACCCTCTGTATTTAGTTGAATTTACAGCCTTCAGATTTGTTTGACTTATCGCGTGATCGAAATTTAGCGGATTTCTTTTAGTACTCATGCGAATAACTTCATACATTTCCTTATTCAGGGTCAATTGCCACTTTTCGCACCATACAGATATCTTATCTAAATCATTTTGCAAGTCGTTTTGATCGTCTGATGATTTACAAGATGGTAAATGACATCATCATCTGCAAACAATCTAAGACGGCTACTCAGATTGTCTGCTATGTCGTTAATATAGATCAGGAACATTAGAGGGCCTATAACACTTCCTTGGGGAACGCCGGATATTACTTCTGTTTTACTCGATGACTTTCCGTCTATTGCTACGAACTGTGACCTTTCTGACAGGAAGTCACGAATCCAGTCGCACAACTGAGGCGATACTCCGTAGGCACGCAGTTTGGTTAGAAGACGCTTGTGTTTAACAACTTCCACTGATTCATCTATGGGGATGTTTGTGCACAAATAGTGACATCCAATGTTAGCATCGGGTACTTGCTGGTAACAGGAATCTTTTTTGTAGCTCTTCCATTACTGTGTACCTGTTTCCTACAGAGCATTTTTAATGACATGTCCAACTGTTCGTCAGTACCTCACTTACAAGGACAGGCCATGACGCTGGGATCAGGGATTTACTTCAAACTTTAGTAGACCATTAAAACAACGTAATGTGCAAGTAGTAAAGCGCACTACTCTGACAATTCCGTGAAAATCATAAATGAAGTTTTATGCGTCTAATATGTAAGTGATGTATCCGTGCGAAAGTGCGAAATTGCTGACCGTAAGAAGTCATTGAGGTCAGCTTGCTGAGACGTAGTTTAGCGTGTTTGGTCAGAGGTTACCTGCCCCTTGTAATAAAAAAAATAAAAACACTGAGTGAATGGATCACGATGAATTTGAACGGGTGTCATGGCACGTCCGCCCCAAAGAAATGCAATGAACAATAACGAACAAAATAAGATAAAAAAATTGGTTAGCGTTTGCGCTTAGAAGGAGGTCATGCCTGAGGCGCCGATTCGAATCCCGCTAACACTTATTTTTTAATATATATTTTTTCCATAACTGATCGCGTTATTTAATTTATATAACATTTGACAGGTAATAGCATGAAAAAAGACGTACATTTCCATGAAGTTGTAGTCGATTCCATATGTTATTTGTCTACTTACTATCTGTAACTAAATTTTTGAACGACGATGATGATGATGTTTGGTTTGTGGGGGTGCTCAACTTCGCGGTCATCAGCGCCCATACAAAGTCCCAATCTTTACACAGTCTAAGATTTTTTTTTACAGTCCAATCTACTCGCTTCACGAATGATGATGATGAAATGATGAGGACAACACAAACACCCTGTCCCCGGGAAGAGAAAATCCTCAGCCCGGCCGGGAATCGAACCCGGGACCACGTAATCCAGAGGCAGCAACGACAGACACTAGACCGCAAGCTGTGGACTTCAAGAACGACGGACAGGCCTGGGAAACCCACGTCAAACCTCGGCAAACGATGATGCGAATGACGTTACTCGCAATCATTAATATAGTAAGTCACAATGTGCCAGAAACAGTTACTCGTCGGATGCGCTCTCTTCATCACACGTTGCAGGGTGGTATCCGTCATACAGACTTTGAAAACAGAAACTGAACCTTCATGCAAATAAACGTGGTGATTTTTTCATTATAATGTCTCTTAAATGTCATAAATTAAATAATATCACCAGTGATGAAAAAATTGCTTAACAATTAAGTCTGAGAGGGAGTCGAACCGTCGCCTCATAAACGTTCGTTTTCCGAAATTCTAACGCTAATCACTTGACCACCATGGACTCCAACGTGCGGCCCCTATGCACATATACATAACCCACATCATAGACGCGTAAAACTTCTCTTGTGATTTTCTCGAAATTGCCAGACTAGTGCACCTTAGTACTTACACATTACGTTGTTTTAATGGCCTACTGAATGTGTACAAAGTCTGAAATAAATCTGTAATCCTAACGTCGTTACCTCCCCTTGTTAGTTTATGTACCAACTTACAGGAAGGGCTGTTTCTAGACCTCATGATACGCCTGATAGAAGTGCCGTCATTATTGTGGCTTTAGTTGTGGTGCTTTTAAGTCGTGTCTTTTGTATCACAAACAGTCGCATATTTCAAATGACAGTCCAAGACGAACAAAATAAAATTTCAGCTTGGTTTATGAGCTCTTAATCGAGCATAAGCTGTTATAGATAACGTATCTCGACAGTCAGCCACCTTTCCTCGTAACGGCATGTCATTTTTCGTAATAGTGCTAATTGCATGCGTTGTCTGCAATACTGTATATCGGTAAGTGGGCTCATACTGCTAAACTGTCTGTTAATATGACTCGGTTTCGTAATCAATGAAATGACATCACATACCCTCTAAAGACTATGGAGTTTCATTTCGTTTCGTCCTCTCCTTCTGGGTAGTTGACATTTTCTGTGAGGCCATTTCGGAAGCTTCGCCTCAGTTTCAGCTCTGCGATAGATTTCATGCTTGGATGAAGGCACCAAAACTCGGTTTAGAACAACAGGTTTAGTTCGAAGAGGACGGTCTACTGACACGCAGTCAAGCTCTTTACTCACGCGCATGTTTAGTGCTATTGAGAAGGGATTTCAAATTGATTCCGTATTTCAGGGTTTCCAGAAGGCTTCTGACACGGTACCACACAAGCGGATTGTAGTGAAATTTCGTGCTTGTGGAATATCGTCTAGTTATTGACGGAAAGTCATCGAGTAAAACATAAGTGATTTCTGGCGTTCCCCAAGGTAGTGTTACAGGCCCTTTGCTATTGTTTATCTATATAAACGATTTGCGAGACAATCTGAGCAGCCGTCTTAAGTTGTTTGCAGATTACGCTGTCGTTTATCGACTTGTAAAGTCATAATAATATTAAAAAAATTGCAAAACGATTTAGGAACGATATCTGTATGGTGCGAAAATTGACAGTTGACCCTAATTAATAGAAAGTGTGAGGTCATCCACATGGGTGCTAAAATGGATTTGGGGTCGACATCATTAAAACAAAGACGTTTTTCGTTGCGGCAGAATGTTCTCACGAAATTTCTATCACCAACTTTCTTCTTCGAATGCGAAAACATTTTGTTGACGCCGATCTGCACAGGGAGAAACGACCTTCATAATAAAATAAGGGGAAAACAGAGCTCACAGGGAAAGACATACGTGTTCGTTTTCTTCCGTGCGCTGTTTCAGATTGGAATAATAGAGAATTACTGTGAAGGTGATTCGATGAACCCTCTATCAGGCACTTACAGTTGATTTGCAGATTATCCATGTAGATGTAGATGTAGATGTAGATGTAGGTGCAATGGGCCAGACAGTAAAAGATGGCGGACAGTTCCGTCGCTGAAATACGAGTGTTGGGGATGTTCCGGCGTAACACCAAGCGCCGGCACGTCAGCATGGAACGTTAACCGCAGAAAAGGCTGTGAGGCGAAGTCAACCAATCGTACCCTGACTAGTATCGCACCACGGCAGGAGCGGCCTCTGTCCGAGGAGAATACACTACTGGCCACAAAAATTGCTACACCACGAAGATGACGTGCTACAGATGCGAAATTTAACCTACAGGAAGAAGATGCTGTGATATGCAAATGATTAGCTTTTCAGACCATTCACACAAGGTTGGCGCCGGTGGCGACACCTACAACGTGCTGACATGAGGAAACTTTCCAACCGATTTCTCATACACACACAGCATTTGACGGCGTTGCCTGGTGAAACGTGAGTGTGATACCTCGTGTAAGGAGGAGAAATGCGTACCGTCACGTTTCCGACTTTGATAAAGGTCGAATTGTAGCCTATCGCGATTGCGGTTTATCGTATCGCGACATTGCTGCTCGCGTTGGTCGAGATCCAATGACTGTTAGCAGAATATGGAATCGGTGAGTTCAGGAGGGTAATACGGAACGTCGTGCTGGATCGCAACGGCCTCGTATCACTAGCAGTCGAGATGACAGGCATCTTCTCCGCATGGCTGCTACGGATCGTGCAGCCACGTCTCGATCCCTGAGTCAACCGATGGGGACGTTTGCAAGACAACAACCATCTGCACGAACAGTTCGACGACGTTTTCAGCAGCACGGACTGTCAGCTCGGAGACCATGGCTGCGGTTACCCTTGACGCAGCATCACAGACAGGAGCGCCTGCGATGGTCTACTAGACGACGAACCTGGGTGCACGAATGGCAAAACGTCATTTTTTCGGATGAATACAGGTTCTGTTTACAGCATCGTCATGGTCGCATCCGTGTTTGGCGACATCGCGATGAAGGCATATTGGAAGCGTGTATTCGTCATCGCCGTACTGGCGTATCACCCTGCGTGATGGAATGGGGCGCCATTGGTTACACGTCTCAGTCACCTCTTGTTCGCATTGACGGCACTTTGAACAGTGGACGTTACATTTCAGATGTGTTACGACCCGTGGCTCTACCCTTCATTCGATCCCTGCGAAACCCTACATTTCAGCAGGATAATGCACGACCGCATGTTGCAGATCCTGTACGAGCATTTCTGGATACAGAAAATGCTCGATTGCTGCCCTGGCTAGCACATTCTCCAGATCTCTCACCAATTGAAAACGTCTGGTCAATGGTGGCCGAGCAACTGGCTCGTCACAATACGCCAGTCACTACTCTTGACGAACTGTGGTATTGTGTTGAAGGTGCATGCGCAGCTGTACCTGTACACGCCATCCAAGCTCTGTTTGACTCAATGCCCAGGTGTATCAAGGCCGTTATTACGGCCAGAGGTGGTTGTTGTGGGTACAGATTTCTCAGGATCTATGCACTCAAATTGCGTGAAAATGTAATCACATGTTAGTTCTAGTATAATATATCTGTCCAATGAACCATCTGCATTTCTTCTTGGTGTAGCAATTTTAATGGCGAGTAGTGTATAAGCGCCGCTCCATATAGCCTCGGCTGCACTAGGAGACGGACTAGAAGAGCCGTACTAGAAGACGAGCCGTCATCTTATCTGTTTAGCTGGGTCTTGTTTCCTATATTAATGGCTTACATGGAACTTATATATAGCGTAGCACACTGATTATTTCCATGTCGCCAATTGCTTGCAGTACTTCAGTGTAGAAGGCAAAGATAAGTATTGCCAATTCAGTTACTGTAATAAACTCCATTAATATGATTTGCTTGTACACTACTGGCCATTAAAATTGCTACACCAAGAAGAAATGCAGATGATAAACGGGTCTTCATTGGACAAATATATTATACTAGAACTGACATGTGATTACATTTTCACGTAATTTGGGTGCACAGATCCTGAGAAATCAGTACCCAGAACAACCACCTCTGGCCGTAATAACGGCCTCGATACGCCTGGGCATTGAGTCAAACAGAGCTTGGATGGCATTTACAGGTACAGCTGCCCATGCAGCTTCAACACGATACCACAGTTCATCAAGAGTAGTGACTGGCGTATTGTGACGAGCCAGTTGCTCGGCAACCATTGACCAGACGTTTTCAATTGGTGAGAGATCTGGAAAATGTGTGGCCAGGGCAGCAGTCGAACATTTTCTGTATCCAGAAAGGCCCGTGCAGGACCTGCAATATGCAGTCGTGCATTATCCTGCTGAAATGTAGGGTTTCGCAGGGATCGAATGATTCGTCGGGTCGTAACACATCTGAAATGTAACGTCCACTGTTCAAAGTGCCGTCAATGCGAACAAGAGGTGGCCGAGACGTGTAACCAATGGCACCCCATACCATCACGCCGGGTGATACGCCAGTATGGCGATGACGAATACACGCTTCCAATGTGCGTTCACCGCGATGTTGCCAAACACGGATACGACCATCATGATGCTGTAAACAGTACCTGGATTCATCTGAAAAAAGTGACGTTTTGCCATTCGTGCACCCAGGTTCGTCGTCGTCGTCGATTACACCATCGCAGGCGCTCCTGTCTGTGATGCAGCGTCAAGGGTAACCGCAGCCATGGTCTCCGAGCTGATAGTCCATGCTACTGCAAACGTCGTCGAACTGTTCGTGCAGATGGTTGTCGTCTTGCAATCGTCTCCATCTGTTGGCTCAGGGATCGAGGCGTGGCTGAACGATCCGCTACACACATGCGGATGCCTGTCATCTCGACTGCTAGTGATACGAGGCCGTTGGGATCGATCGCGGCGTTCCGTATTACGCTCCTGAACCCACCGATTCCATACTGTGCTAACAGTCATTGGATCTCGACCAACGCGAGCAGCAATGTCGCGATACGATAAACCGCAATCGCGATAGGCTACAATCCGACGCTTATCAAAGTCGGAAACGCGATGGTACGCATTTCTTCTCCTTACACGAGGCATCACAACAACGTTTCACCAGGCAACGCCGGTCAACTGATGTTTGTGTATGAGAAATCGGTGTGAAACTTTCCTCATGTCAGCACGTTGTAGGTGTCGCCACCGGCGCCAATCTTGTGTGAATGCTCTGAAAAGCTAATCATTTGCGTATCACAGCATCTTTTTCCTGTCGGTTAAATTTCGCGATGTAGCAACTTTAATGGCCAGTAGTGTATGTTCTCTAGCTATCCAAGAAAACAGCTTCCTAGGCATCCTATATTTCCCGAGTGGGCAGGCTCCAATATGGGATCCTGCAGCAAAACCCGAGGAGACTGCTACCTAGCTGTGGGGTTGAGGTGAGCAGGTGGGGCTGTACCTGTCGCTGGCCGTGCGCCAGGTCCGCGCTGGCGTCGTCCTCCGAGTCGAGCAGCAGCCACGCCTGCCAGGAGGAGCCCTGCTCGGCGTGGTGGTCCAGCAGCCGGTCCACCGGCGACGGCGACGCAGACGCAGACGGCGACGGCACGGGCGCGGGTGCGGGGGCGGCGCCGGCCGGCCACGGCAGCAGCAGCAGCGGCAGCAGCAGCACGCAACGAGTCAGCTGGCCACGCATCCCTCAGCGCCGCCGCTGCCTCGCCCCCATCTGCAGAGCAAGCGGAGCAACACACAGACCTTAATAACTGCCCACCAGTCTCACTGTTTATCACCTTCTAGATTCTACAGCGAGTGAGAACCGCGGAAACAGAATGACGTCCGGTGTTAGGAACCGAGGAGTCGCTCCGTCCGACCAACGTCAACCCGCAAACTTTCTTCCCGAGAAAACCTGACCATGACGTCTCGTTCCGTCCCGTTCCAAAGCTATGACACGGACGGGATGAAGGTGAAGCTACGAAAATCTGTTATTTTGGAAACTGGTCTCGGAAAAGGACTTGACAGTTCCGTGAACTGAAAACTTAAAAAAAGATATTGCAGCTGAAGCTAAAATATCTTAGTAAAAATGAGAGATAGACAATAAGGCGCTCAAGAGTTGAAGCCCAACAACGAAGAGAAAACCAAAGCAGTAGAACACTGCCTGCCGGCCGGAATGGCCGTGCGGTTCTAGGCGCTACAGTCTGGAGCCGAGCGACTGCTACGGTCTCAGGTTCGAATCCTGCCTCTGGCATGGATGTGTGTGATGTCCTTAGATTAGTTAGGTTTAATTAGTTCTAAGTTCTAGGCGACTGATGACCTCAGAAGTTAAGTCGCATAGTGCTCAGAGCCATTTGAACCAAGAACACTGGCTGAGCTGAAAGAGAAGGGGGTGGCTGGGTGTAAGGTTTTAACTGTTTGGAAGAACAGAGTATCATGACGCGATGTGGTGGGCTACAGACCATCCCACTAATACACATATCAAAAAAAGTTTTCCATCACCGCGGTTCCGATAGTTCCGGAAACTGTACAGAAAATCGGAATACAGATCAACATAAACATCACAAAATATTGCTCCAGAAGTTTGACCATTACGGAATACGGGGAGTAGCTCACAACTGGTTCACCTCTTACTTTAGCAACAAGCAGCAAAAGGTCATTATTCGCAGTGTTGAGAATGGCTGTGATGTGGGGTCTGAGTGGAGTACTGTCAAGTGGGGGGTGCCCCAGGGATCAGTGTTGGGGCCACTCCTGTTCCTTATTTACATAAATGATATGCCCTCTAGTATTACGGGTAACTCTAAACTGTTTCTGTTTGCTGATGACACTAGCTTGGTAGTAATGGATGTTGTGTGCAACACTGGCTCGGTTTCAAATAGTGCAGTACATGACCTCAGTTCAGGGCTTGTAGAAAATAAACTAACGCTAAATCACAGTAAGACTCAGTTTTTACAGATTCTAACACACAATTCAACAAAACCTAACATTTTAATTTCACAGAACGGGCATATGATTAGTGAAACTAAACAGTTCAAATTTCTAGGCGTTCAGATAGATAGCAAGCTGCCGTGGAAAGCCCACGTTCAGGATCTTGTTCAAAGACTTAATGCTACCATTTTTGTTATTCGAACGGTATCAGAAGTGAGCGATCGTTCGACACGAGTATTAGTCTACTTTGCTTATTTTCATTGGCTATTGTCGTATGGTATTATATTTTGGGGTAACTCTTCCCATTATAAAAGCATATTTTTGGCTCAGAAACGGGCGGTTCGGGCAATAAGTGGTGTTAGTTCACGAACCTCTTGTCGACCTCTGTTCACGAGTCTGGGTATATTGACATTGGCCTCCCAATACGTATATTCATTAAGCCTCCCAACACGTATATTCCTTACTGTCGTTTCTTGTTACCAAAATTAGTTTATTCCCAAGAATAAGCAACCTTCACTCGGTTAATACTCGGCAGAAATCAAACTTACTTTTTGATCGGACTTCCTTAACTCTTGTGCAAAAAGATGTGCAGTATACTGCTGCATCCATTTTCAATAGGCTGCCACTCGAATTCAAAAATTTTAGCAGGAATCCACGCGTTTGCTCATGGGTCACTCCTTCTATTCTGTTGACGAGATCCTTGATAAAGTAAGCTGATTTTTATTGTATTGCTGATAGCGTTTACTTAAACTTATGGACTGATTTTTTTAAGGTTCATGGACATTTATTTTTATCTGTTATTACGTTTATGTTGTATTGCATGTACTGACACGTTCCATGACCTTGGAGATTTGCTCCTCAATTTGGTCCTACGGAACTTGAGGAGTAAATAAATAAATAAAATAAAATCACTTCTGCCCTTTTTATTGCTCATTGAAACAACAAATTGCATGCTGTACCACCATACAGCAAGACCCTCAGAGGTGTTGGTCCAGCTTGCTGTACACACCGTACTACTAATACCCAGTAGCACGTCCTCTTGCAGTGAAGCATGCCTGTATTCGTCGTGGAATACTGTCCACAAGTTCATCAAAGCACTGTTGGTCCAGATTGTCCCACTCCCCAACGGCGATTCGTCATAGATCCCTCAGAGTGGTTGGTGGGTCACGTCGTCCATAAAAGCTCTTTTTAATCTATCCCAGGCATTTTCGATAGGGTTCATGTCTACAGAACATTCTGGCCACTCTAGTCGAGCGATGTCGTTACTCTGAAGGAAGTCATTCACAAGATGCCCACGATGTGGGCGCCGATTGTCGTCCATGAAGACGAATGCCTCGTCAATATGCTGCCAATATGGTTGCACTATCGGTCGGAGGATGCCATTCACGTATCGTATAGCCGTTACGAGGCCTTCCATGACCACCAGCGGCGAACGTCGGCCCCACATAATGCCACCCGAATACAGCAGGGAACCTATACCTTGCTGCACTCGCTGTACAGTGTGTCTAAGGCGTTCAGCCTGAGCGGGTTCCCTCCAAACACGTCTCCGACAATTCTCTAGTGGAAGGCATATGCGACACTCATCGGTGGAGAAAACGTGATGCCAATCCTGAGCGGTCCATTCAAATAGTTCAAATGACTCTGAGCACTATGAGACTTAACAACTGGGGTCATCAGTCCCCTAAACTCAGAACTTCTTAAACCTAACTAAACCAAGGACATCATATACATCCACGCCCGAGGCAGGATTCGAACCTGCGACCGTAGCATCCGCGTGGTTCCGGAATGAAGCTCCTAGAACCCCGGAATGAAGCTCCTAGAACCGCTCGGCCACCGCGGCCGGCGAGCTGTGCATTCGGTATGTTGTTGAGCCCATCTGTACGGAGCTGCATGGTATCGTGGTTACGAAGACGGTCAGTACCGCGGTTCGATCGTGTCCCGATTGTTACTTTATGCCAGGAAGGGCACGTCGGGAGTGAAGTTGCCCATCACGCAGCCTATTGCGGACGGTTTGAGTCGTAACATGGCGTCCTGTGGCTGCACGAAAAGCATTATTCAACATGGTTCCTCCGAGCGGAGCCGGACGGAGCGGTCGCGCGGTTCGGGCGCTACAGTCTGGAGCTGAGCGACCACTACGGTCGCAGGTTCGAATCCTGCCTCGGGCATGGACTGATGACCACAGCAGTTAAGTCCCATAGTGCTAAGAACCATTTGAACCTCCGAGCGGTCATTAACTGCAGTAGTAGCCCTTGGGCGGACTGAGCGAGGCATGTCATCGACCCTGTCTCTCTGTATCTCCACGATGTCCGAACAACATCGCTTTGCTTCACTCCGAGACGCCTGGACACTTCCCTTGTTGAGAGCCCTTCTTGGCACTAAGTAACAATGAGAACACGATCGAACCGCGGTACTGACCGTCTACGGATGGTTGAACTACAGACAACACGAGCCGTGTACCTCCTTCCTGGTGGGATGATTGGAACTGTCCGGCTGTCGGGCCCTCTCCGTCTAATAGGCGCTGTTCATGCATGGTTGTTTACACCTTTGGGCGGGTTCAGTGACATTTCCGAACAGTCAAAGGGACTGTGTCTGTGATACAATGTCCACAGTCAACGTCTTTCTTCAGCAAAACTTTTTTTGATGTGTGTACTTAAAGCCGGAAACGAAGCACAATGATGACACAGACAGAGATTGAATTCTCAGAAGTGTCACGATCAGGTTGCGCATCCGCAACGCAATTTTAGCCATGTTACGCGTTCCATGTTTTGATTCCATATCCAAACAGTAACATGCACGTAGAAATTACCCGTGAGATCCAGCATGGAAAAAAAGTGATTAGACTGCAAGAGACAACGACTTACTGCGACAAGAAACGATGTTAAACCAGAACGGCGGACTTAAGCTGACTTGTATTCACCACTCTTACAGCACACTCCGGTATAAATAAAAAAAAGTAAGGGAACAATGAACTATCATGCGGTTACAGAACGTTCAAGTACCAGAAGACGCCTCCCTGTGTGCACTTGGTAATTTATTCCGAGACACCACACTCCAGTTATCTTTGTTTGGACGAGAATTACGACGAGAGATAGTACGACGTGACTTTGCTCACCACGCTGCCACTGTGAGCTGTGGCGGCATGTACGCCTAAAAGCCATTTACATGTGCCGGAAGTAATATTAGTGAAAACTAGAAGAAAAGTAATTGCTGATACTTATTTTATGGGCGTGAGGCATATGGTTCAAATGGCTCTGAGCACTATGGGACTTAATCTGTGATCATCAGTCCACTAGAACTTAGAACTACTTAAACCTAACTAACCTAAGGACATCACACACATCCATGCCCGAGGCAGGATTCGAACCTGCGACCGTAGCAGTCCCGCGGCTCCGGACTGAGCGCCTAGAACCGCTAGACCACCGCGGCCGGCCCTAGCGTGAGGCATAATTCTCTGCCGTTTCCTCTTCCAACGTTGCAGACATCAGATGGCTTACTCAGAAGGCATTTACAGACTCAAACAAGCTCAGCAAAGTGAACTGTTTATTGTAGGGTCGGTTCGTGACGTCATCGAACAGCTGCCTAAGAGCGCACAGGTGCGCCGATGTCTCCTGAGGAACTTGTAGTTGGGGCGAGTTGACGCTGTTTGTTTTATTTAGCAGTAAGGCTCACAGCTCACATCATTTCAGTAATTCTTCTTTTCTCTAAAAATTGTTTCTGGGCTATTCAATTTCAATGGCCTCTCTGTTCATCCAAGCATAATATTAGGTTGGTGTATAAGGTCGTAGCGTTTTTCCATAAGAGAGCACTAACTTAGAACTACTTAAACCTAACTAACCTAAGGACATCACACACATCCATGCCCGAGGCAGGATTCGAACCTGCGACCGTAGCGGTCGCGCGGTTCCGGACTGAAGTGCCTAGAACCGCTCGGCCACACCAGCCGACGAGTAATAAACACCCATAAGTGTAATAAAAACAATAGATTCACATAACAGAGTAATTAGTCATCAATAATATATTCTCCTTCACCATTTACAACAGTCTGCCGACTCTGGGATAACTTTTCGATTCCACGTCTGTAGAAATCACGTGGTTTTGAGGTGAAGACCTCGTCGGAGCGCATGTTCATTCTAAAAGGAAGTTCCTTGAAGGTTGTTCGATAGAGCGGAAAAGGTGAAAATCTGAGGACGCAAGCTCAGGTGAATAAGGTGAGTAAGGAACGACTTCCCAATCCAACTGCTGTATAGTGTTTTTGCCAGTCTAGCAGAATGCTGGCGGGCATTGTAGTGGAGTAGTATCACTTCACGCAGTCTTGCTGGTCGTTGCTCTTGGTTTGCGTCGGGCAAGACGTCTCAGTTGTTGACTATAAATGTCAGCAGCGATGGTTACATCTCGGGGAAGCTCAAAAATGGCTCTGAGCACAATGGGACTTAACATCTATGGTCATCAGTCCCCTAGAACTTAGAACTACTTAAACCTAACTAACCTAAGGACATCACACAACACCCAGCCATCACGAGGCAGAGAAAATCCCTGACCCCGCCGGGAATCGAACCCGGGAACCCGGGCGCGGGAAGCGAGAACGCTACCGCACGACCACGAGCTGTGGGCTCGGGGAAGCAATCTGTAGTACACCACACCGTCGCTGTTTCACCGAAAGTGTAAAAACTTTTGTGGACGCGCACAGGTCTTTGTACGGGAAGTTGCTGCTTTGTTTGGGCTCAGCCATACCTCTCTTTTCCTTATGTTAGCATAAAGACACCGTTTCTTATCACCAGTAGCAATACGGGATAGGGATGGTCGGTGCTGTTCACGAGCCAAATGATGATGAGCAAGCAGACATGCACACATGGACCTGCTGATTTGTGTGATTTTGGCTTAGAGCATGCGGTACCTTCTGAACCTTCCCCACCGCACGCAAATGTCGCACACTGTTATAATGATCGCAGTTCATCACATCTGCCAGTCAGTTCTCGAGTTCACTGACGTGTATCATTGTGGATTAATGCGTCTAAACGATCTGCATCAAACCCCAAAAGTCTTCCTGAACGTACAGAGTCAATAATGTCAAAACGATCGTCCTTAAAACGAGAAAACCATTCCTTTCCGTGGTTTGTCCAATGGCATTATCCCCATACGCGGCGCAAATCGCTTCTGGCATCCGCTGTTGTCACCCCTCTATTGGACAGACGAATATGTGGGAAGTGTTCAGATTCCTCCACTTGGCACTCCATTTTCTAGCGTCCACAGTTCCACTCACTATCTCCAAATGAAAATAGGACAATATACAGTGACCGGGCCAAATATCTCACGAAATAAGCATCCAACGGAAAAACTGGAAAGAACGAAACTCGTCTAGCATGCAGGGGGAAACCAGATGGCGCTGTGGTTGGCCCGCTAGATGGCGCAGACATAGGTCAAACGGATATCAACTGCGTTTTTTTTAAAATAGGAACCCCCATTTTTTATTACATATTCGTGTAGTACGTAAAGAAATATGAATGTTTTAGTTGGGCCACTTTTTTCGCTCTGTGATAGATGGCGCTGTAATAATCACAAACATATGGCTCACGATTTTAGACGATCAGTTGGTAACAGGTAGGTTTTTTAAAATTAACATGCAGAACGTAGGTACGTTTGAACATTTTATTTCGGTTGTTCCAACTGGATACATGTACCTTTGTGAACTTATCATTTCCGAGAACTCATGCTGTTATAGCGTGATTACCTGTAAATACAACATTAATGCAATAAATGCTCAAAATTATGTCCGTCAATCTCAATGCATTTGGCAATACGTGTAACGACATTCCTCTCAACAGCGAGTAGTTCGCCTTCCGTAATGTTCGCACATCCATTGACAATGCGGTGACGCATGTTGTCAGGCGTTGTCGGTGGATCACAATAGCAAATATCCTTCAAATTTCCCCACAGAAAGAAATCCGGGCACGTCAGATCCGGTGAACGTGCTTCGACGACCAATCCACCTGTGGCCCGGCCTCGATCAATGGACCACCCTGTATAAACAACAGTGAACTCTATATAAAAACTGACAATCTATAAATAAATCCATAGCAACCGGAATACCAACATACAAAACAAAAACACGACGAACTTTAGCACCAACCTGATAATTACCGGGTATTTCAAAAGAAACATCGGAATTTTAAGACTTTCTAGCATTTATTACATTCAACTTAAAATTACAAATGAAATACCGAATTTCAGGCATTACCTCTCGCAATGGACAAGTGGAAGACGGCCTTTACTTAACGACGGAGACCAATGGCGTTTATGTAGAGTTGTCAGTGTTAAGAAACAGGCTACACTGCGTGAAATAACCACAGAAAGCGGTGTGTGACGTACGACGAACATATCTGTTAGGGCAGTGGGGCGAAATATGGCGTTAATGGGTTATGGCAGCAGACGACCGACGTGAGTACCTTTGTAACAGCAGGACATCTCCTGCAGAGCCTCTCCTGGGCACGTGACCATATCGGTTGGATCCTAGACGACTGGAAACCCAAACCTGGTCCGGTGAGTCCCGATTTCAGTTGGTATGAGCTGATGGTATGGTTTGAGTGTGGCGCAGACCCCACGAAGCCATGGACCCATATTGTCAACAAGGCACTGTGCAAACTGGTGGTGGATCCATAATGCTATAGGCTGTGTTTATATGGAACGGACTGGGTCCTCTGCTCCAACTGAAGTGCCATTGACGGGAAATGGTTCTTCGGCTACTTAGAGATCATTTGCAGCCATTCACGGACTTCATAATCCCAGACACGTCACGACTGGTTTGATGAACATTCTGGACAATTCGAGCGCATGGTTTTGCCACCCATATCGCCCGACATGAATCCCGTCGAACATTTATGGGACGTAATCGAGGTGTCAGTTCGTGCACAAAATACTGCGCCGGCAACACTTTCGCAATAATGACGGCTGTAGAGGCAGCATGGCTCAATATTTCTACGAGACTTCCACAGACCTGTTGAATCCGTGCCATATCCAGATGCTGCACTACTCCGGGTGAAAGGAGATCCGACACGTTATTAGGAGCTATCCCATGACTTGTCAGTGTACGATTATGGGGAGATGTGAAGCCATGGGTGTGTGACGAATGCACATGACGCAACATTAACAATGCCAGGTGTAAAAAAAAAAACAAACAAACAAACAAACACACACACACACACACACACATCGTGCTCATTCAACCCGTGGCGTGGCTGCAGGAATAATACTCTTGTCCGGTGGGATAAACTCATAAACTCTACACTTTCACATCAATAAGAATGCGTAGAATCGTGAGTTTCGTAAGTCACGGTTGCAAAATACTGACACGAATTAATTGGCTCTGAGCACTATGGGACTTAACATCTATGGTCATCAGTCCCCTAGAACTTAGAACTACTTAAACCTGACAAACCTAAGGACAGCACACAACACCCAGCCATCACGAGGCAGAGAAAATCCCTGACCCCGCCGGGAATCGAACCCGGGAACCCGGGCGTGGGAAGCAAGAACGCTACCGCACGACCACGAGATGCGGGCACGAATTAATTACGGAGGACTGGGAAGACTGATAGGAAAATGGTTCAAATGACTCTGAGCACTGTGGGACTTAACGTCTGAGGTCATCAGTCCCCTAGAACTTGGAACTACTTAAACCTAACTAACCTAAGGACAGCACGCACATCCATGCCCAGGCAGGATTCGAACCTGCGACCGTATCGGTCGCGCGGTTCCAGACTGAAGCGCCTAGAACCGCTCGGCCACAACGGGCGGCAGACTGACAGAAGCTCGTCTTATAAGATACAAGATAACTGAGAAAGCGCAAATCTAGGTTTAGAGCATTTGTAGCTTTAGAGAATGCATTCCTTTATGTTGACTGGAATACACTAATTGAAATTTTGAAGGTAGAAGGGATAAAATACAGGGAGCGAAAGGATATCTGCACATTGCATATAAATCAGACTTCAGCTAAGAGTAGGAAGACATGAAAGCAGCAGTTGACAAGGAAGTGAGACAGGGTTGCAGCCTTATTTAACCTGTACGTTAAGTACGCTATAGAGGAATCCAAGGAGAAATTAGAAAAGAGAATTAAAGTTGAGGGAGAAGAACTAAAAACTTTAAGATGTGCAGACGACACTGAAATACAGTCAGACGCAGCAAAAGGTTTGGAAGAGCAGTTGTACGGAATGGATTGTGAGGCAATAAGATGAATAGCAACAAAAATAGATCAAGGTAATGTAATACAGTGGAGTCAAATCAGATGATGTTGAGGGAATTACAGTAGGAAATGAGAGACTAAGATGAGTTTTTCTATTTGACAAGCAAAGCAATTGCTGATGGCTGAAACAGAGAGAACATAAAATGCAGACGAACAGTAGCGAGAAGAACGTTTCTGAAAACAGGGGATTTGTTAACATCGAATAAAAATTTAAGTGTTCGGAAGTGTTTTACGTTTAGCGGAAATGAAATGCTGACGATGAATATTTTAGACAAGAAGAGAACACAAGTTTTTATGGTACAGTAAACACTTTCAATTGTATGTAGGTTGCAGCAATTATGTTGAGATTAAGAAACGTACACAGGTTAGACTAGAGTGGTAAACAAGTCTTCGAACTGAAGTCCACAAGAACAATGATAAACTGTAAAATATTATTTCATTTGCAAAAGTCGTATGTGATTTAATTTTCTTTTTCAGTTACTTTGACAGATGTTGCCGCAAAAATCTCGCTAGTTTCATGCAAGCCGTTTGTAGCTTCGGTGTAATCACCAGTCCAATGGCGAAGCATACTTCATGTCGTATTTCTAGCATTAACTGGTAAATAATTGCCGAGTTTAATACTCTTGCGTCGAATCTTAAAGTTAGGTCCTTGAGAAGAATATATCTAGCATTTATAAATGAAGAGGAAGCTGTCTACGCTTTTTCTTTAGTTTCGTCAAATGGCTGGAGAAATGCAGTAGGCAATGTTGCAACACCGTTGCACATGACACACGATTTCAGTGAGCGCAGGAACAGAAAAATATAGTGATATCAGAGGACAAGTACGCAAAGGACGAATATCGAGACACTGCAATAGAAAATAGTTTTCAGAATGAATTTTCACTCAGTAGCGGAGTGTGCGTTCATTTGAAACTCTCTGCCATTTTAAAACTGTATGCTGGACAAGTACATGGGCCTAGGACCTCTGCCTTTCGCTGGCAAATCGCCGACTGAATTATCTTTTTTCAACAAATCACAAGTATTGAGGCAGAGCTTAACCGTTATAAGCATATCTTTCAAATTAAGTATATTAAACATGGAATTAATAATAATATAATTATAATGATCATGATGATGATGACGATGATGATGATGATGGCAGCGAACGTTTTGTGTGCTCCGGAAAACGTTTTTTTTAAGTGTCTATAGCTCTTCCAGCATTTTCGTTGCGCTATGTTATACATTGTTTGAACTTCTAATAGATGTAAATTAGAGTAATTAAGTACAGAATTCTTACAGGGTTTATGTTGTGCCCAAGCACGACTCATCATACTCCTTCATAGATGTACTACAAGCACTTGCCTCGTAGGTCCGAGGTTCGAGTCCCGGTCTGGCACACAGTTTTAGTCTATAAAAAGTTTCAGAAGTAATTGTGTTCTGCGATTGAATTATCGTGTGCAGCAGAGGAAGCGAAATGTATTTTAATTTTCATTCTGGGATAAAGCTCACTGTTCCTGTAACGACCCATTGCACGCGTTACGTCCAAATTTCAGGGGAGGTGGCCAGTGGGACAATAGTTGCCTTAAAAGCAAACACGGAAACCTCCGAAAACTTCGTTCACACCGTGGGGGTGGGGGTAAGAAATATTTTTAATTCTGGGGCAACATATTTGCTTGTGTTTCTATATAGGAAAGTCAGTGACTTTGTTGACATGTACAGTGTTCCAATGCCACTGCCACTCGTAGGTAATGCGCAAAATGTGATCAATAGCGATGTACTGTATACGTGAACTGCGTCGTTTGTATTCTTGCAACAACTTGCAGTCATTTCAGTCATCATGTTCTCCAGTAGCGAGTGACCTCTGTCTCCAGCAGAGTGTACCTGGTTCACAATCTCTCTCTTTGGACCTAAAACAGACAATGCTGCCACTCTGGTCGAAGCTACTGCTTGCCTTTCGGGCCTGTGTTACCCACTGTTCTAGATCGTCCTCTAAAGTCTGGCAACCAAGAGTTTACGTACTGCCTTTCGCGCCATCTGTTGGCAGGTGCTAGTACTACGATAGAAGCCTTGGCGATGCTTCAATGTCGAGCCTTCGCCGACAGATGTCGCCACGCGCCGTAGTACATCAGCGTAGTCGCTATAGCACAGCAAGCATATCAATATGAACAATGTATTCCCTACCCGGTTGGTTCCGCAGAGGCAGAACACGAAATGCAAAACTGGAAAAACTGATCTATGTCGATATGTGTGCGTAGAAACACAATAGCGTTTACTCGCAGAAAAAAAATCTCTTGAAACGCTACTAGAGGCCCTGCTCTTGTACCGAAACCTACCAATCTTACGCAATGAAATATAAAATCGATTATGAGCTCTACATTGAGTGTGCAGTGTTGAAGAGAATATAGGACACGTACATTTGTGCAAGGAAACTGCCATGTATACGATAAAACTCGACCACGTTTAGCGCCCAAATTGGAAAATTTTCCCTGACGCTTGTTGGTCATTTGACACTGTTTTCAATTTCTTCGCATTCTTCCTGCAGCCATTTCGCTTGATCTTCCTTGTACTGCACTGCTAACCATCAAAATTGCTAGACCAAGAAGAAATGCAGATGATAAAAGGGTATTCATTGGACAAATATATTATACTAGAACTGACATGTGATTGCATTTTCATGCAATTTGGGTGCATAGGTCCTGAGAAATCAGTACCAAGAACAACCACCTCTGGCCGTAATAACGGACGTGATACGCCTGGGCATTGAGCCAAACAGAGCTTGGATGGCGTGTACAGGTACAGCTGCCCATTCAGCTTCAACACGATACCACACTTCATCAAGATTAGCGACTGGCGTATTGTGACGAGCCACTTGCTCGCCCACCATTGACCAGACGTTTTCAATTGGCGAGAGATCTGGAGAATGTCCTGGCCAGGGCAACAGTCGAACATTTTCTGCATCCAGAAAGGCCCGTACAGGACCTGCAACATGCGCTCGTGCCTTATCCTACTTAAATGTACGGTTTCGCAGGGATCGAATGAAGGGTAGAACCACGGGTCGTAACACATCTGAAACGTAACGTCCACTGTTCAAAGTGCCGTCAATACGAACAAGAGGTGACCCAGACGTGTAACCAATTGCACCGCATACTATCACGCCGGGTGATGCACCAGTATGGCGATGACGAATACACGATTCCAATGTCCGTTCACTGCGATATCGCCAAACACTGATGCGACCATCATGATGCTGTAAACATAAACTGGATTCATCCGAAAAAATGACGTTCTGCCATTCGTGCATCCAGGTTTGTCGTTGACTACACCACCGGCAGGCGCTCCTGTCTGTGATGCAACGTCATGGGTAACCGCAGCCATGGTCTCCGAGCTGACAGTCCATACTGCTGCAAACGTCGTCGAACTGTTCGTGCAGATGGTTGTTGTCTTGCAAACGTCCCCATCTGTTGACTCACGGATCGAGACGTGGCTGCACGATCCGTTACATCCATGCGGATAAGATGCCTGTCATCTCGACTGCTAGTGATACGAGGCCGTTGGGATCCAGCACGGCGTTCCGTATTACCCTCCTGAACCCACCCATTCCATACTCTGCTAACAGTCATTGGATCTGGACCAACGCGAGCAGCAATGTCGCTATATGATAAACCGCAATCGCGATAGGCTACAGTCCGACCTTTATCAAAGTCGGAAACGTGATGGTACGCATTTCTCCTCCTTACACGAGGCATCACAACAACGTTTCACCAGGCATCGCCGGTCAACTGCTGTTTGTGTATGAGAAATCGGTTGGAAAGTTTCCTCATGTCAGCAAGTTGTAGGTGTCGCCACCGGCGCCAACCTTGTGTGAATGCTCTGAAAAGATAATCAGTTGCATATCACAGTATCTTCTTTCTGTCGGTTAAATTTCGTGTCTGTAGCACGTCATCTTCGTGGTGTAGCAATTTTAATGGCCAGTAGTGTACCTATTTTTTTCATTTTCTAAGTGACTTATAAACCGTAGCTGGAGCAGACATCAATCCGATGATTGTTTTGAACGCCACAATACCATGGATGGAGCAGTCATCAATACGACGATTGTTTTGAACGCCATAGTGCTTTACTAGGCATGGTCCTTTTGGAGCTGGTGTTAACTTTCTCCGACCTCTGAACTGACAGGTGGACCTACAATGAGGATTTCGAACCACGGTGCAACTCGACATTTTTCACATCAATAAACATTGCTACTGGTGAAAAGAGCTGAAAGGTGATAGACAAGCATCTTACACTTGACTGGGGATGGAACCCGTGACCTATGGATTTGTAACATGGCACTTCACATTTCCTTTTTTCTTTTACGCAGCACCCCTTGTGGCCAGCCAGTAACTGCGGTGGCGACGCAGAAGCGCCGAGTGCGGTCCCATCCGGCAGCGCGCGCTCTGTTGGGCTCCAGATTTACGACTCTCCTGAGCGATTAATCGGTCGTAGCGCGCGGCTCGGCGGCCGCCTTTGTTCTGCTGCCAAGAGCGCCACATGTGTGTCGCGGCCGTCTCGAGAATTAAGTCCACGCACGCCGCCTCCTCCTCCTCCTCCTCCTCCTCTAACACCACGGTTTGGTGCCGCGCCCTCCCGCCACACTTACACTTTCTGCGATGTTGGCCGCGGTATACAAAGCTCCCCCGGCTGAAGAAATATCTGAGGAGTACACACGGAATAAATATACGTTTTACGCGAACCAGATTTCCAATTCTGCTTCTGCATGATCACATAGGCAAGCACTCCACCTCAAATTAAAGAAACATTACTGATATAGTTCAACACGACAGAAATAGTGAAAACTAGCTTCGGACAGCAGGAACCCCTCCCTTTTTTGTGGGGGGTTCTATTTTTTGCCGTCTTAAGTAGATGTTAAGTTACTATCCTTTGAAAAGTCGCAGCAGTGGTATAAAAGTGCTTCCGGGTTTTTCTTGTTTATATTTTTATGGCCAGAGTTATTTAATAAAATCTCGCGATTCTGAGACTCGTAGTTGAGAACTATCGGAAGCAAAATTCCCGAATAAAAATCGAAATGAAGGTATAGTTTGAGATGGTATTTATGTGGTAGTTTTAGAACTCAAATTTAATGTAATTTTCATCTTGTTTCATATTTTTTCTGAATAAGAAACAAGGAATAAATGTTATGCCCTGTTGTTCCCTATTCGATTTAAAAACAGTGTTAGGAAGCTTTCTTTATGATATCTTCGATGGAGAGCCATAGAAAAAATAAGAAGTAAGTAGAAACAACGGCAACAACGAAGACTCATGACGAGGCCATTGTCGAACGCCTCGTGTTTATGTTTCACGGCAGTCCATCGCAACTTCAGCACAGCGTGAGGTTAAATATTTGTTATTTAATTACTTTTTCCAACGTTTCAGACAAGACATTAGAAATTGAATTTTCATGAAAATTGTGTTTATGCTTAATAGACGAATAAAATCGTTTTAGAAGTTATATTAACTACTGTTATGTTAATGTTATATATCTTTACCACCAATACCACCAACAAACATTCAGCTTCGATATGAATCGTTGTGCACTGAAATGCAATATAAGGTTTTTGAGTTACAGGGGAGACAATTTGTTGCGATCAGAAAATAAGGCAAAACTTGTCGAATTTTTAACTCGAAGACTAGAAAACATTTAAGAGATAACTACATGAAAGTTGTTTTCTTTTACAGTAATTGGCACATGTAAAAATTAGTAATGATTTTAAAATATACGAGATTAGTTATCTCATTTGAAATGGAATGGCTCATATGCTTGTGTAAGTTACATTTGTAATGGTTCAAATGATTCTGAGCACTATGGGACTTTAACTTCTGAGGTCATCAGTCCCCTAGAACTTAGAACTACTGAAGCCTAACTAACCTAGGGACATCACACACATCCATGCCCGAGGCAGGATTCGAACCTGCAACCGTAGCGGTCGCGCGGTTCCAGACTGTAGCGCCTAGAACCTCTCGGCCACTCCGGCCGGCTACATTTGTAATATTCGGCTGTTCGATCACATCAGTCCTTCCTGTATCCAAGTTGGATGCGGTGATTTTCACACGCTAAGTTTGTTTCATCGGCTTCTTAGTCACTGGTTTCCGCAGCAACTCTTCCCATATAGCAAATATCGGTCGTCACTCCATAACAGCAATAGCAGAACGAATAGGCCCAACCTCTTGGCTGTAGCTACATTTTCGGAGCAAACAAGTTTTCTAACTCAAGTTCTCGACTGTTGCAGAGTAGAAACTATAAATGAAAACAGCTCTAATGCAAAGTACAGGAGCCATAGAAACCACAGAACGTTCGACAAGGTATAGAGGGCGAGGCAGCATAGACAGGCCACCCGAAATACGCCCAGAATGAATAAATACATCGAGATGCGGTTTTCGCTAAGTTATCGCGGACAATATGGCGAATTTCCTGACGTTCCAAAGTAATTTTTATCGCTTAGTCGCCGAATTACGACACCGACTTCGTTTCTTTCTAAAGAAGCTACGCATTTTTTTCTGTGGCGTGTGAAAGAAACTTCTAAGAGAATTTCAAGGACATAAATGTACGAGACTTGATCAAATAGTATCAGGATGATAGCGCCTCAAACCAATTTTCCGTCGGCAGGAGAAAACGTCTGTCCTATTATAACAAATGTAAGCAAACACGGAATTGAGGTACGGCTGTCATGCCAAATGCTAAAAACGCTGAAGCTGAGCGTTACTGCACCCTATAAAGTGATTCTGGAGAAGCAATACTGCACATTGAATTTCGTCTCGAATTAAAGATAACACAGGCCCGTGTTAACAGGCATTTCACACCTTCGATAGTCGTCGGTGGTTTCTAATAGACCTCTTGTTTTAATTTTCGCCGCAGATAAAAATATAGAAGTGTTAACCAGAATGAGATTTTCACTCTGCAGCGGAGTGTGCGCTGATATGAAACTTCCTGGCAGATTAAAACTGTGTGCCCGACCGAGACTCGAACTCGGGACCTTTGCCTTTCACGGGCAAGTGCTCTACCAACTGAGCTACCGAAGCACGACTCACGCCCGGTACTCACAGCTTTACTTCTGCCAGTACCTCGTCTCCTACCTTCCAAACTTTACAGAAGCTCTCCTGCGAACCTTGCAGAACTAGCACTCCTGAAAGAAAGGATATTGCGGAGTCATGGCTTAGCCACAGCCTGGGGAATGTTTCCAGAATGAGATTTTCACTCTGCAGCGGAGTGTGCGCTTATATGAAACTTCCTGGCAGATTAAAACTGTGTGCCCGACCGAGACTCGAACTCGGGACCTTTGCCTTTTGCGGGCACTCACGACTTGTGCACGCGTAAGAAATGCGCAAATAAGAATGGTGAATGGCTTGCATAAAATCATTGACAAATAAAAATTGCGCGTGATTAGGCGTGTATAATCATGCTGAACAGCTTTTAATAAATGACAAATAAAAATAGTGTGTGATAACTGAACGCTATAAACCTATCTTTAACAATACAATCAAGTACATAAAATATTTCACTATAAGCACGTGATACTAATCAGATCTATTTAAAAACCCTTGCCTTAAAGCTCGTTATAAAATAAAAATTCTATATGAACATAATGTCTTTAAAACAATTACATGCACAATGGATAATCTTTCTTCTGTAGCACCATAAACTGTACATGAAGTGTAGTAGCCAATAAATTTCAGGTTCTAATTAAAGCTCTAACGATGAAAATAGTTGCGAATACTCGATTTCTTTCTTGCGATATGGCAACTGGACTATAAACATCCAGTGCTGGTTAATTGACATAAGGAAGTGTGCGTGAGGAAAATGACATCCTCAACACAGTACGCGCAGCAGGCAAACAGCCGTTAAGCGGCCGTGAGCGAGTACTTCAAGCCGTCGAGGAAATTCTTATTTCTAAGTTGGAGCTTTTGATTCAACGTAAAAACATATCTGTTAGATAAATATTTAAAAATTTCAAGGTCCTCCAATACATCTAGCTTATGACCTTTTCTGTCTTTATGTAAACTTAGAGTTCCTATGAGATTTTTCGGCGAGTGTTAAAAAATATGGTTCAAGTGGCTCTGCGCACTGTGGGACTTAACATCTGAGGTCATCAGTCCCCTAGCACTTAGAACTACTTAACCTAACTAACCTAAGGACATCACACACATCCATGCCCGAGGCAGGATTCGAACCTGCAACCGTAGCATTAACACACAGACCGTACTTGAGACAAATCCTAACAACACTACCCTAACAGAGCGCAAAACCCAAATTCAGGTACATACAACCACCAAGAAACACCGGACGAAACACGGCAACAGTATTTGCAAACCTAATACACAAATACGAAGAAAAACAGAAAATACTAACAACGGTAAACATAACCCCAACCCCTCCACAACTTCTGACGTTGATTCCTGACGAGTAATAGTCCAGAACACAAGAATATAATATGTCGTTGACATCCAAACAAATCCAAATAGATGCAAGGACATAAATCTGTAAAACAGTTGTAGGAACGAAAACATTGGAGCAAAAACTTGTAGTAAGAAAATGTATCAAACAAGCTAAACAGGCTAACCAAAAACGGCTAAATAAATATAAGGTAACAAATCAACTGAAAAAACCTACTCAACACCTAAACGCTAGCACACTGAGAAATTAGATAAAAGTGAACCTTGTAAATCATTGTGGTAAAACCAAAAAAATTGTAATTCATAGCTAGTATGAAGTTCGATGTAAGAAGAACGCAATGGCCCAATAGAGCCTAAATATCTATGGCCGGCCCAGTCTCCTGAAGACTGCGTTCCAAAACATCCCCAAAAACATGAAGGTGCCTTATCGTGTAGTTTAATGTGAAAAATTTTGCTCTTGAACGTAGAGAGATCAGAAGAGATCGGTACAGTAAATTAATTCTAAATTTCACAATCATTGCTTCCGTGAAATCTTGCTGTGAATATTAAGGCAGACTAAATTATTGTTCGAGCATAAACAAGCTGACGGCTCGACAAAGCACAGTGCATAATGCAACGTCATCGAGAGGCGAGTACACCTTCCACGCAAGCTCAAGACGTGGCACGCAATGCTTGCCGCAAATTTCAACTGGTTTCACAGCTTCTTTGTGTTCCTTTTTTGATGCAGACTGCCGAGTCAGGAGACAGCATGGAGACAGAGAGGAGGAAGACAAGTTCCGTTATAACGACCCGCAGCCGGTAATTGGGACGGGGGCCATACCGCGCCAAGAGGACACAGAAAACGTCTCTATCGCAATTGAGCATGTCTCTGAGGACATCTCTTCTCTTGCTCTCATTCCCTGCGAGGAAGCCTGTTCATACCGGAGGAAGACCGGCGCGAAGTATCCTATCGGTCATAAGATCATCAGAGACGTGGCATAGGTGCGACAAACACCGGAGGGAATGTGATTGCGGACATAGCAAACATTCCCCTTCGTGAGGGGAAACCTGCATTAGGTTGGCTGATGAACTGTGCTCTGAAGTCCACTCCCCCCACCCCCTCCTGTGCCAGGCCACTTTTCCCTTGCGCTAACCTCTTTATCTCAGTGTAGTAGCTGAAGCCAAAGCCTTCAATTATTTGAAGCACGTATTCATATCTCTGTCTTATATCTTTCATCCTCTACTGGTCCCTCAACTACAGTGGACGTTATTCCTTAATTTATTGAGACATGTCCTGTCATTATATTCCTTGTACTAGTTAATATTTTCCAGTTATTCATTTCCTGATCCTTTCTTTGAAGAATCACCTCCTTTCTCACCTTATAAGTCCACTTATTTCTCAGTATCACATTTCAAACTTTCGATTGTCTCACTGCCCATGACTCACTTCCGCAAAACACTATAGCCCAGGTGTACATTCTCACTCTCAGAAATTAAATCACATTGAGTACTTCTTTTAGCGATCGGTGCCCTCTTTTGCCCGAGCTACTCTGCTTTTTATAATCTCTAAAGTGTATGGCATGGTTCGCAATAATTTTTATATTCAGTTTTTCGCGGATCTTATTCTGCTGGTTTTCTAACATTCGTCTTTCTTCACTTTACTCTCTGTTCATGTTCTGTGTTCATTACACTGTTCATTCAATTCAAGAGTATCTATAATTACTGTTTTCTTTCCCAGAGGGAAATCTACACATCTAATATACTCGCACATGGTGATTCCGGGGTCATGTCAGAGATTTTAAGGGATGATGGAGAATGGTAAATGTATCAATTTTAGGTGAGAAACTCTTGTTCGGAAGCGACCCAGTCGAAAGTTATAAGCGAAAATCGTGATACGACCGAGGACCTCTTCCACTGGAAGCTCTTTGCTTTCCTTACTTTGGCAGGATATAGTATGGACTAAAAAAAGAAAAAAAATGTCCAGTAAACACGGGCTCTAAAGTGCACACCTTCCAAATGGCTCAAATGGCTCTGAACGCTATGGGACTTAACATCTGAGGTCATCAGTCCCCTAGAACTTAGAACTACTTAAACCTAACTAACCTAAGGACATCACACACATCCATGCCCGAGGCAGGATTCGAACCTGCGACCATAGCGGTCGCGCGGTTCCAGACTGAACCGCCTAGAACCGCTCGGCCACAGCGGCCAGCACACACCCTTCACCACTTGTTCAGTTTCCCTACTGTGAAACACATCTCTTCTGCTGAACAACTGCTGAAAGCTCTTAAGGTATACAGTTCAGAGCCCACGTTTGGTAGGCATTTTTTTCTTGTTTTGGTCCACGCTGTATCCTGCTAAACTATGGAAAACAAAGAGCTTGCAGTAGCTTCCGATTTGGTCGTTTCCAGACCGGGGTCCATTACCTCAGACTGATACACTGGCCTTGAGAGTTTCTAACATCGTTACGCCATCACCCTGTACATACCGGATGTCCCTCCTTGAGACTCATCAGACGCATTTTCCCTGGTGTTTCGGCAGATACTTTCACCCTTAGTTTGTGTAGCTGGAGTCGGCATTCACAAATACCAGGTCTTTCACGCGATGCCCAGTGAAGACGGAAAGCGTAGGTTTGTTTCCCGTTATGAACGAAATGAGTTTTAAAACAGAATTTTACGTGCCTGTTCCACAGGCATATCTTATAGATATGTATTAATACTGCCAGTAAAACACAGAGAAAAACCAGTACTACAGTAGCGACAGCACCGCCTTGACCCGTACTGTCACGAGCATGCAGCAACGCTGCTCACTCACTGCTGGGGTACTTGCTGGTTATTCTTCGAGATTTACGTGCAGGCTAATTCCCAGTTATATTGCCGATTTTTCGTCCAGTTCCAATCGAGAATTGAGCGAGAGAAAAATGACTATCTACATGCCTTATTATGTCTTGGTATCTCTTGATGTACTATCGTCCCCGTAAAAGCATCTTGGTCGCCGATCACTCATTGGTGACACTATCGAGAAGACCGGATCTGTTTCCAGGAAGGAGTTCTAAAACATATCTTAAGGCACATGGGCACTCAGACTAGTTGTTCGAAGCACTTTTCTGATAAGGTGTTCAGTATTGCTCCGCAAGACTGTTTGTTGTTACCGCCGATAACGCTAGCGTAGTTTTCCCAGTCGATCTTGCGCAAGTTAAAATCACCACGTAGTACTAGAGTTCGGTCGGGGTATTTCCATGCTTTCAAGTTTAAGTAAGGGACGAAGCAGAAGTGGTCGGTCGCCATCGTTTAGTAACCTGGGCCAGATAGCAGAGTGTACACTAAGAAGACCAGAGGAGATAATCAAACATCGAGAACCAAGAAATCTCACGGGCGGACTGAATACTCGGTCATGTTCCTGCAGTGCAGCCGCTCAACGTTTACTGTCATGCACGACATTTTATTTGGCCTTGTGCCACAGATCTACTGGTGAGATGTCGAAGGCTGACATTGGCGGCCAACATCGCACAATTTTAAAATTAAACCATAGCATACATTATCGCACAAATGAAATAAAAGCCAAAACTTTGTAAAGGAATGTTATTGCTCGTGCAAAATCTCCTCAAAAAAGTCTAAAAATTGCTGTTGCGAAAGAAAAACCTTAAAGAAAACTATTGTATGGATCTTAACATGCAGTATGCACAACAATTTCTATTATAAGTAAAGAACAGAGAGAAATTAGATAACTGTTAAACAGTGAAATAAAGGTATATGTTTTCTCAACTCACTACAAAACTAATATGCAAGAAGAATAAATAGCAGACTTGAAACAATTTTTGAAATTGTGATTAGCGAAGAACAGTCGGAATTCAGAATAGGAAGATCAGCCACAGACGAGGTATTTACTCTGCAACAAGTAACAGAGAAAAGATGAGAACATTATCTATAAACACACATAGCATTTATAGACTTTGTTACAACATTTGATAATGTGAACAGAAACAAAATTTGGATTATAATGGAAAGCCAGCGACAGCCATCAAACTAGGAAAGGCCATGAGAAAGCTACACAAAGAATAAAAAATTATAATGGATAGAGGGGAAACAAGAACAGAAGAAATTTTAATAAACAAAGGAGTATGCCAAGAGTGTTTAGTAGCACACACTGTTTATAATAGTCACATTAATACCATTATCGTAAACTGGAGCAAACACATACAAAAAGGTGTTAAAATACCAAAGACAACCATGCGAAATATTTTACTTTATGCAGATGATATCTTAATGTTGCAAAAAAGAACACGCGATTACAAGGTGCACTGAACCATCTGAATTACATTTGTAAACAATACGACGTAGAGATTTCCAAAACCAAAACTAAAGTGATGGCTTTCTGGGGCAAAGATCTGGTCTAATTTCTGGGGCAAAGATCTGGTCTTGTTCAAAATCATTGTGGATTGTGTGATTTTAGAACAAGTGTCATCGTTCACTTATCTGGAATGTCATTTTTTTCCCAGAGAATAATAAGATCTAGAAGTAAATTGGCTCGATTGAGAATTATATGTGGCGTCATTCGTAATCTACCGGTACTTAAAAATCAGACAAGAAACGAGAGTAAAATTTTATAAAACTATGGCTCTTCCCACATTTCTTCACGTGAGCGAACGCTGGGCACCTACAAAAAGAACATAAGGTAAAATACAAAGGGCAGTTATGAAATTTCTAAGTTGGTCAAAAAAACGTTGAAATGTGTGTGAAATCTTATGGGACTTAAGTGCTAAGGTCATCAGTCCCTAAGCTTACACACTACTTAACCTAAATTATCCTAAGGACAAACCCATACACCCATGCGAGAGGGAGGACTCGAACCTCCGGCGGGATCAGCTTCACAGTCCATGACTGCACCGCCTTAGACCGCTCGGCTAATCCCACGCGGCTTCTAAGAAGAACAAATGGCTACTCAAGAAGTGATCACATAAAGAAAAACAGCATGACAAGAATAAAAATAGAGCCAACTGCATTTAAGGATAACGAAATACCGCTACACCTGGTCCAAACTGGTGCAAAGAATGAACACTAAACGACTCCCTAAATTAATCTGAACTTATAAAACGGCAGGGAGAAGAGATGTTGCAAGACCTAAGAAGAGAGAGAAAGCAAATTTGTGCCGGTGGAACAGGCTCAGTGCCTATTTCATGTAGAAGAGGAAGAAAAAGGAGAATACAAAATAACAGCCTACTCAGGAAATAGATAGCTGATGAATGAAGAAACCACACTCCTATTGCAATGCGATAGAATTAGTGGCAAACCCCTCGTGTACGTGAAATAACCACTTCTCACAAGATAACACAAGACTTAAGCGCAGAACCGAGCGAGGTGGCGCAGTGGTTAGCGCAATGGTCGCGCATTTGGAAGGACGAAGTTTCAAACCCGCGTCCGGCCATCCTGATTTAAGTGTTCCGCGATGGTTCCTCTGAAAGGGCACGGCCGATTTCCTTCTTCGTCCTTCCCAAGTTCGAGCTTGTGCTCCGACTCTAATGACCTCGTTGTCGACGGGACGTTAAACACCAATCTCCTCCTCCTCCTTAGCCGCGGAACCTGTATCTAAATTTTGAGAGATAAACGACACTGGGATGGTTAGGAGTTTACCTGATCTCTGACGCACGATGCTACATCGAAGTTGGTCAGCATGCGTTGGAGGGGTCCTTTTATTCTGCTAGCAGCGAATCCCCTGTGAGGCGCATGGCCACGGTGCCTGAACCTGGAAAAGAAAAATCTGCGTCAGCTTCTGAGGATATACTACGAGGGTGAGTCAAATGAAAACCTTAAATATTTTTTTAAATATTATTTATTGTGCTGAAGTGGTACAAAACTGTATCACTTTTCAACATAATGTCCCCCACGCTCAATGCAAGTCCTCCAGCGCTTACGAAGTGCATAAATTCCTTTAGAAAAAAATTCTTTTGGTAGTCCGCGCAACCACTCATGCACCACGTGGCGTACCTCTTCATCAGAAAGGCTTTCCTCCCATTGCGTCTTTGAGTGGTCCAAACAAATGTAAATCACTTGGGGCAAGGTCTGGTGAGTATGGTGGATGAGGAAGACACTCAAAATTCAGGTCTGTGATTGTTGCAACTGTAGTACGGGCAGTGTGGGGCCTTGCATTGCCATGTTGCAAAAGGACACCTGATGACAGCGATCCACGTCGCTTTGATTTGATTACAGGCCGCAGATTATTTTTTAGGACATCTGTATATGATGTACTGGTGACAGTGGTCCCTCTAGGCATGTAATGCTCCAAAATGACGACTTTTTCCTCCCTAAAGAGAGTCAGCAATATCTTCCTTGCTGATGGTTCTGTTTGAAACTTCTTTGGTTTTGGTGATGAGGAATGGCGCGATTCCTTGCTCGCTCTCTTCGTTTGCGGTTGGTGGAAGTGTTCCCAGGTTTCGTCCCCAGTAACGATTCTTGCAAGGAAGCCATCACCTTCTCGTTCAAAGCGCCGAAGAAGTTCTTCACAAGCATCAACACGTGGTTCTCTCATTTCAGGAGTCAGCTGCCGTGGCACCCATCTTGCAGACACTTTGTGAAAGTGGAGCACATCATACACAGTGTGGTGTGCTGAGCCATGTCTAATCTGTAAACATGCTGCAATGTTCTGTGGAGCCACAACTCGTTGTGTCTGACCTGGACGAGGAACATCTTCCACTGAAGTCGCATCATTTGCGAACGTCCTACTCCATTCGTAGACTTGCTGCTGTTACAAACATGCATTACCGTCCTGAACCTTCATTCGTCGAAGAATTTCAATAGGTTTCACACCTTCACTACACAAAAACGGAATAACAAATGGTTCAAATGGCTCTGAGCACTATGGGACTTAACTGCTGTGCTCATCAGTCCCCTAGATTTAGAACTACTTAAACCTAACTAACCTAAGGACATCACACATATCCATGCCCGAGGCAGGATTCGAACCTGCGGCCGTAGCAGTCGCGCGGTTCCACACTGTAGCGCCTAGAACGGTCCGGCCACTCCGGCCGGCACGGAATAACAGAACGCTGTTCTTTCCTGGTGCAAGTCGCACGTGGGGCGGCCATCTTTATATTGATACTGCGACGGTATGTGTGCATCTGCACTATGCTGCCACCTACAGGCCATTCTGCACGCTGTTTGTAGCACGCTTACCAACTTACAGGATAACGGCGCGAAATTTCGATTTATTATTACAAATTTAAGATTTTGATTTGACCCACCTTTGTCCATAAAATCTTCTCAATTCACGCTTAAAATACTTTGTACATTTTGTTGCAAACACTGACGGCATATGAACCTGACACACAATACGCAGGGTGGTCATAAAGGCGTAATTATCGGCGAGAAAAAAAATCAAGCTCTTGACCATCAGATTCGGCGATGGTATCCTCTACATGTTCACCGTTCAGTGCGTTCATTCTTCCCAACGATGGATGCTTGGCACAGGCCCTGGTTGTAGAAGGCAGCAGCTAACGGATCGTCTCGCCTCATGAGTGGCCTTGCAGTGATTTTAGCAATAGTTTCATCTGAGGAAAGACGAAGAAGTCAGTGGGTCAGGAGAACGTGAATGGTGAGGCAAAAGCTTGTGACTGTGTCCTATGGAGACCGAGCTAGGGCATTGTAGTAGAGCAAAAGCACCCTTTTGGGCAGTTTACAGCGGCGTTTCATCTTGATAACCTCCCGCAATCTCGTCAGGAAATGTCAGTAACATGCCCCTGTGACGGCATGCCCCTCACGGACAAAATCTATTAGTATCACACTATGACATGCCCGCGAAACACTCTGCTCCCTGATGATTCTCGGATTTTTACCTTTTTTGGTGGTGGAGAATTCATACGCTTCCACCGCTTTTTTTCTCATCTGGGGGTCATAATGATAGAACCAGCACTCGTCCAGGACAATTAAGTGTCTAAAGAGATCAACTGGATTGGACTGACCGAGCTTGAATATATCCGCTGCTGTTCCGGCTCTGTCTTTATTTTATGGAAGTGAGCTGTCTCGGTAACGACAGGGCTGCTATCTTTGCCAAAATGTTACGCAAGATATTGAATACTGATCCATGACTGATTTTCACTTTTCCCGCCATCGCTTCGAGAACCAGAGCCTACAACATGGTCTGCAACCTCGTTCTTCGTCATGCAGACATGTCCCGTACCTGGATACATAGCGCAAATCCATTTTGTTATATCTGAGGAAAATACCTCTTAAATATCAAAAATCAAACCTAATTTTCTTTTCAAGAAGGGCTATCAATTTTTCTTTCGAATATAAAGTTGGCGACCAAGCTCAGACTCCATCCCAACTTACGTCGCTTGTCATGTACTACACTCTTGACACGCTGGATAAGTGGGTCACATGACATGATCTTTGCTGTTATCATGATTACGAGGAAACCAATGGACGACACAACGGAATGGTATTTTTGTCTAGTTAAGGCCATATGCATACCAGCCAAAAATTTCAAGCCCACTCTAAATGAAATGGACCACACTTATCCTCTCAAGCGTTTCCCAGGCATTTTGTTCGCTACTTAAATTTGTCGAACCGACAGGCTGAACTTTTAGCGTCGCTGTAAAGTCGTGACTGTCCTGAAGCTTTTGTCTGAACATTTTTTTCAAGAAAGGAGACAAGATTTTTTTGCAATGACATCGAGTCCGTTGTGCAGTCTCTTCGCCGTGATTTCAGTGTAAATGAGACGCACTTGCTCATAGGTTCCAGCAACGTTAATCTGAAAGCCCCACTTCTCCACATTCGTTACAAATTCCCTGCTTCCAGAATGAAATTTTTACTCTGCAGTGGAGTGTACGCTGATATGAAACTTCCTGGGAGATTAAAACTGTGTGCCAGACCGAGACTCGAACTCAGGACCTTTACCTTTCGCGGGCAATTGCTCTACCAACTGAGCTACCCAAGCACGACTCACGCCTCGTCATCACAGCTTCAATACTGCCAGTATCTCGCCTCCTACTTTCCAAACTTCACAGAAACTCTCCTGCGAACCTTGCAGAACTGGCACTCCTGGAAGAAAGGATATTGCGGAGACATGACTTAGCCACAGCCTGGGGGATGTTTCCAGAATGAGGCCCCGAGTTCGGGTCTCGGTCTGGCACACAGTTTTAATCTGCCAGGAAGTTTCAAATTCCCTGATATTCCGACTGCTCATGCAGTTTAGACAAAGGAGGCAAACAAAAGCCGGCTGGGGTGACCGAGCGGTTCTAGGCACTACAGTCTGGACCCGCGCGACCGCTACGGTCGCAGGTTCGAATCCTTCCTCCGGCATGGATGTGTGTGATGTTCTTAGGTTAGTTAGGTTTAAGTAGTTCTAAGTTCTAGGGGATTGATGACCTCAGAAGTTAAGTCCCATAGCGCTCAGAGCCATTACAATTACATTACAAACAAGAACTTCAAGTGCTACATACAAAAATACACACATGCAAATGTCGTATATGTGAAGATCTCATGGTAACTGAAATTCTTCTAGGAATGCAAAACGATTACACAAAGCAGCTCTGCTTTCTATTCCCGTGGTATAGCAGAGGCAGAAAAAACTTTTATCATGGGAAAAAAATGGCGCACTCGGACAGAAGAATTTGAGTACTCCTCTTGTTGACCACAAAAATGTGTGTGAACTCCGCTGCGCTTTAAATTGGATCTCATCAAAATCTATGTGAAAGCCATGGACAAAACTTGACTTAGATTCGTGTTCTTTCGAAGGAAGTTCCCAAGAATCAGTGTAGCAAAAATAAGGGAAGGAATATTTGTAGGACATCAAATTCAGGATCGAAATCTAATGAGCATTTCGTTGATTTTTGAGTAAAGTGAAAGAATGGCACGCTTTCTTTCACCAATGCCTGCAACAACATTTTGGGCCAGCTTAGGGCAGAGAACTGTCGCGCTTTTGTGCAAGAACTACTGAGATCATAACCACTTTGTGGGATGTAACATGCCACTTGAACTAGATTTCTTGAGTGATCATTTGTACTTTCTCCCGGAAAACCTTAGCGCCGTTAGTGACGAACATGGACATCGATTCCACCAGGACATTCCTCCAATGGAAAGATGTTATCAAGGCACATGGAGTACCGCAAAATTATCAGACTACTGCTCATCCTTAAAAGGGGCGCGACGGAGGCTAAGTATCGCAGGAAATCGTGAAGCTATTACCCGAATGGGTTTAGATGACGTACAGGGCGCTGAGTAAGAGTATCCTATACTCTGAGAGGCGGCAGTATAGACCAAAACAAGAAAAAATGTTCAGTAAACGTGGGTTCTAAACTGCGTACCTTAACAGCCTTGAGCACATGTGCATCTTCGCTACTGTGAAACACATCTCTTTTACTGCAAAGTCTTTGCCGTTCACGAATGACCAAGAGAATGCTGTAAACAAATGAGAATGCTTGCTATTGCATATGACCTGGTCCTGGGGAATCGTGCACACTCTGAAAAATTCCAGGTTGGTCACGAATGCACTGCCAGCCACTGATGACGCTTTCTTGTAGTGTCTGTACGTCATTAATCGGGCTTGCATACGCCAAAGATTTCAAAGTGTTCTTACACAGAAAAACCACAGGTAAGGGCGGAAAAACGAGCTGGATAACATACTGTACCTCTCCGACCAATCCAACAGCCCATTAAATGTCAGATTGAGACGTTTCTCAGACATTTCGGACAAAATGGCCTTGTGCTACATCAGTTTCGAACCAAATCTCCAGCCGTTGTTGGAGCTACGGCCCCGTAGTCTGCTAGTCGCTAGGAAAAGCGGCTGAATATTTGTGCAGATGATACCCTACATTCTGGATATTTGTCACCATACAGGAAACGGGCATGGCGGTTGCTTCCATTTGCCATTTCATAACGGACGATTACGACTGACATTTCCCGTGTGAACAATAGGCTTCCATTACGATTGCAAGTGTCAAAATAAAACTACAATTTAAAAGAGTTTCACAAAATTATCGGAACACAAACTTCCGCTAGAAGTAATGTGTGTACTGCACGTACCCAGAACTGTGACTATGGTTTACAGTAACAACAGCAACAAATATTTACTGGATAACGTTATGTAGTCGATTACTTTTTTTTCATACCTGAGGCATCTCCAACGACATTCTCCCAAAGACATTCAATGTGGCGAGGGGAGAGGTCAGTGAAATTTGTAGGGGAGTGGCCTCTGGTCAGTTACGACGGAGGAGTGTGGAGTGGATCTCCAGGCAAGGTGGACGAGACGAGACGGTGTTTGGACTCTGTGCGGGTACCTACAGCGGATCCTTGGGGAGCCGCCCGCTGTGACCGAGCGGTTCTAGGCGCTTCAGTCCAGAACCGCGCTGCTGCTACGGTCGCAGGTTCGAATCCTGCCTCGGGCATTGATGTGTGTGATGTCCTTAGGTTAGTTAGGTTTAAGTAGTTCTAAGTCTAGGGGACTGATGATCTCAGATGTTAAGTCCCATAGTGCTCAGAGCCATTTGAACCATTTGATCCTTGCGGTCTCAAGGAAGGCACACGGATCGAGGGTCGCCTTCGTGGGTGAGGAATGTGGGGAGTGGTTATCGAATACATTGGAGAGATATATGATGTGTCGATCTTGGAACTATGACCATTCCAGCAAGGGGTTCCGGGTTTAAGTATCGCCAGAGGAAGTGGTCATGTTGAAAAGCTCAGTAAAACTTTTCTAGGACCGTGTTTCTGTCAGACGTGTGACGAGACACTGAGAATGTCGTTGACCTAAGGACTTTTGGAAGAGGTTTTTGAAGGAACTAGTGCTCTCATTTTCACACCTTCAATTTGATGACACTTTGCGGTACAGCAAGCTGGTTTTCATCTTGCGCTGTATTGCTAGACAAGCCTTGTTGAAACTGAGCGTAGATAGAGATGGCATGAGTAATTCTGGGAACTGACCGGACAAAGGGATGGGTAACTCCAAGTAATTATTTGTTCGTCCCAGGCAGAATATAATAAAACTTATGGGAAGTACAAAAGAAGAATGGAAGGTTCTACGTATGAAATTGTAAACTGGTTCACTATGGAAGAACTGTCAAGAAAACTAGTGTTTGTTTTCAATGAAACAGATCTTACTTGACTAATTTTCCTCAAATTATGATCTGTAAGTTTAAAAATTTTGTATAATTTTAAAAGATCGAATTTTTTGTGTTTCAGAAGCTTGGAAGAAATGAATAAATTTTAGTGCCTCTACGCTGAAAGACGAGCACTTCATATTTGTAGCTGTGAAGAACTGTTAAATGATCTTGAGCTTAATTAGACATTTGGTGCTCAAAGAAGTTAAGTATTGCAGAGCGCCATTTTAGAAGCTTTTTGAAAGTGTCTTTATGAAATACTACTTTGAAGTATGATTATCAAATACCTTGGTAGAGCACGGTATGACTGTTCCGTTTATTTTCTTGAAGCGTTTATTAACGAATCTGTCAGCAGTTGTAGTACATATGTATGGCGACTAGTTTCCAACCAAGTGGTTAATTTTACAATAAACAGTTCAAATGTAAAAGGAAATAATTATTTGAATTGAAACATAGGTGCACTGAATGCGCCTGATCTTAATAAGAAACATCAAAACGACAATAAATGCTTTATAAAATTCGCAGAATGACTGTCAGAATTCACAGGTGCCTCATAGCAAGTCAAAATCAAACTGGAGGTCAACACAGCTAACCGCACCAGGGAACGTTCGATGGCGCTAGTGTCCCGCTTCCTGCACAAGCGCACGCCCGCAGCCTATGGTTGGTTGGTTGGTTGTTTGGGGAAGGAGACCAGACAGCGTGGTCATCGGTCTCATCGGATTAGGGAAGGATGGGGAAGGATGTCGGCCGTGCCCTTTCAGAGGAACCATCCCGGCATTGGCCTGGAGTGATTTAGGGAAATCACGGAAAACCTAAATCAGGATGGCCGGACGCGGGATTGAACCGTCGTCCTCCCGAATGCGAGTCCAGTGTCTAACCACTGCGCCACCTCGCTCGGTCCGCAGCCTATGGAAGCGCCGCATATCGAATGTGGATGCGTCTATCTTCATTAATCTTGACATCAAAATAGTAAACGATAATAGCAAATGTAAGTATTAAAAATAAAAATAAACTAACTTTGTGCGTAGATGTTACATATTTGAAAATAAGGCAAGCGTTTCATGTTCAGGGCGCATCCACGGCCAATGTGGCCGCACCGAATTAAAATAAAAGGCATTGCAGTCACGATTAATATAAAGTACAATAAAAGTAAGTAGACACAAATCACATTTGTTGCTACCTTACAAATTTTGCGTTATACCACAGATGATTGTCTTCCTAAGAACTAGATACATAAATAGTTTACGCACAAAAAATTTAAAGGCCAAAACATACTGTTTGTTTAGCCAATGAGTTTTGTTCAAATGGTTCAAATGGCTCTGAGAACTATGGGACTTAACATCTGAGGTCATCAGTCCCCTAGAACTTAGAACTACTTAAACCTAACTAACCTAAGGACATCACACACATCCATGCCCGAGGCAGGATTCGAACCTGCGACTGTAGCAGTCCCGCGGTTCCAAATTGAAGCGCCTAGAACCGCTCGGCCATACCGGCCACCAATAAGTTTTGTAAAAAGCACTTACATAGTTCTACTAAAACAGCGTCTCATGGCGCAGAAACATTACGACCTCTCGTCATGCGCGACCACTTTGAAATCGCCTTGTGTTGTACTCACAGTGCATATCCTTTCGTGCGAGTCCTAGTGTTGTAAATTACAGAGGACGAATACTTAAATGCGGATACTCAAGCACATAACAAAATTTTAAACAATTCTGCGTTACTGGCCACTCATGCAGCTAACGTGTTTGTGTGTTGGCCTATCGCGTGTCAATAAAGTGTTAAAATTTCTTTTTGTTTTCAGTATACCAACAGTTCGCTCGACTCCTCACAAATCCTAGTGTCTACCCTGGTCATTTATAGCCTGCTTTTTCCATGGACAGTAACAGAGGAATTTGTTTTCATTTGTTTATTGCATTCGGTAGTTCTTTCGTATTACCAAAGGACTTGCTGTAGAAGAGGTGTGTTCCACGGCAGCGAAGATGAACAAGTGGTCATAGCTCTTACAGTATATCTTGTAGACCCCATAATTACTGGACATTTTTGTCTTATTTTGGTTCATACTACTACCTCTAAAACTACGGTATATTTCTTTAACAGCCTGTATGCGGACACGTCATTCCACGTCGCTTCATCTCTATGCCAAAGTTCATCAATCGAAGTGGTTGCGAGCCCAGCCAGTCTCTCTTGGCATCCCATGAGCTGATGTGCTGAATGGGCGACAAACATGGAGGGCGTGCTGCCAGTTTTCCATGGCTCGTCTCAAGCCACTTCATGTGCTGGCTGCAGAAAAATCGACGACCAGTTCCCTTTCCCAAGATCGACTCACTATCGAGCAGGCAGTGCGTCGCCCGCGACCTCGGCGCTGTCGGTACGTTAAACTCTCACCTTCCCTTCCTGACGTGCGAGGTACGTTGCCAGGACTCCGCCAGCGCACCGTTCCGGGAAGACTGTCTCTCTAGCGAACTTCCTCTGTTCTTCTCTTTGCAGCGGCAAGCAGTCGCTTCCACAGCCTGAACGCCGCGAACGAAAAGGCGGCTCGTAACCTCGTCATTACAGACCGGCACAAAGGGCGTCAAGAGCGCGCCGAAATTCTCGTCCCCTTCCTCGGAAATGACGTCATGCATCCTGTGAGGTGAGAAGGCGGGAGAAATCTTTTTTGTGGGTCCGGAGCGATAAATCATGACTGTGACGAACCCTTTTGGAGAAGCCGGTTTCCGCTTAGCGCGTCGCCGAGGTTAAGGCCAGAGCAGACGCCCACGCGCTTCGGTCTGCCGGTGGAACGAGGGCACCGGTAGCGGCTGGGCTGATGGAGCACGTGACGTAAGAGGTAAGGGGCGAGCTGCGCTCAGCGTGCCCCCCTCCCCCCCCCCCCCCATCCCCTTGCCTGACGCCTTTCCAGCATCTAAGCCAGCTGACCGTGACCCAGTAACGACCTCTCTGAGAGATGACACGGACGCCAGATGCTCGTCTGCTTCGTGTAGCAGAGTACTCCACCGTGGGTACACCCGCACTCACTTAAGAGAAACACTGCTCGGGAACAGCGAGATAACCACACCTGCCGAGGTGGTGAAGCGATGTATCTCCATGAACACGGATAAACTCGCACCAAAGGGGACGTCCATTACTCACGTGAGCTCAAAATGAGGGGGGAGGGGGGGTGGAGGAGTCTGGTAAAATCCCGCAAATATCTCATTTAAGGATGTAAGGGAGTGGCAACGGAAATGTCATTTCATCTTTTTAATTCAGAGAAAACACTGATCAGCCAAAACATTACGACCACCAACCTAATAGCCGGTATGCCCACCGATGGCACGGATAAAATCGACGACGCGTCGTGGCATGGAAGCGGTGAGGCTTTGGTAGGGAGTTGACACACATCTGCTCACACAAGTTCCCGTACATTCACAGTGTTCACTCAACATCCCACGCTGCTCGCGCCTCTTACGTAACCCACCGGCCCTGGTAATAACACTAAACACAAGCAAGCAACACTGGTGGCCATCCTACCAGTCACAGAGAATTTCAACTCTAAGTACCTACGTGCTCGCCGATATTGTGTCCGTGTACGTCGTCACACTGACGTCCGACCATGTCTCCTGGGCGCTTCATTTTTTTTTGTCAGGTAATGTGTCGGCAATGGATTCCGCCTTCTCATTATCTCATTGTCATACAACGCAAGTACGACATCAGACTCTGCAGACACTGAGGTGCCAAAAGTCGTGCGATACCTCCCAGTAACGTGTCGGGCCTCCTTGTGCATGGTGTAATGCAGCAGCTCGATGCGGCATGGACTCAACAAGACGTTGGGAGTCCCCTGAAGAAATACTGAGCCATACTGCCTCTATAGCCGTCCATAATTGCGAAAGTGTTGCCGGTGCAGGATTTTGTGCACGAACACACCTCTCGATTATGTCTTATACATGTTCGATGAGATTCATGTGAGGCGATCTGGGTGGCCAAACTCGAAGTGTTCAGAATGTTCTTCAAACCAATCGTGAACAAATGTGGCCTGGAGTCATGGCGCGCTCTTGTCCATAAAAATTCCTTAGTTGTTTGGGAACATGAAGTCTGATTTAGTAGCCGAACAATACCGTTATCAATGATCAGTTGAGTTGGACCAGAGGACCCAGACCATTATGGAGCCACCACCAGCTTGCACAGTGGCTATTGATAGCCTGTGTCCATGGCTCCTTTGGTCTGCGCCACACTGGAACCCCATCAGCTCTTACCACCCGAAATCGGACTCATCCGACTAGGCCACGGTTTTCCAGGCGTCTCGGGTCCAACCGATATGCTCAAGAGCCCAGGAGAGGCGTTGCAGGCGATGGCGTGCTTTTAACAAAGGCACTGGCGGCGGTCATCTGCTGCCAAGGCCCATTACTGCCCGATATCGCCGCACTACCCTAACGGATATGTTTGTGGTACGTCTCTTATTGAGTTCTGTGGTTATCTCACGCAGTTGCTGCTCTCGGTCGTTAAGTGAAGGCTGTCAGCCACTGTGTAGCCCGTGGTGAGAGGTAACGCCAGAAATTTGGTCTCCTCGGCGTGCTCTCGACACTTCGGATCTCGTAACACTGAATTCCCTGACGATTTCCCAAGTGGAACGTCCAATACGTCTAGCTCCAACTATCATTCCGCGTTCCCGTCGTGCGGCCATAACCACGTCGCAAGTTTTTTCACATGAACCACCTGCGTACAAACTACAGCTCCGCCAACACAGTGCCTTTTTATACCTTGCGTACGCGATGCTCTGCTATTTGTATGTGTGCGTATCGCTATTCCATGACTTTTGTCACCTCAGTGTACATCCATTACAGTCACACCCAAACTCAACAGATACACTTAAGATGCAGTTACCATACTTCGCGAAGGGAAGGTGCCTCATGCAGCTGACTCTTTGACACAGTTACTCAAGTACTCAATAACCTCATCTCCATAGGACACAAAAGATTTCACCTTCCGCCCCCCCCCCCCACCTGATAAAATTGTACCATAACAGTATACTAACCTCAATAGTGGGTTACGGCTCGGGAGTCTGGGCACACAGGCTCACAAGGGAGGTGCCCGCCATGACAGTGAGAAGAGTACAGAGGAACATGCTGTTAAGATCTGTGGGGGCTTATAGGGCATCTCCAGGGGGTGCCCTATTAGTGATAATGGAACTCTGTCCTTTGGACATCAAAATTAGAGAGTAAGCAGCATGGTACTGGTCTAAGAAAGGGAATAATATGAAAATAGAAAATATTCTGGGAGTTCGGGCTAGGGACAAGGGTGAGATAAAGGAAAGGGGAGAAGATCTATGGCAGGAATTATGGGAAATGGATGAATCTGGCAGAAGAACCTTCAGACTCTTACCAAAAACGTTAGGCATGAGGTATTTCGAGCCAACCCGGGGTTTAATTCGTTTTCTCACGGGTCATGGGCCCTATCCGACATATCTATGCTGGTTTGGGAAGAGGGCTGCGCCTGAGTGTGACTGTGGCGCATAGGAGGTTACTCCCGACCATGTGTTTTACGAGTGCCCCCTTTTCGATGATGTAGCAGTTACATTACGTCAACAACTACCAAACAACGATACATACGACTTGCTGAGACACGAAGAGACTTTCGAAACCTTGAATAATCTGGCTACCGAGGTATCACGTAAAGTTCTGACAGCATACCTGAGGGACATTCGAGATTAAAAACAAACTACTGAACGTGTCCTAGTACCCTAATCCTGTACCGCCTGTGCGTGGACAGGTCGACTCGCAAGTTGGAATCCGCCACGTGCGGGGCTAGGGGGACTGGGGTACATTAACTTCACGATAATGACAGCACCGGACTTGACGTAGATTAGTTAGTAGTTAGTAGGATTTAGAAGTAGATACCAAAACAGGAACCTGCAGCGACCAGTAATTTTGACCTGCCTAGTGTCAGGGGCACGCTCGTCGGGATTAGCTTGACGAGCAAGGCATTGCGGTAGATTTATATCCACACTGACACACCTGTAACGCTGCAGGCAGTTAGGATTACTTATAAGTAGGTAGTAGTGTATACAGCTTAACATAAATCGTAAGTCTGCCCATTAACCTCTACTGTCTATACTGTCTGTAGCAAATAACAACACTGTATCACTTAGGACCCACTAATCATTAAGGTGGTGGGTTGGTGGCTTACATTGTATAATTATAATGTACTGCAAATAAAGACTTTTTTTTAAAAAAAACACAGTTACTCTGCGGTCATTATTCAATCACTAAAATATAGAGCCACAAGGTATACATTTTGACGGAGGAGCACGACGCGTGAAGATTAATGAGGTCTTCGCCCGATTTTTCACCGTTCTCCTCTGTTTCTTCAGTTTCGAAATATACATCAGTGTTACGGGCAAAATAACAGAAAATCTATAAGCAGTAGCCCTTTCCTATGTAAGAAGACGTTTGCCTTGAACTTTCCAGGTCTCTGTTGATGAAAGTTTTCGCTTTGGCTGCTAACCGAGCACATTTCTATTCTTTGATTGATGTTTAGCCTGCGGCAGAGGATAAGAAACGTTTCATCGACAAGGATAACATGCGGTAGCAAAGTGATTGCATCTAAAATTCAAGGACTCTGCACACAGTTCTTTTCTTATTTAGTTGTGCGTTCGTGCTACTAGCCTGAGTGAACGTTAACGATATGTTTTATTTTATTACGTACCGACGCTTTTCTTGCTGACACTCATCTTTAGGCGTTATGTACATACAAATTACAAGTTACTTATAAAAAAAGTCAAATGACGTTATGCAGCGCCAAGGTTGCCGTTGCTCATTGCATTTCGCACAACGCTGCCTGTGTGCAAAGCGTTATTTTTCTGTATTACTGTTCTTTGAGACTCCTGTTACGTTTTTTTACACATGACTAATTTGTCACTTGCTATTTTGGTGTTTGCAGTCTTCAAGTGTCCTTTTCTTTCGATTTGCACACTTCACTGTTGCGCAACGCTACATCATGCAGTATAAAAGCGAAAGCCACCGCTTACTGTTAAATGATTAGGTACACTTCACAAAAGGAAATCATCAGAGGAGAAGGCCTAGGTGGGAAGTAGGTTTTTCATCCCGTCTTCTGACTGGTTTGGTACCGCTCACCATTACTTCCTCTTCAGGATCAACTTCTTAATGTCCTCAATTGTTTGTTGGATCTATTCATATCATTGGCGACCATCGTAATATGAGAACTGTAAACCACGTAATAGGCCAAGTGTATGTATTCCTGTTGGAAGTAAAACAAAGCATGACAGACAAGGAGAATGCAGCGAGATGACAAAAGGCATGGCATACCTCCTAATATCGCGTCTGACCTTTTGCCCGGCGTAGTGCAACAACTCGGCACGATATGAGCTCAACAAGTCGTTGGAAGTACTCTGAAAAAATATAGAGCCACGTGGCCTCTATAGCCACCCATAATGGCGAAAGTTTTGCTGTGCAGGATTTTGTGCACCAACGGACCTTTCGCTTACTCCCATAAATGTTCGATGAGTCGTCAAATCATTCGCTCGAATTGTCCAGATGTTCTTCAGACCAGTGACGAACAATTGTGGGCCGCTGACATGGCATCAAAATTCCACCGTGGTTTGGGAACATGTAGTCTATGAATGGCTGAAAACGGTCTCCATGTAGCTGAACATGACCATTTTCAGTCAATAATTGATTCAGTTGGACAAGAGTACCCACCCTAGGCCATAGAAACACAGCCCACACCATTATGGAGAAACCACCAGCCTGCACAGTGCCTTGTTGACATTTTGGGTCCACAGCTCCGTAGATCTGCGCCACACTCGAACCCTACCGTCAGCTCTTACCAGCTGAAATCAGGGCTCGTCTGACACAGTTGCCTAGGCTCCAGCTGGTACGGTCACGAGCCCAGGAGACGCACGGCAGGCGATGTCGTGCTGCTAGCAAAGGCTCTCGCCTCTCGCGTCGGCCGTCAGCTGCCACAGCCCATTAATGGCAAATTTTGTTGAACTGCCATAATGGATACATTTGTTATACGTCCAGCTTGGTTTTTGTGGTTATTTCACGCAGTGTTGCTTTTCTGTTTGTACTGACAGTTCTATCTGGATCGCGCAATACAGAATTCCCTGACGATTTCCAAAATGTAATACCCATGCGTCTAGCTCCAACTACCATTCCGCGTTAACATAGACAAATGTAATGTGTTGCGAATACATAGAAAGAAGGATCCTTTATTGTATGATTATATGATAGCGGAACAAACACTGGTAGCAGTTACTTCTGTAAAATATCTGGGAGTATGCGTGCGGAGCGATTTGAAGTGGAATGATCATACAAAATTAATTGTTGGTAAGGCGGGTACCAGGTTGAGGTTCATTGGGAGAGTGCTTGGAAAATGTGGTCCATCAACAAAGGAGGTGGCTTACAAAACACTCGTTCGACCTATACTTGAGTATTGCTCATCAGTGTGGGATCCGTACCAGATCGGTTTGACGGAGGAGATAGAGAAGATCCAAAGAAGAGCGGCGCGTTTCGTCACACGGTTATTTGGTAACCGTGATAGCGTTACGGAGATGTTTAATAAACTCAAGTGGCAGACTCTGCAAGAGAGGCGCTCTGCATCGCGGTGTAGCTTGCTCGCCAGGTTTCAAGAGGGTGCGTTTCTGGATGAGGTATCGAATATATTGCTTCCCCCTACTTATACCTCCCGAGGAGATCACGAATGTAAAATTAGAGACATTAGAGCGCGCACGGAGGCTTTCAGACAGTCGTTCTTCCCGCGAACCATACGCGACTGGAACAGGAAAGGGAGGTAATGACAGTGGCACGTAAAGTGCCCTCCGCCACACACCGTTGGGTGGCTTACGGAGTATAAATGTAGATGTAGATGTAGTTCGAAGTCTGTTAATCTCCGTGGCGCAGCCGTAATAACGTCGGAAACCTTTTCACATGAATGACAGCTCCGCCAATGCACTGCCCTTTTATATATTGTGTATAGGACACTACCGCCATCTGTATACGTGCATATCGCTATCCTATAACGTTTATCGCCTCCGTGTATAAGAAGCAAACTATCAGAAGATAAGAGCGCCTTCGTCCCTAAAATAAACCTGCCAGTATCAAACTAAGGAAATCTGGGACACAGTATAGTATGGAAGTAAAAATGAATATTGGAAAAGGAGAGAATCGAAGTGTTTGATTTGTGATGTTACAGTAGAATGATGAACATTAAGTGGAGTGACAAAGGTGACAAATCAGGAGATTCTCCAGATAAATGGAAAGGACTGTAAGGAAAACACTACCTAGAAACAGGGATGATAGAACCTGTACTAAGCATCAGCGAACAAGTTGCATGATACGAGGGAGAGTCATAGAAAACAAACACGGAAGAGGAAAACGAAGACTAGAATGTAAGCAACAAATAATTAAAGACGTCGGGTCGTTCATAAGTGCGGAATAACCATCATAAAAAGAAAACAGGTGGCTGAACAGAAATTTAAAGTCAGTTACTGCTGTAAACACTTCGTGACACTTTCAGCTGTTTTTGTAACATAACCTAATAAAAATATGTGTTGAGAAATTTACATTTCCACCACTTGTAGCTAATGAATATTGTAACCTTTATGACTTTATCCTTTAATTTTTGACAGCAATAAAGTTTTTAGGTGCACTGAGCTATTCGGACCTCTTCTCCTCCCCCCCCCCCCCCCCCCCCCGAAGCTCAGGACAAATTGTGACATGAAATCTAAGAAAAGCAAAGTAGAGAATTAACCTTTCACAAAGCTGAGATGACCTCTTTTCGACAAACAGTTGTAAGTTTGTTACAAGTTTGCCCAGTTTTTTTAGTTCTGCTTTGCCCACAGGCACAAAAACGTCTGTCACAAAGTTTGACAATTTGGCGAGATTCATTTTGCAAATATTCCTAAAATCCAAATAATTATAGCCTTATACTCATCGGCACTAAATAACAATGAAAAAACAAAACTGACATGAATTAAGAAAGTTGAGCAAACAAAACTGTTACACACTTATTGAAGCATTTCTTCAGTGGAACAGTACGAGAAGAAAAACAGATCAAAACACCTACATTTAATACAATACTCTCTAAGGAAGGTAACTGCATCATACTTGTTTACAAGTTTAATGGTATGAGAGGAAACAAAATCACCTTTGCACGGTGATATGAAATGGAAAGCGCAAGAAAGCTCGACTTCGTTTTTTTGGGAGAATTTTGGGGAAGTGTGGCTCATCTATACAGGAGAGGGCGCGTAGAACGCGAAGGCGCCCCTCTCTTGAGTACTGCTCGACCGTTTGGGATCCCCACCAGATCGAATTGAAGGAACACATCGAAACAATTCAGAGGAGTGCAGCCAGATTTGTTACCGCTGGCTTCTGTCAACAATCAATTACTACGGAGATCCTTCATGAACTCAAATGGGAATCCCTGGAAGGAAGATGCTCTTTTCGCGAGACACTACTCTGGGAATGCAGAAAACCGGGATTTGCGGCCGACTGTAGAACGATTCAACTGCCGCTACCGTACATTTCGCGTATGGAGGACGAGGATAAGACAGAGATCAGGGCTCACACGGAGGCTTATAGATAGTCGTTTTTCCTCGCTTTAGTGGTTAATGTTATCCTCCGTCATGCAGCGTATTTACATAGATGTAAATGAAATACAGTATACTGAGGAACTGTATGCTGTTTTTCGAAACAATGTTGTAATGGGAAATAAATCATTGACTTTTCTAATAAACCATTCACAAATATTCCTATTTTCATTAATGGGACTTGTTACCTAAAATTTCAGTTGTTATATGCGTATCATCACGTTTCCGACTTCGATAAAGGTCGGATTGTAGCCTATCGCGATTGCGGTTTATCGTATCGCGACATTGCTGCTCGCGTTGGTCGAGATCCAGTGACCCAGATGGGTGCAGGAGGGTGATACGGAACGCCGTGCTGGATCCCAACGGCCTCGTATCACTAGCAGTCGAGATGACAGGCATCTTATCCGCATGGCTGTAACGGATCGTGCAGCCACGACTCGATCCCTGAGTCAACAGATGGGGACGTTTGGAAGACAACAACCATCAGCACGAACAGTTCGACGACGTTTGCAGCAGCATGGACTATCAGCTCGGAGACCGTGGCTGCGGTTACCCTTGACGCTGCATCACAGACAGGTGCGCCTGCGATGGTGTACTCAACGACGAACCTGGGTGCACGAATGGCAAAACGTAACTTTTTCGGATGAATCCAGGCTTTGTTTACAGCATCATGACTGTCTCATCCGTGTTTGGCGACATCGCGGTGAACGCATACTGGAAGCGTGTATTCGTCATCGCCATACTGGCGTATCACCCGGCGCGATAGTATGGGGTGCCACTGGTTACACGTCTCGGTCACCTCTTGTTCGCATTGACGGCACTTTGAACAGTGGACGTTACATTTCAGATGTGTTACGACCCGTGGCTCTACCCTTCATTCGATCCCTGCGAAACCCTACATTTCAGCAGGATAATGCACGACCGCATACTGCCAAACATAAACTCTATACCGGACCGTACCTCATTTAAAAGCATTTTCTCTCTCATCTTTATGTAAGAATGCAAATGCGTTAAATTACCTTGAGCAAAATTGAAAACGTCTGGTCAATGGTGGCCGAGCAACTGGCTCGTCACAATACGCCAGTCACTACTCTTGATGAACTGTGGTATCGTGTTGAAGCTGCATGGGCAGCTGTACCTGTACACGCCATCTAAGCTCTGTTTGACTCAATGCCCAGGCGTATCAAGGCCGTTATTACGGCCAGAGGTGGTTGTTCTGGATACTGATTTCTCAAGATCTATGCACCCAAATTGCGTGAAAATGTAATCACATGTCAGTTCTAGTATAATATATCTGTCCAATGAATGCCCGTTTATCATCTGCATTTCTTCTTGGTGTAGCAATTTTAATGGCCAGTAGCGTACTACTACAGGTCCCATGAAAGCCGAGGTGTATGTCCCCCCATAGCATAATACTGCCCCCAGTGTCCTGCGTCAGTAATGCGATTCATATTCAGTGCAGTCGTTCGCTTGAATGAAGGAGTAGTCGGACACAATCATCGACGTTGTATAAGAAGAAAGGTGATACATGCTATCCGGCGACACGTTTTCTTTTGACCCACAATGTAATCCTCATAATCCCGTGCCCACTGCAATCGTAATTGACGATGCCCTTGAGTGAACATGGAAACAAGGTAGTCTCCTGCAGAGCCCCATGTTTAACAAAGCGGGCTAAAGGTGTTCTAAGAAACGTCGTGACATCCCCGCCAGCATTGTACTCTTGTCAGACCGACCACAGATCGGCGCCTATCTTGCTTTACGGAGCGAGTAGGCCTTCGACCTGCACATTCTGAGGAGTGGACATCCAACATCGTGTCGTCTACTTGTGGTTTCACCGTCATTGAACCATTTTCCATACAAGCTCAGGAAAGGAGTACGTGAATGATTTGGCGTGACAAGGCGGGCAGCAATCTGCAGTTGTTTGCAGATGATGTAATGGTTTACGGTAAGGTGCCCAAGTTGAATGACTGTAGGAAGATACAAGACGACTTAGACAGAATTTATAATTGGTGTGATGAATGGCAGCTAGGTCTAAATGTGGAATAATGTAAGTTAATGCGGATGAGTAGGAGAAATTACTAGTTTTTTTAAGTAGCGTAACGTTGCAAAGCGATATGAAATAGAACGAGCACGTGAGAACTATGGTAGGGAAGGCGAATGGTCTACTTTAGTTTATTGGGAGAATTTTTGGAAAAAGTGGTTCACTTGTAATGGACACCGCATATAGGACGCCGGTGTTGAGTATTGCTTGAGTGTTTGGGATTCGTACCAGGTCGAATTCAAAAAATACATCGAAGCAAATCAGAGGCGGGCTGCTAGATTTGTTACTGGTAGGTTCGAGCAACACATAAGTCTTACGGAGACGCTTCAAAAGCCCAAATCGGAACCCCTGGAGAGAAGACAACGTTCTTTTCGTAAAACACTATTGAGAAATCGGCATTTGAAGCTGAATGCCGAACGATTCTACAGCCGCCAACATACATTGCCCGTAAGGGCCACGAAGATAAGATTCGAGAAATTAGGGCTCATACGGAGGCATATAGACAGTCATTTTTCCCTCGCTCTGTCTGCGAATGGAGCAGGAAAGGAAATGACTACAAGTGGTACAGGGTACTCTCCTCTACGCACCATACAGTGGCATACAGAGCATGTACGTAGATGTAGATGGGGAAACAAGATTACACAAACAGTATTATAACTGAGACAGATGGAGGTCATGGAGCTTTATAAACGAGCCAATCGAAAAGGAAGAGCTAAACCAGGTACTGCTACATGTAAACAGAATACGCTATTCCTTTTAACTACAGAAGTTACCTATTACGAAGTACTGTCTGAAGAAGGGGTCCCCTTTGTCATTTGAAACTGACTGCCGAACGATTCTACTGCCGCCAGCATACATGCGCCTAAGGACTACGGAGATAAGATTTGAGAAATTAAGGCCCATACGGAGGCGTACAGTCGTTTTTCCCTCGCTCTATTTGCGAATGGAACAGGAAGGGAAATGACTAGTTGTGGTACAGGGTACCCTCCGTTCCCCACCAAGCGGTGGCTTGCGGAGTATCTATGTAGAGGTAGATATACAGGAACAGGCGACCAGCTTCGCTGTTTGCGAGGTGTCCCCAGTCGCCGGCTCATAAAAACCTGCCCTTTGTAAAAGTCACTTCCGTCAGTGGATTTACCTGTTTGCAGGAGCTATTGTCGCTAGAATGTTTCCCCTAGGACAGGGCAAACGAACTCAAACTCGCGTTCCAGCGGTCTCCAGTCTTCCCGATACACTGCAGGGTGCGATGTAGTATCGAGTTTGTTCGAACAGTCACGTGACTTTCGACTCGCGCTGCGCATTTGCAAGGGATACGCAAGAAACTATGAACTAGCTACAACAGTGCGCTATGGTTCTACTTAAAATTTGACAATTTGGTGTAACACTGGAGGAAATAGCAATAAATTCTCCACTGCACGAGCTCGTACTTGAACAAATTTACGATAGAATTCTGATAAGAGTACCGGCATGTACGAATATATAAAAATTGTGCTGGTTTTTAAGCAAAGATACTCGTGGTCTCGCGGTAGCGTTCTCGCTTCCCGAGCACATGGTCCCGGGTTCGGTTCCCGGCGGGGTCAGGGATTTTTCCTACCTCGAGATGACAGTGTGTTGTTGTGTAGTCTTCATCATCATCATTCATCTCCATTACGGTCGGAGGAAGGCAACGGCAAACCACCTCCATTAGGACCTTGCCTAGTAAGGCGGTGCGGGTCTCCCGCATCGTTCCCCTACGCTCTGTAAAGAAGCATGGGACTTCATTTCCATTTTTCCAACAAACACGAAAATATTGTCTTCCAAAAAATAGTACTTGACTGAACCCAATATATCATCTTATTTGTTTTAAGAGAGGTGATAATGATTTACCGAGTAGGTTCACACACTAAAACAACAGACAAAAATTTTACCAAATTTACATCAGTTTGAAAACAATACGGCAACATTCATCTGAGACAATCAAAACAATTAATCAATAACTAAATGCTGAACAAACGAAATGTATCGTTATAAGGTGACTGCAGTTTTTATCGCGGGAATGAATTACGACTATGAGACCCGTCTTGGAGATCATTCGATACTAAATAGTGGACGAGAAAAAACTCGATATTTGGGCAGAATTGTGATTGCGATCTTTTGTTTATTTATTAGTGCCGTTCTTACGTATGAACTGCATCCTAGAAGATACTTTCACAATTATTTTTATTGTTAAAGTCCACAGTGCATTAAAAACGCTAAGACACGTCACTGTAATAGTACCAATGAAAAACACTAGAACGCAGAACGATCGAAAGATCGAACGGAACCCAATATTTCCCAACCTGTGACGTAAAATGTTCGAACACTTCCGAGTCTTGTGCGAACACAGCTCTGGATCCCCCACTGATCTGTGCTCCGCTTACATACTTCCCTTAACGCATCACGTGACCACAACGCTATCAAGCAACGAGAAATGATGATAATGTTTTGGCTCATCTGTCATCAGTAGAGCTCGGATTTCCATGCAAACGCATGTTGCATGCACTTCTCCAGGTTTCGCCATTTCGAAGATTTCATCGATGTAACTGCATGAATTTAGACATTTCTGATGAGTATTAATCATTTTTCTGACTTCAGTGCATACAACTTTCGTGATAGCACCTTTTACTGAAGTTTGTCTTTCATAGGAATGTCACCAAATGTGCAGAACATGAAGAATTTCGTTAACTTTGTTACAGTCTGTAATCTTCATAGTGAGGTGAGGCGCCCTAGTTCGCCACGGTAGATGTCGGTAGAAAACAGTATACTTCGTCCCAATAAATTTACACAAAAAATCTCCTATTGTTCTTATGTCGTGCTGCCCTGCTTACGGAGAAGAGCGGGAAGGTAATTAAAATACACCACTGGCCATTAAAATTGCTACACCACGAAGATGACGTGCTACAGACGCGAAATTTAACCGACAGGAAGAAGATGCTGTGACATGCAAATGATTAGCTTTTCAGAGCATTCACACAAGGTTGGCGCCGGTGGCGACACCGACAACATGCTGACATGAGGAAAGTTTCCAACCGATTTCTCATACACAAACAGCAGTTGACCGGCTTTGCCTGGTGAAACGTTGTTGTGATGCGTCGTGTAAGGAGGAGAAATGCGTACCATCACGTTTCCGCCTTTGATAAACGACGGATTGTAGCCTATCGCGATTGCGGATCATCGTATCGCGACATTGCTGCTCGCGTTGGCCGAGATCCAATGACTGTTAGCAGAATATGGAATCGGTGGGTTCAGGAGGGTAATACGGAACGCCGTGCTGGATCCCAACGGCCTCATATCACTAGCAGTCGAGATGACAGGCATCTTATCCGCAGGGCTGTAACGGATCGTGCAGCCACGTCTCGATCCCGGAGTCAACAGATGGGGACGTTTACAAGACAACACCCATCTGCACGAACAGTTCGACGACGTTTGCAGCAGCATGGACTATCAGCTCGGAGACCATGGCTGCTGTTACCCTTGACGCTGGATCACAGACAGGAGCGCCTGCGATGGTGTACTCAACGACGAACCTGGGTCCACGAATGGCAAAACATCACTTTTTCGGATGAATCCAGGTTCTGTTTACAGCATCATGATGGTCGCATCCGTGTTTGGCGACATCACGGTAACGCATATTGGAACCGTGCATTCGTCATCGCCATACTGGCGTATCACCCGGCGTGATGGTATAGGATGCCATTGGTTACACGTCTCGATCACCTCTTGTTCGCATTGACGGCACTTTGAACAGTGGACGATACATTTCAGATGTGTTACGACCCGTGGCTCTACCCTTCATTCGATCCCTGCGAACCCTACATTTCAGAAGGATAATGCACGACCGCATGTTGCAGTTCCTGTACGGGCCATTCTGGATACAAAAAATGTTCGACTGCTGCCCTGTCCAGCACATTCTCCAGATCTCTCACCAATTGAAAACGTCTGGTCAATGGTGGCCGAGCAACTGGCTCGTCACAATACGCCAGTCACTACTCTTGATGAACTGTGGTATTGTGTTGAAGCTGCATGGGCAGCTGTACCTGTACACGCCATCTAAGCTATGTTTGACTCAATGCCCAGGCGTATCAAGGCCGTTATTACGGCCAGAGGTGGTTGTTCAGGGTACTGATTTCTCAGGATCTATGCACCCAAATTGCGTGAAAATGTAATCACATGTCAGTTGTAGTATAATGTATTTGTCCAATGAATACCCGTTTATCACCTGCATTTCTTCTTGGTGTAGAAATTTTAATGGCCAGTAGTTATTTTATCCTAACTCGAAGCACGTTAATGTTTAGCCCACGAGCTGCATCGTGTGTCTGAAACAGTACGTCTGAAAGAAGGCAATGTGAATACGCGGATATCCTCCACGAACAACGTAAACAGATTCGTAAAATAAAAGGTCGATAATCTGACATCATTATTTAAATCACATGCTGACTTCGTTTCCTATTGGAGGTGTTCTTGAAAGCTCCTGTTCGTTTTTCCCCATTTAGGTATATTGCAAAATTTAGCTCTGCCACCACTACTTATTTTCCCCAGCTGGGGTTCCTGGATAAATGCTGCCATTTTTTACTATGATAATTGTGATCAAGTAAATTCCCGCAAATTTATTGAAGTTAACGTCTGCTCGCTTCGTTCTGCTGGTAGGTCTTACGTTACTACACCCTAATTACTTTTTCTTTCTTTTTATCATTTCTGCATCGTAGGCATTGTCGAAGCCACTAATGCAGCTTGAATTAAAGACGCGGAAGTGGCGTTAAGAAAACAGATTACATCACATGAAATTCTGCGCATTTGCCTGCGGCAATAACGAAGTTGGAAGCCACAGGTAGGCCCTAACTGGTGGAATATCTCGCAAATTATTGAAGTGGTTGAAAAATCTTTGCAATCTTCCTTTACAAAGTGGTTGTTGAAGCTTTTAACATGAACAAATTTATCGGATCGAATCCTGATTGAGAGTTCATGAAGTAGACAAAAAAATATTTACGCTGTTGCAGTGCCTTTGTTATTCCGAATTACGACGCAAAGTTCTTTCGGACATACATGCATATCAGAAGGAACACCGTTACTAGGAATAACACGAGTACTGCAATGTCGTATTTATCTGCCGACAGCGGCAAGTCATTTTCTAGTAAATTATATCCCGTGTAGGGAAATATACATAGTGGATGTACGAGTACAGGATGTGGACACATGGTTGATGAAATGTGGAAGTTTGAGTGTGGCCATGAGTCGGCACGGTAGCTCAGCGTGTTCGGTCAGACGATTAGCTGCCCTCTGTAATAAATAACTGAGTTGCCAGGGAAGTTCGCAGGAGAGCTTCTGTAAAGTTTGGAAGGTAGGAGACGAGGTACTGGCAGAAGTCCAGCTGTGAGGACGGGGCGTGAGTCGTGCTTGAGTAGCTCAGTTGGTAGAGCACTTGCCCGCGAAAGGCAAAGGTCCCGAGTTGGAGTCTCGGTCCGGCACACAGTTTTAATCTACCAGTAAGTTTCAATAACTGAGTTAATGGACCGACGATGAACTTGGACAAGCGTAATGGGACGTCCGCCCCTAACAATTACAACGAAGAAAATGAGATCATCCACATAAAAAAAGTGGTAAGGCAACCACTCGCGATAAGTGCGAAATCTGAGTTCGAGTCCCGGTCCGGCACAAAGTTTCATTGTCGTCATCCGATTATACAGCTGATGGTTGGCCATATTCGCAACTGCGAATACATTTCTTGTAAATAAAATATTTTTTGGCTACAATGAAAAAGGTTTTCAACTTGACCCGACTTGGTCCGAAATTGCTTCACTTAAATATGCACCTGTCGCTTCTTGTGACATAGATAGGCCATTCTGTATGTTCAAACAATATTGTGACTGATAAAGGCATAAGTGTTAGTGAAGAAATTTGGAAAAATTCTAGTGTATTGTTCTGCAAGGAAATAGAAATAAATGTAGAACTAAATTTTGTTCTTGCATATTTTCATTGTTTTGCTGCGTCACTGTGCATGTTAAGTGAGATGCTACCTACTGCATCAATGCATTCATCTTATACGATTTGGTTGTAGTTGCTGTGATCTTCAGTCCTGAGACTGGTTTGATGCAGCTCTCCATGCTACTCTGTCCTGTGCAAGCTTCGTCATCTCCCAGTACCTACTGCAGCCTACATCCTTCTGAATCTGCTTAGTGTATTCATCTCTTGGTCTCCCTCTACGATTTTTACCCTCCACGCTGCCCTCCAGTACTAAATTGGTGATCCCTTGATGCCTCAGAACATGTCCTATCAACCGATCCCTTCTTCTAGTCAAGTTGTGCCACAAACTACTCCTCTTCTCCCCATTTCTATTCAATTCCTCCTCATTAGTTATGTGATCTACCCATCTAATCTTCAGCATTCTTCTGTAGCACCACATTTCGAAAGCTTCTATTCTCTTCTTGTCTAAACTATTTATCGTCCATGTTTCACTTCCATACATGGCTACGCTCCATACAAATACTTTCAGAAACGACTTCCTGACACTTAAATCTATACTCGATGTTAACAAATTTCTCTCCTTCAGAAACGCTTTCCTTGCCATTGCCAGTCTACATTTTATATCCTCTCTACTTCGGCCATCATCAGTTATTTTGCTCCACAAATAGCAAAACTCCTTTACTGCTTTAAGTGTCTCATTTCCTAATCTAATTCCTTCAGCATCACCCGACTTAATTCGACTACATTCCAATATCCTCGTTTTGCTTTTGTTGATGTTCATCTTATATCTTTCTTTCAAGACACTGTCCATTCCGTTCAACTTCTCTTCCAAGTCCCTTGCCGTCTCTGACAGAATCACAATGTCATCGGCGAACCTCAAAGTTTTTATTTCTTCTCCATGGATTTTAATTCCTATCCAAAAATTTTCTTTTGTTTCCTTTACTGCTTGCTCAATATACAGATTGAATAGCATCGGGGAAAGGCTACAACCCTGTCTCACTCCCTTCCCAACCACTGCTTCCCTTTCATAGCCCTCGACTCTTATAACTTCCATCTGGTTTCTGTACAAATTGTAAATAGCCTTTCGCTCCCTGTATTTTACTCCTGCCATCTTTCAGAATTTGAAAGAGAGTATACCAGTCAACATTGTCAAAAGCTTTCTCTAAGTCTACAAATGCTGGAAACGTAGGTTTGCCTTCCCTTAATCTTTCTTCTAAGATAAGTCGTTGGGTCAGTATTGTCTCACGTGTTCTTACATTTCTACGGAATCCAAACTGATCTTCCCCGAGGTCGGCTTCTACCAGTTTTTCCATTCGATTTGGTAGCGCATGAAAATCCGGACTCTAGTGATAAGCGCCCGCATCTCGTGGTCGTGCGGTAGCGTTCTCGCTTCCCACGCCCGGGTTCCCGGGTTCGATTCCCGGCGGGGTCAGGGATTTTCTCTGCCTCGTGATGGCTGGGTGTTGTGTGCTGTCCTTAGGTTAGATAGGTTTAAGTAGTTCTAAGTTCTAGGGGACTTATGACCACAGCAGTTGAGTCCCATAGTGCTCAGAGCCATTTTTCTAGTGATAAGCATCTATGAACTTTAGGACTGACGACAGAAACAGTATCAAACTGCAAGGTTAGGCTGGCGCAGTGAGACAGGAGCTGAATCAGACGGCGAGCTGGGCAGACGCAGGTCCCACGGAGGAGAGGAGCCGGCCCGCGGTCGTCGCACGTGGCTGCCCTACAGGAGGGCACGCCCTCCTCCTACGCGCCGACGCCCGGGATGAGCGCGGGTGGGGCCCGCAGCGCCACAGGAACGCGCCCCGTCCCGTCCCATCCCATCCCAACTTCCCATCCGTCATCCTTTGCCCTCCGACAAGCGGCTGACTAAGCGGCTTGCGACGCGCTCGCACGCTTTCTGCCCTTTGTTCCACTTCCGGACGGACTGACGGGTCAGCAGTTCGCAAGAAGATAAGGAAGGTTAGGATATTACGCCCCTTCGATGTATATGTCACTACGGACGAAGCGCAGTTTCTTATAAAAGCAAGGATGGAAGACAAATCGATAGCGTTCTTTTCTTTCTTTCGTCCTTCTTTTTCCAAAAGGACGACTCGGAAATTCACCTTAATAGTTTTAGGGAAACTACCGACACCGTAAATCTGGACTGATCGACGGGAAATGGAAAGCCGTCCATGCGGCACCCACTGCTCTGATGTGTCCGGCAGTTCATGTCCATCGCCTTTGGTGTCAACACCTCGACAATCCACATGCCAGTACAGTGGTGATATCTGTTGCCTAACCCTTCTATAGTATTCTGCATCTACATCAACATCCATACTCCGCAAGCCACCTGACGGTGTGTGGCGGAGGGTACTTTGAGTACCTCTATCGCCTCTCCCTTCTATTCCAGTCTCGTATTGTTCGTGGAAAGAAAGATTGTCGGTATGCCTCTGTGTGGGCTTTAATCTCTCTGATATTATCCTCATGGTCTCTTCGCGAGATATACGTAGGAGGGAGCAATATACTGCTTGACTCTTCGGTGAAGGTATATTCTCGAAACTTCAACAAAAGCCCGTACCGAGCTACTGAGCGTCTCTGCTGCAAAGTCTTCGACTGGAGTTTATCTGTCATCTCCGTAACGCTTTCGCGGTTACTAAGTGATCCTGTAACGAAGCGCGCTGCTCTCCGTTGGATCTTCTCTATCTCTTCTATCAACCCTACCTGGTACGGTTCCCACACTGCTGAGCAATATTCAAGCAGTGGGCGAACAAGTGTACTGTAACCTACATCCTATGTTTTCGGATTGCATTTCCTCAGGATCCTTCCAATGAATCTCAGTGTGGCATCTGCTTTACCGACGATCAACTTTATATGATCATTCCATTTTAAATCACTCCTAATGCCTACTTCCAGATAATTTATGGAATTAACTGCTTCCAGTTGCTGACCTGCTATATTGTAGCTAAATGATAAAGGATCTTTCTTTCTGTGTATTCGCAGCACATTACACTTGCCTACGTTGAGATTCAATTCCCATTCCCTGCACCATGCGTCAATTCGTTGCAGATCCTCCTGCATTTCAGTACAATTTTTCATTGTTACAACCTCTCGATATACTACAGCAGCATCCGCAAAAAGCCTCAGTGAAGTTCCGATGTTATCCACAAGGTCATTTATGTATATTGTGAATAGCAACGGTCCTACGACACTCCCCTGCGGCATACCTGAAATCACTCATACTTCGGAAGACTTCTCTCCATTGAGAATGACATGCTGCGTTCTGTTATCTAGGAACTCTTCAATCCAATCACACAATTGGTCTGATAGTCCATATGCTCTTACTTTGTTCATTAAACTACTGTGGGGAACTGTATCGAACGCCTTGCGGAAGTCAAGAAACACGGCATCTACCTGGGAACCCGTGTCTATGGCCCTCTGAGTCTTGTGGACGAATAGCACGACCTGGGTTTCACACGACCGTCATTTTCGTAACCCATGCTGATTCCTACAGAGTAAATTTCTAGTCTCCAGAAAAGTCATTATACTCGAACATAATACGTGTTCCAAAATACTACGACTGATCGACGTTAGAGATATAGGTCTATAGTTCTGCACATCTGTTCGACGTCCCTTCTTGAAAACGGGGATGACCTGTGCCCTTTTCCAAACATATTGTAGCAAATATGCGAATTTCAGGGATGAAATTTTTTCAGGTTACCAGGAGAGCCGTGGTGTCGGAATGTCGCAACGTTTCGACAAGTTGCTAGTCATGTTCAGGAAACACACTGCATCGTTGCGACAAGAACTTTGGTACGATTCGGCTGATTACCCGAGAAGGTTTCATCAAGTACTGTTCAAATGTTCAAATGGGTGTGAATTCCTAAAGGACCAAACTGCTTAGGTCATCGGTCCCTAGACCTACAAAGTAATTAAACTAACTTAAACTAACCTATTCTAAGAACAACACACCCACCCATACCCGAGGGAGGACTCGAACCTCCGGCGGGAGGGGCCGTCAAGTACTATGGCAAAGATAAAATTTCTCTATCACTTGTTGATGACGCTGATATAAATGGTATTTCATTGCTTTTGTGTTCGTAGATCTTGCACAGCAACGGAAGTCGAATGACAAGCTGATCAATTGTTTCTGTTTTCTTAGGTGATCGTATCTGAAAACGGCGAAGAACTTGGGTACATCTTTGGGTTAGTACCTCACCTGGGCGTAAATATGGTCGCCACGCAAGAAGACTATTGCTTGCCTCTATGCCCACCAGAAGTTTCGGAACGTATTTCCAGAAGATGTGAAACGTGCACTAGTGCAATCACTCGTTCTCTCGAAGTCTTACTATTGCTATGTAACCCATCGTAGCGCGAGTAGTGAAAAGTGTTTTTTTATTTATTTAACACCTGAACATATGGCATCATACATTTTACGTATATGGTGTAGAGCAACGTACACATCTTATTTAACACATTGTACGTCAACATCAACATAAAAAAAAAATGTTCAAATCTGTGTGAAATTTTATGGGACTTAACTGCTAAAATCATCAGTCCCTAAGCTTACACACTACTTAACCTAAATTATCATAAGGACAAACATTCACAACATCAACATAAAATAACAGCAGAATCACATTAAGAGTTCACCTGCTCTTCTGAGAAAAGAGCGCGTACAACGCGGTGTATTCTCGAGTCTTTCAGCATAGCAGTACGGTTACACATGGCGGCAAACAGCAATAGATGGTGCCCAGACGTCGTAAGTGAATAAATCAGTGTCGCGTGGCACAATCGCCTGGTGCAAGTCTTTCAATTGGATGTCAGTTCGGCCACTTACGTGCCCTCAATACCTACGGCATTTAGTTTTCCCCGAACGGTTACCCATCCAAACACTAGTCGTGTCTAACGTTGCTTAACTTCGGTGATCAGGCGGGAACCGGTATTACCAACATGGCAAGGCCGTTGCCATTGCACTACGTGACTTGCAGCGTTGTATCTGTTCAGGCAGCCGAAAAGGATGTACTTCATATCTATTCTCTTCTTTACAGCAGACGCACCTGTAAACGGCCAGAATTAAACGACTGCTTGTGTGCGTTACATACACAACCTCCGTCTGTTTGGGCGTGCCAGTGCTTCAACCACACAGTTAGACCAGTTGCGGCCAGCCAAGTTTTGTGGTTACTATACGCTGTGTCTATTTCATCGGCTGCTCAGAATACGTCGACCCCGTACCTCCTATTAGAGATAAAATACCTGCCATCTCACGGTAATCGCAACACAAGGTCTCACTTCACTATACGAGCTGTGCTCATCGATAAAACAAAACATACACAAACTCCCCTGTTGCTGCTATCGCCTCTAGAATAAGCTATCCTGCACTCAGCACGCAAGTCAGTAACCTGCTACCGGTGAAGCTCTTTATTTTATTGACCTTGTAACAAATAACGTAGGGTGCAAGTGCTACTGAGATGAAGGGATTAGCGAAGGAGAGCAATTCGTGACGAGCCGCATCAAATGAGTCAGAACATGGACGATTAAAGAAAAAAAGAGAGAGAGCTTTCTCTTTTCGTTTCTCAGTCAGCCACACCATTTCTTTCGTCTCTTCATATCTCCCGTTGCTTCTCTCCATTACTGTCATGGCCCTTAATTTCCTTAATTTAAATCTCCCTTAAACTGTCTGTTTTCGTTCTAATTTTCATGAACTAACATAAATTCAGATTTTTCTAATATAAATGCATCTGTTTCGACTATTTGCATTATTAAAACTGAAGCACCCTTAAGGAAATGAGGAAACCAAATGGAATTCATAGGTTGAGAGAATATATGACGTTATTTTAGCAATTACAATATCGTACCAAATTTACAAAGGACTTGATAGTATGAGCTCACTTATCAGTATGAGGCTGTACCTCCTCCAGCCTGATTGTGTGTATTGATTCGGTTGCAGGGGTTTATGATGTACGCGTGCGTATCCTCTACTGTGGTAAGCTGTCCTCCAACTGTTATCCTGAACACTGGCACTCGGAAATGATGTCCGAGCTGGTCCCACACATCTTCTCTCAGAAACAGGCCTGAGGATCTTGTTGGCCACGCAGACAGTTCGTAGAGACAAGTGGCACGTGCGGACGAGCATTGTTCTGTTGAAAAGTGGCACCACGACACAGTCGCATCCGAGGTAAGACATGAGGACGGACAATGTCCCCGTGACGTACCATTGTGCCTTCAGAGTTTCCTCAACCATTACCGGCGCAACTGTAAATCATACCCAACGACTACCCCCCCCCCCCCCAGGAGTAACACCGCTGCGCCTCTCCAAAACACTGGAGGAAGAAGACCTCCTTCCAGGTCGCCGCTATTCTCGCCAACAATGGTCAGCCGGGGTAGAACAGAGCTGAAGTCTATGCCCCACAGTCACGGCACCATTCCAAACACAGTCGTTTGGGAAAGTAGTTCCATAGTCTGGCTACAGCTAGTCTCAAACCAATGGTGTAAGGCGACACAGAATGTGCAGAGAGTCCATTACTCTTCTCCGATGGCACGCGCAGATGTGACGGGGGTACGATGTGACTGACACACAACACTGCTATCCTTTTTTGTGGTGGTCACACGTGATTGACCGGAACCTTGCGACGAGACTGTCTGCCCTGTCTGTTCCCATGCCGTCCAACTTTGGACCACTGTCACATCCAAAGGCCCCACAGATCTGGATATTGCACGATTCGGTCAGGTGGTCAAATGGAGACACACAATGAAACCCCTTTCAAAATGTCACTTGCTGATAACGTCGTCTCGTACGAGGACGCCGTGCAACATCTGACGCTGTTCACGCCTTTATAAATCTACATCTACATATATACTCCGCTAGCCACCAAGCGGTCTGTGGCGGAGGACATAATTCGGGCCAAAGTCATATTCCCCCTCCCCCCACTGTTCCACTCGTGGATCGCGCGAGGGAAAAATGACTGTCTGGACGCCTTAGTAAGAGCTCTTATTTCCCTTATCTTTGAATGATGGTCATTACGCGATTTGAAAGTTGGTGGTAAAATATATGCTCTACATCCTCGGTGAAGATTGGATTTCGTAATTTAGAGAGCAGCCCCTTCTGTTTAGCGCGTCGTCTATCTCCAAGTGTGTCCCACTTCAAATTTTCTACGCGATCCTTAACGCTCTCGCGATGGCTAAATGCACCAGTCACGAATCTTGCCGCTCTTCTTTGGACCTTCTCAATCTCTTGAATCAGACCCAACTGGTAAGGGTCCCATACAGACGAACAATACTCTAAGACTGGACGAACTAACGTATTGTAAGCTATTTGCTTTGTCGAAAGACTGCAGCGCTTCAGGATTCTACCAATAAACCGCAATCTAGAGTTCGCCTTACCCGTTATTTGTGTAATCTGATCATTCGATTTGAGATCATTTAGAATAGTCACACCCAGATACTTGACTGATGTTACCGCTTCCAAAGACGTATCATTTATTTTGTACTCATACATTAATGGGGATTTTCGCCTTGTTATACGCAGAAGATTACACTTACTAATATTGAGAGATAACTGCCAGTCATTACACCACGCATTTATTTTCTTCAAATCCTCATTGATTTGTTCACAACTTTCGTGTGATACTACTTTCCTGTAGACTACAGCATCATCGGCAAACAGTATAACGCCGCTGTCTATACCATCAACCAGATCGTTTATGTAAATCGTGAAAGCAGAAGACCTATTACGCTGTCCTGGGGCACACCTGGAGTTACTCTTGTTTCTGTTGAAGTTACCCCGTTCAGGACGACATACGGCTCCCTGTCTGTTAGAAAACTTTCTGTCCAACCGCATATGTCATTGGATAGGCCGTAAGCGCGCACTTTTTGTAGCAAGAGACAGTGCGGAACTGAGTCGAACGCCTTTCGAAAGTCGAGAAATATGGCATCAACCTGGGAGCCGGTATCTAGAGCCCGTTGTATGTCATCCACAAAGAGGGCCAGCTGTGTCTCGCATGACCGCTGTTTCCTAAAACCGTGCTGGTTTCTGCAGATGAGCTTCTCAGAGTCTAGAAAGGTCATTATGTCTGAACACAAGATAAATCCTGCTAGGCATGGTAACAACACTAAACACGAGCAACACTAACGTAGTCAGGTGGACGTTATACTGCTGTCAGAGAATTACAGCTCTAATCACACACATGCCCGGCGATGGTGTCTCCTTATTCTTGTTGCGGGGCACCACAGATGTCGCCGCATCCCGTATCTCTGTAGCCAAAGGCCTCACCAAGCGAGGTGGCGCAGTCGTTAGCACACTGAACTCGCGTTCGGAAGGACGAGGGTCCAAACCCGCGTCCGGCCATCCGCATTTAAGTTTTCCCTGATTTCCCTAAACCGCTTCAGGCAAACGCCGCGATGGTTCCTTTGAAAGGGCACGGCCGATTTCCTTCCCCGTCCTTCTCTAATACGAAGGGGCAGATTACATCGATGTTTGGTCCCCTCCCCCAAATCAACAGACCAACCAAACAAACGCCTCGATCTCGCAATTCTTCCTCATCCTCTTTTATTCCTCTTCTCTCTATCGCTTGTTGGGTACCACATACCCACACTTTCATCTACATCTACATCGACACTCTGCAAACTACATTTAAGCGCCTGGCACAGGGTTTATCGAATCACATTCACAATAATTCTCTATTAATCCACTATCGAACAGTGCATGGAAAAAACGAAGACATGTCTTTACATGCAAGCTCTGATTTCCCTTATTTTATTACGATGATCGTTTCTTCCTATGTACGTCGGTGTCAGCAAAATATTTGCGCATTCGGAGGTCTCTTCTTCTTCTCCTCCTTCCAGGAGATTGCCGTGTAACTACTCTGTTGATCTATTTGCATTCATCCATTCTTTTGACGTGGCCAAAACCATCCTAGCTGTCTTTCCTCAATTCTATCCGTAACAGTATAATGTGTCTATATCCTTTCTCTTATTTCCTCATTCCTTACGTGATCAAGTTAGGAAATTCTATACGCCCTTCTCCAAACTCTAAAACTGATTTAATTCTTTGTGCGACATTCCAGCACTCACTCCCATAGCTTGTTGTGTGTACGTGTAACATTTATACCCGACCTCGTTTTCTGGATGCTTCACTTTTTATGTCAGACAGTGTATGTGATCATCATGGATTAAAGTGTACATAAAAGCCCAACATCCTTGCCGGACATGGCGGGTTGCTAACATCAAAGTTTGGGAGACAGAACCATTTCCTTGCCGTTCTTTCTATTATGGCTATATTTCGACATGCTTACATTACCTTTTGTTTTTCTAATCATGCAAAAGGAGAGCATGCGAGTAGGTCCTGTTGTTGAGCTGACTCGTCGTCTTCTTTTGTTTAGAAACAGCAAAGATATTCCTGAAATTTACAACTGCAAATAAGGAAGGAGAGGCGACAAATGCGCTGATAATCGTGAAAATCATTGGGCAAAAATGAAACATACTTCTAAGGCAAGATTGGAAGATAAAGATAACACACAGAAAGGCTTTTGTTAGCCCTTTATTTGAATGAAGGTGTCAGAGGTTCTCTTTTATAGCTTCCCAGCAGCAAATAGTCTCGCTAGGCTTTCGTTGGCAGCGCAGTTGACGCCTAACTGAATACCCCGTTGCGATTTTTATATGTTTGAAATTCTATGTTATTTCATGTTGAACTGTGTTTTGTACACACCTATGTCTTATTTCAAGAAAGATCCTGTCATGAATTCTTATTACTCTATGGACTCTTTTGGGCTAGCGCGGAAGGATCTTGACAAAGGAGAAGTAAAACTTGGGTTCAGCAAATGGCGTTCTCTGAGAGACACAAATCGTTCCTAGCAGTTTACCGCATGGAACTCACGGGCACAATTACGCTGTGAAAAGAAGGTGTAGGCTGCAATTCGTGGATTCCTTTCTAACCAGGCTGCCCTCAGAGGCGGAACTCTGCAAGTAGGTGAGTGTGTGTTTCTTCTGAATGTAAACCGAGGAGCATTAATGTATATGCAGCACACACTTCCCTTATTCTGAGCGTGCAGAAGGCAAACAAATTTCCGTTACCGTAAACCGTAAGGCTCCGGGGAAAGCACTGTGGGGCAGTCTGGCAGCACCAAACACCGCGTCATCGTCTCTGCCTACGCCGAAGTATAGGGATTCACTCATGTGTTTACTCTTTCGAAGTCTTAAAGTCCCACTGTCCGGCACATTTCGTATTCAGCCAGGAGTAGATCGTATGAATCTTTTCTTCCAAGGCAGCTTTCGTTATTTCAAGAAACTGTTGTACAGACAATGGGTCAAATATATGTCTTTACACAGACAACCGGCCGTTGTGGCCGAGCAGTTCTAGCTGCTTCAGTCCGGGACCGCGTTGCTGCCACGGTCGCAGGTTCGGATCCTGTCTCGGGCAAGGATGTGTGTGATGTCCTTAGGTTAGTTAGGTTTAAGTAGTTCTACGCCTAGGGGACTGATGACCTCAACCGTTAAGTCCCATAGTGTTCAGAGCCATTTGAACCATTTGAGCACACACACGTTTATGTATCGTATAACATTCAACAAAAAAGCACCAATTGCTACAAAAGCGGTGTTCAGAATATTTAAAAGGCTTCAAAAACACTTTTTTTATCGAGGCAGGCACCTGTGTTCCAACATAGCGTCATAAGGACTACAGCAACCAAATAGCTAAATAAACTTTTCAGAAGAATGTAGATCGTTGCATTATGCGTCGATTTTCGTAGTTACGCGCGTAGTGACTCATTACTAGCAAACGCACACCTTAGCTCCTGGGAACAAGTCGAATGCACGAGCAGACAGTTAATGTTAGTGTTGGGGAGGACATCTAAAAAGTTCAAAGAAGGGCAGCTCGTTTTTACTCCGAAATAGGGAAGAGAGTGTCAAGGATACGATACGGGAACCAGGATGGCAATAATTAATTTCGTTGCAGCAGGATCTTCCAATAAAATTTCAACCAACAACTTTCCCCAGGGGGTGTGAAAATATTTTGTAGGTGCCCCCTTACGTAAGTAGGAATGATCACCATAAAAAAACAAGAGATATCAGAGCTTGCACAGAGAGATTTAAGTGTTCGTTTTTCCCGCGCGCTTTTGGAGAGTGGATCAGTAGAGAAGTAGCTTAAAGGTGGTTCGATGAACCCTCTGGAAGGCACATAATTGCCGATTGCAGAATAATCATGTAGATGCAGAAATTTAGATGAACACGCAGAATGATGTGTTAGTAGATCAGTATCTTAGAATGTGAGAATAAAAATCTTAATTCAAGATCGCTAAAAATCCTTTAGGTATTTACTAGTTTCAGCTCATGGACGAGTCGTCTTCAGATCATTTAAAATTACTACTTAATTCAGTGTGTATCAGACACTGAATTAAATAATAATTTTTATTGAACTGAAGATTTCTCGTCAGTAAGCTGACACAATCAATAAACGTATTTTAGCGATCTTAAACTAGGATTTTTATCCACACATTTAAACATAACAGATCTCCTGTCCTCCGATTTGACAATGTCAAATAACAACGACGACAGTATCGATTACCCGGCGCGTGAAAATAGTGTCATAATATGTACTGAAAAGGACTCTTATGGAGAAGTGTTTAATATCGATTTTGAGAGTAGGAGGCTGGGTGTATTGTTTTTGTGTAACGAACAATGAACCATGCCGTGTAACCACTGCGTGAGCTGCGAACAGCGATAGGTGATTCTAGGATAAAAGCTATCGTTAAGAGACAGTAATTCTGGAAAGTTAACGTATCCAGTTATTTGCTTCAAAATTCGAGCTTCTTTAAGAACGTTGTATGACGCAAACTTCACGCAGCACGCGATAACAGCAATTCCCTAGAATTGAGAATTCTAACAATGGCAGGGCTATCAGGATATATCATTTCCCTGTTTAGGAAATGGTACTGCATACTGTTAACAGTACGTACACAGTTACTATGTGTGACATGAGAGAACAGGCAATATATAATTATGGAATTATAGTTCTGCCTTGAGCAAACACAAGTTCTTTTCTCACACCTACACATGTTTCGTTGAATTTACACAGTCGCCAATGGGTTCATTTTATCATATGTGAAATAACATGTAAAGTAATTTTTTATGCATAATAATATATACGGTTTGGGATTGTGGAATTTAAGCGCAAAGCATTACTAACAAAATATATACCTTAATATCACATATTAAAGTGATCATTCAGGTTTTCTCGGCATGACTGATTAATGTTACGCGTAGTCGCAGCATCTCAAGAAGACATTTAGATTGGTCAACGAAGTATAGAGCATAAAATGGAAACAACAAATCGGCTGTTCATCCGAATTACACCATGAATCACATATTGACGTTTGTGTGGGTTATTCGTACTACAAAGTACAGTTTGCTCCATTTTGTCTTCTGCAATTAATGAGGATTTCTCAATACTATATTATGTACAGATGTGTTAGGCCTAAAATGAAACTATTGTTTTTTTCCCTTCTTTGTTAATGTTCGATTATATTACTACCATTATCTTACGTTTCACTCTGAACATTGATTTCCTATTTATCCTTTAACATTTGCTAGGTTAATGTAATAGTTTTCAGAAATGTTGTGATCATCTGTTGTTCTGTCATCTGACAACCAGAGAAAAAAAGCACTAGTTTCATTTCAGGCCTAACATATCTGTAAGTATATGTAATATACTACTGACGAACCTTGTTAATTGCTAATGACCGACTGGAGCAAAACATCAGCTGTAGGCCTACTACAAAAGACAGACACCAAAAAGACATCAATATGTGATATCGAAGTATATATATTTTTGATAATACCAACACCATAATCCTAAATCCGCATATGTCATCATGCACAAAAAATTTACAATTTATTTGAAAGAAAGTAAAATTAACCCACTGACGAGGGAAAAACTTCAGCGAAACATACGTGGGTGTTACATAAGGAGTTTTCTCTAGGCAGAACTGTATTTTAATAACTTTATATTTGAAAGCAAACACGAATGAAATTCATCGAAAAGTACCATTATTTGCGAGCGCAACTTCTTCCTGCATATTGACTGCAGTTGTATAAGCGAATGAATTCCAGTGCACTTATCAGAAATGGTAGTGAAAAGGAGAACGAAGTAGTCAGAACGACAACTATAGATGGACGAGCCGGCCGCGGTGGCCGTGCGGTTCTAGGCGCGTCAGTCCGGAACCGCGCTGCTGCTACGGTCGCAGGTTCGAATCCTGCCTCGGGCGTGGATGTGTGTGATGTCCTTAGGTTAGTTAGGTTTTAGTAGCTCTAAGTCTAGGGGACTGATGACCTCAGATGTTAAGTCCCATAGTGCTCAGAGCCATTTGAACCATAGATGGACGAACATAGGCTGCAGTGATCCTTCGCCGTAACTCGTCTGTGGGGCGTAGTGACCCATAAATTGGTTAGATTGCAGTATTTACGGTAAGCCATATCATTCCCACCGAATTATTCCGCCGAACCGCTTACAGACTTCGTTAACGTTAGCAATCGTCAATAAGTAGCTGCAGTTTCTGAACAGGTTCAGTCGGTATGCCGTCCCCTCTATGTCTGTTTCTTTGAAAATGGAACATCATTGCTATCGTAAACGCGGCTACAAGCCAAATGCCCATGTAAAGGAAATGATAGGATTGAGCTGTGTGTTTATGCAGTCGGGTTACTGCACGCTTTCGCATTCCAAAAGCGATATAAGGGCGCTTGTCACATGGAATACGTTGTTCGTGATATCAACTCCAACAGCGTCTTCTGGTATGTAGAGCACAACCTTGAAACAACACAAACATCACTATCGTGTAACGATGACGTTCTCTGCTTCATGTTTATCGAAATTCTTGGGGATTTACGTCGTCGCTTGCAACTTCCTCGCCGCAAACAGTTATAACACATATACTAAACAGCCAACTGGAGTATCTTGTTTCTTTTTTCTCCGTATGTTACCTCCATTTACTGATAAAATACTGTTGGTTACAATGCAGAATGAATTGTAAGCAAACTTTCATAGCTTTCAATAATGTTCTCTGACAACGACGTCAATGCATTTACTTCCCACATTAGTTATAGCCTCGTTAATGTACAGGCAGAGGGCGCGAAACCTCTCGAATGTACAAGCAAGTCGGATATGGTTCATCCCTCTCAGATTGACACGGTACAGAGAAAGTATAGCAAAGACATATTATGATTTAATGTCACCATTGGAGAATGTCGCACTCTTGCTATAAAAAAGAATGTTGTGAAAATGATGTATGACACTTAAGAGCAATTCGTGTAGCAAAGATGACGACGCATGTTAAATGGCAGTCTGTACTAGAAAGTCGACGCTATTCTTTCGGGGGTGAAAGTCGAGCATTCGGATTTGCAGTATAAAACTTAAATAGCCACGGATCCACAGTAACATCTCATATGACCATATTAAGTTGTCTACAGAAGAAACTGGCAAGAGCTATTCCATCACTGCCACGTAATTATCTACTCAACGTCAAGTCATTCACTTATTTCCTTCGCAGCCCTTTCGAGTCTATGCCACACTCCCCTACGTTGTTACAGCAAGTCTGTTGGAATATCCATGGAACAACACATCTATATACAGCAGTGTGCGTTGTTGCGCTTTAAGGTCTTATATTTATAACCCAAGACAAAATGACTCTAGGAAAAACGCGAAGAAATCGAAAAAGACATTAAAAGCAACGGTCTCACCATTAAAAATGCCATGGGAATTTCACTGTTAAGCACAGAGGAGAGAGAAGGTGAGTGAAAAGTTTGCATAGAAGGCCTCCTACGGAAAAGGGGGCGAGAATTTGATGATGCAATTGAGGAAGAAGTAGGAGTCAATATGGAAGACATACGGGATCCAGTATTACAGTCATGTAACAGAGTTCTGGAAAACTTGTGACAAAATAAGAAAGAATAGATACGTAATATTCTTTCGTAATTTCTAAAGTCACTGGGGGGAGTGGCAACCAACAACTATTCCAGTTGAAGTGTAGAAACTATGAGTCTGGACACATACTATCAGACTTTCGGAAAAAAAGACATTATTCACACAATACCGGAGGCAGAAAGAGTGGATGCATACTCGTATGGGAATCATCGCACAATCTGATTAACCTCTCATGCATCCAAGTTACTGACAACAATAATACACAGAAGAAACGAAGACAGGCCTGAGGATCTGTTAGATGACGATCAGGTTGGTTTTCCAAAGATCAGGGCACCAAGAGGCAGTTCTCACCATGCGCTTGATAATGGAAGAAAGACTTAAGAAAAATCACGACAGGTTCATTAAATTGGAAAGAGCGTTCGACAGTGTAAAATGGTGTAGGTTGTACGAAATTCTGAGAAGAATAGGAGTAAGCTATAGGGAAGCACGGATAATACGAAGTAATTATCTACAAGAAACAACTGGGAAAAAAATGGTTCAAATGGCTCTGAGCACTATGGGACTCAACATCTGAGGTCATCAGTCCCCTAGAACTTAGAACTACTTAAACCTAACTAACCTAAGGAGAGCATACACATCCAAGCCCGAGGCAGGATTCGAACCTGCGACCGTAGCGGTCGCGCGGTTCCAGACTGAAGCGCCTAGAACCGCTCAGCCACACCGGCCGGCAACAACTGGGAACAATGAGAATGGAAAACTAGGAATGGAACACCAAGAACGAAGAGCTTGGATTACAAATGGTGCAAGACAGGGATGTACTTTTTCATCCTACTGCTCAATCTACACATCAAAGAATCAACGGAAAAAAAAGAAAGGGATTAAAATTCAGGGAAAACGGATTTCAATGATAACGTCCATTGATGAATTGCAGTCCTCTGTGCAAGTGAAGAAGTATTACAGTTGTATAGAATGAACAGTCTAATGAGTATAAAATATGGATTGAGAGTAAACTTAAAATGACATAAGTAATGAGAAACAGTAGAAATGAGTTTAGCGATAATGTTAACTTCGAAACTAGGGAAAAATAAAGCATGACGTAGAAAGCAAGGAGATCGTAAGAAGCATTCCCCATCGACATAAGTTTGCTAGCAGCATACATTGATCTTAATCTGAGGAAGAAACTTCTGAGAATTTACTTTCGGAGCACAGCTGGAAAGAGAGAATCTAAGCGTTTGAGATCTGGCTCTACAGAAGAATGTTACAAATCAGCGGATTGATAAAGAATGAAGAGGTTCTCCGTCGAATCGGCGAAGAAAGGAACATACGAGAAACACTGACAAGAAGAAGAGACAGGATGATAGGATTTATGTTACGACGTCAGGAAATAACTTCCATGATATTAGAGAGAGCTGTGGAGGGTAGAAACTATAGGTAGGACAGAGATTGGAATACGTCCAGCAAATAAATGAGGACGTAGGGTATAAGTGCTGTCCCCAGATGAAGAATAGGTACAGAAGAGGAATCTGAGGCGTGTCGCATCGAAACGGAAGAACGATAACTAAAAATGTACTTATGGAATAAACTTACAGGAACTCACCTCACAGCGCTGACGAAGCTACAGAAGGGAGAGAGAACAGTGTGTTGGACGGAAATGAAGGAGAGGAGCAGGAGGGCGCGAACTGGTAGTATGGGAGGCCCGCGTCGAACTGCCATAGCCTGTGTCCGGGAGAAACTGCTGTGCTGCCGGTAGTGTGGGGGGTAGAGTGGGGGGACGCCTCATCATTCGCAAGTCACTCACCGTGCTGTGTGCCGAGGAATATCCCATTCCAGCACCATTTTCCACGTACACCCACATTAGCATATCCACTGGCTTTTGCTGTACAGTTACAAATTTTTGTGGCTTCCACGTTGACTTGACTACGTAACTGTAATTGCAAACACAATCACGCTTTGTCATTACTTACGAAAACTGCATATTAAAAAATGTACCAAAGTAGGAGCTGCACTGCAGATGACAGCTACACGAACATCGGTATGTGCTGCCGGCCGGTGTGGCCGAGCGGTTCTAGGTGCTTCAGTCTGGAACCGCGCGACCGCTACGGTCGCAGGTTCGAATCCTGCCTCGGGCATGGATGTGTGTGCTGTCCTTAGGTTAGTTAGGTTTAAGTAGTTCTAAGTTCTAGGGGACTGATGACCTCAGATGTTAAGTCCCATAGTGCTCAGAGCCATTTGAACCATCAGTATGTGCTACTACGAAAATAAAGTTAACTCACCCATGACTGCGGAAATTCACAAAAAAATGAATAGGTAAAAAAAATGTGTTTGGTCAAGATCATATTTATGAATGTATATCACTATAGCCGACATATTCGTTGCGAAAGAATTCAGTAAGTGGGTTGAAATTTTTTAAAAATATTTCATATTTCGTTTATTTGTTCCATCTTAGTTGCCCCCCTTTTCTATTTTTTATTTTTTTACGATATGGCAAGATTCGATTACATTTGTTCAGCTTCAGATCTAGTTGGTTGCCGAAGTAACCTGTCTATATGGGAACTTCATATCAGCCTACTGGTGTGCATTTCTTTATGGACACAAAGAGCTACTTCCGCAAGCAGATATATGCGAAACTCAACGAATGCGATCGAAACTTGTCATACCGTAAAAAAAAATTTAAAAAAATGTGCAACTGACACGGGAAAATAAAGGAGATAATATATATATATATTTTTTGAAACATGTCAATTTTGGATAGGACTGATTCAAACGTAGTCAAGACAATATCATTCTCAGGAAATGTATTCACAGTTGCGCATATGGGTAACCTCCCTCTGTTTGATAGACTGACGACATTGAAAATTTATGCCGGACCAGGTGTGGATTCCGAATTTTTCGTTTGTCGTGAGCGGTCGCCTTAACAGTTTCGGCTATCCGGGCACGCCTCACAGCCACACTCTGACTTCCATATTTTGTCATCCATGTGTCATTACACTGCAGTCGTCAACTTATTGTAATTATCGTACAGGGGAGACATTTAATCAAAGTCACCAGCCTGGTATCGGCGAACAAATACGATACTGCAGAGCCTGTGTTTGTAAGAAGTACGGTGCGATGTTCCTTCGGCCATGTACGCATGTGGTGCTGGCACCAAGTCCTGGTGGCGCCTATCTAAATGGTTCGAATGGCTCTGAGCACTATGGGACTTAACAGCTGTGGCCATCAGTCCCCTAGCCTTAGAACTACTTAAACCTGACTAACCTAAGGACATCACACACATCCATGCCCGAGGCAGGATTCGAACCAGCGACCGTAGCAGCAGCTCTGTTCCAGACTGAAGCTCCTAGAACCGCTCGACCACAACGGCCGGCGGCGCCTATCTATTCCGCCAGTTGCGTGTGCTGTTTTCGTCAGAGCGTTCGCGGCGTATTTTTGTTAACGCCACGTCTGTCGTGGATCTCTGTTGAAAACCACTGTATCGCTTGAGAAGTTTGTCATGTACTGGTATAGCCGCTCCCTCTTTGGTGACCGAACACCAGAAGCAGGCAGTCCGCCACAGTACCTTTTTTTCTGATTTAAATTGTTCTGATCAACCTTTAAGAGGACTTAAGTTGCAATGTCACAAAAGAAGAAGATAGGCTGGAACAATGGTGGCTTCTTGTATCTAGTGCGCTTTGTGACCATAATGACAACGAAATAGAGGATGGCAGACAGAAATTCGAAATACCAAATTCATTTTTCCAAAACTGTTTCAGTGCGGTTCCTCCTTTCCATCGTCGCACGAACGTCAAAATGACGGATATCGAAATCATATCGAAATCAGTTACCGCGGTGTGGAAAAATCTGCTGTAAACGCTGAATAGAGGGTCGGCTAGTGTACCCGATGGGACAGCTATAAGATTGTACACAAAATATTCAGTAGTACGTTGTAGGTCGCTGAGGAACGAAGTGTTTGTAGTGATTGGAAGAAAAAAAAACACAAGTCATTCACATTTTCAAGAAGGGTTTTCGAACAGATGTACAAAACTAAAAGCCAAAAGTTCTGACGTCGGTCTGCTACGGAACTGGGATTTTTAATCCTCGTGTTTTATGACGCTTCTGGAGACCGAAAATCCCCTCTGTAGGAACCGACAACAGTTCCGAAAACAACGATCGTGTGGAACGCAGCTAGTCTGTTAGTCCACGAGACCTGGACGTTGATGCCGTCTTCCTTGTCTCCTGTCAGGCGTTTGGCACAGTTCCCCCCTGCCATCTAATGAACAAAACATGTTATATGCAATTCAGAGCACCTCTATGATTCTCAGCTAACAGAACACAGCATGTCATGTTTAACGGAAAGAAATGTTCAATCACAGAACAACTTTGGGTGTACTCCAAAGGAGTGTTGTAAAATCATTACTGTGTGAATGATCAAGAGGATGACGTCAAAGGTTCAGTGAGACATTTCGCGAATGATGCCGTAATATACAGAGAAGTCGTAACACAAGAAAATTTTAGCGGAATACCAGAGACCGGCGTTTGGCGCAGAGAGTTGATCCTCGACAAAAATGTAAAATATTACACGAAATAATGCGCAATGATCCGTCAAACATTCACTACAAAGAACCACATTCACTGAATGTCTGGAAGTATGCGCAAGGAGCGATTTAAAATGGAATGACCACGTATTACTACTCGCAGGTAACGCAGGCGCCAGTCTGAGACTAATATGAAGATTCCCCGTGTAGTGTAGTCCATCCACGAAGGAGGTAGCTTACAGAACCCTCGTTCCATCGCTGCTGTAGTACTGCTCATCTCTCTGGCAACCTTATTAGATAGAACTGATAGAGGAATGGAGATCTACAGAGGACCACCGCATTTCAAATGGTTCAAATGGCTCTGAGCACTATGGGACTTAACTTCTGAGGTCATCAGTCCCCTAGAACTGAGAACTACTTAGACCTAACTAACCTAAGAACATCACACACATCCATGCCCGAGGCAGGATTCGAACCTGCGACCGTAGCGGTCGCACGGTTCCAGACTTAGCGCCTAGAACCGCTCGTCCACCTCGGCCGGCCCCACCGCATTTCATTACAGTCTCATTCAGTAAGCATGAAATCGTCACGGAGATGCATTAGGAGACAAAACAAGAGTTGCGCTGTGTATCACGGAATGGTTTACTGGGAGCGCACTTTTCTAGAATTTTCAACCAATGCATTGCTATCTCCTTTGCACATCTCGTGGAAAACCACGTACGCAAGATAAGAGACATTACGGCTCATACCAGCAATCATTCTTCCCATGCATCAGTCGCGACTGGATCAGCAAAGGGGGGAAACTGACAGTGGAACACAAAGTCCGCTCCACGTATTATAAGGTGGCTTACGGTGTGTACATATAGATGCACAGTGTGACCATGAAGTATTACCGTGATTACAAAAATTTGTTTCTAAGCAGTTATGCTAGATACTGCTTTGCAGTTTGTTGCAAATGATAGGTTTACTCAAATTTTTATGGATACGCTTCTACATGTGTACGTGATTATTATTATTATTATTATTATTATTTGCAAGTGGCAACTTAACTCATGAATTTTCATGGGTACACAGCTACATGTGCCTTGACAGAACCTGATTTCATTTCTCTTTCGGTTGTAACACGTAAAGCACTTTAGGAGTGCTGCTCTGACAGTGGAATCTATGTAGAAGAAAGTGCAATGTTTTCTATGGTTTCATGGAACATGATTGCTTTTTGAAGTTCAGGGACATTTGCGAAATGCCTGTGGTCGAGATCCAAGAGAATCAAGAGATGGCTTTTATTTATTTATTTACTTTAGTCATACATCTACTAACTGGTTTGCTACGGCCCGCCACGAATCTCTCTCCTGTGCCAACCTCTTCATCTCAGAGTAGGACTTGCAACCTACGTCCTCAATTATTTGCTGGATGTATTCCAATCTATGTCTTCCTCTACAGTTTTTGCCCTCTATAGCTCCCTCTAGTACCATGGAAGTCACTCCCCGATGTCTTAAGAGGTGTCCTATCATCCTGTCCCTTCTCCCTGTCAGTATTTTCCACATATTTCTTTCCTCTCCGCAGAACCTCCTCATTCCTTACCGTACTTGTCCACCTAATTTTCAACATTCGTCTGTAGCACCATATCTCAAACGCTCCGATTGTCTTCTGTTCCGGTTTTCGTATAGTCCATGTTTCACTACCGTAGAATGCTGTGCTCCAAAAGCACATTTTGAGAAATTCCTTCCTCAAATTAAGGCATATGTTCGATACCAGTAGACTTCTCTTGGCCACGAATGGCCCTTTCGCCAGTGCAAGTCTGCTTTTGATGTCCTCCTTGCTCCGTCCGTCAGTGGTAATTTTGCCGCGCAGGTAGCAGAATTCCCTAACTTCATCTACTTGTTACTACCAGTTCTAAGTTTCTCGCTGTTCTCATTTCTGCTAATTCTCATTACCTTCGTCTTTCTTCGATTTACTCTCAACCCGTATTGTGTACTCATTACACTGTTCATTCCATTCAGCAGATCATCTATTTCTTCTTCACTTTCACTCAGGATAGCAATGTCATCAGCGAATCGTATCATTGATATCCTTTCGCCTTGAATTTTAATTCCATTCTTGAACCTTTCTTTTATTTCCATCATTGCTTCTTCGATGAACAGATTGAACAGTAGGAGCGAAAGACTACATCCCTGTCCGTGCCCTTCGTTCTTGATCTTCCACTCTTATTGGTCCCTCTTGGCACTTGCACATATTGTATATTACCCGCCTCTCTCCCTATAGCTTACTCCTATTTTTCTCAGAATTTCAAACGTTTTAAACCATTTTAGTTGTCGAACGCTCTTTCCAGGTCGACAAATCCTATGAAAGTGTCTTGGTTTTTCTTTAGTCTTGCTTCCATTATCAATCGCAATGTCAGAACTGGATCTCTGGTGCCTTTACCTTTCCTACAGTCAAACTGATCGTCATCTAACACATGCTTAATTTTCTTTTCCATTCTTCTGTATATTATTCTTGTCAGCAACTTGGATGCATGAGCTGTTAAGCTGATTGTGGAATAATTCTCGCACTTGTCACCTCTTGCGGTCTTAGGAATTGTGTGGATGATGCTTTCACGAAAGTAGTGCGATATGTCACCCGACTCATAGATTCGACACACTAGCGTGCATAGTTTAAAAGAGACTAGCAGTGTCGTTGACAGAGCGAGAAGCGGTAGACCTGGAGTGTGTGACGACATCGATTCTTTCAACATAGTCCCACGGAAATCGACAAGTCAGTTTCCAGAGAAACAGGCGTACATCGGAACACTGCGGTCAAGATTTTACACAAGCAGCAGCACTTCAATGCATTCAAGGAGCAAATCCTGCAAGCTTTGCAGCCAGACGATAATTTGCTGCCACCATGCTCGGACGAACCGATGCAGCTGTTTGTCGATCTCGGGAAAGTAAACAGGCCTAATGCCCGGTTCTGGGGAGGGGGGGGGGGGGGGGGGAGGGGGGGGGAGGGGGGGGGCGGAGAATCCATATATCGTGGTACATCAGACAACGGACGGCCGGTAAGGGAATAAGTGGTGTGCCTTAATGCAGAATATAATTACTCGATCGTTCTTGTACACTGAATCACCCATTACGGCTACAGTTTTCCCGTACATGTTCGAATTCCCGTTTCACATCAGTTTCAGGAATTTCAACCAGAGGTTGCCTTTCAACAAGATGATGCACTGCCACATTGGGTGTTACTTGTTCGACAGCTTCCTGACAGATGGATCGGCAGAGACCAACGGCACAGCCACCACTTTCAACAGACATAACCGCTGTTGACTTTCCCTTTCTGGAGTTACACTTAGGGATAAAGTGTTCAACTACTTCCTGATGCGCAGACTCTTAGGGCACGAATTCGTGGTGCTGTAGAGGCGGTGACGGAAAATGTGTTGGCAAGGACATGGAGAGAAACTGAATGTCGATCAAACTTTCTACAACCAACAAACGGACCACATGTGAAAGCATATCCACATAAAATAATAATAATAATAAAAACTTTATAAGTTGCAACAAACCGAATAGCTGTATCTAGCATTATTGCTTAGAAACAAATTTCTATAATCGGAGAAAGACTTTATGCGCACCCTGTACACGCAGAGCCACAGCTAGCAGAATGGAGAATCGTCGACGGCAGCGGCCTGGACTCAACAGGTGAGGCATTCAGATTTTCCTGCGTTTTGTCCCTGATCCGGTTAGCACCGTAGGTCTTCCCGCGAGCATGCTCGCCCAGTTCTCTCGACCCTCGTACGCCTCAGTGCCTTATAAAGCTTCCACTAGCTCTGCGTGAGCCGACAGCGAGAATTTCTCCTACAGCGATGGCCGTGTGCAGGCACTAAGATATACGGGCCGGTTGGTACTTAAGAAGCCAAGGGCGGAATCTGAGAACTGCCGCTCTTGCTTGAACATAAATAGGAATTATCACTCTAACAAGGGAAACTCCCCGTTACAGCCCCCTCATATTTAATTGTAAGGTGGCCCAATGGATAGCACAGAGATCAAGCATGAAGAAGGTTTACTGAACTTTGAGGAAAGGAGAAAAATGGAAACAGTGACCAGTCCACGCTCACGATGTGCAACATCGAGAGCATTTCAATAGCCATGGCGTCGTGGATATGTGTCACGGTGTTATACTGCGAAGGGGGAAGATCTGCGTTCAAATCTCCCTCATGCCCTACGTTTTTTTTCCACAAAATTATGGTCGTCCGGTCATTTACGAGTCTGTTCGCTGCATTGATTACGAACCTCCTACTTGTTCTACACAAGTAGCCATGTTGTGACTCTTGCGTTCCGTTACGGAGGTTCTGACTCTTGAATTCCTTTGCTGTAAGGAGTTCACGTCTGTTTATTTGTTGTTTTCATGTGTGTGAGAGATCTATGTGGCATCTCTCCTGCTCTCACTATTCATCACATTTACTTGCGACGGCAATATATTCTTATCACATGACTCATATTCTACACCGAACACCCAAAAAAACTGGTACATCTGCCTAATATTGTGTAGGACCCCCGCTAGCACACAGAGGTGCCACAACACGACGTGGCATGGACTCGACTAAAGTCTGAAATACTGCTGGAGGAAACTGACACCATGAATATTGCAGGGCTGTCCAAATCCGTAAGAGTATGACTGCGTGAAGATCTCTTCTGTACAGCACGTTGCAAGGCATCACAGATATGCTCAATAATGTTCATGTCTGGGGAGTCTGGTGGCCAGCGGAAGTGTTTAAACGCAGAAGAGTGTTCCTGGAGCCACTCTGGACGCGTGGGGTGTCGCATTGTCCTGCTGGAGTTTCCCAAGTCCGTCGGAATGCACAATGGACGTGAATGGATGCAGGTGATCAGACAGGATGCTTAAGTACGTGTCACCTATCAAAGTCGTATCTAGACGTATCAGGGGTCCCATATCACTCCAGCTGCACACGCCTCACACCATTACACAGACTTCACCAGCTTGAACAGTCCACTGCTGACATGCAGGGTCCATGTACTCATGATGCTGTCTCCATATCCCATACATATCCATCCGCTCGATACAGTTTGAAACGAGACTCGTCCCACGAGGCAACATGCTTCCAGTCATCAACAGTCCAACGTCGGTGTTGACGGGCCCAGGCGAGGCGTAAAGCTTCGTGTCGTGCAGTCATCAACGGTACACGAGTGGGCCTTCGGCTCCGAAAGCCCATATCGACGATATTTCGTTGACTGGGTCACTCGCTGACACTTGTTGATGGCCCTGCATTGAAACCTGCAGTAAGTCAGTTGAACGACTCTTCTTCAGTCGTCGTTGGTCCCGTTCTTGCAAGGATCTTTTTCCGGCCGCAGCGACGTCAGAGATATGATATTTTACCAGATTCCTGATATTCACGGTACACTCGTGAAATGACCGTACGGGAAAATTCCCGCTTCATCGCTACATCGGAGATGCTGTGTCGCGCCACTCGTGCGTCATCTATAACACCACGTTCAAACTGACTTAAATCTTGATAACCAGCCATTGTAGCAGCAGTGACCTATCTAACAACTGCGCCAGACACTTATCTTACATAAGCGTTGCCGACCGCCGCGCCATATTCTGCCTGTTTACATATCTCTCTATCTGAATACGCATGCCTATACGAGTTTCTTTGGCGCTTCAGTGTATAACCAATTTATAGCAAGACAACTGCCAAGACTACAGAAGGAGAACTGTTACGTGGATGACCAGACGGGAAGTTTATAATTTCGTGAGAAAAAAGGGGCACGGGAGAGCTTTGAACATGAATCTCTCGCTTTGCGGTCCATCACCGTAACCACTTAACCACAACACCGTGGTTCTTACAGTCCGCTCGATATTGCCCATCTTCAGCTTGAACCGCTCAGTGTTTCTGTTTCGCTTCTTTTTTCACAGTTCAGTAGTCCTTCTTCGGGTTTTCATGCCTGATCTGTGTTCAGTGTTTGACGGGCTATCCACTGGCTCATTTTACCACTTAATCTGAGGGGGGTGCGATGAGGAGTTTCCCTTGTAAGACATGCTGATCACTACAACTAAATCTAAATACACACTACGCAGGCCACCATAGAGTGCACGCCAAGTCATTTCCTTTCCTGTTCGAGTCGTAAATGGAACGAGGGGAAAAAAGTGTCTACATGCTTCCTTTCGACGTCTGATCTCTCTTGTCTTCGTGGCCCTTACCAGACGTATCTATTGGTGATAGCTGAATCGTTCTGCAGTGTGTCCCAGCTGGCGGTTGTCAAAACTGTCTGAACAGTTTTACGCGAAAAGCACGCCTTCTTCCATCCAGGGATTTCCATTTGAGTAGCGTTTAAGTTATACTCGTGTACTGATCGAACTTAGCGGTAACCAATCTAGTAGCCCGCCTCTGTATTGCTTCGATGCCTTCCTTTAATCCGACCTGGTACGGATCCCAAACACTCGAACAGTACTCATGAGTGGGTCGCACTAGCTTTCTATATGCGGTCTCCTTTAAAGATGAACCACGCTTTCCCAGAATTCTCCCAATAAACCGAAAGCGACCATTCGCGTCCCCTAGAACCGACCTTACGTACACGTTCCATTTCAAGCTGCTTTGCAACGTTGCGCTTAGATATTTAATCGAGGTGAGTTTGTCAAGGAGCACAACACTAATTCTGCACTGGGACAGTAAGTGATTGTTTTTCCTGGTCCTCTCAGTTAACTTACATCTTTTCACATTTACGTAAAGTTGCCATTCAATACACCAAACAAAAATCTATTCAAGTCATCCTGTATATAGTCGTCCAACGACGACACATTCCAATACACTACAGCGTCATCAGCAAAAACAGATCCTTTGTAACACACAGAACAAGAATCGACACATTGACAAACGGAAGTATTCGACCTTATAAATGTTAAAATAATAATTTTTTACCTCAAGATCGCCTAATATTTACAGTGTTCACATAACAGGTTTCGGTAGTTGACTGACATTTTCAGATGTGAAGAATGTACTAACAGCTTCATCACCATATACATGCAGCAAAAGAAGTTTTGCATGGCCCCAATATGTCGTGCAGGTGTACTGCTATTGTGACTGTCCTTGTGCCGATCTGAAGATCACTTCTAACATTGTTTGTAAACACACACACACAGTTACCGTGATGGTTTCCTACAGGTACGACGCTGCACTCGGATGGATTGCAATCTTCCAATTGGAACCAATAGGGACGCATTAGATACGTCTATGGAGCAGTAACGTGAACATCGACCATGCTACGATGGACAGTCGCAACCACCCATTGTGTCGGCATCATCACGTTATTCGCAGGAGGCTTGGCAACCGGGCAAGTTGCTCGACTTGTGCACCGGAGCCAGAGTGACGTGCTGCGGACTTGAAATCGGTATTCCATTTGACAGGTAGTTTGGAGAATTTACAACGCACAGGCCGTCCACGTGCGATAGGTGCACAAGATGATCGGCATCTAGTATTTCTGAGTGAAAGGAACTGATGGCTGAGAGCTCCACAACTGAATTCGGCATTCGAAGAGTTTACAGGACGTTATGTGCGTCATCAAACTGTCAGGAGACCATCGCATGATACCAATCATTCCCGAAGACCACGGTGTGTACCATGTCTTACACCACAATAGCATAGATCCCATTATCATGTTGCCAAGAAATCATGCAAAATGGACGCGACAGTATTGCGTCTTGTTCACAGACGTAACTCGGACCTGTCTGCGCCTGAATAAGGGCAGACAACGTGTTTGGAGAGAACCCGATGATATCGAACGCCTCCAGCCCTATGTCCCTCATGTGCAAAAAGCTGGTGATGGTAGTGAAGTGATGTTCTGGGGTGGCGTTACACGGAGCCACCGCGCACCTCTCGTTGTTTTTGAGGGCCATATGAATCTCACTGCTCAACGGTAAAGGGATGAGATTCTGCAACCAAGTGTGCGACGGTATCGCCAACATTTGGTGACAGTTTCATCTTCATGGATGATAAGTCGCGTGCTCATCGTTCTGCTGTCGTGAACACTTTCCTTCAGCATGCTAGGGTTACCAGAATGGAGTCGCCTGCCTGTTCCTCGGACATGAACCTAATCGAACATATGTGGGATGAACTCAAACCAGCTGTTTCTCGACGTCGACAACGATCAGGTACTCTGCGTGACTACGCAGAATTGTCATTGAAGAGTGAGACTGAACCATGGATGGCTTGATGATCTCCTGGATGGTGTGCCACGACCCATTAAGGCCTGTATTCGAGAAAGGAATTTCTGCACCACGTATTGGCGATGCTCAGGATTGCCGAGACAAATGCCCCAAGGAAAACGGACGAATCTGGCGTTACACTGTTTTTTCTGATTTGGTGATCAGGACACGATGCCAATGAATATACAGGGTGTTTCAAAAATGATGATCAATAATTCACATATGGAAAGTACAGATCAAAAGTACCTGAAAAACTCCAGTAAACATAGGTCTGCAAATCAACCGTTGACGAAGTATCGCATTAATTCGAGTTTGGAACCAACTGTAAATGCGCCTCGATTCCATGGTATTTGAGTTGGTGTCTCAAGGTTTGGGATCGACTATATGTTTGTTTATGCACGCGTAATTACTTCCCTTTTCCCTCTCCGTACCGGCCTCACAATCAGTTACGAACGTGAAGGCACCAAGGGCAAGGGCTACACCAATGAAGAGTACGCTGACATGCCCTTTATGTATGGTAATGCGAATGGCAGTGCCCTTGAGGCTGGACGATTGTATGAAGCAGCCTTTCTTCTCCGCATTTTAACGGTTACATCAGCGTCTTAGGAAGACGGGGAGTTTCGCACACTGTGTACGAGAAGGTCGTCCATATCCATAACACCCGATGTTGGGGAAAGGGTGTTAAACATTGTACATGAACGTCCGAGTACTTCAAAAGAGAGGATTGCTACCTAAGAGCGTGTCCTAAGTCATAGCAGTGCGTGGCGGATTTTACGACGGCAAGTAATCTACCCATATCACCACCAGCAAGTGCAAGACCTCAACAATGCAGGCTTCCCTCCCAGAGAGAATTTCTGCCAGTGGGCACAATAACAGTGTCCCCTGAATCCCCCGTTTGTAAGCAGTATTCTGTTCGCGGATGAGTCTGTATTTACCTGTGATCGTATTTTTAACTACCATACTGTCTCATTTGGGCCGATGTCAATCCTAATGCAATACATGTATCGCAACATTAGCAGCGTCATTCGTTGAACGTCTGGGCAGGACTGCTTGGAGACCGCGGAACTGGACCACACTTCCTACCACAGAGGCTAACTGGATAGCAGTACAAGCGGTTCCTGCGGACTGTACTGCCAGGTGTACAGAATGATGTCGCACTGAACCAACGCCTGAAGCAGCCCGTTGTGGCCGAGTGGTTCTAGGCGCTTCAGTCGGGAACAGCGCGACTGCTACGGTCGCAGTTTAGAATCCTGCCTCGGGCATGGATGTGTGCGATGTCCTTAGGTTAGTTAGGTTTAAGTAGTTCTAAGTTCTAGGGGACTGATGACCTCAGATGTTAAGTCCCATAGTGCTCAGAGCCATTTGAACCAACGCCTGAACATACCGTTCATGCGTGACGGTGCTCCAGCACGTTTTCGTTTACGAGCGCGCCGGCTTCTAACTGGGACGTGTGGGCAACATCGGACCGGTAGAGGAGCGCCTGTGCCATGGCCTCCTAGATCCCTGGATTTAAATCCCATGAATCTCTGTTTGTGGGATCACGAGAAAAGCTTGGTCTACGCTAGCGAGGTCAACTCTCTTGAGGAATTACGCTTGCGGATTAAAGCACCATTCCAGCATTTACAGAATTCTCTAGGATTACCTGAGAGAATTCGCAACTCATTTCAGAGACGAGTTCAATGTTGCATTCAGACGAATGGACAACATTTCGAACACCTAAAAAAAAATTCAAATGTGTGTGAAATCTTATGGGACTTAACTGCTAAGGTCATCAGTCCTTAAGCTTACACACTACTTAACCTAAATTATCCTAAGGACAAACACGCACACCCATGCCCGAGGGAGGACTCGAACCTCCGCCGGGATCAGCCGCACAGTCCATGACTGCAGCGGCTCTGACCGCTCGGCTAATCTCGCGAGGCTCGAACACCTAACTGAACGTTTAGAGGTGTCATGTGTTCCTAGACCCTGATGAACCGCAACAAAAAATGTATTGTATCCCGACAACAAATGATTTGTGGATCCATGTTTAATGGAGCTTTTCAGCTACTATTGGCCTTCTTACCTTCCATGTGTGAATTATTGAAAATGGTTCAAATGGCTCTGAGCACTATTGGACTTCACTGCTATGGTCATCAGTCCCCTAGAACTTAGAACTACTTAAATCTAACTAACCTAAGGACATCGCACACATCCATGCCCGAGGCAGGATTCGAACCTGCGACCGTAGTGGTCGCGCGGTTCCAGACTGTAGCGCCTAGAACCGCTCGACCACTCCGGCCGGCTTGAATTATTGACTATCATTCTTGAAACACCCTGAAATGAATTTCGAAATAGAGGGATGCAGAGCCTTTGTTGATGTGTGTATAACGATTCCACGTATGCAGTAACAGCGGTGGTGGTTGAGAGGAGACAGTAGAAAGGATAATGACGAGATAGATGCTGCTCGCCAGGTTTCCTAAGTCTCTTCACGCTTAAAGGCGGTTGTGTGTGTCCCTATTCAAAATATCATAAAGAATCTCTCGCGCACTGCTTATCCAGGGTAAATATAGCGACCCGAAAACTTTCCACCGGAGTAAAAAGACGCAGCTGGCTACAAAACGCTGAAGAAATTAGGTCGAAATGGAGGGAGAGAGAGAGAGAGAAAGAAAGAGAGAGAGAGACGGACGGCGAGAAATAAACGAGTGCGATATCGCGGTGTCAGCCTGTGCCCGGAGTAAGCCGGTAAGAGGATGAGAATAGGACGCGCACTCAAAGTGTGTCAGCTGTCCCTGGCCGCCGCCCAGCGCCACAGCGGCGGGAACTGCCGCACCAGGCGCCTGCAGGATGCGAGTACTAGCGTACGTAATGTTACTGTAGGGTAGCACTGTTGCGCATCATACATATTCTACATTTACATACATACTCCGCAATCCACCATACGGTGCGTGGTGGAGGGTACCTCGTACCACAACTAGCATCTTCTCTCCCCGTTCCACTCCCAAACAGAACGAGGGAAAAATGACTGCATATATGCCTTTGTACGAGCCCTAATCTCCCTTATCTTATCTTTGTGGTCCTTCCGCGAAATGTAATTTGGCGGCAGTAAAATTGTACTGCAGTTAGCCTCAAATGCTGGTTCTCTAAATTTCTTCAGTAGCGATGCACGAAAAGAACGCCTCCTTTACTCTAGACACTCCCACCCGAGTTCCTGAAGCCTTTCCGTAACACTAGCGTGATGATCACACCTACCAGTAACAAATCTAGCAGCCCGCCTCTGAATTGCTTCTATGACCTCCCTCAATTCGACCTGACAGGGATCCCAAACGCTCGAGCAGTACTCAAGAATAGGTCGTATTAATGTTTTATAAGCTGTCTCCTTTACAGATGAACCACATCTTCCCAAAATTCTACCAATGAACCGAAGACGACTATCCGCCTTCCCCACAACTGCCATTACATGCTTGTCCCACTTCATATCGCTCTGCAGTGTTACGCCCAAATATTTAATCGACGTGACTGTATCAAGCGCTACACTACTAGTGGGGTATTCAAACATTACGGGATTCTTTTTCCTATTCATCTGTATTACTTTACATTTATCTGTATTTAGAGTTAGCTGCCATTCTTTACACCAATCACAAATCCTGTCCAAGTCATCTTGTATCCTCCTACAGTCACTCAACGACGACACCTTCCCGTACACCACAGCATCATCAGCAAACAGCCGCACATTGCTATCCACCCTATCAAAAAGATCGTTTATGTAGATAGAAAACAACAGCGGACCTACCACACTTCCCTGGGCACTCCAGATGATACCCTCACCTCCGATGAACACTCACCATCGAGGACAACGTACTGGGTTCTATACTACTGAGTACTTAGGCGTCTGCAGAAACTTATCTGGCAGGTACTTGAATAATGACAAAAAACAGTCGAAGTATTTGAATCCAACGTCGTTTATTATTTTTAAAATATTCTACCAGTTTCGACACTACATGGTGTCATCTTCAGGCACCGAACGTAATCTGCCATCCACAACCGTTTTCATGTGCAATGAACAGAAACGTATGCAGCGACAGTCGTCTGACCATGCTTGGCTTTTTATTACTACGGAAGGTACGAAATGCAGTTACTGTTGGCCCGCTGCATTCGATTCTGTTCATTGCATATGAGAACGGTTGTGGATGGCAGGTTACGTTCGGGACCTGAAGGTGACACCATGCGGTATCGAAACTGGTAGCATATTTTAAAAAGAATAAACGACGTTAGATTCAAATACACTCGCTGTTTTTGTCATTACTCAAGTACTAACTGGCCGGCTGCAGTCCCACTTGATGGATTACCAGCGAAAAGTCACAAAACATGGACACTTATTTTGTGTACAAACAGGATATTACAAACAGATGGTAGAAATGGCTCTGAGCACTATGGGACTTAACATCTTAGGTCATCAGTCCCCTAGAACTTAGAACTACTTAAACCTAACTAACCTAAGGACATCACACACATCCATGCCCGAGGCAGGATTCGAACCTGCGACCGTAGCAGTCCCACGATTCCGGACTGTAGCGCCTGGAACCGCTCGGCCACTACTGTAATTGATCTACCATCTAAAACAGAATGAAGGCCCAGCAAGCACTGACGAGTCAAATTGAATCTTACTGTTGAGATTAATAAGTGTGCGAGGGAAGGGGCTGTTTTTGTGGAATTCGGAGCCGTGTTTGCACTGTACTAGGAGTTGGAAATGTTCTTTTCTATAGCTCGTGACGGGCTATAAAGGAAAGTGACAAACAAACGACTGGGAACTGTACGAGGGGCGTTTGAAAAGTCCGTGCAAAAATAAAAACTACTTACGTGTTTGGGGTAAACCTTTCTTATTTTTCGACATAGTCTCCTTTAAGACTTGTAAACTTCGTCCAACGCTGTTCTAATTTGTTGATCCCTTCCGAATAATAGGAATTGTCCAAGTCTGCAAAATAGCTATTAGTTTCTGCAATCACCTCCTCGTTTGAATAAAATCTTTGTCCCGACAGCCATTTCTTCAAATTGGGGAACAAATAGTAGTCCGAGGGAGCCAAGTCTGGAGAATAGGGGGGATGTAAAACGAGTTGGAATCCTATTTCCATTACTTTTGCGACCACAACTGCTGAGGTGCGTGCTGGTGCATTGTTGTGATGGAAAAGACTTTTTGCGGTCCAATCGCCGACGTTTTTCTTGCAGCTCGGTTTTCAAACGGACCAATAACGATGAATAATATGCACCTGTAATAGTTTTTCCTTTTCCAGATAGTCGATGAGATTATCCCTTGCGAATCCCAAAAGACAGTCGCCATAACCTTTCCGGCCGAAGGAATGGTCTTCGCCTTTTTTTTGTGCAGGTTCTCCCTTGGTAACCCATTGTTTAGATTGTTGTTTGGTCTCAGGAGTATAGTAATGTGTCCATGTTTCATCCACAGTGACGAAACGACGCTATAAGTCCAGCGGATTCTTCCTGAACAGCTGCAAACCATCCTTGCAACATTTCACACGATTCCGTTTTTGGCCAAGGGTGAGCAATCGCGGAACCCATTTTGCGGATAGCTTTCTCATGTCCAAATATTTATGCAAAATATTACGTACCCGTTCATTCGAGATGCCTACAACACTAGCAATCTCACGCACCTTAACTCTTCTGTCATCCATCACCATATCATGGATTTTATCAATGATTTCTGGTGTCATAACCTCCACAGGGCGTCCAGAAAGTTCAGGATCACTTGTGCCCATATGACCATTCCGAAAATTTTGAAACCACTTATAAACTGTTTTAATCGAAGGGGCAGAGTCTCAGTAAAGTTTATCATGCTTCTCTTTAGTCTCCTGAGGCGTCTTGCCTTTCATAAAGTAATGTTTAATGACCACACGAAATTCTTTTTCGTCCATTTTTTGACAATCACTCGACTTCCTTGATTCACACGAATGCTAAACACAAAGAAATAGACCAATATGGCCGAAACTTGGTGTGCGTTCTTTCCAAAGATGCTACTAACTAAACATGACCTCGATACGCGCCGGTGGTGCCATCTCTCGGACTTTGCACGGACTTTTCAAACGCCCCTCGTATTTTGACAATGTTCTGTAAAGATTCACATCCCCCCAGAGAGCAACCCGATGCCGAAAATTCTGCCACAACATGAAAACTTTATAATTTCCCTGAACACTCTGTCATCAAAACAGCGTATTATTTACAAAACCACTGTTACCCCACTGCATATGGATGAGTAGAATCATAGGTAATCATTTCTAGAATTTTGAAATCAATAAGAAGTCTACCACAAAATTACTAAGAAGTCTACCAAAGATTCCAGCTCGCTCTCCCTCTTTCTCTCATTCCCTCCCCCCCCCCCACCCCTCACCGTTGCGTACTCCCCTCGGATTCGGTGGTAAAATGGTCCAGTGGATAGCCCATCAGAAACTGAACACAGATCAAGCATGAAAGCAGGAAAAAGATGTATAGAACTGTGGAAAAATACGTAAAATAGAAACAGTGAAGGGCCCAAGCTCAAGATGTATAACATCGAGCGACTTGCAAAAATACGGCGTCGTGGTTGCGTGGTCACGGTGTTGGACTGCAAAGTGACAGATCCGCGTTCAAATCTCTTTCGCGCTCCACTTCCTTTTTTCTAAAATTATGATCTTACCGTCGGGTCATTCAAGTGTCTATTCTCCTTCTGTGGTCTTGGCAATCGTCATATTATACATTGGTTACGGAACATGAGTCATCAGGTAAGAATATACTACCATCACAAGTAAATGTGATGAATAGTGAAAGAACGCGAGATGCCGCACAGACCTCTCAAAGACATAAATAAATAAATAAATGGACGTGAACTGTGTTTCAACAAAGGAATTCATGAGTCAAAATTTCCAAAACGGAACGCAAGAGTCGTAACATGTGGTACTTGTGTAGAATAGGAGGCAAGTACGTCTGGAGATCCCTTCCTTACACCTCCCTGTTGCAAACGGACGTCACACCACGACACACACACACAAATTTAAATACGGCGAAGAGGAATGTCAGCGATCGGACGGACAGTTCATAATTTTGTGAAAAAACATTATGGGGACAGAAAGGAGATTTAAACATAGATCTCGCTTTTAGCAGTCCAACACCATAACCACATGACCACTACGCCTCGGCCACTCATATATGCCCGATGTTGCACATCTTGCACTTGGACGGTTCACTGTTTTGATCTTCCTTCTTTTTTTAAATGTTTCCATTGAGATGGGGGGGGAGGGGGTGCGATGGGGAGTTTCCCTTACAAGAACCGTTTCGTTACTCGCCTGTCTTCTTCCTAGCAAGTTTCGCGCTGACTCGGTAGTTTCGTATTCGTCCAGTTTCTTATTTTCAGCGGAGCAAGTCGTAGTGATACATAGTACCGGACACATTGTCAATCGGCACGTTTTCTGTCTCGCCTGCAGTTCGTGTCCATCTCCGCCAGAATCGGCAGTATTCGTAATCCTCAAATTCCGCGCTCTCAGACACGTTTCGCGCGACCAAACAACGGCGTGGCTCGTTAAGGGAACTGCATGTCTCCAATATCACTTACAAGGCGACCTCATCACCGACTTCGTCCAAATTTATGATATACACAGGGCTCGGCCAGAAGTGGGCCAAGCGTTTAGACAAAATAGCGTTTTTTGGCGCGGAACAGACGAGACATGAGCCATTTACAGGGTGTTAATTACTGAACAATATGAATAAAAACATAAAATTAGTTACAAACTACGGCGTGCACACACTTTATTCAACATGTAAACGTCACTACAGGTATTTGGATTTAGGGTATGACATGTTCGGTATTGCCTGTCATCACTGGTGATGATGTGGCGCAGACGAATAGCGAAATTCTGCATGACCCGTTTAAGTGTCGGAACATGACCTCCTGAATCGCTGTTTTCCGCTCAGCAGTGGGTTTGGGGGTGTTGCTGTACACCTTGTCTTTAATATAGCTCCACAAAAAGGAGTCGCATGTGATCAGATCCGGATAATATGGCGGCCAATTGAGGCCCACGCCAGTGGCCTCTGGGTACCCCACAGCCGGAACGCGGTCCCCGAAGTGCTCCTCCATGACCTCAAACACTCTCCTGCTTCGATGGGGTCGAGCTCCGTCTTGCATGAACCACATCTTGTTGACATCAGGGCCACTTTGGATAATGGGGATGAAATCATCTTCCAAAACCTTCACGTACCATTTGATAGTCACCGTGTCATCAAAGAATATCGCACCGATTATTCCGCGACTGGAGATGTCACAGCACACTTTTACCCGTGATGCAAAACTTTTTTTGGTGTTTGTAGAATGATGAGCTAATTCAAGTGCGTCACTAGTGATATCTACAACTTCTTCTCAGAAACGAAAGCTAACTATCCACATTGAGGTTAGAGACTTATTACAAAACATACTTTCTCTACATCGCTCCTCTCCCTTGTGGCTTTTGCTTCACCCACATCATGCACCGCCCCGTAAAATCAATTTTTATGAGATATTTAGGAAACGTGTTGTATATGTCTCAATTTTTCTGTCATAGATGCATGGTACAATGTTCAAAGTATGTGTGCAGCGGGTAGTGTATGTGAGGAGACAATGTTCATACGTTTGTTTCACAAGCCGTAATCTCCACATTCTGTGACGCGTTTATGTTAGTTCTAGGAAAAAACTATTGGTGACTTATATAATCAGCATTACAGTCTTACGAAATAATGATAATAGTAACGATCTTTTAATAATATTTTTGCCAATGAAACAAGACTGAACACTTTTGTTTTTATCCCTCAGAAAATTTAATTTTACTCTCCAGGAGGTAATTTCAGCCCACGTTGGAACCCACTGTTCTAAGCGACCCATGTGTATGACAACCAATAAAATAAGTACAAATAATGAAAACCTTGTCACGGATGCGCAGGATGTCCCAGGAGAATTCTCGAGTATCGAAGAATATGACAGGAGCGATCATTGAAAGCAAAAAAAATCTAGCATGCATGGGCTCTAAAATCCATACCTTAAGAGCTGTGAGCACTTGTTCATCTTCGGTACTGAGAAACAAATCACTTCTATTGCAAATTCTTTGCTTTCCATATCTTGGGAGGAGGCAGTATGGACCAAAACAAGAAAAAAAAGTCTATAAACATGGGCTCTAAAATTCATACCTTAAGAGCTGTGAGCACTTGTTCATCTTCGGTACTGAGAAACAAATCTCTTCTACTGCAAGCTCTTTGCTTTCCATCTTCTGAGAGGTGACGGTACGGCCCAGATCAAGAAAAAAGTGTTTAGTAAACAACGGTTCTAAAGTGTGCATATTAAGAGCTTTGGGCACTCGTTGAGTAGAAAAGATACCTTTCACATTTAGTCATCATTTTTATAGTCCTACTGTAGGCTCTCAATATGGATGCTCGTCCGTTCTGATCCCATTTTTTCGTTAACAGCACACCGGAGACGTGGTCCAAAAACCAAGAGGAAACGATAAGAATGAAAGACCAAGAACGAAACGTTGGTGTTAAAAAAAAGGTGTAAGACAGGGATGTAGTCTTTTGCCACAACTGTTCAGTCTGTACGTCGAAGAGCAGTGACGAAAATAAAAGAGAGTTCCAGGAGTGAAACTATAATTCACGGTGAAAAGGATTTAAATGATAAAATTGCTTCAAGACATTGCTATCCTTAGTGAAAGTGAAGAAGAATCGTAGGAACCGTTGATTGGAATGATCAGACCAATGAGAAGACAATATGGATTGAGAGTAAACAGAAGAAAGATGAAAGTAATTAGGTGTAGCAGAAATAAGATTTGCGTTACGCTTAATATCAAATCTGAGGGCCACGAAGCGTACCAAGTGAAGAAGTTCTGCTACCTCAGAAGCAAAATAACATACGGGGACGACGCAAGATGGACATAAAAACCAGAGCAGCACAGGTAAAGAGAAACTGCCTGGCCAATAGAAGTCCGCTAGTTCCAAAGATCGGCCTTAAGAGAAGATTGTATGCCCTATGCTGCCAATGTTAAATTATCTAGTTTTGTGACCCATTATCTTGAAAAGTTTGAAAGACATCAACCTACAATTTTTCATAATTAATGGACGAGATTGTGTAGATATGTTGTTGTTGTTGTGGTCTTCAGTTCTGAGACTGGTTTGATGCAGCTCTCCATGCTACCCTATCCTGTGCAAGCTTCTTCATCTCCCAGTACTTACTGCAACCTACATAACTGAATCTGCTTAGTATATTCATCTCTTGGTCTCCCTCTACGATTTTTACCCTCCACGCTGCCCTCCAATACTAAATTGGCGATCCCTTGATGCCTCAGAACATGTCCTACTAACCGGTCCCTTCTTCTCCCCAATTCTATTCAATACCTCTTCATTAGTTATGTGATCTTCTCCCCAATTCTATTCAATACCTCTTCATTAGTTATGTGATCTACCCATCTAATCTCCAGCATACTTCTGTAACACCACATTTCGAAAGCTTCTATTCTCTTTTTGTCCAAGCTATTTATCGTCCATGTTTCACTTCCATACATGGCTACACTCGAAACAAATACTTTCAGAAACGACTGCCTGGTACTTAAACCTATACTCGATGTTAACAAATTTCTCTTCTTCAGAAACGCTTTCCTTGCCATTGCCAGTCTACATTTTATATCTTCTCTACTTCGACCATCATCACTTACTTTGCTCCCCAAATAGCAGAACTCCTTTACTACTTTAAGTGTCTCATTTCCTAATCTAATTCCCTCAGCATCACCCGACCTAATTCAGCTACATTCCATTATCCTCGTTTTGCTTTTGTTGATGTTCATCTTACATCCTCCTTCCAAGACACTGTCCACTCCGTTCAACTGCTCTTCCGAGTCCTTTGCTGTCTCTGACAGAACTACAATGTCATCGGTGAACCTCAAAGTTTTTATTTCTTCTCCATGGATTTTAATACCTACTCCGAATTTTTCTTATGTTTACTTTACTGCTTGCTCAACATACAGATTGAATAACATCGAGGAGAGGCTACAACCCTGTCTCACTCCCTTCCCAACTACTGCTTCCCTTTCATGCCCCTCGGCTCTTACAACTGCCATCTGGTTTCTGTACAAATTGTAAATAGCCTTTCGCTCCCTGTATTTTACCCCTGCTACCTTTAGAATTTGAAAGAGAGTGCAGATATACTGCACCAGAATTATTTGCAAAACTTGTATTTGTGAACTATTATAACATTTTTTGTAAACTCTTAATTTATCTGGCAGAGTTTTGTAACTAACTGAACGTAAAAACTGATGAACATACGATAGTTTTATTTTTCTAGTTCCTTATGTGTTGAATCTTATTCTTGGCATGCTGCTGTAACGTTGCCTGTATTTAGTCGCGCTAATCGTCCGCCCTGTATTGGTTCGAGGTAAGATGAATGTGCTGTACGGCTGACCGCTAGGGGGCAGGTCTTGGTCGTGCCGCGGCAGTTCCGGCTTCCTGCTAGGCGACCGGTACGAGCGAGTCCAGGTGCAGGGACGAGAAGCTCGTCGCCGGAAACAGGGAAAATCCCTGAGCTGGGAATTTGGACGGCTGTTACCCTCATGGCCTTTGTACAGGAGGTGCTTCAAGAGATGGCGGAGTGTCAGGCAATCTTAAAGATGACTAAGTTACAGCTCTTTGAGGTTCGACAAAACCTCACATCAAATACTAATGCAAATCTGAATACATTTGCGGTCTCACAAAAATCAGGGGCATACAATAACACAACAGTAAATTAAATGAAACAACAAGTTTACTGTTACCAGTTACGGTGACTGGCAACAGTAAACTTGTTGTTTCATTTAATGTCAATAACAGTGACGGTAAAGCATTTAAACACAACAGTATTTCAATATCTTTGAAATTACGTAAGTTAATATTTCACGGTGAATAAACATTTTCACAATGAACCTCTGAATTAGCAACTTTTAATCGCTTCATGCTGGCCGGTGTGTCCGAGCGGTTCTAGGCGCTACAGTGTGGAACCGCGCGACCGCTACGGTCGCCGGTTCGAATCCTGCCTCGGGCATGGATGTGTGTGGTGTCCTTAGGTTAGTTAGGTTTAAGTAGTTCTAAGTTCTAGGGGACTGATGACCTCCGAAGTCAAGTCAACAAATGATATCTCAGATCGTACCATTACACTACAACTATCATTCCTGAAGCCTGAGTATCAATAATTTATTTCATATCTTTTTCTTTATGCAAATGTTTGTCAGAACATCGTATTCTCCACATTTACACAGCAAATGAATACAACATGAATACCTCGTATTTTGTCATACTTGGGTATTTATTAATGAACAGTTCACTATTTTGCCAGTAACTTTATTTAAATATGTGCTAATTTAAAAGTGGTAAGTCACACGTGTTAGCAGATACTACAAACGAACAGACGACTAAAGGACACTTCTGTCAAGCAGGCCTAAATAATTGTTTAAACATTATTTAAGGACAATCTAGCGTCATTTATTGTGAGCACACTGTGCAAGAATGCTGGCTTATTTATTTATGAACTAACTATGACTTACGTTTATCAAAAATCATCTGAATGTACCTAAACGTTTATAATATTGCTTTCATTTAAACATTGTAATAATATATTAGTTTAGAGTGGGAAAGTGGTCAAGATGAATCAGATCATGTCTGTAGAGATTAGGGACGATGTAATTTTGGTGGGGCAGCCTTCAGCCAATGGAGAAGCAAACAGTAGTGCGTACTATAGGAGTCAAGTGGAGACTGGGCCTTTTCGAGTGAAAAGCTCAAGGGGGCGATTCTTGACACTTTTACGGCAGACCTACCTGCCTGTGGTAACGTGCGTCATTCATTTGTGTAAGTGACTGATTCTATCAAAGTAACTTCTGAAGGGACTTTATGTGTCTAGAGGTCTGACGGTGGACCAGAGTAGGACTCTTTAAGGTTTCCCACTTGTATGCTATTACAGGACTGTGGACAGAGTATGAGTTACTGTTCTTTGTGTCTCATGAGATAATTTGTAAATCATCAGGTTGAACTCTGAACTGTTTTGAGCTGGTGAATATTTCGAGTACTGCGATCACTAAATGGGCTCAGTTTTTGATAACAGTTTTATTTGGGGATTTTGCTACCATTCTCGCAATGCACTCAACCTCGCGTTACTACATTTGATAAGGGTATTTTTTGTCTGCATTTTGTCTCACTATCGTAAGATCACTCCCAGTTTATCTGAGATGTCCTTTCTTGAATAAACTTTATTCAGTACAATTCTGACGTCTACATCAACTACAGACGTTAGACTAGAAGCCTTGTAGTTAAATTATTCATTTAACTATTATTTTGCGTTTATTTTTAATTTCTTAATTCGCAGTTCTACCCAGTGCATAGACTGTTTGACAGCAATAACACAACTACAGGTTATTATTTGCAGGAAATTATCTGAGGGGCATGAACGTAGACATGGGCAAGTCGACCCTATGACTACATCGAGCTATTCAAACAGAGCCGTGCGTAGCTCAAGTACCTAATGTTCAGTATCTGCAGGTAATGAGGCATCTGGTTTGTTCATATGGGATGCTGCTTAGGAAGATCAACTACACAAGCAGTAGCCGTTAGGTACCGTCGCGCTGTGAAAATTTTGTTATTCTACGTTCAGTACTTTCTGAGATAAACGGCCAATGATAGTTAACAAAATAACATAGTTCCATGATGTTGAGTTCTAAAGCTTTTTTAATTAAATCATTTAAACAGACTTACAGCTGTCTCTTCGTGCACTACAATTTTCCTGGCCGATTATCTATGTCGTCCTCAGTGTCACAATCGCCCACTTCTTGCATTTTTCTTTTCTTTCTTGCTTCTTTTTCATTTGCTTGGCCTACAAAAAGCACATCTAGTTCTCGCAGACCTCTAGCTGTGTTCTGCCCTAATCTCACCTTTACCTCCTCCAGAACCTTCAGTTTTTTTATACTTACCACTATAGAAAATAATTACAGCATCAAACACTGCTAACCTTAGACTCATGAGGGAAACAAAAACATTTCTAGACGCATGGCACCAGACAACATTATTGAAAGAGTCATTCACATTCTGGGTCTTCCCACACATTTCTTTAGTAGCTATGGATTTACGAATCGTTTAATATAGGTTTGATAGCCGCCATTACTGTCAAAGAAAATCAGAGCATTCAGCTGTGCTATACTTACACCAATCACTACGGAGCACTGTCACTTCAGACACATCATTCTCGTTATTTACACTACCATCACTGATTGCACATATTTTCTAAAAATGTCTGTTACCCTCAAATTTGCGTTTATTAAACATACTTATACGCTTAGTCATTTTATATATATTTAAAAGAGTTGGTTCAAATGGCTCTGAGCACTTTGGGACTTAACATCTGAGGTCACCAGTTCCCTAGAACTTAGAACTACTTCAACCTAACTAACCTAAGGACATCACACACACATCCATGCCCGAGGTAGGTTTCGAACCTGCGACCGTAGCGGTCGCGCGGTTCCAGACTGAAGCGCCTAGAACCGCTCGGCCACACCGGCCGGCATTTAAAAGAGCAATATATGCAAGTACACTAAAGAAATCCCTGGCTGGCATCCTATTTTCGTGCAAACTAGTGCCAGAAACAAAGGACTGATTTGTTTATTTGTAATGTCAACTTCTGAAACGTTGGACTGGCAACAAAAAAAGACAGTTCACAACCTGTGTAGTTCTCTAGATGTGATTGTTCAACTCTGGCAGTGCATTATGAGGCGCCGAAAATAGTCTGTCGCATGTTGAATTTATAGGTATTATTTGAAGATCTTAAAACTGTCTGTTTTTAATGTATGATATACCAAAATGTTCAGCAGAGTCATATAAAACAAAGCATAAAATGTCAAATGTCACCTAATTTGACATACAAACACTACGTCTTCAGGCCACAAGAGGCACATCGGGACCATCCGACCGTCGTGTCATCCTCAGTTTAGGATGCGGATAGGAGGGTCGTAGGGTCAGCACACCGCTCTCCCGGTCGTTGTGATGGTTTTCTGTGACCGGAGCCGCTACTATTCGGTCGAGTAGCTCCTCAATTGGCATCACGAGGCTGAGCGCACCCCGAAAAATGGCAACAGCGCATGGCAGCCTGGATGGTCACCCATCCAAGTGCCTGCCACACCCGACAGCGCTTAATTTCGGTGATCTCACGGGAACCGGTGTATCCACTGTGGCAAGGCCGTTGCCCGATTTGACGTACAATCTCCCCTTAATTTGAGGAAGAAATATCTCAGAATTACGTTTGCAGCACAGAACAGTGTGGACGTGGGTCACAACTATGGGGGAAACCGGAAAGGATTATAAGTTGTGGCGGTATAGAACGATGTTGAAAATTAGGTCGACTGTTAAGAAATGAGAAGGTTCTACGCAGAATAGGCGAGGAGGGTAACAGGTGGAGAACACTGACATGAAGAAGGGTCAGGACGGTAGAGCATGTGCCACAACTTCAAGGAATAACACCCATGGTACTTGATGGAGCCACAGAGGGTAAAAATTGTAGGGGAAGATTGAGATTGGAATACATCGAACGAATAACTGATGGCATTAAATACATTTGTTACTGAGAGATGAGGAGGAATTCACGGCGGGCAGCATCAAACAAGTCACAAGACAGGTGACACTAAAAGAAAAAAATGTACACAGCCTGAATACTTGGCGTGCAGACCTGCTTTCAGCGCTACGGCGAGTGCTCCCAGCGGGCGATGGTTCTCTGGGACGCTACGAGGCGACAGCTGTAAGCGGCCCTCGGGCAGCGACAAACTGTTTACCGCCCTCCGGGGCTATTTCCACTTGGCCGGAACCAAACACCCCCCGACTGGCAATTAAATTCCCTCGCGGCAAAACAAACGGGCTGTGACTCGTCTTTGAACGGACCTGTTGCCTGTGTCTGCGCCTCCTACGCTTCGCCGTCGGAAAGGGAGAAGTAATGTGCTTTCGTAAACAGTTTGAAAACAAGCAGACGGAGAAAACGATCGCGCAAGTGACAGAAACGAAGGAGAACAAAATCTGACGTCCATAACCTCGACATGTTTCAGCAAACAGTTGGAAATGCTAACGAGGACGCAGATACGGAAATAGTGATGAAGAAACTTTCATGTGGCGCTTAATTCAACTACAAATCCGGTTCTCCAAAGCAGTGCATTATTCTGGACAGATTATTCAGAGAACGCTATACGTGACAGGCAGTCAGTGTACAAGATTCCATGACAATTAAACTAAGTGACAATGTTGGGACTGATAATTCACAGCTTACAACTACTTTTAACAACAACTTCCTAAACGTAACAGCAAATATACAATTAAACAATTCAGTTGGAGAAGCAAGAAAATATATTAAAATATTATTCCATAAGCAACTAGCAGCATCAACAACACCCTCCGATGAAATTAATAAACTATAGAAATTCTAAAATACAAAAGCTCCTGCGGGATTGATGTAATTTCAAACAGAATTCTGAAAAGCTGTTCCAAGTTTAATAGTAATTTCCTTAGTGGTATTCGTAATGCATCGATGGCACAGGAAATTTTCCCAGACAGGTTAAAAAATGCAATTATTAAACAACTCATATGAAAGGTGACAAAGCAGACTTAAACAACTATCGTCAAATTCCCTGACACCTTTTTCAAAATATCCTAAAAGGCGTGCGCTTACTCTACAGTAGGCGCACAGTTAAGCGGAAACAATTCATTTAACGTATCACAGGCAAGCTGCTCGACTGAGAATGCTATTTATACATTCACTCATCAGACAGTACAAGCCTCAAATCATTATATATAGCCTGTTGTTTCCTATTGGGATATTTCAAAGCCGTTTGGCTGTGTAGATCATAATACCCTCTTAGAAAAACTCGAGTTTTATGGAATGGTTTGGATCACACTTCACAACTAGAAAGAAAAGATTGAACTGAACAATTCAAACAATGTCAGAAAGGTAGAAAACTTTAGTGACTGGGGGAAAAAAATCACAAATAGAGTCCGACAGGGTTCAATTTTGGGTCCACTCCTGTTCCTTAAGTATATGAATGACCTTCCACTTAACGTTCAACAAGCAAAACTGGTACTTTTTGCACACGATACTTATGTTATAATAAATCCCATTAGAGAGAAAACAACAGAAGAGATAGTAAATGATACTTTCCAAAGATTATTAAGTGGTTCTCAGAAAATGGACTCTCCCTAAATTTTGAAAAAACACACAACAAATAGTGTCATACTAACAATTAACGTAGCACATGAGCAAGAGGCAGTAAGTAGGGTAAAATGCTCCAAATTTTATGGGTGTACATACTGGTGAAAACTTGAATTGGGAGAAGCATATTACTGAGCTACTCAAAACAATTATGTTCAGCGACTTTTGTTCATGGTCCAAGTGATCTATGGAACATATAATTAAATAATTCAGTACAGGGCGCCCTAAAATTTACGTTTTCCCGGTTATGATACTGTTACAATTAAGTCACCAGTCTTGTGGGTGGTTTGATGGGGTCCACCACAGATTCTTCGTCTGTGCGAACCACTTCAGCTCAGAGTTGCACATACAGCCGATGTCTCAATTACACTTGTATAAATTCTAATTTCTGTTTTCCGCTACACTGTTTGCCCTCTATCGCTCCTCTAGTACGTTGAAAGCTATTCTTTGACGTCCAGACACATGCACTATCATCCTATCCCTTCAGTAGTCAGTGTTTCTCATACACTGCTTTCCTCCCCGATTCTACGGAGAACCAACTGATTTATTATCAGGCTACATAATTTTCAGTGTCATCCTGTAATACCACTTCTTAACCTCTTCGATTCTCATCCGGTATCCTCACAGACCACGATTCAATTCCATAATATGTTCTGCTCCAGACGCACATTCTCAGAAATTTTCTTCTATTGTTAAGACTTACGTTTGCTACTAGTACACTTCTATATGGTTTATAATTTGAAACAGTAACCATCCCCATGTTTATTACATCAAAGCATTACCGGTTTCGGATTTGTTACAGATCCATCTTTAGATGGCTGTTATACGCTTTCTTACTTTTCTGTTGGTGTTTATTTTTCGTAGTTGTTAGTCTTTTTGAGTATTAAGATAAACAAAATTCTTTCGCGCAGACATACGTGAAATTGTCTTAAGGTTAACAAAATAGTTTAAATACATACTCTTGTAAGTTTGAACGAAAGTCTTTTACATTAGGTTGGATTACATGAGGACCATTATGCTCAGCGACTGTAAACATGTTATAATCAGGGATGAATACAGCAATCAGTCATTTACAAATCTGTATTTTATTGCAGATCTAGCTAGACTTCAGCTACCGTGGTCAGTGTATTTAGTAGCGAGTCATGTAGATACAGAAAGCTTCAACGTCCACTTCTTGTTAACAACGACTTTAACCTGTCCATCGCTCAGTTCAGTTGTGGGAGCGCGGAAATACGTGCTCTTCCACGAGCTATAGTCACTGTCTGTACAAACTACAATAATACGCCAGTCATTATTAATAGCAGTAGCATGGCTGGTTTTCGTGTGCGTTGTAGAACGTCTACTTCATATTTCGTCGTACAAGTAAAATGGAGACATCACGAAAATTCATTGAAATTAATCTGGAACATAGCCAAACAAAAAATTTCTGTAAGAAATATCGCCGGCCGAGGTGGCCGAGCGGTTCTAGGCGCTACAGCCTGGAACCGCGTGACCGCTACGGTCGCACGTTCGAATCCTGCCTCGGGCATGGATGCGTGTGGTGTCCTTAGGTTAGTTAGGTTTAAGTAGTTCTAAGTTAGATCTAGGGGACTGATGACCTCAGAAGTTCCATAGTGGTCAGAACCATTTGAAATATGAATAATCTTTTGTTGAAGGACGGACACTGTATAAAAGAAGTAAGTGCAGTAGAGCAAAATGATGTGCGCGACTTGAAAATGTTGAAAAGGAATTTTGAATACTTGACGCTCTAATGGAGCAAGAAGTGTAGTTCATGTTTAAAGGATGCTGCGTACAGAAAACGCTCGACTATTTGGAATGCCCACCAGGTAGGATTAAAGGTAGTAATTCGAAGGCACGCTGCTATATTTGTTAACGGGAGGTTTTATCAACACGCGAGTATTTTGAAACTGTGAAGTCCTTGGAGGGTAGACCGTTCTTTTCGCGAAACACTATTGAAGTTGAGAGGACCAAAGCTTGTGAGGGACTGCAGAACCATTCTTCCACCAATGTACTTGTAACCAATATATCGACCGCAAAGACAGAGAAACCAGGGCTCGTACGGAAGCATACACTGATAAGCCAAAAAATTATGATCACTACCCACCGCCAAGTTGGATGCCACCTGGTGGCGTTGAGGGCACGTGATACGTAAGTGGAGCAGACACGGACGGGGATCACCATAGCGAAGACATGGGCTGCAAGTGGGGCAATCCATTGAGATAAGTGACTTTGACAAAGCGCAGACTATTACTACGCAGAGCCTGTGAACGAGTATCTCGAAAACGATGAAGCTGGTAGAATGTTCACGTGCTACTGTCGTGAGCATCTACGGAAAGAAGTAGGACAGTGAAACTTCCACTATGCGCTAAATGGTTGGACGTCCACGACTCTTCACGGAACGTCCGGTTCAGAGGCTTGTCTGCTCTGTAAAGTAGCACAGATAGTGACCAATGGCATCTCTGAAGAAAGAGCACAGTGCTGGCGCACGCACAAGTGTTTCGGAGCACACTGTTCATCGTACATTGTTGAACATGGAGCTGCGCAGCAGACCGTCCCTACGTGTTCACATGTTGACCCAACGACATTGTCAATTATGATTGCAGTGGGCACGGGACCATCGGGATTCGACCGTTGATGAATGGAAACGTGTTGGCTTTCTGGACGTATCACATTTTTGCTACACTAGGTCGATGGCCGTCTCCATAAACGCCGTTATCGAGGTGAACGGCAACTCGGAGCAGTATTATGCTACGGGAGACATTCTCCTGCCCTTGCATGCACTTGTGGTACTAATCAAAGACACGCTGACAGCTGAGAACTACCTGTATCCATTCATGTTTGATGTCTTCCCCGAAGGCGATGTTATCTTTCTGTCTCGGAGCCAGAACCATGCTACAGTGATTTGAGGAGCGTTATAGTGAATTGATGTTGATGTCTCAACGACCAAATGCAAATCCTATAGAACCCATCTGGGTCGCTATCGGGCGTCATCAACCACGTACGCAAATCGGCGGTCCGTTATTTACGCGAATTACATGGCCTCTGCGTAGATATCTAACGCTATATACCTCTAGAAACCCACCAATTAACTGTTGGATCTGTGATACGCAGGATCAGTGATGTATTTCGTTCCAAAGACGGACAAACAATCTATTAATCAGATGGTCATAATGATTTGGTTCACCATTGTACAGACGAACGTTCTCCCCTCTCTCCATTTGTGATTGCAATAGGAAAGGGATTCACTGACAGTAGTAGAAGAGACCCTGCAGCAGATAGTGAATGATCGCTTGGGAGTATACATGTAATTGCAGAACTTGAAAAGGATGTAGTCAGGACTGGATTTGAACGCAGTGACGAACAGCTCACCAGCGAATTTGAAAATAGTTTACTCTACTGATACGACCTTCCTCCATGAACCATGGACCTTGCCGTTGGTGGGGAGGCTTGCGTGCCTCAGCGATACAGATGGCCGTACCGTAGGTGCAACCACAACGGAGGGGTATCTGTTGAGAGGCCAGACAAACATGTGGTTCCTGAAGAGGGGCAGCAGCCTTTTCAGTAGTTGCAGGGGCAACAGTCTGGATGATTGATTGATCTGGCCTTGTAACATTAACCAAAACGGCCTTGCTGTGCTGGTACTGCGAACGGCTGAAAGCAAGGGGAAACTACAGCCGTAATTTTTCCCGAGGACATGCAGCTTTACTGTAGAGAGCTGCATCAAACCAGTCTCAGGACTGAAGACGACAACAACAACAACAGATACGACAACGATACCGACTGATACAGAGGATGAAACTATAGTCTAGAAACTTTGGAGTTTACAAAGTGTACAATAGTGAATAATGCATATTATTAATAAGTAATATGTTTGTTCTTACGATTTGCAAACATATACTATTTCAGCATATATGTTTTGAAACATGTACATTTCAGCTCTCCTCCCTCAGCGATGGTGTGAGTTTTTTGTCAATAAAAACAAGCCCACATTGTCATGTCAGGGAAATCTACACGGGCATCTTTACTGAGCAAGTCGCAGTAAAATTAATGGTAGAATCTACTTGCGATTGTACCACAACGGCGGTAACATGTATACGTCACAGAGAGGGCGTACCGGAAATAGTCGATAACATCTAGGAAACGGAAGTACGAAAAAAAAAGTCATACAGGGAAATTGGGAGTAGGACCCGCGCTTTAAGGGTTCTGTACAAACTTATTATGTATATAGGTAGTTCATCCACAGGTTCTGATGAATGAGTTTGCGAGTATCAAAATGTCTGAGAGAAATACTATACACTACGACCATTAAAATTGCTACACCAAGAAGAAATGCAGATGATAAACGGGTATTCATTGGACAAATATATTATACTAGAACTGACATGTGATTACATTATCACGCAATTTGGGTGCGTAGATCCTGAGAAATCAGTAGTCAGAACAACCACCTCTGCCCGTAATAACGGCCTTGATACGCCTGAGCATTGAGTCAAACAGAGCTTGGATGGCGTGTACAGGTAAAGCTGCCCATGCAGCTTCAACACGAAATCACAGTTCATCAAGAGTAGTGACTGGCATATTGTGACGAGCCAGTTGCTAGGCCACCATTGACCAGACGTTTTCAGTTGGTGAGAGATCTGGAGATGCGCTGAGCAGGGCAGCAGTCGAACATTTTCTGTATCCAGAAAGACCCGTACAGGATCTGCAACATGCGGTCGTGCATTATCCTGCTGAAATATAGGGTTTCGCAGGGATCGAATGAAGGGTATAGCTTCACGGATCGTAACACATCTGAAATGTAACGTCCACTGTTCAAAGTGCTGTAAATGCGAACAAGAGGTGACCGAGACGTGTAACCAATGGCACCCCATACCATCACGCCGGGTGATACGCCAGTATGGCGATGACGAATACACGCCTCCAATGTGCGTTCATCGCGATGTCGCCAAACACGGATGCGACCATCATGATGCTATAAACAGAGCCTGGATTCATCCGAAAAAATGACGTTTTGCCATTTGTGGACCCAGGTTCGACGTCGAGTACACCATCGCAGGCGCTCCTGTCTGTGATGCAGCGTCAAGGGTAACCGCAACCATGGTCTCCGAGCTGATAGTCCATGCAGCTGAAAACGTCGTCGAACGCGTGGTGTCCGTTCTTTCGGACATGTCCGAAACAACAGACACCACTCAGAATCTGCATCCGTTATACATTATATGTAAATTGAAGGTGGATAGGCGAAGAAAAGAGAGGGAAGGCAGAGGATCACTGCTGTCAGCTGCATAGGTTCAAATGGTTCAAATGGCTCTGAGCACTATGGGACTCAACTGCTGTGGTCATCAGTCCCCTAGAACTTAGAACTACTTAAACCTAACTAACCTAAGGACATCACACACATCCATGCCCGAGGCAGGATTCGAACCTGCGACCGTAGCAGTCGCACGGTTCCTGACTGCGCGCCTAGAACCGCGAGACCACCGCGGCCGGCAGCTGCATAGGGAGATACCGATTTTGAATCTCGGTCCGATTCATTTTTCACTCGTCGGCGCTGATTCCGCGTAATGTGTCGATGCTGTTGACAGCTGTGATTCCCTCCCTTTCCTTTCCTTTCTTCATCTCTCCACGTCAAACTTACATACAGTGTGAACTAGCCTTAAGGGTTCACCAATGGTTAGCATACTGGACTCGCATTCGGATGGACGACGGTTCAAATGCGTTTCCGGCCATCCTGGTTTAGGTTCTCCGTGATTCCGTAAATCGCTTCAGGCAAATTCCGGGATGGTCCCTTTGACAGGGAGTTGCCGACTTCCTTCCCCATCCTTCCATGGAACCGATGACACACTGTTTGGTCCCTTCCCCCAAATTAACCAACAAACCTCAAGTGTTCCGCTTTTACTATTTAGTTACAGAACCCTAAAAAGATCATACCAACAAGGGTCAGGAAATGCTTGATTTCTTAGTTTCGAAACTGTCGCGCTTGTGGCTTGTCGAACGGCAGCTGCGAGAGCGCACGGACGGTGGTAGTGAGTCTGCAATACGATAAGAAACCGACAACATTTTACCGAAGCCGGCGTCGGTGCCGCGGTGGAAGCAACTGGCAGTTTCACGGGGTCTCGCCAGGGGCCCTATTCTGCATCGTTCATACCGATCGGTGTAGTAGGTTAGTCTCGGTAGCGACGTCATTTTCGGTTCTTTCTCGAAATATCCTATTCTGTAAGCTTCTGAGACCTGTTACCGAATGGTCCTCCCACTGATTTTACGACAATTGTACCGACAGGTTTTGGATTTCTGTGTAGCCCTGTCGATCGGTGAGCTGTGGTTTATGTACACAAAAATGATGGTTCAAATGGCTCTGAGCACTATGGGACTCAACTGCTGAGGTCATTAGTCCCCTAGAACTTAGAACTAGTTAAACCTAACTAACCTAAGGACATCACAAACATCCATTATGCAGTCTTGGAGTGCCAGCGTTATTCCGAATAACTTTGCAATGTACCTTCGGACACGCATGCATGCGTGTAAGAAGGAACATTGCAGCGTAATTCGGAATAACATAGGCACTGCAATATCGTCTTTATCCCACATGCATGCATGTCCCAAGGAATACTGCATCGAGCTTGGGAATAACACAGGTTCTGCAATATCGTGTTTATCCGCTGACACCGGGCAAGCTACTTTCAAGTGAAATGCCGTCGCCTTTACAGGGGAAAATAGAGGACATAATGGACGTAAGAGTACAGGTCGTAGAGACATGGTTGACGAGCTATGGAAGTTTGGGTGTAGCCCTGAGTAGTGCTCGGATAGCCAAATGGCAGCCGTTGCAGTTGGTGCAGTGGATACCGTTTTGCCAGCACGGTAGCTTAGCGTGTTCGGTCAGAGAGCTGTCTGTTCTCTGTAACAAAGAAACTGAATGAAGGTATAGACGAAGCACTTCAACGGGTGTCATTTGACGTCCGCCACGACCACATGGAAGGAAAAATAACGAACAAAACTGAAAAAAGGACAAAAAAACGGTAAGGTGACCGCTAGGGATAAGCGACAAATCCGTGTTCGAATCCCGGTTCGGCACTAATTTTCGTAGTCATCATTCCATTACACACAGGGGTCCAAAAAAATGTATCCACTGTTTAAAAGTCCATAACCTACAAACTAATTGACGGAGTTGTCTCATTTGTAGTGAAAGTGTAGCTTAAAGTCCAGCTTAAAGATATCACTGTAGGTGTTCGAAATGGTCACCATTAACATCCACACACAAACGATGCCGCCGAACTGCAGAACGTACTACTGACTGCAACGTGTTCAGTTGGATATTTGCACATGAATGTACGATGGATTCTCGAAGTTCATCCAATGTGCGTGGCTTTTGTCGATAAACAACGTCCTTTAGTGTTCCCCACAGGTAAAAGTCCAGAGGAGTTAGGTCTGGGGAACGTGGTGGATACTCCACAGCACCTCTACGGCCTACCCATCTTCCTGGTAGATTTTCGTCGAGATACGCCCTAAGACGATGTTGGTAGCGGGCTGGGGCACCATCTTGTTGAAAGTAAACTCTTCCGTCTCCATACAAGTGTCGGATGGCAGGTAAAATGGATGTCTGAAGCCTCGGAAGGTACACCTCACCGGTAACTGTGCCGTCAAAGAAGAATGGCCCAATCAAGCACCGGTAAGACAACCCACACCACACATTTACTCCTGGCAAATTCACAGCTTTGTCTACATGGACGTTCGGATTTTCGGCGGCCCAGTAGATGCAATTGTGGCGATTTACTGTACCACTGAGTTTCAATTGTGCCTCATCAGACCACACAATCATCTCTGCAAACTCTTCATCGTTGCGCACCATGTCAGTAAACCACTCGCAGTACTCCATTCTACGATCTGGGTCGTCCTCGTTCATTGCGTGTAGCAATCGTCGGATGTAGCACTCCCACTTCGCTGTCTTCAAAATTTGCCGAACACTTGAGAGACTCACTCCAGTTTCACGGGCACACTGTCTCACAGACTTCTGTGGTGAGCGAGTGAATTGTTGTAACACACGACGGGAGTTAGCTGAACTTGTTACTGTTACACGTCGTCCAGATCGTTGTTTGTGTACATCTTTAACACAACCTTCGGCTTCAAATTTGTCTCGAATGCGACGAATCGTTAAACGTGTCGGTGGCTCTGTTTGATACACATTTCGCTATTGCCATTGAACCTCATTAATATTTTCGTACTTAAAATACCACTTCAAAACTGATTTCCTTTCATCGAATGTAATCGTTGCGTCAGCCATGTTTACTCGAGTAACTAGGTGCAACTAAGAACAAAGCACTGACTATCTGGCGACTGTCATCTGACAAAACAAAACAACGTAATGGAACACTTGTGTGGCGATTGCCGGAACTACAAACTATTACACTACCAGAGATGAGACAACTCCATCAATCCATAAATTAGTTTGCCAGTTATGGACTTTTAAACAGTGGATACATTTTTTTGGGCCCCTCGGTACAGCTGCTGGTTGTCCATGTTCGCAACTGCGTATACATTTCACGTTATCCATCATGTTTTGTTTCTTACGTGATTAATAAATTCAGAGCAACTCTATTCTTCTCATTCGTTAGAGCCGGTTTTCCCACTTAAAATATTATTTAATTTAAACTGCTTCATCAACTTCTGTTTTTATTTATATACAGAGTGGGTGTCAGCTCCGTTCTGTTACTGTAAAACCTAAACATTTTTTGCTCTCAGATATCTGTCCTCGCTTGTGGAAGAACACTCAATTGAAAAAACATTGAAGCCTTCACGGAACATTAGCAGTTTGCCAAGAAAACTAAGCACAGCATTAAAATAAAGGTTGAGAAGACACAAAAGCACACCAAAACATAAGTGAGCGCGTCGAAAATAGGTTAAGTTCCGATGTTAGCAGACGGCACCACATTGAAAACTTTCTTTCCTAGAAACCTTGACGTCACGTGACGTGATTTCATGATCCATTGACAGCCTGTGTTAATTCCGGTAATCTGAAATGCTGTGTGGAATGTTTTGATGTGACGTGACGTAACGGCTAGAGTGAATTACACGAACGCGTGGTGTCTGTTCTTTCGGACATGTACGAAACAACAGACACCACTCAGAATCTGCATCCGTTATACATTATATGTAAATTGAAGATGGATAGGAGAAGAAAAGAGAGGGAAGGCAGAGGATCACTGCTCTCAGCTGCATAGGGAGATACCGATTTCGAATCTCGGTCCGACCCACATTTTTCACTCGTCGACGCTGATTCCGCGTAATGTGTCGATGCTGTTGACAGCTGTGATTCCCTCCCTTTTCTTTCCTTTCTTCCTCTCTCCACGTTAAACTTACATATAGTGTGAACTAGCCTTAAGGGTTCACCGAGCGAGGTGGCGCAATGGTTAGCATACTGGAGTCGCATTCGGATGGACGACGGTTCAAATCCGTTTCTGGCCATCCTGGTTTAGGTTCTCCGTGATTCCGTAAATCGCTCCAGGCAAATTCCAGGATGGTCCCTTTGACAGGGCGTTGCCGACTTCCTTCCACATCCTTCCATAATACAATGGGACCGATGACTCACTGTTTGGTCCCTTCCCCCAAATTAACCAACAAACCTCAAGTGTTCCGCTTTTACTATTTAGTTACAGAACCCTAAAAAGATCATACCAACAAGGGTCAGGAAATGCTTGATTTCTTAGTTTCGAAACTGTCGCGCTTGTGGCTTGTCGAACGGCAGCTGCGAGAGCGTGCGTACGGCGGTAGTGAGTCTACAATACGATAAGAAACCGACAACATTTTACCGAAGCCGGCGTCGGTGCCGCGGTGGAAGCAACTGGCAGTTTCGCGGCGTCTCGCCAGGGGCCCTATTCTGCATCGTTCATACCGATCGGTGTAGTAGGTTAGTCTCGGTAGCGACGTCATTTTCGGTTCTTTCTCGAAATATCCTATTCTGTAAGCTTCTGAGACCTGTTACCGAATGGTCCTCCCACCGATTTTACGGCAATTGTTCCGAAAGGTTTTGGATTTCGGTGTGGCCCTGTCGATCGGTGAGCTGTGGTTTATGTACACAAAAATGATGGTTCAAATGGCTCTGAGCACTATGGGACTCAACTGCTGAGGTCATTAGTCCCCTAGAACTTAGAACTAGTTAAACCTAACCAACCTAAGGACATCACAAACATCCATGCCCGAGGCAGGATTCGAACCTGCGACCGTAGCGGTCTTGCGGTTCCAGACTGCAGCGCCTTTAACCGCACGGCCACTTCGGCCGGCTTATGTACACCTATGATTTGTTATTTTAAACATATTTAGCGATTTAGCGTTGGGTTTAGTGTTACTAAAGAATCACCAGAGGACGCATCCGGTTGGAAAGTGAGTTCATAATAGACTATTTTACTTTTTTAGAAATATGGTTAGGTTAGGTTGTTACTGTGAATGATTACATAAAAAAACGTTTTCGGTCAATATTCTCGAAAAATACGTCTTATTTTTTATGCAAATAAGAGTTTAAAGATTATTAAATATCAAGACATCGGCTCTGCTTACGTATATTACATGAGTGTGAACTGACGTTAGTAGTGACTTTCTGTGCTTTTTCCCACAAATGGTTTAGTTAGTAATCATCGAAATGTGTTTACAACTTTCAAGTAACAATAGAAAGCAATTATGTGAAGCCTGACATTGGAAACCTTCCAAACTATCACGCATTTATGACTTACGCAGCACCGTTTGGCAACGAAGTCAGCCTACGTTCCTCTTCGCATTAGTACAAGTATGAGCTTTACTTTGGAGATGTTTGGCGTGGCTAAGTAAGCCGGCACGGTAGCTCAGCGTGTTCGGTCAGAGAGCTGGTTAGCCTCTGTAATAAAAAACTGAGTGGAAGGATCAACCACCGAACCTGAACAGGATTTCTTGCGACGTCCGCAATGACCAAACACAACGATCAATACCGAACAAAATGAAAAAAAAGAAAAAAAAGTGGTTAGTGCGCGCGTATGTGATACGCAAAGACGCGGGTTCGAGCATAGATGGGGTATATATATATTTTTTTTCTCTTCATATATGCAACACGTCCTAAGACAATGTTATTGGTGTAAGTGAAGATTTTTCTGCAACATTTGTTATTACTTATACGTAAGAGCGCACTTCCTCAGTAATGATTCCGTGATTTCTATGTGTTTAAAAATCGAAATATGAAATTGCTGTGAGTGGAACAACCGACAGTGGCCTCTATATTTTTTCTTGTCGGAAATAATTCACCATTTGAAACTTCCTGGCAGATTAAAACTGTGTGCCCGACCGAGACTCGAACTCGGGACCTTTGCCTTTCGCGGGCAAGTGGTAGAGCACTTGCCCGCGAAAGGCAAAGGTCCCGAGTTCGAGTCTCGGTCGGGCACACAGTTTTAATCTGCCAGGAAGTTTCATATCAGCGCACACTCCGCTGCAGAGTGTAAAATCTCATTCTGGAATTCACCATTTTTTCCGAATATGTAGCGGTTTCCGAGTATGCGGTTAGATAGGAATCTAAGAGCACAACTTAAAATACTGTGAATGTAACTAGCAGCCGTCATCTTCATAATCTTGCTTGTCACAAGTATTCATCTGCGATCGAATCCTCAGCAACAGTAGACAGAGATGAAAAATCTCCGCCGTAATATTTTTAGACTGTAGCACCATATACGAAACATTTTCATACATGAAATGCATGTTATGAACTTCGACGAACTGCAGGAGCTCTCGAGAATGCGCTTTTTCAATTTTGTTTTTCAGACCTAAATCGTTGACGTATCATATAGGGAAGTGGGCTACTTAATCATTTGGATCTCTAGGAGCGAGTTATAACAACATTCTGTTTATCTTCTGATGCGTTGAAACTCTCAGAGTCAATTTTTCGGGTGTTTTTATAGAGGTATTAGTACAATGTGGTACTACACACTATCCATAACTCATTTTCCAAAACGTAAAATCCAAAATACGATGTCAAAATCCAAAACACGATGTCAGTGTGAATGAGAATAAGGTGACACAATGCGGCATTTACGACAACATGCATAATACAGATATCAGAATATCTTTTCGGTACTTCGAAGAATAGCGTGCCTGTGCCGTCTGCTAGCCGCTTTGTGTTCGTGGCGCTGTGCGCGCTGCAGTGCGCATGCGCGGATCTGCGGCCGCTTGCTTTTGATTGGCTTGCGCGACGCGAACCGACAACAGCGTTTCGTTTCTCTAGACCCGAACGGTATCGCTTCCGAAATGCATACTGAATAACGCAGGGGCTCTAATTTGAATAATAGACTGTTCGGTGCTCTTGAGTACCGAAACGATCGGCACAATGGCGGAATGATACAGAATACACACCCAGGGGCCGGGCACTACGAGATCGCCGAGGTTGTCCGATCGGCGGGATGGGCCTGGAGGTGCTGAGGAGTGAGGAAGAGTCTGCGGCACCGAGAGGAAGTGGCGACTTCAACTTGAGCCAGCGCCGGAGGCCGCTGCGGGTTGTGACTGACAAGTTGCGGGCCGGTGCCAGGTTGTTGTCTGGCGCACTGCCCACGATTGTTTGGGTGTCGGCAATGCTGGTCCAAGGAGTCGCCGTGGGAGCGGTCAGTTACTGGAGAGACACGAACAGAGCTCGTCTGCTAGCAGTCAAGTCCAAGGGGCCTCACGGAGCTGGTGTGGAGCAGTACCGGGCGGACAGCGGTCAGTACAGTCGGCTGTAAGGTGGGCAGAAACTTGAGGTAGCGGGTGCTGTCTTTTCGGGCCACGCGTACAAACCTCATTGAAGGCTTCAGCAGATTACAAGGAGCGCTGAGTGCGTTTTGGGTTAATGTCGGTATTCCGATGACCATGAATTCAAGTCGAGGTACAGTGTTAGCTACAACTCTGACAAGGTGCGTTAATTACAGCAAGTAGTAATTCACAGTGCTATGGAAATCTGTGAGCGTTCTCTAATGGCTTGTTTGTTCGTTTGTGCGACGTGCTGTAGTGAATGTTACGTCAGTAACCAAGCCTCTTAAGTCCGTATCGCTGCGCGCGTGACTGTACTGATTAAATGAGAATAATCTTCATCATGTTTTGAAATTAAAGTTACTAAGGAATGAAAACCATCTCAGCTATATTTTTACACATTCATTGTGTTATGACTGGTTTCGTTTCCTTAACGTCTTCAGGTTGCCGAGTTGTGCTGAAGTCAAGAAATAAATGGTCTGGCTGTCGCATGTACATTACATACACTACATTAGATACGACAACCAGGATCGAAACTGTTTTATTACAACAGTGGTTCTGTTTTGTAAACAGTGCTTTTGAATTGTGCTAGCGTACTGAAAATTGTTGTCTTATGTGACTGATTTTTTAAATGTGTAACTGGATTACTAATCATATAGATACAGGGTGGCCCAAAAAGGATGGTCACATTTTAAATAACTATAACTCCATCGGTTTTACAAATTAATTTTATTCAATTACGTAACTAAATGCTCCCAGGCACCCAATTACAAGAACTAACCACAAAAAATCATGTACGGAAAATGACTTCCGGAAGATGGTGTCCTTCCTCGGTGATGCATTCCACAAGTCTTTCCTCGAAATTTTCCATCACTTTCACTACTGTTTCTTCTTGAATTGCCATAATTTCCGCACTGATTGCCTCCTTCAGATCAATTAAGTTTCGGGGCTTCTTTACGTAGACTTTTGACTTTAGGTATCCCCAAAGAAAAAAATCACAGGCTGAGAGGTCAGGTGATCTCGCGGGCCAGTGGACATCTCCAAAACGCGAGATGATGTGGTGGGGGAACATGGAGTCATTGGCTGTGTGGGCCGTGGCCCCGTCCTGTTGAAACCAAATTCGATCTCGATTTACATGTAACTCTCGCAGTTTCGGCACCAAAAAGCTACGTAGCATGTTAACGTAACGTTTCGAGTTCACTGTGACTGTAGCGTTGTTCTCCTCAAAAAAATAAGGACCAACAATCCCCAATCTTGAAATTCCACACCAGACTGTTACCTTAGCACTATGAAGAGGCTTTTGGTGCAATTCTCTGGGATTATCTGCTGCCCAATACCTGCAGTTTTGTTTATTGACATAGCCGTCTAAATGGAAATGGGCTTCATCTGACATAAGAAGCACAACATCATTATTAGAGTACAAAATGTCAAGCATTGATTCACAAAATCGTCTTCGCTGCTCAAAATCACGATCATACAGCTTTTGCGTGATCATAATTTTGTATGGGTGAAACTGTAACTCACGGCTTAAAATACGCTGCAAAGAACTACGGCTGAGGCCTAAAGTTTGAGCACGACGCCTAGTGGAACGACGCGGGCTTTGCAGCACTGACGCTCTAACATCATCAATGTTCTGTGGAGTAACTGCCGTACGTGTACGCCCTGTAGATTTACCACTTTTGACAGACCCTGTTGTCCGGAATGCAGTCACCCAACGTGATATGGATCTGCGATCTGGAATGGGTCCATCACGCGCTACACCAAAACGTCGAAACAATCGTTGCACAGTAATAAACGATTCATCATTTTTGAAAAACTGTTCCACAGCAAAAACACGATGCTCGACCGTCCACTGCGCCATCTCGTGGCAAACTGGGTGTAATGGCCGACTTGCAGACGGCCGGCAGTGGTCCCCCCTCCTCACCTTTCAATGGTACTACGCAGTTCAAATCCGACCATCCTTTTTGGGCCACCCAGTATAAGCGTGTGTAGATGGGTAGTGATGTTAGCAGTTGATGTCTTGGCGGTTGGGTGTAATTAGTAGTAATACAGTAAGAAGCAGTTAGTGGCCACATTACTGTTTTTTGGAGGGGGGGACAGCCTTCGTTCTCTTCTTACTGGTTCCATTGGCAGCACGTTCTCTTCCCCGATGAGTGTGGCGTTAGTCTACAACCAGACAATCGTCGGAGACTTGTTTAGAAGCAACCCGGCCACGCTGAACGCTTTCTACAACTCCAGCGAGGATCGATAGCTCATCTCAGGTTTAGTTTAAACTATCCACACGGCATAACTCCGGATACAGAAGTCACACGAGATTAAGTCATCTGAGATTGGACGTCTACAAATTAGTTCTACTCTATCTCTCCTTTGGCTGGACTGTTCCGTACAAGGGTGGCGCCAACGTACATCTCACTTAACGACTGCAGAAATAGAGAAATCAAGGCTCGTACGGAAGCATACAAACAGTCGTGTTTTCCTCGCTCCCTTTGCGAGTGAAACAGAAAAACGACTGAAAATTAATGGTAAAAGATACCGTCCGCCAGGCACCGTGTGGTGGCATGTGGAGTGTATACACACATCAAGAAAAGTTTTGCATCACCCCGGTTCCCAGAACTCCTGAAGATAGGTGTTGACTGTGGATATTGTATCACAGGCATAGTCTCTTTGACTGTTCAGAGATGTCACTGAACCCGCCCAAAGATGTAAACAACCATGCATGAGCAGCGCCTATTAGACGGAGGGGCTCCGACAGCCGATCAGTTCCAGTCATTCCACCAGGAAGGAGGTACACGGCTCGTGTTGTCTGTAGTTCAACCATGCCTAGAGGGTCAATATCGCGGTTTGATCGCGTTCGCATTGTTACTTTGTGCCAGGATGGGCTCTCAACAAGAGAAGTGTGCAGGGATGTGAACCAAAGAGATGTTGTTCCGACATGGAGGAGATACACAGAAACTGTTGATGACATGCTTCGCTCGGGCCACCCAAGGGCTACTACTGCAGTGGATGACAGCTACCTACGGATTAATGCTCCGAGGAACCCTGACAGCAACGCCACCATATTGAATAATACTTTTCGTGCAGCCACAGGACGTCGTGTTACGATTCGAACTGATCTCAATACACTGCATGATGCACAACATCACTCCCGACGTCCATGGCGAGGTCCATTTTTGCAACGCGACACCATGCAGCCCAGGATTGGAATCACGTTCTCTTCACCGATGAGTGTCGCATATGCCTTAAACCAGACAATTGTCGGAGACGTGTTTAGAAGCAACCGGGCCACGCTGAACGCCGGCCGTGGTGGCCGAGCGGTTCTAGGCGCTTCAGTCTGGAACCGCGTGACCGCTGCGGTCGCAGGTTCGAATCCTGCCTCGGGCATGAATGTGTGTGATGTCCTTAGGTTAGTTAGGTTTAAGTAGTTCTAAGTTCTAGGGGACTGATGACCTCAGATGTTAAGTCCCATAGTGCTCATTGCCATTTGAACCATTTGAACCACGCTGAACGCCTTAGACACACTGTCCAGCGAGTGCAGCAAGGTGGAGGTTCCCGGCTGTTTTCGGGTAGCATTATGTGGGGCCAACGTCCGCCGCTGGTGGTCACGGAAGGCGCCATAACGGCTGTACGATACGTGAATGACAACCTCCAGCCGGCCGGAGTGGCCGAGCGGTTCTAGACGCTTCAGTCTGGAACCGCGCAACCGATACGGTCGCAGGTTCGAATCCTGTCTCGGCCATGGATGGGTTAAGTAGTTCTAAGTTCTAGGGGACTGATGACCTCAGATGTTAAGTCCCATAGTGCTCAGAGCCATTTGAACCATTTTGCCATCCTCCACCCGATAGTGCAACCATATCGGCAGCACTTTGGCGAGACATTCGTCTTCATGGACGACAATTTGCGCCCCCATCGTGCACATCTTGTGAATGACTTCTTTCAGGATAACGACATCGCTCAACTAGAGTGGTCAGCATGTTCTCCAGACATGAACCCTATCGAACATGCCAGGGATAGATTGAAAACTGCTGTTTATGGACGACGTGACCCACCGACCACTCTGAGGGATCAGCGCCGAATCGCCTTTGAGGAGTGGGACAATCTGGACCAACAGTGCCTTGACGAACTTGTGGACACAAATACAGGCATGCATCACTGCAAGAGGACATGCTACTGGGTATTAGAGATACCGGTGTGTACAGCAATCTGGACCCCCACCTCTGAAAGTCTCGCTGTTTGGTGGTGCAACATGGAATGTGCGGTCTTCATGAGCAATAAAAAGGACGGAAATGATGTTTATGTTGATCTGGATTCCAATTTTCTGTACAGTTTCTGGAACTCTCGGAACCAAGATGATATAAAACTTTTTTTGATATGTGTATATAGATGTCGATGTAGAACTGGAAAAGTTGTATTCCAAAACGGACTTGAACGGCGTGCACGTCCCCCGATATGCGCAAACCGGAACAGTTCCCCGCATATGTTAGTCCACCTGGTACAATAACTCATGAACGTTCAATAAGATTGAAAAGCACTTGTGTTTCTTGAGTAGATACAGTAGCTATGAACGACTGCATCAAATCAAGGGTTCATACTGACATAAACATTTTTATATGAGAAACTCTATCCAAGCGTTCTTCTCACTTTTAAAGAAACATCCTTTGTGTAACGACGTTTACCAAAAGGATAAATCATTACACACAAAAGTTGTATATTCTCTCTTCGTTTCGGACAAAAGAGAAGAAAGAATCGGCAAAGTTTCTTACCTGCCAGAATAATGTAATCCTTCGATGCTGGAAATATTATTTTGGTTTCTCCCTGCGACGATGTCAAAACGTCCAGCCACCTGCAAACAAAATTAGAAAAAATGCAGTTGTGAATGGAGTAAGTACACTCCTGGAAATTGAAATAAGAACACCGTGAATTCATTGTCCCAGGAAGGGGAAACTTTATTGACACATTCCTGGGGTCAGATACATCACATGATCACACTGACAGAACCACAGGCACATAGACACAGGCAACAGAGCATGCACAATGTCGGCACTAGTACAGTGTATATCCACCTTTCGCAGCAATGCAGGCTGCTATTCTCCCATGGAGACGATCGTAGAGATGCTGGATGTAGTCCTGTGGAACGGCTTGCCATGCCATTTCCACCTGGCGCCTCAGTTGGACCAGCGTTCGTGCTGGACGTGCAGACCGCGTGAGACGACGCTTCATCCAGTCCCAAACATGCTCAATGGGGGACAGATCCGGAGATCTTGCTGGCCAGGGTAGTTGACTTACACCTTCTAGAGCACGTTGGGTGGCACGGGATACATGCGGACGTGCATTGTCCTGTTGGAACAGCAAGTTCCCTTGCCGGTCTAGGAATGGTAGAACGATGGGTTCGATGACGGTTTGGATGTACCGTGCACTATTCAGTGTCCCCTCGACGATCACCAGTGGTGTACGGCCAGTGTAGGAGATCGCTCCCCACACCATGATGCCGGGTGTTGGCCCTGTGTGCCTCGGTCGTATGCAGTCCTGATTGTGGCGCTCACCTGCACGGCGCCAAACACGCATACGACCATCATTGGCACCAAGGCAGAAGCGACTCTCATCGCTGAAGACGACACGTCTCCATTCGTCCCTCCATTCACGCCTGTCGCGACACCACTGGAGGCGGGCTGCACGATGTTGGGGCGTGAGCGGAAGACGGCCTAACGGTGTGCGGGACCGTAGCCCAGCTTCATGGAGACGGTTGCGAATGGTCCTCGCCGATACCCCAGGAGCAACAGTGTCCCTAATTTACTGGGAAGTGGCGGTGCGGTCCCCTACGGCACTGCGTAGGATCCTACGGTCTTGGCGTGCATCCGTGCGTCGCTGCGGTCCGGTCCCAGGTCGACGGGCACGTGCACCTTCCGCCGACCACTGGCGACAACATCGATGTACTGTGGAGACCTCACGCCCCACGTGTTGAGCAATTCGGCGGTACGTCCACCCGGCCTCCCGCATGCCCACTATACGCCCTCGCTCAAAGTCCGCCAACTGCACATACGGTTCACGTCCACGCTGTCGCGGCATGCTACAAGTGTTAAAGACTGCGATGGAGCTCCGTATGCCACGGCAAACTGGCTGACACTGACGGCGGCGGTGCACAAATGCTGCGCAGCTAGCGCCATTCGACGGCCAACACCGCGGTTCCTGGTGTGTCCGCTGTGCCGTGCGTGTGATCATTGCTTGTACAGCCCTCTCGCAGTGTCCGGAGCAAGTATGGTGGGTCTGACACACCGGTGTCAATGTGTTCTTTTTTCCATTTCCAGGAGTGTATAAAAAGAAGGTATATTAATAGTCATAAAAGCAACTGAATATTACTCATAAATTAGGAGAGATATCAAAACGGATACAAGAAGCCAAAAATGTTATAAGAATGAAATTACAATTTCTGTGGTGGATTACTGGTTTACATTGACTATATTTTGCATTGTCAAGGCAGCAGGTGTACTAAACAGTAGAGGTATATAGTGCGAAGAGAAACGGTGTGGTAAGTCGGAGCAGGGCAGGGGATTTGGACCAAAATTTTCCAAACTACCATCTCTTGAAAATGCACATCTGTGGAGCTAGGGTCTTAAATTGATAGCCAATAAGCGAAGAGCGCACTGAAGTTTATCCGGTTACCAATCTGTCTAGTAATGCGGTTTTATCAAACTAAACTGTAGCTGCGTTACGTTGTGGTCGTTATGCTCAACTGTACTTCTTGCGCAGTTGATTTATAGCCTAGCTTTAGCCAGTAAACATTACTGAAAATTCACCTCTGACGTTACCGGTCATGGATAAAATTTATTTTGCCTGGCTCTGACCAGTTGAAACTAACGTTCTTAACCATAATAGGTATTAGCTGGGGCAATTTAGTTTAAACGCACAAATATCCGCTTGCTCGGCACTGCTAGTATGTCGTATTATCGCCGTAGCTGCACAAGGGTGCGTTTCTGACCCATGGTTTTTTTAAAATTTTATCAATGCGACATCCATTACTCTTCTCTGTCCTTATTATAAAGTCGTTTTTCTCAGCACTGTATCTGAGCTCTCACAGATGCCTATGTTAGTTTTGCACTGAGTGTGTATGCAAGCTTTATTTCTTTATTGTCTCTGGACATTATCCGTTTAGCCAGCATCTAGAACGCAACGATCGTAATCGATGAACTTTAGAAACTACATTATACAATAAGTACCACTTCTACGCAGACTTGCAACCACACATTACCATACAGATCATGTTCTTAAAAATACTTACATCCAAGTGCAAGAATTTCAACATTATACCATTATGTGTCCAGCTGTTACAATGTTGAAAATGTGTGGTCAGAAGGGCAAATGAACTGAGGTGACATTTCTGTAATCATCTGTAAAGGCAAATCCCTTAGATACCTCGCGTGGTGAGGTCCTTTATCTCTTCCCATCTCGTGCTAATCTTTCAATTTCTGCATATTAATTACACATAACATTTTCTGTAATGTACTCTACATGTTGTAATATTTGCCCGACCCTATAATTTTCTTGCCTACTTTTCATTCCAGCATCAGGTTACCTATACCTGTATGTCTTAACTGGTGCCCCATCAACCTGTTCCTTCATTTGATAGTGGTTCGAACGACGTATTGCCTCTTTAACTGTTTAAAGAAAATCCTTATTTTTTATGATTTTTCCTGTTTTTGGAAGTAACAGTCATGTAGACACATCTAAATGACTACACTTGTGTCATTCGGCTGTTCATTCATTTCTTTTAGGACAGCTCTTTGGACAGTGATTTGGATAATAACGAATCACTAAAAAAAGAATGGCTATAGAGCGAGAATTTCAATAGTGTTCACAAGGAAATAAAACAACAGTCTAATGACAATACGTGCTCATTTAGTTTATTTTGTACGTTATCGATCCATTTATTTTACACTTTTTCATATCGCAACATTTAAATACGTCCTGCCTATGGGACTTAACATCTGAGGTCATCAGTCCCCAAGAACTTAGAGCTACTTGAACCTAACTAACCTAAGGACATCACACACATCCATGTCTGATTCAAAATTGCGACCGTAGCAGTCGCGCGGTTCCGGACTGAATCGCCTAGAACCGCTCGGTCACTGCGGCCGGCTTGTAGCAACAGCTGCAGTAGTACCAATATTGTCAGAATTAACTTCATTAGTTCATAGTATTATTCACTCACAGTGCCACCTCAGACATTCAGATCATTTTAATGCTATTTGTCTTATCAAAACCGTTATTTCTTAGGAATCTATGATGTAAAAAAGGGGAAAATAGGCTGAAGGTGTGGGCTGAAGTTTGTGTTAGGGAGGCCATTGGACTAGGGTAGTCTGTGAAGCTGTGTTACATATACTGCTACGATGGTGTAATGACTAATACATCTGCTTAGTAAACAGGAGACCCGGGGTCAAGCCATCGCACAAATTTTGATTCATTTCTTCGCTTCTATCATTATCGTAAAAAAGGTACTCCATGTGTAAAACCCTGGTCCGATGTAAGAGAGGCCCTGCTGTCCCTAATCAGATCAGACCAAATAAAAAAGTACATAAAAAATTGACAGACACGAAAAATAAATTAAACTCTCTAAGCAGATATTGCTCTCCCGGTCGTTACGATAGTTTTCTTTGCCCGGAGCCGCTACTACCCGGTCGAGTAGCTCCTCAGTTGGCATCACGAGGCTGGGTGCACCCCGAAAAATGGCAACAGCACATAGCGGCCCGGATGGTCACCCATCCAAGTGCGGCCACGCCCGGCAGCGCTTAACTTCGGTGATCTGATGGTAACCGGTGTATCCACTGCGGCAAGGCCGTTGACACTTTTCAGTAAGCGCTCGTAAAACTGCACAACTACACATCGTATCTGACATTGTCCGAAAAGTACGAATATGACAGATTAGACATGTAAAGAGACATTTCCCAGTTGCTCAGTACCCGAGTAGAATAGAACAGGAAATCGCTGACAAGACATTGGTACGAAGTGTGCTCCGCCATGCACTATACAGAGTCTTCCAGGAGAAATAGTCAGTATTCAGGGATAAGACAGGGACGATCATTCGAAGCAAAAAAGTCTAATGGACCTTCAGAGCTATGAGCATTTCTTCGTCTTCACACTGTGAAATAAGTCTCTTCTACTGGAAGATCTTTGCTTTCCATATTTTAAGAGGTGTTAGTATGGATGAAAACAAGAAAAACTGTCCAGCAGACATGGGCTCTAAAATGCGGACCCGAAGAGCTATGAGTACTTGTTCCATCTTCGCTACTGAACAAGTGCTCAAAGTTCGCAAGGTACGCAGTTTAGAGTCCATGTTTACAAGACAATTTTGTCTTGCTTTTCTCCATACTACATCCTCCCAAAATATGGAAAGGAAACAGGCTGCAATATAAAAGATTTGTTTCACAGTAACGAAGGTAGTGAATCGCTCACAGCTCTTGAGTTATGTATTTTAGAGCCCATGTTTACTGGATTTGTTTGCTTAGAATGATGCTTCCTGTCATATCTCTGAATATTGACCATTCCTCCTGGGACACCCTGCTTGAGATATACATCTGTAGACGTAGCTGCAGTAACTCGTTGTTTAGGACCGTACGAACCCTGTAGTACATACGTGAATTGTCGGCCACCGGTGTTGCCTAACAGTACGTAAGCCGCCCCGGCATCACGCCGTTTGTTTACAGCTAGAGATCTACTTGCTGATAGCACAATACCAGAACAATACGCACTGTGCCAGTTCAGCTATCTTTGTCTCAGGTCACTCAATGACAATGCTTAGCCAAGAGAAGATACCTCGCCACCTGATCTACTTGCAAGTCTGCGTCTACTTGCCGCCATCACGTGGTGGCACACTTAATGCCACTTCCTTAGACAAAAAAAATTTCATGAAAAGTTTTGCGTCTTTCTTAAGAGCCGACTTGACGTGGCGAAAGAAGCCGCTAAGCCCATAACGGTTACGTTTGTTTCACTGCAATAGTGGTTCGTTATTTCAGTTATGATATAGAATGATAAACTGGCAATGCAGATTGGGAATAGCAAGAAGCACGTCTAAAAAAGACTAATTTGTTAACATCTATTATAAATTTAAGTATTAGGAAGTTATGTCAGGAGTGAAGAAATAAAAACTTTATGTTTGTCGGTGGCATTGTAATTCTATCAGAGATGGCTAAGTATTAGCAAGAATGGACATTGTCCTGAATGGAGGTTTATAAGATGAATGTCCCAAAGGTAAAACAACGGTAATAAAATGTAGAAATAATTAAATCTGATGATTGTGATACAGAATTAGATTAGAAAATGAGACACTAACAGTAGTCGCTGAGTTTTGTTATTTCCACAGCTAAATAACATGATGACCGAATTTGAGAGGACAGGCAGTAGCAAGGAAAAGGAGCTCTGAAAGAAGGAAATTTATTAATATCGAATATAACTTTAAGTGTAGGAAGTATATTCTGAAGGTATGTCTGTAGTGTAGGCTTGTACAATAGTGAAACACGGACGGTAAACAGTTCAGATGTCCGCCCCGGTAGCTGTGTGATGCCGGCACGGTAGCTCAGCGTGTTCGGTCAGAGGGCTGCGTGCTCTCTGTAATAAAAGAACTGAGTCAAGGAATCAACGCTCAACTTGAACGGATGTCTTGTGGCGTCCGCCCAGACAAAACGCAACGCTCAATATCGACAAAAAAAAAAAAAAATGTTGTCAGCGCGACGGACTGTCAATCCTAAGGGCCCAGGTTCGATTCCCCGCTGGGTCAGAGGTTTTCTCCGTTCAGGGGCTGGGTGTTGTGTTGTCCTAATCATCATCACTTCATCCCCATCGACGCGCAAGTCGCCGAAGTGGCGTCAAGTCGAAGGACACAGCGAACGGTCTACCCGGCGGGAGGCCCTAGTCACACGAAATTTATTTAACAGTTCAGACAAGAAGAGAATAGAAGCTTTTGAGATGTGAAGCTGCAGAAAAGTACTGAAAATTAGATCTTTGGATCGATTAGCTAATGAGGAGGTGCTGGATCGAACTGAAGAAAGAAGAAATTTATAGCTTATTAATAGCAAAGTTTCTGAGGCTTCAAATAATGATTAGTTTCATAATGGAGGGAAGTGTGAGAGTTAAATCTGCGGAGGGAGAGCAAGGTTTGAGGACAGTAAGTGGGTTGTAGTAGTTATTCAAGAGATGAAAAGACTTGCACAGAATAGACTAGAGTGAAGAGCTGCTTAGGACTGACGATCTCTACAACAAAAGTAGGACAGCACATATTGTCAATGCAACAGGGTGCAGCCAGCGAATGAACTAACATTCACCGGAGTCACATTTTAAGCCTGCGTTACACTGGAAAGTCATTCAAAAGAATTGCCTAGTGCACTAGTTCCAAGGTGGCAGTGTTAGTGCCGATGGGCCAAGGAAATGGTACGCCTCTCATTCTGGTTACAGCCGGCAGCAGCACGTTAATATACTCTTCAGCCGCGTCAGACAAGCAGAAATTGGCGATCTCAGCACAACTTGAGGCCACAGCTGCACCCTGAGTGTTACCTAAGGTCAAAATGTATCTTAAGTTGGAAGTGCAGCCTCCTCAAATGGTTTAACGAAAGTGCGTAACAGAGGTGCTGACTTAACGTTCAATGATACCCAACCCAGTATCTGATGTTGCTAATGCACGCCTGTGCGTTGGAGTTCCATTCGGCGATAGACGACCAGAGTTTTGATGGTGGAAGAAATTTTTACCCCCAGTATTTTGCCGACATGGGGATTAGGTGTGGAGGTATAAGCTGTTTGATCAAAACACTTTGAGTCAGTGGCCTATGCTCGATTCCAGACCTCTCCACACTGCCTTACTGAGTGAGAGCGTGTGACGATGGTAATTCGTGCATCTAGTAAGGATGGTAAGAACTTCGCCCCTCACCTCCCCCCCCCCCCCCCCCCCCCGTCAATGTCGCTTAGTCCTCCTGCGTGGTATGAATTCCATACTTTCGTGTAATATTGTAAGTGGGTATGCACAATTGATTTAAAAGCAGTGTCCTTGTAGAATGACAGCATTTTCCCTTGTATTTCCAACGAACGAAAATCTGCCTGTCTCTTGCCTTACCTGTAACTGAACCTATGTGATCATTACCTTACATATCGCTACAGACTGATCGTAAATGGTGAATTCTTATATCATAGTAACAGGATACTACAATATTTTGTTTACATTTAAAGCAAGTTGTCAGTGTTCGCAAAAACTGGAAATCTTATAAAGACCTGACTGAATATGTTTGTTGAAGCGTAACACCTTTCATCGCGCCTATGTAAGTAATAGACGGTAGCAGGCAGACAGCTTCATACAGTCTGGAACTGCAAGACCGCTACGGTCGCAGGTTCGAATCCTGCCTCGGGCATGGATGTTTGTGATGTCCTTAGGTAAGTTAGGTTTAACTAGTTCTAAGTTCTAGGGGACTAATGACCTCAGCAGTTGAGTCCCATAGTGCTCAGAGCCATTTGAACCATTTTGAACCAGCTTCATACATGAGCCATGTCTCGCATGACAGATGCTTTCGGAGCCAGTAGCTAGTTGCAAGTAGTTTCGGCTGTGGCCGAAAGGTGTCAATATCTTACGAACTATGAAATTATTAAGTAGTTACAACAGTATAACTTGGAACTTCTAACTTACCATTATTATGACTTTCATTAATTATTGCTAATTTGTTTAATTATTATTGTGAATGGTGGTGGAAATGTGAAGTATTAAGTAAATGAACACTTATGTCTATTAGCTGAGTATACGTCAGAGTGAGAGCTGTGTATTGAGAGAGTGAATCATACTCAGGGGAAATTGTTGAGTGCAACTAGCCATTTTTATGGGACTGAGAAAACAAGTTACATTTTACGATAATTTTGTTATTTATAGAGCGCGTTATTTTTATGTTGGTGGATTTTACAAATTTGTTCTTTTGATAAATTGTTCATTGGTTAAAAGTAGAAGACAGGGGATTGCGCGGTTTAATACCAATATTGGATTGGCTATGAAGTGCATAAGCTAATCAGAGGCCAGTACGTTCGCGTGTATTTTGTGGGCTAAGAGAATTACTTTGTGAAGACGATAAGTTCAGTTCGGAGGTCAGCCGCGATCATGCTCGTACGTGGATATAAGGAACTATGAATAGACGCAAAAATTTTGTGGAATAATTATTAAAACTTGATCGAGGAGTGCCGCAAAGTGGACGCGGACGTGTGAAAAAAGACAAACACGTGAAATTCCGACGTAATACGTAAACTGTGACTTTTGAATAACCAAAATCCGCGTTGCGTATTATACGAGACGTGACCGCAAACTGAATATTGATAGCGGTCAAACTGTGTAATATTTGAGCAAGCGTTCTGTCACAGGTAATCCGTTTGGTAATCCTTTTGATAACGGGTTTAGTTAATTACCACAAGCTGGCTACTGCAGGTGAGTGTGATACGTGTGAATGACGAAACTGTAACTTACGATTAGTACGGGCTTGGCAGTGTTTCTGTATCAAACAAGACACAATGTATTGAAGTTTTCATTCACAAACTATCTTTCAATTAATTGCTCTGTTAATCTGATACTAAAATACGTTCGTCGCCTAGTTGGATCCGTATAATGCTACTTACAGTGGAAGAATACCATTCGCTTATAACAGGAAATCAGTGTGCACCGAGCCGCAGAAGAACAAATTCACTACAAAGTGAGTGGGCACTTTCTGTAGGACGAGCACAAATAATCGCGCAGATGCACTTTGGTACTTTTCAGATAGTACTTCGTTATAGATAACAGCATGGTCTGCGGAAAGTTGGAGATATTTATTATATTGTCTAACAGGTCTTTAATTTACAAGATAAACAAAATGGGTCGCTAAACACTTTCCGGCGAAACGCCTGGAGTTACTTCGACTGCCACTGTGCGCGGAGCAAGAAAACCCTTCCGATTAGATGGCTGAACCGAACAGGACCAATTCCGGGCATCTTTAAGTTGGAAGCCTTCGCCTGCAATGGGCCTATATACTTATGGTGTTTATTGAGGAAACACTGAATAGCGCACCAAGCGAGGTGGTACTTCGGTCGCATTTGGGAGGTATTGTGCTCAGGTCCCCATCCGTTTGTCGTTTCACAAAATCACTTACAGAAAATAGTGGAACGCTTCTTTTGAACAGGTCGCAGCCAAGTTTCTGCACCTGAGCTACTTTTCTAACAATCTTGTAGTCGACGAAACATTGTATCCTAATAATGTATTCCTTGCTCGCACATTCATTAATAGCAGTAGCGTTGACTGTTGTGGAACAGTGCACGATAGGCCAATAATTTCACCCAGCCGATTCTTTTTCCGTTTGACAACGGATCCTTCCAGTACAACCACGCCCATTGACACTTCTCCCGTTACCCAATGCACTCTTCTAATTCGTATATGCATCTTCAGATAGGCTACGGAGCGCAAGGTGTTATGTTTTTTGGAACGTGAATGAATTTTTTAGCTATATTTAAAGGTCTTACTTTACAACAATTATGCGATTTCGGCGCCATCTTCACGTCCCTGAATACAAGAAACACATTTTTGACCTATCTGCACATAACGCAGTTAAATAAAGTAAATAACATTACACATAAAACATCATGTAACAGGCAGTGGCGAAAACAATGAGAAAACTATGGATTGTCGTCTATATCCCACTAAAGCCTATCGGCCTTACGAAGTAAAGGCGAAAGCAACGAAAACTAGTCATAAAACACACTAAGCGATCAATGGATAAGTTGTAAAGTAATATTGAATAATAAGGCGTAATCAAATGAAAACCGAACACCACCACAACGCGACCATTTAATGGTTTCCTACAAAACTAATCACCACAGGCGTTAAGACATTTATCCCACAGTAGAAGAAACGATCAATTCCTGTTTCATAGAACGTCCACGCATTTATTTCTTCAGGTCGTCAAAGATGTGAAAATCACACAGTGAAAGATCCGGACTGTACGGAGGATGTTGCATTGTTTCCAAACCAAATCACTGAAGCATAGCCTTCGTCCGATTGGCAGTGTGTGTGTGTGTGGGGGGGGGGGGGGGGGCTTATCTTGCAACAGAATGATTCAGTCCGACAGCATTCCGGGACGTTTTGACATTATGGTGCCTCGCAGTTTCAGAAAAGTGTAGTTCCACACTCAAGGAACTCGACGAGTAAAGTGGTTCAATTGGCTCTGAGCACTATGGGACTTAACATCTATGGTCATCAGTCCCCTAGAACTTAGAACTACTTAAACCTAACTAACCTAAGGACAGCACACAACACCCAGGCATCACGAGGCAGAGAAAATCCCTGACCCCGCCGGGAATCGAACCCGGGAACCCGGGCGTGGGAAGCGAGAACGCTACCGCACGACCACGAGATGCGGACCTCGACGAGTAGAGGGCCCCTGAACTCAAAGAACGTCCTAACGACCTTACGGGAATTGTAGTGAACAGCTCTGATTTTTCTTTGGTGGAGGAGATGTTTCCACTGTGGCTTTGCTGTTTTCCCTTGAGCTGTCATAATGCTGCCGGGAGGAGTCATCCTGTCGCACGATAATATCCGCCCCCACATTGCCAGTCGGTTGAAGCTGCGCTTCACTGATTTGGTTTGGAAACACTGGAACATCCTCCGTATAGTCCGGATATTTCACCGTGTGATTTTTCACATCTTTGGCGACCTGAAGAATAAATTCGTGTACGTCGGCTTCAGTCGGACAAGGTAATGCAAGGGTAGGTGCAGTTGTACGAGGGTTGAATGAAAAGTAATGCCTCCACCTTCGTTAATTGGGTTTGGATGGGAAAATTTTAGTAAATCAAACGCAGAAATAATATTTAGAATGTGATCTTTAATTACCAATATTCACTTTTCCACATAATCATCAGCCAATTGGATACATTTCTGCCAACGATGAACAAGTTTTCTGAAGCCGTCACGGAAGAAGTCGACACTCTGTTTCCGCAACCACAGTCTCACAGTTCTCTCAATGTCTTCATCAGAAGCATAATGATGTTCCCACAGATCGTCTTTCATTATCGGGAACAGATGGAAGTCAGATGATGCTAAATCTGGACGGTGGTGAGATTCAGTCTCTTAAGTTCTACTGTGGTGGCACGTGAAATGGGGTGGTTTGGCATTGTCATGTTCGGGAAAACATTTCCCTTTTCCTTTAGAACCCTTGTAAGCCGTCGTTTCAGAGTTCGCAGCATTGTGATGTAAAGCTCTGAATTGATTGTTGTTCCACGATCAAGGAAATCAACATGGTTAATACCATCTGCGTCCTAGAACAATGTGGCCATGATTTTTCCAGCTGAGGGCTGCGTCTTGAATTTTTGTTTTCTGGGGCGAGTCTTTGTGTCGATATTCCATAGACTGGCGTTTCGTCTCCGGGTCGTAAAGGTGTACCCGCGTTTCGTCTCCTGTCACAACAGAGTGGAGAAAGGCTTAACCTTCATTCTCGTAACGCGAGAGGAGTTACTGGCAAATTTCAAGTCTGTGCACTTTCATTTCAGGAGTCAGCATCAAGGGTACCCATGGTGCACAGATCTTCCGACAGCCAAGCAAAGCAATAAGGTGACACACAAGTTCTTGTGAAATGCCGATTGTACTTTCAGTTTCTCTCTGAGTGATACGACGATCGTCATGAATTAATCATCATCATCATTTAAGACTGATTATGCCTTTCAGCGTTCAGTCTGGAGCATAGTCGCCCTTATAAAATTCCTCCATGATCTCCTATTCAGTGCTAACATTGGTGCCTCTTCTGAAGTTAAGCCTATTACTTCAAAATCATTCTTAACCGAATCCAGGTACGTTCTTCTTGGCCTACCCCGACTCCTCCTACCCTCTACTGCTGAACCCATGAGTCTCTTGGGTAACCTTGCTTCTCCCATGCGTGTAACATGACCCCACCATCTAAGCCTGTTCGCCCTGACTGATACATCTATAGAGTTCATTCCCAGTTTTTCTTTGATTTCCTCATTGTGGACACCCTCCTGCCATTGTTCCCATCTACTAGTACCTGCTATCATCCTAGCTACTTTCATATCCGTAACCTCAACCTTATTGATAAGGTAATCTGCAACCACCCAGCTTTCGCTCCCATACAACAAAGTTGGTCGAAAGATTGAACGGTGCACAGATAACTTAGTCTTGGTACTGACTTCCTTCTTGCAGAAGAGAGTAGATCGTAGCTGAGCGCTCACTGAATTAGCTTTGCTACACCTCGCTTCCAGTTCTACGTTGCCATCCTATGAGAATATGCATCCTAAGTACTTGAAACCTTCTTCATACCATAGTCCTTACATTTCTGATCTAGCTCTGAAATATTACTTTGCAAACTTTCAATCGAATCTGCCATCACAACTAAGTCATCCGCATATGCGAGACTGCTTATTTTGTGTTCACATATCTTAATCTCACCCAGCCAGTCTATTGTTTTCAACATGTGATCCATAAATAATATGAACAACAGTAGAGACAGGTTGCAGCCTTGTCTTACACCTGAAACTACTCTGAACCACGAACTCAGTTTACCGTCAACTCTAACTACTGCCTGACTATCTATGTAAAGACCTTTAATTGCTTGCAAAAGTTTGCCTCCTATTCCATAATCTCGTAGAACAGACAATAACTTCCTGCTAGGAACCCGGTCATATGCCTTTTGTAGATCTATAAAGCATAGATACAATTCCCTGTTCCACCCGTAACACTTCTCCATTATTTGCCGTAAGCTAAAGATCTGGTCCTGACAACCTCTAAGAGGCCTAAACCCATATTAATTTTCATCCAACTTGTCCTCACCTAATACTCGCACTTCCGTTTCAACAATACCTGAGAAGATTTTACCCACAACGCTGATTAAAGAGATACCTCTGTAGTTGTTACAATCTTTTCTGTTTCCACGTTTAAAGATTGGTGTGATTACTGCTTCCGTCCAGTCTGATGGAACCTGTCCCGACTCTCACGCCATTTCAGTTATTCTGTGTAGCCATTTAAGACCTGACATTCCACTGTATTTGATGAGTTCCGACTTAATTTCATCCACCCTTTATTGCACTGCAATCTATTGACCATTTTCTCCACTTCCTCAAATGTGATCCTATTTCCATCATCATTCCTATCCCATTGTACATCGAAATCTGAAACATTACTGATCGTATTTCCATCTACATTGAGCAACTCTTCAATATATTCCCTGCATCTTCCCAAGGCATCAACAGGATTCACCAGCAGTTTTCCTGGCCTGTCCAAAATACTTGTCATTTCCTTCTTACCTCCCTTTCGAAGACTGCTAATTACACTCCAGAATGGTTTTCCAGGAGCTTGACCCAAAGTCTCCAACCTGTTTCCAAATTCTTCCCAAAATTTCTTCTTGGATGCTGCAATTATCTGTTTGGCTTTGTTTCTTTCTTCAACATAACTTTCTCTGTCTACCTGTGTTCTAGTATGTAGCCATTTTTGATACACCTTCCTTTTCCTTTTACAGGCTGCCTTGACTGTGTCATTCCACCAAGCTGTTTGCTTCATCCTACCTTTACACACCACTGTTCCAAGACATTCTTTAGCTACTTCTACTACTGTTTCCCTGTACCTTGTCCATTCCTTTTCCAATGACTGTAATTGACTACATTCAACTAACTGGTACCTTTCTGCGATCACTGTTATGACTTGTGCCTGATTTCCTTATCCTGAAGTTTCTCCACTCTTATCTTCCTACATATGGACTCGACCTCCTGCACTTTCGGCCGCACAATACCAATTTCACTGCAGATTAAATAGTGATCAGTGTCATCAAAGAATCTCCTGAATACACGTGTATCCCTCACAGCCTTCCTGAATTCCTGATCTGTTATTATATAGTCAATGACAGATCTGGTTCCCCTGCCTTCCCAAGTATACCGGTGAATGTTCGTATGTTTAAAAAAGGAGTTTATGATTACTAAGCCCATACTGGCACAGAAATCCAAGAGTTGTTTCCCGTTCCTGTTGGCCTCCATATCCTCTCCAAATTTACCCATAACCTTTTCATACCCTTCTGTTCGATTTCCAATCCTGGCATTAAAATCACCCGTGAGCAGAACACTGTCGGGTGTTCGGTTATCATTTGACTGCAGCTCATACATCAGAAAGTAGGAGGGAAGGCTAGAGTCCTCCTGTGTTCCATGATGTGCCTACATCTGGTAAGACATAAAGTCTTCTTATTTGTTTTCCTCGTCTTTGTCTTCACGGGGTTGACATGTTGTTCTGGATTTTACAGTGTCAGTGGTAGAAGAGGGACGAAAATGTAAGAACATATACGGATGCAGTGGAACCAGTTACAGGTAGGATTGATGTTCGAGCACTGAGATGGCGCGGACAGGTCCGGCGGATGGAAGAACAACGATGGCCGCAGTGTTTGCTCATCTGGTCTCCGCCAGGGAGAAGGAGCCAAGGGAGGCAGAGAACAACGTGGATGGGAACCGTAGCAAAGGCATAAAGATAGGAAAGTACCATGGAACGAAGTATCGCAGCACAGAAGTTTTTGGTATCTGAGAACAGGCAACCGCTGACATGTGGAAAGGTCTGCTAAGGTAAAAAAAAAAGTAAGTAGTCGTAGAAGGTGGTTGGGTGCTCCTTCTGTCGTCACACCTTCGCACCATCCCCCAGCACGGAATTTGTGTACCCCATCTATCTGCGGCTAGTGTAATTCCAGGTGAAAGTGCGAGAACATAGTGAAATGTTTGCGAATCTTGTAAGTGAGGCGGAACGTGGATACTAGCCCAGTATTCACCTAGTGGGATGTGGAACGCCGCCTAAAAATATCCAGGCTGGCCCTCGTAAATTCGTAAGGGGCATTCTGTCTGGGGCCAGAAATGGCGTCCTAATGCGCTAGGGTATCCAGGCGAGTTGATGAAATGTCAAGTGAAAGAGTAATGTACGTTTACAGTTGTTCTCGTGAACAGCGTTCCATCTTGTATTGGCCCTTATTCATTTACAAGACGAGGAAACTATTGAAGTTTAAACAGCAAGCATACCCTAAACAAACCACTATGACACAGAAGCACTTCATAAAATTTCTCAGTTGCAACCTCAGACATGTGATGTTTTTGTTTACAGTGCGGACTCTATCCTCCAAGCAAACATGTCACCTATTCCCCAACGAGATATTTCAAATAACTTACGTTAAACAAAGAATGTGTGTCGGAGGTAAAATACGTTAATAACAATAAAAATACTTTCTTTATTAGAGCGAACATATCATTTAAATCAAGTTGGTTTAAGGAGACTTTATTTTATTAACTGACAGTGGAATTTCGACAACATAACATCAGATTGCATTCTATGCAGGGTGTCAGAGGAAGAATGGTCAATATTCAGGGATATGACAGGAACTATCATTAGAAGCAAGAAAGTACAGTAAACATGGGCTCTAAAATGAGTATCTCAAGAGGTATGAGCACTTGTTTAGTAAAGGAGATGCATTAGCGAACCCCGCACACACACACACACACACACACACACACACACACACACACACACACACGCGCGCGCGCGCGCGCGCGCGCGCGCATCTTTACACTTCAATAGTTAGTTGAGGAAGTTACAGTATTGAAAGCCGAGGACGGGCAACATACTTTCCTCACTATGGGAATTTACATTAACGCGGTGTATACGCAGACAAGGACAAAAAAATTCCCGGATTTTTGCCCGCTGAAAATATGCATTTTAATGGATGAAAATACACTTTGTCTTTGTTAAGTGACAGTATACTTTCCCCAAGAACTATAAAAACTATCAATTCAGGGGCGCGTTTTGGGAAGGTTATTGATGCGCAGCAACATGTACGCTGCATATTTTCATATTGTGGAAGTAAAAACCCGAATTACAACAAACACAGAACGTTAGCTTCCGGATCACTGAAATCCTGATTGCGATGCGCTTTTGTCAGCCAATCATAGCTCACGTCACTTTATCTCGCCAGCAAATGAAAGAAGATATTAAGACTGTAGGGCAATTGATGTAGTCAGCCAATAGCAACATCACTGTTAAGTAGAGCAATACACAAATAGAAAAAGTTCATGGTTTAAATTAATATACGTACAGTATAGCTACAAGAAAAGCTAAGCTTTCATATTTTATAGTGGTCTTTTTTGCGTGTGTTGCCCTTTAAGGTATATCAAACACAAACGTGCCAGTAACGTGTTAAATGATGACATACATGCCTTCCGGGCCAGAAATTTTTCTAAATGGCTGGTCGTCAAAGTGTTAAGTTTTGAATGACAGTCAAACTCTCTGTCACTAAGAAATTTATCGCACATTCTCACACTAACATAATTCATCGTCTGTAAAAGGAAAATTACTTTGAAAGTGACGCTTCTCAAACCACCATTTGCAGTATTTTCCCGCGATCTGTTAGAAACAGAGTTGTGACGCCACGATCATCGAAATCAGTTGTTATGAAGTACTGAATAGCCTTCTTCTAGAAGCCTTTGGCACATTTTGGTTTCGGCGAAAACTCATGTGCGCACTGTGTTTTGTTGTTGTAAATGGTGCGTTTTCTTTGCAACTTAAGTTTTACATTGGTGTTTTTCTCTAGTTTATGTTTATTCTACAGTAGTGGGCTAAAGTAAAATTCTTTGTTAGAATATCAGTTCTTACCAGTCATAATTACAAAAATTTAATTCAAAACTAAGAATTCCTGGAATTCTAAAAATTTTCTGGGTTTTTCCCAGTTTTCTCCCGGCTGAAAACATTTCCGGTTGTCCCGGGGCGTATACACCCTCATTTAAATAACTTACGACTCTACTTTTCTCTTTTCGCGTTATGGTAGTTTAAAATTATTCCATCTATCTTTCTCTCCATCACGGTTCCAATTGTCGAAGCCAACTTAACGAATCTGAAACACTCTCACACGCACTGCAGGCACGCAATGCGTGTTTCAACAAAGGCAGACAAAGGTCAGCGTCCTCGACAAAGGTATCTCACCCCAGCACTTCGTGCTTTCTGCCTTAAAACCTTATCCCGCTGTTTCGTGTCGCAATGCTACGTGCAATCGTCAGCCTGCACCGTACTTCCTCTCTTATCAACATTTCGGAGTGAGTGCACGCAATATGGGCTTCGTTGTTCTTCTCTAGAAAGCGTATACACCGTACCCCTAAACAGTGCAGACATATTCATCACTTCCATACAGCCGCTGGTACGTGAAGAATGTCTTTCCCAACTAAATGAACCTAAAAAGCATTTTTCAAACCCAATGATAAACTCATTCACCATATTGTTTTTCATTCACGCTGGCTGGCTATTGTTACTTGTATAAAATTACATAAAATTCTCTATCGCGAACAAGGTTAGTTAGAACTCATTCAATCAAAAAGTTAGTTCGCGTGAGAAACTGGATCAAATGTATGATCTCTTTTGCTTCTTGAGTATGAGTTAAACTGGAATCGGAACTACTTAATGTCAGGAAATCCGGGCACTGCGTACAGATAGGCAATATAGGTGTCGCTTTAAAAAATATCAGATTGGGATATGTAACTAGTTGGTATACCGTGCTTTTTAAACGTAACGGGATCTAATTTTTCGTAAAGGCTTGAAGATATTTGAATGAGGTGTTCTGCCAACTGGGTATGTAGTAGGCAAGTGATGGATATTCCCATATATGATTAACACTTAACTTTTCTTCTGCCAGTGGTAAAAGGAAGCAATGACTCTGAAATTTGTTCATTAGCTGAAGATACCAACGTATGAAAAGTTCGGTAAAATATTCTAATGACTGCCAAAGATGAACCGTGTCACCAGCCAGACAAATGTTTACACTTGACTACATATCCAAAAAAATCCAGAAGTCACACAGGAAAAAGTGAAATTCTTTTAGACCCCATCAACTAATACAAACTATAGCTTCAAATTCCCCAGAATCGTCGGTTCAGTATTTGGACACATCAACTTCCTAAACTGTTTTTTAGGTCATCAGCCTTCTGACTGGTTCGAAGCAGCTCGCCACGAATTCCTCTCCTGTGCCAACCTCATCATCTCAGACTAGCACTCCCAACCGACGTCCTCAGTTATTTGTTGGGAATATTCCAGTCTCCATCTTCGCCAGGTACCATCCAGTACCATGGAAGTTATTCCCTTGTATTTTAACGTATGTCCTATCATGCTGTCGCTTTTCTCTCGATTAAGTTCCTTAATCATAGCTAACACTTGGTTCAAGAATCATGAAAGAAGGTTGTATACATGGAAGAAGCCTGGAAATACTAAAAGGTATCAGATAGATTATATAATGGTAAGACAGAGATTTGGGAACCAGGTTTTAAATTGTAAGGCATTTCCAGGGGCAGATGTGGACTCTGACCACAATCTATTGGTTACGAACTGTAGATTAAAACTGAAGAAACTGCAAAAAGGTGGGAATTTAAGGAGATGGGGCCTGGATAAACTGACTAAATCAGAGGTTGTACAGAGTTTCAGGGAAAGCATAAGGGAACAACTGACAGGAATGGGGGAAAGAAATACAATAGAAGCAGAATGGGTACCTTTGAGGGACGAAATAGCGAAGGCAGCAGAGGAGCAAGTAGGAAAAAGACGAGGGCTAGTAGAAATCCTTGGGTAATAGAAGAAATATTGAATTTAATTGATGAAAGGAGAAAATAAAAAATGCAGTACATGAAGCAAGCAAAAAGGAATACAAACGTCTCAAAAATGAGATCGACAGGAAGTGCAAAATGGCTAAGCAGGGATGGCTAGAGGACAAATGTAGGAATGTAGAGGCTTATCTCACTAGGGGTAAGATAAATATTGCCTACAGGAAAAGTAAAGAGACGTTTGAAGAAAAGATAACCACTTGCATGAATATCAAGTGCTCAGATGGAAACCCAGTGCTAACAAAAGAAGGGAAAGCAGAAACGTGGAAGGAGTATATAGAGGGTCTATACAAGGGCAATGTACTTGAGGAGAATATTATGGAAATGGAAAAGGATGTAGATGAAGATAAAATGGGAGATATGATACTGCATGAAGAGTTTGACAGAGCACTGAAAGACCTAAGTCGCAACAAGGCCCCGGGAGTAAACAACATTCCATTAGAACTACTGACAGCCTTGGGAGAGCCAGTCTTGACAAAACTCTACCATCTGGAGAGCAAGGTGTATGAGACAGGCGAAATACCATGACCTCCAGAAGAATATAACAATTCCAATCCCAAAGAAAGCAGGTGTTGACAGATGTGAAAATTACCGAACCATCAGCTTAATAAGTCATGGTTGCAAAATACTAACGCGAATTCTTTACAGACGAATGGAAAAACTGGTAGAAGCCGATCTCGGGGAAGATCAGTTTTTGATTCCGTAGAAATGCTGGAACACGTGAGGCAATACTGACCCCACGACTTATCTTAGAAAATAGATTAAGGAAAGGCATACCTACTTTTCTAGCATTTGTAGGCTTAGAGAAAGCTTTTGACAATGTTGACTGGAATACTCCTTTCAAATTCTGAAGGTGGCAGGGGTAAAATACAGGGAGCGAAAGGCTATTTACAATTTGTATAGAAATCAGATGGCAGTTATAAGCGTCGATGATGGTGATGATGATGTTGGGTTTGTGGGGCGCTCAACTGCGTGGTTATCAGCGCCCGTACAATGATCCAATCTGTGCCCAGTCCAATTTCGCCACTTTCCTGGATGATGATGAAATGATGAGGACAACACAAACACCCAGTCATCTCGAGGCAGGTGAAAATCCCTGACCCCGCCGGGAATCGAACCCGGGACCTCGTGCTCGGGAAGCGAGAACGCTACCGCGAGACCACGAGCGGCGGTATAAGCGTCGAGGGGCATGAAAGGGAAGCAGTGGTTGGGAAGGGAGTGAGACAGGGTTGTAGCTTATCCTCGATGTTATTCAATGTGTATATTGAGCAAGCAGTAAAGGAAACAAAAGAAAAGTTCGTAGTAGGCATTAACATCCGTGGAGAAGAAATAAAAACTTTGAGGTTCGCTGATGACATTGTAATTCTGTCAGAGACAGCAAAGGACCTGGAAGAGCAGTTGAACGGAATGGACAGTGTCTTGAATGGAGGTTATAAGATGAACATCAACAAAAGCAGATCGAGGATAATGGAATGTAGTCGAATTAAGTCGGGTGATGCTGAGGGAATTAGATTAGGAAATGAGACACTTAAAGTAGTAAAGGAGTTTTGCCATTTGGGAAGCAAAATAACTGACAATGGTCGAAGTAGAGAGAATATAAAATGTAGACTGGCAATGGCAAGGAAAGCGTTTCTGATGAAGAGAAATTTGTTAACATCGAGTATTGAATTAAGTGTCGGGAAGTCGTTTCTGAAAGTATTTGTATGGAGTGTAGCCATGTATGGAAGTGAAACATGGACGATAGATAGTTTGGACAAGAAGAGAATAGAAGCTTTCGAAATGTGGTGCTACAGAAGAATGTTGAAGATTAGATGGGTAGATCACATAACTAATGAGGAGGTATTGAATAGAATTGAGGAGAAGAGAAATTTGTGGCACAACTTGACTAGAAGAAGAAATTGATTGGTAGGACATATTCTGAGGCATAAAGGGATCACCAATTTAGTATTGGAGGGCAGCGTAGAGGGTAAAAATTGTAGAGGGAGACCAGAAGATGAATACACTAAGCAGATTCAGAAGGATGTAGGTTGCAGTAGGTACTGGGAGATGAAGAAGCTTGCACAGGATAGAGTAGCATGAAGAGCTGCATCAAACCAGTCTCAGGACTGAAGACCACAACAACACAAGTTTCTTCTGTCATGGATACACGAAGAACCTAGTGACAAGCTTTAACTTTAATTTGAATTTCCCGGAAATCCATAAAAGTGCATTAATGACATTACAGTACATCGTGGAGATAGTACCAACGGAAGTCGCTAAATCGCGTAACGATCGAAAGCTGGAGCAGAACCCGAGGTTTATCGAACTAACCGTTCGAGCGACTCGACTAGTTCTGAAGCAGTGAGCTAGGAACAGCCCTTGCAATATCTAGCTAGCGGGAGCTGCGGAAGAAGTAGTGCGACCACTGAATCAGTGCCAACGTTATTGCGCTCAAAGCGAGCTGTTTGTCAGGGAGAGCGATATATCGGCTGGTGTGACGTGTCGTAACGCGCAACGTCGCGGCAAGTGGGACACGGTCCGGGTACGCACGTCGTGTCCGCGTGCTTCCCGCGGCTGGGCGGCGGACACAAGCAAGAAGCAACGCACTGCCCAAGGTGGCGGCCGCAGGGCACGACCGGTTTACGTGCACCTTGCCGACAGACCAGCCGGCTGCGAGAGACTGCACTGCTGCATTCGCCCTTCAGGTTCTATTTCCTCAGTTGGCCTTTGCTATAGCCATTTAGACAGGGAATCTATTTACAGTTATCCTACAGGATATGCGCCGGCCGCGGTGGTCTCGCGGTTCTAGGCGCGCAGTCCGGAGCCGTGCGACTGCTACGGTCGCAGGTTCGAATCCTGCCTCGGGCATGGATGTGTGTGATGTCCTTAGGTTAGTTAGGTTTAAGTAGTTCTAAGTTCTAGGGGACTGATGACCACAGCAGTTGAGTCCCATAGTGCTCAGAGCCATTTGAACCATTTGAGCCTACAGGATATGCAAAAAGAAATCTATGTTAGAATTGAATAACAACAAAACCTAACGAGATACCAATAAATACCATTTATAGACATACGAAGTGTCATCAAAAAGTTACGGGAATTTTTTGTTTTCTTAAAAGAATCAACTTTGTTCTCTTTAAAGTAATATCCCTCAGATTTAATACACTTGTGCCAACGTTTCTTCCAAGCTTGGAAGCAATTCCGGAACTCACTTTTCGTTACGGTGTTGAGCTCCTTCAACGATTCCGTTTTTATCTCATCAATAGTGGCAAAACGACGTCCTTTCATGGTTCTCTTCAGCCTCCGGAATTGAAAGACGTCGCAGGGGGCCATGTCCGGCGAACATGGTGGCTCAGGCAACATAACGCTTTGGTAACGCTTGTCAAAAATCCACGAACTAGCATTAAGATGTGAGCTGAAGTATTATTGCGATGCAGTTGTGGTAAAACCTTACCAAAATCCTGGTCGTTTTCTTCGGACTGCTACATGCAGACGGCGGTTAACTTCCAGTTAGTACTCCTTACTGACTATACGACCATAAGGCAGGAATTTATGATGCATTATCCCATTGCAATCGAAGAAAACAGCGAGAAGAACATTCAAATGGTTCAAATGGCTCTGAGCACTTTGGGACTTAACTCCTGAGGTCATCAGTCCCCTAGAACTTACAACTGCTTAAACCTAACTAACCTAAGGACATTACACACATCCATGCCCGAGGCAGGATTCGAACCTGCGACCGTAGCGGTCGCGCGGTTCCAGACTGTAGCGCCTAGAACCGCTCGGCCACTCCGACAGGCAAAGAACGTTCACATGTGATCGAACTTGTCGAACTGTTTTCGGTCTTGGCTCTTCAGGCAGTTTCCACTGGGACGATTGAGCCTTGGTTTCGACGTCATACCCGTACACCCAAGTTTCGTCACCTGTTATACCTTCTTCAGACGTTCTGAATCGTTGTCGACTCCATTCCGCAATTCCTGAGCGATGTCCACGCGACGTCGTTTTAGGTCAAAATTCAACAATTTCGGAACAAACTTTGTTGCTACACGCTTCATGCCCAAAAGTCTGAAAAACTTGCTTGACACGAGCCGCAGGATAAGCTGACATCATCAGTAGCCTCGCTGATGACGATTCGGTGATTTTTCAGAACTATTTATTTTTTTCTACATCGTCGTCAGTAATCAATGTGCTAGAGCGTCCAGAGCGTTCGTCGTCTTCACAACGTCCTCGACCCTCTTTGAAACGTTTAGACCACTGGTAATAAATGCCCCAAAAGCCACAGTCAGCATTTCGAATGTGCTGTTGCACTTTATTCCATTTTTCAAGCAAAATTTTGTGCAAATTCTTTAATGCATCTTTTTCGAAACAAAATTCGCCGAGCACTCCGAAACACGTATAACATTTTCGACTGGCAACAATAAACATTCAAAACAACTGAAAATGCACATATGCATCAGGAACATGTCTACTAACAAGATAAAAAAAATTGAAAATCAGATGTACCCACATCAAAAAAAGTTTTGCATCACCTCGGTTCCGAAAGTTATAGAACCTATACTGAAAATTAGAATAGAGATCAACAAAAACACCATTTCCGCCCTTTTTATTGCTCGTGAAATCCACACATTGCATGTTGTACCACCATACAGCGAGACCTTCAGAGGTGGTCGTCCAGATTGCTGTTGTACACACCGGTACCTCTGATACCCAGTAGGACGTCCTCTTGCACTGATGCATGCCAGTATTCGTCGTCGCATACTATCCACAAGTTTATCAAGGCACTGTTGGTCCAAATTGTCCTACTCCCCAACGCCGGCCGGTATGGCCGAGCGGTTCTAGGCGCTTCAGCCCGGAACCGCGCGACTACTACGGTCGCAGGTTCGAATCCTGCCTCGAGCATGGATGTGTGTGATGTCCTTAGGTTAGTTAGGTTTAAATAGTTCTAAGTTCTAGGGGACTGATGACCTCAGATGTTAAGTCCCACAGTGGTCAGAGCCATTTGAACCATTTGAACCACTCCTCAACGGCGATTTGGCATTGATTCCTCGGAGAGGTTGGTGGGTCACGTCGCCCTTTTCAATCGATCCAGGCATGTTCGATAGGGTTCATGTCTGGAGAACATACTGGGCACTCTAGTCGAGCGATGTCTTATCCTGAAGGAAGTGATTCACAAGATGTACACGATGGGTGCGCGAACTGTCGTTCACGAAGACGAATGCGTCGCCAAAATGCTTCTGATATGGTTGCACTATCGGATGGAAGATATTCACGTATCGTACAGCCGTTACGGCGCCTTTAGTGACTACCGGCGGCGAACGTTGGCTCCACATAATGCCACCCCAAAACAGCAGGGAACCTTGCACTCACTGGACAGTGTGTCTGAGGCAGGGCTTCCCAACGTGTGGTCCGCGGACCCCTTAGGGGTCCGCCGGCTCTTTCTAGGGGGTCCGCGGCCACCTTTCACCAAATCGTGTAAAATAATAAGTAAAATTATTGAATAAAAATGTGTGAAAAACATGTGTACTTTTACTTCAGGTCGTATTCCCAAGCAGCTTTTGCGGTTCCTAAGTGAGAACCCATACACAGTTTAGTGCTGGTGAATGCGGCTTCTCTGATCGACTGTTTCGCAACAATACAGGGGTCGTTTGTGCGCCGGATCAAGGCGCTAGATGCGCTGAAACCTTTTACGCATGCGCCTAGCGAGCTTTGTCGACCAATCACCGCGCTCGCTGGCACGTATGCGGCCCCAGGCATCATTAAATGTTGAACTTGCTTTGTCAGTGCACTGCCTATTTCATAAGTCGTTTTTTGACCAGTTTATTACTTCTAACTTGGATCGGTGGATGCTGAAGTCAGGATCATTGAAGAAGGGTACAGTTTCTCCATCGCCTTCACAACAAGGGAAGTTTCCAGTTGAAATGAATGAGGAGGGAGGACGACGAAAGGAAGAACAATCACAAGAAGCTCCACAGCCGGGTTTATTATGTGAAAACGCTGCAAGTACTCCATTGGTTGCAATATCCTGTGGAAGTGGAATAACCAAGAAGCGTAAGTATAACGAAAGCTATATAGAAATGGGCTTTATGGAGACAAAGGAGGGTAGAGCTCAGTGTGTAATTTGTGCGCGGGTCCTTCCAAACAGTTCAATGGTTCCAGATAAATTGCACCGTCATTTTGAAGGTACTCCCCCGGATTTCCAGGCTAAGGACTCGATTTTTTCAAAAGGAAGAGTGCTGAATAGCTGCTTCTCAGCATTGCATGAAAACTCATGCAAAAACAATTAATGAAAATTCATTAAAAGCTTCTTTCTCGGTTAGTTATCGAGTGGCAAAAACAGGCAAAGCTCATACCATTGCAGAAAATCTCATAAAGCCGTGTTGTTATTATCATTTGGAACATGGCACTTGCATAAAGAAGCTTTCATTTCCCATGGGTTTCGTTCTGAAATTTAAAATTACTGTGCTCTTGACTGACTAGGGGTCCGCGATGGATTTTCGACTGAAGAAGGGGTCCGCCAGCTGAAAAGGTTGGGAAGCCCTGGTCTAAGGTGTTCAGCCCGGCCGGGTTGCCAATAAACACGTCTCCGACGATTGTCTGGTTGAAGGCATATGCGACACTCGTCGGTGAAGAAAACGTGATGCCAGTCCTGAGCGGTCCATTCGGCATATTGTTGGGCCAATTTGTACCGCGCTGCATGGTGTGGTGGCTGTAAATATGAACCTCGCCGTGAACGTCGGGAGTGAAGTTGCGCATCATGTAGCCTATTGCGCACAGTTTGAGTCGTAACACGACGTCCTGTGGCTGCACAAGAAGCATTATTCAACATGGTGGCGTTGCTGTCAGGGTTCCTAGAGCCATAATCCGTAGGTAGCGGTCATCCACTGCAGAAGTAGCTCTTGGGCGGCCTGAGTGATGCATGTCATCTACAGTTCCTGTTTCTTTGTACCTCCTCCATGTCGGAACAACATCGCTTTGGTTCACTCCGAGACGCCTTGTTGAGAGCCTTTCCTGGCACAAAGTAACAATGCGAACGCGATCGTACCGCGATATCGACCATCTAGGCATGGTTGAACTACAGACAACACGAGCCATGTATCTCCTTCCTGGTGGAATGACTGGAGCTGATAGGCTGTCTGACCCTCTCCGTGTAATTGGCGCTGTTCACACATGATTGTTTACATCTTTGGGCGGGTTTAGTGACATCTCTGGACAGTCAAAGGGACTGTGTCTGTGATACAATATCCACAGTCAATCTTCAGGAGTTCTGGGAACTGGGATGATGCAAAAAAACTTTTGATGTGTGTATATAGCCTGTGAATTAAAAAACTTCCGTTACTTTTTGATCACATCTCGTAAAGTTGCAAAGTGCCATAATTATGCTGTAACATTTTTCATCATAGGGTTTTAGACAATACATCACTCAAATGGCGGCCTCCATTGTTGATGCACTGATTGAGCCTCTTTCGGAAGTTTACCATGACTATGAGAGATCTCGGGCGGAATGGCCAGTAACTTCGTTTGTTATCGTTTTTTGGGGCGGAACTGAAACATCTTGGAGTTTAATATTCCCACGGAAACAAATCACAGGGTGGCAAGCAGGTAGAGCGTGGAGGCCATCCGATATTACCTCGTAAGGAAACAACGTGCATAGGAAACATGTCTCTCGGGATTTCAAGTGAACGACGAAATGCATGGGATGTTGCACCATCTAGTTGAAAAACCAAATATTTTCTGTTCTGTGTTCATAAATAACTTCAGCTTCTTTTGGCCGGAGAAACGTTTGCAACATCGCACAATAACGATCGCTGTTTACTATAATAGTAGGGACCCAACATAACAAACCGAAAAAACTACTCCCCAGCTGTGACTTTTGGGCTATGAAGTGGCCGTTGGTGAAATTCTCGGAGGCTGTTTTCAAACCAGCATGTGAATTTTTGTTTATTTATTGGACCCTGGGTTGCCAGGCGTTCGGTCTTTTACCAAACTGTTCGGTATTTCAGCCCATTGTTTGTTGTTAGGTATCGAAGTTTGCGTGATTCGGTATTCTTAGAATTCCGTCCATATCACTAATTTATTCACTGATTTGCCAAATCAAGTCAATAACTGAGTGTCAATATGGTAAAAGCAGAATTATGTATTAGTTGTAATTTGAAGTATGCAACAAACAACGTCTTTTACAAAAAAAGAAATAAAAGGTAACAAAAATTTGTTGAAATTTGTAACCAGTAATAATAAATATAATTTTTAATGTGTACAAATCCTGTTTCCAGACAATATTCGGTAGTTTTGTCAGTTTAGTCTGGCAAACCCGAAAGACGAAAATTAGCTTCGTTTGTAAGGGGAATGACATCCTGCAGCGCACGTTTCGAAGAATGTCTTGCCACACAATGTCGTACGAGTTTCGTTTGTCACTCAGTACATACGTACATGAATCATCACTATCTTATGAGGATACATCTTTTAGATCTCGGTGAAGAATTCTGTGAACACTTCGGTGCGATAAGTGTGGGGCTGTCACGTGCATTCGTGTTAGAGCCCATGGAGACTGCCGAATTGGATGCCTCACGAAAGCCACATTTTCGGGCTCAGTTGCAGTGCGAGGGCATTTTCTTTTCAAAGCAGAACTTGTTTCTCTAAAATTTCGAGTTCCTATGTAAACCGTTTTCTTATGTTGGTCGATCAAGTGTGAAGTAGACGCGAAACTGAAAGACACCACTCACACCAGTCTACACCATTCCCTCGTGAAGCTGTGTGGTTTCAAAATTTTGGAGTTCTTTTTGCCTCACCGTGTATCACATGTGGGTGTTAGGGTGTTTAGAAACAGGAAGTAGTATTGGGAAAAACTGGAGAAAAAATTCTTGGAGTTCTTCTTGCTTCAACATGTATAACATATGGGGTGTTTAAAAACAGGGAATAGTAATGGTAAAAACTAGAAAAAAAGTACGTATAGTGCTACGTCCGGAAACCAATGCCTGTTGAGATACGGGCCTATCTGCCCTCTTTTACCCATCTGCCTCTTACGTAGAAGGCAGTGCTGGATGTGGTTGCTATGCATTCTGACACATCCTTCAGCCCTTCTTCACAGTCAGTCACACACCGTTTCTACATCTACATGGAAACTCTGCAAATCACATTTAAGTGCCTGGCAGAGGGTTCATTGAACCACCTTCACGATTCTGTATTATTCAAATATCGTATAGCGGGCGGAAAGAACGAACACCTATGCCTTTCCACAGGAGGTCTGATTTCCCTTATTCCATCATGGTGATCGTTTCTCCCTATGTAGGTCGGCGTCAACAAAACATTTTCGCATTCGGAAGAGAAAGTTGGTGATCGAAATTTCGCGAGAAGATTCATCCGCAACCGAAAACGCCTTTGTTTTAATGATGTCCATCCCAAACCCTGTATCATTTCAGTGACACTCTCTCCCCTATTTCGCGGTAATACAAAACGTGCCGCCCTTCTTTGAACTTATTCGATGAACTCTGTCACTCCTATATGGTAAGGACCCCACACCGCGCAGCAACATTCTAAAAGAGGACGGACAAGCGTAGTGTAGGCAGTCTCCTTAGTAGACCCTTACATTTTCTAAGTGTTCTGCCATAAAACGCAGTCTTTGGTTAGCCTTCCGCACAACATTTTCTATGTGTTCCTTGCAGTTTAAGTTTCAAATACACTTGATCCATTCAGATAGCGTCACATGCATTGGATTGGGCACACGCTCCTGTGACGTCTCCACATAGCCGATGGGATGGGCATACACCAGCACCTTTAAGTGTTCTAAAGGCCAGAAATCCATCGAATTCAGATGCTGCGAACGGGGACGCAATGCAATTGGACCTCCTCGATCAACTCGTAGGCCATGAAACGTTGCGGTGAGGTACTGTCGTACAATCCGTAAAACATCGGATGGTGCACAGTTGTTCATAAATCACAGTCGTCTGTCTGTAAGGGTAACGTTCTCCAAGAAAGCTGGTAGCTCATCTCACAGAAATCGGTGGTATACAGCACTAGTTGGTCCGCTCGAAACATGTCTGACACTAAGAGACTGTCACTGTTAACTCCTCCCCATAAACTGATACTGAAGCGAACCAGATTCCTTATCTACAAGATTGCGCGAGTATTTGAATCTGTCCGCATTTGTGATGTGTGGAAGTCTACTCTGCCATTTAGTGTGAAATCTGACTTGTCCAGCGAATACTACCATTAGCGGATACTACAGTTACTCAAGCAAAAAGGCCCATATCTCAACAAGTATTGGATTCCAGATATATACACAACTGGCCATTAAAATTGCTACACCAAGAAGAAATCCAGATGATGAAAGGGTATTCAGTGGACTAAGATATTATACTAGAACTGACATGTGAAGGGTGCATAGATCCTGAGACATCAGTACCCAGAACAACCACCTCTGGCCGTAATAACGGCCTTGATACGCCTAGCCATCGAGTCAAACAGAGCTTGGATGGCGTGTACAGGTACAGCTGCCCATGCAGCTTCAACACGATACCACAGTTCATCAAGAGTAGTGACTGGCGTATTCTCACGAGCCTGTTGCTCGGTGACCATTGACCAGACGTTTTCAATTGGTGACAGATCTGAAGAATGTGGCGGCCAGGGCAGCAGTCGAACATTTTCTGTATCCAGAAAGGCCCGTACAGGACCTGCAACATACGGTCGTGCATTATCCTGCTGAAATGTAGGGTTTCGCAGGGATCGAATGAAGGTTAGAGCCATGGGTCGTAACACATCTCAAATGTAACGTCCACTGTTCAAAGTGCCGTCAATGCGAACAAGAGGTGACCGAGACGTGTAACCAGTGGCACCCCACACCATCGCGCCGGGTGATACGCCAGTATGGCGATGACGAATACACGCTTCCAGTATGCGTTCACCGCGATGTCGCCAAACACGGATGCGACAGTCATGATGCTGTAAACAAAGCCTGGATTCAGCCGAAAAAATTACGTTTTGCCATTCGTGCACCCAGGTTCGTCGTTGAGTACACCATCGCAGGCGCACCTGTCTGTGATGCAGCGTCAAGGGTAACCGCAGCCACGATCTCCGAGCTGATAGTCCATGCTGCTGCAAACGTCATCGAACTGTTCGTGCAGATGGTTGTTGTCTTGCAAACGTCCCAATTTGTTGCCGCAGGGATCGAGACGTGGCTGCACGATCCGTTACAGCCATGCGGATAAGATGCCTGTCATCTCGACTGCTAGTGATACGAGGCCGTTGGGATCCAGCACGGCGTTCGGTATTTCCCTCCTGAACCCACAGATTTCATATTCTGCTAACAGACATTGGATCTAGACCAACGCGAGCAGCAATGTCGCGATACGATAAACCGCAATCGCGGTAGGCTACAAAGCGACCTTTATCAAAGTCGGAAACGTGATGGTACACATTTCTCCTCCTTACACGAGGCATCAAAACAACATTTCACCAGGCAACGCCGGTCAACTGCTGTTTGGGTAGGAGAAATCGGTTGGAAACTTTCCTCATGTCAGCGCGTTGTAGGTGTCGCCACCGGCGCCAACCTTGTGTGAATGCTCTGAAAAGCTAATGATTTGCATATCACAGCATCTTCTTCCTGTCGGTTAAATTTCGCGTCTGTAGCACATCATCTTCGTGGTGTAGCAATTTTAATGGCCAGTAGTGTATTTTTGTCGGCAAGAACCATCGCCCTGAGCATCTTAGCTCGCAGCTTTCCGCACTACGCTCGTGCTTTCCCACAGCAGGCGGAATTTTCGCAGATGCTACGTAAATTCATATCGTACGCTTTCATACGTCGATATCACTTGAATGGGGGCCTGTAATGGTGGGGTACCTGACGTCTTAAATCACGTCACTATTCAGTTAGTTATGCGATCCTAATCCCCGAGCGCGCGCTCTCTCATTTTCAGAGTTTCATTGCTAGGTTTGAAGTCCTCTTCTGTACATCAGGTGTGAATTACAGTTGATGATTAAATATCGATATATCGACATATCGGTACCTTTATCTAAAAATAATGATATATATCGGCGACATCTTTTTCCCCTACATATCGACATTGAAATTGCAATATCGAATGCCGATATTTTTATTTTATATTATTTTTTCCGCAGTTTTCAGTAAATATGTGAAACTGTTCTTTTGAAATTGTAGTAGAATATAATTTTATTTTCTCTGTGTGAAGGAGTGTTCCTACTTTTTGAGATCCCATCACGTCCAGTCTTTCTCTCTGTGTGAAGCAAGTATACGTGAAGAAGTCCGATTGTACTGGGATGTGGCGGTGTTAGCGGAATAACAGCATTCCCGATGTGGAGAAATAGCACACCAGTTGCGTTAAAAATTGCTTTTTAACAATTGATAGAAAGAAGTAGCAACTGCTGTGCTATTTGTTCACATCGGCAATCTTCAAAAACAGTTGTTGAAAAAGATGACCACAATCTACATGACAAGATTGGTCTTTACGGTCGGCAGAGACATTTGAGGCGGTATGCTGACGTTATTGGCGCTAGACGCCACCCACAGAAACTGCAACGTTTAACTTCACCACGCAATTTTGGCTCATGAACTGCTAGGTCGCTGGCGTTTGTAAGAATTTAAAAATAGCTAAGTCGGTATGAAGTGTTCCAGACACATCCGCTTTGTGAAGAAACCGAACGACGGCCCCATCGGACATCTTTTATTGTGCCACTTACACGCTGTTAGCACTGTTAGCAAAGGGTTATGGCAAAGCGTGAACGTGCATCGTTTTCCTTTCACTTCTTGCTCTGAGGAGGATAAGGAGTCAGCTAGCTTGTTGATGTACAGAATATTTAATAATAAATCAATACTTAAATATACAGATCTAAAATGGTTCAAATGGCTCTGAGCACTATGGGACTTAAGTGCTGTGGTCATCAGTCCCCTAGAACTTAGAACTACTTAAACCTAACTAACCTAAGGACATCACACACATCCAAGCCCGAGGCAGGATTCGAAACTGCGACCGTAGCGGTCGCGCAGTTCCACGCTGTAGCGCCTAGAACCGCTCGGCCACACCGGCCGGCTACAGATCTAAAGCCGGCACTATATTTGCAACATGCAGCCGATATTCTTATAGGCCGGTATGTCAGTATTTTTAGTCGATATGTCAATACACCAAAAATGATATATTTTACATATCGATTTATCGGATTTCTGATATTTTTAAAAATATCTTCAGTCCTAGTGTGAAACTCTCACAAAGTTGGTTTTTTCTTGTATTGTTCATAACACAGCAGAAATTCCCGCCTGACAACATTATTTATCAATACGGTCAATACAAGTTCATTGTGTACGTTTTGTTGCATTTCCTTTGAATTAAATACTTCACTTCTACTCATCTCAGCACCGTGTTGCTCACGTCGAAATTTGCGCACCAACGGCTTGCTAACATTTTGCTTGCACATTCCGCTACTTTTCCCGTCTGCGTATCACTGCTTTCTCCTTCTCGTCGCCACTAAATTTAATGGTTTTACTAGCAAATTTGCACTGTCAGGTGCACTACTTTAACTGAAGGGTAGCTGTTCCCAGTCACGTGATCCAATTTAGTTCCCCCTACTCCCGAGGGTAGGTTCGTTTTGCCAAGTAAAACAATTCACTTTTTACAACATCACAATAACAAGGGGGAATAATTTGTAGTGTCCTCCTTATGCATCATCTCGAAATACGTATTCCGAACTAGGTCCCAAAGAGACTGGACTGGACAGATAGCTGCTGAACCGACAACATCAACTATATATCTCGACAGTATCCCTTTTGCTTGTCACCGACTGCTCAGCCCCATTCATACATCGTAACTTCTCACGCTGGGTTCTAATTTACGGAGCACCAATTTAACAGAGGGCTTGTTGAATGTGGTGTGTTCTCTGTAACGAATTTTACCTTCGTGTTTCTTTTACATCTGGATATTCGCTTTCTCTCAGAGACAGGGAAATACTTGCATGATAAATAGTGGACAGCTGCCGAAACAATTCTGCTACACGTGCAGGTCGGTGCACTCATGTTCTCATCAAGTCCTTGAGGTAGTTACGCCGTTGTAATTCATATCGTGAACACTCATGTGCCACATAGCTGATGTCTGCAATCTCTTTTCCATGATCCTCGCAAAACGGAGATGCCTCAACTTCCATTCTACGTATGTGTGAAGGATAACAGCCGTGACCGAATCTGAAGGATTTCATAGTTTAGGTGCATCGTCTAGACAGTTTTATATGTGAGAACCTTCTTTTTGATGGATTGCTCCATTCTACTGAAGCATAATGCATTCCTTTAGACTGCTAAGAGATGTGTAACATCTGAGTCCATTCCTGAAAGGCTTGCTTCTTTACGTCATCAGTAAAATTTGTGTGGTGTCACCGCCAGACACCACACTTGCTAGGTGGTAGCCTTTAAATCGGCCGCGGTCCATTAGTATACGCCGGACCCGCGTGTCGCCACTGTCAGTAATTGCAGACCGAGCGCCACCACACGGCAGGTCTAGAGAGACGTCCTGGCACTCGCCCCAGTTGTACAGCCGACGTTGCTAGGAAAGGTTCACTGAGAATTACGCTCTCAATTGCCAAGACGATAGTTAGCATAGCCTTCAGCTAAGTCAATTGCTACGACCTAGCAAGGCGCCATTTATCCTTTGCTATGTATCTAATGAAGCATTCATTTCGTATCCTGTTTCAGACCTCACGCCAGCCTGCGTGAGTTTAAGCGCGTGCCTTTCGGTTACCCGTCACTGTGGACTGGCTGTCTTGTCAGTCCACAGCATTTTTTGGCGACGAGTAAAAACAGGGTCTTGTTCTTTATACTTGCTTACATTACTTGTGTCATGGCTTCGCCACAATCTCCAGATGTACTGTCCGAATTTTATCGCTTGCAGAATCAGCAGACGCAGGCCTTATTGGATGCCCTTGGACAGCTCGTCCAGGGTCAACGTGCAATGCAAAACGATGCGGCCGTCGCCGCTCCACCGCTACCGCACCCACAACATGCAGTTGTACTACCGTTTCGACACTTCGATGCGGCGATGGAAACCTGGACGGAGTGGTCACGCCAATTTGGATTTCATCTTGCCGCCTACAGAATTCAAGGTAACAAGCGGCAGCCTCATTTATTGGCGTGTGTAGGGGTGTAAACGTACCGTGTGATAGTGAAATTATTTCCCCGACGCGACGTAGCAACTCTGTCCTACGAAGAAATTTTGTCTGCAATAGATGCCTATTTCAAGGAATCAGTCAATGTAGTTGCAAAACGGTATACGTTCTTTCGTACAAAACGTACGGCCGGTCAAACTAATCGGGAGTGGGTTGCAACTTTGCAAGGCCTTACAAGGGATTGTGCTTTTGAGTGTGAATGTGGACTCCCTTATTCAGATACTATGGTACGTGATGCAATTGCACAGAACGTTTCTGATGTTCGGATACGGGAGCAAATTTTGAAACTAGTCAATCCCTCCCTTCAACAAGTGATAGACATATTGGATAGGCAAGACACACTTGACTTTGCTCAGGAATCATTTGAAACTTCGCCAGCTGTGTGTCACATTAACCGGCCCGCGGGGCGAGCTGCACTGAACTGTAAGCAGCCCTCGCGCACGTCCGCGCAGCCACTTGTCCCGCGCCAGCATGCAAATGCAGTACTAAAGTCATGCCCGCAGTGTGCTACTAGACATTCGCGTACAAATTGCCCGTCACGCCAAGCTATTTGCTTTTTCTGTGATAAAAAAGGACATGTTCAAAGTGTTTGCCAGAAAAAGCTCAGATCGGACACTCACAACCATTCCAGGCCCTTTGCTTCACGCCGGAATCGGAATCGAACCAAGACTACTCAGGCTCGTGAACCTTCGCCCATGGACATTCATGTAGTTAATTCCACTCCGCCCAGTGCCACTCTCTCTAACATTGACTGTGTTCGTCCCACAAATAGTGTGCGTCGACGTCGCAGGAAATCACATCAAGTAGCAAGTGCTTCTGTACCAGTGTCTGTTCAAATTGCACGCGACAGTCGCTCTTGTCGTCAGCAGGACAATAAACTTTTTGTAGACTTGGACATTCATGGCAACGTGATCCCATTCCAGCTCGATACCGGAGCTGCAGTTTCATTGATCAATAAAGACACGTACAAACAACTGGGCACACCTCCGTTGCGTGCCGCAAATGTTACGTTAAATAGTTATTCGGGTCAGAATATCCCTGTGTTAGGACAGTGCAGCCTTCTTGCAACATACAAGGGACAAACAAAACTTGTGTCATTTTACGTACTTCGTTCTTCTTCTGCAGTGAACTTGTTTGGTTTATATCGCCGGCCGAAGTGGCCGTGCGGTTAAAGACGCTGCAGTCTGGAACCGCAAGACTGCTACGGTCGCAGGTTCGAATCCTGCCTTGGGCATGGATGTTTGTGATGTCCTTAGGTTGGTTAGGTTTAACTAGTTCTAAGTTCTAGGGGACTAACGACCTCAGAAGTTGAGTCCCATAGTGCTCAGAGCCATTTGTTTGGTTTAGAATTATTTCAGTTGTTTAACTTGTCTATAGTCAATCAGGTCCTATCAGTGAAACAGACTGTGCCTTCAGCCAGTGTTTCTCGTCTATGTGAAGAGTTTGCAGACATTTTTGCACCGGGCCTTGGTTGCGCTAAGAACTATGAAGCACATTTGGAACTGAAAGTAAACGCGCATCCGAAATTTTCAGAGCGCGCAATGTTCCCCATGCATTGCGTGATGAGGCCACAAGAACATTAAACGATTTAGAGTCACAAGGTGTGATTGAATGTGTGCAGGCTTCTCTCTGGGCCTCACCCTTAGTAATTTTGCCAAAACCTTCCGGAAAATTGAGACTTTGTGTGGACTTCAAGGCAACAGTGAATCCACAACTAGTGATTGCAACTTTTCCTTTACCCCGCCCGGAAGATCTTTTGGATAAACTGTGCCCGGGTAAATATTTTTCGAAGTTGGACCTAGCAGATGCGTACTTGCAAATACCAGTGGGCGAAGAATCCCAGCGCGTCTTGGTGGTTAACATGCATCTTGGTTTGTACCGATTCGGGTGTGCATCCGCCCCTGCATTGTTTCAGCAATATCTGCAAACTGTTTGTGCGTCGGTCCCTACTGCAGAAAACTACCTGGACGCTATTGTGATCTCCGGAAAGACGGAAGAAGAACATTTAGCCAACCTCCGAACATTATTTCAGGTCTTGCGACAAAATGGTCTTCGCTTGCGGCAGGACAAATGTGTGTTTTTTGCTCGTGACTTACCATATTTGGGACATGTTAATCAATGCCCAAGGCATACATCCGAGTCCAGAGCACCTCCGTGCCACACAAGGCTTGCCTTCGCCGCAGAATTTGAAGCAGCTAAAGAGTGTGCTGGGTAAAATAAATTACTACCATCGCTATGTTCCCCATGCCTCTTCCACTTCAGCTCCGCTTCATTGCTTACGCCGTAAAGGTGTTCGTTTGTCTGGACGACGGAATGCGAACGCGCCTTTCGCCAGTTGAAATCGGCGTTGCTTTCAAATACTTGCCTTACGCCATTCGATCCCCAGAAACCCCTTTTGTTGATGGTAGATGCATCGGATTTGGGGATCGGAGCTGTGCTTGCGCACAAAGATGGTTCGCATGATCGCCCTATTGCCTTTGCGTCCAAATTGCTCTCGTCAGCGCAAAGAAATTATTCACAGATAGAGAAAGAAGCTTTGGCTCTCGTATTTGGTGTTACTAAGTTTCATGATTTCTTGTATGGTCGTCACTTTACCATCATCACAGACCACAAGCCTTTGACATCGCTTTTTCATCCGAACAAGCCTATACCTCCACGTACAGCGCAGAAATTCATTCGCTGGTCAATTTTCCTCTCGCAGTACCGCTACGATATCGTGTATCGGTCCACTGCTAAGCACGGAAACGCCGATGCGTTGTCCCGTTTGCCTGTTGCTGAGGATAGAGCGTTCGATTCCTCCGAACTTGCTTGCATGTTCATTGATGCGGAAACCGATGACGTGGTCGACTCGTTTCCGGTTGATTTTCGTCGTGTAGCTACAGCCACAGCTGCTGACCCTGTCCTTGCTACCGTTTTGCGTTTTGTTGCTACGCAATGGCCCTTGTCAAAGTCACGGATCGAGGATCCGTTAGTTCGCCGATTTTTTGCTCACAAGGAGAGACTTTTTGTTCGACGTGGTGTTTTGCTGTTGCGTTCTGATAATGATCAGTCCAGGGTCGTGGTCCCACGTTCGTTACAGTCCTCTGTCTTACGGCTTCTTCACCAGGGACATTGGGATATAGTGAGAACGAAACAACTTGCTCGTCAGCACTGTACTTGGTTCGGAATCGATGCTGCGATTACGAATATGTGCTCTTCTTGCATGGCGTGTGCCGAACAACAGTCCGCACCACCGCGGAAATTCTTTGCATGGCCGAAAGCCACTTCCCCTTGGCAACGCTTACACATAGATTTTGTTGGTCCATTCTGGAATGCTCGATGGTTGGTTGTGGTCGATTCTTTCAGTAGTTTTCCTTTTGTTGTAAGCATGTCTTCCACGACGTCTTCAGCCACCATCCAAGCGTTAGCCGCTATCTTTTGCATTGAAGGTCTTCCACAGACTATAGTTGCCGACAATGGCCCACAATTCCTGTCCGCAGAATTTCAGTCATTCTCCAATGCCAATGGTATTCAACATCTGACATCCGCGCCGTTTTCGCCTCAGTCAAACGGTGCCGCTGAACGATTGGTCCGGACTTTCAAGTCACAGATGTTGAAGCTGAAAGCGTCGCATTCTCGGGCGCACGCGTTATTGCTCTTTTTGTCCTGGTATCGCTCTCAACCCCGCGATGGTCGCTCGCCGGCTGAGTTGCTCCACGGTCGTCCTCATCGAACCTTGATGTCTTTGCTGCATCCGCCGCATCAGGTTCCTGTGCAGCGGCAGACGCCTGCGTTTGCTCCAGGCGACGTTGTATACTATCGCAACTATCGAGGTTCACGGCGTTGGCTCGCAGGGCGCATTCTTCGCTGCCTCGGCCGCGCTATGTATTTGGTTTTGGGGGCCTCTGGTGAGGTGCGTCGGCACCTCCATCAGCTGCGCCTCTGTCGTCGCACGGGTTCTGCCGCTCCCCGTCTGCTTTCAGCGACGGTGCCGTCCGGTCAGCGCCCTGGGGACCCATCTACTGGCTCGCCTCATCCCCAGGTGTTACCGACGATGGCTTCCATTTTGCCCCATGGCGACGCGCCGCCGCCGCCGCCGGTCCTCCCGCCGGCGCCGCCCGCAGTGGACGCTTCGCTGCTGCCGCCGGGCGCCTCCCTGGGTCACGCGCCGCCGATCGCTTCCCGTGACCAGTTGTTCTCCGACATGGAACGCTTGCCCGCTCCGGACCAGATGACGTCTTCGCCCGTCGGGTACCCCGACGCGATGGAGGTCGACCCTTCGGCCCCTCCTGTCTCTCTACGGACGCATACACCGCATGTTGGCGTACACCCTGGACTAGGTTTTCAGGCGTTTCCTAGCTCCCCTCGGACCGAATGGCCGGGTGCGGGTGGCACAGCCTTGCCTGTTGTTAGGCTCCCCACCTCGTCGCATACGTCAACATGGGGTCCTCCCCACGGCGCGCGGAAGCCTTATAACACAACCGTACGCCGATTTGCGGGGGAGGAATGTGGTGTCACCGCCAGACACCACACTTGCTAGGTGGTAGCCTTTAAATCGGCCGCGGTCCATTAGTATACGCCGGACCCGCGTGTCGCCACTGTCAGTAATTGCATACCGAGCGCCACCACACGGCAGGTTTAGAGAGACGTCCTGGCACTCGCCCCAGTTGTACAGCCGACGTTGCTAGGAAAGGTTCACTGAGAATTACGCTCTCAATTGCCGAGACGATAGTTAGCATAGCCTTCAGCTAAGTCAATTGCTACGACCTAGCAAGGCGCCATTTATCCTTTGCTATGTATCTAATGAAGCATGTACAGTAACAAGACCAATGTTCACCAATTGTGGATTAAAGTTAAGTATTCCAGCAGCTACGTATTTTTCTTTATAGCATTCATTGCGTATCCTGTTTCAGACCTCACGCCAGCCTGCGTGAGTTTAAGCGCGTGCCTTTCGGTTACCCGTCACTGTGGACTGGCTGTCTTGTCAGTCCACAACAATTTGAATGTGGTAGAACACTGTAATAATGTCGAACAGCAATGACACCACATTTCTCCAGGTGGTCCACCAATTCGCGATGTAAAATACCAAAGTGCCACTTGATCCACAATATCTGTAATCGTCTATATTGACGTTCACATTGGTAGATTAATTTAAGTACATCAAGCACATAGCGGTTATTTTCAGAGTCCCATTGCTGATTCCATGTTTTCCACGGCGCTTCCTGGCAGTAGGGACCTAGTCTGATTTTCTGCTCATCTAGGAGCTTCCGTGTGGTGGTGTTGCTATGGTCCTCAGTAAAGGGGAATAGCTTGAGTCATCCCTCCACTTCGGCCTGTCCTGTAAAAGCCTATTACTCTCGTAACAAATCCATAATGGGTTCACGAGACACACGCACACACACAGACAGTGAAAAATGTATGTTTTATGAAAAAAAGGGTCATCGACTGGCTGTATTTCGGTCTTGTATAATGACCTGGTGAAGAAAACCGCTTGAGGGAGACTATTTTGTTGTATAAATGGAGCGCTGGTCTTTTTTTTTGTGGTACTATTTAGGCGACTTGCGTGCCGGTCATCATGAAATGATGAAGACAACAGAACTACTAGTCTCGTGGCAGAGAAAATCCACGACCAGGTCGGTAATCGAACCTGGCACCCTCCGGTTGGTATCCAGCCATGGTGACACCGCGGCTACAGAGATGGGCATGAGCGCTAGTAAAAAATAAACTGCAGCGTTATTAAATACTTGCATATTGCGAGAATTTGCTTCATAGACTGTCCATGTAGAAATGCCTCTAAGTGGTTTCCGCCACACAAATATACCATTAACAAACACAGTGAGCAATGTTGTATGTGATGTAACAGAACAGGAAAAGGAGCTGGAGACAGCGTCACAGGTTACTCCATGTTATACACACACACATACATGTCGTATTGACTCGCATCATTCCAACTGTGGTCTGAACCTCTGAAACGCATAGTGGAAATAAGTTGTTTCAATCGAAATCATATCAAATTCGAAAAGCGTCTGATGGCATATGAAAATTACATGAATCGCGGAACAAAAGCTTGATTTTACATCACTATAATATGAACTAAGGATAACTTGTATGTGCCTGTTACTATGCGTTATACGTTGAGGGTGTATATGAAAAGTACGACAGCACTGGTGTTGATGAGACTTACAAACCGCATGCGTTTGTACCCGACGTCCCCGCCTATCGTTTCTGTACCACAAAGTGTTGAGTACGGTCCGCCTTTCTTTTCATGCTCCGGTGATAACGGAAAGACACCCATATCTCTCAGCGTCATAAACTTCCGCTCACCCGTTCTGAAACATTAAGCAACACTTCCGGTAACTGGTGGCATTCAAGGCACCTTCGACGTAAACAACAGTAAACGTTACATGTCCTAACATTTCCTGTCTGCAATACTCACACGGTACCGATCCTTCCAGTCACTTTGTTGTTATTGTTCGCTACACTGACGAAAAAGAGATGCACACTAGGAACTACGGCTTTTCATCATACTGAACAACGAGGAAGAAAAGAATTAATTTTAACGAGACCATACAAGACACTACTGTACGAAACAATGTGTACCCAATACCCAGAGAGTTTTTAATTAAGTGCAGTGTTACGAATACTGATGATTAACATGTCGTCAACTCGTAATATCCCTAACTTCGTTCTTAAATGTTGGATCGATCTTGTGGTGAAACTTTGGCAAGAAATTCTAATATTACGAAAAGTAAATAATTATAACATTGGACGTGGTAATAGTCCAGTCGATATTTACGCTACAGAGTTATTTTCGATTTTCCATTTTCAGTTGAAAATATACAAGCTGCATGTCCTTTCCTTGAAGCCTAGGCTTATGGTAATTTACTATCAGTAAAATAAGGGTCCATCAATAAGCTGCACGTAGCTGCCTAACACTTTTATATTAATAAGAAGAAACAACAACGTTATCTTCCACAGTATCGACCAATCCTCAAAATATTTGACACTACCACATTGAAGTTTTATTTCAGAAAAGCTAATACATATAGAAATACTTCCAACTTCACATTAGGAAGGAAGATTGGTTTTAACGACCCGTCGACACAGAGGTCATTAGAGACGGAATTTTATGTTAGCAACGTAAGGTACATGATGTAACTACACGAATTGTTTTTTCTTTGTTTACTCTAAAATTTAACAGATAATGCCGCAAGTCAACCTTGAAACGTGAAATATTATAATGTAATAGACCATGTTAAGAAATTAAATATAATTTACATCAATGTCACTTTTACCACCATCAACAATTTAAAGAAAAAGTTGGTGCGTAACTTCAAGCAGGTGAGATATATAAAATTACGAACACTCGTTGTACACTTTACATAGACCAATCTGGAAAAATTCAAAATACTTTTTCACGATAATATTTACTATGTAGATTAAGCAAACGCAACATATCACCCACAGCGAACCATGTTAGCAAAATATGCCCTAATGTCAAACAGATGACCTATAAGAACTGTATACTTCAGTGAACGGCTGAAGAAAGGAAATTTACCTTGATACTCATACATGGAAGAACGGAATCCTGAATAGAACTACAGATTTTTAGAAGCGCATCTGCGCTTACTTCAATTCATTTTGTTCAAACACAAATTTCAGGTCACATAGCGTAAATAGACGGATTTATATTTAAATACGATCCTCACAATTTAAGAAGTGAAGTCATCCAAACTTTTTCCTAGTTACAATAAGCATTTTATGTCCCTCCCGTTTACTCTTCTGAAACATCGCCACACAGTTTGCGTCAAGAATTCATTGGCCGGTTGTACAGAAGTCATTAAAAAGTGATAGATACCGCCAGCTTAGAAATATCGTTAATTAACTCGAAAAACGTTTAGTTTTGATTTGTCATTCTAGTTCTAATGCTCGATGCCGATCTACACTGATGACTCACAACATTATGACCACCTACGTAATAGCTTGTTTGTCCGTCTTTGAAACGAAATAAATTACTGATTCTGTGTATCAGGAATCTGACAGTTCGTTGGTACGTTTGTGGAGGTATGTAGCATTAGATGTCTACGCACAGGTCATTTAATTCGCGTAAATAACAGGCCGCTGATATGCGTACTCAGTGATGGCGCCAGATAGCGACCCAGCTGGGTTCCATAGGATTTGCATCAGATGAATTTGGTCGCTGAGACATCAACGTGAGTTCACCATAATGCTCTTGAAACCACTACAACACGGTTCTGGCTCCGGGACACGGACAATAATACTGTTGAAAGATGACATCGCCGTCTGGGAAGACATCAAGCATGAAGGGATACAGGTGATTCGCAGCTGTCAGCGTGTCTTCGATTACTACCACAGGTCCCATGCAAGCGCAGCATAATATCTCCCGTAGCGTAATACTGCTCCCACCTGCCTGCGTCCGTGACGCGCTGCACGTTTCGAGCTGCCGTTCACCTCGATGACGGCGTTTGTGGAGCCGACCATCCACCTAGTGCAGCAAAAATGTGATTCACCCGAGAGCCAACACGTTCCCACTGATCGATGGCAGATTCCCAATGGACCCGCGCCAGCTACAAGCGTAACTGACGATGTCGTTGGGTCAACATGTGAAGATGTAGGGGTGGTCTGCTGTGGGGCTCTATGTTAAACAATGCACGGTGAACGGTGTGCTCCGAAACACTTGTACAAAAATGTTCAAATGTGTGTGAGTTCCTAAGGGATCAAATTGCTGAAGTCATCGGTCCCTAGACTTACACACTATTTAAACTAACTTACGCTAAGAACAACACAAACACCCATGCCGAGGGAGGACTCGAACCTCCGGCGGGAGTGGCCGCGCAATCAGTGACACAAACACTTGTGCGTGCACTGGCACTGTGCTCTTTCAGCACAGATGGCATACATCACCATCTATTCTACTCTACAGAGCAGACAAGCATCCGAACCCCTTGTTCTCTGAAGAATCGTGGACGTCCACTATTTAACGCCTAATGGTGTTTCACTGTCCTTCCACCTCTTTCCGCAGATGCTCACGACAGTAGCACGTGGACATTCGACCAGCTTCGCCGTTTTAGAGATACTCGTTCACAGGCTCTGCGAATAATATCTTCCCTTTATCAAAGTAACTGATTTTAGTTCATTTTCCCATTTACAGTCCATATCTTCCTGAGAGTGATCCCTCGTCAGTGTCTGCTCCAGTTACACATTTTTGTTATGGCGTCGCGTTGCCGCAACGCCATCAGGAAGGATCAAACGTTGTGGTGGGTAGTGGTCATAATGTTTTGGCTGATCGGTGTATTCTGTGAACGGAGTGTTTGTAGTGAATCACACAAGAGATGACAGAACGATAGACGAAAGCAAATCAGCTTCGCCAATGGCAGAATGGGTGTACAGCAAACAGCCAGTACTGTTGGTCGCAGTGCGTAACGATTTTAAATATGTGTGTTAACAGCAGACCGGTACAAAACAAAAGAGTACTGGGCTATCCAACAGTACATATGAAATACCGCATGACAAGAAATTTGTTACTACTAAGAGCACGTCACATAGTTGTCAAAAACGAAACAAAACGCCTGTTACAGTTAATACCTTATCCAAAGTGAGATTACTGTACCATTGAAAATTATATCTTACGTTTCCTATTGGATCGCGTAAAATATTAAAAAACCATTGGAGGGATCACCATATAAAGAACTCAAAACTGTGACCAGTTTTCACTCCGATTACTTCCAAATTCTGTGAGACGTACAAATATATTCATAAATAATTTGACTTGGTAACAGAAATCTTGAATGATACATTAGTTTGTAGTTGTTGTTGATCAGTTCCCTATTTTGTTAGTTTACGGAGACATTTACCTTCGAGTGTTACATTCCTGAAAACAAAGTGTGCAAATATTTAGTTTCAAAAATCCCACTACAAATATGTTCATGTCCTATGCACACACTGATGCGCAAACCTTTCGCATGACACGTCGCTGTCAAGTAACATAGCTCGATGAAACTTGGGCTATACTTAGAAAGAACAGCTACAGTGTAGTACATAAAGTAATTGAAAGAAATATGCAATGACACGAACTGAAATGACACTGTTATTCGAAGACGACATTTACACTGAAGTCGACAATATTCACGATGGTCCCCTGGATATTGCAAATGGCGGAACATGGTTCTTCACGGGGTGTGTGGTTACCATGGACGACAGTACATGCTCTGCAACGTGCTTACATGCTGGTCACAAGGTTGGTAAGGAGTTCTTCCCATTCCTCCAGCATCGCGGTTTCCAAGTACTGGATGGTACTTGAACGTGCTGCAATACGCCTTGCCAACGTTTCCCAAACGTGTTCAATGGGATTTATTTCGGGGGAATGGCTAGGCCAGTCCATTGGCCGAGTATCCGCCCGGTCGAGGGCTTCTGCAGCTGCACTGTCCGATGCGGTCGCGTATTGTCATCCATAAAAAAGAAGTCGGGTCCGAATGAACCCCTGAAAAGATGCATATGCGGGGCAGGCATTGTCGTCCGTGATGATCACACACACTATTAAGAACCTTGTCCCGCCTCTTGTAGTATGCAGGGGCTATCATGGTGTGACTTCAGTGTAAGAATTGTCTTTTAATAAAAGTATGTTCTCTGTTCGTCTCATTGCAAGTTATATTGCAGTGACACATAATGTAAAAGTTAGTTTCGCACTTAAGTTTTGCAGACTAGTACACAACATAACCACAACTTAATTCGGCCTTATGTTTCTAAATCTTTTCCCTGGATGTATGGGCCATTATGCGTAATTATGGCTATTTTATATGTTCCCACGATGTGTTACTCTCTCGTCAGCCAGGAAGAGGAACAGTTTTTAATTCTTGTTGTCGTTATCACTGTAACACCTGTTTTACAAATAAATATAATAGATGACACAGGCAATTTTACTTATGTAACTCCCTCCCTCCCTTTCGCATGATTTCCTCACAAGAGGAGGAGGTATACTTGGAAAAGGCCGGGAGATACGGGAAGATTTGAATGAGATTACATCATGGTCAGACAGAGATTCCGAAATCAGATACTGGATTGTAAGGCGTACCCAGGAGCAGATATAGATTCAGATCACAATATAGTAGTGATGAAGAGTAGGCTGAAGTTTAAGACATTAGTCGGGAAGAATCAATACGCAAGGAAGTGGGATACGGAAGTACTAAGGAATGACGAGATATGTTTGAAGTTCTCTAACGCTGTAGATACAGCAATAAGGAATAGCGCAATAGGCAGTAGAGTTGAAGAGGAATGGACATCTCTAAAAAGAGCCATCACAGAAGTTGGGAAGGAAAACATAGGTACAAAGAAGGTAGCTGCGAAGAAACCATGGGTAACAGAAGAAATACTTCAGTTGATTGATGAAAGGAGGAAGTACAAACATGTTCCGGGAAAATCAGGAATACAGAAATACAAGTCGCTGAGGAATGAAATAAATAGGAAGTGCAGGGAAGCTAAGACGAAATGGCTGCAGGAAAAATGTGAAGACATCGAAAAAGATATGATTGTCGGAAGGATAGACTCAGCATACAGCAAAGTCAAAACAACCTTTGGTGACATTAAAAGCAACGGTGGTAACATTAAGAGTGGAACGGGAATTCCACTGTTAAATGCAGAGGAGAGAGCAGATAGGTGGAAAGAATACATTGAAAGCCTCTATGAGGGTGAAGATTTGTCTGATGTGATAGAAGAAGAAACAGGGAGTCGATTTAGAAGAGATAGGGGATCCAGTATTAGAATCGGAATTTAAAAGAGCTTTGGAGGACGTACGGTTAAATAATGCAGAAGGGATAGATAACATTCCATCAGAATTTCTAAAATCATTGGGGGAAGTGGCAACAAAACGACTATTCACGTTGGTGTGTAGAATATATGAGTCTGGCGAGATACCATCTGACTTTCGGAAAAGCATTATCCACACAATTCCGAAGACGGCAAGAGCTGACAAGTGCGAGAATTATCGCACAATCAGCTTAACAGCTCATGCATCGAAGCTGCTTACAAGAATAATATACAGAAGAATGGAAAAGAAAATTGAGAATGCGCTAGGTGACGATCAGTTTGGCTTTAGGAAAAGTAAAGGGACGAGAGAGGCAATTCTGACGTTACGGCTAATAATGGAAGCAAGGCTAAAGAAAAATCAAGACACTTTCATAGGATTTGTCGACCTGGAAAAAGCGTTCGACAATATAAAATGGTGCAAGCTGTTCGAGATTCTGAAAAAAGTAGGGGTAAGCTATAGGGAGAGACGGGTCATATACAATATGTACAACAACCAAGAGGGAATAATAACAGTGGACGATCAAGAACGAAGTGCTCGTATTAAGAAGGGTGTAAAACAAGGCTGTAGCCTTTCGCCCCTACTCTTCAATCTGTACATCGAGAAAGCAATGATGGAAATAAAAGAAAGGTTCAGGAGTGGAATTAAAATACACTCCTCGAAATGGAAAAAAGAACACATTGACACCGGTGTGTCAGACCCACCATACTTGCTCCGGACACTGCGAGAGGGCTGTACAAGCAATGATCACACGCACGGCACAGCGGACACACCAGGAACCGCGGTGTTGGCCGTCCAATGGCGCTAGCTGCGCAGCATTTGTGCACCGCCGCCGTCAGTGTCAGCCAGTTTGCCGCGGCATACGGAGCTCCATCGCAGTCTTTAACACTGGTAGCATGCCGCGACAGCGTGGACGTGAACCGTATGTGCAGTTGACGGACTTTGAGCGAGGGCGTATAGTGGGCATGCGGGAGGCCGGGTGGACGTACCGCCGAATTGCTCAACACGTGGGGCGTGAGGTCTCCACAGTACATCGATGTTGTCGCCAGTGGTCGGCGGAAGGTGCACGTGCCCGTCGACCTGGGACCGGACCGCAGCGACGCACGGATGCACGCCAAGACCGTAGGATCCTACGCAGTGCCGTAGGGGACCGCACCGCCACTTCCCAGCAAATTAGGGACACTGTTGCTCCTGGGGTATCGGCGAGGACCATTCGCAACCGTCTCCATGAAGCTGGGCTACAGTCCCGCACACCGTTAGGCCGTCTTCCGCTCACGCCCCAACATCGTGCAGCCCGCCTCCAGTGGTGTCGCGACAGGCGTGAATGGAGGGACGAATGGAGACGTGTCGTCTTCAGCGATGAGAGTCGCTTCTGCCTTGGTGCCAATGATGGTCGTATGCGTGTTTGGCGCCGTGCAGGTGAGCGCCACAATCAGGACTGCATACGACCGAGGCACACAGGGCCAACACCCGGCATCATGGTGTGGGGAGCGATCTCCTACACTGGCCGTACACCACTGGTGATCGTCGAGGGGACACTGAATAGTGCACGGTACATCCAAACCGTCATCGAACCCATCGTTCTACCATTCCTAGACCAGCAAGGGAACTTGCTGTTCCAACAGGACAATGCACGTCCGCATGTATCCCGTGCCACCCAACGTGCTCTAGAAGGTGTAAGTCAACTACCCTGGCCAGCAAGATCTCCGGATCTGTCCCCCATTGAGCATGTTTGGGACTGGATGAAGCGTCGTCTCACGCGGTCTGCACGTCCAGCACGAACGCTGGTCCAACTGAGGCGCCAGGTGGAAATGGCATGGCAAGCCGTTCCACAGGACTACATCCAGCATCTCTACGATCGTCTCCATGGGAGAATAGCAGCCTGCATTGCTGCGAAAGGTGGATATACACTGTACTAGTGCCGACATTGTGCATGCTCTGTTGCCTGTGTCTATGTGCCTGTGGTTCTGTCAGTGTGATCATGTGATGTATCTGACCCCAGGAATGTTTCAATAAAGTTTCCCCTTCCTGGGACAATGAATTCACGGTGTTCTTATTTCAATTTCCAGGAGTGTATAAGGTGAAAGGATATCAATGATACGATTCGCTGATGACATTGCTATCCTGAGTGAAAGTGAAGAAGAATTAAATGAGCTGCTGAACGGAATGAACAGTCTAATGAGTACACAGAATGATTTGAGAGTAAATCGGAGAAAGACGAAGGTAATGAGAAGTAGTAGAAATGAGAACAGCGAGAAACTTAACATCAGGATTGATGGTCACGAAGTCAATGAAGTTAAGGAATTCTGCTACCTAGGCAGTAAAATAACCAATGACGGACGGAGCAAGGAGAACATCAAAAGCAGACTCGCTATGGCAGAAAAGGCATTTCTGGCCAAGAGAAGTCTATTAATATCAAATACCGGCCTTAATTTGAGGAAGAAATTTCTGAATATGTACGTCTGGAGTACAGCATTGTATGGTAGTGAAACATGGACTGTGGGAAAACCGGAACAGAAGAGAATCGAAGCATTTGAGATGTGGTGCTATAGACGAATGTTGAAAATTAGGTGGACTGATAAGGTAAGGAATGAGGAGGTTCTACGCAGAATCGGAGAGGAAAGGAATATGTGGAAAACACTGTTAAGGAGAAGGGACAGGATGATAGGACATCTGCTAAGACATGAGGGAATGACTTCCATGGTACTAGAGGGAGCTGTAGAGGGCAAAAACTGTAGAGGAAGACAGAGATTGGAATACGTCAAGCAAATAATTGAGGACGTAGGTTGCAAGTGCTACTCTGAGATGAAGAGGTTAGCACAGGAAAGGATTTCGTGGCGGGCCGCATCAAACCAGTCAGTAGACTGATGACCAAAAAAAAAAACTCCTTACCCCCTCCTCTTTTTTATCTGCACTTGTCACAAGATAATGGGATACAACATCGCTCGCCCTTGATGATGCTTTTAACATCAATATTGTCTTAGTCTGGTTGTTTCTGAATACGAATGCATGGTTGTGCATATTCAATTCTGATTCTGTTCAGTGCATATTCACCTTCATTTACGAATTGACCGATCCGAAGGTGGTTGTAATATACAGCCGAAACTAGTCATCAAGATCTGTCTGTTGTTAATTGCCGTCTAGGCAGCTTTTTGTATATAACAAAAAATTAAATTTAATAAATTACGTTAAGATCGCTGTTACTGTCCTATAACGTAAGGTGTCACGAATGACATATTTCTGCCTATTTATGTGCAATACTTAAGAGTATTTTTTTCAAATAACTTACCCGGAATGCAGCCGGGTGACGTCATCGACAACTGCCGATATTTCGACAGGAGCAAATCCTGCCATTTTCGAGGCAAAACTGCAGCAAGAATGCCCTGTGAAAGCGATTTTAAAACCTCGGTTTACAGAGAAACTCCGTCCAGACAACACACACACACACACACACACACACACACACACACACACTAAACACTAGCGCAATTACAAGCCAAAGATGACCGACGTCAGGTATTAGCGATAGTGAAATTAATAATCAACGGGTGAGGTAGCATAAATTGTATCCATCTGCTTTTTGACAAGGGAGAGAACAGGAGTCTATGCAGAATTTAATCAGAAACCACCCTCTCTATTAATAGGGTTACTTGCTAATTTAATTTCAACAGCTTTCTTAATAACACTACATGGTTAGTATCATTCATGAACTGGGCTAGGCTGCCCGAGTCCCGACCTGAACCCAATTGAAAACTTTTGCAATGAGTCAGACCGTCAGGCTGGCTCCGGGCCCCAGCGTCCCTCATCACTACCTTGTCTGATTTCGGTTCTCCCATTCCTCCGCAGACATTCAGACATCTCACTGAAAGTGTCCCCAGAAGAGATAAAGTCGTCGTAAAAGTGTAGTGTGGGTGCACTGTATACTAACGTCCATTATTAGGCGCCCGATACTTTTGAGTATCCAGTGTATACAGAGGAGTCGCAGTGCTAGAAAACTGTAGCAAAATACAGGGAAGACCTCCACAGCGTATGTGCTTCGCGCAGGGCTCGGCAGTTGACACTCACCCTTATCAAATTTAGCGTTTTGCTCATTAATACGCTGGATAAAACTTTACTGCATATTACAAGGTCCTCGCGTAAATACCGGAAACAGTGACATACATTAACTACCTGGGAGCGCGCGTATGGAGGAATTTATACTGGAACGACATCGTATAACTCCCCAGGGGAAAGGCAGATGCCAGACTGTGATGCTCTGGAAGAGTTCTCGGGATGTACACATAAAAGCCAAAGTAACTGGTACAACTGTCTAATATCGTGTAGGGTCCCCGCGATCACGCAGAAGTGCCACACGCTACGGTCGCAGGTTCGAATCCTGCCTCGGTCATGGATGTGTATGATGTCCTTAGGTTAGTTAGGTTTAAGTAGTTCTAAGTTCTAGGGACATAACCACAGATGTTGAGTCCCATAGTGCTCAGAGCCAATTTAGAAGTGCCACAACACGACGTAGCATGGACTCGACTAATGACTGAAATAGTGCTGGAGGGAACTGACACCATTAATCCTGCAGGGCTTTCCATAAATCTGTAAGAGTACGAGGCGGTGGAGATCTCTTCCGAACAGCACGTTACAAAGTATCCCATATATTCTCAATAATGTTCATGTCTGGGGAGTCTTGTGGCCAGCGGAAGCCGAGTTCACAGGCGAAGTACTGTATGCTATGCTGTGTTTGCATCGACCGTCTGTTCATAATTATGTTGTACAAAAGGAGATGATGTTTTAACTACTGACCACGTCTTTGGCACGATTGTTTTATGTATCTCCACTGCAGGGTGTGATTTTAGTGTATTTTACTTCTGGTGAAGGCGTATTTATACCAAAACAGTGGTCAAGTATTTTAAAAAATCTTTCTCCTGCAACTGTTTGGCTGTTATCATTTACCATGAAGAATTTCAACAGTTGCTGCTTCAGCCATGTTTAAAATCTTTCATCTATGAAAAGATATGTGTGCAAAACGTCATCTTCTATCGTCACACTTAAGCGAATGATCTTGCCGAGAACTCTAGAAAATTCTCTTCCTTTTCCTACACTGAATTACCAATGATAATGCCTTTTTGGTGTTTCCCTATTTTTCTCCATCTCCTGTAGGCGCTAAAGGACGGGCTAGTTCCGCAGAAGTACCATCATTTTCTACGGTGATGGAGTTTTGGAAAGTCGCGACGAACTTTGCTTCCCTGTAAGAAGCGCGTGTGCTTCGCCACGACGCTGGTGCAGCAGTGCAGCAGCATTTTGCCAGCGCAGTACCGCCTCCTGCTCCTCCTAGGCGGCTGATAAACAAGACGGCGTCGGGAGGGACAAAGTGGCGAGGGGCGAGTTAACGATCGTGCGCGCCCCGGCGCCAGTCTCGGAGAGCAGATAATGGCCGGGGGGTGGGGACGGCTGGGGGGGATCTGCCACTCACCGTGCGCCCGCTCCCCATAAGCCCCTTCCGCCTATTCACTAATCCCTCTGGGGATCGCCTACCCCCGCCGGATACGAGGCGGTGCTGTGCCTTGAAGTCTTAGCGTGTCCGAGCCGCCGACCAAAACATCACACCTTCTCTCTTTTTTTAATCTTCGCTGTGAGGAATATCTGTCCGGTAAAAATAGCAACAATGGTCGATTGTTTTATCGACTACGCGTCACCTGTGGCGCTGCCTCTTAAGAGGTGTATGATGCTCTTGTATAATGAGGTTTATATAAAATCATAAATCTGTGAAAGTCAACATGGATTCCGAAAAACAGAGATCTAGCGAAACTCACAGCTCGCTCTGCTCCTCCATGATCTCTACAGTGTTTTAGCTGGTAGTATACAGGGCTATTACAAATGATTGAAGCGATTTCATAAATTCACTGTAGCTCCATTCATTGACATATGGTCATGACACACTACAGATACGTAGAAAAACTCAAAGTTTTGTTCGGCTGAAGCCGCACTTCAGGTTTCTGCAGCCAGAGCGCTCGAGAGCGCAGTGAGACAAAATGGCGACAGGAGCCGAGAAAGCGTATGCCGTGCTTGAAATGCACTCACATCAGTCAGTCATAACAGTGCAACGACACTTCAGGACGAAGTTCAACAAAGATCCACCAACTGCTAACTCCATTCGGCGATGGTATGCGCAGTTTAAAGCTTCTGGATGCGTCTGTAAGGGGAAATCAACGGGTCGGCCTGCAGTGAGCCAAGAAACGGTTGAACGCGTGCGGGCAAGTTTCACGTGTAGCCCGCGGAAGTCGACGAATAATGCAAGCAGGGAGCTAAACGTACCACAGCCGACGGTTTGGAAAATCTTACGGAAAAGGCTAAAGCAGAAGCCTTACCGTTTACAATTGCTACAAGCCCTGACACCCGATGACAAAGTCAAACGCTTTGAATTTTCGGCGCGGTTGCAACAAAACTTGTTTTCAGTGATGAAGCAACATTTTTCCTTAATGGTGAAGTGAACAGACACAATGTGCGAATCTGGGCGGTAGAGAATCCTCACGCATTCGTGCAGCAAATTCGCAATTCTCCAAAAGTTAACGTGTTTTCTGCAATCTCACGGTTTAAAGTTTACGGCCCCTTTTTCTTCTGCGAAAAATACGTTACAGGACACGTGTATCTGGACATGCTGGAAAACTGGCTCATGCCACAACTGGAGACCGACAGCGCCGACTTCATCTTTCAACAGGATGGTGCTCCACCGCACTTCCATCATGATGTTCGGCATTTCTTAAACAGGAGATTGGAAAACCGATGGATCGGTCGTGGTGGAGATCATGATCAGCAATTCATGTCATGGCCTCCACGCTCTCCCGACTTAACCCCATGCGATTTCTTTCTGTGGGGTTATGTGAAAGATTCAGTGTTTAAACCTCCTCTACCAAGAAACGTGCCAGAACTGGGAGCTCACATCAACGACGCTTTCGAACTCATTGATGGGGACATGCTGCGCCGAGTGTGGGAGGAACTTGATTATCGGCTTGATGTCTGCCGAATCACTAAAGGGGCACATATCGAACATTTGTGAATGCCTAAAAAAACTTTTTGAGTTTTTGTATGTGTGTGCAAAGCATTGTGAAAATATCTCAAATAATAAAGTTATTGTAGAGCTGTGAAATCGCTTCAGTCATTTGTAATAACCCTGTACATCCTAGAGCGTAAACTATATAGATTGTGCATGATGTCATTTGGTCAACGAAAAATACAGGCCTGAGCTCATGTCTGTGTGACATCAGCAATGCAGTGTCGGGGTCAACGAGATATACAGGCTCTGCAACGAACTCGTGACGTCGCACTAGTCGGCTTCTCAGCCACACTTCCTGAACGCTCGGCTCCGTGCAGGGTCCACGGGAAATCAATATTTAATTGAAGATGCAGGTCTTGACAATGTGGCGTGCTAACGAGAATTTACAAGTATTTAAACACACAGTCAAGAATTATGAAACTCGCCTGAAATAGTTACTCGCTTCCCGCCGAAGACGGCTGCTAGCATTAGTAAGACCTGCAGCGTCACGTGCTGTGACGTAAGCGCCACGGCCTATGTTTCTCGTGGGCCTCGTGCAGTGTTCGTGACCAACGATAAATACTTACAAAGCCACTTGGTCAAATCTTTGACAATACAGTAGAGAAGCTTTTTAGCAAATATCTTTGATAAAAGTTAGAGCGAGGGCCATCGTTTACCTGTTGCTTCGCTTGCTTTTGTGAATTTAAGCTATAAAACGACGAAGTGTATTTGGTGCGTGGCTGCCATCACAGCGATCTTTGCACAGTACGAAGAATACTACATTCCTTGTAACACACAGCATGCTGAATACAATAACCTTAATAGATCGAATCTTACAAAGAAATAGCTGCAGCGAATCAGCTGCTTTCGAAGTTGCTGCACTGTGCATGATGCTAAGCTTACACTTAAAAAGAAACGATGCGGAAGGAGACGGAGATATGAAAATTCAAGTGTGTTCAAGGTGTACATAATGAAATAAATGTATTTATTTGTGCTCTATATAACTTAACCGTGACATATTCCTCATTACAGATTTATGTAGTGGTTCACATGTTTGTGTAATAATACGTTAACTGGTACACTGTGGGATTCTGGTACTAATAGCAAGCTGGAACAGCTTTCGCCTATTATTAAAAATCTTGTCCTAGCTATGAGACGGTCTTTAGCGGAAATAGCATTCATGATTTAAACAATGAAACACTGCACAGTTAAGTAATTTTTCACGATGTGCAAGATGCTTTGCGAGAATTTAGTCTCGTAATCAAGTACAAACATTTACATAGGTATTTATGTGATGTTTGGCAGAATTGGACAAAAGAAATCTGTCCGACTGTAGTACACCATAAAACAGAACAATACGCATACAAACATCGCATAAGATACAAATGTGAATATTTCCTCTCGATAATGAGAACAAATTCTCATATTAAGCAGGAAAAAATTCGTAACAAGAGCAATGTTTCATTATTTAAATCACGAATGTCACAGTTGCAGGCTTTCCAAAAACATCTATCATGATGAATGAAATTGGGAAATGTCATTTCCTAAATAAGTATCATGTATGCAAATAAGACGGCAAACTGAAATGTTTGTTCGCTCATTCTCAAATAAATTTCGTTCTTTATGTCCTTGCACAGCAACTCAAGAAGCAAATTCTGGTGAACACTTCGAGCTTCTCCTCTCGCTATCCACGATTTCACCCACAATGGTTTCCATTTCTCATTCTTTTCTAGTGATGTGCTCGCCACCAACATATGCTGTGGTACAGACGGTTAACTGTTGGGCATCCGTTCCCAAATAAGTATGGCGAAAAATTTTACGGTCGTGTAATAGCTCCAATGAGGTAGTTTGGTCAGATAAATGCGTTGTTAGTGTTGTTAGTATGCGTTGAAGCTCGCCATAATGGCAGAGAAGCTCAACATCTGTACCACGAGTACTTTCCAAATCGTGTGACCATCTCACCCCATGTTTGCCAGAGCAGAACAACGGCTGCGGGAAAGTGGGAAATTCACGAGCGATAGAGCGAACTGTGGTGCTCCAAGAAGGCGGCGCTCAGTCGTATTTGAAGTGGAAGTACTTCATCGAGTTGAAGAGAACCCATCATCGACTATTCGAGCCATTGCACGTGACTTGCATGAGCCTCACTCGTCTGTCTGGCGTGTTCTACATAAGCAGCATCCCCACCCACAGTACTCTCAGAAGGTACATGCCATGCTTCCAGCGGACTTTCCTTAGTTTCCACGGAGAATTTTGCTCACCGGCGAAGCGCGTTTCAACAGTGAAGGTGTCTTGAACGTGCGAAATAGCCACATTTGGGATCAAGAAAACCCCAGTACCACGCGTACACGAAGATTTCAGCACACCTTCGGCATCAACGTCTGGGAATGTACTGCGACGGTCGTGTGATTGGTCTGTATATCCTTCGCCCCGAACGGTTGCCAGGTACTTGATATTCCTGCAACTAGTGCTGGTGGAGTTTTTGAAAGATGTTCCATTGTACAGTCGGCATGAACTGTGGTTCCAGCACTATGGCGCTGCAATAAATTTTGTAGTTCGCGTCCGGAACTATCCGAAGGAAGTCTATGGTGACAGATGGATCAATAGAGATGGACAACACGCTTCGCCACCAAGATCCCTAGATTTAAACGCTTTGGACTTTGTTTTGTGAGAGACCACATGAGGAGCCCCCTTGTTTTGTTTGTGCAATGTAAACGAACCGTGGCACTAGGGACGAAAATGGAGCCAAAGCTGAAGAAATGATAATGGCTCTCCAACTAGTGGTGGCAAACAGACCAGGAAATCCCCCCACCTACGTGGCTGGAGGAGGACAGGGTACCAACATTGACGTGACGCTGGTCACGCCAAACACAGTGAATATTCTCCGGGAGTGGAAGGTGGAAGATAATGCCACCACTAGTGATCATAATCTGATTACCTTCATGGTTGGGGACAGAGAGTGCCGCTGGGCCATGGGGTGGGAGGTGCAAAGGAACTTTAGGAAAGCAGATTGGGAACGTCTAGCCAGAGAGTGCGACATCCCTCCATTACCGGAAGGAGACGAAGGACAAGACATGAACGTGGACGACAGAGCAGAAGGACTGGTGCGCGCAATAACAAGAGCGATTGAGGCAGCCGTACCAACCAGGAGGAGGGCCGTGGCGGCCACACCGGCACCATGGTCAGCCGAACTGCAGGAGCTACGTCAGTCAGTCAGGAGACTGAGGAAGCACTACCAGCGCAGTGTCGTCTGGTGGGAGAAGCAAAGATGGTTGCAATTATACCGGGAGGCAAAAGAGAACTTTCAAAAGGAACTACAAAAGACAAGAACAACTAGCTGGGAAAATTTCGTAACCAGTCAACTGGCCCTTGATCCTTGGGGCGTGCCATATAGACTGGTAAGGGAAAAGATTCGTTCCCCAACAATGATTTCTACGCTCAGGCGCGGGGGCGGGATGACGGAATCTTGGCAGGAAACTGCCGAGGTCCTCCTCCAGTCGCTGTTGCCTGACGATGATAGAAATGAGGACACCGAAGAGCAACGTCAATTACGTGAAGAAGACCTTCATAGGTATGAAAACGACGTGGCGGTCCTCCCCTTCTCTGAAGAGGAAGTTGCTGCCCTTATTAAGTCCCTAAAAAAGGGAAAAGCCCCCGGGCCGGACGGCATTGTGGCGGAGGTAGTGCAGTTTTTAGCCCCACAGTTAGTTGCGCCACTCACACACACTTTCAATGCATGCCTTAGGCAAGGCAAATTCCCTAAAATATGGAAAACTGCGAACGTGGTGATCATTAAAAAGGGCCCCGAGAAGGACCCTGCAGAGGCCAAATCCTACAGGCCCATTTGCCTGCTGGACGGCTTCGGCAAATTACTTGAAAAGCTACTAGCAGACAGACTGACTGCTCACCGCATGCTGCACGGGGTGAGCGACAGGCAATTCGGTTTCAGGCCGGGCCGATCGGCATCTGATGCAATCGCCCTAGCGGCCGAGGTCTGTGGCTCAGCCCCGTGTAAGTATGTGGTTGGCATCATGGTGGATATCAGTGGCGCCTTTGACAACCTGTGGTGGCCTTCGCTCTTCTCCTGCTTACGGGAGAAGGAGTGTCCAGGGCTGCTATATGGGTGTCTGAGGAGCTATTGTGAAGACCGGGAGGTATGGCTATCATCCCCTAGCGGGAAAGTCCGGAAAACTATCACTAAAGGTTGCCCTCAGGGCTCTGTGCTGGGTCCCCTTTTTTGGGACATCCACATGGAGCCTCTTCTGGAAAGTTTACAACAGAGTGATGATGTGCTAGAGGTGATAGCTTACGCCGACGACCTCCTCCTGCTGGTTGGCGGCCGAAGTCGCGAGGACATAGAACCAAAAATACAGAGAGCAATAGACATACTGCAACTATGGTGCCACAGGACCAAAATGACTATTTCACCGACCAAGTCGACTTACTTGCTACTCAAAGGACAATTGATAAGGAACCCGACCGTGAGAATTGACGGCATACCTGTTCTTAGGAGACGAGAGACACGATACTTAGGAATCATCATCGATGAAAGGTGGAATTTCGCAAAGCACATAGAAACCGTGACCCAGAAAGCACTACAATCACTAAATAATCTGATCACCATAGGACACAAGAGATTTCACCTTCCGCCTCAATTAATTAAACTCTATCACAACAGTATACTCACGTCAATAATGGGTTACGGTTCAGGAGTTTGGGCTCACAGGCTCACGAGGGTGGTGCCTGCTATGACGGTGAGGAGGGTACAAAGAAATATGATATTAAGGTCTGTGGGAGCTTACAGAACATCCCCAGGAGGAGCCCTGTTAATCATAATGGGACTCTGTCCCCTAGATATAAAGATTAGGGAACAGGCAGCTTGGTACTGGGTAAAAAAGGGGGTTATTACCAAGGTAGAAGAAATTATGGGAGCACCAGTTAGGGACAAAGGTGAGATTAGGGAAAGGGGGGTAAGCCTGTGGCAGGAAATATGGGAATTGGACGAAACTGGTAGAAGAACCTTTCAGTTCCTACCAGACGTAAGGGAAAGATTGAAAATGAAGTACTTCAAGCCAACTCGGGGATTGTTCCACTTTCTCACCGGTCATGGCCCCTATCCGACATATCTTTGTCGGTTTGGGAGAAAGGCTACGCCTGCGTGTGACTGTGGCGCACTGGAGGGTACTCCTGACCATGTGGTTTATGAGTGCCCCCTTTTCGATGATGTAGCCGGGACACTGAGACAACAATTACCTAGCACAAACACCTATGACCTTTTAAGACAGGAGGAAACATTTCACAGACTAAATACATTGGTAAACGAGGTATCACACAAAGTTCTGACAACTTTCTTGAGAGAACTTCATTAAGTAAGTAGACAACACTGAATGCGACCACCGCCCCAATCCCAAACCGCCGGTTCGTGGACAGGTCGACTTATAGTTGGAATCCGCCACGACCAGGACCAGGGGGACTGGGGCAAATCCCGATCAAGACACGCACCGATTTTGACATAGATTAGAAAATAGACGTAGTTAATTAGAATAGGATAGTAAGATAGGAACCTGCAGCGATAATTTAACCCTTGCCTGCCCTGTGCCAGGGGCTCGCTCATAGGGATTAGCTCTATGAGCAGGGCATCAAGTAGGTTTATATCATTAACTGGCACAATGTAACGCTGCAGGCAGTTAGTAGTAACTAGTAGTAGTAATTAGAGTTATGCTAGATAGTAAACTAAGAAGTAGTCTGCCTAGTTGAAATTGTTGAACTGTCTGTAGTTAAGTCAAGGAAAATGTATAGCTGCTATTGTTAATTTAGGAATGTAGGACCCACTAATCATTAAGGTGGTGGGTCATTATTGTATAACTATTATGAAAGGAAATAAAGATTTTTTTTAAAAAAAAAAAAAAAAAAAAAAAAAAAAAAAAAAAAAAACGAACCGTTTCCGGACATGGATTCCTTTGTAAAATCTAATCTATTAATACCCCCCCCCCCCTCCTTCAACCTCTAGAAGTGTGTAACACGAATTGTGAGACACTCTGTATTAAGTTCCGCTTTCTGGTCCTAGACAGGCCAGTCGGCTCCCACATCCTTTGCCAGTGACATCAACATAATCGCTTATTTTGTAAAAAAAAACTCGGACGTAATGGATAGAAAGATTTGATATTTCTTATAGTAGCATAAAAACATTTCACAAGTATTGTTGAGAAATCGTCAGTAAATTGAATTCTTACTGCCAAACACTACTCCTGTGAAAACAGTGGACTAAATTACTCGCAGTGCAATAAAGATAGGATTTCGCTGAACAGACATGACGATCGCATTAATATTTGGAATTTCGGAGGAATGCTGTGGTGCGCAATGGGGTCACAACACCACTTTCCCGGCCGTTGTCGGGTTTCTTGATCTTGGAACCAAATTTGGTTCAAATGGCTCTGACAAGGGAACCTCCCCATCGCACTCCCCTCAGATTTAGTTATAAGTTGGCACAGTGGATAGGCCTTGAAAAACTGAACACAGATCAATCGAGAAAACAGAAAGAAGTTGTGTGGAACTATGGAAAAAATTAGTAAAATATACAAACTGAGTAGTCCATGCGAAGATATGCAACATCAAGGCGAACGAACGTGTAGGAGCGCCGTGGTCCCGTGGTTAGCGAGAGCAGCTACTGCACAAGTGATCCTAGGTTCAAGTCTTCCCTCGAGTGAAAAATTTAGTTTTTTATTTTCAGTTTGTGTGTCAAACTCTTATGTTTTCATCACTTTTTTGGGAGTGATTATCACATCCACAAGAAAACCTAAATCGGGCAAGGTAGAAGAATCTTTTTACCCATACGCTAAGTGTACAAGTTAGGTGGGTCGACAACATATTCCTGTCATGTGACGCACATGCCGTCACCAGTGTCGTATAGAATATATCAGACGTGTTTTCCTGTGGAGGAATCGGTTGACCTATGACCTTGCGATCAAATGTTTTCGGTTCCCACTGGAGAGGCACGTCCTTTCGTCTACTAATCGCACGGTTTTGCTGTGCGGTCGCAAAACACAGGCACTAAACTTATTACAGTGAACAGAGACGTCAATGAACGAAAGGACAGTCATAACTTTGCGAAAATAAAGAAAGTAAAATTTTCAGTCGAGGGAAGACTTGAACTAAGGACTTCTCGTACCGCAGTTACTCACTCTCACTACAGGACCACGGTGGTCCTGAGCTTACATTCTCCTTGATGTTGCCTATCTTGCGCATGGACTACTCAGTTTGTATATTTTACTAATTTTTTTCATAGTTCCATACAACTTCTTCCTGTTTTCTCGATTGATCTGTGTTCAGTTTTTCAAGGCCTATCCACTGTGACAACTTATAACTAAATCTGAGGGGGGTGCGATGGGGAGTTTCCCTTGTGAGCATTATGGGACTTAACATCTGAGGTCATCAGTACCCTAGACTTGAACTATTTAAACCTAACTAATCTAAGCACATCACACACATCCACGCCCGAGGCAGGATTCGAACCTGCGACCGTAGCAGCAGCGCGGTTCCGGACTGAAGCGCCTGGAACCGCTCGGCCACAACGACCGGCACCTTGGAACCGCTACTATACTCCGTTCATCAAAAGAATAAACCTGATATAAACATTGCACTACGTATTCTTCCGCATTTCCTGGAGCGGAAGCCAAGCTGTCTCGAGTACAGTCAAGTACGATAATGAGGATACGTTTTATGCCGTGCGTTACACGCACATCGACTCAATGATAATACGGCAACAGCTTTACCGGCGCATTGGACTTGGGCAGCACTGGCGAGGCAAGTGATCCAACTAACCTGTGGTGATGTGGACAGTTGCAGTAAAGACGTAAAAAGAGGAGGGCGCAGAACAATATAGCTTTGAATGTCATTTAATTTTGAAACAGAAGGAAATAATATACAGTAAAACTCAGGCGATACGCTTCGTAGGTGATTGGACGGAAAACAACATGCTCTCGATCTTAGCTAACATAGTACTGTAATTAAAAACAAGAGTGATACGAATTCCCGACTTTAATAGTGGTAATTTATCTGCATGAGCTATGTGCGGCGCAAAAGCGCACTGATGGTATTTTACCACGTTGTTAAATACTGAAGCCACTGAAGGTATTACAGTCGGTCGTCTGGTAATCTCTGAATTCCTTCCGTATCAGACTTCGAAGAATACATTTCAGTACAGATACGTTGATAACGAGGCGATCAGCAACAGAATCCCAAGCCACCAAAACCTGCACATTCCCTCCTACTCCTCTTTTATGACAGGCTGTTCTGCATGTCCCTCCTCCTCCTCCTCTTTTATGACAAGCTGTTCTGGATTTCGCCATCGATAGGCAGTGACGTGTCACAAAGCTTCGTGCATCAGTTCGTGTGGCAGCCTAAATGTCTTGTTATTTCTCGTAACAAATTCCTTAACTTGGCTAGCAATTCTGCTGGGTTCAGATTGCAGTGTTCAGGAGCCAACTGTAAAAAATCAGCACGTGTACAGTGTGCCCGACGCAGTGAAAATGATTGTTTTCTTTGTTTATACGATGCCTATCACTCTGGCTCGTGTCAGACCACATCTATCCTAAAAAACAATGGGCACATTCAAACAAAGATATTTGATTTTTCATTTTTCTCCAAACAATTTAATTGTGTAACGATTTCTTAATTTCAACAATCTTTATTAAAGCTCGATAATTAAAAATGTGTATTTTCAATGAAAACCAGGATCTTGCGTGCGACATGTTATTAGAAACTAGAAGACGTGCTTTTTTCTTGAAAAACGATGGTTATGTATGAGTTAATTACCACAAATTTGATGAATTTCAGCCGGCCACGGTGGCCGAGCGGTTTTAGGCACTTCAGTCCAGAACCGCGCGACTGCTGCGGTCGCAGGTTAGAATACTGCCTCGGGCATGGATGTGTGTGATGTCCTTAGGTTAGTTAGGTTTAAGTAGTTCTACGTTCTAGGGGACTGATGACCTCAGATGTTAAGTCCCATAGTGCTCAGAGCCATTTGAACCATTTGAATTAGACGAATTTCATATTTACGAGTAACTGATTTAGGTATTCCAACCGAACAAAAAAGTTGTAGTCTGTAACAAATTTAGAACCGCCGCCCACCACCACCACCACGCCCATATATTAATCTATGTTGCTACTTTTTTATTCATCCCATTTTGTTCGTTGAATTCTTTTGGGCCAGACGTCCGATGGCATCCGTTCAGGCTCTTCGTTGATCCGTTCACTCAGTTTCTTTTACTTCAAAGGGCCGCTAACCCTCCGACCGAACAAGCTAACTACTGATTACGCCACCCATAAGATTAAATTTCGTTCCCTCACATTTAGTACACACTGTTTCTTAAAACACGTCAAGGTTGATTTTTCACTGTAATTTTGTGAAAACATTAAGAACAACTGGTTTCTAATCATTAACGGTATTCCGCGCGCGTGTTTCACTACGAAGCAGGAAGCAGTGTCATACATTTTCACGGTAAGTATTAACCAGCGAGACAATTACAGCACAAGTAACGTTTACGGAGGCTGTGACTGTGCACGATATTGAAACAAAAAATTACTTAGCTAAAGTACGATTAAGAAAAACGTTGATGGTTGTTATTATATCAGAATGAATTAAAGTTTCATACACAGTGACATAGTAATAAGATTTCTAATACATAACTTGGACCTACTTCCAAGGGCGCAACTGCAATGTACGAGAGCTGCGGCTGCTGACCAGTCATCGCCTTTGTGTCTGTTTACATCAGGTTTATTCTTATGATAAACGGAGTATAGTCGGTCGAGTAACTTTCTACTTGGCATCACGAGGCTGAATGCAATCCATACCAGTCTCCCACCAAAGGAAAATCTGTGGCAGTACCAGGAATCGAACCCAGGCCTCTGCATGGCAGACCACTCAATACGGAGGCGGATGAAATGAATCTATGGTCTAATGTATACGCCGAGTTCTCTCAAACATCCCTGGAACATGACGTCATGGGAGTTTCTTCCGTAGAGAAAAGAGAACTGAATAGACCTCACTTGCTCGTCAGACGTTGCAAAGTCGGTCCTCGTAGTACTTCATAAAAATTTAGTCTGCGTAGAGTTAGCTCAAACGCTGTAATGTTAGCAAATGAAGCTTAGCGCCTTTGTAATAGAGCCAAAGAGAGCTCATTTGACCGTGAATTTGTTTCAGTTATTCCGATTTATTTTTCAGAATTAAGTCTTTCTGATTGTGAATACGAGTGACCATGACCTATTTTTATTCAGGTAATAACTAGGTTACTTCTCTCAGCGCGGAAGCCTGCTTTATTTTGAAGTTATCTGAAATCAGATGCTTGTGGCTTCAGATCACGTGGTCACCCATTTAGGCTGAATCTGTACATACTATACAGACGGATGCGTGTAAGTATGTTCCACATCTCGTCCTAAACTACTGGATCGATTTAAAGAAAACTTGCTACAATTGTCAGTTACTGCCTGGAAAGATCCACTAAGGGCGTAAGAAATGGTTCAAATGGCTCTGAGCACTATGGGACTTCTATGTGGTCATCAGTCCCCTAGAACTTAGAACTACTTAAACCTAACTAACCTAAGGACATCACACACATCCATGCCCGAGGCAGGATTCGAACCTGCGACCGTAGCAGTCACGCGGTTCCGGACAGAGCGCCTAGAACCGCACGGCCACCGCGGCCAGGGCGTAAGAACCACCTGCTTCTCAAAGGGGTGGGAGTTGGGTTGAAAAACAAGCGTAGCTCACAGCGCAGAAACTGCCAGACTGTTCTCAGCAGGTTTTCTGAAAACTGTCTTGAGAAGCTAGTTTGGCAGCCCACACGCAAAGAAAATATCTTAGAACCTGTAGCTACAAATTGGCTGGACCTTATCGACAACATCAGAAAAGAAAGGGGATTAGCCATCACGATGTCATTACAGGAACTACTGTTACGAGAGTTAGTAAATCAGTTAAGACGGCTAGAAGAGTGTTTCTGCTAGAAAGAGCAGGTAACCAGTTGTTAGCATCTCAGTTAGACAGTGAACTGACATCACTTAGTTCCCGTAACATGGACGTAGTGGATTTATAGGCAAAGTTTAAACAAACTGCAAATCGTGGTCTCGAGAATTACGTGCCTAGTAAGTGGATTAAGGACGGAAATTGCCCATCAAGGTGTAATAACAAGATTCGGAAAATGCTGAGGAAGCAGAGGCTGCTGCACTCTCGGTTCAAAAGAGAACGCGCAAATGACGACAAATAAAGGTTAGTGGACATTCGTGTGTCTGTGGAAAGATGTATGTGCGAAGCATACAACTGGTACCACCTTCAACTCCGTCCGAACAGGCCTCGGAAGGCCCAACAATACTTACCGACCGCCGTGTCATCTTCAGCCTACTGGCGTCACTGGATGCAGATGTAGAGGGACATGTGGTCAGCACACCGCTCTTCCGGCCGTTGTCTGTTTTCATGACCGGACGCGCTACTTCTCAATCAAGTATCTCCTCAATTTGCCTCACAAGGGCTGAGTGCAGCCCGCTTGCCAACAGCGCTCAGGTTCTAGGCGCTTCAGTCCGGAACCGTGCTGCTGCTACGGTCGCAGGTTCGAATCCTGCCTCGGGCATGGATGTGTGTGATGTCCTTAGGTTAGTTAGATTTAAGTAGTTGTAAGTCTAGGGGACTGATGACCTCAGATGTTACGTCCCATAGTGCTTGGAGAGATTTGAATCAATTTTGAACAGCGCTCAGCAGACAGGGCGGTCACCACCCAAGTAATAGACAAGCGCAACAGCCCTTAACTTCGGTGATCTGAGGGGAACCGATGTAAACCCTTCTGTAAGCCCGTTCGCTACTACCACCTCCAAACGTGAGCAAAAGATATGGCAGGGAACCCGAGAAAATTCTGGTCCTATAAAATCGCTAGATGTGTCTAGGCTTCCAACCAGTCACTTGTTGACCATCTAGTGTGGCAGCAAACTGGATGCCGAAGTTTTAAATTTCACGTTCAAGAAATAGTTCACGCAGGAGAATCGTACAAACATACCGCCGTTCGATCATCGAACCGAGTCCCATGTGGACGACATAGTATTAAGCATCGCTAGCGCAGAGAAAACTTGAAGGAGTTGAAAACACTTACGTCTCCAGGTCCGCATGGAATTCTTGTTCGGTTTTTCCAAGAATACTCCATGGCATTGCCCCCTTTATCGTGAATCTCCCGCCCAGCGCAAAGTCCCAAGCTACTGGAAAAAGCGCAGGTGACTCCTGGGAATAAGACGGCCAAGAGAAAGGACCCACAAAATTACACACCAATATCCTTAACAGCTGATTGTTATAGAATCCTTGAACATAATCTCAGATCGAATATAATAAATTTTCTTGAGAACGAGAAGCTTATGTTCACGAATCAGCATAGTTTTAGAAAGCATCGCTCTTGCCAAATTCAGCGTACACTTTTCTCACATGATATACTGCGAACTATGGATGAAGGGCAACAAGCAGGTTTAATTTTTTTAGATTTGCGAAAACATGAGTAACGTAGAAGTAAATAACCGCTGATCTTCTGGTCCAGACTGTATACCAATTAGGTTCCTTTCGGAGTATGCTGATGCATTAGCTCCATACTTAATAATCATATACAACCGTTCGCTTGACGAAAGATCCGTACCCAAAGACTGGAAAGTTGCACAGGTCACACCAATGTTCAAGAAAGGTAGTAGGAGTAATCCACTAAATTACGGGCCCATACAGTTGACGTCGAAATGCAGCATGATTTTGGAACATATATAGTGTTCGAACATTATGAAATACCTCGAAGAAAACGGTCTACTGACACACAGTCAACATGCGTTTAGAAAGCATAGTTCCTGTGAAACAAAACTAGCTCTTTATTCACATGAAGTGCTGAGTGCTATTGACAAGGGATTTCAGATTGATTCCGTATTACTGGATTTCCGGAAGACTTTTGACACGCTACCACACAAGCGGCTCCTAATGAAATTGCGTGCTTATGGAATATCGTCTCAGTTATGTGACTGGATTCAGAGAGGTGACAGTTCGTATTAACTGACGGAAAGTCATCGAGTAAAACAGAAGTGATTTCCGGCATTCCCCAAGGTAGTGTTATAGGCCCTTTGCTGTTCCTGATCTATATGGAGACAATCCGAGCAGCCGTCTTCGGTTGTTTGGAGATGACGCTATCGTTTATCGACTAATAAAGTCATAAGAATATCAAAACAAACTGCAAAACGATTTAGAAAAGATATCTGAATGGTGCGTAAAGTGGCAGTTGACCCTAAATAACGAAAAGTGTGAGTTCATCCACATGAGTGCTAAAAGGAACTCGTTAAACTTCGGTTACACGATAAATCAGTCTAATCTAAAAGCCCTAAATTCAACTTAATACCTAGGTATTACAGTTACGAACAACTTAAATTGGAAGTAACACATAGAAAATGTTGTTGGGAAGCCTAACCGAAGACTGCGTTTTATTGGTAGGACACTTAGAAAATGTAACAGACCAACTAAGGAGACTGCCTTCCCTACGCTTGTCCGTCCTCTTTTAGAATACTGCTGCGCGGTGTGGGATCCTTACCAGATAGGACCGACGGAGTACATCGAAAAAGTTCGAAGAAAGGCAGCACGTTTTGTATTATCGCGAAATATGGGAGAGAGTGTCATAAAAATGATACAAGATTTGGGCTAGACATCATTAAAAGAAAGGCGTTTTTCGTTGCGACGGAATCTTCTCACGAATTGTGATTTGCAGAGTATCCATGTAGATGTAGATGTAGACAAAAAAGCTGACCGAAGCAGTTTATGTTTTGTTATTGATGCACCATTACGCAAAAAAGTCCACTTATTTACGTTTTCCAGAAATATTTTATTTTATAAAGGACATCTTAAATTTAAAAAAAATGGTAAGGCGACCGCTCGCGATAAGCGGGACATCCGGGTTCGAGTCCCGGCCCGGCGCAAAATAAAAGAAAAAAAGTGGTAGAGCACTTGCCCGCGAAAGGCAAAGGTCCCGAGTTCGAGTCTCGGTCCGGCAGACAGTTGTAATCTGCCAGGAAGTTTCATTTTAGCACAGGTGAAGATCAGTAATATTACAGCAAATAGAGATAGCACTGACTGCTGTATATACCTGACTGAAAAAAAGTAATGTGAAACTTATTTAATGGTTTTACTACGTTTAGATGCGTGGAAGGAATTCTGCACCAGTAATGCTTGTGCCGCAGATACTCATGGTCGGAAATAAGGTTGTTGTGGGTTTCGAAATGGAAGTCGTTTGTTCACTGCTCGGTGGAGGACTCTAGTGAAAAATATTCCGAAAGCATTGTGGGGAGCTGAGCCTTAACACCGACTGAAAGCACTCCATCTCGACATAATGGGCTTTCGCTGCCGCAGGTGAGCGCGCATTCGGGGACGAAATTTATAGCTCTGTAAATCTACATGTTTATGTGGGCTCCACAAGAAGGAAGGAGGGGTAGAAGCCTGCGGTTATACGCGTGGGGGAGCTCGAAGGAGTGAGCGTATTCCACGAAGACCTGCGGAGCGGCGTTATCGACGCAGCCGACACTGATGCTGAATAAGTGAGGTCGTAGCGAACAGCTTGGCTGTTACCTGTAACCATCCACTACCTGGCTAAGAATGGACGGTTTCTAGGAAGGCGATGCTTCTGTACGTGAAAGTTCGTGGAATGTATTTTACTGAATGTGGACGTGAATAAGTGGACAAATAACATTCCCTTGCTAATGTAAGCAAAAGCAAAATGTCTCAACCACTGCTACGGTAACACTCAGTGTTGTAACACTCAGGGTTTCGAACACCTCTGAACTACCAATCTTGGGAAAGGAGCATAAATGATGCTCAATTAATAATCAAAAACCAGTGTTTTTGAAGAATTTATTTTCCACCCATTACCCGGTCCAGGTGCCTCTGATCGTCTACAGGTAGTCGAAAGTGTTTTATATTCAGGAACTGTGTTTTTTTTGGGAAAGAATATTTTCCTTGGAAATTCATCATATATTCCATAAGCAAATATCTTGCGAGAATCAGTTCAGTGTGAAACTCGGTTGCACGCACACGCATATATACAGGGTGGTCCACTGATCGTGACCGGGCCAAATATCTCACGAAATAAGCGTAAAACGAAAAAACTATAAAGAACGAAACTTTTCTAGCTTGAAGGGGAAAACAGATGGCGCTATGGTTGGCCCGCTAGATGGTGCTGCCATAGGTCAAACGGATAAATGGTTCAAATGGCTCTGAGCACTATGGGACTTAACATCTGAGGTCATCAGTCCCCTAGACCTTAGAACTACTTAAACCTAACTAACCTAAGGACATCACACACATCCATGCCCGAGGCAGGATTCGAACCTGCGACCGTAGTGGTCGCGCGGTTCCAGGCTGTAGCGCCTAGAACCGCTCGGCCACCACGGCCGGCTCAAACGGATATCAACTGCGTTTTTTAAAATAGTAACCCCCATTTTTATTACATATTCGTGTAGTACGTTAAGAAATATGAATGTTTTAGTTGAACCACTTTTTTCGCTTTGTGATAGATGGCGCTGTAATAATCACAAACATATGGCTCACAATTTTAGACGAACAGTTGGTACCTGGTAGCTTTTTAAATTAAAATACAGAACGTAGGTACATTTGAACATTTTATTTCGGTTGTTCCAATGTGATACATGTACCTTTGTGACGTTATCATTTCTGAGAACGCATGCTGTTACAGCGTGATTACCTGTAAATACCACATTAATGCAATAAATGCTCAAAATGATGTCCGTCAACCTCAATGCATTTGGCAATACGTTTAACGACATTCCTCTCAACACCGACGTTTTTGAGATTCCCGATTCTCGTGAAATTTGTCTGCTACTGATGTGCGGATTAGCCGCGACAGCAGCTAGAACACCTACTTGGGCATCATCATTTGTTGCAGGTCGTGGTTGACATTTCACATGTGGCTGAACACTTCCTGTTTCCTTAAATAACGTAACTGTCCGGCGAACGGTCCGGACAGTTGGATGATGTTGTCCAGGATACCGAGCAGCATATATAGCACACGCCCGTTGGGCATTTTGATCACAATAGCCATACATCAACACAATATCTACCTTTTCCGCAATTGGTAAACGGTCCATTTTAACATGGGTATTGTAACAAGAAGCAAATACCGTCCGCACTGGCGGAATGTTACGTGATACCACGTACTTATACGTTTGTGACCATTACAGCGCCATCTCTCACAAAGCGAAAAAAGTGATCCAGCTAAAACATTCATATTTCTTTACGTGCTACACGAATATGTAATAAAAATGGGGGTTCCTGTTTAAAAAACGCAGTTGATATCCGTTTGACCTATGGCAGCGCCATCTAGCGGGCCAACGATGGCGCTATCTGGTTTCCCCCTTCAAGCTAGACGAGTTTCGTTCTTTGTAGTTTTTTCGTTTGATGCTTATTTCGTGAGATATTTGGCCCGGTCACTATCAGTGGACCACCATGTATACAGGGTATTCAAAAATTCAGTGCCAAACTAACAGGCATGACCACGAGACAAAATAAACGCTGTTAATTTAGTTAAAAACCATGTGTCGAAAACCCGCATTGCGTGAGCACTGAGTTTGTGTAGGTAATACACGAATGGAGCAAATAAAAGCAGTTGTGTCCAACGTTGTTACAGTAAATGTTAGTTTGACGTACGTAGTAAGTCGTGGTGTTTTGCTCATCAACACTGGGTCAGTAAACAGTGGGTAGCACTATTGCTTGTACAACAGTTTCAATGGCGTACGGAGCGCTACAAAAGAGGAGAACTGCCTGAGATGTTATTTGTTTACGGTGCGGCTGAAGGCAATAGTCGAATGAGCCCAGTGAATGTACCGCGAACGGTTCCCTGTACGCAGATGTCCGCATTATCGCACATTTACCGCAGTCCAAGCTCGATTGAGAAATACCGGCACACTGACTGTACGCAGGTCTAATGCGGGAGATGCCTCGTACACTGTGCGTTGAGGAAGGGCTGTTATGCTTTGAAAACAACCCAGAGACGAGTACACGAGCAATTGCTGCTGTACTCGGTATTCACCATAGTGTAGTACATGATGTGTCGCGTGAACAGCTGCTTCATCCTTATCATCCTACGAGGGTACAGGCCATGGGACCAAACGACTATCCACCTCGTCTTGAGTATGCACGCTGGTTTCTGCAACAGGCTAATGAACACCCTCGTTTTTCCTGACGCTATTTACAATAGTCACAATTCGCGTGTGTAAAAACCGACGTATTACAGTTGTTTGAGGCCATACGAGAAGTTTTGCCGTGAACACTTGGACCCGTATGGTGGGTGACTATTTACTTGGGCCTCACATGTTGCCTGCTCGACTCAGGTGACCAGTGTTGAGAGTGTTCTTGGACGTTCTCTTGCCGACGTTATTGGAGGAGATACCCCTAGACATCAGAAGGATGGTGTGTTTTCAGCATGATGGGGCCCCAGCGCGGTTTGCAGAACGAGTTTCAACGGTAGTAACCAGTACTTTTGGCAATCAGTGGATCGGGCGGAGAGGACTTGTTCACTGGCCTGCAAGATCCCCGGATGTCACCCCATAAGACTTCTTTCTCTGAGGCTACATGAAAAGCCGAGGTGTATTTCACACCTGTCGATTCACAGGTGGAAGTGGCTGCAAGAACTGTTGCAGCATCCACAGAAATACAGAACGTACCACGCAATTGCTAGCGAAAACGGGACTTCTTGCTACGTCGATACCGGATCTGCACTGAAGTTAATGGTGCTAATTTTGAGCATTTATTGTAATTTAATAGCGATCAGAACAATAAAACAATCAAAGACATTTAACACCATTTTAATTTCAATCACAAAAAATAAGCTACAGCATACTCAGTACTCCAACAATATGCCTTTCCTGCACATGGTTGCTTTACGAAATATATTTGTGTTTGTCTCCGTCATCATCCCTGTTTGAACATACAAATTAAGGCAAATCTTCCTTCATAAAAAAAATAGTCGGTCGTGGGATCAAATCACGCCTCAGAATGGGTATGTGATGTAAATTTGTCGTTACGTTGTATGTGTCTATACAGCATGTAAATTCAAAAACGAGTATTTGTAGAGTATGTGTTTGTGTGAGTGGGGAGGTGTGTGTGTTCTATACTGCATAACGACACGTTGCAAACACGTTCACCGAGCGAGGTTAATCGCAGACCGTGCTTCGTCTCTGTGCTTTCTACGTTAAACGCTTCACGCACGACTTGAGCAAACAGTGTGTTGCTGAAACATAATCCAAGACTACATTCTGTCTGACATAGCACTGATTAATTACGAGTCAATACTTGTGAGTGGCTTTTAAAACCATTACCACTGACCTCGGTAATTTCAAGCTGTGTCAAGATTTTAGTCCGTGAAGTGTATGATACATCCGTCTTCTGACTGGTTTGACGCGGCCCACTACGAATTCCTCTCCTGCAACAACTTTTTCATCTCAGAGTAGCACTTGCAGTCTACGTCCTCAATTATTTGCCGGACGTATCCCAATATCTGTCTTCCTCCACACTTTTTACCCTCTACAGCCCTCTTCAGTAGCATGCAAGTTATTTCCTGTTGCCTTAATTCATGTCCTATCATCCTGTCCCTTATTTTCAGAGCTTTCCACATATTCCTTTCTTCGCCGATTCTCCGGAGAAACCCCTTATTCAGTACCTTATCAGTCCATTTAATTTTTCAACATACTTCTCTAGCACCACATCTCAAATGCTTCTCTTCTGTTCCCGCTTTCCATCAGCCCATGTCTCACTGTCACACAATGCTGTATTCCAAACATACATTCTCAGAGTTTTCCTCCTCAGATGAAGACGTATTTTTGATACTAGTACACTTCTCTTGACCAAGAATGCTCTCTCCGTCGCTACTAGCCTGCCTTTTATGTCCTCCTTGCTTCGTCCGTTATGGCTTATCTTACTGCCTAGGGTACAGAATTCCTTTACTTCATTTACTTCGTGGTCACTACTTACAATATTAAGTGTTCTCATTTCTGTTAGCTCTCATTACATTTGTTCTTCTTCGATTTACTCTCAATCCATATTCTGTACTCAGTAGACTGCTCATTCTATTCAACAGTCCTGTAAATCTTCTTCGCTTTCACTGAGGATAGCAATGTCATCAGCGCATCTTATCATTGTGATATCCTTTCACCTTCAATTTTAATCCCACTCTTGAAACTTGCTTTTATTTCCGTCTCTGCTTCTTCGGTAAAAGACTACATTTTTCTTCAGTCTTGCTTCTATTATCAACCGCAACCTCAGAACTGCCTCTTTTTCATTTACGTTTCCAAAAGTCAAACTGATTGTCATCTAACACATCCTCAATGTTCTATTCTTCTGTATATTATTCGTGGCAGCAACTTGGATGCGTCGCTGGTAAGCTGATTGTGTGATAATTCTCGCACTTGTCGGCTCTTGCAATCTTGGTATTTGTGTGGATGACGTCTGTCCCAAATTCTGGTGGTATATCGCCGTTTAATTCATTCCAAATACCAATGTGAATAATCGTTTGTTGCCACTTCACTTAATGATTTTACAAATTCCGATGGAATGTTATCTGTCTATTTTGCCTGATTTGATTTTAAGTCTTCCAAAAGTCTTCTAAATTCTGGTTGTAATGCTCGATCCCGTATCTCTGCTCTCCTGTTTCTTCTTCTATCACGACATTAGACAAGTCTTCTCCCTCATGGAGGCGTTCAGTATATTCCTTCCACATAATATTTCTGTCTTCTCCATTAAACAGTGGAATTCTCATTGCACTCTTGATATTACTACCCTTGCTTTTAATTACACCAGATGTTGTTTTGGCTTTTCTGTATGCTGAGTCAGTCCTTCCGACGATCATTTCTTTTTCGATTTCTTCACATTTTTCATTTAGACATTTTGCCTTAGCTTCCCCGCTCTTCCTATTTATTCCATTCCTAAGTGACTTGTATTTCTGTATCTATGAATACCCCCTAAACATTTTTGTACGCCGTTCTTTCGCCGATCAACTGAAGTACATCTTCTGATATCCATGGTTTCTTCGCAGTTACATTCCTTGTATCTATGTTTTTCTTTCCATCTACCGTGATGGCCCTTTTTAGAGATGTCCATTCCTCTTCAAGTGAACTGACTACTGAGCTATTCAATATAGCAGTACGTATAGCCTCAGAAAACTTCAAGCTTCTCTCTTCATTTCTTAGTACTTCCGTACTCCGCTTATTTGCGCATTCATTCTCCCTGACTAGTCTCTTACAAAATTGTGGTCTGATTCCATATCTGCTCCTGGATACGCCTTATAATCCAATACCTGATTACGTGATCTCTGCCTGACCATGGGTAATCTAACTGAAATCTTCCTCTATTTCCCAGCCTTTTCCAAGCATATCTCCTCCTCTTGTGATTTCTTGTGATTCTGGAACAGGGTATTCGCTGTTACTAGCTGAAATTAATGGCAGAACTCAATTTGTCTTTCTTCTCTCTCATTCATACTACCAACCCATATTCTCCCGTAATGCTTTCTTCTCCTCCTGCCTTTAGCATAATTAAACACCCTGTACTTTCGACATAAACGTTTTCTGTGTTTGGTACCGCGTCATATTGTATAAAACTACTACTGGAGAAAATCACCGTTTCGGCCACGGTTGCAGCGGCATTCTTCTTGGTCTACTGGTGTGTTCTAGAAATGCAGTTTCCCTTATATTTTATTGTATTTAGTCGTATGTTGTTCACAGCGCATGCCATTACGTCATAATTTTAAAAAAGATAGTTCATTTCTTTGGTCACTTAAGGAAGAAGTAAAGGGAACTTTATGTTATTTTAATACATTACTGCGGTGGAGGGAGGGCGTAACCTCTGTTGTCTATTGCCTCTTGTATTATGGCTCCTGTTTACTAACAAGAGAACATCCCCATCACACTCCCCTCAGATTTAGTTATAAGTTGGCACAGTTGATAGGCCTTGAAAAACTGAACCCAGATCAATCGAGAAAACAGGAAGAAGTTGTGTGGAACTATGAAAAAATAAACGAAATATACAAACTGAGTAGTCCATGTGCAAGATAGGCAATATCAAGGACAGTCTGAGCTCAGGAGCGCCGTGGGCCCGTGGTTAGCGTGAGCAGCTGCAGAATGAGAGGTCTTTCGTTCAAATCTTCCCTCGACTGAAAATTTTACTTTCTTTACTCTCGCAAAGTTATGATCTGTCAGTTCGTTCATTGACGTCTCTGTTCACTGTAATAAGTTTAGTGTCTGTGTTTTGTGACCGCATCGCAAAACCGTGCGATTAGTTGACGAAAGGACGTGCCTCTCCAATGGGAACCGAAAACATTTGGTCGCAAGATCATAGGTTAACCGATTCCTCCACAGGAAAACACGTCTGATATATTCTATACGATACTGGTGACAGCATGTGCGTCACATGACAGGAATATGTTGTCGACCCACCTAACTAGTACACTTGGCGAATGGGTAAAAAGATTCTTCTACCTTGCCCGATTTAGATTTTCTTGTGGATGTATTAATCACTCTCAAAAAAGTGATGAAAACATAAGAGTTTGTCACATAAACTGAAAATAAAAAGTTAAACTTTTCACTCGAGGGAAGACTTGAACCAAGGACCTCTCGTTCCGCAACTGCTCACGCTAACCACGGGACCACGGCGGTCCGGAGCTCAACTGTCCTTGATATTGCCTATCTTACACATGGACTACTCAGTTGTATATTTTACTTATTTTTTCGTAGTTCCACATAACTTCTTCCTGTTTGCTCGATCGATCTGTGTTCAGTTTTTCAAGGCCTATCCACTGCGCCAACTTATAACTAAATCTGAGGGGGGTGTGATGGGGAGGTTCCCTTGTAAGTGCTGGAGGTCAGCCGCGCGGCGTCAGTTACCCGCCGGTAGTGCCTGCGCCTCATGTTGACAGTACGCTCTGTTGGGCTCTGATTTCTGGCAGCCAAGATGGGGAAAGCCTGAGTCCATCCTCCCTGTTCATGTTATTAGGGTGTTTTAAGTATTTCAAATGGTTCAAATGGCTCTGAGCGCTATGGGACTTAACTTCTGAGGTCATCAGTCCCCTACAAATTAGAACTACTTAAACCTAACTAACCTAAGGACATCACACACATCCACGCCCGAGGCAGGATTCGAACCTGCGACCATAGCGGTCGCGCGGTTCCAGACTGTAGCGCCTAGAACCGCTTGGCCACTCCGGCCGGCTTAAGTATTTCGATAGCCTCTCTGATTTTACGTTTCGTCATAACCGGCTGCTTGGCCAAGACACAGGCTCCGCTGAATTTTATATCTTTTCCGCAGTCTTGTTGATGTTCTGCCACTGCAGATTTGTTGTGTTGCCCTAGACGAATATAGTGTTCGTGTGCGCGAATGCGCGTTGCTATTGGCTTGCCAGTCTCGCCGATGTGTGCCTCTCCGCATTCGCATTACACCTTGTACACGCCTAAAGTGTGTAATGCATCCACCTTGTCCTTAGTGGAGCCTAGCACGTGCTGGATCCTGCGACCACTACAGAAGACAGGATGCATCCTGTACTTAATAAAAAAAAATGTGTGTGAAATCTTATGGGAATTAACTGCAAAGGTCATCAGTCCCTAAGCCTACACACTACTTAACCTAAATTATCCTAAGGACAAACACACACACACCCATGCCCGAGGGAGGACTCGAACCTCCGCCGGGAGACCAGCTGTGTACTTTGTAAAACAAGTTATAGCCCACTAATTTGCTATTACTCTGTTGAGTTGGTGAAGACATTTTTGCGGGTGGAGATGAGTCCGCGATTCGGTCTGACTATCTGTGGTTTCCCTTTACTCCTTGTGATGAGATGGTTGCTTCATTGAGCATACGGCCGATTTTGCCTCGACCTCGCGCAGCTAAGCCGCTGCTCCTGCCTTTAATGACCTTGGCACGACGGGACATTATCTTTTCCTCTCTCCCCACTCTTGCCCCTCCCCACCACCGCCGCTCCACTCCTCCATCTTTTGCCACAGCTCCCTTGCAAGTTCGTCGACACACCTGGACTTCCCGTGTGGTCGCCTAGGCAAGCTTCGACCTTACACAAGACCTGCGGTCTCGGAAACCCATACGATCCGGCTGCCAGATCCGATACGCGGTCCAGGTATCCGAGCGGTGAGTAAGCCCAGGTGGCCAGAGATGCGTGAATCAGCTTCTGCGTAACGCCACTTATACCCGGTTTCTTAGAGGCGATGCCTCACCTGGCCGGAAATGAAACTAAATAGCGACTGTTCGGAGAACGTGCTGGTGTCACCCGTTCGCATCGGGACTTCGAAGTACGTTACCTGATCTGCAATGCGTAAATATTTATGTTTCTATTTCTGTACGCGGTTGCTCGTTATTACCGGGAAAGAAACTAAGTATAGTCCCAGCCGAAGCACGCACTAAAATGTGTGACTTAACCAGATACATCCCGTGACTTACTTTCTTAATAGTACTAAGATCCACCTATAATCGATGTATGGTTTACAAAAGCCAAACCCCATCTGCAGACTCTTAAATCCACAGCTACAATGGAAATACTAATTTAAAAAAAAAGTAGTACAAAAACCTTTTTATGCCTATACTGCAGTTTTCAGTATACAATTACAGCACAGTGATTAGTTTCTGGTCTTTTCTACAACCATCTTCAGATCGTTCAAACCGTAAAACAGCGGCGAAAAACGCACTGAAAAACAACCCCGTTAACTGTAGTCTGTTGCGGGCCAACAAGATTAAGACGCTAGGTAGTTACAAAGTTACCAGACACATTAATAAAACTCGCACCAGATGCCATTGATATACTTATCTTGTGGACGTTGGTTGTCCCGTTACAGGTCGACAAATCCATACATCACAGAAGTGATCTTTTGCATTATAAATAACAAACAAAAACTTTGACTGAAAGCAGTGGGTAGGGGGGAGGGGGAGGAGGGAAAGAGGTGGGGAGGACAAGAAGTTAATGTTCCGTTGCTGTCAAGGTCATTAAAGATCAGATCAGTAGCTAAGTTAGGCGAGAACGAAGCTAAATCGGCGTTGTGCTTGTTGAAGCAACCATCTCTCCGGAAGCAACTCTGGGAAACCACAGATAGCCAGGCCCCTGTTTTGGAGTGTTTATAAAGAAGCAATTGAAATCAGGCTGGCAGATTATTTGGTTAATAAATACTGTGTTTTTCCTCTTAGCAGGACGTGGGATCCTGTACTGTCTCGAATCAAAACACAAACTCTTAGGTGGGTCAAGCACGAATGTTGAAGATAGTCTTTGAGTCCGATACACCGCTGGTGACAGTGTTTAACTGAGGGCGTCACCACCAGCCAATTCTTGGAAAGCAGCAACTGTGGTGAGCGGTGCATGCGCTGTGTACAGTACATAAGCCTATATATTTCGGCGATTGGTTGTCTTGGCATCAGTTCTGAGCGGGACTCAGAAGCACCAGCGCTCTCCCAAAGACGACGAACAGATGGATCGCCGAAATAGAGACACGTTGATTGTAGGTTCCAGCAGAAAATCCAAGGAGACTAGCAACAATTGTTATAACGGGATACTGCACGAAGTAACTCAGCACTCTCTAAAAACTGTCCACGCAACTACCCACCATCAGCTGAAGATAATTCTTTTGTTATGGTGGCTGTGCGTCCTTTCCTTGACGGCAAACGATCCCTTCGTCAGAATTACGTGTCTTACGAATCAAATTAGATTTCATATAATTTTAAGCTACGTTAATGGCCAATTATGCGGATAATTCAGTGCAGCTAAATGATATTCACCCTGTTTGTAATATGATGAGACTTCAAAATTAAATTACACCTTATTATTCCAGGCAACTATAAGTGCGTGGTGCTCTTCACTTCACAATGACAGATATATGACAGTATTTTTGAACGGGGTCCCGGGTTCGATTCCCAGCCGGGTTGGGGATTTTCTCTTCCCAGGGACTGGGTGTTTGTGTTGTCCCCGTCATTTCATCATCATCATTTGTGAACGTGGCTCAAACTGGACTGTGTAAAGATTGGGACATTGTACGGGCGCTGATGATCGCGTTGTTGAGCGCCCTGCAAACCAAACATCATCATCATCATCATCAGTAGTTTTGAACTGTCACCAAGTCTCTGTAAGCAACTTTCAGTTCCTCGACGACAGAAATCCACACCTTGGCCTTGGAGCCGTTCGAGGAAAACTGTTCAAAGGTCCCCGTCACCGTAAATCTGCAGTTATTCCGAATCAGCTCCTCGACTGCCTGGATATTGTCGTCTGTACATGTTACGGCGTAAAGTCAAGCGCCGGCACGCCAGTCGCGAACGACAGAGAAGAGACGGCTGTGAGAAAAAGTCAGCCAATCGCACGCTGACCGACCCCTCTCCAAGACGACAACGCGACAGCAGCGGCCTCTATCTGAAGAGGACATAAGCGCCGCGACCGACTGGTGACGGTCCAGTTCAATAGCAGCTTCAAGATTAGTGACTTGGATGGCAGCGTCAATTCTAGTTACTTCGCTTGTATTGTCTATGTAGCACAGACTTGAGATTGTTTATACTGAAGAAGCTGATATTTCGTATGTCGCCCTTTGCTTGCGACACGTCTGTGTAATTGCATAAGTTAGCCGGCCGATGTGACAGAGCGGTTCTAGGCGCTTCAGTCTGGAACCGAGCGACCGCTACGGTCCGAATCCTGCCTCGGGCATGAATGTGTGTGATGTCCTTACGATGGGTAAGTTTAAGTAGTTCTAAGTTTTAGGGGACTGATGAGCTCAGATGTCAAGTCCCATAGGCTCAGAGCCATTTGAATCTTTTTTTTTTTTTTTTTAAGCTAAAGTATTGTCTCTTTTCATTTTGTAATAAAACTCATTAATAACACTTGTTTGAAAGTTGTCTAGCGATCCGAGAAAGCAGGTTTTATAGACACCAGAGTACACGAAATGCATTCGCAGTTGTGAGTATGGAGAACAATCAGCTCTAGAATGGTATGACGACAACGAAAATTTGTATCGGTCCGGAATTGGAACCCAGATCTCCCGCTTACCGCGGGCGGTCCCCTTGCCATTTGGATATACGTGCAGGACTCACGAGCAGACCCGAACTTCTATATGTGGACAACCTATACTCGTATATCCACTCTGTACATTCCCGTACAGACGAGACATTTTATTTGAAACTCGCTTGCCCAGTGTCGGCGGAAAAATACGATATTGCAGTGCCTGTCTTAGTCTGAACTACGATTCCATTCTACAGTTGATGCTTGTCCATATTCGCAGTTGCGAGTACATTCAATGTATTTCGTGACGGCTGTAGTCCCTAGAGCGTCTGATCCCTTGGAAATGCATGCACGTCCAAAGGAACATTGCTTTGTAATTCGGAATAACACAGGCACCCCTGTATCGTATTGTCGTCTGTGATGGACGTCGACGGTCTTCTTTCTCGACCAGCGCCACACACGTCCTTGCGGCTTTGTTAAATAGTTGGCGGCGTTTCACTACGGCTAGAAGAGGCATTACACTTGCTCCACATACCGCTAGAATTTCTAGGTAAATCTGTCTTCAATTTAGATGCTTTGACCATAAGAATCTTTCGTCTCTGGAGTACGTTGGCGGTTGCTGCGCCATTTCGCTCCTACACTGTATTGCACCTGTTATCCGCACCACAGTGGAACTGTGTATGCAGGAAACCTAGAACATGTTCCCTCTTCCGACAGTGCGCCACTATTGTTCCGCAGTTGTCTTACAAAGGGACAATGCCTAATCGTTATCACCGATTCCGTCCAAATTTACAGTATATGCGGGGCTTGGTCAGAAATGAAAGTGACAGACGTAGGAGCTTCAGATGGCCAGTAGTTTAGAAGAAATAGCACTTTCGGCGCGGTTAAGGTGAGGTATGAGGCATTTACAGCGATGAACCGAAACATTATGACCACTGGCCATCGCGAGGATGAATGCCTCACGGTAGTAATGGTTCAAATGGTTCTGAGCACTATGGGACTTAACATCTTAGGTCATCAATCCCCTAGAACTTAGAACTAATTAAACCTAACTAACCTAAGGACATCACACACATCCATGCCCGAGGCAGGATTCGAACCTGCGACCGTAGCAGTCGCACAGTTCCGGACTGAGCACCTAGAACCGCGAGACCACCGCGGCCGGCGCCTCGCGGTAGTATTTCGGGCACGTGAGGCAATACGGAAAGAATGTAGGCGGAAGAGAAACGAATGGACAGTCATCATAGCGAAGACATGGGTCGCAAATGCGGAAATCCAGTGATATTAGCGTTTCTGACAGAGGACACATTGTTGTGGCACTGCGGCTGGAAACGAGAATCTCTGAAACGACGAAGCTGGTTGCCTGTTGGCGTTCTACTGTCACGAACATCTATGGAAAGTGGTTGAAAGATGGTGAAACAACGAGTATGCCGTATGGTACAGATCGGAACATCCCCCCCCCCCCCCCCTTCCAGGACAGGCAGCGGTCTGTGGCAGATCTGACGACAGAGCACAATCCCGGTGCTGGCGCAACTGCTTCGGAGCAGACCGTTCAAAGGCCATTGTTGAACATGAAGCTTCACATCACTCGACCCCTGCGTGTTCACGTGTTGACCCAATGACATCGTCAGTTATATGATTGCAGTCGGCACATCCGTGGACAAATAGGAACGTGACGCCTGTCTAATGAATCGCATTTCTTGCTACATCAGGTCGAAGGTTGAGTCCTTACACGCCGTGATCCAGGCGAAAGACTGAGCGAAACAGGCACCGCGCCACAGGTGCATGCTGGTGAGGGAAAAATTACGATATGGGCTATATTGAGTTGGGCTTCCGTGGGATCTGTGGTGGTAATCGAAGGCATCATAACACCAATGAACTACGTGAACATTATGGCGGACCACTTGCAACGCTTCAAGCTTGAAGTTCAAATGGCTCTGAGCACTATGAGACTTAACATCTGAGGTCATCAGTTCCCTAGAACTTAGAACTACGTAAACCTAACTAACCTAAGGACATCACACACATCCATGCCCGGGACAGGATTCGAACCTGCTACTGGAGCGGTCGCGCGGTTCCGAACTGAAGCGCCTAGAACCGCTCGGCCACCGCGGCCGGCCATGCTTGAGGTCTCCCCCTACGGCGATGACATCTTCCAGCACGATAACTGTACGTGTTGCAAGGTCAGACCCGCGCTACAGTGGTTTGCGCGGCGTTGTAGTGAACTCACTCTGCTATCTTGGCCAGGAAATGTGCCTGAGCAGCGCCAGCTGCATGAACGTAAACCACCATCTCGTAATTTGCGTGAATTTAATGACCTGTAAGTAGACATCTGGTGCCATATACTACTGGAACCCCATAAAGGACTTGTAGAATCCTTGCCAAGCAGAATCGCTGTTGTACTGTGTTTGGAAAGTGCAACAACACGCTATTAAACATGTGCTCTTACTGTAGTGGCTCATCGGGGTTTGTTGGCGTAGTTCTCTGGGAGCGGGTAGCGTAGCGGGGAGAAGAAGGAAGGAAGGTATGGGTTTAACGTCCCGTCGACTTCCAGGGTCATTAGTGACGGTAGTGGAAAGAGTATAGGTCTGTGATCTGAGGGTCGTGGGGTCTAGGCCCTCCGCGCAAACTTCCCTTTTTTATTTTCAATTTTTACGTTACTTACATTGCTAATAAACAGAGAAAATACTCAGTGTATGGTGTTCATTAAAATTTTCATAAAAGGTATACAAAGGAAAGGCAAAAGAAAATCAGGGACTGGAAAAAGTTTTGTCAAGAAGGGATTGTACTTATAGCGTCCACGAAGACACTGCTAACAACACTTCAAGAATGGACTGCAATAAAGCGTTTACTACTTCGTATTCCGTTAGTTCCACTTTGACCATCGAGTAGCTCTTGGCTGTTGCACGTGAATAATAGGGTCCATAGTTTTTACGATGTATTCCGTTAGTTCCACTTTGACCTTCGAGTAGCTCTTGGCTGTTGCACGTGAATAATAGGGTCCATAGTTTTTACGATGAATTTCACCCCAGTGTGTAAATAATCAAGTGTAAAACAATGAAAGAATCTAATTTTATATACGAGGGACTAGTGCATGCCTCACTATTGCTTTCTGGAAGTTTATTTGCAATCCCAAACATTCCTTTGCCTTTGCTTTTTATGCTTTAACTCTTTCAGACCCTCAGGATTCATTTGCGGCTGTTGAATCTTTTCTTCATGCACCAGTGCCGTCATCTGTTCAGTATTACTACAAAAATATGAACAAGTGATCGCAAGCATACATGGAAGTTGGTGGTTAATATCAACAAGTGACCGCAAGCATTTCCGGAAGTTTTTGGTTTACTACATATTCCATTGTATAAATGAAGGAAACTATTGTGCTTTTGCATGGTAATTATTGAATGATCAGTATATTGTTAGAACAGTGTATATTTCAAAATTAAATATTTTTGTCCGTAAAATGAAGCTGAGTGAACAAAGTGTGTTTTGATAACGGATACATATATTTCTGTAAATACTGCTTGAGAAAGCATTTAAAAAAGTATCTAAGAGCATTAGAACATAAATAAAATTTTTCCTGTCTCTAGAAAAAATTCAGCTCTAAAAGTGTTAACGAAATGATTAATAAATTCGATATATTGAGCATTACTTCTGTCGGCCATTGTGGTCGAGCGGTTTTCGGCGCTTCAGTCCGGAACCGCGCTGCTGCTACGGTCGCAAGTTCGAATCCTGCCTCGGGCATGAATGCGTGTGCTCTCCTTGGGTTAGTTAGGTTTAAGTAGTTCTAAGCGTAGGGGACTGATGACCTCAGATGTTCAGTCCCATAGTGATCAGAGCCATTTTTGAGCATTATTTCGGTTTATTTGCAGGATAAGTAACATAAAAACTCGAAAATAAAATAAGTATCCACAGAGGAACTCGATCCCACGACCCTTGAATTAGCGTCCTGCGTGGAAACAACAACGTAAATGGCTCATGGATCGCCCGAGCTGCGTGAAAACGCTATTTTGTCTACAGAGTTGGCCATCTGGAGCCCCCACTTCCGTGACTTCCGTTTTAGGCTGAGGTCTGCATATGCCATAAATCTGGATGAAATCAGTGATGACGAGTAGGCGCTGCCGCCTGTTAGTATGGAACGACATGCCTAACTTACTTTTTTTAAGTCATCTGATACACTGACTGTACTGGTTTGAAAGAGGATTCGTAGGGCTGAAGACATACAAGAACAAAAATCACTAGAAAATGCAAAAATAACTAGATGGAACCTTATTATGTATACCTAACGATTCCATTAGATTAGAAGGCTACAAGCTTTTGCAGAGTTAGTTCATGTAAGTTATAACTCACAAAACGTATTACGTCAGTGCAAATAAGAGTTGGTTCTGACATCCGACACAGGCTAAGGAGTGTTAGACACAGTTTCTAAAAAGGAAAAAATAAGCGAAAATTTGGATTAAATAATGAGACCTGTTGTAGTAAATACAAATAAAATCACTGATATGAATAGATACGTAGGGTCTGAAAAAATCTTAAAAGTGTCTGTTACGTTATATCATAAACAAGTTTTATTACTTCAAAATCTGGGCCGTACTTTACAAAGGAATTATCACGCAGTCCATTAGATGCAGATCGTGAGCTTACAATCGATTTTAGACTGACAAAAAGTGCGGATAATTTAAAGGAATTACTTTAGAATTTTTGGGAGAGAATACTGCAGTTGAAAGGCAACCGTTTCACAGCAGTCCTGCTAGCACTCCTTTGGCCGCAAACCACAGGCACCCGAAGGACGCGACGAAAGGGTCCAAAAGCGCCGTACGTCTGCAAGGTCGCCTTCGGGCCTTTCCCTTGGCGGCCAAATAGGTTTCTTGTTACAGGCGTCTCTGATGCCTGCGGCAGGCGTTTGCGCCACCCGACTTGGCGACCGATAGATCCGAGATGTCATCTGCTTCCAGTTCTGTTTCAGCAGCAACATTCGTAAAATGATGTTTCTATTGGGAGGTCACCGCAAGTTAGTATACAAAGCGACTTTCCGGTATACAAATTGTATCGTTAAAGCTCTTGGAACAGTAAACTTATATCCACATCTGTATTCCGAAAACCAACTTACGGTGCGTGACGGAGGGTACTCCTGTCACCACTGTCTGGTACCCTTTTTTCTGTTCTAGTCACGAATGGCGAGTGGGAAGAAAGCTACCAATGAGCTCTAATTTCTCTAATTTTCTCATCGTAATCATTTCGCGAGACATACATTGTAGGTAGTAATGTGTGGCCCGGCTCTTCTCGGAACTTCCTTTCTCGAAATTGCAACAAGCTTCAACAGTAAACCTCACAATTACGCACAACACCTCTTTTGTAGCGTTTGCCAATAGTGTTGGAGGAGCTTTTCCTTGACGCTTTAGCACCCACTAAACGATTCCGAGACGAAATGCGAAGCTCTTCGTTGGATCTTCTCTGTATCTACTATTAACCCTGCCTGCTAAGCGTCTCGGAATGATGAACAGTACTCAAGAACAGATCAAACGACGGTTTCGTAAGCCACTTCTTTTGTGGATAAACGACCTATCGCTGAAGAATTAGTGTTCGCAAATCTTAATCGTCGTCATCACTATCGAGCACTTCACCAGACGCTTAAGTATTTGCGGTAACTACGGTCGCAGGTTCGAATCCTGCCTCGAGCATGGATGTGTGTGATGTCCTTAGGTTAGTTAGGTTTAAGTAGTTCTAAGTTCTAGGGGACTGATGACCACAGAAGTTAAGTCCCATAGTGCTCAGAGCCATTTGAACCATTTGCGGTAACTAATAAGTGCTGGTTCATGAACAACAGGGGAGAAAAAGGAAACACATGGAAAGAAAGAAACAAAGATTTGGGTTTAATGTGCCATCGACAACAAGGTGATAAACCGCACAAGCTTAAATAGGGGAAGGATTGGGAAAGAATTCATGTGCATTCTTTTCAAAGGAAGCATTTCGGTATTTGTATTAAGCAACGTAGGAAAACTAAGGACGAGGAACTGAACCTCGGTTCTGCTGTAGCGAAGTTCGGTGTCTTGAAAAATGAATGAGAGTAATAGGCAGAGGGAGAGAGAGAGAATAGGAGAGGGGGGGAGAGAGTGAAAAGCGCAGATATTTCTGCCTACTTTTTGTAATTATCCCCCTTATAACTAATTCTTTGGTAATGTAGAATAAACATAATAGGTAGTCAGCACTCTTCATCCGGAAGGCGAGGGGATGGGGGAAAAGGGATCATCCTTCATCTGTTCATCTGAGTTGCACGCAGCTCAACGTACTCAATTATATGGTTTAATTTCCGTCTACTATGTCTGGTCTCTACATTTCCTTTTAAAACATCAGTTTGTTTGTAGTGTTTGAATAGCTTGAAGCGCAAGCGATGTCTGATAAAGAAGTCTACTGCAAGTCTCTATTTCGTTTTACGTAATGTTTTATTTATGTTGCTGTTGTGGTGCGCTTATCATGAGTAACATACTAAGAAATACGACCAGATAATGACTTAAAGGACATACGAGTCGATTCGCGTGCAAAATGCAGGAATCCTTTGAGAGGAATGCGTAACGGAGGACTACTTTAACAGTTTCCAAGGTTACCACGAGAAATTCCGGCCAATTCGAATGATGCTAAGACATCATCTGAGACACCAGGTACGAGGAGAACTTTTCAGTACTGTGTAACATAAAACTTTTGCGATAGATGCGATTTGTCATCTCGTGTATAATGATGGGCGTCGTACAGCATCTGGTTTAAATTTAATTTTGTGCTATAAGAATCCGAAACTTTCGAAAGCGGATAATTCGTCATTCCGACTAATTCTTGAGAGAGAGTTTTATTTATGAAAACGTGTCATTCCGTAAATTGTTCTTAGAGGAAACGTACGTAGATGCATGGCGATGCAGATTTTTAAGTGAAATCAATTTTGTGAATATTGTATGGCCAACAACTTGTGCGCATGTACCGTAACGTAAAGTAAGACTGATGTCGAATGTTATTATTTTGTACGCTGGTACATTCTATGGTTTTATGTCCGTCTGAAAGAACGTCAAGGAAAACTACTGTATCGCGAACAAATGATCCGTGACGATTCTGAATTCTGAAAAACGTCATAGTTCGCCACCAAGAGCTGACAATATATCTTTATTACTAGCAGCTTCAGTCCCCAGACCGTCAAACAGCTTAAACGACGATATTAAAGCAATGGTTCAAAAGCACAAAATCCGTTATATAATACTCGTGTCTATTGTAAAACACACTACATTTTCAACAGTAAAATCTACCAAACACTGTCTCCATTAGATACCAGTGTTTAAACATTTAGTGTTGAGGCTGTCTACCTACTATGACTTACTTAAACATTTACAAGCTATGAGGCACCATAATCACAAATATTTTTAAGTCTGCATTTGTTCTAAGTTTAGAGATTCCATCAGTAACTAATGGTTATGTAATAAACTGCGCTCCAACTCTGATCTCATAAACGGGGGAATTGTGCCAGCTGATGTAGGGATTCCGGCACAGGACTGGAATTCGAGTTCAATTGTGGTGATATCCCGTTCTGTCACCCAGATTAGTGTTTAAATCGCTTGGCGCGAATTTTGGTTCGGTACCTTTGAAAAAGGTATTTTTGTATTTTCTCCAGACTTCTCCAAGCTTGTGAGTCTTCCGTTAAGACTGGCCGTCGACTAGACCCTTATTTTACCTCCTCCATCCACTCAGTCACCCTCTAATATGTGAAAAACCAAGTTACTGCATTAAACAAATTAAATTCTAAAATAAGCCTCATATTTACATGCGCCCAAGCGTACACACTAAATTTACATACAATTTTTTTTACTCTTGAATTAGAGTAAATTTTCCTTCCGTCAAAAGGAAGAAATTGTGAAATTCTTCAGTGATTACGACGAAACGTAACCAAAGTTGACGATATACTACAAAAGACGTCGCTCGCAAAACATAAATTCATGTCAGTGAACTTAAATAAGGGGATAATATTTCTGGGAGTCGAAGGTGGGACCAACTGCTCACTACTCGGAATCTATATATATATATATATATATATATATATATATATATATATATATATATATATATATATACTCTGCGAATCATGGGACATCCTACTGTACCACTAATTAGGAGTTTTTCCCGCTCCATTCATGTATGGAAGAATAATTGTTCAAATTCCTCTGTGCGTGCTGTAATTAATCTAATCTCGTCCTCACGAACCCTATGGCACCGATATGCACAGGGTTGTACGTAGGATGGAACTTAAATAGTGGCAACACTGCTGTGGAATCTACTATTGTCGCTGATAGCACACGTTGTTGACATATCTACCTTACCTCCGAGCAAATGGACTCGCCCGTCCCACGTCACCGGCATGCTCACAATCGAGGGAAAATCAGTCACTTGTCAGCGAGCGATCTAACGTAACGGTGTCATTATGTTTTCGAAACAGGAACAACGGAGTTGGATCAATATTGAATGTGCCAGAGGTCGTACAGCACGACAGTGTCATCAAGGTCTTCAAGAGGCGTGCGGGGAATCGGCATTGCCGTGCAAAACAGTAGCACGTTGGGTAAAAGCCTTCAACGAAGGTCGGCAAACTGTGGCAGACATGCATCGGGTAGGTCGTCCTAGCGTCTCTGAAGAAGTAGTGCATTCTGTTGCCGCGTTAGTGGACAGTGATCGACGCCATACGATTCGTGAGCTAGCCCACGAAACCGGATTAGCGCATACGACTGTGCTTCGCATCCTGAAGGAACGCCTGGGCATGCGAAAAATTGCATCGCGATGGGTTCCGTATGACGACGGAAATGCAGAAGTGGATGCGTTGCGACGCTGCTCGGACTTACTTGGAGCGCTATGAGCGTGAAGAAGAGGCTTTCTTACGCTATATCGTAACACTGAATGAGACATGGGCCACATCGTACGAGCCAAAACTGAAACGCCAATCCCACGAATGGCGTAATTATGGGCCGCCGCGAACGTCGAAAGTGCGTCGGAGCCCCAGTATGGTGAAAGTTATGGTGCTTCTCGTGTACGACTGTGATGGTGTTATCCTAACACATTACGTTCCTCCATGGCAATCCGTCAGTGCACAGTATTATTGTTCGTTTTTGGAGCATCACTCGCGACCAGCTTTGCGAAAGAAGCGGCGACACTTCCTGCGCAATCCACCCATCATTGTGCACGACAATGCGCGGGCGCATACAGCGCAAGCTGTGGCTGCTCTGTTCGGTCGATGCGACTGGGAAGTACTGTACCATCCACCATACTCCCCGGACTTAAGTCCCTGTGACTTTGATTTTATTCCGGTGATGAAGCAACCACTTCGTGGCATTCGCTTCAGAACTGTTCCAGAGATTCGACATGCAGAAGACCGCTCCATTCGCACCATCAACAGAACAGGCTCTGCTAACGGTATACTACGCCTTCGACATCGCTGGCAACAGGTTCTACACAACGCTGGTGACTACTTTGAAGAACAGTAACAGGCGCAAACATGTAATTCTTTTGTATCGGTTGTGAATAATTAGTTGCCACTATTTAAATTCCAACCCTCGTAGTACATTTCTAGAGTCATCATTTACAGCGAATTCTTGAAACTTGGTCCGTATACACTCTCGGTATGGTTTCCTTCTGTCTTCAAGAGTCTGCCTATTCAGTTCTTCCGCTATCTCTGTGACACTCTCCGGTGGATCAAACAAACCTATGGCCACTAGTGCTGCCCTTCTCTGTATACGTTCAACCTTCGCTGCTAGTCCTATTTGGTGCGTGTACCACAAGCTTGAGCAATATTCTAGGGTGGGTCGCACGAGTGACATGCAAGCAGTCTCCTTCGTAGACCGTTTGCATTTCCCTAGTACTCTACCAATATACAGAAGAGTCCTCCCTGCCAAGAAATCCCCAATCCAGGCGCGCATTTCATCCGATGCCCCATACGATCGTACTTTCCATAATTAGCGTAGCTGTGGCTTTCAGTCAAATACTGCAGCTACCTGACTGCCATGATCCATGGCTTTCAGGATGTCACGTGAGAAAAGTGCGCGTTGGGTTTCACATCCATGTTTACGAAATCGATGCTGGTTGGCACGGAGGAGGGCGTTCAGTTCGAAATACCTCATTAGATTTGAGCTAAAAATGTGCCTTACGATTCTACAAGAAATAAATGCCAAGGATATAGGACACAGAGTACGGGAAGAAACTTGCCCCCCTTCTTGCAGCGGTGTACCGTAGGACTCTAGAGGAGCGTACCGATCCAAAGGATTGGAAAAGGGCACAGGTCATCCCCATTTGCAAGAAGGGATGTCGAACAGATGTGCAGAACTATAGACCTATATCTCCAACGTCGATCAGTTGTAGAATTTTGGAACACGTACTATGTTCGAGTATAATGATTTTTCTGGAAACTAGAAATCTACTCTGTAGGAATCAGCATGGGTTTCGAAAAAGACGATCGTGTGAAACCCAGCTCGCGCTATTCGTCCACAAGACTCAGAGGGCCATACACACTGGTTCCCAGGTAGATGCCGTGTTTCTTGACTTCCGCAAGGCGTTCGATACAGTTCCCCACAGTCGTTTAATGAACAAAGTAAGAGCATATGGACTATCAGACCAATTGCGTGATTGGATTGAAGAGTTCCTAGATAACAGAACGCAGCATGTCATTCTCAATGGAGAGAAGTCTTCCGAAGTAAGAGTGACTTCAGGTGTGCCGCAGAGGAGTGTCGTAGGACCGTTGCTATTCACAATATACATAAATGACCTTGTGGATGACATCGGAAGTTCACTGAGGCTTTTTGCGGATGATGCTGTGGTATGTCGAGAGGTTGTAACAATGGAAAATTGTACTGAAATGCAGGAGGATCTGCAGCGAATTGACGCATGGCGCAGGGAATGGCAATTGAATCTCAATGTAGACAAATGTAATGTGCTGCGAATACATAGAAAGAAAGATCCCATATCATTTAGCTACAATATAGCAGGTCAGCAACTGGAAGCAGTTAATTCCATAAATTATCTGGGAGTACAGATTAGGAGTGATTTAAAATGGAATGATCATATAAAGTTGATCGTCGGTAAAGCAGATGCCAGACTGAGATTCATTGGAAGAATCCTAAGGAAATGCAATCCGAAAACAAAGGAAGTACGCTTGTTCGCCCACTGCTTGAATACTGCTTAGCAGTGTGGGATCCGTAGCAGATAGGGTTCATAGAAGAGATAGAGAAGATCCAACGGAGAGCAGCGCACTTCGTTACAGGATCACTTAGTTATCGCGAAAGCGTTACGGAGATGATAGATAAACTCCAGTGGAAGACTCTGCAGGAGAGGCGCTCAGTAGCTCGGTACGGGCTTTTGTTGAAGTTTCGAGAACATTCCTTCACCGAGGAGTAAAGCAGTATATTGCTCCCTCGTACGTACATCTCGTGAAGAGACCATGAGGATAAAATCAGAGAGATTAGAGCCCACACAGAGGCATACCGACAATCCTTCTTTCCACGAACAATGCGAGACTGGAATAGAAGGGAAAACCGATAGAGGTACTCAAGGTACCCTCCGCCACACACCGTCAGGTGGCTTGCGGAGTACGGATGTAGATGTAGATGTAGTTTTGTGGATCGCTCCTGCTACCCTTCTTGAAGGCAAATATGACGCGTGCTTTCTTCCAGGTACTGGGCACGGCTCTTTCTTCAGGCGATCTGTGACAGATTATAGTTAACAGAGGGGCTTTATATCGTCTCTACTTCGACAATCATCAGTTATTTTGTTCCACAAATAGCAAAACTCATTTACTACTTTAAGCGTCTCATTTCCTAATCTAATAGCCTCAGCATTACCCGATTTAATTCGACTACATTCCATAACCATACACTAAAGCTGCATGCCCTCGGGAAAAATTACGGCTTGCTTTCAGCCGTTCGCAGTCCTCAGTCCAGAGACTGGTTTGATGCAGCTCTCCAAACTACTCTAGCCTGTGCAAGCTTCTTCATCTCCCCGTACCTACTGCAACCTACATCCTTCTGAATCTGTTTAGTGTATTCACCTCTTGGTCTCCCTCTACGATTTTTACCCTCCGCGCTGCCCTCCAGTACTAAATTGGTGATTCCTTGATGCCACAGAATATGTCCTACCAAACAATCCCTTCTTCTAGTCAAGTTGTGGCACCAATTTCTCTTCTCCCCAATTCTATTCAATACCTCCTCATTAGTTATGAGATCTACCCATCTAATCTTCACCATTCTTCTGTAGCACCACATTTCGAAAGCTTCTATCCCCTTTTTGTCCAAACTATTTGTCGTCCTCGTTTCACTTCCATGCATGGCTACACTCCACACAAATACTTTCAGAAAATACTTCCTGACACTTAAATCTATACTCGATGTTAACAAATTTCTGTCCGCAGCTCGTGGTCGTGCGGTAGCGTTCTCGCTTCTCGCGCCTGGGTTCCCGGGTTCGATTCCCTGCAGGGTTAGGGATTTTCTCTGCCTCGTGATGACTGGGTGTTGTGTGATGTCCTTAGGTTAGTTAGGTTTAAGTAGTTCTAAGTTCTAGCGGACTGATGACCATAGATGTTATGTCCCATAGTGCTCAGAGCCATTTGAACCATTTTTTTGAACAAATTTCTCTTCTTCAGAAACTCTTTCCTTGCCATTGCCAGTCTACATTTTATATCCTCTCTACTTCGACAATCATCAGTTATTTTGTTCCACAAATAGCAAAACTCATTTACTACTTTAAGCGTCTCATTTCCTAATCTAATACCCTCAGCATCACCCGATTTAATTCGACTACATTCCATAACCATACACTAAAGCTGCATGCCCTCGGGAAAAATTACGGCTTGCTTTCAGCCGTTCGCAGTAGTAGCACAGCAAGGCCGTTTTGGTTAGTGTTACAAGGCCAGATCAGTCAATCATCCAGACTTTTGCCCCTGCAACTACTGAAAAGGCTGCTGCCTCTCTTCAGGAACCACATGTTTGTCTGGCCTCTCAACAGATACCCCTCCGTTGTGGTTGCACCTACGGTACGGCTATCTGTATCGCTGAGGCACGCAAGCCTCCCCACCAAGGGCAAGGTCCATGGTTCATGGGGGCATAAGTTGCAAAAAATTAAAGTTTTCACCGGACGCTGGAGGCAAACGTTCGTCAGAGAAGATGGTGATTTTTGAGCGTCACTCACATTTCTTCCCGCTTGTGTTTGGTCTTTTGAAATGTCATCTAACACACAAATAATCTTAAGTGTCTTCAAACGTATCTGTCTCTATCCCGAACAAAATTGTGCAACGTACAGCAAGCCTTTATAATATCTTCAGCAAATTCTGGTGATACTTTCAAATACAGATCAAAAATTCTGCGCTCTTTAGCAATTACTTTAAGATATCTAGCCTTCCAAAGACTGGATCTGAAAACTCCTCGAAACGGAATTGTCTCTCTATTAACACAGAAAGATGACATATCGAAACCTTACCACCAACGATTACAATGAAGGTAATCACAACTGGCTGATTTGAGGAAATTTACTTTCATTGTCAACTTACTTCTTATGAAACAATGAAATGTTGAACATAGACCAGTCTGGCGATCTTCTGTTTCTTCGTCCATGAACGTGAGTGTGTTTGGGAATGACAGATAACCAGCAATAATTTGGAGAAAATGTTTTTGCTGTTTTAATAAAGCGACCCACAGTCAGCTGTCTTGATGATACGTACTTGTTTACCATTTATAGCTGCAGCCGCCACACAACTGGGTAAATTGTTGCCTCTTTAGTAAACCATCAACTATTCTTCCTTCGAGAAATGGTGGAAACCGGGATTTACTTTTAAATTACGTCTTTATTTTCTTATTTAGTAAGAGAAGTAAAAGTGTGGCAAGCTGCCCAATAAACTCTTGGCGGAACTGAAACACGTCGGCGCTGCAGATCAAAGCTAAGACAAAGGAGGCGCTTCTCTTTCAGTTAGCGCCGCGCAGCGCTGTGTGAAGGCTCCGTGCGCTGCAAAGAAGCGTTTATCGATGGCGTGAGGGGGCCGCAAATTGGGTATAGAATCTCATACGGATTCCACCTGGCCAAGGAGTTTTCTTCAGTTTTAAACGATTTCGGTAATTTTCACACCTGTCAACCCCAGTTTAATAAGCCACGGCTGCAAAATACTACCACGAAATCTTTACAGACGAATGGAAAAACTGGTAGAAGCCGACCTCGGGGAAGATCAGTTTGGATTATGTAGAAATGTTGGAACACGTGAGACAATACTGACCGTACCACTTATCTTAGAAAATAGATTAAAGAAAGGCAAACCTAAGTTTCTAGCATTTGTAGACTTACAGAAAGCTTTTGACAATGTTGACTGGAATACTCTGTCTCAAATTCTGAAGGTGGCAGGGGTAAAATACAGGGAGCGAAAGGCTATTTACAATTTGTACAGACACCAGATGGCAGTTATAAGAGTCGAGGGACATGAACGGGAAGCAGTGGTTGGGAAGGGAGTGAGACAGCAAAGGACCTGCAAGAGCAGCTGAACGGAACGGACAATGTCTTGAAAGGCGGATATAAGATGATCAACAAAAGCAAAACGAGGATAATGGAATGTAGTCGAATTGAGTCGAGTGATGCTGAGGGAATTAGATTGGGGAATGAGACACTTAAAGTAGTAAAGGAGTTTTGCTATTTGGGGAGCAAAATAACTGATGATGGTCGAAGTAGAGAGGGTATAAAATGTAGACTGGCAATGGCGAGGAAATCGTTTCTGAAGAAGAGAAATTTGTTAACATCGAGTATAGATTTAAGTGTCAGGAAGTCGTTTCTGGAAGTGTTTGTATGGAGTGTAGCCATGTATGGAAGTGAAACGTGGACGATAAATAGTTTAGACAAAAAGAGAATAGAAGCTTTCGGAATGTGGTGCTACAGAAGAATGCTGAAGATTAGATGGGTAGATTACATAACTAATGAGGTGGTATTGAACAGAAATGGAGAGAAGAGAAATCTGTGGCACAACTTGCCTAGAAGAAGGGATCGGTTGGTAGGACATATTCTGAGGCATCAAGGGATCACCAATTTAGTATTGGACGGCAGCGTGGAGGGTAAAAATCGTAGAGGGAGACCAAGAGATGAATACACCATGTAGATTCAGAAGGATGTAGGTTGCAGTAGGTACTGGGAGATGAAGAAGCTTGCACAGGATAGAGTAGCATGGAGAGCTGCATCAAACCAGTCTCAGGACTGAAGACCACAACAACAACAATAACAACAACAACGATTTCGGCTGTTTCTCAACGCCACTGACATAAATAAAACGTTCACTTATTGTTTAAGTGGTACGAGAATTAAAATAGGCAATATTCCTGGGTTTTTCTTTGTAAAAGGCCATTTGAAAATAGAGTTAAACATTTGTGTTTCTAGTTTCCTACCCTCAATTTCAGTTCCTGTCTCGTCTGCCATTGACAAGACATTAACTTTTGTGCCACCAACAGCCTTTGCATACGACAAGAATTTCTTTGGAGTATCTGAAAGATCTTTGACAATATTCTGCTACGGTTGTCACTGAAGGCTTCACGTATTGCTCCCTTGACTGCCAAACACATTTCATTTAGCAGCTGTCTCTTATGCAGTAGTCCGTTTCTGTAGAAGTTTCTTTAGAGTAATTGTGTGCCATGGAGAATTTCTGCCATATTAAACTGTTCTTCTGGATACTATCTATCTAGTGCATTATCTACTATCCTTTTAAACTTGAGATATAGTCACTCACTGTGATCCTGTCTTAAGCTAAAAGTTCCAGGTTCCTCGTTGAAATAGGACAAAATGGTTCATATTACTCTGAGCACTACGGGACTCAACTTCTGCGGTCATCAGTCCCCTAGAACTTAGAACTACTTAAACCTAACTAACCTAAGGACATCACACACATCCATGCCCGAGGCAGGATTCGAACCTGCGACCGTAGCGGTCGCGGTTCCAGACTGAAGTGCCTAGAACCGCACGGCCACACCGGCTGGCGCAACCAAAGGGAAAAATACGAAAACTGTTAATTTGTAATTAAATCACACGAAAAATACTTCTTTTTTCGTTTGTTACCCGTCTTCAAACTTTAAATTACAACATCCTCGAAAGCCTTGGAATCCCTGGGGCCGACATCTTGCCGCAATCAATGTCGATAGCGGGCATCAATCGTAGGGATTCTAGATTTCCGGAATGGATGACTTGTCTGTTTACATAATTAAGTTTTCACGGAACCCTCAATGCGCAAGTCCTACAGCTGACCAATTTTTTGCTTATGCTAAATAGCCATAGAGCCAAAATTGGAGTCTTGTGTTGAAAAATAATAACATAATCGGTGAAAAAGTGTCAAAAAATGTTGGTATAGTCAATGACCGTGTCACTACAATATCTTTTGATACGTTACGCGTTCCGTAGTTATATTTATGGTCCCGCCGAAAACCTCTTTTCTTCTGACATCTGATATTTTCAAGATTTCGTTATGTTTGATGACATTAATAAGAATGTCCCGACTTTAATTGCCGTTTTCGGGGATGGGGGACGGGGTTGCGCTTCGGGGGAATGGAATCCTGGTATTTTCATTGTTAAAATGAGTGACACAGCTACCATAGTTGTTATAAAGTGCTGTCGAATAGATGGAATAGCGTTGTCGGTTGTATCGTGCTCTTCAGTACTTCGGCCTCTTCTAACCAGCGGAAGATTCCTTCCTTAAAGGGAACTGATTTCAGAGCGGGCTTTCTGTCTCAAAAATGGTTCAAATGGCTCTGAGCACTATGGGACTTAACATATGAGGTCATCAGTCCCCTAGAACTTAGAACTACTTAAACCTAACTAACCCAAGGACAACACACACATCCATGCCCGAGGCAGGATTCCAACCTGCGACCGTAGCGGTCGCGCGGTTCCAGACTGAAGCGCCTAGAACCGCTCGGCCACATCGGCCGGCGCTTTCTGTCTCCTCTGAGTTCTAGCAGGAAGCAGGATTACGTATCATTTGTTTGAATAAAGCAGTTTCTTTCACTGGTAACATGCCGCCAAGTAAACTAACAGGTTTAGTCTGCCTGTGATTTCTTCCTGCAGCTCTCTCACGATGCTAACTGTATGTTCTCTACATCATAGCCTTTCTCCCAGAGGCGCCAGTCTCACAACACCGTGGGACGGTCACGGAAGAGTCAGTGGCAGTAGAAGTTCACAAGCTGGTGGAACCCGCGGTACGGCCGTTGATGAGTGATGGTGATGAAGTCCCATACTTCGAGGAGCGTAGGGGACGATGCGTTGAGGAGTACTCGGCCTTTACTACCGGGAACACTATTTCCTAGGAGAAGCAGTCGTTCACATGTTAAGCCTGTTATACCGAGCAGTTCTAACTTACTACATGTAAGAAACGAAACGTAGCCCCACGTCAACTAAAAGAATTTCTTCTCATTTTATCCTGGGTTCTTTATGGTAGCTAATTTGGAGGAACAGTATGATGTCTGAATAAAAGAGAATGTCTTCACTTCTGGAGCCCATCACTTTGTTTATATTTTACGGCTAATAAGCACAAGAAGACAAACGATACTAACAAAACCACACTGTGGTTGTATGAGGATTAAGAGAGGCGTTCGCTGAGAAGGGAAAGGAGCGAGTTGTACCCTCTTTATTGTGTTATTCAATGTGTACACTGAGCAAGCAGTAAAGAAAACCAAGAAGAAATCTGGAAATGGAATAAAAGTTCACGAAGAGGATAATAAAAACACTGCAGTTCGCGGATGACATTGTAATTCACTCAGATACGACAAACCATTTGCAAGAGCTGCTGAAAAGAATGGGTTGTGTCTCGAAAGGAGGTTACAACGTGAATATCGACAGAAATAACACAAGGGTATTTAAATGTGGTTGAATTAAACCCGGCGATGTTAGAATTACATTAGAAATGAGGCACTTCAAATAGTTGCTAAATTTAGCTATTTGGGCAGCAAACCGACGGATGATGGTCAAAGTAGAGAGAATATTAGATGCAGACTCGCAATAACAAGAAAAGTATTCCTAAAAGACAGAAATTTAACGCTGAATATAAACAAAAGTGTTTGAAAATCTATTATGAAGGTATTCCTATGGAGCGCAGTCTTTTATGGGAGTGAAACGTGGACGATAATGAAATGTCTTCGTACATCCATAGTTGAAATGGAGGACAGTGGGACGTCAGCTGGTATAAATTTATATTAAAAATGAAGAAATTCCTCCAGCTGTATTTAAGGTGTCGATTTTATTTTGGCAACTAGTTTCAACGTTGTAACAACGTTATCTTCAGGCCCAAACACTTGGCGTCAACTGCGTGCGGCTGATACTACAAGTCAGTGGTGAGACACGGACGTGCTCCATGTGGAAGGTGTTTAGTAACTAGTATGAAGTTTAGTTGAATGAGGATTTGACAGGTAGATCGAATAACTAATGAGAAAGTACTGAATAGAATTGGGGAGGCGGGGGGAGGAGAGAGAGAAATTTCGCTAGTTATGCAGAGACGAACAGACTCGCACAGGATAGAGCAGTGTAGGTAACTAAATCAAACCAGTCTTCGTACTGAAAATCACAAGTACTAAGTACTATACTAAAAAGAGATCTTCAATGGAATGATAGGTAAAACAGTACCAAAGGTTAATGGAAAAATGAAAGTGTTACGGAAATCACCGATACCAGGCTATCGACTTTCGATTAAATGTCTCCCTGTTTGGGAATTAGAGTGTAAGCGTGCAGCTTAATGACAAATGGACGACGACATATGGAAGTTTATGGTCTGGTTTTGAAGCGTGCAGGTATAGCCGAAATTGTTACGGTCACCGCTCGCGACAAGTGGGAAGTCCGGGTTCGAGCATAAGTCTGGCATAAGTTTTCAACGTTGTCATTTCATTCTACAGGTGGAGGTTCCCCGTATTCGCAACAGCGCATACATTTTCTGTGTACTGGGAAAGAACCGAACAAAGATACGCCCATACGACTAATTCTGTGGAACTGTTCCAACGTCCGAAGTATGAACAAATTCATAGCGTGCCGATTGTTTTATAATAGGTCGATTCTTGGTAGAACAACATTATAATAAATGAAAAGCACCAGTTTTCTTTTGTTCTAATTACTTTTATTGTGTTAACCGGATTTCGGCTTGCAAGGCCATCTTCAGACATTTACCGAGTATTGTCACCAAAGAAATTACATTGTTTGTAAACAACATTGAAAGAGAAGTTACATGTCTAAATTGAAGTAGAAACATACAGTAAGTAACATCTTTGACAGTGTGGTGATAATGCAATGAAAACATAAAAATTGAACAGTAAATAAATACAAAATGGAGTAGACAGGAAAAACATAAACACAAAATAGGAACATGCTATATCTATTAGTTTTGTTTATTAATAGAAACTTATGTAGATATGCATTAGTTTTGTTTATTAATAGATAATGTTATGCAGATATGCTGTTCCCACTTTGTGTTAATTTTTCTACCGTCTATTCCATTTTTATTTATTTAGTGTTGAGTTTTTTACTTTTTCATTGCATTACCACCAAACTGTCAAAGATGTTACTTTTGTATGTTTCTGTTTCAATCTAGACATGTAACTTCTCTTCCAATGTTGTTTACAAACATTGTAATTTGTTTGGTGACAATACTCAGTAAATGTCTGAAGATGGCCTTGTAAGCCGAAAAGTGGTTAACACAATAAAAATAATGCTGTAGGACAAAAGCAGTGGATAACACACTGTGACTGGTAAGTATTTAATACTATATTATTAGGATGTGTCTTGGTGGCTAAGTGATGTAGTGGCTGACTATCAGTCCATAGGCATCTGGTTCATTTCTCAGTCAGCTCGACTTCCGTTTCAGTTGCCACTTCCTTGATCTTCGTTAGTGATTTCTTAAAGTGAAAAATTTGATTTGCATCTTGTCTATGTCTGTAGTAATATATCTAATCAACATGCTGTGCGTTTTTCATTTACAGGCTGGTTTTTTAAACGCTGTTCATTGCCTTTCTTAGAGAAAACTATTGATAAAATGTAGGGCGAAGAATATGAATCAGACAAAAGGTGTTTACTAAAGTGTGTAATGTTTATAATTAATTACCTGTTATGCATTCTTACTAGTGTGTCAGTGTAAAAATTATAGGTATTCCATTGTACACTTTTTCCGATTATTTATGTTTTGGTTTTTCTGTACGTAAGTGCATAAATAAGTTTTCTGGATTTCACTAGAATAGGATAAAAGTGATGAGCGTTACTATGATTCATTGAAATATGCGGGGACGAAAAAACGGTCCTCAAAACTTAGAGGCTACTAACTTCAAAGATGAATACCCCACCAAGAAAAACATGATTTCAGAAAATGTGAAATAAAGCAAATGAAATTTTATTTGGGCAATTCCCATGGCAGCTACCTGAGGACTGGCCATTCTCTCTGTATATGGGCTCTTTCAGACTGTCCCTCGCCTAGGTGACAGATTTACTTTTTCTACCAACACATCTTTTAAGCTGCCCTACGTCGATACGTGAATATCACGTGCCAGCAGCAACAATTCTGTATCGTCCTCTTAATTCACATGTGTATGACTCGATGCGTGTCGTGTCACCGTATATCACAGTAGTTAAAGTACCACATCATCCTTACAAGAAGTAATCTGTAAATATTGGTACTTAGTTTCTTGCCCTTGCAGTGCTTGTCGTAAGGTGCATTATTATAGAACTTAAGAGTGTGAAGTTTGCTGTTAGAAAGCTATTAAATCTTTGCTGGAGAGTCATAAACTATGCGATGACTCATTAAAAGCGGATCACGGCCGCTTTCCTTGTGCAATCTAGTAATTCCGAACCCCGATGTGAAAATGTGACACCTGGTACTTTGCTGAGGATCACTGCCGAATTTCGGGTTGAACAATTATACACCGTCATGTAACAGTATTGTCATGTGACTGTATTACAAATACAAAGTTGACGGTAAGGTGTGTACAACGTAGTCGCCACACCTCTATTATCGTCCATAAACGTATAACAGCCTCTTTTGTTTCTTCGTTCTTTTAGGTGGCAGTTTCGATAGCGAGCACATGCCTTTAGGGTTTTAAATAGTGAATGTTTTCGCGGAACATTTTTGTGTTTGTAGGAAGACAAATTACAGTCGAGACTAGAGTTAGTATGTGGAGCAATAGCAAACTGCGTTCTGTTAACACAACTGAGCAGTTTCATTAAAGAGCCGCGATTTCGCACAACAGCAAAGCAGGCTATCGGCGAAGTACACGCCGATGTTCTGTGTACGACATTTTATGTCCTGCACGTCCTGTACGCCAATAAAAAATTACGGCTAAACCACTAGTGAGTAGATTCTTCATTGGGTTACATGAAGTATTTTGAGAGACTGAATAAAAAATGTGGTATTTTAGAGATGAACAGAGTTAGATTACGAAAACAAATGAGTTAGTTGAACTAGAAATAACAATGTATACATACTGAAAATATCGAAATGATATGTTCTTAATAGCTCTTACTGTTTTGCTCGGGTATTAAGATTGTATGAATGAGGTGGAAATACGAGGAAACGATAGTATCTTCGGCTCGAGAACGCTATTATAAGTCAATGTGCCAGTGGTGGAGTAGAGATAATAATAAACAAGAGGAGGATGAAAGTAATGGAAATGAGATTTTACACCACAAGAGTAGTGGAAGTTGAAGTTAATCTAAGAATGGTATATATATTTGACGTTACCAAACCAACACTTCTAAAATATTAATGGCGAAGCCGCTTTCGTGGTAAGCTAATTTCTACAACACTAAATGAAGATCAGATGCCGACCGACATTATGCAAGATGAGGTTAACATTTACATCAGTAATAAATGAAAAGCGCTAGATTACATTTGTTCTCCACTGTTAATTTACTCCGTTAACCAGTTTACGGTTTCAAGCCCATCATCAGACATTTACTGACAGTTGTTACGAAAGAAGTTACAATGTTTGTCAACGCCATTGAAAAAGAAGTTACACCTCTAAGCTGAATCGCAAACGCACAGTAAATGACAACTTTGACAGGGTGATGATAATGTAACGTAAAAAGTAAAAAAATTGGATAATAAATAAATATTGGCCCCATTATCCTGTAGTCATTGAGTTCTCTTTTGTTACTGAAACTGGCTATGTAATCCATATAGCGTGTAGTTACAATTGTTAAAGTCTTTCTTTTAGTGATACAAGTACCACTTTCCATGTTAAATACCTCACGAAATTCTCTCCTCAAGTACAGTTTTTATTTTACTTGGTTAATTTATTTAATACAAACTGTTGTATAGGTACAGTTTTTAGTATAGTTTTAATTTTATTCCTGTTTGCTCCCTATATATTTGTATAATGTTCAGTTTGTAACTTCTCCAAGTGCAGCACAACCACACTCTCAAAGATGGCAGTTACTGTATATTCCTCCATTTTTTCTAGATTTATTCATTTCTGTTTATTGCTTAAGTTCTTCATTTATTCTGTAGTCACAATTGATAATTCTTTCTTTTAATTGGTTTGTGTATCACTCTCCGTGTTTTATACCTCCTGAAGTAGCTTTGTCGGGCACTAATTTAATTTTTTTGGTTTTGTTTGTTAATATAAACTGTTATGTAGGTATACTTTTCCAGTTTTGCGTTAGTTTCTCCTAGATACTTTTATATTTATTTATTGTCCAACTTTTTACTTTTTACATTAGATTACCACCACACTGACAAAGATGTCATTTACTGTGAGTTTGTGCTGCAATGTAGTGGTTTAATTTTTTTTCCAATGTCGTTTATTGTAATTTCTTTGGTGACAATACTCAGTAAATATGAAGCTGGTATCTGTACAGATACCATTGGTGATAGTAAATGTCTGATAAGGGCCTTGTAAGGCGAAAACCGGTTAACACAATAAATTAATACCGTAGAACAAATGCAAACTATCGTTTGTCATTCATTATAATGTTGTTCTACCAAGAACCGGCGGAAGAGTCAGTTAACAATTGCATTAGTTCCAGAAATGAATTTCACTCTGCTTTTTCTAAAGAGGACACGGCTGAATATTAATAGCAATAATCATATCTAGAATTCACGACTACGTTTTACGACGGAGGTAAGGAAGTCATAAAAAGCTGTTACCATATCCGTACAAAGCTTTCTTAAAAGAAACGAGACTGCTAGAACCAAAACACGCCATAAAAATGTCGAATATTTATGTTAGGCTTAGCCATGACTATTTTATGAGTTGCACTAGATTGTACTAATATCTGAAATTATAGCTGCTGTCACGAAAATAGGCATATCAAGGTCATCTCGCCGTCTTACAACACTGTCAGTTAAATGTAATTTCAAATGTTAGCAAACATTCCGAAAAAGTATTAGACACCTCTATTTTTAATCTAGAACATGGAGTACTTTTCAAAAAGAAAATTTTTGCCAGCTGCTACGCAAAAAAAAAAAATAAAAAAAAAAAAAAAAAAAAATTAAAATTAAAAACTAGCGTTATAAGAAATTTTGAAGAAAATACTTTTTTAACTTAACCTGTTGATAAAACAGAATCACTGACATATCTGGATAAAAGAAAGTATATGAATATTCTGAAAGGTTATAGATTTACGTGATAAATATTTTATCGTGAAAAAAAATTATTCCGAGGTGATAAATAAAATACCGTAAGGGGAGTGAAACTGTTTCGCCTGTGCTACGAAAAATATCATGGTTGATGACTTTGCGTTCTGTTGTACCTTGTGGAAACTTCCACAGAACAAGTTGGTAAGAAAAATATAAAATTAATTTTGGTACCACCTGAGCCATCATTATCGTATCGTGTCACCTATGCAAGCATTTTATTTGCGAGACACTCCGTGCGCGGCAGCGTGCGAGTATTTGTGTGTGGCCTCCTTAAAAGTTTATTTGCTGCTCTTACTGACGCTTTGACACTGCTCGCATCACGAAAATACACCATGAAAATGTAAGTGTTTGGATTTTCAGGCCACTACTTCTACGGAAGTCGCGCAAAGTGTGTTCGTGCGTATGGTTTTGTGAAACCCATCTTTTACCGAAGTATACTACAAGGCTATTGTCCTCAGCACGCAGTACAACCATTGTATAGAAAATTTCGTTCTTGCTGCTGCTGTGGCTCTGCATTCGATTAAAAATTTTCGTCCACCATTACACTTTCTGAATCAAAAACCAAGAAAGCGGAGAAGGCAAAGAACGTCAGTCTCCAAGCCAGAATAATTTTTTCACCGAGATCACCCTGTAATTTTTAGCCGTCGGGTACTCTCACCTATCGTGGTATCAAAGTAGAATTCTACCCACTAATTCTTTGCCAAAGTCGTCACATGTCTTGGATTTCCGTTTACATTTATATCTCTTCCTTGGAGAATCATAACACACGATCACATCTAGAGATTCTACTATTGTTACTGCACTGATAATATGGAAATAAAATAGATTCCAAGATACCCCAAGCTTTTGTTGTCATTAATAAACTTGGACAAAATTTATCTTATCCTGGTTTCTTCAATACTTGCCAGATCAGTAGGAAAACTTCAGTACATTTGATACGACAATTTTACATTGTTTTCGAATGCCTTTTCGCCCATCACGCACACCGACTACAATAGTATTACACGATGTCACAAGGATACACTGAACATTCAACTGGCGCTGCACTGTTGCAATGTAGCAAAAAGCTATGAGGCACGCGAATAACAGCGTTTACCGCCTGTGAACTACAGGCAATGGGTGTGTATTCAGGTATCTAATTTCGTGACGGCCACTCTAATCATTATATTTTACGATGCCTGTCAGGATACTATACTTCCACCAATGGTGGCTGCTGTGTAAGAGCACATGAACACTGTAACTTTCGACACCTTGCAAATTTATCGGCTATCTTTCTCTGAATGGTGTTAAATGCAACACAGATGCTGCTATCTGAAAGATACACACTTAGAAATCTACTGCGCTACTGCTCCTCTAGACTCTGTGAAATTTGGCTACAATGCCACGAGCACACGTTTTAAGGAGCATCAGCGCATGCGCAACTCGCGTGACGTAATTGCCTTAAGGTCCAAATACGTACAGATATGATAAAGAACGCGCACAGTTTTCGACCTGCACACTGCACAGCTAGCCTTTGCCACTCAACTGGAAGCTTCCTTCATGCCACACTATGGCAGACTTTTATCCCAGTTCGATCGCCATAAATGCTGCTAGATGATAGCACACTCCTCAGATATGCTAATTCACTCACCATATACTGTAGTAGAATTAGTTCGGACGTCAGTATATGTTAATGACAGTAAACGTATTTTGTGCTGATTGATAGATTTGCTGTAAGGTCTTATGGGACCAAACTGCTGAGGTCATCGGTCCCTAAGCCTACACATTACTTAATCTAACTTAAACTAACTTACGATATGGACAACACACAACACACACACCCGTGCCCGAAGGAATCGAACCTCCAACGGTGGGGGAGGGGGGGGGGGGGGCGCACGGACTGCGACAAGGCGCCTCAGTCAGCGCGGCTCGCGGCTATTTTATGGAGGAGGAGATTACTGTTTAACGTCCCGTCGACAACGAGGTCATTAGAGACAGAGCACAAGCGCGTATTAGGGAAGGATGGGGAAGGAAATCGGCCGTGCCCTTTCTAACAAGGGAACCTCCCCATCGCACCCCCCTCACATTTAGTTATAAGATGGCACAGTGTATAGGCCTTGAAAAACTGAACACAGATCAATCGAGAAAACAGGAAGAAGTTGTGTGGAACTATGACAAAATAAGCAAAATATACAAACTGAATAGCCCATGCTCAAGATAAGCAACATCAAGGAAAGTGAGAACTCAGGAGCGCCGTGGTCCCGTGGGTAGCGTGAGCAGCTGCGGAACGGAAGGTCCTGGGTTCAAGTCTTCCGTCGAGGGAAAATTTTACTTTCTTTATTTTCGCAAAGTTATGATCTGTTCTTTCGTTCATTGACGTCTCTGTTCACTGTAATAAGTTAAGTGTCTGTGTTTTGCGACCGCACCGCAGTACTGTGCGATTAGTAGACGAAAGGACGTGCCTCTCCAATGGGAACCGAAAACATTTGATCGCAAGGTCATAGGTCAACCGATTCCTCCACAGGAAAACACGTCTGATATATTCTATACGACACTGGCGACGGCATGTGCGTCACACGACAGGAATATGTTGTCGACCCATCTAACTTATACACTTCGCGAATAGGTAAAAAGATTCTTCTACCTTGCCCGATTTAGGTTTTCTTGTGGATGTGATAGTCACTCCCAAAAAAGTGATGAAAACATAAGAGTTTGTCATGTAAACCGGAAACAAAAAATTAAAATTCTCACTCGAGGGAAGGCTTGAACCAAGGACCTCTCGCTCTGCAGCTGCTCACGCAAACCGCGAGACCACGGTGCTCCTCTGTTCACATTTGCCTTGATATTGCCTATCTTGCGCATGGACTACTCAGTTTGTATATTTTGCTTATTTTTTCATAGTTCCACACAACTTCTTCCTGTTTTCTCGATCGATCTGTGTTCAGTTTTTCAAGGCCTATCCACTGTGCCAAATTATAACTAAATCTGAGGGGGGTGCGATGGGGAGGTTCCCTTGTAAGGGACCATCCCGGCATTTGCCTGCAGCGATTTAGGGAAATCACGGAAAACCTAAATCAGGATGGCCGGACGCGGGACTGAACCGTCGTCCTCCCGAATACGAGTCCAGTGTGCTAACCACTGCGCCACCTCGCTCGGTGGGCTATTTTATGTCTGAATGAGTATATTAAGGTATAAATTTTATCATACAGTAAGCCACTGGAGCGCTGAGAATCATAAGGGCCTAAAGCTCATCACCGTCGATTGTGAGACTGTGGCGTTTATTCATGCTTATGAAATCTGTTGATCTTACGGTGAGTCAGGCTGTAGGCACACAATGCATATATGAAAACTCACGAAAAGCTGTATTACTGGTTTCCCTTGTGTTCACTTAAATGTGGGATCGACGGCGGTGTGATTTAGGACTTTATGGATATCAGCGCCTCATTTGTATTCCAGTCAAGTGACCATGTTGGTAGACATTACTACTTGAGTTCAATCATCTCTATAAACGGCATTCGTGTTGTTATGACTTAGCAAGACAGCCAAGTCACAACGAGAGGAAGCCGAAAGGCACGCGTTAAGCTCACGCAGATTGGCGTGAGGTCTGGAACAGTTAAAAGGAAATGAGAACTTAAAAATGGACGCAGTTGCTGTAATACTTAACTTTAATCCACATTTGTAGAACATCGCTCTTGATGATACATGCTTCATAATATTATCAATTGAATATGGCGCCTTGCTAGGTCGTAGCAAATGTAGCTGAAGGCTATGCTAACTATCGTCTCGGCAAATGAGAGCGTATTTGTCAGTGAACCATTGCTATGAACGTCGGCTGTACAACTGGGGCGAGTGCTAGTACGTCTCTCTAGACCTGCCGTGTGGTGGCGCTCGGTCTGCTATCACTGACAGTGGCGACACGCGGGTCCGCCTGCCTTATACTAACGGACCGCGGCCGATTTAAAGGCTACCACTTAGCAAGTGTGGTGTCTGGCGGTGACACCACACGTGTGCAGTTTAAACATGAACTACTTTGAATCTATTTTAAATGCTAGCAGAAAAGTAAAGCTGTGAGGACGGGTCGTAGGTCGTGCTTGGGTAGCTCACTCGCTAGAGCCCACGAAAGGCCAAGGTCCGGAAATCGAATCTCGGCCCGGCATACATCTTTAATCTGCCACCAAGTTTCATATAAGCGCATACTCCACTGCAGAGTGAAAACCTCATTGTGGGAACAGACAAGTAAATTAACAGGAAAAGTGAACTAATACATCTCTTACGGAGCTTGTATAGTGTAACTGGTTCAAGTGGCTCTAAGCACTAAGGGACTTAACAGGGTCATCAGTCCCCTAGACTTAGAACTACTTAAACCTAACTAACCTAAGGACGTCACACACATCCATGCCCGAAGCAGGATTCGAACCTGCGATCGTAGCAGCAGCGCGGTTCCGGATTGAAGCACCTAGAACCGCTCGGCCACAGCGGCCGGCTCTTGTACAGTTGTCAGAAAAAATGGAAAAGCATGAAAACTCCTACTTACACAAAAGTGCGAAATGGAGAGTTGCGAAAGCTTACACATTATTGCGTTATTGCCTTAAACTGTACTTAATTATGTACAAAAAAAACAAAATTCCACAAAAACAATTCCTTCGTTTCTCAGATAAGTTATGCATCTTATTATTATTATTGTATTGTTATTATTATTAGTGTTGTTATCATTGGCAGTGGCTGTAGTTATATACATTTGCTGATAAGCATAACTGTTATACAACAAATGCTATTAATTTCACACTCTCAGATTTATCAGAATCTAAAAATTTGTGAACGTCTAGAATGTATACTCAGGCACCACTGCTGACTTCAACCATCAGCAAAATTTTGATTTCATTAATGTCTCATGAATGCTGACAATGTTAAAGATTTTGTGGGTAACCAGTGGAGCTGCCTGGAAATGGAAAACTGAAAGAAAATGATACATAGCTGTTTGGGTGCTTTCATTACCTATTTAAAATATGAATATAAATTTCAGCGGTCACTAGCTGCATTCCAGAATAATGTAACATATCTGATTATTCATAAATTGATATTTCAGTGATTTACAAGTACGAACATGTATGTCCTCAAGCTGTCAGTGGATCTACACAGATGTGGTATTAATGTACGTCTGTCAAAGTCCCTTTACAGGGCAACAGGAAACAAATCAAATAGCGTGACCTACATGAAAATTCTTACTGCTAGGAATAGACAGAATCTGCACCGGTTGTATTATCCTGCTGAACATAAAATCTTAGTTGTATACGTACTTTTACTCTGTAATCTCTTACTTCAGTACACAGCTTATTTTTTTTTTAATCGACAACTTCTATTCTAGACAAAAAAGAGCAGCTGATTTCGTTTAAAATTTCCAAAAGTTACACATGTCACCCGACACTAAGGCTATCGTGCAACAAGAATGGCGCATTGTCAGAGGAGAGTACGTGAACTTAGTCCCCACCTGACACAGTTCTGTTGCAGCTTGGTCCACAGGTGCATTACAATGTGCGAATCAAATGGTGTGGCAACTGGAAAACTACACCAAAGCTGAAGTACACGGAGCTGTACGATTCTTATGTGCAAAACGTCAAAATTTCAGAAAAGTTCACCGTGAAATTCTGGCGTTATTGTGGTTTAAATGCTATGTCCTCCAGTTGGAGGGAAATGTGCCAACAATTTGACGAAGTCCACACAGAGGCGGGTAATGCTGACTGGGGAGAAAGGGCATCCAACATCGACCACACACGGCAATGTCAGGGCAATCTGCTAACTGATTCGCAGCAATCGCAGATATTCCAACGATGATGACGTTTATACAGCGGTTCGGAATGGATCCGGAACCGAGATTTCTGTCATCGAGGAACTGAACGATTGCTATTGCTTTTTACAGAGACTTGGCGACTTTGTTGAAAACTAGCGTCATGTATCAGTGCAAAATTCAATAAAAGTTACTTGGCCTGCCCTAATAATTATGATTACACGTTGTTCCATAAGTTCCCCTTGTGCCGGCCGCTGTGGCCGAGCGGTTCTAGGCGCTTCAGTTCGGAACCGCGCGACCACTGCGGTCGCAGGTTCGAATCCTGCCTCGGGCATGGATGTGTGTGATATCCTTAAGTTAGTTAGGTTTAAGTAGTTCTAAGTCTAGGGGACTGATGACTTCAGATGTTAAGTCCCATAGTGCTCAGATCCATTTTTCCCCTTGTGACTATTCATCTAGGTGAAATTAGATCAGCTTCATCGTTAATGAGCTAAAGAATATCTGACATGTACAAATTTGGCGGTGCACGTATAATTGTACCAGAGATGGGTCGTTCGCGAACTAACGGGTCCAAAGGAACGGTTCATCAAGATGAACGGAACGAGCGATGAACGAATTCTAAGGTCAGGGCTTTCTACTTATAGTTCCCGGGAACGGAAAACGGTCGATCTCGTTCCCCCAATGGCATGTCGGGCTGTCTCGTTCCAGCCTCGGTCCCATCTGTCTCGGTCTCGGACTCGCCCATCATCGCGTGGCCACTCGTCGCAGTTCCACCACAGTCTAATATACACTCCTGGAAATGGAAAAAAGAACACATTGACACCGGTGTGTCAGACCCACCATACTTGCTCCGGACACTGCGAGAGGGCTGTACAAGCAATGATCACACGCACGGCACAGCGGACACACCAGGAACCGCGGTGTTGGCCGTCGAATGGCGCTAGCTGCGCAGCATTTGTGCACCGCCGCCGTCAGTGTCAGCCAGTTTGCCGTGGCATACGGAGCTCCATCGCAGTCTTTAACACTGGTAGCATGCCGCGACAGCGTGGACGTGAACCGTATGTGCAGTTGACGGACTTTGAGCGAGGGCGTATAGTGGGCATGTGGGAGGCCGGGTGGACGTACCGCCGAATTGCTCAACACGTGGGCGTGAGGTCTCCACAGTACATCGATGTTGTCGCCAGTGGTCGGCGGAAGGTGCACGTGCCCGTCGACCTGGGACCGGACCGCAGCGACGCACGGATGCACGCCAAGACCGTAGGATCCTACGCAGTGCCGTAGGGGACCGCACCGCCACTTCCCAGCAAATTAGGGACACTGTTGCTCCTGGGGTATCGGCGAGGACCATTCGCAACCGTCTCCATGAAGCTGGGCTACGGTCCCGCACACCGTTAGGCCGTCTTCCGCTCACGCCCCAACATCGTGCAGCCCGCCTCCAGTGGTGTCGCGACAGGCGTGAATGGAGGGACGAATGGAGACGTGTCGTCTTCAGCGATGAGAGTCGCTTCTGCCTTGGTGCCAATGATGGTCGTATGCGTGTTTGGCGCCGTACAGGTGAGCGCCACAATCAGGACTGCATACGACCGAGGCACACAGGGCCAACACCCGGCATCATGGTGTGGGGAGCGATCTCCTACACTGGCCGTACACCACTGGTGATCGTCGAGGGGACACTGAATAGTGCACGGTACATCCAAACCGTCATCGAACCCATCGTTCTACCATTCCTAGACCGGCAAGGGAACTTGCTGTTCCAACAGGACAATGCACGTCCGCATGTATCCCGTGCCACCCAACGTGCTCTAGAAGGTGTAAGTCAACTACCCTGGCCAGCAAGATCTCCGGATCTGTCCCCCATTGAGCATGTTTGGGACTGGATGAAGCGTCGTCTCACGCGGTCTGCACGTCCAGCACGAACGCTGGTCCAACTGAGGCGCCAGGTGGAAATGGCATGGCAAGCCGTTCCACAGGACTACATCCAGCATCTCTACGATCGTCTCCATGGGAGAATAGCAGCCTGCATTGCTGCGAAAGGTGGATATACACTGTACTAGTGCCGACATTGTGCATGCTCTGTTGCCTGTGTCTATGTGCCTGTGGTTCTGTCAGTGTGATCATGTGATGTATCTGACCCCAGGAATGTGTCAATAAAGTTTCCCCTTCCTGGGACAATGAATTCACGGTGTTCTTATTTCAATTTCCAGGAGTGTATTAGACTGTGGTTCCACTGCCGAATGCTCATAGTTCAGAATAGAGTTGTTCGTTTCGTCTGCTGCGCACGCGTATTCTAGATCTATTTTATACCTTTTTTGAACTCTTAACTTCTGGTTCGTTTCGTATTCTATTCAGCGTCCATGACCGGTAATTAAAATGTATTTTAAAATTGCGTAAATTACATAAAATTACGTGGTATGTAATACATACATCTTTTCAGGTGACAAAACGGCATATCAGCTTGCTTAACTATTTCGATAAACAGCAGAAGAAATACTTGCAAAAAGGCAAGATTTTTTTGTTACACATGCAAAGGACGTCGGCACGGCACCTACTAGTGGCTATTTTCCGTCTTTTTTTGATCCAAGGTAAAAGAGCATGTTCATTGGTATGGAAGGCAGACCGACTTACAATAGAATGAAGTCCGTGTTCCATAATCATGTGTCTGGTGTCACATTTTGTAAAGAGAATATAACTTCTACAATGTTATTTTAGTGGTACAGGGTGGCACACGAAAAATCGGCCCCGAGCACTGCACTGCTCATTGTCGCCTACCAATCGTCATCTGTTGCTTCTAAGTTGTTGTTTGCATTAGCTTGTTTGTTATTTCTTCAGCGCCTAATTATTACATGTTTATCTATTCTGCTCGTAGCGGTCAACAAATCCTGTGTAATTGGCGAGCAGTCTGTACTCGGGGCGGGTTTTTCGTGCGCCACGTTGTATTATTTCACTGCGATCAGCCACATAACACTACAGTTGGCTAAAGGAGACGTTTTGCAGAATCACGAAAATTACAAGTGTGTGAGAATTCTGTTATGAACGCAAACTCTGTACTCCAGGGCGGAGGCAAGTGCCCCTCTTGACGCCTTCCAACTTCAGTCACCTGTGCTACGAATTTTCAGTTTTTCAGATGAACCGTATACCAAGCACAAATGAACGGTGAACGAGTAAAAGTGAACGGTCCCCAAAAAAGAGCGATCACCAGTGAAATAGTTCCCAAGGATGAACGAGATTGCCCATCTCTAAACTGCACACATAATTCAGCGAGTACGGTCACGTCTTGGAGTGATTGTAGCGCTTCTTATTACTACTCAAAGAAGGGAGGGATTTTCTGGTTTTCACAGGGATTTTCAAATAATTTCTGAACTAACGAGTTGCAAGATATCGTTGCACTTGAGCGGTGTTACACTACCGGAATTTGTCGTGTGTGTTGCCACATTAGAACCAATGTGTAAATTTATTACAGGGAAGGCTTCTCGTTATTTTAATACACCAAGAAACAGTTTCGTAGAAGAACTATGTTACAGTGTGTACTAGGTCTATCTCATTACATAGAAATATAGATCTTGTTCCACGTCTCGCAATTACTTAGATTCTCAGTATCGGCTATTATATTCCAGCCTCAGGGATAATACTTTCTATAGTTCAATTAAAATTACTTGATAGTTGACACTTCACGCCTTGGAGCTGATTTCCTCCAATCAGAGCGCTCAACGTCACGGCACACTGCCACAACAATTGGTCAGTGCACTTCCAGTTCCTTGTTCGGCTTTCTTTGTTGATGTGATCCCGAATCTTGCGTCTGACACTTCTGTTTCGTATTTAAACACCTATGATAACCACACACACATAATGAAATAATGCCCATACGTTTCATACGCAGCACTAACTAAACGCTATTGGATAGTTACAATCAAGACGCGATTCAGCGTCATATATACAGTTATTATTATCACAGAGATCGGGCCGGCCGTTGTGGCCTAGCGGTTCTAGGCGCTTCAGTCCGGAACCGCGCTGCCGCTACGGTCGCAGGTTCGAATCCTGCCTCGGGCATGGATGTGTGCGGTGTCCTTAGATTAATTAGGTTTAAGTAGTCTAGGGGATTTATGACCTCAGATGTTAAGTCCCATAGTGCTTAGAGCCATTTAAACAGAGTTGGGTTACATTAGATACGCTTCGCACAATATTGTGTAAAGCCGAGTTTTTGAGGACTGCAATTCATCCTTGCGACTGGGTCATCACAGTTACAAATAACACTACTTAAGGCAGAGTTGGGGCATAGGCATAGCGAAATAGTTAGCGTGTCTACCTGACGTTTAAAAGGTCGTAGATCCGAATCTTGTCAAATGTTGCGAAATTTTTTCCCATTTCTAAATCTAATCAGTAGAGTAATCTATTATTTTCATTCAGTTAATCGGTTGTAATGTAATTTTTTAGCCGGCCGCGGTGGTCTCGCTGTTCTAGGCGCTCAGTCCGGAACCGCGCGACTGCTACGGTCGCAGGTTCGAATCCTGCCTCGGGCATGGATGTGTGTAGTGTCCTTAGGTTAGTTAAGTTTAAGTAGTTCTAAGTTCTAGGGGACTGATGACCATAGATGTTAAGTCCCATAGTGCTCAGAGCCATTTGAACCATTTTTTGTAATTTTTTATTTAGTTTGCCGCATCATTTTCATCATCGTATTGACTTTTTTGTTTGCTGTTATTTTTCTTCGTATCATTCTCTACTTGTTTGGAATCTGGCTGTGTACCCTATAATGTGCAACCAAGTGCCAAAGAGAACTGCTGGTCGGTTGGCAACGCGGCTGCTCGTGTAGCCAGTGCGAGGATAGTTTCACATAACCAGTGATAGCGGAAAATTACAGAGTGCTTTTAGCGCTGAAACTGCCTTTTTTCTATCTTCAGTTAGCACGTGGAGGTTAGCTTTAATCGCCGTGAACAAAGTCATCGTGATTTTACTTCTGCCGCGGATTGCTGACCGCCGTTTTCTCGGATACATTGCACATCACGAGGCTGTGGTTACCTTAAGATGAGTTGAAAACCAGGGCTACAAAATGCGTCGTCTGCCGCAGTTTAGTCATTGGTCTCTTAAAATCAGCTGGCGACGGTGCATCTCGCACCCCCGACATGAGTCGCGGCGACCACTTCCAACACAGGTCTGCGTTACATATTAACAGCATTTGCGAAGCGTCTTGTGTCACCTATAACAGAGCTGTAGCCGGCAGCCGATGCGGCAACGCGGTAGCGGCAAGTGACAGATGTCGACTACTAAATAATTTTAACCGGAAGCTAGATTATGTTTACAGGTGGTATAAGCTTTCCATTCTTGACCTGGGAAACGTGTTACAAAGACAAGTTATTGAGGAATCTGCAGTTCTGGTATTGCATTCGGTTATAACTTGACGCCTTACGAGAGGCGAAAGGCTAATAACTGTCAAAAAAAAAGTCGAGAACCTATGAGTTTGTATTCTGCCACCACTTCACTGAACGACTACGCCGGTAATTTACTTATTTCTTCTCATTACAAGCACTGTGTTCTACAGGTAATGTAATTGCAGTTGTACAGTAGCTCGCAGGCCGATGTCTGATGAAGCTATAAAGTAAATGCCTGATAACTTACGGGTGATGAAATAATGATGTCCGAAATTGCAGTACATGTAGAAAAAAAACTAACTTAAATTTCTCTTCATTGTCACTGACGTTAGTTCAATAAGTGGTAGTAAAGACGCTAGCAAAATATCTGATCCCTTACTATGTTACGTGGAAATATTAATTTAAGAGTAAGCTTAAGTTCCATATGTGAAACTCTTCCTACTGCATGGAAGAAATAGCTCTTAGAACCTTGTGGGTTATAAAACTGGAAGTACTACATATTTACCAGTGTCGCTACTTTTTTCAGTGTATTCAAGCGTGAACGGCCATCACACGACCAGACTGATATACAAATAATCTTATACCCTGCAGTGTTAGTCGTTTTACATCATTACCCGTGAGCCACGGAACACTACTTCATTACTGACCATCTCATCTTGTTCCCAGCTCACGTATTCGTCTCTCGATGGCTACTACATCTGTCAACTTCGAAAATGCGTTTATACAATTTAATCAATTTTGTTATCGATACTGTTTCCAGCGTCGAATAACCCCCCTGCCATCCCCCCCACACCCATGGCCGCCTTCCTGCCCCAACCTCGTCAAACTAGAGTTGGATGTGGCTGCGTATATGTATGAATTACTTTAGGTTGAAATGCCTCTGAGCACTATGGGACTTAACTTCTGAGGTCATCAGTCCCCTAGAACTTAGAACTACTTAAACCTAACTAACCTAAGGACATCACACACATCCATGCCCGAGGCAGGACAGTTATTAACCTTTCGCCTCTCATCAAGCGTCAAGTTATAACCGAATGCAATACCAGAACTGCAGATTCCTCAATAACTTGTCTTTGTAACCATAGCGGTCGCGCGGTTCCAGACTGTAGCGCCTAGAACCGCTCGGCCACTCTGGCTGGCTAGAACTACTTAAACCTAACTAACCTAGGGACATCACACACATCCATGCCCGAGGCAGGATTCGGACCTGCGACCGTAGCGGTCGCGCGGTTACAGACTGAAGCGCTAGAACCGCTCGGCCACATCGGCCGGCGAATTACTTTAGGTTTCTGTTCTTTTAACTATAACACAATGGTATGTCCACTATCCTTGTAAATATGAGAGACGGATGAATAAATCTGCTTCTACTAGTACAGGAACAAGAGGCGCCTATACGAACCTTTATGAGGGGTGGGCGGCGGGGGATAGACCTGAGAGGTATGGGATATTTTTAATATTTCGGAGGACGAATAGTGACTTTCAAGCAGCTTTTTAAAAACCTGTGTAACATTGACTTTTAAATAATTTTCTTGAAAGAAAAACACCTGAATACTCCATATTTTTTCCTTCCACTACTAACCAAGGGGAGGGGCGCCCCCCTTCCCCTTGCACACGGGTATCGGCGCCCTTGACAACACCAATACTGCTTGCCTACTTTTCTCTTTCTGTAACATTTTCATAATGTAATGTAACCAACCCTGGATGGAGGTTAATATTCACCTTCACTTTTAATTCCTTGAAAACTGCTGCACTAAGTTATGAATGGTGTCTCCAGTGTTATGATTTCCAACTGTTACAAAAAAAAAAAAAAAAATGCTTTGGCTACTGTTTGATACCCCATGAAAATGGCAAGAGCGTAACCAGCGAGTGGTAGCGGTGGAAAATGTGCACCTTCCCCTTTTCCCCACAAAAAAGGATAAGACCTTCCTGCCATTCTGGTGGACTTATCAGTGCAGTCAGTATCAGTTTAAAGAACATGTAACGAACATTAAAGCTAGTCGCAAGTGTATCCGGTGCTGCCTAAAGCTCGAAAAGACATACGCTGCATATTATCAGCAAAATCAGACTATGAAAAATGCTACTTCGTATATTTGACATTTTTCAAAAATTTTGGAAACGTAACTATATATTATTTACGTACCTGGTGCCAAAGCGTTAATCGAGTCGCTGGCGAAGCACTGCTCCAGCTGCACACACGTTCGTTAGAATGTGCTCTCAGTGCGCCACGCAGATCTTGACGGCCTGTCGTAACCTGCACTCATGACGTGTTGCAGCCGCAGCAAGGGACATGACCCCCCTCCACGTAACAGTCAGGAGTTAAACAATCGCTACTCGTGACGTCATCGGAGGCACACCGACGGATTCTCCAGGTCTAAAATTGACCTTCACCTTAAAAGCGTAACATCATCGTTTCACAACTCCACATTATTGGGTGTTGTGTAATGTCTCGTGTCTCTTAGTACCTGCTGCGTTGCTCATCATTTTCTTCCGTAAGCTTCGTTCTCTTTATTTTCCTTTTTGTAAAAAAGTATTTTCGAGTCGATGCTCCATTTATTTTCTTTCCGCCTTTTCCTGATTTTTATTAATTTTGAATGGGCCGTGGCTATATCAAATTCTTTTCCTATGTCTACATTTATGATTCTCATTTATGGACTCTGTGTTCTTCTAGATTCCTGTTTAATACTTACAATTTACTTCCCCACAGCTGTGTCAAGACAGGGTCCCCACCTTCTGTAATAAATTTCATAAAGTAGGACCTTAGGGTAACACAGGAGACTTGCTATAATCCGACAGTTACGGGACGAAGGTTGTGTCGGATTCTGAAAACTATCGGATTATCAAAGCTAGAATTTTTAAAATTGAATTTAGACTTCTAAGGCTTGAAAATTTAAGTTGTTTTGTATAAATATTGAGTATGTACTGTATGCACTGTAGTACACCTATTGTTACAATAAACATTTTGTGGCTACTGAGTTTATAAAAAAAATATATAGAGTGTATGTATATTTAAGAAATTTATTATGTATCTATGTACGTACGTATTACAGATTTATGCAAATACATACGTAACATGTACATACATATATACATACAAATGCATACAAATCCCTATTTATCTCCTAAAAATTATGTGATAGATTTTTGTTTTTTCTTTCGTAGAGTCTGTCATCGCATTTTCTTGAATGTCTCGCGCTCGAGTTCCCTCTCTTCACACAAACGTACCGAAGCGTTGCCAACCTCCGTAACCTCATCCCAGGTCATAGTGCATTTCACTTGCGTGGCCGCCTCAGTTGGGTCATCCTCTACAACATGAGCTGTAGCTTCCCGGATTATCTCCTCTGCAGGATGTCAGATTAAACACCTTTCAGCAGTCTAGTTTCCAAACTTATTTTATTTGGCACTCAGTTTCGGCGATTTACTACGCCGTCTTCAGGCCCCTGATGGGCGTGTTGGAAGATTCCACCTCGGTTATGATCAAAACGGATGCCACAATTACTGGTATTAGTGGATATCAGCTTGCTATAGCGATACTTTCACCCGTCTGAAGATGGCGTAGTGAATCGCCGAAACTGGTAGCCAAATAAGTTTTGGAACTAGAGGCTGAAAGATATTTAATTTGACATCCTGTATCGAACAGCCGAGTCCCGAAACCATCTCTGAAAAGATGGACGTACATAGACTTTCTCGTCTTCTGTCAGTTCGGTTCAAATGGTTCAAATGGCTCTGAGCACTATGGTCATCAGTCCCCTAGAACTTAGAACTACTTAAACCTAACTAACCTAAGGACATCACACAACACCCAGTCATCACGAGGCAGAGAAAAGCCCTGACCCCGCCGGGAATCGAATACGGGAACCTGGGTGCGGGAAGCGAGACGACCACGAGTTGCAGACTGTCAGTTCGGAACCAAGGTTACAGTGTAATATTCATCTTCTCAATTCTTCTACATCTTTTTACGGAATGTTAATTTCATGACAAACTGTAAGCGCAGTCTTGGTAACTTTGTTAATTATCTCTGTCGTCTTTCTATGGGAGAAGTAGGTTTTCTTGCCGAATACTTTTCCAAGATTTTATCAGAGTTACAGGCTTGACTTGATGCCATGCAAATACTGCATTGAAAATGGCATCGTTGATGTTCAATTTCTTCAAGATCCATGTGATGTCGGCGTCAGGTTCGCTGACGTTATCAGCTTGTAGGCTCTATTTGTAATGTGCTTCATTGTTTTGATAATATTTTGATCCATCGACTGAATCAGTGTAGTCGTATTTTATGACAAATACAAGGCCTCTTTGTAACCATTAGCCGTCTTAACTCTCAATTCTTCTCTTGTCCAGGTGTCCTGAAGCATTATCTAACGACTGAATAGCCTTCAATGGCAATTTTTTTTTCTCGTTTAGTCCCACGCTCGGCTTTGGCTTTTGTACGTCACTGGAAGAGATTCGACTTTTATGTTTTTAAATGCCCGTCGGGACTTGGATTTGCCCACAGCTACGAGTCTTTAACGTATGGCTTCCAGCTGTATTTGTGCACACCATTAACGTGACGTGCTACAGACGCGAAATTTAACCGACAGGAAGAAGATGCTGTGATATGCAAATGATTAGCTTTTCTGAGCATTCACACAAGGTTGGCGCCGGTGGAGACACCTACAACGTGCTGACATGAGGAAAGTTTCCAACCGATTTCTCATACACAAACAGCAGTTGACCGGCGTTGCCTGGTGAAAGGTTGTTGTGATGCCTCGTGTAAGGAGGAGAAATACGTATCATCACATTTCCGACTTTGATAAAGGTCGGATTGTAGCCTATCGCGACTGCGGTTTATCGTATCGCGACATTGCTGCTCGCGTTGGTCTAGATCCAATGACTGTTTGCAGAATATGGAATCGGTGGTTTCAGGAGGGTAATACGGAACGCCGTGCTGGATCCCAACGGTCTCATATCAACAGCGGTCTAGATGACAGGCATCTTATCCGCATGGCTGTAACGGATCGTGCAGCCACTTCTCGATCCCTGAGTCAACAGATGGGGACGTTTGCAAGACAACAACCATCTCCAGGAACAGTTCGACGACGTTTGCAGCAGCATGGACTGTCAGCTCGGCGACCATGGCTGCGGTTACCTTTGACGCTACATCACAGACAGGAGCGCCTGCGATGGTGTACTCAACGACGAACCTGGGTGGACGAATGGCAAAACGTCATTTTTTCGGATGAATCCAGGTTCTGTTTACAGCATCATGATGGTCGCATCCGTGTTTGGCGACATCGCGGTGAACGGACATTGGAAGCGTGTATTCGTCATCGCCATACTGGTGCATCACCCGGCGTGATGGTATGGGGTGCCATTGGTTACACGTCTTGGTCACCTCTTGTTCGCAGTGACGGCACTTTTAACAGTGGACGTTACAATTCAGATGTGTTACGACCCGTGGCTCTACCCTTCATTCGATCCCCGCGAAACCCTACATTTCAGCAGGATAATGCACGACCGCATGTTGCAGGCCCTGTATGGGCCTTTCTGGATACAGAAAATGTTCGACTGCTGCCCTGGCCAGCACATTCTCCAGATCTCTCACCAATGAAAACATCTGGTCAATGGTGGCCGAGCAACTGGCTCGTCACAATACGCCAGTCACTACTCTTGATGAACTGTGGTATCGTGTTGAAGCGGCATGGGCAGTTGAACCTGTACCAGCCATCCAAGCACTGTTTGACTCAATGCCCGGGCGTATCAAGGCCGTTATTAAGGTCAGAGGTGGTTGTTCAGGGTACTGATTTCTCAGGATTTATGCACCCAAATTGCGTGAAAATGCAATCAAATGTCAGTTCTAGTATAATATATTTGTCCAATGAATACCCGTTTATCATCTGCATTTCTTCTTGGCGTAGCAATTTTAATGGCAAGTAGGGTATGTTATATGTCGATAGAGTATCAATCGAAACACAAATTTCGTTTGTGCTATGTGCTGTCGTCCAGTAGAACATGCGAAAATGGTACTTAAAAGTAAAGCCAGAACTGTGAAGAACAGGGAAGGCGTATCAGCGAGTGACTATTCTGCAGAGGGTGAGTTGGTAGAGCGTGAGGTCGTGGTAACAGAGGCCCTGCGTTCAAGTCCCGCTGATGTCAATTTGTTTTGACTGTCTACGCGTGAAACTGTTACAATGGACAACATTTTCCTGACATATAAAATGAGTTTTCGGAGTTTTTGGCAATGTTCTTTTGGCAGTCTCCTTTCTCTTCTTCAGTTGAAAGTACCAACCTATAGAATGCATTTATATAGATAGGTGTGGTGTTCTGTCGAACATAAGCGACAGGACACCGCTCGTGATGAAGCAGCTAGTGCATTTATAGTTTCACAGTCGGAGCAGTAGAATAAAGAATCAATTGTGGACGTATTAATAGTCCCATGTAACACTTTGACACATAATACAATAAAAAAATGTCAACATTTGGGTCTGAAACCAGGACCCTTGGTATGACGATCTAACGCTCGACTAACTTCCCCACAGAAGCTATACAATCATACTAGTTACAGTTATGCTTTTCCTGTGCTCCATAGTCCCGGTGTTAATTTTAATCAACCTTTACGCCCATATGTCGAACTAAATGGGAGTTTTCGTTGATATTCTATCGACATACACCGTTCGGTACGGATCTGAGTGTCTGACATCTGGAGGTTCGGGAGTTTGTCATCTTCTATAGTTTTTATAAATTGTTCTATTTTATCCCTATTTTTTACCGTGTCGCAAACGGTAGGTCGCCATCGATATCAACAGCTTTAGAAATGGAAGTTGGAGATCCGCCACGGTTATACCGTTTAATAATTTCCATTTTATCAGCAAGTATAGTTTTATGCTTAGGCCTACGTTTAGCGTTTCCACTTGTGCCCGCCATCGCACAACACTTTTCAACAAAAACATGAAGACAGAACAATCAATCCATGTAGCAAAATTCAAATTGACTGATAACATGAAAGGAGCATTCTATCTATAACGGCGTGAGGCACGGGACAAACTGGAGAATGCGCCTGTCGCGACACAGTCATCACATAGGTTCAGTCGTGGGTAAAGCAGGTGGTAGCCTTCGGTTTATTGGTAGAATACTGGGAATGTGCAAACAGTCTACGAAAGAGGCTGCTTAAAAATCACTCGTACGACCGGTTGTGGAATATTGCTGAAGTGTGTGGGACCCCTGCCAATAGGACTAACAGCGGATATTGAACGTATACAGAGAAGGGCAGCACTAATTGTCACAGGTTCGTTTAATCCGTGAGAGAGTGTCACAGAGATAATGAAATAGCAGACTCTTGAAGACAGACGTAAACTATCCCGAGAAAATCTATTAACAAAGTTTCAAAAATAGGCTTTAAATTATTACTCTAAGTATATACTGCAACCCGCTAGATATCGCTCACATAGGAATTGACTTTTGGTCAGGTGATTACAGGGTTATAAACACAAAATCAAATAGGGGTAATGCAGGAGTAGGTTTAATAATGAATAAAAAAATAGGAGTGCGGGTTAGCTACTACAAAGAGCATAGTGAACGCATTATTGTGGCCAAGATAGACACAAAGCCCATGCCTACTACAGTAGTACAAGTTTATATGCCAACTAGCTCTGCAGATGCTGAAGAAATTGATGAAATGTATGACGAGATAAAAGAAATTATTCAGGTAGTGAAGGGAGACGAAAATTTAATAGTCATGGGTGACTGGAATTCGTCAGTAGGAAAAGGGAGAGAAGGAAACATAGTAGGTGAATATGGATTGGGGCTAAGAAATGAAACAGGAAGCCGTCTGTTAGAATTTTGCACAGAGCATAACTTAATCATAGCTAACACCTGGTTCAAGAATCATGAAAGAAGGTTGTATACCTGGAAGAATCCTGGAGATACTAAAAGGTATCAGATAGATTATGTAATGGTAAGACAGAGATTTAGGAACCAGGTTTTAAATTGTAAGACATTTCCAGGGGCAGATGTGGATTCTGACCACAATCTATTGGTTATGAACTGCAGATTGAAACTGAAGAAACTGCAAAAAGGCGGGAATTTAAGGAGATGGGACCTGGATAAACTGAAAGAACCAGAGGTTGTACAGAGTTTCAGGGAGAGCATAAGGGAACAATTGACAGGAATGGGGGAAAGAAATACAGTAGAAGAAGAATGGGTAGCTATGAGGGATGAAGTAGTGAAGGCAGCAGAGGATCAAGTAGGTAAAAAGACGAGGGCTACTGGAAATCCTTGGGTAACAGAAGAAATATTGAATTTAATTGATGAAAGGAGAAAATATAAAAATGCAGTAAATGAAGCAGGCAAAAAGGAATACAAACGTCTCAAAAATGAGATCGACAGGAAGTGCAAAATGGCTAAGCAGGGATGGCTAGAGGACAAATGTAAGGATGTAGAGGCTTGTCTCACTAGGGGTAAGATAGATACTGCCTACAGGAAAATTAAAGAGACCTTTGGAGAGAAGAGAACCACTTGTATGAATATCAAGAGCTCAGATGGCAACCCAGTTCTAAGCAAAGAAGGGAAGGCAGAAAGGTGGCAGGAGTATATAGAGGGTTTATACAAGGGCGATGTACTTGAGGACAATATTATGGAAATGGAAGAGGATGTAGGTGAAGATGAAATGGGAGATAAGATACTGCGTGAAGAGTTTGACAGAGCACTGAAAGACCTGAGTCGAAACAAGGCCCCGGGAGTAGACAACATTCCATTAGAACTGCTGATGGCCTTGGGAGAGCCAGTCATGACAAAACTGTACCATCTGGTGAGCAAGATGTATGAGGCAGGCGAAATACCCACAGACTTCACGAAGAATATAATAATTCCAATCCCAAAGAAAGCAGGTGTTGACAGATGTGAAAATTACCGAACTATCAGTTTAATAAGTCACAGCTGCAAAATACTAACGCGAATTCTTTACAGACGAATGGAAAAACTGGTAGAAGCGGACCTCGGGGAAGATCAGTTTGGATTCCGTAGAAATGTTGGAACACGTGAGGCAATTCTAACCTTAGGACATATCTTAGAAGATTAAGAAAGGGCAAACCTACGTTTCTAGCATTTGTAGACTTAGAGAAAGTTTTTGACAACGTTAACTGGAATACTCTCTTTCAAATTCTGAAGGTGGCAGGGGTAAAATACAGGGAGCGAAAAGCTATTTACAATTTGTACAGAAACCAGACGGCAGTTATATGAGTCGAGGGGCATGAAAGGGAAGCAGTGGTTGGGAAGGGAGTGAGACAGGGTTGTAGCTTCTCCCCGATGTTATTCAATCTGTATATTGAGCAAGCAGTAAAGGAAACAAAAGAAAAATTCGGAATAGGTATTGAAATTCATGGAGAAGAAGCAAAAACTTTGAGGTTCGCCGATGACATTGTAATTCTGTCAGAGACAGCAAAGGACTTGGAAGAGCAGTTGAACAGAATGGACAGTGTCTTGAAAGGAGGATATAAGATGAACATCAACAAAAGCAAAACGAGGATAATGGAATGTAGTCAAATTAAATCGGGTGATGCTGAGGGGATTAGATTAGGAAATGAGACACTTAAAGTAGTAAAGGAGTTTTGCTATTTAGGGAGTAAAATAACTGATGATGGTCGAAGTAGAGAAGATATAAAATGTAGACTGGCAATGGCAAGGAAATCGTTTCTGAAGAAGAGAAATTTGTTAACATCGAGTATAGATTTAAGTGTCAGGAAGTCGTTTCTGAAAGTGTTTGTATGGAGTGTAGCCATGTATGGAAGTGAAACATGGTCAATAAATAGTTTGGACAAGAAGAGAATAGAAGCTGTCGAAATGTGGTGCTACAGAAGAATGTTGAAGATTAGGTGGGTAGATCACGTAACTAATGAGGAGGTATTGAATAGGATTGGGGGGAAGAGAAGTTTGTGGCACAACTTGACTAGAAGAAGGGATCGGTTGGTAGGACATGTTTTGAGGCATCAAGGGATCACAAATTTAGCATTGGAGGGCAGCGTGGAGGGTAAAAATCGTAGAGGGAGACAAAGAGATCAATACACTAAGCAAATTCAGAAGGATGTAGGTTGCAGTAGGTACTGGGAGATGAAGAAGCTTGCACAGGATAGAGTAGGATGGAGAGCTGCATCAAACCAGTCTCAGGACTGAAGACCACAACAACAACAGGAATTGTAAGGATAAGATTAATTACTACATGCACAAAGGCATTCAAATAATCCTTCTTCCTGAGCACCATACGTGAATGCAACAGGAAAAGGACCTAATTAGTGGTGCAGTGGGACGTACCCTCTGTCATGCACCTCACGGTGGTTTGCGGAGTATAGATGTAGATGTAGAAGTGTGTGGCTGTCTGTGTCTGGAGTAAGCGCAGTGCCGACTTCTGACGCGGCGTCGGACTACTGAGTGTGTTGGTCTGTCAAATGTTGGATTATCGCAAGCGTACTTCAGTAAAAGATAGCACAAGCAAGTTTGTACGTTTCATGCCCTGCAGCGTCCGAATATTTAACACAATCCTTGTGTCTCCACTGCTGTTTGTTGCTTTTTTCTTCTAAGTACTGAACAGTGGACAGACTTTGAAAAAAATTTACATCGCTGTGCTAATAAACACGGGTAAACACTATTCCACAGGGTGTAAGTAAATAACTTCTACAGAGTTTGAGGATGCGTTCCTTACAGCAAAAAAAGAACTTTTCCATCTTCGCTACTGTGAATCACTTCTCTTCTTTAGAATAAGAGCTCATTTAGAGTCCATGTTTACTATTTAGAATCCATGTAACTATACGTTTTTTTCTTGTTTTGTGGGTGAGGAACCTGTCCTCAAAGTCTGCAGACGGAATTTAGTTACACCCTGATGATCACTTATACATATAGGTTTGTAAAATATGTTCGGCCCTAATTTTTTGTAGATTTAGTCACTGCGTAATACCTTATGTTTTATTCATTTATTTTTTGGCTCTAGTAATAATATTTGCTACCAAGATTTTCGCCATTAAGGCATTTTTTCTTCATTTACATCAATTCCCTGCAGGTCCTGCGGTTGGAGACCATCAATAACAATAACAACATCAATGCGTGACTCTATCGTATTTCTCTCATTACTTATTCTATCTCTGCTGTAATGTCTTTCATGGTCCCATTCAACTTTAGTTATTATTTTCTGTTTACTTGGATCAATAGCCCTGCAAAATTTTATAATGACTCCACATTCCGCCGGACTTTTAGTAGATTTCTCTATTCAAAATCGAGATTTAGGCTTGTTAAGCCTATGAAAGATCACAGTACTGTTTCATAAAGCAAATCGAGTATGTAAGCATAGTTGCAGTTCACATAAAGCTATACTTTATAATGGTCGAGTTTGTGTTTACAGATGTAGTCACGATGTTTAAGTTTTGATTATTCGCCGACTGATGTTGTGCAATGGTTCACGCAGTGGACTCGTATTTCCATCGATCACTTCAAGAGAATGTTAGAATTGTTCGTTTGATAAGATTAAGGTCGATTGGTTTTCAGGTCAAACTACAGTGTGATCCACTATTTTGTCCCTATTTTAGTTTCACAACTATTCTGTCAGAAACTAGTGAATACTAATAATCTGAATGTTACTTTATGCTCTATTACGTGCCATTACTAATTGTTACTTAATTGTTGTTCTAGGCCGGCCGGAGTGGTCGAGCGGTTCTAGGCGCTTCAGTCTGGAACCGCGCGACCGCTACGGTCGCAGGTTCGAATCCTGCCTCGGGCATGGATGTGTATGATGTCCTTAGGTTAGTTAGGTTTAAGTAGTCCTAAGTTCTAGGGGACTGATGACCTCAGATGTTAAGTCCCATAGTGCTCAGAGCCATTTGGACCATTTTTTGTTGTTCTAGGTCCAACCACGAATAAGGAAAGATGGCTATCCGTTTGTGACCGTGCTTGATTGAAAAAAAAAAAAATGTTCAAATGTGTGTGAAATGTTATGGGAGTTAACTGCTAAGGTCATCAGTCCCTGAGCTACTTAACCTAAATTATCCTAAGGACAAACACACACACCCATGCCCGAGGGAGGTCTCGAACCTCCGCCGGGATCAGCCGCACAGCTTGATTGCAGTTAGAATGGAATTACGGCGTTCGCCTACAGTAGCACAGAGATGATTAGATACGCGACTCTCGATGGACCGCTTTGGCGTTTATGCAAAGTCACAAGAAGTCCTTGAGACAATATCACAGGGAAACCTTCATCGTATGGTTCGATTCAACAGATAATAAAGGAGATCAGCTGGAGACAATGGAACTCACACTTTGCCCAAACGATGTCACCAGAGGACTGGGGTTTTACGACGAAGTTTGCTGAATCTATGTTATAATGGATGAACTAGGAACCAAATTGTCTTGAGCAATATTGTATGGTCAGCCAGGCATTGTAACGGATCTATAATGAAATAAAAACCTGAACATAATTCTGGATTATCTCGTGGCTTATTACCAAAGACACTGCCATCGCAATGTAAAGATACTCCATACAATTTTCGGAGTGAAAATACAGCAAATAAAACATGAAAATACAGGGTATATAACCTTTCTTTCATAAGCTGCTTCCCAAGTCATGGTGTATTACATTCATAAAACGGGGCCAGACTAATAACACCTGAGCTACCCAGACAACAGGAGCGTAAATGTGTCATTGTTGCGCTTCATGCTTAAGCTTTTGTTGTGTACTTCTGTTGTGTAGACCGTCCCAGAGTGACGTCATATTCTTTTGTTTTGTGTCGCAAATACCTTTTGTAATTGTCTGACGTAGTCTTTCACCGTATAAGTAGTTACTGAATCAACAGCAATCCAGATTTTTGAGATCTAAAGTATTGCGTAGTGAGTGACCTGTGAGTTATTACGGTGTTATTACACAGCTCGTGCCATTACACCATTACACGTGCGGCGCACAAAACCGCTGGTCTTTTTTACAGAGTAGCTTCTGACATATCGCATCTTAGGTTGTTTATCAAGATGGAACAATCAACAGCATGATTTGACACCATGTTCAAATATACAGGGGGTATCAAAAAGAATCATCCGATTTTTAAAAAAATCATAACTATTACGTTGAGATACGTACGTAAACAACGTACTGCTGGAAAGAGCAAACACTCGATTTTTACATGGTTCCCGCTAGGTAGCAGCAGTATGCGCCCACTTCAGTTCTAGTAAAATGGTGTCGGGATGACAGAAAGCGTTTTGTATTCTGCGTTTTGCGCAATGCGGGTCAGTAGTAATGCTTCAGCGTAACTTTCGTACTACGTATGGTGTGGACCCTCCTACAGCACAAGGCATTAGACGTTGGCATGAACATTTCCGAGAAACAGGTTGTTTGTATAAAGGCAAATCACCGGGACGACTCATAGAGTCGAGAAAGTTCAAATGGCGCTAAGCACTATGGGACTTAACACTGAGGTCAAAAAGTCCGCTAGACTTAGAACTACTTAAAACCTAACTAACCTAAGGACATCACACACATCAATGCCCGAGGCAGGATTCGAACCTGCGACCGTAGCAGCATCGCGGTTCCGGACTGAAGCGCCAGAACCGCTCGGTCACAGCGGCCGGCCCGAGTCGAGACGTGCTCGCGGCAGTGTGGGAACAATTGGAATACCGCATTGAAATATGCTTTCCGTCTCATGGGGGTCATACCAACGAAAAGGTATGAAAAAAAACCTTTTTGAGTTTCTCGTTCATCAGAAAACAAAATTCATTATTTATTAGTTCCAGAAATATAGACGTGCCAAATCAGATGATTCTTTTTGATTCACCCTACATGTAAAGACACACAAAATATACACAGATGTTTTTACTAGGATATGACATCCATGGTCGGCTGTGGCCTTACTTTTGCCTGAAATTGTTTAGAAAAACTACTAAAAACCTTAAATCAGGTTAGCGGAACAGAACAAACTCCATCCTCAAGAATATGACGTCAGCGTCCTAACAGCTGCATTACCTCATTAGGTTTGTAATTTATATAGAATCTAATACCACGGCGTGTACAAAAGACCACCGGCAAATTTACTTGATTTTTGCGTGATGCAGAAACACTTTGAGATAGACATTTAACATTAAATAAATACACAAATGAACAAAAAATCAGTACGTATAAACATAAATATAAGCGATACACTCAAGCATTCCTCCTGAGGCAGAGATTTGCCTTATACCATAGGTTCCAAGTCGAAAGTATTCATACTTTTACTTCAGCGACATTATATGTTTCCTTTCCGTGCACCGTTTCTCTCGCATGAGTAGCTTCCGTGCGTGTGCAGTTAACGAAGACACTATTTGCTCCTTGTATTGATGTGGTTAGAAAAGTGTTGAACTGCATTTTTTCTTTGGAAGAATTCACAGGAAATGTAGTCCATCAACAAGAAAGTTGCATACAAAACCCTCGTTTGATCAGTACTTGAATATTGCTCGTCAGATGGGGATCCGTACCAAATAGGATTGGTAGAGGACTCACAACGGTAATCGTTCTTCCCGGGAACTGTACGCGACTGGAACGGGAAAAGGGGAAAAAGATACTGGTACGCAAAGTACCCTCCACCATACACCGTAAGATGGCTTGCGGTGTATAGATGTAGATAAGCAAATAAAATAAACGAATAAAAATGTACACCTAAAGTAAATCAGCAGTTCAGTAAAAACAAAGTGAAATTCACGTAGTCAACAAACGGCCAGAAAAGGCGAAGGTGAAAAATATGGTTTGCAATGTTCCAATCTTGGACTGTTTAAGTTCTTAGTCGACACTGACTGCTATAGCTGCCGAGCGATGTGGAGCTGCCTAAACGCAGTGGAGTGTCACATGGTGGCAGAGTTAAGGGTTTTGGTTTCCGAGAATCACTTAGGGCGAATACAGGGATGTTTCGTATGACAAAGGCCTCTGTCAGCTTTCTACACAAACTTGACTGAGTCCAACATGTTCTTCAATGTCTAAAGTGCTCGTTAGCACTGGAAAGCTCCTTACGCTTCCTAGTTTTCCGAAAATCGTTCAGTTTTGAATCCACTCCGCTACCTACATAACACCTAAGTTTCAACCCAAGCTATTTGTCGAATACGCGACGTATCATTCTCCACCTAAAAATGGGCAATATTTTTCATTCGCCTGGAAAGTACAATTTCGTATCCATGCGTTCAGAAAGTTTTAAGGAGAGAAGTAGTATGGAAAAATTTTTTTCTTTATTGTTATACTTGTTTCGTGTTCGTAAAAAAGGTTACAAGAATCAATAAAATTGCTCTGAAATATATCACTGAGCAAGGAAAGCTAACAGCAGTTATCCAAAAAACGGAAAAGAAAGTTACTCGGAAACTTACTGAGACACAATGAGATTTTAGCGGACGCATTGGAAGAAAAATATCTGGGTAAGAAAAGCAACGGGATGTCAAAGAAATAGTCGAAGATTGCTGGAAATAACAAAGAGCCAAAATTATGTAGAAATGAAGAGGGCCGTACAAAGTATGGGAAACTGGTTCAGCGACCAGATTTATCTTTTAGAAGAAGAAGAAGAAAAAGAAGAAGATGGTGGTAAGGAAAAGAAAACAATATCCATGTTGGCCGTTATGTGAATGAAACGTTGCTCGTTAATCGGACACAGGAATTGTGTGGATCTGCAGCTACCGTGCCAGGAGACAGATTGGCGTACACTGCAGTATTCATATTGCTTTCGAAGATGGCGAGTGAAAGTTAGCGATGAACAGTGAAGTTGGAGATAGTGACACGCGGACTAGAGCTCTTTGGGAAACGATGCTGCAATAATCTGTGTCTGCGAATATTGACCAACAATAAATATCATAGTCGAGTTTAATGTCTGTTGCGATTTTTCCCAAGTTACTCGTAATAACGTTTCCGCGTGCAAGCAGAATAATCAGTAGCTGAGGTCATGCAAAATTCGCAACCATGCGTTTTATCGACGCACAGTGTGGCCTGTATCACTCGTCCACTGTACCACAGCACTGACGCTAACTTCCCATATCGACTGTCGATAGCTAAATCACCTCGAATTCAGGTCGTTTAACCCGGTACTGTGGAAACAATCGACACAGTATGATAACGTCAAGCGCTTTTCCAAACGAGTATAATAGAAAAAAAAAATATAAAAAAACATACATGAAGGAACCAGGACGAGTTAGGACGTCTCTCCGCAGCACAGGAAGTCGCACAGTCACAGTCGAGACGCCCGGGCGACGCAGCACCACGTGAACTCGCGAACGCAGCCAGCATTGTTTTGAAGGGGTTACGAGAGGAGCCACTGAGCTTGTAGGCTGCGTCAGCGGGACACGGACACGCAGAGATCGGGTGCCGGATGGAGGGGGTTCCAGTGCATAGTGCTCTGGCCAGAAACAAGAGCCGGTGCAGCTTCCCCCTCCACCGCCCCTACCCGCCCCCCTGCCTTCCCAGTAGCACGCGCAAACACGCGCGCGCAGGTAGAACTGTACTCTCACTCGCTGTTCTTGCTATCAGCAGAGATATTAATCGGTCGAACCACGTCGGTCGGCGTTGCCACGTCAACGAGTTGGCTTCCCTGGGGGAGCCTTGCATCGCTCAGTACGCGTCAATGAGATCTCCGCGATTATCCAGTGTACTGCATTATCTGCCATCGGAACTGCCGCACATTTTGGTAACTCAGCACTCGCGTCGGTATTGGCAAGGAAGTTCGCACAAAAATTACCCTCGAGCCTTGAAGGTAGTATCAAATTAAAAGTCGAAAACTTGAATGTTGCGACTCTTCTTAATTTCCGTGCTTGCAAAGAAAATTTATAGAGAAAATCCCACCATATGCAGAACGCCGTTCGTTTATTTTCGCGTTATCCAAGAATGTTTTACCACATTCTATGCTAGCTTTAGCGGGTTGCTATTAATTATTCTGCCTCATTTGACGCTACCAATAATATGATGCTGAAATTTTCTCATACCTCTCGCTGTTTTGAAAATTTTAAAAAGGACTATTTTCTTCTCTATCGCTTTTTTAACAGATGCGCGTGCGCGCGCACACACACACAAACTCTCTCTCTCACACACACACATCTTTTAATTATTTTACCACAAGCGAAAAGATCTCCGCCGCCACTTAATAAAGCTTTCCTGGCAAAACGCGGAACATTTGTCATAGACAGGCAACTTTGGAACGCAGGAGATGATGTACTGTAGTAACTGACACTGTGAGAACGGCTCTTGAGTTCTTGGTTGGTTGAGCACTTGCCCACAAAGGGCAGAGGTACCGCGATCGTCGTAGACACGATCCGGCACACAGTTTTAATCTTCCAGGAAGTTACATATCAGCACACAGTCCGCTGGAGAGTGAAAAATTCATTCTGGAAACATCCCGCAAGTTGTGATTAAGCCATATCTCCGCAGTATTCTTTCTTTCACGAGTGCTAGTACTGTAAGTTTCGCAGGAGAACTGTGAAGTTTGGAAGGTAGGGGAGCAGGGCTTAATTTCGGTCGGAACGCGTTACGGCACCTCCCAGAGACCCTTCCCCCCCCCCCCCCCCCTCCCCCCGCCACAACATTTCAGCATCGGAGATTTGAAATAGTACACGTGTATTAAATCACAACGTAACTATAATTTGCCGTTGTGCCAGCACAAGCCGGTGGAGTGGGGGGGAGGGGGGGGGGGGGGGGGGAAGGGGGTAGTGGTAGAAGGGGGGAGCGCTCCGGCACCAAAAAGTTTAGAAATTGAGCACTGGGTAGGAGATGAGGAACTGGCGGAAGTAAAGCTGTGAGGAAGAGTCGTGATTGAGTCGTGACCGAGTCGGGCTTGGGAAGCTCAGTTCCTGAGCACCTGCCCGCGAAACACAAAGGTTCCGGCTTCGAGTCCAGGTCTGACACACAATTTTAATCTTCCAGGAAGTTTCGAGACTGCATCATCTATGAAATACGTGGAGAACAGATGTCACATGTTAACCTATCAGCACAAAATGAGTGATAACGTCATATAAGACGCAGTAATAAACAAAACTCACTGAAGACAGCACATAAAGTGCTGAAATGTGTTTGGGTCAGGCAAAAGTGAACAGACTGTGTCTTGCGCAAGGCTGAATTTCTTTCCAAAGCTGCTACAGTGCACACTGAATTTCAAATTTTCAATTAAATACTCCTCGTGTGCCTATGCCCGCACGTGGTACCAGTTCAGGTCTCCAGGTGGAACAAACATGTGAATTTCAATTTTTTTGCCTAATTATTGACGGAATTTCAAACGCCGTCATAATCTGGTCACTAACAGACGTAATGTTATGATCTTAAGTTAAGAGCTTAACACAACAAAACACATTAGAAATAGAAACCGTGTGTCTGTCTTGAGACAGAGCAGCTGACGACATGCGAATACCCGGACTTCATTCATCCAGTACTTGAGAGAAACTACTTCTCGCTGACACCCCGCCCAAAAAATGTTGAAAGTTTATCACTTACTGCACTTTCCGCTGTTTATGCAGTAAAATGTAATCATCAGACATGACATTTTACTTTATTGCTTCTTTACTACCAACTCTATTCGCAACATCCACATATACCACTGAACGTACCTCCAAAATTATATCATTGTACGACACATAGCTCAGGAGATATGACGTTCTAGACATTTATAAGCGTGAAATACCAGCTTCTGCTTAAAAGAGCATGCAGTAAAATTTCAGTGTGAGGCGTAACGTTTTAATTTATTACTCCTTTACTACTAACTTTATTCACAACACACTTTATGTTGTTGTTGTTGTGGTCTTCAGTCCTGAGACTGATTTGATGCAGCTCTCCATGATAATCTATCCTGTGCAAGCTCCTTCATCTCCCAGTACCTACTGCAACCTACATCCTTCTGAATCTGCTTGTGTATTCATCTCTTGGTCTCCCTCTACGATTTTTACCCTCCATGCTGCCCGCCAGTGCTAAATTTGTGATCCTTTGATGCCTCAGGACATGTCCTACCAACCGATCCCTTCTTCTAGTCAAGTTGTGCCACAAACTTCTCTTCTCCCCAATCCTATTCAATACCTCCTCATTAGTTACGTGATCTACCCACCTAATCTTCAACATTCTTCTGTAGCACCACACTTCGAAAGCTTCTATTCTCTTCTTGTCCAAACTATTTATTGCCATGTTTCACTTCCATACATGGCTACACTCCATACAAATACTTTCAGAAATGACTTCCTGACACTTAAATCTATACTCGATGATAACAAATTTCTCTTGTTCAGAAACGCTTTCCCCGCCATTGCCAGTCTACATTTTATATCCTCTCTACTTCGACCATCGTCAGTTATTTTGCTCCCCAAATAGCAAAACTCCTTTACTACTTTAAGTGTCTCATTTCCTAATCTAATTCCCTCAGCATCACCCGACTTAATTCGACTACATTCCATCATCCTCGTTTTGTTTGTGTTGATGTTCATCTTATATCCTACTTTCAAGAGACTGTCCATTCCGTTCAACTGCTCTTCCAAGTCCTTTGCTGTCTCTGACAGAATTACAATGTCATCTGCGAACCTCAAAGTTTTCATTTATTCTCCCTGGATTTTAATACCTACTCCAAACTTTTCTTTTGTTTCCTTTACTGCTTGCTTAATATACAGATTGAATAACATCGGGGATAGGCTACAACCCTGTCTCACTCCCTTCCCAACCACTGCTTCCCGTCCACAGCTCGTGGCCGTGCGGTAGCGTTCTCGCTTCCCACACCCGGGGTCCCGGGTTCGATTCCCGGTGGGATCAGGGATTTTCTCTGCCTCGTGATGACTGGGTGTTGTGTGATGTTCTTAGGTTAGTTAGGTTTAAATAGTTCTAAGTTCTAGGGGACTGATGACCATAGATGTTAAGTCCCATAGTGCTCAGATCCATTTGAACCACTGCTTCCCTCGACTCTTATAAATGCGATATGGTTTCTGTACAAATTGTAAATAGCCTTTCGCTCATTGTATTTTACCCCTGCCACCTTTAGAATTTGAAAGAGAGTATTCCAGTCAACATTGTCAAAACTTTCTGTAAGTCTACAAATGCTAGAAACGTAGGTTTGCCTTTACTTAATCTTCCTTCTAAGATAAGTCGTAAGGTCAGTATTGCCTCACGTGTTCCATCATTTCTACGGAATCCAAACTGATCTTCCCCGAGGTCGGCCTCTACCAGTTTTTCCATTCGTCTGTAAATAATTCGCGTTAGTATTTTGCAGCTGTGACTTGTTAAACTGATAGTTCGGTAATTTTCACATCTGTCAACACCTGCTTTCTTTGGGATTGGAATTATTATATTCTTCTTGAAGTATGAGGGTATTTCGCCTGTCTCGTACATCTTGCTCACCAGATGGTAGAGTTTTGTCAGGACTGTCTCTCCTAAGGCCGTCAGTAGTTCTAATGGAATGTTGTCTACTCCCGGGGCCTTGTTTCGACTCAGGTCTTTCAGTGCTCTGTCAAACTCTTCACGCAGTATCGTATCTCCCATTTCATCTTCATCTACATCCTCTTCCATTTCCATAATATTGTCCTCAAGTACATCGCCCTTGTATAGATCCTCTATATACTCCTTTCACCTTTCTGCTTTCCCCTCTTTGCTTAGAACTGGGTTTCCATCTGAGCTCTTGATATTCATACAAGTGGCTCTCTTTTCTCCAAAGGTCTCTTTAATTTTCCTGTAGGCTGGTTCTATCTTACCCCTAGTGAGATAAGCCTCTACATCCTTACATTTGTCCTCTAGCCATGCCTGCTTAGCCATTTTGCACTTCTTGTCGATCTCATTTTTGAGATGTTTGTATTCCTTTTTGCCTGCTTCATTTACTGCATTTTTATATTTTCTCCTTTCATCAATTAAATTCAATATATCTTCTGTTATCCAAGGATTTCTACTAGCCCTCGTCGTTTTACCTACTTGATCCTTTGCTGCCTTCACTACTTCATCCCTCAGAGCTACCCATTCGTCTTCTACTGCATTTCTTTCCCCCATTCCTGTCAATTGTTCCCTTATGCTCTCCCTGAAACTCTGTACAACCTCTGGTTCTTTCAGTTTATGCAGGTCCCATCTCCTTAAATTCCCACCTTTTTGCAATTTCTTCAGTTTTAATCTACAGTTCATAACCAATAGATTGTGGTCAGAGTCCACATCTGCCCCTGGAGATGTCCTACAATTTAAAACCTGGTTCCTAAATCTCTGTCTTACCATTATATAATCTATCTGATACCTTCTAGTATCTCTAGGATTCTTCCATGTATACAACCTTCTTTTATGATTCTTGAACCAAATGTTAGCTATGATTAAGGTATGCTCTAAGCAAAATTCTAACAGATGGCTTCCTCTTTCATTTCTTAGCCCCAACCCATATTCACCTAGTATGTTTCCGTCTCTCCCTTTCCCTACTGTCGAATTCCAGTCACCCACGACTAATAAATTTTCGTCTCCCTTCACTACCTGAATAATTTCTTTTATCTCATCATACATTTCTTCAATTTCTTCGTCATCTGCAGAGGTAGTTGGCATATAAACTTGTACTACTGTAGTAGGCATGGGCTTCCTGTCTATCTTGGCCACTATAATACGTTCACTATGCTGTTTGTAATAGCTTACCCGCACTCCTATTTTTTTATTCATTATTAAGCCTACTGCTGCATTACACACTTTATAGACAGTACATATATCACTGGATGTACCCGCAAAATTATATCATTGTACGATACATAGTTCATGATGTTTATGACGTCATAAACACCGAGATTAGCGAAAACCTTGCTTTTGCTTAAAATTACCACACTATATCGATCCCCAACAAACTTTTAATCATAATTTCAAACCTTTCCTAAACTTTTTCTCGCTTACACGCTTAAATTCAAATATTTAACGCATTAACTCACTTGTAAAGCAATCAGACGTCTGAAGCTTATTTATACATTTTGGTCCGACTCTTTAAAGAATCAGGGGTTTACTGGTTACTTGGGAACGTGCCAATTCCAACTCTGAAAATCCAGTATACTGATATTTTGTCCGAGGTAATACCAAATTGTTCAGGTGTGATAGTGATGCCGGTAGACTAAGCCAGACAACGTACTTACCGGTGTGTAATACTACACAAGGTGCTCCAGATGTTTAGTCAGATTTATACACGTAGATACCGAATAACTTAAGGTTTTTAGATAAGGAAACCATGGGCGGCAATCTTTCCAGATGGAGTGACTTATTGAATGAGAAACGCTTGGCGCACACGTGTTTCTATATCCAAATTTGTAACACTATGTTTTTACAGTGGATTCTTTCCCCCTATAGAGTTACACGAAATCCTTGACGTATGAAACCCCCGAATTCCTTGATGTATGAAACCCCAGAGGCGAAAATTCCTACAGCCTAGGTGGCTGAAAGACCGCGATGGGTAGATTCAGCTGTCTAAGTGAACAGGTTTCACGAACGATGGCAACTTTTCTTCGCAAACTGTAAGAGTGGTATCTCAAGAGCATCTGTTTAGTCCAGGTGTCTTGCCGAATGAGTGGAGGCTTCAGTACCGTGCTTGTGTTGCTGATGACGACGGATGAATGGGTAGCTTTAGTACCGTGTTTGCGTTGCTGATGACAGAAGGGAGAAGGGGAAGTGTGAAACACAATACCGATACAAAGGCCAATCCTCTAGAACAGCACCGATGACAGGGATCTTATCCGCATGGCTGTAACGGATCGTGCAGCCACGTCTCGATCCCTGAGTCAACAGATGGGGATGTTTGCAAGACAACAACCATCTGCACGAACAGTTCGACGACGTTTGCAACAGCATGGACTACCTGCTCGGAGACCATGGCTCCGGTTACCCTCGACGCTGCATCACAGACAGGGGCGCCTGCGATGGTGTACTCAACGACGAACCTGGGTGCACGAATGGCAAAACGTAATTTTTTCGGATGAATCAAGGTTCTGTTTACAGCATCATAATGGTCGCATCCGTGTTTGGTGACATCGCGGTGAACGCACATTGGAAGCGTGTATTCGTCATCACCATACTGCCGTATCACCCGACGTGATGGTATGGGGTGCCATTGGTTACACGTCTCGGTCACCTCTTGTTCGCATTGACGGCACTTTGAACAGTGGATATTACATTTCAGATGTGGTACGACCCGTGGCTCTACCCTTCATTCGATCGCTGCGAAACCCTACATTTCAGAAGGATAATGCACGACCGCATGTTGCAGGTCCTGTATGGGCCTTTCTGGATGCAGGAAATGTTCGACTGCTGCCCTGGCCAACACATTCTCCAGATCTCTCACCAATTGAAAACGTCTGTCAACGGTGGTCAAGCAACTGGTTCGTCACAATACGCCAGTCACTTGATGAACTGTGGTATCGTGTTGAAGTTGCATGGGCAGCTGTACCTGTACATGCCATCCAAGCTCTGTTTGACTCAATGCCCAGGCGTATCTAGGCGCTTCAGTTCGGAACCGCGCGACCACTGCGGTCGCAGGTTCGAATCCTGCCTTGGGCATGGATGTGTGTGATGTCCTTAGGTTAGTTAGGTTTAAGTAGCTCAGAGCCATTTGAACCATTTGAACGGAAAGATATAAGTGTTCGTTTCTTTCTACGTGCTGTTTGAGAGTGGAATAATAGAGAATTATTGTGACAGTGGTTCGATGAACCCTCTGCAGAAAATCCATGTAGATGTACGAGGGCAGTTCAATAAGTAATGCAACACATTTTTTTTCTCGGCCAATTTTGGTTGAAAAAACCGGAAATTTCTTGTGGAATATTTTCAAACATTCCCGCTTCGTCTCGTATAGTTTCATTGACTCCCGACAGGTGGCAGCGCTGTACGGAGCTGTTAAAATGGCGTCTGTAACGGATGTGCGTTGCAAACAACGGGCAGTGATCGAGTTTCTTTTGGCGGAAAACCAGGGCATCTCAGATATTCCTAGGCGCTTGCAGAATGTCTACGGTGCTCTGGCAGTGGACAAAAGCACGGTGAGTCGTTGGGCAAAGCGTGTGTCATCATCGCCGCAAGGTCAAGCAAGACTGTCAGATCTCCCGCGTGTGGGCCGGCCGTGCACAGCTGTGACTCCTGCAATGGCGGAGCGTGCGAACACACTCGTTCGAGATGATCGACGGATCACCATCAAACAACTCAGTGCTCAACTTGACATCTCTGTTGGTAGTGCTGTCACAATTGTTCACCAGTTGGGCTATTCAAAGGTTTGTTCCCGCTGGGTCCCTCGTTGTCTAACCGAACACCATAAAGAGCAAAGGAGAACCATCTGTGCGGAATTGCTTGCTCGTCATGTGGCTGAGGGTGACAATTTCTCGTCAAAGATCGTTACAGGCGATGAAACATGGGTTCATCACTTCGAACCTGAAACAAAACGGCAATCAATGGAGTGGCGCCACACCCACTCCCCTACCAAGAAAAAGTTTAAAGCCATACCCTCAGCCGGTAAAGTCATGGTTACAGTCTTCTGGGACGCTGAAGGGGTTATTCTGTTCGATGTCCTTCCCCATGGTCAAACGATCAACTCTGAAGTGTATTGTGCTACTCTTCAGAAATTGAAGAAACGACTTCAGCGTGTTCGTAGGCACAAAAATCTGAACGAACTTCTTCATGACAACGCAAGACCTCACACAAGTCTTCGCACCCGAGAGGAGCTCACAAAACTTCAGTGGACTGTTCTTCCTCATGCACCCTACAGCCCCGATCTCGCACCGTCGAATTTCCATATGTTTGGCCCAATGAAGGACGCAATCCGTGGGAGGCACTACGCGGATGATGAAGAAGTTATTGATGCAGTACGACGTTGGCTCCGACATCGACCAGTGGAATGGTACCGTGCAGGCATACAGGCCCTCACTTTAAGGTGGTGTAAGGCCGTAGCATTGAATGGAGATTACGTTGAAAAATAGTGTTGTGTAGCTAAAAGATTGGGGAATAGCCTGGTGTATTTCAATGCTGAATAAAACAACCCCTGTTTCAGAAAAAAAATGTGTTGCATTACTTATTGAACTGCCCTCGTAGATGGAGATATTATAAAAGTGTGTGTACATATGTTCGACATCTCTTGAACCACTGGTTCGATTTCAACCAACCTTGGTACACGTGTCACTTACTGTCTGGAAAGAAATGCTTTGGGGAGGGGGGGGGTATAACCACCTAATTGTCAAAGAGGGGTGGGAGGGGGGAGGGTAAGAAAGAAGCGTCAGCTACGACACGCTAATAGCCGAACTTCATTCATCAGCGAGGAAGTCTCTATTAAAGATCTGAAACTGTGTGTAAATTTTGTTGCAAGTCACTTAAGTGCTGATGAATGAAGTTCGGCTATTAGCGCGTCGTAGCTGACGCTTCTTTCTTACCCTCCCCCCTCCCACCCCTCTTTGACAGTTAGGTGGTTATACCCCGCCCCCTCCCCACAGTATTTCTTTCCAGACAGTAAGTGACACGTGTACCAAGGTTGGTTGAAATCGAACCAGTGGTTCAAGAGATGTCGAACATACGTACACACACTTTTATAATATCTCCATCTACATCTACATGGATTTTCTGCAAATCACACTTAAGTGCCTGGCAGAGGGTTCATCGAACCACTTTCACAATAATTCTCTATTATTCCACTCTCGAACAGCGCGCGGAAAGAATCGAACACTTATATCTTTCCGTTCAAATGGTTCAAATTGCTCTGAGCTACTTAAACCTAACTAACCTAAGGACATCACACACATCCATGCCCGAGGCTGGATTCGAACCTGCGATCAAAGCGGTCGCGCGGTTCCAGACTGTAGCGCCTAGAACCGCTCGGTCACTCCGGCCGACATTATCTTGCCGTGCGAGCTTTTATATCCATTATTTTATTATGATGAACGTTTCTCCCTATGTAAGTCGGCGCCAACAAAATATTTTCGCAGTGAGAGAGGAAAGTTGGTGATTGAAATTCTGTGAGACGATCGCGCCGCAACGAGAAACGCGTTTGTTTTAATTATGTCCACCGCAAATTCTGTATCAAGTCCGTGACACTCTCTCCCCTATTTCTCGATAATACAAAACGTCCTGATCTTCTTCGAACTTTCTCGATGTACTCCGTTAACCCTATGGTAAGGATCCCAGACCGTGCGGCAGTATTCTAAAAGAGGACGGACAAGCGTACTGTAGGCAGTCTCTCTAGTAGATCTGTTAAATTTCCTAAGTGTTCTGCCAAGAAATCGCAATTTTCTGTTCGCCTTCCCCGCAATATTTTCTAATTTGTTCTTTCCAATTTAAGTTGTTCTTAATTGTAATTCCTAGGTATTTAGTTCAATTCACCGCCTTTAGATCTTATTGATTTATCGTATAACCGAAATTTGATTCCTTTTAATACTTATATGGATGACCTCACACTTTTCATTATTGAGAGTCAATTGCCAATTTTCGTACCATGGAGATATCTTTTCTAAATCGTTTTGCTCTTTTGATGACTATACTGGGCACCATCTGCAAACAACCTAAGACGGCTGCTCATATTGTCTTCTAAATCGTTTATATAGATAAGGAACAGCAGAGAGAGTATAACACTACCTTGATGAACGCCAGAAATCACTTCTGTTTCACTCGATGCCTTTCCGTGAATTACTACGAACTGTAACTTCTCCGGCAGGAAATCACGGATTCAGTCGCATAAGTTAGACGATATTCCATAAACACAAAATTTTATTGCATGTCGCTTGTGAGGTACAGTATCAAAAGCCTTTTGTAAAGTTAGAAATGCGGAATCAATTTAAAATCCCTTTTCAAATGCACTCAACAGTTCGTATGAGTAAAGAGCTAATTGTGTTTCACAAGAACGATGTTTTCTAAATCCGTGTAGACTGTGTATCAATAGACCGTTCGCTTCGAGGTACTTCATAACGTTCGAACACAATGTATGTTCCAGAAACCTGCTGCGTATCGACGTTAATGATTGGGCCTGTAATTTAGTGGATTACTCCTACTGCCTTTCTTGAATATTTGTGTGACCTGTGCAACCTTGGATGTATAAATATTTAAATGTAAGCAAATAGTTGACGTTTGAATAGAAAGTATGGTTGAATTCATTGTTGTTGGGTGGCGTCATATAGTAAGTCCAGTAAGCTAGCCGTGTTCCGTGCCGCAGCTGCTCCTGTCAAGACAATAAGCTAGTCATAGCTGCACCGAAGTCGCTATTGCAGCGGTCGGTCCACTCGTAATATGCGGTCTCAGCAAACGATTCGCCAAGCGCACTGCTGACGCCCACATAGCTCTCTTCAGCATTTCCTGCTGACTGCTCCAATGAATTAAAAGAAGCTAAAGCTGACATCACACTGCGTCAGTAGTTATGGCGTTACTGCACATAGGGAGCTGTTGCCTCCCTGGCCTCTGAGATCTGGGTCTCGCATCACTTTATGTGGCATTCGAACCTCGCAACGAACATACTTTTCTCACTGTCGACGACAGAGAAACATAGAACATCCATAGCGGCGAAACCGAAACACAGTGTGTTTGAAAAAGGACTTTAAACTTAGAAAATTCATAGTATATACAGAGGTGATTGTAGAGTCAATTTGTTGGGAAATACATCAAGTTTGGTCTCGTGTAGTTCGGCAGTGCCGAATCGCACCGTAAGGAGCGCTAGCGGCAGTTGCGTTAAAGATGGCTCCCTTCACTAGACCCGAGCGTGCTAGCTGCGTGTTTTGTTTTGAAGAATCGAAGTTGGCGACACTAGTTTGCGTAATTTCCGTACCAAGTACGCTAAAGATCCTCCTAATAGACTACAATTTATGAGTGGCATAAATGTTTTGTATAAACAGGGTGCTCGGTAAGACTTTCCAGGTCAATGGATTGGCCATGATGCGGCAATTGTATGGCCCCCACGCTCCCCAGACCTGACACTAGCCGGCTGGAGTGGCCGTGCGGTTCTGGGCGCTACAGCCTGGAGCCGAGCGACCGCTACGGTCGCAGGTTCGAATCCTGCCTCGGGTATGGATGTGTGTGATGTCCTTAGGTTAGTTCGGTTTAATTAGTTCTAAGTTCAAGGCGACTGATGACCCGAGAAGTTAAGCCGCATAGTGCTCAGAGCCATTTGAACCATTTGAACCTGACACTATTCTCATTTTTTAAAGGGGATTCATCAAGGATATCGTGTTTCTACCTCCTGTGTCGGCTTCTCTACCTGAACTTAGAGCAAGAATTTACGCCGCCACTATGCAAGTTACACCTGCAGTGCTACAGTGAGTTTGAGAAGAAATTGACTTCCGATGGGATGTGTGCTGAATAATCGACGGAAGCCATATACAACATCTTTACTTTACGGTGGATGTGTTTCCCTACGATAAATCCATATCCATATCTTCTTTCAATAAATTTATATGAATTTTTTAAGTTGTAAAGTCCTTTTTGAAACACCCTGTATTACAGTGCCTAACTATCATTGCAAGACAACTTAGTCGTAAAGCAGAAGTGACGTATATGCACGACATTGCTGGTGAAACACACGGATAAGAAAAAGTAATCAATGAAAGAATTGTTCAATCTCTGCCACTGCGAATTACTTTATTCACAATACTAGAACTGACTAACAATACAGAAAAATCAAAACAGCGTTCGGTGAATTAAAACCAAGAGTGGTAATATAAAGAGTGCAAAGGAAATTCCGCTCCTAAACGCAGAGAAGAAGGCGAATGGATGTAAAGAGAACACTGAAGGCCTTTATGACAGGGAAGGGGAAGACCTGTCTGATGAAGTGATAGAATAACAAATTGGAATCGATGTGGAAGACATTGGGGATGCATTATTAGAATCAGAATTTAAAAGAGCGTCGGACGACTTCAGACAAATAAGGCAGAAGGAATAGAGAACATTCTATCGGACTTCCTAAAATAATTGGGGAAAGTGTGAATCAAAGGACTATTCACGTGGTGTGTAGAATCTAAATGACTGGCGACTTACCAACTGATATTCACACAATTACGAAGAGAGAAAGGGCAAGTAAGTGCGAGAACTATCGTACAGTCAGCTTACCAGCTGACTATCATTTTGGGTTTAGGGAAGACAAAGGAATCAGAGAGGCAATTCTGACTGTCGTTGCACTTAATAACGGAAGAAAGACTGAAGAAAAATAAGGACATGTTCATTCGATTTATCGGCTTAGAAATGTAACATGGTGCAAGGTGTTCGAAATACTGTGAAAAATAGGGGAAGCTATAGGGAAAGACGGGTAATATAGAGTGTGTACAAGAACTAAGAGGGAAGAGTGGAAGACTAAGAATGAAGTGCACGAATGAGAAAAAGGTGTAAGACAAGGATGTAGTTTTTCGCCCCTGCTCTTCAGTGTAGACACGGGAGAAGCAATGACAAAAATAAAAGAGAGCTTCAGGTGTGGGATTAAAAATCAAGGCGAAAGGATATCAATCATACGATACGCTGATAACATTGCTATCCTCACTGAATATGAAGAATTACAGGATCTGGTGGATGGGACGGTCTAGTGAGTACTGAATGTGGACTGAGAGTAAGTTACAGAATTCTGCTTCCTTGAAAGCAAAGTAACACTTGACAGAAGAACCAAGGAAGACATACAAAGCAGATTAGGACAGGCAGAAAGAGCATTCCTGGCCAAGAGAAGACTACTGGTGTCAAACATACGCCTTAATTTGAGGAAGAAACTTCTGAGAATGTACGTTTGGTGCGAAGCATTGTATAATAATGAACCATGGGCAGTGGAAAATCGTAACAGAATAGAATCGAAGTATTTTAAGATATGCTGCTGGTGTTGAAAATTAGGTTGGCTGATAAGGTATGAGGAGGCTCTCTGCACATTCGACGAAGAAAGGAAAATATGAAAAACAGCCACAAAATTCACAACCACTTTGGTCGCTTCTTATTCACTCAGCGAAAAAATTCTTTACCCTGATTTCGAAATCGATTTTGTAATTTTTTCTTTATCTCTCCTCTGCTTTTGAATTCCGTCTTTTAAAAGATAAGTATTGAAGAATTTACATTTGCGATGAAAAATAGATTTTTGTGTGCAATTAGAAGTAAGATGACGTTCATTATTCATAAAATGACAATTAAATATGTGTTAATTAGCATATATTTGATGAGTTTTATATTTATATGATGTAGGTATTCGAACTGAAATATTCGATCTAGACGAAAAATAAACAAAAAAAATGGCTGAAACAAGACTTGAAGCAAACATCCAACGATTACCACTCTCGAGTGCTAATGGTTTACTTCATTTTTAATCAATTTATTCTATGCGGAAATGATCACAGAACATTAAGCTTTGTTTATTGCTCACATACGAATCAAACCCAAGCCCTTGCCATGGCAGGAAATCATTCCACCACAAAGCCAAGTTGCCTGTCGAAAAACTGGCTATACTTCAGGGTATTAAAGACACTTGAAAAAATTAAAATTTTATTACTCCAGAATTTTTGAGAGTAGCGTTGAACTGCGCTGTGAGACTGATATTTGGATTCTGAACGTAATGTATCACAGATATAAATATTAAAAATCCGATTGCCGTGTGGTCTACATCTACATCGGTACTCTGCAGTCCACCGTATGGCGAGCCGTGCAGAGTACCTCGTGCTACTACTAGTCATTTCCTTTCTTGTTTCACGAATGTCTATATACCGCTGTATGAGCCCTAATTTCGCGATCTTATCTTCGTGGTCCTTACGCGCACTGTGTGCTGCAGCCAACAGAATCGTTCTACAGTCAGCTTCAAATGCCGATTCCATAAATTTTTTCAATAGTGATCCTCGAAAAGAATGTTGTCTTCCCTCCAGGAATTCCCATTTTGACTTCCCGTATCATCTCCGTAAGACTTACGTGTTTTCCGAACCTACCAGCTGAAACGTCCCCTTAGAAAAATTATCCAGGACTGTGCTTAACCTGACACACAATATTTTTAGCGCAACGCAATCTGACTATCAAAGATCCCTGCAAAAGAATGGCCCTGAGTAACATTAAACTATACCTTTCACAAATCACTTACCTCACAAAAATCTTCATTACTCGAACTACTGCAATACAGCGAGCGCCACTACTGCCAGCTAAATAAAAGATTCAAACTACGGAAGGCACTAACTACTGATAGGCATAGTTAGCAAATAAAAGATTTAAATAGAGAACAAACAATGTATTTACCTTACAAGTCATAATATATATCTAGCAGTTCATGACAAATTACAAAACTCCGCCGTCTCTCTCCCCACATCCACCACTGCTGGCGGCTCACCTCCAACTGCGCAACGCTACGCGCTGTTCACATCCAGCTGCCGCTGCCCAACACTACAATGGCAGACAACAATGCAAACTAGCCACAGACTGCACACAGCACAGCCAGTGATTCTCACACAGAGTGCTACGTGGCGTTACCAATAAGAAAACCTAAACAGCCTACTTACACAGCAACAAATCTAGCAGCCCTCCTCTGAATTGCTTCAATTTCTTCCTTCGATCCGATCTGGTAAGGATCCCAAAGAATCGAGCAGTACTCAAGAACAGGTCGCACTAGCGTCCTATATACGGTCGGTCTCCTTTACATATGAACCACACTTTGCTAGGATTCTTCCAATAAACCGAAGTCGACTATTCGACTTTCCTACCACAATCCTCACATGCTTGTTCCATTTCATCTCGATTTGCAATGTTCGCCCAGATATTTAAACGAAGTGACGTGTCAAATGGTTCAAATGGCTCTGAGCACTATGGGACTTAACATCTGAGGTCATCAGTCCCCTAGAACTTAGAACTACTTAAACCTAACCTAGCGACAACACACACATCCATGCCCGAGGCAGGATTCGAACCTGCGACCGTAGCGGTTGCGCGGTTCCAGACTGAAGCGCCTAGAACCGCTCGGCCACATCGTCTGGCGAAGTGATGTGTCAACATGACACTATTAACGCTGTAACGGAACATCAAGGGTTTGTTTTTTCTACTCATTAACTTACACTTTTCTAAATTTAGTACCAGCTGTCATTCATCACAAAAACTAGAAATTTTGTCTAAGTCACTCAACTCCGATACTTTACCGTAGACCACAGCATTATCGGCAAAGATCCGCAGATTGCTACCCCCCCCCCCCCCCTTGCCTGCCAAATCATTTATGTATATAGAGAACAATAGCGATATTACCACACACTTCCCTGGTGCACTTCTGACGACCTGTTGTCTCTGATGAATATTGGCCGTCGAGGACAACATACTGGGTTCTATAACTTAAAAAGTCTTCCAGCAAGTGACATATCAGTGAACCTATTCCAAGTGCTCGTACCTTATTTAAGAACCTGCGGTGCGGCACCGTGGCACCGTCTCCTGTTCTTGATCAATGTAAACTTTTTGGGAGACATTCTGAGCGGCTCTCTCAGATTGTTTGCAGATGATGCTGTCGGTTACGTTCTCGTAAAGTCATCACAAAATAAAAACGAAAAGCAAAACGACGGACAAGAAATGTCTACGATGCGAAAAGTGGTAGTTGACCACAGACAATATAATAGGTGAGTAGTAAAATAAAATCCCGGTAATTTTCGGTAGCACGATAAATCATACAATGGAGAGCAACTTAAATTGGAACCATCACAAATAAAGTGTGAGGTAGGTGAACCAAACACTGCGTTTTATTGGTAGAACACTTACACGGCGCAACAAATCTATTAAAGAGACAGCCTACACTACGGTGGTCTCTCCTCTTCTGGAATTTTACTACGTGATATGGGATTCTTACCTACCGCGAAATAGGGGAGGCGTTTTACGTTGCGGCGAGTTCCGTTCAGGAAATTTCAGCCACCAACTTTCTCCTGTTGACTCCCACCTAATTAGGTAGGAATGACCTGAATCTGAAGATTTACGTGCTCAGTTTTCCCACGCGCTGTTCCACAGCTGAACAGTCGAGCAACAGTGTGAAAGTGGCTCTATGAAACCTGTGCCAGGCATTTAAGTGAGAATTGCAGAGTAATCATGTAGATATACTTTCTTCAAAAGGACACTCCATCGCAAGTAAGACCTACGTAAACATTAATGCAATATATCATTAACAGCCTTAGCAAGGTTACCAACTAACACTTAAATTCCCTGGTATCACGCTTCGGCTTCAATATACATTGTATGACCCTCGGATGTACGCGGATGTAGGTATTGTACTGGACAACACAAGCGTCGCGCCTCAGTGACGCCTTCCGACAGCTGCGGTGAGGGGTGGACTAGGGACTGATGTCGTGTGGCTGTTGGCTTGTTTGGATCCTCTCTGGAGGTCACTTAGCCCGTGTTTGCCGGGCACCAGCCATCAGCCACGCCCTGTTGTTCATTGTAGTGACACTGTGGCGTCCCGACGGCGCCACGGAATCGTGACAGCATGTCCTGGCGGCGTGTAACCCACTGCATACCTCCATCTGTCAAAACAAAGGCCCGCATGTGAGTCCATCTCCACCCACAGACCACGCATTATCCCCAAATTCCTGCCCAATGTTAACACACTATATAACTCAGCGTCTCTGTCTCGCAAAACAACCGGAGTGGTTGCCAGGTTTCCCGGGCATTTCTGCAGAAATACGCACCAGGAACTGAGAGCTGTTTATGGCGTCACTGCACGCATCATTATGTACTTAAGTTAAACACTCAGAGCAATGGCAGACCTCCCAATCTAGGAGATACGTATTTATCAGTTAATTAATTAGTTAGTTAAATGTTCCGTAGATCATTTGAACGATTCTTTTATAGAAATGACGTGTGACGAGTCAGTTACCATTAAAGAACTTATTTATTTTCGTCCTACTAGTGCAACCACATTTCAAAACAATCTCCCATGTCTTAATTAGAAATCCCCTGAAGTACCAGGACGAATGATTTTAGGGTAGATTTAAAATTTGGTTCGCTACGAGTCAAATATTTTATGTTGTTGGACAAATGATCAAAAATTTCTGTTGCTGAACAGTGAACTCCTTTCTGAACCACTTCCAGCTTTATCAATGCGTAACAAAGGAGATTTTTTTTCCTCTGGTATTTTAGGTATGCACATCGCTGTTCTCAAATTGTGTCGTGTTATTTACGAGGAATTTCACTAGCGAATGTATATATTTTGACGACGCAATTAAAATGTCTAGTTCCTTGAAGAGGTACCTACATGACGACTCTGGCTGAACACCATCTACTATTCTTATTGCTCGGTTTTGTGCAATCAGTACTAAATGATGAGTTACTTCATAACATTACTCCGTAAGACATTATTGAATTGAAATATGCAAAATATGACTGGAGGCTGATTCGTTTGTTCGCAAGACTAGCAGTTACAGGAAGAGCAAAAGCAGCTGAACTTAATTGTTTGAGAAGCCCAGTAATATGCTTCATCCAATTCAATTTTTTGTCAGTGTATACACCCAAAAATTTGGAGCATTCTGCCTTATTCACTGACTCTTGTCCATATGCTACGTCAATTGTTGGTATGACTACCTGTCGTACAGAACCAAATACAGTGTATTTTTTCAAAATTAACGAAGATTCAATTTTCAGTGAACTAATTAATTATCCTTTGAAAAACTGTTGCTTCATCTCTAATGATACTTATTATTACACTAGTATAGTCTGCAAAATGTATCAATTATTTTCTTGCCGAAAAGCAATTACTAATGAAGATTATTATCAGTTACGAAGTATCACATGCAGAACCCAGTCTGAATTTAATTCTGCATTTACATCTAAATGATTACTAAGCAATTCACTCTTTAGTACTATTTCTGAACTTCTGTGCTCTCTAGCAACACGTTGGGAAAAGAAACACGGAGATACTTCACTGTGAGCTCTGATTTTTCTTATTATTTCGCGATAGTCATTTCTCTCTTTGTAGGTGGGAGATAACAAAATATTTTTGCACTCCGAGGAAAAAGTTGGTTTCGAAATTTCGTGAAAAGATTTCCCCGCAACGAATAATGCTTCTATTTTAATAACTGCCACCTAAACTCGGTCATTACCTGAGCCCTTCTCCCCCATTGCGTTATAATGGAAAAGAGCAGTTTTTCTTTGAATTACTTCAATATCCTGCGTCAGTTGTACGTACCTGCTAAGAAACAAATACCACACGGCAATGCGCCAGAAGAGGACGTACAAGCGTGCTGTAGGGAGTCTCTTTAGTAGATCTAAGTATCCTGCCAATAAAACGCAGTCTTTGGTTCCCCCTTCTCTAATCTGTTCGTAACTGTGATCCCTAGGTATTTAGTCGATTCGACGATATTTAAATTTATGTGATTTATCGTGTAAACGAAATTTAACGGAACTTCTTAGTACTCATGTGGAGGACCTCATACTTTTTATTAATAGTTGATACTCTCAATCTCTTCAAATTAACTAATAGGTTTCCATTAGATCATTCAGTATGATGCTTCTAACGTGCCCGACAAAGGAAGTTTATAGCCAGTGAAGTTTATAACCAGCTTCACCAATTTTGTTGGTAACAAGAAGTAGACTTTCAAAACGATTGGTTGTCAGCGAGAGTTTTAGAGACGTTGGGAATTACTAACAGAGACAGAAAATGGATAAGAAAGCAGACTGTACAGGAAGAGGGAATAATGGCAGTAATGAAAATGAGATGGAGATGTAGCTAGGCGATTGTATGGCAGAAGTAGAGAGGTAGTGTGTTTCAGTTCCAAGAGATAAGAAAAAGATCAAGGTGACAATCAGTTGAAGCTAAGTAGATAATAGTAGAAAATATGCACATGGATTAAGCGTACCAGAAAAGCGTAATACACAGAAGGCTCTATAGGACGCCTTTTTTATTCGGCTGTAGATGTAAAATAGCTCTTGATGGCTATTATTTATAGGTTCACTGTCACGCGTTTCGGGAGCTGGTCCTCAATTTAAAGTACTTAAGCTATGCACATCTATATTGCGTTGACAATACACACTCCATGAGGAGTCGAATTCCGTGTTTGATGCTTCTTAGTGGTTCCAAGAGCATAAGGCATGTGGCGCTGCATTTACTTGTGACGTCCACGGACGTCCGCAGAAATTTATCCAAGGGGGGATAAGATTCTAAAAATTGACGTTTTTGATATAACTTTTCAGTGAGATTGAAAACGTAGCTCTCCCCAAGAACTAAATTTGACAAGTGCGTAACAGTAGTTGTATCTCAAACGACCGACACTGAAAATTAAAAATATCATCATCATCATTAGCGTTCTGCCAAAATGCAGGTTTTCACATGGTAGTTCTCCAGGCTGTTCCGTATTCTGTCATCCTCTTCAGGTCCGCAAAATTTCCTCTTCCTTTTATGTCGTCTATCATCTTGTATCTCCTTCTTCCTCCAAGTCTTCTCCCACAAACCAGTCCTTCCAAAGTTCCTGGTAGCAGGCACCCCCTTCTCAATGAATGTCCCAACCAGTTCTTTTTCCTTTCTCTTATAACCTTCAGCAGACATTTTCTCTCACCAACCCATTCCAATACTCTTTCATTACTCACTCTTTCCATCCAGCTCATCCTCTCCAGTCTCCTCCACATCCACATCTCAAATGCTTCTAACCTTTTTTCATCCTCTCGTCTCAGCGTCTATGTTTCTGCCCCATATAGTGCCACACTCCAGACAAAACATTTGCCAAGCCTTTACCTTAGACCTTTATCTAATTTGCCACATAAGTCTCCTCTTTCTGTTGAATGCCTTCTTCGCTATGGCAATTCGAGTATTCACCTCCTGGTGACATATCAAGTATTCAGTTATTGTGCTTCCAACATATTTAAAAGCACTTACTCGGCTAGTGGTAGATTGTCCTATTTCAATATTGGACAGTCTGCGTCTTGTACTGATGACCATACTCTTTGTTTTTGCTGCGTTTATTTGCATCCCATATTCCACACAAGATTCTTTCAGATATTTCAGCATGTTATTCACTGTCCGCTCACTTTCTGCCACTAATACCATCTCATCAGCAAATCTTATACATTCTATTCTCTTTCCACCAATACGTATTCTTTTCCCATCTAAGCCTTTCGCAATAATCTCTTCAAGGTATGCGTTAAAGAGCGGTGGGGAAACGCTAACACCTCGTCCAGCGCTGCTTCCTTCTGACATTTCATTTCCAGTACTTATCCTCACTTTCTGGTGTAAATATAGATTCTGTATCAGTCGTCTCTCTTTCCAACCTACTCCTTCCTTCTTCAAAATATCCATCAGCTTTTTCCACTAAACTCTGTCAAAAGCCTTTACTAATCTATAAAAGATTTCTGTACCTTTTTCACTATATCTTTCCCCTATAGTTCTTAACAGGCCACTAGCATCTCTTGATCCTTTTCCTCTTCTAAACCGAACTGCTACTCTGCAATCCCCCTATCCAGCTTGCCATATATCCTTCTATTCAACACGCTCAGCAACACTTTAGCTGCATGAGAAATTAGACTGACGGTCCTATGCTCTTAACATTTTTTAGTGTTTCTCTTTTTCTCTGTTGGTACCATAATTGTTGCGAGGAAGTCCTCAAGCCATTTCCCTTTGTCATATACCTCATTACAAAGGTAGACTATTTCTTTTCTTGCCTTGTTTCCCACACTCAACAGTTCTGCTGGCATTAAAAATATGAACTTGAAAAATAAATCACAATGCTTAAAAAATCATGTCGTATTGCAACAAAAATAACTAGCCTAAACTGCCTCTATAATATTCTTCAAAGTGGAGAGGCAGGAAATGAACTTGGAAAAACGCTAGACAAAGACGTCATCTGTGAAACTTCGTTTGCTTGCAAAAATTCACATCTGACAATGCTAATGGATTTATAGCATTATTTCTGTGCATTCTGTTATTCAGTACTGATTGGAATGATCAAAGCTGAACAAAATTTGCTTTTGTAGCTACATTCTTTTGCGTTGTTTGCGAAATGTGTAACCCTGCACGCGTGCCAACTGCTATTTCTCGTTGCGCTCGGCAATGTTAAACCTGCGGATTAGTAAATCGTAGACAAATCATTCATAGAAACACACAAAAATTTTGTAATGAATAAGAAACCTGTACTCAGATCCCACGAGGGGAGAAATGTCCCCTCTTGGCCCCTGTGCGGACGCCTACGGTGGGGTCGCAACATATAAGTAACGAGCGATAGGGCGTAGAAACCATAAAAAGTTAACCGAAGGCTGCTCAGAGCACTAAAGAGACAGGCCACGAGGACAAAGCCACATACGCCATGTACAACGGCATATTGAGGTTGAGAAAACCGTGTCAGCATTGGATGACGACATCCCTGAAACATACAAGCAAGATAGACAGCAGGCGCAGGAAGCATCACAGAAAAGAGCTTCCAAATGTTTCGACCCTTAGACTTAAGGTCGCCTGTTTACGCTGCTCCAGAATGCAAAATTTTCGGGTATTTCTGCCATGCTAGTGTCTCCTCGAAGATGCTAATTGTAAAGCAATGACTAAATGTAAGACAGACATTATATGAAACACTTTGCATGTAATGAATACCAAGAAACTAGAGTTGTCCTACTTTACACTAATAGCCCGCAGCCAGAATGCACAATGCCAAAGAAAAAGTATGATGCTTTTACCTGTTTCCTAGCTGAATCAGTTGACAGACAGTAGGTATGTATGTATATTGCTCGGACAGAGCAGTTTCTGAATCTCCGTGAGGTTAATTTTGGCCACCAGTTCAGGATAATCTCATTCATAAGAGCGGAGTTGCTGAGCTCTGACGTGCTTCAATACCTGCAACAGAAATGAAATCCATCACAGCCGATAAGAATCGTCAACAGGTCACATAATGAAACACGGACAGATCAAAAGCAGAATAGCAGATCAAAGATGTTTCCTATTTGGTAGTCTTTGTACTCGTACTATAGAATGAACAATAGCAATCTAAACTGCACCATTTCGCAATCAGTTAATGTCCTGGTTTATTCAAAAATATAAAATTTCAAATGATTTACAATACAGCCGTACTCTACGCCGAGAATTAATACGAATTTTTTGTAACAAAGAGTAAGGTTACCGGCAGATTACATAATTTTTACGATGTACGGCGCTTCAAAATTGATCAAATGGCTCTGAGCACTATGGGAATTAACATCTGAGGTCATCATGAAACGTCCCCTTAGAAAAATTATACATGACTGTGCTTAAACTGACACGCAATATTTTTAGCGCAACGCAATCTGACTTTCAAAAATCCCTACAAAAGAATGGCCCTGACTAACATTAACCTATACCTTTCACAAATCACTTACCTCACAAAAATCTTCGTTATTCGAACTACTGCAATACAGCGAGCGCCACTACTGCCAGCTAAATAAAAGATTCAAACTACGGAAGCCACTAACTACTGATAGGCATAGTTAGCAAATGAAAGATTTTAATAGAGAACAAACAATGTATTTACCTTAATAGTGTTGAAAAATCATAGTATACATAGCAGTTCATGACATCCAGTCTTACAAATTTCAAAACTCCGCCATTTCTCTCCCCACATCCACCACTGCTGGCGGCTCACCTCCAACTGCGCAACGCTACGCGCTGTTCACATCCAGCTGCCGCTGCCCAACACTACAATGGCAGACAACAATGCAAACTAGCCACAGACTGCACACAGCACAGCCAGTGATTTTCCTATAGAGCGCTATGTAACGTTGCCAATAAGAAAACATAAACAGCCTACTTACATAGCCCCCATGCACCCCACAAAAAATTTTACAAATTGTTTTGGGCAGTGGCCAATATTGATTTGATAAAATTTTTCATAATTACAATAACAAAGATATCAAATGCACACACTTATTGATACAATGTTGGTCAAAAGCTAAAATTTTCTCACAGTCCATCATAAAGACAGTCCTATTCATCCACCACAGTAAAACTGCAGTGTTTTTCTCAAAGTCTGAGCAGTAAAAGAAAATGCACACGGAAGTAGTGGATTTCTATGCAGTCTTGAAGAAGTAGTGTTGTCCTTCCAACGGAAAGACAGTGCTGACTCTCGACATGCAGACAGGAAATAGACCACAACAGAGCAAACCCACAGCAGAGTCATTCGACGTTTTGAAGAATATTGGTAGGTAGGTCATCACAGAGCAGACCCACTGTAGTCCTGGTAGAGATTACGGTGTTGGTGGGGCACCAGAGGTGCAGACCCACTGCAGTCCTTGTAGAAATAATGGTATTGGTGGGTCATCAAAGATGCAGACCCACTGTAGTCCTTGTAGAAATAATGGTATTGGTGGGTCATCAAAGATGCAGACCCACTGTAGTCCTTGTAGAGATGGCCAGCAGCCATCTGTTGTGACTGTGCAGGTGCACAATCACCATTGAAGAGTCTTGCGGATAATATAGCAAGTCCTTAACCACCACTTGTGAACTCACAAAGTTTCTGAAATTGTCCTTTGAACCAGCAATGCTGTTATCCAGTCCCTTGCTGAATTGTTAACACACGTGCAAACACTATCAGTCCCTACTTCTCACATATCGTCCATATACTATGACCAACAGAAACGTGTGCAGTGAAATGTAACTTACAAGTTACTTAATCTGATGAACTGGTGTCCATTACAATTTTATAACATAAGAATACAATTACAAGGATACAGAATACATCATTAAAGAACATAACAATACAGATAATATTTGTAGTAATAGGGGCTTTACAAAAGAATAGAAATAAACATATACATCAGTGTTACAGGAATTATGACATAAGTAAATACATAAAAGATCAGAATAACTTTTGAAACATCAACTTCACACATGAGCATTAAAACAAAACAGAACAAATAATGTTTAAACATCTTTACAAAGTAAATAACATGTATTAAAAAATTCTACAACATAACAACATCAGCTAAACACATAAAGACAGGAAAAACACAAATACACAAGGGTACACAAACACATAGAGGGATAAGACAAAAGGAAAGGACAGGGTTTGTTTTACTGCAGTATTTTGCATGGAGATCTCCCTTCGTTCATCATTATTCTCAAAAAGTCCTATCTAAGCCTGCTTTCTGTATTCTGTTCGCATCCTCTTTCAAAAATAGTTTTTCTCCACTATGCACAACTTTTTTGGCGAAACCATTTTCTTATAGATTCTCAATGCATTTCTTCCAATTCATCATAGTTAGTTTCTTATATAGTCTACCCCCTCTTAAGCTAACTTAAATCTACTGAGCTCAGATGCTAAACTAAGGGACGAGGCAATGCAGCACCATAAAACAATTAATACAAACAGCAATGAAAAAAAATGGAAATTGTCAAAGCAAGCTGCAGTAAATCTAAATTACCAAGCAATGCAACATTACAACTAATATGAGCCAATGTGCAGCAACAAGAAAAATAAATCAGTAGTAAAACTAGCATAACAGAGTAATACAAAGTGAAATTTAGTAGCACTATGCCTGACAAACAGCCGCAGCAAATGCAATAACTTATATCTAAACATGAGAAAGCTCAAGCAGAAAAAATATTGCAGTAAAAATGGCCATGTTTAATACCTATGTCACATCTTAACACTAGAGTGATGCATCACTGTAACTTGCTCTAGCAGACAAGTTACCAAGTCACTGACAAAAATTATGTATGCAATTCCTGTGAAGTGGAAATGTCTTTTTGTGATCCCTCATTTTTTTGGAGTACATCCATCATAAAGTTATTGTTTACTGGATCTTAATAGTGTTGAAAAATCATAATATACATAGCAGTTCATGACATCCAGTCTTACAAATTTCAAAACTTCGCCATTTCTCTCCCCACATCCACCACTGCTGGCGGCTCACCTCCAACTGCGCAACGCTACGCGCTGTTCACATCCAGCTGCCGCTGCCCAACACTACAATGGCAGACAACAATGCAAACTAGCCACAGACTGCACACAGCACAGCCAGTGATTTTCCTACAGAGCGCTACGTAACGTTGCCAATAAGAAAACATAAACAGCCTACTACAATCAGTCCCCTAGAACTTAGAACTACTTAAAGCTAACTAACCTAAGGACATCACACACATCCATGCCCGAGGCAGGATTCGAAGCTGCGACCTAACGGTAGCGCGGTTCCAGACTGAAGCGCCTACAACCGCTCGGCCACATCGGCCGACGGCGCTTCAGCTGAGTTATTAGTTTGTACAGAGAGTGACTACGTGTCGCAGTTGTGTACACAGTCTTTTATAAAGCGAATGAACCGTGAATCAGGGGGAAGCAGCTGCAGATCTTAAGATCACTACAGTTTAGTGGACACTGCTAGGCAACACTGAAGGCGAATAGCCGCACAAGAGTCAAGAAGGGAAGGGCCGTAAGAAGACGTCAACAGGTGCGTACTAACAGACCTAAATGTAGGAGGAGATATCGAGCTAATTTGGGCCGCTCTGTCGAATGTGTACTCAAGAAACCGCTTAAAGAAACATTTTTTTTGTAAGGAGAGGTAAATCGACGTTCTAAGTCAACGATGGGCCCCACATGAAATACATAATTAGCAATAGGTGTGTGTTTGGGCAGGCAACACTTAAAATTCGTAAAACTGAAATTATAAATACCTGTTGAAATACCAGAGAAAATGCGGCTGGCGAGTATTGACCGCAAGTCGTCGACGTAAAGCCGACAGTTACATTCTGTGTCTTATTGTGTAGCTATATTGTTGTTGTGGCCTTAAGCCTGAGAGCTGGTTTGATGCACCTCTGTGCAGGTACTGCAGCGTACATCCATTTGAACGTGATTTCTGTATTCAACCTTTGGTGTCCCTCTAATTCTACATCTTATCCACTCCCGCCCCCTTACCCTTGCTTTACAAAGCTGACAATTCCTTGACGCCTCAGTATACGTCCTACTAACCTATCCCTTCTGTTAGTCAAGCTGTGCCAAATTTTTTTTTCAATTCGATTCAGTGCCTCCTCATTTTTTATTCGGTTTACCCACCTGATCTTCGGAATTCTTCTATAGTATCACGGTTCAAAAGCTTCTATTCCCGTGACTGAACTGCCTATCGTCTATAATCTATATTAATAAATCTAGATTACTAATCAGCTAATAGATACATACTCCAGTTGCAGGCTGCCTGTCTATCGGCTTCCAGTATTTCATGTACAAGTATCAACAATAGTTTGGCGTAACCCCAATACGTCGTGCAGATGCTATGCTGTTCTGACTGTTCCTGTACCGATCGGAACGTCATCCGTGACGTTGTTTGTAAGCATGGCAACAATTGGCTCAAATGGCTTGCGCATCCTGGTAGAATGCTGCACGCGAAAAGATTGCAGCATTTCAGTCGGAAGTAAAGGGCCGGAAGGGGAGCATCAGAGAAGTCCGTGAAACAGTAGAGTGCACATCAATCGTGGAACGAAGGACAATCGTGACCAATGAACGGGTCCACATCATCATATTAAGGGCAGCAGGCTGGTGAATCAGAGAGTTGCTCTACGTGTGTACTGGAGTCAAAGTGATGTGGCGCGTACGTGAAATCGGCTCCAATTTGACATGTCGTCCGCGTTCGACAGGTTCACTGGATAATCTATGTCTGCGACTTTCCGAGATAATGCTTTCTAACGTGTCCCAAGCTCCATTAACCTCAGGTCTTTTACGGTTACCGTCATTAACTGGCATACAGGCACTAATTGAAGTGTATGCGTTGTTTGCGCGTTTAAGAGAAATTTTCATTAGTCTATTACTAATCGGTTTTACCTCCGTTATTGTATCGTGTATGTATGTGTGTGTGTGTGTGTGTGTGTGTGTGTGTGTGTGGTGCGCGTACACACTCTTTCAGCTAATCTAATGATAAAATTTGTACACTGCGTCTCAAGCAGTCAGAGATAATGCACATAGCTTTATTGCTTGGGATGTTATCTGTGACCCATATTCGCCCCTGATGATCCTCTTATTAGCGGGACCGGTCGCATGTGGCTCGTCCCGCTGCTGCGGACAATTGCCGCAGCCGCCCCTGACCCAGAAGCTGGACCCCAGCTGCAGTTAATGGCTGCCGCCGGGATGTTCCGCTCTTAACGCTAATTAGTCCACCCGCCCACAGCTGCGTACCCACTTTCACCTACAGCTGGCTGCCGTGTTGCGTCAGGTGCTGTTACTGCACTCCCAGCCAGAGCGAAAATTCGTCGGAAGCTATCATAAAAACCACTGGGGAAATAATCCCTGGTAACTCCTTTTATTTGTCTGACATGTACACATGTACAAATGAGCTGAAAACGTGTTATTCATGGAGTCGCACAGGCGCAGTCTGTTTACGTTGTCAACCATTAATGTACTCGTGCTGGGAAAAGTTAGCTTACAACGTATTCCTCCGGGCTCCCCCTACACCCCCCCCCCTCTTTCATACTCATGTGATTACAGCTCGCCTTGTCTTCTTTTTATTAATATTCTTCTTTACCTTCTTCCATCTAGGCGCAATGATTGTGTTGTTGCTTCGCTTCATTTGTCTTTAGACCCTCTAAAGACCTCTCTTGCCCACTGTCATTTTTCAAATTTTAGTCAAGACCAGTGCGTCTTTTACTTCTGTTTTAATCCTCAACAATTCACTCATTCCCCTGTCTCTTCATGTTGTTTCTAACAAAATCTTCTAATTTTCTTTTATTCTGTTTCAGTCGAATACAGGTGAGTTGGCAGTGGGGCACAGGATGTGCCCATTGGGATTATTTCAATCGGGAGATCGCATTTCAGCATTCACCTTGCAACCAAGGGAAACCTCCCAAAAACCCCAGACGAGACCTGAGGTGGCAATTATTTTTGATTTAGTTCTGGAACGATATGGGGTTTTTGGGAGGTTTCCGTTGGTTGCAAGGTGAATGTTGAAATTCGATCTCCCAACTCAAGTAATCCCAACTGGCACATCCTGTGCCCCACTGCCAACTCGCCTGCATTTGACTGAAACAGAATAAAAGAAAATTAGAAGATTTTGTTAGAAACAACATGAAGAGACAGGGGAATGAGTGAATTGTTGAGGATTAAAACAGAAGTAAACGACACACTAGTCTAGACTAAAATTTTAAAAATGACAATGGGCAAATGAGGTCTTTAGAGGGTCTAATGACAATGTGGCACATAAAAGATATGAAGGCGTAGAGTATGTGTAAATGTACATGTTCATGTTTGTACCAGTTAAGTCGATATGTGCGGAGTACCTCTGTCCCTGTCAAAGGCGACGGCGCCGTAATCTCTCTCAATGTTCTCTCTGTCACTCTATTTTCCTATAAGCATTTGAGAGATCAGATCTGAGGGCTTCATCTGAAGTAATATCATGCATGCTGTTTAGCTGTTAATATTTTAAGTTATATGATAAACATCAGCTCAGCTGCTGTTATGAAATGCTTAAAAATGTTGTTATCTTAGAGAGATATCTCCCTTAACCAATGCACGTCTCTGTTGTTATGCAAGCCACCTGAGAAGGGTCAGTAAACGTAACCGGTGGTGAAAATTAAATCATTTGTTAATAGTAACTTAGGTGTTTTTTGTCTACATGTAAACTATCTGGTTAAGCGTGTACGGTGAGTTATTAGTGGACTTCAGTATGGAATGTGTCAGCCCTTCACTTTCATGGTGGGTTGAAATCTGCTTGGTACACATTTACTTAGACGTCGGGCTGACTGTGTAGGAATGACAGCCCGTTCTACAAGGGCCGAAACCAGGGAAGTAGTAGTTACGTAGGATACTGGAGATTGGAGCGAAGTCGACTTTCTGGCTTATTCCAAAGGTGTTCCATTCAGGAATGTTATCGTCCACACACATGCTGCTTTGTGACAGAGCGCATGTCATCCTGACACGATCATCATCTCCGAACTGTTCATCTACTCTACACAGCACACTATGCTGTAAAATGAGTTCATATACTTCGGCATTTAGTATTTCCTTTAGTGTAATAAGGAGACCACACACTAACATCGTAACAGCACATCCTCCATCCTTCATTGTTGGCCCTACACATGTCAGCTTTCCAGGCGTTTCCCAAACCCAAACCCATCCATCGGACTGCCACAGCTATAGGATACTTCATTACTCCAGATCACTCATTTCCAGTCATCCACTGTCCAGTTGTGCCGCTTAGCAATGGTTTCAGGAATGTGTGGCTTACGAGAAGCTGCTCAACCGTTGTATCCTACGTAGAGTCATTGCGGTAGGTAGACCGCTTGTAGCACTTTGTAACTGACCAGCGATTCCTTCCGCTAATTTCTTGCGACTTTTTACATTCATTCTCCGCCTTGTTGGACGGTTCCTGTCCATCAGTACGTGAGATCTGCTTGGTTCTTTCGTGTTTCCACTTTAGAATCACATCACCAGCAGTCGTTTTGAGTAGCTTTGGAAGAGATGAGACGTCCCTGATGGATTTTTACTCAGATGACGTCCAATAACTAGTTGACGTTCGAAGTAACTGACCGACGCATCTGCCGTGTTACTGTTACTCTACTGACAACGCAGAACTCCCTGCTTCCCTTTATACTGGCGGTCCGCCTCTTGTTACATCTATTGATCAATTCCGCACTGTGTACTTTGAACTGGATTGTGTTCCACAATTTTTATTACAGGCTTCTTGGAGTTGTGAAAGGGCTTAGTAAATAAAGTTTCGACAAGGAGCCCATGACCGATAATGGAAGTAAAATAAGTTGGAAAATCGGATCACTTCCAAATTTACTAATTCACGGTACGCACGCAAACTGAGAAGAAGGCCAGACGTACTGGTAGAGATATTGGATGAGTTGCCACTGATTCCGTCAGAAAATGTGGTTCCGAGATGATTCCACATCCGCGGCTATTGATTGTGGTTTACGCGTACATCCCAATTAAATGTACGTTAAAGGGCGGATAAGTCTGGGTGGACCAACTCCTTGGCCATTACAGTCGACAAGGTTAACTGCTCATGACTTTTTCTTGTGGGCCCATATGAAGTGTGTTGTGTAAAATCAGATGATCTCATTGTACGAGATCTGATGGCAACAGAGATTACTCAGCGTATTCCAGGGTTTGTAGCACTTTTATGTGAAAGCATGTGTCGCAGATACATCATGTCCAAGGAACAGAAGTGTTTTCACGTAGAACTGCTCCTATAGAGCCGGCCGCTGTGTCCGAGCGGTTTTAGGCGCTTCAGTCCGGAACCGCGCTGCTGCTACGGTCGCAGGTTCGAATCTTGCTTCGGGCATTGATGTCCTTAGGTTAGTTAGGTTTAAGTAGTTCTAAGTTCTAGGGGACTGATGACCTCAGATATTAAGTCCCATAGTGCTCAGAGCCATTTGAACCAAATTTGATTCCAAGATCAAGAAACCCGACAACGGCCGGGAAAGTGGTGTTGTGACCCCATTGCGCACCACACCATTCCTCCGAAATTTCAAATATTAATGCGATCGTCATCTCTTAAATACATTTAGCTAAGTTATATCGTCACAAACAAAGTTTCAAATATTGTATTTTACAAGCGACAGAATTTCTGTTCAGCGAAATCCTATCTTTATTGTACTGCGAGTAATTTAGTCCACTAGGGCCATTTGAACCATTTTGAGCTCCTATAGAGTGCACACTGTCTCCGCTGTGTGCGCACCGTGAAGCAGGACATTTGAAAATGATTCGATCATCAAACTCATTTTGCACCCAAACGGTACATTTCCAGACGTAGTTACCCTACAAAAACATCTTTTAAGTCCCTTGCTCAACACCTGGAAGCCAGTGATACGAACTGTGTAATACCCTATGTATATGAGTGTAGGGTTTACACAGTGGTTGCAGAGCTTTCTTTTTGGTGGTACCAGTTGGTCTTCCTTCGTGATCTCAAACTTCAGTGACCTAGGGAGGGACCACACTAGTCAATGAACACTCGTTTTGGAGGGCAACATTTCACATCCCAGTCATGCCATCCAGATTTAGCTTTTCCGTGGTTTTCTTGAATCTTTAAGGATAAAATGGTTCAAATGGCTCTGAGCACTATGGGTCTTAACATCTGAGGTCATCAGTCCCCTAGAACTTAGAACTACTTAAACCTAACTAACCTAAGGACATCACACACTGTTATATCCTAGCCAGTAATGCCACCCGAGCCCGCTGCCAAAAGGTTGGCAGCATCAAAGTCCGGACGCCGTCTGCATAAGCAGCGCCAGCGAGACAGGAAATCGCCGCAAGTCTGCGCGCGCCACCGCTGTCTTCTGGGTTCTTAAGCGCTGGAGTCGCGAGCGCTAGGACAGTTCTGTATTCGCCGCTCAGTTGTATACTCGCCACCGAATTGTGTACTTGCTAGTCAGTTGTGTGTTCATCGCAGCAGAGTTGTTGTTTGTCGTCAGCCGACGCTGACCTAGCCGCTCCGACTCGAACTAGACAGATTTCTGTAGACACGGAGTTCACTACTGTTTCTGTATCTTCGTTAATAAAGATAAGTACCGACTTTTATTTAATCAGAGTGTTTGGGTTTTCATCTTTCTGTTCACTGTTCCAGCGGACCGGTCGGCCCGCTATTAAAAGTGTGGCGGTGACTTCGTAAGCCGTTTCTACAGCGAATTGCTTGTCGCTACGAACGCCGCCACAAAACACACATCCATGCCCGAGGCAGGATTCGAACCCGCGACCGTAGCGGTCGCGCTGTTCCAGACTGAAGCGCCTCGAACCGCTTGGCCACACCGGCCGGCGCTTAAGGATAACGTCGATATGTTTCATCTGAAAAGGACACAACCGATTTTCTTAAAGATCAACACTCCCCCAATAGGAGTGACACCCTGTCGACAGGACACACATTTTAAGCCCCAGTACGTTTCGCAGCAATTAGCAACAGTTACTGACTGTTGCCGCATGATAGAAAATGGTTCAAATGGCTCTAATCATTATGGGACTTAATATCTGAGGTCATCAGTCGCCTAGACATAGAACTACTTAAACCTAACTAACCTAAGGACATCACACACATCCATGCCCGAGGCAGGATTCGAACCTGCGACCGTAGCAGGCGCGCGGTTCCGGAAGCGCCTAGAACCGCTTGGCTACAACGGCCGGCACCGCGTGATAGAACTAACTCTTGCCTCAACCATTTGAATCAAACGTATCTTTGAATAGAACAATGTAATTTTTTACGACATTCGAAAGCTCTTGAAAACACGAGTGCAGTGATGGCTTATGACAATACTAGGTACATAATGGGGGTTATGTACCAGGTAAACATTGACTACATTGAATTTAAGAAGTCGGAGGAAAAACGTGGGGGAAGAGGGAGGAGGGGGTGTTGGTAAACATTCCAACAATGAGTGTTGAGTCAAGAAAGGTTAAGCTACATTGATGAGCCGGAACATTATGACCACCTGATGACCTTCTTGTCAGATCTGCAGCCGTATCATACAATCATATACACTCAATATGTCGACGGTCCATCTGGCCACAATCTTTAGGCGAGAACGCTCTTTGGTGGTCTGCCGGAAATGGTTCATATCATGAACGACACAGAAGACCATCCGTGCGTGCGCCTGAAATTGTCACTGCTATCCCCTAACGCAAGTAGAGGGCCCCAGTGGTGAAAGCTGGCGTAAACGTTCAATGACTATCGAGTACTCGAAAGCAAGACTCCCGAGTATTGGGACAGTGAATGACAACTCTTCGCGTATAGAGACCGGTTCGTATGCGTTGGTTTGTTCCTGAGTACAGTTGTCCTTCCTGCGGACGTTGGCAAGGAAGGCTTAGGCGGTCTCGGACGCGGAAAACATGACACAAGAGCTACAACCAACTAGAACACCTCAGTCCCGTGTTCAAGGAGAATACTTACACTGAACAACATATCCATCGTACGTTTAGATCTTCGCCGGAAGCAGTAGAAGATATATTTAGATCGGATGCTTTCCTTCAATACGATTTGAGTTTTCTTCGGAGATAGGAAGAATTTTAAAACGATAAAACATCAAATCCGTATTTCCTCCACTGCATGGCTTGGTGAAAGGTGATCTAGGATTGAATAAGCCCGGCGTTTACAAAATTCCTTGCTATTGCGGGAAACTGTAATTGGACTAACAATTCGCACCATTCACGAGAGATGGATTGAGCATCATTGCCACACGCGATTATTACAAACTGAGAAATTTGCATTGAGGGAGCACACAGAATGATGGGTGATGAGACACATGCAGTATATGTGATGAGACACATGCAGCTACCCTTGCGTTTCGCCGTCGGGATTGAGTCTGAAAGTAACACCAGTCAACAGCCATTTTGCATCTGGGATGTGATACAGCAACTAGTATGTAATTTGGTGTGTAGAATCCGAATATACCTTTCAAAATGTTCTATCACGTATAATTTTTTTGTTTTTAAAGGTTTTTTTTATTTTTCGTATTCAGTATTTCGCTTTTTGCTGTTCTTCTGTTTTGATGTTTAATTGTTTGTTTTTGATTTGCAGAGGAGAGCTAGAAGATCTACAAATCGTCAGTAAATGGTTGGTGTGGTAATCCAGTGGTGTGAAAGAGATCCTCAGTGAGTGTTTCTTTTGAAAGATAGTGCAAACTTTTTGTGTTTAAAACTTACACTAAGAATAATGGCAACTAGTAAATTTCGTTTCTGTCCGAACCACCCCGACAACTTTTGTTATGTGTGTGGGAAATTCACTCTGAAAACCCAAAGAAAACCAATCACTGATTTGGTTAAGAAGGTATATAAATTGTATTTTGATTATCCTGTTGGTGATCGAGATAAAAATTTTACACCTCATACTGCCTGCATAACCTACACTACGACCTTAAACGAGTGGTTGAAAGGAAAACGCCGATCCATGCCATTCGCTGTTCCGATGGTGTGATGTGAGCCTGATGACCATTATTCAGACTGTTACTTCTGTCTTACAAATATTTAGGGACATTCAAGCAAAACTAGGCATAAAATAAAAATCCAAATGTATCTTCAGTGCAATTTCCTGTGCCTCATGATGAGGAGTTGCCTGTTCCTATCTGTAACTTGAAAGCCACGGAACCAGACACCATGTCCAGTAAATCAGAAAGTATTGAACATATAGAAGAAGAGTAGTGCCTCAATATCATGACTCTTCGCCTCAGCTCTTTAATCAAATACAAATGGCAGCTTTGCTGTGATTTAAAAGTTGTTGCACTCCTTACATGCTTACAGGCTGGATCCACGAAATACTGCTGCTTTTTGTGCCTTTGGGATAGCCGTGACACCAAGAACCGCTATACAGTCAAGCAATGGCCTATAAGGAAGTCATATGTTCCTGGAAACGTAAATGTGAACAACACCCCATTAGTTGAGCCCGATAACATGATTTTTCCTCCCCTTCATATCAAGTTGGGTCCTATCAAGAACTTTGTAAAAGCTCAGGATAAAGAAGGTGAGGCCTTCAATCACTTAAAAGAAAAATTTCCCAAATTAAGTGAGTCAAAGCTGAAGGGGTATATTTGTTGGACCACAAATAAGAAAACTGCTGAAAGATCCAATCTTTGTTACCAAACTCACAGATATCCAATTAGCTGCTTGGTCTTCTTTTGAAGCAATTGCGAAGAGCTTCTTGGGTAACAGAAAAGACAAAAACTACGTTGCCAATGGGAATAATGGTTCAGATGGCTCTGAGCACTTAACTGCTGAGGTCATCAGTCCCCTAGAACTTAGAACTACTTAAACCTTACTAACCTGAGGACATCACACACATCCTTGCTCGAGGCAGGATTCGAACATGCGACCGTAGCGGTCGCGCGGTTCCACACTGTAGCGCCTAGAACCATTGGGAATGATCTGTTGGACAACTATAAGAACATGGGGTGTAGAATGTCGCTTAAAATTCACTTTTTACATTCTCACCTTGATTTCTTCCCGGAAAATTTGGGGGCCCTAAGCGATGAGCATGGTGAACGCTTTCACGAAGACATTCTTACGATGGAACACCGTTCAAGGCCATTGGAACCCTTCGATGATGGGTGACTACTGCTGGGGTCCTGTTAAGGAGAGTGATGAAACGGCAAACAGAAGAAGAGATCCGTCGTCGCATTTTTCAAGAACCACAGACGATTAAAAGTGAAAATATCTTCAAAACTAATTTTGACCTTTTATTGGCATCATGCCCATATACGCATACAAAATAGTAATGACTTCAAACGCTCCGAATGTGTATTTTTGTTTGAGTTAATTGTGTCAATTTTCGCTGTTACCTTTTTTTATTTTACTGTATATCTAGGAAATGTGACATAGAGAAAAACTGATTTTATCAGTGTATTCAACACCCCAAAATTAGGTAAATCCACCAATTTACAAACCAGAAGCAGAAAAAAAGTTTAAATTTGTTAACTAGTGCAATCAATGAAAAGAGACTGGAAGACATTGGAAATAAAGACAGCCGGCCGGTGTGGGCGAGCGGTTCTAGGCGCCTCAATCTGGAACCGTGCGACCGCTACGGTCGCAGATTCGAATCCTGCCTCGGGCATGGATGTGTGTGATGTCCTTAGGTTAGTTAGGTTTAAGTAGTTCTACGTTCTTGGGGTCTGATGACCTCAGATGTTAAGTTCCCACAGTGCTCAGAGCCATTTGAACCATTTTTTTGGAATAAAGACAAGAGCTACCCCGTAAGTGAATTGTAATGTCTCGTTTTATCTGACACTAGATGAGTACCCGGCATTGCTGGGCTATGTATTTATTCCAGTCTTCTATTAGTCGGTCTCCTCTGTACATCTCTTCCACCCTCCCCCACCCCGTCACTGTTCGGCTCTTGCTGGCCCTCTCCCTCTGTACATCTCGTCCCGGCTGTCTCTCTGTCCATCCGTCCCTCCCTCTGTCCATCTGCTCCTCCCCGCTCTCTCTCTCTTCTCTTGGCCGTATCGCTCTCTGTCATTCTGCTCATCCTCCCCTCCGTATTCATCTTATCATCTCTCTCTCTTTCTGTCCATTTCTCTTTTTCTGTCCAGTTCTACTTCTTCCTGTCCGTCTTCTCCCAGCTCTTCTCTCTCCAAGTTATCAACCCCACCTTAATAGAAGATTTCTGGTTCGCATCCCCACAGTATTTCCTCTCAGACAGTAAATATCAGGTTGTAACCTCCCCCCTCTCTTACCGACCTTAATGACAGTGAAAAATTAAACCGCGTGTACCTAATGGAAATTTGGGAAAAGCAATCGTCACCGAAGTTAATCTATCGGTAAAGAGGGAGGAAAGGGTTACATCTAAATGAAAGGAAATGTGCTAATGAAACTGGTGGAAATTAATTTTGAAAAGGGGTAAAGTTAATAAAGAAGGTAAATGTGCAGCCGTTACGTTAACAATTAACTAGCGGTAATTAGGTATTTGAGATTTGGGGGAAATCACGGTCGCCAGTCCTAAGGACAATTACTATAGTAACTGAAAAAGAAAGGTTATTACACATATAATTAACACTAGAAGCGTGGCAACTGAAGGTTGACACGTGTAGTGTGAAATCTGAAAGTTTGTCAGAAGTAATAAATTTCGCTACACTCTGACTTAATTTAGCAAAAGAATTAATAAAACCGGAAAATCGAAAGTTAATTTAGTGACTGAAGTTAATAGTGAGCTGTCTTTCTGAAGCACATCGAAATCCAGTAAAACACGGTTAGTCTTGGACTACCTCAACAATCATTTCAAAAGCTACTTGAATCTACGCAATTTAGAAAGAAGAGATTTAACTTTGAACTTGAATTAAATGATTCTGAACAATTAACAATAGTAAAATTTAGTACGTACCAAGCTGAGCTGCAGTCACAGGTAAGCTAAAATACGATAACAAAACTCGCACTCTTAATTTGTGCTTGTGTAATCTGAATATTGTAGCCAGCTCTGAGACTTTAACTGAACTTTGAAATTAAAGCAGCGAAATAGAATATTACTTTAATGCTGGCGTTTGAATTTCAATGACACTCGGGTTCATTTCGGAAAAGGAAGGGACCCTGCTTGGCAATGCAATTGGGACAATGAGCAACAAAGGTTCATGCTAAGTTGCTGTAATTTTGCGAGGCAAATGGTACAATTTGAAAAGCTGAGGTCTGCCATACAGTTCTGAAACTTTACGTGCTTTTAGTCTTCCTTGTTGGTTGATTGAAGGTTTGAAGCCGTCGATCGAGGAGGTGGCGGCAGTCACTCATTGTCGGCCGTCGCTGTTGCAGAAGCTGGATGTTGGCGCGCCTTCTTCTCGACACGGTCACCAGGCGAAACGGGCTCTTGATGTGCGCCAGCTAATGCTTCCCGTCCGCGACACCATGTCAGAAACTATCATCGCGAGTCCAGCGCAATTACATGCTGCCAAACCCCGAAAGCGCGGCAACTCGCGGGAGCGTCACACCACCTGCTCCACTCGCTACTCCCGCCAGACCCTCCTGTTCTGCCCGCGCTCCACGCGGCAGAGTTAACACTACCAAAGATCCTACACACTTATATTCTTCACACGACCTATCGATGTAATCGTTCGATAGCAGTTTTCCCTAGGCAAGACCCAGCGTAAAAATACAAATAATCTTTACACAACAAACCAATTATACATCGACATAAATGCATAAATATATATATACAAATAGTAAAACAATTACAATATGTGAAGACACAGAAATATCATATATTCAGGTAGCAAAAATAAGGAAAACAAATTATAGTACAATAGATGGAAATAGGAGGATATGCATTTCCGGCGTTACACGTGCCCCACATTGTCTGAGGATGTTCGTGTAACGTAAACAGACTCAGAAAATGTCCAAAAAAAAAGAAACAGCGGAAATGCATATGCTCAAAACATCAACAAAATTTAGCATTCGCCTAATTAACCATAAACCAATTTTTAGACGATAATAATTGAGTGGAGACACTCCTAATCTTATTCCACTCTGTCATCTTGATCAAAATAAAACAGGTTGACAACATATTAAAATTCATAGAAAACATAGAAAATGGTTTAGCTATTCCAAAATCGTCAAAATTCCTAACAGTATCAGGAAATGGAATACTATTTACAAAATTAATCAGAGTACATGGTCATAAAAACAGGTAGATCAAAATACGCAAATTAATAATTAATTACATAGAATACACATTTTTACATAACCCTTTCGTAATTAATATTCTCGTCATGGGAGCCCATTAAACGCTAAACAAGAAAATAATATTCAGTAGATCGAAAAAAACATAAATATTGACAGCAGAATTCTTTCAGCTGTCCAGGAAGAAAAACAATTCCGCCTTCCGTACTCGCAAGTACAAAGAATGCCGAGAACGGCACGGAGAGCCTACGGCGGCACAAGAGCCGACAGCGGCTCGCCTCGCCAGTACTGTTGCGCCCGCGTGTGCGGCACGCTTGATCTCACTCGCCCTTGTGACGGCGTTTCCAGAACGTCCGTTCCACTGAATTCTTTCGGAAAAACTCACTACCGAGTAATCTCAAGGAGTCCATAAACACTATCACAGTGGATAACTCAACACTGTCCATCATCACACATGTACAAGCCTGAAACTTAAAACAGCGTCTAAGTACATCGGCAATGACTAGTAAAACACATATTCATGAAATCTTACAGCTAGTTACAAAATCATATTTACATTGCTTAATCTACTGTGACTCAGCTGAAAACTTAAACTAGCAGCTTGGATTTTTAAATTGATTAATATTCAGTAACTCTTAAATCATTTAATCAACATAAATTACTTATCAATTACAACTTCTTTAATGACCTCTAGGTCAGGCAAAAGCATCGCCACATGGCACATCCTTAAATCTTACACTCTATATCTACATACTGTACAAATTACCCTATCTGTGGTACTAATCAATCCTTGGCTGGTACAATTTCAAGTCTACAATATTGCGTAAGCATTTGTGTGAGGTATACCAATGACTTTATATGGTCCATTATAAACAAACTTAAATTTAGAGATTTCATGGTCTATCTCGCTCGATTTCTCATGAGCTTTTACAAGTACTAAGTCTCCGATTGCAAACTTAGCAAAACGCGCTTTAGCGTCATGACGACGTATGCGAGCATCGGCTTTTAGCTTCATTGCTTCTCGCAGACGATCCTTTTTCACACCAATACTAATGTTAATCCGTGGAGGGAATTTGATTATCTCTTCCAATTCACTTTCTACACTTTTGTCAACGCCGAAATTCCCCATGTTACGGCAGTTCAAACTCATTCCTACGTCAATGTCATCCGGCCAGTTAACAATGTGTATAGGCTGATATTGCCTATGCACACCGTCTCCTGCCTCGTCAAAACCAACTACCATTGTTTTATCTAGTGACATACATGTCAAAGTTTTGCTTTCGCAGTTAATCACTGCACGGTACTTTAATAGCCAATCTAACCCGATAATTACTTCCGTAGTTAAGTCTGGCACGACGACAAACTCTTGCTCAAATCGTGCCCCACATATCTCGAAGTTGACAAAAATCTGTTTTGTGACCGGTTTACTGGCCTTCCCAGTAGCACCGATAATTTTCACTCCTGCTACTGGCATAACTACGATGCCGGGTCTGTCTTTCAGTAACTCAAATATTTTCCCAGATACAGCACTCAATTCTGCACCGGTGTCAATCAACACGTTTAGTTGTAGGTCGTGCATATTAACAGACACTACTATCTGTCTACACTTGTCCTCGACTGTTTCTTTATTTTCCCACAGTAAATCCTCGTCTATATCCAGGTCATTCCAGAAAAAACCATCCGGCTTTGATCCTAAATCCGGTTTATCTGGCGGCTTTTTCAGTCTCTGTTCACATACAGTTTTAATTTCAACACGTTTGTCCTGAGGCTTAGTCTGTAGCTTCGCCTCCAATACCGAAACCTTTTCCTGTAACTCGTCAACTAGTGAGTGTTGCTTTGCTATCGATTCACTAATTGTCACCTTCGTTGATTCCTCTTTGGTCAGATCGATCTCATCTGCCAATCTACCTGGAGGAATGTACCCAGTCGCATCTGAAATTACTTCCTCTGGATCTGCGCAACCCACACTGCTACCGTCTGACCGCACAACGTCAGCTCTAACCTCATACACGCTGTAATCTACGTGCTTTTCTACCAATTGTGTCCGGCTATCACTAAAATTTTCGCAATCTTTCTCCTTAATACTCTCGCAATGTTTAAACTGGAGGTTTGCGTCGGATGGGTCGGTTACTTCTACCACTGAAACTTTCGGTAAGGTCTGCCGGTTAGGTCCAGAACTTTCCGTTACTACTTCAACATATAACTCCTGCGGGACGAAACACGACGAATCTTGCTCGTGCTCCCCCTTAACATCAACTATTTCTAGTAAAGTCTGCCGATTAGGGCCAGAACTTTCTATCATTTCACAAACACTATCTTCCTGCGGGACGAGACGCGGAAAATCCTGCACGCGCTCCCCATAAACGCTTCTCCCATACAGACCCCTATAATCTCTTAGTTCGTCGTATAAGCGACCGAACTGCCTTAACCAGACCTCATCCCTCTCTGCATCCCCTCGCTCGATGACGGACGTGTTATCCGACATCTGATCTTCTCTCAACAATTGCGAATCATTCTTAAACTCAATCTCCAGTTCCGCTGTGGGTATTACAGCAGCCACTTTATGATCGATTTCCGGAACACTACTTAAATTGTTCTCACTGACAGCGAATGTATTTTCTACTGCCGTGTATACAGCTGATCTACTACTTGTGGGCGCACTCTTTTCTCTTAACACTGGCACACTCTCCCGCCGTTGATTATTCCATACGGAATTTCCATAACGACGACACCTCGGTTTTCTACTGTTATTGGGCCGCCAAAATTTCTCCACGCCCGGTCGGCCCCTCACCGGCGCGGCTAATAGTTTCCCTGTCTCGTCCCAGCAGATACTCTCCCCGGATACTGCTGAGGCGGCTGGTCACACCCTCTGGCGTTATTACTATTCTGTGAAGCCCGTATCACGTTACTGTGATACTGGTTTCCGTCATTCCTGTTATTATTTGCATTGTACCGATTGTTATTACGGTCCGAACCATTATTGTTATTGCTGCCATGGTTGCGGTATGCATTATTCCCATGGTTATCGTTGCTGTGGTTGCTGTGGTACCCGTTGTTGTTACCACGGCCTCTACCACTGTCGCGATTATTGCGCCAATTGTCCTCGTCCTCAACTCTTTCTAGGAAATCATTGATTGTCCTGTAATTGCTTCCTACGTAGCGTTTTGTATCATCTGGAAGCTTCTTGTAGAGTTCCCAGACTATTTCGGATTCCGTGCGGCGATCACGCAAATATTTCAACTTGCGGATCCAGCCCTCACAAAACTCCTTCATCGAGCCGCGCGAATTCGCATCGAAAGGCCTCGATACGACAAATTCGCGCCAGACACTTTGCTGTTTTTGCTCTGACCAGTATTCAGCCAGAAACAAATTTTTAAACTCGTCAAAAGTCAGGTTCGTAATGTCGAGGTTTAAGCCCCAACGCTTGGCATCACCAGCCAGCACATCAATAACCGCATTAATTTTTCTCTCATTAGTCCATGATCTGGGTAAAACTCTTTCACAATTCTTAATGAAATCCGTCGCGTGTATACCGCCTTTTTTCAAGGGGTCGAACCGCTCCTCTTTCGTCAACAATTCCGAACTATGTGCACAGATTGGCACATAGCTCTGTTTTTCATCAAGTTTCTTTTCTAATTCCGACACTCTCGTAATTACTTGGCAAGTGGTTGTCGCAAGCGTTTCCACTTCCCTCTTTTTCTCTTCGCAGGTATTAGCCTGCTCCCTCACTTTAGTGTCTACTTCGGACACTAAAGCCTTTAAAGTTTCCACCTTCTGTTGATCCTCTTTTTTCACTAATTGAATTTGTTCCGTCACCTTATTCTCGATGATCGGAGCAACTGCTTCTCCTACACTTTTCTCGATTCTGCTAATTTCGGAATCAAAACGAGTATTTATGCACGCAATTTCCGCCTGAACGCCTATCATTTCCTGTTTAAGATTACCGATTTCGGTATTAATTACAACAATATCTTCTTTGATTTTATCAACTTTTGTATTAACAACTCCAACATTGTTGTTAACAACATTAATAGCTTTGTTCTGATTGTCTAGCTTTCGTTCAATCTTTTCAGACTGAGCTTCTTGCTTGGCAGACAGAGCTATAATTTCTGCCGATTGACTCTTGATTTCATTAATCAAAACATTCAATAAATCAGTTAAATTCCCGGAGACTACCGGTTTTACTTCCGTAGCTGGTTCCTCTATATATGTTCCCCCGTATTCATCATCAAGGGGTACAGATTTGATTTTCGCTTCCGATTCCGAAACATTTTCTAAAGTTTGGAATTCCATTTCTGCTCTTTGTTGCGTTTCGGCGGTCGCGTCTTTCATGCTAGCCGCCTGCCCCTGAACAATGGGAACCGCCGTGCGCGTTTCCCACTGTTCGACGGATTGTTCCGTATCCAAGTCTACCAAATTTTGGTAATTGTTGCCTTCACTCATTTTAATAATTTTCAATATAAATGACAAATCTCAAATGTAATTAGGATTACTCCCACTACTTCTTCTCGCTGACGTAACGGCCTGTACGTAACCAGTACTTTGTTACGACATTTGCACCAAAGAAAATTCGTGTCCAGAACAACCTCAAATCTGAAGATTGTCCTGTCACCAGGTCGCCACGTGTAACCTCCCCCCTCACTTATCGACCTTAATGACAGTGAAAAATTAAACCGCGTGTACCTAATGGAAATTTGGGAAAAGCAATCGTCACCGAAGTTAATCTATCGGTAAAGAGGGAGGAAAGGGTTACATCTAAATGAAAGGAAATGTGCTAATGAAACTGGTGGAAATTAATTTTGAAAAGGGGTAAAGTTAATAAAGAAGGTAAATGTGCAGCCGTTACGTTAACAATTAACTAGCGGTAATTAGGTATTTGAGATTTGGGGGAAATCACGGTCGCCAGTCCTAAGGACAATTACTATAGTAACTGAAAAAGAAAGGTTATTACACATATAATTAACACTAGAAGCGTGGCAACTGAAGGTTGACACGTGTAGTGTGAAATCTGAAAGTTTGTCAGAAGTAATAAATTTCGCTACACTCTGACTTAATTTAGCAAAAGAATTAATAAAACCGGAAAATCGAAAGTTAATTTAGTGACTGAAGTTAATAGTGAGCTGTCTTTCTGAAGCACATCGAAATCCAGTAAAACACGGTTAGTCTTGGACTACCTCAACAATCATTTCAAAAGCTACTTGAATCTACGCAATTTAGAAAGAAGAGATTTAACTTTGAACTTGAATTAAATGATTCTGAACAATTAACAATAGTAAAATTTAGTACGTACCAAGCTGAGCTGCAGTCACAGGTAAGCTAAAATACGATAACAAAACTCGCACTCTTAATTTGTGCTTGTGTAATCTGAATATTGTAGCCAGCTCTGAGACTTTAACTGAACTTTGAAATTAAAGCAGCGAAATAGAATATTACTTTAATGCTGGCGTTTGAATTTCAATGACACTCGGGTTCATTTCGGAAAAGGAAGGGACCCTGCTTGGCAATGCAATTGGGACAATGAGCAACAAAGGTTCATGCTAAGTTGCTGTAATTTTGCGAGGCAAATGGTACAATTTGAAAAGCTGAGGTCTGCCATACAGTTCTGAAACTTTACGTGCTTTTAGTCTTCCTTGTTGGTTGATTGAAGGTTTGAAGCCGTCGATCGAGGAGGTGGCGGCAGTCACTCATTGTCGGCCGTCGCTGTTGCAGAAGCTGGATGTTGGCGCGCCTTCTTCTCGACACGGTCACCAGGCGAAACGGGCTCTTGATGTGCGCCAGCTAATGCTACCCGTCCGCGACACCATGTCAGAAACTATCATCGCGAGTCCAGCGCAATTACATGCTGCCAAACCCCGAAAGCGCGGCAACTCGCGGGAGCGTCACACCACCTGCTCCACTCGCTACTCCCGCCAGACCCTCCTGTTCTGCCCGCGCTCCACGCGGCAGAGTTAACACTACCAAAGATCCTACACACTTATATTCTTCACACGACCTATCGATGTAATCGTTCGATAGCAGTTTTCCCTAGGCAAGACCCAGCGTAAAAATACAAATAATCTTTACACAACAAACCAATTATACATCGACATAAATGCATAAATATATATATACAAATAGTAAAACAATTACAATATGTGAAGACACAGAAATATCATATATTCAGGTAGCAAAAATAAGGAAAACAAATTATAGTACAATAGATGGAAATAGGAGGATATGCATTTCCGGCGTTACAAGGTATACCAAATATAGTTGAAGTAGATCCAGGGGTTTACGATGAGCGGTTTACCCGAGGCTTTGCCTGCTTATGTGCATGTCTCATATATTTCACGTACACATATTTGTACACATATTTCATCTGTATCTCTATCGCATTTCACCTTGCAGTTTCATTTTCACGCAGCTCAATATCTAAAACGTCATATCACCTGTAATAAGTGTCGTACAATGATATAATTTTGCTGGTACATTCAGATGTGCATATGAATACTGTCTGTAAAATGTGTTACGAATGCAGTTAGTAGTAAAGGAGTTGTAAATTCAAATGTCATGCCCTATGCGGCAGTTTTACTGTATGAACAGCGAAGATGTAGTAAGCGGTCAACTATTTTCCTTCTATCATTTTGTGGCGTCGTCGGCAGGAAATAGTTTCTTAAAGGTTTGGAATAATCTGTATAGTTTGTTACAAGTGACTAAGTGCTCTCATCCTCAAATACTGGATGAACACAATCTGGGTATTTGTCATGGGATGGACTTCGTTTTCACCTCCACCCTTTGGTAGGTAAGTGGTTCCTATCCCTAAACCGATTCTTTCCAAAGTGATATGTAAGTCTGAAGACTTCCGTGACCGTTGTCACTGAAGTTAAAATCTTCTCGGTTTTTAGGCCGCGTCATATTTCTTCTAAACTGTCGACGTACGACCCCTCTGCTGGGATGTTCTACGGGATTCTGTGATGTGCACTGTTAGAGACAAGTGTCGCGTTCTGTTATAAAGGAGAGTTTCCCCGCGCTTTCGCTGGAGAAGTGACTGGGTAAAATTCTCGTGGCTACCTTTGGTGGGCCACCGTCGTTGGATAGTAAGTAGTACTCCCACGTTAAAGCTTAAGAAGGGAGTTATTGGCCAAATCTGTTGTGACTGCCACTGATGGGCCATCGTCATTGGTTAGAAAGCTATTTTCCCGTACTTACGTAGGAGAAGAATTGTTAGTTAAAATTCCTCATGCTGTTATTGGTGGACCGTTATTGTTGGTTAAAAGTGAAACGACGAGAGCAACAGAGAGGAAATGTTTATCAAAAATATTATGTCCATAGAGGTGGCTTACAGGACGCTTATTCACTTTCTCAACGCGGAGTGCCGCGGTGCTGGTAGCCTGTAGCCGTCCTCTCTCTATTGAAGTTACGCTCCCTTTAAAATTTCAATCTCTTCTCGGACTTTTCTTCTATAAATGTTAGGTTCGTTAGTCAGCACACATACGTTGCTGAAAGTACTGTCAAGACCAGCGGGATGCCCCCCTACCGCCAACTTCACACTTTATTTTAGCTGCGTGTGGCGTTCGTGTTCTTTAATACGTTCGGTAACAGCCCTTCTTTTTTCGGCTGTATACACTTTGCCGTAGCCACTCATCATTTCGTAGACGCTCGCGGTGTGGAGGCAATCAGATGCTTTCGTTTTTCGCCGAAAAAAGTCTTTTATTTTGTTCTGATAAAGAAAGAGGCCTGAATACCATTTTTCCTTAGAATTCTGCTTATGCGGTCAGTGGCACCAGAAACAAACGGTAACTTGAAAGAGTGAGAAGGCGGTTCCTCGTCATTACTACTTAGCATAATTAATATTTCGCTTATAAGCCTTGTCTATGGACAGGATCGTTTAAAAGAAATACAGGATGGGGCAAATAAAGGTGGCCTGGAGGACAGAGTTCCAATGTGCAAAGAAATACAGCAAAGAAAACGAAATATAGTTGATTTGGTAGAGCACTGAAGCATTTTCTGGTGAACTGCAGTCACATTTTCTGGTGTGCGGGCAAGTTTCCAAACGTTTTTTGAGTTGTTGAGAACAGATACTGTCTGACGTCATTTTCGGATTAAGCGTTGCACGGCACTCTTTGCTGACACTTTGATACCATTAAACTTCACAGCAAACAAGTGACCACACCGTTTTCACGACTTTGCTGTCACGTAACATTCCACTACGAACATCCGCTGCTCCACTTTGAGTGCCATCGTTCCCTTTGCAGTGATCCACTCGCACTGACACAGCCCGCACTACGTTCTGGACCGTTGTGGATCACGTGGCGGGCGTACACGTGGTGTGCGCGTCACGGAGTTGCGTTTGTATGCATACATCCACTTCCAATCGTATCCACTTGTCCCGGCCCGCCCTGTGTGATGCAGCCCAACAACATAGAAGACTTTAACTTCAGTAAGTGATATTTATACCAAGTTTGGTTGAAAACGGTCCAGTGGTTTAGGAGGAGATGCGGAACATACAATACGTACAACGATTTGTATAAAACGTATTGTGGGACGGCGGGTGGAATAATAGAATAAATGTTTTGTATTTATGCTGTTTGCCGTTCTCAACACTGGCTCTCTAACTGCAATATTGGCAACCAGAAAATGATTAGCAAAACGTGGAGCCTGTAATTACAATTCCTAGTGCCCACTTCATCTGAGAAATACATTTATAGCTACAGCTCATAGCTCTGAGGAATTAGGAGATTGTCTGGGATTCATAATCAAAAACCATTCTCTCTAAAATGTTCAGTATATTCTGAAAGTCACAGACCAAAAAGAATCCACACAATCCAACTACCAGAGCAGTTCAGAGTCTACTGCGCTGATGCCGCTATAACTGTTCAAATTAAATGTTTAAGTGAATGCTCGCCATAATTTGATGATAATGTTCATCAAACGCCACGCTAATAATGGTAGAATGTCTGTCCTGCGGCGGCACGTGAAAATACGACATACGCAAACTAAAGATAGATCATTAACGTCATCCCAAAATTAACACTTCACTTGAAAACGATTTCATGGTTACGCGTATCCCGAGTAACTTATTACGGCATCCGAGGCTGTTTATATGAACGATACCGACGCGACGCGTCTCCCGGCACAGGTGGTGCGCTAATCAGCGTCTGGAGAGAACTGGGGCCTTCCTCTTCTCGCGCAGCGTTCTTACATACACTCCTGGAAATGGAAAAAAGAACACATTGACACCGGTGTGTCAGACCCACCATACTTGCTCCGGACACTGCGAGAGGGCTGTACAAGCAATGATCACAAGCACGGCACAGCGGACACACCAGGAACCGCGGTGTTGGCCGTCGAATGGCGCTAGCTGCGCAGCATTTGTGCACCGCCGCCGTCAGTGTCAGCCAGTTTGCCGTGGCATACGGAGCTCCATCGCAGTCTTTAACACTGGTAGCATGCCGCGACAGCGTGGACGTGAACCGTATGTGCACTTGACAGACTTTGAGCGAGGGCGTATAGTGGGCATGCGGGAGGCCGGGTGGATGTACCGCCGAATTGCTCAACACGTGGGGCGTGAGGTCTCCACAGTACATCGATGTTGTCGCCAGTGGTCGGCGGAAGGTGCACGTGCCCGTCGACCTGGGACCGGACCGCAGCGACGCACGGATGCACGCCAAGACCGTAGGATCCTACGCAGTGCCGTAGGGGACCGCACCGCCACTTCCCAGCAAATTAAGGACACTGTTGCTCCTGGGGTATCGGCGAGGACCATTCGCAACCGTCTCCATGAAGCTGGGCTACGGTCCCGCACACCGTTAGGCCGTCTTCCGCTCACGCCCCAACATCGTGCAGCCCGCCTCCAGTGGTGTCGCGACAGGCGTGAATGGAGGGACGAATGGAGACGTGTCGTCTTCAGCGATGAGAGTCGCTTCTGCCTTGGTGCCAATGATGGTCGTATGCGTATTTGGCGCCGTGCAGGTGAGCGCCACAATCAGGACTGCATACGACCGAGGCACACAGGGCCAACACCCGGCATCATGGTGTGGGGAGCGATCTCCTACACTGGCCGTACACCACTGGTGATCGTCGAGGGGGCACTGAATAGTGCACGGTACATCCAAACCGACATCGAACCCATCGTTCTACCATTCCTAGACCGGCAAGGGAACTTGCTGTTCCAACAGGACAATGCACGTCCGCGTGTATCCCGTGCCACCCAACGTGCTCTAGAAGGTGTAAGTCAACTACCCTGGCCAGCAAGATATCCGGATCTGTCCCCCATTGAGCATGTTTGGGACTGGATGAAGCGTCGTCTCACGCGGTCTGCACGTCCAGCACGAACGCTGGTCCAACTGAGGCGCCAGGTGGAAATGGCATGGCAAGCCGTTCCACAGGACTACATCCAGCATCTCTACGATCGTCTCCATGGGAGACTAGCAGCCTGCATTGCTGCGAAAGGTGGATATACACTGTACTAGTGCCGACATTGTGCATGCTCTGTTGCCTGTGTCTATGTGCCTGTGGTTCTGTCAGTGTGATCATGTGATGTATCTGACCCCAGGAATGTGTCAATAAAGATTCCCCTTCCTGGGACAATGAATTCACGGTGTTCTTATTTCAATTTCCAGGAGTGTATAAAGCCGCGGTGCGGACGGCTAAGGGAACGCCTGATCAAATCTGATCTCCCGACTAGCCGCTGGGCTAGTAATGCACCACTTCAAGTTATCGAATAAATCATTGCTTCCTTTGCTGATGGCCGATGAAGCTTTCAATTTAATTGTGCAATCAGCATACAAGTAAGTAATCAGAATAAAAGTCTGACGTGGCTAAGTCAAATATTTTGGGCCAAAGAATTACTTTAATTCCACTACATGCAGTAGACGAGCTCTGAACTTGCTCTTTGGAGATACGCTATAGCTATAGTTTTATAGTTATTCTGTTGAAACGTCTCACATTTTTATGATTATAGGGGATCTCCCTTCTACTTAAATTTAAACATCCTAGCTTTATTTATTCGCCCACTTAATCTATCTTGCTTCCTTAATTTTTAAGACAAAAACCAGAAAATCATGAAATGAATTTCAACAAAAATTTTAATTTGTGAGATCCAGAATACTGTTTCTACTAAATTATTATGCAAAAGGAACCTAAATATAAATTTTTAAGTTTCTAGCTCTTTTCTGTTGCGCCAATGATTTGTACAGAAAAACATCCAAATTTCGAAAATGGTTAAAGTTATTGAACTGATGTCCAACACATATTGACTTTGTATTACTCCTGACATGCTAGAAACGTTTCAGGTTATTTACTTCATTTTAAAGTATTGCGCAATATTTATGACGTCAGAGCTAGTTACAGCGGACTAGGCTGGCACACAATGGAAAGACTGATGTGAATTTTATAAGGCGTGAGTGTGCTGCTTCCCTACAGTATAGCTCAAGAAACAAGGGTCGTTCACACAGCGGGCTTCTGCATCGGCAGTGGTACTCGACAGGGATTCATCGCTTTGCCAACTTTCATCACTGAGGCGCTGTATCTTCACTTACGTTAGGAGGGGCAGCGGCGACGATTTCTGGGGAACGCGCTGCTCGTCATCTGCGGCCTATGAAAAGGCGTACGAATAGGTTCTTGCGAAATCAGGAAACAACATTCTCACCTGAAGCTTTCGACGAGATGAGCCATTGAAATATTGTGGCTAGTTATTTCTATATTTAAAAAAGGCATTAGAAAAGACACCGGAAATTATAGAGGAATAAGTTTACTAAATGCAAGAAATAAAATTTATAGGAAAATTCGGAAAGGCTACAAACTATCATTGATGTAATAATCTCAGGACAACAATCAGGCTTCAGAAAGAGACGTTTGTGTAACGATCATACATATATAATAAGACAAATTACAGAAAAAACGTAGGAAATTTGGCTTAGAATTTTGAGAAAGCCTTTGATAAGGTCAAAAGACCTTGTTATGAAGTGAAAGACGAAATACAGCTAGACATTAAAATAGGACCTAATCTGTTATATATGCTGATGACTAGATACAGGAAACAGAAGATTATTTACAAAAGAGCAGTATACAGATTGACCCAAAACGAAATATGTTACAGCTTAACTATATCTGCAAATAAGATAAAGATAATGGCTCTCAAAGAAAAGAATACAATCAGGTCGAAAACAGTAATAAATGAGAAAATTTAAGAACAAGTATCCTACTCCTATTATCTAGGTCGGGTGTGATGTTAGTTTTAACAAATTCAAAGCCTTTGAGAAGGAGGGTAACGAAGTCAAGCTATCTGCGGAACAACTGGAAGAAATTTGTGAAGAAAAAACAAGAAAAGAAACAAATGATTGAATTAACTTACGGCTATATATATGGTTCCCAAATCATGGACAATAATAAAAAAAGAAAAATAACATATAGAGGCAGCAGAGATGAAGCTCATGAGGTACGTAAGAAGCTGTATAAACTGGCTAAAACAAAGAGTGAAACAATGAGATCAAATTTAAAAATCTTTTGATTTAATGAGAAGATAGGAGAGAACAGAATGAAATGGAAGGATCGTGCTAGAATGATAGAAAATAGACTGCAAAAAATTACAGTGAATTATCGGCCGACTGCAAAGAGAGAACTAGGTAGGCATCGTAACAGATGATGGATGACAGAGACCGGAAAAGGTGATTGCAAGGTTGGTTGGTTGGTTGGTTTGGGGAAGGAGACCAGACAGCGTGGTCATCGGTCTCATCGGATTAGGGAAGGATGGGGAAGGAAGTCGGCCGTGCCCTTTCAGAGGAACCATCCCGGCATTTGCCTGGACTTTTTTAGGGAAATCACGGAAAATCTAAATCAGGATGGCCGGACGCGGGATTGAACCGTCGTCCTTCCGAATGCGAGTCCAGTGTCTAATCACTGCGCCACCTCTCTCGGTGTGATTGCAAGGAAGAGATGATGACGATGATGATGACGATGATGACAATGACGATGGCGACGACTACGACGACGATTTCTGCAGAGCCGACTAGAACAGAACCAGTTAATACTCAAGGAATCTCTATGCAGCCACCCTACGACATCCTGATTAATAGCATGTTGGTCCGCATTTGAAATGCAATAAACCAACGATTCTCGTGGCATGAATTTGACGCATCCATGGACCTGATGCTGCAAGAAAGGTTATTCATCCGACCAAACTCACAACAGCAGCATGCGAACAGCCGAGCAACTTCGCCGTTTTCTCGTTCGTAGGTGTCGGGTAGTGATCGGAAACGGAGCTATTACGAGTGAAATGTTGCGGGTTGTACACTTAATAAATCAAGGCGCCGCTGTTACATCAGTGCTAACGGGCTTCCTTCGTTCCCGCTGTACTTCCGCGAGTATGACGAATCCGGGAATTGTGGCGCTACGGTCGCTTCATACTTATTGACTCGTTCTCTCTTACGGAGTGTAAGACTATTCGTGACTTACTGTTAGTACGGAAGATGAGCACACGATCTTTCCGCTGCAACGTGGAAATGAAAAAGGGAAATGACATGATTGGGATAAGATGGCCCTTAACGAAGTTGTGTTTGTGAGACTGTGGAGGGTGCAAAAATAAAATTAATTGTTGCAACATAGATAATTGTAAACGTTTTCCATTAGATAAGGAGTGATATATGGGATAAGTTTCACGCCGAAGTCCACGCTTCAGATGAAAACCATAAAGATTTCATTCAATGCAAACAAAATGGCCATATTCTTGATTATTTCACCACCTCCAATCATATGTGCTGCTTCAAACGAAAACTTGGCACAGAGCAACGTCCCTATTAGGACCCTTGCGCTATTTGTATATTCATTCGGTTATGAGCTAGCAGCGAATTGTATAGCTTTTCTTTAATTTCTGTAATTTATTTTAATAATTAATCACCATTGAGAGATTCCACTTCATCATCATGTCACGTTTTGCGGTATTGTCATTAGAGTCTCGGTAACGCATCAAAAGTGTGTATATGTAAACGTTATTGTTACACATTCCCTGAATAGGTGCTAAATATTAAGATAAATTTACAGCAGTCCTCGAAAAAGTCTGAATAAACATAACAATATTCACTGTTAACCGATCAGTTATTATATTGGTGTATAATAATCGTCATGTCCAGTGGTTGCTTCTTTCATTTAGGCAGGTCGGTCACTTGCGGAATTTCAACTTGCACTTCAGAATGGCTGTAAAGCCGAAATTACGATTGTGTGAAATAAATGAACAGTAATTTACAGTTTAATGGTGGAAATTTCTTTGAAAACGGTTTCGTACGTATCGGGAATGCCACGATTCCGCGGTTATGCTTGCTAACTCGTGTACTCGCTTTCCTTTCTGAGCGAGTCGAGTCCATTTGTACCCGACTAGAGACACAGGTTGTAACGCCGGAAATGCATATCCTCCTATTTCCATCTATTGTACTATAAATTCTTTTCCTTTCTGAGCGAGTCGAGTCAATTTGTACCCGACTAGAGACTCAGGTTGTAACGCCGGAAATGCATATCCTCCTATTTCCATCTATTGTATTATAAATTCTTTTCCTTTATTTGTTACCTGAAGAAATGTCATTTCTGTGTCTTTATATATATACAGGGTGTCCCAGCTATCTTGTCCACGGAACAATAACAGCTATTGGAAAACGATTTTCACCGGTATCAATGTAGGGCTGGGGCCCATGAATGTACATATTTGGAAACATTTTAAAACGAAAGCATATGTGTTTTTTAACACAAACTTATGTTTTTTTAAATGGACCTCCTATATTTTTTCTGCAGCAATCCATAGCACGACAAAGCACATACACAATGGCGTTGATTGCATCGCAATATTCCCATTACATCCCGAGATATTAAGACGCGAAGTTGACGCTTGAAACACCTGACATGCGCTGCTAGCTCACGTCCTGAGGCTCAGGCGTGAACCCCATACTGCCCGTAATCGCGATGTGATTGACATGCGTAACCACACTTCCATACTTATCAAGAGGTCCGAAACGAATAAAACGGTCTGCTGCCATACTGCATTAACGTCGTACATTCCAGCAGGTATTTATCCCATAGGCTAGGGGTGATGCGGTTCTATAACATATCTGTGTACCGCAACGTTAGTCACAAAGTTAACTTCGATTATCGTTAATATATATAATATTTACAAAACAAACCAATTATACATCGACACACACACACACACACACACACACACACACACACACACACATATATATATATATATATATATATATATATATATATATCGATGTATAATTGGTTTGTTTTGTAATTTTTTTTTTTTTTTTTTTTTTTTTTTTTTTTACGCTGGGTCTGGCCTAGGGAAAACTATGCTATCGAACGATTACATCGATAGGTCGTGTGGAAAACCAAATCGTTTAGGATCTTTGGTAGTGTTAACTCTGGCACGTGGAGCGCGGGCAGAGAGAGTCTGGCTGGAGTAGGGCGGTGGAGCAGGTGTGTTGTGTGACGCTCCCGGGAGTTGCCGCGCTTTCGGGGTTTGACAGCATGTAATTGCTAAGATGGTTTCTGACACGGTGTCGCGGACGGGAAGCATTAGCTGGCGCACATCAAGAGCCCGTTTCGCCTGGTGACCGTGTCGAGAAGAAGGCGCGCCAAAGTCCAGCTTCTGCAACAGCGACGGCCGACAATGAGTGACTGTCGCCACCTCCTCGACCGACGACTTCAAACCTTCAATCAACCAACAAGGAAGACTGGAAGCACGTAAAGTTTTAGAACTGTATGGCAGACCTCAGCTTTCAAATTGGTCAATTTGTGTCACCAAATTACAGCAACTTAGCATGAACATTTGTTGCTCATTGTCCCAATTGCATTACCAAGCAGGGTCACTTCCTTTTCCGGAATGAACCCGAGTGTCGTTGAAATTCAAACGCCAGCATTAAAGTAATATCATTCCATTTCACTGCTTTAATTTCAAAGTTCAGTTAAAGTATTCATAGCTGGCTACAATATATAGGTTACACAAGCACAAATTAAGAGTGCGAGTTTTGTGACCATATTTAAGCTTACCTGTGACTGCAGCTCAGCTTGGTACGTACTAAATTCTACTATTGTTAATTGTTCAGAATCATTTAATTCAAGTTCAAAGTTAAATCTCTTATTTCTAAATTGCGTAGATTCAAGTAGCTTTTGAAATGATTGTTGAGGTAGCCCAAGACTAACCTTATTTTATTGAATTTCGTAGTGCTTCAGAAACAAAGTTCACTATTAATTTCAGTCACTAAACCAACTTTCAATTTTCCAGTTTTATTAATTCTTTTGCTAAATTAAATCAGAGTGTAGCGAAATTTATTACTTCTGACAAACATTCAGTTTTCACACAACGCGTGTCAACCTTCAGTTGCCACGCTTTTAGTGCTAATTATGTGTGCAAAAACCTTTCTTTTTCAGGTATTATAGTAGTTGTCCATAGGATTGGCGACCGTAATTTTCCCCAAATCTCAAATATCTAATTAACGCCAGTTAATTGTTAACGTAACGACCGCACATTTACTTTCTTTATTAATTTTACCCTTTTCTCAAAATTAATTTCCACCAATTTCATTTGCATATTTCCTTTCATTTAGATGTAACCCTTTCCTCCTTCTTTACCGATAAATTAACTTCGGTGACGATTGCTTTTCCCAAATTTCCATTATGTGCACGCGGTTTAATTTTTCACGGTCATTAAGATCGATAAGTGAGGGGGAGGTTACAAGGTGACAAGTGAGCTGCGGCGGAGACTCACAAATCAGTTCTACGGGCACACAGAGACAGCGAGTTCGTACATGACGTCACAGAACTCGTTGGCGAGTTTAAAGGAAGTATAGGGAGCTCATTTCTGATCTCTAGTGCAGGGCCGTAACAATCTACCGTTTCTCGAGATCACTTATTCTGCTCTATGGAAAAGAGCATCTCATGCCGATTAAAAAAAGTTTAGTTTAGGAACATTTTAATTTGCTGTTTGTTCGTTAATTTAGTTTGAACATAACGTTGCGGAGGTATCACGGCCTTCTGTGCGTAGGAATACGCCATATATTCTTCTTTTCTTACTTTTTTGAGGTTTTAGATATGGATCCTAAACACATGTGTATTCTAGAGAGTTCTGACTATCGGAACGTAAGTACAGGCATATCTAGAACGCTGCGGCTTAGCTGCAACCAATGGTCATACAATACATTTGCTTATATCTTGCCTTCGGAATTTGAAACACCTGTGTTTAATAGTTACTAGTGTGTTGGTTTGTTTCACTGTACGTGTTTCCTGTATCAGAAATGCCGAGAATAAACCAATTTAACACCAAACGAAGGTTTCGATGCAACCCGTTCAAAGCAACATCGAATGATACACATATCATTTCGTTCAGCAATCACCTACAGACATTCGGTGGACAGGGCGTACACTCACAAGCATTCCTTGGTGTTGTGGGAGCATTTCCGCCTAAAGTAAAGGATCTGCCAGATACAAATCATCTTAGAAGATGTATCCATGGTGTCTTACAGAATCCCAACAAAAGCTTCAACAGCTGCATAGAGGAGTGAATACCGAAAACTGTACTTGTAAATCTGACACAGTTGAGATAGGCGTAAATGGTATAGTAATAAATTTCAGTGATGATGCAATTTCTAGGATTAATGTCCTGGAAAAATTAAGTATACAGAGTAGAAGGAATATGGTTTCAGCTCTAACTGTTACTGATCGGCTGCAGAAGTTGCTATTGAGGAGAATGAAGGAAAGAGTAAGCAGGATAAACAATCAGGTGACCAACAGGAATATGTAGCATAGTGGCAAGCTGATGAGTTAGTGAATTTTCTTTCACAATTTACCAGAAACTTGAATTTTTGTCATTCAGGTACTCTTTTCCCCTAAATGACTGCTGCTAAATTCACCAAAATTGTCAAATACAGTTAGAATGACCTTCTCTACCTCCCTTGCCTACTATTTCAAGATTTTTTTCTAAATCATTATGATGATGTGTTTGAATGTCGATCTACATTTTTAAGTATATTTCTTGCAGTAAAATAAATTTTGCATATTTTTCACAGGTCAGCATTAGAAGAGTAAACTGGAGGCGTAATACTTTCCTGACTGTTGTCCTTAGCCGTTTTTCTAAGCTGCTAGGTCAGTGAACCGAAGAAAATGGCACCTCAGTTAAACAGTTTTCTGCCTTTTATAAATATTGTTGTCAACATCACAATATAATACGAGTAAATACCTAATTGATTTTCTCAAGAATGCTTTGAGTAATAACCCCAATTGTCGTGGATAAATGTTGTCAAAAGAGACTAATTCGAAGGAAACGTAAATGGTAGCTGAAATTAACGGTCTTGAAATTTGGCTGGGTAGCCCACTTTGTTCAAAATAATAAACGTTGACTTGGACTTGTCTTAATTTCGTTGGTTCGCTGCAGTTGATGTTCCTGTAAATTCCTTGAGTAAAAACGGACCAGAGAACACCTTGGTTCTCACAAGACTTGAAAAGTCAGTTATTGTTCCAGGTGTGCAGTTTATTGCTCATGATCTTACATCATACTGGGCCTCCCGCACGATTTCTGGCGGATGTTATATACTTTTGCTAACAACTGATGTATTGTTGGGTATAGTGAATTCGTGAATTACAATTACAGAAGTCGTTGACAGTTACAAAGAATGTTATCACCCGGTGGTTACAATTGAAATGCATGGGATGTGATACAAAGACATAGCTCTTGTTTTCATGGAAAAATAAGTGAAATGATAAGAATAAACAATACTGATCACTTTTTTGTTAATAAGACTGAAACTACGTTTACTGTTACACGTATCAGTACATTATTTTTTAATGTGAGCAGAATTTCAGTATATAATATAGCAGCCCAGATACTTTGTTTACATTGTTTATCTGGTTTCGTTTTATGAATTATAGTAATTGCGAAGTAATTATGTGTTATGTTAACCAACAGCATAGCAAGCTGACAGTATGATAAACAGAGATGTTACAGGTTTCAAACATTATAATTACAGTATGTTTGGTATCTCTTTTGTTACTCGATTCTTCGTAAATAAAAAGCCCTCATTGGAACTAAAATAACTGAAAGTACGAGTTTTTACCAATGGATGGAAATAATATTAGTGTGTATTTTGACATGAAATTGTTGAAAAGTACGTTACAGAGCTCAAAAGTCGAAATTACTTGTGTGGGTCTTACCTAATGGCTTAACAGTTAATCATGCAATCCATATTAGCTTCGAAATCGTATGAAAAACTTGCTGTTACGTTTCACTCTGTTTCACAGGTCAGTAATACTGAGCGGAGGAAGAGAATTCTGAAAAGACAACCCATTAAGGGACAGTTCCACTTAAGTCTGTGGTTTTCCTGTTCCTCTACATAGCGTTTATACTGGTCGTTCAAAAAAAGTGTCGCATACTCCTACAGGAGGCAGAATTGGTCAAAACTAGATGAAAAGTTGCTGTAATGATAGTCTGGAATCCAGTACCTGTTTTCACGAATTCTTTTCACGAGCTTTCCCCTTCGAAAGAGAAAATATTTTGTTGAGACTCACCTACTTAGGGAGAAATTACCATTGAAATACAGCAGGAGAAACCAGAGCTCGCACGCTAAGATTCAAGTGTTCGTCCCCCCCCCCCCCCCCCCCCCCGCCCCCCGTCCTCCAGAGTGGAACCGTGGAGAAATAGCTTGAATATGGTTCGGTGAACCCTCTATCTGGTACTTAATTGTGAGTTGCAGGGTACTCACGTACATGTCGAGGTAGACGCTTGAGACGAGTAATGTTTAGTATTCGGTGGTGTAGGCCCTCTTACTATTGCAGTTCATCATGAGTGCTTGAAGGGTTGTAATTTGTAGGACATTCATGGTGGTGCTGATACATCAGTCAGCTGAAGCTGTGCTGCCAATGTGCTACGTCAGCCGAATAAGGTCAGTGCTTCCGTAAAGTGTGAACAAACTGCTGTAATCAGCGCAACGGAGTCCTCCCACGGTGTTGCAACATGTAGAGGTGATCCTGCAACAAAGTGTGCGAGAACTGGAGTTGCTGCAGGCATCTACTCTTCGCGTGGTCAGTTCTTCCTTAGCAGTTGCTTTTACGCTATCATATATACAAGGAAGGCGGCTGCGATGAAAGAAAGTAAGTCTTCATTGCGCATAAACGTGCTGTAAGAATAATATGTGGTGCTCACCCACGGTCCTCTTGCAGACATCTGTTTAAGAAATTGGGCATTCTGACTGCAGCTTCACAGTACATTTATTCCCTCATGACGTATGTTGTACGTAATTCACTACAGTTCAAAAGGAACACAGATGTACATGATTCCAATAACAGAAGGAAAAATGACGTTCATTGCTCCACATTAAGGTTGTCGAATGGTGCAAAAGAAATTTTTGATCACTTACCCAGTGATATAAAATGTCTAACAGACAGCAGAGTAAAATTTGATAACAAACTGGGAAAGTTTCTTCTTGACAGCTCCTTCTATTCCGCAGAAGAATTTCTATTACTGTAATGTGCAAAAGGTTGTGGGTAAGAATTACTAACTCACATCCGTATATCTTTTTTCTTTTTTTGTGGAAATACACTTAGAAACGTTCAGAATGTAATCGTATGTACAGATCAATTTGCGATGTGAATGTAAATGACTCTTTCCACATCATTACGACTTATCGTGCAAAATGATCCGTGGAACATCCAACCAACCAACCATGGGTAACAGAAGAAATACTTCGGCTGATCAACGAAAGAAGGAAGTACAAAAATGTTCAGGGCAATTCAGAACACAAAGGTACAAATCACTTAGGAATGAAATAAATAGAACGTCCCCTCAAGCTAATTCGAAATGGCTGCTTGAAACATGTGAAGAAATCGACAAAGAATTGATTGTCGGAAGGATTGACTCAGCACAGTGGAGAGTCGGTGAAATTAAAGAGCCGGCCGTTGTGGCCGAGCGGTTCTAGGCGCTCCAGTTCGGAACCGCGCGCCTGCTGCGGTCGCAGGTTCGAATCATGCCTCGGGCATGGATGTGTGTGATGACCTTCGGTTAGTTAGGTTTAAGTAGTGCTAAGTCTAGGGGACTGATGACCTCAGATGTTAAGTCCTATAGTGCTTAGAGCCATTTGAACCTTTTTTTTTTTTAATTTAAGGTAAACGCGGTAACATAAAGCGTGCAGTGGGTATTCCATGTTAAATGCAGAGGATATAGCGGCTTGGTGGAAAAACTATATTGAAGGTCTCTATGAGGGGAAGTACTTGTCTGATGACGTGACAGAAGAAGAAACAGGAGTCGATATAGACGAAATACGGGATCCAATACTAGAATCAGCATTTAAAAGAGCTTTGGAAGAATTAAAATCGAATAAGGCAGAAAGGATTGATAACATTCCGTCGGCATTTCTAAAATCGTTGGCAGAAGTGGCAACATAACGACTACTCACATTGGTGTGTAGAATGTATGAGGCTGGCGATATACCATTAGACTTTCGGGAAAATATCATCCATACAATTCTTAATACAGCAACAGCCGACAAGTGCGAGAATTATAACATAATCAGCTTCATAGCTCATGAATCCGAATTGATAACAAGAATAATCCACGGAAGAATGGAAAAGAAAACTGAGGATGGGTTAGACGACAATCTGTGTGGCTTTAAAGAAGGTACAGACACCATAGATGCAGTTCTGACGTTGCTGTTGATAATGGACAGAAGACTGAAGAAAAATCAAGACGCGGTCATCGGATTTGTAGACCTAGAAAAACTGGTTGACAATGTAAAATGGTGCAAGATGTTTGAAATTCTGAGAAAGGCAGGGGTAAGCTATAGGGAAAAAGGGGTAAAAAACGTGTTTGTACAAGAACCAGGAGGGGACAGTAAGAGTGAGAGACCAAGAACGAAGTCGTCGGATTAAAAAGGTTGTGAAACAGAGATGTAGTCTTTCGCCCCCTACTGTTAGATCTAAAAGTCGAAGGAGCAATGACGGAAATAAGACAAGGATCATGTGCGGGTAAAATTCAGGGTGAAAGGATATCAGAGGTAAGATTCGCTGATGACATTGCTATCGTCAGTGACAGTGAAAAAGAATTACAGGATCTGTTGAATGGAATGAGCAGAATAATGGGTACAGAATATGGATTGAGAGTAAATCGAAGAAAGACGAAAGTAATGGAAAGTAGCAGGAAAGAGAACAGCAAGAAACTTAACAATAGAATTGTGGATCAAGAAGTAGACGAAGCCAATGAATTCTGCTATCTAGGCAGCAAAATAATCCGTGACGGACGGAGCATGGAGGACATAAGAAAGCAGACTAGCAGTGGCGAAAAGTGAATTTCTGGCCAATAAAATTCTACTAGTATGAAATATAGACCTCAATATGAGGAAGAAATTTCTGAGAATGTACGTTTGCAGGACGGCATTGTATGGTAGTGAAACATGGACTGTGGGAAAACTGGAACAGAAGAGAATAGGAGGATCTGAGATGTGGAACTTAGGAAATTAGGTGACCTGGTAAGATAAAGAATGAGGAGGTTCTCTGTAGAATCGGCGAGGAAAGGAATGTAGGGAAAAAGCCGATAAGAAGAAGGGACAGGATGATACGACATGTGTTACGACATCAGAGAATAATTTTCATGGTACTAGAGGGAGCTGTAGAGAGTAAAAACTGTAGCGGAAGACAGGGATTGAAATACATCCATGAAATAATTGAGGACATAGGCTGCAAGTGCTACTCTGAGATGAAAAGTTTGGCACAGGAGAGGAACTCTGGTTTCCACATTTATCATTACAGGAAATTTTCTTGTAATTTTTGTCGATGTTATATCCAACAGGAATATTTGACACTATTTTAAATCTCCTTGCGTAGTTTTCTTGCCGTGTCACGTGTCTGCAAGGCGGCATTTAATCTCACGGTGAGCTGTGATCATAATATTTTGATCCCACAATGTATGTTCAAATGGAGTGATATGGGCCTAGATGGTTCCAATTTATTTACTGGTATATGACTTTGCGTATTATTTTAACCTTCCCCGTTGTATTAAATAGGTACCTAAGTCTGAAGCGTTTTTTCTTTTTTTGCATGTTGGTATTTCGGTTGCTAAGCGTTTATTTATACAGGGTGTTACAAAAAGGTACGGCCAAATTTCCAGGAAACATTCCTCACACACAAAGAAAGAAAATATGTTATGTGGACATGTGTTCGGAAACGCTTACTTTCCATGTTAGAGCTCATTTTATTACTTCTCTTCAAATCACATTAATTATGGAATGAAAACACGCAGCAACAAAACGTACCAGCGTGACTTCACTTTGTTACAGGAAATGTTCAAAATGTCCTCCGTTAGCGAGGATACATGCATCCACCCTCCGTCGCATGGAATCCCTGATGCGCTGATGCAGCCCTGGAGAATGGCGTATTGTATCACAGCCGTCCACAATACGAGCACGAAGAGTCTCTACATTTGGTACCGGGGTTGCGTAGACAAGAGCTTTCAAATGCCCCCATAAATGAAAGTCAAGAGTGTTGAGGTCAGGAGAGCGTGGAGGCCATGGAATTGGTCCGCCTCTACCAATCCATCGGTCACAGAATCTGTTGTTGAGAAGCGTACGAACACTTCGATTGAAATGTGCAGGAGCTCCATCGTGCATGAACCACATGTTGCGTCGTACTTGTAAAGGCACATGCTCCAGCAGCACAGGTAGAGTATCCCGTATGAAATCATTATAACGTGCTCCATTGAGCGTAGGTGGAAGAACATGGGGCCCAATCAAGACATCACCAACAATGCCTGCCCAAACGTTCACAGAAAATCTGTGTTGATGACGTGATTGCACAATTGCGTGTGGATTCTCGTCAGCCCACACATGTTGATTGTGAAAATTTACACTTTGATCACGTTGGAATGAAGCCTCAACCGTAAAGAGAACATTTGCACTGAAATGAGGATTGACACATTGTTGGATGAACCATTCGCAGAAGTGTACCCGTGGAGGACAATCAGCTGCTGATAGTGCCTGCACACGCTGTACATGGTACGGAAACCACTGGTTCTCCCGCAGCACTCTCCATACAGTGACGTGGTCAACGTTACCTTGTACAGCAGCAACTTCTCTGACGCTGACATTAGGGTTATCGTCAACTGCACGAAGAATTGCCTCGTCCATTGCAGGTGTCCTCGTCGTTCTAGGTATTCCCCAGTCGCGAGTCATAGGCTGGAATGTTCCGTGCTCCCTAAGACGCCGATCAATTGCTTCGAACGTCTTCCTGTCGGGACACCTTCGTTCTGGAAATCTGTCTCGATACAAACGTACCGCGCCACGGCTATTTCCCCGTGCTAATCCATACATCAAATGGGCATCTGCCAACTCCGCATTTGTAAACATTGCACTGACTGCAAAACCACGTTCGTGATGAACACTAAGCTGTTGATGCTACGTACTGATGTGCTTAATGCTAATATTGTAGAGCAATGAGTCGCATGTCAACACAAGCATCGAAGTCAAAATTACCTTCCTTCAATTGGGCCAACTGGCGGTGAATCGAGGAAGTACAGTACATACTGACGAAACTAAAATGAGCTCTAACATGGAAATTAAGCGTTTCCGGACACATGCCCACATAACATCTTTTCTTTATTTTTGTGTGAGGAATGATTCCTGAAAGTTTGGCCGTACCTTTTTGTAACACCCTGTAGACTGTAATCTTTTATTTGTTGTTCACTCTTGCTGTTTGAGTTTACATATTGTCATTTTGCATTTTGAGATAGTGGGTGGAGATGTGGACGGTAGGAATTAGGGTTCCAAGTGGAGAAATCGGAACATTTTCGATGTATTCTTCTGTTTGAGTTCAGTATAAAAGTGACGGCAGTGGAGGTAGCCACACACATTTGCGCCGTGTATGGGAATAAGGGCACTGGCAGAGCACGGCAAGAATATGATTTTCTAGTTGTAAGGAAGATCGTTTTGACATTAGGGATTCTCCACGTTCAGGAACACATTCGGCGTTTGATGAAAATCGTTTAAACACATTAATCCACAATGATTAACATCAGTGAACTCGAGAACTAGCAACTGTGATGAACTGTGATCATTCCATTCGTGGGACATTTGCATGCAATGGGGAAGGTTAAAAAATCGGGTGTATGGGTACCGCATACTCTAACCTATAATCACAGAAATCAGCGGGTAGCAATATGTGGATCGCTGCTAGCTCGTGAACAAAAGCGACCATCCCTACCCCGCATCGTTACGGGTGGCAAGAAACGGTGTCCTTATTCTAACATAAGAAAAAGAATGGAATGGTTGAGCGGAAACAAAGCAGCAACTCCTCGTATAAAGGCTAGTGCGCATCCACAAAAGATAATGTTATGCATCTGGTGGAACAGTGACGGTGTGGTGTACTACGAATGGATTCCCCGAGGTGTAACCATCACTGCTGACATCTGTTGTGAACAACTGAGACGTCTTGCAGACGCAGTCCAAGAACAACGACGAGGAAGACTGCGTGAAGTGGTGCTACTCCAAGAGAATGCCCGCCCGCACTCCCCTAGACTGACAAAAAACACTATACAGGTACGAAGAAAGAACAGATACCATCTTCATATAGTTAATGCTAACCGGCCATTGACCTTCTTCTTCTGTGCTGGATGCACACGTATTGCCCGAACTCTTACGGGACTCGGTAACATTGTCTACCGCGAATAATGGGTGTAATGGGCAGGGGCACTATGAATGTAGTGTGTGGACATTAAGTTGGCAATATGGGTCTCACGGGGAGCGTGCAAGGGATAAATCCCTGCAGTCGCACTATCCTCTGTGCCCTCGGTGGCTCAGATGGATAGAGCGTCGGCCATGTAAGCAGGAGATCCCGGGTTCGAGTCCCGGTCGGAGCACATGTTTTTCAACTGTGCCCGTTGACGTATATCAACTCCTTCGAGAGCTTAGGGTCTTGATTTAATTATCATTTCACACTATACAGGAGTTGGATTGGGAAGTCATTCTGCACCCACCTTATCCGTCTGATCATGCTGCCTCAGATTTTCACCTTTTCCGTTCTCTATCGAATAACCTTCAACGAACTCGCTTTCCGGATGAAAATACGCTCCGAACATGGCTCGACGAGTTCTTCGACTCAAAAACACACGATTTCTGCAGTCGGGGGTCGAAAAGTTATCCCAGGGTTGGAGACTTTCGTAAATAGTAAATGAGAATATACAGGGTGATCCAAAAAGAATACCACAACTTTAGGAATTTAAAACTCTGCAACGACAAAAGGCAGAGCTAAGCACTATCTGTCGGCGAATTAAGGGAGCTACAAAGTTTCATTTAGTTGTACATTTGTTCGCTTGAGGCGCTTTTGACTAGGCGTCAGCGTCAGTTGATGCTAAGATGGCGACCGCTCAACAGAAAGCTTTTTGTGTTATTGAGTACGGCAGAAGTGAATCGACGACAGTTGTTCAGCGTGCATTTCGAACGAAGTATGGTGTTAAACCTCCTGATAGATGGTGTATTAAACGTTGGTATAAACAGTTTACAGAGAATGGGTGTTTGTGCAAAGGGAAAAGTTCTGGACGGCCGAGAACGAGTGATGAAAATGTAGCATGCATCCAGCAAGCATTTGTTCGCAGCCCAGGAAAATCGACTCGCAGAGCTAGCAGAGAGCTGCAAATTCCACAATCAACTGTATGGAGAGTCCTACGAAAAAGGTTAGTTATGAAACCTTATCGTCTGAATTGAACGTCAACTACCCGAGGCGATGGTTCGGCCGCCAGGCAGCCCGTGACAGAGCACTTCATCACTGGCCTCCAAGAAGCCCTGATCTTACCCCCTGCGATTTTTTCTTATGGGGGTATGTTAAGGATATGGTGTTTCGGCCACCTCTCCCAGCCACCATTGATGATTTGAAACGAGAAATAATAGCAGCTATCCAAACTGTTACGCCTGATATGCTACAGAGAGTGTGGAACGAGTTGGAGTATCGGGTTGATATTGCTCGTGTGTCTGGAGGGGGCCATATTGAACATCTCTGAACTTGTTTTTGAGTGAAAAAAAAACCTTTTTAAATACTCTTTATAATGATGTACAACAGAAGGTTATATTATGTTTCTTTCATTAAATACACATTTTTAAAGTTGTGGTATTCTTTTTGAATCACCCTGTATTGTTGATGACTAAAGTCTCTATTACGTGCATCTGTTGTTTTTATTAAACTTCTTGAAAAACGCAACGAACTTATGCGAAGTTCACAATTATTTTGCACTAGTATACCAAATTACTAGTTTGATCCAGTAGCCATCATCAGATTGGCGTCGGTATTTTCTTCGATGCAAAGTATATCGTAATGTGCACGCTACAGGTTCCGTCCTGTTCTTGGAACACAACATCACCTCATTCGGTGCGCGTGCTGATACGCTAGATTTGAAATGGTAAAATTTACACACACACACACACACACACACACACGTAGAGGCATGCCAGCTCAATTTTGTAACGCATAGCTGTTTACACAGTCGCCGCCCGAAGTCTCGGCCAGTGCTGGATTCGTTTGCGAATTGGCCCGACTACATGAGGTTCATTCAGTAAATAATGGGAGACACGCCGACCCCATTGACTCCGATTTATCGAATCAGCCCAGAGGCACGCAACCCAGACATTCCCAATTGCGAAAGCGTAAGACATTTGCCTGCTAACACATGCACTGCGTCATCGCAGGGGGCAGAGGACGGGCATCTGCAATGGAGGCCTTGTTTCATCCATACAGATGAAAGACTGGCACAACTGGCTGTACAGCTACTTGGAGGGGTTTCTCTCTGACAATGGAGTACAGACATCTTTAAATCAAGTGAATAGCTGCACCTGCTTGCCACTTTAGTATGAGGGGAGCACGAAGGGAAATGCACAAGTTTTTTTAAACATTCAATTTACTTTCCTTATCTTTGAAATTTTTACAGTATGTTGATACATTCTTCAGAGACAAACTAGTATTTTCCACGTCATTTCCACCCCTTTCAACTGCTGTATGCCACCATGGAAGTAAGGCCTGTATACCTGGACTGTAAAAGTCAGGACCAGTTGCATGTTTAACTCACTTCACAAGGAAATCATCATCAGATCCTGTTATACGAAGCGATTCTTTCAATTTACCGAAGAGACGGTGATCACACGGTGCTGTAAGACGTTTTTTCAATGTTGTACACCCAAGCTTTGCAGTATGGCCGGTGGTTTCCTAGCTGATATATGGCCGGGCAATCACGCAATAGCAAAACAGTGTTTTTGCCGATGATACCGATGGCGATACATTCGAGCATGAAGTTTTTTCAATGTTGCCACATACGAGGAGTGATCAAAAAGTAGCGAATTTTTTTAATTTCACGGGCTTTATACATCCGATTTTCAGTTTCTTTTGTATTTTACTTGTGTATTTGTCCCTGATCTAGGTTTGCATTTTTGCTGTTTTGAATATTTAGTGTATTGTTGACTTGGAAAGGGCTATTTCTGTTTTCGAGCGATAAGCGAAATTTTACTCAGTGCCTTTTGGAAAATCTACTAGGAGTAAGACAAAACATTACGAGTGGCACAAACGTTTCAAAGAGGGTCTAGAAGACACTGAAAGCGACTACTGCCCTGGATGACCTAGCCCTTCAATTACTGACGACAGTGTGGAAGAAGTACTGAAAATGGTTCTAGAAAATCGCTGAATCACCAACAGAGAGGTTGCTGACGATGTTAGCAAATCCTTTGGCTCATGCCAACCAATATTTTCGGAGTTTTTGGGCATGAAACGAATAGAAAAAAATTAGAGCAAAAGCGAGGTCAAGTAGACCATCGCTCAGGAATTGCTGAGTGATGTCGATAACGATCCAGCACTTCTAAAGAACACCACTGATGAGATAAAAATAGAATCGCTGAAGGAGCCAACGACCATAGTGAAAAGTGAGTTCCAGAAGTACTTCCAAGACCGGGAAAATCGCTAGTAGAAGTGTGTTATATATGAGGGGGGATTACTTCGAAGGGGACAAATTTGATGTTAAAGAATAAATAAAGATTCTTTAAGAGAAACAAAAATTCCAGTTTTTTTATCACACCTCATATGCGTTGGAACTGATAGTAGTTCTACGTGGCATAATGTCCACCAGCAACTGTCCTGATCAAAAGAAGCAAGACCATCAGTTTTCCTGCTGAAGGCACAGTATTGAGTTTGTATAACGCCCATTCCATCATCGACTGCCTTTCCGTTTCATCTCCTATCACAATTCTTGCAGTGTCGTCACTCATCTCCAGAATTCCCATATTGTTCCATACCTTGGCTGGGCACTGTGTTTCTCTGTGGGCGTCCGTCAACATTCACGGAACCCACTTAGCGCAAATTTTTTCTATAGGAACTGTTTCAGTATTCTGCACACACTCGCTTCTCCCACTCCCACTCGGATTGATAGCTCGTTCACTGTTACGCGGTTTGTCAGCCAAAATATATTGTGAACATACTGCACATCGTCAGGACTCGGAGAAATGTTGATCTGCCGCTGCGCAGAAAGTCCCACTTTCGCTAGATAATCTTCTTATTCCAGGATTAACTGTACTGCGATCAACAGCATTATCCCCATACATCTCCCACAGTCTCTTGCGAATGTTTGTCACTGCCTCGTTCTCACAACACAGGAACTCTGTAATAGTAAATTGCTACAGACGTACATCAAGTGCAGCAACCATCTTGATGGAGTGCTACGATAGCGCGACCTGCGGAAATAGATTGAATTATGTCTGAATACAAGCAGAATGAATGTTTCTATGATCGCCATGAATAGCAAATATGCAGAACAAAATCTGGATTTTTGACAAAACTGTTGTACATTTCTTTCGGGGTGATCCTCGTACACGTCGACAGTATACAATGTTTGATGTCGCTTGGTGCTGAAGTGGGTACGTACCAAACAAAAAATCCAAATGGGTTTGTCGTATGTTCTTTTCTCTCTGCCACATGGTATGAACTGTTTAACGGAACCATACACACAGACGCAAAACACCACAGAATCTGACATTGCGCCGAACAAATAAGACAGCTGAGCATAGCTCTTTATACCCAACAGCTCTATGTGATAGGAAGGCGAGAGGTGTCACCGACTAACGGTGAACAGGACCGTCTTCGGCGTTTCCTGTGTGGTCACTGCGGACTTCTACCTCCTCCCGGATTCGAAAAGGACAGGTTATGCATGGATTGTGGCGCTGTTCAAGACGCGAAGCAAAGACAAACTGGACTAGGCATTAAACCTATGGGGAGTACACATGGCGCGCAGAAACACTGAACAATTTTCTGAAACTGTTTCTTGCAAGCACCTACATAAAATCACGCCTGCTTGAGACAAATAAACGTGCCTATCTTGATTATCTCATACGGTATCTCAAGTTCAAGTTAGGTTTTCTTTTACGAATCAGTCAAAGATGAGGAATATCTAATAACTAAAACTATTTATTCTGACATTATTCAAGACAAACTTTTTCTTAAAAAGTTACCGGTTGAGGTATACTATGCTAAAATCTCAGTCCATTCCTACCCACTATCTTTTGCCATTCCGATGTGGTTTTGTCTCTACTGACCTTGACATTGACCGAATACTAATTTTTAACTTTTCTGCTTCTTCGGATTTTCTGAATTATGTTATTAAACAGCGGCTGGTCTTTTCCGTCGTTAATCCACTTACTCGGCACTTCTTCAGAGCGCGATCTACAGCCTGTTTAAACTTTGCCCATAATGCCTCTACGTCCGACATATGGAACTTAATGTCATACAGTAACTAAATGATGTCCACTCATTGGCTGCAGGATGCTACCACCCACTTATCTGTTCTTTCTAGCTGTTTCCCACCTGATGAATTAACTTCAGTAACCATTGTGGTTATGAAGGCATCATGACCACTAATAGGTATAAATTATTTCCATTGGGTTTGCGTTGTCAAACTAGCTGATCAGAAAGTTCTCAGCACTAGTTCATAAGAAGGTCTGTTCGAACAACAACACAGAGAATCCACAGACGTCCCGATCTGTGCTCGAGAGGTTAAAGTCCCCTCCAACTAATATTGCATGATGTGTGTATTTCCGTGATAATGAGCGTAGACTTTCTCGATTGATTCTACAACTGATAAGGCGCAATCGGGTGGTCCGATGATTATCTTGAGTCACTTGCCTCCAGATAACTTCACAGAATCAGCTTATTTTGTCGACCGCAATCAAAACTCCCCCTCCCATGGCCTCCAATCTGTCTATGTTAGCCTACTTGTCATGCCTCATCGAATATTTCGGAGCTTTCTACTTTGGGCTTCATCCAGCTATTAGTTCCGAGAGTAATTTGAGTGCGACAACTTTCCCGGAGGGCTGTACGTTCAGAAGACTTCGGCAATTTATTGTTACAACCTGGTCGAAGTATCTCCACTTCGTATGCTACTGATTTCGCTCTCTGAGTATCGATTGACGAGCGCTCATCACAGGATCTGAAACTATCGTGTAGCCTAAAAAGACCATCTGCACTCCACAAGTACTCTGTTACCTTGTGAAGAACTGGCTTGCATCAACCTTCCATGCTCTCGAAAAGACTGTTATCTTTTAGGATACTTACACTGCAGTGCATCGCAGCATCCCTTCCGTTAGTGGATACCACGAGCACTGCAATATAAGTAACCTAAAAAAAATAACGGTCCTTTCGTTTCGTAAACATTTCGTAACTTACGGCTGAATTTCCGGTTTTTTTCCGCCAGCACCAAGATCCAGCGTCTAACTACAAATAGTCCTGAAAATAACGTTCCTGTAACACATCCATCTGATAATGACGCTGCGATGGCTCGAAAACTAGTTAATAGTACAATGAATCGTATCAAATCCAAAAAAATAATGTTTACATATTGCACCGAAACACACTGAGGTGCCAAAGTCACGGGATACCTCCTAATATCGTGTTGGAACCCCCTTTTCGCGGCGTAGTGCAGCAACTTAATGCGGCATGCAATCAACAAGTCAGGTCCGCTGCAGCAATACTGAACCATGTTGCCTGTATAGCCGTCCATAATTGCGAAAGTGTTGCCGGTGTACGATTCTATACACGGACTGACCTCTCGATTATGTCTATGGGATTCATGCCGGCCAACATGTGTGGCCAAATCATTCGCTCGAATTGTCCAGAATGTTCTTCAGACCAATGGCGAAGATCTGTTGCACGCTGACATGGCTCATTGTCATCCATAAAAATTCCATCATTGTTTGGGATCATGCAGTCCATGAATGACAACATATGGTCTCCAGGTAGCCGATCAAAACCATTTCCAGTCAATGATCGTTTCAGTTGGACCAGAGGACCCAGTCCATTCCATGTAAACACACCTCATACCATTCAGGAGCCACCACCGCCTTGGACAGTGTCTTGCTAACAACTTGTCTCCATGGCTCGTGGCTCTGCGCCACGCTGGAACCCTACCATCAGCTCTTACCAACTGAAATCCGGACTCACCTAACCAGTACGTGGTGTTCTAGTCGTCTAGGGTCCAACTGATATGGTAACGAGACCAGGAGAGGCGCTGCAGGGGATGTGCTGTTAGCAAAGGCACTCGCGTCGGTTGTCTGGTGCGTTAGCACATTAATGACAAATTTCTCTGCACAGTCCAAACGGATACGCTCGGATTACGTCCCACACTTTCTGTGGTTATTTCGCGCGGTATTGCCTGTCTGTTAGCACTGGCAACTCGCAAACGCCTCTGCTCTCGGTCGTTAAGTGAAGGGCGACGGCCATTGCGTTGTCCGTGACGAGAGGTAATGTCTGAAATTTGGTATTCTCAGCAACCTTTTGACACTGTGGATCTCATAAAGATTTCAGAAGTGGAATATGTCTCATGCGTCTAGATCTAACTACCATTCCACGTCCAAAGTCTGTTTATTCCCGTTGTGTGATCATAATCATGTCGGAAACCTGTTCACGTTAATCGCTTGATTACAAATGACATCTCCACCAATGCACTACCCTCTTGTATTTTCTGTACGCGATACTACTGCCATCCGTATATATGGATTTCGCTATCACATGATATTGTCACCTCGTTGTATCGTATGACTAGTTACGTTTATCGTATGAGTAGTTAACGGTTAATAACAATGTGACTGGTTTGAGAATACTCGTTTCAGCCCGAAACCTGTAACCACTGCAGCAAAACTTGTATATTCATTCGAATGAGACAGGCAAAATAAAGAAAATCAAATGGTTCAAATGGCTCTGAGCACCTAGAACTTAGAACTACGTAAACCTAACTAACCTAAGGACATCACACACATCCATGCCCGAGGCAAGATTCGAACCTGCGACCGTAACGGTCGCGCGGTTTCAGACTGAAGCGTCTAGAACCGCTCGGCCACAACGGCTGGCCAAAATAAATAAAGTTTCAAATTCCTCAGTATTGATCAGTTGCGGACCTACCACCTTGTGGCAGCATGCCTCGAATCAACAAACATCGTATCAAATCCAGAAATATGCTGTTTGTATTTTGTACCTACATAAACTGCCAGCTTAATCACAGTTGCATTTCGTCATCCACAATGGATAAAAAGTACTTTAAATTCTGTAACAATTGGGAGAGGGGAGGAGGGGGGGGGGGGGGCGTGATGGCGGAGGGGAGCATTTGCGTTCCTTAGATGGTTTCTTTTCCGTTATAGTCGTGTTAGGGACTCTTCAGCCAAATACCGGGCTGGCCTGGAATAGGCGTATTTGTATTTTTTTATGTGTGTACTGAGTGAAGTCATTTAATTGCTCGATATGATGTGTTGCTCTGATTTTTTGAAAATCTTTTCATTTTCCACTCCCGAAAGTGTAGAGGGCTGTTCGATATCCGTCGCATTAATAAGTCGCGTTTCTATTGGGGGGAAACAGGGTTCCCAATTGGGAATAAATGTCAAGGGCTTACAAGTTCCGCCATTTGCATTACAACGAAGGGAAACCTCACGAAAAGCTTGATCTGAATCTGTGGATTCTAACCATATTAATTTATTTCTGGGACATCGTCCTTGTGGAAGCTGTCCCAGCCAAGAATTAAAAAGTTGTGTATGTGGAAAGTGTATACACGTTGCATGTTTGTGTATATGATAGTGAACAGAGGGTAATGTTGAGTCTACGTTGTTTCGATGGAAGAGCTCTGGTACTTGACATAAGGAATTAGACATTCGCTTGTGAGACACGTGGAGTGTGCTAAGCCCTCCATGTCTACTGTACTTGAGTTTCTATAGAAAAATCTCAACAGTGAACAATGAACTTACCGTACAACAGTCCACAGGTTACTATAACAAATGGTCTGAAGATGGGGTCAAAACGGCTCTGAGCACTATGGGACTTAACATCTGTGGTCATCAGTCCCCTAGAACTTAGAACTACTTAAACCTAACTAAACTAAGGACATCACACACATCCATGCCCGAGGCAGGATTCGAACCTGCGACCGTAGCAGTTGCACGGCTCCGGACTGAGCGCCTAGAACCGCGAGACCACCGCGGCCGGCCTCTGAAGATGGGCAGATGGCCCGAAACTGATTATATGGAAATAAAGGAAAGCGATCTGGAGACAGAATTTGGACTTTTTTTGTAGATAAATCTGTGCGTACAACATTTGTTGTACTCAGTTGCGGTTATAGTATCATAACCTAAATAAATAAAACATCGATCACCTCCACCACTTGTATTCTACTTCACAATTTCGGCAAATGTTGCAGCTTTGGAAACGCTGCAGATGTTCCGAACTCTATTGAGTGGCGCCGCTGGAGTAATGGTTAGTAACCCAAAAGGCGGTGAATGGCCGGTGCCGTGAACCAGTTAGAGGCGTGGCGCGCACGTGACGAGTAGCACGCTGTGCGTGCCTCTGGTGCGTGGGTGACAGCGACACGGTCGGAGGTCGCGAACGACCAATTACTGGCCGGTCCGTGGGAGCGCCGCCGCGGCCTGCCTGCACGTGCGGCCTACGTGCCAAGACTCAAACACACACACACACACACACACAGACCCCGCTACGAGACACTCACACTTTACTCTCTGGCCGATATTGGCCTCCAGCTACACCCAAGCGACAAGTCACACTACGCCTACCAGTGTGTAGCAAATCGCTGGGCTCATTTGAGCGCTTTAGCGTTGTATGACGTGGATTCATAACTCGTTTGTGGTTCTCAGAAGGTATATTTAGCCACCATGTCTCTGTAACTACACATTACGCTTCATGACTGATTTAAAAGGGGGAGTTTGAGCACGAATGGGATTTGTGGATTCGCCTTAGAGCAGATGTAGAGGGTACTGCAAAATGATGTTTACAACTTTCATCTCGTAAATTTCGGTAATAGGGGTGGATAGAAAGATGCGGTTTGCAGCGTCATGTTCACACACACCAAAAATTTTAGTAGCCATTTAACAGAGTTTGATGTGTGTGTCTTAGTGGTAGTAGGTTATCAGTGGTCATACTAGGCGCGATAACGACACACGTATCTCTGGCATCAGGTTATACACTTGAGGGTCGTCAGCCCGCCACTCCCCCTGGGGGACCACTGCCAAGTGTATGTGGTGCATTCAAGGTCATCAAGGGGAACCCTCACAACGAGTTATAATCAGCCTCACCCAGGGGAATTCCTCCCCTCCTCTCCCTCTCACCTTCCATCCCCTCCCCTCCCCTCTGCCCCGACCAATGAGACTCAAGCACCCCTTCCCCATTGCTGTCTTTCATAAATGATGCAGTTGAATGTGTGGCGTTCACTCTGGAGTTGGGCAGTATATGGGGAAATACAGGCTGTGTCTATTTTTAATAAGAAATGACGTTAAGCCATGTCAAAATGGTTCAAATGGCTCTGAGCACTATGGGACTGAACTTCTGAGGTCATCAGTCCCCTAGAACTCAGAACTACTTAAACCCAACTAACCTAAGGACATCACACACATCCATGCCCGAGGCAGGATTCGAATCTGCGACCGTATCGGTCGCGCGGTTCCAGACTGTAGCGCCTAGAACCGCTCGACCACCCCGGTCGTAAGCCATGTCACTCGAGATCTGTTTGTTAATAACAATTTAACGTTATGTTATTCGAGGCATCAACAGAGACCACACGCAGGCAGATATGTAAGTAAATTAAAATACTACTCAGTCTTGATCGAAAGAAGTTATTAAAAATTTATAATCACATCTCCAAACGGTAACGGTTTCAATTTTATCAGAAATCATGTCCAGATCATATCTCAGGTGGTGAACAGAGGCAAGGGCTGGAGCGTTGGTAAGTGTCAAAGTACATCACTGGTAACTGCCCAACTGGTGTCCTCCGACTTTTTACCAGTGCTCCAATCATCGTCTCTGTTCATTATCTGATGAGACATGGCCTGAAGATGATTTCTGATAAAATCGAAACCGGTTGCCATTTGGACATTAATTAATATTTAATAAATCCTTGCAATCAACACATTGGTATTTTAGTTATCTACAGATGGATCATATTTTTCAGTAATGTTTCCATAAGTTAAAAAAATGGGTCCGAGCACAATGGGACTTAACATCTGAGGTCATCAGTCCCCTAGACTTAGAACTACTTTAACCGAACTAACCTAAGGACATCACACACAGCCATGCCTGAGGCAGGATTCGAACCTGCGACCGTAGCAGCAGCGAAGTTCCAGACTGAAGCGCCTAGAACCGGTCGGCCTCAACGGTCGGTTTCCAAGAGTTATTACGAAAAGGTAAGACCTCTCGTTCTTCCCCAATTTTACTTATTTTTTTACAAATTTTTGTATTTTTCCGTATTGTCCACAATTTTACGTATTTTATCGTATTTTTCCAAAATTTTATCCAGTTCTGCGATTTCCATCCCACTACTTCCGACGTCATGTTAACGTCGCGTCGTGTCGATGTCACCCAGCAAGTTTCCGAATTATCATTACTCAGTCACCACTTCATTATTAGTGTGTGCATGTGTGTGTGTGTGTGTGTGTGTGTGTGTGTGTGAGTGTGTGTGTGTGTGGGAAGGGGGTGGGTGTGCGTAGGTGGTGGATGGGTGTGATGTCAAAACGTATGAGTTAGAAACGACAGGTTTGTGGATATAAAGACATCATAGCTGATTCTGTAAGCACCATAGTGTAGGGTCAGTCCAGAGGTGGATGCCGAGGAATGAGTAGGTGCTGAAACAGAACAAAATAATTAGAACCACATGTAACGTGTATGCAACGTTGTTTACTTAACTTTTTTCTGCAAGTGCAAACAGTCTTCCAGACTAGTCCATTACACAGGCACGTTCGTCATAACAGAGGAGAAACTACACTGCCAGAAAAAAAAAAAAAAACGTTAGTACACCTTTTAGAGATTTCAATTAATTGGAGAATTATTGTTGCAAAAGTGCATATGGAATACCTGGAATGATTACATTTACAGATCAATAACAAAGCTGTTCTGGGACACGAGGTATCGACCCATCCTGAAACACCAGTATTAATACATAGTGCAGCCTACATCGGCAGCAATGCAGGCACTGACTCTGGCATCCAGTCTATCATAGATGGCGAATACTGTCCTGGGATGCTTTAGGCCGTGTCTGCTCGAACTGTTCATTTAGTTCTGTAAGCTATCGGTTGACGTGGCGTACAAGTCACTTTTCATCCCATAATACCCCACACATGCTCAATTGTAGACAGGCCTGGAGATCGTGCTGGCGAGGTAAGTTGCTGCACGTCTTGCAGAGCCGTTTGAGTTTCACAGACTGTGTGTGGACGAGTATTATCCTGTTGGAACAACACATTACCTTCCTGTTACAAGAATGGCATAAGAACGGGTCTGACAACATTCTGCACCAAAGGGCTGGTTGGAATCTTCTCGAGAAATACCAAAGTTGAACGACAGTTGTAGCTTATCGCACCCTAGGCCATAACACCTGCAGTGGGGCCAGTGCATCTTGGACAAATGCACTCTACGAACAGCGCTCACCAAGTGTGCGTCGTACACGAAAACGACCGTCGCTTGCGTGCAGGCAGAATCTGCTTTCATCGCTGAAGACTACCGCGGCCATTCCAAGCCACGGCACTGGTCGAGCTGTGGCGTGAATGGAAGACGGGCTAGAGGCGTGCGTGCCCGTTCTCCCACTGCTAAAAACCATTTCGCGAAAGTTCCTGTTGACATGTCTGGTCTCACAAGCCATCTTACCTGTGCTGTGGTAGCTGTACAATCTGCCACAGCTGCCCTTACAATACGACGATCCTGCCGGGTGTTTGTGCTGCGTCGACGTCCTGAATCTCTTCTATGGGTGTGAGAATGTTCACGTGACCACTATTACCAGCATCGTTAGTCCGCCCCGGTAGCTGAGTGGTCAGCGTGACAGACTGTCAATCCTAAGGGCTCGGGTTCGATTCCCGGCTGGGTCGGAAATTTTCTCCGCTCAGGGACTGGGTGTTGTGTTGTCCTAATCATCATCATTTCATCCCCATCGACGCGCAGGTCGCCGAAGTGGCGTCAAATCGAAACACCTGCACCAGGCGAACGGTCTACCCGACGGGAGGCCCTAGCCACACGACATTTCCATACCAGCATCGTTGCACAACTAAAGCAGCACGTCGAACTTTTGTGGAAATTCTCCGAAAGGATCGTCCCGTTCTCTCGGAAGGCCTCAATTTGAACCTTTTCAAGCACGCTCAGTTGCCTGTAGTAAGCACGAGTGCGTCTCCCTGGCATGGGTGCCTGCTTGCTTCACACGTTTGTACCACACTGAGCATTCCATATTTCTAGGCGCTTCGGTCCGGAACTACGCTGCTGCTACGGTCGCAGGTTCGAATCCTGCCTCGGGCATGGATGTGTGTCATGTCCTTAGGTTAGTTAGGTTTAAGTAGTTCTAAGTTCTGGGGGACTGATGACCTCAGACTAAGTCCCATAGTGCTTAGAGCCATTTGAACCATTTTTTGAGGCTAAGTTGCCTTTTAATTCTTTTGCAAATGTGTCCGTCTTTCTCTGCTTTCTATTCTGAGTTTGTTTTACCAGATGATCAAGGTGTTTTGAATATTTATTTGCATTTGCGTATTTCGTGCTTAGTTTGTAAATTACTGACCATGGCAATTCATTCCAGACACAAACACACACACACTCTCTCTCTCTCTCTCTCACACACACACACACACACACACACACACACACACACACACACACAGAGAGAGAGAGAGAGAGAGAGAGAGTGAGAGAGAGAGGGAGCACTCTTATATTTAGATAACGGGAGAACAAACTTCCGTTAACTTGTTAACTTAATAAGGTAGTTCCGGAACTTCTTAAAAACGAGGTGGTGCAAAAAGAAAAAAAGATCCGAAATTCGATGCCTACAACCACTAAACCACTATCAACTAGCGAAATTTTGCCTTTTCTACTGTATCGTATATGCCGTGACGCTTTAACCGCCAATACGTCATTATGTTGTATTTATTTAAAACACATCCTACCAAGAATGACGTGTTTTTACAAATCCACAATGCATCATTGTCTTGAAGCGGCATATTTTCATAACACGCAAGTTACGATACGTATTTTCGGAATCCAGTATGGTGTTTCCCAACGACCCAGCATGAAATGTTAGCAAAAGTCGACAGCAGTTACTACGGTCTTCCAAAAGTATGTGTGACGTCATATTTCCACAAATTCATGTGAACTGTAAGCTCTGTTGCCTACTCCGACCGATTCGGACACGTACTGCTTGCGGGAAAGAAAACCAGGAGAGTGACGAAACGCATTCCGCGCTCTTCCGACTTGGCCCGCTGAGGATAAGAAATTGGAGGTAAGTGAAAACTAGTGAGACGATGCGAACTACAGGTAGGGAAAAATACACGTTTCCGTCACTCAGTCCGCTGAGGGTAACGAATTGTATGAGTATGAAACCTGCCGACTCGAATAGATCCGACGCGAACGCGAACTGCAAGCGAAGAAAGCACGCGAGTAACGAAACACCAGAGGGGGTATCGAAACGATACTTCCGGTCTCGCGAGGTATTCGTTACTCAGTAATAAATACATACGATACCCAACAGCTCTGCACACAATCAGTACCTCACATTACAGCATCCGCCATTTAATACAGCTAGTAGAAACTGGAGCCAATCAGCGTGAGCGTCGCACGTGGTCAACATTGGCGCATCCTGTTTAGCTCTTGCGGACCATTCTGCTGCTCTTAAATCCGCTTCAACTACCATCTGCTCTGCTCTCCGTTTCCCTCCACGTCTTCGAGTGCCTGCCGGTAACCACACACTATAGCACACAGGTGGCTCGAGGCGAGCTGAGCAATACCGTAGACATACTGGGTGTTGTGTTGCTGACGTCATAAGCTACGTGTAAGTAATTTAAGAGAACGTCTAAGGAACATTAGCGATTATTTATCAAAGCTGGTCTTAAAATAACCCAGGTCACGGTATGTTAGTATTTGACTGCCGGTTTCGGTTATACAACCGTCCTCAGACCACTATCTATTAAAGTCTAGTCTAGTATACATGTACTCTATTTGAGGTAAGGCGAGAGCAACACAATCTAAAACCTTCAGCCTTGGTTGTTGGCAGTTACATGTTGTCGGCTCACCACAACTGACAGACACCTTCTAGAAGGTACTACTTCATTAATTTAGACATGTTAATGGTTGATCTCCGTGCATATGGACTGAATTACTTGAGGAAGTATAGCAACCAGACATTTTTCATACGGATTTATTTGAGCCAAGATGTGTGTCGCGCTACCACTCATCTTCATTTGGTGTAATACATTTAGATCTTCGTCAATACAACGTCTTATTGAATACAATTTGAAAGCTGCAGCCGCCTTGTGCAAAATATCAAATGATGTAGCAACCATGTAGTTCAAAAATGCTCAAATGTGTGTGAAATCTTATGGGACTTAACTGCTAAGGTCATCAGTCCCTAAGCTTACACACTACTTAACCTAAATTATCCTAAGGACAAACACCCACACCCATGCCCCAGGGAGGAATCGAACCTCCGCCGGGACCAGCCAGTTGTATAGTTACGTTTAATTAATAATTGTGGTTACTTATTTTTATTCTGTAACCTGTAGGTCTTTTTCCATATTTAGCTTCACTGAAGCAAGACAGTGTTAGCCACGAAGCCGACTTGAGAGTTTGTTTATATTGTAAATCACATCTTAAGGCAAGTTACAATTTTCTTACATCGAAGTAAGGAACTACTTCGTCAATGTTGCCGCCTCAACGTAGAAATTATATATAACCGAGTCCGGCTGCATAATCGAAACCGGTTTCCAAGCACTAGTAAACAGCGGTTTATATCGTTTTTAAGTTCATTTTCACCATATGTGGGATATACGTTGTGGTCTTCAGTTCGAAGACTGGTTTGACGCAGCTCTCCATGCAACTCTGTCCTGTGCAAGCCTCTTCATCTCCCAGTAACTACTGCAACCTACATCCTTCTGAATCTGCTTGGTGTATTCATCTCTTGGTCTCCCTCTACGGTTTTTACCCTCCTCGCTTTCCTCCAGTACTAAATTGGTGACCCCTTCACGTCTCAGAATGTGTCCTACCAACCATCCCTTCTTCTAGTCAGGTTGTAACACAAATTTCTTGTCTCCCCTATGCTATCTAGTATCTCCTCATTAGGTACGTGATCTGCACATCTAATCTTCAGCATTCTTCTGCAGAACCTCATTTCAAAACCTTTTATTCTCTTCTTGTCTACACTGTTTATCTTCCATGTTTCAGTCCCATGTATGGTTACACTCCATACAAATACTTTCATAAAAGACTTCCTAAAACTTAAATCTAAATTCGATGTTAACAAATTTCTCTTCTTCAGAAACACTTCCTCTCCAGAGCCAGTCTACATTTTATATCCTCTCTACTTCGACCATCATCAGTTATTTTGCTCCGCATACAGCAAAACTCATCTACTACTTTAAGTGTCACATTTCCTAATCTATTTCCCTTAGCATCACCTGATTTAATTCGACTACATTCCATTATCCTTGTCTTGCTTTTGTTGAGGTTCATCTTATATTCTACACTCAAGACACTGGCCATTCCGTTCAACTGCTCTTCCAAGTACTTTGCTGTCTCTGACGGATTTACAATGTCATTGGCAAACCTCAAAGTTTTTATTTCTTCTCACTGGACTTTAATTCCTACTCTAAATTTTTCTTTTGTTCTTTTACAGCTTGCTCAATATACAGATTGAATAACATCGGGGATAGGCTACAACACTGTCTCACTCCCTTCTCAACCACTGCTTCGCTTTGATGCCCCTCGATTCTTATAACTGCTATCTCGTTTCTGTACTAGTAGTACAGTCTCTTCTACCTTCAGAATTTCAGAGAGAGTATTCCACTCAGCAATGTCAAAAGCTTTTTCTAAGTTTGCAGATGCTGCGAACGTAGGTTTGCCTTTCCTTAACCTATCTTCAATGAGAAGTCGTTGGATCAGCATTGCCTTGCGTATTCCTGCATTTCTCCGGAATCCAAACTGATCTTCCCCCTGGTCGGCTTCTACGTTTCTTCATTCTTCCGTAAGGAATTCGTGTTAATATTTTGAACTGTGACATTAAACTGATAGTTTGGTAATTTTCACACACGTCAGCACCTGATTTCTTTGGAATTGGAATTACTGGTCTCATCTTGAAGTCTGAGGGCATTTCGCCTGTCTCATATATCTTGCGCACCAGATGAAAGAGTTTCGTCACGACTGGCTCTCCCGAGGCTACCAGTAGTTCTAACGGAATGTTGTCTATTCCCGGTGCCTTCTTTCGACTTAGATCTTTCAGTCATCATCGTCATCATCGTCATTTAAGACTGATTATGCCTTTCAGCGTTCAGTCTGGAGCATAGTCCCACTTATAAAATTCCTCCATGATCCCCTATTCAGTGCTAACATTGGTGCCTCTTCTGATGTTAAGCCTATTACTTCAAAATCATTCTTAACCGAATCCAGGTACCTTCTCCTTGGTCAACCCCGACTCCTCCTACCCTCTACTGCTGAACCCATGAGTCTCTTGGGCAATCTTGCTTCTCCCATGCGTGTAACATGACCCCACCATCTAAGCCTGTTCGCCCTGACTGCTACATCTATAGAGTTCATTCCCAGCTTTTCTTCGATTTCCTCATTGTGGACACCCTCCTGCCATTGTTACCATCTACTAGCACCTGCAATCATCCTAGCTACTTTCCAATCCGTAACCTCAACCTTATTGATAAGGTAACCTGAATCCACCCAGCTTTCGCTCCTATACAACAAAGTTGCTCGAAAGATTGAACGGTGCACAGATAGCTTAGTCATGGTACTGACTTCCTTCTTGTAGAAGAGAGTAGATCGTAGCTGAGGTCTTTCAGTGCTCTGTCAAATTCTTGTCGCAGTATCATATCTCTCTTGGGTATAAGCGTACACTATCCGAACAAAAGCATCCGGACACCTGTTACTGGATATTAATACGGGCCGTGTTCATCCTTCGTGTTTATGACAGCTTGAATTCTGCTGAGCGCACATTCAGTGAAGTGTCAGAATGTCTGTGAAGGAATGGCACCCCATTCTTACTCAAGAGCCAAAACCAGAGGAGTAGTGATGGTGGTGACAGGAACGAAGTCGACGTTCTGACACAACCTAAATCTGTTCCACTGGGTTCAGGTTGGGACGCTGGCGATGCTACTCCATTTCAGTAATGTCACTGTCCACAAACCATTGTCACACAGATCGTGGTTTATGACAGAGTGCGTTATCATGCTGATACGATGGGCGTTCAATGAGTAATGCAACACTTTTTTTCTGAAAGCAGACTGGGTTTTACTCAGGATTCCGATACACCATATTATTCCCCTCTATTTTGGCTAGAAAACCTTATTTTTCAACACAATCTTCGTTCAGTGCGACAGCCTTACGCCATCCCTGCGGGAGGACCTGATGCCCGCGTGGTACCGCTCTACTGGTCGACGCTGGAGCCAACGTCTTCCTGTATCAATAACCTCCATCATGCACATACTGCTTGCCACAGAGTGCCAAATAGATGGAAGTCGGAAGGTGCGAGATCCTGACTGTGGTGTAGACGACGAAGAACAGTCCAGGGAAGTTTTGGGAGCTACTCTCGGTTGTCAGCACTGCCATCTGAGAGGTCCAGTTGTGCAGGGAGGTGTTCGATTGTGATGTGTCGATCGCCTCAAATGAAAGTGTCCGGACGTTCCAACATTGCAGGAGTCACAGCTGTGTGCGGCCGGCTGGCAAGCGGGAGATCGGACAGCTTTGCGCAACCTTGTTGTAATGATAGACGCCACGCCCAACGACTCATAGTGCTTTTATTCACTTCCAAATCTCCGTATACATTCTGCCAGCGCCTATGAATATCTGCGATGCTCTGGTTTTCCGTCAAAAGAAACTCAGTGCACAGATAACTTAGTCATGGTACTGACTTCCTTCTTGTAGAAGAGAGTAGATCGTAGCTGAGGTCTTTCAGTGCTCTGTCAAATTCTTCTCGCAGTATCATATCTCTCTTGGGTATAAGCGTACACTATCCGAGCAAAAGCATCCGGACACCTGTTACCGGATATTAATATGGGCCGTGCTCATCCTTCGTGTTTATGTAATGTAATGTAATGTATTGCGAATACATAGAAAGAAGGATCCTTTATTGTATGATTATATGATAGCGGAACAAACACTGGTAGCAGTTACTTCTGTAAAATATCTGGGAGTATGCGTACGGAACGATTCGAAGTGGAATGATCATATAAAATTAATTGTTGGTAAGGCGGGTACCAGGTTGAGATTCATTGGGAGAGTGCTTAGAAAATGTAGTCCATCAACAAAGGAGGTGGCTTACAAAACACTCGTTCGACCTATACTTGAGTATTGCTCATCAGTGTGGGATCCGTACCAGATCGGTTTGACGGAGGAGATAGAGAAGATCCAAAGAAGAGCGGCGCGTTTCGTCACAGGGTTATTTGGTAACCGTGATAGCGTTACGGAGATGTTTAATAAACTCAAGTGGCAGACTCTGCAAGAGAGGCGCTCTGCATCGCGGTGTAGCTTGCTCGCCAGGTTTCGAGAGGGTGCGTTTCTGGATGAGGTATCGAATATATTGCTTCCCCCTACTTATACCTCCCGAGGAGATCACGAATGTAAAATTAGAGAGATTAGAGCGCGCACGGAGGCTTTCAGACTGTCGTTCTTCCCGCGAACCATACGCGACTGGAATAGGAAAGGGAGGTAATGACAGTGGCACGTAAAGTTCCCTCCGCCACACACCGTTGGGTGGCTTGCGGAGTATAAATGTAGATGTAGAATGTAGATGTAGATCATCTTTACAGACGTCATTCTGAAGGCTACGTAGAGCGCCGCCAGAAATGGGAACTTCATGAAACTATAGGGCCTGGAGCAGGAATATTCTAGGATGTTCCACAACAAATTCCGCATTTTTTATGGGAAACTGGCCGAGAAAAAAGTGTTGCATAACTTATTGGACGCTTCTGGTACAAACAATCATGCTTTCCGAACTGTTCCTCTACTGTAGAAATGTTCACATCCTTCTGGATTTAGCGTTTTCTTAAGTGCAATAATGGGACTACACCCTAAACACGAGAAACACCCTCTATCGTTACACCACATCCTCCGTACACATGATGCCAAATAAAGTTCTCCAGGCATCCATCCAGTTGCCACAATGAATAGCGTCACCCATCAAATCACTCGTTACAACTCGTTCAGAATCCAATTGCGTCGTTCTTTACATCATCTCAAGTGTCGATTGGTATTGACTACAGTAGTGTATGGCTTATGAGGAGCTGCTTGGCGCTTGTATCCCATTGTATTTAATTCCCTACGTACAGTCACTATGATACCTAGACTGCTGGTAGCACTTTGGAACTCACGAGTGATTCCTTCCGCTGATTTCCTGCTATTTTTTACAGCCGCCCTCTGCAATGGCCAACAGTCTCTGTCCGTCAGTACATGAGGTCTATCTGGTACCGGTTTAGTTGTGGTTCTTCCTTTGCGTTTCCACTTCACAATCACATCATCAGCAGTCGACATGGGCCACTATAGGAGGGGATGAAGTTGGATGGATTTGTTACACAGGTGACATCCAACTGGATAGAAGTGGTAGGGTCTGGTGGATGCCTGGAGAACTTTATTTTGCATCACTTGTAGTCCACCTTCGTCGTCACTGAGCACTCCTGACCGAAACATTCTACTGATACTGCTACTGCTTCTCTGCTGACGACACAATACTCCGCACTTCCTTTTATACTGACAGGTCTATTCAGCATTTGATGAGGTGTCCGGAAACTTTTGATCAGATAGTCAGGTTTCGTCTCAGATTAACGTCTGTGTACACGTACAAAATTCTGACACCGTATTGTCACTACAGCTCTACCATTTAACTTATTTACGAATCAATTTCCAAATAAAATAAAATTTTGATGCTGATGTTGGAAAAGGTGTATACATAATACGATTTACCACTATGATCCGTTAATGTACCAAAATAATTTCATAGGCCTGAAATACAACTAAGATCTTACGCATCCGTCTACACATAAAAAAGATATTTCACTTCGTCATTTCACGATTCGTCAGTCAGATCTGATTTGCTTAATTAAGTTTTAATTTACTTAGGAACTAAAGCAATATTCAATATGCAATGTTTTGTGACAAGGAGCTGTTACAAAGTTAACTGGCTCTACCTTGCTAATTTCTGAAACAATTTTAAATGTTTTCTTCCTATTTTAATTCACTTAAGCCATCAGTGACATCTCTATAGCCACTGACGGTATTCATCAAACGCTCCTTTTAGCAGAACTCTAACGGGCTAACTTCTCATTCGTTCCGCAACTGCTCCGCTTCCTCTTCTAACGGAACCTCTGTTTCTGTTGTCGGCTATCGCCGAGGCGTGTAATTACAAGACAAGTGCTAGAGGAGATTTGATGTCAGTGAGATGCAAGTGGCAGTTATCAGATATTTCTGTCATTTTGCCAAAATTTTCCTTGCCCCGTCTCTTTCTGTTCATCGCCGAATTTGACATTACTTGAAATGAAATTTGCGCAACAGTACATGATATTTTTGTCAGTAAAGTTTGATAATATTACTGCTCATGGTCTCACAAAACCGAGCGTGATGGCGCAGTGGTTAGCATACTGGACTCGCGTTTAGGAGGACGACGGTTCAAACCCGCGTTCGGCCATCATGATTTAGGTTTTCCGTGATTTCTCTAGATCGCTTCAGGCAAATGCCGGGATGGTTCCTTTGAAAGGAAGGGCACGGCCGATTTCCTTCCCCATCCTTTACACAATCTGAGCTTCTGCTCAGTCTCTGTTGACCTTGTTGTCAAAAAATGGTTCAGATGGCTCTGGGACTTAACATCGGAGGTCGTCAGTCCCCTAGAACTTAGAACTACTTAAACATAACTAACCTAAGGACATCACACACATCCATGCCCGAGGCAGGATTCGAACCTGCGACCTTGTTGTCGACGGGACGTTAAACACTAATCTCCTCCTCCTCCTTGGTCTCATAAACTATCTTTCACATTTATTTTTAAGCGTACAATGGGCCTCACTTTAAATTATTTTACCAAAGTGCATAAACTTGTGTTTATCAGGCGCAATAAACGCAGAAGGTAAACTTAAGGGTCCTTTTTTTTGTTTAGACCTATTGTCTTGATAATTCACCGCAAAAAGTTTCGCCAAATCATTTTGATCGGAAGTCTTTACTTTTTCAGGCTCTAGCCTAACACTCTGTCATGTTACTCACATATACTCTTAAGGGAAAAAAAGACTCACCTCGAAGGAATTATCCGTCTGGGATAAATTGGTAAATGTGATGTACATCACATCAGTTCAGCGAGTCAGTAACGCTTTGGTCCACCTCTGGCCATTATCCACGCAGCTATTCGGTTGTCATTGATTGATAGAGTTGGTGGATGCCGTCGTGAAGGACATCGTGCCAAATGCTGCCCAGTTACCCCATTAGATCATCAAAATCCAGAGATGGTTGGAGGGCCCTGACCATAACACTTCAAACGTCCTCAGTTGGTGAGAGATATGGCGACCTTGTTGACGAAGGCAGGATTTGTCAAGCAGGAAGACAAGTAGTAGAAACTTTCGCCGTGTGCGGGCGGGCATTATCGTGTTGAAATGTATGCCCAGGACGACTTGCCATGAAGGGCAATGAAACAGTTCGTAGAATATCGTCAACGTACCGTCGTGCTGTAAGGATGCTGCGGATCAGAATGAAAGGCGACCTGCAGTGAATGAAATTCCACCCCAGATCATCTCTCCTGACTGTCAGGCATATGGCGTGCGACTGTCAGCTTGATATCCCACAGCTGTCCATGGCGTCTCCAGTCTTGTCTTCGGCCTGAAATGTAATTAACTAGAATAGAACTGTCTTCAGTGATGAGTCCCGCTTCGAAATGGGCCCCCATGACCAGTAGAGTATCCCTACCACATAAAACACCTAATCTGAGTCAGTGACCCACGCCTGCGCTTTGGCGCTCTTCGCAGAGTTGAACTGTTCTGATCCCGGGTATGGAATAAATTTTCACTGGCATTATTTGTCTGGCATGGGAAGAAAACGTGGTGGCGTAAGTTTCTGATCACTATACTTTTGAGCCAACGCTCTGAATTACACCTCAAGCCTCTCCGCAGGGTCTCATGAAGTAAGTGCATGTGGCAGTGTTAATGGTGGTTCATCAATTGGATGGGGACGTTTGAGCTCTGCGGCCTTCTCGGCGCTATTCGGATTCGGGAAGAAAAAAATGGTTCAAATGGCTCTGAGCGCTATGGGACTTAACATCTGTGGTCATCAGTCCCCTAGAACTTAGAACTACTTAAACCCAACTAACCTAAGGACATCACACACATCCATGCCCGAGGCAGGATTCGAACCTGCGACCGTAGCAGTCGCGCGGTTCCTGACTGAGCGCCTAGAACCGCTAGACCACCGCGGCCGGCGGATTCGGGAAGAGTCCAATATGTGTAGATACCAGCTTTCACAATCTTCCTTCCTTTACCACACAATACAAATACGACACCACACTATACGCACATCCATTAGTCGCTTACACTCTACAATCTGGCTTTATGTTCACAAGTAAAACAGTAAAACTGAATCTGTTACTTGTACAACGAATATGAGAGGATTTTCCTTTTAAAAAATTGGACTGTGGAATGTGTAGTTCACACTGCCGCATGGGTTTTAGGAGTGATTTATGAGCAGAAATAAATTCAACATCTTTTCAATCGTATTACTTTTATTCGTTAACTAGCTGCAGTGTCCAGCGTTGTCCGGGATGTTTAATTTCTGCCACACAAAGTGAATGGCCTTGTGTCTCGTTGACACTCTTCGCGAATGCAAGCCGCATGGGAAACTGCAATCGCTTTTAATCGAAGGGCCTGTTAAATCACTGGGTATCAACGGAATGCGGACGAATGAATACGCCTTCACCGTATATCCTGTGGTGAAGGTAGCTTTATTACGTTCGGCGTAGCTTATTCACAGACTGCCTTGTTCCGTTCCACAGCAAAGGCAGATCGATGTTGCTTAATAATATGGTAGGGGATCCTTTTTTTAAAAAATGAGCTTGTGTGGTTGTAGTCCTGCGGGGCCTAAGAGCATTTAAAAGTTCTGTCGGGTAGGGCACAGCTTGTTTTGTATCCAGTACTGAATCAATGGACGCTTAAAAGTAACAGAGTTGCCGGGAACCATTTCCTGGATCAGCTTATTAATTTATTTAACACTGTGGTTTTGTAGCGTTAATATGGCCCTCTCTCAAAGCTACTACCGAGAGTTGAAACTTTTGCATATAGCCGGAAACACATAGCTGTTAGGTCGTTCAGTGACTTGACCATATTGCAGAAATTTGAGAGCAACGAAATTAAACAGATAGAGGGATCGACAAGAAATTTTCCATTGCAATTACTGTGCAAACTGCTCTGCATTCGTTTCACCTCGAAGTGAACCGTCATATTCATCCTGAGATGCATTTTGCACACCTGACCTCATAAGGCCGATGGCTTGAGCCAGGAATTAAGTTCGTCCACTGGCGTAGAACGGGGAATCACACGCTGGGTTTGTCGAAAATCTCCTGCCGGAAGGACAACAGCACCACTCATGAGCCGCCAATTTCCGCATGTGTATATATTGCGTATATTACAAAATATGTAGCCTATGTCCGCCCAAACGTTCATTGAGGGGCATTGTAGAAATCTGAAGTAAATCGGCCAAGAACTTTTAGAGATTTGGTAACAACCTTTCCCCTTTATATATTACATGCAGACATGTTTCAGGTCAGATTACGAAATCTTACAGAAAGAGTTATCTTCCTTTTGTCTCGAAGTTAAAGTACGCAAAATATCATCAAGATCGGAATAAAACTATAGATTTTTATGATTTACAAACAAAAAAACGAACACTCTTCTTCAATTTTGCGTCATCCATGGATGACCACCTATTTTTCCTTTTAGTAAATTTTGTCCACACCTCTTCATTGCCACCTAGTGATGGTACAGAGAGGCACTACACTTGAATTGTTGTATCTATCCTGTTGATCTTTATATTTATACCCTTCTGCTGAGGTATGCATTGTTCTGCTCGCCTCATTTTTCCTTTGTAATAGAACGAAAGAGTAGAACTATACGAGGCACTTCAGTTAATTAGCAGTTTACACGGTAGTGGAATAAAAGCTACTACAATCGCTGATCTCTAGTTAGCCAACTTTTATCCTAGAGTGTGATCATACGTGATATTCTGACAGTCGTGTAACTAGGCAGACGGTGAGATTGACGTTTCTCTTCCTTTCGCCTTGAAAAAAAAAAAAAAAAAAAAAAAAAAAAAGAAAGGGAAAATACCGTTACACATTTGTGTAACCAAGACGGTCGGTAGGAGGCCGAATTTTGTTATGACGGGAGTCAACGAGTCACGCTTTTGAAAAGAACCATCTAGTGCAGGGCTGTGTAAACTTCCTATCACCGTGGACCGTAATTCCCTCACTGTAACTACGTAAGAGCAGCAAGTTCAAAAATAAGGGGCCTTAAGACAACTTACTACTGCGAATTGCGATCCGACTGTACCAGTGCTAGCTAGACTGGGCGCAAAAGAACTAAGTTCTTCAAGGGCCCGCTCTGTCGTTTCCGGGACGGTGAAAAATAAGAATTAAGAAAAAGTATATTGGAAGATCTCCTAAATTCATATGATCTGATGCAGACTGTGTTTTTCTCAGCCAGGGTGCAGAGGAACAGTAGCACAGCCATTGACAATATTTTTATTCATTCTTCATTACTAGATGGGTATTCTGTTAGTAAAAGGGTGAATGGCCTTTCAGACCGTGTTGCACAAACTTTAACACTAAAAGGCTTTTGTACTCCAAAAAATATCACAAACTATGTAGGAAAGCTAATCCAATGGCAATACAGAGTTTTTTAAACCTCGTTAAGAGACAAGAGTGGCAGGATGTTAGAGTGCCGATAATAGATGACAAATACAATGCTTTCCTTAATACATTCCTGTGAAATACAGTACTTCACACAGCCTATGACTCTCTTCAACATCAATCTCGGAAAGGCATTTGGCAACAGAGTTATATGATTCCCTTTTGCTGTTCTGTTGTTAATGTAAGAGGTGAACCAATTGTGGGCTACTCCCCGTATTCCACAATTAGTCCAACTTCTGGAGCAATATTTTGTGACCAACACAATCAAACGCTTTAGTTAAATCAAAAAATATGCCTAACTTTCGAAACTGACCATTCCTAATGGAAATATTACAAATATGGCTAAGTACAGAGCTAACATGTGCAGCACAGTACTTTAAAATTCTGCTAGGCGCTCCATCATATCCATGAGAGTCCTTACTCTTCAGTGATTAATTATTGACTCAATCATCCCCTTGTCAGTATCACATAGGAGTATTTCAGACATCAATCTCGAAAAATGGTTCGAATGGCTCTGAGCACTATGGAACTTAACATCTGAGGTCATCAGTCCCCTAGAACTTAGAACTTCTTAAACCTAACTCAACTAAGGACATCACACACATCCATGCCCGAGGCAGGATTCGAACCTGCGACCGTAGCAGTCGCGCGGCATCAATCTCGGAAAGGCATTTGGCAAGAGAGTTATATGATTCCCTGTGGAAACTAAATTTTTATTTAAATCATCAGCGATGCTCAGAAAATGATTTTTAAATACTGTACATATATCTGACTTGTCAGTAACAGAAATATTTGACTACAAACTGATTTTACATCGTCGACCTTGTGCTGCTGACCAGACACTTCAAAACTGACAATGTAGTTTTAATTTTATCCTGTGAATTAGCTATTTTATTTGTGTACCACATACTCTTTGCCTTCCTAATAACATTTTTAAGCACAATACTGTTTGTAACGGACTGTTGTAGCCTGATTGTGACTACCTCTAACATTTAGATATAATTCCAACTTTGTTCTACGCGATGTCCTTATCCCACTAGTCTGCCACCCAGGCTACCTTTCACTGCTAGTACATTGTTTAGAACATTCTAATGGAAAAATTTTGCGCATGGCTGCACGATCAGAGACCGTGAATAGTTACAATTAAAAGAAAACAGCCCTCGGTCACTAATTTTTAAGGAGTTAACCGGGTTTCGACACTGCTAGGAGCGTCGTCCTCAGCCCGTTTACAACCTGCACCACGCAAGTAACGAGCAGCCCTTAGTGGCTCGCCATCACAGTTTTTTTATCTTAAATATCTTTGTGACTAATGCCCTTTTGGCATATTTATTATTTTGTAAATGACACATTAGTATTGCCAGTCTTTCACGATAATTCGGTACTTATCATTTGTATCATACGTTTTTAGTCATAATTCTGCGACCATGTTATAGACCATTCTTTGGTGTAAATCCTGAGGAAGACACCCCTAGTAGTGTCGAAACCCAGTTAATTCGTTAAAAATTAGTTGGTTTTAATGGAAAACAATTTTCAAAGATTATGATTAATGAGATGCGGCCGGCCAGAAGATCAATGACGGGTCGCATGTGGCCCGCGGACCGCGGTCTGTGCATCCCTGATCTAGTATCATGGATTACGCCCACCACTTCACCACTCATTAAAATGAGCAGAGATACCGTGCGCAACAGAGTAAACATCTGCATCAGTTTAACTGAGCGGGATAGCGCAGATATTAGCACACTGGATTCATATTCTGGAGGACAACGGTTCAAACCCCCATCCGGCCATCCTGATTCAGCTTTTCCGTGTTGTACCTAAATCGCTTAAGGAAAATTCCGGGATGGTTCCCTCGAAAAGGCATGGCCGCTTTCTTTCTCCATCCTTCTTTAATCCGAGCTTTTGTTCCGTCTGTAATTACCTCGTTGTCGCTATCAACTTGAGCAACTACGCTATACCGGTGGCAAGGCCGGGTCATCATCGCGCATGAGATGAGGAAGGACGAGCCGGAGGAGTAACCACTTCGTTAAAAAACCTAGATCCATCCGGCTGCGGATAGTAGCACCTAGTAAGAGACTTTACCTAGGCTTACAGGTGGAGACTGGTCAGCCGGTCTCAAAGGTGGAAGAGGAATATTCCAACAGCGGAGAGAAAAAGGACAAGAGACGGACTGCTGAAAAATTAGGTTTTGGGGCTTGGGAAGTTAGATTAATAATTAATAAAGAAAATGAATTAGTAAGACTGCTGAAAACAGTAAAGGTTAGCTCGGCCTTTATCGCTGGAAAAGAAGCAGCTTAACAGTAGTTAATATGTTTAGGATTATTTGATATTTTCTAGTGGGATGGCCCAGCAGCAGAGAGTACGCCAAAGTATAGCAGTTATAATGAAAAAAAGTCTAAAAGAAAGAATTAAAAGCCACAAATATATGTCAGACTGAATTATGCTAGTAGGTCTGAAATATCTAAGAAGAAGGCTCGCCCTAACATGTGCCTATGCTCCAGAGGTGGGTATGGCAAAAGAATCTGACAGTTTTAGGAAATGTCGAAAAACGAGTTGACAGTTTCGCAAATACTGATCAGATTCTCGTAGCTGGAGACTCGTACGGGGATAGGCAACACATGCATCTATAATTTTATAGTTTCTTTTGGGGAGAGCATGATAATGGAGAGATGCTACGAGATTCCGATGTTTCAACGAACTGAAAGCAAGAAACACTATTTTTTAAGGAACAGGATGTATCCAAATACACACGGACTGCAAGAGGTTTTAAATCAATAATTGATTGCACCACTACAAATAACAAAATAGCTGGACAAATAATAAAATAGCCGATGTTAGAGTGTACGAAGGCTACGGTATAAGCTAATGCTACATGGAAGAAACAAAAAGAAACAGAGATCGACAAGAAGTAGTTTATAAAACACACCTCCTGCAACACTACTTTTTCAAAAGCGACAACATTACGAACTGAAGCAAAGAGAAAAAAAGACAGAAGGAATGGCAGAGCTCCAAACAAAGTAGCCAGAGAAGTTCTAGGAAAGAAAAGAAAGAAAATAAAGAAAGGCTAAAGATACTGGCTGGAGAAACACGACAGGTCGTTGAGGAAATGTATACAGCTTACAGAATGCGTTTAGGCATACAGAATATGTTTAGGCAAGTCAACAGCAGAGAATCAGCAAGTCTATCGGATAAAGACAAATATAGCGAAGAATCTAGTGCAAAAGAGCCATTAAGATTCATGAGATAGGTTAATCTCAAAACATTGAAAAAGATGTGCACGGTTGACAGTCTCTCTCTTATAAGGCATTGAAAACGTTTTAGACAGAATAGAAAGACACTGAAACTAAATATGACTGACGAGGAATCCTGCCGTTTGCTCTATGGAAATCTATGGAACGAGTATAAGAACTCCGAGGAAAATATATACACATATGAACCTCAAGATTAGAGAGCACATATCTTGGGGAAGTTATCGATACGATCAAAGCCCAAAAAAACAAAAAAGCAACAGAAATGGACGAAATTAATGTTCAGTGCTGGTAATATGGTGGAAAGTTCTTACACGTTAGACTCGTACATGTATGAATATTATGTGCTGGATACAACGAAGAATGCTTGAGAAGTGGCTAAAAGCGGAGATCTTTCCAACCTATAAGAGAGGTGACAGCAGTGAATGTGAAAATCGTACGGTCATCAGTTTTCTGGATAAAACCTATAAAATATGCTTCAGCATAATTAGGAACAGGCTTAATGGCTTATCAGACACTGTCATCACAAGATATGGTTTAGATGCGGCCGCTGTACAAGGGGTGCCATTTCCGTAGTCAAACAAATGATAGGAAACTCACATCGCCTTTTCAAAAGGCATTTAACAGCCTGAGTAGAGACGTGCTGCGGAAAATATTGAACGGAAAAGGATTACCAGATAATCTAGTAAAATCTATCAGAGGCCTATACCAAAACACACCGTGTTCATTGACACAGGAAAGCAACAGGCAGCACCATCAAAAGCAAACAAAGCAGTTAGACAAGACTGTTATATCTTCCAAACACTTTTTGATACATATGCAGAAGAGAGCATAGGGAGAGGAGAAACAAATTTTTAAGAGCAGTGTAATATTCTCACCGAAGTATGAATTAAGTAGTATTTTGTATGCAGACGACGTCGTTATTGTGCAGCAGACAGAACACAATTTACAAATATCGCAGACGAATATGGACTCAACATATCTCCACATAAACCAAAAGTAATTTCTGGACAAAAACAAACTGAGATAAATAGCGAGATAAATAGCGATATTGAAGCAGATAGCCACCTTTAAGATGTGAAACATTCCCAACAGTAGATCTCAACAAAGAAATAAAACTTTCCAAATTGAAGATGACGATGATGATCAATTTGAGCAATTCATATCTACATATATATACCCCGCTAGTCACCAAGCGGTGTGTGGTGGAGGGCACAATTTGCGCCAGTCATATTCCCCCCCCCCCCCCCCCCCCCCCTCTGTTCCACTCGCGGATCGCGCTAGGGAAAAACGACTGAACGCCTCAGTACGAGCTCTAATTTCCTTTATCTTTGAAAGCTGATCATTGCGCGATTTGAAGGTTGGTGGTAATAATATACGCTCTACATTGTCGACGAAGATCAGATTTCGGAATTTAGTGAGCAGCCCCTTCCGTTTACCTCGTCGTCTATCTGCAAGTGTGTCTCACTTCAAACTTTCTATGAGATTTGTAACGGTCTCGCGATGGCTAGATGTACCGCGAATCTTGCCGCTCTTCTTTAGACCTTCTCAGTCTCTTGAATCAGACCCAACTGGTAAGGGTCCCATACAGACGAACAATACTCCAAGACTGGACGAACTAACGTATTGTAAGCAATTTCCTTTGTTGAAGGACTGCATCGCTTCAGGATTCTTCCAATTCCATTTGAGATTTATTTCGAATAGTCACACCCAGGTACTTGACGGATGTTATCGCTTCCAAAGACTGGGCATTTATTTGGTACTCGTACATTAATGGAGATTTTCGCCTTGTTATACGCAGTAGGTTACACTTACTAATATTGAGAGATAACTTCCAGTCATTTTACCAAGCATTTATTTTCTACAAATCCTCATTGATTTGTTCACAACTTTCGTGTGACACAACTTTCCTGTAGACTACAGCATATCGGCAAACAGTCTAATGCCGCTGACAATACCATTAACCAGATCATTTATGTAAATCGTAAAAAGCAGCGGACCTAGAAGGAATATTCCAGCAAGAAGACAGCTCTGCATTCGCAGCCAAGCAAGAAGTTCAGGTTATTAAGCAGGACGCGAGAATACATCACCTCCAGGAACCCCAGACACCGGGCACACTAATAGCTGTCTCAGCAAGGTGTCAACATCTCTGTCTCCCCTAGTGACGTAACCTGTTGCCACTGAATAGTACTTAATGACCTAAAGACTCATCAGAGTTTTCCCGTTATCTCCAAATGGCAGTGTCAAGTGAGACAGGAGTTCGAAGAGTGACTCCACGCTTGAGGCTCTTGATAATGAGGGAAATGGAAGACCAGAGTCTAAGTGGACGCGCGATGAAAAGAAAAGAAGTAATGTGAGCAAATTAAGAATGTTCCCACATGCGTTGTGCAGGCAAAAAACCGATTGCACAGAAGTGGAAAGCGTTTTGAGGTCTGAATCTAATGGACGCAATCCTGCTTCCAAAGCTGAAATTTCTCTCGTTCTGACACTTCGCACTAGCCTTTGCAACACCATTGTTGATATTACCAGAGCTTATCTCATTAACTTTTTTGTCTTCTTACGTGTAAAGTGACTTCCCTACCACTAAACTCTTTGATGTATCATTTATGTCAATGTTCTATCCGTTATTTACGTCACAGTAATTATTGTATGTGTGTAATTTCAAAAGTAGTTTTTTTTAGTCATCAATCAGTCTTCTGACTGGTTTGATGCGGTCCGCTACGAATTGCTCTCCTGTACCAATCTCTTCATCTCAGATTAGCACTTTCACCCTATGTTCTGAATTATCTCCCGGATATATTCAAATATATATCACGTTGAGTTGCCTTCCTCCACAGTTTTTACACTCTACAGCTCCCTCTAATACGAAGGAGGTCATTCCCTGATGTCTTAATAGGCGTCCTATCATCCTGCCCCTTCTTCTTGTCAGTGTTTTCCATATACGTATTCCTTTCCTCGCCTATTCTGCGGGGAGCCTCCTTGTCGCTTACCATATCACTCCACCTAATTTTCAATATTCCTCTGTACCACCACGACTCCAGTGCGTCGACTCTCTTCTGTTTTCAATTATTCAAAAACAGTCTTAATCGCGTTTATTAGTATTATACCGCCAACCGGTTTCAACCCGACGTATGGGCATCTTCTGGACGTTTACACTGTGAAATTATAGATATCCGTCAGAAAGACTCCATTATACAACAGTTAAAATTACGTAAATTTAAAGTATGTTACCCACAGGTCGACTGCTGGTGGTGTCACTCCTGTCTACATACCGGCAGGAAACTACGCGAGACTAGTCCTTCGTATGGGCTTAAATAGCGTGCTGAGATCACGTGAATAGACGGCAACACCCCTAGCGGCGATCAACGGCATTTAATACAGTTTATTATATGTAATTACTAGTCACCTTGGTTTAACATAAATTCAAGTGACAGTAAATAACAGAAAACGGAACATTCCATTTAAAAAGCGTTATATAGTGTTAATTATAAAATAATAACAAATGTTCCGTAGTCAACTCGTAAAATTCATAAAGTACAGGGTTATTACAAATGATTGAAGCGATTTCACAGCTCTACAGTAACTTTATTATTTGAGATATTTTCACAATGCTTTGCACACACATACAAAAACTCAAAAAGTTTTTTTAGGCATTCACAAATGTTCGACATGTGCCCCTTTAGTGATTCGGCAGACATCAAGCCGATAATCAAGTTCCTCCCACACTCGGCACAGCATGTCCCCATCAATGAGTTCGAAAGCATCGTTGATGCGAGCTCGCAGTTCTGGCACGTTTCTTGGTAGAGGAGGTTTAAACACTGAATCTTTCACATAACCCCACAGAAAGAAATCGCATGGGGTTAAGTCGGGAGAGCGTGGAGGCCATGACATGAATTGCTGATCATGATCTCCACCACGACCGATCCATCGGTTTTCCAGTCTCCTGTTTAAGAAATGCCGAACCTCATGATGGAAGTGGGGTGGAGCACCATCCTGTTGAAAGATGAAGTCGGCGCTGTCGGTCTCCAGTTGTGGCATGAGCCAATTTTCCAGCATGTCCAGATACACGTGTCCTATAACGTTTTTTTTTCGCAGAAGAAAAAGGGGCCGTAAACTTTAAACCGTGAGATTGCACAAAACACGTTAACTTTTGGTGAATTGCGAATTTGCTGCACGAATGCGTGAGGATTCTCTAACGTCCAGATTCGCACATTGTGTCTGTTCACTTCACCATTAAGAAAAAATGTTGCTTCATCACTGAAAACAAGTTTCGCACTGAACGCATCCTCTTCCACGAGCTGTTGCAACCGCGCCGAAAATTCAAAGCGTTTGACTTTGTCATCGGGTGTCAGGGCTTGTAGCAATTGTAAACGGTAAGGCTTCTGCTTTAGCCTTTTCCGTAAGATTTTCCAAACCGTCGGCTGTGGTACGTTTAGCTCCCTGCTTGCTTTATTCGTCGACTTCCGCGGGCTACACGTGAAACTTGCCCGCACGCGTTCAACCGTTTCTTCGCTCACTGCAGGCCGACCCGTTGATTTCCCCTTACAGAGGCATCCAGAAGCTTTAAACTGCGCATCCCATCGCCGAATGGAGTTAGCAGTTGGTGGATCTTTGTTGAACTTCGTCCTGAAGTGTCGTTGCACTGTTATGACTGACTGATGTGAGTGCATTTCAAGCACGACATACGCTTTCTCGGCTCCTGTCGCCATTTTGTCTCACTGCGCTCTCGAACGCTCTGGCGGCAGAAACCTGAAGTGCTCGGCTTCAGCCGAACAAAACTTTATGAGCTTTCTACGTATCTGTAGTGTGTCGTGACCATATGTCAATGAATGGAGCTACAGTGAATTTATGAAATCGTTTCAATCATTTGTAATAGCCCTGTATATTACATTATGTGACATAATATAAAGTAAAACATTTTGTGACACACAAAAACTGGTGTCGTCTTGTATTATAATATATCTACTCGTACATTTAGGTATAAAACATTTGAGTCAATTTACTAAAACGGCTAATATGGAAGGACTACAGAGCCCTCTGCTCCTCGTGGTGAGGACGCTGTTGCCATGGATTATGATTCGTATATCAGGCGTCCTCTAGTCTGTGACGACGGCGTCCTCGCTACACAGTGAGGTGTTGATAGTGACGTCTTTGTCGTCTTAGAGGCATTTCTGACTAACATCAACTCACCACGTCCAAAGGTAACTAACTCACACGACCTTTACGGCGTGTATTTAAAGCACACCTGATTCGTATCATCATAGCGGCGCGACTAGTGCCACTCTTATGCAGTGGGCTCGAAATAGCAACAGACGTAATCGTTCAGATGAAGAAACACGCCTACGAACTTTCGTTTGTGTCGCACAACTCCTTCTTGATGTTGCGATTTCTTTCCGTCACTGTATTTTCATCCTGAATTTCAATCATAATCTTAAAACTTCCTTTATTTCCCCTTTCCTTCGTCTTTGTATAGATGATTGCAGCCGCGCGGGATTAGCCGAGAGGTCTAAGGCGCGGCAGTCATGGAGTGTGCGGCTGATCCCGGCGGAGGTTCGAGTCCTTCCTCGGGCATGGGTGTGTGTGTTTGTCCTTAGGATAATTTAGGTTAAGTAGTGTGTAAGCTTAGGGACTGATGACCTTAGCAGTTAAGTCCCATAAGATTCACACACATTTGAACAATTTTTTTTGATGATTGCATCCCCATCTTATAACCTCTTATTTGTCTTCCTTTTTTTCACCCCCCCCCCCTTTTTGATTTTTTTAACTGAGGTACATTACCTGTCTTTCGTAAGGCTTACATATATTTTATTCACAATTTCGATCTTGGACCATTTACATAGTCGAACGTTTTCACCAGAGCCACAAATCCTATGACGTCTCTTCACTGTTCAAGTCTTGCTTCCAGCGACAAATTGCCTCTCTCGTGCCTTTACATTTCCTAACGCCAAACTGAAAGTTACCTAACAAATCACCAATTTTGATAACCACAAATAAGTAAACAATCCATAATGACGCACAGACCGATCCAATTTTTTTTCCAAAATAATCAAACTTTTACTATAACGCTTTACAATAGTTAAGAAAACTTTTAAAACAATAATAGTTTGACTTTATTTCTCTGTAATGTACTAAAGCATGGACGTGTTATTACTTTAAAATTTTCATTACTCCTTTCAGTGAAACAACTAAGACAAGTTTTCTTTGACTATTGCTCTAACAAAATGGCGGACGATAGAGACGACCGGAACCTTCAAGCACGCTGAATTTCTCTGCTTAGAGACCAAGGGGACAATAGATACAAAGTGCTCACGGCCCTGTCTCCGCTGTGTTAATTTTTGAAATTAAGGGTAAAAAGCTGTTTTTATGTCACTACGCACTGTGCGAGGTGGAGCCGAAACTTACAGTTTTTCTCATTTATAGATCATATAGTATTGATTTTAAAGAATCAAAGACTTGTTGTGTTAGCATTACACGCGTAGTACCAGAGTTAACCTAATTTCTTGGATTTCCCAACATTAATGCGACTGTTATCGTTTTTGTATTTGGCGAGATGAAAGGGTGACAAATAGTTCGATACATTGATTTTGACTGTTTTTTCTTTTTATAAGCGACAGAATTACAGTTCTTCAGTGAATTCCTGTATTTGTCGCTCTATTGAGTCTTTAAGTCAGCCGCTTCAACAGAAGTAGATGAGGAAACATTATTTTGGAGGCAAGCATTAAGTTTTTTGACGATTTCTTAACAATACGTGTCAAATGTTTTACTATGCTTATAAGAGACGATATCCGTTTCTGTTCGTAACAGCCGGCCGCTGTGGCCGAACGGCCCTAGGCGCTTCAGTATGGAACCGCGTGACCGCTACGGTCGCAGGTGCGAATCCTGCCTCGGGCATGGATGTGTGTGATGTCCTTAGGTTAGTTAGGTTTAAGTAGTTCTAAGTTCTAGGGAACTGATGACCTCAGATGTTAAGTCCCATAGTGCTCAGAGCCATTTCAACCATCTGTTCGTAATATCCTGTTTGTACACAAAATAAGTGTCCATGTTTTGTGACTTTCGCTTAATCTTGCACAGACACTCAAACATTATGAACATAAGAACCGTAATGCACCAGAAACCGTTGATTGTAGAGAAAACTGTTGTACTGAATTAGATATTAACATACTATTGTCTCAAAATCCCAGTCATTCATCGAGTTTTAGATCTGAGTTTAACGTAACTTTACTATATATATATATATATATATATATATATATATATATATATATAATTCGTAATATTTAGACCGAAGTAAATACTTCCAGATATATGACCATTCACATTTACTTAGTAATGGGGTCACGCCTTAGGTTCACCCTTCAAATTCACTGACAAACTCGAAAAATATGTTCTCAAAAACTTTTGTGTTTCCAAAACAACTTTATCTGCCTTTCAGCTCAATTGAATGCTGTACAAGATTTCACCATTGTGATACAGAAATTAAGATAAACTGAACAGTACTCCAAAAGACGCCTGCAAACGGTTGCTGCCACTAGTCAGCTGACTGAGCATTGGTTTCACAGTAATGACATCAAGCGGGGTCTGTATCATATATGGCCTAACGTGTGGATATCGCTGGCAAGGGAGTAACAGCGGAAGTCGACCACTGTGCTCTTGCGCCGAGGGCCGGTAGCCATGACGCTATCGGCCTGTCCCTCAGCCAGACTCCGTTTCACTTGGCTTTCCCTCTCGCCTCGCGGCTGGCACAGTGACAGGTCAGTCGAGCAGCGGCGTTTGGCTTCCGAGTACAAGATTGCCAACATCACTACTACTGCAGGGTTTGCAGCCAGTGTCCGGGCACACAAACTGCGATACAATTGATGCAACCATTCCTACCGCGTTCACAGAGGAGTGTGTTGCTGAGGCACTATTCGTCATGCTATGCGTGTTTCCGATAGCTTTTCTGTCAGATGCATAGGTTCTCTTACTACACTACTGACCATTAAAATTGCTACACCTAGAAGAAATGCAGATGATAAACGGGTATTCACTGGACAAATATATTATACTAGAACTGATATGTGATTACACTTTCACGCAATTTGGGTGCATAGATCCCGAGAAATCAGTACCCAGAACAACCACCTCTGGCCGTAATATAGGCCTTGATACGCCTGGGCATTGAGTCAAACAGAGCTTGGATGACGTGTACAGGTACAGCTGCCCATGCAGCTTCAACACGATACCACAATTCATCAAGAGTAGTGACTGGCGTATTGTGACAAGCCAGTTGCTCGGCCACCATTGACCAGATGTTTTCAATTGGTGAGAGATCTGGAGAATGTGCTGGCCAGGACAGCAGTCGAACATTTTCTGTATCCAGAAAGGCCCGTACAGGACCTGCAACATGCGGTCGTGCATTATCCTGCTGAAATGTAGGGTTTCGCAGGGATCGAATGAAGGGTAGAGCCACGGGTCGTAACACATCTCAAATGTAACGTCCACTGTTCAAAGTGCCGTCAATGCGAACTTAAGGTGACCGAGACGTGTAACCGACGGTACGCCATACCATCACGCCGGTGATAAGCCAGTATGGAAATGACGAATACGGGCTTCCAATGTGCGTTCACCACGATATCGCCAAACACGGATGCGACCATCATGATGCTGTAAACAGAATCTGGATTCATCCGAAAAAATGACGTTTTGCCATTCGTGCACCCAAGTTCGTCGTTGAGTACACCATCGCAGGCGCTCCTGTCAGTGATGCAGCGTCAACGGTAACCGCAGCCATGGTCTCCGAGCTGATAGTCCATGCTGCTGCAAACGTCGTCGAACTGTTCGTGCAGATGGTTGTTGCCTTGCAAACGTCCCCATCTGTTGACTCAGGGATCGAGACGTGGCTGCACGATCCGTTACAGCCATGCGGATAAGATGCCTGTCATCTCAACTGCTGGTGGTACGAGGCCGTTGGGTTCCAGCACGGCGTTCCGTATTACCCTCCTGAACCCACCGATTCCATATTCTGCTAACAGTCACTGGATCTTGACCAACGCGAGCAGCAATGTCGCGATACGATAAACCGCAATCGTGATAGGCTATAATCCGATCTTTATCAAAGCCGGAAACGTGATGGTACGCATTCGGTTAAATTTCGCGTCTGTAGCACGTCATCTTCGTGGTGTAGTGATTTTAGTGGCCAGTAGTGTAGATGTAGATGTAGATTTATCGCCCGACATCGCCTGAATATCTAGAAAAGCAGTTTTAAACATGATCGTTCCTCAGCAACCGTGTACTATTTTCAACATCGGCTTATACAGAGTGTTTCATTTTATTTTTGACTTGAGCATAGTTCTAAATGTTGACCATTGCTTCCTTGCAATGTAATTTTACGGTTTCTCAAATATTTCATTCTGATGAAGACACCCTTAATAGGTGTCGAACCGTTGGTCAATGCACCAAACATTTGTAACCGGTTGGCTGTATAATCCTATGTTGAAATTTTAAAGAAAAAGCGGTAGTTCACTTGTGATTCCATTTCAAGGCTGACTTGCGGTAGGTACGGGACTGTTTTGGGATGCTATTTGTTTCCTGAAACTTCAGTACTAGATATTTAGCATACTGCCTCCAGCAATCGGAGACACTCGCATAGGCGTAAGTAGTGTTAGCATAGATCATACGTACAGAACTGCGCAACAGCAGCTTCCTAAAGCTGTTTCAGTCGTTAAGATTAGGAACTACCGTAAGCCATCTGTTGCGCTTGTGCTGTAGGTGATCAACAAATTTAGTACCATGGTTTAAGAATTTTTGGTCTTCTACCGTTTTTTGGGTTCCGTACCTCGATAGGTAGAAACGGAATCCTTATAGGATTCCCTTGTTTTCCGTCTGTCTCTGCCCGACCGCAAGACCGCTTTTTCTCAGGAATGCGTACAGGTGTCGAAATACTTGCTTCTAAGTTAATGCAATCAAAAGATACGGACTTTTTTTTTGTCGTAAATTCTTTGACTGGTTTGTTGCGGCCTGCCACGAATTCCTCTCCCGCTCCAAATTCTTCATCTCAGAGCAGCATTTGCAGCCTACGTTCTCAATTATTTGCTGGATATATTCTAATCTCTGTCTTCCTCTACAGTTTTTACCCTCTACAGCTCCTCTAATACCAAGGAAGTTATTATGCATGTCCTATCATTCTGTCCCTTCTTATAGTCACTGTTTTCCACATATTCATTTCTTCGTCGATTCTGCTAAGCACCTCCTCATTCCTTGCTTTGACAGTCCACCAGTTTTCAACATTCGTCTGTTGCACCACATCTCAAGTGCTTCGTCTCTCTTTTGTTCCGGTTTTTCTACAGTCCATGTTTCACTACCACGCAATGCTGTGCTCCAGACGAGTATTCTCAGAAATTTCTTCCTCAAATTAAGGCCTATGTTTGATAATAGCAGCCTTCTCTTGGCCTGGAATGCCCTTTTCGTCTGTGCTAGCTTGTTTTTTTTGGTGTCCTCTTTGCTCCGCCTTTCATGGCTTGTTTTGCTGCGTAGGTAGCAGAATTCCTTAACTTCATCTACTTCGTGATCACCAATTATGATAAGTTTCTCGCTGTTCTCATTTCTGCTACTTGTCATTATTTTGGTCTTTTTTCGATTTTCTCTCAGTTCATATTCTATACTCATTAGACTCTTTATTCCATTCAAAAGACCCTGTAATTCTTCTTCGCTTTCATTCATGATAGCAATGTCGTCAGTGAATCTTATCATTGATGTCCGCCCACGGTAGCTGAGTGGTGCCGACACGGCAGCTCAGTGTGTTCGGCTAGAGGGCTGTCTGCTCTCTGTAATAAAAAAAAACTGAGTAAAGGAATCAACGATCAACTTGCAAGGATGTTTTGTGACGTCCAGACCAAACGCAACGAACAATACCGACCAAAACGCAAAAACAGTGGTCCGCGCGACAGAATGTCAATCCTACGGGCCTGAGTTCGATTCCCGACTGGGTCGGAGATTTTCTCCGCTCAGGGACTGGGTGTTGTGTTGTCCTAATCATCATCATTTCATCCCCATCGACGCGCAAGTCGCCGAAGTGGCGTCAAATAGAAAGACTTGCACCCGGCGAACGGTCTACCCGACGGGAGGCCCTAAACACACGACATTTACATTTCTATCATTGATATCCTTTCACGTTGAAATTTAATCCCATTCTTGCACCTTTCTTTTATTTCCGTTATTGCTTCTTCCACTTATAGTTTGAACAGTAAGGGCGGAAGGCTACACCCCTACCTTAGATCCTTTTTAATCCGAGCACTTCGTACTTGATGTTCCACTCATATTGTTCCCTGTTGGTTCTTGCAAATATTTTATATCACACGTCTTTCCCTGTGGCTTATCCGTATTTTTCTCAGAATATCTTTCACCATATTTCCAGGTCGACAAATCCTACGAACATGTCTTGATTTTTCTTCAGTTTTGCTTCCATTATCAATCGAAGTCCGAACTGCCTCCTTGGTGCCTTTGCCTTTCCTAAAGCCTACCTTATTGTCATCTAACAGATCGTCAGTTTTCTTTTCCATTATTTTGTATATTATTCTTGTCAGCAACTTGGATGCACGAGCTGTGAAGCTGATTGTGCCATAATTCTCACACTTGTCGGCTCTTGCAGTCTTCGGAACTGTGATGATGGTGTTGTTCCTAAAGTCTGAAGATACATTGCCAGTTTCGCCCATTCTGCACACCAACATGAATAGTTGTTTTGTTGCCACATCCTCCAAAGATACTAGAAACTCTGATGAAATTTTATCTATTCCTTCTGCCTTATTTGGTCTTATGTCTTCCAAAGCCATTTCAAATTCTAATACTATTCTCTATCGATTCCTGTTTGTTCTTCTGCCATCGGACAAGTCGTCCCAATCATAGACACCTTCATTGCACTCTTTCCACCTATTTGCTCTCTCCTCTGCATTTATCAGCGGAATTTCTATTGCGCCAGTAATATTACCATATTACCGTCCTTGCTTTTAACTTCATCGAAGGTTATTTGGACTCCTGTGTGGTGAGTCAGTCCTTCCGACAATCATTTCTTTTTCTATTTCTTCACATTTTTCATGCAGCCATTTCACCTTAGCTTCCCTGGACTTCCTATTTATTTCACTCCTAAGTGACTTGTATTTCGGTATTCCTGACCGTTCGGTCTAATGCGCTGCAGTCATGGACTGCGCGGCTGGTCCCGGCGGAGGTTCGAGTCCTACCTCGGGCAAGAGTGCGTGTGTTTGTCCTTAGGATAATTTATGTTAAGTAGTGTGTAAGCTTAGGGACTGATGACCTTAGCAGTTAAGTCCCATAAGATTTGACACACATTTGTACATTTGTATTCCTGAATTTCCCTGAACATTTGTTTACTTGCTTCTTTCCTCTGAGATATTTCTTCTGTTATCCATGGTTTCTTCGCAGCTACCTTCCTAGTAACTGCTTTTCCCTTCCCAGCTTCTGTGATACTCTCGCAGTATCTATAACCTCAGGGAACTTCAAGCGCCTCTCTTCATTCCTTACTGCTCCCCTATCCCATTTCTTTGTGCAGTGATACTTGCCGACTTAAACTTCAACCTATTCTTCATCGTTACTAAATTGTTATCTGAGTCTGTATCTTCTCCAATCCAATATCTGATTTCAGAATCTCTGCCTGACCATGATGTACTCTGAAATCTTCCTGTTCCCCCGGCCTGTTCCAATTGTACTTCCTCCTCCTGTGATTCTCTAATGGAGTATTGGTTATTATTAGTTTCAGTCTATTACAGAACTCAATTAGTCTTTCTCCCCTCTCAGTCCATATTCTCTCGTGACCTTCTCTTTTACTCTTTCCCGTAAAAACGCATTCCAATCCTCCATGGCTTGGTCACCTTCCTCTTGGCAGTCCCATCTCAGAGAACTGAATGGAGGACTATTCCGGCATCTTTAACCAATAGAGAGATCATAATGGCACTTTTTCAGTTACAGGCTCAATGTCTTGTGAATGTACATTATGTGTATTTAAGGAAATGGTTTCTGTTGCCTGCTGCATCCTCCTGCCATTGATCATTTCTGATTCTTTCACCTTTTATAGGGGAAGTTTCCCACCCCAATGGCAAGGGAGCGCCCTGGACCTCTGTCCGTTCCTCCGCTCTCTTTGACAGAACAAGGGTGACTTCTTATGCCAGAAATCTTCAGCAGCAATTGCTGATGATTTTTATTCAAAAACTAAGCCGTGCCGGGCTTCGAATTCATCACCGAGGACGTTTTGATTTGTAACCAAAGACGCTACCCGTAGGCTACATGTGCACGAACGACATATGTCGCATATTTTGATGCTCGCAAACTCTCTCATCGATTCGTGTGTGAGCCGTGGCGCACGATTTTTCGATTCAGCTTGTGGCGAGTAAATTTGCTCTTGATCGACAGGTGGAACTTCGGTGGTTGTCACAACGGGGTAAGCGGAAGATGGGGTATGCGCAGGTAGTGCGGCAGTGCTCTTGGAACTGTAACAGATGGTACCGCTTTGGTTGGCAAGCGGTGTGACCACGGTGCTCTCGGTAAGAAAGCTTAGCTCTGTTGCCGGGTTTGGCCCACTGCAGGGGAGGCCAGTGCAGTGTGGAGCGCAGCGGATAGCCAGCAGTGAGCAACAGGGCTCAGTTTCCCGTCAAGAGGCGGGATTCTTCGAGAGGGTTCGCTATCGCTAGCCAGGGGCAGAGCGGACTGACTCACCTCTGCAGTGATGCCTTGGGAGGAGCCGTTGCGTGTACCGCACTGCAGTTGCACTCCGTTTAGCTGTGGCGCCTGCCACCATTTTGGACGAGCTTATTTCGAGCGCATTGCATCGGGGTTAGAATGGTGAGCATATGCTTACTACATTCTTTCTGAAAGCTATGTGGTTCGTTCTAGGGAGCCTTCCATTCTACATTATTCTGGTGTCAATCTATTGTAGCTTACTAACAGCTCACTGAGAATGCAGTGCAATCCAAGCTGTATTTGCCGGCCTGGATGGCCGAGCGGGTCTAGGCGCTTCAGTCTGGAACTGCGCGACCACTACGGTTGCAGGTTCGAATCCTGCCTCGGGCATGGATGTTTGTGATGTCCTTAGATTACTTAGGTTTAAGTAGTTCTAAGTTCTAGGGGACTGATGACCTCTGAAGTTAAGTCCCATAGTGCTCAGAGCCAATTGAACCAAGCTGTATTTTCAAATAATATGTGTTCCGTTGGCTTATACGCTAGAACGCGTTGTTATTCATAGAAACGTACTAAAGTAGTATGAAGATCCTCTCTTCAAAAAATGGTTCAAATGGCTCTGAGCACTATGGGACTTAACATTTATGGTCATCAGTCCCCTAGAACATAGAACTACTTAAACCTAACTAACCTAAGGACATCACAGAACACCCAGCCATCACGAGGCAGAGAAAATCCCTGACGCCGCCGGGAATCGAACCCTGGAACCCGGGCGTGGAAAGCGAGAACGCTACCGCAGGACCACGAGCTGCGGGCGATCCTCTCTTCAGTACTGCTCTGTGTACATGTACACTACTGACCATTAAAATTGCTACACCAAGAAGAAATGCAGATGATAAACAATTATTCATTGGACAAACATATTACACTACAACTGACATGTGATTACATTTTCACGCAATTTGGGTGCATAGATCCTGAGAAATCAGTACCCAGAACAACCACCTCTGGCCGTAATAAAGGCCTTGATATGCCTGGGCATTGAGTCAAACAGAGCTTGGATGGCGTGTACAGGTACAGCTTCCCATGCAGCTTCAACACGATACCACAGTTCATCAAGAGTAGTGACTGGCCTTTTGTGACGAGCCAGTTGCTCGGCCACCATTGACCAGACGTTTTCAATTGGTGAGACATCTGGAGAATGTGCTGGCCAGGGCAGCAGTCGAACATTTTCTGTATCCAGAAAGGCCCGTACAGGACCTGCAACATGCGGTCGTGCATTATCCTGCTGAAATGTAGGGTTTCTCAGGGGTCGAATGAAGGGTAGAGCCACGGGTCGTAACACATCTGAAATGTAACGTCCACTGTTCAAAGCGCCGTCAATGCGGACAAGACGTGACCGGGACGTGTAACCAATGGCACCCCATACCATCACGCCAGGTGATACGCCAGTATGGCGACGACGAATACACGCTTCCAATGTGCGTTCACCGCGTAGTCGCCAAATACGGATGCGACCATCATGGTGCTGTAAATGACGTTTTGCCATTCGTGCACCCAGGTTCGTCGTTGAGTACACCATCGCAGGCGCTCCTGTCAGTGATGCAGCGTCAACGGTAACCGCAGCCATGGTCTCCGAGCTGATAGTCCATGCTGCTGCAAACGTCGTGGAACTGTTCGTGCAGATGGTTGTTGCCTTGCAAACGTCCCCATCTGTTGACTCAGGGATCGCGACGTGGCTGCACGATCCGTTACAGCCATGCGGATAAGATGCCTGTCATCTCGATTGCTAGTGATACGAGGCCGTTGGGATGCAGCACGGCGTTCCGTATTACCCTCCTGAACCCACGGATTCCATATTCTGCTAACAGTCACTGGATCTCGACCAACGCGAGCAGCAATGTCGCGATACGATAAACTGCAATCGCGGTAGGCTAAAATCCGACCTTTATCAAAGTCGGAAACGTGATGGTACGCATTTCTCCTCCTTACACGAGGCATCATAACAACGTTTCACCAGGCAACGCCGGTCAACTGCTGTTTGTGTATGAGAAATCGGTTGAAAACTTACCTCATGTCAGCACGTTGTAGGTGTCGCCACCGGCGCCAACCTGGTGTGAATGCTCTGAAAGGCTAATCATTTGCTTATCACAGCATCTTCTTCCTGTCGGTTAAATTTCGCGTCTGTAGCACGTCATCTTCGTGGTGTAGCAATTTTAATGGCCAGTAGTGTAGTATTCGTATGTTCGCTTTTAAGGTCCTGTGTCATATATTTACATTCGTGACATGCAAAACACATTTTAAGTAATGACTAATGCAATATGGTGGCTTAAACCATTTTAATCTTTCATCCGTTATGGTGGTCCAAGACCAAAACCAATAGATGTCTGGATAAAAGATGTCAAGATAAAAACAGCTGATGGTTCAGATATGCATTTTATACACTGAAAAATTGTTTTATTCATTGAAAAATTGTTTCAGGCAAAGTTCTTTAAAGTTGGTGGCTCATTCAGCTATGGCCGTTGTATAATAATTTAAAGCTTCTCTTCGAGTTTTAAGTACTTTCAGTTGTCGAAGTTAGGAAGGATTATATTATTGTATGTGTGTGTTAACTGTATTTGTGCTTATTTATATTTGATGTCTTACAGGTAACGTATTTGGTGTAGTGTAAAATCCTTGAAAGTATAAGCGGTTGCATGGAGGCGCAGGGTATTCTACAGTAAACAACTGTTTGTTGTGACCACATTGTCACTGCGTCTGCTGCACTTTTTACACGATAGCTTGCATGGTCGCTGGTTCTGGAAATTACAATAGTAGACGTGTATTTTTTAAAGAACGTCTTTAAAACTCTGAAGGTTATTGTTTTAAAGTTCATGCACTATCTGAATATGAATGCGTGGTATCTGTACTTTCGGCCATGTCCAAAACTACTGACACCTCGCAGAATCCGCAGCTGTGAAACATTGCACGAGGTGCTATCCAAAATTTTCGGGACTGGTGCTGCCATCTGTTGAGAACCTTACCTTTGGACTAGTGGTCACCATCACCCTGGAAGTATTTCCCATCCGCACGTACACACTGGTCCCAGCGCTTCTGCCACTGGTCAAACGATTTCTGGGAGTCCTGTTCTTTGAGTGTGTTTATCACCGCCAGCGATGCTTCTTGAATCCTCTCTAGAGCGTCGAACCGACGGCCTTTCAACTTGAGTTTCAGTTTTGGGAATAGCGCGAAGTCGCAAGGTGCCAAATCTGGCGAGTACGGTGGGTGGGGCACAACCGCCATGTTGTTTTTTGCCAAAAAGGTCCTGGTGAGCAAGGATGTGTGGCACGGCGCGTTGTCGTGATGCAGCAGCCAGTTCCCTTGACGCCAAAGTTCGGGCCGTCGTCGCCGCACGTTTACACGGAGCCGTCGCAAAACGTCACAGTAGTTAGCGGAATTCACTGTTTGGTTGGGTGGGACGAATTCTTTGTGCACAATTCCCTTGGTGTCGAAGAAAACGATGATCATGCTTTACACTTTGCCCTTCACCTGTCTCGCTTTTTTTTAGTCTTGGAGAGCCTGGGCTCTTCCACTTGAACAATTATTCCTTTGTCTCTGCGTCATAACCGGAAATCCAGCTCTCGTCGCCGGTGTTAAACTGTGACAAGAAGGTTGGATCATCAGATGCGGTCTGACGAAGGTCCGTGCACACTTCTAGATACTGTGCCTTCTGATCGGCAGTCAAGATCCATGGCACAAATTTTGCTGCGACGCGATGCATGCCCAATTCATCAGTCAACATTCGTTGACATGTCCCATAACCAATACCCACTTCATCCGCAAGGTCTTGAATGGTTCGACGTCGATCCGCACGAACCAGTTGTTGAAGTCTGGCAACAATGTTTGGCGTTGTGAGTCTAACGGGCCTTCCAGTGTGAACATCATCTTCGACGTCTGTACGGCCGGCCCTGAAGCGAGCGTGCCACTCAAACACACGCGTACGGCTCATGCTCTGTCCCCTAAACACTTGTTGAATCATTGCAAGGGTCTCCGTAACACTCTTCCCGAGATTCGCACAGAATTTGATACACATGCGCTGTTCTGTTCGAGGATCCATTGTAAAATCGCCACACACTAAACACAGAGTATTACGGAAATCGCTGTGGACACGCAACACGCCTTCCCAGCTGAATGCCACTCCGTACACTGGCTCATTAGATATACAGCTCTCGCCACCTAGCAGTGCAAAGATCTACTAGTCCTACTTTCCAGATGGCAGCTCCAGTTCGAAAATTTTGGATTCCACCTCGTATATAAACTGAAGGGGATCACTGCTGCCATCTGCAGCGGGACATTAAGCGGAATCAGCGGCGACGAGTGAAAATGTGTATCGGACAGGGATTCGAACCTGGGACCTCCTGCTTACTAGGCAGGAGTGTTAACCACGGCGCCATCCGGGACACAGCGCTATCGCCTCCGCGCGGACTAACTCGGCAAGTCTCACGGCCGATCCACATTCCCACTGAGCGCCATCTATCTGCAGTCCATTAGATTCCATGTTCACTGCTCTGAGATTCCCACAGGAGGTTGGACGTATTTGTACATCTGCATTGAAGAAGGTGGATCCATTACGCAGCTATGTGTATCAATTATATGAACGCGTGGTGTCCGTTCTCTCGGATATGTGCGTATTCTCCAATACGTCCGACCTCCTGTGGGAATCTCAGAGTAGCGAACATGTATAATGGACTGCGGATAGCCGGCCGGTGTGGCCGAGCGGTTCTACACACTTCAGTCTGGAATCGCGCGACTGCTACGGTCGCATGTTCGAATCCTGCCTCGTGCATAGATGTGTGTGATGTTCTTAGGTTAGTCAGGTTTAAGTAGTTCTAAGTCTAGGGTACTGATGACGTCAGATGTTAAGTCCCATAGTGCTTAGAGCCATTTGAATTTGAAGCGAATATTTTACTACAGTTGTTTACAACAGTGTGTAGCAGTGTAGAAATACGATCCGCATTACATTGCAGATGGTGGCTGGTAACGAGATTATACTTAATAATGAATAAATAAAATGCTAGCAAAAGGCCGCTTCTGATAGTGTTGAGCTCGGCACGACAGAAACCGTCGGCAAGAGCAGCGCGTAAACGCACTGCGACCTCGGATCAGAGACTGTGTTGACACGTGATAGGGGACCGTGCCGTGGCGCTTGGTCAGTATCTCCAAAGACGCCACCACCGTGGCTCTATTTTATCTCCTCTCCCTTAACTGACACATGATTTACGCATCGCCGACTACTCCGAAATCTAACTTATAGATCATGGCGCTCACAGTCCGTTATTACCCAGGCGATTTTTTTTCTCGTCTGAAACAGCGACTGGCTTTGATGCTAGCATTTATAACAGACCCCTGTGGCAAGCCAGGTGGACCTAGAAAAACACATCAAGGCCTTATAACTGCCACTTTCACGACGTAATTGCTACTGAATCTGGCCTTCTGCAGTTTAATGGTGTTATTTAAAGATCTTATATTTGGCGCAAGGATGTTTTTGAGCCGGCCGAAGTGGCCGTGCGGTTAAAGGCGCTGCAGTCTGGAACCGCAAGACCGCTACAGTCGCAGGTTCGAATCCTGCCTCGGGCATGGATGTTTGTGATGTCCTTAGGTTAGTTAGGTTTAACTAGTTCTAAGTTCTAGGGGACTAATGACCTCAGCAGTTGAGTCCCATAGTGCTCAGAGCCATTTGAAGCATTTTGATGTTTTTGAGCTGTAATGCATCTCGTTAAATTTACGTCGTAGAACAAATTTTCACACAATTATTTGTCGCTAGTGCAACAAGGCGTATCTTTACAGCTTCAGAATATTGTCACATGAAAAGCAAGTAAAGTATAGGAAAAAAATAATGTTCCATTCTTGGATGAGTGGAAATCGAAATTATACAACAGAATTACACATCTACATTTACACTGTATCTATACTCCGCCTGACACGGTGTGTGGCGGCTGGCACTTCTGTGGCAATGACACTCCCCCTGCTCGCTTCCTGTTGCAGTCACGAATCGTCTAGGACTGTTAATATTTTTAAAAGATTCGACAGTCATATATATCAATATTTAAATAAATATCAACGAAAGCTCTCCATATATCGAGAAAACGTTTCGATTGGAGAAAATATCGACGAACCGGCCCATAAAAATACAGTCTTCACACTGTAAACATGCTGCCTTTTTCAGAGCTGTATATTTAAGTATTGATTAATTATTAGGTATTTTGTATATCAACAAGCCAGCAGCCTGCTTCTCCCCCTTAGAGCAAGAACTGAAAGGAAAACGATGCACGTTCACTCTTGGTGATAACCACTTTGCCAACAATGGTAACTGAACGTAAGTGGCACAATAAAATCTCTCCGATTGGTGCGTCGTTCGGTTTCGTCACATATCGGATTTGTCTGGAACAGTTCATGTCGACTTCCCGTTTTTTTTGTTTTTTTTTTCTTTTCATTTTTGCCAACGCCAGCCACCTAGCAGTTGTGTCAAAAATGCGTGTTGGAGCTAAACGTAACTGTTCTGTTGGTAGCGCCAAGCGCCTATAACGCCAGCATTTCACCTCACAAGTCACCGCCCACCTCATAGACCAATCTTATAATGCAGATTTTTGTTTCTCATTTTCAGCAACTGCTTTTGACGAACATATACTTGCTTCCCACAGACAAGGAGAAAGATTGAGCGTTTTGTAAGCTCAAGTAGTAAGACTCCTTCACACAGTGAAGGAGTCTTACTACTTGAGCTTACAATGAAAACCTTAAATTTGTAATAACAAATCGAAATTTCGCGCCGTTATCCTGTAAGTTGGTAAGTGTGCTACGAACAGCGACAGAATGGCCTGTAGGAGGCAGCATAGTGCAGATGCACATACACCGTCGCAGTATCCGTATAAAGATGGCCGCCCCACTTGCGACTTGCACCAGGGAAGAACAGCGTTCTGTTATTCGGCTTTTGCTTAGTGAAGGTGTGAAACCTATTGAAATTCAGCGACGAATGAAGGTTCACTACGGCGATAAATGTTTGTCACAGCAGGAAGTCTACGATTGGAGTCGGAAGTTCGCAAATGGTGTGACTTCAGTGGAAGATGCTCCTCGTCCAGGTCAGGCACAACAAGTTGTGACTCCTCAGAACATTGCAGCAGCTGAGGCCATAGTGAAGAAAAACCGCCGAGTGACACTGAATGACATTGCAGCATGTTTACAGATTAGTCATGGGTCAGCACCCATACCGTGCATGATGTGCTCCAGTTTCACAAAGTGTCTGCAAGATGGGTGCCACGGCAGCTGAATCCTGAAATGAGAGAAGGACGTGTTGATGCTTGTGAAGAACTTCTTCGGCGCTTTGAACGAGAGGTTATGGCTTCCTTGCAAGAATCGTTACTGGGGACGAAACCTGGGTTCACTTCCACCAACCGGAAAAGAAGAGAGCGAGCAAGGAATGGCGCCATTCATCATCACCAAAACCAAAGAAGTTTCGAACAAAACCATCAGCAGGGAAGGTTATGCTGACTCTCTTTTGGGACGCGAAAAAGGCGTCATTTTGGAGCATTACATGCCTAGAGGGACCACTGTTACCAGTGCATCATACACAGATCTCCTAAAAAATCATCTGCGGCCTGAAATCAAATCAAAGCGACGTGGATTGCTGTCAGCAGGTGTCCTTTTGCAACATGAAAATGCAAGGCCCCACACTGCCAGTACAACAGTTGCAACAATCACAGACGTACATTTTGAGTGTCTTCCTCATCCACCATACTCACAAGACCTTCCCCAAGTGATTTCTATATGTCTGGACCACTCAAAGACGCAGTGGGAGGAAAGAAGTTCCGTTCTGATGAAGAGGTACGCCACGCGGTGCATGACTGGTTGCGCGGACTACCAAAATATTTTTTTTCTAAGGGAATTTATGCACTTTGTAAGCACTGGAGGACTTGCATTGAGCGTGCGGGAGATTATGTTGAAAAGTGATACAGCTTTGTACCACTTCTGCACACTAAATAATATTTTTTTAAAATATTTAAGGTTTTCATTTGACTCAGCCTCGTAAAAAAAAAGATCAAATATTTACCAAAAATTGTGAAATAAATATAATATAAAACAAAAATATCAGCACCTCGCATTGACAAATCTATATTTTCCGTAACGGGTATCGATATATTATAAACAGCGCCAGGATCGTCCGCGAGAAGACTGATTGTTGGTAAGCCTCCGTGTTAGCTCGAGTCTCTCTAAATTTATCTTCCTGGTCTTTTCGCGAGAAGTACGTAGGAGGAAAAAGAATACATCCTAGAAATCATTCTCTGCCGAGACGTCGGATGTCGTTGCGAAATCCCCACAATACCGGGTGAATCAAAAGAGACATCAGGTTTCAGCTGTTTATTACAGACAAACTATAAACGACAGAATCACAATCCACATGTCACTGGATACAGGAAGGCTCAAAGTTTTGACACAGCTGCGGTGTTGTTTGTTTGTAGCGACATGGCAACTACATCACAAGAGAAATCATTTTGTGTGTTGGAATTTGCGCGAAGTCAATCCATTGTTGAGGAGCCACGTGCATTCCGCTGTCCATTCAGCAGGAAGCCGCCTCTGTACAAACAGATTTGTGAGTGGCATATAAAGTTCTTGGAACTTGGTTGCATGTGCAATGGGAAGAGCACTGGTCGGCCACGCACGTCTGATGAAAATGCCGAGCGTGCCCGAGATGTGTTCATAGGAGAGCTCGGAAGTCCACAAGGCCAGGATCAATCAGCTCCCTGAAACGACGGTTGGTGTCTTCTGAAACGACGACTGCCTAAGAAGCTGTGCAGGTTGCACTTACTGTAGCAGTTGCGTCCCGGCGACCATAATAAAAGGCACGAATTTTGCGTTTCAGTTCTCCAGGCTATGAGAGAGGACCTATCTCCAAAGAAGTCATCTTTTCGGACGAAGGGTAAGGTGAACCGCCATAATGTAAGAATCTGGATGGTCACAATATCTCGGCGTCGTCGTCGAACATGAAAGAGACTCAATGAAACTGAACGTGTTTTGCACCGTTTCTGTTCACAAAGTTTATGGACCTTTCTTTTTTGCGGAGGAAACTGTAACAGCAATGTCATAACTGAATATGCAGTAAACTTGGTTCTTTCCTCAACTTCACGAAGATTCCAGTGATTTCATTTCTATGTATGACGGCTACCCAGCTCACTTTCACCTTGAGGTGCGGCGATATCTTAACAACACCATCCCACAACGTTGGATTGGCACAGCTGGACAAAAGATCTCGTTCATTGGTTTTGGCCTTCCAGGTCACCAGACCTTACACGTTGCGGGTTTTTTCTGTGGGGGTACATAAAAGATAGTCTTTGCCCCATCTGTGGCAGCTACTCTTTAAAGTCTAATCGAACTGTTGAAGCTGTCGATTCAGTAAACAGGGTGTGTGGAATAAAATGGAAGGGCGATGTCTCTCATACTTAGCCTGTAGCAAAAAATTGAAAACTTCTCATTCTTTTTGAATCACTTTGTATTTCATCGCCGCAACTGACGGACATCTTCAGGCGCGACGAACACACTACTGAGCTATGATTGAAGCCTGTTTTCCCAGTCTAAGTAGGAAACGCGTAGGCGTCAAATTTGGGATCCTCCCGTCGTTATGGTTCAAAATGGCTCTGAGCGTTATAGGTCTTAACATCTGAGGTCATCAGTCCCCTAGAACTTAGAACAACTTAAAACTAACTAACCTAAGGACATCACACACATCCATGCCCGAGGCAGGATTCGAACCTGAGACCGTAGCGGTCGCGCGGTTCCAGACTGAAGCGCCTAGAACCGTTCAGCCACACCGGCCGGCCCGTCGTTGTGATTGTGGTACAGTCGTTCCTGTTTAAGCTTTGACTAATCGATGTTCAGACTGACCGCTTGATTCATACCTAAAGGTAAGATCGAGTCAGACGTTTCCAACATGACACGATACAGCATGACCTTCTTTGGGTTGTACTTTTTGTCAGAATTAGTGGATGGGCAGGGTGTACCGCGAAAAGGTCTTTATCGAGTGGCGGGTGTCAGCTTACCAATGTGTCACTGCAAAACACTATTCATATAAAATTAGCAAGAGAACATTTGCCCGAAATAACTATATAAAAAAATGTTGTTCCTTGTGGGAAGTAAGTTACTTTTCCGTAAGCACTTTCCCGTTCAGTGTGTGGTGATATGACATGGTGTTCCTTCTAGTTAATGGCGAGTGTGAGCTGAAATAGGAATAATTTTAGTAGTGAATTTACTTCCTTTCTATTTCATTCCCCGAACGATACACTTCACTTTCCAGTTTAACGTTCGTATTCCGTGCATCAAGTACAATGTTTCACTGTTTTGAGAGAACAAACGCATATAGCGGTGTTATACTTGCTGTCCAAAAATAACAAAGCATACTGCCAAGTATCTATTAATCTCAGAATATTGGTACTGGGATCCTGAAACACCATAAGAATACGTCCGTAATTAACAAGACAGTGCAGCAAGCCCTCATATTGGAAGGGCGCAGGAATAACAAGATACCTAATCATGAAAACAGCATGTATGTCATGAGTTTTCTATTTCCGACGCTTTCTGTTTATTTGTTCTTTTTGTTATTACTGAAACTGGAAAAGATACCACTTGCGTGAACCACGAATGAAATATACAATAAAGAAAAAAAAATGTATTCAACACTGTCACTGGGTTTACCTGAGAGATAATTCCAAGTATTTGTTAGAATTTATCTGTAAATACTCTCGTCTCACTAGAGTATTTCATTGTAATCGTTGATGGGAACTACACACATCAAAAAAAACTTTTACATCACCCCGGTTCCCAGAACTCCAGAAGATAGACGTTCACTTTGCATATTGTATCACAGAGACAGTCCCTTTGACTGTTCAGAGATGTCACTAAACCCACCCAAAGATGTAAACAACCATGCATGAGCAGCGCCTATTAGACGGAGGGGGTCCGACAGCCGTTCAGTTCCAGACATTCCATCAGGAAGGAGGTACACGGCTCGTGTTGTCTGTGGTTCAACCATGCCAAGACGGTTAGACGGTCAGTACCGCGGTTCGATCGCGTCCGCATTGTTACTTTGTGTCTGGAAGGGCTCTCAACAAGGGAAGTGTCCAGGGGTCTCGGAGTTGTTGTTCGAACATGGAGGAGATACAGAGAGACAGGAACTGTCGATGATGTGCCTCGCTACTGCAGTGGATGACCGCTACCTATGGATTATGGCTCGGAGGAACCCTGACAGCAACGCCACCATGTTGAATAATACTTTTCGTGCAGCCACAGGACGTCGTGTTACGACTCAAACTGTGCGCAATAGACTGCGTGAAGCGCAAATTCACCCCCGACGTCCATGGCGAGGTCCATCTTTGCAACCACGATACTATGGAGCGCGGTACAGATGGGCCGAACATGCCGAATGGGCCGCCCAGGATTGGCATCACGTTCTCTTCACCGATGAGTGTCCCATATGCCTTCAACCAGACAATGGTCAGAGACGTCTTTGGAGGCAACCCGGTCAGACTGAACGCCTTAGACACACTGTCCAGTGACTGTAGCAAGGTGGAGATTCCCTGCTGATTTGGGGTGGCATTATGTGTGGCCGACATGGAAGGCGGCGTAACGGCTACACGGTACGTGAATGCCATCCTCCGATCGATAGTGCAACCATATCGGCAGCATATTGGCGAGGCATTCGTCTTCATGGAAAATAATTCGCGCCCCCATCGTGCACATCCTGTGAATGACTTCCTTCAGGATAACGACATCGCTCGTCCAGAGTGGCCAGAATGTTCTCCAGACATGAACCCTATCGAACATGCCTGGGGTAGGTTGAAAAGGGCTGTTTATGGACGACGTGACCGACCAACCACTCTGAGGGATCTACGCCGAATCGCCGCTGGGGAGTGGGACAATCTGGTCAAACAGTGCCATCATGAACTTGTGGATAGTATGCCACGACGAATACAGGCATGCATCAAAGCAAGAGGACGTGCTACTGGGTATTAGACTTACCGGTATGTACAGCAATCTGGACCACCACCTCTGAAGGTCTCACCGAATGGTGGTACAGCATGCGATGTGTGGTTTTCATGAGCAATAAAAACGGCAGAAATGATGTTTGTGTTGATCTCTATTCCAATTTTCTGTACAGGTTCCGGAATTCTCGGAACCGAGGTGATGCAAAACTTTTTTTGATGCATGTATAATCATGTCAGAATTTTAAATGTATACATTACAGGAATACGTTTTAAAAACGTTTGTTTTTCAAATGTGGGACTAAGAAGCTGGGTAAAATACACTGTAAGACAAAAGTTTCACAAATTGAGCAAGCCAATAACACGTTCGTCCACCTCTGGCCATTATGCAATCAGTTATTCGGCATGCCACAGATTGATAGAGTTGTTGGATGTCCTCCTGAGAGACATCGTGCCATTTTCTGTCCAATTGGCGCGTTATGATGTCAAAATCCCGAGCTGGTTCAAGGGTACTCCCTATAATGCTCCAAACATTCGGGGACCTTGCTGGCCAAGGTAGGGTTTGGCAAACACGAAGGCAAGCAGTAGAAAATCTAATGTCGCGTGGGCATTACCTGTGAGCCCAGGATGGCTTGCCATGAACGGTAACAAAACGGCATGCAGAACACCGTCGACGTACCGCTATACTGTAAAGATGGTTCAAATGGCTCTGAGCACTATGCGACTTAACTTCTGAGGTCATCAGTCGCCTAGAACTTAGAACTAATTAAACCTAACTAACCTAAGGACATCACACACATCCATGCCCGAGGCAGGATTCGAACCTGCGACCGTAGCGGTCGCTCGGTTCCAGACTGCAGCGCCTAGAACCGCACGGCCACTCCGGCCGGCACTGTAAAGATGCCGCGGATGACAACCAAAAGTGGTCTTGCTATGAAAAGAAATGGCAACTCAGGCCATCACTACTGGTTCTCGTGCCACACGGCAGGTGACAGTCGGGTTGGTATTCCACCGCTATCCACGGCGTCTCCAGTCATGTCTTTGGTGGTCAGGAGATCAGTTCGAAGAGGGACTCTTCAGTGAAGACAATTCTTCTCAATAAGGTTTCAGCCCGAATGTGACCGACATTACTGCAATCGGGTTCTGTTGGTGTAGAGAAGTCAGTGGTAGGTAGTAGGCGCAAGAGGTGCCGTGAGCTCAGCCCCTTTTCTTTGAAACGACTATTAACGATCCTTGTCGCCACTGAACCACTATCTGCACATCGGATCGATGGTAGTGAAGAATCTGGGCTCTTAGCACCACTCTGACGATTACTCGGTCCTGTCGTCTCACTAGGTCGACCGCTTCCTTCTTGACGTTGTGTTCGGCCATGGTTCACCATTCCTGCCAACATCCAAACGTCGGGCGATTCGTCGATTTCTCCAACCTTCTTCTTTGACCCCAGTTACACGTTTTCCTCAAATGCTGACATCTACTTATATTTCCAGAATGAGATTTTCACTCCGCAGCGGAATGTGCGCTGTTATGAAACTTTCCTGGCAGATTATAACTGTGTGCCAGACGGAGACTCGAACTCGGGACCTTTGCCTTTCGCGGGCAAGTGCTCTACCATCTGAGCTACCCAAGCATGACTCACGCCCCGTCCTCACAGCTTTACTTCCGGCAGTACCTCGACTCCTACTTTCCAAACTTCACAGAAGCTCTTCTGCGAGTCGTGCTTGGGTGGCTCAGATGGTAGAGCGCCTGCCCGCGAAAGACAAAGGTCCTGAGTTCGAGTGTCGGTCCGGAACACAGTTTTAATCTGCCAGGAATGTTTCATAACAGCGTACACTCCGCTGCAGAGTGAAAATCTCATTCTGGAAACATCCCCCAGGCTATGGCTAAGCCACGTCTCCGCAATATCCTTTCTTCCAGGAGTGCTAGGTCTGCTAGGTTCGCAGAAGAGCTTCTGTGAAGTTTGGAAAGTAGGAGACGAGGTACTGACGGAAGTAAAGATGTGAGGATGGGGCGTGAGTCCTGGTTGGGTAGCTCAGTTGGTAGAGACTTGCCCACGAAAGGTAAAGGTCCCGAGTTCGAGTCTCGGTCCGGCACACAGTTTTAATCTGCCAGGAAGTTTTGTGGTGTCACCGCCAGACACCACACTTGCTAGGTGGTAGCTTAAATCGGCCGCGGTCCATTTAGTACATGTCGGACCCGCGTGTCGCCACTGTGTGATTGCAGACCGAGCGCCACCACAAGGCAGGTCGCGAGATACGGAATAGCACTCGCCCCAGTTGTACGACGACATTGCTAGCGACTACACTCGCGAAGCCTTTCTCTCATTTGCCGAGAGACAGTTAGAATAGCCTTCAGCTAAGTCCATGGCTACGACCTAGCAAGGCGCCATTAACCGTATCTGAAGATAGTCTTATTTGTATTATCAAGAGCGGTGTACCACAAGGATAGAATAAAGTTAAGTATTCGAGGAGCTGCATACTTTTCTTATTAGAATTCACTACTTATCCTGTTCCAGAATTCACGCCCGTCTGCGTTAGATTTCGGCCTCCTCTATCTACAAGGTGTTGGCACATTTGCCAACACATCAAGTTTCATATCAGCTCACACTCCGCTGCAGAGTGAAAATCTCATTCTGATAATGTAATTTATCCAATATTCGGCTCATTGGACAAGAAGTAATTCTGAAGGCAAGCTTGTTTGATACCATGGAAAAGACGTCTCTAGCGCCTAGAATAATAACAGCAGCCTCAGCTGAAACGGGTGTCTTTTTTAGCAGTGACACTTTCATGGCCGGTGGTGGCTTCAGCAAACGACAGATGTGCGGATGTCTCTAAGATGGCACTGCATTGTTTCTGCCTAGGGCAAATGTGGCAACACTGACTGATAAGTCGTTCATTGGATCGATGTCATGTTGTATGAACAGAACAGAAATAAACCAAGATAATTCGAAAAATAAGTGAATATATGTGGAAACTTAGTATGGACACGTTTTCTGTAGATGATCCACAGACGATCAGGTAAAAAGGCCCTTTTTCAATAGATCTTTGGAGGAGAAAGTGGAATTTAGATCTTCTTCAAATGTAAATGGTTCAAATGGCTGTGAGCACTATGGGACTTAACATCTGTGGTCATCAGTCCCCTAGAGCTTAGAACTACTTAAACCTAATTAACCTAAGCACATCACACACATCCATGCCCGAGGCGGGATTCGAACCTGCGACCGTAGCGGTCACGCGGTTCCAGACTGAAGCGCCTAGAACCGCACGGCCAAACCGGCCGGCTCCAAATGTAAATCTAACAAGAGGAAGGTGTTGGATGAGGTTTACCAATTTGTCTCAAACTACGTGAGTAGAAGAGGGTAGAGCACTTGCCCGCGAAAGGCAAAGATCCCGAGTTCGAGTCTCGGTCCGGCACACAGTTTTAATCTGCCAGGGATGTTTCATCTGCGTATATTGTTCACGCACGTGACTGTGAGGCATAGTTACTGTCCAAATTAGTACAAGGAATGAAGATCCCAAAGGCCTTATGCCCTAGTATCGACATGTCCCCTGTTTACTACTCTTACCAGCTGCACGGTGAAATTGCGCTGCAGCGTCACAGATTCGTCCATCGGTCGTCAAAATTTACATTTTGTATTTTCCGTCGATACCCGCATGAATATCAGTTCGTGACCAATTTACATAACTCTTCGTGGTGCGTCGTTTCTTTTTGGTCTTAGAGTGTATTTACTTCACAAGCGATATAGCCTGGTGTTAAAAACTGGCTTCAGTCGGGCGCCAAACACCACTTCCGCTGGTGGTACTCTAAAGGAAGGAATGTTTAGGCTTGACACTATTGGCTAGCCGTCATAAGTCTTTCATAATTAGGCGCCATCCCAACATCCTGTGCCGTCTCCATGAATTATCAAACTCCTCTTACAACTTTGAACATGGCTGACGTTTGCAGCAACCGTATACACAAATTTGAAAAATATGTAAATATCTGCCAACCGGTTGCACAGATTTTCTATGTACCTTGACCAGGTTTCGTCACCTCTAAGGGTGACTTAATCAGAAGGTAAGGTAATTACATGAAGAACATATCGTCAAAGATGTACAGTGATTTAAGAGCTGAGTTGCTCAAGTCATACATTAAAATATAAAACATAATGTTCTTCAAAAAGTCAAACATTAAAACATAAGTAACACCGGTGTGGTGTGAGGAGTGAAGGTATAAAGAAAATCTATGCAACCGGTTGGCAGATTATTACATATTTTTCAAACTCCTCTTACCCGACTTTCCCTATTTTAGATTAATGTAAAAGGCCTTGAGTGCTGCGACCAATGTTGGAGCAACATTACGACAAAGATAAATGCGCCTTTTAAAGGTCAGGGTTGCAGAGACGCTTTTTTCAGTTTTACAGAAGAAACTCTGATGATAATTGCGGAAGCAGAGACGCACGTGCGGCAGCACACACCTGCTCGCCGCTTTGCGCTGAACTTTTAATAGCCGTGGTGCAACGCAGCACGACACGACACGCTTATAGCGGTACACGGCTAGGCTGCAGCTGTGCGCTGAGAGCATAAAAGCCGTAGAGGTGGCCGCGGTCTGCGGAAAGGAAGAATTCGTCAGATAGTCGAAGGGAACGGGACAGTTTACGGCCTTTCCCTACTATCGAAATACTGACATTCTGATCCAGGTCTGTGACCTTAAATGAATAGTGGAAAAGAAAACATAAGTTAAATTTATAACACATGTTTTTTTAAAACACATTTTTACAACAGATCCTACAAACGAAGTCTGTTCAGAAGAAAACCAAACTTTCTTCTCCTTCTTCCTTCTATGTTAGAGCCTGTTTCTTTCAGTACCCCTCAGTCTAGCCTGAATTTGTCGCTCCATCTTCTCCTTGGGCTGTCGATACTTCTTTTACCAGCTGGTAATTTATTTCTTACAATTTTCACAATCTTCCGTTCATCCATCCTGTTTGTGTGTTCGCTCCATTCCTAATTTCTCTTATGTACCCACTCATTAGTGGGGTCCACGTTGCATCAGTTTCTAATGCTTTCACTTTTCTATCTCGCAGTGTCTTCCCTGTAATCCTTCGAAGAATTTTTCCAAAAGTATTTTTGTTTCTGATGTTTCCGGTCTCGTCTCAAAGCTCACTATTGTTTTGTGTATTCTTGCCTTTACACTTTTTCCTTTACGTTTGTTTTTCCAAATAGCATCATTTCAAAGCCCTGCCACTTTATTTGCATTTTCTACTTGCTCTCTGACTTCCTTTTCGACATGTTCGCTACTGCGCAGTAAAATACGGAGATATTTTAATGTCATTCATTAACTGTTGAACAATTTTTCCATCCACTTCCAGTTTACATCTAATTGGTTCAACAGGTGTGATCATACTTTTGGTGTTTGAGTGGATACGACCATGTTTAGGTTTTGGCTGCCACGTGGAATGTATGCAGTAAAAATTTCAGCGGGTTGTCTTTGCTGTTTTCGAGCAGAACTGCATCGTTAGCACAACAAATGGCTGTTTACTTCTTCATCCCCCATTCTATACCCACTGTCAGCCAATGCTTTCTTTATCACCTCGTCATGACTGTGTTAAAAAATAGTGGGCGCACAGAGTCACCTTGTCTAATACCACTATTAACTGCAATGCAGCTAGTTAACTTGGAAACAATTTTCGTCTTCATGTCCTTGTTGCAATAAATATCTTCAATTGTGTTCGTTAAGTAAGAAGGAATCCCCCGTTTGTGGAGCAGGTGTACCACATCTGTTAACTGAATCCTATCGATAGCCTACTGTACATCAATAAAACAAAGATAAGCTGTTCTATTGTATTCAGTGGACGCCTCTACAACATGTCTAAGAATATTGCCTCTGTTCCATGACGTACTAAATCTAAATCAATACTGCTCCTCTGCAAGAATTGTAAGGCTTTTTATTTTATTTCCTATTATAATTGTTATGAGCTTAAGAACTTAACTCATTAGATTTTCCCCTCTTTAGCTCGACGGGTCTTTCTTCTTTCCTTCTTTGTACGTGAGAATTGTTATTATTTTATTCGTTTTATTAATTTTGCAGATTAGTGGCCTTGTCCCCTTCACGGAACTCAACTCCCCTTCTCACACATTTTTCCCAACGGTGTTTCCAATTATTGAAGCACTCCTGGATAACTTCATTTGAGATAACATCAAGGTCTGTGACGAAATTTTTTTGATGTCGTTAATACTCTAAAAATGGCTTCCTTTTAGCACTGATTTTAATTTCGGAAATGAGGAGCCAGGTCTGGCGAGTAAGAAGGCTGCGGGACGACAGTCATCTGATTTTTGGCACAAAACTGGCGAACTGACGCAGCTGAGTTTGCGGACTCACTGTCGTGGTTCCAGAACCACAAACTTCCTCGCCACAAATCAGGCCTCTTTGCGGATTTTTTTCTCGTTATCATTTCAAAACAGTCAGTATGCGATTTGCATGCACCGAATCGCTGATTTTCGGAACGTGTGACTCACCAGTGGAAGTGGAAGGACCTCCCGGTGGCGGAACATCTTCAACCGACCGATGAGCGATTTTAAATCGTGGAAACTACTTGTACAATGGCATATCAGAAAGTCTTTGCCCTATTTACGTACAGATAATGATAAATGTACATCACATTCTACGTACCTTACACTATTTTTCCACATAGCCCTCACACCGGTTCGCACATTTGTCCCATCGTAGCACTAAATTTAAGATGACCCTGCGAGAGAATTTGTCCGGCTGATTACGGAACCATCGTCGGACTGCTGTCTTGGCTTCATCGTTACTTGTAAATCGCTGTCCTGCCAGGAACTTCTTCAGCCGTCCGAAAACTTGGAAGTCACTAAGAGCGAGGTCTGGACGGTATGGTCGGTGGTCCAGAATCTCCCGGTGAAATGCATGTAGCTTTTGGCAGTTGTGGTTGCCACATGTGGTCTCGCATTGTCGTGAAGCAGAATCACGCTATCCACATCGAGATTCCCTCGGCACGTTCGCCTGATGGCAGCCCTCAGACGTGACAGCGTGGAACAATAACTGTTAGCATTGACCGTTGCACCTTGTGGCATGAAATCCAGCAGGAGCGGTCCACAGCTACCCCAGAAAGCCGTTAACATCAGCCGAACCCGGATGTTTCCTCACCATGCTCTACTGTGCTTGAGAAGTGCAGTATCCAGGTTTCATTGCCAATAACAATGCGGTGCAGGAAACCTTCTCACTCCTCCCTGGAGTACCATTCCACATGATTCAATGAAGACATCATTCGGCTGCGTTTCACCAGCTTCTTAGGTGCCCACCGACACGAAACCTTCCGGTACCCTAACGACCCGTGAATCCAACGGCCTTGTCTCAGTGGTAACACCGGTTCCCGTCAGATCACTGAAGTTAAGCACTGTCGGGCTGGCCTAGCACTTGGATGGGTGACCATCCGGTCTGCCGAGCGCTGTTGGCAAGCGGGGTGCACTTAACCCGTTGTGAGGCAAACTGAGGAGCTACTTGAATGAGAAGTAGCGGTTCCGGTCTCGTAAACTGACAAAATGGCCGAAAGAGCGGTGTGCTGACCACATGCCTCTCCATATCAGCATCCAGAGACGCCTGGGGTCTCAGGATGACACGGCGGCCTTCATGGCCTGGTCGGGCGGTGTGTAATTTATTTTTAAGGGCCCGTGAACTTTGTCGTAAGCACTCCGATACGATATACGAGGTGTGGCTAGAAAAAAACCGGACTAGTACTGGTGAAACAATAAAACGAATGCAATAAGGCTGAAAGTCGCGTGGCCTGTCACGTGACTCTCGCTCCGCCTACTGCTCGAGTTTCATCTGCCTCCTGCACTCAAGTCTGGCCGTGGCGTCTGTTTTAAGTAGTTGACGTTTTGTCTGTGCGTCGGAAAATGTTGAGTGTACAGAAAGAACAGCGTGTTAACATCAAATTTTGTTTCAGACTAGGAAAATCTGCAAGTGAAACGTTTGTAATGTTACAACAAGTGTACGGCGATGATTGTTTATCGCGAACACAAGTGTTTGAGTGGTTTAAACGATTTAAAGATGGCCGCGAAGACACCAGTGATGACACTCGCACTGGCAGACCATTGTCAGCAAAAACTGATGCAAAAATTGAAAAAATCGGTAAACTTGTTCGACAAGATCGCCGTTTAACAATCAGAGCAGTATGAATGAGATTTTCACTTGCAGCGGAGTTTCAATCAGAGCAGTGTCTGAGTTAACAGGAGTTGAGAAGGAAAGTGTTAGGCAGATTCTTCATGAAAGTTTCAACATGAACAGAGTGTGTTCAAAAATGGTTCCAAAGTGTCTCACAATTGAACAGAAGGAACGCCGAAGAATGATTTGTTCTGACATCCTGGAAAACATTGAAAGTGATCCCAACTTCTTACAAAATGTTTTTACTTGCGATGAATCGTAGTTTTTTACTTACGATCCCGAAACTAAACGCCAATCGATGCATTGGAAAACTCCTGGTTCTCCACGACAAAAAAAAGCACGAATGTCAAAATCGAAATTCAAGGCAATGATGATTGTTTTTTTTTGACATCAAAGGGATTGTGCACATTGATTGGGTACCAGAGGGACAAACAGTGAATCAGCATTACTACATTAGCGTCCTGGCTACCCTACGTGAGCGAGTACGGAGAAAACGGAACGATTTGTGGAGAAAAAAGTCATGGATCCTTCACCAAGACAATGCCCCAGCTCACAGTGCGTTGTCAGGGAAGACGTTTTTGGCAAAACACAACATTCTCATCTTAGATCATCCACCCTACTCGCCTGATTTGGCCCCCTGTGACTTTTTTCTTTTCCCTAAAGTCAAGTCAGCTTTGAAAGGAACTAGATTTGAGACTGTGGAAGCAGTAAAAGAAAAAGCGACGGAAGTAATGTATGGACTTACCGAAAATGATCTGCAGCATTGCTATGAACAGTGGGAAATTCGTATGGAGCGGTGTAGAGACCGAGGAGGAGAGTACATTGAAGGAGATAACATGAAATTGTAAATAATTGTAAACAAATGTTTTTTCCAGCATCAGTCCGGTTTTTTTCTAGCTGCACCTCGTATCAAACTCCCGGGAAATGGCGTGATGTGCCCATATGTGCACTGAATTTCCCTGTATATTTCGATGGACACTCATCGCTTGGTCCATAGAAAACGAATCGCAATTCGTTTTTCTAAGGCCGTGGACGTATGAAGCACAACCGCCATCTTTAACAACTGATAGCAGCGCCGTGCGGCGGAGTTGCCGTTAGATAATACCGGCCGAACCAAGAAAGATCCAACACTGGGAACAGACATGCTGACTTCGCATTTACAGCCGTAATTTGGCTAAAACGGTAAAGACGTTCTGATTTGCCCTCGTAACATAGCCTATGTCCCAGAGTTTCATATCCGTAAGCTTGGTTAGAAAGTTGAAACGTTTCTGTAACAGTTTTCCCTGGTTCCACCGAAAATTTTTAGTTGTATCATTGCTCTAGAAAACCACACATTTCACAGATCGCCACTAACATTTAAACATGTTTCAGTCAAACAACAACATCACGGAAACTGACGAGATATCAGCATCCCAAAAACACTTGGTTACAAAGCAGGTAACGCGCAAGGCAGTGCTACCAAACGCACATCACTAATTATCTCCGCTGGCACGTAAATCAAAATGTTAGAGAACTGTCTGACACACCATTAGTCGTTTGCGTTGTGCAACAAACATGATTTACATTGGAAATTACAATTATGCAGTGGTCAATATTGAACACTGTACGTGATTAAAACACACGATATTACAGTATCACAAGTTATATTATTATACTGTTGAAGTTTGTAAGGCAAGCAAAGAAAGAAACACGAAATTCTATTGTATTTTAATTTTGCGTGGCATTATGTGTCATTGTGACAGTCTATGGGTATGTGGCTGGTTGCATCATGAGAAGATTTTTTGTGGGGACGTGTCCAGCTGTCGCTGATTATTTAGAGCCAGCTGTAGATTTTAAGCTAAATGTCTGTTTACCTCAAGTGCTTCTAAAATGCTAAGTGTCCTTCCATTGTTGGCTATATGTAGCACTTCTTGGTGGACTCGGTATCTGTGTCCTTACTTCAGCACCTGTTCGGCAATGGTGTAGTAGTCCGACCTACGTAACCTCCAGCTGCGTTCGTGTCCAATCAGCATAGTTGCTATAACCCTGCCTATATATATATATATATATATATATATTTCTTACCGTCATTGCAAGTGATTTTATAGACACCAATAGACACCACTATTACTTAATAAATCGGTTCCTGTTGAATAAGATATGAGCTGTAGTATCTTTTATCTGGAATGAAGTTTTATAATTGCTAGATCTGAGAGTTTTGGCTAAATATGGGGTAGTACACCAGTTTGTTTTAGATGTGAATGTTGCTACAGAGGGGGCATATACATGGGGCAACATCTTTCTTTTTTGTCTCTTGTGAAGAATGTTGTCAATTAAGTCAGGGATGTTGTCTATTTCTATTTGAGAATTATTTGACATTGTTGTGGATGTGATACGGTGTACCGTGGAATAGAAGGGAGCGTGTTTGTGTGTTATTGTGTGTTCTGAACAAGAAGATATTACCATGTCTGTTGTTGTGGGTTTTCTATAAATTTTGAAACTCTGTATATTTGTAGTGCTATCTACGTTAAGGTCTAAGAAGTTAATGGATTTTTCAGCCGTGGTGAACTGTATGTTTTTGTGTTGTGAGTTTAGATGTCCTAGTAATGTGTTCAGTTGTCTTCTGGCAGCACTTCACAGGCACAGTACATCAGCTACATAACTGCACCAATACTTGATGTTATCACTGAGAAGTTTGTTATTCATGAACCGTTTTTCGGAATGGTTCATGAAAATTTCTGCTAAAGGAGGGCTGAAGGGAGCCGCCATTGCCAAGTCATCTAGCTGTTTGTGTAGAGTACCATCCAATTGAAAACAATTTTGTTGTAAATGTAGCTGGGTGGCCAGTCTTATGTCTTACAACTAGTCAGTTTGTTTCCTGAAGATGGCTCAATAAGCCAAAAATTATAGTCAGAAATAAACAAAAAATCAGTAGAAAAAAATCAGTTTACTACTAACAAGAAGTGACGAAAACAATCCATAAGTAAGATCAAAATGTTTGGTTCTTTCCAACAGACCTCGGATTGTCAAGTTCAAGAAATTATCGATGCACACTCTCGAAAATTTCTATGGTACGAATGTCAGTCGCCCGCATCTCGTGGTCGTGCGGTAGCGTTCTCGCTTCCCACGCCCGGGTTCCCGGGTTCGATTCCCGGCGGGGTCAGGGATTTTCTCTGCCTCGTGATGGCTGGGTGTTGTGTGCTGTCCTTAGGTTAGTTAGGTTTAAGTAGTTCTAAGTTCTAGGGGACTGATGACCATAGATGTTAAGTCCCATAGTGCTCGGAGCCATTTGAATGTCAGTCGCGGTCTCAGGAATTCTTGTGACAGTCTCTTCACTGTTGTTCACTACCGCGAGCTCGATGCTGACTGGTCGCCGTTTAGTGGCTTCATCCCCTGTGCTGCTGTGTCCTTACTATGAGACTGTTGCTCCTCGCGAAAGCGAACAACAGCGAAGAGATGGTCACATGAATTGCTGAGACCGCGACTGACATTCCGACCATAGAAATTTTCTAGAGTGTGCATCGATAATTTCTTGAAATTGACCGATGTCTGTTCAGGAAATAACCTAATAGTATATATATGTACACTCCTGGAAATTGAAATAAGAACACCGTGAATTCATTGTCCCAGGAAGGGGAAACTTTATTGACACATTCCTGGGGTCAGATACATCACATGATCACACTGACAGAACCACAGGCACATAGACACAGGCAACAGAGCATGCACAATGTCGGCACTAGTACAGTGTATGTCCACCTTTCGCAGCAATGCAGGCTGCTATTCTCCCATGGAGACGATCGTAGAGATGCTGGATGTAGTCCTGTGGAACGGCTTGCCATGCCATTTCCACCTGGCGCCTCAGTTGGACCAGCGTTCGTGCTGGACGTGCAGACCGCGTGAGACGACACTTCATCCAGTCCCAAACATGCTCAATGGGGGACAGATCCGGAGATCTTGCTGGCCAGGGTAGTTGACTTACACCTTCTAGAGAACGTTGGGTGGCACGGGGTACATGCGGACGTGCATTGTCCTGTTGGAACAGCACGTTCCCTTGCCGGTCTAGGAATGGTAGAACGATGGGTTCGATGACGGTTTGGATGTACCGTGCACTATTCAGTGTCCCCTCGACGATCACCAGTGGTGTACGGCCAGTGTAGGAGATCGCTCCCCACACCATGATGCCGGGTGTTGGCCCTGTGTGCCTCGGTCGCATGCAGTCCTGATTGTGGCGCTCACCTGCACGGCGCCAAACACGCATACGACCATCATTGGCACCAAGGCAGAAGCGACTCTCATCGCTGAAGACGACACGTCTCCATTCGTCCCTCCATTCACGCCTGTCGCGACACCACTGGAGGTGGGCTGCACGATGTTGGGGCGTGAGCGGAAGACGGCCTACCGGTGTGCGGGACCGTAGCCCAGCTTCATGGAGACGGTTGCGAATGGTCCTCGCCGATACCCCAGGAGCAACAGTGTCCCTAATTTGCTGGGAAGTGGCGGTGCGGTCCCCTACGGCACTGCGTAGGATCCTACGGTCTTGGCGTGCATCCGTGCGTCGCTGCGGTCCGGTCCCACGTCGAAGGGCACGTGCACCTTCCGCCGACCACTGGCGACAACATCGATGTACTGTGGAGACCTCACGCCCCACGTGTTGAGCAATTCGGCGGTACGTCCACCCGGCCTCCCGCATGCCCACTATACGCCCTCGCTCAAAGTCCGTCAACTGCACATACGGTTCACGTCCACTCTGTCGCGGCATGCTACCAGTGTTAAAGACTGCGATGGAGCTCCGTATGCCACGGCAAACTGGCTGACACTGACGGCGGCGGTGCACAAATGCTGCGCAGCTAGCGCCATTCGACGGCCAACACCGCGGTTCCTGGTGTGTCCGCTGTGCCGTGCGTGTGATCATTGCTTGTGCAGCCCTCTCGCAGTGTCCGGAGCAAGTATGGTGGGTCTGACACACCGGTGTCAATGTGTTCTTTTTTCCATTTCCAGGAGTGTATATATTGGTTTGGTGCATAAAGTCGTAGCATTTTGTCAGAACTCTCGAGTCATGTTCGGAGCGCATTTTTATCCGGTGGGGAAGTTCCTTCCTTGAAGGTTGTTCGATAGGGATCGGAAAGGGTGAAAATATGAGGGCGCGAGATCAAATGAATAGGATGGGTGCGACATGACTTCCCAACCCAACTCCTGTATAGTGTTTTCTGTCAGTTAGCAGCATGCGGGGGCGTTATCGTGAAGTAGCATCACTTCACGCAGCCTCCCTGTTGGTTGTTCTTGGGTTGAGTCTGCAAGACGTCTCAGTTGTTGACGATAAATGTCAGCAGTGATGGTTACCCCTCGGGGAACCAATTCGTACTACTCACTTGAGCTGGAGGGTTTCTGGCGCCAGGCGATATCGATTCTTACTTCCATCTTTGATCGCTCTTCCTGTGCCTTGTTCTCTTTGCGCCTATGAGGTAGGCTTTTTATGGTGGCGCGCGAGCGTAAGTCGAGGAGAGTGGGTCCGCGCATGAGCCGAGTCAGTCTCTGACGTGGCGTACTTTCGATGTTGTCATTGTGGGGAGTTGGCGACACCATGTCACGTGGTACGGCCGTATGCCTTGAGGGCCAGTTGAGTTGGAGCAACGAAGAGGCATGGGCCGCTGCCGGAAAGTACTAAAGTTGTATTGACAAGGCTGGCCAGTGGCGACCAGGATTTGGTAGTATCTCGAGAGCTATGCGAATGGATGGGGTGTGAATTTCACACGAAGAAGAAAAAATTAATCGCTAAACTTTCGTGGTGGGTTCCTCCTTCTATATATAGTGAATATTATTGTGTACTTAAGGACTGTTGACTGTTGCAGTTGCTTGTGTTAGTGTCTAGCAAAACATTCACAGCAGTGGTGGCGAGGCGAGTTATATGTTCTGGAACGGCCATGAAATTATGTTACTAAAGTGGCTAGAAATAGCTCGTCGCATTTGTAAGTTTGGATTTGGTGCTTAGCGGCACGCTGAAGGTAGCTGGCTCACTTGAACGTCATTTCTTAATTAAGTTATAGATTTAGAATTTTTTGGTTTTAGGAATTAGTGGTAATTGTTGTTTCTTAATAATTTCTTGTGCGTATGGAAGGCAAGTTCGCAATGATAAATATAGGTCACATTATGTTTTATGGTCGGATAGAGGCCGTCTGTATTTTGGTCTGTGGCCATAGGGGCCGTGCTTATTGCATTAGCGACCTATTGAAGTGACATTAGTTTTCTATTGCAATTTCAAATACCCACCTGAAGGTTGATTGTCACGTTAGGTACTGCACGTTTGATATATGTGGTGTCAGCCATTCAGCAAAGACAGATTATCTTGTAAGGTGGACCTTAAGTCATTGAGTGTCGACTGACACATCTTTTCACGTAGTGTCTACATTTTTTTATCAAAGGAAACTAAGCTCCTTAATTCTGTTAATTGGTTGACTTGTAATATGTTTATATTAAGGTTGGTTGGTTGGTTTGGGGAAGGAGACCAGACAGCGTGGTCATCGGTCTCATCGGATTAGGGAAGGATGGGGAAGGAAGTCGGCCGTGCCCTTTCAGAGGAACCATCCCGGCATTTGCCTGGAGTGATTTAGGGAAATCACGGAAAACCTAAATCAGGATGGCCGGACGCGGGATTGAACCGTCGTCCTTCCGAATGCGAGTCCAGTGTGTAACCTCTGCGCCACCTCGCTCGGTTTATATTAAGGTATTGCTTTTCTATATAAATATAAATAAATAAATAAATAAATATATATATATATATAATATATTTGTGTAACTTGTATATACTACAGTGTGGTTGCCGCTCATCTTTTCCTGCTTTCAGAAACGTGTATAGTGGTCGAAGCGAGCAAACCTCGCCCCGCGAGCTTGCAGTGTGACGGACCCCGATAACGCGCGATTTCTCTATTCCATTCAACGAGTGGCTTGTCTTAGGCAGAAGATTTCCTACTGCCCAAAGTTGAGTATAAGTTCACCCTTTGGATCGTGTGTTTGTGAAATCGTAATAGATTAACGTTTGCTCGCGTCCATCACATGTTCATCAAATTGACATTTTGCCTTAAGCTTGGATAAAGTCTATAATCTTCCGGACGTTGAGTGTAGTAGAATGCTAAGTGTAAACAGAACAATTAATAGTACCCTTCAGGTCAGATAGCATCAAATTAATTTTACCTTTTCAGTAAGTGTAAAACTGAGTGAGAAAGGCGATAGCCGAGATTGTAAACATTTGGTTATCTATTTCACCTATTATTTTGGTTGTTGTTACCGGCACGTAAAGGGGCCGTTGTCACAAGTGTGACGGTTAATATTGTAAGTACTAATTGTGGATGGGGCATTGATATGCAAATGTTGTTAATTGATTATTACTGCTGATGAATTCATGTGTATGTGTAGTCAGTAAAGAAGTGTTGCAACTACAAACTTGTGTTACTGGTATACAAGGTTAGAGTGTGCAATCGCCACACCACCTTTTCCACCGGATGCATATCATCATATTTTGTGAATGCGTGCAGGTCTTTGTACAGGGAGTTGCTGCTTCGTTTGGACTCAACTATTCCTCTCATTTCCTTATGTTGGCATAAAGACACCATTTCTTGTCACCAGTAACGATACAGGGTAGATTCCTACGAGTGTTGTTCACGAGTCAGAAGACGAAAAAGCAGAGATGTACATATGGCCATCCGTTGATTTTTGTGATTTTTGGCTTAGAGCATGCGGTACCCGTACACCCGCTTTTTGAACTTTCCCCTTTGCATAAAAATGTCACACAACGGTGGAATGATCACAGTTCATTACATGTGTCAGTTTCTCGAGTAGACCGACGTGGGTAATTGTGAATTAATGTATTTAAACGATCTGCACCAACCCCCTAGGGCCTCTCTCAATGTTGAGAGACACTAATGTCAAAACGATCCTCGTTAAAATGATAAAAGCACTTTATTGCCGTGCTCTGTCCGATGGCATTACCCCCGTAAACAGCGCAAAAATTTCTGGCTGCCTCCGCTGCCGTCACCCCTCTACTGAACTCATACAGAAGAAAATGCCGGAAGTGTTCCGATTTCTCCACTTGGCACTCCATCCTCTAGCGTCCACAGCTCCACTCATTATCTCCAGATGGTAAAATGACAATATGTAAGCATCGAACCGGCTTTGGACAGCGCAGTGCAACATCCCCAGGACTACCTGCCGTCTCCGCATTGTAGAGAGGGAACGTCAGCAGCGGACGAGGCCAGTGTTGTAGGCCCGTTTCCCACCGTACACCTGTCTCTAGTTCAGGGCCTCCCACCGATGACCAGTCTGGCAAAGGTCAACGCGCGAGACTACCGCTCTCCGAAGGCCGGAACAAACTCGTCATTCGGCTGCCTTGGAGTAACAGTTCGCCGATTGCGAGGCAATACCAATTTCGACTTTGCAGGCACTCAACTGTAAAATGGAGGCTATCGGAACACACATACTGACGTATAATTCGGAACTTAACCGGGTGTCAATCACAGTCTGATGTGTAACATGTTATAAGTAAACGAAGTTAATACAGTGAACCACGAGCTTCTACCGGCGTACCGAATGTTCAAATAACTTACGGGAACACAACCGGGCAGTACGTCGACACCCGCCGATTTTTTGACAGGGGAACAACCGGTCATTTTCAAGAAACACATGGAATGACAGAACGCTGAACCAAACGAAGGTGCGTACAGAAAGAAGACACGCACTTAAACAACTAGTCTCACCACAGTACCAAAGATGACCTAGGTCAGTTGTTGAGATTGAAAGAGCATGTGAGATTGTAAACAGGGAGGGAGATTTTTACAAAAATCCTGTTTGGAATCCAGCTCTTTTTCCCCCTGGCAAACAACAAAGAGACAGAATCTACATCTACATCTACATCAACTCTTTGGTGTGACGTCATAAGCGAGTGACTGCGTGTGAGATCGCTCTCTAAGTTTTTATATATTTTTAGGTTTCAGATGCATATTTTAACGGTTTTTGTGATATTTACTATATAAGTGACTTATTAGTGGTTTCTTCATTCACCTCTTCCTTTCTTGTGTTGTGACCTGATATTTGTGAGTGTTTCGTATCGAGCAACTTAACCTCTTACCTGTGTTTACATTCCGCGCTGACCAGTTGCAGCTGTAGTGGCGCATCGAAAGCTAAGTACTAATTAATTGTTTGTGCATAGTGGTTTATTTAGGAACTTAAGTAGTCGTCAACCGGTGTTCTTGGTGCTTTATGGTGAAATAATTTCAGAAGAACCTTTTGGGAACTGTTTTCAGTTTCGTTACTGTGTTATTAGACGTTTGATTCTCTTTCTGTATTAGTCTTTTGTTATATTCTCATTTGTTGTTGATTATTACTGTTAATAATAGTAGTTACTTCCCTTGTACAGTAAGTTTGTGATTATTGTAGTCAGGTTTTTAACATCTTCTTATTGTAGTAGTGGAACTTAGATAAAGTAGTTTTCTTTTTTCAATAAGTGTAAAATTTTACCATGAGTGAGAAGTGTGGGCTTTGCCGTAGGTTCGTGAGTAGTGGATTGCGGTGTGAGACTTGTTCGAAGTATTTTCACTGGGGGGAATGCAGTGGGGAAGCCAGTGGGCATTCTGGTGAGATCCTCTCCTGGAACTGGAGGCTATGTAGCAAGAGTAAGCTGATAGAGAGCAGGAGCGTAAGATCTGTACAGTTGAAAAACGCACAGGAGGAGCTAGATAGGATGAGGAGGGAGAAGGGGGCTGGGGAATGGAAGCTGGCTGTTGGCAAGAGATCTGCTAGGAGAAGAAGATTTTCAGGTAGTTTTACTATTGGTGTTTGCAATACATATGACCAACTGTCAGTCTAGTGGAGAGGAATCTCTAGTAGCTGTAGATGTAGGAAGTATGCAGCAGACCTTAGCAGTTACGGTGGCTAGGGCAGTTGCAAAGTCTAAGAGAAAGAAGAAGGTTCTGCTGTTAGGTAGTTCTCATGGCAGAGGTGTAGGCCAGCAGTTGCAGGAAGTGTTGGGGAGTGAGTACCAGGTCACCAGCATTGTGAAGCCTAATGCAGGATTGGCTCAGGTGACTTTTAACATAGGGGGGTTATGTAGGGATTTTACTAAAGAGGATCAGGTAGTGATTGTGGGTGTGGCTGGTACTAGTATTGATAGGGATGGGGAATATGACATAGATGGTGACCTGGAAAAGATAGCCACTCAGACTGGCAACACGAATGTGCATTTCGTGAAACTGTTTCAGCGTCACGATCGGCCTCATCTTAATACAGCCGTCAGGCGTAATCACATGAGACTTGGGGGTACGCTGATGACAGAAAGCATGGGTCACATTTCAGTGGTGTCGGTGGAGTCTATCAGTAGGACGGGTTTCACTAGACATGGCCTGTACCCCAACAGGTATGGGAAGGGGAGGTTGGCAAAGCTTATAGGTGACAGCAAAAGTGGGGGTGGTGGGATCACTCATGGAAAAATTCCTGCAGTAGTGGGTGTTAGAGCTGACCTTTTTTGACTGAAGTCAGCTGATAGGTATTCCTACTTAAGGGAAGGCTCTCTAACAAAGGAACCACTTTTGACAAAGCTTAGGTATCCGAGTAATGAGGGAATTAGTATATTTCATCAAAATATACAAGGTATTAGAGATAACGTTAGTGAACTGCTTATAGACGTTGACTCTGAAATTACTGGTATATCTGAACACTTCTTAAATAAGGAGACAATTCAGAGGCTTCCTTCACCAGGATACAGGTTGGCCGGCAGCTTTTCTAGGAGCTCGTTGCGGTGTGGGGAGTAGCCATGTAGGTGAAAAACGGCATCCCATTTGAGTCAATTGATGTTTCAAAGTACTGCACTGAAAAGGTGTTTGAATGTTGTGCAGGTGTGGTTAAATTTAATGGAGCTAAACTTCTAACTGTTATTTATAGATCCCCAGACGCCGATTTCACAACATTTTTGCTAAAGCTATAGGAGGTTCTTGGCTCACTTTATAGAAAATACAAAAAGTTGGTTATATGTGGTGACTTCAATATTAATTGTATAAGTGATTGTGCAAGGAAAAGGATGCTGGTAGACCTCTTTGATTCATATAATCTTATGCAAACCGTATTCTTTCCAACGAGAGTGCAAGGGAACAGTAGAACAACCACAGACAACATTTTTGTTCATTCCTCATTACTAGAAGGGCATTCTGTTAGCAAAAATGTGAATGGCCATTCAGATCATGATGCACAAATTTTAACTCTAAAAGATTTTTGTGCTGCAACACATGTTAAATATAGTTATCAACTGTGTAGGAAAGCTGATCCAGTAGCTGTAGAGACCTTTGTAAATCTTATCAAGGAACAAGAGTGGCAAGATGTTTATAGCGCTGATACAGTAGACGATAAATATAATGCTTTTCTCAAGACTTTTCTCGTGCTCTTTGAAAGTTGCTTTCCGTTAGAACGTTCAAAACAGGGTACTAGCACAAACAGGCAGCCTGGGTGGCTGACTAGAGGGATAAGAATATCTTGTAGAACAAAGTGGCAATTATATCAAAACGTTAGAAACAGTCAAAATCTAAATGCATCAGCCCAAAACAAACAGTATTGTAAGGTGCTTAAAAATGTTATTAGGAAGGCAAAAAGTAAGTGTTATGCAGATAGAATAGCTAAGTCTAAAGATAAAATTAAAACCATATGGTCAGTCGTAAAGGAAGTGGCTGGTCTGCAGAGACTGGTCGAGGATATAGAATCAGTGCGTAGAGGGAATGTCCGTGTTACTGATAAGTCGCATATATGTACAGTATTTAATAATCACTTTCTGAATATAGCAGGTGAACTAAATAGAAACCTTGTCCCAACAGGGAATCATATAGCTCATTTAGAAAAAAGTGTTCCGAGACTGTTACCTGAAATGCTCCTCCATAATACTGACAAGAGGGAGATTGACTTAATAATTAAATCACCAAAGACCAAGAACTCTCATGGATATGACGGGGTATCTAGCAGAATACTAAAGTATTGTTCTGCGTATGTTAGCCCAGTACTCAGCCATATCTGTAACTTTTCGTTAAGGAGTGGTCGGTTTCCTGACCGATTAAAGTACTCTGTAGTGAAGCCACTTTATAAAAAGGGAGACAGGGATAATGTTGACAACTTTAGACCCATTTCCATGCCTTCGGCGTTTGCTAAAGTTATCGAGAAGGTTGTATATACAAGGTTACTGGAGCATTTAAATTCACATAATTTGCTGTCAAATGTACAGTTTGGTTTTAGAAATGGTTTAACAACTGAAAATGCTATATTCTCTTTTCTCTGTGAGGTTTTGGACGGATTAAATAAAAGGTTGCGAACGCTAGGTGTTTTCTTTGATTTAACGAAGGCTTTTGACTGTGTTGATCACAAAATATTACTGCAGAAGTTGGACCATTATGGAGTAAGGGGAGTAGCTTACTTGGTTCGCCTCTTACTTTAAGAACAGAAAGCAGAAGGTAATTCTCCGCAATATTGAGAGTGGTAGTGATGTTCAGTCGCAATGGGGCACTGTTAAGTGGGGCGTTCCCCAAGGGTCGGTGCTGGGGCCACTCCTGTTTCTTATTTATATAAATGATATGCCTTCTAGTATTACAGGTGATTCAAAAATATTTCTGTTTGCTGATGACACCAACTTGGTAGTGAATGATCTTGTGTGTAATATTGAAACAGTATCAAATAATGTAGTTCATGAAATAAGTTTGTGGCTTGTGGAAAACAATTTGATGCTAAATCACAGTAAGACTCAGTTTTTACAGTTTCTAACTCACAATTCAGCAAGAACCGATATATTGATCAGACAGAATGGGCATATTATAAGCGAGACGGAACAGTTCAATTTCCTAGGCGTTCGGATAGATAGTAAGCTGTTGTGGAAGGCCCATGTCCAGGATCTTGTTCAGAAACTAAATGCTGCTTTATTTATCATTAGAACAGTGTCTGAAATATGTGATAGTTCAACACGAAAAGTAGTCTACTTCGCATATTTTCATACGCTTATGTCGTATGGTATTATTTTTTGGGGTAATTCTTCTGATTCAAAATGGGTGTTTTTGGCTCAAAAACTGGCTGTTCGAGCTGTATGTGGTGTAAGTTCGAGAACCTCTTGTCGACCCCTATTCAAGAGTCTGGGAATTCTGACATTGCCCTCACAGTATATATTTTCTTTAATGTCGTTTGTTGTTAGCAATATTAGCCTATTCCCAAGAGTTAGCAGCTTTCACTCAGTTAATACTAGGCGGAAATCAAATCTGTATGTGGAATGCACTTCCTTGACTCTTGTGCAGGAAGGAGTGCAGTATTCTGCTGCATCCATTTTCAATAAGCTACCACAAGAACTCAAAATCATAGCAGTAGCCCAAAGTCTTTTAAGTCTAAACTGAAGAGTTTTCTCTTGGCTCACTCCTTCTATTATGCCGAGGAGCTCCTGGAAGGGCTAAAAAATTAAGCAAATTCCAGTGTTACGTTGTTGATTTTCTTTATTTAAACTTACGACTTGTCGCCTGAATATGTTTCTTATATTTCATTTTATCTGTTTCTACTATCGTGTTATAATTTCATGTATTGACTCGTTCCATGACCATGGAGATTTCTCCTTAATTTGGTCCCACGGAACAATAAATAAATAAAATAAATAAAAATCTATACTCCGCAAACCACCCGATGGTGTGTGGTGGAGGGTACCTTGAGTACCTCTATCGGTTCTCCCTTCTATTCCAGTCTCGTATTGTTAGTAGAAAGAAAGATTGTCGGTATGCCTCTGGTGGGCTCTGATCTCTCTGATTCTATCCTCATGGTCTCTTCGCGCGATATACGTAGGAAGGATCAATATACTCCTTCACTCCTCGGTGAAGGTATGTTCTCGAAACTTCAACAAAAGCCCGTTCCGAGCTACTGAGCGTCTCTCTTGCAGAGTCTTCCACTGGAGTTTACCTGTCATCTCCGTAACGCTTTCGCGATTACTAAATGATCCTGTAACGAAGCGCGCTGCTCCCCGTTGGATCTTCTCTATCTCTTCTATCAACCCTGTCTGGTACGGATCCCACACTGGTGAGCAATATTCAAACAGTGGGCGAACAAGTGTTCTGTAACCTACTTCCTTTGTTTTCGGACTGCATTTCCTTAGGATTCTTCCAATGAATCTGAGTCTGGCATCTGCTTTACCGACGCTTAATTTTATATGGTCATTCCATTTTAAATCACTCCTACTGTCTAATCCCAGATAATTTATCGAATTAACTGCTTTCAGTTGCTGACCTGCTATATTGTAGCTAAATGATAAAGGGTCTTTCTTTCTATGTATTCGTAACACATTACACTCGCCTACATTGAGATTCAATTGCCACTCCCTGCACCATGCGTCAATTCGTTGCAGATCCTCCTGCATTTCAGTACAATTTACCATCGTTAAATCCTCTCTATATACTACAGCATCATCCGCAGAGAGCCTCAGTGAACTCCCGATGTTATCCACAAGGACATTTATACATATTGTGAATAGCAACGGTCCTACAACATTCCCCTGCAGCACACCTGAAACCACTCTTACTTCGAAAGTCAGCGCTCGTTGCTCACCTGTTGGTTAATACTTCACTGTCGGTGACATCTGATGTTTTCAATTTTTTGTTATGTGATTGCGCCACCGGGTTACAGTGTGTTTCTTGCGTTACGTGGTTGGCGTGACACTGCTCACAGAACGTTTGAGCTGACGTGCACGGCGATCTCTCGCTTCATTTGTGCCTTGAAAATGATGGAGTGTTGACCTGTCAAAACGTCAGTGGTTGGTGACGACCTTATCCAGCTGTATTCCTGGAAGTTATGAGAGGACTGTTCAAAGAATTCCGGAACATTCTTAATTTCGCGCAAGTGGTGTGCTGGAGCAAAATACGACCGGCATTCCTGTACACGCCTGTCCTTAATATGTAACTGCCGGAAGTTTCACTGTTGTATGTCTGTTAGTTATTGTTCAGTGCTATACTGATAGAAGGTTGTATAGCACAGTATGCGAATTTCGAGATGGCAGATTTAGAGGAGCAACGCGTGCGCATTAAATTTTGCGTGAAACTCGAGAAAACACCAAATGACGCAGGAAGCCTATTGTGGTAAGTGCATAAGCCGTACTCGGTGTTACGAATGGTTTACACGGTTTAAAAACGGCTGGTCGAAAGTTAAAGATGACACTTGTTCAGGACGACCTTCGGCAAATGCCAACGACTCTCATGTCAGCAACGTCAACTCTACTGTGTGTGCAATCGAAAACTGACTATCCGAGAGATTGCAGAATAATGTAACATTTTAGTTGGATCATGTCATGTTAACCTGACGCAGAATCGTAGAATGCATCTTATTGCCACCGAGTTCGTCCCACTGCTCATGAATCAAGACCAGAAGGAGCTTCGCTTCGCAGTCTGTGAAGAGCTTTTGGATGGCGCAGATGAGAACGAGACATCTCTGAAGAGAATCATAGCTGGTGAAGTGACGTGGGTCTACAGTTATGATGTTGAGACCAAGGTTCAATCTTCACAATGGGACGGGAACGATTCTCCAAGATCAAAAGAAACTCGTCAGGTCAGATCAAATTTCGAAGCCATGCTGATAGTTTTCCTTGACTTTGAAGGATTAGTCCATCATGAATTCGTGCCACAGGGACAAATTGTTAATCGATGGCACTGTCGGGACGCGTTGCGACCCCTGCTAGACAATGTGTGAAGGAAACGGCCTGAAATGTGGCGTGACAATTCATGGCTCTTGCATCACGAAACGCACCGTGCATTCATCCCTACTGCTGCGTGACTATTGCATTTAAAAAAAAAAAAAAAAAAAAAAAAAAAAAAAAAAAAAACGGAACCACTGTGCTGACACATACTTCGTAGACTCCAGACCTGGCTCCTTCGGACATTTTCCTTTTTCCGCTGTTGAAAACCACGTTGAAATGACGAAAATTTGCAACGACAGACGAGATAAAATAAAATTCACAGATGCCGCTTCGCACGATGCACCAAGACTGCTTCCGAAAGGGAAAACAGCGTTGGGAGCGGTGTATCAAATCAAATGGTTCACATGGCTCTAAGCACTACGGGACGTTTGAGGTCATCAATCCCCTCGACTTAGAACTACTTAAACCTAACTAACCTAAGGACATCACACATATCCATGCCCAAGGCAGGATTCGAACCTGCGACCGCAGCAGCCGAGCGGTGTATCAGTTGTGGAGGAGAGTATTTCGAAGGAGACCATGCACAATAAGTAAAAGGTAAGCGTAGGAAAATTATGTGGACCAAGTTCCAGAAATTTCTGAACAGACATCGTATGAACAAAGTTAATGGTATTTACGCAGCAGTAAAGTATTATTTACCAGGCATTCACGTCTACTTCATTGAAGGATGTTGTGACAGAAGATCCAGAAGAAACACAGCGACAACAGCAAAAGCCAACAGTTGTAGCAGACGAACAACCAACACCGCATGCACGGTGATCGGGAAAACGTCAGAGTGGAAGAGCAACTGAGTGCCGCGTCTCGTCACCCAGGGGCTAGAGGCGGAGTGGCGAGGACCGGAGTGTGGGTTAGCCTCTCACCGGCAACAGAGATGCTCTCTCGGGCCAGGGGAGCCGTCCCCTCCAAGCAGGGAGCCGACAGAGAACGGAGAAGGCTGATGCGAATAGGGCGCTCTCCACGGCGGCCATGGAACCGACGGGGTGTGCCTACTGAGCGGGGAGCGATGGATTGCATTGTGGAGTGTCGCAAATAAAACTGGTTACTATAATGGAATGTAGTCAAATTAAATCGGGTGATGCTGAGGGGATTAGATTAGGAAATGAAACACTTAAAGTATTAAAGGAGTTTTGCTATTTAGGGAGTAAAATAACTGATGATGGTCGAAGTAGAGAGGATATAAAATGTAGACTGGCAATGGCAAGGAAATCGTTTCTGAAGAAGAGAAATTTGTTAACATCGAGTATAGATTTAAGTGTCAGGAAGTCGTTTCTGAAAGTATTTGTATGGAGTGTAGCCATGTATGGAAGTGAAACATGGACGATAACCAGTTTGGACAAGAAGAGAATAGAAGCTTTTGAAATGTGGTGCTACAGAAGAACGCTGAAGATCAGGTGGGTAGATCACGTAACTAATGAGGAGGTATTGAATAGGATTGGGGAGAAGAGAAGTTTGTGGCACAACTTGGCTAGAAGAAGGGATCGGTTGGTAGGACATGTTTTGAGGCATCAAGGGATCACAAATTTAGCATTGGAGGGCAGCGTGGAGGGTAAAAATCGTAGAGGGAGACCAAGAGATCAATACACTAAGCAGATTCAGGAGGATGTAGGTTGCAGTAAGTACTGGGAGATGAAGCAGCTTGCACAGGATAGAGTAGCATGGAGAGCTGCATCAGACCAGTGTCAGGACTGAAGACCACAACAACAACAACTACTAAAGTAATAAAGTGCACATCAGCCTCCATATCTAGACTTCGGTCACTGTGCGGCCGTCTTCCGTGCTAAAAAACATGTGAAGTACCATTTAAAGTAAGATAAAATACATGCCTTACTAAACGAACGGTTCCATAATCTTTAACTGTAAACCAGTCATAAAGTACATATCAGTAAATGTAAGTTAAGTCATGTACGTATTTTATTATTGGCTTACTTTTAAAGCCTATGCAACTGTACATTTAATAAGGTATACACGTTACCGTATTGTAAATGGTTCTTCAAAAGCTGTTTATCACTGAAGATGACCACACAGTGATCTAAATCTAGATATGCAATAAACATCAATGCGAATGATTGCTGTATCTTTTACTACTTGAAATGGCCGGCCGGGGTAGCCGAGCGGTTCTAGGCGCTATTTTCTGGAACCGTGCGACCGCTACGGTCGTAGGTTCGAATCCTGCCTCGGGCATGGATTTTTGTGATGTCCTTAGGTTAGTTAGGTTTAAGTAGTTCTAAGTTCTAGGGAACTGATGACCTCAGAAGTTAAGTCCCATAGTGCTCAGAGACATTTTTTTTTTTACTTGAAATGAATACAGTCTCGCTAGGCACAACTGGTTTGATATGGAATCAAATATCGTGTTACTGCTGTTTAGAATCTGTTTCATTTGGTTGTAGTGTTAATGGCTCTGAGCACTATGGGACTTAACATCTGAGGTCATCAGTCACCTGGAACTTAGAACTACTTAAACCTAACTAACCTAAGGATATCACACACATCCATGCCCGAGGCAGGATTCGAACCTGTGACCGTAGCAGTCGCGCGGTTCCAGAGTGAAGTGCCTAGAACCGCTGGGCCATACCGGCCGGCTTGGTTGTAGCTTAGGTTAGGTTAGGTTAGTGTTTTTTAACGTCCCGTCGACAACGAGGTCATTAGAGACGGAGCGCAAGCTCGGGTTGGGGAAGGATGGGGAAGGAAATCGGCCGTGCCCTTTCAAAGGAACCATCCCGGCATTTGCCTGAAACGATTTAGGGAAATCACGGAAAACCTAAATCAGGATGGCCGGAGACGGGATTGAACCGTCGTCCTCCCGAATGCGAGTCCAGTGTGCTAACCACTGCGCCACCTCGCTCGGTTGGTTGTAGCATGTGTTTTGATATATACAAGAAAAATAAGCTGTAGGGCAATAATAGTGGTGGACGCAACTATCTTAGTAAGCGTAGTATTCATTAAGAGCAGATATATGTAATGGGAAGTTGTACTCTGCTGAATGCAATAAACATATTGTATCATTAGCAGCGCGTATAGGAAAAAATAGTTGTTGATAGTAATAATTCTCATAAGAATGCGTACAGCCTGCGTCTAAATTATAGGTAACAGGCTACAGTGCAATAAACGAATAAATAAATACTCAAGCTTACGTGTTTTCTTGCACATAGTGTAGATAGGGCAGACCTTTGCAGGATCTCTCCTGGCAGCTCTCTTTAAATGAGGACAGTACCTGTAACAAAGAGAGAGAGAGAAAACTGTATAGTATCTGATTTTGTAATTAGCGATGAACATCTTTGGCACGTCACATCATGGAGGTGGAGGAGAGATTTGTGTTTAATGTGTTGTCGACAACGAGATCATTAGAGGCGGAACAAATAGTCGGATTAAGAAAGGATGGGGAAAGAAATCGGCTGTGCCCTTTCAAAGGCATTTGCCTGAAGCGATTTAGGGAAATCACGGGAAAGCCAGAACGACCGGAAGTGGGTTTGAACCGTCGTCCTTCCGAATGAGAGTCCAATATGCTAACCACTGCGCCACCTCGCTCGGTACGTCACGTCGTAAAAGTATTTAGGGGTAATACTAAGAAGCGATATGAAATGGGATAATCACGTGAAATGAGTAGTAGGTAATATCAATGAAAGATATATTGGAAGGTTTCTGGGAATGGGCGATAGATCTGAAAAGGTTGCTGCATACCGTACGCTAGTCAAGTGCGACCAGTTCCACAATACTGTTGCAGTGTTTGGAATACTTGTAAGACGCCGCTACCAGCATCGTAACAGTTCGGTAACCAAAGTTCTTGCGAACTTAAATAGGAAATCTCGGAAGAAAGACGACGTACTTCTGCCCGGCACTCTGCATTCGAAGAAGCCCTCGGTACCATTATGCTTCCATCAACGTTTATCTCACGTACAGATAAGGAAAAAAAGATTAGTGTGCGTACACAGGCATATACACACTGCACCGATAAAAAAAGACGCGTCATCAAGGAGTTATGTGAAAGGGAGGGAAATCACTGAATAACATGTAAATGTGCAGAAAAACAAGTGATTTCACTATCAGAAAAATTGTATGATTTGTTCGAGGGAAAGAGCTTTACACATTTAAGCTAGTCAGTAACGCGTTGATCCATCTGTGGCCCTTATGCAGGCCTTCGGATTGGCGTTGATGGACAGAGTTATAGGATGTCCTCCTGTCGGGTATCGCGCCAAATTATGTCCAATTGGAGCGTTAGATCGTCAGAATCCCGAGATAGTTGGAAGGCACTGCCCATAATGCTCCAAAAATTCTCAATTTGGAAAATAACCGGCGAACTTGCTGGACAGGGTAGATTTGATAAGCACGGAGAGTTACAGTAGAAACTCTGGCCGTGTGGGGGCGGGCATTATCTTGCTGAAATGTAAGTCGAGAATGGCTTGTAATGAAGGGCAACAAAACAGGGCATAGAATATCGTCGATGTACCACTGTGCTGTAAAGGTGCCGCGGATGGCAACCAAAGAGGTCCTGCTACTAAAAGAAATGGCACCCTAGACCATCACACGTGGATCTCGGGCCGTACGTCGGGCGAGTCAGGTTGGTAGCATACCGCTGTCCGGGCGTCTCCAGACACGCCTTCGGCTTGGAAGTCCATGTCCAGTTCCTCCACGTTCGCTCTCTGTGATTCCCACGGGAGGTCGGACGTAATTATGCGTCCGCACTGAAGATGGTGGATCCATTGCCAAGCTAGTCCTATCAAATTGTATGAATACGAGGTGTCTGTTCTTTCAGACAAGATTAAAGGATTATTGGTTTTAATATTTTTTTATGTTTTTAAAATAGCTTTGAATTTTGTGCAGACTAAGTAAACAACTAAATGTTTAGCTACTGTGCTCAGCTGCTTAGCACACCAGAACCGTTGTGTTCCAGCTTGACCAGCTCCAAATGTTGCCTTTCCCTTTTGAATCCTTAAGAGAAGGTATCAAAAGAAGACATCAAAATGACGCAACGCAGGTATGTATTCTCGCATGCAACGATCATAAATCTGCCGAATGGCATCCTGCGATAGATTGTCCCAAGCACCAGCGTGTTTTGTTGCAGTTGGGCAATGGTTCTTGCAGGTCCTGGAGAACAAAAAAATAATTAAAAAATGGTTGAAATTGCTTCAAGCACTATGGGCTGGCTCTGAGCACTATGGGACTTAACAGCTGAGGTTATCAGTACCCTAGAACTTAGAACCACTTAAACCTAACATCAGACACATCCATGCCAGAGGCAGGATTCGAACCTGCGACCATAGCAGCAGCGCAGTTCCGGACTGAAGTGCCTAGAACCGCTTGGCCACAGCGGCCGGCTCTGGAGAACAAGCTCCCTCTGTATCACGCGTGTTCGTTTGGCGAGAGATCTGCAGATCTCACTGGGCAGGACAGTGGTTGTACACAAAGAAGAAGCGTTGTCCGGCTGAAAAAGCACGTAGCAGGGTGGTGGGTGATAGCAGCCTGTGCAACGTACGGGCACTGGTTACTTCATCTTACAAAAATACCAAATGTAAACCCGAGTTTTAACAGATGTCTCTCCTAACCCCCCCCCCCCCCCCTACGCAATGAAGCCTATGATGGGACCTGCGTGTCGTGGGCGAATGCACTCAGGAACAGGCACCTCACCAGGTCTACCCCAAACACGTGTACAGACAAAACTACCAGTATCAGTGAAGACAACAGAGAGCCATTCCACTCTCCGATCAACTCTTCCACGACACCATAGTAGCCATGCTTGGCAGTGTCATGGCATCGGTGGTAACCTGGCCAGGGGCACACGCGATGTTAATCCTACTGCAAGCAGACGGTTCACAGTGGCCCCTGATGACACAACTGGTTGAACACGTGCCCGGGCTCTGTCCCTGGGTGATGATCGATTGGCCACCACTGTGCATCAGTCTTGACATGCGTCTGCCGCACACGAACATCCAGAACCTGGTCTTCAGGTGTGGGAATGTTCCACAGGCTACTGATGAAATCAGCGACACACCGCCGATACAACGAGCGCTGCATGGGCAGCAGTCCGTGGCCGAGCGGTTCTAGGCGCTACAGTCTGGAGCCGCGCGACCGCTACGATCGCAGGTTCGACTCCTGCCTCGGCCATGGATGTGTGTGATGTCCTTGGGTTAGTTAGGTTTAAGTAGTTCTAAGATCTAGGGGACTAATGACCACAGCAGTTAAGTCCCATAGTGTTCAGAGCCATTTGAACCATTTGCAGCAGTCCGCAGCTTCCGCACACCGGCAATGCGGACCCGCTCAAGTGGCCGAAGTTGTTCAGCGGGAGTATGTGCTCGTCGGTGGGACTTAGTTGTACTCAAGAACGAATGTTGCAAACACTGTTCACCTTTCAACTTAGGACGGTTATTGCCTGCAGAGTCAGAACGGAGCGCTCGAAGGTAGGCCTCCCGATCGCCGATGATTGCAACAAATGAATCACTAACACTGCAGTTGCGGCTAACGCAGAGCAAAGGCTAGTCGTCCAGTTATTGACTGTATAAATAATGAAGGTGGATTTATGACGCTAGTATTTCCGCCAAATGAAGATGCGAATAGTGGGCACTTGAAGTTAACCCGGAAGACGAGAATCGTCATGGTGATTTGTGGGAACCGAATTTTTTTTTCTGTGTGAAGTACGAGTGTTCTGCTGTGATATGCATCAGTGATGTCTAACCTACAACATATAGTTGTATCTACTTTTGTTTCAAGACTGATCTGTATGTTGCTAGCACAAGAACGAGTAGAAACGCCACATTTTTAGCGGCAAACAGTTGTCATACGGTGGCGTCAGTTGTCGGCCCTCAAATATTGATACAGGGTGTTTATAAATTAATATCGGGGTTTTAACGCTGTATAATATTAATATTAATAAGTCACAGCTGCAAAATACTAACGCGAATTCTTTACAGACGAATGGAAAAACTGGTAGAAGCGGACCTCGGGGAAGATCAGTTTGGATTCCGTAGAAATGTTGGAACACGTGAGGCAAAACTAACCTTACGACTTATCATAGAAGAAAGATTAAGAAAAGGCAAACCTACGTTTCTAGCATTTGTAGACTTAGAGAAAGCTTTTGACAATGTTAACTGGAATACTCTCTTTCAAATTCTGAAGGTGGCAAGGGTAAAGTACAGGGAGCGAAAGGCTATTTACAATTTGTACAGAAACCAGATGGCAGTTATAAGAGTCGAGGGACATGAAAGGGAAGCAGTGGTTGGGAAGGGAGTGAGACAGGGTTGTAGCCTCTCCCCAATGTTATTCAATCTTTATATTGAGCAAGCAGTAAAGGAAACAAAAGAAAAATTCGGAGTAGGTATTAAAATTCATGGAGAAGAAGTAAAAACTTTGAGGTTCGCCGAGGACATTGTAATTCTGTCAGAGACAGCAAAGGACTTGCAAGAGCAGTTGAACGGAATGGACAGTGTCTTGAGAGGAGGATATAAGATGAACATCAACAAAAGCAAAACGAGGATAATGGAATGTAGTCAAATTAAATCGGGTGATGCTGAGGGAATTAGATTAGGAAATGACACACTTAAAGTAGTAAAGGAGTTTTGCTATTTAGGGAGTAAAATAACTGATGATGGTCAAAGTAGAGAGGATATAAAATGTAGACTGGCAATGGCAAGGAAATCGTTTCTGAAGAAGAGAAATTTGTTAACATCGAGTATAGATTTAAGTGTCAGGAAGTCATTTCTGAAAGTATTTGTATGGAGTGTAGCCATGTATGGAAGTGAAACATGGACGATAACTAGTTTGGACAAGAAGAGAATAGAAGCTTTCGAAATGTGGTGCTACAGAAGAATGCTGAAGATAAGGTGGGTAGATCACGTAACTAATGAGGAGGTATTGAACAGGATTGGGGAGAAGAGAAGTTTGTGGCACAACTTGACTAGAAGAAGGGATCGGTTGGTAGGACATGTTCTGAGACATCGAGGGATCACCAGTTTAGTACTGGAGGGCAACGTGGAGGGTAAAAATCGTAGAGGGAGACCAAGAGATGAATACAGTAGGCAGATTCAGAAGGATGTAGGTTGCAGTAGGTACTGGGAGATGAAGAAGCTTGCACAGGATAGGGTAGCATGGAGAGCTGCATCAAACCAGTCTCAGGACTGAAGACGACAACAACAACAATATTTATTACATTAAACTCACAGTTATACATGATATTCCAAATCAAAGAGCAACGCAAATAGTTTTACCAAGAACCTTATAAATGTTCAATGTGAGCACCATTTGTCACAGGGACACATCAAGTCTATAGCCGAGCGCTGGATAGGCCGCAAGGGGCCCAATGAGAGGGCTTGCTTTGCATGGCCTGTTCGTTCACCCGACCTAACGCCATGCGATTTTTTTCTTTGGGGCTTCACCAAGGATCGTGTGTACGGGCCTCCGCTACCAGCAGACCTCCCTGAATTAAGAAACCGGATTGAAGCAGCTGTTGCTACAATCACTGAAGACACACTTATCAACGTCTGGGAAGAACTCGGCTATAGACTTGATGTGTGGATGTGACAAATGGTGCTCACATTGAACATTTATAAGGTTATTGGTAAAACTGTCTGAGTTGCTCTTTCATTTGACATATCATTTATAACTGTAAGTTTAATAGAATAAATATTATAAAGCGTTCAAACGCCCTGTACTATTCATTTTGTGCATAACGTATTGCGTCTGAAAAATGTTTGGGACTTAACATCTATGGTCATCAGTCCCCTAGAACTTAGAACTATTTAAACCTAACTAACCTAAGGACATCACACAAGACCCAGTCATCACGAGGCAGAGAAAATCCCTGACCCCGCCAGGAATCGAACCCGGGAACCCGGGCGCAGGAAGCGAAAACGCTACCGCACGACCACGAGCTGCGGACTGAAAAATGTGTAATGCCATACTTTGGTACGTGTATAGGTGGCTAAGTGGTACAGGTCTTGGATATTAATGGAGAGATTTTGGGTTCAGTCGTCATTTATCGTGTCCTTCACCTCTGGTAGTGATTTGTTAATGCCAGGAATTTGATTTGCGTCTTGTGAGATGTCTGTAGTAGTACATCCAACTTCCAAACCACACATTGAGGTTTTAGGTTGCTGTTTGTTGAAGTTTGGAGGAGATATTATTGGTTGTGGAAGTCTGAGAATAGATATTTTGCTACTGTGTATAACGTAATCATTTACCTGTGAATGTGGGATGTAAACATGTTTCGTTTCCGAAAATTGGCTACACTTAAACTGTTTTTACGCTTCTTTATGTTTAAGCCCTTCTAAATGTCAGTGCAAGAAATACATCTTCAGTATTTCTCCAATATAAGAGAAAGTTGTTGGTTCCACAATGACTCACTGAAAATATATAACGCGGTGACGAACAAAAATATATTCAAAGCTTACAGGCTACAAACTTCAGGTACGAATTTCTCAGCAGGCAAAACAGAAATGGCTTCAGAACGAGTAAAATAAAAAAAAGGAGATTTTATATTATCGATTCTGTTGTGGATTGGCAAGAGAGGCAAATGAGAGCGTATTTAGTCAGTGAACCATCGCTAGCAAAGTCGGTTGTACAACTGGGGCGAGTGCTAGGAAGTGTCTCTAGACCTGCCGTGTGGCGGCGCTCGGTCTGCAATCACTGATAGTGGCGACACGCGGGTCCGACGTATACTAACGGACCGCGGCCGATTTAAAGGCTACCACCTAGCAAGTGTGGTGTCTGGCGGTGACACCACAGATTCCAATTATTTCGAGAACGTCATTGTTACACATTTCTCTTGACATTCGTCCGACGTATACCCTGCCTCACAGCAAACTGTTCAGTAAAATATAGCCAAATGGGAACTGTATTAGCTAAGGTGATTAGCCACGCGCCAAATAACAAGCTAGCAGGGCTGATTTGGTGTCACTTGTCTTGTTATAGCCAGTAAGCGGGTGCATTTCATGTAATGGCGATACCTAGTTGTGTGCCTCAAACGCGCAGTCAGGATCTGAGACTGGCCACACTCCCTATATATGGGCTCTCTACGTGTTTGGGCTGTGATTAAACACGACTCGAATTGTTCGAACATAGTTACGTCACAATTCGGGAAATCTCGGGTTCTGTTCGATCTTTTGATCGGCCTACCATTTAGTGACTTTAGTTTCTACTATCGCAACGACCTGCGTTGGGGGTTTTGATGCACTATTTATTTTAATAATTAAAATAATTGTGGAACACGGTCTGAAATAACTTCTAGGGTGCAGTCATGCGTAACAATGGCAACTAATAAATAAATAAAAATCGCAATCGTGATTCTATCCAATTGTCAACTTTTTGTTCGTCCGGTGACCTAGTGAACTCTAATATTACTACCTCTTAGATGGGTCTTGCCGCTATAATTCATTCCCGCGATAAAAATTCATTTTATTACTATCTATTTTTGTTTGTTCGGCATTTTTCCTTATTTACTTGTCTTGATTGTTTCATCTGAATGTTGCTGTCTTGTTTTCAAACAGATTAAAAGCTGGTAAAGTTTTTATCTGTTATCCTACCATGTAAACAGGGATTGAATCGCTCATTTGCAACATACTTTGTAAAAAATTGCCGTTTTTTAAACAAATAAAATTTTATAATGGGTTGAGTCAAGTGTTATTTTTTTGGAGGACAACATATTCGTCCTTGTCTGTTACCTTAACTCAGAAATGAGCATAAATATTTATAAATTAATCCATATCGGTATTTAAGTGTCAGGGAGTCGTTTCTGAAAGTATTTGTATGGAGTGTAGTCATGTATGGAAGTGAAACATAAACGATAAATAGTTTAGACAAGAAGAGAATAGAAGCTTTCGATATGTGGTGCTACAGATGAATGCTGAAGATTAGATGGGTAGATCACATAACTAATGAGGAGGTATTGAATAGAGTTGGCGAGGAGTTTGTGGCACAACTTGACTAGAAGAAGGGATCGGTTGGTAGGACGTGTTCTGAGGCATCAAGGGATCACCAATTTGGTACTGGAAGGCAGCGTGGAGGGTAAATATCGTAGAGGGAGACCAAGAGATGAATAAACTACGCAGATTCAGAAGGATGTAGGCTGCAGTAAGTACTGGGAGATGAAGAAGCTTGCACAGGATAGAGTAGCATGGAGAGCTGCATCAAACCAGTCTCAGGACTGAAGACCACAACAACAACAACAACAACATCGGTACTATATGAGAACACATTGTAAACTTGTTCAAACACAGTAGGAGTTTGTGCAGTGATGGGATTTAACGCTGTTTTCCTCCAGTGTTTCATGAAGTAGTCTAATTTTAAGCGGCATTTATTGTTGTGGCTTGTTCGTACTTTCTTGCATATCTCTAGCACTCAACATGTGACTGTTCGAACAATCTCGATATTGTATCGAACGCTGCGACGTATCGGGAAATCTAGAGCCCGTTCAAACGCGAGTATCGTTTGTCTAGCCCTACTACGTGTTCTGTGTGTAGTTATTTCGCGTGTCCATGCTTCGGCGCACAGACACGTGTAATTTGTTGTGTGGTTAATGTTTCGTGAAGTCGGGTACTCTGGAATTTAGATACTCCTGGCGTAATGAGATTTCTCTCGCAGAGTGGCGCCTTCAACCGCAATACATCCCTTTCTTGTAGAACAATAATGACGTCACACGGTTGTGGAAATGCGTCTGACGAAAGAGGCAGACGATCCCGCAGCTGCTGATTAAGTAGGCGTGAGTGTGCGGAGCTGTGCAAACGCCGGCTGCATTGTGCGGTAGACACAGCTACCAGGCGGAACTCTTGTTCCATTCCCTCACGCAACAAGGAAATACCGATAGCGTTCGCTGTTCGCCGCACACAACAACGCAGCACAGAACGATTTCACAATTATTTCATGTTAACAACCAATCCGCTTCTTCTGTTCCCACTGTGACGGTCTGCTGTAAATGTCGATTGTTGTATGTGAATTCGTTTCCTTTCGATCGTCAAGCTTTCGGTTTTGCTGCGACAGAAGCAGTTTCACGGAATTTTGCGTGGAGCTTCGCTACCGCGCTGTTGGGTCTCCAGCATATTCTCGATTCCTTGAAATCTTCTATCCGGCCCATCGTCACGCTTGTTGCCCAAAAGACCATTTTGCATGTATACAGTGGCCCACATGCAATCGGATACGGCGTCCCTGTAGTAATGCGAAGAGAAAAGCGATTGTAAACATCACGCTCTTGAGAACTGGTAGCGTGAAATATCTACATTTACATCTATATCTGTACTCGGCAAGCCGTCTTACGATATATGGTGGAGGGTACATTATGCACCAGTTCTCCTTTCTTGTTCCAATCGCGAATGCTACCCAGGAAGAACGAGTGCTGGTAAGTCTCCACATGAGATCTGATTTTACCTTCGCTGTCTTTTCGCGACGTATAAGTAGGAAGAATCGGTGTACAGAGGGGTCCAAAAAAAATGTATCCACTGTTTAAAAGTCCATAATTTGCAAACTAATTGACGGAGTTGTCTCATTTTTGGTGAATGTAGCTTAAAGTCCAACTTAAAGATATCTCTGTAGTTGTTCGAAATGGTCACCATTAACATCCACACACAAACGATGCGGCCAAACTGCAGCACGAACTACTGGTCAGCTGGATATTTGCACATGAATGTACGATGGATTCTCGAAGTTCATTCAATGTGCGTGGCTTTTGTCGATAAACGACATCCTTTAGTGTTTTGAAGACAGCAAAGTAGAAGTGCTACATACCACGATTGCTATACGCAATGAACGAGGACGACCCAGATCGTAGAATGGAGCACTGTGAGTGGTTTACTAACATGGTGCGCAACGATGAAGAGTTTGCAGAGATGATTGTGTGGTCTGATGAGGCACAGTTCAAACTCAATGGTGCAGTAAATCGCCACAATTGCATCTACTGGGCCACCGAAAATCCGAACGTCTATGTAGACAAAGCTGTGAATTTGCCAGGAGTAAATGTGTGGTGTGAGTTGTCTCACCGGGGCTTTATTGGGCCATTCTTCTTTGACGGCACATTTACCGGTGAGGTGTACCTTCAGAAGCTTCAGACATTCATTTTACCTGCTATCCGAGACTTGTATGGAGACGGAAGAGTTTACTTTCAACAAGATGGTGCCCCAGCCCACTACCAAAATCGTGTTAGGGCGTATCTCGACGAAACTGTACCAGGAAGATGGATAGGCCGTAGAGATGCTGTGGAGTATCCACCACGTTCCCCAGACCTAACTCCTCTGGACTTTTACCTGTGGGGGGCACTAAAGGACGTCACTTTCCTGCTGCAGTTCGGCGGCATCGTTTGTGTGTGGATATTAATGGTGACCATTTCCAACACCTACAGTGAGAGCTTTAAGTTGGACTTTAAGCTACACTTTCACCAAAAATGAGACAACTCCGTCAATCAGTTTGCAAGTTATGGACTTTTAAACAGTGGATACATTTTTTGGACCCCTCTGTATTTGCTAGCGTACACTCTGTAAACTTAAACAGTAAACAATACTGCGATGGACAAAGCCTGTGTTGCAGCGTCTGCCACTGGATTTGGAAGAAACTTGGTTTGTGCTGTTCAGTGTAGGACACTGTGGATTGTGAATACCAGGCGAATGCCGTGTTTCTTGACTTCTGGAAGGCCTTGGATACACTTCCACTCGGTCGACTAGTAAACAAAATACGGAACTCATCGGGACAGGTAGGCGATTAGATTGAACGGTCCCTAGCAAACAGAGCCCAGGGCATCGTTCTCAATGAGGGGACAGCGCCACAAGCGAAACTAACGTCCAGTACCTCAAAGAAGTGTGTGGCGACGTGGGGTGAGAGGGTGGGGGGGAGGGGGGGGGGCAGGGGAGATGGCGGGCTACTCATAAATATTTCGGGAGGGATAAAGGAAACGGAACTCAATTTCTTACAAAGTATGCTCAAAACTCTTGAAATACTTCACTAGTCAGCAAGCATGTTGATAGGTAACATACAAGGTGCTTAAAGAGCGAGTCAAGTTTGTAAGACATTTGAGCACGTCATTTTGTTGAGAGGCAGGCAAGATTCAGATATGTACGAAAGCTTACACGTAAGTATCGAATGTCGTGATGCATAACTGATTGACAACGCCTGAGATAATCGCCCGAAAGCAATCACGTCAAAGCAAATAAAATGCATCCCTGATTTAAGGTCACGATATAAATAAGATGATACTCTAGCTTTGTACGATATCACAAAATATTTGTGTACTGGTTGTATCACCCCGAAATTATAATTGTTTAAAATGGTTCACCATTATCCGTGTACGACAAATTTTTCGTTTTCCTGTGACGCATTCATTTTGTTTCATATCTATTGCTCCAGAGTATGAATATAATGGTAGCACGAAAGTTGTTTATAAGCGAAACCATTTACATCATATGTAATTCTGAGCATCAATTAATTCAGGCAGTTTCGCCCCAGCTTTAAATACCGTTAAACTGAGTTAGGTACCTTTCGACAACGTAATTCTTGAGTGAACACATAAGGAGATATGGAAAACGTGCAAAGATTTATTGGGCAAAAGCGAGGGAGAAGGATAATAATCTGTACTCAAATGCAATACACAGGGTGACATGCTTCATATATGAACATGCTTTACATCCTCGCCGGATATTATAGACAAAGGAAAAGTACGAAATATTATTATTAATTTCTGAAGCATTATCTTACGAGCATTGAGCCTTCGGTGACTGAATTAGAAACGGATACTGATCCCCACATGCCGTAAAGAAGTTAAAAATGTGAACAAGCCAAAAACGACTGTAAAATTTATCGCGGAAAGAAACCTAATTTCCATGATCTGGAAGGGCACTTAATTTATAGTCATGTTAATACAGATGAAACGTGCGAAGTAGCGACGATCCCACCATATTCCAGAACGAAGTAGCGTGAAAGTGCCCATCTTTAGGTCACAAGATGAAACGTCTGTATTACTATGAACATCGGTACGGTCAGTTGTCATGGCAGCAGGACTCTTGTACTGTGGCCACGAGGCATTTCGAAACGAAATACGCCGCCCAGAATACACATCAGCCGGAACCTGTCAAATTATTACTAGTTTCTGAAGCATTGTCTTACGAGCATTGAGCCTTCGCTGACTGAATTAGTAAATCTGTTTTATTATTTTACGAACAAAACTGTCTAGAAAACGTCTTATGTAACAGTTACACTGGTGTCGGACAAAATACGGCGTCTTCCTGCCTAACACTGATATAGAGAAGGATGGCTGCTACCATCGGCGTCAGCTGTTGCGTGTCGTTACGACGACGCTGTTTTAGAGTTAGACCTGACAATGATTTAATTCGGCTGGTACTGCTACTAAAAACGTAATCTAGACTTGAAAGGCGTCTGCTTTGGGCCAACGCCTGTCACACAGCGTACTCGAGTGCGCTACGATAATCACTTGTAAGCCCAAAGACCTTCAGTCTGCTAGCGCGTTGCTCCTCTGGGTAGAGAGTGAAAGGTGTATCTTGACGGGAGGAGAGAGTTTTGACAGGTTCCAGCTGATGTGTATTCTAGGCTGCGTATTTAGTTTCGGAATGCCTCGTGGCCATAGCACAAGGGTCCTACTGCCATGAAAACTGACTGTACCGATGTTCTTAATCATATAGACATTTCGTCTTGTGACCTAAAGATGGGCGCGTTCACACTACTTCGTTCTGGAGTAAGGTGAGATCGTCGCTACTTCGCACGTTTCCGCTGTATTAACATGACTGTAAATTACATGCCCTTCCATATCATGGAAATTAGGTTTCCTTCCGCGATAAATTTTACAGTCGTATTTGGCTTGTTCACGTTTTCAACTTCTTTACGACATGTGGGGATCAATATCCATTTCTAATTCAGTCACCGAAGGCTCGTAAGATAGTTCTTCAGAAATTAATAATAATATTTCGTAATTTTATTTTGTCTATAATATACGGTGAGGATGTAAAGCACATGGTCTGTTGTGTTCATATATGAAGCATGTCACCCTGTGTATGAACTTTGTATTGCATTTGAGTACGGATTGGATTATTATCCTTCTCCCCCGTTTTTGTCCAATGAATCTTTGCACGTGTTCCACATCTCCTTATGTGTTCACTCAAGAACTACGTTATCGAAAGGTACCTAATTCAGTTTAACTGTATTTAATTGATGCTCAGAATTACATATGATGTAAATGGTTTCGCTTATAAACAACTTTCTTCTACCAGTCACGATTTGCGGTACTGCGCCCAGTTGTGGAGAACACATCTGACGTCTGGGGATCGATCACACCAGCTTCTTTTTTCTTTTTGAGTTATCAGTCTTCTGACTGGTTTGATGCGGTCCACCACGGATTCCACTCCTGTGCCAACGTCTTCATCTCAGATTAGCACTTGCAACCAACGTCCGCAGTTATTTGCTGGATGTATTCCAATCTCTGTCTTCCTTTACAGTTTTTGCTTCTACCGCCCCCTCTAGTACCATGGAAGTCATTCCTTGATGCCTTAACAGATGTCCTATCACCCTGTCCCTTCTCCTTGTCAGTGTTATCCACATATTTCTTTCCTCTCCGATTCGTCGCAGAACCTCTTCATTTCTTACCTCATCAGTCCACCTAACTTTCAACATTCGTCTGTAGCACCACATCTCAAATGCTTCGATCCTCTTCTGTTCCCCTTTTCCCACAGTCAATGCTTCACTACAATGCTGTGCTACAACGTACATTCTCAGAAATTTATTTCTCAAAAATAAAATTTCTCTTATGTTCAGTATATTTTGCACGACGTGCTAAGGGAAATAACTCTCGTTGTGCGTTTTTCCTGTGTACTATGGCATTTTTTCGTAATGGTTCTGATGTGTGAAGTTCCGAATTGTTCAATTGTCTGAAAGTTTTCTTGTTATCGATCTGTGCAGGGTCTCACACGTAGTAAACATCACACACAATTTACTGTGCACAGTTCACATCAAGAATAACAAACGTCCAACGGATCAAATCAATATTAGATGTAAGAATTTTCAGCCATGTAAGCAAGTTCACTTCGCTGTGGAACTTCTGAACACTTGCTGGTGGAGACGGAATCATCTAAGTAATTTGTAATACCACACAAGCTCAAGACTCTTTCAGATTACTAGGTAGTGTAGGGCATAGATGGCCGAAACATTTGTCTTACACAAATTGCATTTGTAAGTTACAAATTATTCACACACACATACAGCAGATGCATTAGGTATACTGTGAGGATTCTAATTTCCGTGTTGTCTTCGTTATCTCTTGTTAACTCTCCTTTCTTTCATTACGGTTCGCGGAAGTCCTTGCCACTCCAAAACTTTAGTCATCACAGTCAGATTGCATTCACTTACATGTGGGTCAGATTTAATACAAAGGGGTAACATTTCAGGTCATAAAACCAAAATGAGAAACTCATATGAACTCCCAGGCTAAACTTAAATAAAGGAAGACAAGCTTCGGGACTGTTTCAAAATATAATTAAGCCTTACTCACGAATCTTGTCTGTTAGCATCTATACAACAATATTGCGAAATCCTGGTGTACGCTGTTCAGATACACGTGAAACGTGACGTCACACTGCAGGATGAAATGAACTGTAAAACACTTTTCAGTGGTCACTCGTGACAGCACTGGTCGCCGACGCAGGTCTCGTATGCCTGTATTGTTTACCGTCGAGACGAACTTCGTCAGCAGTGTGGCTACTACTGTACTGCTGAGGACGTGGTGGCGCCTTTGTCTCGCTGTTCCACTTCCGCTGCTGTGTCAGCCGCCTGTATCTATTGTCCTGATCTCGCCGCGAGATATCCTGAGAAATGAGGGTTACGGGATATCCGTGTTAATGCACTATCAGTACAGATAAGACTGCGTAAGAGAGTATATCTTTGATAACAGCTCTCAGCTTACAAAATTTCGAAACAAAAATTTCGACATGAATCGAGACGATTTCGTTTCGACCGCTCACTCGACCAGACAGGGCTGCTATTCGAATCCCTGAAAAATCATGCAGATATAATTTGTTGGCGGTTTCCTCAAATCATTCCAGGCCAACACGAAACTGCTTGTTTCGAGCAGGCAAGGAACTACATCGGACTCCACACCACCCAACCGACCTACTGTCTGTCATTAACGACAAGTGTGACAAATAAAGATTACTGAAGTAAAAATCTTCTGTGTTCACAGGCCGCGTCATATTTCTTCTAAAATGTTCGACGTTTTGACCCCTCTGCTGCGATCTTCCTCAGGATCTTCTGGTGTCCACTACTATTAGTAGAAGATCCTGATGAAGAGCCCAGCAGAGGGGTCGAAACGTCGATCATTTTAGAAGAAATATGACGCGACCTAATAACCCAGAAAATTTTAACTTCAGTGACAAGCCTGCAGACTTACATAAATACAGATTAGCTGGCTGTTCCTTGCGGAGTGAGGGAGTGGCCATGTACGGAAAAAAAATCCATTTGAGACCGTAGAGGTATCACGGGACTGCACTGAACAGATACTTGAATTTTGTGCAGGGGCAGTTGAATTTAGTGAAACTAAACTTCTAACTGTTATTGCTTATAGGTCCAAACTCTGAATTCACATCATTTCTGCTGAAGCTAGAGAGGTTACTTGTTTCACTTTATAGGAAGTACCAAAAATATATATGTGGTGACTTCAATATTAATTTTGTATGTGATTGTGCAAGGAAAATGTGGACTGTGTTTTTACCAACCAGGGTGCAGGGGAACAGTAGCACAGCCAGAGACAATATTTTTATTCATTCTTCATTACTAGATGGGCATTCTGTTAGTAAAAGGGTGAATGGCCTTTCAGACCATGATGCACAAATTTTAACACTAAAAGGCTTTTGTACTCAAACAAGGAGGACATCAAAAGCAGACTCGCTATGGCAAAAAAGGCATTTCTGGCCATGAGAAGTCTACTAATATCAAATACCGGCCTTAATTTGAGGAAGACGTTTCTGAGGATGTACGTCTGGAGTACAGCATTGTATGGTAGTGAAACATGGACTGTGGGAATACCGGAACACGTGAGAATCGAAGCATTTGAGATGTGATGCTACAGACAATGCTGAAAATTAGGTGGACTGATAAGGTAAGGAATGAGGAGGTTCTGCGCAGAATCGGAAAGGAAAGCAATATCTGGAAAGCACTGATAAGAAGAAGGGACAGGATGATAGGACATCTATTAAGACACCAGGAAATGACTTCAATGATACTAGAGGGAGCTGTAGAGGGCAATAACTGTAGAGGAAGACAGAGGTTGGAATAAATCCAGCAAATAATTGAGGACGTAGGTTGCAAGTGCTACTTTGAGATGAAGAGGTTAGCACAGGAGAGGAATTCGTGGCGGACCGCATCAAACCAGTCAGAAGACTGATGGAAAAAAAAATGCTAGGCATAAATCCAATCTGCATTTGGATCGCGCTTCCTTAAGTGCAGAAAGGGGTGCAGTATACTGCTGCATCCATTTTCAATAAGCTACCACACGAATTAAAAATCATAGCAGTAGTACACGTGCTTTCTAATCGAAACTGAAGAGTTTCCTCATGGGTCACTCCTTCTGTTGAGGAGTTCCTTGAAAAATTAAGCTGATTCCATGTTATATTACTGATTGCGTTTACTTAAACTTATGGCTTGACTTTTTTTGTTCACAAACATTTTATTTGTTATAACTTTTATGTTGCTATTTCATCTGCTGAAACGTTTCATGATCTTGGAGATTTGCTCCTCAATTTGGTCCTACGGAACTAGACATGTAAATAAATAAATGTGTGTTGTAGGAAGAAAGGGAGATATATCATGTTGATATCGTAACTGGAGACACATCACAGACTGTGACAAGACAAAGAAGAAGAAGAAGAACGGAATTCTCCATGACCACTTGAGGGAGCCATTCAGGCGTTCGACGTAATCGATATAGAGGTGTCTTCCAGTTCCATTCGCGTATGAAGCGGGGGAAGATTTATTATTAGTGAAAAGTATCTGTGCGCGCGCTGTGGTTAGTCATTATAATCATTTATTACGTCAAACGTCAGAGACGAAGTAAGTATCCTGGAATTCCACTCAAGAACAGCTGCCAAGAAAAGTAGATGTCTTCTGTGTGGTGAAGCCACGCACATCTTTCAATAAAGGCAAGTCTTCCGATCTAGACTGTATACAAGTTCCCTTCAGAGTATGTTGGTATAATATCTGCCTGCATAGCTATCATGTACAACCTCTCTCTCTCTCGACGAAAGATATGAGCCTAAAGACTTGGAAGTTGCACAGGTCACACCAATATCCAAGAAAGGAAACAGGAGTAATCTGGTGACTCACAGAACACTTTCCATGATATCGATTTGCAGTACGATTTTGGAACATCTCCTGTCTTCGAACATAATGAAATACTTTTCATATTTTTGTGCTACAGTCATGTAACAATGTTTGTATGATATTTCCTCCATCTGTCTGTACAAACTTCTTTATTTTATATTAGTAATAAGAGTTCGGCCTTAGGCTATTATAAAGTACAACAACGTTAGGTATAATTAGACTTTGACGATGACTTCCCTTAACAAAGTCTAATTATACCCAGCGTCGTCGTAATTGATAATGGCTTAAAGCCGAAATCATGATAGTAATACAAAATAAAGAAGTTCGTAGAGTCGAATGGAGGAAATATTTATTATTTATTTATTTATGCATTTATTTTACCTGGCAAGATTAGGGCCTTCAGGCCCTCTCTTACACCTAACCAGGCATACTCAGATTCAACAAATTTCAGTGTCTACAGAAAATTAGGACATATAACATGTTATACAGTATTAATGTTACAGAAAAAATAGAGATTATAAAAGTAGTACAATGATAATTATAACAATCAAAAAATAATTATAACAATCAAGAATAATAAAAATAATAATAATAATGATAATAATAATAATAATAATGACTATACAAACAAATGGCTCTGAGCACTACGGGACTGCTGAGGTCATTAGTCCCCTAGAACTTAGAACAGTAGGGCTATTACAAATGATTGAAGCGATTTCATAAATTCACTGTAGCTCCATTCATTGACATATGGTCACGACACACAACAGATACGCAGAAAAACTCATAAAGTTTTGTTTGGCTGAAGCCGCACTTCAGGTTTCTGCCGCCAGAACGCTCGAGAGCGCAGTGAGACAAAATAGCGACAGGAGCTGAGAAAGCGTATGTCGTGCTTGAAATGCACTCACATCAGTCAGTCATAACAGTGCAACGACACTTCAGGACGAAGTTCAACAAAGATCCACCAACTGCTAACTCCATTCGGCGATGGTATGCGCAGTTTAAAGCTTCTGGATGCCTCTGTAAGGGGAAATCAACGGGTCGGCCTGCAGTGAGCGAAGAAACGGTTGAACGCGTGCGGGCAAGTTTCATGCGGAGCCCGCAGAAGTCGACGAATAAAGCAAGCAGGGAGCTAAACGTACCACAGCCGACGGTTTGGAAAATCTTACGGAAAAGGCTAAAGCAGAAGCCGTACCGTTTACAATTGCTACAAGCCCTGACACCCGATGACAAAGTCAAACGCTTTGAATTTTCGGCGCGGTTGCAACAGCTCATGGAAGAGGATGCGTTCAGTGCGAAACTTGTTTTCAGTGATGAAGCAACATTTTTTCTTAATGGTGAAGTGAACAGACACAATGTGCGAATCTGGGCGGTAGAGAATCCTCACGCATTCGTGCAGCAAATTCGCAATTCACCAAAAGTTAACGTGTTTTGTGGAATCTCACGGTTTAAAGTTTACGGCCCCTTTTTCTTCTGCGAAAAAAACGGTACAGGACACGTGTATCTGGACATGCTGGAAAATTGGCTCATGCCACAACTGGAGACCGAGAGCGTCGACTTCATCTTTCAACAGGATGGAGCTCCACCGCACTTCCATCATGATGTTCGGCATTTCTTAAACAGGAGATTGGAAAACCGATGGCTCGTGGTCGTGGTGGAGACCATGATCAGCAACTCATGTCATGGCCTCCATACTCTCCCGACTTAACCCCATGCGATTTCTTTCTGTGGGGTTATGTGAGAGATTCAGTGTTTAAACCTCCTCTACCAAGAAACGTGCCAGAACTGCGAGCTCGCATCAACGATGCTTTCGAACTCATTGATGGGGACATGCCGCGCCGAGTGTGGGAGGAACTTGATTATCGGCTTGATGTCTGCCGAATCACTAAAGGGGCACATATCGAACATTTGTGAATGCCTAAAAAAACTTTTTGAGTTTTTGTATGTGTATGTAAAGCATTGTGAAAGTATCTCAAATAATAAAGTTATTGTAGAGCTGTGACACCGCTTCAATCATTTGTAATAACCCTGTAGTTAAACCTAACTAACCTAAGGACATCACAAACATCCATGCCCGAGGCAGGATTCGAACCTGCGACCGTAGCGGTCGCGCGGTTCCGGACGGAAGCGCCTAGAACCGCTCGGCCACAGCGGCCGGCTCATACAAACCATGAAACATAATACTGCAGTGCAGTGCAGAGGCACTGCAGTGTTGTGTTTATCCGCCGATACCAGGCAGCGTCTTTTACTTAAAATGTCTTCCCCTGTACGGAAATTACATAGTGTGTGTACGAGTACAGGTAGTGAGGCAGGAAAGACGACGTAAGGAAGTTTGGATCGGGCCGTGCAGCCGGATAGACAAAGCGTGCACGGATGTCCGAAGGAACACTGTATCATTCATCTTGACAATATAGGCAAGGGAATATCGTATTTATACGGCGATACCAGACGGGAACTTTCAATTAAAATGTGTGTACGAGCACAGGTTGTGACGTAGGAGCGACGACATATGGAAGTTTTCGTCTAGCAGTGAGTCGTGCAGAGACAGCCAAAACAGGCTTTAGTTCGTATAAGGCAGGAAATCAGGGTTCGAGTCCCCACCTGGCGCAAATTTCCAGTGTCGTCGTTTCCTTATACAACTGATTGTTTTTGGTATTTGCAACCGTGAATACATTTCAAACATATGGTAGAGACATAGTCTGGAGGTGGTTCACTGAACCCCCTGCCAGGCACTTAAGTGTGAAATACAGCGTAGCCATGCAAATGTAGGTGAAGATCGCCTAATAATTACAATTTCACCTTACAGGTTTTGGCAATTTATTGCTATGTTCAGACGTGATTAATCCACAAACAGCTCCTTCATTACATATGAAAATTCAACACATAGCTCTGAACATAATGAAGTGGTATCAAACAAGAGAGACTTTTATAGCATACTTGGATTACACAGCTATCTGCGATGATTTGGCTTAAAGTTGCCGGAGTTTCGCGTATGATCAGCTCATCGGACGTTCACTGTAGTTGTGGATAAGAAGTTCAGACGATCCAGCATGATGTCACTGGCCGCCGCAGTTGCGCAGATTTCGCAAGCGATGCCGCCGACGGTAACGGGATACGCAGCAGGAAGTGCAAGCAAATTGGAACTGTCCGCCTTCAGGTTTGCGTGACAAGTTTGGGCCGTGCAGGCCGCCCTGACCACGAGAACTTTACATCCGTTCACCACGTCACTGAATCCGGTGCACAGCTTTGCAATGGGAACTCGTTAATACGGCTAACCGTCTACGTTTTCGGCACCAACATCTGCCGACGTTGATTGACGTTCTTTACCAACATGCCAGCCCTATAACACGTCCTTTCGCTCCATTTTGTGCAGTGGTATCATATTTTGGAGCAATTCTGTGCATTCACAGAGACTGTGCGTAGCGAAGGAAGGGCAGTCGGACCTACACTCCTGGAAATTGAAATAAGAACACCGTGAATTCATTGTTCCAGGAAGGGGAAACTTCATTGACACATTCCTGGGGTCAGATACATCACATGATCACACTGACAGAACCACAGGCACATAGACACAGGCAACAGAGCATGCACAATGTCGGCACTAGTACAGTGTATATCCACCTTTCGCAGCAATGCAGGCTGCTATTCACCCATGGAGACGATCGTAGAGATGCTGGATGTAGTCCTGTGGAACGGCTTGCCATACCATTTCCACCTGGCGCCTCAGTTGGACCAGCGTTCGTGCTGGACGTGCAGACCGCGTGAGACGACGCTTCATCCAGTCCCAAACATGCTCAATGGGGGACAGATCCGGAGATCTTGCTGGCCAGGGTAGTTGACTTACACCATCTAGAGCACGTTGGGTGGCACGGGATACATGCGGACGTGCATTGTCCTGTTGGAACAGCAAGTTCCCTTGCCGGTCTAGGAATGGTAGAACGATGGGTTCGATGACGGTTTGGATGTACCGTGCACTATTCAGTGTCCCCTCGACGATCACCAGTGGTGTACGGCCAGTGTCGGAGATCGCTCCCCACACCATGATGCCGGGTGTTGGCCCTGTGTGCCTCGGTCGTATGCAGTCCTGATTGTGGCGCTCACCTGCACGGCGCCAAACACGCATACGACCATCATTGGCACCAAGGCAGAAGCGACTCTCATCGCTGAAGACGACACGTCTCCATTCGTCCCTCCTTTCACGCCTGTCGCGACACCACTGGAGGCGGGCTGCACGATGTTGGGGCGTGAGCGGAAGACGGCCTAACGGTGTGCGGGACCGTAGCCCAGCTTCATGGAGACGGTTGCGAATGGTCCTCGCCGATACCCCAGGAGCAACAGTGTCCCTAATTTGCTGGGAAGTGGCGGTGCGGTCCCCTACGGCACTGCGTAGGATCCTACCGTCTTGGCGTGCATCCGTGCGTCGCTGCAGTCCGGTCCCAGGTCGACGGGCACGTGCACCTTCCGCCGACCACTGGCGACAACATCGATGTACTGTGGAGACCTCACGCCCCACGTGTTGAGCAATTCGGCGGTACGTCCACCCGGCCTCCCGCATGCCCACTATACGCCCTCGCTCAAAGTCCGTCAACTGCACATACGGTTCACGTCCACGCTCTCGCGGCATGCTACCAGTGTTAAAGACTGCGATGGAGCTCCGTATGCCACGGCAAACTGGCTGACACTGACGGCGGCGGTGCACAAATGCTGCGCAGCTAGCGCCATTGGACGGCCAACACCGCGGTTCCTGGTGTGTCCGCTGTGCCGTGCGTGTGATCATTGCTTGTACAGCCCTCTCGCAGTGTCCGGAGCAAGTATGGTGGGTCTGACACACCGGTGTCAATGTGTTCTTTTTTCCATTTCCAGGAGTGTATATGCGATGTCAGTTCCTGAACTAACTGCAGGTAATTGTTATAGAGTCTTGCAATTCTAACTCCGGAATTACTGGGCATGTACTCCCTAATGGGGTCTGTGATTCGTGATGTAGAGTAATTTAAAAGGACCTGAACATTCACTTAGTGAACATTAGACTGAACAACTAATTGCGTAAGGAAAACACTTCTTTAACGGGAGCAATACACTGAAGCGCCAAAGAAACTGGTATAGGCATGCGTATTCAAATACAGAGATATGTAAACAGGCAGAATACGGCGCTGTGGTCGGCACGCCTATACGAGACAAGTGTATGGCGCTGTTGTTAGATCGGTTACTGTTGCTGCAACGACAGGTTATCAAAATTTAAGTGAATTTGAACGTGATGTTATAGTCGCCGCACGAGCGATAGGACACAGCATCTCCCAGGTAACGATGAAGTGGGGATTTTCCCATAAGACCATTTCACGAGGAGTATCGTGAATATCAGGAATCCGACATCGCTGTGGCCGGAAAAAGATCGTGCAAGAACGGGACCAACCACGACCGAAGAGAATCGTTCAATGTGACAGAAATGCAACCCTTCAGCAGATTGCTGATGATTTCGATGCTAGGCCATCAAAAAGTGTCAGCGTGCGAACCATTCAACGAAACATCATCGGTATGGGCTTCCGGAGCCGAAGGCCAACTGGTATACCCTTGATAACTGCATGACAGAAAGCTTTATGCCTAGCCTGGGCCCTTCAACACCGACATTGGACTCTTGATGACTGGAAACAAAATGCCTGGTCGAAGGAGTCTCGTTTCAAATGGTATCGAGCGGACTGATGTGTACTGGTATGGGGACAACATCATGAATCCATGGACCCTGCAAGTCAACAGGGGACGGTGCAAGCTGGTGGAGGCTCTGTAATGTTGTGGGGCGTGTGCGTTTGGAGTGATATGGGACTCCTGATACGTCTAGATACGACACTGGTGACACGTAGGTAAGCATCCTGACTGATCACCTGTATCCATTCATGTCCATCGTGCCTTCCTACGGACTTGGGCAATTCCAGCAGGACAATGCGACACCCCAAACGTCCACAATTGCTACACAGTGGCTCCAGGAATACTCTTCTGAGTTTAAACATTTCTGCTTCGCAACAGTGTCAGTTATTTATAATTCAAATGAATACTTCGACTAAGTAGCCGAGGTTGCTAAAGTAGCCTGTGCGGTGGCACTCACCTCGGAGGTAATTCGGTTCAAATCTCGGTAGTGGAAAATTTTCACCGCCATTATTTCGCCGGAAAGGAGAGGAGAGGCCACAGCTTAAAGTTCCTGACCACCAGTCTTTGCGCCCATGTCCTGGATTCAGTTAAAAGTCCCCTTGCAGCGTCTGATAAAGTGAGGGCGTATGACCCTGTTGATGGAGACGTGTCCAAAGGATGGGGACGTAAAGTTCGGAGGCCACCTTTACGCTATTGGAGAGGAGTAGGCCAAGAGCCAGCACCTGGTTTCACCCTCTCCCTTCCCTTCATACATAACAAGTCAAACCCAGCAGTACACTCTACAAACACTCGGCACAGTCATCCACAGCAAAAAAATGGTTCAAATGGCTCTGAGCACTATGGGACTCAACTGCTGTGGTCATAAGTCCCCTAGAACTTAGAACTACTTAAACCTAACTAACCTAAGGACATCACACACATCCATGCCCGAGGCAGGATTCGAACCTGCGACCGTAGCAGTCGTGCGGTTCCAGACTGAAGCGCCTTTAACCGCGCGGCCACTCCGGCCGGCCTCATCCACAGCACACAGGTACTCATTTGGCTCTTCATAATAGCTCGGATGAAGACAACGTCGAACTACCTCCACTACGACAGAGATGCAGGATTCCTACATCTGCTCTCTTACGCTCGTTCCTTGGCTATGAGATGAGGGCCTACTTTGACTATGGTGGATTACACATGTGTGGTTCAGTTGAGTTTTACAGAACGTGTAGTTTCCTTGCCAGTGTAAAGTATTTGACTTATTGAGAATACATTGTTCATGTATAGATTGCTAAACTGCTAGAAAGGGAAGACTGCCAACTGTTCGTGTTAGATAATAAGCGGTAATTTCGTTTCTGGCTATGACTGCTAAAAATTAACTTCGACGATACTTTACTACGTGCCTTCGTTTGGACTAACAAGAGAAAAGCCTCTGACATGGCCAACCGATTCATGTTTGCTAGGTCACTTGTACAAAATCTAAAATGAAAAACTCTAAGATATTGTGGCTCAACTCGCCCTCGTTTTTGAGAAAACAACCCCTAAATTTCATGACGCGCTATCGACTCAAAATTGACGGGATGCGTTGAGAACTCCTTAGAGCAGATAATTCGGAAGCTTAAATAGAAATATTGTCGCAGAAGAAGCTGAGTAGCACAGTCACCGTGGTGTAGTGGTTATGATACTAGACTGTTGCATCGAGGGTCGTGAGTTCAAAACTAGAATGTCATGTAGAAGAAGGTATAATTAGATGAATGACGACTATTAACTTCAATTGACGAAGGTTTATTCAGTACTTGCACATACAAGAGCGCGGAGCGAACTGCCTCCGGCCAGAACACATACGGTATATATACAGTTACAGTACATTCCAGTACAATGATTCTTGACATTTGTGGATACTTCTACTCTAACCGAATATAGAAATTAAAATTTTACAGTACAGGTGAGAACTCACGACCCTCCATGCAATAATTCGGTATCATAGCCACTACACCAAGGTGACTGTACTACTCAGCTTCCTCTGCGACAAAATAGTGAACAAAATGACAATAAACACAGCTGACCTCTTTGATGATGTCCACATCGAAAGTATGTGCTGTGACACGACAGTCATTTGCTGTCATTTGGAGAGAGGAGTTTGATGGCGGGTCGTGCTTAGAAGGGCGCGCGCACGGCACAAGTGAAGTCGGCACGGGTAGGCAGCGGACAAGAGAGCGGGACGAAGGCGGCGAGCGAGTGGCCAGCGGCCGATCGCTCCACGTGGACCTATCAATTTCAAACGGCTGGCGGTTACGTGACGTCACGCGGGTTTACCACTTTCCAGCACACGGCTTAATGCTTTATCCAAGTTTGCGTTGATTACATTCAAATGCAAATTAGTACGACAAAGTACGATACGGCAAAAGAAAAAGGAGTTAGAGACTTATCAGCCGAGACGCTGATACGATTTATACAAATTTTATATCAAAAGATATTAAATAAACAAATCTGCAATATGTGCAGTTCACTGAATAATTTATAACATTCGAAGCAATACAGGTACAGAGTAGAGCTCATTTCAAATGTCTCGTCGAAACGTAACGACTGACACACTTGTATACTTCGCAACACTAAACTTGTAAAACACCAATTTTATTGAAACTTTCTGGCAGGTTAAAACTGTGTGCCGGATCGAGACTCGAACTCGGGACCTTTGCCTTTCGCGGGCTAGTGGGTGGCGGTGGGCAACATTACGCCACATTTTGCGCACGTATCAACATTTATTGTGGAACTTAGTTATATCAGAGACGACCTTCCGCGCACGAGACCGCCATGCGCGAAGGATTTTTATGTTTGGCTGCTACGACGGAAAAGTCGTAATGTCCTTGAACTCAAACACCCCAAGTTGCATTGGCCGAAGATTCGGAGACATGTCGCCTGTGGCAAGTTCAACACCAACCAACGGCTCCATGCAATTGGACTAGTGGGTACTCCACTATGCCCGAAATGTCGCCAAGTGGATGACGACCATCACTGCTTAACTTGTATCGCGGTGGAGGACGTATGGCTCCTAGGAAGACAGATAGTGGCTTGCTACCTCCGTGTGACCCCGCAACATATTACACCTGCTTCCTTCTTACATCTGGAGAGTGACTACTTTCCGGCGACTAAATCACAGTCGATCATCTGGGTCAAAGGTTGGACGAACGCGTACCTCTATGGGGATGCTGCCCAGTCGCGACTTGACTTTCGGTATTTCTTGCAGCAAGCCCACAATGAGGTTCATAGATGGTCACACTATCGGAAAACCTTTGTCAACTATGTTCAGGCCGTCTTCCTCGACCCCCCACGCAGTTGGGATGTGCCGGGTGCAGTCGGTGTGCACATTTGACAGCTGATAATGAACCTCACGCTTCTCTCACCGCTCTCTATGTAATGCACGTACTATACCATGAAATGATCTACATATTCCTTTTAACAGAGTGATCTTTATGAAAAATAAATAAATAAAAACAACATCCCCGTTCCTTTAAATTTGTGATTTGTTTTACAATGATTTTTTTTTTTTTTTTTTTGCAGAGTGTGCATTTCATTTAGTTTTTGTGAACTGCCTAATTTTGTATGCAAATAGGATACCAATAAATAAACGTTAAAAAAAGTGGTTAAGAAAAAAAATGGTAGAGCACTTGCCGCGAAAGGCAGAGGTCCCGGTTTCGAGTCTCGGTCCGGCACACAGTTTTAATCTGCCAGGAAGTTTCATATCAGCGCACACGCCGCTGCAGAGCGAAAATCTCATTCTGGAACGAATTTTTATTAATTTGTTGCTAATAATTCGTTTAAAAAATAATACGAGACAGTAACACGAACAGCAAGGTAGGGTATGACATCGGGCGTCGTTATTCACATTTCAACGTGATTAGTTTGTGATATTTGTAATTATTATGATACGTTGTCTTCGTTTATTAATAATTTTGCATAGTTTTGCTCATATTTGTTTACCCTTTGTGTATACGTAAATACTGATCAGCGCATCAGAAAGACCGCTTCAAATCCATAAGGAAAACTGTGCAATGTAAAGAATTGTAATGTTCTTTAGTGGCACAAATGGACAAAATCTATTTCCACGATCTGCAAAGATAATTGAAAAACATCAAAATATTAATACTGGGCAAACTATTTGTGTAATGTATGATTTTTGTATAATGTATGATTTTTGATGAGAATTTGAGCGCGCATATAATGGTGCAAACTGAATTAAGATTGTTCTTCTATTTAAAAATTTATGCAAGGAAGTGTGGTCAATGGAAAGCAGTTACGTGGCGTAGCTTGGGGAATTTCGGATCGAGGGTATCTACACGGAGCTGACACAAAGCCCCAGCACAGAGTTCTGCGCGCTTACGCCGACGCCGGATCTGTGTTGTTCGATGCGACACTTTGCGGTTATAGAAATGTCGAACTTAGCCGAATTTCGCGTGTGGGCGCAAACGGTAGATAGAATTTTTCGTGGAGAATCCGGACTTAACGATATTTTCGGTGTAGAACACACTAGGGACTTCTGTTTTTCACGTGTTGTGTCTTTTGGTGATGGTTTTTGTAAGAAAACTGGTCTTTGATGCAAAATCGTAGCTGTTTCCATACGAGTGCCGCGACACTTAGACGCTGAAGCGTTAGTGTGGGACCCTATTTTTGAGCATTTCGAACTGTGTTTGGTGATACTTACGGAAGTTACTTTCTGATAGGGTCAGGTTGGACTCTAATTATTTTCACCATGTTTAGGTGATTGATTCTGAAACAGTGCCACTGGACTTTAAACCAGTGGGGACTTTGAATATTTTGTGGCATCCGCCACTTAGGAATTCGCACTAGTGCCGAGTGAACTTTAGGTCATTGGTATTAGGCCGACTTTCAGCAAAATGATCGATTTGATAAATATCGATCGATGTTCTTCAGCATTCAACAACTTTTCTAAAATTTATAGCGTGTTCGTTATCACTATTGGGGGCTCGCGCAATAATTAAAATAGCATGTAACTATTTCGAAGATAGCACTAGTAAACTGTATTTCGTTACTGACAAAAACTTGTGAATTTTAAGGAACTTAACAAACGCACTCGATTAGTCATTTGACGTCAGCAGTCTGGACTGTACCCTGGTTAATATTTGTACCTGTCGGTCAGCAGCATCGAGAGGACTTTATTTGTGCAGTTTACCAGTTCGTAAGCGCAGGTGTCTGGTGGTAGAAAGGTTAGGGGAATCATCCTCGAGTTAGACGACGAGAGCTGGCGACCAGAAGCATCTGCAACCCCATTCCATCCCGTCGACCGTCGCAAGTGGGTTCAGTAACCACGGGGCACTTGCAACAGCAATAATTACCAAAGTACAAAGGGCAACTTAAATTAGTAGGAGGAGTCAAATGTTTAGCAAACTACTTAAAGATGCAGTAGCGACTTATTTAAATTGGAAACTGGAAACATTTAGCTCAGAACAGGGGCACGTATAAGTATTGTGGTTCAGGTTTATAAGAATAGTTACCCATGCGCTTGCATGATTTTTTTTATATATATGAAGGGCTTTCAGATTGTACACCAATTTTGAGGTTTAGTCTCTATTTTAACCATAATTTACCGTAGATGCCCGGGCAACAAAAAAAATGGTTCAAATGGCTCTGAGCACTATGGGACTTAACATCTGTGGTCATCAGTCCCCTAGAACTTAGAACTACTTAAACCTAACTAACCTAAGGACATCACACACATCCATGCCCGAGGCAAGATTCGAACCTGCGACCGTAGCGGTCACGCGGTTCCAGACTGAAGCGCCTTTAACCGCACGGCCACACCGGCCGCCCTGCCCGGGCAACAAACGTCCCCAGTAGCTAAATGAAACACGTCACACCCGTCTACAAGAAGGGAAGCAGAATTGATCCACAAAGCTACTTTCCAATACGCATGACATCCAATTGTTCTACAATATTAGAACACATTTAGAGCTCAAGCGTAATGAGGTATCTCGAACAGAATGATCTCCTCCATGCCTGCCAGCATGAATTCGATAAACTCTGATCATGTGAAACCTGACTCTCAATTTTTCTCACATTACATGTAGGAATGTTTCGCCGGCCGTTTTGTTGGCTAACGTAAGTCTCTTCCGATGATGACAATAATTGGCTCCACTGATTTTTAGGAGCGGTTCAATTTCTGGCACTTTGTTGCGAATGGGTCAGCAGTTAACAACTAGGATTTTAATGCCTCGCCTGTAGGGACCATTTCTTTAGACTCCTACAGCTATCGTTATCTGAACTGGTTGCACTATTCCCTAATCTAAAAATACCGTTGTGTGCGGACCTCACAGCAGCCTCCGATGTGTTGCGAACGAACGACCCATTCAGGGCCAGTTCTGAAGGCCATGGCACAAGTGTAGGACGTCGCAGCCTTGCTTAGTACAGAACATTCGAAGTACTGAGCGAGGTGGCGCAGTGGTTAGCACATGGGATTCCGGAGTCCGCAGCTCGTGATCTAGTGCCTAACGTTGCTACCTGTGGATCACGGGGTCCCGGGTTCGATTCCCAACCGGGTGGGATTTTCTCTCCCGGGGACTGGGTGTTTGTGTTGTCCTCATCATTTCATCATCATCATCACCCCCATTCGTGACAGTGGCTAGATTGGACTGTGAAAAAATTGGGACTTTGTATTGGCGCTGATGACCCCGCAGTTGAGCGCCCCACAGACCAAACATCATCATCGCATTCGGGAGGACGACGGTTCAAACCCGCGTCCTACCATCCTGATTTAAGTTTTCCGTGATTCTCTAAATCGCTTCAGGCAAATGCTGGGATGGTTCCTTTGACAGGGCGTGGTCGATTTACTTCCTCATCCTCCCCTAATCCGATGGGACCGATGACCTCGCTGTTTGGTCCCCTCGCCTATATCAACCAGTCACCCGAATAACCTTCAAAGTCTCTGGCTCAAGCTATCCGGGAACAAAATTGAGCTTCGTTGAAACTCCGTGATGCAGCCTGCTCTTCACAATCTACTCTGCCCTTCGCCGGAATGGTCCAAGTACGACCACAGAGTCCAGATGTCAGGCACCATTTGTTCCAACGTGCGCCACAGTCCGCAGTCGGTTGCCTTTGTTCCCCCAATGCCTGCAGCGACAGCCCCTTCATTATGTTGAATGAGGACCCCAGGTATAACCGTTATCCATCGAATGTTTGAACTGCTGACGATTAGTTGTCCTCGGCCATTTTCCGTTTGCGCCGAGTTGACATAGGACACAGCAGGTCTCCCAGCACGTAAAGTGCGCCTCACTAGCTCAGTTTCGGTTTCAGTGGAAGACAGCACCTCGAACTTGTGGGTTACGGTGATGGGCGTAGCACTCCAAGTTCACCCTCGTCCCTGTACAGTGCGTCTAGACCAACATAAAATATAAAATACGCCGAATATTGCGATATATACAGGCGGAAAGGCCTTTTGCTCTTAGATTACACAACTTGTAATCAATCACTGAGAATCATCACCCACTGAATAACAGTTTTCGTCAGGAATGATTTTAAGCGGAAGGACCAAAAGAAGTAATTACAGGTATGCCAGACAGCAGGTTGAGAAACAATGAAGAGTCATTCAGTAAAAACATTTGCTTGCAGAACGCTTAATCTAACGACTGGTTTGCTTGCCAGTCTGGGACTTGGCCAGCTAGGATAACTGCAGGTGGTAGAGGAGATTCAAAGGAAAACTACAAGTGTCGTCACGAGTATTTTTATTAAGGGCCAGAGTGTCAAGGAGATGCTCATCAACTTCCAACAACAGACGCTATAAGAGAGGCGTTGTACGCCATAATGTGTTTACCAGAAAAATTCGGAGACCGTACACTCCACATATATTTCGCTAACAGGAGAGGGGTGAACTGATAGTGATACACAAAGCACCCTCCACTACTTATCGTGCGAAGGCTTGCTGAGGATAAACGTACAACCAGTTACCTTTCTTTTCCGTGTGCAGCGCAGCTGTTTCTGTTTTTGGTGTCCCTTCCTCCATTCACTTTTTTACGACCCACATTAGAAAGCTGTGGGCTGTGGGTATGAGAACACCTGTGTCAGGAAGCCCGTTACCGTAGTCTCTGCCAGGTGCCTACACGTTGCACAACGGCGGGCTCGTCGAAGGCACCGTTAAATGCCACTGCCGGGAGTTCCCAAACTGTCTTACTTTCCTCAATTAAGGATTATATGTCTTTCCCTACTGGAAAATACTCTGCTGTTTGTTCGAATTGCCCTTCTGTACGGAGCTGAATTTCCTTAGAGAAAACCACACCGTAGGACCGGCAGCTTATCAACGACGGCGCTCCTCATGTTGTTACAAGCAGCGATCTCTGTGCTATCTTAACTTCGGTCTCATTAGCAGACCACACGAGGATCAAAAATCTGAAGGCAGATTAATTAAAGTTTAGCGATTTGTCGATGGGCCAACCGCTTTGCCTCAGTGGTAACACAGGTTCCCGTCAGGTCACCAAAGTTAAGTGCTATCGGGCGTGCGTTGCACTTGGATGGGTGACCGCCCGAGTCTACCGAGCGCTGTTGGCAAGAGGGGTTCACTCAGTCCTTGTGAGGCTTATTGAGAAGATACTTGATTGAGAAGTAGTGGCTCCTGGGAGAGCGTTGTGTTGACCACAAGTACCTACACATCCGCGTCCAGTACCAACGGAGGATGACATGGCGATCGGTCGGGACCAATGGGCCTTCCGACGTCTTTCTGGACGGAGTTTAGTTTAGCTCTGTCGAAACCGAGATCAAGCTCGGGCTGGGGAGTATAACAAAAATGGAAGTTTGTGGTAAGTTCTATGGGACCAAACTGCTGAGGTCATCGGTCGCTAAGCTTACACACTACTTAATCTAACTTGAAGTAACTTACGCTAAGAAGAACACACACATCCATGCCCGAGGGAGGACTCGAATCTACGACGGGGGGGGGGGGGGGGGGGGGGGGAGACCGAACGAACGAACCGTGACAAGACGCCTAAGACCGCGCGCGGCTACCCCGAGCGGCGGGGAGGATAACAGCAGTTTCCAAATCATAGGAACTATCCTAGCACTTATCTCCACTTAGCTGGGGAAACATCGGAAAAGTACGGCTGGATGAGGATCTGACTGGTAGTCCTCCCGAATGCGGGTTCAGTCTCTTAATTCCTGGGCAGGTGATTCATTCTACGCTGTGGTTAAGCCATTTCTCGGCGATGTCGTTTCTCTAGATAGTCCTAACCAGTAACAAAAAAAACAAAACACCTTTCGGACAGACCATCAGACCATGAAGGTTCAACGGTGCCGACTGACCGCTGTGTCAGCCTCAGCACTTAGGTGTCACCGGATGCTGACACGGAGGGGCACGTGGTCAGCACACCACTCTCCCGGCCGTTGTCAGTTTTCGTGAGCGGTGCCCCTACTTCTCACTCAAGCAGTCAAGTAGCTCCTCAACCGGCCTCCAAGGTCTGAGTGCACCCCTTTGCCAACGGCACGTGGCAGATCCGGACGGTGAGCCCTTTTAAGTGCGAACCAAGCCCCACAGCGCTCAACTTCGGCGATCTGACGAGAACCGGTGTTACCACTACGGCAAGGCCGTTCGCCCTAACCAGTAACACCATCCCAATTCTTTAACTCAATCGCGTCAAATGACGAGCTGTAGTCGCCTAAGGTTGCTATTCCCTTTAAATCGTATGATGAAGTCAGATCGTAAATGCACCATCGACTACGAGAATGCACGGTGTTCACTTCGTATCTACCAGTGTATTCTAAAACGAACCACAGGGCATGTTTGTCACGTGGTAGCAGGTAACTATACTACTATGTAAGGACAAGTTCTGGTTTAAAATTGTTACCAAAATGGCGAAAAATTCTCGCTCAGTTTACTTCAGATTTTTGCACTAAGAAACGTTTCCTCTAAGAAACGTAGCAAAAGGCTACACATTTCTCTAATGCATTGGTATATAAATACAGGTTGATAAATATTGAACTAAATGAAAAAAAGTAAATTAGTTACGAACTACGGCGTGTACACACTTTATTCAATATGTAAACGTCACTACAGATATTCGGATTTAGGTTGTGACAAATTCGATATGCCTGCCATCATTGGCGATGATGTGGCGCAGACGAATAGAGAATTTCTACATGCCCCGCTGAAGTGTCGGAACATCGGTATTGTCGATGACCTCATGAATGGCCGTTTTCAGCTCACCAATGGTTTTTGGGTTATTGCTGTACACTTTGTCTTTAATAAAGCCTCACAGGTGTCGCATGTGTTCAGATCCGGAGAATATGGCGGCCAATCGAGACGCATGCCAGTGGCAGATGGATACCCCAGAGCCAGAATGCGGTTCCCAAAGCCATGTGGCCGAGCGGTTCTAGGCGCTGTAGTCCGGAACCGCGCTGCTGCTACGGTCGCAGGTTCGAATCCTGCCTCGGGCATGGATATGTGTGATGTTCTTAGGTTAGTTAGGTCTAAGTAGTTGTAAGTTCTAGGGGACTGATGACCTCAGATGTTAAGTCCCATAGTGCTCAGAGCCATTTGAACCCAAAGCGCTCCTCCAGGAGATCAAACACTCTCCTGCTTCGATGGGGCGAACGCCGTCTTGCATGAACCACATCTTGTCAAAATTAGGGTAACTTTGGATAAAGAGGATGAAATCATCTTCCAAAATCTTCACGTACCGTTCCATCACGGAATATCGCAGCAGTTACTCCGTGACTGAACACTGCACACGACACGGTCACCCGTTGAGTATGAAGAGACTTCTCGATCGCGAAATGCGGATTCTCAGTCCCCCAAATGCGCCAATTTTGCTTACTGACGAACCCATCCAAATGAAAGTGGGCTTCGTCGCTAAACCACGCATACTAATTCCTACTGTGCCCCACCGCCAACCGTGCAGTTTGAACGTCCTAACGCAAACCGTTCAGAAGTTATGACGATTTTATTTCATGTAGTTCAATAATTGTCACCCTGTATATATGCATGCTTTGTAAAAAGGCAAGGTCTTAGCAAAAATCTCGGAAAGTTCTTAACCGATTTACTTCAAATTGTAATAAATGTTCGGTCAGACACAGACTACGTATTTTAATATATATGGTATATAAGCACGTACCTAACATACAAAAGGGAATTTTTTCGCAATTCTCTAATAAAAATTCGGGCAGACTTGTATATATAAAATGAAAACGTTTTTAGCGAAAATCTCAAAAAATTCTTGACCATTTTACTTGGCCGCAACTCGTGGTCTAGTGGCTAGCGTTGCTGCCTCTGGATCACGGGGTCCCAGGTTCGATTTCCGGCCGGGTTGGGGATTTTCTCTGCCCGGGGACTGAGTTTTTCTGTTGTCCCCATCATTTCATCATCATCATTCGTGACAGAGGTTTGTGAAAAAATCGGGACTCTGTATGGGCGCTGATGACCGAGCAGTTGTGCGAACCACAAATCAATCATCATCACCGTTTTACTTCAGATTGTTACACGATACTCTACTGCCTTCAGACGTAGATTGGCTGTATACTTTTGTAAACAACAATGTGATCATTTTCGGTTAAAACCGACTACGAGAAGGAAAATGTTATGTTGTGAACTTATATATCAGGGCGTTTAAATCATTAGACAAATTATTTTTTTACATATATTCTTTCTCCTAATATGTGATTTTCAATAAAATTTGTACACGCAACAGTGTGTTTTTTTTTGTTTTCTTCCTTGCTAACAGTTTTAAGACGAAAGAGGAAAGTTGTATTTGTGGCTTACCGACTTACGATTAGAATACTACCATGATATCTGAATCATCTGCAACTTTGCAATCCAGCCCGTCCACAAATTAAAACTATGAGAAGTACTGTCATTGAAGCTACTACCCTCACAGACCCTTAATGATCGCAAACGATTTACCCATTCATTTTAAGTAACTTAATTTTACAATCAAGGTTCCGTTTGCAGTAACAATAAAAAGGTTGGGTCAGCGAGAATGGATGAGAAGATGGATAGAGATGGGTATGGGGAGGGGTAGAAACTAGACAGAGATGGGATAGGAGGAGATAGGCAGAGAGAGGTGTGACCAACGATGCACAGCAACTGCTAGAAAGTGCACAGAATTCTACATCTATATCTACATGGATACTCAGCAAATCAAACTTAAGTGCCTGGCAGGGGGTTCATCGAACCACCTTCGCAGTAATTCTCTATTATTCCAGTCACGAACAACGCACAGAAAAAAACGAACACCTATATCTTTCCGCACGAGCTCTGATTTCCGTTATTGTATGATGATGATCGTTTCTCCCTATGTAGGTTGGCGTCAAGAAAATCTTTTCGCATCCGGAAATTTTGTGAGAAGATTCTGCCGCAACGAAAAACGCCTTTATTTTAATGATATCCACTTCAAATCCTGTATCAAATTCAAATGGCTCAATGCACTATGGGACTTAATATTTGAGATCATCAGTCTCCTACACTTAGAACTACTTAAACCTAACTAACCTAAGGACATCGCACACATCCATGCCCGAGGCAGGATTCGGACCGGCGACCACAGCAGCAGCGCGGTTCCGGACTGAAGCGCCTAGAACCGCTCGGTCACAGCGCCCGGCAATCCTGTATCGTGTCAGCGATCCTCTCTCCTCTGTTTCGCGGTAATACAAAACGTGCTGCCCTTCTTTGAACTTTCACGATGTACTCCGTTAATCTTATCTGGTAAGGATTCACACCTCGCAGCAGTACCCCAAAAGAGGACGGACAAGCGTAATGTATTTCAGTTTCTTCAGTAGATCTATTACATTTTATAAGTGTTCTGACAATAAAACGCAGTCTTTGGTTTGTCTTCCCCCACAACATTTTCTATGTCTTCTTTCCAGTTAAAGTTGTTTGTAATTGTAATTCCTCGCTATTTAGTTGAATTTACGCCCTTTAGATTTGACTAATTCATCATGTAACCGAAGTTCAACGGATTCCTTTTAGTAATCACGTGGATGACCTACACATTTCATTATTTAGGATCTATTGCCAAATTTCGCACCATATGGGCATCTTTTCTAAATCGTTTTGCAATTTGTTTTGATCTTCTGATGACTTTCCTAGACGATAAACGATAACATCGTCTGCAAACAAACTAAGACGGCTGCTCAGATTGTCTCCTAAATCGTTTATATAGATAAGGAACAGCAGAGGGCCTATAATACTTTCCGTTTCACTCGATGACTTTCCGTTAATTACTACGAACTGTGACCTCTCTGACAGTTCTCTGTTCTCTCGTGACGATCAGCGAGTACCACCACTATAAGACTTCAGGCAAAAACAAGAGTCCATTTTTCTGCGCACGCACCCTCTGCTAATAAAAAATGCCACGAAAAGGTGTGTTGTGCGCTACTCAAGAGGCTGGCTCTGAGCACTATGGGACTCACCTGCTGAGGTCATTAGTCCCCTAGAACTTAGAACTAGTTAAACCAAACTAACCTAAGGACATCACAAACATCCATGCCCGAGGCAGGATTCGAACCTGCGGTCGTAGCGGTCTTGCGGTTCCAGACTGCAGCGCCTTTAACCGCACGGCCACTTCGGCCGGCTACTCAAGAGGAAAGGAAGTGAAGGAGCACGGTCGCATGGTGTAGCTCTGGATTTACAGGACTGGTTTGAGGTCTACCATACCCTACAATCACACTATCTGGTGTAAAATGGTTCAAATGGCTCTGAGCAGTATGGGACTTAACATCTGAGGTCATCAGTGCCCTAGAACTTACAACTACTTAAACCTAACTAACCTAAGGACATCACACACATCCATGCCCAAGGCAGGATTCGAACCTGCGACCGTAGCGGTCGCGCGGTTCCAGACTGTAGCGCCTAGAACCGCTCGGCCACCAACGGAGGGCAGTAAAAAACATCTATATTAGCCGATATGTATTAAATCTGACTTTGAACAACCAGTAGAGTATTTAAATACGACCACATTGGTTTGAAGCAGGGAATTCAACATTTTTTACTTACCGCCCAGTTCTGAATCTCTGTCAGTAGCAAAAGTTTTATAACTGGTCACTGGTTCCACGGAAATGATGATTTATAATGTAGGGAAGTCCCTTTATAAAAATTATAAAGCAAGTTCAAGCATATAGTTACAATTACTTACCACACTGCTTATGTCAAAATTTTATGAAAACCTTAAAAAATGTTTTTAAAACTCCTAACTCCTACCGCCCACCATGAAAGCTGGAACGCCCATTAATGGGCAGTAGGAATCAGGGTCACTACTACTGGGCTAAATAATCGAACTCCCATTTGTACATCTATTTCACGCATTTTAATGTTTATGACTTCGTACCTTTTGAACCATGTATCGTACAATGGTATAATTTTGGAGGTGCGTGTATATGTATAGTGTATGTCTACTCTGTCTACAAAATATGTTGCAAACAGAGTTAATAATAAAGAAGTAACGAATTAAAACGTCATGCTTGTTGCAGAAGATTTACTGCATGACCAACGAAAATGTAATAAGCAATAACATTTTTACTTTCATCATTTTGCGGGTGATGGCAGCGAGAAAAATATTCTAAAGAGCTTGAAATTATATACAAACTTTGTTAGAAGTCTGCCTCGAGACATACGAGTATACACTATTTCCAACTTTAATACTTGAATTATTGCGTAACATCTTCAGTGTCATTATACCTATTAATGAGTAAATTAAGACAGCATATTAAATTTTTAAATTCTGTTTCTGTCAAGTCATCCGTCATTGGAAAAGCGTGTCGCATTGAGGAGAGAATATAAAGAGAGGGACTGACACAGTCAGCAAGTGTTGTGGTTGTAACTTGATTTTTTCCGAGTTATGATTAAAACTTTATGACCACACCTTGTAGATGAATATAGAGGGTGGTCAGAAACAGTGTGAATGCTTGTAACGCTGTTACAGAGTAGGCTGTGCTGAGAAATAACCGTCAAGAAAAAAAATTCGATACGTTGCACCGTTTCCGATTTAATTAGCATTGTAGTTAGGCCATCAGGCCGTTGCGCACCCAAATTCAAGCAGCCTGCCAGATAAAATAATTAGCGTCAGTTGTTTTCATAGCGCAAGTGGTAGCGCACGAGGCTGCTCAGCTGTTTGCGCTGGTTCCATCCTTGCCGCTGTTTCATGTCGAACTTCCGTATCGCTCTCCTGTTCGGTTGTAGGAAACCCAACCTTTCACGTTTGGCAACACCGGCTCTAACAGGATACTTGAACCTGCACATGCAGCGAACAGATTGCTAACATCAATACTAATTAAATCGGAAACGGCGCAACGTGTCGAATTTTTTCTCAAACATTATTTCTCTGCACAACGCCCTTACAAGCTTTTCACATTGCTTCTGACCATCATCTATGGAACGTCCACACTGCGATTCATCGAAGACTCTAAAGTGGTTATGACAGAGTTTTGGCTTCTTACAGGGTCAATTCAGTTCATTTCAATTTATTACCACGAATTTTAGACCTGTTGTCTGGAAACTCTAAACAGGTTGTACATATCCTATTCTCAAGTGACACACAATGTATCATAGTTATAAATTATGTTAACAGACACCATTGTTAATATTAATGTAGCAATAAAACAGAATATTGATAATATAATCAAATAAACACAACATAAAATAAAAGGAATTTAATTCAGTTTCTAAGTGAATAACTTCTAGCTTATATTACTAGATCTGTTACTGGTAGCTTATGATGAAGTCGAGGTCTGCCGACTAATTGTACCTATACCTACTCGTAGGCCTATTTTTGGTACACTATTATACTTTGCCCAGACTGGTATGTGCGTGCCTCAGCAATCCTCGAGTCTAACCCATCCATTTGGGTAGCTAGTGCCTTTTTTAACACTTTGTATCTTTTTATACACTCCTGGAAATGGAAAAAAGAACACATTGACACCGGTGTGTCAGACCCACCATACTTGCTCCGGACACTGCGAGAGGGCTGTACAAGCAATGATCACACACACGGCACAGCGGACACACCAGGAACCGCGGTGTTGGCCGTCGAATGGCGCTAGCTGCGCAGCATTTGTGTACCGCCGCCGTCAGTGTCAGCCAGTTTGCCGTGGCATACGGAGCTCCATCGCAGTCTTTAACACTGGTAGCATGCCGCGACAGCGTGGACGTGAACCGTATGTGCAGTTGACAGACTTTGAGCGAGGGCGTATAGTGGGCATGCGGGAGGCCGGGTGGACGTACCGCCGAATTGCTCAACACGTGGGGCGTGAGGTCTCCACAGTACATCGATGTTGTCGCCAGTGGTCGGCGGAAGGTGCACGTGCCCGTCGACCTGGGACCGGACCGCAGCGACGCACGGATGCACGCCAAGACCGTAGGATCCTACGCAGTGCCGTAGGGGACCGCACCGCCACTTCCCAGCAAATTAGGGACACTGTTGCTCCTGGGGTATCGGCGAGGACCATTCGCAACCATCTCCATGAAGCTGGGCTACGGTCCCGCACACCGTTAGGCCGTCTTCCGCTCACGCCCCAACATCGTGCAGCCCGCCTCCAGTGGTGTCGCGACAGGCGTGAATGGAGGGACGAATGGAGACGTGTCGTCTTCAGCGATGAGAGTCGCTTCTGCCTTGGTGCCAATGATGGTCGTATGCGTGTTTGGCGCCGTGCAGGTGAGCGCCACAATCAGGACTGCATACGACCGAGGCACACAGGGCCAACACCCGGCATCATGGTGTGGGGAGCGATCTCCTACACTGGCCGTACACCACTGGTGATCGTCGAGGGGACACTGAATAGTGCACGGTATATCCAAACCGTCATCGAACCCATCGTTCTACCATTCCTAGACCGGCAAGGGAACTTGCTGTTCCAACAGGACAATGCACGTCCGCATGTATCCCGTGCCACCCAACGTGCTCTAGAAGGTGTAAGTCAACTACCCTGGCCAGCAAGATCTCCGGATCTGTCCCCCATTGAGCATGTTTGGGACTGGATGAAGTGTCGTCTCACGCGGTCTGCACGTCCAGCACGAACGCTGGTCCAACTGAGGCGCCAGGTGGAAATGGCATGGCAAGCCGTTCCACAGGACTACATCCAGCATTTCTACGATCGTCTCCATGGGAGAATAGCAGCCTGCATTGCTGCGAAAGGTGGATATACACTGTACTAGTGCCGACATTGTGCATGCTCTGTTGCCTGTGTCTATGTGCCTGTGGTTCTGTCAGTGTGATCATGTGATGTATCTGACCCCAGGAATGTGTCAATAAAGTTTCCCCTTCCTGGGACAATGAATTCACGGTGTTCTTATTTCAATTTCCAGGAGTGTATATATCGACCATTCTCTATAAGGGAGTAAACGCTTCTTGTGATCTGTTGACGAGTTTTGACATATCGGGCGTCGACTTAATCCAATAAACAGAAAGTCGAGAAGCTTCTCCTTGTATATTAACTGCAGTCCATAAATTCTGGTCACTTATGGTTGTTTGCAGATCGCAGTGTAATTGTCTGAATTCTCTCTCTACCTGGAAACAGGGGCACCTGAAAACAACATGTAAAGCGGAACCCTCCTCTCCACATTCACAGACTGGTGCGTTATTATACCACACTCGATGTAGACGTGTGGGATGTGCGCCATGACCTGTTAATAGCCAGCAGGGAAAATGTCACGCAAATTGCCTGTTCCTAAAGTTTGGGAATATGCTGTATACCCTCCCTGCAGTGCATCTACTGTTCCACTCAGACTGCCATTCATCTAACTTCCCGGCTTGTGTTTTTTTTATCGGTAATATAAGCTATTATGGTCTCGTACACACGATCATATTGTTTATGTCCCAACAAAAACGCTGTCCTGTAACGTACCACAATATCCATTGGACCCTGTGAACCGTTAACCACTACTGGCCACTTTACTTGTGATTCCGTCGGGGGAGATAGGTTGTATCTACACACAATCTGCAAGCCACTGTACCGAGCGTTGCGGAGGGTGCTTTATATCAGTCCCAGAGATATTTTGTTCTTCTCCTTGCGTGTTTGGCACGAACGAAAAGGGACTGCTTATATTTTTCTAACGCGTCCTAATCTCTCTTCTCGAGATCCTTAGATATATGATGGATTCAGTAGAATTGTCGCACACTGTTCCTCGTGCACCAGCTGCCTAAATTTCTCCCACAGCATCGCCTCCCTTCCAAAGATCCCCCGAGGATCTCTGTTCCACTTTCATATGCACCTTTCTTTCTTGATACCGATATTAGCAGCACGTCTCCGAATTCTTGGCTACTAATAAGGATTCTAAACATAGCGCTATATTTGGCCACAAAGGCGTCCCTTACAGCTGCACTGCAGGTTCCCAAAACCCTTCCGACAAATCTAAGACGTCAGTAAGCCTTCCCTACTAGTGACTGTACGTGTCCGCTGCATTTCATATCGTATAGTAGTATCACCCACTAAATGTTTTAACGGCAACACCCTTAGCTACACGCCGGATAAAGTCCGCAGATGGATACTTCTAGACAAGCACGATCCAGACTTCCACACGACTTTCCTGAAGCTCAGATTCTCTGGATCGCATATGATTTTCTGTGGTAACACAAAGGCCAGTCGAATAGTAATGCCTCTTATTTTTAGAATTTTTTATTTTAGAACAAAAGTGTATAGATGAACTGAGGGTAATATGGAACAGTTGGGCAGTTTCTCATCTCTCCAAACAGGAGTCACGTGATCCATTTCAAAATGTTACTGCGATGGTCTGTTGTTAGTCCAGTTGGTCTCCAGACATCGTGTGAACTTCGGAGCAGAAAATTTTTTTCCGTAGTTTGACAAAATTTTAGGAGGTATGTTTTCAAAAATATGCAATAATTATTGAAAAATCTACACTAAGGATTAAAACTATGCAGTTTATTAAGTAAAATATTAGTAGATAGTTATGTATTGCTTGGTTTTTGGCTCTGGATGCTGTTGTTTGTGTTGTTGTGTCGTGAAGTCCAAAATAGCGTTTCGTATTCCACAAAACCCACATAGACAGTGCTGGTGCCGAGAACGAAGAATAGATTCGTAACGTATGCTAATTGATGAATATAAAACGAATCGCCTGCACTACATAAATTAATAGTTGTTTTAGAACTCTGTTGTGAATTTAATGAACGTAACATATTTGTTACCGAATCAATTTACGTTTACCGTTGCTGATAAATATTTCTTTTAAGAGTTTACATTAAGAGCAGTCCCAGAATTGTACTGTTGGTATATAAAATACGTTTTCTCCCAAATTTGCATGATTATCTGTTTTCCGACTATTCCATAGTTTTTGAAAGAAAAAGTTTTTCAGTGGTAATTTTTCAAAATTTTAATAAGAGAAATACAAATACTTATTGCCAAATAGTTCAGCTAAGAATAAGTTCAATTTGAAGATACAACCACAAACACAAATGGTATTCCAGAATATCCGAACTTCATCTACATAGGATAACAGGTGCAACATTAGCCATTAATTTGTTTCTTTTCAGTACAATTACCATCTTTGTCTACTGGTTTTTTTTTTTTTCAGTCTTGAAACATGAGCATGTGTATCTGTGCTGGAAAAATCTTGGTCCTGCTTCCTCAGCCATTGACAGAGAGGATTTTTCAAAGTGTCCACGTCTTCAAGGGCTGTATGATTAATGGGGCAATATCTACCAGCCAATTTTCGCAGTTTCGCAAGTGCCGAAGTGACTGGTGCGTGTATGGCCTGGCACTGTTGTGCAAAAGAAAATCATCCGCTATATCTTTTAACGGGCGAACTCGCTGAAGACAAGCCTTCAACTTCTTGAGGGTTTTGACATACTGAATAAAAATTTTTTATTGTTTATTTGTTGGTACCTTTTACAAATTATCTGCCATCTAGTTCCTAAAGCAGGTCGTATACTCACAATTTGAAATTTTAGATGTACACAGTGTGGAATCTAATTGATATTTCTTATTTTTAATAAAGATTAATAATACTGCACCTTTTAAAACTCCAGAGATTTAAAAATAATTAAGAAATAGAAATCTTAAAATTAACCCTTTTTGAATAGATGAAATTTAGGAAGATGAAGAGAGATTATGATATACCATCACTTTGACATATTATAAATCTGAAAAATTTTCTAAGATAACAAGAATCATGCATTTAAGATGGAGAAATAAAAGATAATAGGAAAGAACTTAGATTTGTATTAGAGATCCCACCACCTGGCTATCTCGGGTGTGAGGACTTGGCAAATCAATGAGCCTGTCACACTCCAAGTAGTGTACAAAATATACCTTTGACTCTCATTTGATACAGATATTTGTTGTATTACTCTTCTATTACGTAATTACATCGTTACGTCTTTTTCATTTCAGGTATATTTTACCTAAGCTTAAAAAACAATTATGTCATTTACATTACACTTATCACTCAAGACGTTTCTACATATACTGAAATCACTTGATCAATTTCTGTATCCCAGCAGGGTAGAGTTCATTGTGCACCCTGTCTCCAAAAATTTACCACAATCAAACCCTCTAGATGTTGCGTGAAATCACAAAATTACGCGTCTCTCGATGCGACAGACGCCATATTGGTTTCGTTGTATCTCGCTGTTTCAAAGCAATGGTAAATAGAAGGTTTATCACCAACACGTCACTCTTGGTACGATTTCCTATAATTAAATGTCAGTTAATTACCCTTTGACAGTAAAAGCCGTCGTCTGATAGTAAGATGAAGTCTTCAGTAAGCGTAGCGGTTAAAGATGTGGATTATGGAGTTGATGGAAGGTGTCCTGCCATACAGCAATATTTGTTTTCTTCATCTTAGCTTTTTAACACATTCCAATGCTTTCTTCTTCTTCTTCCTCTTTTGTACTTTCAATATTAGGCTCATTGTGGCCTGTTATAGTTTCCACGTTTTTGTCGGTCTGCCATGATCTCTTTTCCCTTTTGGTTTAAAGTTCTGAATATGATGTGATAGTCTCTCTGCATCTATTCGCTGCAGATGTTCAATTTTCTTTCGTCCAGTTTTTCTTTCACACTCCAAATTTTCATCTTCTTTCGAATTTCTTAATTTCATATTTTTTATATTATCGTACACCCATTCACAGCTCCAAGAAATCACATTTCTAGTCTTTGTATTGGTTCTTCTTGTCTTTTATTCAGCATCCATGATTCACTTCTATATAATAAGTTTGGCAATGTGACCGTTTTACAACATTTGTTTCGTACTTTCCGTGTTTTAAACCTTAAAAATCTGTTTATTCTTTCACAGATTCTTCCAAATCTGTTAAACTTGGTCTGCATATCTTCTTCGAATTCATACGATATTTTACATCTAAGTTAGTTAAAGAGTTTTACTTGCCCTAGTGTGTTTTAATCAACTACTGTCTTAGTTCTCACTGAATATTTTCCACAAAAAGTCATTGACTTAGATTTACTAGAAGATATTTTCATATTATATTCTTTACATATTTTATTTAGTGCGTAAATTCTATTTAGTAAATCATCTTCTCTTGGAAAAAAAAGAACAGTGTAATGTCATCAGCATATAGGAGTGATTTTAGCATTAGTAAATTGTTTAGTTTTACCCGAGTGTTTATTCTTAAATTCCATCTGTGAACTGCTTCATCAATGTAAATATTAAACAGTGTTTATTTAGTTGTATAGGTTTCTTATATATGCCTTCTATATCTGAGATTACTGATGTTCCTTTATGTAGACTTCTAACAGCGGGTATGAGCTGTAAAGGGTAAAGTATGTGCTCCATTATTCTCCACAAAATTTTCTTTAATCAAATTATCGAAAGTTCTCTCGAACTCTATGGAGGAATATGTGTCTCTTTGTTAAACTCTCTATGCTATTCAATAATGTTTAATAGTTGAAAAATCTATAAGTAGTTACCCATTTTATTTACAAATTGTTTCTCCGTGCACTGCAACAACAAAATTAGGTATTTCATTGTTTCTTACCATTGCATTCAGATCACCAAACAGAACAACTTTTTTTTTTTTGGTTGTGAAGGTCAATAGTTTTTTGCATGGGGTCATAACAGGTAACTGGTTTCTCAAGTATACTTGCTACCATAACTAGATTTTTTTTCTGTTTATCGTCGTTGTTACAGTTATTTCGTTTATCTATTCATAATTCTTGATATACATTTACCCATTTTTTGTGTATATTATTACATCCTTATTTGCTCTTTCTTTCTGTTGTGCTCCACTTTACAACAGTATGTATACTCCACCACACTATAAAAGGAGTAACTACCTTTGTGATGCTTCTTAGGTTCTGAGTTAGCTACAAATTCTATCTGTTGTTGTGAGGAGATCTCGACAATTATTTCTCCTTTGTAAGCAATTACCCTTACATTCCCTGTAACTAATCTTACTTTTGCAGATATTCGTTTTCTCTTATCCTTTTATCTAGCTGGAGTCGGCGCAGAAAATCTGTCCTGTTTTCCTAGGCGAGTTTGGGAACGCGGAGTATTTGAAATGTCCCGAAATGCGTTAGCAACACAAAGCAGGTAAAACTGGTGGTGGGGCTGCCATATGTGAACTTATCGCCAAAGATCCATCCCTCAAATGAGTATTGAGTATTGGTACAGCACTTCCCCTGCGCTCGATCTTACGGTTATCCGGCTGATACTCGGTCGCCAGAGGCCTCGTAAGCTTGGCAGGATGCACTACTGGCAGCTGAGGTTAAACTCTGAGTGAGAGAGGCTTTGTATTCGCCTCATCGCAACATTAGTACTTTCCTGCAAATGTAATGCAAGTATGTTCTGCAAATGTTCGATGTTATTGACATATATGAGAGCACTCATTCAGGAATGAGTTTATTCGATTTTGTGACTTCTGTCTCATTAGAAAACGAAGGATGAAATTGCTACGAGTGAAACGACCAGAAACGACATTGTATTCTTGCTTGTCACAAATATTTCGCCGTTTTTTCCGAATGTATCACGATTTCCGAAGTTGTCGTTAGGCAGTAACCTAAGAGGACAGCTTAAATTGCTGCGAGTGAAATACAGGGTTTTCATAAATTACACTACTGGCCATTAAAATTGCTACACCAAGAAGAAATGCAGCTGATAAACGGGTATTCATTGGACAAATATATTAAACTAAAACTGACATGTGATTACATTTTCGCGCAATTTGGTTGCATATATCCTGAGAAATCAGTACCCAGAACAACCACCTCTGGCCGTAATAATGGCCATGATACGCCTGGGCATTGAGCCAAACAGAGCTTGGATGGCGTGTACAGGTACAGCTGCCCATGCAGCTTCAAAGCGATACCACTGTTCATCAAGAGTAGTGACTGGCGTATTTGTGACGAGCCAGTTGCTCGGCCACCACTGACCAGACGTTTTCAGTTGGTGAGAGATCTGGAAAATGTGCTGGCCAGGGCAGCAGTCGAACATTTTCTGTGTCCAGAAAGGACCGTACAGGACCTGCAACATACGGTCTTGAATTATCCTGCTGAAATGTAGGGTTTCGCAGGAATCGAATGAAGGGTAGAGCCACAGGTCGTAACACATCTGAAATGTAACGTCCACTGTTCAAAGTGCCGTCAATGCGAACAAGAGGTGACCGAGACGTGTAACCAATGCCAACCCAAACCATAACGTCGGGTGATACGCCAGTATGGCGATGACGAATACACGCTTCCAATGTCCGTTCACCGCGATGTCGCCAAACACGGATGCGACCATCATGATGCTGTAAACAGAACCTGGATTCATCCGAAAAAATGTCGTTTAGCAATTCGTGCACCCAGGTTCGAAGTTGAGTACACCATCGCAGGCAGTCCAGTCTGTGATGCAGCGTCAAGGGTAACCGCAGCCATGGTCTCCGAGCTCATAGTCCATGCTCCTGCAAACGTCGTCGAACTGTTCGTGAAGATGGTTTTTGTCTTGCAAACGTCCCCATCTGTTGACTCAGGGATCGAGACGTGGCTGCACGATCCGTTACAGCACATCGGATAAGATGCCTGTAAACTCGACTGCTAGTGATATGAGGCCGTTGGGATCCAGCACGGCGTTCCGTATTGCCCTCCTGAACCCACCGATTCCATATTCTGCTAACAGTGGTTGGATCTCGACCAACGCGAGCAGCAATGTCGCGATACGATAAACCGCAATAACGAGAGGCTACAATCCGACCTTTATCAAAGTCGGAAACGTGATGGTACGCATTTCTCCTCCTTACACGAGACATCACAACAACGTTTCACCAGGCAACGCCGGTTCTGTTTGCGTATGAGAAATCGGATGGTGTCGCCACCGACGCCAACCTTGTGTGAATGCTCTGAAAAGCTAATCATTTGCATATCACAGCATCTTCTTCCTGTCGGTTAAATTTCGCGTCTGTAGCAAGTCAGCTTCGTGGTGTAGCAGTTTTAATGGCCAGTAGTGTAGTTATACAAAAGCAATCTTTAACTGTGTGAAATGTAAATAACTTACAGAAATGTTCGATACAGCACTGAATGCAGTATATTTTCAAGATTTGTAAATAAATCTTCAGTGTGACTGTCTTTGTAAGACGATGAGTGTTCCATCTGTAATCACTTTCCTGCCAAATCCTGTGGTGCATGTCTTGATGTATGATGGCGACTGCTTGTGTTATCTTTTGTCGCAGCTCGTCGACGTTTCCCAGAACAGAAGTCCATTTGAGTTAAACCATTTGATCGTGGCGTCGAGGATACTGTCCCACCATGTGCAGTCCAAGTCAACACGTTCCTACAGAGATCGTGACAACTTCACAATGATAATGTGGTGGTGCGGTATCTTGCTGGAAAATAAATACTTCGTCGTTATCCTGTTGTAATTGAGGCATTGAGTAATGTTCAGTCATGTCCAGATAAGACTGCCGAACTTGTTCAACTACTGTGTCACAGACTGCTGGCCGACCATGATCCGGCGTCCTATTTATAATACACAGCCAGTTTTGGTGAAACGATTGTACCAATTTGTCTTTGAAACTTGTGATATTTGTTCCTGAATTGCCTCTCAGCTGGATTCACGAAACGATAAACAACACTGCGCACACTCATCTCCGTTATTACGATGGCCGTTGGAATAACTCATTCATGCATGCCGCTTTGTTGGAACGTCAGGAACTAACAGTGTTGGGAGGGTATAAAACTTGAAGGTGTACTGCATTCGGTTCTGTACCAAACATTTCTATAAGTTATTTATTCTTTTCACAATTAAAAGTTACTTTTGTATAACTAATTTATAAACACCCACTATTTAGCTGTTGTTTCTGCGATTTCTCAGTGTCCACTCACCTACGGGAGAAGTTGGTGTCAGTTTCACAGTCGGCTTACTCGAAATGTGTTGCTGTACACTTACACATCATTTTGATGTCACTACCGGGTAAGCCGAGAGTGTGAATAGCTCTTACGAACGTCAGTGTCGGCCATTTCCTGTATGTACACACTGCTTCCATCTGTTGACGTAAGACGCTGTTACCGGAGTGGACTCTAGAAGAACATTTACAGAAGTGCGCCAAATTCACTATTAGGCTACTACATAAAGCAGAAAAACTTTATAAAGGGGAAAAACAGAAGAGCTGGCGTTACTTTCCGATTGGCCCTCTTACCTCAACTGTAGTGTTCGCTGTGTCCATCATCCCAGCCAGCCTCCACCTCCTATCGGAAGCACTGCAGACAGCGTGATGACGCATGGTAATCTGTCAGAACCTGACTGAGTGACTTCCTGTAGACAGAGATTACTCTGTACGCTAGCGGCTAGTCATTATACAGAGTCCTTAGGATTACTGGTGGTGGCAACAGTGATTCGACCGCGTGCGCCAGTCGGCACGACCCAAAACCCACGACCCATGCCGGCGAGACGTCGGGTTTACGTGCCGCGTCCTAGTCGGCGACGACCGTCGACCGAGATATCGCTTCGATGGGGGCAAATATTTGGGCGGCGCGCTCCAACCATAATATTTAGATGGTGACCGGTAACGCTCGATAAGGCGATGCGTGCGTGCGAGTTCTTCCCCCTGCCGATGGGACACCAGCTGCCGCCGCGCAGCAGTGCCACAGCTGGTGAGCACGAAATTGCCGATAGCACGGAAAAAAATAGCTATGCGTCATTGTTCTACGCCAGGGGTTTCCAAACTCCGTGTCGCGCAATCTTCCAGTAAGGACGTCAGGGTAATTTCATATAAATAATAACTGGTTTATTTGCTTCCTGTGTTAAGGAACATCAGGTGCACTAACAGTGATATCTAGCGAGTCGGTGAGTAAGGCTGTTCTTGCGATGGTGACACTAACGTTGACGTGGACGAGACATCCAACATCACAGCAAAACCGCCGTCTACACAACGGACGAGCAGGCTAACGTGATTTGCTCCCTCAATGCTCTCCAGTAGGACTATTTGCTGAAAATTTGATAATATCGAAACACTTTCCCGATACATCGATATATGTGCGGGTGAATGACTTCTCACTGGCATATCGATATACTCATATCGAAACGGCAATATCGAGGCCGATATTTTTTTCGAAATTTTTGGTAAATATATGAAATTGTAGTAGAACGTAATTAAAGGAGTGTTGCTAGTTTCTGAGCTTTCATCACGTCGAGATGGCCACTATTTCTCTCTGACTGTGTGGAGCAAGAGTAGGTGGCAAAAAGATCAACTCACATTGCACTACGGGAAGTGTGTGTTGTGTATGCGGGGGGGGGGGGGGGGGGGGGGGGGGGGAGGGGTGACTGGAATAACGAGATTTCCATGTGAAGAAACAGCACATTATTTGCGTTAAAAACAAGTTTTAGCGCAACTAGTGTGCTATTTCTTGACATCGGCAGTCTTCAAAAACATTTGCTGAAAATTATGAGCAAACATCTAGATGACAAGATGGTCTTTGCCGTGGACGGTGACGTTTGGGCGAAATGCTAACCTAATCGGCGCTACCAATAGGAACTGCAACGTTTAACTAACTTTACAAGGCAGTTTTGACACTACGTCTGCTAGGGCGCTGGTATTTGCAGAAATGAAGAACAAGGAAAAAAAAAAAAAACAGGGAAGTCGACATGACATGTTCCGGACAAATCCGATATGTGACGAAACCGAGTGACGGACGAGTCAGACATGTTTTATTGTGCCACTTAAATGCAGTTACCATTATTAACAAAGTGGTTATCGCCAAGCGTGAAAGTGCATCGTTTTCAATTCTTTAAGATGCATAGGCAGGCTGCTAACATGCTGCTGTATAGAACATCTAAAAATAAAGCAATACTTATATATACAGCTCTAAAACCGGCAGAATATTTACAACATACAGCCGATATTTTTATAGGTCAGTACGTCGATATTTTTTCCGTCGCTATATCAATACTCTTTTCGACATATCGTGGCAGGGTAATGATACTTTCCTTTTAAATATCGATAAATCGGAAACCCGATATTTTTAAAAATATCAACAGTCCTACTTCACAACGGCCGTTGTCGGCTTTATTTGGCTCGCAAACCACAAAGTTTCTTTACGACAATAGAAGCACGTAAGACAGCTGCGTTAGCTCTGTTTGCTATTGTCCATGTTGTTGTTGTGGTCTTCAGACCAGAGACTGGTTGGATGCAGCTCTCCATGTCACTCTATCCTGCGCAGCATTCATCTCCGAGTAACTGCTGCAACCTACATCCTTCTGAATCTGCTTAGTGTTTTCGACTCTTGACCTCCCTCTACGATTTTTACCCTCCACATTTCCCTCCAGTACTACATTGGTGCTCCCTTGATGCCTCAGGACGTATCCTACCAACCGATCCCTCTTCTAGTCAAGTTTTGCCACAAATTCCTCTTCTCCCCAATTCTATTCAGTACCTCATCACTAGTCACGCGATCTACCCATCTAATCTTCAGCATCCTTCTATAGAACCACATTTCGAAAGCTTCTATTCTCTTCGTGTTTAAACTATTTATCGTCCATGTTTCACTTCCATACATGGCTACACTCCATACAAATACTTTCAGAAACGGCTTCCTGACACTTAAATCTATACTCGATATTAACAGATTTCTATTCCTCAGGAACGCTTTCCGAGCGATAGCCAGTTTACATTTTATATCCTCTCCACTTCGACCATCATCAGTTATATTGCACCCCAAATAGGAAAACACTTTTACTACTTTAAGTGTCTCATTTCCTGATCTAATTCCTTCAGCATCACCTGATATAATTCGACTACATTCCATTATCCTCGTTTTACTCTTGTTGATGTTCATCTTATATCCTCGTTTCAAGACACTGTCCATTCCGTTCAACTGCTCTTCCAAGTCCTTAGCTGTCTCGGACAGAATTACAGTGTCATCCGCAAACCTTAAAGTTTTTTTTTGTTTCCCCATGGATTTTGTTTCCTTTACTGCTTGCTCAATATACAGATTGAATAACATCGGGGATAGGCTACAAACCCGTCTCACTCGCTTCTCAACCACTGCTTCCCTTTCATGCCCCTCGACTCTTATAACAGCCATCTGGTTTTTGTACAAATTGTAAATAGCATTTCGCAGCCTGTATTTTGCCCCTGCCACCTTCAGAATTTGAAAGAGAGTATACCAGTCAACATTGTCAAAAGCTTTCTGTAAGTCTACAAATGCTAGAAATGTAGGTTTGTCTTTCCTTAATCTATCTTCTAAGATGAGTCGTAGGGTCAGTATTGCCTCACGTGTTCCAACATTTCTACGGAATCCAAACTGGTCTTCCCCGAGGTCAGCTTCTATCAGTTTTTCCATTCGTCCGTACGTAATTCATGTTAGTATTTTGCAGCCGTGACTTATTAAACTGATAGTTCGGTAATTTTCACACCTGTCAACACCTGCTTTGTTTATTATATTCTTCTTGAAGTCTGAGGGTATTTCATCTGTCTCATACATCTTGCTCACCATATGGTAGAGTTTTGTCATGGCCGGCTCTCCCGAGGCTATCAGTATTTCTAATGGAATGTTGTGTACTCCCAGGGCCTTGTTTCTATTTAGTCTTACAGTGCTCTGTCAAATTCTTCACGCAGTATCATATCTCCCATTTCATCTCCATCTACGTCCTCTTCAATTTCCACAATATTGCCCTCAAGTACAACACCACTGTACAGACCCTCTATTCCTTGTCGAAGATATGCGAAGAAAATCGCGAAGGAGATTCTGGAGTCGTCGATGGCTTGAACAGCTAATTGCTGATACAGGATCACTACATATCGCTGTACAACGACCTGAGACACTTACTAGCAGAAGCTATTCCTTAACTCAATTGAAATTTCAACCCTTTTCCAGTTTTAAATTGAATGTGGTTAAGGTATAGAGTCTAATGTCAGTTTGCGCATACATAAAATCCATGTTGCATTGACTATCAACACTCTGAAATAACATAATTCATTTCATAGACTTCAAGATCCAGATTCATTACGTAATTTCATTCGAATGGAAGAGAAGAGTTTTTTTCGAAGCTGCTCATCATTATTGTAAAAGATATTTACTCGCTAGATGCAAACATTAGCCAGTCCATAAACCCAGAGAGGGAAGTTTCATAATAGCAAAAACTTCCAGTGTGCAACTTGTGTTTACTTTCTGACATAGAATGGCAGTCACATTAAGATTTATGGACACACGGGAAACATTCTAGTCGTTGGCCTTTGCAACAAGAATTGCCCCCAGATACTTTATTGTTGATACACAACATCTAACTTTGAGATAATACGTCTATTAAACGAATATGAAAGACCCGGCATCTTTTAGAAAACATAAGACGAAAAAAAGTTTGATGTGCGTGGCGGCGAAGCTGCTATCTTTCTCTACACAACTACAGAACTCACAATCTCATCAACTCCACTACAGCTTCGACATTTTAACCATGGCTCAATATATGGCATACACTGTTTAATAATTGTATCTGTTAATGTCATTATATGATATTTAATATGCAAAGAGTACAAGAAACATGTGATCTTGATAGATAGTGTGCCGTAGCATTGAGGCTGCATACTTTCGTGGCACACAAGCTGTATCACCAAAAACATCAACTAAAGGGAGCTTTTCCCTACGGATATGTAGTTCCCTGTCATTTTATCATAACAATCATAGCTAAAAAGACGCCTTTTCGAGAGACCTCGAATTTGCTGATGCTTTGGAACAGCTTATATTCGTACCACGTTGTCTCCCAAAAGAAAATTCACCAAATATGATATTTGACGTCGAACAATATGGCGGCTCATTGAACAAAGATGTCGCGTCTCATTGGTCACGTTCCTCTCCAAGAGGAAAAAATCTAAGATGCTAGGTTTTCTGGTTCACCCTCCGCATTGTACTGGAACGTGGAATTCCACGATGTGACGTCACCAGGTCCTCGTCCACGTAAGGTTTCACGTCCTGTGAGAGGACTACTTAAGTGTTACTGTGACAGCGAGGTAGATGGCAGTTGAATCGTACATACTAAATGAATCATTTGTTTTTATTCAGTAACATTCGGTTTGAATGTTGGTTTTTTTTAATGCAGTAATTACGAAGATAATTAACTGATTTTTAGTTTTGGTGCACCATTGTTGGAATGATGAACTACCGGAGACTTTATTGGAAAGCCGGAACCTGTCAAAGCGTGCTTCCCGATGAAATAGAAAGATATTTTCAGTCAAATTATTTATGCAAGACGGGGCAAATTGAAGGTTTTGATATAACTGATACGGTGGGTTTGAAAACCTGACATCCCCTACGAAGCAAATTTGACAAAAGCACACAAAATTTAATGTATCTCAGGAAATTTATAGTTATATAGCCAGTATTTTTAAGGTTGACTGCTTTGGTACCTAAAAGGGTAGCATTTTACAATAGCGCAGTCAAAATAAATTTTTGAGACTTCCTGGCAGATTAAAACTGTGTGCCGGACCGAGACTCGAACACGGGACCTTTGCCTTTCGCGGGCAAGTGCTCTACCAACTGAGCTACCCAAGCACGAGTCACGCCCCGTCCTCACAGCTTTAAATCCGCCAGTACCTCGTCTCCGCTGCAGAGTGAAAATTCCATTCTAAATTTTTTGTTATTTAGATAAATATCAGTTCTACCTTTTTGATTCAACGATCTTATGTTATATCCTCATATGATTATTTTCATCCTATGCAACGAATTATGGAATAAAGCTAAAAAATATTAACGTATTGGGATAAACCATAGTCCACAGCTCGTGGTCTTGCGGTAGCTTTCTCGCTTCACGCGCACGTGGTCCCGGGTTCGATTCCCGGCGGGGCAGGGATTTTTCCTGCCTCGAGATGGCTGGGTGTCGTTGAGTCCTCTTCATCATCATTCATTCCCATTACGGTCGGAGGAAGGCAACGGCATGGCAAACCACCTCCACTAGGACCTTGCCTTGTAAGGCGCTGCGGGTCTTCCGGATCGTCCCCTACGCTTCTCCTCATCATCATAAAACATAGCAACACGTATTACTTTCCTTTTACTACACCGATGAAAGATGTGCGTGTGAAAAACGTGACTTTAATTAGTACTAGCATAAAGAGCATCTTCTGTGCCCGGGTATGTTGGAATTTATTTGCAGATATGAGAAACAAAAATGCGGACACAGCGCAGAATGTGTTATTTTTGTCTGACCAGTGAGCGGTCACTCGCACTTTGTAGTCGTGCTTTGTGGGTGCTGTGAACTCCAATGAAGAAAGGGGCCTGACGACAATTGTCGAGCAGTAAAGAAAAATGAGTGTTGTTATATAGACTCTATGCTATTCCATCTCGAGTTATGTACGAGTGTATGGTTTTGGTCAAGCATTGAAGCCTTATGTGCGAACATATTGCCAGAGAAACTTTGTTAATTGTCAGTTGTTGTATGTTCAGAACTTATCAGAATACAGAATAATTATTGAAACCGTGTTATGCGATTCCGCAGCGAGTTGTTTAAATGTAGAAGCTCTGTTACAGCCCTCGCCCCTCTGCAATCGGAAAAGAAGTCAGCGGTGAAATACGCGGCACTGCATAGTAGGGCCATAAGATCAAAGGAAAACAAGACGGCGACCAGGAAATTTGGAAAAGCAGGTAACTGTTATTACAGGGAACAAGTAAAAAAAAATGTTCAAATTTGTGTGAAATCTTATGGAACTTAACTGCTAAGGTCATCAGTCACTAAGCTTAAACACTACTTAACCTAAATTATCCTAAGGACAAACACACACACCCATAATGAGATTTTCACTCTGCAGCGGAGTGTGCGCCGATATGACACACACCCATGCCCGAGGGAGGATTCGAACCTCCACCGGGACCGGGGAACGAGTAAAGAAAGACTTGGCATCTCGCAGTGTATCTATCAGTTAAAATCAACCCAAAATAAGAAAAAACACTTCGATAAACAAGGATTTATGAAATAAAGCTAGAAGATATAAACAAAAATCTTTGTTCACATTCCCATAAAGTTAGGATAAAATTGAAAATTATAAATTTGAAACAGGGAAAAAAGTCAGCACAACTGAGAAAATGCCAGATTACTCCTCTTCGAAATGGACAAAAAGGGAATACACTGTAAAAATGCTTATTGATCTTAGATGCCATCTACAAAACTTTGTTTGCTAATAAAACTTTACATGTGATCACACTAATGGGTTTATGACATTACTTTCACGCCTTATAGCTTTTGCAGTACAGGCATAAATGAAGTTGAAATAAATGTATTTTGCATTTTTTAAGTAAGTGTGGCTCAATGCCAGTACACAACACGATGATTGTTAGAAACCTCCCAAAACCACATTCAAATTGCCTGGCAGAACCATGTTGTAGCAGTCTAGAACTGGCAATCCTCGGGCTCTCCAATTTGCCGTATTATTGTGCAGGCTTACCAACTGGCGCGCAGGATTCGTTGCTCTGTGACTGCAAGGGGTGCTGTGTTGCACTCACAGACTTCGACCAGATTACAATCCTGAAGAGAATGGCTTTCCCATCTTGAAATTTCACACTTTTCCCCCTTTCTTCTTGCCCTGAAAATTGTGATTTCTTTTTTCTACTGCTGTATTTGGTTTTAATTACAGTTTAATACAACTACTGTACAGCAGGCTTGTATTCTTTCGAGTGTGATACAATAGCACTGTTGCGTTAAACTGAATGAAGAACCAGCAGTTCGCTTTCGGTTTTCCTTGTCTAGAGATAGATGGCAAACTATTGTTGCGATTCCTCTCTATAGCAAATTGTGTAAACGTCCTTATTGAGAATTGGAGACAGATTACTGACGTGTACACTGATGCCATAATTACTTGGGAACTGTCAACGGAATCAGTGCGCCAGTATGTTTGGGTTGCATCTAGTTTGGTCGCAGAAACTGCGACCGCACTAGGAAATCAGCTCCGGCTACGAGGTGAAAGAAGAGGTTCATAACTTTCTGAACAGCATGGCGGCGAGCTGGTATGACATGGGCATACAAAAACTGCCACAGCGTCTACAAAAATGCATCGGCAGAAATGGTGATTATGTCGGAAAATAGCTAAATGTTCAAGCTGTAAACTGATGTAAACCATTGTAAAAATAAACAGGTCTGTGTACTTATAAAAAAATAGGATGCCTTACTTTTGGGATTACCCTCGTAATTACTGTCTTTGAATAAACGTGTCGTAACTGTTCGTCTCATTGCGTATTTCTCTCAGTTGCCCTTTTTGTACTATACGATAGTAGCCCTTTCGATGTGCGGTCCAAGTTTCATCGAGCTACGTTACTTGACAATGACTCATCATGCGAAAGTTAACTTTAGTCCTCAAGTTTCCATTCCAGTGTATATGGCATTTACCTTTCTTGTAAAACAAAAAAGAGAATACATTAATGTCTAATTGACCTTCGCAGAACTATCTACTGAATCACGTATCTGCGAAAATACTCAGTACGATCGTGTCTTGGTTAGCGGGCGACGATGTGCTGCTGTGTTGAACGCCTGCATACTTCCTCTGCAGTCGTTAATACGTGGGGGATGAGCAAGAACCATAATACTTGATAACATTTTGTCTGCTTTCAAGGCTAGTATTTATTACCACGAGGTGATCACCCGTCGTGGATACCCATTCTCGGTCGGTACTGGCGACTGCATCTCGGTAGATCGACGAACCGCGGACCTTCGCTGTACAAGGCCGCTGCAGGCACGAAGGTATGCCCACGCCGCTCACCTAATCGGGAAGCTGGTGCAGCGCAAATATCAACCCAGTTGTGCCAATCTGGTACCTGCGTGTTCGGCTGAGGATGCACGCCGTCAAAGTGGCGAAACCATTATGGTCCCACCAACAGCTGCAGAAACCCTCAGAGGCAGCTGTGGAAGTCCTTACGCTTACGGTAATTAATACAATGTCGCTTTATAGCAGTATATAGTGATTGTAGCAGGTAACGCAGGACGACTTTCAATTCCTTTGAAACGTCCCCTTTGAAAAATTATGAATGACTGTGCTGGTAAATTTCTACGTTATTTGATTTTCAAACAGCAGAGCAAAACTCAACATACTCAAACAGGTGAGACCTGAGTTTCTCCTGGCGTATACAACTTTCAAATAACTTCCGGGAATTCAGCCAGGTAACACTTTCAGCGACCGCCGATATTTCGGCGGGAGAACACCCCGCCATTTTCAAGGCAAACTGCAACGGACAGGCGGCGTACATGCAAATTTAATACCTCGGTTCTCGGACCCAAGCAGGAAAGATAACACACACACACTGAACACTAGTGCCACCAAAGATGGCCAAAGTCAGAGCTATCGATAGTGAGACTATGAATTCGCAGGTGAGGTAGCATTGAGTCTGTCCCTCTGTTTCTTGACAAGGGAGAGAGCCGGATTCCAAACAGAGTTTAAACAGAAACCTCCATCCCTGTTAACAAGGTTGCTCGCTAATTTAATTTCAACTGCCTCCCGAATCACACTGTCCCAATAGCTGGACGTGCATGCCAATATCTCGGTGTTATTATATAACATGGAGTGACCAGTATCCAAGCAATGTTCGGCAATAGCAGATCTATTTGGCTGCTGTAATCGTGTGTGCCGTTTATGCTCAGTACATCTGTCCTCCACGGTCCTGATAGTTTGACCAATATATGCCATGCCGCAGCTACAAGGGACACGATATACACCCGCCTTACGCAGTCCAAGATCATCCTTAACGGAACTCAAAAGTGCTCTAATTTTAGATGGAGGTCGGAAAACACATTTCACATCGTATTTCCGTAAAATACGACCGATCTTATTGGACGTGTTTCCTACGTAAGGCAAGAAGGCAGTAGACTTAGGTGTTGACTCAGAATTATCATCAATCACCTGATGTACAGTTGGTCGATAGCGCAACGCACGTTCAATCTGTCTATCACTGTAACCATTTTGACGAAATGTAACTTCAAGATGGGACAGCTCAGCTGGCAAAGTCTCAGCGTCAGAAACGATATGTACACGATATGTACACATATCGTGTATCCAAGCATCTTGCATCTCTGTTGAGTCCACAAGTAGGACGGTGTGAACATCATATCAGGAACTCAGCTGATTTTTTACGTCGTTTGGAGGGACTGAGGCTGAATGACTCTGATATTTTAGTGAGTTTCGATGTGGTCTCTCTCTTCACTCGTGTTCCTCTGTCTGATTCGTTGCGGTTAATTGAAGCCAGGTTTGGTGCTGATTTAACTAATCTCTTTAGGCATGTGTTGACATCCACTTACTTTTTATTTAATGACCAGTATTACGAGCAGACAGATGGAGTTGCGATGGGTAGTCCGTTGTCTCCTGTGATCGCAAATTTGTTTATGGAAGACTTCGAGGAACGTGCATTGGAGTCGGCGCCTTTAAAACCCGCCTTTTTCTATAGATACGTTGACGATACCTTCGTTGTTTGGCCTCACGGTAGGGAGAATTTGAATGTCTTTCTAGAACATCTGAACTCGATCCACCCGAACATTCGTTTTACGATGGAGGTGGAAAAGGATGGTTGCCTTCCCTTTCTCGACGTGTTGGTTAGGAGGAAGGATGATGGATCATTGGGACATGCAGTCTACAGGAAACGTACTCACACCGACTTGTACTTACAAGCTAATAGTTGTCACCATTCGGCTCAGCGTGAAGGGGTACTTCGTACCTTGGTACACAGGGCACATATCGTTTCTGACGCTGAGACTTTGCCAGCTGAGCTGTCCCATCTTGAAGTTACATTTCGTCAAAATGGTTACAGTGATAGACAGATTGAACGTGCGTTGCGCTATCGACCAACTGTACATCAGGTGATTGATGATAATTCTGAGTCAACACCTAAGTCTACTGCCTTCTTGCCTTACGTAGGAAACACGTCCAATAAGATCGGTCGTATTTTACGGAAATACGATGTGAAATGTGTTTTCCGACCTCCATCTAAAATTAGAGCACTTTTGAGTTCCGTTAAGGATGATCTTGGACTGCGTAAGGCGGGTGTATATCGTGTCCCTTGTAGCTGCGGCATGGCATATATTGGTCAAACTATCAGGACCGTGGAGGACAGATGTACTGAGCATAAACGGCACACACGATTACAGCAGCCAAATAGATCTGCTATTGCCGAACATTGCTTGGATACTGGTCACTCCATGTTATATAATAACACCGAGATATTGGCATGCACGTCCAGCTATTGGGACAGTGTGATTCGGGAGGCAGTTGAGATTAAATTAGCGAGCAACCTTGTTAACAGGGATGGAGGTTTCTGTTTAAACTCTGTTTGGAATCCGGCTCTCTCCCTTGTCAAGAAACAGAGGGACAGACTCAATGCTACCTCACCTGCGAATTCATAGTCTCACTATCGATAGCTCTGACTTTGGCCATCTTTGGTGGCACTAGTGTTCAGTGTGTGTGTGTTATCTTTCCTGCTTGGGTCCGAGAACCGAGGTATTAAATTTGCATGTACGCCGCCTGTCCGTTGCAGTTTGCCTTGAAAATGGCGGGGTGTTCTCCCGCCGAAATATCGGCGGTCGCTGAAAGTGTTACCTGGCTGAATTCCCGGAAGTTATTTGAAAATACTCAAACAGTTCTCTCTTTACATGTTCTGATCATCACTAAACTGACACACAACATTTTTTAGCGCAACGCAATCTGACTTTCAATAATCCCTACAAAAGAATGGCCCTGACTAACAATAACCTATACCTTTCATGAATCACTTACCTCACAAAAATCTTCGTTACTCGAACTACTGCAATACAGTGAGTGCCAATACTGCCAGCTAAATAAAAGATTCAAATTACTGGTGGCAGTAACTATCGATAGGCATTGTCAGTAAATGAAAGATTTTGATAGAGAACAAACAATGTATTTACCTTAATAGTATTGAAAAGTCATATATATATGACACTCATCTTTACAAATTTCCTTTTTCTGGCGGACACACTTCCAGATCGTTCGCTTACAGTAACTTCTCAAAACTCTGGCATCTCTCTCTCCACATCCACCACTGCTGCCAGCTCACCTCCAACTGCCCAACGCTACGCGCTGTTCACATCCAACTGCCCACCACTACAATAGCGAATATTCCAACAGTGAGTAAATCCAGCCACAGACTGCACACAGCAGTCAGTGATTATCATGCAGAACGCTACATGGCGTTACCAACATAAAAACCTAAACAGCCTACTTACATAGGATCATCTAGAATTCTTTATTGAGCTGGCAGTATTGGCGCTCGCTGTATTGCAGTAGTTCGAGTAACGAAGATTTCTGTGAAGTAAGTGGTTCATGAAAGGTATAGGTTATTGTTAGTCAGGGCCATTCTGTTGTAGGGATTATTGAAAGTCAGATTGCGTTGCGCTAAAAAATATTGTGTGTCAGTTTAGTGATGATCAGAATAAGTAAAGAGAGAACTGTTTGAGTACGTTGCGTTTTGCTCAGCTGTATGAAAATCAAATAACGTAGAAATTTACCAGCTCAGTCATTCATAATTTTCACCTTCTTCTCTACGGTACACCGCTTGTAAAGATATAGCCCTAGGGAGCCGTTATAAATATTTAATTTCCTTCATTATTTTGTTTTATTCATTGGATCCACATCATACTCCGCAGCCGACCCAACGGTGTGCGGTCGAGGGTTGTTCTGGTACCACTAACTGATCCGCTCTTACCTGATCCACTCGCGAGTGGCGCATGGGAAGAACGATTATCGAAAAGTCTCTGTATTAGCTCTAATTGGTCCAATTTTCAGTCGAGTTAATTTTGTGAGATGTGTGTGGGACGACGTAATACGTTATTCGACTCTTACCGAAAGCCGCGCGCGATTAGCCGAGCGGTCTAGGGCGCTGCAGTCATGGACTGTGCCGCTGATCCTGGCGGAGGTTCGAGTCCTCCCTCGGGCATGGGTGTGTGTGTTTGTCCTTAGGATAATTTAGGTTAAGTAGTGTGTAAGGTTAGGGACTGATGACTTGGTTCAAAAATGGTTCAAATGGCTCTGAGCACTATGGGACTTAACATCTGTGGTCATCAGTCCCCCGGAACTTAGAACTACTTAAACCTAACTAACCTAAGGACATAACACACATCCATGCCCGAGGCAGGATTCGAACCTGCGACCGTAGTGGTCGCGCGGTTCCAGACTGAAGCGTCTAGAACCGCTCGGCCACCCTGGCCGGCCTCAGTTTCTTCTATCAGTCCAGTCACACCCGATAACGGTCCCATATTCATCAACAGTACTCAAGAATCGGTGCACAACCGCCTTGTAAGCCACATCTTTCGTGGATGAGTTACGTTTCTGTAAGGTTGTAACCTCCCCCTCTCTTATCGACCTTAATGACAGTGAAAAATGAAACCGCGTGTACCTAATGGGAATTTTGGAAAAGCAATCGTCACCGAAGTTATCCTGTCGGTAAAGAGGGAGGAAAGGGTTACATCTAAATGAAAGGAAAAATGCAAGTGAAACTGGTGGAAATTAATTTTGAAATAGGGATAAAGTTAATAAAGAAAGTAAATGTGCGGCCGTTACGCTAACAATCAACTAGCGGCAATTAGATATTTGAGATTACGGTCGCCAGTCCTATGGACAATTACTATAATAACTAAAAAAGAAAGGTTATTACACACATAATTAGCACTAGAAGCGTGGCAACTGAAGGTTGACACGTGTAGTGTGAAAACTGAAAGTTTGTCAGAAGTAATAAATTTCGCTACACTTAATTTAGCAAAAGAATTAATGAAACCGGAAAATCGAAAGTTAATTTAGTGACTGAAGTTAATAGTGAGCTTTCTTTCTGAAGCACATCGAAATACAGTTAGTCTTGGACTACCTCAACAATCATTTCTAAAGCTACTTGAATCTACGCAATTTAGAAAGAAGAGATTTAACTTTGAACTTGAATTAAACGATTCTGAACAATTAATAATAGTAAAATTTAGTACGTACCAAGCTGAGCTGCAGTCACAGGTAAGCTAAAATACGGTAACAAAACTCGCACTCTTAATTTGTGCTAGTGTAATCTAACTATTGTAGCCAGCTATGAATACTTAAATTGAACTTTGAAATTAAAGCAGTGAAATGGAATTATGCTGGCGTTTGAATTTCAACGACACTCGGGTTCTTTTCGGAAAAGGAAGGGACCCTGCTTGGCAATGCAATTGGGACAATGAGCAACAAAGGTTCATGCTAAGTTGCTGTAATTTTGCGAGGCAAATGGAACAATTTGAAAAGCTGAGGTCTGCCATACAGTTCTGAAACTTTACGTGCTTTTAGTCTTCCTTGTTGGTTGATTGAAGGTTTGAAGCCGTCGATCGAGGAGGTGGCGACAGTCACCCATTGTCGGCCGTCGCTGTTGCAGAAGCTGGATGTTGGCGCGCCTTCTTCTCGACACGGTCACCAGGCGAAACGGGCTCTTGATGTGCGCCAGCTAATGCTTCCCGTCCGCGACACCATATCAGAAACTATCATCGCGAGTCGAGCGTAATTACATGCTGCCAAACCCCGAAAGCGCGGCAACTCGCGGGAGCGTCACACAACACACCTGTTCCACTCGCTACTCCAGCCAGACTCCGACCGCTCTGCCCGCGCTCCACGCGGCAGAGTTAACACTACCAAAGATCCTACACACTTTGAGTCTTCACACGACCTATCGATGTAATCGTTCGATAGCAGTTTTCCCTAGGCAAGACCCAGCGTAAAAATACAAATAATATTTACGAAACAAACCAATTATACATCGAAATAAATGCATAAATATATATATATACAAATAGTAAAACAATTACAATATGTAAAGACACAGAAATGTCATATATTCAGGTAACAAAAATAAGGAAAACAAATTATAGTACAATAGATGGAAATAGGAGGATATGCATTTCCGGCGTTACAAGGTTCTACCTATTACTCTAAGTCTCGTATATGCTTTTGCTGCTATTTGTTTTATGTGGTCATTCCATCATATTTAATAGTAAATATGTCCGCCATTGGTAGCTGAGTGGTCAGGGCGGCGGAATGTGATACCTAACGGCCTGGGTTCGATTCCCGGCTGGCTTGGAGATTTTCTTCGCTCAGGGACTGGGTGTTGTGTTGTCCTAATCATCATCATTTCATCCCCATAAACACGCAAGTCGCCGAAGTGGCGTCAACTTGAAAGTCTTGCACCCGGCGCACGGTCTACCCGACGGGAGGCTCTAAGGCCACACGGCATTTCCAAAAGTAAATATTACATCCAAAAATATGTATATTTCAAGGTATTTATGTATTTCTTTGCTATAAGAGTGCCGCTGTAAGAATTGCTGCAGATACATTATTGTTGAAACACAACATCGAACTTTGAGATAATACAGCCGGCCTGGGTGGCTGAGCGGTTCTAGGCGCTTCAGTCTGGAACCGCACGGACGCTACGGTCGCAGGTTCGAATCCTGCCTCGGGCATGGATGTGTGTGATGTCCTTAGGGTAGTTAGGTTTAAGTAGTTCTAAGTTCTAGGGGACTGATGGCCTCAGATGTTAAGTCCCATAGTGCTCAGAACCATTTTGAATCTTATCAATACCTGCAACACATACATAACGGATCTGGAGACATTATTTTCAACGCTGAATCGCCAAATACCAGCATCACGCGTCGTCGTTGCCACACTGTCTGGGAATCCTGCAACAAGGTGAGATGCAGCCAAAGGGAAGATTTCTGAAACAGACTGCTACAAAAAATCGGGCTCTCAACTGGAAAACTAATGCAGTAACCGTTTTGTTTCTAAAATATAATGTTGTGCCAGTCGTAATGTTATAACTGTTAGACCTCCCACAACAATGCAAAAATGCAGTGCCTCGCGGCGGTAACGAATAAAATGTTTTCGGGCTTGCACGCACGCCAGGTGATTAAAATGCCACGGCTTTCGACCAAGTACTCCACTGTCAGTGTTTGCTGATACGCACTTGGTACTCCCTTATATACTCTAATTAACAGCTGTGACGTCACTGGTGCTCACAATATTGTCATGTGTGGGGAAAAGTTGACTTCGCGTTCGATGCACCTGCTTCAACCTCGCAGTTCAAATCAAATGGCTCTGAGCACTATGGGACTTAACTTATGTGGTCACAGTCCCCTAGAACTTAGAACTACTCAAACCTAGCTAACCTAAGGATATCGCACACACCCATGCCCGAGGCAGGATTCGAACAAGCGAGCGTAGCGGTCGCGCGGGTCCAGACTGTAGCGCCTAGAACCGCCGGCCACCCCGGCCGGCAACCTTGCTGGTTGCCATGCCGCTCTGTGCTGCAGGCCGCTGTCTTTTGTTGGTTGGTTGATTGGTTGATTTGGGGGCAGGGTACCAAACAGCGAGGTCATCGGTACCATAGGATTAGGGAGCAGCTCGTTGTCTAGTAGCTAATATTGCTGCCTCTGGGTCACGGAGTAAAGGGTTCGATTTCCGGCCGGGTTGGTGATTTTCTCGGCCGGGGGACTGGGTATTGTTCTCATCTTTTCATCGTCATCATCATTATGATCATCATTCTTGACAGTGGCTAGATTGGACTGTAAAAAAATTGGACTGTGTAAAGTTTGGGACCTCCTACGGGCGCTGATGACCGCGCAGTTGAGCGCTCCACAAAACCTAACATCATCATCGGATTAGGGAACAATGGGGAAGGAAGTCGACTCCCCATTCAAAGGAACTATCCTTGAATTTGCCTGAAACGATTTAGGGAAATCATGAAAAACTTAAACGAGGATGGCCGGAGTCGGGTTTGAACCGTCGTCCTCCCGAATGCGAGTCCAGTGTGCTAACCACTGCGCCACCTCGCTCGGCACCGCTCTCTCTATTAAGGGTGTCGTTAGTGATTTTTATTTCGATGGCTTCTTTAATAGCACAGTTCTAGACGCCGTTAGTGCGAGCCAGGACAAAGGTTTCACCAAATTTGATCCGGTGCCCGAATTCTAAGGCATGCTCAGCTAAAGCGGATTTTTCGGGGTAGCGTAGGTGATGAAACATCTCATGCACCTTCCTGCGTTGTTCAGTTTGTCCAACGGAAGATTGAACAAGGTATCCTGTAGACTGCAGGTGTTCTGAGATGTGCTGCATCTTTAACTGGTTTCAGTTATTGCGGGTTTTTGAAGCCTGAAGATGAATTTAATTTTGAATCGTTTCAGCAGGTGGTTTATCTTACCAGACAAGGAGCCACAGAACGACAAAACAGCAAGTTTGTTTAGCTGCCCTTATCGGTACTCTTATTGTGACTCTTGCTTGAGATAACTTTATATATTTGGTGAATCTTGTAGCCGTTGTTCCTGATGACCTTGTGCAGGTGGCTCAGCTCACGGAGCATGTGTACCTGCGTCTTATAACGTTCGTGCACGATGTACCAGTGTTCGTAACACAGCGCACTTCTGTGCCAGGTGACGATGGCACGGATCGGTGCGCGTAGCTTTCCAGTAGACGCTGTGCCGCGGCATCTACACTACTGGCCATTAAAATTGCTACACCACGAAGATGACGTGCTACAGACGCGAAATTTAACCGACAGGAAGAAGATGCTGTGATATGCAAATGATTAGCTTTTCAGAGCATTCACACAAGGTTGGCGCCGGTGGCGACACCTACAACGTTCCGACATGAGGAAAGTTTCCAACCGATTTCTCATACACCAACAGCAGTTGGCCGGCGTTGCCTGGTGAAACGTTGTTGTAATGCCTCGTGTAAGGAGGAGAAATGAGTACCATCACGTTTCCGACTTTGATAAAGGTCGGATTGTAGCCTATCGCGATTGCGGTTTATCGGATCGCGACATTGCTGCTCGCGTTGGTCGAGATCCAATGACTGTTAGCAGAATATGCAATCGGTGGGTTCAGGAGCGTAATACGGATCGCCGTACTGGATCCCAACGGCCTCGCATCGCTAGCAATCGAGATGACAGGCATCTTATCCGCATGGCTGTAACGGATCGTGCAGCCACGTCTCGATCCCTGAGTCAACAGATGGGGACGTTTGCAAGACAACCACCATCTGCACGAACAGTTCGACGACGTTTGCAGCAGCATGGACCATCAGCTCGGAGACCATGGCTGCGGTTACCCTTGACGCTGCATCACAGACAGGAGCGCCTGCGATGGTGTGCTCAACGACGAACCTGGTGCACGAATGGCAAAACGTCATTTTTTTCGGATGAATCCAGGTTCTGTTTACAGCATCATGATGGTCGCATCCGTGTTTGGCGTCATCGCGGTGAACGCACATAGGAAGCGTGTATTCGTCATCGCCATACTGGCGTACCACCCGAGGTGATGGTATGGGATGCCATTGATTACACGCGCGGTCACCTCTTGTTCGCATTGACGGCACTTTAAACAGTTGACGTTACATTTCAGATGTGTTACGACCCGTGGCTCTACCCTTCATTCGATCCCTGCGAAACCTCACATTTCAGCAGGATAATGCAAGACTGCATGTTGCAGGTCCTGTATGGTCTTTTCTGGATACAGAAAATGTTCGACTGCTGCCCTGGCCATCACATTCTCCAGATCTCTCACCAATTGAAAACATCTCGTCAATGGTGGCTGAGCAACTGGCTCGTCACAATACGCCAGTCACTACTCTTGATGAACTGTGGTATCGCGTTGAAGCTGCATGGGCAGCTGTACCTGTACACGTCATCCAATCTCTGTTTGACTCAATGCCCAGGCGTATCAAGGCCGTTATTACGGCCAGAGGTGGTTGTTCTGGGTACTGATTTCTCAGGATCTATGCACCGAAATTGCGTGAAAATGTAATCACATGTCAGTTCTAGTATAATATCTTTGTCCAATGAATACCCATTATCATCTGTACTTCTTATTAATGTCCAGTAGTGTATTTCGTTTGCGGCGGACGAGGACTTCGAGGAAGGGCAATGCATTTTATAAAAGAGGTTTTTTTTTTAAAATTTTGTTATTAGTCATGACTATCCTAAGATGTGCGACTAAATGTAAGTCTTCTTAAATTTATTTAACTTCAGTACAGCTGTCAAGCCATAGTCGCAGTAAATTACAGAAATTTTATTTGACTAGCTTCGGTGAAGCTCAGTCAACATTATGAAATGTAACAGATATGAAATAAGTCCGCTGTTAATTATGAGAACCTGAAATACAAGCAACATCTAACCACAACATCTTTGTGAAAGGAAACAATACTGTGAATTTATCACGTTAAATTGAGCCTTGTTATGCAATAATGGCAAAGAAGCAACAACGCTGCATTTGATCGCTGTGAGGCCTTTATACAGAACATTAAAATCTTTACGTTTTTATATTATAGTTTATTGGTAATGCAAGAGGCTTAGGAAATGTTTAATCAAATTTGTTAAAGTAAATTTAAGTTGTTGTACCTTCTGTATGAGGGCTTATAAAAATTTTGGTATTTATTTATCATCTTTTTCTACTCGACGTTACTGTTATCGCTGTTAAGATGTTCCAGGAACTCGTCATGTGTTTCACGTCATTTGAGACAAGTGACAAACGTGTTCTAAACGTATCAGAAGAAACAACTTGGTTTTAATAAGGTCGTGTCTGATGTAATATCCTCGGAATTCTCCACGAAGAGGTCTGCACCGTCTTGAGCTAACGGGCTTCCCATCGCAACGCCGTCTGTCTGATCATTATACCGGCCATTGTACAGAAAATAAGACAATGTAAGAATGTACCCGAGTAGCTCGACCGCGTCACTGCGAAAGAACTGCGATGCTAGATCCAAAGCCTTTGAGAGGCACATTAATAAAAAGCTCCACCCACATCAAACCCGGCAATAATGTCGCCCTCACTAAGTCGAAGACGTTTAATTCGGCTTGTAAAATCGGCTGCGTTCTTGATATGATGTGCACAGTGATCCACACGCGGATAGAGGAGATTTCCCAAGTACTTCGCCACCGTGTGTAGACAAGAACGACATTCCATAATCTGCTATGGTATTCCACCACATGAGCATGACTGAAAGTGATATAATCTTCAATTTTACATCCAAACGGTACATTTCCGAACAGGGTTTCCTTATCATAACTTTACCTACTAAGTCCCTTTTACAACCACTGGAAGCCTGTAATAGAAATTGTGTAACATCCTGTATATCTAAGATTCTCAGAAAATATCATCTTTACAATAAGATTTAATTTATATCGTAATGAATGTTTTTGCAAGTAACTGACTGGTATTCAGTTATGCTAGGTTTTGCCAAGAATTCGGTATTAAAATCGAAAGAAATATTATCCCCCATTCACCTATAGACACAAAAAAAAGATAGAATATTGTATGGGTTCATGTTTGTCATTGCCCGTTTCAGAGAACTTGAAGCAGTTTTTGAAAGTGACAGTATCGTTATCTCAGCAGCCGCCAATAATTGTACTTTCTGTCACTACTTATATCTAAATTGTGAATGACAGTAAAAAAATGGCTCTAAGCACTATGGGACTTAACATCTGAGGTCATCAGTCCCCTAGACTTAGAACTACTTAAACCTAACTAACCTAAGGACATCACACACATCCATGCCCGAGGCAGGATTTTAACCTGCGACCGTAGCAGCAGCGCGGTTCCGGACTGAAGCGCCTAGAACCGCTCGGCCACAGAGACCGGCAATGACAGTAAAATATAAATAGGCAGGTTTCCGCTGCCTTTCTCAATTAAGTCCCTCAAGGTGCACAACCGCTTCATCTTATAAAATACACCCATAAGGATTTCAGTGTGTAAAATACTCACTGTCTTGCACGGACGTGGTCAAGGAGAAGACCCACACATTATTCTAAAAATCTTACACAATCGGTTGATGTGGATCGTGTGGATAAATGGGGAGCATTTTCCTAAATCACTGGTTCGTGGATGAAATTTCTTGAAGAAACCATCCGTGGGAAGGAAAATGGCCTGCTTTTATGGTGAATCGCAGACAAATTACGAAATAGGTTAACGGTAGGTAGCTCTGAGAACTGAAGTTATTAGGCCACACAGCGATCGAGTGCTAACGTGGAGAAATTCAGACGATGTCGCATTTGATGACCTGCTCCCTCAGAACAGGCAAGGCAAGTAAGATAATGAACCAAGGTCACACAGTTCCAAAGAACAAATAGAGTAATACAGCAATATACATACTGAAATGCATGCTTTTCGACTTTTGACAAGATCAACGTGTAGCATCTAGGGGGACACCTTGGACCCCATCACAGGTTATACGAGTGTTTCATCTCTAACTGTGTGTACCCTGCTGATAGTGCGTCAGCAAGACATTATTCTAATACTGGCTCTAAAACCTTCTGAGTTGTTAAGTTGCGTCATATTTCTCTTCAAACGTCTCCGATACTAGATGTTTCGACCCCTTTACCAGGATTTTCTTCAGGACACTTTTGGCGTGTTTCACGGATAGAACGTCTTCTTCCTTCGGGAGATATCCGTTTTATTTCACGGTGTATTTCCTTATGTTGGCGCGCTGACCGAACCCAACAAATGTAACAGCACGCCTTTGAATTGCTTCCGTGTCTTCCTGTAACCAAGCTGGTGGTAATCCCTAAAAAACGCGAGCAGTGCTCAGAATCGGTCGCAAAAATTTTCTGTTAGCGGTCTCGTTTATAGATGAGCTGCACCTCCGAGTGCTATCCCAATAAACAAAAGTTAACTATTCGATTTCCCTAGAACAGACTTTAGGCGCTCATTCGATTTCATGCGCCTACACAAGTAATCAATGTGACTGTGTCCAGCAGCACAGCAGTAATAATGTATTCGAACTTTACGGGATTGTTTTTGTTACTCATCTGCATTAACTTACGTTTTTCCGCGTTTAGAAGAAGCTGCTATTCATCACACTGAACAGAAGTACTGTCCAAGTTATCCTGTATCCTCCTACAGTTACTCAACGACATTTTACCGTACACTGCAGCGTCATCACCCTGTCGGTGCCAGATCTCATATAATTGAAAGAGAGAGAATAATAGCGGTCACAATTCCCTGGGGCACTCCTGACAACACCTCTGTTTCCCTAAAAGTTTGCAGTCAACGGTTCTGTTACTTAAAAAGTCCTCGAGCCAATCGTGCATCTGAGATCCTTTTCCGTACTTTCGGACCTTCGGTAACAGTCTGCAGTATGGCACTGTGGAACGCTTTCTGTAAATGGAAATGCCGCGTGGTGGTGCAAGTATTTCGAGCTGACGCCACTTCGGCGACTTGCGTGTCGATGGGGATGAAATGATGATGATAAGGACAGCAAAACACTCAGTCACTGAGCGGAGAAAATCTCCGACCCAGCCGGGAATCGAACCCGGGCTGTGAGGCATGACATTCCGTCGCGCTGACCACTCATCTACCAGGGGCGGATTTTCTGGAAATATAAGAATAGGATATCGTGCGATCAAGCTGAGTTTCGCACGGGTGTGTAACATGAAACGGAAATGATTGGCAGTAGTACAAGGTATCCTCCACCATGCACCGTTTGGTAGCTTTTGGAGTATGTACGTAGATTCAGATGTGACTAAACTCTGAGTGGACACTAGGAGGCGCGTAAAGAAGAGCCCTGCAGATGGGTCCAAAAGTCGAATGCTGGCGAGATTGGAAGTGGGACGTGACGCAACGTAAAACCCAGAAGAATTTGTCATCAGTTACAACGGCCTCAAAAGCCAGCAATTTATATGTCCTAGTATTATTGGTACTTACCTACTAATGTTTCCAAAGTAAACGAGTAGCCGATTGACAGTCGGGAGTACTTGTAATTAGTTGCTGTATCAGTGTTTCATAGTGTTCTTGTTTCAGATGCCTTTCCGCTTATATGGACAATGTGTGTGAGACTCATTACTTTATGCTTATGTCCAGGTGTTTTTAAGAAAAGCGCTTAAATGCACGTTTCCAACGGAGCTTTCTCTGCTACAATCTAATCTCACCAAGAAATAAAAGACAGACTACACGCACAGACTCCGACTTTTATCTGCCTCACCTTATCCCCGCTTTTCCTGCGACGTGACACACAGTGAAATTACAAACTCTGCTTCCAAAAGCGATTTTTTATAGTAAGACTACGTAGCACTTAACTACAAACCGTGGATTTCAAACACTCAAACTGTACCTTAAACTATAAGTGCTTTCCTCGAAGAATCAGTGTAGATTCAGACAAAAACAATCGTGTAAAATACAGGTTGCTTTATTCACACACAATAACTTATAAGTACAAGGTGATCCAAAATTACGAAGGGGTTATAACTGTGAATACATGGAGGTATAATATACATAATATCACCATGCCTGAGTAACTTTTTGTTTATTCAGACTCATAGCCCCTTCGTGACTTTCGGTCCACCGTGTAGTACTTGCCGCCTCCCGAAATTACTGGAATGCTTTCAGTACTGTAACCACACTGTAGCCTGTTGACAAGCATACGAAGTTTATTTTCATAAGTAGGTGTTAAGCTACAATTTTTTTACTGGTGGAACACCGTAAGTTACCGTGGGTGGTGAATATTCAAAACAAATTAATGTGCCTCTAGCACTGATGTTTCCAGTTTAACAGATCAGTACTAAGAGGTTGTGCGCTGACCGTGCTGTTGTGTACAGGAAAATATTGTCGTTGGTCAGTCGTAAGAAAATGGGGAAAGATTTGGATAAAATTCCCAGCTTTAACTGTGGATGAATGTAAGATAATGGTCAAAACGCAATCCGATCATACGGGTTGTGGTAACTTCTGGGGAATTTCATCTCCCAGGACGTACGGTCAGTATTTAGGGATATGACAGGAAGGATCATTCGTAGCATGGGGTCTAACCTGCATACCTTTAGAGCTATGAGCACCCTCTTCATCTTCTGTGAAACAAATCTCTTCTATTGCAAGTTCTTCGTTTTCCGTCTTTTTGGAGGAAACCAAAACAAGAAAAAACTGTCAAGTAAACTTGGGCTCCAAAATGCATGCCTTATGAGCTATGAGCACTTATTGAGTAGAAGAGATGTGTTTCACAATAGCGATGATGAACAGGTACTCATAATTAAGGTCTGCACTTTAGAACCAATGTCGACCGGATATTTTTTTCGTGTTTTGGCTCATATTACCATCTCTCAACAGAGAAAGGAAAGAACTTTCAGTAGAAGAAATTTGTTTCACAGTATCGAAGATGAAGAAGTGCTCATAAGCCCGCAGGTATGCATTTTAGACACCATGTTTACTAGACATTTTTTTGCTTCGAATGATCGTTCCTGTCATATCTCCGAACATTGACCATTCCTTCTGGGGCACCCTGTATAAGGGGGGGGGGGGGGGGAGTACTATGAACCGATGCACACGTGAAATAAGATAGGGAAGGTGAATGCAAGACCAAGGCTGGTTGGGAAGGTATTTCAAAATGAAATCGTATGCAAGATACTAGTACGACCAACTCTATAATTGTGCTACAACGTTTGGAGTTCTTTTCAAGTAGTATAGCGGATCACACGAGTGGGTACCAGAGACACTGTGCGAACATAGATGGTATGATTGGCAGAGATGTGAGGTTGTTCTTGCCTAGCCCTGCTAGTTGAATTTAGGCAGCCGATGTTTGAGGAAGACTGAACGACAGTTCTACTACCTCCATCGTATATTCAAGACTGAATCACGGTAATCAGAGAAATTAATGAGAACGCCGATTTGTAAGGAGTAGAATCAGATGGATTTGATGGACTAGTCTGCTCAAAGCGCAAACTTGAACCGTATTGAACATCTTTCGTGAGAACGTTTGATGTAATTGACATACCGCCACTTTAAAATAGTCCGCTTTCAGGAACTCAATAACATGCTATTGATGGATGAAGGTATCGATCATTGTCATCTGTGAAAGATCGGTAGTAAATCATCTATTTTTAAATGGGACGTATTAAAACTTCAAATGGTCGACAGTAAGTAACGCCTTAAATCTTGACAAATTTGTGCAACAGTACATATGTTTCAGATATAAGCATTAAATTACTATATTTCTTCCACGTTATTTGATACGAGTCTCACCAAGTATATTTCCGCAAAAAAGCCTAAGGAAACAACGAATCTTTCCGTATCTGATGTTAGCTATTCGATTTTGTCAAATTTTCCTACCGTATGCTGGACATGTGCAGCAATATTAGAAGAGCGTGAGATAACAGGTTTTGTACACTCAACGTATTCTTACTTGCAATCACTGAAAATGTTTTCTGTTACTGATTCAAACAAAACATGAAATATATAGTAAAAGGTAACACTATCTCCATGATAAAATGTCATCATTTCCCAAAAATAATTAACTAGTTTTGTAGGGGACAGTTTCAGTTTACGCCAAAAGTATTATTCAAAATAGAGAAACTATCTCATACCATCATAAATTTCAGGAAAAAAATACTTAAACGCTGTAACCAGCTTTTCTTTTCAGCAGACGAAAATACCATGAGTAGTCGACAGTGACACAAAAATAGGGAATGTGTTGTTGTAGTCTTCATTTCGGAGATTGGTTCGAGGCAATTCTCCGCGCTAGTTTATGCCGTACAAGTCCCTTAATCTCTGAACAACTGTTACAACTTACGTGCATTTGCTTACTTAATGTATTCTAGTCTTTGTGTCCCACTACAACCACAATTCTTACCTACCACTCCCTCCTGTCCTTCCCTCCGTTATTAGTTAACTAAACCCTAACGCCTCTGACAGTGTCCCTTCAATCTATCCCTTCTTTCAGTCAGTTTGTACCACAAATTTGTTTTCTTCAACTCGACACAGTTCATTAGCTTCCCAGTTTATCCACCGAAACTGCTGTATTCTTCTGTAAACACCACTTTCCAAAAGCTTATTCACTTCTTGACAGTGCTGTTGAATCTCTGCGTTTCGCATGTTTGTGAAAAGCTATACTCCAGACGAATGCCATCGGAAAGTGCTTACTGACACAAATTTATATTCGATGTCAACAAATTATCTTCCTTAAACCCGCCGCCGTCAGTTATTGTGTGACCCATGTCGCAAAATTCGTTCACTACTTTTAGAGTCTTGTTACTTAATATGATTCCCTAGGCATCACCAGACTTATTTCAACTACTCTCTATTATCCTTTCTTTGCCTCTGGCGATGTCCATCTTACAGACCATTCCTTTCAACCCATCTTCAAAGTCCTTTGGCATCTCTGGCATATCTATATCGCCATCGGTAAACTTTATAGTTTTAATTTCTTCTTGATGAATTACAATTTGGGTTCCTTTACTTTTGGTCAATATAAATATAATACGTGGGCGACAGGCTACAACCACTGCCTCACTTGCACCTCAATAAATGTATCCATTCAACGCCATTCCGCTCTAGGCATCGCAATACGATTTCTGCACAACTTATAGTTAATCCCAAGCTGGTCGCGGGGTCACAGTTATTATCTATAACAATTCTGTATGCACATTATTCAGTTAATAAGTACTTTAAAACAAATAAAATGGTACTTGTAATAAGATAATTTGAAAAGGGAGTCTCTTCTTTACGATTAATAAGTTAGATTCGTAAAATTAAGAATGAAGCAGGGTATCCATGACGTCTTCTTGGCTATGGGTAGGTACAAGTCTCTTTTACATTAAAATTATCCACAAATAGTAAGTTTTAGCGCAAAATCGGTATGGGATGTCAAAAGCTGGTTAAAAGACCTTTATAACGATACCCCATTCATCCTTCTGCGATTAAGGAGAGGTTTACTATCTTTTGGTTCAAAAACTTGTTTTTTTTTTTTATTCAATTTTTGGATCCATAAAAGTGTTTAGAATCCACCCCTGAAACGGTTTTTCCGAATACGGAACGGAAATGTTTGTTAATTGCGGTTGAACAAAAAAATGCACTTGCCTGAAATCGGCCTTTTTCACGCACCAGATTTTTTCGTTCGGAGGACGAGTTATTGTACCGGTGCTTGGGAGGAAACACACAAATTTCAAACGAAAGTTTCAATGCATGTGTTTGGAAGTTAGCCCCCAAGCATTTGAATTCTGGTGCGAAGACTGTGGAGATTGCGACTTTCCTGGTAGTGAGCAGCTTCAGCGAAGGGTATTCAGCAAATTTATTTTATTTTTTATTTTATTTATTTATTTATTGTTCCGTGGGACCACATTTAGGAGAAGTCTCCATGGTCATGGAACGAGTCAATACATGAAATTATAACACGATTGTAGAAACAGATAAAATGAAATATAAGAAACATATTCAGGCGACAAGTCGTTAGTTTAAATAAAGAAAATCAAGAATGTAACACTGGAATTTGCTTAATTTTTTAGCTCTTCCAGGAGCTCCTCGACAGAATAGAAGGAATGAGCCATGAGGAAACTCTTCAGTTTAGACTTAAAAGTGTTTGGGCTACTGCTAAGATTTTTGAGTTCTTGTGGTAGCTTATTGAAAATGGATGCAGCAGAATACTGCACTCCTTTCTGCACAAGAGTCAAGGAAGTGCATTCTACATGCAGATTTGATTTCTGCCTAGTATTAACTGAGTGAAAGCTGCTAACTCTTGGGAATAAGCTAATATTGCTAACAACAAACGACATTAAAGAAAATACATACTGTGAGGGCAATGTCAAAATTCCCAGACTATTGAATAGGGGTCGACAAGAGGTTTTCGAACTTACACCATACATAGCTCGAACAGCCCGTTTTTGAGCCAAAAATACCCTTTTTGAATCAGAAGAATTACCCCAAAAAATAATACCATATGACATAAGCGTATGAAAATATGCGAAGTATACTACTTTTCGTGTTGAAATGTCACTTATTTCAGATACTGTTCTAATGGTAAATAAAGCGGCATTTAGTTTCTGAACAAGATCCTGAACATGGGCTTTCCACAACAGCTTACCATCTATCCGTACGCCTAGGAACTTGAACTGTTCCGTCTCGCTTATAACATGCCCATTCTGTCTGATTAAAATGTCAGTTCTTGTTGAATTGTGGGTTAGAAACTGTAAAAACTGAGTCTTACTGTGATTTAGCATCAAATTATTTTCCACAAGCCACAAACTTATATCATGAACTACATTATTTGATAATGTTTCAATATTACACACAAGATCCTTCACTACCAAGGTGGTGTCATCAGCAAACAGAAATATTTTTGAATCACCTGTAATACTAGAAGGCATATCATTTACATAAATAAGAAACAGCAGTGGCCCCAGCACCGACCCTTGGGGAACGCCCCATTTAACAGTGCCCCATTGGGACTGAACATCATTACCACTCTCAATATTGCGGAGGATTACCTTCTGCTTTCTGTTCTTAAAGTAGGAGGCGAACCAATTGTAAGCTACTCCCCTTACTCCATAATGTTCCAACTTCTGCAGTAATATTTTGTGGTCAACACAGTCAAAAGCCTTCGTTAAATCAAAGAAAACACCTAACGTTCGCAACCTTTTATTTAATCCGTCCAAAACCTCACAGAGAAAAGAGACTATAGCATTTTCAGTTGTTAAGCCATTTCTAAAACCAAACTGTACATTTGACAGCAAATTATGTGAATTTAAATGCTGCAGTAACCTTGTATATACAACCCTCTCGATAACTTTAGCAAACACCGATGGCATAGAAATAGGTCTATAATTGTCAACATTATCCCTGTCTCCCTTTTTATAAAGTGGCTTCACTACCGAGTACTTTAATCGGTCAGGAAACCGACCACTCCTAAAGGAAAAGTTACAGATATGGCTAAGTACTGAGCTAACATACGTGGAACAATACTTCAGTATTCTGCTAGATACCCCGTCATATCCATGAGAGTTCTTGGTCTTTAGTGATTTAATTATTAACTCAATCTCCCTCTTGTCAGTATCATGGAGGAGCATTTCAGGTAACAGTCTCGGAACACTTTTTTCTAAGAGCGCTATATGATTCCCTGTTGGGACTAGGTTTCCATTTAGTTCACCTGCTATATTCAGAAAGTGATTATTAAGTACTGTACATACATGCGACTTATCTGAAGATCATGACAACGATGGACGTCACCCTGGGACTCTATTCGACGCAGTTCGCCAAGCATTCGGACGAACACCGGATTCAAGCGGCCGAAAACCGCTTGTCACCGGCCGTACGAGCGGCTCGGAGCAGCGCAGGATAGCCCAGATGGAGCAGAACGCCCTCCGTGAGGAAGAGGAAGGACTAGTTTATGGACCCGGAATAACAGATTGAACTTAAGTTGCATGATATTGCATTTACATGTAGTCAAAACTTCAAACGCGTTTTTCTCGAAATGACTTTTTTTTATCGCGCGGTATGGTAACTTCAAATCTACTGAACCGATTGGCATGATTCTTTGTTTCCGACGGAGCTAACTAAATTGTCTAGGAGTTGTACCACTTTTATTCCGATCCATCAACTATAAATATTTTCACTTGGCCGACGAAGTCGAAAAATCGATAAAAAAACCAATTTTTTCAAATTGCCGCCATTTTGTTTCCTATGGTCCAAATAACTTCCCAAAGAATCTTATATACTTCGCTAACGTCAACTAAATTTTGATTTCAGACGAGCCAGCTGACCTGTGACATTTCGCGCGTGGAGGTCTACATCGAAAGTATGTTCCGTTCCGCCTTTGCTCTTCGACATTCCCGGTCGAAAAAATTCCGGTTTGTAGAGGAAATATCAATAAACATTTCGACCAAATTTGACATTGATATCTATAACACATTCTGAGAAAAAAATTCTCAAAGAACATGCCTTTTTCGGGTCAAAGATAGTAAACCTCCCCTCAATATGTGTTGAGAAAAAGGGATGTTGACCTCAGAAATAATATATGTGATGATTGCTGTTCTTCCTGGGGTCCGTATCAGACAAGATAGAGGGAAAAGACCCAAAGAAGAGCAGAGCGTTTCGTTACAGGTTGATTTACTAAGCGGGAAAACGTCACGGATATGCTATGCTAACCCCAGTGATTGACGCTTCAAGAGAGTCTTTCCGCATCACGGTATTGTTTAATGTTTAAATTCCCAGAAAGTCCGTTCTGAGAAGAATCAACCAATATACTGCTTCCTCCTGGGCATACCTCGCAACAAAACCACGAATGTAAAAACTCACACGGAGGCTAACCAACAATCGTTCTTCCCACGAACCGTTCGCGGCTGGAACAGGAGAGAGGAGAAAGGACAGCGATACACAAATTACCCTGTGCCACCTGTGTACGCTGGCTTGCGGAGTTTAGATGTAGACGTAGATGCAGATGTAAATGTAGATGTAAGCTCTAATTACTAGCTACTGACTTGTCGAGCTGCACCGTTTAAGTAGTTTGTTCCTGAGAGATTTTCTACAAACACGGGAACTTTGATGTGGCCCCAAACACTTTCAAAAGAGCTCAGCTTAACTTGACATAGGAAGGCGTGTTGAGATAAGTAAGATACGTAAAAGACCTGCCATGTAAGCTCGCATATAAGCAGGTGGACTCTTCTGCACCGGTGTACACATCGGTCACTAAGACTTTGCTACAGAAGAAGAATTCGGATTCTGCATGGGTTGCGCACAGCGGAACGTGTAGTTCCTCGAGGAAACAGCAGCTACCGCCAGAGGCATTATGGAAGGAAGATCGGCACGTGATGCAGCGGTAATGGCAGACCTTGGGGCAAATGTTACCTGCGTGGGTCAGGACCGCTACATGTGAGAGGGGGAGGGAGGAGGGTGGGGTTTTTTATCTCATCGTGTCTCACTTCACGTCTGCGGCGAGAGCTGCTCTCTGCGGAATTTCCCTGATCCCTTCACTGTCTTTCCCAATGGATATGCCTCATAATTACAGTCTCTGGTCTATCGAACATGCTACAATGTCTATACATTTACTAACACCACTCTTACACATTGGCTTTGCTTTAACTTTTGTTTTGCGAGTCGTCAGTCTTCTGCATGGTCGGATGCGACCTACGAATTCCTCTCTTGTGCCAGCCACTTCACATCTCAGTGGAGCACTTGAATGCTCCGTCCTCAATTATTTATTAGACGTATTTCAATATATTTCAGTGTCAGTTATGTCAATCAATTTTCCGCTACAGTTTTCCCCCGCCACAGCTCCCCACAGTACCATGGAAGCTATTCTCTGATGTCTTAACAAACGTCTTAGCATCCTGATTCTTGCTCTTATCGGTATTCCCCATCGGTTCCTTCCTTCGCCGATTCTGAATAGAATCTTCTCATTCCTTATCAATCCATCTAATTTTCAACGTCCTCCTACACCGCGTTCAAGTGCTTCGATTCTCTTCTTTCCCAGTTTTTCCACAGTTTATGACTCACTATTATATATAGCTGAGCTCCAAACGTACCTTCTCAGAAATTTCTTCCTCAGACTATGGGAGATATCTGGTATTAGCACATTTGTGTTGAGCAAGAGCGCCCTGTTTGCCTGTGCTAATCCGCGCTTAGTCCGTCATGTGTTATTTTGCACCTTCGACAGCAGAATTCCTTAACTTCATCTACTTCGTGATCACCAATCCTGATGTGAAGCTTCTCGCTGTTCTGATTTCTGCAACTTCTTATTACTTATGCCTTTATTCGGTTTACTCTCATTCCCTATTTTGGACTGTTCACCCCATTCAACACGTTCAAAAAATGGTTCAAATGGCTCTGAGCACTATGGGACTCAACTGCTGAGGTCATTAGTCCCCTAGAACTTAGAACTAGTTAAACTTAACTGACCTAAGGACATCACAAACATCCATGCCCGAGGCAGGATTCGAACCTGCGACCGTAGCGGTCTTGCGGTTTCAGACTGCAGCGCCTTTAACCGCACGGCCACTCGGCCGGCTGATTCAACACGTTCTCTAAGTCTTCTTCAATTAGGTATACACGAGATGAACATTATGCGTCTGTGAAGACAGTTCTGGGAAGTTTGAATATTACTTAGCCCTGTGCTAGACCACTTTTTCAACGAGCAAGACGTAGACGTGTATACAAGTGACGAAAAAAAATTAGGACAAAGGAATTACAGACACTGGCTGCGAGAGGGCATTGATTAAATCAATGGGGAAAGTAGATAATTTATTCCAGGCCAGGATTCAAACCCAGGTCTCCTGCTTCCTAATCAGATGCGCCGACCACTGCGCCATCCGGACCCAGTGGTCATCGCAACTGCCCATCTCCAGTCAGAATCAAATTCTCAACTTGTCCACAGACTACTATGTAGTGCCCCGCGGCCATTACCCTTATTACTTCCGGCCTTTAGCCGATTCCTGTAAGAGTTCAAGCCTGGTGCGCTTCTGCACTAAAAAGATCATTGGCCGTCCTCGCCTTAATTATGCATGTCCAAAAGAACAGACAACATATATAGATATTCCTTTTTGCCTGTACAGGGTGTTAGAGGTATAGGTACAGTTACTGTGATAATTGGCACCTTAATACGTACCCACTATATTGAGTTTTTTTTTCCCTGTGTCTTTTCGCAAACACATCACGTAATGCGCTACCTGATGTTTTCTGCACGGTTGTAACTCTTCCACCAAGTGGACTGTCGGTATAGACTATTCATTTTGTGCCCACGTATCCACACTTCAATCCCTGACCTGTTGCCCGGAGGAAAATAAGCATTAATGGATTGCTTGCGTCATGCGTGCTTGGAGGTACTAACTGACCTAAAAACATTCTACTCGCAATAATTATAACTATTTCCCGAAATGAAGTAAGTACTGATATAATGTCGTTCAGTATACTGTCCTCTGTCAGTGATTGAAATATCTGCACGTACACCCTCAACCTAAGGCCGTATAGCCATTTCATTGACTAATGTCACAGTATTATTCACATTTCGAAACACACGCATCCTATACAGGATCAGTATTCCTAAACGGCTAAAACGGTCACCGAATCCCAGTTGCAAGTTGCCGATCTAACGGCTTCCAGAGGTAATAAAATTTGATTTTCAGTATTTCATACAATTATTTACCGTTTTTAAAAATTTAAAATGCTGTAGTAATGTACTCACTAAGAAGCATAAATTCACGTTAACACATTAAGACAAGTATCAAAGTTAGAAACTGTGTATATTCGTCCACTGCTTGAGAATGAGAGCACGTAACGACTTCCAACAAACAACATACTTTATACATCATACATAGTTTCAAACCATTTCGAAACGGTTTCTCTGTGACAGATAGCCCCCCCCCTCCCCCGACACACACACACACACACACACACACACATACACACACACACACAGCGCGCTCGTATAATGAAAGATAAACGTTTGTAACATACATTTTCGCTGTTCATACGGTAAAACTGCATAAAACTACAGCATCAGGAATGAAGTTTTAATTTATTATAAGGTGCGCCCAAATGAGAGATTACAGTTATATGAAAAGAAATTTTAATAACAACAATATAATTACAGTTCAAGTGGAACAGTGCAACTATTCAGAATTGCCACTGACACTGATGCACCGATCTCAGTGCATAGGAAGGAGTGGATGGCTACATCGTAGAAACTCCTGGGCTTCTGACGGATTCAGCTTTTCACAGCGACCTCCTCTTCCTTGCCACAGGACCTCTCAGAGATTGATTTAAGGGGCCGAAGATACGTGGGAAGATATCGGAGTTGTAAGGAGGATGTCCCAGGAGTCCCCAATCAAAATTTTTGAAGGATATCGAGGGTCTTTTTGGCCACATGTGACCTAGCATTGTCCTGGGGAAGCACTGTGCCATTCGAGAGCTTGCCACTGCGCTTGTTCTTGATGGCCTGTTTCAGTCTCAACAGCGCGCTGCAATACTGCTCAGCGTTAACTTTCGCACCACTCGGTAACCAGTCGATGAGCAGAGGTCCTTCTGCGTCGAAATGAACAGCATCATTTTTCCGGTCTTTGTGGCAGAGGACAACCAGAGGCGGTAAGCCGCCACTGCTTGTTCATCCGTTTGGGAATGGGGTCCAAGTGGTGAAACCCCCTTTCATCACATGCAACAATCTGACCAGGGAAACTTCCCATCGCACGCCTCTCAGATTTAGAGGTAAAATGGCCCAGTGGATAGCCGTCGAAAACTGAACAGAGGTCAAGTACGAAAACAGGGAAAAGGTGTACTGAACTGTGAAAAAAGAAACGGAATAGAAATTGTGAACACTCCAGGCCCAAGGGACACAACAATGAGCGCAAGATCACAGCCGCGCCGTCATGGTTAAGTCGTCATGATGTGGGACTGCAAAATTATGAACTTTCCGGTCATTGACGTCTCTCTTCTCTTTCTTTAGTCGTGGCAATTGTCATGTTATACACTGGTTGAAGAATATATGTCATGTGGTAAGAATATATCACCGTCGCAAGTAAGTGTGATGGAGCAGGCGAGACCCTGCATGCACCTCTCACAGAAATGAACACAGCAAATTAACGGGTGTGTACTATGTTACAACATAGAAATTCAAGAGTCCAAACTTCCAAAACAGAACCAAGAGTCATAACACGTGGTACCTGTGTAGAAAAACTAGGAGGCACAGAGGTCTGGATCTTGTATGCGTCGTCTAGGGGTAGCGTCTTCGATTCGTAATCAAAACGTCCTCGGTCCTGGGTTCGAAACCGAACACCCCTCAAATTTTGATTAATAATCAACACGGGCGGCCGAAGACTTCCAGCATAAGAAGTCTCCCTCATTCTGCCAACGCTCTTGTCAAAGAGGGAGAAGGAGCGGACAGAGGTTCATGACGCTCTGTTGCCCTTCCCCTAAAGGCAGAATCAGCAATGATCAACGGCATGAGGATGCAGAAGGCAATGGAAACCACTGCATTAAAGACACGTAACGTCTATCAACAGGACATGTGGCCTATAATTGAAAAGTGTCGTATGATCTCTCCATTGGCAAAAGATCCCGGAATAGTCCCCCATTCGGATCTCCGGGAGGGGACTGCCAAGGGGGAGGTTACCATGAGAAAAAGATTGAATAATCAACGTTCTACGAGTAGGGGCGTGAATTGTTAGAAGCTTGAACGTGGTTGGGAAATCAGAAAATCTAGAAAGGGAAATGCAAAGGCTCAGTCTAGATATAATAGCGGCCAGTGCAGTGAAATGTAAAGAAGATAAGGATTTCCGGTCAAATGAGTATAGGGTAATATCAACAGCAGCAGGAAATGGTATCACGAGACTAGGTTTCGTTATGAGTAGGAAGGTAGGGCAGAGTGTGTGTTACCATAAACAGTTCAGTGATAGGTTCATTCTTAACAGAATCGACAAAAATCAGCACCGACAACGATAGTCCATGCCAACATCGCAAGCTGAAGATGAAGAGATGGCGAAAGTGTATGAGGATATTGAAATGCTAATACAGTACGTAAGGGGAGATGAAAATCTATTAATCACGGGAGGTTGGAATGCTGTTGTAGAGCAATGAGTGAAATATAGGGTTACAGGAGAATATGGGCTTGGGGCAAGAAATGAGAGAGGAGAAGGCTAATTGAGTTCTGTAATAAATTTCAGTTAGTAATAGCGAATACTCTGTTTAAGAATCACAAGAGGAGGAGGTATATTCGGAAAAGGCCGGGTGATACGGGAAGATTTCAGTTAGATTTCATCATGGTCCGGAAGACTCTCCAAAAATATATTCTGAATTGTAAGGCGTATCCAGAAACAGATATAGACTCACATCACAATGTCGTAATGATGATGAGGAGGCTGAAGTTTAAGTGATTAGTCAGGAAGAATCAATACGCAAAGAAGTGGGATACGGAAATACTAAGGAATGACGAGATACGCTTGAAGTTCTCTAAGGCTATAGATACAGCAATAAGCAGCTCAGTAGGAACAACGGTTGAAGAGGAAAGGACATCTATAATAAGGGCGACCACAGAAACTGGAAAAAAAAACATATGTACGAAGAAGGTAACTGCAAAGAAACGTTGGGTAACAGAAGAAATATTTCAGTTGATCGGTAAAGAAGGAAGCACAAAATGTTCGGGAAATTCAGGAATACAGAAATGCAAGTCACTGAGGAATGAAATAAATAGGAAGAAATGATTGTCGGAAGGACATACTCAGCGTGTAGGAAAGTCAAAACAACCTGCGGTGATATTAAAAGCAAGGGTAGTAACATGAAGAGTGCAACGGGAAACCCACTCATAAATGCGGAGGAGAGAGCGAGTATGTGGAAAGAGTACACTGAAAGCCTCTATGAGGGGGAAGATTGGTCTGATGTGATAGAAGAAGAAACAGGAGTCGATTTAGAAGAGACAGGGGATCCAGTATTAGATACAGAATTTAAGAGAGCTTTGGAGGACTTAAGATCAAATAAGGCAGAAGGGATAGAAGACATTCCATCAGAATTTATAAATCATTAGGGGAAGTGGCAACAAAAGTACTATTCACGTTGGCGTTGCGGGTTTTCAAAAATGACTACGCACCCTCCGACTCAAAGTTGCAATATTACAAGTTTTGGCTGGTTTCGTTGTCTAGGGGCTGCGATAGGTAGTTGCCGCATTACAGGCCAGATACTGCTGAATCTATAGTATACAGTATGAATATACACATGAATGGTCGAAGGTTCCTATCACTCGGCAATTGCGAGTATAACGTAGAAATTTATAAATGAAAGATTGCAATTAAATAAAATATACAGGTACTATCTTAATGAATTTAAATGATGAGTACGATAGTAGAAGTACTTTTGAGAATGCGGTATATTTCTGCAAAACACTTATTGGTGTCGATGATCCAGCAATTAAATAAAATATAAGTTGAATAACTAGGAAACAATAGATTCCTACTGCACGTAATTAGTTATGAACGACAACATAGCTAGCGAGATATTCACTTCTAAACGCACACTTCGTCTTCACTGTGGAAACCACGGAAATCTCACAAGTTCACAAGTCGGCACTCCGAAGTGTTTCTATCTGCCGCGACCACGCGCAAAACCACTTCACACTCTCCAAGTCTCTCCCGCGACTGTCCGTCGCGCTGTACTGTCCGCGTCCAGCACTCACTCCCCGGAAGCGATGCTGCCATCCAGTCTCCCCATTTACGAGCGCTGTGATTGGCTAGAGCGCTCGCGCCATCTCTTCAACCAACGCACCCACACACATATTTAAGCACATACGAAATACTGGATCTACATTTAACTGCTTGAAATTAAATAAGTATTCTTACAGCTGGACCATAAACACGCTCTAACACACATTATGAAATACATAAACAATTAAATAAACCTATATCAAAAGAAAAGAAGCAAAAGGTAGGACACTAGCCTAACATCTCTGTGCCTTCTAACACACAGTAAATATTTAACCAATTTCTTCATGAATAGCATACATTGGATATTAACAAACACATGGGTGAATCAATATATTTAAAAACCTGCTGCTACCGTTTTTTCGTGTAACTGTGGAGTACTTATGGCCTGACGTAATCGATAGTAATCGGCCACTTTGACCTCCAATAACTCACGTACTATTTAAGTTAGATGCTTGTAATTCATACCAATTTAGATTTACACAAGTAGCTTTCTAAAGACACGGCGATCGACAAAATCGGATGAAGCGTTTACGTTTTTGAATTTCGTTGCTGGATGTTACTTGCATAATTTACTGTCAGATACTAAACTTTAATCTAATAAAGATATTGAAAATCTGATTACACCATCAGAATCGTCGTGCAAATAATAGTAATGTACATGTTACTTTTTGAGGTATCATGACTCATCTGGCTACTATTAATTTCTATACGAACTGTGAAATGTCTGCCATGATGGCTTCACAAAGTCCGCCATCTTTGGCACTCCCAGCCACGCGGCTGGACCATGCGCTGGGGCTACCCCTTTCGTCCGGCTAACGTTTGGCACCATGTGTTTGCTAACGAGCGGACGCGTCCGCCGACCAGCCCGTGCGGCCACTGCTTCCTCAGAACTTGGAATATTTTCAGGGCGCGACGACTCGACCGTTACCTCACAGCGTGTAGGAATGCATGAATCTGGCGACATACCATCTGACTTTCGGAAAAATATGATCCAGTCGGTTCCGAAGACTGCAAGAGCTGACAAGTGCTAGAATTATCACACAATCAGCTTACCAGCTCATGTATCCAAGTTGCTGACAAGAATAATACACAAAAGAATGGAAAAGAAAATTGAGGATTGAGATGTGTCAGATTACTATCAGTTTGGGTTTAGGAAAGGTAAAGGCACGAGAGACGCAAGTCTGACTTACGGTTAATAATGGAAGCAAGACTAAAGAAAAACCAAGACACGTTCATAGGATTTGACGACCTGGAAAAAGTTTTCGACAATGGAAAATGGTGCAAGACGTTCGAAATTCTTAGAAAAATATGGGTAAGCTACAGGGAGAGAGGAGTAACATGCAATATGTACAAGAGACAAGAGATAATAATAAGTGTGAACGAGCAAGAACGAATTGCTCAGATTAAAAAGGGCGTAAGAGAAGAATGTTGTCTTTCATCCCTACTGTTCAACCTGTACATCGAAGAAGCAATGTTGGAAATATGATAACGGTTCAGGGGTGGTATTAAAATTCAAGGTGAAAGCATATAATGATAAGATTCGCTGATAGCATTGCTGTCCTGAGTGAAAGTGAAGAAGAATTACAGGATCTGCTGAATGGAATTAACACAATCTGAAATGAGAGTAAATCGAAGATAGGCGAAGTGTTAAGAAGTAGCAGGAATCAGAAGTGCGAGAAACTTAACATTAGGGTTGATGTTCACGAAGTAGATGAAGTTAAGGAATTCTAATAAAAATGGTTCAAATGGCTCTGAGCACTATGGGACTTAACATCTGAGGTCATCAGTCCTCTAGAACTTAGAACTACTTAAACCTAACTAAACTAAGGACCTCACACACATCCATGCCCGAGGCAGGATTCGAAACTGCGACCGTAGCAGTCTCGCAGTTCCGGACTGAAGCGCCTAGAACCGCACGGCCACCGCGGCCGGCCGAATTCTAATACCTAGCCAGCAAAATAACCAATGACGGACGGAGCAAAGAGGATATCAAAAGCAGACTAGCACTTGCAAACCGGCCATTCCCGGCCAAGAGAAGTCTACTAGTGTCAAACATAGACCTTAATTGAGGAAGAACTTTCTGAGAATGTACGTCTGGAGCACAGCATTGTATGGTAGTGAAACATGGATTGTGGGAAAACCGGAACGGAAGAGAATCGAAGCATTTGATATGTGGTGCTACAGACGAATGTTGAAATTAGGTGGACTGATGAGGTAAGGAATGAAGAGGTTCTGCGACTAATCGGAGAGGAAAGGAATATATGGAAAACACTGACAACGAGAAGGGACAGGATGATGGGACATGTGTTAAGACACCTGGGAATGGTACTAGAGGGAGCTGCAGAGGGCAAAAACACTAGAGGAAGACAGAGAATGGAATACATCTGGCAAATAATTCAGGACGTGGTCTGCAAGCGCTACTCAGAGCTGAGATGATGAGGTTGGCACAGGGTAGAAAATTCTGGCGTACCGCATCAAATCAATCACAAGAGCGATGACTCAAAAAAAAAAAAAAAAATGGACATCTGGAGATCCGTTTCGTGCACATCGCTCTTGCAAAAAGGCGTTACACCAAGACAGACACAAATATGACTGAGGTAAACAGACACATCAATGACCGTACGGACAGCTCACAATGTTGTAATAAAATAAAAATATGTATGGGCACGAGGAAGATTCGGATGCCAGTCTCCCCCCCCCCCCCCTACCCTTTTTATCTTATTTTGTTCATTACTGTTCGTTGCATTTGTTCAGAGCGGACGTCCCATGGCACCCGCTCAAGTTCATCGTTAACGGCTATCTCGAACATCAAAACTAGGAAGGCAGCTGGGCCAGATGAGTTATACCCAGAATTCATTAAGTATAGTGGGAAAAATGTTATCAACTGGCTGGTGAACTTCTATAATAATATCCTTGAAGAAGGCCGAGTGCCTAAGATATTCAAAAGATATCAAGTATTGCCAATATTAAATCCTAGGAAAACACCAGACAAGCCTGAACATTTTAGACCAATCTCTCTCCTGAGCACCTGCTTCGAACTCTTGGAGAAACTCTTGTACAATAGTATTGGGACGACTTTGCACGATAGAATCCCCATCGAGCAGGCTGGTTTTCGATCACAACGTAGCTGTTGCGACCAAGTACTGGCCTTAGCAACACATATCGAGAACGGTTATGAACGGAAACTTAAAACAGCTGTTGCATTTGTAGATTTAACCGCTGCATACGATACTGTGTGGAGGCATGGTCTTCTTAGCAAGATTGAGATTATCCCTTGCCAGTTACCACAAGATTCTGTATTGGCACCATTACTTTTCAATGTGTACATAAGCGACGTACCAACAACAAATGCGCGGAAGTTCTGTTATGCAGATGACATGGCCCTGGCTGTGCAACATGAAAGTTTTGAACAGTGTGAAAACTCCCTTAACCAAGACCTCGGAGTAATGGGTAAATATTTGAGATCTTGGAGATTAATTCCTAACCCAATAAAGTCAGAAGTTAAAATGTTTCATTTAAACAGCCAACAGGCAACCCGATCCCTTGACGTTACCTTTGCTGGTAGAAAGTTAAAGCATACCCAAACCCAAAATATCTTGGTATTAAATTGGATAGATCGCTTACATTCAAACCACACCTAATAGATACTACTGCTAAGATACGCACAAGAAATAATATTATTCAAAAGCTCGCCAATACTAGCTGGGGAGCTGATGTACATACTCTGAAGATTTCTTCTGTAGCGGTGGTATACTCTGTTGCGGAATATTGCAGCCCTGTTTGGCTTAACAGCAGCCACACGTCTAAAGTGGATACTCAACTAAACAATACCATGAGAACCATAACTGGGACCATTAAATCCACCCCACTACCTTGGCTTCCTGTTCTCTGCAGTATAGCTCCAACACATCTTAGGTGGCAAACCACCTTAGTTAATGAATGGCGTAAAATCTCCTCCAATACCAACCTTCCAATCCATCAGGACATTGCCCCAAATCTTTCCCGACTAAAATCTAGAAGACCACCATGGAGAACAGCTAAAAACCTTATGGCTACTTCTTACGATGCTATGGATTCATGGAAAAATGAATGGTCTCAGACCGGACTATCCAAGAACTGCAATGAAATATCACCTGGTGGAAACCTACCTGGTACAGACCTGTCAAGAAGAACTTGGGTTATACTCAATAGACTCAGAACTGGTCATGGCAGAAGTGGGGAGATGCTCTGTAGATGGGGCATACGAGACTCACCACAGTGCGATTGTGGACATCCAGAGCAAACGATCCAGCACATCATTCAGGAATGCCCTAAACGTGCGTTTAAATGATCCATTCGAGAACTTTATGCAGCCTCCCCTGCAGCCGTCGAGTGGATGGAAAACCTAGACCTAGAACTTTAAAGAGACTCTATAGATCCCATATATGTGATAGCTGAATGACCTTATAGCAACAATTTCTATATGATAATTTTATCTTATCTATGACAAGATACCTTATTGTAACAACCTGTGTATGCCTACTTTATCCTTAATTGAATGTCCATAAGACGAGGCATTATTTATGTGTTATAATGTATGTTGATTTTATCTTTATCTGTCTGTATGTATTTAAACATGAAACCATTTGTACTTGAAAACCACGTACGCTAAATAAATAAAATCGTTAATCCAGTTTTTTCGTTACAGAGGTCAGCTATCCCTCTGACCGAACACGCTGAGCTATCGTGCTGGAAGCCCCTTCGGAGCCCAACACCGTAATCACACAACCACAACGCCGCGGCTATCCAAATATGCTCGCTGTAAAACATCTTGAGCTTGGACCGTTCACGGTTTCTATTTTGCTACCTTTTTCACAGTTCAGTACACCTTCCTGTTTTAATGCTCGATCTGTGTTCGATTTTTGACGAGCTATCCACTGGGCCATCTCATCACTAAATCTATGTGGAGGTGCGATGGGTATTTTCTCTTGTGAGCAATAAAATCCCTTCCTTGCTCCGTGTTTCTTAACAGACAGGTCAGACAAACACACCTTCTCGCCATATTTTGGTTCTCTGAGAGACGTTTTAGCACCCATTCGTGAATTATCTGACGCACAGTTCCTTTGCTTGTCGATTTTTCGCCTCATAACGCTGACAGCACCAGATTATTGTGCACCCTGCGAGACACTGCTCTCCGTACACCTTTTTCATCCTGCGATAAATACACTCCTGGAAATTGAAATAAGAACACCGTGAATTCATTGTCCCAGGAAGGGGAAACTTTATTGACACATTCCTGGGGTCAGATACATCACATGATCACACTGATAGAACCACAGGCACATAGACACAGGCAACAGAGCATGCACAATGTCGGCACTAGTACAGTGTATATCCACCTTTCGCAGCAATGCAGGCTGCTATTCTCCCACGGAGACGATCGTAGAGATGCTGGATGTAGTCCTGTGGAACGGCTTGCCATGCCATTTCCACCTGGCGCCTCAGTTGGACCAGCGTTCGTGCTGGACGTGCAGACCGCGTGAGACGACGCTTCATCCAGTCTCAAACATGCTCAATGGGGGACAGATCCGGAGATCTTGCTGGCCAGGGTAGTTGACTTACACCTTCTAGAGCACGTTGGGTGGCACGGGATACATGCGGACGTGCATTGTCCTGTTGGAACAGCAAGTTCCCTGCCGGTCTAGGAATGGTAGAACGATGGGTTCGATGACGGTTTGGATGTACCGTGCACTATTCAGTGTCCCCTCGACGATCACCAGTGGTGTACGGCCAGTGTAGGAGATCGCTGTCCACACCATGATGCCGGGTGTTGGCCCTGTGTGCCTCGGTCGTATGCAGTCCTGATTGTGGCGCTCACCTGCACGGCGCCAAACACGCATACGACCATCATTGGCACCAAGGCAGAAGCGACTCTCATCGCTGAAGACGACACGTCTCCATTCGTCCCTCCATTCACGCCTGTCGCGACACCACTGGAGGCGGGCTGCACGATGTTGGGGCGTGAGCGGAAGACGGCCTAACGGTGTGCGGGACCGTAGCCCAGCTTCATGGAGACGGTTGCGAATGGTCCTCGCCGATACCCCAGGAGCAACAGTGTCCCTAATTCGCTGGGAAGTGGCGGTGCGGTCCCCTACGGCACTGCGTAGGATCCTACGGTCTTGGCGTGCATCCGTGCGTCGCTGCGGCCCGGTCCCAGGTCGACGGGCACGTGCACCTTCCGCCGACCACTGGCGACAACATCGATGTACTGTGGAGACCTCACGCCCCACGTGTTGAGCAATTCGGCGGTACGTCGACCCGGCCTCCCGCATGCCCACTATACGCCCTCGCTCAAAGTCCGTCAACTGCACATACGGTTCACGTCCACGCTGTCGCGGCATGCTACCAGTGTTAAAGACTGCGATGGAGCTCCGTATGCCACGGCAAACTGGCTGACACTGACGGCGGCGGTGCACAAATGCTGCGCAGCTAGCGCCATTCGACGGCCAACACCGCGGTTCCTGGTGTGTCCGCTGTGCCGTGCGTGTGATCATTGCTTGTACAGCCCTCTCGCAGTGTCCGGAGCAAGTATGGTGGGTCTGACACACCGGTGTCAATGTGTTCTTTTTTCCATTTCCAGGAGTGTATGTGAAGTATTCTCCCCTTCCGCGCACAGAAATCGAATAACCGCTTTTTGTGCTGATCGGGAGGAATCCGTCACACAATGAACTGCGGAAACAGCTCTCAAGAAATGAGGAAATTGGTTTTAGGCCGTTAACTCCACGTACGCAGCTGGGAATAGCACAGCATCTCTCGGTAAACACATTCACCCACTGCGACTGCGTACAACGCCTCCACAGTGAAGGTCTCCTTTTCAGTTGGGCATACCTTATACATCTTTGCTATTACCTCTTTCCGCAACACATTTTGCAGACATCTAAATACACCACTGAACGTAAAGATGGAGCTAGGCCATACAAATGCTGCTCATCGTGTCAACGGAAAAAAGTTGGTAAATTTCCGGGTGCAGAACAAATGGGTTTTGAAAGCGAAATCTTATGTGCGCATTCGATAGGCTGGTCGGAATTTAGTCTTTTCGATAATCGGTTTAGAGACATTTCATCTAACATTTGTCATGTCGGTAAACATTTTTAGGTCTCGTCTTTCTTGTTCGAATTACGTTGTCTCGCTTGGCGGCCCGTTACCCAGTCGCTGCTAGTATACTGACTATTCTTTGTGTTTTGAGGTCGGTCTTAACACACGTTGTTAAACTGAATATCGTAATAGACTAATACCGTTGTATGGAATGGCTACACAAACGGTCACAGTGAAACATTTCTTATTGATAATGGGAAATAGACATTTGAGACTGGTTTTCGCAAGGAACGAGCGGTGAGCATTATTTGTTTGGGCTGACACCACCTACAAGATGCTAAAACGAAATTTCAGATCGCTACTGAAGCACCAAAGGCTATCACCGTTTGCAATACGCAGTTTAATGAATACCTCCTATAGACTTCTCCACTGCACTTCGCTATACGCGTCGTTCGTATCGCATGTTTTAAACCCCCTTCCATTAGACCCTCGCCTCGTGATTTTCCTATCTCTTTCATTCCAGCAAAGAACATTCTTGACCCGTCTTCCAAACGTTGGATTGGCTATAAGTCTTGTTCATTTCCACTTCATTTTCATCACAATCGTTAACTATTTCTTCTAATCCACACAACTCCCTGATCCATTCATTTGCTACCATTCCTTAACACAAACTCTCAAATCGTCTGCTATTGTTTGTCGTGACATAAATCGTTTATCTCCAGATCGCAGAAGGACAGTCCAATGGAGTACTGTGAGATCCTCCCGCGCGCGCAGACTTATGTAGGCTTTGCGTTGTCATGGAGAAGTTCGTGCAGGGATCACAGCTGTGAGCGACCTGCCGGCACGTGGGAAACCGGACAGGTTCGCGCAACCTCGTTGCGATGGTGACAGACGACTCGCCCGTCGAATCACCGTGCTTTTGTTTATTATCAGGTCTCCTTACGCATTCTGCAAGCGCCTGTGAATATCAGTGATGCTCTCGTTTGCCGCCAAAAGAAACTCAGTCACAGCTTTCTGCTTGGGACGCACCTCCATTATAGACGCCAGTCTGAAGGCTAAATTTAGCACCGCCACACATCATAACTTCATGGAACTATAGGAGCTGAAGCGGGAATATTCTACGACATGCCTCAAATGAATTTTCCATTTTTTCAGCACATATTGGCCGAGTAAAAGAATGTACTGAATTACTTATTGAACGCCCCTCATACATGTAGGAATTGGATGTACGTCCTAATCTGTTTCCTCCCTCCGTCGTCCACTCCCCAATCTCATTGTCCATTTCCTCCTCCTCCTCCTCCTCCCCTCTTTCTCTCTCTGTACATCTCCGGCTCCCTCCTCTCTCTCTCCCTCTCTCTCTCTCTCTCTCTCTATTTTCTCGTCCACTTCTCTCTGTCCATCTCCTTCTCCCGCCTCTCCCTGTCCATATCCTCAGACCCCCTCTATATCTCCTTTTTCTCCCTCCCCTACGTCTTTCAGCATTGTTCGTTGGTATTGCAAACGAAACCTTGATTGGGAACTGAAGTCGCTTCAAATGAATGGGTAAATCGATTGTGACCATTGGCATACAAGGTGTGAGAGCGTCTCTCCTGCTGCTGGATGTGTGAGGATAGTGGCTTCAACGACATTGTTTCGTATGGTTTTAATCTGCAAACGTGTTGGATTAAAAAGATCCGGACGATTTAGATTCCGTAGTGGTATGCCAACCATACGCCGATAACCCGTAAACACAGCTTCCCTGTTTTCTGCTAAAACTGTGTTAAAGAAAACAAAACAACACGTTATTTACATCTATACACTGAAGCGCCAAAGAAACACGTATAGGTATGCGTATTCAAATACAGAGATACGTAAACAGGCAGAATACGGCGCTGCGGTTGGCAACGCCTGTATAAGAGAACAAGTGTCTGGCGCAGTTCTTAGATCGGTCACTGCTGTTACAATGGCAGGTTATGTGAGTTTGAACGTGGTGTTATAGTCGGCGCACAACCAATGGGGCACAGCGTCGCCGAGGTTGTGATGAAGTGGAGATTTTCCTGCACGACCATTTCACGAGTGCACCGTGAATATCAGGAATCCGGTAAAACATCAAATCTCCGACATCGCTGCGGCCGGAAAAAGATCCTGCAAGAGCGGAACCAACGACGACTGAAGAGAATCGTTCAACGGGACAGAAGTGCATCCCTTCCCCAAATTTCTGCAGATTTCAATGCTGGACCATCAACAAGTGTCAGCGTGCGAACCATTCAACGAAACATCATTGGTATGGGCTTACGGAGCCGAAGGCCCACTCGTGTACCCTTGCTGACTGCACGACACAAAGCTTTAACCCTCGCCTGGTCCCATCAACACCGACATTGGACTGTTCATGACTGGAAACATGTTGCCTGGTCGGACGAGTCTCATTTGAAATTGTATGGGGTGGAAGGACGTGTACGAGTATGAAGACTACCTCATGAACCCATGGACCCATGCATGTCAGGATGTCAGCAGAGCACTGTTCAAGCTGGTGGAGCCTCTTTAATGGTGTTCTATAGGTGTTCTATAGGATTCAGGTCAGGACTCTGTACAGGCCAGTCCATTACAGGGAAGTTATTCTCGTGTAACTATTCCACCAAAGGCCGTGCATTATGAGCAGGTGCTCGATCGTATTGAAAGATGCAATCGACATCCCCGAATGGCTCTTCAACAGCGCTGGCCGCTGTGGCCAAGCGATTCTAGGCGCTTCAGTCCCGAGCCGCGCTGTTGCTACGTTCGCAGTGTGCAGTGTGCAGTTGGAGTGATATGGGACCCCTGATACGCCTAGATGCGACTCTCACAGGTAACACGTACGTAAGCATCTTGTCCGATCACCTGCATCCATTCATGTCCATTGTGATTCCGATGAACTTGGACAATTCCAGCAGGACATTGCAACACCCCGCGCGTTCAGAATTGCTACAGAGTGGCTCCAGGAACAATCTTCTGAGTTTAAACACAACCGCTGGCCACCAGACACCCCAGACTTGAACATTATTGAGCACATCTGGGATGCCTTGCAACGTTCAGAAGAGTCTTACAGATTTAGGGACAGCCTTGAAGGATTCATGCTGACAGTTCCCTCCAGCACTACTTCAGACATTAGTCGAGTCCATGTCACGTCGTGTTTCGACACTTCTGCGTGCTCTGGGGGGGCCTGCACGATATTAGGCAGATGTACCAGTTTCTGTACCTCGTCATTATACACTACGTGATCAAAAGTATCCCAGTACGAATCGCGGTACAAAATGTGGCGATCCGATGGCAGGGTATGGATATGGCGAATGGCTGGTGAAGTCATCTGCCAGCGTGTGTAGTGTCAAGAGTACATCTACATCTACATCTACATCTATACTCCGCGAGCCACCTTACGGTGTGTGGCGGAGGGTACTTATTGTACCACTATCTGATCCCCCCTTCCCTGTTCCATTCACGAATTGTGCGTGGGAAGAACGACTGCTTGTAAGTCTCCGTATTTGCTCTAATTTCTCGGATCTTTTCGTTGTGATCATTACGCGAGATATATGTGGGCGGTAGTAATATGTTGCCCATCTCTTCCCGGAATGTGCTCTCTCGTAATTTCGATAATAAACCTCTCCGTATTGCGTAACGCCTTTCTTGAAGTGTCCGCCACTGGAGCTTGTTCAGCATCTCCGTAACGCTCTCGCGCTGACTAAATGTCCCCATGACGAATCGCGCTGCTTTTCGCTGGATCATGTCTATCTCTTCTATTAATCCAACCTGGTAAGGGTCCCATACTGATGAGCAATACTCAAGGATCGGACGAACAAGCGTTTTGTAAGCTACTTCTTTCGTCGATGAGTCACATTTTCTTAGAACTCTTCCTATGAATCTCAACCTGGCGCCTGCTTTTCCCACTATTTGTTTTATGTGATCATTCCACTTCAGATCGCTCCGGATAGTAACTCCTAAGTATTTTACGGTCGTTACCGCTTCCAATAATTTACCACCTATGGCATAATCGTACTGGAATGGATTTCTGCCCCTATGTATGCGCATTATATTACATTTATCTACGTTTAGGGAAAGCTGCCAGCTGTCGCACCATGCATTAATCCTCTGCAGGTCCTCCTGGAGTACGTACGAGTCTTCTGATGTTGCTACTTTCTTGTAGACAACCGTGTCATCTGCAAATAGCCTCACGGAGCTACCGATGTTGTCAACTAAGTCATTTATGTATATTGTAAACAATAAAGGTCCTATCACGCTTCCCTGCGGTACTCCCGAAATTACCTCTACATCTGCAGATTTTGAACCGTTAAGAATGACATGTTGTGTTCTTTCTTCTAGGAAATCCTGAATCCAATCACAAACCTGGTCCGATATTCCGTAAGCTCGTATTTTTTTCACTAAACGTAAGTGCGGAACCGTATCAAATGCCTTCCTGAAGTCCAGGAATACGGCATCAATCTGCTCGCCAGTGTCTACGGCACTGTGAATTTCTTGGGCAAATAGGGCGAGCTGAGTTTCACATGATCTCTGTTTGCGGAATCCATGTTGGTTATGATGAAGGAGATTTGTATTATCTAAGAACGTCATAATACGAGAACACAAAACATGTTCCATTATTCTACAACAGATTGACGTAAGCGAAATAGGCCTATAATTATTCGCATCTGATTTATGACCCTTCTTGAAAATGGGAACGACCTGCGCTTTCTTCCAGTCGCTAGGTACTTTACGTTCTTCCAGCGATCTACGATAAATTGCTGATAGAAAGGGGGCAAGTTCTTTAGCATAATCACTGTAGAATCTTAAGGGTATCTCGTCTGGTCCGGATGCTTTTCCGCTACTAAGTGATAGCAGTTGTTTTTCAATTCCGATATCGTTTATTTCAATATTTTCCATTTTGGCGTCCGTGCGACGGCTGAAGTCAGGGACCGTGTTACGATTTTCCGCAGTGAAACAGTTTCGGAACACTGAATTCAGTATTTCTGCCTTTCTTCGGTCGTCCTCTGTTTCGGTGCCATCGTGGTCAACGAGTGACTGAATAGGGGATTTAGATCCGCTTACCGATTTTACATATGACTAAAACTTTTTAGGGTTCTTGTTTAGATTGTTTGCCAATATTTTATGTTCGAATTCGTTGAATGCTTCTCTCATTGCTCTCTTTACGCTCTTTTTCGCTTCGTTCAGCTTTTCCTTATCAGCTATGATTCGACTACTCTTAAACCTATGATGAAGCTTTCTTTGTTTCCGTAGTACCTTTCGTACATGATTGTTATACCACGGTGGATCTTTCCCCTCGCTTTGGACCTTAGTCGGTACGAACTTATCTAAGGCGTACTGGACGATGTTTCTGAATTTTTTCCATTTTTGTTCCACATCCTCTTCCTCAGAAATGAACGTTTGATGGTGGTCACTCAGATATTCTGCGATTTGTGCCCTATCACTCTTGTTAAGCAAATATATTTTCCTTCCTTTCTTGGCATTTCTTATTACACTTGTAGTCATTGATGCAACCACTGACTTATGATCACTGATACCCTCTTCTACATTCACGGAGTCGAAAAGTTCCGGTCTATTTGTTGCTATGAGGTCTAAAACGTTAGCTTCACGAGTTGGTTCTCTAACTATCTGCTCGAAGTAATTCTCGGACAAGGCAGTCAGGATAATGTCACAAGAGTCTCTGTCCCTGGCTCCAGTTCTGATTGTGTGACTATCCCATTCTATACCTGGTAGATTGAAGTCTCCCCCTATTACAATAGTATGATCACGAAACTTCTTCACGACGTTCTGCAGGTTCTCTCTGAGGCGCTCAACTACTACGGTTGCTGATGCAGGTGGTCTATAGAAGCATCCGACTATCATATCTGACCCACCTTTGATACTTAACTTAACCCAGATTATTTCACATTCGCATTCGCTAATAACTTCACTGGATATTATTGAATTCTTTACTGCTATAAATACTCCTCCACCATTGGCGTTTATCCTATCCTTGCGGTATATATTCCATTCTGTGTCTAGGATTTCGTTACTGTTCACTTGCGGTTTTAACCAACTTTCCGTTCCTAATACTATATGCGCACTATTTCCTTCAATAAGAGATACTAATTCAGGAACCTTGCCCTGGATACTCCTGCAGTTTACCAATATTACGTTGACTTTTCCTGTTTTTGGTCTCTGAGGACGGACGTTCTTTATGAACGATGATAATGTCCTCTCTGGTAAGCTGTCAGGTATTTTATCGTTTCGCCCAAGGGGGGGTCCCTCTAACCTAAAAAACCCCCGTGTGCACGCCACACGTACTCTGCTACCCTAGTAGCTGCTTCCGGTGTGTAGTGCACGCCTGACCTGTCTAGGGGGGCCCTACAGTTCTCCACCCAATAACGGAGGTCGATGAATTTGCAACCATTATAGTCGCAGAGTCGTCTGAGCCGCTGGTTTAGACCCTCCACACGGCTCCAAACCAGAGGACCGCGATCGACTCTGGGCACTATGCTGCAGATATTAAGCTCAGCTTGCACTCCGCGTGCGATGCTGGTTGTCTTCACCAAATCAGCCAGCCGCCGGAAGGAACCAAGGATGGCCTCAGAACCCAAGCGGCAGGCGTCATTCGTTCCGACATGTGCTACTATCTGCAGCCGGTCACACCCAGTGCGTTCAATAGCTGCCGGAAGGGCCTCCTCCACATTACGGACGAGACCCCCCGGCAAGCACACCGAGTGCACACTGGAATTCTTCCCCGACCTACCCGCTATTTTCCTAAGGGGCTCCATAACCCGCCTAACGTTGGAGCTCCCTATAACTAATAGGCCCGCCCTCTGTGACTGTCGGGACCTTGCCGGAGAATCAGCCACTGGCCCAACAGGCGAGGCATCCTGTGGTGGCTCGGAAACGATGTCATCACCACTAGGAAGCACCCCGTACCTGTTGGAAAGGGGTAAGGCAGCTGCCACGCGGCCAGATCCCACCTTCGCCTTTCGGCCAGGCACGCGCGAGCCCACCACTGTCCGCCATTCACCCTGGAGTGATGGCTGACCGGTAAGATGCTCACTGCCGGAAGACGCAGCGACATCAGGGGTTCCATGCGATTCCAAGGCCACCGAAGTAGGCATAGGTCTCACCACAGTTGCCCCAACGCCACTACGAGCCGACGCCTGCGCCTCGAGCTCGATGAGCCTAACAGACAAAGCCTCCACCTGCCCGCGAAGAGTGGCCAATTCTCCTTGCGTCCGCTCACAACAACCACAGACCCTACACATGACTATGTTTACCCTACAAGCGAACGGTGTACTCGCCTTATTAGCAGCAGGAAATCGAAGTGCTCTCTCACTGACGGTCTAACCGACACTGAGCTGTTCTAACCAAACAAACAAAAGCCTGTACGATACGAGGGTCAGTAGCAACGGCGATACTGTACACTACACTGTTATTAAAATAAACGGTTGTGTCTAGTAGGCACTCAAACACGCAAGAAATTACAAAAATAAAATAGTAACTACCCAGATAACTGAAAATAAGTTGTACCTGTTTGAAGCTCGCAAAAATGTGTAACAAGCGAACGGTGTACTCGCCTTATTAGCAGCAGGAAATCGAAGTGCTCTCTCACTGACGGTCTAACCGACACTAAAATTCGGAGGCGGTGGTGTTACGGTGTTTTTCATGGAAGGGGCTTGCACCCCTTGTTGCTTGCGTGGCACTATCAGAGCACAAGACTGCACTAATGTTTTAAGCATCTTCTTGCTTCCCGCTGTTGAAGATTGCTCGAATGGCTCTAAGCACTATGGGACAACATCTGAGGTCATCAGTCTCCTAGACTTTGAACTACTTAAAGCTAACTAATCTAAGGACAGCACACATATAAATGCCCGAGGCAGGATTAGAACCTGCGAACGTAGCAACAGCGCGGCTCGGGACTGAAGCGCGTAGAATCGCTTGGCTACAGCGGCCAGCGCTGTTGAAGAGCCATTCGGGGATGTCGATTGCATCTTTCAATACGATCGAGCACCTGCTCATAATGCACGGCCTTTGGTGGAATAGTTACACGAGAATAACATCCCTGTAATGGACTGGCCTGTACAGAGTCCTGACCTATAGAACACCTTTGAGATGTTTTGGAACGCCGACTTCGTGCCAGGCCTCACCGACCATCATCGATACCTCTCCTCAGTGCAGCACTCCGTGAAGAATGGGCTGCCATTCCCCAAGAAACCTTCCAGCCCCTGACTGAATGTATGCTTGCGAGAGTGGAAGCTGTTATCAAGACTAAGGGTGGGCCAACACCATGTTGAATTCCATCATTACCGATGGATGGCGCCACGAACTTGTAAGTCATTTTCAGCCAGGTGTCCAGATACTTCTGATCACATAGTGTATATAAGGAGACTGGACAGATATCGGAGTAATAATTTGTCTACAGGGTATTATGCCCTCAACTCATAGCTATGACTGCGAAAAAGAAAATGAAATCGCAAATTTTTACAGCATAGACAGCATTTTTTGTCGCAGTCGGTTTTAATAGAAAATCTGTACACTATTATTTTAAAATATGTTCGTCACATGAAAGCAAAATGTCACCCTCAAACGGCAGTAGTTATTACAGTTTGGGGAGCTCGCGAATTCCGAAACCTTGCGAAAAGTTGTATCACACGCGCTCGCTACACAGATAATCGATAGAAGACTGACACAGCATTAATGCGGAATTTCTAAGGTGTTCCATGTGCGGTTTCTCACCGAAATTTTGAGTCACAACATGAAGTGGTTTTCGTTGTATATGTTGTTAGGGGTACTAGCTGATCGTCTCACTTCGCCACACTTTCCTCCAGCTTTGCCAGCAGTAGAATCGTTCTGCAGTCTGCTTCAAATGCCTTTTCTCTCAATACTGTTCCGCGAAAAGAGCGTTCCCTTCTCTCCAGGGATTCCCATTTGATTAGTTTACTCAAGATGAGGTTGAAGGGGCGACCTGTAGTGATTACTTAGGAGAAGAAGAACTTCTCTTCCGAGATCACTAAAAAAACTTTATTGTAGATAACTGGTTTCGGTAAGACTAAGTTACCATCTTCAGATCTTCGTAAATGATACTACAAACATCTTCCGGCAGCTACTCACAAAATCTTTCCATTGAATTTCCAGGTACGTAAAACATGAAATGAGCGATGCGTTGGCACGTCAAAATTAAAATTAATATATAAATCACAGTTCGCCAAAACATCGTTCCCGTAACGTAACACGCCATGCCCACCACGACGCCTCAAAACTAGCAGTTAGCCTTGTGGCGCCCTGGTAGACATGGCGTGTTATGTTATCATATCAGACCGACGTTTTGGAGAATTATGATTTACATAATAAGTTTAATTTTGATGCGTCAATGCATCGCTCATTTCATGTTTTATGTACCTGGAAATTCAATGGAAAGATGTAGCTGCCACAAGATGTTTGTAGTACCATTTATGAAGATGTGAAGGTGATAACTTAGTCTTACCGAGAGAGGTTATCTATAATAAAGCTTATCAACAAAAAAGTTTTTTATAGCAGTCTCGGCTAAGAAGTTCTTCTTCTCCCAAGTATTCCTATTTCAGTTCATGAAGCACTCCGTAATGCTCGCGTGCTGATCGAACCTACCGCCAACAAATCTAGCAGCACGCCTCTGAATTGCATCGATGTTGCCTTTTAATCCGACCTGGTAGGAATCCCACACACTCTACAGTAATCAAGAAGGTTGCACTAACGCTCTACACGCAGTTTCCCTAATGGCTGAACCACACATTTCTAAAATTCACCCAATAAATCAGACTCGCAATTCTCACATGCTCCTTCCATTCCATATCAATCTGTAACGTTACACCTAAATATTTAATCGACTTAACTGTGTCAAGCAGTACACTACTAATGCTGCATTCGAAAATTATGGGGTTGTATTCCCTGCTTATCCGAACCATTTGCCGCTAGCTGCCATTCATCACACTAACTAGAAATTTTGTCTAAGTCATCTTGTAAGCTCCTACAGTTCTCAACGATAGCTTTCCGTACATCGAAGTATCAACAGCAAACAGCCTCAGATTGCTGCGCATCCTGTCCGTCAGATCATTTACGGACGTGTAGAGAATAAAATCGGTCCTATCACACTTCCATTGGGCACTCCTGGCTACACCATTGTCTCTGAAGAGCACTTGCTGTCAAGAAGCCGCACACATATCTTGGAACCTATTCCGTACACTCCTACATTTGTTAACAATCTGCAAGGGCATCGTGTCAAACGCTTTCCGCAAATCTAAGGGTATGAAATATGCGTGCTGCTTTTCATCCATGGTTCGCAAGATATCATTTCATGAAAGGGCAAGGCAAGTTTCGCACGAGCGATGCTTTCTAAAACCGTGCTTGATTTGTGGAAAGAAGCTTTTCTGTCTCAAGGAATTTTGTTTTATTCGAACTGAGAATATGTTCAAGAAGTCTGCAGCAAACCTGTGTTAAGGATATTGGTCTATATACAGGATTCACCTGCGTTCCTTCCCTGTCGCTTGGGGCTGTTCGAAGTAGTATTATATTTCTCGTTTAAGCAGGCAAGGCGTGAAATTCGAGATAAAAACATTTGTACCAACTACAGTAGTAAATCATACTATAGTCAGTTGCCGACCGTGGTGGCCGAGCGGTTCTAGGTGCTTCAGTCCGGAACAGCGCGACTGCTACGGTCGCAGGTTCGAATCCTGCCTTGGGCATGTATGTTTGTGATGTCCTTAGTTTAGTTAGGTTTAAGTAGTTCTAAGTTCTAGGGGACTGATGACCTCAGATGTCAAGTCCCATAGTGCTCAGAGCCATTTGAACCTTTTTTTTTTTGTCGTTAGTTACGGCTCTTTCTCACTGGTTTCAGTTTTCGACATTAGCTATGGCAGCATCAGACTGAGGTGACAAAAGTCATGGGATCCCTACTAATATCGTGTCGAACCTCCTTTTGTACGGTGTAGTATGGCAACTACGCTGCATGGACTCAATACATCGTTGTAAAGTCCCCTGCAGAAACATTGAGCCATGCTGCCTCACAGCCGTCTATAATCGCGAAAGTATTGCCGATGCAGGATTGTTTATGCGAAGTGACCTCTCTATTATGTCCCATAAATGTTCGATGGAACTCATGTTGGGCTGTCTGGGTGGCCGAAAATTCGCTCGAATTGTCCAGAATCTTTTTCAAACCAATCGCAATGATTGTGCCAGGTGACAAGGCGCACTGTCATCCATTCAAATTCTACAAAAAACATAAATTCCATAAATGGCTGCAAATGATCTCCAAGTCTCTTTACAGCCAATGATATGTTCGGGCGATCCAGAGGACGCATTGCATTGCATGTAAACTCACCCTAGGCCATTATGAAACCACCACCCGCTTGCACAGTGCCTTGTTGACAACTTGGATCCATGGCTTCGTGATGTCTCTGTCACACTCGAACCTACCGTCAGTTCTTACTGACTGAGATCGGGACTCATCTAACCGGGCCACGGTTTTCCATTCCTGGAGGTCCAGCCGATATGGTCACGAGCCCGGGAGAGGGGTTGGAAGCGACGTCGAGATGATAGCGAAGGCACTCACGTCGGTCGTCTGCTGCCGTAGCCCATTAAAGCCAAATTTGGCCGCCCTCATTGATTCCTTACGGTTATTTCACGCAGTGTTGCTTGTCTGTTAGTACTGACAACTCTATGCAAACGCCGCTGCTATCGGTCGTTGAGTGAAGGCCTCGGCCACTGCGCCGTCCGTGGTGAGAGGTAATGCCTGAAATTTGGTATACTCTACACACTCTTGACACTGTTCAACTCGGAGTATTGAAATCCCTAACTATTTTCCGAAATGGAATGTCCCATACGTCTAGTCCAATAACCGTTCCGCGTTCAAGTCTGTTAATTCCCCTCATGCGGCCATAATCACGTGCGAAACTTTTTGCCCTTTTATACGTTGTCTACGTGATACTTCCGGCTTCTATATACAGGGTGGTCGACTGATCGTGACCGGGCGACATATCTCACAAAATAAGCGTCAAACGAAAAAACTACAAAGAACGAAACTTGTCTAGCTTGAAGGAGGAAACCAGATGGCGCTATGGTTGGCCCGCTAGATGGCGGTGCCATAGGTCAAACGGATGTCAACAGCGTTTTTCAAAATAGGAACCCCCATTTTTATTACATATTCGTGTAGTACGTAAAGAAATATGAATGTTTTAGTTGGACCACTTTTTTCGCTTTGTGATAGATGGCGCTGTAATAGTCACAAACATATGGCTCACAATTTTAGACGAACAGTTGGAAACAGGTAGGTTTTTTTAAATTAAAATATACAACGTAGGTACGTTTCAGCATCTTATTTCGGTTGTTCCAATGTGATACATGTACCTTTGTGAACTTATCATTTCTGAGAACGCAGCGCCGTCCGCGGTGGCCGTGCGGTTCTGGCGCTGCAGTCTGGAGCCGCGGGACTGCTACGGTCGCAGGTTCGAATCCTGCCTCGGGCATGGGTGTGTGTGATGTGCTTAGGTTAGTTAGGTTTAAGTAGTTCTAAGTTCTAGGGGACTTATGAACTAAGATGTTGAGTCCCATAGTGCTCAGAGCCATTTGAACCATTTTTTGAGAACGCAGCATAAATACCACATTAATGCAATAAATGCTCAAAATGATGTCCGTCAACCTCAATACATTTGGCAATACGTGTAACGACATTCCTCTCAACAGCGAACAGTTCCGTTCCGTAATGTTCGCACATGCATTGACAATGCGCTGACGCATGTTGTCAGGCGTTGTCGGTGGATCACGATAGCAAATACCCTTCAACTTTCCCCACAAAAAGAAGTCCGGGGAAGTCAGATCCAGTGATCGTGCGGGCCATGGTATGGTGCTTCGACGACCTGTCATGAAATGTGCTATTCAATACCGCTTCAACCGCACGCGAGCTATGTGCCGGACATCCATCATGTTGGAAGTACATCGCCATTCTGTCATGCAGTGAAAGATCTTATAGTAATATCGGTAGAGCATTACGTAGGAAATCAGCATACGTTGCACCATTTAGATTGCCATCGATGAAATGGGGGACAATTATCCTTCCTCTCACGATGCCGCACCATACATTAACCCGCCAAGGTCGCTGATGTTCCACTTGTCGCAGCCATCGTCGGTTTTCCGTTGCCCAATAGTGCATATTATGCCGGTTTACATTACCACTGTTGGTGAATGACGCTTCGTCGCTAAATAGAACACGTGCAAAAATCTGTCATCGTGCCGTAATTTCTCTTGTGCCCAGTGGCAGAACTGTACACGACGTTCAAAGTCGTCGCCGTACAATTCCTGGAGCACAGAAATATGGTACGGGTGCAATCGATGTTGATGTAGCATTCTCAACGCCGACGTTTTTGAGATTCCCGAATCTCGCGCAGTTTGTCTGCAACAGCAGCTAAAACACCTACCTGGGCATCATCATTTGTTGCAGGTCGTGGTTGACGTTTTACACGTGGGTGAACACTTCCTGTTTCCTTAAATAACGTAACTATCCGGCGAACGGTCCGGACACTTGGATGATGTCGTCCAGGATACCAAGCAGCATACACAGCTGACGGCCTTTGGTCATTTTGATCACCATACAACCATACTACAAAACGATATCGACCTTTTCCGCATTGGAAAACGGTCCATTTTAACACGGGTAATGTATCACGAAGCAAATACCGTCCGCACTGGCGGAATGTTACGTGATACCACGTGCTTATACGCTTGCGACTATTACAGCGCCATGTATCACAAAGCGAAAAAAGTGGTCCAACTAAAACGTTCATATTTCTTTATGTACTACACGAATATGTAATAAAAAAATTGGGGTTCCTATTTTTAAAAAAAATGCAGTTGATATCCGTTTGACCTATGGCAGCGCCATCTAGCGGGCCAACCATAGCGCCAGCTTGATTCCCCCTTGAAGCTAGACGAGTTTCGTTCTTTGTAGTTTTTTCGTTTGATGTTTATTTCGTGAGATATTTCGCCCTGTCACGATCAATGGACCACCCTGCATATGCATGTCTCTATCGCGTGACCTTTGCCACCTCTGTGAATACATCCCATGGGACAACTGATCTTTAAGTGTGAGGAACCCACACTAAAATTTGGGTCATTTGTGTTCAATGCGTCCTGTGCTTTCATCATCTGGAATTAGTTGCCAGGCCGAAGCGTCGTTGCAGTCTTATGACGAATAGAATGATTATTGGGGTCTTGATTACGACAACCCTTTGTCATAGGCGAGTGACTCATTGGCAAACACTTGGAGTCCATAGCTTATGTTGGCTGCTGAGTCATGAGAGAACGAAAGTCGCTGGGTGATAGTGCGTACTCTGCGTTTGCCTGGCGTTTGGATTTGTATAAATTGCACTTGTTGCTGAGCGCGAAAAGATATTTGACGATAAGAGTTTTAAGCAGGCAAGATTGCATGTTGAAATATTTTTATTTCCTCGATGTTCGCTTTGACCACAGTCTAGCTGTCAGTATAGGATCCCTTGGAAATGATATTACTGTGTCTAAATCGCGTAATCATAAGAAGAACACATTCTATTTTTTGGAGTTCTTTGGATTCATACAGGAGGGTACCTATAAATGAACCAGTGCATTTGTAAGAAACCACCAAAATAGATCATCAAATTGTAAATGTGAGATGAAAACGATAAACAAAATCTTAAACTCTGTCACAATTTTGTCAAATGAACTGATCTTGATTCGGCGATATAATATTGTTGCCTGATGCAGGAAAATGCCGTTTGGACGGTCTGATTGAAATCTTTTCCCCAGTTCCTTAACTATTATTACAATAACGACAATATCGAGCACTCTTCCTCGTCTGGAGCTATAACCCCTAGCGCCACTATCACGTAGTTACCTGTATGAAATTATAAAACGATCACAAACATGAATACCACATACAGGAATTGGACAAAACTGTGGAAACACTGTGATAAATCTATACCTGAACATAACTGCAGATGCTAGTCAAGTCTGTACGCTGCGCTGTTGTGTCTGACCACGAACGCCACCTGTGCGATGTCATCAACATGTTACAAGTGACACTCTTGGTCAGAACAGTGTTCTGTGTAGTTGCGAGTGCGTTGTGTCGCAGCTGAGTGAGCTCGAACGTGGGCAAATTGTTGGTGCTCGTATGGTGGGTAATTCCGTAAACAAAGGAGCTGAAGTGTTTGGTGTTTCAAGAGGCATCGTATCTAACGTTTACACCGTATACAGGGAAAGCGGCAAAAAAGTCATTCGCTAAGTCACAAGGCGGACGAAATTGTGTTTGAGTGATCGGGGCAGACGGTCGTTGAAGAGAATTGTGACGAAAAATATGTGCATGGCTGCTGCAAAAATCACTGAAGAGCTAAATGTCGCACTCATGAACAACGTCAGCAACAAAACAACCCGAAGGGAGCTCTAGAAAGAGGGGAATTCCAAAGCCACTCATCAGTGAAGCAAATGCCCTCAAGAGGAAAACGTGATGCTGAAGCCATAAAACCTGAAGTGTGAAGCAATAGAAGGAAGTCATTTGATCGGATGAGTCTTGTTTCACACCGTTTCAACTACTGGCCCAGTTCACGTCCAAAGAGTGAAATATTGCGCGGTTCAGCGATGATTTGGACATCCATATCGCGGTACTTCTTAGACAATAGATTAAGGAAAGCCTCACCTACGTTTCTAGCATTTGTAGACATAGAGAAAGCTCTTGGCAATGTTGACTGGAATACTCTCTTTCAAATTCTGAAGGTGGCAGGGGTAAAATACAGGGAGCGAAAGGCTATTTACAATTTGTACAGAAACCAGATGGCAGTTATAAGAGTCGGGAGTCATGAAAGGGAAGCAGTGATTGGAATGAGACAGGGTTGTAGCCTATCCCCGATGTTATTCAATCTGTATATTGGGCAAGCAGTAAAGGAAACAAAAGTAAAATTCGGAGTAGGAATTAAAATCAATGGAGAAGAAATAAAATCTTTGAGTTTCGCCGATGACATTGTAATTCTGTCAGAGACAGTAAAGGACCTGGAAGAGCAGCTGAACCGGATGGACAGTGTCTTGAAAGGAGGGTATAAGATGAACATCAACAGAAGCAAAACGAGGATAATGGATTGTAGTCGAATTAAATCGGGTGATGCTGAGGGAATTAGATTAGGAAATGAGACACTTAAAGAAATAAAGGAGATTTGCTATTTGGGGAGCAAAATAACTGATGAGTGTCGAAGTAGAGAGGATATAAAATGTAGACTGGCAATGGCAAGGAAAGTGTTTCTGAAGAAGAGAAATTTGTTAACATCGAGTGTAGACTTAAGTGTCTGGAAGTATTTTCTGAAAGTATTTGTATTGAGTGTAGCCATGTATGGAAGTGAAACGTGGACGATAAATAGTTTAGACAAAAAGAGAATAGAAGCTTTCGGAATGTGGTGCTACAGAAGAATGCTGAAGATTAGATGGGTAGATCACATAACTAATGAGGAGATATTGAATAGAATTGGAGAGAAGAGAAATTTGTGGCACAAATCGACTAGAAGAAGGGATCGGTTGGTAGGACATGTTCTGAGGCATCAAGGGATCACCAATTTAGCATTGGAGGGTAGTGTGGAGGGTAAAAATCGTAGAGGGAGACCAAGAGATGAATACACTAAGCAGATTCAGAAGGATGTAGGTTGCAGTAGGTACTGGGAGACGAAGAAGCTTGCACAGGAAAGAGTAGCATGGAGAGCTGCATCAAACCAGTCCCAGGAATGAAGACCACAACAACAACAACAATATTGCTTCATACTAAGCGTAAAACAGGACCTTGTATTCCATGGCCCTATTATTACTCTGTGACCGTTTTGTCTGATCAGATCCATCCCATGGTAAAATGTTTGTTCCCCAATTGTGACGGCGTGTTGCAAGACTACAGGGTCCCTGGGGTCCACCCAGCTCGCATCGACCAGGACCGATTTTGTGAGCATAAGGATGAATTGACGCATTTATCCGGACCATCACAGTCACCATATCACGTTACTGTTGAGGTTTTATGGTCTCCTCTGGAGAGAAGGGTGTGTCGTCGACATGCAACTCCATCATCATTACCGGAAATTGCTTCTATTTTGCCGTAATATGCTGTAAGATTATCTTGAAAATCACACTGGACCTGTATTTATAGATTTCGAGACGACAGCAAGCTATTTTCATCGGCAGTGAATATTAATTAACAACGGGTGTGTGAGTAGCATTAACTCTGTCCCTCCGTTGTTTGTCTAGGGAGAGAGCAGGATGACAGGGTGAACTGAAGCAAAAACCTGAGATGTGTGAGAAAAGTAATGAGACTGACAACTCTGCGAGCGATCTGGCAACTCCGTGATGTTCTGCTCGTGTAGGCCTCCGTGTTAATTCCTTCCAGATGGTCAGTTCGGGTTCCAAGCCTGTACAGACATCACGTGATTTTGGAGAGATCCCTCAGTGAAGTTGTGCTGTCGTTGTGTTTACCGTAACGCCTCAGATTTTGTGTTAAGCGTGTAGAATCTGCAAAGGTGACCTTTGAAAAGTTGGAACAGACCTATGGGAAACATTCCTTATCATGAAACAAAATGTTTTCGCTGGCACAAATGTTTTCTGGCAGGCCGAGAACACCTTGAAAATGATCCTTGCTCAGGGAGACCTTCAACTTCAAAAAGCGGCGAAAACGCGGAACGTGTGTGTGCTCTTGTGAGATCAGACCGACGTTTAACAACAAAGATGATGTATGACCTGTTAAACACTTCCACCGTACACAAGGTTTGGACCGAAATTTTGGGGTTTGTGCCGAAAAAACTCACAGCTAAGCAGAATGACAATCGGAGAAATGTGTGCGCTAATCTTGAGAGGATCGTCAAAGACCACGTATGGTTCAGTAGTGAGATCACAGGTGATGTCTCCTTGAATTTTCCAGTACGATTCTGAGACAAAAAAATGGTTCAAATGGCTCTGAGCACTATGGGACTCAACTGCTGAGGTCATAAGTCCCCTAGAGCTTAGAAATACTTAAACCTAACTAACCTAAGGACAACACACACATCCATGCCCGAGGTAGGATTCGAACCTGCGACCATAGCGGTCGCGCGGCTCCAGACTATACCGCCAGAAGAGCTCGGCCACCAGCGGCCGGCATCTGAGACAAAGCGGCGAAGTGATGAGAGGCACAATGAGACATCTCCTCGATTAAAACAAGCTCGAATGAGCAAATCAATGATGAAAAAAATACTTTTGCCAGTAGGGGTAACGTGCATAAGGAATTTGTTCCTTCAGGCAGTCAACACATCAAATACACCTCCTCCTTTTCCCCATTAGCCTATCCTTTCGCTACACGCTTAAATTTTCCCCAAAGATCTCAGGACTGTCAACTTTTGATTTTAGCCAGCATTCTGTGCCTAGTATCACGTGAGCTTCACATTTTTTTAGGAGCGCATCAAACTGTGTCTCTTTGTTGCGAACGCTTCGGCAGGTAATCACTAGGATTTCAATTATCTCAGCTGCAGGAGGCATTTCTTTGGAGCTTACACTGATACTTCTGAGTTTCCTACAGCAATCGTTATCTGAACTGAATGGAGAGCGCGTACTCTAAAAAAAAGGACACTTGCGTACACCCCACACACCGTCAGCTACTTGGATAACTGCTTATGGTGTATAGCACGCACCTGACCCATTAAGGGGATCCTACAACTATTAATCCTATGGCGCAAGTCTAGATAGTCCACCCTTGTTTGTCACAGAACCTTCGAAGTCTCTGGTTCAAGCCTTCCCGTCGACTCAGAAGCAGGAGGCCATGATCTGTTCTGGGGACAATGCCGGAGATTGTGAGTTTCGTTGAGACTCTAGTTCACACTCTTTCTACAGTGCCATCAGTTATATAGTTCCGTGATTTCTTAGAATTAGCACAGTTCCGATAGTTACTTTCAATAGACTATAGTTCCGACACAACAGTCGCTATTTACGGAGCAATAGGAACAGTTAACGGCGAGTGTACCTTTCAGTCATTGTGACTAACTCATAGACTGCCAACAGAGAGCAAAGTTATTTAAAATTCATTGTATTTGGGGTAGGACAACAAGTGCCACGCATCTAAATGTTACTCCTGCAGTTGTGTATCCTAGCTGTTAATAAATGTTGCTAATTATTTCTTATAGTTTTGCCCCATTTCAGTTCTAGTCCCATTCTGCGAAGCAGATGTACAATTAGTTACGACTAGCATGCATAATGCCGCCACCTTTCATAGATCTACAGTGGAAATACGCTTTCTGCTGTTGTGTATATTTCAGCTGAATTGATACTAACATTCAGTTACAGCATCCCACATGGCGTGTCACATTAGTCCGTAGTATCAGCCGATAGTACAGATACTTTTCTACGCTGGTGACGTCGTACTGGCGAAGCTTGGTCTCCTTCGCCAAGTCTAGATATGGAGCGTCGACAAATGCGATACAGCTTGCTTCTAAACAAAACACCGACAATAATTCGCTGACCAACGAAAACCTGGATCCATTCATGTTGCAGCGTATGCCGGCGTCACCTGCGACCAACAAATAAAAGATCATCAACTGTCTAAAGTCTCCCACACCATGCTTCCGTCACATTCTCTGACTCATCAGGATGGACTGGTAAGACATCAGAGGCTAGACTGTCATGAAAACAAAGATGCATACATCGACAGCTGGAGCGACTAGATAGAATCACGCTTCAAACGATGGCGTAAGAAAACGTTTGATTATTTGGTCGGTCCAGCTGATAAGTTAGACATAACCATCTACAATGTTTGGTACAGGGAGGCTTCGTAGTGATCGTTGATGGAAGAAGGTTCCGGGTTTGACCATGACAGTTGCTGGGCAGAAACACTACATAGCGATCTAAATGCTGTAAAGTATCACTTGTCACATACGATAACAGGCTATCGTTCCGTCGAAAATGGAGACAAAATATCAAAAATAGCGGACCGAGCCACTAGCGTGGTAAATACTGAAGAACATATTAAAAAGACACTTGCATCCGAAATGCGATGTTGTAACAATAAGAGAAATAAGGTAGTGAGTTAAATGCAAATGTTTCAGATAAAATAGATGAAGAAACAAGCTGGTGTTTTAAGTGGAAGAGAGAAAGATAATTTCTCTAGACATACAGGATTATGGAGTCAGCTTTCAATTGAGAACTGAAAGATTAAGATCGGCGTGACTGGCACGCAATGTGAGTGAGAAAGAGAGAGAAACAGTAAAAAGGGTATCAGATGGCAATGATTAAGGAAACACCACGTATTACAGGACACAGTTATCTGACGATCTCTGACGGAAACCACACACGGGACGCCGAAAGCTTAGCGCTGAAGCGGCGTCAACCCTCTATCGATTATCTGTGTAGCGAGCACCTAAGATAAAACTTTCCCCAAGACTGTGGTATTCTACGCACCTCCCAAAATTACGCAACGACGCCATGAAATGATATAACAATCCCCAGCGGCACCACATACAGACAGCTGTACGAAGCAAATGACCACATTTTTCACAAACTGTAAACATGCGTAAACTCGCTTGCTTGTTTGACATTCAACGTTCAGGATTTCGTACGGTTTCCGAAGGAAGATCCCACCTGTACCGCATGCGCATGTTGTTTCCACTGGTTGCCGTTGAATAACAATCACCATCATCATCATCGTCTTTTTCTTCTCCTTCCCCTCCTCCTCCTCCTTTCGCAATTTCAGGTTCACGCACTTGTTCCTGTATAGTATACACTTTTATCGGCCACCTGGTTCTGGGTCTTCCTATGTCCCTTCTTGCCTCTTATAGTATAGCCTGACGTGAGACTCTCTGCACTCTTCCGCTGTAGGTGATGTTCCCATTATGATTTAATTTGTTTCTGAAATTATCATTTCTTATGTGGTCTTCCCTGGCTTTCGCGAAAAATTTCATTTCTGTTGCTTGTATTTTACTTCTACCACGGCTTTTTAGGGACCCATAACTGACTTCCATTCAGCAGTACAGGACTAGCAACAGTTTTGAAAATTTCAATATTGTTTCCTTCCGCATTTTGGGTTGGAATGTTTTGTTTATCATTTCGCATATTGATAAATATTTGTTAATCTTAGTTTCTATGTTCTTGTCCATGTCATAGCTTATATAGCATCTTAAAAAGTTAGAGGTGTAGACTTGCTCAAGTGGGATATTATCTATTATTTTTGAGTGGTTAGCATATTTCCCACTATCAGCCATAATTTTGATTTTCTTTATTGATATACGATGGTTAAACTCTCTTTTTCCTAACTGATAGAATGCTTGTTGTAGCTCACATAAACTTTCTTCCAAAATTGTTACATCATTTGTAACAAGGCTGCAACCTTCCACTAACCTTATTTAGTGTGGCTGTAAATGATTTGTTTAAGACCTGAAGACAGGCGGTAAATCGAGTTTTACAAATTAACAGAAATAAATATGTAAATTTTAATATGTAGGCAGATGTAACAATTTTGGAAAAAAGCGAAGATGAGTTACAAAGAACAATGTGTAAACTACATCAGTTACGGTTGGATAACATATTAGAAACAATTAGTATGGAAATCATACGTTGAGTGTAGATGGGGCTGTAAGAACAATTTCTAAACAGCATTTGCAATGTTGTAATTAGTCATTGTTATTGCTATACCTCCATAATGAGTTTCGGCGTTGAAATTCCCGTCACCAGGTAAATTGCTTAAAACTTTCAGTGCAGTGTGGAAGATGGTTCGTGCCTGACGTTGTGTTTACGTCTCACCCGCCGCCCCCCTCCCCCCCCCAATAAAGTGCGACCACACTTAACACACAATCTCTGGCACTAATATGTAATCTGTAATATGTACCTGATGAAGGAGAGAAAACTCCAAAACTCGTTACAAGTATATGACAATAGAACCGACTTAATAAGAAAGTGCGTTTTGGTCCAGTTACAAAGATATAACTATATTGAGCAGCTGTTAATTTCATTGGCTATTACGATGGACAAAATTTTGGAGACTCATAAAGCAGAATATGCGAATCTAGGATCTATATAAAGCAGCATAACTCTTCAGTATTTACAGCTAGGAAAATCATTTGTGGAAAGGGAATCCTGAAGTGGACGAATCTTGTAATGATGGGAAACAAAAGGCGTGAAAATGTGCGTACAGGCACCGCGTATCTTCAGTAAGTTTACAGTTTCTTACAGAATTGATTTTTTTCATGTCGTGGTTCTAGAAGCAAGTTCAGCCGAATAAATTAAAATGACAGCCCTGTACAGCTCCACTGCCAGAGCTGTGTGTTCATGGGGAGCCTATGTTTTCGGTGCCGCTATGACAGCAGCCGTATCTCCGCGCGCCGTTTGTTCCGAACAATAGACACGTCATCCATTCAGGAGGATAATTCCGGCCGCGGTTTGTTGGCACAAGCTGGCGGCGGCCGACCGGAAGTGCACTGGACTCACCTTCGGCTCGGCGAGAAGTCGACCCCTGGCGCGCTCCGGTTGCGTGTCGGCTCAGCGGAACAGGTCCCGTACGGAGCAGACGTCGGCGTCGTAGGCGCACTACACACGGCCCGGGCTGTCAACGCGCGGGTTCATTCACTCTGCCTGCCACCAGACAGACTGGCTCTGCAGACGCGCACCGGCCGTACCGGCGGCGGGCGGCGACGCCAGCGCCCGGCGCCTGCTAGCGGCCGCCCGCGGAACTAACGGCTGCCAGTGCGGCTGCTGTGCGCGCGCAGCTGTCACTCCGTGGCGATGTCTCGCCGCGGTCGATTTTCTTAATTCCTAAGGGCAGCGCGCGTGTTATCGGTAAAGCTAATAACATTTTCACGTACATATCACTTGTGACAAAATCCTGTTCAAAACGGCTCGCCGTTATACATCCGAAATCGAATGTGAGCAATCGAGTCCAAATCGATTTCGTCAGATGGAAACTTGTTTGTTCGTCGTAATCTACATTGTAAGTAATAATAATTGGTCCTGACGTTATTGGTCGATATTATCTATGCCTACTCGTATTGATCCTTTTCATTAAGTTTACTTTCCAGCTTTTTTCTTAAGTTTCAGGTTTTACTATTTGGTCTGTCTTTTGGAAACCCTCCCCCACTCTACAAACATTTATTGGAAGTTAGAAGTGCCTTTTATCCACGGTGACAAAACAGCCATTGTGGGGGACGGCTACCATCAATTAATCATGCAAGGCCGGATATGAGACCACTGTTCATCTTAATCTTGACACTTTTATTTAAAAAACCATTTTGAACCAACAGATCTATTTCAGTCAGAGCAGGAGGTCAAAACTTTTCGCTTCTGACAACTAGTTTCGTTTAAAAGCATGTAATACATGCAAAGTCCTCTATCTAGGTCAAATCGGGAAAGGTATCCAGAAAAGATACGGGGAGTGTTCAATAAGTAATGGAACACGTTTTTTCTCGGCCAATTTCGGTAAAAAAAAAAACTGATTTTGTTGTAGAACATCGTGGAATATTCCCGCTTCAGCCCCTATATGTCCATAAATTTCCGATAGGTGGCGACGCTGTACGTAACCTTCAAAGTAGCGTCTGCAACGGAGGTGCGTTACATGAAGAGACTTGGGCATAGCAGTTACTCGTAGGCGCGTGTAGAATGTCTGCGAACAACTGGCACTTACCAAAAGCACAGTGAGTTGTCGGCTCGAGACGTCTGTCATCATCGCAACAAGGTTCATCGCAACAAGGTCGCGCGAACTTCTCCGGTCTCTCGCGTGCCGGCTAGCTGTACACAACTGTGACTACTGCAATATTGGGACGTGTGGACACTCTCATTCGAGGAGCTCGACGGATCATAATCAAGCACCTTGCTGCGCAGATGATGGCTCCAAGCACTATGGGACTTAACATCCGAGGTCATAAGTCCCCTAGACTTAGAACTACTCGAACCTAACTAACCTAAGGACAGCACACACACCCATGCCCGAGGCAGGACTCAAACCGGCGACCGTAGCAGCAGCGCGGTTCTGGACTGAAGCGCCTAAAACCTCTCGGCCACAGCGGCCGGCCCTTGCTGCGCAACTGCATATTTCTGCTAGCAGTGCTGACAGATTCTTTCGCTAGGTGGGATATTCAAAAGTGTGGCCGCTGGGTTCCTCGCCATCTAAGACTTCCATCCGGTCGGCCCAATGAATTATCACGTAATAGGGGAGAGAGTGTGGCAGATATGATAGGCGAGTTGGAATGGAAGTCATTAAAGCAAAGACGTTTTTCGTCGCGGCGAGATCTATTTACGAAATTTCAGTCACCAACTTTCTCTTCCGAATGCGAAAATATTTTGTTGAGCCCAACCTACGTAGGTAGGAATTATCATCAAAATAAAATAAGAGAAATCAGAGCTCGAACAGAAAGGTTTAGGTGTTCGTTTTTCCCGCGCGCTGTTCGGGAGTGGAATGGTAGAGAGATAGTATGATTGTGGTTCGATGAACTCTCTGCCAAGCACTTAAATGTGAATTGCAGAGTAGTCATGTAGATGAAGGATGCACTCCGCGGGAAGCAGTACGTGGATGATGGGTACCATGCGGGCATATAGGCAGCAGTCGTACTGAACGGAGCTTATGTTGCAAAATAGAGTTTTGTAGCCAAAAGAGTGGGGAATAACATGGTGTATTGGAATCCTGAATAAAAACAATCTGATTTCAGAAAAAAAAACAGTTGCATTACTTATTGAATACCTCTCACACAGTCAACATATAAGTTTTAGTACTTTCAACAATGCAGCCCAGTCAGCAATCGTGATAATCTAATATATAAGGAACTATCAGCCTCCATTGCGGTAATGAAACCAACCTTTATCTAGGTTTCAGCCCAAGTCATTGAGTCTTCCTCAGAAGACATACCTGATTCTATAATATGTCTGTTTTAGTTTTATTTCTAGACCATGCCCTCTTAGACATATTGTAGAATCAGATATATCTCCTCAAGAAGGCTCAATTACTTAGGCTGAAACCTAGGTAAAGTTTGGTTTCATTACCGAAATCGAGGCTGATAGTTTCCTATATATTCAACAAATAAGTGGCTAACACACATGGAAACCACATAAACATATAAATCAACAATAGGCACGCACAATCAGGACATTGGCCACCAATTCCGTTTCCGTATGTCGCATAAAATGGACAAGGAACACAATATATATATATATATATAAAACACTCCGTCTTCGGGCCACAAGTGGCCCATCGGGACCATCCGACCGCCGTATCATCTTCAGCTGAGGATGAGGATAGAAGGGGCGTGGGGTCAGCACACCGGTCTCCCGGTCGTTATGATGGTTTTCTTTGACCGGAGCCGCTACTATTCGGTCGAGTAGCTCCTCAATTGGCATCACGAGACTGAGTGCAGCCCGAAAAATGGCAACAGCGCGTGGAGGCCCGGACGGACACCCATCCAAGTGCCGGCCACGCCCGACAGCGCTTAACTTTGGTAATTTGATGGGAATCGGTGTGTCCAATGCGGCAAGGCCGTTGCAGTTATCTGATATATGCCATGACATAAATGCGTCTACACAGCAAAGGTTCCATCTGCACTGTATATTACTATCTTAGCAATTGCAAGTAGTTTACCGAAGCAGTTAAGACTCTCGAATTATGTAAACAAGTGTACGTCAAAATGTTAAGCTACGATGTGTTTCTCACTGTGATCTGTGTGCCAGACAACTAAATTTCCAACAACAAATGCACTAATGAAATGATTTAAACAAGCAAATCTCTAAATCTACACATTAAAGCATTTGTGTCTTTCTGTACAGGATTGTATTTCGATACATAATTTCACTGGCACACAGCAAATGAACCTAATTGCATTTCAGACCAGTGGAATTTACATGTAACAGGAACGCACCTGTGATAACAACAGGCTACCGCAATGTGTTGAGCTAATTAAATATTAGTAAAAAGTGGCTGAAATAGTATAGATCATTTCATAAATTTAAAAGAATTTCTTTTAAATACTATTAATTAATTCAAGCATCAATAAAGACGTATCAACAACTTTCATAATACTTTGCTTAGACAAAATCCAACTACAGTTTTGTAAGCTTCTGATCAAATGGAATCGTTTGATGTTCATCATCATAACATTTTGTTAGATTTTTATAATGTATTTTTCTGGTGATTTTTGTTTTTGTACGCTTCCATCCCTTTCCGCCCGTCTCCATAGAAACATTGTAAACACAATTTACATACAGTCAGAATCGGGAAATTATGAAGGATTCTCAAGGTCATTTGGATGCTCTGAAATATGCGTACTGTTTGCCATCAACATAATGTAATTTATCCAATATTTGGTTCGTTGGACACGTAGTAATTCTGACGGTCGGCTTGTTTGATACCATGGAAAAGATGTCTCTAGAGCCTAGAATAAAAACAGCAGCCTCAGCTGAAACGGGTGTCTTTTTTAGCAGTATCACTTTCATGCCCAGTTGTGGCTTCAGCAAACGACAGATGTGCGGATGTCTCCAAGATGGCACTGTATTGTTTCCGCCTAGGGTAAAGGTGGCAACTCTGACTCATAAGTCGTTCTTTGCATCGATGACATGTTGTTTATGAACAGAACAGAAATAAACCAACACAATTCGAAAAATAAGTGAATGTATGAGGAAACAGTATGGACACGTTTTCTGTAGATAATCCATAGACGTTCAGGTAAAAAGCCCATTTTTCACTAGATCTTTGGAGGGGATAGTGGGATTTAGATCTTCTCCAAATGTAAATCCAACAACAGGAAGGCGTGGGATGAGGCTTACCAATTTGTCTCAAACTACGTGAGTAGATGAGGGTACATGCCCCTTTCGGGTTTCTAGACTATATTGCTTGAGTGGGCCGTAGGAAAAAGTGAAACGCTTTCTCAAGATTCACACATGGAGTATATGGGATATTTGAACAGCAGTTCACTTAACGGCGAAGTAACGTAACGGTCAAGCACACCCACTGGCAATTCGTAGGCTTGGGATCGATCCGTGCTACCAACTTTTTTTCATTTTGTTTTATTCCTCAAAATGTTAAACAAGTAATTTTAGAATTTAAATGTATTAAAAGCAGATCAATTTTAATAGATAAAATTAATATTAGGTTGATGCATGAGTGCGTAGCGTTTTTGTTTTGCATGTTGCTATTTCGCTTGCTTTGGGTTCATGTATCGAACGTCATTTTTTATTTGTAGTTCCCTGTTGCTATTTGAGTTTACATACTGTCATTTTGCTTTTGAATATAGTGAGTGTAGTTATGGGGTGAACAGATTGAGTGGCAAGTGGAGAAACCGGAACATTTCCGACGTAACTTCAGTAGAGTGGTGACTGCAGTAGAGGTAGCCAGAAACATTTTCACCGTGTATGGAGATAATACCATTGGATAAAGCACGGCAAGAAGATGGTTTTTTCCTTTTTTGGAGGATTGTTTGGACATTAATGACTCTCCACGTTCAGGAAGACCTTCGGATTTTGATGTAGAACGTATAAATGCATTAATCCACAGTGAAAATGGAAATGGGCGTTTGGCGTCATTGGCCAGTCTTTCCACCTATCTGCTCTCTCCTCCGCATTTAACAGTGGAATTCCCGTTGCACTCTTAATGTTACCACCGTTGCTTTTAATGCCACCAAAGGTTGTTTTGACTTTCCTGTATGCTGAGTCTGTCCTTCCGACAATCATATCTTTTTCGATGTCTTCACATTTTTCCTGCAGCCATTTCGTCTTAGCTTCCCTGCACTACCTATTTATTTCATTCCTCAGCGACTTGTATTTCTGTATTCCTGATTTTCCCGGAACATGTTTGTACTTCCTCCTTTCATCAATCAGCTGAAGTATTTCCTCTGTTACCCATGGTTTCTTCCCAGCTACCTTCTTTGTACCTATGTTTTCTTTCCCAACTTCTGTGATGGCCCTTTTTAGAGTTGTCCATTCCTCTTCAACTGTACTGCCTACTGCGCTATTCCTTATTGCTGTTTCTATAGCGTTAGAGAACTTGAAACGTATCTCGTCATTCCTTAGTACTTCCGTATCCCACTTCTTTGTGTATTGATTCTTCCTGAATAATGTCTTGAACTTCAGCCTACTCTTCATCATTACTATATTGTGATCTGAGTCTATATCTGCTCCTGGGTACGCCTTACAATCCAGTATCTGATTTCGGAATCTCTGTCTGACCATGATGTAATATAATTGAAATCTTATCTCCAGGCCTTTTCCAAGTATACCTCCTCCTCTTGTGATTCTTGAACAGGGTATTCGCTATTACTAGCTGAAACTTGTTACAGAACTCAATTAGTCTTTCTCCTCTTTCATTCCTTGTCTCAAGCCCATATTCTCCTGTAACCTTTTCTTCTACTCCTTCCCCTACAACTGCATTCCAGTCGCCCATGACTATTAGATTTTCGTCCCCCTTTACATACTGCATTACCCTTTCAATATCCTCATACACTTTCTCTATCTGTTCATCTTCAGCCTGCGACGTCGGCATGTATACCTGAACTACCGTTGTCGGTGTTGGTCTGCTGTCGATTCTGATTAGAACAACCCGGTCACTGAACTGTGCACAGAAACACACCCTCTGCCCTACCTTCCTATTCATAACGAATCCTACACCTGTTATACCATTTTCTGCTGCTGTTACCCGATACTCATCTGACCAGAAATCCTTGTCTTCCTACCACTTCACTTCACTGACCCCTACTATATCTAGATTGAGCCTTTGCATTTCCCTTTTCAGATTTTCTAGTTTCCCTACCACGTTCAAGCTTCTGACATTCCACGCCCCGACTCGTAGAACGTTATCCTTTCGTAGATTATTCAATCTTTTTCTCATGGTAACCTCCCCCTTGGCAGTCCCCTCCCGGAGATCTGAATGGGGGACTATGCCGGAATCTTTTGCCAATGGAGAGATCATCATGACACTTCTTCAATTACAGGCCACATGTCCTGTGGATACACGTTACTTGTCTTTAATGCAGTGGTTTCCATTGCCTTCTGCATCCTCATGTCGTTGATCATGCTGATTCTTCCGCCTTTAGGGGCAATTTCCCACCCCTAGGACAAGAGAGTGCCCTGAACCTCTATCCGCTCCTCCGCCCTCTTTGACAAGGCCGTTGGCAGAATGAGGCTGACTTCTTATGCCGGAAGTCTTCGGCCGCCAATGCCGATTATTTATCAAAATTTAAGCAGTGGCGGGGATTGAACCCGGGACCGAAGACGTTCTGATTATGAATCAAAGACGCTACCCTTTTTTTTTTCTTTTTTATATATATTTATTTTTCACCAGGAAAAGGGTAAATGGAAAAAAAGATCTTTATTGGTACAAACTTAAATCACAAGACAATATACTCGTACAAGGCGAGGAATTTTTTTTTTTATGAACATGGTGTAGGGAAAAAAAGAATAATAGGTCTGATGTAATCTAAGAGGTGTGAAGCAATATACAGTGGAGTGAGGGAAAGACCAGTGTTGTCTGGGGTAGTGCATTAAAGAAAGGAGGCGCGTGTCCATGCGCCTATTCCACTGTGGGTTACAATGTAGAAAGTAGCGCGGGGAGTCTCAGATGTCAGCAGGGGGGGCGGGAGTGCTGTCGGCGTGTGGCACCATCCAACTGAGCGGGGGTGAAGTAAAGATCGCGTGTAGGTAATTGGCGAAGAAGGCGCGGTAGCGCGGTCGCTGTTCAACTTCACTGTGGGCGGTTTGTAAGTACTGCCAGAAATCAAGGCGTGATTTGTCGCCACCATTATACATGTAGGTGATCGTCCATCCCTTGACCCAGACAATCGCATGATTTTTGGAGGCGGGGAAATAAGTATTCTCAGGATGGATAAAAGTCCATGGGTCAATCGAGTCCGGCGGAACGCGGAGGTAACAGGCAACGAACTGTCGGGCAAGTTTCCAGACGTCACTGGTGGCAGTACAAGTCAGTTGATGGACATCGTCATCCATGAGGTGGCAAATGGAACAAAGTGGAGAGTCCTGTAGTCCGATGGCGTGAAGGCGATGGTTTGTGGCGAATTTTTCATTTGCGACTTGGTACCATGTTGCCCGGACGTTGGAGGGAAGAAAAGGCTGGTGGATGTGACGCCAAACCGTTGGCCACCGCGTGGACGGATGTCTCAGTTCGATATTGTTGCTGGATATGGAACGAAGGAGAGGGGTGTAAAAATCTTTAGGTCGAGGAGAACGCGTGGTCGGTAAGTGTGTGTGAGCATAACTGAAGTCGACGATGAAATCAGAAATGTGCGTCAAATGGTGCTTGATGTGTCCGACTGGTACTGGTGGTGTTATGGTCGCGGGCACAAGAATTTCCAGCAAGCTGCGCGTAAGGGAGGTGCCCCCGTGCCACTGCTTGTACATGGTGGACATGTACAAGGACGCCGCTCGAAGTCGCACATTGACAAGGCCGAGGCCCCCCGCTCGCGGGGGAAGGGTGAGCGTGTCGCAGCGGACCTTAAAGATCGTACCGGCTGTAAGGAAGTATCCGAGGGCAGCCTGGAGGCTGCGTCCAATAGTTGATGGCAGCGGGAGGACCTGTGCGATGTGGACCATTCTGGCCGCCACATGTTGATTGAGGTATTGGACACGTTGTAAAGAATCGAGTCGTCGGAGAAGATTTTGTCGCACCGTCGTGCGGATAGTTTGGAGTGCACGCCGAAAATTGATGGCAGCGGAGCGGCGCACGGTGGAGGTGAAAATGATACCAAGATATCGTAGTTGTTGTAGACACGGGAGAGGTGCTAAGTCTTCGTGTGAGAGGCCGCATCCAATGGGCATCGCCGCGGATTTAGCCACATTCATGTTACTGCCCGCTGCAGTGCCGTACGTTGATATCAAATCAAGTGCCGTGTGTGTCTCACTCCGTGAGCGGATCAAGAGGAGGAGGTCGTCCGCATACGCACGACATCGAAAACTGTGCTGTCGCAAAGTGAGACCAGAAAGGTGGCTCGTCAGACTCCCGATGAGTGGCTCCAGGCTTATGGCATACAGTAGGGTCGAAAGTGGGCAGCCTTGCCGTACGGAACGCCGGATCGCCACTGGTCCCGCCACACGGCCGTTAACCTGAATCAGAGATTCGGCGGTGCCGTACAGGCGCCGGATCACGTCGATAAAGGCTGGTGGAAAACCCATGCGGTTCATCACTGAGAACAGAAAAAGATGCCGCAATTTGTCGAATGCGCTGTCAAAATCAATGGCAACCACTGCGGCGCGGAGTCTGCACGCCGCTGCCAGTGCAATTAAATCGCGACATTCTCCTGTGGCCGTTTGTATATTAACTGAGCCGCCCGGAGTTGTCTGTTCCGGGGATAGAATGCTAGGCAGGATCTTGCGGCATCGCGTTGCCAGTAGGCGTGTAAAAATTTTACAGTCTGCGTTAAGCAGAGTCAGGGGACGGTAATGTGCTGTCGTCACACCTGGTGTCGGTTTGTGGATGGGTATAATAATTCCCGTGACGAAGGACGGCGGTACGGCGTTCCCTATCGTCAGCAGTTCATTAAACATCGTTGTCCACCGTGATGCCATTAGTGTGAAGAAAGCGCGATAAAATTCTATCGGCAATCCGTCGACACCAGGTGACTTATTCAGAGCACCTTTTATGATTGCATCGTGGATTTCGTCACGCGTAATGGGCTCCAGCAGCTCGTCCGCTTCGTCGCTGGTGAGGGTGCGAGTTACGTGTGGTAACACAGACTCCTCAGCGTGGTTGTTGGTAGTCTCCTCCTGGTACATTGTGCGGCAGTGGTCGACAAAGGCACTGACGATTTCGGCCTGGCAAGTGACGTGCTGGCCGCGACAGGTGGTGATCTCGGTGATGAGTTGTCGTCGTCGATGTTTCCTATCGGAGGCGATATGATGCATGGTCGGATGTTCTTGTTCCGCCGAATCTTGACGTCGGGTTCGCACCATAGCCCCCTGCAGTCTACGGCGTGTCAAAGTTACAATTTGCGCCTTAATCCTGCTGCGTTCCCTCTGGGTGTCGGGGGTGGGCGGTTGGGCGTCCAGGTCGCGGAGAACGGCGTAGAAATAGTCGGTAGTGTGCCGGCGCCACATAGCAACTTCCTTTCCATACTGAATCAAAGTACGTCGAATGGCAGGTTTGGCACATTCTAGCCACCAGGTCAAGGTCGTGCAGTATTTAGGTAAGCGACGTTCACAGGTGGCCCATGTCTCGGTAACACGTTGAAGACATTCGGGATCATGAAGATGGGAGGTGTTTAGCTTCCACGGTGCACGACTACGCCAGACCACTTGCTTGGGGAAGAGAATGTTGCAGATGTAGGCACAGTGGTCCGAGAAGGCCAGGGGCCAAAGTTCTGCACCTTGGACTGCAGGTGTGAGTTCCCGAGAGACGTAAATTCTATCAAGGCGGCTCGCGGAGTGACTCGTCTGGTAAGTATGTCCAGGCGCGTCGCCGTGCCGAACTTCCCAAGTGTCGCGGAGCAACAGATCTCGGACGACAAGACGCAGTTCTTGAGAGGTGTTGTAGTGGGGCACTTGATCTTTAGGGTGCAAGACACAATTAAAATCACCCCCAAACAAGTAATGGTCGCAGCGTCCAAGAAACAAAGGAGCGATTTCTTCTGAATAGAAGAGGGCCCTGTCGCGTCTGCGGGTGGAGCCTGACGGAGCGTAAATGTTGATGATACGCGTCCCCATGACGGTGACGGCCATGCCTCTGGCAGATGGAAGGTATGTGATATCGGCCACTGGAATGCCTTCTCTGGCGTAGATGGCTACGCCGCGTCCCAGGTGGTCACCAGGAGAAGGATAAGTGTTATATCCCGCGACGTCTGGTAGTGTGGCCAGGTGTACTTCCTGTAGTAGTGCGATATCGACGTCCGACGCCCATATCATCTCTCGCAGCAGTTGAAGTTTCACGGGTGAGCTAATGGTGTTAGTGTTGATCGTCGCTATTCGGTAGGTTTGGAGCTGTAACCCGCCGTGGAGGGGAACTCCGCGGGCCGAGGATGAAGAGGGACGAGGCAACGGTGAGTCGTGCCGTACGCCACCTGACGGCATTATCAGCGGCGTAACGATGCTTCCGTCTGGGGTAACTCTGTCCCCAGCGTGTGGTCCGGCTCCTCATCGACGTCCTCACTCCACACCATTGAAGGCGTTGTCGTTGTGATGGTCTTACGTTCCACTTCGGTCGTAGGGGCAGAGGACGTCTCGGCGGCAGTCGCGTCTGTGGAGTCCATTGGTTCAGGAGCACCTGAGCGAGCCAGTAGAGTAGGCATCGACGTATCCACAGTCGGCGTCATGTTGTCGTCATTCGTATCGTCGTGTAGGTTCTCCGAGGCCTCGTCGGGTCGGACGGCCTCTGGAGCATCGGGGGGTGGTGATCCGTCTCGTTCCGACACCGTACGGCGCCTCCTCTTGCGCCTCTTAGGTGAACGTTGTTTGCGGGTTCGTCCCTCCGTGTCGGAAGACGGGAGGGAGTCGCGTCGCTCTGAGAGGAAGGCCGTCGCGGGAACGTCAAATGAAGGGGCGTCCATATGTTCAGGCGGGTGGGTGTCGGAAGTCGTCGCTGTTGGTAGTGGCGCCGGAGTAGCGTCAGGCTTTGAGCGCGACGCGCCGGCCCCAGCGGTATCCGTAGCAGCTGGAAGGGTCACCGGTGCATGGTCCGATGGGCGGCGGCCGGTGGGAGGAGAACAGGGCGCCGAAGCGTAGGTGATCGGTAAAACCGTAGTCGGAGCCGGAGGTGCCACGGTAGCGGCTGGCAATTGGGTGATTCGTCGCTGAAGACACTCAGATCTGAGGTGGCCTTCTTTGCCGCACCCGGAACAGGTCTTGGGTTGGCCGTCGTATATGACAACCGCGCGGCACCCGCTAATTTGCAGGTAAGATGGCACGTGGCGATGGAGGTCGATGGTGATCTGCCGTACACCGTTAAGAACAGGGTACGTTTGGAATTGCGCCCAGCGTTCGGCAGTGTGGCCATGTACAGTGCCATAGGGGCGGAATGCCGCGATAACGTCTTCCGCTGGAAGCTCGAAGGGGAGTTCGAAAACTCGTATGGTGCGCATTCCTAAGCCGGCATGGTCGACAGTGACCGCTCCGACATTGCCGTCGGCGTGGCAAAAGCGTAATCCATGGTTGGTGTCACGAAGTATTCTTTCACATACCGCGTCATTGACGACTTTGACGTACACAGTACTGCTTAATATGGACAAATGGATGCCCAAGATGTCAGAAGCTGGGATCTTAGCAACGTCGCGTAGGAAGCGTTCCACTTCCAAGGCCTTTGGTCGTGCGTAGTCGTTGCAGAAGTTGAAACGTAAAGTTGATTTTCGAAAACGGTTGGCCATGATTCTAGTGCACGTAAGCGACACGTAAGTGACGGCCGCTGAAATGTAAACAACAGCGAGCGCGCGCGCTCCGCAGGCGGAAGTAACAACACGTCCGCACTGCACGGCGGCGAAAGCCGGACTGTCCCCTAGACCACGGGTACCTTAGCTTGGGAACTTACAGTCCATCAATGTCTCCGAATGATCTCCAAGTAGCCGCACATAGTCATTTCCAGTCAATGATCGGTTCAGCTGGACCAGAGGATCCAGTACATTCTAAGTAAGCACAGTCCACACCGTTATGGAGCCACCACCAGCTTGCACAGTGCCTTGTTGACAACTTGGGTCCTTAGTACCGTGGGCTCTGCACCATACTCGGATCCTACCATCAGCTCATACCAACGGAAATCGGGACTCATCATACCAGGTCACAGTTTTCTAGTCATCTAGGGTCCAAACGATATGGTCACGAGCCCAGGAGAGGCGTTGCAGGCGAAGTACTATTAGCAATGACACTCTCATTGGTCGTCTGGTGCCATAGCTCATTAACGCAAAATCTTGCCTGTCCAAACGGATACGTTCATCGGACGTCCCACATAATTCCTGTTGTTATTTCATGGGCCGGCCTCTGTGGCCGTGCGGTTCTAGGCGCTCCAGTCCGGAGCCGCGCTGCTGCTACGGTCGCAGGTTCGAATCCTGCCTCGGGCATGGGTGTGTGTGATGTCCTTAGGTTAGTTAGATTTAAGTACTTCTAAGTTCTAGGGGACTGATGACCACAGCAGTTGAGTCCCATAGTGCTCAGAGCCATTTGAACCATTTGTTATTTCATGGAGTGTTGATTGTCTACTAGCACTGACATCTCTACGTAAATGCTCTCGATCAACTGAAGGCCAGCAGCTACTGCGTTATCCGTGGTGAGAGGTAATGCCTGAAATTTGGCGTATTCAGCGCACTCTTCACTCCGTCGATCTGGTAATATTAAATTCCCTGACGATTTTTGAAATAAAATGTCCCTTGGGTTTAGCTCCGTTCCTCGTTCAAAGTCTGTTAACTCCCGTCGTGCGGCCATAATCACGTCAGAAACCCTTCACATGAATCACCTGAATACAAATGACAGATCCGCCATTACACCCCCTCTTCTACCTTACGTATGCTATACTATTGCCACATGTATCTGTGCATTTCGCTATCCTAAGACTTTTATCACCTAGTGTATGCCTCCGAATGAGCCCTAATTTCTCTTATATTATCTTCGTGGCCCTTACGCGAAATGTATGTTGGCGGCAGTAGAACCTTTCCGCAGTCAGTGTTCAAATGCTGGTTTCTAAATTTTATCAGTACCGTTCCTCGACATGAACATCAATTTTCCTCCAGGAACTTTGAGTTCCCGAAGCATTTCCATAACGCTTACTTGTTATTCGAACCTACCAGTCACAAATCTAGCAGCTCGACTCTGAATTGCTTCCCTGTCATCCTTTAATCCGACCTGATGCGGATCCTAAACAGTGGAGCAGTACTCAAAAATAGGTCGCAGTGGCATCCTATGTTGGATCTCCTTTGCAGATGAACCACAATTTCCAAAAATTCTTCCAATAAACCGAAGTCTACCATTCGCCTTCCCTACCACAGTCCGCAAGCGCTCATTCCATTTCATATCGCTTTGCAGTGTTACGCCTAGAGCCGGCCGGTGTGGCCGTGCGGTTAAAGGCGCTTCAGTCTGGAACCGTGTGACCCCTACGGTCGCAGGTTCGAATCCTGCCTCGGGCATGGATGTGTGTGATGTCCTTAGGTTAGTTAGGTTTAAGTAGTTCTAAGTTCTAGGGGACTGATGACCACAGATGTTAGGTCCCACACTGCTCAGAGCCATTTGAACCATTTGTTACGCCTAGATAGTTAAACGAAGCTACTCAGTCAAGTAGGACACTCCTAGGGCTGTATCCGAACATTACAGGTTCGTTTTTCCTACACATCCGTATTAACTTAATTTTTTCTGCTTTTAGTGCCATTTGACATTCGCCACACCAGCGAGAAATTTTGTCTGATTCATTTCCTACCATCTTATAGTCACTCATCTTCGACACTTTCTTATACACAACAGTATCCTGAGCAAACAGCCGCAGATTGCTGCCCACCCTGTCCGCCACATCTAGTATATAGAAAATATTAGTGGTCCTCTCACACTTTGCCTCCTGACGATGCTCTCGTCTCTGATGAACACTCGCCATCGAAGACCACATATTGGGCTATAGCCACTCACATATCTACCTACTTATTCTGCATGTTCATACTTTCGTTAACAGTGTTCAGTGGAGTACCGTGATAAACGCTTTTCGGAAAATGTAGGAATTTGGAACCAGCCAGTTGCCTTTCATCCGCAGTTGACAGTATATCACGCGAGAAAAGGGCAAGCTGAGTTTCACAAGAGCGATGTTTCCTGGAATTCTGCTGATTCAGGGGCCACATGGTTTTCGTTCTCTAGAAACTTCTTAATGTTCAAACTCAGAAAGTAATGATATTGGTCTGTAATGCGGGTCCGTTCTTTTACCATTCTTATATACGAGGGCGGTTCAGAAAGTAACCTCCGATTGGTCACAGTGCGGGTTGTGGGGGGAGTAGCGACGCCATCTGTGCGTTCACGCACTCAACAGGTCAGTCGGCATCAAGCCGTGGTCGAGTGAACGTCGTACCTGCGCTAGTTTAGTTTTTGTGGCAGTTTGAAATGTGTGCTGCAATAGAAAACCCCACCAAATGTGAAGTGCGTGCTGTCGTAAGGTTTTTTACAGCCAAAGGATATTCTGCAGCAGCTATTCATCGTGAGCTTTGTGCCGTGTACGGACCAAGAGTTATGAGTGAAGGAGTTGTCCGTGAATGGGTACGTTTATTTAAAAGTGGACGAGAAAACGTTCATGATGAAGAGAGGAGTGGTAGACCATCATTGGTGACTGACGAACTCGTTCAGACAGTTGATGCAAAAGTTCGTGAAAATCGACGTTTCTCAATGTCGGAGTTGTCTACTGGTTTTCCACAGATTTCTAAGACTCTCTTGTACGAGATAGTGACAGCAAGATTGGGTTACCGTAAGTTCTGTGCATGATGGGTGCCCAAAATTCTTACCGACCACCACAAAACTCAAAGAATGGCCTCTGCATTAGACTTTCTGTCACGTTATGAGGACGAAGGAGAACCATTGTTAAACAGAATTGTGACCGGTGACGAAACCTGGATTAAGTACGTGAACCCTGAGACAAAAGAACAATCAAAGATGTGGGCACATTCAAATTCGCCTACCAAACCAAGAAAAGCCTCGCAAGATTTTTCTGCCAGAAAACTGATGGCAACGGTGTTTTGGGATGCCAAAGGGGTGTTGTTGGTTGAATTCATGGAACGTGGTACGACCATTAATCAAGACATGTACTGTGAAACAATATAAAAGTTACGACGGGCTATACAGAACAAACGCCGTGGTATGCTGACTTCCGGTATCGTTTTTTTGCACGATAACGCCCGTCCTCACTCTGCTCGCAGAACAACGGCCCTTCTTGAGTCCTTCAAGTGGGACGTTATCAACCATCCACCTTACAGCCCAGACCTGGCGCCAAGTGATTATCACCTCTTCATGCATTTGAAGAAATGGCTCGGGTCACAGCGGTTTGATGACGACGAAGAGCTCAAAGACGCGGTCACAGGCTGGCTCCAGGCACAAGCGGGTGATTTTTATGCAGAAGGAATTTCAAAGCTTGTGAAGAGATACGATAAGTGCCTCAATCGCTATGGAGACTATGTAGAAAAATAGTGCAAAAATGTAGTTGTAAGATGTATATATTAAAATATTTTTATTTAACTTGGTGTATTTTTTTAAATCAACCGGAGGTTACTTTCTGAACGGCCCTCGTACAAGAGTCACCTGAGCTTTTTTCCAGTCGCTTGGGACTTGTGCTGGGCGAGAGATTCGCGATAAATGGAAGCTACGCAAGGGGCCAGTGCCGTAGAGTGCTCTTTGTAAAACCGGATTCCACTCGGACATGGAGTGTTATTTATTTTCAAGTCTTTAGATTGTTTGCCTGCGCCAGGGATTCTTATTACTATGTCATCCATACTGTACTCTGTGCGATGGTCAAATGACTGTACGTTTGTACGATTCTTCCTTGTGCACGATAACTTATAAGTGGAATCAAAACTTTGGTTTTCATTTTGCTGTCTCAGCTGCCATCCAGATAGGTTACTGGATGGAACTTTAGACCCACGTAGTCACTGTACATAGACCAGAACTTTCTCGGGTTCTCAGCCAGGTATAATGGTGGCAGTTGCAGTACAGGGAGGTCCATTGATCGTGAGCGGGCCAAATATTTCACGAAATAAGCATCAAGCGAAAAAACTACAAAGAATGAAACTCGTCAAGCTTGAAGGGAGAAACCAGATGGCGCTATGGTTGGCGCTGCCGTAGGTCAAACGGATATCAACTGCATATTTTAAAATAGGAACCCCATTTTTTATTTCATATTCGTGTAGTGCATAAAGAAATATTAATGTTTTAGTTGGACCACTTTTTTCGGTTTGTGATAGATGGCGCTGTAATAATCACAAACGTATAAGTACGTAGTATCGTTTAACATTCCGCCAGAGCGGACGGTATTTGCTTCGTGATACATTACCCGTGTTCAAATGGACCGTTTACTAACTGCGAAAAAGGTCGACATCGTGTTGATGTATGGCTATTGTGATCAAAATGCCCAACGGGCGTCTGTTGATATCCGTTTGACCTATGGCAGTGCCATCTAGAGGGTCAACCATAGCGCCATCTGGTTTTCCCCTTCAAGCTAGGCGAGTTTCGTTCTTTCTAGTTTTTTCGTTTGATGCTTATTTCGTGAGTTATTTGGCCTGGTCACGATCAATGGACCACCCTGCATATCTCGCACGAATCTTTACTAATCTTTCCCTATCGTCATTTGCACGTTCTCTTCTGAACCGAGAACGCAACAGCCTTTGCTTCCTCAGTATTTTCCGAATTTCGTTGCTAAGACGCGGTGGATCTTTCCCGTCCTTAATCCACTTGCTAAGCAATTATTTGTCCAGAGCACGATTTGCATGATTTTTAAATTTGGCCTCTAATTCTTTCACATCCATCGCAATGGAACGAAATGATCGCATTTGATGGTGTAATTGAGATACTAATAACTCTTTATCTGCTCTTTCTAGTGGAACACTTTGCTTGCTTTCTTTACTTATTTATTAACTCCCGTAACCATAGTCGCTATGATGACATCGTGGTCAATAATCCCTGTCTCTACACTGACGCCATCGATAAGTTACAGCCTGTTTGTAACTACAAGGTCTAAGATATTTCCATTGTGTATGGGCTGCTCAACTAGCCGCTCAAGACAGTTTTCGGAAAACTTGTTCAAAAGTAATTCGCAAGGCTCTCTGCCTGCACTCGTGCAATGAATCCGTAGGCATCCCATTCTATATTCGGGAGTTTTACGATTTTCATCTGATACGACCACTTTTCGTATTAACTGTTGCTTGGCTGCGAGATGTACATCATTCCTAGCAGACGCATTAGACAATCGGGAACTGACGCACCAACAAATCGTGCAACTTTAATCACGATGTTGCCTCAGTTATTTCGAAACAATAGCTGCTCTCTACCTTTCTATCAAGTATCTACATCTTATTGTACTGATTCCATACAACCACCTGGCACATACGCAACACAGCTACACGTTCACATGACCACATGGTATCAATTCTAAACCACTTGCAGTGCTTCAAAGCGAACAGCGTGGCCTCACGAGGGGGTGACTAGTGTTTTGTCGAATTAGCTTAGTTCTTTATTGATCTACCATCATGTCGGATGTTCTGAAGATAGCGAGGAAAAATTATTGGCACTCTCATACTTAGGGGCATCAGTGGTAAACAGGCACGTGCAGCGCACTCGGGGAGAGCTGTTCATGAACCTACTTTCAGGGGGCATGTGAAACCCCATATCATAATAATTTGGGACACAAAACAGTGTAATATTTCACCCCGAGTCAGGGCAGGCAAATAAATGAGTAAATGAGCAGGGAAATAACCAATTTTAGGTGTAATATTTTATTTATTTCATCTTTTAAGTTTTGAGTGATTTTCAGGTTCTGGCATCACATTAAAGCATAAAATATCATTAGATATCAGCATATTTTTCTCTTCAAATAAAGTAAGATAAGGCAAATTTTTTAAAGGAATTCAGCAGCAGCTCCATTCACAGTAAATATTCCAAATCATTAAATTCATTATCGTTATTTTCAAGTTTCTTCATTCCCCTGTATCTCAACTTAATATTTCCATTTTCAAAGAATGAAGATTCCATCCAGTAATTAATTTATACTATCTGTTTGGCAAAATAATTTTAAAATCGTTATTGAGCTCCATACAAATTTTTTACCAAATCTAGTATTTAAATATTCACATCTACTAACGATATATAACACTTGCTTCTATTTCCAGCTTAATAGATCGATTTTTGTTTATTTCTCAGCTAAATATAAACTGACTTTAAAGATTAAAAAAAGTACCATAATCTACATGGAAAGGACTGTCCAAATAAACAGTAATAAATGAAATCGAACATAATTTTCTATTGACATAATAAATTTTTCAGTTTTTATTTCCTCTGTCTTTATTAAAATGCTTATAAAGGAAATGCAAAAATAAAGTTAACAATTGTATAATTTTCTCTATTTTCATTCATTTTGTATAATTCATCATGTGTTAAATTTCTTCTACCATACATGACTACGTGAGCAATCGTTTCATTTTAAATTTTAACACTGAATGTGGCACACAGCTTCATTGTCTTTTTCTCTGTGGGCAACACATTCATTCTTCTTGACATATTTATGTGTACATATCATAAACTGTTGTGAAACTGTTAACATCACCGTACAGTAATGTGACTTGCATAAAACCTCTGAAAGTGTTGTACAGGTACACCATCAGATGATTGATTGATGTATATAGATTCCACATTCCTGAAGGAAAAATTTCATTTTTTCCATTCTCTATATAAATATTCTGTAGTTTGAAATCATCAAATAGGGAAGAGTCACTTAGGGAATATTAGCACAGCACAAAGCTTTCAGATAGTCAGTTTCAGGTACCTTCGAAATTTTAACTGCTTTTTCTCAAACCTATTTAAAAATTTGTTATACTAAATAAAAGCTGAAAATAAAATGTGCACTAAAAAGAATATTCTATAACAGAACTTTTTGGAAATAAAACAAATGGAAGATTTTGGTTTGGCTTACACACTCAAAATCATAATAATAATCATCATCTTGTAACAAATACTGGCAATATTATCTACACAAAAGGAGGAAAAACTTAGAAGAATTTAAACTGATCACTGAACCATTTTGCGACAACATTATGATCATAAAAATAACAGCTTTTATAGATTGTGAAGGATAAATGATAACTAGACTTTCTTCCAAAAAAGAAGCTAAAGCAAAAATTCCATATTTATTAGATTCCAGTACAGAAACAAATGTATTATATAATTACTAGCAAACACAGATAAATTATAAAACAACAATATAAGAATCCTGTTGCTACACCTTACACAACAGAATTAGCAGATGTTAAACTGGACACACTTTTGCAAGAGTTACCAGAAATTTTGACAGAATTTAACAAGGAACATTGTTATTTATTAGATTTAGACATAACATGAGATTTTATAGGTATCTTTAAAGACAAAGAAAGGTGCAGATATTTAACAAATAATTTTAATTTTTGTATGTAAGGAGAATATAACAACAATTCTCTAGGTAAAGATTGCTTAACATGGATAAATTCTAATTCTAGAGCAAAAATCTACAATATATTTATATGTCAATTAACAAATCCATGAGTCAACAAGCAACTTGTCAACAACATTATAGATTTTTATATTATTCAGGCAGAAGAATAAAAGAAACATTTGCTTCTAAATTAGCTCAAGAAAATGGAATTACAAGGTTAGGAGCAACAATTTGTAACTAAATTAACCCAGATTTCTAAAAAGAACAGGAATTCGATTCATTAAGCGAATGTTTAGAATTAATGACAAATAATAGCAAATATTGCAAGCAAGCTCCTTTGTATTCTGTTCCACTAACTCAAAGGTAGCAAAAATTAAGAGACACATTACAAAATAGTTGTATTATTTACAATAACATAATGCAATAGATCTGTTGAGGCAACAAAATCATGAAAAGAACAGCAGGAATACAAATAAAAATAATAAATAAGAAAGAGATAAACTGATTTAATATAGTTTATTTGCATTTAATTTTCGCTATTTGCCCAGTAACTGAATAGAAACTTTTGAAGAGACAAACAATATAATTTCTGTAAAACAAACATGTTTTATAAAACTTGGAACAACATATTTTTCTAAATCCAATGTTTAGTTTTCTACAGTACTAGAAATTATACATATTGAAGAACTAGGATTAATAAAAACGAATTATGTTATTACATTTGTCTCTAGAAAAAGAACAAATATTTCCAATAAACGTCATCCATATACCATTATAGAAAGTAAAGCAATAAACAGAACATATTTACAATCCACTAAAAAGCTAAAACAATAATTAGAAATCTTAAGTATCAACAAAAAATATTTTAAACAGAAATAAAGCGATTTTGTAACAAGTAGAGTGTATAAAACTTAAGCTTTTATTCTAGACAGTAAAAATAACTTTATATATAATGTTTTTTTGGGTGAAAATAATGGTAAAAAGTCTCTGTATAACCTTAAAGGATACAATAAAAATAAATTTATAGAAATTAAAAAATGAAAATGTTCTAAAAAGTGAAGTATTTATTTGTATTCCATAGAGTAGTTTTAGACAGGAATTAGAAATTGTTTACTATTCCAAAGGTAAATCATTTTTAGAAATACGAACAGACAGTTTTTTTGCCTTTAATAGGCATCTGTTTCCTAGAATAATTTATTTGAAAACATTATTTTCGAAAAAGTGATGGTTTATTGCATAAAGCAGAAACAAAGAAATAATTGATAGTACAAAAATAGGAGAAATAATAGGAAACATAAAAATAAAAAGAAATGTAGATGATTGGCTCCAATTATTTTCAACATTACCATCAATAATTATTGTGGAAGAAACAGATTTATTTTAAATGCTTCTGTTCCAATAATTGGCTTGAGGAACAGATTTGAACCAAAAAGATTTAAGTTACAAGATTATAATCAAACTAGATAAAATTAAAACACCAAATAAGCACAAAGAAAAGCTTTTGCTTGTTGTTTAACTTTTCATGAGCCTATGCTTGCATCTGTAATTATTTTAAATATTTTAAAAGATTTGTTGCTATAAATGAAGATCTTAGACCTCTATAGTAGGAACAAGATGAATTCCCAAAATACATGAGAGTGATTCAATAGTTTACTGGAAGAGTACCAAGTGGAGTGCTTAGATGTAATTCTACTTCGAAATGATTGTGCAAAACTTACTGTTTATGACAAAGCAAAAGATGTATTTGTAGAATTAAAGGAATAAATAAATGTAGTAGTGGGAAATATACAAAAAAGATTCTAAAGGCAGTTAACAAATGTTACTTGGAAGAACAATGGTAGCCGAACTTTCAAATGACTGATTTAATGTTTGTTTATTGTTACTTATAAACATACTACCAGTGGTTGACTGACGCTTAATTCTCTTTTTTTGTGTCAGTTTTATAGAAATTCTACAAAATTGATTAGATCTAAATATTTCCAACATTGACATCGAAAATTGTCATGGAAAGGACAGGTATATTTTTACTTTCTATTAAACAAAGCCAGTCGCAGATACCGTCAAAGTGCATCTTGGAGACAAACGATGGCTAACTAACTCAAACGAAAGGTAAAAACATGGATGTTAAACGTTAAAGATGTTAATGAAGCGAGTGATTTGTACCTGCAGACGGTATACTTGGGAGCGGGAGGAAGAACTACCCGTTAAGAAATCTAAGTTTGATTGAATCTGATCCAGGGACGTGGCACAAGACAACAAGGCGTCACCCACCTGACCGTTAAGCCACTCCTGTTTGAACTGCAGTGTCCCAAAGAAACAGGCGCTTATTCTGAGAGACAATTTTTTATTTGTTTAAATTATAGCATTAAGGAATTCCAAAAGATGTCCAATCGAACTCCCCCCCCCCCCCCTTTTGAACTGAGGCACAAATCTTTCTCCTTTTTAGGTGGAGGCTGAGCCAGAAACACAGAATGCCACAAAAACACAGTTTTGCTGTGAAATCTTACAGGACACCCGGAAGCAGTTACAGACAAGGGGATGGCACGTACAAATAACACAGGCTAAGAGTCAGGCTGGGAGCACATCCTACGAGAACTTGTTCACCCTATGCTCACCATAAACTGTAGACATTCGGGCCGAACATCCGCTTGCGGTGGCTGCCAGAAGGACGAAGCAACCAACAGGCCCACGCCGTGCTTCTCACACAGGCACCTCAATTTGTACAAACATCTAGGCCAACACCAACTCCTCTCACTGCGAGGCTTGGCATAGTTTATATGAAATGCCTTCCAGGCAACCAGTAACCAGCGCAGGAGTTTCACGATTAGCTAACAGCCCCAGCGTAACAGATATCGCACATGTGCTTATGCCCGAGCCACAACTCCGCCAATCTCACTGGCTGCCCCAAACCGTCTGTCTCTCGCCGTCCCGCACAGCCCAGCCGAAAACGCAAAGACGCTCATGCCTGGAGACGCGCCAAAGATAACAAGCCGATCGCTGATGATCGACCAGCGATCTGGCCCAGTCTCCCCCCTCCCCCCTTAACGTAAAACCCCCAGGGTAAGGTTACACAAGCAGGAACTTAGGCAACTACGCAACATTGCTAAGCTTGATTTGTGATATGTGCACTCTTTTTTCCTGGCCAGATTGTTGATGCCGTACACACTAGGTCACCGGGATGAGGACCTGAAGAACCTGACAGGGGCCCTCAAAGCGAGGCTCAAATTTAGATGAAGCTTTATGTCCTTTCCCCCATCCTGGTACACGCCTAACAAAAACCAGGTCGCCCCCTCTGATGTTAGCAGGACGACGCCCCTTGTATCATGCCACCTCCCTCTTGTGGGCTAGATCTATATTGGCCCTTGCTCTCTGCCAATTCTCGTGGATAATTTCTGCTAATATCTCCTCTGGCAACAGGTCCGAGATCGACTACAAGTTAGCAAGCAGAGAATTTACAGAATAGGCCAACAGTAAAGCAGCTGGGGTGGTTTGATTCGACTCATGACGGGCGGTATTGAAGGCCAAATTGAGCCACGGGAGGGATCTATCCCATTTGGTCTGGCTCTTCTCGTGATAAATTATCAAGGCTGATTTAAGGTTTCGCAGCAAACGAAGGCTGCGGATAATAGGGTGTCATCGTGACATGAGTCAAGGCTTGATGAAAACAAAACCTTGGACACTCTTTTGAAACAAAGCCAGGCGTATTATCGCTAACCAAAATCTTGGGCGGACCAAACAAGAAGAAAATCCTCTCGAGATGAGCAATAGTATTCTTGGCCGTGACTCCGGTGCTCGGAAACATCCAGACAAATCGAGTGAAAGCATCAACCACCACCAAAATATATTTGTACCCAGCCTGGGTACGGGGCAGTTGTCCCACATAATCAATAAAGAGGCGCTCCACAGGACGCTCAGCATGTGAAGACTGAAGCAACCCCCGACGCGCGTTAGAACTGGGTTTTGCCATACGGCATTTCCTGCAGGCTCTCACCATTTTCCTAACATCCCGATATACGGTTGGCCAAGTCAAGGATTCTCTAATCTTACTAACAGTTTTAAAGACCCCCAAATGTCCTCCAAGAACCGAACAGTGATAATACCTAAAGACGGCCGGGATCAAGGATTTGGGCATGCAAATCTTAAACTTCTGATAATAGCGAGTAAAAAAAAACACAAAATTCCTCTCCTTCATTAGTGCTTAACAGTGGCGTGTAGTTCGGGGTGAGCCAGAAACACAGAATGTCACAAAAACACAGTTTTGCTGTGAAATCTTACAGGACACCCGGAAGCAGTTACAGACAAGGGGTCGGCACTCACAAATAACACAGGCTGGGAGCACATCCTACGAGAACTTGTTCACCCTATGCTCACCATAAACTGTAGACATTCCGGCCGAACATCCGCTTGCGGTGGCTGCCAGAAGGACGAAGCAACCAACAGGCCCACGCCGTGATTCTCACACAGGCACCTCAATTTGTACAAACATCTAGGCCAACACCAACTCCGGACTCCCCTCTCACTGCGAGGCTTGGCACAGTTTATAGGAAATGCCTTCCAGGCAACCAGTAACCACCGCAGGAGTTTCACGATTAGCAAACAGCCCCAGCGTAACAGACATCACACATGTGCTTACGCCCGAGTCACAACTCCGCCAGTCTCACCGGCCGCCCCAAACCGACTGCCTCTCCCCAGCCGAAAACGCAAAGATGTTCATGCCCGGGGACGCGTTAAAGATAACAAGCCGATCGCTGGCGATCGACCAGCGATCTGGCTCAAAATGCTTCACACCAGACCTTATTTGAAGGAATGGAAAACAGCATATCCAAAATTTCCCCATCCACATTATTGGGAAACTACTGACAGATATGAACGCACGCAATTCGTCTGGAAGCTTTAACTCATGCACAGTGGATAATTTTTAAGGGTAAAGAAATAGGCCATTTTTAATTTCCACTGGCATAGCAGCCTGCATTATGATTCTGTGGATATACTCTACAGGCTGTCTTTCACGTTGACAGTGTCTTGTGGTGTTCAGACTCGTCCTATGTCATCATAATCATCATCATCAGGAACTTGTTATCCACGTCCTCTTGGTGTAAGACGAGGACAGATCTCGACTTTACTCACGATTGATCCACAGTAAAGATATTATCCAACGAGCATCACGACACTGCATTATTTTGCAACATCACTGATATCTACCAATAGCTTCTACTAAATGGGAAGTGCAACAGGAAGCGTCTCAAGACTATAGATAAGTTGATTCTTGACACAGAATCAGGAGCTGACAGAATCATGCACACTATCACAACTGAAGATATTATTAATGGTATCCGAACTCTGGAAGGAAGAAACGCTGATGGGGTAGATAACGTACATGCAGAGTTACGAAAACACCGTGACGAAAGACCTACTACGCCAAATGATCAGAAACTGCCTGGAAACGTTCACCAATCTGAAGCCGTGGAGAGAAGTTCTGTTATCGTTTCGATCAAGCACGGAAAACCACCAGACGACCTGAAAAAGTTTCGGCAAATATCTTTACTCTACCTGTCGTTCAAGCTACTTGGACGAAATCATTGAGCCGTCTCATTCCACTCATCTAAGAAAGATAGGATCATTAGAGAACAAACCGGATTCCGACTTGGTCGGTCTTGCACAGGGCAGGTTTTGTCAAGTTTTGTATCATACCCAGAATTTCGACGGCGGCTGCGAGAAATATCTCGTCACCTGTGTTGAAAAAATGAAATGAGCGTATGACATCGTTGGTAGGGAGGCCCCATCAGGGGGAAGTTCGGCCGCCAAGTGGAAGTTTTATTTCAGTGAAACACACTTGAAGGCATCGAAAGAAAACTTTCGCCTGCTCTTGGCATTGTGAAGCCAACAACCTTGGCGACCTAAGAGTAAAACGAAGTCAACAACCTGAAGCAACATCTTAGCAAATCAATAGTCGGTGCTTTCCACCGCCGCAACAGGTGTGATAACTTAAAAAAGTCTTATGGCTGAGTTTTCTCTCTGTCACAGTTGTGTTCCTAAATACGTTGGGCTTATTCTTGACAGGAGTCTGACATTAAAGGAGCAAAATGACTAATGTCAGAATTAACGTCGCATCACGAAAAAAACGGAAGTTAAGCAAGCTCAAAGACACAAACTGAGGAGTACGTCCACATGTTCTTCGGACGTCGGCTCTAGCCTTGTGTCACTTGGCAGGAGGATATGCTTCCCCTGTGTAGTACCTATTTTTACACTTAAAATACGTTGGCATTTCTCTTCACGAAACTTGTCTGCAGGTGACACGATGCTTGACACGAGATCCAGTCGAGAAGGTTCAGGTTACGGGCAGTATAACACCATCCTGTATCAGACGGATAGGAACAACCAAATCCGAAAAAGAACAAAGTCAGCATTGATCGCAGAGACCACTTGATGAACCTGCTGCTCACCGTCTTTGCAGCAGGGGAAGCTTCACGATTTCAACGCTCACAAGACGGATCTAGACGTGATTAGATACCACCAAAAGGGCAGTTACCCTCAGCAAACAGCCTGCCGTGACCAACATGGAGATCACTTAATTGTCTAATCTTGGAAACAGGCCGAAGTAAAACTGCCACGTTAAAATGTGGACTGTGCGAGAGCAAAGATGTGTTCTGTGGGTGTGGTGCTAACCAGACGAAGAGCCATCATTTCCTTCATTGTCCTATTTACACCACATCTTCGGGCATCAGGACACAACAGGATCATTTAAATGACATCCACATGACAGTTAGGGGAAGAAGAAGAAGGCTGGATAAGGGCCTTCTTTGGAGCATTCGATGTGTTACGATACGCAGCTACATGCATCGTGTCACCCCTAGGTGTTTTCTACCCAATTTCCACAAATTCACAGCCTCGGCCTTTTCTTTTGCAATCAGCACAAAACGTCCTTTGGCCCCTCGACCATCCATAAATACACATGTATGAGAGGATGGCACTACGTGAGAATGGAGCGACTCGGTTGGCATTCTGTGCCAATGTTATCAAAATTGTATGTTGAGCAAATAATAATGTAAACTAAAGAGAAATTGGAGAAGGCAATCGAACTCCGGAGAGAAGAAATAAAAACTTGAAGAACATGACACTGTAACTCTTTCAGCTATGGAAAAGAGGTTACATGAACACATGGACGATATGGATATTGTCTTGAGAAGTGGTGATGAGATGAACATCAACAACAGTAAAACGATGGTAATGGAGCGGAGCTGAGTTAGATTCGGTGATGCTGAGCTAATTAGATACGGAAATGGGCCACTAAAAGTCGTAGACGAGGTTTGATACCTGAGCAGCAAAGTAACAGACGATGGCAGAAGCACAGAGGACATAAAATGCAGATTGGAAATTGCGAGAAAAGTGTTTATTTAAGAGAGAAATCTGTAAACATTTAATATAAATTTATTAGGAAGTCTTTTCTGAAAGTATTTGTCTGGAACGTACCGTTATTCGGAAGTGAAAGCTAAACAATAAACACTACAGACAAGAGGAGAGAAGGAACTTTTGGAATACATTGTTGCAGAGAGATGCTGAAAGGGAGATAGATAGATCGAGTAAGTATTGAGCAAATACCGAAACGGACTGTGCAGAAAAGAACTTAATGACATAAGAACGTAGGCTTCCGCGGCCGGTGTCATAGTGATTAAAATTCTTCTGGGTATTATGCCGCGTCGTTGCTAAAAACTAACAACAATAATAAACTAAAACCGTTTCGGCCGAATTGCAACGGCCTTCCTCAGGGCACTATTGGTTTTGCATGGGGATAGGTGCTCCTATATATTACAGACTATCGATGTCTGACGTCACTGTTGTAAAACTTGTAATTGGCCCTCTAATATGATTGGCTAGTAACGACGTAAGGGAAGGTGGAAGGAAAGAGGCTATTCGTGGATGTCCATGTCGTCAACGATTGATAGCTGTCCACCAATCAGCGTTCGGCTTCTGGTCGGCAAGTTTTCCTCCTGGTGTGCGCGGAAGTGGACTGACAGTTGCTCTACAGCTGTTTGTGCAGATACGTCCGTGTCCCGTGTAGCTTCTGCCCCGCGACCGCTCGTGGCCCGTTGGACTGGGATGGCCGGCAGCCAGGACGCCGGGAGTTTGTAGCCATTTTCTCTGTCGATGTTGTCAGGCTGTTTAATAATTTCGATCGCCTCCCGTATTTTGCGTTCTCGCATCCACGATTTTTTCGCCAGTACTCGGTCCTCCCGGAATCTGATAGGTTGTCCACAGTCACGGTGGTGTTCCGCTAACGCCGATTCATTATGTTGTAATCGTACATAGCGTTCGTGTTCTGCTACTCGTAAGCTGCAGGTCTCCCTGTTTCTGCTATGTAGGCAGCTCTGCACTCATACCGCAGTTCGTAAACACCCGCCGTATTAAGAATGTTGACTACATCCTTGGTGGAACCTATCATTTCGTGGATCCTGTGATTGCTTCGAAACATCGGTTTGAAACCTCGTCGGCGCAGGACGTTGCCTAGCCGTTCACTGACGCCTTTTACATATGGTAAGTGTACCAGTGGAAGCTTGTCTTCTTTGCCTTCTTCTCGTGTTCTGCGCCCTTTGGTTTTAGCTACCTTGCTTATGATTTTGTCATCATAGCCGTTGGCACGAAACGTGTGTTGTAACTCCTTTAATTCTTCCTTGATGTTATTTTCATCGCTTATCCGGTAGGCTCGGGCAATTAACGTATACAGGACACAATACTTTTGAGCTGGGTGGTGGTGGCGGCTCTCCGCGTGCAAGTAGCGATTAGTGTGCGTTGATTCCCGGTATACTTTGTGTCCCAGTTTACCTTCGGCAGCTCTGTATACTTCCACATCCAGAAATGACAAGGAACCATTTTTTTCGGTCTCATGTTTGAACTTTATATTTTTGTACAGGCTATTTAAGTGCTGGAGGAAGTTTCCCAATTCCGTTTCACCGTGAGGCCAGATAACGAATGTGTCGTCCACATATCGTAGCCAACTACTGGGACGTAACGGAGCAGAAGCTAGGGCCGTTTGCTCAAAGGCTTCCATGAAGATGTCCGCAGCTACAGGGGAGAACGGGGAACCTATTGCCACTCCATCTAACTGTTCGTAAAACGTCGGTTTTAGTTTATTATTGTTGTTAGTTTTTAGCAATGACGCGGCATAATACGCAGAAGAATTTTAATCACTATTAGTGGCATAACTGTACAAAAAGAAGTGATAAGTTGGTAGGATACATCCTGAAAATCAGTGTCCTGACGCATTAATTTGGTGCTGGAGGAAAGTGTGAGGTGTAATCTTCTCTGTATACAAAAGGCAATGTCCCGATTGACTGATCGACTGACTGGCTGGCTCATCATCGCCCACCCCAGATCGCTGAGGACAGAAACTTGAAATTTGGAGAAGGTATGGATCTTATACCGTAGTCGTCGTCTGAGAAGGGATTTTTCGAATTCCAACTCTAAAGGGATGGAAGAGGGGATGAAGGATTTTTTTGAAAATGTCGCTATTAAGGCAATTTTGAAGCTAGACCACCGAAAATTGGTATTTGATTTCTCGGTCAGAAATAAAGAAACACTTGTTTCAGCGGTTTTGGAAATTTAACCCTATGGGAGTGAAATAGTGGGTGAAAGCTTTTTTTGAATATATATCGTTATTAAAGAACTACTAAAGTATTTTTAAAGCTACGTCTATGAACATTGGTATTTGATTTCTCGATTACAAATTAAAAAATACATGTTTCAGTGTTTTTATAAATTGAACCACTAAGGGGGTGAAATAGGGATGAGATTCTTAATAAAAAATACATTATTATTAAAGCATTTTTCAAGCTAAGTGTATGAAAATTTAAATTTGCCTTCTCAGTTAGAAATAAAATTACTTGTTTTACTGTTTTTGGGAATTCAACCCCTAAGGGGGTGAAGTAGAGTCGGACTGATTCACTGACTTATCATCGCCCAGCCCAAACCGCTAAGGATAGAAACTTGTTTGGAGAGGGTGTGGATCTTACTTTATAGGCAACGTTTAAGAAAGGATTGTCCGAAATTCCACTTCTGAGTTGGTGAAAAATGGGATGAAAGGCTTTTTGAGAGAATTGCGATGTTAAGGGAATTTTGAAGCTCGAACTACGAAAACTTGTATTCGGTTTCTCACTCAGAAAATAAAAAATGCGCCTTTCAGCATGTGTTGAAATTCAAACACTAAGGGGTCAAATGGTGGGTGAAAGTTTTTTTATGAAAATAAATGACTACTAAAGAACTACTAAAGGATTTGTAAGGCTACATTTATGACAACTCGTATCTGACTTCTCAGTTAGAAATAAAAAAAAATACGTGTTTCAGTATTTCTGCAAATTCAGCCCCTGAGGGAGTGCAGAAGGGGAAGAAAATTTTTAAGAAAATATTTTGTTACATTGAAAGAAATTTAAAGCTAAATTTATGAGAATTGGTATTTCGCTTCTTGGTTGGATGTAAAGAAATATTGGCTAGGGGATTAACAAAAACTTTGGACCACAGGTACCATACTTGCTTTTTGGTCAGTCATACGTTCAGAATATATCATGCTTTATAGCCTTAATTAGCATTAAAACTTAGAAGATGGCCACTCTAGTCGAGCGATCTCGTTATACTGAAGGAAGTCATTCACAAGATATGCACGATGGGGGCGCGAATTGTCTTCCATGAAGATGATGCCGATATGGTTGCACTATCGGTCGGAGGATGCCATTCACGTATCGTACAGCCGTTACGGCGCCTTCCATGACTACCAGCGGCGTACGTCGGCCCCACATAATGCCACCCCAAAACAGCAGGGAACCTCCACCTTGCTGCACTCGCTGGGCTGTTTGTCTAAGGCGTTCAGCCTGAGCGGGTTACCTCCAAACACGTCTCTGACGATTATCTGGTTGAAGGCATATGTGTCACTCATCGGTGAAGAGAACGTGACGCCAATCCAGAGCGGTTCATTCGGCATGTTGTTGGGCCCATCTGTACCCAGATGCATGGTATCGTGGTTGCAAAGATGGATCTAACCATGGACACCCGGAGTGAAGTTGCGCATCGTGCAATCTAGTGCGCACAGTTTGAGTCGTAACACGACGTCCTGTGGCTACACGAAAAGTATTATTCAACATGGTAGTGTTGCTGCCAGGGCGTCTACGAGCCATAATCCGTAGGTAGCGGTCATCCACTGCAGTAGTAGCCCTTGGGCGGCCTGAGCGAGGTATGTCATCGACAGTTCCTGTCTCTCTGTATCTTCTCCACGTCCGAACAACATCGCTTTGGTTCACTTTGAGATACCTGGACACTTCCCTTGTCGAGAGCCCTTCCTGGCACAAAATAACAATGCGGACGCGATTGAACCGCGGTATTGACCTTCCAGGCATAGTTGAACTACAGACAACACGAGCCGTGAACCTCCTGGAACTGATCGGCTGTGGGACCCCCCTCAGTCTATTAGGCGCTGCTCATGCATGGTTGTTTACATCTTTGGGTGTGTGTATATTTATAATCACTCCATCTACACAGCAAAGAGAAGCTGGAGCGTTTGTTCTGTTTTTACGTTTTCGGGCCTTATAGCTTAACAAAGTTCGATTTATTTAAAATGTTAAGCCAAAAAATCATCTATTCATTGTTTATACCTAGCTGCAAACTTCTTACAGGGCTGCTCTGTGTCGAAGACGGGACTGTTATCACTTGTGAGTCTGTAAGTAACAATTTTGGAAGCGTCGATTGTTAAAATTAAATTACAGTTGTAACCTCCCCACAAAAAAATATATATTTTTTAAATATTATTTGGTAAATGATTCCAATTTTAGTGTAACCTCAGAACAAAACTGGTTCCCATTTAATGTACCCACAAAATTCTCTTCTCATTTACTATAAGCTCGAAACAGAAAAATTCCTAAACCTCATAATAAAAAATAAATTCAGTAACCTGGTAAAATTTGGACGACAGCAGTACTGCGTCATGGCCCTGTAAGATCATTCTGAATAAAAAGCAAAAATTCTCACCTCGATAAAGTCGGCAACTGTCTGCTCTTACAATAGCTCTTTTCTGGCACAGCTCTATGCAATGCTGGCCTATAGATTTGTTATTTATGAAAGGAAGCAAATGATTTTTCTTTTGCAACAATCGGAATGATCATGCATAAAAAAAATATTAAATTCTTTAAATTGAAATGAATGCTTGTTATTATTAGGACATTTTTAAAAGATATACATGGGAGTTTACATAATATTACTAGATATGCGCGAGGCTGCTTTATTTTTTCCCCTTATACAATAATACTCAGGCTCCGGCATCGCTGCACCGCGACCGGCCCAGCCAACATGATACACCAGACCAGCCCAGAGCAGACACACGCAGACACACACACACACACACTGGCAACAACTTACTGCTACTGCTACACAGTTCGTACAGTCAACACTGCTCTCTGGTCAGCGATTCTCTTATACCTTGCATATCGCAGGCAGCGCATGAGCAATACATCGAAATTACATCTGCTCGGACCTCTTACATAAAATTACATCTGTATTACATCTGCTCGGACCTCTTACACAGTCAATTTAACTTTGGGCTTGCAGCCTAAAAATCATGCTTCTACGCGTGAGTTTTGCGATTGCACGTCCCAAATATTAATGGGTCATTTATAGCGCCGCGAAAACATGGTGATGCACAAAATTAGTTTAGATTTCAAGATTTACTCTATCAAGATAAAACATTTTACTAATTCGTGATTTATTTATTTATTTTTTTTTTAAGCGTTTACTGATGCGTAAAAGTTTTTCGCTTCAGATTGCATGCTGCACCCGTATGCGATATATCGACGAAAACAGAGATGTTACGTATTCATTGGCGCATCTCTCGTGCAGGCTACAGCGATGTGAGCAGCAAGTGTGAGTACAGTTCCTTTGTGAACCGCGACACATCGGAATTCCGCCTTTCGTACCAACGCTGAGAGGGTATTCGCCTCCTTTTGTTTACTGCCTTCTCAGCTGAGTCACAGTTGATCGCCATTACAATCGGCGCGTGAGGTTACGCTAGGCACGGTGAATGCACGATCAGCCGAACTCTCCGGAACATTAACCAGTGACTAGTCGATCTGTAGGAAAGTGACAAACTGCGTTATTTTTGACCGTGTTAACCACGATACTCTCACGCGAAAGTCAAAATAATATGGACCTGTAGACACAGCAGGTTCATAGTTTTTGTCTTGTATGCATAACAGAAAGCAGCGTATATCCTTTTTCATGTCAATAATATAACAATATCACACGCAATTTGAAGTAATCAGACAGGCTATGGACATCAAGGTGGCCACAATATTGACGCAACTAGAATCTAGCAAAGCAATCAACTTCGACATGCTGCTCAGAAAAATGCGTCAGCTAAATTTCTCAGATTGCTCGCTGAAATGGTTTGAAAGCTACCGTAAAGCGGGATGACTTTTAACATTTTAAACTCATTTTTGTAAATTAAACAGAAACTTGTAAAGATATTGACACGAAACTTTTTGGGAAGTTGCAAGAGATGTTACTGAACGTGATAAAGCAGATTATACACTTTTATCCTCCATACCTATTTTATTTTTTTTTTAATTTTTCACTGTTCAGTTTCTCCCCATGTATCGGGGTCACTTTGAACATGAAACCATTTGCCCATTCTGTGGGAGTCATGTCAAAAATGGTTCAAATGGCTCTGAGCACTATGGGACTTAACATCGGAGGTCATCAGTTCCCTAGACTTAGAACTAGTTAAACCTACCTAACCTAAGGACATCCATCACACACATCCATGCCCGAGGCAGGATTCGAACTTGAAACCGTAGCAGGCGCGCGGTTCCGGACTGAAACGCCTAGAACCGCTCGGCCACAGAGGCCGGCTGGAGTCATGTCAATTACTGTTAAATGTCACCCCTACCATATGAAACAGAATGACATTTTGTATATATAAATCTAGTTTTGAAAGTAACTTATTTAGAAAAATCTTTAATCGCCTGAAACTGTTCGTATGATTACGGCTTAATTTTGCTAATCATGGAAATGGGTGCTGAGCTGTTTATGGAATAAGAAAATCATTTAAAAACAGATCTTTCAACACAGTCTGTATGATTTTAATAAAAGAAATGAAAAAAGTTATCACGTTTTAAAGAATTACGTCTATGAACACTCTACAGGAAAGGAAGTTGCCACAAAAGAGTGTCCACTCTAGCAGATGTCATAGACATCAAATTTAAATTCAAAATGAAGCCTTCCCCTTCTGTCTACTTTAGAATAAGGTAGAATCCTACAAATGTCATCTTTCTCAAAATCTGACACATTTGGAACATTAGGCCATACAAATAAGCTTCATCTGAGTCCAGCTTGGAATGGCATTTCCTCAGAAGTGTAATTCCGTCATCAGTGATAACATATCCAACCCTATTCTTCACTTTCCTTTGAAGAAAACTTCACTAACACATGTTTTCCATGGAGCTGATGTGTCAAAGAATAGGGAAGGCGCTGATCAAAGTCATCCCTTGAAGGACAAGCCTTCATATTTTATTTTTTTACGTCACCAAAGAATAAATTTAACATTTTATGCTTTCTGTAAATGTTCATTTAAGTGTTAACCTTGCCCATAAAAACTCGTTTCAAATCTAAACTCAAAAATGCTTCTAATAATAGGAAAATGTTTTTGCGGTTGTGAAGGAACTTACATTTCCAAAAAATTAGTTTATTTTCTGGCGTTCGTATACAGTGTTAGTTCATATCGACTGACATATCATTTGAAAGCATCGATTATTAGCAATATTTAACGACTCTGGCCTTAGTTCCATATTTACACACTAGAGTGCAGCATTTATTTTAAAAAGACGCTAAATTGCTCTTCAAAGTCACCTCGGCGTCCAAAGTCACCCCGCTTTACGGTACTTGAATAACACAGCAATAAGTTGTCTATGGGAATGAAAGATTGTCTTCGAAACATGTTCTCTTAGGAGTTCTACAGATACCAGTCTTGGAACTACTTCTGTTTTCCTTGTATGCCAAACATATTTTGTAACTTCTGTCATTCCGTAAATATCAATTCTTTAGTTACACAGATAATACTGTCGCATTTGCCAGAAGACTTCCTCTTACCTCTGTGCCCTCAGAAAGTTTCGGAACATATTTCCGCAGAATGTGAAATGTAAACTCTTACAGTCACTCGCTCTGCCAAACCTCCCCTACTGTGGTGTACACTGATGAGCCAAAACATTATGATCACCTACTTAAAGCGTGTTGATCCACTTCTGGAACGCAATTCAGCAGTGATACTGCGCGCCATGGGTTCCACAAGTACTTTAAAGGTTTCCAGAGGGTTTTGGCACCAGATGCCCATGCACATGTCACACACTTTCCGTAGTTTATGGACTGTTGGTTTGTGTTCACGGAGCTGGCTCCAGATAGCATCTCAGTTGGGTTTCGTCGGATTCAGATAAGCCGAATCTGATTGCCAAGACGTAAAAAACGGTTCAAATGGCTCCCAACAGTATGGGACTTAACATCTGAGGTCATCAGTCCCCTAGACTTATAACTACTTAAACCTAACTGACCTAAGGACATCAGACACATCCATGCCCGAGGCAGGATTCGAACCTGTGACCGTAGCATCAGCGCGGTTCCGGACTGAAGCGCCTAGAACTGCTCGGCCACAGCGGCCGGCGCCAAGACACTGTTCACTGTCATGCTCCTCAAACTATTGCAGCACGATTCTGGCCTTGTGGAAGGAACAGTTAACCTTCCGGAAGATGCCATCGCTGCTGGGGAAGATATCAAGCATACGGAGACCACAGCTGTCACGATACCTTCGATTACTACCGCAGGTCCCATGGAAGCGGAGGTGAATGTCCTCCATGCCGTAATACTACTCCCACAGGCCTGCATCCTTGACGCAATGCTTGTCTCGTCTGGATGACGGGGTATCTGGACACGACCGTCGATCCGGTTTAATAGTAAACGGGATTCATCCGACCAGGCGACATGATTCCATTGATCCGCGGTCCAATCTCTATGATCCCGAGTCCCTTGTAATCATAATTGACGACGTTGTTTGATGATCATGGGAACACGTGGGGGTCCTCTGCTGCGGAACACCATGTTCAACAGTGTGCGCTGAACGGTGTGCGCCAAAACACTTGGGCCTGCGCCAGCACTCTACTCTGTTGTCAGGTCTACTAGATTACCGCCTATCCTGCTTTAGAGAGCGGGCAAGCCTCCGATTCTTATGTTCTGTGACGGGGTATGGGCATCCAACTTCTGGTCGCCTACTCGTGGTTTCAGCATTTTTCATCCACTGTCCATAGATGCTCACGACAATAGCGCGCGAACAGCCGACCAGATTCACCGTTTCCGAGACTCTCGCTCCCAGGCACTGGGCCTCAACAATCTGCGGATTTCCGCATTTTCGGCACTTATCGTCGCTAGAAGGAGTCCCCAATCGTCTCTGCTCCGTCACGTACCCTCAGCACCACCACGCTGCATACGACCTTGCGGAGGGCAATGATCATAATATTTTGGCTCATCAGTGTAATTTAGCACTGCACGAGTAGTGAAAAGACGAGATAGCTGGAACTAAACATGAATGCTTGAATCCGCTACTGAGCTTGTGAGTGCTTCTTAAGCCCAGTTAGGACGATTGTGATTATCACCCACTATGTCTGCTTGTACTTCACCGGATCCTCAGTACACAAGCGCATGATTACCTCGCATCAGAAATCAAACACCTTTCATTATAATCGAAACACCAGGTGCCGCTTATCTACTATGGTACCTGTGACCATTGATAAAACTGAAACATCCGCAATCTCCTTCGCGGACGCTGCAACAAGTTGCCTGCACTCTGCGCACAATTCAAGAACATTTTACTTCGTACGATTCTCGTAGGCAAAGTGAAGTTTTGTGGTTCCTGGTTGGTTGAGGAGAGGAGAGGGTGGTATGGTAGGTAGATGGCCGGTTTCCCCTCACTACAACACAAAATGCACACGTGATTAAAATACAAATTATTATAGGAACCAAGTGAGTACTTAACTTCAATGATCTCTCAGTTTCTTAGTTCGCACTGCACCTCAATACGTCGCGCTGTGCTCCAGTCTTCCACAGTGATAGTCGTCACCTCAAACCTTATCTAGCTGTGAGGGAACGTCAGTCATCGTCTATAGCTGCGATATGGACACGGACAACATTCATGAATTAGTACGTGTTATTTGATTGCTTTAGATTCGACATCATTGAAGTTAAGTACTCAATTGGTTCCTGTAATTAAGCGATTTTAAACAAGTGTGCGTTTTGGGTTGTGGTGAGAGGAAACCGGCCACCCACCTAACATACCACCCGTTCCTCATCCATCCTGGAACCACTAAACATTACAAGAGACAACAGCCACAACAAGCAGTATAGTTTCACAAAGCTTGAATTTTAAGCTGGAAAATCGTGCATTCATTCTTTACGCTGATTTGACGAAGGTTACGGGATATATCCTAATATCGTGACGGATCTCTTTTTGCCCTGCTCAGTGCAACATCTTGACGTGACATGAATTCAACAACTTGCTGAGAGTCCCCTGCAGAAATACTTAGCCATGCCGCAACCCTTTTTTTTTGTTTTTCCTTTTTTTTCGACAGCCTTCTGACTGGTCTGATGCAGCCTGCCACGAAGTCCTCTACTGTGTCAGCCTCTTCATGTCAGAGCAGCTCTTACAACCTACTGGCTGTATTCTAAACTCTGACTTCTTCTATAGTCTTTACCTTTTTCAACTCCTTCTAGTACCACGGAACGTAATTTCCTATCATCCTGTCCCCTCTCGTTGTCACTGTTTTCCATATATTCCTTTCCTCGCCAATTCTGCGGAGAACATCCTCATTCCTTACCTTAACACACCACCTAATTTTATCGTTCTTCTGTAACACATGTCCAATGCCACGATTCTGCTCTGATCCGGAGTTCCTACAGCCCATGTTCCACAACCATACAACGCTGTGCACCAAACGTACATTCTCAGGAACTTCTTCATCAGATTAAGGCCTATGTTTGATACCCCAGTAGACTTCTCTTCGCCATGTATGCCCTTTTTGTCAGTTGTAGTCTGCTTTTTATGTCCTTGCTCCGTCCATCATGGGTTACTTTGTTGCTTAGGTAGAAGAATTCCTCATCTTCGTCTACTTCGTGATCACCAACCCTGATGTTAAGTTTCTCGCTGTTCTCATTTCTGCTACCTCTCATTACTTTCGTTTTTCTTCGATTACTCTCATTCCATATTCTGTAGTCAGTACAATGTTCATTCCATTCAACCCCTATGGCCGCCTATAGCTGCGAAAGTATTGTCTGTGGAGGATTTTATGCATGAAAAGACCTGTCTTTCATGTCCCATAAACGTTTAACGGGATTCATGTCCGGCGGCCTGAGTGACCAAATCATTCACTCGAATTGAGCAGAATGATCTTCAAAGCAATCGCGATCAGTTGTGGCTTCGTGACATGATGTATTAACATCCGTAAAAGTTCCTTCTTTGTTTTGGAATATGAAGTCCGAGAATGGCTGCAGACGGTGTCATTTGGTTCATTTGGATCTGAGGAGCTAGTCCATTCCTTGTAAACACAGACCGCACCGTTGTAAAGTCTTGACTAACTTGCGCAGTGCCTTGTTGATAACTTGGGTCCATGGCTTCGTGATGTCTGCATCACACTCAAACCCTACCACCAACTGAAATCGGAACTAATCTGATCAGGCCACGGTTTTCCAGTCATGTAGGAGCCAATCGATATGGTCGCGAACCCAGGAGAGGCGCTGCAGTCGATGTCATGTTACTAGCAAAGCCATTCGAGTCGGTTGTCTGTTGTCATAGCCCGTTAATGCCCAGTTTCATCGCTTTGTCCTAACAGATGTATTCGTCGTACGCCCCACGTTGATTTCTGCTGTTATTCCTCGTAGTATTGTTTGTTAGTACTGACACTCTACGCAAACGCCGCTGTTCTCAGTCGTTAAGTGAAGTCCATCGGTCATTGCATTATCCGTGGTGAGAGGTAATCCCTGAAATTTGGTATTCTCAGCACACTCCCGACACTGTGGATCTCGGAATATTGAATTCCCTAACGATTTCCGAAACGGAATATCCCATGCGTGTAGCTCCAACTACCACTGTGCGTTCGAAGAGTTTATTCTCGTCGTGCGGCCATAATCACATTGGAAAGATTTTCACATGAATAAACTGAATATAAATGGCAGCTCTGCAATGCAGTGCCCCTTTATACCTAGTGTACTCGATACTACCGCTATCTGTACCTGTGCATATCGCTATCCCATGACCGGGTGTATACCTAATAGCAAAGTTTTCAGTGGTCTGATCTATGTCGAGCAAGGCACAGTTCTCACTTGTCGGTTTGTAAATGCCTTCCGTCATCCCAAAAGTTAACGTACAATCAACTTTCTCTCAGCTTGTAAAGCCCGTCCTCTTATCTTCCTCCATTTATGCTTCTTTCTCGGTTCCGTTCCCCATAGGCCACGGCACCTTATTTCCTCTTCTGTTGACTGTTATTGGGTCCATTTTTCCTCCTCTCCTCCAAACCTGTCTCTCATGCCCCTTGCTGCTAGCAATATTGATTAAAAACGCAGCATATCTTAATTGCTAATTGTTGTACTTATCACGTGCGAATATAAACTATATGTGTCAGGATGACGATCAGAGTGGCTTTAGGGAAGATAAAAGCGCCAGAGAGGCGGTTGATTATGGAAGCAAGACCGAAGAAAAATCGAGACACATTCATAAGGTTTGTCAGCCTTTCTCCAGACGCAAGATGTTCGAAATTCTGAGGAAAATAGGAGTAAGCTACAGGGAAATACGGGTAATATACAATACGTACAAGAGCCAACAGAAGTGCTCAGATTATAAACGATGTAAGTCAGGGATGTAGCCTTCCACCCCTACTGTTCGCTCTGTACATCTAAGTATCGATGACGGAAGTAAGAGAAAGCTTGATGACTGGCATTACTTGTAAAATTCAAGGCGAAAGGATATGAATGATAAAATTCGGTGATGACATTGTTATCCTCTGTGAAAGTAAAGTGGAATTATAGGATCTGTCGAATGGAATCAATAGTCTAATGCAAATCGAAGAAAGACGAAAGTAATGAGAAGCAGCCGAAATGAAAATTGCGAGAAACTTAAAATCGCAATTTGTGATCACGAACCAGGTGGAGTTACGGCATTCTGCTACTTACACTGCAAAATAATCCATGAAGGAAGGAGCAAGGATAACATAAAAACCAGACTACCATTGGAAAGAAGGGAGTTCCTTTCCAAGAGAAGTCTACTATAATCAAACACAGATCTGAATGTAAGGAAGAAGTTTCTGAAAATTTATGTTTGGAGCACAGCGTTGTATGATAGTGAGACATGGACTGTGTGTAATCCGGATCACAAGAGAATCGAAGCACTTGAGTTGTGGTGCTGCAGAAGAATGTTGAAAAATAGGTGGATTGATGAGTTAAGGAATGAGGAGGCTCTCTGCAGAATCGGCGAGCAAAGGAATATATGGAAAATACTGACAAGAAAACCGGACAGTGTGATAGAACATCTGCTAAGACATCACGGAATACCTTCTATGGTAGAACACACCCAGCAAATAATTGAGCACTTAGATTGCAGTTGAAAGTGCTGGTGCTGGAGAGGAATTCATATAGAGCCGCGTTAAACCAGACATCAGACTGATGACTAAAAAAAAATTATGTTTTTTATGTGTGCTACTATAATTTTTAATTTATAAACGTAGCATTATCTGTAATATGTTTATGTAGTACAAGTATAATAAAATGTGTAGAATGTCTGGTTACGTGTAAGAGAGGGCCTGATGGTCTTAATCTTGCCGGGTTAAATGGATCAATAAATATAAACAAAAAAATAAAAAATAAACGACACACCCCACTGCTCTGATTTGGGATCTCCTTTGTTCCTTGCATTGTGAGAAGTTGCAATTTTTTTCCTTTTTTTGCGGATGCTACAAGCTTAGGAATAAAAGGTAGTAACATTCCTCTTGGTGAAGAGGCAACTAATGAAACATCTGAGGAAATTATTAGTTGGTTCAAGCCAAATGAATTATCGTTAAGGACAGTGTGTACAATTCATTAAGTCTCACAGAAATTTATAAGCTATAAAAATAATGGTAAGTTATTTTGGATTGTATTTTAAGGTTACAGACATGTGTGACTGGCCATGAGAAATTTTAAAAGTTATGACAGATAAGGACTTCAAGGTTGAAACTAGTTGAAGAATAATAAAGATAAAAACTCTTTGTGGCTTGTGGTAGTTATTGCAACAAAATGCCATATGAAAACTAAGAAGTACGATTTTAACAAGATTTTATATACAAATAGTCTACTCAGATTGAGCCAAAACATTATGGCCACCTTCTTAATAGCTTGTCTGTCCGTCTTTTGAAAGAAATACATCACTGATTCTGCATATCAGGGATCCAAAAGTTTATTGGGAAGTTTGTGGAGGTATGTGACATTAGATGTCTACGCACAGGTCCTGTAATTGGCGTAAATAACGGGCCACTGATTAGCGACCCAGGTGGGTTCCACAAGACTTACAACAGGCGGATTTGGTCGCCGAGACATCAACGTGAGTTCACTATAATGGTCCTCAAACCACTGCAGCACGGCTGTGGCTCCGGGAAAGGGACATTTATGCTGCTGAAACTTGACATCGCCGTCGGGGAAGACATCAAACACGGTGGGGTGCAGGTGGTTCGCAGCTGTCAGCGTGTCTTCGATTACTGCCACAGATCCCATGCTAGCGCAGGAGAATGTCTCCCACAGCATGATACTGCTCACAACAGTTTACGTCCATGCCACGCCGCACGTTTCGAGCCGCCATTCACCTCATTGACGGCGTTTGTGGAGACGACCATCGACCAAGTGTAGCAAAAATGGGATTCTTCCGAAGAGCCGACCCTTTTCCATTGATCGATGGTCGAATCCCGGTTGTCCTATGCCTACTGCAGTCGTAATTGACGATGACGTTGCGTCAACATGTGAACACGTAGGGTTAGTCTGCTGCGGAGCTCCATGTTCAACAATGTACGATGAACGGTGTGCTCCGAGACACTTATGCATGCACCAGCACTGTACTCTTTCGACAGAGATGCTATCTATCATACTTTACAGAGCAGACAAGCCTTCGAATCCCACGTTCTGTGAAGAGTCGTGGACGTCCAACCATTTAACGCCTAGAGGTAGTTTCACCTCTTTTCGTATATGCTCACGACAGTAGCTCTGGAACATTCGACCCGCTTCGCCGTTTTCGAGGTACTCGTTTAGAGATGGTTTTTCAGAATACAGTAACGTTTTATAAATAGTGATAATTTGACAAATGTTGCGCGAAAAATAGTAATTAAATTCAGCGGTGGAACTGCAAGGACTACAGTTCTGTTATTTGGCGCAGAAAAGTATTAAGTGACATTCTGTGGAACAAGTCTTCACGGAAACCCTAAAATCATGAACTCTGGGAAATAGGCGTGATGAGTATAATTCTCGTGTTCACTGCCATCCATGTGGACGCTATTTTCAGTTCAAGCGCTGTTGCTGGCTATCGCCGATCTGATGACAACAACACAGAATGAACTTACGTAAGCCCCAGAAAATGCAGGGAATACGCACCTGAAGATGTTAGTGTTTCCTGTAACACTGCATACACTGTATAGTGCTTCAGGAGGAATAGTAAATCCACTCTTCTTTTTATATATATCCAAGGAATGAGTTACAAGAACTTGGCAGAAGTTAATAGATTTGATGTACATATAATGACAAACAAATGATACCATTTCACAAAAATTTAGATGATTTATTCAAGAGAAAGAGCTTCACAAATGCAGGACATCAGTAACGTGTTGGTTCACCTCTGGTCCTTATGTAATCAGTTATTCGATTTGGCATTGCCGCACGAAGTGGCTGCGCAGACTGAGACGCCATGTCAAGGATTGCACGTCCCCTCCCGCCGGAGGTTCGAGCGCTCCCTCGTGCACGGGAGTATGTACTCATAAGTTCGTTTAAGTAGTGTGTAAGTCTAGGGCCGATGACCTCATCAGTGTGGTTCCCTAGGAATTCACACCTATCTGAACGTTTTTTGATTTGACGTTGACTGATAGAGTTGTTTGATCTGTAGGCTTTCCCATCGAATCAACTGTTTCTACTGTTGTCAAGTGTTCAGCCGGGTGTAGTAGTTTTCGTTACATGATATTTCGACGGCGTACCATTGCCGTTATCTTTAGGTGATACCTAAGCATATTTTGACAACGTGCCTTGCCGTTATCTTCAGGTGATACCTGTGAAATGCTGAAGGTGTCGCCTAAAGATGACGACAAGGTACGCTATCGAAAATAGTGAACCCTTTTGGACACCTGACTACAGTACAAACTATTGATGGAGTTGCTGGATATTCTCATGCAGGATATCGTGCTTACTTCTGTCTAAACGGCGCATCGGGACGTCAAAATCGCGAGCTGGTTAGGAATGAGGTCTACCATTTCCTTTCATAGTCACCACCAGTGTACAGTACCTACCGGCTGTTGCAGAGCCGCCGACCCCGGAAGCCGCCACATCCTAGCAGTGCAGCGGTGCGTCGATGATATTCTATGCCTCGTTTCGCGCCTTTCATGACGAGCCATCCTGTTCTAACATTTCAGCAAGATAATGCCCGCCCCCCCCCCCCCCCCCCCCGCACACGACGAGAGTTTCTGCCGCTTGTATTCGTGCTTGGCAAACCTTACCTTGGCCAAGGTCGCCGGGTATCTCCCCAGTTACGAGCGTTTGGAGCATTACGGGCAGGCTTTCCAACCAGCTCGAGACTTTGACAGTCTAAGGCGCCAATTGGACAGAATTCGTAAAGATGTCCCACTCTGTCAAACAGTGCCAAGCTGAATAACTTGCATCGGGCCCACAGGTGGACCAGCGCTTTATTAACTTGCTCAAATGGTGAAACTCTTTCACGTGAATAAATCATCCAATTTTTACGGAATTGAATCATTTTTTGTTAGTGCATGTACATACCATCAACTGATTTCCGCCGGCCAGAGTGGCCGAGCGGTTCTAGGTGCCTCAGTCTGGAACGGCGCGACCGCTACGGTCGCAGGTTCGAATCCTACATCGGGCATGGATGTGTGTGATGTCCTTAGGTTGGTTAGGTTTAAGTAGTTCTAAGTTCAAGGGGACTGGTGAGCTCAGATGTTAAGTCCCATAGTGCTCAGAGCCATTTGAACCATTTTGAACTGATTTCCTTCGCGATAATTCCTTCGTGGTGCTTCGTCTTTTTTTGTTTCAGTGTATTTTAGGAGAGGCGAGTATGGACTCAAATAAAACTTTTCATATAAGATTGTCCACTTTCTACTTGCGACAGAGGGGGTTAAGTAAAGGTAAATTATTACATTCGAAGTTTATTTTCATAAATTCCTCCTCTCACTTCAGTGCACTTCCAAATTCTATTGATAACACAGCGTGTAATTCTACTTAGGTCGTCTTGGCATTCTTTTATGAGAGGAGCACTATTCGTAGTCTTACCGAGCAAACTGGTGCAGTGCCGGCCGTGTGGCTGAGCGGTTCTAGGCGCTTCTGTCCGGAACCGCGCTGCTGCTACGGTCGCAGGCTCGTATCCTGCCTCGGGCATGGGTGTGTGCGATGTCCTTAGGTTAGTTAGGTATAATTAGTTCCAAGTCTAGGAGACTGATGACCTCAGATGTTAAGTCCCATAGTGCTTAGAGCCATTTGAATTTTTTGAAACTGGCGCAGTAGTTAGCAGACTGGAAGTGTGACGGTTCAAATCCGCGTCCGGCCACCCAGATTTAGGTTTTCTGTGACTTACGTAAATCAATCCGGCAAATGCCGGGATGGGTGCTTTGAAAAGGGCACGGCCGATTTTCTTCTCCATCCTCCCGTAATCCGAGCTTGTGCTCCTCCCTAACGACCTCGATATCGACGGGACGTTAAACCCTAATATTCCTTTTTTCCTTTATTGGTTCAAATGGCTCTGAGCACAATGGGACTTAACATCTATGGTCATCAGTCCCCTAGAACTTAGAACTACTTAAACCTAACTAACCTAAGGACATCACACAACACCCAGTCATCACGAGGCACAGAAATTTTCCTTTATTATTGACGGGTTAAGGTCTGGGGACCTTGACGGCCAAGAAAAATGACCACCGTCACCACTAGTGTGCCATCAGTGAACATGATTTCAACAATATTAACAATAAAATATGTAAAATGTTTTAATAAAATAATAATACATGCTGAATTTGTTGTGGGACAGCGTGAAATATTCACATTTCAGCCCGTATAGTTTCATGAAGTTCCGATAGGTGGCATTGCTATACATAGCCTTCAAAATGGCGTCCGTAACGGAGGTGCAGCCGCGCGTAGTGGCCGGGCGGTTCCATGCGCCATGTTCGGTTTGCGCCCCCCCTCCCCCCACCCCCCCACCCCCCTCGCGCCGGAGGTTCGAGTCCTCCCTCGGGCATGGGTGTGTGTGTCGTTCTTAGTATAAGTTAGTTTAAGTAGTGTGTAGGTCTAGGGTCCGATGACCTGAGCAGTTTGGTCCTTCAGGAACTCACACAAATCTGAACATTTTAAACGGAGGTACGTTCCCAGCAGAAAAGTGTCATGACCTTATTTTGGCGGAAAACCAGAGCATTCAGATATTCATAGGCGTTTGCAGAATGTTTACGGAGACGTGACAGTGAATAAAAGCACGGTGAGTCGTAGGCTGTTATCATCAAACCTGTCCCATCACGCGGGAGCCGTCCGACTGCACATACGTGACGCCTGCAATGATGAAAAGTGCAGAAAAACTCATTTGTGGCAATCGAAGGATTCCAAATATCTCTCTACACAACGGATGTCTCTAGTGGTAGTGCTTACGCACTTGTCCTCCAGTTGGGGTTCTCAAAGATGTGTTCCCGCTGGATTTTTCGCCGGCTAACAGAAGCTAATAAAGAGAACGAAAGACAATCTGTGCAGATTTGCTTGCGCGTTATGGGGCTGATCGTTACAATTTTTTGTCCAACATCGTCACAGGCGATGAAACATGAGTTCATTACTTCGAACCGGAAACAAAACGCCAATCCATCGAGTCGCGCCACAGAACCTCTCCTCCCCAGAAAAAGTTCAAAACTTCACCCTCAGTCGGTAAAGTCCTGGCTAATGTCTAATGAGATGCTGAAGGGGTTATTCTGTTTGATGTTCTCGCTCTTGGTCAACGATTGTATGTAGCCTGTTTGTATGTTGGCAACTATAGACTGTGTTAATATCGCTGACAGCTAATGAGACGCTGAAGGGGTTATTCTGTTTGATGTCCTCGCCCTTGGTCAGCGATTGTAAGTAGCCTGTTTGTATGTTGGCAGCGCTATAGACTGTATTAATATCGCTGACAGCGCTCTGCGCTCTCGGCAAGAGATTCTTCGGTTGGACGGACTAGCAGTTAGCTAGTGGATAGAGGAGGAGACTCTGTGTTGGTAGGACATGCATTGTAAAGTGAGACAAAAGGAAATGTAAAATGAAGATATATGTTGTTGGTGATGTTTGGGTTGTGGAATTATTGACACCTATATAATTTTTAGTACTGGATGTCACATGAATAAGGTAAAATTTTCTAAATACATTGTTTGCTCTTCAACAAAATCTTTCTTTTGCTAACCAATACCGGCCGGGGTGGCCGTGCGGTTCTAGGCGCTACGGTCTGGAACCGAGCGACCGCTACGGTCGTAGGTTCGAATCCTGCCTCGGGCATGGATGTGTGTGATGTCCTTAGGTTAGTTAGGTTTAATTAGTTCTAAGTTCTAGGGGACTGATGACCTCAGAAGTTAAGTCGCGTAGTGGTCAGAGCCAATTGAGCCAATTGCTAACCAATGCCTCCTAGTAGTTAGAGTCTATAGTAGAATCTTTTTATTTCGATTGCTGTAATTCGTGGTATAAAGCATTTCTGGTGACTAATAAAAAAAATGGGGTTCGTGATTGAAATGAGTTTAGGCAGTTAACAGAGTTGGAGGTAGTTTCACATTTCTTTAATTCAATTTTTTTTTTATTTTTATTTTTGTTTGGATTTCTTCCAATTCAGAGGCATTTTTTGCGTTAATTATTGGAAGTCATGTTGTCACTGTATAGCAGTTAAATTGCATTGGGCTTGTAAATTGTGGGTAATAAATGAATAGATTAAGCCTGAGTTGCCTTTGTCATGAAAAATTCTGTAGTTCAGTGTTTAAATGATAAAAATAATTAAAGACTCAGTAATTTCACGATCAACCCTGAAGCGAATTGTGCTACGCTCAGGAAATTGAAGAAACGACTTTAGCGTGTTCGTCGCCACAAAAATGCAAACGAACTTCTCCTTCTGCATGACAATACAAGGCCTCACACAAGCCTGCACATACGAGAGGAGCTCACAAAACTATATTGGACTGTTCTTTCTCATTCACCCTACAGCCCGGATGTTGCACCTGCCAACTTCTACTTGTCTAGCCGCATGAACAATGCATTCCACGGGAGGCAGTACGTGAATTATTTGGAAACTACTGATGCAGCAAGTGGTGTGTGTGTTCATCCTTAGGATAATTTAGGTTAAGTAGTGTGTAAGCTTAGGGACTGATGACCTTAGCAGTTAAGTCCCATATAAAAAACAATTTAAAAAAAATACTGGCCCTCCCAGTAACCATACTGGTAGCAGTGAACGGAGATTATGCTGATACTAGGATTTTCTAGCGAATTTTCTAGCGAATTTGTGCAGTGGAATCCTGAATAACCTGCTTTCACAAAAGAAATGTGTTGCATTTCTTATTGAACGCCCCTCGCAGTTTGTATACATCTACAATATTACTACATTGCTTTAGAACTACGTCCAAGAAACTGAAATTCTGAAAAATATAGCCTTTGGAGAGCATAAAATATGAGGAGTATTTGGGTTACGCAATTAATTAAATAATTACATTAACATACAAATTCACTCGACTGTATTAACGTCAAAATTCACACCATATAAAAAAACTGATGATAATTAATTTAAACCCTCAGCTGCCGACAGGTGTTATTGATATACCTCGATGAGGACAGCTAAAAATGTGTGCTCCGACCGGGAGTTGAACCTGGGATCTCCTGCCTACATGGCAGACGCTCTATCCATCTTTTTTTTTTTTTTTAAAAAAAATCTCATTTTGTTCGTGTATGTTCGTTGCATCTGCTCGGGGCGGACGTCGTAAGATATCCGTTTTAGTTCGTTGTTGATCCATTAACTCAGTTTTTTTATTACAGAGGGCAACAAACCCTCTGACCGAACACGCTGAGCTACCGTGCCGGCGTCTGAGCCACCGAGAACACACATCAATAGCGCGACTGCACGGACTTATCCCTTGCACGCTTCCCGTGAGACCCACATTCCCAACTGTCCACAACTTGTGGAAGACTCTGCAGGAGAGACGCTCAGTAGCTCGGTACGGGCTTTTGTTAAAGTTTCGAGAACATACCTTCACCGAAGAGTCTAGCAGTATATTCCTCCCTCCTACGTATATCTCGCGAAGAGACCATGAGGATAAAATCAGAGAGATAGAGCCAACACAGAAGCATACCGACAATCCTTTCCACGAACAATACGAGACTGGAATAGAAGGGAGAACCGATAGAGGTACTCAGGGTACCCTCCGCCACACACCGTCAGGTGGCTTGCGGAGTATGGATGTAGATGTAGAACCTACATACGTAATGTACCTAATATACGTATGTAGGTTGTGGACAGTTGGGAACGTGGCTCTCACGGGAAGCGTGCAAGGGATAAGTCCCTACAGTCGCGCTATTTATTTGTGTCTTCGGTGGCTCATATGGGTAGAGCGTCTGCAATGTAAGTAGGAGATCCCAGGTTCGAGTCCCGGTCGGGGCACGTGTTTTCAGCTGTCCCCATCGCAGTATATCAACAACACCTGCCGGCAGCTGAGGGTTTCAATTAATTATCATTTATTCTAGAGAAGCTGCACGGTTGTCATTGGTATCTGTTCTTTCAAGAACAGTTACTATCTTCATATATATAAAATTGACGTGTGCCCTCACAATTACAGGTATTTCACAGAGCACTACGTCTGTAAATAGTGGTCGGCAAGTTATAGCTACACGACCATGTAAAAGAGAGAAACGCTTTTTGTTTCCGTAATTTATGCCTACGTTGGGGACGTCAGGTTGTTTGTTGTTGACAGCAGGCAGCTCAGCTCATGCACATGCGGGTTACCTGGCTGGAATGTTATTTGTCAGTTCGCAAACCGACCGACTTGGGCAGGCCCGCACGCAAGTAGCTGAGAAGTACCCTGTGTAAAACGGAGCTTTTAAGTTCTGGAATTGCTTGCCATTCTCAAGATTCATATTTTTCATCCCATACCTGCCTCCGTAGCCATAGCCGCTAAAACTCACTTGCGCGGTGGTGCTCGGATTGGAGGTGTAAGTACGCTGTTTAGGTTTTTATGTTGGCAACACCACGTAGCACTCTGTATGAAAATCACTGACTTTGCTGTGTGCAGTCTGTGGCTGGTTGGCATTGTTGAAATATTCGCTATTGTAGTGTTGGGCAGTTGGATGTGAACAGCGCATAGCGTTGCGCAGTTGGAGGTGAGCTGCCAGCAGTGGTGGATGTGGGGAGAGAGATGGCAGAATTTTAAGAGCGCACGATCTGGACATGTGTCCGCCAGAAAGAGTAAATTTGTAATACTGGATATCATGAACTGATATATATTATGACTTTTGAACACTATTAAGGTAAATACAGTGTTTGTTCTCTATCAAAATCTTTCAATTGCTGACTATGCCTATCAGTAGTTAGTGCCTTCAGTAGTTAGAATCTTTTATTTAGCTGGCAGTAGTGGCGCTCGCTGTATTGCAGTAGTTCGAGTAACGAAGATTTTTGTGAGGTAAGTGATTCATGAAAGGTATAGGTTATTGTTAGTCAGGGCCATTCTTTTGTAGGGATTATTGAAAGTCAGACTGCGTTGCGCTAAAAATCTTGTGTGTCAGTTTAGTGTTGATCAGAATAAGTAAAGAGAGTAATGTCTGAGTACGTTCAGTTTTGCTCAGCTGTTTGAAAACCAAATAACGTAGAGGCTTATCAGCACAGTAATTCATTAATTTTTCTAAGGGACGTTTCAGAGGTAACTTGGTTCGAATCCTGGTGGTGGAAAATTGTCACTGACAGTAATTGGCAGGCAAGGGCAGCAGAGGCGGCGGCGCAAAGTTCCTAACAAATGCCAAACCTCTCCCCAGTGTCTCCGAGGTAAGGGCAAGTGACACTGTTGACGGTGATCCGTCGTTCCGTCGTATGGAGGGGTTCAGCTGGATGGCCCCCTTGGTGCTATTGAAAGGCATCTTTCTCATTCATTAGATTATTATTTGCAATGGTTAACGTCGCTTCACAATAGGCAGCAAATTGTTTCTGTGGCCTTTGCGTGGGAGAAAGATTACGTGGGGAACCAAGTGTATTGATTTTATTTATTGCATTTCTGTAACGTATGATACCAATAATCACTGTCGTACCTGTTATGTATGAATGTGTGTTTAACTGGCAGTGCATGTGCCATTGTAATATCAGTATAGCTTTCTTGGTTTTCGTTGTAGAAGCTAACTTTCAAAAATTTCGGCTTCTGATTGGTTGAGGAGGCCAGCAGGTGAGGAGTAAAAAATTCCCCTTGGAAATGGTTCAAATTTTGTACGTAGAACTGGTGGGAGGATTGAGCAATGGCCACCGGCATTTTTAACATCCTTCCTATTGGAGAGGACAGCTGCCGCCGCGATGTCTTACAGTTGGCTGCGCCTCTGGGCTTCCCCCTCAAGAATGGGGCACCAGGTCACAGTGACGAGAGTGTTAGAGAGTTTCAGAGAGTCATTTGACGCTGTGGTGAGTAACACTTGCTGCCTTAGAGCTCACCTGGCTCAATCTTGTAGCTACACAATTTGTGTAGCGTTTAAAGGCTACTATCTAGGGAATTAAATGGCTAAATTTTGCTTATGTAAACATTTTTGGTTTTTCTAGTTTTTGAATGGGTGATTTGGTATCATTCATCGATTCACATTAGAATCGCTCTCTTGTGCTCTATGCATTTTTTTGGGAAAAATGAATGAGTTATTTAGCGAGTCGTCGAACGAATATCGGAAAGACAGATTAGAGGCCATAGGAGGGGAAGTGTTCATTGTAGTTGACAAAAATATTGCCTCTATTGAGGTCGAAGCTGAGTGTGACAGTGAGGCCATCTGGTCGCGTATAATAGGTGCAGGTAAAACTGGCCATCCGATTCTGCTATGATGGTTCTAGGGTTATTCGAAGAAAGTCTATGGTCAATAGCGCGTAAATACGGGATGCAGTACTGGTTGGAGGCGACTTTAAACTGCCGAGTATAGAATGGGATGTCTATGGATTCATTGCTGGGGGTACAGACAGTAAGTCTTGCGAAGCACTCTTTAACACGTTTTCTCAAAATTGTCCTGAGCTGCTAGCTCGGCAGCCCACACGCCAGTGGAAATATCTTAGATATTGTAGCCACAAATAGGCGCGACCTTATCGACAATGTCAGTATAGAAACGGGGATTAGCGATCATGATGTCATTATAGCAACTATGATTACGAAAGATAATAAATCAGTCAAGAAGGCTAGGAGAGTGTTTCTGCTATATAGAGCAGGTAAGCAGTTTTTAACATCACACATAGACGATGAATTGGCATCACTTAGTTCCATAAGATGGATGTAGAGGAATTATGGGTAAAGTTTAAGCAAATTGTAAATCATGGTCTGGAGAGTTACGTGTCTAGTAAGTGGATAAAGGATTGAAAGACCCGCCATGGTTTAATAACGAAATTCGGCGGATGCTGAGAAAGCAGAGGCTGTTGCACTCTCGGTCCAAAGGGGAAGCACAAATGACGAAAAGCGAAGGTTAGTAGAGATTCGTGTGTCCGTGAAAACATCTATGCGCAGAGCATATAACAACTACCACCGTCATACCTTAGCAAAGGATCTGTCGGAGAAACCGAGAAAATTTGGGTCGTACGTAAAATCGCTAAGCAGGTCTAAGATTTCCATTCATACCCTTGTTGACCAGTGTGGTGTGGCAGTTGAAGATAGCAAAACGAAAGTCGAAGTTTTAAATTTCACGTTTAGAAATCGTTCACACAGGAGAACCATACAAACATACCGTCATTTGAACATCGGGCAGCCTCGCGTATGGACGACATAGAAATAAGCATACCTGGCGTAGAGAAACAACTGAAAGATTTGAAAACAAATAAATCACCAGGCCCTGATGGAACTCCAGTTCGATTTTACAAAGAGTACTATATGGTATTGGTCCCTTACCTAGCTTGCATTTATCGTGAATCTCTCGCCCAGTACAAAGTCCCACGCGACTGGAAAAAAGCGTAGGTGACTCCAGTATGCAAGAAAGTAGAAGAGCAGACCCACAAAATTACAGACCAGTATCCCTAACTTCTGTTTGTTGCAGAATCCTTGAACATACTCAGTTCGAATATAAAGAACTTTCTTGACACTAAGAAGCTTATGTGCACGAATCAGCGTGGTTTTAGAAAGTATCGCTCGTGCGAAACTCAGCTTGCCCTTTTCTCACGTGATATAGTGAGAACTATGGATGAAATGCAACAGGCAGATTCCATGTTTCTAGATTTCCACAAAGCATTTGACACCGTGCCTTATTGCAGGCTGTTAACGAAGGTACGAGCATATGGAATAAGTTCACAGTTCTTAATAATACCACCGAATATGTCGTCCTCGACGGCGAGTGTTCATCAGAGACAAGGATATCGCCAGGAGTGCCCCAGGCAAAATTTAGAGTACCGGCATTTGAAGTTAATTTCCGAATGATTCTACTGCCGCCAACATACGTCGTGCTAAAGGACCACGAAGATAAGAAATTATGGCTCATACGTAGGTGTACAGACAATCGTTTGTTTCTCGCTCTGTTTGCGAGTGGAACAGGAGGGGGAACTGCAAGTAGTGGTAGAGGGTACCCTCCTCCACGCACCACACGGTGGATTGCGGAGTATCTGTGTGTACGTAGATGTCGAATGGTCACAGCCAAGTTTGACCATAATTCGAAGGAGTTGTTTGGTTTGACTGGTGAAATTATCGTCTTGTGGCTTCCTTTTCCCACCAGTAGTTAATGAGATCTAATGCGCTCAGCAGAGAACCTGCGTCCTATCGTTCTGATGACACGACCTTCTTGCTGAAAGAAAAATGCCTAGAAAACTTCGTATAATATTAAGATGATTTTGATTTGTTAAATGATTACCAAAATTCGAGGTAAGGTTATCTCGGTTTTAATACGTATCCTTTTTCATAGAGAATAGTTGGCTCGTCTTTTCCCCCACGTGTATTTCGCCACTCCTTTCGACCTCCTGTGGTGATTGGCTATAACTGTCCTGCTTTCTAAATGTGGTTTTTAATTGAGTAATAAAATTCATTGCTTTATCAGTCGTTCTGGAGTCGGCATGGTCGGATGACGATGCACGTTTTAGGTTAATCATTGGGTCAAATTCATTTAAATTCTGTTAATGACTTCAGACGACATTGCACACATTACTGCTTATTTGTATTTTCTGCTACCAGTCACTTAAGTCTTTCGATGTTTGCTTTAACATACTGCAACGCATTTTGAGCATGTTCTGCTCATCTTCAGGTGTTTATAGATACAGAAAATTTTTACATAAAAATAAAATGTGTTAAGCTAAATTAACATGGCCAGAAACTGATGTTCAGCGATCCTTCACTCTAGCAGAAGACATCACTTGACACTAATTTCTGGCCAACCACTACCCCTCCCCCCCTCCTCTCTCCAAATACCCCAACAGCCACAACAGCGGCGAACAATAAACAAAAAGTCCCATATTAATTTAACTTCAAACATTTTGTTTAGAAGTAACATTTTTCTATACGAATAAACGCCTGAAGATTAACAGAACATGTTCGAAGCGCGTTGCAGTACGTTATATTAAATATAAAGCAAATAAAAGGGACATGTCTCGGAAAATACAAAAAAGTAATTATTCCACACATTCACGGTTCCCAAACGTAGTTAGCATTGCGACAAGACTTCAGTAGAACTTGCGAAAGAGGGAAGCATTGCCTGCTCAAGATACGAAGCATAGCGGCTGCACCAAGTTCTTGGGATATGGAAAAAAGATGGCCCTCTATTTCAAGAAAATCCAACTTCAGGATCAGTCAGTAATGAAACAACAGGTAGCATCAGTATGTAAGGTATATATAGAACAGAAAAAGTAACGAGGATCTTTTACTATTTGAGAGGAACAGGCTGTGTGCCGCCATCTGGTTTTACCCTCTCCTTCTCCTTCATCCTCGACAACACAAAACCAACACTACACTGTACAAGCACTCGTAACAGTCATGTACACGACACAGAAGCATACTTGGCAATTGATAACAGGATGGAGGAAGGCAACGGCAAACCGGCTCTTGCCTAAAGCACCGAAGGAGGATTCACACATCTGGTTCCCTACACTCATTCCCTGCGTATAGGACCACTTTGAGTTTTTAACAAAGAAATTCGCCAAACAGCTGTGCAAATTGAGAAGTTATTTTATTTTGTTTTCGCTACCAGTCTCGGCGATCCAGTATGCCATCTTCAGACCCCACATGCACCTCATAGAAGTGATCGATATTGGCTTACTGGGGCCATCTCTTTATGGATGTCGATAATTTTTGAGAGGTGCATATGTGGTCTGAAGATGGCGTATTGAATTACCGAAACAGATAGCGAAAAAAAAGAAAATATCTTTTCAATTTTCTCGGTTGTTTGGCGAATTTCTTTGTTAAACATTTGACCAGCGGCTGTCCCGTGACCACAATGTATCAACAGGCACGTTGAGTTTTGCTACTATTTTATTAGCCGAAAGTCAGCTGTGAAATTCTACATTACATCTACATTTATACTCCGCAAGCCACCCAACGGTGTGTGGCGGAGGGCACATTACATGCCACTGTCATTACGTCCCTTTCCTGTTCCAGTCGCATATGGTTCGCGGAAAGAACGACAACCGGAAAGCCTCCGTGCGCGCTCGAATCTCTCTAATTTTACACTCGCGATCTCCTCGGGAGGTATAAGTAGGGGGAAGCAATATATTCGATACCTCATCCAGAAACGCAAACTCTCGAAACCTGGACAGCAAGCTACACCGCGACGCAGAGCGCCTCTCTTGCAGAGTCTGCCACTTGAGTTTGCTAAACATCTCCGTAACGCTATCACGCTTACCAAATAACCCTGTGACGAAACGCGCTGCTCTTCTTTGGATCTTCTCTATCTCCTCTGTCAACCCGACCTGGTACGGTTCCCACATTGATGAGCAATACTCAAGTATAGGTCGAACGAGTGTTTTGTAAGACACCTCCTTTGTTGATGGACTACACTTTCTAAGGAATCTCCCAATGAATCTCAACCTCGCACCCGCCTTACCAACAATTAATTTTATATGATCATTCCAATTCAAATCGTTCCGTACATATACTCCCAGATATTTTACAGAAGTAACTGCTACCAGTGTTTGTTCCGCTATCATATAATCATACAATAAAGGATCCTTCTTTCTATGTATTCGCAATAAATTACATTTGTCTATGTTAAGGGTCAGTTACCACTCCCTGCACCAAGTGCCTATCCGCTGCAGATCTTCCTGCATTTCGCTGCAATTTTCTAATGCTGCAACTTCTCTGTATACTACAGCATCATCCGCGAAAAGCCGCATGGGACTTCCGATACTATCTACTAGGTCATTTATATATTCTGTTAAAAGCAATGGTCCCATAACACTCCCTTGTGGCACGCCAAAGGTTACTTTAACGTCTGTAGACGTCTCTCCATTGAGAACAACATGCTATGTTCTGTTTGCTAAAAACTCTTCAATCCAGCCACACAGCTGGTCTGATATTCCGTAGGCTCTTACTATGTTTATCAGGCGACAGTGCGGAACTGTACCGAACACCTTCCGGAAGTCCAGGAAAATAGCATCTACCTGGGAGCCTTATTTAATATTTTCTGGGTCTCATGAACAAATAAAGCGAGCTGGGTCTCACACGATCGCTGTTTCCGGAATCCATGTTGATTCCTACAGAGTAGATTCTGGGTTTTCAGAAATGACATGATACGCGAGCAAAAAACATGTTCTAAAATTCTACAACAGATCGATGTCAGAGATATAGGCCTATAGTTTTGCCCATCTGCTCGACGACCCTTCTTGAGAACTGGAACTAACTGTGCTCTTTTCCAATCATTTGGAACCTTCCGTTCCTCTAGAGACTTGCGGTACACGGCTGTTAGAAGGGGGTCAAGTTCTTTCGTGTACTTTGTGTAGAATCGAAATGGTATCCCGTCAGCTCCAGTGGACTTTCCACTGTTGAGTGATTTCAGTTGTTTTGCTTTTCCTTGGACGCTTATTTCGATGTCAGCCATTTTTTCGTTCGACAATTAATGTACGAAAAAATATAAAAATCTAACTAAAATCTTTTGTGTGTGTGTGTTTGGGGGAGGGAGGGGTGGGGGGAAGTTGACTTTCGTGTCATTACCCTTCCCCCCTTCTACGGTTTCGCACCTTACCAGGATTCGAACTGGCAGTCTCCCGAATCGGGCACCACCATACAGAGGTGTGCATTAGCGGCCTCGGCTGCGGAGGCGACTTATGCTGGTCTTATAGATTCACAAATAAAAGATACGAGTGTAAAAGAAGGAAACACATGCACTCCAGAGGGTCGCCTGACTGATTTACCACACACAGCGCAGACCGGAAGCGCCGTGCTGGCGGCAGGACGCGTGTTCCGGGTGGCTCCGGCGTGCAGCGGCCGCTGACCTTGGGCCTCCATCCGACACGGTCACCACTTGGCGCCGTCACAAAGCGGCGACGCGCCGCTGCCATTGGCGAGTGCCGTGGACCCCTGGGACAGCGCCGAGTTTATTGTTGCCCAGTGCTGCCGGACACGCAAGAGGCACATTTTATTACTTCCTGTTTGTGCACAAACAAAAAGATCAGTTTCTGTCCCCACAAAATGTAGGAGCATGCGAGATAATTCTGAAACCACGATGAATAACTACTGCAACCTACATCCTTCCGAACCTCCTTACTGTATTCATCTCTTAGTCTTACTCTACGATTTTCGCCCCTCCACCCTTCCCTTCAGCACTAAACTGGTGATACCTTGATGTCTCAGAAAATGCGCGACCAACCAGTCCCATCTTCTAGTTAGGTTGTAACACAAATTTCTCTTCTCCCCAATTCTACTCAGTTCCTCTTCATTAGTTACGTCATCTATTCATCTAATCTGTAGCACCACATTTCAAAAACTATTCTCTTCTTGTCTAAACTGTTTGTCGTCCATGTTTTACTTCACAGTGAGTACACACCATACAAATACTTTAAGAGAAGACTTCCTAACACTTAAATCTATATTCGATGTTAACAGATTTCTCTTCTACAGAAACGATTTTCTTGCCATTGCCAGTTTACATTTTATGTCCTGTCTACTTCAGCCATCATCAGTTATTTTGCTGCCCAAATAGCAGAACTCATCTACTACTTTAAGTGTCTCGTTTCCTAATCTATTTCTCTCAGTATCATCTCATTTAATTCGATTACATTCCATTATCTTTATTTTACTTTTACAGGTATTCATCTTATATCCTTCTTTCAACACACTGTCCATTCCGTTCAACTGTTCTTCCAAGTCCTTCGTTTCCTCTGACAGAATTACAATGTCATCGGCAAACCCATAATTTTATGTCATTTCCCGCAATTTAATTCCTGTTCCTAATTTTTCTTTGGTTTCCCTTTCTGCTTGCCGAGTGTACAGAAGGAATGGCGTCGACAATAGACTACAACCATCTGTCATCTCCCTTCCCAACCACTCTTTGCCTTTCATGGCCCTCGATTCTCGTAACTGCCATCTGGTTTCTGTACAACTTGTAAATAGTCTTTTGCTCCATGTATTTTACCCCTAGGACCTTCAGTGTTTCAAAGTTAATATTTCTGTCAACATTGTCAGAAGCTTTCTCTAAGTCTTCAAATGCTACAAACGTAGGTTTTCCTTTTGTATTGTATTGTATTGTATTGTATTGGTTGTTAACCGGGGACCTAGAAACGACGGAGAGGCTCCGTCCCTGCAGCAGCCGCAGTGGTCCACAGCCCCACGACGACTACCGCAGTCCACTTCACCCCTACGCCGACCCACACCGAACTTATCTTTCAGGGTTATTGTGTGGTTCGGCCCCCAGTCGAACCCCCCCCCCCCCCACCACCCCTCTCTCAGGAACGTCTCACACCAGACGATTTAGACGATTGTAACCCCTATGTCTGCTGGTAGAGTAATGGTGGTGTACGCTTACGTGGAGAACTTGTTTGCGCAGTAATCGCCGACGTAGTGTGGCTGAGGCAGAATAAGGGGAACCAGCCCGCATTCGCCAAGGCAGATGGAAAACTACCAAAAAAGCATCCACAGACTGGCTGGCTCACTGGACCTGGACACAAGTTCGCCGAGCGGATTCGTGCCGGGGACCAGGCAATCTTTCCCAATCCGGAAAGCCATGCGTTAGACCGACCAGCTAACCGGGCGGGCTTAGGTTTTCCTTTACTTACCGTATCCTCTAAGGTAAGTCACAGGTTCAACATAGCCTCAAGTGTGCTTACATTTTTCCGAAATTCAAACTGATCTTTCACGACGTCGACTTTTATTAGTTTTTCTATTCTTCTGTAATCAATTCGTATTAGTATTTTGCAACCACGACTTGTTAAATCGATAGTTCGGTAATATTAACACCTGTCAGTAACTGTTTGCAGTGTAATTGGAATTATTACATTCTTCTTGACGTCTGAGAGTATTTGGCCTGTCTTACACATCTTGCACAACAGATGAAAGAGTCTTGTCACGGCTAGCTCTCCCAAGGGTATCAGTAGTCTACTCCAGGGGCCTTGTTTCCACTTAGGCCTTTCAGTGCTCTGTCAAATTCTTCTCGCAGTATCATATCTCCCATCTCATCTTCATCTAAATCCTCTTCCATTTTTATAATACTGCCTTCAAGTTCATCTCCCTTGTACAGAACATCTATACACTCCTTCCACCTTTCAGCTTTCCCTTTTTCGGTCAGGAGTGATTTTCCATCTGAGCTCTTGATATTCATACAGCTGCTTCTTTTTTCCCAATGGCCTCTTTAGTGTTACTGCAGGCGGTATCTATCTTTTCCCTAGTGAAATATGCTTCTAAATTCCTACAGTTGTCCCCTACCCGTTCCTGTTTCGCCATTTTGCGTTTCCTGTCAGTCTCTTATTTTTAGATGTTTGTATTCCTTTTCGCCTGCTTCATTTGCTGCATTTTTATATTTTCTCCTTTAATCAATAAAATCAGTATTGCCCGTGTTATGCAAGGATTTCCATTACGTTTTGTCTTTTTACCTATTTGATCTCTGCTATCTCTATCTTCACTATTGCACCTCTCAGAGCTATATATTCGTCTTCTACTGTATTCCATTCCCCTCTTATAGTCAACCATTGTTTAATCCTCCCTCTGAAACTCTCGACAACCTCTATTACCTTAAGAAATAGACTGAAAAAATGCAAATGTACAATTACAGCATTTGTATATTTAGACAAAACTGTTGACAGTTGTCTGGCGTACTGTCCTTTAAATAATAAATGTAGTTGGAATAAAACATAGGAACCGAAGTGTTTTCTACAACTTGTACAAAAGCAAGGGTACAGTTATAAGAGACAAAGAGGATGCGAGGTGCTGGGGCTAGCAGTGTATTTAACACTAAACTCTTCTAGAATCTTCATATGGAAATGATGCTCTAAGCTCCCCCTTTTCTAACTCCGTCTTTTGCTGTTGCACATGGATTAAGTGGAAACGCGAACTGACTGTAATCGATCCTGCAAGTGGAGTAGAAAAGAGTGTGGCACCTGCAAGAATTTAATTTAATAGAAATTAATTTGATAAAGAAAAGTTTCATTAACGTAGTGAGAAATGAAAGGTTTGCTCTACCGATCAACAGAATGAAAGTTCTGTCCAAAATAACAATTTGATTTATTATGACTAAACTCAAAATAATAAGCAAAACACATGAAACATGTACAATACGTCAAATTGGATACTCAAATAAATGCTGTGAAGGTGAATTTGTCCCTAAACTAGATTGTGAGGATTATGACGAAGTGGTATGTGGAGACAATTCCTTGCAACTCAAATCTTAAGAGAAACACCTAGCCAACCTAACATTAATTGCTGCTACAGTAGTGAGAACTCAGGCAATCAACAACCAAGACAGAACAACATTAGAAAGGACGGGAACAGGCGCGCTCTGCTGAGCTCTGAGTGTCATGTAGCAAAATTCCCTAATCTGCCGATGCTGCCGACATACATTACCAAACTGTCTTTTTAACTGCAAGGACACGATCTGGCTGGCATACCGGAGGCGATGGCTGGTTGCTTCGACGTCCCGTCGTGGTGATGATAATGTCGCGAGTATAGCCCAAAACAAATTATCCTGGTCTGATTGTTCCAGACTAAAGATTTCCTAGCAACACAAATGTGTCTCTGAGGGAGACGAAGAAGGCTCGCTACACAATCACTGACGGTACAGTGATTGATTTTATTAAGCGAAGTCACACAGTAACCCCAATACAATCAACTTTGGCCAAAACTGCTCAAGACGGACAACATAGGCCGCTTGTACGCAGAACGATCAATTGCCAACTGTACTCGGAAAGTTACGTTGAGGTCGAAACTTTAGCAACTTCGTCAAACAGTTACAACTAAATGAAAGTATATTAGACAGCCAACGGAAGTCGGGCCGTCCAGAACAGCGAGAGCTCAGTCTTGTAACCTACTCCCACCAACAGGCGAGAGCCGACTCTTCAAGAGCACACGTACAGGCCGAACACAGAACATTACCGCCCCCACACCATGGTCGTGGTTAAACGTTCCAATCAGCAACTCGAAAACTGGCGGAAAATTCCACTCTATTGTCGAAGCACTATTATTCCACCAATGGAGATACTTGGCGTCAATTTCTGCGACGATTTTGCTACGTCACGGAGCTATCCCCTGAGCAAGCCAATGACAGTTATGATTTTGCAGAAAACGCGGGACTTTTCCCGGCAAAACTGCCTGGGAACACAAGTTATTCCCATGTATCAATCATAGCACGTCAGAAAGTGTTTTCACTAAGTTTCTACGAAGTAACGGAATCTCCAACACCAGCCTCTTCTTCTGGCCCCTGTGGGCGTGACGCCTCCGCTCTTACGACAATGTCAGCGTCAGGACAGCATCCACTCGGCTCCCTCACACCCGTCGGCATAACCCTTTCAAGCTCAGCAGAACCCGCCTGTCACCGGACCACCCGGGTGACGAGAGACGCTGCGTGGGAAGTCCACGTGTGAAGGAATAGCAACTTTTCACCGCATGGAATTAGAGAGGAAAATATTCATATCTTCTGAGTTCTCAATACACACAATACACACTCGGCTATACTTCCCCAAATCCAATAACTCGGAGTAAGATAGAAATATAAGAGGGGGCTCATGCCATCTCTCAAGGATGAACGCGAAGTAGTTGTCGAGAAGGGAATGAGACAGAGTAATTGCCTATTTCGATGTTATTCAGTATGTAGATTAAGAGAAGTGTGAAGGACGTCAAGCAGATATCTAAAAAGGCAGTTGTTGTCAGGAAGAAGAAATAAAGACTTCGAGGTTTGCCAGTGATGTCATAATTCTTTCAAAGACGCCATATGACTCGAAAGATCAGTTCATGGGCATAAGATGAATACGAACAGAATTAAGACAAGAGTAGCAGAATGTGGTAGAATTAAATGAGGAGATACTGAAGGAACTAGATTAAGAACTGAAACACTAAAAGTGTGGAATGAATTTTGTTATTTGGCCAACAAAATAACTGACGATGGCCGAAGTACAGAGGATATAAAATGCAGACTGGTAATAACAAGAAAAGCATTTTTGAAAAAGAGAAATTTGTCAACAGCGAATACAAATTTAAATATTGCGACAAGGAAAGTGAGGTTTGTTATCTGGGGAGGGAATATAACCGACGGTGGTAGAGAGGCTATATATTACGTACTTGCAATAGCGAGAATGAACTCAGATGTCAGTATTTTCTAAAATTATTTTTCTAGGGTGCATCTTGAAATGAAACGCCGTCCATATCATGTCGTTTACTGTATGGCTATCAGTTTCGGTGCTTCAGTACACCGTCTTTAGCCCTTAGCTGATGCAGCTAACACCATCCGTAAACACGATGCTTCAGTGGCCAACATCTATAAATGGTTTTCGTAGGCTACCTGTAACCGCGATCAACTATGGTTGATGATTGTAGAGACAGCATCGCGGTTACAAGTACTGCCGTCTGCGTAGAAATGTCATTGCTAACAGACAAGCACCACTGCGTGAAATAACCGCAGAAATCAATGTGGGTCGTGCGACGAACGTGTCCATCAGGGCCGAGCGGCAAAATTTGGCGGTAGACGACCAACCCCAGTGCCTTTGCTAACGCCATGACATCGACTGCAGCGCCTCTCCAGGCCCGTGACCATGTGTATTGGATCCTAGGCGAATGGAAAGCAGTGGCCTGGCCAGATGAGTCCCGGTTTCAGTAGGTAAGAGCTGACGATAGGATTCGAGTGTGACGCAGACCTCACGAAGCCAGGGACCCAAGTTGTTAACAAGCCTCTGTGCAAGTTGGTGGTGGCTCCATAATGGTGAGGGCTGTGTTTACATTAAATGGGATAGGTCCCCTTGATGTTTGGCTACCTGGAGAGCATTTGCAGCCATTCGTGGACGTCATGTTCCCAAACAACGATGTAATTTTTATGGATGACAACGCGTCATGTCACCGGGCCACAATTGTTCGCGATTTGTTTGAAGAACGTTCCGGACAGTTCGGGAGAATGATTTGGCCACACAGATCGCCCGTCATGAATTCCATCAAACGTTTGTGTGACATAATGGAGATATCGCTTCGTGCATAAAATGCTGCACCGAAAGTTTTTTCGCAATTATGGATGGATATAGAGGCAGCACTGCACAATATTCCTGCACTGGACTTCCGACGACTTGTTGAGTCCATGCCACAGCGAGTTGCTGCACTGCGTTGTTGCACTATCACGCAAAAGATATCCGACACGATATTAGTAGGTATCCTTGACTTTTATCACCTCAGTGTACGTCCGCAGTAGTTTTAAACGCAAGTAAATAAAGTGTAGAGCAGCTCTTTTAAGATCGATGAAAACACCGTCATGGCCGGGTTAAGAACTTCAAAACAAAGGTCAGACACACCGTCAGTGCATGACATTAGCTACAGTTAGAAATTACAGAGTTTCATAATAAACTAAGTCTTGTAGACTCGTACAAAAGTTTTCTTGTTAAAAATTTCCGCAACTTCACTAGTTTGCAGTTACGTTTGTGTCGATGTTTGGACCTACATATTTATGCGGACAACTTTTTTCCATAATGAAGAGAATGAAATCCACCCATAGGAGCCCACTGAAAGACTTCAGTTCGAAAAATTCGAAATAGTAGTTCTCAGGAAATGATACCAGCCACTGATGCTTTAGTGAAAAACAAAATAAGTAGTACTTATCGACGGGCAGTGTTAATATGTTGAACGAAATATAAATTTAATTACGTCCGAAAACGACTTTCTTCATAAGGCTGATCAATCGTAACAGATATCATGTTTCATACTTAGCTGCCCCATGTTTTTCGCCTCAGCAATTGAAAGAAATATAATTTAATTTTATAGTCATTTTTCATCATTCCAACAGTTTTAGGAAATAAATTTGCACGGAAGGCTTTAATTAGCCATAGTGAAGCGATACATCTCCGTAGAACTGTTAGCGGCATTAAAATAGATTCGTTGATAGCAATTACTAGTGCCTACTGACGTGTTCCGATACCAAGCTCCCCCCCGTCCACACCCTCTTCTCGTCCCCTCCATCACTTGCCATGAGCCGACCGGTTGCTCACTGCTGAACCGTGAGCACGAACCAGCTCGCATGAGGAGTTGGGTGAACAGGCCTGCTTTAGTCTGTTCATCTGTGCATGGAGAATAACTTCTATAACGTGCTGCTCTTCTTGCTATGTGATTGCTGTTTAGCCAGTAGCATTTCTTTGAGAAATTTTGGGTATTGCCTTTATTTGGAAGAATACGTTTTTGAAACTGTCATGTTCAAATGTGTGTGGAATCTTACGGGACTTAACTGCTAAGGTCATCAGTTCCTAAGCTTACAGACTACTTAACCTAAATTATCCTAAGGGCAAACACACACACTTATGCCCGAGGGAGGACTTGAACCTCCGCCGGCACCAGCCGCACAGTCCATGACTGCAGCGCCTAAGACCGCTCGGCTAATCCCGCGCGAAACTGTCACCATGCGCTTCGTAAATATCCCGTCCGGGTTTATAATGAATTTTATTTTGTGTATCTTTAGTTAGAGGCCCGTTTGATTAACCAGAAGAAGCTGTTCTTTTGATAACGTGCAGCGGTTGCTTGATGCTATCACATAGCCTGATAGGTTCATTCAGATTACGATACACCACGAGGAAATTATGCGAATGGGACGGAAATCGGTAGATATGATATACATTCACAAACAGATTTCAGAGAAATTGGATGTATTATTTAAGGGTAAGAGCTTCACAAACTGAGCATGTGAATAACGCGTTGGTCCACATCTGGCCGTTTAGAAAGCAGTTAATCGGCTTGACATTGATTGAGACGAGTTATTGGATGTCCTCCTGAGGGAGATTGTACCAAATTCTGTCCAACAGGCACATTAGATGGTGAAATCTCAAGCTGGTTGAAGGGCTCTGCTCATAATTCTTCAAAAATTCACAATTGTAGAGAGATCGGGTGACATTGCTGGCCAAGACGATTTGAGTAGCATGAAGACAAGCAGTAGAAACTCTCGTCGTGTGCAGGCGGGCATTATCTTACTGAAATGTAACTGCAAGAAGGCTTGCCATGAAAGGCAACAAAACGGGGCGTAGACTACTTTCCGCTGGGCTGTAAGGGTGCCGCTGATGACAACCAAAGGTGTCGTACTGTGATAAGAAATGGCACCCCAGACCACCACTCTTGGCCGTCGAGCCATATGGCGGGCGACAGTCAAGTTGCTATGCTACCGTTGTCCGGGACGTCTGTAGACAGGCCTGTGGCCTGGAATCTCACTGGAATAGTACTGTCTCCAGTCCTGCTTCGAAGTAAGCCCCGATAAGGTAAATGCGACTGTCGTAATGAAGACCGGAGGTTATGAGCGGAAGATCCAGGACCTACTGGATCTGACGACATACCAAAAACTAAGGGCAGATCCGACGGAACGCATCACATGGAACACAAATCGGTTAATCAATGCATCTTCTCTCTCGGTGGGCATACAGAAGAACCTGAATAACACAGAAGCCCTACTACGTGGTTGTATGGATTATCGAAAATCTGTAAGAATAATGTCCCATTAAGACCAAATGGTAGTGCTTCTGGCTCACCGATTTATAAACTGGCAAAATACTTGGCCTCTGCTCCAACCACACGTGGGAAAGGCTTACACGTATATAAATGACTCTAGACATGCCACTGAGAAGCGGAAGAAACTAAAACTTGAACCAAACGACATACTGATCAGCTTTAATGTGATAGGTTCCACGCCCTCTTTTGCATGTTGCCTCTCATTTTCATCAATTTTATTAGTGTTTTATGTCATTGCACGGTGGTGACAGGCTGAATAAGGTTTTTCTAATGAGAGTATTTGTACTGAGAGCTCAAAATGCTTTTCACTTAATTCCTATGCATGTTGGGTTACTCCCCTGGGTGACATGTGTGAGGCGAGCACCAGAGGTCGCGGCAGACTGTGTTTCCGGTTGGGGGCTGCACTTCCGCTAATACTGAGAGGATCGGACATCTAGGGGCTTAAGCGCCTGGCGGAACGACTCGTTTTGGTCGGGTTTCGCCTATTGTATGCAGGGCGAAACGACCTGCGAGACGTCTGAATGTTGCCGCAGTTTACGTGTTTACTGTTCCAGCGCGTCTGGAATGGAGACTGCTGGCGCCATCGGACTGCATTGTCCTCATGATTGTGAGAATACTTGTGGACTGTGCCCTGCTGGGCGCAACTGTCTGGCGCTGGGTGGCCGCTGGTCTAGGCATGTTGTTCTCGTAGCTGGTCAAACGGCAAGTTCAGTGCCCTCAGCTGAATAGCAGAGGCATGTCTGGTCAACTTAAACTGAGGCTAGTTGACGTCATAAAGCCCGACGCGAAAAGTAGAGGGAATGGTCACTATTGGCGCGAATGGTGTTCTGAGACAGTGTGGGGGAATTCTGGAATCAGCACTGAATGCTGATTTGCGGTTTTCGAGGGTAGTAGGGAATTGAGCAGTGTTAGTTTCGCCCTTGCGTTGTGCAGGCGCAGGGGTTTCAGGATCTGATCTTTGGCGGAGTCGGACGGTCTTGCAGCTTGGTCGCACTTTTTCGGCAGAACTTAGAATTCTCGGACAGCCTTCGAGGCCAGAGGTTGAAACAGAGTTGGTGCACAGCAGAAGTCTGCACCTACATAATCAGAACGCTGTCTACCGTCAACGCGTTGCAGATTTTAGGACTGATACAGTATTTTGCGGCTTCGGCATTGTAGGACCTATTATTTTTATACTGTATCCCTCAGCAGCACGCGCGCTCGCTTTGTTACAAGTCCACCTTGCTTGTTTCTCCATGTGATCCCATCTGAGCTCTCACTATTAATCGCAATACTGCATTATAGTCGGGGAAGTAATATTTTATTCATTAGGACCTCCAGTCATTATAGTCAATCTATTGCATCACAGAGAGTAGGAGCCCCTTGTTCTCGAGCCAACTCTTATTCTCATAATAGTTCTGTGTAACCTACCTATAGCCTACTGTCTGTATTGACAATCAAGTACCTACCTTTGTGTCCTGATTTATAATAAATCGCATTGTAATATTTGATCCACATGTCATTTCATAGATAGATGCAGAATTCCATTTCCTGTCGTTTATTATGATAAAATTTCACTTTTTATTTACTGAGTAGATATTGGTTTTTATTAAATTATTGTGAGGGTGCACTCCTTATTTTACCAACTAGCAGGGCCCACCATCAATTCCTTACGTTACCGTTGCACACATAATCAATTAGGTTGTAGGTAAGGAGGGGGTCCAGTACATGTCCAGTTCTCATGCAAAATTCGCCAGAATTAAAGAGGTACAAACTCTTCTTTACCCCGGCACCTCGCAAATGTTGTTTCTTTGTTTACGAAGGTGCTACTCACTGTCTCTCTGGAGTACATGGGTTCCATTTTCCCGCAAGACATTACCAAATTCTTTCGTGCATGAATCGCTTCGACTTATTTCATGTTGAATGACAACTTCTACGAACAACTGGAGGCGTCGCTATGGATAGTCTACTTAGTCCAGTGGTGGCGAACTTCTTCACGGAAAATTTCGAAGCACAGGCACTGGACATTGTAAACCTAAGGTGTGGTACAGGCATGTCGAGGACACCTTCGTTGTGTGGAATTATAGTGAGAAACAGCTCGGTGACATCCTAAGACACCTGAACATCCTCCATGCTAATATAAAATGTACCGTGGAGGTAGAAAAGGAACAATAGTTGTTCTTCCTACATGTGCTGGTCGCAAGGAATGGTGAAAACTGGGACACAGCATGTGGCGAAAACTGAAACACACGGACCGATACATACATAAACTGTCAAATCACCACCCGAGCCAGAAGTGAGGCATGATTAATACGCTCCTAAGGCGAGCAGAACAAATATGTGAGCCGCAAAACCTCAGACGAGAGATGCAACACCTGGAAAGCGTTCTGAGGAGTGATGGGTACTCCACGAATTACATAAGAAGTGTCACAGAATCAAACACTTGGCGAAGTGACACATCGGAAAAAGAAATGTCGGGTACGGCCTTTTTACCGTACATTACGAGTGACTAACATAATCGGCCGTATATGCGCAAACATGGCGTAAAGACTATTTATAAAGCGACAAAGAATATCAGAGATGGTCTCAGATCGTGAAAGGAGAAAAGGGAGCCACTTGCAGCATCAGGAATATACCGCATACCATGTCAATGCGGAAAAGTCTATGTTGGAATGACTGGACGATCAATCAACACCAGGATCACAGAACACAAGCGACACTGCAGGTTGGGTCAGGTGGAGAAATCGATCGTGGCGGAGCATGTGCTGTGTAAGGCCGACGGCAAAGTAAAACACGCCGACACGGAAGTTCTTGCTGTAGAAGAGAGCTATCACACCCTCTTATTCAAAGATGCTATAGAAATTCACGAACATGAGAATAACTTCTACAAGAAGTAAGGAAGCCTCAAGGAGAACAGACCCTGGATTCCTGTGCTAAAACGAACGACAGTTGCAGGTAACAAGGGGAGAACCGCACCGGAAATGTCCACGGAAAAGCTCTCATCAAACAAAAGTCGGCCGAAGAACGTGAGACAGAAGCCAACAGACAGTTTGTTTCCATATATTCCTTTTCTCGCCGAGTCTCCGGAAAACCTTCTCATTCCTTACCTTATCAGACCACTTATTTTTCAACATTCTTCTATAGCACCACTTCTCAAATGCTTCGATTCTCTTCTTTTCCGGTTTCCCCACAGCCCGTTTTTTACTGCCTTAAAATACTGAACGCCAAACGTACATCTTAGAAATTTCATCCTTAAATTAACGCCTATATTTGACACTGAAAGAATTCCCGTGGCCAAGAATGCCATTTTTGCCAGTGCTAGTCTGCTTTTTATACCCTCCTTGCTCCGTCCGTCATGGGTTATTTTGATGCCCAGGTAGAAGACTTCCTTAATCTTATCTACATGGTGATAATCAATTATGATGTTAAGATGTACGCTGTTCTAATTTCTGCTATTTCTAATTACTTTCACCTTTCTTCGATTTACTCTCAATCCGCGTTCTGTACTCATTAGACTGTTCATTTCATTCAGCAAATCCTATAACGCTTCTTCACTTTCACTGAGGATAGCAATGTCATTGGCGGATCTCATGATTCATACACTTTCCCCTTGAATTTTAATTCCACTTTTGAAACTTTCTTTTAATTTTGTCATTGCTTCTTCGATGTATAGGTTGAACAGCAGCGGAGAAAGACTACATCCCAGTTTAAACCCTTTTTAATCCGATAATTTCGTTCTTGGTCTTCCACTCTTATTGTTACCTCTTGGCTCTTGTACATACTGTAATTTACCCATGTTTCCCTGAAGCTTACCCCTATTTTTCTCAGAATTGCGAACATCTTGAACCAGTTGACGCTGTCGAACGCCTTTTCCAGGTCGACAAATCCTATGACGGTGTCTTCTTTTTATTTTAGTCTTGCTTCCATCATCAACCACAGCGTCAGAATTGCCTCTCTGATGCCTTTGCCTTTTCTAAAGCCAAACTGTTCGTCACCTAGCACATTCTCAATTTTCTTTTCCATTCTTCTGTATATTATTCTTCTCAGCAACTTCGATGTTTGAGCTGTTAAGCTGATTGTGCGATAATCCTCGCACTTGTCAGCTCTTGCCGTCTTCGGATTTGTGTGGATGATGCTTTTCCGAAAGTCAGATGGTACGTCGCCAGACTCATACACTCTACACACCAACGTGAATAGTCGTTTTCTTGCCACTTCCCACAATGATTTTAGAAAATCTGATGAAATGTTATCTATCCCTTCTGCCTTATTTGATCATAGTGCCTCCAAAGCTCTTTTAAATTCTGATTGTAATACTGGAGCTCCCATCTCTTCTAAATTGGCTCCTGTTTCTCCTTCTATCACATCAGACCGTTATACAGGCTTTCAATATATTGTTTCCACCTATCCGCTCTCTCCTCTACATTTAACAGAGGAATTCCCGTTGCACCCTTAACGTTACCACTCTTGCTTTTAATGTCACCGAAGGTTGTTTTGACTTTCCTGTATGCTGAATCTGTCCTTCCGACAATCATTTTTTTTTTCGATTTCTTCACATTTTTCATGCAGACATTTCGTCTTAGCTTCTTTGCACTTCTGTTTATTTCATTCCTCAGTGACTTGTATTTCTGTATTCCAGAGTTTCGCGGAACGTTTTTGTACTTCCTTCTTCCATCGATCAACTAAAATATTTCTTCTGTTACCCACGGTTTCATAGCAGTTACCTTCTTTGCACCTTTGTTTTTCTTTCCAACTTCTGTGATGGCCCTTTTTTAGAGACGTCCATTCCTCTTAAACTGTACTGCCTACTGAGCTATTCCTTATTACTGTATCTATAGTCTTAGAGAACTTCAAGCGCATCTTGTCATTCCTTAGTCTTTCTCCTCTCTCATTCCTTGTCCCAACCCGTATTCCCCTGTAACCTTTTCTTCTACTCCTTCCGCTACAACTGCATTCCAATCAACTCTGACTATTACATTTTCATCTCCCTTTGCGTACTGTATTATCCTTTCAATATCCTCATACACTTTCGCTATCTCTTCATCTTCACCTTGCGGCGTCGGCATGTATACGTGAACTATATTTCGATGTTGGTTTGCTGTCGATTGTGATAAGAACAACCCTATCACTGAACTGTTCACAATAATAAACTCTCTGCCCTACCTTCCTATTCATAATGAGTCCTACTCCCGTTATACCATTTTCTCCTGCTGTAGTTATTAGACCGGCCGCTGTGGCCGAGCGATTCTAGGCGCTTCAATCCGGAACCGCGTTGCTGCTACGGCCGCAGGTTCGAAGCATGTCTCGGGCATGGATGTGTGTGATGTCCTTAAGTTAGTTAGGTTTAAGTAGTTCTAAGTCTAGGGGACTGATGACCTCAGATGTTAAGTCCCATAGTGCTTAAAGCCATTTGAACCATTGTTGATATTATTGTATACTCCTATACTCATCTGACCATAAATCCTCGACTTCTTTTTATTTCACTTCACCGACCCCTACTACATCTAGATTGAGCCTTTGCATTTCCCTTTTCGGATTTTCTAGTTTCTCTACCACTTTCAAGCTTCTGACATTCCGCGCCCCGACTCATAGAACGTTATCCTTTCGTTGATTATTGAATCTTTTGCTCATTGTCACCTCCCCCTTGGCAGTCCCGTGCCGGAGATCCAAATGGGGGATTATTCCGGAATCTTTTGTCAATGGGGAGATTATCATGGCACTTTTCAATTACAGACCTCATGTTCCGTGGATAAATGTTACGTGTTTTTAATGCAGTGGTTTCCATTGCCTTCTGCATCCTCATGCCGTTGATCATTGCTGATTCTTTAGCCTATGAGGGGTAGTTTCTCACCGCTAGAACAAGACAGTGACCAGAACCTCTGTCCGCTCCTCCGTCCTCTTTGACAAGGCCGTTGGCAGAATGAGGGTGACTTCTTATGTCGGAAGTCTGTGGCCGGCAAAGCTGATTATTAATCAAAATTTAAGCGGTGGCGGGACTTGAACGAGAGGCCGAGGACGTTTTGATTACTAATTAAAGACGTCACCCCTAGACCTCGGATGCAAAACTTCTGTGTACATCTTCATCATTTTTCTGGTGAAAGAGGTTAGCTCAGCGACAGTGACAATGGAAGAGAGATGAGACAGTGCCAGTGGGAGAGAACGAGAGAGGAGCCATTGATAGTGGGAGAGTGAAAGGGAAGTCGATGTTGACAATAGCATGAAAGCCAAAGAGACAAGAGATAGTGATAGTCAGTGAGAGATGGGAGAAGTAAAATTTAGTTAGCTGCGTGTCCTTTTATCAAAATGATGCGGAACGAGTCAGTTCACAGGTTGCTTCGCTATTTCTCAGACATTTTACATTGCCGGCAAATGATCAAAAATTTTTATTGCTGCACACTGAATTCCTCTCTGAGCCACTGGCAGCTCTAACAATGGGTGATGAAGGTCGTTTTACCCCTCTAGTGTTGTAGGTATGTACATCACTGTTCTTCTCAAATTTTGATGAATTATTTATGATGAATTTCACTAGCGAAAATATTTATTGTGACAGCGTAGTCAAAATGCCTAGCTCCTTAAAGAGGTACCTACATGGCGTCTGTGGTTGAACACCACGTATTATTCTTACTGCTCGCTTTTGTGCAATTAGTATTTTCTTTATAAATGATGAGTTACCCCAGAAAATTATTCCATCCTACGTTACTGAGTGAAAAAATGGAAATATGACAGATGATTGATATGTCAGTTTCCAAGATTAGCAAGCAAGCAGCTGAACTTAACTGTTTGAGGAGCTCAGTAATACACTTCTTCTAGTTTAAGTTTTCATCAATACGTACACCCAAAAATTTGAAGCATTCTACCCTACTTACCGACTCTTGCTCATGTGCTATATCAATTATTGGTATGACTATTTGTTACACGTAGTGGGTGGCTTGCGGGCTGAACGTTAATCTTTATTTTTTTGTGATACTTACGCTAACGGTCTTGCCGCAGTGGTAACACCGGTTCCCATCAGATCACCGAAGTTAAGCGCTGTCGGGCTGGGCTAGCACTTGGATGGGTGACCACCCGGTCTGCAGAACGCTGTTGGCAAAGCGGGGTGCACTCAGCCCGTGTGAGGTAAACTGAGGAGCTACATGATTGAGAAGTAGCAGCTCCGGTCTCTTAAACTGACATACGGCAGGGAGAATAGAGTGCTGACCACGTGCCCCTCCATATCCGCATCCAGTGACGCCTGTGGGCTGAGGATGACACGGCGGCCGGTCAGTACCGTTAAACTGACATACGACAGGGAGACTAGTGTGCTGACCACGTGCCCCTCCATATCCGCATCCAGTGGCGCCTGTGGGCTGAGGATGACACGGCGGCCGGTCAGTACCGTTGGGCCTTCACGGCCTGTTCGGGCGGAGTTTAGTTAAAGATTTTTTTTTCAAGGACGTGGTACTGTTGATCCTTTGGTTACATGGAAAAGTATGAGTAAGGCAGGTTGTCCGAAAAATGCCTAGGTTTTGCCAACACATTTCTGAGCTCGAGGCATTAAATTACAGAGTGACGGTAAGAAGTGACAGCATTACCGAGCAGATGTGAATGATCTTAAATTTAAGAAATGTATTTTTGTGTGAATGTTCCTAGATTATTTCGAAAAATTATTGTATGTTGGTCTCATAATGCCATGTGTCCGCCCACGGTAGCTGAGTGGTCGGCACAACAGACTGTCAATCCTAAGGGCCCGGGTTCGATTCCCGACTGGGTCGGAGATTTTCTCGGCTCAGGGACTGGGTGTTGTGATGTCCTAATTATCATCATTTACCCCCATCGACGCGCAAGTCGCCGAAGTGGTGTCAAATCGAGAGAATTGCACCAGGCTAGCGGTCTACCCGGCGGGAGCCCCTACTCACACGACATATTTTTTTTTTTTTATAAAGCCATGTGCAGAAATGTATTCAATTTTAATTGCATTATTCTTTTTCAATTTTTGATGGCAATATGAACTTCTTAACTTCTTTTCACATGATCATGAGCATTCGTAACTGTTTTCCCGCTTATGAGGCACGAAGGAATTTTTTGATCCTTGCCTTGAACAGCAAATCTCTTTAGTACGATTTACTATACCCTGTCTGAAGTGTACGATTTTCACCTAAATGTTTTGAGTGAGCTCTGTGGTTTCGGAAGGAAGAAAATTACGCAAGACGATGTGCCACGAAATTTTAATCATTATAATACTTCCATTTCAGAGAAAATAGCAGAAAGTGTCATCTGTGTGGGACACTGTAATGTAAGATGAAATTTATCTACACTTTTATTGATATGGCTTAAAGACAATTACTACGCCCAAGTTTCAGTCCCTTATACGTACAGTTCCTTTCCATTTGAAACTGCGTTTAGATAAGGTTTGGTTTAGTCTGTATAAAAATCGGTAGGAAGCAGCACAGGTAATGATGTTGTGGTTAAGAGATCCTGTTTTCAGTACATTTATAGTCACGAAAGTGAAAGTATCACATGAGTTACAGAAAGTAGTATACATACTTGTGAATGTTAGTAGCGAAATTTAGTTTACGGGTCTTGACAATCAATGTAAAAATTTGCGACGTTCCTTTATCCCCAGTAGCAAAACTTGGCGAAAGACGACGTGACAAAATTGTAATGTTAGTTGGCGCACTAGAGCAGACTTCTTGTGTTATTGCTTATCTCTAATGAACTTAGTAACACTCATACAATCTAATGTAAACGCTGACAATGCATAAAAACGTGGTGGGTAAGAGCGCATGTCATTTCTGCATGAAACAGCATCAAAATAATTTTACACTATTGTTTTGGAAAACGAAATGTTTTGTAGTAAACTGCTACATCATTTTCCAGTCCTGTGTGAATTAGATTACATTATATTAGATTAGATTTGCTTTCATTCCAATTGATCCGTAGTGAGCAGGTCCTCCAGGACGTGGAACATGTCAGAAAAACAACAATACTTGACAAATATTTACAACTGAAACAAATAAGCTAATGTACCATTCCACAGGTCCCAAGTGGAATGATCGTCATTTTTTAATGAACACTACATGAAAGAGTCATTTTACAAATACTAATACACTGAATTTAAAATAAAAAAGTTTTTTATTTATTTATAAGGTAATAAACATGTAATGGAACTACTATAATACTTATTTACAATGAACACATTACTGCACTGAAATGGTGCAGAAGTTAGAGTGTACTTACATTCGCACACGCACAAACACACACACACACACACACACACACACACACACACAAACACACACACACATACACAAATTTTCAAAGAACACATTACTGCACTGAAATTGTGCAGAAGTTATAGTGTACTTATATACAAATGAGTTGGTTTTACTGAGAAATTCATCAATGGAGTAAAAGGAGTTGGCCACCAATAAATCCTTTAGGCTTCTCTTAAACTGAATTTCATTGGTTGTTAAGCTTTTTATGGCTGCTGGCAAGTTATTGAAAATGTGTGTTCCCAAATAATGCACACCTTTTTGTACAAGACTAAGTGACTTTAAATCCTTGTGAAGATTATTCTTATTTCTAGTATTGATTCCATGAATTGAGCTGTTGGTTTGAAAGAGTGATATATTTTTAATGACAAATTTCATTAAGGAATAAATATATTGGGAAGCAGTAGTTAGTATCCCTAGTACCCTAAACAGGCTTCTGCAAGATGTTCTTGAGTTCACACCACATATAACTCTTACTGCACGTTTTTGTGCCCAGAAAATTTCAGCTTGGCTTGATGAATTACCCCAAAAAATAATCCCATATGACATTATGGAATGAAAGTAAGCATAGTATGCCACCTTTTTCATTTTTATATCCCCTATGTCTGACAAAATTCGCATTGTAAACAGAGATTTGTTAAGACGCTTCAGCAGCTCTGTGGTGTGCTCCTCCCAGTTGAATGTATTATCAAGCTGTAATCCCAAGAATTTAACACTATCCACTTCTTCTATCTTCTTGTCATCGTATGTTAGACATATACTCGTGGGACACCCCTTGCAAGTTCTGAACTGCATCACCCCTTGCAAGTTCTGAACTGCATGTAGCGTGTTTTTTCAAAGTTTAATGAAAAAGAATTGGCTAGGTACCAGTGATTAATGTCCACAAATATTTTATTGGCTGATTTTCTGAGACTACACTTGATTGCTATTTATTGCAATGTTTGTATCATCAGCAAACAAAACGAACTTGGCATCTGGTAATGTTACTGATGAAAGGTCATTGATATAAACAAGAAAAAGTAAGGGCCCCAAAATGGAACCCTGTGGGACCCCACATGTAATTAGTTCCCAGTTGGATGATGCCCGATAGCTTGAAACATGTCTCTTTCCTAATAACACCCTTTGTTTCCTGCCAGAGATATAAGATTTGAACCATTTTGCAGCATTTCCTGTTACACTATAATATTCTAATTTACTTAAAAAGATGTGATTTACACAGTCAAATGCCTTTGACACATCACAAAATATACCAGTTGCCTGCAATTTTTTGTCTAATGAATTAAGCACATTTTCACTGTAAGAGTAGATAGCCTTCTCAATATCAGAACCTATTAGAAATCCAAACTGTGACTTTGACAGTATGTTATTTGAGATAAGATGGTTATAAAGCCGACTGGTCCAGATGGTATACAGTGTAGCAAAAACAGGGGAATTTAGTGAGGAAAAGGCAGTTATAGCGCTTGTAAAAAGAAGAAAATGTAAGCAGTGTTTCAGACTTAAATTTTTTATGCTCCTATGGAAATCACCGCTCTGACACGTCTGCTTTCAGAAATTGCTGTAACAGTATGTCTGGGTGGGGACTACTCAGGAGGATGTCGTTATCAGGAGAAAGAAAACTGGCGTTCTGCAGATCGGAGCGTGGAATGTCAGATCACTTAACCGGGCAGGTAGGTTAGAAAATTTAAAAAGGGAAGTGGATAGATGAAAGTTAGATATAGTGGGAATTAGTGAAGTTCAGTGGCAGGAGGAACAAGACTTCTGGTCAGGTGACTACAGGGTTATAAACACAAAATCAAATAGGGGTAGTGCAGGAGTAGGTTTACTAATGAATAGGAAAATAGGAATGTGGGTAAGCTACTACAAACAGCATTATTGTGGCCAAGGTAGATACGAAGCCCACACCTACCACAGTAGTACAAGTTTATATGCCAACTAGCTCTGCAGATGACGAAGAAATTGAAGAAATGTATGATGAAATAAAAGAAATTATTCAGATAGTGAAGGGAGACGAAAATTTAATAGTTATGGGTGATTGGAATTCGTCAGTAGGTAAAGGGAGAGAAGGAAACGTAGTAGGTGATTATGAATTGGGGGTAAGAAACGAAAGAGGAAGCTGCCTGGTAGAATTTTGCGCAGAGCACAATTTAATCATAGCTAACACTTGGTTCAAGAATCATAAAGGAAGACTGTATACATGGAAGAAGCCTGGAGATACTGACAGGTTTCAGATAGATTATATAATGGTAAGACAGAGATTTAAGAACCAGATTTTAAATTGTAGACATTTCCAGGGGCAGATGTGGACTCTGACCACAATCTATTGGCTATGAACTGTAGATTAAAACTGAAGAAACTGCAAAAAGGTGGGAATTTAAGGAGATGGGACCTGGATAAACTGAAAGAACCAGAGGTTGTAAAGAGTTTCAGGGAGAGCATAAGGGAACAATTGACAAGAATGGGGGAAAGAAATACAGTAGAAGAAGAATGGGTAGCTTTGAGGGATGAAGTAGTGAAGGCAGCAGAGGATCAAGTAGGTAAAAAGACGAGGGCTAGTAGAAATCCTTGGGTAACAGAAGAAATATTGAATTTAATTGATGAAAGGAGAAAATATAAAACTGCAGGAAATGAAGCAGGAAAAAAGGAATACAAACGTCTCAAAAATGAGATCGACAGGAAGTGCAAAATGGCTAAGCAGGGATGGCTAGAGGACAAATGTAAGGATGTAGAGGCTTATGTCACTGTGGGTAAGATAGATACTGCCTACAGGAAAATTAAAGAGACCTTTGGAGAAAAGAGAACCACTTGTATGAATATCAAGAGCTCAGATGGAAACCCAGTTCTAAGCAAAGAAGGGAAAGCAGAAAGGTGGAAGGAGTATACAGAGGGTCTATACAAGGGCGATGTACTTGAGGACAATATCATGGAAATGGAAGAGGATGTAGATGAAGATGAAATGGGAGATACGATACTGCGTGAAGAGTTCTACAGAGCACTGAAAGACCTGAGTCGAAACAAAGCCCTGGGAGCAGACAACATTCGATTAGAACTACTGACAGCCTTGGGGGAGCCAGTCCTGACAAAACTCTACCATCTGGTGAACAAGATGTATGAGACAGGCGAAATACCCTCAGACTTCAAGAAGAATATAATAATTCCAATCCCAAAGAAAGCAGGTGTTGACAGATGTGAAAATTACCGAACTATCAGTTTAATAATTCACAGCTGCGAAATAGTAACGCGAATTCTTTACAGACGAATGGAAAAACTAGTAGAAGCCGACCTCTGGGAAGATCAGTTTGGATCCCGTAGAAATATCGGAACACGTGAGGCAATACTGACCCTACGACTTATATTAGAAGCTGGATTAAGAAAAGACAAACCTACGTTTCCAGCATTTGTAGACTTACAGAAAGCTTTTGACAATGTTGACTGGAATACTCTCTTTCAAATTCTGAAGGTGGCAGGGGTAAAATACAGGGAGCGAAAAGATATTTACAATTTGTACAGAAACCAGATGGCAGTTATAAGAGTCGAGGGACATCAAAGGGAAGCGGTGGTTGGGAAGGGAGTGAAACAGGGTTGTCAAAGTACAGAGGATATGAAATGTAGACTGGCAATGGCAAGGAAAGCGTTTCTGAAGAAGAGAAATTTGTTGACATCGAGTATAGATTTAAGAGTCAAGAAGTCGTTTCTGAAAGTATTTGTATGAAGTGTAGCCATGTATGGAAGTGAAACATGGACGATAAATATTTTGGACAAGAAGAGAATAGAATCTTTCGAAATGTGGTGCTACAGAAGAATGCTGAAGATTAGATGGGTAGATCACATAACTAATGAGAAAGTGTTGAATAGGATTGGGGAGAAGAGAAGTTTGTGGCACAACTTGACTAGAAGAAGGGATCGGTTGGTAGGACATGTTCTGAGGCATCAAGGGATCACCAATTTAGTATTGGACTGCAGCGTGGAGGGTAAAAATCGTAGAGGGAGACCAAGAGACGAATACACTAAGCAGATTCAGAAGGATGTAGGTTGCAGTAGGTACTGGGAGATGAAGAAGATTGCACAGGATAGAGTAGCATGGAGAGCTGCATCAAACCAGCCTCAGGACTGACGACCACAACAACAACAACAGTATTGCTTCATACTAAGCGTAAAACAGGACCTTGTTCATTTTCTTAAATGAAATACTGTATTTCAACTGTAAATGAGAAAATTCATGACTGTGAACTTCATTATGCATAGTGTGGAATAATAATGACTCCATCTCACTCCTCCCATCCCGTGAGTTTCTTGTTGGTTTCAATGCTTAATACGGCAGAGGTCGATGCGTGAGTAGTCCGTACGTATCTATGGTCTAAGCATTGATCAGAGTTTCCATTGCATGATATGTAAAGTCGCTAGCCGGTGTCAAAAAGTCCGCTATACATGTAAAATAACGGTTACTAAAAATCCGCTAGATGTCGCTAAACTTTCTTAAGAGCAAAGATATGTCGACGGGCGGGGGGGATCATTATATTTATTTTCATCTCTTGGTTATTGCCAGACAATAATGTACTACAACGCCTACAACATATTTTTAATGGTCCTATTTTGCTTTTATTCCAGCGATATTTTAGAAACTTGGAATGAAACACTGCAAATCACGTTAATTTATTGATAAATGGTACTGAAAGTTTGTTATTTTCAACAACAAAATTGGTCTAACATATGCACAGTTATAAAAATGTGAAAAAGCCATTAAATGTTCCACTTAATCTTTCGATTAATTCGTGTCTCAAGGTTCCGATCTGAAAAGACAAAATGAAAAGTATTCTTTTAGCTGTTAAAATTCTGTAGTTGTAACTACGTACATGAGATTATTAGTAAAATAAAATACATACACTGTGACAATTTAAACGTGTTACATTGAAAGCCCAAATAATGTAGCTACTCATAACTCTAACTTTTATTATGAGACAAGCCCTAAAATCGCGGAAAAATAGGCTGCTTCACATAAAAAGACCAATGCCACTCAAAAAATATATCGAATAGCTAATTTTTTGCGATTTCACGGCTGGTCCCATAGCAGAAGTTGTTCGCAATGATGAGTAACTTCGATTCGACTTTTGACAACATGTCACGATGTATATATTACGCTGCACTTTCATGAAAGAAAATATAATTATTAGCTGAATGCTTTTACCTAAATTTCATAATCGTGTAAGAAGTCTCCAGGATCATCAATTGCTTTAACTGAAGAAGAAATTGAAGCCTCTCCAGTTTCTCTTGGTCTTCCTTTGCCGACTTGGTTAATAACGTCTTCTGGGAGATCATAAGTCGAGCAACTCACGGTTGTAATCTTGAGTTGGTTTCTGATAAGAAGAAGAGAACTTACAGTTTGTTCAGAAAGTCTGTTCCGAAGCTTATTTTTCACAATATTGATGGAGCTAAACACCCTTTCTACTTCGGCGTTTGAATGTGGTACAGATAGAACAGCAATAGCGAAATCACTTAAATCCTTGAAGGTGTTTATTCCAACCGCATTTTTATATTCAGCTACTTTAGCCCAAAAGCTAATAGTGTCCCCGTTTAGCGGATTCCAATCAACGAAGTGAATAGTTTGCCACTGCTGCAAGATTTTGTCAGGGTATCCCATTTCCTTTACAAGATTAGTTAATGACGTGTCTTTTGATTGTTTCAAAGTTTCTTCCTCACTCAAGAGTGTCATTTTTCCTAAAGCTATGTAGTTGGCTGGAAGTCTTTTTTGGATTTCTTGTCCTAACTTTACGTTAAAATCAATCACCGATTTTTTATTCCTGCAATAATAACATTACGATTTACTGGAAGCTTCTGCAGATGTGACTCAAAAAGATATCCAAGGTGATCTCTTATTAAGGTGATCTCTTATTTTGAGATCTATATAGTCTTGATCGGTTGTTGCTGCCGTCGGCAACAGAATTCTTTGGCAGACTGAACGTAGCAAACCCATCAAACAACTTAACAGTTTTACAGAGTTTGCTTTTTCACTCTCAAAGATTTTGATTGCACCTCACCAAGAATTGTTTTCAAAAAGTACATATAGAGTCGATTCTGTTCATCTGAGTACGTATTATAAAGCATCTCCGCTGTGTAACATCGATCTTTAGTAGTCTTAAAATGCAATTTTAATTCATCCAACTGGGATAAAATTCTTGCTATAGCCGGTTCTATAGATAGCCATCGTGCGTCACACGCTTTCAGTATTTTTGACGGTGCATTACCGCAATTAATTAGCTGAAAAATATTTTTATACTCAATTTGGCGCTTTGACGATTGTGAGAACCAGGTGTAGGTTTCGCAGACCAGAAACTCTGTTTCGTGGCAAAGTGATTTCTGATGCATGCGTTACTGCCAACTGTAATGAGTGACATACACAAGGTATCAAAACGAGATGTGGAAGATTGTGTTGCGTTTTCAGAACTGTATACGCGCTGTGGCTGTAACCAGTCATAACAGCTGCATTATCGGTTCCTATTGCAATTAAATTTTGTAGTTTGAGACCCTCAGCTTGTAAACACTGTAAAAGTGCCGATACCATTCCAACGGCATTGGAACTCTCCAGGGGCTGCAAAGCTAAAAACGCAGACACTACTTTTTTTTATTTAAACTGAAATATCTTACGACGATCCCAAGATATTTCCTGATGCTCACATCTGTTGATTCATCTAATAATAAACTATATTTTTGGTCACCTATGCCACTTCAAAGTTCCTTTTTGAAATGAGGTGCTAGAATAAAATTTATTAGCTCCTTACATTTGGTTCTATGTAATTACATGTTGTTTCTTGACTTCGAATCCTTAAAGCATTTTTTACACACGTCAGTCAAGTGATCAATGTTGGAAATTGAGCTATGTTGAGCAATGTACAACGCTACGTACACTCAGCTCTTGCACACGAATTACATGTTTTCACTGGTACTGCAGAAAATGTCAGTTGCTTATTTTGAGAAATTAGGTCATATTTTGCTCTATGTTTTTTCGTTTCCAAATGCTTTTACAAATTGTTAATTTTTGCATACATTTCGGACTGACAATACCTACAACAGGCTTTAGTTGAGTTACCTGGCACAGGCTTCAGCCAATGTTTGAATTCCAAGCAGTTTTCCCACTCTTTTCTATAACTCTGGCTGTAGACCTTTATTTTAGGCGGCACTTCCATTATTTTTTTTATAACTGCGTTGATTCCACACAACTAATATCGTTACACAATCAAAACCGATAATTTGTAGACAACTGCAATGACTAACGACACCGCAACACATTGATACAACTAAAATGAATATGACATTACAAACAGTCCAGTTCCAATACAGTATGCTTGTTCTCGCTCATTGTTGAGTCGCGAAGCTTCTACACTTTTCCAATCTGTACCTATTAATATACTTCAGTTTCATTAAAAAAGAAAAGTAGTCACAGCTGTATATTTTTGTACTAGATTAAGGAAATATGTGGATCTTTTTGTACATAATTAAGATAGCCGTCTATAAGTTTCCAAGAAAATTGTTAAAATTCGCAGGTAGTAAGAAAGTTCATGATAGCAAGGAAGCGTTTTGAATCGCAGTTGACTACATTACGCGAGTATAAACGAAGAGTTAATTAAAGTCTCTAGCGGATACTGGTGGTGTAAAATTATTTTGCGGCACAATATGAATGCGTTGAGTTTTTCTCCATAGAGCAATCTTTTATTTTCCGCCCCCAGAAGGGGAATTAGGGAAGTAAAGGAATGTTGATATTTATTAGGAAGAGACAATTAGCACAACACTGAGGATGTAGCGGTGGTTCATAGCCGAAAGTGACTGAGTTTTAAGACCGACTCATATGCGAAAGATTTAAAAGGTAACTTAGTCTTGACTGCCTAAAAAGTCGCTAGAAGTCGCTATAATTTTTCTTCCGCTAAAGCCGCAATTTTGCCCGCTAAAAGTTCATAAAATCCGGAACGGCAACACTGGCATTGGTCCGTCGCTTATTTCCATACTCTGACGAACGGAATGTCACAGTAGTCAGGTTGATTGCATTGTTGGTCACAGCCGAGGTATTGCATCGTGAACTTGGCTTTAAGCTTTTATACAAACATTTGCGATTGTTTTCTGTGTATTCAAAGGGTTCAGCATGTTGTTTTAGGATACGCTAAAGGGGAAACAATGTAATGCATAAATCCCGTGAAGCGTATCTTTGGTACGCCACGAAATGCATCAGATATCTCTGGTACGAGCGTTTGTTTTTCTTTGGATCCTCTCAGATGGAAACAACAGAAAACAGCTTCCTCTAGCACTTCACGTTAGAATTAGTTTTTAAGAAAGACTTTGCTGAATGTGTTGAGAGCTATATTTTATCTCTCGAAATAGCTTCTTCCGAGTAGGTTTTAGGAGCCCATCTTTGCCGTTTACACTGAAAGTAAAAGGAAGAAATTTAGTGGCACAGTGGCGGATTCTTTGCTTGCTGTCACAAAAAATGTGTATATATGGACCCTCGGAAGGAAAGGTAATGTCACTGCGATCAGGTGAGCGTGGAATAAAATTTCTATGCACAAATTTCGCGTTGTTGCAAGTCCGTTGAAATATTTATTAATTCTTTCCAAACCGAATAAAGTTGTGATATCTCGGGTTTCCTCGACTTAATTGATTAGTAATGTGCTTCGAGGTATTATGCCGATTTATTATTTTTATTCTATGTACAGTGCATAAATGGAACCTACTGTGCTTAAAGTAGAAACAAAACTCGGCAGAACACCAGAAAGTACACTATTAACCGAATAAAGTTAACTGTTTTAGTGAGACAGTGAGATCCATGCGAAACATAAAGCAGCGTTATTGTCTTTTATGTATAGCAAATGATTGAAATTTACAAGCCTTGTTTCTCTGTATGTGTAAGAGATATATGGTCAAAACAACTGAAATGAAACGTGTTCTCTCTTATTCGTTTCATCATTAAAAGTCGTTGTATTGTTATGTTACTTGCATCCCAAATCTGTATTTCAAATTTTTACGTAAAAATTATAAACCCAAAATCAGTTACAATGTGCAGGTGTTAATCAGTGATATCTGCCAATGTTTTTCAGCTAATAAGATCATGAGATAATATTCTTCAGACCGTAATTTATCTGATTTGAAGGCCGGTGTTACTAAAATGAAGATTAAATAATGTACGGGATAAAGTTCCCAATCGGTACAGATAGAGCTAGACTGGTACTTCGTGTAAGAAGATTCATCCATCATCTTGAGCAGGATAAACATAATCTTCCTGTCCTTCATTCTCAAGCGGATAGTAAACAACAATTAAACGTCATCGTGCATTGAAACGTTCTGATGGATAGCATGTAGTTAGTTGTAATTGCGGTGTTCGGACGTAAGTTTCAATCAAATTTGTTGATGTTATGTTGACTGGCACTTTAGTTCGACAGTAATTTTCACATAATTTCAGTGAAGCAGTCAGTACTCACAATGCAATGTGTATGAATCAGTGTTTCGTATAAACGAATCACTGGTCGCTGAAACTATTAGATACCATTTCTTGGTAGTAAGCTAATGCAGCAATAAATTAGTAAAACTAGAATAATGAGGCACTCTTACTTCATACCCAGTGACGATGCACACATTTTGTGCAGTAACCGTGCAATGTTTATGCTGTTGTTGTACTTCATTAATTTACTTTGTGCAGTCATATTATTCACACGTGCTAGGGAAATTGTACAGAGGAACTATTGCTGTTATGTTCACGTCACAGTTTGAAACTATCATTCCTGAATTTTCACATTAATAAGTTCTCATCAAATCTTCAGTGCCACAGTGAATAAAAGTTACAGGCATTTGACTTAAAAGTCGATGTTTATGCCTATTGAAGTTCCTGTTGTTTTTGTGGTCTTCAGATCGAAGACTGGCATGATGCAGATCTCTTTGCTATTCTATCGCGTGCAAGCCTCTTCATCTCAAATAGCTAATGCAATTTACATCCTTCTGAATCTGCTTACTGTATTCATCTCTTGGTCTCCCTTTACGATTTTTACATCCCCCCCACTCACACATTTCCGTCCAATACTAAGTGGGGGTTCACTTGACGTCCCAGAATGCGTGCCATCAACCGATCCCTTCTTCTAGTCGTGTTATGCCACAAATTTCTTTTCTCCACAATTCTCTTCAGTATCGCCTCATTTGTTACGTGAGCATTCTTCTGTAACACCACATTTCAAAAGCTTCTGTTGTCTTCTTGTCTAATCTGTTTATCATCAATGGCTATCTGTAAGTTAGTGACATTGGAATAGTGGTAATTATACAGTTTTACACAGAAATTAACCTCACTAGGATGTTATGAACAAGAGCTGCCTTAAAGTGGTAAGAAAACCAGATCATTCATCGGATCTTCTGTGAGCTAATCAAGTATGCAATTTTTCCAGCAGGTTCAGCTTATTGCTGCTGTCAAAACTTACTTCAGAAGAATCGAGAATCTTTTTCGGTCTAGAAAAAGTGTTAAGTAAGGGACGCAATTTTTTCCGTTTTGTTCAACTTGTATATCGAAGATGCAAAGTAGAAATTAAAGTGGGATTGAAATTCAGGGTGTGAGGGTATCAGTAACTAATCACTTACACCCTTTCACCCTGGTGTCGCTGATGACATTGCTATAACGATGAATTACAGGATTTGTTGAATGGGATGGACAAGCTGACTAGCACAGAATATGGACTGAGAGTAAAAATCAAAGAAAGACTACAGTATTAAGCAGCAGCATAAAAGAAATTAACGATAAACTTAGCCTCGTAAGTGGGTACCATGTAGTACACGAGGAGAAGGAATTCTGATCCCATGGACTCAAAATAAATTATGTAAGCAGACTAGCACAGGCATAGAGAGCACTATCAAACTTAGGTCTTAAGCTGAGAGAGCAATTTCCGAAAATGTACTTGTGGAACGTAGCAGTGTATGAAAAATCGAAGAATTTGAGATGTGATGTTACAGAACGATGTCGAAAATAAAGTGGAACGACAGAATACCTAATGAGGAGGTCCTCCGCGCCGGCCGCGGTGGCCAAGCGGTTCTAGGCGCTTCAGTCCGGAACCGCGCGACCGCTACGGTCGCAGGTTAGAATCCTGCCTCGGGCATGGATGTCTGTGATGTCCTTAGGTTAGTTAGGTTTAAGTAGTTCTAAGTTCTAGGGGACTGATGACCTCAGATGTTAAGTCCCATAGTGCTCAGAGCCAATCTGAGGTTCTCCGCACTATCAGAGGAGAAAGAGCAATAAGATAAACACTAACTAGAGGACGTCGAATGCTAATAGGACATTTATTAAGACATCAGAAATATACCTCGAGATACTAGAGAGTGCCCTAAAGAGCAATAAATGTGGGGGAAGACATAGATTGGAATATGTACAATAAATAATTGAAGACGTCACATGTAGCAGCTACTGAAGGAAGGAATGCCGGCCGGGGTGGCCGAGCGGTTCTAGGCGCTACAGTCTGGAACCGCGCGACCGCTACGGTCGCAGGTTCGAATCCTGCCTCGGGCATGAATATGTGTGATGTCCTTAGGTTAGTTAGGTTTAAGTAGTTCTAAGTTCGAGGGGACTGATGACCTCAGATGTTAAGTCCCATAGCGCTCAGAGCCATTTGAACCAAGGAAAGAAGGAAGATTATGGTTTAACATCTGTTTGACAACCAGGTCATTAGATACGGAGCACAAACTCAGGTTGTTTCAAGGATTGGGTACGAAAGGGGCCGTGTTCTTGCAAAGGAACATCCCTGTATTTGTCTTGACCGGTTTAGGTCAAGTATTTTATTGTCCATTCACGTGCTTGTAGATCCGTATCTATACAGAAGTTATTTACTTATTTTTGAATTTCTTTCATGAATGTAACAACTGATTTATCCACAGTGGATCTGTATGAATATGCAGCTTATTTATAACGACCTGGTTTAAGAGTTTCCCTGTGATGATATATCCAGAAAGAATTTACAGTCAGAAGTGGAGTGTGCGCTGATTTGGCACATTAAAACTGCGTGTCGGATAAGGACACGAACCTAGGACCTTTGCATTTCACGACAAAATGCTCTTTCAAGTTTTTTGACTCTATTGAGGAAATTTGCATACTTTTTTGTGTATTTTGTATCCTGTGAGGCTGCGGTGTTGTGTTGTAATGTATTCCCGGTAATTTTCTTTGCCCTCGATCCCTCTGTGAAGACGTAATGCACTGTGTGCCCTTTGATGCAGGTGGCAGTTTTCCGTTTCGCCTTTGGTTACGAAACTGCGTCTGAAGCCAGAAAATCTGTGGATGTGAAGACGTTGAAAGATTTCCTGTTGATGATTGCCGTCTTCTCTCGGACTAAATCCTAAATTTCTTTCATATTCTCACATACAAATCTGTGTTTGTCAGTCAAGAACATACTTGGTGTGAACATGAGTGCGTCCGTGTATTGAGAAGCATGAAGTTTTCATCTGTTGGTATCTTACACAGGTTTATACCACGTTGCTATGACCACCGACGTCAGATTTTTGTTATGGATTTTTTTCTATGTGGCTTTCCAGCCCTTATCCCTATAATTGTGTTCAATGATATTTCTGTTCTTGCATTCTATTAGTTATTCATACATTTCCTTTGATTTCCAGTACACTTTTCAGGGATTTTCATTTTCAACGACTGAACTATCCAAGTACGACGTACGACCCGCCCTCAAGCCTGACTTCCACCAGGACCTCGTCTCCTACCTTTCTTACTTTACAGAAGTTCTACCGAAAATCCTGCGGGACTCTTGCGGGGCTGGCACTACTGGAATAGAAGGCATTGTGGAGACATGCCTTAGCAACAGCCTGGGGGATTATTTTCAGAACGAATTTTCACTCTGCAGCGGAGTGTGCACTGATTGAAAACTTCCTGTCGAATTGTCTCTGTGTGCCAGGCCGGTGTACGAACCTTGGACCTTTGCCTTTCGTGGGCAAATGCTCTACCAAACTCAGCTATCCAAGAGTCTGAGGATGCTGATGGAAGTAAAGCCGTAGGGTGGGTCGTGACTCATGCTTTGGTGGTTGATTCGCTAGAGCACTTGCCCCTGAAAGTCAGAGGTCCCAGGTACGAATCTCGCTCTGGTATACACTTTAGATCTTCTAGGAAGCTTTATGATTTACTGATGTTTCACTGTATGCATATACAAAATTACATTAATTTGTGTGTTTGTATACATATTTTCTACTATAAAGTCGTTAATATTTACATAGTTAACAGAGACGAAAATTTAATTGTGGTGGGGGACTGGAATTATGTAGATGGAAAGGGAAGTGAAGGAAAAATAGTAAGTATGGACTGGAGAAAAGGAGTCAAAGAAGAAGCCACCTGGTAGAATTTTGCAAGTAGCATAATTTAATCATCGCTAAAACATGGTTTAAGAATCATGAAAGAAGGCTGTATACATGGAAGAATGGAAGAGATCTGGAGACACTGGAAGGTTTCAGATAGGTCACGCAATGATAAGGCAGAGATTTAGAAACCAGGAAACCTGCAAAACTACGAAACATTTCTAGTTGAATAAGTGTACTCTCATCATAATTTATTGATGTTCAATTGCAGATTAAAACTTATGCAATTGCAAAAAGTTACGAAGTAAAGAAGATGGTACTAGAATACATTGAAGAATCCAGAGAATGTTGAGTTTCGAAGGGGACATTCGGTATATATTGACCGAAACGGGGGAAAGGAATACAGAAGAAGACGAATGGGTACCTTTGAGAGATGAAAACAATGTAGTCAGCATGGGATCTAATAGAAAAAAGATCAAGGTCTAGTAAAAATCCTTGGATGACAAGCGACATATCGAATTTAACTGACTGAAAAAGGGGATATAACTATACAGAAAATGTATGAGGGGAAAGGCAATACAGACGTCTACAAATGAGAACGACAGAAAGTGCAAAGTGGCAAAGCAAGAATGGATAGAGTAGAAACATAATGACTATAGGAACGGTACATATCACCTATGGGATCGGTACGAGTATTAAGAGCTCTTATGGCAAGGTGAAAAGGTATATAGAAATACTTTGTAGTAGTATACCTATAGACATTCTAGTGCATCTAGTCAAAAAGTTTTAATTCGTTCACATCTGTGACATCACAAGCCATGCCATCCTATTCATGATGCAGTCATCATGAGGTCACAAACCATGTCCCCTTTGTCAGTGCTGTTATCATCATCATGTGACAATCCACCTTCTCCATATCTATGATGTCATACAAATTCCAAGTAGCCACACCTCATTTCTTGGAACAGTGGTGGCCACTAAAACGAAGCAACCAACCACAGCACAGTGTTTTAGCGACCACTGAAGTGAAAAGGCCAATTACAGTGTAGCCCCAGTGCACCTGTACTCAAAACATCTGAACAATGTCAATTTTGTGCATCACATTCAAAAGTATTTATCCAAACACACACATACGCACAAACACACACACACACACACACACACACACACACACACACACACACACACAATACTTCTTCAACAATGAACTTACAGGTTAAGCAACACCTGTGAAAGTCCATAGTTAAATCATTACATTGTACTTGATGTACAGCACAGTGAATCTTCAAATTAAATATTTCTATGTTTAAATTGTTCTGTAATGTTAGTCAAATGTCACAATGTTAAATCAGTGTCTAAAATGTCTGTTAAAATACGTCAGCAACACAGTGTTTATGTCAGTGTAATTTTCATATCTTGTAAAAAGAAAATACATCAGCAACCCCCCGCCCACACACACCTAAACACCCCTCCAAACACACACACACACACACACACACACACACACACACACACACACACGAAACGTTTAAGTCACGTTTACAGTGTTATCTCTGTGTCTAAAACACTTAAAGGCTGCTGGAATTTCCATCAGTATGTATCTTATTGATGGTTCCGAAAACGAAATGATATCACCTGATGTTTGTACAGTTTGTTCAGTAGTACATCACCTGACCGTGCACAAATCTGAGGGGGAAGGAAGAAATGCATGATGTTGTACAGTAGCAAAATATAATCGATGATACTGATTGGCAAGTATTATAAATTATTTTGACCTATTTGAGGTTATGTTGAAGGAAACCATAACCAACATAATTTCTTACCTTTAACAATGTGTATTACTACTTTTCAGCATGCTATTTGGCAAACATGTTTCAACAGCTGCATCTTCCTGGAGGCTATTCTTACTAGTATAGACAACCACTGTGTGATCTACAAACAAAAAGCATTTACTAGTGGTAGGCAATCTGATCATATTGCTCTGCTAAATGCATTCCAAATATGAGATGATGTACAAATGAATAGTGAAGTAACTAAAACTCGTTTTTGGGAGTGTAACAAGTTGTCAGTGTCAACACTGTGGCAATAACGTTGTTTACTTCCATAATTTTTGTATACAAGTGGGGTTTAAATTGTAAGTTAGATAATCAGTAGTGCTTGTGTGTGTTTTGAAATGTTATAGAACCACTTTTTACGTGTTTTGATGAATGTAATCTCTTGTACGAAGACAGAACAATCTCATGAACTATCACATGACAACAAAATATTTAATTTTGTCTTCAAAAGTGCTTTAAGCCTATAAGTTTTATCAGTAGTGTCAATATGCAAGTCATGTGTATTTTTTTTTAAATTGTAAAGAAGATTGAAGTTGCAAGAGTGGTATCACGTGTGTTTTGTACTTGAAATCTTATATATTTTGAGAAACAATTGTATTTTGGCTCAATATTCAAATTTTCCTTCACAATCAGAGACCAGTAACTACAATTCCGTATTATGATGAGCAACCTTGTGTGTGTGTGTGTGTGTGTGTGTGTGTGTGTGTGTTTCGCTAACGTACTTTACACATGGAGATACTGCAAGTTAAACAGTTTATACAATTTAGTCTTTTTAAGGTGGCACATACTTCTCAGCAAGGCAAGGTGGCTGCCCTGGGGCTAAATTGTGCCTGGCTGTTTCAGTTTCATGTTTGCTAAAATATTAGACTGTGCCTGGTTGTTTTGTTGTAACATTCACTACTGTTCCCAAATATGAATTGTGTTTCCCTAGAATGTGAATGATGTCATAGATAATTAGGGTGTTGTTTGTCATGTGATAATGAGGATGTCATAACTAAGGGGATGTGGCTTTTACCAACATGATGATAATGTCATGGATGTGTAAAGGTCCGAAAACGTCTTTTCAGTTTACTTTTTATTAACTTTTGTGGCCATTGTACTATCGAATGCGAGACTGAGAGCATTACTTAAGAGAGAACGAAATAAACCTCGCCATGCCCTGTTATGAATATGTGTCTCTTAAACTTGTCAAATATTAAAATTATTCAGTTGAAAATGGAAAAATGTTTCTTTGAAATAATAACAGTACAAGTCGAATTACTTCAATTTATTGTCCTTTAAGCAAGTAATACACTTCCCCAACAATACCTAAACTCTTACAGTCTTGCGTTAACAATTAAGCTCGTATCATGCTCATACTGAAGTAACCATTGCGACGTTGCATTTACACATTAATTAAACTGATATTTACTGATCCTAGAAGCCATTTCTTTTGCGTTCTTCCATCCTTATGTTCCTCCACAACAATTACTTACTCACAAACACGACACGGTTTCAATCATAAATCAGTGATCCAGGTGGCACAGTCGTTAGTACACTGGAGTCGCATTAGGGAGGACGACGGTTCAAATTCGAGTCTAGCCATCCAGATTTAGGTCTTCTGTGATTTCCCTAAATTGCTTCAGGCAAATGCCAGGACGGTTCTTTTGAAAGAGCACGGCCGATTTCGTTCCCCATCCTTTCCTAATCCTAGCTTGTGCTCTGTCTCTAATGACCTCGTTGTCGACGGGACGTTAAACACTAATTTCCTCCTCGTCCTTCTTCAACCATAAATCACATACTGGATGAAGAAGCTGAAGCTGGCTTCTTTGTGAGTTATGAGATGATTGGATTGGCTATGAATAATGGTGCTGATGATTGTGGGTCTCCTGTAAATTGTGAACCCATGTCTGGTGTTTCTCTTGTGTATGGTGAGATCTAGGAAATTAAGTTTTTCATTGTTTGTGTTTTAATGGTGAACTGTATTTGTGGGTCAATGGTGTTTATGCCCTGATGAAGTTCTTTTATGTGAGGCCGTGATTCATCTATTTGGTAAATTATATCATCTACGTATCTGTACCAAAATATTATAGCGTACTGTTTTGGTATCAGTACTTCATCAAAGATTTGCTTTTATATCTGACTGAGGACATCATCAGCTAGGAGGCCACTGGTTGGGGATCCCATAGGTTGTCCATCTTGTAGTAAGTAAAATTTGTTGGTGAATGTGAAGTAGTTTTGCTCTTTGATGAGCCTGGTTATGTCTGATATTTCTTGTATGTTTGTTGTGGAATGTTTTCTTATAGTTGGAGGTTTCTTTCTATGATGTTCATGGTTTCTTCTGTTGGAACATGTGTGTACATGGAAATTTCCTAGATATCACCATACACACGAGAAACAGCAGATATCAGTTGACAATTTACAGAAAGCCCACAATCATCAGCACCATTATTCATAACCAATTCAATCACCCCATAACTCACAAAGAAGTCAGCTTCATATATTTATCGCACAGACTGAACAAAACACCTATCAACAAGCATTATTGTACACGAGAACTGAGTACATTAAAGAAAATTGTACAGGATAATGAATATGAGACAAAGAGAGTAGATAAAATAAACCACAAAGTACAAAAACAAGGAACACATAATCTTGAAACATACACACATGTAAACTCAACACAACATAAAACAAATCAGCAGACCATCAGCAACAAATGGCACATAATGACTTACAACAACAAAGACTCACACAGGCTGAGCAATGTACTAAAGAAACAAGGACTCAACATAGCATACAGAACCGACAACACTAAAAGACAGACGTGGAACAAATACCACCAACACTGACAAATGTAGCCCGTCTGGTATATAGCAACTAAATTGCAATTGCTGCCAATCATCACAATAATATCTCTCTCTCTCCCCCTCCCTCTGTCCCGCTTCCCCCCTCTCCCAGCTCTGAATACACACACACAAACACACACACACACACACACACAAACACACACATGCACACACACACACACACACACACACACACACACACACACACACACACACACACACACAAACCAAACACCATAAACGTCAACAGCACTTCAAATCTGCGCACCTCACAAAGACAAACAAGCCACGAAACAAACGAATACTACACAGCCACAACATCATGTAATGGCGGCGAAAACACGTGCAAGTTCTAAAAATTGTAGAAAATGCCTATGAAACGACAAAAATGGTAGAAATGAGCGTGTTACCACGCCACAAACGAAGGAGACAAATCCCACAATATTAAATCCGTAAGTAACATGTAAAATAACGCGATACACACCTATATTCGGTAGAAAAAGCATAATAAACTTAAAATAAAAATTAAGTTTCACCGTTTGCAGACGATAAGTTGTAGACTGTGTAGCAGGCTTACAGCTACCAACATACGATTCAATAGCGTCATGTAAGGTATGTAAACTAAAGCGTACATACACCATTTTTCCAAATAAGCTATAAATCCAGAACTTTAGACATAGTGTAGTAAACAACATACAGTGCATCAGCCCAATAACACACATGTCAGCAGCGAACTGTAGACAACTGTTGACAACAAGTACTTCACTCACAAATGTAAATATTTTGTACCAAATGTTTTCTGTGAACGTTAAAATGTAATAACAATTTTACGGAAAGGAAATAAAGTAACCCACTAAAGATAGCACAAAATGTGCGGAAACATGTCTGGGTGAAACAAAACTCGAAAGGTGTCTTACGTAACGCTAAATTCCTCATCCACATTTCTTAGCAAGCACAAAAATAGGTAGAACTGCATCACTACAATATGCCCATACAAATATTTCTGCCAACTTCTTCATATTATTTATCCGCGACATTGCTCTCCACGCGCCTGCCCCCTGTGGGAACTGCCCACGCCATGACGGCGCTTGACGAATAGCGCTGAGCTGTTGTTGCCATAGAATAGCGAGACAAAGCTCCGTCAGAAGAAAGGCGCGCCCGGCTTTGAATGTTCCAGAAGCCAGCGATAAGCAAATGTTATAATGTCGATTCATTATGACATCAGAATGGTACTCATTGCAGATGGCAAGGCTTGTGACATCGTAAATGTAAACAAATTAATAATTTCTGAGAAGGTCCGCTAGAACGATCATAGATACACAGCACTACACAATGGAATCGAACTGAAGGCAATAATGCAGAATGCGAAGACAGAGGAGATGAAGAAGAGATGGGAATTATGATACTGCGAGAACGACCGGACGGGGCACTGAAAGGCCTAAGTCGAATCAAAGCCCCAGTATTAGACGTTTCTTCATAGTTACTGCGATCCTTGGAAGAGCTGGCTGTAAGAAAACTATTCCACCCGCTATGCAGGATATATGAGCAAAGTGAAACACCCTTAAATGTCAAGAAGAATACAATAATTACAATTGTAAGGAAAGCAGGTACTTATAGGAGTGAATATTACCAAATCATCAGTTTAATAGGTCACGCTTGCCAAATGCCGGCACGAATTACTTACAGAAGAAAGAAAGAGCTGGTAGAAGCCGATCTCAGGAAACTGCATTTTAGGTTGAGGAGAAATGATTTCTCGTAGAAGTAGATTGCATAAAGGCAAATCAACATTTGTAACATTTCCAGCCTTAGAGAAAGCTCTTGACAATGTTGGAAGGAAAACGTTGTTACAAAGGGACCTCACGCACTGCTCTATCCTCTCTGATTTTTTTCATACCTATAGGATTTTAATGTCAGTGCCCGGACATCGGTTCCCTCAAATAGTACGATGAAATTCTCAAAACAAAAAAGAAAAACAACTCGAAAAAATCGTCTTTGAAGATCAGATTTACGTGCACTGTTAAGTACAGAACATTTATACCTTTTTCACATATTCGCATTTAGGTATGCGTGGGGTAACATGAAAAACATGTTAAATATGGAATTTGAATAAAACTAAAAAATGTTGTTGCTAGGAGATTCGAACAACCGACTTCATGATTACAAGTAGGGGTGTGCGATATCAGCGATACTTACAACATATCGAAATTATGAGCTGGAGCGTCGATATTTCTGTTTTGAAACTGAAGTTACTATTTTCAATAACTTTCGTAATATATAACGGTTGGGGGCTTAGAAAACCTTATTTGTTTTGTTTATGACTGAACACCTGATTCACAGGTTAAAAAAAAGTGTCTGAGCACCGATTATAAACCAGGAGTACTAATGATTTTGTAGAGGCTGGAACTGAGTTTCCAAACATGTGACATTCGCTCGTCTCCGTATAGGTTTAATGTGACAGAATAGTGGATTTACATTAGTAGTTAGCACAATGGATAACGCGCTTTCACACAAGGAAGTCAGGGAAGGAACTGTCCCGTAAGCTACTCTAAGTCTTGTCATATTATACATTTCCCTTTCCATTCATTGTCAGTCTCGGCACTGCAGGCGTGTTGATCTCTTCGGATAAAAGTATCTAGGGTTAATGGACATGGCTTGGGCAATGGAAAATCTTTCACATAACCAAGGGGTTTTCTTTTCATTAATGACACGTATTTATTTTCTTAAAACCAATGACTTGGAACACACTCAATACATTCGAACACACTTAATACATTCGTTACATAGACAAATGCATTAATTCACGCTAGAATATCCGACTGGAATAGTGTTTACTAGGTACACAAGGTATGATGGAGGATGAACATTAATAATAACCATTGGATAATACCAATGCAGTCCGCCCCGATAGCTGAGTGGTCAGCGTGACGGATTGCCGTCCTACGGGCGAGGGTTCGATTCCTGGCCGGGTCGAGGATTTTCTCCACTTCAGGGACTGGGTGTTGTGCTGTCTTCATCATCATTTCATCCCCATCCGACGCGCAGGTCGCCCAGTGTGGCGTCGAATGTAATAAGAACTGCACCAAGGCGGTCGGATCTGCCCCGTAAGGGGCCTCCCGGCCAATGACGCCAGACGCTCATTTCCATTTCCAGTACTAATGCATAAATCACATACACACTCATCTAGTTAATTAACAGTGGGCAACCGTACTAACTACTGGCTGAGGAAACGGGGAACTCACTGGGCGAAGGACAAAGTTCATACCGAAGGCAAGTGCACATTGACAAAACCGTAAATAACCATAAATACTTATTAAGCAATGATGCAAGCAGCGTGTAGGTGGTCGCTCTACACAGATGTTAATGTTTTGCGCAATGCAAGGTATTTTGTATCTCAGCCGGCCGGAGTGGCCGTGCGGTTCAAGGCGCTACAGTCTTGAGCCGAGCGACCGCTCCGGTCGCAGGTTCGAATCCTGCCTCGGGCACGGATGTGTGTGATGTCCTTCGGTTAGTTAGCTTTAAGTAGTTCTAAGTTCTAGGCAACTGATGACCTCAGAAGTTCAGTCGCATAGTGCTCAGAGCCATTTGAACCATTTTTTTAAATCTCATTAGCTGTAAAACCATGAACATGTGAGAGTGATGGCAAACAAACGCTAACACAACATTCCTATAGAAATAATCATTTAAAGAGGCCCAGAACCTCACATAAGCTTCTCTTTTATCTTTACTAGTGAATCAAACCAAGGATTAAACACAGGCACGCTATCATGAACGAAAATCTTGAATAAACAAGAAAATAATGACCGGTTAATACTACGTACAGGATGCAGGTAGTCAGTGTACGTGGATTTTAATGTACTACACAATGCAGCACAATACTAGCTACGAAATCATGAACATATGTGGGGGAGGGGAGGAGGGTCCGAACAATGGTCTTCATGCTGGCCACAAGGAGAGAAGCTCTAAATTGGGATAAATTTCACATAGAGTTCTGTCCGCAGCTCGTGGTCTAGTGGTTAGCGTTGCTGTCTCTGAATCACGGGGTCCCGGGTTCGATTCCTGGCCGGGCTGGGGATGTTCTCTGCCGGGGGACTGGGTGTTTGTGTTGACCTCATCATTTCATTATCATCATCAACATTCGTGATAATGGCTAGATTGGACTGTGTAAAAACTGGACTGTGCAAAAACTGGGACTTTGTACAGGCGCTGATGACCGCGCAGGTGAGCGTCCCACAAACCAAACATCATCACATAGAATTCTGCGCCAAGCTAACTACGAAAAAAGATTATCGAACTATGAATCCATAACGCTTATGTCATGAATACTTCGGTGTGTATCAATGGTTTAGTCTCACACAAAGCGATGACCCTTAGAACTGGAGATACCTTCGCATCTATTGATGGTTCAGTTTCACCAAACCGATGACCATCAGACTATATTCTTTCAGAAAAATATAATAAAAGGATCAAAATTATAGGACCTCGAATCACTCTTCTAACGTAAATGATAGACAGAGAAAAAGAAGTGGGCGAGTCTACAACTAAATATCGCATTCTGATATCTGTACCCACAACTTAGACGTGATAGCCCTACAGAGCGTATCTGAGTCACCGAAACTGGTTTCTATATAATAAATAACATCGAATGGACGGCAGCAGGTGTTTCATTCGATTATGTAAATGAATGGTCTACATCTTGCAAACTGTCCGCCCCCGGTAGCTGAGTGGTCAGCGTGACAGACTGTCAATCCTAAGGGCCCGGGTTCGATTCCCGGCTGGGTCGGAGATTTTCTCCGCTCAGAGACTGGGGTGTTGTGTTGTCCTAATCATCATCATTTCATCCCCATCGACGCGCAGGTCGCCGAAGTGGCGTCAAATCGAAAGACCTGCACCAGGCGAATGGTCTACTCGACGGGAGGCCCTAGCCACACGTAGCACACTGGACTCGCATTCGGGAGGACGACGGTTCAATCCCGTCTCCGGCCATCCTGATTTAGGTTTTCCGTGATTTCCCTAAATCGTTTCAGGCAAATGCCGGGATGGTTCCTTTGAAAGGGCACGGCCGATTTCCTTCCCAATCCTTCCCTAACCCGAGCTTGCGCTCCGTCTCTAATGACCTCGTTGTCGACGGGACGTTAAACACTACCCACCACCACCACCCTAGCCACACGACGTTTCATTTCATTTCATCTCGCAAAGCTTCAGTCAGAAGGATGGACCTACATTTTCATTCACTCATGAGCACAGGAAGGGAACACTAGGACCGGAAAGGACGCGTACCAATAAATAAATTAACATGTCGGCCCATCCCTTCTCAAGAGGCTACTGTTCTGCCAGCAATTTTGGTCCAACTTCGCGATATTATTCTAGTCGTCAGGTGAACAGAAATAGCATTTGGAAAAAAATCATATCTCATGCTCAGTTTGGTAGCAAAAAATCTCAGGGGTAACATCAAAATGCAGTTACTATCAACTGAACGTGTCAACATATTAGATACATCAACGTTTGCAGTAAATGTAATGAGTGATCTAGCAATATTAATTTAATTTTTAAAAACAGCAGAAAACAGCGTCGCCCCAAAGTGATAAACCCGCTTGAAAAGAATAACTATATTGAAGTCTTTAATGCCAGAAATGACGCAGCATTAGTAATGAACAACGCGTAACCTAATATTTAGCTATAAACTGTAGAGGAAGGACCATGGTGGTTATTTTCTCTCTCATGATTGGGCGAGTCGTATTCCGTCGACTTTACCTATTGCAAAAACTAATAACTTGAGAAACAACACAAAGAGAAAGCACCAAAAAGATCATAAAAACAACACACATAAGCTTTGTGGCTCACACAAAAACATACTACTGCTAATTCATCTGCCATGTCCAACTGTCCTACTCTTCGTTATTAGTCCTTAAGTTTGCAACGGGGCGGTAAGTAAAGAAGAAGTGCGGTTGCAGACAGTTCAGACGAATGTGCATATACAAATGTTGGTTAAAAAAATGTTATTGCAAATTTTTGGCTCTCGTGTAAGTCTCAGGGGATGATTTCCACACTTGGTCCATTAGTACACTTCCATACCCGCACATTTGTTATAGTCTTTGAATTAATTATTCACTCAGACATAAGTACAGTTTATGCTAGGGAATAAGAATTAGGCGATTATTATACTAAAATCAGTTTTTCACGATACAGTTCAATCGCTATTTATTGGCGTTGTTCTATTCTTTCACACAATGAAATTAGCACTGGTGAGACGGTTTACAGTTTTACTTTAAAAATAATTTGACTCCGAGCCTCCAATAGCAGTTATGTAGGTTGCTTTAAACGAATCGATTCGAACAGAAGCACAAGTCCCACTGTCCTCTCTGTTTTAGCAGTTTTGGCGCGAAATCACAGATCGCCACATGTTCACTTAACGCCGATGTATACCTCGTAATTCACACTCACACAAATAATCGTACCACCTCCAGTTCACCAAATATATGCTTGTACACTTGCACTATTAAACAATACTCTTTGTCGAAATAAATCGGTGCGAGAACAAATTTTCAAATGACCACATGTGCCACCCACCCTCCAAAACGACTGACCAACGACTGACCCCTGGCCAAGATGGCCGCTCGCTTATATAGGCTCGGATATCCAACCCCCTGGTTATTTAAGTACCAGTCTCACCAGTTAAGGCTACAAATTTTGATACATACATCCCTCGACAGAAATAAGTACACCATCGGAACCGCGCTAAAAAGTACGTCCTATTTACTATGTTACATCAATTTCTAGGATTATTCTATTGCCCGTAAATTAAGTTCAAAATGGTTCAAATGGCTCTGAGCACTATGGGACTCAACAGCTTCGGTCATAAGTCCCCTAGAACTCAGAACTGCTTAAACCTAACTAACCTAAGGACATCACACACACCCATCCCCGAGGCAGGATTCGAACCTGCGACCGTAGCAGCGTAAATTAAGTTTTAGTTTTTGCAACATTTCACCACTTAGCGCAAATTTGTTTGTTTACATCTGTGCTGCAAAGTTTTAACATGGAATTGCCTATAGCACTGGTTTTAGACGTAATCTATAGCGATCTACACATAGCGTTGCTCAAAATCTTCATATCTATAATAATTAATCAATTATGGGCGATAAATGTTAATAATAATTTGCAAACAATGAAAACTATTGCAAGTTACATGTATAGTATAACGTAACGAGTTTAAAATACGTGTGATGCCACCCAAAATATTATATAGTGCCGTTCTTTATCTCATGAATTTTCTATTGAATTTTATAAACGATTCCCCCTCCAACTTTATTTATTGGTCTTTATGGGCTTAATTATTTATGAATCTTAAGATATGACTACGGCACTCTATCCGCTATGACGAGACGTTTTTAATGAGTGCTCGCTCATCCCTATAAGTAGTCATTTACTATTTTTATTAATGTTTCAGTATTCATGACATTAACAGATTTTTGAGGTTACTATAACTTTTGCGTCTCGTGACTTGAAATAAAGATCGATCTTTCAGAAGGTGCATATTGCTGACGACAATCCACTGCCGCATCGCTCTTCACGGTATGTTACATAGTTTTCGCGTAATGGGCAAAAATCCAAACAACGCCCCAAGCTACGGGCCACGTGGCCGCCCCCCGGGTGGAGACATCCCACCGACCGTTGCAAATATCGCGCGGGCGCGCCACACGCTTCCGCGAATTACGCACAATGTAGCGCGCTCGGTCTCCACAAAGCAAACCTTGCATACTAGAAATATTCATCTAGTAACGGGGGTTTGTACCGTCACAAGTTAGAGCTGCCCGCTGTTCTCACCATAGCTAGTTCGACGATTTTAGCTGCGGATGACAAGATGATGCTCCAAATTGCGCCCTCATTTCGTTTACGAGTAGCATATGCAGATAGGCTGCTACCATAGTATGCCTCCACAAGCTATCGACGGTGATGGTTGAAGTCCGCTGCACCGCCAAGTGCAGGATGAAAGACTTCTGTCTCGAATCGAGGCATGCTACTACTCACCAACAACTTCCTCAATCCGAATGCAACAGCGCTCTACGAACCACACTGTACTCTAAGAATTTTTTCATTCCATTGTGACAGAGTAGTACAGCAACTCTTTTGGATTATTTCAGAACGAAAACAGCCTTTATTGCAATGCATGTCTCGAAAACGAGAAAACAATTTATTAGAAATAAAAAGGGGAAGGGGTACGGTTCTATTTAGTACGGCTATGCTGGTAAAATAAATTAAAAGTTTTGTTGCGAGTCTGCAAGGCATGAGTACTGCAACACCCCTTGCCGCCAGGTGGGTGCCACAGCGTCCCATTAGGTGGACTGACCAGATGTCGTCTGTTTCTTTATCCCACGCTCTTAGTCTGGTAGGTTCCCAAACAGGAAGCCCATCGAGATTCCACCAGTGCGGGGCAACAGAACCTTTGGCGATAGGTAGCCTATTGCCTACTCTACCACATGCACTGATATTATACTAAACACAAGATGAAAGTAAGGAGGTGAAATCAAGTGAAGAACTGACTACATATGGAACTAATAGTCGCTCATTATCTATTTGTAAATTAAGCTTCTATCAAATAAGAACAAATTATATTTTAATTTGGTGAAATATTAAATTAAAATAATAGGATGAGACCCAGATAAGGCTGACGCCTCTCACAAGATGCTTTAGCAAGATTGGAAACGACCAAAGCTATCTACTATTTGCTAGCAGCTTTTGAGATGACTGTCAGACTGGGCAGCACTCTGCTATAAAACAGCACCAGAAGAGAATAATCTTTAAACTAGAACACGAACAGGCGATTTTAGAAACATCGACGTTTCGGAGTCGATCATTACTTATGCTACACATCCACCTATTTGTGAACATGTTAACTAGCTGCAGTTGTTTTGTATCTAACAGCTCTCGGAAATCTTCTAATCTTCAAAGACAATTTTGTTTTGAGAACTGCTTCGTACCGTTTTAGGAAACTGATGACGGAACATTAACATGCAAGGTCTATATGTAAGCTCACATGGTTAAAAATTTGAAAGTAAAAGAGATGAAATAAATGTTGTCTACAACTTTCACAGACAGTACACTGCAATTATAAAGAGAAAGGAAGTAGTAATTCAGAAGGGAGTTAGACAGGACTGTAGTCTATCTGCAATATTACTCAATCTGTGCATTGAGCAAGCTGTGCGGGAAACAAAGATGGAATTTGGGAAGGGAGTTGAAGTTCAGGGAGAAGAAATAAAAGCTTCGATAGAATCACAACGTCATTGACAAATCTCAGATACGTCAAAGGACTCTGAATGGAATAGTTTCTTGAAATTATGTTATAAGAAAAGAGGGTAATGGAATTAGGCGAATAAAATCATTCTATGCTGAGTACATTAGTTTAGGCATTAAAAGAAGTAAGTGAGTTTTAATAGCTGGGCAGCAAAATGACCGACGATTAATAAAGTACAGAGCATAGAAAATGCAGACTGTCGATAGTGAGAAAGGCCCTTCTTGAAAGGATAACTCTATTAACACAAAATTCAAATTTAAGGTATTTGTCCCTTATATGGGAAAATATAAAAAAAAGAATTAGGGATTTTGAAATGTAATGCTATAAAAAAATTCTAAATAGTAGAAAGATAGACAAATATAATGACAGACAGTGAATATCACTGATAAGAGAAGAAATTTATGGCACAATCTGATTAAAAGAAGGTTTAGGTTGAGAGGACAGTTTCCGAGGTAACGAGGAATCGTCGATTTGGTAATGGAGGGAAATGTGGCGGACGGGGGGGGGGGATTAAAATTGTAAGAGGAGACCAAGGCTTGGCTACAGAAAGTAAGTTCGAAGGGATGTTTGTTGCGGCAGTTACATAGAGATGAAAGGCTTGCACAGGATATGGATCGGTCTTTGGATTGAAGACCACAACAGTGAGTGACCACCGGTTACAATCCCAGAACGTCTCCCAATGATGTTTCAAACAGAAATAAAAGTTCCATTCTCATATCCAACACAGTGAATATTTACGATAATTCTCATTTATTTTTCCTCCTCAGTTGCACGTTTTTAGTTAGATTACTTGTTTCGATCACTCTGTATCATCTTCAGATCTAAATATTTGCGTCAGCAAGCTGTCTTGTTTACTCAGAATCACCATTATGATCTGTGGTTTTCAGTAGACAAGACAGCTTTCTGACGCAATTTCTTAGATCTGAAGATGATCTAGAGTGATCGAAACTTGTAATCTAATTAAAAATGTTGCTTTAGAAAGTCACCTTGTCTACTGAGAACCACCACCCTTTAGAAATGAAGATGATCCAGAGTGATCCGAACATGTAATCTAATTAAAAATGTGCAACTGAGACGGAAAAATAAATGAGAACTGACGCAAATATCAGAACAGTCGCTGAATCTCCCAAGACGATCATGTCCGTTATAGTGAGAACGAATATTATGTATTAACCATTGTGCTTCCACACGCTTTATTACTTAGTTATGCGACATCTTGATCATGAATATATTTGCAACGGTGTTGTTTATTTCAGAGGCCTGAAAGCAGCCCGAGACTCTCATGGACAATACCCGATGCGTCTTAGCCACTATCAAGATAATTCAGTTGGTAAGGAACTACAGTTAGTGAATCTTCCACTACAGTTATCATTTGAACATCTTAACTATGTTTTAAGCTAACTAAATTGTCACTGATACGAAAATAGTTTCTCTGTTTATTGAATAGTGCAACCTCATTTCACAACCCTTCATACAGTGTAATTTCAATTCCCCGAAAAAGTGGAAATTGGTGAAAGAACACCATTCACTAAACAACAAAATTAGTACGTTGTATCAGTTCACACAGCTAAAAAAAAGCATCCTCAGGTAACACCGAAACGCTTTGGGACTGATAAACTTCCTTCAGATAAACGGTGGTGGACGTGACTGAGCAGATGGTCTCTGAGTAAAAGGCGGGATTGCGGATACATGTTACTGCCACCTACATCAATAAATACCCTTGCACGGTCACAGTACGACCGCCATACACTGACATATGTTAAATCGCCAGATACTTGTCTCACAAAAAAAATTAAAGTTTACAAGAAAATAAACGATGTAGGAGGAACAGGGAAGTCCTACGGTAGTGAAGCAGGATGAGAGACACCGAATAGAACGGAGTGAACACACAAGAGTCCAGTGGCAGTGGTGGCGAGGAGATGGTAGCTTGGTATGGCTGTCAATAAACTACTTGAGGTGGCTGTCCGATGAGAACTAAGTTCCACCTTCCCTGCGGCTACTTATTTTTTCCATCGTATACAAACTCTATGGATCGATTGATGAGAGGATACGGAATAAAAATGGTCTAATGAAATTATGTCCGGAAGTGCATGGTTTCCATGGGAGACACAATTTATTGTGTCATACATTGTTACAGAGACCGCGGTCTAATACGCGATGTACCATGCAGCCACAGTTACTGAATGCATGGTTTCCCCCTAGAAGGTGGTACTCCTCATACATCATGCCCTAGCGCCCTCTTCTGCCATAATAATTGCTAATGTTATGTCCGATTCACTTCTCTTGCTTACTCACCTTATAGGTGATGTAATACAGCGTTGTACACAATGGTTCGATATTCGATCACCGGATTCGATTTCCGGTTATGGGGCGATCTCAAAAGTATCCTGTATGCCGAGCCCATTCCTGATGTGGAGACACTGGAGCAACGTATTCGTGCTGCCTGCGACGCTGTTATGGTGCAGTCTCGCTGATGTTAACGTGTGAGACAGAACATGCTACGACGCTTACACTCAAGCGTTGAGGCACATGGAAACCATTTTCAACACATACTGTTACTGTAGTTGCACGGTACAGCGCGTATTATACCGCAGTCTCTGTAACAACCTATGACTGAATAAAAGGTCTCTAGCATGGAAACCAAGCAGTTTCGGACATCAGTCATGGACCATTGCCATTCGTCTATGAACTTATATAAAAGTGTAATGTCTAATAATTAACATTCTGATTGGGATTAACATATCTTGAGGAAGCTTTTCACTCAGTTTCAACAAAATTGTTACTGTCAGATTTTGAAAACAAGACATAAAAAGGGAACCAACAGCTTGGCTGATCAGCTATAAGTACAGTATTAATTTACAGAATCTGCTTATTCTATCTCCTGTCATTTCGCCTCGTTTTACGCCCAACACATCTCCATTTCAGTTTCTTAACAATCACTTTCTTAACAGGCACTGTCTTTTGTCTTACCCATTTGCATCTTTCCAGTGCTCTTTCGGTAATCTCAGTGTTATATAAGTACGTGCATTTAACACCTATTTTTCGCTTCAGTATGTTAGTACTGTCAGTGTACAGTAATTACAGAATTTCCGTTTAAGGCAGGGGTGGAATTTACTTCTGAATAGAGCATCCAGTTTCCGGAATTAACTTTAAGCCGTTTTAAAGTTCTGTGTATTTATTTACGTGTGCGCCATCTTGTTGTTTTCAGTGGGTCCAACAACACAGCTTCATCTATTGCTTCCATAATTTCATCATTAATATTTACTACTTTCTTATCAGCCTACTGACTGTACATTATTTAGTTCTTGCTGTAATTAATCTTCTGGCCTAGTGTCATATTTTCTCTGCTTAATTTCGACCAGTGCAGATGACACTGATAAGAAAGTAGAAAACATTAATGATGAAATTATGAAAGCAATAGATGAAGCTGTGTTGTTGGATCCACTGAAAACAATAAGATGGCACACACGTAAAGAAATACGCAGAACGTTAAAACGGCTTAAAGTTAATTCCGGAAACTGGCTGCTATATTCAGAAGTGGTTCAGGTACGATCAACTCAAGCACATTACTTCTTCATCCAAGTTTAATACATAGATCGCCGTTTCCAAAAAAATAAAAATAAAATTAAATTCTGTGCAAGGTGGTCACTTGCCTAAAATTTTTCTCAGTTCTGAGGTTTTCAATGCCATGATGTGGTTGAATGGGGAACCCTGTAAGAAATCATTAGTCTCATATTTGGCTACCGTGAATTGAGGATCTAAACAACTAGAGATCGTAAAAGGGAACAGGTTTCATGGGGACCTATTCTTTTAGTTAAGTGAAAAATTGCATCACTTATTCGCATCGGAATATGTAATGCCATCTCCAAATTCAATTGCTGATGTTTTCATCGTTCCACTAATGTTGGAGGACAAATGTAATACTTTACAAGCAACTGGATCCCAAACACATCTAGTTAATAGCTCTTTATGAAATATTAATCATAATTTTAAATGCTGCATGACTTGGAAAATATTACAGACTCACAAAATCTAAGACGACTTTGAGAATTAGCATAATAATTTGTTTAAGACGAGCCATTTTACACATAATTTCATAGTGATCCTGAAGTTCGTAAAAATTACGTTTAGTTTACACAGTTAAAATGGCAGAACGAGTCGTGGAAGGATTAAGAGATTAAAATATTGTTGCTATCACATTTGTGTACATTCCGATGGATATGATAAACAAAGGAAATCTCTTCTATGGTGAAAGTAGCATATGTTAAAATAGTGTTTGCTACCAGATAGCTTTACTGTACTACGAAGTTTTCATTTATACTTCGCTTATGTGTTCTCACAGTCCCTAAACTGGTGGGGAGAGGTATGTCTAGATACAGATTTTTAAGGGGTGTCACAAGCACTTCTAACTGAGTCGATGTTGAAGTAGGTCGTTAAGACCTCCATTACTTTTGTGGAGATCTCTCAAAATTAAGTTGCCAACAGCGGTAAACCTTGCAGATGGTGGTTTTTATTGTAAACTGTGCTCTCCACGGACTTTTTTTACTAATAAACTACGTAACTTGAATAAATGTTTTGACTTTTTACTGGATAACTGGGTGGTAGCACCCTTAGCACAGGCAAACATAGGGACCAAGCTCCTGGAACTCTGTGAAGTGTGAACTGTGTTCACAGATTCAAAAACCTTTTCATTGCCTATAAGTATCGTGCAAAGTGGTAACTGATGATCACTGCTTATTTCTTGGAAGCCTGTAAAGGCAGCTTGTTCTTTTCCCTGGGGAATGTCAAACATCTTTTTCTGAACGTTTACTTTTGCCTTTTGTAAGAGTCACTTGTAAAATACTGATATAGAACTTTCGGAAAGCACCCATTCTGATTTTTATCCGTGTCTGTTTCACGAGGTGCGTTATGACGATTTGTGAAGACAAAGCAAAAATTACGGAACAAATTGCATCTAAAATTGAAATATTCTGTTCTTTTAATCTTAAAGTGCAGAAAATTATTAAAACTCAAAGGAGCAAACACTGAATGCCGCAGGAAATTACAGTTTAGCTGATTAATTGTTAGATGTAGACGTGTAGACGACACAGAAGACAGACTACAGTTCGCTATTCGTAAACTGAATCGGATCTCCTCTGATTACAATTTATTGATCCTGCTAGAAAAGTTAAAGTAACAAAATTCATAGGTCAGTAGCCACTTAGATAATAAATAAATTTTGATAATAAATCAGTCCGTAAAGTATCTCATTTTTGCCATTTAGGCTGCGACGACAGCTAAAACTCTGATAATGACAGTGATAGTGGTAAAACAAGTGCAACTAAATAGATTCCGGAACAGTGACATGCAATAAGTAAGAAAATTCAAGAGCAGGAACAAAACTTAAATATTATAAATTTATAACTATACTAGAGCCTCTTTATGGAAGTGAAAGATGGGTAATGACCTTAAAGCACGATATAGAGGCAGCAGGGACGAAATTCCTCAGTTCAAAGAATATAAACTACTGCATAAGAAACAGCGCAGCTAAGGAAGGGCTTAAAATATCTAGTACAATTCGTAAAATAAAATATAAAACAATGGGAAATGGTAGGAGGTCCATTAAAAATGGGATGCGATATAGCAGAAAATCACAGCTACGAGGGTCGTTCAGTAAGTAATGCTCCACATTTTTTGAACAAGCCATTAATACACATAGACAAACGTCCTTATTGGTGCTTCACATTTGATGTTTGTTCTGTGCGCCGGTGAAGTTTCGAACCGTTCTGGCAGGTGGCAGAGTCGTAGTACAGCGTCAAAATGGCGTCTACATTCGACGCACGGTACAAGCAGGGTGCTCTTATTTAATTCTTGCGTACAGAAAAAGAATCCATGGTGAACATCCATAAACGTTTGTGTTGTTGCAGTTGATAGGAATACAATTGGGCGATGGGTAAAGCAAGTTAAAGCCTCAGGAAATGCAGCAACAGAGCTACATGATCAGTCACGCTCGGGACGTCCTGTCACAGCCACTGCTCCAGACATGCTGAATCGGTCACCAGTTGAAGTGCGTCTGAAATGATCGAGACTCTGGGATATTCAAAGAGGTGCTCACGATGGGTTCCGCGAATGCTCACAGCAGACCACAAGAATCAAAGAAAGGCCATTTCGTCTGAATGGAGCAGAGCGTTTTGAGAACGACGGAGAGGCCCTTCTGCCACGGATCGTTATGGGGGACGTAAGCGGGGTGCATCACTTTGCGCCGGGAACAATAAGGCATTCCATGGAGTGGCTTTTACCTGTAGAGAATACATACTCTTCCACAACGTTAGCGTATGGCCACAGAACGTGATGGAGACTACGTAGAAAAACAGGAAATGAGCAAGATATGTTGATATATATTGTCACCAAATTCTGACTCTTAACAATAAATATGTCTGAGAAAAAAAATGTGGGGCATTACTTACTGAACGACCCTCGTAGTTTGCAGCTACGTCTCACTACGTCGAAGGAGCTTTGGCAACTGGAAAGAGATGGACATGATGGAAACCAGAACCGGACTTAGGGCCTGAATTCCTTGAAAAGAAAAAAAGGAGATGAAAAGCGAAGAAGATTAAGAAGTATTGTATTGAGTTGTACGTCGTCGGGAACTTCACACTGCTGTTGCATGAAATACACTGTCCAGTCAGATTAACGTGACCACCTATCAGAAGCCTGAATAAACACTTTCTGCACTATGGACTGCTGCGAGATGTGTAGGAAGAGAGTCAGTGATGTTGTGGGAGGTACCGACAGGGATTTGGAGCCATGCTGACCATAGCGCCATGGCCAGCTGTGCCAGGTTTCTCGGTTGAGGATCCATGACCCGAACAGCCAGTTCGAAGAGGGAGGGGGCACAGATGCTTGATTGGATTTAAATCTGGAGGCCAGAGCGGTATGGAAAGTCATCCTGGTGCTCTTCGAGCCACACATGCACACTGCTAGCTGGTAGTGGCATCTTGCTGAGGAAAAGCAAACATGGTCCTGAAGGATATACGCACATTTGTGTTGATCCAGTGTGTATTCCAGAATGAAGAGATCACACAGAGAATGCACTCTGCCTTGACCCTTCAGACGACTGTTTCAGGGTGTTTGCTTTCAGACGTTATACGCCGTACAACAGCAATCAGTCTTGGTGCATGAACCAGTTGCCTGCTGCGGCCGCCCATACAGAGCAATGTTTGCTGATAGGTCGTGGAGGAGACACTGTTGGAAGCCCCTCGGTCTATTGGTCAACAGTTGCACTTCTGTTCGCACATACACATCTCTGCAGTCGCCTTTGTATAGCGCCATGTAGCCAACCACGGAATAATTTAACCATAGCGACTTGTGTAGAGTTTAAAAAAGCGATCCGAAAATACTTCCACCATTGGCACAAATGCCAGTGATCATGCACTTTTTGACGTCAGATAAATCGCTCGGTTTTTGCATTACGACCCCGACTGCATTGTTCTCCGCGTCCTCCCGACACGCTTCATATGCCCTCCACTACTTGTGCTACCACATGCCATCTGTGAGTTGTTGTTGCTCTTTGACGTCTAACTTAGGTGGTGTTCACGTTACTGTGACTGGGTCGTGTATGTGTTTAATGTGAGAGTTTGTTTTAGTTAACTGAAAGATGATTTCATTGTAAGTACACGATTGTCATATAAACAGTTCACGTGTTGGCACGTGTTATTTAAGTTTATTTTTTAGGATCCAGTCGGCATGTTTTGTATATGAATGAGATACTGCAGCATTTGAAATATAAATAATTTACACTGTTGGCCATTAAAATTACATCATCATGAAAGCGGCGTGCAACGCACGTTAAACTGGCGTAAACTGTAAAACATTCTAACATTTTAGCGCGACCACACATAATTCGTAGGAGTGATGCCCTCTACATTCTCTGTATCAGAATGATTATGCAGCGGGTTTCTCATTCAAGAGCCGCATCTGAATGTTGTTCGTGAGAAGATCGTGTTATGCCTCATGTAATGATGTGAAACATCCATCAAAGCGTCTCAGAATTCGACAGGGACAGAATCCTGGGTATCGGTCCAGTGGTTTTTCCTTCCACGCTGTTACTGCTCATGCCGAATGATCTTCTATCACAGCATTGTGTGTATGAAAGCGACGGGTTCAAGAGCGCCGTACTCAATGCCCTCACAGGACTGGCCCCCGAGAAGATTGTCGAGCGTACACTTACGTATTGTGCCTCGAATAGGGAAATTATCTGCAGCAAGACAAGTATCTTACGGACAGTGTGATAACATCTGAAGCAGCACGAACTGTCAGTGTTCCCGAGAACTGTTGCAGCTTCTCTTTACGCAGTAGCAGAGAGAGGCGCACCAACAGTGGTATGGGCCAGGCACCTGATTTTGGAGTATGGAGCGCCATTAGGTGCACTATATGATCTCCTCTAGTTCATATAACTGGCACTTTATACAGCCTGTGACCTATTTTGGAAGCCTCTGTGACATATTTCAGTAACTGCCTGTACTGTCTTGACCCACGTTGGTACGGAGGTTGTTCAACTGTTATATTGACCAGCTCGTTCTCCAGATCGTTCAGCCATTGAAAACATCTAATCATGTGCTGCTGAGAGATTGGAATGGCACCACTCAGCAGCCACTACGACTGGTTAACCTTGGTGTAGAGCTGAAGCAGCAAAGAATGGTGTACTTGTATATGTCATCCAGTTTCAGTTCGGCACAATTCCTAGCTGTGCAGATCCTTAGTAATCTGCCAGAGATGACACCTAAATATGCCAAATCACCAAGAAAACCACTTACTCGTCCAACTACATTGTACACACACCCAGTAAGTAAAATTTCATTCTGTGCTGTCCTTCCTGATGTTGCATTTTTAATGGCCAGCATTATATGTCTGCTAAACAAGTAGAATAAATGTAGTCGCTGTTGTCGCTACAGGGTGTTAGTAAGCAGTCTGGCAGAAAATTGTCGTGATGGAGGAGTACCACTGTGTGCAGGGTATGGGTATCGGCTGCCTGACGCTGCGTGAGAGCGCTCACATGAACCCTGACCTACCGGAGGTGCACAACACGCTCTTCTGCGGAACCTTCATGGGCTTCACCATTATCGCCGTGGCACTCTTGCTGGGATACTTCATCAGGAAGCCGGCCCCAAAGGAAGTGGTGAGCACTGCACTATTCTTTGAGACAGCTTTTATCCATTACCTACCCCTAGTGTTGTGTTATCTGATTACCCGGCATGGTTTGCTCACTGATTTTTTCCAGTACTACAGTGCATGTACTAGAGCACCATCGAAAAAAATTCGGTGATTGTTCAAGTATATTTTCTCAGTTTTTGGCGTCATTTCCGGTGCCATGTATCTCTATGTTTCCACGTTGTCCAGCTTGTGACACGACATATAAAGAGGTGACAAGGTGGCTTGTTTTGGTTTGAGAGCACTTGGCCAGCGGTCTTTGTGCGACTGCGACGACGTAGCACCAAGACCGACGTGCTTCTGTTAAGGCCCCCATACACAGGCAGACCACTCAAGTGAATTCCCCCTCCCCCCACTCCCCTGCCAAGCAGGTCTGCCCTGTGTGGGCGATTTTATATTGGTTAGATCCGTGGCCCGGTTGCATGTTTTACAGTGAACTGCCAACTGATAGCCCCAAACGCTACATTCCAGCCCATACCAGGTAGGGTCCACCAAATAGTCGCCACCGCCCGCACACATGCAGACGACTCACTGAGTGGGTTTGCAAGCGATGATGATGATGATGATGATGATGATGATCGGTTGTGGGGCTCTCAACTGCCCGGTCATCAGCGCCCATACAAATTCCCAATCTGTACACAGTCCAATCCAGCCACTTTTACGAATGATGATAGAATGATGAGGACAACACAAACACCCAGTCCCTGGGCAGAGAAAGTCCCCAGTCCGGCCGGGAATCGAACCCGGGACCCCGTGATCCAGTTAGCAAGCGAGTCGGCACACCTGTCGTGTTGTGAATGGGCGCCTTTGCACTCTACAACTTCGACAACAAAGTCATTAGCAGTCCGCGCAAATTGTCAAGTTTATACATGTTTATGCACGTGGGGTGTGAACCACTAAACATACTGCGGAGTGCGATACGCCTTATTAAAGATCTCAACAAGACGATTAGACTGACCATGAAAGGGAAGTATTTTATCAGGTAATAAGCGGAAAATGAGTCTGTAACGACTTCTTGCAATAACTATAATAAGACTTATAGTAATTAAGCCAGAAAGAAGATAGACTGAGCAAATGAAAGCGCTCATCGAGGCATATCGAATGAGCTACTCAAATGCTTATTCATGTACTTTATTAGTCAGTGTGAAGCATCTGAATTAAGTAATTAAAGTCTGCATAAATAGTCAAACGGAACAGATAAACAAATAGCTTTGGACTGTGCCGAGGAAAATGAACTATACATTGTGAACAACATTTGAAATGTGCCACGCGGAGCGGCCGTGTGGTTAGAGGCACCATGTCACGGGTTGGGCTACCCCTCCCGCCGGACGTTCGAGTCCTCCCTCGGGCATGGGTGTGTGTGTTGTTCTTAGCATAACTTAGTTTGAGTATTGTGTATGTCTAGGGACCGTTGACGTCAACAGTTTGGTCCCTTAGGAATTCACGCACACACACACACACACACACACACACACACACACACACACACACACACACACACATTTGGAATGTAAGTTTTCAGTATTTAAATGCAGTTTTTGCTTAATTTCGGTTTACTCATAATTTAAATTATATCATAGCTATATAAATTTGGATCACACCAGCAAAAAGAGAAGCTCATTTCCTATAAAAGTGATATGCCACTTATACGCAAGCAGTAAATACTGATGGCGTAGTTCACTTAAACTAAATGTAGTTGTAATTATGTGAAAATTGGTTTCATTTTAATTACGATTAATTTAATTACGGCTGCGACGTATCAGATTGTAATATGAGATTAAAGTAAATGCCGATGTGTTCTTATTGTTAACTCTGATGGATAGGTAATTGTGTATTGGCAACATTAAACAGTGTTGCTATCCGCATCCCGATAGCTCAGTGGTCAGCGCGACAGAATGTCAATACTGAGGGCCCGGGTTCGATTCCCGGCTAGGTCGGAGATTTTCTCCGCTCAGGGATAGGGTGTTGTGTTGTCCTGTCATCATCATCATTTCATTCCCATCGACACGCAGGTCGCCGAAGTGGCGTCAATTCGAAAGACTTGCACCCGGTGACCGGTCTACCCGACGGGAGGCTCTAGCCACATGACATTTTATTTAACAGTGTTGCTTCCATCAAATAAGAACTTGTGAGCCCTTATGTGCATCAGCACGAACAAACAATTGAAAATAAAGGAAACCACTGTTTGTAGGGCCTCCGTAATGCGTGGTTGGATTTCAGAATGTTGGCTATGTGTGTGTCCTGGGGTCTCCCAACTCATCAGTTACATTAACCATAAATAAAATCGATCACAAGTTTAATATATGCAGGCAGGAGAACGTGGTGAAATAATGTCACTTCTCACAGCGTTATTATTTTCAAGAAGGTGAGTTTATTTGCAGAAAACAAAGTATCATATCTCACAATTCACAATCGTTTGTAATTGGAATATTACCTGTCTGTGCAAGTGTTTAAGTAGGCTGACCAGAATGAAACGTTTCTTAAACTTCTGAAAATCCACGAAAAATAGTCAGAGCTGTTTCTGCACAATTCTAAAGTCGAAATTACTTGATAACGGACTAACAATTACGATCAAAACTAACTGCAGAACAACTTTTAAGAGTTTACATTAAATCACCTAATCCGGTGCATCCAGAGCCCTCAAGTTGAAAACGTTCCAGAGTATTCACTATCAACACATGCGATATGTCATAAGTTCCCAACGCATGTATTTCGCCCGAGGCGAATTTTTCTAAGTCCACACAAGTTAAAATGTTTCAGAGTCCTCGCATTTGAGACACAGAAAATTTTAGAAGTCCACAACAAAATACTTAGAAATGTCACTAATGCACACACGAGGCGATGTATAGCCACAGATAAGTCCCGATCTCCACTCAGACTGCGGGACAAATGCCGAATGGTCCCATGCGAAAATGGCCAACATTACTTATACGCTCACGCTGATATGAGTCAAAAATCTCACATTCCGAGTTCCGAAAGCATACGTAAACTATAAATTTAATGTTCTACATACATGTTACACAAGAATTGGGACGCAAATTTCATCAGGTTCCCAATAATGCTCATAGTTTTCCTGTAGCTTTAGTAGTTTGGTCACAAATAGTGTATTTGCCCATATGGACGCTATTTTGGTCCATTATGTCATCAATAAATATAAAACAATTAAATGAATTACAGTTGTACATCCATAATCACATCTTTTTACGAATGCTGCCGCTACCTTTACTTCAGTTCACATTTTATTTATGAAAAAACAATCAATTTTTCATGCCCAGAATACTGTCGACTGTAATTTAAAATACATAAAATTCTAAAAAATTCTACCATAACAGTTCTGTAGTACTCACCACTGTCCACAGACACAACGTTTGTATCAACCGCTTAAGTTATTAATTTTTGTATCCAAAACATTTAAGATTAAATCACGTGAAGACTAAGTCTTGAAGCAAGGGCGCCTCTTTACTAGTGCACTCGTCTGAATTTTGTCTTTAAAACCATCTGACTGGCGTCTCTGTCACTGGTGGGGTGTAATTTTTTTCCTACATTTCCCCGTATCTAATGTGTTATTTATTCAGTCAATTCACTCATGGCGGCTACCCTCCCAAGTCTACTCAGATGGCCGGGTTTTGGCCACCGCCTGGCCTGTCTAACTGACAAACTAACTGACCCGCACTCAAGATTTCTCGTACTGTACCAATCATTGTGCCTCGAAGGTGCCACCTCCTTCTGATGCCCCACAAAGATCATCTGGGACAGCATGCCCTTGCAGATGTCAAAGCGGGCGGTCTTACTCGCAGATAGGTCTACTAGCGATACAACAAAACGCGCGAGCAATGTCGCATCTGTTAAAGCTTTTCGTTAGCCATTTTTTGGATATACCGTCCCAGGGCGAATTATTTATCCAAAAATTTATTATGATGTATCGTTAAAAAACAGCCTCTCAGCTTGCATTTTTTGGTGTCTTTAGTTTTAAAATAGTGCATAAGCGTAAAAAGTTGTAATCTGGAGTGCTGAATGACAGTACGAGTTGTTTGTCGCAACAAAGGGAAACCCAGTGACGGCTGCAAGTAGGGGAACCATACTGGCCTCTTGGCAGAGCGCTGGAAACATTCAAGAAGGCAAGGTATGAGTTTCAGGCCTAGGTTAATTTCGCGTGAAATTTCAGTGTGGGCGTTTCTGATTTATTCGCTTATGTCGACACTTCCGTTTTTTTGGGAACGTTGGGAGTTGGGCCGTTAACCCTGGCTGAACGGTGCATACCAGTCAGTTAGTTAGACTTGTGTTTTTTCGTGTGTAGAGCCGATCTACACTTTGAAATTTTTTTTGTAAGCCTTGCTACTGGGATTCTGCCTCAGCTAACATCATTTTCGGACTTTGCGCTGTGATCTTGACTGGATCGAACTTACATTTATCAGGCTTTCAGTTCTGTGAACTTACGTGGGCGTCAGCGAAACTCTGAAATTTATGAGTTGATTGAAACAGTATTTATTTAAATTTATTTTGAAACTCTATTTGGGGGCTCGAGTCATATTTAGGTCAGAAGTACCAGTTAGGTCACTTTTCATCAGTCTGCTCTCGGCTATGTGAAATTGTTTAATAAATAGTGGAAAGTTGTAATACTAATCACATTGTCCGATGACACTATTTACATGCCAAATATCGTAACAAAGTCATTTCCTGATTATATATATCAGTACGATTTAATTTAATTTTAATTGAAGGTGACAAAGAGGGACAAATGTGACGACAACCCCTGTGACACACACAACCCGAAGGCTTTATTCAGTGCCGGCACTGTAGTTCCCAAGCAGTAGAAGTATCGCTTAAAATTATTAGTGGCTGCCACATGCCACAGTTTATATTTATTTTTATAAATCAATCGTATAAGATTCACTCTCTAGTCAGTTACAGGATATTTTCTGTCATATGTCACGTCTTTTACATCTTCAAATTATTTGCATTAAAGGTAATGAATTGCTCCGTAGTTCAGAGGCCTCATTAAACTGCAGGACCCCTCTAACAGTCATCAAGGAAGTGTAGGTCATACCACTCCAATAGCACAAGCTCGGATTGTATCAAAAATGAGGAAGGAAATCGGTTGTGCGCTTTCAAAGGGAACGTCCTGGAATTTGCCTGAATCGATTAAGGGAAATCATGGGAAACCTAACACTGGGTGGCCGGACGCGGATTTGAACCCGTCATCCTACGAAATGTAGGTCTAATGTGCTAACGCACGCACCGTCTCCCCGAGTACCAGTCCATTAGGGCCACTCCTAGGAAAGCATTGTGGTATTCAAATCATTTTTCAGGACAGGTAACTCAATTTTTGGACATGATGGTAGTATAGGTACGAACCATTTTGTTCGCATTTGTGACAGCATGTGACCTATGTCATTGATTAGTGACCCCATCACCCTTATTAGTGACATCACCAATGACGTCACCGCTGTTATCAGTAATGCCATCACCCTTATCAGTGAGAAGTCACACCGCCAGCCCAGTCCTTTCCCCTCTCCTTATCTCCAGCCAACCATAGCATAGTATTAAAAATCCAAGATGGCGGAAATAGTCCAGTTGCGTTAGCGAAAAAATTAAAAAGCCCCTCCCCTTTCGCTATCTCCAACCAATTAAACGGCTTAGTAATCCTTATCTTCAACCAATCATAGTGCGGAAGTATCTAAGATGGTGGAAATAGCCCGAAGTGTTAATGTGGAACACCAGCCAATCATCGCGCTGTTTTAAAACTTCAAGTTTATGGAAGCAGACCGATTGCCCGATTTATATCCCACGCCATTTTTCCAACGAATCAGAGCATACCATTTAAATGAATGGACTTACATTATTTCCGACATACTCTCCCCAATCTTCTATCTATATCAGAATCCCGCTCCAGCTACTGCCGGGTCTGGGTGTTGACGAGTCCTCTCCATTTGGCTCGGTCCTCCCACCTCTTTTCTTCCTCCACCTGCTGCCAGGTCACACCTCTCCTTTCTACAGATAATCTCACTCCCATTTTCCACCGTGTTCTTGGGCGCCCTCTAGGTCTTTTCCCATCCATCTTTAGTTCTTCCATAATTTTGGGGAGTCTCTGCCCATGCATCCTCTTAACATGCCCATACCACCTTAATCTCTTTCTTTCAATTTCTTCTCTCATACTTTCTTGTTTAAAATCTCTACATTCCTTACTCTGACCATTCTTGTTTTTCCCTTAACTGCTCCGAGAAATTTCATTTCCCTGCTTGCAGTCTGCTCCAGTCCCTTTCTGTCACTGTCCATGTTTCTCCACCATAGGTGACAATAGGGATGTAATAATTCATATACATAAGGAGTTTTGCTTTTTCTGAAACTTCCTTATTCCAAATCAGGTGTTTTTTGCTTGTTAGAAATTGCCTCCCTTCTGTAACCTCCTATTAATATCGTTCGTTATTCTTCCATCCCTAGATATTTCACTCCCTAAATAAGTGACACTTTCTACCACTTTGAGGGGTTCTCCATTCAAGGTAATATTTCCGTTGATCCCTTTCTCTCTTCCAAATACCATTACTTCACTCTTATCTTTATTTATTTTTAATCCATACCTTTTCATTATTTCCTTCCACGCATCAAGCTGTAGCTGTACATCTACCTCTTTATCACCCCATATTACCATATCATCTGCAAAAATTATCTTTTTGTCTTTTTCTTTTACAATATCTTTAACTGCCCTATTCATTTCCTCCACCACAACATTAAAAAGTGCAGGAGATAGAATACTTCCTTGCTTAAGTCCTTGTCTTATTTCGAAGTATTCACAGTTCCACAATGGTGTTCTAATTCTACAATTGTGTCCTCTGTACATTGTCTTTATAACATTAATGTATCCATCTTCTATATCCATCTTCTTCATTTCTTCCCAGAGTCTTTCCCTGTCAACTGAGTCATATGCCTTTTCTATATCTATAAAAACCAGTATTACCCTTTTGTTATACTCCCAACTTTTTTCCATCAGTTGACGGATAGAAAATATCAGGTCGATAGTGCTTCTTCCTATCCTAAACCCATGCTGTTCTTCACTCAGCTCCTTTTCTATCTTTTCACTTATTCGATTTAGTAAAATTCTTTCAAAAATCTTGGCTGTATGGCTCATAAGGGTTATTCCTCTGTAGTTTTTACAAAGTCTTTTATTGCCTTTCTTGAAGATGGGAACAATGTCTCCTGTTCTCCAGTCGTCAGGTATTGTACTATTTATTCACACATTTGATAGTACTCTATATAGCCACTGCATTCCCACTGGACCTGCTGCTCTTTATCATGTCCACTGATACTTCATCAGGTCCTGGGGCTTTCCCCACATTCATCTTCTTTACTGCTTTTTCCATTTCTTACCGTGTAATTTGTCCTAATTCTGCTTCCCAACTTCTCTCAATTTCTCCATTATTTGTTGTTTCCTCATGTACCTGCTCCTCAGCGTTTAACAGCTTCTTAAAATATTCTTTCCAGAGATCTTTTATATTCCCTGGATCTTCAATAATGGTACCGTCCTCTGTTTCCACTTTACTGGTACTTCAGAAGCCTTCCTTTTATTTTTCTTCATTTTATACAACATTTTCTTATTGCTCTTCACATCTTCTTCAAGTTTTTTTTGTAAACTCTTCCCATGCCTTTTTATTTGCTGTTTCCACTATTTCTTTGCACTTCTTTTCCTCTATATATCTTTTATGGTCTTCGTCATTTTTAGTTTTCCACCACTTTATCCATGCTCCATTTTTTCTTCTAACTGCTTGGATTGTGGTATCATCCCACCAACTTGTCTGTCTTATTGTTTTCTTTCTAGATGTTCTGCCACATACCTTTTGTGCTGTTTCAACTAAAGTGTCTTTGAATAAACTCCATTCTTTTTCTACATCGCAAAAAAATTCTATAGGAAATTTTTGTTTGATTAATTCTCTGTACTTCTCAGCACATGCACTCTCCAGTTTCCAATCCTGTATCTTCATCACTTTCTTCTGTTTTCTATTTTTCACACACTGATTCATTTTCCATTGTCCCACCAGTAATCTATGGTCTCCATCTGCGCTCACACTTGGAATTACCTTCACATTTGTTACTTTCTCTCCCCATTCCCTATCTACTAGAATATAATCAATTACACTCTTGGCTCTTCCATCCCGACTGTATCTGGTGATAACATGACTTTCTCTCTTCATAAACCAGCTGTTTGCTACTTTCATTCCATTCCTCTGGCACAAATCCAGAACTCTTTCCCCTTCTTCATTTCTGCCTCCGTATCCAAAACATCCCAATACTTGCTCAAATCCCTCCTGTCTCTGCCTACCTGTGCATTAAAACCTCCCATCACTATATTAGCACTCTCTATATGGTTTTCTAACACATTTTCAAAGTCCATCTTCTCTTCTTCGCTACATCCCACTTGAGGTGCAAAAATCTGGATTACTTTTAGTGTTTCTTTTTGGAATCTCAGGTTTAAGATTATGATCCTGTCTGATATATATCTCACATTTTCAATACAGCTTTGTACATTCTTATTCACCATCACTGCCACACCATTTCTTCCAGACCTGTTATTCCCACTCCAGTACAGTTTTCCTCCTCCTCTCAAATTGTTCTCACCTTTTCCCTTCCACTTTGTTTCGCTTAATCCCAATATATCTAACTTCCTCTCTGTTAGTACATCTGTCATTTCTTCATTTTTTCCATTGAGGATTAATATATTAATGGTGCCAATATTTAGGCTATTTTTTAGTCCAGTTGGTTTCATCTTCTTGTACTGATGAATATAATCAGGTCTCCCATCATTTGCACCAGTACTTGAAGAAGCAGTGGGGTCAAACCCTGAGTGGTTCGTTCCGAGGCTCGTCTGTGTTTTGAAAGCAATATATGAAGACTTCGCTACTGGCTTGCTAGGCCTAACGCAAGAAAGAATTTTCTGTTGGGATTGTCTCCCTTAGCCTTTGGAGTTTCTCCTCCACCACAAGGCAGTGGTTCCCTTCTCATTTAATCCCCAGAAAGGAGGGTAGCCTCATCTGCCAGCAACGCCGTTCCGAAGTCTTCCTTCTCCACCGTCGCTGCCATTAAGGTCTTCACCCGTAACCCTGGGCATGGGTTCCGCGTTATACCCCACAGGATTGGGTCCCTGTCTGAACTCAGCCATCCTAGCACTCCGGCCCACTGAAGTGTAGGATGCCTGTCCCCGCGAGGTGGACGCGCCAGACAGGAATTGCCCCAGTGGAGGAATAGGGAAGGGCACCCTACCTCCCTGGAGCCGGGTTCAATCAGTCAAATTTAGCATTAAAAATACCGCTAAACATTCAGTAAAAGCTATGTTAAAGTCGAAGTTATTCATAATTTCCGAAAGACATTTACCTTTACGTACACAAACATATCTCTGACGTAATATTCAAATCATTGCAAGGTCAAAGATATGAACTGTTCCCTAAAATGGCGCTCACACGTTACATCTCTCACTCTCTCTCTCTCTCTCTCTCCCTCTCTCCCTCCTCACCTCTCCTCTCCTCTCTTCTCCTCCAGTCGGAGCCTAGTTTTAAAATGTAAAATACAATTACAGTGAAGCCCTACATACTCAAGAGGTAGTAATGAAACGCAAGAGCCAGTTACATCGTTGTGCTATCTGAGCTGTGTGGCCAATTATTTATCAAAACATACTTAACATACCCCTCTCTTCCCTTCCCCTCTCTCTCTCTCCCTCTCCCTCCTCTCCTCACCTCTCTTCTCAAAAATTGGTTCAAATGGCTCTGAGCACTATGGGACTCAACTGCTGAGGTCATTAGTCCCCTAGAACTTAGAACTAGTTGAAACCTAACAAACCTAAGGACATCACAAACATCCATGCCCGAGGCAGGAGTCGAACCTGCGACCGTAGCGGTCTTGCGGTTCCAGACTGCAGCGCCTTTAACCTTTCTTCTCCTCTGCTCCCAATATTGCTTTTACAAAGTAGCTCAATCTTGTCTGTTCTCAAAAAGCACCCGAAATATTTATCAAAAAGTATGTCAAAGTATCTGTATTGCCTAAAATACCGAAAAGGACGAACTATATTTGTACTACTGACTTCTAAAAAATCGTTTATGAACTGGCCCACCACAAATTCCTCTTTTGTGCCAAACATTTCGTCTCAGAGCATTCAAATGGTTCAAATGGCTCTGAGCACTATGGGACTTAACTTCTGAGGTCATCAGTCCCCTAGAACTTAGAACTACTTAAACCTAACTAACCTAAGGACATCACACACATCCATGCCCGAGGCAGGACTCGAACCTGCGACCGTAGCGGTTGCGCGGTTCCGGACTGTAGCACACAGAACCGCTCGGCCACTGCGGCCGACTCTCAGAGCATTAATTGCAACCTACACCCTCAGTCATTTGCTGGATATATTCCAATATCTGTCTTCCTCCACAGTTTTTACCCTTTACAGCTCCCTCTAGTACCATGGAAGTTATTTCCTGATGTCACAACAAATGTCCTATCATCCTGTGCATTCTTCTTGTCAGTATTCTCCATATATTAATTTCCTTTTCCATTCTGGGCAGGACCTCATTCTTTACCTTATCACTCCACCTAATTTTCAACGTTCATCTATTGCATCACATGTCTAATGCTTCCATCCTCTTCTTTTCCGTTCTTCCCACACTCCATGTTTCACTGCCATACAATGCTGTGCTCTAAACGTCCGTTCTCAGAAATTTCTTCCTCAAGGCTTACGTTTGGTACTAGTAGACTTCTCTTGACCAGGAAAGCCTTTTTTGCCAGTGCTACTCTGCTTTTGATGTCCTCTTTGCTCAGTTCGTCGTCGGTTATTTTGCTGCCCAGGTAACAGAATTAGTTAACTTCATCTATTTCGTGAACATCAATCCTGATGTTAAGTTTCTCGGTGTTCTCATTTCTGTTAGTTCTCATTACTTTCGTCTTTATTCTATTTACTCTCAGTCCATATTCGGTACTCACTGTAAAGTTTCATTCCATTCAGCATATCCTTTAAATGTTCTTCACTTTCACTGAGGATAGCAATGTCATCAGTAAATCCTACCATTGATATGCCTTCACCTTGAATTTTATTTGCATACTTGAACCTTTCTTTTGCCTCCGTCATTACTTCTTCGATGTGTATATTGACCATTGACTTCACTGTCTTACACCGTTTTTAGCGACGTTGTAAGAGATAAATAACGAATTAGGAACATGTCGTTGTTGAAATTCAGCTGCTCGGTAAACTTTGAAAACACGAAATAAAATTAACTCTTATTTTATATCTCATTTGCTTAACGTCACCAACAGCAGGCTTCATTTTTAAAAAGTGTCACTTGTTCAATGGCTGTACCAATTGCTGTTCTGTGACCAACAGATCTCCGCACTGGTAAATATGTACAAAGGTCGATCTCTGGACCGTACTTGGTTTAAGACAAAACAGAGCCTTAAATTAACTATTAAATTAATAATGTCACAGTATTCTAAACTGTCTACCAAATATATGGGCAACGTCGTGGCTGTGTGCTCTGAAGAATGTGTCGTGGGGGGAGGGGGGCGTCAGGAGAGTGAAGATAGTGTATCTCTAGAAAAATATAATCGATAACAATTATTCCAAGTGACTGGCACCTAACAGAGTTTAAGCAGAAGGCAAATGTTATTAGACTCAAATTCATTGTTGTACCTGGTCTATGATGCTTGTCAAAAATGTCACAAGTTTCTAAAATGCTTAATAAAAGCTAACGTTTACATCGCAACAGCATCTCAATATGTAAACTGTATTCAGTCTGATAATGTGTGCACTTGTCACCACTGAACCTTTTATTTTGAACACTATTTTAAGAGGGGTACAGTGAAGATAACGTATCACAAGAAGAAGTACCAGGTGGTTGCAATTAAACTGATAGTGTTTCGAGTGCCGCACTGATTGCTTTGTACATCTCAGGACGCTGAAACACTGCTGGTATGTTCGTCAATCTATACGCTCGTGGAGTGTTCTGAAAACAACAGTAGTTCCACTTTCTGCTACCAGGTGAAATATAGCTCCGTAAGCAGTCAGAAAGTGAAATGTTTCCTGTTTTGACGTCAGTTTGTTGTTTGTTGTTTGACAATACGTGTTGGTTTCTTTCCTGAAGTGGCTCCTTGTACATAGGGTTAAGAAGGTTGAAGTTTTCCGTATGGAACGCAGTGGCTGTTGAGAAGAAAGACCGCGCACTTGTGTTAAAGTTGGTTTTTTCAGAAATGTAGCAGTAGCAGTGCTGCATTGTGGTGACATCACTGACAAAATAGAGCTGCGAAGAGGCCCCACATCGATAAATGGGCTGAAGAATAAGATCAAGAAATTTGAGGAAACAGGTGAATTTGGTGGTACAGCAGGGAGACGGAGTTCCCCCATTCACATGGCAATTGTTAATGCCGATGATATAGCTGTAGTCGACCGTGTAGCACACGCGTCAAATTCTGCAGGCAGTGCTCGATCTGAGTCTCGGGAACAGTCTCTCTCTCCTGCTCAACATTTCAAAAGATTTTGAGGCGCATCTTAAACTGGTATCTTTTTTAAAGAAAAATTCAGAATGTGCACTAAATGAAGCTTCAAGTGAGGCTACAACGCCGTGATTTTGCTCTACGTTTTTTGGTTATGCATGGAAATGGGCGACATGTGGCCTTTGATGGACGAAGCACAATTACTCTAAAAAGTGCTGTGAATGCACAGAACGGTCGATTATGGGGCTCTATTCTGAGAAATGCTGTGCACAATCGTCTACTGCCTTCAGCTGATGTGACTGTGAGGTTTGGTTTCATAAGCTCCTTCATTGTTACTTCGTTTTTCTTCGATGAGATAGCACCTGACCGACCTGTTAGGTGTACAGTGACGTCTGCATGTTATAAGGACCTTTTTGTGCAACATGTGATTCCAGTTTTGCAAGAGCGTAACTGTGTCCAAATAGTATTTTCATGGAAGACGGGCGACAGCACGTGCCCCTTGCCAGGTGAAAGGGTTGCTTCGAGAAACCTACATTAACGACCACTTCATCTGTAGGCAATTTCAAAATGTGTGGCTTCCAGATCCCCCTACCTAAATCCGCGTGACTTCTGGTTGTGGGGGGTATTTGAAAGATCGTGTCTATTAGGGATGTACCCGGACTCTTCCTGATCTGAAGGAAAGTATACAATGACACATTGCTCTGACTACACCGGATATGCTGCAAGCAACTGTGGACCATGCTGTGTTATGGATGCTGAGATGGGAGACCATACTGAATGCATATTGTAACTTGTGCCCATATCCTAATAAAAGTACCAGAACCACCATTATCAAGTGTGTGTTTGTTCATCCCCTTTTCCTGCACCCATGCCGCATCGTAACCGCTTATAGTGGCATATTTCACCTGGTGGCAGAAAGTGGACCTGTTGTGCCGGGACAACAGCGGGTTCTTTGGTTTGCTTCTGGGTGAAACCGAGTGGATAGTGTAACATACACTGTTGCCCCAAAGAAACTGTATAGGCATGCGTTTTCAAGTACAGAAATATACATAAATGACTTAGTTGACAACATCGGTAGCTCCGTGAGGCTATTTGCAGATGACACGGTTGTCTACAAGAAAGTAGCAACATCAGAAGACTCGTACGTACTCCAGGAGGACCTGCAGAGGATTAATGCATGGTGCGACAGCTGGCAGCTTTCCCTAAACGTAGATAAATGTAATATAATGCGCATACATAGGGGCAGAAATCCATTCCAGAACGATTATGCCATAGGTGGTAAATCATTGGAAGCGGTAACGACCGTAAAATACTTAGGAGTTACTATCCGGAGCGATCTGAAGTGGAATGATCACATAAAACAAATAGTGGGAAAAGCAGGCGCCAGGTTGAGATTCATAGGAAGAATTCTAAGAAAATGTGACTCATCGACGAAAGAAGTAGCTTACAAATCGCTTGTTCGTCCGATTCTTGAGTATTGCTCATCAGTATGGGACCCTTACCAGGTTGGATTAATAGAAGAGATAGACATGATCCAGCGAAAAGCAGCGCGATTCGTCATGGGGACATTTAGTCAGCGCGAGAGCGTTACGGAGATGCTGAACAAGCTCCAGTGGCGGACACTTCAAGAAAGGCGTTACGCAATACGGAGAGGTTTATTATCGAAATTACGAGAGAGCACATTCCGGGAAGAGATGGGCAACATATTACTACCGCCCACATATATCTCGCGTAATGATCACAACGAAAAGATCCGAGAAATTAGAGCAAATACGGAGACTTACAAGCAGTCGTTCTTCCCACGCACAATTCGTGAATGGAACAGGGAAGGGGGGATCAGATAGTGGTACAATAAGTACCCTCCGCCACACACCGTAAGGTGGCTCGCGGAGTATAGATGTAGATGTAGATGTAGATGTAAACAGGCAGAATACGGCGCTGCGGTCGGCAATGCCTATATAAGACAACAAGTGTCTGGAACAATTGTTAGATCGGTTACTGCTGATATAATAGCAGGTTATCAAGATTTAAGCGAGTTTGAACGTGGTGCTGTAGTCGGCGCATGAGCGATGGGACTCTGCATATCAGAGGTAGCGGTGAAGTGAGGATTTTCCCGTACCTCCATTTCACGAGTGTACTGTGAATATCAGGAATCCGGTAAAACATCAAATGTCCGACATCGCTGTAGCCGGAAAAAGATCCTCCAAGAACAGTACCAATGGTGACTGAAGAGAATCGTTCAACGTGACAGAACTACAACCCTGCCGCAAATTGCTGCAGATTTCAATGCTGAGCCGTCAACAAGTGTCAGCGTGCGAACTATTCAACGTAACATCATCGATACGGGCTTTAGGAGCCAAACGCCCGCTCCTATACCCTTAATGACTACATGACACAAGGCTCTACGCCTCGTCAGGGCCCGTCAAAACCGACATTGGGCCGTTGATGACGGGAAACATGTTGCCTGCTTGGACGAGTCTCGTTTCAAATTGTATCGAGCGGATGGACTTGTACGGGTATGGAGGCAGCCTCATGAATCTATGGACGCTGGATGTCAGCGGTGGACTGTTCAAGCTGGTGGAGGCTCTGTAATGGTGTGGGGCGTGTGCAGTTGGAGTGATGCGGGACCCCTGATACGTCTAGATATGTCTCTGACACGTGACACGTACGTAAGCATCCTGTCCGATCACCTGCATCCGTTCATGTCCATTGTGCATTCCGGCGGACTTGAGCAATTCCAGCAGGACATTGCGACAATCCACATGTCCAGAATTGCTACAGAGTGACTCCAGGAACACACTTCTGAGTTTGAACATAACTTTGATGCCTTGCAACGTGCTGTTCGGAAGGGATCTGCACTCCCTCGTACTCTTACGGAATTATGGATAGAGCTGCAGGATTCCTGTTGTCATTTCCCTCCAGCACTACTTCGGACATTAGGCGAGTCCATGGCATGTCGTGATGTGGCACTTCTGGGTGCTCGCGTTGGCCCTACACGATGTTAGACAGGTGTACAAGTTTCTTTAGCTCTTCAGTGTATAAAATACTAATATACTAGTTCACTTTATTACAGCGTAGCTAAGAATTTTTTACAGTCAATTTCCACAGGAATGTCATGAGTATTTACAATTATCTCTGAACATTGACGCATCATTTACTACAGACACACTGAGTACATTTGACAGTAACTTTCCCCATAGTTCTGCCTGATACGGTGAGCACACAGCTGACCTATTAGAAGACGATGCTGTTCTCTTAGTCGATTATCACGAAGTGGGGCAGATCGGTTCTGTGCTCCGCTGTAAGTAGACGAGCGAATGGAGTGCCAGAATGAAACGTTTGTAGGCGTTGCGACACCGGTGCCACTCGTTGATTGATGCGGCTTGCAGCGACGAAAGATTCTTGTGGTTGCGTTGTCATATACTAACCTTGCTTTGGCTCCTCGCTCTTCGGACGCCACACAGGAAATATTCTTTCAGCATACTCCGTGAGTTGCACCGATTAATGAACATACTAACAATGTTCCAGCATCGTGCGATGTGTACAGCCCACAGTGCAGTACTCAGAACGCTGTCACTTTTATTATAGCCACCCGGTACAATCGACGCCAAGTATTACAAACTGCTGCTATGAAAATTCTGAGCAGATTGAAATCGCGTGGTGGGCGGAGACTCGAACTCGGGATCTTTGCCTTTCGTGGGCAAACGTTCTGCCGACTGAGATACCTAAGCACGACTGACAAACCCTCATCATAGCTTTACATCCTCCAGTACCTCACCTCCTACCTCGCAAACATCACAGAAGCTCTCCTGCTGGAGCGTTGTGCATGGGGAGCTCAGTCAGTAAAGCACTTGTCTACGAGAGCCAAAGGTCTCGAGTTCAAGTCTCGCTCCAGCCCACAGTTTTAATTTGCCGGGAAGTTTAATATCAGTACACACTCTCCAGCAGAGCGAAAATTTCGTTCTAGAAACTGCAGTTGCTTGCGAAACTACTAATCAATTACACCACCATCTAATGAAAGAACCATCACACACAAAACACAATTTTTGTTAGAAAGGAGTAAGGTGTTTGATTTTAGGAAAGAATAAGCTGTGTTATTACGATGTACCGGTTAAACTGCACAACGGCATGGACTGTTTATACGTGGCCTCACGAGAGACTAACTAAATCGGTAACACTGAATGATGTGGCATCTCAAAAGACAATGTCAGAGTCGATATCTCGAAAATAAAAAAGATATTTGTTAACATTTATGGGATTATATGCAAGGTTTCTCACACTTTGCGAGCAAATTGAAGATTGAAATTAAACGTTTCAGCATCTAAGTGCGTTACATATGAAAATGCACATAGTTTGAAAGCTTATCGTAATATCTGCAAGATCTTTACGAAAATTTGAGGAAAATAAAACAGCATTATTTGTAAGACTAGACGAGCACCCGGTGTTGCCTGCGTATGCATTTATTGCAACTGTATTAACCCATCTCCTCCTTCCCCTTCTTTTTATCCATCTCCTCCTTCCTCCTCTCTGTCCATCTCCTTCTCCTCCCTTTCTCTGTCTAGCACCTCCATCCCCCGACTGTCTATCTTCTCCTGTCCCTCTTTCTTTCCCTCTGCTACTCCCCCTCTCTGTTCATCTGTTCTTGCCCTTCTGTCCACTCCTTCACCCACGCATCTGAGTCCATCTCCTCCTCTTCTATATCTCCTCCACACTCCCTTTTATCACTTCTCCCCACTTATCTCTGTCTATCTTATCCTCCCTCTCTTTTTGTCCATCTCATCTCCCCTCTCTCTTTCCATCTCCTCTTTCCCTCTTTCTCGGTCCACCTCCTCTTCTCTTTCTCAACATATTTGCTCTTCCTCTTCTCTCTTTGCATCTCCAACTCCACTATATATAATGCATCTAGTCCTCTCCCCCCCCCCCCCCCTCTCTGTACATCTTCTCCTCATTCCCTCCTCTGTCTATCTCCTCCTCTGTCCACTCTCTATCCATCTCCACCTTTTCCCTTTCACTGTCCTTTTCCACTCCCCTCACATTGTTCATCTCCTCCTCCGTCATATCTGCTCCCATTTCCTCTTACCGCCCCACCCCCTCTTTATTCGTCTACCTCCTCTTCGACCCTTCGCTCTCCACTTTTTCACCCCCCACTACAGTAGGGGGTTGCAGGTTCTAACTCCAACAGTATTTCTTTCCAGACAGTAATATCTGCAGCACATTTGGTTGAAAACTAGGAGCATTTTAGCCGCAATTTACTAGAGTACGCACGTGTCATATTTCATTATTTATTTAACATTTTTCACACATTTCACCTGTATCTATAGAGAATTTCGTTCTGCAGTTTCGATTTCACATATCCCAATCTCTATGACGTCATATTTTCTGAATAACGTATCGTGTGATGATATCATTTTGCAGCTATATCCAGTGGCATATATTAATACTGTCTGCGAAATGTGTCGTTAAATCAGCCTGACGCGACAGTTTTACCGTCTGAACAGCGAAAACGTAGTAGGCGATACATTTTTTTCTTTCATTATTTTGTGGTGCTCGTCAGCGAGAAAAAGTTTCATAAAGGTTTGAAATTATGTGTAATGTTTGTTGGAAGTCACTAAGTGTTCTAATTCTCAAGTACAGGATGAATAAAGTCTGGTAATACACGAGTCAGTATGCTTAACAGTATGCATACATTTTAACCTCTGTTGGATTTTATTCATCCTTAGGCGAGATAGCTTTGCTTATGAGCGTTAATAGTTTTGAGGATTTTTCCATAATTTTGGAGATCTTGTGTTGTGTAACTCTTTTCAGGAGTTTAATTTTAACCAACAGTTAATATAATACTATCATTTCCAGGTATCTGACAGTGTGAATTATTAAATCATCTCCATGGACATTTACTGGAAAACCACCAATCATCCACACTGTTGCTGTTAGTTGAAATTTAATGCTCGTACAGTCTCACGCTTTTCGTCTGTTGGTCCAACAAAAAAATATTCTACCAGTTGACCCTCTTCTTCTTTACCTCCTTCACCATCACATTCATCATCTTCTTCTTCTTATTTCACAAATACAATGTTTCTAATGTCTTCGTCTGTCTTCTTTCAGAATAATTATACTAATCTTGGAGGAGCAGGGTGATTGGGAGTTGAAGTGCACGCTTCTTGAACCGCATCTTCTTCTCCTCTGCAAAGCCTGACAAGATTATTTTTGCACAGATGGATTATGATTTGAATTGGAGAATAAATTCTCATTAATATCTTTTTTAGTTACTGGTAAGAGTCTATATAAACGTAGTTATTTTACGTTTTTACTCTCTGAGTTTGGCCTCAAAAATATATCAGATTACCCCCAACAGTATCCAGTTTGACTCAAAGTGTATCAGCCTGCCTCAAACTGTATCTACCTGCCCAAAAAGTGTACCAAATTACCCCAGATCTTTTCAGATTACCTTCAATGTGGAACAGCTTGACGCAGAAGTGATCAACTAGTCTCAAGAGTGTAGCAAATTAAACCACACTGTATCAAATTACCCGCCGAACTGTAACAGTTTGCCCAACAGTGTATCAGTTATCCTAAACTGTATCAGATTACCCTTTAAACTTTATCAGCTTGCCCCCCAAAGTGTACCAACAAGACAAAAACTTTACCAAATTACCTTTCAAGCTGTATCACGTTTCTCCAGAAGTGTTTCAACTAGCCCCAAAAGTGGTAAAAATTACCCTTCAAACTGTGCCAAGTTGCTCCAGAGGTGTATCAACTAGCCCCAAAAATTGTATCAAATTACCGCTCATAATATGTCAAACTGCCACAGGAGTATATCAGATTACCCTATCTACACTGAAGAGCCAAAGAAACTGGTACGTTTGCCTAATATCGTGTAGGGATTCTGCAAGCACACAGAAGTGCCACAACACGACATGGCAAGGACTCGACTAATGTCTGAAGCAGTGCTCGAGGGAATTGGCACCATGAATCCTGCAGGGCTGTCCATAAATCCGTAGCAGTACGAGGGGGTGGAGATCTCTTCTGAACAGCACGTTGCAAGGCATCCCAGATATGCTCAATAATGTTCATGTCTGGGGACTTTGATGGCCAGCGGAAGTACTTAAACTCAGAAGAGTGTTCCTGGAGCCACTGTGTAGCAATTCTGGAAGTGAGGGATGTCGCATTGTCCTGCTGGAATTGCACAAGTCCGTCGGAATGCACAACGAACAAGAATGGATGCAGGTGATGAGTCTGGATGCTTACGTACTTGTCACCTGTCAGAGACGTATCTAGGCGTTTCAGGGGTCCCGCATCATTCTAACTGCACACGCCCCGCACCATTACAGAGCCTCCATCAGCTTGAACAGTCTCCTGCTGACATGCAGGGTCCGTATCCATACACGTCCATCCGCTCGACACAGTTTGACACGAGACTCGTCCGACCAGGAAACATGTTTACAGTCATCAACAGTCCAATGTCGGTGTTGATGGGCCCAGGCGAGGCTTTCAGCTTTCTGTCGTGCAGTCACTAAGGGTACACGAGTGGGCCTTCGGCTCTAGAAGCCCATATCGATAATGTTTCGTTAAATGATTTGCACACTGACACTTGTTGACGGCTCAGCACTGAAATCTACAGCAATTTGCGGAAGGGTTGCAGTTCTGTTACATTGAACGACTCTCTTCAATCGTCGTTGGTCCTGTTCTTGCAGGATCTTTTCCTGGGCGCACTGATGTCGGAGATTTGATGTTTTACCGGATACCTGATATTCACGGTAGAGTTGTGAAATGGCCGTACGGGAAAATTCCTACTTCATCGCTACCTCGGAAATGTTATGTCGCATCGTTCGTCGCCGACTGTAATACCACTTTCAGACTCACTCAAATCTTGATTTCATGCCATTGTATCTGCAGTTTGCTCTAAAAGTCTATCAACTTGCTCCAAACGTGTATTGAATTACTCTAAAATGTATCAGATTACCCCTGAAACTGTATCATCCTCCCCCAAAATTTTATGAAATTATCCCTCAAACGCCATCAAATTGCCCAAAAGTGTTTCATAATGGCCTGTCAAACAGTATAAAATTGCCTCAAAATTTTTGTTGACAGCTGTAAATATCGTGAAGTCCTATGCAACTAAGTTCCAGATCTCCCTACCTTGTGTAAAGAGGTTGCACACCTCTCTGCATCAGAAAACTCGGATGATGTACAGGGGATGAAGTCCGTGTTGTTCAGCACTAAAGGCAGTGGTGCTAACTAGGATGACGGAAACATGTAACTTTAACCATAAAATGTTGATACCTTTGACAATGGTTGGCCGTGTAAACTTCGCTTCCAATAAAAGAAAGGGAGTGCTGTTCTTTCCTTGCAGATACCGCATCATCTCCTTCAAATGTGCACTTCCCTTTCCTCGTGTATTGTATGTCACAATTCTGTTTTATCTACGCAAAGAACTTATTTGTCATAATAAATTCGCTATCAACAGATTATGCATATGAAATGCATTGTTAATATACGTTATTATACTTCGTTAACTCTGAAAAATAGAGCACTTTTATTAAAATAATGTAATTCATTAATTTTATAGTCGCAGACTTAGTTACAAATCAGTTGCTTGACTCCGAAGGGTGCTGGAGTGCTGCTTGACCTAAAGTTCTTATTAGCATGTAAAAAAATTGAAATTTCATTGTGCTTGCAAAGTTTGATAAGTCTTACGAAATATAATGCAATTTTATTTTGCTCGAATTTTCATACAGATCTTACATATAGTACGACACAGTTTAGTAATAAATAATGACAATTTAGGTTCTGAAATATTTAATCTGAAGCTTCATTGTTCTTGCAAAGTGTGAGAAATCTCACATATAATACCATAACTGATAAATATTTTTTTTCATGATATCGACACTGACATTGTCTTTGGAGATGCTACCTCTCACTGTTGCTGTATTTGGTTGTCTCTCATCGCTATGTGTATAAACAATCCATGTCGTTCTTCAATTTAAATGATATATCGTAATGGAAATGAAGTCCCATGCTTCTTGACAGAGTGTAGCGGAATGATGCTAGAGACCCGCATCGCCGTACTGGGCAAGGTCCTAATGGAGGTGGTTTGCCGTTGCCTTCCTCCGACCGTAATGGGAATGAATGATGATGATGAAGACGACACAACAACACCCAGCCATCTCGGGGTAGGTGAAAATCTGTGACCCCTCCGAAATCGAACCCGGAACCCCGTCTTTGGGAAGCGAGAACGCTACCGCGAGACCACGAGTGGCGGTCATATATCGTAATAAAATAGCTTATTCCTTCATCGAATGGGAAGTCTTATTTCTTCACTAAAAAAATTATTGTCGTGCGGTACTTTTCTTAGATGTTGGTCTAGCTGATCGCAGTTTTTTGTTTTATTTCGGCTGGTCTAAGTTCTGAAGGCAACGACAGTTTCTTTGTAATACTTGGCACTGATTGTTTTTTCTCTTGTAATATTAACTTCACCCCCTCCTAAAACTGATTTTAAAAAATTAGCGTTAACAGTACACACATTATCAGACTGAATACTTTTGCGTTGTGAACGTTACATTTCACGAAGTATTTTAGAAGAGTGTGATAATTTTTACAAGTATCATAACTGAGGTAAAATAATTAATTTGAGGCTCACAACATTTGTCTTCTGCTTAACCTCAACTATGTTTTGATCAGTTGCAGCAAGTGTTATTGATTATATTTTTCTAGTGCTGCTGAATTATCGCACAATCAGCTTAACAGCTCATGCATCGAAGCTCCTTACAAGAATAATATACAGAAGAATGGAAAAGAGAATTGAGAATGCGCTAGGTGACGATCAATTTGGCTTTAGGAAAAGTAAAGGGACGAGAGAGGCAATTCTGACGTTACGGCTAATAATGGAAGCAAGGCTAAAGAAAAATCAAGACACTTTCATAGGATTTGTCGACCTGGAAAAAGCGTTCGACAATATAAGATGGTGCAAGCTGTTCGAGATTCTGAAAAAAGTAGGGGTAAGCTATAGGGAGAGACGGGTCATATACAATATGTACAACAACCAAGAGGGAATAATAAGAGTGGACGATCAAGAATGAAGTGCTCGTATTAAGAAGGGTGTAAGACAAGGCTGTAGCCTTTCGCCCCTACTCTTCAATCTGTACATCGAGGAAGCAATGATGGAAATAAAAGAAAGGTTCAGGAGTGGAATTAAAATACGAGGTGAAAGGATATCAATGATACGATTCGCTGATGACATTGCTATCCTGAGTGAAAGTGAAGAAGAATTAAATGATCTGCTGAGCGGAATGAACAGTCTAATGAGTACACAGTATGGTTTGAGAGTAAATCGTAGAAAGACGAAGGTAATGAGAAGTAGTAGAAATGAGAACAGCGAGAAACTTAACATCAGGATTGACGGTCACGAAGTCAATGAAGTTAAGGAATTCTGCTACCTAGGCAGTAAAATAATCAATGACGGACGGAGCAAGGAGGACATCAAAAGCAGACTCGCTATGGCAAAAAAGGCATTTCTGGCCAAGAGAAGTCTACTAATATCAAATACCGGCCTTAATTTGAGGAAGAAATTTCTGAGGATGTACGTCTGGAGTACAGCATTGTATGGTAGTGAAACATGGACTGTGGGAAAACCGGAACAGAAGAGAATCGAAGCATTTGAAATGTGGTGCTATAGACGAATGTTGAAAATTAGGTGGACTGATAAGGTAAGGAATGAGGAGGTTCTACGCAGAATCGGAGAGGAAAGAAATATGTGGAAAACACTGATAAGGAGAAGGGACAGGATGATAGGACATCTGTAAGACATGAGGGAATGACTTCCATGGTACTAGAGGGAGCTGTAGAGGGCAAAAACTGTAGAGGAAGACAGAGATTGGAATACGTCAAGCAAATAATTGAGGACGTAGGTTGCAAGTGCTACTCTGAGATGAAGAGGTTAGCACAGGAAAGGAATTCGTGGCGGGCCGCATCAAACCAGTCAGTAGACTGATGACCAAAAAAAAAGTGCTGCATTATGTTTACTCTCCTCTCCCATGACAAATACTTAGAGTTCACCATAATGATGGATGTGTGTGGAAGATAATGTGATCCAACCACGGTGTGATAAACCGTTTAAGCATCACATTTTTTGTGCAATTTGAATACACTTCAGATATTCAGATCCTTTGCAACATAAACACTATACTTTCTTACCCATTTCAGAATATTGTGACTATTTGACTAGCATCATGCAGAGTAATTAATTTACATATTACAACATTTTTCTCTTACCTAGCCTTAGATAAGTCTCAGTAATTTGTAATAATCTTTAATGATTATAGTTTTCTAGTGGTACATTATTTTCCCTATCACCCTCCCCTCTCCTAACAAATACTTTAGAGGTCACAATCATGATGGATATGTGTGGAAAACAACTGTATGAAGAAGAAACACTGTGATCATCGATGTAAGCATCACACTTTGTGGATTTCTGATGTGTTTTTGAGGTGGTTTAGATATTGTCGCATTGTAGATGTGGAAAATAATTAACTTGCGGTAGTTTTGTGTCTTAAATCAAGTATGGTCCGTAGATCGAAGTAGAACTTTTTCACCTGGGCAGACGCCTGTTGGTGATAGTGAAAACAACTTATGATGCTGTTGATGACATTAAGCAATTGGGATGTAAAATAAGAGTTTTCAGTGTTCACGGACTGGTATTTAATGTAAAACTTGTCTTCGAGAACTACACATTCTTAATTTGTTATTTATATTTTATAACTAAATATGGGTTTTTAATTATTTATAGACGATATGTTATATACTCGTTCCAACATTTGTATCGAATGATAGTTATATAGCTTTAAATGAAATTTAACGATGTGGCTGGTGAGCCAGTCCAAAAATGATTTCTTGAAAGTCAGTAAAGGAAATATATTCGTTATTTTCGTTATTTTAGGCAATTCAGATAACGTAATATATTTCCTAATAAATATTTAAGGTACTTTTTAAAGGCAACTCAGAAGGAGCTACATTGATTGGAGGAGGAAGATGTGTGTTACTTATTTTTTCATAAATAATTCAAGTCGTTCAGATACTTTTGAGCTCACAGCTCAGATGGGGCTACAATGTAATCGGCCTTCTTATTTTAATACTAGGCTCTGATTGCAGGAGAGAAGAGAGAGAGAGGTGGAACGCTATGTAATGTGTGAGCGCCATTTTATGAAAGCAAAACATCTTTGCCCTTGCAGTCATTTTAATATTGTGTCCAATATATTTGTGTGTATGTATATTTAATGTAATTTGATGCTATTTTTACGCCAATGGTAAATGTCTTTCAAAAATAACGACTATCTTTGACTTTATAATCTAATGGTCATGTACTTTTTTCTACGTATCGGCACTGTCTTAAATACTACAATTTGACTGGTTGGAAATTGGGAAGTGTACACCCCGAAATAATGTAATTTGAGACCGTTTTCCAACGTAATTTGGATACTATGTTATGGTCGGTTGGAAAGAGGAAAGGTTTTGGGGTATAACTCATACAGTTTGTCTATTTCCATCAACTTGGAGTTTTAATATTGCATTACGGTTGGCTGGAGATATGGGGGAATCAAATTTTCATTTTCCATTTACAAAATTGGGCTATTTCCGCGATCTTGGATATTTATGCACTCTAATTGGCTGGAGATAAGGGATACTGCACAGGTCACTGATTGGAGACAGCAGGCAGGGAGGGAATTTTTAATTTTTTCCTCGGACACAGTTGGATTTTTTTTTGTCTTGGGTTTTTAGTACTACGCTATGATTCGCTGGAGATAAAGAGAGGGGAGGGGTATGGGCAGGTGGCATGGCTTCCCATTGGGCTCATAACTGATGACGTCAGTGATGAGGAGGATGACTGCTCAATGACCTAGGTCATGTGACGTCATAATACAAACATATTCCGCCAGATAGAATATACCTGTATTACTCATTAGTTTTGCTCCATTCAATACAGTCTATTCTTGTAATATTAAAATAACACAAAACACATTTATTTAATATTCAAAACGAAGAATTCATGCTCACCTCACTGTAAGCTTAAAACACTCCAAATTGCTGCATCTTTCCTTAAATGTATAGAATGTCCCTTTAGGTGCTTAGTATTCCTCCTCCTACCGATCCCCGTCGAATGGACGTTTGTTCTGTAAAGACTAGGACAGTGAAGCTTCTAATATAAGAATACTAAAATTCAATGTCACAGCCGTTGTTTTATTGATGTGTTTGTCACTGAGCACCAAACGAAGTTGTATTACAACATCCTTTTATTTTCGGCTGCGGTGCTAGAGCACAGTTTCGGCTGTGCAGTAATTTTCAAGTAAGTCGGAAATACATACAGGAGTAACAGAGTTAAAATACAAATATAAAGCAGACATTGTTTGTGTAATGGAAAGAATAATAAAAATAAAAGGAGCACACAGACATATTTTGGTTACAGTCAACACCTACGAATAGTAATAGATTGTTAAAATGTATCAAGCAGACATAGTACCCGGTAATATCAAACACACTTGAAATTAAAAGCTGGTCGACAAATAATATGGGAGAACACCACAAAGCAAAAAATTTTACCATGTTAGTGGACATCTAAATTAACTACACGAAACAAATGTTTCTTGAACAGCAGTGACGAAGGAAGGAAGGTTAGAATTTAACGTCCTGTCAACAGTGTAGTCATTAAAGACGGAGCACAAGCTCAGATTGTGAAAGTATAGGAATGCAATTGGCCGTGACCTTTATCAAATGAAGCATCGCTGTTTTCGCCAGGAGCGACTTAGGGAAATTACGAAAAACTTAAATCCTGATGGGCAGACGGAGATTTGGACCATCGTCCTCACGAAATCGAGCCCATTGTGCTAATCACTGTGCCACCTTGCTTGGTAGGTACAGAGAGGTACACCATTGAGAAGTGTAAGAGCTTTTTCGATTATGTGCAGCGACGGTGCTCTTCTAGATTGTCAGAGATGAACTTAAGTTAGAGGATATACCCAGTTTGTCGTGCAAACAAAAGAACAGCAATCTTGTTCACCTGCGAATGTGGCATAGTGTCCGCACGAATGACAGGAAGGGAAAGATGGATTATAACTCCTTTGTTATACGAGAGGGTGCTGAAAAGTAATAACTCTGAATTTTTTATTTCGTTTTCAATATCGGTTGAGGTATTACTCGATGGTCTTCCCCCCTTCGCCAATGCGACTTGCAATCCTGTACCGCTAGAGGGTTCCGAATAATTGGGTGTAACATGGTCATGTGTAACGTAACTGTCACTGTGTGAGAAACAGTATTCTGTAATCTAGTTTCTAATCTAGTAAACTTCGTTCACACATGAGCACCATCTCCTCAGCGTGTCAGTGCCAGACTACTCACGAGCGCTGCAACGTCCGGACCAGTCCGACACCTTAGGTTCCCTCTCACCGACCGTCCTGGGAACAAACCCAACTTGACTCCACCCGGCCGGCCGGAGTGGCCGTGCGGTCCTAGGTGCTACAGTCTGGAACCGAGCGACGCTACGGTCACAGGTTCGAATCCTGCCTCGGGCATGGATGTGTGTGATGTCCTTATGTTACTTAGGTTTAAGTAGTTCTAAGTTCTAGGGGACTGATGACCTCAGAAGTTAAGTCGCATAGTGCTCAGAGCCATTTGAACCATTTGACTCCACCCGTTTATCCTCAAATTCCAAAACTTGAAAAACACCTACTGGGACTTAGTTTTGATAGTAATGAAGGAGTGCAAGCAGAAGTGAGGTTGCGACTCCGTCACAGCGGCCACAGCGGCCGACAGTGACGATATCAACAAACTAGTCTCTCATTGGGAGAAATGTGTTCGTCGCCATTGTTACTATGTTAAAAAAGACACTGAGGAGCCGAAGAAACTGGCACACCTACCTAATATCGTGTAGGGCCACAGCGAGCACGCAGAAGTGCCGCAAATGACGTGGTATGGACTCGGCTAATGTCTGAAGTAGTGCTGGAGGGAACTGGCACCATGAATACGGCAGGGCTGTCCATAAATCCGTAAGGGTACGATTGAGTCTAGAACTCTTCTGAACACCAGGTTGCCAGGCATCCCAGATATGCTCAATAATGTTCATATCTGGAGAGTTTGGTGGCCAGCGGAAGTGCGGAAGTGATTAAATTCAGAAGAGTGTTACTGGAGCCACTGTGTAGCAATTCTGGACGTGTGGCGTGTCATGCTAGAATTGCCCCAGTTCGTCGGGATGCACAATGGACGTGAATGGATGCAGGTGATCAGATAGGAAGTTTACGTACGTCTCACTTGTCAGAGTCGTATCTAGACTATCAGGGGTCCCATATAACTACAACTGCACACGTCCTACACCATTTATAGAGCCCCCACCACCTTGAACAGTCCCCTGATGACGTACAGGGTCCATGGATTCACGAGGTTGCCTCTCCATATTCGTACACGTCCATCCGCTCGATATAATTTGAAACGAGACGACCAGGCAACATGTTTCCGTCATCAGCAGTCCAGGCGAAGTGTAAAGCTTCGTATCGCGCAGTCATAAAGGGTACACGAGTGGGCCTTCTGCTCCGAAAGCCACTGACACTTGTTGATGGCTCAGTACTGAACTCTGCAGCAATTTGGGGAAGAGTTCTACTTCTGTCACGTTGAATAATTCTCTTCAGTCGTCGTTGATCCCGTTCTTGCAGGATCTTTTTCCGGCCCCAGCGGTGTCGGAGATTTGATGTTTTACCGGATTCCTGATATTCACGGTACACTCATTTCATCGCTACTCTGGAGATGCTGTGTCCCATCGCTCGTGCGCCGACTGTAACACCATATTCAAACTCACTTAAATCTTGATAACCTGCCATTCTAGCAGCAGTAACCGATCTAACAACTGCGCCAGACACTTGTTGTCTTATATAGGCGTTGCCGACCGCAGCGCAGTGTTCTGCCTGTTTACATATCTCTGTATTTGAATACACATGCCCATACCAGTTTCTTTGGAGCTTCAGTGCAAAAATGTAGACATGAAGGATAGAGAAGTAGAACGTTAATAAAATTAGTTTTCTTTAAAAAAGCTTGAACAGTTTTCACACAAAAAATTCGGAGGCATTACTTTCCGGCATGCCCTTGTAAGTGAAAATTCATGGACTCTTATAACTGCAATCTGGTTTATTTAAAAGTTGTAGAAAAGCTTTCTCTTATTACAATTTAATGTCTACGACTTCAGAATGTCTAAACTTTAATATTGGCGATGCTTTTTCAAAATTATTCTAACGCTATAAATGTGAAGTTTCTTATTCTTCAACCTGTTCTCTAAGGTGCGTCGTAGAGTGAGTCTGGCTGGGCTTGTTCCGCCATTCTGACATTCCTCCAGATCGGCTACTACTAGTAGTTTATTGATTATTTAGTTATTTCGCATTACTAATTGGCAACAATGACTTGTGGAGCTGGTGGTTCGCTAGTACTCACACCCGTCAGCCTCTGCCCTCTTTCGACTGTTTCAGGACCTGTTTTTCGGATTCATGGGAGGAGTGTGCTTTTTCGTGTGCGGCACGCTGTCCATGCACTACCCAATGATCGACGAGAAGGTGATGCTGCTGCCCCCAGAGGAGAAGGCCAAGTATCCGTTCTTCAAACTGTGTTCCAACATCGCGCTGGCGTGCTTTGCAAACGCGCTCCTCTACATTTTCGAGGCGTGCGTGCTGTACGACATCTGGTATTACGAATTACGGCGCCAAAAGCGGGAAGCCCAAGACCTGGAGAAGCTGACGGAGGAGATTCTGAGGGAGCGGAAACGCTCTCTCCCGCCCACCTTGCCGGAGGAGGACAGAGAGCAGGAGGAAGGGGAGGGCCACGACGTCGGCGAGTAAGTCTGCAGAGGACCAGGCCAGTGGAAATCGTGGGTTTTGACGCACCTTGCCTTCAGAATCACAGAACGATTACCACATTACAAATATCACTATACATATGGTACCCCAAAACTTCAGGGTCAGCAGAATACAGTAGACGAGGCGCTAAGTGTGATTATTGTGAGATAAATCTACATAATTATTCTGTAAATAACACTTAAGAGTTCGTCAGAGGAAACTTCCTGGCAGATTAAAACTGTGTGCCCGACCGAGACTCGAACTCTGGATCTTTGCCTTTCGCGGGCAAGTGCTCTACCATCTGAGCTACCGAAGCACGACTCACGCCCGGTACTCACAGCTTTACTTCTGCCAGTATCTCGTCTCCTACCTTCCAAACTTTACAGAAACTCTCCTGCGAACCCTGCAGCACTAGCACTCCTGAGAGAAAGGATACTGCGGAGACATGGCTTAGCCACAGCCTGGAGGATGTTTCCAGAATGAGATTTTCACTCTGCAGCGGAGTGTGCGCTGATATGAAACTTCCTGGCAGATTAAAACTGTGTGCCCGACCGAGACTCGAACTCGGGAGTCCCGAGTTTACATTTTTGTGGCGACGAACACGCTGAAATCGTTTCTTCAATTTCCTCTGGGTAGCACAGTACACTCAAGAGTTGATCGTTTCACCGTGTGGAAAGAGGTCAAACAGAGTAACCCCTTCGGAGTCCCAGCACACAGCCGCCATGATTTTAATGGCTGAGGTGCAGCTTTGACATTTTTTTTCGGTGGAGAGGTGATGAGGCGACACTCCATGGATTGGCATTTTGTTTCCGGTTCGAAGTGATGGACCCATGTTTCATCACCTGTGATGATGTACGACAAAAATTGGCACGACCACATCTACATCTAATTTTATACTCCGCAAACCACCCAACGGTGTGTGGCGGAGGGCACTTTACGTGCCACTGTCATTACCTCCCTTTTCTTTTCCAGTCGCGTATGGTTCGCGGGAAGGACGGCTGTCTGAAAGCCTCCGTGCGCGCACGAATCTCTCTAATTTTACATTCGTGATCTCCTCAGGAGGTATAAGTAGGGGGAAGCAATATATTCGATACCTCATCCAGAAACGCAACCTCTCGAAACCTGGCGAGCAAGCTACACTGCGATGCAGAGCGCCTCTCTTGCAGAGTCTGCCACTTGAGTTTGCTAAACATCTCCGCAACGCTATCACGGTTACCAAATAACCCTGTGACGAAACGCGACGGTCTTCTTTGGATCTTCTCTATCTCCTCCGTCAACCCGATCTGGTACGGATCCCACACTGATGAGCAATACTCAAGTATAGGTCGAACGAGTGTTTTGTAAGCCACCTCCTTTGTTGATGGACTACATTTTCTGAGGACTCTACCAATGAATCTGAACCTGGTACCCGCCTTACCAACAATTAATTTTATGTGATCATTTCACTTCAAATCGTTCCGCACGCATACTCCCAGATATTTTACAGAAGTAACTGCTACCAGTGTTTGTTCCGCTATCATATAATCATACAGTAAAGGATCCTTCTTTCTATGTATTCGCAATGCATTACATTTATCTATGTTAAGGGTCAGTTGCCACTCCCTGCACCAAGTGCCTATCCGCTGCAGATCTTCCTGCATTTCGCTGCAGTTTTCTAATGCTGCAACTTCTCTGTATACTACAGCATCTTCCGCGAAAAGGCGCATGGAACTTCCGACACTATCTACTAGGTCATTTATATATATTGTGAAAAGCAATGGTCCCCTAACACTCCCCTGTGATAACAACATGCTGTGTTCTGTTTGCTAAAAACTCTTCAATCCAGCCACACAGCTGGTCTGATATTCCGTAGACTCTTACTTTGTTTATCAGGCGACACTGCGGAACTGTATCGAATGCCTTCCGGAAGTCAAGGAAAATAGCATCTACCTGGGAGCCTGTATCTAATATTTTCTGGGTCTCATGAACAAATAAAGCGAGCTGGGTCTCACACGATCGCTGTTTCCGGAATCCATGTTGATTCCTACAGAGTAAATTCTGGTTTTCCAAAAACGACATGATACGCGAGCAAAAAACATGTTCTAAAATTCTACAACAGATCGACGTCAGAGATATAGGTCTATAGTTTTGCGCATCTACTCGACGACCCTTCTTGAAGACTGGGACTACCTGTGCTCTTTTCCAATCATTTGGAACCTTCCGTTCCTCTAGAGACTTGCGGTACACGGCTGTTAGAAGGGGGGCAAGTTCTTTCGCGTACTCTGTGTAGAATCGAACTGGTATCCCGTCATGTCCAGTGGACTTTACTCTGTTGACGGATTCCAGCTGCTTTTCTATTCCTTGGACACTTATTTCGATGTCAGCCATTTTTTTGTTTGTGCGAGGATTTAGAGAAGGAATTGCAGTGCGATCTTCCTCTGTGAAACAGCTTTGGAAAAAGGTGTTTAGTATTTCATCTTTACGCGTGTCATCCTCTGTTTCAATGCCATCATCATCCCGGAGTGTCTGGATATGCTGTTTCGAGCCACTTACTGATTTAACGTAAGACCAGAACTTCCTAGGATTTTCTGTCAAGTCGGTGCATAGAATTTTACTTTCGAATTCACTGAACGCTTCACGCATAGCCCTCCTTACTCTAACTTTGACATCGTTTAGCTTCTGTTTGTCTGAGAGGTTTTGGCTGCGTTTAAACTTGGAGTGAAGCTCTCTTTGCTTTCCCAGTAGTTTCCTAACTTTGTTGTTGTACCACGGTGGGTTTTTCCCGTCCTTCACAGTTTTACTCGGCATGTACTTGTCTAAAACGCATTTTACGATTGCCTTGAACTTTTTCCATAAACACTCAACATTGTCAGTGTCGGAACAGAAATTTTCGTTTTGATCTGTTAGGTAGTCTGAAATCTGCCTTCTATTACTCTTGCTAAACAGATAAACCTTCCTCCCTTTTTTTATATTCCTATTAACTTCCATATTCAGGGATGCTGCAACGGCCTTATGATCACTGATTCCCTGTTCTGCACTTACAGAGTCGAAATGTTCAGGTCTGTTTGTTATCAGTAGGTCCAAGATGTTATCTCCACGAGTCGGTTCTCTGTTTAATTACTACGAAACGCTCAAGCAATTCCACAGAGATGGTCTTTCGTTGCTCTTTATGGTCTTATGTTAGGCCGCGAGGATACCGGCGGGCACACACCTTTGAGTATCCCAACTGGTGGACGAATGTGTCAACGCCACCAACAGAGACATCCAGTTGAGCAGAGAGTTGTTTGATTGTGCTCTGTCGATCACTTCGAATGAGAGTGTCCGCACGTTCAAACATTGCAGGAGTCACAGTTGCAAGCGACCGGCTGGCACACCGGAGTCGAGACAGGTTTGTGCGATCTTGTTTAGATGATGACAGACGCTTCACCCAACGACACACCGTGCTCTTGTTATCTGTCAGGTCTCCACAGACATTCTGCAATATCCTGTGAGTAGCTGCTAAGCTCTGGTTTTCCGACAGAATAAACTAAATGACAGCTCTCTACTTCGAACGCACCTCCGCTACAGATGCCAGCAACTATCGGACCTTCGTGAAACTACAGGGGCTCAAGTGGGAATATTCCACGGTGTCCCAAAACACACGAAGAATTTTTTCCATCGAAACTCATCGAAAAAAAAGTGTTGCATTGATTATTGATCGAACCTCGTGATATAAAAAAAAATCATATGAACGGAACGGTACAACCAATTCGCTTCATATCTTGTGCTGTTAATAGAGTATTTCTGGAAGCTTTTTTTTCAACTTACAGGATATTCCATACGTGCTTGTCGAGTCACACGGCTGTCGAGGTGCATTACTGACACCCTCTAACGTTATTTCAAGCCCCTGTCGGACGCAGCAGCGCCTGATACCTTACTGTCCATGTTTTCTACTCTCATCTCCCCTACCTGCTGCTGCAGAGTCACATGGTGAAATTTCGTGGTTACAAGTAAATATCTCCTTTATACACTACTGGCCATTAAAATTGCTACACCGTGATGATGACTTGCTACAGACGCGAAATGTAACCGACAGGAAGAAGATGCTGTGATATGCAAATGAATAGCTTTTCAGAGTAGTCACACAAGGTTGGCGCCGGTGGCGACACCTACTACGTGCTAACATGAGGAAAGTTTCCCACCAATTTCTCATACACAAACAGCAGTTGACCGGCGTTGCCTGGTGAAACGTTGTTGTGATTCCCCCGTGTAAGGAGCAGAAATGCGTACCATCACGTTACCGACTTTGATAAAGGTCGGATTGTAGCCTATCGCGATTGCTGTTTGTCGTATCGCAACATTGCTGCTCACGTTGGTCGAGATCCAATGACTGTTAGCAGAATATGGAATCGGTGGGTTGCGGAGGGTAATACCGAACGCCGTGCTGGATCTCAACGGCCTCGTATCACTAGCACTCGAGATGACAGGCATCTTATCCGCATGGCTTAACGGATCGTGCAGCCACGTCTCGATCCCTGAGCCAACAGATCGGGACGTTTGCAAGACAACAATCATCTGCACGAACAGTTCGACGACGTTTGCAGCAGCATGGACTATTAGATCAGAGACCATGGCTGCGGTTACCCTTGACGCTGCATCACAGACAGGAGCGCCTGCGATGGTGTACTCAACGACGAACCTGGGTGCACGAATGGCAAAACGTCATTTTTTCGGATAATCCAGGTTCTGTTTACAGCATCATGATGGTCGCATCCGTGTTTGGCGACATCGCGGTGAACGCACATTGGAAGCGTGTATTCGTCATCGCCATACTGGCGTATAACCGGGTGCCATTGGTTACACGTCTCGGTCACCTCTAGTTCGCACTGAAGGCACTTTGAACAGTGGATGTTACACTTCAGATGTGTTACGACCCGTGGCTCTACCCTTCATTCGATCCCTGCGAAACCCTACATTTCAGCAGGATAATGCACGACCGCATGTTGCAGGTCCTGTACGGGCCTTTCTGGATACAGAAAATGTTCGACTGCTGGCCTGGCCAGCACATTCTCCAGATCCCTCACCAATTGAAAACGTCTGGCCAATGGTGGCCGAGCAACTGGCTCATCACAATACGCCACTATGATATCGTGTTGAAGCTGCATGGGCAGCTGTACCTGTACACACGATCCAAGCTGTGTTTGACTCAATGCCCAGGCATATCAAGGCCGTTATTACGGCCAGAGGTGGTGGTTCCGGGTACTGTTTTCTCAGGATCTACGCACCCAAATTGCGTGAAAACGTGATCACATGTCAGTTCTAGTATAATGTATTTGTCCAATGAATACCCGTTTATCATCAGCATTTCTTCTTGGCGTAGTAATTTTAATGGCCAGTAGTGTGAATATCTCCTTCCCAGACAGTCCTTTCTTGTCGATATCCAGTTGGTTGGTAGTGTTGGGGTCGACCCCTGTCCACTCCGCCCTCCACCCCGCCACGGAGGCGACCTGCCTGTATACATTTCCCATCATCCCTACCTTCCGTCTGCTTGGGAGGAGCGGTCAGTTTTCCTCAGTTGTATTTTCTGACGTTATCTGCTGATATGGTATATTGTTTGTTTGGAAATAAAGTTATATTTCCCTCTCATGTTCCACAAAAAGGATTTAAAAATTACGTAAGGCGACCGCTCGCAATAAGCGGGAAATCCAGAGTAGAGTTCCAGTTCGGCACAAATTTTCATTTTTGACATTCCATTACACAAGTGGTGGTTGTCAATATTCGCAACTGCGAATCTATTTCTTGTAAAGGTCAATGTTTTATTCACAGTGTCGAGGAATAAAATTTTATGCTGTTTCTTTTTCATGGAAAAAATCGTCACACTCAGATGCCACCTTGGCATTCTTTGTTTGTGGATTCTGCTCAATTGCAAGGAGACTCCAACAATTATATCTTGCAACAAGATGGTGCCTCACCTCACCTCCACTTGGCTGTCTGGGAACACCTATAGACATGTCTGGATGTAAGATAGTTCCACTGCGCAGGTGGTGTGATGACGCATAGATGGCCACCAAAATGACCAAATTTAACTCTTTGTGATTCTTTTGTGGGGATATGTAAAAGACAAAGTGTTTGGCCCATGCTTCCCACTCCTCCAGGCACGTTCCAGTTGAGCTGGGGATCACGCAAGACCCCACAGAGGTAATTGGCGAAATAGGTGCGGTAGCATGGACCTCATTCAATCACCGCATGGTCATTTTATATTAGGGTCCAAAGACCGAGCCACAATTTGTCCCCATCTCCATAAAGGTAGGCGACTGTCCATCCCTTGACCCAGGCTATTGCATGAGTCTTGGCTGCAGGGAAACACATGCACTCCAGGCGAATGAAAGCGTACAGTTCGGCCACAGCTGGAGGAGCACAGAGGAAACAGGTGACGTTTTGTCACCCCAAAGTCAACATTTTAGGAGCACCTGCGCAGGTCAGGTCATATGCATCATAGTCCATCGAGTGGTAGCTGGAGCAAAAGGATTGTCCATTACATCAATCATATGTAAACGCTGGTTACTGGCGAATTTTCCCAGATGACGTGTTACCATCTCTCTTGGACTGATGCTGATAGGTGCGGCTGATAAAGTTTGCGCCACACTGTCGACGGCCTCGTTAAAGGATACTTGATCTCAATGTTGTTGCAAGGTATGCCACTCAGCAACTAAATGTAAAAATCCTTTAGACATGGAGGTGGAGGCGTACATGAGAGGCAAGTGCATATATATCTAAGGTCAACAAAAAAGACAGACAGATGTGTGAGTAGAGATGCAAGTGTCCTATCAACACCTGCGAGGAAATGGAGGCTTGCATGTAAATGTCCAAGAGATGTCATGTGGGTGATTTCCCTGTGCCCGACTACTGTTTGTTAATGATATTAAGATATAAGGCTGCTGCATGGCAATGGATGCTGGTGGGTCCAAGTCCCCTGGTTTTCTGGGGGAGGGGGATTGTGTGATATTTGACCTTAAAATGTTACCAGACGTCAGGAAGTAGTCCAACGCAGCCTCCAGGCTGTGACCAATCAGCGGTGAAATCGAAAAGACCTGTGGTATGTGTACTAGCTTGGAAACTGCATGCACGCTCAGATATTCCACACGTTGCAAAGCATCAAAGCGACAGAGGCAGTGTTGTCGAACAGTTGTGTGACTTGGAAGGCGAACCGGAAGTTGACCGCTGTGGTGTGACAGATGGTGATGTAAGGATAATGCCAAGGTATCGAAAGCCCTGTACATAAGATAGAGGTGCCAATTTGTCTCTTGTGAGTCCGCAGCCGACTGGCAACGCTGTAGATTTGGCAACACTCAAAGCACTGTCTATCATGTCCTCGTATGTAGAGATCAGTTCAAGTAGACAACTGCTCTCTTTCTGTGGCCATACCACCAGCAATAGGTCATCTGCATAGGCACGGGAGTGGAGAGTGTATTGCTACAAGGTGTAGCTTGACAACTGGGTCATGAGACTCGCAGTAAGTGGCTCCAGGGAGACAGCATAGAGGATCAGCGATACTGAGCATCCCTGATGTTAGAAACGGCGGGTCAGTACTGGTCTGGCGATAAGGCCGTTAGCCTGGACAAGGGAGTGGACGCTGGTGTACAGACTTCCTAAGGCACTGATGAAGGGGACAGGTAAGCCCATCCACTCCATGAAAACAAAGAGGCTACCATGTTTCACCTGATCAAAAGTACTGACAAAGTCGACGGCCACCAATGCTGCACAGAGATTAAACGTAACTACTACATCAGTAACATGTTGGCATTCACCAATGGCTGGCTGGCCACTGATGGGCCCACCTGACGTTGTTTGTTCTGTGGACATTATACTTGGAAGGACACAATGGTGTGTCACCAAAATACGTGCTAAAGTCTTCTAGCTGGCACTGAGTAAAGTTATGGGGTGGTAATGGGCAACTTATTCCCCTGTGATGGCTTTTGAATTTGGATGATAATGCTTTCGAAAAATGGCTGCGGAACCGCGGCGGCTGTCATCAACAACTGAGGAACATTGTAGTCAGCCTTGGCGCCACCAGATCTTGGAAAGCCCCTAAAAATTCCACAGGGAGACCATCCATGCCAGGCGACTTATTTGGAGTGCCCTTCGCTATCGCGTCCTTGATGTCATCAGCGGTGATATCGTCCATCAGGATTTCTGCTTTTATGCCCAAAATTGTGTAAGTAAGTAAATGATCTCCACATCATGAACTTTATGTTACTAGTACCGGTAGATGGGGTGAAAGTTTTCCACAAAGCCAGCCACGATAGCTGCCTGGTTGTTGGTCCGATACCCCCCACAAGTGACGAGCTCCGAGGCTAATTGTTGCCGTCTGTGTTTCAATTAGGATATGATGGATTGAGGGGTCTTCCTGCCCTACCCATATCTTGATGGCGAGTCCTCTCGTACACTGTCTGCAATCTGCGATAGGTCAGCTCATCTAAGTGAGCGTTGATCCTGTTGCGATCCATCTGAATGGCAGAAGAGGGTGGTGTCGTGTCAAGGTCACGAAGCACAGTGAAGTTGAAGTCTGTTGTGTGGCGGTTTCATCCAGACGCTTCCTGCAAAACTGCCTCTAGAATCGCTATATCGCAGGCCTGGCACATTGCAGCCACCAAGCCATCGCTGTCGTATATGTTGGACGCTGTCTTTCGCACGTTGTCCAAACATCCGCTACACGCTGCCGACAGTCAGAACTGGTAATGTGTGTGATGTTTAATTTCCACGGCACATGACTGCGCCACACCACCTGCCGTAGGAGGAGGATGGTGCTGACTTTTACACAATGGTCTGAGAACGTCAAGGTTCAGCGTTCTGCTATTGGACATCACCGGCGAGACCCCTGGGAGACATAAATCCTCGCCATATGTCACTGAGGGCAAGGTCGCTGAAAGCAAAGGACAGTTTCTGAAGTGTGGTTGAGGGTCCTTCAGAAGTAAAACACAACTCCGCCGCCAAGCAGACGATGTTCATAGAGGCCAAGAAAGAGGGGAATGATCTCCTCAGCTCTGTCTCTTCTATGCCCAGAACCAGATGGGGCATACACATTTACAATGCAGGTACCCATCATGGCAAGAGGCATACTCCTAGCGGATGGCAGATACATGACGTCTTCAGCTGACATGCCCTCTGGAACAAACGCAGCTACTCCACGTCCAAGGTCGTCACTAGGAGAGGAGTAACTGGCCACATCCGGCATGGCGACCAAGTGTACCTCCTGAAGCAGCGCTACGTCAATGTCAGAAGCCCACATCATTTCCCGCAGAAGTAAAAGTTGTTGATGTAGCCACTCGGTATGTCTGAAGGTGGGGCCTGTCGCATGAGGGAATCATGCTGGTAAGCAACAGAATGGGGGCAGCCGGCTGTGCCGCTCACCGGGCGTCCCTGGAATCCAATGCTGCTGCCGCCATGCGTTTAATGCTCCATAACAGGTGCCCGGTCCGGTGCGTCCTTGATATCGTCTCTCCGTACCGATGACGCCGGCGTCTCAGATGTGTCATTCATCACTGATGGCAGCGGCAGAACAGCCAACGGGCATGTGCCGTGGAGTTTTTCCAGATCAAGGTTTGCACAGGCATCGCACTTGCCACTGCTGGTCCGTCTGCCAAAGTAACATCGTCGTCCTGACTATCTTGAGAAATCACAGAGATATACCAGGACGATCGGTCACTGAATCACATACGGGAGGCGAGGCATTCCAGTCAGAGATCGAGCGGCGCCGCCACTTGCACTTCTTTGGTGACCGGTGCTTCTGGCACAGAATGCGTCCAAGAACGATGAGTGTTGAAAGTTCAATTGAAGCGTCCGGCGCGGCGTCGTCGTGGTAGGAGGAGGGAGGGATGCAGGCACCTCCGTTCCGTACGACTCCTCAGATGGCCGTGTGACTTGTGACATTGGCTCCGTTGGTCGCCGACCGGTGGGTGGCGAAGTGAGGGCCGCCACATAGGTGACAAGCAGTACCAGTCGAGTCTCTCTTGGCGTCTTAGTGGGCGGCATTTGACTGATGCGCCATTGCACCACAGCAGATCATAGGTTGATAGTCGTGCATAACGACCGCGCGACGCCCACTGATGTTTGAATAGGACGGCATCTGACAACGACGATCAATTGTGATCTGATGCAAGCCCGTTCAAAACGGGGTACGTGTCCAACTGCACCCAGCGTTCTGCATTGTGACTGTGAACCATGTCGCAGAGCCGGAAGGTCGTTATGACATCTTCCGCCGGCAGCTCGAAAGCCCAAGCCCGCATGCTCCACCGTGACTTCGCCGACGTTTCCCTCAGCGTGACAGAACTGGAGGCCATCTTGAGCAGATTTCAAAATCCTGTCACACCCTGCATTGGCAACGACCTTGACAGATACAACGGAACTAAGAGCAGAAAGATGTATCTCCAGTATGTCCGATGTGGTACCTTTGACTCATCACGGAGGAAGCATTCTACTTCCAGCGCTTTTGATCGCGTATATTTATTGGTAAAGGTGAATCGAAGTATTGCTTTCCTGAAGCGGTAGGCCATGTTCCTGCTCACAAGCAAGCGGAGTCGAAGTCCGCAAGGTAGGCAAGGTAGGCTGTGCGCATCGCAGGCGGAAACACAGCGCTCGTCCGCTCTTCTCGACTTCTAAAGCCAGACTGTACCCATTAGGATATTTGAGCACGACCCATTGCCAGACCCAAACTTCCATACGTCGCCATCGCCAACCACGTGTCTACAAGCTGCATTGACCTTTGGTGAATCTCGTTCATCTTCGATGGAGAGATTGAGATTTTCTATTCCCCAAAACGAACTTGTTCACCATTAAAAACCTCTTTGACGGGTCGTTGTCACTGTCCATTCCTGCCATCATCTCGAACAGAAGACAGATTGTTCAGCATTCTCTCCTGAAGTGAGTGCGTCGATCAAGTGCAGGCTGTATAGTTTCATGCGGAAGCGTTTGCGCGGCATTTCGGTAACGATTTTGTGTGTGATATGAAGCTTCGAATTGCTCGAGGGATTGATTTCTGTAGGCTTCGTTGGACCGCAGCAGGAAATCGATCAACATTTTGCTCTGACACAGAAGGCCGACAAGGACTTTTGTCTTTGCAAATACAGCCCTTCTCTTCAAACTATTTTTATAAAGTATAAATGCAGTCTGTTGTGGTTGGCTCCTGGTGAAGGTGTGTGCGAAATTCTCGTTGAACAGAAGTTTGCGACTCTCTTTTGCTAAATGAAGGACGCACCAGCCGTTTTCTGCACTTGCACTCTCTGGCGGAGGCACCCTGCACCCTGCGCATACGTAAAATAAGAAAATAAATAAATGAAAAATTACCAGAGGGAATCTGTTAGCTAGTTAAGTTTTGTAGCGAGTAAGTTGCACCGTTTCGTGTATACGAACTCTCAGAAGTATAAATTGTGCTCGCCCTACAGATGAGAGTCAGCAAACTACTATCGCTTACGTTGGAGGAGGTTGCTGATTGATGTTTCATGGAAAGACCTCACCGCAACGAAAAACGCCGTTGTTTTATTGACTGCCAACTCAACTCATGTATAAAATGCGAGACATTGTCTCCCCTACTTCCGGTAAGGCTCTCATACCATGCAGCATTACTATAGAAAGGACGGACAAGCATAGTGTGAGCAGAGATCTGTTGCTATTTCTAACAGTGTAAGTGCTCTGCCCTACAACATTTTCTATGTGTGGCTTCAGGTCCAGTTGCATCTACAACTACATCTGTGTCCTGCAAACAACTTTGAAGTGTATGCTAAATGGTACTTTCCATTGGACCAGTTATTATTAGGGTTTCTTCCCGTTCCATTCATATGCGAACGTGGGTGCTGTAATTAATCTAATTTGTTCCACATGATCCCTGCGCGAGCGATACGTAGTTGGTTGTAGTGTATTCCTGGAGCCATCTTTTAAAGCTGGTTCTTGAAACTTTGTAAGTAAGTTTTCTCACGATAATTTACCTGTACCTTCAAGAGTCTGTCAGTTCACTTTCTTCAGTATCTCTTTGAAACTCTATCGTAGGTCAAAAAACCTGTGAACATTCGAGCTGCCGCCTCTGTACACCTTTCCTATCCCCTGATAGTCTGTTTGGTACGTGTCCCATGCACTTGAGTGATGAGTCGCAGGAACGATTTGTAAGCAATCTTGTTTGTAGACTGACGGTATTTCCGCAGTATTCTACAAATAAACCGTAGTACAGAGTACCCAGGTATTTGTTTGAGTTTACCGATTCCAACTGTGACTACTGATACTACATTCATAAGATACTGCGATATTTCGTTTTGTGAAATGCACACTTTTACCTTTCTGAACACTTAAATCAAGCTGCCAATGTTCGCCCCAGTTTGAAATCTTATCGGAATTTGACTGAAAATTTATGCAGCTTGTTTAAGACGGTACTACTTTATAGATCACTGTATCATATGAGAAAGTCTGAGATTGCTGTTAATATTTTCCACAAGGTCATTAAAATAGTACACGAATAGGAAGGGTCCCAACAGACCTCCCTGGAGCACATCTGTCTGCACTTATGTCTATATCTGTCCACGACTCTGCAGCCAAGATAACATGGTGCATTCTCTCTACAAAAATCCTCAATCCAGTTACAAATTTGGCTATATACACCGTTCGGTAGTGCGTTTGCTAATAAACGTAGATGTTGTACAGAGTAAAACGGGAAATAACGCATCTGCCAGACTGCCGTGATCCATGGCTTTCAGCATGTCATGCGAGAAAAGTGTGAGTTGGCTTCCATATGATCTATGTTTCCAAAATACATGCTGGTGCGGATGGAGGAGATCGTTCTGTTCAAGATACTTCAGAATATGTTCTACCAAGGACAGGTCCCCTAGGATGGGACTGACTATTGGAACCCCTTTTACACGGTTGTGAGTTGCGGGTAATCAACGAAAAAATTTTTGGAAATTCTTGTGATCATCTAGAGACTTAAAAATGGTTTAAACACAGGAACTCTCAGTGCATTGCCCACATGCAAAAGGTTGTGGGTTCAGATCTCCTCATGTACTTTTTAGTTTAAATGTACTTTCTATTTTTAATTGTTATTCGTTCACTTTAGTCGTCATATTACCTTTTTGGTTTGCGCTCATTTATTCTTCATTTCATTTTTTTTCATTTGGAATCTTTGATCATGTGATTTTAGTTATCATTATGTTTTAACTTCCATTTAATTTCTACCGTTTTATAATCTTATATTTTCGTCGAAGTTATCATATTCACTATTTCTGTTTCTCTTGTTGCTTGAATTTAATTTTAGTTGTGAACCCTTCTTTCGCTTAAGTCTTCATTTGCGATATTTTGTCCTAGTACAACAAAAATTTATGTTTCAAATGCTTGTAAGACAGATATCATCTACCGGTACATCTTGTAACAAAAAATAATTTTTGACATCATGGCACAATCAATATAAATGGATTATTTCATGTTTTGTTCTTAACCGATAGATTCGCGTTTTCAAATGTTGAAGTATTAATATAGATAAATAAAAATAATTAAATTCATATGCACATAGATTTCATAGATCGTTTCAAATCGTAATACGTCCATCAATGGAGAGAATTGAGTTAGATTTCTGTATAGTTTCCATAGCGAGCTTTCATTCTGCGAAGTCAGAATGTAACAAATCGGATTCACTAACGGTGCAAATAGCGTCTGAAAGAAAGCAGTTGTTTCAAATAGTATTATTCCTCTGTAGTGCGCGTTTCAAATCATAATGTATCCAACATTAATTCGACTTGAAGGAGTTTTGTCACTTTGCTCAGTTGGCTATACTGACAACTAGCGCGCTTTTCTCGACAACACTACGTGTTCAGTAATGACAATTATCTAGTGAATAGTTTGTATGGGAGCAGCTTTTTCGGTTATGCAGGAAGAAATTGCAGTTGATGATGATTTAAGAGGAAGCCGGAACGGGAAAAAGAAAATCACACATGCCCATCAGCTTCAATCTGAGGCACGGTTCGTAAAAATAAAGTTTAGAACAGAATACTGGATTTTAAATCTCGATACAAACGTTAATCTGACCATGACAAAAATTTAATGAACGTTGAAATTCTATGATTTATACAGTACTAATTAAAAATTCAGGTTTTTCTCTCTCCCATTTTGTTTATAGGAACTCCGATAAAGATCCTGATATGACCGTGTTCACACCATCATGCCAGCACAGAGAAGGTCGTTTCCATTGGGAGATTACTCCCGTCATCCTTTCTGGTCGCAGCTCTCCCACCTAATGTAATCTAGCACTCAGGCGTATTAGATATGCGGCCTGCCAAGCGAATGCTTTTAATATTTGTGCATCGGAAATGTTGATATGATTTACCCTTGCTACTGCTACTGTACATTGATAGCAAAGCCCTATCACGCAACTGTTTTGCTATAATTTTGTCTTTTTAATTATCTCAACGCAACGGAATTAAACGCATCTGACTAATAAATTTTAAATGTGGCACTGTCTGTAAGCATTTCCGATGGATTAACTCCACCTTGGGAAGACCACATCCCATTCCATTTCATTCATTTTAATCAGGGCTTGGCTATTCTAGTAGTAGGGAGCCTATGGCAAATAGCTTGAGCGAAATGGCTACCCTCTACTGAATGATCATGACCACCATTTTGTTTCATATTTTCTCTTTTATTTTCTCACATTCTACCACCGAAATGATGCATAATTTCAACCAATACATTTAAACATAAAATAAAACAAGGAATTTTCTGCCCAGTGGGCATGATATTACGTACGCATTTCAATATCCTATGGTCTCTTAATGGTCTTTCTTATTACTCTATTGTACTTTCTGGATTGGTACGGACATCCACTATTTCTCTCTCTCTCTCTCTCCCTCTCTCTCTCTCTCTCTCTCTCTCTCACACTCACTCTCATAAGCTCATTCATTAATAACCTTGAGAATTTACTAGCGGTCAGTCTATTCAAAGAAAATTCTTGCTTTTTGATACAGTACTTGCAGCTAAGTCGCCGAATTCGAATTACACAGATTAAAAGTGAAAAATAAAACAGAACAACCGACTTTAGCCAGTATGCATAAAATCTTCCCCACAACGAAATTTCAACCCAGATTATCAAGTCACAGACCTTGGGATTAAATTTCACACGTAACCTTTCCTACAGACCTACCACGTACTCTGGAGGATTTACACTCATCTCCCACTGCAATGTAACCCTCATTGTGTTGCCGGGCAGATGACTAACTCATCTTTTTCTCTCTCAGAGTATCAAAATTTCTTACTTTCTTCACAGGAATATAATTAATAACTGTCATTTTGGTACCATGATTACTTAATTATATCACACACGAATCCTCAACTGAAAATTTACACAAGCATCGCTGTTTACCATTGTCTCTTGGTCAGATTGAAACAAAGTCAGTACTCACCATGTGGAAGTGGGTGTTCCTAATTCAAATTCTGTGCACGCAGTTCTTAAATATCCTCAGCTAAAATATACACATGCAAGTATCTTAGCTTAAAATTGCCACACGCAAATAGCTTAAAATTACCACTCGTGGTTTCATTGTGACTGTTGGTCACAATCAAAGAATCCTAAGTTCCCCATGAGTTTTACGTGCCTACCATTACATGAATCTCCCACCATAAAGCTTTGTTCTCGTCGATATCTTGAAAAGGGACTACTCTTAAATATTCCACGTGCATACCATTCCCATATTCTTTAGTTTTACGGATCACACTGAAAATAGGTATTTGAACTTCAGGAACCAGTGACAGAGTGTCGGAACATGGCCGTTCACCAGACCATCCCACGTTTCCTCAGAAGTCGGGGAGGATCCTGTTACCATATTGATCAGCCACACTACATGCCCTCTAGTGCTCTCCTTTCTTTGGTTCTGCCAAGCCGGCCGGTGTGGCCAAGCTGTTCTAGGTGTGATGTCCTTAGGTTAGTTAGGTTTAAGTAGTTCTAAGTTATAGGGGACTGATGACCTCAGATGTTAAGTCCCATAGTGCTCAGAGCCATTTGAACCATTTTTTAGTTCTGCCAAAGGCGACCAGAGGACTGTCTCAAAGATAATTACAGATTCTATATCCACCATCTCTGGTCAGCAGACAACAAACCATTTACTCATTTCTCAAATATCACAAAACTACGTATAGGGATCTGTTTTTGAAGGAAGTGCACATATGAATAATTAAATATACAAATTGTCCTTCTTTTGTACATCAGTATCCGTTTTCAGTGTACTGAATAAAATTGTGTTACCATAAAACCGCTTTTCTGACAAGAACAACGAAGTATGTTGTTATGCAATAGGTATTATTGTACCCAATGAGACAAATCTTTTGTATGTTGGGTAGTACTGTACCCTTTCACCATTTTTGTAATATACCAGCACATTTCCTACCTATGGGATCCTGCCCACTCGTCTAATATAGGGTGCCTAGGGAGCTGTTTTCTCGGATAGCTAGACAACATTCAAGCACATTTTATTGATAGAGTTTATTACAGAAACTGAAATGACAATACTTAACTTTGCCTTTTTACAAAGAGGTGTCGCAAGCAATTGGGGACATGCAAATAATCAACGCCCTTCGATATATAAAATTTCCGTGCAAGCAATTAATATACTTCACAAGTCACGGCTAAAGAGCTTATATCACAGCTCGTCTTCTAGCGCGGTCTCCTAGTACGGCCGAGGCTATCTGGAGCGGCGCTTATATTCTCTTCGTAAAGGTGCCCCTTCTGTCGTGGTGTCGTCCTAGCCAGCGTTCTATTGGCTGACGTCGTGTCACAGCCTTCTCTGCTGTATCGTTCAAACCGCGCGACCGCTACGGTCGCAGGTTCGAATCCTGCCTCGGGCATGGATGTGTGTGATGTCCTTAGGTTAGTTAGGTTTAAGTAGTTCTAAGTTCTAGGGGACTGATGACCTCAGAAGTTAAGTCCCATAGTGCTCAGAGCCATTTGAACCATTTTTGTATGTCGGCGCTTGGTGTTAACGGCAGAACACTACTAAATGTAAAAAATGAAGTATTCGGAGTTCTAAACAAAAATGAATAGGATCAGCTTCTTTCACTGATGATTCATTTTTCTTCGCCAAAGAGACGCCACTCAAGAGCTGATACCAGGAAAGCTACAGCAATGATCGTCATTTATCACATTCCAGTAAATAGTGATTTGGAACCAGCGTTTGCAAAATTTTTTGCAAAACCGTTTGGCTTCGAGGAGAGTCATCTAAATACTATTATTAAATCAGTTATGGGTGGTGATGGCTATCAAGAAGGCAGATGGGGTGATCAAAAGAAAGAGAAGATTGCAGCAAAGAGAGAGAAGGTTATTAGTTTCATCTCAAGCCTAAAGCGCAGGTAGAAGTGCATTATTCTAGGAAGAAGAGCCAAAGATTGTACCTTCCTTCAGAACAGACCATCAGTAAGTTGATCAAAATGTATAATCCAAGTGTATCAAGTGAATTACAAGTAGAAGAAAATGGTTGTTTCGGAAAATATTCAACTCAAAATTTAATTTAGGTTTCGGAATACCTGCCGCAGATACTTGTAGCTACTCCTTAAAATCTCTTATAATTGGCTACAGCTGCCCAAAACGAAAAATCAGAAATAGATTAATCGCAAAAACTTCTCATCTGCTATGACGGAGAAGCTCTGTAATTCAACAAACCTACGCTTTGTTGTACAGTGGATACAGGTCCTTCCAAATCTATCGATCAAGGAAGCATATTATTCACGTCAAATAAACTATTACACTCTCTGTGTAACAGAAACGGATAATAAGAATCCACACCTCTATGTTTGGACGCAAAATCAAGCTTGCAGACGTTTTGCTGAGATTGCCGCAGATCGCTGTGACTATCTGGGAAGGTTTGAGTTTCCTCTTGAGGATAGTAGGTTGAGGCTTTTTAATGTGGCTGTGGAGGACAAAAGAAAATTGCCCATGTGATACATGCTTTGACTATCTTTCTACTTAAAAGAAACTCCTCAGCAGCTTAAGAACATAACACTATTTTATCTACTAAGAGGCCACTCTTTTCCTCCTGTTGACGGAGTCTTTGGAGTTCTGGAAAAACATCTTCGAAAGAAATCTGGGACACTGACGCACAAAGATTATTATCGTGTATATAAATCTGTAGCTTCAGTCCACATTCTTTATGCGAACTGAACCCAGCGAATATTTTAAAGAGATGGACGGTGTCAGTGACAAGAAACGAGTTACATTCTCAGAAGTCAATTAAAGATGGAAAAGTAACGATCAAAATAAAAATGGAGCCAACCGATCATTCCAAGAGGTTCAGCCCCTTCTATAAAAGGGAAAACAATGTGCCTTGTTCCTGAACGATCAGTAATTCCACTATGCAGTAGAGTGAGCAAGGCAAGGAGATTGATATGAATAACTTACTACGTAAAGGTTTTGGGATGATTGTAAGGGAAAAACATCATCGATGCAGTTCATACTGTAACTGGGAAGAAGTTTGTGTCTCAGCTTGTGGGTACTTGGAAGGAGGAGGATTGTACCAAATAAGAAGATGGCCAGTCTGGAGATTCTTTAAATAGGAATTTTTACCGGAAACACACTGTGAATTCAACATAAAATGATGAACGTAAATATATTTATTGTGTAATAAAATGGTTTTCAAAGTCAATTGGCAGCAAAAAGGACGTTATCAACACGCTATAAATCAGAATTTTTTGTGAAAATTAATTTTGTATTAACAGGTAATGTTATTCTATAATAATAACAAAAATAAATGTTTAGTTATGTATTTACCATTTATTTTTATATTTTACGAAGTATTGGATCAAAGCATATTAAGTCCAACACACTGTCTTTAAATTTGAAGAACGCAATTACAAATTGATTTCAGTTTTTGATGTTTTTTGAGGTACTTCTCAAACACCACAACTATTTCACATTTTAAAATCTGTGAAAATTTTACAGGTTAATAGTAATCAGTTTTTGTTCTTTAAAATTTGTTTTCTTTTTGGGCATCATACAATATGAAACGATGCTTCTCAGAATGGAAAAAGAATGAAAGGAAGAAAAATGAGTACACTTAAAGAAGTTAAAAGGATGATTAAAATGGCACGACAAAGGATTATAAATAAAGAAATACATTTAAAGCAATTAATTGGATAAAAATGATGAAAGTTAGTCCGATAAAGACGTAAAAATGAAAGATTTCACTGTACCTTATGATACTCGAACACAAGAGTCTTCTGATAACAGAAAGTATCTCGACCATAACACTACACCACCAATCCGTGTAGTACTTGTATTTTTAAAGCTCTAGAACATGGCGCGAATTACGAAATTTTTTCGTCGATTACTCGCAAATGAATGGCCGCCAGGTGAATGGCTGCATGGTATGATGCCTGGCACCCTAACCTACATCACCGTATAGATGGTTTCAAGAACTCTGCCGCATTCCTGGGGACCTCTTCGTGTGAGATTCAACAACAAATGGAGTTTTGTGGGTCAGTTCTGTCAAGGGACAAAAAGTCATGGAATAGAAATACGCACATATACAGCTGGCGGTAACATCGCGTACACGAGGTTTAAAAGAGCAGTGTATTGGGAAGCTTTCATTTGCACTCAGGTGATTCGTGTAAAAATTTCTCCGGCGTGATTCTGGCCGCATTAACAGACTTTGAACACAGAATGGTAGTTGAAGAAGGACATTCCATTTCGGAAATCGTAAGGAAATTCAGCATTCCGAGATGCACAGTCTCAAGAGTGTGCTGAGAATATCAATGCTCAGGCATTACCTCTCACGACGGAGAACGCAGTGCCGACGACCTTCACTTAACGGCCGAGTGCAGAGTCGTTTGCGCTAAGGTGTCAGTGCTAATAGGCAAGCAACACTGCATGAAATAACAGCAGAAATCAATGTGGGACGGAAGAAGAACGTATTCGTTAGGACAGTGCGGCGAAATTTGACGTTAACGGGCTACGACAGCAGACTACAGACGCGATTGCCTTTGTTAGCAGCACGACATCGCCTGGAACTAGTGACCGAATCAGTTGCACCCTAGACGGCTGGAAAACTGTGTGTTGGTCAGACGAGTCCCGGTTTCAGTTGGTAAGAGCTGATAGTAGGTTTCGAGTGTGGCCCAGACCCTAAAAAGTCATGGACCTAACAAGGCACTACTCCATAGGGGTGTGATTGTGTTTACATGGAATGGACTGGGTCGTGTGATCCATCTGAAGCTATCACTGATTGGAAATGGTTATGTTCGGCTACTTGGAGACGATTTGCAGCCATTCGTGGACTTCATATCCCCAAACACCGAAGGAATTTTTATGGCTGACAGTGTACCATATCACCGGGCCACAGTGTTCAGCGATTGATTTGAAGAACATTCTGGGCAGTTCGAGCGAATAATTTGGTAGCCCAGATCGCCCGACATGGACCCCATCGGATATTTATAGGACATAATCGAGAGGTCAGTTGGTGCACAAAATCTTGCACCAGCAACACTTTCGCAGTCGTGGACGGCTATACAGGGTGGTCCATTGTTCGTGACCAGGCCAAATATCTCACGAAATAAGCGTCAAACGAAAAAACTGCAAAGAACGAAACTTGTTAAGCTTGAAGGGGGAAACCAGATGGCGCTATGGTTGGCCCGCTAGATGGCGCTGCCATAGGTCAAACGAATATCAACTGCGTTTTTTAAAATAGGAACCCCTATTTTTTATTACATATTCGTGTAGAACGTAAAGAAATATGAATGTTTAGTTGGACCACTTTTTTCGCTTTGTGATAGATGGTGCTGTAATAGTCACAACCATATGGCTCACAATTTTAGACGAACAGTTGGTAACGGGTAGGTTTTTTAAATTAAAATACAGAACGTAGGTACGTTGAACATTTTATTTCGGTTGTTCCAATGTGTATATGTACCTTTGTGAACGCATGCTGTTACAGCGTGATTACCTGTAAATACTACATTAATGCAATAAATACTCAAAATGATGTCCGTCAACCTCAATGCATTTGGCATTACGTGTAACGACATTCCTCTCAACAGCGAGTAGTTCGCCTTCCGTAATGTTCGCACATGCATTGACAACGCATGAAGTATATAATACCGCTTCAACTGCACGCGAGCTAAGTGCCGGACATCCATCATGTTGGAAGTACAAATGGTTCAAATGGCTCTGAGCACTATGGGACTTAACAGCTGTGGTCATCAGTCCCCTAGAACTTAGAACTACTTAAACCTAACTAACCTAAGGACGTCACACACATCCATGCCCGAGGCAGGATGCGAACCTGCGACCGTAGCGGTCGCGCGGTTCCAGACTGTAGCGCCTAGAACCGCTCGGCCACACTGGCCGGCGTTGGAAGTACAGCGCCATTCTGTCATGCAGTGAAACATCTTGTAGTAACATCGGTAGAACATTACGTAGAAAATCAGCATACATTGCACCATTTAAATTGCCATCGATAAAATGGAGGTCAATTATCTTTTCTCCCATAATGTCGCACCATACATTAACCCGCCAAGGTCGCTGATGTTCCACTTGTCGCAGCCATTGTGGATTTTCCGTTGCCCAATAGTGCACATTATGCCGGTTTACGTTACCGCTGTTGGTGAATGACACTTCGTCGCTAAATAGAACGCGTGCAAGAAATCTGTCATCGTCCCGTAATTTCTCTTGTGCCCAATGGCAGAATTGTACACGAAGTTCAAAGTCTTCGCCATTCAACGTACAATTCCTGGTGCATAGAAATATGGTACGGGTTCAATCGATGTTGATGTAGCATTCTCAACACCGACGTTTTTGAGATTCCCGATTCTCGCGCAATTTGTCTGCTACTGATGTGCGGATTAGCCGCGACAGCAGCTAAAACACCTACTTGGGCATCATCATTTGTTGCAGGTCATGGTTGACATTTCACAAGAGGGTGAACACTTCCTGTTTCCTTAAGTAACGTAACTATCCGGCGAACGGTCCGGGCACTTGGATGTTGTTGTCCAGGATACCGAACAGCATACATAGCACACGCTCGTTGGGCATTTTGATCACAATAGCCATACATCAACACGAGTTACGTGATACCACGTACTTATACGTTTTATGACTATTACAGCGCCATCTATCACAAAGCGAAAAGTGTGGTCCAACTAAAACATTCTTATTTCTGTACGTAATACAACAATATATAATAAGCAATGAGGGTTCCTATTTAAAAAAACGCAGTTGATATCCGTTTGACCTATGGCAGCGCCATCTAGCGGGCCAACCATAGCGCCATCTGGTTTCCCCCTTCAAGCTAGTCGAGTTTAGTTCTTTGTAGTTTTTTCGTTTGATGCTTATTTCGTGAGACATTTGGCCCGGTCACTGTCAATGGACCACCCTATATAGGCAGCACGGCTCCATATTTTTGGAGCGGACTTGAAACGACTTGTGAGTCCATGCCGTGTCGAGACGGTATAGGAGGTATCCCATGACCTTTGTCACCTCAGTGTAGTTAAAACATTGTACCTGTTTGGTACCTTAAGTGATGTTTCTCTGCTATTAGTGTTGTGATTTGGAAAGTTAGTCTCGGTGAGTATTTCTTGCCAAAGGCACGGTCCTGAGGAGTGGCTCGGTGCTATGTTTATTTATTTATTTATTTGTTGTTCCGTGGGACCAAATTAAGGAGAAGTCTCCATGGTCATGGAACGAATGGAATTATAACACGATAGCAGAAACAGATAAAATGAAATATAAAAAACACATTCAGGCGATAAGTCTGAAGTTTAAATAAAGAAAATCAACAATGTAACACTGGAATTTGCTTAATTTTTTAGCTTTTCCAGGAGCTCCTCGACAGAATAGAAGGAGTGAGCCATGAGGAAACTCTTCAGTTTGGACTTAAAAGAGTCTGGGCTACTGCTAAGATTTTTGAGTTCTTGTGGTAGCTTATTGAAAATGGAGGCAGCAGAATACTGCGCTCCTTTCTGCACAAGAGTCAAGGAAGTGCATTCCACATGCAGATTTGATTTCTGCCTAGTATTAACTGAGTGAAAGCTGCTAACTCTTGGGAATAGGCTAATATTGCTAACAACAAACGACATTAAAGAAAATATATACTGTGAGGGCAATGTCAGAATTCCCAGACTATTGAATGGGGGTCGACAAGAGGTTATCGAACTTACACCACATATAGCTTGAGAGGCACCCACATGCCTTGCTCATACTGTGGCATCAAGCAGTCAGGCCTGCAAGATGAGTGGTCTGCCAAGCGAGTGGATTCATTCTTATTTATCGAGTAACATGAACTCTCGTACTCACAGTTTAGTTACAAATTATCCTCCTGTATGAATAATACGCAACGGAAACACGCATCTGACTATCAGTAACTTACAGAACTCTGACTGTTCACTACGCACTGGCAATACCACATTTTCTTTCCTTTTTATTTGACGGCTTTTATCAACACGTGGCCATCGCACAGAATATGAGTGGCACACACATTATAAATTCTGGATATCATGACAACATACAATTCGAAGGAAAAGGCCACCAATCTTTTTCTTTTCACTATCTTATTTATTCCGATAAATTCTATAACCTAAACACACAAATTCTATAACCTACAACAATAACACATGAGAAATTCCGCCCAGTGGGCATGGCTTAACATTGGTGATTCTCTACCTTATGGTCTCGTAATTATTTAACGCTACAGTGCACTTTCTGGATAGGATGGTGGATCTTTTATTATTTCTCACACTTCGACTCTCACAATCATCATCACGAAACTTTCCACCAGACCGAGCAGTACAAAAGGAACACGCATAACCCACTAATCTTTTGAAACTACCTCGCTACTCTCCCATGCAAACCACACATATCCAAATTACATGACATACACCACACTACAATATGAAATACAAAACACTAAATAGTCACAACACTATCACTTTCAGCTTTCCCACTTCAATTAATATTTATCCCAGTTTCACACGACACTGCCCCACTTCGTAATTCTACTTTCCTACTATGAACTCTGGAGATATATGCACGTCTTCCTGTGCAATGCAAGCCAAGTGGCGTTGCTGGATAGACGGCCGACTCACCTTGCTTCTCTCTCAGAGTTTGAATCTTGTGTCACACGGAATCATATTACTCAAAGTAATATTAAGAACGTATTCATCACACACGCGAGTCCTCAACTGATACCATGGACGAGTACTTCTCTTTATCTTTTGTCTCATACACAGTTTGAGACTCACACAGTGCTCACCACGTGGAAGTACTCGTCTCTAATTTCAAGTCCTGCACACGCTATTTCTTAAATATTTCAACTTATTGTACACACGCTAGTAATTCAGCTTAACTTAAGCACACAGAAGTATTTCAACTTATTGCTACACGTGATTTCATTGTGACCGTTGGTCACTTCCGAAGATTTACAATCCCATAATATTACCTGCCTGACATTTAATTCTCCCCACAAAAGTTCCTGAAATAGAGAAATTATTATTTCAAACTACTCTTAAATATTCCACATGCATACCATGTCTCCACTCTTTTGCCTTTACGGTGCACAACTAAGACAGGTCTTAACAGCACAAGATCCAGTGGCAGAGTGCTGAAACATGGCCGTTCTTCAGGTCATCACGCACCTCTGTCGAAGTGAGGGAAGACAATGCTACCGTATTGGTCAACCACATTTCAGGCGCTCAAAGCTCCGGTAAGTTTCATCTCTTTGGTTCCACCAAAGGTAGCCAAAGGATCGTCTCAAAGATGATCATATATTCACATTCACAATCTGCGGTTAGCAGACGACCATACATTCATTCATTTCACAGATCTCACCAAACTGGATGTAGGGATTTATTTCGTGGGAGTGCACATGTGATCAATTAAATAAATAAATTGTAATTCTTTCCCACACTGGTATCCGGCTTCGCTGTATTAATTGAAATTGAGTTATTTTACAAAAAAAATGTGTTGTTCTGACAAAAATAATGAAGTATGTTGTACCTATTTTCAATGCCGGGTGGTACTGTACCCTTTCAAGCTCGAACAGCCCGTTTTTGAGCCAAAAATACCCTTTTTGAATCAGAAGAATTACCCCAAAAAATAATACCATACGACATAAGTGTATGAAAATATGCGAAGTAGACTACTTTTCGTGTTGAACTGTCACTTATTTCAGATACTGTTCTAATGGTAAATAAAGCAGCATTTAGTTTCTGAACAAGATCCTGGATATGGGCTTTCCACAACAGCTTACTATCTATCCGAACGGCTAGGAACTTGAACTGTTCCGTCTCGCTTATAATATGCCTATTCTGTCTGATCAAAATATCGGTTCTTTTTGAAATGTGAGTTAGACGCTGTAAAAACTGAGTCTTACTGTGATTTAGCATCAAATTATTTTCCACAAGCCACGAACTTATTTTATGAACTACATTATTTGATACTGTTTCAATATTACACACAAGATCCTTCACTGCCAAGCTGGTGTCATCAGCAAACAGAAATATTTTTAAATCACCTATAATACTAGAAGGCATATCATTTATATAAATAAGAAACAGCAGTGGCCCCAGCACCGACCCTTGGGGAATGTCCCACTTAACGGTGCCCCATTGGGGCTGAATATCACTACCACTTTCAATATTGCGGAGAATTACCTTCCGCTTTCTGTTCTTAAAGTGAGAGGCGAACCAATTGTAAGCTACTCCCCTTACTCCATAATGGTCCAACTTCTGCAGTAATATTTTGTGGTCAACACAGTCAAAAGCCTTCGTTAAATCAAAGAAAACACCTAGCGTTCGCAACCTTTTATTTAATCCGTCCAAAACCTCACAGAGAAAAGAGAATATAGCATTTTCAGTTAATAAACCGTCTCTAAAACCAAACTGTACATTTGACAGCAAATTATGTGAATTTAAATTCTCCAGTAACCTTGTATATACAACCTTCTCGATAACTTTAGCAAACACCGATGGCATTGAAATGTATCTAAAATTGTCAACAGTATCCCTGTCTCCCTTTTTATAAAGTGGCTTCACTACCGAGTACTTTAGTCGGTCAGGAAACCGACCACTCCTAAAGGAAAAGTTACAGATATGGCTAAGTACTGGGCTAACGTACATAGAACAATACTTCAGTATTCTGCTAGATACCCCGTCATATCCATGAGAGTTCTTGGTCTTTAGTAATTTAATTATTAACTCAATCTCCCTCTTGTCAGCATCATGGAGGAGAATTTCAGGTAACAGTCTCGGAACACTTTTTTCTAAGAGCGCTATGTGATTCCCTGTTGGGACTAGGTTTCTATTTAGTTCACCTGCTATATTCAGAAAGTGATTATTAAATATTGTACAGACACTTACCAGTAACACGGACATTCCCACTACGCACTGATTCTATATCCTCGACCTGTCTCCGCAGACCAGCCACTTCCTTTACGACTGACCATATGGTTTTAATTTTGTCCTGAGACTTAGCTATTCTATCTGCATACCACATACTTTTTGCCTTCCTAATAACATTTTAAGCACCTTACGATACTGTTTGTAATGGGCTGCTGCATTTAGATTTTGACTGTTTCTAACGTTTTGGTATGCTTGCCACTTTGTTCTACAAGATATTCTTATCCCTCTAGTTAGCCACCCAGGCTGCCTGTTTGTGCTAGTACCCTATTTTGAACGTTCTAACGGAAAGCAACTTTCAAAGAGCACGAGAAAAGTCTTGAGGAAAGCATTATATTTATCGTCTACTGTATCAGCGCTATAAACATTTTGCCACTCTTGTTCCTTGATAAGGACTACAAGGGCCTCTACAGCAACTGGATCAGCTTTCCTAAACAGTTGATAACTATATTTAACATGTGTTGCAGCACAAAAATCTTTTAGAAATAAAATTTGTGCATCATGATCTGAAAGGCCATTCACCTTTTGCTAACAGAATGCCCTTCTAGTAATGAAGAATGAACAAAAATGTTGTCTATGGTTGTTCTACTGTTCCCTTGCACTCTCGTTGGAAAGAATACGGTTTGCATAAGATTATATGAATTAAGGAGGTCTACCAGCATCCTTTTCCTTGCACAATCACTTATACAATTAATGTTGAAGTCACCACATATAACTAACTTTTTGTATTTCCTATAAAGTGAACCAAGAAACTCCTCTAGCTTTAGCAAAAATGTTGTGAAGTCGGAGTCTGGGGATCTATAAATAACAACAGTTAGAAGTTTAGCTCCATTAAATTTAACCACACCTGCACAACATTCAAACACCTTTTCAGTGCAGTACTTTGAAACATCAATTGACTCAAATGGGATGCCGTTTTTCACATACATGGCTACTCCCCCATACCGCAAAGTGCTCCTAGAAAAGCTGCCAGCCAACCTGTATCCTGGTAAAGGAAGCCTCTGAATTATCTCCTTATTTAAGAAGTGTTCAGATATACCAATAATTTCAGAGTTAACATCTATAAGCAGTTCACTAACTTTATCTCTAATACCTTGTATATTTTGATGAAATATACTAATTGCCTCATTACTCGGATACCTAAGCTTTGTCAAAAGTGGTTCCTTTGTTAGAGAGACTTCCCTTAAGCAGGAATACCTATCAGCTGACTTCAATCTAAAAAATGTGGAGCTCTAACACCCACTACTGCAGGAATTTTCCCATGAGTGATCCCACCACCCCCACCTATGCTGTCACCTATAAGCTTTGCCAACCTCCCCTTCCCATACCTGTTGAGGTGCAGGCCATGTCTAGTGAAACCCATCCTGCTGATAGACTCCACCGACACCACTGAAATGTGACTCATGCTTTCTGTCATCAGCGCACCCCCAAGTCTCATGTTATTACGCCTGACGGCTGTATTAAGATGAGGCCGATCGTGACGCTGGAACAGCTCCACGAAATGCACATTCGTGTTGCCAGTCTGAGTGGCTGCCCTGTCGGTGCAGGGAACCGCCGGAGGGAAAGCTGGGCCGCCTGAGGCTGCAATGCTTCTGCCTGGAGGCGGCGTGGAAGCGGATGCGACGCAACCGCCAGCCGACGCCCCCGCCGGCCGAGCAGCGGGAGCACCGCGTGTCGTCGTCGCTGCCGGTGCTGCCCGCCTCCGCAAAGGCACAGCCGCAGCCGGGGCCCTCGTCCGCGTCGGACCACCGCCAGCCGGGGATTCCCCGGAGGCAGTCCTTCGGCGGCTTCGACCCGCCGCGCATCCACGTCACGCCGACGCCCGAGGAGGAGGAAGACGACAGCGACTCCAGGGAGGAGTGACCGGGCCCCCACCCCCGCTGGCCACTTCACGACCGCTGCCCGGCGCAGCGCCCCTCCTGCCCTCAGTACTCTGTCAGCATAGCGCCAGACCCTCTCTTTGCTAAGCGTTCGTGGCAGAGTTTGAAGGGGTTCGCAAATATTTATACGAGCGATATGGAAATAAACCTACCCTTTTTATATACCTCGCTGAATGTCCTGTTCGTGACTGCCAGTCGCTGTTGGATGTGGTCGTTTTGTGTCGCACCAAAGACTGTGGAAGCTACACTATGTGATCAAAAGTATCCGGACATTCCCAACAAACATACGTTTTTCGTATTAGATGCATTGTGCTGCCACGTCCTCCATATCAGCGACCTCAGTAGTCATTAGACATCACGAAAGAGCAGAATGGGGCGCTCCGCGGAACACACGGGCTTCGAACGTGGTCAGGTGTTTGGTTGTCACTTGTGTCATACGTCTGTACGCAAGATTTCCACACTCCGAAACCCTAGGTTCCGATAGTGAAGTGGAAACGTGAAGGGATACGTACAGCACAAAAGCGAACAGACCGACCTCGTTCTGTTGACTGACAGAGACCGCCGACAGTTGTAGGGGGTTGTAATGTGTAGTAGGCAACATATATCCAGACCATCACAGAGGAATTCCAAAATGCAGGATCCACTGCAAGTACTATGACAGTTAGGCGGGAGATGAGAAAACTTGGATTTCATGGTCGAGCGGCTGCTCATAAGCCACACATCACGCTGGTAAACGCCAAACGACGCCTCTCTTGGTGTAAGGAGCTTAAAGACTGGATGATTGAACAGTGGAAAAACGTTGTGTGGAGTGACGAATTACGGTACATAAAGTGACGATCCGATGGCAAGATGTGGGTATGGTGAATGCCCAGTGAACGTCATCTGCCAGCGTGTGTAGCGCCAACAGTAAAATTCGGAGGCGGTGGTGTTATGGCGTGGCCCATTTTTTCATGGAGGGGGCTTGAACCCCTTGCAGTTTTGCATGGTACTATCACAGTACAGCCCTACACTGATGTTTTAAGCACCTTCTAGCTTCCCGCTGTTGAAGAGCAATTCGGAGATGGCGATTGCATCTTTCAACACGATCGAGCACCAGTTAATAATTCACGGCCTATGGCGGAGTGGTTACACGACAATAACATCCATCTAATGGACAGGTCTGCGCAGTCCTGACCTGAATCCTATATAACACCTTTGGGATGTTTTGGAACGCCGACTTCGTGCCAGGCCTCACCGACCGACATCGATACCTCTCCTCAGTGCAACATTCCGTGAAGAACAGGCTGCTATTCCCCAAGAAAACTTCCAGCACCTGACTGAACGTCTGCCTGCGAAAGTGGAAGCTGTCATCAAGGCTAACACCATACAGAATTCCAGCATTACCGATGGCCGGCGCCACTAACTTGTAAGTCATTTTCATCCAGGTGTTCGGATACTTTTGATCAAGTAGTGTATGTGTTTTTATGAAAGAATAAACTACACCCAAAATAGTGATATTTAGCCCTCACGCCTTCAAGATATGCAGAATGTATAATCTTCGTGGGCCAGAAATAGCTTGGAAATACGATCTGGACCGTGAATTGAATGGAACCACACACACTTAAATTATGATCAACGAAAAGAAATGGACATGCATATCTAATACTTGCTTATTGCACGTCGAATACACAGGGTGTTCGAAAATTCGTGTTACAGACTTCTAGGACTTGTAGAGAGGAGTGAGTATATAATATTTTGAATAGGAGCCCAAGCCCGCAAAGGTACCGTTTCCGTTCTACGATGGTTTTAGTTCAGGTGTGTAACGCGTCGACGACTGCTGTGCGAAAGAGAAAGTCACAGAGCTTGTTCTGGTATGCAATGGGGTAGACAGGATGACGTGTATTACGTCAGACGGTCACCTGATGTCACTTAACGTCTGTCCTGTTGCGAGACTAATCAATAGATGTTAAGTCTCCGCTGCAGCAAACATCATGCGGTATACGTTTTTGGAATACACAGGCACGCTCCTCGTGTATGGTGAAGCTCGAGGTGATGGAGGAGCTAGTAGCCGACTGTATCACGATCGTTTCCCGCAACGTAACACGCAATCGCACAAACTTTTTGCCCATGTTAGCAGCGTCTCCGAGAGAAAGGTATCTAGATCGTGAGGGGGCAGGACTGTGGTGCTCCACAGAAACGCTGCACGTCCGTGTTTGAAGAAGGTGTGTTGCATCGCGTTGAAGAGATCCTGTCAACGAGTACTCGAGTAGTTGCACGTGCAGTGGGTGTTACGTCACAGTATCGTCTGGAAGGTTCTGCGTGAGCAACAATTACAACCGTACCAGCTACAAAGGATAAACACTATGGGTCCAAACGATTTTACACAACGTGATGCCTACTCCACGTGGTTCCCGCACCGATTCGTCGACACACCCCTATTTCCACGTCTAGTTCTGTTCACAGATGAATGTAAGTTCACTAGGGACTGTGTTCTGAATACGCGAAACAGCCTTGTCTGGGCCGACACAAATCCCCGAGCCACCCATATTGAAGGATTTTAGCACCGATTTGGGAGTAATGTGAGGGAAGGTATTCTGGACGGTCATGTGATTGGGCCATATCTACTTCCACTCAAGCTAACTGGTCCTGCGTATTTGATCTTCCCACAAAACATATTGGACTCTTTCTTGTAAACTGTGTGCCACTGAATGTCCGTCAGGAAATGTGATTCCAGCATGATGATGCACCATCTTACTTCTCACATGCGATTCGACGACTTCTCAACAGGTAATATGCTGTAAGATGCATCGGCCGAGGTCGACCAACAGCGTGACCGCCGCAGTCGCCGGATTTAATTGACATTGGTTACCTGTTGTGGGGTTGTATGCAAAGGATAATTTACGAGACTATTGTAGAGACAGAGGAAGATCTGTTGGCATAGGTTACAGCCGTTGCACTAGAAAACGAGAAGACACCAGGTGAGATGTAGATTGTATACCTAAACATACTTCATAGGTACAATGTATGTAAACCGAGCGAGGTGGCGCAGTAGTTAGACACTGGACTCGCATTCGGAAGGACGACGGTTCAATCCCGCGTCCGGCCATCCTGATTTAGGTTTTCCGTGATTTCCCTAAATCGCTCCAGGCAAATGCCGGGATGGTTCCTTTGAAAGGGCACGGCCGACTTCCTTCCCCATCCTTCCCTAATCCGATGAGACCGATGACCTCGCTGTCTGGTCTCCTTCCCCAAACAACCCAACCCCCCAACCCAACAATGTATGTAACAACATTCGTGGCCGCCACTTTGAGCCGCTATTTATAACACTCTACTGGCGTCTGAGTGTTTACAGATAATTACCAAAACTGGTTTATTATGCACAGTATATGTTACCCTCTGAAAGGAATTTTAGTAATTTGACCAAGATTACCGAACCTATAATTTGGAATCGAACCTTAATTCCGTAAGCATAGGTGTAGGTAAATAACCGAAAGAATTAATTTTGCAATGGGTAATAGTAAATGATTACTGTTAACCGCCAGCCTAGTTAGGCATAATAATGCAAAAGCATTATTCATAAAGAATCTATTTTTACTATTACAAGAACTGAACTTTCATTAAACACTGTTCTATGAAGTGCAATAACCACGCACGAATGGACAAATTACACAAGGGGAAGCAGCAGTTGTCACCTTAACATTTAAGCAGACACAAGACTTGCAAATAAGCCGTTTCTCTTGTTTACCTCAATCATTACTTTAGTCTATAATTAATATGGCTCAAACCTGCCCTTCACTAACTACACAAGGAGAGACAGCACATGATAATAGTCAGGTACAATAATCACACACATTCACTATACAAAGCAATAAAGAACACACAGTATACAAACCTTCTATCTTCGTCACTCATTGATTACTTCAAGATCCATTAGCCAGAAACCTACTAATCAGATTTATCTTTTTTATTATGTTGGAATAGAAATGTGGTCCCACAAACTATATCTTTCTTTGTAGTAGCAACCAAACTTTGTTTCTTCTCAACAGTAAATATTTTTGTAATGTATAAATTATTTCATTATCAATTGTTGTGAAATATACTACTAAACTAGAACCGGACATGGGCTTAGCCCTATTTCAATAGTTGCCTCTCAAGTAGTACAGGTATAATCAAAAGTCACATGCAGTTGGATTTTTACACTCTCTATAAAGCCAAATTGTTTTGTTTTCATGAATCAAAGCAATTATAGTGACTTTTTATAAACAAAGGCTTAAGTGAGTACCTCTATCTGGTTTTCTAATTTCTACTACACAAAGTACACAAAACTTTAGTGTTTCTTCAGAATGCAAATTAATAAATTCATTATCAAAGAATGTTTTCTCATTTTAAACAGCACAAAAGTGTGAACTCTTAAAATGTCCATTACCATGAAGCTAACTTAAGACTCTTTTCTGGGAAAAACTGTGCACTAATTTTACTCACCTTACATGAATTTTAAAACAGTTTATTTCAGTAACCTTTTATAATATAATTTTAATGCATCAAGACAAAAGGTTCATAGTATCACGTGTGAAGTAAGTAGGTTTTGAAAGCAATTTTGACTCAGTAAACTTTAGCATTCTCGTTTCCTAAACTGATTTTTAGTTCATTTTCTAGCTAAGTTTTAAAACTTTCAAACCAAGATAGTCACTGTTTTAAGTATGAGAAATGAACAATTCTTGACCAGCACATTAAGTGTACTGGCAGAAAACTTTACCACACATCGTAAGATTTGCACTGTATTTTTGTAAACACTTTTATGCAAGAATCACTCTCGGAATTCATTAATCAATGGTGAGGATCCTACTTGGACAAGTGCATAGGATACACACATGGGTGGAACACAATTCTCTTAGCTTTAAGATTATATTTCCACTGAACCAAATACAGCTTAGCTGGTTCACACAAGCTTGCATATCTGACCTTTTGTGAGTGTGAGGAAGTGGTTTCGCAATCGAGGTGGCGTGTATGTGGCAGTTAGGTGGTCTCTCCATTTGCACAAATAAGCTCTATATATTTCTTCTTGGCGTTGATAATAATAATTTCAGAGCTTTTTCCAAAACGAGAGTACAATTTTAGACCCACATAATACATCCGAGGCTGTTCCATTCCGCTGGTAACACAACAGGCCTCACTCGGCACCTGCGCTGTTTACTCGTCAGTGTCTCACTGCCGACTGGCTACCGTGCTCTCTCGTTTGGCGCCCAGACAAACGCCACATCCACCTTTTCGTTCGCGCTAATCACGTTTTGGCTCGCGCTAACTCACTTCCGTTGTACAGGGGGAGTACGTTTAATTTTCAGTTTACACAGTGCAAAGTCCCTATGTGTGAACCAGTTTCAACATAATTACCAATAAACATACATTTAAAAAACTTTGTCATTTAAACATATTAAGAAATCTGTACAAAATTTATCTCATTGAAAGACTATCTCCTCCGAATCATACAAAGAACTTAACACACAAAGAGCAACCATATTACAAATCTTATCGTTTCTCCACAGTAGACAAAAGATGTTACATGGGAAAGAAAATACACTTTCCATTATTCAGGATAAATCTGTACAAATTACTTACAATATTAAAAAATAGTGTTACATATTGTAATGCGTCAGTATTGTTCTATACGTCCAGGATGCTGGGCTCTTTTTTGTTTTGGAACAATGTGATCTCGTAATGTTTAAGTGTTAATACAAATAAATGAACTTAAGTGATAAATGGATGTTTCGCTGTGTTTCCTTTCGAATTGTGACTTAGTAACTGTACTGCGTCACGCCTAATTAAATTCCTCAAGCAGAAGTGTATGAATTAAACATCTGAAATGAAACCGTCGAAGAAAAGAAACGGGGGTTCCTATTCAAAATATTATGTACTCACTCCTATCTGCAAATCCTAGACGTTTCTAACGGAAATTTTCGAACACCCTACATTAGTTTTCAAAGGCTATAGATTGCAGTGAACACGTGTTAACCTTCTTCGTAAAGCATCCAGCTACGCAATGACACTGTATCGCCCATTTGTGAAAGGATAAGTTCGTATTATATAATTCTAATTGACTGCGAAACTAATATGAATACAATGGGCGTTCAATAAGTAATGAATCACATTTTTTTCTGAAAGCTGGTTAGTTTAATTCAGGCTTTCAATTGTTTCTCACTCCTTTGGCTGCATAACCCTATTTTTAAAGACACCCTCCGTTCAATACGAAGGCCTCACACCATCTTACTGGGAAGACCTGTATGCCTGCATGATACCAGTCTATTGGACGAAGTCGGAGCCAACGTCTTGCTACATCAGTAACCCCCTTCTCATCAACTGCGTACTGCTTTCCGCGTACTGCATCCATCATTGGGCCAAACAATGGAAGTCGGAAGGTGTGAGATCCGGACTGTAGCGTGGATGAGGGAGAACAGTCCAATGAAGTTTTTTGAGCTTCTATGGGTCTGTGAGGCCGTGCGTTGTAATGGAGAAGTTCATTTGCATTTTTGTGGTTGACGAAACGCTGAAGTCGTTTCTTCAGTCTCCTGATGGTAGCACAATACACTTCAGAGTTGATCGTTGTACCATTAGGAAGGAAATCAAACAGAATTATCCCTTCAGAGTCTCACAAGACCGTCGGTATGACTTTACCGGCTGAGGGTGCAGTTTTGAAATTTTTCTTCGAGGAGAGGTGGTATGGCGTCACTCCAGAACTGCCGTTTTGTGTCTGGTTCGAAGCGATGAACCCATGTTTCATTGCCTGTGACGATGCTCAACAAAAAATTGTCATGATTAGTCTCGTAACACACAAACAATTCCGCACAGATGGTCCTCCGTAGCTCTTTATGGTCTTCTGTTAGGAGGCGAGGAACCTAGCCTGCACGTACCTGTTAGTACCCCAACTAGTGGGCGTGTATGTCAGCGCTACCGACAAAGAAGTCCAGTTGAGAAGCGATGTGTTTGATTGTGATCCGTTGATGACCTCGAATGAGAGTGTCCGCACGTTATAACATTGCAGGAGACACAGCTGCGTGCGGCTGGACGGCACGTGAGACCTCGGGCTGGTTTGCACGACTTTAGTGTGATGATGGCAGACGCCTCGCCCAACGACTCATCGTCCTTTTGTTCACTGCTGTGTCTCTATAGACTTTCTGCAAGCACCTATGAATACCTGCGATTCTCTGATATTCCGCCGAAAACAGCTCAATGACAGCTCTCCGCTTGAAACACATCTCCGTTACACACGTCATTTTCAAGGCTAGGTATAGTGCCGCCACCTATCGGAACTTGAAGAAGCTATAGGGACAGAAGCGGGAATACTCCACGATGTCCCACAACAAATTCTGACTTTTTCAACTGCAATTGGCCTGGGAAAAAGTGTGTTGGATTACTTATTGAATGCCCCTCCTACGTCAGGAGAGCGAAATGGCTTGACATTTACTGTATCACGAAGTAAAATAGTGCACATGAGGTGCAATATGGAAATGCCGTGTGGCTGGGGCTTCCCGTCGGGGAGACCGTTCGCCTTGTGCAAGTCTTTCGAGTTGACGTCAGTTCGGTGACTTGGGTGTCGATAGGGATCAAACAATGATGATAAGGACAACATAGCACCCAGTCTAAGCAGAGAAAATCTCCGACCCAGTCGGGAATCGAACTCGGGCTGTTAGATATGACATTCCGTCACGCTGACCACTCAGATATCAGGGGCAGACATGAGATGCAAAAACCAGCTCTCAACTAGCTACGTGTTATCTGGCAACTTGTGAGCACCTACTTCACTGTGCGCAAGGACATGCCCATATCCCTACACTCGGAGTGGTCTTATCGAAAAATAACCTTCTCTGTAGCAAATAAATTGTAACGACCTCACCCAATTTTCCATGCAAAGTAACATCTTTATAATGGCATTGACCACCGTAGGACAAAGGCAGCATTTCTCTCAACATTAGGACACAGCACAAAGCCTCTTCGATTTCTCCACCCAGAGTCACAACAAGTCATTACATTAGCGTAATGGTGTCTCTCGTTCAAACGAATGGAACCACATGGTCCAGTATCAGCTGACGAATCCCATTGGCTGAAAACAGATTGACTCCCAGATTGTCATAGGACCATCTGAAGAGGTGGCTACAGAGCTTGTATCGATAAATCGAAACTGGTTAAATCATATTCGCTTAGAGTATAGGGAATAAAAGTATCGCGACCCACAGAAAACAAGATATAACATTAGGAAGATGAAAGTGCTGAATAAACAGGTGTCATTCAACTTAAAAACACACATATTGCAAGGGAAAGCCACAACTCAAACAGCTGAAACCAAAATAAAAATTATTTTAAAAAACGTAGATGTGTCAGTTCTACCACCCAAGAAGGTCATTGACTGTACAGAAATGTAGTGTTTTACAGATAAGTGTTTGAAATTTAAAGGCTACAGAAGCTGGTTTTGGTGACGAAAGCATCAAAAAATTAACTTACTTCGTATGATTCCATTCTCCAATGTCATTTGGAATAATTTTCTGGCACAATTTATGAGGAAAGGACCGGCGTTGTTGTAATGTTTAAACAACTCACCGTTCGAGTAACTGAGGGATCTTCTAAGTTTTAATAATACGTTGTTGGACGTAACTCTCGTAATTAACTTTGCTCTACAGCATAGAGAGTTAATTAGATCTCCTAATCGTACTGTTTACTCCAAGCTGCAATACGAAACCGAAGCTCTCATATAAATGAAGTTCGTTACCTAAAACCCGGATCCCGCAAAATGATGCTTCAGTATGGTTACCTACATAACGAAAGTATCATCGATTATCCTTCACTAGGAAGTCACGTGGACTATATAGGCCACTAAATTGTATTTTGTGAGAATAGTATCCATAGTTGGAGACATTCTGGTCGTGAGTCCACTGTGGCCCACACAGGTGCTGCGGAATTCCTGTGACTGATACCCTGGATACCCTTCCTCCTTACTGTTGCTCCAAACTAACTGTCAGTAGTAGCTGTTCTCATATAAAACGATGTTACAGTTAAATATTAAAAATAATTCTGAACGTAACTGTTTCAAGCCGTACTCGGCTATACAGTACTATGACGTCATAAGTTTTGGTTACTGAGAGATTCTTTGTTAAGCTGCGTAGTGTACTGAATGGCAGTTGCTGTGAGTTCTTTCAAGAGCGATTGTAAGTGTAGGTTGTTGCTTTCGTGGCCCTTCTCTTGACTAATGTATCCAAACTAAAGCGTTCCTTCACACGTTTGGCACTTACGATTTGAAGTTGATTTTAGGTAACTGCCGCCTGAACTGAAACCATAGGTGATAATTTTTAAGTGCTGATGTTGTTTTCAAAGGAATTTTGATTATGTTATAAACCTACGATCTCGAGTCTAATTCTTTTAATTCTAGTCTTGCCAATTAACTGTTGTGAGAGTTTAGATCTTTGTAAATTCTTTAACTCTTCTTATACTGGTAAGTGGTGCTACCTTTTTTTTTTTTTTTTTTTTTTTTTTTAAGGATTGCGCATCGTATTCATTATACATTGTAGTAAGAAAATTGTAAGGCTAACTGGGGTCCCTCGCTTGACTGGGTTCTGTTTTTGTGCTGATAGTAAAAACTTATTTTGGAATGTTCATACATATGCGTCTCAACTCGGAATCACCACTCCTACCAACCGTCACATCATGGCTGACCGTTAGTTCACTTGGGACTATCCTCATCTACATTATGAAATCAAAAAACATTTATGAATTGAAGGTACCACTGTAAGATACAATAAAGCTACTGGCCACTTATTTGCCTCCTGAAATTTGAAATTAATTTCACACACCTGGACGACCACATATTAACGGTATGGTGGAAATAATTGTGAAATGACTAATGAAAGAGCCATCGGTTCGCCACTGGCACCAGATGTAGCCAATTTTTTCATGGAGGATGTTGAAGAACGAGAGTTGAACAGCGAACTCTCCCTCTCTCTGTAATGCTTCCTCAGGTATGCTGATTATATTTTTTGATTTGACTGCGTGATAATGTGGCTCTGCAGTAGTTCATCAGCCATATGAATGGTCTACATCCTAACATGAAATTCCATCTTACTGAACTATCTAAAGTGCCGGCTATTGGTGATCTTTCCCATCTGTCTCTTTGTTGAAAGCACAGTTTAGAGCGTGGTTACTCAAGTTACACATTGTAAACTGTTTTTGATAGGAAAAATGGGGTCGGACCGGTGGTCAACAAATCTTTTAACTTTTCAAATGCTGCTTCACAATCTGGAGTCAATTGAGAGTTTCCTGTATTCTTCAATAAATGTGTAAGGAATCTTGCCACATCAACAAATTTTGGGACGTTTCTATAAAAACTGATGACGCTGAGGTATGACTAATTCCTTTACTGTGCTAGGCGTTGGGAAATCCTTTATGGCTTGCAACAGTCATGGATTGGTTCATGCACCGTCCTGGATAATAATATTGCCCATATATAGGGTCATTCGTATCACAGAAATAACCAATCACCACATTCTCCTGGATGTCCTTGGAGAATACAGTGACATTGTCTAGGCAGACCACACATTATTTCCAGATAACAAGCATTGGAAAGTCTTCAGTGTATTTTTCACGTTGAATGTCATCTGACGGTGCTGGTAGTGACCGAATCTAACCTAAAACACCATTTGACGCCGACCCTCCAGTTCTGTCTCTAAATGGTAGCACTCGCATGGTAAATCCATGGTGGCAAAGTAACAACATTGCCTCAGATTATCGAAGGTCTCTGTAATGCAATGTGCGGCACTGTATAATGGGCCGTGACTGTTTGTTGGTTTAAAAATCTTAGTCACAACAGAATCTATAAGCGTTTTAATTATTTGAGGATTTCTGTGGTTGCCTACGAACTAGTGCTTTGTTCTATAATTCCATCATGGAGCTGTCGGTCAGTAAACTTCTCCATCACTGGTTGTACTTGGTTCGGGACTTGATATTATGGTTTTCTGTATGCATGTGGTTCATTTCCAGCAGTAATTATGTGTTGCACTAGTGGCACAGCTGTGATGAATAATTCCGAGTATTCCTCCAATAATCTCTCCATGTCCACTCCGTCATGTCTTTTCCGATAAAACACCTTTTCTGTTAGTTTGATTAAATCGATATAGTGCACTGGCTTCCAGTATTCTACATTGAAATCCCTGTTCAACTCATCTTTCCTTAACACCTCTAAGTTATCTGTCAGTTCACCTTTTGACAGCTTCACCTGTTCCGAACCAAAATTGTCTACATTGACAAGCACCACTCAGCTTGTGCCAGTTTCCTGCCCAAAGAATGAACTACGTCGTATGGAACATTGTGCACAATCCAGTTCCTCGTTTACTGCCAAGGGCTCTACTATACATAAAGCAGAACAACTCCTACGTCCATCCAGAACAGCTTTCCTCTACCTCTCGCTTTGTCCTGAGTCAAGTCTAAGCTCAGAAGTGGCTTACTCAATGCCTCGGGTTTTCCTTGTGATAGTTCGATTCTTTTAGCGGTAAAACTGAGGCAGAACGGTGTCCCAACCAGCTCCACTATGCACTGTAGTAGATCGACTTTGGCGTGATGTTTAATCAAGAAGTGTAGCCCAAGAATGTCATCGTAGCTTATGCTCACACTAGAGTGAGATTTCATGCACACCAGGTAGTCCTTCCTCATGCTGAAATTCAACAATACCGAAAAGAGCGAGTGAACCATCACTTAGTCTACAATGTGACTGGTTCAAATCTGTGGCACCATATAACGCCGTAGATAACTGTGCTGATATACACAATCTTCCTTTACATAGCTGGTGAGATAAATGTCTGCCATTGATTTTGCATAGGGGTTTCCCATAATCACATTTAACGGGGAGCATTGCACTGTGCTCTCGATGCTCCTGTCTTATTTTACATAGGGGTGTGAGTGTTACCATGATTCCGTCTTCAGCCGGACGGTGTGGCCGAGCGGTTCTAGGCGCTTCAGTCTGGAACCGCTTGACCGCTACGGTTCGAATCCTGCCTCGGGCATGGATGTGTGTGATGGTCTTAGGTTAGTTACGTTTCAGTAATTCTAAAGTTGTAGGGGACTGATGACTTCAGATTTTAAGTCCCATAGTGCTCAGAGCCATCTGAACCATTTTGATTCCGCCTTCCACGCGCCTGTGGACATCTTAGAACGGTGTGCTCAATGTCTTTGCACCTTTGACACTGTGGCTTCCTACAAAACAGCTGCAAGTGGCTTGGAGAGACACATCTATAACATATGAACTCAACATTAAAAACTGCACGCTTCTCTCTTGGCCTAGTTTCTGAGTCAATTTCAGCCAAAGCAGCCGCAGTTACTACTGCTTCGCCGAAGGTTTTCGGGAACTCCATTCACACTTTTCACAGCATTTCAGCCGGTAGAGTCCACAAAAACACGTCAAGCCCCCTTTGCTCTGCTTCCTGCAAAATGTCTTGTTGGAATGATCATCATCTTTCAGCTCAAACAAATCAATATTCATTTTCCTGATACAGTCTAAACTTTCTACCAATTACCTTTGTTTTTGAACTGTACCAATAAGTTGTTCCCGATAATAGCTAGAAGTATTCTTTCTTCCGCAACAATCCACTAACCCTTCCTGAAAGTCTACGAAAGCTGAGCAGCCTGTACCTTTTTATTGCTCGTGATTTCTGCTCTAGCATACCTGACTAACTTCAGTCGAGCCACGCTCAATAATTGTTCACAACTCCAGTTTTCTAACTTCGCGACTGTACGCAAACTGTCAAAAAAGGTAAAAACACCTCCTCAGACTTATCAAAACATGGGGCTACAAGCGAGGCAATACTAGCATCAAGGATGAGCAGAGACACGCTAGAAGTTGACGGTTGCCTTCTCCCCCTCCCCCCCCCCCCCCGTTTTAACAATGTATTTCCCTATGCAAAGCTTTATTATCAGACTGAACTGCGCCTTCATCATCAAGCAATCGCTGAATCGTCTCCCGAGTTGTCGCTCTTATATGAACAGACATTTTGCTTATTAATACCTGCAGAAACGTAGAATACATGCAAATGGAAAAAAAGTGAAACGAAGAGAAATTTAAAGTCGGCGCTAACTGCCATTGGTACTATATCATGTTCACTTCTACCCTCCACTGGTGCACCATTACAGCCTCAAAGAGCTCTTCTGACAATGATTTTGGAAAAAAACATTTTGTCTATGTACTGCGTGATTGATTCTCTTGTAAAAAATGTTTTGCTTATTTATAGACAACGCATGAACCTGTGTTCAGTACATGCCTCCTTTAGCATCTGAAGATGGTCATTGTATGGCCGAAACCGGTTATGACTGTGTCATAAACATGTGATTGTGTCTATAAATAAACAAAAAAAATTTACAGTTCTGACACCAGATGAATAGGTATTGATAGGAAGGTGTGGGTGAGTAGTTCCCTGCAGGAGGTGGCTGGAGGTGCAGATGGTGTAGACATTCAACTTGTTGCTGAAACAATTTATTAACAGTCATGAAAACAAGTACAGCTGTGTTTCAGCAGTAGCTGGACAATAGGCAATGTGTGATAACCTTCACACCCTGGCACGGTGACACGGGTGCACCAATGCAGGCATTCTTCAGGTACAGCGGCAGGCAGCGTCTACAATCTCTGCACTGCAACACGTGTCGCTCACTATTTGAGGACAGCAGGCAGCGAAGCAAACTCCAGTGCCCAGAGATAGGCGGCTGGCAGCAGGACTAATACCGACTGCTGAACACAGACCTCGCAGGCTTGGGAGCTGACTGGACTTCGCTGTGGGTCTTGGACCACGTGGCGGTGGCCACGGCTGTCTGCGAGAAGCACAGGCAGTGGGTCGGCGGTCAGCGTTTCGCATTCTGTAGGCCAGGGGCAGTCAAACTTTTTTACCTACCGCCCCCTTTTGTATTTCTATTAGTAGCAAAATTTTCTAAAGGCCTACCATTTTCATAGTAATAGTGATGTATTAAGTTGGGAAATAACTTATATATTTATAAAATTTGTAAAGCATAGCTACAGCAAGTTAAAGCATATAATACTAATTACTTGGCAAACACTTTATGTCAAAACTTTATGCAAACCTTATGAAGACGTCTTTAAAATCCCTAATCCGCCCGCCAACCACGAACACTGGAACGCCCGCTAGTATTTGGTAGGGACCAGTTTGACTACCACAGCTACAGAGAGGGGTGGAGGTGGCTGCATCATGGGGATGGAGCTGGCCAGCACGAAATGGATGTCATACTACAGCCCAGCTGTTGACGGACTGGTTGGTTCAAATGGCTCTGAGCACTATAGGACTTAGCAGCTGAGGTCATCAGTCCCCTAGAACTTAGAACTACTTAAACCTAACTACCCTAAGGACATCACACACATCCATGCCCGATGCAGGATTCGAACCTGCGACCGTAGCGGTCGCGCGGTTCCAGACTGTAGCGCCTAGAACCGCTCGGCCACCCCGGCCGGCTGACGGACTGGTCTTGGGAGTTTTAAATACTGCTGTCCAGTGCTGATCATTGCCGAAGAAGTTGTGTTTCTGGGTCGTGTTGACACCTTCTCGAAAGAGGCCGGTATTCTGCGTGTGGGTATTGTCACTAGGAAGGAGGTCAACACGAAAATTGCGCAAGAGTGAAGGGCTGCAGCGTCTTCACCCGCGGCTGCTGGCGGTGACTGCGTCCTGGTTATGGCTGTGAACTATGGCGGATTTTCATTCCGTTACTGTACTTACTACACTCCTGGAAATGGAAAAAAGAACACATTGACACCGGTGTGTCAGACCCACCATATGTGCTCCGGACACTGCGAGAGGGCTGTACAAGCAATGATCACAAGCACGGCACAGCGGACACACCAGGAAACGCGGTGTTGGCCGTCGAATGGCGCTAGCTGCGCAGCATTTGTGCACCGCCGCCGTCAGTGTCAGCCAGTTTGCCGTGGCATACGGAGCTCCATCGCAGTCTTTAACACTGGTAGCATGCCGCGACAGCGTGGACGTGAACCATATGTGCAGTTGACGGACTTTGAGCGAGGGCGTATAGTGGGCATGCGGGAGGCCGGGTGGACGTACCGCCGAATTGCTCAACACGTGGGGCGTAAGGTCTCCACAGTACATCGATGTTGTCGCCAGTGGTCGGCGGAAGGTGCACGTGCCCGTCGACCTGGGACCGGACTGCAGCGACGCACGGATGCACGCCAAGACCGTAGGATCCTACGCAGTGCCGTAGGGGACCGCACCGCCACTTCCCAGCAAATTAGTGACACTGTTGCTCCTGGGGTATCGGCGAGGACCATTCGCAACCGTCTCCATGAAGCTGGGCTACGGTACCGCACACCGTTAGGCCGTCTTCCGCTCACGCCCCAACATCGTGCAGCCCGCCTCCAGTGGTGTCGCGACAGGCGTGAATGGAGGGACGAATGGAGACGTGTCGTCTTCAGCGATGAGAGTCGCTTCTGCCTTGGTGCCAATGATGGTCGTATGCGTGTTTGGCGCCGTGCAGGTGAGCGCCACAATCAGGACTGCATACGACCGAGGCACACAGGGCCAACACCCGGCATCATGGTGTGGGGAGCGATGTCCTACACTGGCCGTACACCACTGGTGATAGTCGAGGGGACACTGAATAGTGCACGGTACATCCAAACCGTCATCGAACCCATCGTTCTACCATTCCTAGACCGGCAAGGGAACTTGCTGTTTCAACAGGACAATGCACGTCCGCATGTATCCCGTGCCACCCAACGTGCTCTAGAAGCTAGAAGGTGTAAGTCAACTACCCTGGCCAGCAAGATCTCCGGATCTGTCCCCCATTGAGCATGTTTGGGACTGGATGAAGCGTCGTCTCACGCGGTCTGGACGTCCAGCACGAACGCTGGTCCAACTGAAGCGCCAGGTGGAAATGGCATGGCAAGCCGTTCCACAGGACTACATCCAGCATCTCTACGATCGTCTCCATGGGAGAATAGCAGCCTGCATTGCTGCGAAATGTGGATATACACTGTACTAGTGCCGACATTGTGCATGCTCTGTTGCCTGTGTCTATGTGCCTGTGGTTCTGTCGGTGTGATCATGTGATGTATCTGACCCCAGGAATGTGTCAATAAAGTTTCCCCTTCCTGGGACAATGAATTCACGGTGTTCTTATTTCAATTTCCAGGAGTGTATATTATCTGTAACGCTACATTATGATATTTACCTGACTACGTAGGAATATGCGGCAGGCGTCATGATGGTTAAAATTCTTCCAGGTGTTGTACCGCCGCATGGTGTAAAAGACTTTGATTGTACACTTAAAATTAACGTTTAGACCACATTACAACGGCTTTGCTCAGGGCAAGGCTTGTTTGCTGGAGGAATGGCGGCTCTATTTATCGTAGACGGTGTGAATACGTCACATACTAAGACAGTCAACCGAAATAGAACAACAGGACAAGGAAGAGAAGCTTGTAACCTCCCGCTCACTTATCGACCTTAATGACTGTGAAAAATTAAACCGCGTGTACCTAATGGAAATTTGGGAAAAGCAATCGTCACCGAAGTTAATCTGTCGGTAAAGAGGGAGGAAAGGGTTACATCTAAATGAAAGGAAAAATGCAAATGAAATTGGTGGAAATTAATTTTGAGAAAAGGGTAAAATTAATAAAGAAAGTAAATGTGCGGTCGTCACGTTAACAATTAATTGGCGTTAATTAGATGTTTGTGATTTTGGGAAAATTACGGTCGCCAGTCCTACGGACAACTACTATAATAACAGAAAAAGAAAGGTTATTGCACATATAATTAGCACTAAAAGCGTGGCAACTGAAAGTTGACACGTGTTGTGTGAAAACTGAAAGTTTGTCAGAAGTAATAAATTTCGCTACACTCTGACTTAATTTAGCAAAAGAATTAATAAAACCGGAAAATTGAAAGTTAATTTAGTGACTGAAATTAATAGTGAGATTTGTTTATGAAGCACTACGAAATTCAGTAAAATAAGGTTAGTCTTGGGCTACCTCAACAATCATTTCAAAAGCTGCTTGAATCTACGCAATTTAGAAATAAGACATTTAACTTTGGACTTGCATTAAAAGATTCTGGAAAGTACCAAGCTGAGCTGCAGTCACAGGTAAGCTAAAATACGGTAACAAAACTCGCACTCTTAATTTGTGACAATGTAATCTAAATATTGTAGCCAGCTATGAATACCTTAACTGAACTTTGAAATTAAAGCAGTGAAATCGAATGATGCTCGCGTTTGAATTTCAACGACACTCGGGTTCATTCCAGAAAAGGAAGGGACCCTGCTTGGTAATGCAATTGGGGCAATGAGCAACAAAGGTCCATGCTACGTTGCTGTAATTTTGTGATTTGAACAGTTTGAAAAGCTGAGGTCTGCCATACAGTTCTAAAACTTTACGTGCTTCCAGTCTTCCTTGTTGGTTGATTGAAGGTTTGAAGCCGTCGATCGAGGAGATGGCGACAGTCACTCATTGTCGGCCGTCGCTGTTGTAGAAGCTGGATGTTGGCGCGCCTTCTTCTCGACACGGTCACCAGGCGAAACGGGCTCTTGATGTGCGCCGGCTAATGCTTCCCGTCCGCGACACCGTGTCAGAAACTATCGTAGCAAGTCGAGCGCAATTACATGCTGCCCAACCCCGAAAGCGCGGCAACTCGCGGGAGCGTCACACAACACACCTGCACCACCCTAGCCAGACTCTCTCTGCTCTGCCCGCGTTCCACGCGGCAGAATTAACACTACCAAAGATCCTAAACACTTTGGTTCTCCACACGACCTATCGATGTATTCGTTCGATAGTACAGTTTTCCCCAGGCCAGACCCAGCGTGTAAATACAAATAATATTCACAAAACAAACCAACATAAATGCATATATACATATATATATATATATATATATATATATATATATATATATATATATATATATACAAACAGGAAAACAATTACAATATATAAAGAGACAGAAATGTCATATCTTGAGGTAACAAAACAAGGAAAAAAATTATAGTACAATAGATGGAAATAGGAGGATATGCATTTCCGGCGTTACGAGCTTCCGCTAGTGTACTTATCATACGTGAAGGGCGTCAGTGAACGGCCAGACAACGTACTCCACGCCCGAGTTTTCAGACCGATTTCCCGCAGAAGCCACTGGATCCATATGATAGGTTCCACCAAGGATGCAGTCAACAAGCTAAATACTGCAGGAACATATGATCTCCGTTAAGAGCGCGGAGCTGTCTGCATTGGGGAGACAGGGAGACCAGTTAACCCCAAGAATAGCAGAACATGAACACTATATGCTATTAGCTCAGCATAATAAATCGACCATTGCGGAACACCACCGTGACTATGGACAGCCTATCTTGTCCCAGGAAATCCGTGTGCTGGCGACAGAGTCGTGGACGCACCAGCAAAAAATTTCAGAGGCGACTGAAATTATTAAGGAGCCTGAAAACACCAATAGAGATGACGGCTACGAACTTACTGCACCCTGGCTGCCGGCTATCTCAGTTCAACGGGCCGCAAGTGGTCGCGGTGCATAAGCCTCACCGGGCGAGGCCACGACAGGGGGACTGTCAGTGTACTTCCGCGCACACCAGGAAGAAAACGTGCCCATCAGAAGTGGTGCGCTGATATGCAGACTGTCACCGATCACTGGCACGCTGTTAGCCCACCAGTTGCTTCTATCCTACCCTCTCCCTTCCGCCATGACTAGCCTAATATATTCTAGGGCCAATAAAGTGTCAAAAAACATGGTATGCTAACATCGATCGTCTATAATAAATAGAGCCACTTTTCCTTCACCAAAATAAGTCTTGCCCAGAGAAAGCCCGTTGTAATACGGTCGAAATGTTGGTTTTAAGATGAAAGGTCTCTATTGGATTCCTTTCATGTTAATTTCTTAAATCTGTTGTCATTTACGGCATAAATTCCTCTTCTGAATTTAGTGTGGTGTTTCTGACTATCTGGGAGGAGACTGAGCAGTGAAACGTGTTACTTTTACACATAAACAAGAACAAATTAAGCAACAACATTACACATGGCGACCCTGTTCTGTGATTCCGCTAGACTCTGGAATCTCTGAAACGTTAGATTGCGAGCGTTGCATAATCTTAATTTTTTTTCCCTTGTAGCGCTCAAACAACTTCTGCGTTGTTTTAGAGCAGACTTTCAAAAGATTCACAGTGTTGTTGAGCGGCGTTGTGTTGTTTGTCTTGTTGTTTTGTTTTCTATATTTGTGTGTTTTATATGTGTGTTTTTTTTTCTCGCTTGTAAATTGCACTGACTTCGATCAAAGATATAAATTTATTTTGCGTGTGAAAAAGTGCGTACTAGGTTGGGTACCTTTCGTGTGACCGTCGTAATTTTTGGGGGATACATTTATTCTGATTAGTGTGTTGCGTACCGGGTATAAATTGAACTAATGCAGACACGTAACCAAGCTAAAAGTAGGCGGTCCAACAACTTATGCAACATGGACCAAGGGGATAATTTGATTTCGAATATTAACGCGTCGGACGGTTCCGAAAATGCATTGGGGAATACTTCAGAGGAAATGCAAAACTGGACGAACGGGCTCATATCAGAGGCAGAAATTAATTTGCCTCCAACTAACCAAATTGATTTGGCAGAACTCATGAAAGCCTTATTGCAACAAAATAAAGAAAACGCAGAGAAATAATGACGCAGAAATCTGAAAAATCGATCCGCGAGCTAGGCGAACAAATAGACGAAAAACTAATCCAGCAGACAAATAAAGTCGACAAGTCGATGCAGAGAGTCTGCGATGATATCTCACAAAGAATAAACAATCTGGCAAGTGAAATAAAAAGTGATATTATGAAAGAATTAGGCCGTACATTTGAACAAATCGATGATCGTCTGCAAGCCTTAGTACAGGGCAAGTGGAGTCGCGATGCGGAATCGAAAGAGAACGAGGAACAGCTACTTAGGAATTTCCAAGCTCTGAGAGAAGAATGCCAAAGGGAATACCAGCAGGTACTCTCCAGGGTCCAGGAGGCGGAAATGCATTGTCCCGCGTCCGTTAGCAACACAGTAGCGGACAACAGTCAAGCGATTCACGCACTCGAACAGCATGTAGAACAATTGAAGCAGACTGGGGTGGAGGACAACAGACAAATACATGATAAGATTGCGGCATTAGCGGACATCGTAGGCACGATGAAGGCGACGGAGAGCGATAACAATACAACACCGGTAGCGGTCGTAGAGACTGAAGAAGTGCGTTCGCTTCTTGGATTTCAGAAGGGACAGTTCGAAGTGAACAGGCGGTACAAAGCTGTAACAGGCGAATTACAAGAACGCGTGGTGCATCTGGAAAACCGCATGGGGTGTGATTCCGAACTCGCCAATAGCACTAAAAATAGCTGTACGAACAGTGCAGAGAGGGACTCAGGCCACGAGGGAGATTTTGACGACAGGGAAGAATGCATTTTGAGGGGCAGACATGAGAAAAATAGAAACATTCAAGGGCCTCGCCGGGAGGAAATGCGGGGATTTGATTTCAAACATTTCCTTACGGTGAGAAAGTTTGAGATATTTCGAAATTCTCAAAAAGGAATACATCCACGAGCATGGCTAGAGCAATTTGAGTTCTGTCTTCCCCCCGACTGGGCAAGTTCAAATAAGATAGAATATATTTGTGGCTATTTGGAAGGCGAACCGGCGATTCGCATGAGGTCAGCAGCGCGTCACTGCAACTCCACTCGGGAGTTTCGACAAGCCTTTCTGTCCGCCTATTGGTCGGAAGCGGCGCAAGATAGGGTCAAGCATGACATAATTATGCTGCCAAATTTGAACCAGTCTGGTTTCGGCAGCCCAGCACGCCTATTCGACCACATGCTGCAGGCAAATCAATTTTTATACGACCCATAGGGCCTGTGGAACTAATTAGGATATGCATCACCAAATTGCCGATGCACTTGCGCCACGTCATTGTTGCGGGACGATGCAAAGAGGACGTGGAAACGTTTAAGACACTTCTCCAAGAGTTGGAATACAATACAGGAGAATGCCCGCCTAATCAGGCACGAAGTTATTACGGGGCACAGCAGCGCGATCGCAGTCGTGGCCGTAGTACTAATCAACGGCGTGACTGGCGTGACGGAACAATAATCGGAACCGGCCGTATAGAAACTGGGGTAACAGTCGCGAACACAGGTGGAACAACGGAAATGATCGAGGACGTGGACAGGATTGTTACGGCAACCAGAATCGATACTACGGTGAACACGGTGGGAATAGGACTGTAGGCGGAGCACCTCATGATGTTGAAATTCGTCCAGCTAACTCTAGACATAATCCAGCAAATGGAAATGAACAAAACCGGCAATGACAAACGATCAGCGCAGAAGGCGCCCAATCGGAACAAATGAGCAACATGGCAAATGAGTGCATACGGTATATAGAGAGGGAAGATATTAGAGAGGATTTGTTGCAAGAAATTACGAGTGCTAAAATTTCGGGAATAAATCCGGTCGTGACAGTTGCAGTAAACGAAATATGTTTTAAGTGTGTCATTGACACTGGAAGCCCTTTGTCCATAGTGAGCGAGGCAGCATTTCAAAAATGAGAAGGGACTGGGACTTGGCCCGTTTTTCAAGTGCGAGGAATAAAGGTGAAGGGCGCAATCTACGATAAGAGCGTAGAAATCCGAAGGCGGACTCGGCTTAATTTTACCTGCCAGGGAAGAGAGTCTGAGTACAACTTTTCTGTGCTCCCAATGCTGAATGTGGCAATGATTTTGGGAAATGACTTCATGAATGTCCACCATGCAGTAATTGACATGGGTAGAAGAGTAATGACAGTTCAAGTTGGGGATCAGCCAATTAATTTAGTATTTGATGAATGCATATTACGTGCCGAGTCAGAAATTAGTTGCCTAAAATTTCAAGCTCAAACCGAGTCGCAACCCAGACTGGAGCTACTCGTGAACTATGTAAGTGAGTCGTGCTCTACGTCTGGTGAGCAGGGGAAAGATGTTGTTTTTGTTGATGCACTGAGAAAGAGCATCGCGGGTGTCAGAACCACGGACAGGGAAAAGGAGAAATTGTATTGCCTACTTAGGAATCATGAACGGGTATTTTCTGCGACTGCGGGGTCGATTAAGGGTTTTACTTACCAATTCAGAGTACGTGACCATCAGAAGTTTTCTGTTAGACCATACCCTATTCCCGTGGCGTATAAAGCCCAGGTGGAGAAGGAAATAAACAAGATGTTAGAACAAGGAATAATTGAGCGGGCAGTAAGCTCGTACAACTCACCCTTGCTTGTCGTACCAAAACGCGACAACTCGGTTCGTTTGGTACTAGACTCGAGACAGATAAACACAATTATTATGTCGGAAACGGATAGGCTTGAGAGCCTTGAGGAACTCTTACAACGTTTCCACAGGGTAAGAGTACTGTCATCTGTCGACCTCCGTTCGAGTTTTTGGCAAATCGTGCTACACCCATCTTGCAGATTATATACAGCGTTCCTGTGTTATGGAAATTGTTTCCAATTCCGGCGTCTCCCGTTCGGACTAAATGTCTCATCAGCTGCTTTTATAAGGGGATTAAATAGCATTTTGCCTGATGATTTGAAACAGCGAGTGACAATTTACGTGGATCATAATGACGTTCTAAACAGACTACTGGATGTTTTTGAGAAGGCAGGTGTAACAGTCAACTTAGATAAGTCACAGTTCTGACGAGAGAACATAAAATTCTTAGGCCATATTGTCTCAGCAAATGAAATACAACCTGACCCGGAGAAAATGCGGCGATAGCGGAGTGTGCAATGCCGACAAATAAAAAACAGTTGCGAGCATTCTTAGGCCTGTGTAATTTTTATAAGCGATTTATAAATTTTAGTGTACTTGGTACACCCCGTCTATGTGGACTAACAGGGAAGAACGCTTTGTGGGTCTGGGATCAAGAGGCACAGGATGAATTTTATAAATTGAAAGGCATTGGTAGAGGCTCCCATCCTCGTGCATCCCGACCTGACACAAGAATTCTGTTTAATGACGGACAGTTCCTTGTCAGGATTAGGTGCGGTACTGTTTCAAACGGAAGGAAATGATGATATTACAACTTGGAAAACAATCGCGTTTGGGAGCAGGGTGCTCTCTCGATGTGAAAAAAATTATTCCGTGACAGAACTCGAAGCACTCGCGATAGTTTGGGCATTCTCAAAAGTTAGGTATTTCTTATTTGGGAGGGCCACCAGGGTGTACACTGACCATCGTGCACTCCAATTTCTTATGAACACAAAAATCACGCGTGGGAGACTAGGACGCTGGGCACTATACCTACAGGAATATAATTTCACTGTAGAATACATTCCGGGACAGAAAAATGTAATTGCTGACGCTTTATCGCGCATTCCTATAGGTTTGGTTCACACAGAAGAAGGGGAACTCGGTGAAAATAATTTTAGCATCCTGTACTTACAGAATGTAGCGTTCGAGAACTTTGTTACCACCTCTTTAGGGAGTATAGCGGACGAACAGGATAAGGACGCAGTATTGAAAGATATAAAGAAGTGGGAGGACAAGGAGAATGTAGGAATACGCCAGTACTACTTAGTGCGCAATAGAATACTATTCAAGAAACGAGCCCCGGACGACTCCAGATGGGTGTTGGTGATTCCGGAGGAACTCGTAAACAAAATTATATGGTACATACATTTGAGTTATGGTCACTTCGGAGCACAGAAATGTTGTGAAAAACTGAAGGAGACATGCTATTTTAATAACATGCTACGGCGTATTCGTTGTGTACTTAGAGTGTGCGGACCTTGTCAGCGTGAAAAGGCGGCCACAGTGACGTATGCTGCATAATTGCACCCGATAATACCAAGCAAACTTTGTGACCTCGCGGCTTTGGATCTATTTGGGCCACTTATACGATCTAAAGCAGGTTTTGCATGTGTTTTCATAGCTGTGGAGCTAACCTCCAAGTTTGTGTGTCTGACTCCGGAGAGGCCAGCCACAGGAAGGGCAGTGGCAACTGCATTTGCAAAGCAGTTTCTGCGTGAAGTTGGGCGTGTGAAAAGGGTTATCTCGGATAATGGACCACAATTTAGATCGCTATACTGGCAGCGGATGCTTCGAAGGAGAAGAATTAAACCTATATATATATATATATATATATATATATATATATATATATATATATATGTATATCACCCCAGCTCGAACCCCAGTGAGCGTATTATGCGTGAATTAGGAAAATTATGTAGGTTATACTGCAATCGTGATCACCGATCGTGGGACATACACCTAAAAGGATTTCAGAACATAATTAATGAGTTGCCTAATACGTCAACAAAGCTTCCGCCAATCACTGTGCTAAAAAACAAGGAGCCCCAGAGCAAAATCAAAGAGGTGGTGCCTTGGCCACTAGAGCCGAGACTACGCCGGAACGCAATTGTTGACTTAGCTTTACGCAACATCAAGCGTGCAGCAGAAGCCAGAGTCAAGGCGTATAATAAAAACGTGAGAAAAATAGTGTTTGATGTAGGACAAAAAGTTCTTATCAGATCACACAAGCTGTCTAACAAACGGTCAGGTGTCTGCAAGAAATTTGTTAATCTCTTTAACTGCCCGTATCGGATAAGGAAGATTCCCCATGAAAACGCAATAGAAGTTGAAACTCTTCGATCGAAGAAATCAAAAGGGCTACACCATGTGTCAAACGTAAAACCAAACATTGAGTAGAAAGGACAGTGAGGAGTAGAGAGGACGGTGGCGAGAAACAACTGATTAGTTTACATTTGTGATAAATGCATTTTGAATAATATGTTGGTAAAAATAATGATAACGATGTTTCTATGTGATTGATTGAAGTGATGTTTTTAGTTTTTTTTCTTTCCTTGTGCAGTTAGGATTTAGGTTGGTTCAAATGTGAAGATAAAAGGTTTCTTTGTGAACGAGTGAAATGCTATTTATGGTTTTTTTTGTGTAAATTGAAAAGAGTCGCTCCTGAGAGAAGCAAGATCTGTGTTGAATTAATGCAAAACTCAGGGGAATATCAGATCTGTGGGTATTATGGATCTGGCAAACCCAGATCCCCAGCTGTTAGTAGCCTTGTTTCCGATTTTCTGCTTTCAGTGCTACTATCTATCTATTACTATTCTATATCTGTCAGTATAAATGAGGATCTCTTACTATAGTGTGCGTGCTGTATGAATATTTTAAGATAGGAGAGCTGTGAGAAAGGAATGAGTAAGTTTGGAATCTTGAAAACAGGATGCGATAATACGATTGTTTAACCAATGGCTTCCCAATATGCGCTAATATGTGAATATTGATGATATATCCTTTTTGTTCTTTATAGCTGAGTACGTAAAGTTCTGTCTGTGGATTTCGTAAGTAGATTGATTCCCTTCAAGGTGAAAGAAGAATTGTGGTTTGTGTAATTAACGTGGCCCTGAAATAATATTGTGGTAGTCAAATGAGCAGTTTTCCAGCAAATGGAGAATGGAAGAGATTTATGGATCCTTTTTGTAGTCTTGATTGATGTTGAGCCAGAGCCTGAAAAATTATTCTGCGTTAATACTTGTCCTGGAAAAGTGACGTTTATGTGTTTTGCTGATGCTGTGAGCATTAAAGATTACTGTTATCGCTGGTGCGGGATGCACTGCAGCCTATATGATTTGAACTGAAGGTGGAGGAAGATTAAATAATTTTGATTGTGGGACCGAAGGAAAGCTTGGTTTAATGTAATAAGGATGAAGCAAAACATTTGTCATTTAAACTACAGGAGGTTCGGATCTTTTGTGTCAGTTGTTAAGTTCAATAGGATGTTAAGATGAAACTGTTTTACAGAATAGAGGAGACCACAATTGTGCCATTCATGAGAAATGAATCAAGAATAACTACCACAGGCGAAATAATTGATTTGGAAGCGAAAGGTAACTTAAAGAAGGAACGGAATTGGAGAAAAATGGGTAAGAAAATGTAGTATAAGCTGTATCATGAAAATATTTTTTTAGCCTTCTTAGAGTCATCTGCGTGATTAATTCTTGTGATAACGTAATCTTAGATGAAATTGTCTCACTGTCTTATGTATGAACATATGAGTATGATAAATGTATAATTGCGAGTCTCTTATCAGGTGTGTCAACTGGTATAAGTGTTTTGGGGTGTAAATAACCATTTTTCTTTTTACTGTGTATGTTTAAGAAAAGTTTCTCCATATTTATCATGTGACAAGACATATGCCGCGAGCGTCAAGAAGAGGACGAATTAGAACAATTTTGTAGTGGTATAAACACTGTGTTGAAGTAGCTTGTTGGATTAACTAGCAGTGGATTGAAGTAAAATTTTGAGTAATTCATGTTTATGGGTAGTTAGTTTGTAGAATAGACAACAGGTGTGCATGTGTGTGTGTAACTTACAAACCTCAGGTGTGGTACAGGTACGTCGATGATACTTTCGTGGTGTGGAGCCATGGTGAATAACAGCTCGGTGAATTCCTGAGACACTTGAACAGCCTCCATGCCAACATAACATTTACCATGGAAGTAGAAAAGGACAAGAAACTGCCATTTCTAGATGTGCTGGTCACAAGGGACGGCGAAAACCTGGGACACAGCGTGTATCGAAAACCGACACACACGGACCGATACCTGAACAAACTGTCAAGCCACCACTTAAGCCAGAAAAGAGGCGTGATTAGTACGCTCGTAACGAGAGCAGGACGAATATGTGAGCCTCAACACCTCAAACAAGAAATGCAACACCTGGAAACTGTTCTGAGGAGCAATGGGTACTCCACAAATTACATTAGAAGTGTAACAGAGCCGCACACTCGGCGAAGTAAGGAACCAGAAAAAGAAATGTCGGGTACGGCCTTTCTGCCATACATTCCCAGAGTGACGGACAGAATCGGCCGTATATTGCGCAAACACGGCGTAAAGACGATTTTCAAACCGACAAGGAAGATCAAAGAGTGTCTTAGATCGGCGAAGGAGAAAAGAGACCCACTTACAATGTCGGGAATATACCGTATACCTTGCACATGCGTAAAAGTTTATGTCGGAATGACTGGACGATCCATTAACACCAGGATCAAAGAGCATAAGCGACATTGCAGGTTGGGGCAGGTGGAGAAATCGGCCGTGACAGAGCACGCACTGAATGAGACCGACCACGTAATAAAATTCGCCGACACGGAAGTTCTGGCTGTAGAGAAGCACTATCACACGCGCTTGTTCAGAGAAGCTGTAGAAATCCAAAAACACGCGAACAGTTTCAACAAGAAAGAGGAAAGCCTTAAGGTAAACGGATCCTGGCTTCCCGTACTGCAGCGAACGACCGTCGCAGGTAGCAAGAGGAGAACCGCACCGGAAATGACCGCGGAGAAGCCCTCGGACGTTGGCGCGCCAGGTACATATAGTCAGCGGCCGCGAGCTCGCCTCCAGTTCACCACCGGCAATGGAGGGTGAAGCTTTGACAATGCCAGCCACTCGTGCTGGCGAAACGTCAGAAAAATCATTAGATGAACGTCGGCCGAAGAACCCGAGACAGAAGCCAATAGGCAGTTTGTCATTATAATTAATGTTAGTCTGGTTGGGAATTTGGTAAGCTAGACTGGATACCTGGTGAAACAGTTGCGCAGCAATGCAAGGTTAACTTCCTCAGATAGCTCACAGCTTTTAACCCACTTTTATGGTCTTGTGTATCACCACCGCTTTAAGAACAAATTAAGCAACAACATTACAAAGATTATAAATCAAATAGCTCTAAGCACTATGGGACTTAACATCTGTGGTCATCAGTCCCCTAGACTTAGAACTACTTAAATCTAACCAACCTAAGGACATCACACACATCCATGCCCGAGGCAGGATTAGAACCTATGACCGTAGCAGCAGCGCCGTTCCTGACTGAAGCGCCTAGAACGGCTCGGCCACAGTGGCCGGCTGTTTTAAGTTTATAATCAAAGCATTTTATACTAAGAGGCAGTACAATACCCGGAAGAATTTTCGTCGTAAGTCTGGTATTTACTCTGGTGAACATGCATCCCTGGACTGTAGTGTATGAAACCATTCTAAACAGCAAACGATGCTTTCTTCTTAAATCTATGTTTTCGTTTACTTTCTACATACATGTTTCAGTTTACACAAGTTTATCGGTATCTGATGAAGAACCAGAGTACGGGGATTATTTTGGGAAGGAATTAAAATATTTTTAGTTCTGATTTGCAGTGAAACGTATGCGTGAAGACACTATGATTACGAGACATTCTGAACAATCACCAAGTCAGATATAAAACGAAAAGGATATTTCCTTCGTTTCTTTGCACTAAAAAATACTAAAGATCCCCAGTACTTGGGACGGTGAAATTTTATTTAAGTCTCATTTACTTGTAAATTAATTGTGATGGGCGACTAGGATGCATAAGTAGGAAAAGGACGAGAACAGAAAATAGCTGGAGAAGGAGGAACTAGGAGAGATAAATGAAAGGGGACGCCGACTGGAAGAATTTCGTACGCAATACATTATAATCATTGCTGATACATGTATTCTGAATAATGAAAAATGATGTGTACGTGGATGGGACCTGGAGATACAGGAAGGGTTCAGATAAATTGCGTAATGGAAAGACAGAAATTTCGATACCAGATTTTAGGATGTAAAATGATTCCAGGGACACATGAGGACTCTCATCACAATTTATGGGATATGAACTGCAGATTGAAGTGACTACTCGGAGGACCGTGACAAATGAAAAAGGCGACACTTGGATGACTTGAAAGAAACAAAGGTTGTTGAGGCTTTCAAAGGAAGCCCTGGCAACCATTGGTTGAAACCAGGGGAAACGGAGAGATACGTAGCTCTGAGAGAAGAAATAATGAACGCAGTGAAGATCAACAGTTGAAAAGACAAACCCAGGTGAAATCGTTGGATAAGACGCGAAATACTGAATTAGTTGACGAGAAGAAAAAAATACGCTTATGTGCAAAACGACGGTAGCTTTAGCGTGATGTGTCACTGATGAATAGCATAGCTGAATGAAACTTGTACCATTCACATAAAGTACTGCTACAGCATGCATTGCAAATCTGGAGTTGTGACTGCACGAAAGACGTATAGAAATGTTTCCGTATGCAATGGATTAGGACTGGAAAGTGCGCAGGAATAGTGGAACAAGTGAGAAAGGCATAATGTTGATTTTGTTATTAAGCGCCACTTTACACAATTTGTTCAATGTCAGCTCCGGAGACGCTGACGATGTCATGCATCCGTATAACGACGCGATCAACAGTTGCTCGCAGTAGTTCCGGTGGAATCTGAGCCATGTGTTCCACTAATCTGGGCTTCAGATCAGGTAGAGACCGAACATGTTCCTGGTAAACGCGTTTTTTTTTTTTTTTTAGTTATCCCCAAAGCAAAGGTCACAAGGCTTCAGGCAAGGTGATCTTGCAGGCCACGCAACTGGAAAACGCCTGGAAATACCTGTTCGTGGAAGACTGCATTATGCAGATCTTTCACTGGGCGAGCGACACGAGGTGTTGCCCCATCTTGCATGAAAACAGTGCTTTCCACACAGCTGCGCTCTTTCGAAGCAGGAATCACACGCTGAACAAGGAAATCTCAATAACGTGCAACGGCACGGTGCAACTGACTGGCCCTGTGAGCGTGTTCTCTTCAAAGAAGAACCGACCTAGAAGGTTTATCTGTTTAGCAAGAGTAATAGAAGGCAGATTTCAGACTACGTAACAGAAAATTTCTGTTCCGACTCTGACAATGTTGAGTGTTTATGGAAAAAGTTCAAGGCAATCGTAAAATGTGTTTTAGACAGATACGTGCCGAGTAAAACTGTGAGGAACGGGAAAAACCCACCGTGGTACAACAACAAAGTTAGGAAACTACTGCGAAAGCAAAGAGAGCTTCACTCCAAGTTTAAACGCAGCCAAAACCTCTCAGACAAACAGAAGCTAAACGATGTCAAAGTTAGCGTAAGGAGGGCTATGCGTGAAGCGTTCAGTGAATTCGAAAGTAAAATTCTATGTACCGACTTGACAGAAAATTCTAGGAAGTTCTGGTCTTACGTTAAATCAGTAAGTGGCTCGAAACAGCATATCCAGACACTCCGGGATGATGATGGCATTGAAACAGAGGATGACACGCGTAAAGCTGAAATACTAAACACCTTTTTCCAAAGCTGTTTCGCAGAGGAAGACCGCACTGCAGTTCCTTCTCTAAATCCTCGCACAAACGTAAAAATGGCTGACATCGAAATAAGTGTCCAAGGAATAGAAAAGCAACTGGAATCACTCTACAGAGGAAAGTCCACTGGACCTGACGGGATACCAATTCGATTCTACACAGAGTACGCGAAAGAACTTGCCCCCCTTCTAACAGCCGTGTACCGCAAATCTCTAGAGGAACGGAAGGTTCCAAATGATTGGAAAAGAGCACAGGTAGTCCCAGTCTTCAAGAAGGGTCGTCGAGCAGATGAGCAAAACTATAGACCTATATCTCTGACGTCGATCTGTTGTAGAATTTTAGAACATGTTTTTTGCTCGAGTATCATGTCGTTTTTGGAAACCCAGAATCTACTCTGTAGGAATCAACATGGATATATTTGTTCATGAGACCCAGAAAATATTAGATACAGGCTCCCAGGTAGATGCTATTTTTCTTGACTTCCGGAAGGGGTTCGATACAGTTCCGCACTGTCGCCTGATAAACAAAGTAAGAGCCAACGGAATATCAGACCCGCTGTGTGGCTGGATTGAAGAGTTTTTAGCAAACAGAACACAGCATATTGTTATCAATGGAGAGACGTCTACAGACGTTAAAGTAACCTCTGGCGTGCCATAGGGGAGTGTTATGGGACCATTGCTTTTCACAATATATATAAATGACCTAGTAGATAGTGTCGGAAGTTCCATGCGGCTTTTCGCGGATGATGCTGTAGTATACAGAGAAGTTGCAGCATTAGAAAATTGTAGCGAAATGCAGGAAGATCTGCAGCGGATAGGCACTTGGTGCAGGGAGTGGCAACTGTCCCTTAACATAAACAAATGTAATGTATTGCGAATACATAGAAAGAAGGATCCTTTATTGTATGATTATATGATAGCGGAACAAACACTGGTAGCAGTTACTTCTGTCAACTATCTGGGAGTATGCGTGCGGAACGATTTGAAGTGGAATGATCATATAAAATTAATTGTTGGTAAGGCGGGTACCAGGTTGAGATTCATTGGGAGAGTGCTTAGAAAATGTAGTCCATCAACAAAGGAGGTGGCTTACAAAACACTCGTTCGACCTATACTTGAGTATTGCTCATCAGTGTGGGATCCGTACCAGATCGGTCTGACGGAGGAGATAGAGAAGATCCAAAGAAGAGCGGCGTGTTTCGTCACAGGGTTATTTGGTAACCGTGATAGCGTTACGGAGATGTTTAACAAACTCAAGTGGCAGACTCTGCAAGAGAGACGTTCTGCATCGCGGTGTAGCTTGCTGTCCAGGTTTCGAGAGGGTGCGTTTCTGGATGAGGTATCGAATATATTGCTTCCCCCTACTTATACCTCCCGAGGAGATCACGAATGTAAAATTAGAGAGATTAGAGCGCGCACGAAGGCTTTCAGACAGTCGTTCTTCCCGCGAACCATACGCGACTGGAACAGGAAAGGAAGGTAATGACTGTGGCACGTAAAGTGCCCTCCGCCACACACCGTTGGGTGGTTTGCGGAGTATAAATGTAGATGTAGATGTAGATGTAGAATAAAGGTGCTTGTGAATCGACAGTAGACAGTCACATACCACGAGAGCAATGGCTCTTCGTCCACAACATGCGGTTTAATGGTGCCCCAAATTCGGCAGTTCTGTGTATTAATTGCACCTTGTAGTGTAAAATGTGCCTCGTCACTCCATAGAAGATTGCCCCGCCGCATGTCGTCAACTTCTACTCATTTCAGAAACCGAAGAACATATTCAGAACTTTGCTGTGGACTATGAAGTTGCTGCACCGTCTAGATGTTGTACTGGCGTCAGTGTAAAATAGGCAATAAAGCTTTCCGTACTGTTGACCAGAGAATGGGCAATTCTCGTAGCACTGCACGGGCACTACCACTATCAGGGGCACATGCTGCATGGTCAGTTACAGCAACAGCGACCTCGTCACATAACTTCAACCGGGATAGGAAGTCTTCCTCTTCCTCGTGCCACACTGTAACGTTACTCGTATGTAGGCGAAATAATCGGCCGCCTAGAATTGATCCAGGGTAAGGTTAATCCGTTCGCGAAGCTGGGCGGCCCCAGGGCCGAAATCGAGTCGCGACCGACCGGTCCGTCACAGTCACTGCAAGCGAGCCAGGTGCAGTGACGAGCTGCGTTACCGGAAATGGGTAAGTCCCAAAGCTGGGGTATTGGACGGCTGATGCTAGCATGACCCTTGTGCAGGAGACAATGCTCCTAGAAGTGGCGGAGTGTCACAGAAGCTGAAAAATGGCTCCCTACAGCAAATCTGAATATATTTGTGATCTCATAAAAAGTAGGCGCATCCAGTAACCCAACAGTATTTTAATATTTTTGAAACTACAGAAATTAATATTTCGCAACGAATAAACACTCTCACAATTAATCTCTGAATTAACAACTTTTAAACGTTTCATGTGATTTCAACTTGCGATAACTCAGATGACAGAATTGCGTGATAGCTATCGTCCCTAAAAGCCACTCACCTGTATGTACGATGGTGAGTCAAATGAAAATCTTAAATTTGTAATAACAAATCGAAATTTCGCGCCGTTATCCTGTAAGTTGGTAAGCGTGCTACAAACAGCGTGCAGAATGGCCTGCAGGTGGCAACATAATGCAGATCCACACATACCGTCGCAGTATCAGTATAAAGATGGCCGCCCCACTTGCGACTTGCACCAGGGATGAACAGCGTTCTGTTATTCGGTTTTTGTGTAGTGACGGTGTGAAACCTATTGAAATTCATCGACAAATGAAGGTTCAGTACGGTGATGCATGTTTGTCACAGCAGCAAGTCTACGAATGAAGTAGGAAGTTTGCAAATGGTGTGACTTCAGTGGAAGATGCTCCTCGTCCAGAACATTGCAGCAGTTGAAGCCATAGTCAAGAAAAACCACCGAATGACACTGAATGACATTGCAGCAGGTTTACAGATTAGTCATGGATCAGCACACCACATTGTGCATGATGTGCTCCAGTTTCACAAAGTGTCTGCAAGAAGGATGCTACGGCAGCTGACTCCTGAAATGAGAGAACGACGTGTTGATGCTTGTGGAGAACTTCTTCGGCGCTTTGAACGAGAAGGTGATGGTTTCCATGTTACTGGGGATGAAACCTGGATTCACTTCCACCAACCAGAAACGAAGAGAGCGAACAAAAAATGGCGCCTTTCCTCATCACCAAAACCAAAGAAGATTCGAACACAACCATCAGCAGGGAAGGTTATGCTGACTCTCTTTTGGGACGAAACAGGCGTCATTTTGGAGCATTACATGCCTAGAGGGACCACTGTCACCAGTGTATCATACACACCTCCTAAAAAATCATCTGCGGCCTGCAATAAAATCAAAGCGACCTGGATTGCTGTCAGCAGGTGTCCTTTTGCAACATGACAATGCAAGTCCCACACTGCCTGTACAACAGTTGCAACAATCACAGATCTGCATTTTGAGGTGTCTTCCTCATCCACCATACTCACCAGACCTTGCCCCAAGTGATTTCCATATGTTTGGACCACTCAAAGACGCAATGGGAGGAAAGGAGTTCCGTTCTGATGAAGAGGTACGCCACGCGGTGCATGAGTGGTTGCGCGGACTACCAAAAGAACTTTTTTCTAAAGGAATTTATGCACTTTTTAAGCGCTGGAGGACTTGCATTAGGTGTGGGGAGATTACAGTTTTGTACCACTTGTGCACAATAAATAATATTTAAAAAAATATTTAAGGTTTTAATTTGACTCAAAAAAAAATGGCTCTGAGCACTATGGGACTTAATATCTTAGGTCATAGGTCCCCTAGAACTTAGAACTACTTAAACCTAACTAACCTAAGGACATCACACACACCCATGCCCGAGGCAGGATTCGAACCTGCGACCGTAGCAGTCGCGCGGTTCCGGACTGCGCGCCTAGAACCGCGAGACCACCGCGGCCGGCATTTGACTCACCCTCGTATTTTATATATTGATTTCTAACGTCTTTTATAATTTATTTCTTACCCAAATGTTTGCCAGAACATCGTATCCGCCACAACTACACATCAAATGAATACGGCATGAATACCTCTTATTCTGTCGTACTCATGTACTTACTTAATGAACAGTTTACTATTCTGCCAGTAACATAATTCAGACGTTGATTATAAGCGGTATTAAAAAGCTGCGCTACTTTAAAATTGGTGAATCGTATATATTAGCGGACACCACTGTAGAAAAGAGAACCAAAAGACGCTTCTTTGAAGAAGGCATAAATAATTGTTTAAACAAAATTTGACGACTGTTCCTTGTCATTTATCGTGAGCGCACTGGCGCAAGAATAATAGCTTATTTATTTGTGAGCAAACCTTAATTTGTAATTATTGTGCAAGGTCTGAGTGTACTGAAAGCTTATAACATTTCTTTTATTTAAATGTTGTTGTAATATATGAATTTAGTGTGGGGAAATTGTCAGGCTGAAGCAGATCAAATCCATAGAGCTTGAGAACGCTGTATTTTTGGTGAGGATGTCCTTCAGCCAACGAGAGTTGGACAGTGGTGGAACGCTACTGGAGTCAAGTAGAGAGGGACACTTCTTCGAGTGAAGAGCTCAAACGAGCAGTTCGAGACTTTTGCGTTCGTGCTGGAAGAAGATAGACTTGCCTATGATTCGGACGTTTAGGTGCTAGATTTTGGGCGGTGAACAGCTACTATGAGACTTTAGCTTTTGATGACACCTTTTCGGGGAGAACTTGAGGGGACACTTGGCTGTTCCTTCCGCAAGAAGGCAGACCTGCCTGTGGTACTGTGTTGTTTTTGATGGAGTGGGTGATAGACTCTAGGCAGTGAACGGCCGCTACCGTAGTTTAATTTCTCAAGGGCTTCATATTTCGAGAGGTCTGAACGTGCTCCGGTGCAGGACTAACTTTTTCCTCTTGTGTTGTGGAACTGACCATGGGCAGAGTACGAGTTACTGTTCTTTGTATCGCGAGTGAGCCATCACGTTGAACTGTGAACTGTTTTGAGGTGGTGAATATTTCGTGTATTGTGATCACGAAACGGACGTACCCTCATTCTCATAAATTAATGATAATTGCAGAATGTGGTACCACACAACGTGGCACTACACAAAACTGGCGCTAATAGTATAGGCACATAGGGAACACACACGACACAGATCTGTAAGTCCACGGTATTGGTGATAAGTTGAGAAAACCGTCCCGAAACACGTGTGCTACAAGACGCCACTGTTTCCTGCGCATGTACCCCGACATCAATATGGGATATGATCACCATGCACACGTACACAGGCCGCATAACGGGTGTGCATACACTGGATCAGGTGATCGAGCAGCTGCTGGGGTACAGCCTCCCATTCTTGCACCAGTGTCTGTCGGAGGTCCTGAAGTGTCTTAGGGGTTTGAAGACGTGCAGCGATACGTCGACCGAGCGCATCCCAGACGTGCTCGATGGGGTTTAGGTCTGGAGAACAGGCAGGCAACTCCGTTCGCCTGATATCTTCTGTTTCAAGGTACTCCTCCACGATGACAGCTCGGAGGGGCCGTGCGTTATCATCCATCAGGAGGAAGGTGGCACCCACTGCACCCCTGAAAAGGCAGACATACTGGTGCAAAATGACGACCCGATACACCCGTCCTACTACAGTTCCTCTGTCAAAGACGTGCAGGGGTGTACGTGCACCAATCATAACCCCACGCCACACCATCAAACCACGACCTCCATACAGGTCCCTTTCAAGGACATTAAGGGGTTGGTATCTGGCTCCTGGTTCACGCCAGACTAAAACCCGGCGAGATTCACTGTTCAGACTATATCTGGACTCGTCCGTGAACATAACCTGGGACCACTGTTCCAATGAGCATGTACTGTGTTCTCGGCACCAGACTTTACGGCCTCTCCTGTGGCCAGGGTTCAGTGGAATGCACCTTGCAGGACTCCGGGCGAATAAACCACGCCTGTTCTGTCGTCTGTAGACTGTGTGTCTAGAGACAACTGTTCCCGTGGCTGCGGTAAGGTCCCGAGCAAAGCTACCTGCAGTACTCCGTGGCTGTCTGCGGGCACTGATGGTGAGATATCGGTCTTCTTGTGGTGTTGTACACTGTGGACGTCCCGTACTGTAGCGCCTGGACACGCTTCCTGTCTGCTGGAATCGTTGCCACAATCTTGAGATCACACTTTGTTGCACGGCCCGTGCTACGACCTGCTGTGTTTGACCACCCTTCAGTCGCCCTAGTATTCTACCCCTCATAACGACGTCAATATGAGTTCTTCGAGCCATTTTCAGCACACAGTCACCATTAGCACGTCTGAAAACAAAGCTACAGGGTATTATCTGCATGTTATTAGCTGCGGGGCATGAAAAGAGACCTGCGCGGTTCGACGTATGACTACATCGAGCTAATCTTTTTAAACAGAGCCGTGCATAGCCCAGTTACCGGAAGTACGAGGAACTACAATTAAAGACGCAACTTATTGCTCGTGTGGGATGCTGTTTAGGAAGAGTAACTACACAATTAGCAACCACTAGGTACCGTCGCAGCACCAAGCTCACCCATGTTTTCGAATTTCATTATCATCTTCTTTAAACCATTAAATGAGATCGGGTCTCCCCTCAGACCTATAGTATAATGTGTATATTTCTATTGTCTATTGTCAAACCACAATTTATGAAAGATATTTAGATTTTATTAACTGGGTTGATTAGGAATAATTAATATTTGTCGTTCTGGAAATTATTGTGGTAGCAGGGAATGTCTGCACCAAAGTATTGTTGGCAGGAGAGACCGAACATTGATATAATATTAAACAGGGCGGGAGAGACCGCGTATGGATAATTTTAAGAAAAGAGCGGGAAAGAGCGCGTATTGATACGTTTTGTAATGGCAGCAGGGATTGTCTGCACCAGAAAGCAACGTTGGCGGGAGAGACCGCGTTTAAGCGTACGTAGGAAGTCAGTAGTAAGCGAGATGTGAAGCGAGTCGGTAGCAGGTCTGAAGCGAGAGGTTAAGAGGAGCGGTGTGCCTGCCAGCCACCAGCTATGATTTACGTGAGACTATAAACGGATGTACAGAGACATCTCTATCATAAGAGGAACTAATGTTATTGAATTATTTTTTTGAAAAAACCCAAGACTACTGAAGGTATGTTTGCGCAATACTAGTTGTAAGATTATTGTAAAAAGTAAGTCCCATTTGAACGTTTGTAAAATCATTTCATTCAGAATATAATTAGTTTTTGCCAGCAATATTGCATTACTGATTATAATCCACTCCAAAAACCATCAACGTAAAACTTTGCAAAAATCTATTGTTGTCAAGAAAAAATTTAACTACGAATTACGTAACTCCAGTCAAATTAATTAAAGAATAACGTCAGCTTTGGTAATAAATACAGCCACTTATTACGACAGCCCACCAGCAGCTGATAGAGTATAGTAAAACAGAGTAAGTATATTCATGTCGCAGTTCGATGTAGACGTCATATGGCGATCCAGTAACAGTAAAAAATATGAGGAACAGATTTGGGTTATTGCAGGTAACAACTGAGGGTCACGACGACGACACATTCTATGTTTCGTCTAAATAATCAGAAAATCACTTTTAATAAGCAACGTTTAAATTTGTATGCGAAGATTGAGAAAGAGAATTAATTTCAAAGGAAAGATTTCACTTGTCATTATTAAGCAAGAGATAGAAATCCTAAGGGAAGGTTTCATAGGTTATTGTAGAAGGAAAGGTTGCGTAACAAAAGCGATATAGAGGAGACGGGAAGGTTTCATAGGTTATTGTAGAAGGAAAGGTTGCGTAACAAAAGCGATATAGAGGGGACGGGAAGGTTTCACTATCAGTCGGCGATACTCTCTCAATGCACCACAGTAATTGGTGTCGTTTGCAAAAAAACAATTTCACTTTCAGCGCACGGTCTCTCTTTTCGATAGCCATACTGTTCATTCACGTTATGGCTTTTCAGCGTGGCTGTCGTACCGTCACGCATACACTGTACAGCGCCAGATTTGCACCTGGTGGCCACAATTTGAACAAATTTTTGTTCAGCGTAAATCGGTTCTGCATTAACGCATTAGCATATCTATCAAGTTTATCTGCCTATGCTGCAATTATTGCTCACACTGAACCTCCGTGAGTGGCTGCTCTTTAATTATAACCATCCAGCACATAAGGTAACTGAAAGAAATGCGCAATGAGACGAATATAAATGTCACTTTTATTTGCCATCTTAGGCACTGTATAACATTAAAACACTTGATAATGGCAATTTAAAGCCGAATTCATGGTCGGGTAAATGTTACACTGCAAATACCTCCGTGAGTGGCTGCTCTTTAATTATAACCATCCAGCACATAAGGTAACTGAAAGAAATACGCAATGAGACGAATATAAATGTCACTTTTATTTGCCATCTTAGGCACTGTATAACATTAAAACACTTGATAATGGCAACTTAAAGCCGAATTCACGGCCGGGTAAATGTAACACTGCAAAAAAAAAAAAAAAAAAAAAAAAAAAAAAAAAAAAAAAAAAAAAAAAAAAAAAACCAGTCTAATGTTGGTACTGACTTTAAAGAAATATGATTGTGGACCCACATTATGAAAAAAATATCACTTTCATTTGTAGACAATTATTACATTGACGTCACCGCGATTCATGATAGTCCCCTGGATGTTACAAGAGACGGGACATGGTTCTTAGTAGGGAGAGAGATCGCATCGGCCGCCACTGCGTGCCCTACAACGTGCTCACATGCTGGTCATAAGGAGTTGTCGTGGTAGGACATTCCATTCCTCGACCAGGGCGGTTGGCAGCTGCTGGCTGATCGCTGGTTCATACGGACCCGCTGCAATACGTATCCCCAATCCTTTTGTAACCTCCCCCTCACTTATCGACCATAATGACAGTGAAAAATTAAACCCCGTGTACCTAATGGAAATTTGGGAAAAGCAATCGTCACCGAAGTTAATCTGTCGATAAAGAGGGAGGAAACGGTTACATCTAAATGAAAGGAAAAATGCAAATGAAATTGGTGGAAATTAATGTTGAGAAAAGGCTAAAATTAATAAAGAAAGTAAATGTGCGGTCGTCACGTTAACAATTGATTGGCGTTAATTAGATATTTGAGATTTTGGGAAAATTACGGTCGCCAGTCCTACGGACAACTACTATAATAACTGAAAAAGAAAGGTTATTGCACATATAATTAGCACTAAAAGCGTGGCAACTGAAGGTTGACACGTGTTGTGTGAAAACTGAAAGTTTGTCAGAAGTAATAAATTTCGCTACACTCTGACTTAATTTAGCAAAAGAATTAATAAAACCGGAAAATTGAAAGTTAATTTAGTGACTGAAATTAATAGTGAGATTTGTTTCTGAAGCACTACGAAATTCAGTAAAATAAGGTTAGTCTTGGGCTACCTCAACAATCATTTCAAAAGCTACTTGAATCTACGCAATTTAGAAATAAGACATTTAACTTTGGACTTGAATTAAATGATTCTGGTGTAAGTAGGCTGTTTAGGTTTTTTTACTGGTAACGCCACCTCTGTATGAAAATCACTGGCTGTGCTGTGTGCAGTCTGTGGCTGCTTTGCATTGTTGTAATACTCGCCATTGTCGTGTTAGGCAGCTGGCTGTGAACAGCGCGTAGCGTTGCGCAGTTGGAGGTGAGCCGCCAGCAGTGGTGGATGTGGGGAGAGAGATGGCGGAGTTTTGTAATTTGTCATGAACTGCTATATATATATTATGACTATTAAGGTAAATACATTGTTTGTTCTCTATTAAAATCTTTCATTTGCTAACTATCCCTATCAGTAGTTAGTGCCTTCTGTAGTTTGAATCTTTTATTTAGCTGGCAGTAGTGGCGCTCGCTGTATTGCAGTAGTTCGAGTAATGAAGATTTTTGTGAGGTAAGTGATTTCTGAAAGGTATAGTTTAATGTTAGTCAGGGCCATTCTTTTGTAGGGATTACTGAAAGTCAGATTGCGTTGCGCTAAAAAAATATTGTGTGTCAGTTTAAGCACAGTCTTGTACAATTTTTCAAAGGGGACGTTTCACTGGATAGTACCAAGCTGAGCTGCAGCCACAGGTAAGCTAAAATATGCTAACGAAACTCGCACTCTTAATTTGTGCTTGTGTAATCTAAATAATGTAGCCAGCTATGAATATCTTAACAGAACTTTGAAATTAAAGCAGTGAAATGGAATGATATTACTTTAATGCTGGCGCCTGAATTTCAACGACACTCGGATTCATTTCGGATAAGGAAGGAACCCTGCTTGGTAATGCAATTGGGACAATGAGCAACAAAGGTTCATGCTAAGGTGCTGTAATTTTGTGATGCAACAATTTTAAAAGCTGAGGTCTGCCATACAGTTCTAAAACTTTACGTGCTTCCAGTCTTCCTTGTTGGTTGACTGAAGGTTTGAAGTCATCGGTCGAGAAGGTGGCGACAGTCACTCATTGTCGGCCGTCGCTGTTGCAGAAGCTGGATGTTGGCGCGCCTTCTTCTCGACACGGTCACCAGGCGAAACGGGCTCTTGATGTGCGCCAGCTAATGCTTCCCGTCCGCGACACCGTGTCAGAAACTATCATAGCAAGTCGAGCGCAATTACATGCTGCCAAACCCCGAAAGCGCGGCAACTCGCGGGAGCGTCACACAACACACCTGCTCAACCGCACTACTCCAGCCAGACTCTCTCTGTCTGCTCTGCGCTCCACGCGGCAGAGTTAACACCACCAAAGATCCTAAACACTTTGGTTCTCCACACGGCCTATCGATGTATTCGTTCGATAGTATAGTTTTCCCTAGGCAAGACCCAGCGTATAATACAAATAAATGCATAAATATATTTTTTTTAATTATGAATTTGGCCAGCTATGGACCGCATACAACTTAAGACTTATGGTGTTTCTTTTTCTTCCGTCCTTCCCAGTACTTCTTCATTTTCTCGCCAACTGCTCGTCTCTACTCATCTGTCCACACTCTCTTGGGTCGAGGTTTTGGCGCATCTTCTTCATAGTTTGCGTTTTCTATAAGTAGCCTAAAGTTATTCCTGTCACGTATTATTTCTTCTGTAGCACCTATTTTGTTGGCGTCTTTCTTTACTGCTTCTATCCATCCTACGGTGTTTTTCAGCTTACTAACGTAATTAAAAATTTTCTTTGTAATTCGTGTTTCTTCCATTCTTTTTAAATGTCCATAAAATTTTAGCCGTCTCTTCCTCATTGTATCTGTGATCTTTTCTGTATTTTTGTATAGATCTTCATTTCTCCTTTTAATCCACCTGTTTTCCTTGTTTTTCTCAGGACCTAGAATTTTTCTTAATATTTTTCTTTCTCTTTTTTCTAGTTCTCTTAATTCGCCTTTCTTATTCTGTGTTAGGCACTCTGATCCATATGTTGCTTGTGTCCTAATAACTGAATTATAATGTTTAATCTTTGCTTGTATGGATATTGATTTCTTATTGTAGTAGTTTTGTGTTAATTTATATGCAAATTCCAACTGTTTTATTCTTTCTTTATTTGTTGTATTATCCAGTCCATTGGCTTGGATCCACTCCCCCAGGTATTTGAATCTATCAACTCTTTTAATTTTTCCATACTTTGTTTTCATAAACTTTTCTGTATTATGTTTGTGTTCTATATACTCGGTTTTTTCGTAGGATATTTTTAGCCCAGTCTTTTCAGCAATCTTGTGTAACATATCAAGCATAACTGTTGCGTCTGTTCGGTTTTCAGTTATCAATGCCATATCATCCGCAAAGGCTAAACATTTTACTTCAAATTTGTTATTTCCTTGGCCCATGCTTATACCCTTTGTGCCTCTGTTTTTTAATGTGTTTTCCCATGTTTTTACTACTTTATCTAAAACCAAGTTAAAGAGAATTGGGGACAGTCCGTCACCTTGTCGAACTCCTGTTTTGATTTTGAATGGTTCAGAAATTTCGCCTTGAAACTTAATTCTTGATGTTGTATCTGTGAGCGTTTGTTCAACAAGTCTTCTGGTGTTTTCATCTATCCCTGATTCATAAAGTATCTGGAATAGTGTTTGTCTGTCAACTGAGTCGTAGGCCTTCTTGAAGTCTACGAAAGTAACTACTGTATTTTTATTTTGTATAGCTCTCACTCTCAAAATTGTTTTTAAATTAAGAATCTGTTCTGCACATGATCTACCTTTTCTAAATCCTGCTTGATAATCTCCTATATTAGGTTCTGCTTGTTCCTCTATTCTATTTAAAAGTGCTTTAGAAAGTATTTTGTATGTCACTGGTAACAAGGATATGCCCCTGTAGTTGTTGGTGTCTGTTTTATCTCCTTTTTTATGGAGAGGGCGGATCAATGCTTGTTTCCAGTCACTGGGTATGATTCCTTTTGTCCAAATGTCTTTAATTACTTTGTGAATTTTCTGACATGCGGATAAGCCCCCTAGTTTCCACTTTTCTGCCACTATCCTATCCTCACCTGGTGCTTTGTTACTCTTCAATGCTTTGATAATCATTTCTATTTCTTCTACTGTAGTTGGTTCCGACTGTGGATTTTCATGTTGTGGTTTTTGAAATTGTAACCTGTCATTAGGCTCCTCACAATTTAATAGATTTTCAAAGTATTCAGCTAAGATTTGGCAGTTCTCTTTATTGCTTAAAACCATTTTTCCATTTTTATCTTTAAAATGTAAACTTGGTGACTGGAATCCTGTTAAAACTTCTCTGAAAGTCTTATAGAAGTCTCTAGTGCTGTTCCTTTTGAAATCAGAATCCATTTCTTCTAATCTGTCTTTGTCATATTTTCTTTTCACTGATCTGATGATTTTTGCTGTCTTTTTCCTTTCTTCCTTAAACTCTTCCCAGTATTCGTGTTTCTTATTGCTGTTCCATTTTTTCCATGCCTTTAGTCGATTGTCAATTGCTTCATCACACAGCTCATTCCACCATCTGTGTTTTGGTATTCTTCGTGGCTGTCTCATTTCTTTAACTGACTCTATCATTGTTTCTTTAATTTCTTCCCAATTATCCATTTTTCTTGTGTTTAGTATATGACAGAATTTGTCCTGATTTTGCAGGAGAAATTTAGTGTTTACTCTTGGAAATCTTCTTGGTTTTGGTTTAGGTTTGTTTGGTTGGAACATGGTCTTTATTTCTGTCAGATAATGATCTGAGTCTATGTTTAGGCCCTTCCTCACTCTGACATCCAAGATTTCCTTGTAGTTGCGAGTCGTTATTGCCACATGATCCAACTGATATTCACCTTGATTTGGATTAGGTGATACCCACGTTTTTTTCTTTCTTGCAAGTTTCCTGAAACATGTCGACATTAATTTTAGATTAAACTGTCTACAAAAATCTATAAGTCTTTCCCCATTTCTGTTGGGTCTTGCATGTGCTGGATAATCTCCAACTACTGATTTAAATTTTATTTCTTTGCCAACTTGTGCATTAAAGTCTCCCACTAAAATTTTTATATGTTCTTTTGGTAATATGGATGTTTCGTGTTCAAGCATTTCCCAGAAATCTTCCACTTTGTCAACATTTGTTCTGTTATGTTGGTTAATAGGTGCATGTGCATTTATAATAGTGTAGCGTTTATTGCCTGACTTGAACGTCAGAAATGAAATTCGTTCTGATGGGGAGCTAAAATTAGTTATTGATTCCGTAAGTTGCTGTTTGACCATAAATGCGGTCCCTAATATAGTCGTATTATTGGAATTTTTAATGGCTGGTTTTCCTTTGTAGATCCTGTATCCACCTGATTCAAATGCATTTTCATCCAGATACCTTGTTTCTTGAAGAGCTAATATAAGTATGTTGCGTTGATTGAGAGCGTCGGTTAGGTGTTTTAGTTTTCCAACTTTCATAAGTGTGTTGATATTCAGAGTCCCCAGTAGATGTTTTTTCCTGGGTCTTATCTTTGAAGAAGTACTCGGAAGCTCCGACTCTTCCTTACATGATGTTCTAGGCTCTCCAGAATCCAAAGGCCTAGTTGCACCACCATGAATAGCGATGGAAGATTGGTTACTTCCTGGAGTAGTTTCCATTTTGAAATTTACCATCATGTCTTAGGTTAAAGTTTGGTTTGGGGAAAGGTAGTTGAACCTTTCGATGATAAAAATTCAAGCATTTAGCTTAGAATTATAAGTGAGGCCGCCACTAACATGTGGGACAGACGCCTTTTGCAGCCGCCCACTGTGGGAACAGACGCTACAGTCTGGTGCTTTTATATAAAAGCCTGCCTCTTCCGCCAGTTCCGCCGTTCTGATGATCTTCATCGCCGCCTTCACTGCCGTTGAGGTCTTCACCGTTTCCCTGGCTAGGGACCCTCACGAGGTACTATCACCCGGGCCAGGTGAACCAAGGTTGTGTTACTCCTCCCCCTCCTCCTTTTTCAACCGGGCTTGGGACCGGCTTTGGCGGAGTTAAATGCATAAATATATATATACAAATAATAAAACAATTACAATATATAAAGACACAGAAATTTCATACCTTCAGGTAACAAATAAAGGAAAAGAATTTATAGTACAATAGATGGAAATACGAGGATATGCATTTCCGGCGTTACACTTTCTCCATTTAAGGGGGAATAGGCAGGTCAGTCCATTCACTGAATATCATATCGCCTCGAGAACTCCTCCACCTGTGGGATTCGATAAGGCCGCACACTGTCATCCATAGAAATGAAATCAGTGCCGAATATACTGCTCAAAAATACTCATATGGGGAACAGGGGAAGCAGAACACTGTCAAAATAACGTTGAATAGGTGATTGTACCGTGATAAAAGATTTTGAGTTCAGCATGGCCATGCAACATAATGTCTCTCCACACCTTAACAAGACCACTAAATGATCATGTTCGACATTGTTGGGCATATCTTCATATGGAGAGATGCAGAAACATGTAATGCATCCAGGATATGAATTATTTACAGAGGTTGGTAGAAGCCGACATCGAGGAAGATCAGTTTGGGTACGGCAGCGATGTCAGAATAAGCGAGGCAGTACTCAGCGTGTGACTTACCCTAGAAGATACATCGAAGAAAGGAAAACCTACAGCGTTTATGGATTTGGAGAAAGCTTTTGTCAGTGCTGTCGCTTACACTCCTTGAAATTCTGAAGGTATCAGAGGTTAAATACGGGGAACGTAAATTAATCTACAACATGTACAGAAAGGAGAGTGCAGTTATAAAAAACTAAGAACATGAAAGGCTAGCAGTAGCTGAGAAAGGAACGAGTGTTGTAGCCTATCCTCGTGTTATTCAGTCTGTACATTGAGCAAGCGGTAAAGGAAACCAGACATTTGGTTCAAAACTGGTTCAAATGGCTCTGAGCACTATGGGACTTAACATCTGTGGTCATCAGTCCCCTAGAACTTAGAACTACTTAAACCTAAGTAACCTAAGGAGATCACACACATCCATGCCCGAGGCAGGATTCGAACCTGCGACCGTAGCGGTCACGCGGTTCCAGACCGAAGCGCCTAGAACCGCACGGCCACACCGGCCGGCAGACGTTTGGAAAGGTAATTAAAGTTCATGGAGAAGGAATAACTTCATGAGGTTTGCCACTGACAATGTAATTTTGCCAACAAAAATCTTGGGAACGGTTAATGCCTGGGAAACAAGTTATGAAATGAATACGAACAAAAGTCAAGAGCAGCAATGAACTTAGTCGATGTAAATCAGGTAATGCTGATAGAATTAGGTTGGTAAATGAGACACTACAAATAGTGGAGTATTGCTATTTGGGCAGCAAAACAACTGCCAATGGCAGACGTAAAATGGATAAGAAAATTGAGGCTCACAACGACGAGAGAAACTTTTCCGGAAAAGAGAAATTTGTTAACATCGAATATAAATTAAAATGTTAGGAATGCGTTACTGAAGGTATGTGTGTGGTATGTAGCGTTCTGTAGAAGTGAAAATTTGACGACACACCGTTCAGACAAGAAGAGAATAGAAACTTCTGAAATGTGACGCTGTAAAAGAGTGCTGTAGATTAGATGGCTAGATCGAATAACTAATGAAGTGTTATAGAATCGAGCTGTTGAAAAAATAAATTTGTGGCGCAATTTAATTAAAGTAGGGAACGTCTGACAGGGCGCATCGTGATGCATCAAGGAACCGTCAATCATGGAATGGAAGAATGTGTGTGGAGGCGGGGAGGGGGGGGGGAGGATGAGGGGGTGGAGGTGGGAAGGAATTCAAGAGGGAGGCCAGTTTGACCATAGTAAGCAGAGGCCCAAACTGATGTACGAGACTGTGCAGAAAAGTAATGTCTCCGTAAATTTTACGTGAAATTCTTGAAGCTTATTAAATAAAACAAGCGTTATTAACATTCTACATCTGTATTCTTCGCCTCTACCTCCGTGAGTGGCTGCTCTTTAATTATAACCATCCAGTACATAAGGTAACTGAAAGAAATGTGCAATGAGACGAATATAAATGTCACTTTTATTTCTCAACACACATGCCCTGGCAACGAACACATTTCTCCCAACGAGAGACTAGTTTGTTGATACCGTCACTGTAGAGTGTTCGACTTTGTTGACGAAGTCACAACTTCACTTCTCCTTGCACCTGTTCATCACTATCAAAGTGAAGTCGTCGAAGGTGTTCTTTAAGTTTTGGAAACAGATGAAATCGAATGGGGTGAAGTCGGAGGATGATCAACAAGTTGTCGGTTTGCTGCAGATGTCGTAGCGCTCGTGTGCGGTCTGACACTGTCCTACTGATAGACGCGATGCTCCAAGTGTGATCGAACTTTTCGAATTCGAATCTCGATTTCAGCACACTATTTCTCACGCTCCAACATAGTTACGTTAGACATGGCCATGTTACACGCTGCCTGCCGGAGTGGCCGAGCGGTTCTAGACGCTTCAGTCGGGAACCACGCGATCGCTACTGTCGCAGGTTCGAATCCTGCCTCGGGCATGGATGTGTGTGTTGTCCTTAGGTTAGTTAGGTTTAAGTGGTTCTACGTTCTAGGGGACTGGTGGCCTCTGCTGTTAAGTTCCATAGCGCTTAGAGCCATTTGAACCATTCTGAGCCGGCCGAAGTGGCCGTGCGGTTAAAGGCGCTGCAGTCTGGAACCGCAAGACCGCTACGGTCGCAGGTTCGAATCCTGCCTCGGGCATGGATGTTTGTGATGTCCTTAGGTTAGTTAGGTTTAACTAGTTCTAAGTTCTAGGGGACTAATGACCTCAGCAGTTGAGTCCCATAGTGCTCAGAGCTATTTAAACCATTTGAACCATTTTGTTACACGCTACAATTTTGAGACCTTTAGCGACTGAAGGCTGCAGATACGTAGACATTAAGAATATAGATGCAGAATGTTATTAATGTTTGTTTTGTGTAAAAAGCTTAAGAGTTTTCACATAAAAAAATTCGGAGGCATAACTTTCAGCACGCCCTCATAGATTGCAGTAGTTTACTGAGATGAAGAGGAGTGCACAGTATAGACCAGCTTGGAGAGCTGATTCAAATAGTTTTCGGACTTAAGTCCGCAACAACACAAACTCTTAAAAAGTGAATACTTAACTCCTAACTTCGATGGCTCCAGTTCACGTAGTCTATGGGACCAGACACCAAATTCAGTACGCAGATGGACTGTTTAAAATGTCACTGTAGGTATCGAAATCATTTTCGTTGAAATAACTTCTGTTTGCACTTTACTTCATCCGTAGCAAATCCACAGCCACGAATGTCTTTCTCCAGGGCTTCAAAAATATGAAACCTCATGGAGAGAGATCGCAAATGTATAGAGCATGTGTAATGGCTTCCTAGCGAAACGTCTGCAGCGTTGTCGAAACAACTTTGGCAGCGGTGTGGGCAGGTATTATCCTGCAACAGAACGATGCCGCCTGTGAACATTCCTGGCTGTTTGGACGTGGTGGCGCCATTCACTTTTTGCAAAGTGTCCGTGTACCGCTGTGCCTTAATTATGGCGCCGTGTTCCAGAAAGTCAGTGAGCAGGGGGTTGACGGACGCATGATTGTCGTTCCACGATCGAGGAAATCGACGAGTGGAGAGCCCCTACAGTCGAAGAAGAAGATCATCATGAGCTTACCTTGGATTTCTTTTGCCGGGGAGATGTTTCTACTGTTGGCGTTGCCGTTTGCTCTCGAGCTGTCGGAATGCTGTCGGGTGAAATCATCCTGTTGCACGATAACGCTCGCCCCCAAACTACCAACCAAAATCTACGTCTACATCTACATGGATACTCTACGAATCACATTTAAGTGCATGGCAGAGGGTCCATCGAACCACCTTCACAATTCTCTATTATTCCAATATCGTATAGCGCGCGGAAAGGACAGACACCTATATCTTTCCGTACGAACTCTGATTTCCCTGTTTTATCATGGTGATCGTTTCTCCCAGTGTAGGTAGGAGTCAACAAAAAGTATGCGGTGGATAAAGTTGGTGATTGGAATTTCGCGAGAAGATTCCGCCACAACGAAAAGCGCATTTGTTTTAATGATGTTTACCTCAAATCCTGTATGATTTCAGTGAGCTCTCTCCCCTATTTCGCGATAATACAAAACGTGCTGTCCTTCTTTCAACTTTTTCGATGTACTGCGTCAATCCTATCTGGCAAGAATGCCAAACGGCACATCAATATTCTAAAAGAGGACGGACAAGCCTAATGTAGGCAGCCAGTGTCCTGCCAATAAAACGCAGTCTTTGGTTAGCCTTCCCCACAACATTTTCTATGTGTTCCTTCAAATTTAAGTTGTTCGTGATTGTAATTCATACGTACTTAGTTGAATTTACGGCCTTTAGATTTGATTGATTTATCGTGTAACCCAACTTTAAGGCATTCCTTTTAGCACACATGTGCATGACCTCATACTTTTCGTTATTTAGGGTCAATTTCCAATTTTCACACGATACAGACATTTTTCTAAACCGTTTTGCAATTTGTTTTGATCTTCTGATGACTTTATTAGTCCATAAACGACAGCGTCATCTGCAAACAACCTAAGAGGGCTGCTCAGATTGTCTCCCAAATCATTGATATAGATAAGGAACAGCAATGGGCTTATAACACTACCTTGGCGAACGCCAGAAGTCACTTCTGTTTTACTCGATGACTTTCCGTCAGTTACTACGAACTGTGACCTCTCTGACAGGAAATCACGAATCTAGTCACATAACTGAAACGGTATTCTATAAGTACGCAATTTCACTACAAGCCGCTTATGTGGTAGAGTGTTAAAAGCTTTCCGGAACTGCAGAAATACGGAATCAATCTGAAAGACCTTGTCAATAGCACTGCTGAATTTCGCCGCACTTTCCAAACGGAGATGTTCATCGTACGTCCCACATTGATCTCTGCAGTTATTTCGCACAGTGTTGCTTGTCTGTTAGCACTGACAACTCTATGCAAACGCCGCTGCTCTCAGTCGTTAAGTGGCCACCGGTCACTGCATTGTATGTAGCGAGAGGTAATGGCTGAACTTTGGTATTGTCGGCACATTCTTGCTACTGTAGATCTCGGAATACTGAATTCCTTAACAATTCCCGAAGTGAATTGTCCCATACGTCTAGCTCCGACCACCATTCCGCGCTCAAAGTTTCTTAATTCCAGTCGTGCGGTGATAATCACTTCGGAAACTGCCCACATCAGTCATCCGAGTACAAATGGCAGCTACGCCAATGCATTGCCCTTTTATACCTTGTGTAGGCGACACTACCGCCATCTGTATATGCTGCACGTCGCTATCGCATGACTTCTGTCGTCTCAGCGTAGACAACACAATCACCTCCAAAAATTCTGTGTTTACTATCAATATTATCCGCCTAGTGGTTAGTATGCATTTCCCTTGGATACACTTGATGCTACTTAAGAAAAAAAATTGGTTTCGGGTGGCACTGCGTCAAATGCTTTTCGGATATTAATAAATTCTTCAGCCATATGACTGCCTTGATCAACGGCGCTAAGGATGACACGTGACAAAACGTGAGCTGGGTTTCCCATGACCAGTTGTTTCGGAATCCATGTTTGTTGTCATGGAGGACGTCATTCTCTTAAAGATATCTCATTAAGTTTGGGGTCAGAATACGATCTAAGATTCGACAATAAATGGACGTCAATAATATTGGACAATAATGTTGCCGATCTCTTGTACCGTTGTTCTCGTGGACAGGCTTTACCCGTGCTTTCTTTGGACCTCTGGGCACAATTTTTTGTCTGACGGATCTATGGTACGTTGCTATTAAAAGATGGGCTATCTCAACCAGAGACTGTGTATAGTATGTCATAGAGATTCCATCGGACAATTGATTCTTGTTCAGTTCCAGCCTACACTGCATACCATGTCCCTCCCAACAGAAACTGTTTTCTTAGGTATATGTAACCTATGCTTACTCAACAGTACAGTTCTTCTGGATGTTACTGTTCAGAACTAAATCTTTCTAGTTGATCCTTGTGATGTAAATCTACTAACACTCTACATAGTTTATTGAACTTGATTTAGTTGCTACTGGTGTAACGCGAGACTGTAGCAATGACTTGCACTAAATAACACTGTTAAGACTTATTTCTTCAGTTTAGGAGATTTCAGGAGTGGGAATTATCTTTGAGAGCAAAAAGTAATAGAAACGAAGTCGAATGGCCGCCACTGCTATAGTGGTGCGCTCTAGCGGCAGGTTGAGCAGCTAGAGGTTTACCCGCCAAGCCACCAGATGTCTACTAAGTGCAAGCTTTCTCCTGCCGCTGCCGGCAGAGATGAGGCGCGAGAAATACTCCAAGTGTCAGCTAACTGTATGAAGCGGTAAAACCAGACAATGAAAGCCTTTCACGTTCCATTCATATCCATCTTTTTAAAGGGTACACTGGGGGAAAAAAGTTATCTTTTTTTCTCGCCTGTACTTCTCTTCACGGGTCACGACGCAGTGCTCACCTCTGATTTTCTTTCAATTCTTCATTCTTTCTTTTTTGTAATTATTTTTGAAGGCGTCGGCGCAGAAATTAATTAGTGGGCGGCCACAATTTTGCTGTATAGCGTACAGCAGTTTGCATTTCAGAATTTTTAAAATGCTTCAAATCTGCCTGAATTCACGACTGCGCACTGGTTTCCATGATGTAAGGTAAATCACGGCGCATTAATAGTTAGGGGACATACCTGGATAAAGTAATTGTTAAAAAAGTTGACTAAGGTATTATTACAGTAACGTTATGCAGAAGTATCACATCGCAACCACAGACGGAGCAATACTCTTGCATCAAAAACAGGATGAAACCAAGCTCAATCAATAAAATTTCGGAGCTAGTGCAGAGATACTTCTTGTATAGGGACTTGTGGTCTGCGGTTGCTCTTTATTGCGCAATTATATAATTCATTAGGCTTTTTACCACAACATTGGAGAAGTCTGTTCAAAATGGTTCAAATGGCTCCGAGCACTACGGGACTTAACAGCTGAGGTCATCACTCCCCTAGAACTTAGAACTACTTAAACCGAACTAATCTAAGGACATCACACACACCCATACCCGAGGCAGAATTCGAACCTGTGACTGCAGCGGTCGCGCGATTCCAGATTGAAGCGCCTAGATCCGCTAGGGCCGGCCGGCAGAATACGTTTTTCTCGTTTTAAAGAGTATAATTTTGACATTAGTGACTCTCCCTGTTCAGGAAGACCTTCGGGATTTGCTGAAGATCGTTTAAACGCATTAATCCGGAATGATCCATGGCAGTGTACCCGAGAACTGGAAAATGCTATGAACTGTGATCTTTCCACCATCGTGCGACGTTTGCATGTAATGGAGAAGGTTCAAAAACCGGTTGTATGGGTTCCGCATACTCTAAGCTCAAATCACAAAAATCAGCGAGTGGTCATATGTGCATCTCTGCTTGTCATTAATTGTCTTGTGAACAGCATAGACCATTCCAATCCTGTTTTGTTGCTGGTGACGAAAAATGGTGTTTTTATGCTAACACAAGGAAAAGAAAGGAATGGTTGAGTCCAGAAAGAGCAGTAACTCCCCGTACAAAGGCCTTTGTGCATCAGAAAAGATATTGTTTTCATCTGGTGCAACATCGATGTTGTGATGTTCCTGTAATTGCTTCCCCGACGCGTAACCATCACTGCTGACATTTATTGGCAACAAGTGGGACGTCTCCCAGGCGCAATCCGAGAACAACGACCAGGACGACTGCGTGAAGTGATCCTACTCCACGATAACGCCTGCTCGCATTCTGCTAGACTAATAAAAAACACTGTACAAGAGAAGTCGTGTCGCATCCTCCTTATTCACCTGATCTTCCGCTCTGTATCGAACAACCTTCAAGAAAACTCCTTTCCGCATGAAAATGCGCTGCGAACATGACAAGTTCATTGCTTCAAAACCACGTGACTTCTGTAGTCGTGGAATCAAAAAGTTACCCCAGCGCTGACAAACTGTTTTAAATAGTGAAGGAGAATTTGTTGTGGATGACTGAAGTCTCTCTTATGTGTACCTGTAGTGGCCGTGCGGTTCTATGCGCTTCAGCCTAGAACCGCGTGACCGCTACGGTCACAGGTTCGAATCCTGCCTCGGGCATGGATGTGTGTGATGTCCTTAGGTTAGTTAGGTTTAAGTAGTTCTAAGTTCTAGGGGACTGATGACCACAGATGTTAAGTCCCATAGTGCTCAGAGCCATTTGAACCATTTGTGTACCTGCTGATTTTATGAAACATAAAGAAAAAAGGTTCATACTTATGTACCAACCCAAGATACGCAGTTTTAAGGGCGAAGAATACTGTCGTCAACAGCAAGTACCACGAGTGACTGGAATTAATTTGTTTCTATACAAGAAAAACTGCGGATAACGTTGACATACGACTATTGTGACCAAATTTTCAGTGCAATGGAGATACAAAACTCAGTGAGAAATGCAATTACTGTGTAACGAGGCACCAGAGATCACGGGTCCATTATACGCGACAGTGGTCAGAAAATATACCTGAAGAATCAGTTGAGTTCCGGTTCGCTCTGTGCCCACAGCACATAACTGCAGGTCCTGAGGGCGGACAACGGTTTGTGTCTCGAAAGTAAGAGAAGGAGCGTGGGATTACCACCTTTGTTGGATATTGTCCAGCAGCATCTACTGATCGAATTGCGATACGGATCACCAGCAAACTGTAGTATGTAAAACTCACATATCTTCATTTGATGAAACTTCCGTGCAATTGTTCATACATTCCGACAACATTTTCTAACATTTTGTGATGAAGCATTCTCCGCCACTCGACACACGGATCGTGAGTACCAGGTTGTTATAAGTGCTGTAAATCATAGAGGTCCAGTGCGGGCTGTAATGATCGTACTAGCTAGATGTTCTCACGAGTTAATGCCGAACCATTATCGCTGGAAAGAAATTTAGTTCCAGTTTTGGTCACCAGGTGTAACTATCGCGCCGTGAATGCAAGAAAGTCACATAGAAATGTTTCCGTATGTAATGGATTAGGAACGGGACATGGGGAGAAAAGTTGAAGCAAATGCGAAAGGTATAATATGGAAGCCGTCCGCAGTGGCCGAGCGGCTCTAGGCGCTTCACTTTGGAACCGAGCAACCGCTACGGTCGCAGGTTCGAATCCTGCCTCGGGCATGGATATGTGTGATGTCCTTAGGTTAGTTAGGTTTAAGTAGTTCTAAGTTCTAGGGGACTGATGATCTCAGATGTTAAGTCCCATGGTGCTCACAAGGGAACCTCCCCATCGCACCCCCCTCAGATTTAGTTATAAGTTGCCACAGTGGATAGACCCTGAAAAACTGAACACAGATCAATCGAGAAAACAGGAAGAAGCTGTGTGGAACTATGAAAAAATAAGCAAAATATACAAACTGATTAGTCCATGTGTAAGATATGCTCCATCGAGGAGAGCCAGAACTCAGGAGCGCCGTGGTCCCGTGGTTAGCGTGAGCAGATATGGAACGGGAGGTCCTTGGTTCAAGGCTTCCTTCGAGCGAAAATTTTAATTTTTTATTTTCAGACAATTATCAAAGTTCAGGCACTCACACATAAAACAACTTCGCTCTCCAAAATTCCAGGGCATGTTCAGATTTGCTTGGACATATGCAGGATTTGGCGGTCTACACACGGAAAAATTTGAAAAAGCTAAAAAGATATGTTTTGACAGAGCACAGGGAAAAGTGTGCGACTGTGAGACTTTTGGATTCATTTGTTGCAGTTTATGTGACAAACTCTGATGTTTTCATCACTTTTTGGGAGTAATTATCACCTCCACAAGAAACCCTAAATCGGGCAACGTAGATGAATCTTTTTACCCATTCGCCAAGTGTACAAGTTAGGTGGGTCGACAACATATTCCTGTCATGTGATGCACATGCCGTCATCAGTGTCGTATAGAATATATCAGACGTGTTTTCCTGTGGAGGAATCGGTTCACCTATGACCTTGCGATTAAAAATGTTTTCGGTTCCCATTGGAGAGGCGCGTCCTTTCGTCTACTAATCGCACGGTTTTGCGATGCGGTCGCAAAACACATACACTAAACTTATTACAGTGAACAGAGACGTCAATGAACTAACGGACAGATCACAACTTTGCAAAGAAAATTTTTCGCTCGAGGGGAGACTTGAACCAAGGACCTCTCGTTCCATAGTTGCTCAAGCTAACCACGAGACCACGGTGTTCCTCAAACGTATCTCTCCTTGATGGAATATATCTTGCACATGGACTAATCAGATTGTATATTTTGCTTATTTTTGTTATAGTTCCACACAACTTCTTCCTGTTTTCTCGATTGATCTGTGCTCAGTTTTTCAAGGCCTATCCACTGTGCCAGCTTATAACTAAATCTGAGGGGGGTGCGATGTGGAGGTTCCCTTGTCAGAGCCATTTGAACCAACCATAATATTGATTTTATTTTTAACAACCAGATACACAGTTGGTTCAATATAAGCATCGGGTACATCTACAAATGCTGTAGAGTGCCAGATTTGCTCCTGGTGAGGAAAATTGGATCTGATTTTCTCGCAGCGTCAGTCGGTTCCGAATTAACGCATTAGTTTCACTACCATAGTTACAGCTCACACTGGATCTCCATGAGTAGCTGCACTTTAATTATAGCCCTTGATAGTTGTATGTTTTATAACTTCATTGGAAAAAAATGTGTATCTTGTGTTGCAATATTATACTGTAATAAAGAGGTGATTCGAGACCATGGCTCTTGTACGGTATGAGTTGTTAATGGTATACTGGAACTAATCACAAATTAGTTATCGTTACTTCATTGACAAAGTAGTGTTACGGCTTTCGAATTTACACAATTCATCATCAGATTGCTACATGCTTTGGTCGGGAAAAAAAATTACATTTGTGTACTGGTGAGTTGCCCTAGAATAAACAATAATTCACATTTACAAACGTGTAACACAGACGAATCTTCAGCTGATCTGTGAAAGAAAGCAATTTACATGAAATGTCAACCTGGAACATATGTTTTTATAATTTTCTTCCAACGACCTACTTTCGCAAAGATATTCGAATTTTCACCATCATGCGTCGGTTTGCCCTATAAGGGATTTTCATTTGGTTATAAAAAGCATTTCCAATGTGCAACGCATTTTTTGATTCTCAACATATGAAAATAGATATAGAGTTTACGAAGTACATGAGTGTCAAATTGTGTTTTTGTTTATTGTTGTCTTATGTTGTGGATCAAAACATTTGGAACACATTGGAAATTCGTTTTATGACCAAACGAAAGTGTTTTATAATGTAAACCGACATAATTGATGGTGAAAATACGAAAATCTTTGCGAATATATTTCGTTGAAAGAAAACTACAAAAGCGAATGCTTCAAATAGACATTTCATGTCAGTTGCGTTTTAACACTCATCTGTAGCACAACCATCTTTGTTGTAGAAACAAAGGAATTACAGACAGGCTGCGAGTGGGTACCAAGGATGTAAATAAAGAACGGAGGTGGCACTACAGACTTCAGCTGTACGTTGTTTTGAAGCCGGAGTAGGCGGGAACTGCCCCCATTTCATGTAGCCCAAAACATTAGCAGACTGCTGTTTACGCTTGCTTCTGTTCATTATTTGTATAGTGTGTGCGCAACAACTGTCTTACATACTAAAAATTATAAAGCTTACATGAATAACATATGCCAGGAAAGCAGTTTCGAATTTTCTTCTGTAATTGAAAGCGTGTTTGCTGTAGTAATATGACACATTTGGCATCGTTAATGTAACTTGTTTTTTGCTGCTTTATTTCTGGCAACCAGGAAGAGAAGTAAATGACGTGGAACGTATGCTTTCTTAATCCATTTAATTCTACTTTTACTGTATTTATGTTGATAGCAGACGAAACCGGAACTTCGAAACCAATGCTTGTTTGCTTACTCGTATCAGTACTGCTCGTTACATTTTCAGCTTTCGACTCATATGCACAACATTTCTTTTTTTTTTTTTTTTTGCAAAAAACTTACCTAAGTGTTCTTTGCTTGGCCATAAACTTGTGTAATGAGGAAAGAAGCAAGAGTTGCTGTTTATTTCGTGCATTTTAACAAAGTGAATGATTATTAAAACGTCAAAGAAGCAGAACTGCAGAGAGTTGTACCTCCATGCAGAATAGAGTTCACCGCGGTGAACTGGGGAGATATGAATGTGGTGGATCTAATGTTTTGGGCTAGTAAAGATGACCGACATCGGGTTCAAGTGTGTGATGTATGATACCTCTCTCCTTTCTATGCCGCCATGGTGGGCACTGATTTAAATCAATGCGGAAAGTTGAAAATTTGTGCCAGACCGGAAGTGAAACCCAGATCTCGTGCTTACTAGGCAGATGCACTGCTCTCTGCGCTTTCAAGACAGAGTGGTTTTCACAACTGCACATACTACCCTAGCACGTCTCTTGTCAGACGCAATTTCTCATCTTACCCATACACTACTAACGTAGTGCTCCTTGCACATTGTCATCATTACTCGAGGCACTTCGGCGATTCTCGTAAGTCTTCGAGGGTGCTGAGCATCCGCAGTGAAGTGATCAATGGTCGTCCTTTGTATGTGTGGTGTCTGTTCTTTCTGACATCTGTCTAGTAAGTAAGAGACCCGCTTTCGAATCCCGGTCTGGCACAGATTTTCAACTATCCCTGTTGATTTAAATCAATGCCCACTGACAGCTAATGTCATTAATTCCTTAGTTTCTTTATTAATATTGGCTGCGGAATCAAAATGCTGTCTGTTCTTTCCCGAAATGTCTGAAAGAACAGACACCACGTGTATTTCTTTATTATACGTTTGTAACTATGAATTATTATTTATCCTAGGGTAACTCACCAGTAAACCAATGTATCATTTGTTTTGACGAAAGCGTGAAACCCATCTTTGATGAACTGTTTAAATTCGAAAGCGGTAACGGTACTTTTTCAATAAAGTAACCTAAAACCGATTTGTGGCTGGTTGCTGTATAACATCAACAATTTAATGTTTGTTTTGTGTTCTGTGCCGTGGTAAGAGCGTGGGGGGTGGCAGTCGCAGTAGGACCACCTGTCATTACGCAGCCATTATTGTTGGTCTACATTGGCGTAAAAGCGATGACCGGCTTCCAAAGCTGGAGTCCCGAAGCGACAGCCGGCCGAAGTGGCCGTGCGGTTAAAGGCGCTGCAGTCTGGAACCGCAAGACCGCTACGGTCGCAGGTTCGAATCCTGCCTCGGGCATGGATGTTTGTGATGTCCTTAGGTTAGTTAGGTTTAACTAGTTCTAAGTTCTAGGGGACTAATGACCTCAGCAGTTGAGTCCCATAGTGCTCAGAGCCATTTGAACCATTTGAAGTAGTGACTGGCGTATTGTGACGAGCCAGTTGCTCGGCCACCATTGACTAGACGTTAGTGAGAGATCTGGAGAATGTGCTGGCTACGGCAGCAGTCGAACATTTTCTGTATCCAGAAAGGTCCGTACAGGACCTGCAGCATGCGGTCGTGCATTATCCTGCTGAAATGTAGGGTTTCGCAGGGATCGAATGAAGGGTAGAGTCACGTGTCGTAACGCAACTGAAATGTAACGTACAGTATTCAAAGTGCCGTCAATGCGAACAAGTTGTGACCGAGACGTGTAACCAATCGTACCCCATACCATCACGCTGGGTGATACGCCAGTATGGCGATGACGAATACATGCTTTCAATGTGCGTTCACCGTGATGTCGCCAACCACGGATGCGACCATCATGATGCTGTAAACAGAATCTGGATTCACCCGAAGAAATGACGTTTTGCCATTCATGCACCCAGGATCGTCGCTGAGTACACCATCGCAGGCGGTCCTGTCTGTGATGCAGCGTCATGGGTAACCGCAGCCATGGTCTCCGAGCTGATAGTCCGTGCTGCTGTAAACGTCGTCGAACTGTTCGTGGAGATGGTTTTTGTCTTGCAAACACCGCTATCTGTTGACTCATGGATCGAGACGTGGCTGCACGATTCGTTACAGCCATGCGGATAAGATGCCTGTCATCTCGACTGCTAGTGATACGGGGCCGTTGGAATCCAGTACGGCGTTCCGTATTACCCTCCTGAACCCACCGACTCCATACTCTGCTAACAGTCATTGGATCTCGACGAACGCGAGCAGCAATGTCGCGATACGATAAACCGCAATCGCGATAGGGTACAATCCGACCTTTATCAAAGTCGGAAACGTGATGGTACTCATTTCTCCTCCTTACACGAGGCATCACAACAACGTTTCACCAGGCAACGCCGGTCAATTGCTGTTTGTGTATGAGAAATCGGTTGGAAACTTTCTTCATGTCAGCACGTTGTAGGTGTCGCCACCGGCGCCAACCTTGTGTGAATGCTCTGAAAAGCTAATCATTTGCATATCACAGCATCTTGTTCCTGTCGGTTAAATTTCGCGTCTGTAGTACGTCATCTTCGTGGTGTAGCAATTTTAATGGCCAGTAGTGTTCAGCTGCTATTAATAATAAAAAGGATTTAAGCCCGTGACGATTGATCGTCAAGACACAACCTGCAGACTGATTAAATGTTATCAGTGGTACGAATTACGCGTTACTTGGGCAGCATCTCGTAGACTGACAGGTAGCACATTCCGTATCGGTGAAAGTGGACGAACGAACCACTGTAGTCTGTACTCAGCTTGTCACTGTACGTCATATGCTATTAGAAGATATGTAGTTTACCATATTGTCTTCCCCTCTACCTTCTACTTCTGCTTCTTCTTCTTCTTGTTCATCGTTCACGTATGGTATGTAGAAGAATCACTGTTCCTACCTTTCCGTTTGAGCCCAGATTTTTTAAATTAGCGTCTTGGTCGCTTCATGAAATTAGTAAGCAGCCCCCGTTTTGCTCAGGTAACATTAAGTATTTACGACAGGTTGACGTGTAGAGGTAACAAATTATGTGCCTAAACCTTCCTTGTGAATCAGTCTTTTTGTAGGTGAGCACCATATCAAAATCTTTGAAGCAGTTCCTGAAATTTGCTTTCACATACAGAAAAACGCAGCGTGGGATTTTAATTTACGAGGGGACTTCACACACTCACACACACACACACACACACACACACACACACACACACACACACACACACACACACACACAATGGTAGGAACATGCTACCAATCTTTCAATTCCTACTACGCAAATGCGCTACTTGGTGACGGAGGCATTCGATAAACGCTGTGTGAAATCCCCATCCTAGGAAAAGATCTATCCCCCCAGCTGTTCCCTCAGCTTGACGAAAAGATAGAATTCCCTAGGTGCAAGATCTAGATGTCCCGATCAGCACCATCAACGTCTGCACTGCCTTGGCCATACCAGTGGCACCATTTCAGTAAGGCAGGACGCTGCATTGCATTCGTCCATATACCCCCAAAACGCCACGATGAATGTGTGTGCACGTTAGACGTTTTACCGACAAGAATCACACTGTTCCGCGTACTTCAACTTTGTAGTACGTTTCCAGTTTCCGTGCCACTTTAGATGCACACTGTGATGCACCTGTTGTCCACAGCGCAGCAGAACTGTGTCTGCAGGAAATCCAAGACAAATACTCTCTTGTGACTGTGCAACCCTCTTGTAGCCCAGTGGTCTTAACAGGGGACGACATGTGTAACTTACTTTCTGAAGTTCCTAAGTATTATTAGCGACCAGACCCAGCTTTGTACTGGCATTTCTGTGTATCTACGGCCCTTGTAGCGGTAATAAATTTTACACAAACCTCTTTCCTACAGAATCAATCTATCTAGTACGGGAAACCGTATAAAAATCGCTGCAGACTTCTGAGATTAACCTTCACATGCAGACAGTAGAACGTGGCAGGGAACAAATATATCACAGTTCAGCCAATTTGTATGAAATATTTATAGATTATATACACAAATCTTACTCGTCAGTCATTATGCCTATGAGTGAAAATCGTATCAAAACCCCTACAGTAGTTTCTCAGATTAGGTTTCACATACTGTTGAGTGGTATTTAAGTAAATAAATTAGTGAAATCAAAGTGAACTAGAAATTAGAATATAAATGGAAAACTTAGTTTAGTTTAGAGAGTTACATACTCGCATTCAGTGGGCAGAACAGCAGAACAGAAGAGACAATGACCGTGAATTCAGCAAGTTCCTCATAAGCGGGCGCTGTCGATTCAGCCGTCAGGGCATCGCCCGACTGGCTCACGTGTTTCTCAGTTGTCGCATGTGAGCAAAGGCCCTCGCCTACATTGCAAGAACCAATGACCGACGTTAAGAAGATTCTTCGAGAAGCTTTACAACGTGACGGAAGAGGCAATGACCGGCTCACGTGTTTCTCAGTCGTCACATGCGATCAGAGGCCCCCGCCTACATTCCAAGAGCCAATGACCGAGGTCAAGAAGATTCTTCGAGAAGCTTTTCAACATGACAGAAGAGGCAATGGCCGTGAAGTCGTTCACCTCCAGTGAACTGAAGTGAATAAATACGCGAGACGCGGTGGGCCCGACAGATGAAGACAGATGAAGACAGATGAAGACAGGGACGAAGACGAAGATGGAGACGGGGACGGAGACGAAGACGAGAGACGAAGGAAGAAAAGAAGAGTAGCAGTAGTTTTCAGTCAGTTTCGGTGCTGAAGAGACTGCATCATGCACAGACGCACCAAGTCCGCCACTGTAATGGAATAGCAAGCAGCAGCCGCGGCGCCAGAAGACAGAAGTTAAAAGGTATTGGAAGTCTGGTTTTTATATACCCGGGTGACTCGTGAGGACGGGAAGGAGACGGCCTCACATCAGTAGTCACCTGTGAGCTGGGATGAAGAGCTGACAGCCGAAGACTGGCAAGCGGGAGTCCGTGGTTCGAGTCCGCCACACTGGCCTTCTCCCGCCGCACCGCTCCGCTGGCCGACGCAGAACACACGCGGCCGCTTAGAGAAGAGAAACACTGGGACGCCACACCCAAGGTATCATCCGATGCACGATTTCGCTCGCAATAGTTAAACTGGCCACCTCGCGCTGCGCTGCGCGTCTCCCGTCAGCTGGGCGAGACGGCGACACGAGATACACACCGCTACGCGTAATCAGACGCCGCCGCCGCCGCCGCCGCTGCCGCAGCAGAAGACTTCACAAACGACACAGCTGCCGCTCTCCGAACCAGAACATCCCGTAAGATACAGTTGTACAAATCTTCAATAAAAGTTATCTTATGTAAAAACGATGTTTCATTCGACCTCATACCCGAGCCAAGGGAGAACCCACCCTGTTGTTAAGAGAGAAAAGTTAATTTATTTAATATTTTCACCCTGACAGAATTCTTTAGAATGCTCATCCAAAGGGAAAACCCAGTTACATTGAGTGACAGAAGTGTCACATTTAGTAACACAACTGTTACAATACAGAGAGAAAAACGCAGCAGCGGGCTTTCATTTAAATGACGAATGCTCCGAAAGTAAGTCTCGTGATTATTTTTGAAAGAGAAGATGGTGCAAAAGATGGCACAAAAAACGCCATTTGAATCCACACGCCGTAGATTGTTCAACGACGGAAGGGGCGTCAGCGGAGGAGCAATGATGCATGCGCAGGGTGCCGAAGAAGAGAGAGTAGCAGCGAACCGGCGTGCCCGGCGTGATTCGAGTACACTACACGGTGGCAGCCTGGCGTGTTCTGACAACGTGGTCACCGGGGGAAGCGCATGCTATTATCCGGTACGAATGGTCACGTGTTTGTCATCCATGAACACCCACAGACTGTGTATGTTGAAGAGATCATGTCCCGTCAAATGGTTGATCACTGGTGTTGCTTGTTCATAGGAGAAAGGCAGAATGTGGCGCATCAAGGTCGAAATAGGCGTCCATCCACATTCAAGTGTACAGGATGTGGTGTTAGCGGACAGCGTACAGAATTTTATCATAGCGGTTTCTCCAGACTAATTGCGAGCAACGACAAAAGTGTCGATGTCGGTGGGGTCTTTGCGAAAAAAAAGTGGAAGGTTCATGATGCAATGTTGTCCTTGTTCTTGGCACAAAAGCTTCCTTTTGGAAAACAGTGACGAAACTTAGTTTCGGGATGTCCCTCGTAATATTTATAGAACAAAATTTGAACAGAGGTATTGATTCTGGTCAAGCTTCATTGCTCTCTGGAGTTACGGTAGCTTTTTAATGCTTTCGGTGCCAGATATCGCCTCCTCTGTAGCGACCAGCTCGTAGCTCTGATAATTTTCAAGAGATGTCACTACAAAAAAATTTTGCATAGTCGTTATGGTGATACCGTCTGACTGCGCGGAATCTAAGACTTTTAATTTCGAGTCTCAAGTCTTATCTTCAAAAGAAATATTTAAGTTCGCAAAAATGGAACAGCTAAGAATACATAAATTAATCACTCATCTGCACTTTAATTTAAACATACAAATTTTCCTCATGAATCAGTTCTCTATTAGTGAAAACCGTATCAACATCCCTACAGTAGCTCCTGAGATTAGCCTTGACGTATAGACAGAAAAAACAGGGCGGGGAACTTTAATTTATAATATGTGCATATAGATCTGTAGTGACGTAGGCTGCAAGAAGCATTTTTCTTGGCTCGTTTTAAAAAGTGCCCTTGTAACTCTACTACATGTGTCAGATATTGTTTACACATATACAGTAATTTTTTCCTTATTTTTTGACTGAAATTTAAAATAATTTCGTAAATGTAAATTTAATATTAATTGCGGAAAATTACTTACTGTTTCTGCTTGGTTTGTATAACCATTAACGTAAATGTATTGGTCCATGTATTGAGTTTGAAGGTAGTACAAGTAATATAAGGGGCTTGAACAGCATCAGATCTTAAGTGATCACTGTGAAGGACATGCAAATACCACATGTGTGAGACAGATTTATCTCCACCTGACAGTTTGAAAGTGTCTCCATTTTGCCTGCTGGCCCAATCGTGCAATATTCTGATTTTTGGGGCATTAGGATGTGATACACGCTCGTCGTCAAGTTCCCGGTAGATCGACTTTGACCACCACAAAGATGGATCGCCATATTGTGCGCCAAGCACATCATACCCTCTTCAAATCTACGTGTGCCATCTGAGAACAAGTAACTCCCTGTGACATCGTATTTCATACTTCAGCTTTGGTCTGAGAACAGCAACAGGAGGCCCGGGGATTACTGTCCCATGCATAGGTTTTGCGTTAACGACAACATCAATGGTTTCATTTGGAGTGACCAGAAAGCATGGATTACTGATGAATAACACCGCAGGTTCGACGATGAATCATTGTTCTACACTACTCCTGATGAGCATCATGGCGAGTGTGACAGGACTAGGAAGAGATCACCTTCTTCCATTGTTTTGGAGTGGCACAGCAGTTACTCCTGGCATCATGGAGTACGGAAAATGAGTTCACGGCTGGTAGTAACTGAGGGAACTCTGACGGCACAATGGTACATCTACATCTACATCTACATACATAATCCGCAATCCACCATACGGTGCGTGGCGGAGGGGACCTGTGTACCACAACTAGCATCTTCTCTCCCTGTTCCACTCCCAAACAGAACGAGGGAAAAATGACTGCCTATATGCCTCTGTACGAGCCCTAATCTCTCTTATCTTATCTTTGTGGTCTTTCCGCGAAATATAAGTTGGCGGCAGTAAAATTGCACTGCAGTCAGCCTCAAATGCTGGTTCTCTAAATTTCCTCAGTAGCGATTCACGAAAAGAACGCCTCCTTTCCTCCAGAGATTCCCACCCGAGTTCCTGAAGCATTTCCGTAACACTCGCGTGATGATCAGACCTACCAGTAACAAATCTAGCAGCCCGCCTCTGAATTGCTTCTATGTCCTCCCTCAATCCGACCTGATAGGGATCCCAAACGCTCGAGCAGTTCTCAAGAATAGGTCGTATTAGTGTTTTATAAACCGTCTCCTTTAGAGATGAACCACATCTTCCCAAAATTCTACCAATGAACCGAAGACGACTATCCGCCTTCCCCACAACTGCCATTACATGCTTGTCCCACTTCATATCGCTCTGCAATGTTACGCCCAAATATTTAATCGACGTGACTGTGTCAAGCGCTACACTACTAATGGACTATACTAACATTACGGGATTCTTTTTCCTATTCATCTGCATTAATTTATATTTATCTATATTTAGAGTTAGCTGCCATTCTTTACACCAATCACATCACGGACATTCAGGGTCCTCATTTGAACATCTCAAGTTACAGAATCGTTGGTACTATTTTTCAACAGGACAATGCTCGTCCCCACATGACACATATCCCTATGAACTATCAGTATCATATTAAGGAATATCCACGGCCAGCAAACTCCCTAGATCTATCCCAGATAGAAACGATTTGAACGTCATCTCCATTCCAGTTTCAGAATCCAGACATCAATGACGCCTTACAATAGTATGAGAATTAATGATAACATCTTTAGTTGTATTTTCAAAATCTCTATATTCAAATGCAACGGGTTTCAGTGGCTCTATAACCAACTTTCCATATTGCCATTACAGGGAATAAGAATCAAACAAATCGTCCGCATATCTGCTCATGCGTGAAGCGTCCGCTACACGCATCAGTCAACTACTCAACTTGAAAGGTGTGTGTGTTAATTTTTGTAGGAATTTCTGTTGTTTTGGATGTCTGAAATACCACACGTAACGTTTGAACTGCTTAGACAGGCGCGCGCAGCCTCGACGGAGTTGCTGTGCCGCACAGAAAGGAGTCAGAGACGATCTTTGCTCTGCGAAGAAGCGCGCTCGATTTATCCGTTGATAGCAAGGAGAGGAGAGGAGAGGAGATGGTCAGTTGAGCTTTAGTCTTAGATGTGAACAGTCGAATTTTGGGTTGGTTTCAGCAACAATGGAGATTTTTGAAATTATATTGTGAATCAGAATCCTGGCGAGAAAAATAAATAATCTTTACGTTGGTACTATAATATTTGTGAACACTCAAGTACAGGTCATGATTAAGTTTGTTTTATTTGCGACAACGGTTTGATATTGCAGCATTCCTAGTACGTCAGACATCCAGATCAGGAATCTATTTGCTTTTCATTCATTGTTAGGGTTTTTCGTTTATTGTGAGAGAAATGAATTTAAGAATTAGATACTGGAATTTTTTTAAGGAGAGATCATACATGTGAGGTTCAATTTTTATAAGTTCAGTTTTTGTAATTCTTGGGTTATTGTTACCAGATTTCAGAGGAAGCATAAGTATTTTTGAAGTTTCATTAAATGTTATTAAGTCTAAGGATATGAAATTGCAGTTGAGTTCATTTAAACCAGTCATTATCCACATCCCAAGATTTAATTAATTTCCAATTATTTAAAAACCATAACAAAAAATTATGAACCTATAATGATAGCAGTGTTTATAGTGTACACACTGCACCTCTGCATATCTCTGTAGTTAGATTTTGCAGCTCTGTCATTGAGACGCGCTGTAGCTATGAGAGCAGTTGGCTCCCTGGCAAGACAAATTGTGTGCAGAACAAATTCTTTGTTTAATTAAATTTCCCAGGGACCAAATCTTCTTTCAAAGTAATCAGTTACCTGTTATCAAAGTTCGTAGATTTTTTGATTTCAACCAGTTTCAGACAGGGTTTGAATTAGAATGAAATTTTCACTCTACAGCGGAGTGTGCACTGATATGAAACTTCCTGGCAGATTAAAACTGTGTACCGGACCGAGACTCGAACTCGGGACCTTTGCCTTTCGCGGGCAAGTGCTCTACCAACTGAGCTACCCAAGCACGGCTCACGCCCCTGAAAGAAAGGAGTGCTAGTTCTGCAAGGTTCGCAGGAGAGCTTCTGTAAAGTTTGGAAGGTAGGAGACGAGGTAGTGGCAGAAGTAAAGCTGTGAGGACGGGGCGTGAGTCGTGCTTAGGTAGCTCAGTTGGTAGAGCGCTTGCCCGTGAAAGGCAAAGGTCCCGAGTTCGAGTCAGGGTTTGAATTTCTTCAGGTTTCCGCAGTTAGATTTATCTATGGATTCTCGAAGTTGAATTTGTTTCCAAAAGTTAGTCAAACTACCGCAGGCTCAAAAAATGGTTCAAATGGCTCTGAGCACTATGGGACTTAACTTCTAAGGTCATCAGTCCCCTAGAACTTCGAACTACTTAAACCTAACTAACCTAAGGACATCACTCACATCCATGCCCGAGCCAGGATTCGAACCTGCGACCGTAGCGGCCGCGCGGTTCCAGACTGTAGCGCCTTTAACCGCTTGGCCACCAAGGCCGGCCCGCAGGCTCAGATATGCCTACACATTGACTTTTACTCACTAAAACAAATCGAAACTGATAACTTTCGCTTGATGACGTACAGTCTAGGTTCGGGCGTCGAGCAATTTGAAACGTCCCCTTTGAACAATTATATACGACTGTGCTTAACCTGACACACAATATTTTTAGCGCAACGCAATCTGACTTTCAAAATTTCCTACTAAAGAATGGCCCTGACAAACATTAAACTATACCTTTCACAAATCACTTACCTCACAAAAATCTTCGCTGCTCAAGCTACTGCAATACAGCGAGCGCCACTACTGCCAGCTAAATAAAAGATTCAAACTACTGAAGGCACTAACTACTGATAGGGATAGTTAGCAAATGAAAGATATTAATAGAGAACAAACAATGTATTTACCCTGATATCATCATATATAAATATATCAGTTCATGAAAAATTACAAAACTCCGCCATCTCTCTCCCCACATCCACCACTGCTGGCGGCTCACCTCCAACTGCGCAACGCTACGCGCTGTTCACATCCAGCTGCCGCTGCCCAACACTACAATGGCAGACAACAATGCAAACTAGCCACAGACTGCACACAGCACAGCCAGTGATTTCATTTTGAGCGCTACGTAACGTTGCCAATAAGAAAACAAACAGCCTACTTACATAGAGAAAACATAAACAGCCTACTTACATAGCCCCCATGCTCCCCACAAAAAATTTTTACAAATGGGATTGGGCAGTGGCCAATACAGATTTGAAAAATTTTTTTTCATAATTACAATAACAAAGAAATCAAATGCACACACTTATTGATACAATGTTGGTCAAAAGCTAAAAATTTCTCACAGTCCATAAAGACAGTCCTGATTCATCACAGTAAAATTGCAGTGTTTTTCTCAAAGTCTGAGCAGTAAAAGAAAATGCACACAGAAGTAGTGGATTTCCATGCAGTCTTGAAGAAGTAGTGTTGTCCTTCCAATGGAAAGACAGTGCTGGCTCTTGACATGCTGACAGGTAATGGGCCACAACAGAGTAAACCCACAGCAGAGTCAGTCGACGTTTTGAAGAATATTGGTAGTTAGGTCATCACAGAGCAGACCCATTGGAGTCCTGGTAGAGATTGTGGTATTGGTGGGCCACCAGAGGTGCAGACCCACTCCAGTCCTTGTAGAAATAATGGCATGGTGGGTCATCAAAGATACAGACCCACTGTAGTCCTTGTAGAGATGATGGTATTGGTGGGTCATCAAAGATGCAGACCCACTGTAGTCCTTGTAGAGATGGCCAGCAGCCATCTGTTGCGATCTGTTGCGACTGTGCAGGTGCACAATCACCATCGAAGAGTCTTGCGGATAATATAGCAAGTCCATAAACCACCACTTGTGCACTCACAAAGTTTTTGAAATTGTCCTTAGAACCAGCAATGCTGTTATCCAGTCCCTTGCTGAGTTATTAACACACGTGCAAACACTAACAGTCCCTACTTCTCACATATTGTCCACATACTATGACCAACAGAAACGTGTGCAGTGAAATGTAACTAACAAGTTAATAATGTCATGAACTGGTGACAATTACAATTTTATAACATAAGAATACAATTACAAAGGTACAAAATACATCATTAAAAACATAACAATACAGATAACATTTGTAGTAAAACAGGCGTTACAAAAGAATAGAAATAAACATATACATCTGTGTTACAAAAATAGTGACATAAGTACATACATAAAATAATGAGAATAGTTTTCGAAACATTAATTTCACACATGAACATTGAAACAGAACAGAATTGTAAACAACTTTACAAAGAAAATAACATATTATTAATGCAACTTATATTTGAGGATAACAGTATTCCTCCTCATAGTGAATATAGCTTAGTATTAGAAGAGAAAAAAAATTCTTTGAAACAGTACACAGAGACAGGAAGAAAACAAATACTCAAGGGTACACAAACACATAGTGGGATAACACCAATAGGAAAGGACAGGGTTCGTTTTCAGTGTAACATTTGGTACTGCAGTCCAACCCAAAACTTCATATATCTTTCCTCTTATTTCATCCTCTGTTTCCACCAAAAAAAATTCTATCTAAGCATGCTTTCTGTATTTATATGTTCACACATTTCTTACCTCAACATTTATTTCCAAGAAAATCCTACCTAAACCTGTTTTATGTACTTTTTTCGTATTAATTCTCAATGCATTTCTTCCAATTCATCGCAACTCATTCTCTTATAGTCTACCCCCTCTTAAGCTAACTTAAATCTACTGAGCTCAGATGCTAAACTAAGGGACGAGGCAATGCAGCATCACATAACAAATCAACACAAACAGCAATGCAAAAAAATGCAAATTGGCAAAGCTAGCAGCATAAATGAGCAAAAGTCAAATTCAATAACACTATGCCTGGCAAACAGCAGCAACTTATACCTAAACATGACATAGCGCAAGCAGAAAAAATATTACATTAAACAACAATGCAGATAAGGGAAATGTATATTCACATCTTATTGTCTATGTAATTAAAGTGGTGCACCACAAGAAGTTATTCTACCAAAAAGTTACCAATTACTTGAAAAGAAAATTATGAATGCAGTTACTAGTTCCTTCTTATTGTTCTTTCCTTTCCAAGTGCTCCTTTTTTAAAGAATGTGGATCATAAAATAATTATTTAATAGATCTGTTGACAGAAAGTGTTCACATTAGCAAATGCATTTCATTTTATAAAAGCAATGCTGCAACACAGCTGGAAACCAGATATCAAATGAAATAAGCAATTACGCAAACCAAAGCATAAAAACATCATTCAATAGCTATGTGGCATTTCGTAAGTCAGTAGCTCTCAATTCTCGTAGAAAGACACTTGTCATTATCAGGTTTGCAGATGTAAGAATATTTCCGAGGATAATGGCCTCCCTTTTTTTTTTTTTTTCTACCTGTGCCGCTGAAAAGGGCTCGCAATAATGGCTTTTTCTCCAGGCGTCTGACACAGCTGGGTGCCCGCGACGCATTACGTGCAGGTGGTCACTTAACTTTCGTATGGAAATATTTACGACAGCAGTTTCTGCTACCGTGGCAGTCTCATATAAAAATATTTCACAGGTCAAGAATTAGCGTTGCAAATCTGTAGAAACAAAATCCTATAAATATAAGTGTCCAAAAAAAATATTCGTCAGCATTGTGATACAGTCACACATTTCATAACTCTTAAAGTACGTTTCTTGGTTTCCAACATCCTTTTCATAAATCAGAGTCCCTAAACACTACTCATTATTCCTTACCTCATTATACATATACATATTCGTCGACACTTCTTCAATATTTCATCGTGAGAAATACGTAGCATAATAAACATTCCTCAACAACATAATACACATTGTCGTCGTAATAATAACATCATAAAACTTCAGTCAAATCTCAAAATCGTCGTAACTTCCTCCAATAATTTCTAAGCCTAAAAAGAATTCTCTGCTCATTTAAATAGTGTCATCTACCTCAAACGTACTTTAAAAATCATGATCTCATACCAAATACATCATTCAAAGCTCTCATAGTATCACAATGGTTCCGAAAAATATGAACAGTTTACAAAGTACAGACAAAATACAGTTTCATAAGTGTGAAGTTATCCAACTGTGTAATTGCGTAAACATGTGTCACTGATGTAGTAAAATAAATGTTTGTCTCTCTCAGTTAAATGATCAGATAGCTGTGTAATTTGTGTGTGAGAGAAACATGGTACCGATGTGTAAAGTTGTATAAGCAAATACCATATTAGCTAGGGCTCCTTGTGCTTGCCACACACATGGTACACAAAGTAGGCGTGTACCCCCCTGAGGATTAATGTAATTATACCCTCAGGTGTTACAGATTACACCAATGGAATGAAATGTATCATGGAAAAACTTCGTATCATTGTACTTCAAATATCTTAAAAAATAAATTTTTAAAGTACAAAATTAATCACTCAAATGCGTGTCCTGTAGCGCTAAATGTGCGTCTTGTTGCAACATAATCTCTGTGGAAGTGTCGTAGTTATCGTCCTCCGAAAGCTAAGTTTTGCAGAAGTCAATGTACTTACCACATGATAAACAAAAGTGAAATGCTTTGCGTATAGATGTCGTAGTTATTACGCTTATTGGCGTGATGAAGAAAGTACTGTACAGTAACGTATTGTTATGCCACGAAAAAGGCTGTCTCATTGTTGCTATACCACAAAAGTTACTACTAAAACATTTTTTTCTTCCTAGAAGAATTCAGAAAACTGTGCAGATATAAAACAGATAAACTGCAAAAGCAACATTGTAAATTGTCACTCATTAGTAGCGTCGTGATAACATCGTGTAGCTGTCACATAAACTAACCACTGTGTCCTCTGGTATCTCACAGAAAGTACTTTAAACCCAGAATGTATTTTCAAGTAAACCAAAATGTTGCATTAAAATCTCATTAGCAGTACATGTTCTAAGTATGTAAGCCTTATAGTCGTTACGTAATAGAGCAACTAACAAGCAAGAATGTACACACACAATAACACTGTGTCGTCTGTTCACAATAACAATGCATTCATAATTTCTGTTTAAATAAGTTCTCTTGGTTCTTGACTGGATATTTCACTTCAAACATTGTTACATGTTAACAGATTCTTAAGTCTAACACAGCATACTAGTAATGTAAAGGGAAAAGTTATATGGCAAAGACAAAGTTAAAAAGCAGATTATCTTTCAATAATCGGTTTTACATGTGAAATGTGGTACAATCTTTTACTCTTCAAAGTACTCAGAATTTCAGCTTGGACGCAATTATCATGCAGTATACGTCGGTAAAGAATACTGGAATTTTTCACAGGGTTAGCGTCAATGTTATTTTTCTCTGAGCCAGCCGGCGCACGTGGGTGCCTGCGGCGCGAGTCATTGTCTGTCTCTTTGTTGGCGCGCGCCGTTATTGGGATTAGGAGACCGAACTTCTACAAATGCACTCTGACGAGAAGGCCCTGCCCTGTTTGAATCCCGCCAGTTCTGATGCAGTTCAGCTCTGTCGTTACGAATATATCGTCTGTCGTCATCTCGGTAGATTCCGTTGTTTCTTCCTTGTCCGTCACGTTGTGGAGAATTTCTCCCTGAGTCGTAACTGTGCGCCGAACTGTTGCGTCTGAAGTTATTCTGTCTCCCTTGATAATAATTATTTTGGTTCCCATATTGTCTGTTTCTATGGCTGTCTCTGTGATAGTCATTACTATGGAAATGCGATCTTTCTCTGTAATTATTTTTACTCTGCCAACGGTTATCATACGGGTGGTGTCTGTTTTGGTCACGATTTACGTTGTAAGAGTAGCCTTGTCGTGTCCAGTTATTGTTTCTGTCGTCACGGAATTGTGACGGATGTGACCTGTAGTGATTGTGTTCCTGTTTTCGCATCCCGCGACTGTCTGTGTCAATTTCCAATTCTTGTAACAGTCCCTGAAAAACTTCAATGTCGTCTTTGCAACGTCCTGCCAAAATAATATGTCGTAAATGTTCAGGCAGTTTGATTAAGCAAATGCGGATGAGTTCTGAGGGGCTGTATGGGTTTGAAAGATACTGATTCTTATGCAACATGTCTTCAAAATATTTCATAAGACTGGAAAATTCAGATTGTTCGAAACGTTTCATCATTATGATACCATGTTTTACACGGTCTTGTGTGGCTTGAGACCAATATGCTGAGAGGAAGGCATGGTAAAATTCTCCTTCACTGTGGCAATCGTGAATGACCGATCGCATTCTTACAGCTGGTTCATTCTCTAAGTAGCCACACATAAATTCTAATCTGTGTTCTAACGACCAGTTGGGAGGAAAACAATGCGAGAATTGATGGAGCCATGCTTGTGGATGAATGTCGTTGCCAGAATTCTTAAATGTTTTGAATTTACGTGTAGTAATGAACAGCTTATAGTCAAAGTCATCGTGTCGGCGAGTCGCATGTCGGTCATTGTTACTTCGTTTCGCGGTTCCATCTCAAAATCCAATGCGCCTTGCCAATTTCTTTCACAATTTCCGAAGTGCCCTGTGTTGTTATTTTGTGTCTGTTCCATATTTGTATGTCCCTCTTCCCGTATTGGGGCGCGAGTGTCCTCTAAAATACGTAATTCTTGTACTACTTGTGCCAACTGATCTTGCACTTCCCGGATTTCTCTTTGGTGTTGCGTATTAATCTGATTCTGATTTTGTTTGAATTTCCTAATTTGTTCGCACTCTTCAGTGTCAGTGAAGGCTACAGGTCTTGTGTCATTCAGATCATCATCTACCTTTGTAGATAAGTTAGTGACCTGATCCGAAAGTTCGGCTACTTTCTCCGATAGTGAACACATTTCCTCAGTGTGTTTTTCTGAACCAAGTTTCAGAGTGTCCATTTGTGTTGAAATCGTATCTACTGTGTCCTTTAAGTTTCCCTGAGTTATTGCAAGTTGCGTAACCGAATCGGTAGATGCAACTGAGTCAATTTTAGCCCACAAGGTCTCATGATTTTCATGAACAATGGCTTGCAGTTCTTTTATGGCTGCTTCGTGATTCTGTAATACATTTTCATGCCGCGAAAAAATAGGTTGAAAATGCTCACAAATTTGTGTTTTTACGTCATTACAGACTTTTTGACATTTCGATTCAATGTTATGTAACTCAGTAGTTAAATCTTCACGTGTTTGTTCAAGCGTGGTGTGAAGATTTTGTTCCATTGCGTCTAACTGTTGCTGAGTTTGTCTCTGATTTTGTTCCATTGTGTCTAACTTTTGAAGCTTTTGCTGTGTTTGTCCCATTTGTTGTATTAATTGTAATAACAATGCATTGGTGTCTGAAACATGTTCCTCAGTGCTTTTCGGCAGTGAATTTACACCGGAAACATTCACATTTTGACAAGCAGAAAATGTGTCTTGACTTATTTGAGAAAACGGTGAGGATCCAAAACCTGAATCTACAGTATTTGCGAGATCGTGTCGTGTCATTTCGGCTTCCTGAGGCGAGCTATTGCCGACCGATCGATCGATAATGCTGCCCTCTTCACTAATTGTTTCACTGTCCACGCCATTGTTTGACGCCCGCTCCATTTCCCTGTGCACAGTTACCAAATTACTACTTTGAACATCAGTAAATTCATTACTCGGCGGCGCTGATAAGCTACGCTCGTCATCACTATTATTTCTCAGTTTAGTTTGGAGCCTAGTGTTACGTTTTTCACACGCCATTATTGTCACAGTATTTCACACGATAACAAAGAAAAGCACAATTTGAAGATCAAAAATAAGAGAACACATTAAAATAGCACTGAAAATAATATCTAGTTAATTGCAGCTGCGAAATACTTGGTGCAAATCTACATGCATGCCAAAACTGTTTTACTGTACAACAATGAAAGACTGCAACTACAAAGGAGATTTTCTCTACAATTACGCGCTAGCAATAAACAATAGCTACACTAATTACACAAACTACAAGAAAAAATCAGAAGATTCCAGTGAGGTATCCTCGGCTAAGGGTCGACATATGAAACGTCCCCTTTGAAAAATTTATATACGACTGTGCTTAACCTGACACACAATATTTTTAGCGCAACGCAATCTGACTTTCAAAATTTCCTACTAAAGAATGGCCCTGACAAACATTAAACTATACCTTTCACAAATCACTTACCTCACAAAAATCTTCGCTGCTCAAGCTACTGCAATACAGCGAGCGCCACTACTGCCAGCTAAATAAAAGATTCAAACTACTGAAGGCACTAACTACTGATAGGGATAGTTAGCAAATGAAAGATATTAATAGAGAACAAACAATGTATTTACCCTGATATCATCATATATAAATATATCAGTTCATGAAAAATTACAAAACTCCGCCATCTCTCTCCCCACATCCACCACTGCTGGCGGCTCACCTCCAACTGCGCAACGCTACGCGCTGTTCACATCCAGCTGCCGCTGCCCAACACTACAATGGCAGACAACAATGCAAACTAGCCACAGACTGCACACAGCACAGCCAGTGATTTCATTTTGAGCGCTACGTAACGTTGCCAATAAGAAAACAAACAGCCTACTTACATAGAGAAAACATAAACAGCCTACTTACAAATTTTCTGAAATTTTTTTGAAGTTGTCAGATAAGGTGCACTGCTTTCGATCGCACTTTGCTTGAAGATTTGATTTGCTGCTGTGCTATTTGCTAATCATTTGTGTTTTCTTACAGCTCATTGGGATGAGTTCTGAAAATTTCTTTACTTTTTCGGATATTTATCCTTCATCATTACCATCCCGCGCAACACAACGAATATCAATTCGCGTAGCAATCATTCTTAGACAGTCAGTACGCAAAGTACATATGACAACAATACCTTAACTTCTGAAGAGTCACTTTTTAACTCTACAGAGACCATTTAAGACGCATTAGTGCTTGAAGTAGATGCTTCCGTCCCAGACAGTCAGGTTATGAGGAATATGGACGTGACACAGATTTCAGATAGCAACATTCTTGTAAACTGAAATATTACTTTTGATGATGAGAGGTGAGACTCGAGATTAAAAGTCTTAGACTCCGCGCAAACTACGCAAAATTTTTCGGTAAATGAAGCAGTGAATGAAAACACAGGCGAACAGCTACTTCAATACACAATTGTCAGCACGAATTCCTTGCAGATAAAGGAATTTGGACTTACGCTTCAGCGCTTATTAGAAGAAAGTCACAAAACTCTAGCAAATCATTTATCTAGTTACCTTGAAACATACTAACAAGAACGCAAAAAATTTCTTGAAACAAAAAAAGAAAGGAGTGATTCAAACGTAAATAATATAAAGACAGTCATGAAAACAGAATTAAGCAAATCTGTAGAAGAATAGAGGAAATTGCGAAAACACAGACACAGTCCTCAACGTATGTTTTCCTAGTGAGCGGCTGGGGTTGACACAAAATTTAATGAAATTACAGATACCTACCGAAAAGTGAAAGGTTCGGTTACTGAAAAAATTAACGACGTAGTTCCTAGTGACGCGGTCTCAAAATTGCAGCGCTAATCACGAAAGAATTCGGAACAGACACAGAATTTGGAAACAGAAACAAATTAAAATCGACAGCAGTACAAAACACTGACGGCACAGACTGATGAATTTCCAAAGTTGAGCAAATGGATGTAAATTCAGACGATAACTCAGCAGACATACAACGAACACAGTTTAAAAAAAATGAAAGTTTTCCTATCTTTAGAGCGTTTTAAGGAAAGACAGATGAGGGACGGTAAACAAACAGCACAAACAAGAAATCGGTAGGTCACACACTCATCTAACTGAGATTAAAATTCGCTTGACACAAGAACAAGACACACGTGATTGCAGTGAGACCTGTCATGAACGAGAAAAAGATTTCGCGCAAGAACAACGTTTTGGCCGATTTAGACGTGAAAGAGATTTTGAAGATGAGCGCGACCATTCACACACGTATTTATACCGACGGAATTTTAATGACTTAACAAGACACGACGGATTTGACTACAAACATTTTTATTGGTTGGAAAGTTTAAAGGTTTTCTCATTGTCATCACTGATTTACTTCCCTCAGATTGGATCTAACAGGTTAGCTTTTTTTTTTACCATCGGCTTGGCCAGGGACACACAAGTCAGAATTTATTTGCAGTTTTTGGAAGGTAACCAGCTATGAGGATGCGACTCATAGAGGAATTTCAAAACGTATTTCTTGCAGCATATGGTCAGAAACTACACAGCGTGGAGTTAAGGACAAAGTCAAAGTTCGCCAAATCTTGAAAATTCACAATTTGCAAACTTAACGGAGTAATTGTGCAACATAACCAACATTCAATAAAACCGTTCAGCCAATCTGCTTTAATCCAGCTTTTTACTTCTAAACTTGCAAGAACATTACGTGATTCTTTGGTGACAGAACATCAGAAAGAAAACATAAATGCATTCCGTGATGTTTCACAACTGCTTGAGGTTCAAGATTACGAATATACAAGGTTCGTTCAGTAAGTAATACCCCACATTTAAAAAAAAAAGTCATTAATATATCGTACATACATAAACGTCCTTGTTTGTGCTTCACATTTGATGTTTGTTCGTGTTGGCAGATGGCAGAGCCGTAGTATAGCGTCAAAATGGCGTCTACATACGACTCACGTTACAAGCAGCATGCTGTTATTGAATTCTTGTGTGCAGAAAAAGAAACCGTGACGAACAACCATAAACTTGGTGTGCAGTGTATGGCGATGCTGCAGTTGATAGGAGCACAGTTGGGCGATGGGTAAAGAAAGTAACAGCCTCAGGAAAAGCAGAAACCGAGATCCACGATCAACCACGCTCGGGACGTCCTGTCACAGCCACTGCTCCAGACATGCTGAATCGTGCCGATGCCATTATTCGCCCCGACCGGAGCATCACAACTCGACAATTGGCTCCACAGTTGTCAGTGAGCATTGGAAATGCGTCTGCAATGATCGAGACTCTCGGATATTGAAAAAGATGCTCACTATGGGTTCCACGAACGCTCACAGCGGACCACAAGATTCAAAGACAGCCCATTTCATCTGACTTGCAGTGTTTTGAGACCGACAGAGAGGCCTTTCTGTCACGGGTCGTTACGGGGGACGAAAGCTGGGTGCACCACTTTGCTCTGGAAACAAAAAGGCAGCCGTGGAGTGGCATCATACTGATTCACCACAAAAGAAGAAATTCAAGACAACCCCCTTTGCGGGAAAATTCATGGTGACAGTCTTCTTGGATTGTGACAGAGGCATTCTCGGGATATGTTGCCAAGAGTGTCAACCATTAATTCAGAGGCAACGTGATGGAGACTACATAGGAAAATAGGGCATGGACAAGATATGTTGATGTATATTGTCACCAAATTCTGACTCTTAACAATAAACATGTTCTGAGAAAAAAATTTGGGACATTACTTACTGAACGACCGTCGTATGTACGAAAACAGAAACTTTAATCAGAATCACCGCAATTACAATAACAACAGCAGTAGGGGACATTTCAAATCATTCAGTGACAACAGAGACAGAAGATACTGGAATAACCAACTGTAACAAAAACAATATCAGGGACATAATTTGAATAGACCACCATAGTACGACCAGCAACAAAATCCGAATTTTTATCACCACAACCAGCACTTTCATAATTCACGGAGCAACATGAGCAGTCCTCCGCAGCAGCAAAGCAATTTGGCAAACAACTGTGAACAAAGGAATAGCAATTTCCTTATGCATAGGTAGTACCCGTGCAATCGCAACTATCATAGCAGACAACAAAACCACCATTTCCGAGAAAATGTCAGATTTGGGAATAGGAGAAACGACAATTACAGACAACCGCAAAATTTTGTTTTGAATGAACTGGACAGTCGTTTTCACCCACCACAAGTTTATTCTAATAATGCAAAACCCAGGCGATATGTACAAATATTTGAAGTTTTGCGACCTACTTCACAGCGACGCGACACTGGCGGACGACAATGGCTAGAGGAAAAAACTACAGACGAGTCAAACACAGAAACAACAAGATGCATTACCAATCCTACCTACATTATTGAAAATATCATTTATTTAGAATGCATGAGGGACACGTTGTTGCAAGAAAAAGAGGAACCTCAAAATCAAAAGTAACGTTTGGTCATCAGCATACAAATAGGCAAAAATATGAGGGTTGAAAGAAAAGTAATGCCTCCATCTTCGTTAATTGGGTTTGGGTGGGAATATTATAATAAATCAAACGCAGAAATAATCCTTAGAATGAGATCTTTAATTACCAATATTCAGTTTTCCACATAATCACAAGCCAATTGGATACATTTCTGCCAACGATGAATAAGTTACCTGAAGACGTCACGGAAGAAGTCGACATCCTGTTTCCGCAACCACAGTCTCAAAGTTCTCTCAACGTCTTCATCAGAAGCATAATGATGTCCCCGCAGATCGTCTTTCATTATCGGGAACAGATGGAAGTCAGACGGTGCTAAATCTGGATTCTATGGAGGATACCGTATGGTGGTGAGATTCAGTCTCTGAAGATCTGCTGTGGTGGCACGTGAAGTGTGTGATTTGGCATTGTCATGCTGCTGGAAAACATTTCCCTTTTCCTTTCGCGCCCTTGTTAGCCTTCGTTTCAGAGTTCGCAGCAATGTGATGTAACGCTCTGAATTTATTGTTGTTCCACGACCAAGGAAATTAGCATGGATAACACCGCCTGCGTCCCAGAACACTGTGGCCATGATTTTTCCAGCTGAGGGCTGCGTCTTGAATTTATTTTTCTGGGGCGTGTCTTTGTGTCGATATTCCATAGACTGACGTGTCGTCTCCGAGTCGTAATGGTGTATCCACTTTTCTTCTCCTGTCACAGTTGAATGGAGAAAGACGTCACCTTCATCCTAGTAACTGCAAGAGGAGTTCCTGGCAAATTTCAGGTCTGTGCGCTTTCATTTCAGGAGTCAGCATCCGGGGTATCCGTCGTGCAGAGATCTTCCGATAGCCGAGCAAAGCAATAATGTGACCCACATGTTCTTGTGAAATGCCGATTGTGCTTGCAGTTTCTCTTTGAGTGATAAGACGATCGTTCTGAATCAATATGTCAATATTTTGCTTGTGAAACTCGGTGGTTACTGTCACAGGTGGTCCAACTCTTAGTTTGTCACTCAGGTCAGATGTCCTCGCCTCAACATCTTTAAACTTACCCGCCCAACGACGCACAATACTCACATCAACACAATCACCATAAACTGCTTTCATTCTCTGATGAGTCTCCTTTGGGGCAACACCTTCTGGTGTCAAGAATTCAATGACTGCATGTTGCTTAAATCGCATTGACCGACCGTCTGTGCAGGTTTCCATACTTTACACTGTAACAACCCAACCGTTCAATGCCAAAGGTTTCCCACCAATTGGAGCTGTAGAGAAAAGGCTACGGAACAAGTCAGTATCTGCCGCAAGCCAATGCTGCCAACTGTTGAAGAGTTATGAAGGTGGATGCATTACTTTTCAGTCAATCCTCGTACTTTAAACGCAGTTTTATATTGAGGCTCTTCAGTTTCAGTAATTAGTGTTGCAGTATTCAATAAGTGCAATTCACATGAAACTTGCAATACTTTACCACTACGTAGAACAAAAGTTAGAGAAGCTGTTGCAGAGAAAGTTCTCGATGTAAAATTGGAAACACATTTGCAATTTACTGTACAAGGTCACACTTCCTTTGCAAACTTCTGTATCGTTACACTACCAACAACACAGATTATGTTTGGCATGGATTTGTGAAACAGACAAAAAACAGTATAGGATTTTGAGAATTCATGTATTCCGCTACAAAACAATGATACGCAGGTAACATTGCATTTTGAGAAGAGTTTTTCAATGGCCCAACAGAAGATTAACAGGCTACAGTTTTTCGCGTCAGGCAAAAACATGAATTGGTACATGTCACTATTCAGTGAAGCAGAATTTCCTGTTATTAATGAAAATGAAGAATCAAATTTAGACGTTTCTTAAACAATACAAGCAAAATAGTTAGGTGTGAAGCTGTAAGAGACAGGGATAGGAAACAGTTACAGGTAATCCTGCAGCTCATTCTCACATTTATGATAGCGTTCTCGGAACTATGTGGTGGTTTGTTTACGAATTTCAAGTGAAACACCACAATACTTTTGTTTCTAGACATTACAACATTCCACTCATTTATATAGACAGAGTAAAACAGGAAACTGAATCTGTGCTCCAACAAGGCATAATTGAAACAGCAGCCAGCTCTTGTGCAGTATTTTACACGTTGTTAAAGAAAAAAAAGTGGCTCTCTCAGACTTAGTTTAGATTCGAGTCTAATTAATGACGTCATAGAAACAGAAACAGATAGAGCGCAAACGTTAGATTAGTTACTCCAAAACTGCATGGAGTATTTTCCACATTCGATTTAAAATCAGTATTCTGGAAGATCGAGTTACACCCCAATTGTCGCAAATATACAGCCTTTTTATGCTTCGGAGTTTGTTATCAACTTTGCACACTACCTTTCGGCCTTAATATTTCATCTGCAGCTTTCATCAGAAACTCCATTCATCCAACACGTTTAAAGGATAGAATCACTACTTCCGTCGATGACACCTTTGTTGCCGAGGAAACCTGGTGCCAACATAAGAGCGTCTTGAACTCATCAAAAACTATGAGTTTGGAAAAAATCTTCTATTAAATATTTTGGTCATATCAGTTCAGCTTCCGCTACTGAAGTCGAACCCGATCCAGACATACTTACGGCCATTAGTGACATTTCAGTTCTTACTACGAGGGTCGTTCCGAAAGTTTTGCCTCCTAATCTTATTCATGGAAACTACATGAGAAACGTAAATCACAACAGCACAGCAAAATAGAGCAGTATATCAGCTACAGACTGTCATTTTTCTACATAGTCACCATAACGAATAAGGTATGCAATTTTGCAAACGATCAAACAGAGCCTGCATGTCGCGTTTGTAAAAATCGGAACCAGCTTAGGCTAACCATTTCCTTACAGCTTTGACAACAGCATCCGAGTCTTGAAAATGTTTGCCATGTAGTCTATCTTTCAGAAGGCCATGTAGTCTATCTTTCAGAAGCCCAAAGAAATGGAAGTCTGAAGGCACTAAATTGGGACTGTACGGTGAACCCGATGAGACGGTCCAGCCAAATTTTGCAATGAGTTGCGTGGTCGCAAAACTGGTGTTGGGCCTGACGTTATCATGTTGCAGCTGAAAGTTGGTCTTCTTTCTGGCCTTACACTGGGAATTAGGGCTTCCAGCTTAGTCAGTGTCGTCTTGTAGCGTGCTGAATTGACAGTTTCTCCAGGCTCCAGGATATGCACGAGAACCTCGCCCAGGCTATCCCAGAAGACTGTGCACATCATTTTGCCTGCAGTCGGCTGTGTCTTGAATTTCTTCTTTGACTGAGAATTCGCATGTCGCCATTCCATAGACTGTCTTCTGGATTCCGGCTCGTAATGGTGCCACCACATCTCATCTCCGGTGACGACGCTGTACAGAAAATTGTCACCTCCAGCTTCGTATTGGTCCAGCAGGTCCTGACAAATTTCCATTCGGTGAATTTTTTGTTCTTCTGTAAGCATCCGTAGGACACATCTCGCACAGACTTTTCGATAACCAAAATGTTCCAACATTGTTTCCAAGGTATTGCAGCCAAAATTCAGCTTTGTACACAGTTCTCCGGTCGTTATCCGCCGATCAGCGCGGATGAGTTGATCAAGAGGCATGGACACCCTTTTCACTACTTTGAAAATGCCGTATCTATCACCTCACACTCTTCACGTCTATTGTATCGTCTCCATACGCCTTTAGCAAGCGTCGATGTATTTCAATCGGCGCAATTTCTTCAGGAGTGAGGAATTCAAACACACATCGCTGTTTTACACGCTCGTCTGTATCGGACTCCATTTTAGAACACTGCTCTGCTGGCGCCATCTACCGCAGAACAACGGAACCACCTCAAATGAAAGCGGAATGTTTCAGTGTTAGTACTACACTGACATCTGGCACGGACATCCAGTCACCACAACAAAGTAGGAGGCATTACTTCCGGAACGACCCTTGTACTAAACGCCAAGTCAGATGTTTACTAGGCCTCGTCAGTTCTTATCGCCGTTTCATTCGCTGTAAAGCTCTGGACATTGCAAGATAATGTTGGTTAAGTGGTAAAAATTCAAATTGGTTTTGGGACGAACAAGCACAAAATAAATCTAAAATAAAACAAGGGTTACCAAATGCACTTTTACTTTCTCTCCCGGACCTTTCGCGTGATTTTTGCATCGTGACTGACACCTCCAACACAGCACTTGGCGCGCACGTGCTTCAAGGGACAGAGAAAAATGGTATTATTGTTACTAAGAGCATAGCTTTTGTTAGCCGTGTACTTTCCGCTTCTGAACGAAATTATCCAATCACAGAATTTGAGGCATTAGCTATCTTTCGGGCCTTTACAGAATTTCGATATTTTTTTTAATTTGTCAAACATACACAAATATACACAGACCACTGTACGTTACAATTTTTTATGAGCACCAAACTCTCTCATGATCGCTTGGGGAGGCCGGCATTATATTTACAGAAATTTAATGTCACTGTTATACATACTCCTGGGAAACAGAATATTCCTGCTGACGCCTTTTTACGATGTATTGATGGCTCACGATTTTTTTCATCCACAGAATTCTGTCTGTATAATTTCAGTCTTCTATATAAACAACAGCTTGCCCTTCGAAAATTATGTTTCTTCTGTTTTAAAGAACTTTGCGAAAGAACGGGATGAAGATACCATAAGGGAGAATATCAAGCAGCTGTGGCTTGTTTGCATTCCACATGATTTAGTCGACAAGTTAGTTTGGCACATTCATCTCAGTTATGCACACTATGGACCAAAAAAATGTATTTACATATTTCGTCAGACTTCTTACTTTCTCAACATGAAAAAACCCCTCGAATGTGTTCTGACCAAATGTTAACTCTATCGAAAAGCTAACACATCCACCACTTCACATTTTGCTCAGTTGTTTCCCAGCATTCCATTTAATTTGCGTCACTTAGCATCCATGGACGTATACGGACCGCTTCCAATGCACACACCAGGTTTTTCGTAATTTTGGTGGCAGTGGAACCCGTATCAAAATTTGTCTCTCTTACACCACTTCGGAAAGCGACAGGGAGAACTGTTTCTGCAGCATTTACCAAGGATTTTTTAAGAGAGGTTGAACTTGTTCGGCAGAGTTGTCTCTGACAATAGACTTCAGTTTCTTCGAGCTCTTTGGATACGTACATTAAAAAATAGAAAAATTACATCAATTTGCAGCCGGCCGGTGTGGCCGAGCGGTTAAAGGCGCTACAGTCTAGAACCGCACGACCGCTACGGTCGCAGGTTCGAATCCTGCCTCGGGCATGGCTGTGTGTGATGTCCTTAGGTTAGTTAGGTTTAAGTTCTAGGGGACTTATGACCACAGCAGTTGAGTCCCATAGTGCTCAGAGCCATTTGAACCATCAATTTGCATTTCCTGGCACCATGCTTCTTCCAACCCTGCGAAAGAAACATGAAAGGAACAAGAAAATTATTCAGACTGTATTGTCATGAACAGCACACAGATTGGGATAGGTATTTTCAAACCTTTCAGGACATCACAAATTCATTACCTGATGATTCAACTTTGCTGTCTCCACTTTTGGTCTTGAAAAATAAACTACTGCCTGAAACAGTCTGAGAAGCTGTATCTTATCCAAGGTCAACGAGCTTAATACATCATAAAGTCAATTACATCACCCTTAAAACATAAAATAGGCACCAGAGAAGGGAAAACAGCTACGTAAAAGGAGATGCAACAACAAAGACTTCATGGTAGATCATAATGCGTTAGTTCGTTTTCACCAGTTATCACACAAATCAAAGAACAAGTTCCAAAAATTCTCCTTAATCTACAATTGACCATTCTGTATCCGCCAGACAGATCACCCAAATGTGAATGATGTCGAAACATTGTGCACAAAAATATCGCGTGGTCTACACCAATTTTCCAATCTATAACATTTCGTAGAGTAATTCCTTGGGCATTATTTTTTCTATTTGCTGGTTAGTACACACTTCTTTGCATAGTCATGTTGTGATACATGTGATTTTCTCATTTATGAGTGAATTGTTGTAAATACGGAAAGTTCAGTCATAAGCCAGTTCATTCTAAGTATGTGTACGAGTAGATGGTATTTTTTTTCCTTATGTAAGGTAGAATAGATTGACCACTTCTTTGTATTTCTTTCAGTTTATGTGTTTCTGTTAATACAATGTACTTTACGGTTACTAATATGAATTACGATATCACTAATAATGAAACTTTCTAGAGGTGTGTGTCACACGAAGATTCAGAGAAAATCTGCATTCCGGAAAATGGGGCAGCAACTTTTAGCCGAGTAGAAACAAGTAATGGCACAAAACCATGAGTGTTGGGATGGTAACATCGGGTATTGGGTAGAGTAATGGAATTTTTGTTACAGGCTGACACACTGAATTATGCAACAACTGCATAGTATTTGGCAAATGCACGGTACGCAATTGTGGAAGAGGTAGAAAAAAATGCTTCAAATGGCTCTGAGTACTATGGGACTTAACTTCTGAGGTCATCAGTCCCCTAGAACTTAGAACTACTTAACCCTTTGTGTGTCACATTTAGAAAAAAATTGGTGAATTTTTTTATGATGAGTATTCACTGCATATGTTGCACATATGCCATATCCATTGCAAAATTTCTTTTGAAGCTATTGGTTGATAAATAAAATAATGATTTCAAATGGCATCATTGTCACAGAAATTCACCGTAAGTATTATTTAGGCGTAAAGTTGTCAGCATAAATACATAAACTAATTTCTTATTTATTTTATTAGTAAGTGTTAAGACTCTTTATTGTTTTGTTAAGGAATAAAACAGCATGTTTGTTTCAACCTTTCATTTATTTTTAACACAAAACCATGCTACAAAATTGATTTTTACAGGTTTATTTACAATGAAAATTTCTGAAACAGTTGTTTTGTTTGTTAAAACACAATGCAACATTGCACTTGGAGCAATTAACTCTTGAATATGCCTTTATACAAAGTCTGCATCTTGATTTTGATTCTAAATGCTCGGGCCAGTGCCCTATCTGGTCAAAGCGCACGTCATCGACTGGGTGAATTGTCTTAGGTTTTGTGATTTTTAGAGGAATAATAAGTTCATCAATACTGTTGTATTCTTCAACTTTGGTTTTAGAAAATTGTTCTCTAGTTGATCTAAAAATGAGCTGACCTTGAACAACTTGTCATGTTGTGGGTCATCCCTAGGTAACATACTTGCATTGTCGTCCACATGCAAATACCTCCTCAACTTGTAAAATCGATGGAGTGGCATCATACCTGATTATACCTTGTCTCATATGCCCAATACATCTTGTAACTCGGCACACTCACAAAACCATTTAGTAAATAAATGCCAAAGAACTGTATTATTTCATAGACACTAGTGTTTATACTTTGTCGTAACACTTGAGTAGAGTATAGATTTGTCTGCGTAACTACATTGTGAATTATACACTCATCAATAAAACTTTCAAAATATTGGAGGGGAGAATGTTCTTCACCTGGTGGATCTGAAAACTACACAGCACACTGAAGATCCACAGCCTGCAGATCCTTGCATATCCACGTATAGCTCAGGCAATTTGCATTTCCTGCTCCTAAAGTTTCAAGGCGTAAAACAGGGGAGTTTCATCATCAGTAAGAGATTCTTCTAAACCGTCCAGTTCCGGTTCTGTCCGTAGAGGTAATACTTGCTGTACTGATGGATCATGGTCACTTCCATCATCCAAAACAATTTCGTCATCTGATATTTCAGAGTCATCGCCGCACAGAAGAAGATGAAGAATTTCATCATCCTGTAGAGATAGCTTCATGTTTTCCACGCTTAACCTATAAAGAAACTATGATGCAAGAATGAAAACTACGAAATATTATATTCACTCTTATGATACAAATTCATTTTTGCATATCTCATACATAATAATGCATCAATGACTCCAAATGGCGTCATTAGAAATTACGTAATAATTACTCAAAAAATGTATGCATAACTGTATTGTAAACTTATCGTATTTCTTTCCCTTGCCCTTGAGGAACTAGGTAAAGTTGGTTCCATAACCAAGAATTTCAGTATACGCACAATAAAACTAAACACAACAATCGTTGTGCACTCACAAATGCAGTAACACAACTCATGACTCTTCTTTGTTCTGGACTTCAAACATACAGCGAGTTACGAAACCAAACGCCACTGCAATCTGATGGTCAAACTTGAAATTACGCGAAACGATGCCTAACGGTATCATTGAAGCGTTGGGAAGCTCGAAAAACCCAGGAATAACTAATTATGCCATTTGGATTCGCAGACGCAGAAAGGGTTAAACCGAACAACATAGGGACGTCACACACATCCATGCCCGAGGCAGGATTCGAACCTGCGACCGTAGCGGTCACGCGGTTCCAGACTGCAGCGCCTAGAACCGCTCGGCCTCTCCGGCTGGCGGAAGAGGTAGAGAATTGTTATTTGGATTTAAGAGCACTGAACGTAATAACACGGAGTAAAAACTTTTAAGTACAACGTTATATGTGCTTCTTTTGAGCAGTATGTAGGGTGTGTTGGAAGTAATTATGACGTTTTGATGATGAAGCTGGCGATTTTGTGGCCTTATAGACTATGTATTTGAGGTGATATGGTTTAAGATTTTAGAAGATAAGCAATGAGGTTAGGGACTGTTTGGGATTTACGGATTATGTGGTGATTTGCTTGTAGTGCACACTCTGAGTTGCTGTAGTTTAGTGATTTTTTGTCTAGAGCAGGAGATATCTTATGACGAGAAGTGTTGTGAAATTTTCTACTTGATTTTACACATTATGATAAAAACTTTTCGCCTATAAGCATTTTTCTGTATGGATAGTGATATTTTTATGAGATATGACACTTCTGTTCATGCACTTGATGTGACAACTGTTTGGATTTGCATGTACTAACAGCTCTCCTTTCTCGTTTAACAGGTTAATGACATTTTTTACTTTTTCAGCTCAGCTTAATAAATTTATATACGCTTACTAACCATTTAGCACAACTATTCTTTATCTTATTTGTGTATAGGTGCAAGGCACTTTGTCTTTGTTGCATTTGGGGTACGCTAAGCATTTTTTAGATGCTGTTGACTAGCTGGAAAATGCAGAGGATAAGCATCTGTCTCCACATTTTAACTTTCATTATTTTGTATGACGGACTGCCGACTGATGCTTTGCAATTAAAGAGAGAACCGACTCGTGGCGATAACATCTTGGACCTACTGATAACAAACAGACCCGAACTTTTCGACTCTGTATGTACAGAACAGGGAATCAGTGATCATAAGGCCGTTGCAGCATCCCTGAATACGGAAGTTAGTAGGAATATAAAAAAAGGGAGGAAGGTTTATCTGTTTAGCAAGAGTAATAGAAGGCAGATTTCAGACTACCTAACAGATCAAAACGAAATTTCTGTTCCGACACTGACAATGTTGAGTGTTTATGGAAAAAGTTCAAGGCAATCGTAAAATGCGTTTTAGACAGGTACGTGCCGAGTAAAACTGTGAGGGACGGGAAAAACCCACCGTGGTACAACAACAATGTTAGGAAACTACTGCGAAAGCAAAGAGAGCTTCACTCTAAGTTTAAACGCAGCCAAAACCTCTCAGACAAACAGAAGCTAAACGATGTCAAAGTCAGCGTAAGGAGGGCTATGCGTGAAGCGTTCAGTGAATTCGAAAGTAAAATTCTATGTACCAACTTGACAGAAAATCCTAGGAAGTTCTCGTCTTACGTTAAATCAGTAAGTGGCTCGAAACAGCATATCCAGACACTCCGGGATGATGATGACATTGAAACAGAGGATGACAAGCGTAAAGCTGAAATACTAAACACCTTTTTCCAAAGCTGTTTCACAGAGGAAGACCGCACTGCAGTTCCTTCTCTAAATCCTCGCACAAACGAGAAAATGGCTGACATCGAAATAAGTGTCCAAGGAATAGTAAGGCAACTGGAATCACTCAACAGAGGAAAGTCCACTGGACCTGACGGGATACCAATTCGATTCTACACAGAGTACGCGAAAGTACTTGCCCCCCTTCTAACAGCCGTGTACCGCAAGTCTCTAGAGGAACGGAAGGTTCCTAATGATTGGAAAAGAGCACAGGTAGTCCCAGTCTTCAAGAAGGGTCGTCGAGCAGATGCGCAAAACTATAGACCTATATCTCTGACGTCGATCTGTTGTAGAATTTTAGAACATGTTTTTTGCTCGAGTATCATGTCGTTTTTTGAAACCCAGAATCTACTATGTAGGAATGAACATGGATTCCGGAAACAGCGATCGTGTGAGACCCAACTCGCTTTATTTGTTCATGAGACCCAGAAAATATTAGATACAGGCTCCCAGGTAGATGCTATTTTTCTTGACTTCCGGAAGGCGTTCGATACAGTTCCGCACTGTCGCCTGATAAACAAAGTAAGAGCCTACGGAATATCAGACCAGCTGTGTGGCTGGATTGAAGAGTTTTTAGCAAACAGAACACAGCATGTTGTTATCAATGGAGAGACGTCTACAGACGTTAAAGTAACCTCTGGCGTGCCACAGGGGAGTGTTATGGGACCATTGCTTTTCACAATATATATAAATGACCTAGTAGATAGTGTCGGAAGTCCCATGCGGCTTTTCGCGGATGATGCTGTAGTATACAGAGAAGTTGCAGCATTAGAAAATTGTAGCGAAATGCAGGAAGATCTGCAGCGGATAGGCACTTGGTGCAGGGAGTGGCAACTGACCCTTAACATAGACAAATGTAATATATTGCGAATACATAGAAAGAACGATCCTTTATTGTATGATTATATGATAGCGGAACAAACACTGGTAGCAGTTACTTCTGTAAAATATTTGGGAGTATGCGTGCGGAACGATTTGAAGTGGAACGATCATATAAAATTAATTGTTTGTAAAGCGAGTACCAGGTTGAGATTCATTGGGAGAGTCCTTAGACAATGTAGTCCATCAACAAAGGAGGTGGCTTACAAAACACTCGTTCGACCTATACTTGAGTATTGCTCATCAGTGTGGGATCCGTACCAGATCGGGTTGACGGAGAAGATAGAGAAGATCCAAAGAAGAGCGGCGCGTTTCGTCACAGGGTTTTTTGGCAAGCGTGATAGCGTTACGGAGATGTTTAGCAAACGCAAGTGGCAGACTCTGCAAGAGAGGCGCTCTGCATCGCGGTGTAGCTTGCTCGCCAGGTTTCGAGAGGGTGCGTTTCTGGATGAGGTATCGAATATATTGCTTCCCCCTACTTATACCTCCCGAGGAGATCACGAATGTAAAATTAGAGAGATTCGAGCGCGCACGGAGGCTTTCAGACAGTCGTTCTTCCCGCGAACCATACGCGACTGGAACAGGAGAGGGAGGTAATGACAGTGGCACGTAAAATGCCCTCCGCCACACACCGTTGGGTGGCTTGCGGAGTATAAATGAAGATGTAGATGTAGATGTAGATGTAGTCTCACTAATTTCTTTTGGCAGATAGAACCATAGTATTGTGTGTAAATCTTTATTCCATTCTTTCGTCCATTTTCCTTCTGAATAGTTGCTCAAGATAGAAATTTTTGTAGGAAATAGTATTATGTTTTGTGATTAGCATACAGAACATGTTAGACAACGTTAAGGAAGCTTTTGCTTTTGTAACTATTTTCTGGTATATATTTCTATGAAAATGCTATTATTTTTATTCTCAATTCATGTCTTCTATGCATATAACGTTTTTCTCATATTTTCGTACATAGACTACTGTGTAGCACATATGTAAGGATGTTATGTTATGTTATATGTTAATATGCAACTTTTATGGTGGTTTTTCAATTTAAGCTGTATATCGTGGACTGGTCTTGAATGCCACCTGCAAATTCTTTCACTTATGGAAACTTACTTTAGATATTTGTTTGTATTGCCATATGATGACACACACAGACACACACACACACACACACACACACACACACACACACATACACACACACACACACACACACACACACACACACACACACACACACACACACACACTCTCTTGAATTTTTATTCGAGTTTATGTATTTACTCATTTGTAACAGTGATTGCTTATTATGTCTTATGCTGTATCAGAACATTCATGGGCCTATTTAGGCACACTCTTCCCCACTATGAGACAATTAAGCACTGTATGGACATATTTTTAAAACAACAATGTTTTAGCTCTTTTCAACCGTTTTGATGCAAATATTTTACGGGCATTCGCAGAAAAAATGGTACGTTTTCGCATTACTTTGCACTTTACAGTACTGTTGTGAGAGACCCTTCGAGTTGTCAGCGGAATATTTTGTAGACCTATACTGCATCCTCTGAGTCTGCTCCTGGCCTTCTCTCAAATATCCCGGTACAATGATGTAAATATTTTTGCAGTGTGTCTTCGACAAAACATATTTACTTCAAAACACACTTCGACGAGTTTTCTTTAGTGGTGTACTGGGTACACTCAAGTTAACGATGATTTTCACTGAAACATGTAATTCAACAATGGTAACATAGATTTTGCAATGGTGTAAACAACTATGACTTTACCACATTTATTTTCTTACTGATGCTTTGAGGATGCTGGTGTTTACAGACGTTGGTGCGCCTGCACACGATGATTTATACCAATTTGTCATGTACTGTTTATACGCCTGTGCCCAATGATTCAAAACAATTTGTCAAGGTCTATTAGCACCCTGTGGACGACAGCTGAAAACAATTTGTAAATTATGAATCCTGTTATCTTTTTATACTATTTACAGTTATCACTTTTTTATTTCTACTTATGCACTTCGTGTTTTCACTCCGTTGCCGAATTTTGCAGTCTAATCTCGTAACAGTACTGTTCTAGGACAAAGATGAATGAGCGCATCTGCAGTTGATTTGCTAGTCAGTTAGTTGTGCAGTACTGGGGCATTCTTATTTGAGGCGCAGTAGCGAACAGCTGAGTTTTTCTGGGAAAGAGATCTGTTATTTCTGAATCTGGGAAAAGCTATCTGGAACACTTTATTACGGAGATGAAACTCATTTATAATACTTTCCTGTTCTTTATGTTGATGGAGAAGATTTTGAAGGAATTCTAAAGGTATGTTTGTTGTTTCTTTGTAATGAGAGTATTTTGTAATTGTTAGTCTCTTTTACGTTGTCCAGTCTTTTGATCAATAATCAAAGTTTGATTCGTGAGAAAGATTTTCTTTAGAGAGAAAACCTTCTGCATGATTCATAGTAAAGTTGTGAAGATGTTGTCGTGTGTGGATTGCACCTTACGCTACACGTAGTCACAGAGTGGTTCTGACAAACAAACAAACAAAAAATTAGAGATTATTTATCTTCACTGCTGCATATGATGATTTGTATTTGCTCTCGAGAACGTCAGTGCTTCAGAAACAAAAAACAGCGTGCTAAGCAAGAGATAAGTCATTTTTATTTCAGGGCAGATCTCACCTTGCATTCTTGAACAAACAGTGTGTAGTCGGAATTTTCAGGTGTCGTGCTAGTAAACAAATTAATTTGTAGTAAACAGTATTGATAATTTCAAACAGTTATTTTCCCCCGAGTAGAGCTCTAATTTATTTTTGTGAATATTCGAAGTGAAACACTGCACTTCATATCACACAACGGTAATAATGCACTTTGGTGTTGACTTTTAGTTCAATAGTTTTCACTGAGCACACAATTAGTTTCGCTTTGCACTAAATAGGATTCATTTTATTTGTTTCTAATTTTGTAAATTCGTGAAGTTCGCAACACTTTTCACATGGGTAATACAGAGCCAACCAGCTCAGCAACTGAATACAATACCTAAAATACAAGTTACATGAGGGGAAAGTTTTTGAAATCAATATGTTCGGTTTTCTCACACATGGACAGTATTTTGTAGAAAGCTTACACTCTTAGTTAAGCAACAAATCTCATCCTGCAAAATTATGACTGGAGCGGCCGCGGGATAGTGAAAGGGGTGTGTGATAATTTTTGTAGGAATCTTTCTTGGTTTGGATATCTGAAATCGCGCTTGTTTCGTTTGAATTGACTAGGCACGCGCGCACAGCCTCGACAGAGATGCTGCCCCACAACAGAGACGAGTCAGAGATGATCTTTGCTCTGCGAAAATGCGTGCTATATTTATCTATTGATCGCGAGGAGAAGAGAGGAGATAATGGGTTGAGCTTTGGTGTTAGAGGTAAACAACTGCGTTTTTGTTTAGTAGCAGCAAGGGACAAACAATAGAGATTAACGGAATTATAGCATGAACCAGCAGAAGATTTATCCCAGAGAGAAAAAGAATGTATTTTGTGCAGTCCTAAAGTATCGACTGCACAACGACCAGCGCATCGCCTCGAAACTGCATCAAGAAGGCGCTGACCTTTACGCCAATGAAGAATGGGGCAGCGCCACACCTCCAGGAAGACCGAGTTCAGGGACCCCTGTCAATGCTGGTCAGTCCAGTTCGGTCGCAGGCTTCGAGAGCATCAGTACTGAGTAATAGGAAGACAATGCGTGACATGCACTCTGTGAATAGTAATAGCGTGTAAGAGTAATTGCACGTAGAAGGCACAGGAAGCACATGAACCCACTTCATAGCGAGGAGCTATGTTTTTTATTTTTATTTTTAGAATTGTTCTTTTGAAGTGTAAGTGTTACATACAGATCATTTTGCATTCCTGCCATTGGTCATCGCAACTTATGTCCTTCCTTGTTTGTGTCGGTGCTGACTCCCACAATAGCCAATACAACAGATTTTTACGTTGTTATGATAATATTTGTGAAGAATGAATTGCAGATAATGATGATCTGCAGATTGCAGATAAGCGGTGTGATAATGCAACATTCTTGGTTCGTCAGACATCCAGGTTAGGAATCTGTTTGCTTTTCATTTTTTTCATTTTTGGTTAGGATTTATCGATGATTGAGAGAGAACTGGATTTAAGAACTAGATACTGGAATTTTGTTTAAGCAGAGATTATAAAGGCGAAGTTTAATTTTTGTAAGTTCAATTTTTGTAATTCTTGGATTATTATTACATGATTTCAGAAAAGGCATAAGTGCTTTTGGAGTTTCATTAAATGTTATTAAGTTTAAGGAACTGAAAATGGAATTGAGTCTATTAAACCAGAGTCATTGTAACTTTCAATTATTTAATAACTGTTATCAAAAACTTATGAACCAAGAATGACAGTAACGGCTTTAGAGCATACGTTGCACCTCTGTAAACTTTTATGGTCAGATTTCGCAGCTCTCTTATCGAGATGCCCTATATCTATTAGTGTAGTTTGCACCCAGATAAGACAAATTGTGTGGAGAACAGATTATTTCTGTAACTAAACTTCGCAGTGACTAACTTTATTTTCAAAGTAATCTGATTTCTTTTATCAAAGTTCATAGCCAGATTTTATTATCTCAAGAACTTTCAGGCATTACGTGGTTTTCTTAACATTCTCACAGATTTATCTATGCATTCTTGCAGTTAGCATTAAGTGCCCTACAGATTCAGATTCACTTTCACTCACTAAAACACGCCAAAAAAGATAACTTTTACATTTTCGTATACTGCCTAGCCGTAGTCCCACTTTCCATCCGAAGTTGAAGACCGATGTACGAAAAGCAAAAGAAGTAACAACAGTTTCGTGTGAGCCTGTCTCAGGAAAGGATACAATTCCTTTATGACATCCTTGTCAACTGAATCAGTGGATGCTTCGAGACCAGGGGGTATGCATCGTCATCCTGATAAATGGACTCATATTGCCAAGTTCTTTGTGAATTTGACGCGACATAGTTATCACAGAAATAACGCTACTTACCCTCTCAGTCCGTGAAGTTTCACTTTGTTTCCCCCTTCCTTTTTGGGTGCTTCACTTTTTATCTCAGTACAGTGTTTCACCACTTTCAGGCAAAGTAACAACTAGATTTGTATATGCATGAATAATTGTTTTCCGTCTCCAATAATTACCAAGCGATATTTCAGATAGTTGATCAAGTATTTACCGACCCATATCACGTCAGCTTGAGATGCGGCAATATATTGGGTTGGTGCATAAGTTCGTAGCGTTTTCCAGAAATTTAATACACTCAACTCGTACACATAACAGAGATTTCACTCCACGCAGTCTTCCTAGTCGTTGTTCTCTGAGTGCACCTGAAAGACGCCTGAGTTGTTGACATTAAATGTTAACAGTGATGGTAGCACCTTGAGGAAGACGTTTGTAGTGCTCCACACTGTCGCTGTTCCACCACATGGGTAACATATAGATGTGCGCAGGTCTTTGTACAGGCAGCTGCTCCTTTTTCTGGGTTCAACCATTGCTTCCTTTACCTTATGTCAGTATAAAGACACCATTTCTCGTCACCAGTAACGATACAGGATAGGAATTGTCGGCGTCGTTCGAGAGCCAATCGATGACGAGCAAACAGAGATACACATATGGCCATCCGCTTATTTTTGTGATTATGGCTTAGAGCATGCAGTAGCCATACACCCACTCTCTTAACCTTCCTCATCGCATGCAAATATCGCACAATGCTGTAAGGATCACAGTTCATCACATGTGCCAGTTCTCGAGAATACTGACGTGGATAATTGTTGGTTAACGTATTTAAACGATATTCATCAAAACCCAAAGGTCTTCCTGAACGTGGTGAGTCACTAATGTCAAAACCTCCATAAAACGAAAAAACCATTTTCTCTCTCTATCAAACTCAAACATAACAACTATGTCGGAAATGTTCCGATTTTTCCACTTGGCCCTCCGTTTTCTAGCGTCCATAGCTCCACTAAGTGTCTGTAAACGACAAAATGTCAGTATGTAAACTCAAATAGCAATAGTGAACTACAAACAAAAAATGACAATCGATACATAAATTCATAGCAACTGGGATACTAACATGAAAAACAAAAAACTCTACGAACTTTGCACAAGCCTAATTCGTCACCTGCAGGGATCTGACAGAAGCTTTCTTGTCACATGCAGTGAGTTGTGATCTTACGCATGCTAGGAGTAACATATATTTCCATATGAATCAGCCGCTATTCAGGCAGTGCACATGCACTTAACAGTGATAAAATATTACATAATCGTTATGAATTATTAAAGACAGCTCTAATAAGACAATTTTGTGAAACTTTGTATAATCTTTTGTGTAGACGATAGGCAGCAACAATACGAATCTTAGTTTTTCTATTAAATAGCGTTTGGTATACAAAAATTGCCCGTAAACATTGAATTAATAACTTTTATTGACAAATAACTTCCTGATATATTGTTATAAAACGTTCTGCGTAAAAAGCAGTGAAGAACGTTAACTAAACACCAGATTCTTAGATAATGCATTAATTAACATTTTGATAGCGAGACTTAAAAGTAGTGTAACAGTTTCTGTTTTACACTGATACTTTCATTATATTTACTAGATGCTATTATTTTAATTTATTTTGTTATCTGAGTGAATGTGGGATCGTATGTGGTATGTATGTGAAGTATAAAAAAAATGAAATTGTGAATAACTGACATGAGTGAGCATGGGAACAGGTTGTGCAGCCTTGATGTGGGTCACATATATAGCTGAAAATGATAATTGTAAAGCAGAAGAAAACTTCAGTCTCTAATCTGATTAAGATGGGGTTGATTTGTTTTTATTTGCTTTCTGGCAATGGTTTATTTTGTAACCTCACGTAAACTCACTTCAGAATAGGGATTCATCCAAAGAGGGACAGAATAGAACTATGTGAATTGAAATATGAAGCCGACTGGCTACTGTATTATTCCGCTAATCAGAGAAAAGATCATTTGTACCCTGGGTATTGGGAGACAAGTGTGACATGTGACATGTGAACCGTGGAGAGTCCATTGTCAGCTCTTATGATGAGAGATCATGTAGTCCAGAGTGTGAGGTCTTTCCATTAAAACTGAGCTATAATGGTTCTCTTGAGCATTCGATTTGTTGCCAAAAGTTTATGATCCGTCACAGATGATGTCTTCTAAAATTTTTAACTTTTTAGTGAGAGCTGAAAGTTTCTTTCAGTGGATATAACTTGCAAGTGGTGTGCTGTGAAGTCAGAACACTAGCCTTCCAGAATCCAAAAGTGCTGATCGGCAAAGTATTTGAGCATTAGTAGTACAGCAATGTAGTACCCAGTGCACTCTGAACTGTCAGCTGAAGGCTACACTGTAGCAGGGGCAAACACAAGACATCAGTAATGTGGGTTGCCTAGTTGCAGCATTGAGAATTTGTATCACTAATCTCCTGAAACGCATTGTCAACAACAAAAATTCTACCTTATCAGCAAAGGACTGTGGCCCCATCAGTAGATTTCATGTCATTTGTGTTATAGGGGTCTGGTCCTAGACTCCTACAGTCGTCAGGAGACGGCCAGGCGGGATGCGATGGTGAGGTCCTAGTGATGCTCGAGAGCTCCAGGAAAAATCATTGACAGTAATTCATTTATTAGGCTGTAGTTCAGGGTTGTCTTCTAAAGCGTTATGCCATGGCGAAGCCAGCAGAGTAGTGCCTCGTCAGTGTCACAATGTCGTTTGGCACCCGTTTTGCGGAATTACCAACACAGCAAAGTGTCGGGTGGCAGCTGCTACATCACAGGCGGCTGTCGACCGCGAAATCCGGCGGCCTCCAGCTCTGTGTCTCGATCTCCAAAGTGATCCTCTGGACGTCGAAGATTTTAAGTCAACAGTCTTGCCCCCAGGTCCACCTGAAGCACTCGCTGGCAAGCAAGAATCGGCTTTCAGCCCCTCTTTAGGAAACAGCAGCCATCAGCATCGATGTCTCCCACAGTAACTGGCTGAACAATAGTAGTGCCCCCTGTCAGAGGTGGAGGACAGACAGCATCCAGGTGATTCAGGTCAAGACTCCAACATGCCTGCCCGGGGACAGTTGGAGACGGCTGGGCGTACCGAGGGCTGACCTCCATAGCCTTTCCTCTCACTGGATAACTGGAACTGATACCAGGGATGAGACTATGCACTGGTCAGTCGACAATCAGCACTCATCAATTAGACTTTTTTTTAGGAAGGTGGGGTATTTACGTTTGCGCTTCCTGTACACTCTGCAGCGAAGGGGATGGCTATGACATCACGTGTCCTGATTTGCTTCGCTATCAGTTCTCCTAGTGACTTCACGCTTCCTCATCTTTGCCTTCCAGATGCTGTTTCGTGCTCAGTTGATATCTGTATACCTATTGTAGCTTTATCCTTAGCTTTTCTTGCGAAACTCTGCTTTGTCACTAGTATGACAGTAACTCTCGGTTTTCATGGTGTCTTTATGCTTCACTTGTAAACTTTGGTGCTCGGTCAGTGCCCGTCCTGTGATAGCTTCTGCGTTTGCTGCAACTCGCTCAACATTTCCCCCTAGCTGGTATGTCTGTTGCTCATTGACACAGGCCGTTCATTTTCCAGGAGCTGCCAAAGCAGAACTTGGACGAGTTTTGGCGACCCCTGGGGATATTGTTCTGGGATGCAACAGTGTGCACACATCATCTCTCTCCTTTTCCCTCTCTCTCTCTCTCTCTCTCGCACACACACACACACACACACACACACACACACACACACACACACACACACACACACACACATACACACACGCACACACACGCACCCAGTGTTTAAGTCCAGTGTGTCACAATGTAATTTACACATGTAAAATATCCGTCAGAACTGAAGCCTAAACGGTGACCGTTGGACTCACAAATCAAATGCAACATTTCTATTTCCATGTGTAAATTATCTGTAAAATTTATGCAAAATATATAAAGATATTGTCATTTCGATCTTACATTGACTTGAGGCTGTGTTGCTGTTAGTACAATGATCAAACTATCATCACCTTGTACACTTATATCTATTAGGGGTAGTTCTATTTTACGTAAATGTGTATCTGCAATTTATGGAGTGTGCATTCTGTGTTGTTTAAACTCTCTAATGTATGGCAAGAAAATTAGACTTTTGTAATGTATATATGAAAAAAACATAAGAATGTATTGAAATTTTAAATTATTATAAAATGAATATGTTTATGAAAGAAGTATGTTGTCAAAAGTTGGTTAATGCTTAGGGAACTTGTATTTGTAACATGTAAACGCTGTAGGGAAGTCCCACTGTAACGAAAGTGGCACGGCGCGATGTAAAATGTGGGTCTGGCGGCCGAACTGAGCGGCTCTTTAGTGCAAACGGGGTACAATGTGTGGCTAGCCTTAGCACAGTACACCACGACGGTGTTAGGAGAGGCAATTGGAAGCTGCATTAGAAGGAAATTGCCTCGGCTGTGGATCTGGCTATTATTTGGTATCTACGGAATAATGGAATGGCTCTAATATGTTGAAAATCCGACGCCAAGAAGAGATTTTACAGAGCATTCGCACATCAAGAGCCGTGAGTACAGTTAGCCGCAAATTCGCCTGACACTATTCTTCGCATACTTCACAGTCTTCATACATCCAGTTACGTAATGTATATTGGCATTGACCAGTTAGTTTGTGTGTTGTTTCAATAATAATCACATAAAACGTCAATTCGTGTTCGAAACCATAACTTTAATCCTGATAACGAACCTACGCAGGATCCTCACCTAAATATTACTAAAACCGAGTACCCTAATTTAAATGAACAATTCTGGCATTCATGTGCTTAAAAGTGACTTTTTGTCTAAAGTTAAAGTAAGAGTAAAATTTGGATGCTTTGTGTATGGACTGCTCCAAGTGAAATGGTTAAGGTAGGAAGTTTAAGCGCAAAAATTTAAAGATCAAAAATCAATAGGAAAGTGAAAACCTTAATTATTTAAAAGCAAAAACCATAAAAGTGAAGTTAAATAGGCTTTTGCTAAAGTACCCTTAGTTTATTATAAAATATAGTTTTGTAGGATTACAGTACAACTTTGTGTGAATATTACTGACGAGAACACCTGCTTCAAAGGTGATTAAAGTACAAGTAGATATAAATCTTCAATCTACCGATTTGCAGTAGTACTATTAGAAGTAAAGTAGTATTAGAAATGTAGTTTTGCTACCCATCATGAATGGTTCCTTTTTGAAGTTAATTAAGCCTAGTGTCACATTTTATTACCTTGCAAAGTAATTTAAGTGAATGATTAGCTTTTAGAGATAGTTTTTTACTTTTGCAATACTCAAAGAATCATGGCTAGTGAAACTATAACAGTGTATGGGTCCCCATCTTACTGTCCTACTATTAAAACAAAAATGACCTATTGCTATTGCTACGGGAAACTGCTACAGTTTATTTAAGATGTTATTCATCTTTATTTGTGTTACTCATGTCAATCAAGATAGGAGCCCCTCATGCCCAAAATGCTTCAGTATTTTGATTAAGTGATGCTTATGATTGTGGCCGTCATTAGTATGAGCTCGGTGTAATTTCGTTCCCCATAATTTGCTGGTGTGTGTGTTATTGGCAACTTCTGTTACACACAGTACAGAGTGCAATGTGTCAGTTTGTATCCTGTTTGCTATTCAAAGTGGAATCTCAAGAAAAGTAGCTTCAATAACTAATATCCAATTTTCTCAAATGTTTATTTCCAAATTGATGTGCCTAATTAGGCTGGCGACTGTTCAATTTTTTTTCATTCACTTATAATTTTGCCACTTCTGTTAACTGCCAAGGTTAAGGCCCGTTTGATTTTACTGTCAACTTCACAAAATTTTAAATTATAGTCCGATACCCTTTTTCATTAGACACACGCACGGTCGAACTCTGAAATCCTATCAGATGGTAACATTAGCGTGTTTCACAGCACGTTAGTGTTATAACCTGATGTTTTTAGAAGATTTTCAGTAGTGCTTCATCTCACCAAACACGATTTTAGGGCGGGGAAGACAGTGAATCATGTTCTACACTAGAAAAATATAATCGATGTTACAGATTAGCTAATACTCGTGTAAATGAAATTACCTTCTGTTTTTGGCCTAGCTGAAGTTACGTTCCAATGGAAGTACAAGGACGAGCTTCTGAAGAACCTTCCAACATTTACCGATCACAGCTGTAGTGTAAGGCTGTCTACAAGTTGCTGTTGTGGTCAGAAACTGGTTTGATGCAGCTCTCCAAGCTACTCTATCCTGTGCAAGCTTCGTCATCTCCCGGTACCCACTGCAACCTACATCCTTCTGAATCTGGTTAGTGTATTCATCTCTTGGTCTCTCTCTAGGATTTTTACCCTCCACGCTGCCCTCCAATACTAAATTGGTGCTCCCTTCATGCCTCAGAACATGTCCTACCAACTGATCCCTTCTTCTAGTCAAGTTGTGCCACAAATTTCTCTTCTCCCCAATTCTATTCAATACCTCTTCATTAGTTACGTGATCTATCCACCTTATCTTCAGCATTCTTCTGTAGCACCACATTTCGAAAGCTTCTATTCTCTTATTGGCCAAACTATTTATCGTCCATGTTTCACTTCCACACATGGCTACACTGCACACAAATACTTTCAGAAACGCCTTCCTGACACTTAAATCTATACTCGATGTTAACAAATTTCTCTTCTTCAGAAACGCTTTCCTTGCCATTGACAGTCTACATCTTATATCATCCCTACTCTGACCATTATCAGTTATTTTTCTCCCCAAATAGCAAAACTCATCTACTACTTTAAGTGTCTCATTTCCTAATCTAATTCACTCGACATAATTTGACTTCATTCCAGTATCCTTATTTTGCTTTTGTTGATGTTCATCTTATTATATCCTTCTTTCAAGACACTGTACATTCTGTTCAACTGCTCTTCCAGATCCTTTGCTGTCATCGGCGAACCTCAAAGTTTTTATTTCTTCTCCATGGATTTTAATTCTTACTCCACGTCTAAAATGTAGGTCGAAAAATACGTCAGCGGAACACACACACACACACACACACACACACACACACACACATACACACACACGATGTTTACACCAAGTGTCACTTTGTTATTAAGGCATCTCAACTGATGCCTAAAACGTGATAGTGAACTTGCGAATTATTTGGCACAATGCTCTTTCCATGTCTAAATTGTCTGTAATGTTTATCAAAATACGTAAAGATATTTGCATTTTGATCTTAGGCCTCCTTGAGACTTTTTACTGGTGGTACAAGGATCAAACTATCATCAATTACTGTTTTAGAAGTTTTTCAGTAATGCTTCGTCTCATCAAGAACCAGTTTAAGGGAAATAGGATTGTGCATCATTTTCTACGCTGTTAACGTATGATTGACGATACTGATAGGCTAATATTGACTTTTTAATTACTTTTTGATCTTGGACTTACCTGCGATTATGTTCCATTGATGTTTGTTCACTGGGGCCACCTTTTCCAAAACGACAGCACAACAGTCCAAACGGTGTGTTTGACAAGAACTTAAATGCATTATACAACTTATACTACAGAATTTATTTTCGTAACAAGCAAGGATAACTTCGTAATAAAGGGAACATAAGATGTAAACAAAATAAAACGTTCAGAGGAAAACTGTCTTCGCTGCAAATATTTCTCAATTTATTTATCAAATACGTAAAAATTTCGGGCATAAAACACACATGGTGCTACTGTCATAATCTAATTGTTCTGTAGTCTGTAAATAAATTCATTTGACTTAAATAAAAGCACTATGGAGCGCCATGGTGGTTAAGCAGCGCTTGTCGATGAACCTAGTTCGATTATTTCAGTTCACCGAAATACCCGGATAGTCTTGGAAGGACTGTTTGCATGGCCAATCGATAGTGATGATTTGACTTGAATCTTCCTGCACTGTTGACAGCCACACAGTGAATCAAATGTAGATCTGCAATAAACAGGTTTTTAGCGAATGACTACTGCGTATTTCCTCAACCTTAAATAAACACAATCGCTGAGCACACCAGTTCCATATGGAATCGCTACTGGTGCCAGAGGAACGTCCATCGCCAGACTGAAGGCGTCGTAAAGTGTGTGTTAAGCGGTATGGGCGTTATGCATTCTGTGATGACAAACTTTTCTGTCCAGGATGGTTATAGGAACCTTTGCATTAAATGCAACGCAGAGGTAATTTTCTTTTGGCTTGCAGACAGGAAAGACAGACGCATATTGTGCATATAGCTTTGTAGAGGTTAACGAAGACTTAAAACCCTATGGTGAATACCGCACAGCCGCTTCTTTTTCCTCGTTTCTAAGAAAATGACAAAAACTCGAGAGAAGCCGTTTGGTGGTCCCCAGTTTGCGAACCGTAGATCCTTTGTAGATACGCTACGTAATTACGGTGACGCTTCAAGCGGATTTACGGCTTGCTAGAAAATGTTTTGTAGGCGGTGGCTACAAACGAGAGGAACAAAGCGCCCGTCGTTCTTTCTAGTAAAATTGTTGAACGTGGATGGACATACTTGCAAAGGGTGTAGATAATTTGCACTGGGCGCAGGTAGATAACTTGGGAACAATCAAACAAGAGTGAGACGCGTTTTAGCAGCGGCACAAGTTATCAGCCTCATCGTTTAGTCCCATAACGCCCTGTATCAATCACTTAATCAATCAACTGGTTGTCAAAGGAGGAACGCATTTCATGCAGAAAGTAACAGCAAAACAGTAAACCTTAAGGCATCACTTCCACAAGAAACAGACATGTAGTTTTTTGCTGTTGGAAACATTTTCCACACGTATCTTCCTCATTGCGGCTGTAAAGCTGTTAAAACGGAAAGAAAAGATAAACCAGACGCGAGCGATGTAAATGTGTTTTCTACCGCTTCTGGAAGCATAATTTTTACTGTTTTGCCTTACTGTGTGAACTACAACTATATTCCCATAACTGAGTCAGTTACAAAACTGGTTGTTTCCACCAATGTCATAATCATTTTTTTATTTGTAGTTCACTTTTGCTATTTGAGTTTCATATCGTGATTTTTGTCAACTGCAAATGGTGAGTGGACCTGTGGAAGCTAGAAAACGGAGTGCCAAGTGGAGAAATCGTAACATTTCCGATATATTCTTTTGTTTGAGGTCAATAGATGGTCGACAACAGCAGTGACAGCCAGAAACATTTATGCCGTGTTTGGGGATGATGCCACTGGACAAACAATGGCAAGAAATCCGCCGAGTTCTTAATGTGGTGATCACTCCGACCAATTACAGGGCTCAAGAATGTACAAGGTGCTTCGGAGCACCAATGTTACTCACACTCGGACGAAGAGGAAGCCCTTCCCCGTGGACCTTAGGGAAGCCATGTAATCTACGGAGAACAGCACCATAAGAATTGAGACTCTTGCTAGTCTCCTGCGATAAAGAACTTTTCCTCGGGAAGCTGTTAGTCTTTACCTCTACAATTTTTGTGGGATAACTACAGCTCTTGCGTTACGTTGAATCGGACAGTAAGGACTGCTTCTTTTGAACGTAATCCTGCTTGTCCAAAACAACAGTAGCATTAGCATTGTCCGCAGGCGAAATAACAATATCTAGATCAACTCTGAGTGAACGTAAAGCAGTCATGTCAGCCGCTGTGCTATTAGTCTTGAGTCGACGTGACCCAGTCAACACACAGATGCGTCCCTCGTAGCCTCCTCTGCAACATCAGGAAGTAGTTTAAAAACAGCCTGTTCAACAGAGCTAATAAAATCAGCCAAAGGCTACTGCTTGAGGGTCGTAGCAAAATTTTAACCTTTCCCTAGCATGGATAAAGCTGCGCCGTCAAAAGCTTTCTCCTTGAGATTTATCACAGAAGTCGAGGTGTAGTATTAGACTATGAGCCACGGAAACGTTCAAAACTCACCAACTCCATGGCTGATTGCTGACGCTGCTGGAAGCGCTTTATACTAGACTATAAAGATTAAAGTTGCTCGAAGGGGGAGGGGATTATTTTGGACGCCATTCGTGCCCCAGAGACACATTGGAGTAACGCCATTGGCTACAGGAAGAGGGGAAGAGATGACGTCATGAATGAGTGCTGGATGACGACGTCAACGATACTGGGAAAGCTGATGCTGATGTCATCAATTCCAAGAATGCTGATGTTGACTTCAGCAGCTCTTGGAAGAAAACATACGATGCTCCTCTAGTCCTACTGTGTGAAATGTTACCCGCATTACTGCGTCGTTGGAGCAAATTTCTTTCTTTATCATCGACAGCACCTTATCAACACAAACCACATCGATTCTCAGGAAGTGCCGATATTACTGCGGGTCTTTGGGCATCAGTTCATTAATAGCGTATACATGTCCGTGCGTTCGTCCCTTGTTCCTAGCCAGGTTCGAACCCAACTACACTCATGGTCATAAATTAAGGATAATGTCGATACATGCTGAAACAACGCTCTGGTGGGTGATTTGCGAGTTTACATCAGCTCGGGGTATGACCATGCGGTGCATTTGAATGCGGTCGTCGCACGGTGGCGCTGGCAGCAGTCCACATACGCAGAAGTGTGTTGGTGTATGTCAGAGTACGGTGCAGCGAGTAAGTGAGCAGACGTTTCCAGACGTGCTAATGGTGACTGTGTGTTGAAAATGGCTCAGAGAACACATATCGATGACGTTATGAGGGGTAGAATACTAGGGCGACTGGAGGCTGGTCAAACACAGCAGGTGGTAGCACGGGCCCTCCTTGTGCCACAAGGTGTGGTCTCAGGATTATGACAACGATTCCAGCAGACGGGAAACGTGTCCAGGCGCTACAGTACGGGACGTCCACAATGTACAACACCACAAGAAGACCGATATCTCACCATCAGTGCTCGCAGACGGCCACGGAGTACTGCAGATAGCCTTGCTCGAAACCTTGCCGCAGCCACTGGAACAGTTGTCTCCAGACACACAGTCTACAGACGCCTGAACAGACATGGTTTATTCTTCCGGAGACCTGCAAGGTGCATCCACTGACCCCTGGTCACATGAGAGCCCGTAAAGCCTGGTGTCAAGAACACAGTACATGGTCAATGAAGCAGTGGTCCCAGGTTATGTTCACGGACGAGTCCAGGTATAATGTTAGTTATAATCCGTCTTGATTGCAAATTTTTTATTCATATGACCGGTTTCGGTTCATGCAGAACCATCTTCAGATCTGATATTTCAGTTACAGGAGTAACCCGTCCAAATCCAGCAACTTTCACATGCTGCGTAACTGAAATATCAGATCTGAAGATGGTTCTGAATGAACCGAAACCGGTCATATGAATAAAAAATTTGCAATCAAGACGGATTATAAGTAACATTATAAAATTTCTGATTGCTGTTATCCCATCAGACATTATGTCTGGTTTTTCAAAGTCCAGGTATAGTCTGAACAGTGATTCGCGCCGGAGTTTCATCTGGCGTGAACCAAGAACCAGATACCAATGCCGTAATGTCCTTGAAAGAGACCTGTATGGAGGTCGTGGTTCGATGGTGTGGGGTGGGATTATGAATGATGCACGTACACCCCTGCATGTCTTTGACAGAGGAACTGTAACAGGCCAGGTATAGCGGGACGACATTTTGCACCAGTATGTACGCCTTTTCAGAGGTGCAGTGGGTCCCACCTTCCTCCTGATGGATGATAACGCACGGCCCCACCGAGCTGCCATCGTGGAGGAGTACCTTGAAACAGAAGGTATCAGGCGAATGGAGTGGCCTGCCTGTTCTCCAGACCTAAACCCCATCGAGCACGTCTGGGATGCTCTCGGTCTACGAATTGCTGCACGTCTTCAAACCCCTACGACACTTCAGGAGTTCTGACAGGCACTGGTGCAAGAATGGGTCTCTATACCCCAGCAGCTGCTCGACCACCTGATCCAACCCATTGTGCGGCCTGTGTACGTGTGCATGGTGATCACATCCCATATTGATATTGGGGTACATGCGCAGGAAACAGTGGTGTTTTTTAGCACATGTGTTTCGGGACGGTTTTCTCAACTTATCGCCAATACCGTGGACTTACAGATCTGTGTCGTGTGTGTTCCCTATGTGCCTATGCTATTAGCGCCAGTTTTGTGTAGTGACACTTTGTGTGGCACGACATTCTGCAATTATACTTAATTTATGAGCGTGAGTGTACATCTGGCTTTTCGTAGTCGTCGTCCTGGCCTTCTGCTAGCGGCTCTAAAGGCAACAGCTGCAATAATAACATCCTCCCAGTGGAAAATTCTGTATCAACGTAAATTTAAATTAAACTGCAGTTGTGTAATCAAGTATTGTGATGTCAAACAAACAGTGGAGCTCATAACGCAGTAGGTCAGAATGCTTCACCTGGAGGGTAGTGTAATTAACAACTAACGATGGTTGGTCTTAGTATCTAATTTTAGAATCAAATGAAGGAACGCCCACTATAAAATGCCACAAGCAGTTACCGGGAGTTTTTACAGTTTTTGTTGTTGAAAGACATGAGGTTATGTTTTGCACAGCATTTATAAATATGTCGCATTCTACTCTTTTATGTGCCGTATAATCCATTAAAGCTATTTGGAACATAAATTTCAGGTACAGAATTTTATAGTGAGTGAAATACTAGATACATTGACGGCAAAAAATCACTATACCAAAAAATAACGTAGAATACTGACATTTTGGGAATACATTTGTCTAGGTAACATATTTAAGCGATTAACACAGCAGGATCCCAGGTTAATGTAAGAGCAAGATAAGCCACTGCTAATGTGAAATGGTGATACAGTAATAACCGATGTAACCGCCATAATCTTGAATGCGAACGTGCCATGCATTGTGTTGTGCAGGTGCCGGATGTCAGCTGGTGGGATAGAGTTCCATGCCTGTTGCACCTAGTCGGTCAATGCAGAGACGGTTAATGCTGTTTGTGGATGAAGCTGGAGATGTCGCCAGTGATGTCCCGTATGTATTCGACTGGGGACAGTTCTGGGGATCGAGCAGGCCAAAGCAACATGTCGACACTCGAGAGAATCTTGGGTTACAGCCACGTCCGATAACGCCTCCCCCCCCCCCTTTTTTTTAAATCCTCATTATTCTGAATGGTTTGATGCGGTCCGCCACGAATTCCTCTCGTATGCCAACCTCTCCATCTCAGAGTAGCTCTTGCAACGCACGTCCTCAAATATTTGCTGGGTGTATTTCAGTCTCTGTCTTCCTCTACATATTTTGCCCTCTACAGCTCCTTCCAGTACCACGTAAATTATTGCGTGATGTTTTAAGAGACACCCTACCATCCTGTCTCTTCTTATTTTCAGTGTTTTCCATATATGCCAATCGTCGCCGATTCTCCGGAGAAACTCCTTATTCTTTACTTATAAGCCCACCTAATTTTCAACATTCTTCTGCAGCACCACATCTCAAATCCTTCGATTCTCTTCTTTTCCGGTATTACCACAGTCCATGTTTCACTATCATACAATGTTGTGCTCCAAATGTACATTGTCAGAAATTTATTCCTCAAATTAAGGCCTATGTTTGATTCTAACAGACTTCTCATGACCAGGAATGCTCTTTTTGACAGCGATGGTCTGCTTTTTATGTCATCCTTGCTCCATCCATCATTAGTCATTTTACTCCCTAATAGCAGAATTCCTGATCTTCATATACTTCGTGACTATCAATCCTTATGTTAAGTCCCTCACTGTTCTCGTTTCTGCTACTTGTCATTACTTCCCTCTTTCTTCCATTTACTCTCAACTCATATTCTGTACTCATGAGACTGTTCATTCCATTCAGCATATCTTATAAGTCTTCAATGTTCAAATGTTCAGATGTTTGTGAATGCCTAAGTGATCAAACTGCTGAGGTCATCGGTTCCTAGACTTACCACTTAAACTAACTTAAACTAACTTCTGGTATGAGCAACACACACACCCATGCCCGAGAGAGGACTCGGTCCTCCAGCGGGAGGGCCCCACAATCCTTGACATGGCGCCTCAAACCGCTCGGCCACTCCGTGCGGCTACAAGTCTTCTTCACTTTTACTGTGGATAGCAATGTCATCAGTGAATCTTTTCATTCATATTGCCAGTGATATTGAATTTTAATTCCACTCTTTAACCTTTCTTTTACTTCCGTCATTGCTTCTTCAATGTGTAGACTGAACAACATTACAGAAATTATTTATATTAATTCGATTAGTAAGTTCCACAATCTTTCAGAAAATGTGAATTAAAACTGCATTCAGTGGCAAGTGAACCCACAACCCACTGTTATGTAATGTGACGCCCCTACCAGCTACGCTACACTGAAGTTCAGCTATAAACGCACTTTAATTTATGTTACGGTCTTCTGAAGATGTTAATCACCGCCGGCCGGAGTGGCCGAGCGGTTCTAGGCGCTACAGTCTGGAACCGCGCGACCGTTGCGGTCGCAGGTTCGAATACTGCCTCGGGCATGGATGTGTGTGATGTCCTTAGGTTAGTTCGGTTTAAATAGTTCTAAGTTCTAGGGGACTGATGACCACAGATGTTAAGTCCCATAGTGCCCAGAGGCATTTTGAGCGAGGCACGTCATCGGCAGTTCCTGTCTCTCTGCACCTCCTGGTGTCCGAACAACATAGCTTTGGTACACTCCGAGACCCTTGGACACTTCCCTTGTCCCTTGTTGAGAGCCCTTCCTAGCACAAATTAACAATGCGGACGCGATCGAACCGCGGTATTGACCGTCTAGGCATGGTTGAACTACAGACACCTTCTTCCTGGTGGGATGACTGGAACTGATCGGCTGTCAGACCCCCTCCGTCTAATAGGCGCTGCTGATGCATGGTTGTTTACATCTTTGGGCGGGTTTAGTGACATCTCTGAACAGTCAAAGGGACTGTGTCTGTGACACAACATCCACAGTCAACGTCTATCTTCAGGAGTTCTGGGAACCGGGGTTATGCAAACCTTTTTTCAATGTGTGTATATTACGTTTCTCATCATTTTATTAGAACAAATTGTACCAATAACGAAAAGATTCTCGAGAGACTCAATGTGGTGGTGCTTAGAGAAACATATGTTTATAGCCCACCAATTGAAGAGGATAAATACGTTATGCCGTCTCGCAAGTTTCACTTGGTATGTAGAGAGCGTTCTTGCTTTTTGTTGGTTCTTATTTACGTGGCACGTTGTCGAAATATCACAGAACTTATTTTGCGTTTCCCCTTTCTCTTAACACTGTTTTAAAAGATAATGATTTTCAGCTGAGCTATGTTTACGAATCATTTAACCGAATTCAGTGAGTACTTTCTGAAGTATTTTCCAGGACAGGTTGATCAATGCAACTAGATAAAAGGTTCTTTCACTACAAAACTTCCATTAACACTTATCACAAAAGAGAAGGAGTAATTTATTGACATTTCTTTTGACTCCACAACTGAAATTGAAGTTCGTTTTCTTATCACCGCTTCGAGTGTTGGTGCTTGGTGAAGCAGGTGTATCCACAAGTTGGTAACACGACCCTGTTATGTGAGGTCGGTTTCTCAGCATTGGAAGTCATCAACACGAAAAAATGTGGAGAAAGAGATGCGAGACAAATCTTCGGTCTTGTGTCGAGATTTGAAGAACTGCTCCTGAAGAAGCAGTCTCAGCCTTCCCACTGACTTCATTGCAAGAATAAGATGTAAGAACATTAAAAGTTCATTAAAATATATTATGTCAGCAATCAATAAAAAAACCGGAAAAGTGAGAGTAAGATTCGCGCTATGAGGGTTACAAAACTAATTCGGGAAACCATACCTAAGAGTGCGCTTTTAAGGAATAACTGTAAGTGTTTGAGTTATTATCAACAGGAAAACAAAACCATTTTAGGTTCAAGTGGTTCAAATGGCTCTGAGCACTATGGGACTCAACTGCTGTGGTCATAAGCCCCCTAGAACTTAGAACTACTTAAACCTAACTAACCTAAGGACATCACACACATCCATGCCCGAGGCGGGATTCGAACCTGCGACTGTAGTGGTCGTGCGGTTCCAGACTGTAGCGCCTTTAACCATTTTAGGTTCATAACACAAAATCTACGTGCTCAGAAAACTACAGCACCAGACAGGTAATATTTCTGTCGAACGTTTCAGAAATACAAAAAACAGGAAATGGTTACTCTGTCGCTCACCTGCGCTTAAGAGTACGCAAAACATGCTCAAAGAGTTCGCATTTAGCAAATGTCAAAAATGAAGTCAATATCACCCTCGAATGAAGAGCACTGTTCGTACCACTATCTCCCACACTTAATGCACTGGACCCAGTCCTATAGAAGTGCCAAAATCTAGCTAATTCCATGAAGTTCGGAAGGTAGGAGACGAGGTACTGGCGGAAGTACAGCTGTCAGGTCGAGTCGTGAGTCGTGCTTGGGTAGCTCAGTTGGTAGAGCACTTGCCTGGGAAATACAAAAGTCGCGAATTCGAGTCTCGGTCCAGTACACAGTTTTAATCTTCCAGGAAGTTTCATATCAACGAACACTCCTCTGAAGAGTGAAAATTTCACTCGGGAAACATCTCCAAGGCTGTGGCAAAGCCATGTCTCCACAATATCCTTTCTCCAAGGAGTGCTAGTACTGCAAGTTTCGCAGGAGGGCGTCTGTGAAGTTCGGAAGGTAGGAGACGAGGTACTGGCGAAAGCAGAGCTGTGAGGAGGAGTGCTGAGTTGTGCTTGGGTACCTCAGCTGGTAGAGCACTTGCTCGCGATAGACAAAGGTCCCGAGTTCTAGTTTCGGTCCGGCACTCAGTTTTTATCTGCCGGGAAGTTTCAAAAGCTATATTTTCTACTCACAGCTTCCTCTCTTTTCCTTAAAGCAGACTCCTTCGTATCAGAAAAAGCGGCAACCTTTGTTTGCTTTCTTAATTTTCAATTCGTTGTCTGGCCTCACTGAACAGCTCTTCAGTTTAGATGAGCTTCCTGTCCAATTTTCGTAATTAATTTGAAGCCATTCAGAAACAAAACCTATCCTTCGGACTCCACAACGCATACAAGAGGTGCAAATTTGGAGTTATGCCCTGAACAGAGACCGAGCGAGGTGGCGTCATCGTTAGCACACTGGACTCGCATTCGGGAGGATGACTTTTCAAACCTGCGTCCGGCCATCGTGATTTAGGTTTGCAGCGATTTCCCTAAATCGCTTCAGACAAATACCGCGATGGTTCCTTTGGAAGGGCACGGCCTACTTCCTTCCCCATCCTTCCCTAATCCGATGGGACTGATGACCTTGCTGTTTGGTCCCTTTCCCCAAATCAACCAGCCAACCAATCAGCACTATGAAGAACCCACGTACTCTTTGGGGACGTTATATGCGCGCTCTTTCATACAGAAACAATGGTTGCAAGCGAAGTCAACAGATGGCAGCACACGTCATGTTTGGAAAACGTGTGGATGCAGTATAGTAGGTTCCAAGCCAGCCTTTCAATATGCAATCAAGAATTAAAGGCTATTGCTCGTGTATTTTGTGAATAACTTACGCAACAGAGTAACAGAACTCTCCCGGCGTAACACAAAGCGCCGGCACGTCGGCCCGAAACGTAAGAAGAGAGAAGGCTGTGAGAGGACGTTAGCCATTAGGATGCTGGCTAGGTCGACACGACGACAGGAGCGGAACCTATACGAAGAGCATATAAGCGCCCCTCCTGCTAGCCTCGTCCGCACAGTAGAAGACTCCCACTAGGAAAACCGCACTAGAATACGAGCCATCATCCTGTTTAGCTGAGAGTTGTGCCTTGTATTAATTAGTTGCATGGAAATCGTATATATCGAAGGAAATTGACTATTTGCATGTCGCCAAATCTTGCGACACTTCATTGTGAAAGAGGTAAAGTTAAGTATTGCCAATTGAATTACTGTAATAAACTCCATTAATATGATTTTCCTGTTTGTTGTCCAGCTATCCGAGAAAACAGCTTCCTATTCACCCTATATTACACGAGTAGGAAGGATCCCACAAGAACTACATCAACAAAGCTGAAAAGATATTCTTACCTGTTTCACTTCGGGAACAAAGGATTTCTTCATAACTCTGAACACAACTACGTCACTGACGCGTTGATCAGTTTAGTCAACGGTCAGGAATACAAGCTGCGGTGTCTTTGTGACTGCACACTCTTTGGCGTATTTACCCTATGTATACGGATAATTCATCTGTAGGTTTCGATGAGTGAGTTTTCGAGTTCTAAAATATGTAACATAAGTGGTTGTACCTTTTGATTGTATAGATTTAGAATCTTAATGTTTTTTACTCCCCTAAGGGGCCGCAGACCTCGGTATTTGACATAAGTTTTTTATGTCATATCTCTGTCCGTTTCTGAGAAAAAGGGGTGTTAACAAACAGACAGACGAACAACAAAGTGATCCTGAAATAGTTCCGTTTCTACCGACTGAGGGACGGAACCATAAATATTAGGCGATATTATCAATTTTTTGGAAACTTAAGTTTATTCACCTCAGACGTGGAGTTGGATGTCACGCGCGAAAGTCGCAGTGAGCATTTATGTTCAAGTCAGTGGAATAGTAGACCCAAAAGTATGAAAACCACTGCTTTACGTCTAAAGCCTGGTCTACACGTAACATTTTCACGTCAGTCTTGCTTGACCATGGCAGATTTGACAAATAAAACTTTACATATCGATGAAAGTTTGTCGGTCTTGCATGACTTAAATGAAGTTTGAGAAAGTCGCAAAAGGTTGTACTTTACGTACATGCAAAACTGCCGACGAGTCTGTTCTTGTAGACGCTCGTCAGACTTGTCGCCCAAACTTAGTTCTGCAGCCAATCTGCTCCTGGTGACGCTAGAGGTTCCAGTTCTCATTTTAGTGTGTGTAGTGACGAAAGAAAATGATGACTGGACTCACGACTTTTTCACGAAGTTCATAGAGGTGTGCCAAAGTTTTCTTTGCCTCTGGCAAGTACACTCTAAGGATTACACCAAGCGAGACAAGGAAAACTATGGATAACTTTGGTTAATGAGTAGAAAGAGATGGATCGTGAAACAAACAGTTGGTCACTAAATAGATCAACCCATTTCGAACATTTTACAGCAAAGAGATTGCGCAAATAAAAGAGTCAGTGAGACCTGAAGCTGGAACGGATCAATTAATAAACGTTCTTTGTGGTGCTTTAATGTACTTTCCTTCTTGAATGTCGAAGAGCACGCTCAGACATTGAGGATTCAGAAAAGAAATTAAAGAGGTAAACCACATTAAGAGGCTAAAAAAAAATCCGACTTTTTATTGCATAAATCCTTAGCTTGACTATCCAAGAGTACGCTGTCAAAATTTCATAGCGAAATTCACATTCTTTTAGATTTTATGAGCATAGAACCAAGTGCACATCGGGTACAGACATGAAAAAAGCAAATATGGCGACATACTATCATATGATTTCCACCGATGAAAATCGTCGACACGAGTATTGCCCAGAGGGAGAAGACAGCTGGTGACAGTGGCAGAAACGAGCAGCCCTTTGAATGGATCATGAACTGCACCCGATTCCACTGCACCCCGACGTACAGAAGGAAATTACTCCAATATATGAAGATTTATCAAGGAATGAATTACGGGAGAGATGTTTAGGTGGTCACACACAAAATGCAAATAAAGGTTTTAATTCCACTATTTGGCGATTAACTCCTAAACACTTGCACTCCAGACTAAAAGTCGTTGAATTGTCAACATATTTAGCAGTGGGCTTATTTAAATGAAGGAAATCATCCATTTTGATGGTCATGAACGAGGTAGGAATTCTAGTGGGACCGCAAAGTTTCAATTATGCCGAACAAATGTATAACCAGCGCGTGAGTTAGCAGAACGACGCAGTTCACTGGAATCGAAGGAAGGTCGGAAAACTCGGAAAGCACTGCTGCAAAAGCAAAACAAAGCGTATGTGGAAGAAGAAAGAGTACTACATGGTGCTGGAATCGCAAAAAAAGGTTCAAATGGCTCTAAGCGCTATGGTACTTAACATCTGAGGTCATCAGTCCCCTAGACTTTGAACTACTTAAACCTGACTAACCTAAAGACATCACACACATCCATGCCAGAGGCAGGATTCGAACCTGCGACCGTAGCAACAGCGTGGTTCCTTACTGAAGCGCCTAGAACCGCTCGGCCACAAAGGCCTGCACTGGAATCGCACATTAATCGGTAAGCATTTTACATTATTGTTAACTTCCTTGAATTTTTAGTTTCCGAGAATTTATTTTTCAAATTCGTTTATGACGAAATGACTTTTTTTGACATTTGCGTGCAGTCTCATTCAAAAATTATAGAGCCGATGATTATGAAAATTGATAGCATGATTCTTTACAAAATTACGAATTATATGAACCAACTTGTGAGATGACATGGTAATTTTAAGAGTATTTTTCTTTCCATAATTAAAGAAAAAACTCTTGAAAATCGAAGTAATTTGTTTCAACGCTTGCAAAAGTTTTAATTCTCATTATTTTCACCTTCACTGGGATTCATATTCTTATAAAATAAGTTATTAATGTAAAATCAAAACCTTTTTGATTTCAGATGAGAATCGGAATGGCTACGCTGCACACAATTGGGAACTATACTCACAACCTTTAGTGGGCATCACAGCGGAACTTCGTTATTTTTGTCTGTAATTATTCTAAAAAATTCACAAAAACTGTTCGAAATATGATTGAAATGATATCAAAATTTGATTAAGTTCATATTAATTCTTCCCACCGAAAAAAATCGCAAAAAACAGTGTCAAACAGCCTCCTTAAGTAGCAAAAATCAGTTTTAATTTTCGTGGTCACCAACCATTATTTACTGGGTCCCTCATACAATTCTAGGAAATTCAGCGTCCTTGAAATTCCTATCAGTCGCTAAAAACCTTAACGTTACGGCGAGTCTTTCGTTGAGGCCGACAGCCGCACTATGACACTGGCTTCTTTTTCGATTTCTGGGGTTACAAATGTTAGCAGTTTAAAGCACGTTTCTGAGTCCGTACGTAAATAATTGCGCCAATCTTCTGGTAAGTGTCGTAGTACACGTAGAAAATTCGAATGGAAACATGTCCCTCACTTCAATAACGACTTGAAGACTTTCTTCTTCAGATTATGCTTATCGATTACGGATATTTTAGATCCATGACTGTATATTAGACGTAAATAAGTTACACAAAACTGCAACCAGTCACTTTTTTGAATAATTATGTTTTATTCAATTAACCGGTTTTCGAACCTTTTCAGGTTCATCTTCAGATGGTTTGAGGAAGTTACATCATTATTGCTAGCACATTACTGGGTGCTGGCTCTATGACAAAAAGATGGAACACACTTTAATGTATCGCCATGACTATAGCTTATCTGTCGATATGGATGTAAATTTAGTTTTTTACTTACTGCGACAGGATAGGCGGCTTTTTTCGGTTAGTGTCCACCTGTCTGCCTCCATTTTGATGTCCAGTTGTTATATCACTACACAGATCTTCAAAGATCTACTACATTTAGAAATATAGTACAGGTTTTATTCTGTGGTAGGATATTACATTGGCACCGGTGTAGTTAGGATGTAAGGAGAGGGTGGGGGAGTCTTTGGGCGGGGGGGGGGGGGGGGGGGCAATGGGAGGTGGTGTAGGGTTCGTTGAGTGGTTACTTGTTTTGAACTAGTAGATCACCCCCACCCCCACCCCTCCACCCCCCCAACGACCCCCCTCCCTCTCCTTACATCCTAACTACACCGGTGCCAATGTAATATCCTACCACAGAATAAAACCTGTACAATATTTCTAAATGTTAAAGCCCTCTACTGCTAACATAAATCAATACTCTTATACATATTACTTCTAGCTGGAACAAACAGAAGCTACCATTACCAATACTCCACATCACTTTAATGTTACAACAAAAATAAGTCAACAGTTAAAGAACTTTTGTTCATGGTTTTTAAATATAAAGTGTACAGCCATGCAAACAGATTTAGTCCATTACAATCACTATAACTTTTATACATATACCTTTAGCTAAAATAAACAGAATTTACTCCTGCTAATACCCCAGATCATGTTAACATAACAACAGAAATAAGTCAACAGTTCATCTGAAGGTTTGTTATTAATTTAAATTTAAATATAAAGGTCCCAGTCTAACAGAGAGCTGCATCTCGCTGGAGATACAATAACTCTGTATCATTGATTCCTGGGTCTTCATGTTAATGCCAATCACATTAAAAAAATGCTATAAACTGCCTGTATTGTACGTAATATACAAATAGAAATAATATATCAGATCACCTGAAGTTTGTTCTTGCAGTAATTTATTTATTTATTTTATTTTGTACTCTCATGTTATCGCCAGTCTGATTAAAATATTTGCCCTTATATAGAATTTAATACATGTAAAGAAGAACAAATTACATCTCAGTGCAAAGTAGGCCTATGTCATATCTTTCTATCAAGATCTTTGTTACAGGCAACAGGTGTAAAGTGCATGCTGAATGCTAGAAAGGTTCTCGCGGTCAGAGTGTGAATTTATATAGTTTGTGTGGAAGGGTGTGTAGTGATATAACAACTGGACATCAAAATGGAGGCAGACAGATGTACACTAACCGAAAAAAGCCGCCTATCCTGTCGCAGTAAGTAATAAACTAAATTTACATCCATATCGACAGTTAACCTATAGTCATGGCGATACATTAAAGTGTGTTCCATCTTTTTGTCATAGAGCCAGCACCCAGCAATATGCTAGTAATAATGATGTAACTTCCTTAAACCATCTGAAGATGAACCTGAAAAGGTTAGAAAACCGGTTCATGGGATAAAACATAATTATTCAAAAAAGTGACTGGTTGCAGTTTTGTATTACTTATTTACTTTTTTCTTCACTTCAAGAGCACATATCTCGACCGTCGTCACATCGTTCTTCCTCCGTGACTACTTCTAAACGACTGAGCCAAAGATTGAGCGAAAGTTTTAATAGCATAACTGTCGCGAATTGTGTGAGTGTTGTCGTCATTTTTGCGTGATCATACAAGATTGACTATAAAACGTTACCAGGCTTAAGTGTTGTCTGGGCCCGAGGAAACTGCTACGGCGTTGAGAATCATTCCCTGAAGTCGATGCAAGAGGATCTCGGCATATCTGGCCCGGAAGAAGAACTCCCCGTTACGGCTTCTGCTTCCGGGATTCGAAACCGATCCCTAGAGGCCGGCGTCGGAATAAAAATGAACCTGCGGCGGTCCCGGGGTTCCCTCGGGAGCCAGCAGCGCCGGGGAACGGCGCGGGGATTTGCATGTCCGGCAGCGGCTCCCCGGGAGCACGGGAGGCGGCTGTTGGCATAGCGGGCGGCGCCTCAGGGAGCAATCTCGGCTCCTGCCTTTGAGCGCGCGCCGCGCCACCTGCCGCCTGCACGGTATTGGCTTCCAGTGTAAGGGCGGCCGGCAAGGGGGCCACGCGAATTCCAGCGCGTAGCGCCGTGTGTTGACCCCGGGGGCGTTTGCCGGAGTGTTCAGTCGCATGGATACCTACTGACGGAGGAGAAAACTGGGTAGGTGCGAGTAGAACTCGCGCACTGAGGGTTTCGTACAAACTTAACTTCTACATCTACATCCACGCTTCGCAAGCCACTTGACGGTGTGCGGTGGAGGGTACTTATGAGTACCTCTATCGGTTCTCCCCTCTATTCCTGTCTCGTATTGTTCGTGGAAAGAAATATTGCCGGTATGCATCTGTGTGGGCTCTAATCTCTCTAATTTTATCCTCATGGTCTCTTCGCGAGATATACGTAGGAGGGAGCAATATACCGCTTGATTCCTGGGTCTAGGTATGTTCTCGAAACTTCAACATAAGTCCGTACCGAGCTACTGAGCGTCTCTCCTGCAGAGTCTTCATCTCCGTAATGCTTTCGCGTTTACTAAATGATCCTGTAACGAAGCGCGCTGCTCTCCGTTGGATCTTTTCTATCTCTTCTATCAACCCTATCTGGTTCGGATCCCACACCAGTGAGCAGTATTCAAGCAGTGGGCGAACAAGTGTACTGTAACCTACTTCCTTTCTTTTCGGACTGGATTTCCTTAGCATTCTTCCTATGAATCTCAGTCTGGCATCTGCTTTACCGACGATCAACTTTATATGATCACTCCTAATGCGTACTCCCAGATAATTTATGAAATTAACTGCTTCCATTTGCTGACCTGCTATATTGTAACTAAATGATAAGGGATCTTTCTTTCTATGTGCCGGCCGAAGTGGCCGTGCGGTTAAAGGCGCTGCAGTCTGGAACCGCAAGACCGCTACGGTCGCAGGTTCGAATCCTGCCTCAGGCATGGATGTTTGTGATGTCCTTAGGTTAGTGAGGTTTAACTAATTCTAGGTTCTAGGGGACTAATGACCTCAGCAGTTGAGTCCCATAGTGCTCAGAGCCATTTTTGATCTTTCTTTCTATGTATTCGCAGCACATTACACTTGTCTACATTGAGATTCAATTGCCATTCCCTGCACCATGCGTCAATTCGCTCCAGATCCTCTTGCATTTCACTACAATGTTCCATTGTTACAACCTCTCGAAATACCACAGCATCATCCGCAAAAAGCCTGAGTGAACATCTGATGTTATCCATAAGGTCATTTATATACACTACTGGCCATTAAAATTGCTACACCAAAAAGAAATGCAGATGATAAACGGGTCAAATATATTAAGCTAGAACTGACATGTGATTACATTTTCACGCAATTTGAGTGCATAGATCCTGAGAAATCAGTACCCAGAACAACCACCTCTGGCCGTAATAACGGCCTCGATACGCCTGGGCATTGTTTCAGAGTTTGGATGACGTGTAGAGGTACAGATGCCCATGCAGCTTCAACACGATACCACAGTTCATCAAAAGCAGTGAAGGGCGTATTGTGACGAGCCAGCTGCTCGGCCACCATTGAGCAGATGTTTTCAGTTGGTGAGAGATCCGGAGAATGTGGTGGCCAGGGCAGCAGTCGAACATTTTCTGTATCCAGAAAGGCCCGTACAGGACCTGCAACATGCGGTCGTGCAATATCCTGCTGAAATGTAGGCTTTCGCAAGGATCGAATGAAGGGTAGAGCCACGGGTCGTAACACATCTGAAATGTAACGTCCACTGTTCAAAGTGCCGTCAACGCGAACAAGAGGGGACCGAGACGTGTATCCAGTGGCACCCCATACCATCACGCCGGGTGATACGCCAGTATAGTGATGACTAATACGCACTTCCAATTTGCGTTCACCGCGATGTCGCCAAACACGGATGCGACCATTATGATGCTGTAAACAGAACCTGGATTCATCCGAAAAATTGACTTTTTGCCATTCGTGCATCCAGGTTTGTCGTTGAGTATACCATCGCAGGCGCTCCTGTCTGTGATGCAGCGTCAAGGGTAACCGCAGCCACGGTCTCCGAGCTGATAGTCCATGCTGCTGCAATCGTCGCTGAACTGTTCGTGCAGATGGTTGTTGTCTTGCAAATGTCCGCATCTATTGACTCAGGGATCGAGACGTGGCTGCACGATACGTTACAGCCATGCGCAAAAGATGTCTGTCATCTCGACTGCTAGTGATACGAGGCCATTGGGATCCAGCACGGGGTTCCGTATTACCCTCCTGAACCCACCGATTCTATATTCTGCTAACAGTCATTAGATCTCGACCAACGCGAGCAGCAATGTCGCGATACGATAAACCACAATCGCGATAGGCTACAATCCGACCTTTATCAAAGTCGGAAACGTGACGGTACGTTTTATCCTCCTTACACGAGGCATCACGACAACGTTTCACCAGGCAACGCCGGTCAATTACTGTTTATGTATGAGAAATCGGTTGGAAACTTTCCACATGTCAGCACGTTGTAGGTGTTGCCACCGGCGCCAACCTTGTGTGAATGCTCTGAAAAGCTAATCATTTGCGTATCACAGCATCTTCTTCCTGTCGGTTAAATTTCGCGTCTGTAGCACGTCATCTTCGTGGTATAGCAATTTTAATGGCCAGTAGTGTACATTGTGAATAGCAGTGGTCCTACTACACTCCCCTGCGGCACACCTTAAATACCTCTTACTGCGGAAGACTTCTCTCCATTGAGAATGGCATCATACTCCGCAAGCCACCTAATGGTGTGTGGCGGAGGGAACTTTCGGTACCACTATCTCATCCCTCCAACCCCGTTCCACTCGCGAATAGCGCGTGGGAAGCTTCTGTATTGGCTCTAATTTCTCGAATTTTCTCCTTGTGGTCAATACGCGAGATGTATGTGGGGGAGGGGTAGTAATATGTTGTCTGACTCCTCCTGAAAAGTGATATCCCGAAATTTCAGTAGTAAATCTCTCCGTGATGCACAACGTCTCTCTTGTAACATCCGCCAGTGGTGTTTGTTTAGCATCTCCGTAACGCACTCTCGCAAGCTAAACGATCCTGTGACAAATCGCGCCGCTCTTCGTTGGGTCTTCTGTATCTCCTCTGTCAGTCCTACCTCCTAGGGATCCCAGATAGATGAACTATACTCAAGAATCGGGAAAACAAGCGCCTTGTCACCCACTTCTTTCATGGATGAGTTACATTTCCTTAAGATTCTTCCGATGAATCTGAGTCTTGTGTCTGCTTTTCCCACTATTTATTTTATATGGACATCCCAATGAAACGTCCCCTTTGAACAATTATACATGACTGTCCTTAAACTGACACACAATATTTTTAGCGGAACGCAATCTGACTTTTAATAATCCCTACAAAAGAATGGCCCTGACTAACATTAAACTATACCTCTCACAAATCACTTGCCTCACAAAAATCTTCGTTACTCTAACTACTGCAATACAGCGAGCGCCACTACTGCCAGCTAAATAAAAGATTCAAACTACTGGAGGCACTAACTACTGATAGACATAGTTAGCAAATGAAAGATTTTGATAGTGAACAAACAATGTATTTACCTTAATAGTGTTCAAAAGTCATAATATATATAGCAGTTCATGACATCCATTCTTACAAATGTACTGTTTCTGATGAACACACGTCCAGATCATCCGCTCTCAAATATCCGTCATCTCATTTCCCCACATCCACCACTGGTGGCGGCTCACCTCCAACTGTGCAACGCTATGCGCTGTTAGCATCCAGCTGCCCAACACTACAATAGCGAACAACAATGCAAACCAGCCACAGACTGCACACAGCACAGCCAGTGATTTTCATACAGAGCGCTATGTGGCGTTACCAATAAAAAAAAACCTAAACAGCCTACTTACATAGCCCCCATGCTCCTTCGTTTTTTTTAAGTAGATCATAAATTTTATTATTTACTGGATCTGTAGGCATAAAATATCTATATTAGTACATCTACAAAATTTTATTTAAACCAATGCTGCAGTTCAGCTTGAAACTAGATATTTAAAAAAATGAGCAATCTCTCAACTACAAAGACAATAGATATAAAATGTTTCTCATCATTTCATTAGGCATTTTAGTAAATGTCATAAATTACGAGCTCACCAGTGTAACCATATGTTTTCAAGTTTGAGCGTGTCGTATTTGCGATGCTTTCTACAAAGAAATGTCAATAGCGAGGATAATGGCCTCCTTTTTTCTCCACCTGTGCCTCTGAAAGGCACACACAAATGGCTTTTTTTCCAGGCGACTGTCACGCAGCTGGGTGCCCACGGCGCATTACGTGAAGGTGGTCACTTAACTTTCTTACCGAAATATTTACGACACCAGTTTGCATTACAGTGACAGTCTCATATAAAATTTCACAGGTCGAGAATTTGCCTTACAAATGTGTAGAAACAAAATCCTTTAAATATAATAGTGTCCAAAAAATTATTGTCTGCATTGTGATACATTCACGCATTTACGTACATTTCATAACTCTTAAAGTACGATTCTTGGTTTCCAACATCCTATTTCAAAAGTCAGAGTCCCAAACCACTACTCACTATTCCTTACCTTATTACACGTATACATATTCTTCAACACTTCTTCAGTATTTCATCATAATAAATACATAGCATAATCAAATTCCTCATATCGCATCAGCTTATAGATCATAAACATACCTCAACAGCATAATACACATCGTCATCATAAAAATAACATCATAACACCTCAGTCAAATCTCTAAAACACCGTAGCTTTCTGCAATAATGGAAAAACCTAAAAAAAATTCTCTGCTCATTTCAATAGTGTCATCTACCCCAAACGTACTTTAAAAATCATGATCCCATACCAAATACATCACTCAAAGCTCTCATAGTATCACAATGGTTCCGAAAAAATATGAACAGTTCACAAAGTACAGACAAAATACAATTTCATGAGTGTGAAGTTAACCAACTGTGTAATTATGTAAACATCTGTCACTGATGTAGTAAAATAAATGTTTGTCTCTCCCAGTTAAATGATCAGATAGCTGTGTAATTTATGTGTTAGAGAAAAATGGTACCGATGTGTAAAGTTGTATAAGCAAATACCATATTAGCTAGGGCTCCTTGTGCTTGCCACACACAAGGTACACAAAGTAAGCATGTACCCCCCTGAGGATTTATGTAATTATACCCTCAGGTGTTACAGATTACAGCAATGGAATGAAATGTATCACAGAAAACCTTTGTATCATTGTAATTCAAAAATCTTTAAAAATAAATGTTTTAAGTGCAAAATTAATCACTCAAATACGTGTACTGTAGCGCTAAACTGTGCGTCTTGTTGTAAGATAATCTCTATGGAAGTGTCGTAGTTATCGTCCGCCAAAAGCTAAGTTCTGCAGAAGTCAATGTACTTACCTCATGATAAACAAAAGTGAAATGCTTTGCGTATAGATATCTTAGTTATTACGCTTATTGCCATGATGAAGAAAGTACTGTGCTGTAACGCATTGTTGTGCTACGGAAAAGGCTGTCTCATTGTAGCTATACCGCAAAAGTTACTACTAAAACATGTTTTACTTTCCAGAATAATACAGAAAAACTGTGCAGATATAAAACAGAAACACCACAAAAGCAACATTGTAAATTGTCACTCATTAGTAGCATCGTGATATAATCGTGTAGCTATCAAAGAAATCAAATACTAAGTCATCTTTAATCTCACCGAATGTACTTCAAATAAAGAGTATCTTTTCAACTAAACCAAAACGTTGCATTAAAATCTCATTAGCAGTACCAGTATATGTTCTAAGTTTGTAAGCCTTATGGTCGTTACGTAATCGTGCAACTAACAAGCAAGAATGTACACACACAATAACACTGTGATGTCTGTTCACTATAACAATGCATTCGTAATTTCTGTTGAAATAAATTCTCTTGCTTCTTGACTGGATATTTAACTTCAAACATTGTTGCATATTAACAGATTCTAAGTCTGACAAAGCATACTAGTAATGCAAAGTGAAACGTTTTATGGCAAAGACAAAGTTAAAAAGCAGATTATCTCTCAAGAAACGGTTTTACAAGTGAAATGTGGTGCAATCATTTACCGTTTCTAGTGCGCAGAGTTTCAACTTCCAAGTAATTACCATGTTGTATAGGTCGGTACGGAATGCTAAAATTTTTCTCAAGGTTGGCGTCTATGTTATTTTTCGCTGAGCCAGCCGGCGCACATGGCTGCCTGCGGTGCGAGTCATTGTCTGTCTCTTTGTTGGCGCGCGTCGTTATTGGGATTAGGAGACCTAACTTCTGCAAATTCAACTTCACGAGAAGGCCCTGCCCTGTTTGAATCTCTCCAGTTATGATGAAATTCAGGTCTGTTGTTATGATTATATCGTCTGTCGTCATGTCGGTAATTTCTGTAATTAATTTCTTGTCGGTCACGTGGTGGAGAACTTCTCCCTGAGTCGTAACTGGGCGGAGGACCGTTGTGTCTGAAGTTATTCTGTCTCCTTCGATAATAATTGTTATGTTTCCCATATTGTCTGTTTCTGTGGTTGTCTCTGTCACATTCATTACTACGGAAATGCGATCTTTCTCTGTAATTATTGCTACTCTGCCAACGGTTATCATACGGGTGGTGTCTGTTTTGGTCACGATTTACGTTGTAAGAATAGCCTTGTCGTATATTATTTTGTCATCGCGGAATTGTGACGGATGTGACCTGTAATTGTTGTGCTCCTGTTTTCGCGTTTCGCGACTGTCAGTGTCAATTTCCAATTCTTGTAACAGTCCCTGAAAAGCTTCAATGTCGTCTTTGCAACGTCCTGCTAAAATAATATGTCGTAAATGTTCAGGCAATTTGATTAAGCAAATGCGGATGAGTTCTGAGGGGCTGTATGGGTTTGACAGGTACTGATGCTTGTGCAACATGTATTCAAAATATTTCACAATACTGGAAAATTCAGATTGTTCGAAATGTTTCATCATTATGATACTATGTTTTACTCGGTCTTGTGTAGCTTGAGACCAATATGCTGAGAGGAAGGCATGATAAAAGTCTCCTTCACTGTGGAAATCGTGAATGACCGATCGCATTCTTACAGCTGGTTCATTCTCTAAGTAGCAACACATAAATTCTAATCTGTGCTCTAATGACCAGTTGGGAGGAAAACAATGAGAGAATTGATGGAGCCACGCTTGTAGATGAATGTCGTTGCCAGAATTCTTAAATGTTTTGAATTTTCGTGTAGTAAAAAACAGTTTATAGTCAAAATCATCGTGTCGGCGAGTCGCATATCGGTCATTGTTACGTCATGCCGGCGGTTTCATCTCAAAATTCGGTGCACATTGCCAATTTCTTTCATAACTTCCGAAATACGCTGTGTTACTATTTTGCGGCTGTTCCGTATTTCTAAGTCCATCTTCTCGTATTGGAGCGCGAGTGTCCTGTGAAATTTGTGATCTTTGTATTACTTGTGCCAACTGATCTAGTACTTCCCGGATTTCTCTTTTGTGTTGCGTATTAATTTGATTCTGATTTTGTTTGAATTTCTTAATTTGTTCATTCTCTTCTGTGTCAGTGATGGCGACAGGTCTTGTGTCATTCAGATCATCATCTACTTTTGTAGGTAAGTTAGTGAAGTGATCCGAATGTTCGGCTAATTTCTCCGATAGTGTACTTATTTCCTCAGTGTGTTTTTCTGAACCAAGTTTCAGAGTGTCCATTTGTGTTGAAATCGTATCTACTGTGTACTTTAAGTTTTCCTGAGTTCTTGCAAGTTGTGTAACTGAATTGGTAGATGCAACTGAGTCAATTTTAGCTTGCAACATCTCATTACTTTCATGAACAATAGTTTGCAGCCCTTTTATGGCTGCTTCATGATTCTGTAATTTATTTTCATGCCGCGAAAAAATAGGTTGGAAATGCTCACAAATTTGTGTTTTTACATCATTACAGACTTTTTGACATTTCGATTCGATTTCATGTAACTCAGTAGTTAAATCTTGACGTGTTTGTTCAAGTGTGGTGTGAAAATTTTGTTCCATTGCGTCTAACTGTTGCTGTGTTTGTCTTTGGTGTTGTTCCATTGTGTCTAACTTTTGAAGATTTTGTTCCATTACGTCTAACTTTTGAAAATTTTGTTCCATTACGTCTAAATTTTGTTGCCTTTGTCCCATTTGTTGCATTCACTGTAATAACAATGCACTGGTGTCTGAAACATGTTCCTCAGTGCTTTTCGGCAGTGAAGTTGCACCGGCAACATTCACATTTTGACAAGCAGAAAATGTGTCTTGACTTATTTGAGAAAACGGTGAGGACCCAAAACCTGAATCTGCAGTATTTGCAAGATTGTGTCCTGTCATTTCCGATTCCTGAGGCGGGCTGTTGCCGACCGATCGATCGATAACGCTTCCCTGTTCACTAATTGTTTCACTGTCTACACCATTGTGTGCCGCCCGCTCCATTTCCCTATGCACAATTACCAAATTATTATGTTGAACATTAGTTAAATCATTACACGGTGGCGCTAACACACTGCTTTCGTCTTCACTGTCATTTCTCAGTTTACTTTGGAGCCCAGTATTACGTTTTTCACACGCCATTATTGTCACAATATTTCACACGACAACACAGAAAAGCACAATGTGAAGAGCATAATAAGAAAACACATTAACATAGCACTGAAAATAGTATCTAGTTAATTGCAGGCGCAGCTGCGAAATACTTGGTGCAAATCTACATGCATGCCACAACTGTTTTACTGTACAACAATGAAAGACTACAACTACAAAGGAGATTCTCTCTACAATTACACGCTAGCAATAAACAAAAGATACACTAATTACACAAACTACAAGAAAAATCAGAAGATTCCAGTGAGGTATCCTCGGCTAAGGGTCGACATATGAAACGTCCCCATTGAACAATTATACGTGACTGTGTTTAAACTGACACACAATATTTTTAGCGGAACGCAATCTGACTTTTAATAATCCCTACAAAAGAATGGCCCTGACTAACATTAAACTATACCTCTCACAAATCACTTACCACCACTACTGCCAGCTAAATAAAAGATTCAAACTACTGAAGGCACTAACTACTGATAGACATAGTTAGCAAATGAAAGATTTTGATAGAGAACAAACAATGTATTTACCTTAACAGTGTTCAAAAGTCATAATATATATAGGAGTTCATGACATCCATTCTTACAAATGTACTGTTTATGATGGACACGCGTCCAGATCATCTGCTCTCAAAAATCCGCCATCTCAATTCCCCACATCCACCACCGGTGGCGGCTCACCTCCAACTGTGCAACGCTACGTGCTGTTAGCATACAGCTGCCCAACGCTACAATAGCGAACAACAATGCAAACCAGCCACAGACTGCACACAGCACAGCCAGTGATTTTCATACAGAGCGCTATGTGGCGTTACCAATAAAAAAACCTAAACAGCCTACTTACACCACTTTGGGCCGATCTGGATAGTCACGCCTAGATATTTTACGGCAGACGCTGTCTCCAGCTGTTTGTCATCAATAGTGTAGCTGTGCAGTATTGGACTTCTTTTCCTATGTTACATTTATTTATGTTCAGGGTCAACTGCCAGAGCCTGCACCATTCATCAATTCTCTACAGGTCATTCTACAAATTCTTACTTTCTTCTGCCGTTGCTACTTTGGTATAAACATCTTCATCATCTTTGAATATCCTTGAAGAGCATCCGACGCTTTCTGCTAGATCATTTATATACACTGTGAACAGCAACGGTCCTATCACACGTCCCTGTGGTACTCCGGATATTACCTTTACCTCTGTCAATTTAGTTCCGTTAAGAGTGACGTGTTGAGTTCTATCTGCAAGAAAGTCTTGAATCCAATCGCAGGTCTGTTCCGATACTCCGTACGCTTGTATTTTTTACATTAATCGGCAATGTAGGACGGTGTCAAATGCCTTACTGAAGACGAGGAACACGGCATCAGCCTGAGCGCCGTTGTCCACTGCGCTGTGGATTTCATTGAGTGACAGCGCGAGCTGAGTGTCGCAGGATCTCTATTTCTGGAACCCACGTTGATTTTCGTAATTCTTGAGCATAAAACATGTTCCATAATTCTGCAACACATTGACGCCAACCATACAGGTCTATAATTGTGTGGATCTGTCTTACGGCCTTTCCTAAAAACGGGAATGACCTGCACTTTTTTCCAATGTTAGGTACCTTTCGTTGCTTGAGCGATCTACGATAAATTACTGCTAGAAAGGCAACAAGTTCTTACGCATGATCTTTATAGAATCTTATAGGTATCCCATCTGGTCCTGAAGCCTTTCCATTGTAACTGCTTTTCAATTCCGCGATCTCTTATCTCTATATCTGCCATTTCAACGTTCTCACGACGATTTTTCCATTTGCCCTCATCACCGAATATTTGATACTGACTGCTGAGATATTCTGAAAGTTGTATCCTGTCAGCTTTGCTGAGCAAATATATCTTCCTACCTTTATTAACATTTCTTGTAGGACCCGTCGTCATAGATGCTGTCACAGCCTTATGATCACTCATACCTTTCTCTACGTTAACTAATTCCATAAGTTCAGGTCTCTTTTTTGCCAGGAAGTCTAAGACCTTACCCTCACTAGCTGGTTCTTTAACTATCTGCTCAAAGTAATTTTCGGACAAGACATGCAGAACAATGCCACACGATTCCCTGTCTCTGGCACCAGTTTCAATGGCATAACACTCCCATTCTATACCCGGCAAGTCACCCCCTATTACAACGGCAGGATCAGGAAAATTACTAATGATATTCTGCAAGCTCTGGCTTAAGCGCTATGCGACTACAGATCCTGACCCAGGTGGTCTATGAAAGAATCTGATCACCAATTTTGACCGTTCTTTGATACTCAGTTTGACCCAGGTCAATTCGCATTCGGAATCCGTGACAACCTCGCTAGATTTTATCGAATTTTTTACTGCAATAAACATGCCGCCACCATTGGCGACTAACCTATTCTTACGATAAACATTCCAGTCTGAACTTAGGATTTCGTTGTCATTATAGGTCTGGCTTCAACCAGCTTTCTGTTCCCGGTACTATCTGTGCATTATAAAATTCAGTAAGCGATACGAATTCTGGGACCTTTCCTTGGATGCTCCTGCAGTATACTAAAATCATATTAATTTTTTCTACCTCTGATCTGCGGGGACCAAGATTCTCTGAGGTCGCTGTGGCTGATTTAATAGTCAAATCGTGTTTGCTCCCAGGGGGGGGGGGGGGGGGGGGGTGATCCTCTACCCTAAAAAAAGCCCCGTGTGCACGCCACACGTTCTCCGCTACGCTAGTAGCCGCTTCCTGCGTGTAGTGCACGCCTGACCTATTAAGGGGAACCCTACAATTCTGCACCCGACAGCGGAGGTCGAGAAATTCGTATCCGATACCGTCGCAAAGCCGTCTGAACCTCTGGTTTAGGCCTTCCACTCTGCTCCAAACCAGAGGACCGCGATCAACCCTGGGTACGATGGTACAAATAGACAGCATAGCTTGCACCCCGCGTGCGTTGCTAGTTGCCTTCACCAAATCAGCGAACCGCCCGAGGGAACCGAGGATGGCCTCAGAACGCAAGCGGCAGGCGTCTTTCGTGCGGACTGTGCCACTACGTGCAGCCGGTTGCACCCAGTGCGCTCGATAGCCACCAGCAGGGTCTCCTCCACATCACGGATGAGACCTCTCGGCAAACATACCGAATGCACACTGGAATTCTTTCTCACCTTGCCTGCTATCTCACTGAGGGGTTTCATCACCCGCCTAACATTGGAGCTCCCAATGACTAGCATACCCACCCTCTGTACTTGTCCGGACTGGGCAAGAAAATCGACCGCTGTCCCAACGGGAGAGGCATCCCGTGCTGGCTCAGAGTTGTCATCAACACTGGGAAGCAACAAGAACCTGTTGCTGTGACGAAGGGAGTCTGTCGCACGACCTGCTCCCTGTTTCGCCTTCCGCCTAGTGACACGCGAACCCACCACTGTCTGCCACCCACTCTGGAATGAGGACGGACCGCTCAGATGTTGCGTATTATAGTTATGTATATGGACCACTGGTCTCAAACTGTGGCCAGAATGGGGTATTCGTACGGCCCTCGGTTCACAGCTGTATTATATAATAACACACACATCAAAAACTTTTTGCATCAGCCGGCCGACGTGGCCGAGCGGTTCGAGGCGCTTCAGTCTGGAACCGCGCGACCGCTACGGTCACAGGTTCGAATCCTGCCTCGGGCATGGATGTGTGTGATGTCCTTGGGTTAGTTAGGTTTAAGTAGTTCTAAGTTCTAGGGGACTGATGACCTCAGATGTTAAGTCCCATAGAGCTCAGAGCCATTTGAACCATTTTTTTGCATCACCTCGGTTCCGAGGTTCTCGGAACCTGTACAGGAAATTGGAGTAGAGATCAACATAAACATCATTTCCGACCTTTTTATTGCTCGTGAAAACCACACATTGCATGTTGTACCACCATACAGCGAGACCATCAGAGGTGGTGGTCCAGATTGCTGTACACACCGGTACCTCTAATACCCAGTAGCACCTGAGGGTGCGAATTGTCTTCCACGAAGACGTATGCCTCGCCAATACGCTGCCGATATGGTTGCTGTATCGGTTGGAGGATGGCACTCACGTATCGTGCAGCCGTTACGGAGCCTTCCATGACCACCAGCGGCGTACGTCGGCCACACGTAATGCCACCCCAAAACAGCAGGGAACCTCCACCTTGCTGCACTTGCTGGACAGTGTATCTAAGGACTTCAGCCTGACCGGCTTGCCTCCAAACACGTCTCCCACGATTGTCTCGTTGAAGGCATATTCTATATTCATCGGTGAAGAGAAAGTGGTGGCAGTCCTGAGAGGTCCGTTCCGTATGTTTTTGGGTCCATCTGTAGCGCGCTGCATGGTGTCGTGGTTGCAAAGATGAACCTCGTCATGGACGTCGGGAGAGAAGTTGCGCATCATGCAGCCTATTGCGCATAGTTTGACGTCCTGTGGCTGCACGAAAAGCATTATTCAACATGGTGGCGTTGCTATCAGGGTTCCTGCGAGCCGTATTCCGTAGGTGACGGTCATCCACTGCAGTAGTAGTCCTTGGGCGGCCTGAGCGAGGCATGTCATCGACAGTTCCTGTCTCTCTCTATCTCCTCCATGTCCGAACAACATCGCTTTGGTTCACTCCGAGACTCCAGGAGACTTCCCTTGTTGAGAGCCCTTCCTGGCACAAAGTAACAATGCGGACGCGATCGAACCGCGCTATTGACCGTCTAGGCATGGTTGAACTACAGACAACAAGAGCCGTGTTCCTGCTTCCTGGCGGAATGACTGGAAATGATCGGCTATCGGACCCCCTCCGTCTAATAGGCGCTGCTTATGCATGGTTGTTTGCATCTTTGGGCAGGTTTAGTGGCATCTCTGAACAGTCAAAGGGACTGTGTCAGTGATACAATATCCACAGTCAACGTCTATCTTCAGGTCTTCTAGGAATCGAAGTGATGCAAAACTTTTTTTGATGTTTGTATAATAAAAGAGGTTTACAAGTATGAAATGCAAACATTTGTTGTCTGAAAATGTTTTAAATTCAGAAGACTGATAAATAGTGCTTTATTCAAAAATAGTCCATCATTTGTCACACATATTTCACATCTTTCAGGCAGTTTGTGAATACCACGCCAGTAAAAATTATCCCCTTTTGCTGAAGACCATTCATCAAGCCACTTTGTCTCAACTTCGTACGAACCAAAGCGCTGCTCAGCAAGTGTGTGACCCATGGAGGTAAACAAGTGCTAATCGGAAGGAACCAAGTCTGGTGAGTAAGCTGCCGTATGCGAAGGAGCATTGTCACAGAGAAATATGATTTTGTGTTGCCTCTTTCAGTATAGTGGCCAACGCTTCTAATCGGTCAGCTGTTGCTGGTAATGTTTAGTATTAACCGTTTCCCTAGGTTTTAACAGCTCGTAATCGACCACGCTCCTCTGGCCCCACCAAACACAGAGCATCGTCTTTCTGCCAATGTGACTCGGTCTTGCGGTCGATGTGGATGGTGTTCTTTGGTCTACCCATGATTTTTTGCTCTTGGAATTCTCAAAATAAATCAACTTTTCATCCCCTGCAACTACAGGATGCAAAAATGACTTCCTGCTGTACCGAGCAAGCATGTGTTTTTGCGCTTTTCCATTTGCCTGTCGTTCAGCTCATGTGGCACCCATCTACCGGTCTTCTGAATCTTACCTATCTCTCAAAGTCGATTGGAAGCTGCTTCTTGACTAATGCGAAATTACTCGGCGACTTGTTTTTGTGTTTGCGAACGATCTTCGTTCAAAAGTGGTTGTAATTCCACATCTTTGTATTTATTTGGCGGTTTCCCACGTTCCTTGTTTGCAACGTTGAAGACACCATTTTTGCAACGCCGACACCATCGTTTACACGTATCTTGCGGTGGAGTATATTCACCAGAAGCTTCTCGAAGTAATCGGTATAATTCAGCAGCTGTTTTCTTCAAATGAAAAGATAAAATTAATGCTATCTGCGAATGCTCTTTGTTTGGTGTAAATTTCGACATATGATCACAACAACACAACACTATGCACACACTTTTACAGTTTATCACTCGTGCCCGTCTGACACTTGTCGATGGCACAGCAAAATGTCAGTGTCAAGTCTTTATAGCACAAACTGCATTGGTGCGATATCTATTGTCTGAAACTCGTATTTCATACATGAACACCTGGTATGCATCTAGCAACTAACAGCCTAGTCCAAAAATGTCAGCTAACGCGAAGATCTTAGTAAAACGACAGTTTTCCTTCTCAGAAACAAACAAAAATACTTAAAGAGACACTAATATTTGAATATGTGCTTAATTTTAAGTAACGTTACTGAATTCGGCGTGAGCTAAGTAAAACTGTCCGCTTACCACGACAGATGGGTAAGTACCTTGGCCACTGCGGGTTTAAAGTATGTGAGAGCGGGAATGTTTTACTGTCTGTCCTCCAGTGCGAACAACTCGCGGTTGTGCGTGTCTCGTACCGATCAGCTGTTATGGTACAAATTTTGACAAAGAACTAACGTGGATTCGTGAATAAAGATTTCAGTGACAGTCAGTTTCAAACGTGATACTTATTTGTAACAGTGGGCGGAAGAAAAATCACATTCAGAACATGTAATAAGCATCTGTGATCGCGTCTCATATTACTTAATGCATTTAATGACAAGACCAGTTGTGGTTATTGTAGTAAAATGTGGATATAAACATGGACAGTAACAAGTACTCATGAGCAGCAGCTCAATATGTTTGAATGCGGGGTTCTGCCCAAGATCAATGAGGCAGTTTAGGTCGCGCGGTTCAAGACTGTAGCGCCTAGAACCGCGCGGCCACAACGGCCGGCAAGAGCGGCAGTTCATGTGTAATGAAAGGAAAGGTGTGTAATCCTGCTTTAAGTATACTCCTCCAATTATAACCATTAGCTCTTGATGCATTTGTAGTTGCGTGAGTGGTGGCTTAATTTTAAAACCACGAGTTTGTTTAATGTTGTTTAATGAGCCTATGTTGAACTATTGCAGAAGTTAACTCTAGAGTCATTTACTTGTCAGTTTGAATTTGTTTTAGAGATTTCTACATTTAATTAGAGTAATGTTTTTATGAGGAACTTTGTCTAAAAATTTTATGGATTCTGATTGCTTTAGTAATGGTCGTTTAAATATTGCTGCTTGGTGAAATATATTTTAGTCTTTTATTATTTTAATAGCTTGCCTAAAAGTTTAATGCTAAATGAGCTCATGTTTGTCTACCCTCGCTTAAGACCAAGTCTGGAAGCACAATGATTTTGTATGTATATATATAATTTTAATAAGTACCAAGGAATGAAACTTGCTCAGAGAGTTATATTGAAATAAAGCCAATCATGTTTGAGAATTGTGGCCTAGTCCTTTCATTAACTGAACCTTTCCTGTGCTAGCGTAAAGCTGCGCTACAGTAATAAATTTCCTGCGGACCGAAAAGCTCATCTCCCCAAATGAGTACGGCCTTAGGAAGCATCGGTCGTGCGAAACCCAGCTTGCTTTTTTCTCGCGTGATATACTACGAACTGTGGACGAAGGGCAACAGGCAGACTCCGTATTTCTAGATTTCCGATAAGCATTCGACACCATGCCCTACTGAAGACTGCCGGCCGCGATGGCCGTGCGGTTCTAGGCGCTCCAGTCCGGAGCCGCGCTGCTGCTACGGTCGCAGGCTCGAGTCCTGCCTCGGGCATGGGTGTGTGTGATGTCCTTAGGTTAGTTAGGTTTAAGTAGTTCTAAGTTCTAGGGGACTAATGACCACAGCAGTTGAGTCCCATAGTGCTCAGAGCCATTTGAACCATTTGAACCACTGAAGACTGTTAACGAAGGTACGTGCGTACGGAATAGGCTCCAAGATATGCGACTGGCTTCAAGACATCTGAAATAATAGAACCCAGTACGTTGTCCTTGACGACGAGTATTCATCGGAGACAGGGGTAACACGAGGAGTGCCCCAGGGAAGTGTGATAGGATCGTCGCTGTTTTCTATATACATAAATGATCTGGCAGACAGAATGGGCAGCAATCTGCGGTTGATCGCTGATGGTGCTATGGTGTACAGGAAGGTGTCGAAGATACAAGATGAGTAATGCAAAATTTCTAGTTGGTGTGATGAATGGCAGCTGGCTCTTAATGTAGAAAAACGAAACAGAGGTTGAAAATACCGCTACTGTTGTAAGGTTCTTTTATTTAGAACACGATGCCGGGCCCCGCCTTCTTCTTCCCGTCAACAGATGGCTGTACTTTTGTCACTCTGGTTTGCCAGTTTGCTTCCCCCTTCACGCACGCTACTCCCTGCTCTGCGTTCGCTGGTAACACAACGTGTCCTGTACTCGTCGATCGCGGCGCTGGGGGTCACAGCACGAAGTGTGTGTCATGGTATTCATTGCGTATTTATTTACCCAGGAAAGTCGTCCGTGGTACTGTCTGGTGTCACTTTATCGTTGACTTAGGTTTTACAGTACCTAGACCGACCGGTGGTCTCTAAAATGTTATATGGAACTTTTTTTGGTTTTTATGTGTACTGCTACGTTCAAAAACTATTATTACGTCCCGTTTCTTAGTATTTTCGGTATAACAGCTGTTGAAGGGCGTATAAGAGCCCAAAACCGGTCGTATTCTACTTAAAAGAACCTTACACTGTAGCGATGTTTTCAACCTCTGGTATAATGCTCAGACGCAGATGTTCCTCCGACAGGATTGTTTGCAGAAAAATGTAAATGAATGCGGGTGAGTAGGAAAAATAAACCCGTAATGTTCGGATAGAGCATTACTACTATCCTCCTTGACACAGTCACGTGGTTTAAATATCTGGATCTAACGTTACGCAGCGGTAAGAAATGGAACGAGCATATGAGGATTGCGGTAGGTTACGCGAATGGTCGACTTCGATTTCTTGGGAGAATTTTAGGAAAGTGTGGTTCATTTGTAAACGATGCATATAGGACGTTAGTGCGACCTATTCTTGAGTACTGCTCGAGTGTTTGGGATCCACAACAGATCGAACTGAAAGAAGACATAGAAGCAATTCAGAGGCGAGCTGCTACATTTGTTACCGGTAGGTTCGATCACAATGCAAGTATTACAGTGTAAGGTGTACGCTTCGCCGGCGATGGGCGAGGCATGACAGAATCTCTGACCAGAGAGTAGTTTATCGTTAGTTGTTGCTTGTCGCAAGTCTGCGCTAGCCTGCGCGAGTCGACAGTAGAAGTCAGTCTGCGCTTGTCTGCGCGAGTCTGCAGTCGTAGTCAGTCTGCAGTAGTAGTCAGTCGGATACGGTAGTAGGGAGTCGGCATGCGTCGGCTGTGTGCTCTGGTCGCGACTCTGGTCAGGACTCTGGAGGATGAGTATTGTTGTAGAAGGCAAAGAAGCAGCCTTGCGCATATTTAATAATGTATGTTAATTATAATTTAATTTGTTCAGAAAAAATGCCCCAATAATAATTTTTTTATAAAGTAACTCTTTTAAAGAAAAGTATTCATTTCAATTTAAAGAATTTTTCCACTCTTTAGAAGAAAAAGCATTCATTTCAATTTAAAGAATTTTTCCTTTGCATTCCCTCCAAGAATCAAATATATATATATATGCCAGCATTGCACGAAGCTGTGTCGATAAATAAGAGCAGATATAGTTGCAGTTTTTATTGAAGTAAGAATTTTGCTTTTGTTATTCAGAATACAGGGCCGAAGGTCAGCGCTGCTGTCCTTATAAAATTTACCAGATATTATTATTTATGTTAGGAGGTTACATTTCATTCATAGTTCATTATTTAATTGATATTATTGTGGGTTTTTGGTCAATTTTCATTTATCAATTTTGTGGGGAGTTTACGCATGGCTCCATTATCTTGTTTTTCATTTAACATTTCTGTGGGGAGGTTACAACGGATATGCTTCGGGCGCTCAAGTGGGAATCCTTCGAGGGAAGAAGACATTCATTTCAATGAATGCTACTGAGAAAGTTTACAGTACCGGCGTTTGGAGCTGAGTGCAGAACGACCCTACTACTGCCAACATACATCTCATAAGGGACCAAGAAGATAAGATACGAGAAATTAGGGCTCATACGGAGGCATATAGACAGTGGTTTTTCTCTCGCTCTATCTGCGAGTGGAACAGGGAAGGAAACGACTAGTTGTGTGGTAAAAGATATCCTCCGCCTCGCACCGAACGGTGCCTTGCGGAGTATGTATGTAGATGTAGGCTAAGAACCACAGAGGGATGAAACGCAATGAGAAGAAAAAAGAAGAAGGAAACAGTTACTGTTATTAATCAATTAATCATCCGCTAACACAGACAACACAATAACAAAAAAAAAAAAAAAATGGTTCAAATGGTTCTCAGCACTATGCGACTTAACTTCTGAGGTCATCAGTCGCCTAGAACTTAGAACTAATTAAACCTAACTAACCTAAGGACATCACACACATCCATGCCCGATGCAGGATTCGAACCTGCGACCGTAGCGTTCACGCGGTTCCAGACTGAAGCGTCTAAACCGCACGGCCACACCGGCCGGCAACACAATAACATTTGTCAGACAACATTGCAGTGTCACATCTCTGGGATCACTGAGGGTGGCAATAACCTGAAACGGAGAACAGTCGACACGAATTGTTCCGAATGGTGTTGACTGTACTAGCACCCTTATTACAGCTAGTCTGTTGGGATCTCAAAGCGTACTAACTTATACAGGTTACCAATTAATAGTAAATTTGGCACATGTGTGGCCCGAAGTATCGACCCACAATGTCAGTATTTTTTATGTAGACAGTTTATCCATTCCGGGAATCGAGGATACTGATGAATTTTGCCTTTAATCGACACTGATACTGGCAAGATACCGGTACCAGGGATTCCAAGACTTTGGAGGGTGTTTTAATTTCAAATTTGAAGTGGGATAACACTTGACACGAGAACATTTTTGTCGTGTGACATAATTACGAATTAACAGTGTCGGATATTTCCCTTTACTTGTTCTGTGAAACCTTGATTCTGGCCATATTTCACGACTCTACGTCAACGGGAAGTACAGTTATTTAGTATCAGTTCCTGATGTACAGTCCATTCCTCTCTTACATGTAATTAGTTATAGGAACATGTGCAATGTAATTACTTAGTAAGCCACAATTAGTGCCACAACCACTCCGTTAATGTTGTAATCTGTAGCTTACACTTCATAATCTACGTTTAATATATTATTTTCAACAGTTTGGTTCAAAAATGGCTCTGAGCACTATGGGACTCAACTGCTGTGGTCATAAGTCCCCTAGAACTTAGAACTACTTAAACCTAACTAACCTAAGGACAGCACACAACACCCAGCCATCACGAGGCAGAGAAAATCCCTGACCCCGCCGGGAATCGAACCCGGGAACCCGGGCGTGGGAAGCGAGAACGTACCGCTTCAACAGTTTGCAGAATGGCTGTATTGCCATGCAGCAACTAAGTATCACGATTCATACACCTTATCAGTTGTACGAATTTAGCTGTTATAAGAAAACTTTGTCCCTGTTGATCACATTTCCTCCATCTCTCCTTTCCACCCCCACCATCCCACTCCCACTCCACCAACCGCTTCCACCCGGTTTAACACATTATCACGCCTCTACCTTCCCCAAACACCCTAATCCCACCACACAACCCCAAATTATGTTTTGCTCAGAGTTTTACGTGTACGGTTTACCTTCTCTGTTTCTTCCCTGCTTCTGTGTAATTAGAAATAATTTCCCCTCTTCCACCTATTCACACCCTCCCCCCAATTTCCCCTCTCCCTCTCCTCACATTTGTCTTGTTTTTGGTATATTACAATTGCAGTGCCGTACAATCAGCCTCTAGTGTATAACAGGATTCCGTAGGGGTAGATAGTTAATTATATGAACCCATTAATTTTCGTAGGTAGGATATTGTCATTTGGTAAGTTACATTCGCTACTACAACCACTTGTTTGTACTTACATTCAATAAGTGTCAGTAAATAGGTTGCAATTATTACGCTACTTTCCATAATTAGCAGTAGGTGGCTGTACTCAGATGGTCACTTACTTGCCGCTCATAAGCAGTAAATTTTTAATAGTATTTTACACACTATAGCTTGGCCATACACTGTTGCTTTTAGTTACTGTTAGTTAGTCATATGAAGGCATATTCAAACAGTTGCTCACACCTACAACTAATCCACCTTTTACTGTTGGTACAATAGTTAGATGTAGATATTTCGTTAACTTTTTTGTACCGTTGGGCCTTCAGGGCTGTTCGGACGGAGTTAGACTTACACAGACCTTTAGTGAAAGTGATCATCTGTAGTTACAGACTGTTAGGCATCTACAGTTCTATGTAGTGAAGTATTTTCAGTTCTAAGTGGTTAGCCACTTACATTGCCAGGCAGTTAACCAGGGTTAGTTACAGATGGTTAGCTCTGTGTAAACAATGACCTATAAACACTCTGTTATTAAAGTTATAAATACTCTACTCTACAGTTACAAGCAGTGTTTACGGTTAATAAGCAATTTTGGTCATTTACGGTCAGTAGTCACACCTATTGTACTTATTTCATACAATTTATTTGAATGTCGCTAGTTATATTTACTTTACGAAACATATCCAGGAATTTGTATACGTTTCTGAACTAGTTATTCGACTGTATCAAAGGTATGCAACGATTCTCGCATTTCCTTTCGAATCTTTTTCGTTTTAGTTACTGACTAGGAATTGTGTCTCCACTTACTCCGGTTATTGCTTCTCGCCTGTTGGTATATCTCGCTCAACGTTTGCGCTGCCGTATTTTCTGCTACCACGCTATTGACGTCTCTGCACCAGTTCAGTGATGTGTTCCAAAACTTACAATACCATACAACTGGTATAAATGCCGCAAGTTACATGTCTTTCACGAAACGCACCTGCGGCCTGCATTTACTCCAGTACTAGTTCTCTCACTTGAATATAGCTGTGTCCACGATTCTCTTCGTCTGTAGTCACTTCCCTATACTTAATATTAGTTAATTATTGAGAATTGTCTCTCGGCTTACTCCAGTCACAGGCTCCAACCTCACGATACCTTTGCACTTTGTTTTCGCAGACAGATTTCCCGCCAACATGCTACCGACCTCACTACAGCTGTTTGGAGATTAGTTCCCAAATTTCCCGTCCATAGCGCCACTTGTTGTTGATATTAACTTATTTTATTTGTTATTAGGTTTTTACATATTATCTATTACGCTGCTTAAGTGTGCTTATAATTTTGTTTTTTCCTTATGACAATTATAGTTGTGTACGGTTTTGTTTTATTATTTTTTCGTACTTTTAGCCACACCCTGAGACCATCCTCAAGATATGAATGCCATTACCTGATTAGCTCCAGTTCAGGAATGATATCTACACTTGTCGTTTGGCTTCTTCTGGTACAGATCCTATGAACCACGTAAGCGTTTACGAGCTCTTATTGTATTAATGGATTCATTATTGTATTACTTGTTGCTCTTGTACTTTTTTAGGACCACAGCAGATTTTTACCTTTAAATTTTTTTTAATTTTCTTCCTTAATTTTAATATTCTTATCTAGCTTCTACTTACTTCTGGTATACTTTTCTGTACAATCTTATCAAAAAGGGCACTTAGTGCCCGAAACCGCTTAAGAAATTTAATTTCTTTTATGCAACTGTTTGCTGAGTTTTCGATATAGTACCCCACAGATTTCAACGAGCGAGTTTTCGAGTGTCAATGTATGTGACGTAAATGGCAGTGTGTTTGTGACTGAATTGACTTACAGACTTAAAATTTTTACACCGCTAAGAGACCATAGACTTTAATATGTGAAATAAATTTTAACGTCATATGCGAACCTTTTCCAGAGGAAAATGGTCGTAACAGACAAACAGGCAGACAGATAAAAAATGACAAAAAATATTTTTTCGTGCTATATAATAACAAATTAAGAATTTTCGAATTTTTTTTACTTTACTTCCTTGCTTCTTGCCAAATTTCATGATTCTACGTCAATGGAAAGTACCCTACAGGTTTTCATGAGCGAGTTTTAGAGTGAAAAAATAAATGACATAAACTGTCGTATTTTTCAATTGAAATGATTTACAAGCTTAACATCTTTACACCGCCAATGAACCATAGACCTTAGTATGTGACAAGTTGGAACTTGGTACTCCTGCATGTTCCAGAGAAAGAGATTCTTAACAGACGGACAGACAAACAAGCAGACAGATAAAAAATGACAAAAAGTATTTTTTCTTATTACACAATAACAAATCAAGAGTTTTTTTTTATTTTTCCTTTATTTGCGTTAGGAAACTTTGCATCTTGCCAAATTTCGTAGTTCTAGGTCAACCCTTTAGATTTTGATCAGTGAGTAGTCGAGTATCAAAATATATGACATAAATGACCGTATCTTTTGGTTGCATTGCCTTAGAAACCTAATATTTGCACCATCAAGGGTCTATAGCTCTTAAATGTGGTTCTTAACAGACGAACAGAGAAACACGCAGACAGATAAAAAAAACCATACAAAATATTTTTTCGTATTATGGATTTTTTCTTATACTTCTGCTGTAAAATCTTTTTTCTTGCGACATTTTGTGATTCTAGGTCAAGGGGAAGTACTCTGGAACAGAGTGGGATAAGACTGCGCAACGCTTATGTCTCAATTTTAACAATCCGGCAGTGGCTGCTCTTCAGGGCACGAAACAGCATCTGTGGCTGACCATTTGTTTTCATAGTTTGTTGTCCTGGTGTTAACGGCCGCGCATTGCGGTAAGAACTGTTTTACGTTATTGTCCTATAAAATTTTATGTTCCGGAAATATGCTATAACTCAGGCAGCAACGGGCTTACGAGTTTTAACTTTATTCCGTTGTGTACTACGATGTATTCTCAGCCTTGTGATGTATTAACACATCGACATTCCTACGAAAGCTGCAGTCTCATAGTATGGAGCAAGCTTACTCGTCGCAGGTGTGGTAGATCGGCGCAGCGCGTGATCTTACCCTATCCGTCATAATTATCAGCTTTTTCGTTGATATGAAGCTAGAAATGTTTATGAAACTGACAGTAGTTTTCAAAGAGTCAGTTTTTTTCTATTTTAGCCTCCGCAAAAGAAAAACCGAACGGAACCCATGCACTCCAGAAATGCTGGAAGCTGCAAAAAAAGCGCTTGAAAAGTGGTCAGTCTAAACTACAATTAGTTATGGAGCTTGTAATAAGTGAAGCTGCCATCTGAAATCGCCTGAAAGATGTTCGAGGCCATTTCAAGAGTACATTTGTCTCTATAGTTTTAATTTTGGGAACTGTTTCCTACGTAAATAAAAACTTAAGATTAATATTCTTACCCTTACTTTTTTTCCGGGTTTTAGGGTAAACACACTGGGACTATTCGTAAGAACTTTTACTGATGAGCAGGAACTGGAACTCGCCAAACACAACAGATCTTTTAACAGATGTTATTATGATGTAACACTCAAAGCTTTAAGAAAATTACTTCATGACCACTCTCAGAGGAATAATATAAAAAGAAAACTTGACAAAAATACTTAGGTGGCCAGAAAGGATTGGGCTTATGATTTCATGCAGGGACGGAATATTATCCTTCGGATCCCACAGAAACCTAGTCTCGGAGGTGTGATGGGGTTCAAATAACAGCAGACGAACATCTCCTTTGACAACCTTTCGACGCTAATGGAGATCTATAAATCTGAACGTCACCACATGGATGTGCCGGGGGATTATAATTGTTCCTAACAAAGTTCCGAAAGTGATTCCAACATGAGGCAAGAAGCATCTAGGCAAAATTGTGTCAATTGATAGCGATTGTATGTTGTATGGGAGTTGGGAGGAATTACTTCCCTCCAGGAATAATATTTTCTCTGTATAGGAAGAAGGAGACTTTGCAGAATGTTGCCCCTCCTACGTCACTAATGATGTATTCGTACACTGGGTGCTTCAACTCAGGTCTGTATCTCACATGGCTACAACATTTTGAGAAACATACACAGCCAATATATGAAAATGCAGTCTTGTTAATTTTGGACAATCACTTTCACATTTGAGCCTGAATACCGTCCTTTATTGCAGGGACCGTAACATTCATGTGCTTACAATTCCTCCACACAGCATTCACAAACTGCAGCAACTGGATCACTGCTTTTTCAGGCCGCTGAAGGACTTTTATTCAAAAGATTGCGGCCAGTGGCTCATTAACCTCCTTGGATATGTAATTACACAAGAATTTATTGCTGAATTGTTCGGAAATGCTTATCAAGGGATGGCCAAAATGGCAATGACGAAGGCCACAAAGGCGTTCAAGATGTGCGGGATTTATCCAATCGGTCGTCATTTATTCACCGAGGAAGATTTCCTCCGTTCTGCCGTACTGATCAAAGTGACAAGTTTAATGATGCCTCCACAGTTGACGCTGTATCTCTCCAGAGCCAAAGTTCTACAGATGAACGACAACCAGGACCAAGTACCTACGTTTCCCCAGAAGTAATAATTCCTTTGCCAAGAAGAAAAGATTGGCAAAAAAGACAGAAGGAAAGAACTAAGTCAGAAATAGTGTCTGGGACACAGTTCAAGAAGCAACTGATATCCCAGTCAACAGAACAAGGATCAAGGAGGAAACTGTTTGATTCAGATCAAGCAAACAAAAAGAAAACAAAGCAGAAGTTAATACGTCGACGGAAAATCCACAAACTTCCCACTGCCCACGCTGAACTGAAAAGAACGATAATCTATCAACAGAAAACTGGATTCAATGTCTAAAGTGCCAGGAGTAGTATCATGAATCATGCTCTTGTTATGAAGGTTCTGGACACTTCGTTTGTGATTTCTGTTCAACAGTTTTTCTCGGACTGGAATATTTTTGCAGGTTTTTGTTCACAGCCCCCAGAATTATCCACTAAATCAAATCTTGTATCAACAGTAATACATGTATAATGTGTATTATGATTACGTACGCTATGAATTAAATAAAGACTAAGAACTGAATGGCACATACGTTTTTCTCATTTAGTAATAATGCGAAAATTTGCCCCACTAGGAACGCACTCTAACCACACCGTCTGGTTAGATTGCGCATTTGTATTACATTCTTTACTAAGTGCGAATTACAGTGGAATTGTGCATACGACTTTCGGACTCTGTTATATAATAGGGAAAAGTCAGATGAAATGCCAGTTAAAATAAAATTGTAATGTGTGAAGTTTCTTTCAGTATCTTGCTAATTAAACCTTAAGTGCTCAATCTTGCCCCACTCTGCTCTATAGGTTTTGAAGAAAGAGCTTTCGAGTATCAAAATAAGTTACGTAAATGGCGTACCTTTTGACTGAATTGACTTAGAAGCTTAAAATTTTTACACCTCCAACGGACCATAGACCTTAATATGTTACATAAATTTCAACTTGATACGTCTAACCCCCTGAGAAAAAGTGTTCTTGCAAATCGTACAGATAGGCAGACGGACAACAAACCGATCTTATAATGGTTCTGCTTTTGCATATAGACGCACGGAACGATAAAAAAGCACTATAAGTGGGTAGTCGTAAAGCTTTTAGTACCACCGTGACAAAAATCAAGCCTCGGACAGGGAAATTGGTAGTGGCCTGTCATTCAGTGCGACACGTTTTTACCAAAGGTGGATGGCTTGACTGACAGTGTGATTGCAGAAATCTTCATTTTTACTAAAGTGTTTCACCTCGGAAATCACCTCGTTGTCATTTTCGAAGTGTCTGCCAAATCACGATTTCTTCGTCTGAGGATGTGACCACTGGATACCACATTAGGAGGAGACGTGGGTGGGGCGAGATATGAGAAACCACAGAAGCAGCATGTACAAGGCGTCTGCAAAAATATGGAAACACAGTGAGAAGCACATAGTTGAACGTAAATTCAGATGCTAGCCAAGCCTGCATGTTATGCTGTTGTTCGAGCGGGAGTCAAATGAAAACCTTAAAAATCGACATTTCACGCCATTTTTCTGGAAGTCGGAGTAGCTGTAGTCAGCTAAAGTCGTACCCGCGTTGCATGTGCGTTAAGTGTGTTGAATACTGGGCGTTGCCTCATAACGGTCTATGTTAAGGGTCCACTTGTACGTGGAGCCCGATTTTGTAATATAATTCAAGAAAAATGAACTGAAACGATTGTCATATGTAGAAGAAATTATATTTTTGACACCACTGAACCAAAGATGTTGCCTGAGTAGCAGAATCGATTGTTAAGTACGGGCACGCGGAGCGCAGTAGCTGTTGCCGCTGCCCTCTGTTATAGGTAGGATGTAAGACTGAAACGTCGCCATACAAAAATTATACATGACTGTGCTTAAACTGACACACAATATTTTTTTTAGGGCAACGCAATCTGACTTTCGGTAATCCCTACAAAAGAATGGCCCTGACTAACATTAACCTGTTATAGGTAGGATGTAAGACTGAAACGTCCCCTTACAAAAATTATACACGACTGTGCTTAAACTGACACACAATATTTTTTTTAACGCAACGCAATCTGACTTTCGGTAATCCCTACAAAAGAATGGCCCTGACTAACATTAACCTATACCTTTCATGACTCACTTACCCCACAAAAATCTTCATTACTCGAACTACTGCAATACAGCGAGCGCCACTACTGCCAGCTAAATAAAAGATTCTAACTACTGGAGGCACAAACTACTGATAGGCGTAGTTAGCAAGTGAAAGATTTTGATAGAGAACAAACAATGTATTTACCTTAATAGTGTTGAAAAGTCATGATATATATAGCAGTTCATGATATCCATTCTTACAAATGTACTGTTTCTGATGGACACACGTCCAGATCATCTGCTCTCAAAATTCCGCCATTTGTCTCCCCACATCCATCACTGCTGGCGGCTCACCTCCAACTGCGCAACGCTACGCGCTGTTAACACCCAACTGCCCAACACTACAATAGTGACTTCCAACAATGCAAACCAGCCACAGACTCCACACAGCACAGCCAGTGATTTTCATACAGAGCGCTACGTGGCGTTACCAATATAAAAACCTAAACAGCCTACTTACAAGACTTAAAGCTAGTGGCTAGCTGGGAGAATTTTGTTGCTGGTCTATGGACGTAACATAATGCAGTTTTTATAAACTGAAGTGATGAATTGTACTGTAACTCCAAGGTAAGGCAACTGGGACAAATTTATAAGGAAACGAAATTTTGTATATTTAGTTGTAAGTATGTAGCAACGCAAATCCTCCGTGCGCTAAGAGCTACAGCGACCACCATCAGGAACTCAGAGCGGAGAAAGTACTGAAGAGAGCAAGAAGATATCCGACTCCTGTGTACTTGGATACACAAGCTTGCTTCTGCATACTGTACACTTTTTATGGCTGGAGGTGGAGAGGGAAATGACAGTAGTGGTCAGTACAGTAAGCCGGCGTATAATGTACGATTCTCCTCTATTTTCATACACTAGAAAATGGTTCTAGGGCCATAAGGTGTAGTAGCGAAGATTCAAAATAAGGGCTATTCTCACTCAAGTAATAGCCAGTGATACAGATTTTTGTCACTCAGCGTATTTATTTTGTCCGTGGGCCGCGCTGCAACTAAAAAATATTTATGTAATTGGCTGCCCTAGCGTCTCTTATGCTATTTCCTTTAGAGATACACCTCATTTTCACAAGTTGCGATATGGTCGCGGATAAAAGGAATAATCCAGGAAGTGCATAATGAATTTCTTTTATTTCTGCCAATGATCACAAAAGTTTTGGTTGTAACGCTTACAGTCAGCAATGACCATCTTCAGATCTGTTTTATAAGGACCAAAAGTTTTGTGATCGTTGGCGTAAATAAAAGAAAATCATTCTACATCTCACTTTCCCAGAATTCTTCCAACAACTCTGCTTTTCATTCGCTTTCCCAACTACTATTCATCTAGTTTCAAATTGCTTCTTACAAGGGAAGTGTTTAAAATATTGAGATGTTTCTGTTCTATCACCCGTAAACGGCATTCACATGTTACACTCCTGGAAATTGAAATAAGAACACCGTGAATTCATTGTCCCAGGAAGGGGAAACTTTATTGACACATTCCTGGGGTCAGATACATCACATGATCACACTGACAGAACCACAGGCACATAGACACAGGCAACAGAGCATGCACAATGTCGGCACTAGTACAGTGTATATCCACCATTCGCAGCAATGCAGGCTGCTATTCTCCCATGGAGACGATCGTAGAGATGCTGGATGTAGTCCTGTGGAACGGCTTGCCATGCCATTTCCACCTGGCGCCTCAGTTGGACCAGCGTTCGTGCTGGTCGTGCAGACCGCGTGAGACGACGCTTCATCCAGTCCCAAACATGCTCAATGGGGGACAGATCCGGAGATCTTGCTGGCCAGGGTAGTTGACTTACACCTTCTAGAGCACGTTGGGTGGCACGGGATACATGCGGACGTGCATTGTCCTGTTGGAACAGCAAGTTCCCTTGCCGGTCTAGGAATGGTAGAACGATGGGTTCGATGACGGTTTGGATGTACCGTGCACTATTCAGTGTCCCCTCGACGATCACCAGTGGTGTACGGCCAGTGTAGGAGATCGCTCCCCACATCATGATGCCGGGTGTTGGCCCTGTGTGCCTCGGTCGTATGCAGTCCTGATTGTGGCGCTTACCTGCACGGCGCCAAACACGCATACGACCATCATTCGCACCAAGGCAGAAGCGACTCTCATCGCTGAAGACGACACGTCTCCATTCGTCCCTCCATTCACGGCTGTCGCGACACCACTGGAGGCGGGCTGCACGATGTTGGGGCGTGAGCGGAAGACGGCCTAACGGTGTGCGGGACCGTAGCCCAGCTTCATGGAGACGGTTGCGAATGGTCCTCGCCGATACCCCAGGAGCAACAGTGTCCCTAATTTGCTGGGAAGTGGCGGTGCGGTCCCCTACGGCACTGCGTAGGATCCTACGGTCTTGGCGTGCATCCGTGCGTCGCTGCGGTCCGGTCCCTGGACGACGGGCACGTGCACCTTCCGCCGACCACTGGCGACAACATCGATGTACTGTGGAGACCTCACGCCCCACGTGTTGAGCAATTCGGCGGTACATCCACCCGGCCTCCCGCATGCCCACTATACGCCCTCGCTCAAAGTCCGTCAACTGCACATACGGTTCACGTCCACGCTGTCGCGGCATGCTACCAGTGTTAAAGACTGCGATGGAGTTCCGTATGCCACGGCAAACTGGCTGACACTGACGGCGGCGGTGCACAAATGCTGCGCAGCTAGCGCCATTCGACGGCCAACACCGCGGTTCCTGGTGTGTCCGCTGTGCCGTGCGTGTGATCATTGCTTGTACAGCCCTCTCGCAGTGTCCGGAGCAAGTATGGTTGGTCTGACACACCGGTGTCAATGTGTTCTTTTTTCCATTTCCAGGAGTGTATATTCTGCATTTGTGTACAATCGATGTTTGAAGTATAAAGACTCTAAAGCCTACAGTAGTCGCTGAAGAAGCATTGTCCTGTTACACACAATTACGATCAGCAGGTCCATAAGGGGAATTAGTGAAGTATTACTTATCAAATACCTGAAATCTCTTTGAAACGTTATGTTAACGGGTGCAGCACTTAATTCATATTTCCCGAACTAAAAGATGCCGTGTAGTCATATGTTTTTCCATTATTCGTCATCGAATTGTAAGTGTGGAGTTTCAATGAAGTGATCAGAGCAGTGTGAAGTGGAACAAGTGATAGCAAAAATGTGAATAATGTGACCATTAAGACTTTTGATTTTGCTAATGAGAGTACACCAAAACCTATGTGGCACGTCTACAGGTTACCTTTATCAAGTCTGCCTACGTAGACTCCTTGGTTTTGGTTTTCTATATTATTAAAGGTATTAGCCACCGCCTCCGCAGGCGAGGTTGCTAACACACGTCACTGATGTAAGGTAGTTCGAATCCTGCTGGTGGAAAATTTTCTCTGATAGTATTTGGATAGCAAGAGGTGCTGTCCCTGAGCATCAGTCTCTGCGTCAGTACCCTCGATTATATTCGAAACTCTCCGCAGCGTCTCATAAAGTGTGGGCAACTGACACCGGTGGTGGTGATCCGCTCGTCGGATGGTGAAGTTAAGCTCTGTGGCTTCCTTGACGCTATTCGAGAGGAGAGGAGTACGCACCATATTTCACCCTCTCCATTCCCGTTATCCGTAACAACACAAACCCAAATTACACTGTCCAAGCACTCATCACTGTCGTCCACAGGACACAGATACACGCTTGACACTTCCTCAGTGGTCGGAGGAAGGTTACGGCAAACCACATACACAATGATGTTGCCAAGAGCAGCGATGTACCATTCTGCATCTGGTCTCATGCGCTCATTCCCTGAGTGAGGAATCACTTCGGCTTTTGAGAGGAACCAGGCAGCCTGTTTCGCGAATAATATGCTCTGTTAATTCTTTTAAAAATCATGGAGAAGAAGTAAAAACTTTGAGGTTCGCCGATGACATTGTAATTCTGTCAGAGACAGCAAAGGACTTGAAAGAGCAGTTGAACGGAATGGACAGTGTCTTGAAAGGAGGATATAAGATGAACATCAACAAAAGCAAAACGAGGATAATGGAATGTAGTCAAATTAAATCGGGTGATGCTGAGGGAATTAGATTAGGAAATGAGACACTTAAAGTAGTAAAGGAGTTTTGCTATTTAGGGAGTAAAATAACTGATGATGGTCGAAGTAGAGAGGATATAAAATGTAGACTGGCAATGGCAAGGAAATCGTTTCTGAAGAAGAGAAATTTGTTAACATCAAGTATAGATTTAAGTGTCAGGAAGTTGTTTCTGAAAGTATTTGTATGGAGTGTAGCAATGTATGGAAGTGAAACATGGACGATAACTAGTTTGGACAAGAAGAAAATAGAAGCCTTCGAAATGTGGTGCTACAGAAGAATGCTGAAGATAGGGTGGGTAGATCACGTAACTAATGAGGAGGTATTGAATAGGATTGGGGAGAAGAGAAGTTTGTGGCACAGCTTGACTAGAAGAAGGGATCGGTTGGTAGGACACGTTTTGAGGCATCAAGGGATCACAAATTTAGCATTGGAGGGCAGCGTGGAGGGTAAAAATCGTAGAGGGAGACCAAGAGATGAATACACTAAGCAGATTCAGAAGGATGTAGGTTGCAGTAGGTACTGGGAGATGAAGAAGCTTGCACAGGATAGAGTAGCATGGAGAGCTGCATCAAACCAGCCTCAGGACTGAAGACGACAACAACAACAACAATTCTTTTACTGTAAATTTCCTCTCCCCAAAACCTACCGTTGCTTTGGTTCTTTCATACTACCAACTGGGGCGGGATACTTCGATTATTCCGCTACCTTCAAACAGGTGCTAGTGGTATACCGTTGGGCTTGTTCGTCCTCAAATCGCTAGCCGTACAGGTAGCGTCGTATGGTTATTTTCTGAGAGACACTAGCTCTGTTTCATGCCACACTTTTTGTATGAAACAACTTTCCATCTTCAAGTAAACTCCTGCGAGTTACTGCTGGCGGGTCCATTCACCAGGAAGAACTCCAGAGCCTCAGATCGTTCAAAATATCACGAGCGAGTATCCACTAAACTACGATCTTCGCATAAGTAAAATGTACCGTAAGCATACTGGATGAGGCGTCCCAGCTGCTAGCTAATAGCGATACATGCCTTCATCAGCAATGCATTCGATTGTTCGCAGTCCATTTTATTTAGAAATGAAACGAACTCCTGGTATGAGTTCTCGATCATTACAAATAACGACGCTTAGAGTGCTAGTAGTTCTGCGCGAGCACCGTATATTCAAACAATACGTGTAGTATTGTGTCATTATACTGCTGAAGATGAGGGTCTGTTAGATGACAACCAGCCTGTCTTTAGGAAAGAGTTACCGCACAGTCAACTTAACAACTCATCCACCCAAGTGCCTTACGGGATAATATACCGAAGAGCAAATGTAAAATATGTATTACACTATTTGCACCTGAAGATGGATCTCACAGGGTCAGAATTGCATCGTGTAATTTACTAAAACACGAGAAAATTGTGACTGAAGGCATTTTTATTCAAACTTTCTGTGTAATATACTGAAGAATGGAAATTCCAGTGTCAATGAAAATAACTACTCTCGTGAAGAGTGCTCTGGAAAGGCATTTGGAACCATCTCTGGAACAGAGAGCCATACCGACATTCTTGGACGACCCAGCATTGAGTTTGGGTGCAAGTAAATGATAGTTTGAAACTCATGAAGTAATTATAGGCCGATTTCGGCTTTAATACTGTTTACCAGCTGTGCAGAAACCATATCTGTCGAACAGCGGGACAGATCGAGCCGTGTCTGTTACTGAGCGAAAGTGTTTGCATGAATGTTTCCTATGTAACCTGGCCATGACCCTCTTTACTCATGTGACACCTCTTAAATCTTTCCTTCAAACCTCTCGTATTAATTTGATTTTATTGTAATCGTTAATTTAATTCAAAATATTGTACTGGCTATTAGGTTGTTGTTTTGCGGCATGCGCTTCTCTTCTGTTTTTTCTAATGTTTAGTATTAATAACTTTCTTGTTTATTTGCTTCACATTTACTTGCCTTTTTGCAATTTGCATCATTTTACTATTGCACTGTCAGAGACGAATTTCACTCTGTGTTTGGACTTGCCGAAAACAATTTAACGAAATAAATAAATGCTGTAGAAAATCATCAGTTTTGTACCTTTCATCTATAACTCGTAACCAGATACTGTATAATGCCAGAGAGTGAAAAGAAAACGACAGTTTCGCTTTAGGCAGTAACGAGGAAATAAAGAGCTTGAGCTATCAGCATTCGTTTTGGCGTAGTCTGCCCCACTTGTAGAAATTCCTCTCAGCTCTTCTGATTCGTCACATGCCCAAAGCGTTCAGTAACCAACACACGTTTCAAAGGCGGTCGTCGCACGAGCTGAAACGATGACCTGTTACGCTCATAATCCGTGCCAATACGCTGGAGAAAGCGGCCTCTCCAGCCGATCGCTTTGAGAGGGCTCCGGTGCGCTATCGATACTCTCGTGGCGATCGATACTCGGCGTGAGCCACCCGACGCGCAGTTGGACCAATCTGCTTTGAGGGCCGCTCGCTGTACTCACCCCGCGCGGCCCTTTGTTGCGACAACCCTTTCACCCGCCGCCGTGGCTAGCTACTACAACCTCCGCTCCCCCTTGTTCACGCCCAGTGCGTCTGATGCGAACTCCATTATGTTTAGTGGCTGCCTCGTAAGAAAATCTTCTCTGAGATCTACACTGGCGGCAATTTAACCCATAGGAATCGATATATAACGTGTGAGGAAATGAAATAGAAATATAATAATAATTATCCAATAAACGGTCCTATAATGCCTGTAAAAGCTTCACATAAGTCGCTACTGACAGGGGAACCGAACGGAAATTTTCGCAGTTAGTATGTAATTTACACTACTGGCCATTAAAATTGCTACACCAAGAAGAAATGCAGGTGATAAACGGGTATTCATTGGACAAATATATTATACTAGAACCGACATGTGGTTACATTTTCAAGCAGTTTGGGTGCATAGATCCTGAGAAACCAGTACCCAGAACAACCACCTCTGTCCGTAATAATGGCCTTGATACGCCTGGGCATTGAGTCAAACAGAGCTTGGATGGCGTGTACAGGTACAGCTGCCCATGCAGCTTCAACACGATACCACAGTTCATCAAGAGTAGTGACTGGCGTATAGTGACGAGCCAGTTGCTCGGCCACCATTGACCGGACGTTTTCAATTGGTGAGTGATCTGGAGAATGTGCTGGCCAGGGTAGCAGTCGAACATTTTCCGTACCCAGAAAGGCCCGTACAGGACCTGCAACATGCGGTCGTACATTATCCTGCTGAAATGTAGGGTTTCGCAGAGATCGAATGAAGGGCAGAGCCACGGGTCGTAACATATCTGAAATGTAAGGTCCAATGTTCAAAGTGCCGTCAATGCAAACAAGAGGTGACAGAGACCTGTAACCAATGGCACCCCATATCATCACGCCGCGTGATACGCCAGTATGACGACGACGAATACACGCTTCCAATGTGCTTTCACCGCGATGTCGCCAAACACGGATGCGACCGTCATGATGCTGAAAAACAGAACCTGGATTCATCCGAAAAAATGACGTTTTGCCATTCGTGCACCCAGGTTCGTCGTTGAGTACACCATCACAGGTGCTCCTGTCTGTGATGCAGCGTGAAGGGTAACCACAGCCATGGTCTCCGAGCTGATAGTCCATGCTGCTGCAAACGTCTTCGAACTGTTCGTGCAGTTGATGTCATGCAACCGTCCCCATCTGTTGACTCAGGGATCTAGATGTGGCCGCACGATCCGTTACAGCCATGCGGATAAGATGCCTATCATCTCGGCTGCTAGTGATACGAGGCCATTGGGATCCAGCACGGCGTTCCGTATTACCCTCCTGAACCCACCGCTCCCATATTCTGCTAACAGTCATTGGATCTCGACCAACGCGAGCAGCAATGTCGCGATACGATAAACCGCAATTGCGGTTACGGGAGAATATGGGCTTGGGACAAGGAATGAGAGAGGAGAAAGACTAATTGAGTTATGCAGTAAATTTCAGCCAGTAACAGCCAATACTCTGTTCAAGAATCACAAGAGGAGGAGCTATACTCCGGAAACGCCGGGAGATTCAGGAAGATGTCAGTTAAATTACATCATGGTCAGGCACAGATTCCAAAATCAGATACTGGATTTTAAGGCGCACCCAGGCGCAGATATAGACTCAGATCACAATGTAGTGGTGATGAAGATTAGGCTGAAGTTCAAGTTATTAGTCAGGAAGAATCAACACGAAAATAAGAGGGATAAGGAATTTCTAAGGAAAAGAGATACGCTTCAAGTTGTTCATGAGGAATGGTAATCTCTAAAAACGGCAAGAAAAACATAGGTACAAAGGAGTTAACTGAGAAGAAACGACGAGGAACAGAAGAAATCTTTCAGCTGATCAACAAAAGAAGGATAATATTTAGGGAAATTCAAGAACACAGAAATAGAAGTCGCCGAGGAATGAAATAAACAGGATGTGCAGGAAAGCTAAGGCGAAATCACTGCATGAAAAATACAGAAATCAAAAAAGAAATTATTGTCGGAAGGACTGACTCAACATACACAAAAGTCAAAACAACCTGCGGTGAAATTAAAAGCAAGGCTGGTAACATTACGAGTGCGACGGGATTTCCACTGTTAAGCGTAGAGGGGAGAGCGGATAGGTGAAAAGAGCATACTGGTGGCCTCTGTGAGGGGAAGACTTGTGTGATGACGTGATAGAAGCAGAAACAGGAGTTGATATAGATGAGATATGGGATTCAGTATTAGAATCAGGATTTAAAAAGCTTTGGAAGACTTACGATCAAATAAGACAGAAGGGATAGATAACATTCCACCAGAATTTCTAAAATCGTTGGGGAAGTGGTAACAAAACGGCTTTTTCACGTTGGCATGTAGAATATATTAGTCTGGAGATACACCGCATGACTTTCGGAAAAACATCATCCACACAATTCCGAAGACTGCAAGAGGGGAGAAACGCGAGTATTATCTCACAATCAGCTTAAAATCTCATGCATCGAAATTGCTCACAAGAGTAATATACAGAAGAATGGAAAAGAAAACTGAAGCTCTGTTAGATAACGATCAGTCTGGCTTTGGGAAAGGTAATGACACCACAGAGGCAATTCTGACATCGCGGTCGATAGTTGAAGCAAGGTTAAAGAAAAATCAAGACAGGTCCATATGATTTGTCGACATGGAAAAAGCATTCGACAGTGTGTGCATTATGTTCGAAATGCTGATCAAAACTGCGGTAGCTATAGGAGAAGATGGGTAATATACAACATATACAAGAAACAGGAGGCAATGATTAGAGTGGGACACCAAGAATGAAGTCTCGGATTTAAAAGGGTGTAAACAGGGATGTAGTCTTTCGCCCCTACTGTTCAACCTACACATCGAAGAAGCCATGATGGAAATAAAAGAAAGATTCAAGAGTGGAATTAAAATTCAAGGTGAAGGAATATGAATGATAATATTCGCTATTGACATTGCTATCCTCAGTGAAAGTGAAGAAGAATTACAGGATCTGCTGAATGGAATGAGCAGTCCATATTAAACGCAATAGTAAATCGAAGAAAGATGAAAGTAATAAGAAGTAGTAAAAATGAGAACAGTGAGAAACTTAAGATAAGGATTGGTGATCACGAAGTAGATGAAGTTAAGCGATTATGCTAACTAGGTGCACGGAACAAGGAAATTTGGATATTTTTGGTAAGTTCCTGTGGGACCAAACTGCTGAGATCATCGGTCCCTAGGCTTACAAACTACTTAATCTAACTTACGCTAAGGACAACACACATACACTCATGCCCGAAGGAGGACTCGAACCTCTGAGGGGGGCAGCCTCGTGAACCGTGACAAGGCGCCACAGACTGCGCGACTACACAGCGCGGCACGGAGTAAGGAAGACTTAAAAAGGAGATTAGCACTGGCAGAAAGGGCATTCCTGGCCAAGAGAAGTCTAACAGTATCAAATACAGGCGTTAATTTGAGAAAGAAATTTCTGAGAATGTACGTTTGGAGCACAGCATTGTACGGTAGTGAAACATGGAGAGTAGTAAAAATCGAAACAGAAGAGAATCGAAGCAATTGATGTGTGACGCTACAGAAGAATGTTGAAAATTATTTGGACAGAAAACGTAAAGAATGACGAGTTCTCCGTAGTATGGGTGAGGAAAGGAATTTGTGTAAATCCTCGTCGCCAGCTTTGTAAAGACCTCGTCGCTATTGTCGTGGAGGCCGAGTTGCCATTGTTGCTACGGTAGGTCGAGTTTGTGAGCTCGTGAAACGGCTTCTGGTGCAGTACATCGGTAAGACAATTTCTCCCTGCCATATTACGCAGCTGCTCCCATGAGTCAGATAACGGAATAGGAGAACGAAGACTCTACAATACTTCACCAAATTACTAACAAACGAACACAAATGAGTTTAAAAGGTTTATTTATGTTTGTCACTTGTCGAATAACGAAGTCTCTAACACTGCATGTAATATAAATCAAAAAAGGCCGTCAATGGCTATGCGCAAATACTCGTACGTAAACTTCACAGTACATAGCAAATGCAGTTTACAACAACCGTTTGTTCACTTCTAGAAGTTCACTGTACGACGTTCCCTGTCTAAGTCAGCCCTGGAAGATGATCTGTAACCAAATGGGCGAGAGTTGCTCTTCTATCTTCCGAGTAGGCTTCTGTCCGGTGTGGTCCGGACATTGCCGGATTGTACTCGGATGGCAATTGGCCGAGGTGAAGTTGATACCTTAATCTTCAGCACCGCCCATGGCGGTAGTGGAACTCGCGCAAGTGGGGAGTCTCTATGGCAATGGCACCAGCTCACATCTTTGCCCTAGCTGTGTCTTGTTCGGACGACACAGCAGGAATATATTGAAAACACTGACAAGAAGAAGGGACAAGATAAGATGTTGGGAAATAACTTCCATGGTGCTAGAGGGTAAAAACTGTAGAAGAAAACAGGCATTGGAATATATGCAGCAAATAACTGACGACGTAGGTTGCAAGAGCTACTCTGAGATGAAGGGATTGGGACAGGAGAGGAATTCGAGGCGGGCCGCATCAAACCAGTCAGAAAACTGATGACTCAAAAAGAAAAAAAAGAAGGGAGTGCAATCGGTTTCCAAACGTCAGATGTGTGCTCCAGAACTGGGTGCAGCAGCGTCTTGTACACAGCATTCCAAGAGAGCGTTGACGGCAGATTTAGCAGTGTATAGAACCCAGACCAAAAGGCTTCAGGAAAATGTGATGAAATCGAAAGAGAAATGGTCGTCGGAAGGACTGGTTCAGCATACAGATAAGCCAAAAGAACGTCCGCAGAAATTATAAATAACGGCCTCACATAAAGAGAACAAGAGGAATTCCACTGTTAACACAGATTAGAGAGTAGATAGGTGGAAAGAGTACATTGAACTTCATAGGAGTGGTAACAGAGCTTTGGAAGACTTGATATCAAGTAAAGCGGAATGCATATACAGTATTCCTTCATAATTTCTAAAATCATTCTGAGGAATTGCTAGTCAAAGGACTATTCAAATTTCTTTGTAGAATCTACGAATCTGGAGACATACCAGCCGATTTTATGAAACAAAAAATCATTCACACAATCCTTACGACTTATCTTAGAAGAAAGATTAAGAAAAGGCAAACCTACGTTTCTAGCATTTGTAGACTTAGAGAAACGTTAATTGGAATACTCTCTTTCAAATTCTGAAGGTGGCAGGGGTCAAATACAGGGAGCGAAAGGCTATTTACAATTTGTACAGAAACCAGATGGCGGTTATAAGAGTCGAGGGGCATGAAAGGGAAGCAGTGGTTGGGAAGGGAGTGAGACAGGGTTGTAGCCTCTCCCCGATGTTATTCAATCTGTATATTGAGCAAGCAGTAAAGGAAACAAAAGAAAAATTCGGAGTAGGTATTAAAATTCATGGAGAAGAAGTAAAAACTTTGAGGTTCGCCGATGACATTGTAATTCTGTCAGAGACAGCAAAGGACTTGGAAGAGCAGTTGAACGGAATGGACAGTGTCTTGACAGGAGGATATAAGATGAACATCAACAAAAGCAAAACCAGGATAATGGAATGTAGTCAAATTAAATCGGGTGATGCTGAGGGGATTAGGTTAGGAAATGAGTCACTTAAAGTAGTAAATGAGTTTTGCTATTTAGGGAGTAAAATAACTGATGATGGTCGAAGTAGAGAGGATATAAAATGTAGACTGGCAATGGCAAGGAAATCGTTTCTGAAGAAGAGAAATTTGTTAACATCGAGTATAGATTTAAGTGTCAGGAAGTCGTTTCTGAAAGTATTTGTAGGGAGTGTAGCCATGTATGGAAGTGAAACATGGACGATAACCAGTTTGGACAAGAAGAGAATAGAAGCTTTCGAAATGTGGTGCTACAGAAGAATGCTGAAGATAAGGTGGGTAGATCACGTAACTAATGAGGTGTTGAATAGGATTGGGGAGAAGAGAAGTTTGTGGCACAACTTGACTAGAAGAAGGGATCGATTGGTAGGACATGTTTTGAGGCATCAAGGGATCACAAATTTAGCATTGGAGGGCAGCTTGGAGGGTAAAAATCGCAGAGGGAGACCAAGAGATCAATACACTAAGCAGATTCAGAAGGATGTAGGTTGCAGTAGGTACTGGGATATGAAGAAGCTTGCACAGGATAGAGTAGCATGGAGAGCTGCATCAAACCAGTCTCAGGACTGAAGACCACAACAACAACAACAATCCTAAAGACTACGAGGGCAGTTGAGTGTGAGAACTACCGCACACACACTATCTTGCGGCTTTATGAAACAGTGAGCTATACGTTGACGAGCTGAGCTGAAATATGAAAAATACGTTTATTCAATGAGTATCAGTGCAGCGTATCATTAACAACCGGTATTACCACAAAAATGCAAAGGTCGACACTACAAGCTCTTTCTACGTGCCTTGCAATTATAGCTATTTTAAAAAATGATTCAAATGGCTCTGAGAACTATGGGGCTTAACATCTGAGATCATCAGTCCCCTAGAACTTAGAACTACTTAAACGTAACTAACCTAAGGACATCACACACATCTATGCCCGAGGCAGGATTCGAACCTGCGACCGTGGCGGTCGCGCGGTTCCAGAATGTAGCGCCTAGAACCGCTCGGCCACTCCGGCCGGCAGCTATTTTACTTTTGAGGTAATGAAGTGCTAAAAAAAAGAAATAAAAATCATTACACTGTGTTATTCGTAGAACATGTCTTGAGGTAAAGGAATGGTATTTTATTATACCGATTAACAACGTTAGTTACACAGTAAAGTAAAAAAAAAAGAAACTTCTGGATGACTCTCTCCTACGCAAGATATAACAGCGTCACAAAATAATATAAAACCTTCTATTGCATTCACCAAACACACTTGGCGCCAAACGTAACACCGCGGCAAGAAGAGAACTCCTTAGCGACAAAAGTAGTTACTTTCGTGGGGTGGCTTGCTTGCACGCACCTACTAAACAATACCGTCCCGTGACCAGATAGGGTTAGGCTACTGTATAAATGATTGTAACACCGTCAGCTACAATTTGGTATAATTTATTGATAGAAATTTCACAGTATGTAACTGTGGCGATTGTACGTGGCAACCGATCATTGTTCACGTGGTCTGACCTGTCTTTAGCTCTCAAGTAGTACTGACTCCAGTGAACGATACCTACAAAAGCTTGTTGAATATACAGTTGAGCTCTTCTTAGCGGCCGGCCGTTGTGGCCGAGTGGTTCTAGGCGCTTCAGTCCGGAACCGTGCTGCTGCTACGGTCGCAGGTTCGAATCCTGCCTCGGGCATGGATGTGTGTGATGTCCATAGGTTAGTTAGGTTCAAGTAGTTCTAATTCTAGGGGACTGATGACCTCGGATGTTAAGTCCCATAGTACTCAGAGCCATTTGAACAATTTTTTTCTTCTTAGCGACGACTATAGAAGCGGTCCAGAGGCTGTCTTGTGGTGCTGTTTATACTGTGCGGGTACTGTCGCTGATAATGACTTGAGAGGAGCCGTGTGTCCGCTTATATCCGCGACTGGCGGATGGAAACTGTTTGAATGATGTGTGGTGGAAGAATAAAATAGGGCTTGCCTCTTTGCGCCTCTCCGTAGATTGGCCTTAATAGAGTTGCACCTGAATATTAGGCATCTTGGTACTCTTCTATGTGTGACTGTGCTCTCTCTCGTCTTGAATAAGTAAGGGAGATAGATGAGGGTTTAACGTCCCGTCGACATAGAGGTTATTAGAGACAGAGCACATGCTCGGTGTATTTCGAGGGCCGGAAAAGAAATCTGACGTGCCCTTTCAAAGGAAGTATCTCGGCATTTGGCTCGAGGGGTTTAGGGAAATCACGGGAAACCTAAATCTGGATGGCCGGACTCGTATTTGAACCGTCGCCATTCCAAATGCTCCACCTCACTCAGTAGTGTCTTCTTGAGGACACAGCACAAACATCTGTTGTTGGGTTGACAGACTAAAAATGAAATTTCACATGACTTTATTTTCCATTTTTATCATTAAAAGGCAAGCACTAAGCCAACGTTAGTTAACCAGAGGAAAATACTCCTATTAGAGGACAAAAATGCCCTAATACGTTCGCGTGCCAAAATTTTTGGGAAAAGGTGCTGAGGATGGTAAATTGAGGCAGCTGACATCCCACTTTTCGGTCGGAATCCTTTAAATAAACAGGAAGCTATTTGCATTTCTTGTGCTCCGATAGGACCATTTTTCCGCTGTTCCGTTGTTTTATCTGCTGCAGCAAGGCATGTACTCATATGAAAAGAAACGTATTGCTCAGTAAAATTTAGATCGTTTACTTATATGAAACTGAAATAACGCAAAATTTACATGTGCTTCAGTACTACAACAAGGGTTTTCCAGGCGATAACGGAGGCGCTTTACACCATATCTGTCGTTGCTATGTCACATTATAAACTACGTTTCCGCCTCACACCGGATTTACGTGCGTATTTTACGCGTTCACGTAGGGTAAATTTGAACGTCTGTGTGTTGGAAACGGTTAAAGACATCAAGAAAGCTTTCAAGGCTCTTACGGATCGGGATCTTAGGAATATATCCAAAAATGCCACGTGCTGTCCATAGCAGTCATGGAATCCTCGGTTGTGTTCCGACCTCTGACGACGACAAAAATATAGTAACGAAACCCTTTTTCGGGGGTTTCCGAGCAGCCGCCCACGAAATAACGGTGCCTCCATGAGTCCCATCAAGCCCACCATAGACGACATTAAATGTAAAAAGAACCGATTTCCTCCATGTGCCGAAGTAAGAGGAAGTGTGTTATATTCATGTTTTGAGGCAGGATAGTAACACTGAGACGATCCTTCTGTTGGGTAAGCAAATGGTCCCTATCCCAAGGGCTATCCAAAACATTTGTCCCCACCACTTTATCACCAATAGAATCGGAGGTAAGAGCACTGGGAAATCCTGTTTTTATGCTGTCGCATGCATACCGAATGTTTTTTTTTTTTGTGGCTTCAGCGAGAAAAGCCAATAATAATCGACCACTAGTTGTTAAGTAAGCAAGCATTTTAAAAGTAAAATACGTTCTCCTGTAACGACATCAAGCGCGGCAGATTATTGTGTTCACGAAATGTGGGATACTGCTCCAGCGTTTGAAGTACTTATGGAGTAGTCTTGGCATTAGTATCGAACGAACTGAGGGACACGCTTCTAGGATCGTGGAATGTTGGTATAGCCCATAATAAGTGTCTCGAGGAACTTAAATTGGAGTCTTTGGGAGAAGGGCAGGTTTCTCTAGCGAAACTCTGTTAGTAAACGTGTAGTTGTTGTTGTTGCTGTATTCTTCAGTTCGAAAACTGATCTGATGCATCTCTACATGCTAGTCTAAATTCTGCGGCGGTCTTTTCATCTTATTACATTCATTACAACCCGCTTACTGTATTTGACCCTTTGGCTCCCTCTATTAATTTATCCCCCCCCCCCCCCCCCGTCCCAACCCAATCCCCCCTCCATTTCAAACGCCTTTCCATTACCAAACTGGCAATTCCTTGATACTTCAGGCTGTGTCGTATCAACAGATCCTTTCTTATGGTCATGTTGCACCATATTTTATCTCCTATTTTCGATTCACTTGCCGGCCCTTGTGACCGAGCGGTTCTAGGCGCTTCAGCCCGGAACGGCGTGACTGCTACGGTCGCAGGTTCGAATCCTGCCTCGGGCATGGATGTGTGTGTTGTCCTTAGGTTAGTTAGGTTTAAGTAGTTCTAATTCTAGGGGACTGATGACTTCAGATGTTAAGTCCCATTGTGCTTAGAGCCATTTGAATCATTTTTCTATTCACTGCCTTTTCATTTGTAATTCTATCCTCCCATCTAATTTTCAGCATTCTTTTGTAGCACCACATTTCAAAAGCTTCTATTTTCTTCTTGTCTAAGCTGTTCATCGCCCATGTTTCACTTCCGTACACATCTACATTCCAGACTACTACCTTCAATCATGACTTCCTGACACTTAGTGTTAGCATGTTTCTCTTTTCCAGTTGCGTAATTTTGCCGTCATCGATAATTTTGCAGCTCGATCACTAATACGCATCTACTGCTTTCAATGTATCATTTCTTTCACTGCATTCCATTACCTTTATTTTATTTCTGTTGATATTCATCTTATATCTTGTTTTCAAGACATTATCCATCCCGTTCAACTGCTCTCCAACTTCTTTGCGGTCTCTCACTGAGTTAAAATGTCAGTGACAATTCTTCAAGTTCTTATTTCTTCTCCTTGAACTTAAATTTCCTTTGGAAATTTCTCATTGGTTTCTTTACAGCACGCTCAACGTACAGACTGGAGGACATCGTGATTGGCTATAGTCCTGTTTCACCCCAGTTTCAATTTGTGCTGCCCTTTCATGTCTTCTTGCTCTTATGACTGCAGCCTAGTTCCTGTACAAATTGTAGATAACTTTCCGTTCCCTGTAGTTAATCGTGGCTGTCTGCAGAATATCAAACAGTCCAGTGACAATTGTCAAATGCCCAGTCTGAATCTAGATATGCTATTAACCTAGGTTTGCCTCACTTCATCCCAATAGAAGTAGTAGTGTTCGTATAGAGTTTTAATCATACTTACAGTGTTTCACTTTTACAAGGATTTTGGAGCGTATTATCACTTAAAAAAACATTAATCATATATACAGGAATTAATATATTTGCTGTTCCAGATTTAGGATGGGCTAGGTAATCGGCTACGGCCTTATAGTAGGAACGATCCTGGCATTTCCCTGAAGGAATTTAGGGAAACCACGGAAAACCTGATGTTAGATTGGACGGATGCAGACTGCAACCTCCCGCCTACCGAACAATAAGTCAGTCTGTTTAAAACAGAGCTACGTCGTTCGGGTTCTCTGTAGCGTTTACCTGTCTTCTAAAATAAAGCGTAGAGCCAGTATTGGCTCATCTGTTGGTACAGTTCCGGGGAACCCAAACTGATACTCTCTGATGGTGGCCTCTACTAGTTGCTCTGTTTTTCTGTAGAGTATTCGTGTCAGTATTTTGTAACGATTACTTATTGAACTCGTTGTTCGGTAAATTCAGGGAAGCATTTTTCGGGGAAGACTGTACACTAATTCAATCGCCACTACCGTATACCTCGTTATAATATATCACACCTCTCCTGGCTACGGCATAACTCCTTTTGTTTAGCTCTGTGTGTTAGATAGCGTGTTCGTCGTGTCTTATCTTTAGGTGCTCACTTTAGCAATTTCATCTCTGCCGCTGTCGCATTTTGACGTGTGTCAATATAAATGAACAAACCGGACTGTACTTCTCCTAGTAGCCATGGCATGGAGAGGACGCAAAGAAAGAAACGCTCGCGGCTTTGTACCATAATTGCGAATAAATTAGTGAGTTTTAAAATATCATTGTGTGGACTACACTACTTCATAAAACCAATTTTATGCTTTACCAACGAGATGAAAGAGTCATCATCATCTCCTTCCAAGGACTAGATCTTATCATCCCTCCGTCCATCCATCCCTTACATCTGCCTAGTTCTTTCTTCTCAGTCGGCCGATAACTTTTTATCTTTTTTAGGAATTTTTTTTTTGTCATTCTATCAACGTGATCCTTCCATTTCATTCTGTTCTCTTCTGTCTTGTCAGTAACTGAAAAGATTTTTAAATTTGATCTTATTGTTTCGTTCCTTATTTTATCCATTTTATTGCAGTTTCTTACATATCTCATGAACTTCATCTCTATTGATTGTACACTTGAAGTTTTTAGTTTTTGTTACTGTCAGTGATTCGAAACCATATACAGCAGTAAGCAGAGCCATAAATTTATAGAATTTCAGTCATTTTTTTCCCACAGTTCCTGTGATATTTACAGCTGGTATCACATTTTATGTAACTGAAGTTGGCTACTTGTTCTAAAATTCTCTCACTTATTACTATTTTCTATCTGGCTGGATTCTTTCCTTTGAAAGCCATTATCTGTGTCACGTTTGCAGATATAGTTAAGTTGTAACATATTGCATTTGGGCTCAATCTACACACTGCACTTTGTACATTATCTTTTGTTTCCTGTATAATTATATGATCATCAGCATATAACAGGTTATTTAATGGTATATTCGATCCCATTTTAATTCCTAAATGTATTTCACCTTTCCACTTCATAACAAGATCGTCAAGATGTCATTTAAATAAAGTGGGTGTCAGACTGCACCCTTCTCGATCATCTTCATTGATTAAAATTTCGTCTGACATTTGAGAACCTGAACTTATAACTGTTTTTGTAAATACATACAGACTCTTCAAGGTATTAATAAAATATAAATATTTAGGAAAACATACTATTTCTAAAATTTTCCTGAAAACAGGTTTTTCTTACCTTATCAAAGGGTCTCTCAATATCAAAAAATGTATTTGAAAACCAAGTTCTCGACTTTTTTAAATAATTTGTCCTATTATAAATATATAATCATTACACTAACGTCCCTCTCTCAAGACTGTTCTTCTGAGATTATTGCGTCACCGTTAGTTTGTAGCCTTTGATTAAGTTTTCCCATAAATTTTATATCTTTCATTTAGTAAGCTTAATCTTCTATAATTTGCTAAGTCTTTCCTACTGCCTTTTGTAACTATAGTAGATACTTTAGCTGTGTTCCATTCTTCAGGTACAGAACAGTTTTTCCACCACAAATTTTTAAAAAATGGAGGAAGCAGATTTTTAAAATGGATTCTCCACATTTGATTAATTCAGCATTAATGCCATATAGGCCAGCAGCTTTTCTAAGATTATTGCTGACGAAAAGGTGCCGCAAGATTTCTTCCGCCAGTCTAACCAGCAGTAATAGTAGAAACGGAATATGACATAGTACAGGGAACTACGATAATAAACTATGACAGATAAGAAGTGTAAAGAGCCATATGGATAGCCATTTTTTCCACGCTTTGTACGTGAATTAGTCTGAAAAACCATTAACATTGTTACATCGAACCCTCCTATACGCCCTACTTTACAGCGACCTGCGGAGTATGTGTGTAGATGTAGAGAGAGAGTTTGAGGACACCATATGATATGTTTACGTAAACGGGCAGCTTTCATTTTCTTGACACTGCGCTCTTCCTGCCAAGCCGAGGGCCTTTTAGTTTGATACGTTGTCGGCCGAGCCAGTAAACGTTTGGCGCTTCGGCCTCGGTAGGCAGACGGGCGCAGCCGAGCCGCCAGCCCTCGGCTGCTGTCGCGGAGCCGTTAATCCTGGCGATAAGGGCTTATCCCGCCAGCGCTGTCGCGCGGAGTTGCTTCCAGCGGCCGTCAAGGTGCTTAACAACTAATTTGGCCGCCGTTAATTATGAAAAATCATGTTCCCAGGGCAAAGGCGCCTGGTAGCGCTGCCTCCTTCAACCTGTAGCCTTCACCGGAGGCGCAACATGTTCGCTTTTCATCACTCGAGACTGTAGTGCTACATTATAGATGTAGTGTTCGGTATCATTTGTGCAATGAGAAACGAAACTTGTATCGTTAATGTAGCGCAGCTACTGGACTGTACTGACTTCCTCCATGTCTTCTACGGCTCTAAAGTATTCATGCAAATTCCCTGCACATGTTATTCGTTTATTCGTCTTTGTTCATGATCCATCAGCTAGATTACTATATGCACCTATACGACCTGTTTGTTACTACTGTATATATTGTACTGACTAGTCGAGAGAATTATCAGGGACGCGCACATTATTTATTTGTTTATTGCTTATTTAGGTTGACCAGATTACGCCTTAATGCCCTCTCTTACCCCTGAATGGGAGCAACACACACCCAAGATATAACAAAATCTTCCCAATAATAAGCCAACGGCCTTGCCGCTGTAGTAACACCGGTTCCCATCAGATCACCGAAGTTAAGCACCATCGCGCTGGGCTAGGACTAGGTTGGGTGACTATCCGGTCTGCCGAGCGATGTTGGTGAGCGGGGTGCACTCAGCCCTTGTGAGGTACAGTGAGGAGCTACTTGACTGAGAAGTAGCGGCTCCGGTTTCGTAAACTGAGAAACGGCCGGGAGAGCGGTGTCTGACCACATGGCCCCCGTATCCGTATACAGTGACGCCTTTGGGCTGAGGAAGACACAGCAGCCGGTCGGTACCTTTGGGCCTTCAAGGACTGTTCTAGCGGAATTCAGTTTCCCAATAATAATAATAATAATAATAATAATAATAATAACTGACACTAATAGTAATAATAATAATAATAATAATAAACTAAAGATAACAGAAGTATTCAGCAACGATATAAATATGGCTTTTGGAACAGACAAATGTAAGAAAAATAGTATAGTCAAGGGAAAACACACTAAACAAGAAGATTACATATTGGATAACCACAGCGACTGCATAGAAGAGATGGAAAAAACAGAGGCCTATAAATATCTAGGATACAGACAAAAAATAGGAATAGATCATACAAATATTAAAGAAGAACTAAAAGAAAAATATAGACAAAGACTAACAAAAATACTGAAAACAGAATTGACAGCAGGAAACAAGACAAAAGCTATAAATACTTATGCTATACCAATATTGACCTACTCATTTGGAGTAGTGAAATGGAGTAACACAGACCTAGAAGCACACAATACACTTACACGATCAGAATGCCACAAATATGGAATACATCACATATATTCAGCGACAGAAAGATTCACATTAAGCAGAAAGGAAGAAGGAAGGGGATTTATCGACATAAAAAACCTACGTTATGGACAGGTAGACAATTTAAGAAAATTCTTTATAGAACGAGCAGAAACTAGCAAAATACACAAAGCAATCACTCATATAAATACATCGGCTACACCACTACAATTTCATAACCACCTCTACAACCCTTTAGATCACATAACATCAACAGATACGAAGAAAGTAAATTGGAAAAAGAAAACACTACATGGCAAGCACCCGTATCATTTAACACAGCCACACATAGATCAAGACGCATCCAACACACGGCTAAGAAAAGGCAGTATATACAGTGAGACGAAAGGATTCATGATTGCAATACAGGATCAAACAATAAACACCAGATATTACAGCAAGCATATTATTAAAGATCCCAATACCACAACAGATAAATGCAGACTTTGCAAACAACAAATAGAAACAGTAGATCACATCACAAGCGGATGTACAATACTAGCAAATACAGAATACCTCAGAAGACATGACAATGTAGCAAAAATAATACATCAACAACTTGCCATACAACATAAACTGATAAAACAACGCGTTTCCACATACAAGTATGAACCACAAAACGTACTGGAGAATGATGAATACAAATTATACTGGGACAGAACCATTATAACAGATAGAACAACACCACATAACAAACCTGGCGTCATACTCACCAATAAAAAGAAGAAATTAACACAACTAATCGAAATATCCGTACCCAATACAACAAATATACAGAAGGAAACAGGAGAAAAAATCGAAAAACACATCCAACCGGCTGAGGAAGTCAAGGACATGTGGCATTAAGATAAAGCTGACATTATACCGATTATACTATCAACTACGGGAGTCATACTACACAATATCCACCAGTACATCAACGCAATACAGCTACATCCAAACTTATATATACAACTACAGAAATCTGTAATAATTGATACCTGTTCAATTACCCGAAAGTTCCTAAATGCAATGTCACATATTGTAAGTAGGCTGTTTAGGTTTTTTTATTGGTAACGCCACCTCTGTATGAAAATCACTGGCTGTGCTGTGTGCAGTCTGTGGCTGGTTTGCATTGTTGTCTGCCATTGTAGTGTTGGGCAGCGGCAGCTGGATGTGAACAGCGCGTAGCGTTGCGCAGTTGGAGGTGAGCCGCCAGCAGTGGTGGATGTGGGGAGAGAGATGGCGGAGTTTTGAAATTTGTCATGAACTGCTATATTTATATATGATGATATCAAGGTAAATACATTGTTTGTTCTCTATTAATATCTTTCATTTGCTAACTATCCCTATCAGTAGTTAGTGCCTTTAGTAGTTTGAATCTTTTATTTAGCTGGCAGTAGTGGCGCTCGCTGTATTGCAGTAGCTTGAGCAGCGACAATTTTTGTGAGGTAAGTGATTTGTGAAAGGTATAGTTTAATGTTAGTCAGGGCCATTCTTTTGTAGGGAATTTTGAAAGTCAGATTGCGTTGCGCTAACAAAATATTGTGTGTCAGTTTAAGGACAGTCATCTATAATTCTTCAAAGGGGACGTTTCAATATACCGTACAGTTAAAAGGAAGTCACGCTTGATCATGATCCGCGTCTCTTTCCATTTTTAACCAGATATAACGTCTGAGAAAGAAAAGGAATAATAATAATAATAATAACAATGGTGGTTGTGGTAGAAAAGGGATTTAGAGTGCTACAGATTACGTTAGAACATTTGAACCCTTGTTTACCATTATCAGAAGCGGAATGGTTAAATGAAAAGGTGAAAACTGAAATCATACGATGAAGGCTTTCACAATCGGATGTCATACTTGCTTATGAGTCTTTCGGGCTATATGGCCGTGGTCGAAGAAACTTTTCCATTCCTGACGTTTCGTCCAGAGCTGCGATCGGCATCTTCAGAGATGCTCTCGAAAAGCTTTTCGACCAAGGCCACACTGTCGGGAGGACTCATAGCAAATAGACGACTGAGAAGATAGTGACAGTGGCTGTCACGAATGTAACTCTGCCGACAAGAGGCAAGGACAAATTCTCACGGAGGGAGCTGACGAGAATGAGCTGCAAGGAATATAGGAGAGATGGCTACTGTGTCGGAAGGCCTAGCTGTTTTTTTGAAATTTGGAAGGAATTTACCTTCTCTGATATTTTGAGAACCCAAAATCGGGTTCCTCATACAAAAAGTGATGTAGAAAATGCGGCAATGGGACTGATGTTATACAGAGAATTTTATTTTCTTGAGATCGAGTATTTCTGCTGTTTTGTTCAGATAATAGTGTAAAAGTTGAAGACAAATAAGAGGAAGTGCAATGATTGAGAATGCGATGCAGCAAACATAGAGTGCGATAGTCTCCACGCTTATCTGCACGTAACCTTGATAATTGTCCATCTGTTGTTGTGGTATAATAGAAACTGCAGACATCACATATGTGTCGTACACAAGCATTCATCGCCAATTCTAGCCTGCGTAAGCTTTCTTACGAAATTCCTTGGAGAAGGGCATCACCATGGTCAAGTACTGAGAATATTAGTATCCCTACGAAATTCTTTTAAGCTTGAGAAAAAATACTTTTTTTAAATTTCTGTAATGAGTGAGGCGACGTTGATACCTTCTTAGAGACTGCAGTTGTATGTTCCGTCCAGTCCAAATGATGGTTCACAATTATCCCCTATTTCTTCGCAGAAGAAGAAAGGTTATTTTCGTGCCGTTTGGAATTAATGGTGGAAGAGATTCTCTGAACTGAGGAGTAATAAGTCTTTTGTGAGCGATTAAGATTCCTTGGGTTTTAGATGGGTTAAGTTTCAAACAAATGATCTGTACTCACACTGATACGGAAAGCAAAGCTGCATTTTCATGCTGGACGGCTCTGCACAGGTTTTTTGGACTTGCACTTAAATAGAACTCAATGTTGTCAGTATATGGGTGAATTTTCACCTCCACTCACCTAAAGTCACTACCACCAACTTATGAGGAGATACATACACTTAAACTAAGAAACAATAAGGCATTTGGTAAAGTCGGAATCTTTGCAAAACAACTGAAGACTCTCGGACCAAAGTCCATAGAGCAAATTACACGAATAATTAGAACTACTAGTTAACAAAAATACTTACTGACAGATAGAGGGGCGCACTTATCCAATCGTTGCATAGTGTGGGAGATAGGACGAATGTGAGCGACTACAGAGCGCTCTCCTTGCTACATGTAATTTACAAAATTGTCTCGACATACTGATTCCAGAGAGCACAAGAAAAGTTATTATACAAAATTGGCAAATACCAGGCAGGTTTCCGCGCTGGTCGTGTATGTACAGTCCACATCTTCAATCTGGAAGAAATTCTACAACACAAGACCATCAGGAATGGTACAATCATTTGCACCTTCACAACATTCAAGACGCCATACTGTTCAGCTTACCGACAATCCTTGTTCAACTTGTTATAAGAACCGGGACACGACCCAAAACACTATGACTACTCTAACAAAACACCGAAAATTAAATTCATGGGTGTAATTTCCGATGCTTTCATGATCAAATATAGAAGATTCCAAGGCGACGGGTTACCCTCTCTATCTTCAACCTGGACCTCGGCAAGGTAATGAGGGGCTGGGAAAAGAGCATTGCACACAAATGAATACCTCTGTACTTAATCAGTGCTATATTAAAATAAAGTGTAAAAATTGTGTCAAGTTACATTTTTTTCCCGGAAAGCCGAAGATAGTCGCATACAGTTACTTATCTCTGGTGTAATATTTAAATGCTATATAAAAATGATGCCAAGTTACGTTATTTCTGTGAAAGTCGAAGTCGTTAACACATTTATGGATAATATTACAATGAAGTGTAAAGACGGTACCAACTTGCATTAATTCATTCAAAGCCAAACATATTTACATAAAATGGTGCTCACACACACACACACACACAGACACACGTGGTGAACAGTGAACGGTAAATGGAAACCGGTCAATGGTAAATGGTGAACACTGAAGGTGAATGGTAAATGGGGAACGGGGAATGTTAAATGGTGAGCAGTGAATGGTAAATGGTGAATGATAAATGAAAAGAATGGTAAACGACAAACTATAAAAGGTGAATGGTAAGCGGAAAACGGTCAACAGTGAACAGTGGGTGGCAAACAGAAACTGGTAAATGGCAAAAGGTAAATACTAAACGGCAAATGGTTAAACAGATAAATAGTTATTTCCCTCAAATCTGTAACAGATTGCCGTGATATTGTAACATAATTAACTGAAATCGTAATAAACGTGTTCAAAATTGCAGCATGCTGTCCTACGTATTGCTTCGTCATTAAATTTCATGTCATAAAATATTTCCTATCTCTATGTTTCATAATAAATTTTATCTCATGTACATGTGTGTGTGTGTGCACAAAATATTTGCACAGTACATTTCATATGTTCCTAACTCTGCCTAATCATTAAATCTCATCTCAAAACATTTAAAAAGTACCTCAACTTTTGAATCATTGTCAGAAATAAATGTAAATATTGAACTCTCAAGCTTTCTCATCACCAGTGCACTCACACATGCATACACATGATATGGACGTCAGTACAGGCCCACTTACAGCAAGACAGAGAGAGAAAGACAGAGAGAGAGAGAGAGAGAGAGAGAGAGATAACCCAGTGCGGGGAGGTATCTCGACATGTCTAAGCTGTCCTGATAGCAGAGAGAGAGAGAGAGACTAACTAAAGTTATGTTGCATCAAGTACAAACTACAGAGTCAATCGGAAGGGGAAGAAACTCAGTCTCAAATACTTAAGAAACAAAATTTACAAAAAAAAATTCATGCAATGTATTTCCATTTAACTTTTTACACACAATGTTTTTCACTGTCTGATCAGTTAGAAAAGATCACTAAATTTCCAAAAAAGAGTATACATCAGAAAGGTGATACTCACCTTCAGTTGCTATTTACAATTTACATTTTTCCAGATAATTACTTTATTTGCAGGTATGTACACTATTTACAGGTACTCACAATAAGACCAATCATCATGTAGCAGGTATTAGTAGCACCATGCAAATATGATCGCTTAATCATCAAGTACGAAATTCTAATCGGCTTTAGTTGAAAGAGCTAAATTTGCAGTGCTTTGTAGTCAAAGCTGTGGGCAGCTTTCGTCGAATTATATACTGCACTGTTGATTTTGCAGTATCATTTAACATACATTCCCAATAATTATCAATACCTCGTTCTTTTGAAGGTGACCGTATCCCGCCTATCATTCAATGCATTCCACGTTGCGACTCAGTTTCGAGTGCATACATTTTTGCTCTTAGACCTACGAAGTCAGTAATAACATCTTCGGACACTGTATTTTTTCTTACTGATGCATGTATGTTATAAATGTCGTCATAACGGTAAAGCAAAGTGTCAACCACCTTTGCACATCGTTTTTAGTTTCATCATAAACATTTGCGTTGCTATATTATGTATTAGTCTGTCAGTATCTGTTTAACACATTTTAACATTCTTATTTTTAGCACACAGCCAAAATGAAAATCTGCAAGCAGCGCCTTGGGAACATCTGAAATAGCCGTCCCTGCAACGTTAGGTTTGTCGTAAACAATACTCGTATTAAGTCTGTTCAGTTCAACTGCTGCCAGATTTTCATTAAGTACAAGGCTGTACCTGAAATACAGTCGTTCAATCAGAGCAGCAGCTCCATATCATATATAAACTGTTCACCTCGTGCTATATCCTTTACTGCTGATAAATTTTTCCTCCTTGCTAATCAACTTGTACTCTTTCGCCAACACCACTGCTTCCTCTGTCAAGACCAATGTTAACGCTTGAACACTATAGACTCAGGATTCTCTCTTTAGAGTGTGTAGATTGTCCTCATCCATACAAACCAGAACAACGTTGCGTAGTCTTACGGCGGAATTTAATTGTTCGTATCTTAAACACCAAAAGCAAGCATGAACATAAATCAAAACTGTTGCGTCTGCAGTTAATGTTTTGTAAAAGGATTCTGATAATAAATGAGATTTCATGGCGGAATTTAAACATACCATAACGTAAAAGGCAAAAGCATGAATGAACGGTAAATCAAAACAGTTGCGTCTCCAGTTAATACTTAACGATTCTGGTATTATTTGAACTTCTTGTCTGTTATTACTTGCAACGATACGTTCCGTAAATCCGAAGATAATCGACAACTGATTTCTGTAGTCCAGTTAATTCTTAACGATTCTGATATTGTTTGAACTTCATGTCTGTAATTACTTGCAACGATACGTTCCGTAAATCTGAAGATAATGAACAATTGATTTCTGTAGTCTTTACTTCACTCACAAACACTACTCGCAAGTAGTTGTTTAACTGTGGTTATATAGAAGTTCTACGAAACGTCACCTGCGAGACAGTCCTTGAGGATTCTGTTAACACTTGGGGTAAGAAAAGATACAACACTTTTCTCTGTTAAGTCTGTCTGAAATTTAACTAACCAAGTTAAAACATTTGATTTTATGTGTAAAGAGTGCATCGGCGAGAGAAAATTTGTAGCAAGGCCTGGAATCGAACCCAGGTCTCCTGCTTCCTAGGCAGGTACGTTTGCCACGAATCCTCTTTGGCCCTGCGGTTCACACAGTTGGACGGACTACGCTGGCACGCCTCGCTCCTCGATCCAAATTCTCACCGCCGCCCCAGTTATTTAAACCTCTGTGCCAAGGAACCTTAGTGGCTAAGGCACCTGACTAATAAGCAGGAGACTCAGGTTCGATTCCCGTCCTCACTATAAATTTTCACTCGCAGGTTGAATCTGTAAACATAAAATTATGCCTGTATGAGACGATATAGTCTCTGAAATTGTGTCGTTTCATTTGTAAAACTTCTGAGTTATCATATCGTCAGTTGGAGGATCTAGTATAGTAATAGCTTTCCTCACAAGAAAAGTTGACCACAGATATCTCTTCGACGTGGTTGCATCTGTGGTACAGCTGCCGGGGTTGGGCAAAATATGGAAACACCTCGAAAAATGTATGTTTAAAGAAAAATGCAGATGCTAGCCAAGCCTGCAGGGGGCGCTGCTGTATTTGATCGCGAACAGCGCCTGTGCTGCGTTTTCAAGACGTTACAAGTGTCAGTCATGGCCAGAACCGTGTACTGTGTAGTCGCGAGAGCATTATGTCGAAGCCAAGTGAATTCGAGGGTGGGAAAATTGGTCTGGTGGGTGCTACCCTAAGCAAGGTAGCCGAAGTGTTAGGTGTTGTAAGGGGCAGTGATGCGAAAATTTATACCGCATTCTGGGAAAGCGGAAAAATATCTTCCACTCCCACACAGCTGACGAAAGCGTGTGTTGAATGATCGAAGTGGCTTGTGACGAAAAATAGAGGACGACAGCTGCAGAAGTCAGCGCACAGCTGAATATCGCTCTCGCAAACCCAGTCAGCACCAAAAAAACACGAAGAGAAAACCTACTGGCACTGACACCACAATACCAAACTCCTCCGCACATCCCTCCTCCTACAAAAAGGCTGCTTATAGATCAGTGCTGTACAGAGCACAAAAATTTCCACTTCAACGTACAGAACTACAACAAGAAACAGAAACAGTAACATATACAGCAAACAATGGATATGATCCTTCTCTAATTAATACCATGTCACAAAAGATAAAAAATAAACTAAACAGACAGCATCAAACTACGCTCACAATTGACAGTGCCCCAGCAGTCAAATATGTAAAAATGCTATATCTTGGAATAGTATCCGACAAACTAGCAAGACTATTCAAATACACAGAAGTAAAAATGAGCTTCAGCACCAACAACAACCAAAGGAGGAAGCTTATTCACAAATAAAACCACCAGATACAAGTCTTGATTCATCTGGCATTTACAAAATTACCTGCAGCCAATGTAATAAATATTATATCGGCCAAACAGGCAGGAATTTCAGAACCCGATTCAAAGAACATTTATACTGCTACAAACTTGATAAATGGAACATATCAGCAGTAGTAACTCACATTAAAGACACAGGCCACCCTTTGAAAATCGAAGACAACCTCTAAATTTTACACAAAACAGGAGAAAGTAAAAGAATGGATATCATGGAAGAAATGGAAATGTTAATACATAATACAAAGCATGGAGATAATATTCTTAATGAGATAACCAAATTGAAAAACTCAAAACTCTTCAACAGTCTTAAGCCAGTTCTAACTCAATAGATTCAAGATGTGTAAATGTAAATAAAATCACTACAAATCTGTCAGTACCAAGAATATCGATACAAAACCTCGATAATCGATAATGACTCACATGCTACGAGTCCACCATCTTGTGTATGTGCATAAAGTTTACATGCATGTCGAAGCAATTTGTACAGTGAATTACTTCGGATATCAGTGACAAAATACAATGTGCAAAAGTGTAATGTTACTCAACAGCTCCGCCAATACACCAGTGATGCAAGTGAAGCTGCAAGGTGATGTAATCGTAAGTGATCAACTGTCATGTAAAAGACTTTCATGCTATTTTCGCAACACACAACTCATACAAAACTATCTACATCCTATACAGGCTGTGATATCATACATAGTCAACCACAAAGAAATCAACCAGCAGAAGACATCGCTGTCATCGATTTCTGGCCATCCACTGACCCCCTCCCAAATGCCACACCAGCCTCTTTAGTAATAAACAATGGACAAAGAGTTCTAGGTTAATCTAGTTTAAGGCGGTATACTTTTAAGTAAAATTTCTTTGTGTGTATGTATTGCGCCGATGCGGGTTAAAAGCCACGTTGCGTTGCGTAATTGTTGCACCACTGTCTTTCGTCGTACTGTGCACTACAAAAAGTTCCACCAACCTCAGTACGGGGTCTGGTTACCAGCCCGATTCTCTGCATACGTAGATACTATTCAGACGATGTTAAAAGCAGCGTTGAAGAAAAGCATCGTCAATACTTACGTTTGCAAAGTCCGCCTAAACTCTGGTAGCAAGCTGTCCTGTAATATCTTATAACGGTTTTTGGGTGGAGGGCGATTGCTTCATTCATTTAGAAAAAAGTCTTTATTTCTTTAGGTTCAAAATTAAAGAATTAGCTATCATTCCGTATTTATTTAAACGACTAATATCAATGTCCTCAGCTCACAGTTCATACAATCCAGTATACACGCGAGACAGCTAGTGATCTACAGTCGATGCTCTGCTACAATATATGAGTTTCACATTCGGCCTTTTCTTTTCAGCGGATTTCTAATAAAGAAACTGCTCGGCAACTATTCCATAGATGAATATGAAATATTCCACGTGGAACTCTACAAAGGTCTGAAGCTCACACCCGTTTATCTTTCCAATTAAACACTTCACAAAGCTCAAATTTCCACAATATGTCCGTAAATGCAACAGCTTTCACGGCAATACCATCCAGTCGTGAAATACCACTAACTTCTTCATTTTACTCGTATCGTAGACGGACACGTCCAACATGACCTGTACGTTCGATAACTAGCCAACGACTCCCTCCCTGCCGTTCCTTCCAGGGCCTATACCTACTTGACAGAGCGCGGTAAATGCTTAACTCTGATTGGTTGTTCAAAATGATCAGCCAATCAAAACAATCCTACACCAATCAATATTCACAGATGCATTTACGTGACTTCATCATGCAAATCTTAATAAAATATTTAGAAACGAAAAGAAAACTAATCTTGATATGACTTTAGAAAATCATTACTCTGCAAATGGCTATACTGGCTGCCTTCTGACAAAAGGAAGTACCCATGGACATACATCATCAGCAAGGTAGGGAACGTACAACTTTCATTGCAACTGCTTGCTTCACACTTTCCCATGACATACATAGTTACGTGATGTTTAAATCAGATAATATTGAATCTTTACGTGTGTGCCGCATATACACTCTCACTCACTCTCATTTATTCACACAACAGAAGAAATAGCTATCAAATAAATATTAATCATTTCTGTATTCTATGTTACAAAAATATAAAATAGTGAAGTTTTTAATTGTAAATAATCGAAATAAATTGTTCTGCCATTTAGGGAACTTCAGTAATAATTCCAAATGATACTAAAAGACAAACTGCTATGAATCCTAACTGACTTTAATCTTATAAGTGTCGGTTTTGGTATTTTAGGTAATTCTCCCTAAATCTGAAAGTATCTCAGCTAGATAGCTGAAAATTTAACACAACCTTCCTTTTAGTACCAAAGGGCTGTAAATTGACTATTAACAACACTGAATAATATTTAATACTGTTTATTTAGATTCTTACGGGCTTGAATATTCTGTCGCTCGAACTAACACAGGTTGCGCTTCCCACAGCTAAGCTAGCGACAGGTGCGAGTGAGTCACGCTAACATACCAACGGCGTTATATTGCCACCGCCAACGGCTCCAAAGCCATGAGCCCGTACTTCAAAGTAGCTTACTGCAAAAAAATGCTATTGCGTATTGACTCTCCGACGTTACACTGTGCCTGAAGATGAACAGAACATGTTCGAAACGCGTTGTATTATATTAGATTAAACATAAAAGATAAAATAAAAAAGTGACTTGTGGCAGAAATTACAAATAAATAACACAAAGACGTCTCCATAAGTAGGGAATTATAGGGCGAGGTGGGATTCCAAAAGCCGCACATCAGTGATGCAAATGTCCTTAACGGAAAACGTGGTGCTGAAGCCTTAAAATCTGGACTATGGAGCAGTGGAAGAAAGTCATTTGTCCAGATGTGTCTTGTTTCACACAGTTTCCAACTTCTGGCCGAAGTTTGGTCTGGCGTAGGTCGCCCTAAGTCTACGATGCAGACTACTTGCTGCCAAGAGTGAAACAGGCGGAGGTTCAGTGATCATTTGAGCAGCCAGGTCGTGATATTATATGTGCTCCGTGGGAACTCAGCGTTTTCACATTAGTGCCAGGGATTGTGTGTACATTTTGGTACAGTGTTTGTTCCCCAATGGTGATGGAGTGTTCCAAGACGATACGGTCCACGTCCACACAGCTCGCAGCATCCAGGAGCCTTGTTGTCTACTTCGTGATAGCTATCTGTTGTCGTTACGCGAACTTGATACTGTTTTTCAGGAAGAATCTACATCTACATCTACATGGATACTCTGCAAATCGCATTTAAGTGCCTGGCAGAGTGTTCATGGAACCACCTTCACAGTTCTCTATTATTCCAATCTCGTATAGCGCGCAGAAAGAACGATCACCTATGTCTTTCCGTACGAACTTAGACTTCCCTGTGTAGCTCGCTGTCAACAAAATATTTTCGCATTCACAGGAGAAAGTTGGTGATTGGAATTTAGTGAGAAAATTCCGTCGTAACGAAAAACGCCTTTGTTTAATGATGTCCAGCCCAGATCCTGTATCATTTCTGTGACACTCTCTCCCATATTTCACATAGTACAAAACGTGCTGCCCTTCTTTCAACTTTCTCGATGTACTCCGTCAATCCTATCTGGTAAGGATTCCACACCGCACAGCAGTATTCTAATAGAGCACGGTCAAGCGTAGTGTAGGCAGTCTCCTTAGTAGATCTGTTACATTTTCTAAGTGTCCTGCCAATAATGCGCAGTCGTTGGTTAGCCTTCCCCAAAACATTTTCTATGTGTTCTTTCCATTTTAAGGTGTTCGTAATTGTAATCCCTAGGTATTTAGCTGAATGTACGGCCTTTAGATTTGAGTGATTTATCGTGTAACCGAAGTTTAACGGATTCCTTTTAGCACTCGTGTGGATGACCCCACACTTTTCGCTATTTAGGCTCAACTGCCAAGTTTCGCACCATACAGATATCTTTTCTAAATCGTTATGCTATCTGTTTTGATCTTCTAATGACTTTAGTCGATAAACGACAGCATCATCTGCAAACGACGTAAGACGACTGCTCAGATTGTCTCCCAAATCGTTGATATAGATAAGGAACAGAAAAGGGCCTATGACAGTACATTGCGGAACGCCAGAAATCACTTCTGTTTTACTCGAAGACTTTTCATCAGTTAGTGCGAACTGTGACCTCTTTGACAGGAAATCACAAATCCAGTCACATAACTGGGACGATATACCATAAGCACGCAATTTCACTACGAGCCGCTTGTGTGGTGCAGTGTCAAAAGCCTTCTGGAAATCCAGAAAGACGGAATCAATCTGAAATGCCTTGTCAATAGCACTCAACACTTCATGCGAATAAAGAGCTAGTGGTGTTTCACAAGAACGATGGTTTCTAAAGCCATGTTGACTCGAGGTAATTCATAATGTTCGACCACAAATATGTTCCAAAATCCTGCTGCATATCGACGTTAATTATGTGGGCCTGTTATGTAGCGCATTACTCCTACTACCATTCTTGAATATTAGTGTGACCTGTGCAACTTTCCAGTCTTTGGGTACGGACCTTTCGTCGAGCGAACGGTTGTATATGATTGTTAAATATGGAGCTAATGCATACTTGAAAGGAACCTAATTGGTATACAGTCTGGACCAGAAGACTTGCTTTTCTTAAGTGATTTAAGTTACTTCACTAATCCGAGGATATTTACCTCTACTTTACACATGTTGGCAGGTGTTCTTGATTCGAATTCTGGAATATTTACTTCGTCTTCTTTTGTGAAGGCATTTCGGAAGGCTGTGTTTAGTAACTCTGCTTTGGCAGCACTGTCTTCGATAATATCTCCATTGCTATCGCACAGAGAAGGCATTGATTGTTTCTTGCCGCTAAAATACTTCACATAGTACCAGAATCTCTTTGGTTTTTTGCCAGATTTCGAGACAAAGTTTCGTTCTGGAAACTGTTATAAGCATCTCGCATTGAAATCTGCGCTAAATTTCGAGCTTCTGTGGAAGATCGCCAGTCTTGGGGATTTTGCGTCTGTTTAAATTTGGCATGTTTGTTTCGTTGTTTGTGGAACAGTGTTCTGACCCGAATGCTGCACAATTCCTTTGAAAACCATACAGGATATATTTTGCTGTGTTAATGTGTTGCGTTTTAAAAGGTTACACAGATTAGTATATATATTCGAAGACGACTCGCTGCTGTTTTGAATGCCAACGGTTTTCCTACGCCATATTGGGCACGGTGATGTGTTGCGTTTTTGTTGTTTCCGTATTCTTGTTCACCCCTTGTATCTCCTTAACTCGCTGCTAACACAGGTTGCTGCAGTGAGATACTGTGTGATCTCTGTTTTTCTCTCGTGGTAGCTGAATGTCGTTATTTCTGCAAATGGCCGCTCTCGGCAACCACTTAAAAATTAATTACAACGAAACTAGATTCCAGATCGCCGACAGGTGCAAAATAAAAGTTTTTAAAAATCCACTGGAAAGAATTGGATGGGATTAGATGCAATGTTTCACGAAAAAATGCCAATTTGTCGTAACAGAGAGTAGACTCCTGCTTGAAACGTATTTGCTGAAAGACATGCACATTTACTGGTAAAGTCGCTTAATTGGAAGTTCGTGCTGTCCCCTCACAATAGCAGATAGAGCTAACTTAGCTGACCATCTTAAATGTCCACCTAATATTCTGTTCATTTTAATTGAGCAGTTTTTTCGCAGTTCACAGTTGCACGATTTCTTTCTTTGGCAAATCCATGAAGTTTAGCACTTTCTTCGTCTTTCTCCCACACGTTCGTCTTACTACGACGTCTGTCACTTATGAAGCTTCTCGAACTTCACGTAGTTACTATACACCATTAAAGTTCATGCATATATCCTCTAATTTCTTATTTAGTTATGAATCTTCACTACTATCTTCGAATGCAATAAATAATTGAAATTTCCTTTTAGCGTTCGTCAAACAGTTCTGTTGGACCGCTATTATGCAGTGACTTCGCGGCAATTTAAAACACCTGACAGTTTGCACGATATCGACATAATCATTGTTTAATGCTGCTTTCATCCACACAGTCCCAGTTACTATTCCTCCAACTTTTCAGTTTGCTACCCTTTGTAAACCCGCGAATAGCAGCGAACTTCCATTACCGCTAACACTCATTTCCATTCTTCACAAGTAAGCGTTAACTCTTTCGTTTTACGGGCACAGATTACTTTTATTTCTAATTGGAGTAATTTGTGGTGAGCTACTATATCGTACAAATTTTCGTCGTAAAAAACCTTTATAAACATAACAAATTAACATAGCATAATAACTCATATAATTGTCACAGTGATTGAACAGAAATGGGTCAGTAAACAATAAAAGAGTTTAAACTTGGAGCAAAACAGTAAGTTAATTGCAGCACGTCTGCTAATCAGAACAGATACGTATAGGTTCATGACATTTCCGTCTCAAGTTCTCCAGACGCGTGAAAAGTTGAATATAAATAAATAAAATCAGTAATGACTTCATCGGGAAGGCACTAGGCGTTCTACCAGCAAGAGAAAATCAGAACAGGACAGAGCAAGGTTAAGTGGAATATATTCTATGAACGCTAGGAATAAGGATTGTAAATCAAATCTTACCTTACAACCCTCCCTCCTTGTGGCAAATCACAAGGGAAAGAAGTTCATAGAAGTCTTTTTTCTTCTTATTTAACTCTTTTCTGTTTTTGTACTTTTTTTGTCCTAACTCGGTGAATTATGCTGTGACTGTTGGTCTCCCTTCTTCACATAGAACCACAAAACATGAAGAAATTCAAAACCACTACGAACTCTGTTGAAATGTCAGCAGAATATTTCGTCTGGTAGGCTGTCAAATATTGCAGAGCTGTAACGACATCGTTCGACACGATGTCCAAGAGTGACACATTCTTCTTTTTCCAGACATTTACGTCCTATCCTACCCTAAACACTATTCTCTTGGAACATCTTCCTCCCTGGACTAATTCGAATTAACCCAGGGAGGACTATGCTCCGTACGAGGAGTGCGGTGAGTTTTGTGTTTTTGTACGTACAAAGCGTGTCTCAATTCCGTTAGGACTGTCGCTATAAGAAATTAAAGTAATGGATTATGTTATAAAAATTGCTGTATTTATTCAAAATTGAGCCATGTTGCAGCTCGCGTTGGTACCGTTAGTAGGTTGGCATCGTGTAATAGGGACAGAGCAGCAGTGAGGACGTGCTGGAACCGCTGGCGGCACGCAGGCACTGCCAGATCGAGGGGCTGTAGTTGCGAGGGCCACAACCTCATTCTCCACCGGACCAAGGACGTTTGAGTTGAGTGAACATTAACCCAGTAGTGAAACCTCCACCGTTTTGATAAAAAAATGAATTATTACTATTGGGGCCCTCAGCCGACAAATAATTTGAATTTCTTGTCAATAAGGCCTTCAGCCGTGAATGCAATTTGTCTTACGAAATTTTAATTAGATATTTTCTCTTAATATGATTGTCCTTTTTTATAATACTTTAGTAAGAAATTGCTATCTAGGCCTTCAGTGGTCAAATTGTTTTGGAGTTATTACTATTGGGTCTTCAGCCGACAAATAATTTGAATTTCTGGTTAATAGCGCCTTCAGCCGTGAGCGCAACTTGCTTAAGAATTTTTTTTATTAGACATTGTGTCTTAATAGTCAAATTTGCTAATTGTACCTTATTGTAAACCTCATTTTCAATTGTTTCCAAATAAAGTGTACGTGATTTTTTTCTTTTTTAAAGCTGAGTAACCAATGGTAACTGAGTAAGAACACATCTACACCAAATCTGCCTTTCCCTAAGTTCCACGTTTCAAAAATGGACCCACCTGAATCAAAACATGAAATTGTTTTCAAATGGTTCAAATGGCTCTGAGCACTATGGGACTTAACTTCTGAGGTCATCAGTCCCCTGGAACTTAGAACTACTTAAACCTAACTAACCTAAGGACATCACACACGTCCATGCCGCTCGGCCACCGCGGCCGGCAAAAATTTAAATGTTAGACAGTCTTTTCTGGAGGTATTTGTCTGGAGTGTATGGATGTAAAACGTGTACGATAGACATATCAGGCCAGAGAATATAAATTTTCGAAATTTTGTGCTACAGAAAAATACTAAGGATTAGATCTGTGGATCGGATAACTAATGAGGTGGTACAGCTTAGAAACGAGGTGAAAAGAAATATGTGGCATAAAAGAGAAATCTGTTACACAACTGGACTAAAAGAAGACATTCAATGATAACACACTTCTTGAGGAAGTTTGGAGGGTGAGGGTGATGAATTGTACGTATATCGAGATCAAGGCTGGGGGACAGCAAGCAGATCCAAATAGATACTGGTTGCTCACTTGAAGAGGACTGCACCGGATAGAATAACATGGAAAGCTGCATCACATCAGTTTTCAAAGTGAAGACAACGACAACAACAGAGAAAAATGGACAGCATCAAATCAGCCACTATATGAGTTTAAAAGAAGCATTGTGACATCGCAAGGAATACTTACAGGAAAAAGTGATTGCCTACCAAACATTAAAACGGTATATAACATTGCAGTTGCCAAATCGGGTTGCCTGTATGAATTGTACAAAAAAGTAAAATAAATAACAATTTTAAAAAGAAGAAGTGGTATCAAAATATCTCAACGGGAGAAGATGATTAAGTGTCCTCTGCCTCACCCCTACAGTCGAACATTTTATTCCTACAGGAGCAGGATGAAAATACTAACTTTACAACCACTTTCTGGAGCTGTAATGCGTGAATCGCTGAAATAAGTGTTGCGGACAATTTAATTAACCGGGTCAGCGCCTTTTAACACTGACACGCCGATATTTCGCGTTGGGGCTTGTCATGCACGAGTGACAGTGTATGCGGTTATTTGTGGATCCCGTTAACTGAACGGCCGTACTTAAAAAACAATGAGAAGCAGTCACACCATGCGGCTTTACCTCGCCGCAAGCCACATGGCGAAAATCCAATGCTGCCATGTAGAAAAAATACGGAGGATGAGTGCATAAAATTCAACTGATGTTAGCACTCTAGCATGTTGTCGAAATATCATACCACCACTCGGTGTTGCCCATGAAAGACTTTCAGAATGAAATTTGTAATGATCACACTGTTTTTGTTTTGTGCAAGAGAGAGTCAACCAAAAGATTTCATGTTGTCAAACTGAAATGGAATGAGTTCTCAAGTAAGCAGTTGCACTACGTGCCAATGGATAGCTAACCAACAGTCTTTATTTAAGTATTTGTAGATTCTTACGGTCATGTCTATTCGAAGCCATTTTATTTGCTTTCTGATAGCAAGATGAAGGCGTCAGAGTTTTAATCCTGGGCTGTGCGAGTATGGTATGCTAACGGGTTGCTTTAGTATGTAATAATAATAATAAAAGTAGTTGTTAATATTCCTTTAGTGTGTATAGTTATTGTGTAAGTAGGCTGTTTAGGTTTTTATGTTGGTAACGCCACGTAGCACTCTATTTGAAAATCACTGACTGCTGTGTGAAGGCTGTGGTAGGTTTGCATTGTTGGAGTATATGCTATTGTAGGGTTGGGCAGGTGGATGTGAACAGCGCGTACCGTTGCGCAGTTGGAGGTGAGCCGCCGGCAATGGTGGATGTGGGGAGAGAGATGACAGAATTTTGAGAGCGGACGATCTGGACGTGTGTCCATCAGAAAGAGTAAATTTGTAATACTGGATATCATGAACCTATATATATATGATGACTTTGGAACATTATTAAGGTAAATACATTGTTTGTTCTCTGTCAAAATCTTTCATTTGCTGACTATGCCTATCAGTAGTTAGTGCTTTCAGCAGTTAGAATCTTTGATTTAGCTGGCAGTATTGGCTCTCGCTGTATTGCAGTAGTTCGAGTAACAAAGATTTTTGTGAGGTAAGTGATTCATGAAAGGTATAGGTTATTGTTAGTCAGGGCCATTCTTTTGTAGGGATTGTTGAAAGTCAGATTGCGTTGCGCTAAAAATATTGTGTGTCAGTTTAGTGTTGATCAGAATAGATAAAGAGCGAAATGTCTGAGTATGTTCAGTTCTGCTCAGCTGTTTGAAAATGAAATATTGTAAGAGGTTTATCAGCACAGTAATTCATAAATTTTTCTAAGGGGACGTTTCATATATCGACCCTGATTTTTTCTTGTAGTTTGTGTAATTAGTGTAGCTATTGTTTATTGCTACCATGTAATTATAGAGAGAATTTCCGTTTTAGTTGTAGTTTTTCATTGTTGTACAGTAAAACAGTCGTGGCATGCATGTAGATTTGCACCAAGTATTTCGCAGCTGCTCTTGCAATTAACGAGATATTATTTTCAATCCTATGTTAATGTGTTTTCTTATTTTGCTCTTCAAATTGTGCTTTTCTGTGTTGTCGTGTGAAATATTGTGACAATAATGGCGTGTGAAAAACGTAATACTAGGCTCCAAAGTAAACTGAGAAATGACAGTGAAGACGAAAGCAGTGTATTAGCGCCACCGTGTAGTGAATTAACTAATGTTCAAATTAGTAATTTGGTAACTGTGCATAGGGAAATGAAGTGGGCTGCAAATAATGGTGTAGACAGTGAAACAATTAGTGAATAGGGAAGCATTATCGATCGATCGGTCGATGACAGCTCGCCTCAGGAATCCGAAATGACAGGACACAATTTCGCAAATACTGTAGATTCAGGTTTTGGGTCTTCACCGTTTTCTCAAATACGTTAAGACACATTTTCTGCTTGTCAAAATGTGAATGTTGCCGGTGCAAATTCACTGCCGAAAAGCACTGAGGAACATGCTTCAGACACCAGTGCGTTGTTATTACAATTAATACAACAAATGGGATAAAAGCTTCAAAAGTTAGACACAATGGAACAAAATCTTCAAAAGTTAGACACAATGGAACAAAATCTTAAAAAGTTAGACACGATGGAACAAAATCAGAGACAATCAGCAAAAGCTTCAAAAGTTAGACACAATGGAACAAAATCTTCGAAAGTTAGACACAATGGAACAAAATCTTCAAAAGTTAGACACCACGCTTGTACAAACACGTGAAGATTTAACTACTGAGTTACATAACATCGAATCGAAATGTCAAAAAGTCTGTAATGACGTAAAAACACAAATTTCTGAGCATTTTCAACCTGTTTTTTCGCGGCATGAAAATGCGTTACAGAATCACGAAGCAGCCATAAAAGAACTGCAAACTATTGTTCATGAAAATCACGAGACCTTGACTCAGTTGCATCTACCGATTCGGTTACGCTACTTGCAAAACTCAGGAAAACTTAAAGGACACAGTAGATACTCTGAAAATTGGTTCAGAAAGACATATGGAGGAAATTAGTTCATTATTAGAGAAAGTAGTTGAAATAATTTATCTATGAAGGTAGATGATAATCTGAATGACACAAGACCGGTAGTCTTAAATGATGCAGAAGGTACGAACAAATTACGAAATTGAAACAAAATCAGAATCAAATTAATACACAACACCAAAGAGAAATCCGGAAGTACAAGATCAGTTGACGCAGGTAATAAAAGAATTACATATTTCAGAGGACACTCGCGCTCCACTACGGGAAGAGGGACATAGAAATATGGAACAGCCACAAAATAATAACACAGGGCACTTCGGAAATTATGAAAGAAATTGGCAAGGTACAGCGAATTTTGAGATGGAACCGCTGAAACGACGAAACAATGACCGACATGCGACTCGCCGACATGATGATTTTGACTATAAGCTGTTTATTACTACACGTAAATTCAAAACATTTAAGAATTCCGGCAACGACATTCATCCACAAGCGTGGCTTCATCAATTCTCTCATTGTTTTCCTCCCAACTGTTCATTAGAGCACAGATTAGAATTTATGTGTGGCTATTTAGAGAATGAACCAGCTGTAAGAATGCGATCGGTCATTCACGATTGTCACAGTGAAGGAGAATTTTATCGTACCTTTCTCTCAGCACATTGGTCTCAAGCTACACAAGACCGAGTAAAACATAGCATCATAATGACGAAACGTTTCGAACAATCTGAATTTTCCAGTATTGTGAATTATTTTGAAGACATGTTGCACGAGAATCAGTACCTGTCAAATCCATACAGCCCCTCAGAACTCATCCGCATTTGCTTAATCAAATTGCCTGAACATTTACGACATATTATTTTGGCAGGACGTTGCAAAGACGACATTGAAGCTTTTCAGGGACTGTTACAAGAATTGGAAATTGACACTGACAATCGCGGGACGCGAAAACAGGAGCACAACAATTACAGGTCACATCCGTCACAATTCCGCGACGAAAGAAATAATAACTGGACACGACAAGGCTATTCCTACAACGTAAATCGTGATCAAAACAGTCAGCACCCGTATGACAACCGTTGGCAGAGTAGTAATAGTTACAGGGAAAGATCACCTCTCCACGGTAATGACTATCACAGAGACAATCAGAGAAACAGACAATATGGAAACCAAAATAATTATTATCAAGGGAGACAGAATAACTTCAGACGCAACGGTCCACCACGCAGTTACGATTCAGGGAGACATTCTCCACCACATGACCGACAAAAAAGAAACTATGTAAACTACCGACAAAACGACATATCTGAATTTAATCAGAACTGGCGCGATTCAAACAGAGCAGGGCCCTCTCGACAAGGTGAATTTGTAGAAGTTAGATCTCCAAATCCCAATAACGACGCGCGCCAACAAAGAGACAATAGGCAATGACTCACACCGCTGTAAGCCACAAAACGTACTTCTGAAGCTGATGACGCAGCTACCGTGGCTAATAATTACGTAAAAATGGAAGACATTAGGGACATCTTACTCCAGGAACACGACGTAAAACATAACAACATTGCATATCCTGTGATTCACATTACAGTAAATGATGTAAAATTTACGGCAGTACTTGACTCTGGCAGTCCCATTTCAGTAATTAGTGAAACAGCCTTTAGCAAATGCAACAAATCGAACAATTAACCCACACTTCCGTTACGTAAGATTAAGTTACAAGGTGCAATCGTTGGAAAAAGTGTAGATGTACGCCAACAAACCAACTTGGAATTCTTTTGTCAAAACCACAGCTTCTCTATGAACATTCTTATTGTTACATTATTGTCGACGGAAATTAATTTGGGAGTAGACTTTTTGAATGAATACAACGCAATCTTTAACTTTCACGATGCTGAAATAAGTTTAGAGAAAGAAGGTAAGTCAATAGCTTTGAAATTTGAAGATTGGCTCTCAAACTATGACGAGGAAATTAATCGGCTTTACCTTCTGTTAGACAACAGTTCGGAATTTTGACGAAACTAGACACTAACAATCACTCTGCAAGCACTGACAGGGATGATATCGACGGCGAATTTGATACTAATGAGTTAATTCAGAATAAAATTGAAACAATTGAGAACTGTAATGACACTGATAGGCAGGACCTTTTTGAGATTTTACAAGCACATTCCACAGTTTTTACTCACAAAACAGGGACAATCAAGGGGTTTCAATACCAATTTCGTATTAGTGAGCATACTAAATTTTGTGTTAGACCATACGTAATTCCAGCACATTATAGGGACCGTGTTAGAACAGAGGGCATTATTGAGCCTGCAGTAAGCTCATACAACAATCCATTACATGTTGTTGAGAAGAAAAATGGATCGATCAGGCTTGTCCTAGATTCGAGACAAATCAATACTATCATCATTCCTGAAACAGACAGGCCGCAAACGTTGGAAGAACTTCTTCTAAATTTTAATGGTGCAAAAGTGTTGTCTTCTATTGACCTCAGATCCAGCTTTTATCAGATTGAATTTCATCCAGAATGTAGAAAATACACAGCTTTCCTGTGTTTCGGCGTTTGTTATCAGTTTCGGAAACTTCCTTTTGGTTTGAACATTTCTTCGGCAGCATTCATTCGCGGGCCAAATTCCATATTACCTGAGTTCTTAAAACGTCACATCACCTTATATGTGGATGATAATCTAATAGCAGAAGCCTCATAGGAACAACATAATCGCATCCTCAACAGTTTGTTCCGTATTTTTGCAGAATCTGGAATTACAGCTCACTTGGAATAGTCTAAATTCGGTAGGTCAACGGTGAGGTTTTTGGGACATATTATTTCTTCTGAAGGCATTCAGCCGGATCCTGAAAAGTTAGAAGCAATTAGAGACATTCCAGTTCCATCCACAAAAAAACAAGTCCGCAGTTTTCTAGGTCTCGTAAATTTTTACCGTCGTTTCTGAATATGCAAATTCTAGTTACACCAAAACTTTGTTCTCTCACTGGAAAAAATACTATTTGGAACTGGGATGAACAAGCACAGTTGGAATTAAATTCTTTGAAAGAATCGCTACTTAACGCGCCAATACTAGCTCATCCAGATCTGTCTCAAGATTTCTGCCTTAGCACGGATTCTTCTAAAGTCGGTCTTGGTGCCAATTTATTTCAAGAAGCCATAGAAAATGACACTACTGTTCAGAAAACCATTGCTTTTGCTGGTCGAGTGCTAACAAAATCTGAAAAAAATTATTCCGTTACTGAATTAGAAGCTTTAGCTATCGTTTGGGCATTTAACAAATTCTGTTTCTCTCTTTCTGGTAAGCACGTAAAAGTATACAGTGATCATCGTGCATTACAAGTGCTTATGTCTTCAAAATTAAATCATGACAGGTTAAAACGTTGGGCATTGTTTCTGCAAGAATTTCACTTCACAATAGTCTACATTCCCGGCAAGGAGAACATTGTTGCGGACGCACTGTCACGCGCACCGGCTGGGCTTGAGAAAAGTAACACAGAAGGCAACCTCGAGAAAAATTTCAGTATTCTTTACATTAAGAAAGTCGCCCTTGAAAACTTCATCAACACATCTTTAAAGGACATTGCTCATGAACAAGATAAAGATCCGATATGGAAAGACATCAAAAGTAAATGGCATGAAAAGACACACTCAGATTCGGCATTATTATCTCGTTAGAAACAACATACTCTTCAAACGCTGCACTGTTGATGACAAACTATGGGTACTTTGCATTCCAGACGATTTTGTTAATAAGCTCATTTGGTACATTCATTTCAGTTACGCACATTTTGGTCCGTATTCTTCGAACGACTTGTTATTTTAACAATATGGAAAAGAGAATTCGAAGAGTCTTGTCTATTTGTAAACTTTGTCAAAAGGCGAAACCATCTACTATCTCCCATCGTGCTCCGTTGTTTCCTCCTATTCCTTCTAAATTAAAAGAATTTGCTGCTGTTGATCTCTTGGGACCCCTTGTCAGAACGTCAAATGGATTTTCGTACGTTCTAGTCGCTGTAGAACTTACTTCAAAATTTGTTTCTTTCATTCCGTTACGTAAAGCCACTGGACGGTCTGCATCCAACGCCTTTGTTAAAAATTTCTTACGTGAAGTTGGACACGTTAGTAAAGTCATTTCAGATAACGGACCGCAATGCAGATCTGCTGTTTGGTCACGCATGCTTCGGAACCATAAAATCAAACCTGTTTTTATTTCATTGTACTCACCACATTGTAACCCGTCTGAACGGATTATGAAAGAAATCAATAAGCTTTGCAGACTTTATTGTCACAGAAAGCATCAGGATTGGGACAGATCTTTACACTTATTTCAAAACGTGCTGAATGAAATGCCTCATGACTCCACTGCTTTACCACCTATTCTTGTACTGAAGAATGAAGAACCACTGAGCAGAATCAGAGAGCTTGTACCTTTCCCGAATACACGTTAACTTCGACACAAAGACATAATTGATTTGGCTATTAAAAATATCTGCAACAGACAAAATGAGAAAACTACACGGTAAAGCAAATGCAAAGAAATTATATATTGGTCAGAAAGTTCTCATTAAAGCTCATTCATTGTCACATAAGAAGAAACAGTTGAGTCAAAAATTCAATCTGATTTACAATGGACCTTACAGAATCCGACATATACCACATGATAATTGCATTGATGTTGAAACTCTGCGTACTAGGAAGAGTAAAGGATTGCACCACATTTCACATGTAAAACCGTTTATTGAAAGATAACCTGGTTTTTAACTTAGTCTTGCCATAAAATTTTGCACTTCACGCTGCTACTACAATTTGTCACACTCAGAAACTGTTAACATGCAACAATGTTTTGAAGTTAACTACCCAGTCTAGAACCTAGGGAACATATTTAGACAGTATCTACGAGAGCATTGTTATAGTGAACAGACGACACAGTGTTATTGTGTGTGTACATTCTTGCTTGTTAGTTGCACGATTACGCAACGACTATAAGGCTCACATACTTAGAATATATACCGGTACTGCTAATGAGATTTTAATGCAACATTTTGGTTTTCTTGAAAATACATCCTGGATTTAAAGTACTTTCTGCGAGATACCAGATGACACAGTGGTTAGTTTATTTGACAGCTACACGATTATATCATGACGCTACTGATGTGTGACACAATTTACATTGTTGCTTTTGCGGTGTATCTGTTTTATCTCTGCACAGTTTTTCTGAATTCTTCTGGAAAGGAAAACATGTTTTAGTAGTAACTTTTGTGGTATAGCTACAATGAGACAGCCTTTTCCGTAGCGCAACAATACGTTACAGTACAGTACTTTCTTCATCAGGCAATAAGCGTAATAACTACGATATCTATACGGAAAGCATTTCACTTTGTTTATGATTAGGTGAGTACATTGACTTCAGCGGAGCTTTGCTTACATAGGACGATAACTACGACACTTCCACAGAATTATCTTACAGCAAGACGCACACTTATCGGTACAGGACACGCATTTGAGTGATTAATTTTGCACTTAAAACATTTATTTTTAAAGATTTTTGAATTACAAAGATTCAAAGGTTTTCCGTGATATATTTCATTCCATTGCTGTAATCTGTAACACCTGAGGGTTTAATTAGTTTAATCCTCAGGGGGGTACACGCTTACTTTGTGTACCATGTGTTTGGCAAGCACAAGAAGCCTTAGCTAACATGGTATTTGCTTTACACATCGCTACCATATTTCTCTAACACAGAATTACACAGCTATCTGATTTTTTAACAGAGAAACGAACATTTTTTTACTACGTCAGTGACACATGTTTACGCAATTACACAGTTGGATGACTTCACACTTATGAAATTGTATTTTGTCTGTACTTTGTGAACTGTTCATATTTTTTCGGAACCATTGTGTTACTATGAGAGCTTTGAATGTCGTATTTGGTAAGGGACCATGATTTTTGAAGTACGTTTGAGGTAGATGATTTTATTGAAGGTCTTGAAATTATTGAAAGAAGGTGCAACGATTTTGAGATGTGATAGATCTGTTATGATATTATTACGACGACGACGTGTATTATGCTGTTGAGGTATGTTTACGATCAATAAGATAATGCTACCGTATATGAGGAACGTGATTATGTGTTTATATGTATATGAATAATGAATGGAAGAAATGCATTGAGAAGTTATACAAAAAAAGTTTGTAAAAAAAGGGTACTGTACAATGAAGAATAATTATTTTGAATGATGATATGAATATAATACAGAAAGCAGGTATCGGTAGGACTTTGTGGGAATAATGATGAATGAAGGGAGATCTCCAAGAAGTAAAGAAAGTTTTGTATGGAAAATACTGCAGTAAAAAAAACTCTGTCTTTTCCTTTTGTGTTATTCCGCTATGTGTTTGTGTACCCTTGTGTATTTGTGTTTTTCCTGTCTTTATGTGTTTAGCTGATGAGAGTTATGTTGTAGAATTTTTTAATACTATGTTATTTACTTTGTAAAGATGTTTAGACATTATTTATTCTATTCTGTGTTAATGCTTATGTGTGAAATTAATGTTTCGAAACTATTCTCATTATTTTATTTATTTACTTATGTCATAGTTCCTGTAACACTGATGTATCTGTTTATTTCTATTCTTTTGTAAAGCCTGTACTACTACAAATGTTATCTGTATTGTTATGTTCTTGTACCTTTGTTATTGTATTCTCCTGTTATAAAATTGTAACTTACACCATTTCATCAAATTAAGTAACTAGTGAGCATTCATGTCACGGCACATATATCTGTTGGTCATAGTATATGCACAATACGTGAAAAAAAAGAGTACTGTTAGTGTTTGGACGTGTGTTAATAATTCAGCAAGGGACTGATTAACAGAATTGCTGGTTCTAAGGACAATTCCAAAAACTTTGTGAGTGCACAATTACTATATTCTCCACAAGAGTCTTCGATGGTGATTGTGCACCTGCACAGTCGCAACAGATGGCTGCTGGCCGCCTCTACAAGGACTACAGTGGGTCTGTATCTTTGATGGCCCACCAATACCATTATTTCTACAAGGACTGCAGTGGGTCTCCACCTCTGGTGGCCCGCTAATACCGTAATCTCTACCAGGACTACAGTGGGTCTGCTCTGTGATGACCTACCTCCCAATATTGGTAGGTTTGCATTGTTGGAGTATATGCTATTGTAGGGTTGGGCAGGTGGATGTGAACAGCGCGTACCGTTGCGCAGTTGGAGGTGAGCCGCCGGCAATGGTGGATATGGGGAGAGAGATGTCAGAATTTTGAGAGCGGACGATCTGGACGTGTGTCCATCAGAAAGAGTAAATTTGTAATACTGGATATCATGAACTTATATATATATATATGATGACTTTGGAACATTATTAAGGTAAATACATTGTTTGTTCTCTATCAAAATCTTTCATTTGCTGACTATGCCTATCAGTAGTTAGTGCCTTCAGCAGTTAGAATCTTTTATTTAGCTGGCAGTATTGGCTCTCGCTGTATTGCAGCAGTTCGAGTAACGAAGATTTTTCTGAGGTAAGTGATATATGAAAGGTGTAGGTTATTGTTAGTCAGGGCCATTCTTTTGTAGGGATTGTTGAAAGTCAGATTGCGTTGCGCTAAAAATATTGTGTGTCAGTTTAGTGTTGATCAGAATAGATAAAGAGCGAAATGTCTGAGTACGTTCAGTTCTGCTCAGCTGTTTGAAAATGAAATAATGTAAGAGGTTTATCAGCACAGTAACTCATTAATTTTTCTGAGGGGACGTTCCAATTGTTGTGGCTAATATTTCATATGTCGAAGCCTTTCAGCATTTCGCAGATCTATGAATTGCTGTAGAGGATCCACACACTGACAAAACGTATTAAATGTTGCTTTCCTAACTGGCCTACGAGAAGAATACCTTGCATTCTGGCGGGTTCTGCAAAGTGCACATATGATCACTGCTGGAGTCGCATTAACTTTACTTAGAAATAATTGAGTTGGAGAAATAGGATTCGTATAATAAGGGTTAAAATTTTTTACTGCCACACGGAACTGAAACAAAACTGTGGCCTTCTATGCTTTATCATGATATCGATTATAACATAACTAGGAATAAATCACTCGAATTTCAAATAATCGCATAGTCATTATAAGTCGTGTTGATATACACTGAAGCGCCAAAGCAACTGTTACAGGCATGCGTTTTCAAATACATGGATATGTAAACAGGCAGAATACGGCGCTGCGGTCGGCAACGCCTATACAAGACAAGTGTCTGGCGCATTTGTTAGATCGGTTACTGCTGCTACAATGACGGTTTATCAACATGTAAGTGAGTTTGGAGGTAGTGGTATAGGTGGCGCACGAGCGATGGGACACAGCGTCTCCGAGTAAAGATGAAGTGGGTAATTTCTCGTACGACCATTTCACGAGTGTACTTTGAATATCTGGAATCCGGTAAAACATCAAATCTCTGACACTGCTGCGACTGGAAAAAGATCTCTCCAGAACGGGACCAACGATGACTGAAGAGAATCGTTCAACGTCACAAAAATGCAACCCTTCCGCGAACTGCTGAAGATTGGAATGTTGGGCCATCATCAAGTGTCAGCGCGCGAACCGTTCAACGAAACATCATTGATACGGGCTTTCGGAGCCGAAGGCCGACTCGTCCATGTCAGCAGATGACTGTTAATGCTGGTGGAGGCTCTGTAATGGTGTGGGGCGTGTGTAGTTGAAGTGATGTGGAACCCCTGATACGTCTAGATACGACTCTGACAGGTGACATGCGCGTAAGCATCCTGTCTGATCACCTGCTTCCATTCGTGTCCATTGTGCATTCCGACGGACTTCAGCAATTCCAGCAGTACAATGCGACACCCCACACGACCAGAATTACTACAGAGTGGCTCCAGGAACACTGTTCTGAGTTTAAGGGGACACGCCCCTGAACGGGCTGCATTTTAAGCATTATCTTCATCCTTATAGGGCAACTGATCTATAAAAGAGAGATAGTTCAAAATTCTTACGTACAATTAGGGTTATTATTCAAAGCATTTCCCAAAAAGTCATTGAGATATTTATTATATTTTGGCACTGACAACAATGTCTATAATAGTATAAGAAACAGAACACTATTACACTGTGGTATCATTTTCTTTGGAACCACTGACTGCGCAGCTAGTAAAAAGAGTCATAGTACAGACAACATTAACGTAAGTGTTTTATGCCTCCAATTTCCTTCCCTGATGCTGATCTGTGAAAAAGACAACTAATTTATTTTACTGCAACAAAAATATTTAAAAATGTTGCTCAAATATCACCGACATCATCATCATGTCATTAATTTTCAGGAAATAGCAGGCAAGGGGGTAGAAGTGATCATTCTAAGTATCTGTACCAATTTTTGTGAGTTTAACTTCAGTCATTTAGCAGAAAAGTGTACCTGAATGATGAAAATTCAAGTTTTCGGTAAATCGCCGAAGAAGATTTACAGATTTATTAACTTACCACTATGCTCGTTTGGAACATTCCAGCTGCATGCTCCAGCTGTCCTCCTGTTTCCTTATCTTCCATACTCTTTCTCTTCATTCTTTTCTTTATGCTTGACTCCTTGGTAGCAGCTTCTGCAGCTGTCTCTACTTCGGTTACTCGCCGCTTATCAATAGCAGTTAGAGCTGAAGCCATATTCTTTTTCGTCTCGGTGTTCAATTTCTTCATAACATTGATCCTTGAAATTGCACCATCATTGAATGTTATTATTGCATCCATTACACCAGTCTTCAGCACTGTCAGCCCAACAAATACAGTTTTAGGTGTTCTCTCCCATATAGGACTGTTGAAGCTTTCATTTGCATTCTGAAAGAGACCATGCATACATTTCATAAGTAGATCTTTATTTGTCAGATCCCTAGGTATTGCCTCCATTACAGCAAGTGGTAAGGAATGATTGTGGGTATATTGTATGCCTGTAGCATTGCTTAACCAGTACTTGCACCACGAATCTTCCCCTTTTGGACACAAACCATGGTGTGGGGTTTCATCTGTTGACACTCTGTGAAACCATATTGCCGAAACAGCTCGTGTCTTGTTCTCCGAATCTCCTACATTTCTCCTTATTGCTAGTCCATAATATTGAGTCAAAGAATCAATTTCACTTTTTGTAAGACGAACTGGACCACCTAAATGTTTTCCGTCTGACAAGTTTTTTCCACTGAAGTCTTTACATAATTTTCTCAGCCGAGCTCCCATTCTTTTTTGTACATGCCCAACACATTCAAGCTTTTCCAGAGTGTCTCCATATGGTCTGTCATTAACAACAGTAGTGTGTCCTTTACAGTCTCCATCCGCAAGCTAGCCTACATATCTCACACCACGACTGACCTCTTATGTTCTAAAAATGTTTAGAACTCCTTTCGTTTCCATGTTTCCAGTTGGGCCATCAAAGCTTTATGCACAAATATGGGTGCCAATACATTTACTTGAACAACACTGTTAGACATTCATAATTTAGTATCTTACCAGTTTCATTGTGGCAGTTACAACCACATTCAGACATGTATGACCTCTCTTCTCCCAAGATCCATCAAATGCTGCTACAGTGTCTGTATTCTCAGACAAGACTACTGCTTTTTCTGGTACTCTTTTCACTGAATGTTCACTTACGCCACATAAATCATTATGTATTAGTTTATTGTATCCGTCAAACCTCAGTGGAGGTGGAGGCAAATCCGTCACTGCACAAAACGTCTGGGCAGCTCTCATTCCCCTTCCAATACGTCGCATTGCATAAGCAAGCTGAGCATTTACACTGTAATGTCGACTATCAGTTACTGGCGGTGTCATAGTAACACTGTGCATCTTACACGAGTTACATGCAGAAAGACTCTTCCTTTGCTGAAATGTCCTCAGAAACGTCAATACTATCTTCACAATCGCAGTACTTACATTTCACAGCACACTTCAAAAGTCTTGACAGCATATTTATGTTCAAAATAACATTTCCGTCCTTATTGTTGCTCACAATACTACTAGGCTTGTTCCTATTACATTCAGAAAACGAAAGTTTACGTCTAGAAGCACTGCCTGTAGACACAGTTTCCGCAAGCGACTTTTGAAGCAACTGATGTGAATTATTCGGTTGTGTTTGGAACTGGTTGCCTCGAAACTTCCGTCTGGGGCTAAATTTCTTTACTCTCGGTATTTGTAGCACAGGAAACACACACAAAGAAACAAAACAACACATAATAACTACAAAACCATACGCTTATGAAATTCCGAAATCATATATGCTCAGATCTTTGTTTACATTCGAAGCATAGCCTTCTAGGCATGTATGTACTTTGGTTCCGGGAGTCAGTGGCTTCTAGAATACACCTGTCTTAACGATCCGTAACTAACGACGGAAAAAAACGAAAGAACAAAATAATGCATCACGTATTCCGACGCACTTCAAACTGACAGAGGGGCGTGGCCCCTGTCCAACATTACGTTCAACCTCAATTTTAGAACGAACGGAAAATGATGTCTATAAACTATACATTTTTGAAATAAGCATGAAATGTTCTTTTCTGTAGTCCAAGCAAATTTATTTCAAATACTTCCGCTGGCCACCAAACTCCCCAGACGTGAACATAATTGAGCATATCTGGAATGGCTTGCAGTAGGCTTTTCAGACTTGATCTCCACCCCCTCGTACTGTTACGGATTTATGGACAGCCCTGAAGGATTTATGGTGTCAGCTCCCTTCGGCATTACTTCAGACATTAGTTGAGTCTATGCCATTTCATGCTGCGGCACTTCTGCTTGCTCTGAGGGGCCCTGCACGATTTTAGGCCGGTATACCAATTTCGTTGACTCTTCAGAGTAGTTCAACATGAAGAATCGTCTAGAGTCTATGTAAGCTAGCTAATCGTAACCTACACTATCTCATCAAAAGTATCCAGAAAGTTATTAGGAGTCATTAACATGACATGCGTCCACACTTCACCTCTACGACGGCTTGAACTCTGCTGGAGACACTTTCAGTCAGGTGTCTGAATAGCTGTGGATGAATGGCAGCTCATTCTTCCTCGGGAGCTGAAACCATACAAAGTGGTTATGTTGGAAACTGAAGTCTGAAGCGAAGTCGACGTTCTAACGTATCAGAGGTGTTCCATTTGCTTCAAATGGCATTTTCTACAAGTGGGAACTCTTAGCAGATCAATCTATTTCAAAGATATTATTGCCCACAGACCATTGCCTCACAATTGTTGTTTTCTGACACGATAAATTTCATGCTAATACAGTCATCATCTCCGATCTGTTCGTCTACTGAACCCCCAACTCAGTGGTGAAAATTTATTCATATATAGCTTGCGTAGGATAACAACGAGAGTGGCTCCTGCTGTCATACGAAATCACACCCCAGACCATAACTCCAGGTGCAGGTTGAGCACGCAGACAGGCTGGTTGCAAGCACTCAAGCGGCCTGTTTCTAACCAACACACAGTTATAAGCAGAATCAATTTTCATCAGAAAACACAACAGACATCCACCCTGCCCTCTAACAAGCTCTCTCTTGACACCACTGAAGTCGCAGATGGTGGGCGTGTGGGGTCAGCGGAATGTAAATACAGGGCGTCTGACATGGGGCTGTCCTTAAAGCAATCGTTTTGTAACAGTTCGCTCTATCAATGTGGTGCCAGCTGCTACTCAAATTGCTGCTGCAGATGCAGTACGCTGAACACGATTGCCTTCCCTCTCTGCACTGCCACGTGACCGTCTTCTTGTGACCGTACATTCTCGTGACCACGGCTGTCCAGCAGTCATGTACAATGGCTGCATTCCTGTCGAGCCTTTCTGCAGTATCGCAGGAGCAATATTCAACTTCTCGTAGCCCCATTACATGACCTCGATCAAACTCAATGAAGTGCTGACAATGGAGCCTTTGTTGCCTTAAAGGCCTTCTTGACTAACATCGACTCACCACATCTGATCTCAAAGGTAACTATCGGTCACGTCCGTTACAGCGCTTATCTAAGGGAAACCCAATTTGGTATTACTAGCGCCACTCTCATGCGCCTGGCGCTAAAGTCGGACAGACAGCATCTTTCTGATGTAAAAATACGCCTATCAACTTTTCTTTATGCCGAACAGCTCCTTCTTAGTGATTTCTTCCGTCAGTGTATAAAGGTAAAGGTAAAGGTGACGGTAATAGGTAAAAGATGAAGTACATACGTAATTTAAACAACAACAAAATGCGTTTAACATATGTGCTAACCTAAATAAAATGTGTTTGCGAGTATTTCAGGTAAATAAGAGGAGAAAAACCGCTGAATATGCCGCAACTGTGGTGAAATGTGTCTGGGTGTTAAAGCAAAATAATAATTGTATACTTGCAAAAAAGGCAGACTCCGTAATTCAGCATTACGAAGCAATTTGCTCATTAAGTTCCTGTCGGATGTCGACATCTGATAGAAACGTGTGGCAACAGTGCTAAATGAATAAATGTGGAGAAGAAGCTGATCGGTCAAAGGAAGAGCGAAGAACAATTGGGTAAGATTAGCAGATGAGATGAAAGAAAAAGGAAACAGAAAGGGATGACAGAAGCATAGATATGAAGGGACTGCAAAAATTGACTTATACAAGGTGTGATTCAGAAGTTTCCAGACTGATTCATCTCTGAGTAGGGGAGCGCTCGCGGACCGGTTCCACCTGGTGAGGGAAGTAGTGGGGGGCCTCAGGGAACGAACTGATGCTGCGGCAGTTGCCTCCGGAATCCTGAGGAGTGCGCATCGCTTGCAGCGTGAGTGCATGGGATTGACCTCGGTCGAAAAGTGGGAGAGACGAAAATGGAGCAGCGTTATGCGATTAAGTTTTGCTTGCGACTGAACAAAACCACCACGGAGACTCTCGGTATAATACAAGAGGCCTTTAAGGAAGAAGCCATGTCCCGTGCAATGGTTTTCATGTGGCTGCGGGAATGCTGAAGACGACGACCGCTCTGGGAGGCCATCATCAAGCCGAACGGACCAGAATGTGGAGAGCGCTCCGCCGCTTGAGGGACTGAGTTCGCCGCATCCACCTTGCGATCAAGGGCGATTGGATTCTCCACCTCGACAACGCAACCGCTCACATGTCGCGCGCCGCCGCCGAAGTTTTGGTCAAGTTCAACGTGACAACACTGCCGCAGCCACCCTACAGCCCCAACTTGGCTCCAAGTGACTTTTTCCTCTTCCCCCGAATCAAGACAGGCCTAAAAGGGAAGCGATTTGACACCATCGACGCCATCCAGCAGGCTTCGACGAGAGCCCTTGACAGCCTGACGGCCGAGGCCTTCCGGAAGGGCTATGATCAGTGGAAGAGCCACTGGCTGCGCTGTGTTGATGCTGAAGGAACATATTTTGAAGAATTTTAGTCCGCTCTAATTAAATGTCCAATAAATTTCTAGTTCTGAGATAAGTCTTGAAACTTTTGAATCACACCCTGTACAATGTAATGGCAGGCCAAATAATTTTAATGGAAAGCTGCACAACGTTTCAAAGTGACATTGATGCGTGACACGACTTTTCAACATAGTAAGTCTTTGTAAACAACGGCTGGAATGTGATACCAATCGTTCAGTTCCTCGACGTCAGAAATCCTCTCCTTGGTCACGGAACCACTCGAGAACCGCTGTGTTAGAAAACCTCTTGCCCTTCCGATGTTCTTCCTCTATTGACTGGACGTTGTCCTCTGTGGTCGATGCCGGTGGTCTTCCTTCCCGATCAGCAACACCCGTGTCTGTGAGCTGTAGTCGAATTGTTGTCACCATTTCACTACGGCTGGATGCGACATTGCATTTCGATTCATATGCCGCCAGATTTCACGGTGAATCTGTGTGTACTTTGGATGTTTTGCCCACAAGAATCACAGTGTCGCCTGTACTTCACCTTTGGTGTCTATCTATATCCGGATCCCGCTCCAGCTATTGCCGGGTCTGGGTGCTGACGAGTCCTCTCCATTTGGCTCGGTCCTCCCACCACTTTTCTTCCTGCACTTGCTGCCAGTTCTCACCTCTCCTTTCCACCGATATTCTCACCCAATTTTCCACGGTGTTCTTTGGCGCCATCTAGGTCTTTTCCCATCCATCTTTAGTTCTTCCATAATTTTGGGGAGTCTCTGCCCATGCATTCTCTTAACATGCCCATACCATCTTAATCTCTTTTTTTCAATTTCTTCTCTCATACTTTCTTGTTTAAGGTCCTTTCTAATCTCTACATTCCTTACTCTGTCCATTCTTGTTTTTTTCCTTAACCGCTCTGAAAAATTTCATTTCCCCTGCTTGCAGTCTGCTCCACTCCCTTTCTGTCATTGTCCATGTTTCTCCACCATAGATGACAACAGGGAAGTAATAATTCTTATACGTAAGGAGTTTTGCTTTTTCTGAAACTTCCTTATTCCAAATCAGGTGTTTTGTGTTTGTTAGAAATTGCCTCCTTTCTGTAACCTCCCATTAATTTCGTTAGTTATTCTTCCATTCCATCCCTACATATTTCACTCCCTAAATAAGTGAAACTTTCTACCACTTTGAGGGGTTCTCCATTCAAGGTAATATTTCCGTTGATCCCTTTCTCTCTTCCAAATACCATTAATTCACTCTTATCTTTATTTATTTTTAATCCATACTTTTTCATTATTTCCTTCCACGCATCAAGTTGTAATTGTACATCTACCTCTTTAGCACCCCATATTACCATATCATCTGCAAAAATAATCTTTTTGGATTTTTCTTTTACTATATCTTTAACTGCCCTACTTAATCCAACATTAAAAAGTGCAGGAGATAGAATACTTACTTGCTGAAGCCCTTGTCTTATTTTGAAGTATTCACAGTTCCCCAGTGGTGCTCTAATTCTACAATTGTGTCCTCTGCACATTCTTTATTATATTAATGTATCCATCTTCTATATCCACCTTTTTCATTTCTTCCCAGAGTCTTTCCCTGTTAACTGAGTCATATGCCTTTTCTATGTCTATAAAAACCATTACCACCCTTTTGTTATACTCCCAACTTTTCTCCATCAGTTGACGGATAGAAAGTATCAGGTCGATCGTGCTTCTTCCTTTCCTAAACCCATGCTGTTCTTCACTCAACTCCTTTTCTATCTTTTCACTTATTCGATTTAATAAAATTCTTTCAAAAATCTTGCCTGTATGACTCATAAGGGTTATTCCTCTGTAGTTTTTAGAAAGTCTTTTATGAAGATGGGAACAGTGTCTCCTCTTCTCAAATTGTCAGGTATTGTACTATTTCTCCACACAGTTGAAAGTACTCTATACAGCCATTGCATTCCCACTGGACCTGCTGCTCTTATCATGTCCACTGATACTTCATCAGGTCGTGGGGCTTTCCCCTCATTCATCTTCTTCACAGCTACTTCCATTTCTTTCAGTCTAATTTGTCCTAATTCTGCTTCCCAACTTCTCTCAGTATACCTTTGGTGTACGTTTTCAAATGCCGAGTCATTTCGCTACTTCACTGTGATGTACCTGTTACGCGTACCATAGCTCGAATGTGTCTACAGGCATCTCGGCGCATACACTCTTTTCTGACAATGTGACACCCCTCTTGTAAAACGGTCTTAGCCTGGAGTGACATATGTAACTTACGTTAACGATTGATAAAAAAAAACTCAGCTGTATTATTAGATATTTATTTTGTTTCGACCTGTTTAGTTCATAGAACACCTTCAGGTTGCCGAGCTGTGCTGAAGTCGTGGCGCAAATGGTCTGGTCGTCGGATTACATACGACAACCAAACCGTTTGTTTCTTTCATGACTCTAGCACGGCTTAGCCCTAAAGATGATCTGCGAGCGAAAGCGATCGTAACACAATATATGTACAACAGTAAGGCTGAGGTGGTTTTCACCGAACATTAACATTAGTGTCAGCTGTGTTGCTCAGAATGATCAAGATTACATGTAACTTACTTCAAGTCCGTGCTTAGCTTACAATGTGACAGAGATAATGACTCTCTGTTGGACAAAAGGAAAGCCGCTGGAATACCCCAAGAGGGAAGCTACGGCGATGATAAAAGACAAAGTTTTAACTGCTCTTTCATGCATAAGACACAAAATGTAGGATAATTTCTTCGACAGACGTGTGTCTGAAATGATGTAGTAGATGGAGGAAGAATTAGTGTTATACAAATATACAGTTAAGGAAGTTATGGAATGACGATTGGTGTTTGGGCGTTCGACATGTGAAGAGTTATTAGACGCAGCAGTGGCTAACAATCCGATTAAGTAAACAGAACGTGTGAAAACTCGCGCCGCCTATGCGGCTCCACCCAAACAGTTTATAGGAAGGATTGATGTGATCAAGCAACCAGATGTTTCATAAATACACAGTCTGATCAAAATAACCGCGCAGTCTCACAGGGCTATTCAAGAAGAAGGAACAGTTTTCAAGCATTTATTGCTTGCAAGCATTCTCTAAGCACGTCCGACGTTACTTGAACGACACCATTCCAGGGCGGTGGATTGGAAGAGGAGGAGCAGAAGATGAACTTCGTAGCCGGTGGCCTCCCAGCCCTCCAGACCCCACTGTGGGGTTACGTAAAAGACCGCGACATCACATTGTTGAAGCTGTGAGTTCGATAACGAGAGACCAGCTGCTTCTTATGTGGCAGTGAAACGGAACTTGTTGTACCGTTACAATGTTTTATTAAATTGCTAGCACGCAGAAATTATTAGCAAGAGTTTCTTCTCTTGCAGGTAGTACCTCAGCTGGTGTCCAAAGGAGAGAATGGACTAATCAGTGTTATTTATTGTATTTTTTTATGTTGTGTACCACGTTTCCCATTTTCCTTTCCTTTGTGTGGCCTGGACGGTATAAATGAGTGAGTGTGCGAACTAGCAGAAAGCTTTAGGCACAGACTGTAACACTGCATGAATGGCCGTTCTGCGGTAGGGTAGTACCCCCCAAGCGTGAATAAGTTTAGCAGAGACCAAGTTTGTAGGTCAGGGCAAAGATGACACGTAGGCGCGTATTGGCTCTGTCAGGTTGGCGCGCCACCCCCACCACGTTTGTAAGCGGAACGGTTAGGCGAATTCGGTTGGAAGAGCACTTGTTCCTGGGTCGTGGTGCTGGACAGACATGGAGACGCAGCTCTCGTTTTCGTAATGTTAACCCAGGTATTAGATTGTCTGAAATCTGCTCTGTAGTGAAGTCCAGATGTTGAAATCAGGTGCGAAATTACCACTGAACCCCATAAGGGAATTGATTTTCTCAATTTACTCGAATTTCAGTAGACCTTGCGTTAGTGCCTCGTTCTGGCAACGCACCATGTGCCTTAAGCTCACGGTCACGTTATTGCTCTGTGCTTAACGGAAATTCACTCATTCAATGTATTTTAATCTGCTCTTCCATTTACAGTAATATTTTGGGTTTTTTAATTTATTTTCCATACGTTTTCTTTGTGAACTTGCTTTCGCGCCACGTAGTCGGTTGGAGCAACCGCCGCATTGATAAATTGTAGTTTCGGTCTGAAAATATATTGTACACGATGAATAATCATACGATAGTGAGCGAGTGTAAAATAGGGAAGGAATAATCGTGTATGTCCTTATTTTTCTGGGTTTCTGTTGTCTACTGAAACTTGGCCATGTGGGTTGAACAGCATTGAAGTGATGTTTCTTGTGCACCCCCATAACGAGTCGATTTGTGGGTGATGTTGCGCTTAAGTAAAATACTCGTGCCACTAGGAAAAGTATCGCATTTTAATGCCCACTGATTTGATAAAGATTTGCGAAATACTCTTCCACCCTGACCTAGTTTTGCTTGTATTGTCTTTGCGGAACTTGTTCTGAATTATCTATAGTAACTGACTGTAATAACCGAGGGTTTAGGTATAACTGTGCGGTTGTATAGAATTACATTGAAGCCAGGTCTGAGCTCCTCTGTCCCATTCCATAATTACGTGGCGAAACTGAACCATGTTAACTAGAGACCGGTTTTGACGATGTACATTGCAAAAGAAACACGACTAGTTGTTGAAATACCATCGGTACTGAATAAATATCAATTAACCTCTATCCTCGACTGATTATTTACTCCTTCCATCATAAAGAATAGGTGGCAGTCAGTACCACTGTCGAATTCTGTGTCATGAAAGCAATAAAAGCTATATAATGCCTATTAAGCACTGTATAGGTGCCTTCTGTAGTGGTTAAAAAAATGCGTTATCCGTTGCGTTCAAATTTCGACCGGTTCGTTAAAACCTTCCGCCAGAAATTATTAATACCCAACAATACTCGCAGGGGCCAGTAATTTCTTGGACCACACGAATTTAAGAAACCATTTACTACAGACGGTAACTTGCAGGAGCGGTAGGACATGTCAAAGCGACGGTAATCTACCTACTTAGGTGGACTTATGCCACCACCAGTACTGGAAGGTTACGTAGCAGCAGAAAATAAGCCGCCGTTTTGATATTTGTCGTGTAACACATCGGCGCTCGCATTCAATGCATTAAAATTTGGACTTTTCCCGTTCCAGGAGCGTTGGTATTGCGTTTCTATGTTTTGTGGTCTGGAAGCAATAAATGTTTGAAACCGGTCCCTTGTTTTTGAAGAGCCCTGTATATAACGGTAACTAAAGGCGGACCCGCCATTACAAAAAGAGTATGGGAGTATAGTTTTTCTACCACAGAAACGTAAAAGCAAAATATGTTTATCAGGAGAGCTCATTGACTTCGAACTTCGACTAGTCAGTGGATGTAACCAGAGCAACAAATCCATCAGGAACATTTCACTCCTTTTGAAGCTACACAAGTTGGTAGTTCGCCGACGCGAAGGCAGAACCACCAAGCTGGCACGTACTAACGGACAGAGACCATCGAGCATTGTGAAGGGTGGATCTAAGGAAATCGCACGAAATCAGCGAAAGGATTCTTTCGTGAGATTCAAAGTGCTACCAGAAGTCCAGCTAGCGCAACGATTACGAGAGAGAGTTAAAAATAATTGTATACAATGCTCAAGCAGTATCTCATAAGGTATGAGCTCTGTGCTAAGCGACACTGAAGAGATGCAAGGAGTGAAGCCACTGGATAATGTGTAACGTCGCGAGTTAATGCGCGATAACATTCGTTGCTATATAGCCCACTGTATTGGAGCTTAGGAAGCTGCAAACTTGTGTCCTACCAATGAGTCATGTGCACCTGGTGCTACTGCATCATGACAACGGCTCCTGTGTCATTTCGAGCAACTTTATATTCATGCCACCTATGAACCTAAATAAACTATATTAAATATCACTCAAACATTTTCGAAATCGGTTCAATACCTTTCGGTAGTCAGGGAAGATTGTATAAAAATTTCATCGTTGTAACTATCATAGTTTCGGAGATAAAAAAGTGACTAAAAAGTCAAAAACTGACACTTAGGGAACTAAATTCAGTTAGGAAATATGATATTTTATCTTTTGGTATAATTGGAAAATGTAAACAGAACTCTCAGTGCGCAGAATTAATAAATTGAGATTTTCGTATTAAAACTTTAGTTATTTTTTGTTCTCGTAATATAAAAAATCAGAAAAATTATTATTTGTGTCTAATATTGTTGTAAGAATAAATCTGAGTAAATGAGACTGTGTACGTGGGACATTTGTCAGATTTAAATGTTGCATTATATACTGTCTTAATTAACCTGCAAGAGTTACACAAGCCTGTCGTGGGAAAATGATCCTAGGGGATTTACCCACTTTGCTGATGATGTATGTCTAGGTATGATTGCTATTGTAACAGAGCATCCAGAAAGTCAGCTGGAGTAAAATCTGTATCTAAAGAATATTTCCAGATTTATTGTCTTTTCGTTTTCGTTTATTTAACATTAATATTTCTATGTCAGATTGACGCAAATGCATCTGTGTGTAAGGATTGGTGAAGGCCAGTTTCGGCGCGACTATGATAACGAGCGAACATTATGATTGGCAGCGAGTATGATCAGCCAATCAGAATTGAGACGGTTCCCACTCGTTAGCTGGTAGTTATACTGGGAGTGAGGCTGGAAGAAGGGAGTAGCTCGTTAGCTTTGAACGCAGACGGTCATGTTATTAGTGCCAGTCAAAACAATGTGTAAAATGAAGGAATAAGTGACTTCTCATGTCCAAATTATGTGGACGTAATAGCAGTGGCATTTACGGACAGATTTGTGAAGTTTGGAAGTTTTAGAATTGTTTTTGTTAGGCATATATTCACATGTGAAATACTGGCCTTCATAGTATCCGCATGGCATTTTTCAGCTTTCGACCACTGAGCATTTTCTGGCGAGCAGTTTCCTTTTTAGAAATGCACAAGAAGGACCGAATGTAATAACTCAAATTAGTTGTGAAATTAATGACTGTGAAAATGTTGTTTGATTCGGGTTGGGTTTGGACAGATTTCTGGCTGCTGTGTGTATGAAATGTGTGTATGAGTTGTAAACTGGAAGAAAATAGCCAATAGTTTAAATGTGGACTGAATAGTACCCTTTTTGGCTATCAAGGACAAAATAAACATTTTTACGTGGAAATTTCGGACATTATTTTCCAGAAGTCAATACATTTTCTTACCGCCCGATAAATTTTTTAATATTGTATTTCTACAGAAATTTCTTTCATAACTAGAGTTGCGCAGCTTCAGTAATTGTAGATATTAGGTGGTGTTTTTCATCAACGCTGTTTTCACGTCCTCTAGTAAGTATCTACGTTGCCGAGTGAAGGGACATTGAGCAGACGCCGTTCTGAGGTAGGTGAATTTTAATTTGCAGCCTGCACAGACAAACCCCACCACGCCGCAAGTGGATGACTTGTGATTTGGAGAGATGAATCACGCTCTAACCTGTGGTAGTGTTTGGGTTTGGAGAATGCCTAGAGAGCATTACTTGCCTTCACGTGCAGCGCCAATAGTGAAGTATGAAGGAGGTGGTGTCACGGTATGGGGGATGTTTGTCGTGATTAGAGTGTGGTTCCCTTATTGCGCTTAAGGAAACGCTATATTCGAGGTATGACCAAACAGTAAGTTCTGCTAAACTACTTTTCTACATAGCTTCCGAAATTTTGTAGGCACTTGTCATAGCGTGGCACAAGTTTTTGTATGCCTTCTTCGTAGAAGGTTGCCGCCTGTGTATTCAGCCATGTGGTAACATGTTCTTTCAGCTCGTCATCATCGTTGAAGTGTTGACCAACAAGGACAGATTTTAGAAGAGATGAAAGTCGCTAGGAACGAGGTCTGGGCTGTACGGAGGATGATCAAACGTGTCCCAGTGAAATTCCCGTAAGAGTTTCTTTGGTGACATTCGCCGTGTGAGGTCGGAGATTATCGTGGAAAAAAACACCTTTTGACAGTAATCCTCGGCGCTTGTTCTGTATTGCGCGGCGCAATTTCTTAATGGTCTCGCAGTAACCACGTGCATTGATTGTTTGGCCTTGTGGTAAGAAATCAACCAGCAAAATGCTTTTTCTGTCCCAAAAAACCAGTGCACATGACTTTTCGAGGTGTCAAGATTTTCTTAAGCCTAACCTTCATTGGGGATGAAGTGCTCCTCCATTCCATTGATTGCCGTTTTGTTTCAGGGGTGTCGTACGATACCCAAGTTTAATCCCCCGTGACTATCCGAGGAAGAAAACCATCGCCTTCTTCATTGTAGCGTGTCGAAACAGAAGTGCACTGCCCATTCGTTGTTTTTTGTGTTGTTCAGTAAGAGTTTTGGGTACCGAACGTGAGCAAAGCTTTCGAAATTTCAGTTTTTCAGTAACAATTTCATGAATTAGTGATCGTGAGATTTGCTGAGCTTCCTTATCAAGGGCACTAAGTGTAAACTTACGGTTGTGCTTTATCTTCTCTTCAATTGCGTGAACCAGTTCATCAGTAAAAGAATGGTTCAAATGGCTCTGAGCACTATGCGAGGTCATCAGTCGCCTGGAACTTAGAACTAATTAAACCTAAGTAATCTAAGGACATCACACACATCCATGCCCGAGGCAGGATTCGAACCTGCGACCGTAGCGGTCGCTCGGCTCCAAACTGTAGCGCCTAGAACCGCTCGGCCACCCCGGCCGGCAGTTCATCAGTAACCACAGACGAGCGTCCACTTCCTTTTTCACCGTCACGTGCTTCATTGAACAGTCTGACCCATCTTCTAACAAACCGAGCGAGGTGGCGCAGTGGTTAGACACTGGACTCGCATTCGGGAGGACCACAGTTCAATCCCGCGTCCGGCCATCCAGATTTAGGTTTTCCGTGATTTCCCTAAATCTGTCCAGGCAAATGCCGGGATGGTTCCTCTGAAAGGGCACGGCCGACTTCCTTCCCCACCCTTCCCTAATCCGATGAGACCGATGACCTCGCTGTCTGGTCTCCTTCCCCAAAACAACCCAACCAACCCATCTTCTAACCATTGAATCACTCAGCATTTTGTCCGTAAACCTCGCAGATTTGGAGATGAATTTCCTTTGGTTTAACTTTCTTTGTATTTAGAATACGAATCACAGATCTGATATCACACGTGGTGGCATTTCCAACTAGGGCTGACATTATAAAGAAGCACTACAAAGCACACGTCGGCAGCAGCGATCTGAAAATGGCGTACGTGTCTTCTCCTTGAGCCAGAGTAACTGCCGTGCATGCTCGGAAATGCGATCGTTGCGCTGCCGCGGATAGGAATAGAAACGGAACTTACTTTGTGGACGACACTCGTATGAACACTTTTTACAACACTGCGTTGTGTGTACGGTAGACGAACAGATATGTTGATTAGACCTGTGCGCTGATAACCGCGCAGTTGAGCGCCCCACAAACCAAACATCATCATCATCATCACCGTTCGTGGTCTAATATAACAACGATTAGACCTGTTGTGCTGTCACTCATAAACAGCATCCCAGGGGGTGTTTTCCAACAGGACAGCGCTCGCCCACATTCTGATGTTGTGAACCAACGTGCTTTACGGAGGGTCGACTTGTTGGCTTTCCCTGCTCGATCACCAGATCTGTCTCAAATCGAGCACATGTGGGACGTCTTCCACAAACATCAATTACCGTCCCTGCACTGACCGACCAAATACAACATCCATCCCGCAAACTGGCATTCGGCACCTGTACAATAGAATACATGCATGTTTTCTTGTTTGCATTGAACATTCCGGCAAGTTCATCGGTTATTAACGTACCAGCGTTTCATATTTGGAATGACTTGCTCTGCGCTTATACACTACTGGCCATTAAAATTGCTACACCTCGAAGATGACGTGCTACAGACGCGAAATTTAACCGCCAGGAAGAAGATGCTGTGATATGCAAATGATTAGCTTTTCTGAGCATTCACACAACGTTGGCGCCGGTGGCGACACCTACAACGTGCTGACATGAGGAACGTTTCCAACCGATTTCTGATACACAAACAGCAGTTGACCGGCGTTGCCTGGTGAAACGTTGTTGTGATGCCTCGTGTAAGGAGGAGAGATGCGTGCCATCACGCTTCCGACTTTGATGACGGTCGGATTGTAGCCTATCGCGATTGCGGTTTATCGTATCGCGACACTGCTGCTCGCGTTGGTCGAGGTCCAATGACTGTTAGCAGAATATGGAATCGGTGGGTTCAGGAGGGTAATACGGAACGCCGTGCTGGATCCCGACGGCCTCGTATCACTAGCAGCCGAGATGACAGGCATCTTATACGCATTGCTGTAACGTATCGTGCAGCCACGTCTCCATCCCTGAGTCAACAGATGGGAATGTTTGCAAGACAACAACCATCTGCACGAACATTTCAACGGCGTTTTCAGCAGCATGGACTATCAGCTCGGAGACCATGGCTGCGGTTACCCTTGACGCTGCATCACAGACAGGAGCGCCTGCGATGGTGTACTCAACGACGAACCTGGGTGCACGAATGGCAAAACGCCATTTTTTCGGATGAATCTAGGTTCTGTTTACAGCATCGTGATGGTCGCATCTGTGTTTGGCGACATCGCGGTGAGCGCACACTGGAAGCGTGTATTCGTCACCGCCATATTGGCGTATCACCCTGCGTGATGGTATGGGGTGCCATTGGTTACACTTTTCGGTCACCTCTTGTTCGCATTGACGGCACTTTGAACAACGGACGTCACATTTCGGATGTGTTTCGACCCGTGACTCTACATTCGACCCCTGCGAAACCCTACATTTCAGCAGGTTAATGCACGACCACATGTTGCAGGTCCTGTACGAGCCTTTCTGGATACAGAAAATGTTCGACTGCTGCCCTGGCCAGCACATTCTCCAGATCTCTCACCAACAGAAAACGTCTGGTCAATGGTGGCCGAGCAACTGGCTCGTCACAATAAGCCAGTCACTACTCTTGATGAACTGTGGAATCGTGTTGAAGCTGCATGGGCAGCTGTTCCTGCACACGCCATCCAAGCTCTGTTTGACTCAATGCCCAGGGGTATTAAGGCGGTTATTACAGCCAGAGGTGGTTGTTCTGGGTACTGATTTCTCAGGATCTATGCACCCAAATTGCGTGAAAATGTAATCACATGTCGGTTGTAGTATAATATATTTGTCCAATGAATACCCGTTTATCATCTGCATTTCTTCTTGGTGTAGCAGTTTTAATGGCCAGTAGTGTATTAACCTGTGATCTTGTAACGTTAATCACTTAAGTATGTTACGTATACAAATGTGTTACGGAAATCTCATTATTCTACATTAATTATTTTTTTCTGTCGGTGTATTTTGTGTGTCCTATGGCTGCCAACCAAAATCAGCCAAAGGTCCAAATTAATACACCATCTCATCTGCAAACAAAGGAATGTTAGGGCCTCGTCTGAATTAAATTTTTGTTCCGAATACAACCTTTGAAAATGTATATTCCGGTAGATTCGTGGAATATGCTCCTTTTTTAGGCTTGCCATTGCTGTATTTGGCTTTTTCTGAGCTAAGGCCGATTTTTATATGTGTGCCAAAACGTGTTTTTGTTGGTGTTCGTGAAATCAGAACGACCTGTGGACGTCGGTAAAAATTCGTGAGGCTTCGTTATGGAATAACTATTTGCTGTGGTTTCTTATTTATAGATTATGTTTCGTATTTTAACAGCGTTCATTCACGTTTTGTCCTGCTCGTTGGTGAATTCTGGGTCTTGTTTTGTTGCTGTCGCTTGGACACTCGTCTCACTTCACAATATTTTTGGCAGGATACACACAACGTGAACGAAAGGTGAAGTACATATTTAGTTTAAACAACACCAGAATTCGATGTAATCTACTTCCTGACGTAAATTAGATGTGTATGTATCACTTTTAGATAAAGAAATGGGAAAAAAGCTCTCTGAGGATGCTGTAAATGTGTACTTGAAAAATGACTGACTCCCTTTAATCCATTTTTTTCTGCAAACACGGGATCAGAGCTTAAAATTCTAATTTGCTTAATGTTAATAGACTGACATTTCTTAAATCCTAGATATTCATAAATTCAATTATTGCCATTATATTATTGTTATTGCTACTAGTATTATCATCATTATCGTATATATTCCTCATGTACCATACAAACTGTACTTACTAAGGAACTATTGTTAGAGACGAAAAAATGGTTCAAATGACTCTAAGCACTATGGGACTTAACACCTGAGGTTATCAGTCCCCTAGACTTTTTTTTTTAAAAAAAAATCTTTATTCAATTCATTACATTATTCATATAACCCACTACCTAACTACATTAGTGGGTCTTAATGCTGATACATTACAATGCAGCTTTATTATTCTACACTACAGGTAATTCTATTATTAATATTATTATTATTCTAGTCTTACCGCTATGGGGTTCTAAGCTACTTAATTTAAGGAACACATACTACCTGCAGCGTTACAGGTGTGCCAGTGCTACTATAAACCTACTAGGTGTTGGCCCGGCCCACTGAGCTAATCCCAGTGGGCGTGCCCCTGGCACTGGGCTGGCCTTAACTTTGTGTCGCTGCAGTCTATACTAGGTGTTATCCTATCTTCTACATCTAATCTAACTACATATGTCATAGTCGGTGTGCGTTCCATTCCGGTGTTTGTGTGCCCCATTCCCGCCTAGTCCAGGTAAGGCGGATTCCCACCGTGAGGCGGCTGGCCGAGTCCATGCCCGGCGGTACAGGAAGGGTGCACGAGGTCTAAATCGGTGAAGGTATTTGCCCGTTACTGATGATTGTCCCTTAAAAAGTTCTTGAGTACTTTCTTTTATATTTCATCAGTAAGTGTATTTAGGGTATTGAAGGTGTTTTCGTGCCTCAGTATGTGGTACGTGTCATTGTTCGGTAGCTGTTGTCGTAGATCATGGGCTACATCATCGAAGAGGTGGCACTCATACACCACATGTTCTGGGGTACCTTGCGCAGCACCACAGTCACACGCTGGTGTAGCCTGCTTCCCAAACCGACATAGATATGTCGGGTATGGTCCATGTCCAGTAAGAAAGTGCAGCATTCCTCTCGTGGGTGTGAAAAATGTGAATTTTAACATTTCCTCTATATCCGGTAGCAGTTCATAGGTTCTGCGTCCCGTATCCTCATTGTTCCACTGATCCTGCAGAGTTCAATCCCTCTCTTTTTGATGGCATACTTGTCCCCAGCGTAAACCCCAAGTATTTCCCTGATTTTATCCCTGTTTTCCTTCCTCGCCCAGTACCGGGCGGCTTGCTCCCGAATTAGCACTAACAGCGCTCCCCCAGGTGTTGTCCTGTAGGCCCCCGCTGAACGTAGAAGCATGTTCCGCTGCACTCTTCTTACGGCCATGGCAGGCATGACCCTCGTGAGTCTGTGTGCCCAGACTCCTGATCCGTACCCTACTATGGGGGTCAGAATACTATTGTGGTATAATTTGATTAGGTTGGGTGGAAGGTGAAACCGCTTATGACCAATTCCAATGAGGTTATTTAATAAAACCAGTGATTTTTGGGATACGGTATCAATGTGTGATGCAAAGTTCCACCTCTCGTCGATGATTACACCCAGGTATCGGGCCTCACGGCGCCGAAGAACTGGGATGCCGTTGATTCTTACCGTGGGGTTTCTGACCAGTTGGCCTTTAAGAAGTAAGTATGTTGATTTGTTGGGCGCAATCGTCATTTTACTTTTGTGGCACCATGATGTTAGTACGGTTACGGCTCTCTCCACTTTCGGCTCTAGATCCTCACGGCTTCGGCCGCCGACCAGCAAGAGGAGGTCTTCCGCGTATGCTATGACCTCTAACACATCGTCACAGTTCTTGAGATCTTCAAGTAGTGGCTCCATATTGATGCCCCTAAAGAGAGGTCCCAGGACAGAGCCCTGAGGACATCCTTTGGTCACAGTCTTCCTGACCATGCCGCTAGGGGCCGACAGCCAGACCTCCCTGTCTGCACAATAGCTCCTCAGACAGCCGTATAGTAGCCCTGGTCAGTTCTTCTTCCGCAAGCAGGAAAAGAGTGAGGGCCACCACAGGTTGTCGAAGGCGCCACTGATGTCCACCATGATGCCGACGACATACTTGTGCGGGGCGGAGCCACAGACCTCGGCAGCCAGGGCGATTGCGTCAGACGCAGAACACCCAGACCGAAAACCGAATTGTCTGTCGCTCATCCCACACAGCATGTGGTGTGCTGTCAGTCTGTTTGCCAGTAGCCTCTCAAAAAGTTTGCCCAGTATGTCTAGCAAGCAGATGGGTCTATAGGACTTAATTTCTGTAGGATCTTTGTCTGGGCCCTTTTTGATAATGATTACGTTTGCTTTCTTCCAAATTGATGGGAATTTCCCGAGTTTTAGGCACTCGTTGAATAACTTAGTGAGAGGAGCTACGAGCTGGGGGCAAGGAATTCCACCACTTCCGCAGTAATGCCGTCCGGGCCAGGAGCTTTTCCCTTTTTAAGGGCCTAGATCTGGGCAGCAACTTCCTCCTCAGAGAAGGGGTAAGTTCTGATGTTGTTGTTGTAGTCCGTTCGGTCTTCTCTTCTTATTCTTTTCTGTTCGTCTGTCTCATTTTCCTCCACATCGTCAGGTAACAGGACCCGAAGGAGGGCCTCAGCAGTTTCCTGCCACGTGCCCGTCATCCGGTCCCCGTCCCTGACGGTGGATAGCACGATAGGTGATCTTATTTTTTCTCGTACCAGTTTGTATGGGACTCCCCAAGGGTCAGTAGCCAATTGGCTTTTCACATAGTTTTCCCAGCTTTTAAGTCTGACTGCCCTGAGCTCCTGTTGGAATTGATCCTTACTTTCTCTATAGATTTGTAACCATCTTTGTTTTTCTCCCCAGACGACACTCCGCTGGTAGTACCTCCTCGCGCTCCTTACAGCCTGGCGCATCTGTCCTAATTCAGCCGACCATGGTGTGGGGGTGGCCGCAACGGCTCTCCTCCTGGTTGGTACAGCGGCTCGCACCGCCCTGGTGATCGCTTGTACCAGTTCTTCGGCGTACTCTTCCACGTTTTCGTCACCCTCCAGCAATGTCGGGATGTTGCACTCTTCCACGAGACGGTCCCAATTGGTCTTGTTGTAATTGAGCTGCAGCTCCCACCCCATGTCCCAGAGGCACTCCCTTTCCCCGATAGTCAATGTAATTAGGTTATGGTCGCTGGTGGTTGCTCTGTCCTACACTTTCCAGTTGTTAATTTTCGTGGTAAGGTTTGGTGTTACTAACGTAACATCTATATTTGTGCCTTCTCCCCCGCCGCCAGTATAGGTGGGGGGGGGGGGGGGTTTCCCTTGTTGGTTTGCAACCACCAGTTGTAATGCCATTATTGTCTCTTCAGCTTTTAGCCCCCGATCATCGTGAGTGCCACTGAACCATAGGGGGGACTTTGCATTTATATCTGCAGTCACTATCATCCTGCGCCCCCGCAGTGCCGTGGCAACTTGTGTGAGTGTCTCCAAGAACTCGTCTATTTCTCTTCCATATTGGAAATATATGTTGGAGATGTAGATCACTCCCGTAGGTGTTTGCAGTTCCACGACATTGCAGTGTTTACTAGAAAACTGCGCGAGGACCGTAGCCCTGAATGATCTATTGATAATTACTATCGCAGCTTTTGGTTCTCCTCCAGAGTGTATTATTTGCCAATTGGCAGCCATGAATGGGATCCGCCCCGCTTGGGAGTACGGTTCCTGTAAACAGAGTACATCTAGACCTCTTCCACCACCCTCCAAAGTTCCTGCAAGACTAGTTTACTATTGTGTGTGTTTATCTGGCCTACGTTTAGTTGGTTCACGTGGGAAGTAAGTATGAATATGTGATTCTGGCCAGTTTTTGGACCAGTCGTGTGCTATTCTACCATTAGTTATTACTGATTGATGATATAGTTCCTCTATGTCGAACTTTTCATTTCTTCTTTCAAAGACCTTTTTGACTAGATCTCGCAGGGCTCCGAAGTCGGTGGGGAGATTCATTGTCTTGAGCTGGATTCTATCCACAGCCTCCATTACTGGAAAGGTGACATCTCTGCCATGTTCGTGGCCAACACGTACCACATGTCTTAATGCCGTAGTGAGGATTGCCGGCTCCTCCAATCTGGAAAGTTGCAGTGCATGCTCCAGGTTGGGGTATATTCGCTGGGGGTCTATTCCCATTCCTCCCTGAGTTGATGAGACAGGGGATGGCTTTGTGCTGCTCACTTAGTTATACTGGACATATTCGGTGATTACTGGTTCTTTGCTGTGTGGACGAGAACTCCCAAGTACAGGATACCTGCGTGGCCGAGAAGGTTCTTGGTTCGACCCAGGTCCCCAGCAGGGAGGAGAGGGAGCATCTTCTCCACATGGATCTGTTTGTATGCATACGTCTTTCACTGTTATAACCATAGATCGTGGTTGCGTAATTTTTTGAATAAATTGTTTGAATTTGTTTGCCCTCAGAGCGTCCCTCAACCTCTTGCTAGGGGATTTCCTTTTTGGCTTCCTGAGTTCAGGTATGGCCTCAGCCATAGTCGATTCGAGAAATTAGTCTCTGCTCCAGCATCCTATACGTTGGGCAGTTCCTTCCAGTGGTGTTGCAGGGTTTCCTTCCCCTTTTCTTTTTATGCATGGGATGCAGGTTACATTCTTGTTACAATTTTTCCTTGTGTGGTCTTCTGCCCCACACCTGGAGCAGGCCGGCTTCCTTTCACAATGTTTGTGGACATGGTCCAGATCGCCACAGTTGTGGCATCGGGGAACTACTAGGTAGTCTCTGACATTGATTGCATGGAATCCTATGTATACCTTCCCCATAGCGGTAAGTTTGCGCCACGTCTTGCCGGAGACCTCGGCGACGTGATGGACAAAATCTCGCTCCAGAGGTCCCGTTTTAAAACGCTGCTTGAATTCGTTTTTGAAAGTTTCCCATTCGATTTCATCAAAATTCTGATTATACAAGGTTTCGTATATGTCACTTTCAGTCAGGGCTACAGGTACATCGTACAAGATGACCAGAGGATTTCTCTTTTTAGGTGGTTCGCATTTAATAGCCTTCTTTAGTTTGGAATTGTTTAATATTTTATCTCTATCTTCTTCTGTGGCCAGATCTACGACTACTACATTTTTTTGTGGCTTTTACTTTATTGATTTTAATTTTGTCTCTTGCCGGGTCTATTGTAGTTGTGAAAATCTCCTGCACTTTTTTGATGGTCTGACCAGGCAGGGGTCTTAAAAAGACTGCCGTATCCGGTTTCTTTGAGACCTTGACGATCGTTTCTTTGGTTGTTTGAGCCTTCGTGGCGGCTTGCGCCACCACTCCAGCCCATGTCTTGACTGGCTGTTGTCTCAATCTGACGTTCTCTTTCTCCAGATCTTCGAGACGCCCTTCGAGCTTCGCATTTGCAATAGCCCAAGCAGCGAGCTCGTTCTTTATTGCCAGGACCGCAGCCTGGGTAATTTTTCCATTTTTGACACTGGAGTCTAAAATTTGACTTATGCGACAGTGTCTCTCATACACGTTTTCATCGTCGTGTCCCACTTTCTCCTGTGAGGTAGGGACAGTGGACATACTCGCCCTCGAAATCGCACTCGAACCACTCGTCTCTTGTTCAGCCATATTGATTGACGAGTGAAAGAAGGTTGGGAGCCCGTCTCTTACCCCGGACCGGCTCCTCTGGCATGGGGGGGGGGGGGGGGGGGGGGACTGTTGCAGCTCGCCCACCAACCTCGCCCCTAGGTCAAGGGCACTCCAGAGCTGCAGGGTTCAGCGCGCCGTTGCCAGCGCACTGGTCCCCGTCGAAGGCCTCGTCGTCGACGATTTCACACGACGCTCCTCGGCAAGTGCACCCCGCACTCCGGAGAGGCGGATGCACCCCTCGCCCTTCGCCGCCTACTAGCCAGAGCTTCCACCTGAAGGCCAAGGACCCACTCCTACTCAGGTGGTGGGTCGGTCCCCCAGTCGTTCGGCGGTCTGGGCCCATCTAACCTAGCCCAGGCGATGTCACCACCTCCTGGGTTTGGCAGAACACGCCCCGGTTAACCATGGGGGCAGCGAAGCACCCTTGCCGACTCGCGCCATGATCCCACGCCGACAAACGAAGTCGCCGGCATGCAGAGCACCTGCTGGTCTGTGCCCTGCGAACGGAAAGGGACTGGTGTTCGGTCCTTTGACACAGCTCTCCCTGTGCCACGCACCCTTCGCTTTCGCATCGGGTTGGGTCGCAGCTCTCCCTTTTGTCGCAAGGCAGAATGCCGAGCTTAACGTCTGGCACCACGGGAAGGCGGAAAGAGCCACTTGGGAAGGAGAGGCTATAAGAGACGCATCACTTCCCCTGTGAGGACTGCCGCGGCACACCCGACTGGAAAGCGATACGCCCCAGTGCGAGCCTCCGTGCCTTACGGCGCGCCGGCAACGGGCGGGCCCGCGCGGAAACGCGCTGTCAAGCGACTGACCTCACGCCCTAGACTTAGAACTACTTAAACCTAACTAACCTAAGGACATCACACACATCCATGCCCGAGGCAGGATTCGAACCTGCGACCGTAGCAGCACCGCGGTTCCGGACTGAAGCGCCTAGAACGGCTCGGCCACAGCGGACGGCGTTGGGTACGAGAGAGGGCCCGAAGGCATCGATGGTAACAGGAGAAATAAATAAATGAATAACTCTCACCCATGTCTCCATCCTTAAGGAAAAACGTAGTTAAAGGTCAATGTGAAGGAAAGAAGATTGTTTCTTTAACCGTGGGTGGGTTACACCTCTCCATAACTTTTGAAAGGTGGCTACACTGAGTCACAGCGCCAGAGATTGCGCCAAAGAGTTTTATTCCGCCGCCTCCACTGGCAGTGCTTGTTCAGAAGTTGCTGTGGGAAGTAGTAGTTCTGAGGTTGCCGTAGTCAGTGCTTGTTGAGAGGATGTCGATAGCAGTACTAATTGTGAGCATGTCGTGTGCAGTTGTTCTGATGGGCTAGACAGCCGATGCTGTTCGAATGGGGATGTTGTAATGATCAGAGTGTATTTTTCGTTAATATATATGAAGGTAAAAAACATTTTTTTTATTTATTTCAAATTTCCTAACTAACAATGTCTCTTGGTCACAGGTTCAGTCAACAAAGCATCCGGCTTGTGTTCATGTATTAGAGTGTAATTCTGGTTTCTATGTGCAATTATAGTATTTCTGTTTTTTTTTTAATTACTTCAGTGTAAATGGTGCTTAAAATACCTTGTGTTATTGAGGAAGAACCGTGGCAGATGTGTACGTCGAATCACACTTCACACACAGAACAGTTACACTTGCGCTTTGTTGTTCGTAGTTTTTGTTTCGTAGCTTTTATAGTTGCTGGAGACTTAATTAATTAATTGTGTTAACGGGAATTTCCTTTCATTCTTTGTTGTTATTCTATGCAGTCAGATTGCGGAGTGATACTAGTCAGGGCCAACCGGTTACGAGACTGCGTAACTGGACAGACAGCTAATAAAATTAAAAATATTTGCATTATATTTAATTAAGCCCCCATGCACATGGCGACCGCTGCTTCGGATCGTCCCTCGGAATTCTTTTGATAGTAGAAATAGCAGACAGTAGTATTGTTGTAGTAATTTGTAGTTTAGTAATTGTAGTCTATATTGCCTGTGTAGATTTGGTAATTGAACATTTGTAGTTGTCTTGTCATTCTTCTAATGGTATTTTTGCAGAATTTAATTTTTGGTGAGTTGTATACGGGTTTGACAATTTTGTGCAATTGTGAAGGTTTTAATTGTTCGTTAGGCGTGTTTGTCGGGAAGCATTTCGTGTGAATGGTATTGTTGGTGATAAAGTGTTATATTGTGTGTAATTTTCGTATGGTGACGAGTTTTGTATGTTTTGTAAATGATTACGCGATCGATGAAAAAGGCAAAAATGATGAATAGTGAGAATGACGAAACTGTTAACATGGCGAACTCGCCAACACAGGAGAACAGTACGATGATTAATGAAGTAGAAAACAATTTAATAAGTCGGGAAAATAGTACGGAACCAGTTCAAAATTTTTCACAATCAAAAAATTTTCAGAATACGAGATTAACGACAGAAGATTCTGGAATAGCATCGAACACAGATAGCTTTACTGCTATGACGAAGGAAGTTAGTTTTACGGGAAATGTTAAGGGCGAAAAGAATTTCGAACAAGTTAACATGGAGCAGTTGATGAGTGCAATATTAAATTTGGGATCACGGTTAGACTCACAAATAGGAACAATTAAAACAGATATGAGGACATTGGCAACATGGTTAGAAACTGATATGGGAACGATGGAAACACGGTTAGACTCACTGGGATCACAGTTAGGATCTGAATTAAAAACAGAGATGGGAACTTTGGCAACACGGTCAGAAACTGATATGGGAACAATGGAAACACGGTTAGACTCACGAATAGGGACATGTTTTAAAAAGATGAAAGATGAATTAAAGAAAGAAATTAGAGAAGAAGTACTACCAATTTTGAATGCTCACAATAATAGATTAATTTCAATAGAAATCAGACAAAAGGAACAGGATAGAGAACAGGAAGAAAGAGATCGCGTGATAGTAAAAAAAATTTCAGAGTTAAATTTACAACGTGCACACGATAAGGAAGAAATATTTGAAAGAATCGAGGAATCCGTACCAAATAACAGAATAAATAACCTAACACAACATTATGAACAGTTAACTACTAAATGTGTCAATACTGAAACCCGAGTCGCGACACTTACGGAAGACGTAAATAAACAGAAAGAAAAATAGGTGACTTATCGGAAAGAGTTGAGGAGATTTCAGATAAATTGACAAGTCTTAGTTTAAATGGGGACAGATGATACAGCACCATTGCCATTTGCAGAAACCGAAGAGTACCAGAACATAAATAAGCATGTTGAAAATCAGGGAAAATTTAATGAACGCGTTAAAAGGGAATTTGAGGCATTATGAAAGCAAGTCAAACAAATTGAAGGCGAAATCGTAGGAAAAGACAGTAGAAGAAATTTGGAATCACCGATAGTAGCGGGTTTTGAAGAAAATAATTTATTTCATTTACGAGATGCAACAAGAGAGCGCCATGCGCGCGAACTTGACAATAATCGACTTTCGGACTGGGGTAGATGCGGTAGGTCTTTGTCGCCACGAGGCGAAAACTTTGACTATAAACACTTTTTAACTGTTCGGAAATTTAAGATCTTTCGCAATTCTAAGAATGACTTACATCCATGTTCATGGTTAGATCAATTTACGTACGCAGTTCCGCCAAATTTGCCACTAAGTCACAAACTGGAATTTATGTGTGGCTATTTAGGTCCTCAGGGGATTCGCTACACTAAGTGAATATGTGCCGTGGCGTGCACAGGGCCCCGAGCTGTAGTGTTGCTATTTCACTTTTAGTTTTCTGCACCGCTGGCTACTTTTTTACTCTTCAACTATCAATCTATCTAGAAAAGGAGTCAGTAAAGAATAACCGGATATGACTATTTCACCCAAAAGTGATTTCGGAAATTACCGTTTGGACTTACCGTATCTTCAGGAGCATTCATTTGTGGTTTAAACGAAATTTTACCTGTTTATCTTCGTGACAATATTACTTCATATGTTGACGATATTCTTATTGCTAAACGTTCTTGCAGCGAGCATAACAAAATTCTGGATTCATTACTACGTATTTTTGCCAGAGTTGGCATTACAGTGAACTTGGAAAAATTTGAATTTGGTCGTTCTCAGGTGAAATTTCTTGGTGATATTATTACTACAGAAGGTATTCTTCCTGATCCAGAGAAACTAGACGCTATTTGTAATTATGCTGTTCCTACCACAAAACGTGATGTTCGTAGTTTCCTTGATGTCTGTAATTTTCTTAGACGCTTTGTTAGATTGGACGATTTGGCCACACCTCGTTTATGTGAACTATCTGGAAAGAAATCTAGTTGGTGTTGGGATGAGGAAGCTCAGTCAGAATTTGAACAACTTCGTGATGCTTTAGTTGCTGCTCCACTTCTTTCACATCCGGATTTATCTAAAGATTTTTGTTTGGCGACGGACTCATCATACAAAGGCCTAGGTGCACATTTATTTCAAGAGATAGAAGAAAACGGCGTTGTAGTACAGAAAACTATTGCATTTGGAAGTCGTGTTCTCTCTAAATCAGAAAAGAATTATTCGATTACGGAACTTGAAGCCTTGGCTGTTGTGTGGGCTTTCACAAAATTTCACATATTTTTGTATGGCAGACATACTAAGGTTTACACCGATCATCGAGCTCTGGAATTTCTTATGTCAACAAAATTAACTCATGGAAGATTGTCACGATGGGCGCTGTATCTACAGGAATTTGATTTTAGTATTGTTTACACACAGGGTTCTTCAAATATTATTGCTGATGCTTTATCACGTGCACCTATGGGTTTGAAACAAAGTGCTGAGGAGGACTGCAAAGAAAACAATTATTGTTTGATGTATATTCAAGGTGTTGCGTTTGAAAATTTTATTTCGTCTTCGCTCCATGACATCGCTAAGGAGCAAAACAAGGATCCAATCTGGAAGGACATTAAGGAAAAGTGGAGGAGAATGGAAAGCATAGCGATTAGACAGTATTATTTACTTCGCAATGATATTCTTTTTAAACGAAAATCGGTCGACAACTCTGTTTGGTTAGTTTGCATTCCTGATGAGTGGGTTAATAAATTGATTTGGTATACACATTTCAGTTATACACACTTTGGCCCCAGAAAATGCTTTCATAAATTACAAGAAAATTGCTACTTCAGTAATATGGAAAAACGTATTCGATCTGTTCTTGCCAAATGCAAATTATGTCAAAAGGCTAAGCCTCCAACTATTTCTCACAGAGCACTGTTGTTTCCTATCATTCCAGCGAAATTAAAGGACATGGCTGCAGTCGATTTGTTCAGTCCAGTGGTTCGTTCTACTAATGGTTTCGCGTACATTTTGGTAGCAGTGGAATTGACATCAAAATATGTGTGTTTTACACCATTATGCAAAGTAACAGCTCGTTCAGTATCTAATGCTTTCGTCAAACATTTTCTTAAAGAAATAGGTCATGTTGATAAGGTTATATCAGATAATGGATCACAGCTTCGCTCTAAAATTTGGCTTCGTACTCTACGGCGTCGCAAGATTAAACCAATTTTCATTTCACTTTTTCACCCTCAATCTAACGCTTCAGAGAGATAGATGAAGGAAATCAATAAACTGTGTCGACTTTACTATCATCAGAATCACAGAACATGGGATCAGTATCTTCATATTTTTCAAAACATTCTGAACGAACTCCCTAATGATTCAACTTCTTTACCGCCTATTTTGATATTAAAAAATAAAGCACCGACAAATCGCATTTCTGAAATCGTTTCTTTTCCGCCTTCGCGGAAACTGCGACATTCTCAAGTTGTCAACCTGGCTCTACAAAATATTGCATCTGCGGCTGCTAGAAGAGAGAAATCAGCTAAACGCCCTGGTCGTTTAAAAATCTTGTCAGTTGGTCAAAAGGTGTTAATTAAATCTCATCGTTTGTCTCACAAAGGGAAAGGCTTGTGTCGCAAATTTTTTTCTGCTTTATAACGGTCCATATAGGGTTCGCAAAATTATTCATGATAACACTGTCGAAGTAGAATCTCTTAAATCTCGACGCTCTAAGGGAATACATCATATATCGAACGTTAAAATTTTTGTGGAATGACATACTTTTGAGAAACTAACAGTTACACGTAAACGTGCAGAGAATACAAGGAGACCGCGCCGTGTTCTGGCGGCGGCACATACTCAAAGCAACAGTCAAGTCTGCGCGCCGCACAAGGCAGTCGTTGACCGCAAACAATTACTTCTTACGTCACGCGTACATACAGCTGATCGAGCGCTCAGTGCGAATGCACTGACAGCCGTAAACAAATACACAGACTAATTTCTCCAATTAAATTCAGTATAAAGCTATAGTGACTTGATAAATTATGTTATTAACGTTCAGTATTTTTCAGGATACGGTTGTATAAAATATTTAAGAACTTCAGGTAAATTCTCTGTGTGTCCGACGTTAAGAGGACTTGCTATCGAGAAAATTTAAGGAAGAATGTAATTTCGAAGAAGAAACTAATAAACTAAAAAGGTAACTATTAATTGAGTTTATTTTTCAGGAAACGTATTTCCACTTAGGTACGTATTTTAGACGTAATTTGCTGCTCGCGATTACGTGATTTATACTTTGTGTTTACTGATTTTGACAATGATTGATTAATGAACAGGGTTGTTACTTGTGTATATTATGCATCGCTTGGCTGCTATGCTTTCTCACTGATGTCATATTTTTTTCTTATGTGCCTGCTGTGCTTATTTATTTAAATTATAATGGTCACCTGATTAATTGTGCTGACTGTGGTTATGTATGTAAGTTATACTTTGTGATTTATTTGCTTTCACCTTCATGTTTACTTATTAATATTACATATGAACATTTATTTGCTTATGCTGATATGATGCTAATGACCTGTTTATTATGTAAGATATATATTTACTGCTTTGCGTATGGATTGCATATTTACACATTTCTGTTTTGTTGTCATAACTACCCTTTAATTTGGTATATAGAAATGCTGATATACTGTGTACGAACATGGAGTTTAGGTCACACTATGGTATTAATTATAGATTGTTCGCTTGGCAGAGCCTCATTGTAGGGATTGTGCTACATCCACTTGTTAACATCCTGTTCTCTACTGGTATATTTACTCGCTATTGCATGTTTTGCTTACGCTCAGTGCTTTATATTTTAAAATATGAAAATGAACTGCTATAATTCTACGAACGACATTGGTACAAGAAACTTCACAGAAGTCACATGAGCTGGAGGTTTAATGGAAGCTGTATAAATTTGTGCTAATAGAAAGGAAGCTAACGACATGACATACCAACATTAGGTTTAGACCATTGACAGTTATTGCACTGCATTCTTCATGAGCAATTGAAATAGAAAGTGACACTTGACACAAGAAATACTCCACATGTTTGCTTTTGTTTTGCCATGATTCTTAAAGTGGTGTACACACTGTGAAATATTACGATCATTCACACTCTGCACTCGTACTTACTTACTGAGAGTTATTCAAACTAAAGGCTGTTAGAGGTCATGTATGCATTTCTTTTATTAATGATGGACAAGGTAAGCAAAATGTATTTTATAATTCATAATGAGTAGAAGATTTGGGTCAGATGGATTACACAGAGGTTGTGTGTGGACATTGTGTCTTCGGATTGTATGGGATGATGAACTGACGTTTGCACTAGGATTGTATCTGTACTTGTTCGAGGAGACTGACTAGAGGAAAGAGTTGTTATGGAAGTGAAATGATATTGGCGATAAGATTTATATGTGTCGACGTATTGAAGAGGTATTATTGAGGTATTGAGATTGTGTGAAGATGATGATTATTGGAGTTTTGGTGGACAAGAGGTAAGGTAAATGATATTGATGATAAGGTTTATATGTATCGACGTAAGAGGTATTATTGAAGTATTAAGATTATGTGATGCTGATGATTATTGGAGCTTTGATGGATAAGAGGTAAAGTAAGTGAGGAGCATATTTTTTTGTTGGTTTATATGGAACAAGGAGGATGAAGATGGCAGACTAGAACACTCAAGTGGAAGGAAGATTGTCTACACACACTTTGTTAAATCACTAAGCAGTATATACTTTTTTTTTTGGAGAGAGGAAGTATTTGCATATCTTGGCACACTGACAGTTGTTCAGCAACCGTACATTTGATTTGGCTTGGCAAACATTGGTCTTGACATGATGACTATGACGTTGACTAACTATTATTGACTGTTATACATTGCTGCCACTACTACTTGATACACATGTCGAACGTCAAATCTTTGACAGAATTGCATTTACACAGTTAACACTATTCAATTACACAGTAGCACTTAATGTGGATGAAAGATGAGTGAGTGTGTTTTGTGTGTTTTCCTTTCCTAATCCCAAATAATTGGTACCGACCTATCTCCTAAATATTATTTTACGTGTTTGTTGTGACTTGCACTGACACCCACAAATATTATAGGTTTACTGATATTTGTGTATTCGTAATATTTAATATGACAATTATCTGATATCATTTGTGTGTTTATTATAATTTGTATGTTTAGTGTAAGAGCATTGATAATAATTTTGTAAAAGCAATTGTGCGCACGTTCAAACTGTTGTTCGTGCTTACACGTATTAACATTGGTGTACGCCACTTGGAAATGTTTAATTACTGCTGATGAACTGTCTAATTAGTGATAGTGAATACTATGGATTGTTACCTGCACTTGTTCAACATGATGAGTGCCACTTAGAAATGTTTAATTTCTGCTAATGAACTCTGATGAACTGTCTAATTAGTGATAGTGAATGTTATGGACTGTTTCCTGCACTTGTTCAACATGATGGGTGCCACTTGGATATGTTTAATTTCTGCTGATAAACTCTGATGAACTGTGTGATTAGTGATAGTGAATATTATGGGCTGTTACCTGCACTTTTTCAACATTGCTGGGTGCCACTGATGGAACTGCTTCTACTGAAATGATGTTACTTGTTGGTGTCTGCACCTGTTCAACATTGCTGGGTGCCACTGATGGAACCGCTTCTACTGAAATGATGTTACTTGTTGGTGTCTGCACCTGTTCAACATTCCTGGGTGCCACGGACGGAACTGCTTCTACTGAGATAATGTCACTTGTTGCTGTCTGCACCTGCTCAACATTGCTGGGTGCCACTGATGGAATTGCTTCTACTGAAATGATGTCACTTGTTGGTGTCTGCACCTGTTCAACATTGCTGAGTGCTACTGTTGGAGCTGTTTAATTACTGCTGATGAAATATTATGAGACTGCTATTTGCACCTGTTGACCATTGCTGGGTGCTACTGTTGGAATTGTCAACTACTCTGATGAGTGCTACTTGTTTATTGAACTATTGACAAGATTTTATGTAAATATTTGTATAAACTGATTTTTTGTGTATTTACTGTTCATGAAATGTTATGAGACTCTTACTTGCACCTATTCGTCATTGCTGGTGCTATTGATTGAATGATACTTGTGTAAACTATTATGTAAAATCACATGTATGCAAGCATTTGTATTCCTTACTGAATTTTATATATTAGGTTATTGAAGAGTCAGTGCAAAGCCAAAATTTATTTAGTTATGTGATATTTACTTATTAATATTATCTTTTATTTTTGTCTGTATTTTTTTGGACGAATTTGGTGGTATTTTCACCACCAATGCTGGCAAAAATACCATCAAATTCTAGCCCGTGGAGGAGGGGCATATGAAAGGTGGCTGCACTGAGTCACAGCGCCAGAGATTGCGCCAAAGAGTTTTATTCCGCCGCCTCCACAGGCAGTGCTTGCTCAGAAGTTGCTGTGGGAAGTAGGAGTTCTGAGGTTGCCGTAGTCAGTGCTTGTTGAGAGGATGTCGATAGCAGTACTAATTGTGAGCACGTCGTGTGCAGTTGTTCTGATGGGCTAGACAGCCGATGCTGTTCGAATAGGGATGTTGTAATGATCAGAGTGTATTTTTCGTTAATATATATGGAGGTAAAAAACATTTTTTTTGTTTATTTCAAATTTCCTAACTAACAATGTCTCTTGGTCACAGGTTCAGTCAAGAAAGCATCTGGCTTGTGTTCATGTATTAGAGTGTAATTCTGGATTCTATGTGCAATTATAGTATTTCTGTTTTTTTTAATTACTTCAGTGTAAATGGTGCTTAAAATACCTTGTCTTATTGAGGAAGAACCGTGGCAGATGTGTTCGTTGAATCACACTTCCAAATACAGAACAGTTACACTCGTGCTTTGTTGTATCGTAGTTTTTGTTTCGTAGCTTTTATAGTTGTTGGAGACTTAAATAATTAATTGTGTTAACGGGAATTTCCTTTCATTCTTTGTTGTTATTCTATGCAGTCAGATTGCGGAGTAATACTAGTCAGGGCCAACCGGTTACGAGACTGCGTAACCGGACAGACAGCTACTAATTTTAAAAATATTTGCATTATATTTAATTAAGCCCCCATGCACTTTCAGCTATAGTTCTGATATATAAGTTGTGTGTCCGAAAATGTTATTAATCTGCTTTGTCCAAGGTAATGATTGGTTCTCCATGCAACTGAGAATACTATCATGCCGTGATTTCTTTACTCTTTATTTGGATTTTTTGATGGAACATTTTGAGAGTGTCTTGATTTTTCATAAAAATAGTATGGAAATCCTATTCGTGTTCTTAAGGCTGTCGTGCTACCTGCAGTTTTCCACGCGAAGAACGCGATTCTGGAATTTAATTACGGACGCTTCGTGAACTCTGCGGAAATATCGTAATTAGAGCTGAAAAGTAATTAATTCAAAGGCCATTACCGTCTGGATGGATCTTAAAAAGCATTCCTGGCGCTGATCGCGGGAGGGTTTTTGACAAATGCGGCAGCAATTAAGGACAGGCGGGCTCTCTCCAACCCGAGAGCCCTCGAGAAGTCGCGTCCGCTGCCTGTAAGTGCCGAAGGCGGAGGGGCGGGAGAACCAAGGAGAGCTAGGAAGAGCTGTGGAGGGGTGGGGGCGGGGCGGGAGAGGGGAGAGCCCGCCCACACAGTTAGTGTCGCCACCAGCTGACTGAGTGCCAAGGGAGCCACGGAGCCACAACCTGCCGCACCGTATTCACCAGTGGCCGCTAGATGCGAGGCGCTGCTCTACCGTATGTCGGGTTTACACAGTACAGCGCAAAGTGGAGAGCGCCAGTTACACATACCTGCTGGTGTCACATTGTAGTCACACGTTTTAGGTGTGTGTGTGTGTGTGTGTGTGTGTGTGTGTGTGTATTGTGCCAGGCGAGTGTAACCCCAAATGTTTGCGTGGTAGAGTAACGCAAATACGCGTACGTGGAGACAGTGTTTGCGCAGCAATCGCCGACATAGTGTAACTGAGGCGGACTAAGGGGAACCAGCCCACATTCGCCGAGGCAGATGGAAAACCGCCTTAAAAACCATCCATAGGCTGGCCGGCACACCGGCCCTTGACACTAATCCGCCGGGGGGATTCGTGTCGGGGACCGGCACGCCTTCTCACTCGGGAAGCAGTGTGTTAGACCGCGCAGGCTTTAGGAGTCGGTAGTACCATGCAGAAAGGAGTCCGGGATATGGAGATTATGCCGGACGTGCAATGCTCACAAAATGAGTGTCTGGGAACAGATAGTCAGTTCCAACGAGCAGTATGAAAAACGAAGAGATTCGTGGTTTGTCCAGCTACTGGCTAAGCGACGAGAGACCCTAATAGCACACCAACATTTAGGGGTTTCTAGATCAATCGAAGTTTATGGTACCATTCTAAATTTACGAAATTTACGATTCCACCTCCTTTTCCGGCATCTTTAATTATGATTTTTTTTTGTAATGTACGAGACTCATGGTTTTTCATAAGTTCTCTACACGCTGAAGTATTTATGAAACTATTCTTTTTCCAAATTTGTTTATTATATAGTAAGACATTTTTGCGAACTTGTATGTGAAAGTCTTACATTACGAAGGGTGATCATCCAGTTAATCTAATATAGACAAATGATTTTGTCCTATGAGAAACGTATTTTTTTCTTTCTTTTCATACCGTTTATATTAATGCCATGGGGACTTGATTATTCTCTAGATTTAATTTAAGTGATGCTAAATGAAACTTTTGTCTTCGCCAATCAAGAACAATTATTATATTTAAAAACACATCAAGTTACTTAAAAAACAATCTATTATACTACAAAAGCTAGATGTATGCAAATATTTACAAGCGGTATGTTTTTAAAATGTTATTTCTATAACCATGTAAAATATATTCTAATACTCGTGTTATGCTTGGATTTGTGTAAGCACAAAATGATATAAGTTTGCTTAAAATTGTATAACACGAAAACACGACGCCATTATAAAATATTGTTTTGACAGTATCGGTTTTAGAATATTCTAGAAAACGATGTTACGATATATAGAATTGAATGGGCGCCAAATCAATCACACTGCGATGAGACAGTTTGTGATTTGTATCTATTTCTATGACCACTTGTATTCCGCACATAGCATGACTTCTGTTCTGAAAAGTGAGGCGAAAAGTTTTTATTTGGTTTAAAAAATGTACATTATGTTTTTATGAACTAAGCTTCTTGCAACCAAAGCATGTAGTGGGAAATCGCCGAAATAAAAATGTCAAAGTTAAAATTCTACTAAAGTACTTAAGTCTTGGACAACGGCGAAACTAATATGATCCTTATCTCAGTCAAGACTTATCTGAAATAAACCCCTGGACACTGAAACCAAATGAAGATATTTGTTGATACTAAACTGAAGAGCGAAAGAAACTGGTACACGTGCCTAATATCATGTAGGGCCCCCGCGAGCACGCAGAAGTGCCGCAACACGACGTGACGGACTCGACTAATGTCTGAAGTAGTGCTGGAGCGAATTGACACGATGAATCCCGCAAGGCTGTCCATAAAACCGTAAGAGTACTAGGGAGTGGAGACGTCTTCTGAACAGAACTCTGCAACGCATCCCATATATGCTCGATAATGTTCATGTCTGGGAAGCTTGGTGGCCAGCGGAAGTATTTAAACTCAGGAGAGTGTTCCTCGAGCCACTCTGTAGTAACTCTGGATGTGTGCGGTGTCGCATTGTTCTCCTGGAATTGCCCAAATCCGTCGGAACGCACAATGGACATGAATGCATGCAGGTGATCAGACAGAATGCTTACGTCCGTGTCACCTGTCGGAGTCGTATCTAGACATATCAGGGGTCCCATATCACTCCAACTGCGCTCGCCCCACACCATTACAGAGCCTCCATCAGCTTGAAAAGTCCCCTGCTGACATGCAGGGTCCACGTTTTCATGTGGTTGTCTCCACAGCCGAACATTTCCACCCGCTTGATAAAATTTGAAGCGAGACTCGTCGGACTAGACAACATGTTTCTAGTCATTAACAGCCCAATATCGGTGTTGAAGGGCCCAGGGGAGGAATACAGCTTTGTGTTGTGCAGTCATCAAGAATACACGAGTGGGCCTTCGGCTCCGAAAACCCATATCGATGAATAATAATTGGCAACCAATGTTGTACAATCACAATAAAGTCATGAGATGTTCAATTCACTCTTTTATTAGAACATGTTACGCGTTTCGGGATTACACCCATCTTCAGACATCTGTTACAAAGAAGTACAAAATATAAGTGAACAGCGCACTCAACACGTCTCAGCGTTACAGATAATGAGATCTGGTTATGTGAGTTACATACCACAAACTTCAACTCCTTCCTACCCAACCAGGCGTACAGCCCTGACAACTCAAAGAAAGTGTCGAGTAACATATGATTGCGACACAAGCAGTCGTAAAGGAGAGCGTATAATGACGCGAAACATGTCAACTAGCAGCGAAGCGCCCTCGGTAGGGGGCGACGCATGGTCATGTGCTCCATGCGTTCACATGTAATTTGATAATAATATACTCAGCTTATAACATCTCACAGGACATAAATACGACTAGCAATCGGAATACTACTTCTGTACACGTTAACACTAAAGGAATTCTAATTTTTTTTTTAAACTCCAAAACTTTTTTTATACATTGCCATACTATGCCCATAGCCGGTAGTGGCACTGAGCACAACGAAAACCATATGTCAATATAAAACAAATAATATGGGGGAGGGGAGTTCCCTCATGAATAAACCTTTCAACCTCTCAAATCTCTAAGAGAATACCACCAAATTAAATATAACCAACATTATCCGTCATAAACTAAATCCCCGTGATCAGCTCGCGTACACAAACGGCTTAGGCGCTACCTGTTAAAGCCAATGGCAACCACATCGGCGGCAGCCATCCGCCTGTCGAATTACAGCCAAGTGATACTTATAGGCCATGATTGCCCAAATAGAAGCCTTTAAACAACAACAAAATGGCTTTGAGCACTATGGGACTCTACTTCTGAGGTCATCAGTCCCCTAGAACTTAGAACTCGTTAAACCTACCTAACCTAAGGACACCACACACATCCATGCCCGAGGCAGGATTCGAACCTGCGACGTAGCGGTCTCGCGGTTCCAGACTGCAGCGCCTAGAACCGCACGGCCACTTCGGCCGGCTCTTCAAACAACAACTTACACCCCTCTAACACATGGAAAAAGTTTAATGGTGAGAGGAAGAGCATTTTCATAAAATCCCAAAACACACGTGGGTTATACGTCATATATTCCTTATAAGCTAGTGGCACGACAATTACCTGAGTCCTACCTATGCTATCCGAACACGGATTTTAGACTTTATAGTTTTAACATTTTTAATGTTTTGCTTTTGCTTTTTAAAAAACCTTGAGCTCTCCGGTATCCGGATAGCATAGGTAGGACTCGGGCAATTGTCGTGCCACTAGCTTATAAGGAATGTATGACTTATAACCCACGTGCGTTTTGGGATTTTATGAAAATGCTCTTCCTCTCACCATTAAACTTTTTCCTTGTGGGAGAGGGGTGTAAGTTGTTGTTTGAAGGCTTCTATTTGGGCAATCATGGCCCATGAGTATCACTTGGCTGTAATTCGAAAGGCGGATGGCTGCCGCCGATGTGGTTGCCGTTGGCTTTAACAAATAGCGCCTAAGACGTTTGTGTACGCGAGCTGATCACAGGGTTTTAGTTTATGGCGGATAATGTTGGTTATATTTAATTTGGTGGTATTCTCTTAGAGATTTGAGAGGTTGAAAGGTTTATTCATGAGGGAACTCCCCCCCCCCCTCCCCTATTATTTGTTTTATATTGACGTGTGGTTTGAGTTGTGCTTAGTGTCACTACTGGCTATGGGCGTAGTATGGCAATGTATAAAAAAAGTTTTGGAGTTTAAAAAAAAAATTAGAATTCCTTTAGTGTTAACGTGTACAGAAGTAGTATTCCGATTGCTAGTCGTATTTATGTCCTGTGAGATGTTATAAGCTGAGTATATTATTTGTAAGTAGGCTGTTTATGTTTTCTCTATGTAAGTAGGCTGTTTATGTTTTCTCTATGTAAGTAGGCTGTTTATGTTTTCTTATTGGCAACGTTACGTAGCGCTCAATATGAAAATCACTGGCTGTGCTGTGGGCAGTCTGTGTCTGCTTTGCATTGTTGTAATACTCGCCATTGTAGTGTTAGGCAGCTGGCTGTGAACAGCGCGTAGCGTTGCGCAGTTGGAGGTGAGCCGCCAGCAGTGGTGGATGTGGGGAGAGAGATGGCGGAGTTTTGTAATTTGTCATGAACTGCTATATTTATATATGATGATATCAAGGTAAATACATTGTTTGTTCTCTATTAATATCTTTCATTTGCTAACTATCCCTATCAGTAGTTAGTGCCTTCCATAGTTTGAATCTTTTATTTAGCTGGCAGTAGTGGCGCTCGCTGTATTGCAGTAGCTTGAGCAGCGAAGATTTTTGTGAGGTAAGTGATTTGTGAAAGGTATAGTTTAATGTTAGTCAGGGCCATTCTTTTGTAGGGAATTTTGAAAGTCAGATTGCGTTGCGCTAACAAAATATTGTGTGTCAGTTTAAGCACAGTCATTTGCAATTGTTCAAAAGGGGACGTTTCATATGTCGACCCTTAGCCGAGGATACCTCACTGGAATCTTCTGATTTTTTCTTGTAGTTTGTGTATTTAGTGTAGCTTTTGTTTATTGCTAGCGCGTAATTGTAGAGAGAATCCCCTTTGTAGTTGTAGCCTTTCATTGTTGTACAGTAAAACAGTTGTGGCATGCATGTAGATTTGCACCAAGTATTTCGCAGCTACGCTTGCAATTAACTAGATATTATTTTCAGTGCTATGTTAATGTGTTCTATTTTTGCACTTCAAATTGTGCTTTTCTGTGTTGTCGTGTGAAATATTGTGACAATAATGGCGTGTGAAAAACGTAATACTAGGCTCCAAAGTAAACTGAGAAATGACAGTGAAAATGAAAGCAGTGTGTTAGCGCCACCGAGTAATGAATTAACTGATGTTCAAAGTAGTAATTTGGTAATTGTGCATAGGGAAATGGAGCGGGCTGCAAACAATGGTGTAGACAGTGAAACAGGTAGTGAACAGGGAAGCATTATCGATCGATCGGTCGGCAACAGCTCGCCTCAGGAATCCGAAATGACAGGACACAATTTCGCAAATTTCAGGTTTTGGGTCATCACCGTTTTCTCAAATAAGTCAAGACACATTTTCTGCTTGTCAAAATGTGAATGCTGCCGGTGCAAATGCACTGCCGAAAAGCGTAGAGAAACAGATTCCAGACACTAATACATTATTATTGCAATTAATGCAACAAATGGAACAAAATCAGAGACAAATGGGAGAAAATCTTAAAAAGTTAGACACAGTGGAACAAAATCTTAAAAAGTTAGACACAGTGGAACAAAATCTCAAAAAGTTAGACACAATGGAACAAAATCTTCAGAAGTTAGACACTACACTTGAGCAAACACGTGAAGATTTAACCACTAAGTTACATAACATCGAATCGAAATGTCAAAAGGTCTGTAATGACGTAAAAACACAAATTTGTGAGCATTTCCAACCTATTTTTTCGCGTCATGAAAATGTATTACAGAATCACGAAGCAGCCATAAAAGAACTGCAAACTATTGTTCATGAAAATCATGAGACCTTGCAAGCTAAAATTGACTCAGTTGCATCTACCGATTCGGTTACGCAACTTGCAAGAACTCAGGAAAACTTAAAGGACACAGTAGATACCCTGAAAATTGGTTCAGAAAGACACATGGAGGAAATGTGTTCACTATCGGAGAAAGTAGCCGAACTTTCGGATCAGGTCACTAACTTATCTACAAAGGTAGATGATGATCTGAATGACACAAGACCCGTAGCCTTCACTGACACAGAAGAGTATGAACAAATAAGAAAATTCAAACAAAATCAAAATCAAATCAATACACAGTACAAAAGAGAAATCCGGGAAGTACAAGATCAGTTGACGCAGGTAATACAAGAATTACGTATTTCAGAGGACACTCGCGCTCCAATACGGGAAGAGGGACATAGAAATACGGAACAACCACAAAATAATAACACAGGACACTTCGGAAATTATGAAAGAAATTGACAAGGCGCATTGGATTTTGAGATGGAACCGCCGAAACGAAGTAACAATGACCGATATGCGACTCGCCGACATGACGATTTTGACTATAAGCTGTTCATTACTACACGTAAATTCAAAACATTTAAGAATTCTGGCAACGACATTCATCCACAAGCATGGCTCCATCAATTCTCGCATTGTTTTCCTCCCAACTGGTCGTTAGAACACAGATTAGAATTTATGTGTGGCTACTTGGAGAATGAACCAGCTGCAAGAATGCGATCGGTAATTCACGATTGCCACAGTGAAGGAGAGTTTTACCATGCCTTCCTCTCAGCATATTGGTCTCAACCCACACAAGACCGAGTAAAACATAGCATCATAATGATGAGACATTTCGAACAATCAGAATTCTCCAGTCTTGTGAAATATTTTGAAGACATGTTGCACAAGAATCAGTACCTGTCAAACCCATACAGCCCCTCAGAACTTATCCGCATTTGCTTAATCAAATTGCCTGAACATTTACGACATATTATTTTGGCAGGACGTTGCAAAGACGACATTGAAGCTTTTCAGGGACTGTTACAAGAACTGGAAAGTGACACTGACAGTCGCGGGATGCGAAAACAGGAAAACAATCACTACAGGTCACATACGTCACAATTCCGTTACGACAGAAGCAATAACTGGACACGACAAGCCTATTCTTACAACGCAAATCGTGACCAAAGCAGACACCACCCGTATGACAACCGTTGGCAGAGTAGTAATAATTACAGGGAAAGATCACCTCTCCGCGGTAGTGACTATCACAGAGACAATCAGAGAAACAGGCAATATGGGAACCAAAATAATTATTATTACGGGAGACAGAATAACTTTAGACGCAACGGTCCAGCGCGCAGTTACGATTCAGGGAGAAATTCTCCACCACTTAACCGACAAGAAAGAAACTACAGGAACTACCGACATGACGACAGACGATGTGATCGTAACGACAGACCTGAATTGCATCAGAACTGGCGGGACTTAAACAGGGCAGGGCCCTCTCGTCACGGTGAATTTGTAGAAGTTAGGTCTCCAAATCCCAATAACAACGCGCGCCAACAAAGAGACAGACAATGACTCGCGCCGCAGGCACCCACGTGCGCCGGCTGGCTCAGAGAAAAATAACATAGACGCTAACCTTGTGAAAAATTCCAGTATTCTTTACCGATGTATACACCTGACAATTGCTTTGAAGTTGAAACTCTGTGCACTAGGAAGAGTAAAGGTTTACACCACATTTCACATGTAAAACCGTTTATTGAAAGATAATCTGCTTTTTAACTTTTTCTTTGCCATAAAACTTTTCAATTCATATTACTAATATGCTTTGTCAGACTTAGAATCTGTTAACATACAACAATGTTTGAAGTTAAATATCCAATCAAGAACCAAGAGAACTTACTTAAACAGAAATGACGAATGCATTGTTATAGTGAACAGACGTCACAGTGTTATTGTGTGTGTACATTCTTGCTTGTTAGTTGCACGATTATGGAACGACTATAAGGCTTACATACTTAGAACATTTACCAGTACTGCTAATGAGATTTTAATGCAACATTTTGGTTTACTTGAAAATATATTCTGGATTTAAAGTACTTTCAGTGAGATACCAGATGGCACAGTGGTTAGTTTATGGGACAACTACACGGTTTTATCACGACGCTACTAATGAGTGAAAATTTACAATGTTGCTTTTGCAGTGTTTCTGTTTTATATCTGCACAGTTTTCTGTTTTATTCTGGAAAGTAAAACAGGTTTTAGTAGTAACTTTTGTAGTATAGCTACTATGAGACTGCCTTTTCCGTAGCACAACAATACGTTACAGTACAGTACTTTCTTCATCACGGCAATAAGCGTAATAACTAAGACATTTATACGCAAAGCATTTCACTTTTGTGTATTATGAGGTAAGTACATTGACTTCTGCAGAACTTCGCTTTCGGAGGACGATAACTACGACACTTCCACACAGATTATGTTGCAACAAGACGCACATTTAGCGCTACAGCACACGTATTTGAGTGATTAATTTGGTACTTAAAACATTTATTTTTAAAGATTTTTTGAATTACAAAGAAAGTTTTCCGTGATACATTTCATTCCATTGCTGTAATCTGTAACACCTGAGGGTATAATTACATTAATCCTCAGGGGGGTACACGCTTACTTTGTGTACCATGTGTGTGGCAACCACAAGGAACCCTAGCTAATATGGTATTTGCTTATACAACTTTACACATCGGTACCATATTTCTCTAACACACAAATTACACAGCTATCTGATCATGTAACTGAGAGATAAACTTTTTTATTACATCAGTGACATATGTTTACGCAATTACAGAGTTGGATTACTTCACACTTACGAAATTGTATTTTGTCTGTACTGTGTGAACCGTTCATATTTTTTCAGAACCATTGTGATACTATGAGAGCTTTGAATGATGTATTTGGTAAAGGGATTATGATTTTTAAAGTACGTTTGAGGCAGATGACACTTTTGACATGAGCAGAGAATTTTTTTAATTATTGGAGGAAGCTACGACGATTTTGAGATTTGACTGAGGTGTTATGATGTTATTTTTACGACGACGATGTGTATTATGCTGCTGAGGTATGTTTACGATTAATAGGCTGAGGCTATATGAGTTATTTGATTATGCTTCATATTTATAATGACGAAATATTGACGAGTGTCGATGGATACGTATATGTGTAATAAGGTAAGGAGTAATGAATAGTGGGTAGGGACTCTTGACTTGTGAAAAAGGATGTTGGAAACCAAGAATCGTACTTTAAGAGTTATGAAATGTGTGTAAATGCGTGAATGTATCACAATGCCGGCGAAAATTTTTTGGACAACGTTATATTCATAGGATTTTCTTTCTACAGATTTGCAACGCTAATTCTTGACCTGTGAAATATTTTTATGTGAGACTGTCACTGTAGCGGATACTGGTGTCGTAAATATTTCCGTAAGAATGTTAAGTGACCACCTGCACGTAATGCGTCGTGGGCACGCAGCTGTGTCAAACACCTGGAGAACAAGCCATTAGGGTGTGCCTTTCCGGAAGCACAGGTAGAAAAAAAAAGAGAAAAGGCAGGCCTTTATCCTCGCCATTGGCATTCCTTTAGAGAAAATATTGCAAATGCGACACCCTCATTACTTCCATTAACCTTGCTATTGACATTCCTTTGTAGAAACCATCGCAAATATTACACGCTCATTACCTGAAAACATATGATTACTCGTACTTTGTGCTAATTACTGCAATGCTTATGAATTGATGGGAAATATTCGTACATCTGCACACCTGATTATGACAAGTGTCTTTCTATGAGAGTTGAGAGCTACTGACTTACGAAATGCCACATGACTATTGAATGATATTTTTATGCTTTGCTTTTCGTAGTTGCTTATTTCACTTGATATCTGGTTTCCAGCTGTGTTGCAGCATTGCTTTTATAAAATAAAATGCATTTGCTAATGTGAACACTTTCTGTCAACAGATCTATTAAATGATAATTTTGTAATCCACATTCTTTAAAAAAAGGAGCACTTGGAAAGGAAAGAACAATAAGAAGGAACTAGTAACAGTAACACATAATTTTCTTTTCAAGTACATGGTAATATTTCTTTTTACAATCAGTTGTTGTGGTGCACCACTTTAATTACTTAGACATTAAGATGTGATTATACATTTCCCTTATCTGCATTGTTATCTTTAGTGTACTATTTTTTCTGCTTGAGCTATGTCATGTTTAGATATAAGCTGCTGTTTGCCAGGCATAGTGCTACTGAACTTTAATTTGTGTTACTCTGCTAAGCCAGATTTATTTTTTGTTGCTGCACATTGGCTCATATTAGTTGTAATGTTGCATTGCTTGGTAATTTATATTTACTGTAGCTTGCTTTGCAATTTTCCATTTTTTTTTGCATTGCTGTTTGTGTTAATTTGTTATGTGCTGCTGCATTGCCTCGTCCCTTAGTTTAGCATCTGAGCTCAGTAGATTTAAGTTAGCTTAAGAGGAGTAGACTATATAAGAAACTAACTATTATAAATTTATAAGAAATGCATTGAGAAGCTATCAGAAAATGGTCTGGCAAAATAAAAAGGATACTGTACAGTGGAGAAAAACTATTATTGACAGAGGATGTGAACAGAATACAGAAAGCAGAGAGAAAAACTATTTTTGACAGAGGATGTGAACGAAATACAGAAGGCAGGCTTAGATAGGACTTTTGGGAATAGTGATGAATGAAGGGAGATCTCCAAGAAGCAAAGAAAGTTTTGTTTGCAAAATACTGCAATGAAACAAACCCTGTCCTTTCCTTTTGTGTTATCCCACCATGTGTTTGGGTACCCTTGTGCATATATGTTCTTCCTGTCTTTATATGTTTACCTCATCAGACTTATGTTGTAGAATTTTTCTCATACTCAGATACATGAACTATGATGAGGAATACTGTTATCCTCAAATATAATTTGCATTAGTAATATGTTATTTACTTTGTAAAGATGTTAGACACTATTAATTCTGTTTTGTTTTAATGCTCATGTGTAAAGTTGATGTTTCAAAAGTTATTCTGATCTTTTATGTATTTACTTATGTCATAATTCCTGTAACACTGATGTATATGTTTATTTCTATTCTTTTGTAAAGCCCCTATTACTACAAACGTTATCTGTATTATTATGTTTTTAATGATGTGTTTTGTACCTTTGTTATTGTATTCTTATGTTATAAAATTGTAATTGTCACCAGTTCATGATATTATTAACTTGTTAGTTACATTTCACTGCACACGTTTCTGTTGGTCATAGTATATGGACAATATGTGAGAAGTAGGGACTGATAGTGTTTGCACGTGTGTTAATGATTCAGCAAGGGACTGGATAACAGCATTGCTGGTTCTAAGGACAATTTCAAAAACTTTGTGAGTGCACAAGTGGTGGTTTATGGACTTGCTATATTCTCCGCAAGACTCTTCGATGGTGAATGTGCACCTGCACAATCGCAACAGATGGCTGCTGGCCATCTCTACAAGGACTACAGTGGGTCTACATCTATGATGACCCACCAACGCCATTATTTCTACAAGGACTGCAGTGGGTCTTCATCTATGATGACCCATCAATACCATTATCTCTAGAAGGACTACAGTGGGTCTGCATCTATGATGACCCACCAACGCCATTATTTCTACAAGGACTGCAGTGGGTCTGCACCACTGGTGGCCCACCAATACCACAATCTCTACCAGGACTCCAGTGGGTCTGCTCTGTGATGACCTACCTACCAATATTCTTCAAAACTTCAACTGACTCTGCTGTGGGTTTGCTCTGTTGTGGCGTATTACCTGTCTGCATGTCAAGAGTCAGCACTGTCTTTCCATTGGATGGACAACACTACTTCTTCAAGACAGCATGGAAATCCACTACTTCTGTGTGCATTTTCTTTTACTGCTCAGACTTTGAGAAAAACACTGCAATTTTACTGTGATGAATCAGGACTGTCTTTATAGACTGTGAGAAAATTTTAGCTTTTGACCAACATTGTATCAATAAGTGTGTGCATTTGATTTCTTTGTTATTGTAATTACGAAAAATTTTATCAAATCATTATTGGCCACTGCCCAAAAAAAAATTTATAAAATTTTTTGTGGGGAGCATGGGGGCTATGTAAGTAGGCTGTTTATGTTTTCTCTATGTAAGTAGGCTGTTTATGTTTTCTCTATGTAAGTAGGCTGTTTATGTTTTCTTATTGGCAATGTTACGTAGCGCACAATATGAAAATCACTGGCTGTGCTGTGGGCAGTCTGTGTCTGCTTTGCATTGTTGTAATACTCGCCATTGTAGTGTTAGGCAGCTGGCTGTGAACAGCGCGTAGCGTTGCGCAGTTGGAGGTGAGCCGCCAGCAGTGGTGGATGTGGGGAGAGAGATGGCGGAGTTTTGTAATTTGTCATGAACTGCTATATTTATATATGATGATATCAAGGTAAATACATTGTTTGTTCTCTATTAATATCTTTCATTTGCTAACTATCCCTATCAGTAGTTAGTGCCTTCCATAGTTTGAATCTTTTATTTAGCTGGCAGTAGTGGCGCTCGCTGTATTGCAGTAGCTTGAGCAGCGAAGATTTTTGTGAGGTAAGTGATTTGTGAAAGGTGTAGTTTAATGTTAGTCAGGGCCATTCTTTTGTAGGGAATTTTGAAAGTCAGATTGCGTTGCGCTAACAAAATATTGTGTGTCAGTTTAAGCACAGTCATTTGTAATTGTTCAAAAGGGGACGTTTCATATTATCAAATTACATGTGAACGCATGGAGCACATGACCATGCGTCGCGCCCTACCGAGGGCGCTTCGCTGCTAGTTGACTTGTTTAGCGCCATTATACGCTCTCCTTCAAGACTGCTTGTGTCGCAGTCATATTTTACTCGACACTTTCTTTGAGTTGTCAGGGCTGTACGCCTGGTTGGGTAGGAAGGAGTTGAAGTTTGTGGTATGTAAGTCACATAACCAGATCTCATTATCTGTAACGCTGAGACGTGTTGAGTGCGCTGTTCACTTATATTTTGTACTTTTTTGTAACAGATGTCTGAAGATGGGTGTAATCCCGAAACGCGTAACATGTTCAAATACAAGAGTGAATTGAACATCTCATGACTTTATTGCAATTGTACAGCATTGGTTGCCAGTTATTAATATAAAAATGGTTGCAGGCCTCAGACGGGATTTTATGTTCCATATATCATATCGATGATGTTTCGTTGAATGTTTAGCACTGTGACACTTGCTGATGAGCCAGCACTGAAATCTGCAGCAAGTTATGGAAGGGTGGCACTTATGTCACGTTGAACGGTTCTCTTCAGCCGTCGTTGGTCCCGTTCTTGTAGGATCTTTTTCCGGCAGCAGCGATGTCGAAGATTTGATGTTTTACCGGATTCCTGATATTCACGGCACACTCTTAAAATGATCGTACGGGAAAGTCCCCACTTCATCGCTACCTCGGAGATGCTGCGTGCCATAGCTCATTCGCCGACTGTAACACCCCGTTCACACTCACTTAAATCTCGATAACCTACCATTGTAGTACCAGTAACCAATGTAACAGCTGTGCCAGACACTTCTTGTCTTTTATAGGCCTTGCCGACCGCAGCGCCGTATTCTGCCTGTTTACATATCTCTGTATTTGAATAAGCATGCCTGTACCAGTTTCTTTGGCGCTTCAGTGTACATATTCTGTTGGAACATTAAACTGTAAATGCAATATAGTGATAATTACTAGAAGTGCGCAGCTTATCCAAGAGCGGTTTATTACAACCTCCAGCAGGAATTAATTTAGCCTTTTTACAGAACTCGGTGGTATGGAAAATTCGGAGAAAACTTTTTATTCTGGCAAGAGCGGCTGTAACGTGACCATGTGATCAGAGACCCCAGCTATCAATGCAGAGATGACTAAAATTCATTATATGTAGAAACGCGCCTATTTACTCAGTACCTTCACTCCTTTGTAGTATATTTTGCCATTTTGTGAACCGCGATGCTTATATTTGCTCTATGATAACTTGCCGTAACCAGTTTCGATTTGTCGACAGAAGCTCTTTAGCGACCTCTATGTCTGATCACGTTGACAAACTGAAGTCTTCGGCATTTCAGTCTGCTCTCGACGAATAGTAATCGCTCGCTGGTGTTTGGACATATGGTACTTCTCGACTGAAAGTAGCGCGAGATTATTCTCGGTCACTTGTTCTTAGGACTTGGTATGGTAAATTCGAAGAGTCATTATGTGATGTGTTCAAATGTTGAGAAAGTAGATGCATTTATCTCGCTGAGACCCACGCTGTTGAGAAGGCAGTGCAATACGTATCCGGCCGGTGTAGCCGAGCGGTTCTAGGCGCTTCAGTCTGGAACCGCACGACCACTACGGTCGCAGGTTCGAATACTGCCTCGGGCATGGATGTGTGTGCTGTCCTTAGGCTAATTAGATTTAAGTAGTTCTAAGTTCTACGGGACTGATGACCTCAGCTGTTAAGTCCCATAGTGCTCAGAGTCATTTTTACCATTTGAGCAATACGTAAGGAATCGGATGAGACCATCGCAACTTATTTACTGTGGCAAAAGTCAGTTTTGGGTGGCGAGGCTAATTTTGGATGTTCATTTGTATTATTCTACGAGTAAGTTTGAGATCGTGCGCTTCCGCAGTTTAATAGGCGTTCATAGGTTGCTATTACGAACTATTTGAAAGCTGGGTATTGCATGACATATTGCTTTATTTTGCTCCATGGTACTATAAATTCAAAGATGTTAACCCCTCCTGAAGTGTAAAGATTACTTTTTCAAGGAATCAGAATCACGTGTTTCAGACGATGTTACTTTGTTTTTTGAAGTTTCCTTTCTGCGTTCGTTGATAATGTAAATGACATGTAAATTGAAGTTGGAGGGAAGAAGGGAAAGGAAATGCACTATTGTTGTCAGCTGCATAAGGACTTTATGCGGAATCAGCGGTGATGAGTGAAAACGTGTGCCGGACTGGGATTCGAACCCGGGATCTCGTGCTTACGAGGCAGCTGCGTTAATCACTGCGCCACCAGGATCAGTGTATATCGCAGTTTCGCGGACATGTCCTAAAGAACAGACACCAATCATTCATACAATTGATTCGCCTCGATGGGCAGTAAAGCCGCCACCTTCAGTGCAGATGCATAGCTACGTCCGACCTCTTGCGAGAACCTCGAAATAGCGAGCATGGAAGACATGGACAGGGACAACAGACAGGTGGGAGAGTGGGTCGGCTGAGAGGCGCGCCGAGGTAGTCCATGCAACTGCGATACGTGCTGCGCCTGGCTGGCGCAGTGGTTACCGCAACTCCCCAGTAAACAGAGGATCCTGGGTTCGAATCCTGGTCCGGTTCCCGTTTCCACTTGCCGCAGCTGCTTCCGCATGAAGTCCCGTTGCAGCTGACATCAATCTTACCTTTCACCCCCTTCAACTTCAATTTACGTAACACGTATCACAGTTGCGGATTCCGCGTGGCCGAAAGAACAGACACCATTCATTCATATAATGTACTGATTGTTAAATTAACTTCTCACGATTTCGTTTTTCTGAGAACCATATTGTGTTCTCATTTAAATATATGGCCGAAATAGTTAGCCTACAGGAAATTTGAAACGAACTCTGTCGTCCAGGACCGCGTACCACAAACGGCGTAGATTAACCACGAGATGGGGAAATTCACAGACGTCTATTGTGCTGAATAAGGCCTAAGCGCTGTAGTGTGAGAGTGAGATACCTTATCCAATCATTAGGTAATAGAATATTTGTTGTAAAGTTTAGTGCATAATAGTTACTTTTGTTCTTTATTTATTTATCAGAGAGCACATTGGTGCAAGGCAACTGGCCGAGACATTCAAAGTTAAGAAGGAAATTGTATTGGTTTTATATAAAAGAATTTAACGTTTATTATGTAATGGATATTACTGTTACTTTAATTAGAACGTAAAAGTGGTCAAGCTTTGATTATTTTAATATATTAAAATGTGAAGTAATGTAGAATAAGCTGTAGCCAATCAGACGGACGGCCTTAGGAAAGGGAACTGCGCTAGTCAGTTCAGCGAAAATGTTCGGCGCGTGGAAAACGCTGACGGAGACGGGCAGAGTGCAGTTCTGGTCGAGACACCAAAGGGAACAGTTCTGGTGGAGACGCGAAAACGAACAGTTTGGCTGGAGACACCAAAGGATACAGTTTGGATTGAGGCGCGAAAGCGGGCAGTCGGTCTTTAGGTAGGTAGGAAGTGAAACGACTTACAATTAGAAAATTTCGCATTGTGTCGTATCGCGGGACTTAGTCTCTGAGCGGTGAGCAGCTGTGCGCCTGGTGTGAACTCTTAACTTTCCGCGTAGTTAACGGGGTGGAGTATTGGACTTTTAATTTACGATGAGATTGTGAGTGATCGAACTGTGTCAAATGGATATGCGCTCGAGTGTAATAGCAATTCTAAATACGACCACTTTCGCTATTAGTTTTCTTTCTGAACAAACATTACTGAAACCAAGTCGCAACTGTGTGACCTTAATCATTTATGGGTCGTTAATTTAGTTCCCGATATTATTATCGCTGTTATTATATGTTATGTTAACTTTGTAATTCGCAAACTTGCCATCAGGCAGACAATTTAACCAAAGGGTCCCAAGTGTCTAATTTAGGGCGTGTAATGCGACACGTGCGTTTCAGCCCCTAGACGAGTTCAGCCAAGACATTTCGACGAAGAGGAACCGCATGTCAATCCGAACAAAAAAAAATGGTTCAAATGGCTCTGAGCACTATGGGACTTAACAGCTGTGGTCATCAGTCCCCTAGAACTTAGAACTACGTAAACCTAACTAACCTAAGGACATCACACACATCCATGCCCGAGGCAGGATTCGAACCTGCGACCGTAGCAGTCGCGCGGTTCTGTACTGCGCGCCTAGAACCGCGAGACCACCGCGGCCGGCCCAATCCGAACATCCTGAAGAAGTTAGCTCGTACATATCACTAACTGTCTTCAGTGTATTGGAAGTGCCACATTGGCGAGCCGCCATCTTGTTTCCTTGCGTAAACTAACCATATGTGTAATTGTGATAAATAAACTGAGAAATAGTAACCGAACTGCAAAAATAAGTATCGCTAATGGCACTCGTTCAAGAAGTTCAGTCTACCATGAAATCGTCAAAGTCGGAAATGTCAGCTACAGGGTGGGGGAAATAAAAGTGGCCCGGACATGTGGGTACCATTTGTAGCAGCATTAACGGGGGAGGAAAAGATCGACACTTACTTCCAACAGGATAGAGCAACTGCCCATACAGCCGGCCGAACCTTGGAGCACATTTATGCAACCTTCACGCCTGACTGAGTTGTTATCAGAGGTCAGTCTAGTCGCGGCCCTAGCTCGCCACCCGGGTCACCGGATCTGTCAGTGTGCGATTACTTTGTGTGGGGAGCCCTGAAGTCTATGGTGTATCGCAACCACCCTCATAGTCTTCAAGAAGTGCGGCAGAACATTTCAGACGAGACTGCAGCAATTCCAGCCGTCCAGTTTCCATCCGCCTTCAGCAACTTGCTGACCAGGACCCAAAAGTGCCAAGAGATGAACGGTGATCACTTTCAACACCTGGTATAGTCAGGTTAGTGCTGTATTTCCTTTTCTCTGCTTTGTTTCTTTGTACCTTGGAACTCTGTTCTCCGGGCCACTTATTTGTCCCACCCTATAGATATCCTAAATGACGTTTTTAATCAAAAGCTTCTGAAAAACCCAGACACACCTTATGTTCACTGCCTTCAGGGTATCGTGTGCGAAGAGCGCGGATTGGGTTTCTCGTGATCGGTGTAAATCATATGGCTGCTACGGAGAAGTTTGCTTTTGTTTCAGTATGGTCTTTATCAACAGTGAAGTTTGCCAGGCGATTATCAAGGCTGGCACACGTGGGTGTTACAGTGCTCGCCAGTTTAACGTCACAAGTAATAACAGAGTTGAGTTTATTTACTACAAATACCCCAGAGCGTTCATACTTTTAACAAGCCCGAATTACATTCGAACAGTTTATATAAACAGTGCAGTCGGGAATCCGAATGTATTTGTAATTGTTTTACTGGAGGGAAGCGAGGTGTGTCACAATAGGCAGATTTCAGCTCAGCACGGATTGCGAAGGATTACACGGGAATGCGCTTTAGCTGATTTACAGTAATCGCTACATTAGCCAGGAGGCTAGGCTGAGGTTCTGCGTTGTGTCCCACATGTGTCATTTCACATTTAGCACTAAGCCATTTGAAATGCTGTGTGCTTTAATTTCGTAATGGAAGGTTGCGTCTGCCGAGGGAGAGCCCAATTTGGCGCAACCCATGTTACATAGTATTGAACTCCAAGTTAGCCGTTATCAGAGATTTTAGCTTTGGTATCCGTACGTTTAAGAGCTGAACTTGAGATACAAAGCGCTTATATAGTGCTACGGTGTAAATTAAGCTGCCACCTAGCGAAAGAATAAATAACTCTGTAGAGATTAAGAATTAAATCATAAACGGTCTCATTATTACACAATTAAAGTAACGGTAGTTTTCTGTTTATAATATCTTTAAATAAACTATGCATCTACATCTACATACACCATACGGTGCGTGTCGGAGGGCATCCTGTACCACTACTAGTTCTTTCATTTAGTGTTCCACTCGCAAATTGAGGGAGGGGAAAACGACGCTCTATATTCCTCGGTACAAGATTTAATTTCTCGTAGCTTATCTTCGTGTTCCTTAAGCGAAGTGGACGTTGGCGGCAGTAGATCGTCCCGCCATGAGCTTCAAATACTGGTTCTCTAAATTTTTTCGTAGTGTCCCAGAGATTCATACTTGAGTTCAATAAAAATCTCCGGTAAAAAGCCTGAATTGACGTCTTCTTTAATGCGACCTGGTTGAGATCCCGAATACACGAGCAGCACCCAAGAATGAGTCTCAGTAGAGCTCGAATGAACCACGGATTTCCTAAAATTCTCCCAGTAAACCGAAATTGATCATTCACCTTCCCTACTACCTTCTTTACCTGATCGTACCATTTCACATGACTTTACAACGTTAAGCCTAGAAATTTAATCGACGTGACTCTGTCAAGCAGTACACTACTAAAGCACTATTCGAACACAACGGGATTGTTTTTCCTGTTCATCTGCATTAACGTACATTTTTCACCATTTAGAGCAAGCGGCCATTTATCACACCAACTAGAAGTTTTGTCTAAGTCGTATCCTCCGTGCGCTACAGCAACATCAGCACAGAGCCGCAGATTGGTGCGGTCCTATCACACTTTCCTGGAACACTTCTGACGGTATCCTTATCTCTGATGAACACTCAGGGTCGAAGACAACGTACTGGGTTCTATTACTTAAGAAGTACTCACTTATCTGGGAACCTATTCTGTAAACTCGTACATTCGTAACGGTCTTTAGTGCGGTACAGTGTCAAATGCTTTCCGGAAATCTAGGAATATGGAATCTCTCTGTTGCTCTTTATGAATGGTTCGCAGGATGTCATGTGAGAGAAGGGCAAGTTGAATTTCCTTTCTAAATCCTTCTGATACTCGTATGTGGAAAGAAGCTCTTCTGTCTCAAGAAAATTTATTATTTCCGAACAGAGAATGTGGTCAACAATCCTGCAGTAAACCGGAATTACGAATATAGGTCTGTAATTTTGCAGGTTCGTTTCTTTACCCTTATATATAGGAGTCACCTGCGTTTGTTTTTTTTTCAATCGCTTGGGACTTCGCGCCATCTAAGAGGTTCGCCATAAATGCAAGCTTAGAAAAGGGCCAATACCGTAGAGATCTCTCTGTAAAATCAAACCGGGGTTCCATTCGGACCATTTGTTATTAACTTCTTTAGTTGATACTCCACGACAGGGATGCCTCTTGCCATGTCCTCCGTACGGGAGTCTGTACGACGATCAAACGACTACGTTTGTACGCTCTACCTGTGTGAATGATTTCTTAAACTTTCTTTTTGCTGTCTTCTGTTACCACATCAGACTTCTCAACGGGTTACTGAATAGAAGCCTCCTATCCGATTAGCGCTTTATATGGGACCAGAATTTTCTCGGGTTTTCGGCAAGATCTTTTGCTAAGGTATAACTGTGGTAGATGTTTCAGACATCAATCATTTTACACACGTACGAATTTCTGCCAACTTTAGCCTGTCGTCACTTGCTCGTTCTTTTTTGAACGGAGCGAGCAACAGTCGCTGCTTCTTCGGCAATTTCCGAGTTTTCTTCTTCTTTCGAATAACCCATTTGGAGGGTACGATGAATCAAGTTTGGCTACTCTTCATTGTATTACATTTCCTTAGTTTCCAAATTTCCTTCATCCTTTTAGAGTATTGTTCCCCTTCTTTTGAGTCCACTTTCGTCTAGCTGCTTTCTTTCTCTCCTGAAATTCTGCCTTTTGAACTGCCTTTCTATTGTGTCTATTGTAATTCCAGGGTTCCCAAATCCTTTTCAGTCTCTATGAACCATGCGGGCTTGGATTGTAGCTATTGAGCAATCTGAATATCCGCTTGGTTAGTCTGATATTATCCATTCTGAATATATGCCCAAAAAACTGTAGTCTTTTCTTCCTCATTACATCATTTAGTTTTTCAGTTTTCAAGTATAGCTCTCTGTTTGGTCTTAACTTGTATTCAGCATTATCGTTTCTTTTAGCTCCCAGCATTTTCCTTAAAATTTCTTCTTTCGATCTTCTCTATTTTCTCAAGATCTCCATTTATTGTTAGATTAGGTGTTTCTGCCGCATACAGAGCTTCAGGTCTGGCCACTGTTTGGTAGTGTCTTAATTTGTGTTACAGCACAAGGATTTTTTGTTATAAGCGTTTTTGGTCATATGAAACATTCTTTCCATTTTGTGCACTCTAGTTTCGATAGCTATCTTTTCTTTTGTATTGTATGTAATCCACTCTCCTAGGTATTTATTATAGGTTTTATTATTAAAGCACGGTTGGTCTTTTCCGTCATAGTCCACGTAATGGGCACATACTCCTCCAGCGTGCGATTTACAATGCATTTAAGATTTATCCATAAATCTTCTTCGTCCATCATACTGGAACTAATTGTTACCCATTCATAGTGTAAGTGGGATGCTAACAACTGCTTATCTGCTATTTCCCGCAAAAATATTCTCCCAGCCTTCTTCACGAATTTATTAATTTTAGTAACCGTCGTCGCTTGATGACATCGTGAGCACTGATCTCTGCCTCAATACTGACACCATCTACAGAGTCAGCCCTGTTGATATCTACAAAGCCTAAAATATTTCCATTGCGTGTGGGCTGTTGAACTAGCTGTTCAAGGCAGTTTTCAGAAAATGTGTTCAAAAATACTTCATAAGACTGTTTGCCCATATCACACCGTGGGTTAAGTCGTTTCTAATTATCACTGCAACATCTCGGTATTTAAACGCTACTGTGCACAGAACTTCTTTGAATGAATTGACACGTCGGAATCAGAAGGCCAGTAAAATTTTTTGGTAAACTTGAATTCTCCTAGGCCTATTATATGCGTCCAAATAGGTTCACAGTTAGAATCAATGTCAACCTCGACAGACACAATATTTTTGTCGACTGCAATGAACACTCCCTTCCTGTGGTGTTAATCTGTCTTTTCGACATACGTTTGATTCCTCGGTAAAGACACTGCCCATTAAAGGATCACTTTTTCGAAACCCCGTAACTGCGACGCATAATTTTGTACTTTCAAATGTTTTTTATTCCAGTCTTTGCTCACAATATTAGTTCTTTTGACGATGACCGGTTTCAGTCAGTAATTATCATCCTCAGATCTACAATATAAAAATATATACACCTAGTGAGCAGTGTGTCTTTCAACACGATACAGCATTACGTATCACAATATACTACCTTACAACCAGGAAAATGTATAGATAAAATACGATAAAACGTACCTTTTTCTACACCACATCCGAAAGTGATGAGGCCGTAATGGCACCGTCAAAACATATAAGTATTCAGCACAACATCGTCACATAGATCTAAAATAAGGTGTAGAATAGGCCACATCGTTCACACAGTCATTTTTACGACTTGCTACTGAAGTACAGTAGCTACCAGAAATATGTTTGCCTACAGCCTGTATAGATTTCGCTCCTGTGGGCTTAGATGTAGTCATCATTTACGTAAGAAACGTAATCTGATAAAACACATTAGGTAAAATACATGTAGCTGACTTTTAAATATTGATAACGGTTATACAAACCAATTGTAATACAGTAAAAGACGAATTCAATTACCCATATAAAATTATTAAAACGACATATACAAAGATAAAAGGTCTGACACTTTTATGGTGAATTTACGGACAAAATTAATATACATAATATATTGCTTGTAGCAACCTATAAATTACCTATGAAAGATTAAATGTATATATGACAGGTGAAGAAAAGACAGATCAATGATGAGCGCCCTCTGTTGGGTCGGTCGCCAGGACGTTACGTAGGCGCCCACCGATCGTAAGGACTTAGCCTCTGGAGGGCTTTACATACCGGGTGATCAAAAAGTCAGTATAAATTTGAAAACTGAATAATGTAGATAGAGAGGTACAAATTGATACACATGCTTGGAATGACATGGGGTTTTATTAGAACCAAAAAAATACAAAAGTTCAAAAAATGTCCGAGAGATGGCGCTTCATCTGATCAGAATAGCAATAATTAGCATAACAAAGTAAGACAAAGCAAAGATGATGTTCCTTACAGGAAATGCTCAATATGTCCACCATCATTTCTCAACAATAGCTGTAGTCGAGGAATAATGTTGTGAACAGCACTGTAAAGCATGTCTGGAGTTATGGTGAGGCATTGGCGTCGGATGTTGTCTTTCAGCATCCCTAGAAATGTCGGTCGATCACGATACACTTGCGACTTCAGGTAACCCCAAAGCCAATAATCGCACGTACTGAGGTGTAGGGACCTGGGAGGCCAAGCATGACGAAAGTGGCGGCTGAGCACACGATCACCACCAAACGACGTGCGCAAGAGATCTTTCACGCGTCTAGCAATATGGGGTGATTCTAATAAAACCCCATGTCATTCCAAGCATGTGTGCCAATTTTTACCTTTCTATCTACATTATTCCGTGGTTTATTAAGTTTTCAAATTTATACTGACTTTTTGATCACCCGGTACATCGTAATATGTTTACCACAGAAAACGTTTAAACAACATATTAACAGTCAATAAAAAAATTATCTAGTCTGGCCATACAATCCATGAATAGGTAGGACATAATAGGTAGCACTTTGAACATTGTCTCAATGGTACCTATACCACTCCTCTGTAATGATGCAAAAGCGTGGCACACTGCGACGTTACCTTCGAACTCGGCCGAACTGCAAACAGCCCGGTGTCGACACGTGCGAAAAAATGGCCGCAGCTCAGACGGTCGCGTGAACTGTAGGGTGCGTTAATGAAGTCGTATTGACACAAAACTTACCACAGTTCCACAGTACCACCGATGACGTGTCGCACGATGAGAAGGTCATCACAGTCCCTTTTACCCACTTTTCGCCCTTTCTTTGACGTCTCTACGATGGTGGTCAGGACGGCGACACAACGCGCTGATATCACCCAGTTCTCTTATCGGTGCCCGACGAAAACATTTCAGACACACAGCCGCTCAAAATCTATACGAAAATACCTCTAAGGGGGTGGCTTAAAGAGCGCCAATGAAACCACTCGAAAGGGGTGTGATCACATTAAATGGGGATGCAGCCCTCAATGTCCTTAGATAAAGGTTCAAACTAGCAAGTGTATCAGCAGTGTCAAAGGTTGTCAAGAACATTTTCCTGTTGTTCGTCGTATTACGGACTGTCGTTTTCAACCTCTAAATGTGGGAATCAACGCCCCAGGGAAAAGTGTGGTTTCATTGACGGAGAGTTGATCGAGGTAGAGCCACAGATGCTGGATTGGGTTTAAATCCTTGGAGACATGTTGTCAGCGTAGTATGGTAAAATAATCCTGGTGCTCTTCAAAGAAGCACGTACACTGTGAGTAGTGTGATATGTTGAATTGTCTTGCTGGTAGGTGCTATCATGCCGAGGAAAAACAATCTGCATGGTACGGGTGGGCATGGCAACCAAGGCTAGATACATATTTGTGTTCGTCCAGTGTGCTTTCCAGAAAGACGAGGTCACCCAGGGAATGCCACAGAAGCATTTCACAGACCATAACGCTCTCTCATCCAGCCTGGACTCCTCTCAGCCAGCCGCTGTGACCGAGCGGTTCTACGCGCTTCAGTCCGGAACCACGCTGCTGCTGCGATCGCAGGTTCGAATCCTGCCTCCGGCATGGATGTGTGTGATGTCCTTAGGTTAGTTAGGTTTAAGTAGTTCTAAGTCTAGGGGACTAATGACCTCAGATGTTAAGCCCCATAGTGCTTAGAGCCATAGCTTCTGACTTTTTTCGCAGCATGTTTTCTTTCATATATTTTGCCGATGGCCATCTGTCCTATGGAGCACATGATTCGTTTGGAAATCCACATGTCGCCAATTAGTGGACGCTCAGTTGCGCTATCGGTGTGCAAACTCTACCCTTTATTGTCGACGAACAGCAGTCGGAACGGCTGCATGATCGAGGCATCAGCTGCGGAGGACCGTATGCAGGAACGTTCTTGAACGTCGTTGAGGAGACACTGTTGGCAGTCACTTTACTCATCTGGGCGGTCAGCTACTCAACAGTTGCACGTCTATTCGCTAGTACACATCTCTGCAACAGTCATTCACCCCTGTCACCTGTGGCCCGTGGTGCACCAAAGTCGTCTCGTCCAATGTTTTTGTGCCATTTTACCATGCACGGTATACTTCTATCGCGGTGTCACTCTAACTGTTTACAAAATTAGCTGTTTTGGAAATGCTTCCATCCTGGTCCCCAAAGCCAATGACGATGCCCTTTTAGACATAAGATAAGTCGCTCCTTTTCCGCATTACGACAACGACTACACTGTTGCCGGCTGGAGTGGCCGTGCGGTTCTAGGCGCTACAGTCTAGAACCGCGAGACCGCTACGGTCGCAGGTTCGAATCGTGCCTCGGGCATGGATGTGTGTGCTGTCCTTAGGTTAGTTAGGTTTAAGTAGTTCCAAGTTCTAGGGGACTGATGACCCCAGAAGTTGAGTCCCATAGTGCTCAGAGCCATTTTTTGACTACGCTGTTTTCCGCGGTCTCCCGACACGCTTGATATACCCTCTACCGTTAGTCCTGCCACCCGCCGTCTGTGAGTGTATAAAAATGACTTTTTTAAAATAATAATATCAATATTTATGTATGTGTTTGGAGAGAGAGAGGCTGATTTTTGACTGAGATTTTTACTTTTAGGCGTAACTGGTACCTGAATTTTGGTTGCTGCCTCCTTGAATGATCAGTTTTTTGCACCAGTTGTTGACGTATTGCAATTTGGAGGAAGTTATTGTTCTTTAAGGTTTAAAATACGACTCTGTTAGTTACTTGGCCGTATTGCGGATGGCTTTGAGCCCAAGTTTTCGTAGCTTTTCATACCTAAGGGACCACTGTTGTAAATAAGATGAAACAGCACTCTGCTTTTCGTGAGAAAAGGAGATTGCTTGGCACACAAACTTCCTTCAAACTACACGTCCTGCTACTTCAAAATTGGTCAGTGGAGTTCAGCACCATACTATCTGACAAGAACATAATCAAATTACTGTAAATAAGAAATTATGAGAGGTTGTTACTTATTGAATGAAAACTATAGAGAATGCATTTCTTTTCCTGTATTTTAGTGACATTTGTATACATAAATGTTTGGCAGCTCTTACACATACTTCACTCGGTTTTATCACTAAAATATCAATTTTCATTAAATGTAACAATACGTTCTGAGCGACGGCTTAGCAACACGTCTTCTTTCCACAAGATACAGATTAACAGTCCTTTTTTTTAATAAAATCAATTGTCTTTTTTTTTTAGAGTACATACTCAAAGATTCTTGCTGTCCAGCTGCGCTTCACTTCACTTCAAGTACTTTTTGAATCACATTTACATTTACGGTATTTACATACATTACTGAGCTTCTCAGAATATAATCAGGCACAAATTAGTTAAAGAAAAAAGAGCAGTGGGGCACACATAACATAACAAGTTGTTATCTCACGTTGAAGTCGAACGTAGGGGGCGGTCATATTAATGTGACTGGACCGTGTATGTGCGCGGTTGTTAACATTATAGGTCAAGGAAACCAACGAAAATGTAAGGATGTATGAGGATGCGCTCCAACTAGTCAGATCTTCGTCGAAGTATACAATTCCAACACTTTTGCTTCTTTCAGAACAGTCGGACAAACCTACTAGCATATGACTTGCCACTAAAGATAACAAAACTGGGCGCAGAATATCGTCGACATACCGCTGTTCTGTAAGGATGCCACAGATGACATCAAAGGGGTCCGCCCTGGTTGTCGGGCCGCATGGCGCGCGATAGCCAGGTCGGTTCTCACTACTTCCGGGGCGTCTCCAGACGTCCTCGCTGTCATCAAGGCATATCAGTGAAGAAAATTCTACTCCAGTCAACGAGATTACAGCACGCAACCCAAGGCAGTAATAAGCCTCCTCAGAGGCGACAGGAAAGGCTTTCTACCATTCTGCCCCATACACATGGTCGGTTCCCGCTCCACCACAAGCGCACTCCGGCCTCAGGTAACATCGAACGCCAACTGTCACGTTCTTCTGGAGAGCCTCCAGTTAACTCCTCCAGCAAAGATAAGGCAGCCAAGACTCAGTACGCGTCACAAGCAAAGATAAGAGCGTGAAGGCGAAGCACCTGCAAATACGCTGGCGCGCCAGCAAAACGCCACAGCTCGGTTAGTTTAGACAGCAGACAGGTGCAGCTCTTCGGTAAACGTATTATGGGTTTAAGGACCGAGAAACTAAAAGACACAGTCTGCGTTGAAATATGCTCTATTGTATGAAAGACATTTTTGTTAGACCATAGGATTTGGTCAAACAATATCCATCTGAGACTAGTTTTGACCTGAAGTCATCACCTGTCACATTTTACCCATCAAAGTGGCAGGAGGGTGAGTCAATAAATAAACCACAAACCGGTATGGAGACATCAGAGCCCCGTATACCAGCCTGATATTTATTTTCCTTTTCAGCATACTCCCTCTGTAAACTGAAGGACGTATCCCGTCGTTCGACAAGTCATTAAAAGCCTTTAGCATAGAATTCTTGTGGCAGCGTTCGCTTATAACGAGTGACCTCTCGGTGCTTAACAAGTTTATGTGGTGCCTTAAATTGTTGCAACCCGCAAGTCCGATGTGTCCTGCGTGATGGTAGCGAAATATCCCTAGATTGGGACAGAATGTCTCATCACTGGATAGCCAGAGTGGCCAGTAGACTCATTGTTTCTTTGGTGCTTTGCTGAAAGCCTGTGTCCAACTAAACACAAATTTTTATGAAATGCAATTCTAATTATGATAATTGACGTTGTCAATTGTGTTGGGGGTGATCTCGGAATCTAAACACTGTTGATCTTCTTCTTACAGAAGTTTTTCTGCCGGAGTTGTTACTAGTTTCAGAGAAATTAAGTCGCTCTCTTCCGATAATGTGAGTAGAAACAGTCAACAAACAGACTGTCGGTAATTTTTTTACGTAAATAATCTGAACATGGCGACATCATTTCACTGAAACTAGTGGTCACTGTGGGTTTTTATGCGATCTGGATGAAAAAGCTTTTGTGATAAAAAGAACAACCGAGTTTACAGTTCTAATCATATACGGGACGAATATCGCTATGGACATGTTCTGTGGACAGTCTCTCGGCTTACAAAAATCGCTTTGTTCTAGATGGGTCACACTCATAGTACACTTACCATCTAGGTCTCTACTGCAGACCATTAACAATTGGCCGCAGAATACTGTGTGTCAGGTACCTTCCACGCGACATTTGCTACCACCTTCTAGATGCGTATAAAAAAACTAAACTACACCCAAACAGTCAATGAAGGCCCAACGGTACCGACCGGCCGCCGTGTAGCCCTCAGCCCATGCGGATATGGAGAGTCATGTGGTCAGCACACCGCTATCCCGGCCGTTTTGTCAGTTTATTAGACCGGAGCCGCTACTTCTCAATCAAGTAGCTCCTCAGCTTGCCTCATAAGGACACCATCCCGCTTGCCAACAGCGCTCGGCAGACCGGATAGTCATCCACCCAAGTGCTAGCCCAGCCCGACAGCGTTAAACTTCGGTGATCTGACAGGAACCGGTTTACCACTGCGGCAAGGTCGTTGGATCTAGATGCGTATAGGCGCTTTATTTAAAACGGAATGCGGTATTTTGGCGTTTGTGACGTATTTATTGACCCACCCTCGTATAAAATACGTGTCCACGATGATTGTCTAGCTCAGATTAATAAACACTGAAGAAACCAGGGGGGCTCAAGTACAGCACAACATCGTTCCAACGTCGTGTTTCATCTCAGGTCCACTTGCTTCCCTTAAGATACTGGATCTTTCAGGAGAAATAGTAAATATTTTAAGAGATGGTAGTATGGACTAATTCCAGCAAAAAGTTCCGTGTAGCAGAGATAGACCTGTGACCCAGGCGGTGCTCCGATAAGGAATCGAAAGCATGGTACAAATCTTTGTCTGTGTAGCTAAGCAACCGCTTCCTTCGTGACCGGCCATGTGTCATGGCTCCCCACCCTGCCGACCTAACCTCGTTGCCCATGACCTCCAGCTCAGTTGTTGACCACCGTCAACAGTAGGGTGGGCCGGCCGTTGTGGCCGAGCGGTTCTTGGCACTTCAGTCCGGAACCGCGCTGCTGCTACGGTTGCAGTTTCGAATCATGCCTCGAGTATGTATGTGTGTGATGTCCTTAGGTTGGTTAGGTTTAAGTAGTTCTAGGTCTAGGGGACTGATGACCTCAGATGTTAAGTCCCATAGTGCTCAGAACCATTTTAACAGTAGGGTGGCGAACAAGGACAAGCGCCGTCAGTCACATGGCAAGCGGATGTTATGAGCATTTGGCGGAGACGAATGTGACTTCGAGCGGCTGTGTGATTGTCTATTCTGTCAACTTACATGTCTGACAAACACGTAGCTCGAATTTCATGGAACTTGGCGTTGTAAATTTGTGCGGTAATTGTATCTACAGAATAGAATGGCAAATTGTGATTAGTCATCGACATTTGTTCGACCTATTTGGTGAGCACTTTAGTGTGTTTGACGGTACAAACAGTTATTGTCAGGTATTCGCTGTGCTATATGGTTCTTTACACCACACGTGTTTGTTTTAGGTCTGATTTAATCACGATTTTATTTAACGAGATTCCTGCATCCAACCTGGCTGACTTACATTAATAACGTTGTTACGAAGCAGTTGTTTGGGGCAGGTTGTCTAGTTCCGCTATATTAGGCATGAGTCCTGTTGGTAATCGATGAATGTTGTGTAATTTATTTTGTACTCAGGATTAATGTAACCTCAGTTTTAGCATCTGGTTTTTTAGTTTAAGCCATGTGAGCCTTGTTGGTAAAATTTTATTTATACACTATTTTCGATTTCACATTTGAAACGAAGCTACGTACACTGTTTCATTCTCTCTTAGCTGCGATCTGCATTTTGTGTAATTTCATGTTTGCCTATTTGTTCCTGATCTCAGTCTCTGAGACAATCGCTCCTACTTATGAGAGATCAAATAACATTCACTTGATTTATATAACATATTTCACATTGTTTTATAGTTGCTCATTTCCTGTGGCGATTTGACGTGTTCACAGGAGTTACGTGGTGTGTTAATTAATTGTTTATTGATGCTTGATGTATTTTTTTAAATATTTCTTGACTGAAGTGTTTGGTCCAGTAGTACATGAACTAATAGTGTGCTTTGTTGAATTTACTTTCGGGCAGAACAACCTGAGTGAGGTGGAGCTGTACGCAGGGTTAGGATATGAAATCTCAGACTAAAAATACTCATATTTCAACTAAGTGTTTGTGAATGATTTTCATTGAGTTTGTCAAATTTCGCGTGTAAAAAGTCATAACAGTTTGTTCAAGTTATTAAACAAAATCAATGTTTTTTTTTTTTTTGGGTGATGTGATATGTTTTTGTGGCTTGGTGCGTTACCACTTCCAGCTCCTCGTTGCCAATATATGTGAGCCTGGTTACTCATATGTGTTCATTCCCCGTGTTGGAACTCCAGTTCCTATGGGTTAATTTATCAATTATCGTTTTTGTTTCGGCGTTCTAGATGTGAAGCTGTGCTTGCGTTAACATCAAAGAATTTTTCAACTCTGACTGTGATTATGACTTGCTAGACGATTCCACTGGATTGTTTAAGCAGGCCTCACGAATTTACAATTGTTAAGTATGACGATGTAGTGTTAGTTTACGGATTTTCTAATGGAACCGCTGCTGCTTCTTGTTGAGAAGAAGCAAGACGATTTCCTAATCTCACAGTACAGATTCAAGAATGTTTAAATGTTTACTCGTGTTTTCACCAAACTGCATGAGACTGGTGCAGCGCCCACGATTCATACGTCATCTGAAGGAGCAAATGAACAGTCTGTGGATGAAGTAGAAGACATTATTCAGTTCCGAGAATGTAGTCCTTCAACACGCACGCATAAAGTCTCCACATGTACCAGTATTTAATTTACACGAATGTGGCAGACATTATGCTTGCATGGCTTCTATCCTTATCATTCAGAGTGGATTTAAAAACTTCGAGAAGGAGATGAAGGCAGACGATTGGAATTTTGTCGTTAGTTGACTGCAAATCGCCGCATAATGCCATTAATACCCTTCATGTTCATAGGACTTGATGACCTGGAAAAACCATTCCGCAATGTCAAATGGTACAACTTGTTCGATATTCTAATACCGGTAAGCTATAGGAAAAGACAGGTAATATGCAATATGTACAAGAACCAAGAGGGAACAATAAGAGTGGAAGACCAAGAACGAAATGCTCGGATTAAAAAGAGTGTAAGACAGGGATGTGGTCTTTCGCCGTTGCTGTTCAATCTATACACTGAAGAAGCAATGACTGAAATAACAGAAAGATTCAGGAGTGGAATTAAAATTTAAGGAGAAAGCATACCAAAGGTAAGATTCGATGATGACATTGCTATCCTCAGTGAAATTGAAGGATTACAAGACCTTCTAAGTGGAATGAACAGACTAATGAGTACAGAATTGGGACTGAGAATAAATCGAAGAAAGACGAAAGTAATGCTAATTAAAAGAAATGAGAACAGCGAGAAACTTAACATCAGGATTGATGATCACGAAGTAGATGAAATTGAGGAATTCTGCTACCTAGGTAGCAAAGTAACCCATGACGGACGGAGCAAGGAGGACATAAAAAGCAGGCTAGCACTGTCAAAAAGGGTATTCTTGGCCAAGAGAAGTCTCTTAGTATCAAACAGTGGCCTTAATTTGAGGAAGAAAATTTCTGAGAATGTACGTTTGGGCCACAGCATCGTACGGTAGTGAAAATCGGAAAAAGAAGAGAATCGAAGCATTTGAAATGTGGTGCTACAGAAGAATGTTGAAAAGCAGGTGGACTGATAAGGTAATAAATGAGGAGGTTCTGCGCAGAATCGCCGAGGAAAGGAGTGTATAGAAAACACTGACAAGTAGAAGGGACTAGATGACAGAACATACTCGTAACGATTTGCCGTAGCTTAAAACAATCTGTGAACATTCATTTGGGTTATATTGTAATGAATAAACGTTGAACATAGGCTATACGGAATATTTTCTTTGAATTAGTCTATACTACCATCTCCTATGATATTTGATGTTCCTCTTCAAATAATATCTGAGATACTTTGTAGTCATGGACATGTGGTTTATTGCACTTTGATTAGTAAAGTCTGACAGATGATTAGGATATGCGAAACTACATTCATGCACATAAATTAAGGATAATGCTGATACATGGTGAAACAACGCTTGGTCGACGGTTTGCGGGTTTAAATCACCTCAGGGTATGACCATGTGGTGCATTTGACCTGCGATCGTCGCACGGTGGCGCTGGCAGCAGTCCACATACGCAGAGGAGTATTGGTGCATGTCAGAGTACGGTGCAGCGCGTATGTGTGCAGACATTTTCAGACGTGCTAATGGTGACTGTGTGTTGAAAATGGCTCAAAGAACACTTATTGACGACGTTATGAGGGGTAGAATACTAGGGCGACTGGAGGCTGGTCAAACACAGCAGGTCGTAGCACGAGCCCTCCGTGTGTCACAAAGTGTGATCTCAAGAGTATGGCAACGATTCCAGCAGACGGGAAACGTGTCCAGGCGCTACAGTACGGGACGTCCACAGTGTACAACACCACAAGAAGACCGATATCTCACCATCAGTGCCCACAGACGGCCACGGAGTACTGCAGGTAGCCTTGCTCGGGACCTAACGGCAGCTACTGGAACAGTTGTCTCCAGACACACAGTCTACAGACGACTGAACAGACATGGTTTATTCGCCTGGAAACCTGCAAGGTGCATTCCACTGAGTCCTGGTCACATGAGAGCCCGTAAGGCCTGGTGTCAAGAACACAATTCATGGTCATTGGAACAGTGGCCCCAAGTTACGTTCACGGAACAGTCCAGGTATAGTCTGAACGATGATTCACGCCCGGTTTTCATCTGGCGTGAACCAGGAAACAAATACCAACCCTTAATGTTCTTGAAAGGGTCCCATATGGAGGTCGTCGTTTGATGGCGTGGGGTGGGATTATGATTGGTGCGCGTACACCCATGCATGTCTTTGACAGACGAACTGTAACAGGTCAGGTGTATCGGGACGTCATTTTGCACCAGTATGTCCACCTTTTCAGGGGTGCAGTGGGCCCCACCTTCCTCCTGATGGATGATAACTCACGGCCCCTCCGAGCTGCCATCTTGGAGGGGTACCTTGAAACAGAAGGTATCCGGCGAATGGAGTGGCCTGCCTGTTCTCCAGAACTAAACCAAATCGAGCACGTCTGGGATGCTCTCGGTCGACATATCGCTGCACTTCTTCAAACCCCTAGGACACTTCAGTAGCTCCGACAGGCACTGGTGCAAGTATGGGAGGCTGTACCCCAGCAGCTGCTCGACCATCTGATCCAGAGTATGCCAACCCGTTGTGCGGCCTGTGAATCCCATACTGATGTCGGGGTACATGCGCAGGAAACAGTGGCGTTTTGTAGCACATGTATGTCTGGACGGTTTTGTCAACTTATCACCAATACCGTGGACTTACAGATCTGTGTCGTGTGTGTTCACTATGTGTAGTGCGAAGCTGTGCGGCACTACATTCTTCAATTATCCTTAATTTACGACCATGAGTGTAGTAGCAAAGCAATAACGCATCAAATGGGTGTCGTCCTTGGGTGGCTCCGTTTCAGCCTTAAAATGTTACCACGCAAACTTCTTGTATTCGAAATAGATATAATAAAACGCTTGTAACGTTTCCTTTGTCCGGCAGTGAAGAGAAAATGGAATGAAAAAGATAGTTGAATATGCCCAACGGTATTCAGTGCATAAGTAAAAGTTTGCCGTCTAAACGGCACATCGCAAAAGCGACTACATGACGTATTGAATTTAAATCCGTACACGAAATATTAGTTACTCTGTAAGTTGCTGATTTGTTTTTCAGCGTAATAAAATAACTACTGCATATTGATTGATGAGTTTATCAGTCAGTGGGTGTTGCTGCACGTACGATGATTCGATAAGCAATTTGACCGTGAAAAAAAATGCCAGTTCAGTTTCCACCTTAAGTAGTGGTAGCAACATTAACTTGGACTTCGTATTAAAAAGACGCAGGTTCTATTATAAATGAAATGCCTAATCAGCAAAACGCGATACGAAGTGAGTCTGGTGGCTTTCGAAGAATGTACGTTACCTCTCTTGAATCATCTTTTCTAGAACAGAAAATGTACAATTTATAGTAAAACATATGTGAGAAATCTATAGAAAACTTTATTGATAGTAGACGCGTTTCAGATAATTGGTTAGATATTCAGAATAAATCAAATTTCAAAATTGGCAAATCTGCCATCATCTATGCCACCTGAAGGAGCGAAACAAATTAAAGTTAAACGGGAAGGAGCCTCTTCTCTAAACAATCTCTACTCTTTCATTTAACAACTTATGGTAGCGTCTCTTTGCACAGCGATACTGTTATCAAAACAAAACTGTTCGAAAATACAAATTATCTTTGCTTTTATGTAATAATAATAATAATTTCGTGTGGCTGATTGGTCTGGTGCAAGTCTTCCTACTGGAAGCCACTTCGGCGACTCAGTGTCCCTAACCCATCCCTATTATCCAGCCGGAGAAACAGGGGCCTACAGTTTAACGTAGAAATCGAACCACGTGACGTTCCAGGCAATCCTCACCTCGTTGAGAGGTACTGACAGAATTTTTATCTTGCGTTATCGGATACATCTCACAATGGCAGCAAGAATAAAATTTAAAACAAAACAGCATATCATTTTATTTCGTATGCTTTCCGCTAATATTGAAAACCTGGCCAGTTTGTTTACACAGCCCGCACTACCATCATTTAAGGTGAGAGTAGTCAACTGCTTTAGGTTCAAAACAACCGAAGTTATTATCTCCTCAGCATATAGAGAACAAGTAATTGAGACCGCCAGAAAATCTGTTCACATGACAAGCGTGGCAGTAGTGTGGGCTGCCTAGCTCCAAGGCGATTACATAGTCACGTTCCACTTAGTGGAGGGTAGGCAACCAAACGGGCCGCCTTGAAGCCGGAGCGCCGGAACCGCAGGACATTTTAATTTCCACTTTCTATACTTTTATAAATAAATTCATAAAAAAGCACAACCAGGAAGCATTCAGGATTCATACTCATAGCAATGAAAGTTCAAAAACATAGCACAATAATTTGTTTACGTATGAAATTTCTCCATTTTTTCACTTACTATTGGCTGCATTTGTTGCTATTTGTACGCTTTTCTTCATAGGTAAAAGAGATTCTTCGATGAATTTTGCACAGCATACGAACCATACTTACAGCTGTATGAAAATACAGAATTTTCCAAATCTATTAAAAACTGTGGTAAAAGTTGAGATAGTTAACTATAAAATTTGACATTTTCTAAACATGAACCCTAAAATGTTACAGCTCATTCATTCTTTCATAAATTAAATAAATTTTAGAGTTTCGTACACCAATAAGTGTGGTTTATACGCTGCGCAAAATTCCTCGAAGAGTCTCTCTTACTTATGAAGAAAAGTGTACCTATAGCAACAAATGCAGCCAATAGTAAGTGAAAAAAAATGATGAAATTTCACAAGTAAAAAAAAATTTATTTGGTTATGTTTTTGAACTTCCACTGTTGTGAGCGTGAATCCTGCATTATTCGTGGTTCAAAATGGCTCTGAGCACTATGGGACTTAACGTCTGTGGTCATCAGTCCCCTAGAACTTAGAACTACTTAAACCTAACTAACCTAAGGACATCAAACACATCTATGCCCGAGGCAGGATTCGAACCTGCGACCGTAGCAGTCCCGCGATTCCGGACTGAGCGCCTGAACCGCTAGACCATCGCGGCCGGCATTATTCGTGGTCATGCTAACAATGTTTTATGATTTTATTAGTAAAAGTATAGACAGTGGAAATTAAAATGTCCTGTGATGCCTCTCCGGCTCCAAGTCGGCCCGTTTGATGTTCTAGTCCCCTTAAGGATATGAGTTCTGCCTTAACGTCAAGGATTACAGCTCTGTTATTGATCCGTGTATCCTGATCGTAAAACGTCGTGTAGACTTCCATCAGTCCCATTGTTAGAAAGAAAGAATAAACTTCAGAATGCTCAACGTACAAAGGGGTGTAGTTTACGAAAAGTCTTGTGGTCTTGTGTGGTAATGCTTCATGCCATTTGCTTGCAAGAGGGTTCTAATTTCTAACTAATATATTCCGAAACAACACTTTCAATGCACCAACCTCTATCAAAAATCATTTTAGAGCCGGTATTGTGTTTATTTTCTTCATATTTACTTGCTCCAAAGAATGTTAGTGACTGAACCAAATTACGTTCCAGGCAACGGGACGTGGTTTATCTTTAGAAATTCCAGACATCCGCTGTTTACTCAGTAGACCTCTGTTCCTCATGTGACTGATGCCATTTGGTACTACCTCAGTGTCCACTTCGCCATTGCCTGAAATGACATACAACGTAAAAACAGAATAGCATAGACGAAGAGGACATTTCCGTTAAAATGAAATCTGCTAATATGTAAAATTATTCTTGATTTTTAATGAACAAATTTCTGATGATTAAAGATTCGAGCACATTATTGTATGGAAATAAATTATGAATGTAGGAAAACAGGAAAAGAATTGAAGCGTTGGACATGCAGTGCTAAAGAGGATTTTGAAAGTTAAGTGAACAGGCAGCAATCCATTTATCTTTATTTATGAAATAGGGTCTACTAACCCTTTAGGATTAAATGGAGATACCGAAAAAATCCCATTAGCACCCGTGACTTCTGGAAATCGAAAATGGAAAGGTGCAGCGCCAGTCTTTAATAGTAATCTGGATCTGATTATTGTATAGTAAGAAATGTGGTGGTCTTCTACGGAATCGGAGAGGATGTGAAAAAATGAAGAGGCATACGTTAAGATACCAAAGAATAACTCCAATGGTACCCGAGTAAACAGAAGAGGATAGAAAATGTGGGGGAAGACAGAGGCTGGAATATATCCAAGAAATAACTGAGTACGTTGGGTAGAAGTGCTGCTGTGGGTGAAGAGGTTGGCATAAGAGAAGAATTCGTAGCCGACCGCATCATACCAGACAGATAAAATACCGTACTGAATGACACCTATAGAAACGTTTCGCCCATGTGCTTAGTATGTGGAATGTACTGTCAATCTATGACATCCTATGTACCTCATAGTAGATGGCTGTAGAATGTCGTTAATTGCCTCCAAAAGTTATATTCTTAATACAGTGGGTATACACCAGTTCAAATTACATTGTGAGATGTTTACGTTACTCCCAAACACACAGTAAAGATGTACGCAGTCTTTGGTGAGCAGTTGGTGGCGTCCTGGTAAAACGTTCATCTTCGAATCAGCGTAGAACTACTAGGCGGCACCTGACACGCCTAATTACGCCGTGAATATTTTACGCGGGACCGAAAATTAATAACGGTGCACCGGGAAATCGTGTCCGAGATAATACTCCGTGTCGTTCGAGCGAATGCGGCGGGGGACATTGTTCTGTTAATTGAAATGGGTTCGGCGGGCGAAACGGACGGGTTTTAATATTTCAACGCACATTCGCGGAGCGGGCGTTCGCTCTCGACCGGTCCTGCGGCGATGCGCGATTATCGCTGAAAACGCTGTCCTGTTTGAGCCGTAAAACGCCCGCCCGCGTGTCGACCACCTGCTAGTGCTCTGAGTTTGCAGCTGTTTGTCCCGCTTACGTTGTAATAGTGGCTATCGTCCTCCGATTTATATCGTATCTCTGCTTCACTGTATGCGATACAGCACGAAGAAAAAGAGAAATAAATGGTTATTGTGCTTTTTGCATCCTTTATAGCACGTACGTCTAGCACGTATTGCTGCCTCAACCATACAATATCTTTTGTTCTTTAGACGTTTGAGTTTCCACGGTTCCGTATTATTGGAGAGTTACGATCAGAAAAAAATTTCGTCCCACATGTTGCAAGTTGGAAGCTTACAGGACAATGGTGAACGTTATCTACTCGATATATATTCGCTACAGGTAGGCCGTAAGGGCACACTCGTTCAGCGTCTATACCGAACGATGTTGCACAGTGTTTAAGGTCATCCACTCGCAGTCGGGGGGGGGGGGGGGGGGGGGTGTTCAAATTTTATGTCAGGCATCTCAGATTGTAATTTCCGCGGTTTCTCTAAATGCGTTAAGGCGAATGATATGACGCCACCTTGTACATGAAATGAGGATCTTAGAGCGCATCACAGACACGAGGTTGTCAAAGCTGTCAATATTATAACCAATGAGTGCGTTTTTTTTTTTTATGGGCAGTGGAATCACCAATGTTTCCTATGCAACTGGATTTGCTTATTGAGAAACATTGTGAGAAGTCAAAGCACCTTCACATAGCCTTCGAGAACCTGGAAAAGGCTTTTGAACGAATAGTACGTGACGTCATATGGTGTGCCCTTCGAGACCTTGAAGAAAATGAAGAACAATTCGAATATGTCTTCTATACCACAATCCTAGACGTCGAGTACTGCTGCTGGTGTATCAGATGACTTTCCTGCGTGTGTGTGTGTGTGTGTGTGTGTGTGTGTGTTTGTGTGTGTGTGCGCATCAGGGATCTTCTCTTTCTCCTCTTCATCACAATAATGGAGACGGTCGCGTCAGAAAGGAGCTCCTGGAACACTTTTGCATCCTGTGTACTCTGCTGGCAGTTGAAGACAAGAGCGACCTTAAACGACTAGTTTAACTTTTTTATGTTTGATAGGTTTGAATGTTACGTTGTTCAGTTTAGGTATAACAACCTTGATGTCACGAATCCCTGTATCTGTCATGATGCTCCTTATTTGGTCAGGATTATTTATTGCTAAGAGGTCAAGTATGTTTTCGGTACTATTTACACTTAGAGTGGGCTCCTGAATTGTTTTTGAAACTAATTTTCTGAGAAGGCATTCAGTATGTTCCTGCCTACCGCCGACTTTAAACATGTATTTTCACCCAACATATCGAGGAAATGACAGTCAAGTTTTCTTTGAACCGTTCAGGAACTGTATTATCTGAGTCAGGAGGTCGGTAAAAGGAACCAGTTACTAATTTAATCCGACTGTTAACCAAAGTGAACAACTAATTTACAGATCCAGACTGGCAACGGCTCGGAGCATAGAGGTGGCCCCGGGAGGGATGCTCGGTGGCGTAGCGGCGGTGGACTGCGATGCGTCCTCCTGGATGGACGAAAGTAAGTCCCTTATTGTGAAAGAGCAGTTTCTCTCGTCACCTGTCCCAGCGGCTTACTCGGCGAAGACTCCTTTCTGTGGTCTGTGCGCTGCCTCTAATGGGCTAGCCGCGACAAAATACTTTGCGCAGTATTATGATTCACTGTCTGTGCGCAATAAACTAGTCCGTGTACGTAGCGACCTCTAGCGGTGTACCTGATGCACTCTGAAGGCTGCCGGTGTGTCCTGCTCGGCGCCCTATGGGCTGGCCCCTAGTCGGTCCGGGACCCGCCTGACGCATCTGTTGTGCAGGTGGTCGTTAAGCCTAGGCGCCAAGCCGATACACGAGGGTTGTCCAGAGAGTAAGTTCCGATCCGTCGCGAAATGGAAACCATTGTGCAAATCCGGTAAAAGCTTTGGATATATGTGTTGCGCAGTGTCTCTAGTATGCCCGTAGAATGTGTGGCGTCGCTCTTTTCAGTTTTGAGTGAACAGTGAGCACGTAAATATGCGTAGGGGATAGCGCCTCCTGCCAAGTATGAGGGCCTGGTTAGAGATTTCGCCTGTGTCTTGCAGCCCGCATAACACAACTGTCGAGCAGTTCCTTCTTCATGCCAATTCTCGGCCGCACACTGCAGGGGCAATGAAGACGCTCCTGCAGCGTATCCGATGAGAAGTGTTTGATGACCCACAATACAGCCGCAATTGGTTCCCTCTGAGTCTCATATCTGCTCACAAGAACCGCTGGTTATGAAGACAAAAAATTTTCACAGACAACGAGCTGCAGACCAGTGCAGATAACTGGCCGAAAGCACAGGCAGCTGCTTTCTATGACTAGTATATCGGAAAGTCGATACACCACTATGACAGAACTCAAAGTTGGAGCGACGACTATGTAGAGAAGCAGGTTTAAGGTGTACCTAACTGTTGCAAATAAAACGTTCCCGGTTTTCACAGCGGTTTCCATTTCGCGACCGATCGGAACTTAGTTTCTGGACAACTCACGTACAAGTAGAAAACAATGTGGATTTGACGGGGTATAGATATGACTCAGTAAACCCGCCAGGTTAGCCAAGAGCGTTAATGCGCTGCTTCCTGGACTCGGGTCGGAGCGCCGGCCCCAGATCGATTCCACCCGGCGGATAACTGCCGTCGGCTGGTATACCGGACAGCCTGGATGTGGTTTTTAGGTGGTTTTCCACATCCCGCTAGGTGGATACCGGGCTGGCCCCCGCGTTCCGCCTCAGTTACATGACTCGCAGGCATCTGAACACTTTCGCATTATTCCATTGATTACATTGGACACAGACAGCTGGATACACTAATTCCATCCCGAGGGGTACGGGGTGGTGGCAGGAAGGGCATCCAGCCACCCCTTAAAACTAACCTTGCCAAATCCGATCCTAACCATGCTGACTCTGCAGAACCGCGAGACAAGGCACCAGCAAGAGAAGAAGATATGACTCAGTAACCGAGCAGGCAGAGGAGGAGATGAGCTATCTCATCACACGATGGAGTCAGTCTTGCATTAAGGCGGGTAAGACAAATCCAAGGTTGTCCCGACCCTTCGAATATCTTGTCAATGTTTGGTGATGAGTTGTCAGCTGGTAGCTTTCGTCTTCCGTGTTCTACAGCTTCGGGACGAAGTCCTGGGTGGCTAAACAACTCATTCTGTCTTCCACATTGTCTTTCGCCGGCCTTAATGTTGCAGACAGCGAACGGCGGTTGAGACGCGTTCTTATATCTGTGCCCCTCAGAGGCTATTAACTGTGGTAATTGTCTTCCAGAAACCTTATTAGCGTAATGTTTGGAGATTGGTGTCAGACAAGCAGAATGCAGTGTGCAGTCAGATGCTTGAAGACCCAAGCACCAGACTGCAAGGAGTCATCGACTCAGCACGAAGTGAAAACGAAAATGGCAAAAACTTATGCTAAACACTGGAATGGAAGTAGAGATCTGACTAAAACTCTGAAGATTGAGTCGCATAGCGTCTCTTGCTCCTGAAGGCAAACTCACGGTCTATTCTAATTCCTCCGACTTCACATTGCTAACGGCACGATTGAGTGATTCTCTCTCACTGTCTCACTGACTGGAACCCTGTGAATATCCTGCAATAATCGCTTGACTGCTCTTGCTTGGCAGTTTTGATCATCATCTCCCTCACTCTCTCCCCGAGGGAACTGAATTTTCCATCGTCTAAGCTTTGTCACACGTGGAACCATTCCTTCCAGTCTTGTCAGTCGTAATTATTGGCTACCGTGCAGGCTCCGGGAATTTTCGTGCATGGAAATTATGTCTTTAGATTTATCTTTTTACCACTGTACACTAAAGTAATCAGGGTGCGTAGAGCCTTAGTGATACAGCGTCTTTTTATTTATTTATTTATTTAACCTGATCTGATTAGGCCCATCAGGCTGTATCTTACTTCGAACCAGGGTTTCAGACATACAGACCTTCTTTACACCACAGTTACGTAATAACTAACTGTTTAATATGACAGACGGTGTTAAAATGATTTGAGTGTCTTAACTTCCAACTAATAAAGTTAATACTGGAACGACTTGTACACTCCTGGAAATTGAAATAAGAACACCGTGAATTCATTGTCCCAGGAAGGGGAAACTTTATTGACACATTCCTGGGGTCAGATACATCACATGATCACACTGACAGAACCACAGGCACATAGACACAGGCAACAGAGCATGCACAATGTCGGCACTAGTACAGTGTATATCCACCTTTCGCAGCAATGCAGGCTGCTATTCTCCCATGGACACGATCGTAGAGATGCTGGATGTAGTCCTGTGGAACGGCTTGCCATGCCATTTCCACCTGGCGCCTCAGTTGGACCAGCGTTCGTGCTGGACGTGCAGACCGCGTGAGACGACGCTTCATCCAGTCCCAAACATGCTCAATGGGGGACAGATCCGGAGATCTTGCTGTTCAGGGTAGTTGATTTACACCTTCTAGAGCACGTTGGGTGGCACGGGATACATGCGGACGTGCATTGTCCTGTTGGAACAGCAAGTTCCCTTGCCGGTCTAGGAATGGTAGAACGATGGGTTCGATGACGGTTTGGATGTACCGTGCACTATTCAGTGTCCCCTCGACGATCACCAGTGGTGTACGGCCAGTGTAGGAGATCGCTCCCCACACCATGATGCCGGGTGTTGGCCCTGTGTGCCTCGGTCGTATGCAGTCCTGATTGTGGCGCTCACCTGCACGGCGCCAAACACGCATACGACCATCATTGGCACCAAGGCAGAAGCGACTCTCATCGCTGAAGACGACACGTCTCCATTCGTCCCTCCATTCACGCCTGTCGCGACACCACTGGAGGCGGGCTGCACGATGTTGGGGCGTGAGCGGAAGACGGCCTAACGGTGTGCGGGACCGTAGCCCAGCTTCATGGAGACGGTTGCGAATGGTCCTCGCCCCTACCACAAGAGCAACAGTGTCCCTAATTTGCTGGGAAGTGGCGGTGCGGTCCCCTACGGCACTGCGTAGGATCCTACGGTCTTGGCGTGCATCCGTGCGTCGCTGCGGTCCGGTCCCAGGTCGACGGGCACGTGCACCTTCCGCCGACCACTGGCGACAACATCGATGTACTGTGGAGACCTCACGCCCCACGTGTTGAGCAATTCGGCGGTACGTCCACCCGGCCTCCCGCATGCCCACTATACGCCCTCGCTCAAAGTCCGTCAACTGCACATACGGTTCACGTCCACGCTGTCGCGGCATGCTACCAGTGATAAAGACTGCGATGGAGCTCCGTATGCCACGGCAAACTGGCTGACACTGACGGCGGCGGTGCACAAATGCTGCGCAGCTAGCGCCATTCGACGGCCAACACCGCGGTTCCTGGTGTGTCCGCTGTGCCGTGCGTGTGATCATTGCTTGTACAGCCCTCTCGCAGTGTCCGGAGCAAGTATGGTGGGTCTGACACACCGGTGTCAATGTGTTCTTTTTTCCATTTCCAGGAGTGTATTACTACTGCTACTGTCACTAATAGTGATAATAGTATTAATATAACAATAATGATATGACGATGATGACAATGATGATGATGATATTGACACTTATAAAAAGAATTTACAGGTCCTCAAAACAATTTTTTTCTCATATAGCTAAGAATACTGGGAAATGACGAAGATCTGACTGGAAAGAAGGATGTACATAGATAACGAGTGCGTTAGGGACGATGGTCATCGTTAGTGTTGCTTTGGTAGGCATGTCTTTAACCGTCTTCTGAAGCTTGAGATATTATTCAGTTCTCTAATATAAATGCGGGAGATTAATTCAGAGTCTTGTTCCTGCTACTGAGAAGGACTTCGAGAGAGTGGCTGAACTGTGGAGTGGGACACAAAGAATTTCGCTCTGATGGGAATGGGTTTTTCTGCCATGTTGTTCTGACAAGAGCGTTAACGTCGAGGAGAGATAATTGTGAGGGATAATTATGAAGGATAGCGTTCGTTGATAAGACAGTAGAGCAAACAAAGAGTATGGATATCTCTGCGCTTGTTTGTGCGCAACCAGGATAGCTGTGTATTTGATGGTGAAATATGACCAGAGTCGAATATCGCTGATATAACAAATATAGGCATTCATAACCAGTTCCTGGCGCAGTGGGGTCTTCCTCAGAAATGCCTTACAGGATAACATCGCTGTAATCAATAGCTGGAAGTTAAAGTTGATAAGTTTTACTTTCGGACCATCTAATTAGACTGAATGAAACAGAATTTTCGTGCCATACACGTTTCGCCTTTTAACAACATAAAAACAAGCGTTCAGTTTCCAGTACTGTAAGGCCTGAAAAACAAAATTTCACATGGCAATTCCAAGAAGAGGAAATGAAATTACTATTGTATTTGTTTGAGTGTTAGTCCTCAACATTCGCCTGTTACCTTTTAAGTTACTTAAGTTAATTTCTTCGATTAATCTGTGATTTCTTGGTTATTAGATTAACTCGTTGTTATATTTTATTGTAAGAGTAACCGGTTAATCCATTTAGTGATTCTTTTTGTAATATTCTTGTTGTCGTGTGACTAGGGCCTTCCGTCAGGTAGACCGTTCGCCGGGTGCAAGTCTTTCCATTTGACGCCACTTCGGCGCCTTACGCGTCGATGGGGATGAAATGATGATGATTAGGACAACACAACACCCAGTCCTTGAGCGGAGAAAATCTCCGAGCCAGCCGGCAATCGAACCAGTTCGAAAACAGTTTCGCTGACATCGACCGATAAATAACGAAAGGCAGAAATTTCATCGCTTAGTACATTTTCGATGTTCATGCAGTGAAACTTCATCACCAGGCAAGACGTTTTAACTTGTTACTCCTTTATTACTAACTCCGTTCGCATCACTTTTAGCAGACGGTATCTAAAGTACAACTGACTGCGCCTGCAAAATTATATCACTGTACGGCACATTATTCAGGATATGTGGCATAAACATTGAGGTGCGTGAAAAACTTCTTTTCTCAAAACGCAGCACTTCCAACAACCTCGCCTCTAAAGTAGTCAGACTTTTGAAGCTGTTTTACACATGGGAGTTTGATTCTTTAGATCAGATTCCTGGAGACCGTTTTGTAGCGTGTAGCTAATGTGGCTCTGCTTTAATCTCTGCTCTTCGACTGCCGCCTGAGGAGAAAATCAGGTCTGAAAAGCTATACAGTTATGGAAGAATTTAACATTAAGAAATGGAATGTACTAGACTGTTATTTGTAACGCGAGTATCAATATTCTGAGGTAATATAAATGTTACTTTAGCTAAATGGGGCCTCTGTGTTATTCGATCTCGCTAGAGCAGTAATGTGCGCGTCTCGGCTTCTGCTAAGGCAGGCTTGGGTTATGGTGTCACGTAGCGTATATATTTTCCTCTATTTATCCGCCGCAAGAAATCTGCTCACGGCGTGTTAGCGAGTATTAATGATGCCACCCTTAAGATTTTCCTTACTGCGAAACACGGCGCAGTGTGGAGAGGAGGTTCCCGCCGGGTCAGGTGTAAGGTAGCGTCGGCAGACTACCCTCCAGCTAATTAGGGTCCCATTAACACGGCGCCGCTGCCGCGGCAGCTAGCGCCCCTAATGGACGCGGTATCCATGTCGTGGCAGGATCACCTGCCACGCGTAGCCGGCTAGTCTGCTGCGTGAGCTGGCTTTACGAGTAGGCCAGCATGTGTACGCTATGACGTGCTAATGTTGAAGTATGGTGTAAACAGGTCTCTCTCTACGGCGTTATGTGCTGTCGTCGCAGCGGGTTTAGAGACCGAAAAGCTTATGTCCACCACTCAGCACTGTTTTAGAAAGCGTCGCTCGTCCGAAACTCAGCTTCCCCTCATCTTAGATGATAGACTGCGAGTTATGGATGAAGGGCAACAGGCAGATTCCATAGTTCTAGATTTCCGTGGTACCCACTGCAGAATGTTAACACATGTAAGAGCACATAGAATAGGTTCCCAAATATACGAGTAGCTCGAAGACTTCTTAGGTAATAGAACCCAGTATGTTATCCTCGATGGTGAGACAAGGGTATAATCAGGAGTGCCTCGCGAAAGAGTGATAGGACCACTATTATTTTCTATATAGATAAATGATAAATATAGATGTATAAAGATATAGATATAGATAAATGATCTGGCGGATAGGGTGGGAAGCCATCTGCGGCTGTTTGCTGATGATGCTGTCGTGCGTAGGAAGGTGTTGTCGTTTAGTGACTGTAGGAGGATGCAAGGTAACTTAGGCAAAGTTTCTAATCGGTGTGATAAATGGCAACTAACACTAAATGAAGAAAAATCTTAGTTAATGGGGATAAGTAGGAAAAACAAACCCACACTGTTCGAATACAGCATTAGTAGAGTGCTGTTGTACAAAGTCAGGTCGATTAAATATCTTGGCGTAAAGTTACAAAGCAATATGAAATGGAACGAGCATGTCAAGATTGTGGTAGGGAACACAAGAATTTTGGGATAGTGTGGTTCATCTGCAAAGGAGACCGCAAATAGGACCCTACTGCGACTTATACTACAGAACTGCTAGAGTGTTTGCGAACCGCCTCAGGTCGGATTGGTTCAAATGGCTCTGAGCACTATGCGACTTAACTTCTGAGGCCATCAGTCGCCTAGAAGTTAGAACTAATTAAACCTAACTAACCTAAGGACATCACACACATCCATGCCCGAGGCAGGATCCGAACCTGCGACCGTAAAAGTAATATTGGTTTTATTCAGTATTCTTTCGTAAAACGCTTGTTTGACACTATTGTCTGCTATATTAACATTTTTACTTGTGGCCCGATTACTAAACTTCAACAACTTTCTTTCATGTCCGGCCCTAATTTCTTCTTTACGATTAAAGAGCCATTCGTTAATACTATTCCATTTGGAAATTAAAAAGATCTTTAAAAGCTTTTGTTAAAAATAGATGTATACAGTAAGCTTCAGAATGAAAAAGATGAACTTAACTTTCTTGATTTAACAATTTCTGTACAGAATAGTTCCTTCAATTTCAACATCTTCCGTCAAGAAACGTATTCAGATAATCTCATCCCTGCTGACTCAACTCATCCAAAAGCTCATAAACTGGCATTTTTTCATTCTCCCATTCACCGTACGGTAACTACTCCTTTATCACCTGCCGATCAACAAAAAGAATTGAGTGTCATCCAAGCGATGGCGATTAATAATGGGTACAATCAGAATATGATTGATTACATGTTCAGTAAGAAAACTTCCCAGAACTGTTCGAATTTGAACAAGAACCTCCCCACTGATAGCAAAGAAGCTAAAAAATTTATTTCTGTTCTTTTCTTGGGTAATATGTCATATAGGATAAAACGTCTTCTAATGAAAAAATATAACTGCAACGTCTCCTTCTCTACAGATAACAGTTTAAAGAGAAATCTTGTACATTCAGTAGAGATCACCGGCGATTGGTTTTCCATTTCAGGGGTTTACAAACTAACCTGTAATAACTGTCCTTCATACTATATTGGTCAAACAGGCCGAGCTGTGAAAACAAGATGCAAACAACACCTATTAGGTAAAAAAGGAGCGAATATACACAGTTCTACTTTTGCTGAACACCTCCTGATAGCCTGTCATACGCCTAAACATTTAGAAGACACTGTTATCCTACACAGAGAAGTAAAAGGGTGTAGATTAGATCTGTGGAAAGAGTTACAAATTTTCAAACATCTTGAGCTCAAGGACAGTAATATACTGAACGACCAGTAGAACCTTGCTTGTAGACAATTTTTCGAAGCTTTAAACCTGTACTGTTTATGGTATAACATTAATGCTGGTAATCTTAGAGGTTTATTTCCTCAGGAAGCTATGATGCACCTTCTATGCTTCAAGCTCCCTACCCCTTATGTAATGGTGGTTTCCTTACGATGTATGTTGCTACTACATCGGCCCTTATGTGATTTTGCCTGGCTCTAAAAAACCTGGTACACCTACCTAATATCATGTAGCGCACTACCGAGCACGCAGAAGTGCCGCAACACGACATGGCAGGGACTCGACTAATGTCATCATTAATCCTACAGGGCTGTCCATAAATCCGTAACAGTATGAGGGGTGGAGATCTATTCTGAACAGCTCGTTGCAAGGCATCCGGATATGGTCGATAGTGTTCATGTCTGGAGAGTTTGGTCTCCAGCGGAAGTGTTTAAACTCAGAAGAGTTTCTGGAGCTACTCTGTAGTAATTCTGGACGTGTAGGGTGTCGCATTGTCCTGTTGGAATTCCCAAAGTCCCTCGGAATGCACAAGGAACATGAATGAATGCAAGTGATCATATAGGATGCATACATACAGGTCACTTGCCAGAGCTTGAACAGTTTCCTGCTGACATTCAGGGTCCATGGATTCATGAGGCTGTCTCTGCTGTCTCCATACCTGTACACGTCCATCCACGCAATAAAATTTGAAACGAGATTCATCCGATCACCAACATGTTTCCAGTCATTAACAGTCCAATGTCTGTGTTGACGGGCCAAGGCGAGGCGTAAAGTTTTGTGTCTTGCAGTCATCAAGGGTACACGAATGGCCCCTCGGCTCCGAAAGCCCATATCGGTGATGTTTCGTTGAATATTTCGCAAGTTGACAGTTGTTGATGGTCCGTCATTGAAATCTGCAGCAATTTGCGGAGGGTTGCATTTCTGTCACGCTGAACGATTCTCTTCAGTCGTCGTTGGTCCTGTTCTAGCAGGCTCTTTTTCCGGCCGCATGCATGTCGGAGATTTCCTGATCGGTACACTCGTGAAATGGTAGTACGGGAAAATTCCCACTTCATCGCTACGTAGGACATGCTGTGTCCAACCGCTCGTGCGCCGACTGTGACATCACGTTCAAACTCACTTCAATCTTGCCACTGTAACACAAGTAACCGTTCTAAAAACTGTGCCGGACACTTTTCTTATATAGGCGCCGTATTCTGCCCGTTTACATATCTCTGTATTTGAATACGCATGCCTATACCAGTTTCTTTGGCGCTTTGGTGTATGATATCTAAAATGAATTCCACAGAATTGACAGTTCCTCGCCTTATTCCGTAATAACCACAGAATGATAAATTACACTCATTGTGTGTACAGGTCAACCTTTGTGATCCCTCCAGGCAGAAGTTATTGGAGTGTAACAGATTTTAAAATATTTGTGAACAACATTGAGTCCAGGGCTGTGACAACCGTCTAGATCGTCTTCACACATTGTAAATGCGTGCTGCCTTGTTCACTCCATGCTAGTGCTGGGATTTTAGTGAGAAATAGATTTTAACCCTTTTCCAACCAGTGAGCCAAAATTACCCGCAAAGAGCGAAAGTAACACCAGATAACGATACATACAGAAGTTAGTTACAGATCACACACAGGCCTTCAGCCTTCGGGTAACAAACTTAAATCCAGTGACACTGTCCACGTTTAAGCTACGTTTGCTTTAAAGTAAATAAACAAACGGAAATGTTTTCACAACACTTTAGACAAAAAAAAATGGTTCAAATGGCACTATGGGACTTAAAATCTGAGGTCATCAGTCCCCTAGAACTTAGGACTACTTAAATCTAACTAACCTAAGGACATCACACATATCCATGTCCGAGGCAGGATTCGAACCTGCGACCGTAGTGGTCGCGCGGTTCCAGACTGAAGCGCCTAGAACCGCTCGGCCACTCCGGCCGGCCAGTTTAGACACCTAGGCATTAGAAGTAAGACAGATATACCATTTTAAAGAATCGGTCTGTACGCTTCATGAGGTAATAATGGAATTAGAACTTTTCAAAATGTGAGCTATTACACAATTGTCTTAGGAATAGCCCGGGTGTGTTCCGATTACCAGGGATGCTGACCTCGTTAAGAACAGAAGCCAAGATGACGGCCACTAGCCCAAGCCACACAGAGCTGTAGGGCAAGATCACATAACAAACAACAGTGACAAGGTATCGGTAAAAGAACAAGGTTATCACATCGAACAGCATCCGACATTTAATTACACAGGAGGCAAGTTGATCACCATTTATTTCGATGCCGGAGATTGTTGAATAATGAATGCAGTCAAGGCAGGAGGAATCGGCCGACGCAGAAGACGGCAACCGGCGACCACGAAGATAGAGGGAAGCAGTGAGTCTTCAGATGACGTCGGGACGCTCTTCACGTTAAACGATCGCCAACCACAGCATGGTGACCAGTCCTCCGTCCTCGGCGGTGGACCCCTGATAGCCTCCGGAACAGCTAGCAAGACAAGACAACCACAGGTAGCCGCATGTGCGGTCAAATCCATTCAAAGTGCCGCAACGTTGGCCCATTGCGAGGTGGTAGGGAGGCCATCGGCGAGAAACGAATACGAGAGAAGTTCAGTGAGCACACAGAATCAATATGATCACAAGTACGGCTCAGTATTTATGCAACCAATGCATAATGTGGTAATGTGATGTAAAATGGCTGCGTGTGTCATATAGCAACACAGTATTATATGTTTATCTTTAATTATAAACTGTGCACTTACAAATATAGTAACAGGCGTAGATACAAAAATAGAGGAAAGTACAGTCGACAATTATGACAGCTTCGTTACACAAAAGCGTGTTGAAAATTTAAAGAACAGAAACAGAAAATCAAAGAACATGCAAAGATCGAAAAAGCAACAAACATTAATAAAAGAAAACAGATTCTACTAAAGCAAAAGGCACAAACTACAATAAAAAAATTGATTTTTTGCTATGCGAAACTGAGTCACAGAGAGGCTTGATCAGTTTACGTGACGACAATGAATAATATGATATGGATGCTGATTCAAAACAAGAAGCCGGCCGTTGTGACCGAGCGGTTCTAGGCGCTTTAATCCGGAACCACGCGGCTGCTACGTTGCAGGTTGGAATCCTGCCTCGGGCATGGATGTTTGTGATGTCCTTAGGTTAGTTAGGTTTAATTACTTCTAAGTCTACGGGACTGATGACCTCAGATGTTAAGTCCCGTAGTGCTTAGAGCCATTTGAACCAAAACAAGAAGTTCGTTTATGGATTTGAAAAAGACGGAAAATTTAGATACAGACACGTATCTTGGTTGTACAGCATGTGACGTGTTACTCTCTATGACAGAATCTTATTGTTCATGTCTGTAGATGGTTTTTAGCATGATTGAAACTAGTTACATCATTGTACAAACTCGCAATCGAGACAAATTAAGATTATATTTAATGATGAATGGCAAACAACAAGTTGTTTGCTACAAATCATCGAACTTGGGAAAAATAACAGAAATCGTCACATCATGAAATTCCCAGTGGTCACATAGTACGTAAAATGTTGTTTTTTTGACGGAAGGGACCACCGCATTAATACCTCATTGTCCTGATTCGCCTGATTTATTCCCTAACGACTCCTTTTTGTTTACAAAACCGCGCGTTTGAGGTTGAGGAGATTGGAACTAGTTGAGAAGTGCGGTAAGATGACTAAAACTTATTGCAAATAAATACTTCTAGGTAGCACCATCATACGGTTGCTGCTAACGCTTCACATGATGGGACACGAAAGACTCACACAGAGAAATCTCTGCCTCCTTTTCAGTAAGTGTCACGGTCGAGTATAGTGCTTGGCGCGTAGTAATTTTCAAGACATTCAGTAAAAGCACTTGTCGAATAAGTTAGATATCAGCTTATTCTTGTAGATAAATAAACAGAAAATATGCATTTCACAGTGACTATTTATTCATGTCTTATTCTTGTTGATCCCACTCCAAAAACCAAAGCCTTTTGATATAGCCCATGCGGCAAGATGACTGACGCAAGTTGATGATATCGTCATCCACTGAGCTCTGCTTATTGCAAGGCAGCTATAATCGGTAAGGCAGTTAATGGGTTCAAAGAACGTGAGATAGAACCATATGATCCCCTTGTATTTAATGTGCATTATTTTGATGTCACGAAAACTGAAACTGAAAATGATACTGCTTAGACTGCAACATCTAAAGGGCGACCAAGAAAAAATCCTAATTAATCTTCTGATGGTCATCAGGCAGGGTAAAATAATGAACCATAACTTAAACAAATTCTGCTCGTATTAAGCTAAAACGTAGCCCGCCCGGTTAGCCTTGCAGTCTGGCGCACTGCTTTCCGGGCGGGAAAGGGTGCCAGTCGCCGGCACGACTCCACCGGGCGGATTAGTGTCGAAGTCCGGTGTGCAGGCCAGTCTGTGGACGGTTTTGAAGGCGGATTTCCGTCTGCCTCAGCGAATGCGGGGTGGTTCCTCTTATTCTGCCTACTATGTCGGCGATTGCTGCGCAAACACTTTATCTACTTACGCGTACACCATAATTTCTCTACCACGCAAACATTGAGGTTGCACTCGTCTGGTGTGAGACGTTCCCGGGGGGGGGGGGGGGGGGGGGCGTCCACTGGGGGCCGAATCGCACAATAGCCCTGGGTTCGAAGTGGGACGACGGTGGGGTGAGTGGACTGCTGTAGCCTGTTGTGGGGTTGTGAACCACTGAGGGCTACGGCGGGGACGAAACCTCTTCCTCGTTTCTAGGTCCCCAGTTCCATACAATACGATACAATACAAGCTAAAAGGTACCGCCGAAATATTTTTGATTTCAAACCAGTCCCTAAAGAAAGGATGTCCGTGAAAAAATTTAAGAATCACAGTGCACAAAATGCAAGTGTTTTTTAATAAACTCACCTCCGATCTTGCTTGCTAAGGAAGAGCACAATGTGGAACAAGAACATTCAAGAAGAGCAAAAGAAACTTCCAAAGAAAGTATAGTGCGGAGTTCTGCATGTATAATTTGGTCGTCGACAAGAAAGTGTAGAACTAATGCTGGTGGGATGTGGGTAATTCAAACTTATGTCTTGTTTTTGTTGATGAAAAACGCTGCTCTAGAGTTATACACTGGTTGACAGAAGTTGTTGTGTTCTCTTTAGCCGCTTTTATGTCGTTGTCTCTGTAGAACTGTACCATGGGAAGCAAGAAGAGGACGGTATCCTCGTTATATAACACAAATTGCACGCAATTAATAACTGAGTTCTTTATTCATAAATAAAGAGCTACTTAACTTAAGTTTTCATATGCTATGGTACAAGCTCTCTTCTGCGTAGTCCATGTAGCCTCAATGCTGTTGAAGTAGAAGTCCGCCACGTTCACTATAAGGTTGCTAACATCTACATCTACACATCTACATTTATACTCCGCAAGCCACCCAACGGTGTGTGGCGGAGGGCACTTTACGTGCCACTGTCATTAGCTCCCTTTCCTATTCCAGTCGCGTATGGTTCGCGGGAAGAACGACTGCCGGAATGCCTCCGTGCGCGCTCGAATCTCTCTAATTTTACATTTGTGATCTCCTCGGGACGTATAAGTAGGGGGAAGCAATATATTCGATACCTCATCCAGAAACGCACCCTCTCGAAACCTGGCGAGCAAGCTACAACGCGATGCAGAGCGCCTCTCTTGCAGAGTCTGCCACTTGAGTTTGGTAAACATCTCCGTAACGCTATCACGGTTACCAAATAACTCTGTGACGAAACGCGCCGCTCTTCTTTGGATCTTCTCTATCTCCTCCGTCAACCCGATCTGGTACGGATCCCACACTGATGAGCAATACTCAAGTATAGGTCGAACGAGTGTTTTGTAAGCCACCTCCTTTGTTGATGGACTACATTTTCTAAGGACTCTCCCAATGAATCTCAACCTGGTACCCGCCTTACCAAAAATAAATTTTATATGATCATTCCACTTCAAATCGTTCCGTACGCATACTCCCAGATATTTTACAGAAGTAACTGCTACCAGTGTTTGTTCCGCTATCATATCAGACAGCTGCCTGTATCTGTGCTGGAGGCTAAGTCTCAGGCTCCGTATCGGTGACACGCTGGAACTCCAAGGCGTACAGACTCGAACTAACTCGCGTAACAGGCACGAACTAACTAACTATCTGGAACGAACTAACTGACTAAAACGGACCCTCTGGTCCGCGGCGGCGATGCTGAACACTGGCGGCTGAGAGGGCACTGGCGGTGTGTTTCCAGCGAGTCTTGCCGTTGGCCTGTATCGATACTCTCGTAACTTCTATGTCGCATGTTGTCCTGGCGCCAGCGTCCGTCAGCACAGAAGTAGCGAAATACGCAGAGGGCAGGAGAAAAAACATGGAACTTCAAGGATTGATGTGATTACAGCCAAATTTAGGAAGTAGTTGACAGTATGAGCCCACTTACCAGTATGACGTTGCACCCCCTCTTGTCTGGATAGGTGCACTGATTCGGTTCAGAAAAGGGTCCTAAATATGTTGTATTCTCTCCTGAGGCGAGCATTCTACGACTGTAGTTACTATAGCTGGAGTCATGAACGATGGCGGTCGAATTTAGGCTTGTTCTGCGCACCTAAGTCACGCATTCTCCGGCAGCCAATTAGAGCTCAGTAGTGTTCTGAGCGCTCTACTGCGAATGCTGCAGCTAATGCGAGCATTGAATGTGATCGCAGCGAGTTATTTAGTGAATTTCTGTTCCATTTGTTGTGAGTTGTCACCGCTGACAGTGGTGGTAAGTGACAAATTCTGCGACAGACATGATTTGCTGGATATGAGCTGTCTTCAGGCGCTAAACGTGCGTGCGCGTACGTCAACTTTTGATTGGTATCTGCAGAAACGCAATTCCCCTCCGTGCCTTGATATAAGCAAACCGCCATCGTTCGTGGATCAGACTATAGTCCTTGATATCCTGAGTGCTGGTAGTGAGATGAAGTTCACGTACGAGCTGGTCCCACACATGTTCTATCGGGGCAGATCTGGGGATCTTGTTGGCCCTGGAGTGCCTGAATATCACACAGCAGTTCACAGAGACACGTACCATGTGTGGACGAGCGCTGTCCTGGCATAACGATAGTGTCATGGGAGAGGCAAAACTTGAGCAACCATGACGACAGTGACCCAGTGTTGTGGCGTCAGTCGCTACCATCCATCATACACGATGGCTCCCAACACCATGACGTAAGGAGTAACACCGCTGTTGCTCTCCGAAACATTAAACGATTTGTCGCTGAACACAACGCAAGAGGCCACCGGCCAATGGCTAATTATAAACATTGCATCGATATGCCAATAGAACCACCCCCCCCCCCCCCTCCACCGACTCAGATGTAAAGTGAAAGAGTGTGAGCAATCGAAACGGTTTAGGAATGAGTGGTCCTAGAAATGAATCGAAAATGTGGTCCTTGCGAGAATCAACATTAACAAAGAGGGTTACGGGGTTCATCTACCTACTGAAATAAAACATAGGTTCTCATTGCCCTTTATCTATTACTAAAAAAATTGAAAAAGGGAGTTAAAAGAAAATTGGACCACAAAATACTTGCAAATATATTCGCTTAAATACAATCATCAAGGCCCACAGGATGTGGGTAGAGGCAAGGATCTGATAATTAATGCGTGATCCACAAAGACTGTGGTGTCACCGCCAGACACCACACTTGCTAGGTGGTAGCCTTTAAATCGGCCGCGGTCCGTTACCATACGTCCGACCCGCGTGTCGCCACTGTCAGTGATTGCAGACCGAGCGCCGCCACACGGCAGGTCTAGAGAGTCGTCCTAGCACTCGCCCCAGTTGTACAGCCGACGTTGCTAAGAATGGTTCACTGACAAATACGCTCTCATTTGCCGAGACGATAGTTAGCATAGCCTTCAGCTACGTCATTTGCTACGACCTAGCAAGGCGCCATTACCAGTTTATATTGAGATTGTAATTATGTATCATCAAGAGCGATGTTCTCCAATTATGGATTAAAGTTAAGTATTCCAGAAGCTATGTACTATTTTTGTCTACTATAATTCCTTGTCATTTTCCAGACCTCACGCCAGCCTGCGTGCGCTTAAACGCGTGCCTTTCGGCTTCCTCCAAACTCCGTGAATTGGCTCCTGCCAATTCACAAGAAAGACAAATCAAATACTCGATTCTACATGAGACATGATAATTGCACCAATCTACTGTGGACTACAAGAAATCACTTGCAGGAAACCTAAGCGCCTGAAACATGAGTCACTCACTGAGCACATAGCGTACATCCAAAACAAAGTACTCTTAACTTTGGAAGTAAACGCGCCTCCATCTTTCTCGCTACTCTCATTCCACATTCTTTTTGCCAGCGTGATCTTACCACAATTCTTCGTCACTAGAAGGTACACTGCGTCCACCACCCGGTGAAACGGAAGCCAAAGCTGAAATGTCTGAAGTGAAAACTCCCTTCCAAGTGTCCAAAACGAGGGCCGCCTGTCCTAAGACGAAATCCAAGTTGCTGAAGTCGCATTCGATGACTCTCGTTCTGAAACCGAAATCTATCTCTCTCCAAAACCTTGCCCTCCGAGTTCTCTGGGAAGAATCTCCACTTATCTCCCAACCAATGGCATATCACGTAACAAAACATCTCTTCCTCCGCTAGCCAATCTCTTACTTTCTCAAGGCAAATAAAATTTCTAACAATTTGGCGGCAAACTCCCACACTCAAGAACAGTTGCAGCCCACAGCAATGTGAGCAACACCCACGTTCTATTTTCTCTGAAAACGGCACCTGTTCTCCCACTGTACTTTCTTGGGCACTGTCAGATCACCGCATGTCCTGCTCTTTTCTTCAGTAATCAGGTCAACAAATTCTGTCGCCCAGTAACAGAAAGTTGCGCGTCGGCTCTTGACAAAGTGTGCCCAACATTCCAAAGGTCTGCACTCCCACGGACCTGTCAAGGTGTTATCTACTCTTCTGGCTGCGCGCACTATGTTTTTTTATTTCCATTGTCCGGCCGTTGGCAAGCAGGCACTGTGAAGGGCAATTTAGGTTGAATAGGACACTGCATAAAGAAACACACAAGTCTTACGCAATTCCAGATTTATGTACTGCAGATTGGTACAGGTATTTTATGTGGCTTGTCTACCAGCCAACGCTCCACTTTCTCCGAAAAGACCGCTCAGTTTCACCACCACAGTGCCTTCGGTATAATGGCCTTGTCCACAACGACCGACCTTCGTGACAGGGCTATCTGGAGGGTTGGGGGAATGACTCTGTGCAAAAGGCACTGTTCTTTGGATCTCACGTTCAGCTGTCCCCTAGGACCTTCTCCCTCTGGGTGACAGGTCGTCACTAGTCCGATGGGTCGCCAAGACATTGCAAATTTTCAGGCGCAGTACACCATGCAGTTTAAATACTCATAACTGATCGGGTTTACGTTGTTAGAACGATGACTTGACATCTTCAATAACCTGTGTCCCATGTCAACATAAAAGATTGCATTACTTGAGAAAAACGCAAAAGATAAACGCACTGCCGCATGATTGAAGATTGATGAATAGTAATCAAAAATGAAATGATAGACTGGCACCAGCGTTTCAAGAATGCAACGCCACTCATGAAAAGTCCCTGCTTACCGCTCAAGGCACCATTCCAGATGCAATATTTTGTGTTGTTGTGCTCGGGATAACACAGTTTATAGCAGAAGCTACAAAACTTGCTCTCGGGTGGCAAGTATAGATGTGAAGGGGTTACGATGTGTTTGACACACAATACAATGATTCCCCCTCCCCCCTTGTGGTGGTCACACATTGTCGACCGGAAGGTTGACGACGGGTATTCCTGCCCTCAATTCCCATACAGTCCATCGCCGGTTGGCACAACGGCCTCATACGCAACTAAGCGATGCTGGTTTCCCCGACGGACTCTTACGTCTCATACACTCATATCTCATGAACAGATGTTTCAACACTGACGCGCAGAGCAAACAATCGACACAACACGGCGTCTAAGGTGGAATACCCCAGGGAAGCATACTGGGGCCCACTGTGTTCAGTCTCTACATTAATGATATCCCAGCAACACAAAACACGACGCTGACCGTCTAGGCGGATACCATAGCCATCCTTGAGCAACACTGGAAACCATCGAACATGAATTCACGTTTACAGACAGCACTCAGAACTACCGAGCCATGGTTGGAACGGGGGCATATTGAAGTAAAGGTCGACAAATGCGAAACAGTTCTGTTTACACGCAGACCGAACCTACTGCGCAAAAATCAGAGAGGCAACGCTACATGCACTCCAAATGCGTTTCCGAGAGGAAGTCAGATACCTCGGTCTGTGGCTGGACTGGAAACTTGCATGGGGGGCCCACATAGAATACGTTGCAAACAGAGCGTGCGCGATGCTCAAACAGCCCTACCCAATGCTCTCTAAATAGAAGGGTATCGAAGTCCATATACATGACACTGATCAGACCTTTGATGACGTATGCAGCTCCCGTCTGGAGATATGCAGCTCCTACACACCTGCTCCGCCTGCAGATCATACAGTACAAAGTGCTACGCACCATTGTTCACTCCACGCTGTTCTTCACAGTCGCGTTTGAAACCCTCAAGGCAGTGTTCAAAAAACACACCACACAACTATACAGGCACTTGAGACGTTCTAGCAAGCCTTTCATCCTTACTCTGGGGAATTATGATTACAGCCATAGCTTTCCACGGCATAAACGACCATAGGGTATAACCTCCTGGCGAGCTAGCACACACTTACAAGCGACTACGTGGGCAAGCCTCTGTATATCAGAAATACTAACTGGATATGCCACTGCTATCCCAGCCGACCAACAGGCACCAGCAGAGAAGTCGACAAGCTCTCACACTAATGCACAAACAAACCGCCAGCACTATCCCTTACTGTGAACCCAACCTGAGGCATAGCGCTGTATAACGATCCTGCCTTGGAGGAGGCTAAGTGGGAGATGTGTCTCAGAGCTGGATAGTGACAGATGGTGACGCGAGACTGGACGCGCACGTAGTTTATGTATCAGCCGATAAAGGACAATATTGGATAGGGGGACTGTGGTTCAAATGGCTCTGAGCACTATGGGACTTAACTTCTGCGGTCATCAGTCCCCTAGAACTTAGAACTACTTAAACCTAACTAACCTCCATGCCCGAGGCAGGATTCGAACCTGCGACCGTAGCGGTCGCTCGGTTCCAGACTGTAGCGCCCAGAACCGCTCGGCCACCCCGCCTGGCAGGGGGACTGTGATTTTAGTTTCAATTGTGGCCACTAGAGTGCACTAAAGTAATAGAATGTTTTTCATAAACTGTTCTAGTATTTTCATAAAGTGTTATTATTTCTTTTTGTGTATGTAAAATGTTATAAATGAGTTTTAGTAGTATGAATGATGCGTGAGTGTGGTTTAAGATTAATATGAAGATAATTGTTTAACGAGTTATGTAGTAGGATTTAGTGTGAGAACATTTCGAAGAAGTATGGATATGGACGAAGGGGATTTTTGTAGAATAGTTTTGTAAAGTAAGTTTATGGTAAAGGCAAAGTTAATTCAGGTATAAATAACGATAGTAAATAACTTTATGCATAAGCAAAACTTCAGCATATTAGATAATTACGTCGATAAAAAGTGCAGTCGTTAGGTTTACTACTTTGCGATTGGTTATTGAGGAAAAGCGCCGATTGACGCGGGAGAATATTGTTTTGCTATTGGCTGTTGAGTAAACTGACCAATGGTGAAGCAATATTCTTCGCGCGCCTTTCTCTGCTGGTAGAGAAGACTTAGAGTATTCTAGAGAAGAATGGGAGCCTAGCCATGAAACAGTTCGGACGTGTGTAGTAGTAGTTCCGATGGAAATGTTAAGTTGCCGGATCTAGTAGTGTTTCATACATCAAAAGTAAAGTGACAGCATAATTATTCCGGTGGGTGTGTAGAAATTTCGGAATTTTTAAGTGAATTTTGTGACGAGGAAAGTCATATATTCCGCGCGGCGTATTGAGCAGGTCGGTGGCTAAAAACCGTGACTGCATTAGGTACCGGCAGACTTAATATTTGGCGAGCATTCTCAATCAAAAACAATCAGAATTTTTGTAACTATTACGTTTTCGGGAAAAGCAACACCATAAACTTGCTAACGTGAGTGAAAGGGATTGTGAGTGACTGTGTTAAGACTAACATGGGCTTGGCAATGATACTTGTTCACCTAAGTTTCAGAATATATTAATTGAGGACAAAATTTCCAACCTTTCATTTGTATGAAAACTTTCTCCCGAAACGTAGATTAGTGACTTAAATTGCAGCCTGGTTCACGTCGAAGTACAGTAGGTTTCACTCGGCTTTCCTACTGATGATCTGCCGAGACGATGTTCACAGGTAGGTGCAGGTCCGTCGTAAAGGGACGGAAAGAACCGCGCAGCCGCAAAATCGATGATGAATCTAACAGTTACAGGTATGCTGATGCTGATCTAGAAGTCAGCGCCGATTCCTAGCTGCAGCCACAAAGTAACAACTCCTCACAATCAAAGTATCGGCTTGCATGATACCCACCCCTAACTTACCTAACCCTTGCATGATCTGTTGCAGATAGCAGTCCACTGCTGCTCTTACTACCAGACTGGACTATCGAAGACATTTTTTCCCTTGGCTCTTGCCTTGGCAATCCCCCGCCCTACACTTCAAACCTCTATCCATCGTTTAACTTTCGATCCAATCTATCTCCGGATGAGTGCGTATTAATGGTTAATGATAACCAGACGTACGCAAACCTCGCAGCACCCACATCCTGCGAGACCTCACTTAATGAAAACTAACCAGTATGCAGAAGTGGCAGCAGAACGTCTATGTTGGCTATCACCCTGTTGTCCGACCGGAGTGGCCGTGCGGTTCTAGACGCTACAGTCTGGAGCCGAGCGACCGCTACGGTCGCAGGTTCGAATCCTGCCTCGGGCATGGATGTGTGTGATGTCCTTAGGTTAGTTAGGTTTAATTAGTTCTAAGTTCTAGGCGACTGATGACCTCAGAAGTTAAGTCGCATAGTGCTCAGAGCCATTTGAACCATTTATCACCCTATTGTGGCCGTGGAGGGTTTTCACCCTTTATAAAAACACTTGGTGACTTCCTTAATCGAATGCCTCATAGATCTGAATATTGCATTCGTCGATCAGCCGACCAAATGAGGTCCCATTTAAGCTTTTGCAGGTGCTGAACACTCTGTCTCACACGAATCCGCTGTTGAATAGGACATTGCATAAAGATAAGTACAGATCTCACGCAGCTGCAGGTATTTTTGTATTCCAGTTTGCTACAGGCTGTTTTGTGTGGCCTGCCTACCAGAGTATCCCGCGTACCACTGACACGCTTTATATGCCCTTCAGCGCTGATGTTGGCACCTGTCATCAGAGAGTGGTTATTAGAAGTCGATGCTGGGCATGGGCAGTAATCACATTAATGGGATTGGACTATGTAAGCAATGTCGATATCTTGCAATTTCCACTGTAGACGACTCGTACAGGAACCAACAAGAGGTAACAATGGTCTGTCCACATGGGCCCATGAGCTTTACCACTGACATCAAGCGGGAGATAAAAAACACGGCTGCTGCAAGACGCTTTGAATCGTGCTGTGCTAAAGTCTTTACAGCGTCTACACCACACTTTCGTCATCTGGTAGTATGCCGGAAACTCGACTCATTTGTATTAATGTTCTGAGGACTATTGATGAATTTACTCCATACTGGACCATCTGGACTCTTGCCGTATTTTACAATTTAGGATAATCTATGGGGCAACTGTCAACTATCAAATGATTACATTGTAATAAAGAGTATGTTACGCTGTAGTGGGTGTAAGGAGTTGAAATAAATTGTGGTTTCAGAACTCCTCGACTTTTCATTTAAAGCCAGAGTCTTGCGATAAATAAAAATTAAAAAAGAGAAGAATGCGAAGAAATTACAAACTACAAACAAGAGTTTGTTCCATCTTCAGCCCAAAAATGTGAACCATGGTCCAAGTCTTTTGAATACTGCTTACCCAGGGAGAATCGCATGTTTGTCCATGATTCAGATGAAACTGCAGAGTAAAACTCGATACTGATGTGGATAAAATGCGTGTACAAATACAGCGGTTAGAGGAAAAAAATGGAAACACTGCGAGAAATAAATGCTTGAACGTAAAGGCAGACGCTAGCCAAGTCTGCAGGTTGGCTGTTGTATTTGGCCACGAACGGCACCTGTGCAATGTACTCAGTACGTTGAAAGTGTCAGTTGTGGTTAGAAGAGTGTTCTGTGTTGTTGTGTGTACGTTATGTCGGAGCTAAGTGAATTTCAACGAGGAAAAATTGTTCGTGCTCCTATGATGGATGCCTCCTTAACCAAGTTAGATGAAGTGTGTGGCGTTTCAAGGGGCATCTTATCGGAATTTTAGTGCTGCATAACGGAAAAGCGGAGGAACATCATCCGCAAAGTTACAACGCCGACGAAAGTATGTGTGATCGCAAGGGCCGGCCGTTGCAGACGACTGTGACTGCAAAAATCACTGCATGTCGGCACCGAAACAACACAAAGGTAACTCCATAAGCAGGGAATTTCAGGGCGAATTCCCGTAACAAGAATACGTGAAGCCGAAGCTATAGACCCTGGACAACCATCAGCTGCATAACGGAATGACAATAGTGAAAATCTGGGCCCGACTGGGACTCTAACACTGATTTCTCGCTTATAACGAGAGGTCGCCTCGCCATTAGGCTATCTAAGCGTGATTCGCAGAGAGACCCAGACTTTCACATGTCCCGAACCATGTCATCTACAGCCCGCAAGCGTATCTTCTTTATGTATACTCCACACAGGGGAGACATTTTACTTGAAAGTCGCTTGCCTGATGTCGGCGAATAAATAAGATATTGCAGTGTCTGTGTTGGACAGAAGTACGAGAAAATATTCCTTCGGACATGCCTGCATTTCTTCGCTGATTCTGAGGAGAATTCCCTCTTTCTTTATCTTATCAGGCAACCTAGGTTTTAACGTTATTTTTAACAGCAGATCTGAAATGTTTCGATTTTCGAGGTACTGTACTCGAATAGTCCAATGTCTGTAGTTCCCTTCGCAATGTTCTCACGGAAACTGCTTAAGATGTATAACACTATTACCAATCAATCATGTAACACACACAAATCTTTTGCCTTTAAAATTTGCCATAATATAACTGTGATAGGTAATGACTGGAAAATATGATATATACGATGTTAAAGTGTTTTGCTAATGTATATTTGCAAGTGATGTAAAGAAATATGTGAAACGTGCAATTTACTAAATAATATTTTGCCATGGATCAATGAAATGAAAATGTTCTTGTATGGAATTTTCTATATTTGTGCAAGTTGTCATTTGTATAAAATGGTGTACCGCACGCTTAGGGACAGTGTGCAGAATATGTGTTATGTAAAAGATGGAGTGCTTTTGTAGTGTACGGAAGTTAATGTGGGAGGTGTAAGAGGTGGTTTGGGTTTTTGGCGCTCTACCTGTAGAGTGAGGGGGAACGCGAGGATATATTCTGTAGGCAATAATGAAAGAGGCAACACTCACACGGAGCAGGCGATACCTTGCCTGGTAATTGGTTCAAATGGTTCAAATCGCTCTGATCACTATGGGACTTAACTTCTGAGGTCATCAGTCTCCTAGAAGTTAGAACTACTTAAACCTAACTAACCTAAGGACATCACAGATATCCATGCCCGAGACAGGATTAGAACCTGCGACCGTAATGGTCGCTCGGTTTCAGACTGTAGCGCCTAGAACCGCTCGGCCACTCCGGCCGGCGCCTAGTAATTATTGCACAATAACCTCGCATGATGACTGCGCAATTATTACGGCTGTGGTACAAGTTGTTGGGATATGTTATGGACGTTAAAACGACGCCAAGAAGGATTAATTAGTCCATACTTCAAGAAACTTGTACGCCGTACCGTGGGTAGTGTAGCCGCTATTGTTATGTAGGGTCCTTCCCTAGTGTTTGAGTATTCCGACTAAAACTGCTATAAAAACATTCATTATCTGAAAGCATTTATTTTCCACTTTGAATAAATGTCAGAAAAATAATTGTTGTTGACTAACTTTTAAAGTGTAGATCAAAGTACGTAGTAGAAATGCTGACGTGAAACTTTGCTTAAGTACTGAAGTAAATATTTTCAGACAAATTTATCGAATTTAGTATTCTTACTCTCTTTGCGGCAGTAAATAAAGTGAAAGTGAGTAAATAAGATTTGTTAAGAAAATGAACTTGTCATGCATAAATACTGAGGTTTTACAAGTTTAAGTCTTGAGTAAAGTTGTAAATGAAAGTCGGTTAAGTACAGGAAAGGAAAGGAAAGGAAAACTGCTTTTGTAGCTCAGTAACACTGAAGTAGGGTTGCATAAAAATCCTGCATAACAGTATAGAGTGACCACAACCTACCTTTGGCTTTTGACAGATCGTTACTTAAGAGTAGGGTATAAACAAAGTGTCTTAATAAATTTAAATATGTGTATTATGCTATTAGAATATTAAATTTCTTGGATATACAAAACATAAACACAGAAGTCCTCACTGGCCAGTTTTTTTGGCACTTACTGAAGATTAAAAATTCGTGACCTTTCTAGAACAAAACTATATATCTATGTGGGTATAGTAGCTAAAAGGTTCCTGTGTCTTTCTCAGAACCTCATTCTGAAAAGTTATATTTTTATTTGTGAAGTTATGTCAGGGAAAGCGGGAAAGTAGGTCCAATTTACTTCGTTTTTCTCTGAGACTTTACCATTTCTTTGCCTAGATAAACTGGTGATCCTTAATCCATTAGACAAACCACTTCACGAACTTGATACAGAAAGTTAACTCTTAGAAAAGAACTAGTAGTCTAATTTCAATATCCATTAGTCATACATCACGGTCAAATCCTGTAAAAGGGATAACATTACACGACAGTTGTGGAAAGTTGGCACGTTTGTGAAGTGTATACTACATGCACAGACCCCCTTACAATAGTGTTATACGTGGCTTTTCCGGTGACAGGACTATTTGTTTTGTTAGTGCATAGTGTTATAGACGGACCTTTATTCACTTGCAGCAGTAAGTTCTGTCGCAATTGGATCTGTTTGTCATTGACATAGCGAGACGTTTCCATCCCGTGACTGTCAGGATCTCTCTGCTATCATTGTTCTTACGTCGAGTTGTATGATGGTGACGAGTGGTACACCAATTCCTAGATACGTTGGACCTTCCACGTTGACACCCCAACAAATCGAGCAACGTCATTCACGGTATGGCCATGGGCACGGCCAAACACAACAGCTGGTTACTGCCACTCCATCACGGTATTCATGTCGTTCGACCTTTCTGCGGTGCTTCTGTGCGACCAACTGGCACATACACCGTATCTCACCGATTTGTCATGAGTGGAGGGTCACGTGACCGCGTGGTACCTGTTCTACACGGTCTACAGCGCCCCATAGCGACCAGTGTGCCGTTTTAAGGCGGTGACAAATAATTTCACCACTGAGCTGACGATGTCATAATGTGGTGCTCTGAAGACAAGAGTAGTAAAAGGTACTTCATCAGGAACAACCATGATCAGAAAGTGTAACCAAATGGTTCGTGATGACCATCTTATTGTGAGACATAAATTGGGCAGAATAAAACTTGCCCTGAAAATATTTCATGTTCGTTAAGATAGGCCAACCAGTTTACATCACCTGCCCCAGTGCATATGATACAAGTTGGGTAACCTACCTTAAGGCGCATGACATATTTTCCGGACGTTCTATTGTTGCCACCCTGTATGATACAGAAGCGGCATGCGGAGGGCTTCACAGTGAGACAGGCTAGCCTCCTCCTGTTAGGGAAAGCCCCACTTACTCAGATTAACGGGAAACCACCTTGAAGAACATTACAGAGTGTGTTCTTTCTCGATACATTGGCCGTTACGTTAGCGTTATTGGCAGTGAGGGAAAAGGAAGAAAGATTAGGGTCTAACATTTCGCAGACGATGAGGTCATCTAGGAGAAAAAGCTCGATTTGAAGAAGGAAATCAGCCATGTGCTTCTGAAAGGAAACAGACCAGCATTTATGGAACTATTTAGGGGAAACATGGGGAAAAAAATCTTCATAACCAGAAGAGGATCTGAACCGCCGTCCTCGCGAATGCAATTCCAGTGCCTCAACAAGTACGCTACATCGCTCGTTTAATTTGGCAACGTCCAGAATATACGCATAACTGATAACAGGTTTGACGTGAAGTCACTTAAAAGGTATGCGTCCACTTTTACTTTATTTGAAGGTTGTTTCGGCGCTATAATGGACGCTATAGAAGTACATGGAAGTCACAGGTTGTGTGGTGACTACTTTCTTTAATGTCACGTTTCGATTTATACTTCGACAGGTTAAGATAAAGGACAACACGTCATATACAGTGAAAGTACCATGTAAAAACTTCTAAACGCGTGTTTGTGTGTGTCTGGTCGGTATCTGAGAAATAGTGTGAAACTCATTTTTGATACTGAAATGCGTAAATCTCAGTCAGGGCAACAAACTGTGTTAAATTCTGAACGAAAGTATGTGAAGCTCACGCGACATGATGCAAAATACAGGCTGGTCAGTATATAAAACATTTCGCCTGCGAGAGAGCAATATGTTTTCAAATAAATTTAGATGTAATTTTCAATGCAATAGGATCCGCAGCTGCAATGAATTTCTTGTTGTAGAGTTTTGCAACAACTGCTCAAAAGTAGCTTGCTCATAAAATAGCTTTAACACCTTGGATTTATTTTACGAGCATAACATGATGTCATAGGAGCAACGACGTACATGACATAACCTAAGACTAAAAAATCATCCATGAAATACTTGAAAATGGCCTAAGGTCGAAATTGTACAATCGTACTAGAAATAAAGAGAATGGTAGCCGTAGGCTTCAAGAAATCTTTTAAAAAATTTACATGTGCTGTCTGACTGTAAAACAAATGACAGAGCTTAAAATATTGGCCCTAAATATTGTTAATTTTTATCTTTAGTTTTGCAGACAATCACTATACCAGAATTGTTATTGTAATCACACAGAAAATGGTCGTATAAATTAACGCATCTCACTTTGATAACGCTTGAAAATTCACAAGATAGAACTTTCCAGAAATCTTTTGCTGAAATTAAGCTTCAGAACTGATACCGATATTTTCACAAAAGCTCTGTGACAGTCCAGTCACTATGCCCTGCAATGTACATGAATCTTGATAGTAATTCAATTCATTGGCCTACCTGTGCCCACGGAACGCTCGTCTATCCTGCAAACTGTTACTATTAAGATAATGATGAAACTGTCAAGAATCAAATTTCATTTACCCTATTTGCGATGTGCAATGGGGCTGGCCGCTGTGATCGAGCGGTTCTGGGCGCTTCAGTCCGGAACCACGCGGCTGCTACGGTCGCAAGTTCGAATCCTGCCTCGGGCATGGATGTGTGTGATGTCCTTACGTTAGTTAGGTTTAAATAGTTCTAAGTCTAGGGGACTGATGACCTCAGATGTTAAGTCCCATAGTGCTTAGGGTAATTGGAACCATTTTTTGATGTGCAATGTAAGACGGTATCGTAGCACTTTTCATAAAAATGTTTCTGGAACACACAACTCGCGATGTGCAATCCGGGTATCCCAACACATTCATAAAGGTAAAGAAGGGGAAATTAGGAACTAAATCGAAGGACTGATAAATGAGAACAAAGACTTCAAGTATAACCATGCTTGATTAGCTGCAGTACACCCTTTCATAAATTTCTCACAACTAGACAAGCTAGCAAAAATCTTTCTCTATAAATTTCATGTGTAACAGTTGCTTTCCTTGACACTTATTTCAATTATAAGCCTAATTCTCGTGCTTCACTATAAAACTTCTTACAGTAAATTTTAACCGCGCACAATTTTCTAACAATAAGGAACTACATAATTACAAATATATAGAAAAATTGGACTACCTTAGAAAACTTCCCTTCTAACATTCATATCATCTGAGTTCCATAAAATGCACTTCAAATAATGCTGCCTCCACTACATGGCAGTCCAGATTCCATCCTTCTCAGACAAGTACATTTCCAGGCGACACACTGCCTGCTACTCTGACAAACTAAAACTAACCTCTCTGACCAAGAACTGTCGTCTCAGGGACAGACTTACAAAGAGTATCGTTATATAAATACTACAGAAGTTGACTACATTTATAAAATTCACGTCTTCCTTTACATTTATGGTCAAAACCTCTTGAAAATCGACACTGCAAATACGACAGTTACCTTTCAACAGGTATGGCGTCAAATGTCTCATTAGCAAGACAATGCGAACCTTGATTAATCTGATGATGTGTAAATCGAAATGTACCATTAAAGAAAGTAGTCACCACATAAGCTGTGACTTCCATGTTTTTTTATAGCGTCGATTGTAGTACGGCTACAACCTTCAAAATCACCTACGAATTGTGAAGTACTGGTAATGGTTTCAACGACGCTTGCCTACAGATAGCGTAGTGGAATCGCTACCAGGGTGTCGTCTGTGTCTTCCCTCTAATAAGGAATGCTCACAGCCAGAAGGCTGAGTGTGGTGCAAAAGTGTGAAGCAAGCATGCATGCAACAAAGACGCACCAGTGCTTCCTACAGCCAACTGAACGACTTTGAAAGGGATTAAATTGCGGCTCTCCGAGTGGCGGGATGGTCCTTTCGAAGAACTGCCACACAAACTGGACGTGTTGTATCAGTTGTGCATCAGTGTTCACGTGAACATTCTCACGCCTGTAGCAGAGGTCCTGGACGCCCACACAGCACAGGCGCCCGCTAGAATCGTCTTACTGTATGGGCAGTAGTGGCAGATCTTATCGCTACCACAACACAGATAAGAGGGCATGTAAGCTCAGATGTGTCAGCGCGAACTGTTGCGAACTGGTTATTAGTAGTGAGACTACGGGCAAGCACACCTCTAGCCCGTCTTAACTCACGCCATTGCATAAACGTGGATGTCTCTGCTGGTACCGTCAAAAGATCACTCGGAAGGTGGAATGGCTCGCCGTGGTAGTAAGCTTCGACTGTAGATTCCGCCTGCACGGAGACCTGGTGAGCGCTGTCTCGTACAGCACATTCATCTAAGACACAATGGCGCCATACCGGGCCTTATGGAGCTTGGTGCGATAAGTTACAACTCTCGTTCACCTTTGGTGTCTCTGGAGGGGACGTTAACCAGCGCTAGGTCGGTGCAGAATGTTGTTAGACCCTTTCTTTTGCCATTCTTGCAACAGGTAGGAAATGTGTTGCTCTAACAGGATATTGCACGCCCACACACTGCCCCTGAAAATCGACGTGCTACAGTCTGGAACCGCGCGACCGCTACGGTCGCAGGTTCGAATCTTGCCTCGGGCATGGATGTGTGTGATGTCCTTAGGTTAGTTAGGTTTAAGCAGTTCTAAGTTCTAGGGGACTGATGACCTCAGAAGTTAAGTCCCATAATGCTCAGGGCCAAACTCAACGTACTCTGCAAGACATGCAGCAGCTTCCTCTGCCAGTACGATCTCCATACTTGTCTTCAGCAGAGCACGTGTGGGGTACGATGGGACGAGAAGTGATTCGTGGATATCGTCAACCGACATCTCTTACAGAACTACAAGAACAGGTCGATCAGGCGTGGCTAACATGTCCCAAGGCAGTATTTGCCAAATGTACGAGCGACTGGATGTCAGAGTGAGCGCCTGAATTGTCACCTATGGGGGCTACGCTACGTACTAATGTGGGTGTTTCTGCATGGGTCGATACCTGGCTTCTCAGTACTGCCTGTGCTATAGATCTGTAAATGAAATCATTTCACGTACTTGGTGTGAACTCACAAATGGAAGTGGCGTCGGGGCGGTATCTATTATGAACCTCCAAAGAACCGTTAATGTTCTGAATATACATCATATCACAGACGTGCTGTATTGGAGACAGTCATATAGCATCCAAAGCACTCTTAGATTGTTCGTTGACAGGGGTGTAGTAAACAAAAAGCGCGTCGTGTCGTCACTGGATGATCGTAAGGGAATGCATAACGGTTTAGTTTACTGATATTTGGTGCACTGCATGCCATACTGAAAGGCCCCAGTAGTATACGGTTACATGATTGTTCTCGAGCTTTTGAGCCTGCCACAAGTGTTAAATATCTTGTAATTCTACGAATATGGGAAATCAGTGGTAGGAAAGGCGACTGGGGGACTTTGGTTTATTGGAAGGAACTTGGGAGAATCAATGCATGTTTGCCTGAAGCCATATAACAAAAGGTTGGTGCAATCGGTTCTGGAATATACTCCTTTGTCCCGAATCCTAATGTAGTAGGCGTGGCAGCAGACATGGGAAAACAAACTGCTAGAGCCGCGTCACGTCAGTACACTGGAAACGAAATGGCAACATATTTGCCCCTGGAACTAAATGAGAGTCTTTGCAAGGAAAGTACGCTGGTATCGTGAAAACTTGTTAGCTGAATTTAGCGACCCATTATTCGAAAAACACTGCTTAACAATTATATTGACTCGTATCTCACATAAGTGTCATGCTAATGAAATAAAAGAGATTAGGGCGCGTGAAGAGGTATGCAGACATTTTTCTGGAGTGGGTCAGAAAGTTGCTAACATACGTTTTGTAGAATAAATAATATTGCATTGTGAATTACCTCGAAGAAAATGATCTATGGATACATATCATAGATCCAGAAAATATCGTTCTGTATTCATACGAAGTAATGAGTGCCATCGACGGCTGATCTCAGATCGCTTCAGTGTTTTTAGATTTTCAGAAGGCTTTTGATACAGTTTCTCAGGTGACATTTAATCGAATTGGGGACCTATGGAGTATCGTTTCAGTTGTGCGACTGGATTCGTGACTTTCTGTTAGAAAGGTTTCTGTTTAACGGAAAGTCATCGAGTAAAACAGAAATGATGTATGACGTCCCCCAAGGAAATATTGTAAATCGTCCGCTGTTCCGAATCTGTACAAGTGATTTAGGATACAACTTGAGCTCCCGTCTTAGGCTGTTTACAGGTGATAAATTTTTTGTGGTGGTAAGTTCCTATGGGACATAACTACTGAGGTCATAGGGCTTACACACTACTTAATCTAACTTACTCTAAGGACAACACACACCCCCATGCCTGAGGGAGGACTCGAACCTCCGACGAGGGGGGGGGGGGGGGGGAGGAGCCGCGCGAACCATGGCAAGGAGCCTCGGACCACAAAGTTGTTTATCGGTTTTGCTGTCATTTACCGCCTAGAGTAGTCATCAGAAGATCAAAACCAATTGTAAAATTATTTAAACAAGATATCTGTATGGTGCGAAAAGTATTCATTGATCCTAAACGAGGAAAAGTATGAGATCGTCCACAGGAATAATAAAATGAATCAGTTAAATTTCGGCTACACCGTAAATCAATAAAATCTAAAGGCTGTCAGTTCAACTAAATACCTAGAAATTAAAATTACGATAACTTAAACTTGTACGATCAGATGGACAATGTCGTGGGGAAGCAAACCGAGCACTGCGTTGAACATCTACATCTACATTTATACTCCGCAAGCCACCCAACGGTGTGTGGGGGAGGGCACTTTACATGCCACTGTCATTACCTCCCTTTCCTGTTCCAGTCGCGTACGGTTCGCGGTAAGAACGACTGCCTGAAAGCCTCCGTGCGCGCTCGAATCTCTCTAATTTTACATTCGTGATCTCCTCGGGAGGTATAAGTAGGGGGAAGCAATGTATTCGATACCTTATCCAGAAACGCCCCCTCTCGAAACCTGGACAGCCAGCTACACCGCGATGCAGAGCGCCTCTCTTGCAGGGTCTGCTACTTGAGTTTGCTAAACATCTCCGTAACGCTATCACGCTTACCAAAATAACCCTGTGACGAAACGCGCCGCTCTTCTTTGGATCTTCTCTATCTCCTCTGTCAACCCGACATGGTATGGATCCCACACTACTGAGCAATACTCAAGTATAAGTCGAACGAGTGTTTTGTAAGCCACCTTCTTTGTCTATGGACTCTCCCAATGAATCTCAACCTGGCACCCGCCTTACCAACAATTAATTTTGAATGGAATATTGGTGGAATACTTAGAGGAAGCTGCAACTGCATTAGAGACTGCTTATACTACATTTTTCCGTTCTGTGCTAGAGTGTTGGTGTGCCGTATGGGATTCTTAACGGATAGATTTGACGCAAGATATCGAAAAAGTTTAAAGAGGGACAGCTCTTTTTTATTATCTTGAAGTGAGTGTGACGGATATGCTATGCGTGTTAGGGTGACAATCATTGAAACAAAGGCTCTTTTCGTTACGGAGACATCTGTTCACGAAATTTCAAAAACCAAATTTCTCTTGAAAGGAAGATATAAGATGAACATCAACAAAAGCAAAACGAGGATAATGGAATGCAGTTGAATTAAGTCGGGTGATGCTGAGGGAATTAGATTAGGAAATGAGAGATTTAAAGTAGTAAAGGAGTTTTGCTATTTGGGGAACAAAGTAACTGATGATGGTCGAAGTAGAGAAGATATAAAAGGTAGACTGGCAATGCCAAGGAAAGCATTTCTGAAGAAGAGAAATTTGTTAACATCGAGTATAGATTTAAGTGTCAGGAAGTCGTTTCTGAAAGTATTTGTATCGAGTTTAGCCGTGTATGGAAGTGAAACATGGACGATAAATAGTTTGGACAAGAATAGAATAGAATCTTTCGAAGTGTGGTGCTACAGAAGAATGCTGAAGATTAGATGGGTAGATCACATAACTAATGAGGAGGTATTGAATAGAATTGGGGAGAACAGGAATTTGTGGCACAACTTGACAAGAAGAAGGGACCGATTGGTTGGACATGTTCTGAGGCATCAAGGGATCACAAATTTAGCATTGGAGGGCAGCGGGGAGGGTAAAAATCGTAGAGGGAGACCAAGGGATGAATACATCAAGCAGATTCAGAAGGATGCAGGTTGCAGTAAGTACTGGGAGATGAAGAAGCTTGCACAGGATAGGGTAGCATGGAGAGCTGCATCAAACCAGTCACAGGACTGAAGACCACAACAATAACAACATAGGGAGAAATGATCGTCATAATAAAATAAGAGAAATCAGAGCTCGCACGGAGAGACTGAAACGTTCTTATTTCCCTTACGCTGTTAGCTTGTGGGACAGTACAGAAATAGTATGAACGCGTTTCGACGATGTCGGCCACTCAAATGTGAAATGGAGAGCAGTCATGTAGACTTCGAAGCAGATGTATACTGAAACAGCGAGTTATTCTCACATAATTTCTAGATAAGAAATCAAATAATGTGACACGCCGAATGTTCATTTGCGTGAATTTCACGTTTTCAATTAGGAACATAAAATTATTTTAGTTTCCTGTCCTAGTGGATGGTGAGCTTAGAAAAACGTAAAACGCTCAAATGTCACTGATTTAAAAGTAGTAGCATCGTAAACTCGTTTTCTTTCCATACGAAGAAAGTTCAATATGGTGGTTATATACTACAATCATTTATAATGTGGTGAAAGTACCTCATATTTTGATATACGATGTGGAGTTGTTGCGTAACAGTGTAACCATGTAAAGATTGACTAATAATTTCTCCACAATAAAATTCGAATCAAAACTAAAAGTGAGTTTCTTGTTGAGCATGTGCTGAATTAGCCACATGTTAGAGCTCACTAATCAATGACCGAGGAGGCTGATCAACATGTAATTTGTTTACAATTTATCCTGGTAATTTTCTTGTCTCACTGTAACACATTTTACACTATACGCTATACGAGCAATGGTATAATTTAAAACATTGAACGTTTCAGTATTCACGACGTGAAGTAATTTTGCCGTATTGGTACTGAATATTTTCCACATGTCGGACTTTTTTGTTTTTTTTTTTTGTTTTTGGCTGACCGAAGTGAGTGTAAGAGGAGATATAATCGAAGCAGAATTCGTTGAAGTTGTAAAATACCTTTCGGTCAAACGTAGTAACTAGCTAGACATTACGGTGATAATCCATTGAACTAACTAAACAGTGTCAGGTCTTTTTGAAGCGCTCCTACAGCTATCCTATGAGGACGTCCTGTTGGTCGTGAAGTTGCTTTGCTCAAATATGTTGTCCAGTGTCTTACTTTTCTGCCCTCAGCGCTCAGTGAGCACGTAAAGATTCCTAGAAAATAGTGTGACCTTCCAAGTATGAAGTCCTCACGAGAGCTTTCGCCTGATTTCTTACAGCCTACATAACGTAACTGTCAAACATTCATTTCTTCATGACAATTCTCGGTCGCACAATTCAGGAACAACGAAGACGCTCCTGCAATGTTTTCAATGGAAACTGTTAAATCACTCACCATACAGCTCTGACTTAGCTCAGATATTTATATCTTCACTCACGTGTTCTACTGGCTATGAGGACAGACGTTTGGCGCAGACGACTAGCTAATGACCAGCATGTTATCGGAAAGGTGGTACCACGCTACGACACATGTCCAAGTCGGAACGGCAGCTACGCAGACAAGTGGCTTTTATGAGTTTCACTGTAGTTTCTACAGGGTCAGCACTAAGAAAACCGACAAGCTGCAGGGATGGTTACTGACTGCAACTGGAGGTTAACAGATCCTATGAACATGTGTCCGGAAATGCATCGTTGCCACGGCAGATGGCGCTGACGAATTTCAGTTCCACTGACCACGTGACGTGTGTTTCTTATGATTTGCAGGCTGTGTGATTGGCACAGCTTACCACGGATACTAGCAGCGTTTTCTAAGTAGCAGAATGGTTCGGTATTCATATCGGGAACAAGCTGAGATGGTGTTTGTGAGAGGCCCAGCAGGTGAAAACGGTCGAGAGGCAACGCGGCTGTACCAAAACCAATACTCCACAGACTCAAGCCCTTTTTGGACAAAACCAGTTTCTGTAGGACATTTAGACGAAGCATAGAACGAGCTTCAAATCTGGTGTACGCATACTCCGCCACCTCTGCAGGTTCGTCTGTATACACACACGTCCAAAAGGGGATTGAAATGCTGTGTGGTGTGGTTGGTATCTGTGAGTGCACTTATTTTATTGCAGCCGTACTGGCTCTTGACCGTTCCATCTGCTTAGCCCTACATAAATACCATCTCGGCTTGTTCCCGACATTAATAGCGGACCATTCTGTTGCTTACAGTACGCTGTGTCAATCACATAGCCTGAAGCACAAGCAACACACGGCACGGGGTCAGCGGAACTGTCATTCACCACCGCCATCTACGGTGGTAACGATGCATTTCCGGACACGTGTTTATACGACTTTTTTCCTTCACTTCTAGTCAGGAATCCGTCCTTGTTTGTCGGTGTTGTTGATGTTCACCCTGGAATCCGTCCTTGTTTGTCGGTGTTGTTGATGTTCACCCTGTATTTAGCAATTAATCGGAGACTGGGAAAAAAAATATAGCCCTCGAACGATCTCAGTCCAAACATCGATTTTTGTTCAGTTTCGTCATCATGTTTGATATAGTCTGCACATTAGGAGAAACGTATGTTTCTTTATTTGCATAATCATGTTTGCTATAGTTATCACATTAAGAGACGCAACGTGCACTGTAGCCAGTAGACTTTTTCCAGGTGCAGAAATAATTTTAGGTACAGAAATAAGACAGCTTAAGACAGCTTGCCAGAGATTGCTGAGTCCAGAGATTCCGACATTTCGATGAAATCTGAATAGCAAAGTAGCAGGAAATTTTTTTCTGAATGAATTTTAGAAGTACACAGTGTGTAGCAAGCAGCATTGTATGTCTGTTAATGCTGAGCACTAATCAGCCAGCGAAACTGTCTGATTTGCGAAGAGCATCATCTACTAATGTATTTCTCTGTCTGCGACACGTCCACTGATCTGTTGTCTGTTAATGCTGAGCACTAATCAGCCAGCGAAACTGTCTGATTTGCGAAGAGCATCATCTACTAATGTATTTCTCTGCCTGCGACACGTCCACTGATCTGTTTCGGCCGGCCGAAGTGGCCGTGCGGTTAAAGGCGCTGCAGTCTGGAACCGCAAGACCGCTACGGTCGCAGGTTCGAATCCTGCCTCGGGCATGGATGTTTGTGATGTCCTTAGGTTAGTTAGGTTTAACTAGTTCTAAGTTCTAGGGGACTAATGACCTCAGCAGTTGAGTCCCATAGTGCTCAGAGCCATTTGAACCATTTGATCTGTTTCTCTCTCTCCGTATTCTACAGCAGTCAGATGTAGCTTCCTGCCTCGGGTACAGTAAACGAACGGACAATGTCATTTATTACTTTTAATGTCAAAATTCATTGAAGACCAGGCAAAGTAAGCTTATTTCGTTTATTTCTCAATTTCTTCTTTACACTGAATTATCTTTATATCGATGGGAGGGGGTCAGCAGTTCCGGCATTCGCCTTACAACCAAGGGAAACCTCCCGAAAACCCTGGTCGGAACTGAGGGACCATGCTGTCATGCAGAGGCGTCGTCCTCGGAGGTAACGGTGCGTGGCAGACGTGAAGAGTGGGTGGAGTGGGTAGAGTCGCTCCTGCGTAGTGTGGCCGACGCGTAGCGTAGAGTCGCCGATGTGTAGCAAGGAGTCACAGATGCGTAGAGTCGTAGATGCGTGGCAACCACTTGTCGCCTCGACGCTGCACCTTCTCTTGCAGACTCCGTGCGCCCACTCGTCCACGCCGTACGCCCACTCGTCTGCGGCCTCGACTTCCCGAAGCTCTGAACCTGCAACATGACCTGCGCACAGCCTGAAAAGGCCGGCAGCAAAACCTTAAAAGGTCAGCAGGCCTCAGCAGGATACAGGGCCCGTCAGGCCGACGCGTGGCGCGGCCTATCCTAGGAGGACCAACGACGGGCCAAGCCAGAGCTTAACTCGGCCGAGACAAATCGCAAACTCGTGGACGCATAGCGTAGACTTTTGGACGTGTGGCATAAGTCACGGATGCGAAGCGTGCCGTAGTCTCGTGGACGTGCAGCGTAGACTCGTGGTTGCGAAGCGTAGACTCGTGGTTGCGAAGCGTAGACTCGTGGGTGCGAAGCGTAGACTCGTGGGTGCGAAGTGTAGACTCGTGGGTGCGAGGCGTAGACTCGTGGATGCGAAGCGTAGACTCGTGGGTGCGAAGCGTAGACTCGGGTTCGCGCAGTGTACGGTCCCAGTCGAGTTGGACGGATGTGAAGAGTACAGACACGTAGCACTTCCAGACTGGTAATCCTAGACACACAAAGTCATAGACATATAGCTCCAGACACTGACAGACGTACAACTCCAGACACGTAAGTCACAGATGTGTAGCCACTGCCAGCGTGAAGTCTTGCAGACGTGTACAGTCGCAGATCACGAAAGTCTCAGATGAGAAGAGTCGCAGGTGAGAAGAGCCACAGAAGTGAAGAGTCGCAGACGAGTATTCGCCGACGCACCTGTGGGGAGACGTACTTACCTATACTTACGTGAGAAGTTCTCGCATTGCAAAGCTGCCGTCACCTCGTGTTGCTCTCTCCTGCTGCTGAAGTCGTCTGAATTTCAGGGACAGCGCGTCTCCTTATATAGCCACTATGCTTTGTTGAGCTGCATTTCCGAGGAAACCGTCTGTGCACGGTATTGTTGCCCCGGTCCTAGCTAACATTATAGTAATCGGCAATACGGATTGTGCGTATCCTTGCAGTAATTTTTGTAAAGATCCACTCTGTCCTAACGTTTCTGAGAACGCCGTTTGCAGCTGTTTTGAAATTTTAAAGTGACGATTTGCAACCCCCTAAGACAACGACATAAATGAATTTTTGGATCTTGATTCTCATAATAATTTTAGGACAGTTACTAGGATTTTGATGCCGGAAACAGCAAACTTCCATCCACGCTCGTCTGAAAATCTTATCGTCTGACTCTTTTGGTTGACTGAGAATGAAATGATTAGTAATATCTGTGAAATGAAATGTCTCACCGTTATTTAGAATTTCGTCTCTGTTTGTATTTCGTTTCATTTTGAAACTGTGCTACTGTGGACATGGGTGTGTCAATACATTCACGGATTTCTATCAGATCGTTCGGAATTTCGGTGTATGAGATGTTGTACTAAGAAGTCCAACGCTATACCATGGAAACGGCATTATCTAGCTCATGTAGAAGGAATGTAACGCTTTGCGATGACTGTATAATAAAGCCAGAGATGCAAGGGCATCATTAGATAGAATTTCTATGAAAATAGTGGATAAATTTGTTGTTTTATATGACTTTGACAAATGCACATCGTTAGGGAGTTTTGGCTCTACAGTAACACCATAAAACGGAAAGAGCCATCAGATATTGTCTGCTGTTTTCTTTGGCCTCTTCCGAAAATGGGTGAATGATCGCGAAATCGCTAACTGTCGTAAATGAGTTGGATGTCCACAACTTACTGACGAAAATGGGCGTTGACCACCTTGTAAAGCAGAACACGTAGCAGTCTGAGACAGATCTTCCAGACAGTAACAGACTGGGTGTGGTACAATATTTTTTTTTACTTACAAATCATGGAATCTATTAAATAACAGCGACGACCTAGTCAGAATTTACTCGCTCGATAAATGAGTCATAGGGTAGAGGCAACTGGTTGCCGCATCACCCCGTGGGAAACACTGAAATTTTTAGTCCCTCGCATTCGGGAGGATGACGGTTCAAACCCGCGTCCGCCCGTCCTAATTTATGTTTCCCGCGATTTCCCTAAACCGCTTCAGGTAAATGCCGAGATGGTTCCTTTGAAAGGGCACGGCCGACTTCCTTCCCTAATCCGATGGGACCGATGACCTCACTGTTTAGCCCTCTCCCTCAATTCTACCAACCAACTAACCTTCTAATCCCTGCGTGTGCATTACTTTCCTAAATCAGCATCGAAGCTGTGGTCAGAGTCAATACTATCTCTAATAAAATGCCACCACAGAACAGGCAAACCATCTCTTCATAATCCAGAAGGATTAAGTGACCTGTTCGTAAATTTATAGTACAACGTATCTCCTAATACACACCAAAGACTTCAGGACAGAACAGCCTCAGTGGTATTTTCAATAACTCTGACAAACAGGAAAGAAATGCTGGCAGAGTTGAAACTGTAAGGGCTTGTCGTTAATCGTTCACGGACAAGACAAAGTTTTGAGTCTGAATCCGATCTGCCATACAGTTTCAGTGTGTCAAGAAGTTCAATAACCGTGTTGTGATGCATAGACGTAGTTCTTAGATCTTGATACAAATGTTAACGGTACTATTGTAATTTACGCGATTACGAAAAATTTAGAAAGCAGGTGTTGACAGATGTGAAAATTACCGAACTATCAGTTTAATAAGTCACAGCTGCAAAATGCTAACGCGAATTCTTTACAGACGAAAGGAAAAATTGGTAGAAGCCGACCTCGGGGGAGATCAGTTTGGATTCCGTAGAAATGTTGGAACACGTGAGGCAATACTGATCCTACGACTTATCTTACAAGAAAGATTGAGGAAAGGTAAACCTACGTTTCTAGCATTTGTAGACTTAGAGAAAGCTTTTGACAATGTTGACTGGAATACTCTCTTTCAAATTCTGAAGGTGGTAGGGTAAAATACAGGGAGCGAAAGGCTATTTACAATTTGTATAGAAAGCAGATGGCAGTTATAAGAGTCGAGGGACATGAAAGGGAAGCAGTGGTTGGGAAGGGAGTGAGACAGGGTTGTAGCCTCTCCCCGATGCTATTCAATCTGTATACTGAGCAAGCAATAAAGGAAACAAAAGAAAAGTTCGGAGTAGGCATTAAAATCCATGGAGAAGAAATAAAAACTTTGAGGTTCGCCGATGACACTGTAATTCTGTCAGAGGCAGCAAAGGACTTGGAAGAGCAGTTGAACGGAATGGACAGTGTCTTGAAAGGAAGATATATGATGAACATTAACAAAAGCAAAACGAGGATAATGGAATGTAGTCGAATTAAGTCGGGTGATGCTGAGGGAATTAGATTAGGAAAAGAGACACTTAAAGTAGTGAAGGAATTTTGCTATTTGGCGAGCAAAATAACTGATGATTGTCGAAGTAGGGAGGATATAAAATGTAGACTGGCAATGGCAAGGAAAGCGTTTCTGAAGAAGAGCAATTTGTTAACATCGAGTATAGATTTAAGTGTCAGGAAGTCGTTTCTGAAAGTATTTGTATGGAGTGTAGCCATGTATGGAAGTGAAACATGGACGATAAATAGTTTGGACAAGAACAGAATAGAATCTTTCGAAGTGTGGTGCTACAGAAGAATGCTGAAGATTAGATGGGTAGATCACATAACTAATGGGGAGGTATTGAATAGGATTGGGGAGAAGAGGAGTTTGTGGCACAACTTGACTAGAAGAAGGGATCGGTTGGTAGGACATGTTCTGAGACATCAAGGGATCACCAATTTGGTATTGGAGGGCAGCGTGGAGGGCAAAAATCGTAGAGGGAGACCAAGAGATGAATACACTAAGCAGATTCAGAAGGATGTAGGCTGCAGTAGGTACTGGGAGATGAAGAAGCTTGCACAGGATAAAGTATCATGGAGAGCTGCATCAAACCAGTCTCAGGACTGAAGACCACAACAACAACAACAACTAAAGATGGGTAATTACAGCTTTTACGTCAGAAGTAATCAAAAATAGTAATTTTTGTTCATACTTTGTCACACATCAATTTAGATAAATCCTCTGATTTTAACAATAAATGTGTGAAAAAACTTTTATAGATTGATGCATTTGTTCAGACACTTGGCTAGGATAGCTTATTCCCTGTTATTATTATTCTTGGTATCAGAAAAAAAAAATAATAACGAAGATCGGCATTCAACGCTCCGTCGTCAACGATGAATTCTTTGGAAGTAAGCGAGATTGGGATGTAACGTACCGCCTAGGAGGAGGTTATTATAGAAACATCAGCTCTCGCAGTACATGGATCCGCAAGGAAATATGCCTTGCTCTTCTCGGCAGAACAGTGCCGGGTTTCACGTTAATGGCTCAGGGTAACCGTGGGACACATTAATCAGGCTGACCAGACTGAGATTTCAACCGCAATCTTTCCGAATGCCAACCCACTGATTCTACTAATGCACCATTGTAGTTCTCCTCGGTGAAACCACAGCTCCCACAACACTAAATCACGCAAAAAACAAATGAAATATATTTGGTGAATATTTTTGCCGAATTACTTATGTAACGGTGTTCTCCAGGATCGTCAAAACAACAGGGGAGGGTCATATACTTGGAGGATACTGTATCTAGGAAAACCTTTGTTTTACTGGACGGTGTTTCAGTCTAGTCACTGCTTTTAGAATCACACGAGGGAATGCGCACTGGAAACCGCCATAAGCAGATTCCGGCTTTTTCTAATGTTACTCTGCAGATAAGTGATAGGAGAATCCTACAAGCAAGCCGATCGTGGATTTAAATTGCTAACAATAACTTACAGAAGAACGGAAAGGAAATATGACCACCAGTTAGGCATTAGAAAAGGCAGGGAAAGACACGAATCAGCAATTCTGACTTTTCGCTTGCTACTGGAAGCAAGACTTAAGGTAAATGAAGACATATTCATTGGATTTATCGATATAGAAAAAGCGCTCAAGGGCCTGCCGGTGTGGCCGAGCGGCTCTAGACGCTTCAGTCTGGAACCGCGCGACCGCTACGGTCGGAGGTTCGAATCCTGCCTCGGGCATGGATGTGTGTGACGTCCTTAGGTTAGTTGGGTTTAAGTAGTTGTAAGTTCTAGGGGACTGATGGCCTGAGATGTTAAGTCCCATAGTTCTCAGAGCCATTTGAGCCATTTTTTTTTTTTTTGAATGGTGCAAGGTGCAAGTTATAAGGAAATACGGGTAATATATAAGCGTCAGTCAAATGATAAACAGACAGGTGGAAGAAAGTACGTAAACTGGTTATTGATTCTAAAGTAATCGCCGTAGCTCTTAATAGATTTGTCCCTCTGTCAGACAAGACGGCCAGTGCCGCCATTGCAAAATGTTTGCGGTTGCCTGCGGAACCACGACTGTACCCAAGCGTGCACCTCTTTGTCCGAAGCAAATAGACGGACGCAAATGTCTTTCTTCACGGCTCCAAAAATATAGAAACTGCATGGACAGAGATCGGGGCTTGTGTAAAGGCTTCCAAGCGAAACTTCTACAGCTTAGATGAACTGTGTTCGGAGTTGCAAATACGGACAACCACCAGCTGTATAAGGGAATAACGACAACGAATATTTGTGTCGGACCGGTACTCCAGCCCAGTTTTTCCTCTTTACGCGATCGGTCATTTTAACCGCGACTCACGGTCAGAACCAAACTTCCATATGTTGCCGATCCTGCGTCACAACTTGTACTCGTGTAAGGTGGCTCTAATTTCGCACCTTACAAGCACTCATCCACATACTTTACCGTGAACTGCAACCACAATTAGGTATCATTCGATAGGTTGTACATCGTATATATGAATATTTAAAGAAGACTGACATTGTCACGTACGCTTTGTAAATAATTGTTAACGCTTTTTGCATGAAAAGTGACAGATTGTCTTCATTATCAGAACGGCGTAATGAATGATTGCCTATACTAGAAGAGGTTGGAACGCCAGTGGAGATGAAACGGTAGACAGAACTCAAGCTCTAGGTGGAAGGCCCGCACAGGTGTTGGTCCTGCTTAAACACAGAAAGTAGTTAGACGGACATCGTGGCACCTGAGCTCTGGAGCACAATAGGGTGACGGCCGGCCGCTATTGTAGCAGGACTGGAGGGATAACCGGGAACTCTGCAAATCTTGGACGCAGGTGAGAGGAATGAAGAAGCGGCACCTCATAAACCACGCAGGCTGGGTTATTTCCAAGGATTTTTACTCAGAAGCGTACCATCGTACGAGTATAGGTTTTTCCTTGCAAACTTTCCGCGCTGGACGTCAAAAGAATAAAATATAGTTGGTCAGCTTTCGGAAGAATCTGTAGAGTGTTTCCGTGGTTTCGAGAATATGATTCGTTTTCGGAATTACGAGGGTGGGGATCTGAGCCTTGCTGGGAAGCCAGCGGTAGAGAGACGAGGTCTTCCGTTGTGAGCGCCCGTGTGTGACGGTCGCTCGGTATCAGCTTTTGTTGGTACAGACGGACTTGCTGTCTTTGCTCTCAGGATAGTTTATAGTTAGAACAGTTAGGCACTGTACTGTTGCGAACCTATACGATTCTAGACTTCACCTTCGGTTTATAAGTCGTCGCTGAGTAAGCAGCGTTCACTAATTGAGAGCACTTCTGCCTATACTTACGTTGAGACGTTGTCTGAGCTCCGTCCTTGTGGCTGGGAGTACGCGTTTCTCGTCTGTAGAACACATAGAGGAGAAGACAGTATTACAGTGTATTAGTCAGAGGACCGCCTTCTGCCGTCCTAGTGTTTGAAAGAATTTTATTTTGTGGCTGGAATTCTTCCACCGGCGCAGACGTGTACGAGAACCAGCACGCCGACGCACCAGACGCAGTACATACATTGATATCGCTAATTGCTTCGGCTTATTAGGGGCTACAGAGGTTAAACAGCTGTGATCACGTTAGTTTATTTCCACTGAGGCTCCACACCACCGTAGATCATCTTTGAAAGTAGTGTCTTCTAGTGTTTGGTACGTAGATGATGTCAGTCATTTCGCGTTAGAGATATTAGACCGCACAGTCACAATAAGGGCCAGAGTTGGTCAACTGATTAATAATTTTAGTTAGGAAATATAGGCAATTGTACTTAAAAGGTTGATTTTAAACAATAATAAATATATATTGAACAACAACGTTTATCATCTAGTAGTATTAGTTCCCTTCATCATTCATTTATGTTTAGATTGTAACTAATATGTTAAAAATAGCATTAAGAGCTCCTAAGGTTGCTTCAGGGGATAGTCAGACAGGGACAAATCATCATTTTAGCGTTTATTATTTGCCGTTGCGCAGATTCATTTTTACACCCACCTGGAGTAGCGTCTTGGAATCGTACACACTTTATGTAATTCCCATACGGGACAGGACATTTTATTTGAAAGTCGCTACCCGTTATCGGTGGATAGATGCGATATTGCATTGCCTGATTTGTTCAGAAGAACGATGCAGTGTTCCTATGGACATGCAGGCCTGAGATGTTAAGAAGAACGATGCAGTGTTCCTCTGGACATGCAGGCACGCGTGTTCGAAGGAACACTACATCGTTTTTCTTACCAACGCACGCACCGCACATCGTATTCCATAGCGTAGTCGAAACAACAGGCACGGCAGCTCCAAAAAACTCATGATGTCATTTCTCTTTGATTACAAGGGCACGCTTCTGATTGACTTTCTGGAACACGGCGCTAGAATAAACCCTCAGCGGTATGTGGACACTTTGCAAAAACTGAAGCACACAATCAAATCTAAACGCCCAACGATGTTGACGGACAATATCATACTGTTCCAGGATAAAGCCCGCCGACATGTTGCCAAGGCTGTGTCGACTACGATGTTTAAAACCTATAATGTATAAATCGCACATTATCTATGTTTGGTAAATATTGCCGTGACATGAAATGCATGAAACCTCTACAAAAAAATTTCATAAACACAAAAAAGCATCAACATTTATCAACACAGCTATGAAAGCTATACAACACTGCTCGCGAGTTGTGCCATAACTGAGCTCCGATTACATACAGCAAAGCTGCCAGACTGTAGCTACGGCGCTCATGAAGTCTTGAAACAACCAAATTGCCTTAGACTAACCAGAAGAACGGTTTTCTGAACCACGACCAAAGCGTCTCTGGGTAATAATCAAGGCCACCAAGACCTTCTTGTGCGGATTCAACGAGATACACCGGGGCTCACAACCTGGTACAGACAACCTAAACAAGTAGGATCATTCACGGTTGACGACACGGTGCCAGGAAAACAAACACGTCGAGGGCGTGGAAACAGTGTCCTCCGGTAGGCTGGCCACCGTCGACAGAGATTGAAAGGTGCTGGTGGAAGAAGGCTGCCGGCCGGTATGGCCGAGCTGTTCCAGGCACTTCAGTCTGGAACCGCGCTACTGGTACGGTCGCAGGTTCGAATCCTGCGTCGGGCATGGATGTGTGTGATGTCAGGTTAGTTAGGTTTAAGTAGTTCTAAGTCTAGGGGACTGATGGCCTCAGATGTTAAGTCCCATAGTGCTCAGAGCCATGCGAACCATTTGAAGAAAGTTGCTGCTGTAACTCCATGGCAAGCAGCTTCGTTAGGAAGCGCCGCCATCGGATCCCCTACAGCACAGCTGCACAACGCTCTCGGCATGGGAACCCGCGGGCTTTCGAGTGCATCGCAACGGTGACGGTTTTGAGTCGGCACAAAGGTGAAGAGTCTACTAAGTACAGAGTATAAGTACAATCATAGATATATGGAATAGATATTATTCGGTCGTCAGTTTACTATCTACACTGTTGTTATTGTAGTGGTCTTGAGTCCAGAGACTGGTTTGATGCAACTCTCCATGCTACTCCGTCCTGTGCAAGTTTCTTCATCTCCCAGTACCCATTGCAACCTACAGCCTTCTGAATCTGCTTAATGTATTCATACCTTGGTCTCCCTTTACAATTTTTACCCTCCGCGCTTCCCTCCAGTAGTAATTTGATGGTTGTTTGATGCCTCAGAACGTGTCCTACTAAGCGACCCGTTCTTCTAGTCAAGTTGTGCCACAAATTTCTCTTCTCCCCAATATTATTCAGTATCTCCTCAGTAGTTACGTGATCTACCCATTTAATCTTCAGCATTCTTCTGTAGCACCACATTTCGAAAGCTTCTATTCTCTACACTGACGGAAAAAAAATCACAACACCAAGATGGAGTTGAGCGATATGAACGAAAGTTGGTAAGCATGCATTACATCTGAAAGATGATGTCGATTCAAATACTACGCCAGTCGCATTAGAATGGCACTAGTATCGCCACAGTAAGGATGTAAATCAGGTTTGCTTTAAATACACGCTGTAACGGTCGTGAGCGTTACTTATCTTTGAGACAGGACGTGGTGAGTTGATGTTAGTCAAGAACGCCTTTAAGGCAACAAAGACAGCATTATCAACACCTCACTGAGTTTGATTACACGTAATAGGGGCGCGAGAAGCTGAATGTTCCTTCTACGATATTGCCGAAAGACTTTGGCAGGAATGTACCCACTGTGGATTATTGCTGGCAGTGATGGTAACGAGAATGTACGGCGCCAAGAAGATCGGGCTCCGGACGGCCGCGTGGTACTACCGAAAGGGAAGACCATCGTAGTCCGCATGGGGCTCTGACGCATCATTTTGCATATGCAGCAGCAATTTGAGCAGCTGTTGACGCCACAGTCACACAACGAATTGTTGCCGTTCGATTCTTCAAGGATAGCTAACGTGCATTCCATTGACACCAATTCGCCGACATTTGCGACTTCAGTGGTATCAGTCTGGAGCTCATTGGAGGGCAGACTCGAGGTTTGTTTTGTTTTCCGATGAGAGCTGGTTCTGCCGCGGTGCCAGTGATAAGCGTGTGTTGGTTCGTAGGAGGACAGCTCAGGTCTACAACCGATCTGCCTGTGTGCTAAACACACCGGACCTACATTTGGTGTAATGTTCTGGGGTGGGATTTCGTATAACAGCAGAAGCCCTTTCGTGGTTATCCGAAGGCAATTTTGCACGTCAGTGTGGTGACTCGACCTGTTGTGCTATCATTCATGAATAGCATTCCAGTGGTTGTTTTCTGGCAGGATAACGCATGCCGACATACAGCTGTTCTATCCCAACATGCTCCACACAGTGTCGACATGTTGCCATTGCCTGCTCGATCATATCTGTATCCAATCGAGTACAGATGGGACAACATCGGACGACAACTGCAGCGTCATCCAAAAACAGCATTAACCGTCTTGTTCCATCAAGTGCAACAGGTATGGAACCCCATTCCACAAACTGACTCCCAGCTCCTGTACAACACAATGTACGCACGTTTAGCTGCTTGCATTCAACCTTCTGGCTGTGGCAGCGGTTGTTAATGTACGAGCATTTCACATTTGCGATGTCTTATCTCGCGCCTACATTAACCTGTAATCTTGCATTGTTAATCAGTTAAATATGTTACCTAGAGAAATGCATTTCTGAAATTTCGTTACTCTCCATTAATTATTTTCCGTTGTTTCGATTGTTTTTAATTGGTGTATATTCTGTCTCATAGTTAGACAACCTCACTCATTCCATAAATACTGCACTTAAGCACAGGTACGTTGTGCATTTTGCACCTCTATAAGTACTTCAGAGTGTCAAGTGCTAGGACTATATATATACCCGTTTTGAACCTCTGGCAGTTACATTGTATATGTTGGTGAATAAGATTATTCTTGTGGAATTTGTCTGAAGCAGTAGGGCAAGATGATCTAATCCAGAAACTGATGAGATAAGGGGGTTAATTCTATGCACTGACAGGGTAACTGGGTATCAGGCTACACATCTGTTGTCGTATTACAGCTGTGACATTTGCGCATGTAAATATTTCGCTAGCAGCAGCGTCAGTACTGCCTTATCTCCAAGTACTTCCTTACCTCCCCCTCGGGTCTTCTCGTGGCCGTACATTCTCCTAACCATCGTTGCCAAGAGTCATGTACAATAGCTACGTTCCTGCCAAGTGTTTCTGCAGTATCGCAAAAATGGTTCAAATGGCTCTAAGCACTATGGAACTTAACATCTGAGGTCTTCAGTCCCGTAGACTTAGAACTACTTGAACCTAACTAACCTAAGGACATCACACACATCCATGCCCGAGGCAGGATTCGAACCTGCGACCGTAGCGGTCACGTGGTTCCAGACTGAAGAGCCTAGAACCGCACGGCCACACCGGCCGGCAACTATGCACAATGAGTTCGTTGATTGTCAGGGATTTCGCGCAACAGACAGTAGATTTGTTGCAAAAGAAATAACATTTCGGACGCTGGATGACGATCGAAGTAACGTGATTGCGTCCGGCGCTTTTGTGTTGGACCTGACAGTGCTCACTCATGAGCTGAATGTAAGTTCCGCAAAATGGTTAATGGTGAAACAGTGGACTCAGCTGGCATGCCATTGCTGAGTTGTATACACTCAGTTATTCTGCCAAGTCGAGTGTCTTCGTGGGGTGCTTCGATAAAGTGAAATGGGCTAAGGACATATTACCAGAATATGATATCTATAATACTGAGGAGAGGGGTATTGGTGGTGTGATAATCGTTCGCATATGATACGAATGTAATGTTTCAATATGATGAACGGTGAAAATGCTACGTTTCTTTTTATTTATCCTATATGTTCCAACGCTGTAAGCAAATATACTGTATATTATAAAATTGTTTTATTTCCAATTTTAAAATGAACGGTGAGCTGCCTCTAGCTCTGAGGCAAATATCAACCAAGGAGTCTATTTTTCTTTTTCTTTTTATTTTCTTTTATGGATGAGTTTTTAGTTGTTACTGATTTCATTCCATTGTTCTATCGTAAAGGTGTAGCAGATTTTCGGTGAGAATAATACTAGTGCACAAGCTTTGCAGAGTAAGTACTTTCAGTGAATTGCATATGCTGTGTTCTTAGCAAACAAACAAGAGCAGCAACTCGCCTCTTCATTTTACAGTTCTAAAGTGAATATTTACGAAGTAACTGAACACCTAATACTGAATCATGTGTACGTTATTTGATGACAGATGTTAGTGAGTTGGTTCAGAAGATGTGGGTGTGCTGCTGATACATAGAGGTTCAAGTTTGTTAAAAGAAGTAACCCCATTAGTGACACAAGATCCACCGCCTTGTTTTAGTTCGTGCCTATTAAGAGATTTTTTGTGCTGTATTATTTGAATAATAGCAAGCCTTCACAGTGGACAGTTATTACTGAGTTTCAAGAGATAAATGAAAGCAAGAGCGTTAAAAGATAACAGTTAGACTGTCATATAGTAACACCTACGAAAAGCACAAAGTTTCTAGTAAAGTTTCTATTTATTAAACAGACATTAATGACACAGCGCAGAGTCCAGAAAGTGAGATAACTTGTATAGTGAAAGACATATTTATAAACGTAATCAACTGCTTATAAGTTTCATTGCAATGCAATACTAGTTTTGATGGGTATGGACCATCTTCTGGTCTCTAATACTTTTAAAGCAAACAGGCCAGTTGCCTTAATATTGACTTAACCAGGAAAACATCGGAACATCTGCGAAATATTCACAGGTCTTCCCACACGGAACTGCAGTTAAACGTTAGCTACGTATCTCTGAGAAAAACTGTTTTGTGTATGGTGTTCGCATTTTTAAAAGGGGCCAGAATATTTGAGTCATCACGTAAACATGTTATACAAAACTGCAACCAGTCACTTTTTTTAATGATTATGTTTTGTTCCATGAACCGGTTTTCGAACCTTTTCAGGTTCATCTTCAGATGGTTTCAGGAAGTTACATCATTACTGCTAGCATAATGCTGGGTGCTGGCTCTATGACAAAAAGATCGAACATACTTTAATGTACCGCCATGACTATAGGTTAACTGTCAATATGGATGTAAATTTAGTTTTTTACTGAACATTATAGGAGGCTTTTTTCGGTTACTGTCCATCTGTCTGCCTCCATTTTGATGTCCAGTACACACACTTCCGCACAAACTATATAAATTTACACTATGACTGCGAGATTTGTCCAGCATCCAGCATGCGCTTTACAGCTGTTGCTTGTAACAAAGATGTTGACAGAAAGATATGGCATAGGCCTACTTTGCACAGAGATATAATTTGTTCTTCTTTACGTGTATTAAAGTCGATATAAGGACAAATATTTTAATCAGACTGGCGATAGCATGAGAGCACAAAATAAAATAAATAAATAAGTAAATTACTACAAGAACAAACTTCAAGTGATCTGATATCTTATTTCTATTTGTAAATCTGAAGATGAACCTGAAAAGGTTCGAAAATCGGTTTATGGAATAAAACATAATTATTGAAAAAAGTGACTGGTTGCAGTTTTGTATAACTTATTTACATTGTACATATAGACCGAAACCAGTAATACAGGGAGTCCGAAAAGTCTTTCCCTGATTACATAAATTGATAACTCAGGCTAGAAGTAAGATACAAATATGAAACTTGTGTCGAATTGTTTACAACTATCAAAGTTTTTTTCTGTTTTAGGTTCGCAGTACATAAGTAGTGGAGGAGGTGCAGTGCCCAAGAAGCCATGTTAACCAATCAGAAGAAGGCACAGCTATCACGTTTTGAGGTCGATGACGGTTATCTCAGACGAATTGCCTTTTCCGACGAAGCGACCTTTTTTGTCAGTGGAGTAGTGAATCGCCATAATGTGCGCATTTGGCGTTTACAATCCCCTGGCGAGGTCATGGAGTGCACCAGAGGCAGTCCAAAGGTCAATGTTTCGTGCGCGCAATTGCACGATCGAATTATCGGGCCATTCTTCTTCGCTGAGGCTACCATCATATCTGCAGTGTATCTGGACATGTTGCAACTGTATGCTGTTCCTCAGCTGCTTCAGTATCACCCCGATGTCTCTTTTCAGCAAGGTGCACCGCCTCATTGGGGTTTGGACGTCCGTGCCTATCTCGATATGACTTTTCCTGGGCGATTGATTGGTCGTGACAGGCCAACGGTTTGGCCTCCACACTCTCCTGACATAACCCCATTAGACTTCTTTTGATGGGGTTATGTCAAGGACGATGTCTACCGAATACGTGTACCAGATCTTGAAATCCTGCAGCAACGGATAATCACAGTCGTTGAATCGACCCCTCCAGTGAAGTTGGCTAATGTGGGGACGGAAATTGAATATTGCCTAGATGTGCTACGTGCTACCAAGGGTGCTCATGTGGAAGTTTACTGATGTGTGAAAAAAACTTTGATAGTTTGTAAACAATTAGAGACCAGTTTCATATTTGTATCTTACTTCTAGCCTGAGTTATCAATTTATGTAATCAGGGAAAGACTTTTCGGACACCCTGTACATTTCGGATAAAGTAGAGGATGATAACAACATGCATCAGTTGTTTATTACAAACTACGAAAGATTAAACACATTGCGTATGACACTGTAGACAGGGAGATTCAGTTTTGTGTTCTACATCTACATCCATACTCCGCAAGGCACCTGACGGTGTGTGGCGGGGGGGTACCTTGAGTACCTCTACCGGTTCTCCCTTCTATTCCAGTCTCGTATTGTTCGTGGAAAGAAGGACTGTCGGTATGCCTCTGTGTGGGCTCTAATCTCTCTGATTTTATCCTCATGGTCTCTTCGCGAGATATAAGTAGGAGGGAGCTATATACTGCTTGACTTCCCGAAACTTCAACAAAAGCCCGTACCGAGCTACTGAGCGTCTCCCCTACAGTCTCCCACTGGAGTTTATCTATCATCTCCGTAACGCTTTCGCGATTACTAAATGACCCGTGGTCTAGGGGTAGCGTCTTTGATTCATAAACAAAACGTCTTCGATCCCGGGTTCGATCACCACCCCTGCCTAAATTTTGATAAATAATCAACATTGGCGGCCGAAGACTTCCGGCATAAGAAGTCAGCCTCATTCTGCCAACGGCCTTGTCAAAGAGGGCGGAGGAGCGGAGAAAGGTTCAGGGCACTCTCTTGTCCTAGGGGTGGGAAATTGCCCCTAAAGGCGGAAGAATCAGCAATGATCAACGACATGAGGATGCAGAAGGCAATGGAAACCACTGCATTAAAGACACGTAACGTGTATCCACAGGACATGTGGCCTGTAATTGAAGAAGTGTCATGATGATCTCTCCATTGGCAAAAGATTCCGGAATAGTCCCCCATTCGGATCTCCGGGAGGGGACTGCCAAGGGGGAGGTTACCATGAGAAAAAGATTGAATAATCAACGAAAGGATAACGTTCTACGAGTCTAGGCGTGGAATGTCAGAAGCTTGAACGTGATAGGGAAACTAGAAAATCTGAAAACGGGAATGCAAAGGCTCAATCTAGATATAGTAGGGGTCAGTGAAATGAAGTGGAAGGAAGACAAGGATTTCTGATCAGATGAGTATCGGGTAATATCAGCAGCAGCAGAAAACGGTATAACAGGTGTAGGATTCGTTATGAATAGGAAGGTAGGGCAGGGGGTGTGTTACTGTGAACAGTTCAGTGACCGGGTTGTTCTAATCAGAATCGACAGCAGACCAACACCGACAACGATAGTTCAGGTATACACGCCGACGTCGCAAGCTGAAGATGAATAGATAGAGAAAGTGTATGAGGATATTGAAAGGGTAATGCAGTATGTAAAGGGGGACGAAAATCTAATAGTCATGGGTGACAGGAATGCAGTCGTAGGGGAAGGAGTGGAGGAAAACGTTACAGGAGAATATGGGCTTGGGACGAGGAATGAAAGAGGAGAAAGACTAATTGAGTTCTGTAACAAGTTTCAGCTAGTAATAGCGAATACCCTGTTCAAGAATCACAAGAGGAGGAGGTATACTTGGAAAAGGCCGGAAGATACGGGAAGATTTCAATTAGATTACATCATGGTCAGACAGAGATTCCGAAATCAGATACTGGATTGTAAGGCGTACCCAGGAGCACATATAGACTCAGATCACAATATAGTAGTGATGAAGAGTAGGCTGAATTTCAAGACATTAGTCAGGAAGAATCAATACGCAAAGAAGTGGGATACGGAAGTACTAAGGAATGACGACATACGTTTGAAGTTCTCTAACGCTATAGATACAGCAATAAGGAATAGCGCAGTCGGCAGTACAGTTGAAGAGGAATGCACATTTCTAAAAAGGGCCATCACAGAAGTTGGGAAGGAAAACATAGGTACAAAGAAGGTAGCTGCGAAGAAACAATGGGTAACAGAAGAAATACTCAGTTGATTGATAAAAGGAGGAAGTACAAACATGTTCCGGGAAAATCAGGAATACAGAAATACAAGTCACTGAGGAATGGAATGAATAGGAAGTGCAGGGAAGCTAAGACGAAATGGCTGCATGAAAAATGTGAAGACATCGAAAAAGATATGATTGTCGGAAGGACAGACTCAGCGTACAGGAAAGTCAAAACAACCTTTGGTGACATTAAAAGCAACGGTGGTAGCATTAAGAGTGCAACGAGAATTCCACTGTTAAATGCAGAGGAGAGAGCAGATAGGTGGAAAAGAAAGTAGAGAATGCGCAGTTTGGCTTTAGGAAAAGTAAAGGGACGAGAGAGGCAATTCTGACGTTACGGCTAATAATGGAAGCAAGGCTAAAGAAAAATCAAGACACTTTCATAGGATTTGTCGACCTGGAAAAAGCGTTCGACAGTATAAAATGGTGCAAGCTGTTCGAGATTCTGAAAAAAGTAGGGGTAAGCAATAGGGAGAGACGGATCATATACAATATATACAACAACCAAGAGGGAATAATAAGAGTGGACGATCAAGAACGAAGTGCTCGTATTAAGAAGGGTGTAAGACAAGGCTGTAGCCTTTCGCCCCTACTCTTCAATCTGTACATCGAGGAAGCAATGATGGAAATAAAAGAAAGGTTCAGGACTGGAATTAAAATACAAGGTGAAAGGATATCAATGATACAATTCGCTGATGACATTGCTATTCTTAGTGAAAGTGAAGAAGAATTAAACGATCTGCTGAACGGAATGAACAGTCTAATGAGTACACAGTATGGTTTGAGAGTAAATCGGAGAAAGACGAAGGTAATGAGAAGTAGTAGAAATGAGAACAACGAGAAACTTAACATCAGGATTGATGGTCACGAAGTCAATGAAGTTAAGGAATTCTGCTACCTAGGCAGTAAAATAACCAATGACGGACGGAGCAAGGAGGACATCAAAAGCAGACTCGCTATGGCAAAAAAGGTATTTCTGGCCAAGAGAAGTCTACTAATATCAAATACCAGCCTTAATTTGGGGAAGAAATTTCTGAGGATGTACGTCTGGAGTACAGCATTGTATGGTAGTGAAACATGGACTGTGGGAAAACCGGAACAGAAGAGAATCGAAGCATTTGAGATGTGGTGCTATAGACGAATGTTGAAAATTAGGTGGACTGATAAGGTAAGGAATGAGGAGGTTCTACGCAGAATCGGAGAGGAAAGTAAAATGTGGAAAACACTGATAAGGAGAAGGGACAGGATGATAGGACATCTGCTAAGACATGAAGGAATGACTTCCATGGTACTAGAGGGAGCTGTAGAGGGCAAAAACTGTAGAGGAAGACAAAGATTGGAATACGTCAAGCAAATAATTGAGGACGTAGGTTGCAAGTGCTACTCTGAGATGAAGAGGTTAGTACAGGAAAGGAATTCGTGACGGGCCGCAGACTGATGACCCAAAAAAAAAAAAAAAAAAAAAAAAAAAGAAAAAAAAAAAAAAAAAAATCCTTTAACGAAGCGCGCTGCTCTCCGTTGGATCTTCTCAATCTCTTCTATCAACCCTATCTGGATCCCACACTGCTGAGCAGTATTCAAGCAGCGGGCGAACAAGCGTACTGTAACCTACTTCCTTTGTTTTCGGATTGCATTTCCTTAGGATTCTTCCAATGAATATGTCTGGCATCTGCTTTACCGACGATCAACTTTTGCGTACTCCCAGATAATTTATGGAATTAACTGCTTCCAGTTGCTGACCTGCTATGTTGTAGCTAAATGATAAGGGATCTTTCTTTCTATGTATTCGCAGCACATCACACTTGTCTACATTGAGATTCAATTGCCATTCCCTGCACCATGCGTCAATTCGCTACAGATCCTCCTGCAGTTCAGTACAATTTCCCATTGTTACAACCTCTCGATATAACACAGCATCATACGCAAAAAGCCTCAGTGAACTTCCGACGTCATCCACAAGGTCATTTATGTATATTGTGAATAGCAACGGTCCTACGACACTCCCCTGCGGCACTCCTGAAATCACTCTTACTTCGGAAGACTTCTCTCCATTGCGAATGACATGCTGCGTTCTGTTATCTAGGAACTCCTCAATCCAATCACACAATTGGTCTGATAGTCCATATGCTCTTACTTTGTTCATTAAACGACTGTGGGGAACTGTATCGAACGCCTTGCGGAAGTCAAGAAACAAGGCATCTACCTCTGAACCCGTGTCTATGGCCCTCTGAGTTTCGTGGACGAATAGCGCGAGCTGGGTTTCGCACGATCGTCTTTTTCGAAACCCATGCTGATTCCTACAGAGTAGATTTCTAGTCTCCAGAAAAGTCATTATACTCGAACATAATACGTGTTCCAAAATTCTACAACTGGTCGACGTTGGAGGTATACGTCAGTAGTTCTGCACATCCGTTCGACGTCCCTTCTTGAAAACGGGGATGACCTGTGCCCTTTTCCAATCAATCCTTTGGAACGCTACGCTCTTCTAGAGACCTACGATAGACCGCTGCAAGAAGGAGGGCAAGTTCCTTCGCGTACTCTGTGTAAAATACAGACATGTCCGAAGCTCGTGTTCTAGTGGCTGGCTGTGCTGCCTCTGGATCACGGGGTCCTAGGCTCGGTTCCTGGCGTGGTTGGGGATTTTCTCTGCCCAGAGACTGGTTGTTTGCGTTGCCCTCATCATTTCGTCATTCGTGAACGTGGCGAGACTGGACTGCGTAAATATTGGGACTTTATTTGGGCGCTGATAACCGCGCAACTGAGCGCCCCACGAATCAAACAGCATCACAGGGACATTTTACCAGGCACTGAAAAATACCACCTTACGTTGTTCGAGAAACATAGAAAAGATTGTCCATTTTATTCCACAAACGAATCAACAGGCTGAATAGTTGAATCGCCAGCTTCATCAATTCGGTTTCTCAGCTCTTGAAGAGTATCTGCTATAGGTGTCTATGCCTTTTATGTCCCCCCCCCCCCCCAAAAAAAAAAAAAAAATTGTTAGGTGTGAGGTCTCATGATCTGGGAGGCTAAAAGCAAGGATCAAGATCTTCTTGTCCACCCCTTCTAATCCACCAGTGTGATTGTTGTTGTTGAAACCATTTTATTCCTCACACGAATCAACAGGCTGAATTATTGAATCGCCAGCATCAACAATTCGGTTTCTCAGCTCTTGAAGAGTAGCTGCCATAGGTGTCTATGCCTTTTATGTTCCCTCAAAGAAAAAAAAAATTTAAGGTGTGAGGTCTCGTGAACTGGGAGGGTAATAGCAAGGAACGTATATAAATGAAATCGCTGGAATCTTCGTGAAGTTGACGAAACAAGCAATTTTGCAGAATGTCCAGGTATGACACTCCTGTCACAGTTTCCTCCGCAAAAAAGAAAGGTCCATAGAGTTTGTGAAACGCCGATTTATCCGAAAAGAAAAAGTATCCTCGGCCATGTTCCGGAGAACTGAAGTGCAAGATTCGTACCTTCTGTAATAATCGGCGGGACGCAGCTGCCTCAGAACTGCAGCTTGTAAGGCTTCATATGCAGGCGTCGTTTCAGAACTCGCCCCACAGTTGTTTGAGGAAGTCTGAAGTTCCTGGCCTGTGTCTTGCGGACTTCGGAGAGCTCCGTGTGAACGCGTCCCGCATAAGCTCAACACTTTCATCAGACATGCATGGCCGACTAGTGCTCTTCCCTTTGCATGGGCAACCAACTTTATACAATTTTGTATGCCAGTCATAAACCTACTTGTGCAGAGGCGGCTCCTTGCCCTTCCATAATGGATTTACTTCGCGCAAATTCCAACACACGAAATGATTTCTCTTGTATGCTACAAACAAACAACTCTGCAGCTCTGTCAAAACTTTGAACCTTCCTCAGTCTATTGACATGCGAAATGTGTTTCTATCTTTTATAATTTATCTGTAATAACCAAGTGATATTTATTCTTCCTTTTTGAATCACCCCGCACATACATCTACTAAAGCGCCAAAGAAACTGGTATAGGCATGCGTATTCAAGTACAGAGATGTGTAAACAGGCAGAATACGGCGCTGGGTCGGCAACGCCTATGTAAGACAACAAGTGTCTGGCGCAGTTGTTAAGTTGGTTTCTACTGCTACAGTAGCAGATAATCAATATGTAAGTGAGTTTGAACGTGGTTTTACAGTCGGTGCATGAGCGATGACACACAGCATCCCCGAGGTAGCAATGAAGGGGGGACTTTCCCAGGCGACGATTTCACGAGTGTACCGTGAATACCGGGAATCCGTTAAAACATCAAATCTTCGACATCGCTGCTGCCAGAAAAAGATCCTGCAAGAACGGAATCAACGACGACTGAAGAGAATCGTTCAAAGTGACAGAAGTGCAACCCTTCCACAAATAGTTGCAGATTTCAGTGCCGGGCTATCAGCAGTGTGCCAACCATTAAATTAAACATCATCGATATGAGCCTTCGGAGCCGAAGGACCTCTCGTATACCCTTGAGGACTGCACAACACAAAGCTTTACGCCTCGCCTGGGCCCGTCAACACCGACATTGGACTGTTGATGACTGGAAACATGTTACCTGGTCGGACGAGTTGATTGTGAAATTGTATCGAGCGGATGGACGTCTACGGGTATGAAGACAACCTCATCAATCTGTGGACCCTGTATTATGTTAATAGGGACTGTTCAAGCTGGTGGAGGCTCTGTAACGGTGTGGGGAGTGGGCAGTTGGAGTGATATGGGACACCTGACAAGTAACACGTACGTAGGCATCCTGTCTGATCACATGTATCCATTAATGTGCATTTTACATTAAGACGGACTTGGGCAATTCCAGCAGGAAAATGCGACACCCCAGATGTCCAGAATTGTTACAGAGTGGCTCCAGGAACACTGTTCTGAGTTTAAACACTTCCGATGACCATCAGATTCCCCAGAGATGAACATCACTGAGTATATCTGAGATGCCATGCAACGTGCTGTTGAGAAGAGATATCCATTCCCTCCTAATCGTACGGATTTATGGACAGCCCTGCAGGATTCATGGTGTCAGTTCCCTCCAGGTCCACTTGAGACATTAGTCGAGTCCATGCAGCGTCGTCTTGGGTACTTTACGTGCTCGCGGGCGCCCTACACGATATCAGGCAGGTGTACCACTTTCTTTGATTGTCAGTGTATATACACGTCGTTCCTTAAAAATACTGAAGCTCTGGAGCATAATACTCAGCAAAAATATTTCATAGACTGTGTGGTCGAGAAGGGATTCTTACGTGATACAAATATGGCACTTCCTTGTTCTGGTCTCTCGATCGGATCGCCTGTCACGGATCTGCGCGACCGGGAAATGCGATCGGCAGAGCAGTGCTAGACGCGTCTCCTATCCTAGGAGCAGTGCAGCGCCAGCGACCGCAGGCTGTTCAGCCAGACCGCAGACCTGGTGTCCAGTTCTCCTCGCCGCGTTGCAACACGACACAGTGCCAGGACATCGGGTCGTCCGCCTGCTGCTACTTCCGGGAAAAAGTTAGCCTGGCAAGAAAGAACTACTGGTTATCAGTCCACTAATGGAATATCACCATTACACTTCAGAATGGTCTGATGTTGTCACTACGTAAGTCCATACAGTGTGCGTTTTTGATCATAATCCGCCGCTCTATAAGAAAAATTACGGCGTGAGAAGATTGTAAAGTATCAGGAAATAGGCAAAATCTTCCTTATGAAATGTTCAACAGGCTACGTAAAGTAGACATTTCATTTAGAATTTTGGTTATTATTTTGTAACACGGAAATATTATATTTTATGAGAAATGTTTGTCATCCTGTCCTTTCTTTGGGGACAGTGAATATTATATAAGGCTCACCGGCCATTTAACCATCTTCTTCTGTGCGGATGCACAAAAAGTGCCCGAACTCTTACGGGAATCGGCAAAAAGCCGCGAGTAATGAGTATAATGGGCAGGGGAACTATGAATATAGGGCGGGACAATAAGTTGAGACTGTGAGTCTCACGGGAGGCGTGCCAGAGATAAGTTCATGCAGTCGCACTATCCTCTGTGTCCTCAGTGGCTCAGATGGAGCCTCCACGGTTGCTCAGCGTATCCGGTCAGAGGGATGCTCGCTCTCTGTAAAGGAATCAACGATCAACTTGAACGGATGTCTTCTGACGTCCGCCCAGACCAAACGCAAAGAACAATACCAAAAAAAAAAAAAAAATGCAAGATGGATGGAGCGTCTGCCATGTAAGCAGGAGATTCCGGGTTCGAGTCCCGGTCGGGGCAGACTTTTAAACTGTCCCCGTTGACTTATAACATCGCCTGTATGCAGCTAGGGGTATTCATTTCACTGTAAGTGAAAACAATTACAAAAATTTACTTAGAGCCTGGATTTTCTTTTGTACGTCTTGTGTGATACTAAATGAGGAACATGTAGATACTGCGAAATGCTGAATAAGAATGTAACCCCAGTGCATCCATATTGGCTCTCTACTCGACAGGGGGGGAGGGGAGGAGAGAGAATGTTATGATTTACGTTGAAACGTCCCTTTTGAACAATTATACATGACTGTGCTTAAACTGACACATAATATTTTTAGCGCAACGCAGTCTGACTTTTAAAAATCCCTACAAAAGAATGGCCCTGACTAACATTAACCCATACCTTTCACAAATCACTTACCTCACAAAAATCTTCGTTACTCGAACTACTGCAATACAGCATGCGCCACTACTGCCAGCTAAATAAAAGATTCAAACTACGGAAGGCACTAGCTACTGATAGGCATAGTTAGCAAATGAAAGATTTTAATAGAGAACAAACAATGTATTTACCTTAATAGTCATAATATATATAGCAGTTCATGACATCCATTCCTATAACTGTACTGTTTCTGATGCTCTCAAAAATCCGCCATCTCACTTACCCACATCCACCACTGCTGGCGGCTCCCCTCCAACTGCGCAACGCTACGCGCTATTAACATCTAGCTGCTCAACACTACAATGGCCAACAACAATTTAAACCAGCTGCAGACTGCACACAGCACAGCCAGTGATTTTCAGAGCGCTACATGGCGTTACCAATATAAAAACCTAAACCGCCTACTTACAACGTGTCGTTATGACGTTTTGTACATTGAGATTTTGTTGTTATTTGTGTTTTTTAACGTTGATTCAGATGTTAGATGAAACCAGTAGCAATTAATAAATTGTTCTAAAGCAGCCAAGTGTCATGGGTTTCCTGGAAGAATATACCCTCTGCTGACAATCGGCTGAAGAAAACATTGTAAATTTCAACATATGTAAGTGATGAATTACGAGAGCAGATTTGTTTTTTAGTAATGGATTTAATATTTACTTCCATTATTTCGGAAAGATCCTTCAGTTACTTCAACGACATAGCATGTGTGAAACTTGGTACACGAAACAGCACGTCAAACGACAGACCCGCCGATAAGAGAAGAAGTACAACGAACGCCTTCTCCTCTGTACCGAAGTATGGTAAACATTTATCTCAGGAGCGGTTCAGGTGTTTATCATTATGACTGTCACATAAAATGGTCAGAAACGCTGTGAAACAAAAACATGTCTTCTTCAATCATCGCTGTTTGCTTACCGACCTCTTGTTTTAATTTTCTCCACAGATAAAACTCCAGAGGTGTTACTTCGGGTGAACGTGCAGGCCTTCCTGTATTTCAGGAACGACATACTTCACGATCTGCAAAAAATTGTGTTAAAAACGTCAGTAATCATCTGAGCAGAATGCGTGGGTCCCCTTGTGTCTTGCGGGATGCCTTCCAGTGACCGAGGTGGCATACCTGATAGGTAGTGCAGTTACATGTGGCTATGTGGAGCCACTAGATGCAACAGGAGGCAATGACACGAGCGTCCAAAAGCTCTTACCAGGCATTGACAGCATAAAGGTCGTTGTTTATCTACTTCTCTCGGCCAACGTGGATTTCCAGCTGACCAGTTTTGTTTATTTCGAAGACTGATTGTCCCACGGTTTGTAAGCGATGCATCATCAGTAAACAAAATGTTGCATAGAAACAACGCATCACCACACATTTTTCGTAGGCACCGGTTTCGTTAAGTCACTGGCATGATGCTGATGATGGATGAAAATTAGGAAAAATATAAAATGTGTTGGAATGTGGGTTTAGTAGAATAATCCGCTGTGTGATCCCTCTCGCATATTCGCGCTGCCACCTACTGACCTGTGTGTGTATACTGTGAAGGTCGGAATAACTTTGCCAGCATGTTGTTTGGTCGCTGTAACGTCAGACCGTAGGCTGATTTGCTTCAGGCGCACACTTAAAGACGTGCAGCGTACACGACCTAAATGTTTGAGCTTACATTTGGTGCACAACGGCCGATGTTTGTGGGATCTCTTCTCCTAACGGCGGGACTGTGGTTTGGGGTACTGTTGCCTTGTATCTAGTTCCACAAATTTTATGTCATTAAATTAATTAAAGGCTCTTTCGGATATAATAGAACGGCGGAAAATTGGTTTGCGGCGCTGTTTTCTTCTTACTATTTGATTAAGTTCCAAGCGCGTCTTGTTGACGTCTTCTTGCAAGGCTCTTTTCAGTGTCGCAGAAAGAAGTGTGTATTTCCTTTAGGAAGGTAATGACAATGCGCTGTTGGGTAGCTACAAGTATTAAAATTTGGTTGATTAAATCAGAAAATTAGCCTCCGCGGCCGCCACAACTTAGTGATAACTACACCTACATGCAGAGTGATTATGATAAAAAGGGACGCACTTCAGGAAACCGAGTGGACAGGGATCATAAATGGTCCGATCGACATATGGACGAAAATGCATTTTGAGGGAGAAACACCCACTTGGAGATAAGACACACTCTAAGAAAAATAAAAATGTAGAGAAACTAAGCACCACAAAAGAACCACCCTAATCGGACGGTAAGTCGATAGATGTGATCTACATGTATAGGCAAAGAAATTATTACAGCTTCAGAAAAACTGAATGATTTATTCATGGATATTAGCTTCACAAATTGAGCGAGTCAATAATGCATTGGTCCACATCTGGCGTCTACGCAAGCAGTTATTCGGCTTGCCATTGGTACACAGAAATGTAAAATGTTCTGCTGAGGTATATCGCGCCAAATTCTGTCCATTAGTGTTTTAGACTGTCAGAATTCCGAGCTGGTTGAAGGGCGCTATAAATAACGCTCCCAAAGTTCTTTATCTTGCCAGCCAGGGTATATAAGAGTGCATAGTTTCACGGCGGTTCTATATCGGACAGACCGTGCGTACCATTGAACAGCGCTGTGTAGAAGACGAGAGATGTTTTCGTTTACGGTACACACAGAAATCAGCGGTAGCAGAGCATGCATTAGAGAACTGTCTTACCACACGGACTAACAGTTTTTGGGATAGCGATAGAAATAAAAATTTGTGACTACATGCTTAACAAAGACGGCGGCCTGCAGCTTAGCACAGCGTGGGACCCGGCCATCGGAAGGTTGAAGCGGGCACGGCGGCCGCACAACGCAAACATTATCACATAATGTGCTGGAGCCTGTACCAGTGACGTCACGGAAGGCAGCAGCAACCAGAAGACAGTCAGCACTTGACAGTGGTCGAGGAGTACTCGGCCGAAAGCTCGTGGATTTTAAACCACTTGACGCGGCTGGAAGCCCAAGAAACTTATATCATCCAGGGTATGGTTTGGTTAACACACAGAAAATCATTAGAAACTCTCGCCGTGTGCAGGTGGGCGTTATCTTGCCAAGACGGCTTGTTGTCAAGGGCAAAACAATGGGGAGTAGAATGTCATCCACGTACCGCTCTGCTGAAAGGATGCAGCGAATGACAGAAATAGGGGTGGTATTATGAAAAGAAATGGCACTCCAGATAATCTCTCCTTTTTGTGGGGTTGTGTGGCTGGCGACAGTCAGGTTGGTATGCCACCCCTGTCTCCATATTCGTCTTTGGCCTGGAGTCTCATTGACAGGAGTAAAGTTGTCTTCAGTGATGTGTCCAGCTTCGAACTGAAACCCGATGACCAGCAAAGACCTGTGTGGAGGTCCCCAGACAGCAGTGGTATACCAACCTGTCTGTCTCCCATCACACTGCCCGACAACCAGAAGTGATGGTCTGGGGTGCCATTTCTTTTCATAGGAGGAACCGTTTTCTGCACCCCGTTTTGTTGCCCTTCGTAGCAAGCCATCCTGGGTTTATATTCAGAAAGACAATGCCCACCTGCAAACGAGAAGAATTCCTACTTCTTATCTGCGTGCTTACCAAACCCCACCTTGGCCAGCAAGGTCAACGGATCTCTCCAAAATTGAGACTATTTGGAGCATTATGGGCAGGACCCTCCAACCAGCTAGTGATTTTGACCATCTAACGGGCCATTTGAACAGAATTTGGCACACTATCCCTCAGGAGGACATCCAACAACTCTTTCAATCAATGCAAGCTAAATAACTGCTTGCATAATGGCAGGAGGTGGACCAACGCAATACTGACTTGCTAAATTTTGTACAGCATTTTCTCTTGAATAAATCATCCATTTTCTCTGAAGCGGTAAACTATTTGTCTGTACAGGTACAACACATCTTCCTGTTCCTGTCCCATTCGCGTAATTCCTTAGTGGTGCGTCGTCCCTCTCTCTCCTTTTTACATGAGGACACACTAAGCAAGTGGGTCGGTTCTGTCTGTATTAGAGTTTTAGTGGTATAGTGGCAGCGAAGCATCCTCACTGGTTCAGCCTCAGTGTGTGATCGAGATAGATGCTGCCTAGATGCCTCCACACTGAAATGCAGAAGTCAACTGCAGCACCCCCATACAGTAGCCACTTTGGTGTTCGTACTTCCAGAGGCACCTCTTCCAGCAAGGAAGGTAGGGCTTCCCACAGAAATCGCAGAATGACTGGTCGCCAATTGTCCCCACCCAGACGTTGTAAGATATCCCTTATTTGCAAATAAGAGCGCATTTTACATTATTTCCAGTTTTGCTATTTCACATACGTGAAGTGAATGTATCAGCACTGCAGTACGTATGGAGCAAGGAGCGAGCGTAGGTTCCCACGCTGGCTAGCAGAGGTGGTTGCACATCTGTCGCTCTCAGAGCGAATGAGACAACGTGCCGATGCGCAGATCGCTGATGGCGTGAGCAAATAGATACACAGAAAAAGTACATTTATTCTGGTGCGAATTAAGAAATTGTTATTAACAAATATTTGCTAACAAACGTTGCCTTTTGTCATTCAGATCCTAGATACTAGATACTACATACTATCTTTCAGCAATTTTACAAAGCCAGAAAACGGTGATATAAATAAATAAGTGAATAACTTTGGCATAATCTTATACCAACCATACGGATTGTACGCTCGAGTTACAGACTGTGCGCCGCAGTAGGATGCCTTTCGATCTAGTCACGCAGTAGACCAAGCTCTCGTACGGTTATTAGTTAGTCGACATAGTTAGCTTGTAATCAGTGTGAACAAGTTCAGTGTTTCTTATGTAAACACACCATAATAACACCCTGTGTAGAAATTATTTGCAGAAGGAAAGCTTCTTTCCGCTTCACTACGTAAATCACAGAGTGTAGTACCGCACTTTCAGTATACTTCGGAGCTGTTACGGCTCTGCACGGCTACATAAAACAACGAGGTCATCTCCACACAACAGATAGGAAGAATTCCTACGCCGCGGCTCACTAAGTCAATCCAAGGATGGACTGGTTTAAATATCGCAAAACTCTGGTCGAAAAGCGTGGCCAGTTACGCTGCACGCCCCTCATACCACCATTTAAGGACTCACCTGCTAAATTGAGAGATTTCTGGATATTTTGTAAGAGTGGGGGGTTCTTGCAACGTTGAAGTGGAACTGCTGCTGATGTATCCCTGCCAGCATTTCACTAAAACACTAGAGTAAAGACAGAATACCCCCACTTTGCTGGTGTGTTTCAATCATTGAAACCTACACTATTAAAGATCTTTTACCTCCACCTTCATGTGGGTATACCTCCGTTGGAACAAATGTCTGGCTATAAAGCGTGTAACGGGTACAAGTGCATATATTTTTATGTGTGGTACCTTAATACGTACACATATCATTGTGTAGGGTATTTGTTTCTCTGCGTCGAACAATCTTCCCACAAACATGTCACAGCCCTTACAACCTGACGTTATCTGCATGGTCATACTGCACCACTATGTGGACCCGTCAGCGTCCATTGTTCCACACATCAACACCTGGGTAGCTGCCCAGGTGAAGATAACTATTAATGGCTTGCTCTTGCCACATGACTTGAAGTTACCCGACCTAAAACACACACGACTTGTAACAGCTATAATTATGTCTGCAAATGAAGCAAGTACGGAAGTAGTGTTGTTCAATAAATTGTCCTCAGTCACCAATGAAAATATCTACACTTACACTCGTTACATCTTGTATGTCCAGGTGAATCTTTCTTCCCCTTATTTTTCCAGGGTTCCTCTCCTGTGATTTATCCCATTTTAGCAAAATAGACCCGGATATTTACTTTTCTGGATCTGTCTTAAGCTTGTCTTAGCTGCGTGTTATTACATATAGGTCCCTGCGAGCATTTAAAAAGTACACTACTGGCCATTAAAATTGCGACACCACGAAGATGACGTGATACGGACGCGAAATTTAACTGACAGGAAGAAGATGTTGTGATATGCAAATGATTAGCTTTTCAGAGTATTTACACAAGGTTGGCGCCGGTGGTCACATCTACAACGTGCTGACATGAGGAAAGTTTCCAATCGATTTCTCGTACACAAACAGCAGTTGACCGGCGTTGCCTGGTGAAAGGTTGCTGTGATGCTTCGTGTAAGGAGGAGAAATGCGTACCATCAAGTTTCCGACTTTTATAAAGGTCGGATTGTAGCCTATCGCTATTGCGGTTCATCGTATCGCGACATTGCTGCTCGCGTTGGTCGAGATCCAATGACTGTTAGCAGAGTATGGAATCGGTGGGTTCAGGAGGGTAATACGGAACGCCGTCCTGGGTCCCAACGGCCTCGTATCACTAGCAGTCGAGATGACAGGCATCTTATCCGCATGGCTGTAACGGATCGTGTAGCCACGTCTCGATCCCTGAGTCAACACATGGCGACGTTTGCAAGACAACAACCATCTGCACGAACAGTTCGACGACGTTTGCAGCATGTAACGGAACTGAAATGATGGTGGGCTGACAGTAATTTGGAGCCCGCGCGTCGGAAACGGGCGCGCTGGTGTGAGACTGCCAGGGAGTGCACCCTGATGCCATCTATTGGCGAAACTGGGAATTAGCGCTGCCTCAGACAATGCACTATGCTATCGGAGTCAAATGTATTCTTTTTCTTGGTAATTATAAGCTATTACTGTATGATTTAATGTTATAAAGCGCTAGTAGTAAATTATTATGACTGGTATGAACTCCAGGGTAATAAATATAAATATTCTTAAATACTAAATGATTTCGGTGAAAAGGTGGTAGGGGAACGCCCCCACTCTTGGTGATACGAGCATAGCTAGAGGTAGCTGGAGACACAGGGACTGAACAATGAAATGGCCTGGGGAGTGTTGACGTGATCGGACGTGCATAACTGTGCTCACGCAAAAGTGACTGTGCAACAGCGAAGAGGCGAATATCGTCGCCGTTCGTGGAGTAGAACGCGACGAATGGTTGTCGAAGCCGTCTCTATGCCACTGGGGCTGATTGTAAGAGTTCCTGCGCCCAGATTTTATGGCGGACGTGCAGTAGCTTATACGAGTGCTACAGCTCGTAGTTCCAGCCGCCATTAAGGGCATGAGGCGTGAAGAGCTGCGTTAGCCACAGGCATCTCACCACCAGCACCGACACGTCTACCCAAGGCAAGACTGCTTGCAATTGTTAAGTCGAACTTTGTATACATGTAAAAGGAGAATACCAGTTTTCTTTTGTGCAAGTGCAGAGGACAGAATATAGTAATGAGTAAAATTACGACGCATGTTGTTCATTGTAAAGTGTAGTAACCTGAAACATAGTGTAGTGAAATCAGACTGAGGCCACCATCGCCTCTTTCATTTACAATTCTTTTGGTTGTAGAATACTTTAGCGTTTAAGAATGTAGAAAAGAGCAATGGTCACACCAGAATGAGTCGCCTATTTATAGTTACTTAAATTTTTCTGAGTAACCTTTCAAGTAAAGTCACTTAACTAATTCTATAGCAATTGTCCAAAGAGTAATATCCAAAATCATTAAATAAGTTGAAGGATAGAATTTTGTTAACCTAAGTTGCAAAAGTTGTCTTGGTGGTAATTACCAAGCCAACTCACAGAAATTGAGAGAGTATTTGCTTTGTAGAATCACCTAGAATGATCAGAAATAGTAATATTCAGAATTAAGTTTAAATTCAACTTAAGCCGTTTCACTTTGAAACGAGCCAAAAAATTGATTTATTCTTTTGCTCCTTCAGAGCTGGCGACCGTAGTTATAAGTATTTTCAGGAGGATTCGACGGTAAGTCTGCTGCTCTCGTCGTGCTGATAGGATTATCTACTGCTGCTAGCAGTGGTGATTGGATACATAAGCTCACTACCAAGTTAAGTGGGTCAGGTAGGCAGTGTTACCGTGTGAACTGTAGGGCGCTGTAGGCCGTGGATCGAACCCGTTCAATCATCACAGCTCTTTGAGAAATAGTCCGGTTAGGAGTGTACTAATCCAATAGGTAAATACTGGCGAGTAACGGTCAAAAATGTATACGCAAGTGAATTTAGCAAGGTCCATGTAGCACCTAGTTAATGTGGTGTAATGGCGAGGGTAGGAGTGGAGTAAAAGTGAGCTGAGCTTGTGGCAGCTGTGCTGTCTTCAAAGATTAATAACGTGAATCCACTACTAGCTCTTACCATTAGGGCTGAGCTATTTACGGTTAAAATACGTAGCAGTAAGCGCAAAGGCGTGACAGCTACAAGTCCGTATTGGCTTTATACATACGGAAGTAGGAAGCGGGTCATTCTGTCAGTGGAGGGGTTAAAACGACGGAGTCACTTGAGAACATACCCCATTTACTAATGGAAAGATTCGGCGGTTCGGTCGCATGTGGCGACCGTGACAGGACTTACCAAGTTTGTAGAATAATAGCTGCAATAAAAGTGTTTTATATAAACTGGTAGTTTCAAGAAAATATTAAATTTAAAATTCTGTTGTAGACAAATATACCACAATTGGTAAGTTCAAGACGACAACCTGCAAAGCAGCAAAAGAAAGTCCAATAGTAGGAGTTAAACAAGTAATACTTGGTTTAATAAACATTTCTATTAGGCACGAAATACAGCAGCATAAGATGGAGTCGAATAGTAACAAGCAAGACGAAAACATTACAAGGTCAGACCCAGAATTAGGGACCATAGATACTGTTGTAGGGTTGGAAAATCCTATAGATGAATCCACACCCACAAAACAGGAGGAACGGGAAGTGAAACCAAAGGTAGTGAAAAGTGAACCCAATGTATCTGTGGATGCAAGTCACAAGGGAGAGGATATGGAATTAACAAGTTTGTTAAATAGTATGATGGCGCAAATTCGAGAAGGGAATGCTAGTTTGAAAGCAGAAATGGCTAGTCATATATCCCAACTGGATGAAAACCTATCTGGTAAAATAAAAGCCAATTTAGATATTTTGAATACGCAAAGCCAGCGTATCACAGAGGTAAACAAATCAGTAAATAGCATTAGGGCTGAAATAACAAATGTTCAGAGAAAAGTCACAGAAATAGAGAAAAGATTTGATACCGAAATTCAGAGAATAGAGAAATCAGTGGAACCTTTGGTTAGTGAAAAATTAGAACCGATAATTGAAAGTAAATTACAGGTGATAGTACCAGTTGTAAAGAAAGAGATTGTTAAAGAAACGGCAGCTGATATTGAAACACTGCGCAATACCATGTTGAGTTTTGATGCATGTGTGCAGGAGCAGGAAAATACACTGCGTAATGAGATAAAATTGTTAAGTCAGCAAGTTCAGAATCAGACGTTTCTTAAATGTAGTGGTATCGCATTGGTAATGCAAAAATCGGAAATACTGAGTAGGCAGGAAAAATACGATCCTCAAAAGAAACAAGGTGGATGGCATCCAATGGATTTTATAAAAAAATTGTGAACGTGTCTTACCAACAGACATGTCGGATAAAGAAAAAATTAATTTAGTAATAGACGCTTTAGCAGGTCATGCTAAACGTTGGGGATTGAATTTGGATATCGACAATTTGAAGTTTACAGACTTCAAAGAAAAGTTCCTTGAGGAATTCTGGGGCACACAACAGAGGGATAGGTTGTGGAGAGAATTCGTTGTCGCCAGAATGCCAGAACATGGGCGTGGGCTCATGAAAGAATACTGTGAAGGATGGTTCAAGCGTTTGGAGTATCTTAAAGATCGTAGATCAGAATCGGAGATAGTGTGGGAGTTGTGGAAAAAGCTACCTGACGATTCAAAGCGTTATGTAGGAGGCACTCATCGAACATTCGATGAATTTTTAGTGCGTCGTTCGCCTGAAGAGCAGTTACATAAACGAAACTTTGCGAAGTATAATGCAGGGATACAAACAGAGGAGAGAGAGCAGGGAGGAATTATTAAAGGAAATGAAGTAGGAAAAGAATATCGGTCGGATGTGAAGGCTCACGTGAATGAAATAAGTACAATTCGAGGTCAGAGTGACGAATTGATGATGGAAGAGTCAGAGAAGGCGTTGGTTGTCGGTAGGGATGGCAACTGTGCAGAGAGGCAGGGGCAAGGTAGGAGTGATGTGACTTATGGTAAAAGGTTCGTACGAATAGTCGACGAATCGCATCGAGAAGTAATTAAAGAGGAAAGGGTGGATAAGAAAAAGGGGCATAGTGCAGAGACGCATGCCGATTCAGAAATTACCTCGTATGCAGAATATGTACATCAGCTCAAAACCCAGCCAGCACAATTAGAAAGATCTTCCACTCAAGTGATTAATTTGGACCCGAATATGACAGTGTTAGAGAGCCATACCGATTATGATGTGTACCTAGTGACAGCAAGAGTACATGACTGTGATGAAGATTCTTTTAAAGAAATTAGAGAAAGTGTATCTAACCAAGAGAAAGAGTGTTGTGATCCCTGTAGTACTGAAGCAAATGAGTTGAGTGAGACTGGAATTCCATTAGTAGGGGAAAATAATGAAAGTAAGAGTGGCGAATGTACTATCCAACAAAGGGAAAGTAGAGAAATGGATTATAATTTGCAAGAATTATTTGAATCCGAAGAAGGTCATATTTCTAAGGAGGAGGAATTATCGTCAGAATCATCAGAAAGCATCCAGGGAGAAAAAGAAGTAGAGGAAGTTTCCGATTCTGCAACCGAGAGTTCAGGCATGACAGATTCGAATGAGAACGAGATGGCATTAAAGAGCCTAGACGAAGGACTATTGGAAAAAGTGGTGAAAGAATTTAGGATGAAAAGGAGAAAGAAACCTCCAGATGGAATGGTCAGTGGCTCTACCCTTCATTCGATCCCTGCGAAACCCTACATTTCAGCAGGATAATGCACGACCGCATGTTGCAGGTCCTGTACGGGCCTTTCTGGATATAGAAAATGTTCGACTTCTGCCCTGGCAAGCACGTTCTCAAGATCTCTCACCAATTGAAAACGTCTGGGAATGGTGTCCGAGCAACTACAATATGCCAGTCACTACTCTTGATGAGCTGTAGTGCGTGGGCAGCTGTACCTGTAAACGCCATCCAAGCTCTTTGAGTCAATGCCCAGGCGTGTCAAGTGCGTTATTACGGCCAGAGGTGGTTGTTCTGGGTACTGATTTCTCAGGATCTATGCACCCAAACTGCGTGAAAATGTAATTACATGTCCGTTCTAGTATAATATATTTGTCCAATGAATACCCGTTTATCATCTGCATTTCTTATTGGTGTAGCAATTTTAATGGCCAGTCGTGTAAATAAACTGAACTGTATCTGTCGAGAACATCAATATACCTTCCTCACTCACATAAATGAATAAACATAATCAAAACATGAGCAGCGATAACTCTGGCAGTACTACACTGAAAGTAATTAATGTACTTTATCTGTTTCTTTCTTTGCCCGCCTTTCACACCTACAAGTATTATTCCACATTATTTGCGAGACGCATAATTTGTGCTGGATCGAGGGGAGATAGCGCCGCGCACTGGGGTTCCGGTATCTGCCGCCTCTTGGACGGCGTCCAGGCGACATCTTTTCTGTTTTTATTCTTTGCTACCACTTTCCTCCCTTGCTAAAATGTAACTATATACCTCGCATTCTTGTAGGGAAATTTATAGCTTCTCCGTAAAAGTCAAAGGCATAGTCGTGAGCGACTCAGACGGAAGTTTCGAGTTCTACACTGGAGTGGACGCTTACCGTGGCCTCGCCTCGCGCTACTATTCAGGCGTCGTGTGCTGGAGTGTTCTTGAGTGTGCAGTCTTACCGAATGCATGTACGTTACGTATTTTGTTCAGTCCTTTGAGAATAAATTTCTCTCTCTTCTTTTCTGTCGTATTCGTTCTGGAGGCAATACTATTACTGCCTTAAGGGGGTACCCCAGGGAGACGCTTGATATGGAACAGATATTCATGATTTTTGTTTCAATAAAAGTACAAACAAATTACAATACTGACTTTAGATTTTTATTATACAGCCTGAACATTGTAGCATGTATTTTTTTAAGTAAAAGTTTACGCCCGGAGGACGTTACACGACGTCGACGCAACGCCTTCGCGGAGTGCGAGGGCGATTGGTGGGAACTCTGAAAGCCATAATTTTCAACCTAGAACAAACTTTCAAGAACTGTCTTGAAACTGAAGATATTGTCTAACGTAGAACGTCGAGATATTTTTAAAAAAGTGGTTTTCAACGAAATGGTGGCACTCTGAGATATAAGTCAAATTTTTGACGAAAAACGTACACCAAAAATCGAAACTGAAATATATCGCAACTAATAGACGAGCGGTTCTAGGTGCTTCAGTCCGGAACCGCGCGACTGCTACGGTAGCAGGCTCGAATCCTATCTCGGGCATGGATTTGTGTGATGTCCTTAGATTAGAAGTTTAAGTAGTTCTAAGTTCTAGGGGACTGATGACCTCAGATGTTAACTCCCATAGTGCTCAGAGCCATTTGAACCGTTTGAACTAAAGTAGAAAATACGCCAGTTCACAAGTTACAAAAAGGCGTAATGTAATTGCATCTATATTTCATGAGTTATAACTCCCACCAACTTGATAAATGTTTTCAAAAACCAAGCGTTTAAAGTTTTAGCTTGTGTTTTTTTAATATTGAAATTGAACAAACCTTTAGTCTGCAATTCCATCACCATATGGTTGGTTTTTATTTCATCGATGTCGAACACTCATTTTGACGAAATTACATCGGTTAAGTGACTTCAGCGTATCAATTAAAAAAAAATTTTTGCACGATTTGGATTACTTTCCGAATCTTTTGTATCGTTATAAGTACGTTTAGGAACCAAGCTAAATGACAAGCTCAGCAGGAGCTAGACAAACACGCTCTTTCAGACTGTTTACCATAGACGAATCATGTTATAAAGAGAACTCTTTTTGAAAATAATATTTTAATCGCTTTGTGATACTATCCTATTCCTATTATACACTGAGAGAAAAAAATCGCAGCACCTAAAAATAATTAACGTAGAGTAATGAAATTTCCGGAATACATTTGTCTTGGTAACATATTTAAATGCTTAACATTGACAGATCACATGTTAATGTAAGTCCAGGTAAGGTACGGAAAATGAAAAATGCTGATACCGCCATAATGTTGAATTGAAGTTCGCAGATGGGCATGCATTGTGTTGCACAAGTGCCATATGTCAGCTTGTGGGATGGAGTTCCACGCCTGTTGCATTTGGTCGGTTAGCATAGGGTCAGTTAACACTGGTTGTGGAGGAAGCTACAGTTGTCGTTCGATAACGTACCGTATGTGGTCTATTGGAGACAGATTTGGTGATCGAGCAGGTCAAGACAACATGTCAGTTTATTAAAGACAGCACGACGGGTCGAATCACCAGATTTACCTACAAATGTCAGGGCGAGTGGGATAACCACGAGAGTGCTCCTACTATCGTACGAAATCGCATCCCTGAGAATAACTCCAGGTCTAGGGACAGCGTGTAGTCAGGCTGGTTGCAGTTCGTCAATTGACCTCCACCTAACCAACCCAAGCCATCACTGGCACCAAAGCAGAACTAGATTCCATCAGAAAACACAACAGTCCTCCAACCTGCGCTCCAGTGGACTCTCACTTGACACCACTCAAATAGCAAATAGCGGTGGTTTGTGGTCAGTGTCAGGGCGTCTAGCTCGGAGCTGTCCTTGAAGTAACCGATTTGTAACAGTTCGTTGTGTCAGTGTGGCGTCAACTTCTGCTCACATTGCTGCTGCAGATGCAGTACGATGCGACAGAGCCATATGGCGAACAAGATGGTCTTCCCTCCCGGTAGTGCTACGTGGCTGCCCGGAGCCTGGTCTTCTTGCGATCGTATATCACCGTGAGCGCCGCTCCGCCAGTTGTGTACAGTGACTACATTCCTGCCAAATCTTTCTGCAATACCTCAGAAGGAGCATCCAGTTTCTCGCAGCCCTATTACAAGACCTCATTCGAGAACAGTGACATGTTGTTAGTGACGTCTTTGTCATCTTAAAGGCATTATTCACAAACATCATCTCACCACGTCGAATCGCAAAGGTAACTAACGGTCACGACCCTTACAGCATATATTTAATGCAAATCCGATTGCATCCTCATAGCAATGTTACCAGCACCATTCTTGTGCAACTGACAGGAAATTTGGACAGGTATCATGTTTCAGATGTAGAAGCGTGCTTACAAGTTTTCGTTTATGTCACAGTTGTTCCTTGGTCTTGCGACTTTTTCGCGCCATTGTAGTATTACATCGGTTGCATTCGCGCGCTCGGTGCGCCAGACTCAAATGCAATAAGTCGCTATTTTAACGTGTGTGGCGTACTTTATATGAATGAATTGTAAAAGTAGGCTCTCTAAAAAATGTTTTAAGACAATAAAAAACACGAAACCCAAATCAGGTTCAAAACAGATTTCTACCCTGGTCTACTCCCTTAAACTGTCGCATTTACGCAGTGCATACAGTCTCCGCGTATATTCCCTGTAAAACGAATTGTTTTCCCCCCAGTGAAGTCAACAACTTTATTTTCTTAGGACTGAGGTTAGATGAAAGTCCTTGGTGGAAGTATCACGTTCCAGATTTTGTGCAGAAACTGAATACTGCTGCCTTCACTACAAGAATGTTCTCATCTGTCCTTGACACGGAAAAGGGAAGCATTGTTTACTTTGCTTGCATTCACTCTGTGATGTGGTACTTCAGCGTAAGTCAGTCCCTCACGAAGGCATATCTGAGTCCATAAAAGGACCATCAGGGTGATCTGCAGTGGCAGTTGAGTAACTTTGTGCAGAATGTTGTTCAGGTGTCTCGGAATTCAAATGTATACACCATCATGGGATTTGTTGTCGACGGAATGTTGACTCATTCAGAACAAATTGCAGCATTCATTCCGTGAACAAGAGACTAATAAACGATATACACTTTGTGGGGTCTTGCCCACTCGTCGCTAATAGGGTACCTACGGGATGCAGCTTTCTCGGAATGCTATACAACAATTTCATACAAATAACATCAGCAGTTTAATTTTCAGAAAGCAAATTGACAATACTTAAGTACAGCAAATGTCGCTAGCGAGAGGCGACATGAAAGCAGTACAGCTCTTGCTATACACAAAGTCCAAGGAGACACTTGATACGGATCACGACAATCTGACAGCACAGCACTGATCGCGTTGCAGACTCGGACCGATCTGAGCGGCCGAGGCTAACAGGAGCATCGCTTTTATTCACGTCTTGCAGGGAGCGCTCCAGGCGCGGCGCGGTCCATTTCCGCGTACCATTGGCCACCGTTTCCTCACAGCCGTGCGGTTCTAGGCGCTACAGTCTGGAGCCGAGCGACCGCTACGGTCGCAGGTTGGAATCCTGCCTCGGGCATGGATGTGTGTGATGTCCTTAGGTTAGTTAGGTTTAATTGGTTCTAAGTTCTACGCGACTGATGACCTCAGAATTTAAGTCGCATAGTGCTCAGAACCATTTGAACCATTTTTGAACCATCTTTTGTGTAACGTGTTATTTTTTCTTATATTTTCTCAAAAACTTTTACTTATCTTCTTAGTTGCTTTATTTGTTTTAAAATGTTCTAATCAGCGTTATGCAAAATATGTAATGACTATTTCCACAATGAAGTACCATTGCCTCACGTGGTCCCATAGAATCAGATAACTAAATTTAAAAAATAAGAGTAAATGAATAAGTTCTTTACTTGACATTTCCTTTCTTACTGGCTGTTTCAGGGCACGAGTGTGATTCTTAAAGGCGGGTATGCATGAAGAATTTTTGTATTTATAGTGGAAGAGAAACGCAGTCTCGTAGTAAGTGACTTCGAGTGTGTTTCGCATAGTAAATAGTTCTGCTAACTAAGCTTCCGACGTGGAAGTTTTGTTTCTCGCCCCATACAAATGTTACCAGTATCAATTCAGTACTCTTCAACCAAAATATTCCTCGAGTCCTCCCTTGGGCATGAGTGTGTGTGTTGTCCTTAGCGAAAGTTAGTTTAAGTTAAATTAAGTAGTGTGCAAGCCTGACCTATGACCTCAGCAGTTTGGTCCCATAGGAGCTTACCTCAAATTAAAAAAAAAATAAAACGTAATAAAATTTTACATGACGTTGAAAATGAGTATTTGTACAATAATAAAGTACAAATAGTGAATTCTATTGGTCAACAGATAAAAGGTTAATTTGTTGATTGGTTAAATATTTACACATATGAACGAAGTGATGAGTTTAATAGGCTGTCACAGGTTCAAGTCTTACAGGATTTATAGATTCTTGGGTGGTGTGTAGGATGGGTTTTATGTGGGTATATGTAAGGTTGAGGGATGTGGGAGGGTGGTGAGAGACAAGATTCCGAAACCAAGTCTCAGGAAGTGAAGGGAGAGGTTGTTGAGGATGGCAGCACTGCAAGGGAAGGAAGGGTGAGTTCTCGTAAATACAGTAAATCGGGTATATATATCTGTGAACATTTCATGGCCGTGGTAAGGGAGAGTGATTAAAGTTTAATTGGAAAAGGATGTGCGGCATGTGTGGTGCAGTGTTGGGGCAATGTGTTGATATAGCCGGAGAACTGAAGAGCAAGGATAAAATTAGAGGGTGATTAACGTGAAGTTCGCAGGCAATGTAAGACATTCAGATGTGTACAATATGTAAGAGAAGGATGAGGAATTTTATAATAACTTGACAGAGGTTTCGTGTAGGGGAGAATAAGCGGAACCGAAACTCTAGGCGGAGTGCGTGGTGTTTTAGGATCAACAGGGCAGGATAGAAAATTGGTAACAGCAGAAATCTATGCAACATTTGCATAGCAGAGAATTGGTCGGACCAGAATTTTATATAGATGTGAAGGATTGTGGAATGGAGCAGTCTTCATGATCGGCCGATTAGTGGTGTTAGTAGTTCTAGTCTATTGTGGGCTTGAATTATAAGTAGACGGGACTTCCATGTTAGACGGTGAGCAAGCATTAGTCTGGGGTACTTCCACAAGTTAGTTAATTGATCAGGACAGTAATAAGTGGTAAAGTGAAAGTTGCGGGGAGCGGAGGCTGTGGATCGTCCTGTAATTAGTGCCTGGATTATGAAAGGGTTTATTTTGAGAAACCACTGGTTGCGTCGGTTGTATCAGACGGATCTGGAGGGACCGTTGAGACGTCTGGAAGGCAGGGTAGAGGACTAGGAAGGCGGTGTCATCGAGATATTAGACGAGAAGTGCAGGAGAAGTACCTTAGTTATATCAGCTGTTCAAATCCGTTTTTTGTTTTTCATCAATCTTCAGACTGGTCTTATGCGACCATCTACGAATTCCTCTCCTGTGTCAACTTTTCGTCTCAGAGTAGCACTAGCAATCCACATCCTCAGTTATTTGCTGGATGAATCCCACTCTCTGTCTTCCTCTACAGCTCCCTCTAGTACCATGGATGTTATTCCCTGACGTCTGAGCAGATATCCTACCATCCTGTCTTTTCTTTTTGTCAGTATTTTATACACGTTCCTTTGTTCGGCGATTCTGTGGAGAACCTCATCATTCCTTATCTTGTCAGTCCAGTTAATTTTGAACGTTCTTCTGTAGCACCACATCTCAAATTCTCCGATTCGCTTCTGTTCCGGTTCTCCCACAGTCCATGTTTGCCTACCACACAATGCTGTGCTCCAAACGTACGTTCATAGAAAGTTCTTCCTCAAATCAACGCCTGTAGTTGACACTACTAGACTTCTCTGGAGCAGGAATGCCCCCTTTTCCTGTGACAGTCTACTTTTTATGTCCCCTTGCTCCACCCATCACTGTTTATTTTGCTGCCAGGTCGCAGAATTCTTAAACTACGTCAACTTCGTGATTGTCCTGGCGGAGGTTCGAGTCGTCCCTCGGGCATGGGTGTGTGTGTTTGTCCTTAGGGTAATTTAGGTTAAGTAGTGTGTAAGCTTAAGGACTGATGACCTTAGCAGTTAAGTCCCATAAGATTTCACACACATTTGAACATTTTTTGAACTTCGTGATCCCCAGTTGTGATGCGCAGTTTCTCGCTGTTCTCTTTTCTGCTAGTCCTCATTACGTGCGTCTTTCTTCGATTTACTCTCATTCCATATTCTGTACTCAATAGACTGTTCAATCCATTCAGCAGATCCTGTAATTCTTCTTCACTTTTACTGAAGATAGCAATCTCATCAGTTAATCCTTTCACCTTGAATTTTTATCCCATCTTGAAACTTTCTCTTATTTCCGTTTTTGTTTCTTCGATGTATAGATTGAACAGTAGCATCTAAAGACTACGTCTCTGCGTTGCACATATTTTAATCCGAGCACTTCGTCCTTCGTTTCTAGTCTAATTGGCCCCTCTCAGTTCTTGTTCATGTTGTATATTAACCATCTTTCCCTACAGCTTACTCATGTTTTTCTTAGAATTTCGAACATCTTTCAGCATTTTACATTGTTAACGTGTCTGGATTTTTCATCGGTATTGTTTCCATTATCAAGCACAGGCTAAGCCTAACTGACCATTATGTAACAGATCATCAGCTTGACAGCTCACGTCATTGCTGATGATATCTGTTCCAAATTCAAAGAGTGGCGATGTTCAAACCATAAGTTGCTGACAACAATAATATACAGATGAATTAAAAAGAAAATTGAGAATCTGTTAGATGAAAATCAGTTTGTATTTCGGAAAAGTAAGGCACCAGAGACACGTTTCCGACGTTGCGAATGATAATGGAAGCGAAACTCAAGAAAAATTGAGTCACGTTCATTATCGCAGTACCAACAGCTTTAAAGAATTTCAAGCGTATCCCTTCCTTCCTTAGAACTTTCGTATACCACTTCCTTGCTCATTGATTCTCACTAACTACTCTCCTAAGCTCTTCATTGTTACTAAATTGTGATCTGAGTCTATAACCGTACGTCTTGTAATCCAATATTTGATTTCAGAATCTGCCTGACCATGAAGTAATCTAATTGGATTCTTCCTGTATTTCCCAGCCTTTTCCAAGTATATCTCCTTCTCTTGTGATTCTTGAACGGAATATTCGTTATTACTAGCTGATATTTACTGCAGAACTCAATTTGTCTTTCTCTTCTCTCATTCCTGCTACCAAGCCCATATTCTCCCTTATCGCTTTCTTCTACTCCTACCCCATCAATTGCATGCCAATCTCCCATGATAATTAGGTTTTCATCTCCCTTTACATAATGAATTAGCCGCTCAGAATACTCCTGTACTTCCTTTCTCTCTTCATCTCCTGCTTGCGAAGTTGGCTTGTATAAATGAACTTTTGTTGTCGGTGTTCGATTGGTATCGAATCTGATAAGAACAACCATATCGCTGACCTGTTCACAGTATCTCACTCTCTGACTTGTCTGCATATTCATAACCAATCCTACCCCGTGACCATTTTCTTCTGCTGCTGATATTATCCTGTACTCGTCTGACCAGAAATCTTTGTCGCCTTTCCATTTCACTTCACTGACCACTACTATATCCAGATTGAGCCTTTGCAATTCCCTCCTGAGATTTTCTATCTTCCGTACCACGTTCAGGTTTTTGACATTCCACTCCCCCACTTTAGAACGTTATGCTTTCGATGGTTATTCCGCCCCCACTCGTAGAACTTTATGCTTTCGACAGATATTCAATCTTTTTCTCATGGCCACCTCACCGTTGGTAATCCCCTACCGGAGATCCTAATCGGGGACAGTCCCGGAATCTTTTTCCATTGGAAAGATCGTCACACTTTTTCAATTACAGGCCACAAGTCCTCTGGATACACGTTAAGTGTCTTTAATGCAGTGGTTTCAATTACCTTTGCATCCTCATTTCGTTGATCACTGCTGATTCTTCCTCCTTATAGGGGCAGTTTCCCACCCGAATTACAAGAGTGTCCTGAACATCTCTCTGCTCCTGCGCCCTCACTGACATGGTCGTTGGAGGAGCTAGCGTTATTTCTTATACCGAAAGTCATCAACCACCATTGCTGATGATATCTGTTCCAAATTTAAACAGTGGCGAGGTTCGAATTCGAGACCCAAGACGTTTTGATTACTGTTCAAAGACGGTACCCCTCCTTACTGGACTCATAAGAGTCGAAGGACATGACAGGGAAGCAGTAGTTGAGGATGGAGTGAGACAGGGTTGTAGTATATTCCCGATGTTATTCTATACATTCATTCTGCAAGCAGTGAAGGCAACCAAAGAAAAATGTCGAGAAGAATAAAGACATTGAGGTTTGCCAGTGGTATCGTAATTCTGTCAGAGATAGCAAACGTCTTGGAGGAGCATCTGAACGGAATGGATAGTCTCTTGAAAAAGTGGTTACAAGATACAAATCAAGAAAAGTGAGACAATGGTAACTGATTGTAGTCGAATTAAATAATCGGGAACATCCGGAGGCATAAAGGAACTGTGAATTAGGTACTGGACGAAAATAAGTGGGGTAGAATTGTAGGACACCAAGGGATGAATACAGTAAGCAGGTTCAAATGAATGGAGGTTGCTGTAGTTATTCAGAGATAGTGGCGATGGCAGGAACGTTAGTGGATTAACCTCTCCTTGACCCTCGCTTGTGGCGCTATCGGAACTCGCAAAGGGATGGTGTTCGTCGACAGTGCGAGGTCAAGTGGTGGAGGTCAGTGCTAAATAGAGTAATATCCCGCGGTATATGCTTAGTGTTGTCTTGTTAAAGTAATTGTCTGAGGAATAGCACTGGTTTGAGTTTTGGACTTTGTCAGTGCTTACCTGGATTGGTGGTATAATCTGCAAGTGGAGATGTCTTATAATTGTGAATAGAGACGGAGAAGACTGGAGATTATTGAGCTTCCGTAAGGCGTAATAAGATAATACATTCGTAGCCAACAAAGGATTTATTTGGTACGTTAAGATGAACACTCCTACATCCAATACTTAGGATGTGTTGATAAGCCTCTGTCACTGGATGTCTTAAATTACTGATGTATTGCAAGGGCACAAATCATTCACTCTATGAATCTTAATGCAGATGGACCTGGTGGAATCGAGTAACTGACAGCGTGTGACGTTATTTTGTGCCTCCTAATATTGTCCTCGTCTCGTCATAGTCTTTCTGAATTTCACAGTATTGTCTATATATTTTGCTCTGATACAGCAAGTGCTATTGTGTGTAGGAAAATATACTGTGAGTCCGAAACCTCTTATTACCTGTTGGCATTAGGACACAGAGATTTATAAATGAATCCTGCTAGCACCCGACGGATTTGATTTAATGTTCTAAGTTATGTATGTACAGGCTTACCTAAAGATTAAATGATCATTAACAACGTCATGTGAATACTATGATACGTAAAATCGAGAACGAAGAAATCCTTATTAATGCTGTCGTTGTAACCATCTTGTAACTTAGAGCTCGCGGTGGCTATCAGCTGTAAGCCTTTAGGTTTCCGGGTGAAAATTATTATTATTTTCAGACTGTGTAACGAAATGTCTGACTTTATAGGTTTTTGAGTGGCACTGGACGTCTAGTAAGCGCTTGGCACTGAAATGATCCGATGTCAATTGGCACCGACTGGGGAGTCACGGCTGCTAGCAATATCGGGACCACAGCGGGCTTGGGCCGTTTGATAGTGTTCACCAAGGTGCAGTCATGGCAAACTACCTTACTTGGACGGAGCCTTGTATGTATTTTAGAAGAGTTTAAACCACTTCCATTGTATTTGGTCGTATCATAAGTTTTGAATATTTACTTGTTTCAAAGTGCATAAATGGTGTCTTAAAATTTATTGATTAATACTTAGGAATTACTAACGGAGTTTGTTCAAATAATTTGCCTGTGATTCTTAACGAAAGGGTACCTCGACCAGAGTGTCGTAGGAGTTTAGAAATTTTACACGGGGTTATTGTCGTGTAAATTTGTTCTATTTTATGTTTTTAAATTCGACTGATTGAAAGTAATCGTTCTTGGGAAAGATTTGAAAAAAAAAGATTCGCGTGCTTAGGAGTAAAGATTTAGAAGTGTAATCAATGTTTAGTTTTAATAAATGTTTGTAAGTGTCAGTCTGCCTTCTGACACCAAGTCATCGAATCACTGCCCAACTGGTACAAGCTGATGAGGCTTGCAAAGAACCGACTAGCGTGCAGAGCTGCACCAAACCAGTCTTCGTACTGAGCGCTACAACACCAATGATATGGAAAGGAGCTTTTCGTTCCATCATTTCATTGTCATTAATGCAGAACTTAAACGTTGTATCTACAATACCCAAGCAAAGTAGCGATAAACCCTGAGTGAAAGGCAGAGTGCTGAGAAAGACTTGATGTTCTTTTTTTTGGTTTATACTTATTCTGAATCTTATGAAATAACAGAGAAATGTTAATTCAGCTAATATTCTTAGGGGTGATTAAGTATGAAAGTGTCTTTATCTGTTCATTAGTTTCGAAACATGAAAGCAATATAAAACCAGTTGTCTCAAATATTAATGTTTCCTCAATATCCGAGACTGTACTACTTGATGAATGGTACATGTAGTTCGCCTGGGTCGCAAAGTGTTACACTTGATTACTATTAGTAATTGTACGTATCCACTACAAGATCAAGGGAACAAGGCGAAATCTTGCTTCACCATTCTATCAACTGTTTCATATGTCGTAATTTTTGTTAGTAGGATTCTAGCTAATCTTGCGTTACTCTACGTTATCAGTGTTTTAGCGGCAAACTTAAAACTATTTTTAATTCGTCTCACTTTACGAACATCCTTTTTTCCGATGGTACTTTCCGTAGATTGGTTAGTTAAGAGTACTTGATCAGCTGCCATTGCTTGTGAGTGCTGAAGAATAGATAACAATGCTAAAAACTACAGTTTATTCTATTGACCATTAGTAAACTAATTTCACCGGTATGAGTCTGATGGTTTAACTTTTCACGATTTATGATTGTTATTTAAGGCACTCTAAAAGTTACAGGGGAACATCTGGTTATTTAAAAAAATACATTTTTACTAAGTATTGCGTAGACAATAAAGCGTTCTTTATTGTAACTTGTAATACGAACCGTTGTTCGCATTACGAGTTGAAATATAATTACGATCGTACCACAAGTAAATGGACTTTAATGGACCACGTACGCGGCCGAATGAAATGTAGATGGAAGAAGGAAGACCTCTGCTCGATTCCGAGATATTTTTTGTTGATGATATTTTACTGGGTTCAATAGTGATGTGTTGAGGCGTGGCGCTTCATATCGCGTAAGTAAGAGACGGTGGCGGGCAGATCGCTTCAGTCCATGAGTCACAGTTATCGCATGACAGATGTACTCTGATCCAGTGGATAGCTGCAGGTAGTTACGACTGTCGCTGAAAGGTGTCAGTTTCTCATGGACTACGATATTACCAAGGATTAAAACATACTTTGAAAACAAAACTGTAGTTATTGTGATTATTTTGACCATCGTTAATTAATAGTAATTTGTTTATACTGTGAATGGTAGTGTGAATGGAAAGTAAGATATTAAATGAATATTGTTGTGTCTATTAATTGAGTACACACTAGCTTGAGCACTGTAATTCTACAGAGAAACTGAAGCTTCTTTTGACTATCGTTAATTAATAGTAATTTGTTTATACTGTGAATGGTAGTGTGAATGGAAAGTAAGATATTAAATGAATATTGTTGTGTCTATTAATTGAGTACACACTAGCTTGAGCACTGTAATTCTACAGAGAAACTGAAGCTTCTTTTGACTATCGTTAATTAATAGTAATTTGTTTATACTGTGAATGGTAGTGTGAATGGAAAGTAAGATATTAAATGAATATTGATGTGTCTATTAATTGCGTACACATTAGCGTGAGCATTGTAATTCTACAGAGAATGTGAAGCTTACTCTCATAGGGATTTTGTAGTGTATAACTAGCCACTTTATGGGACTGGGAAAGCAAGAAATATTTTACGATAGTTCCGTTGTTTCAAGAAGGAGTTATTTTGATATCTGTGGACTTTCTAAATTTGTTCATTTCGTGTGTGGTTTAATACTGATATCGGATAGACTATGATGTGTATCAGCTAATCAGAGGACAGTACGACCGGGAATATTTTGTGACTGAGAATTGCTTTGTGGAGTCTAAAAGTTCACTTAGGAGATCAGCCGTCATCATGTTCGGATGCGGATGTAAGAAGCTTTGAATAGATGTTAAAATTCTGCAGGATAGTGATTAAAGATTGACCTTGGAGTGCCGCAAAGTGGATGCAAACGTGTGAGGAAAACGAACACGTAAAATCCCGATTTGATTATATAAATTGTGACTTTTGATTACAAAAAATAGCCGGGTAGCATGTTACACAAGCCGTGGCTGCAAATTGAACATTCGTAGTGGTGGAATGGTGTAATATTTCAGCGATCATTCCGTCGCAGATAATCCATTTGTTAATCCTTTTGGTAATGAGTTTCTTTAATTACCATAATCTGATTGAAATGAAATGTATGTGAAATCTTATGGGACTTAACTGCTAAGGTCATCAGTCCCTAAGCTTACACACAACTTAACCTAAATTATCCTAAGGACAAACACACACCCATGCCCGAGGGAGGACTCGAACCTCCGCCGGGACCAGCCGTATAAGCTGATTATTGCAAGTGACTTTGATTGCTTTTCACTGTTGAAACTAGAAGTTAAGATTCACATGGGCTTGGCAGTATTTTTAAATCAAACGGGATCCAATACATGAAAGTTTTCGCTCACAAACTACCTTTCAATAATCAGTTAACCTGATAATGCAAAACGTTTGTTGCACCCGTTGGATTCGTATAATGCTATCGGTTCTACTATTGATGTTACGATGGAGGAAATTCATTCGCATTTAACAGGAAACCCGTGTGCACAGGACTGCAAAAGAAGAAATCACCGCCGGGTGAGTGAACATCACGTCTATGGGACTATCTCTCAGTAACCGCGACTTTACAGTGTATGACGACATTTCTCCCAAACCTATTACCGTTAAAACTGCTTTAGGTTTGGACATTTGCGACAGGCTGCTATGTTGTTGCTTTCATTTGTTGGTGTAAATTGCGTATGTTTAGTTATTGCAGAGTGTAAGCTATATTATACATAGGTGGAAGCACAAGCGGCCAAAGACACTACTAGCTAGGGCATAACCACCTATGGCAAGCTGACATACACCAACAAGCCACAAACGTCGGCAAGCCCCTGAATACCAGTAACGTTAACTGGATATGCCAGCTGCTATTAATGCCAACCAACAGGCTACAGCAGGGAAACTGACGCACACACAAATCGCCGACATTACCCTACACTGTGCATCTGGTATATGACCTACCGGACACAAAACGATGATGAACCTAATTGTTAAAGGTATGATGACGCTGACCAAGAAATCAACACCGGCAGCCGCGGCAGCTGCCGAGTAACAGTACTGCCAACGTCAAAGATATCGACCTGCTTGATGTTGTTGTTGTTGTTGTCTTCAGTCCTGAGACTGGTTTGATGCAGCCCTCCATGCTACTCTATCCTGTGCAAGCTTCTTCATCTCCCAGTACATACTGCAACCTACATCCTTCTGAATCTGCTTAGAGTAATCATCTCTTGGTCTCCCTCTACGATTTTTACCCTCCACGCTGCCCTACAATGCTAAATTTGTGATCCCTTGATGCCTCAGAACATGTCCGACCAACCGGTCCCTTCTTCTTGTCAAGTTGTGCCACAAACTCCTCTTCTCCCCAATTCTATTCAATACCTCCTCATTAGTTATGTGATCTAACCATCTAATCTTCAGCATAAATCTGTAGCACCACATTTCGAAAGCTTCTTGATGTTAACAAATTTCTCTTCTTCAGAAAAGCTTTCCTTGCTATTGCCAGTCTACATTTTATATCCTCTCTACTTCGACCATCATCAGTTATTTTGCTCCCCAAATAGCAAAACTCATTTGCTACTTCAAGTGTCTCATTTCCTGATCAAATTCCCTCAGCATCACCCGACTTAATTCGACTACATTCCATTACCCTCCTTTCAAGACACTGTCCATTCCGTTCAACTGCTCTTCCAAGTCCTTTGCTGTCTCTTGACAGAATTACCGTGTCATCCGCGAACCTCAACGATTTTATTTCTTCTCCATGGACTTTAATACCTACTCCGATTTTTCTTTTGTTTCCTTTACTACTTGCTCAATATACAGATTGAATAACATCGGGGACAGGCTACAACCCTGTCTCACTCCCTTCCCAACCACTGCTTCCCTTTCATGCCCCTCGACTCTTATAACTGCCATCTGGTTTCTGTACAAATTGTAAATAGCCTTTCGCTCCCTGTATTTTACCCCTGCCACCTTCAGAATTTGAAAGAGAGTATTCCAGTCAACATAGTCAAAAGCTTTCTCTAAGTCTACAAATGCTAGAAATGTAGGTCTGCCTTTCCCTAATCTATTTTCTAAGATAAGTCGTAGGATCAGTATTGCCTCACGTGTTCCAACATTTCTGCGGAATCTAAACTGATCTTCGCCGAGGTCGGCTTCTACCAGTTTTTCCATTCGTCTGTAAAGAATTCTCGTTAGTATTTTGCAGCTGTGACTTATTAAACTGATAGTTCGGTAATTTTCACATATGTCAACACCTGCTTTCTGTGGGATTGGAATGATTATATTCTTCTTGGAGTCTGCGGGTATTTCACCTGTCTCATACATCTTGCTCACCAGATGGTAGAGTTTGTCAGGACTGGCTCTCCCACAGCCGTCAGTAGTTCCAATGGAATGTTGTCTACTCCCGGGGCCTTGTTTCGACTCAGGTCTATCAGTGCTCTGTCAAACTCGTCACGCAGTATCGTATATCCCATTTCATCTTAATATACATTCTCTTCCATTTCAATAATATTGTCCTCAAGTGCATCGCCCTTGTATAGACGCTCTATACACTCCTTCCACCCTTCTGCTTTCCCTTCTTTGCTTAGAACTGGGTTTCCATCTGAGCTCTTGATATTCATACAAGTGGCTCTCTTGTCTCCAAAGGTCTCTTTCTTCGTGTCCTGTAGGCAGTATCTATCTTACCCCTAGTGAGATAAGCCTCTACATCATTACATTTGTCCTCAAGCCATCCCTGCTTAGCCATTTTGCTCTTCCTGTCGATCTCATTTTTGAGACGTTTGTAGTCCTTTCTGCCTTCTTCATTTACTGCGTTTTTATATTTTCTCCTTTCATCAATTAAATTCAATATGTCTTCTGTCACCCAAGGATTTTTACTAGCCCTCGTCTTTTTAGCTACTTGATCCTTTGCTGTCTTCACTACTTCATCCCTCAGAGCTACCCATTCTTCTTCTACTGTATTTCTTTCCCCCATTCCTGTCAATTGTTCCCTTATGCTCTCCCTGAAACTCTGTACAACCTCTGGTTTAGTCAGTTTATCCAGGTCCCATCTCCTTAAATTCCCACCTTTTTGCGGTTTCTTCAGTTTTAATCTACAGTTCATAACCAATAGATTGTGGTCAGAGTCCACATCTGCCCCTGGAAATGTCTTACAATTTAAAACCTGGTTCCTAAATCTCTTTCTTACCATTAGATAATCTATCTGATACCTTCTAGTATCTCCAGGATTCTTCCATGTATACAACCTTCTTTTATGATTCTTGAACCAAGTGTTAGCTATAATTAAGTTGTGCTCTGTGCAAAACTCTACCAGACGGCTTCGTCTTTCATTTCTCTCCTCCAATCCATATTCACCCACTATGTTTCCTTCTCTCCCTTATCCTACTCTCGAATTTCAGTCACCCATGACTATTAAATTTTCGTCTCCCTTCACTACCCGAATGATTTCATTTATCTCATCATACATTTTATCAATTTCTTCATCATCTGCAGAGCTAGTTGGCATATAAACTTGTACTACTGTAGTAGGCATGGGCTTCGTGTTTACCTTAGCCACAATAATGCGTTCACTATGCTGTTGGTAGCACCTTACCCGCACTCCTATATTTTTATTTATTATTAAACCTACTCCTGCATTACCCCAGTTTGGTTTTGTATTTATAACCCTATATTCACCTGCCCAAAAGTCTGGTTCCTCCTGCCACCGAACTTCACTAATTCCCACTATATCTAACTTCAACCTATCCATTTCCCTTTTTAAGTTTTCTAACCTACCTGCCCGATTAAGGGATCTGACATTCCACGCTCCGATCCGTAGAACGCCAGTTTTCTTTCCCCTGATAACGACGTCCTCCTGAGTAGTCGCCGCCCGAAGATCCGAATGGGGGACTATTTTTCCTCCGGAATATTTTACCCAAGAGGACGCCATAATCATGTAACCATACAGTAAAGCTGCATGCCCTCGGGAAAAATTACGGCTGTGGTTTCCCCTTGCTTTCAGCCGTTCGCAGTACCAGCACAGCAAGGCCGCTTTGGTTAGTGTTGCAAGGCCAGATCAGTCAATCATCCAGACTGTTGCCCCTGCAACTACTGGAAAGGCTGCTGCCCCTCTTCAGGAACCACACGTTTGTCTGGCCTCTCAACAGATACCCCTCCGTTGTGGTTGCACCTACGGTACGGCCATCTGTATCGCTGAGGCACACAAGCCTCCTCACCACGGCAAGGTCCATGGTTCATGGGGGGGAGGACCTGCTTGATACCCACTGCTAAAAAAGCCTACCCTTGCAAGACCTGTCGCAGGCAGCAAGGAAACCTCTACCGTTCTTACAACCCGACCCAACTATCGCAGAGGATTTTTCCCTTGGCTCTTGCCTTGGCACTTTTTTTCTTCCCTTCAAACCGCTACCCTTCGTTCGATTTTCGACCCAACCTGTCTCCAGATGAGCGCATATTAATGGTTAACCTTAACCAGATGTACGCAAACATCGCAGTACCCACATCCTGCGACACCTCACATTAGTGAAAACTAACCCTTATGCAGAGATGGCAGTAGACCTTTTGAGTTGGCCATCATGCCGGTGTGGTCGTGAATGGGCTCCAGCTCTAATAAAAATATATTATAATTCAAATGAACGTATACAGGTGTAAACCACTTAAGCATCTGAATTTGTACAATGATCGACAAACCAGTTGAGTAGTGCAGTTCGAATGAAAATGTAACAATCGCTGGTTTTGGATAATTTCATGCATGCCAAAGAAGTCGTTTGGATCATAGAAACTTCTAAAAATTGCAGAGATTCGTTAAATTTTCTTGTGACGGAAGCTGGTTTAACGATTGTACGTCTGTTGCATTAAAATGCAAGTCATTTGAAGATGTACAATGTATGTAGCCGATTTTGGAAAATCATTCCTTAATACCAGATGAAATGTTTTACATATGTCCTGGAGTACCAACAGTTGTGTCAGCAGAATGCAGCGCACAAAGGAAATTATGTAATTACGCTACTGGCCATTAAATTTGCTACACCAAGAACAAATGCAAATGCCGGCCGCAGTGGCCGTGCGGTTCTTGCGCTGCAGTCCGGAACCGCGGGACTGCTACGGTCGCAGGTTCGAATCCTGCCTCGGGCATGGGTGTGTGTGATGTCCTTAGGTTAGTTAGGTTTACGTAGTTCTAAGTTCTAGGGGGCTTCTGACCTAAGATGTTGAGTCCCATAGTGCTCAGAGCCATTTGAATTTCAACAAATGCAAATGATAAACGGGTATTCATTGGACAAATATATTATAACAGAACTGACATGTGATTACATTTTCACGCAATTTGCGTGCATAGATCCTGAGAAATCAGTACCTAGAACAAGCACCTCTAGCCCTAATAACGACCTTGATACGTCTGGGCATTGAGTCAAACAGAGCTTGGATGGCGTGTATAGGTACAGCTGCCCATGCAGCTTCAACACGATACCACAGTTCATCAAGAGTAGTGACTGGCGTATTGTGACGAGCCAGTTGCTCGGCCACCATTGACCAGACGTTTTCAATTGGTGATAGATCTGGAGAATGTGCTTGCCAGGGAAGCAGTCGAACATTTTCTGTATCCAGAAAGGCCCGTACAGGACCTGCAACATGCGGTCGTGCATTATCCTGCTGAAATCTAGGGTTTCGCAGCGATCGAATGAAGGGTAGAGCCATGGGTCGTAACACATCTGAAATGTAACGTCCACTGTCCAAAGTACCGTCAATGCGAACAAGAGGTGACCGAGACGTGTAACTAATGGCATCCCATCCATCACGTCGGGTGATACGCCAGTATGGCGATGACGAATACACGCTTCCAATGTGCGTTTACCGCGATGTCACCAAACACGGACCATCATGATGCTGTAAACAGAACCTGGATTCATCCCAAAAAATGACATTTTGTCATTCGTGCATCCAGGTTCGTAGTTGAGTACACTATCGCAGACGCTCCTGTCTGTGATGCAGCGACAAGGGCAACTACAGCGATGATCTCCGATCTGATAGTCCATGCTGCTGCAAACGTCGTGGAACTTTTCTGGCAGATGGTTGTTGTCTTGCAAACGTCCCCATCTGTTGACTCCGGGATCGATACGTGGCTGGACGATCCGTTACAGCCATGCGGATAAGATGCCTGTCATCTCGACTACTAGTGATACGAGGCCGTTGGGATCCAGCACGGCATTCCGTATTACCCTCCTGAAGCCACCGATTCCATATTCATTGGATCTCGACGAACGCTAGCAGCAATGTCGCGATACGATAAACCGCAATCGCGATAGGCTACAATCCGACCTTTATCAAAGTCGGAAACGTGATGGTACGCATTTCTCCTGCTTACACGAGGCATCACAACAACGTTTCACCAGGCAACGCCGGTCAGCTGCTGTTTGTGTATGAGAAATCGGTTAGAAACTTTTCCTCGTGTCAGCACGTTGTAGGTGTCGCCACCGGCTCCAATCTTTAGTGAATGCTCTGAAATGCTAATCATTTACATTTCACAGCATCTTCTTCCTGTCGGTTAAATTTCGCGTCTGTAGCACGTCATCTTGGTGTTGTAGCAATTTTAATGTCCAGTAGTGTATTCAACACCATGTATTTTTCATTTGTGATACTTGAGGGAAACGTGTTGTGATCTAATTATTTCGGTCTTAACCAGAAAGAAATTGGATGACTTGTTCTGTGTGTAGGTAACATTTTCACTGTCAAATATCAAAGACAGGAATATTAAAGACAGGAAAGACTCTGCTCGGTGAATAGTTTCTCATGCCCGTTTCTTGTGGCAGATCGTATTAAGTCAATTACTTATTAGTACGCTGAATGTCGAAAAAATTTCTGACTTATTTTATAACGGGATATTCTTAATAACATCGATAGGTTTACCTCCATTTCTTTTCTCTTTCATTAGGAAAACATATATTTTCACATGCACATGATTACTGTCGCTGCTTAAGAACAACTGATGAAGTAGCTCTTCTGCTTTGTAGAGACTATGAAAACGAATGGGATACGAAATCACGTTAACGAGGGTTGCCTGTACATTCCTCTCCATCAACAACGGAATGTGCTTGCTTCGTATCGAAGGCCTCCAAGACAAATTACCAAAGTATCTCTGCCAGCGACAAAGTTCTCGGTAAATTCTCTGAAAGAGAATATAAGAGGTAAAAGTCAGAAAGTGTGAGATCAGAAAACACGAAAGTTGTGAAATCCTGGTTTTGTCTTGTTGGCACCGTGTGGTCGTATTCCACCAGGATTTCCCGGTAGGTTTTCCTCTACTGCTGCCCACGGCGTGTCAGTTATTGGGAATAAATGTCGGCAGATGTTATTACATTCCTAGAAACAATCCGGAGGACACGACGCAGTTCTTACTGCACGAGACCTGTTATGTTTCTCGGATTGTCAGAAGGCGTTGTATGGAGTCTTGCTATTCTGTTAGGCATTATATGTATCTTATCTCCCACTCTCTCTCTCTCTCTCTCTCTCTCTCTCTCTCATTGTCTTTCTTGCTCTCTTCTTTGTTGAAACTTAAAGACGCAATTTCTCGTCATCAATAAAAATCAAGTACATGAAAGATCAACTTCACTGATGGGCTTCCAGAGCTTGTGAAGAAGTGATAAATCTCTGATCTTTTTTGTGAGCTGTCAGTCTGCTGATGGTTTGATGCGGCCCATCACGAAGTTCTCCTCTGCAGCACTTGCAAATTACGTCTTAAATTATTTACTGGATGTACCCCAAACTCTGTCCTCTTCTACAGTTTTTACCATCTACAGCTCCTTCTCGGACTTTGCATGTTATTTCCTGATGTCTTAACGGATGTCCTCTCATCATCCTGTCCCTTCTTCTTGTATTTTCCACATATTCCTTTCCTCGCCGACTATACAGAGAACCCTTTCATTCCCTATCTTGCTAGTCTACCTAATTTTTAACAGTCTTCTGTAGCACCACATCTCAAGCGCTTCGATTCTCTTCTGTGCCGGTTTTTCCACGGTCCACGTCTCACTATCGTACGATGCTGTGGTCCAACGTACATTCTCAGAAATTTATTCCTCAAGTTAAGGTCTATGTTTGATACTAATAGACTTCTCTCGGCCAGGAATAGTCTTTTTGCCAGTGCTAGACTACTTTTTATGTCCTCCTTGCTCCGTCCGTCATTGATTATCTTGCTGCCTAGGTGTCAGAAATCCTTATCATCTACTTCATGATTACCAATGATTGCGCTAAGTTCCTCAGTGTTCACATTTATGTTACTTCTCATTACTTTCGTCTTTCTTCTGTTTACTCTCAATCCATATTCTGTACTCATTAGACTGTTCATTCCATTCTACACATCCTGTAATTCTTCTTCACTTTCACTGAGGATACCAAAGTCATCAGTGAATCTTAACATTGATATCCTTTCACCATAAATTTTAATCCCACTCTTGAACTGTTGTATTATTTCCGTCATTGCTTCTTTGGCGTATAGATTAAACAGCAGGAGCAAAAGGGGCTACATCCCTGTCTTACACCCTTTTTAATCCGTGTACTTCGTTTTTGGTCTTCCACTCTTATTGTTCTCTCTTGGTTGTAAATGTACATATTGTACATTACCCGTCTTTTCCTGTAACTCATCCCTATTTTCTTCACGATTTCTAACATCTTACACCATTTTATACTGTCGAACGCTTTCTCAGGTCGACAAGTCACATGAACATTTCTTTATTTTTCTTTAGTCTTGCTTCCATTATGAATCAAACGTCAGAACCGTCTCTCTGGTGCCTTTACCTTTCCTAAAACCAAACTGAGCATCACCTAACACATCCACAGATTTTCTTTTCCATTCTCCTGTACATTATTTTTGTCAGCAACTTGGATGCATGATCTGTTAAGCTGGCTGTGCAGTAATTATCGCACTTGTCGATTCTTGCAGTTTTGGGATTGCGTATCTGGCCATAAAGCTGCAAAATAAACAAGCATCTCTTGTTTCGTGGAAGTCATGATGGGGCCCCTCCCGTGAACAAAAAATAGTACAAGCGTTTATAACTTTAAATGTGTCGATTTCCAAATATCACGGCTAACTTTTAAAGAATACAGAAGCGTGGAATTGCCAAGGAACTTTACCGCGTTTAAAAATTACTATTTTAAGTTGTTTGTGCGAGTGAATGCTCATGTGGCTGGTCTTGAGGCTTGGACGGCGACATTCTATCCAGTTGAAGACACACACTTATTGGCTGATCACACTTGCTGTCAACAGAGAAACTGACCTACCTTACGTAGCGCCAAACGACCGAAAGAACAGCATTCCACGCATTTATTCTTTTTTTATAGCCATTGCTATGAGTATAGTGCTCAGAGTCGTAATTAGTAGTAAAATGTGAATAATTTTGAGTATTCACTTTGGTTTTATATTCTGGAAATTATGATGTTATCAAAGTTGTGACTATTTGTTTCTGTTATTAGCCCTTTGTTATTAGCCCTTTGTACCACAGCTTTTATAAATGACCATTAATAACTATTTTCAGGTGAGGGATTGGTCACGGGACACATGAGATATATTATTTTGACAAATAATATTGTTTCCAAATTTAGCCGCAAAACTCCGTGTGTGTAGTCACATTTACCTCTTTTGGAACTGCATCAATTCATACAAGCGAAGCACTCGGCAATATTAAACTCTGACTGATAGCAGAGAAAACCCAGTTCAAATCCTGATTTTTGTAAGCGTAAATCAGCGCAATTAAATTAACTGCATGGTGCACATGTACTTCTCAGACTTTCGGGTGTATACGTTACCGAGGCTACGTTTCTTTATTTGCAATTTCTTTATAGTAGTGATTAATGTACTATTTGCCTGTAAAAGCAAATTATTATTACTGTTATTACTACATTTAAAAAGTTTATATATTTTCTGGTAACTCTGTTAGACTTCTTCCTAATGTGGATCACGGGAAGCATTTGGTTTGCTGGTTAGCCTCTTCTTCTCGTTCCAGTATTTCATCATCGATTTGCTGACGTTTCTCCCCCATTCTTCTGTCGATATGCTCTTGATCCTTGTATTTTGCTTTATTGGACCTCTTGAAGTTGCCAACCTTTATTCGGAAAACCTCTTTGTCCCAAATCTGTTTGTCATTGGCCCCAATTTTCTGCATGTCCTTTCTTATTTCCACAATCCGTTTTCTGCTCGCTTTTGGTTCAGTGATGTAGCTGATTTTATTTGTGAGTATGCATTCGCCCATATTGAACAGATTTCCAAAAAACTTTGGCCTTCTATTGCTTATAGCGTCTGTTATCTCTTCCACCTGTTTAGGTAGATCTTCCTGTTCATCCATGTACCAGTGTTTCAGTTTTGCGCCCCGTGGGTGTTCTTTAAAATTTTTATTTCCGTATTCTCTAGTTCTTCCATTTCTTCTACATTTTTCAGTATCAGGCATTATGAATTGTGAAGCACTTCTGACTTAACAACCATGGTGTTGTGCCGAAACATCGCGCTTTTGGCGGTTGTTGCTTTTTATTAAATCTAGCCCGTACTAACTTGTGTGCTGGTTCTATTTTTTCCGGTTCGTCCTTTATTTGACCATTCACCAAGATACTTGAATTTATCTGTTCTCTTAATTTCTCCAAAAGTTGTACTCAGATGAGTTTCTGTATCATGTTACTATCCCACCTATTCAGTTTCTCAAAGGATACCAGAGCCTTGTTTTTTTGTGCTGTCTCGTGTAATTTTTCGAGTGTTGTTAGAACTTCTTCCTTGGCTAACAATGAGAAGTGATCAATAAACGCTAGACACTCCACTTTAAATTTTTTAAAAGTTCTTCCTATCATTATTATTAAAAAACTCACGTGTGGCACATAAAAGTAGAACTGGTGGCAAATAATATTCTGTGGGTAGAGAGATGGGCGGGGCAGATAGCGAAGTAACAAACAGTGATAACCCCCTCCCCTCCTCCTCGCCTCTTTCTCTCAAGAAGCGAAAGATGGACCTATAGTTGGAATGTGCAGAGGACTAAGTATTATCCAGCTATTGGAATGAAATGATGATAGGGAATCACGATTTGCGCTTGGATGAAGATGAGAAGATATGCTTAGGACGTTTAATACGTTCACGAGTACTCACATGAAGCCTGAAAACCAAGGTAAGACTTCTGCTTTACGCCAATGTATATCTTCACACAGCAAGCGAAACCCAGGCAGAGGCCTCTGATAAAACGGATCAGACGATGGTTAACTATCACGACCAATTGCTCTTCGATATGCAGGATAAAGAACTCATATAGATTTTTCCAGGCATTACCGTCTTCATCTATCCGCATTCACCTTTCTTCGGCATGTCTAGTAAGATTGACTAACCGCTTGCCACTAGATGTTGGTTTGGTTTCTCTCACTCCCAACTTGATTTTAACATCTATCACTGAGAAAACGGCAATTTTTTAATGTTTGCCGCATTAAAGGTCGCTGCCTCATCGCCGTAAGTCAGAACTGGTAATTGAAAATAAAGTTCTCCGGGTTTCCATCCACGTCAAATGTTGGAAATGCCAAGAGCAAATACATCCTAGTCATTGTCAAGTCACTCCAGGTGACAGTGGTCAAGGAACACTTGGTCGAAAGCTACTGGAATTTTGAAAATTTTACTCGGTTGGAAGCCATGAGAACATTTTATTCAATGCCATTGCTTTGAGATTTTCCGTTCTCAATGAACTGTGAACTAGGAAATTCTGAAACATTAGACTTTTAGTTTTGAAAATCGTATTCGGCTTACCAAGACCTTCCCAGTCCAGTTTTATTCATTTGGTTATTCCTTTTTTTTTCTGCCTTCAGCTGCCTTAAGCGTAAAAACTTATAGATCGGTTCTATAGCTTCACTGTTAAGTCATACTGAGATGCTTTTGATATGTTAGATGCATGATTTTAGTTTTGTTGTTTCCAATACTGCTTTCAGAATTGCACCTTTATTTTCCTGTCTCTCTTAAAATTTTTATATATTAGAGGAGACTACAGTGCAATCAGCGTAATGTAGGAGGTTCAGACATATCGTATTATAAGGAGCTGAAGACTGCCTCCAAGGCTTATGACACTACTTTTGTTTTACTTGACTTCTCATTGAGTTGTGTTTAATGCTCGTATCTTTTGTAATGGCTGATGTATAAAAGGAACTATAGTCCGCCACAGCGCTTGTGGCTTGTGGACCAGGGATGGGCAGTAGACAGCTGCACATCTAGCCAATCAGCGCTCGGTCGGTTTCCGCGTTCTGTACTGTGTGAACTTCCGTCGTATTAGTGCGTATTATCGCGTTTTACGTGCGCGAAATTCCGATTGACTGATTTCTGTGTCTTCTGTTTTTCATAATGGCTTAAACACGTACAAGGCGAGAAGTGTTTCACAAACAGGCAAGGGACCATACATTAAAAGTGTACTCGTTCTTCAACTGTGAGGCAGATTTAGGCGGACCGGTCTGCTGGGTTGCCAAAGTGCAGCAACCCATTACAGCGGCCTATGGCGATGCTGGTGCACTATGAGCTGAGCTGACAAGTCAGCCTTCCTTGTGAGCTGCGCGGCCAGACGGCATTAAATCTGTCGCTGACTGTAACTATTGCTTTCTTAAATGTACTAAACTTTATAAAGAAACTGATCTATGACTGAAGCTCCTTTTTAGTAATCAACACGACACACCGTTTTTGTAAACTAAATGATCGTTAAGATTTCACATACTAGTTATTGGATCTTTTTTGTAGCTTATTATGTTCAAGTCATTTATAACAAATACACAAATCTATCAAACAAAATGCTTTTGTGAATTCCACCTTTACTCTAATGATATCGATTCAAGAATATTTTATTTACTTTAGCATTCCTTTATGTATTTTGTTTTATTAGGAATTTTCTTCATCAAAATATATTTCAGATTACTGTTGCTGATTACTGAAACGTTACGCAACGGTAAGTTAAAAATGTGTACTATAAGTGTACTTTCGTTTCTGTTAAAATTTAGCTTGAAGACTGCTGTATTAACTGCAATATAAGCTCTTTAATGGAAAGCGTTATTGGGGAAGAGTCCTACGTTAGACGTCCTGTCGTTTGGCCGTATTTAAGAAGTACTGTTATAATGCGAAAGGAATGAATAAAATATGAAAGTTTCAGAGCAACGGCTTGTGACGTTTCTTTTATTTTCGTGTGTGTAATTGCTCAGAAACGTGAAAAGCTTTTTGCAGGAAAGTCTCACCGAGACTGCTGCGCCAACAACGAGAATGTAGAATCAACAAGAGAAAGTAGAAGATGTTCATTTATTATAATGGTGTTTTCAAACATAGATTATGTAACTTCTTTACTTGTTTCTCAAAGCGTGAGAGAATGTACTCTGAACGAAATCACAACAGATATCTGTGATAATTGAGAAGAAAATTTTTAAATTGTAATTCAGAATAATAAAATTAGAGGGATGATAGGAGAGCGCTGAGCGCTGTTTCGTCTCTAATCCCAAAAGAAAAGAAAAAAGTAGATAATTTGAGCTAATACCTTTGTCAATGAGAAAGGAAACGATAGTATGAGATCGCAAGGTTAGTAGTAAGCGTTTGAGGTGTAATACTAAGAAGCGATACGAAATGGGAGTATCGTGTTTTAAGGAAGGCGAACGTGTGACCTAGTTTTATTGGAAGGATTCTTACGAAATGTGATGCATCTGTAAAGGATGTCTCTTACACGGAATTAGAGGTGCGACAAGATCTAGCGTATTGTTACTGCTTCCTAGTTCAAGTAAGAAAGGAAGATTAGAGTTTCACGACCTCTAGACAGCGAGTTCATTAGAGATGGAGCACAAACTCGGATTACGCAAGGATGGAGAAGGAAAGTGGCTGTGACCTTTTCAAAGGAACCATCCCGGCTCTTACCTGGAGAAATTTAGGGAAATCACGGAAAACCTAAATCTAATGGCCAAACGGGGATTTGAACCATCGTCCTCGTCTTTGCGGGTCCAATGTGATAGCCACTGAGTCATCTGTCAAGTTGCGGGAAGAGGATATTTTATGTTACGCCGTCACAGCAGATAAGGCAATTATTTTTAACAAGTAGCGGGAGCGTGCCACTGAATACTAATGTTATTATTGTGAGGATCGTGAAGTATCGACACAGTTCACTGAAAATGAAAGAAGTTGTACACGCTGACCTGCAGTAAACGAAAATGTTATTTTCGAATCGTAATTGGATTTCTTTCACGGGAATGTACCATTTATTCCAAGCATTTCATTTGTCAGGCAAGACGTGATTCACTAAGATTCTGGCAGTGAAAGTCGAATACAGTCCTGATGAATCTGAATAGCCCCAAATTTCAAGAAGTGCACCGCTTCGAATTTGATGAGAACATTATTTTAAATATTCCAGTGCTTGTTGTCCTTGCGCGACGGATAATCGCAATACACAACAGGGACGGTATTTTTTGCTCATTTAACGATTTTTTGCCATCGCTCTTCTGATTAGTCTGTGTCTGTAGAAAGCATCATGGGATTTTTGAGTCTTGTTTGTTTTGTCCATACTAGTGAGCGTAAAGTTACGCCATCATCAGGGGGCTTTTAATTCCGAAAAATAAATTAAATAGCTTCGTTTCGCTTTTTCCGTCATTAATTGAACGATAAACCGTTTCAGTTGCTTTTGGTCTCTTTTTAGGTTTCAGCAAATGCAGCATGTTAAAACATTTAATAAATCAATATACTGACAGATTAGTTGGCAGATCGTTCAAATAATCCTGGAGTACTGCTTTCGTATGCTTGAATACCACTGAAATGTACTTGAATGACTGCTTGCTGTCACTACCAATGACGAACACATGGAGTGCAACCACCAAAACTGCTATGATTCCGCCAAAATAGTTCAGTGTCGAACAAATGCTATAGACAGTCTTAATGTGGCTATTATCAACTCTACTCAGGCCTGTGACAGGTAACTTAGTTCCGCACACCCATACACATTCATACTTACATACAAATGTATGCATCAGCTTAACTACAAGGTTTATCTTGTGTAATATTACGGACACATTAACTGTTACAATTCCTGAATCGACTGAGCAGTTTGTATGTGAAAGTGAAGACTAGATGGAAATGGTAATATGTATTGTCTATCGCATTACTGTGGTGAATGGAATCATATGCCAAGTTCAGTTTCTTTAATATATGCTGGCGTGAAATGGCAGACAGCCATGCATTTTTAGAAAAAAAATTGCAAAGTTACTACCAGGAGCTGCACTACTTCACAGTCCATATACGCTCCTGTCAAGTGACTATGATTTCGCCACGTGAGTTATTTAGTGAGGCAAAATATTCTATGGGGAAAGAATTCTGAATTTGAAAGCAAAATTTTATATATTCGGATTTATTGTTCTTTTTCTCAAATAACTTGTTCAGTTCAACATAACGCACTTTCGTTTATCGTTACATGAAATCTTCTATGTAATTTTATATTGCCAGGTAAATAGTCAATGATGTCTCGAAATAATGCCCGCTGCCAGAGAAATGTACTTCCTTGCCTACTGTAGGTTACTGAAACAGCTGACTATCGTAGAAGCTATAGGACGTCAGGTGAGACGGTCCACAGGCTGATAAGATGGCAGTAATACCTTTCTCACAATTTTGATGTCTTGAGTCTTATTCTTGATAATCTTCTGTTCTTCTGCATTACTTCTCTGCTGAATGTTAAGTTTTCTTCCGTTTTCTTTCTCTGCTGCCTTCTCCGTTGGTAATTTCAAATAAAACCGACGTGTCGCCTTAAATTTTGGTATTTTATTGCAACAATTCTGGTTCCTTCTTCGTTTCGTCCACCTCTTCAAGCTGAAACTGCTTCCTCTGTCTCCATATTACAATTCTCTTCTCAACGTTCAACTGTCCGGCTATTATTACGAGAATTTATGAAAGAATTCTCTCGTTTCGGTAAAATTATCACTTTCTTCTACTAACAAAAGGAAACATCCCTTGTATCTGACTTTACACGGCCACGTCACAGCTTCAAGGAATTCACTTTCATTTTTCACTTCTCTCTTAAGAAAAATGGCCCAGATTAAATTTGTCTTATTGAGTCAAAGCAGTCTCTTTTACCTAGAAAATTACATACAGTCAAAGTTAAATAGTACACAAAAACATTAAATTGAATTCATTTACATTTAAAAATTAATGATAAAGAAATTACACAAAATTATCATTACATATACTTTTATCATTGAAAATAAGATGTGTCAGTTTGTGGCAGATCTCTGTCAAAAAGCTTGTTGCTTACTGTGACAGAAAACATAAAACTAGTAAATGAAAAGCGCTAGTTTGATTTAGTTATACAGTATTATTTTTATTGTGTTAACCGGTTTTCGGCATACAAAGCCGTCTTCAGACATTTACAGACTATTTTCGCCCAAGAAGTTACAATATTTGTGAACAACTTTGGAAAGGAAGTTACACTTCTAAAGTGAAGCAGAAACGTACAATAAATAACAACTTCGTGTGGGATTAGTTCAATGTAAAAAGTAAATAGTCGAACAGCAAATAAATATAAAGGTAGTAAACAGAAAACATTTTAACAGAAAACTGCAACAGCAAGCCTACATAACAGTTTATATCAATAAACAACATCAGTAAAATAAAATAAATATAGTACTTGACAAGGCTACTTCAGAAGGTATAAAACATGGTGAGTGATACACAAGCCAATTTAAAGAAAGAATTATCAGGGTAACTACAGATTATATGAGGAATTTAAGCAATATCCATAAAATAAACAGAAGGGAATAAATGCAGAAGAATGCAGGAGTGTGAGGGAACATACAGTAAATGTCACCTTTGAGAGTGTGGTGGTTCTGCCTTTTAAAAGTAAAAAGTTGAACAATATACAAATGTAAAACGACCAACAGGAAAAACGTTATCAGTGTACTAAAAACTGTGCCTATGCAACAGTTTGCATTAAGTAAATGAACGAAGTAAAATAGAAATAATACTTGATGAGACAACTTCGAGAAGTATTAAACATGGAAAGTAATACAACTATCAGTCAAAAGAAAGACTTGCTGTTGTAACTAAAGTCTACATGGAATACAAAGACAGTTTCAATAAAATAAAAGAAATCAGTGAATCTAGGAAAATGGGGGAATATGTAGGAACAGACAGTATGGGAAGCTATGAAAGAGAGAGAGGATTATGTGAAGTTTAGGAGAGAGGAAGTATTAATCTATGTCTGGTCATTTAAGATTAGATCTGGACTGTGAACTAGATGTTTGTTAATTTCCAGAGCTTACAGCAGGTTGAGTTTTTGGCCTTTGTTTTCTAAGTGAAGGACATGGGATTCTGTCTGGTACTTGCGTTTTATTTGGTTCACTTATTTACTGCAAACTTGCGTAGGTACAGTTTTGAGTATGTTTTTCCTGTTTGTTTCTTTCACATTCGTATATGTTAAAGTTTTTACTTTTTACAATGCGGTTCCACCATATTCTAAAAGATAGCATTTACTGTATGTTCCCACACACTCCTCTATTTTCCTGTATTTATTCATTTGCTTATTTTACGTAATTGTTTCAGTTCCTCATGTAGTCTGTAGTTACACTGATAATTCTTTCTTTTAATTGGCTTGTGGATCACTGTCCATGGTTTTATACCTCCAGGAGTAGTCTTGTCAAGTACTAATTTAGTTTTATTTGACTGATTTGGTTTATTAACATAAACTGTCATGTAGGCTTACTATACCAGATCTGTGTTTAAGTTTCTTCCTGTTTACTCCCTTTATATTTATTTACTGTTCAGATTTTTATTTTGTACATCGCGTTACCACCACACTGTGTAGGAGGTTGTTTACGTATCTGCATCAATCTAGATATGTAACTTCCTTCCCAATCTTGTTTACAAACATTGTAACTTCTTCTGCGAAAATAGTAAATATCTGAAGATGGCTTTGTAAGCTTTGTAAGCCGGTTAAAACAATAAAAATAATACTGTAGAACAAAAGCAAATTAGCCCTTTTCCTTTATTACAATGTTGTTCTGCTAAGAACCGACGGAATATTCAGTTAACATGAAGTTAATTCACTTTTGTATTACACAATTAAAATTTTTCTCTTATATTGGTGTGTGTCGACGGACATCGTAAGGCAGCTAAAGTTCTGTTTCCTAGATACATTTTGCGACTAGTTTGTTAATTAAGACCCATTTCATCCGGTATTACGAGCCGTTAGTACATTTGCTGGCAGCCTGGAATCCATCCAGCCTGCGTTTAAAAATGGATTCATCATAGCGTTTGGACCGTTGAAAACAAACCTCTTGTCAGCCAAGCAGGAAAAACAGAACAAACTCACTCCGTCTCTGAACCAACAGCTCGACGTAAATAGTGTGGGCTAGGTGTGCTTGGATGGCACAAAACTTCGACGTGAGGTAGGAAAAGAAGGTTACTATGGTTAATATAAGTCATCATTTTGCACGAATAGCATTTATTTAGTGTAATATTTGTAGCTACTAATTCGCAACACTTCGCAGAAATAAGCTAAATTCAACAGCATTCCTATGACGTAACAAGGTCTATCCACTTGCAGATGCGGGAGTGAAACATCGTAGCTTCTCGTACAACTATTAAATATTACTGCTTACTGTACAAGAGTGTTATTTGTAATTTTTATTGTCCATGACAGTTAAACAATATTAAAAAAGAGTGAGTTTCGAATCACCGTACTCCCATTTTTGTTTTATACCTAATCGCACACAGTGGAATTTTTTCTTGCTTGTATGCGTTTGGAAGTTAGAGTACAAGTAGCCAATAAGAATAAAATCAACGAAGTACACGAATACGTGTAATATGTACGGTACTATGAAGACGAATGTCTGGCAAGTGCAGGTATTCTGCGGTGAATGCTAGTATTCCGATAATCAATTGGTGTATGAAGGAAGTAATGCCAGCTATCGTAATTTATCAGTTACACCGGTAAATGTCAGCAGGTACTGGTTATAGATGTTGGATAAAAAAACTTCTTAAGTGCGCTAGGCTTTAATTTACATTGTTTCCATAAATTTAGACATAAATTTACAACTTCATATGCAATATGTTTATACTTAACTTTCAGTTCTTTAAACTTATGTGTTCTTCCTCTGTGATCTACAGATGTGAGTTCGGAAAGTGTACCATAGAATTCATTATTGGAAACATGAAACGGTATATTCGCTTTGCCTGATTATACTGGAACATTTAATTTCTCTTCATACTTAATTATCAAAATTTTAAAATCTTTTAATGACAAAACCAATAATCGAGATAAATACTACACTTACGTTAGTTTCAGCATAAATCACTTCAGATTGCGTTTTAGAGCAGTTGAGAAAAAAGAAAATAATTGCATTCTAGTTTACTTGCAATGAATGCGCGTACGTTTTCAACAAAAAGAACATGGCCATTAAGTAACCGTTCGGTACAAATTTGGGTATCGCCTAAGAATTTAAAAAAAAAAAAAAAACCGAGCGAGGTGGCGCAATGGTTAGCACACTGGACTCGCATTCGGGAGGTCGACGGTTCCATCCCGCGTCCGGCCATCCTGATTTAGGTTTTCCGTGATTTCCCTAAATCGCTCCAGGCAAATGCCGGGTGGTTCCTTTGAAAGGGCACGGCCGACGTCCTTCCCCATCCTTCCCTAGTCCGATGAGACCGATGACCTCGCTATTTGGTCTCTTCCCCTAAAACAACCCAACCCAAATAAAAAAAAGCACACATGCACTTGACACTAATCGATGTATAGGGCCGACAACCAGTATTGCCTCGGAGGGCTTAACAAATAGACGTTACTTATCGGTACAAAGGATTTGGCTAGGGAACAAAAGATTCTGCGTTTGTGGCCCTTCTCTCTGGTTGTGTCGTCTTGGCTTATCGTTTCGACACTCACCACGACTTATCACTGCTTGTCGACGTATACCGCCGGTGGCTCGAAAGTATAAGACATAATCAATATTCAGGCCTATGTCGACGCATTTTGCATGTTCGACATTCACCAGAAAACAATGAGAATTTTTAATTTTTGTTTGTTACGGTAACCTTTATAAACGAAATTGGCTCTGAGCACTAAGGGACTTAATTTCTGAGGTCATCAGTCCCCTCGAACTTAGAACTACTTAAACCTAACTAACCTAACGACATCACACACATCCATGCCCGAGGCAGGATTCTAACCTGATACCGTAGCAGCAGCGCGGTTCCGGACTGAAACGCCTAGAACCACTCGGCCACAGCGGCCGGCTAACCTGTATAAACGGTGGCGACTGTTGTGTAACAGCACAAGAGCTTGGGAACACCCAAACTTTTGACACCTTGCGGATTGATTGATTATATCTCTTTGAATGCTGTTAAACGTGGTGTATGTGCAGTAAAGTAAAACACACGGCCCTCAATTCAACGCGCTGTGCTACATATTGCTCCTCTTAGACTCGTTGAAACTTGGCATCAGGGTTGCGAGCACACCTTCACTTGTGCATATTTTATGGAACTTTCGCGTATGCGCAACTGGTGTGACGTAATTGCCTTACGAGTCAAATACATATGTAGTTGATAAATAATGTGCACAGTTCACGGCATGCACTGCTAGCCCTTACCACTCATCTACAAGTTTAAGGTCCATGCCACCAGGTAGTAGCAAACTGCCGCACACTTACCTACGTTCGCTTGGCATGCACCCGATTAGGCAGTACACATTCCGCAGCTATGTGAATTCTACATTTATACTCCGCAAGCCACCCAACGGTGTGGCGGAGGGCACTTTACGTGCCACTGTCATTACCTCCCCCTTCCTGTTCCAGTCGCGTATGGTTCGCGGGAAGAACGACTGTCTGAAAGCCTCCGTGCGCGCTCTAATCTCTCTAATTTTACATTCGTGATCTCCTCGGGAGGTATAAGTAGGGGGAAGCAATATATTCGATACCTCATCCAGAAGCGCACCCTCTCGAAACCTGGCGAGCAAGCTACACCGCGATGCAGAGCGCCTCTTTTGCAGTCTGCCACTTGAGTTCGCTAAACATCTCCGTAACGCTATCACGCTTACCAAATAACCCTGTGACGAAACGCGCCGCTCTTCAAAAAATGGTTCAAATGGCTCTGAGCACTATGGGACTTAACTTCTGAGGTCATCAATCCCCTAGAACTTAGAACTACTTAAACCTAACTAACCTAAGGACATCACACACATCCATACCCTAGGCAGGATTCGAACCTGCAACCGTAGCAGTCTCACGGTTCCAGACTGTAGCGCTTAGAACCGCACGGCCGATCCGCTCTTCTTTGGATCTTCTTTATCTCCTCCGTCAACCCGACCTGGTACGGATCCCACACTGATGAGCAATACTCAAGTATAGGTCGAACGAGTGTTTTGTAAACCACCTCCTTTGTTGATGGACTACATTTTCTAAGGACTCTCCCAATGAATCTCAACCTGGTAACCGCCTTACCAACAATTAATTTTATATGATCATTCCACTTCAAATCGTTCCGCACGCATACTCCCAGATATTTTACAGAAGTAACTGCTACCAGTGTTTGTTCCGCTATCATATAATCATATAATAAAGGATCCTTCTTTCTATGTATTCGCAATACATTACATTTGTCTATGTTAAGGGTCAGTTGTCACTCCCTGCACCAAGTGCCTATTCGCTGCAGATCTTCCTGCATTTCGCTACAATTTTCTAATGCTGCAACTTCTCTGTATACTACAGCATCATCCGCGAAAAGCCGCACGGGACTTCCGACACTATCTACTAGGTCATTTATATATATTGTGAAAAGCAATGGTCCCATAACACTCCCCTGTGGCACGCCAGAGGTTACTTTAAGGTCTGTAGACGTCTCTCCATTGGTAACAACATGCTGTGTTCTGTTTGCTAAAAACTGTTCAATCCAGCCACACAACTGGTCTGATATTCCGTAAGCTCTTAATTTGTTTATCAGGCGACAGTGCGGAACTGTATCGAACGCCTTCCGGCAGTCAAGAAAAATAGCATCTACCTGGGAGCCTATATCTAATATTCTCTGGGTCTCATGAACAAATAAAGCGAGTTGGGTCTCACACGATCGCTGTTTCCGGAATCCATGTTGATTCCTACATAGTAGATTCTGGGTTTCCAAAAACGACATGATACTCGAGCAAAAAACATGTTCTAAAATTCTACAACAGATCGACGTCAGAGATATAGGTCTATAGTTTTGCGCATCTGCTCGACGACCCTTCTTGAAGACTGGGACTACCTGTGCTCTTTTCCGATCATTTGGAACCTTCCGTTCCTCTAGGGACTTGCGGTACACGGCTGTTAGAAGGGGGGCAAGTTCTTTCGCGTACTCTGTGTAGAATCGAATTGGTATCCCGTCAGGTCCAGTGGACTTTCCTCTGTTGAGTGATTCCAGTTGCTTTTCTATTCCTTGGACACTTATTTCTATGTCAGCCATTTTTTCGTTTGTGCGAGGATTTAGAGAAGGAACTGCAGTGCGGTCTTCCTCTGTGAAACAGCTTTGGAAAAAGGTGTTTAGTATTTCAGCTTTACGCGTTCATCCTCTGTTTCAATCCCATCATCATCCCGGAGTGTCTGGATATGCTGTTTCCAGCCACTTACTGATTTAACGTAACACCAGAACTTCTTAGGATTTTCTGTCAAGTCGGTACATAGAATTTTACTTCCGAATTCACTGAACGCTTCACGCATAGCCCTCCTTTCGCTAACTTTGACATCGTTTAGCTTTTGTTTGTCTGAGAGGTTTTGGCTGCGTTTAAACTTAGAGTGAAGCTCTCTTTGCTTTCGCAGTAGTTTCCTAACTTTGTTGTTGTACAACGGAGGGTTTTTCCCGTCCCTCACAGTTTTACTCGGCACGTACCTGCCAAAAACGCATTTTGCGATTGCCTTGAAATTTTTCCATAAACACTCAACATTGTCAGTGTCGGAACAGAAATTTTCGTTTTGATCTGTTAGGTAGTCTGAAATCTGCCTTCTATTACTCTTGCTAAACAGATAAACCTTCCTCCCTTTTTTTATATTCCTACTAACTTCCATATTGAGGGATGCTGCAATGGCCTTATGATCACTGATTCCCTGTTCTGTACATACAGAGTCGAAAAGTTCGGGTCTGTTTGTTATCAGTAGGTCCAAGATGTTATCTCCACGAGTCGGTTCTCTGTTTAATTGCTCGAGGTAATTTTCGGATAGTGCACTCAGTATAATGTCACTCGATGCTCTGTCCCTACCACACGTCCTAAACATCTGAGTGTCCCAGTCTATATTTGGTAAATTGAAATCTCCACCTAAGACTATAACATGCTGAGAAAACTTACGTCAAATGTATTCCAAATTTTCTCTCAGTTGTTCTGCCACTAATGCTTCTGAGTCGGGAGGTCGGTAAAAGGAGCCAATTATTAACCTAGCTCGGTTGTTGAGTGTAACCTCCACCCATAATAATTCACAGGAACTATCCACTTCTACTTCACTACAGGATAAACTACTACTAACAGCGACAAACACGCCACCACCGGTTGCATGCAATCTATCCTTTCTAAACACCGTCTGTACCTTTGTAAAAATTTCGGCAGAATTTATCTCTGGCTTCAACCAGCTTTCTGTACCTATAACGATTTCGGCTTCGGTGCTTTCTATCAGCGCTTGAAGTTCCGGTACTTTACCAACGCAGCTTCGACAGTTTACAATTACAATACCGATTGCTGCTTGGTCTCCGCATGTCCTGACTTTGCCCTGCACCCGTTGAGGCTGTTGCCCTTTCTGTACTTGCCCAAGGCCATCTAACCTAAAAAACCGCCCAGCCCACGTCACACAACCCCTGCTACCCGTGTAGCCGCTTGTTGCGTGTAGTGGACTCATGACCTATTCAGCGGAACCCGAAACCCCACCACCTTATGGCGCAAGTCGAGGAATCTGCAGCCCACACGGCCGCAGAACCGTCTCAGCCTCTGATTCAGACCCTCCACTCGGCTCTGTACCAAAGGTCCGCAGTCAGTCCTGTCGACGATGCTGCAGATGGTGAGCTCTGCTTCCATCCCGCTAGCGAGACTGGCAGTCTTCACCAAATCAGATAGCCGCCGGAAGCCAGAGAGGATTACCTCGGATCCATAGCGACACACATCATTGGTGCCGACATGAGCGACCACCTGCAGATGGGTGCACCCTGTACCCTTCATGGCATCCGGAAGGACCCTTTCCACATCTGGAATGACTCCCCCCGGTATGCACACGGAGTGCACATTGGTTTTTTTCCCCTCTCTTGCTGCCATTTCCCTAAGGGGCCTCATTACGCGCCTGACGGAGCTTTCAACTACCAGTAAGCCCACCCTCTGCGACTGCCCGGGTCTTGCAGACTGAGGGGCAACCTCTGGAACAGGACAAGCAGCTAGCAGATCAGTATCAGCCTGAGACAGAGCCTGAAACTGGTTCGTCAGACAAACTGGAGAGGCCTTCCGTTCAGCCCTCCGGAATGTCTTTCGCCCCCTGCCACACCTTGAGACGACCTCCCACTCTACCACAGGTGAGGGATCTGCCTCAACGCGGGCAGCATCCCGGGCAACCACAGTCGTAGTCCGATCGGGGGATGCGTGGGACGAACTGGCCGTCCCCGAAAAACCCCCATCCCGAACCCCACAGTGATGCCCATTGGCAACAGCCTCAAGCTGTGTGACCGAAGCCAACACTGCCTGAAGCTGGGAGCGAAGGGATACCAACTCAGCCTGCATCCGAACACAGCAGTTGCAGTCCCTATCCATGCTAAAAACTGTTGTGCAAAGAACGTCTGAACTAATCTACAGGGAGCGCAAACAAATCGACACAAAATGTAAACGGTTAAAATACAAGATTGCCTAGTAAATGCAGTAATGCTGCTACTTGCGCACTGCTGACACACTGCTCGGCGGCGGAAGGAGACTACGCGATTTTACACTATTCAGGTACTAAAACGCGATGCTACAACCCTCAAATACTATAATACGCCAGAAATGTATGAATTAGACAATGCAAGTACCAAAAACACGCAAAGAAATTAAGAATTAAACTATGTAGCAAATGAGTGAGCTAGGAGTATACGACTTGCTGCTGCAGCTACTTATCCAACGACGGCACGGAGCACACTGACTGTGACCAACCGACACTGGCCGTTCAAAACAAAAACAGAAGACAAACGACTACGCGAATTTACACTATTCAGGTACTAAAACGCGATGCTACAACTCTCAAATACTACAATACGCCAGAAATTTATGAATTAGACAATGCAAGTACCAAAAATACGCAAAGAAATTAAGAATTAAACTATGTAACAAATGAGTGAGCTAGGAGTATACGACTTGCTGCTGCAGCTACTTATCCAACGACGGCACGGAGCACACTGACTGTGACCAACCGACACTGGCCGTTCAAAACAAAAACAGAAGACAAACGACTACGCGAATTTACACTATTCAGGTACTAAAACGCGATGCTACAACTCTCAAATACTACAATACGCCAGAAATTTATGAATTAGACAATGCAAGTACCAAAAATACGCAAAGAAATTAAGAATTAAACTATGTAACAAATGAGTGAGCTAGGAGTATACGACTTGCTGCTGCAGCTGCTTATCCAACGACGGCACGGAGCACACTGACTGTGACCAACCGACACTGGCCGTTCAAAACAAAAACAGAAGACAAACGACTATGCGAATTTACACTATTCAGGTACTAAAACGCGATGCTACAACTCTCAAATACTATAATACGCCAGAAATTTATGAATTAGACAATGCAAGTACCAAAAACACGCAAAGAAATTAAGAATTAAACTATGTAACAAATGAGTGAGCTAGGAGTATACGACTTGCTGCTGCAGCTACTTATCCAACGACGGCATGGAGCACACTGACTGTGACCAACCGATACTGACCGTTCAAAACAAAAACAAAATACAAACGACTACGCGAATTTACACTATTCAGGTACTAAAACGCGATGCTACAACTCTCAAATACTATAATACGCCAGAAATTTATGAATTAGACAATGCAAGTACCAAAAACACGCAAAGAAATTAAGAATTAAACTATGTAACAAATGAGTGAGCTAGGAGTATATGAATTGCTGCTGCAGCTGCTTATCCAACGACGGCACGGAGTACTGATAGAAAAAATTATTTTGTGGGGTTCTGAATGAGATATAGTACATTAAGTTTTGGATTTTGTCAGAGTAATCCACTTGATGCGCTGAGAACCATAAAGAACGTCATCGTCAGTTTGTGAGACCACATTATATGCATATTTGAACATTCACAAGAAACTGTCTCATTGATTTAGTTGATATTTACTTAAATATGATGGCGAAGACTGTGTGCTTTTGGCCGTTTTAGATCTCAGCGCGTCGATTTGTATTCTAGTCATGTGACCTTGTTGGCTGATAGTACTTTGAACTGAATCATTTCCGCAAACAGAGGTTTGTGTTGGAGTTGGTTGTCTTCTGTGCAGGAATCAGCTTTCCTGTGGAATGTCAACAAGAACTCTGTTGAACCTTAATTGAGCGCTAAGAGAAAAGAAAATTACCAGGAGAATTTAGCCACAAAGAAACTGGGCATTCCAGAACAAATCCGTTGTCTGAGAAAGTGACGAAATCAAATAAGCGTGACTACAATCGAACATATAACAAAGAAATGTATAATAAGCGTAAGTTGTTAAGTGTGTGCAACGAAAGAATGCCTGATTTTCAGCTGTACTTAATTGTGTACAAAACAACAAAATTTCACAAAAACAATTTTTACGTTTTTCAGACAAATTATGCATATTATTATTATTATTATTATTATTATTATTATTGACAGTGGCTGAAGTTGTATAAATATGTTGATAAGCATAACTGTTATAGAGCAGATGCTATTAATTTCACTCCCTCATATTTACCTGAATTTAAAAGTTTTTGATCATGCAGCCGCCACAGTGTATAAAATTTAGTCTCAATGACTTCTGCAATCGCATTTGTGAATCGTGAAATGACTGCGCAATATTTAACACAAACTGGCATTTACATTTCAGCGCACCTGTTGTCTAAGGGTAGTCTTTTATTAATAATCAAAACGTCATCGGTCCCAGCTTAAGAAGTTACCCTCATTCTGTCAACGGCCTTGTCAAAGAGGACGGAGAAGCAGACAAGAGGTCCAGGACACTGTCTTGTCCTTTGGATGGGAAACTGCCCCTAAAGGCCGAAGAATCAGCAGTAATCAACGGCATGAAGATGCAGAAGGCAATGTAAACCACTGAATTAAGGACACGCAATGTTTATCTACAGGAAATGTAGCCTGTAAGCCGGCCGTAGTGGCCGAGCGGTTCTAGGCGCTTCAGTCCGGAACTGCGTGACTGCTACGGTCGCAGGTTCGAATCCTGCCTCGGGCATGGATGCGTGTGATGTCCTTAGGTTAGTTAGGTTTACGTAATTCAAGTTCTAGGGGATTGATGACCTCAGAAGTTTAGTCCCATAGTGCTCAGAGCGATCTGAACAATTTTTTGTGTCCTGTAATTGGAAAACGCGTCATGGTGACCTCTCTCATTCGGATCTCTGGCAGGGGAATGCCAAGGGGGAGGAGACCATGAAAAAAAAGTGAATAATCAGCGAAATGATAACGTTCTACGAGTCGGAACGTGGAATGTCAGAAGCTTGAACATGCTAGGGAAGCTAGAAAATCTGAAAAGGGAAATGCGAAAGCTCAATCTAGACATAGTAGGGGTCAGTGATGTGAAATGGAAAGAAGACATGTATTTCTGGTCAGATGAGTATAGGGTAATATCAGCAGCAGCAGAAAATAGTATAACACGAGTAGGATTCGTTATGAATAAGAACGTAGGGCAGAGAGTGAGTTATTGTAAACACTTCAGTAATAGAGTTGTTATAACCAGAATCAACAGCAAAACCAACATAGACAACGATAGTAAGGCTATACATGCTGACGTCACAAGCTGAAGATGAAGAGATAAAGAAACTATATGAGGATATCGAAAAGGTAATACAGCACATGAAAGGAGATGAAAATCTAATAATCGTGGCGGACTAGAATGCAGTTGTACCCGAAGGAGTAGAAGAAAAGTTTACAGGAGAACATGGGGTTGGGACAAGGAATGAAAGAGGTGAAAGATTAATTGAATTCTGTAATGAATTTCACCAGGTAACAGCGAATACTCTATTCAGAAATCACAAGAGGGGGAGGAGGTGTGCTTGGAAAAGGCCGGGTGATGCGGGAAGATTTCAGTTAGATTGCATCATGGTCAGGCAGAGATTTCGAAATCAGACACTGAATTGTAAGGCTTACCCGGAGCAATATAGACAATGTAGTAGTGATGAAGAGTAGGCTTAAGTTCAAAAGATTAGTCAGGAAGAATCAATATGTAAAGAAGTGGGATATGGAAGTACTGGGGAATGATGAGACACGCTTGAAGTTCTCTCATGCTGTAGATACAGCAATAACGAATAGCTCAGTAGGCTGTACAGTTGAAGAGGAATGGATATTTATGAAAAGGGCAATAACACAAGCTGGAAAGAAAAACATAGGTCTGAAGAAGGCAACTGTGAAGAAACCATCAGAAACAGAAGATCAGTTGATCGATGAAGGAAGGAATTACAAAAATGTTCAGGGAAATTCAGGAACACAGAAATATAAGTCGCTGAAGACTCAAATAAATAGGAAGTGCAAGGAAACTAAGACGAAATGGCTGCATGCAAATTTTGTGAAGAAATCGAAAAATAAATGATCGTCGGAAGGCCTGATTCAGCATATAGGAAAGGCACAACGACCTTCGGTGATATTAAAAGCAAGGGTGGTAACATTACGAGTGAAATGGGAATTCCAATGTTAAATATAGAGGAGAGAGCGGATAGGTGGAAAGAGTACCTTGAAGGGGTCTATGAGAGTGAGATTTTTCTGATTTGATAGAGGAGGAAGCAGGAGTCGACTTAGAAGAGACAGGAGATCCAGAATTAGAATCAGTATTTAAGAGAGCTTTGGATGACTTAAGATCAAATAAGGCAGAAGGGATGGGTAACATTCCATCATAACTTCTAAAATCATTGGAAGAAGTGGCAACAAAACGACTATTCAAGTCGGTGAGTAGATTGTATGAATCGGAGACGTACCACCTGACTTACAGAAAAATATCATTCATACAAGTCCGAAGACTGCAAGAGCTGACAAGTGCGAGAATTATCGCAGAATCAGCTTAACAAGTCATGCATCCTGCTTGCTGACAAGAATAATATATAGAAGAATGAGAAAGAAAATTGAGAATGTGTTAGATGACGATCAGTCTGGCTTTCGGAAAGATAAAGGCACCAGAGAGGCAATTCTGACGTTGCGGTCGATGTGGAAGCAATTCTAAAGAAAAATCAAGACACGTTCATAGGATTTGTCGAACTGGAAAAATCATTCGACAATGTAAAATGGTGCAAGATGTTTGAGGAAACAATTTCTGAGAATGTACGTCTGGAACACAGCACTGTATAGTAGAGAAACATGGAATGTGGGAAAACCGGAACAGAAGAGAGTCGAAGAGTTTGAGATGTGGTGCTACAGACGAATGTTGAAAATTAGGTGGACTGATAAGGTAAGGATTGAGGAGGTTCTGTGCAGAATCCGAGAGGAAAGGTATATGTGGAAAACACTGACAAGAAGAAGGAACAGAATGATAGGGTGTCTGTTAAGACATCAGGAAATGACTTCCACGGTAGTAGAGGGAGCTGTAGAGGGTAAAATCTGTAGAGGAAACAGAGACTGGAATACATCGAATAAATAACTGAGGACGTAGATTGCAAGTGCTACTCTGAGGTGTAAAAGATGCCAAAGGAGAGGAATTCGTGGCTTGCCGCACCAAGCCAGTCAGAAGACTGATGACTCAACAAAAAGAAAAAAATAAATAAAATTTCAGAACTAAATTGTGAAAAACCTGACAACAAATGTTTAAAAGTTAACTCGACATAAATTGTAAGACATCTTGGTAAATGTATTAGGTCCTTCTGATACGCATTCTGAATAATTTTGGAAGTAGAGAACCTGTTACAACGACATTAGTACAAACTTTCAACACACAGTGGTGTAGTTGAGTAGGATGAAGGGCTCCAACGAGCCTACCATCTGCTGTCACTAGTCTACAATGACCACCCCTACAGTTTCTCCTGCGGTATGGCTGAAATGATGTTTTGAGCAAGAAGAACTCTGACTACAGCTAAGGCATTACTTTCATGCTGATATTATGGGAACTGTTGTTGTTAGAGCCGATTTAGAATATACAGTTAGTTATTTAGTTAGTTACATGCTACAAAAATAATTTTCACGATAAACATGTCGGCAGAATCTATATGGATCGCACTGCTTTATATATAAAAGAAGACAAAAAAGGACTTGTCTACAATGAGGCTAGCCATTTACTGCTTTTTTTACGTATGAATGGCTCCTTATTTCTATTCGAGAAATCCTCTTTGGTGTAGAAGGAGTTGTCGAGTAAAAACAACTCTTCTCTACATTTGGAATCACTTCTGTCATCTGTCCGACACATTATTTCCAAGGGTAGATTATCGAACAGTTTCATCACTGCATGTTTCACATGTTTCTGTGCCAAAACTAGTCAGTACATCTATCCTTCTGGGGTTGTGAATGTCTCTGTTACTTTCAGATTCGTTTGGACGGTTGACAACAAATGTCATAAGTGAATAAATGTTCTGTGGGGCTGAAGTTAACATTCCCAGCTGCTTAAAGACATGTCTGCAAGTTGCACTTGTGTGACTCCCAGACATAACTGCAATCACTTTCTTCTGTGCAATGAATAGTTGTTGCCTAAGTGAAGAGTTATGCCCGAACATTATCCAATAAGACGTCATTGAATGAAAATATGCATTTATCTTAAGTTATTGACTCTTGTATTCTCAAACTTGAGAAATATTCTTATGGCGAAAGTGGATGACCATTCACGCTTTAGCAGATCTGTCATATGTTTCTTCCAGTTTCTTTTCGTCAATATGCACACAAAGGAACTAGGAAATTTCTACCCATTATTTCTTGTTGGTACACGAGTATTAGATTAATAGAGAGTGAGATATTGTTAACAGTACAAAACCACTTCATCTGTGTTTTTCCGGTGTTTAAAGCTAGCCCATTTGTGAAAGCCCAGTCACTAACTTTCACAAAAAAACATTATTTGGTATTTACTCTGTTGATGCTTCCGTGTTCGGCTGCACAACGATGCTTGTATCAACTGCAGTAAGCACTAATTCTGTATACTGATTCAAATAAAATTGCACATAATCAACATAAATCCAGAACAGCAGTGGACCAGGGATCGAAGTCTGCGACGCTCCCCTTATTAGGCCGCAACATAATGAAACATAATGACACGGCCTAATACCGAAAATAATTTTACTCAAGCTCGGATGAAGTTTGAAATCACCAATAATATGAGGCGTTTCCTGAGACGTTCGTCTAAACAACTGGATATGAAAAGGTGTCTTTTCTTGTTAAAAGCAGCTTTTGCCTAGTAGATTCGGCTTGCAATAATCGTCTGTCTTCTGTCTAATTTAATTTTACTTAGATGTGTGACCCTATCTTAGCATGTCTGGCTGTATATATAACCAAACAAAAAAATGTCTAACATAGGAAATTTTCTCAGTATTGATGTTGCAATTTTGAGTAATGGGGTAATTTTGTATGTGATATTTTTGTCACTATTTTGTAAATATTTTTTTATGAATGTATATTTTTAGTGAGTAGTCTTTACTTGTGTGTGTGTTGTCGTAAATACAAACCTAGAAATGTGAACTGACAACCTAAATGTACCACATCACTCACATAAAACTGAAAAGAACTACATGTGTGTGAAAACCAATCTCGTTCATCAACAAATAAATAAGCAAACCAATAATTTCACGCTCAGTAGACTTGGTCGGTGCGAATTGTTTTAAAAAAACGTAATGGTAGAAAAAACTGTAATGTATAAAAATGTAACCTGAAGCACTCGAAAATCTCTGCACTGACGTATGGCCTTGGTAAAATAAAGAAACTGGCAGAACCTACAGGGCGCAAAGTCTCTCACCTACAAAATGAAGTTCTGGCACGAACAGGAACACAGACTCCGCGACATCTAAAAAAAGAAATAAAATATACTGCTAAAAGCTAACTACAGTTGTTCCAGCGAGACTGGGTTCATAATCTTGACCCAAAATTCCAATGAAACACATGACTAAACCTTTAAGTATTGAAACTTCAGTTAGGAAGGAGTTTATCAAAGAGAACGATTACAAACTCTAACATGAAAATTCGTGTAATCTAACAACTTCCATGGTAAAGTAAATTAACTTAGATCAAACAATAGAAAAATTATTAAAAACTAGATTGTGACGAGGGTGAAGTCGGCCAACAATACAAGTACAAAAGTAAAATAAATTTTTTAGCTCATCAAATAAAAACTTTATCTTCATTCAAATATTTTTTTATGTCCATATGCTATTCAACCATTGTTCTGAGTCATAATTCCTCCTCGTCATAAATCTGAAACTCACATAGTTCCAAAATAGCGTCCCATGCATTAAACCGTACACTCAACAAATTCTGCCTGCTGCACACCACAGCTATCCACTACTGACTGTCAAAGGTTTTGCGACTCTACAGTGTTGCCATCGAGTACACAGACACTAACAACTGTTTCTGCAACCGCAGTTCTTCAAAGATATCATTTTTCTTTTTCAAATAATAATACATCAATAACAGCATCAAAAATACCATTTTACAATATGATTATGTAATTTAAAAGCAATGTGGCGGATAGGGGGTCCTCACTGGCTTGCCGGTGGCCTTCAGCGGAATAAAATAGCTCTCGCGGACGAAACACAAACCCTCTGGATTAACACTCCAGTTGTATCTCGAGCAAACTTCGAAAAGCTGCACCACACCAACCTTACAAATTTTATAAGCTATGTGTGGAAAGTGAAACAAATTACCCCAGGGAGTAAAATCTCTCGCAAACAGGCATTTCGGATTCTGGGGAGCCTGCACTTTCTGCTTTTGTTCTATCGAAAGAACCAGAAAAACTCACATTCAAGAAGAAATATGATATGGAACACTGAACATTAAGTCGCTAATCAAAACAGGAAAACATCAAGAACTGACTCGAGAAGCACTTGAACACCATAAATCCAAATTCTGGCCCTACAAGAAACTCGCTATACTGATGAAAATTCTTTTGAAACGGGCAATTACAGAATTTATAAAGGAAAACCAGCAGAGTGTATCTTTGGAAAATGCCGTTTATTAGGTACAGCCTTTATTGTTAGAAGAAATCAACATCTACATCTACATAGATACTCCGCAATCCACCATAGGGTGCGTGGCGGAGGGTACCTCGTACCACAACTAGCATCTTCTCTCCCTGTTCCAATCCCAAACAGAACGAGGGAATTATGATTGCCTATATGCCTCTGTACGAGCCCTAATCTCTCTTATCTTATCTTTGTGCTCTTTCCGCGAAATGTAAGTTGGCGGCAGTAAAACTGTACTGCAGTCAGCCTCAAGTACTGGTTCTCTAAATTTCCTCAGTAGCGATTCACGAAAAAAGTCCTCCCTTCCTCTAGAGACTCTCACCCAAGTTCCTGAAGCATTTCCGTAACACTCGCGTGATGATCAAACCTACCACTAACAAATCTAGCAGCCCGCCTCTGAATTGCTTTTATGTCCTCCCTCAATCCGACCTGATAGGGATTCCAAACGCTCAAGCAGTACTCAAGAATAGGTCGTATTAGTGTTTTATAAGCGGTCTCCTTTACGGATGAACCACATCTTCCCAAAATTCTACCAATGAACCGAAGACGACTATCCGCCTTCCCCACAACTGCCATGACATGCTTGTCCCACTTCATATCGCTCTGCAGCGTTACGCCCAAATATTTAATCGACGTGACTGTGTCAAGCGCTACACTACTAATGGAGTATTCAAACATTACAGGATTATTTTTCCTATTCATCTGCATTAATTTACATTTATCTCTATTTAGAGTTAGCTGCCATTCCTTACACCAATCACAAATCCTGTACAAGTCATCTTGTATCCTCTGCGACCGAACCGCCGAATTTTTCCATCAGTAAATGGGGTATGTTCTCAACTGACTCGGTTGTTTTAACCCCTCCACTGACGGAATGACCCGCTTCCTACTTCCGTATGTATAAAGCCAATACGGACTTGTAGCTGTCACGCCTTTGCGCTTACTGCTACGTATTTTAACCATAAATAGCTCAGCCCTAATGGTAAGAGTTAGTAGTGAATTCACGTTATTAATCTTTGAAGACAGCACAGCTGCCACAATCTCAGCTCACTTTTACTCCACTCCTACCCTCGCCATTGCACCACATTAACTAGGTGCTACATGGACCTTGCTAAATTCACTTGCGTATACATTTTTTACCGTTACTCGCCAGTATTTACCTATTGGATTAGTACACTCCTAACCGGACTATTTCTCAAAGAGCTGTGATGATTGAACGGGTTCGATCCACGGCCTACAGTGCCCTACAGTTCACACGGTAACACTGCCTACCTGACCCACTTAACTTGGTAGTGAGCTTATGTATCCAATCACCACTGCTAGCAGCAGTGGATAATCCTATCAGCACGACGAGAGCAGCAGACTTACCGTCGAATCCTCCTGAAAATACTTATAACTACGGTCGCCAGCTCTGAAGGAGCAAAAGAATAAATCAATTTTTTGGCTCGTTTCAAAGTGAAACGGCTTGAGTTGAATTTAAACTTAATTCTGAATATTACTCTTTCTGATCATTCTAGGTGATTCTACAAAGCAAATACTCTCTCAATTTCTGTGAGTTGGCTTGGTAATTACCACCAAGACTATTTATGCAACTTAGGTTAACAAAATTCTATCCTTCAAGTTATTTAATGATTTTGGATAGTACTCTTTGGACAATTGATATAGAATTAGTTAAGTGACTTTACTTGAAAGGTTACACAGAAAAATTTAAGTAACTATAAATAGGCGACTCATTCTGGTGTGACCATTGCTCTTTTCAACATTCTTAAACGCTAAAGTATTCTACAACCAAAAGAATTGTAAATGAAAGAGGCGATGGTGGCCTCAGTCTGATTTCACTACACTATGTTTCAGGTTACTACACTTTACAATGAACAACATGCGTCGTAATTTTACTCATTACTATATTCTGTCCTCTGCACTTGCACAAAAGAAAACTGGTATTCTCCTTTTACATGTATACAAAGTTCGACTTAACAATTTCAAGCAGTCTTGCCTTGGGTAGACGTGTCGGTGCCGGTGGTGTGATGCATGTGGCTAACGCAGCTCTTCACGCCTCATGCCCTTAATGGCGGCTGGAACTACGAGCTGTAGCACTCATATAAGCTACTGCGCGTCCGCCATAAAATCTGGGCGCAGGAACTCTTACAATCAGCCCCAGTGGCATAGAGACGGCTTCGACAACCATTCGTCGCGTTCTACTCCACAAACGGCGACGATATTCGCCTCTTCGCTGTTGCACAATCACTTTTGCGTGAGCACAGTTACGCACGTCCTGTCACGTCAACACTCCCCAGGCCATTCCATTGTTCAGTCCCTGTGTCTCCAGCTACCTCTAGCTACGCTCGTACCACCAAGAGTGGGGGCGTTCCCCTACCACCTTTTCACCGAAATCATTTAGTATTTAAGAATATTTATATTTATTACCCTGGAGTTCATACCAGTCATAATAATTTACTACTAGCTCTTTATAACATTAAATCATACAGTAATAACTTATTATTACCAAGAAAAAGAATACATTTGACTCCGAGAGCTTTGTGCATTGTCTGAGAGTCAGCGCTAATTCCCAGTTTCGCCAATAGATGGCATCAGGGTGCACTCCCTGGCAGTCTCACACCAGCGCGCCCGTTTCCGACGCGCGGGCTCCAAATTACTGTCAGCCCACCATCATTTCAGTTCCGTTACACATGCCCCACTTCTTATTGAAGTATCTAACAGTGATAATTCAATAAGAAGTCTCTCCTATAATTAATCTGAAATTTTCGTTAAGCTTTTTACCAAGGGTTTTCTCTTTCTTACTGATACACCTCGGTACTTATATTACTTATTTAAAATTAAACACCTATTCTTTCTATCTTTCCTGCTAAACATTACATAAATGATTTACATATATTCTTTACAATTTTCTTACATCTAAACACAGTACACTTTAAACATCTTTTTTACAAAAATTTTAAATACACTTCTTTTATCTCAGGCAAATAAACACACGTTATGCGCCTATTACTTTATCGCCCGTCCTTTTCACTTTACCTCCTCACTTTTCTACCTCTTCCACAACACTTATATACACATCTATTAAGGCTTTCTTAGAAGCTCAGTCTTTCCCAGTCTGTTTAGTCTCTACTTAAACTAGAAGTTTTATTAGAATACTGCAACATATTTTAGTGAACATTTACCTTTCACATAGAACTTTAATATTTATTTATATATTTAATTTCAATCTGGTAGAATTCGTGGTTCATACCTTTTGAGATCCACTATGTTTCTTACTCCCAGGCGTTTGCCTGTTAATGGGTACTCTAAATAATAAGCGTTCACATTGGGTATGGACACTATTTTAAATGGTCCATTATATATATATATTTAAATTTTCTGATCTCGTTATTAATTTCACTTGACTTTTCATGTGTTTTTACAAGAACGAGATCACCTATTTTGAATTTAGGATTCCTTACTTTTTCGTCATGACGACGAATTCTCGCATCTGCTTGTTTTCTCATCTTGTCTTTAACTAAGTTCTTTTTACTATCATAATCTAATTCAACTCTATCTGGAAATTCTAGTAGGTCTTCTACTAGACTTTTACTTCTCGCCTTTCCAGGATTTCTTCTGGAGTAAATCCAGTGCTCTCGTTTGTTAATGAATTCATGATTTCTTCGAATTCACTCACATACATGCCCCACTTCTTGTGGTTACTATGGCAGTACGTCCTAAATAACTGACCTATCACACGCATATATCTTTCTGCCGGATTGCTTGATGGGTGATAAGCTGAGATATGGACCACTTCTACCTGTTTCTCAGTTATCCCATCCTTCCACATTTTCGAGCAAAACTAAACACCATTATCTGATAGTATTCTCTTTGGCTTCCCTACTTTCACAAAATAATCACACACCATTTTATCATACACAGCTCTGGCAGTAGCTTTTCTCAAGGGATATAGCTTTACATACTTTGAGAAAAGTTCAACTGCTACAAATATGTATACAAAACCCCCCATGGTTTTCGGTAATGGTCCAAAGATATCTACTGCTACTATTTCTAATACTTCATCAGGTTTTATTGATTGCATGGGCCCTTGATTAGTTTCATTTGTTACTTTCGCCTTTTGGCATAGATCACAAGATCTTATCCTCTGTGCTACCCTTCGTGCCATGTTGTTAAAGGTAATGCATTCATCTAACTTATCGGTACACTTCCGTGCACCACAATGGCCATATGCCAAGTGAACATAATCTATCAGCACTTCAGTGTGTTGTTCCGGCCAACATACTCTCCACTTCCCTGGATTATTTAATCTTTGAAGATACAGTACACCTTTATGTATTTTATATGAAGCCCTTATGTTAGTTGCGTCCAGATTGTCAAACTTGACCTTTACCGACTTGAGTGCATCATCATCACTTTGATATCTTCGCATATTCCGACATATTTCCCTAATTTTTTCTCTCCCTTCCGCTTTTTTGAAGTAATTCACCTCAAAAACATCTTCCCTATTCTTTACACTTTCTAGTGTCTCACATCCTTCCGGTAATCTCGACAAAGCATCTGGTACTGCATGTTCTTTCCCTTTAACATACTTGATCTCTATATCAAATTGTTGTAAAAACAGCGCCCATCTGGTCAACCTGTTATGTAACAATCTGCAGTCCTTCAAAAATATTAAAGCTTTGTGGTCTGTATGGACCACAGTCTTATGCCCCCATAAGAAAAGTTGAAATTTCCTAAAACCCCATACTATAGCTAAAGCCTCCTTCTCTGAAACCGTATAGTTTCTTTCGTACTTAGACATGGTTCTACTCGCAAATGCTATTTGTCTATGAGTTTTTTCCCCATCTATCATTACCTCCTGAAATATGGATACTCCCAATCCATAATCTGAACTATCTGTTGCCATGTGGAATGGTTCACACAGGTCAGGGTGCCATAACTTTATGTTTTTAGCCAAATTGTCTTTTAGCCGGTTGAATGCTGTTTCACATTCCTCAGTCCATATATACACACTGTTCTTCTTAAGTAGGTTGTTCAGATGTGGGCTATTGAACACCTGATCATCCACATACTTACGATAAAAGGAACAAAGTCCTATAAACGACTTTAATTGTTTTTTATTCTTGGGAGCCGGACTTTATCGGGATCCTTTCCAATTCCCTCTGGTGTTACTATGTGACCTAAAAACTTTATTTCTTTCTTCACAAACTCGCATTTTTTCAGGTTCAGGGTCATTCCTCCTTTAATTAAAGCTTTGAACACCCTGTCGCATAACTCCATGTGCTCTTCTCATGTCCCTGTAGCAATTAACAGATCATCTACATAAGCCGTGATTAGCGAACTAAGTTCACTCCCTAAAATTTTGTCTAAAGCCCGAATGAACACTGAAACGGAAGTATTTAGGCCAAATGGTACCACTGTGAAATGGTAGCATTTGCCGTTGAATAAAAATGCCGTGTACTTCCTAGACTCCTCACTTAATGGGATTTGCCAGTATCCTGCAGTTAGGTCTAAACTAGTCATGTACTTTACACCATTAAAGTTCTGCAATAAATTATCTATGTTCTCTGGACGATCCAACTCCCTCTTCACTACTTTATTCAGAGTACGAGCATCTATCACTATTTGTACACTTCCATCCTTCTTACCTACTAGCACCAGTGGGTTATTATATGGGCTAGAACTCCGTTCAATGACCCCACATGAAACCATTTTATCTATTTCTTTTTGAACTGCTTCTTTCTTAGACACGGGTACATTATATGGTGGTTTAAAGAAAGGTTCATGCTCCTCTACCTCCATGCAGTACTCATAATTTATCACTCGTCCCGGTTTGTCTGAAAATACCTCCTGATTTTCTTTCAGAATTTGCCATAGATCCTCCCTTTGGGCATCAGATAGTCCTTCCGTTTTATCCACTACATTTCGAAGGAGTGTCTCCTTATTTCCATCTTCAACTATCTGCCTCACCAGACACCAATCGAATTTTTGACCTATTCCTGAATCATGATCATCTCTAAATTTTACCCATCACAGCTGGTTCTCTTCCATTACTCTAGATGATTCAAATGGTATTTCTAATACCGCACTATCAACTTTACAAACTATTATCCCTTTGTCACAATCTATAATTACTTTCTGTTTTATTAACCAGTCAATGCCTAAAATGATCTCGGCACTGAGCTCTGGAACTACTAAAAATGCATTCGAAAATAGCTTGTTTTTTATCTTAAATTCCATCATCACTTGATGTTTAACAGGTTTACTACATTTCCCTGTCGCCCCTATCACTTTAACACCTGTTACTGGCATCATGACTACTCCTCGTTGCTCTTTGATCATCTCAAAAAATGCGTGCGAAATAGCACTTATTTGAGCACCCGTATCCAACAATACATATAAATCGCATCCACATATATTAATGGGTAGGATTGTTTGCATCCTATTGTCCTCTTTCATACTTTCTTTATCTTCCCACAATAAATCCTTTTCCACCGCCAAGTCTTGCCATATTATTTTTCCGGTTTTTATACTGACCATTCCATCTGGAGGTTTCTTTCTCCTTTTCATCCTAAATTCTTTCACCACTTTTTCCAATAGTCCTTCGTCTAGGCTCTTTAATGCCATCTCGTTCTCATTCGAATCTGTCATGCCTGAATTCTCGGTTGCAGAATCGGAAACTTCCTCTACTTCTTTTTCTCCCTGGATGCTTTCTGATGATTCTGACGATAATTCCTCCTCCTTAGAAATATGACCTTCTTCGGATTCAAATAATTCTTGCAAATTATAATCCATTTCTCTACTTTCCTTTGTTGGATAGTACATTCGCCACTCTTACTTTCATTATTTTCCCCTACTAATGGAATTCCAGTCTCACTCAACTCATTTGCTTCAGTACTACAGGGATCACAACACTCTTTCTCTTGGTTAGATACACTTTCTCTAATTTCTTTAAAAGAATCTTCAACACAGTCATGTACTCTTGCTGTCACTAGGTACACATCATAATCGGTATGGCTCTCTAACACTGTCATATTCGGGTCCAAATTAATCACTTGAGTGGAAGATCTTTCTAATTGTGCCGGCTGGCTTTTGAGCTGATGTACATATTCTGCATACGAGGTAATTTCTGAATCGGCATGCGTCTCTGCACTATGCCCCTTTTTCTTATCCACCCTTTCCTCTTTAATTACTTCTCGATGCGATTCGTCGACTATTCGTACGAACATTTTACCATAAGTCACATCACTCCTACCTTGCCCCTGCCTCTCTGCACAGTTGCCATCCCTACCGACAAACAACGCCTTCTCTGACTCTTCCTTCATCAATTCGTCACTCTGACCTCGAATTGTACTTATTTCATTCACGTGAGCCTTCACATCCGACCGATATTCTTTTCCTACTTCATTTCCCTTAATAATTCCTCCCTGCTCTCTCTCCTCTGTTTGTATCCCTGCATTATACTTCGCAAAGTTTCGTTTATGTAACTGCTCTTCAGGCGAACGACGCACTATCCTACTATAGTACTGACTACTCCGATCTTCCCTATATTTGGGCCATTTCTTTCTTTCCGCGGGCGTTAGGCCCTTGACCTGCGCGGTATTTAGTTTTCCTGATTTTGATAATGCATCCCGTTTCCCTGATAGTGTCCTCTCCCTCGCTGAGAGTTACCTCCTCGACCTCTTCCTCTCATCATGTTAATTTGCGGTTCATTCCTACCACCTTTTACTATTCCATTCTGATTTCTGAAACCTCGAAACTCTCTAGTTTCACGCCACCTATCTTCATTCTCGATTTTTTCTAAAAATTCATCGAATGTTCGATGAGTGCCTCCTACATAACGCTTTGAATCGTCAGGTAGCTTTTTCCACAACTCCCACACTATCTCCGATTCTGATCTACGATCTTTAAGATACTCCAAACGCTTGAACCATCCTTCACAGTATTCTTTCATGAGCCCACGCCCATGTTCTGGCATTCTGGCGACAACGAATTCTCTCCACAACCTATCCCTCTGTTGTGTGCCCCAGAATTCCTCAAGGAACTTTTCTTTGAAGTCTGTAAACTTCAAATTGTCGATATCCAAATTCAATCCCCAACGTTTAGCATGACCTGCTAAAGCGTCTATTACTAAATTAATTTTTTCTTTATCCGACATGTCTGTTGGTAAGACACGTTCACAATTTTTTATAAAATCCATTGGATGCCATCCACCTTGTTTCTTTTGAGGATCGTATTTTTCCTCCCTACTCAGTATTTCCGATTTTTGCATTACCAATGGGATACCACTACAGTTAAGAAACGTCTGATTCTGAACTTGCTGACTTAACAATTTTATCTCATTACGCAGTGTATTTTCCTGCTCCTGCACACATGCATCAAAACTCAACATGGTATTGCGCAGTGTTTCAATATCAGCTGCTGTTTCTTTAACAATCTCTTTCTTTACAACTGGTACTATCACCTGTAATTTACTTTCAATTATCGGTTCTAATTTTTCACTAACCAAAGGTTCCACTGATTTCTCTATTTTCTGAATTTCGGTATCAAATCTTTTCTCTATTTCTGTGACTTTTCTCTGAACATTTGTTATTTCAGCCCTAATGCTATTTACTGATTTGTTTACCTCTGTGATACGTTGGCTTTGCGTATTCAAAATATCTAAATTGGCTTTTATTTTACCAGATAGGTTTTCACCCAGTTGGGATATATGACTAGCCATTTCTGCTTTCAAACTAGCATTCCCTTCTCGAATTTGCGCCATCATACTATTTAACAAACTTGTTAATTCCATATCCTCTCCCTTGTGACTTGCATCCACAGATACATTGGGTTCACTTTTCACTACCTTTGGTTTCACTTCCCGTTCCTCCTGTTTTGTGGGTGTGGATTCATCTATAGGATTTTCCAACCCTACAACAGTATCTATGGTCCCTAATTCTGGGTCTGACCTTGTAATGTTTTCGTCTTGCTTGTTACTATTCGACTCCATCTTATGCTGCTGTATTTCGTGCCTAATAGAAATGTTTATTAAACCAAGTATTACTTGTTTAACTCCTACTATTGGACTTCCTTTTGCTGCTTTGCAGGTTGTCGTCTTGAACTTACCAATTGTGGTATATTTGTCTACAACAGAATTTTAAATTTAAAATTTTCTTGAAACTACCAGTTTATATAAAACACTTTTATTGCAGCCATTATTCTACAAACTTGGTAAGTCCTGTCACGGTCGCCGCATGCGACCGAACCGCCGAATCTTTCCATCAGTAAATGGGGTATGTTCTCAACTGACTCGGTTGTTTTAACCCCTCCACTGACGGAATGACCCGCTTCCTACTTCCGTATGTATAAAGCCAATACGGACTTGTAGCTGTCACGCCTTTGCGCTTACTGCTACGTATTTTAACCATAAATAGCTCAGCCCTAATGGTAAGAGTTAGTAGTGAATTCACGTTATTAATCTTTGAAGACAGCACAGCTGCCACAATCTCAGCTCACTTTTACTCCACTCCTACCCTCGTCATTGCACCACATTAACTAGGTGCTACATGGACCTTGCTAAATTCACTTGCGTATACATTTTTGACCGTTACTCGCCAGTATTTACCTATTGGATTAGTACACTCCTAACCGGACTATTTCTCAAAGAGCTGTGATGATTGAACGGATTCGATCCACGGCCTACAGTGCCCTACAGTTCACACGGTAACACTGCCTACCTGACCCACTTAACTTGGTAGTGAGCTTATGTATCCAATCACCACTGCTAGCAGCAGTGGATAATCCTATCAGCACGACGAGAGCAGCAGACTTACCGTCGAATCCTCCTGAAAATACTTATAACTACGGTCGCCAGCTCTGAAGGAGCAAAAGAATAAATCAATTTTTTGGCTCGTTTCAAAGTGAAACGGCTTGAGTTGAATTTAAACTTAATTCTGAATATTACTCTTTCTGATCATTCTAGGTGATTCTACAAAGCAAATACTCTCTCAATTTCTGTGAGTTGGCTTGGTAATTACCACCAAGACTATTTATGCAACTTAGGTTAACAAAATTCTATCCTTCAAGTTATTTAATGATTTTGGATAGTACTCTTTGGACAATTGATATAGAATTAGTTAAGTGACTTTACTTAAAAGGTTACTCAGAAAAATTTAAGTAACTATAAATAGGCGACTCATTCTGGTGTGACCATTGCTCTTTTCAACATTCTTAAACGCTAAAGTATTCTACAACCAAAAGAATTGTAAATGAAAGAGGCGATGGTGGCCTCAGTCTGATTTCACTACACTATGTTTCAGGTTACTACACTTTACAATGAACAACATGCGTCGTAATTTTACTCATTACTATATTCTGTCCTCTGCACTTGCACAAAAGAAAACTGGTATTCTCCTTTTACATGTATACAAAGTTCGACTTAACAATTTCAAGCAGTCTTGCCTTGGGTAGACGTGTCGGTGCCGGTGGTGTGATGCATGTGGCTAACGCAGCTCTTCACGCCTCATGCCCTTAATGGCGGCTGGAACTACGAGCTGTAGCACTCATATAAGCTACTGCGCGTCCGCCATAAAATCTGGGCGCAGGAACTCTTACAATCAGCCCCAGTGGCATAGAGACGGCTTCGACAACCATTCGTCGCGTTCTACTCCACAAACGGCGACGATATTCGCCTCTTCGCTGTTGCACAATCACTTTTGCGTGAGCACAGTTACGCACGTCCTGTCACGTCAACACTCCCCAGGCCATTCCATTGTTCAGTCCCTGTGTCTCCAGCTACCTCTAGCTACGCTCGTACCACCAAGAGTGGGGGCGTTCCCCTACCACCTTTTCACCGAAATCATTTAGTATTTAAGAATATTTATATTTATTACCCTGGAGTTCATACCAGTCATAATAATTTACTACTAGCTCTTTATAACATTAAATCATACAGTAATAACTTATTATTACCAAGAAAAAGAATACATTTGACTCCGAGAGCTTTGTGCATTGTCTGAGAGTCAGCGCTAATTCCCAGTTTCGCCAATAGATGGCATCAGGGTGCACTCCCTGGCAGTCTCACACCAGCGCGCCCGTTTCCGACGCGCGGGCTCCAAATTACTGTCAGCCCACCATCATTTCAGTTCCGTTACACATGCCCCACTTCTTATTGAAGTATCTAACAGTGATAATTCAATAAGAAGTCTCTCCTATAACTAATCTGAAATTTTCGTTAAGCTTTTTACCAAGGGTTTTCTCTTTCTTACTGATACACCTCGGTACTTATATTACTTATTTAAAATTAAACACCTATTCTTTCTATCTTTCCTGCTAAACATTACATAAATGATTTACATATATTCTTTACAATTTTCTTACATCTAAACACAGTACACTTTAAACATCTTTTTTACAAAAATTTTAAATACACTTCTTTTATCTCAGGCAAATAAACACACGTTATGCGCCTATTACTTTATCGCCCGTCCTTTTCACTTTACCTCCTCACTTTTCTACCTCTTCCACAACACTTATATACACATCTATTAAGGCTTTCTTAGAAGCTCAGTCTTTCCCAGTCTGTTTAGTCTCTACTTAAACTAGAAGTTTTATTAGAATACTGCAACATATTTTAGTGAACATTTACCTTTCACATAGAACAAAAGAAACAAAACTATTTACATATTGGTTTACTTTAATATTTATTTATATATTTAATTTCAATCTGGTAGAATTCGTGGTTCATACCTTTTGAGATCCACTATGTTTCTTACTCCCAGGCGTTTGCCTGTTAATGGGTACTCTAAATAATAAGCGTTCACATTGGGTATGGACACTATTTTAAATGGTCCATTATATATATATATTTAAATTTTCTGATCTCGTTATTAATTTCACTTGACTTTTCATGTGTTTTTACAAGAACGAGATCACCTATTTTGAATTTAGGATTCCTTACTTTTTCGTCATGACGACGAATTCTCGCATCTGCTTGTTTTCTCATCTTGTCTTTAACTAAGTTCTTTTTACTATCATAATCTAATTCAACTCTATCTGGAAATTCTAGTAGGTCTTCTACTAGACTTTTACTTCTCGCCTTTCCAGGATTTCTTCTGGAGTAAATCCAGTGCTCTCGTTTGTTAATGAATTCATGATTTCTTCGAATTCACTCACATACATGCCCCACTTCTTGTGGTTACTATGGCAGTACGTCCTAAATAACTGACCTATCACACGCATATATCTTTCTGCCGGATTGCTTGATGGGTGATAAGCTGAGATATGGACCACTTCTACCTGTTTCTCAGTTATCCCATCCTTCCACATTTTCGAGCAAAACTAAACACCATTATCTGATAGTATTCTCTTTGGCTTCCCTACTTTCACAAAATAATCACACACCATTTTATCATACACAGCTCTGGCAGTAGCTTTTCTCAAGGGATATAGCTTTACATACTTTGAGAAAAGTTCAACTGCTACAAATATGTATACAAAACCCCCCATGGTTTTCGGTAATGGTCCAAAGATATCTACTGCTACTATTTCTAATACTTCATCAGGTTTTATTGATTGCATGGGCCCTTGATTAGTTTCATTTGTTACTTTCGCCTTTTGGCATAGATCACAAGATCTTATCCTCTGTGCTACCCTTCGTGCCATGTTGTTAAAGGTAATGCATTCATCTAACTTATCGGTACACTTCCGTGCACCACAATGGCCATATGCCAAGTGAACATAATCTATCAGCACTTCAGTGTGTTGTTCCGGCCAACATACTCTCCACTTCCCTGGATTATTTAATCTTTGAAGATACAGTACACCTTTATGTATTTTATATGAAGCCCTTATGTTAGTTGCGTCCAGATTGTCAAACTTGACCTTTACCGACTTGAGTGCATCATCATCACTTTGATATCTTCGCATATTCCGACATATTTCCCTAATTTTTTCTCTCCCTTCCGCTTTTTTGAAGTAATTCACCTCAAAAACATCTTCCCTATTCTTTACACTTTCTAGTGTCTCACATCCTTCCGGTAATCTCGACAAAGCATCTGGTACTGCATGTTCTTTCCCTTTAACATACTTGATCTCTATATCAAATTGTTGTAAAAACAGCGCCCATCTGGTCAACCTGTTATGTAACAATCTGCAGTCCTTCAAAAATATTAAAGCTTTGTGGTCTGTATGGACCACAGTCTTATGCCCCCATAAGAAAAGTTGAAATTTCCTAAAACCCCATACTATAGCTAAAGCCTCCTTCTCTGAAACCGTATAGTTTCTTTCGTACTTAGACATGGTTCTACTCGCAAATGCTATTTGTCTATGAGTTTTTTCCCCATCTATCATTACCTCCTGAAATATGGATACTCCCAATCCATAATCTGAACTATCTGTTGCCATGTGGAATGGTTCACACAGGTCAGGGTGCCATAACTTTATGTTTTTAGCCAAATTGTCTTTTAGCCGGTTGAATGCTGTTTCACATTCCTCAGTCCATATATACACACTGTTCTTCTTAAGTAGGTTGTTCAGATGTGGGCTATTGAACACCTGATCATCCACATACTTACGATAAAAGGAACAAAGTCCTATAAACGACTTTAATTGTTTTTTATTCTTGGGAGCCGGACTTTATCGGGATCCTTTCCAATTCCCTCTGGTGTTACTATGTGACCTAAAAACTTTATTTCTTTCTTCACAAACTCGCATTTTTTCAGGTTCAGGGTCATTCCTCCTTTAATTAAAGCTTTGAACACCCTGTCGCATAACTCCATGTGCTCTTCTCATGTCCCTGTAGCAATTAACAGATCATCTACATAAGCCGTGATTAGCGAACTAAGTTCACTCCCTAAAATTTTGTCTAAAGCCCGAATGAACACTGAAACGGAAGTATTTAGGCCAAATGGTACCACTGTGAAATGGTAGCATTTGCCGTTGAATAAAAATGCCGTGTACTTCCTAGACTCCTCACTTAATGGGATTTGCCAGTATCCTGCAGTTAGGTCTAAACTAGTCATGTACTTTACACCATTAAAGTTCTGCAATAAATTATCTATGTTCTCTGGACGATCCAACTCCCTCTTCACTACTTTATTCAGAGTACGAGCATCTATCACTATTTGTACACTTCCATCCTTCTTACCTACTAGCACCAGTGGGTTATTATATGGGCTAGAACTCCGTTCAATGACCCCACATGAAACCATTTTATCTATTTCTTTTTGAACTGCTTCTTTCTTAGACACGGGTACATTATATGGTGGTTTAAAGAAAGGTTCATGCTCCTCTACCTCCATGCAGTACTCATAATTTATCACTCGTCCCGGTTTGTCTGAAAATACCTCCTGATTTTCTTTCAGAATTTGCCATAGATCCTCCCTTTGGGCATCAGATAGTCCTTCCGTTTTATCCACTACATTTCGAAGGAGTGTCTCCTTATTTCCATCTTCAACTATCTGCCTCACCAGACACCAATCGAATTTTTGACCTATTCCTGAATCATGATCATCTCTAAATTCTACCCATCTCAGCTGGTTCTCTTCCATTACTCTAGATGATTCAAATGGTATTTCTAATACCGCACTATCAACTTTACAAACTATTATCCCTTTGTCACAATCTATAATTACTTTCTGTTTTATTAACCAGTCAATGCCTAAAATGATCTCGGCACTGAGCTCTGGAACTACTAAAAATGCATTCGAAAATAGCTTGTTTTTTATCTTAAATTCCATCATCACTTGATGTTTAACAGGTTTACTACATTTCCCTGTCGCCCCTATCACTTTAACACCTGTTACTGGCATCATGACTACACCTCGTTGCTCTTTGATCATCTCAAAAAATGCGTGCGAAATAGCACTTATTTGAGCACCCGTATCCAACAATACATATAAATCGTATCCACATATATTAATGGGTAGGATTGTTTGCATCCTATTGTCCTCTTTCATACTTTCTTTATCTTCCCATAATAAATCCTTTTCCACCGCCAAGTCTTGCCATATTATTTTTCCGGTTTTTATACTGACCATTCCATCTGGAGGTTTCTTTCTCCTTTTCATCCTAAATTCTTTCACCACTTTTTCCAATAGTCCTTCGTCTAGGCTCTTTAATGCCATCTCGTTCTCATTCGAATCTGTCATGCCTGAATTCTCGGTTGCAGAATCGGAAACTTCCTCTACTTCTTTTTCTCCCTGGATGCTTTCTGATGATTCTGACGATAATTCCTCCTCCTTAGAAATATGACCTTCTTCGGATTCAAATAATTCTTGCAAATTATAATCCATTTCTCTACTTTCCTTTGTTGGATAGTACATTCGCCACTCTTACTTTCATTATTTTCCCCTACTAATGGAATTCCAGTCTCACTCAACTCATTTGCTTCAGTACTACAGGGATCACAACACTCTTTCTCTTGGTTAGATACACTTTCTCTAATTTCTTTAAAAGAATCTTCAACACAGTCATGTACTCTTGCTGTCACTAGGTACACATCATAATCGGTATGGCTCTCTAACACTGTCATATTCGGGTCCAAATTAATCACTTGAGTGGAAGATCTTTCTAATTGTGCTGGCTGGCTTTTGAGCTGATGTACATATTCTGCATACGAGGTAATTTCTGAATCGGCATGCGTCTCTGCACTATGCCCCTTTTTCTTATCCACCCTTTCCTCTTTAATTACTTCTCGATGCGATTCGTCGACTATTCGTACGAACCTTTTACCATAAGTCACATCACTCCTACCTTGCCCCTGCCTCTCTGCACAGTTGCCATCCCTACCGACAAACAACGCCTTCCCTGACTCTTCCTTCATCAATTCGTCACTCTGACCTCGAATTGTACTTATTTCATTCACGTGAGCCTTCACATCCGACCGATATTCTTTTCCTACTTCATTTCCCTTCATTATACTTCGCAAAGTTTCGTTTATGTAACTGCTCTTCAGGCGAACGACGCACTATCCTACTATAGTACTGACTACTCCGATCTTCCCTATATTTGGGCCATTTCTTTCTTTCCGCGGGCGTTAGGCCCTTGACCTGCGCGGTATTTAGTTTTCCTGATTTTGATAATGCATCCCGTTTCCCTGATAGTGTCCTCTCCCTCGCTGAGAGTTACCTCCTCGACCTCTTCCTCTCATCATGTTAATTTGCGGTTCATTCCTACCACCTTTTACTATTCCATTCTGATTTCTGAAACCTCGAAACTCTCTAGTTTCACGCCACCTATCTTCATTCTCGATTTTTTCTAAAAATTCATCGAATGTTCGATGAGTGCCTCCTACATAACGCTTTGAATCGTCAGGTAGCTTTTTCCACAACTCCCACACTATCTCCGATTCTGATCTACGATCTTTAAGATACTCCAAACGCTTGAACCATCCTTCACAGTATTCTTTCATGAGCCCACGCCCATGTTCTGGCATTCTGGCGACAACGAATTCTCTCCACAACCTATCCCTCTGTTGTGTGCCCCAGAATTCCTCAAGGAACTTTTCTTTGAAGTCTGTAAACTTCAAATTGTCGATATCCAAATTCAATCCCCAACGTTTAGCATGACCTGCTAAAGCGTCTATTACTAAATTAATTTTTTCTTTATCCGACATGTCTGTTGGTAAGACACGTTCACAATTTTTTATAAAATCCATTGGATGCCATCCACCTTGTTTCTTTTGAGGATCGTATTTTTCCTCCCTACTCAGTATTTCCGATTTTTGCATTACCAATGGGATACCACTACAGTTAAGAAACGTCTGATTCTGAACTTGCTGACTTAACAATTTTATCTCATTACGCAGTGTATTTTCCTGCTCCTGCACACATGCATCAAAACTCAACATGGTATTGCGCAGTGTTTCAATATCAGCTGCTGTTTCTTTAACAATCTCTTTCTTTACAACTGGTACTATCACCTGTAATTTACTTTCAATTATCGGTTCTAATTTTTCACTAACCAAAGGTTCCACTGATTTCTCTATTTTCTGAATTTCGGTATCAAATCTTTTCTCTATTTCTGTGACTTTTCTCTGAACATTTGTTATTTCAGCCCTAATGCTATTTACTGATTTGTTTACCTCTGTGATACGTTGGCTTTGCGTATTCAAAATATCTAAATTGGCTTTTATTTTACCAGATAGGTTTTCACCCAGTTGGGATATATGACTAGCCATTTCTGCTTTCAAACTAGCATTCCCTTCTCGAATTTGCGCCATCATACTATTTAACAAACTTGTTAATTCCATATCCTCTCCCTTGTGACTTGCACCCACAGATACATTGGGTTCACTTTTCACTACCTTTGGTTTCACTTCCCGTTCCTCCTGTTTTGTGGGTGTGGATTCATCTATAGGATTTTCCAACCCTACAACAGTATCTATGGTCCCTAATTCTGGGTCTGACCTTGTAATGTTTTCGTCTTGCTTGTTACTATTCGACTCCATCTTATGCTGCTGTATTTCGTGCCTAATAGAAATGTTTATTAAACCAAGTATTACTTGTTTAACTCCTACTATTGGACTTCCTTTTGCTGCTTTGCAGGTTGTCGTCTTGAACTTACCAATTGTGGTATATTTGTCTACAACAGAATTTTAAATTTAAAATTTTCTTGAAACTACCAGTTTATATAAAACACTTTTATTGCAGCCATTATTCTACAAACTTGGTAAGTCCTGTCACGGTCGCCGCATGCGACCGAACCGCCGAATCTTTCCATCAGTAAATGGGGTATGTTCTCAACTGACTCGGTTGTTTTAACCCCTCCACTGACGGAATGACCCGCTTCCTACTTCCGTATGTATAAAGCCAATACGGACTTGTAGCTGTCACGCCTTTGCGCTTACTGCTACGTATTTTAACCATAAATAGCTCAGCCCTAATGGTAAGAGTTAGTAGTGAATTCACGTTATTAATCTTTGAAGACAGCACAGCTGCCACAATCTCAGCTCACTTTTACTCCACTCCTACCCTCGTCATTGCACCACATTAACTAGGTGCTACATGGACCTTGCTAAATTCACTTGCGTATACATTTTTGACCGTTACTCGCCAGTATTTACCTATTGGATTAGTACACTCCTAACCGGACTATTTCTCAAAGAGCTGTGATGATTGAACGGGTTCGATCCACGGCCTACAGTGCCCTACAGTTCACACGGTAACACTGCCTACCTGACCCACTTAACTTGGTAGTGAGCTTATGTATCCAATCACCACTGCTAGCAGCAGTGGATAATCCTATCAGCACGACGAGAGCAGCAGACTTACCGTCGAATCCTCCTGAAAATACTTATAACTACGGTCGCCAGCTCTGAAGGAGCAAAAGAATAAATCAATTTTTTGGCTCGTTTCAAAGTGAAACGGCTTGAGTTGAATTTAAACTTAATTCTGAATATTACTCTTTCTGATCATTCTAGGTGATTCTACAAAGCAAATACTCTCTCAATTTCTGTGAGTTGGCTTGGTAATTACCACCAAGACTATTTATGCAACTTAGGTTAACAAAATTCTATCCTTCAAGTTATTTAATGATTTTGGATAGTACTCTTTGGACAATTGATATAGAATTAGTTAAGTGACTTTACTTGAAAGGTTACTCAGAAAAATTTAAGTAACTATAAATAGGCGACTCATTCTGGTGTGACCATTGCTCTTTTCAACATTCTTAAACGCTAAAGTATTCTACAACCAAAAGAATTGTAAATGAAAGAGGCGATGGTGGCCTCAGTCTGATTTCACTACACTATGTTTCAGGTTACTACACTTTACAATGAACAACATGCGTCGTAATTTTACTCATTACTATATTCTGTCCTCTGCACTTGCACAAAAGAAAACTGGTATTCTCCTTTTACATGTATACAAAGTTCGACTTAACAATTTCAAGCAGTCTTGCCTTGGGTAGACGTGTCGGTGCTGGTGGTGGGATGCATGTGGCTAACGCAGCTCTTCACGCCTCATGCCCTTAATGGCGGTTGGAACTACGAGCTGTAGCACTCGTATAAGCTACTGCACGTCCGCCATAAAATCTGGGCGCAGGAACTCTTACAATCAGCCCCAGTGGCATAGAGACGGCTTCGACAACCATTCGTCGCGTTCTACTCCACAAACGGCGACGATATTCGCCTCTTCGCGGTTGCACAATCACTTTTGCGTGAGCACAGTTACGCACGTCCTGTCACGTCAACACTCCCCAGGCCATTCCATTGTTCAGTCCCTGTGTCTCCAGCTACCTCTAGCTACGCTCGTACCACCAAGAGTGGGGGCGTTCCCCTACCACCTTTTCACCGAAATCATTTAGTATTTAAGAATATTTATATTTATTACCCTGGAGTTCATACCAGTCATAATAATTTACTACTAGCTCTTTATAACATTAAATCATACAGTAATAACTTATTATTACCAAGAAAAAGAATACATTTGACTCCGAGAGCTTTGTGCATTGTCTGAGAGTTAGCGCTAATTCCCAGTTTCGCCAATAGATGGCATCAGGGTGCACTCCCTGGCAGTCTCACACCAGCGCGCCCGTTTCCGACGCGCGGGCTCCAAATTACTGTCAGCCCACCATCATTTCAGTTCCGTTACGCCTTCTACATTTACTCAACGACGACACCTTCCCATACACCACAGCATGATCAGCAAACAGCCGCACATTGCTATCCACCCTATCCAAAAGATCATTTATGTAGATAGAAAACAACAGCGGACCTGCCACACTTCCCTGGGGCACTCCAGATGATACCCTCACCTCCGATGAACACTCACCATCGAGGACAACGTACTGGGTTCTATTACTTGTCTTCGAGCCACTCACATACTTGAGAGCCAATCCCATATGCTCGTACCTTAGTTAGGAGTCTGCAGTGGGGCACCGAGTCCAACACTTTCCGGAAGTCAAGAAATATGACATCCGTCTGATACCCTTTATCCATGGTTCGCAAGATATCATGGGAAAAAAGAGCGAGTTGCGTTTCGCAGGAGCGATGCTTTCTAAAGCTGTGCTGATGCATGGGCAGCAACTTCTCTGTCTCAAGGAAATTCGTTATATTCGAACTGAGAATATGTTCGAGAATCCTGCAACAAACAGATGTTAAGGATATTGGTCTGTAATTTTGAGGATCCGTCCTTCTACCTTTCTTATATACAGGTGTCACCTGCGCTTTTTTCCAGTCGCTCGGGACTTTACGTTGGGCAAGAGATTCGCGATAAATGCAAGCTAAGTAAGGAGCCAGTGCATTAGAGTACTCCCTGTAAAACCGAATTGGAATCCCATCAGGACCTGGCAATTTATTTATTTTCAACCCATTCAGCTGCTTCACAACCCCAGGGATGTCTATCACTATGTCCTCCATACGGGAATCTGTACGAGACTCAAACGGCGGTATGTTTGTACGGTCCTCCTGCGTGAAAGATTTCTCAGATGCTAAATTTAAAATTTCAGCTTTCGTTTTGCTGTCTTCCGTTGCCAGGCCAGACTGATCAGTGAGTGACTGGATGGAAGCCTTCGACCCGCTTACCGATTTTACGTAGGACCAGAATTTCCTTAGGTTTTCAGCAAGATCTTTTGCTAAGGTATGACGGTGGTAGTGGTTGAATGCTTCGCGCATCGCTCTTTTTACAGCAGCACGAATCTCTACTAACTTTTGCCTGTCCTCATTCTCCCGATCTTTCTTGTACCGCGAGTGCAACTGCATTTGCTTCCTGAGCATTCTCCGAATTGCGCTGTTAAACCACGGTGGGTCTTTTCCGTCCGTAACCCACTTTTTCGGCACATACTTGTCCAATGCGTGATTTACAATGTGCTTAAAATTTGCCCATAATTCTTCCACGTCCATCGTACCGGAAGTAAATGAAGTCGATTCATTGACTAAGTGGGATGCTAACAACTGATTATCTGCTCTTTCTAGTAAGAATACTCTTCTAGCCTTCTTGACCGACTTTTTAACTTTCGTTACCATAGTCGTAATGACAACATCATGATCACTAATCCCTGTCTCAACACTGACACCGTCGATGAGGTCTGGTCTGTTCGTCGCTACCAGATCTAAATTATTTCCATTACGCATTGGCTATCGATTTAGCTGCTCAAGACAGTTTTTGGATAATGTGTTTAAAAGTAATTCACACGACTGCTTGTCTGTACCACCTGTAATGAATCCATAGACATCCCAGTCTATACTACGTAGGTTGAAGTCGCCTCCGACTAGTACAGCATGATCCGGTTACTTCTACGATACAGAATGTAGACTCCCTTTGAATGATTCTAGAACTTTGACGGTGGAACCTGGTGGCCGGTAATAACACCCCACAATTAACTTTATTTCCCCTAGCCCTGTTAAACGTGTCCAGATAACTTCACAATCACACTCTGCTTCGACCTCAGTAGACACAATATTTTTGTCAACTGCAATGAAGATATCACCTCCTAAGGTGTCTAAACCGTCTTTCCGATACACGTTCCAACCCGCACTAAATATTTCAGAACTTCCTATCTCAGGGTTCAGCTAGGTCTCAGTCCCGAGAATAATTTGCGCGCCACACGCTTCCTGGAGGGCAGTAAATTCAGGAACTTTATTCCGAACACTCTGAAAATTTACTGCTAATATCTTGATAGCTGAAGTGCCTTTACACTGAGCGCGTCCTCATTTCCCTGCCTGCACGTCGACTGGTGAGTGTTCATCAGGACACCTCGCACTACTGCCTAGCCTAAAAAAAACCCATGTGCACGCCACAATACCCGAGTAGCCGCTTCCTTTGTGTAGTGCACCCTTGACTATCCAATGGGGTCCTACAATTCCCCACCCAATAACGCAAGTCTAGAAATCAGCAGCCAAGACCGTCGCAGAGTCGACGAAGCCTCTGGTTGAGACCCTCCACTCGGCTCCAAACCAAAGGACCCCGATCCACTCTGGGAACGATGCTGCAAATAGAGAGCTCTGCTTGCACCCCCGCGTGCGAGGCCAGCGGTCTTCACCAAATCCGCCAGCCGCCTGTACGAACTGAGGATCGCCTCAGAACCCAAGCGAAATATAACGGAGTCCGTTGTAAAATTCAGCTCTATTTCCAACAGGCTCTCAACACTGATGATCAAATATAAAAACAAAATCTATACGCTAGTGAATGCTCATGCTCCAACAAATATTGACAATAAAAAAATCCAAACAAAGTACAGACTTTCTGGGAAGAACTAGAAGATACGATTCGGAAGATTGCAAAGGAAAATGTTATCATTCTGCTCGGGGATTTTAATACACAGCCCGGCAAGGAGAAGAAATTCAAAAACATCATTGGAGAATACCCAGCGCATAAGAGGACAAACAACAATGGAATAAAACTTGTGGAACTCTGACAAATCTTCAACCTCAAAATTACGATTACACACTTCAATAAAAAAACCCAAGAAGATGAAGACTTGGAAGGCACCAAATCAACTCCTTGGAGATTTCCAAATTGACCACATAGCTATTTCTAGAAGAGAATTTAAGACAATTCAAAATATTAAGGTACAGAAAGGAGCCAAATTAGATACAGATAACTATCTTGTTAAGCCTAAAATTAAATTCATCCCATATTCAGGAAGAAATATTAATAAACCAATGAGAAAGCATTTTGAAACCAGGAATATTGAGGTAGATACTCAGAATTATTTCAGATCAAAATTGCAAGGTGATGGAATGAAATGAAGTCTCAAATAATGAAAGCTGCAGAAGAATCTCTTCCAACCAAAACTAAACAGAAGAATACCTGGTGGAATGAAAAGTGCAATGAAGCTTTAGAAAACAGACAAAAACTTTGGCAAAAATTTAAATCGAATCCGACACAAAACAACCTGGAACGGTTCAGAGCAGGTAGAAAAGTAGCCTCCTACACAATCAGAAACGAAAAGAGACTGTATGAAAGACTATCCCCTCAACAAATACAGGTGTAATTCACTCAAAACAAATCCAGAGACTATTACCTATCTTTCAAAAGACACCTGAAAGGTTACGAAGCACCCTGTCTAAATTTTCGTCACAAAACAAGGAAATTAGGTACAAATGACCTAGAAAACAGCAGCATTTTAGCATACTATTTCGAAGACCTTCTCAACTGTAAAGCGCCTCCAGAGAAACCGCTATTCAAAACTCCATAAGAAATCCCAGCAGAATCACATCTACAAACTCTAAATGAAGTCCGGCAAGCTATAAAATCCCTCAAGAACAACAAATCTGCTGGTGAAGATTGAATCACAGCTGAACTTTTGAAACTAGGTGAGGAAAAAGTGGCACTACACCTCGGTACAATTACTAAGGAAATTTGAAGAACCGAGAAGATCCCAGAAGATTGGACGATGGCAGTTATACATCCACTTAACAAAAAGGGTCACAGATCAGATGTCAACAATTACAGTGGGATTTCCCTCCCATACAAGGCCCTTTCCAAGATGTTAGAAAATATGGTTGACCCAGTTCTCGATGCACAGATAGGAGAATACCAAGGTGGGTTTAGAAAAGAGAGAGCTGTTCGGAGCAAATTATTAACCTTAAAAAGATAATTGGAAGAAGTGATGGTCAACGACACGTTCCGACGTTCATTGATTCTAGAAAAGCGTATGACTCCATAGAGAGAGAAAGCCTCATCAGAACTCTGGAGGGATTTGGAACTGACAGAGAAACTAGAGAGATAATAAGCAAACATTGACAGATACCAAGTACAAAGTCAAATTCCGAGGCAATATTTCTGAACCTTTTAAAATTCAAACGGATTTGAGACAAGAGGATCGGCTCTCCCCAATTCTATTCGACATCACTTTGGAAAAGATTATGAGGGAGACTTTGTAGGAATACACACAACAAAAATTGAAGGGAGTTTCTTTTGGAGGATTAGTTAAAGGCCTTTCGATACATGCACTAATTTTTGCAGATGGTATTGCTCTCTTATCCACAAATACAGGAAATGATATTAAACACATAGAAATCTTAGCAAAGCATGCAGCTAAATTTGGTTTACAGATATCACAAGAAAAAACTAAATTAATGTCTAACAAATGTAAGGAAATCAAAGAATTGCACACAGTTATTGGATTTATCGAAAGGGTCAAACACTTTAAATGTTTGGAGAAACAATAACGGATACTGGCATAGAAAAATAAGCTGTCAAACTTCGAGTAGCTAAACTTGGGAGGTCACACATTTGTAACACAGAGGCTGTACCAAAAAAATGCCTAGCTCGAAATGCAAAGATATTACACTACAGTACAATATACAGCAGAAAAACTCTCCCTCAAGAACAAGGGACTAATAGATGAGCTCGAGAAGAAAGAAAGAGTAATTCTGAGGAAGATTCTTGTTAGACACTGAAACGTCCCCTTTGAACAATTGTACAGGACTGTGCTTAACCTGACATACAATATTTTTAGCGTAACGCAATCTGACTTTCAGAAATCCCTACAAAAGAATGGCCCTGACTAACATTAACCTATGCGTTTCACAAATCGCTTACCTCACAAAAATCTTGGTTACTCGAACTACTGCAATACAGCGAGCGCCACTACTGCCAGCTAAATAAAAGATTCAAACTACGGAAGGCACTAACTACTGATAGGCATAGTTAGCAAAATGAAAGATTTTAATAGAGAACAAACAATGTATTTACCTTAATAGTCATAATATATATATAGCAGTTCATGACAAATTACAAAACTCCGCCATCTCTCTCCCCACATCCACCACTGCTGGCGGCTCACCTCCAACTGCGCAGCGCTACGCGCTGTTCACATCCAGCTGCCGCTGCCCAACACTACAATGGCAGACAACAATGCAAACTAGACACAGACTGCACACAGCACAGCCAGTGATTTTTATACAGAGGTGGCGTTACCAATAAAAAAAACCTAAACAGCCTACTTACAACACAAAAAATGAGTAAAGATGCGCAATGAGAAGATCTACCACTTTATTAAACCAGTCACAACGGAAATGAGAAAGAGAAGGCTGATGTTCTTTGGTCATCTGGTGAGATTGGATGATGGCAGATTAACGAAGAAAATCTTCAGTATAATTCAACAGAGGAAAACACCCAACTCTTGGTTGCAAGGAATAAAGAAAGACCTCGGTGAACTTGGATTTACAGAAATGGACACAATGAATAGGGACAAGTACAGAAAGGCAATAACTGAATTTGAGGTATTTCAGGAGGCTCCAAAACCGAAGGCCAACAGCAAACTAACAGCTGAACATCTGACAAAAATGGCAACAGGCAGAAGAGCAGCCTGAGAGCAGAGAAACAAAAACGTGAACATGAAACAGAATTTGTAACGCGGACCTTAATTGGCCAATTCGTGTAAATAAATTATAATAAATGCAATGTCTAAAAATAATTGTTTAATAACATGTAGTGAACACTAAGGTCTAGTAAGGGTGATTTGCTATTGTAAACAGTCAAAGAGAATATCTGAAATACGGAACATTGTCGCTCGTGACGGATGCCCATGGGGCTGTTATGTCTGGTGACAGCTCTTGAGTAATAGAGTGTGATAGAAGCGCTCAGGGCTAGGCATAGTGGTTGCTAGCGGCAACACTGTAAGTACCAAACTGGGAGAGTTGTATGTTATGGCCAGGCACAATTACGGTGTTAACTGGGCACAGTGCATAAAGCATGAGGAGGAATTAATTTGAAAGAACAGCACCGTGTGCCCACAAGTGTTTATTGCGAGGCGACGCTAAGAAAAGCATACTGCATGCACCGTCGGCGATTATTACCTTACGTACCACCACCAGCCATTCACTTAATTACGACCAGACCAAGTTCAATATTTAGGAGTATATCAAGGCTAGCCAGTGTAGTAGTTTCGTTTCGTGAAGAACTACCAACTTAACGTTAACGCTGTGTTACAAGTGCATAAGCCTGAACAGTTCCCAGATAGGATAGGATCCGATATTGTCATTCTTAATTACTGTTGATGATAAAAGGACTGAAATTGCTGAGCCAATTTAATTTTGATAATTCTGATAATTCCCCATGAACCATGCACCTTGCCGTGGGAGGGGAGACTTGCGTGCTCAGCAATACAAATAGCCGTGCTGTAGGTGCAACCACGACGGAGGGGTATCTGCTGAGAGGCCAGATAAACGCGTGGTTCCTGAAGAGGGGCAGCAGCCTTTTCAGTAGTTGCAGGGGCAACAGTCTGGATGATTGACTGATGTCGCCTTGTAACACTAACCTAAACGGCCTTGCTGTACTGGTACTGCGAACGGCTGAAAGCAAGGGGAAACTACAGCCGTAATTTTTCCCGAGGGCATGCAGCTTTACTGCATGGTTAAATGATGACGACGTCCTCTTGGCTAAAATATTCCGTAGGTAAAATAGTCCCCAATTTGGATCTCCAGGCGGGGACTACACAGAAGGACGTTCTACGGATCGGAGCGTGGAATGTCAGATCCCTTAATCGGTTAGGTAGGTTAGCAAATTTAAAAAGGGAAGTGGATAGGTTAAAGTTTGATATAGTGGGAATTAGTAATGTTCTGTGGCAGGAGGAACAAAACTTCTGGTCAGATGAATACAGGGTTATAAATACAAAATCAAATAAGAATAATGCAAGAGAAGGTTTAATAATGGAAAAAAATAGGGCGTGGGTAAACTACTACGAACAGCATAGTGAACGCATTATTGTGGCCAAGATAGACACGAAGCCCACACCTACCACAGTAGTACAGGATTATACACCAACTAGCTCCGCAAATGACGAAAAGCTTGCAGAAAATGTATGATGAGATAAAAGAAATTATTCAGATAGTGAAGGGAGACGAAAATTTGATAGTCATGGGGGACTGGAATTCTATATTAGGAAAAGGAAGAGAAGGTAGCGTAGTCGGTGAATATGGAATGGGGGTAAGGAATGAAAGAGGAAGCCACGTGGTAGAATTTTGCACAGAACATAATTTAATCATAGCTAACACTTGGTTCAAGAATCATGAGAGAAGGTCGTATACTTAGAAGAGGCCTGGAGACACTGTAATATTTCAGACAGGTTATATAATGGTAAGACAGAGATTTAGGAACCAGGTTTTAAATTGTAAGACGTTTCCAGGGCCAGATGTGGACTCTGACCACAATCTATTGATTACGATCTGAAGATCACAACCGATGAAACTGCAAAAAGATGGGAATTTAAGGAGATAGGAAATGGATAAACTGAAAGAACCAGAGATTGTAGAGCATTTCAAAGAGAGAGTATTGACAAGAGTTTGGGGAAGAAATACAGCAGGAGAAGAATGTGTATCTTTGAGAGATGAAATAATGAAGCCAGCAGAGGATCAAGTAGGTAAAAAGACGAGGCCTAGTAGAAATCCTTGGGTAACAGAATAGATACTGAATTTAATTGATGAAAGGAGAAAATATAAAAATTCAGTAAATGAAGCAGGAATACAAACATCTCCAAAATGAGATCCACAGGAAACGCAAAATCGCTAAGCGGGGATGGCTAGAGGAGGAGGAGATTAGTGTTTAACGTCCCGTCGACAACGAGGTCATTAGAGACGGAGCGCAAGCTCGGGTTAGGGAATAACGGGGAAGGAAATCGGCCGTGCCCTTTCAAAGGAACCATCCCGGCTTGCCTGAAAGGATTTAGGGAAATCACGGAAAACCTAAATCAGGATGGCCGGAGACGGGATTGAACCGTCGTCCTCCCGAATGCGAGTCCAGTGTGCTAACCACTGCGTCACCTCGCTCGGTCGGGGGATGGCTAGAGGACAAATGTAAGGATGTAGGGGCATATATCACTAGGGGTAAGATAGATACTGCTTACAGAAAAATTAAAGAGACATTTGGAGAAAAGAGAACCACCTGTACAAAATATCAAAAGCCCAGTTGGAAACCCATTTCAAGGGTATATAGAGGATCTATACATAGCTGCGTGCTTGAGGGCAATATTATGGAAATTGAAGAGGACGTAGATGAAGACGAAATGGGAGTTATGATACTGCGTGAAGAATTTGTCAGAACACTGGAAGACCTAAGTCGCAACAAGGGCCCTGGTGTATACAACATTCCGCTAGAACTACTGATAACCTTGGGAGAGCCAGCCCCGACAAAGTTCTACCATCTGGAAATCAAGTTGTATGAGACAGGCGAAATACCCCCAGACTTCAAGAAGAATGTAATAATTCCAATTCCAAAGAAAGCAGGTGTTGACAGATGTGAAAATTACCGAACTATTAGTTTAATAAGTCACGGCTGTAAAATACTAACACCAATTCTTTGCAACCGAATGGAAAAACTGGTAGAAACCGACCTCGGAGATCTGTTTGGATTCCGTAGAAATGTTGGAACACGTTAGGAAATACTGACCCTAGGACTTATCTTAGATGACGGATTAAGGAAAGACAAACCAACGTTTCTAGCATTTGTAGACTTAGAGAAAGCTTTTGAGAATGTTGACTGAAATACTCTCTTTCAAATTCTGAAGGTGGCAGAGGTCAAATACAGGGAGCGAAAGGCTATTTACAATTTGTATAGAAACCAGAAGGCAGTTGTAAGAGTCGAGGGGCATGGAAGGGTAGCTGTGGTTGGGAAGGGAGTCAGACAGGGTTGTAGCCTCTCCCCGATGTTATTCAATCTGTATATTGAGCAAGCAGCAAAGGAAACAAAAGAAAAGTTTGGAGTAAGAATTAATATCCATGGAGAAGAAATAAGAACTTTGAAGTTTGCCGATGACATTGTAATTTTCTCAGAGACAGCAAAGGACCTGGAAGAGCAACTGAACGGAATTGACAGTGTCTTGAAAGGATGATATGATTGTTAGAACTTTAATAGTGGCAACTATTTATTTACAGCTCATACAAAATAGATACGTATTTCAAAGTTTTACTGACCTTCAAAGTAGTCGCCAGAACTGTGTATAACCCGTCGTCAGCGATGTGGAAGTTGTACGATACTCTTAGCAGTGCCAGTTGTGTTCGCAGTTCGAGTCGCGCGGTCTATTGCCCGGCGAATTTGTAGCAGTTCTGAAGCGAATGCCGTGAAAGTGCCATCACTTCTGTCTCTCTGCTGTTCATTTCCGGAACACAACCTACGACCAGCATAGAGACAGAAATGATGACACTTTCTGCAGGACCTGACCATCATTTTGCTGGACAATGCTCAAGCAGGTACAGTGCAAGCTGTTACTGATTTATTTGACTGATGGGGCTGCTAAGTATTATACCACCTACTGCACTCCCCTGACTTAAGCCCTCGTGAGTTCAACTCGATTTCTAAACTGAAGGAAACACTTCACGGCATTCACTTCAGAACTGCTACAAATTCGTCGGGCAATAGACCGCGCCGATCGAACTGTCAACACAACTGGCACTGCTAAGTGTATCCTACGACCTCTACATCTCTGGCAACGGGTTATAAACAATGCTGATGACTACTTGAAAGGCCAGTAAAACTTTGAAACACGTATCTGTTTAGTCCGAGCTGTAAATAAATAGTTGCCACTATTGAAGCTCCAATCGTCGTACAAGATGAACATCAACAAAATCAAAACGAGGATAATGGAGTGTGGTCGAATTAAATTAGATGATGCTGAGAGAATTAGATTAGGAAGTGAGACACTTAAAGTAGAAGATGAGTTTTGGTATTTCGGGAGAAAAATAACTGACGATGGTCGAAGTTCAAATGGTTCAAACGGCTCTGAGCACTATGAGACTTAACATCTGAGGTCATCAGTTCCCTAGAACTGAGAACTTCTTAAACCTAACTAACCTAAGGACATCACACACATCCATGCCCGAGGCAGGATTCGAACCTGCGACCGTAGCGGTCTCACGGTTTCAGACGGAAGCGCCTAGAACCGCACGGCCACACCGACCGGCTGATGGTCGAAGTAAAGAGGATATAAAATGTAGACTGGCAATGGCAAGGAAGGCTTTCTGAAGAAGAGAAATTTGTTGACATCGAACATACATTTAGGTGCCAGGAAGTATTTTCTGAAAGTATTTGTATGGACTGTAGCCATGTATGTAAGTGAAACATGGACGATAAATACCATAGCCCAGAAGAGAATAGAAGCTTTCGAAATGTGGTGCTACAGAAGAATGCTGAAGATTAGATGGGTAGATCACGTAACTAATGAGGAGGTACTGAATCGAATTGGGGAGAAGAGAAATCTGTGGTACAGCTTGACTGGCAGAAGGGATCGATTGATAGGACATGTTCTGCGGCTTCAAGGAATCACCAATTTAGTACTGGAGCGGAGGGTGGAGGGTAAAAATCGTAGAGGGAGACCAAGAGATGAATACACTAAGTAGATTCAGAAGGATGTAGGTTGCAGTAGTTACTTGGAGATGAAGAGGCTGCACAGGATAGAGTGGCGTGGAGAGCTGCAGCAAACCAGTCTCTGAACTGAGGACAACAACAACAACAATTTGTTTAAAGAAGTGAAAGTTACCAAAACTTAAAAAATAACCGAGACTGATAGTTAAAGATAATAGGCCTTGTTGTTCATCGAAAGCTTCACTTTAAAAGACAGTATAGTATTCAGTGATTACAAAGAAGTAATTTCAGTGAGTTTTTAAAGATTACTATAGATCAAACTGCTTAATTTCATTGTATGATCAATAATTTCTGCTCTCATTTCCAAAATACGTGACGGTATTATGCAAAAGTTAATCAGTAGTTATTTAATGCAAGTTACGCGCTAATAAGATAAGTTTTGCTTAGCGAAAACTATTTATTTAAGAAACATTACACTAGCAGAAATATTAACAATATATTAGGCAGACTGCGCGAAGTTATTTATTACGCAAACTGAGTGCCAAACAATTAACAGTCAGCTGCATACGCTTAATGCAATTTGCTTTACTGATTTCACGATTAGATTTATTTCATGTTACTAACTGTGAATTTGAATTGAAGTCGAGTCAGTGTTACTGTTCCCGTTCCGGCCTGATTGTCTTGCATTAATTATTACGTAAATACTTTTCCACATTGATTAACAACTATACAATATTGTTCGATCACCCAGTGAGTGGATAACCATTTTGTATAAACTTTGCGATCTACATTTAAAGACATATTTAACTTCATTATCTGAAATTAATTTAAAGTTTTTTTCATTTGTCAATTTTTCGGAAATTTGTGGTTAGGTCTTATGGGACCAAACTGCTGAGGTTAAAAAAATGGCTCTGAGCACTATGGGACTCAACTTCTGAGATCATTAGTCCCCTAGAACTTAGAACTAGTTAAACCTAACTAACCTAAGGACATCACACGCATCAATGCCCGAGGCAAGATTCGAACCTGCGACCGTAGCGGTCTCGCGGTTCCAGACTGCAGCGCCTAGAACCGCACGATCACTTCGGCCGGCAACTGCTGAGGTCATCGGTCCCTAAGCCTATACACTACTTAAGCTAACTTGAACTATCTTCACCCATGCCCGAGAGAGGACTCGAACCTCCGACGGGTTCATTTGTCAAAATTCTTTCGACTGTTATTACGTGGGAGTAGTCGCGCAATAACGATTCGGTTATGACTTTATTTCTTTTTTTATTTGATGTGCTTTTTCCCAGACAATAACGGCATTAGGAACATGTGTCATCAATTATCTCAATTAGCCGGAAGGGTAGGCCTAAGTCCATTATACATGTATTCGCTGGAGGTGCATACCAAAAGCTTTTGCTTCTTATGACTAATGCTTTACCTATAGTTCCTAAACCAAATCTGAAAAAACCCCAAAAAGGCGAAACGCGTAAACAAAGCTTCTGTTGTCTTTGCAATCTGGGCCGTTTATTCCTATTGAAAATACAATCTTTCTGTTTGTATTATATATGTTTAAATGTGATGATGATGATAAGGTCCCATACTCCAAGGAGCGTATGGGACGATGAGGGAGACCCGCACCGCCGTACTAGGCAAGGTCCTAGTGGAGGTGGTTGGCCGTTGCCTTCCTCCGACCGAAATGAGGATGAATGATGATGATGAAGATGACACAACAACACCCAGTCACCTCGAGGCAGGGAAAATCCCTTACCCCGCCGGGAATATAATTATATTCTTGGGGAATTAGAGCTTTGTTTGAAATATCAGATTGCAGTCATGGTTTATTTAAATTAATGAACGGTACTGTACATGTTCTCCATCTCGCTTTCTCTTTGGCTCTTACCCACCCTCTCTGCGCCCTTCCACTCTTCCTATCCTCATCCCCCCCTCCCCTCCCCAACACTCGTTGTCACTGTTCCATCTGATGGAGTCACAGTAATTATGACGCTGAAGTTTCCACAGAGAACAGCTCTCTCGAGGTCCACCATGAATACTTTCCACATTTCTAGCGAAAGTTCCGCATAAAAGAGCGACCTCCGAATGGAGCGGAGTTCCATTGAGCCGTGAGCTGCGGTCTCTACACTTTCGGGCAGTGGCCGTGGCAGGTGGCCGAGCATAACGCTACGGAAAGCCGGAGGAGCCCGTCGCGTCTGCAAGAGCTTTTGTCCTCCAGCGGCACAATTAACTCGGCAGCGCGCGTGTTTACAGCGCCAAGTGGTTCACGTGGAGCAAGTTATTTAATCCGCGGGGCGCCAAACGAAATTAAATTTTGAATGCAAGTTCATTTTAATTGCGTTACGCGGAGTTTCGCCAGCACGGGACTTCGAGCGGAGTGGAGCGAGTTGGAGGCCTGCTGGGATTATTATAGGAGCCACAAAGGCTTCCAGACACACTTCGTGCGTCGTTCTTATTCTCTCTCAGTCTCTCTCAGGTGAAAATGTTACAATACCCATTGGTGGCTGTTGTGCCTCAGGAAATTCCGTTTACAACAGACTCTTGGATAGTTGTATTAACACATCAGAAACACCTCAGTGCCTCGTCCTATAGGCATTAACTGAACTTTGATTGAACCAAACCCTCAAGGCGAAATCTGTTTGGCTATCGAAAAATTCTGTGCTTCTTTACGTCGCCACCGGAAAAGGGCAATATGTTATTAATTAATTTATGATCCTGTGTGTCAATATAACACTATATATCTATCTACATACATATATATTCAATAAATTCTTCCTCTTGATTTACGTATGAGCCATTACGGGCTACTGCTTTGTCCACCGTTTCTCCTTTCTTTTCTTCCAAATTTCTCTCATCTTTTCTCTCTGCTTCTCTCTTTTTTATTCTTCCCAAGTGGCTTCAGACCTCTTGGGTCTTTCATCGAATCCTTTGAAGTCCTGCAATTTCTCCCTGTGAAGCAGTCATTCCTCAATATCTTATAGATCAATCTGGAGTTAGTCCATGTCCCTTCCAACTTCTTTGCACCCTGTGTTATCTATTTTTAATTTACCGAAGTAAGTAAATAGTTTTTTGTCACTTGTTGGCATTAATCCTCTTGATGTAGGCGTAGAAAGCTAATCCTTTTTTTGCTAATGTCTTTAATTTTTCCAATTTGTGTCTAAAGTTCACTATTATGATGTTTTCTGTATTGTGTTTAACTGGTCTCAAATTTTCCTTTGTATTTTTCGATCTGTGATTTTGAATGCTTCCATCATTGCCTTCTTGTCCAGAGTTAAAAATTCTGCTGCATAAATTAATTGTGGGCGAATTACTGTTGAGTAGTTGTACGTTTACCGTTGATGGATACTGATTTCTTCTTATGTAACTCCTTAGTGAGGTAGTATACTGTTTTCACCTTCTCAGAAATGTCTTGTTCAGTCAATTTTCCTGGATACTTCAACTTGTTCGTTTTTTCAGTTTCTCCGTATTTAGTTTTGACTATATCAAGGGCTGTTTAATGTTTGTGATAAATTTGGTTTTCTCAAAGGAGATTTCTAAGTTCGCTTTTTCACGTTGATCTTTAACCAGTGGTTATTTTTATTGACTCTGAAAAAATAACTAGATCATTCCTATGTTCATTAATGATGTTATGGATCGCACCTTGTATATCCTGTGCGACTGACAGAGGGTGAATGAGTTTTGCTTCGTTGTATTTATTATTACAAATTTTATATTTGTTTTATAGTATAATCAAATGTTTATGACTACATGAAACACATTTAATGATTCAGTCGTGAAAATATCCTGTGAAAGTAGGTGTTTGAGAGGAGGTTGTTGGCAGGTGGGCGGGTATGATCTACGAATTTGTAACCGTGGATTTGCCGGCCGTTATGGCAGAGCGATTCTAGGCGGTTCAGTCCGGAGCCCCGTTGCTGCTACGGTCGCAGGTTCGAATCCTGCCTCGGGCATGGATGTGTGTGCTGTCCTTAGGTTGGTTAGTTCTAAGTCTAGGGGACTGATGACCTCAGGTGTTAAGTCCCATAGTGCTCAGACCCATTTGATCCATAATCGTGGATTTGTTGTCGGCAGGCGGATGGTTATGGACTGCGAATTCGTGACAGTGAACTTGTAAACTGCTTCTCGGTGTATTATGGACTGTGAAAATAGTGAACGAAATTTATCTAAATGTTACGCGTCCTGGATTAATTTACTGCGCTCTAAAGAGCGCAGGGATATGCTTGTTAACAGGACGTTTTACGGGTTATAACGTAGACCGCCCGGTTTAAACTTCATATGCATTAATGAGCCGACTATCGTGAACTAATATATCGAGGAGAAATATGACAAGAGAATCTGTAGAAAGACAGATTTACTGAGTAAACTGCCTTGAACACTGAAAACGTATTGGACACTTTGCACCACATACAAAACCTACACACTCGAACAGTGATTACAGATACTTATTTGACTCAGTGATGTTACTGAACATTAAGCCGTTTAGTACGGACTACGTTTCTTCCACATCGTCCATCGCCAACTCTTTAGCCAATAAGGATTTTTACCGCAACGTCCTAATATCACTTTCAACTGGAAAACTAAGACGGTTTTATTTAACGAGGATGGAATAAGTTTGTGGGCTGCCAGAGTGGGATCACGACGTGCCTTTACTCACAACTAAGTTTCTTTCGCTGAACATTGTAATTGTTAGAGAACTGTAGAATTAACATGCTTTGTTTCTTATTGTTAATTGCCACTCAGTTTAATCTTTGTTTCTCGACTTGCTGCTCCGATAAAAGAATATTTGTTTATTGTTTTTATCGTAAGTAAATTAGCATTAGCAGAGTTTGAGTGTTGTTCTGTCTTTTGAATGTTTAGAGATTTATATCGTTACAATTTTTCATTCCAGGTGCGAGTAAAATACGTTCGTCGTAGTATATTTGGTATGAAATCAGTTAGCTTTGACTAGTCAGAGCAGCGTACGTAGATTTTCATTGGTAGAGCGTTTAGACAGTGGGAAAACTTTAAAGTAGACGGTTTCTGCTGAACAAAGTTTATTTACATATAAAAACCTGTCGTTTCGCAGTTTTCAGAGCCATTGTAGGAACTTGCCTGCTTGTGTGAGAATTTAATGATTATTCTAGTACACGTGCGGGTACTTTTCCAGGAACAGTCAAATTTTATATATGACTTTGTCTAGTTATTCCAGGATTACGTACGACAGATACTGTAGTCACTAAGGAGGCATCAGGTTTCTTTCCCCTTTAATTAATATTATTCGCCAAAGTTCGCTGTTATTCAATAAATAGGTAGTTTGTGTTGTTGCCCCGGATGACGATTACACGAATATTTTGTCAGGATTTGTAAGTGTAGGGTCCTTGAGGTACGGCAATAAGTGAACACTGAGAAGTAAGTTTAAACAGTTTTACTAACAAAGGCGGATTATGAAACACGCACACTATGCGTTCCCATCATCAGTGTGTCTGACATCCTAATTACGGTCGTATCGAAAGGCTCCATGTTGAGCTAAGAAAAGAGGCATATTCGCGCCTGAGGCCGCGCTAGTTAATACTGTCCGCTGCGGACGGCGGCCAGTCGCGTACTCTCTGCCTTGCACTCCGGCCGGACTCCGCGTGTACTGACCAAGCAAATTGTCAGCATTCCAGATAAGCCGGTTGGCGAGCCCGTGTTACGTACCGTATGGCTGCGTGCAACCCGTAGACCCTTACAAGACCAATTAAATTTTGTAGGATTTTGTATGAACAAAGTGATTGCCAATAAGGAGATTAGGTAGGGGGTTATCCTGTTTCTATGCATATGGAACGCAGTAACCGTATAGTGGCCTTATAAACTTAATGGTTACTATTCTAGAAGACGTTAAAACAATCCCCATATTGCCTCTGGAGAAAGTGATACATGACTGAAATAATTCTTTTTTAAATTCTAGAGGCAGTCACAGAACAGTTAGTATGAAAACACATATCATGGGCACTGTTTTCGCCATATGCTGCCAGACTTCTGGTCTCTGAAGGTAGTCTGTATGTGAACTACATTATTCACGTTTACAAGTATGTACTGTGATTGTATTTAAAACAAAAGGAAAACAATGGATAGTCAATACTATACGTGTAACAACATACATAAATAAAAGGAAAATAACAATGAAAGAAAGCTGACATGGATGTACTGATCATAATACACCATGAGTCATTAACGTGAGCACCTGTCAAATACCTGCATCAGTACCTTTTGCAACAGATAGAGGGTCAGTGAGATTCTGAAAGGAACCAACTGGGATGCGCAGCTATGCTGATTCTAATGCCGTAGCTAGCTGCATAAGGGTTCTCAGTTGAGAATCCATTGTGCGAACAGCCCGTTCGAGGCGGTCCTACACATTCTCGGTTGGGCTTATATCCAGGGGAGTCTGGTGGCTAGGGGAATACGATAAACTCCTCCAGGTGCTTTTCAAACCACACACGTACACTGCGAGATTTGTGACACTTTGCAGTGTCCTGCTGGTAGATACCATCGCGTTGCGGAAAAACGAGCTGCTTGGAGGCGTGTCCAAGGTCCCCAAGGTTAGATTCATGCATGTGTTGATCCATTGTGCCTCCCAGAATGACGGGATCACGGAGGGAATGTCACGAAAACAGTCCCCAGGCCATTACGCTGGCTTCTCCGCCGTGGAGCCATCCGACGAATGTAGCAGGGTATTTGGTTTCAGACGTTTCACCCTGTACTCGCAAACGGCCATCTGTCCGATGGAAGATATGAAACGTGCTTCACCTGAAAAGGCCACCTGTTGCCACTCACCCGACGTCCACTTGCGGTATTGGCATACAAACTGCAGTCTTCGTCGCCGGTGAACAGCAGTCATCATTGATGCATAAACCAGGCACCAGCTGCGTAGGACCACACAGAGTAACGTTCTCTGAGTGGTCGTTCAGGAGATGTTTTTGGTATCTCTTTGGTACTTCCCCGGCGGCCAGCTGCTCAACACTTGCACGTCTGTTCGCCCCTACACATTTCCGCAGCTATCATCGACCCCTGTCAAGATGGTTCAAATGACTCTGAGCACTATGGGACTTAACTTCAGAGGTCATCAATCCTCCAGAACTTTAGAGGTCATCAGTCCTCCAGAACTCCTAAGGACATCACACACATCCATGCCCGAGGCAGGATTCGAACCTGCGACCGTAGCGGCCGCGCGGTTCCAGACTGTAGTGCCTAGAACCGCTCGGCCACAAGCCCTGTCATCTATGGCGCATGGTGCACCATAGTTGCCTTGCAGCCGGTTATGGATACCGCCATTTTTCCATGCACGGTGTATCTAACCTGAGCGGTACGGTAACAGTTTACAAACTTAGCCGTTTCGGAAATGCTTCCATCTTTGGCCCAAGTCAATGATCACAACCTTTTGTACGTCAGATAAATCGCTTCGCTTACGCATTACAACGACTGCAATCTTTTCTGAATTTTGACACACTTTAAATACCCTGCACTGCTAGTGCTGTCACCAGACATCTGTGAGTTGTTATTCGACGTTGACGTCAAACACAGGCGGTGGTCACATTAATGTGGCTGGACCCTTTCTTTAGATAATTATACCAATGGTGACTCCAAGAGACTTTGAGCTGCATGGCAAAGTGGTTTTTAGTGTTCCAGTTGTTAATGATTAAGCACGTTGTTGTTGTGGTCTTCAGTCCTGAGACTGGTCTGATGCAGCTCTCCATGCTAATCTATCCTGTGCAAGCTCCTTCATCTCCCAGTACCTACTGCAACCTACATCCTTCTCAATCTGCTTAGTGTATTCATCTCTTGGTCTCCCTCTACGATTTTTACCCTCCACGCTGCCCTCCAATGCTAAATTTGTGATCCCTTGATGCCTCAGGACATGTCCTACCAACCGCTATCTTGACCACTATAATACGTTCACTATGCTGTTTGTAGTAGCTTACCCGCACTCCTATTTTTTATTCATTATTGAAGCTACTCCTGCATTACCCCTACTTGATTTTGTATTTATAACCCTGTATTCACCTGACGAGAAGTCTTGTTCCTTCTGCCACCGAACTTCACTAATTCCCACTATATCTAACTTTAACCTATCCATTTCCCTTTTTAAATTTTCTAACCTACCTGCTCGATTCGATTAAGGGATCTGACATTCCACGCTCCGATCCGTAGAACGCCAGTTTTCTTTCTCCTGATAACGACGTCCTCCTGAGTAGTCCCCGCCCGGAGATCCGAATGGGGGACTATTTTACCTCCGGAATATTTTACCCAAGAGGACGCCATCATCATTTAACCATACAGTAAAGCTGCATGCCCTCGGGAAAAATTACGGCTGTAGTTTCCCCTTGCTTTCAGCCGTTCGCAGTACCACAACAGCAAGGCCGTTTTGGTTAGTGTTACAAGGGGAGATCAGTCAATCATCCAGACTGTTGCCCCTGCAACTACTGAAAAGGCTGCTGCCCCTCTCAGGAACCACACGTTTGTCTGGCCTCTCAACAGATACCCCTCCGTTGTGGTTGCACCTACGGTACGGCTATCTGTATTGTTGAGGCATGCAAGCCTCCCCACCAACGGCAAGGTCCATGGTTCATGGGGGGAAGAATGATTAAGCACAGCGGACAAAAATTTAGTCTCCCTCAAATACAGCGCTCTTCTAACGTGTAACATCACCTCTATCCCTGATAACATAGACTTTATAAAACCCCAAATATAGAGCCCCTAATGACATCCTTTTTGACAGCAAAAAGCATAAAAATTAGTTATCCTGTCCTTGACGGTAGCTGCTGGCAACAAAATATTAACACTATTGGAAGTCTGACCAACATAAATACTCGGGAAGTGCCAACATCTTCCACGGAATGAAATAAATGAAAGACTATCAGATGATCAATCAATCTACGAAGCATGAAACTCTAAATATAGAATTCAAAATATATGCTTTACGAAGGTTAAAACCCAGGAAAGATATAGTGATCAGAGATAAAATTTATCCAAGAAAAGAGTTGTAGCCGCATCGAGCTGTAAGTTCGCTGCGACTGCAATGAAAAACTTCAATAGAGATGTTAAATCGCTCTCTTGTAGACGTCGCGATAGAAGTACGCTTATTGACCGATATTAGATTGTTTCAGACCGATGTGGAATTTAAAAGTTTTGCAAGTATCGTCTTGGCGTATTAGTCAAAGTTCTGAAGAAAGGTGATAGAACATTTGCCGTTTAGCCAGACAATGGAACAAATATTATACGAGAAGGAAAAGTAACTCGTGTGAGACTTAATCAATACTGGGACTTAGTCGTCGTGGTCTGTGATTATCACGAACATTGAAGGACACAGCAGTGTACCAAACGTCGACATAATCTCTACAAATAGAATTGAGCAGGAAACATATACACGCAATCATGAAGAATTCACAGGTTCGCCGTGTTGTCAGAAGCTGTAGTTAATGTCAGAATTGTTGATGTAAATCGTAGCTTCAGTTCCTTGAATGACAGATCGGTGTGCTTTCCAGTGCAGTGGTTAAGTAATTCAGAAGTACAATAAACTCAGTTATAATTTTAATACTTCGTGTCGTCTACATCATAGAAAAAACGGCAATACTTAAACACTGTTAATGTTGAAACTTTCGGTTCCATGTTCGTGGTGAGTGAGTGGCCGGTTCCAAGTCAAGGTACAAAAATGCACCACCAAAGCATCACGGGACCATCAAGGACCAACCTGAATTACACCCTCCACACGTAGCTAGTTAGTAGCTGCACTGGGCCGTCGGTGCACTAGAGGAGGAGCATCATTTTAAAAGCAAAACCACAATGACTTGGTCCACACTAAGAACTCCAGTCAGCTACTGTGTTGCTATTGTGTAGTTTTACCAACTGAACACAAGCAGAATTATGTGGCGCTCGGAGCAATGGCCTTTTGTAAAGTCTCATGCTCCAAGGTTTCAATGCATGAAGTTCCCTTCCCAGCGTCACCTTGAAAGCTGATTGAGATGGACCTGCATACACTGACCCAGATATTCCTGTCGGGTTTGTAACCGACTGTCGTTGACCTGGAGTGGCACTCGTGTTCAGTCCCTGTTAGGTAGTGCGGTATTTCTTTTAAGACTGCTGTTCTTAGGTTCCTGTGGTGCGGTTGCGATGGATTCATTGGTCCTTGTAGACCTGTTGTAAAGTCCGCATTGACACACCAAAAAATCGTGCAGCGCTGCTCACATTGTGCTCATAGGCATGTCCAAACATGATAAATCACTTCTTCTCTGTTCAGGTCGATCCATCTTACAGTGCAGATTCCATACAAACAATAGGCACATGTATGGTGATTCATCTGTCCCTTGCCTATCTGTTTTATGTTATCCGCAACGCCTACAAAAACCACGCATGAGGTTTTGACATTGTCTTGCTCATTACCTGCAAACTATTAGTCCTACAGGAAAAATGATCAGAACCTTGTAGGAAACTTAGGGTAGTTAAATTTTGTACTGGGATAGTTTCCTCTGGAGGCTACAGACTTCGAGTTATTCGAGAAAAACATGTTTGAAGGTCTCTCTTGCATGTTTTGCTGAGTAACTCGAAAACAGCTGGCTCTAGCGGAAACTTATCCTAGTACAAAATTTACAACGTTGAACTTCCTACAAAAAGGCCTGTTTGTTGTTTATGCAGGACTAGTAGTTTGGCGCAGTGAGCGAGACAATATGAAAATGTCGCTCGCGGTATTTGAAAGTGTTGCAGGTTGCATGAAACCCAGTGATAGGGGCAGCTAAACCACCGTGTATACGAGCTGACTCCCAAAATTAATTTACAAATATCAGCCCACTCTAAGACCACAGCGCAACAAGAGTACACCTCTCGAGGTCTCTGGAGTCACAGTTATGCTACGTTAGGGTTAACAGGTGTATCACAGTGCGAAACAAGTGGTGCGATGAATGAATGAATGAGCGTATGGCATTGGTGGCCGGGAGACCCCTCGCGGGGCGGTTCGTCCGCCGCTCCACAAGTTCTTTAACGCCACTACGGCGACGTGCGAGTGAATGAGGATGAAATTATGATGAAAGACACACAACGCCTAGTCATCCCGAGGCAGAGAAAATCCCTGACCCCGCCGGGAATCGAACCCGGGACCCCGTGCGAGGGAATCGAGAACGCTACCGCAAGACAACGAGCCGCAGACAATGGTGCGATAATTATAAACTACTCCAAAGTTGAAGTACATGAGACGTGTGATTCTTGCGAGGAAAACGTAAATTTTACACTTGTTCACCGAGAAATTCTGACGGTATATGTACCAAATGCAATGACGTACCAACCATGGTGAAATGGTGCCAACAATTTGACCGACGCTACCCAGAACTGAATGATGCTGGTCAGGAGAAAAGGCCATCGACATCGACCACAAACGACAATTTCCAAGTAATCGAGGAACTGGTTCACGGAATCCTGTATTTTCCGAAGATGAGGATGGTTTTCGGATGTCTTTGTGACCGAGGACCGGATTTCTATCATTGAGGAATTGAAAGATCGGAAGAATATTGCAACCATTGAAAAACAGTGTCACACAACTATTGATAAATATCTGTTGCATCTGTCTCATATCTTTTTGCTTTTCTAAACTGTTCATTGGTTTTCGCCGCTTGCTAAATGTTTCCGAATACAACAAACATCTCGGAAAGAAGTGTGTCGTTGTTTTCTTTAGGATTACATGTTTCTTAAATGATAATGTGGGTCCACACTCCTCATTTCCTTCCTAATCCAGTTAAAATGAAAATCCGATTTGACAACAGACGACAGAGAGTCAGAGTAATGAAGGGGACTTGAGGAGACGCAGGGATGTTCCTCAGCGCACTTTGACCTAGACATTCGCCTGCTGTAATTAAAGGTCAGTGCAGATTGCCAATGTAAACAGCGTAAACAATTGTAGTCACTCTCGTAATTAGCTCGTTTTAAAAGAATTTAGATAGACAATTTGGTACTCAACGTTCAAGGAACAAGCAAGTCAGAGCTTACTGAAATAATAGTGTTTCGTTCGTGTGAGGTGATGTTCGGATGGCTGATTTTCAAATGCTAGTTGTGTGCCTCTTACGACAGAACGACTGTCCTAGAATCTCTCAGACAATGCAGCACCTTCGCGTAACGCATTCAGGAGAGACACTGTCCAAAACGGTCGCTTTACAGGCCCAGCTGGGGTTCTTTCTGATACGTTATCGCCAGTATGCTCCGGAATGGACACTTCTCTGTTTGACTGTGGAGACATGCCCCTTGCAGACTCGATGGCTTCAGCCCAGAAACAACAGGTCAGAAACTAATGCCCGTTTACTCTCCCTTTCGACATACTGGCATCAGTCGAAGGTTGACAGCCTGCTGATTAAGTAGAAAGTTAAGCTCCACAGACAGATCAAAGCCAAATGTGTTTACCAAAAGCGTGGAAAGTGTTGAAAGACTTCCGAAAATTGAGCGGAATGGTAGGGAGAGAACGAACATTTTGCTTGTGGTATCATAGGCTAACGCTAAGACTTGGGCCCTCATTGGTCACTGACAAACAGCGTGGATTTTTCTGACACTCGTAAGACGATGGAGTTACTGGGAAAATTTCCCTTCTTTCTATAGGCGAAACAAATAAGTACGAGCCCTAACTGGCTGACTTGGACTTTTGGTGGAATTATTGTGCTGAGACGGCAGAGTTAGGGAAACGAAAGAGTTCAAAGTGGTACTGAGAGCATTCTGTAATTTGGAGAGCGGTGAAGAACAACGGTTTCCTATTTCTGAGATCGACGGAGAGCAGTTGGCCTTTATTCGAGATCCGAGGGGGCAACTAGAACGGTGAGTATTTAGGAATCTACCGATGAAGCTAGAGTTGTCTCCCGACAGTAGTCACGTTTGTTAATTTTTCATTTAAATTCTTTATCGATGAAGGACTCAACCTCCGTTACAATGAATCTTGAGTTACCATTGACTTGCACATCGACCTTGACTTTTTTTTTTATTTTTTTTTTTTGAGTCACCAGTCTTCTGGCTCGTTTGATGCGGCCCGCCACGAATTCTGCACCTGTGCCAACGTCTTCATCTCAGAGTAGCACTTGCGACCTCAGCTATTTGCTGGATGTATTCCAATCTCTATCTTCCTTCACAGTTTTTGCCCACTACAGCTTCCTATGGCCATGGAAGTCATTCCCTCACGTCTTAACAGATGTCCTATCATCCTGTCCCCTCTTCTTGTCAGTCTTTTCCACATTCCTTTCGTCTCCGATTCTGCGCAGACCTTCCTCATTCATTACCTTATCAATCCACAAACAATCCTGTTGGACGAACATCCGCAACTGAGCATTATACCAGAGGTTGAAAATATCTCTTCAGTTGTAAATTTCTTTTATTATCACATTATCGGTTTCGGGCCCTCATAAGCCCATCCTCAGGTGTCGCCACAGAATAGTTGCGACACCTGAGGATGGGCTTATGACAGCCCGAAACCAGTCGTATGATAATAAAAGAAATTTGCAACTGAAGCGGTATTTTCAACCTCTGGCTCATCAATCCACCTAATTTTCAACATTCCTCTGTAGCACCACATCTTAAATGCTTCGATTCTCTTCTTTTCCGGTTTTCCCACAGTCCATGTTTCCGAACTATAAAATGTTGTGCTCCAAACGCACATTCTCAGAAATTTCTTCCTCAAATTAAGGCCTATGTTTGATACTACTAGAATTCTCTTGACGAAGAGCGCCCTTTTTTGCCAGTGCTAGTGTGCTTTTGTTGTCCTCCTTGCTCCGTCCGTTATTGGTTATTTTGCTGCTTAGGTAGTAGAATACCTTAACTTCATCTGCTTAGTGACATCAGTCCTGATGTTAAGTTTCTCGCTGTTCCCATTTCCGCTTCTTCTCACTACTTTCGTCTTTCTGCTGTTTACTGTCAACCCGTATTCTGTGCACATTAGACAGTTCATTACATTCAGTAAATCATGTAACTCTTTTACACTTTCACTCAGGGTAGCAATGTCCTCAGCGAATCTTATCATTGATAAAGTTTCCCACGAATTTTAATTCCACTCCTGAACCTTTCTTTTATTTCCATCATTGCTTCTTCGATGTACAGATTGAACAGTAGGGGCGACATACTACATCCCTGTCTTACACCCTTCTTAATCCGAGCACTTTTTTCTTGGTCGACTCTTATTATTCCCTCTTGGCACTTGTACATATTATACAGGGTGTAAATTTCAGGTTGACAAACCACAATAACTCGAAAAATAAGCTTCACACGAAAAAATGTGTAGAATCGAAAGTTGATTATTTTCGAGGGAGAGATTTGCTGGTACTAAAATTAGCCCGCCACCCCAGCCCCCTGGGGGTGGGGCGGGAGACAACTTTAAAATTTCAAAAGGGAACCCCCATTTTTTTAAATTGTAGAATCAGATCCTACATAAAAAACTACGTGCATTTTGTCTTAAACATTTGTTTTGATTCTTGGTAGTTGGCGCTGTAATTAAAGAAAATCCATGTTCTCATTTTTTGCTTGAGAAATAGTTATGGATAAATAAAAAATACTTATTTACTTCGTAAATTTTGATTCGCTGAAACTAAAACCCTCCGTCTCTCCGCGAAGGGTGGGGTTTGAGAGGGAGGAATAAGAGTTTTGCAAATGTTGACCCAAATATTAACTTTTTCTGCAGATTCGGATAAGTTTTGTTTGTTTCGTGGTCATGAGGCCACACGACTTTTAATTATGAAACAAATCTTATGACTGCCGGCCGCTGGTGGCCGAGCGGTTCTGGCGCTACAGTCTGGAACCGCGCGACCACTACGGTCGCAGGTTCGAATCCTGCCTCGGGCATGGATGTGTGTGATGTCCTTAGGTTAGTTAGGTTTAAGTAGTTCTAAGTTCTAGGGGACTTATCACCTCAGCAGTTGAGTCCCATAGTGCTCAGAGCCATTTGAACCATTTTTTGAACCATTTTGAACCAAATCTTATGACTAGCTAACTAACTAAGCAAATATCCTACTTACTAATAAGTGAACTCATTAACTAACTGAGTAAATGAAGTAAAAGACTAACTGAGGAAAAGACTAACACACTCGCTAACTAAAGATGAACGTATTCCCGTTTTAGATTTAGTGGTCCTGAAAAGGAACGATTGGTTTCGTTTTGTTGTTGATTATTTGCAAATACTTGCAAGTAAATGAATTTCAGGGTACTTGTTTCCAGTGAGTCCCCTCGCCTCTCACTTTCGGCTTGCTTGTTGTCCGTAAATCCCTTGCATCTCACCGTTTTATGAAATCAAATGTTCGAAGTGATGACCTCCAACTTCTATGCATTTATTGACTCGTGCTGTAAATCCTTGCACACATCTTGATGACATGTCTGGTGTAATTGCAGCGCAAGCATCTCTTATTCTTTGCATCATGTTTTCGCGAGTGGTAGGCGTTTCCTGATATACGCTGTCTTCTAGATAATCCCATAAGAAAAAATCTGGCGAGGTAAGGCTATCTGAGAAAACAGCTTCCTGGGCACCCTACATGAGACGAATTGGACGGATCCCATATTGGCGACGAGTTTAAGAAGACCCCCCGCGTCTCGCGGACACGGATTTTTGTTTTGCGTTTCTGGAGCCTTCATTCTCTTTTGTGTTTACTTTGCAGGGGCGTTTACTTGCTTTAACAGTCTCTTTTGCTAATCAGTGTTTCCAGATGGGCGTTGTAGAAATTTTCTTTTCATTTATACTTATTTTTCTTGCTTTCCTTGCCTGCTTCTTGCATTTGTCTCTTTAAACATGCCCACCCCACCAATCCCACCCCCTGCTAAGGCACCACAGCTGCCAGAGTTAGAGGCAACACAGCTAATGCAGATGTTTCAGTTCCAGTTGCAGCAAATATCTACCCTCCTCAAAACAGTGCAGCAGCAACTGGCCAACACTGCGCGCCACACCGAACAAGCACCACCTACAGCAACACATACAGCTATACCGCCTTTTCACCAGTTTCCTGAACAAGACGAGGAATGGCTCGAGTGGTTACAGCAGTCTGAAGCCCGCGTCCTTGCTCACAACTTATCAGGTACCGTGAAAAGCCATTATTTTCTCTCAACGTTAGGAAGCGCAGAGCTCTGCCTCATCAACCAACTATTTGCCAACGCCACTCCGAGTGAACTTTCCTGTAAACAGGTTGCAGATTCGCTCACTAACTACTATGACCGACACGTGAATGTGGTTGCGGATAGGTATCAATTCTTTTATATTAAAAAACGGTCAGAACAACCTTATCGCTAGTGGGTAATAGATTTGCAGGGTTTGACGTGGAAATGCAAATTCAAATGTGTTTTTTGTGGTTTATATTCAGATGTTTTCGGCCGAGATTTGTCTTTCAGAGTAATATATGCAACGAAATTGTTATCCTTGCACAAACCTTCAGAAAAGAGTTCTGGGAATACTTTTAGCAAGCTAGCTACACTTTTGCATGGAATGCAGATACTGACAACACATTGTCCTGAATGTTAAAGCCAAACAAATCAAATGAATCAAGACCAGATACGTTCTCTGAGGTTGACATCAGGTACAATGTACACGATTGCCTCACACGACATAACATCTGAATGTTGTTGTTTGTTGTTGTTGACAAGAATATTCAGATGTTATGTCGTGTGAGGCAATCGTGTACATTGTACCTGATGTCAACCTCAGAGAACATATCTGGTCTTGATTCATTTGATTTGTTTGGCTTTAACATTCAGGACAATGTGTTGTCAGTATCTGCATTCCATGCAAAAGTGTAGCTAGCTTGCTAAAAGAATTCCCAGAACTCTTTTCTGAAGGTTTGTGCAAGGATAACAATTTCGTTGCACATATTACTCTGAAAGACAAATCTCGGCCGAAATTTTGCCGGGTCAGAACTGTTCGCATTGCATTACGAGACAAAGTCGCTGTTGAACTTAAAGAATTGCAAGGTAACTGAGTTATTGCGCCAATATCAGCTAGCCAATGGCCAAGTTTACTGGGTTTGCTCCCCAAATCCTCAGGTCGAATTCGGTTCTGTGTTGACTTTATGTCTAAGTCAACCCACAAACTGTAACTGATACTTATTCGTTGCCAAACCCTCGGGATCTTACGGACAAATTAGGCACTGGACACTATTTTTCGAAAATTGATTTGCTCGACGCGTATATTCAAATACCGCTCGATGAAGAATCTCAAAAAGTGTATGTAGTAAATACTCATTTGGGCTTGTTTAAATGTCTGCGTTTGTCTTTTGGCAGTGCTTCCGCAACCGCCATTTTCCAACGGTATTTGGAACAGCTGACTGCGCAAACTGTTCAAACTATTTGGACGATATTGTCGTAGCAAGACGTACACCTAAAGAATACACTGCAAATTTGCGTGCTTTGTTTTGCTTGTTATCTGATGCAGGACTAAAGCGTAAACTGGACAAGTGTGATATTTTTACACCTAAGTTGCCGAATCTTGGTCATGTCACAAACAGTCAAGGTGTACATCTTCTTCAATCACTTTTGTTAGCCATACGTAGCGTGCCAGTCCCTCGCAATGTCACAGAATTGCATTCAGTGTTAGGGAAAATGAACTATTACATTCGGTTCATACCGAATGCTACACAAATCGCAACTCCATTGCATCGGTTGCGTCGCAAGAGTGTCCCCTTTGTTTGGACAGATGAGTACCAAGTAGCTTTTCAGATACTTAAAGATGCATTGCTCAGTGATCGATGCCTACTTCACTTTGATCTATTGCAAGCTGACTCTTCCGCTTACGGAATCGGTGCACTGCTTTCGCATAGAATTCGTGATAAATAGAGGCCCATCGCTTTCGCATCCAAAGTGTTGTTCAAAGCTCAGTACAACTATTCGCAAACTGAGAAAGAGGATTTGGCTTTTGTGTATGGTCTCACCAAATTGGTTCAAATGGCTCTGAGCACTATGGGACTTAACTTCTGTGGTCATCAGTCCCCTAGAACTTAGAACTACTTAAACCTAACTAACCTAAGGACTTCACACACATACATGCCCGAGGCAGGATTCGAACCTGCGACCGTAGCGGTCACGCGGTTCCTGACTGAAGCGCCTTTAACCGCACGGCCACACCGGCCGGCGCCAAATTCCACCATTATTTGTATGTCACAAAATTCTTCTTAGTCACGGATCTCAAGCCTTTGCAATCCTTGTTTCATCCGACGAAACCGGTTCCTGTACGAACTGCCCTAAAATTGCAAACATGGGCTTTGTTGTTGTCTCAATACCAGTACTACATTGTGTATCGTCCGACAGCTCAACATGGTAATGCGGACGCACTTTCAAGTCTTCCCATTGGCCCTACACACAGACTTAGACGCTTCTGCTGCATCTTGTTGTCACATCGATGCTCTGGATTTTGAACTGCTTCGATCTTTTCCGCTGCACTATAGGAAAATTACACAGGCCTTGAAAGCTGATTCAGATTTGAAGATTTTGCTAAAATACATTCACACATTGACATAAAAGTTTTCTGGGTTTGGTACCGCGTCATAATGTAAAAGTCCTGCTGCTATAGAAAAGCCAACGTTTCGGCCACGATTGCAGCGGCCTTCTTCTGGGTCTATTTTACATTATGACGCGGTACCAAACCCAGAAAACTTTTATGTCGACTGACTCTGGCGGCGAAAGCCTACGAAATTACATTCACACATCTTAATCTCGCACTTTGCATAGCGTTAAGAATTCTGTAGTACGCCGATCCTTTCCACGTCAGCATAGCTTCGCTATACAAAAAGGTGTGATTCTTGCTCAACATGACAGTGGACAGTCACGTTTGTTGATTCCTAAGGCTTTACAAAAAAAGTGTTGCAGTTACTTCACAAAAGACACTGAGGGATTGTTCTTACGAAACAGTCAGCACGTCGACACTGAACCTGGCAGGGTATGTATGGACACCCAAGTAGAACAGACGACGTCACAGTGTCACGCATGTGCGGAAAATCAGTCCGCTCCGCCACAAAAATTCTCTGCTTGGCCTAAGCCGTAGTCACCATGGCAACGTGAGCACGTAGACTTTGCAGTACATTTTGGAACACTCTTTGGTTGATTGTGGTTGACTCGTATAACAAGTTTCCTTTTTCTATGCCCAGGAACTCAACAAAGTCACGTAACACAGTAAAGATGCTTTGGCATCGAAGGTTTACCTGAAGTCACAGAGTCAGACAACGGCTCTCAGTTCACGTCCAATGAATTTGAAACATTCTGTGAACGCAATGGCATAAAGCATCTAACTAGTGCACCGTTCCATCCACAGTCAAACGGCGAAGCGGAACGTTTTGTCAGAACCTTCATGCAGCTGATGGCCAAACTTCGCTCCGCTCACACCAGGGATAAAGCATTGCAACTGTTTCTCGCCTCCTATCGTTCGCACCCACGAGACGGACCATCGCTGGCGGAATTACTTCACGGCCGCCGGCATCGGACACTGTTCCACCTACTCCATCCTCCTCAGCATCGGGCGTCGAAAGAAGGCCTCAAGTATCGCTTCGCGCCGAATGATAATGTCTTTTACAGGGTTTGTAGCGGGAGAAGTCGGTGGGCGCGAGGCGAAATCGTCCATCGACTTTGTGCTTGCATGTATTTCATTACAGGTCCAGACAGGATGCAGCGCCATCATCAAAAGCAACTTCTCCACTGTCACATGGACGGTGTCTCTTCCCCCAGATTCACGGATCCAGAGAACAGCGCTGCCACAGCGGGCGCCAGAGGGTGTCATCACGAAACTCCTAGACGACTCCATGGAGACGGAGCTTTCGCCTCATCCGCCTCCTTTCGTCCTACTGACAGGACTGGACCCACCCACACTGCAGCAGCCGGCCGGTGTGGCCGAGCGGTTCTAGGTGCTTCAGTCTGGAACCGCGCGACCGCTACGGTCCAGGTTCGAATCATGCCTCGGGCATGGGTGTGTGTGATGTCCTTAGGTTAGGTTAAGGTGGTTCTAAGTTCTAGGGGACTGATGACCTCAGAAGTTAAGTCCCATAGGGCTCAGAGCCATTTTTGAACACTGCAGCAGCTGACACCTTCCACTTCTGGTAATTGGCCTCCGGAGGTGGACGTATACCCATCTGGTCTTCTTCCGGTGGATGTTTCCGCCAGAGTGAAGGTCGGATGGAGGGGTACGACTGGAAGGTTGACGTCCCATGCAGCCACAGCTTCCAGACCAGTGCAGCGTCCACTCTCCTGCCTCCCCCGCCGTTGTCGCGCTCCATACACGACGACGGTCCGTCGCTTTGGGGGTAGAGCGCCGGCACGTCGACTGGGAACCTCCCAGTATAGAAGCCTGTGAGACGACGTTAGCCAGTGGCAGGCTGACTAGGCCGACACCACGACAGGAGCGGCCCGTATATTAAGAAAATACAGGCGCCGCTACAGCGAGCCTCCGCCGCACTAGAAGACCGCACTAGAAGACGGGCTGTGACTTGTGCACAGTATTATTTACTTGCATGGAAATTGTATGTATCGAAGGACATTGATTATTTGCATGTCGCCATTTGCTTGCCACCCTTCATCGTAAAAAGGCAAAGTATTGTCAATTCAATTTACTGTAATAAACTCCATTAATAAGATTTGCTTGAACGTTGTCTAGCTAACCGAGAAAACAGCTTGCTAGTCACCCTATCTTAGACGTTGGGCAGGATAAAAAAATGGTTCAAATGGCTCTGAGCACTATGGGACTTAACATCTATGGTCATCAGTCCCCTAGAACTTAGAACTACTTAAACCTAACTAACCTAAGGACATCACACAACACCCGGTCATCACGAGGCAGGGAAAATCCCTAACCCCGCCGGGAATCGAACCCGGGAACCCGGGCGTGGGAAACGAGAACGCTACCGCACGACCTGGGCAGGATCCCAGAGTTTCTTTCCTTTTTTGAAATAAAGTATTTTGTTATACTGCAAGTATTATGTGCAGATTATTTTAGATTCTTACCACCGGCCATAGCAACTTCTGTCCTTGCTTGTTTGTGTCGGCGCTGACCTCCACAGCAACCGACACAACAGCACATTTGCTACATTTGTCTCATCCTTCCCCATGAAATGTACAATTGAACGTGTACTGAGAGAAATTACGCCTCTGCCAGGCTAAAAAAATCGTCATAAGCAACTCTGATTTAGAGAAAAATGTTTGTTTTGGTGTCCTGTGCAAACTCGTAGACTTTGTCGGCGTAAATAATTTTCACCCTGCATACATTTTCTGATGTGTACATTTATAGGCAATCGCCACTCCCTGAATCCATCTGAGATCTTGTCGCAGTTGTGAATTTGTGCTTTTTTTTCTTAAAATAACACTTCATGGATTGTAGTTGTTGTTGAAATTACTTTTATGTTTGTTCGTCACTGCTATGGGGAATAACTTAGTAATTGCGAATAAACACCGCAAAATTTGTTGACACCGACCTACATAGCGAGGAACGATCACCACTATAAAATAAGGGAAATCAGAGCTCGTACGGAAAGATATAGGTGTTCATTCTTTCCGAGCGCTATACGAGATTGGAATAATAGAGTATTGTGAAGGTGGTTCGATGAATCCTCTGCCAGGCACTTAAATGTGATTTGCAGAGTATCCCTGTAGATGTAGATGTAGAATTGTGGTTCTTCTACGATATTAATTGATTTAATGTAAATTACCACTGTAGGACACTCATAATTTTCTGCTTTTCCTTTATAATTAAGAATTTAGTGTTATTTGCCATTCTAATGACACACGGCAACAAATTTTATAGTAGTACTATCTCGCTTTTCTGCGACTTATTCGACTTTATGTATGTGCCTGTTCATAAATGTCGGTCCAGAAAGAATGAGCAGGATCAAATAGTCACAACTGCCTCTATCTTCTGTGACAAATACAGTCTTCTCTGAAAATAAAAGAAAATGTTAATGACTGACTCATCATCGCCCAGTCCAAACCACTAAGGATAGAAACCTGAAATTTGGAGAGGGTGTTGGTATGGTTACACCCGTAAGAGGGTGAAATATGGGATGAAAGACATTTTGGAAATACGTCGCTATTAATGAAGTTTTGAACATAGAACTACGAAAATTGATATTTGGTTCCTTGGTCAGTAATATAAAAATACATGTTTCAGAAGTTTTGTAAATTCAAACTCAGATGGGTGGAATAAAGATGAAAATTTTTATGAAAATATTTCGCTACATTAAAACATTTTTAAAGCTAAATCTATAAAAATTGGTATTCGATAGCAATAAAGAAATATGTAAATTGATGCGGAGGCGGGAGAAAGAAAAGGAAAGTGGAGGAACTGATGATATCAGCTGCATCGGGACTTTATGCAGAATCAGCGGCGACGAATGAAAATATATGCCAGTCAGGACGCGAACCTAGAATCTCCCACATACTAGGCAGATGCGTTGATCACTGCGCCACACTGACACAGTGTCTACCTCAAATGCGCGGAGAATCTCGGCACGCTTCCCGGCCGACTCACATTTCCCACCTAGCGCCGCCTATCGGCACTTACCGTCCATGTCCTTCGTAATATCTAGTTTTAGATTCCCGATGGAGGTCGAACGTAAATGTGCATTTGCTCTAAAGGTTGGGATTCATTGCCCAGCGAGGTGAATCCCTTTCTTTTCCTTTCTCCCCTCCGTGTTCGATGTATATAATATGTATCACAGCTGCGAATTTCAGATGGTGTCTGTTCTTTCGGACAAGTCTGAAAGAAAAAACTCCCCACATTCATACAAAGAAACATGTGTTATGGGTGAAAGTTTCTATGGAAATATCACCACAAGAACTAAAACAGCAGCAGTAACAAAAGAACTCGGACTCCAGCTCCCAGATTCGCTTTTTCTACATCTACATCTACATTATTACTCTGCAAGTCACATTTAAGTGCTTGGCAGAGGGTTCATCGAACCACGATCATACTATCTCTCTACCATTCCACTCCCGAACAGCGCGCGGGAAAAACGAACACCTAAACCTTTCTGTTCGAGCTCTGATTTCTCTTATTTTATTTTGATGATCATTCCTACCTATGTGGGTTGGGCCCAACAAAATATTTTCGCATTCGGAAGAGAAAGTTGGTGACTGAAATTTCGTAAATAGTTCTCGCCGCGACGAAAAACGTCTTTGCTTTAATGACTTCCATCCCAACTCGCGTATCATATCTGCCACACTCTCTCCCCTATTGCGTGATAATACAAAACGAGCTGCCCTTTTTTGCACCCTTTCGATGTCCTCCGTCAATCCCACCTTGTAAGGATCCCACAACGCGCAGCAATATTCTAACAGAGGACGAACGAGTGTAGTGTAAGCTGTCTCTTTAGTGGACTTGTTACATCTTCTAAGTGTCCTGCCAATGAAACGCAACCTTTGGCTCGCCTTCCCCACAATGATAATCTATGTGGTCTTTCCAACTGAAGTTGTTCGTAATTTTAACACCCAGGTAGTTAGTTGAATTGACAGCCTTGAGAATTGTACTATTTATCGAGTAATCGAATTCTAACGGATTTCTTTTGGAACTCATGTGGATCACCTCACACTTTTCGTTATTTAGCTTCAACTGCCACCTGCCACACCATACAGCAATCTTTTCTAAATCGCTTTGCAACTGATACTGGCCTTCGGATGACCTTACTAGACGGTAAATTACAGCATCATCTGCGAACAACCTAAGAGAACTGCTCAGATTGTCACCCAGGTCATTTATATAGTTCAGGAACAGCAGAAGTTCCAGGACGCTTCCCTGGGGAACACCTGATATCACTTCAATTTTACTCGATGGTTTGCCGTCTATTACTACGAACTGCGACCTTCCTGACAGGAAACCACGAATCCAGTCGCACAACTGAGACGATACCCCATACGCCCGCAGCTTGATTAGAAGTCGCTTGTGAGGAACGGTGTCAAAAGCTTTCCGGAAATCTAGAAATACGGAATCAGCTTGAGATCCCCTGTCGATAGCGGCCATTACTTCGTGCGAATAAAGAGCTAGCTGCGTTGCACAAGAACGATGTTTTCTGAAACCATGCTGATTACGTATCAATAGATCGTTCCCTTCGAGGTGATTCACAATGTTTGAATACAGTATATGCTCCAAAACCCTACTGCAAACCGACGTCAATGATATAGGATGGATTACTCCTACTACCCTTCTTAAACACTGGTGCGACCTGCGCAATTTTCCAATCTGTAGGTACAGATCTATCGGTGAGCGAGCGGTTGTATATGATTGCTAAGTAGGGAGCTATCGTATCAGCGTCATCTGAAAGGAACCTAATCGGTATACAATCTGGACCTGAAGACTTGCCCGTATCAAGCGATTTGAATTGCTTCGCAACCCCTAAGGTATCTACTCCTAAGAAACTCATGCTAGCAGCTGTTCGTGTTTCAAATTCTGGAATATTCCATTCGTCTTCCCTGGTGAAGGAATTTTGGAAAACTGCTTTCAATAACTCAGCTTTAGCGGCACAGTCGTCGGTAACAGTACCATCGGCACTGCGCAGCGATGGTATTGACTGCGTCTTGCCGCTTATGTACTTAACATGCGACCAGAATTTCTTCGGATTTTCTACCAAATTTCGAGACAATGTTTCGTTATGGAACCTATTAAAGGCATCTCGCATTGAAGTCCGTGCCAAATTTCGCGCGTCTGTAAATTTTAGTCAATCTTCGGGACCTTTTTGGTGACATGTACACTCCTAAAAGACTATGCTTCCATGGCCTTAATTACAGTGAAAGGTTTAGAATGGGTTGCAATTTGTAAAGTAAATCAACGAAAGCTATTTAACACTTACCAAGTCAAACTGGCTTTGTCAGAATTTTAAGGAAAAGGAAACGGACGTTTAATACATTAATATTTCAGTAGACCTAACATATGTTTATCACAATGTTTTAACTGAGAAGCGACGGGAAATGGTGTAAGACGATTGCAATGTCAAAGACCGTTTTTGTAAATTCTTAGTAGGACCACGTGTTTTTCGCTGAAACTGAGAAGAAGAGGAACATGACTGTAGTAAGCACTACGCAACACATCTGGTGAAAAACGCAAGTGACTATTCCTACATATTGCCTGTACGTTGACTTAAGGAAACCGTTAGTATGACGTAATGCTGAGAGAAATGGGCGCAGACGTTGCGCTACGAAGAGGGCGAAAAGAACACTCGTGAAGAGTGAGGTGCAATTCCATTCCGCGAAGAGATCCACAAATATTACGTCATAAACTTTTAAGGAACCACCCTGCTAGACATCAAAGAGAAATTCATGAATACAGCGAACGAAGAAGAAGCCTCCGAGAACATGAGAGCATGACGTGTGCCGGTATAAAAACCGAGAAAAAGGCGCCCAGCTATTTCGCAGTCGCACGGCCCACACCTCTCAACGAAGCAATCTGCTTTCGGGGATGTCCCGCTGTCCTGAATAAAACATGCTCCTAGGTGTCTGGGGGACGGGAGGTGTAGTGTAACGCGATAAGGCCGGCACTGGGTGACCAACGGTCGCCAGTAACATCAAGGAAGAGGATAAATAAGAACAGTTTTCAGTGTCGAACGAGGAAGACCACAATGGGCGTTGCAAGGATTAGGTTCTCCACAAATTTCTTACTCCCTCTTCCCTTCGCTCTTATTCTGTCTGACACCCTCACCCAGTCTTCTTCTACCGGACCTACTTGAGCTGTATCTTGGGACGTACCAAAAGAAGGCTAAACATTCAGATGAACAATTCGGTACCACTTTTATATTCGATGCCTTTGGCACTGTTTTAGTTTCTAAATAGCTATTACATGTTTTCTGACGAAGTACATGACAGTCCGTGACAGCTAATCTTTTTCTTGCCAGATTATAATCATCAAAGTCAATTTAACATAATACTTCTCAATACTTGCCGTCCTAGCCGTTAACAGATTTGAAGCAACTATAACAGAACGTAATAGGTCACAGTTATAGTAACTAACGATGGTCTTTCTTCTGTTTTTCGCCAAACACGATATGTAACTTCATAATAATCAAAAATTACTTTAAAAAGTCATCAGTTATAATTTATTGTTTGCTATATCAACTTTACTTTGCTGATAAATATGACGAGAACAAATTTACAGAAAACTTAAGGAAATATTCCCGAAAATTGTCATCAGAACACATTACTAAATTCTCAAAAGTTCAGTTATAAATTAACCTTTATTTAAACAGCAGAAATAGTGCTTTGGTAACATTTAAATTTACATTCAGAATATACATACCTTTCCTATAAATCTGCTCTGTTTCCAAGAATCTACAGTATTTTGACAAATAACACCACATGCCTTCTCAACCCGTGAAGCTTCATTAAGGTTCATTACGCTTGCTCCTCCCCATCTGGGTACTTTGCATTGTTTGTTATGGAGAGTGCGTAACCTGGCACCGCTAAGCCAACTTCGACGATTATTCCTTCTACATTGAATACAAGCAACATAAAATAAGAATTGAACAAAAGCATGGAACAGCGTATCGTAACATTCTACAAATAATGACTGACCTGTGACTGTGGGACTATATTTAAGAAGAATTTAAAAAAACTAACAATCACAACTATGCGGAGAGCATTTTCAAGTTGGTCAAATCGTAGCTTCGTTAGTATCGATTGTAAATGGTTTCATCTTGGCCAGTTAGTTAAGTTGCACGTTCAGTGGATCATTCCGCGCGATAAATCGTAATGATGGGGAACAAGTCGTTTTAAGTTCACATCGCAAGTTAATTTGTTAATATGGTTAAACACATGTGAGTTTGTAATTCCTAACAATCACCTTATACAATTTAATATAATAGATTTTCTGCTACATAATAGAAACAGTTGTCAAGGAGAAGCTTTTTTAGTTTATTTCCAAATTTTACTTCGCTCTCTGTCAAACGTTTTATATCACACCTTCCAATGCTAAAGAGAAGCTTAATACAGAGTAATGAATGTCATTTTTCTCTTTGATATTGCAATTATCTACGTATTTGTTCATTTTGAACTGTGGTGGATTATCTACAACAAATTTCATAAGGAAATAAATATGTTGTCAAGCAGTAGTCTGAATGCCCAAATCCTTAAACAGTTGTCTACGAGACGACCTTGGAGGTGCACCACATTATTATTCTTACAACACGTTTTTGAGTAACGAAGACTTTCTTTCGTAAAGGTGGGTTGCCCCAGACCATTACTCTACATGACATTATTGAATGAAAATACATAAATTATGTCATCTTACTGATTTGTCTTCCAATGATAGTAATCGCAAATGTGACTGAACTTAGTTCTTTTAGGAGTTCCAAAATGTGCTTTTTCCAGTTTAAATTCTTATCAATATGGACGGCACAGAATTTTGAAGTTTCCATGCTATTCATTATTTCCTTACTATATGTTACACTTATCACTGCTGTAGTACCCATAGATCTGAGTAATTGAATATGCTGTGTCTTTCTGAAACTGAGGGTAAGACCATTCGCAGAAAACCTGTTAATGGTACTTTTAAGAGCACTGTTCATCGTTTCTTCTATTTATGTATGTATGATTGGACTGATTGCAACGCTACTATCATCTGCAAAATGAACCAATTCTGCTTCTTGTATATTAGACGAAAGATCGTTTAGATACATGATGAATAACAGTGGACATTAGATTGAGCCTTAGGGAACCGAATACATGGCTTCTTCCCAGTCAGAATTACGCCCCCAGATTATAGTGATTGCATTATTCAGTACAGCTTTTTGAATTCTTTTGGTTACATAAGACATCCATTGGTCGACTATACCATTAATCCCATAAAACTTCAATTTATCTCCGAGAATACTGTAATTCACACAGTCAGATACCTCAGAGAGATTTCAGAAGATATCAACCGGCGCTATTTTATTATCTAATAGTTGTAAAATTTGGTGAGTGAACATGTAAACGGCGTTCTCCATAGGGTAACTCTTCTGAAACTCAAACTGTTACTTGCAGATTATATTACTGTTGATAAGGTGAGACACTGTTCTGGAATACATTACCTTCTCAGAAAGTTTGGGAACTGATATCAGCAGTAAAACAGGTTGGTAAATATTGACATCTCTCTTATCACATTTCTTAAAGAAGGGTTTAACATATTTCAGACTGTCTGGAAAAATGCCTTGAGTTAGTGATTCATTTGAGATTTCATATAAAGCTAGGCTTATTGTACGGGAACAAATCTTTAGTACTGTGTTTTAAACACTATAAAAACCTAATGAGCTTTTATTTTTGAGACAATGTATAATTCTCTTCATTTCAGAAGGAGAAATTGGTGTATGCGCCGTGCGTTGCTCGTGTTCTCGCCATCATGTATTTTACACCCTGTTTTTAACGTACTTCCACCTCACTACGTTAATTTAAATTACTACTGTCACTGAGTTGCTGCTTTGCCTGACCGTGACCTTCGCTAGCAGCGAGTATCGATATATCCCCTCTCGTAGTATCTTTGCTCGACTGCTATTACTTTCCGGTCGTTGTTGTCGACAGGCAGTTCCACCGACCCAGGAGTTCGGGTCGCGAGTTCGGGCTGCCAGTCAGTTGGAACGCGTCTGGAGTGCAGTCCGGACCTGACAGTCGGGGAGTTGCAGTGCAGCACTAGTGCAGTCGGGTTGGAGCTGTGAGGTGTGCGTCGACACGGCTCGCCCGACCATTGCCGCTACGCACCACTTGAGCCGGGCCACAGTCTTGGTGGATAGTCAGTCGGTCGTCCTAGCGGACGATGCATTTTGGCTCGCCGATCGTTCATGAGTCGGCTGTGCGGTTGTGTGTGTGTGTGTGTGTGTGTGTGTGTGTGTGTGTGTGTGTGTGTGTGCATCGACTCCCGATTTGTCTTCGTGCGTACTTAGTTACTGTTTGGTATCGTTCAGGTCTTCGTGCAAGTATTTGTCGGGTTGTGTGTGTAGTCGGCGTGATTTCCACTGACGACTGTTTTAGATGTTGTCGGCATTCTGAGGGAGTCGGTCGGTTGGTGCGGACCAGGGAAGTTATCTCCGCGCAGTGCAGTCGCCTGGGTCCGCTGGCAGTCCCTGCGCAGTGTCGGAGCGTGTGTGGAGCTGTCCGATCGCTACGAGCTTCGTGGTCCACCGACCCAGGACGCCAAAGTTGAGTAGTGGTTTCAACTACCCAAGCCATGTCCATTCATGTTGTGTGGTTCGTTTCGCTGTTGGGCGTATGTTTTATTCCCCTTAACCCCTTCGCTCTGTATGCCTAAAAGCGCGTATGCTACGCAATTGAATGTACCCCGCCGAAGGGGTGGCAGAGCGGCTTCGGGAAGCGAATCGGGCGGTAGCCGTGAAAGCAACAACGGAAGACTTGGGAGTGTGTGCAAAAATATTGATAACAGTGACAGCAGGGACAGAACATCAAGGGTTCAAGACAGATGCCAGTGCTGCAGGTAAAATACGTTTTGTTCGACAGTGTCGAATGTGATTAACAATTGTTGGTGAATAACATAGCCAGCCACAAATGCTTCTATTATACATTGCTTTTAATTGAGAGCTAAAACCGCTTTCGGGCATTCAAGGCCATTTTCAGATGGATAACGTTTCCAGTTACATACATTTCAAAAGCATCATGTCGTCATCTCGAGCATGGCACAAGAATATTTCAATAGTGTCTGCCACTTTTATGTTCTTTTGACGGTAAAAAAAAATAAACGCTAATGTGATTGCATTTATTTAGATATGAGGTGAAACAGTTCTATGCACATCCATATTTTCTAGTGGACAACTCTTCGCCTTTGCATTGCAGACTTATAAAATAAAATAAAATAAATTAATAAAATATATTGTTATTTTGATATTGATTATTCTATCTGTATGATGGTGATTGTGATTGCAATTGTGTTTGCTTATCTGGAACGTGGACGTTTGATTATTCGTTATCAGACGCTTGACAATGGCTTTTTCGTAAAGGCAATGTTACTCGTAGTTGACTGTGAAATAAAACTGAATAATCGGACTTCGTAATTAAATCGTTTCCAAAGACTGCTGCGGTAGGTGCGGACTCATAATCTAAATCTCAATATTACAATAATTTGCCAGCCATGCCAATACGTCGTACAGAGGTGATTGTCTACTAAACATAAAAAAGTTACACAGTTAGTTAAATCAGATATATTCAATGAATAAGCCTACAGTTCATAATCCTACTTACTTTTATAAATATAAATTCTTTACAGAATCGAGTGCCTAGTGTGGTTGCAACTCGCAGTATTCTTCTATAACATGAAATATGGCGGTGTGCCAGACAATAAAATAAAATACGTGCTTCTCGCACCACTTCAACTAGAGCTCTCCTTTTTTTAATCAAACATAAGAGTAACGTAATTGTGCTTTTGTTTTATCAGCGACACAGCGCTGCAGTTGTGTGCCATAGGCTTTATTTATTTGTCACTGATTATTTATTTAATTAATATTTCGCGTTTCCGAGGAAACTCACGCTCGGCATGCAAATGTGCCTTTACATTGCCCCCTGAATTGCGAGGCGAAAGGACACACCTGCAGACGAGCAATTCACCTAAAGGCACAAGAAAATCTAAGTTATCTACAACTATTTACATGACTTACATTACACATTATACACATTATATACAAAATTTGAATGACGCGGGTGCGCCGTAAAAGTTCTTATGTTGGCAGATAGAGTGCGCGCATGCGCAGAAGCGTCTGTGTAACTGCGGCACTGCCGTTATATCGTACAGTTAGATCACGCGGCACAGTATTGCAGTTCATATTGTTCGTGTGCGCGCGTTTTTCAGTCGTTGCACAAAGAAAATATTCAACCAAGATTACATATGAAGACTACATTCTATGACAGGTAACTTAGTTTTAAATTTACAATATTTGTTATAACACAATATAACTTAGATTGTTGAATGTTCTTAGTTACATAGTATTGTTTTGAAATACTTCAAAGAAAAATGTCCGTATTTTTCAGGTGCGTTGACCTATACACATCGTGTCGTTATTACAGTTCATATTCATCCGCTGCACAATAATTTTTTACAGGTTAGTATCGTCGTGGTAAAGTTTTTTGATCACAGTAACATCGTTGTATAACAACGTGATTAATACATAAGCGTGTCCATTTCTCATTTCCATTATAGTCGTAGTGATGCAGTTCGTTGTGACTAAAAGCATTGCTTATTACAGATCAGACGTGACCCGTCGAGTAATTGTTCCACGTGCAGTTCGTTTTTTACATTCCGTGGAAGCTTGGTTGCAGAACCTCGGACGGCACATAGCTGGCGTCGATCCTTGGACAGTCCAGGTAAGAGTGTCCGTCACATTTCGAGAACATTTCATTCCCTGAAGTTCCAACCAAAATTCTTCCACCCGTCGTGTTGTTTTCTGGACAGGCACTTTGTGTCCATTTAATCCAGTTAACATCTTGAAGTTGGGTACTGTAGTAATATCACTAGACGATGCACGAATTATGCACTTCACATTTTCAGTTTTTTGCTGAATATAGCTCACCTAAATGTTCGTAGTTATTAATCAAGGAAATCGTTCATCGCGTTTACATAGATACGCTGCATAATGAATGGCATTAACAGTTTCTTTCACATAGGTTTCCGCGTAGTTGCAGAGTTAGTAATGCTCGTTAATGTCCGTGAACAGTGGTTCACTATGCAATGTCTTTTTTTTTTTTTTTTTTTGGCACTCGTTTTGTTCAAATTTTTACATAGTAACAGTTACACTATACATCAGTTAAAAAAATAAGTAATTATACATACACACGTCACATATTTTCTTAGCATAAACATAATATAGTTGCACATAAACATGTTTACATCATCATTACATCGCTATAGGTTATTACATTGTGTCACATTTGATTTCATGAATTGCAGATATTTACATCCTCTTTAGCGGTTTTGCTGGGATATTATCGATGTTTTTTGTGATGTCATCTGAAATTAAGATAGGTTAGACACAACATTCATTACATCAGTAGGCAAGACCAGGCGTTTTCACTACTCAATAAATATTCAAAATAGTAAGAGAGAGAAAATGTTCGATTCCTCGCGTTTTGTGCGTGTGTGTAGAGTGTCTGTGTGGCCTTGACTACTGATAGATGCTTTTCGTGTTGAGAGATGTGCGTCTAATCTATTTCTCAAAGTAAAAGATCGCTTCACAGATGACGTCTGTCAGTTCGTCAGGTGTCACACCAAGTCAGTGGTACCTTCAGTAACAAATGTTCCGTGAAAAATTAATATGTCATCCACTGCTACGTAATCATAAATTTTACTTTAATATTCCGTCTTTCAGGTGGAGGCGCGCGCTGAAAGAAGAGTTCTTCTGTCTTCAACTGCGTCACTGGAACCGCTATACTACTTATTATCTGTGTTGTAACAACAGAGTTTTTCGAGTTGCTTAGCAATATTTTGATGGGTATGACCTTGACATTATTCAGCATGAAATGCTCTAAGATCTCGGTGTGCGTATAGCCCAATAATTTTGTTAGTTCTAGGATGTTGTAACAGATACGCACCAGGATGTGGTATGTTAACAATTATATAAGGTCCTTCATATAGCAGACGCCACTTAGCGTTGCGTCGTTTGAGTGCTACAGATTTATGATGAGTACGAAGTAGTACAAGCATTCCTACCTCGAATTTTTGTTTTCTTTTTATTATGTTTCTGTGATGTTTGTTTCGTATTTGTGCGTGATGTGTCAATGTAGTCAATACTTCTTTTATTTTCTGTTCAGGTGTGATTTCCTTGTCCGACAACTTAGGTAATGGTTCTATCCACTGATCGTTCTGTTTGCAATTGAACATGATCTCGTTAGGTGTGTAATTCGTATCGTAAATATTTAAGTTATTGTGTACGTCTTCGAAAAGACTTAGGTAGGACACCCAATTAGTATGTTTTGATGAAATATAGGTCCTCATGAAACGGTTTAATTCTCGGAAAAGTCTCTCAGTCGCGTTACATTGTGGACTAAACCTCGAAATAAATATACTTTTGATGTTATTGTCCTTCAAGAAATTTCTCCATTTGTACCCAGAGTAGTATGCTGCATTATCTGATAGAATTGCTTTAGGTTTTCCCACGTGCGTCAGGTAATCACTTGAGAATCTTCGTATTATAGCATTTGCAGTGGCGGATTTTAAAGCATAAAGTTTTACATGTTTAGAAAATATATCGTAAAAAGCTAAGATATATTTGACGCCTCCAGAGCTTGCTGGATGCGGTCCACTGATGTCAGTACACAGAATTTCCAGGGGTTTACTGGGTAAAATAGAATGTAAATCTGTTTTTGTGGATAAATTCTGAGGTTTTGATTTTTGACATATGACACATGTTTTTAGTTCCCTGTAAATTTTTCTTCTCATATTGCTAAAATAACAGTATGTGCTGAGCTTTGCCAAACACTTTTTCGTCCCATAATGACCCCAAACTAAGTGTGTGTGCCAAATTAGATTACGTTCAGACTCTTTGGGAATGCATACACACCAGTTAGTAGCATTTGGATGTCGGCGGTAAAATAACACATCATTGTGTAACTTGTAATACTTAGTCAAAGGATGATTGTGTTTTTCTACCAGTAATGTTATTATCTTATACCAGTGAGGATCAGATTTTTGTAATTCAGCCATGTTTCTGCACATATCAATATAATATTGGTGATACTGCTTGTCTTGCATTAAGAGAATCCTGTAGTCATTTATATTTTCTAAGTCACTGTTGGTATCATTCATACCTTGTGGAAGTCTAGACAAAGTGTCTGCAATGGTGTTGTCCTTACCTCTTATGTACTTAATTTCAAAAGAGTAGTTCTGAAGTGTAACTGCCCATCGTGATAGTCTAGGATGTATAAGTTTACAAGTTAACAAAAATGTCAGGGCCTGGTGATCGGTGTAAATTACCGTATGTTTTCCAAATAAATAATAATTGAATTTCTTGAATGCCCATACTATGGAAAGTGTTTCTAACTCAGTAGTGGAGTATGTACGCTCACATTCAGTTAGAGTGCGACTCGCAAACCCAATAATTCTTATCTGTTCCTCCTCTTTATTCTTTACAACTTGAAATAAGCAACAGCCCAAGCCAGTACGTGAAGCGCCACAAGTCATACAAAAATCTAAATTGAAATCTGGATGGCTCAATATGTTAGCATTCACTAAAGCATGTTGAATTGTATTAAAGTCATTCTGGCACTGTTCCGACCAGATCCAAACTTGATTCTTTCTGAGTAGATTTAGCAGATGTTTACTGTTCAAAAGTGGTTGTGGCAAAAAACGTCTGAAAAATGAACATAGCCCAAGGAATGATTTTAACTGCTTTTTAGTTCGAGGGCTAGGAAAGTTTCTGATAGCATCTAATTTACTGGGATCCGGACGTATGCCCTGTGAATTAATGATATGTCCTAAATACTTTATCTCACTGCAACCAAATTTTGATTTTCTTAGGTTGGCTGTGACTCCAGCTTGTGCAAATTTTTCTAAAATTCTTTGAAGAGTGTCAACGTGTTCATTCCAAGATTGTGTAGCTATCAGTATATCATCTACATAGTGTGTGACTGTCTCAACTAAATCGTCGCCAAGCACGGTATCCAGGGCTGTAATGAATAGCCCCGAGCTGACATTCAGTCCGAAGGGTAGAACACAAAACTGATAGGTTCGCCCCCCGAACATAAATGCAGTATATTTCCGAGAATCAGGAGTGATACCCACCTGCCAAAACGAATTAGCGAGATCTATTGTGGAAAAATATTTTGCATCTAGAAATTTCTGTAATTGCTCTTCTAAATTTTCAGGTTTTGTGTGAACCGGTAAAATTATTTCATTAATAGCTCGTGCGTCTAACACTAACCTAATGCTTCCATTTGATTTTTTGACAACAAGTAGAGGACCACAATAAGGTGAGGTGGATGGTTCAATGACCTTCCAGTCTAACATTTGTTTTAATTCTTGCCACACAGCAGGTCGTTGAGATAACGGTACGTTATATGTCTTATGGTAGAAGATCTTGTGAGGCTTAACTTCAATCTTGTACACATACGTGTTGATAACACCTAATCGTTTGGTAAAAACTTGTAAATATTTGGATAACACTTCCTGTAGTTTTATACGTTCATGTACACTGAGAGCTGTAGCTTCACTTATCTTATGATCAAGCAATGTTTTCAAGTCCATTAGCTCTGTGTCAGATGAGTGTGTTTGCATGTCTTGAATGTCATTGTCAAGTACTAACTGAACCTTGTACCCTGTACAGTGTTTGTCATGCTTTAGAGTTCTCCTGTCCAAATCAATAATAATTACACTGCCTTTATCATTTAAAATACATTTACCTTTGGAGAAGTCTATAATGCAGTCCTTCTCGCTCTTAATATCTATTCCTAATATGCAATTTGTCACAAGGTTTTGTACAACCAGGAATGGCCATTGTACGGTTCCATTACCTATTTTAACGTTTACAAAAACTTGCTTCGTAACCCTACATGACTTATTACCTAGTGCAGTAGTTATTTTACAGTTTTGGGCAGGAAACTCAGGCACAGGTTCCAATTCACACATCTTTTTATAGAAATTAAAAGACAAAACGCTCACAGCTGCACCTATATCTAGGATAATAGTAGTTGGAATCCCACCTACTACACCAGTAGTAGATGCTAAAACAATTTCATTTGTGTTTAAACGACATTGTGTACTGTCTTGTAAAAGTTCATCTGATATATTGTTATTGTGGTTGTATCTTATAAATAAAACAGGTAGTTTTTGTTTAGAATTACTCGGCATATCATTATTCTGTTGTTCAAGTGTGGTGTCAAATAACTGATTAACATTGAAGTCGCCCCCCAAGAATTCTTCAGCCACGACCTGGGGCAAAGTAGTGACTGTTTCTAGTTTGTTGGATTATCATTTGTACTAGGTACTGACACAGATTGAGGTTGTGCATCAGGTGTCATTTCTATTATATTCACATTCGGATATTGCCTATTATGATCTCCAAACTTTTGCGGTTGTTGTTGCTGTTGCGCATTATAACTTACCTGTCGGTCGTAAGGTATGCTCCAATTTTGACCTGGTGGCTGCTGTGGTAAAGCAGAGTTTGAATGAAAGTACTGATCGTTACGAGTCCAACCTTGATGCTGTCTTGGCTCGTAGTTATTATTATTTCTATTTCTGTTTGTGTTTTTGTTATTACCTTTGTATCCGTTGTTACCGTTGTAGTTATTACCGCGGTGCCTTTTGTATGGATTGCCGCATGAAATGTTATTACTGTTGTAACTATTGTTTGTATTGGAATACGCGTGTTGATTTTGATTTCCGTACTGAGACGGCATGTGAGTTTGCTGTTTTTGTTGTACCGCGTATCCAACTGTGGGCGCGCCAGAATTGTGTTGGCAAGCCTGCATGTTTTGCATACCACTAGTGTAAACATTGTGGCTGCTGTTTTGCCGCGCGAAGCGCTGATCTTCAAGTAACATGTCAACCGAATCTAAAGCTGTTAAAAAATAATCTGAATCGTCATCCGGGATATGTAGGAGTTTTTCTTTAATGTTGAAAGGCAATTTGGCCTTCAACGCTCGGAGTATATCACGCGTTGCGACTGGTTCGTCTAAAAAATGTCCCATGTTCAAGTATTTTTCAAAATATCTGCGTAAGTTACCATTTTTACTGTTAAAAGTTTCAGGTTCTAAAATTTGTCTTCTGAGTCGCTCCTGGACGGATTGCGACCAGAATTTGTTCAGATAAGCACGCTCAAACTCACTGTACGTGGTACATACGTCAGCTTGACTGTATGCCCAGACAGCTGCATCGCCTTGGATGTAACCGACAATATATGAAATCTTTTTCCGATCACTCCAAGTGCGTGGAAATGCGTTACTAAAAGATTTCAGAAAAATCACCGGATGAATGGTTCGTTTTTCTGGGATAAAAATCTGAAATTGCCTGTGTTTCATTAAGCTTTCATCTTCCTTCGCATTGTGATATGGATTTATTCCACTGTAATTACTGGTATGTTCAGCTGGCGAGTAATTACGATAATGTTGCTGTGGTTTACCATGATAATAGCTTGTGTTTGTGTTTCCACATCGTGGTATGTGTTGTAGTCGTGGTGTGTTTTGTTCTTGTGTATTTGTCGTGTGCGGAATATGTGTATCATACTCGAATGTATATTGGTTTCTGAACTGTACATTTTGACTGATATTTTCGTTACATTCAGACTGTAGTTGATCGGTGAATTGTCTCATGGGTGCAGTGACGGATTGTACTGCGTCACTGATCAGCTGTTTGTTGTTAGTAATGTATTGTGCTACGGAGTCGTGCACAATTGTTGGTAAATTTTCACGTAAGCATCTATCAAAATGTTTGTCTTTGTTCTCAACCCAATCATGAAATTCTTTATTAATATTTTGAAAATGAGCTGTGGCATCAGATTGTAAGATGTCAGTCAGGTGTTGTTCAACATTGTCAAATTTATTCTGTACGTCAGTAATTCGTTTTTCAAGGCTGTCATGTACTGAAGGATATGTTTGAATTTGTTCAGTAAGAACTTCACACGTGACATTAAGGTTTTTTACTTGTGTCTGTAAAAGTGCTACGTCAGTTGTAGTCTTTTCTTGTCTCGTATTGAGCTGGGAAAATTTAGTACTGAGTTCGGTCATCTGTTTGGTCAGTGTGGCGTCTATAAGTTCCACACGTTTACACAAAGTGTCATTACCTATCTGGATTCCTATGAGATCAGATTTGATTTCGTCATTTTGTCTTTTTAACTGTTCATTTTGTGTCTCTAATTGTGCCTTTAAGGTTGCCATGTTTTCGGCGTTCTGTTTCCTTATGGTTGCCATATTTTCTGCGTTTTGTTTCATTAGCATTTGTAACATGTCGGCAATGTTTACCGTTTGCAAGGTCTCTGCCCCCGCCGCGTTATTAGACGTGACGTCATGCATTAACATGGGCTCTGATTGAGATTTTGAAATTTTTGTAATGGACGGCCCATTGTCAAAATTTTCGTCAACACTTGCGTCAATGTTTGATGAATCGTCACTACCGGTTGCTGTCGTAAAGTCATTTTCTAACACTTGTCTCACGTCCGAGTCGGATTGCGTCTGAATAGTACGTCCTTGCTGTTCCATTTTTGCGTATTGTTTTCTAGTTATTACCATGCCACACGTGATATATGTTTCAAGAAAATTTTTGACACTGATTTTAAAATAAAATGTAGTTGAGCATGAATCGCTCGTAGCAACAATGGCTGTCTGTTAATTTAAAAATATAAACTGAATTTGAGATTATTGGTAATGGCTGCTGGCCATGTTACATGATATCATACAGAAGTCGGCCATATTGTACACTCGTGTATTGGTATTGTTGCATACGTTATTGTTTAGGGAAAAGTACTGAGAATGAAATTTATCACTGAAACTGTTATGCGGAAAAGAAACACTACAGAATTTACTGAAAAGCTAATACACTGAATTATACGTCTGGTCAAGCCTGCTAATGCAAAGATGCTGCGTCTTACCTTATTTTGCTGGAAGTTTCATTGCGTCTTCCCGCAAAATTTCAGAATTGGAAAATATCTTCAGATTTTGTTATCTCTCATACATTGACGTCCAGGTCCAGAAAGTTGATTTTTTACATGAAACAAAGAGAACAATGTAACAAATGACAAAATAACAAGTCCGACACGCAGTCGCCAATATAAAATAAAATAAAATAAATTAATAAAATATATTGTTATTTTGATATTGATTATTCTATCTGTATGATGGTGATTGTGATTGCAATTGTGTTTGCTTATCTGGAACGTGGACGTTTGATTATTCGTTATCAGACGCTTGACAATGGCTTTTTCGTAAAGGCAATGTTACTCGTAGTTGACCGTGAAATAAAACTGAATAATCGGACTTCGTAATTAAATCGTTTCCAAAAACTGCTGCGGTAGGTGCGGACTCATAATCTAAATCTCAATATTACAATAATTTGCCAGCCATGCCAATACGTCGTACAGAGGTGATTGTCTACTAAACATAAAAAAGTTACACAGTTAGTTAAATCAGATATATTCAATGAATAAGCCTACAGTTCATAATCCTACTTACTTTTATAAATATAAATTCTTTACAGAATCGAGTGCCTAGTGTGGTTGCAACTCGCAGTATTCTTCTATAACATGAAATATGGCGGTGTGCCAGACAATAAAATAAAATACGTACTTCTCGCACCACTTCAACCAGAGCTCTCCTTTTTTTAATCAAACATAAGAGTAACGTAATTGTGCTTTTGTTTTATCAGCGACACAGCGCTGCAGTTGTGTGCCATAGGCTTTATTTATTTGTTACTGATTATTTATTTAATTAATATTTCGCGTTTCCAAGGAAACTCACGCTCGGCATGCAAATGTGCCTTTATAGACTGAACACGTACTTTAAAGAGATCGCCGTGGCACATGAAACACTTCGAAATATTCATCATGTCAGTCTGGATTTCACACATTTCCTTTACTCTAGATGTTTTTATTTACAAAGCAAAGATCGTTCACAATGCAAAGATATCGTTAATCTCTTACTGAGAAAATATCTAAGCTAAGGCAGAAATACCAACAAAAGCAAAACGAGGTAAATGGAATGTAGTTGAATTACATCAGGTGATGCTGAGGGAACTAGATTAGGAAATGAGAGACGTAAAGTAGTAGATGAGCTTTGCTATTTGGGGAGCAAAATAACTGATGATGGTTGAAATAGAGAGAATATAGACTGACAATGGCAAGGAAAGCGTTCCTGAAGTAGAGAAATTTATTAACATCGAGTATAGATTTAAGTGTCAGGAAGTCTTTTGTGAAAGTATTTACGGGTATATGGAGTGTAGCCATCTACATCTACATGGATACTGGAAGAGGGTTCATCAAACCACCTTCACAATTCTCCACTATTCCAATCTCGTGTAGCACGCGGAAGAAACGAGCACCTATAACTTTCCGTACGAGCTATGATTTCCTTATTTTATCATGGTGATCGTTTCTCCCTATGTAGGTCAGTGTCAACAAAATATTTTCGCATTCGAAGGAGAGAGATGGTGATGGGAATTTCGTGAGAAGATTCCGTCGCAACGAAAAACGCCTTTCTTTTAATGATGTCCAGCCCAAATCCTGTATCATTTCAGTGACACTCTCTCTCATATTTCGCAATAATACAAAACGTGCAGCCCTTATTTGACCTTTTTCGGTGTACTCGTCAGTCCTATTTGGTAAGAATCCCACACCACGCAACAATATTCTAAAAGAGGACGGACAAGCGTAGTGTAGGCAGTCTCCTTAGTAGATCTGTTACATTTTCTAAGTGTCCTGCCAATAAAACACCGTCTTCGGTTAGCCTTCACCACAACATTTTGTATGTGCTACTTCCAATTTAAATTGTTCATAATTGTAATTCCTAGGCATTTAGTTGAATTTGCACCTTTAAATTTGAGTGATTTACCGCGTAACCGAAGTTTAACGGATTCCTTTTAGCACTCATGTGGATAACCTCACACTTTTCGCTATTTAGGGTCAGCTGCCAAGTTTCGCACCATACAGTTTTGCAGTTTGTTTTGATCTTTTAATGACTTTATTAGTCGATAAACAACAGCGTCATCTGCAAACAACCTAAGACGGCCGTTCAGATTGTCTCCCAAATCGTTTATATAGATAAGGAACAGCAAAGGGCTCATAACACTACCTTGGGGAACACCGTGTATGGAAGTGAAACATGGACGATAAATAGTTTAGACAAGAAGAGAATAGAGGCTTTAGAAATGTGGTACTACAGAAGAATGCTGAAGATTAGATGGATAGATCACATAACTAATGAGGAGGTACTAAACAGAATTGGGGTGAAGAGGGATTTATGGCACAAGTTGATTAGAAGATGGTATCGGTTGGTAGGACATGTTCTGAGGCATCAAGAGATCACCAGCTTAGTATTCGAGCGCAGCGTGGAAGGTAAAAACCGTATAGAGAGACCAAGAGATGAATACACGAAGCAGGTTCAGAAAGATGTAGGTTGCAGTAGGTATTTCGAGATGAAGAAGTTTGCACGGGATAGGGTAGCATGGAGAGCTGCATCAAACGAGTCTCTGGACTGAAGACCACAACAACAACAACAACAACAACAAGGTAGAAAACTATATCGAAGCTCCTACGTGTGAGAAACGGAGAAAGCTTTTTCTTGAAGACTGAACATATTATTTAAGGAATCCAGGATAAATAGCTTACAGGAATTTTTTAACTACAAATGGCATCGGAATTTTAACGAAACATTACAAAACCATCAGGTTTCATGCAATTATTTATACGCACATATTTGCACACACATGTGTGTATTATGTTCAGAACTTTAAATGACAGAGGTTTCTTCATTTATTTTTTAATTACAGAATTTGACCAATTATAGACCGCTTAGAACCTAGGACAAAGGTACAATCTCTTTCTTTTTATCTTCCCATAACTCCTTCAACCGTTGGCTGATTGCCTGCCTCTATTCATTTGGCATCACCCTCCTAGGTTGTGAATTTCGTTGTTGTACAGGTAATGTTGCAGTATTGGTCAGTAGCCTGATACTTTCCTCGTTGTGTATGGTGTTTTCTGCGACATTAAGTTTCCTCTAGTTCTTTCTCGCCTCTTCCAGCCATCCCGTGGTGTTTATTTAATTTGAAAATGAAATTAAAAATTTTCTTCGTTAGCCTGTTGTCATTCATTTAGTGCATATGACAGTAGAATTTTGACGTCGTCTTTCTTATTGTGTCTGTGATTGTTTCTATGTTTCTGTGTGGATCTTCATTTCTCCTTTTAGTCCAGTTGTTATCTTTATTCTTTTGTGGTCCTAAAATTTTTCTGAGTATTTTCCTTTCTTTGTTTTCCAGTTCTTCTTGTTCATCTCTTTTATTCAGTGGTAGGCATTTGGTTCCGTAAAGTATTGTTGCGTAATGTTTAATTTTCGCCTGGAATGATACTGGTCTTATTCTATCAGTTTTGGATGAGCCTGCTCGCTAATTCCATTTTCTTTGATCTTTCCTTGCTTGTGGTGTTATCTAACCCATTTGATTGCATCCATTCTCCCAAATACTTAAGCTTATCAGCTATTCTGTTGTTTCCGTGTTGCGTTTGTATATATTTTTCCTACGTTGTGTTTATGTTCAATGTATTCCATTTTCTCACATGATATTAGTGATCTGGTTTTAGCTGCAGTTTTGTGAAGTGTTTCTATCGTTATCTTTGCGTCTGTTTTGTCCTTATAAGTTACTGAAATATCGTCACCAAAAGCGAGACTTCTATCCCAGATCTTCCTCTTCCTTGTCCTGGATGAATTCTTTCGATGTTTATCTCTTGTAGTTCTTTAACCCACTCTCTCAAGACCTTGTCTAAGACCAAATTGAAGAGAATCGGTGATAGCCCATCGCCCTACCTAACGCCTGTGCTGATTCTGAAGGGTTAGGTTAGGTTCACCTAGAAATTTAATTTTTGAAGTTGTGTTTGTGAGTGTCTGTTCAAATAATTGTGTAATGGTTTCGTCAATAACTGCTTCTTCCAGTGTTAGGAATACTGTCTCTCTGCCTACAAAATCGTAAGCTTTTTTGAAATCAATTAATGTAACGATTGTGTTAAGGTTCCGCATTGCTCTGATCCTGAGGATAGTTTTCAAGTTAAAGATTTTCTCTGGGCACAATCTATATTTTCTGAACCCTGGTCGGTACTCTTCAATTATGTGTTGTTCTTGGTGTTCTGTCTTATTCGGTAGAACATAATTTTGTAGGTGATTGGATGTAGAAATATGTCTCGATAATTGTTGGTGTCTGTCCTGTCACCTGCTTTTGTAGCGGATTATGGTTTGTTTCCAGTCGTCCGGTATTTTTCTTTCTCTCAGTAATATTTAATAACCTCATAAATTGTTTCAGCTGCCTGCTTCCCTTGCAGTTTCCACATATCAGCTAATATACCGTCTTCACGTAGCGCTCTGTTGTTTTTCAACTTACCAATATAGTGATCAATTTGATGGAGTGATGGTGGTTCTGAAGGTGAGTTTTCCTTTTGAGGCAATTTGAAAATTAGTCGTTGTTTTGGTTCCCCGTAGTTTAGAAGATTTTTGAAGTATTTTGCAAGTAACTCACAGTTGTCTTTGTCGCTGGTAATCAGTTTTCCTGTTGAATCTTTGAAGCATAGGCTCATCGGCTTGTAACTTGTTATTTTTTATTTGAAAACTTTGTAGAAGTCCCTAGTGTTGTTCTGTCATTTGAATCTGTTTCTTCTAATCGTTTTTGTCGTATTTTCGTTTCTCTGTTCGAATGATTTTCAAATGCGTGAATTCCTAAGGGACAAGACTACTAAGGTCATCGGTACATAGACTTAGACACGACTGAAGTTAACTTATGCTAAGAAAAACACACAGACCCATGCCCTATGGGGGACTCGGACCTCCGGCGTGAGGAGCAGCGCAAACCGTGACAAGGCGCCTCTAACCACGCGGCCACTCCGCGTGGCCCGAATGATTTTTGATGTCTGTTTTCTAATCTCAGTGAATATATTGCAGTTTCTCTCCTTTTTGCATGAATTCCATTTTTTCCAAACAGTTAGTCTATGCCGTATCGCTCCGTGACGTATCTTATTCCACCACCTACGTTTCCTTCTTCTTCGTGGTCGTTCTAGGTCTTTCGCCGTTTCTGTCACTGCTTTTCTGATTGATCCTGGTTTTTCATCTTCTTTGCGTGAAGCTTATTACGAATTCGTTCCTGTTCTGTGACAAAAATTTTGTGTCAATTCTGTGGACTTTTTAATTTTTGAGTTTTGGTCTTTTAGGTTGAAATGTGTCTTTGATTTATGTTGAAAAGTTGTCCGAAGGTATGCCTACATCTTTTCTGACCCGTACGTCCATGATTTCTCTACGGTTTTGGTTGGTTATTACAGCCATCGGACTTGTCGCAGTGGTACCGAAGTGAAGTGCTGACGGGCTGGAATATAACTTGGATGGGTGACCATACGGTCTGGCCAGCGCTGTTGGCAAGCAGGATGCACTCAGCCCTTGTGGGGCAAACTGAAAAGCATCTTCTTTGAGAATTAGCGGCTCCGGTCTCGTAAACTGACGTAAGGCCGGGAGAGCGGTGTGCTGACCACAGGCCCCTCCATATCCGCATCCAGTGACGCCTGTGGGCTGAGGATGACACGGCGGCCGGTCGATACCGTTGGGCCTTCATAGACTGTTCGGGCGGAGTTTAGTTTTCAGTTTTTTTATGTTTGGTTATTGCCACATGAGTCAATTGATATGAGCCTAAATGTGTCTTAGGAGAAGACCAGGTGTTCTTTCTCCTTGACAATTTCCTAAAAAAGGCTGACATTAGTTTTAAGTCAAATTGTCTTTAGAAGTCGATGAGCCTTTCTCCACGTCTTATCTTATGTAAGCCTTTATTAGTTGTCGACTGTTGGTTAGCAGGTTTTAAATTGACCCCACTTTTAAATTGTCCTTTTAGTGCTATTGCCGCTAGCTATTATTTGGCATATTACATTCTGACAGCATAGACTGTAAGGTTTCGCTACTTTTCCTGTTGATCAGTAAATGGGAGTGGCACACGCGTATGTTTTTTTTTTTTTAACTGATCGAAATCCCTGAGCTAGCAGGACAGAGCGTATGCGGTTATATTTGTGGAAAAGGGCCAAAATAAGTTACTGTCAGTTGCACTCAACATATAAACTTTATTTCTTAAAACACACAATCACACAAGCAAGAATCAAAACTCTCGAAGTTTTAAAGAAAAACCTCCTTTGATTTAATTTAGATCGGCTGAAGGCCACATCCAAAATACAAGGCACAAGGCCTAATCAAGGAATTGAGGTACAGGAGCTCTTCTGGAGGTTCCACTTCTATAGAAATTTTTTTTCTTAGCTTAAATTTTTTTCATAGAACTCGGCTGAAGGCCCTACATTAATGAAGAACAGTGTTAAGCTTTAGGCCGAGATAAAGATTTTCAAAGTGTAATCCAAAAAGGCTCAAAACTCGGCTGAAGGCCGCATATGAACAAAACAATTTAACGGCTCAGGGCCAAGGAAGAAGAGCTTTCTATTAGAAAAGGCTGAAGGCCTTAAAATATTTCGTGTAAAAGTCTGCTGAAGGCCTCATACTAAAGAATAACAATCTTATGACTTAAGGGCAACACAAGGATTTTAAATTCTTAATTTAAGAGAGATTAAAACTCGGATGAAGGCTACACAACATGCAGAAAACAGTTTTACGGTTTAAAGCCTAAAGGGAAGCGCTTCTAAATTTCAACTAAGGTAGGCTAAAGGCTTTATCTAAAATGTTTCATATACCTCACGGCTGAAGGCCACACACGAAACCCAAACAATCTCACGTCTTAAAGACCAGACAAAGAAATCTCCAATTTTTAATCTAAGCAGGAAAACTCGGCCTAGACAAAAGTTTCAACTTTTGATTTGAAAAGGCTGAAAACTGGGCTGAAGGCCACATACCAACTTGAACCCAATTTACGGCTTAAGGCCTAGGCACAAGGAATTTTCAATTTTAATTTTGAAAGGCTGAAAGGCCACATACCAAACAAAAAACAATTTTTGTACGGTTTAAGGCCTAAGAAGAAAAGCCTTGCAATTTTAATTAGCTCAAACTCGCCTTAAGGCAACACAGAGTACTTAACACTGAAAAGGAAATCACTATCTTAAACACAAGGAGCGCCGCTCAGAAGGTTCCAAGGATGGGCCTAGGAAGTTAACACTAACGCACGTTTAGGTGAGACTGGCAGCCAGACCGACAACCTCTTAATCGGAAGGCAACCCAACTGAAAGCCAGCTGATCAACCAACCAACAAGATCAGTTCTGCTCCACCCGACCAGCAAAACGACAACAAGATGTCAATAACACAATGTTCTGGATACTGGTGCCCAATCCTGCCAAGTCAGAATGAACTCCCAAAACTACCAACAACACCGCAGCTGTCGAACTACACGCCATGCTGAACAGCATCAACACGACGACGAAAATACACTACAAGAAACTACATCAATGACCAGGTCGGATCACCAGAACGTCAACGGCCACAAGGCGGAAGATAGCACTGGTACACTTCATTAATGAAGCAATGAATTAGATTAAGTTAAACACCACACAGGAAGATGGCTGCAATTCTAGCCGACTTCAATGCACACACGTTGTTGCTTGCATGAATCTCACGGAAAGCGACAACCATGGTCGAACAAAGAGACGTGATAGCAGTTGAGGCCTGATAGTAGGTTAAGTGAGCACTCATCTTTAGTGTCCAGGATTGGTGGGCGACGAACTTCGTAACGCTCGCAAGAAGCGCCTCACAACTCCAATCATGAGTGCACGCCGCCAGCGGCTCCAGCCTGACCTCACGCCACGGAGACTTCCTCACTGCTCTGCCCCAACCGACCGACTGCCACAAACAGCACACCTGGAAAATATAGCCGCCACACCAAAGATAGTACAGCAGTACTAGTATCGATACACAATGCTGCTGCCACTCACGGAGAGAAGACAGCAACGTTATGGCGGTAACCGAAGAAGAAATAAGACACCACTGGACTGCAACCAATGATAAAAAAACTAGGCATGACACAAGCCAGCCACAGCTCACTGATTACTGTGACTCATTGTTCCATGTTGCCACCTATATATCCCCACTAAATTTAAAACTTGTTTGCCACTCATGTAAAAGGAAAGTTTCATTCTGTTTTATAGTTTATATAACAATTTTATATCGCAGCTTCCACTTAGTTTTACCGTAGATCTGTACCGACCTGTTCAACACGCTCCTTTATTACGCATAATGCACTTTTAACTATTTTCGTGTAATCTTACGTAATATTTTTGTTTTTCTTTATTTCAAATGTGAACCACTAATTCAAATTGTGAACGGCCGGGCTAGTGGCTTCGCGTTCTTCTCTCCGTCAATAGATGGCGGCACTTTTGCCACTCTGGTTTACCAACTTGCTTCCTCGTTTGCATCCGCCACTCCCTGTTCTGCTCTCACAGCTAGCACACCGCGCCTGGAACAAGTCCACCACGGCGCTCGGGGGCCACAGCACAGTGTAAGTGTCCTGCTATTGTCTGTATATTTCCCTGCCCAGGCAGTCGTCCGTAGTACTGTCTGGTGCCACTTTCGCATGTCGTAGGCTTTGTAAGGCGTGGTCTCCTGACCTTCATTGCTTACGGTTTCCGCCCTCACAATCATATTCCGCACATCAAGACGCTTCATTCGAACCCAAACTCGATAAGATAAGGTCAATGTTGTATGAATTCATGTAAACGATATGCAGATAACAAGTAAGCGCACCGTGGTTGAAATACTCGAGGCTGGCGTACACACATACATTCCAGACACGACGGTCACAGGAGCTTTTAGTTTGGGAGAGAAACCACACAACGGGACGCCGGTCCCTTCAGAGGACGACCCAGCCGATGTCGGCCAGTGACCGCCAATGGAGCGGATAGCGTGGGCCCGAGTGAACAGAGGGAACGACCCCATGTTCGGCTTAAAAGCAAATTCCGCTACATTGTCTGGGAGGAGCCAGCCTACGCATTCTTTACACATACCATGCAGTTTGAGAGATTTTCACAGGAAGACAGCAAACGCCAAACGCCCATGCTACAGGTTTCCGGATTGGTCGCCTTAAACGAAACGTGATTCTCCCGTTTTAGAAGAGCAATGCTGATTGGCAGACGATATTTCTGATGCCTTGAGCTGAAGGAATAATGGAAGAGACCAAAAGATATACCCCTTCACGTCTGACGTGGAGAGGCGCCGTTCCGTTGTCGCTCTTGGAGCGACAACACGTAACGAGAGCATGGGCGCTCATACGTGTACTCGAAAGAGGGTACATCTCAGATTAATCCATTGCACAGAATAACAGATCAGCCCCACACCTCAGAGGCTTCACACCATCTAGCCCGACCGGAGGTTTCGAAATGTATTTTAAAATTTTTCTATAGCTTTTTTTATGAAATCTTTTAATTTTTATGTATGTTATGGCGTGTGAAAACTATCTCCCGCCTCTTGCTATTTCCAGTGTGGCACCTGAGGTTGGGCTTTTGAGAGCCCAAAACCGTTCGTGATAATACAAGAAATTTACAACTCAAGCGGTATTTTCAACCTCTGGTATAATGCTTAATTGCGGATGTTCTTCCAACAGGATTGTTTGTTTTACAGATTAGTTAAGATTTAACTGTTTCTACCTATATTGCTTTTAATTCATTTAGAATGTTTTTACATTTGACAGATCATGAGGTACAAATGTCGATGAACCGATTAATAATAGTCAACAATTAAATGTCAATTTAAAAAGTAATTTTTTTCAAACCGATCATCCAGAAAACGAAGTAAAAAAGATTAAAATCACAAATGGTTCAAAATTTGGAAATTTTCAAACATTTACGCGTTTAGTATGATATATGCGCTCAAAATTTTGGAGAAAGCAGAACCAAGTTAGGTTGCATCTTCGCAACAGCAGCTCGCAGATCCAACTGCAGTCAAGACTCAATATCTTGTCTTGATTAATGCCACTGCGGAAATTATGTACTTGTCATTAGTGGTTGTTAAATGTTTGATAAGTAACTAGCACTGCGGGTGATCGGCGACAGGGGCCGAGTGATGAAATATTACTCGTGACTTTCCTCAGCATTCTTGCTGATAGGATCTACTAGTCACTTAGTCTGAAATAAGAAAGGAAATTAAAGAGGGGGAGCTTCCTACCTTGATTCATGGAAATGACAATCTGACGCTAGCAATATTTGATCACCAGAAAATTTTTTTCTTACATGATATTAAACATAAATCTTCCAGAGAAAGCTGCTTCCACCCTATTGCTCTCTGCCCCTCCCTCCCCCCCCCCCCTCCATCACACACACACACACACACACACACACACACACACACACACACACACACACACACACACACCTCCCCCGCTTTGAGAACGGCTGCTCTAGAAATTTAGGACACCACACTTTGAATGTAAAACATGGAATTCAGGAAACAGGTCCCACCGACCGCCATGTCATCCTGCGGTGTGGAGGGACATGTGGCCAGCACACAGCTCTTCCGGCCGTTGTCGGGTTTCTCTACCTTGGAGTTGCTACTACGCGGTTGAGTAGATCCCCAGTTATCCCCACGAGCCTGAGTGCATCCCGTACCTGCCCTCTTAACAAGGAAGAATACCTGGCACTTTCGGAAAACGAAACGCCCGTGTCCCACAGGGTAGTCAGCCGTGCTGACCACTGAGCTTATAACCCTACCACCACTACTGTAATTTAGTATGCTTTTACCTACATAAGAGAGACCCTGTCTCTATGTTGCCACGTATAACACTCTTACTAAAATTTAGTTTAGTTCCCAAATAAAGTACACTTTGGGAGAACAGTCCTGTTAATAGGAAAAGCTAATCAATAGAATTGCCCTTTTCACAGGATTTAACCGTGTGTTGTGTCTAATGGATAAGTTAATCAGACTATTCAATTCTTTTCCTAAGATGTTACCCAACGGTTAGAAAGAAACGCAGTACCAATAGTATTATAGTGAAGCTAGGACAACACAGTTCCAAGTTCATTTAGTGGTTTAAAATATGTACTAACGGTCGACAGCCTATCCAGGCAATGAAACAGTGAAGTATTGGAAAAACAGAAGTATTAATTTTGTCCACTTTCTTGCTACTGTTGAGGTTGCTTCTTCAAATAAATATTACTCCACGTAAACAATGTTGGTGCAGATACTTGAATTTCTTTTTGACTAGTACACCGTTACGCAATATGTTTTTAAGAGAGAAAAAGCCCAGTAGATAACTTCAAGGAATCTAAATTAAATTTAGCCAGGGGGGGGGGAAGGGGGACCTTTAGAAAAGTGCTTTCCACAGTCAACAAACTTAAATAAAAAAATACTTAGATACTAAAGCACATACTTTTTATACTGAACATTTCGATTCAAGAAAACCTTTTTCTTACTGGAATTTGTTTTCAAAAGCTATTATTCTTTGAACTAACTCTGTATAGTCGCTTAACAGATTCTAGTAACTTGGCTTCAATCTGACTGAATTTTACGTAAGCAAATTTTACTATAACACTTTGCAACAGTTCTGAAAACTTTCTCATTATTTACACAAAAACAATTTAACTTGGCACTTTATAAGTCTGTAAAACAGGATGCTCGGATTAATCAAACACCAGGTAGGAAACCTATATAGGTGTATGATTCGGATGAAATAACAGGGTGAACCAGTTTCTTTAAAGTTCAAGAATGATACTTAAAACACAGTTTAAATTAATGATTCACGATGTACAAAAGTCAAATACAAATAAATCTTATCTGGTGGCTGTAGGCTTGGGTATGGCGAACATTACCCACAGTGCGGCCTGCAAGTATCTTGCTGTCTGGGCTCAATTTCTCTTCTTGACGTCGTTCAGTTTTACATACAGTAGCCCAACAACTCGCAGTTATGCCGTTAGCCGTTTGCAGTCTTCATCCAAGCATTTTTTTGCAAATTTGCAGGCAAAGCTTCTTCTGCTTCATAAAGATTTTGTCTCAGACACTGCTGTCTACAGACTGTGTGACTTACCGGTTCTAGGCGCTTCAGTCTGGAGCCGCGCGACCGCTACGGTCGCAGGTTCGAATCCTGCCTCGGGCATGGATGTGTGTGATGTCCTTAGGTTAGTTCGGTTTAAGTAGTTCTAAGTTCTAGGGGACTGATCACCTACGCTGTTAAGTCCCATAGAGCTCATAGCTATTTTTTTTTTTTTTTTTTTTTTTGTGTGTGTTTGTGACTTACTTCCCGCGCTTGCTCTAGGTAGCTCGCCAATACGCTCTTACCACCTTTTCCGCTCCCCAGAGTCAATTTCATTTGAAACTAAAGCACACTGACTTTTACGTAACACCTATTAGTTACATTGTTCCTAATCGTGACCATTTCTTACAACTGTCAAATTTACATCAACATGAACAGTTTATTCATACAAACATTTTTAAATACAAAATGCAATCAGGAAATTATGTAGCGTAATAAACAATTTGTATAGTATTTTACATACGTTGTTCACATACAATGCAAAAAACTTAAATCTCCAGTATAGTGCACTTTGCTTTACATGTACAGAAAATATAGTACAAATAAGCGAAAATTTTAAAGCAAAAAAGGTATAGATGAAGCATAAACAAATAGTGTTATAAACAACAGAGGTGGACGAGAAATTCAGTGCTCGAGCACGAATATTACTTGTGGCAGACTCTTTCATTAACATTTTCTTTTGTAATGAGATTACACGGGGCTCGTTTCAAAAGTCCAGCACACTGCGCATGCGCGACCTTTATGGTGCTGTGATTGAAGCGTAGCGCTCAATGTGAGGGTAATATTTCCTTCGGCAAGAAGCTCTTTGCGGGAATTTCGAGAGGTCGAGTAGAGAAACCAGCCGTGCGAACGATGAGACGTGTGCGGACGGCCGTCCCGAGAGATAGTTGAGAGGAGTGCTGTGGGATGGCACGGTGTGTGGAGACCGACCCGGAGTCTGCAGGCTGCTGCTACCTTAGTCCGCCACGGTCTCCCTCCGCTCAAGTGAATGGTGAGCCTTGCTGCGCATCGGACAAACGTGGGAGCAACGACAGTTTATAAAGTGGCGAGTTGGATCACAAGCTGGTTGTGAATATTTCTTATCAATCGAGCTTAATACTTGGAACACTGTATACCGGTCCAGTGTCTCAAAAGTATAATAGGCTCAAGCACACGTTTTCTCGTGCCTCTGTTGTATAGCTTGGTCAGCTGAATTACATGATCTGGTCTGTTAGCATTGCCGTGTAGTGCTTGCTGTAATTACATACAGTAAACATTATTAGTGCCGACTGGCAGTAATTTGGTACATTGTTTTCATGCCTGTCAGATAACAGAGTTTATCCTTGTGTCAACGCTCATGTGCCAAGTGCCCCTTTAAGAAACGTAAGCTTTCGATGTGGCCAACTCCCTAGTAATGTTACAAACTTAGACCGTTTTAGTGCACTACTCCTCCACGTTATTGGGCAAGCAATTCAAGTTGTTTATGCCGGTCCCAATAGTCAGGGCCGATCAGTTGGTGGAGGAAGGAAACTGCCCGGTGCAGTAGCTATATTTGTAATATTGCTGTGACAAAGCAGATCGGATTGACGCCTTTGCCTCAATTATGGACTAAGTTATGTACATGACATTTGTGTTAGTTTTTATGTTTAAAGGTTACTGTTAAAGTCTCTCCCTTAATTTGCTAGCCACTTGGCACGTGAACTGTATTTAAATGTGTCCTAGCAGTATTTCCTTACATTCTGTGTGAGTGCACGACAATCATTTAATCGCCCCTTAATCTTCGTAAATTATTACTAGCCAGTTACTGAAAGTGGGTTTTACGATTTTAGCCAATTGTGCGTCTTGCGAAATATTTGTTTCTGAAGTTAATTCAGTAACGGTCTTACTTGTGTTGGAATTCTTTATGTTATAAATAGAGTGAATATTTTCGTAACATCATTATTTCTTACCTTGCATTTTAGGCATGAATTCAGGGAATTGCTAGTAGTATGAAACGTCCCCTTTGAACAATTATACATGACTGTGCTTAAACTGACACACAATATTTTGTTAGCGGAACGCAATCTGACTTTCAAAATTCCCTACAAAAGAATGGCCCTGACTAACATTAAACTATACCTTTCACAAATCACTTACCTCACAAAAATCTTCGCTGCTCAAGCTACTGCAATACAGCGAGCGCCACTACTGCCAGCTAAATAAAAGATTCAAACTATGGAAGGCACTAACTACTGATAGGGATAGTTAGCAAATCAAATATATTTATAGAGAACAAACAATGTATTTACCTTGATATCATCATATATAAATATAGCAGTTCATGACAAATTTCAAAACTCCGCCATCTCTCTCCCCACATCCACCACTGCTGGCGGCTCACCTCCAACTGCGCAACGCTACGCGCTGTTAACATCCAGCTGCCCCTCTACAATGGCAGACAACAATGCAAACTAGCCACAGACTGCACACAGCACAGCCAGTGATTTCATTTTCATACAGAGAGCGCTACGTGGCGGCGGCGTTACCAATATAAGAACCTAAACAGCCTACTAACATAAAGAAAACATAAACAGCCTACTTACAGTAGTACAAGATGTTGACTGCCATTTTTTTTTTTTTTTTTGAGTCATCAGCTGTCTGAATGGTTTGATGCTGCCCGCCACGAAATCCTCTCTGTGCTAACCTCTTCATCTCAGAGTATCACTTGCAGCCTACGTCCTCACTTATTTACTGGATGTGTTCCAGTCTCTGTCTTCCTCTCCAGTTTTTGCCCTCAACAGCTCCCTCTAGTACCATGGAAGTCATTCCCTGATGCCTTAACAGATGTCCTACCATCCTGTCCATTCTCCTTATCAGTGTTTTCCACATACTACTTGCATCTCCGATTTTGCGCAGAACCTCCTCATTCCTTGCCTTATCAGTCCACCTAATTTTCAACGCTCGTGTGTAGCACCACATCTCAAATGCTTCGATTCTCTTCTGATCCGGTTTCCCCACACTCCATGTTTCACTGCCATACAATGCTGTGATCCAAACGCACATTCTCAGAAATTTATTCCTCAAATTAAGGCCGATATTTGATGCTAGCAGACTTCTCTCGGCCAGGAATGCCCTTTCCGCCAGTGTTAGTCTGCTTTTGATGTCCTCCTTGCTCCGTCTGTAAGTGGTTATTTTGCTGTCTAGGTAGATGAATTTCTTATCTTCTCCTATTTCTTGACCATCAATCCTGACGTTACGTTTCCCGCTATTCTCATTTCTGCTACTTATTACTTTTGTCTTTCTTCGATTTACTCTTAATCCATTTTCTGTACTTATTAGACTGTCCATCCCATTCAACAGATCATGTAACTGTTCTTCACTTTCATTCATGATAACAATGTCGTCAGCGAATCGTATCACTGATATCCTTTCACCTTGAGTTTTAATTCCACTCCTGAATCTTTCTTTTATTTCCATCATTGATTCTCCGATGTACAGATTGAACAGTAGGGGCGAAAGACTACATTCCCGTCTTACACCATTTTAATCCGAGCACCTCGTTCTTGGTGGTACACTCTTATAATTCCCTCTTGGGTCCTGTACATTTTTGTATATTACCCGTCTCTCCCTGTAGCTTACCCTAATTTTGTCAGAATTTCGACCATCTTGCATCTTTTTACATTGTCTAACGCCTTTTGCAGGTCGACAATCACACGAACGTGTCTTGATTTTTCTTTAGTCTTGCTTCTATTATCAACCGCAACGTCAGAATTGCCTCTCTGGTACCTTTTCGTTTTCTAAAGCCAAACGGATCGTCATCTAGCACATCCTCAATTTCATTTTCAGTCCTTCTGTATATTATTCTGGTCAGCAACTTGAATGCATGAGCTGTTAAGCTGATTGTGCGATAATTCGCTTACTTGTCAGCTCTTACAGTCTTCGGAATTGTGTGGATGATATTGTTCCGGAAGTCAGAAGGTATGTCGCCAGACTCATACATTCCTATATGCCGAATCAGTCCTTCCAAGAATCATTTCTTTTTCGATTTTTTCACAGTTTTTCATGCAGCCATTTCGTCTTAGCTTCCCTGCACTTCCCATTTATTTCATTCCTCAGTGACTTTTAATTCTGTGTTCCTGAATTTCACTGAACATTTTTGTACTTTCTTCTTTCAACGATCAACTGAAGTATTTCTTCTGTTACCTATGGTGTCTTCGCAGTTACCTTCTATGTACCTTTGTTTTTCTTTCCATCTTCTGTGATTGCCCATTTTAGACGTCTCCATTCCTCTTCGACTGTACTGCCTACTGGGCTATTCTTTATTGGTGTATCTACACCATTAGAGAATTCCAAGCGGAACTCGTGATTCCTTAGTACTCCCGTATCCCACTTTTTTGCTTATTGATTCTTCTTGATAAATCTCCTAAACTTCAGTCAAGTCTTCATCACTGCTACATTGCGATCTGTGTCTATATCTGCTCCTGGGAAAGCCTTACAATCCAGTATCTGATTTCGGAATCTCTCTGACCAAGACGTAATCTTCCCGTATCACCCGGCGTCTTCCAAGTATACCTCCGCCTCTTGTGACTCTTGAACAGAGTATTCGCTATTACTAGCTGCAATTTATTACAGAACTCAATTAGTGTTTCTCCTCTCTCATTCCTTGTCCCGATCCCATATTCTCCTCTAACGATTTCTTCTATTTCTTCCCTTACAGCTGCATTCCGGTTCCCCCATGACTATTAGATTTTCATCTTACTTGACGTAATGTATTACCCTTTCAATATCCCCATATACTTTCTCTCTCTCTTCATCTTCAGCTTGCTACGTCAGCATATATACCTGAACTATCGTCGTCGGTGTTGGTTTGCTGTCGATTCTGATCAAATCAATCCTATCACTGAACTGTTAACAGCAACACACCCTCTGCCCTACCTTCTTATTCATAGCGAATCTTACTCCCGTTATGTCATTTTCTGCTGCTCTTGATATTACCCTATACTCATCTGACCAGAAGTCCTTGTCTTCTTTCCATTTAATTTCACTGACCCCCACTATATCTAGATTGAGCCTTTACATTTCCCTTTTCAGATTTTCTAGCTTCCCTACCACGTTAAACCTGCTGACATACCACACCCTGTCTCGTAGAATGTTATGCTTTCGGCAGTTATTCAGTCTTCTTTTCATGGTCACCTTCCCTTTGGCAGTTCGGAATTTTTTGCCAATGGAGAGATCATTACGACATTATTTTCAGTTACAGACCGCATGTCCCGTATGTACACGTTATGTGTCTGTAATGCAGTGCTTTCCATTCTGCATCCTCACCCCACTGATCATTGGTGATTCTTCTGCCTTTAGGGGCAGTTTCTCACCCTCAGCACAAGAGGGTGCCCTGAACCTCTGCCCGCTTTTCCGTCTTCTTTAACAGGGCCGTTGGCAGAATGAGCATGGCTTCTTATGCCAGTTGATTATCAAAGCGGTGAAAGTTAAAGCGGTGGTGAATTTCGAACCCGGAACCAATCACGTTTTGACGAAGAGCAGGGGTGCTGATTGCCTTAATAATTGCAAAATATATAAAGCAGACATGTTACTTAAAATAACATTTTCTTGGGGGATGTTAGATCTAATTTTTATTTTCTTGCAAGAGATCATTATTTTAAATACATCTGGGTTTTTTGAAGCTGAGAGAGACAAAAGATTTTTTTCCTTAAGTTTTCATTATCATTAACACATACTACAATGAACAGCCAAAGAAACTGGTACACCTGGATAATATCGTGTAGGGCCACCGTGAACAAGCAGACGTGCCGCAACATGACGTAGCATGGACTCGACTAACGTTTGAAGTAGTGCTGCAGGGAACATGTAACACATCAGCCACAGTTGCAAATAGAAACCAAACTTTATCCAGGTTTCAGCCAAAATAACTGAGTTCTGAAGAAGGCCAAATTATTATGGCTGAAACCTGAGTAAAGTTTGGTTTCTATTTGCAACTGAGGCTGACATGTTACATGTTCAATTATCACAGTTGCTGACAGGGCTGCAGAATGATAAAAATTCTTAAGTGCTGCAGGGAATTTATATCATGAATCCTGCAGGGCTGTCCATGAATCCGTAGGAGTACGAAGGGTGGAGACCTCTTCGGAACAGCACGTTGGAAGGCATCCCAGATATGCTCAAGCGAAAGTTTTTAAACTCAGAAGAACCACTCTGTAGCTATTCTGGACGGGTGGGGTGTCGCGTTGTCCTGCTGGAATTTCCCAAATCCGTCGGAATGCACAATGGACATGAATGGATGCAGGATGCTTATGTACGTGTCACCTGTTAGAGTCGTATCAAGACGTATCAGGGGACCTATATCACTCCAATCGCACACATCCAACACCATTACAGAGCTTCCATCAGCTTGAACAGTCCCTGGCTGACACGCAGGGATCATGGATTCGTGTGGTTGTCTCCATACCCATACACGTCCATCCGCTCGATAAATTTGAAACGAGACTCGTCCGACCAGGAAACATGTTTCCAGCCATCAACAGTCCAACTTCGGTGTTGATAGACCCAGGCAACGCGTAAAACTTTGTCATGCAGTCATGAAGGGTACACGAGTGCGCCTTCGGTTCCCGAACTCCATATCGTTAATGTTTCGTTGAATCGTTAGCACGCTGACACTTGTTGATGACCCAGCATTGAAATCTGCAGCAATTTGTGAGGGACTGTACTTTTTCTGTCACGTTGAACGATTCTCTTCAGTTGTCGTTGGTCCCGTTCTTGCAGGATCTTTCTCCTACCACAGCGATGTCGGAGATTTGATGTTTTACCGGATTCCTGATATTCAAGGCACAGTCACGAATGGTCGTACGGGAAAATCCCCACTTCATCACTACTTCGGAGATGCTGTGTCCCATCGCTCGTACGTCGACTATAACACCACGTTCAAAGTCACTTAGATCTCGGTAACCCGCCACTGTAGCAGCAGTAATCGGTCTAACAAGTGCGCTAACACTTGTTGTCTTATGTAGGCGTTGCCTGTTTACATTGTATTTCAATACACATTCCTGTATCAGTTTCTTTGGCTCTTCAGAGTATATGAAATTAAGCTTTCCGGTTGTTAAATAAATTTCTCTACTGAAAATTTTATACTGTGAATGGTTTCGTTGTTGTGTTACCCCTGAGATCCCCTTCCACACCACAGATTCTTTTCTGGCGTTTATCTCTCCCTCTGGTAAAATCCTTTTCAGTGAGATTCGTGTGAGCGGTGAGCGAAACATCAGGCGTGACGGTCATGTATATGGTTGCTGGTTCGTGTGGCTCTGTCGACAGTAATTCAGTTTTCAGCTGGAAGCGGAAATTGAGTCATGTCGGATTGCACATAGTGACAAGCCTTCCTACATCAAAATCGAATCCCTATGTGGAAAGAACGCAACGTAAATCTATAACGCGTTGCGACATATGTGTGGGAATGGTGAAGTGGATCGTAGCACAGTATCACTTTGGTCTGCTCGCATCCGGGAAGGTCGGGTAAGCACTAAGGACAACCCAAGAGGTGGCATACCATCAACTGCAACAGTCTACAGCTCTCAGATTATTGTTAATGGCATTTTGAGAGAGGAAAAACATGTGAGGAAGTGCCATATGAAGCCAGAATGGCTGTTACTTCAGTTTACAGCATCATAACTGAGTCAGAGATAAGAAAAGATACTGCGAGATGGATAGTGCATGATCTGAGTGAACTGCAGCGATCAGGTGGCAGAAAAATTTCAGATTAATTGTTTCAGCTTTATCGAACAGAAGGAGAACAGTTTTTGAAAAGTATTGTTGCACTTGATGAAGCCTGGATGTAAGATTTTGAACCAGAAAATGGAAAAGTCCTGACCCTCCACATCCGAAAAAACTCTGCGTCAACAACCAAAGGTGAAACTGATAATGATCTTTTAGTGTGATATGAATGGCGTCGTATCTACTGAGTGCTCCAGAGAATTTCTATAACGGGTGCGTACTACAAACTATTTCGAGCGTGAAGATCTGTCAAGGAAGGTCTGAGATGCTTGCAGCTGGTGTCTTCATTTTGCACGGTAATGCAACACCCAACATTGCTCTTCCAGTGAGGCTCGATAACGTTATGTCCACATGGATGCGAAGTAATTCCCTGCCCACCATAGAGTCCTGCTATGAGCCCACCAGACTTTGTTTCCCAACTGAAGGAACTACTCCGTGGAAAACGTTTTGATACAACTGATGAAGCTTCCAGTGAGGTAACCCGAGTAATCAAACAGCTCGGCAATGAAAGGGTCCTATCTAGAATAGAGAAGCTGACAAAAAGTTGAGAAGCTGTCATAAGCAACAATGGAGATTAGGGGAAGGTATTTTGTACAGGTATTTTGTAAAATAAATTATTCTCTTCAGTTCTATCTTATGGTGTGTAGAACTTTTGAAATGAAGCTTGTATAGACAATAGAACCGTTACGAGAGATGAACAGTAAAAGTGAACTTTAAAAGACATAAATAGTAATATAGCAATTGTATTATATTTTGTGTTCATCTGTAGCTTTGGAAGCTGTGAGCATTGTCTCTACGATCACAGTTCACACAGAGAGGTGAGGATGTGTGTAAGCAGAGCGCGACACGCGACTACCTACGGAAATTAACAGCGCGCCGTATGAGTGGTGTGTGTCGGCTGTCCAGTGTACGTCAACACTCTGCGAGAGCCTGTCTGGAGCCTACTCGCTGACACACTTCTCCAGCTCTGGATTCGCAAATGCAGGGTCGCTCCGGGAGCGTCAGGACGAACGATTCCTGCCAGTAAAGCATCGGCGGTGTAAATCACGCCCAACGGGCCGGCTACGCCGAAAATTTTCAACGGCCCCAGAGGAATTGCCGGGCTTGTGCACTCGACGTCTGCCAGGCGAGAAAGGAGAGATGGTAGTAGGCAATGTGTGGGTATGTGTGTGTCGGGCGATGCCGTGAAATACGTACCGGCCCATCAATAATATTTACATTTGGCCCAGCGAGGCGTAAATTCGTCGCAGAGCGTGTGATTTTGCGATGGTGACTCGGTGGGGCGGGTTGGTGGGAAGGGGTGGGTGGACAGGAGGGAGGGGGAGGTTGATAGAATAACTCAGAGAGGAGACAGAGCTCTTTTCCAGCGCTTGGGCAGGCGGTCGTGCCGCGCTAATATTTCACGGCCGGAGAGGGCGCCATTGTGGAGACAAATGAATAACTGATGGCACAGTGCCTCGTGGCGCCGGCCACGGCTGGCCCGCCAGGTCGTGATGGATGGAGCGCCGTGGACGGCAGCCAAGGACCGGCAAGCCGGCTTCTGCAGGTGAGGGGTCGTGCCAAGAGCTGATGGCCGCTGCAGGGTTCAGCAGCCAGGGCACCTGGAAGCGCAGCGAACGGGCACAGGCGACCGGCTCACTCCTGTCGGGAAGAGTCTTTTTTACGAGGTTGTTGTTGTTGTTCAGTCCTGAGACTGGTTTGATGCAGCTGTACATGCTACTCTATCCTGTGCAAGCTTCTTCATCTCCCAGTACTTACTGCAACCTACATCCTTCTGAATCTGCTTAGTGTATTCATCTCTTGGTCTCCCTCTACGATTTTTACCCTCCACGCTCCCCTCCAATGCTAAATTTGTGATCCCTTGATGCCTCAGAACATGTCCTACCAACCGGTCCCTTCTTCTTGTCAAGTTGTGCCACAAACTCCTCTTCTCCCCAATTCTATTCAATATCTCCTCATTCGTTATGTGATCTACCCATCTAATCTTCAGCATTCTTCTGTAGCAACACATTTCGAAAGCTTCTATTCTCTTCTTGTCCAAACTATTTATTGTCCATGTTTCACTTCCATAGATGGCTACACTACATACAAATACTTTCAGAAACGACTTCCTGACACTTAAATCAATACTCGATGTTAACAAATTTCTCTTCTGCAGAAACGCTTTCCTTGCCATTGCCAGTCTACATTTGATATCCTCTCTACTTCGACCATCATCAGTTATTTTGCTCCCCAAATAGCAAAACTCCTTTACTACTTTAAGTGTCTCATTTCTTTATCTAATTCCCTCAGCATCACCCGACTTAATTCGACTACATTCCATTATCCTTGTTTTGCTTTCGTTGCCGGCCGCGGTGGTCTCGCGGCTCTAGGCGCGCAGTCCGGAACCGTGCGACTGCTACGGTCGCAGGTTCGCATCCTGCCTCGGGCATGGATGTGTGTGATGTCCTTAGGTTAGTTAGGTTTAAGTAGTTCTAAGTTCTAGGGGACTGATGACCACAGAAGTTAAGTCCCATAGTGCTCAGAGCCATTTTTTTGCTTTCGTTGATGTTCATCTTATACCCTCCTTTCATGACATTGTCCATTCCGTTCTGCTGCTCTTCCAAGTCCTTTGCTGTCTCTGACGGAATTACAATGTCATCGGCGAACCTCAACCTTTTTATTTCTTCTCCATGGACTTTAATACCTACTCCGAATTTTTCTTTTGTTTCCTTTACTACTTGCTCAATATACAGATTGAATAACATCGGGGACATGTTACAACCCTGTCCCACTCCCTTCCCAACCGCTGCTTCCCTTTCATGCCCTCTCGACTCTTATAACTGCCATCTGGTTTCTGTACAAATTGTAAATAGCCTTTAGCTCCCTGCATTTTACCCCTGCCACCTTTAGAATTTGAAAGAGAGTCTTCCAGTCAACACTGTCAAAAGCTTTCTCTAAGTCTACAAATGCTAGAAATGTAGGTTTGCCTTTCCTTAATTTATTTTTAAGATAAGGGGGTGTTCAATAAGTAATGCGACTCATTTGGTTCTCAAAGCAGGTTGGCTTTATTCAGAATTCCAATTCACCGTTATAATCCCCACTCTTTCGGCTACAAAACCGTATTTTTTGACATAATCTCCATTCATTGCGACGGCGTCGAAGCCAACGTCTTGCTACATCACTAACCTCTCCATTATTCACTCACTGCTTCCCGCAGGATGGATCCTTCATTCGGCCAGACATGTGGAAATCGGGAGGTGCGAGATGACGAAGGTCAGGCAAAGGTCCCGAGTTCGAGTCTCGGTCAGGCACACAGTTTTAATATGCCAGGAAGTTTCATATCAGCGCACACTCTGCTGCAGAGTGAAAATCTCATTCTGGAAACATCCCCCAGGCTGTGGCCAAGCCATGTCTCCGCTGTATCCTTTCTTTCAGGAGTGCTAGTCCTGCAAGGTCCGCAGGAGAGCTTCTGTATAGTTTGGAAGGTAGGAGACGAGATACTGGCTGAAGTAAAGCTATGAGTACCGGGCGTGAGTCGTGCTTCGGTAGCTCAGACGGTAGAGCAGTTGCCCGCGGAAGGCAAAGGTCCCGAGTTCGAGTCTCGGTCGGGCACACAGTTTCAATCTGCCAGGAAGTTTCAGTCCAATGAAGTTTTTCGATCCACTCTCGGGTGCGCAGACTTGTTGTCCCTTGTTTCAAATGTGGTCCATGCCGATAGTGTGACATCTCAGAAATATCAGACAATAAAAGGGAAAAGGCTAAAAAATGTAAAAGGGCAGTCATATTGTCAATGGTAAAAACAAAATGAGGTAAGTCAGCAAGAGAGCGAACCCAACGCTATGCTGAAGCAGCAGAGGCGAGACCACCTGCGACGTAAAAGGTGCAACCGCTAGAATGTAGAAGTACGCATGGGAAAAGGAGACTAACCAATCCTAAAAAAATGATAAAAACAGAGTAAAAGGGGAAGAAAAGAGGATCTCGGCCAGGGAGGGGAGTCGGGAATCTCCAAACACGGCTTACAGTGGGAGATACCCCAACACTCACCGCCCTGCCCCAACACCAGAGTGAGATTAAAAACCTTAAAACTCAGAATAAAAACCACTTTCCCGGAGGAAACCGAGAACCAGGTCGACCATCCGGGAATCGTCAGCCAACATCAAAGGTAAAGTGTGGGGGAGTCTGTACTTAGCACGCAGAGCCAAAAGATGGAGGCATTCAACTAAAATGTGGGCTACTGACTGGAAGGCTCCACAACCACAGAGTGGGGGTGGCTCATCACGCAAAAGAAAACAATGGGTCAGCCTGGTGTGGCCAATGCGGAGACGAGAGCGCAGACCTGTGTGTGGCCATGCCGTTGTTTTGGAGAAGGAGAAGTTTCTTTGCATTTTTGTGTCGACGAGCATGCTGAAATCGTTTCTTCAATTTCCGAGTTTCGTGGCCTTCTCTCTGGTGCGCAGAGGCCTTGCGTTGTCATGGAGAAGGAGAAGTTCCTTTGCATTTTTGTGGTGACGAACACGCTGAAATTCTTTCCTCAGTCCCCTAGTTGTATGGTGCGCAGACTTCGGCGAGGCCTTGCATTAGCATGGAGAAGGAGAAGTTCGTTTGCATTTTTGTGATGATGAATACGCTGAAGTCGTCTCTCTAATTTCCAATACACTTACGAGTTGATCGTTGCACCATGAGGAAGCACATCCGAGTGACCTCTTCAGAGTTCCAGAAGGCTGTTGCCATAACGTCGTCAGCTGAGGGTACGGCTTTGAGAGTCTGAGGAAATGCGGTGAGGCGCCAGTCCATGGATTGCCGTATTGCTACCGTCATGAACCCATGTTTCATCGCCTGTGACGATGTTCGACAAAAAATTGTCGTGATCAGCCTCGTAGCACGCAAGCAATTCCGCACAGATGGTCCTCGGTTATCTTCATGGTCTTCTGTTAGGCAGCGAGAAACCTAGCGGGAACACACCATTTAGTACCCCAACTGGTTGACGAATGTGTCAGTACTACTAACAAAGACATCCAATTGATTAGCGAGGTGTTTGATTGTAATCCAACGATCACCTCTATTGAGAATGCCAAGACGTTCCAACACTGCAGGAGTTGCAGCTGTGTGTGGCCGGCAAGCACGCCGGAAAGCGGACGGGTTTGAGAGACCTTGTTGCGACGGACAGACGCCTCGCCCAACTCTCTCTGCTTTTGTTCGCCTCCAGGTAGGTCTCCGTAGACATTCTACAAGAGCCTAATAACATCTGCGATGTTCTGGTTCTCCGCCAAAAGAAACTCAACTGTGTCTCTGCTTAAAACGTACCTCCGAAGGATATGTATTGCGACGCCACCAATCGAAGCTTCATAAAACTATAGGGGCTGAAGAGGGTGTATTCCACTATGTCCCATAGAAAATTCCGCATTTCTGCAACTGAAATTTACCTAGAAGAAAAAAAAGTTTGATTACTTATTAGAAGCATCTCGTATTTTTCCCTCCTTTCGCCATTCCTCACAAACTGCTATCGTACATCAATTGTGGCGCCATAGGATTTGTTCTTTCAGAAAAAAAACTTGTGGGATCCACATCGTTGCAGCGCTAAGTCACTAAGTTCTTTGATGCCAGAATAACGTCATGGATAGGTTATCTCTGGTGATCGCTTACGCACAGTGTTCCACAGAGAGAAAAATACCGTAGAGTGACAGCAACGCGACGACAGTGAAGCAAACTGAATACGTCTAAGTCAGGTTTTATCTTATCAAAACAAATAGGTGTGGAGTAGATAAACAATCAAGTAATACCGAAATAACGTCCAACCACTGCTGTTCAACAGTTACTGCGAGGAACGATATTACCTGTAGTCTATTTATAGCGGACGGACACTTGACGTACATTGTCCTTCAGCATACTAGACGATGGATTGCGTGACATTCAGGAACAGAAGACTTGAGTTTAGGGTCAATCATCGTATGGCTTAATACGCCCTTTGCTACAAATAAAACGTATCCATTACAGAAAAATTCCAGTATCAGTAGGAGATATCTGTAACTCTCAAGTTGTAAGGAACAGAGACTTCACAGACAAAAGTACTAGGAAAAATTTGTTTTTTACAGGGTGTTCGCATATTACCAATACAAATTTCAAGGACTTGTAGATGGGAGTGAGTAGACAATGTTCTGAATCGGAACCCATGTCCGGAAACGTTACATTTCCCTGCTACAGTCGTTTGAAAATATACCTGCTAGGTAGGTGTGCAATAGTGAGTGATGCTTACGTCGGATCGGCTGATGTCATTTGAAGTCTATTCTAGCTCTCTGGCGAGTTTGGAGAGTGATTCGCGTCTTTGTAAGTGTTAGAAAAACATGCCTGAGTACACGTTTGCAGAATACACCGTCATGATCCTAGTGCATAGTGAAGCTCACGGCAACGGAAGAGCTGCTCGTCGACTTTATCTAGATCGTTATCCACAACTTCCAACACAAATCCTTTTCGCCACAATTACCCAATAGGTACGAGAAAGGGGTACCTTCATCGTTAGCAGGCGTGACTGTGGAGCTTCAAGGATACGCCATTGTACGCAACAGTCTTTGTGAAAACTGGTTAAGTTCCCTTTTTTTTTCTTTGATTATTAACGAGTGGAATTGTAAAACAAGTCATGCACTGTGTCTCTACTAATGAATCATTTGTAAAAGTGATTGCGTTACCAACAAACTTTCAAATGGTTGTAACATGAAAACGATAAGTTACCGGATATAGGTTCCTATTCAAAATATTGTATACTCACTCCCCACTACAAGTTCTGGAAGTCTGTAATCGAATTCCCGAATATCCTGTGTAAATTGGTTCAGATTCCTTGGTACTCAAGTAAAAGATATCGAAGCATAGCTCACTTTGTAAAACAATCTTGGCATCCTTTTGTTCAGTAGTCATGTGGCAAAATTTCAACCTATATAATGGGAAGATTATAAATAGTTTCAGCGGACAGATTTAACCAGAGATCAGGTGACATTGTATCGGGTGGTGGTGGGGTCACTCATTGAAAATTCCTGTAGTAATTGGTGTTAGAGCTGCATCTTTTTTAGATTGAAGTCAGCTGATAGGTATACCTGCTTAAAGGAAGTCCCTCTGAGGGAATCACCTTCAGAGGACCTCATGTTTCCAAGTAGAGAAGTAATTAGCGTATTTCATCAAAATGTAAGAGGTATTAGAGATAAAGTTAGTGAAATGCAATTAGATGTTGACTCTGGAATTATTGGTATATCGGAGCACCACTTAAATAATTTGACAATTCAGAGGCTTCCTTTAGCAGGATACAGATTAGCTGGCTGTTTTTCAAGAAGTTCCTTACGGGATGGGGGAGTAGCCACGTACCTAAAAAACAGCATTCCATTTCAGTCCATAGACGTATCACAGCACAGCACTGAATAGATATTAGAATGTTCTGTAGGGGCAGTTGTATTTAGTGAAACTAAACTCCCAGTTGTTGTTGTTTATAGTTCCCCTAACTCTGACTTCAGAGAATTTTTGCTCAAGCTAGAGGGTTCTTGATTCACTTTATAGGAAGTACCAGAAATTAATTACATGTGGTGATTTCAATATAAATTTTGCATGTGATGATGCAAGAAAAAGGATGTTGGTAGATCTCCTAAATTCATGTGGTCTGATGCAGACTTTTTTTCCAACTAGGGTGCAAGGCAAAGCAGCACAGCCATTGACAATATTTTTATTCATTCTTCATTACTAGATGTGCATTCTGTTAGTAAAAGGGTGAATGGCCTTTCAGACCATGATGCACAAATTTTAACACTAAAAGGGTTTAGTATTGAAACAAGTGTCACATACAATTACAAACTATTTAGGAAAGTTAATCCGACGGCAACAGAGAGTTTTTTAAACCTCGTAAAGGAACAAGAGCGGCAGGATGTTTATAGTGCCGATAACATAAATGACAAATACAATGCTTTCCTTAACAAATTGCTCATGCTCTTTGGGAGTTGTTTCCCATTAGAACGTTCTAAACGGGATACTAGCACTAAAACACAGCCTGGGTGGCTGACTAGTTGGATAAGGGTATCATTTAGAACAAAGCGGGAATTACATCAAAATGTTAGAAGTAGTCACAATCAAGCTACAGTAGCCCATACAAACTGTACTGTAAGGTGCTTAAAATGTTATTAGGAGGGCAAAGAGTATGTGGTATACAAACAGAATAGCTAATTCACAGGATAAAATTAAAACCATATGGTCAGTTGTGAAGGAAGTGTCTGGTCAGCAGCACAAGGTCGACGATACAAAGACAGTTCATAGTAAAAATATTTGTGTTACTGATAAATGGGATGTATGAGCAGTATTTAACAATCATTTTCTGAGCATTGCTGGTGAATTAAATAAAATTTTATTTTCTACAGGGATTCATACAACTCTCTTGGCAAATGCCTTTCCGCGATTGATGTCTGACATTCTCGTCTGTGATACAATCAAGAGGGAGACTGAGTCAATAATTAAACCACTGAAGACTAGGGGTCCTAATGGATATGATGGAGTGCCTAGCAGAATATGAAAGAATTGTGCTGAACATGTTAGCCCTGTATTTAGCCATATTTGTAATTTTTTCTTTAGGAATGCTCAGTTTCATGAATGATTAAAGTACTCATTAGTAAAGCCGCTTTATAAAAAGGGATAATGTAGACAATTTTAGACCTATTTCTATGCCATCGATGTATGCTAAAGTTACTGAAAAGGCTGTGTATGTAAGGATAATTGATCGCTTTATATCACACAATTTGCTATCAAATGTACGGTTCGGATTTAGAAGTCGTTTAACAACTGAAAATACTATATTCTGTTTTCTCTGTGAGGTAATGAATGTGTTAAAGAAAAGGTTTCGAACGTTAGGCATATTTTTTTATTTAACTTGAGCGTTGCTTCAGAAGTTGGACTATTACAGAATATGGGGAGCAGCTCACAATTGGTTCACCTCTTACTTTGGCAATAGACGGCAAAAGGTCATTGTTCACAGTGTTGAGAATGTTTGTGATGTGATTGAGGTACAGTCAAGTGGGTGCTCCTCAGGAATCAATGTTGGGGCCACTCCTGTCCTTATTTATAAAAACGATATGCCCTCTAGTATTATCGGTATCTCTAAAATATTTCTGTTTGCTGATGACACTAACTTGGTAGTAAAGGATGTTGTGTGAAACATTGGATTGGTTGAAAATAGTGCAGTTTATGACATACGTTCATGACTTGTAGAAAGCAAACTAAAGCTAGATCACAGTAAGACTCAGTTTTTACACTTTCTAACACACAATTCAACAAAACCTTACGTTTTAATTTCACAGAATGGGCGTATGAGTAGTGAAACTGAGCAGTTCAAATTTCTAGGTGTTCAGATTGATAGTAAGCTGTTGTGGAAAGCCCACGTTCAGGATATTGTTCAAAGACTTAATGCAGCCATTTCTACTATTCGAACGGTACCTGAAGTAAGTGATCGTTAGACACGATAATTAGTTTACTTTGCTTATTTTCATTCGCTTATGTCGTATGGTATTATATTGTGGTGTAGCTGCCGGCCGGGATGGCCGAGCGGTTCTAGGCGCTTCAGTCTGGAACCGTGCCACCGCTACGGTCGCAGGTTCGAATCCTGCCTCGGGCATGAATGTGTGTGATATCCTTAGGTTAGTTAAGTTTAAGTAGTTCTAAGTTCTAGGGGACTGATGACCTCAGACGTTAAGTCCCATAGTGCTCAGAGCCCTTTGAACCATTTTGTGGTGTAGCTCTTCCCATTATAAAAGGATATTTTTTGCCAGGAACGGGCGGTTCGGGCAATAAGAGGTGTAAGTTCATGAACATCTTGCTGACCCCTGTTTAGGAGTCTGGGTATTTTGAGATTGGCCTCTCAAAATACACATTCCTCACTGTCCCAAGAATAAGCAGCTTTCACTCGGTTAATATTCGGCAGAAATCAAACCTGAATTTGGATCGCACTTTCTTAACTCTTGTGCAGAAATGTGTGCAGTATACTGTTGCATCCATTTTCAATAAGCTACCACTAGAAGTCAAAAATCTTGCATGCAGTATATTCCCAGATTTGTATTTGGATTCGCAATAAATGAAATAAACTGTGTTGCATCGGTCAAATGTTGAAACTCTCACTCATGGGTCAAGTACAATACGACCTATCCTGTCCAGCCAGTAAATATGCAGACCAGTTGTTAACTGATCTCTGGTTAAATCTGTCCGCTGAAACTGTTTATCATCTTCTCATTATATATACTGAAATTTTGCCAAGATTGTTTTTCAGAGTGACTTATACTTTGTTATTTTTTACTTGAGTGCCAAGGGATCCGCTTATAATATCAAGTTATAGTTTAGATCTAGTAACAACCTTCTCGTGGTAAATTACGGATCTTTCTGTCTGAAATCCATATTTTCTAATGTGATAGCATAATCCACTTAAAATTTAGCAGAAGACAGCAAAAAGAATTATTTGCGTTATGCCTATTGCAGCTGTCAGTTACCGTATAATACTCACGCGAAAAAGGCGTAGTTCATCATACTTTTCATCCTGCAACTACGTTTTCAATCACAGCAAAATATTTATATTTTATACTCTTGACCTTCAGAAATGCTACTAAGTATTCTGCAAGCACTGGTCAAGATTATCAAGAGTCACAAAATTCCTTATCATAGGGATTAACGTGTAAGGCAAGGAAAACTTGAATGAAACAAGCTTTATTACACAAGTAAACAAATACAGTTTACACACAAAACAGCTCAGTTACCGAACATAGAAAAAATACACATAGCAATCTTCAGTCTTTTTTTGCGGATGTGTGCGTACCCTTATACCCTTGGCACACACAAACACAATTACTGAGACAAATTCTGTAATTCTGTAGCAGTAAAAACAACGTCAGTTTTTAGAACAACTGTTGAATGACCACGCGTATCATGGCGGTTATTAGTATGGCGTAGCACAGCAGGGAGCGCTGAATGATATCACAGCATTTCTATGTATTCCTTAGCTCTTAGGCGTTTCTGTTTGATATGGATGCCGAACAGCAGCTGTTTTAGCCAGTCGGCTAAAGATACTCAAACTCGTTTTTAAGTACGGCAAATTCACAGAGATGTGACACACAAAAGAAAATTCGAGGTTGAGTCAAATGAAAACCTTAAAATTTTTTTAAAATATTATTTATTGTGCAGAAGTGGTACAAAGCTGTATCACTTTTCAACATAATCTCCCCCACGCTCAATGCAAGTCCTCCAGCGCTTACGAAGTGCATAAATTCCTTTAGAAAAAAATTCTTTTGGTAGTCCGTGCAACCACTCATGCTCCGCGTGGCGTACCTCTTCATTAGAACGGAAATTCTTTCCTCCCATTGCATCTCTGAGTGGCACATACATATGGAAATCACTTGGGGCAAGGTCTGGTGAGTATGGTGGATGAGGAAGACACTCAAAATGCAGATCTGTGAATGTTGCAACTGTTGTAAGGGCAGTGCGAGGCCTTGCATTGTCATGTTGCAAAGGGACACCACGTTGCTTTCATTTGATTGCAGGCCGCAGATGATTTTTTAGGAGATCTGTGTATGATGCACTGGTGACAGTGGTACCTCTAGGCGTGTGATGCTCCAAAATGACGCCTTTTTCGTCCCAAAAGAGAGTCAGCATAACCTTCCCTGCTGATTGTTCTGTTCGAAACTTCTTTGGTTTTGGTGATGAGGAATGGCTCCAAAATGACGCCTTTTTCGTCCCAAAAGAGAGTCAGCATAACCTCCCCTTCTGATTGTTCTGTTCGAAACTTCTTTGGTTTTGGTGATGAGGAATGGCTCCAAAATGACGCCTTTTTCGTCCCAAAAGAGAGTCAGCATAACCTTCCCTGCTGATTGTTCTGTTCGAAACTTCTTTGGTTTCGGTGATGAGGAATGGCGCCATTCCTTGCTCGCTCTCTTCGTTTCCGGTTGGTGGAAGTGAACCCAGGTTTCGTCCCCAGTAACGATTCTTGCAAATAAGTCATCACCTTCTCGTTCAAAGCACCGAAGAAGTTCTTCAAGAGCATCAACACGTGTTTCTCTCATTTCAGGAGTCAGCTGCCGTGGCACCCATCTTGCAGACACTTTGTGAAACTGGAGCACATCATGCACAGTGTGGTGTGCTGACCCATGACTAATATTTAAACATGCTGCAATGTCATTCAGTGTCACTCGGCAGTTTTCTTTTACTATGGCTTCAACTGCTGCAATGTTCTGTGGAGTCACAACTCGTTGTGCCTGACCTGGACGAGGAGCATCTTCCACTGAAGTCACACGATTTGCGAACTTCCTACTCCATTTGTAGACTTGCTGCTGTGACAAACATGCATCACCGTACTGAACCTTCATTCGTCGATGAATTTCAATAGGTTTCACACCTTCACTACGCAGAAACCGAATAACAGAGCGCTGTTCTTCCCTGGTGCAAGTCGCAAGTGGGGCGGCCATCTTTGGTTCAAAATGGTTCTGAGCACTATGGGACTTAACATCTGAGGTCATCAGTCCCCTAGAACTTAGAACTACTTAAACCTAACTAACCTAAGGACATTACACACATCCATGCCCGAGGCAGGATTCGAACCTGCGACCGTAGCGGTCGCTCTGTTCCAGACTGTAGCGCCTAGAGCCGCTCGGCCACCCCGGTCGGCAACGGCCATCTTTATACTGATACTGTGACGGTATGTGTGCATCTGCACCTACAGGCCATTCTGCACGCTGTTTGTAGCACGCTTACCAACTTACAGGATAACGGCGTGAAATTTCGATTTGTTATTACAAATTTAAGGTTTTCATTTGACTCACCCTCGTACTTTTCGATTCTGTACCCCATATGTCTATTAAATGGGATGTTTCGGGTATCTGGAGAAGTACAAAATGCACTGTTTGAAAATCCGCACAGAAAACGGTGACATTTTTGCTACAATAATTCAAAACTTTAATGTGCGCCTGACTTTCACATGACAATCGGACAGGTAATTCTGCTTTATTTCTCTTACCCATTTATTCTGTTTTCGTGGACAATTACTTCATGAGATGCAGTAGGAATCGATAAACGTGTTACAATATTAGCCAAACTGTTAATTAGGGGTATTTCTTAATATCAAATGTTGTAAAAACTGTATGCTCCTCTTCAACATAACTGACATCCTTAGCTCAGACATGATACAAATTATTAATGAACTAGGTAAGTATTCATTAAGTATAAACTAAAATTAATGTGTACAGAGGCACTTACCCTCCAGACGAAAGCGAAATACATTTGTAGATACATCGCATGTGCAGTGATACTTACCATGATTTATGTACTTCTTTTGATAGGACATTGAATATAAATATTTCGAAATTAATTAGCTGGGCGTGTATTCCTTGACATCAGCTGTATTAGGTACAGATCTACTATTCAATAGGTACGAAAATTTGTGCTCGAGTGGGACTCAAACCCTAATAAAGAAAACTACAAAAATGGGGTTTACTTGCCACCGAGATTTTGACCCTATAAAGGTATCTGGACCACTTCAGGCGATGGCCCCTAAGCATGTCTATCTCAACAGTTCTACCTAAACTAAGAAAGGAGGAAAATATAGGACCTGTGGTGAGAAGTCAATGAAAGCCACCCGTAATCGTAGAGAAACCCATGCACATCTTTTTGAAATAAATGCGAGTTCAAATGGTTCAAATGGCTCGAAGCACTATGGGACTTAACATCTGAGGTCATCAGTCCCCTAGACTTAGAACTACTTAAACCTAACTAACCTAAGGACATCACACACATCCATGCCCGAGGCAGAATTCGAACCTGCGACCGTAGCAGCAGCGCGGTTCCGGACTGAACTGCCTAGAACCGCTCGGCCACAGCGGCCGGCTATAAATGAAAGTATTGTTGGCGATCATAGTATCAAAAATTGTGCATCATATCAACTGCTCATTACAGGGATCTTAGAAGGCACTCCAAAGGAAGCTGGAACAGTATTGCGTTCATTAGGGATTGCAGACAACGACGCAGCGTCTTTCGTTCGCGTAAGTCCAAAAATCGAGAATACTCTTCTCGAATTAGAAGGCCGCGGAACCAGTTGACACAGTGAGTTTGCGGGTAGTACACATCATCCAGGAACAACATTCGGTCGGTGTGAGGAAGACCAGAATTCGCTAGACTATGCGCCAGACGTCTGCTCCCGGGCCACAAACGAAGCGATGATCGTCCATGTACGGCACCCCGCACGTAGCGCAAAGAGGGGAGTCGACGAAGTAAACTTGGAGGAAACGAGAATTATTTGATTGTTTCCCATTGAAGATGACGTACCACGCGGAGCGGCAACAGTACCTAGAAAAGAGTGCACAGGGCCCGTCATATATTGTGCCACCTGTAGTGTATTGGAGGCGCGGGCCAGTAGCATTTCAGTGTAGACCACGTTCATCGATAACAAGCGCACATACGGCAAAGAGGCATAAAAAAAAGGATTCGATGTGACAGAAGGGTTTTGGGATGTCCGGCAGCGTCACCGGAGGCATCAACGATCACTTCGGCTGTCCTTGCAAGCACCGTGGACTGAGCCAAACCTCCATACGTCACAAGCCTAGGCGAGCACACGACGATATCAACATTGGTCTCGATTCCTCGTCGTCCCATTCTCCCTGTTGCGGGAATCCAAATAAAATTATGTAGACAGTCTTACAGCCTTCGACATAGCTGACGTTCAACTACCTCATTTAAGTTTTAATGAAGCATAAAAACAGCCATCCGGTTGCAAAAGTTTTATTGCATTGACCTGGTTTCGATACCCAGGGAGCCGGCCGAAGTGGCCGTGCGGTTAAAGGCGCTGCAGTCTGGAACCGCAAGACCGCTACGGTCGCAGGTTCGAATCCTGCCTCGGGCATGGATGTTTGTGATGTCCTTAGGTTAGTTAGGTTTAACTAGATCTAAGTTCTAGGGAACTAATGACATCAGCAGTTGAGTCCCATAGTGCTCAGAGCCATTTTTTTGATACCTAGGGTATCTTCATCAGAATAAGTTATAGTTACTTATAAAAAGGTTAATAAACACAGGAGAATAACAAATATTTCAAAAACCTTAAGTGCCACATTGCATAGGTTCACATTGGGTGGAGAGATCATAAAACCATATGAGCTGAAGTGTACAAATAAAATAAGTAAAAGTTGTATAGCCAACATTAAGACCACAAGTATAGCAAGCTGCTAGGTCTGACATCAGACGGTAAGGTTCGTTCACAGATTTTTCAATGAACTTCATGAAAAAATTAACTTCACCTGTGAATTAGAAAACAGTCGTCAACTTCATTACTTAGACCTAACTCTATTATTAACAATAAGATCTGCTTGTCATTTTTATTAAGGAAACTAGCACAGACAAAATTTTTCCCTCCAGCTAAACACATACCCAATCTCATAAAAAAAAGCTTTTTTCTATTGAGCCGTTCATCGGTTCATCGGGCTGTTTCAACACCTTTATCTCCCGAAAAACTTAAAGGTGAAACGAACTTAATAAAAGCTATAGCAATTGATAATGGTCCGCAGCTCGTGGTCGTGCGGTAGCGTTCTCGCTTCCCACGCCCGGGTTCCTGGGTTCGATTCCCGGCGTGGTCAGGGATTTTCTCTGCCTCGTGATGACTGGGTTTTGTGTGATATCCTTAGGTGAGTTAGGTTTAAGTAGTTCTAAGTTCTAGGGGACTGATGACCATAGATGTTATGTTCCATAGTGCTCAGAGGCAATTGATAATGTTTACGAACCTGTCTTAGTCAATAATATCTTCAAAGCAAAAACCAACAGTAGAGTCACTACTACGTGCAATATTGCTACTAATTACAGTGATGAAAATCAAGAAAGTTTACGCAGTACCATACTTAGGGACCAGGGACAGTTCCCTACAGAATCCGTCGTCCGCTAGAAAGAAAAAGAGATGCATGCAAAGCGACATTTTCCACGAGCAATAGTTTTCAGGAAAATCTAGGTCACTATTTGAAGTTTCCGACTACTCCTTTGCGTAATTCAGGGGTCTACAGAACAAAACTCTGACACTTTCCCAGTTTACTACATAGAATAGACTGGAAGAGCCATCAGTATTAGATATAAAGAGCCTTTATGAGGTAGAAGGCTACTAATGCTTATTATTCGTCCCATACGGATTATTTGCTTATTAGAGGCTACAAACCGAATGGAGTCGATGAAGTCAAAATCATCCACAAAGTAAGAAAAGATTATAGACTTGATATTCTTGAAGAACTGGAAATACTTACGTCCGTTACCAGTGATCTCATTTTCAATGAACAGGTACAACTGCGAAATAAATGTTATTTCTTTGAACGGCTTCAAACAGCTATTTTCAGTTTTTTCGCACACTGCCGTTCTTTGGCTGAACAGTCCTCAGTCACCGTTTTCCTCCTTTTTTAGTGGTTTTTATTATATTTAATGGTTGTTATTGCTACTACGTTAATTCTCTTCATTTTGAGCACTTCAATTCTTTATGCAGTGGATGGATGGCTTGCATCAGCTTCTGTTTCATTTTACAGCATTTCCTGTATATTTCTTTTATTACCTGTTATTATAGTGTGTTATTAAGTTAGTCTGTTATAATAACTGTTTTCATTTGTAGTAACGCTGTTTTCTTAATCTGTGCCGCTCTGCGCCATTCGCGCCCCATAGGTGGGGCACACTGTGCGGTTTCCACCTAGTAATCTGTCGACAAATCTTTCAGTCTGAGGTTAGTCCTAGAGGCTTGCTATGCTTATGGTTTTAATGTTGACTTTACAAGAAAACGCTTGATTGGTTCAAATGGCTCTAAGCACTATGACACTTAACATCTGAGGTCATCAATCCCCTAGACTTAGAACTACCTAAACCTAACTAACCTAAGGACATCACACACATTCATGCCCGAAGCAGGATTCGAACCTGCGATCTTAGCAGCAGCGCGGTTCCCGACTGAAGCACCTAGAACCGTTCGGTCGCAGCGGCAGGCCAACACTTAATTGCTTGGAGCTGGATTGATTGATCGCTGTAGAACGAATTTTCGACGGCCTAACGTGCCATCATTATTGTGACTGACATCCTAGACCAGTGGATGCGAAGACACCGTGTATGGACTGCGCCAGGTGCCGCCCGCGGTGGTGGGGGAAGCTCGAGCTCGGCATTAGAGTGGCGGTCCTCAATCTGCGCTTCGCCTTCTCCGTGCTCGGTGTTCCTTTTCCGCTGGGTTTGTAGAATTTTCAGTGCCGGAGGCCACGCTTGACTAAGTTGAAATCCGTTGTCCTTGTTGATGAGGTTCTCCTGTTGCCAGATTTCGGTAGCCTCTTTGTATACACACAGTACCAATAGTGGAAAGTAATCTGCAGAATTTGTGTCTTCGTATTTCATTTTTTGGCTGGTTTCAAGGCAACGCTCAGCAATTGCTGATTTTGTGGGTTGCTGGAGGTCGGTAGGCCGCCTGTGTACCGCTCAGCCAGCCGGGGTGGCCGAGCGGTTCTAGGCGCTACAGTCCGGAACTGTGCGACTGCTACGGTCGAAGTTTAGAGTCCTGCCTTGGGCATGGATGTGTGTGATGTCCTTAGGTTAGTTAGGTTTAAGTAGTTCTACGTTCTAGGGGACTGATGACCTCAGAAGTTAAGTCCCATAGTGCTCAGAGTCATTTGAACGATTTTTTTGTTCCGCTCACCTTCATTCAGTTGTGCAAATGGTTCGTCCGACGTATGCTTCCCCACCCTCGCACGATATGTAATACACTTCAGATTTCTGGAGCTCCAGATCATCTTTTACTGTCCCTAAAAAAGATTTTGCATTTGTCTGAGAGCGGCACACAAATCTGATATTTCGTCGTGGTAAAGTTCTACCGATTTTCCCGATACATTGCCTGGGTATGGAATGCATGCTATCATTCTGGATGGGGATAACCGTGCGAACGAGGCGATAGCATAAGTAGATGACTTCCTGATGGTGGTCTCCGCGGACTCAAGAGGGCAACTTTTAACACCAGTCAACACAGCGCTAGCCAGTGGTGCAAACATAACAAACTTCAGGTCAACCATAAAACTTCACGACATTAGCATACGCACGATATCTTGGTGTGCAACTCGACGAACGAATGTCCTTTGACGAACACATTAGACCAACGACAGACAGGGCTGCCAAGATCATGCACAAGCTGCCGAGACTCAACATAACACACTTCAGGGCACCATTACGCTCACTGAGAACTTCCCATTGTGCGCTGTTTGAGTCTGTGGTCTGTTATTTAGCCAGCGCATGGGCCCACCCAGTACGTCCGGTGACGAATAGGAACATACCGAGCGGCGAGGGCAGAGAAGTGCCCTGGTAAGGCTGTCAGAGCTATCAACACCAAGTCAGTGGAACCGCTCTGTGTGGAGCTTGAAAACTTCCCTATTGACGTAACCATTCGGTTTTGAGTTGCAATGTACTGGCTGAGTAGAGGGAGACAAGATAAGGTAATCGAGATTACCGGATAGGACACTACCGAGAAGCGCCAATTCTTTAAATGGTGGGTGGATATCGTATGGGAGTCAAGCGATGAGGTCAGTAGGGTATACCATTTCTCAGCAGACATCAGGGAACGTCTGACACCGAGCCATATCAACCCCAACCAGGGTATGGTTCACTTTCTGACAGGTCACGGCCCTTACCCTGCGTACTTACACCACGTAGGCCGCAGCCAGAGTGCTACTTATTCGTGTGGGGAACATGAATCCGCAGAACAAATATATTTTCACTGTCACCGATACACAGCAGCACGCCAAACACCAAGGCAGTACGACACTGACAGTGGGAGATAATAAATAAAGTCGCTGATGATGTCTCAAGGACATTACATGGGAAATGTAGACAGACACGGTCGTAATACAGAACACGAAGCACATAAGACAGCAATTTCAATTCGTGCGCCAACACAGACAGCAATACCGAAACACTTACTTACTCAAACAGTGCACACTTTCACCAACTCGTACTTCAGACAACCTTACACAACGTCTAGGATAATTAAACTGTGTTAGAATAAACAGCGTAACGCTATCAACTCTGTGAACCTATTCTAGCTTAAGTATAACCAGCAGGCATATACGTCCCGCGGTCATTACGCTGCTGTTGGGATTAACACTTGTAACTGAACACTTAGTATATAAGCAACACAATAGGTAAAATTCAAGACGCATAATATAGGAACTGAAGTTTGATTAACAGTCCAAAGAAATAACATACCTTACACTCACGCACCACTGCGCTTTCCCCAATTTACATAGTAGTTATGGTGTTCCTGTAAATATTAATCCGTAAAAGACACTGTAGCGTACCGGGACTGCAAGGCTCGAAATAATTCCGAGGCTTTCAGGCCGGGCTGGCTCAGATACGGTAACATTCCTCTCTCTTTCTATCCAAGTCTTGCCTATCATATATCATCATATCTTCTTAAAATATGAATATTTTAGTGTTTTTTTCTTCCAATTTCTAATTCATTTTTAATTTAACGTTACTTCCATTGTAATTGCTGAAACCAATAATCGCTGTTTGTAATGTGGAATGAGTTTTGTAATCTACGTGAAAAGCTGTAAAATGAACGACCTGTTATAAAATGTAAGATAACATGTCTCTAAATCCGGTTGGTCTTCATCGGGTGTTGGCAGCTTGAAAGCGCTTCGAATTTGGCGGTCGCTATAGCCGTTTTTCTGGAACAAGTACCCGAGGTGGTTCGGTTCAGGTTTAAGGTTTCCGTCGTCGGAGATCACACGAGCTCTGTGGACCAGCGTGTTTGGCATCCCTTACTTTTGTGACGGGTGATAACAGATAGAGGCTGGAGGTAATGGGCTGTGTGAGTTTTCTTCCGATACACGCTGTGTTCCAGTGTTCTGTCCGGTTTCCTCTGTATCAGAACATCCAAGAATGGCTGCTGACCACTTTGCTCCAGCTCCATGGATTGTGGATGGAGTTCAGATGTTGCAAGAAAACTTGAAGCTCATTTTCCCTGTTACTTGAGCACTTAAACTCATACGTTTTTATTCCCTCTCCATGCAGTGTGAACCTATGTAAGTAATACCCGTTCTGTTTTAAATACATCTTGTACAACTTAAAGTTCCTGAAATGTTTGTTAATCTTCTATGCTGATTAGTTTTTGTTATAGGTAAGTATAACTTATTCTGATTAAGATAACCTTAGTCGGTATCAAAATCTGGTCAGTGCAATAAAATTTGTGTAACCGATTGGCTCGTTTTATCCTTCATAAAAAAGGATGGATATGTGACATTGGAAGTTTGGGACAGTCTGGGAAGCTTGTACGGATAGCCTAAGTGGTTATGGCGAGTTTTCGCGTTACGCTGGAAATACGGGGCTCGAGTCTCAGTCTGGCACAAATATTCATATGTCACTATTGGATAGCAGATCTATACTCAGCATACCTAACAAAGCTGATGCCAAGGAATTTGCATTTGGAGAATTAATTTCGAAGTATTTCATATAGCTGTGGATCGCAACAGTGTGTGTTCCTACGCACATGCACGCAGGTATTGAATATAGAGATTCCAGGAAGATTATCTACATTTCTGGGTACTACATGTGGACCATTTTCATAGGCGACAGGTAATGTAGACCTGGAATACTATTACAACAATTGTCAGTTTCCTGCAGGATATGCATGGTAAAGAAAAGAAGCACACGAAATGTTTCTGGAGCCATCCAGTTTGTAAAATTCGTTGCTTATGTGGAGGAAAGACTTACGCAGCTTGTGTCGGTGTATACAATTGAGTATTCCAGTGTTATGCTGATCTGATGGTTCACTACTTCGGACAGCATCACAGTTATTGACACAACATTTGTAAGCAGAAATAAGAAAATAATCATTGATCACGTACAACCGATAGAAACTTTTTGCCTAGCTATAACATGGTGAGCCGGTCGCTGTGGCGGAGCGGATCTAGGCACTTCATTCCGGAACCGCGCTGCTGCTACGGTCGCAGGTTCGAATCCTGCCTCGGGCATGGATGTGTGTGATGTCCTTAGGTTAGTTAGGTTTAAGTAGTTCTAAGTCTAGGGGACTGATTACCTCAGATGTTCAGTCCTATAGTGCTCAGAGCCATTTGAATCATTTATAACATGGTGAACTATGCAGACGGCGCTGTAGCCTGAAACACGTCGACCACTAATGTGCCCCGTTAAGCTCCCACACGTTATAAAACGCAAAAGATAACAACATAGTTGGAGGCATCACTAGTATTTTGTGGATAAGAAGGCAGGTTCACCATTTTTCTTTCGGAATCAATCTGGTAGTCGTAGCTGAGTCTGTTTCTTAGCTACCTTTAGTAATCCGTCGAACTTTTTAAAGGAACTGTGCAGAGTATCTTTAAATCCGTGCTTATTCTTCTGACTCATGAAACCAATATGATTGTCAGACGGGTAGGATGTTACGGATAGTAGCGAGTGGTTATAACTGAAGTGCAGCTAATCACACAGCTCCATTGTAATTTTCATATGTCAGAGATACTTGGTAGATATTCTAATATGTTAATGCGGAACCGATTTACCTGGAAAAAATTAGTTCCAATTTTGGCTACGAGTAGCAAAGCTGGCGCTGCAAATGCAAGAAGGACGTATAGAAATGTTTCCATATGTAATGGATCAGGAACAGGTCGCCTACTGAGAAGGTTAAACAACAGAGAAGAGCATAATTTTCATTCTATTATAAACCGTCGCTTGTACAATTTGTTCAATTCGATCACCGGAGACGTCGACAAGATGCTGCATCCATACAACGACGTGATCAACAGTTGCTCGCAGCAATTCCGTTGGAATATGGGCGACGTGTTCTTGTATACTGGCCTTCGGACCAGATGGAAATCGAATGTGTCCCTGGTAAAAGAGTTCTTTTAGATATCCTCAGGGCCAACGGTCATATGAATTCAGATCAGGTGATCTTGCGGGTCTTGCATTTGAAAAACTTCTGGGTATAGCACATTCCTGAAAGGTTGCTTTAAGAAGTTCTTTCAATGGGTGAGCGACATGAGGTGTTGCACTATCTTGAATGAAAACAGTGATTTCCACAGGTTCAGATGGTTCAAATGGCTCTGAGTACTGTGGGACTTAACTTCTGAGGTCATCAGTCCCCTAGAACTTAGAACTACTTAAACCTAACTAACCTAAGGACATCACACACATCCATGTCCGAGGCAGGATTCGAACCTGCGACCGTAGCGGTCGCGAGGTTCCAGACTGTAGCGCCTAGAACCGCTTGGCCACTCCTCAAAAGCAGGCATCATATGTTGTAGAAGGAGGTATCGATAATGTGCAGACGTCAGAGTATACATGACAGGCCCTCTGGGCGTATTCTCTTGAAAGATGAACGGATTGATAATAAAGGTACTTGTGGACCCACACCACACAGTCACATAAGGCTAGTGCAACAGCTCTTCGTCCACAACACGCGGTTTAACAGTACCACAAATTTCGTAGTTCTATGTCTTTACTGTCCGCCTCCATAGCTGAGTGGTCAGCACGGCGGTCTGTCACCCCAAGGGGCCCGGGTTCGATTCGCGGCTTGGTCGGAGATTTTCTCCGCTCAGGGACTGGGTGTTGTGTTGTCCTCATTATCATTTCATCATCATCAATGGAAGGCAACGGGAAGCCACAACTGGAATCGCTTCCCTAGACGCTCAAACGGTGGACCTCTTTGACGAGGCTTCCCCCATGACCAGACCTGCCGTCAGGCAGAACACAAACTTATTTATGTATTTACTGAACCCTGCAGTGTTAAACGTGCCTCGTCACTCCATAGAATACTGCCAGCCACTATAATTAGCTTCGATCCGTGCCAGAAACCGAAGAGGAAATTCAGAACGTTGCTGCGTGTCATGAGGTTTCAGCTACTACACAGTCTGGATCTTGTATGGATACCAGTGTAAAATTGATCCCAAAACTTTCTGTGCAGTTGACCATCGGATGGAAAATTTTCGTGGCACTGCGAAGGCACTAGCACTACGCAGGGCACATTCAGCGTGGTCAGTTACAGCAATAGCAACCACATCAGTAACTTTCACAGCGGTAGGACGCCTTCCTCTTCTGCCAAACTAACCTCACGCGTGTTTTTGAATTTCATTATCATCTTCTTTCAACTGTTTAATGAGATCGGGGCTCTCCTCAGACCTTTCACTTGGCGATTGCTCTCTCAGTGCAGCACTGTAATTGCTGCCTTTCACATAAAATAGCACACACTCTCTCTTCTCAATAGCCATACTGTTCACTAAGGTTATAGCTTTTCAAATGACAATGTGGATGTAATACCGCCATATAAACATGTACAGCGCCAAATTTACACCTGGTGGCTAAAACTGGAACTAATTTTTTTCCAGTGTGAATCAGTTCCGCATTAACTCATCAACATATCTACCAAGCTTCGCTGTCATACGATAGTTACTGCCCACACTGGGCTTGCATGAGTATCTCCACTCTAATTATAACCACTGGATATTTACTTGTCTGTTCAAGAAGCAAGCGCCATTAAACTTGGCCGCAGAGAAACAGAACTGTAAGAACGGCGGGCCGGCCGCAGTGTGATCTGCTAGCCTTGCCTGCCCCTCCTGTGGGCTGCTGCAGCAATCTGGCACCGTAACGATCCGGCTGTCTCCGTCCGAGCAGAGGCAGCGGCAGCGGCAGCAGAAGCAGACACTTTCTCAGGCTCTGCCGGCCGCGCTCCCACGCGTGAACCCACCCACCACTCTCCTAGCACGTAGCGTGTCTCAGTATTTTGCTGGTGCTAGGAGGCGGGGGTGGGAGAGGGAAACAAAGCGAGACGCTGCACTGCTAGTTAAACCCGACACCGTGTGGTGATACATGTATATACCGGGTGGTCAAAAAGTCAGTATAAATTTGAAAACTTAATAAACCACGGAATAATGTAGATAGAGTGGTAAAAATTGACTCGCATGCTTGGAATGACATGGGGTTTTATTAGAACAAAAAAAAAAACGAAGTTCACAAAATGTCCGGCAGATGGCGCTGGACAGCAAATAGTCAGTGACTGCGCATGATAATCGTGTATTCAAGGAGCTGTAATGAGAGAGAGAATCAGATGCGCCAGCAGTCGCAGCATGTTGACGTTACCTGAAAAGTCATTTTTAGTGAAGCTGTATTATCAGGATGGGGAATGTGCTAGTTCAGCGTTACGATCCTATCGCCTTAGGAAGGGGATTCGAACGGGTAAAGATCCGTTGACAAATGCAGCTGTGGCGAGAATGATTTCGAAGTTCGAAGTCACGGGTTGTTTAGACGCTAGACCCCGTAGTGGCCGACCGAGTACAAGGCGTAATGCTGCTGAGACAGTTCAGGAAGAAATGGAGACTGTAGCTGGTTCGTCTATGCACGGGGAAGTCAGCGCTCGTGCAGTCGCACGTCGAAAAATGGCTCTGAGTACTATGGGACTTAACATCTGTGGTCATCAGTCCCCTAGAACTTTGAACTACTTAAACCTAACTAACCTAAGGACATCACACACATCCATGCCCGAGGCAGGATTCGAACCTGCGACCGTAGCGGTCACGCGGTTCCAGACTGAAGCGCCTAGAACCGCACGGCCACACGGGCCGGCAGTCGCACGTCGCACCGGCATTCCATACACTACTGTTTGGTTGGCACTTAGACGTACCCTCCGATACTATCCGTACAAAATCCATCGGCATCATGAACTGTTACCTGGCGATTTAGTGAAGCGGAGGGCATTTGCGGTATGGGCGTTTCAAGAGATGGCGGAAGATGACTATTGGTTGAGTAACGTGTTGTGGACCGACGAAGCTCATTTCACGCTCCGAGGGTCTGTCAACGCCCATAACTGCAGAATTTGGGCTACCGAAAATCCTAGAACTGTCGTGGAAACTCCATTGCACAACGAGAAAGTCACGGTATGGGTTGGATTTACCACATCTATCGTGATTCTGGTTTTGTAACTGCTACCGTGACGGGTGAGAGGTACGCCAATATGTTACAGAATCGCCTCGCTGATAAACACCTGCTGGAACGTACGATGTGTATGCAGGATGGCGTTCCACCCCATATTGCTAGACGCATGAAAGATCTCTTTCGCGCGTCGTTTGGTGATGATCGTGTGCTCAGCCGCCACTCTTGTCATGCTTGGCCTCCCAGGTCCCCAGACCTCAGTCCGTGCGATTATTGGCTTTGGGGTTACCTGAAGTCGCAAGTGTATCGTGATCGACCGACATCTCTAGGGATGCTGAAAGACAACATCCGACGCCAATGCCTCACCATAACTCCGGACATGCTTTACTGTTCTGTTCACAACATTATTTCTCGACTACAGCTATTGTTGAGGAATGATGGTGGACATATTGAGCATTTCCTGTAAAGAACATCATCTTTGCTTTGTCTTACTTTGTTATGCTAATTATTTCTATTCTGATCAGATGAAGCGCCATCTGTCGGACATTTTTGAACATTTGTATTTTTTTGGTTCTAATAAAACCCCATGTCGTTCCACGCATGTGTGTCAATTTGTACCTCTCCATCTACATTATTCCGTGATTTTCAGTTTTCAAATTTATACTGACTTTATGATCACCCGGTACTTAAGGAGCTAAGCGATAACAAATGATAAATCAACAAAAAAAAAGGAGAAATTCTTCCGATTTTCTGTACCCGAGGGGCGAGAGCGAGTCGGGAATTACATACCATGATCACCTCTCCACGTGAGTAGCTTTGGGTGAGGATGATTGTCATACACCGGCTTTCTGACTGTGTGTATTGATCGTCACCAAGATGGTGGAGACTTTAGAGCCTCTCCTTGGTTGGCAGAAGGACGTCAGGAGACCAGAGAGGTGGTTGGCGATTAGGACCAGCCAGGTAACGGCATCCTGACATATCTGGAGAATTCATCCACTTCTATATGTACAGTTTGCGAGACCGGAGCCGCTACTCCTCAGTCAAGTAGCTCCTCATTTTGCCTCACAAGGGCTAAGTGCACTCCGCTTGCCAACAGCGCTCGGCAGACCGGATGGTCACCCATCCAAGTGCTAGCCCAGCCCGACAGCGCTTCACTTCAGTAATCTGACAGGAACCGGTGTTACCACTACGGCAAGGCCGTTGGCAATAATTGATAATCATGGAAAAAAGCGTACGAGTCTTCTTACATATTTCGTAGCTGGGCATTTGAACTAGTCAGCCACAATACATATATTCGCTAATGAAATTCGTCATACAAAATCAATCACAATTTAAAAGGAACAGTGATGTCCATACGTACAACACTAGAGCGAAAAATGACCTTTATTACCCATTGTTAAAGCTGTCACTGTCTCAAAACGGAGTTCAGCGTGCAGCAATAAAATTTTTTGATTACTTGGACGATAAGATAAAAGACCAACAGGTAGCGGAGGCAGTTTTAAATCGAAGTTAAAATCATTTCTCCTGGACAACTCCTTCTATTTCATTCACGAATCCTTACTTAAAAAGTGGTAGCCATAAAAAAATTAAGTGTAGTTGCATGAGTGGTAGTAAAAACAATAATGGAAAGATCGTATGTCATTTATTGGGCAGGATATACCCTTCTGGGTTCGGCACCTTATTGCAAGTCTTTTTAGTTGACGCTACTTCGGCAACTTGAGTGTCAGTGATGAAGAGACTATTGATAATGAAGGACACACAACACCCAGTCCCTTGCTGAGAATCGAACCCGACCCCCCCCCCCCCTTCCCCCCTCCCTTGCGTGGTAGGCGATGCCGCTACCACTGCTTTACGGAGGCGGAATAAAATAGTAACAAATTTATTAATGTTAAAACTAATTAGGTATACGTATCCTGTAAACTGACTCTTTAGACACCATTTCGATAAAAGAATTGTCCAAATGATCTATGAAACATGTAGCTAATTAACTTTCTATCTGAGTGGGACCCAAAATAATATTTTCGCATTCGTAGGAGAAATTGTGGTGATTGAAATTGCCCCAAAAATCTCGCTACAACGGCGAACACCTTTGTCTCAATGATTGCCACCCAAACTCGCTTATTATATGTGTGACACTCTTTCCTCTCTTTCGGGATAGTGCAAAATGAGCTGCCCTTCTTTAAACTTTTTCGGTGTCCTCCGTCAATCCTATTTGGTAAGGATCCCACACCTGCAGCAATCAGTAGAGGATGGGTAAGCATAGTGTAGGCAGTCTCTTTAGCAGATTGTTGCATCGTTCAACTGTTCTGCCAATGTAACACAATCTTTGGTTCGACTCCTCCATAATATTTTCTGTGTGATGGTCCCAGTTTATGTTGTCCATAATTATAATTGCCAGGTTGTGGGGCGGCGGGTAAATAATCAAATGGTCAATATTTTTCGTTATAATAGGCAGGTAAACTGTCTACGGGTGCTTTGTACATACCTTCGCTGTTTATAAGAGCCTGAAAACTATTTTTGTTGTCAGGCAGAAAACGATGGAGAACATACTGACCACAATTTCCAGTCTGCGAGTCCACATTACTCTTTGTTCTCAATGAAAGAAGATGTTCCTACTTGCCATTTGCTCAGCACGATCATGAACTGTGACTCTAAATAAGAGTTTTGAGTTCTAACTGATTGATTATCCTTTAAAAGTTCACATGCACAAAACATGATAGTATCCTAATAATAATAATATCCCTTTCGGAAACAGCAGTATTCACAGTTCAGATTCGACCTTTACGGGAAGTTCTAAGTAAAATGGTTTATCGTCCTGACTTGTACTCACCGACTGTTAATTGCTCACCTTAAAAGTGGAACATAATCTCACCACTTGCCACGCGGCTTTGTCAACATTACGAGCTGCACACTTCCATGAAATCTAAGCGATCCATGACGGCGTACAGTCCTCTCGAGTTTAGTTCCTACTTCTACCGAAAACGCCTTTAAGTCCATTCAGTTCTGACGTCATCCGAGGCACAGCGCACGCAGACGTTTGACTGAGGCGGACAGCATGATATCTCCGTGCGAAGTGTCTCTTCTCACTGCCTTTCAAGCTGTATTTATATAGGGGCGTAGCAGACCACCAAACGGAACATCTGTTATCAGCCACCTTCAGCACAGGCAGCAGCATCTAAATGGCTCCTTTCTCGGACACATACTAATTAATATCTCTGTCTTTTAACCGGCCGCCGCACGACCGCTACAGTCGCGGGTTCGAAGCCTGCCTCGGGCATGGATGTGTGTGATGTCCTTAGGTTAGTTAGGTTTAAGCAGTTCTAGGTTCTAGGGGACTTATGACCACAGCAGTTGAGTTCCATAGTGCTCAGAGCCATTTGAACCTTTTTTTTTAACCGGCCGGAGTGGCCGAGCGGTTCTAGGCGCTTCAGACTGGAACCGCGGACCGCTACGGTCGCAGGTTCGAATCCTGCCTCGGGCATGGATGTGTGTGATGTCCTTAGGTTAGTTAGGTTTAAGTAGTTCTAAGTTCTAGGGCACTGATGACCTCAGATGGTAAGTCCCATAGTGCTCAGAGCCATTTGAACCATTTTTTCTGTCTTTTAACAGTTTACAATCTTCTTAGTTTTATATTATTAGAGTTAAGATTGCTTTAGTTACTGAAAACGTTTTGGCCCGACTGCATTAAAACTTCGCCAGATGGAATTTTTAGAATAGAATCGACAGCAGAACACGACCTCTGAACCTCCTCTTTAAGATTTCTTGTAACCGTAGCTATTTACGATGAAGTCTTGAAACGTGTACAGCTGTAATTAGAACATTCTGTGTGAAATACAAATGATGCTTAATGTATTATGAATAAGGAAGTATTCGTTACAAATTTGGTTTTTAGTAAATAACTTGAAAACTAACAGAGGTACCTTATTGGTGTCACATTACATATAACTGAGTTTACATTCGAATGTTCATCTTTCTGAATCTAATGTTCAGCGCCTTCAACTTCTCATAAAAATGCCGGTTTTGAGCAAAATATTGCTCCTGTCAGGTTGAGACTTGTAATATTTGATTGTGACATACATTTGCATATTCTGACCAATTTTTAGCTCTCTAGATTTATAATTTACGGCCACTAATTTTTTGCTTAAGTTCGAGATTTTACGTAGCATATTCAGTCTATCATTCTGGGACCCTACAATGTTAACATTAATATACTAAAACTACCCTGACGGAGGTTGGGGAAGCTATTTTAATTCCTAGTTTCACTTTTAGATGATGGTGCAATAGTTTGTATGTTAAGAACAGGCGCTTCAAGCTATTTAGTTAGATCCTCAACCTTTAAATTTGCATGATTCATCGTGTATCCGAAATTTAAAGGATTTTTTTTTAGTGTTCACGTAGAGGACCAAACACTTTTAGTTGATTAGTGTCAACTGCCAGTTCTCCCACGATACAGATCTCTTGTCCCTCATAACTCGCTGGTAAGACGAACATCTGTAGCTATCAGTAGGAACGGTCATTTAGTGTCGCAACAGAAAGTAGTTCCTCCCCAGCAGTCTGCTGTTTCATCGCTGGGACGGAGTTTTTAAACACGACCTGGCAAGGTCGCTCAGCCTCACTTTCATCGGTGTCCTGGAGCAGTAACCACTTAGCGTCCACGTAGTGCCCGTCACGAAGGACCTCGTGGTAGGTGCTACATTGGTGAATGTGTAGTTCTAAGACATCCGGCACTTTGGGAGCACTGACAACCTTTGGAAATCGAGTATGACATTCATTAATCGTAAGATTTAAATGATCTGCCGATCCGACAACAGCCCCTCATCGGCTGCATAACATGGCAAGATGTTACCGCCTACAGGCTAGGTAACACGCCTTCGTGTTCCGCTGTTACTCCTCGTCTCAAGCCTATAGTGGCTTCTATGACATCTTTAGGAAACTTAATTTTCACTAATGCTTGATCACATATGAAACATGACAGAAAACTGCTACACTCTTTCCACCAGATTTCGTTGCTTAATTTTCGTTCCCGTTTCCTTGCAAATCTTAAATACTGACTATATAAAGAATTAAGGAGCCAAATTTATGCACCTCCGGGGTTGTTGTGACCGTCGTACGGCCCTTCCTTCCTACATCCCCTTGGTTTTATTTTATTTTTTTTTTTTTTTTTTTTTTTTTTTAGTTACCAGTCCTCTGACTGTTTTGATACGGCCCGCCACGAATTCCCCACCTCTGCCAACCTTTTAATCTCAGACTAGCACTAGCAATCCACGTCCTCAGTTATTTGCTGAATATATCCCGATCTCTGTCTTCCTCTATAGCTTTACCCTCTACAGCTCCCTCTAGTACCACGGAAGTTATTCCATGATGTCTTCATAACTATCCTTTCTTCTTCTCAGTGGTTTCCTTACAATCCTTTCCTCGCCGATTCTTAGAAGAACCTCCTCATTCCTTACCTTATCAGTCCGTCTAATTTTCAATATTCGTCTGTGGCACCACATCTCAAATGCGTTTGATACCAGTAGACCTCTCTTGGCCACGAATGCTCTTTTTGCCAGTGCTAGTCTGCTTTTGATGTCCTCCTTGCTCTCTCCGTCATCGGTTATTTTGCTGCCTAGGTAGTAGAATTCCTTAACTTCATCTATTTCGTGACCATCAATCCTAATAATAAGTTTCTCATTGTTCTCATTTCTCCTGCGTCTCATTACTTTCATCTTTCTTTGATTTACGCTCAATCAGTATTCTGTACTCATAATATTGTCATTCCATTCAGCATATCAAGTAATTGTTCTCCCCTTTCACTCAAGATAGCATTAGGGAATCGTATGATTAATATCCTTTCACCATAAATTTTAATTCCACTCCTGAACCTTTCTTTTATTTCCATCAGTGCTTCTTCGAATTACAGACTGAACAGCAGGGGCGAAAGACTACATCCCTATCTTACACCCCTTTAAACCAAGCACTTCATTTTTGATCTCTCTCATTAATCCCTCATGGCTTTTGTACACATTATACGAGGGTCGTTAAGTAAGTAATGCCCTACATTTTTTTTTAAAAAGCCATTAATATACATATACAAATGTCCTTGTTGGTGCTTTACGTTTGATGTTTGTTCTGTGCGCCGGTGAAGTTTCGAACCGTTCTGGCAGATGGCAGAGCGTAGTACAACGTCAGAATGGCGTCTACATACGACTCACGTTACAAGCAGCGTGCTGTTACTGAATTCTCGCGTGCAGAAAAATAAACAGTGGTGAACGTCCACAAACGTTTGTGTGCAGTGTATGGCGACGCTGCAGTTGATAGGAGTACAGTTGGGCGATGAGTAAATGCAGAAACAGGGCTCCATGATCAGCAGAGCTCGGGACGTCCTGTCACAGCCACTGCTCCCGACATGCTGAATCGTGATGGAGACTACGTAGAAAAATAGGACAGTGACAAGAGATTTTGGTGTATAATGTCACCAAATTCTGACTCTTAATAATAAATATGTTCTGAGAAAAAAATGTGGGGCATTACTTATTGAACGACACTCGTATATCACCCGTCTCCACGTATAGTTCACCCCAATTTTTCTCGGAATTTCGAACGTCTTGCCCCGTTTTATTGTGGAACGCTTCTTTCGGGTCGACAAATCCTATGAAAGTGTCTTAATTTTTCATTAGTTTCTCTTCCACTATCAGTGCAACCCAGAATTGCCTCTCTGGTGCCTTTACCTTTCCTAAAGCCAAACTATATTATTCTTGTCAGCTTGAATGCATGAGCTGTTAAGCTCATTGCGCGATACTTCTCGCACTTGTCACCTCTTGCAGTTTTCGGAACTGTATAGATTATACTATTCCGAAAGTCAGTTGCTATGTCACCAGACTCATACATTCTACACACCAACGATAATAGTCGTTTTGTTGCCAGTTTCCCCAATAATTTTAGAAATGCTGATGGAATGTTATCTATCCTTTCTGCTCTATTTGATCTTAAGTCTTCCAGAGCCCCTTTTGAATTCTGAGTATTGTGCTATAACTCGTATGTTTTCCTGCCGAGTCCTTCGTCAGAGAAGTCTTCCCTCTCAGGGAGGCCTTCAAAGCACTCTTTCCACCCATTCGCTCTCTCCTCTGAACAGTAGGATTTCCATTGTACTCCCTTAATATTATCGTCTCTGCTTTTAATTTCACAGAAGGCTGTTTTGACTTTTCTATGTGTTGAGTAAGTCCTTCCGATAGTCATTCGTTTTTTGATTTCTTCAGATTTTCCATGCAGGCATTTCGCCTTAGCTGCCCCGCACTTCCTCCTTATTACATTCCTAATTCGCTTATATTTCTTATTCCTGAATCTCCGTGAACGATTCTCTGATAAACTTTTATTAATCTGCACACAAGTTCAATCCTCGATTCGTACTTGCAAGTAGGATCGAGTCAGACACATCTCAGGTCACTGAGGATGCGGTATCACTTTCAAAAAAATGGTTCAAATGGCTCTGAGCACTATGGGACTTAACTGCTGTGGTCATCAGTCCCCTAGAACTTAGAACTACTTACACCTAACTAACCTAAGGACATCACACACATCCATGCCCGAGGCAGGATTCGAACCTGGGACCGTAGCGGTCGCGCAGTTCCAGACTGTAGCGCCTAGAACCACTCGGCCACCACGGCCGGCGGTATCACTCTCTTTGGGTTACATTTGTTAGAGGAATTGTCAGGGGGCGAGGGTGTACCACCGCAACTGCAGTAATAGCCGTTACTCGACCTTTTCTCGCCACACCGTGTGATCTTCGTCGGATGCCTTAACGTTGGCAGTTACGAACGGACCGTCCGGTATTCCTGACAAGCGAAACTCCCGATCACACCCTCCCTCAGATTCAGTGGTAAGATGGACCATTCGATAGCCCGACAAAAACTGAACACAGATCAGGCATGAAAACAAGAAAAAGGGGCACTTAATTGTGGAAAAAAGAAGCAAAATAGAAACAATGAACAGCCAAACATCAGCATGCGCAGCATCGAGTGACTTTGAATGACCATAGTGCCGCGGTCATATGGTCACGGTGTTGATCTGCGAAGCTATAGATCTGGGTTAAAACCTACCTCATTGCCAACTTTTTTTCACAAACTTGTCGTCCGTCCGGTCGTTGACGTGTCTGTTCGCTGAATTCAAACTTGTGTCTGTGTCGCGGTGTAACTTCCGTTGGCAACACCGACTTACTCTACACAAGTACCACATGTTATGCGTCTTGCGTCCAGTTTTGGAAATTTGACTCTTGAATTCCTTCGTTTTAACATAGTTCACACCCGTTTGCTTTGATCTCTGTCAGACTTCTATGAGGTATCCCGCCTGTTCTCATTTCTCATCATATTTACTTGCGACCGTAATCTATTCTTACCACATGACTCACATTCTACAACCAGTGTATAGTGCGAGCCGCGCGGGATTAGCCGAGCGGTCTGATGGCGCTGTAGTCATGGACTGTGCGGCTGGTCCCGGCGGAGGCTCGAGTCCTCCCTCGGGCATGGGTGTGTGTGTTTGTCCTTAGGATAATTTAGGTTAAGTAGTGTGTAAGCTTAGGGACTGATGACCTTAGCAGTTAAGTCCCATAAGATTTCACACACATTTGAACATTTTTTTGTATAGTGCGACCATTGCCAAGACTACAGAAGAAGAACAGATACGTCAATGATGGACAGAGCGTTCACAGATTTGTGAAAAAATATAGGGAGATTTGAATACGGATGTCGCGCTTTGCACTCCAACACTGTGATCACGCAACCACGACGTCGTGATTCTTGCAGGTCGCTCGATGTTGTACATCTTGAGAATGGACCGTACTCTGTTTCTATTTTGCTGTTTTTTCACACTTCAGTAATCTCCTTCTTGGTTTCATATGGGATTTGTGTTCAGTTTTTAACAGGCTATCCATTGAGCCATCTTAGCGCTAAATCTGAGGGGGGGGGGGGAGGGGGGTAACGATGGGAATTTTCCGTTGTTAGTGAGTCGCTATCACAAACATGCTTTCCTCTTACCATTCATTATCAGCTCCGTCTATCTAAGCGATCTGGTTATTCAGGAAAAATAAACTAACGGGTGGCTTTTGCTGTGGATACGAGTAGCTGTCGTACCAATGACGGTAACTAATGTCACACAGTAATCCCGAACTCCACCGACAAAATATCGGCGGTTGTTCAGTGATATTTTTTGAGCGTTTTCGGATAACGTGCCATATTGTCCGTTGGTTCCTTACAGAGTAATTCCATTTAATTTGATATCTTACCCGTACCCCCCCCCCCCCCCAAGAACCATGGACCTTCCCGTTGGTGGGGAGGCTTGCGTGCCTAAGCGATACAGATAGCCGTACCGTAGGTGCAACCACAACGGAGGGTTATCTGTTGAGAGGCCAGACAAACGTGTGGTTCCTGAAGAGGGGCAGCAGCCTTTTCAGTAGTTGCAGGGGCAACAGTCTGGATGATTGACTGATCTGGCCTTGAAACACCAATCAAAACGGCCTTGCTGTGCTGGTACTGCGAACGGCTGAAAGCAAGTAGAAACTACGGCCGTAATTTTTTCCGAGGGCATGCAGCTTTACTGTATGATTAAATGATGATGGCGTCCTCTTGGGTAAAATATTTTGGAGGTCAAATAGTCCCCCATTTGGATCTCCGGTCGGGGACTACTCAAGAGGACGTCGTTATCAGGAGAAAGAAAACTGGCGTTCTACGGATCGGAGCGTGGAATGTCAGACCCCTTAATCGGGCAGGTAGGTTAGAAAATTTAAAAAGGGAAATGGATAGGTTAAGGTTAGATATAGTGAGAATTAATGAAGTTCGGTGACAGGAGGAACAAGACTTTTGGTCACGTGAATACAGGGTTATAAATACAAAATCAAATAGGGGTAATGCAGGAGTCGGTTTAATAATGAATAAAAAAATAGGAGTGCGGGTAAGCTACTACAAACAGCATAGTGAACCCATTATTGTGGCCAAGATAGACACGAACCCCACGCATACTACAGTAGTACAAGTTTATATGGCAACTAGCTCTGCAGATGACGAAGAAACTGATGAAATGTATGATGAGATAAAAGAAATTATTCAGGTAGTGAAGGGTGACGAAAATTTAATAGTCACGGGTGACTGGAATTCGAGAGTAGGAAAAGGGAGAGAAGGAAACATAGTAGGTGAATATGGATTGGGGCTAAGAAATGAAAGAGGAAACAGACTGGTAGAATTTTGCGCAGAGAATAACTTAATCATAGCTAACACTTGGTTCAAGAATCATGAAAGAAGGTTGTATACATGGAAGAACCCTGGAGATACTAGAAGTTATCAGATAGATTATATAATGGTAAGACAGAGATTTAGGAACCAGATTTTAAATTGTAAGACATTTCCATGGGCAGATGTGGACTCTGACCACAATCTATTGGTTATAAACTGTAGATTAAAACTGAAGAAACTGCAAAAAGGATGTGAATTTAAGGAGATGGGACCTGGATAAACTGAATGAACCAGAGGTTGTACAGAGTTTCAGGGAGAACATAAGGGAACAATTGACAGAAATGGGGGAAAGAAATACAGTAGAAGAAGAATGGGTAGCTTTGAGGGATGAAATAGTGAAGGGAGCAGAGGATTAAATAGGTAAAAAGACGAGGGATAGTAGAAACCCTCTGGTAACAGAAGAAATATTGCATTTAACTGATGAAAGGAGAAAATACAAAAATGCTGTAAAGGAAGCAGGTAAAAAGGAATATTATCGTCTCAAAAATGAGATCGACAGGATGTGTAAAATGGCTAAGCAGGGATGGCTAGAGGACAAATGTAAGGATGTAGGCGCTTATCTCACTAGGGGTAAGATAGATACTGCCTACAGGAAAATTAAAGAGACCTTTGGAGAAAGGAGAACCACTTGCATGAATATCAAGAGCTCTGATGGAAACCCAGTTCTAAGCAAAGAAGGGAAAGGAGAAAGGTGGAAGGAGTATATAGGGGCGTATATAAGGACGATGTACATGTGGACGATATTATGGAAATAGAAGAGGATGTAGATGAAGATGAAATGGGAGATACGATACTGCGTGAAGAGTTTGACAGAGCACTGAAAGACCTGAGTCGAAACAAGGCCCCGGGAGTAGACAACATTTCATTAGAACTACTGACGGCCTTGGGAGAGCCAGTCCTGACAAAAATCTACAATCTGGTGCGCAAGATGTATGAGATAGGCGAAATACCCTCAAACTTCAAGAAGAATATAAGAATTCCGATCCCAAAGAAAGCAGGTGCTGACAGATGTGAAAATCACCGAACAATCAGTTAAATAAGTCACGGATGCAAAATACTAACGCGTATTCTCTACAGACGAATGGAAAAACTGGTAGAAGCTGATCTCGGGAAAGATCAGTCTGGATTCCGTAGAAATATTGGAACACGTGAGGCAATACTGACCCTACGACTTATCTTAGAAGCTAGATTAAGGAAAGGCAAACCTACGTTCCTAGCATTTGTAGACTTAGAGAAAGCTTCTGACAATGTTGACTGGAATACTCTCATTCAAATTCTGAAGGTGGCAGGGGTAAAACACAGCGAGCGAAAGGCTATTTACAATTTGTACAGAAATCAGATGGCAGTTGTAAGAGTCGAGGGGCACGAAAGGGAAGCAGTGGTTGGAAAGGGAGTGTGACAGGGTTGTAGCCTATCCCCGATGTAATTCAATCTGTATATTGAACAAGCAGTAAAGGAAACAAAAGATAAATTCGGAGTAGGTATTAAAGTCCATGGAGAAGAAATAAAAACTTTGAGGTTCGCCGATGACATTGTAATTCTGTCAGAGACAGCAAAGGACTTGGAAGAGCAGTTGAACGGAATGGACAGTGTCATGAAAGGAGGGTATAAGATGAACATCAACAAAACCAAAACGAGGATAATGGAACGCAGTCGAATTAAGTCGGGTGATGCTGAGGGAATTAGATTAGGAAATGAGACACTTAAAGTAGTAAAGGAGTTTTGCTATTTGGGGAGCAAAATAACTGATGATGGTCGAAGTAGAGAGGATATCAAATGTAGACTGGCAAGGGCAAGGAAAGCGTTTCTGAAGAAGAGAAATTTGTTAACATCGAGTATAGATTTAAGTGTCAGGAAGTCGTTTCTGAAAGTATTTGTATGGAGCGTAGCCATGTATGGAAGTGAAACATGGACGATAACTAGTTTGGACAAGAAGAGAATAGAAGCTTTCGAAATGTGGTGCTACAGAAGAATGCTGAAGATTAGATGGGTAGATCATATAACGAATGAGGAGGTATGGAATAGGATTGGGGAGAAGAGAAGTTTGTGGCACAACTTGACTAGTAGAAGGGATCGGTTGGTAGGATGTGTTTTGAGGCATCAAGGGATCACCAATTTAGTATTGTAGGGCAGCGTGGAGGGTAAAAATCGTAGAGGGAGACCAAGAGGTTCAGAAGGATGTAGGTTGCAGTAGGTACTGGGAGATGAAGAAGCTTGCACAGGATAGAGTAGCATGGAGAGCTGCATCAAACCATTCTCAGGACTGAAGACCACAACAACAACAACCTCTATTTATGTTTGTATTTGCCTTTCACTGAAAATATCTTCGCAACAGTCCACATATAATCGGTATTTGCTGTATTTCTCATTTGGAAAAAAATCTGTTCTATTTACTCACGTTAGTTACTGCCAACAACAGGAATGATCATTATGCTCTTTGCCCTCAAGCTTGTATTCCCTACTGCTCGGTTCTGTTTTAAGTTTGTTTTCTCGTCAGTATTACAAGAGGTCTCCAGACAGCAAGTTCCGCTCTATCGTGAAATGGAAACCATAGCGAAAATCAGAAATGTTTTGTTTGCAACACTTAGGCACACCCTTAGACATCTGTCGTAGTGTTGCACCAACTTTGTAATACCCTCGTCGTAGAAGGCAGCCGCCTGTGCTTGCCGCCTTTTCTGTACGCTGGTCTGCAGCTCGTTGTCTGCACGAGAATGTCGTCTTTATAGCTATTGGTTCATCTGAGCTGAGTTGTAAGTCAGAGGGAGTCAATTACGGGCTGTATGATGGTGCTCAAACACTTATCATCGGAAACGCTGCAGGAACGTCCTCATTGCCACTACAATGTACGGCCGAGAATTGTCATAACGAAGGAAATCCATGAGAGGTATGTAATGTGGGTTGCATGACGTCAGGCGAAATCTCTCGGCAGCCAACCATAGCCAATATTTTCTAGACATCTTCGCGTGCTCTCTGTGTGCTCAGAACTGCAAAGAGCGACGTGACGTGATCGACCGGCGTTCTAGAGGCACTGTCCAACACATCTGTGCAAAGCTTCATCGAATTATCACTGTGGTTTCCATTTCGCAACCTTCTGTACGCCACTCGCAGTTGTACTTTGATAGTGATACGGTACTGAATAATTAGCTGCACCTCACGTACGACTTCGCTGAACGTAATGGAAGAACGTCACAAAGATGCTATGCGGAGCTGTTCTCTCATCGGCGACAGCAACATGATACTACTTTCGCGTCTGTACTCAGCCGCTTTTGCTTTGTGTCGTACGTTTCGGCGATGGAATATTACAGGCCTTTACATGGCTATGAATATATTTTCATAGCCACAGTCGTAGTTTGGTGTACACGCCGAATGGAGCATAATTACGTTACTACTCCGTAACGAGTCACTGAATATCTCGACAGGTCCCGTGCACCAAAAAACCTAGAAAAAATATCCGGAAAATATCTGAAATTTTGTCCTTTGAGTTCGTTTACTCCCTTTAGAAACTTCTATTTATTCAGCACAGTATCTCGTGCGGAAGTACATAACAGTTGAAACACAGTTGATAACATTCTGCCTGAAAGCGCCAATGTCCCAAATAGAATTACTTGACACTGAGGTGACAAAATCATGCGATTGCGATACGCAATACAGATGGCGGTATTTTCGCAAACATACGGAATGAAAGGGGAGTGGAGCTGTCATTTGTACTCAGGTGATCCATGTGAAAATGTTTCTGGCGAGATTACGGCCCGCGATGGGAATTAACACACTTTGAACACGGCAAGAGCTGACAAGTGCGAGAATTATCGCACAATCAGCTTAACAGCTCATGCATCGAAGCTGCTTACAAGAATAATATACAGAAGAATGGAAATGAAAATTGAGAATGCACTAGGTGACGATCAGTTTGGCTTTAGGAAAAGTAAAGGGACGAGAGAGGCAATTCTGACGTTACGGCTAATAATGGAAGCAAGGCTAAAGAAAAATCAAGACACTTTCATAGGATTTGTCGACCTGCAAAAAGCGTTCGCCAATATAAAATGGTGCAAGCTGTTCGAGATTCTGAAAAAAGTATGGGTAAGCTATAGGGAGAGACGGGTCATATACAATATGTACAACAACCGAGAGGGAATAATAAGAGTGGACGATCAAGAAGGGTGTAAGACAAGACTGTAGCCTTTCGCCCCTACTCTTCAATCTGTACATCGAGGAAGCAATGATGGAATTAAAAGAAAGGTTCAGGAGTGGAATTAAAATACAAAGTGAAAGGATATCAATGATACGATTCGCTGATGACATTGCTATCCTGAGTGCAAGTGAAGAAGAATTAAATGATCTACTGAACGGAATGAACAGTCTAATGAGTACACAGTATGGTTTGAGAATAAATCGGAGCAAGACGAAGGTAGTGAGAAGTAGTAGAAATGAGAACAGCGAGAAACTTAACATCAGGATTGATGGTCACGAAGTCAATGAAGTTAAGGAATTCTGCTACCTAGGCAGTAAAGTAACCAATCACGGACGGAGCAAGGAGGACATCAAAAGCAGACTCGCTATAGTAAAAAAGGCATTTCTGGCCAAGAGAAGTCTACTAACATCAAAAGCCGGCCTTAATTTGAGGAAGAAATTTCTGAGGACGTACGTCTGGAGTACAGCATTGTATGGTAGTGAAACATGGACTGTGGGAAAACCGGAACAGTAGAGAATCGAAGCATTTGAGATGTGGTGCTATAGACGATTGTTGAAAATTAGGTGGACTGATAAGGTAAGGAATGAGGAGGTTCTACGCAGAATCGGAGAGGAAAGGAATATGTGGAAAACACTGATAAGAAGGGACAGGATGATAGGACATCTGCTAAGACATGAGGGAATGACTTCCATGGTACTAGAGGGAGCTGTAGAGGGCAAAAACTGTAGAGGAAGACAGAGATTGGAATACGTCAAGCAAATAATTGAGGACGTAGGTTGCAAGTGCTACTCTGAGATGAAGAGGTTAGCACAGGAAAGGAATTCGTGGCGGGCCGTATCAAACCAATCAGTAGACTGATGACCAAAAAAAAAAAAGAACACGGAAAGCAGTTGGGCCTAGACGCATTTCTGAAATCGTTAGGAAAATCAATATTCCGAGATGTACAGTGTAAAGAGTGCGCCGAGAATACCAAATTTCAGGCATTACCTCTTACGAAGGACAATGCAGTGGCCGACGGCTTTGACTTAACGACCGAGAGCAGCTGCGGTTGGGAAGAGTTGCCAGTGCTACCAGATAAGCAACAGTGCATGACACAGCCGCAGAAATCAAAGTGGGAAGTACGACGAATGTGTCCGTTAGGATAACGCGGCGAAATTTGACATTATTGGCCTATGTCAGCAGACGACCAATGCGAGTTCCGTTGATAACAGCATGTCATCGCCTCGTGAGGATATCGGTTGGATCATAAGCAACTGAGAAACTGTTGCCTCGTCAGACGAGTCCCTATTTCAGTTGGTAAAAAAGGATGGTTCGAGTGCGGCGTAGACCCACAAAGCCACGGTCCCAAGTTGTCAACAAGGCACTGTGTAAACTGGCGGTGGCTCAGTAATGACGCGGGGTGTGTTTACGTGGCATGGACTGGATCCTCTGGTCCAACTGAATCGATCATATTCGGCTACTTGCAAAATTTTTGCCGCCGTTCATGGACTTCAGTTTTCCAAACATCAATGGAATTTTTATGGATGACAATGCGCCATATCATCGGGTCACAGTTGTTCGCGGTTGGTTTGAAGAACTTTCTGGACAGTTCGAGCGAGTGATTTGGCCACTCAGATCTTCCGATGTGAATCCTATCGGTGATTTAAAAGACATAATGAAGAAGCGCTGTTCAACACATCTGTGCAAAGCTTCATCGGATTATCACTGTGGTTTCTATTTCGCGACCTTCTGTACGCCACTCGTAGTTGTACGTTGATAGTGAAACAGTACTGCCATGTTCATGCACAAAGTCCTGGGACGGTAACACTTTCCCAACTATGGACGGCTATGAAGGCAACATGGCCCAGTGTTTCTGCAGGGGACTTCTCACTACTTGTTGAGTGCATGCCACTTCGAGTTGCTGCACTACTCTGGACGAAAGGAGGTCCTACACTGCATTAGGAGCAATCCAATGACTTTTGTCACCCCAGCGTAGAGGACAATGAGATTTGACCCTGATAAGTGGAAGGTATTATCGACGATAAAATAAGAGGAACTAGAGCTCACAAGGGAAGATTTCAGTGTAAGCGCTGTCGAGAGTGTAACGCTAGACGAATAGAATGAAAGTGGTTCAGTGAACACGCTGTCAGACATTTGCACTTGAACTGCATAGTAGTCACGTAGTTGTAGATATTCGCTCTTAGCATCCGTCCTGCAGTGAATAATACTACGATATTTCATAGTTAGTTTAGAAAATTTAGAAGTGAAGGCAAGTGCTTGTGTGCATGGAGGTTGGGGGGAAGGTATAAGCGAAGCAGATGAACGCTGCAATAGCTGTACAGAGAAAAAGAGATTCACAGAGGATAGAGTGGCTGGGAGAACTATATCAATCTTGACTGAAGTGCACAACAACTACACAAACACAAAATATCTCTATAGTTCGGGAGCGTGAAACCACTGTTATATAAAATAGTTGATCTACACCAAACAAAAGAATGCATCGCACAAGCTGGCTAACGGATAACAGGGAATGGATAACAGTTGGAAGAAAATGAGCTGCTACAGCATCTTTCACACTTACCAAAAGAACTACAAATAAGTTCAGTTACAAAGTACGTAAGGTGCTGAAAGTGAAACTGTGGCAGACAAGAAATTCGACTGTAGGAATAATAAGGCGTTAGAATAAAAGATGTACGTCAAGAAGGGGCACGGGATTGCATATTGACGACAAAAATTTTCATAGAAACTTCGGAATCATCTGTCGACGATCTCTGACTCTCTAGTACAAAATAGCGACACTTGGTCAAAAGAACTCATGGGTATAAAGGACGACTGCTGTGGAAACTGTCTTCGTAACTTTAGGAATATTCCCCATTAGATTTGTTACTTAGGAAGACGGGAGTACGTTACTGGATACGAAGACGAGACTCAGAAAAAACGAAAAGAAGCATAATAACAAAAAGCAGACTCCAGAGAAGAAATCATATCATACTTAAGGCGAGAATGGCAAGAGTGCTGCTATGCAGGTACAATATAATAGGACTCGTCTATAAGTCCATATGTCTGGAAAAGGCTTCAAATGAAGTACATTCTACCCTCAACGACTGTGATTCATTTTGTTATAAAAACGGATGTTAATCCTCGAGTCGGAACAGAAAAGGACGAGGATTTAAAGTTAACTGGGTAATGTGGAATGGAGGATATACGTTACCGAACAGGGAAGCTCAGAAATAGAACGTGGAGCGGTCCAAAACATTGTGCGAGACAAGTTATTTGTGTCAGAAGCCAAACAAAACAGCCGAAAGATATCCAGTGGGTAGCTGGAGATTAACCTACGAAGAAAAGGGAGGGATATGACTGAATCACCACAAAGTGGTTAAATATGTAAAAAATAGTTGAGTAATATCAAATGTCTATTTTCTTCACCGGAAACATATTCTGGAATGGTAATAAGTTATGCAGAATATTTGTGAATTTATTGACATAGGCATAGGTTGTGCTACATGAGGTGGAGTGATAGCTGTTGGGGAGTGCGAGGCCCAAGGGGCTTTCTGCGGAATTTTGCAATACAAAATGGTTCAAATGGCTCTGAGCACTATGGGACTTACCTTCTGAGGTCATCAGTCCCCTAGAACTTAGAACTAATGAAACCTAACTAACCTAAGGACATCACACACTTCCATACCCGAGGCATGATTCAAACCTGCAATCGTAGCGGTCGCTCGGTTCCAGACTGTAGCGCCTAGAACCGTTCTGCCACGCCGGCCGGCTTTGCAATGCAGTCATCAGGTGACGCGAGAAGAAGACAATGAGCAACGTGCGTCCTTTCTCGAGTCATCTAGACAACTTCAAAGCCAGAGAACGGGCAGTGCCACTGGTACAAGTGGAACTTTGAGAATATAAGTCTAAAGGAGTTGGTTATCTATGGAAACTAATAAGCAAATTTGGAACTTAAAATTTTTCACATCATTAATCTGGTCTAGGTGATCCAGATTCCAGAAGCACCAACATCGTGAGTGAGGCGGCAAAGCAGGTGGTAACTGCTTTGACCATGTAGCCCAGTTAATATGCACTGCAGCTATAAACTAAACCTATTAAATACTTCATTTCTGATCATGAGATAGCTATAATCAATTTTATGCAAATAGTAAAGTAATAATCTAATTGCAGTTATCATTATTATTATTAATATATGTTCTTGTACATAATCCAAGATACAGGCAATATAAGTAACCAAAAAGAATGCAGTACTAAGGCTGTACAGGAAGATAACAGTTTTTGTTTTAATACGAATTACTTTGACTGTGCATGATCGATTTGGTGATGCAAGAGTTGTGGTGCGTGGAGACGATGTTTCATGGGCATTCTGACCTCCGTCGAACACTGTACCCTCATTAATCAACGCTATAGCGGCAATGTACTGCTTCTGTGTGCGTGTATGTTTTTTCAGGGGTTGCATTCGATGCTGATTTAATTTTTATGGATGAAGGTGGGTGACTGCATCGAACAGCGCAGGTGGATGAGCTCTTCAAACGAAAGGATATTCGACGATTGGACTGAACCTCCCGTTCCCTCGACATACTCGTAAATCCCCCGTATTGCAACACGTCCGTATATACCAACGACTATCCAGCAGTTCTCAACTGCACCGGTGGAAGAATGGAACGTCCATCAGAGGAGCATCTCACCAACCTTGTGGCCTGGATGGGACCACGTTGCAGACCAAGTACTACCGTCCGTGATAACACACACTATTTTTAAGAAGCATGTCCCACCTTGTGTCATGTCCACGGGACCATCATAAATCGCAGCGACTTCAGAATAATAACTTTCTTGGAATAAAACTTGTCATTTCTGCCTCATTTCTTAATCAAATGGTTCAAATGGTTCTGAGCACTATGGGACTTAACATCTAAGGTCATCAGTCCCCTAGAACTTAGAACTACTTAAACCTAACTAACTTTAGGACATCACACACATCCATGCCCGAGGCAGGATTCGAACCTACGACCGTAGCAGTCGCGCGGTTCAGGACTGAAGCGCCTAGAACCGCTCGGCCACAACGGCCGGCCATTTCTTAATCCCTTCAGCTACTTTCTGTACTATACTTGAGCCGTAGGGTGATCGCAATTGATTTGGCACGATGTGGCAGCTATTTGATAATCCTGGAAATATCCAGTGTGGCTCCTAGAACCCAGTACCGAACAGCACGGAATATCAGAGCCGGACAAATAAATGGACTCGGACAGAAGGAGGCCGTACTCAGCTCAGTGTCATAACTCCGACGTCACCAACCACACCAAGTCTCGACATAAAACAGAGCTAACGGCCGACTGACCCACTGTGTCCGGAACTCGACCCGTGGTGCCCTCTAGTCCGCTGTGACTCACTGCCTGGCTTACTCCCCCCCCCCCCCCCCCCCCAACGTTGTTCAAGGCCTCCTTTAGCCTCTGCCAGAGATAATTAGCGACAAAGTACAATCATTCGCGCTGCCAACAGTAGCGTCAGTGAGTAATGCCCGAAATCAAGGCACGGGAAATCGCTTGTGAGGCCCCGTCCTACGGGTCATACTTTAGTAGTTATTTCTATGTACAGTCCCAGTTTCATCGAGCGATGTTACTTCGCAGTAACATATCATGAGAAAGCTACTTTCAACCTTACGTTTTGTAAGTGTCTTGTGGGTATGCTACTGGTTTGTTGTGTCGACACTTATTTCTACAGCGTAGCCCGTTGTTACAATCAGATGCTCTGGGAGAGCGGTCTTCCTTTCATCCATACCCGTTTACCCTCTATCTTTGCCTTCCGTCGGTAGTAGCTTTGCTGTTCTGTATGCCGTTTGCGTTTAGCGCTACGCGCCCGTCTGATGCGTTCCACGCAAGCAAAATTCAAAAAGCTGTGCTAAATATACGTAGCTTTTTATGCCTGGGAGTCACAGTCATGTAGAACTTCATAAAAGACATCATATTTCTGCAAGTGACTGTAACACTTTCTTCACTTCAGATTTGCAGTTTCGGCCTTAGGCCATTATCAAATGCAGATTTTTTTGGCTTAAGCCATGTCAACTTATTTTAAGTTGACATGGCTTAAAGGTTCATATGGCTCTGAGCCCATGGGACTTAACATCTGAGGTCATCAGTCCCCTAGAACTTAGAACTACTTAAACCTAACTAAACTAAGGACATCACACGCATCCATGCCCGAGGCACGAATCGAACCTGCGACCGTAGCGGTCGCGCAGCTCGAGACCGAAGAGCCTAGAACCGCTCAGTCACAAAGGCCGGCATATGGCTTAAAGCCACAAAAATCTGCACTTCATAATGGCCTAAGGCCGAAATTGCAATTGTGAAATAAAGAAAGTGTTACAGTCACTGGCGTAAATATGATGTCTTTTATGTTGTGCTAAATGATTCGGATAATATCGGTAAGGCAGAAAGTTTTAGTGACTTGGGTAAAATTACAAAGAGAGTCGCACAATGTTCAATTCTGGGTCCACTCCTACTCCTTATCTATGTGAATAACCTTCCACTTAACATTCAACAAGCAAAATTGGTAGTTCCATTAGAGAGAAAGCAACAGAAGAGTTAGTAAATAATATTTACGCCCCTTAAATTTTGAAGAAAAAAGAGATGCACCACATTCAGGTCTGTACAACAAATAGTCATACTAACAACTGACGTAGTACATGCGCAGGAGTTAGTAAGTAGGGCGAAATGCTACAAATTTTTTGGTGTACATATTGATGAAAACTTGAACTGCAAGAAGCATATTACTGAGCTTCTCAAGCACTTAAATTCACCTGCTTCTGCTCTTCATATAACTGCTAATTTTGGAAACGAAAGAAACTTGCTCCTGACACATTTTGCGTATATCCACTCAATAATGTCGTATGGAATAGTTTTCTGGGGTAACTCATCACTTGGAAAGAAAATACTGACTGCACAAAAGCGAGCAGTAAGAATAATGTATGGTGTTCACCCATGGATGACATGCAGGTACCTCTTCAATGAGCTAGGCATTTTCCTGCGCCGCCACAATTCATGTTTCCGCGAATGAAAAACGTCATTAAAAATGCATCAAATTTGAGAAGAACAGTGGTGTACGTAACTGCAACACTAGAGAGAAAAAAATCTTTATTACCCACTGTTAAAGCTGTAAGTGGCTCACAGTGGAATTCTATAGGCAGTAATAAAATTTTTGGTCATTTGTCAAATAGCATAAAATTTCTAACAGGAATCGAAGCAAGATTTAAATTTAATTTAAAATAATTTCTCCTTGACACCACTTCTATTCTTGACTTCACTTATGATATAATCCTTATTGTTGTTGTGGTCTTCAGTCCTGAGATTGGTGTGATGCAGATCTCCATTCTACTCTGTCCTGTGCAAGCTTCTGCAATTCCCAGTACCTACTGCAGCCTACATCCTTCTGAATCTGCTTAGTGTATCCATCTCTTGATCTCCCTCTACGATTTTTACCCTCCACGCTGCCCTTAAATACTAAATTGGTGATCCTGCGATGTCTCAGAACATGTCCTACCAACCGATCAACTCTTCTAGTCAAGTTGTGCCACAAGCTCCTCTTCTCCCCAATTCTATTCAATACCTCCTCATTAGTTATGTGGTCTACCCATCTAATCTTCAGCATTCTTCTGTAGCACAACATTTCGAAAGCTTCCATTCTCTTTTTGTCCAAACTATTTATCGCCCACGCTTCACTTCCATACATGGCTACACTCCATACAAATTCTTTCAGAAACGACTTCCAGACATTTAAATCTATACTCAATGTTAACAAATTTTTCTTCTTCAGGAACGCTTTCCTTGCCATTGCCAGTATGCATTTGATATCCTCTCTACTTCGACCATCATCAGTTATTTTGCTCCCCAAATAGCAAAACTCCTTTACTACTTTAAGTGTCTCATTTACTAATCTAATTCACTCAGCATCACCCGACTTAATTCGACTACATTCCATTATCCTCGTTTTGCTTTTGTTGATGTTCATCTTACACCCTCCTTTCAAGACACTGTCCATTCCGTTCAACTGCTCTTCCAAGTACTTTGCTGTCTCTGACTGAATTACAATGTCATCGGCGAACCCCATTTTTTTTAAATTTCTTCTCCATGCATTTTAATACCTACTCCGAACTTTTCTTTTGTTTCCTTTATTGCTTGCTCAATATACAGATTGAATAATATCGGGGATAGGCTACAACCCTGTCTCACTCTCTTCCCAACCATTGCTTCCCTTTCGTGCCCCTCGACTCTTATAACTGCCGTCTGATTTCTGTACAAATTGTAAATAGCCTGTAGCTCCCTGTATTTGACCCCTGCCACCTTTAGAATTTGAAAGAGAGTATTCTAGTCAAATAGTCAAACGCTTTCTCTAAGTCTACAAATGCTAGAAACGTAGGTTTGCCTTTCCTTAATCTTTCTTCTAAGATAAGTCGTAGGGTCAGTATTGCCTCACGTGTTCCAACATTTCCACGGAATCCAAACTGATCTTCCCCGAGGTCGGCTTTTATGAGTTTTTCCATTCGTTTGCAAGGAATTCGCGTTAGTATTTTGCAGCTGTGACTTATTAAGCTGATACTTCGGTAATTTGCACATCTGTCAACACCTGCTCTCTTTGGGATTGGAATTATTATATTCTTCTTCACGTCTGAGGGTACTTCGCCTGTCTCATACATCTCGCTCACCACTTGGTAGAGTTTTGTCAGGACTGGCACTCCCAAGGCTGTCAGTAGTTCTAATGGAATGTTGTCTACTCCGGGGGCCTTGTTTCGACTCAGGTCCTTCGTGCTCTGTCAAACTCTTCACGCAGTATCATATCTCCCATTTCATCTTCATCTACATTCTCTTCCATTTCCATAATATTGTCCTCAAGTACATCGCCCTTGTATAGACCCTCTATATACTCCTTCCACTTTTCTGCTTTCTCTTCTTTGCTTAGAACTGGGTTTCCATCAAAGCTCTTGATATTCATGTGAGTGGTACTCCTTTCTCCAAAGGTCTCTTTAATTTTCCTGTAGGCAGTATCTATCTTACCCCTAGTGAGGTAAGCGTCTACATCCTTACATTTGTCGTCTAGCCATCCCTGCTTAGCCATTTTGCTCATCCTGTCGATATCATTTCTGAGACGTTTGTATTCCTTTTTGCCTGCTTCATTTACAGCATTGTTATATTTCCTCCTTTCAATAATTAAATTCAATATTTCTTCTATTACCCAAGGGTTTCTACTAGCCTTCGTCTTTTTACCTATTTGATCCTCTGCTGCCTTCACTATTTCGTCCCTCAAAGCTACCCATTCTTCTTCTACTGTATTTCTTTCCCCCATTCCTGTCAATTGTTCCCTCATGCTCTTCCTGAAACTCTGTACAACCTCTGGTTCTTTCATTTTATCCAGGTCCCATCTACTTAAATTTCCACCTTTTTGCAGTTTCTTCTGTTTTAATGTACAGTTCATAACCAATAGATTCTGGTCGGAGTCCACATCTGCCCCTGGAAATGTCTTACAATTTAAAACCTGGTTCCTAAATCTCTGTCTTACCATTATATAATCTATCTGATACCTTCTAGTATCTCCAGGGTTCTTCCACGTATACAACCTTCTTTCATGATTCTTGCACCAAGTGTTAGCTATGATTAAGTTATGCTCTGTGCAAAATTCTACCAGTCGGTTTCCTCTTTCATTTCTTAGGCCCAATCCATATTCACCTACTACGTTTCCTTCTCTCCCTTTTCCTACTCTCTAATTCCAGTCACCCATGACTATTAAATTTTCGTCTCCCTTCACTACCTGAATAATTTCTTTTATCTCATCATACATTTCATCAATTTCTTCGTCATCTGCAGAGCTAGTTGGCATATAAACTTGTACTACTGTAGTAGGCGTGGGCTTCATACCTGACCAAATGCCGTGTTCCTCCTGCCACCGAACTTCGCTAATTCCCACTATATCTAACTTTAACCTATCCATTTCCCTTTTTAAATTTTCTAACCTACCTGCCCAATTAAGGGACCTGACTTTCCACGCTCAGATCCGTAGAACGCCAGTTTTCTTTCTCCTGATAACGACCTCCTCTTGAGTAGTCCCCGCCCGAGGATCCAAATGGGGGACTATTTTATCTCCGGAATATTTTACCCAAGAGGACGCCATCGTCATTTAATCATACAGTAAAGCAGCATGCCCTCGGGAAAAATTACGGCTGTAGTTTCCCCTTTCTTTCAGCCGTTCGCAGTACCAGAACAGCAAGGCCATTTTGGTTAGTGTTAGAAGGCCAGATCAGTCAATCATCCAGACTGTTGCCCCTGCAACGACTGAAAAGGCCGCTGCCCCTCTTCTGGAACGACACGTTAGTCTGGCCTCTTAACAGATACCCCTCCGTTGTGTTTGCACCTTTGGTACGGCTATCTGTATCGTTGAGGAACGCAAGCCTCCCCACCAACGGCAAGGTCCATGGTTCATTGGTGAGGGATATCATTATAGAAGTTGCACCTACGGTACGTCTATCTGTATCGTTGAGGCACGCGAGCCTCCCCATCAACGGCAAGGTCCATGGTTCATGGTGGTGGATATCCTTATAGATGTACTAAAACGGAGAATATGAGTAGGAACAAAATGATAATGCATTCATTAATGTTGTGATCTTATAATTAAAATTTAAAACAGTCTTGATCGCAATCTTGTTAAAATATTTTTTTATTGGAGTGAGTGACCTGTTTCGACTCTATGATCATTTTCAGACTCCAGAGCGGTGGATGGACACTGCTAGATGAGTTCTGTCGACCCTCGATTCCACGAGCGTCGAGGGTCGACAGAACCCATCTAGCAGTGTCCATCCACCGCTCTGGAGTCTGAAGATGACTCTTTCATAGAGTCGAAACCGGTCACTCGCTCCAATAAAAATATTTTAACAAGACTGCGATCAAGACTGTTTTAAATTTTAATTTTAATAAATATTAAGATTTCTGACTATGTTTTCAAAAATTTCGAAAATTTTGATCTTAAATCTAATAATGTATACATATCCTGCAAACTGAATCGTTCCACATCATTTCGTTAAAGGAATCGTTCGAATGATCGATGGAGCACGTAACTGCCTAAGACGTGGTCCGCTCCCACTGGCAGTGAATGGCGCCCATGTGGAGTGTCAATGGCTTATTTCCTAGTCTGTGACCTGAACTGCGCTTTTTGGTTGCTTTGTACTCCTCTCAAGAGAGAATCCCAGCATCACCTAACCGTCCGTTGTGGCCGAGCGGTTCTAGGCGCTTCAGTCCGGAACCGCGCTGATGCCACGGTCGCAGGTACGAATGCTGCCTCGGGCATGGATGTGTGTGGTGTCCTTAGGATAGTTAGGTTTAAGTAGTTCTAAGTCTAGGGGACTGATGACCTCAGATTTTAAGTCCCATAGTGATTACAGCCATTTGAACCATTTGAATCAACTTCAGCTCGTCAGCTTTGAGCCGTACCATAATACTGTTGTGGTGAATGACGTCATTCACCAGTCAGAGATTAAATATTGTCCTTGGTTCTCCTAGTACCGAACGAAAACTGTGATTACAATTTACGTGAACTTGGAATTATGTATGAATAAATTTTCCGTCATGTTTTATTACTACAATTGACTGAATTTGGCTACTTTTATTAGTGTAGCTTTTTGGCTTTTTGTACTGCTATTAGTTTTTCGCTATGTTTATTTGTATCCTCTTTGAAGTTGAGCTATACAGCAAAAGGCGTCACTTACTTACGCACCTCCTTTCATAATTTTGTCTCTCCCTGAATTATTAGTGTTAGATCAAGTTTTTTGTCAGGTACATTTGTATTCTATTACATGCCGATGTTTGGAGGAGGGTTTTCTGATGGACAATTGATTGTATTTTGTTTTCAGTTCTCTTGCGGGAAACAAGTGTCTGAGCCCTTTTGATACACCAAGTCCCAGTCGAGGCACCTGCATGAGAGAAGAATATGGCGACGTTGCCGCTAATTAGTGCAGTTTCTGTTCCTTCTTTCTTTGCGAGCCGGTGGAAACTTTGTTGGTTTCTCTTTATGCCTGGTTGGCGGCAACTACTCTTAACGGCAGAAGGCTTCCTTCCTGCGGTTTTAAAATAGTGTCCTTTGATTGGCTTTGTACAATCAGACACAAATCCTTCTGGAACTTTCGGGAACCTTCTGTTCTTGGGAAAGAGGTTAAGAGGAACGTCCGCGTGCGCTTTTTCGGCAGATCGGCGGTCCAAGCTTTTTAACAGGTGCTAGGGATTGGACAATTAGCGCCCCTCCACAAAGAACCGAAGCGGAACTGGGCATCGGGGAGAAGTTGGTGAAATTTTTGCTCAGGCACTCGAAGACGGGCTGCCGGTGAGTACACACGTTAATGATCCGGTACGTGGTGTTAGGTATTAAGTCAGGTTGAGATTTTATGAGTTAAGTCGCGTTCAGACCTGCTGGTATTGGTACACTCAGGTACGGGGAGTGATTCATTCCACTTTTTTTATCCTGCGTGTGGAGATTAATTTCCGTCCGAATGAAACCTTGAGTCATGAGTTTTTGTGCTCCCCTGTATTACGTTATCTAGTTGCTATGGTCTCATGGCTAATTATGTAGACATTCTTTCTCGTAATCCTCAGATGTGGCTAAGAGACCACAGTGCCACTTCCATTTGCTTTACATTCAACGCTCCGCGAGTTCTGTGATTGTTTTTGCCACGGTATCGGACTTCATACAATCACAGGTCACTCTAGTTTCCACCGCAACCTACTTGGTTGGAAAGATCTCAGACCTAGGAGTGGATTGAATCCCTAGTCAAGGTATGAAGCAAATTATCCGCGGCTCCCTAGAATATATTGTAGTTTGGGATGATGGTTTGTCCTTTCTTACTGTCTTCTTTCTGTGTAGAATCGTCTAGTGGATCCATGAAAGTGGATTCATTCTAACAGATGACGTTTTTCTTGCCAAACTCCCATGAAAATTATACGACCCATTCCTCCTTCCTGTATACATAATGGATTGATATGAACAAGTTTATCTACGTTGTTGCATGTGCCCTACTCGTTAGTAATAAAGGATCAATTTTTCGAATACAGTTACTTTGTCAAGAGTTTTGAGTTATGATACCGGAACGCATCATAGATAACGATCAGTGAAGGTAAGTAAATAGCTGCATGGTCATTCCGGATCCTAGCCTTTCCGTTGCATTTAGCTATTTCGTGTTACTTTGGGTTAAATCAGTTACAAAATGTAGGGCGTTGGTGTGTTACTTTAATAAGGATCTTGGAAGAATCCTGCACATGCAGTGAACGGCTTTCCGCCCAAGAGGCGCTCCCCCATTTCTCGGTAGCGAATCTGCTGCAGTTTGCAAATGGAAAGGTAGAGGAGAAGGAGACGTCCATGTACCCTCTTTCGAATAGGTCGAGCGATGTTTTTGACACCGCGCTTCGTTACTGCTTGTGAAGTTTCGCTACGTGTATGTACTGATGTCGCCTTCAGAATTTCTGTGCTGTGAACTATCTTTTTCCCCTTGTACTGATATCGGCGTTTTAAGATGAGCTACATAGATCAAGTGACGTATTTGAAATGACATTTCACCAGTCCTCGCGATTTTTCGCTATGCGTGTTAGTATCGGTTTTGGCTTTCTGTCTGGTATCCGTTTTTAGATTTCTGTTTTACTAGCAGCTTTCTCGGTTCAGGTATTTATATCACGCGATTATACTGATGCGTTAATTTCCGCGATTGTTTGCAATCTGTAGTGGTATCGCTTTTTGTATTGCGATCGGTTTTTCGCTCTTTATATTGTTATCGGACTTCTCAGATACGTAGACCCAGTCATGTTTTAGATACCTGTTCAGGTGGGTTCGTAATAATTTTGTGCTTTTTGTGTCTTTGATGCCAATATTTTAGCGCGATCCTTTGAATGCTTCATTTTGTATATTTTGTGATTTTTGCGGTTCTTCTTCAAGTCTGTCCAGTCCCAGAATCCCGTTTCCTGTGGTTGTCCCTTTAGCTTTAGTAATTCTTATTATGAATTTATACGGTTCTGTAGCTACTGTGTATGATGTTTACATTTCGGCGCCATGAAAACGAGTAAAGTCATTGGTTGCCATTTTGAAATCATATTTGTGTTCATTTTGGGGCTTGTTATGACGTAATCTTCCTGTGCCACCGGATAGTATCGAAGGCTCTGGTTTATTTGAACCTCTCGATACGCTCGTGATTGGCTTGTTTTCTTCCAGCTTAATCTCGGTCACCTCTCTAGTCAGCCTGTCCCTGAATGTCGATGTTCGCCCCAGAATTTTGTAGTGCTGTAACCCATGGAGTGAATAAGCCGTAGGCAGTGTTCTGTGACGGCCGATATGACTTACCACACTGACACAGAATGCTGTAGCGGCTTGCATAAATTTAAGTGATCCTTTCTTCTTTAGATAAGGTATTGCTTGTCTTGGTCAGTGAACATGTCGTATCTTTTATTCCGCTCTTTTTAAGAATCCTTGACAGCAACATCCACGTTTCCGAAAGAGAGCTCACGCCATTCCGGTTAGACAAATGAGAATTCCTTCGCCTTCGACAGAGAATCTTCTCACAGCGTTCCTGTCGAGTGTATTTGGTTCCGTTAGAAAAAAATGTGTTGGAATTGCCAGTCTTGTCCAGAGTGCATTCACTTACACACTCAATTCGAGGCCCTTATACTTAGCGATTACTCCATCAAGTAATTATGGAAAACTTTATCGGTGAGGAAACCGAATAGAAATGCAATTTCGTAACGGTTATCTGTGTAACTTGACTCCGCAACAGGATCTAGCTGTTTGCTGTCCTCGCTGTAACATCTCTTTATAGTTAATTGTTACCACAGCTAATTATTCAGCCGTGAGACTGTTTAATTATTAGCACAGTTCGTATCCGTTGCTTGTCTAAGAATGATCGTGTCCTTAACCAACAGGACGTCGATTAAAGTCACTATTAGAAGTATGTTCTGCTAATGAAACCTTGTACAGTTAGTAACCACGCCACCCCAGAACCTTTATAGGTTCGAATTACCATGTATAAAAGTTTAGAAAAGGTTTGAAATTGTGATTCAAGTTGTTGGAAACGGTTAAGTGCTCTCATTATCAAACGCTGGTTAAGTCCAGCTTGGGTAATTAGCATTCCGCTATAAGAAAGACTAGTTTTTCAAGCATCAGAATGTTTGTGATGTATATCTCCTTAACTATGTGTCGTAAAAGATGTAATTTGGCAGGTAACGTAAGTGGTATACGTAGTAGTAATGAAGTAATAAATCGAAAGGTCATGCCTAATGCCGAAGTTTTATTAGACCAACAGCGAAAACGTAGTAAGCGATTCACTTTTTTCCTTTCATTATTTTGTGAGAGGTGTCAGCGAGAAAAAGTTTCAAAAATGTTTGAAGTTATATGTATAATGTGTTGGAAGTTACTAAGTGCTCTCAAATATTATATGAGTATAGTCTGTATAACATAGGTGCCATGAGTTACACTGCCTCGAGGCGTATAAACAGTTTCTAACTTCAACAGTTGATTTATTGTGTTACCCCTTAAAATGTAAATATATACGTCGTCATAAGTAGATTACATTAATATTTAAAATTTTTAAATTCGGGTAGCAGCTACACGAAGCATTGAAAATCAAAGTGTTGAAACTTCCTGGCAAATTAAAACTGTGTGCCGGACCGAGACTCGAACTCGGGACCTTTGCCTTTCGCGGGAAAGTGCTCGACCATCTGAGCTACCCAAGTACGACTCACGACCCGTCCCGACAGCTTCAATTCTGCCAGTACCTCGTCTCCTACGTTCCAAATTTCACAGAAGCTCTTCTGCGAACCTAGCAGAACTAGCACTCCTGGAGAGGCACTTGCCCGCGAAAGGCAACGGTCCCGAGTTCGAGACTCGGTCCGGCACATAGGTTTAAATTGCCAGGAAGTTTCATATCAACGCACACTCCGCTGCAGAGTGAAAGTCTCATTCTGGATCAAAGTGTTGTTGCCGCTGGAAGCTGGTAAATACACAACCTGCAACTGTGATTGTGTAAATTTTGAGTGGTTTAGTGATGTGGATAACAGCTCAAGCTTGACGATACTTTCAGAATTTAGTATGAGATCTTTCACTATGGTTTCTAGTTCTTATCTAAACGCTATTCAAAGTACAATTCTACACTGAGGTGACAAGTCATGGGATAGCGATACGCACAAATACAGACGGCGGTAATATCGCATACACAAGGTATAAAAGGGTAGTGCGCTGTCTTTTGTACTCAGGCGATTCATGTGAAAAGATCTCCGACGTGATTACGACCGCACGACGGAAATTAACAGACTTTGAACGCGAAAAAAAAAAAAATGTTCAAATGTGTGTGAAATCTTATGGGACTTAACTGCTAAGGTCATCAGTCCCTAAGCTTGCACACTACTTTACCTAAATTATCCTAAGGACAAACACACACACCCATGCCCGAGGGAGGACTCGAACCTCCGCTGGGACCAGCCGCACAGTCCATGGCTGCATCGCCCCAGCCGGTCGGCTAATCCCGCGAAGCTTTGAACGCGAAATGAGACACTCAAACATTTCGGAAATCGTTAGGGATCTCAATATTCCGAGACCCAAAATCATGAGTGGCCGAGAATTCCAGACTTCAGCATTATCTTCCACCACGGACTACGCAGTAGCAGACGCCCTTCACTTAATGACCGAGGGCAGCGGCGTTTGCGCAGACTTGTCCGTGCTAATAGGCAAGTAACTCTGCGCGAAATAACGGCAGAAACCATTGTGGGACGTACGACGAAATTATCCGTCAGGACAGGGCGGTAAAATTTTGCGTTAATGGGTTATGGCAGAAGACTACTGAATTGAGTGCCTTTGCTAACAGCACGAAATCGCCAACAGCGCCTCTCCCGAGTTCGTGACCATATCGGTTGGACCATAAACGACTGGAGAACCATGGTAAGAGCTGACGGTAGGGTTCGGTGTAACGCAGACCCTCGATGTCATGGCCCCAAGTTGTCAGCAAGGCACTGTGCCAGCTGGTGGTGGCTCCATAATGGTGTGGGCTGTGTTCACAGGAAATGGACTGGCTCTTCCAAACCACCTGAACCAGCCATTGACTGGAAATGATTATGTTCGGCTGTAGCCTTTCATGGACGTCTTCTCAAATGGTGATGGAATTTTTATGCATGACGATGCGCCATGTCACCGGGCTACAGCTCTTAGCAACTGGTTTTAAGAACATTCTGGCCCATTCTGGTGAATGCACTGGCCACCCATGAATCCCATTGAACACTTTGGTTCAAATGGCTCTGAGCACTATGGGACTCAACTGCTGAGGTCATTAGTCCCCGAGAACTTAGAACTAGTTAAACCTAACTAACCTAAGGACATCACACACATCCATGCCGGAGGCAGGATTCCAACCTGCGACCGTAGTGGTCTCGCGGTTCCAGACTGCAGCGCCAGAACCGCGCGGCCACTTCGGCCGGCCCCCTTTGAATACTTTTGGGACGTAATCGAGAGGTCAGGTCGTGCACAAACTCCTGCATCGGCAACACTCGCAATTATGGTCGATTATACATGCAGCATGGCTCAAAATTTTTGCAGGGGACTTCCAACGACTTGTTGAGTCCAAGACACATTGACCTGCTACACTACACCGAGAAAAAGGAGGCCCAACACGATATTAGGAGGTATCTCATGACTTCAGTCGCTTCATTTCTTACATATCCTTCCAGTTTGAAGAATTAATCAACGTAATATATATCTCGATATCATTTCATCTCTCTGCTATTAACTCTTTTACGTCCACTATAATTTCCCTTACGTGATCACGAACTTAGTGTCCATACTCCGGCCCAAGACACAACAGATGCTACACTATTGACTCAAAAAATGACCATCGCCCTCAATAGCTGTGCTGCAATCCAAAGTGAACCAACGGCGGAAGAAAAGGTACACGGCTGATGCTTGCATCGCCTCTGTTATAGGCGGAGGTTCTGGGTTGCCAGTTACCAGGAACGTGACAGGGAATATCCCTTTCATCGAGTATCCCTCTGCGTGGGGCGTTCTGCAGCCTACCTGGCGATTTGATGTTTTCACATTCATTTCTACTTTGCATTTTATAACATTTATTATTATGTCCAAAATCTGCTCCTAGTGGAGGGAATCCTTAGCATCCGAAGTAATTTTCAGTGTCAATCACACCATTAAAAGATACAGATGGCACTATTTCTGGACACAGGTTGGTATCGTCCTTCCCAGGTGTTCTCTTGATAGAAACCGCGAAGTATTTCTTACCCTCGAGCTGATATTTCTCCATCTGGGAACTTGAAGAGTGCACGATCATAAAACTGCCATCTCGCCTCTTTGATCACTTGCGCTGCCCTACCATAATGGACAACGATAACCATTCAACAAATAAACACCTGGAAGTTACTACTTGTACAACTGAAATGTTTATCTTACTATTACACAATTGGTGAATAAATATGTAGATAATTAGCTCCAAATTCAACGAAATTAAATCCAAAGGCATCAAAATAAAAAGTTGAAGAGGAATTACACGGCGAAACGCACAGGTGATACTGGATAGGGAGAAACAGCCTATTGAAGGCCTCTACGAGTGGGAGGACGTGTCTGATGACGTGATAGGGAATCCAGTATTAGAGTTTAACGGAGCTTTGGAAGACTTGGTATCAAACAAGGCGGAACGGATCGAGAACATACCAACGGAATTTCTGAAATCATTAGTACGGACACATACAACCCGACTTTCGGAAAAATACACGTATCATCCGCACAATTATGAAGATAGCAAGGGCAGACAAATGCGAGAAGTTGTCACATAATCAGCTTAATGTCACATGCATCCAGCTTGCTGACAAGAATAATATACGGAAGATAGGGAAGGAAAATCGAGTCTGCAGGAAAGGTGAAGGCACATGAGACGCAGTGTTGGCATCGTACCTGATAAGGGAAGCAAGAAAAACCAAGAGAGGTTCACAAGCTTTCTTGACATATAACAAGCTTTCGACAGTGGAAAGAGGTGCGAGATATTCGAAATTGACAGGGAAGTAGATCTAAGTTATAGGTGAAGACGGATAACATACATTACGTATAAGACATGAAAAGTTGGAAGAATGAAAATGGAAGATACAGTGTTCGTCTCAGAAAGGGGGTAAGGCAGGTATGTAGTCTTTCGTCTTTACTACTCCAGCTATATATCGAAGAAGCAATTACTGAAACAGAAGAAAAGTTTAGGGGCGGGATTAAAAAACATTAAATAAAATTAAATATTGGAGGTTTAAATAGGTGAACTTTGGGTAGTATGAAATAGTCGGGCAATACGGAATACCGTGATTTCTCGTCCGTCGAGTAGTGCTCCCGAGTAGGAGAGGCTTGAACTGCTTCAAAATGTTTGCGTGATGATGCGCAACGAGACCATTCGTCTCCAGATCCCGTGCGAGCTACGATGCAGAAAAATTGTTTTCGCAGTTTCACAACATTTTTGGAACTGTGTCTTGAAAAACATGCCGTAATTGTTAAAACGTACACTAACGATTAAAACTATGTAGCAAGTAATTAGTAGTGGATTGTTATGTATTGCTCCATTTTTGGCCATGCATACAATTCGTTCTGTTGTGAAGTCCAAGATAATATATCGGACAATGTGGATTTCTTGCTATTGCATAATACTCACTTTGACTGTGCAGCTGCTGAGAACGAACATAAGATTTCAGAGTCATACGAACAGTTGAATGTAAAACGAATCACCACTATTACATGAACAACTAATAATTGTTTCAGATATTTTTTCTCAAGATATTAAAAATAACGGTTTTCTTATCGAATAAAATATTTTTTATGTTATTGATAAGTAATTCTTTCAAGAGTTCAAATTAAGAACAGACTCAGCATCGAGTGACATTATACTGAGTGCACTATCCGAAAATTACCTCGACCAATTAAACAGAGAACCGACGCGTGGAGATAACATCTTGGACCTACTGATAACAAACAGACCCGAACTTTTCGACTCTGTAAGCGCAGAACAGGGAATCAGTGATCATAAGGCCGTTGCAGCATCCCTGAATATGGAAGTTAATAGGAATATAACAAAAAGGGAGGAAGGTTTATCTGTTTAACAAGAGTAATAGAAGGCAGATTTCAGACTACCTAACAGATCAGAATGAAAATTTCTGTTCCGACACTGGCAATGTTGAGTGTTTATGGAAAAAGTACAAAGCAATCGTAAAATTCGTTTTAGACAGGTACATGCCGAGTAAAACTGTGAGGGACGGGAAAAACCCACCGTGGTTCAACAACAAAGTTAGGAAACTACTGCGAAAGCAAAGAGAGCTTCACTGCAAGTTTAAACGCAGCCAAAACCGCTCAGACAAACAGAAGCTAAACGATGTCAAAGGTAGCGTAAGGAGGGCTATGCGTGAAGCGTTCAGTGAATTCGAAAGTAAAATTATATGTACCGACTTGACAGAAAATCCTAGGAAGTTCTGGTGTTACGTTAAATCAGTAAGTGGCTCGAAACAGCATATCCAGACACTCCGGGACGATGATGGGATTGAAACAGAGGATGACACGCGTAAAGCTGAAATACTAAACACCTTTTTCCAAAGCTGTTTCACAGAGGAAGACCGCACTGCAGTTCCTTCTCTAAATCCTCGCACAAACGAAAAAATGGCTGACATCGAAAGGAATAGAAAAGCAACTGAAATCACTCAACAGAGGAAAGTCCACTGAACCTGACGGGATACCAGTTGGATTCTACACAGAGTACGCGAAAGAACTTGCCCCCCTTCTAACAGCCGTGTACCTCAAGTCTCTAGAGGAACGGAAGGTTCCAAATGATTGGAAAAGAGCACAGGTAGTCCCAGTCTTCAAGAAGGGTCGTCGAGCAGATGCGCAAAACTATAGACCTATATCTCTGACGTCGATCTGTTGTAGAATATAGAACATGTTTTTTGCTCGCGTATCATGTCGTTTCTGGAAACCCAGAATCTACTCTGTAGGAATCAACATGGATTCCGGAAACAGCGATCGTGTGACACCAAATTCGCTTTACTTGTTCATGAGACCCAGAAAATATTAGATACATGCTCCCAGGTAGATGCCATTTTCCTTGACTTCCGGAAGGCGTTCGATACAGTTCCGCACTGTCGGCTGATAAAGAAAGTAAGAGCCTACGGAATATCAGACCAGCTGTGTGGCTGGATTGAAGAGTTTTTAGCAAACAGAACACAGCATGTTGTTCTCAATGGAGAGACGTCTACAGACGTTAAAGTAACCTCTGGCGTGCCACAAGGGTGTGTTATGGGACCATTGCTTTTCACAGTATATATAAATGACCTAGTAGATAGTGTCGGAAGTTCCATGCGGCTTTTCGCGGATGATGCTGTAGTATACAGAGGAGTTGCAGCATTTGAAAATTGCAGCGAAATGCAGGAATATCTGCAGCGGATAGGCACTTGGTGCTGGGAGTGGCAACTGATCCTTAACATAGACAAATGTAATGTATTGCGAATACATAGAAAGAAGGATCCTTTATTGTATGATTATATGATAGCGGAACAAACACTGGCAGCAGTTACTTCTGTAAAATATCTGGGAGTATGCGTGCGGAACGATTTGAAGTGGAATGATCATATAAAATTAATTGTTGGTAAGGCGGGTACCAGGTTGAGATTCATTGGGAGAGTCCTTAGAAAATGTAGTCCATCAACAAAGGAGGTGGCTTACTAAGCACTCGTTCGACCTATACTTGAGTATTGCTCATCAATGTGGGATCCGTACCAGGTCGGGTTGACGGAGGAGATAGAGAAGGTCCAAAGAAGAGCGGATCGGCCGTGCGGTTCTAGGCGCTACAGTCTGGAACCGCGAGACTGCTACGGTTGCAGGTTCGAATCCTGCCTAGGGTATGGATGTGTGTGATGTCCTTAGGTTAGTTAGGTTTAAGTAGTTCTAAGTTCTAGGGGACTAATGGCCTCAGATGTTAAGTCCCATAGTGCTCAGAGCCATTTGAACCATTTTTTGAAGAGCGGCGCGTTTCGTCACAGGGTTATTTGGTAAGCGTGATAGCGTTACGGAGATGTTTAGCAAACTCAAGTGGCAGACTCTGCAAAAGAGGCGCTCTGCATCGCGGTGTAGCTTGCTGTCCAGGTTTCGAGAGGGTGCGTTTCTGGATGAGGTATCGAATATATTGCTTCCCCCTACTTATACCTCCCGAGGAGATCACGAATGTAAAATTAGAGAGATTCGGACGCGCACGGAGGCTTTCCGGCAGTCGTTCTTCCCGCGAACCATACGCGACTGGAACGGGAAAGGGAGGTAATGACAGTGGCACGTAAAGTGCCCTCCGCCACACACCGTTGGGTGGCTTGCGGAGTATAAATGTAGATGTAGATTTGTGTTTTCTGCACATAAAATAGGTTTCTTCCACATTTTCATGATTATCTGCATTTTTCCAATCCAGTTCCATATTTTTCAACTCTTTATTAGTGTACAGGTGCAACTTAAAAACATTTTTTTCGGTTGTATGTTTTGCAAATTTTGTTAAAAGAAATACAAATACTTATCGCCAAATAGTTGAAATTTAGGATAAATTGTGCGTTGAGAGCTAAGAATGAGTTTAGTTTGGAGATACGACTACAAAAGTAAATGATACTCCATAATACACTTATGGCAAGTACATCGAAGTTTCGAACAAAATTAAGATCGAACATGGAATCTTGACAGTGCTTCCTCTATTATCCTTTTTCCTTTGTATATTCTGATGCAAATGCCAATTTGGATATGAATTTCTTCTGCTTGTTTGCTAATGGCCATACCGTCAGAAACAAACCGCATGAGATATCACGACCCTTTGGTAAACGCAGTGGCAGTAATTAGTAGTCAGTGGCTGTCCTCTTATGCAGAGGTCCTCAGCTGCTGTCTGTTTTCCTCGTTGGGTGATCCGGCGGGCAGAGGTTAATCGCGCCGACCCTGCTGCCGTGACGGATTACGCAATAACAAGCCTTTATTAGAACAGTAATTGCAGCTTCCAACGCAATTAACGGCCGCGCACGGCACCCCACGGTGGGCTGTCGAGGTCTCTTCAGCGTGGAGCCCGTCTCGTCTGTCTGTTTCTGCCTGCCTGCCTGCTGCACTCTGATTTTTTCCTACGTTCACATCTGACCCCACCATCTCTCTCCCTACGATTGACAACTCCATTTTATTTCCATTACTACGCTGTGCCTTCACATCGACACACATATGGCTGCTCTATCTAATCAAAACTCTTTGGACATATCTACAGAGTGACACTTATTGAACTATATGAAATAAAATCGTCATAACATCTGAACGGTTTGCGCTAGGACGTTCAAACTGCACGGTTGGTCGCCGGGCGTGGTGGGAATTAGTATTCACGTGCGAAGCGCTTTTTTGTAGTCGGCCATTTTCATTTGGATGGGTTCGTCAATTCGCAAAATTGGCGTGTTTGGGGGACTAAGACTCCGCATTTCGCGATCGAGAAGTCTCTTCACTCTCAACGGGTGACAGTGCGGTGTGCTATGTTCAGTCACTCAGTAATCGGCGCGATATTCCTTGATGTTCATGCAAGACGGATCTAAATGGCTCTGAGCACTATGGGACTTAACATCTGAGGTCATAGTCCCCTATAACTTAGAACTACTTAAACCTAACTAACCTAAGGACGTCACACACATCCATGCTCAAGGCAGGATTCGAACCTGCGACCGTAGCAGTCGCGTGGTTCCAGACTGAAGCGCCTAGAACCGCTCGGCTACACCGGCCGGCAAGACAGTTCTCGACACCATCGAAGCAGGAGAGTGGTGCCCTTCCTGGAGGAGCGCTCTGGGGGCCGCATTATGGCTCTGGGGTACCCAGAGGCCACTGCCATGGGTCTTGAGTGGCCGCCATATTCTCTGGATCTGAACACATGCGACTCCTTTTTGTTGGACTATATGAAAGCCAAGGTGTACTGCAATAACCCCAAAACCATTGCATGGTGTGATCTTGAAGAGGGATGGCAAAGGAAGAACGACATGTAAATGAAGACACAGCAGACGTCATGTACTGAAGAACATGAATCATTACAATACAATGGCGTGTGGCTAGGGCCTCCCGTCGGGTAGACCGCTCGCCTGGTGCAAGTCTTGCGATTTGACGCCACTTCGGCGACTTGCGCGTCGATGGGGATGAGATGATGATGATTACGACAACACAACACCCAGTCCCTGAGCGGAGAAAATCTCCGACCCAGATGGGAATCGAACCCGGGCCCTTAGGATTGACAGTCTGTCGCGCTGACCACTCATTGAGCATTGAGGATGGTGGTTGTAAAATGTAGCATGACATCAGCGAACGCAATGATACGTGAGTTCCAAAGTGCTACCAACAGACCAGCACACTCAATGACTGTGCGAAGATGTTAAAAAAGACTGGCGTATGAGCCGTGCGCGGCTCGTGTTCATGCCGTTCATTCCTTGTCATCTTGTCTTTACGGTACTGATTCTCTAGCTCAGAAGGATCCACTTCCTTCCTTTCACCATATTCATCATAGCCTTCAGTCACCTCGGCAGTCCTCCGCCTCGTTTATTATTAGATTTACTGGCGTCACTAAGTTGCTGGAATGCTCGGCCGTGAGTGGCAGCAGCAGCGCGCATCGATAAGAGCACTGTTGTATTATCTTCGGGGCGACCGCTAGTATTTCCGGGTCGTCGTGTCTCGGGAGTTCAGTCGGGACAGAGCGCCAGTGAGGTGTGGAGAACCAGTACTCGCCGACCGCTGGCGACACACGTGTACTGTCCGACGGAAAGAGACTCTAGCGGGAACGACCGTTGGTTGGTCGTTCGGTCAGTCGTCTCATCGGGGGACCGCTTATGAAAACTCTATGTGTTCGACTTGTGATTTCTCCTTGCTGTTCCACAGTGATTGGTTTTAGGATCGTCGGAGTTCTTGGTGCAAGTGTTCAGGTGGAATTGTGTCAAGCTTCTGTGATTTGCACTGAGCAGTTATCAATGCTGTCGGCATACTGGAGTAGGCAGTCGGTAGGTTGGGACAGAGCAGCGAGTGTGTGTTTCCTCGCCGGTTGATGCTGTCCGGCACGACGTGTAGTTCGTCAGCCTTTCATGTTTGTTTATATTTTTGAGTGGTTATTGTGCCTTGGCTGTATTTAAACGCCAATTTTAAAGACGTAGTGCTGGTGGTATATTCGTCCTCGCTATATTTTCCGTTGTCGTGCCGCTGGTGGAGTGGATGGGGATTGATTAGGTTGGTCAGTCCTTCAGCCGACCTTGGGTCGGGTTGCCGTCCGATTATTTAAACTTACTTTTGGCTGCCTGTCTCACCTACACTTATTTTAGAGTTACCTCCTCAGGCCGACTCTTGGAACACTACTGAGTACCACTGTTCTGGTGTTTTTAGATTGTGATTGTGTTTTGTCTCAAGTGCTATGCGAGGCCTTCGGCCGTCTATTAATTTAGTTTGTTTTAATTTTAAAATAAGGCCTTCAGCCGACTTACATTAAGGTTTCAAGATACAGTTGTTTAAAAGTTATTTTTTTAAAAGGAGATTATGCTCTATTTCAAATCTTTGTTATTCAGGCCTTAAGCTTTGAGTTGTCGCCGGACGGCGTGGCCGAACGGTTCTAGGCGCTTCAGTCTGGAACCGCGCGACCGCTAAAGTCGCAGGTTCGAATTCTTCCTCGGGCATGGATGTGTGTGATGTCCTTGGGTTAGTTAGGTTTAAGTAGTTCTAAGTTCTAGGGGACTGATGACCACAGATGTTAAGTCCCATAGTGCTCAGAGCCATTTGAACCATGTTTGAGTTGTTCTATGTTCAGTATGTGGCCTTCAGCCGAGTGTATTCCTTAAAGCAATTGTAATAACTTGTGTTCGGGCTTTCTGCCGTATTGGTTTGAATCCTTTTAAGGGCATGTGTGATTAAGAGTTATAGGAAAATAAAGAATGTATGTTTTGTGCAACTGACAGCAACTGATTTGGGCTCTTTTCCACAGTCTCATCCGTTCTGTCCTGCGAAATCAGATTTCAGGGTACAATGGTCGAGCACCCACACATGTCTGTAGTCAGTGCTAAGCGACACTTGAGGTGGTGCGAAGAGCGACGGCACTGGACAGTGGGTGACTGGAAATGAATGACTTGAAGGGATTACTCACACTATATCCTGTGCCAGTACACTGGAATGGTTTGGGTTTGGCGTGTTCCTTGAGAGAGTTACATGGCATTAAGTGTAGTGCCAGTAGTGCAGTGTACTGGAGGTGGTACTAGCGTACGGTGGTATGCAAGATTGTTAGGTTGTTGTAATTAAACTTTCGCTACTACAGAGGGCCCCCGTGAAAATCGAGTGATCTTTGGACACTGAAACTTTGCGGAAATATTTGTAAGTGCATACGGAAGAGAAGTAACGAATAATCCATTGAAACACATGTTAATTTCCACATAAGACGGTAACATTTGTTAATTGCGTACCACGTTTAGGTTCCAGGTTACAATCGTTGCTAAGTGTGGTGTCCATGCACATCCGCGACATCCTGCAAGCTTTTACGGAAACCATTTCACAAATGTCCACAGCACTGTCGTGACACAGCTCATGCACTACTTGAAGATAGCACATCGCGTCTAGCATTTTCAGCCATGGCAGGAGTAGCTTCTTTAACAACTTGTGGCGCAATTGGCCGTCAGCCACTCACAGGAGTAGTTCCAAAATCGGCAGTTAATTCGAACTTCCGAATCATGACGTCCATCACCCATACGGAAAGAAGAGCAGTGGCACTATTGCCGTTTTGAAAGAACAGCTTTAGGAGTAGAGTTCTGCTCACCTTGTCCAGACACAAGTTAACTGCCGGTAACTATAATGCGAGCTGATGCTTGTGTTTCAACCTACGTACCGTATCTCTATCGGTGCCTAAAGGGAAGTCATGACACTAAAGCTACTAACACTGTCTGAGCCGGCCCGTGTGGACAAGCGGTTCTAGGCGCTACAGTTTGGAACCGCGCGACAGCTACGGTCGCAGGTTCTAATCCTGCCTCGGGCATGGCTGTGTGTGATGTCCTTAGGTTAGTTAGGTTTAAGTAGTTCTAAGTTCTAGGGGACTGATGACCGCAGATGTTGAGTCCCATAGTGCTCAGAGCCATTTGAACCAACACTGTCTGAACATTATTCCTACGAAAGTAGGTACCCTTGAGATAAATACACTGAAGCGTCAAAGAAACTGGCATATGCGTGCGTATTCACAGAGATACGTATACAGGCAGAATACGGCGCAGCGGTCGGCAACGCCTACGTAAAACAACCATTGTCTGGAGCAGTTGTTACATCGGTTTTTGCAGGTACAATGGCAGGTCATCAAACTTTAAGTAAGTTTTAAATTGCTGTTATAGTTGGCGCACGAGCGATGGGATACAGCATCTCAGAGGTGCGCGCCAGCGAGTCTACCGTGAACATCAGTCCAGTAAAACATCAGATCTCCGACATCATTGCGCCCGGAAAAAGATACTGCGAGAACGGAACCAACGACGACTGAAGAGAATCGTTCATTGTGACAGAAGTGCAATCCTTCCACAAATCGCTGCATATTTCATTGCTGGGCATTCACAGCCTGCGAATCATTCAACGAAAAATCACCGATACGGGCTTTCTGAGCCGAAGGTCAACTCGTGTAACCTTGATGACTGCACGACACAAAGCTTTACGCCTTGCCTGGGCCCGTCAACACCGACACTGGACTGCTGACGACGGAAACATGTTGCCTCGTCGGACGAGTCTCGTTTCAAATTATATCGAACAGATGGACGTGTACGGGTATGGAAACAACCTCATGAATCCATGGACCCTGTCCGCCCCGATAGCTGAGTGGCCAGTCCGACGGACTGCCATGCCAAGGAGCCCAGGTTGGATTCCCTGCTGGGTTGGAGATTTTTCTCTGCTCAGGGACTGGGTGTTATGTTGTCCTAATCATCACCTCATCCCATCGACAACGAAGTCACCGAAGTGGCGTCAATTCTAAAGACTTGCACCAGGCGACCGGTCTACCTCACGGGAGACCCTTTCCACACGACATTTCCATTTCCATGAACCTTGCATATCAGCAGGGGACTGTTCGAGCTGGCGGAGGCTCTGTAAAGGTGTGGGGAGTGTGCAGTTGGAGTGATGTAGGACCCCTGATACCTCAAGATACGACTCTGACAGGTGACACATACGTAAACAACCTGTCTGATCACCTGCATCCATTCGTATCCATTGTGCATTCCGGCGGACTTGCGCGGTTCCACAGGACAATGCGACACCCCACCCGTACAGAATTGCTACAGAGTGGCTCCAGGAACACTCTTCTGAATTTAAACACTTCCGCTGGCCACCAGACTCCCCAGAAATGAACATTGTTAAGCATATCTGTAATGCCTTGCATCGTGCTGTTCTCCACCCCCTCGCACTCTTAAGGATTTATGGACAGCCTTGCAGTATTCATGGTTTCAGTTCCCTCCAGCACTACTTCAGACATTTGTCGGGTCCATGCCACGTTGTGTTTCGGCACTTCTGCGTGCTCGAGGGTGTCCTACACGACGTCACGCAGGTGTACCATTTTCTTTGGCTCTTCAGTAGAGTTTACCGTCTATTCTGGCTCAAGTGTGTGAACTCCTTCCCCGTTACTGCGCTTAAGGAAGCACTAAATATGGAAGGATGAGAACACATTTCACAGCGTCGTGTACTGCCTACAACAGAGGAACAGTTTGGAGACGAACATTGTTTTGCATCAGCATGACAGTGCATCCTGGCATAAAGCAGCAGCTGTGAAACAATTGTTTGTAGACAATAACATTCCTGTAATGGACTGGCATGGCCAGAGTACCGACCTGAACTAAAAGAACCACTTTGGGATGAGTTAGAATCTTGACTTTACTCCACATCCCAGGCTACAGTAACATTACCTACTCATATTTCGGCTGTTGAGGAAGAGTGGGCTCCATTCCTCAACAGACATTCAGACATCTCATTGGAAGTATCCAAATGTTGGATTCAAGCCATTGTAAAGAATGGGGACATACACCTCATATTAATGTTCACTAATAGGTGTCTGGACACTTGTGACCAGATAGTGTATGTCATATACACTGAAGCGCCAAAGAAACTGGTATAGGCATGCGTATTCAAATACAGAGATATATATAAACAGGCAGAGTAACGCGCTGTGTTCGCCAACATGTGTCTGGCGCAGTTGTGAGATCGGCAGGTTATTAAGATTTAAGTCAGTTTGAACGTGCTGTTACAGTCGGCGCACGAGCGATGGGACACAAAAACGCCGAGGTAGCAATGAAGTGGGGACTTTCCCGTACGACCATTTCACGAGTGAATATCAGGAATCCGGTAAATCATCAAATCTTCGACATCGCTGCGGCCGGAAAAAGATCCTGAAAGAAGGGGACCAACGGCGACTGAACAGACTCGTTCAACGTGGCAGAAATGCAACCCTTCCGCAAATTGCTGCAGATTTCTGTGAAAGCCCATCAAAAAGTGTCAGCATGCGAAGCACTCAACGGAAGATGACCGATATGGGCTTTTGGAGCCGAAGGCCCACTCGTGTACTCTTGATGATGGCACTACACAAAGCTTTACGCTTCGCCTGACCTGTCAACACCGGCATTGGACTGTTGATGACTGGAAAAATGTTGCTTTGTCGGACGAGTCTCATTTCAAATTGTATCGAGCGTGTGTGGGTATGGAGACAGCCTCATCAAATCACGGACCCTGTGTGTCAGCAGGGGACTGTTCAAGTTGGTGGAGGCTCTCTAATGGTGTGTGGCGTGTGTAGTTGGAGTGATATAGAACTTCTGATACGACTAGATACGACTTTGACAGGTGACACGTACGTAAGCATCCTCTCTGATCAGCTGCATCCATTCATGTCCATTGTGCATTCCGACCGACTTGGGCAATTCCAGAAGGACGATACGACACCCTCCACACGTCCAGTATTGGTACAGAGTGGCTACAGGAAGACTCTTTTGACTTTAAACCCCCTGGCCACCAAACTTACCAGACATGAAGTGAGCATACCTGGGATGCCTTGCAACGTACTGTTCAGAAGAGATTCCACCCCGCCGTAGTCTTACGGATTTATGGATAGCCCTGCGGGATTCATGGTGTCAGTTCCCTCCAGCACTACTTCAGACATTAGTCGAGTCCATGCCACGTCGTGTTTCGGCACTTCTGCGTGCTCGCGGGGGCCCGACACGATATTAGGCAGTTTCTTTGGCTCTTCAGTGTAATTTCATTACCAAAAGTTGACCGCGACACCTAACAAGATCCCCCACCAATCCGTGAATAAATTCGTCCAGATCGGTTATTAAAATTATGCGGTTCTGTCCACTTGTCTCTTATAAGGTGCCTTAAGGATGCTGCGTTCTCGGAATGCTATACAACAATTCCAGCAAGTAACATTAGTAGTTTTATAACAATAAAGCAGATTGACAATATTTAACTTGTATTTACAACAAGGGTCGCAAGCGATGGGCGACATGAAGACAGTAATATTCTTCGTTACAGACAATGTCCGTGAAAGTTTGACACACAGTTTGTGGATCACTAATAACTGTTATTGTACCACTCTCTGCTAGGCCTGTCCGTATATTGTCCCGATACTGAGCGAATACTGAGCGGCCGAAATTGGTAGGAGCGGCGCTTGTACGTATTTTCCTTTTGTAGAGGCCGCTCCTGTCGTGGTGCGGTCCTAATCAGCGCAACACTGGCCGATGCCATTTCACCGCCTTCTCTTCTCTTGCGTTCTTCATCTTCGTTCCGGCGCTTGTGGTTATGCCAGAACAAAATTTTTTATTAAGCTTGCCTGCGCTTTTATTCACAATGATCGCTGATTCATACAGAAATTAATTTATTTTATTAATAAAGATGTCGAACCTAATTAAAATTTGCATGAAGTGAATTCAGTTTCTTTTCTTACAAATAAGACTTAAGGCAACAGCACAACATGGCTGACTGGCAACTGATTCCATTGATAGCATAAAATCTTTCCGAAATTGCATTTTATGATTCCTGTAAGAAATCCTAATTTCGAATGTTGAAAGTGGTTTAATACCATACCGCATATTTTGCTGCCAGGAACTGAGGATCTAAGGAACTAAAGACTATAACTCGATAATAAGTTTCATAGAGGACTAACTCACTTTGTGAATTCCGAAATTGTATCGTCGGCCGGGGCTCAACCTGAAGAAATACTTCAATTGAGCGATGATGGATGGAAGTACAAAACTTTTTTGGGAAATTCAAGAATACAGAAATAAAAGTCACTGAGTAATGTGATAAATAGGAAGCACAGGCAAACTAAGACGAAATGACTGCATGAAAAATGTGAAGAAATCGAAAAAGAAATGGTTGTCGGAACGACTGACTCAGCATATAGGAGAGTCAAATAAACCTTAGGCGAAATTCAAAGCACTGGTGATAATATTAATAGTGTAACGCGAATTCCACTGTTAAATGCAGGAGAGAAAGCGGATAGGTGGATAGGGTACATTAAAGGCTTCTATGAGGTGGAAGATTTGTCTGATGTGATATAAGAAGGAACAGGAGTCGATTTAGAAGAGATGGGGGATCCAGTATTAGAAAACGAATTTAAGAGAGTGTTGGAGGACTTAAGATCAAATAAGGTAGAAGGGATAAATAACTTTCTATCAAAATTTCATTGGGAGAAGTGGCAACAAAACGACTATTCACGATGGTGTGTAGGATATATAAGTCACGCGACATACCATCTGATTTTTGGAAAAATATCATCGTCACAATTCCGAAGACAAGTGCGAGGTTCATCGCAAAGTCTGCTTAACATCTCCTGCTTCCAAGTTGCTGACAAGACTAATATACAGAAGAACGGAAAAAGAAAATTGAGGCTGTGTTACATGACGATCAGTCTGGCTTTAGGAAAGATAAAGGCACCAGAGAGGCAATACTGACATTGCGGTTGATATTGGAAGCAAGACTAAAGAAAAATAAAGACACTTTCATAGGATTTTTCGACCTGCGAAAAGCGTTCGGCAGTGTAAAATGGTGCAAGATGTTCGAAATTCTGAGAAAAACAGGGTTAATCTATACGGAGAGACGGATAATGAACAATATGTACAAGAACCGAGAGGAAATAACAAAGAGTGGGCGACCAAGGACGAGGTGCTCGGATTAGAAAGGGTGGAAGACAGGGATGTAGTCTTTCGCCACTGCTGTTCAATCTGAACACCTAACACAGAATGATGAAAATCAAAGAAAGGTTCAAGAGTCAAACTGAAAATCAGGGTGAAAGGGTATCAATGATACGATTCCCTGATGATCTTGATATCCTAAGTGAAAGTGAAGAACAATTACCTGATATGCTGAATGAAATGAACTGTCTAATGAGTACAAAATATGGAGTGAGAGTAAATCGAAGGAACACGAAAGTAATAAGAAGCAGCAAAAATGCGAACAGTGAGAAACTTAACATCAGGATTGATGGTCACGGAGTAGGTGAAGTTAAGGAATTCTTCTGCCTAGGCAACAAAATAACGAAAGACGGATGGAGCAAGGAGGACATCAAAAGTGGACTAGTACTGGCAAAAAGGCCATTCCTCGACAATAGAAGTCCACTAGTATCAAACATAGGCCTTACTTTGAGGAAGGAATTAATGAGACTGTACGTCCTGAGCACAGTATTGTGTGGTGGGAAAAGCGGAACCGAAGAGAATCGAAGCATTTGAGAAATGAAAAATTAGGTGCATTTATAAGGTGAGGAATGAGGAGCTTCTGTACAGAATTGAAGAGGAAAGGAATATTTGGAAAACAGTTACAAGGAGAAGAGACAGGATGGCAGGACATCTATTAAGACATGAGGGAACGACTTCCATGGTACTAGAGGGAGCTGTAGAGGGCAAAAACTGTAGAGGGACACTCTTGGCACTCTCTTGTCATAGTGGATTTCGAAATATCGAATTCCCTATCGATTTTCTCTGTGGAATGTCCTGTGCATCTAGTTCCGACTACCATTTCACGTTCGAAGTTTGTTAATTACCTTAGTGCGGTCGTAATCACGTCGGAAACTTTCTCACTTGAATCACCTGAGTAGAAATGACACCTCCGCCAATGCATTATCCTTTTGTACCTTGTCAATGCGATACTGCTACAATGTCTCATTCTGTATATGAGCAAATCTCTTTCCCATGACTTCGTGAACTCAGTGTAATTTGAAAAGGAAAGACCTGTTTCAGCCGTAATCGGCCATCATCAAATGTACAAGTACAATGTTTACAAACTGAAAGAGAAGTTATACAGATTACTTGAAAATTAAAGGGCAATAAAATGTCATACCATAAGAAATGCGTGCGGCGAGCAGAACGCCAGACGTCGGTGCCCACCACTGGACAGAAGCGATGTTATCTCCAGCATAGAAGTCCGTCGATGGATTCAATTTTTCCTTTTACCATGAATGTTTGTGTATAATACACGTCTTATTCGATACGACATTTTAAAACGTTTCTTAAAAAAATAAAATTTAGCTTACCTATTAGCGTACACACATATCATTTTGCGTAATGAACCTGCTTGTTGGATATGTTATAAAATATGCTACTTGCAGCCTTTGTAACGCAGTTTGATACAGGTTATTGAGTAAGGTACTTTTGTATCCATTTTGAAAAATTCAACTAAAAATATTTCAATAACAACGAGACAATTGCTTTTATACACAAGATACTCCTCATCTATATTAACTGGCAATGTAGCTTGCGAAGTGGTGGAAGTGAATGGTGTCTTTTGTCTTATGATACGAAGTGACTGTATTTTACTGTATTTCATTTCTGTAGTAATCTGCGTAACTTCTATTTTATTTTTTAAGCTTATTTTTCTTGTAGATCTGAGGATGATCGTTGAAATTATTGTGACTCTAGAGGACAACCTGCTGCTGAACGATTTAGTACTTCATAAATTTCTGTATATACAGGTATTTCGTCAACTGTCAGAATTCGTTGCTACTCCAGTAATTGCATCCTCTTGGGACCGCACATGTCGTGGAATTCTGGTCTGTCATTAAATTGGCTTTCTGGACAGAACAGCGTACTGTATCATACATTAATTGCATGCCGGATGGTTTCTGTAACGAATAATGTTGCATATTCGACGAAAGGTCATGAATTGTAGTCAGTGCTGAACTCCAACGTAGACGCATGACACGTGACTGTGTAGCGCCTTCCTTTCAAGCAGCACCACTAGTGTCGACGTGACAGACGGTTGTCTGTTTTATGAGTTGTACGAACGGTGTAGAAGCGCGAGCCACAATCGTGTTGCCCATTCAAATGCCTCTCACTGCCGGAAACTTTCAGGTCCAGCTGTTGCCTCTTTCCCTCAAATTACAAAGAAACACCATCAACATGACCTCGTCTTTTACGTAGAAAAAAGTACAGTTGTAAGATAGATACCACACGAAAATTTGGGCCATGAACCTGGTAGCACGCATTTATGACCTTCTGAAAGTACAGCTTTTAAACTTTTGCGCGCACCGGTTTCTTGTCGCTGTCTCCGACCGACTGCAGGCATTGGCCTGAGCAAAAAGTGTCGTACAGCGAAGTGACAACCAGAATCCCTCCTGTTCACACGATGTAGGAGGCGAGGGAAGAGGAATGGGGAGGTAGACTCATCTGACCAGCGTGTTTTGAAATCTTGTTCGAGAACACATGGTATTCTGTGGGAATAGTAAGAGAGTTATTCGGAAAGTAACGTCCAATGGGGCGCGAAATGAAACTACAGTGAAAATCTGATTTACACACGTCTTGAACAGTGTCTCTAGTATCCCCATCGATCGCGTCATGTCGGTCTTTTCAGTTCTAAGCGCACAGTGAGCGCATAATCATGCCTAGAAAATAGTGTCTCCCGCCAAGTATGAGTCCCTGGTGAGAGATTTCGCCTGATGTCCTGCAGCACACATAACTGCCATGCGTCTGTCTTAAGTCTGAACGGCGACTATGTAGAGAAATTCCTAGAAGGCGTAACTAACTGTTGCAAATTTATAGGACTTTACTTTCCGAGTAACACACATAGAAACTAATATCAGAACGTAATATATCAACCTCACGCACTTATATACCGAAGAGAAAAAATAACTGTTACAACTGTCTAATATCATGTAGGACATCACCGAGCACGCAGAAGTGCCGAAACACGGCGTGGAATGGACTCGACTAATGTGTGAAGTAGTGCTGGAGGGAATTGACACCATGAATCCTGCAGGACTGTCCATAGATCCGTAAGAGTGCAAGGGGGGTGCGGAGCAACATGTTGCAAGGCATCACAGATATGCTCAATAATGTTCATGCCTGGGGAGTCTGGTGGCCAGCGGAAGCGTTTAAACTCAGAAGAGTGTTCCTGGAGCCACTCTGCAGCAATTCTGAAAGTGTGGGCTGTGGCATTGTTCTGCTGGAATTTCCCAAGTCCGTCGGAATTCAAAATGAACATGAATGAATGCAGGTGATCAGACAGGATGCTTACGTACGTGTCACCTGTGAGAGTCGTATCTAGACAATATCAAGGGTCCCATATCACTCAACTGCATACGCCCCACACCACTAAAGAGCCTCCACCAGCTTAACAGTCCCCTGCTAACAGCAGGGTCCATGGATTGATGAGGTTATCTCCATACCCATACACGTCCATCCGCTCGATACAATTTGAGTCGGGAATCGTCCGACAAGGCAACAGGTTTCCATTCATCAACAGTCCAATGTCGGTGCTGACAAGTCAGGCGACGCGTAAAGCTTTGTGTAGTGCCGTCATCAACGGTACATGAGCGGGCCTTCGGCTCCGAAATCCCATACAGATCACGCTTAGTTGAATAATTCGCACGCTGACACGTGTTGATGGGCTAGCACTGAAATCTGCAGCAATTTGCGGAAGCGTTGCATTTCTGTCACTTTGAACGATTCTCTTCAGCAGTCGTTGGTCCTGTTCTTGCAGGATTTTTTTCCAGCCGATGCGATGTCGAAGATTTGATGTATTACCGGGTTCCTAATATTCACGGTAGACTCGTCGAATGGTCGTACGGGAAAGTCCGCACTTCATCGCTACGTCGGAGATGCTATCTGGCATTGCTCGTGCGCTGACTATAACACCAAGTTCAAACTCACTTAAATCTTGATAAATTGCCATTGCAGTGTCAGTAACATTTTGCCGACCGCAGCGCCATATTCTGCCTGTTTGCGTATTTCTGTATTTGAATACACATTCCTATACCAGTTTCTTCGGCGCTTCATTGTACTTTCTATATTATTTTAACAGTAATGCCGGCACGGTAGCTCAGCGTGTTCGGTCAGAGGGTTAGCTCCCTCTGTAATAAAAAAACTGAGATAATCGAACAACAACGAACTTAAACGGATGTCTTACGACGTCCGCCCCGAGCAAGTGCAACGAACAAAATCTAACAAAATGACATAATTAAAAAAAAAAAAGGGCCCGGGTTCGATTCCCGGCTGCGTCGGAGATTTTCTCCCCTCGGGGACTGGGTGTTCTACCCGACGGGAGGCCCTAGCCACACGACATTTCCATTTATTTTTGCCATATATACAACTCAAAATAAAAATGAGTAAACCTAAGCAACTAAAGAGTTATTTGGGTCTAAGGATATGATTTTCGATTTACGATGGAGTCATGGTAATCACATTTAAGAATATCGCACCTCCTGCAAATGTAATTCACTTTAACACTGACAGCTTTAAAATCCAAACAAAATAATGCACAATAGCGATGTTAATAATTAAATACCACTACGCTATTCTTGATTGCCACACTCATTCGTTTCCTTCATTTACGCTTCATTTATGAATCGCTACATAAAATATTGAAAGTAACGAGAACTCTCGCACCACCTACACGTTATAAACCACGCACTTTGACACAATGAACAAAGCATATTTACAATGCCAAAACAGTATTTCACAAACCTCTTACTCACTCCACTGTACGTTTTTTTCTTTCTTTTTTTTTTAAATTATCCATTTGGTCTCCCAAGCGTCTACTCTATTTAACCATCTGAAACTCATGATTGCCATCTGAATTGAACTCTACAAAAAGGCTACGTAAATTCATATCTACAGGTAACAGAGCCCAAGCTGTCACTATTTTGTCCACCATAAATTGTTGATAAACAGATTTAGGAGTAAATTAGACGGTTTCCATAATTATTTCATCCCGAAATTTCATCACCAACAAGATATAAAAATGAAATATGTGTATCGTTAAAGCATACGAATTTTTCCCACTACTCCTAAAGTATTTAACAATCACTTTACAAAGGCAAATGTCTTCCGTAAACAAACGGGTTGGTTCAAAATGGTTCAAATGGCTCTGAGCACTATGGGACTCAACTGCTGTGGTCATCAGTCAAACAAACGGGAAGAAACTGATTGAGGGAGGTCGTAACCCACTCTCAACAATAATTTCAAAAAGTACAACCTTTCACAGTCAAATCTGGAACAAAACAAGATGTGTTTTACCTGAGATTTCTGTTCAAACTCACACTCACACGCAGGAGAACTGTAAGATTCGATGCAGATTGAGAGGAAATGAAATGAAATTAAATGTACGTGGGACTGAGGCCTTCCGTTGGCTAGTCCGGTCACCTGGTACAAGTCCTTGTTGTTGATGCCACTTCGGCGACTTGCGTGTCAATGGCGGACGAAAAGATGACGATGATAACATCCAGTCGCCGAGCGGGGAAAATCACGTACTCGCTCGGGAATCGAATCCGCGCCCTTAGCATGGCATTCCGCCTTGATGACCACTCATCCAAGGAGGCGGCCAATGGAGAGAAAAAGAGGCATATTCCCCGCTCGGTCATTAAGTGGCTGCGGGAGGACGAAGCTAGCTACAACCGTTTCGCGCACATGTTTAAATGTGGTACGTTCAGGTCATAAGCGCGTACTGTCAGAATTATGGCCTAAAATTTCGCGCCGAATCGATTGCTGGAGTTGATATCATACAATTGTGCTTTTTTTCTGCGTAAAATACTAGGTCAAATTGGTGATGTTTCCTTGTCCTACACGGACTGCACAGTTCTGACTCCGAAGTGTGCGGCTGCCGGCTATATACATTACTGCCAATAAAAATTTAAAGTTATCAAGACGACATGGATCTAATGACCAGTATGCATCCTATTCTACGTACCTTACACTATTTTACCACACAGTCTCCACACCGGTTCGCACGTTTGTTCCAACGCAGCACTAAATTTGAGATCCTCTTGCGGCCGGCCGTGGTGGCCGAGCGGTTCTAGGCGCTTCAGTCCGGAACAGCGCGACTGCTACGGTCGCCGGTTCGAATCCTGCCTCTGGCATGGATTTGTGTGATGTCCTTAGGTTAGTTAGGTTTAAGTAGTTCTAAGTTCTAGGGGACTGATGACGTCAGACGTTAAATCTCATAGTGCTCAGAGCCATTTGAACCATTTGATGCCCTTGCGGTAGAATTGGTCCAACTGAATATGGAACCTCCATCGGGCTGCTGCCTCGGCTACGTCGTTACTTGTGAATCACTGTCGTGCCAGGAACTTCTTCAGCGGTCAGAAAACGTGGAAATCACTAGAGGCGAGGTCTGGACTGTATGATAGGTGGTCAAGAATCTCCCAGTGAAATGCCCGGGGCCTGTAGGCTGATCTGATTGCCACATGTGGTCTCGCATTGTCGTGGAACGGTATCTCTTTGTCCACATCGAGAATGCCTCGGCGCCTTTGCCTCATGGCAGCCCTCAGACGTGCCAGTGTGGAACAATAACTGTCGGCATTGATGGTTGCATCCTTTGGCATGAAATCCAGCAGCTCTCCCAGAACGCCGTTAACATCAATTTCTCAACAGATGGCGCTGAACGGATTTTTTTGTCGCGGGCGAACCCGGATGGAAAAAAATGGAAATGAGTGGATGGCATTCCCCTATTTGGGGAAGTTCGGTCGTCAAGTGCGAGTCTTATTTCATTCGACGTCACATTGGGTAACTTGCGCGCCGGTGATGAGGATGAAATGATGATGAGGAAAACACAACACCCAGTCCACAAGCGGAGAAAATCTCCAATCCGGCCAGGAATCGGACCAGGGCCCGCCGGCATGGGAAGCGAGCACGTTAGCACCCAGCTAAGCAGGCGGACGGCGAACCCGGCTGTTTCCTCTTGACGCTTTGCTGCTTGGATTCCGGCGTGAAATGCAGTATTCACGCTTCATATCCAGTAACAATCGAGGTCCAAGAAACCTTCACCGTCTTTAGAGTACCGTTCCAAATGATATAGTGAAGACATCATTCGTTTACCTTTCATCATGTCATTCAGTTGCTGAGACACCCACCAACATGAAACCTTCGATACCCTAAGGATTCGTGAACAATGTCGTAAGCACTCCCATACGATGCGCCAAGATACCGGGAAATGGCCGTGATTTGCGCACGCAGATCTGCGTTCACCATTGCATCCACGCGGGACATGATGTCGTCATTTAGCGACGAACGTGGCCTCCCCTACCGCTCATTGTCATGCAGGACTTCGCGACCTCCGTCGAACTCAAAACACCACAGTTTTCCCCATATGTGGACTGCATTTCCCTGTAGATCTCTATGGCCACTCTGCCCTTGATCCATACAAAACGAATCATACTGCGTTGCTCTAACGCAATGGACGTGTGAAGCACAACCCTCATCTTTAACAACTGATAGCAGCGCCGTGAGGCAGTGGTATCAGACAAGTCCGGCACCGATCAAGAAAGGTCCAGTGCTGGGAATGGATATGTTGACTTCGCATTAACAACCGTAATTTGGCTAAAAAAAAGGTAGGGGCAAAGACTTTCTGATTTTCCTTCGTAAATGTCAAATGGGCTTGAGGTCTACTGGATGCTAGGATATGCAAATGACTGTGCTCTATCGAGACTGCGGACTACTGTTCCGCCATACTGCTGACCACATTGGACGGAATGGGTTCAGGAGGATCACGATGACATGAACTATGTCAACAGCCCTATGTGAATAGCACCTGAGAAAAGATACGTGTACTTGTAGTATATCGCACGTAACGTACCTGGAGCTAGAACTGGGATTGTTTACAGTAAGACAAGTACTCACACTGACAGTGCAACAACATCTGGAGCATCACCGAATGTCAGCACGGTAGAGATGGGGCCCCTCCACGCCCGCACCAACGTGGTGACCAGACCAAAAGTTCTACTGTCACCTCCGTAAACATGTTAGTTATCTAGTAGGTGGATCACAGGATGCTGGGCTGTGATGTTGTCCATGCGTCTGGGTAAGACTACGCATTAACACGGTCCATCAGGTGATAGATAGTGGACGAAACGCGAGTGAGGGTAGCAATTTGAAGAGCAGAGGGAAAAAAGTGCCATGGCTCGTGCCGTGGGAAAAAAACCTCTGCGACAGTGGGATGGGTAGTAAGAGCAGTAGTGGCTTACTAGCTGCGATAGCTCATGCAAGGTTGTATTTGTTAGTATAGGTATCATGCATCATTACCGTGACAAGCGATGGCGATGTGTCCCAGTTGCTGCAGCTGCTACATTCCTGGAACAATCAAGATCGTTATACAGTAGTGGGAGATCGGCCATAGATCATCTCACTGTGTGGGGGATGTGTGGAGCTTGTTTGCATGCAGTGTACGGTACGGCTTCCCTGTGTGGTGCCAGTTATTCGGCAGTGTATTTCAGCTGGATATCCAGTAAATGCGTCTGATTAACAGGGGTTCGCCTGTGCCGTTATGTTTGCGTATGCTTGGCCATATATGTTATGTCCTTGCAAGTATGTCTTTTGGTCTTTTATGTTTCCATCTATGGTTGTGGTCGTAGTTCCCCAGATTCAGAATAAACGGGTTTTTCGAATGTCTGGAGTTTCTGTATAGTCTTGTGGTGAGTTTGTGGATTACCTCCGTGAGAGTCTCAAGTCGGTATTCCCGGTGAAGGTCCGCGATGCGTGTGTATCGTGGAGCATTGCTTATGATTTTGAGTACTTTGTTTTGTATGAGCTGCAGACGGCGCAGGCGTGTAGGCGCAGCGTATCCCCAGACGGGAGCTGTGTACGTCATCAGGGGTCGGATAAGTGTCATGTACATGGACCTCGACACCCTTCTGTTCAGTGTGCTACGCCTGTTGAGCATAGGATAGAGCTGTTTGAGCCTCGCGCTAGCTCGGTTGGTCATGTGTTGTATGTGGTCCCCCCAGAGTAATTTCCGGTCCAGCCAGACACCGAGGTATTTGACTTTCTCGCGGAAACGTATTGCGCGTGCATGTAGAGTTATTGGTCTGCAGTAGCGGTGTTTGCGCAGTTTCTTCGGTCTTTTAGTGAACAGAACGGCTTCGCACTTGTCGACGTTTACTCTAACACGCCATTTCTCCAACCAAGGCTCGGCCACTCTGAGTGCAGTCTGTAGGCGTGACGTAATGTTTGATGGTTTCCAATCTTGCGCGAGGATGGCAGTGTCATCCGCGTAGATTGCCATCATTGTGCTGTGTGTGGTTGGGAGATCGTTTATGTAGAGGTTAAACAGTAGGGGCCCTAGGATGCTTCCCTGGGGTACTCCCGCGTGCATACCGTGTCGTGTTGATTGTTTTCCCTGCACGTCAGTGTTGAAGCTCCTGTGTATTAGACGCAGGAGCCCGTCGGGGAATCCCGCGTCGCTGAGTATGCGGATGAGGCCGTTGTGCCATAGACGGTCGAAAGCCTTTTCGATGTCCAGGAACAGTGCCCCTGTAGCTTTGTTTATGTTGAAGCCATGTGTTATATGTTCAACGACCCGTAGGAGTTGTTATGTTGTGGAGTAGCACGGTGTTATTGCTGTAGTGGATTTTCTGGAAGCGGCCGCTGAGAGGCACTCTTCTGTAGTGATGCGCCCAATGACAACACAGGAGACGAAAATGGCACCGTGTCATTTTTACAGATCAGTCCTTGTTCCGGGTACGGCCTAGGTGGTCGAGCGGTTCTAGGCGCTACAGTCTGGAACCGCGCGACCGCTACGGTCGCAGGTTCGAATCCTGCCTCGGGCATGGATGTGTGTGATGTCTTTAGGTTAAATAGGTTTAAGTAGTTCTAAGTTCTAGGGGACTGATGACCTCAGAAGTTAAGTCCCATAGTGCTGAGAGCCATTTGAATCATTTTTGTTCCGGGTACAGCGTCAAGATAGAAGTATTGATGTGTGGAGGCTCTGAGGAGAAATAACTTTGGCAGATTGCATTCATCATCGTCATACTGAACGCAGCAACAGCTGTGATGGCATGCAGTGCCATGGGATGCAGAAGACGTCCAGCTCTACTTCGCATAGCCAGTAATATCGTATGTTTCGGACATGGTAACACCGGTGGTTGTGCCCCGTTTCCTAGTTCTTCGCAACGTTATATTTCAACAAGATAACGCAACGGCATATATGCTTCCATTGTCGAAAGCTCTCCTAGCGCAGAGGGTGTTATTATTACCCTCCCCCTTTGAAAATCAGGTCATGGCTCCTGCGAGGCTAGGAATTCACCACGTGCCAGGACTATGGTTGATGTCTGGCACAGTGTGGAAGCCATGCATCCAATTCCTCAGCACTGCCTTACAAAAAATATCCTATGTCTTCCAGTGACATAAAATAAGAATCGCATTCTAAACAAACAACCTCACAACCTGAAAAGCGGTCGAGATAAATTTTCGTCTTCGGGAATATATCAAATCATATGTAGTAAATGCCTAGCTCCAGTACATAGGCCAAATAAGCCATACCTTCCACACTAGATTCAAAGAACACATCAATGGCTTCCAGTACAACACGCCAAACAAATGTGCAATAGCCTCCCATACAGGACATCCATTTGACAGTGTGCAAAACAACCTCAGGATATTACACATACTGATGAAAGGACACAGGGTATCTCTGTACTAAGAACTACAGCTTTGACAAACTACTTAAAGAATTCTCATAATTTCCAATTTCAATGCACAGCAATTTAGCCACTCTCATTCGTTTCCCAATAGGTTCAACCTACAATATACAGTGTTATTCAGATGCCACTAACCATGGGTATTATGCAAACCACAATGCCTTTAAAACCACGTCCGAGGTATTCATTGTCTCTCACAATCTATGTCCAAACAATCAGTCCTCCAGAAAAATGAACAGGGTCGTCTGTAGGAAATTTAATGTAGTTAATGTTTTTTTGGGTACATTTTCGCTGGAGGCCACAGTTGCCGAGTTATTCAAGGAAAACGCATTTGAAGGTCACGTTTGTACTTTTTTTTTCTTGAATAATGCGAAAACTATGGCCTCTAACGGAAACGTAACGAAGTACAAAATTTAAGTACATTAAAATTTTTACGAGAAGACCCATTCACTTGTTCTGTAGGACTGATAGTTGGTGCGAAACAAGCTAGAGAATATGAACCTCTTGCAGGTGGTATTTTAAGGTGTTGCAGTTTCATAAAATTCCTGTATATGTACGATCTGTTATAACGTTTTCTGTATATAAGCATTTAATATGATATCTGAATATCTGTATTATGTTTTAGCCCATTAATATTTTTAAAATACAAGAAAAACATATTTATATGTACAACAAATTAATTGATTTGTGATGTGGACTAACGGATTACTATGCTCCAGCTATTGCACCTTTCAGTTATCATTATACACAGTGTAAATAAGCGTATCTGTGACTTGTACAACATCTTTGAAGTGAGAGTGAAACGTAATGTACAGTGGAGGGTAACAAATTAACAAATATCAACATGCAGGATTTTTATGGTCGTCGGTGCTGTAGGTACCATTTTCTCTCACGAATTTGTTTTTTTATTTGAAAATTGTATTTTGTGAAAAAAGAAAAAGAATATCATCAGCAAAAGACGCAACGCAACGTACACTGCCCTTTGTTGTGCTGCTGTGGGAAGACATAGGTGCTCTTCTCCACCTGACAATAATCGTGCGAACCATCGAAACGCGCAGCGGTTAAATAAACGACGAGCGCAGAAAACTGTTTTATTTGTACTTATCATCAGTCGAAGTCCTCATGATGCCTTCCCTTATGGACGAAATATTCATAGTGGAAGGCCCTGTCTATCATCCACTCTCAGTTCATTTTGGCGCCCAACCGCGTTAGAACTCTTGTTACTGTCCGACGTAACAACTCCTACTAACTTTTGCACCCTGTACACCTCAAAATCACCTTCCAATTAGATTAAAAATTCGTCCTACATATACACAATAAGCCAAATTTTGTTATCTTTCAGTTCTTCCTGATGTTGCAATATTAATGGTTAACAATACATATGAAAAATATCAACAATTTTTCTTGTTATCAATGATTTTATTACCTACACCTACGATGCAGCGTTGTGGAAAAGGCAGAGAACGTCATTATACGATTGGCAACTGCCATTTCAAGCTTCCCGTGCAACAAATGTTTGTGATCGCCCTATTCAGTTCGTTGATGCGCTGAGTGGCGTACTCGAAAAGAATATTTAAGCCTTTGTTTTCAGTTATACATCCCAGCAGTCAATAACTCACGCCTTCATTTTCGGACTGACGTCATGCTTTAAGTTCTCCAAAGACTTTGGTTTAATCCATCAAATTCAGAAGCACCGTTTATAGGTCAGAGCCCACTAGGCAGTGTTAAATCCCTACTCCAAAGAGCAGCTTAATTTGAATAAACCATCAAAGCGGCTACGAGATAAGCGTACCAAGGCGTAGGCATACTGGAAGTCTAAGAGAAAATAAGAAGAACGGGAGCCGCAGGGCAGCGAAACTGGAAAGTTTTAAGCTCGCTGATCAAGTTCGACGAAACAATGATGGATTAATGGTACAAACAGACAGGAATTGTATGAAATGGAATAAGACGAAGATAAAAGGCCCTCTGCGTTCTTAAGAGCAGACTTTGGCTTTGTGGTGGTGCTGAAACATTTTTTTATGTCGCAACGAGAGAAGTCTGCATCCACTGCGGAATACTGCGTTACTGGAAGCTTGCTAATTGGCCTCATCGATACGGGAACCCTTTGGTGCGGGCACCACGACGAACGAATTCACTGATGGCTAATTACTGAACACACCGCTCATTAACGTTTCTGGGATTTGCTGTAAATTTTGAACGAATAAGGTCAAACGGCGCACTGGGCACACCCGCAGCAATATTTGTAAGTCGCACGGTACCAGCATGCGAAAATTGCGAAATGAATGTCAGTTATGTTAGGTAGTTGTTGATTAGTTTCATTATGTTCCAATAACAACGACACAAGAGTAAATTTTGGGAAATGTGCTTTATGCTTCGCCGGCCGGAGTGGCCGCGCGGTTAAAGGCGCTACAGTCTGGAACCGCACGACCGCTACGGTCGTAGGTTCGAATCCTGCCTCGGGCATGGATGTGTGTGATGTCCTTAGGTTAGTTAGGTTTAAGTAGTTCTAAGTTCTAGGGGACTTATGACCACAGCAGTTGAGTCCCATAGTGCTCAGAGCCATTTGACCCATTTGCTTTATGCTTCAGAAGCTTTTTTATGACCAACATTAGTTTGGTAAAGCGCTTTTCGGTGCGACAGCGTCATCTTCAGATGGTCGTATGATATTGTTATCTAAAACACGATGTTTCTACTATGTGAGCCGGGCTTGACGGCGAAATGTTACCTCCGACCTGAAAAAATTAGTATAAATTCATTTTCATCTGAATGATTAGTAGACTAAGTGAAAACCCCTTTAAGTCACATACGTAACACAAAAAACACCGCATCACAATTACTTTCCACAAATCTGTTCAGCCCGCTAAAAAGTTAGTACGACGGACATATACAAATATTTATGCTGTTTATTTTTGATTATTCATTCATTTCAGTAAGTAATGCAACACTTCTTATTTCTCGGATAATTTAGATTGAAAAAATGCGTAATTTGTTGTGGGCCATCGTGGAATATTCACGCTTCAGCCCCTATAGTCTCATGAAGTTCGGGTAGGCGGCGGCGCTGAACGGAGCCTTCAAAGAAACGGTTCAAATGGCTCTGGGCACTATGGGACTCAACATCTGAGGTCATCACTCCCCCAAACTTAGAACTTCAAAAATGGTTCAAATGGCTCTTAGCGCAATGGGACTTAACTTCTGAGGGCATCAGTCCCCTAGAACTTAGAACTACTTAAACCTAACTAACCTAAGGACATCACACACATCCATGCCCGAGGCACGACTCGAACCTGCGACGGTAGCAGCAGCGCGGTTCCGGACTGAAGCGCCTAGAACCGCTCGGCCACAGCGGCCGGCACGTAGCCTTCAAAATCGCGTCTGTAAAGGACGTGCGTTCCTAGCAGAGAGCTGTCTTTGAGTTTATTTTGGCGGGAAACCAGAGCGTCGCAGATATTTATAGGCATTTGCAGAATGTCTACAGAGTCCTGCAATGAACAAAAGCACGGTGAGTCGTTGCGCGAGGCGTTACTCTGTTTGATGTCCTGCCTCATGGTACAAAAATTAACTCTAGGTGTGCTATGCTGTACCGTAGGAAATTCAAGAAACAACTTCAGCGTGTTCGTCGCCACAGAAATGCAAGCGCACTTCTCCTCCATGATAGCGCATGGCCTCACACAAGTCTGTGCTCCTGTGAGGGAGAAAATCAGAAAACTTCATTTGAATTTTTTCATGATCCATCTTACAGCCTCGATCTTGCGCCTTCAGATTTCTGTCTGTTTGGTCCAATGAAGGATGCACTCTGCGGGAATCAGTACGTGGGTGATTGGTGGATTATTGATACAGCAAGACGTTGGGTCTGACAGTGACCAGTGGTTGCATGTGGGTATGTAGGCCCACCTAGTAAGGTCCTGTAAGGCAGTGGCACTGAAAGGACCCTACAGACCACATTAGCAGCTGCAGGCCACAGAATGTCCAGCTTTGTTACACTATGGTGTAGCACGAGCAGAGCAGATTCGTTGAGAACCTGATCAACCGTTGATGGAGGATACTCAGATGTATCCACATTCGCAGCCCACAAGATGTCATCCCAACCTTTCGGGCCTGTTGTCATCTGAATATACCGTAGCACAACGACAGCAGCCAAGCAACACAATAGCATTTTATGCACTAACACATACAATGTGACTGTCGCTAGTTCTAAATATTGGCATGGCACCTGACAGTCACCTCGAAGTAGTTACTGAGGTAGAAAATTCACAGTGACCCGGTGCTTAAGTACAGTAGGCATGGTACGAGAGGGACTATTTGTGCGGTATGATGGAATATGTACATAGAAAATGAAGGATGAATATACCCATATCGACATTCACGTGTCTGGTCTAAAGTGTCTCGGTATGCATGGTGATTCAATAGTAAAATTAAACTCATGGGACACGAAAGTACATCTAAAACTTCCAAGTGTTATTACATTGAAAGACCCCCTATTGTCATTATCGTTTGCAACACATTGATTGTGTCATTGGCGTCTACATGTAAGAAGAGCATGCTTTGAATTTGTGAAGTATTTTCTCAACAACAGTGCAGATAAAGGTCAAGTGGAGCAGTCCATCAACGCCTGTATTCCTCCTGTACCCAAGTGTGTAAGTGTCGAGCCTGTAACTATAAAATCAGTGAGGCTGAATGTACTGAATGAGACCACCTTTCACTTGCAGTACAATATGCAGCTCATGGAACTGTGAACGAAAGACTTCTTGCTGCGCCATCTAAAAAAAGTTGTTGTGTACATATTTTTGTGTGATTGTGTGCATGTGTGTGGCTCTTCACCTGCTGGTGCTAGTCTGTACACTGTAAATGTCGTAAATAAACAAAATCATCTTATTATACAGTTTTGAACATGGCTGTTATCCAGTTTCTGGTTTCAACATAGGATTAAACGGCCAATCGGTGGCACATAAACTGTAGGTACACTGTCCATGTTTCGACACTTACTAGGACTGTCTTCATCAGAATTAATGTGACTAAATAGTAAAATTATTATAGCATATCTCTCTGCAAATAGTGTATGGCTGAACAGTTGCTGATTTGTAAATAAAATCATTCTGTTTTTTGCAGTCTCTCTTATATATAGTTCCTAGCATCGTGTACCTCTACTGTTGAAAATATTGTGTATTGATAAGTAACTGTTGTGTCAATAAATAAAATCAATTTGCATATAAACAATCTCTGTTTTTGAAATAAAATGTACTGTTTCTGGCAATAAACGATGATCCTAGTTATTGTTATTATTTGGTCGTGTCACTTTTACACTTTTTGTAGGGTGCAAATAAATAAGCACAATTTTACTTAAAAAAATTTGTCTACACACAATCATTAAGCTTTACAGAAATAACCAAATAATTAATTTTTATATGCTTTGAATTCAGCCTGAATTGTATCCAAACCAGTAGGTGAGATTACAAATTTAGGCATTCCTTCAGTAAATTCAGCCTCCACTGATTTTATAATTACACACTCAACACTTACACACTTCAATGTGGGGAGGGGAAACAGGCATTGGAGTGTTCCTCCACTTGATCCATATTTTCGCTGTTCCTGCGCAAATACTCAACAAACTCATAGCATGTCCCTCTTACATACAGACACGAGGACACAATCTATATGTTGCAGCTGATAATTCACAATATAGGTCTTTTAGTTCAACATTATTTGGATGTTTTAAGTATATATTCCTGTCCCTGAGGTTAATTCTAGTACTGCATCCCCATATGTGCCTTATGACCAAACACATGAAAGTTTATGGGTAAGAGATGTGTCATACTTGTCTGTCGTCATCCCATGTATTCCACCATACTGCATAGACAGTTACACTCATACCATGAATACTGCTCTTTAGCACCAATCTGTAGTTTGTTTTCTACTACTATAACTACTTGTTTGTGATACGGTACAGTCAGATGACACTAGGTTGAGAGGCATTCTCTAGGCTACGACTTTGGAAATATCTGACAGTCCTCGTTCAGTACAGCATCGGGTGCCTGCTGCAGCTGCTCTTCACTTCTGTGGCGTTTTGCCCGTAGTTGCTTCACAATTTCTAATGGTATTTTTGTTCTGTCAGATGACAACAGGTCAGAGAGGTTGAGAGACGTTCTCTGGGCTGTGACTTGGGAATATCTGACCGTTTTCGTTCAGTGCTGGATCGGGGGCTTGCTGCAGCTGCTCTTCATTTTTGTGGCCATATTTTGCATAGTTGTTTCACAGTTTCTAATGGTGTTTCGGTTCTGTTGTTGTTCTGTTTTTGTTCTGTTTTCATCAGCAGACATGTTTCGCTTTACTGAAGTAAAGCATCGTCAGTAGTTTGTAATTAAAGATATTTGCAATTTGACTTGTTTTCTAGATCGAAAAACAGTTCGTTAGCAAATTGTTGGTTTTTACTTACGGTAATTTCTCATTGGCCGTCTTCTGGCAAGATTTTGGTTCCTTTCTTCGTTGGGCAATGATAATTGTGGTCTGATTTTACGGTCCTTTGCAGACGTTTAAACTAGCACAAATTTGTACACCACTATTCACTGTTGATTTTTATTAATTGAAGTGTGTGTTGTGTTCTGTAATGTTGCCAACATTGCCACTAGTTTTTATTCGATATATATTTCTTTCTCTCTGTAGTCCATTATATGTGTGTTATTCTGTTTATTTTATGCAAATGTGTATTTATATAGTGTGTAAGAGAAATTAAGAAGTAGTGATGGAGTTTAAATTTTGTGTGGTGTGTAGGTGGGGGTAGAAGCGAAGATGAGTGAACAGTAAGTGCACAGTATTGTGTTGAAGAGTGAGTTGGAGGAAAAACGTGATGGGCAAGAAGTGAAATGAAGTAGAGGGGGAGGGACTAGAGCTATAGAGGGTGAAGGATTTGTGATTGTCTTTTCTTATGGTTATGTCTAGAAAGTTGAGAATGTTTTCTTCCTCTTCTTCTATTGTGAACTTTGTGTACTTATGTATAATATTTGTCTTTGCCAAGTTGTATTTTGGTTTTAGGTTCATCTACCATGCACATTGTCATCCATGTACCTGTACCAGTAGAAGATTTAGCATTTTTCTGTTATTATGTCTTTAAATATTAATTTTTCTATGCAATTTATGAAAGTTGGCTAGTGTTCTTGAAGTGGGTGAACCCAAAGGTAAACCTTCTTCTTGTGTGTAGTACTGTTGACTGAATTCAAAATAATTTTGTTGTGTTGTTGACTGTAACAATTTTATTGTTTCGTCCTTGTGTTCATAGGGAGCAGGTTTTGTGTTTTCAGGTTTTCTTCAATTAGTTTAATGCTTTCATCAACAGGGATACAACTGTACATACCTTCTACATCAAAGGACAGAAGTGTTACTGTTCAAGGGATTTCAATTTCTCTTATGTGTACTACTGGATGAGAGGTATTTATTATTGTTCTGTCATTTTCAAGTATGTAGTGTTTGTGGAGCTGTAATTGAATTTGTTTTGATAGTAGGTAGCTGCTCTGAAAGTATTTGTTGGGCAGACAAGGGTATTTTCTTTATAGACCTTAGATTGGCATCTCATGTTGGGAGAATGAGGATTTGTTTGTAAAAGTCTCTGATTCTCTCTATCTATAAGTGTATACTATATGTTTCTGAATGTTTTTTAACATATATTTGAGACCTGTTAGTATTTATGTTGTTTTTGGTGATGAATTCTACTGTTTCTTCTACGTATTCTTTTGTTTTCATGGGAACACCATTATTGACTTTGTCAGGTTTTTTTATAATGATGTTTTCTACTTGCAGTTTCTCCTTTAGTTTTTTAAGCTTGATTTCATCATAACTGTTTTTGAATTCAACTTTTACTTTTTTAATCTGTGTTGCTATATTCTTAATTTCTTCTTTTATTAATTCCCTAATTAACCGTGTATTTACATTACTGTCATTTTTTCTGTAGTGAGAATGTATTCAGTTTCTATAGAGACATCTTCTGTTTTAAACGTTTTTCCAAGAGCTGTTTTTCTGTTTTTGCTTTGCACGTCCACATACGACTATTTCCATGACAGAAGCGAAAATAGCAGGATTATTTGATTCGTGTGCTACCTGAAGATGAATTTCGTATGTTTTCTTTTAGTGTTTGTCTTTTACTATGTAACGACTTCATTTCGTGTTTCAGCCAGGCATTTTCAGCAGCTTGTCTGGCAACTTTCGCTGTTTTCGAACTGTTTTTGGTCTTCACATTTATGTACTTTGGCATAAGGTCATTACGTTTATACTGGTTATTAGATCTGATGGTATCAACATTTTTATACGAATTAAAATGAAGTTTCTTAAACTGCCATTAGAGGCCAAATGGGAATGCTTGGCAAGGCGTCATTAAATTATTCATTTGTGTGACCATATTGTCTATAGCTGCTTGACAATTTCGGAGGATTATTTTTGTTCCGTAGTTACAAGCACCATAAAATGGGTGCTTTTCTCATCATACACGTTCGCGTTATTGAAGTAAGGCTTCGTTGGTGGCCTATAATTATATACAGTTAAAGTTTTATTTGTTTTCTAGGTCAGAAAACAGATCGTTAAGAAATTGCTGGTGTTTATTTAAGGTAATCTCTGATTTACTTTTCACCTACATCAGTAAATCTCGCCTTCTAGTAGGTTCTTGGTTCCATTTTTCATTAGGTTCTGATACTTGTGGTCTAGTTTTAGGCTTATTTGCAGGACAATGCGTTTTTACGTGGAAAACAGCACAATTCCATACACTAATATAGTCTCAAATTAATAAAAAAAAGACATGCACGGTGAATCCGCCACTGATCGCTGGTCAGTTCAATGAGTACCCATACATTCGCCTATTAAAACTGTTTTGTGTTAAAAGACTACTTCAAAAAAATTGAATCTGATGTGTGACAAGCACAAACACGTAGTAGATAGATAAACAGTGCCCCCTAACACGCAGTAACTGGTTCATGAAGTTCTGTCAACATCTCAACGGCAGTATTGTCAATCTGTCAATACTCGACATCAGACGCTCAGTACGTACTGGCAATACTGAGGACATTTTTGAGGCCACCAATATTGCTTGCCAGTGTTTCTGGTATACATGATACCTCAATATGCAGCCTCACACGGTCAATATATTGACAGTTTGACAATATTACTGAATGTATGGGGGACCCGTTAGCCCCATGTTTCACTGTTCGGAAACAGATTTTTGTCGGCTGCTCCCGATAACTATCGGTTGTTCTGCGAATGACAGCAGCTGCTATTCTCGCTTACTAGAGATTATCGACTTTTTTTAAAGATACGGACGACGTTTATACGAAGATCGGGATGAATAAGTTTATTGCCCGATGTGCTTCTAGAGACTGTACCCCTAAATTGTTCATGCTACTGTCTCCTAAAACACTGACATTTCTTCCTCAGCTATTTGCTAGATTTATTCCAATCTCCGTCTTCTTCTACATCTCTTACCATCTATCGTTTCTTCTAGTACCACGGAAGTAATTCTCAGACGTCTTAACAGATGTCCTGTCATCCTTTCCCTTCTTATTGTCAGTGTTTTCCACATACATATTCCTTTCCTCCACGATTCTGCGGAGAACCATCCATTTCCTTACCTTATCAGTCCATCTAATTTCTAACATTCGTCTATAGCACGATATCTCAAATGCTTCAATACTCTTCTGTTTCGGGTTTTCCACTGTCCATGTTTTACTGCCATACAGTACTGTGCAACAAACGTACGTTCTCAGAAATTTCTCCCTAACACCTTCACTTCGTCTGCTCCGTGAACCCCAATTCTGACGTTTAGTTTCTCGTTGTTTTCATTTCTGCTACTTCTCATTGCTTCCATTCTTCAGGTTACTCTCAGTCCATATTTTTTACTTATTAGACTGTTCATTACATTCAACAGACCATGTAATTATTCTTCACTCTCACTAGGAATAGCAACATGGTCAGTGAATCGTATCAATAATATCCTTTCACACTGAATTTTAATTTCACTCTTGAACCTTTGTGTTATTTCCGTAATTACTTCTTCGCTGTATAGATTGAGCAGTAGAAGCGAAATGTCTTACACACATTTTAATCCGAGCACTTCGTTCTTGGTCTTGCTGTCTTATTGTCCCCTCTTGGTTCTTGTACATACTGTATATTTACTGCATATTACTCGCCTTCCCTTATTCCTTACCCCTATTTTTCTCATACTTTCGAACATCTTGTACCATTTGACGACATTGCTGAGCGCTATTTTCAGGTCGACAGATCCTATGAATATGTCTTGCTTTTTCTTCCGTCTTGCTTCCATTATTACTCACTATGTCAGGTTTGCCTCTCTGGTGCCTTACCCATCCTAAAGCATAACTGAGCTTCTACAAGATCATTAATTTTCTTCTTCGTGATTCTTTTCAGCAGCTTGGATGCATGAGCTGATTGTACGATAATTCTAGATTTGTCGACTATTGGTATCTTCGGAATTGTCTGAATGATGTTTTTCCGAAAGTCTGATGGCACATTGCCAGTCGCATACATTCTACAGACAAATGTCAACAGTCGCTTTTTTGGCAATTCCCTAATGCTTTTATGAATTCCAATGGAGTCTTACCTACCCGTTCTGCCCTCTTTGATCTTAACTCGATCAAAACTCTTTTAAATTCCAATACTCCCCTATCTCTTCATAGTTGACTCCTGCTTCATCTTCCATCACGTCCCTCACCCCTGACAGACGACCTCGATGTGGTCTTTCCACCTATCTACTTTCTCCTCTGCATTTCACAGTGAAATTCCCATTGCGCTTTTAATGTTACCGCTCTTGCTCTCAATTTCACCGAAGATTGCTGTGACTTTTGTATATGCTGAATCAGACCTTCCAACAATCATTTCTTTTTCAATTTCTTCACATTTTTCTTGCAGCCATTTCGGTTTTGCTGCCCTACACTTCCTATTTGTTTCATTCCTAAGTGACTCATATTTTTGTATTCCTGAAGTTCCTTCAATATTTTTATTCTTCCTACTTTTGTCGATCAGCTAAAGTATTTCTTCTGTTACCCATGCTTTCTTCGTCATTATCTTCCTTATAGCTACGATTTTATTTCCAACCTCTGTGATTGCCCGTTTCAGAGATGTTCATTCCTCTTCAACTGAACTGCCTACTGAACTGTTCATAATCACAGTTAACTATAGCCTCAGAGATTCCTTAGTACTTCTGTATACCACTTCTTTTTGCATTGATTATTCCTGACTAATCTCTTAAACTTCAGCCTAGTCTTCATCATTACTAAATTGTGATGTGAGTCTATATCTGTTCCTGGGTACGCCTTACAATCCATTATCGGATTTAGAAATCTCTGCTTCACTGTTATTTACATAACTGGACTCTTCCCGTATTTCCCGGCGTTTTCCAAGTATACCTTGCGACGGGGCGGTAAATAATAAAGAAGAAGTGCGGTTGAAGCGTTTTCACACGAAATGTGCATATACAAATATTGGTTAAAAATCTTATTGCAAATTTTGGCTCTCACGTAAGTCTCAGGGGATGATTTCCACACTTGGTGCGTTAGTTATACTGTTCCACACCCGCGCATTTGTTATAGTTTTTGAATTAATTATTCACTCAGACATGAGTACAGTTTATGCTAGGGAACAAGAATTAGGGGATTATTATACTAAAAACAGTTTTTCATGACACAGTTCAATCACTTTTTATTGGCGTTGTCCTTTTCTTTCACACAATGAAATTAGCGCAGGTGAGACGGTTTACAGTTTTACTTCAATAATAATGTGACTCCGAGCCCCCAATAGCAGTAATTTAGGCTGCTATAAACGAAAACTATTCAAATAATTCGAACAGAACTACAAGTCCCACTGTCCTCTTTGTTCTAACAGTTTTGGCGTGAAATCACAGTTCGCCACATGTTCACTTACGACTATGTATTCCTCGTAAATCGTACTCACACAAATAATCGTAGCACTTCCTGTTCACCAAATATATGCTTGCACACTTGCACTACTAAACAATACTCTTTGTCGAAATAAATCGGTGCGAAAAAAGAAAATCTCAAACGACCACATGGGCCACCCTCAAGTGGGGCTTGCTCGTCACCCACCCTGCAAAACAACTGACCAACGACTGACATGACTGACCAAGACGGCCGCTCGCTTATATAGGCTCGAACGTCAAGCCCCCTGGTTGTAAGTACCAATCTCACCAGTTCAGGTTACAAATTTTGATACATACATCCCTCGACAGAAATAAGCGCACCATTGGAACTACGCTAAAAAGTGCATCTTACTATTTTACATTAATTTATAGGATTATTCTATCGCCCATAAATCAAGTTTTAGTTGTTTGCAAAATTTCGTCACTTAGCGGAAATTTGTTTGTTGACATCTGGGCTGCAAAGTTTTAACATAGAATTGGATATAGCACCGTTTTTAGACGTAATCTATATCGATCTACACATTATGCTGCTCAAAATCTTCATATTTATAATAATTAATTAATTATGGGCGATAAATGTTAATAATAATTTGCAAACAATGAAAACTATTGCAAGTTTAGTGTATAGTATAACTTAACTAGTTTAAAATACGTGCGATGCCACCCAAAATATTATATAGCTCCGTGCTTTACGTCATGAGTTTTCTATTGATTTTTATAAACAAATTTCCCATAAACTTCATTTATTGCTCTTTACGGGCTTAATTATATATGAATCTTAACGTATGACTACGGCATTCGATCCGCTATGACGAAAAGTTTTTAATGAGTGCTCACACATCCCTGTAAGTTGTTATTTACTATTTTTACTAATCTTTCAGTATTCGTGATGCTAACCGATTTTGAGGTTACTATAACTTTTGCGTCTCGTGACTTGAAATAACGATCGATCTTTCAAAAGGTGCATATTGCTGACCATAATCCACTGCTTTTCGCGTAATGTGCGAGAAACCAGACAATTCCCCAAGCTGCAGGCCACGTGGCCGCCCGCTGGCAGAGACCATCCCACCTACCATTGCAAATCTCGCGCGGGCGCGCCACACTCTTCCGCGAGTCGCGCACCATGTAGTGCGGTCGCTCTCCACAAATCAATCCTTACATACTAGAAATATCCATCTAGTAACGGGGGTTTGTACCGTCGCAAACTACCCCGCTTGCAATTCCTGAACGGACTATTCGCTATTACTGAGCGAAATTTGTTGCAGAACTCAATTAGTCTTCTCTCCTTTCTCATTCCTACAACGAAGGCGATATCCCTCCGTAACCATGTGATCTACTCCTTCATCCATCACTAATAGATTTCTATCTCCCTTTGCGTCCTAATTAGCCGTCAATATCAGCATATACTTTCTCTATCTCTTTATCTTCTGCTTGTGATGTCGGAAAGTATACCGGAATTATCGTTGTCGGTTCTGACGAGAAAAACACTGTCACTGAACTGTTGGGAGTAACTGACTTCAGCCCCACATCTCTCTTCATAACGAAACCTACTCCCGTTATATCTTTTTCTGCTGCTGTTGATATTACCCTGTATTCGTCTGACTACAGATCCTTGTATTCTTTCCATTTCACTTCATTGAACTCCACAATATTTAGACTGAGGTTTTGCATTTCCCTTTTCAAGTTCGTTCTGACATTCTATGAACCGGTTCGTACAACGTTAGCCTCTTGTTGGTCATTATATCCTATTCTCATGGTCACCTCACCCATGGCGATCTCGTCCTGGAGATCCGTACGGGGGCTAGTCCGGAATCTTTTACCAATGAAGAGAACGTCATGAGACTTTTTCAGTTTCAGGCTGCATGTCCTGTGGATATACATAATGTTTCTTTAATGTGTTGGTTTGCATTTCCTTCTTATTCCTTATGCCGTTGACCATTGCTCATTCTTCCGACTTTTAGGGGCAGTTTCCCACTCCAAGAGCAAGAGAGTGCCCTGATCTTCTGTCCGGGCCTCCGCCTCTCGTTGGCAGTATGACGATGACTTCTTATGCCGAAACTTTTCGGCTGCCATTGCTGATGGTTTATTGTTCTTTCTTTCTCTACTTCTTTCTTCGTCTTTCTCGTTCGTGGAGACCAGGTCTGTGCGGAGATTCAACATCTATCGATTCTATCTTTTTTTTTCAGCGGCGTGTCAGCCCCAGAGCGAACGCGTTGAGCCACCGCTCCGGTGCCCATGGAACATGCAGTTCTTCAGCTATGGACCACGGTTATTCAGTTGGAAACTATGGCTGTCCCGTCTATTGGAGAGTCAGTCGCGCAAATCCCTTATATATCACCTTAAATAAGAACTGCAGACATTGAACGTTGTTTGAGATACACACGTTTGGAAATAGATGACGTTCTAGCAGGTATCTGCCTTTAGGTAAGCCATGAGAGTGCGCATGCAGGGTAGACAGATCTAAGGCACTGAATCCGAGGACCCGTACCAGTATCAAACTGCAGCCCGAGGAGGAAGTAAAAAAAGAGCTTCCCTCATGCAATAGAAAGCCTAACTCAGCCAGTTCTAGTCTAGAACGAACTGTGACAGAAATTAGAACAACAGGAGACTGATGTACGAGGACATACATTGATACCATGAAATAGTGCATTGATGATGGCTAGGCACTAGCCGAAATCTAGATCTGTCTAATAACACCTGAAAGAAAAGGACAACTGGTTTCTGTGGTCTATCATTTGAAAGTCGTATCAGTCGTTGAGTGCACCCGAATTTCTAATGCTAGGTAACTTGTTGATTTTGTGCTTAATTCTTACGACGTCATAACTCTTGAACTATATATCGTACAATGACATAATTTTGTACTTACATTCAGTGCTGTATGTTCATACTATCTGCAAAAAGTCTCGCGAATACAGCTAGCGGTAAAGGTGTAATAGACTGTAGCGTCACGCCTCATGTGCCACTTTTACTGCGTGAACAGCGGAAAAGTGGTAAGCGACAAATGTTTTTCCTTTCATCGTTTTGTACGGGTTTTCAGCGAAAACAATTCCGTAAAGGTTCAGGCGGGTGAAAAATGAATGTGCGCAACGGAAAATAATAAACGCTAAAATGAAGATTTGGCCCTGTCTGACTACCCCCTGAAGCAGATCGTAGGATCTCTTAATTCTATAAATTACAATCTAAACATAAATGAATGACGAAGGCAACTGACCCTACCAAATGATAAACGTTGTTCCTGCTTATATATTTACTGTAGATTAAAAAAGAACCTTTACATTACAAAGTTTACATTTCCTAAGTAAAATAACTAATCAATTGCTCAACTCTGCCCCTTATAATGACTGCGTGTCTAATATCAATAACGCGAAATGACTGACATTATCTACGTACCAAACACTAGAAGACACTACTTTCAAAGGTGATCTACGATGGTGTGGAACCTCAGTGGAAATAAACTAACGTGGTCACAGCTGTTTAGCTTTTGTAGCCCTAATAACCCGAAGCAATTTGCGATCCCTATGTACTGCGTCTGGTGCGTCGAAGTGATGGTTCTCGTACTCGTCTGCGACGATGGAAGAGCTTCAGCCACAAATAAACTCTTTCAAACACTAGGATGCCAAAAGGCGGTCCTCTGACTAATATGCTCTAATACCGTCTTCTCCTCTCTGTGTTCTACAGACGAGAAACGCGAAATCCCAACCACAAGGACGGAGTTCAGATAATTTCTCAACGTAAGTATAGGCAGAGGAAGTGCTCTCAATTCCCGAACGCTGCGCACTCAACGACGACTTCCAACACGGAGGTGAAGTCCAGAATCGTATAGGCTCGCAACAGCACAGTGCCTAACTGTTCTAACTATAACTTTCCTGAGAGCAAAGATAGCAAGTCCGTCTGTGCCAACAAAGCTGATATCGAGCTACCGTCACACAAGGGCGCTCACAACGGAAGACCTTGTCTCTCCACTACTGGCCTCTCTGCAAGGCTCTGCTCCCCACCATCGCAACTCCGAAAACTAACCATATTCCCGAAACCACGGGATATTCTTCCTCTCTACAGAGTCTTCTGAACGCCGACCAACCATATTTTAGTCTTTTGTCCTTCAGAGCGGAAAGTTTGCGAGGAAATACCTATACTCATACAATGGTACGCTTCTGAGTAAAAATCGTTGGAAGTAGCCCAGCCTGAGTGGTTTCCGAGGTGCCGTTTCTTCGTTCCTCTCACCTACGTCCAAGATTTGCAGAGTTCGGAAGTATTGTCCGGTTATCCTTCCGGCCCTACTACATAGCGGCCGATAGCGGCCTGTCGCCCCTGTATTGTGTCTTCGCGCTCCGGTGTCCAGACTGTCCGTCTTGGCACTTCCTGTGTGGAGCTGAACCAACACACCTGCGTGGGCCTTCCACCCATGGCTTGAGTTCCGCCTCGCATTCGGGAGGACGGCGGTTCAATCCCGTCTCCAGCCATCCTGATTTAGGTTTTCAGTGATTTCCCTAAATCGTTTCAGGCAAATGCCGGGATGGTTCCTTTGAAAGGGCACGGCCGATTTCTTTCCCAATCCTTCCCTAACCCGAGCTTGCGCTCCGTCTCTAATGACCTCGTTGTCGACGGGACGTTAAACGCACTAACCTAACCTTGAGATCCGCCTCCCGTTTCATTTCCACTGTCATTCCAACCTCTACTAGTGTAGGCAATCATTCATTACGCCATTCTGATAATAAAGACACTCCGTCACCTTTCATGCAATAAGCGTTAACAATTGTTTACAAGGCGCACGTGACAATGTCAGTTCCCTTTATATATTCATATATATCATGTACAACCTATCACGTGATACATAATTGTGTTTGTAGGTCAGAGCAAAGTATGTGGATGGGTGCTTGTAAGGTGCGAAATTATAGCCACATTACAAAGGTTTGAAATTATATGTACAGTTTTTTGCAAGTCGATAAGTGCTCTCATTCTCAAAGACTGTGTAAATGAAGTCTGGTCACTCACGAGACGCAAGCAAACGCTCCTTCTCCACCTCCACTCTAATCTGTTTGAGAGGTAGGTTTCTCTTACCCTCACAGCGATTCTCGGCTGACAGCAACGTATATGTGTATCAAGTTTGGTCGAAATCGCTCCGTGGATTAGGAGAAGATGTGGAACGTATACACACAAACAAATACATGCTCGCTCATCCATTTTAGAGTTCTGCGGCTCCATCCATAAAAACGGAACGCTTACAGAATTGCTTTCTTGTCCGTCTGACTGTTAAAATCCCCTTTTCTCAGGAACAGAAAGACGTATCAAGCTGAAATTTATGTCACTTACTGTCTATGGTCCCTTAGCGGTATAATAAACGTTTGCTTGTAAGGCCTGTAAGCGAGTGCAGTCAGAAAGTACAGCCATTTCTGTCACATTTTGATACAGACTCACTTATTAAAAACTATAGGCTAATTCCTGTTGATAAACAAGGATAGAATTTAGAAAGAAGTAAGATTTCACAGTACAAGGAAAGGAAAAAGGAACATCGTAAATCTGTAATTAAATCATGCGAGAAAAACATTCCTTTGTCATTTGCCAGCTGACGTCAAACTTTAAATTAAAACAAAAACTGATGAGCCAAAACAATATGACCACTTACTTAAAAGCATGTTGGTCTACTTCTGAAACACAGTTCAGCAATGATTCTGCGTGCCCTGAATCGACAAGTACTTGATGGGTTCCCAGAGATTTGTGCCATCAGGTGCCTACGCGAAGGCCACACACTTCCCGTAGTTTACGAGTGGTTGGTTTGTGGGCGCGGAGCTGGCCACCGATAGCGTACCAGTTGGGTTTCGTCGGATTCAGATAAATCTGATGGTCAAGACTTCAACGTGAGTTCTCTACCACGTTCCTCAAACCACTGCAGCACGACTCTGGCCTTGTGACACGGACAATTATCCTGCTGGAAGATGGCACCGCTTTTGGGGAAGACATCAAGCGTACGAGGTTACAGGTGGTCTCTAATAATGCTCACGTAGTCCAGGGCAGTCACGGTGCCTTCGATTTCTATCACTGGTCCCATAGGAGCACAGGTGAATATCCCCCAAAACATAATACTGCTCCCACCGGCCAGCGTCCGTGGCGCGCTGCATGTTTCGAGCAACCGTTTGCCTGGATGACGACACATCTGGACACAATTATCTGGGCACGACCATCGTCCCGCTTTAGTAATAAATGGGATTCATGAGACTAGGTGACACATTCCATTGATCCGCAGTCCTATCTCGCTGATACCGTGTCCACTGTAATCATAATTGACGGTGTTTTTGGGTTAACATGTAGGGGTTCAACACGTAGGGGGCCCTCTGCTGCGGAACACCATGTTCAACACTGTGCACCGAACTGAGTGCTCCAAAGCTCTCGTGCCTGCAGCAGCACTGGAGTCTGTCGTCAGATCTGCCACAGATGGCCGCCTGTACCTCTTTAGAGAGCGGGCCAGCCTCCAGGCCCTATGTTCTGTGACGAGGTATGGACGATCAACTTCTTGTCGCCTACTCGTGGTTTCAGCATTCTTCAACCACTTTCCCTAGATACTCACGACAGTAGGACGCGAACGGCCGACCGGCTTCGCTGTTTTCGAAATGTTCGCTCCCAGTCATTGTGCCACAACAATCTGGTTTTTATCTACGATAATGATCGAAGCAGACGAAATGAATTAAAATTTGTGCTGTGGCAGGGACTCGAACTCGGGTTTTCTTGCTTGCTAGGAAGAAATGTTAACCATTACACCACTGCAGGACGATGGTCAACATTGTTGCACGAAGTACCTTAGCTGAGTGCCCTCCTCAACACAAACTTCAATTCATTTTTCCCTTACATGTTGTCCCTACTGCCAGGGCTCTCCGATATTGGCAAGCACCCCAGCATTGGACGTAATGGGTCGTCCTTGTAGCATTGCTGGTCTTATGCTGGGGTGCTTGCCAATATCGGAGAGCCCTGGCAGTAGGGACAATATGTAAGAGAAAAATGAATTGAAGTTTTCGCCGGCACGGTAGCTCAGCGTGTTCAGTCAGAGGGTTACGCGCCCTCTGAAATAAAAAAAACCGAGTTAATCGATCATCAACGAACTTAAACGGATGGCTTACAACGTCCGCCCCGAACAGACGAAACGAACAAAAGCGAACAACAAGACCCGCGTTCGAGTCCCGGACGCAGCACAAATTTTATTTCATTTCGTCTGCTTCGACCATTATCGTAGATAAAAAAAAGAGACTTAAACGTCTCAGGGAAACATTTAATTACAAAATTTGGTTTTTCTCAAAGTCACTACAGTCGGCGGATTCCCGCACTTATGGGACCTCTCGTCGCTAGAATGATTCGTCTCTGCTCCTCTCATACTTCTCTTACCACGTCGCTTGTCCTCACCGCAACTAGGCAGCATACGACCTCGCGGTGGTAGTGGTCATAATTTTTTGGCTCTTCATTGTAATTATCTAATGCCTTCAACTGTTAGTACAATGATGACGCATGTACCAATCTGTCTGAAGCATTTGTGTTAATGTTTGTGATAGCCTGTAAGTTGCAGTGTATGGTTCTGACATGATTACATAAACTGCGGTACTGGTTTATATAAGTCTCGTTTGGAAGTGATTCCCTGATGTTGAGCAGTATGTAACTGAATCTCACGAATAACGAAGTGTGGACCGCAGTGATGAAAACCGAGGCACCCGCTTGCTGGCTGGAAAGCGGAGCTACAAAACGATGCAAGCGGCTCGATATCGATTCCTTTTTGCACCAAGTCGCAAACACTGAAGTCGGCAGCGACCCTCTCTCACAGTGGGGCAAAACTGATTACGCGAGGAGAGCCAGCCTCAGATGGGCCGTGGAATTAACCCGCCACGAATCCCCTCTGGGCTCGCTAGCGCCTGTTTACTGCCGTCGCTACTGCCACGAATCGCTTCTCCAAGACGAAACAACTCGTCAGATTGTTTAATGCCTCCATGATGTTGTGAAAATTTTTGTGCTCACACGTCATTCAGCTAAACCGGTTAAGCGTCCTATACCACACGTCAAGGTACTGCAGTGATAAGACACAGAGCTCACATTCGGAAAGACGGCAGTTCGACTCCCTGTTCATCACACCGCACTTACGTGTCCAGTGGTTTTCCTCAATCATTTAACGAGAATGCCAGCACGCTACTTTTTAACCATTTCAACTTCCTTCCTTACCCTTCTTCAATATGGGCATTGTTCTGCCTCTAATGACCTCGTTATCAGCAGCACGTTATACTCCATATTTTCGTCCTCACTCATTAACTCTCATACATGGTAAACAATTCTCTTCATTAGAGCGAATACCAGCCAAAGAGGTACAGACCAATTCTTCCCTGTTTTCTCCTTTTTTTCTTAAGTAGCATACTGACTGGTTTGACTCGGCCCGTCACTAATTCCTCTCCTATCCCAAACTCCTCATTTCAGAGTAGCTCTTGCACCCTACGTCTTCAATTACATGTTGGATAAGTTTCAATCTCTCTCTTCGCATACGGGTTTTATCTTCTACAGCTTCGATAGAAGTTATTCGCTGATGTCACAACACATGTCCTCATCCTGTTGCTTCTTCTCTCATTGTTCCTCGTCTCTCCGATTCTACGAATAATTTCCTCATTCCTTATCTTATCAGCACACCTAATTTTCAACATCCTTCTTTACCACCTTATCTAAAACGCTTCAGTTCTCTTCGTTTCCAGCTTTTCATCCATAGCCCATGATTCACCGCCATTGTTGTTGTTGTTGTGGTCTACAGTCCTGAGACTGGTTTGATGCAGCTCTCCATGCTACTCTATCCTGTGCAAGCTTCTTCATCTCCCAGTACCTACTGCAACCTACATCCTTCTGAATCTGCTTAGTGTATTGATCTCTTGGTCTCCCTCTACGATTTTTACCCTCCACGCTGCTCTCCAATGCTAAATTTGTGATCCCTTGATGCCTCAAAACATGTCCTGCCAACCGATCCCTTCTTCTAGTCAAGTTGTGCCACAAACTTTTCTTCACCCCAATCCTATTCAATACCTCCTCATTAGTTACGTGATCTACCCACCTTATCTTCAGGATTCTTCTGTAGCACCACATTCTCTTCTTGTCCAAACTGGTTATCGTCCATGTTTCACTTCCATACATTGCTACACTCCATACAAATACTTTCAGAAACGACTTCCTGACACTTAAATCTATACTCGATGTTAACAAATTTCTCTTCTCCAGAAACGATTTCCTTGCCATTGCCAGTCTACATTTTATATCCTCTCTACTTCGACCATCATCAGTTATTTTACTCCCTAAATAGCAAAACTCCTTTACTACTTTAAGCGTCTCATTTCCTAATCTAATCCCCTCAGCATCACCCGATTTAATTTGACTACATTCCATTATCCTCGTTTTGCTTTTGTTGATGTTCATGTTATATCCTCCTTTCAAGACACTGTCCATTCCGTTCAACTGCTCTTCCAAGTCCTTTGCTGTCTCTGACAGAAATACAATGTCATCGGCGAACCTCAAAGTTTTTACTTCTTCTCCATGAATTTTAATACCCACTCCGAATTTTTCTTTTGTTTCCTTTACTGCTTGCTCAATATACAGATTGAATAACATCGGGGAGAGGCTACAACCCTGTCTCACTCCTTTCCCAACCACTGCTTCCCTTTCATGCCCCTCGACTCTTATAACTGCCATCTGGTTTCTGTACAAATTGTAAATAGCCTTTCGCTCCTTGTATTTTACCCCTGCTACCTTCAGAATTTGAAAGAGAGTATTCCAGTTAACGTTGTCAAAAGCTTTCTCTAAGTCTACAAATGCTAGAAACGTAGGTTTGCCTTTTCTTAATCTTTCTTCTAAGATAAGCCGTAAGGTTAGTATTGCCTTACGTGTTCCAAAATTTCTACGGAATCCAAACTGATCTTCCCCGAGGTCCGCTTCTACCAGTTTTTCCATTCGTCTGTAAAGAATTCGCGTTAGTATTTTGCAGTTGTGACTTATTAAACTGATAGTTCGGTAATTTTCACATCTGTCAACACCTGCTTTCTTTGGGATTGGAATTATTATATACTTCTTGAAGTCTGTGGGTATTTCGGCTGTCTCATACATCTTGCTCACCAGATGGTAGAGTTTTGTCATGACTGGCTCTCCCAAGGCCATCAGTAGTTCTAATGGAATGTTGTCTACTCCCGGGGCCTTGTTTCGACTCAGGTCTTTCAGTGCTCTGTCATACTCTTCATGCAGTATCTTATCTCCCATTTCATCTTCATCTACATCCTCTTCCATTTCCATAATATTGTCCTCAAGTACATCGCCCTTGTATAAACCCTCTATATACTCCTTCCACCTTTCTGCCTTCCCTTCTTTGCTTAGAACTGGGTTGCCATCTGAGCTCTTGATATTCATACAAGTGGTTCTCTTCTCTCCAAAGGTCTCTTTAATTTTCCTGTAGGCAGTATCTATCTTACCCCTAGTGAGACAAGCCTCTACATCCTTACATTTGTCCTCTAGCCATCCCTGCTTAGAAATTTTGCACTTCCAGTCGATCTCATTTTTGAGACGTTTTTTTACCGCCATAAAAACGTATAAAACGTACTTCTTTCCCAGATTAAGGGCAATGCTTGAGCCTGGCAGACTTCTTGTTAGGCAGGAATGCTCCTTTGCCAGTGCTAGTCTGTATTTCATGTCCTCCTTACTTCGTTAGCTGCGTGTTTTTCTTCCAATAAAGCAGATTTATTTAGCATCATGTGCTTCGCGGCCCACAGTTTTGATGACAATTTTTTTGCTGTTCTCATGTTTGCTACTTCTCATCACTTTCGTGTTTCTTAGATTTACCCTCAATTCATATTCTATTCTCATTAGGCTATTCATTCCATTCGACAGATCCTGTAATTCTTCTTTACTTTTACTGAGAACAACAACTTCGTCAGAAAATCTTATCATTAATATCCTTTCACCATGAAATTTAGTCTCACACCTGAGCCTTTCTTTTATTTTCCTTATCGCTTATTTGATGTGTACATTGTAAAGTGCGGGAAAAGACTACATCCCTATCGGCTACCCTTTTTAATCTTTCGGTCTTTACTCTTATTGTTCCATCTTGGCTTCTATGCGTATTGCATATTATCCGTCTTTCCCTAAAAACCTTATATTTTTCTTAGATATTCGTACATCCTGCGACATTTTACACTGTTGAGTGTTTTTTTCCACGCTAATAAATCCCAAAGCTCGCTTCCATTATCAGTCGTAACATCAGAACTGCCTCTCTGGTGCCATTATCTTTCCGAAAGCCAAACCGATCGTCATCTAACATATCCTCAATTTTGTTTTTCATTCGTCTGTATACGATTATTGTTAGAAACTTGGCTGCATTGGACGACAGGGTGATTATGCGATGGTTCTCGCACTTATCTGCCCTTGCTGTCTTTGAGGTTGCGTGGATGATATTTTTTCTCCAGTCGTCTGATGGTATGGCCCCAGACTCAGATTCAAGACACTAGCTTGAACAATTACTTACTTTCCACTTTCCCCAATGAAAGTAGAAATTCCGAAGGGTTGTTATCTATCCCTTACTCCTAATAAAATCACAAGTTTTCCTAAGCTCTACAAAATTTGCATTCTAACACTTGTAAGGTTATGGTTAGGTGGTTTCTTATTCTATGACTAAACCCAACTGTGTAAGCTGTAATGACATTGTTTAATACTGCAATTTTGTCACGGAAATACACGCTTTTACACAGTTTACAGTGTGACAATATTAAGACAGTTGTCAAAAGCCGGCCGCGGTGGTCTCGCGGTTCTAGGCGCGCAGTCCGGAACCGCGCGGCTGCTACGGTCGCAGGTTCGAATCCTGCCTCGGGCATGGATGTGTGTGATGTCCTTAGGTTAGTTAGGTTAAGTAGTTCTAAGTTCTAGGGGACTGATGACCACAGCTGTTAAGTCCCATAGTGCTCAGAGCCAGCCAGTTGTCAAAATGACGCATCTCAGCCTCTGAAAGTGGAAAAAAAAAATGGTTCAAATGGCTCTGAGCACTATGGGACTTAACTTCTGAGGTCATCAGTCCTTTAGAACTTAGAACTACTTAAACCTAACTAACCTAAGGACATCACACACATCCATGCCCGAGGCAGGATTCGAACCTGCGACCGTAGCGGTCGCGCGGTTCCAGACTGTAGCGCCGAGAACCGCTCGGCCACCCCGGCCGGCTCTGAAAGTGAACTAATCCTAAACACAACAGTATTAAATTGTAACTCTCAGAAAGTTAAATAATCCTAAACACGACAATATTAAATTTTTAACTAGGAGTTCCTTTACAAAATTATTCTTACGATTACGCTATGGTGTTGGCCAGTACTACGATAAATCATCCGATTCCGGTTCAAAGTTCGGTACTATTTTTAGGATGACAATTAAGTCTATGCAGGATGGTTAGTTTTGTGACATGTCGAGCAAAAGATTACCCAAGGTCGCTCGAGTTTACAGTGGACGCAAGCTGGTGAACCAACAAGTTTACCTCTCTGCACGCAGTATTTACCTTAGCTGCGATGAGTTGTCGTCTGCCTGCCTGCTCTCGCCCTCTGGAATTCCTGTAAAACTAATTAAACCTTTTCTGAATTTTCCAGCTGAAACTCTCCCTATGTTTCTCGATATGCAAGAAAACATGAACTGATCCCTAGTCTCAGACTGTGGCGATATACACATGCATGGCTGGAGCAGTGTGAATATTATAATGCCCTCTCGGTTCTCGCAAGAACAAATTACTAATTGGCTGGTTCGTTTCTCCACAGTTGGAGCTCAACGACGCTACAGCTAATTTCTCCCTGGAGGTCAGCCACTGTGAAAACAGTGTTCACACAAATTTCTCCTCTGCGTTATATAGAGCGTTATGTGCTCCATTCTGCACTTGATGCCAGTTCAGATAAGAGCCCCCCGAAATTTCCGACTTGTCTTTCTCATGACTGAAATGCCTCCCCACCTGGGTTCTTTCGTTCTCGACGTCACGACTCTATTCGACCAATAGGAGCATTCCCCTTAATTTGTGGAGACTCTCTCTACCAATCGCAAGGGTCCTACCTTTAAACTGCGTCGAAATCTCAGCACTTCCCAGTGCATTTCCACCAATCGGATGCTTTGTGCCTGCTCCAGACGCCTAAAAAGTTACATGTGTCTATCACATGTGTAGCACTTGCAGTTCACATGATCAAATGCGTCACTGGTTTTGTTCGTATCCCTTTGTCATTCCGAAATGCAGTTTTCTAAAGCTTCTTTCTGTCCTACTTCTGGCGGTCCGTTACTCGCTCTGCAGTATGCGTCACCTATCTGGTCGCTAACCTGTTGCAGGACGCCCCCCCCTCCCCCCCCCCCCCCCCCCGTAAGAGCTTTCTGTAGTGCCTCCCAGGGTGCGGCCTCTGTGCCTGCCCACACTGGCCTCCACAGAAAACATTTCAGCTTGCTGCTTGTTTCACCTTCTGCTCATTGGCATGCATTATGTAGGAGTGGTGCGTTAATACCATCGATTGAGTGTCATCACTTTTGCATTACATACTTATAGGGAAATTTGCTCATTACCGCCGATGTAAGTTAGGTATCATATTCACCTTCCCGTTACGATGTATAAGAGCTTTATGTAAGGTGCGAAATTGACCTTCATTTATTCTGCTACCTTACACACCGGATTCCGTGTATCTTCCATGTCGACACCCATTTACTCCTCAGTCACGGCTTGAAACAACTCCTTCCCCATGCAGATGCATTCAGTGTTCTCTTTCAAACTATGCACTCTCTCCTGCGCATTTAACAGTCGATTTCACGTTGCACTCGTAATGTTCACTTTTTTGTTTCACTGAAGAGTGTTTTGACTTCTTTATGTGCTGAATCAGTCCTCCCATGATTATATCAGTTTCGTTTTCTTCACATTTTTCGTGCACGTCTTAATTTCCTTCGTAAGTAACTTACATTTCCGTATTCTGTAGTTTCCCCGTATATTGTTTTGCGTTCTTCTTTCGACGATTAATTAAAATACGCTCACTTTCAGGAAAGAAACAGAACGCTTTGAACGACTTGAGATAGGACGTTCATATTCACAGGATATATACATTAGAATGTTCTGGAGAAATTATTAGCATTTTAACCATGTCAGCCCGCGAGTTCAAGGTCATCTCAGACATAGCGGCGCAACACCACCTACCAGTAAATCGAGACTGCGGCTCTCGCTGTCGCTATAAACAGAAGGCAATGGATCAGTGTGACTTGGGCAGACGTGCAGGACAGCTTGCAAACGTATGCGCGAACCGTACTGTAAAATCAGTGGGCTTGAAAGAGAGCGCATTATAGGCATGAGACAACGTAGTGTACCCACCCGGGAAACTTCTGCAGGTGTGGGACCGCAGTGCATCGGGTGTTTGCGGAATGGTTCACAGGAGGGCGTAGATCACGATGAATGGAGCGTATGGCATCGATGGCCGGGAGGCCATATTAGGGGAAGTTCGGCCGCCAAGTGCAAGTCTTATTTCATTCGGCGCCACGTTGGGCGACTTGTGCGCCGGTGATGAGGATGAAATGATGATGAGGACAACACAACACCCAGTCCCCGAGCGGAGAAAACCTCCAACTCGGCCGGGAAACGAACCCGGGCCCGCTGGCATGGGGGGTGAGCACGCTACCACCCAGCTACGAAAGCGGACGTCGTTCGACATTAAAAAGTTGCAAGGAACCTCAGAACATCAAAAATAAAATACCGCAAATAAAAAACGTGCAAATGTCGTGCCGATGTTCATGCGCACTCGTTCACTTCACATCGCATCGGCGACTGAGGTAGTACGATATTTGTACAGAAAAGTCTCTGTACAGTTTTTTACATAGTGGTACTCGACAATCGATGTACGCTCGCGTAAACATCGAACTACATGTGCCAAAATGCAGATTCTTGCTTCACTCCAGTCTCATTAAAATTGCTTTTGACAGATATAGGGAACATTTTTAAAAATACAAATTTACGATAAATTATATTTTGAAAGTGTACAGTGTCATTTTTTTAAATATAAATTTACCGTAAAAAGTGTAGATCAGATTATTTATCTACACGGAGTTTACCCATCGACAACAGTCGACAGAAATGGATTACCATGTAAATTTACGATGAAAATATAGTTCAGTTTATTTATCTACACACTGCATGTATCGACATCAGTTGACAGAAGTAGATCACCATGGTAACTGTATACAAAACAATATAGGCCGCATTAACTGGATCGGACTGAATACGAGATATTGTGGAGCTCGTGGTACAAATTCGATACGGTCCCTGATGTCTGCTCAAGATTTCATCCATAACAAAAATCCATGAAATATATGCACCTTATGGCAACGCAAACGACCCTTCTTAGATAGTCGTCCTATAACAAACTGTTAAGTTTACCAAAAGAAATCATTACACCACAAGAAATAAACTACAAAAAGCATCTGCAAATAATGCAGTCCAGTTAAGAAATATTGGTAAGTTCGCAATAATTCGGTGAAAAAGCCACTAAGCTGACATAACAGCAATCATAATACATTCGTGTCTTGTACATGCTCCCATTCAATAAAAGACTAATAAAATTTTATAGAACAAAAAATTGAAATATGATTCGGTGCTTGATACTTACGTTTGTTAGAGTACTCGAGGTTCAGTTAATAAAAGGCCCAACAGTAAATACCTCACGAAGTCAGGCATGATACAATACTGAAATGCAAATACTCTTTAGCAATATATATCTAAACTAAGAATATCCTATATGCGAATGATGCGGTGTTTGAAGTCTACACCAGAGCAGGTCCACCTATATCAAGTAGTCAAACGTGCTATAGTAATGAATTACAGTGTTTACATTATTACTTTATAATACAGGACAGTAAATAAATTTTAAACACTCTATATGCAGTTGTGCCCACGGCCTTGCCGCAGTGGTAACACCGGTTGCCGTCAGCTCACCGGAGCTAAGCGCTGTCGGGCTGGGCTAGCACTTGGATGGGTGACCATCCGGTCTGCCGAGCGCTGTAGACATGCGGGGTGCAGTCAGCCCTTGTGAGGCGAACTGAGGAGCTACTTGACTGAGAAGTAGCGGCTCCGGTCTCGGAAACTGACCTATTGCCGGGAGAGCAGTGTGCTGACCACAGCCGGCCGGAGTGGCCGAGCGGTTCTAGGCGCTACAGTCTGGAACCACGCGACTGCTACGGTCGCAGCCTGCCTCGGGCACGGATGTGTGTGATGTCCTTAGGTTAGTTAGGTTCAAGTAGTTCTAAGTTCTAGGGGACTTATGACCACAGCAGTTGAGTCCCATAGTGCTCAGAGCCATTTGAACCATTTTGCTGACCACATGTCCCTCCGTATCCGCATCCAATGACGCCTGTGGACTGAGGATGACACGGCGGCCAGTCGGTACCTTTGGCCCTTCGTGGCCTGTGCGGGAGGAGTTTCGTTTCATATGCAGTTGATGCGGCTTTCGGGGTCCATATAAGAGCATGTGCACCCATGAAGTTGTTTTATTATTTTGGTCCATACTGTAGCCTACGAAAGCTTTTGGGCGGAGTTCCGGTTCACCCTGTATACGTTTCCTGATAAAAAATTAGCCAACATGCACGTCGTAGTATTCACTAAATGCAGTAGAAGGGTAACACAGTGACCCTTTGATAATAATATATTTGTGTCATCTGGTGGTTGTTGTATCACTCAGGGTCGTGTCTTGTACGTTTTAGTGATTGCTTGTCATAGACTTTTTCACTCCTATGAAAGTAGTTTCCCAGGAACAAAGTTAATAGCTTTAACCAACATACTATAATAATTACATTAATACTCTGTAATGAGCCATAGGAGACACCGGTCCTTTGAACTAAAATACGCAGAAAATGTCTCTAACCGACCTCCGAAATTTTGGCAGTGGAGTTGGAGTTCATTCGGTATAGAGCACCTGAGGCTTAGTTTACACGAGACAGTAAGTTGCGTAACTAATTCACGAAACTGTGCTGCTAAATATTGTGCTTGCGCGTCTGTCACTTACTAAATTCTAAGACAAAAAAGCGACGCACCACGAAGGAATTGTCCGAATGGGACAAAAATAGGTAGATGTCATGTAATTGTGCAAACATACGAAAGACTGCATTTTCAGAAAAATTGAATGATTTATTCAAGACAAAGAGCTTCACATATTAAGCAAGTCAATAACACGTTGGCCCACCTCTGACCCTTGTGCAGGCAGTCATTTGGCTTTGCATTGATTGACAGAGTTTTTGGGTGTTCTCCTCTGGGATATGGTGAATCAAATTCTGTGAAAGTCAAAATCCCAATCTGGTTGGAGGGCCCTGACCATAAGGCTCCAAACGTTCCCAACTGGGGAGAGTTCCGGCAACTTTGCTGGCCAAGGTAGGGTTTGGCGAGCACGAAGACAAACAGTATTAACTCCCAACGAGTGCGGGCGGCCGGGGCGGGCGTTATCTTGCTGAAATGTAAACCTACGATGGCTTGCCACGAAGGCCAACAAAACGGGACGCAGAGTATCGTCGACGTGACGCTGAGTTGTAAGAGTGTCGCAGCTAACAACCAAACAGGTCCTTCTATGAAAATAAATAGCACATTGCTGTCTACATATTTTTAGCCCCGTGCCTGTAGAGGGTTCCGAATTGTAACGTGTAACATGGCGATGTATGATGTATGTTGGTGTGTGAGGGTTCATCCACACATGGAGCATCTTCTTTAGTATGGCACTGCCAGACCAACACGAACGCTGCGACATCTACAACCCGACACCTCGGGTTCTGTGTCATCGAACATCCTCTATGATATTCCGACTTGGCCCCACCCGATTATCACACGTTTCCAAAAGCTAAGGAAGGCATTTTAGGATTGCAGGTGATGGTAAAAGTGGTTTCTTGTTGGGAGAAATATTTTCGTCACCAGGGTGACTATGTTGAGAAATAAATATGTAGACCTTAAGAATAAAGATGCAAAATGTTAATAACTTTTGTTTTATTTAAAAATTCTTCAGAGTTTTCACCTAAGTATTGGATGGCATTACTTTTCAGCACGGCCTCGTACATCAGTAACAGCAACAAAATGGAAATTACAAAAAATATGGTCGTAATCAGTTCCTTAAAATTCCAGATTTGTCGACAAGTGTACGGAGTGCTGTCCTTCGACTGAAGTACAGATTTCAATCACTGGTGTATGGAGATGTCATATCAGGCTAATGTGCCGGCCAAGTGGTCATGCCTTAGGGTATCCTATCCTGCAACAAGGATCGAGCAACGTCAGCGTGCCACGTACATGTACGTATTTCAACTGGTACTTTGACTAGAAGAACCGGCAGCAATTCAGTATAGATCTGTGCATAATAAAACAAAATGCGTAGTAAACATGGGTTCTAAATTGCTTAACTCAAGAGCTGCAACCATTGTTTAATATTCACGTCTCATCTGCAGCAGGCTCTGGCATGGACCAAAATAAGAAGAAAAAGTCCAGTAAACATGGACTCTAAGGCTATGAGGACCTTTTAGGTAGAAGAGCCGTGTTTCACAGTAGCGAAGATGAACAAGTGCCCCTAACATTTAAGGTATGCATTACACAACCCAGATATACCAGACATTTTTTGCAACTTTTGGTCCGTTCTACCACCTCTGAACGTTAGTCGGTGGAGTTTTGGTTCACACTGTATAAACTGCTGTACCTTACAACTGTCACTGCGGTAGAAACAAACCTGATAGTAAGCTGTGCAATAGTAATGCAGGTTTCAGAGCGAAGAGTAAAATGGGCGTTACTGACTTCATCAGCATGAATTGTGTGTGACTGGAAGAAGTAGGTTTCAAAATAAGGCACACAAATTACACCATTTCCATTGTCGTGCAGATACTTTCAGTGGTTTACGGATTCAAAGATACATAGTGTGTGGAGGGGGGGGGGGGGAGGAGGGGGGGGGGGAGGGGAGAACAAACCGAAAGAGATGCAGCTTTGTTAGTCTTCAGACTTGCGTAGCAGTTGTCATCTTTCGAATTATTAGATAGAGTCATTGTGTAAGAAGAAACTGAAGATGAACGTGAACTTTATCTAATAGCCTGGAAGATTTTACCTTCATCAAAATTCAATTACACTGTAACGAGCCACCAGAGGCCATAGCTTCCTTATATAAATATTGCTTGAAGAGTATCCTTGTACAGTCACCGATTTTTTTCCCGCTGGGTTCTGGTTCATCCTGGGAAGACGCAACAGTACAATACAGTTATTACGTTAAACACTAGTATCACAGAGTAGTTAACTCATTTAGCGTGCCAATTAAAAAGAAATTTAGGCACTACTGGCTAACAATATAAAAATTAAAAAGTCCTCCAATAATCAGGACGACCCCTGCTGATATCAATGGAACTGAAATGAACTGAACAGAACGGAATGGAGTAGAACTGAACTGAATTGAAAGGAATGGAATGGAATGGAACAGAATCGAACTGAACTGAACTGAATGTCATGGAACTGAAATGAATGGAACATAACAGAAATGAACTGAGCTGAACTGAACTGGTTCAAACAGAACGGAAAAGAACTGAACAGAATGAACTGAACTGAACGGAGTTTAACTGAACTGAACTTTCCAGAACGGAAAGAAATTGAACTGAAGTGAATTCAATGGAGTAGAACAGAACAGAACGGAAATGAACTGAACTTAACAGAATGGAACTGAGTTGTGCTGGAAGGTCCCATACCTCGCACCTGACTCACGTATGTCTATGGCGCTGCAATGTGAGGCTCTCTTTGATTTACTTAGACAGAGAAGGTTGGGACAGCGGGAATTGAGAGATTTCTGATTATTGCCGTTGGAAGAGGTTGCTGGCGGTTTGTTTTGGCCGCGATACGCTCGATACGGAAGGACTCTGCTTGGAGCTCGCTGGTCGAGTAAGGAGAAACAGCGTAAACACGACAAAGAGGGCGTTCCTGCACAGGGGACAGGCCGCTTGTAGCAACTTCTGTTTTCCAGAACTCGCTGTTGGTTTATCCCGAGGAAGAAGCCTTGCTGATCCAGGAGTGAGCGAGCGCAGTAATTATCCTCGTGCATTGGTGGTTTTCCTCAGATCCGGTCAGTGGAGTGTTTAGCACAGTTCTTGGAATACTATTCGGTAGCTTGCCTATTTGCACTGTTTTGGTGCATCACTTTTTTCTTTATTTCGACATGTGCCTATTGCATATCTAGTGCGCCTTTGGCGTATTCATGTCAATCTAGCGACGCTATTCTCATCCTCCCTCTTGGATGTAATTTGTTTTCGTTTTAGCCTTTTATTGCCAAGCGTATCTGTTTTATTGTGTTAAGCTGTTGGTTAGGCTCTATACACTAATGAGCAAAGAAACTGGTACACCTGCCTAACATCGTGTAGGGCCCCCGCGAGTATGCAGAAGTGCCGCAGCACGACGTGGCATTGACTCGACTAATGTCTGAAGTAGTGTTGGAGGAAACTGACACCATGAATCTACATCTACATCTACATCTACATTGATACTCCGCAAGCCACCCAACGGTGTGTGGCGGAGGGCACTTTACGTGCCACTGTCATTACCTCCCTTTCCTGTTCCAGTCGCGTATGGTTCGCGGGAAGAACGACTGTCTGAAAGCCTCCGTGCGCGCTCTAATCTCTCTAATTTTACATTCGTGATCTCCTCGGGAAGTATAAGTAGGGGGAAGCAATATATTCGATACCTCATCCAGAAACGCACCCTCTCGAAACCTGGACAGCAAGCTACACCGCGATGCAGAGCGCCTCTCTTGCAGAGTCTGCCACTTGAGTTTATTAAACATCTCCGTAACGCTATCACGGTTACCAAATAACCCAGTGACGAAACGCGCCGCTCTTCTTTGGATCTTCTCTATCTCCTCCGTCAACCCGACCTGGTACGGATCCCACACTGATGAGCAATACTCAAGTATAGGTCGAACGAGTGTTTTGTAAGCCACCTCCTTTGTTGATGGACTACATTTTCTAAGCACTCTCCCAATGAATCTCAACCTGGTACCCGCCTTACCAACAATTAGTTTTATATGATCATTCCACTTCAAATCGTTCCGTACGCATACTCCCAGATATTTTACAGAAGTAACTGCTACCAGTGTTTGTTCCGCTATCATATAATCATACAATAAAGGATCCTTCTTTCTATGTATTCGCAATACATTACATTTGTCTATGTTAAGGGTCAGTTGCCACTCCCTGCACCAAGTGCCTATCCGCTGCAGATCTTCCTGTATTTCGCTACAATTTTCTAATGCAGCAACTTCTCTGTATACTACAGCATCATCCGCGAAAAGCCGCATGGAACTTCCGACACTATCTACTAAGTCATTTATATATATTGTGAAAAGCAATGGTCCCATAACACTCCCCTGTGGCACGCCAGAGGTTACTTTAACGTCTGTAGACGTCTCTCCATTGATAACAACATGCTGTGTTCTGTTTGCTAAAAACTCTTCAATCCAGCCACACAGCTGGTCTGATATTCCGTAGGCTCTTACTTTCTTTATCAGGCGACAGTGCGGAACTGTATCGAACGCCTTCCGGAAGTCAAGAAAAATAGCATCTACCTGGGAGCCTGTATCTAATATTTTCTGGGTCTCATGAACAAATAAGGCGAGTTGGGTCTCACACGATCGCTGTTTCCGGAATCCATGTTGATTCCTACATAGTAGATTCTGGGTTTCCAGAAATGACATGATACGCGAGCAAAAAACATGTTCTAAAATTCTACAAGAGATCGACGTAAGAGATATAGGTCTATAGTTTTGCGCATCTGCTCGACGACCCTTCTTGAAGACTGGGACTATCTGTGCTCTTTTCCAATCATTTGGAACCCTCCGTTCCTCTAGAGACTTGCGGTACACGGCTGTTAGAAGGGGGGCAAGTTCTTTCGCGTACTCTGTGTAGAATCGAATTGGTATCCCGTCAGGTCCAGTGGACTTTCCTCTATTGAGTGATTCCAGTTGCTTTTCTATTCCTTGGACACTTATTTCGATGTCAGCCATTTTTTCGTTTGTGCGAGGATTTAGAGAAGGAACTGCAGTGCGGTCTTCCTCTGTGAAACAGCTTTGGAAAAAGGTGTTTAGTATTTCAGCTTTACGCGTGTCATCCTCTGTTTCAATGCCATCATCATCCCGTAGTGTCTGGATATGCTGTTTCGAGCCACTTACTGATTTAACGTACGACCAGAACTTCCTAGGATTTTCTGTCAAGTCGGTACATAGAATTTTACTTTCGAATTCAATGAACGCTTCACGCATAGCCCTCCTTACGCTAACTTTGACATCGTTTAGCTTCTGTTTGTCTGAGAGGTTTTGGCTGCGTTTAAACTTGGAGTGGAGCTCTCTTTGCTTTCGCAGTAGTTTCCTAACATTGTTGTTGTACCACGGTGGGTTTTTCCCGTCCCTCACAGTTTTACTCGGCACGTACCTGTCTAAAACGCATTTTACGATTGCCTTGAACTTTTTCCATAAACACTCAACATTGTCAGTGTCGGAACAGAAATTTTCGTTTTGATCTGTTAGGTAGTCTGATATCTGCCTTCTGTTACTCTTGCTAAACAGATAAACCTTCCTCCCTTTTTTTATATTCCTATTAACTTCCATATTCAGGGATGCTGCAACGGCCTTATGATCACTGATTCCCTGTTCTGTACATACAGATTCGAAAAGTTCGGGTCTGTTTGTTATCAGTAGGTCCAATATGTTATCTCCACGAGTCGGTTCTCTGTTTAATTGCTCGAGGTAATTTTCGGATAGTGCACTCAGTATAATGTCACTCGATGCTCTGTCCCTACCACCCGTCCTAAACATCTGAGTGTCCCAGTCTATATCTGGTAAATTGAAATCTCCACCTAAGACTATAACATGCTGAGAAAATTTATGTGAAATGTATTCCAAATTTTCTCTCAGTTGTTCTGCCACTAATGCTGCTGAGTCGGGAGGTCGGTAAAAGGAGCCAATTATTAACCTAGTTCGGTTGTTTAGTGTAACCTCCACCCATAATAATTCACAGGAACTATCCACTTCTACTTCACTACAGGATAAACTACTACTAACAGCGATGAACACTCCACCACCGGTTGCATGCAATCTATCCTTTCTAAACACCGTCTGTACCTTTGTAAAAATTTCGGCAGAATTTATCTCTGGCTTAAGCCAGCTTTCTGTACCTATAACGATTTCAGCTTCGGTGCTTTCTATCAGCGCTTGAAGTTCCGGTACTTTACCAACGCAGCTTCGACAGTTGACAATTACAATACCGATTGCTGCTTGGTCCCCGCATGTCCTGACTTTGCCCCGCACCCGTTGAGGCTGTTGCCCTTTCTGTACTTGCCCAAGGCCATCTAACCTAAAAAACCGCCCAGCCCACGCCACACAACCCCTGCTACCCGTGTAGCCGCTTGTTGCGTGTAGTGGACTACTGACCTATCCAGCGGAACCCGAAACCCCACCACCCTATGGCGCAAGTCGAGGAATCTGCAGCCCACACGGTCGCAGAACCGTCTCAGCCTCTGATTCAGACCCTCCACTCGGCTCTGTACCAAAGGTCCGCAGTCAGTCCTGTCGACGATGCTGCAGATGGTGAGCTCTGCTTTCATCCCGCTAGCGAGACTGGCAGTCTTCACCAAATCAGATAGCCGCCGGAAGCCAGAGAGGATTTCCTCCGATCCATAGCGACACACATCATCGGTGCCGACATGAGCGACCACCTGCAGATGGGTGCACCCCGTACCCTTCATGGCATCCGGAAGGACCCTTTCCACATCTGGAATGACTCCCCCCGGTATGCACACGGAGTGCACATTGGTTTTCTTCCCCTCTCTTGCTGCCATTTCCCTAAGGGGCCCCATTACGCGCCTGACGTTGGAGCTCCCAACTACCAGTAAGCCCACCCTCTGCGACTGCCCGGATCTTGCAGACTGAGGGGCAACCTCTGGAACAGGACAAGCAGCCATGTCAGGCCGAAGATCAGTATCAGCCTGAGACAGAGCCTGAAACCGGTTCGTCAGACAAACTGGAGAGGCTTTCCGTTCAGCCCTCCGGAATGTCTTTCGCCCCCTGCCACACCTTGAAACGACCTCCCACTCTACCACAGGTGAGGGATCAGCCTCAATGCGGGCAGTATCCCGGGCAACCACAGTCGTAGTCCGATCAGGGGATGCGTGGGACGAGCTGGCCGTCCCCGACAAACCCCCATCCCGACCCCCACAGTGATGCCCATTGGCAACAGCCTCAAGCTGTGTGACCGAAGCCAACACTGCCTGAAGCTGGGAGCGAAGGGATGCCAACTCAGCCTGCATCCGAACACAGCAGTTGCAGTCCCTATCCATGCTAAAAACTGTTTTGCTAAGAACGTCTGAACTAATCTACAGAGAGCGTAAACAAATCGACAAAATTTAAACGGTTATTAAAATACAAGATTGCCTAGTAAATGCAGTAATGCTGCTACTTGCGCACTGCTGACACTGCTCGGCGGCGGAAGGAGACTAAGCGAAATTACACTATTCAGGTACTAAAACACGATGCTACACTCTCAAATACTATAATACGCCCGAAATTTATGAATTAAACAATGCAAGAACCAAAAACACGCAAAGAAATTAAGAATTAAACTATGTAACAAATGAGTGAGCTAGGAGTATGCGACTTGCTGCTCAGCTGCTTATCCAACGGCGGCAGGGAGCACACTGACTGCGACCAACCGACACTGGCCGTTCAAAACAAAACAGTAGACAAACGACTACGCGAATTTACACTATTCAGGTACTAAAACGCGATGCTACAACTCTCAAATACTATAATACGCTCGAAATTTATGAATTAAACAATGCAAGTACCAAAAACAGGCAAAGAAATTAAGAATTAAACTATGTAACAAATGAGTGAGCTAGGAGTATACGACTTGCTGCTGCAGCTGCTTATCCAACGGCGGCAGGGAATCCTGCAGGACTGTCCATAAATCCGTAAGAGTACGATGGGGTGTTCATCGGAACATCACATTGCAAGTCATCCCACGTATGCTCAATAATGTTCATGTCTGGGGAGTTTGGTGGCCAGTGGAAGTGTTTAAACTCGCAAGAGTGTTCCTTGAGCCACTCTGTAGCAATTCTGGACGTGTGGGATGTGGCATTGTCCTACTGGAATTTGCCCAAGTCCTTTGGAATGCACAATGGGCATGAATGGATGCATGTGATGAAACAGAATGCTTACTTACCTGTCACCTCTCAGAATCGTATCTGGACGTATCAAGCGTTCCATATCACTACATGTGAGTCAACGAGTATTGCGCTCTCATTTAAATATATGGCCGAAAGAGCCAGCCTACAGGAATTGTGAAACGAACCCTGTCGTCGAAGACCGCCTGCCACAAAGGGCGCAGATTCACCACGAGATGGGGAAACTGACAGGTGTCTATTGAGGCCTAAGCGCTATAGTGTGCGAGTGAGACAGACGAGAACCTATGTTGTGGTGAGCGTACTGTACGACCTTCCATACACACACCATCAGATTATTTGACTTGTCGCTCTAACGAAGTAGGCGAGTGTCAGCAATATGTCTTGTGGTCTTATTGTGGCGTGTTTATCTTCTGCCGTCAGGTCAGACGATGGAAATGCCAGTTGCACGCTTAGAGTAGCAGATTGACGGTGACCAACTTAAAATAGAACTTGATTAATTTTCACACACATTTATTAAAATAATAACAAGCATAAAAATTACTTAACTTGGTTCTGGATGTTATTAACAATTGACAATCTGAAGTTCCTCTGGTATTGGTACGTTAATCTTATTCTCACATATATCTCTGATACTTGACAAAAGTGTCTATACATTTTAGCTGTGTACAGGAATATGGTAATCTTATTAGGTGCCGACTGAAACTTGACTATGGACTGGTACAGACAAATGTAGACTGGTACAGACTGGTGCAGACAAATGCAGACTGACCAATCGGAGGTCTGTACATTTGTTATAATGCCTCACGCATTCATGTATCACTGCGCGAGTGTGATCCGCGAGGAGAAAAGGTTCTACGTTAGCAGCAATCTCATTACATATTAATACACGGATCGGAGGAAGCAGAATTTGGTCCGTCTCTATGGCAGCGCCATCTCGTAGTGCGGAGACGGACGAGTGCTGCGCCTGCACTGTTGTGCTTAGCGGGGCGCGCTCGAGTGGGAAAGTTGTGTGCGCGCTGACTACGCGGAACTATGTACACAACGTAAGTCATAGGGAAACCCAGTAGAAGCCTTTTGTGGCCGAGGAGACGTAGCTATGTTAAATATGGCGGACCTAAGATTGGCCATAAAGGGAAACATTTATGAGAAGTATTTAATTCTGTAGTAATGCAGGGAATCAAGCCACAGTAATTTTAATCTGCCATCCTCGATAAATTTTCATGGTGATGCCAATAAAACTTGAATACTGATCATATCTATTATAGTTTAGGATTTACTATTAAAGTGAAATTAATAAGTTTTGTAACAAAGACCTGAATGCTAAAATCTGAACGCTTTGGTCGATCTTAACGATCGACATTTCATATAGAAGCGCATCATTAAAATGACAAACATTGGAAGTATCAACTCTGTAACTTTATTTGTTTAAAAAATGTAGTAAATTTAAATTATCAATATTTACAGTTAAGCATCAAATCAACATTTGCCCCACACAAAATCCATTGAACGATGACAGAATGACGCTTTATTGAATCAATAGGTAATAGAATATTTTTTGTAAAGTTTAGTGCATAATACTTACTTTTGTTCTTTATTCATTTATCAGAAAGCAGATTGGTGCAAGGCTACTGGCCGTGACATTCAGAGTTAGGAAGTAAATTGTATTGGTTTTATGTAAAAGAATTTAACGTTTATTATGTAAATGTTAAAATGTAAAATAATATAGAATAAGCTGTAGCCAGTCAGATGGACGGCTTGAGGAAAGGGTACTGCCCTAGTCAGTTGAACGAGGATATCCGGCGCGCGGGAAACACGGCCGGGGACGGCCAGCGGAGTGCTGGTCTAGACACCAAAGGGGCCAGTTCGGATGCTGACACGAAAGCGGACGGTCGGTCTTTAGGCAGCTAGGAAGTGAAACGACATCGAAAATTTCGCGTTGTGGGCTATCGCGGTGAGCAGCCGCGCGCCTGTGTTAACTCTAACTTTTCGCGTAGATAACCTGTGTTTCGCGATGAGATTGTGAATGATAGAACTGTGTCAAATGGATAAGCGCTCGATTGTAACAGTAACTCTAAATACGACCACTTTCATTATTAGTTTGCTTTCTGGCCGGCCGCGGTGATCTAGCGGTTCTGGCGCTGCAGTCCGGAACCGCGGGACTGCTACGGTCGCAGGTTCGAATCCTGCCTCGGGCATGGGTGTGTGTGATGTCCTTAGGTTAGTTAGGTTTAAGTAGTTCTAAGTTCTAGGGGACTTATGACCTAAGATGCTGAGTCCCATAGTGCTCAGAGCCATTTAGCCATTTTGCTTTCTGAATAAGCATTATTCTAGCCAAATCACAACCCTGTGATCTAAATCTTTTACAGGTTGTTAATTTAGTTACCGATATTATTATTACTGTTATTATATGTTACGTTAACTTTGTATTTTGCAAACTTGCCATCAGCCAGACAATTTAACCAAAGGGTCACAAGTCTCTAATTTAGGGCGTGTAATGCGACACGTGCGGTTCCACCCCTAGACGAAATTAAACGAAGACATTTTGATGAAGAGGAACTACATGCGAACCCTAACATCTTTGGGATGTTAACTCGCATACAACTGCACACGCCGCACAATAACAGAGGCTCCACCAGCTTTAACAGTCCCCTGCTGCCATGCAGGGTCCATTGATTCATGAGATTTTCCCCATACCCGTACACGTCCATGTGCTCAATACAAATTGAAACGAGACGCCGGCCGGTGTGGCCGAGCGCTTCTAGGCGCTACAGTCTGGGACCGCGCGACCGCTACGGTCGCAGGTTCGAATCCTGCCTCGGGCATGGATGTGTGTGATGTCCTTAGGTTAGTTAGGTTTGAATACGAGGTGCATTCAAGTTCTAAGGCCTCCGATTTTTTTTCTAATTAACTACTCACCCGAAATCGATGACACTGGCGTTACTTCTCGACGTAATCGCCCTGCAGACGTTCACATTTTTCACAACGCTGACGCCATGATTCCATGGCAGCGGCGAAGGCTTCTTTAGGAATATGTTTTGACCACTGGAAAATCGCTGAGGCAATAGCAGCACGGCTGGTGAATGTGCGGCCACGGAGAGTGTCTTTCATTGTTGGAAAAAGCCAAAAGTCACTAGGAGCCAGGACAGGTGAGTAGGGAGCATGAGAAATCACTTCAAAGTTGTTATCACGAAGAAACTGTTGCGTAACGTTAGCTCGATGTGCGGGTGCGTTGTCTTGGTGAAACAGCACACGCGCAGCCCTTCCCGGACGTTTTTGTTGCAGTGCAGGAAGGAATTTGTTCTTCAAAACATTTTTGTAGGATGCACCTGTTACCGTAGTGCCCTTTGGAACGCAATGGGTAAGGATTACGCCCTCGCTGTTCCAGAACATGGACACCATCATTTTTTCAGCACTGGCGCTTACCCGAAATTTTTTTGGTGGCGGTGAATCTGTGTGCTTCCATTGAGCTGACTGGCGCTTTGTTTCTGGATTGAAAAATGGCATCCACGTCTCATCCATTGTCACAACCGACGAAAAGAAAGTCCCATTCATGCTGTCGTTGCGCGTCAACATGCTTTGTTACATGCCAGACAGGCAGCCATGTGGTCGTCCGTCAGCATTCGTGGCACCCACCTGGATGACACTTTTCGCATTTTCAGGTCGTCATGCAGGATTGTGTGCACAGAACCCACAGAAATGCCAACTCTGGAGGCAATCTGTTCAACAGTCATTCGGCGATCTCCCAAAACAATTCTCTCCACTTTCTCGATCATGTCGTCAGACCAGCTTGTGCGAGCCCGAGGTTGTTTCGGTTTGTTGTCACACGATGTTAAACTGTCGCACCCACGAACGCACTTTCGACACATCCATAACTCCATCACCACATGTCTCCTTCAACTGTCGATGAATTTCAATTGGTTTCACACCACTCAAATTCAGAAAACGAATGACTGCACGCTGTTCAAGTAAGGAAAACGTCGCCATTTTAAGTATTTAAAACAGTTCTCATTCTCGTTGCTGGCGGTAAAATTCCATCTGCCGTACGGTGCTGCCATCTCTGGGACGTATTGACAATGAATGCGGCCTCATTTTAAAACAATGTGCATGTTTCTATCTCTTTCCAGCCCAGAGAAAAAAAATCGGAGGCCTTAGAACTTGAATGCACCTCGTAGTTCTAAGTTCTAGGGGACTGATGACTTCAGAAGTTATGTCTCATAGTGCTCAGAGCGATTTGAACCATTTTTTGAGAAGAGACTCGTCCGACCATGCAACATGTATTCAATATCGAACAGTCCAGTTTCAGTGTTGACGGGCCCGGGCGAGAAGTAAAGCTTTGTGTCGGCTCCGACAGCCGATATCTATGATGTTTCGTTGAATTGTTCGCACGTTGGACACTTGCTGATGGCCCAGAATTGACATCTGCTGCATTATGCCGAAGTGTTGCACTTCTGTCACATTGAACGATTCTCTTCAATCGTCGTTTTTCTCGTTGTTGCAGGATCTTCCTCCGGCCACAGTGATGTCAGAGATTTGATGTTTTACCGGATTCCTAATATTCACGGTACAGTCGTGAAATGATCGTTCGGGAAAATCCACACATCATCGCTACCTCGTATACACTGTATCCCATCGGTTGTAGGCCGACTATTACACCACGTTCAAACTGACTTAAATCTTGAAAACCTGCCATTGTAGGAGCAGTAACCATTCCAAATACTGAACCAGACACTTGTTGTCTCATATAGGCGTTGCCGACCGCAGCACCGTAATCTGGTTGTTTACATTATCTTTGTATGTGAATACGCATGCCTATATCAGTTTCTTTGGTGCTTCAGGGTACATTAGCATATTCGGGGTAGTGCACCCGCTGTAAATTTTTTTGAAGCATGTTAGTCTCTTTGTGCCATCTTTTGGTATTTCATGTTTGACTTGGTTAAAAGTTGCAACCGCTCGAGGCATCCTTTCTTTTTCATGGGGGTATATACTGTCTATGCAAATAAATAAAGGCAGTATGTTTATTGCCATACGCGTTTCGCTTCTTTTATTTGGGAAGCATCATCAGTGGCCTGAAATACATGTTTCTTTTTATACATACAATAAACGTATTATGTGATAGATGTAATATGATACATTTTGTCATGTTTTTCTCTTGCTTTTTAGGTCAGAAACAACATTTGTAGCACAAGTTCCGTATTGTGAATGTATCGTTCGGTGTTACGATTTCCAGTGCTGTTAACACATGTCTGTGGTCCTGGAGATGTATTTTGTTAGTCTTCATACTCCAGCTGAATAATTTCTGGTGATCTTCCATCCACATTTGTCACATCGCATGTTTCACTTTCCATTTGGTGATCAACATATGTGTGTTTTCGTTGTGTAATGTTGCCAACTGCTACTGAATGTTTGTCTGTCTTTTGTTTGTGTTGTGTTTGATGGTTTTCATTTGTTGTGTGTGCATGTGCGTATTCTGCCTTTTTTATGAGTTTGTGTGTGTGTGTGTGTGTGTGTGTGCGTGCGTGCGTGAGTGTGTGTGTGTGTGTGTGTGTGTGTGTGTGTGTGTGTGTGTGTGTGTGTGTATGTGTGTAATTTGCTGAGTGCAAATGTATTTCTTTTAATTATAAATATGGGTTTTTGTGTGTGTGTGTGTGTGTGTGTGTGTGTGTGTGTGTGTGTTGCATGGGGGCTTAATTATTTAAAAAGAATGCAAATACTTTTATGGTTTTTAGTAGCTGACTGTCCGGTTACGCAGTCTCGTTAACGGTTGGCCCTGACTAGTTTTTGTACGCAATCTGACTGCATAGAACAACAAGAAGAATGAAATGAAAACTTCCGTTAACACAATTAATTAATGAAGTCCCCAGCAACTATAAAACCCAAGAAACCAAAGCACAAGTATAACTGTTCTGTGTGTGGAAGTATGACTCAACGTACACATCTGGCATGGTTCTTCTTCAATAAGACAAGAAATTTCAAATACCATTTATACTGAACTGATAAAAAAAAATTAGAAATACTATAATTGCGCAAGAGAACCAGAATTACACTCTAATACAAGAACACAAGCCAGATGCTTTGTTGACTGAACCTGTAATGACGCATTATTTACGACATTAAAATAATGAAAAAAAAAAAACAGAATTTTGTTACCTTCATATATATTGACGAAAAGCACTCTGATCATTACAATATCTCCATTAGAACAACATCTGCTGTCTATCCCATCAAACAACTGCATAAAACATGGAACAAGCACTCTCCACTACGACATCTCAGCAAGCACACTACTACGAGTTCCCGACAAGCACTCTCTACTACGGGTTCTCAACAAGCACTGCCAGTGGAGGCGGCAGAATAAAACTCTTTGGCGCAATCTCTGGCGCTGTCGCTCAGTGTAGCCACCTTTCATATGCCCTTCCTCCACGGGCCAGAATTTGATGGTATTTTTGCCAGCATTGGTGGTGAAAATACCACCAAATTCGACCACAAAAATACAGACAAAAATAAAAGATAATATTAATACGTAAATATAATATAATTAGATAAAATTTTGGCTTTGCACTGACCTTTCAATAACCTAATATATAAAATACAGTAAGCAATACAAATTCTTTCATACATGTGACTTTACATAATAGTTTACACAATACACAAAAAATCAGTTTATACAAATGTTCACATAAAATGCTTTTAATTATTCAAACAAAACAAGTAGTTGATAGTTCCAGCAGTAGCACCCAGCAATGGTCAACAGGTGCAAACACCAACAAGTGACATCATTTTAGTAAAAGCAGTTCCATCAGTAGCACCCAGCAATGTTGAACAGGTGCAGAGCCCAACAAGTGACATCATTTCAATAAAAGCAGTTCCATCAGTTGCACCCAGCAATGTTGAACAGGTGCAGACACCAACAAGTGACATTATTTCAGTAGAAGCAGTCCATCAGTGGCACCCAGCAATGTTGAACAGGTGCCGACACCAACAAGTGACATTATTCAATAGAAGCAGTCCATCAGTGGCACCTAGTAATGTTGAACAGGTGCAGACAGCAAGAAGTAACATCATTTCAGTAGAAGTAGTTCCAATAGTGGCACCCAGCAATGTTGAGCAGGTGCAGACACCAAGTGACATTATGTCAGTAGAAGCAGTTCATCAGTGGCACCTAGCAATGATGAGCAGGTCCAGACAGCAGTCCATAATATTCACTATCACTAATCACACTGTTCATCAGAGTTTATAAGCAGAAAGTAAACATGTCCTGGTGGCACCAATCATGTAGAAAAAGTACAAGTAACAGTCCATAATATTCACTATCACTGATCACACAGTTCATCAGCAGAAATTAAACATTTCTAAGTGGCACCCATTATGTTGAAAAAGTGCAGGTAACAGTCCATAATATTCACTATCACTAATCACACAGTTAATCAGCAGAAATTAAACATTTCTAAGTGGCACGCATTATGTTGAACAAGTGCAGGTAAGAACAACAGTTTGAATGCACACACAATTGCTTTTACAAAATTATTATCAATGCTCTTACACTAAACATACAATTTATAACAAACACACAAATCATGTCAGATAATTGTCGTATTAACTATTACAAATACACAAATATCAGTAAACCTATAATATTTATGGGTGTCAGTGCAAGCCACAACAAACAAGTAAAATAATTTGTAGGAGATAGGTTGGGACTAATTATTTGGGATTAGGAAAGGAAAACACACAAAACACACTCACTCATCTTTCATCCACATGAAGTACTACTGTGTAATTGAATAGTGTTAACTGTGTAAATGCAAGTCTGTCAAAATTTGATGTTCATCATGTGTATCAAGTAGTAGTGGCAGCAATGTATAACAGTCAATAATAGTTAGTCAACGTCATAGTCATCATGTCAAGACCAATGTTTGCCAAGCCAGATCAAAATGTACGGTTGCTGAACAACTGTCAGTGAGCCAAGATATGCAAATGCTTCCTCTCTCAAAAAAAAGTATATACTGCTTAGTGATTTAACAAAGTGTATGTGTAGACAATCTTCCTTCTACTTGAGTGTTCTAGTCTGCCATCTTCATCCTCCTTGTTCCATATAGACCAACAAAAACAAAAAAAATATGCTCCTCACTTACTTTACCTCTTATCCACCAAAACTCCAATAATCATCAGCATCACATAATTTCAATACTTCAATAATACCTCTTACGTCGATACATATAAATCTTCTCATCAATATCATTTACCTTATCTCTTGTCTACCAAATCTCCAATAATCATCAACTTCACATAATCTCAATACCTCAATAATGCCTCTTCAATACATCGATACATATAAACCTTATTACCAATATCATTTCACTTCCATAACAACTCTTTCCTCTAGTCAGTCTCCTCGAACAAGTACAGATAAAATCCTAATGCAAACCTCATCATCCCATACAATCCGAAGTCACACTGTCAACACACAACCTCTGTGTAATCCATCCGACCCAAATCTTCTACTCATTATAAATTATAAGATACATTTTGGTTACCTTGTCCATCATTAAATAAAAGAAATGCATACATGACCTCTAACAGACTTTAGTTCGAATAACTCTCAGTAATTAAGTACGATTACGGAGTGTGAATGATCATAATATTTCACAGTGTGTACACCACTTCAAGAATCATGGCAGAAGCAAACATGTGGAGTATTTTTTGTGTCAAGTGTCACTTACTATTTCAATTGCTCACGAAGAATGCAGTGTAATAACTGTCAATGATCTAAACCTAGTGTTGGTATGTCATGTCGTTAGCTTCCTTCCTATTAGCATAAATTTATACAGCTTTCATAAAACCTCCAGCTCATGTGACTTCTATGAAGTTTCTTGTACTAATGTCTTTCGTCGAATTATAGCAGTTCATTTTCTTATCTTAAAATTATAAAGCACTGAGCGTAAGCAAAACATGCAATAGCGAGTAAATATACCAGTAGAGAACAGAATGTCAACAAGTGGATGCAGCACAATTCTTACAACGAGGCTCTGCCAAGCGAACAATCTATAATTAATACAATAGTGTGACCTACACTCTATGTTCGTACACAGTACATCAGCATTTCTATATACCAAATTAAAGAGTAGTTATGACAACAAAACAGAAATGTGTAAATATGCAATCCATAAGCAAGGCAGCAAATATGTTATCTAACATAATAAACAGGTCATTAGCATCATATCAGCATAAGCAAATAAATGTTCATATGTAATCTTAATAAGTAAACATGAAGGCGCAAGCAGATAAATCACAAAGTATAGCTTACACACATTATCACAGTCAGCACAATTAATCAAGTGACAATTATAATTTAAATAAATAAGCACAGCAGGTACATAAAAAAAATATGATGCCAGTGAAAAAGCAGTGCAGCCAAGCGATGCATAATATATACAAATAACAACCCTGTTCATTAATCAATCATTGTCAAAATCAGTTATCGTACGCAAGCACGTCGCTTCACAAGTAAATTCATAGAACATGAAATTAGCACAAAGTCTGAATCACGTAATCGCGAGCACCAAATTACGTCTAAAGTACGTACCTAAGTGGAAATATGTTACCTGAAAAATAAACTCAATTAATAGTTACCTTTTTAGTTTATTAGTTTCTTCTTCGAAATTACATTCTTCCTGAAATTTTCTCGATAGCAAGTCGTCTTAACGTCGGAGACACACAGAATTTACCTGAAGTTCTTAAATATTTTATACAACCGTATCCTGAAAAATACTGAACGTTAATAACATAATTTATCAAGTCACAATAGCTTTATACTGGATTTATTCGGAGAATTTAGACTTTGTATTTGTTTACGGCTGTCAGTGCATTCGCACTGAGCGCTCGATCAGCTGTAGGCGCGTGACGTAGGAAGTAATTGTTTGCGGTCAACGACTGCCTTGTGCGGCGCGCAGACTTGACTGTTGCTTTGAGTATGTGCCGCCGCCAGAACGCGGCGCGGTATCCTTGTATTCTCTGCATGTTTACGTATAACTATTGGTTTCTCGAAAGTATGCCATTCCACAAAAATTTTAACGTTAGATATATGATGTATTCCCTTAGAGCGCCGAGATTTAAGAGTTTCTACTTCGACAGTGTTATCACGAATAATTTGCGAATTCTATATGGACCATTATAAAGCAGAAAAAATATGCGACACAAGCCCTTTCCTTTGTGAGACAAACGATGAGACTTAATTAACACCTTTTGGCCAACTGAAAAAGTTTTTAAACGACCCAGACGCTTAGCTGATTTCTCTCTTCTAGCAGCCGCAGATGCAATATTTTGCAGAGCCAGGTTCACAACTTCAGAATGCCGCAGTTTCCGTGAAGGCGGAAAAGGAACGATTTCAGAAATGCGATTTGTCGGTGCTTTGTTTTTTAATATCAGTATAGGCGGTAAAGAAGTTGAGTCATTAGGAAGTTCATTCAGAATGTTTTGAAAAATATGAAGATATTGATCCCAAGTTCTGTGATTCTGATTACAATAAAGACGATACAATTTATTGATTTCCTTCATCCATCTCTCTGAAGCGTTAGATTGAGGGTGAAAAAGTGAAATGAAAATTGGTTTAATCTTATGACGCCGTAGAGTACGAAGCCAAATCTTAGAGCGAAACTGTGATCCATTATCTGATATAACCTTATCAACATGACCCACTTCTTTAAGAAAATGTTTGGTGAAGGCGTTAGATACTGAACAAGCTGTTGCTTTGTGTAAAGGTGTAAAACACACATATTTTGATGTCAATTCCACTGCTAGGAAAATGTACGCAAAACCATTAGTAGAACGAACCACTGGACCGAACAGATCGACTGCAGCCATCTCCTTTAATTTCGCTGGGATGATAGGAAACAACGGTGCTCTGTGAGAAATAGTTGGCGGCTTAGCCTTTTGACATAATTTTCATTTGGCAAGAATAGATCGAATACGTTTTTCCATATTACTGAAGTAGCAATTTTCCCGTAATTTATGAAAGCATTTTCTGGGACCAAAGTGTGCATAACTGAAATGTGTGTACCAAATCAATTTTTTAACCCACTCATCAGGAATACAAACTAACCAAACAGAGTTGTCAACCGATTTTCATTTAAAAAGAACTTTCCAGATAGTTCGCAAAAACGAGGTGTGGCCAAATCGTCCAGTTTAACAAAGCGTCTAAGAAAATTACAGACACCAAGGAAACTACGAACATCACGTTTTGTGGTAGGAACAGCATAGTTACGAATAGCGTCTAATTTCTCTGGATCAGGAAGAATACCTTCTGTAGAAATAATGTGACCGAGAAATTTCACCTGAGAACGACCAAATTAAGATTTTTCCAAGTTCACTGTAATGCCAACTCGTGCAAAAATACGTAATAATGAATCCAAAACTTTGTTATGCTCACTCCAAGAACGTTTAGCAATAAGAATATCGTCAACATATGAAGTAATATTGTCACGAAGATAAACAGGTAAAATTTCGTTTAAACTACGAATGAATGCTGCAGAAGATATAGTAAGTCCAGACGGTAATTTCCGAAACTGGGAACAGTTACCAAAGGCTAAAAAGGCAGTATATTTTCTACAATCAGGGTGGAGTTCTATTTGCCAAAAACTTGCTCGCATATCAATCGTGGATAAAACTTTAATTCCATGGAAATGTTGAAGAAGTTCATCTAAATTTTGTGGACGGACAGTTTCAGGAATAATAATATTATTTATCTGTCTGGAATCCAGAACCAAACGAATTGATCCATCCTTTTTAAGAACGACATGTAATGGGCTAGTATAAGGACTGACTGCTGGCTCAATAATGCCTTGATCTATCATGTATTGAAGTTCACTCTTAACCTTGTCTCTGTAAGCCAAAGGAATAACGTACGGTTTCCCGCGAAATGGTGTATATTCTTTAACTTTAAATAAATATTGTAAGCCTTGTATAGTTCCTGTGCGATGACTAAACACCGTAGCATGTGAAGTCAAAATATGGTGCAGCTCTTCTCTTGCAACGTCATCTGGCACTTCAGCTTTCTTAACCTTTTCATTAATTAATTCTTCGCTATTAATTATATCATCCATCGCGTCTCTGTATCTATTGTCATTGTCATGAATAAACACACTGTCGTCATAATGCTCAACGAAAACATCAGAAGTAAGAAGAAACCTTAAACATTTTGTATCTGATTCAGATCTTGCTAAACACTCGAAAAATTTCAAACATATCGGCATTCCGGCGACAGTCAAATTCACACTTCCTTCTTTAAAGTTTTAAATTGCCTTATGTTTGTTAAGAAACTCCATACCTAATATAATTTGTGTACTGAGTAATGGAACAATAATAAAATTAGCAGAAAATTCGTATCCTTGACAAATGAAATTTAGGTTGGTCTGTTGTTTAACTTCCACACTTTTTCCAGAAATAGCGCCTCGAATTGTAGTTTTAGAAACAGGTAACACAGGACAAGCAATAGTTCTTACACATATACGAAAAACTGATTCACTAATGACATTCAATGGGCTCCCAGAATCTAAAACTGCAGTGAACTTATTCTTACCCACACATACTTTAATAACAGGATGTAAAAATGCGTCTACATTATTTTCCTTTTCGTCTAGCAAAATGTCTCTCATGTCTTCCAGGCGTACGTAGTGTAAAGTTGTAGTGTCATTACTTTCTGAACCGTCTATATTGCTGCCAGAAGCCGAAGCTACAAGTCATTGTCGATTGCTTGCGTCACGTCTTTGATTATTCGCGTCATTTCGCGGATCAATTTCTACTATTTGCACTTGTCTCTCTGAAGTTCTGTCACGTGGAGGATGCCAGTTAGGTCCTTCCTGTCTGTTAGATGCAAATTCTTGGTTGTGTCTGTTATTAAAATTTCTGTTTTCCTGTCTATCTGAACGACTACTTCTTGTGTAATTTCGACTGTCACTTCTGAAATTACTATTAGACCTACTACCCTGGTTATTTCTGAAGTAAGAATTTCTATTACTGTATGAATAATGTCTGTCTTGATGATACCGATTACTGTTTCCGTATGATTGATCATTCCGGTACGAATTACCGTTATTATAATTGTCTGTGTAATTTCTGTTCGAACGTCTGTTATTGTCATAAGGCTGGTATCTATTGTCCTGTCTGTTACGTCTGTCATTCTCAAAATTACCCATATAACGCCCGTTCCGATCACTATCCCTTTTCTCTGAAAATCTATTGTAATTACTGTTACTGAAAAAATTACAAGAAGTCCCATCGTCGTTGTCATACTCAAGTTCTTGCAGCAAAGTCTTAAAAGTCTCAATGTCGTCTTTACATCTTCCAGCTAAAGCAATTTGTCTTATGGATTGTGGCAGCTTAGTTAAACAAATGCGAATTAATTCAGTCGGGCTATAAGGATTGGAAAGGAACTGATTCTTTCGAATCATGTCTTCAAAATATTTTGCTGGCGTGCGGATCTCAGACTGTTTGAAATTACGCTGCATAATAAGACTGTGTTTGACTCTGTCTTGCGTGTTTTCGGACCAATATGCCGATAGAAATGCATGATAAAAATCATTCAGATTATTACAATCTCTAATGAGTGCGCGCATCCGCGTCGCCGGTGCGTTTTCTAAATATCCACACATAAATTCCAGTTTGTGACTTCGTGGCCAATTTGGTGGAAGTGCGTACATAAATTGATCTAACCATGCACATGGATGTATGTCATTCTTAGAATTGCGGAAGATCTTAAATTTCCGAACAGTCAAAAAGTGTTTATAGTCAAAGTTTTCGCCTCGTGGCGACAAAGACCTACCGCGTCTGTCCCAGTCACAATGACGATTATTGTTAAATTCACGCGCCTGGCGCTCTCTTGTTGCATCCCGTACATGAAACAAATTACTTTCTTCAAACCCCTCTGGTATCTGTGATTCTAAATTTCTTTTGCTGTCTTTTCCTACGATTTCGCCTTCAATTTGTTTGACTTGCTTTTGTAATGCCTCATATTCCTTTTTCACGCGTTCATTAAATTTTCCCTGATTTTCAACATGCTTATTTACGTTCTGATACTCTTCGGTTTCTGCAAATGGTAATGGAGCTGTATCATCCGAATCTCTGTCCCCATGTAAACTAAGATTTGTCAATTTATCTGAAATCTCATCAACTCTTTCCGATAAGTCACCTATTTTTTCTTTCTGTTTATTTACGTCTTCCGTAAGTGTCGCGACTCGGGTTTCAGTATTGACACATTTGGTAGTTAACTGTTCATATTGTTGTGTTAGGTTATTTAATCTGTCATTTGGTACGGATTCCTCGATTCTCTCAAATAATTCTTCCTTATCGTGTGCACGTTGTAAATTCAACTCTGAAAATTTCTGTACTATCACGCGATCTCTTTCTTCCTGTTCTCTATCCTGTTCCCTTTGTCTAATCTCTACTGCAATTAATCTATTATTGTGAGAATTCAAAATCGGTTGTACTTCTTCTCTGATTTCTTTCTTTAATTCATCTTTCATATTTTTGAAACATGTCCCTATTCGTGAATCTAACCGTGTTTCCAGTGTTCCCATATTAGTTTTTAATTCAGATCCCAAAGTTCCCATCTCTGTTTTAATTGTTCCTATCTCTGATTTAATTGTTCCTATTTGTGATCCCACTGTTTTTAATTCAGATGCTAACTGCTCCATTGTTTCCATTTGTGAGTCTAGCCGAGATCCCAAATTTAATATTGCACTCATCAACTGCTCCATGTTAACTGGCTCGAAACTTTTTTCGACTCTAACATTTCCCGCAAAACCAACGTCTTCCGTCAAAGCTGTAAAGCTGTTTGTGTTCAATACTATTCCAGAATTTTCTGTCGTTAATCTCGGATTCTGAAAATTTTTTGATTGAGAAAAATTTTGAAATGGTTCCGGACTATTTTCCCGACTTCTTAAATTGTTTTCCACTTCATTATTCATGATACTGTTTTCCTCTGTTGGCGAGTTCGCCATGTTAACAATTTCGTCATTCTCACTATCCATCATTTTCGCCTTTTTCATCGATCGCGTAATCATTTACAAAACATACAAAACTCGTCCCGGTATGAAAATTACACACAATGACACTTTATCTCCAACAATACCATTCACACGAAATGTTTCCCTCAAATACGATTAACGAACAATTGAAATAATTGCACTAAATTGTCAAACCCGTAGACAAGGCAACAAAAATTAAATTTTGCAAAAAAAAAAAAAAACCATTAGAAGAATGACAATTACCAAATCTACACATGCAATATAGACTACAATTACTAAACTACAAATTACTACAACAATACTACTGTCTACTATTTTTACAATCAGAAGAATTCCAAGGGACGATCCGAAGCAGCGGTCGCCACGTGCATGGGGACTTAATTATTTAAAAAGAATGCAAATACTTTTATGGTTGTTAGTAGCAGTCTCGTAAACGGTTGGCCCTGACTAGTTTTTGTACGCAATCTGACTGCATAGAACAACAACAAGAATGAAATGAAAATTTCCGTTAACACAATTAATTAATTAAGTCCCCAGCAACTATAAAACCCACGAAACCAAAGCATAAGTATAACTGTTCTGTGTGTGGAAGTATGACTCAACGCACACATCTGGCACGGTTCTTCTTCAATAAGACGAGAAATTTCAAATACCATTTATACTGAACTGATAAAAAAAAAATTAGAAATACTATAATTGCGCAAGAGAACCAGAATTACACTCTAATACAAGAACACAAGCCAGATGCTTTGTTGACTGAACCTGTAATGACGCATTATTTACGACATTAAAATAATGAAAAAAAAACAGAATTTTGTTACCTTCATATATATTGACGAAAAGCACTCTGATCATTACAATATCTCCATTAGAACAACATCTGCTGTCTATCCCATCAAACAACTGCATAAAACATGGAACAAGCACTCTCCACTACGACATCTCAGCAAGCACTGCCTACTACGAGTTCTCAACAAGCACTGCCAGTGGAGGCGGCGGAATAAAACTCTTTGGCGCAATCTCTGGCGCTGTGGCTCAGTGTAGCTACCTTTCAGTGTGTGTGTGTGTGTGTGTGTGTGTGTGTGTGTGTGTGTGTGTGTATCTTTTTTAATCAATAATAAATATGGGTTAGAGTGCGTGTGTGTGTATCTTGCTGTGTGTAAATGTATTTTTTTTAAATATGTGTTTTATGTGTGTTTTGCTTTGTGTAAATGTGTTTGTTTATTTTTTAAATATGAGTTCACGTGTCTGTGTGTATGTGGGGGGGGGGGGGGGGGGGGGAGACGGTACATACTTCCTCGAATTTAGAGCAACTAAGGGAAAGAAGGAAAACAGATAGAAATGATTTTTTACTTTCATTAAAAAGGGCGGTTGTAATACGCTTTTTCTCACTTTATGATAAGAGTTTTGGTGTTTTGTAGGAGTCTGTTATAATCTGGGTCCTGACGTCAGCCTTCGCGTGTGCCTGCGCGGCTTGGGCAGATCTTGTGCCTGCCTGTTTGGGTTGACGTATAGGCTGGGAGCCTTGACTGGTTGTATGGCACGCCGTTGGTGATCACGCCTTACAGGAACCACTTCTCTCTGTATTCTCCCATTATGTTTGGTATTTTCATCTTTTACTGTTAGTAAAGTTTACTACTCTGTGTGTTTTTTGCTTGACTGAAGAATCTTAAACTTGTTTATTGGGATATTTGAATTAAACTTAAACGAATCTTAAAAGAGCAACCAAATCCTGTTACCTATCTTGCAAGATATAGGGGTTCTGTTTCATGTTCTTTCTAATGAAATAGTGATTCCCTTGTTAAAATCACCTTGATACACAATAATTATCCGGTACTCAATTTGAATTAGTAATAATAATAATAATTTAGTGGATCAATAAATTAAAAATGTTTTAAACCATCAATGCTCCGTCCTCCTCCGTGGTCCAGCCATCCATAGTGTGTTAAGCCGAGTACAAGAAGTTGTACCGCAGCGCCACGCGACAGGAACGTCTGCCGACATTACCGTCAAATGGTGGAGTGGGGAGGTAAAGTCGTATGGCAGTGTTGACTGGAAGACGCCGAGGGGTAGGTTCAGCCAGCCGCCGAGTCTGGACGGGGTTCCTTCCACCACCCACAGTGGTCGCGTTTTGTGGATATGTGAGAATTGGGTCTTACGTGTATTTGTTCAGTGCAGGTGAGTGTAATGGATTGTGTGTAGCGGGGTGTTGTGTTTCTGTCGTATGATGATAACGGGAGAAGGGAGAGGGTAGAACCCATTGCTAGAACATAGCCTAATCCCCTCGGATAGTAACGAAGTGGCCAAGAGGCTAAATGTCCCCATTTGATGAATGGATCACCATCAATACTATACATGAGCCGTTGTGGAGAGGTTTAGATACTGGAGTAAAGTTTGAGAATCAGAAACTTGACACAACCGCCACTCCTCACTTTGCGGACCAAATGGTGGTAGTGAAAATTTCATCCACTTCTAGGGCTCGAACTGGCTTACATCCGCGTCGATCGCCACTACACAGGCATGTTTTAGCGACCTGGGCTACGGAGACCAATTAAATATTGGAGTCTTCACACTACGTGGCACCTCAACACGACGTCGATTCGCTTAGCCTACCACGGAGTGGTGAAAGGAGGTTATGATGTACCATTTGTGGTATAAAAAGAATGTACGAGAGTTGCCCAGAAAGTAATGCATCACGTTTTTTTCTTCAACAATTCCTTATTGATCATAATGATAATTACATAGCCGGCCTCGGTGGCCGTGCGGTTCTAGGCGCTTCAGTCCGGAACCGCGGGACTGCTACGGTGGCAGGTTCGATTCCGGCCTCGGGCATGGATGTGTGTGATGTACTTAGGTTAGTTAGGTTTAAGTAGTTATAAGTCTAGGGGACTGATGACCTCAGATGTTAAGTCCCATAGTGCCCATAGTGCTCAGAGCCATTTGAACCATTTTTGACCCACATTGATAAATTGTAGTTTCGGTCTGAAAATGTATTGTACACGATGAATAATCATAGATAGTGTCCGAGAGTAAAACAGGGAAGGGATAATCATGTATGTCTGTATTTTTTGGATTTCTGTTGGCTAAAGAAACTTGGCCATGCGTGTTGAATGGCATTGAAGTGATGATGTTTCTTGTGCTCCCCCATAACTATTTGATTTGTTCGCGATGTTGTGCGTCAAGTAAAATGCATGGTTTAAACTCGTGCAACTAGGAAAAGTATTAGATTTTAATTCCCAGTGATTTGATAAAGACTTGCGAAATACTCTTCCACCCGGACCTAGTTTTCCTTGTAGTATCTTTGCTGAACTTGTTCTGAGTCACCTACAGCAATTGAATGTAATAAGCATGGATTTACGTATAATTGTGCGTCAGAATAAAATTACATTGAAGCCAGGTCTACGCTCCCCTGTCCCATTCCATAATTACGTGGCGAAACAGATCCATGTTAACTAGAGAGACCAGTTTTGATTATGTATATTGCAAGAGAAACGCGACTGGTTGTTGAAATGCCATCGGTACTGAAGAAATATCAATCTCTATCCTCGACTGATTATTTGCTCCCTTCATAATAAAGAATAGGTGAAAGTCAGTACCAAAGTCGAATCCTGGGTCATGAAAGGAAATAAAAGCTATATACTGCCTATTAAGCCCTGTATAGGTGCCTTCTTTAGTGGTTTAAAAAATATTGCGTTAGCCGTTGCGTTCAAATTTTTACTGGTTGGATAAAACCTTCCGCTAGAAATTATTAAAACCCGGCAATAACTCCCAGGGGCCAGTAATTTCGTGGACCACACGTTCTCGCTTCCCGCACCCGGGTTCCCGGGTTCGATTCCAGGCGGGGTCAGGGATTTTCTCTGCCTCGTGATGACTGGGTGTTGTGTGATGTCCTTAGGTTAGTTAGGTTTAAGTAGTTCTAAGTTCTAGGTGACTGATGACCTAAGATGTTAAGTCCCATAGTGCTCAAAGCCATTTTTTTGATAATTACATACACGAAGAATGGTGTTTTATCTACACAACCTATATTTCCATGTAATCTCCATCCCGTTCTACGGTCTTCCTCCAGCTCGAAACAAGGGCGTGTGTGCGCTGTCGGCATCAATCCTTTTCCTGGTGGCGGAACCAGTGCTTCACTACGTGAATCTCCTCCTCATCGTCCGCAAAATGTCTTCCACGAATGGCATCCTTTAATGCGCCTGTCCTCGCGAATGACATCATCAACTCGCTGCAACATGTCATGTGAGAGCCGTGGATGGTCTCCCTGACCGCTTCAAATCGTGGAGCTCCGCCAAACAGCCTTCTGACGACCTCACCCTCCGTCCCCAGCGACTAAACTGTGCTTCTGTCGACAGCAGATGCTCCATAGACTTTGCTCAAGCGTTTATGAATATTCCCCACAGTTTCTTTCATGTAGTGAGAAATTCAATGATGGCACATTGCTTGTAACGTACATCACCTACAGACGCCATTTTGATACTGTCTTGCAGCTACGCTATCTGTCGGAAGTGAAAGAAACTTGGTTCGTTCACTCAGGAGACTTCAAATACATAACGTTTCGCATTCGTAGCATTGTTTTCGGCTGAGAAAAAAAAAAATGCAGTGCATTACTTTCTGGGCAATGCTCGTAGTTCAAATGGTTCAAAGCACCATGGGACTTAACATCTATGGTCATCAGTCCCCTAGAACTTACAACTACTTAAACCTAACTAACCTAAGGACATCACACAACACCCAGTCATAACGAGGCAGAGAAAATCCCTGACCCTGCCTGGAATCGAACCCGGGAACCCGGGTGCGGGAAGCGAGAACGCTACCGCACGACCACAAGCTGCGGACTATGCTCGTAGTATCAGAATTGAGGAACTACCAGTGATAAAGTTTGTTTAACGGCCAAAGCAATCTTCATAACGAACGTTGTAGTTTTGTTTTGATGATAAACTGCTGAGAAGTGAAAAAAATATTTCAAAGCATCGACATTTATTTACTAGTGAAAATGTATGTCTTTAAACACGTCACACAATATTTATAAAGAGATAGATAGAGCCTGTTTATCTTAACTACCGTGTTTTCACCCTAAACAGCAAATAGCGTAAGAAACAACTGCATTTTTTTCCTTTAGTAGAGCTTAGTTTATCACTTAAAAAAGGTTATTTAATGAAAATTGCTTCATCAATTTATGTTGTTATTTATAAACATTGCAGGCGTCATCTCCCTTCAGTTAAACGTAAAACATTTTTCGCTTTTTGATATCTGACAGTACACTCCCTGTAAAAATATCCAACTCATCATGGAACATGTGAAACAGACGAAAACAAGCCGAAATATCACTATGAAGGCCAACAAGACGGAGAAGCGCAAAATCCACTACTATAGCCGGCCGGAGTGGCCGAGCGGTTAAAGGCGCTACAGTCTGAAGCCGCACGACCACTACGGTCACAGGTTCGAATCCTGCCTCGGGAATGGATGTGTGTGATGTCCTTAGGTTAGTTAGGTTTAAGTAGTTCTAAGTTCTAGGGGACTTATGACCACAGCAGTTGAGTCCCATAGTGCTCAGAGCCATTTTTGAACCACTACTATAATCTAAGTGACAGCTGGGGTAGTAGGTTATCTTCTGATGTTAGCAGAGGATCAAATTTCCCTCCCATATACATCAACGATGTTAGCACAGGATCAAATTTCCCTCCCATATACATCAACGTCAAAACTTTCTTCCGAAGAATCCTTTACCTTGACGTCAAATTCCGCTCTGTCCCGTTCCATTATGTTGAAGGCCGGCGTTTGAAATGCATGCTGGGATGTGTTTACTTTCCTTTTCTCCTGTTGTACCTCTTAGACGTTTCTGAGATTTGTCGCACACTTGTGATGAAGTATCAGCACCTGTGCACTTCACTCTATTAAGTATTCATAATCACTCCGTCAAGCTAATTAGTTACGTGTTCCAAAGATAATTTGAACGATTCTTTTCTCGAAACGATGTGGAACAAGCCAGTTTACAGGATATGTATGCATGATTAGTGTGAACATTAATGAATTTATTATCTTTTCATTCCCACTCATGCGACTACACTAAAAACAATTTTTTTCCTTCATACTGGGTATGAGTCTTTTAAGTACAATTTCGTCAGTGGAGTTGTCCAGGAGAAATGATTTTCAATTAGATTTAAAAATTGCTTCGCTACCTGTCAGACATATTTCGTTACTGGGCACAGATTACTGTAGTCCTCTACACTTAATTACGATTCCAGTGACACTAATATCGGACTCCTTGCATAGTCACTTTTACAAATCGATAAACTTAATTTAAAAATCAATACATTAATGCATTAATGCCAATTTATCTCCACCATTTGAGCGCGACTGATGTGTAGCTTAAATAAAGGGCCACAGCGTGGTGGGGGCGGATGATTTTTAACTTCCTTCTATCAGTCAAATTCGCCATGTCGCATACATAGACATGTTTCCCCATGGTCGTTGTCCTGGCACCACGACGGGTTCCCGAACCTTTACGCCAGGAGTTCTCACTCAATCCCCGGCCCTAAACCCCGCCCCCCCCCCCCCCACTGTTTTCCGGCCACGGTCCGAATCCACAGCAACCAATGCCAATGCCAGTGCCACTCCCCCCCCCCCCCCCCCCCCCCCCACCGTAAAAGTTTGGCTGTAGGAACTAAATTTTCTAGGGGTACACATGCTACTGTGCTATCCATAAAACCATCCGAGTGGAAAGAACCATTGAAAGACACTTTCCAGACACCATTCCGTTCCAGACCTTAGACGGCATAACATGGTTCCTGGTATAAGGCCGAAGTTGTCGCTGTATTTATTGGACATGAACGACCCTCCATCACTTTGGAAGCAGTCTTGTGTAAATTCAGATTAGCAGCACTTACGTTTCGTCGCACGTGATTCCTTCGCTCGGCTTTATTATGTAATTACAGGTCTTTCATAGCGCATTGCGCATTTATTGATGTAGAAGTGCTGAGAATATTGCCGCAATGCGCCCGTGTAAATCGCTATCCGAAATTTCTGTATTGAAATGGCGTGTGACTAGGGCCTCCCGTCGGGTAGACCGTTCGCCGGGTGCAAGTCTTTCGATTTGAAGCCACTTCGGCGACTTGCGCGTCGATGAGAGTGAAATGATGACGTTTAGGACAACACAACACCCAGTTCCTGAGCGGAGAAAATCTCCCACCCAGCCGGGAATTGAACCCGGACCCTTAGAATTGACATTCTGTCGCGCTGACCACTCAGCTACCGGGGGCGGACTATTTCTGTATTGATAATTACCTTCAGCGTTTCACCTCGGGCACTAGAGACTTCCTTGACGTGCGCTCATACCACCATACTATCATTGACGGACTGGGCGATCTCATAGTTCTTTGTAGTACTCATTATGTCATTACTTTTTCCTGCAGGAGAACTAGCGAGTAACGCATACTACCCATTCCATACTACAATAAGGCTTCCTCACTTTTAATCTCTTTATGATTGATGTACATTGATTCCTCTTACGGCTTGCATTTTACTTGTTTGTAGCTATTCCCCCTGTCCCTTTTTTATCATTTGTTCTGGAAACAGAAATACTTGCATCACAAGAAGGAGTTCGATACCTCCACAATCAGTGGACAAAATATTTGCAAGTAGGAATTCTTTTCCCGCTTGCAGGGAATTTGTAACGATCAGGATAATTAATTAGGCTGCACTCATGGCCGTTATACTTCTTTATGGAGAAAGAAGCTAAACAGAATTTTCATGGTTGGAGTCGTTTATTTAAGAGCGTTAGGTGAAAACCGCATGGTTGTAATGTTGTTGCTTTAATTTGTGGTGTAAGTGGTGCTGATATTCAAGACCATAAAAGTGGGTTAAAAGCTGTGACCTGTCTGGGGAAGTTAACCTTGCATTACTGAGCAACTGTTTCGCCAGGTATCCAGTGTAGCTTACCAAATTCCCAACCAGGCTAACATTAATTATAATCTTTTAATCGTCATATGACAACCGGTGATATATATATATATATATATATATATATATATATATATATATATATATATATATATAAAGAGGATTTAAATAAAAAGAAATAAATCAGTTTATATTTGGAAATTTATTTTAACATTGATCATTGAAATTTCAGCATATTAAACTTGATTCATAACTAAACTGGTGCCTTATTTAGGATTGTGAAAATGTGAGTTTGTAATCTTACAGAACACATCAAATATTGAGCCAAGATTGGGAGACTGCATACAACACTGCATTCATAAAATAACACACGAAGAACGTTGAAACACATGCAAGAGGAAATTAACCACAACCAACCGATTCAATTTTCACCCAAAGAAGTTACGTTCATAGCGCAATCCTGTCCATCATGTAATTACCACACACTTGTATACTACATTCATACTAACTCTCTGTGAAATCTTCCCGAAAAGAAAAGCTGAGGGCTACTTTGATTATTACACCACATGCTTCACGTGGTCAACTTGATTTACACAAAGAGTGTAACTCCACAATAATTTTGATAATTAAAATAAATTAGATCGAAAAGGAATTTACAAAAGAAAAACCTCGAACTGGTTACTATCGTCTTACTATTAACCTGATGGGTCAAACAATTGTATAAGCACATGGTACTGGTCTCACAAAGTACACCCCACGTAAGTTGAACATAAAGAAAAGTTGTTATATTGAAAAATATTGTCAAGACGAGACGTTATAATCTCATGCACATTCGCATTTAAGATTGATGATCTTAGAGTTACTGATCAACATGTTGTTCCACTTTACTCACAAAGTAGTGACAAAGCAACTACTGGAAGATATTCTGAACTTCACACTCGAAATACACTGCGTTGCAATTTAAGATAACATTAGATATTTTAGAGCTAAACCTGAAATAAAGGTGATTAAATTTTCAGTTAGGCTGAACTTAAGAAATCCATTGTCCTACGGACTTAGCAGACACGCGCTTAGCCGGAGATCTTACCACTTCAGATGCTCCCCGCGGACCGACTGCCGTGCTCCCTTCCTGAGGGTGCCTCACAAATACAAACGGAAGTGACGAGAGAGGCAGCTTCCTATACCAACATGACAAGGGACGGACAGGACCATACTAAGAATAGAAACCTCTCTGCTTTTAGAAAGCGTAGCTATCTGTTCCAACGTTGGTCCTACTGTTCTCTAGCAGACAGGCTTGTCTGCTACCATCAAGCATGCAATTAGAAATATATTTGCTCATTCATCCTCTCACACAGAAGGGAAGGGGGATGATAGTATCTTATCATATACAGTATATAAAAGAAAGCGGATGTGGGTTCCGTATGAGACTGTGTGACATGAATTACATATAAACTGTGTTTTAAAATGTAGTAGTGTGACAGATCGTTCTTGTTTATGTGTAAAAGTAACACGTTTCACTGCTCAGTCTCCTCCCAGATAGTCAGAAACACCAAAGTAAATTTAGAAGAGGAATTTATGCCGTAAATGACAACAGATTTAAGAGATTAGCATGAAAGGAATCCAACAGAGACCTTTCATGGTCATGATAGTTACGTATCGCAAGATATTTAAATTTTGATTAAGTAATGAAATCAAAATCGTGGCACAGCAACCACGGTCCCGAGGTGGGACGGCAGAGCGCCCACGGACGCCAAATCATCGCTGTGGGCTTTATTTGGTGTATGGTGAGAGAAAGTTTCGGAAAGGCGGCTGTAAGAGGTCCGAGCAGATGTAATTTCGATGTATTGCTCATGTGCTGCCTGCGATATGCAAGGTCTCTGACCAGAGAGCAGTGTTGACTGCAGTAGGAACTGTGTAGCTGTAGCAGTAAGTTGTTGCTAGTCTGGAGTCTGCTCTGGTCTGGTATGGTGTATCGTGTTGGCTGGCCCGGTCGCGGTGCAGCGATGCCGGAGCCTGAGTATTATTGTATAAGGTAAAAAGCAGCCTCACGCATATGTAGTAATGTTATCTCAAGTCCCATGTAAATGTTTTAAAAATCTCGTAATAATAATCTTGCTCATAAAAAGTAACTTTTAACAACCATTCATTTCAATTTAAAGAATTTACTAATTTCTCCCATTCATGATCATCCCTATTATTGCAATAGAAAAATCAGTTGCTCCCTTTCATAAATGACAGATAGGTCGGCCAGCATTGCACAGAGCTGTGCCGGAAAAATTTATTGTAAGAGCAGATATATCCGGCGACTTCATTGAGGTAAGAATTTTTCCTTTTTTTATTCAGAATGATGTTTCAGGGCCATGACGCAGCACTGCTGTCGTCCAAAATTTACCAGGTTAAATTCACAGTGAATTATTGAAAAGTCATAAGTGAGCGAAAATTTAATTGAGAGGTTAGTTACTTTTTTTTTTACCGGGTTACTGAATTTATTTTTTTATTGGGACGTTACACTGAATGTGAACGACATAATTATAATTTTTTACTGTTGAGAGATTTAGGAATTTTTCTGTTGTGAGGTTACGCTAAATGTGAATGAATTTTGAGCTTAGATTAAATCAGAAAGAATTTTGTGTGGAGGTTAATGTGAAAAGAATTTTGTAGAGAGGTTACAAATGAGAAAGAATTCTATTTTGATGTTACACTAAATGGGAACGAATTTTGGTGGGGAATATTATTTATATTATTAACTTTAATTTATTTTGTGGGGAGGTTACACTATATTTTGTGGGGAGATTACACTTGGCGACAACCGGCCAGGATCGTATTTATTTGTGAATTTCTGAGAAGTAGTTATATATCTGCTCTTATTTACTTAAATGTAGTTTGCATCTGGCGCAACGCATTTACTAATTTGTCACTCTTTCTTTCACAGATCATCGGCAATTTATCGCTCTTTGTTGTAATTGTGTTTGTTCCGTTTCGCTTTGTCTTTGTTTCATTTTGTTCTTAATTTTGATTTGTGAAAAATGCCGCGAAAAACTGTTAACAGTACTTCGCGATGTGCAATGAGTGAAATAGCCGACTCGAATAATTTGACCGATAATACTTGCGACACTCAGTGTAATAGTGATAATCCCCTAATTACAGATAACCAGTGCCTACCGATCACTAGTAATGATTTTGATCCTAATGATGAACAAACAAATTCAATTATGTCCACAGTAAATGTAACAATTGATGACGCGGCACGTTCCGATACAATGAACGCTGCCCAGTTTGACACACCCGGTTTGCAAAATTTGCATAGTGAACAGATAAATTTTTCTCACGAAGATGAACAATGTAGTCAAAATACGTCAAATTTGTTAGATTCCGAGGTAATGACCCACAGTGCACATCCAATTGGCGAACCTTTTCAAGAATCAGAGAATGACCAAATGGTTACACAAAACGTGACAATTGCAGGTACGCTATTAAACAGCACAGAGAATAGAGTAGGTAATATTGGCATGGATCAAGTTATGGCATTATCGCTACAACTTAATGAAAATTTCAAACAACAACTTAATGAAAATTTCAAACAGTCGAATAAAGAACAAGACAGCAATTACAAACAACTTAATGAAAAACTAGACAGCAATTCCAAACAGTCGAATGATAAACAAGACAACAATTTCAAACAACTTAGTGAACAGATTACAGCCGTTGGCGCGCAATGTCATGATACTAAAGAACAATTACGCGAGGAAATTAAGGCTTGTGCTAGGAACAGTAGTGAAGAAATTAGATCTGTGGCACAAGAATTAAGTAATACATATGCAGCCACAACTAAATTACTTAGAGATGAAATTAGTGCAGTCGCTAAACAATGTTCTGAAAACGCAACACAGTTATGCGACGAGTTTAAATTAATGTCAGCAAAAACTTTCACGTACACTGGATGCGAAAGTAGACGCGAAATTTGACCAACAGAACAGCCAAGTTGACGACCGTTTTAATCACCACCTACAAAACAGTGAAACGCGTTACCGTAAATTTATACAGGAACAGAATAAAGTAAAGCAACAAGTCATGGAAACAATTACTGCACAGAGACAGGAAGATAAGCGTAAATTGTTTACGAAAGCAAAAACATACGTAGACAACAATATTGCTGCAGTATCAGACGAAATCGAACAGTTGAACACCGAATTGCATGATGAAATCTCCGATCTTACAACAAAAACAGACACACAGACATTAGACTTTCAGACAATGACTAACAGATTTGAAAAGTTGGAACTAATACAGGATCCGGATGCCATCAAAGCAGACGTTAAAATATTGAACAAAAACACACGTAAATTACAAAAACAAATTAATGCTTGTGATACTAAAAACGATGATCAGGTAAAAGTACTGACTGAGAAATATGATGAATTGGCCAGTCGTATTGATGTTATCGAAAGTAATAATGACACCAAATCAGAAGATACTTCACCAGTTTCGTTTAAGCAAACACCCGAATACCAAAATTTACAGCAGACAATCAGTGAGATAGGTTCGTCTAATAATACATTACGTAGAAAAGTGTCATCTTTACAGCACGAAGTGACGGAGGTGAAAAGTATTTCAGCCTTTAACACATCACAGCATACGCCACTTTCCGAACATTTGTCAGACTCACACAGCCAGTATAATTTAGGTAATTTACAGAGCGTACGTGACTTAGATTCCGAACAGTCACAGATAAACAGATTATCATACAATCCTAAACCAGCTCACACATTCAGAGACGATAACGCTGATTATAAGCAATTTTTATCCGTAAAAAAATCTAAGGTATTTAAAAATGACAGAACACAGATTCACTCTTTCGACTGGATACAACAATTTTCTTTCGCATTTCCACCAGCTTGGCCTGTAATGCAGAAACTAGCATTCGACTGGATGCGACTATTTGCTTTTGAATTTTCACTGGCATTGCCCGTAACGCAGAAACTAAAATTTATTTGCAGCGCGTAAGTGACCTCAGGGGATTCATTACACTTCGATGAATATGTGCCGTAGCGTGCACAGGGCCCCGAGCCGTAGTAGTGCTATTTTATCTTTAGTTTTCTGCACTGCTGCCTTCTCTTTTACTATCCTTTATATCTATCAAAACAACTCTTCAACTATCGATATATCTAGGATTAAGAATGAGTAAAGAAAACCCGATACGACAAGTTTTACCTAAAAGTGACAGTTTTCATTAGACGCTTCAGAAATGACAGCATAATTTTAATAACAGACAAAATTTTAATCATCAGTATCATCAAAATTTTCAGCAATCGCAAACATATTTTGGTAACAATAGAGGTTTTTCCCAACAACAGTAACAAAACCAACCGGTTAGCATACCTAACCAACAATGTAATGTGCAAGGTCAACCAAGCTTTAATGTTTCGCCGCCTACACGTATAGCGTCGGCTCCGTCAAATAGTAACGCACAGCGACAAGGAAATAACTACGTACCGAAAACACACCATTTCAACTCATATCGCAATGCACCGTATAGAAATGATTATCATGATAGACGTAAAAGTAATGAGCACAGTTTTCAGCGTACGTTTAATGACAGTCGGTCTTACCAGCAGCAGAATCAACCACAACAACAGATAATCATGAATGAACCAGACAGTAGGTATCATCCGGAACCTAACACGTCAGTTCGAAATAACAGAACAGTACAAATAGTCGAAATGCCACAGCATCCTCTGGCAAATAATAGCACGTCAGATAGAACTTGACTAGATACAGTACAGGTTGCATCTTCCAGCAACGCAAGCAATACTTTTGACACACAGAATCTTGTTCACGAAAATGTTATTACTTTTGACGACATTCGAGACACTCTTTTGCAGGAAAAACCAGTTATTCAAAAAACCATTTCACACCCTGTCACTGAAGTAAAGATTGGATCATCCAAATTTTCAGCAGTAATCGATTCTGGATCACCTATGTCAGTTATAAATGTGGTAACTTTCAACGAGTGTAACAAAGAGAATACCTATCCTACGGTACCATTAGGCAAAATTAAAGTAAAAGGAGCAGTATCTGGTAAAGGAGTAGATGTAAAATTACAGACACACTTATCGTTTTGTATTGCAGGTCATACGTTTCACTCAAATTTTTGGATTGTTCCCTTATTGACAACAGACGTTATTTTAGGTACGAATTTTCTGGTACAACACGTCGCAATTGTTGACTTCCAAAATTCCTATTTAATGTTAAAGGATGAAAATGTACAACTGGTATTAGAATTTCAGCACTCTTTATCTGCTGAAGAACAAACAATTAATCGGACAGAGGTCATTTCTATATCGCGTTACATAGACTGTCATTTGACATTGTTCACAGATACGTACGTACACAATTATAATTCTCCAGACGAAGCCGACTATGACGTTACGCAAATGATTTCTGTTAAAGTTAAACGGAGCAGTGCAAATACGGACGACGAACGCACGCAGCTACGCAAAATTCTTTTACAGCAAGCTCCAGTTTTTGACAACGTCCCTGGTACTATGTCCAATTTTATGTATGAATTTCAAGTTAAACAGCACGATACATTTAAAGCCAAACATTATCCCATTCCGTATATTCACAGAGAACAAGTTAAGAAAGAATTGCATGCTATGCTTGACCAAGGAATTATTGAACCGGCAGTTACTCCGTACATAAATCCGCTCCATATTGTTAAGAAAAAGGATGGTTCACTTCGCCTCGTACTTGATTCGCGTCACATCACATCGCGTCACATGACATTAATGAAACAGATCGCCCTCAAACACTAGAAGAACTTCTACAGAAATTTCATTGTACTACTATTTATTCCACATTAGATTTGAAATCGGGATTTTGGCATATTCAGCTCCATCCGAACTGCAGAAAGTACACAGCTTTTCTCTGTTTTGGTGACTGTTATCAATTTTGTAAATCACCGTTCGGTTTAACTATTTCTTCAGCAGCATTTATTTGCGGTTTGAATACTATACTTCCGACAGGATTAAAAGACAGAATCACAACGTATGTAGACGACATTCTTATTGCAGAAGCTAACTGGTCTGAACACAATTTGATTCTTGAACAACTGTTACGAACTTTTCGTGCACAAGGACTCACAGTTCATCTCAGTAAATCGCACTTTGGCAAAACTTCTATAAAATTTCTTGGACATGCAATTTCAGCAGAAAGCATTGCGCCTGACCCGGAAAAACTTCAAGCTTTACGTGACATTACTGTTCCTACGACGAAGAAACAACTACGCAGCTTTTTGGGTTTAATTAATTTTTTTCGTAAATTTATTCATTACTCTGCTTTAGACACACCTAGATTATGTCAATTGACGGGTGAAAACACTATTTGGTCCTGGGATAGCCAAGCGCAGTCTGAATTTGTCAATCTGAAACAAGCTTTGTTGAATGCACCACTTTTATCACATCCATATCTTACTAGAAATTTTTCCATTGCCACCGACAGTTCAAACAACGCTTTAGGCGTACACATTTTTCAGGAAATTGAAGAAGACGGTACTACAGTAATTAAAAACATCGCCTTTGCGAGTCGCATTCTGTCACCTGCTGAACGCAATTATTCTGTTACAGAACTTGAAACATTATGTGTTGTATGGGCATTTACGAGATTTAGGCATTTTCTTTATGGAAGACATACGACCGTTTACACAGATCATAGAGCGATACAGTTTTTACTTTCAGCAAAATTTACACATGACAGATTAAGCAGATGGAAACTTTATTTATAGGAATTTAATTTACAATTGTTCACATTCCCGGTGCACAAAATATTGTAGCAGACGCACTATCCCGTTCTCTCAGCAACAATCAGCAAGACATCGCAACCAACTTCTGCGAAGAAAATTTTAGCGTCATGTATATTCAACAAGTTGCATTTGAAAATTTCATTTCGGCTTCATTACGAAATATAGCACAAGAGCAGAGTAAAGACAACGTATGGAAAGAAATTAAACACCTTTGGCAAGATAGGAATAATGTTACCATCAGAAACCATTACACTGTACGCAATAATATTCTGTTTCGCCGCTCTCACCCTGACAGCAACAATTGGTTACTATGTATTCCTGAAGAGCTTTTTAAGAAATTAATTTGGTATACTCATTTAAGTTACGCACATTATGGAGCCAGAAAATGTTTTCTTATACTGAGACAGAACTGTTACTTTGCCAACATGGAGAAACGTAAACGACGAGTTTTAGCGTCATGTAAAATCTGCCAGAAAGCTAAGTCAGACACGACCTCATATTCCTCCGTTACATCCCACTGTACCTGTTAAATTGAGACACATGACCGCTGTAGACATTTTTGGTCCGATTCCCAGAACTAATAGAGGTTTTTGCTACATCTTTGTCACTGTTGAACTCACTTCGAAATTTGTTACCTTCACTCCGTTACGCAAAGCTACTGCTAAATCTGTTTCAAATGCATTTGTAAAACATTTTCTATTTCATGTAGGGCATGTATTGAAAGTAATTTCCGACAGTGGACCACAGTTTCGATCTGTTATATGGACACGTATGTTACAAGCAAGAAATATTTCTCCGATCTATATATCCAAGTATCACGCTTCTTCGAACCCTTGTGAACGTGTAATGAAAGAAATTGGTAAGCTGTGTAGAATATACTGCCATAAAGAACATATTGATTGGGATACACACATACTGTCATTCCAGGATGTAATTAACTCCATACCAAATGAATCTACTATGCTATCTCCAACTGTTGTATTGAAAAATGTTGAACCACCTAACAAAATTAAAGAATTAGTATCCTTTCCTACATCTCGTCAACTACGACACCATGAAATAATTGACATTGCGCTGAACAACATCAAACGTGCCGCAGAGCGCCGGAGAAGACAGCAAAAACAGGTTTGTACACGCCGTGTCTTTCACATTGGACAGAAGATGTTAGTACGCAAACATTATTTATCCAACAGAGGAAAGAGTAGATGCAGTAAATTTGGGCTTCTATATGCAGGTCCATACAGAATTCACAGCATTCCTCACCCCAATGTAGTACGCGTCAAAACTCTGAGAACCAGAAAAAGTAAAGGCAATCACCATGTCTCCAATATTAAACCCTTTGTTGAATGAACATACTTTATGATTTATCACACTGTAATGCCATTTTCTGATTTTTATATGACCACTTATGCAATTATATTTATGTGAACAATTACTGATGATTATCATATTTTTTCCTGGCAAGTGCCCGGCAAGGTAAAGTTAGCAGGTCGCTTTTCTTGTCGTTACACATCAGACCGTGCACATTTTCCATTTTTCGTGTATGTATGATTTTTTTCCTGTTTTGTTTGTATGCACAACGAAATCTTTAAGATATAACAAACACCAGTTGACTTTGACATTTTGCCTTATGATATCTCAATATCTTGACTATTCTACACTTTTGGCTACTGCATTATGAAACTGTGCGTACATTTTTGCACCTGAACACTCTATGTTTTTGACATAACACGTTTTCTGTCATGCTATGCTGTATGCTTAATTATATCACTAGAATCAAGTTTTTATTTAATGGGTATATGATTTAAATGCAAGATATTAATCATTTTCATCATTTTCAGAAAGCAATAACGTGTAAAAGAAATAACTTAAACAAACCACAGTGGATTACTATGAAATGGGAATTTGACCTTCGGAATGAACGAAAGAAAATGGAATACCTTGTGATGAAGAGTAAATGGATCAGAATTAAAAAGCATTAACAAGAATATACTATACACATCGTATGATAGCAGTCTTAACTAATTATTTTTCTTTCAGAATACAAGCTGATTGATGCAGGCTGTCAGACAGAACTACACATCTTAGTTTTAGTGATGAAATATGCTAGAAATAAGAAACTCTATACTATGAATAGTTGTATGAAGTAAATGGTAATATGAGTAATGAATAATGAAGTGTCTTTTTGCAGATGATAATGAATGATGATGAATAGTTATATGAAAAATATGCTAATATGAATAATGAAGTTTTTCTTAGCAGCTGATGATAGTGATGAAGTTATGGTAATATGAGTAATGAAGTTTTTCTTTGCAGATGAGGATAATGATGAAGTTTATATATTTACTGTTAGTTAAGAAATGCTATGTAGTTATTTAGTATTTGTTGCAGTTCGTTTTGACACTATGTCTTATATTGCATGGTATAATGACTGAATGTTTTGGAAAGAACAGCTAGAGCACATACATATTGAGTACACGTTTCATTACCTGTTAATTCGTAGTTCACTACTTTTCAGCATAATATGCGTTTCTTCTTTCAGCTTAATAATCCATTTTGTATTTTTTCCAGGAGAAGCTATTCATGAAATTAATGTGCTATAAGCAGTTAGTTATTAAACCTGTTCTAGTACTTGCATTTTTATTACCCATTTGTGTGTGTCATTCATGAATGTGATCACATGTACTCTACTTGTTTCATAACCTTGCTACAGTTGACTCATGACGAATAACATTACTAAACCCTATTTGCAGCAATAAGTCAAAAGCAAATATTTTCATGCCCCAGCAATTAATTATCGATCCCAATGCAATGCATTGCTGGCACAAAAAAAAAATATATATTACCAGTCCCAAATAATGCTACTAGTTTAAGAGATAGTTATAGGACTAAATATAATGCAGATTTGTCAGATGTATTGAATCCATTATATCTATGTATTATTGGAACACAGACCTTGAGTAATAGTTATAGTGTGTTGCATTTTAAATATGTCCTATGTCACTTGAATGATGAGTTTTGAGTAATACTGAATGATGTTTTGTAATAATGCATAAATGCTATGCCAATAATTTCTGTAAATACAATTTTTGTTATACTTTATAAATGCTATACCAATAATTAACTCTCATTTTGAATGATGACTTCTGAATAATACTGAATAACGTTTTATAAAAGTAATACTTTGTAACTGGCCAATGAATGCCACTGTTTCTTATATTTTAAATTTGTCTTATGTCACTTACATGCTATTATATATGGATACCAGTAGCTTGATGCTACACTCATTAACTCATGTTTTGAATGATGACTTCTGAACAATGCATAAAAATGGTTTGTAACTGGCCAATGAGTTCCAATGATTACTATAACTAGATGAATTATGTTAATGCTATGCCATTAATTAACTCCTGTTTTGAATGATGACTTCTGAACAACGCACAAAAATGGTTTGTAACTGGCCAATGAGTGCCAATATTTAGTGTAATCAGATGACTTATGAATAATGTTCTGTAATACTCCATACATAGTACAGAAATGTTTAGTAACTACACAATGAGTGCCAACAATTACTCAAATCGGTTGATAGACTAGTGTAATTCTCAGTGATGACTAGCATAAGACTTCATGTCCTTCACCTTCTTACCTAATTACCAGAAATTACTGCAATATCCGTTTGTCCTGTCTATCCTCATGATCATGGAGCACTATATTTGGTTATTGCACTAATTCTACGTTGGTGTACCTTACAGGAATGTGGTGTTGACACATCATGCTGTCCACCATCTTGAACGATGGAGGTGTTATTATGGTCCCACTGTTTGGTGTACCTAATGTACTACCAAAATGATAACATTGAATATTAATACGACATTTCAGTGTCTTGGCTACACTGATTAATACTTCAGGGAAGAGAACTTCAGATTGTCTCACTTGGTGTTGTGCTTCTGTAGAATGATATGGACTTTCAGTGCAGCTACGTGAAACCTACTGTGCTATAACCATGATGCAATCCTTCCTTTTCCTTTCCTAGTTCTTATAAAATGGTAAAAAAAATATACAGTGTGTGTGCACTTTATGTCATTTGTTAATATGTTTTGTACACATTGTGTATCCTAGTTCTTATAGAATGGTAGAGATATATACAGTGCGTGTGCACTTTATGCCATTTATCAATATGATTTGTACTCATTGCATATACATTTTGTCATTGCTTGATATGTTCTGTACTCAGTGCATGTGCACTCTATTTCGTTTCATGTTCTGCACTTATATATATATGTATATACTCTGTGACTGTAAACTTAGTTAATTAAGTAGATTTTAGAAAAATTTGTTGCTCATGGCAAGTCCAATTGACTCACCACTCACCATCACTATCGCTGCCAAATTTTTGACCCCCCCCCCAGTGGAGGGTTATGTAAGAGGTCCGAGCAGATGTAATTTCGATGTATTGCTCATGCGCTGCCTGTGATATGCAAGGTCTCTGACCAGAGAGCAGTGTTGACTGCAGCAGGAACTGTGTAGCTGTAGCAGTAAGTTGTTGCTAGTCTGGTGTCTGCTCTGCTCTGGTCTGGTGTATCGTGTTGGCTGGCTCGGTTGCGGCGCAGCGATGCCGGAGCCTGAGTGTTATTGTATAAGGTAAAAAGCATCCTCGCACATATGTAGTAATGTTATCTCAAGTCCCATGTAAATGTTTTAAAAATCTCGTAATAATAATCTTGCTCATAAAAAGTAACTTTTAACAACCATTCATTTCAATTTAAAGAATTTACTAATTTCTCCCATCCATGATCATCCCTATTATTGCAATAGAAAAATCAGTTGCTCCCTTTCATAAATGACAGATAGGTCGGCCAGCATTGCACAGAGCTGTGCTGGAAAAAATTATTGTAAGAGCAGATATATCCGGCGACTTCATTGAGGTAAGAATTTTTCCTTTTCTTATTCAGAATGATGTTTCAGGGCCATGATGCAGCACTGCTGTCGTCCAAAATTTACCAGGTTAAATTCACAGTGAATTATTGAAAAGTCATAAGTGAGCGACAATTTAATTGAGAGGTTAGTTACATTTTTTTTACCAGGTTACTGAATTTATTTTTTTATTGGGATGTTACACTGAATGTGAACGACATAATTATAATTTTTTACTGTTGAGAGATTTAGGAATTTTTCTGTTGTGAGGTTACGTTAAATGTGAATGAATTTTGAGCTTAGATTAAATCAGAAAGAATTTTGTGTGGAGGTTAATGTGAAAAGAATTTTGTAGAGAGGTTACAAATGAGAAAGAATTCTGTTTTGATGTTACACTAAATGGGAACGAATTTTGGTGGGGAATATTATTTATATTATTAACTTTAATTTATTTTGTGGGGAGGTTACACTTTATTTTGTGGGGAGGTTACACTATATTTTGTGGGGAGGTTACACGGCGTAAAAATACTAACGGCGAAAACTAAAAGTTGACGCAATTAGGGAATCTAAGGGATAGCTGACCGAGGAAAGAAAGATAGTACATCTGAAAAACACATATTAAAAGAGAAAGAATTAAAGGAGAGTTACGTAAGATAGTTTTCTGATAAGAGTTTCCACTTGAGGAACCTTGGTAGGATACCATAATTATGAGAGGACAATTCTTAGTAACGTTGCCAAAAAAGTTATACGTAAAAGTGACAGACCACTGTTAGACGAGGACGCAGCCTGGTATGGCTGAGGTCGGACTGATATCAGATGGCAGTACACATGAGTTATATCATGTTGTTGTTGTCTTCGGTCCAAAGACTGGTATGATGCAGCTGTTCATGCTACTCTCTCAACGAATAAGTACTGCAACCTAATTCTTCCTGAATCTACTTACTGTACTCATCTCTTGGTCTCCCTCTACAATTTTTACCCCCCCTCCCATACTTCTCTTCAGTACTAAACTGGTGATCCGTTGATGCCTCAGAATGTGTCCTATCAACCGATCGCTTCTTTTGGTTAAATTGTGCCAAAAATTTGTTTTCTCCCCAATTCTCTTTAGTACCTCCTCGTTAGTTGTGTGCTCTACCCATCTAATCTTCAGCATTCTTCTGTAGCACCAAATTTCGAAAGCTTCTATTCTCTTTTTACGGAAACTGCTTATAGTCCATGTTTCACTTCCATACATGGCTACACTACACTGTTACTTGAGAAAAGACCTCCTAACACTTAAATATATATTTCAATGTTAACACATTTCTTTTCTTCAGGAATGCTTTCCTTGCCATTGCCTCTATCATCAGTTATTTTGCTGCCCAAATAGCAAAATACATGTACTGTTTTAAGTGCCTCGGTTCCTAATCTGATTCTCTTAGAATCACATGATTAGGTACATCATAAGCTTTGTGTTTGTTCATTACATGTTGACCAAATCTGATTACCTACAGTCAAGCAGACTGCTCTTAAATGGTGCTTCAAAATATATTACTGCTGGCGACAATATCTACAGACTCATCTGGAGCTGGAATAATTGGCCAAAGCTAAACATGCGTCGCCGGCCGCGGTGGCCGTGCGGTTCTGGCGCTGCAGTCCGGAACCGCGGGACTGCTACGGTGGCAGGTTCGAATCCTGCCTCGGGCATGGGTATGTGTGATGTCCTTAGGTTAGTTAGGTTTAAGTAGTTCTAAGTTCTAGGGGACTTATGACCTAAGATGTTGAGTCCCATAGTGCTCAGAGCCATTTGAACCATTTTTAAACGTGCGACATACATCAACACTCAACCAAATGTTGCTAAGCTGGACGATGCTCGTTAACTAGTTGTTTACTGTCTCGGTGTTGCGACAGATTAGCAATGATGGTCATCTGGTGGCGACTGTGTCTTGAAGAAATTGTGTGTCTTATTGCTGGCAGATCTCAGAACTATTCTGGCCGTTCGTGTGTAAGTTCTTCGTGACAGAGCAGTAAAGTAACTGTAACAGTATGTGCTGTAGGTAACTCGGTAGGGCTGAATCGTTTTGCCAGTCTTAATTAGTTTGTCTCGCAAGCACCTAGATTTCTGATGAGTGCTATTGTGAACTTTGCGTAAATGTGTGACATGCGTTCAACAGCTTAACTCGGGGACAAAGGCTTTCAGTTATACATTTAATTCTACCACATTAGTTTTTTTATTAAACGGTGTAGCCGGCCGCTGTGGCCGAGCAGTTGTAGGCACTTCAGTCCGGAACTGCGTGCTGCTACGGTCGTAGGTTCGAATCCGGCCTCGGGCATGGATGTGTGTGATGTCCTTAGGTTAGTTAGGTTTAAGTAATTCTAAGTTCGAGGGGACTGATGACCTCAGATGTTAAGTCCCATAGTGCTTAGAGGCATTTGAACAATTTAAACGGTGTACCGAACCCATCCGGAGTATTGTTGTTTTCGCGCATGGTTCAGGGAGCTCAACACATGGGAGGGCAGCGTTGAAGCATCACACGTAAGGGCGGAGAGATGAACAGGTCAAGGATGTGCTACTGGACCTCAAGTATGCAGCATTAGGAGGTAGATGTGTATGGTAAGTCATGCGCCCCTTTTACCACCGCTTAGCGTCCCATTCAGTTTGTTGCAGAAGTAAGTTTTTTGGCTGATTCCTTCTCTTGGTGTAAAGCGATATATTGCTGGATGATTTATCCGTGAGGTTTTGTGTATGGCAGACCTTATTCTAATTAACCAGAAATTGCTAAACCCTCTTAATTTCCGCATATTTCTAAACCATATTAATTTCATAGCCGAGGGGAAGTTGTGCCATGCGTGCACGTTTAGATACCGGTAATACCCGCTCCTTATTCGCGTCTCTGGCCGCAATATCTTCTCGAGCGGCTTGTCGCATGCAGAGGGGAGCTCTGTGAACGAGCATTTAAGCTATTTCAGGGCAAGGAGGCGCTCTCGAAGTGACGGGCGGCTGAGCAGTGAGTTTGACAGCGGCTGGAGTAAAATTGTGACGTCATGCCCGACAGTATCCTTGGTCAACTGCTAAAACTTACGTTCTGGTCACTGTGGATTCGGTGGGATGAGTGTCGGTTGTGGCCGTGAAGATTGCTCGTTGAAAAAGCTATCTCTGTACTTGGCGTTTGAATTTGCAAGAATCCTATGACAAATGTGGTGCCGGGTGGGGTTCCTGTCTTCCAGTTTCAAGAACCGGGTGCAGGGGCAAATGGTCAATACCATCCGTTGCTCACCATCCGTTGTTCGTGATTCTTAACAAACTCGTCATAACACCTACTTGATGGCAGCCCTTGGTGCAGTGGTTCCCAGCCTACGCTTTGATCTGCAAGAAATTATAGTGAGCGTCCGATTACCTTGTGCATGATTATGTTGTGCCGCGCAGTGGCTATTCTGACTCGCTCTCCAGGCTATTCTTCGGACAGGTAAATATCTTTTCACGAATGCTTTAAATGAACTCAAGTTACGTTCCTGTGAATGCGTGTGCTGCTTTAACTGTTTGATCAAGTTTGGCCGTACCTGTAATTTAAATGTGTTGTTTATTTTGGAATCAGACGCTTCACGCGTAACTTTCGGCTTTTTCAAGTGTATTTACAGTGTATACAAGTATTTGTGCTGTAAATGAAAACTGTTAATTAGTGGTTCGTATGTTACAGGGCAGCTTGATGTGTTTGTTGTTTATACTGTGGGTCCAGGCAAAGAGGCCTGGGTACGATTACTGCCTTTACTGAGCGTATCTATATCTCTAGTGGCGATCGCCATCCACACTTAAATGAAGCAAAAGAAATTGAATGGCTCTGTAACTGCCACTTGTATCATACTTTCAATTTAACATTGTCAGGTTATTCCGCTTGCTTGGAACCAGCGGTCTTCCTTATAATTATCTGTAAACAGTCACGTGTTAGTGGGGAGCTGACGTTAATGACCTGTTAGCTAATTTCAACACGTTTTTGAAACTTGTAATGTGGAAAATGCAGGTTAATTTTATAGATTTGTGATCTGATTAGACCTCTGTGCTAAGCATCTATAATTTTTTTTAACTTAATGTTTTCCTCTAAAAATAATTCTTTTTAAAAAAAATTTGATTGCCATTTCTGAAAGTTGTGTAATATTAGTCAACACTTGTGCTGTTGGAAATTAATTTAATTAATTCAGGGGTAGCTGCTCAGATTGTCTTGCACGTTCTTAATTTAATATCTTAGTATATTTGTGGGCCAGTATCCTTCTACTCAACTCCTTATCACACTCAGCTCCCTATCAGACTGCAGAAGTAAACCACGTTTCACATCGTTCAGTTCTGTTGAAAGGGAACTTGTTGTCCCGTTCCATATTTTTCCAATAAATTCCGGTACAAGAGAACTATAGCCAGCGTGTTTTGACTCTGCAGAACAGAAGAGAATGTACCAAGTGCGATTTATTTATTCATTTTATTTCATGTGTGCCACGTTCCCTTGTATCCTTTTCCGTATGCGACCTTGGACTGTATGAATGAGATAGTATGTGATGTAGAGGAAAGCTCTGGTCAGACGTCGTAGCAATGTATGTGTAGAGTCGTTCTGTGGTAGGATTGTACCAACTCCCTAAACGTGAACAAGTTTAGCAAAGATGGTGGGTAAGTCATGTCAGAGAGGTCGCGAAGGCTAGAGTATTGGATCTGTTAGGTGGGCAAACCATCTCCTCTACCATCTTTTGAACGAAGAACGGTTAGGCGAGGTGACCAGTGCTGCCCTTGTTCCTGGGTCGCAGCACTGGACAGACATGGAGAAGCAGCTCTCGTTTCGGTAATGTTAACAAAGGTTGTTTGAAATCTGCTCAGTAATGAAGTCCAGATGTTGAAATCAGGTTCAAGATTATCACCAAACCCCACAAGGGAATTAATTTTCATAATTTATTCGAATTTCAGTAGAACTTTGTGTTAATGCCTTGGTCAGCCCACTCACCATTTGACTTAAGCTCACGATAACATTATTGCTCTGTACTTAACGGAAATTCACTCTTTCATTTACAGTAACGTTCTGGGAGGTTTTTATTTATCTTCCGTATGTTTTCTTTGTGAACTTGCTTTCGCGCCACGTGGTCGGTTGTAGCAACCGCCACATTGATAGCCGTCCGTTGTGGCCGAGCGGTTCTAGGCGCTTCAGTCTGGAACCGCGCGACCGCTACGGTGGCAGGTTCGAATCCTGCCTCGGGCATGGATGTGTGTGATGTACTTAGGTTAGTTAGGTTTAAGTAGTTATAAGTCTAGGGGACTGATGACCTCAGATGTTAAGTCCCATAGTGCCCATAGTGCTCAGAGCCATTTGAACCATTTTTGACCCACATTGATAAATTGTAGTTTCGGTCTGAAAATGTATTGTACACGATGAATAATCATAGATAGTGGCCGAGAGTAAAACAGGGAAGGGATAATCATGTATGTCTGTATTTTTTGGATTTCTGTTGGCCACCGAAACTTGGCCATGCGTGTTGAATGGCATTGAAGTGATGATGTTTCTTGTGCTCCCCCATAACTGTTTGATTTGTTCGCGATGTTGTGCGTCAAGTAAAATGCATCGTTTGAACTCGTGCCACTAGGAAAAGTATTAGATTTTAATGCCCAGTGATTTGATAAAGACTTGCGAAATACTCTTCCACCCGGACCTAGTTTTCCTTGTAGTATCTTTGCTGAACTTGTTCTGAGTCACCTACAGCAATGGAATGTAGTAAGCATGGATTTACGTATAATTGTGCGTCAGAATAAAATTACATTGAAGCCAGGTCTACGCTCCCCTGTCCCATTCCATAATTACGTGGCGAAACAGATCTATGTTAACTAGAGAGACCAGTTTTGATTATGTATATTGCAAGAGAAACGCGACTGGTTGTTGAAATGCCATCGGTACTGAAGAAACATCAATCTCTACCCTCGACTGATTATTTGCTCCCTTCATAACAAAGAATAGGTGAACGTCAGTACCAAAGTCGAATCCTGGGTCATGAAAGGAAATAAAAGCTGTATATTGCCTATTAAGCCCTGTATAGGTGCCTTCTTTAGTGGTTTAAAAAAATATTGCGTTATCCGTTGCGTTCAAATTTTTAACGGTTGGATAAAACCTTCCGCTAGAAATTATTAATACCCGGCAATAACACCCAGGGGTCAGTAATTTCGTGGACCACACGAATTTAAGAAACCATTTACTACAGGCGGTAGCTTGCAGGAGCTGCAGGATATGACAAAGCGACGGTAATCTTCCTACTTAGGTGGGTTCTTGTCACCACCAGTACTGGAAGGTTACATTGCACTGTAATCTATGAACAGCCCTACAGGCTGTCACTGTGTGCGAGGTATGAGTTGATATAGTTCTGCTTAGACCAGGAATGTCCAAACTTTTTGCCTACATGGGCCACATTAGAAGAAGACCACTATTTTTCGGCCACACATAATACACATAATCAACTTAACACTGTCAATAACTGAGGTATGAAGTTAACACAGTTAAGTATTGTAGAACATTTAGAATTTATTAATTTATGCTTCCTTATGTGGTATCATATTCGATGCCACCCTACCGACGATAGCAGTTGTGCAGGATCCTTTGGACCCAGGGGAGCATACGTAAACAGAGCCACGCGTCCGGCAGCTCTAGAGAGCCTGTATAGGGAGAGAGTGACCAACCGGACGATACGGCGGCCATTTTTCTGCCAAACTGCGGGCGGGACGTTTGAACGGCCAGTAGTGGAGTACACACTCACCGAATCAAAAGCACAAGACAATATGGCGAAATCATTCGTTAAATACCTTTCTTTACAGTTATAATGTACTCATAGTCGCGTACTACGTACAGCACAGGAAAATTTGATACAGTGGCTGTAAAAATTATTCGTTACTTGCATTTAAATAATTAATAATTATTCGTTACTTGCATTTTCCCCCCTCCCCCATGAACCATGGACCTTGCCGTTGGTGGGGAGGCTTGCGTGCCTCAGCGATACAGATAGCCGTACCGTAGGTGCAACCACAACGGAGGGGTATCTGTTGAGAGGCCAGACAAACGTGTGGTTCCTGAAGAGGGGCAGCAGCCTTTTCAGTAGTTGCAAGGGCAACAGTCTGGATGATTGACTGATCTGGCCTTGCAACAATAACCAAAACGGCCTTGCTGTGCTGGTACTGCGAACGGCTGAAAGCAAGGGGAAACTACAGCCGTAATTTTTCCCGAGGGCATGCAGCTTTACTGTATGATTAAATGATGATGGCGTCCTCTTGGGTACAATATTCCGGAGGTAAAATAGTCCCCAATTCGGATCTCCGGGCGGGGACTACTCAAGAGGATGTTGTTATCAGGAGAAAGAAAACTGGCGTTCTACGGATCGGAGTGTGGAATGTCAGATCCCTTAATCGGGCAGGTAGGTTAGAAAATTTAGTGAAACGGAAATGGATAGGTTGAAGTTAGATATAGTGGGAATTAGTGAAGTTCGGTGGCAGGAGGAACAAGACTTCTGGTCAGGTGACTACAGGGTTATAAACACAAAATCAAATAGGGGTAATGCAGGAGTAGGTTTAATAATGAATAGGAAAATAGGAATGCGGGTAAGCTACTACAACAGCATAGTGAACGCATTATTGTGGCCAAGATAGATACAAAGCCCACACCTACTACAGTAGTACAAGTTAATATGCCAACTAGCTCTGCAGATGACGAAGAAATTGAAGCAATGTATGATGAAATAAAAGAAATTATTCAGATTGTGAAGGGAGACGAAAATTTAATAGTCATGGGTGACTGGAATTCGAGTGTAGGAAAAGGGAGAGAAGGAAACATAGTAGGTGAATATGGATTGGGGCTAAGAAATGAAAGAGGAAGCCGCCTGGTAGAATTTTGCACAGAGCACAACATAATCATAGCTAACACTTGGTTTAAGAATCATGAAAGAAGGTTGTATACATGGAAGAACCCTGGAGATACTAAAAGGTATCAGATAGATTATATAATGGTAAGACAGAGATTTACGAACCAGGTTTTAGATTGTAAGACATTTCCAGGGGCAGATGTGGACTCTGACCACAATCTATTGGTTATGACCTGTAGATTAAAACTGAAGAAACTGCAAAAAGGTGGGAATTTAAGGAGATGGGTCCTGGATAAACTGAAAGAACCAGAGGTTGTACAGAGTTTCAGGGAGAGCATAAGGGAACAATTGACAGGAATGGGGGAAAGAAATACAGTAGAAGAAGAATGGGTAGCTTTGAGGGATGAAGTAGCGAAGGCAGCAGAGGATCAAGTAGGTAAAAAGACGAGGGCTAGTAGAAATCCTTGGGTAACAGAAGAAATATTGAATTTAATTGATGAAAGGCGAAAATATAAAAATGCAGTAAATGAAGCAGGCAAAAAGGAATACAAACGTTTCAAAAATGTTATCGACAGGAAGTGCAAAATGGCTAAGCAGGGATGGCTAGAGGACAAATGTAAGGATGTAGAGGCCTATCTCACTAGGGGTAAGATAGATACTGCCTACAGGAAAATTAAAGAGACCTTTGGACAGAAGAGAACGACTTGTATGAATATCAAGAACTCAGATGGAAACCCAGTTCTAAGCAAAGAAGGGAAAGCAGAAATGTGGAAGGAATATATAGAGCGTCTATACAAGGGCGATGTACTTGAGGACAATATTATGGAAATGGAAGAGGATGTAGATGAAGATGAAATGGGAGATATGATACTGCGTGAAGAGTTTGACAGAGCACTGAAAGACCTGAGTCGAAACAAGGCCCCCGGAGTAGACAACATTCCATTGGAACTACTGACGGCCTTGGGAGAGCCAGTCCTGACAAAACTCTACCATCTGGTGAGCAAGATGTATGAGACAGGCGAAATACCCACAGACTTCAAGAAGAATATAATAATTCCAATCCCAAAGAAAGCAGGTGTTGACAGATGTGAAAATTACCGAACTATTAGTTTAATGAGTCACAGCTGCAAAATACTAACACGAATTCTTTACAGACGAATGGAAAAGCTGGTAGAAGCCGACCTCGGGGAAGATCAGTTTGGATTCCGTAGAAACACTGGAACACGTGAGGCAATATTGACCTTACGACTTATCTTAGAAGAAAGGTTAAGGAAAGGCAAACCTACGCTTCTAGCATTTGTAGACTTAGAGAAAGCTTTTGACAATGTTGACTGGAATACTCTCTTTCAAATTCTAAAGGTGGTAGGGGTAAAATACAGGGAGCGAAAGGCTATTTACAATTTGTACAGAAACCAGATGGCAGTTATAAGAGTCGAGGGGCATGAAAGGGAAGCAGTGGTTGGGAAAGGAGTGAGACAGGGTTGTAGCCTCTCCCCGAAGTTGTTCAATCTGTATATTGAGCAAGCAGTAAAGGAAACAAAAGAAAAATTCGGAGTAGGTATTAAAATTCATGGAGAAGAAATAAAAACTTTGAGGTTCGCCGATGACATTGTAATTCTGTCAGAGACAGCAAAGGACTTGGAAGAGCAGTTGAATGGAATGGACAGTGTCTTGAAAGGAGGATATAAGATGAACATCAACAGAAGCAAAACAAGGATAATGGAATGTAGTCTAATTAAGTCGGGTGATGCCGAGGGAATTAGATTAGGAAATGAGACACTTAAAGTAGTAAAGGAGTTTTGCTATTTGGGGAGCAAAATAACTGATGACGGTCGAAGTAGAGAGGATATAAAATGTAGACTGGCAATGGCAAGGAAATCGTTTCTGAAGAAGAGAAATTTGTTAACATCGAGTATAGATTTAAGTGTCAGGAAGTCATTTCTGAAAGTATTTGTATGGAGTGTAGCCATGTATGGAAGTGAAACATGGACGATAAATAGTTTGGACAAGAAGAGAATAGAAGCTTTCGAAATGTGGTGCTACAGAAGAATGCTGAAGATAGATGGGTAGATCACATAACTAATGAGGAAGTATTGAATAGGATTGGGGAGAAGAGAAGTTTGTGGCACAACTTGACCAGAAGAAGGGATCGGTTTGTAGGACATGTTCTGAGGTATCAAGGGATCACCAATTTAGTATTGGAGGGCAGCGTGGAGGGTAAAAATCGTAGAGGGAGACCAAGAGATGAATACACTAAGCAGATTCAGAAGGATGTAGGTTGCAGTAGGTACTGGGAGATGAAAAAGCTTGCACAGGATAGAGTAGCATGGAGAGCTGCATCAAACCAGTCTCAGGACTGAAGACCACAACAACACCAACAACAACTTGCATTTATCTCCTTTAAAGTTCGTTTACTAGACATATTGCAATGAAAGTAACGTAAATAAAAAAATATAATGTATAGCATTTGTTTTGTGTCTGAAGTGCATAACGCTAAAGATTTAACGTACCTGTATTACGTCAGATGAAAGAAAGTCGTAAGCAGTTGTTTACTTGTGACATCCAAAAAGTGTGAGACGTATTAGTACTTCTTCTCACGTCTTCAAACTTTTTGCATGTCACAAGTAAACAACTGCTTACGACTTTCTTTCATATACCGAATACCTAAAGTAGATAACAAACGAAAAAGATTACAAAAATCAGGTAATGTTAAATGTAGGCTACTGTAATAACGACGAAATATAACAAGAAAACTACCGTATCTCTTCTACCCCACAGTAAGAAGGCATATTAAAAACTGTCTTCTAGAGTACCTACAATTATTTCCTACGAATAATGTTTCAGCAACCACGACAACTGCGGAAAACGTGCTTACAACTTGCCTGCGTTAACGTGCGAAATCCACCTTCGCCTCTATTGGAACAACCAAATGCAGCACAACCTGGCATCGTTTACGAACGTCTGCAGAACGAATTACAGATGTCAAAAACAATACTGTACAATTACTAACGTGTTTACTTCAAACATGTAGGCCTACCGACTTCATTACAAAACGCTTCATTCGTAAACGCTAATTACGTACTAAAAACGATATACAACTAAATCTAACACGCATGCACAACGCATAACAAGTCTCTCAATAATTCAAATGCCTTTTAATTGTTTCCAAAAGTCCTCTGAACTTCAATTCAACTCAAAAGCACGGCGAACATAGGAAGCGCGAGAGACGTTAGGCAGAAAAATGGCGCCAAAGCTAATCAACCAATCACGGGCAACTTCACGTATGGTCACGCACTCTGTATACAGCCTCTCTAGGCAGCTCCGACTACGAGTGCCATCTGCCACCACGGTACAAGATGGCCGGTGGCAGCGACTCAGCCCACTTGCAGCCTTACTGCAATGACAGCACTGTTCTTGCTTATTTTAGGGAGCCTCACCCTAGTTGACATTGTCATAGCTGGACTGTACTTGCCGCGCGAGATAGCCGCGCGGTCTGAGGCTTCTTGTTGAAGGGCACCCACATGCCTTGCTCATACTCTGGCATCAAGCAGTCAGGCCTGCAAGATGAGTGGTCTGCCAAGCGAGTGGATTCATTCTTATTTATCGAGTAACATGAGCTTTAGCACTCACAATTAAGTTACAAATTATTCTCTTGTTTGAATATTACGCAACGTAAACGGATGCCGCACATCTGACTATTAGTAATTTACACTACTCTGACTGTTCACTAGGCACTGGCAATACCACATTTTTTTTCTTACCCAACGGCTTTGATCAACACGTGGCCATCGCACTGAATATGAATGGCGCACACATTATAAATTCTGGATATCATGACAACATAATATTCGAAGGAAAAGACTACCAATCTTTTTCTTTTCACCATCTTTTTTATTCCGATAAATTCTATAACCTAAACACACCATTACATTTTCTACAACAATTACACGTGAGAAACCCGCCCAGTGGGCATGGCTTTACATTGGTGATTCTCTATCTTATGGTCTCGTAATTACCTAACACTACAGTGCACTTTCTGGATAGGATGGTGGATCTTTTGCTATATCTCACACTTCGACTCTCACACCCATCATCACAAAAATTTCCTCCAGACCGAGCGGTACAAAAGGAACATGCATAACCCACTGCCTCTGAACCTATCTTGCTACTCTCCCATGCATACCACACATACTTAAATTACATGAAACACACCATACTGGCAACATGGAATACAACACAAGGAATAGTCACAACGTTATAATCACATCACTTTCAGCTTTCCCACTTCAATTAGAATTCATCCGTTTCACACGACACTGCCCCACTTCGTAGCTTTTCTTTCCTACTATGAACTCTGGAGGATATATGCACGTCTCCCTGTGGAATGCAAGCCAAGTGGCGTTGCTGGATAGACGGCTGACTCACCTTGCTTCACTCTCAGAGTATTATAGTTTGAATCAAGCGTCACACGGAAACATAACACGCAAAGTAATATTAAGAAAATATTCGTCACATACGCGAGTCCTCAACTGATACGATGGACGAGTACTTCTCTTTATCCTTTGTCTTATACACAGACTGAGACTCACACAGTACTCACCACGTGGAAGTACTCGTCTCTAATTTCAAGTCCTGCACACTCCATTTCTTAAATATTTCCACCTTATAGTAAACACGCCAGTAATTCAGCTTAACTTTAGCGCTTAGTTCTAGCACTCGCAAGTATTTCAACTTATTGCTACACGCGTTTCATTGTGACCGTTGGTCACCTCCAAAGATTACTACGATCCCCTTAATATTACCTGCCTAACATTTAATTCTCCCCACAAAAGTTCCTGAAATAGAGAAATTATTATTCCATACTACTCTTAAGTATTCCACATGCATACCATTCTCTCCACTCTTATGTCTTTACGGAGCACACCTACGACAGGTCTTACCAACACAAGATCCAGCGCCCGAGTGCTGAAAACATGGCCGTTCTTTAGGTCATCTCGCACCCCTGTTGAGGTGCGGGAAGACCATGCTACCCATTGGTCAGCCACATTTCAGGCGTTCAAAGCTCAGGTAAATGTCATCTCTTTGGTTCCACCAAAGGTGACCAAAGGACCGTCTCAAAGATGATCATATATTGAACATTCACTATCTGCAGTTAGCAGACGACCATACATTCATTCATTTCGCAGATCTCACCAAATTGGATGTAGGGATTTATTTTGTGGGAGTGCACATGTGATCAATTAAATAAATAAATTGTCATTCTTTCCTACACTGGTATCCGGCTTCGGTGTATTAAGTGAAATTGAGTTATTATTACAAAAAATATGTTGTTCTGACAAGAATAACGAAGAATGTTGTACCTTTTTTCAATGTCGGACGGTACTGTACCCTTTCATTGTCACGGTCCGTGCAGCTCTCTACCGTCGGAGGTTCGAGTCCTCCCTCGGGCTTGGGTGTTTGTGTCGTCCCTAGCATAAGTTAATTTAAGTTTGATCAAATAGTGTGAAAGCTTAGGGACGATGACCTCTGCAGTTTGGTCCCATAAGACCTTACCACAGATTTAGAAAATTTCCAATTTGACTCTACTTCTTGCTGTATTATTTGTTGTGAGCGTTCATACGCTTGAAGAAACAAAAGTTAAGTAAATCTCCTGTTTGCTGTGTTACTTGATCACAAATCATTTCGGCTGCTGTTCAGCTTCCGTACGACGACAGTTGCCGCACCACTCTTGCCACTGCGTAGGAAGTCGTACACAACTTATTATTCTAAAAATGCAAGATGGAATTAAACTGAAATTTTGTATGTGAAATTTCATTAATAATACTTTATATTTAAGTAATTACAAGGCCTCTGGAGTAGATAACATTCCATTAGAACTACTGATAGTCTTGGGAGAGCCAGCCCTGACAAAACTCTACCATCTGGTGAGCAAGATGTATGATACAGGAGAAACACCCTCAGACTTCAAGAAGAACATAATAATTCCAATCCCAAAGAAAGCAGGTGTTGATAGATGTGAAAATTACCGAACCATCAGTTTAATAAGTCATGGCTGCAACATACTGACACGAATTCTGTACAGACGAATGGAAAAACTGGTAGAAGCTGACCTTGGGGAAGATCAGTTTGGATTCCGTAGAATGTTCGAGCACGTGAGGCAATACTGACCCTACGACTTATCTTAGACAGAAATCCGATAAGTTTGGGTATACGATAAACCGCACATATCTAAGGGCTGTCAATTCGACTAAATACCTGGGAATTACAATTACGAGCAACTTAAATTGGAAAGACCACACTGATAATATAGTGGGGAAGGCGAAACAAAGACTGCGCTTTGTTGGCAGAGCACTTAGATGATGCGACAAACCGACTAAAGAACCAGCCTACATTACACTTGTTCGTCCTCTGCTGGAATATTGCTGCGCGACGTGGGATCCTTACCAGGTAGGATTGTCGGAGGACATCGAAAACGTGCAAAGAAGGTCAGCTCGTTTCGTGTTATCGCGCAATAGGGGTGAGAGTGTCATATCAGTGACACTGATATGATACGCCAGTTGGGGTGGAAGTCACTGAAACAAAAGCGGTTTTCTTTGCGGCGAGATCTATTTACGAAATTTCAATCACCAACTTTCTCTTCCGAATGCGGAAATATTTTGTTGACAACCAACTACGTAGGGAGAAATGGTCATCATAATAAAATAAGAGAAATCAGAGCTCGAAAGGAAAGATTTAGGTGTTCCTTTATCCCACTCGCCTTTCGAAAGTGGAATGGTAGAGAAGTAGTACGAAAATGGTTCGCTGAACCCTCTGCCAGGCACTTAAGCGTGAATTACAGGGTAACCGTGTAGATGTAATGTAGATGTAGATTAAGGAAAAACCTACGTTTCTAGCATTTGTAGACTTAGAGAAAGCTTTTGACAAAATTGACTGGAATATTCTCTTTCAAATTCTGAAGGTGGCAGGGGTAAAATACAGGGAGCGAAAGGCTATTTTCAAATTGTACAGAAACCAGATGGCAGTTGTAAGAGTCGAGGGGCATCAAAGGGAAGCAGTGGTTGGGAAGGGAGTGAGGCAGGCTTGCAGCCTATCCCCGATGTTATTCAATCTATACATTGAGCAAGCAGTAAAGTAAAGAGAAGAAAAATTTGGAGTCGGAATTAATACCCATGGAGAAGAAATAAAAACTTTGAGGTTTGCCGATAACACTGTAATTCTGTCAGAGACACCAAAGGACCTGGACGAGCAGTTGAACGGAATGGACGGCGTCTTGAAAGGAGGATATAAGATGAACATCAACAAAAGCAAAACGAGGATAGTGTAATGCTGACTAATTAAATCAACTGATGCTGAGGGAGTTAGGTTAGGAAATAAGACACTTAAAATAGTAGATGAGTTTTGCTATTTGGGGCGAAAATTAACTGATGATGGTCGAAGTAGGGAGGATATAAAATGTAGACTGTCAATGACAAGAAAAGCGTTTCCGAAGAAGAGAAATTTGCTAACATCGAGTGTAGCTTTAAGTGTCAGGAAGTCTTTTCTCATAGTATTTGCATGGAGTGTAGCCATGGATGAGAAACGTGGACGATAATTAGTTTAGACAGGAAGAGAAATGAAGCTTTAGAAATGTGGAGGTACAGCAGAATGCTGAAGGTTAGATGGGTAGATCACGTAACTAATGACGAGGTACTGAATAGAATTCGGGAGAAGAGAAATTTGTGGCACAACTTGAGAAGAAGGGATCGGTTGGTAGGACATGTTCTGAGGCATCAAGGGATCACCAATTTAGTATTGGAGGGCAGCATGGAGAGTAAAAATCGTAGAGGGAGACCAAGAGATGAATATGCTAAGCAGATTCAGAACGATGTAGGGGGCAGAAATTACTTGGAGATCAACCAGCTTGCACAGGACAGAGTAGCATGGAGAGCTGCATCAAATCAGTCTCTGGACTGAGGACCACTACAAGAACAACAATTGCAAATCATAGAATTAGTGTGATATTTTACCGTGAATTTGGAAAATGATGTATCAGTATCAGCTTCGATCGAAGTGGTTGCAGTTCTCAGTGTATTGACAAAGTGTTGATCTGAGATTTTGGTTGTATTTTTTTTCTTTGTGTGCTTTGAAAATAACTGTCCATAAATGTACGGGCTTCCAAGCAAAGGTGACATATACACTCCTGGAAATGGAAAAAAGAACACATTGACACCGGTGTGTCAGACCCACCATACTTGCTCCGGACACTGCGAGAGGGCTGTACAAGCAATGATCACACGCACGGCACAGCGGACACACCAGGAACCGCGGTCCAACTGAGGCGCCAGGTGGAAATGGCATGGCAAGCCGTTCCACAGGACTACATCCAGCATCTCTACGATCGTCTCCATGGGAGAATAGCAGCCTGCATTGCTGCGAAAGGTGGATATACACTGTACTAGTGCCGACATTGTGCATGCTCTGTTGCCTGTGTCTATGTGCCTGTGGTTCTGTCAGTGTGATCATGTGATGTATCTGACCCCAGGAATGTGTCAATAAAGTTTCCCCTTCCTGGGACAATGAATTCACGGTGTTCTTATTTCAATTTCCAGGAGTGTATAAGACATAACCGTGCAGCGAGGGATAGTTTCTCTGGGCAGGTATGAACTGCAAATGCCCATCAAAGATGCACGATCACCTGGCCTCGACTAAGTCGCCTTACTTCAGTAAAATATACGATATCACCACACTCAGCATCCAAACTTCTGAGAAATTCCTGGAATTGGCCATTATTCAGTCTCACAGCTCTTCAGAAATAACACAGGATTTCCTCGTATTTCCCTAAATTAATGTAACTATAAGTCTCTCAATCTCCAGTTTTGCTGTTGCAACTGAAGTAGCCGTAAGATAGAAGATGATCGGTGCGTCTGACGCATTGGCCGGTTGTAAGAACGAGAGTCTGGGGGGTTTGAGGTATAGTAATGTTAAGAACTGGATGGACCAGTGAGAGAATAACATCGTATGGCTTGAGTTTCAGAATGAAATTATTCATAATAATGAATTAACGGATGCTAACGGCCTTGCCACAGTGGTAAAATTGGTTCCCGTAATATCGCCGATGTCGGACTGGGCCAGCAGCTGGATGGTTAACCGTCCGGTCTGCCGAGCGCTGTTTGCAAGCGGGCTGCACTCATCCCTTGTGAGGCAGACTGAGGAGCTACTTGACTGAGAAGTAGCGGCTCAGGTCTCTGAAATACGGCCGGGAGAGCGGTGTGCTGACCACATGTCCCTCCATACCGCATCCATTGACGCCTCTGAGCTGAGGATGACACGGCAGCCGGTCAGTACCGTCGGTCCTTCATGGCCTGTTCGGGAGGAGTGAATTTACGGATGGGTCCGCCATTTTGCAAGTACACATCCAAACGTGTTTCGCCATAGCTTTGGCATCCTCAGTGGTTTTTGTTATAATTTTTCTGAACTACCTGTACACAGATTGTTTTTAGAGTAAGGAATATGCTACATCAGATTTTGTTGTCGTTTAAAATCTATGTGCCCTCGGCCGTTTATTTTGCATTGTGCGTGTGTGTAATCTGTGGCTGCCAATCAAAATCTGTGTTAGTACACCATGTCATCTACAAACAGGAGGGATGTCGTCTGCATTGAGTATTTTTTTGTTATCCGTTCTTTAAAATGTATATTCTGGAAAAATTAGTTGCATATGTACGTTTTTTGTCACCACTCTACTCCTTTGCTGTGACAAGTTGTTTTTACGCACCGAACGTGTGTGTAATCTGTGGCTGCCAATCAAAATCTGTGTTAGTACACCACGTCCTCTACAAACAGGAGGGATGTTAGAATGTCGTCTGCATTGAGTATTTTTTTGTTATCCGTTCTTTAAAATGTATATTCTGGAAAAATTAGTTGCGTATGTACGTTTTTTGTCACCACTCTACTCCTTTGCTGTGACAAGTTTTTTTTACGCACCGAACGTGTTTTTGTGTAGTTGAACTGAGCCTGTGGACATCGGTAGAAGTTTCGTGAAGGTGAGGTATTGGGAACTATTTAGTGTAATTTCTTATTCAAGGATTATGTTTCGTATTTTGACGGTATTTACTCCTTTTCTCTTGCTCGTTTGTAAATACTGTGACCTGTTGTGGTTCAAATGGCTCTGAGCACTATGGGACTTAACAGCTGAGGTCATCAGTCCCCTAGAACTTAGAACTACTTAAACCTAACTAACCTAAGGACATCACACACATCCATGCCCGAGGCAGGATTCGAACCTGCGACCGTAGCGGTCGCGCGGTTCCAGACTGAAGCGCCTAGAACCGCTCCGGCCGGTTGCGCTTCTGACTATCGTTGGTTTACTGTTTTGTTTTGGCTCGGCGTTCAGTTTATTTCCCCCCCCCCCCCTCACTCTGTGTGTGTGTTTTATTTTGTGTTAACCGATTATTCATTTAGAGTGCTGAATAGAGTTTTGTTAGATAGTTCCGTCTGATCATTGATAACCATTTGTATGTGGTAATTTTCTTCTGTTGTTAAAAATTGGTACAGACAGTTACTGTGTTTTAGGTTTTGGAGATCTGTTTGTATGCCACTGGGGTGTGGTTGTTTTTGATGAAGTGGGCTGCAAACGTGGAACGTGTGCTGTCACTTTTCAGTGCTCTTAAATGTTCTAGCATCTTATCCTGAAATTTCTAGATGTCTGCCCGATGTATACAGACCACGGTCTTAGCACGTTAGCTGTTATATGCGTGCTTTGTTGAATTTATCCGTGGTGACGTCAGTTCTTTTTAATCTCCTCAGTTGTTTGTCTCATATGCCACGTTTATACCTTGTTTCCTCATGATATTTCCTCTCCTGTGTGTTATTTTGTTTTCAGACGTCAAGGGGTGGCACATTTTCTTGTCGTTTGTGGTTTCTTCATCTTCTGTGCCCTGTGTGTTCTCTGTTGTGTGGTTGCTGCTGGTGTGTTTTGTTGTGGTACTATTGTATATGTTCTGTGTCAGTTGCATTTCTATTCTGCGGTTTAGTTTGTCCACCACGTTTATTTTGTAACCAGTTTGTGTGTAACTGATTACGTTCAGTACTTGTATGTACCTACCTTTGTCTATTGGAACTCTGTTCAGTCTGTGTAGGAGGTATCTCAGCTGGCCTGCTCATGGGCTGTCGGGTAGTTTGCCCTTTTGTGAATAACCGCAAGTTTTCTGTATTTGATATAACTTTAAATGGAATTTTATGTATCATGTAATAGATGCCGACTCCTGGGGCATCATTGATACTTGCTTTGGGCTGTATGCGGCCTGCAGGTTGGACGCCACTGCCTCAGATCGTCAGCGCGGGCGTGCGCTCTGTGGGTGAAGTCCCGGCAGTGTATTCCGCGCGGCACGATGACCTCGAGAAAAACGCGGAGCGGACTTCGTAATAGTGAGGGGGCTCGACTCTGCCTTGCTGTGACGTCACCGCGGCCGGCCGACTCCCCCGCTGCCGCGAGAATGCCGCGCCGCATGATTCACGGCAACGCGGTCGTAGTTGCGGCCGGGCCCGCGGGCGGCGCGCGCGTCGTGGCGCGGCCAGCTGAGCGTGACAGCTGCGCGGCGCGTCTCGGCAGTCCCGCAGTGACTTCGCCCGCGCGCGGTCGCAACTGGACGGAAGCGCCCTGCCGCTGCCGCCGCGTCCCGCGAACCGGCGCGTCCGCGTCTCGGCACGCCCACCTGGCATCGCGATTCTCCTGCGTTCTTCCGAGCCCGTCGGTTGGTTGGTCGGTCGTACGACGAGCAGCAGCTCCCGATCGAAATTGTTTACGGTTCCCGCTTAGTGTTTACATTCACTCCGCGCCAGTTTCAAGAGGAACGGCGACTCTTGCAAAAATTCGCAAGGTGCTAGCCGAACAATTTCTCCTCTTCCAAGAAGTGATTTTCGGATGACTTCTGCAAAACTGGTGAGTATCCATCATGCATAATTGGTAGTTCTGACCGTATTTCTATTTTCAATGCTTGCGGCACTCCGAGAGTTTTGAAGTGAGGGAAAACTAAACGAAAGATCACGTCGATTTCGTCCGTCAAGATGCAGCACTCATGACCCCGTGCCCAACAAGCTGACACAAATATTTCGGACACATGCGAACGTAAATTTTAAGAAATTAGATATTTCTTAACAAGTCATACAATATATATGGTACCAAAGAATCTTAAAGTATTTACTCTAGTGTACAAGCGTATTTTTTTTTAATGTGTATATTTACTTTTTCTTTAGGCAACAGTGACGATACAGCCCGCAATAATTATGAATGTACAAACTGTCAGTTAAAGTGAAATGACTCTGCTAGCATCGCTTTATGGATAGTACAGTGTAATAAGGAACTTACCGTACGTTACGCACATTATTGTTACAATGGTGTCAAGTAGAGTATCTTACTAGAGATAGTTCGAGTCTACATGTATACGGTGATTCGGAATTCACGCACTCGGACGCCACAGCGGTATTCCTTCCATACTGGCAGCGCAAGAATGCCTGCTACAAAACTTCGTCCCGCGAATATTTTCGGTAGCTAATGGACGCCAACACTGTATCCATAAACATGAAAAGTGTCTTCATTCAATGCTGTGTAGCTGTGGTGCTCAATTAGTACAGTGGGTGGAGTTTTGTGGCGGAATACTAGAGTTCAAGAAGTCGATTCCGAGTCGAATTTTTTTTTTTCGAATTTTGATGTATCCTATAATGCTGTAGAGCATTGCTCCTTATACGATACGTATCCTACAACTGTAGCTTTTTCCATGTTGAACATTAGAATTATTGGTCAGACCTGTGAGAAACATTTCTTAAAATAATATTGAGTTAAATTTAACTGTCACAGGGCATGAATGACCACACAACTAACCGATGTGTATGCGTTAAGCATACATACTACATTAAGGAAGAATGGCCAACTTACTGAAGGCTGAAAACATAATTAATCATTACATGATGATAACCAAAAATGTAACCCCTTCAGTAACGGAAGGGCATACCGGAAACTAGTTCGAATGTAGTTGATAGAGTGGCGCAGAACAGTACGCTAAGAGGATGAGGATATATGAGTTACATGCTTGTAATGAAAGTGTCTAGGATGAAGGACGTTAGTATCAAATAGTTGCACGTAATCTATATGAGACCTGCTGTAATTTCGGTAATTGGTCTATAACGATTACCACTTCATGCTGCCAATACAATGAAGTTGCGCTGGACCCAGAACTGAAATTTCGAAGTGTAGTCTTTTGACATGAGACTCTACCTCACGCGCTAACAGGGCGGTATAACTATAAATTATTAAACGAAGATACTTCTCGCATATGCGATTTGTGTGTTATCAAATTGACTTTCGTTTAAATCCATTTTCTACCGAAAATATGCGCGGGATGCAATATCGTCAGACATTTTTATATTGTTAGTATCCAAGGAATGACGCTGTGGCGTTCGAGTGCGTGAATTTTGGTTCAGCCTGTATAGCTGCATACAGGTTCTTCATTATAAAGTATACAGAGGAACAATACAGGTTCACAAAAATATGTACATGCACTTATACAAAGACACAACTCATTAGTCTCACCGGGCTGTCCCCGTAAGATTAGTTTCCCACGTTAACTTATATTACTGAGTTTAAATCTTTATAGCAGATTCTTTTAAGTATTCCGCTAACAGAATGCACTTATTTGTCGAATCTGTACATGAGATAATACCTATGGTCGCAGGTTCGAATCCTGCCTCGGGCATGGATGTGTGTGATGTCGTTAGGTTAGTTAGGTTTAAGGAATTCTACGTTCTAGGGGACTGATGACCTCAGAAGTAAAGTCCCATAGTGCTCAGAGCCATTTGAACCTACAGGTAGAAAAAAAAAAAAAAAAAAAAACCTGCAACCAGTTTCCTGTACAGAACTTCTTTTGCATCCTTCTGAATGCCAGTATTAACACGATTCAAATCGGCCGCATCGGTCTGACCCTGATCACTGAGTCTGGAAACTGGAATTTTTATTCGATGTAAATGTGCAGGGTAGCATCAATGTTCAAAAATATTTCAAATGGCTCTGAGCGCTATGGGACTTAACATATGAGGTCATGAGTCCCCTAGAACTCAGAACTACTTAAACCTAGCTAACCTGAGGACATCACACACATCCATGCCCGAGTAGGATTCGAACCTGCGACCGGTGCAGTCGCGCGGTTCCGGACTGAAGCGCCTAGAACCGCTCGGTCACCACGGCCGGCTAACATCCGTGTCACAGCCTCAAACGAATGATGTACGCCGTATGACGTAAGGTCCGGTTGAATGGCCTGTAGGTGTCTGCCCCTAAGTCGCTGAAGAACATGGTTTCAGTCATGTAACGAGCTTTCTTGATTGCAGGCTTGACAACAGTATAACGGACTGCTGTTAGACGGATTCTTCCATCCGTAATGCTTCTCTTTGCGGGGTGGTCGACTATTTCATTATGCAAAATTCCATGACTTTCATTTATCCATAGTAAATGGACGTCTTTTTCATTTTCCTTGCTTCTGTGGTGTTGAGAAGTATTAGCAGAACGAAAAACCAGCCAAAGTATCAAATCGGCCTTTTTTTTACATCCATTTGGTGACTAGTTTCGAACCAGGATCCATTTTCGAATCATAGTAACAGATAGTCAAATTGATATTTTCAAAAATGCAAAAAACAAGGTAAAAAATGCGCTGTAACTGTTCGTTTGCGCATTTTTGACTTCGTTTTTGCTTTTTCGGAAATTCAAGTTTGACTATCTGTTACGATGATTTCAAAATCGGTTCCGGCCCAAAACTAGTCATCGAGCGAATAAAAAGAGTGAAATTTGCAACTTTGGTTGGTTTTTCATTGTACTGATCAACAGAAGTACCCGACCCACAATTATTCCAGCATGCCGGAAGTTCGTTGAGAACTATTGTTGCAGTTACCTGCTTCCCGGAATGCCTAGTAATGCAGCATCACTTGGGGAACTATTATTATTTCAGTTAGATCTTCTGACTTGGCCAACGTAAAGTTGCGTGACAATATTTTGTCGCAGCAAGAAATGAATGTTCCATGCCATAAGGCATAATAAAAAATGGCTCTGAGCACTATGGGACTTAACTTCTGAGGTCATCAATCCCCCAGAACTCAGAACTACTTAAACCTAACTAACCTAAGGACATCACACAATCCATGCCCGAGGCAGGATTCGAACCATCGACCGTAATGGTCGCGCGGCTCCAGACTGAAGCGCCTAGAACCGCGCGGCCTCATCGGCCGGCCACTGCGTGTGGGGGTGGACTTGGTCCCCAAGAATAGACGCATACTTGTGTTGATCCATTGTGACTTTCACGATGACGAGATCAACCAAGGAATACCACGAAAAAATTCTTCAGACCATAACGCTACAACCTCCTGCCGGAACCCTTCGGATGATTGTTGCAGAATGTTTGCTTTTAGATGCGTCACACCGACGGAGCATCTGAAGGGACACGTCTCTCTTCACGCGACATCCACAACAGCTATTCATTGTCAATGACAAAATGTGCTATAGTCGTAAAAACTATTTATTTCTAAAAAGAAATCAGTACCCGGTTTCAGGACAAATGTCCTATCTTCAGGTGAATATTAAAATATGAATCCACAAAGGACTCATAAATAAGGTTAAAAATGTTAAAACAGTGTATCCCTGGTACATGAAATTCTCTTTCATGTCACACGCACGTTCACCAAGTAGACGCTCGTGCCTAATATTTAACATTCTGTTGGAATCCTCTTTTTTTTTAAATAACTTAAACATTATTCAAAGAATTTAGAGATTAATTCACTGGAAAAAAGAGGACACCGATGTCCACAGACTGATACGAACCACAAGCTATATTTCAATTACACATTACCAAAACTTACTATTTTGTTCCATCATAGCACGCAGATGGTCTACAATGACAACAATTAATTGAAATTCACAATGCGTAGTACATACCGGCAGACATAATGAGATCAGGAAAGAAATCGTACCCGCGTAGGTAGTAACAGAGATCCTTCAGGAATAGGTATTTGATCGAAGGAAAAAGTGAGAAGTAGCTATCGTAATTATTCTTCACTGCTATGTAAGTTCCTCGAATACCAAACATTTCATCGCAGTTTTTGGAAAATATAAAAAAAGAGGCACATTAAAAATAGTATAAAGTCTGCTTGGACGAATACCAAAACTAGAGACAAAATATATAAAAATAAGCGTTGTTGAGGTTTTAGAAATCTTACGGAATCAATGAGTTAAAGCAAAGACACTACCAGTGTTTGAACACCGCTTGCTTAGTGTTTGGAAAGTTGCACAGAAACCGCCTAACTTGCTTCGGCAATATACTCATTTTTGTGCGACGTGGAGACGGAGCTTTATAATAGTCTCCAAAAGCGATTCCCACGCAAATACAGTAGAGATTTTCATTAATTAATTTACTGTATGGGATTTGTCTCCACCCGAAAGGCCGTAGTTCACCTGTTGGAGTTTAACAATACCGCTGTTCTCGTCTTCGCTTTCAAAGCGATAAGCGTCAGTACAACAAATGTTTTTCAGAAACCATCGGAACACCATTACTTTTGAAAAATACATTTCTGTACTAACAGTAGCCAGAAAGCGAAGAATTGATATACAGTGCACATTTTTTTATTATTTTCTAAAACGGAACTCCATGTCACTTAATGAAGGGCGTAGAATATGACGCAATATGTGCATGTATTTTTGATGGAAGTTAGAACAATAAAAGATTGACCTATGAAATACCAAAACGTTATTAATAATAATAAACATCAGGATCAAATTCCGTTCTTATTATAAAGTTTTGTTAGAAGGGGGAGGCTGTCAGGTGTTACCTGTAGTCAGGGACCATCATGTGCTCATCTGAAGTGAATTAGGGAAAAACAAATTTTAATGCTGTCTCCGGTCGTGAATATAAACTTTTAACCTATATTTCTTTACTACTAAAACTAATCCTATTACTTTCACTTAATTCTATGGGGGCTTTTTCTCCAATATGGCAAAGATGAAAGAATAGCGTTGTCAACAACTTTGAATACAAAAGTTCAAAAATTCGATCAAACTGAGATGTCTTTAGTTGTCTTCCATATGAATAGTAAATTAACTTGAACACACAGTAATGCCCGTGAGGGGAAAATTGTGAATCCCTGTCTTTCGAGGGCTCAGTGGCAACAGAAAGAAAAAAATGTGCTGGTTTTATTGACATGGCAAGCAAATTTCGCAAATATCAGAAGATGAACTACTATTTTATGAAGTAGACAAAATTCCAATTCTCATAAACAATTTATGATGTCTTTATCACGCACGAAAATGGCACTCCATTGCTTGCTCCGTAAGTTAAACCCATGCTTATAACACCCAAATCGAAAATTACAAATATTGGTCAAAATTTCGTATGCCTATGAAGAAAACCAATTGTTGTAGTTCCAAAGTATGGCCAGATTACTAATCAAGCACGCTTTGTAATTGCCAACTAAGTAAAACAGAAGAGTTATAATGAGGGATGCAGTATTCCTGTATTCCCGAGTCCGTCTGCCTCTATTTATTCATGTAGAACGAATACACCGCCCATGTACAAAATACTTTCTTAGAGTCATTAGCACAGACGTTGACGCTTCGCCGCTGAATCCTACGCCTTAGAAATTTTTTTAAAACTGTGTACAGACTTTTCTGTGGCTTTAACCAACTTACACATATAAACTTTGATTTTGTACATTTCGAATGTGAGGGCGTGGTTGTTAACGCACAGGTGGATTCCTCTATAGTCTCGGAAATTCAGTTTGGGGTGAAACTTCGCAGGTTAGTAGCATATCTCAAGGGTCTCCACACATAAAAGCTGTAAAGCGCACTAGCAACAAAATTCCAGGAAAAAGGGCTCTAAATTTTTATACGCAGTTCAATTTACACTCCATGGCAGCACGGGGTACTAGCTGATCCTGTAGCGGAGTCATTTTTCATGCGGGTTATCTTGGTTCTGTCTCACTTTCGGATAACTTTTTATTTTTGTAGCTGTTTTAAAAATAATAACAAATTTTATATAAAATTAATGACCTAAAATACTACTTTCGAAATCTGGGAAGTTAACGACAGAACTGAATACTGACATTCTCTATCGTTGTTTTAAAGTTTTATGTGACAAGAACAGTCTCTACTAATTATTAACTTTTGGGGAGGGCAAGTAAAGCCTGAATTATATAAAAAATCTTTCAAGACCACGAGAAATCACCTACATGTACAAGTAAAATGTTTCCATCAAAATGTATTCTTCTTGTTCGACATTTTGACGTCTGTTTTTACAGACAAGTAAAAAAAACTGATAAAGCGTATACAAAATTGCGCTTACCTGACTGAAAATAATAGAGAAATAAATTCCTCTGAAGACTACAAAAATACAATCAACTGTCATCGCCAGTTCTGGATGAAATGATCTGGTATGCCTGGTACACTTCCAGGCTTTATGATGAAAGAGCGGCTTTCATGAGTGTTTGCGGGATATTTTTTCCATCACATCTTTTTGAAAAAGAGTGTACATGTAAACAATCGTCCTTTTGTGCAATATGTCAAAATATTTTTTTGTTTTCAATGTTTTCATGTTAATTACCATTCTGGTGCTTGTACGTAAAATACGAAATAGATTAATAAGGACGATATTGTAAAAACCTTTATGTAAATAAAATCCTCCCCAAAATTTTGTTACAGCGTTAACTTAAGTTTTAGTTTACTTCCACTACAATGCATTTGAAATTGTTCTTCTTTTTGAAAGGCAAATATTAATTGTAATTCGTAGGTTAAATGAACCAGTAATTTCATAAATAAAATAAAATACTTTATGGTTTTATCGATAATAGTTCAGGCCATTAACTTTATATAAAGTCGTTATAATTTTTAAAACATAAAAAAATTATCGGAGGGAAGGGCCAAACCTGGCTCTCCCGCGTGGCAAGCGAATCTGTTACAGGCGCAGCCATTTCGCTGTGCTGCCATTGCGTATAAATTAATCGGTATACAAGCTGAGCGTTAACTTTAGAACCATTTTTCTCGATATATTCTGGCTAGTGTGCTTTTCAACTTTTGTCCCTGTACACCTTTGAGGTATACTAATAACCTGTGAAGTCTCGTCCCAAACTGAATTCCCAAGACCATAAGGCCCCCTTGTTAGTATAACAGCGTACGTCCTATCACCTTTCACAGTGCAAAAGTGCTAAAATTGAAGCGTTAACTTCGAATAGTAGCTGAAATTGAATGAAATCTTGATTACAGAGTAAATAAATATGGGTCGCCAGCTTTTAAGTGAGTGAATTATTGAATAGTGAATTGAAACTGAAAATACTTAATAACCACAGGTGTCTAGGTAGGCAGTAGCGAGACAAATATGCACACGCGCGGTCTGAATGTACAAGCCTCGTGTGACAAAATATTTCCACGGAAATCTCCGTAAATACTAAATCTCAGTGTTGAATACCTACTGGTAACACATAATGCGAGATGTACTGAGTTATGTTTCTCACTGTAATTCTGTCTGTCGTCTGGTTTTGTGAAAAAAATACCCACGACTTATCTTTATTTTATAATACATTATTTCAGGTAGGGCTCGTATGTCTTCAATAACTAAGAACAAACACTTTCGCGATAGCAATCCTACAAAAATCAAAACATGAAATATTTCCAAAGGCCAACGAAAGTATAAAAGTCCCTTTAGGCAAAGTAGAATATTCACTTTACTTTCTAGAAATTCGAAGTTACTTTTACTTTGCACTACTTTTATTAGTAACAAATTGAATGCAGCAGAACCACCACCTATTTTCATGAAGTGATTGAATTTTCTCTCTCATTTGGAGTAATATTATCTCTTTCACTTACGATTTACTCACTAATAATGGTGAAAGGATGGTCAATGTAGTATAATGCGTCAGACAAGACAATTATATTTCAACTCAAAACACTATACTGTTCAAAACATTGCGTCTGCAGCGCTGCCAAGCCTGTTAGATCTTACTTTGTGACGAGCTGCAGATGCTGCGATGTAATGCATTCCGTGGCAATTTATGGTAATGTTCTTCAGTAAGGACACACAGTTCTCTCCTTCAGTTACCAGTTCTTCTTGCATGTACTGTGGCCAGGTATGTACTCGCTCAACCATTTACATGCCTTGCCATACTTAAAACACGATATCGACGATATACACTCCATTACTCTTTTGAGCGCCACCACACTACGCCCATGCTTCACCGCCAATAATTTGTATTTCGTGCCTGTCCATAATTGACTTTGCCAGCGTTTCTACTATAAAGTTTTACAACATTATTTCCCAATAGTTGTCGTAATCACAGCTCTCTAAGTAATAAAAGTCGACAAAATTAGGAAGGTACATACACTTACAGGAAAGTACATCAAAATTGGGGAAATAATTAATAGAAAATTATGAGGCGCTGTGTTGTAGTCTTATGCAACGAATTAATTTTTTTCATTTCTCGTCTGCTCCAAGCCTAGTAGGTTTAAAAATCCATTCAAATGCATTATATCAGAGAGCCCTATAAGTATCGCGAATCATCACTTTAGCCTTGATGGTGGCAATGACGAGGATTAGAAAGAGTTAGGGAAAGCTCTGGATAACCGCCCTGCTCAGTGACCACTCACCAAACAAATTACTCAAAGCTCTATGCAAGGTACGCTCGATGGTATGGAAGGAGTGCTCAGTAGAATACAGGTGAGCCTCTGATGTGGAAGTTGTTCAGATTGCCCTGAGTGCACAAGAGTTCAGGCTGCACAAAAAAAGAGGAGTGTTACGCGAATGCCGAATGGGACGGAAATCGGTAGATGTGATGTACATGTACAGACAAACAAATGATTATAATTTGAGAAAAATTAATATTGGTTAAAAACAGTCTTGGTTGCAATTTTAATTCTTATTTTTCAACTACGCGTTTCGCCTTATTTAGGCATCTTCAGGTTGATCTTAATTTTGGTATTTCTTAGAACGATCCTTTAGACAGTGTAGCCAAAGGGCATCGTCGATTACATCAGGCAAACATCGCCTTCGTTAAACTCTGTAAAAACTTTTCTAGATGGACGCGAGTGACTCCAAGACCTGCATAACGCATAGCATATTAAGCATAATGCTTATCACCTGAGCCCCATCTTAATCTGTCACTCGCTCCTGTGAATGGGAACGCGTTATGCAAGTCTTGGAGTCACTCGCGTTTATCTAGAAAAGTTTTTACAGAGTTTAACGAAGGCGATGTTTGCCTGATGTAATCGACGATGCACTTTGGCTACACTGTCTAAAGGATCGTTCTAAGAAATACCAAAATTAAGATCAACCTGAAGATGCCTAAATAACTCGAAACGCGTAGTTGAAAAATAAGAATTAAAATTGCAACCAAGACTGTTTTTTACCATTACTGTTAAGCACTAGTTTGCTGTATGCCATATATGGATCGGAAGAATTTTTGAGAAAAATTGTAATATTTATTCAAGAGAAACAGATTCACAAATTGAACAAGTCACTAACGAATTGGTCCATCTCTGGCTCTTATGCGAATGGCAATTCGTTTTGTCATTGATTGATAGAGTAGCTGGGTGTCCTCCTGAGGGACATCGTGCCAAATTCTGCCCAATTGGCGTGTGTAATAGTCAAAATCCCGAGATCGTTGGAGGATCCTGCCGATAACGCTCCAAACGTTGTCAAATGGGGAGAGATCTGGCGACCTTGCTGGGTAAAGTACGGCTTGACAAGCACCAAGACAAGCACTAGAAACCCTCACCGTGTGGGGTGGGCTTTATCTTGCTGAAATGTAAATCCAGGATGGTTTGACATGAAGCTCGACGAAACGGGATGTAGAATATTGTCGACGTACCGCTATGCTGTAAGAGTGCCGCGCATGACAACCAAAAGCGTCCTGGTGTGAAGAATGGCACCCTAGACCGTCACTCTTGTTTGGCGGGCCGTATGGCGGGCAGCAGTCAGTTTGGTATCCCACTGCTGTCCGGGGTTCAATTCGAAGCGGGACTCATCGCTAAAGACAATTATACTCCACTCAATGAGATTACAGGCTGAAGACTTGTTTCGAGGCGCTCCAGCAGAGGTGAGATACCAACCTAACCGTTGTCTGCCATATTACCCGACAATCAGTAGTTCTGGTCGGGGTTGCCTTTTCTTTGTGAAGCTCTTTCTCTTGAATAAATCATCCAATTTCTCTGAAACCGTAATCATTTGTTTGTCTGTACATGTACATAACACCTCCGGATTTGAGTCCCATTGGGATAGTTCCTCCGTGGTGAGTCTTCCTTATATATATATATATATATATATATATATATATATATATATGCGTGGTGAAGAGCCACATCCTACACGAGGTGACCCTGTTAACGCAGAACACGGCGGATCTATAGGAGAAAACCTCGAAAAAAAATCTCACATTCCAAATCCTCAATGCGTCTGTACTCGAGTCGAGCGGCAGCGAGGTCAGCGTCTGTCCATCTAGTAGGTGCGGCTGTATTATATGCTCCAGGAACTGACAATCCCTGGTTCTAAACACCCAGTGGAAACACTGGACCAAAACTTACAAGCTATCATGATTCGTGAGAGTAATGACAGAATTACCCCAGGTGGTAACCAATCCACTCGTCGACAGACGACAACTGGGTTTTCGGATTCTGGGGAACCCGGGCCATCACGACCAGAGTTCTCAAGCAAACTTCGACCCAAGGTTCCCATGTACATTGGTACCTTTAACATTCAGACCCTAATTCAACCTGGAAAATTACACAACTTAGTAACAGAGCTAGACCAACAAAAAATTAAGATCTTAGCATTACAAAAAACTAGATTCACGGATGAAAATACAATAGACTATGGAAACTATCGCATCTTCAAGAGCAAGACTGACAAACGAATTTCCAATGGTACGCCACTCCTGGGCATGGCATTTGCGGTGCACAGAAATATATTAGGCTCAATTAGAGAGGTCTCTTCCATAAATAATCGCCTCATGACCATGCGTATCCAGTGCGCCAACAAGAAATACACATTGATAAATGTTCATGCACCCACAAACATAGACAACAAAAAACGCCAACTACAAACGGAAAAATTCTGGACTAAACTTGAAGATGTCATGGCCAAAATTCCCCGGGATGATATCAAAATCTTAATGGGAGATTTCAATGCACAAATTGGCAGAGAGAAAGAACACCAAAAAACTGTAGGAAAATATCCAGCACACAGATTCACCAACAGAAACGGACTGAGATTTGTTGAACTATGCCAACAAAATAATCTAAAAATAATGTCTACATCTTTGAGAAAAAAACCTAGAAAACAAAAGACCTTGGAGGTCCCCCATACAAGAGATCGGCGAATATCAGATTGACCACATTGCCATCTCCTATTTCGTACAGAAAGAGATCCATGATGTCCAAGTCCGCAGAGGGGCGAACATTGACTCAGACCACTACTTAACACGCATTAAAGTGAAATTCACCCCAAAAAAATTCTATCCGAAGAAAACACACATGATGAAATTTGACACACGAACAATCAAAGAAACCAATCTGAAGGAGGAGTGGGAAAAGGAACCAGCTGACTCTTGGGAAAAATTTCGAACAAAAATTACAAAGAAGGCAAAAGAACTGATCCCATTGAAAAAGAACACAAAACGCCCCTGGTGGGACTCTGGATGTGAAAAAGCGCTGGAAGAAAGAAAGAAAGCCTTTCTGAAGTATAACAGTAAAAAATCCCCAGAAAATCTAGATCACTTCCACAACACCAGAAGACAAGTGGCAAAAACAATCAGACAAGTCAAGAGGAAGTACCTCAAGGAACAGTGTGAGTCTATTGAAGAAAATTTCCGTAACTATAATGTACGAGACTTCTATAAGACCTTTGCTGGGAGAATCAATGGATACGGCTCACGAAATCTATGTTTCAGAAAACCAGATGGAAAACTAGCGCTCACAAATCGGGAAAATTGTGAGGAGCTGGCAAGATACTTTTCCGGACTCCTCAATTGCCCTGAACCTTCTTCAAGATTCCCTCAAGAAACTGCTATCTACACAAATCCAGAATCCCCACCACCTACACTAGAGGAGATCCAAAGACATATTAATAGACTGAAAAACAACAAGGCATCCGGAAAAGATAATATCACTGCAGAACTACTTAAAAATCTTGGACCAAATTCCCTCAAAGAACTCACTCAATTCATCACAGACATTTGGCAGACAGAAAAACTACCAAAAGATTGGAAATGCGCCCTAATTCATCCACTGCATAAAAAGGGAGACATGGCAGATATAAACAACTATCGAGGAATCTCCCTTCTCCAAGTCACTTATATAATCCTCTCAGCTTGTCTTCTTCAACGAACACAAGAACAACTCGAACACAGTATTGGTGAATAACAAGCTGGCTTTCGCCCTCACCGATCCTGTACAGGACAAATTTTCAATTTGAAGACAATACTAAAATACAAAGCAGTCAGAAACAGTCCGATCATTTGTTCCTTTGTTGATTTCGCAAAGGCTTATGATTCAATCGATAGGCAATCTCTCTTTATTATCCTTGAGGAGCTAGGACTCGATCCGAAAACCCTAAACCTTATCAAAGAAACGCTCACAAACACAACTTCTAAGACAAAATTCCTGGGTGAAATATCAGAGCCCTTCCTGATCAAAACCGGCGTCAGACAAGGTGACGGCTTGTCTCCACTCCTCTTCAACCTTGTCTTAGACAAAGTCATCCGAGAATGGGAAAAAGAACTGAAGAATCAAAATTGCTGGAAGCCTATACAACTAGGAAGATCTAAAGATGGCATTAAAATTTCATGCTTGGCATTTGCAGATGACGTGGCCATTCTAGCAGAAAACGAGACCACAGCAATTAAACAGATAGACATTCTCAAAAAATGCGCCGAAAAAGTTGGGCTACAAATTTCCTTCCAAAAAACCAAATTCATCTGCTCAAAATTTGAAACTCAAAAACTGACTACAAAATATGGACAAATTGAGAGAGTTCCATTCTTTAAATACTTAGGCGAGGTCCTAGAACCCACAGGGGGAGAGAAAACTGCACAAAAAGTTCGACTGCAAAAACTGAAAAGAGCATACTGGAAAACCCACAACATCTACAATAAAAAGTGTCTCTCCATTCACTCAAAAATACGACACTACAATACAGTAATCAAACCCGAAGCACTATATGCCAGCGAAACACTCACACTCCATAGAAAAGGCGACCTGGAAGACATCCTGAAAGAGGAACGCAAAATTATCAGAAAGATTCTTGGCCCAAAAAGAACGGAAGATGGATACAGGTTACAGTCTCGGAAAACTACAGAAAAATTATCTAACCTCGCCGCAGACATCCGGAAAAGAAGACTAAAATTTTACGGTCATATCCACAGACTCCCAACACCCAGACTCTCCCACAAAATTTTAATATACATTGAAAAATTGAAAACCATACCCTGGATACAAGAAACCAAAACAGATCTAGCAAATGAACAAATAAATTCTTCAGAAGTTATAAACAGAAATGTATACAGGCAAAAAATCAATAGTTGGAAAGTACAACCCGAGAATGAAGTTTGCAAGAGACAGGGGACAAAATGGACAGAGGAAAGAAAGAGAATTCATGGGGAAAGAATGCGAGAAGTTTGGAGAATTAAAAAATTGAATCGGAAAAGCTTTGCGTGATCCGTATGGGACCAATCGCACATAATAATAATAAATATAAGAACGTAGGCTTTCGCTGCCGGTGTCATAGCGATTAAAATTCTTCTGGGTATTATGCCGCGTCATTGCTAAAAGACTAACAACAATAATAAACTAAAACCTACGTTTCGGCCGAATTGCAACGGCCTTCCTCAGGGCACGACTGGTTTTGCATGGGGATAGGTGCTTCTATTTATTACAGGCTATCGATGTCTGGCGTCACTGTTGTAAAACTTTTAATTGGTCCTATAATATGATTGGTTAGTAATGACGTAAGGGAGGGTGGAAGGAAAGAGACTATTCGTGGATGTCCATGTCGTCAACGATTGGTAGCTGTCCGCCAATCAGCGTTTGGCTTCTGGTCGGTAAGTTTTCCTCCTGGCAATCTTAACACTGCAGGTGTTTACGAACTGCGGTGTGAGTGCGGAGCGGCCTACATAGGAGAAACAGGGAAACCTGTCGGCTTACGAGTAGCAGAACACAAATGCTATGTACGATTACAACAACATAATAAATCGGCGGTAGCGGAACACCACCGTGACTGTGGACAACCTATCAGGTTCCAGGAAGCCCGAGTACTGGCGAAAGAATCGTGGATGCGAGAACACAAAATACGGGAGGCGATCGAAATTATTAAGCAGCCTGACATCATCAACAGAGAAGAAGGCTACAAACTCCCGGCGTCCTGGCTGCCGGCCATCCCAGTCCAACGGGCCGCGAACGGTCGCGGGGCAGAATCTACACGGGACGCGGACGTATCTGCACAAACAACTGTAGACCTATCAGTCCACTTCCGCTCACACCAGGAGGAAAACTTGCCGACCAGAAGCCGAACGCTGATTGGCGGACAGCTACCAATCGTTGACGACATGGACATCCACGAATAGCCTCTTTCCTTCCATCTTCCCTTACGTCATGACTAGCCAATCATATTAGAGGGACAATTAAAAGCTTTACAACAGTGACGTCAGATATCGATAGTCTGTAATAAATAGAAGCACCTCTCCCCATGCAAAACCAGTCGTGCCCTGAGGAAGGCCGCTGCAATTCGGCCGAAACGTCGGTTTTACTTTATTATTGTTGTTAGTTTTTTTAGCTATGACGCGGCGTAATACCCAGAAGAATTTTAATCACTACTTCCTTTTTTTGCCTTAGACTGTATATGCACAGGTCGCGACGACGCTGCGATCCGTCACCGTCAGTACATTCGTAACGATACTAAGCGACGGTGGCTCGACTGAAAAGCAGGCGCATTGCACCACGGAAGAGGGAACGAAAATGGCCGTCGAATCCGTCTACGGGGAAGCAGACGGCGCGAACTCCGCCAGAGACAAGCACGGAGATCACCACAGCAAACGGCACCAGCACGAGAGACTGAACAACCCAGAGAATGAACAACAATAGCACTGCGCGAGGCAAAGGCTCGGTCAGAGGTAGCTGAAATCAGCCTGAAAACTGACAGAGCCGGCCTACCGCCGTCGATAGGTAAAGACCTACGTCAATGGCTCTGTCCATACAACGCTTCGCGTGCGCAGTCCGTGACTGCTTTCTGCACTACTATGCCGCGAGACACACGTCAGCCCATCAGCTTCCACACCGATGTCCGCTGGCGGTGATACCAGATCCCTCAACGACGACGCCATTTGCGCTCTTCACGGTATAAAGCGAACTCTTTAGCTAAAGAAAAGCAAATTAAGTTTCATATTCCCGACATACTGTAGATGGAACAACAACCAATACAATGACTAAAAAGTGTATGTTTGGTCTGTAGTCGCAAAATAAATCCATATACACTGAAGAGCCAAAGGAACTATTACACCTCGCTAATAGCGCACCAGCGAGCGCGCAGAAGTGGCGCAACACGATGTGGCGTGGATTCGACTAATGTCTGAAGTACTGCCGGAGGGAACTTACACCGTGGATTCTGCAGGACTGTCCATAAATCCGTAAGTGTACGAGGGAGTGGAGGTCCTTTCTAAACAGCACGTTGCTCAATAATGTTCACGTCTGGAGAGTTTGGTGGCCATCAGAAGTATTTAAAATCAGAAGAGTTTTCCTGGAGCCACTCTGTAGCTATTCTGGACATGTGGGGTGTCGCATTGTCCTGCTGTAATTGCTCAAGTCCTTCGGGATGCGCAATGGACATGAATGGATGCAGGTGATCAAATGGCTCTGAGCACTATGGGACTTAACAGCTATGGTCATCAGTCGCAGGTGATCAGACAGAATGTTTACATACGTGTCACCTGTTAGAGTCGTATCGAGACATACGAAGGGTCTCATATCACTCCGAGTGCACACGGCCCACACCATTACAGAGTCACCACCTGCTGACATGCAGGCTCCATGGAATCATCCGTTCTTTACAATTTGAAACGAGAGTCGTTCGACCGGGCAACATCTTTCCAGTCATCAACACTTCAGTGTCGGTGTTGAGGGGCCCAGGTGAGGCGTAAAGCTTTGTGTCGTGCAGTCATCAAGGGTACACGAGTGGGCCTCCGGCTCCGAAAGCCCAAACTGATGATGCTTCCTTGATTGGTTCGCACGCTGACACTTGTTGATGGCTCAGCACTGAAATCTGCAGCAATTTCCGGATCTTCTGCCACGTTGAAGGATTCTCTTCAGTCGTCGTTAGTCCCGCTCTTGCAGAATCTTTTTCCGGTCGTAGCGATGTCGGAGATCTGATGTTTCACCGGATTCTTGAGAATCGCCGTACACTATTTAAATGGTGGAACGGGGTAATCCCCACTTTATCGCTGCCTCGGAGATGCTGTGTCCAGTAGCTCGTGCGCCGACTGTAACACCACGTTTAAACTCACTTAAATCTTGATAACCTGCTATAGTAGCAGAAGTAACCGATATAACAACTGCGCCAGACTCTTGTTATATAGGCGTTGCCGATCGTAGCACCGTATTCTGCCTGTTTGCGTATCTCTGTATTTGAATGCGATTGCCTGTACCAGTTCCTTTGGCGCTTCAGTAGATATTATAAAAATTGATGCATGTCTATATGTATGTACGTACTATGTATGTACGTTTGTTCGTTCGTTCCACATCACCTCCTAAACCTCTGGACCGATTTGAATCAAACTTGGTACACACACTACCTACTGTCTGTAAGGAATTGCTTGCGGGGAAAGGACCACCTACCTATCAAAGCGATGAGAGTGGGTGTAAAAGGTCGGTGTAGCCCAAGACGCTCTAATATCCAGATTTTTTTCATCCAGGATGTGAGAATGAGAACACTTAGTGACTTGTGACAATCTTTACACACAATTTCAAACCTTAAAAGAACTTCATCTCGCTGACAAACGCCAAAAAATGACTAAAGGAAAAAAGAATTTATCGCTTACTACATTTTTCCTGTTCATGCAGTAAAACTGCCGCATGAAGGATGGCGATTTAATTTACTAATTGTTTACCACTAACTTCACTCGCGACCATTTTACAGTTAGTATTCGCATTTACCACTGAATGTTCCAGCAAAATTACATCATTAAATACTGAGATGCGTAAAAAAACAGCTGCATGATGTATGATGTTTCAATTCATTACTACTTTACTACTAACTATATTTACAACCCATTTCGCAGACAGTATCCACATATGCCACTGAATGTACCTAGAAAGACGTATCATTGTTCGCAGTATATAAGGGGCGATCAAAACGAAACGAGCCGGAGGCACAAGTACAGAAATGAGTACCTGTATGTTAGAAGTACTGACCCTGGCTGTTGAGACACTTGTCCCATTGTGACACAAGGCGGTGAATGGCTGTCTCATAAAATTCCCAGGGCTGCGATGTTAACCAGTCCCGCACGTACAGCTGGACGTCGTCGTCCAAGGTGAATCTTTTACCCCTCAGAGCCTTTTTAAGGGGACCAAAAATGGCGTAATCGCAGGGAGAGCGGTCTGGACTGTATGGAGGCTGGCCGAGAACCTCCCATTTGAATTTCTGCAAGAGTGCCGCGACTGTGTTGGCCGTATGAGGCTTTGCATTGTCGTGTAGCAGAATGACCCTACGGGTGAGATGGCCTGGTCGTTTTGATTTGATCGCTTGGCGATGGGTGGTCAAGGTTCTGCGAGTAACGCTGGGCATTCACCGTTGTCTCGTGCTGTAGGAAGTGAATCAGAAGGGGCCATCTTGGTCAAAGAAGAACGTCAGCATAACCTATCCTGCACTAGTGTGGATGGCCTTGGATTTTTTTGGTGGTGGTGGTCCTGGATGCTTCTACTGGAGACTTCGTCCTTTTGAATCTGGTTCTAAGTGATGACACCATAACTAATCTCCAGCCACCACTCGTGCCAGGAACGCATTCCCATCTAGAGTATAGCCGTGCAGATGGGCAAGACAGTGGAACACTCGGCATGCTTCCTGGTGTGGTTGAAGACTGTGGTGCACGCATTGGACGCATTTGCGCATGTGCAGTCGTTCCTTCATGATGGTGTGAACATTAACTGTCACTCGGCGGTCCTGGGTAATGTGTGCATCCACCAGCTGGACGATGTCATCGGTAATACACTGTGCGGCTAACGACCCCCGTCCTTCCCTGAAGCGCTTGTGCCACGCCTTGATTCTTGCGAGGGACATGGAATGTTCGCCGTACACTTGTGACATTCGTCGATGAATGTCCGTTCCTCCTACTCCTTCCGCTGTCAGAAAACGAGCAACACTTCTTTGCTCTTCTTTTGACGCCTCCATGTCAATGTTTGCAATGCGATTGGCTGCGTTGGACAATTGATGCATACTGCTGCTAGCTCCGTATTGTCACGTAACGTGCACGCGTGACCTCTAGAGACGGGCTATGAACTTCCACGCTCTGGTCGGTACCATACCTCGTTACACACGCCACGATATTACCCTACTGTCACTAGTTTGCGCATCCCAGACTCCGGCTGCTTTTTTTTCTTTTTTTTTCTTTTTTCTTTTAACGCCCCTTATATTTCCGGAGATATGACTTCAAAACACTGACATGCGTGAAAAACTACGGCATCATGCATGACATTATTGTTTATTACTTCTTTACTAGTAACTCTGTACATAACACATTTTGCAGACAGTAGCCTCATATGGATGTAACTGCAAAATTGTATCATTGTGCGACACAAATTTCAGGGGATACGACCTCATAAGCATTGAGCTGCATGAAAATGAAACTGCAGGGGCTAGATTTTCAGTGGTACTGTTACCAAAATAAACACAGTCTAAGGCAAGCAAATTTATTAACAATTTCAGAAAAAATGATTTCTTTCCAAAGGCCCACAAATTTCAAATCACAAATTTTTACCCGATAAAAGAACTGTAGTAAAGGAAACAAAAGACAAATTCGGAGTAGGAATTAAAGTCCTTGGAGAAGAAATAAAAACTTTGAGGTTCGCAGATGACATTGTAATTCTGTCAGAGACAGCTAAGGACCTGGAAGAGCAGCTGAACGGAATGGACAGTGTCTTGAAAGGAGGATATAAGATGAACATCAACAGAAGCAAAACGAGGATAATGGAATGTAGTCTAATTAAATCAGGTGATGCTGCGGGTATTAGATTAGCAAATGAGGGGCTTAAAGTAGTAAATGGGTTTTGCTATTTGGGGAACAAAATAACTGATGATGGTCGAAGTAGAGAGGATATAAAATGTAGACTGGCAATGGCGAGGAAAGCGTTTCTGAAGAAGAGAAAATTGTTAACATCGAGTACAGATTTAAGTGTCAGGAAGTCGTTTCAGGCACTGTTTGTATGGAGTGTAACCATGCATGGAAGTGAAACGTGGTCGATAAATAGTTTGTAGAAGAAGAGAATAGAAGCTTTCGAAATGTGTTGCTACAGAAGAATGCAGAAGATTAGATGGGTAGATCACGTAACTAATGAGAAGGTATTGAATAGAATGGAGAGAAGAGAAATTTGTGGCACAATTTGAATAGAAGAAGGGATCGGTTGGTTGGGCATATTTTTAGGCGTCGAGAGATCACCAGTTTAGTATCTGAGGGCAGCGTGGAGGGTAAAAATCGTAGAGGGAGACCAAGAGATGAATACACTTGACAGATTCAGAAGGATGTAGGTTGCAGTAGGTACTGGGAGATGAAGAAGCTTGCACAGGATAGAGTAGCATGGAGAGCTGCATCAAACCAGTCTCTGGACTGAAGACCACAACAACAACAAAAGAACCGTCAAGTAATTAAATCTCTGTTAAATTTTTCCATGCGTCCACACTTCAGCAGATTTTTAGTAAGTTGTTTGAAATAGAAAAATTGAAATGGTTTAGCTGCACTACAGTAATTAATGGCTGTCCAAAATTAGACACAACCATCGAACAACATAAACTAAACAACAATAATTGTCTTAGAAAATACAATAAAAAAGAACGGCCCCTTTTCGGAGCTCAAGGTTGGCTGACATAAGTCTGAAATATTCCTCATCTGAAAAACAAAGCAACAAGTCTCAGTATAACCAACACACAGTACAATAACAATCACGTCAGGTTGGAAACAGGTTAACTAGTGATTAGTAAGAGAAAATTCCAGCTTCCTATATTTCACACTGGCGCCGGAGCGCGTAACAAGTATTTCAGTCAGAGAGTTTTCAAAGTAATTATCTGACCAGCACAGGCCTCGAACTCATAAAATTCGTGGTCGAGTTAGCACTCACTAACGTTTTAATAAGAAACTGCTGTTGATTATACGCGTAAGACGTCTTTCGAACGGCCACAGAAGCCGGGACTGCAGAAACAATAAAACAAAAAGGCGCCGAGACCATTACCCAACAGTAAGACGGTGCACAAAACAACATCCTTAAGACCGCAAATCAAGAATTACACATCACTGAACATACACAGAAAATTTCAAGGCACACTAACAGCAATGTAATAACGGAACTCTACCACGTTCAAAAACAAGAAAAGACAAGCGTCCACGTGTTTAACACGGAGTCGTTAAAGCGCAGTAAATTAAGTACTAGTTTGAGGTAGACACTCTATCGGCAAACCAATGTCCAGGCAAAGTGACATACTAATCTCTATACAGTGAGCTTTGTTCCGGAACAGTAACACAAAGTTAACTCGCTCGGCAACATGAATAGAAAACAAAATACACCTTATTTTGCCGTGGGCGTGTTCTTCCTGGTATGAACGCTTGCTGTTTACAGAGTCATTCAGTGTCCAATGCTTTGCCTTGTTTATCAACAAGCCTTGAAGCCCCAACAGGACTCCAACCTTAGTATCATCATTACACATATAATTGAAGGAACTAAAACGTACCCAAAATAAAGCTAATTCAACGGTGAATCACAACACAAAATTTGACAAAATCAAATACTAAGTAGAAGAACCCTTAGTCTCGAGCTGCTAGCTATTACGTAACAGGATCACCAATAAATTTAAACTGAAAAAAAAACCTATTCCGCTCTGGCCGCCCTTGATCACCGAAGTACCTCAAAATTCCATAGCCAGTAATGCGTGTCGGTTGCGCCATTTACACAGAAGACGCCAGCCTCACACAGACATGAGCTTTCTGCCAATGGGACAGTAAAACAACTGCAACACACATGTATAAAGGCAGTTAAGAAACAAGAAAAACATGGCTATACAGCCATTCACTGTTCAGCGACGAACACCCAGCAGAACTAAGGAGTTACAACTGCCGTATGTGTTGTCAAACAATTTACCAAAGGCACACGACCGTAAACAACTGTAATTAAGATGCCGGCACAAGATACAATAGAATCACTTACAAAATCGCGAGATAAGTATACAGTCACTCGCATTTTAACTCTAAACGCTCAGAGATACAAATGAGGTACCCGAAACGGCCGTATGAATTGCCACACGGTTTACTCAAGGCACACGGCCGCGAAAAAATGCGAATAAGATTTTCCAGTTAAACAGAAATATTGCAGCGACAGGCTAGTTCTAAAAGTACATTCAGGCCACACAGTCAGCACAAATTCAAGAAATTACCAGCATGTAGCATTTCCTAACCGAAGACCAAAATGGAGAAGTTTTAAAGGAAGATGAGGTGGTTGGTTTGGTAACAATACAATAAATCCACAATGCCACACTCACGTGCCAAACGATGTAGCGCAGTGTTAGGACAGTGGACTCTATTCATCAAGAGGGAGGTTCATATCTGCAAAATGTTGCATTGAGGAGCATGGACGATCACCTTTAATGAACTCGTCCTCTGTGTGACGTCTAACCCTGATCTTCCTTCCTTTTCAAACACGCATCATCTACGTCTACATCTAAAAATATATCCCGCAAGCCATCGTACGGTCTTTGGCAGTGGGCACCTAATGCCACTACTAGACGTTTCCTTTCCTGTTCGACTAGCAAACAGAGAGAAGAAAAAACGACTATGTAGGCCCATACACTTCCTTATGAGCGCAAACTTCGCTTATCTTAGTTGTTCTTACGCGAAATGTGCGTTGGCGGCGATAGAATCGTTCTGCAGTCAACTTCAAATGCCGGTTTGCTAAATTTTTTCTGTAATGATCCTTGAAAAGGACGTCGCCTTTCCTACAGGGATTCCCGTTTCATTTCTCGAAGCAGCCAGCCTCTGAAATGCTTCGATTTCTTGAAACACCTACCTGGGCATCATCATTTGTTGCAGGTCGTGATTGACGTTTCACATGTGGCTGAACACTTCCTGTTTCCTTAAATAACGTAAATATCTGGCGATCGGTCCGGACACTTGGATGATGTCGTCCAGGATACCGAGCAGCATACATAGCACACGCCCGTTGGGCATTTTGATCACAATAGCCATACATCAACACGATATCGACCTTTTCCGCAATTGGTAAACGGTCCATTCTAACGTGGGTAATGTATCACGAAGCAAATACCGTCCACACTGGCGGAATGTTACGTGATACCATGTACTTTGCATTTGTGACTATTACAGCGCCATCTACCACAAAGCGAAAAAAGTGGTCCAACTAAAACATTCATATTTCTTTACGTACATAACGAATATGTAACAAAAATGGGGGTTCCTATTTTAAAAAATGCAGCTGATATCCGTTTGACCTATGGCAGCGCAATCTAGAGCGCCAACCATAGCGCCATCTTGTTTCCCCCTTCAAGGTAGACGAGTTTCGTTCTTCGTTGTTTTTTCGTTTGATGCTTATTTCTTGAGATATTTGGCCCAGTCACGATCAATGGACCACCCTATATATACTAATGGCCATTAAAATTGCTACACCACGAAGATGACGTGCCACAGACGCGAAATTTAACCGATAGGAAGAAGATGCTGTGATATGCAAATGATTAGTTTTTCAGACCATTCACACAGGGTTGGCGCCGGTGGCGACACCTACAACGCGCTGACATGAGGAAAGTTTCCAACCGATTTCTCATTCAGAAACAGCAGTTGATTGGCGTTGCATAGTGAAACGTTGCTGTGATGCATCGTGTAAGGAGGAGAAATGCGTACCATCACGTTTCCGACTTCTATAAAGGTCGGATTGTAGCCTATCGCGATTTCGGTTTATCGTATCGCGACATTGTTGCTCGCGTTGGTCGAGATCCAATTACTGTTAGCAGAATATGGAATTAGTGGTTTCAGGAGGGTAATACGGAACGTCGTGCTGGATCCCAACGGCCTCGTATCACTGGCAGTGGAGGTGATAGGAATGTTACCCGCATGGCTGTAACGGATCGTGCAGCCACGTCTCGATCCCTGAGTCGACAGATGGGGACGTTTGCAAGACAACAACCATCTGTACGAACAGTCCGACGACGTTTGCAGCAGCATTGACTATCAGCTCGGAGACCATAGCTGCGGTTACCCTTGACGCTGCATCACAGACAGGAGCGCCTGCGACGGTGTACTCAACGACGAACCTGGGTGCACGAATGGCAAAACGTTATTTTTTTGGATGAATCCAGGTTCTGTTTACAGCATCATGATGGTCAAATGATTCAAATGGCTCTGAGCACTATGGGACTTACCATCTGAGGTCATCAGTGTATTGGAAGTGTGTATTCGTCTCCTCCATACTGGCGTATCATCCGGCGTGATGGTATGGGGTGCCATTGGTTACACGTCTCGGTCACCTCTTCTTCGCATTGACGGCACTTTGAACAGTGGACGTTACATTTCAGATGTGTTATGACCCGCCGGCCGCGGTGGTCTAGCGGTTCTAGGCGCTCAGTCCGGAACCGCGCGACTGCTACGGTCGCAGGTTCGAATCCTGCCTCGGGTATGGATGTGTGTGATGTCCTTAGATTAGGTTTAAGTAGTTCTAAGTTCTAGAGGACTGATGACCACAGATGTTAAGTCCCATAGTGCTCAGAGCCATTTGAACCATTTTTGTTATGACCCGTAGCTCTACTCTTCATTCTATCCCTGCGAAACCCTACATTTCAGCAGGATAATGCACGACCGCATGTTGCGGGTCCTGTGCGGTCCTTTCTGGATACAGAAAATGTTCGACTGCTGCCCTGGCCAGAACATTCTCCACATCTATCACCAACTGAAAACGTCTGGCCAATGGTGGCCGAGCAACTGGCTCGTCACAATACGCCAGTCACTACTCTTGATGAACTGTGGTATCGCGTTGAAGCTGCATGGGCAGCTGTACCTGTACACGACATGCAAGCTCTGTTTGACTCAATGCGCAGGCGTATCAAGGCCGTTATTACGGCCAGAGGTGGTTGTTCTATGCACCCAAATTGCGTGAAAATGTAATCACATGTCAGTTCTAGTATAATACATTTGTCCAAAGAATACCCGTTTATCATCTGCATTTCGTCTTGGTGTTGCAATTTTAATGGCCAGTAGTGTATATAAGTAGCGGTCCTGTCACTCTTCCGTGGGGCGCTCCCGACGATACCCTTATCTCTGATGAAAACTCGCTGTCGAGCACAACACACTGGGTTCAGTAGTTTTCGTAACACTCACCTATCTGGGAACCTCGTCTGTAAGCTCATACCTCCGTTAACAGCACGCACTAGGGCACCATATCTGATACTACTACCACTGCTACTACTACTACTACTACTACTACTACTGAAGATCCAACGGTACCGACCGGCCGCCGTGTCAATGTCAGCCCACAGGCGTCACTAGATGCGGATATGAAGGGGCATGTATTCAGCACACCACTCTTCCGGCCGTATGTCAGTTTCCGAGACCGGAGCCGCTACTTCTCAGTCAAGTAGCTCTTCAGTTTGCCTCACAAGCGCTGAGTGCACCCCGCTTGCTAACAGCGTTCGGCAGATAGGATGGTTCCCAATCCAAGTGCTAGCCCAGCCCGACAGCGCAAGGCCGTTGGCACTGTGTCTAATGCTTTCCAGAAATATGGATTCAGCCTGTTGCCCTTCACTCATAGTTTGCAGTACATCATGAGAGAAAGGGCAAACTGATTTTCGCATGAGGGATGCTTTCTAAAACCGAGGTGACTCGTGGACTGAAGCTTTTCCCTCTCAAGGAAATCAGCTATACTCGAATCGAGAATATGTTAAAGAATTCTGGAGCAAACCGTTGTTAAGGATATTGGTCTGTAATTTTGAGGGTTCGTTCTTTTAACCTTCTTGTATCACGAGTCACCTGCGCTTTTTGCCAGTCTCTTGGGACTTTGCGCTGGGTGAGAGATTCGCGATAAATGCGAGCTAAGTAAGAGGCCAATGTCGTAGAACTGGGATTCTATCCAGACCTGACGACTTATTTGTTTTCGACACTGAAATTCGTCCCTACGGGAGTCTGTCCGATGGTTAAACAGCGGTATGTTTGTACGATTCTCCTTAGTGAACTATTTGTTAAACGCGAAGTTAAAAACTTCTGCTTTCATTTTGCTATCTTCGACTGCTACACCAGACTGGGCAATGACCCGCTTAGCGATTTTGTACAGAACTCGAATTCCCTCGGATTTCGGCCAGGATTTTTGGTAGTAGTTGTATGCATTGCGCAGCGAGCATTTTACAGATGCACGTATCTTTACTGACCTTTGCCTGTGGTTATGTATTCGTTCTCTGTTCAACCGCTCAGCATTTTCCGAATTTCTTGTTAAACCACGGTGCGTCTTCTTCGTCCTTAATACTTCTGCAGAGTACGTTTAGAACAAGTTTAAGCTTTGCCCATACGGTAATTCCTTTGCTTCTGTCATACTAGAATTAAATGATGCCAATGCACTGTACAAGTGGTCCCGGCGGAGGTTCGAGTCCTCCCTCGGGGATGGGTGTGTGTGTTTGTCCTTAGGATCATTTAGGTCCAGTTGTGTGTAAGCTTAGGGACTGATGACCTTAGCAGTTAAGTCCCATAAGAGTTCACACACATCTGAACATTTTCAACATTGTGTAAGTGAGATGCTTATCTGCTCTTTCTATCAGAAATTGTCTCCTAGCCATATTGACTGTTTTATTAACTTCAGTAACCGTAGTCGCTATGATGATAAATCCCCGTCGCCGTCGCCGAGCTGTTCTAGGCGCTTCAGTCTGGAACGGAGTGACCGCTGTGGTCGCAGGTTCGGATCCTGCCTCTTGCATGGATGTGTTTGATGTCCTTAGGTGAGTTAGATTGAAGTAGTTCTAAGTTCTAGGAGACTTATGACCTCAGATGTTAAGTCCCAAAGTGCTCAGAGCCATTTGAACAATTTAAATCCCGTCTCTTAATTGACGCCATCGATAACGTCATGCCTTTTAAAGCTGCAAGGTAAAAAATTCTAAAATATTTACGTTGTGTCTGGGCCGTCGAGCTAGCTGCCCAAAACAGTTTTCGGAAAACGTTGAAAGTTTATTGTGTAAAAACTTCTGCACTCGTGTTTGTATGTGTCTGGTTCGTATCTGTAAAAATACTAAAACACCTTGATACTGAAATGCGTAAATCTTATTGCAGGGCTACAGAACTGTGTTATAGTTAAAATTCTGAACGTGTATACGTTGCACGATGCGAAATCCAGGCTAGCCAGTGCATCAAATAATTCGCCCGCGAGAGAGCAGTCCGTTTTCAAAGAAGTTTTCATTCGCTGCCTGACTACAAAACAAAATGATTCCGACTAAAATGTAGGCCCTGAATATTGTTAATCTTTTTTGTTTTGTAAACAATCACTGTACCAGAATTGTTATTGTAATCACACAGAAAATGAACGTATAAATTAATTGGTTCAAATGGCTCTAAGCACTATGGGACTTAACATTGAGGTCATCAGTCCCCTAGAACTTAGAACTAATTAAACCTAACTAACCTAAGGACATCACACGCATCCACGCCCGAGGTAGGATTCGAACCTGCGACCGCAGCGGTCACGCGGTTCCAGACTGAAGCGCCTAGAATCACTCGGCCACAAAGGCCGGCTATAAATTAATGCATTTGACTTTACGATAATGATTAAAAACTCAAAACATGGCACTTTTATGAAATCTTTTACTGATATGAAACCTCTGAACCAGTATGACATTTTCACAAGTGCATTCCGGCAAGCACTGTACCTTACAGTGGACATGAATGTTGCTGATAATTAAATTCGTTGGGCTACCTGAGCGCACGGAACGTTCATGTTTTCTGCAACCTGTTAGTATAAGGAGTACTGATCTGACTGTCCAAAACCAAATTTCATTTGCCGTACTTGCGATGTGCGTTGCAAGACGGTATCTTACCAATTTTCACAAAATGCTTGTGCTGCACACAACTCGCGATGTGCAATGACAGTATACAAATAACTTGATTAAGGTAAAGACAGAAGAATGAGGAAGTAAGTGAAGCAGGTATATGTGGCACAAAAGTAGTAGTCCGGTTGCACTGGAGGGTAGCGGTGTGAATGGAATAACAAGATTTCCGGCGTGAAGAAATAGCACACCAGTTTCGTTAAAAAAAATTTTTTAACGCAACTAGTATGCTATTTCTTCACATCAGCATTTTAAATGACAGATTGGTTTTTGCGGCGAGTGGAGACGTGTGAGGGGGAAATGTGGACGTAAACGGCGCTCGGAGCTACCAACAGAAAATGCAGGGTGAAAAAAAATGTTTATTTCGGTATGTTGCCGATAATAAATTACGAAAATAAGGTATGATAGATTAACTGGAATAAAATATTGCATGAAAATGCATCGTGTGCACAGTCGACCGAAAAAGTACTGTAATACGAGGGCAGTTCAATAAAGAATGATCATAAATTGTATGGTCATTATTTCTAGCGCTAAAATTTAATCTTATGATATTCTGTTAGTATAATGTGCAACAAACACGCCGTAGTAGTTTCGTTGTTGGGACTCCTGGCTCCTGCCTGTGAGAGGCAGGCGAGGTCAGACATGTTCAGTATCGCCTACCATTGCAATGGAGGTAACAGGCGAGGAACAATATGCGGCTTTGAAATTCTGCTTTCGTCTCAACAAATTTTCAGCTGACGCCTATACAATGTTACAGAAAGCGTATGGAAAGTCTGTTCTTCCCTACAGCGCAGCTCTGAGGTGGTTTAATATGTTAAAGGAGGGGATACAATCAATTCCAGAGGAAGGTAGACCCGGTGCTTCAGTTACTGCTCTTACGGAAGAAAACATCAACACTGCTGCTGTCGTTGTGAGAGAGGTTGACGAATTACCTTAAGGTCACTTTCTGAAACACTGAACGTTTCCTTGGTTGCCACCCACAGGTTGGTAGTAGAAAAATTGCACCTGACACTATGGGTTCCAAGACTGCTGATTCCCGAACAAAAGGACTTTCGCGAGCGGGTCTGCATGCAGTTAAAGTTTCTTTCAAATGTAATCACTGCTGATGAAACTTAGCATCATCATTTTGATCCTGAGAGCAAACAGTAAAGCTCAGTGTGGAAATCTCCTGCATCACCAATCCCCAAAAAAGCAAAAGTGGTTGCTTCTGCAGGGAAAGTTATGGTCATCTCATTTTTTGATATTCATGGAACGGTTTATCAGCATTTTATACCTGCACAGACATCAGTAACTGGACAATACTACAGGTATGTCCTGAAAACACTGCAAGTCCATATCAGTCGCAAAAGACCACATTTCCGTGAAGCAAGCTGGATGCTGCACCACGATAATGCGCGGCCGCATATTGCCAGTGTTGTTGCTGAATATCTTGCAAAACTCAACGAGAAGTGTATCCCTCATCCCCCCCCCCACCCCCCCTACCCCCCTATAGTTCGGATTTACGCCAGTGTGACTTTTCTCTATTCCCTAACCTGAAGTAACGCCTTCGTGGGAGACATTATCAATCTTCAGAAGCAGTGGTGAAGGCTGCAGAGGCGATTTTGAAGGACCTCTCAAAAAATTGTTTCCAGCATGTATTTGAAGACTCGCAGAAACGCTGGGACAAGTGCATCACATTTGTGGGTGACTACTTTAAGAAGGACCATCAAAATTATGAAGATGAGTAAAGGTATGTTGTCAAAAAAAATTATGATCATTCTTTATTGAACAGCCCTCGTACAAGCTTTTCATCTGCACAAAGCCTCATTAACTTACAGATTTTCTGAAGTGTTTTCCTTTCAGTTCTTGCTCTAAGGGGCGATGGGCAGGCTGCGAACTTGTTCATGTACAGAATATCTAATAACTGATCAATACTTAAACATACAACTCTAAGACCGGCAGTACATTCACAATGTGCAGCCGAAATTTTTATAGGCCGGTATGTCGATATTTTTTCCTTCGATATATCTAAACTTTCCTTCCATACAACAAAGGCCTCTAATGATTTTTTTTTTAAATATCGATGTATCAGATACCCAACATTTTTAAAAATGTCAACAGATCTACTTGCTTCAACTTACTGAGCTAGTTTGAAAGGGGTGAAATTGTGGCCTTCCGAGTGGCGCGATGGTCCTTTCGGAGAACCGCCACACAAGTTGTACATGCCGCGTCAGTTGTGCAAAGATGCTGGTATCGGTGGTCACGTGAGTGCTCTCTCGCTCAGAGACAGTTTCTAGATGTGCACGCAGCACAGATGTCCACCAGGATCGTCGTACTGTAAGGGTCGCAGGGGCAGATCGTACAGATACGACAGCACCGATAAGAGATCTGATGAACCTAGACGTGTCAGAACCAACTGTTGCGAACCGGTTTTTAACAGTGGGACTACAGGCACGCACGCCTCTAGCATTCTTCCAATCACACCATGGCTTCGACGTGCATGGCTCGAGTGGTGTCTTCAGAGGATTGCTTGGAAGATGGAATGGCTCGCCGTGGTCTTCAGCGATGCAAGCAAATACTGCCTGCATGCAAGCGATTGTCGTTCGCACTTGTGACATAGACATGGTGAGCGCTGTTTCCTAGAGTCCATTCGGGGCACTGGCCCAACCCGAGGCCTTATGGTCCGTCGTGCGATAAACTACAACTCTCGTTCACCTTAGGTGTTTCCGGAGGTGACGGTAACCAGCATTCGGTGCGTGCAGAACGTTATTAGATCTTATTCTTTTGACGTTCGTCCAACAGGAAGATGTAATGTTCCAACAGGTTAACTCTCACCCACTTACCGCCCGTGAAACTCAGCGTGTTCTGAAAGACGTGCAGCAACTTCCCTGGCCAGCACACTCTCCATACTTATCTCCACTGAAGCACGTGTGGGACGTGATGGGACGAGAAATGACTCGTGCGATGTGTCAACCAACAACGTTTACAGAACTACGTGAACAGGTCGAATAGAGGTGGCATAAGGTATCCCAGGACAGTATTCACCATCTGTACGACCGACTGGATGCCAGATTCAGCGCCTGCATTGCCGCCTGTGGAGGTAACCAATACATACTACTATAGGTGTATCACCATAGGTCAATACCTGGTACCTCAGAGCCTCTTGTTCTGTTGATCTCTAAATGTAGTCATTTGATGTACTCCATATGCACAGTTCTGTCAATAAATCTCGATTGAATTGGAAACCTTTAAGAGGGTGTACTAATTTTTTTCGGACAGTGTATATAATTCTAAATGCCCTTTACTGTAAATATCAATATTAGTTCAGTTATTATTGTTATTATTATTATTATTATTATTATTATTGGGCCTGTCTAGTTATATCTTTGGTACGTGTTGTTCCTAGTCAGATGTAAGAGAGCGACTTACGACCCTAATCTGGTGGGGCTAAATAAGCCATAAATAAATCGACACATATTTTGAAAATGGATATATTTCGTTGTGTTGGCAGAAGAACCAACACCGTGTTACGAATGGAGACCGAAATGCACGCGTTTTAGCTCACGCAGGCTGGCGTGAAGAGGGAAGAACTACACTGACGTGAGGTCTGGAACATGTCAAGGAATGAGAATTCAGAAAGCGGACGTAATTAGTTTCATACTTAACTTTAATCCATTAATGATGAACGTCGCTCTTGACGGTACATGATTCACAATATTATCTGTTCAGAATAATAACTGAATATGGCGCCTTGCTGGGTCGTAGCAAATGACGTAGCTGAAGGCTAGGCTAAACTGTCGTCTCTGCAAATGAGAGCGTATGTACACAGTGAACCATCGCTAGCAAAGTCGGCTGTACAACTGGGCCGAGTGCTAGGGAGTCTCTCTAGACTAGACCTGCCGTGTGGCGGCGCTCGGTCTGCAATCACTGATAGTGGCGACACGCGGGTCCGACGTATACTAACGGACCGCGGCCGATTTAAAGGCTACCACCTGGCAAGTGTGGTGTCTGGCGGTGACACCACATATTTATGTGCGTTTGCGGATGTCCCACATCTCCTTCTAAACCACTGGACCGATTTCAACCAAACTTGGACTTGGTACACATATCTGTTACTATTAGGCAACAATCGCTGTGGGTGTAAGCATCACCTACTTAAGAGAGCTAGGAGATACGACGTCATAAACAATGATGTACGTGCAAAACTGCTGCATCATCCTTGGCGTTTAAGTGTATTATAAGAGAAGTTCAAAAATAAACAAGCCGGACTCTGGAATGCGCAAACCGGTGACAGAAGGGTACCATCGTGGCGTTTGTAACGAGGTGTGGTGCCGACCAGAGCGTGGAAGTGTACAGCCCGTCACTAGGGGGCTTGCGTGCACATCTCGTGACTATACAGAACTAGTAGCAGCATGCATCAATCATCCAACGCTGCCAGTCGCATTGCAAACAGTGACATGGAGGCGTCAACAGAAAAGCAAAGAGGTGTTGTTCGTTTTCTGACAGCGGAGGGAGTAGGAGGAACATACATTCATCGACGAATACAAGTGTACGGCGAACGCTGCATGTCTCTTGCAAGGGTCATGGCGTGGCACAAGCACTCCAGGGAAGGACGGGTGTCGTGAGCCGATGATGCACGGTCTGGAGCACCACACTGCATTGCCGATGACATCGTCCAGCTGGTGGATGCACTCATTGCCCAGGACCGCCGAGTGACAGTAAAAGCCATAGCCGCCATGGTCAGATTCAGCGTCGGAATTGTTCACACCACCGTGAAGGAAAGACCACACTTGCGCAATGTGTGTGCCCAATTGCTGCCCCACAGTCTCAGCCACACCAGGAAGCACGTCGAATGCCCGACTGTCTTGCTCATGTGCAGCGCTATGCTCGGGAAGGAAATCCCTTACTACTAAGACATTCCTACAGTCGGGTCAAGTTAAGGAAATCGCTGACATCTGGCAGCACTTTTGACACATTCCAACTGCGAAGTGCAAACGGCTGTAAGCGAAAAAATTAGCCATCTGTAGATCTATGAAGAGGTGTTACCACAGAAGTGTTTACAAAATCGCGTTGTAGATACGCGAAGCAACTGCCCCAGTGTAAAGAAACTGTCCGGATCCATGTTTCTTAATATGGATATTGTACTTCAACATTTGTGCGTTACGCATATTTCTTTGTACGACTGTTTCGTAAGTTCAATGTTTTTGTTTCTAATAGAAAATTGTCACCTAGTAAATACAAGGGGCGTTCAATATGTAATTCAATACATACTTTTCCTCGTCCAATTTCGGCTGAAAAAAATGCGGAATTTGCGATGGGGCATCATGGAATATTTCCGCCTCAGCCACTATACTTTCATGAAGTTCCGATTGATGGCGGCGCTATACGTAGCCTTCAAAATGGCGCCTCTCAAAAGAGGTGCGTTCCAAACAGATACCTGTCACTGAATTTCTTCTGGCGGAAATCCAGAGTATCTCAGCTTTTCATAGGCGCTTCCAGAATGTCTGCGGAGACCTGACAGCGATCAAAAGCACGATGAATCGTTGGGCGAGGCGTCTGTCATCATCTCGACATGCTAGCTCATACCTGTCCGATTTGCCGCGTACCGGCCGGCCGCTCTTAGCTGTGTAAAATAGGATCGCACGCAGAGGGAAGTACACACAATTCGAAGACAGTGGACGCACGTAACGTTCCTCCCTCAGATAACTTGCGGATCCGGCGACAGGAAACCACAAAGTTAAATGAAATAAATTTGCAAGACCCCCCGTACGGCGGATGCTGTGTTTAAGACGTGGGAGTAATCGCTTGCTAATAGAAGAAGAAGAAGAGCGAACAGTAATAAATAAGAGCAAGAAACAAGAGGCGTAACTTAAAATGGCTTAAAGCAGATATACATCTCACTAGTACTGTTGAAAACATACGTTGTTCACTGTGCAACAGAATCAGAGAATCACTTTTCCGAAACGTCGTAATTGCCTCTCATTGCGACACATAAGTTTGACGTTAGGCGCAAACGTGTCCTTATCCTCCCTCTGTAGTACCTCAAAAGATTGGCTCCCTCCGACGTCTCCTTTGGGATATGCGATGCTTCAAAGAGCAAGATATCGTCACATCCGTAAAAAAGGCCACAGCTCATAAGTTCATGTGAGCTGTAAGGTAGGTTAGTGTTGTCACACTGGCACCAAATTTCAGCAGAAAATCTACCCAAATCTACTGGTCGTCACAACCCATCTCACACGCATTTCACTCCCTCTTTTGACATCTCTACGATGGACGACACCCTTATCGAAATAACACGGTTTTCTTACGTGTGGCCGTGGAAAAGATTTCAGACAACCCCGCTCAGAATCGACACGAGAAGGCCTTAAGGGATGGCATAATGAGCGTCAGTGAAGCCACTTCTTTCCCTGATACGTTGATTTCCAAACAAATCGCTGTCGAAAACGACAGTTAGGAATGAGGTGAGGAACTGGAAGGAGATCTTGACAACCTTAGACAGTGCCGGCGCTCTTGGACGTTTCAACCCTTCTTTAATGACATAGTGGGGCTGCGTCCACATTGATTTTGGGACAACATGGTTGTGGAGAGAAGCAGCGATTAGTATGATTAATAAATAATTCAAAAAAGTCTTAATCACATTTATTATTATTATACCGGCAACCGGTTTCAACCCGACGTAGCGGTCATCTTCTGGGCGTTTACACCATTGGTCGACTGCTGGTGGTGTCACTCCTGTCTACATAACAGCAGGAATTTGGATGTGATCCAAAGCGGCGGAGAATATTTATGATTTTTCAGCCCTTCTATTTTAGGTCTTCCTGTAGTGTGATCATGTAGTAGTGCAACATTGACGACATCTGCATTAATAAAATGGCAAAGGATCCTTCTCCCCCCCCCCCCCCCCCCAACCTTCAGTTCGGCAACACCATCACTGCCACTTACGCACGTTTGTTGAGCATGTTTGAAATGTAGCGTCAGAAATTTCGACATCAAATCGGCCTGGAGTCTGAGGGTTAGACAACCCCTTCGACACGTGTTGCATGGAGTTTGTCTACCTTCAGGCGCTAGAGCTGCCTCCAGGATGCGTTGGTGTGAAAGCTTCTGATAGGTACGTTTGTAATTTGCGCAGCGATGGTGTTGCCGAACTGCCCGTTTTATTCACGCACGTGTTAATATTGCATACCCATATTGTGAATGAATGTCTCAATAGCTTTACGAGCAAATATTTGATTGCTACAACAGCAGAACACAGACTGATGGTCTTCAAGTGCACAGGTAAACTGAAGAACCATACCCGAGTTCGTTCCCATAGGCTTTGTGGAACCTCGGGACTATGGTTTGCGGCGCTCTTATCTTCACACTATTTGGTCAGGTTCCATATGCGTAACATCGCTGAAGTTCTTTCAAATGCCACAGAAAGAAATATATAGTTCCACCAGAAGAAGAATAAAAAAAAGTCGGTGACGTAATTCGGTGACTTTAAAAACTACTTACGAACGTCTCGAAATTCACCATATTATCCGCTATAACTTAGTGAAAACCACTCCTCGATGTACACTCCTGGAAATTGAAATAAGAACACCGTGAATTCATTGTCCCAGGAAGGGGAAACTTTATTGACACATTCCTGGGGTCAGCTACATCACATGATCACACTGACAGAACCACAGGCACATAGACACAGGCAACAGAGCATGCACAATGTCGGCACTAGTACAGTGTATATCCACCTTTCGCAGCAATGCAGGCTGCTATTCTCCCATGGAGACGATCGTAGAGATGCTGGATGTAGTCCTGTGGAACGGCTTGCCATGCCATTTCCACCTGGCGCCTCAGTTGGACCAGCGTTCGTGCTGGACGTGCAGACCGCATGAGACGAAGCTTCATCCAGTCCCAAACATGCTCAATGGGGGACAGATCCGGAGATCTTGCTGGCCAGGGTAGTTGACTTACACGTTCTAGAGCACGTTGGGTGGCACGGGATACATGCGGACGTGCATTGTCCTGTTGGAACAGCAAGTTCCCTTGCCGGTCGAGGAATGGTAGAACGATGGGTTCGATGACGGTTTGGATGTACCGTGCACTATTCAGTGTCCCCTCGACGATCACCAGTGGTGTACGGCCAGTGTAGGAGATCGCTCCCCACACCATGACGCCGGGTGTTGGCCCTGTGTGCCTCGGTCGTATGCAGTCCTGATTGTGGCGCTCACCTGCACGGCGCCAAACACGCATACGACCATCATTGGCACCAAGGCAGAAGCGACTCTCATCGCTGAAGACGACACGTCTCCATTCGTCCCTCCATTCACGCCTGTCGCGACACCACTGGAGGCGAGCTGCACGATGTTGGGGCGTGAGCGGAAGACGGCCTAACGGTGTGCGGGACCGTAGCCCAGCTTCATGGAGACGGTTGCGAATGGTCCTCGCCGATACCCCAGGAGCAACAGTGTCCCTAATTTGCTGGGAAGTGGCGGTGCGGTCCCCTACGGCACTGCGTAGGATCCTACGGTCTTGGCGTGCATCCGTGCGTCGCTGCGGTCCGGTCCCAGGTCGACGGGCACGTGCACCTTCCGCCGACCACTGGCGACAACATCGATGTACTGTGGAGACCTCACGCCCCACGTGTTGAGCAATTCGGCGGTACGTCCACCCGGCCTCCCGCATGCCCACTATACGCCCTCGCTCAAAGTCCGTCAACTGCACATACGGTTCACGTCCACGCTGTCGCGGCATGCTACCAGTGTTAAAGACTGCGATCGAGCTCCGTATGCCACGGCAAACTGGCTGACACTGACGGCGGCGGTGCACAAATGCTGCGCAGCTAGCGCCATTCGACGGCCAACACCGCGGTTCCTGGTGTGTCCGCTGTGCCGTGCGTGTGATCATTGCTTGTACAGCCCTCTCGCAGTGTCCTGAGCAAGTATGGTGGGTCTGACACACCGGTGTCAATGTGTTCTTTTTTCCATTTCCAGGAGTGTATTTATTCATCCTGGATATATTTGGAATGGCCTGTCTCAGCTGCTTAGTTCTGTATTACTTACGTTGTAAGTAGGCTGTTTAGTTTTCTTTGTTGGTAACCACACGTAGCGCTCAGTATGAAAATCACTGAACATGCTGTGTGCAGTCTGTGGCTGGTTGGACTCATTGTTGGAATATTCGCTTGTGTAGTGTTGGGCAGTTGGATGTGAACAGCGAGTAGCGTTGGGCAGTTGGAGGTGAACCGCCAATAGTGGTGGATGTGGGGAGAGAGATGCCAGAGTTTTGAGATGTTAATATGAGCGGACGATCTGGACGTATATATATATATATATATATATAATGACTTTTGAACACTATTATGGTAAATACATTGTTTGTTATCTATCAAAATCTTTCAGTTGCTAACTATATGCCTATCAGTAGTTAGTGCCTAGTATCTTCAGTAGTTAGAATCATTTATTTAGCTGGCAATAATTGGCGCTAGCTGTATTCCAGTAGGTCGAGTAACGAAGATTTTTGTGAGGTAAGTGGTTCATGAAATGTATAGGTTATTGTTAGTCAGGGCCATTCTTTTGTACAGATTATTGAAAGTAAGATTGCGTTGGGCTAAAAATATTGTGTGTCAGTTTGGTGATTATCAGAATAAGTAAAGAGAGAAATGTCTGAGTACGTTCAGTTTTGCTCAGCTGTTCGAAAATCAAATAACGTAAGAAGTTAACCAGCACAGTCATTTCATAATTTTTCTAATCGGATGTTATAACGTGTACACCATCCGTCTGGGATCTCAATAATTTACTGCCTGTACACTGTTATACGTACTCTCCTAAGCTGTATTCATTCGTTGCCATTCTTTCTGGGTACAGCAAAGATCCATATGCTTCTTATGGTGAGGCTGGATATTCGATAGCCGTGGGACCAAGTGGTCGTAATTTAGATAGAACTAACCGCTGGTATAAAACTGTCGTAGTACCACACTTTGTAAACTAACCTAACATTGTAGAGGGGATCCCCATTCCAGGTACTGTGTCACAGCCTCACGTGTATAAATTTCACTTCAGCGAACGCATTAACAATTTCACATTACTCAGAGCGCCGAGTTGGGCTTAACAGAGAGAGAGAGAGAGAGAGAGAGAGAGAGAGAGAGAGAGAGAGAGAGAGAAGAGAGAGAGAGAGAGAGAGAGAGAGTGGTGGGGGTGGGTGAGGGAAGAAAGCCACGTAGCCGTCGCCATTTATTGCTCGAGTAGACGCATCTGCATAATCTGGGGCAGCAAGTAGTTAGCGAGCTCCCGGCACATTCGCGGCACGCGACGAACTATGGCGACACCCCTAAGCGACCCCTTTCTGTCTCTCTCTCTTCCCGCAAACTAAAGCTGTTGCTTATTCCCGCCTGTCGCGCTCAGTTTGCTCTTCCTAATAAACGCCGGACGCGGAACCGCAGAGAGGGAGCTCCGAAACTCAATTTGGCTTTGCGAACGGGCCGGAAAAAAAGAGACGGCTTGCTCTGTATGCAAGTACTCGCGTACTGTATTATCCTAGTTAACGAGGCAGTACGTCTCCATTCCATTCAGTGCTAGGAAATGTTGGAGAAAGTGAACCATGAAAAACAGGTGGTTGTATTCGCAGTGTAATTTGACGGATAATTATATGCCCTGGTATACAAAAGCGAAATCTCAGCATAAAGTAAAGTGAAGTACACTCCTGGAAATTGAAATAAGAACACCGTGAATTCATTGTCCCAGGAAGGGGAAACTTTATTGACACATTCCTGGGGTCAGATACATCACATGATCACACTGACAGAACCACAGGCACATAGACACAGGCAACAGAGCATGCACAATGTCGGCACTAGTACAGTGTATATCCACCTTTCGCAGCAATGCAGGCTGCTATTCTCCCATGGAGACGATCGTAGAGATGCTGGATGTAGTCCTGTGGAACGGCTTGCCATGCCATTTCCACCTGGCGCCTCAGTTGGACCAGCGTTCGTGCTGGACGTGCAGACCGCGTGAGACGACGCTTCATCCAGTCCCAAACATGCTCAATGGGGGACAGATCCGGAGATCTTGCTGGCCAAGGTAGTTGACTTACACCTTCTAGAGCACGTTGGGTGGCACGGGATACATGCGGACGTGCATTGTCCTGTTGGAACAGCAAGTTCCCTTGCCGGTCGAGGAATGGTAGAACGATGGGTTCGATGACGGTTTGGATGTACCGTGCACTATTCAGTGTCCCCTCGACGATCACCAGTGGTGTACGGCCAGTGTAGGAGATCGCTCCGCACACCATGATGCCGGGTGTTGGCCCTGTGTGCCTCGGTCGTATGCAGTCCTGATCGTGGCGCTCACCTGCACGGCGTCAAACACGCATACGACCATCATTGGCACCAAGGCAGAAGCGACTCTCATCGCTGAAGACGACACGTCTCCATTCGTCCCTCCATTCACGCCTGTCGCGACACCACTGGAGGCGGGCTGCACGATGTTGGTGCGTGAGCGGAAGACGGCCTAACGGTGTGCGGGACCGTAGCCCAGCTTCATGGAGACGGTTGCGAATGGTCCTCGCCGATACCCCAGGAGCAACAGTGTCCCTAATTTGCTGGGAAGTGGCGGTGCGGTCCCCTACGGCACTGCGTAGGATCCTACGGTCTTGGCGTGCATCCGTGCGTCGCTGCGGTCCGGTCCCAGGTCGACGGGCACGTGCACCTTCCGCCGACCACTGGCGACAACATCGATGTACTGTGGAGACCTCACGCCCCACGTGTTGAGCAATTCGGCGGTACGTCCACCCGGCCTCCCGCATGCCCACTATACGCCCTCGCTCAAAGTCCGTCAACTGCACATACGGTTCACGTCCACGCTGTCGCGGCATGCTACCAGTGTTAAAGACTGCGATGGAGCTCCGTATGCCACGGCAAACTGGCTGACACTGACGGCGGCGGTGCACAAATGCTGCGCAGCTAGCGCCATTCGATGGCCAACACCGCGGTTCCTGGTGTGTCCGCTGAGCCGTGCGTGTGATCATTGCTTGTACAGCCCTCTCGCAGTGTCCGGAGCAAGTATGGTGGGTCTGACACACCGGTGTCAATATGTTCTTTTTTCCATTTCCAGGAGTGTATTAGCAAAAATGAAGCTGAGTCGTGCCTGGAAAGTTCAGTGTAAGCGTTGCCCGAGTTCGGGTCACAGGCCGGTACACCATTTTCGTCTACTAGGATATTTCGAAATCTCAAGAATATAAATTGATGCAGGAAATTCCCGACGAACCGGTTACCTCGTCAGCAGTTCTCTTCATTTTTTCTTACACGCAAACAACTGCGAGGCATAGGGTTTTTCTCGAGTGTTTTGTCATAATAAAGACGTGCGTCCAGAACTCAACAATCATACTGAACGTTGCATAATATAGGCATTAACGTCATTGCCACACAAGGGCAAAAGAAAGGATACGCATGTCTCAAATGTTTGAAGTTATAGGCCGTGCACTCCGTGATAAGATGCATCAATATTATGAGGGAAACCGTAGTATATGCCTCTACAGGGTGTTCCCGTAAGAGCGTGCAAAAATTTAACAGGACATAGAGGATGCTAAACTGAACAACCTGGGGTCGGAGAAGCCAGCTTAAGGAGATAGTACGTATAAAATCACATTACTGTGTACTTCTTTATTTACATAACTTACAGTTAACTGCAAATACGAACATTGACACAATGAACGTACCATTTGCACTGTAGCCTACTAAATGTACTAAAACTAATCCCAGTTTCACTGTCTCATATTGTTCAGTGGAACATTCTTTATTTCCTATTACATTTTCACAAGCTCTGGCGGAAACTCCCTCTCTCTCTCTCTCTCTCTCTCTCTCTCTCTCTCTCTCTCTCTCTCCTCGCATCCGTCTGTATGTGCAAGATCATCTCAGGAACAGCTGTATGAATTTTGATTTGATTTTGCTTAATGGATACAGTGATTCACGAGGAAGGCGTTTGTATATAATTTATAAACATTTAGTAGAAATTGTGTGCATTACAATGAATTAAAATTTAGTTGTGAAACTGATGCCTTTGCAATAATTCGAGAGTGGACCAGTTACTTGAGACAGCGGAAAGTGTAACACAATGCGCGTCTGGTGTGGTCGTCCATAGGTAAAGCGTTTCGCTAGCAACGGAAAGGTGGTAGTATCGAATCCCAGTTGGATCACTTTTTTTCACTCTGCCTTTTAACGTATAGCTCACCTCTATCATGTGGAGATTCACTGGAAACGAAACGTGGCTCGGATTCCACATTAAACTGTAGTTCTACGAATTGGATAACGGTTGAGGGACATGCAAGTCGCTTATGTGACATCCAGTTTATTGCAACCGTTCCGGAGCAACTGCGTAGTCAAAATAACATGCGCATCCAAAGTTTGTCGTGAAACACTGGACTCACATACGGTAGGAGAGCGGTTCAAATCCCAGTCTAGCCATCAAGATTCAGGTATCCTGCGATTTGCAGAAACCGCTTAGCGCAAATGGTGGAATTTTTCCTCTGAAGAGTACACGTCGGATTTACTTCTCCATTCTTCATCACCATGAGACTGTGTTTCGTATCTGGCGACCGTGTAGTCGACGGGACGTTGAATCCTGGTATTTCTGCCTTGTCTGCAATCCCTGGGCTCTGACCAAGGTTTTTGGGAGGTTTCCCTTGTTGTAAGACAAACGGTACGTTAAACTCTTGTCTTCCTCCTTTACTTCTAATCCCCAGGCTCTAACCAACGTTTTCGGAGGTTTAACTCGGTTGCAAGACAAACGGTACGTAAAAGGCTCTGACCAAGGTTTCCGGAGGTTACCCTTGTTTATAAGACAAATGCCGTTAACTGGAAATCCCCTTCAAAATATTTCAGATTGGAAGTCCCTCTGACGCACTAGCAATTCACTTAGCTGAAAAAGAACCGAATTCTCGAATGGTGCAGATTTCAAACGGCCCTCTCGGACTCCGATGAAGGAATGAAGGGTGAAAAGAAAGTAGAAAAAGAGGAGCTCGTCTTCTTTGTGCGATGTTGGGAAAGTCCCCGAAATGTTAAATGCTATTAGCCAGGAGTGCGCATGCCCTGAAGCACAGTTTATGGGGCTGTCCGCTGGATGCATTGCGTCCTGATGCAGATGATTAAAAACTGGCTACTGGGTGGCCTGGAAAAGTCGGGGCCACCAATAATGAACTTGTTACTATTGAAGAAAGACGTCGTTCAACTAACCAGTGGTTCTTATTCTTACTGAGACCATTGTCCCTGAGTGCAATCAAATATTAACTACTACCCCCTCCCCCATCTCCCTCTTCACACAATCTTCAATATTATCGCCTAATTATAAAATGAAAAAGGTCTTTAAACACTTTCATTTTCAAGCGGCGAAGGATAAATACGTAGGCATGTCTTTCCCAACCTCTGACCGGTCACGACAGCGAAAATAAAAAACGCTTTATTCGCAACATTTAACTACACCTTCCAGCAACTTCTCTACATCGTCACCGCTCCGACTTAGACAATTGTCGCAGCGTGGTAGCGACTCTACAGTACCCTTGTCATAGAACGCATCTGCCTGTGATTTCCACCATTCCTTTACACTGTTCTGCGTCTCGTTGTCAGGGCCAAAATTCTTTCTTTATAGGCAGCGGTTCTTGTGAGCGAAGGGATGAAAGTCAGAGGGAGACAAGTCCGGTGGGTGATCAAATACTGTCCATCGAAAACTATGCGGGATCGTCTTCGTTATATCCACAGAGAGTGCCCGAGAATTTTCATGAGGAAGACAGTTACGTTACGTGGGTTGCATGAAATCAGGCGAAATCTCTCAGACGGCTGTTCATACTTGGCGGGAGACACTATTATTTTCTAGTTATCTAAGATCTGAAAAGTGCGGCGTGACGCGATAGACGATCATGTTAGAGACATTGTGCGACACATTTTCACACATACTCACCGGGCTTCCACTGTGGATTTAATTTCACAACCGATACTAGGTTGAAAAAAATGTCTCTTGTAATATTTAGTTGTTGTAGGCGATTCATTAAACCACGAACTAGTGAGTCAGTGAGGCAATCGACAGTGCACGAATCCTCCCCCTAGCAACACCTGCTTCACCCATGCCCTGCGCCCCCACTTAAAATCAGACAAGTTAAAATGTGTGCGTTATACTTATTGCTTTTAAATCATTTGATTGCTAGACTCCTGACTTCTGAACACGCAGAAATTCGAAGAATTCAAGCAGCCAATTCCTGGTGTCTGAACTCTGCCACTAACAACAACAATAATAATAATAATACATTGTAGGCGCTGCCCGTACTGCAGTATCCATCATGTAGTTACTGTAGTTTTGTGCTGTCAATTCGTTCATGTATCTCTTGCGATGAACCCATTTATGGCCCATTGTGGGCAGTACCTACAACTAGGGGAAGTTATTTTCATGAGATATTTGAGAATACGTAACATATTTATCTGAATTTTACTGTCATAGGTGCACAGTACAAAGTAAAAAATACGTAATTTTTATCCTTGAAACTCTTCCATGGGTCTGTGTTTGCATACAAAAACAAAAACATGGGATTGTGGGTCCCCCTTGGTGTAAAACAAATAAGTAAATAAATAACAAAAGTGTTTTGCATCAAGCCGGACCCACAATGCCATATTGTTTTTCTTAAGTATGCTTGTAGTGCGTGGTCTATATAAGGAAGATGATGTTCATACATTCGTTTCACAAGCAGGGACAAGCACTGCGTGTTATTCAGACTATTTGAAAAATAAATTTAATTATTTTTAATTTATTTAATAGCGATGATAAAAACTACCTTTTAAAATTAATTTAGTTTCGTGACCGAAACCCAGTTGAAGCCTTTTGTTTTTACTCCCCAGAAAATTACATTTTACCCCTCAGGGGGTAATTACCCCCGGGTTGAGAACCACTGAACTAGACTGTATTTTGAAACAGTCTTTCGTAAAGCAGTAATAGTTTCGAACGTTGCTCATTCTCAAAGTGCATGTGGGAACATAGCGGCACACCATGATTAAATGAAACCCAAAATATATGAGCCTATACAATGGCACTGGATGTACTGTTTTCTTAAAAAAAAATATTATTATCTACAGCAGATATGGATACATCATCCACGACAAACAGAAATCGCGAGCCATACAGATTTGCGCATAGCGTGGTCGTCAACGGGCGCAATGTCAAATGTTAACAACATGGAATGAGAGTGGATACGAGAACTATAACATTGACACATTGTTACAAGAACACACAGAACAAGTAGCAACTCGATGACATACCTCGCAACGCCTCACCACCAACTACAGCTGTACACAGCTGTTCACTGTACCGCCACTTGTCACAAGCGTGCGAGGGACAATTGTAGCTATCAGCCAAAGTGTACAGTCAAAGGACCTTACAGCGTTATCGATATATATCGACGCGCAAGGCGCCGAAGTTGCGTCAAATCGAAAGGCTTGCACCAGGCGAGCGGTCTACCCGACGGGAGGCCCTCGTCACACGATTTTTTTTATCGATATAGAACTTCAAAGTACATCTTTCGACACATACTAATAGCTGCGTGGTAAGAACAGCTTATGCACATAATTGCAAAGCACAAATATACAGTGGGTTTCACGGTCTTTTCAACAAAAGTCTAGCAGTAATGTACAGTAGATCACGTCATGCGAGCGGTTCTAGGCGCTTCAGTCCGGAACCGCGCGACTGCTACGGTCGCAGGTTCGAATCCTGCCTGGGGCGTGGGTGTGTGTAATGGTCTTAGGTTAGTTAGGTTTAAGTAGTTCTAAGTTCTAGGGGACTGATGACCTCCGCTGTTAAGTCTCATAGTGCTCAGAGCCATTTGAACCATTTTGAAGATCACGTCATGGGAATAACTTTTGTTAGAACGTTTGCTGATGTTAGGCTTCCCTAGTATTCGCCGGCCCTGGAACAACAAGGTTTCGCCGAACAAACAGGGTCAACAAACGAAGGGTGCTGGATACTACGTACCCCAGTAACTTGATAGAGTGATTATCGACAACAAAACCGCAAAAATGAGTGTCTGTAAGGGAGTAAGATATTTTGGAAGGAGATTAGGAATTTTAAATTTGCTGGGCCTTCCCCCTTTCATGCGGAGTAGTTGCCTATATTATAGCAACACTCAAGTCTTGCGCACGGCACAGCTAATATTCTGTCTCCCACAAAAGTTGTTCATCTTGGCTTGATCTGTCACTCCTAGACATCTGATGAAAAGACTGTGGAAAACCTTTTATATTCATGGGTATACATACATGAGTGTACATGGCAGTTAACAGTAAAACAAAAAGAATCCTTATTTTCTGGATGTATTGCAACATATGTTTTCACCCTCTACAGCTCTCTCTGGTCCACAGAAGTTATTCCGTGATGTCTTAACGGATATTCTATCATCGTGTGCCTCCTTGTCAGTGTATTCCATGTACTCCTTTCCTTGCCTATTCTGCGGAGAAACTCCTCATTCGTTACGTTATCAATCCACACAATTTTCGACATTATTCTATAGCAGCACATCTCAAATACTTAGATTCTCTTCCGTTCCGATTTTCCCACAGTGCATATTTCACTACCATACAATGAAATGTTCGAATGTTCGAAACGTACAAACTTCGAAACTTCTTCCTCAAATTAGGGCCTATGTCTGGTGCTAGCAGATTTCTCTGAGCCAGGAATGCCCTTTTTGCCATGCTAGTCTGTTTTCTATGTCCTGCTTGCTCCTTTCGTCACGGGCTATTTTGCTGCCTAGATAGCAGAATTCATTAACGTAATCTATTTCTCGATCACCAATTATGATGTTAAGTTTCTCGCTGTTCTCATTTTTGATCCTTTTCATTACTTTCTACTTTCTTCGATTTACTCTCAGACCACTTTCTGTGCTCATTAGATTGTTCATTCCATTCAGCAGATCCTGTAATTGTTCTTGACTTTCACAGAGGACAGCACTGTCAGCAGCGAATCTGTTGATATCCTTTCATCTTGAATTTTAATCCAACTCTTGAACCTTTCTTTAATTTTCGTCACTTCTTCTTCGATGTATAGATTGAACAGTAGGGGCGAAAGACTACATCGCTATCTTACACCCTTTTTAATCCGAGCACATCGTTTTAGGTTTTTGTACATCATATTGTACATTAGCAGCCTTTCACTGTAGCTTACCCCTATTGTTCTCAGAATTACGAACATCTTGCACCATTTAACACTGTCGAAAGCTTTTTCCAGGTCAACAAATCCTACAAATTCTATGAATGTAGTTCAGAAAAATATTAAAAGAATAAAATGAGATTACCACAAGAGCACATAATTATACATTGTATTGGAAGTTATACTCCTGGCAAATACACTCGAGTAAAGGAATCAAAATTCCTCTTATTAAGCATAAGACCATAATGCTGGTAAAAAAGCGAATGAATAAAATACGAAGGGTACCACACCCAGTGCACTTGTATAGGCCATTATATTTTCATTTTAATTGCTGTGTGTTGTTATGTTTGCAGATACACTTCAGAACGAGCAATACTCAAAACCAGCAGTACTCAACAAAGTACTGTTTTAAAATACAGCCTTGCGGAACTAAGAATTTCCTCAGATTTATCGCGGCTGCGGTGCCCACCCAGAAGGAGCCAATTTATAACTTTTATCGTTGTGTGATCCTTTGTAGTGACGTTATTTAAGAAAAGATTTTCTGGAACACCACATTACTGAGATTTAGACAAGCTGGACGAGAATCCCAGCGAAAAAAGTTTTGTTCAAGGATAGTTTCTGAGTAGTTTGGCGTCAGGGAGTCGTGGGTTCTTACGAAATGATTGTAGTTCTGATTCTTGTCGTTTTATCTTAGTATCTGTATTGCACTGAAAATATCTACACAACGGTGCAACTGTTGACGGTACGCACTATGTATCTGCTTTCAAGACGAGCTCGTTAGGGTCACTGACGGTACTTGTTGTTGACAAGTTATGAGCTTTTTACTCTTCCCCCTGACGTCTGAATCAGTTGTGACTCGGGTGTGTTTTTTTGGCAGTGCTAATTGTCGTTGAAAGCGAAACACGTAAGTTCTACGGGTTCATTGAATGCCACGGAAAAGCTTCACGAAGATAATATTTTCCTATCAGATCTCCGTCTGTAATGCCTTCGTCGATGACAGGCCATTAAACACAAAATTTCCTTTCATTCCTGCGAAAGTGTTTTGCGCAAGTAGGTAAATAAAACCACTGAAATAAAGTACGGAACGGTCTTTTTGTCGGACCGTACACCATCCCCTGCCTACCGCACCTGCTTCTTTAATGCGCACTGTTGAGGTGGCCAGTGGAGTAGCTAATTTGTAGGCTTGACTATTTATGATACCATAGGGGTCGGGTATTGACCAGGGCTCTAAAACTCACACATTTATTACAGATCTGATCCTTAATGCTTTTAATCAAATAAGCATGTTAGGAAATGATATACAAGTAAATGAAATGACTGGATAAGTTCAGTAGAACTAATGTTGTTAAGGAAACTGCAAGATTATAGTTGAAACAGAGTAAATGTTTACTGAACAATATTCATGTAGGCTTTGTTTTTGGAGGGGTCCACCTTGAGGAAAAGACAATTTCATCTTTTTCTTGTATTTCCCAGTCATGTTTCGCTGAAGATTCAGCATCCCCAGTGGGATTTTATTTTATTTCTACTAAATCTCAAAAATCCTCTTTACTACTCATATACCGGTACATATAAATGCGAGTGTTTAAGAGAGTATTTACAAATCTGAAGAACAGACAAAGTTTTGATATAATAGTGTTTTGAGTATCGCGCCGCGTCATAACTTAAAAAACTATAATGGAGAAACAAAGGCTGCAGCCAGGGTTACAGAGGCCTCTTTCTGGTTTTAATCAGAAAACTTTTATGTCAACTGACTCCAGTCGCGAAAGCCTAAGCAGTTCCATTTCACAAAGTTTCGTGTAAATACCTTGTTATCATATTCTGTGGTTTTCCTAGTTTTTATGTGCTCTGCTCAAGGCGGACCCGTTCCAAAACCGAATCTATTTTCAAGCAAACACGTACAGAAGGGCTTCAACATCAATATGATTATTCACACGTGTGTTAGTGGTGGTTTCGTACTAATTACTGAGACAAAAAGAAACAATTACATAATAATTAATGTACGTAGTGCGAGCAGAACACCAAATAAATGTGTGCGAGCAAATTTCATTTTCGAAACTCTACAGCAAACCCTGGAAGTCTGAAAGGAATCCCATCATCAATCGCGCTGTAACGTTCCTTATCCTGAAGAACCACTTTGAAAACAGTCACTACGTCCACACACAATATTATAGTTAGTAAAATCGTCCAAAATCAATCGTCAGAAACACAGTCGTGTATTCAAAGTCCAGTGATAAGTTGAAGTACGTAACTCGCATAGCTGCTCGACCACATAGCCCTCTCGACAGACTCACCAAACAACGTCCGCCCAAAATTCAACGACCGCCGAACAGCAAAAGACCACGAGCGTCCTACAGCCCGCCCTTAAATACTGCCAGTGATGTCACACACTTCTCAATCTTACATTCTTAAATAATGACCAACGTTCACATCTAATGCTGATTACTGTATTCCGAATAGTTCCAGTACGTGTCCTCACCAAACTGCACCGCTTTATTCAAAATTAATAGTAATCTAAGCAACCTTCTGTTTTCGTTTCAGCCCTCATATCATCTCGTCTACTGTCGTCCCATAGTTTGGTCAAACGTTTAACTGATTCATATCCAGATAACGAAAATCAAAATTTTTCACTGTTTTTCGTACCCTTTGTCTTGGTGGTACCTACTTTCCTTCATTATAATTTTTGTTGCTTTCCGATCTTCGCATTTTCTTTGATCTTCTTTAGTTTTCAACACCTCTCCGAATTGCAAAGTCGCCAAAATTGTTGAGAGTTGCTCATCTCTGTTTACGTTTCTACGTCTGATGATGTCTCTTCAAACCTGATCGTCATTGACTTCTCTGCAGATTTGAAAGTTGATTGTATGGCACGCCTAATTTTTTCAACCACCTTCGATGTTGATTGGTCGGGGTGGATGATTTCCTTCTTCATTCGTTAGTCCTACATTTCGTGTAGTAATACATTACGATGAGATTGAATGCAGGTCCTCAAACTAGGGTTGTTCACACTATATTTTTCCCACCTTAACTAAAGATAACGTATGTAAATGTTACTATAATGTATTCCCAACCTTGTTGTTGTGTTGTCTTCAGTCTGAAGACAGGTTTTTATGCGCGCTCCATGCTACTCTATCCTGTGCAAGCCTCTTCGTCTCCGAATAACTACTGCAACCTACATCAATTTGAACCTGCTGACTGTAATCATCTCTTAGTGTCCCTCTACAATTTTTAACTCCCCCCCCCCCCCCTACTTCTCTCTAGTACTAAACTGACTGTGACTTGTCAACCCATGTCGTCTTTTACTAAAGTTACGCCACAAATTTATTTTCTCCCCAGTTCTGTTCAGGACCTCCTCATTAATTATATGACCTACACATCTAATCTTAAGCATTCTTGTGTAACACCACATTTCAAATGCTTCTATTCTACTGCTCTCTGAACTGTGAACCGTGCACTTTTCACTTCCATACGAGGCTGTACTCCTAACAAATACCTTCAGAACAGTCTTGCTAACGCGTAAATATGCATTCGATGTTAGAAAATTTCGTTTCTTCAGAAACGCTTTTCTTGCCATCGTCATTCTACGTTTTACATCCTACGCCCTTTGGATGTGATCACTTATTTAACAGCCAAATAACAAACCTCATCTACTATCGGTCTGTCAGTGTGTCATATATTAATCGAATTACCTCAGCATTGCCTGGTTTATTGCGACTACGTCCTTTACACTAGTTTTACTTTCGTTCATGTTCATCTTATATTCTCCTTTCGAGACAGTGTCCATTCAGTTCCAGGGCCTTTACTATTTCTGACAGAATTTTAATATCAACGGAAAACCTCGAAGCTTTTATTTCTTCGACAGAGATTCCCTTTTCGGGTGGTTGGCTCTTATAACTGCAGTCTGGTTTCTGCGCAAGTTGTAAATAACGTTTCGCTCCCTGTATTTAAGTCCTGCTACCTTCAGAATTTCGAAAACCGTACAAGTATTAAATAAAAACTAATAATACAGTGGGGTTAAAGGACGCACGGAGCCGTTGTGCGCCATGGTGAGTCAGGGTGGATTGCTTGACTAAATACGTTACAAAAATATCAAATGGAATCGATTAGATATTCTTCCTCTACGACGCAGAAATAAATGAGCATTATTCCTGATAATCATGAAGCACCCTTGAGTTACACGATTGGTTTAACTTCTTGAGGCTGACAATAAAAAAGTAAGACAAGTGGTTATTCATTTCGCTCCGCTAGCTTCTTCATCCCGTGGAGTGAGTGCTGTTGATAACAACATTACAGAGTACAGAAACGTTCAGAAACTCAATGGACTAGAAAATCACAACATACAGAGATGCGTCATATTCCCCCTAACTATCCTAAGGACATCACACACATCCATGCCCGAGGCAGGATTCGAACCTGCGAGCGTAGCGTTCGCGCGGTTCCAGACTGTAGCGCCTAGAACCGCTCGGCCACTGCGGCCGGCGCTTCGGTAGAGGTACCAGTTTCTTTGGTTCTTCAGTGTATGTGTGTCTTGAGGCATTACTCTTTTACTCTTCTCTGTATTCTATCATTTATATCTTACAGTATCGGTCATTGCTTCAGAATTCTGTATTTTGCGTTTCTCTGTGTGCAATATGCATGAGAAACTGGAACTTTGATATTCAGATATACATTCAGTAAGAAACTTAATTTATCCAGTAGGAAAGCTTTTCGTGATTTCGTCCACTGCATTAAAGAGGCCTTCGTGCAGAAGAAAAGCTGCATAAAACTCTAAACATGGCTGCCGTTTCTTACACCCATGAATAAGAGATTACAATGTTACTTTGGAATCTCGAAAGACACAAAGATGAGATTACCTGCCTTAAAGACAACAGTTTACATTATTTCGAACACGGCTCTCTGTTGAGTTGCGGAACCGGATTTCTTCATAACGCTATAACAATACTACCAAGCAGATCTAGAAGTCTGTGTTGCTACTTGCTATTTGTGTTAGTCACTAATAAGCTGGAGCACTCAAGTGGCGAGAAAGTCTGATCCTTAATTTTCTCTAATATAACTAGGATAATATTATACTAAGGGACTTGAAAATGTAAGTTATACATATTAGAGCAGTCAAGTAACTTTTATCCACTGCTGCACTTCACTTCAAAGTGACGCAGACACATTACATTATTTTTTAGAATAGTCGCCATGTTGCTGTAAACAACGCTCGGTATGTTCTATAGATCATTCAGTTGCCCGACGACATAAATCCGCTCCTTCAAGAACCGCTGTGTGAACTTCATCATCGGTGGAAAACTTCTTTACTCCCAGATTTTCTTTCAGATTGCCGAAAGGAGGAAACACACACACTTTGAATTTTCCGATCAGTATAACCCAAGTCAGCACGGCCTTCGTCAAATTGTTGGACCATTTCACTACGGCTGGACGAGAAATTGCATTTGGTTCACATGCAGGCAGAATTTCACAGTGAGACTGTGAGCAATTTCGACGTTTATCCAACAAGATTCGTGCTGTCCCGTACCGTGGAGTACGTTTCCAGAACTGTCTCTGTAGGACATCCTGAGGTTTAGTCTCTTCTGACAACAATCCACTCTTCCTGAGCAATGGTCTTAGTGCGGGACGGCATGTGTAACTTACTACCATACTGTTTGAAGTTCCCAGCACAGACAGAGTGTGGATAACTCCTGTGCTTAAAGTACACTATGTGTTCAAAAGTATCAGGACACTCCCAAAGAGATACATATTAGGTGCATTGTGCTGCCACCTACTGCCAGGTATTCCGTATCAGCTACCTCAGTAGTCATTAGAAATCGTGAGTGCAGAATGGGGCGCTGCGCGGAACTCACGGGCTTCGAACGTGGTCAGGTGATTGAATGTAACTTGTGTCAATACGTCTGTACGCGAGATTGACACACTCCTGAACATCCCTAGGTGTACTGTTTCCGATGTGATAGTGAAGTGGAAACGTGAAGAGACTCGTACAGCACAAAAGCGTTCAGGCTGACTTCTTCTGTTGACTGACAGAGATCGCCGACAGTTGAAGAGGGTCATAATGTGTAATAGGCAGACATCTATCCAGACGATCAGACAAGAATTACAAACTGCATCAGGATCGACTGCATGTACTATGACAGTTAGGCGGCCGGTGAGAAAACTTTGGATTAGATGGTCGAGCGGCTGCTCATGAGGCACACATCACGCCGGTAAATGCCAAACGACGCCTCACTTGGTGTAAGGAACGTAAACACTGGATGATTGAACCATGGAAAAAACGTTGTGTGGAGTGACGAATAACGCTACACAATGTGGCGATCAGATGGCAGGGTGTGGGTATGGCGAATGCCCGGTGAACGTCATCTGCCAGCGTGCGTAGTGCCAACAATAAAATTTGGAGGCTGTGGTGTTATGGTGTGGTCATATTTTTTACGGAAGGGGCTTGCACATCTTCTTGTTTTGCATTACACTATCACAGCACAGTCCTACATTGATGTTTTAAGCACCTTCTTGCTTCCCACCGTTCAAGAGCAATTCGGGGATGGCGATTACATCTTTCAATATGATCGAGCACATGTTCATAATGGACGGCTTGTGGCGGAGTGGTTACACGACGATAACATCCCTGTAATGAACTGGCCTGCACAGAGTCCTGACCTGAATCCTATAGAAAACCTTTGGGATGTTTTGGAACGCCAACTTCATGCCAGGCCTCATCGACTGACATCGATACCTCTCCTTAGTGCAGCACTCTGTGAAGAATGGTCTGCCATTCCCCAAGAAACCTTCCAGCACCTGATTGAACGTGTGCCTGCAAAAGTGGAAGCTGTCATCAAGGCTAAGGGTGGACCAACACCATACTGAATTCCAGCATTACCGATGGAAGGCGCCACGATCTTGTAAGTAGTTTTTAGCCAGGTGTCCGGATACTTTCGATCGCATAGTATATAAAGTTCTAAAAAGGGATAGCTCTACCTAATTTAGAAGACAGGGCGCAGTCAACATTTGTAACATTACTGACAGAATAGTAGAATCCTCAAATTTATTATTAGGAAGCCCGTACGCTTTATACAAAAAATAAAATAGGAACAAAGCAAAAACAGTTTAGAAAAGTATTAATCATGAAACAAACGGAAGTAAGGGTTTGATGTAAACTGCTTTTCCAGAAGACAACTGTGGCATAAATGATGACACTGTTTAATTATTGGTCTCAAAATTTAGCGATTACTTCGCCACAGCAGGAGAAAAACTTGCACTTTCTAATAAACAACCAAACACAGATGCACTGGATCTACTTCGGCTGACTGACATTTATTAGTTTCAAAACTGCAACTAACGATATTTAAAAATTCATTGCATCTCTAAAAATTGGCAGTGCTTCTACACGTTACAGTGTTTCTACCAGAGAATTTAAACCTTATGTTGATTTTCTATGTCTGCGATCATTCAGTGCCTCAAGGTATATTTCGTAACAGACTTAATTATCACGTAATGGATTCACCGTCCATTGCTGATGGCGGAATCAACAATTGAAGGTTGACCTCTGACAATACTACCCACACGCGGTGGGTGAAAACTGAGTACATATACTCCACCAAGGGTTTTTTTGTTGCCAGTATTTAAGCTTTCAGAAAAACGTGCAATGTATATGTTATGTCTGCTCTTTCCGACATGGCCGAAAGCACAGACACCATACTTGATCCTACAACCTCTATGAATCAAGACACAAAAGGAATTAAAGTCATTAGCTGCCAGTGGGCATTGATTTAAATCAACGAGGAAAATTGAAAACATGTGCCAGAACGGCATTCGAACTCGGATCACCTGTTTACTGGGCAGATCCACTGACCTTTTTTTTTCTTTTTTATTAATTTTTCTCGGTGTTGTTCGTTTCGTTTGGTCCCGGCGGACGTCATATGACATCCGTTCAAGTTGATCGTTCATTACTTCACTGAGGTTTTTTTTTTATTATGGAGGACAATCAACCCTCTGACCGAACACGCTGAGCTACCGTGCCGGCGACCATTACGCCATACAAACAAAGTGGTCATCAGAACTGCACGGATTACATTAGCACGCCTTCGATTAGATCCAGATTTTCAATCTGTACCTCACGCCACTGATGCAGTGCCCCTTACCCAGTATCCTCATTAATAGTGGCATTTCGCCAATGATCCCTTCAGTGCATTGTAGAGAAAGGTGTATACTATTTAGTAGGTTACATTTTCAATAGTCTCTCATCGAAACTTAAAAAAAGGGTTCTTAAATTCAAGTCTTAAACGCTAAGTTGAAATGATTCCTTGCGGCACAGTGCTGCTGTTCTATACAGGAGTTTCTCGAAGTTGTTAAGACAGGTTCTCTGAAAAGTGATATTTATTCATTTACTCTCGCCTTTATTTGAGGTTGAGTCACAAGTAAACTTGGTGATGGAATAACTCCGTATTTAAGGTTGAATTACAAGTAAACGGTTTTTGTTCTACTCAATTTTGTTTATTCTAACTATTTTTCGGCCTGGTGGTATATTTTCAGGAAACAGCTGGCTAACATGCGCTAGGGACACTATTTTTTAGGAAAACAAACATTGTGACCAAACATACAGTCCACTTACACAAACAAACGCTCTGAGCACTATGGGACTTAACTTCTGAGGTCATCAGTCCCCTAGAACTTAGAACTACTTAAACCTAACTAACCTAAGGACATCACACACATCCATGCCCGAGGCAGGATTCGAACCTGCGACCGTAGTGGTCGCGCGGTTCCAGACTGTAGCGCCTAGAACCGCTCGGCCACCCCGGTCGGCCCACTTATACAGACCGTTGTGCAGCGGACTTGTTTCTTAACGTTGCAAATTACGCTTTACGCAATGGATAATATTATACGTAGTGAATAATTAAAAAACGCATTATTATAGTGTTACAGGTTATAAGGTTATAATGCTAAAGTTCTTGGTGTCGTGGCAACAGTTGAGAAACTCGCAAACTGAGCTTAACGGTATAAATTACTGATAATGGTATTTCCTCGGCGTATCATAAAACACCCAAAGGACTAAGCGGAAGGACTGGACCTTAGGGCAGGGGAGCATTCGCCTTTTATTGTTCACAATATTTACTGAAGTCAATCAACAGAAATAACAATTATCAAACTTCAAGTAGGAGAACATTTGTACAAGAAGCCAATCAGTTGGTTTTAAATACCAAAGTAAGTATAACAATTGTTCAAATTTTTATAAAAAATGGAATACACTGAACGCCTAAATGGGTACCGTAAGCTCACAAACAGACAGTTTTAAAACCTTGCCCAAATATGTTCGTCTTTAAAAGAAAAACGGGTAACCTTACACATGAACTGTGAAAAACTATGTTTTGTATTAACAAAATAGTGATGAATTAACATTTATAATAATAAACTCCCAGTGAGAGAACATTTATACACGAAGCCTTTAATTACCAATGTATGTACAACAACTTTTCAGATGAGAAATATAATACCTTTTTGTAGAAAGTAGAAAACACTGCACGCGCAAAGGGCTATCATAAGTTCACTTACAGACAGCTTTAGAACCTTGCCCAAATATATTCGTTTAGAAGAAACAGTAGCCTTACATACGGACTCCCAATCAGACAGGCAATAATATGCATGGGACAACTCTCTCACAAATAGTTCCCAGCTCACAGCATGGCCCAATTGCGGACAGGAACGTCCTGCGGAGCAGCCAACACGGGCCACATCTGGTTGTGCCGCTCGGGCCCGATTTATCGGCCCGACCGAGGGCGCGAAGTACAGGGTGATTCAAAAAGAATACCACAACTTTAAAAATGTGTATTTAATGAAAGAAACATAATATAACCTTCTGTTAGATATCATTACAAAGATTATTTAAAAAGGTTTTTTTTCACTCAAAAACAAGTTCAGAGATGTTCAATATGGCCCCCTCCAGACACACGAGCAATATCAACCCGATACTCCAACTTGTTCCACACTCTCTGTAGCATATCAGCCATAACAGTGTGGGTAGCTGCTGTTATTTCTCGTTTCAAATCATCAATGGTGGCTGGGAGAGGTGGCCGAAACACCATATCCTTAACATACCCCCATAAGAAAAAATCGCAGGGGGTAAGATCAGGGCTTCTTGGAGGCCAGTGATGAAGTGCTCTGTCACGGGCTGCCTGGCGGCCGATCCATCGCCTCGGGTAGTTGACGTTCAGGTAGTTACGGACAGATAAGTGCCAATGTGGTGGCGCTCCATCCTGCTGAAATATGAATTGTTGTGCTTCTTGTTCGAGCTGAGGGAACAGCCAATTCTCTAACATCTCCAGATACTGTAGTCCAGTTACAGTAGCACCTTCGAAGAAAAAGGGACCAAAAACTTTATTGGCTGAAATGGCACAGAAAACGTTCACCTTAGGCGAGTCACGTTCATACTGAGTTGTTTCCCGCGGATTCTCAGTGCCCCATATACAGACATTGTGACGGTTGACCCAAAAAGCTTTCTGTTGAGCGGTCGCCATCTTAGCATCAACTGACGCTGACGCCTAGTCAACAGCGCCTCAAGCGAACAAATGTACAACTAAATGAAACTTTATAGCTCCCTTAATTCGCCGACAGATAGTGCTTACTCTGCCTTTTGTCGTTGCAGAGTTTTAAATTCCTAAAGTTGTGGTATTCTTTTTGAATCACCCTGTATAGTAGGTGCGTCCGACTTCACACGATAATCGAGCCCTTGGTGGATGCCGACATTCAAACCTCCGCGCAAGTGTGTCACCGAGTTAGCGCACGTCGGTACATCATACAGTTCAAGATCACCAGATTAGTTTGTTCCAGACAAACACTCAGTTTTAAAACATTATACACAAGAAGCCCCATGGCTTGGATGGTAAGGCAGAATGACGACGCTACTAGACACCAAGCAAACACAGTTAGATCAGAATGATGCAACAAACTGCGTAGCGTCCGACCACAACATGAAATACTAACAGATTTTTCATAACTGAGCACTCGCTAACAGTTCGTCTCAGGTGAGGTACACTTGCAATACGAAAGCCAGAAAGTGCATGGCCATTGAAAGACATAACTAGAATGTTGTCATCTTATCAGTTCAGCGAAATAATCGTCCATCAGCATCAGAGAAGTAGGTCACCAGTACAGTATCCCAATACGATGTCATCGGTTAACGGCCACCAACTGCTTGGCTGCGCAGACCATCACAAGACACAGCCGTTACAACTGTTGCCTATACAATGCCTTTTCAAAAACACCTCTTCACCGACCGGGTTACCTCCCCTCCTTGGGCAATGACACCGTCTTCTCCCCACCTTCAAAAACCTGTCGCGCTCGCCCGTCGATCCGCTCACCGCCGCACCACCTCTCGACCGACTCCCCAAGCGCCGAAAAGTTTAGCATCTCTGAACTAATAACGATAGCGGCAAAGAAGGCATGGCTCAAGTACTGTTCAGAAAATGTAGTGTTTCTTGGCGGCACTTTTCTTATTAAGTGATCTACTTACACGCCCATTTTTGCGAGATCTTCGTCGTGCAGGTAGTTAGGAGTCTGACTTGTGTTTGTTATTGATCCCAAAGAGAGACGTGACGCCAGCGACATTGCGCAAAGATCTTGTTGCGAGCAGTGTAAGTTACTGTAATTCCGTGGAAGACCTTGCGTACAGTTTCCAGCGTCATTTCCGTCGTCAGCAGAGCAGAACGCACGCGACACTGGTCCGTTGTGTCCTCCGCAGGAATCAGTCAGCGCGGAGGTCGGAGTTTTTCGCTCCTAGAACTGCGCACAGTGGGCCTCCGTCAGAGGACGCGCGGCGCAGAATGCAGCTGCGTCGTGCCTCGTCTCCCGCGTCGTAAAACCGCTTCTGCGTGACTGTAAGCCGCGGGGAAGAAGTGACTCCGAGAAATGCTTCGCGGGGCTTGGCACACGTCGCGGTGCTCATTCAATGCCAACGCATTCTTTTTCAAATGCGCCTTGCGCTTCTTTTCTACAAGAGCCCCTAGTCCGTTCAAAGGAAATGTCGGGATATACGTCTGCGCATATAGTGTGGTCTCAGTACTTAGACGTACATTAGTGAGTGAGGTGCGTACTTCTAAGACTGGACAATGACTTGGCTGAGGCTTTCTTTTCAAAAAGAATTCAGTACATTGTTTTGAATTCACAAATGGGTGCAACGTCTAGCGCACCGAAAATTAACGCGAACTAGGACCTTTATAACACATTAGCTTTTTCCATATGCCTGCCTAAGTGGCCGAGCGGTTCTAGGCGCTGCAGTCTGGAACCGCGCGACCGCTACGGTCGCAGGTTCGAATCCTGCCTCGGGCATGGATGTGTATGATGATGTCCTTAGGTTAGTTAGGTTTAAGTAGTTCTAAGTTCTAGGGGACTGATGACCACAGATGTTGAGTCCCATAGTGCTCAGAGCCATTTGAACCAATTTGATTTTTTTCCATTTGAACCGAAAATCAAATGACGAAGGGATAATTTTTACAGAAATCAGAAATTCATTTTTCCTTTCTTTTTCAGACGAACCAATATTTACGAAGGTCTCACCACTTTTCTGTCTCTCACAAGCGTCAAATCGGATGAACAAGGAAGTAACTAATTCACGTGTAGAATGACTACACGAAAAAAAATTTCATGGGGTTGCTTCTCCTGAACGAAGGAAGTTGACCGCAAACTGCTTGTAAAGATTCAATTCTGTAACAACCAAAAGTTGTCCTGGAGGCATGATTAGATTCAAAATGTACCTTGCTACCTGACAGACATTTTATGCTACCGGGAAAATCCTGAACTATTTTTGTTGATGCTTGTTGAACTCCTTTCTGAGTCCCTGAGAGCTTTAATAACGGGTAATAAAGGTAGGTTTTTCTTGCAGTTTTCTAGGTATGGACATCCCTGTTGTTTTCAAATTATGATTCAAGTTATCTAATGGGAGGATCTTTTCTACAGTGTACAAACTCTACGGATTGATCGATGAGAGGATACGGCACAAAAAAGGTCCAGTTATTCAATCATACATTATTGTAGAGACTGCGGTCTAATACGCGCTGTACTATGCAGCCACAGTTAATATTTGTGTTGAAAATGGTTCCCATGTGCCTTAACGCATGCGTGTACGCGCCCTAGCATGTTCTGTCTCACACGTTCACATCGGTCAGGCTGCATCCGAACAGTATCAAAAGCAGCATGAATACGCTGCTCCACTGTCTCCACATCTGGGACTCCACAGCCTCCACATCTGGAATGAGCTCTGCATACGCGATGCTTGTGAGGTGGCCCCACCTCCAGAAGTCGCGCGAGTTGAGATCCGGTGAACGAGCAAGCCAGGCAAATCGACCTCTCGTCCGACCTATCGACCAGGGAAGACACGATTGAGATGCGACCAGACGTTATTGGCGAAGTGGGCTGGATCATCCCCATGTACCACATAACCCTTCGAATCATTAATGGCACTCTTTCCAGCTGGGGAGGCAGAGCCACCCGCGAGAAACGCCGACAGTTCCGGCCTGTTAGGCGACGTGGAAGGAAGATTGGTCACAAAATACGATCGCCAATTAGCCTGGCCCACACATTCCGGCTGCAACGATGCTGATGATTCGCTGTGGGGGTTCTGCATGCTATCCCACAGATGAAAGTTAAAGATACCACTTCACGTAAAGGTGGATTCATCTGTGAAAATGATGGATGGAACAAGTCCCGGATTTGTGGTTGCCTACCGAAGAAACCAGTGAAAATACTGCTCCCGATGGGGAAAGTCTGTCGCCAGTAAGCCCTTGACACGCTGTAAGTGATAAGGATCGTAACAATTGTCATGGAGATTGTTGCACACGGTCGCCTGGCTTACCCTGTACTAGCGGGCCAACTGCCTGGAACTGAAACGGCGGTCGCCTTCCACAGTGTTCACCAAATTTTCCTCCAAGTAAGTTGTCCGAACAATTCGAGTACGTCCTTCAGGATTTACTGCTTCCTGAAACAATCCTGTCCCTGACAAACGGCGTAACACTGCTGCAGACATTGAAAGCTGTGGTGGTTGTCGGTGGGGATAGGTCTCCTGATACAACCTTGCTGCCTGACGCCCGTTGCCATTTGCCTTTCCGTAAGTAAACAGCATGCCGGCAAGCTCTCGATTCGAATACGGAACCATTGTGTACAACGCTGCATCACATCCATTAAAAGGTGAGTCAGCGAGAGAAGTGAACGGACACAGCTTTTTCAATTACAATGGCACGAGAGGGCTCTAGGGCAAGACGTATGAGGAATAGTATCACCCTATAGGGGAAAACCATGCATACTGTAGCTGTGGCTGTATGATACAGCGCGTATTAGACTGCAGTCTCTGTAACAAAGTATGATTGAATAAGTAGTCTCTAGCATGGAAATCGTGCATTTCCGGACGTAAGTTCAGTAGACTTTTTTTCCGTATACTCTCATCGATCAATCACTAGAGTTTGTACACGGTGGAACATGTCACCCATATACAGGGTGTCCCAGCTATCTTGTCCACCCAAAATATCTCTGGAACAATAACAGCTATTGGGAAACGACTTTCACCGGTATCAATGTAGGGCTGGGGCCCATGAACGTACATATTTGGAAACATTCTAAAACGAAAGCATATGTAATTTTTAACACAAACTTATGTTTTTTTAAATGGACCTCCTATATTTTTTCTTCAGCAATCCATAGCATGACAAAGCACATACACAATGGCGTTGATTGCATCGCAATATTCCCATTACATCCCGAGATATTGAGACGCGAAGTTGACGCTTGAAACACCCGACATGCGCTGCTAGCGCACGTCCTGAGGGTCAGGCGTGAACCGCATGCTGCCCGTAATCGCGATCTGATTGATAAGTTAAGTGACCCTCTTGATAAGTATGCAGGTGTGATTATATATTCGTTTTAGAATGTTTCCAAATATGTACATTCATGGGCCCCAGCCCTACATTGATACCGGTGAAAGTCGTTTTCCAATAGCTGTTATTGTTCCAGAGATATTTTGGGTGGACAAGATAGCTGGGACACCCTGTATATGCAGTTAAAGTGCCTTACTCTTAGAAGAGGTTTGGTTGGTTTTTTTGGGGGAAGAGACCAAACAGCGAGGTCATCGGTACTTGAAAGATGTCTGTGGGTGAATACCACATAAGCAATTTTTGGAATCAATAATTTCTTTCTAACTGATAAATTACCTCACAAAACTACTTCGTATGGAATAACAAAGTGAAAATACACAAAAAAATTTAGGAGGTTGATTCATCTGTCTAGATTGGCAACTGTACGAAGAGCAAAACTGTTGAACTGAAGCGTTGAAGAAGCTCAGTAATACGTTTTTTCCGGCTCAAGGTTTCATCAATATACACACGCAACAATTTGGTATATTGTACGCCTGTTAATGTGCTGCGTCACATGTTGGTAAGACTATCTGCTGTACAAGACTGAATATACTGCTCCAGAAAAAAATTCAGTCATCAGTCGATCATACATTTTTATTTCGCTTTAGCGGTTTCATCACCTCATCATCTTCAGAACCTGCAAACTTAGGGATATTATAAATCATTAGACCCTGGCCTTACATTTATGTGAAGTGTAAGAGGTGTATTACAGAAAATTACACAGTATTAACTTGGCAGATGCCAATCTGTTCTTCGAAGAAGCATGATCAGTGACCTGTTCGAAACTGTACATACTGTGTGTGATAACTGTGAACACAGATTGACAGATTGATAATTTACAGTAAATGAGTCACATCTACGTACATGCCAAGCTGTTGTGTCAGCTGCAAGGAACATGGATAAAAGTATATAAACTATAACTACGGCATATGAGGCAGTTCTGTGTAATAAATTTGAAAAAAGAATACTTCTAATATCTTAAAATAATGGGCTAATTTTCACAATTTATGAGAGATACGAAACAATAAAAATTGTTTGTGTTTTTCAGTGCAAGCTGATCACCCAAAAAAATTTTTGACTTTAGGTAGGAATGTTTAAATATTTTAAACTCTTCTAAAAGGTTCTTATCGTAGCCCTTGTCAAATATGTGCAAAATTTTCATTTTAAGCAAAGATGGAGGGGGTGGACTGTGTTTCTCGATTTTGAGATTTTCTGCAAAAGTTACATAAATCCTCACCGTCTTTGTTGTGCAAGTGCTCACGAAAGCACGTCTTAAATGCTCTCCCTGTCTGTCCTATATAAAAACTCTAACATATATTACAACGCTTTTACACATCAAAGATTTGAGAGATTTGTAAGTTGGAGGTTTCTCGTGATGCGTAAAGAGCAACTTGGTGACATTGTTGATGGTAAAGTACACAGTGATGTCATATGTTTTAAAGATATTAGCTATAGGATATGATATGTCACCTAGAAATGGGACTGTGGTGTATTAGTTAACACCCATTTTTATACAGTGCAGAGAAATTTGTATTCTGTGTTTAGTAGAAGGTCAAATTACCTTTGACAAGTACCGCAAACCCACCATAACAAATAACATCACTCATGCTTCTTCTTATCACCCGTTTAAGCACATATTGGCGTTCTTTCAATGTATGATCAAGCACATTACCGAGATCCCCGTAACCTCTTCTGCTATTTCTAGTGAAAAGTATGTAGCGCTCCAAAACGAATATCGATCAAGCCTTGTACAGAAGCTACATAAAAACAAAACAACAATAATGTAATATATTCTGAAAATGACAAAAGAATTTTCTGAAGCCGGTAACATCTGTGCGATTGAATTTTGGTCTGAAATATATACTACAGTTATCACAAATAAAATAATGAATATACTTACCGTGTCTTTTTAAAATTGAGAGTTCATTTTCAGGGAACCACTTAATAATACGTTGGAAAACATGATTAACTATTGCTTCTATTGCTCTCTATCTAAATTTATTATAACGTTTGTAGTAGGCAACATCGTGTGCAAAAAATACCAATCCGGATTGATGAGACTAAAGTGGATGGTCATACATACAGATTGAACAAAAAACTATAAATTTAAAGTAGTGAAATTTCGGGATTACATTTTTCTAGGTTAAGTATTAAGTGATTAACATTGCAACACCCCAGGTCAATGTAACAGCGAGATAAGCCATTGGGTACGTTAATAACCGGTGTAACCGCCAAAATGTTGGATGTATGTTAGCAAACGTGCATGCATTGTGTTTTAGAGATGCCGGATGTCAGTTTGTCAGATGTGGTTCCATGCCTCTTGGACTTAGTCGGTCAGTACAGGGACCGTTAACGCTGTTTGTGGATGACGCTGGAGTTGTCCAGTGATGTCCCATATGTGCCCTACGGGAGATAGATCTGGTGATCGAGTAGGCCAAGAACACATCGACACTCTGTAGAGCATGTTGGGTTACAACAATGGTATGTGGACGAGCGTTATCCTGGAGCACTGTTTGTGAATGGCAGCAGAACAGTTCGAATCACCAAATTACGTACAAATTTGCATTCAGGATGCGTAGAGAAGAGCTCCAGATGTAGGTCCATTGTGTGTGGCACGCAGACAGGTTGGTTGCAGTCCTCCTCCTAACCAACCCACGGCCATCACTGACACCGAAGCAGAACCAGCTTTCATCAAAAACACAATAGGCCTCTACTGTCTGATGCCATATCCTGTGCCTGCTTCCTCTACAGTCATTAGTGGGATACAGCGTAGTACGTTATGTAGCTATAATTTTTACTGACTAGTACCATCGTACCAGTTCCAATACCTGTAATTTTTATATGGTTTTAAATTAATTTTAAGAATTTATTTTATATGAGAGAGACATTTTGCTCGTAAATCTGTTTTCAGCTGTCACTAAGTGTAATTGTGTTTTTCTTTTCTGATGAGGACACCAATACTCGCAGTCGAAACCAGGTCAAGTTAAATTTTATTGCAACGGATTGTATTATATAAATCATTAGGTTATCTGACAAGAATCGAAAATCAGAAAAGGCGTGAGAGAAGGATGTGCTTTCTCACATCTTAGAGTCAATGCTTACAGCCAGGAAGTTGTAGACCCTGTTCGCTAAATGGCTCAGACGGGGTCAAAATTAACTGGCAGAAGATAGAAATGCTACGTTGTGCAGGTGATGATGTAGACACAGAAACGAAAAAAGTTCTAACAAGGGAACCTCCCCATCGCACCCCCCTCAGATCTAGTTATAAGTTGGCACAGTGAATAGGCCTTGATAAACTGAACACAGATCAGTTGAGAAAACAGGAAGAAGTTGTGTGGAACTATGATAAAACAAGCAAAATATACACTGAGTAGTCCATAAGCGACATAGGCAACATCATGGACAATGTGAGCTCAGGAGCGCCGTGGTCCCGTGGTAGCGTGAGCAGCTGCTGAACGAGAGGTCCTTGTTTCAAGTCTTCCCTCGAATGAGAATTTTACTTTCTTTATTTTTGCATAGTTATTATCTGTCCGTTCGTTCATTGACGTCTCTGTTCACTGTAATAAGTTTAGTGTCTGTGTTTTGCGACCGCATCGCAAAACCGTGCGAATAGTAGACGAAAGGAAGTGCCTCTCCAATGGGAACCGAAAACATTTGATCGCAAGGTCATAGGGCAACCGATTCCTCCACAGGAAAACACATCTGATATATTCTATACGACACTGGTGACGGCATGTGCGTCACATGACAGGAGTATGTTGTCGATCCACCTAACTTGTACACTTGGCGAATGGGTAAAAAGATTCTTCTACCTTGCCCGATTTAGGTTTTCTTGTGGATGTGATAATCACTCCCAAAAAAGTGATGAAAACATAAGAGTTTGCCACATAAACTGAAAATAAAAAATTAAACTTTTCAATCGATGGAAGATTTGAACCAAGGACCTTTCGTCCCGCAGCTGCTCACGTTACCACGAGACCACGGGGCTCCTGCTGTTCCAGTGTCCTTGATGTTGCCTATCTTGCCATGAACTACTCAGTTTGTATATTTTGCTTATTTTTTCACAATTCCATACAACTTCTTCCTGTTTTCTCAATTGATCTGTGTTCAGTTTTTCAAGGCCTATCCACTGTGCCAACTTATAACTAAATCTGAGGGGGGTGCGATGGGGAGGTTCCCTTGTAAGGGAAGTCCTCAGCACAGTGCAAACAGTTTTCTGTAACCAGTATGGTATGAAAATAAACATGAAACAGTACGGATGAAGAACATAAACATATATGAATAAGAATTGGAAAAATTAGAAGTTATAGAGGAAATTACCTATTTGTGAAGCAGGATCATGAAGGACGGTAAAATCTGGAAAAAAATTGTTAGCAGACTATAGCAGGTCAACATTTCATTTAGCTTGAGAAAGAATCTGCTCCTCATCAGCAAGAACGTGTCCGGAAATAAGGAAACGGATCATGAAAAGTTTGTCTACTGTGACCTTTTACAGGTGTGGATCTTGGACGATAAGAAAACAAGAGTGAAGATGGCTAGAAGCACTGGAGATTTCGCGCTACAGGAGAATCATGAGCATCAACTGGAGAGTCACAGTCACCAATGTAGACGTGCTAGGAAGAGTACGGGTAAACAGATCTCCCTGGGGGCCCATGCAAACAAAAAGATACCAACTCGTAGGACACATTTTAAGACACAATAACGTCATTGGAACAATACCAGAAGGAGCTGTTGAGGGAAGGAATTGCCGGGGATGACTAAGGATCTCAAACATGGAACAGATCGTACACTGACGGAAAAAAAAAAATTCGCATTACTGAGAAGTAAGCAACAGAAGCGAAAATTGGTAGGTGTGTTTCTACATCTGAAGGACTGCCGCACCTGTCGCATAAGGGCGGCATTAGTAGCCCCACAATGAGGGAGCAAATCAGCTTTGCTTTAAATACAGGGTGTAACGGCCGTGAGCGTTAGTTACCTTTGAGATTAGACGTGGTGAGTTGATGTTAGCAAGGATACCTTTAAGGTGACAAAGACGCCGTTATCAGCATCCAATTGAGTTTGACCGAGTTCGTGTAATAGGGCTACGAGAAGGTGGGTTGCTTCTGCAATATCGCTCAAAGATTTGGGAGGAATGTAGCCACTGTACATGATTTCTGGCAGCGGCGGTCACGAGAATGTACAATCGCAAGAAGAACGGACACCGGACGTCTGTGTGTTACTACAGAGACGGTAGACCATCTTGTTTGACGTATGGCTCTGTATCTTCGTACTGCATCTGCAGCAGCAGTTTGAGCAACACTTGGTCCACAGGGACAGAACGAACTGTTACAAATCGGTTACTTCAAGGCCAGTTCCGGGCCAATCGCCCTGTAGCGTGCATTCTACCTATCCCGGACCACCGCCATCTACAACTTCAGCGGTGTCAAGCGAGAGTTGACTGGAGGGCAGGCTGGAGGTTTGTTGTGCCTTCTGATGTAAGCTCGTTCTGCCTCGGTGTCAGTGATGTCGGTGTGTTGGTTAGAAGGAGGCTAGTTGAGGGACTGTAAGCAACCTGTCTGCGTGCTACACACACTGAACGTTCTCCTGGAATTATGGTCTGGGTGTCATTTTGTATGACAGCAGGAGCACTCTCCTGGTTGTTCCAAGTAACCTGACTGGAAGAGTGTATGTCAGTCTGGTGATTAGACTTGTTGTGCTGCCCTTCATGAACAGGATTCCAGGGGATGTTACCAACAGGATAACGCTCCCCAACATACCGCTGTTGTAACCCAACATGCCCTACAGAGTGCCGACACGCTGCCATGACCTGCTCCATCTCCAGATCTGTCTCCAGTCGAGCACAAGTGGCACATCATCGGACGACACTTCCAGCGTTATCCAGAAAGAGCATTGTATTGACCGACTAAGTGCAAGAGGCATGGAAATACGTTCCACAAACTGACGTCCGGCACCTGTACAACACAGTGCATGAACATTTACACGCTTGCATTTAACAGTCTAGCGATTACTTTGGTTATTAATGTACCAGCGTTTCACATTTGCAATGGCGTATTTCGCGCTTACATCAACCTGTGATTTGCAGTGTTAATCACTTGAGTATGTTACTTAGACAAATGTATTACCAAAATTTCATTCCAGTGCATTAATCATTTTGTAGTGTTGCTATTTTTCCATCAGTGTACGTGATGTTGAAGCCGGTGCGTATGCGGAAATGAAGAATAAAGCAGAGGAAAGTGTGGAATGGCTTACTGTTCAAAATGGTTCAAATGACTCTGAGCACTATGGGACTTAACTTCTGAGGTCATGGATGTGTGTGATGTCCTTAATTAGTTAAGTTTAAGTAGTTCTAAGTTCTAGGGGACTGATGACCTCATAAGTAAAGTCCCATAGTGCTCAGAGCCATTTGAACATCACACACATCCATGCCCGAGGCAGGATTCGAACCTGCGACACCGTAGCGGTCGCGCGGTTCCAGACTGTAGCGCCTAGAGCCGCTCGGCCACCGCGGCCAGTGGCTTACTGTTGCAAATCAACTTCAGTGTTGAACCATAAGAAGAAGACGTTGTTAGTGCCGGCTCAAATTAATGGCATTTAAAATAAACTGTAGGTAGATTTCAATGTTCGAAACGTTATCAGTTATATAAAGATATTTACTGCATGCTCCCGGCCAAAGAGGCGGGGTTGTTAGAGAGGGAGGAGGGTGGGAGAGCGGAAGCTACTCTCCCATAACTTTGTCTGCAGCTTTAGATATGCAAAGCTGGTTGAACAAGGAGACGTCCGAGCGGGAAAGTGTGTGTGTGTGTGTGTGTGTGTGTGTGTGTGTGCGCGCGCGTGCGCGCGTTTGTATAGAACGAGAGAGAGAGAGAGAGAGAGAGAGAGAGAGAGAGAGAGAGAGAGAGATGTAAACACGGCAGAGGCGAGGTCATATTCGTGAGCGGGACTTCCGCGAGCCGAGAGAGTTGAGAGCCGCTGCGGGTCAATGGCACGCCGGCTGCGCCGTTCTCTGCCGGAGGCGAGGGTGGGGTGCCTGCTGCCTGCTACTTGCTACCTGCTAGGTCTACAGCTGTCTGCACAGCACACAGCGGCACCACAAGTATTAATATCGAAACGAAACGGAACCCGATAGCTGGGCCTCGATCTGTCAAATCAGGTAGCATTTCAATCGAGAATTTTGTATTCGAAAGACAAAAGTATTAATGAATAAAGTTCGCGTAAATCACAGTTTTCACAAATAACTAATACAAAGGAAGACAGTGTTTAATATTTTATTTCTTGCTTGATATCTCAGTAGCGAAACTTCCTGGCAGATAAAAACTGTATGCAAGACCGAGACTCGAATTCGGGACCTTTGCCTTTTGCGGGCAAGTGCTCTACCGACTGAGCTACCCAAGCACGGCTCGCGATCCGTCCTCACAGCTTTACTGCCGCCAGTGCCTCATCAGTCTGGAAGGTAGGAGTTGAGGTATTGGCGGAAGTAAAGTATTGAGGATTGTTTAGTAGTGCTTGCGTAATTTAGTCGGTAGAGCACTTGCCCGCGAAAGGCTGAAACGTCTTTATTTAAATGTGTGAATGTGTACTTAAATTGCCGAATGACCGAAAAGATGATTGAAAGGTGGCTACACTGAGCTACTGCGCCAGAGATTGCGCCAAAGAGTATTATTCAGCCGCCTCCACAGTGCTTGGGGAGAGCTCGTAGTAGTCAGTGCTTGGGGAGAGCTCGTAGTAGTCAGTACCTGTCGAGGACTCGAGGTAGTCAGTGCCTGTTAAGAACTCGTAGCAGTCAGTGCTTGTTAAGAACTCGTAGTGAGGAGTGTTTGTTGAGATGTGCTAGTAGGCAGTGCTTGCTGAGATGTGATATTGGAGAGTTCTGGTTGAGATGTGGTAGCAGCGAGTCGGTGTGGAGAGATTGTAATGTTTAGAGTGCTTTTCATCAATATAAATTAAGGTAACAAACTACTTTTCTTTTTTTTCTCATTATTTCAATGTCCTGAATAATGCGTCATTACAGGTTCAGTCAACAAAGCATCTGGCTTGTGTTCTTGTATTAGAGTGTAATTCTGCTTTCCTTACGCAATTATAGTATTTCTATTTTTTAGTTACTTCAGTATAAATGGTATTTAAAATTTCTTGTCTTGTTGAAGAAGAACCATGCCAGATGTGTACGTTGAGTCACACTCCCACACACAGAACAATTACACTTGTGCTTTGGTTTAGTAGGTTTTATAGTTGCTGGGGACTTAATTAATTAATTGTGTTAACGAAAATTTCATTTCATTCTTTGTTGTTGTTCTTTGCAGTCAGATAGCGTAATAATACTAGTCAGGGCCAACCGTTTACGAGACTTACGTAATCGGACTTACAGCTACCAAAAACTTAAAAAATATTTTCATTTTATTTAATTAAGCCCCCATGCATGATACTTCTACGTTATTTGATTCTGAAAAAAGCTGAATAAAACTGAACGTACTGAGCCTAAAGTCCTCCCGAACAGGCCATGAAGGCCCAAGGATACCGACCGGCCGCCATGTCATCCTCAGGCCATAGGTGTCACTGGGTGCGGATATCGAGGGCATGTGGTCAGCACATCGCTCTCCCAGCCGTATGTCAGTTTCTGAGACCAGATCCGTTACTTCTCAATCAAGTAGCTCCTCAGTTTGGCTCACAAGGGCTGAGTTCACCCCGCTTGCCAACAGCGCTCGGCACACTGGACCGTCAGACTTCGAATGATTAATTAAAAAGAATGGCCCTGACTAAAAGAAATCTTAGCAATAACCTATACATTTCATTACGCATTTACCTCACAAAAATCTTCATTACGCGAACTATTGCAATACAGCGAGTGTCGATACTGCCAGCTAAATACAAGATTATAACTACTAAAGCCACTAACTACTAAAAGGCACGTGGTTAGCAAAGGAAAGATTTTGTTGTAAACCAAATAATGTACTTTTTACCTTAATAATGTGACATCCAGTTCAAACTCGAATATAAATCGTCATTGACATCCAGTACAAAGATACCGGGTGATCAAAAAGTCAGTATAAATTTGAAAACTGAATAAATCACGGAATAATGTAGATAGAGAGGTACAAAATGACACACATGCTTGGAAATACATGGGGTTTTATTAGAACCAAAAAAATACAAACGTTCAAAAAATGTCCGACAATGGCGCTTCATCTGATTAGAATAGCAATAATTAACATAACAAAGTAAGACAAAGCAAAGATGATGTTCTTTACAGGAAATGCTCAATATGCCCACCATCATTCCTCAACAATAGCCGTAGTCGAGGAATAATGTTGTGAACAGAACAGTAAAGCATGTCCGGAGTTATGGTAAGGCATTGGCGTCGGATGTTGTCTTTCAGCATCCCTAGAGATATCGGTCGATCACGATACACTTGCGACTTCAGGCATCCCCAAAGCCAATAATCGCACGGACTGAGGTCTGGGGACCTGGGAGGCCAAGCATGACGAAAGTGGCGGCTGAGCACACGATCATCACCAAACGACGCGCGCAAGAGATCTTTCACGCGTCTAGCAATACTTTGTTTTTTGTTTTTTGATTCTAATAAAACCCCATGTCATTCCAAGCATGTGTGTCAATTTTTACCTCTCTATCTACATTATTCCGTGGTTTATTAAGTTTTCAAATTTATACTCACTTTTTGATCACCCGGTATATAATCATGAATAATTTTCAATCTCCAAGTCGGATACTTTCAAATCGTTAGCCTACGCTAACACTTCAGACCTCTACCCTCGCCGGCCGTTGTGACCGAGCGGTTCTAGACGCTTCAGTCCGGAACCGCGCTGCTGCTACGGTCGCAGGTTCGAATCCTGCCTCGGGTTAGTTAGGTTTACGTAGTTCTAAGTACAGGGGGCTGATGACCTCAGATGTTAAGCCCCATGGTGCTCAGAGACATTTGAGCCATTTTTGAACCTCTACCCTCCATCAGTGCTAACTTCTCACATTTAATATCCATCACTGCTGGCTGTTCACAACCAACTGCCCAACAGTACTTCCATCACTGCTGGCGACTAACTTCCAGCTGCCCAACACTACTGGCGATTAACTTCCAACAACGAGTCCAACCAGCCACAGAGTCTCTTACAAAGGAAGCGCAGTCAGAGATCCAATGCAAAGCGCTACACAGCGCTGCCAACACACAGCCCACTTACAAGGCAAAAGATTCCGAATTCGAGTCCCGGTCCGGCACCAAGTTTCAATCTGCTGGGGAGTTTCATTCGTTATCTGTAGTAGTCGACGACCGGGGAGTGGTTCAAATGGCTCTGAGCACTATGGGACTCAACTGCTGAGGTCATTAGTCCCCTAGAACTTAGAACTAGTTAAACCTAACTAACCTAAGGACATCACAAACATCCATGCCCGATGCAGGATTCGAACCTGCGACCGTAGCGGTCATGCGGTTCCAGACTGCAGCGCCTTTAACCGCACGGCCACTTCGGCCGGCCGACCGGGGAGTAACTGTCCTTTCTGTAATAAGAAAATTTGCAGCTACACACTTCGTTCATGCTACATTAACAACGTCTCACCGCTACGCAGGTTAACTGCCAAACGGGGCCTGCCTCTGTGTCTGCAGCTCGAAGCATCGTGGTGCAAAGGAATTCCGCGAACCTTACCAGATTGATTGTATAAGGGATTTCGCAAATCACGACAGGCATACATTTTCAGGGAAGCTCTATGTATTTCTTCGTTTACTTTCCGACGGTTATAAATATGTTTGTTTTAATAATTAAATGTAATTAAAAAGTAGTCAAATAGATAGAAATTCACTAACACTTCATGGAGATACACGTGGTTTTTTTTTAAATCATATGATTCAAATAATGTGAGCAGTGATGAAAAAAATATAGATTAAAAATTACGTTTGAGGGTGAGTCCAACCGCCGCCTCATACACGTTCGTCTTATGAAGCTCCAAAGATAACCACTTGACCACCTTGTGCTCTAACGTCCGGCACTACGCGCAGATACATAAAACACGTAACAGACGCGTCAAACTTCTCTTGCGATTTTCTCGGAATTGCCAGAGTAGTGCAACTCACTACTTGCATGTTGTTTTAATGTCCTACTAAAGGAGTACAAAGCTTGAAGTAAATCTGTGATCCCAAAGTCGCGGCCTCCCCTTGTCATTAGCGTCTGGTATGCGCAAGCCCCTAGGCTGCGACGCATGATACAATACACCCTTCTGTGGTCAACTTTGAGCCTTCAACACCATCTGTCGGCTTTGATCAGTGCCGTCGTTATATATTTATATGGATATGGTGTCTATTCTGTAGAACATGTCCGAAAGAACAGACACCATTGATAACCTGCAGCCGTCTAGAACGAAATTAGAATTATATATTAGTACCTTCAGCTGCTGACGGGCGTTGATATATATCAACGGGGACAGGTGAAAATGTGCGCCCCGACCGGGACTCGAACCCGGGATCTCCTGCTTTACATGGCAGACGCTCTATACATCTGAGCCACTGAGGGCACAGAGGATAGTGCGACTGCAGGGACTATCTCGCGCACGCCTCCCGCGAGACCCACATTCTCACCTTTTATGTCCACATACTACATTCGTAGTGTCCCTACCCAGCACACTCGTTACTCGTGGAAGACATTCTTACCAAGTCCTGTAAGAGTTCGGGTAATATGTGTGCATCCGCACAGAAGGAGGAGGTCATGGCCGGTATGGCCAGAACTATATACTTGTATGGATATGGTGTCTGTTCTTTCGAACATTCATGTCTTGTTAATCCACATGAATCCACCGTAGCACTTGCAGCCTACGTCTTCAATTATTTGTTGAAATATTCCATTTTATGTCTTCCTCTTCAGTTTTGGTCCACTACATCTTTCTCTAATAACATGAAGGTTATACCTTGATGTCTTATCACACGTCCTATAACCCTGTCCCTTCTTCTTGTCAGTGTTTTCTGAATTTCCTTTTTCTCGCCGATTCTGCGGAGAACCTCATTCCTTATATTATCAGCAACATTCTTCTGTAGCACCACATCTCAAATGCTTCGATTCTCTTGCTTTCTGGTTTTCCCAGAGTCCATGTCTCACTATCACACAATGCTGTGCTCCAAACGTACATTCTCAGAAGTTTATTCCTCAAATAAACACATATGTTTGATACCAATAGACTTGGCCAGAAATGCCCTTTTTGCCTGTTCCAGTCTGTTTTTTATACCCTCCTTACAGCGCCCATTGTGGGTTATTTTGCTGACTAGGCAGCAATATTCCTTAACTTCATCTGCTTCATGATCACCAATCCTGATGTTAAGATTCTCGCTGTTCTCATTGCTCCTACTTCTCATTACTTTCGTCTTTGTTCGATTTATATTCGATTCACATTCCATGCCCATTCATTGTTCATTCTGTTCAAGGTATCCTGTAAATCTTCTTCATTTTCACCGAGGATAGGAATGTCGTCAGCAAATCTTATTAGTGATATCCTTTCACTTTGAATTTTAATGCCCTCTTGAACATTTTCTTTACTTCCCTTCTTACTTCTTCGATGTATAAACTGAACAGTATGGGCGAAAGGCTACATCCCTGTCTTACACCCGTTTTTAGTCCGAGCACTTAATCCTTGGTCTTCTTCTCTTGTTGTCCCCTCTTGGTTCTTGTACGGACTGCATACCACCCGTCTCTCCCTATATCTTACCACTATTTTCCTCAGAATTTCGAACATCTTGCAACAGTTTACTTTATCAAACGCTTTTTCCAGGTCGACAAATCCTATGAAGGTTACTTGATTTTTTTTCAGTTTTGCTTCCATTATCAACCGCATCGTCAGAACTGCCTGTCTAATGCCTTTACATTAACTAGAACTGATCTAACACATCCTCAGTTTTCTTTTCCATTCTTCAGTACATTACTCTTGTCAGAAACTTGAATGCAAGAGCTGTTAAGCTGATTGTGCGATAATTCTCACACTTTCCGGCTGTTGCAGTCTTCGAAACTGTATGGATGATATTTTTCCGAAAGTCTGATGATGTATGGCCAGTCTCATACATCCTACAAACCAGCTTGAATAGTCATTTTGTTGTCACTTCACCCAATGATTTTAGAAATTCTGATGGAATGTCATTTATCCCTTTTGCTTTATTTGTTCTTAAGTCTTCCAAAGCTGTTCTAAATTGTGATTCTAATACTGGATTCTCTCTCTCTCTTCCCTATAGCCTCCTGTTTCTTCTTCTGTCATTTCATAGATGCCTTCAATGTACTCCTCCAACCATTTCGCTCTGTCCTCTGCATTTAACACGGAAAGTCCGTGTTACCGCTCTTGCTATTAATGTCACTGAAGATTGTTTTGATTTTTCTGCATGCCGATTCAGTCCTTCCGACAGCAATTTCTTTTTCAATTTCTTCACATTTTTCACATAGGAATTTCGCCTGAGCTTCACGGCAGTTTCTTTTTATTTCATTCAGAAGTGACTTGTACGTCTGTATTCCTGAATTTCCCTGAAAATTTTTGCATTTCCTTCTGTTGTCGATCAACTGAAGTATTACTTCCGTTATCCCTGTTTTATTCGCAGTTATCTTCCTAGTACCTATCTTCATCTTTCCAACTTCTGTGACTGCCTTTTTCAGAGATGTCCATTCCTCTCCAACTGAACTGCCTATTAAGCTAGTCATTATCTCAGTATCTATAGCCTCGGAGAACTTCGGCCGTAATAGTAAGTTGTTTCATCCTAGCTGGTTACAGATACGAAGGAAAGTCGTTAGCGAGCACAAGCTGAGATTGGCGGAGCATGACGAAGGAAATCGGACGTGGCCTTTACAATGGGGACAGTCCCGCTACTCGCCTCAACCGACTTCGTGAAAAAAGATTTATGACCTGGTAGGGTTTGGAACCGACATCGTTGGAGTCGAACAGGTGACTGCCTTGGGCAATAATGGGCAAAGAAATAAGCTGTCATTGATGAACCTACTGCTACATATTCATAATCAATTTGGAAAAATTGCAGAAAACCTAATTCAAAAATGCCGGACGTCAATATGAAGTACAATCCTTGAAATTGCAGTTCCATTGTCTTAAGTGTTGCGACGCTTGTCCTTCTACTGATTGCTAACACATTTACGTATTTTCAACGCCAATGTTACTATTTGAACTTAATGTTGAATAGGGAACGGAAGAAGTGAATGACATGCCTCAGAGACGAATAGAAATTGCCACTGCTTTCTTTTGTGATCATTATTCCGCGTGGGAGGAATAACTAAGTCAAACATAGACTGGTTACCAAAGAATGAGAACAATGGAAATTTATCGTACAGGACGTAAGTGGCTCCATTAAAATTATGGAAGGTGGCAGTAGATGTGATAAAAGGGGTCCTATATCCAGCAAGAAAAGACACACAAGAGTGATCTGGTGCAGGAGATGTCTTACTACAAAATTAGACTTTATGGTCTGTCGCAGCTTCAGGTATGCATTACATGAACTATCGACTATTTATCTTGTCAACAACTTTTAGTCTCTCTGGTGGTAGTGGCTTTTAGTTCTCTTTCGTTGGACGACCTGTGAACATGCTTTCACTATTCAGTTCCATACCCTAAAATCTTTTCTTCTGAGCTCCAGATATTTCAGTGTTGCTCAATCTCTATGTTTCCCTCTCTACTTGGATATCTTGGGCAGACTTGTAAAATCGCTGTTCCACAGATAGGATTTCCCCTTTTGTCCTTATCGTGTAAAGCCCATTACTTCATATCACACTAGCAATTTATTACAGCCATTATTTTATAAGATTTCATCACTGTGTCTTACGTATTTTCCAGAATTGTTCTACGACTTAAGGGGACGGGTTCGCGAACAGAAGGGGGCGTCTTGAAAAAATATCCGCTTTCTAAATTGGGTAACTCAAAGAACAAGGGTTGTAAGCCCATGTCATGGTTACCACCTTTTAATAAGCTCTTGTAATGCTCACCGTCTTTTAACAAATCTTTCGGAAACATTTAGATGTCTGAACCACTGGTTTCAATCTCTCATTTTTTTCCGAATTGTATTTCGTGTTGGAAGTGAAGTAAAACAAGTTAGTTATTTATGTGCACCACAGGTATACATATCTCGAAATAAAAACAAAGTAGCAACTTGGTTTCTCTTGGAAGTTCTTTGCACTATTGTCTCTAAAGCTGACTTTTATAAAGATATTTCTGTCATAAATTACGATTCAAAAATATTTTGGTAATGATTATCAAAACCATCAGTAATTAACTCATACATTTTCATTACAAAAGTCTTTAATTTACAAATTTAAGTCACAAGTACAGTCTACTTTTTAGACAAGTTAAGACAGCACTCAGAATTTCAGCATTCTTTTTAACCATTGTGTACCAGTACATCAAAAAAGACTTCCGGGAAATTCACGTTAAAGTTAGAACTTGTTTCTCTACCCTCTCACATAATGCTAATTCTGCCTGGTCTATATTACTCTCGTTTGTGGTGTCGTTCTCCCTCCCTTTTATTTTTCAGACTACTACTTGCTATTCTTGCTTCTTTGGTGGCTGCCAACACCGGTTTCTCTGCTTCGAAGAGCCTCCTCTAGTCAATACAATTAAAGCTCTTTGTTTATTTAGTTCAACACGCATTGCCATCAATTCCACAAACTCAAACCTTGACATTTCACCATCACTGCAACTTAGCAGGGCACCGAAAACACCTATCATCGGAGTATTAAATCTTACGACAGTAGTTATTTGTTGTTGTTGTTGTTGTTGTGGTCTTCAGTCCTGAGACTGGTTTGATGCAGCTCTCCATGCTACTCTATCCTGTGCAAGATTCTTCATTCCCAGTACCTACTGCAACCTACATCCTTCTGAATCTGCTTAGTGTATTCCTCTCTTGGTCTCCCTCTACGATTTTTACCCTCCACGCTGCCCTCCAACGCTAAATTTGTGATCCCTTGATGCCTCAAAACATGTCCTACCAACCGATCCCTTCTTTTTGTCACGTTGTGCCACAAACTCCTCTTCTCCCCAATTCTATTCAATACCTCCTCATTAGTTACGTGATCTACCCACCTTATCTTCAGCATTCTTCTGTAGCACCACATTTCGAAAGCTTCTATTCTCTTCTTGTCCAAACTAGTTATCGTCCATGTTTCACTTCCGTACATGGCTACACTCCATACAAATACTTTCAGAAACGACTTCCTGACACTTAAATCTATACTTGATGATAACAAATTTCTCTTCTTCAGAAACGCTTTCCTTCCCATTGCCATTCTACATTTTATATCCTCTCTACTTCGACCATCATCAGTTATTTTGCTCCCCAAATAGCAAAACTCCTTTACTACTTTAAGTGTCTCATTTAGTTATTTGTATCCGATCTAATATACAGGTGTTATAACACTTATTTGGGTTTTGAGTTATACAATGTAATTACTTCTCTAAAAGTCTTGTTTCATCATGATATTATAGAGTAAAAGGTCATAACAATAAAATTCTGTTTTTAACAAAGGTGTGTACATGACATGGGCTTGTCGTCATTTCTACAGATGCGTTTAAATTCCTTTGATTTCCGGCTATCCTTGGTAAATTTCTTCGAAGTAAACTTTTTCTTGTTCAGAAAATTACAAAGCAATGTTTAGACAAACATTAAAAAATCAATTTTTGACAGTTACTCCCCTTAAACATACGTAGTTGAATCAGTACCTATTGGATTTATGAGAGCTATCCATCAGCCTATTAACTTTAATCAACTTGTCCAGCGACACTGGTTCCGAGAATCAGCTAGCATCGTACCACTTCTGTCAAGAATTCAGTAACTTAATATGAGGGTAAATTAAAAGAAAAAAGTACTGGTATGCTGCAGCTGGTAATGCAAACTGGTGATTGGAGAAGAAAACTTCTGTTGGTGGGAAAGGAGGGAGATTAAGGTTTAAAGCCCCGTCGACATCGAGAGGGGGCGCAAGCTCGACAAATAGGTCAGGGATGGGATACTAAATCGTGATGTCATTTCCGAAGCACTCGTAAGGTCTAAGGGATTGAATGAATGCTGCAGAACTGAAATGTAATAGAAGCCTGATAGCCGTTCTTTCCGAAAATATGTTGCATAAAATTCGTCGTAATGGATTAGAAAAACCATTGCATTAAAATTACTGAGATGTTAAAATAATACGTAATATCATAAACGAAGTGGACGTGGATACGACTGTACGCCCTTTTCGTGACATCAGACTAAAAACGCGGAAAGGAGGACTTTTCAAAATGTTGGTCTTCAAAGCTGGAGCTTAACCGATGGAGCCTTGGCGCCGCTTTTTGACTGTAGATGATACTTAGATGCTTAATTATTATTCAGAGATACTCCTGCAGTCAAAATGGTTAGGAGAAGTGGAAGTAAACTGAGAAAAACAATTTTGTGAGCGGGAACGGTGAGGACCAATGTCTTTTCGTACTCAACTGATCTCATTCATGATCACCATCTTCAGCCACTTGACATAAACTACTTGTGGAGTGTACATTTGTCAGTGCTTTACGGTCTTAGGAAACGTACACCATGCTGTTGCTGCATCGTTTCTAATGTCATCTAACCGTCTTGCACTGTACTGAGGGACAAAAGTCATGGGATACCTCGTAATATCGTGCCGGACTTCCTTTTGGCCGGGGTAGTGCTGCAACTCGATGTGGCATGGATTCAAGTCGTTGGGTGTCCCCTCCAGAAATATTGAGCCATACTGCCTCGATACCTGTTCATAATTGCGAAAGTGGTGCCGGTGCCGGTAATTGTGCACGAACTAGCCTCTCGTTTATGTCCCATAAGGGTTCGATGTGATTCACGTCGGGCGGTCTGGGCGGCCTTATCATTCGATCGAATTGTCCAGAATGTTCTGACATGGCGCATTGTCATCCACAAAAAATCATCGTTGTTTGGGAACGTAAATCCATGGATACCTACAAATGGTCTCAAGTAGCCAAACATAACCATTTCCACCCAATGATCAGTGCAGTTGGGCCAGAGGACTCAGCGCATTCCATGTAAACACAGGGTACACCATATGAAGTGTATCAACGCCTCTTTGCAGCTAGGGTGTCCATTTAATCATTATTTCATTATAGAACCACCACCAGCTTGATCAGTGCCTTGTTGACAACTTGGATCCAAGACTTCTTGTAGTCTACGCCACACTCTAACTGAAATTGGGACTCTTCTGACGAAGCCACGGTTTTCCATTCGTCTAGGGTCCAATCGATATGGTCACGAGCCCAGGAGAGGCGCAGCAGGCGATGTCGTGCTGTTAGCAGAGGCACTCGCGTCGGTCGTCTGCTGCCATAGCCCTTTCTTTTTTTTGGTCATCAGACTACTGACTGGTTTGATGCGGCCCGCCACGAATTCCTTTCCTGTGTTAACCTCTTCATCTCAGAGTAGCACTTGCAACCTACGTCCTCAATTATTTACTTGACGTATTCCAACCTCTGTCTTCCTCCACAGTTTTTGCCCTCTACAGCTCCCTCTAGTACCATGGAAGTCATTCCCTCATGTCTTAGCAGATGTCCTATCATCCTGTCCCTTCTCCTTATCAGTGTTTTCCACATATTCCTTTCCTCTCCGATTCTGCGTAGAACCTCCTCATTCCTTACCTTATCACTCCACCTAATTTTCAACATTCGTCTATAGCACCACATCTCAAATGCTTCGATTCTCTTGTGTTCCGGTTTTCCCACAGTCCATGTTTCACTACCATACAATGCTGTACTCCAGACGTACGTCCTCAGAAATTTCTTCCTCAAATTAAAGCCGGTATTTGATATTAGTAGACTTCTCTTTGCCAGAAATGCGTTTTTTGTCATAGCGAGCCTGCTTTTGATGTCCTCCTGGCTCCGTCCGTCATTGGTTATTTTACTGCCTAGGTAGCAGAATTCCTTAACTTAATTGACTTCGTGACCATCAATCCTGATGTTAAGTTTCTCGGTGTTCTCATTTCTACTACTTCTCATTACCTTCGTCTTTCTCCGATTTACTCTCAAACCATACTGTGTACTCATTAGACTGTTCATTCCGTTCAGCAGATCATTTAATTCTTCTTCACTTTCACTCAGGATAGCAATGTCATCAGCGAATCGTATCATTGATATCCTTTCACCTTGTATTTTAATTCCACTCCTGAACCTTTCTTTTATTTCCATCATTGCTTCCTCGATGTACAGATTGAAGAGTAGGGGCGAAAGGCTACAACCTTGTCTTACACCCTTCTTAATACGAGCACTTCGTTCCTGATCGTCTACTCTTATTATTCCCTCTTGGTTGTTGTACATATTGTATATGACCCGTCTCTCCCTATAGCTTACCCCTACTTTTTTCAGAATCTCGAACAGCTTGCACCATTTTATATTGTCGAACGCTTTGTCCAGGTCGACAAATCCTATGAAAGTGTCTTGATTTTTCTTTAGCCTTGCTTCCATTATTAGCCGTAACGTCAGAATTGCCTCCCTCGTCCCTTTACTTTTCCTAAAGCCAAACTGATCGTCACCTAGCGCATTCTCAATTTTCTTTTCCATTCTTCTGTATATTATTCTTGTAAGCAGCTTCGATGCATGAGCTGTTAAGCTGATTGTGCGATAATTCTCGCACTTGTCAGCTCTTGCCGTCTTCGGAATTGTGTGGATGATGCTTTTCCGAAAGTCAAATGGTTTGTCGCCAGACTCATATATTCTACACACCAACGTGAATAGTCGTTTTGTTGCCACTTCCCCCAATGATTTTAGAAATTCTGATGGAATGTTATCTATCCCTTCTGCCTTATTTGACCGTAAGTACTCCAAAGCTCTTTTAAATTCAGATTATAATACTGGATCCCCTATCTCTTCTAAATCGACTCCTGTTTCTTCTTCTATCACATCCGACAAATCTTCACCCTCATAGAGGCTTTCAATGTATTCTTTCCACCTATCTGCTCTCTCCTGTGCATTTAACAGTGGAATTCCCGTTGCACTCTTAATGTTACCACAGTTGATTTTAATGTCGCCAAAGGTTGTTTTGACTTTCCTGTATGCTGAGTCTGTCCTTCCGACAATCATATCTTTTTCGATGTCTTCACATTTTTCCTGCAGCCATTTCGTCTTAGCTTCCCTGCACTTCCTATTTATTTCATTCCTCAGCGACTTGTATTTCTGTATTCCTGATTTTCCCGGAACATGTTTGTACTTCCTCCTTTCATCAATCAACTGAAGTATTTCTTCTGTTACCCATGGTTTCTTCGCAGCTACCTTCTTTGTACCTATGTTTTCCTTCCCAACTTCTGTGATGGCCCTTTTTAGAGATGTCCATTACTCTTCAACTGTACTGCCTACTGCGCTATTCCTTATTACTGTATCTATAGCGTTAGAGAACTTCAAACGTATCTCGTCATTCCTTAGTACTTCCGTATCCCACTTCTTTGCGTATTGATTCTTCCTGACTAATGTCTTGAACTTCAGCCTACTCTTCATCATTACTATATTGTGATCTGAGTCTATATGTGCTCCTGGGTACGCCTTACAATCCAGTATCTGATTTCGGAATTTCTGTCTGACCATGATGTAATCTAATTGAAATCTTCCCGTATCTCCCGGCCTTTTCCAAGTATACCTCCTCCTCTTGTGATTCTTGAACAGGGTATTCGCTATTACTAGCTGAAACTTGTTACAGAACTCAATTAGTCTTTCTCCTCTTTCATTCCTCGTCCCAAGCCCATATTCTCCTGTAACCTTTTCTTCTACTCCTTCCCCTACAACAGCATTCCAGTTGCCCATGACTATTAGATTTTCGTCCCCCTTTACATACTGCATTACCATTTCAATATCGTCATACACTTGCTCTATCTGTTCATCTTCAGCTTGCGACGTCGGCATGTATACCTGTACTATCGTTGTTGGTGTTGGTTTGCTGTCGATTCTGATTAGAACAACCCGGTCACTGAACTGTTCACAGTAACACACCCTCTGCCCTACCTTCCTATTCATAACGAATCCTACACCTGTTATACCATTTTCTGCTGCTGTTGATATTACCCGATACTTATCTGACCAGAAATCCTTGTCTTCCTTCCACTTCACTTCACTGACCCCTACTATATCTAGATTGAGCCTTTGCATTTCCCTTTTCAGATTTTCTAGTTTCCCTACCACGTTCAAGCTTCTGACATTCCACGCCCCGACTCGTAGAACGTTATCCTTTCGTTAATTATTCAATCTTTTTCTCATGGTAACGTCGCTCTTGGCAGTCCCCTCCCGGAGATCCGAATGGAATCTTTTGCCGATGGAGAGATCATCATGACACTTCTTCACTTACAGGCCACATGTCCTGTGGATACACGTTACGTGTCTTTAATGTAGTGGTTTCCATTGCCTTCTGCATCCTCATGTCGTTGATCATTGCTGATTCTTCCGCCTTTAGGGGCAATTTCCCACCCCTAGGACAAGAGAGTGCCCTGAACCCCTATCCGCCCTCTTTGACAAGGCCGTTGGCAGAATGAGGCTGACTTCTTATGCCGGAAGTCTTCGGCCGCCAATGCTGATTATTTATCAAAATTTAGGCAGTGGCGGGGATCGAACCCGGGACCGAAGACGTTTTGATTATGACTCAAAGACGCTACCCCTAGACCGCGGGTTCATAGCCCATTAACGGCAAACTTCGCCATACTGTCCTAACCGATACGTTAGTCGTAATTTCAGCGATTATTTCACGCTGTGTTGGTTATCTTATCACTGACTAGTCTTCGCAAACGCCGCTGCTCTCGCTCGTTAAGTGAACACCGTCGGCCACTGCGTTGTCCGTGATGAGAGGTAATGCCGGAAATTTGTTTTTTTCGGTAAATTCTTGACACTGTGGATCTCAGAATAATGAATTTCCTAACGATTTCCAAGATGGAATGCCCATTCCGCGTTCGAAGTCTGTTAATTCCGCTCGTGCCGCCGTAATCACTTTGTAAACCTTTTCACCTGAGTCAAATGAGTACAAATGACAGCTTCGCTAATGCACTGCACTTTTATACCTTGTGCACACGATACTACCACCATCTGTAAATGTTGACATCGCTATCCCATGACTTGTCACCTCATTGTGTGTTGTCGCCTTGATCTTGAATTCCGACAAAAACTTTCTTGGTCCCTCTACTACGGTTTCGCATGTCTAACATGCCGCTCATTACCATTTCATTTGCGTTACAGACACAGTCGTTGTTCAAATTCGTAAACTAATATCTGCTTTATAACAATTCCAGTCTTGCATTTCAATGTTTATTTGTAATCAGGTTATTGATTCCGGTGGGTACTGGCCATCTTCAGACCTGAGAAGAAAGTTCTTGCATTATATATATCACGTTTCTATTCAGTTCTGAAAATGATCATAACGGGATGAAATTAATACCTGATTACAAATAAACATCGTGATGCAAGACTAATTATAACGAAGAAAATATTTTCCAGGGTCGCTGTACACTTTTTCACGACTATGACACAGCTTGGAAACAAATATTGTTTCTGAGGGAATAAAAGTAAACATGAGTCTCACTTTAGCAAATATTCAAGGTCAGTGAATGTCATAAATCTTTCTTTTACGCTAATTAATTTAATAAAGTAGTAGTAAGATGGCATCAGTGGACCTAAAACATTATTATCTTGCAGGATATAAAGAAATAGTGCGTTTAGTTTAACAAGTGACTAAGTGTTAGACAAGTTACACCGCGTTCCGGAGTCCACGATAAACAGTGTGTCTCTATAAATGGCCTAAGGTGTTAGGAAGGCATCGGCATACCACTGCAATAGACCATACCTAGGGAAGCACTGTTATGTTTATAGCAACTGCTTTCCTTTTACTAACAAAAAAGTGATGAATGACAGAATGCGGTCAGTAGAATCATTTCCCAGTTTCATAACAAGTAACGCTGCAATACGCCGTATTCTACGGCTGGAGTGGAGGAGAAGCCTGCTACGACGTGCTGGTTGGTTGGTTCATTAATCATGTCATAAGGCCTGTGCAATTACAATGGAGACACGGTGTGGGCGGATGTGTTCAGGCGCTGCGAGCAGCTAACATGTTCTAGACTGATATATCAGCCAGTAGGAAGCTGTAGGCGAGGCGCTGCACTGCACGACATCTGTCTAGGAAACATTGATCTTTTTTTATGTAGTTTAAATCTCTTCAGTAGAACGCTATTTGATACTCAGAATATTGTAGGTAAGGTGCGGGCAAGACATAGATGATGTTGGTTCTCTTGCTCCTCGATAAATACGGAACGTGTGGCATAACTAAGCAGAAGTACGATTGTGAGGTGTTACTCGTGTGTAAGCGCTGGTCCGTGAGAGAAAGAGCGTCACCAAGACCTTAGTTCTGTTTTTAGAGGTCGGTCGGTACTGCGTAAACTTTTTCGGAACTTTTTTTGCCTTTGAAAGCCAATGATTTTGTCTTCTTTTCCGAAATGTTCGAATCTTGCTTTTCACAAACCTTACCTAATAAATGTATTCCCTTTTGTAGGTCATCTTCATTGTCCGCCACGAGAGTGGCGTCGTCTGCCTATAAAGGACAATTCAAGCGGGAATTGCTGTTAATCTCAGTTGTCCAATTAAAAATTTCCGTCCATTTCCGAATATCGTCATTTAAATAAGTGTTAAATAGTGTAGCTGAAATGCTGCACCCTTGTCTTACTCGTTACTTTGTGGCTCTATGTTGTAATAAAGTGCCATATATATCTAATATTACATTCGTGTGTTTGTACAGACTTTTTGAAACGTTTATTAACTGTTGTTGGACTCCTGTTTCCCTCATAACTCTCTACAGTTTCTTTCTGTCGACATTATCAAATGCCTTAATGAAATCAATGAATGCTAAATGGGTTTCCATATTATACTCTCTCTGTCTTTCGATTATTTGCTTTATTGTAAATACTGCATCTGTTGTCGATGGCCCTTGGAAATCCCATTTGTTCTTCGCCTAATAAACCCTCAAATGGTTCAAATGGGTCTGAAGACTATGGCGCTTAACATCTGAGGTCCCCTACAACTTAGAACTACGTAAACCTAACTAACCTAAGGACATCACACACATACATGCCCGAGGCAGGATTCGAACCAGCGACCGTAGCGGTCGTGCGGTTCCAGACTGTAGCGCCTAGAACCTCTGGGCCACTCCGGCTGGCTAATAGACTCTCAGCTGTAACCTTTAACCCCTTGTTCACAGTTCTTGCATAAACTTTGTAAGTTGTGTTCGGTAAGCTGATACCACTGTAGTTATCGCAACTATTGCGGTCTCCTTTTTTAAATGGTTACATCACCTTTGCTTGTGACCATGCTTTTGGAATAGTCCGTTTCTCCAGCACATATTAAATATATGTAATAAGCACTTTTGTAATAGGGTGCCTCCATATTTTAGCAGTTCATTGTTTGTGCCAGTAGCTTTTCTGTTTTTTGTGGACTCGTGGGCTTCTCGTATTTCATCCATAGATAAATCGTCTACACATCCTACTTCAATTTCATCCTCTATACTCTCCGTGAGCACGTTTCCTTTGACCACAAGTTCTTATAATATTCTATTCCATTTTACTTGTTGAAATTTATTTGAGCGACTTATTTTTCTGTTCGAATTAACATTTTCATTGGTTTATAAGCTATCATTTGCCGTCCGTGAATATTGTCTTCTATTATGCTTATAGATCTATCCCAAGATTCTTGATGAGCTCGTTCCACTGCTCGATTTTCTGCATTTCTCTCTATGTTTCTAAATTTTATGACAATAATCTGTTGGTTCATTGCAACACTTAATCATCTTGTTTTTTCCATATAATTTTATCGAATTCTGATGTCTAAATTTTTAACCCTTTCTTCCTTTTTTATCTTTTTCCTAAGGCTTCTGCAGAGGAGCTGGAACCACTTGTTGAGTTCATGGCACGCCGAACTGAACTAAGTTGGGCACAAGAAGGTCCGACACGATATTAGGAGGTATCGCATGACTTTTGCCACCTCAGTGTGAAAGCGGCTTCAAGTCTTTGACCGAGCCTCTTATTCTGTCGAGATCTAACCGGTGACGAATGTAATTTCTACCGCATAGAATTTCCTCATAATTATCTCTATTACATGCGTCTTCTTCCAACTATCATTCCGTGTTCAAAGCCTGCTAATTCCCGTCGTGCGACCGTAGTCACGTCGGAAATCTTTTCGTGTGAATCGCCTGATTGCAAAAGACAGTATCGCCAATGCACTGCCCTTTTACACCTTGTGTACGCGGTACGACTGCCGTCTATCTATGTATGTATCGCGCTATTCCATGACTTCTGGCACCTTAGTGTTTGCTGGTAAATATGCGGTGTAAAAGTACGCTTGACAGTGAAATCTATACTCAGTTTTACGCCGTGCATGACTGGTCTGAGAGCTTTCTGTCGAGAACGCGAGGGAAAAAAGACTCTCCAAGTTTACAGATTTTTGGGCTCCCGCACCCCCCCCCCCCCCTCCTTCCACTGTAAAAGTGCCATCGCTACAGATGAGAAATAGAGTACATGCAGTGTATTGGAAGTGTCTAATTTTGAAGGAGTTTTCCGATGGAAATCGCAACACAGCATGCACAGGTAATATGTACGTGCATTTTATGGCCACCTTTCTGAATGTGAGGAAGTTCACATCATTGGCGTGCCGACAGGTCGCAGAGACAGATGGCTGTGGTGCAGAGACTACGCGACGTAGCAAGGACACTAAGCAACAGTCCTTCCAGGACTACCACGCGATGATCGCAGGATTGTTCGAATGGCTCTGAAGAACAGACGGATGACGTGACAGGTTACAGTCAGAGTGTTCCCACGAACTGTTATGGGACAGTTTTTCAAAATAGTCACACAACATGTGTAAATTCTTATAGATTCATATTAAGGGGGGTAGGACGTCAAACAGGCCGACTTGGAGCAGGAGAGTCATCACAGGACATTTTAATTTCTACTGTGTATACTTTTACAAATAAATTCATAAAACTTTGTCACCATGATCAGGAAGAATTGAGGACTCACACTCATCGCAGTGGAAGTTCAAAAACGTAGCAAAATACCTTTTTTTACATGTGAAATTTCATCGTTTTTTTACTTATTGCTGGCTGCATTTGTTGCTATAGGTACACTTTTCTTCATAAGTAAGAGAGATTCTTCGATGAATTTTTCATAGCATACAAACAGTGGTTACAGGTGTATGAAACTCTAGAATTTTCCAAATCTATTAAAAACTGTGAAAAAATTGAGATAATTAACTATAAAACTTAAGTTTTTCGAAACATGAAGTTTAAAATGTAACAGTTCATTTATTTTTTCATAAATTAAATAACTTCTAGAGTTTCATACACCTGTAACTATGGTTTGTATGCTGTGCAAAAGTCATCGAAGAATCTCTCTTACTTAGGAAGAAAAGTGTACCTGTAGCAACAAATGCAGCCAGTACTAAGTGAAAAAATGATGAAATTTCACATGTAAAAAAAAGTGTTTTGTTACGTTTTTGAGCTTCCACTGCTATGAGTATGAATCCTGAATCCTTCCTGGTCATGCTGTTAAAGTTTCATGAATTTATTTGTAAAAGTATAGACAGTGGAAATTAAAATGTCCTGTGGTGCCTCTCCGCTCCAAGTCGGCCCGTTTGACGTCCTACCCCCCTTAAGAAATCCGCCCTCGACATGTGTAACTGACTGCAATCGGAGTAATGAACTGATATTAAATGTATTAGTGATCGTCATCTTCTGTAGAATTTCATGCTAGTTAGATGTAACAGAATATTTTTGCGACACACTGGCCAATACAGTCTCAGAGCCGAATACTGAAAAGGCAGAAACTCTGATGAGGCTAGCGAGGGGATGCGGTCATTGCCACGGCCGGGCGCACGCCCTCCCTTGTGGTACCCCAGGGCGCCCTCACCCAGATGGACAACAGTTACGACATGCTGTAGTGACCGCCCGCGTAAATGGTTTTACAAGGTGCAGTGAGGTAGAATTTTTAGCAAAGGCTCTATTATCAGCAGAAAGCCGACTCTTGGGAATGTCACTGGAGATCGGCACCTTATAAATGGAAAGAGAACATCAAGCTAGTCCTTTGAAAAATGTGAGATGTCGCCAAATGCATAGCTCTTAGAAAGAAATATTGTTTGCAGATGTAAGACTTCTGGCGACTGGTTCTTCAAAACTTTTTCCAGAGAGACAGAGGAGCCACGTTGTTAATGGCAGAGAGCTACCTCATTAGTCGAAGAGGGAGACAGGAATGGTGAGGAATGACTTTTCTCAGGGGAGGATGGTGGGACAGAAATTATTGGTTAACCATGTCAAACATAACCCAGAGAAGGGACTCGACCTCTGTAAGGGCCATTTCGATCGGTTGGCGCTCAGAAGATTCAGAACCCAGCCATTCGAGTTAAGCACATGGCGAAAAACGCAGCAAAGTGAAGTTCCTTTCCTACATTCGCACAGAGGTCACTTGGCTCGTGTCGACTCATGTTGTCTCATGTCTCGCCTTGTCGCCTTTTTCTCGGACAGTCTTGTCTTGGAGCACTGCTGCTACTGCTTTGCCATCTTCGCCACCTTCAGCAAGCAGCTTACCTGCAAGTATTTTGAGCACTTAGAAAATTTTTGGGCCATCCAACATTTAGCCACAGGGGAGGTCTGCTGACACTGTCACTGACTGAAGTCACAGTACTTCAGTCGCCGACAGCTACGTTATTGTGAGACTGAGCCGTAGGGCATTTCAAGTCAAATCATAACAGGTGTGAGATATTACTTCTAATTATTCTTCATATTTAGTAGTTCTATTCTGTGTTAAGCAGTTTCACAACAGTCACCAGCTACTTGCCTGAGTATTCTCACTGCCCCCCCCCCCCCTCCCCTCCCTCCTGCAATCTTGCTACGTTCGTCAGATTTGTGTTCGACAGGTTGCTGTTGTTATGTTGTTAAATGTTTGTTAAGAAGTTGCCTCTGGTTGCCTTATTGTGTATAAAGCATTATCGGTGAAGGAGAGTATTAGAATATCATTTTACCATCATTGTTAATTGTCTGAATTTTGATACAGAAATGAACTGTAGTAATTAGAATGATGTATCAGTGAATATTTTTATCGACCCCTCCCAACCAAAGTATATTACAGAACATTCAGAAACAGGTTACTAGAAGATGAGTTGAGATCTCTAGCTACCATGTATGATTTACCACTGACACAAAACCACGAACAACAGAGCCTCACATGGTGTAGAGCTGGGACTGTGGAGGTGGGGAGGTGGGATATTGAGAGACTTTCTGTGGTTTTGATAGGTGGGTCTTGCTCCTGTTTGAGGCACTACAGATTGATTGTAGATGACCCTGTGAAAGGTCACCGGAAGCAGGAATTCTGGAGACCTTTACTCCGCCACATGGTGGAATCAAGAAGTTGGAAGCGATTGGATATAACAACAGGATTCAGTTGATAACTGGAGGGAAGCCCGAAGGTTCGTCAGTACATGGTGTCGTAGGTCGAATGACCAGTGTACCAAATGGCACGTTGTACCAGGTTAATGCAAGACCACCTCACCGTAGTTCGCACCACTGAAACCTAGAGTAAGCTACAAAATATTCATTGACTCTCCATGTCCCCTGATTTGCCACCCATAGAGCAAGTCTGGGAAGAAACGTACTGTTGTGCCTCCGGCAACAGTCTGTATCACAGCATGTGTTTCAGGATTGTATTCAGAGGCTGTCTGATTACGCACCACAAGGAATAGGCGAAGGAAGAAATATTTGGGAACAGTGACAAGAAGAACGGACAGAGTGGTAGTACATGTGGTAAGCTATCAGTGGATAACTTCCACGGTACTAGAGGGAGTTGCAGAAGAAGATAGGGACCGGAATATATCCAACAAATAATTGAGAACAGTTGGTACTAGTGCTGCTTCGAGATGAAGACGTTGGCGCAGGACCCACTTCAAACCAGTCAGAAGACACACGCACGCACGCACACACACACACACACACACACACACACACACACACAACATACCGGCCGGTCATAATGAAACTGTCGGTGTTACAAGCGCTGTAGTGCAGGGTGTATATACTGTAGAACGCTGAAACATCGCAGGTATGTTTATTAATCGCGGAGTATGCTGAAAAAACAGTAGTTTCACTTCCTGCCACCGGGTGAAAATATGGCGCTGTAAGCAGTCAGAACGCGAATTTTTTTTCTTTTGACGTCAGTATGCTGCTTATCGCTTCACGATGCATGTTAAGTTCTTTTTTTGAAGGGATTCTTGGTATAAATGGTTAAAAGGTTGAAGTGTTTCGTATGAAATGCAACGGCTATTGAAAAGAAAGTTCGTGCACAGCTGGTAAAATTCTATTGTCAGAATAACAGCACTAGAATATCGCCGACAGAATCAGCTGTGAAGGCGACCTATATCAATACATTGGCGAACGAATGAGATCAAGAAATTCGGGGAAAAAAAACCAAGTGAGTTTGGTGGTGCAGCAGGGAAAAGGAAGAGACCTATTCCCATGGCAGCTGTAGAAGTTTACGCACCTGTAGCCATCTGTACAGCACATGCCTTAAGCCCTGCAGCCAGAGCTCGAACTGTCACAAGAATTTTTCCCTCCCTTCATAAAGAGGTCAAAAGATTATGCGGCTCATTTTACTCTGATATCCCTACAAGATTCAGAATGTCCACTAAATGAAGCCCCATTGTAGACTAAAACGCCGTGACTTCGCCCTTTGTTTTTTGGCGCACGTGCAAATGAGGCTGCGGAATATTCATTGGACAGTCGAGGCATATTTTTCTCTTTACTGTGCCGTGACTGCACAGAACTGTTGCACGTATTGTGCAGGAACATCCAATGCACTCAGATTATGTGACACTGTGGTGCGGCTGCACAAGCTCCTTCATTTTCGGTCCGTTTTCTTCGAGGAGATGGGATGTCGCGTGCCTGTTAGGTGTTCAGTGACATCTGCGTATTATAAGGACGTCCTTGTGCAGCACGTGATGCAAGCTCTTCAACAACGCATCGTGTCCACGCTACTATTTTCATGCAAGATGCGACGACACCGCATGTCGCTTGCCAGGTGAAAGATTAGCTTCGAAAAACCTTCGGTAACGATCACATCGTCGCTAGGCAGTTTTGAGAAGCATGGCCTTCCAGCTCCCCCGACGTAAATCCATGCGACTTCTGGTTATGGGAATATCTCGAAAATGGTCTCTGCCAGGAGTGTATCCCGACTCTTCCTGATCCGAAGGGTAGCACATGACGACATACCACCTGATTACACTGGATATACTGCGAGCATGTTATGGATGTAGCATGTTCCTGAGTCGGAAGACCGCATTGAACACATGTTGTAACGTGTGACTATATCCTAATAAACAGGCCAGAACAGCTGTTATTATGTGTTTGATCGTCCCTCCCCTTTTTCTGCAACCACACCACATTCTAACTGCTTACAGCGCCATATTCTGGCTTGGTGGTGGAGAGTGGAACTATTATTCTTTTTCACTGTACTTCGTGAGTGCAACATTTATTAATGAACATGCCTGCGGTATGTCAGTATGCTCCAACGTGTACAGCTCGCACTGTAACGCTCGTAACACCATCAGTTTAATTATACCAACATGGCAGTTGTATTTTAATAGTGATACATAACAGTAAGGTAAGGAGACAAGAGCTCAGATTTTAAATGGCTTGAAGCAGAGATAGCGACACTCTTCTCTGCTGTTCAGATGGCTCTGAGCACTATAGACTTAACATCTGAGGTCATCAGTCACCTAGACTTAGAACTACTTAAACCTAAGTAACCTAAGGACAACACACGCAGCCGGCCAGTGTGGCCGAGCGGTTCTAGGCGCTTCAGTCTGGAACCGAGTGACGGCTACGGTCGCAGGTTCGAATCCTGCCTCGGGCATGGATGTGTGTGATGTCCTTAGGTTAGTTAGGTTTAAGTAGTTCTAAGTTCTAGGGGACTGATGACGTCAGATGTTAAGTCCCATAGTGCTCAGAGCCATTTGAACCATTTGAACATCACACACATCCATTCCCGAGGCTGCATTCGAACCTGCGACCGTAGCAGCAGCGCGGTTCCGGACTGAAGCGGCTAGAACCGCTCGGCTACTCTGCTATTCGAAATTTATATTGTAGAAGCAATGAAGTAAATAAAGGAAAGGTTCAATCGTGTGATTAAAATCAAGGGCTGAAATTGCAGAGGTAATATTTGCTGATAACTGCTATCCTTTACGGAACTGAGGAAGAATTACAGAACGTTTTTGACGTGGAATAGTGTTCTGAATACACAAAATGGCTTGAGAGTAAAGCAAGGAAAACGGTAGTGATCAGGAGGAGCAGAAGAGATTAGTGATAAACTTATCAAAATAGGAGAGGGCATAGTAGAGGAAATAGCGAAATTCTGCTACGTTGTGAGTAAAATACCAAATGATGAGCAAAGCAGGGAGGAGACAAAAACGAGAAAAAACGGGCGCAGAGGGAATTCCTCAGCAAACTAAATTTCGGCGAAGATACATTCCGTCTGTGCAACAAAATGAAAGACAGTTTGTTTCTTGCCATTAGCATTTCGCTTTCTTTATTTATGAAACATAATTCATTGGCCTGCAATAACTACTTGTTCTTGTATATACAATTAAAGTATTATGTACTACCTACAAGTATGTCACTACTTACCTCACGTTTCTCATGTTGTTCTTTTTTTCTAGGTCAGGAACAAATTTTGCAGCACAAGTTCCGTAATCTTTGGATATTATGATTTGTTGCTAGTCCATGTGTGTCATCCTGGAGATTTCTTTATTCGGTAGCCATTCTCCAGAAGAGCGATTTTATGGGCGTTTTTTCACCCACATTTATTAAAAAACTCTACTTGCACTTTTAGGTGTGTATTGAACACACACCTCCAACAAGAACAACGAAAAACATGAGAAAACGTAACATAGTAATATAAATGTAGTTATTGCATATTAAATTTATTATGAAGGCTGGTCCACTTAAACGTTTCAGCTCAACTATCTCTGGGAAAAACAACAGATATTGGGAAGCGACTTTCGTGGGTATGAATGTAAGGCAGGGGCTCATAAAAGGAAATACTATGAGACTTTCTAAAACGTAAGCAAATATTATTTTCAACGCAAACTTACGTTTATTTTTTAAATAGACACTTCGTACTATTTCCTACGCAATCGATAGCATGAGGAAACACAAAAATAATGACGTTGGTTGCATAGGAATGTGCCAAGTACATCTCTAGAAATTGAAAAGTGAAGTTGACGCTTGAAGTAAACGAAACGCACCGCCATTGTACATCCTGAGATACAAGCGTAATCCCCATGTTGGTCATTGTCGCAATGTGATTGACGTAGTACAATGCAAAATATCCTGTACTTATTGCCATTTATACTATTATTAAATGGACTAGAAACAATACAGATGTTCAGTCACACCGTTGCCGTTATGTCCATTCTAGTTCTGTAGTAAAGATCTATAAAGGACGAACTAGTAAACCCTTTCCTTATTTTTCATTGTGTGTGACTGGTCATCTGTATTATTTCCAGTCCACTTAATAACAGTGTAAATAGCAATAAGTACAGCATTGTCTGTATTGCACTACGTCGATCACGTTGCGACGATGATCAAAATTGAGTTCACGCTTGCACCTCAGAATGTACAGTAGTGGTTTGATGATGATGATGATGTTTGGTTTGCACGGTTCGCAACTGCGAGGTCATCAGCGCCTGAAAGTAGCGGTACGTTTTGTTTACTTCAAGCGTCAACTTCGCTCTGCAATTTCTCTGGTTGTAATTGGAGTATTACGATACAACCAAAGCCATTATTTTTGTGTTTTGTCATGCTATCGATTGCGTAGGAAATAATACGGAGTGTCTATTAAAAAAAAGGAAAACATAAGTTTGCATTGAAAATAATATTTGCTTACGTTTTCGAAAGTCTCATAGTATTTACTTTCATGAGCCGCTGGCTTTAATTCATACCCATGAAAGCGGATTTTCGTATCTATGCTTCTTCGCGAACCACTGAAGAAGCTTGGTAGTAAAAGAATCGAAACATGTATGGCAAAAAACAAACTGCTTTTCACTGCATTGCATAGAGGGAATATATCCATGAATTTTGAAGCAACTAAGGAAAGACGGAAAAAGGGAAAAAACAGAGAAAATAAATCTGCTAATAACAAACAGAGGGCTTCGCTTGAAGAACAAATTTCTGAGGGTATGACAATCTTGTATGAAAGTACATAAAGGAATGGGAAAACCGAAAAGGAAGTGAATAATAAAGTTTGAGACACTGTAATACAGAATCATAAGGTGAGGAAAAGAAATTTGGAAAACACTGGTGAAAGTAACAAGATGACAGGACATTTTTAACACATCACATTGTACATCTGTGGTACCAGAGGGAGTCGTTGACGACAAACGTTGTAGTGGAAGCCAGAAATTGCACGTATCCAACAAATAATTGATCATCTCTGTTGATCGATCATGGACTGGGAACATCAGCTGATTAAGTAATTGTCAATATCAATAAAATCCTCCAGCAGTCGTATAACTTAGATGTTATTTTATTCTACTTTGATGGCAACGAGTTTCGGCATTCCTCTAAACCATCTTCAGGCCTCATATGCATCTCTCAAAGTGCCATATATCCCTGGATTTCGTGAATTCAAACCGTTGCGCAAGTGCTTCATTCGAAGACTTGGTTGTAAGGGTTCGCTCACTGAGGGATCCGTACAAATATAGTTAATATTATAGTATATAATATATAATATCATATGATAGCGAAACAAGCACTGGTAGCAGTTACTTCTGTAAAATATCTGGGAGTATGCGTACGGAACGATGTGAAGTTGAATGATCATATACAATTAATTGTTGGTAAGGCGGGTTTCAGGTTGAGATTCATTGGGGGAGTCCTTAGAAATTGTGGCCCGTCAACAAAGGAGGTGGCTTACCAAACACTCGTTCGGCCTATACTTGAGTATTGCTCATCAGTGTGGGATCCGTACCAGTTCGGGTTGACGGAGGAGATAGAGAAGATCCAAAGAAGAGCGGCATGTTTCGTCACAGGGTTATTTGGTAAGCGTGATAGCATTACGTATATGTTTAGCAAACTCAAGTGGCAGACTCTACAAGAGAGGCGCTCTGCATCGCGGTGTAGCTTGCTGTACAGGTTTCGAGAGGGTGCGTTTCTGGATGAGGTATCGAATATATTGCTTCCCCCTACTTATACCTCCCGAGGAGATCACGAATGTAAAATTACAGAGATTTGAGCACACACGGAGGCTTTCCGGCAGTCGTTATTCCCGCGAACCATACGCGAGTGGGACAGGAAAGGGAGATAATGACAGTGGCACGTTAAGTGCCCTCCGCCACACACCGTTGGGTGGCTTGCGGAGTATAAATGTAGATGTAGATGTAAGTATATATGCAGTTCACTCATTCCGGGACTCGAGAATCTAGACGGTTTTGCTGTTATCGACATTGATACTGGAAAGTTACCGATCCCAAGGATTCCAAGACCTTAGAGAATGTTTTAGTTTCAAGTTTGCCGCCCGGGATTAGCCGAGCGGTCTTGGGCGCTGCAGTCACGGACTGTGCGGCTGGTCCTGGCGGAGGTTAGAGTCCTCCCTCGGGCATGGGTGTTTGTGTTTGTCATTAAGATAATTTCGGTTAAGTAGTGTGTAAGCTTAGGGACTGATGACCTTAGCAGTTAAGTCCCATAGGATTTAATATACATTTGACACAATTTCAAGTAAATGAGAAGAGGAATATTTTTTGTGCGATGTAATTACCTGTTCCAGAAAAAGAGTTTTTAACAAGCAGACAGGCAGACAACAAAGTGATCCGATAAGGGTCCGTTATTATCGACTGAGGTCCGGAACTTTAAAAATGCGGTATACGTGCCTTTGCTGATGAGATCTGATACTAAAATTGATGTTGGGCTCCAGTTCCAAATTAAATGAAAGCTTGATCGCTTAATAACAGTTTCTGATTTCTCCACAAAGCTTGATAAATGTTGGAGTGATGCTTCACGTATAACATTTCCATCACCGTAATTGGCAACACTTGAAAGCGCTGTTGTCAGCAGTTTCTTATCTTGGGTAGCAGCCGCTGTGTCACCTCCAACGGGAAAGGAATTTGTGTCATGTGATGAGTACACAGACTCCGCTTTGATAAAAATTAAAGATGTTTCCTCTATGTTTTTAATAACGAAAACCGCGTCCCCGCTTTTCATCTGGCCAGTATAGCAGGAGGCTTTGACGGTACATCCTGCTGCACGGGCACGCTGCCAGGAACGGCGAGTGAGTAACAGCAGTTGCCATCGGCGGGGATCGAAACCGTGACGAGGCAGTGGGGGCTGAGACCCGCTGGCAGCCACAGGCCGATATCGCCGCTCCCATCGGGATGGCCCGCCCCTCTCCACGCCGCAGGCGACCGGGGCAGGACTTCTACCGTCCTTCTCGGAGTAGAGCCGCTCCAAATCTGAACAGTTCTTTGTAGGAATTGAAGATCGTATCTCGCTTCCGCTGGCATCTGGCGCCGCGGTTACGGCGAAATCGGCGAACTGAGCTGGACGCCGGACGGGGATCGGTTACATTTCATAAGTGTCCTTCCATTCGAAAGTAGTGTGTTCTCTGCGGAATGTCAGGGCGAAGCGACTGCGTTAGCATGTAAGAGAGTCATTTCAAACGTCCTACACACTGAGAATGCTCGGCGGTTAAGGTCGAGGCAACAAGTTGAAATTCTGGTCAGTTGTGAGTAGCGATGGGCTAAACTGCCATTTTCCGATATAAGTGACTTCTGTGAATTTTACTTTTCGGTACCTGCGATTCTTAACTGCGATTTCTCGTCTCAGTAACCCAACCGACAAACCGTTTCGTGAAATGGTATTATTAATATTTCCAAGGATATTTCCTCAGCTGTTGCACGATACACGAAAGGTACGCTTGCCCACAGACAATTTCATATCAACACATCAGTCAGTAGCAAGTGCGTTTATGTTATTCCTTTGGCTTTAATTTTGTATCAATAGGACATATCTGAAAATGTTCATAGAGTAATGTTGACAATCATAAGAGAAACTACCGCATAGTACCATAAGATGTAGTATTTCCTTTCCTCGGGGTTCTGCCGTGAAAATACAAAATAAAAAATCTGATTGGGGTTTGAATTTTGATGGAATAAGTTACGGATAAGGCGGTCTTCGTATTACTGACTGAGATAGTGCTGTAATTTGACCGTGAATGGCAGACCGGGTCGGCAACACTACAAAAAACGACTGTAAGGAAATAGTATCAGAAATAAGATGAAATTTACCTAATAATTCTGTCAGAAACGTAGTATCTATTATAATATAATCTTCGTGGCTGCATCTGGAATATTTCTTGATTTTCTGGCAGGATGTCCTTTTTTCATTGTTCGCTGGTCCTCTAGTTCTCCATCTGATGAAAATTTCTTGAACTTCTCACTGTCTGGATTAATTTATAAATTTGGCGATAGCCGTTGCGAATCACTACTGAAATAACTTGAAGACGCCGTGTGTTCGTTTCATAATATAGTCTTAATTTCCACTTAAAATCATTCTTTAACATCAGCGCCAAAAAATACACGTCTTAAACGTATGAAGACAAGATAAGAAGAGAGTAATGAAATAGTTGTTAAAACAAGCACTTACGCAACAGTAAAAGGAGATCAAAATTACTTATGAAAATCTGTTGCTGGCGCAACGCTCTTCTGCATGCGCGTGCATCGTAAATCACATCTTTGCTCTGGCGGAGGCGCGGTAGTCAAAGTGCCGTTACAAAGAGTTCAAGTTTAGAACACGGATTCTAACATTGTTAGGTTCACAAGTATCTGAACAACATTTTAGGTCACTCGATATAGCGATAATTCAAAATATCATTGACAGAAGAACTGGAGAAGTTGCCACATGGTCTTCACACTGTCTTCGTCAGAAGAGATTAGTTTCTAGGTTTGTTGAATGAACATAGTGACATTGTTTATGCAAAGTGTGACACGTTCTTCTCCACTCAACTGCTTTCATTGCCAGAAATATTAGCAATTGTATAATGTGTATTACATTGTTAGTAATTAGAGCAGTATAAAAGCTTAACAACCTTCGTGATTTTGCAGACGCAGTTCCCATTTCGATTGCTGGCTCCTCTATGTGCCTTTCCACATCTAGAAGACATAATCGTGAAGACTCAAGATGACACTTGAACTCGCAGCTTAAAAGAGCTATAATTGATAACATAAGGGTGCAAATTGAGTATTGGAATAGTGTTCATTGAAGTCATTACGTGATTTGAAAGAGATGATAAAAAATGTGAACTACGCTGTGAGTGAACGATGAAAATTCCATTCTCAACTTGTCTGAGCCATCCCATTCACGAATATTTTCTGCTGCTTATGTAGTAATAAGGTCTTGCTAGAATTTGATATTGATCCGTCCATCTCTCCCGCCTCGAGACGTTTTGTTGTGATGTCACACTGACCTGTAGCTTAGCTAAGGTCTAAGTTAGTTTGGAAAGTAGCGTGTTGTAAGGTTGATGATGTGCTCGTGAAAACGGTGGAAAGTACTGATCTTACGGTTGAAGGTTGAAATATGGCTTCCCAGCTATTACACAAGTTGAAAATATGGTCACTATTTTTTTTTATAAACTTAAATTTGCCATATTTCGTGACAGTACCTTTTCCATTAGACGTTTGCAAGCAAATATAAGTCTTGGGTTCAGTTGTCTAAGTATGAATCCACAATGCATCGTTCTCAGCTGCAGAAAATGACGTGGTTCAGCGTGTTTCTCTCATTTTGGTGTTTCAAATACAGTTTCTTCCAATGTAGTTTCTTCTTTTCAGATAATACAAAAATAATAGTTAACATAATTCAAAATTATTTGTGACTGCGACCTTCACATTGTTCTTCCGTCAACACACACCAAGAGTTAGCTGCCGACTTGGACTAACTATAGTCAAAGACTACTCCAACGTCAAAGATATTTTACACAATCAGTTTCTTTGCTATTCTTCGATACATTTTCTAATAGTAATCAATATGCTTTTACTCTCAAAAACAGAAGTAAATTAACATATAATAAGACAAATTATAATAAATTCTGACAAAAATATAAGAAAACATTTTCAATTCAGTATCGACAAATACGGTAAAAAAATAACATCTCCCAGATCCATTACAATTGCTCCCCAGGGCTTTTGTTGTTATGGACATATACAACAAAATCCCGACAACACTCAGTGATGGATCTGTACTACACAATTAGTACACTAATGATGCAGTCTGATAACCTCTTCCAAATTTGGACTCTTTGAATCTGTGGACTTGTTACTGGCTGTTGTTGCAATGATACTTCCCCATCAGTCTCATACACAAAAAAATTCATTTGACATTACAAATATACATGGTATAAAACATACATGGGAAATATTGTAACATACAGATTGAAAATAATAGGAAGGTAAAACTCATTTCCTAGAATAAGATTTAATTAATTTTTTTTTATATTAATGTTAATTTCATTATGCATACATATTGTACAGTAAAAATGATACTGGACATATATAGTGTAATGTGTTTTTCTCTATATTTGCCTTTTATATATATATTTTTTAACTTCTGATTTTTTTAATTTTTATATTTTTTTTATTAGTCATGGTTTTTTTTTTTGTATTTTTTCCTTATGATTTTCTTTTTTTTAGTACAGCTAAAGATACATCAGTATTATCTAAATTTTTGCAATTGTTTATATACACTTGCCTCTCTACTACAATATTACTACAAGTCACATTCTTGTGAAGAGTACTTTTGCTCCCCACAACATCAGTATAAACAACAATAAACTGCTCATATATCATGAGGCTTTATCTAAAATTGGTTTTGAAACTTATACCTTTGCATGCATGTCCTCACATGTATGCCTTCACCCACAGGGAAGACTTAGCTTCCAAAATTAGAAAAATTTAGAAATGCTCACTATGGAGACTTTTTTTTTTTTTTTAAAAAAAGTAAAACTAAATCTTTCTCTCATTCTTTGTTACATCAGTGTTTTTTTTCATCAGTTTCAATTAATATGTGATTTCAAATTATTAATTTATACATGCAAATATACACACTTGGTTGTACAGGCAGTTTTGTTCTAACAAGCGTATTCCAGTGGAGGACTTTTGTTTTAGATGATAATAGGTTATTTAAATTTTGAAATTATGATTTCTGTTTATACAGTTTTAAAGAGACAACATTCCTAAGACCAAATAATTTCTTTGACTTAGGATACACCAAACGATAAGCATTAGGGTGTGGATTTTCTATGACTTCAAAAAGCCCAATATAGATATCAAAGAATTTCTTAATTTCTGAAGTTAACATTTTTGATTTTTCATGAGATTTGACCAGAACAAGATCCCCAATTTTAAAAGTGGTTAATCTTACCCTTTTGTTATGTCTTTTATTCCTCTTTTCCCCTTGTTTCCTCATAGTTTCTCTGACAATATCTTCTCTCTCTTGCATAGTTAAAGGTGTACATTTAGGAAATTCAATAAGTTCTGATATAAGATTTGGAGGTCTAATATTAAACATAATCTCATACGGTGAAAATCCTGTGGAACTATGTTGTAGGCTAATCATAATATCTTCAAAATTTCGAATGTGCTCAAACCAAGTTGGATGTTTATGGCTACAATAGGTTCTACAAAGTCTCCCAATTTCCCTCATATATCTTTCTGCAGGATTGGTCGACGGAGAATAAACAGATATAAGTATATGCTTCAATTTTGATCTTTCAATAAACTTTTTCCAAATTTTTGAGGTGAACTGTGAACCATTATCTGATAATATAGCTTTTGGTTTCCCCACCTGTGCGAAATAATCTCTTTCAATTTTTATTATAATTTCATGGCTAGTAGCTTTTTCCACTGGATATAGTTTAATTAATTTTGAAAATACATCTACCATAACAAATATGTAACAGTGACCACCTTTACTCTTTGGTAACATTCCATATAAGTCCACTGTGATAAGATCTAAAGGTTTTTCCGGAATAATGTTTTGCATCTCTCCACCACATCTTTGATTGCTCACTTTAACTCTCTGACATTTGTCACAGGTTGCCAATTCTTTTCTTACCTTCTTTCCAATATTGTAAAAATAAACATTTTCTTGTATCTTTTGAATGCACTTCTGTATCCCACAATGACCAAAACTTTCATGTATGTAAATGATCAGCTTTTCAGCATCTGCCTCTGGCCAACACAGTTTCCAATTATCAGAATCTGCATCTGTTCTCCGAAATAAAATCCCCTTATGCAATTTGTAAAATTTATCAAGTTTCTCATAGCCCTTCTTGCCTAAACATTCTTTGATTAATTTCCAACTCTGATCCAAATTTTGATTTTTTTCTAATTTTGTTACACATAGCTCTAATTGTTTTTTCATTTTCCACCCCTTTCAAGTATCTAATTTTAAACTTCTTTTCCTCCTCTTGTTCAAAAATCTCCTTTTCTCCCCCAATTGGTAACCTTGAAAGTGAATCAGCTACTACATTCTCAGAACCTTTTATGTGTTTGATTTCAAAGTCAAACTGTTGCAGAAAAATTACCCATCTGGTCAATCTACTGTGGTATAATTTGCACTCTTGTAAGTAACTCAAAGCTTTGTGATCCGAAAATACTATGGTTTTATGTCCAATAAGGTAAATTCTAAATTTCGTAAAAGCCCAATGAATTGCCAAAAGTTCCTTCTCTGTGACTGTATAATTTTTCTCATGCTTGAGCAACATTCTGCTTGCAAATGCTATGGTACAATGTATCTTAACTCCATTCTCTACTCTTTCTTGAAATAACTCTGCTCCAAGCCCATAATTACTGCAATCAGTGTTCAAACAAAATGGTAAATTAAAATCAGGTCTGTGTAATAAGTGTTGCTTGCTCAACTCTTGCTTAATTTTATCAAACTCTTCCTGACAACTTTTATCCCAGACCCAAACAGTGTTTTTCTTAAGTAACTGACTTAAACATGGTGCATTCAGACTCTGATCACTTATATGTTTTCGGTAATAACCGCATAACCCAAAGAACGACTTTAATTGTTTTTTAGTCTTAGGAATAGGAATTTCTGAAATTGCTTTAATTTTTTCTGGATCTGCCAAAATTCCCTTGTCTGTGACAACATGACCCAAAAATTTTAATTCAGAAACTGCAAATTTACATTTCTCTAATTTCAATGTCATCCCCCCTTTTGTAAGTTTTTCACAAACTGATTTCAAAATCAAAAAATGTTCCTCCCAATTTTGCCCTGTAACCAAAATGTCATCTACATAAATCATCAGTTTAAACGCAAGTTCTTGCCCCAGTACATGATCCAAAGCTCTTATAAATTTGGAAACAGAAGAATTTAACCCAAATGGCACAACACAATATTGGTAACTCTTACCATTGTACAAGAAAGCAGTATATTTTCTAGAATTAACCGAAAGTGGTACTTGATGAAAACCCAAAGTTAGATCCAAACTTGACATATATTTTATATCTGTAAATTTATAGAGTAACTCATCAATATTTTCAGGATGGTCTGTCTGTCTGAACAAAATTTTGTTTAAGTGTCTAGAGTCCAAAACCAATCTTACTCCACCATCTTTTTTCGAAACTACTACTAGAGGATTATTATATGTACTGATACTCCTTTCTATTATATTACATCCTTCCATCTTTTTCAGCTCTTTCTCAACAGCAGGTCTTTTTGATATTGCAATAGTGTATAGTTTTATGAAAAATGGTTCATGAGGTTTTACCTGAAGCTCACACTGGTAACCCTTTACCCTACCAGGTATGTCACTAAAAACATCACTGTATTCCCACAGCAGATTTTCTAACTGTTGTTTTTGCTCCCCAGATAAATTTTGTGTTTCTGAAATTTTCAAATTTACTAAATTCCCAAATTCAACTTCATCAGTATTAAATCTATGAATTTCAATATTCTCCAATCTATTTTCTTTTAGTAAATTAATACTGTCAAAATTTCCATTACTCTGATCACCAAGTGTGTTCACAAAATTTGTCTGAATGTATTCCCTTTCACTAGTTTCTATCAAAAGTTTTCTTCCAACCCAATCAAATGCTGTATTTACTTTTACTATCCAATTCATACCCAAAAGAAAATCCTCATTAAATTCCTGAATTACAAAACATCCATGTGTGAACAACTTGCCTTCAATTAAAAATGTCACTAAAGCCTGGCTTTTTACCAATTTACTGCTCTTCCCAGTAGCACATTTTATCTTTACCCCAACAACTGGCATTTCAACATAATCTTTCCCCACTTTCAATTTTTTCCTTAATCTTTCAGATATTCCCAAGATCTCACTTCCTGTATCGATTAAACATTTACCAATCCATGACCCAATTTGAACTTTTATATAAGGACTGCAAAATTGATCACTTTTCTCAGAACCTGTATTCTCATGTAATAAATCACTTTCAATTTCCCCAAACCTATACTTATCAGAATCATATGGTATACCATTATATGTATTATTTGTCACAGTTATAAAATTTGCACACGATACAAAATTGTCATTAGTACTCTCTATTATCTCAAATAGCCAAGAATTTTCATCCAAATCACATTGTATACTATTGAAGTACTTATCCTTCAGCTTTTCAAAAATAAAATATCTCATCTTTTTCCACCGCTCAGGACATACAGTTTCACATACATTAATAAGCATCTTTCTAAAGTTCTTGTCAAAAGAAATAGTTTCACTGTTCAGCCATATATTCATAAGAAATGTGTGTGTATCATTAGTATCTATAAAAGTTTCACTTAGGTAAGAAGTTATACATGTGTCATCATTATTTGTGCGGTCAGATTCTTTACCAGCAACATCTAAATTCACACTTTTACATACACCCAGATTGCGAGTATTATTCATCCTGGTAACATCCCTGGGAATTTCTATAATATTCTCACTATTTAATCCATTTTCAACCATGTGTATACCCAACTCCCTATTTAAACTAATGAAATACCTTTCCTCAACATCATCAGCAATACCATTACCATCATTATCAACTTTATCAACAACATCATTATCATTACACATATTCAGGTCATACACATTCAAATTATCCCCCAAAATATTATTTCCCCTTTCTAAAGTTACCAGATCCCTTTCACCAACAATTTCATTCTCACAGCATGCATTCTCTCTTTCATTCACACACATCTCTGAACTACTGCAAATTACATCATCCGACAACGTGTTTTTCTTTTCTACCCAAGTGTAAAACTCTGTTAAATTAAATGAATCACAATTACTTTTATCTACTGTATGTTCTTGTGTATTGAAAATGTTATCTTTATCATTATTATTTTCCTCTTGAAATTTCTTCAATAAGTAACAACTAATGACCTCATGTGATAGCTTAGGTTTGGAACTGACCTGTTTGGGTTTATGATAGTCACATCCATTGGTCCTTTCATCATGCTCACCTTCTGCCTCAACCTTGCGGACCTTCAAGGGGGCGTCTACTCGTTTTTTTATTTCCGGTTCCTGTTTGAACTGCTGATTATGGTTCTGCCAATGTCTCTGATCAACATTTCTGATCCCATTCCTATGCCAAACATTACCTGATTGTTGGTAGTTTCTATTGTACTGACCTCTATCAAAATTTCTGTGATTTTGATCCCTAAAGTGTTCTCTATTTTGTTGATTATTAACGCGAAAATGTTGTTCTTGTTCTGGATAAAAATTATGGTCCTTCTTTTCAAAATTGCTATATCCCCCTGAATTTTGACTGACACCATGATAATTGTTTTGTTCCCTTTTTTGAAAGTTGTCATTTCCCCAATTTTGACCATTACCTTTCTGAGTAAACCCACTGTGTGTTCTTGTTGTTACCCTATCCAACTTTTCAATATAATTGAGAAACTGCTCTACATTACCATCAAGACAATGAACTAAACTCAACTGCATTGCTGATGGCAATCTTCTCTTTAAGGTATCAATTTTGATCAAGTCATCCAAAGGTTTTGTTAAATGAATAAGTTTTTGAAGTTCACTTTTGCAAAATTGTTTCATGTTCCCATCTGATTCCCTATAGTTTCGCGCATTCAAAAATTCACTTTTGATTCTAGTTTGTTTAAGATCATCCCAAAATTTTTCCAAAAATTTTGATTCAAATTCTGAAAAGGTCATCCCCAAAGTTACAATCTGGTTTGCCCAAGTCAAAGCTTCCCCTTCCAAGAATTTTTTCACAAATTTAGTTTTTATTTCATCTTGTGAGTGAGGTAAAAAACAATCCTTACAATACTGCATAAAATCAACGGGATGCAAGGGTCCATCTACCGAAAAGTGCTTCACTGGAATATTAGATATAAGATTACATGTGTTGACATTGTAATTTTTGCTTTGAAATTCAATGTCAAAACTTTCAATTTTTTCGCTAAGTTCTTTGACAGATTTTTTGTTTTCCAAATCATAGCATTCTACTTTTTCTTCTAGAGTAACCAAACGATTGTCAGTTTCTTGTTGTACATTTTTAACTAAAACTTTTGTATTCTCATCCAAATTTTTAATTTCCCCTTTTATCTCATTAAAATCAATTAAATGTCTTTCCCTATCTACCAGTAACTCATTTTTTACAGTATTAATTTCACCACTCAATTTAACATCAATTTCATTTACTTTTGCTTCCACAGATTCAATTTTTTCCTCAACACTGCCAACTCTGTTCGAAAGCTCACCCACTTGGGTATTGACTGCTTGGACTTGCAACAAAATGTTATCAATTTTTTCATCCCAGTAAGTCTTATTGTCGTCAACTGAGTGTTTAATTTCTTTCGTGAAATTTACAAGAAAACTTTTTAAATCAAATTGATCGGTTCTTTCTGTTTCATTTGACCTGTCCTGATGTTCGAAGTCTATTAAATTACTACTTTCTACTTTAGGCACAATACTCTCGAAAATCTCGTAAGTCATTGTGAAGAACAAAAATTATACACAACAATACAAAACAATATAAAAATATTGTTTTAACAAAATACGAGGGTTTCGTGACTTATCTGGAACACTCTTCTACTGTTGCAAAACCACGTTTTCCATCCATGTGATTGTTGACCAAAATTCTTGGGAGTATTTTCTTCTGTCGAAAATTATATTTTTTGCCAAAACATTTCTTCTCCAAAACTTTTACTTCCCGATGAACACAAACACTGTAACACACATTCTGAAGAAACTGGTATTAACACACAAAAATTTTCTTCCTCGTAGCACTGTTGAAGATCTCGTGAACACAATATCCCGGCTACAGTCCCCAGTTGAAATATGGCTTCCCGGCTATTACACAAGTTGAAAATATGGTCACTATTTTTTTTTATAAACTTAAATTTGCCATATTTCGTGACAGTACCTTTTCCATTAGACGTTTGCAAGCAAATATAAGTCTTGGGTTCAGTTGTCTAAGTATGATTCCACAATGCATCGTTGTCAGCTGCAGAAAATGACGTGGTTCAGCGTGTTTCTCTCATTTTGGTGTTTCAAATACAGTTTCTTCCAATGTAGTTTCTTCTTTTCAGATAATACAAAAATAATAGTTAACATAATTGAAAATTATTTGTGACTGCGACCTTCACATTGTTCTTCCGTCAACACACACCAAGAGTTAGCTGCCGACTCGGACTGACTATAGTCAAAGACTACTCCAACGTCAAAGATATTTTACACAATCAGTTTCTTTGCTATTCTTCGATACATTTTCTAATAGTAATCAATATGCTTTTACTCTCAAAAACAGAAGTAAATTAACATATAATAAGACAAATTATAATAAATTCTGACAAAAATATAAGAAAACATTTTCAATTCAGTATCGACAAATACGGTAAAAAAATAACATCTCCCAGATCCATTACAAGGTTGACATTGGGAAAAGTGTTTGGCAATATTTGAAAATACAGACAAAACTAACGGTATTGCGATGTCGGAAAAAATATCCATCTTGTGAATGTAGTTGTTAAATATTTGGTTAAAGTTACATAGTAGACACCATACTGCACTGTTAGTAGTTTATGTACGATACATGTGTGTAATACGCACAATATCCTCATCAGAGTCTTATCCATTATCTGTTTTCTGAAATTACCCTGCAATTTTAGCTTTTATGATGAAAAGAGTGTTTCAATATGTCACGAAAATTCCTAGTTTTACTATATATGTACACTATTAGCACAGCCTTTATTGGCATTCACATTCGTTGTCTGCACCAATTCTCAACCGAGTATAAAATTTTTCTCAGAGCAAACTAGCTTCTTGCTTCATTTCTTGGACCTTAAGTATGTAATACATCCATATCGTGAGAAACAAAGTGTCTTAGAACGAAGTATGAACGTAGATCAACAGATGATACACAGCGATGAATGTTTCAGTTGCTACTTGCGACTTCTGATTGCAATTTGTCACAGAAATCGCAGTTAAACTCGATAGCGTGCCGCAAAGAAAAAGGTTAGTACGATCGAAGGCCATCAGATGGCACACAGCGTTGAATGTTAACTACGCTTTTTAGTTGCTAGTTGCGACTTCTAGTTCCGATTTGTCACGGAAATCGCAGTTAGACTACATAGCGTGTCGCAAAGAGAAGCAGTAGTACGAACGTTGGCCATCAGGTGGCACACGGCGTTTAATGTTAACTGGCTTTTTAGTTGCTACTTGCGACTTGTCACTGAAATCACAGCTAGACTCAAGGTTCGCAGAAAGAAGTACGAAATCCGGCCAACGGATGGCACACCGTGTTAAATGTTAAATGCTACTTGCGACTCCTAGTTGCGACTGAACTCGCAATCCGATTCTGTAAAGTAGTTGTTGATATCTGTGACTTCTCAACCACTGTGATTCGCAACAGATACGTGATTTCTATCTTACCCATAGTTGTGAGGGAGACTGTAGGCGTGGCGGTTGTATATGTGTTCGCTGATTCGCGTGGCTGAGTCGTGAGTAATTCAGAAACCTAAAATTGAGTCATGTTGGGATACACGTACTGACCAGCGTTCCTACATCAAAATCGAATCCCTAAGTGGAAACAACTCTTTGAGAGAGTTGTATGGGAATAATGTAGTGGGTCGTAGCGCAGTCACCGTGGTCTGCTCTTTTCCGTGAAATTCGGGTAAGCACTGACTACAGCAATCCACCAAGTGGAAGGCCATCAACAAAAACACACAACGTTTCTCAGGTTATTGCTAATGATATTTTGATAAAGGAACAGCGAAAAATATGTGAGAAAATTGCATGTGAGGTCAGAATGTCTTTCACTTCAATTTTTAGAATCATAACTGAACAGTAAAAGATGAGAAAAGTTGCTGCCGGGTGGGTTCCGTACGATCTGAGTGAAGAGAAAGCAGGCCAGAAACGAATCGCAGAAGAATAGCTTCATTTTTATCGAACAGAAGGAGAACAGTTTCTGAAAACGGTTGTTGCATTTGATGAAACCTGGATACGAGATTTTGAGCCAGAACTGATGTCTCAGTCGTCACAATGGAAAAGTTCCGACTCTCCAAGCCCCAAAAAATTCCGTCGCTAACAATTAAACTGATGATCTTTACGTATCGCATGACTCGAGTCATAACTTCAAACAGAGTGCTCCAGGCGACGTCTGCATCAGGCGTGTATTACAACATGTTTCTGCAAAATGTTTTGTGCCGGAAAATTCGTCAAAGAAGGCCTGCCAGGCTTCCAGCTGGTGTTCTCATTCTGTACTATAATGCAAACCGCGTATTGCCCTACTGGTGAGAGAAACGCTCGACGAACATGGATGGGAAATACTTCTCCACCCACCAGAGTCCTGATATGAACCCACCGGGTTTTGATTTCTTTCCCAAATTGAAGGAACAACTTCGTCGAAAACGTTTCCATGTAACTGATGAAGCTTCTAGTGAGGTGACTCGAGTAATCAGACAACTCAACGATGAAGGTGCCCTATCTGGAAAACAGAAGTTGCCGAAACATTGGAAAGCTGTCATAAGCAAGAATGGAGGTTACGCTGAAGGCCTGCAAATGTATTTTGCAAAAAAAGTTATTTTCTTCAGTTCTATCTTTTGACCCTCAAATATTCCGCAAGCCACCCCTACGAGGAGCGATGGAGCCTTCTGATACCATCACCATTATTTTTCCCCTTTCTGAGTCCCATTTGCGAATGGTGGTGGTGGGGTGGGGTGGGGGGGTGGGGGAGAAGGACTGCCGTATGCACACTAAATTTTATGATTTTTTGGTCGTAATCATTTTGCGAATATATTTCAATACGAAAAGTACAAAGGACAGTGCTTCAGATACAGAGGTTGATGAATATGGTGATCGTGTGCTATCAACATCATATCTCCAGAATTAAATTTTCACTTTGCAGTACAATGTGCGCTGATACGAAACTTCCTACCAGATTAAAACTGTGTGCCGGATCGTGACTCGGACTAGGGACCTTTGACTTTCGCGGAAGTTTCAACATCTTCTCTATTTTTGTCCATTTAGCACAGTAGTCTGTTACAGTACTCACTGGGTGTACTGATTAAACCATAACAACCCTATAGTTTTAATTTTGACATATAATGTGATATAAGGTTTGTTTGTGCATACCTTCCTTGCACGTATTTCGATTTGCTTATGCCAATTTATCAGTACTGTACAGATTAGAGACTTTAACCGATGTCTCTATAATTTTTGTACTGTAATATGCTTACGTTAGCCACTCAGTGGCTTAAATGATTTATACTCACTTCTTTAAAGTCTAAAACTTTCGGTACATCATTACAAAATATTTCTTTTTCTCTTCGCATGTCAAATTGAAGCAATGTAATTTGTGTTTTTCGTCTGGATGTATAACCGTAAAATAGTCACATATCTTTGAAAATATTAGTCGTTGTACAGCTAAAGTCTCTCGCTTGCCTGATGAAGGCCTACAAAGCAAAAAGTAGGTTTGCAACGAAATACAATGTTTTCATAATTAAAGTTCCAGTTTCAAATCGCTGTAGGAAGAGAACCACTTTTCTGAATGATGTCAAATTTGAACAGTATGTTATTGATAGAAGGGGAAATGTCACTGAAAAAATAACGAAACTTCGACCAATAGTCCAATCTTCAGAGTGTGCCCATCCCGAATCTACGAAATTTCTGAACCGGGGCACAATTTTGATAGTGGCGACCCCTCTCCCCCGTCCCCTCGAGCGTTTGAGACAGGACGGCCAAAATTAAAAAAATCGATTTTTCAAAAGTATATTCATATCGTACCTCACAGTTTTCTGAAGAGTTTGATGTATAAAACATATATGTTCGAGGAAATGTAAGACATTGTATTTGGTCTTCAGTGTGCCAGAGTGCAGTGCCACGCCTCTTCACACAACATTCTTCTATTGCACGTCACTGTATTTCGTTCTGTCGAAATCAAAAGTGTGTGTGGTTTGTAATGGAAGCCATAAAATCTATATTCAAGACAGTGGAAATTAAAATGTCCTGTGCTGCCTCTTCTACTCCCAGTCCGCCGGTTCGACATCCTACCCCCTTAAAAAACGTCACAGTCAGTACTGGGTGGAATTATTTGTGACCGGGAGGATAAAAACTCTTCAAAAAATTTGCACTCTTTATTGCCTATTAACTAATAACTTTCTCGTTAAATATAGGGAACATAAAAGCAATAAAGACAAGAGACAAGAAGAACAGTACACATTTCTTCAACCCTTAGGCCCCAGCATTTTTTCTATACGATCTTGCTACAGCTTTACACGACCTGCTTTCCTTTCTGCGAAAGAATCTATTATCTCATCAAACTACGGAAAACGTTTTGTTAAATGAAAAATCAAAATGTTCTTATCTAATACTGAAAAAGCTGTTAATACGAACAGTATCCAAGACTGGTATGATTTCTCTACTTGATTACGTCTATTTTTCACTGTCTGCTAGATAAAATGAAATGGGCGTTTCTAATATTGCAGTAATTGTAACACACGCCAAAAAAGCGAGACTGTTTTGGCGCAAATGGTCATTTTTATCTACCACATTTACATAAATAACGCGACAGACTATAATTCACGAAGTACCACTATCAAATGCATATTAGGCCTACTACAAGTACAAAGTTTTATGTTAGGGAACAGTTTCACATTTCATTCATATGCTCCAGTTTCTCAAGTATGAGAACGAATAGTAGTAGTAGTACGAAATTTTTATATAAATTTGGAATCGTCATACTCTTTCGTATAATTTGTGTGATGTGCCCGTTTCTTCTCCTTCCTTGTTCTAACAATCAATCTTTTCGCCACAAATTCTGTAACTATTCCTTCCACTGTCAAACCTTATTCTCCGGTTAACTTCAATATCCCTGCCAGAATCACCGGTTGAGTTATCCCCCGTTTATTCTCCGGTTAGACGTTATTACGTGTTCGTACAACGAATTTTCTGCTCTGTTTCGAGACTGGAATTACGCGGCTGCTAGCCGCGGACCGTACAACTGACCCTTAGTAGTGTAGCGATCAGGCAAAAATTTTCTGACAAAATTTCATTTTCTTCGGTACGCCGAGAACGTAATATGTAATCTTTCTTACCTGTTGTTCCTGTTAGTCGTTTTTCTTTCTCCACTCTGGTAGTCTGAATCTATGGATTTCGTTAATAATTATAACAACGCTTATCATTCGCACACCCAATCAACCTCGTAAACAGCGACTCACATTCATTCATCCGGCGGGATTATTCGACTCAGCTCGTATAGCCCCGTCCCCTTTTGTCTGCGGGAAAGCTGTTTTTTGTGTAGATGCTACGGTGATTTCCCTGGTAGAGACGTCACGTGCACTATGCACGCATTCAAAAATCAAATATTCGTACAGATATCAACTTAGGAAGTGTTCGGAAATGTTCAAAAACCAACAGGATGGCGTTTAAAAATCCTATGAACAATCGATAGACCAACGAGCGCTGGATGCTAGGCGCTTTGTGAAAGAAGTTCCTTTTTTCTTCTTCAAGAATATGGATGTGGAGCCCCCTGAAATTGCTGCCCAGGGCAGGTACCCCGTTTTTGCCCCTCCCCCACCACCCCATCCCCCACCCCCTTCCTTGACCCCTACATCCGGTCCTGGAATATGCACACCAACATACGCGCGGCACACGGCTGTTCCTTAGTTTGAGTCCGAGACGCCCAATGTAGTTGCTCCATGAAGTACCGCGAGCTGCCGGTAAAACTCTTTTACAGGAACGGTGACTGCGTCAGGAGCCCTGCAGAAGTTCCACTCAAGGGTGTGAAAAAAGGCATTGGTCCGATTCTGCTAAGAGTCTAGAGAAAATGATTACAAATTTCTGAAAGACAGATTCTTCTTAAGTGCAGTGTGCAGAGGAAAGCAAAGCAGTTGATCCGGCATCTGTAGGAGGAGTCGAGCGGTAGTGTGGAAACACGCAATGCAGGGGAAATTGGCCGAACGTTGGAGGTGCCTGACAGCATGAAGCATAAAATCCTATGAAACATCCTGCATTGCTGTCCATACAAAATCGCGTATGTTGAATATGTTCAGGAATTATTTCCTGCCGACTAGTCTTCTCTGGTATTTCTCATTCGCATGGACGTGGACATTGAATGGCCACGGGACATTCTGTTAACAGGTGAAGCCCATTTCCATCTCTAAGGACGTGTCAATACGCAGAACTGCAGAATGTGGGCAACGGAAAACTCACACGCACATCAACCGACATCACTTCACTCTGCAAAGTTCATTGTGTGGTGCGTGTTGATGGCATCGTTTATCGTAAGACCGTATTTTCTTGACAAAATGAGTCCTGAGAGAACTGTTACCTATACCGTTATTCATAAATGCTTTAAGAGTCTTTTGCACACTAATCATTCAACATCGTGGATGTGTAAAGTAGGATCATTTTTATTCAAAATTGGCTCTGAGCACTATGGGACTCAACTTCTGAGGTCATAAGTCCCCAAGAACTCAGAACTACTTAAACCTAACTAACCTAAGGACATCACACACATCCATGCCCGAGGCAGGATTCGAACCTGCGACCGTAGCGGTCCCGCGGTTCCAAACTGTAGCGCCTAGAGCCGCACGGCCACTCCGGCCGGCCATTTTTATTCAAGATGATGTTCCTCTACACATTGCATATGCAGTGAAGCAGCAGCTGCAGAGGCATTTCGGAAATGCTAGAATTATCAGCAGTCATTTCCCTACAGCCTGCCCGTCTAGATCCCCTGATCTTAATACGTGTGACTTCAGGCTGTAGGGTTGTTTGAAAGATGTTGTGTCCAGTGCTTCATTTATCAACGTGGCAGAATTGAAGGCAGGCCGGCCGGAGTGGCCGAGCAGTTCTATGCGCTACAGTTTGGAACCGCGCTACTGCTACGGTCGCAGGTTCGAATCCTGCCTCGGGCATGGATGTGTGTGATTTCCTTAGGTTAGTTAGGTTTAAGTAGTTCTGAGTTCTAGGGGACTGATGACCTCAGATGTTAGGTCCCATAGTGCTCAGAGCCATTTTTTGAATTGAAGGCAGGCATTGCGCAAGGAATTATCAACGTGCTCTCTTGTGGAACATACTGTTTCTCAGTTTTAGCTTGCGGTAGAAACCGGTAGACAGTATTGCACCAGTCTCACGACAGTTATAAATCGATGTCATTCGGCTTTTTACGCGTGTTTTACATAATTATTTTATCCTCTCCCCCCTCCCCTCATCCCATATTGGCAGGGGGTGTGCTGTCAGCGGATACAATTTGCCGCTCTTCGAACACATGAAATTTAAATTTTATAAACGTAACATGAAAGCTGGTCATGGCGGTGGACAAAAATAAATACTTTTGTCCACCGCCATGATCAACTTTCATGTTACGTTTCTAAAACAAATGTATAATAAAAGGACAGGCCTCTGGCTACGCAAGTTAAAGTATAAAAGTTTGATATGGTGACTAATTAAAATGTAAACACAGACGAACGAAAATGAGTATCGCACACGAACTTATAAAAACAGGTAGACGGTTACATAAGGTAAAGCCTAAAGGTCGATGTGTTGACTGATGAAAATAGAGACATATACGAGTGAAGCGACGAGTGGATGTAAATTGCCATGGATTAGGGTATCGTGGGAACGTTAGTATTTAGAGGCAGAGCGCGGGAGAGGGTTTACGTTTGCTGCATGTTTGGAGGACGGATGGGGGCAGAGTGCGGAGGAATACGGTACCGAACCCTGACTTAGGAAGTGGGATTGGAGGGAAAGGGAGCCCTGACAAGGGGAGGGTGCTAGGAACCTCTAGATTTGGTAGGACTGTGGTTTTTGGCCTCAGGACAATTAAAAACTGATTTTTCTCCTCCGATGTGGCAGAATCTTGCCGTGGTGGATTGGTTCACCTAGCAGTGATACAGCTGTTGGGTGCCGAACTTGTGCAGTCATCCACACTGATCAGTACGGACGGTGTGATGTGCAACTATAACCGCCGTACTGCGATACATCTATCATTTATAGCCGACTTCATTTACGTTAAGGTGGTTAAAGCGCCATCTATTTTTGAAAAACTTTCGTTAAGTTTTTTCCATGACGTTTCCCCCTGCTCAGTAATATGCTGTTCAAATTTAACGTCTTTCTGAGCAGTGGTTCTCTTTCTACATCGTTTTGAAACGGGAACTTCAATAACGGGCACCCTGTGTAAAATAAATAGTATTTTGGGACGGTGATAGAGCATGGATCAGTTTTTAATTGTTCCCAATATCTTGGGACGTGACACCGAAAGCCTTTAGAAAGTTTGCATACACTGGCTCTCAGTACGGAGCCTAAGACAGAGCCAAAGTGAACTGTCCGCGCAAAGTAGATGCCGTACAAGACAGCGTTCGGGAGCGGGTAATGGTGGAGCCACAGGGCCACGCCCAGGTCGACGACCGCTGTGGAGGCAGACTTAACTTCAACGGAACACGGAAGGCCGTACTGCGGCAGCCGCTTTAGCGTGGGCGAAGGAATTGTAGTCACGGGGTGAGCTGTGTTCGCTGAGGGGCGGAGCGTGGGTGCGAGGGGGGAGGACAGGTGAAAGGGATTGAGCATAGAAGGCAGCGCCAAGCACCACTGGTACACAGCGGCCCGAGGCTTCCAGAATGCTCCGCAGAACAAACTCACTGGTACGCGTAAAAGGGGAGAGCAGCGTACGTCAGCACAGTTTTCGTCCACGTTTATGGTATATACTGAGCTTGGCCAGGAGTGAAAGGGACGGAAGTAGACGCCCCAGGTGACCTTGCGTTTAGGAAAAAAGTAGCATTTCTGAGGCGGGTCAGGAGAGGGGTGAGCCATTTGTGTTAGCGTAGATGCTAGGCAGCGGCTGAACCAGCAGAAAGATTAGAGAGCGGTAATCTGAGGGTCGCGGGGTCGACTCCCTGCATCCTTTTATTTACTTTTTTTTCTCAATTTTTACCTTGCTTACACTACAAAGAAATTGAAATAACGATCCTTATACAGTGTGATTTTTATTCAAGTTTGAAAACCGCTCAAGCGACATAGATGACACTGAGGCAAGTAACTTAACATAAGACACATTTGGCAGCTAATGTGAGGAGACAGCCCAAAAGTGGGTCACAGATGTTGAATATGTGACGTCACTAGACGACGTACCTCGCCGCACATGCAGCGACTGGGCTTGGTGATGGTACCCTCGCCGGTAGGGGGCAGTGCTATCTACATGGCTCCGCTAGGCTTCTGTTTTCGAAAACCATATTGTAAACTTCATCTGTTGTAAACATAGAAGTTAAGGAACTGTGGTCCTCGCTGTAACAAAAAGAAATAATAATAATTTCTAATTTTGTGGTTTTTTTTCCCTTTTCTTCTTCCTTTTTCGCTTGCGGACTATTTAGTAAAGAAGACCTAGATCATTTGCTAGTAGGGATGCAGTTCCGAAACTGATACTTACTTACATGTGACGCAGTAGGTAAAAGAAGTAAAGAACATGTAGGTCATTTACTGATAGCAATGCAATTCCGAAGTTTATTTACTTGTCACGCAATAGGTAGGTTCTTGCTGTACTGCACTTTGCAATCAACCAGCGGAGACCAGTAAATGAAATAATGTATCTTACCTCAATGGCCGACCGCTGTGGCCGAGCGGCTCTAGCCGCTTCAGTATGGAGCCGCGCTGCTGCTACGGTCGCAGGTTCGAATCCTGCCTCGGGCGTGGATGTGTCTGGTGTCCCTAGGTTAGTTGGGTTTAAGTAGTTCTAAGTCTAGGGGACTGATGACCTCAGATGTTAAGTCCCATAGTGCTTACAGCCATTTTTTACCTCGATGTAAGCAAATAATTGTCTAACGCAGTACAAAAAAAAAAAAAAAAAAAAATACTGCCTGCCAGACGCAATACTCGAGCCCTGAGACCCACATGGTAAACCCGCGCTCGTAGGCCCGGAGCCACATTGACGTGAATACCTTGCTTGGGTTCAGATGATCATGTGCAGCAGACCGATGGACTCTACAGCTACACGTGCGGTGAGGTAAGATACGTCATTTGGTGACGTCACATGGTCAACGTTTGTCATCCACTTTTGCGGTGCTTCCTGACATTTACGGCCGCATTACATTGAATAAAGTGTCTCAACGTCATTTACACCACTTCGGGGGACTTTAAACGTTAATAAGAATCAACCTGTATTGTGTCTGTTAATATTTCTACGAAATACCTTAAAAGGAAAGGCAATGGAAAATTTGATACTGCAAATAAGTTTCCAAGAAAGGTTGTTTCACAGCGTCCACAAGGCCTCTGCAAATTTCAAGATTTTAAACATGGCTGCAACAGCAACTGTTGAAATTCTTCACGATAAAGGATGACAGCCAAAAACAGTTGCAGGATAAAAATTTATTAAAATTTTTGACCAAGGTTTCGGTACATGTACATGTACATGTACACGTTGTACAAATGGAGAAGATGTCTTAATTATTGACGACGCCTTTGGCACAATTGTTTTATTAATCTCCATTGCATGATGTAATTTTCGATTTTTTACTTCTGATGGAGGTATATTTATATGTACCGAAACCTTGGTCAAGAATTTTAATAAATTTTTATCCTGCAACTGTTTTTGGCTGTCATCCTTTATCGTGAAGCCTCTGCAAATAACATTCCAAGAAGAGCGTAGTTAATTCTTACAGGAATTCATATTCCATTAGTTCCATTATGACCTGTGAGCAGCCCGTAGGCATCTGCAAGCGAACAAAAGGCTCCCAGGCAGGTAAAGTCGGCCTATCAAGTGATGAAAAGAAATCTCATACCGAGAAGACTGCAACAAAATACATTGTAATTTACATCGCCAGCTATCCTCCCCAATATTTGGCTAACGGATGAGTTACGGGTGGTTTATTGCCAGACTGTCCGGTGAAAGAGAACATTTTATTAATGTAAACCAAGTTTGTTTTTCACAGAAACTTTAAAACAATCATGTAACTGTAAAAATGCGGCGTTCACTCGTAGAACGTGTGCGAGATGACGAGAAAATTGCTGCATTCCCTGTTTTCGCGGCGAATATCACCCCAGCACCTTATAAAATGATAATCTAATTTTATGTTTCCAGAATGAGATTTTCACTCTGCAGCGGAGTGTGCGCTGATATGAAACTTCCTGGCAGATTAAAACTGTGTGCCCGACCGAGACTAACGGACGTTACGTCGTGGGCTGTCCGTAACTGTAAGTTCTGAGTTAGTGATTATGAGTTAGTAATATCACGTCGTCAGACAACTTCTGTACTATTCTCATTGCTGATCAACGTCTTTTCGACTCAATTCCATTTTTCAAGGATTGTGTGGATATACCGAGCGTTACATCTGCTATTGCTGAAATATAGTTTAGCTTTCAAAATCTAACATGTTTTCCATTCCGTCATTGTTAGGTGATAAATTTAAGCAGATGTAACACCCAGTTTATCCTTATAGTCCTTGAAAATGTAGCTGTAGCACCGAAACGCGCTGGACAGCAATCAGAGAATAATGAAATACTTGGAAATGGCCACCGAGAATTATTAAAAATTCCTAACCTGTCTAAATTCATATACGAAGTTCTCGTGTACGCCTTACAATGCCGTTCCGAAAATTTATTTGCTTGGCTAGATTTTCCTGTGCTTTTCCTTTTCATGACTTTTATGAAAAAAGTTAATAAGTACGATATAGTGAGCATTATTTCGGTTATTTACAGCGTAATCAAAGCAGAAACTGAAAATAAAATATTTCTGCACATAGACTCGAGCACACAACCCTCAGATTAACGTTCTCTATTCTTTCCGATCCGACACTATCTACCTGGTAACCACGGTAAGGTAAATGGATCATGCGTAGCGCGGGCCGCACCAAAAATGTTATTCCTACAAAACGCCTGGCGATTTGGTTTTGTAAAGGCCTCTTCGCTATGCTGTGGAGGTCGAGTTTCCACTGTTGTTAGCCGGCCGGTGTGGCCGAGCGGTTATAGGCGCTACAGTCTGGAACCGCACGACCGCTACGGTCGCAGGTTCGAAACCTGCCTCGGGCATGGATGTGTGTGATGTCCTTAGGTTAGTTAGGTTTAAATAGTTCTAAGTTCTAGGGGACTGATGACCTTAGCAGTTAAGTCCCATAGTGCTCAGAGCCATTTGAACCATTTGAAATCCACTGTTGTTACGGTAGGCCGAGTTTGTGAGTTCGTGAATCATCTTCTGGTGCAGTACACCGCTAAGACAATTTTCCCTGCCACTGTTGGACAGCTATGCCCCAGGGTCAGGTAACAGGATGGATGAATGATGGTTGTACAACACTCCAATTAGTAACAAAGTCACACAAATGAGTTAAAAGGTTTACTAATGTTTGTGACTTGTCGAATAATACAGTCTGCAACACTGCATGTAATATAACACAAGAAAGGGGCCCTCAATGGCTAAGTGTAAATAATCGTAATTAAACTTCACAGTACACAGCAAATGCAATTTACAACTGTCTGTTCACTTCTAAGAGTTTACTATAGCGCGTTCCCTCTCTAAGTCAGCCCTGGACGATGATTTATAGCCGGCCGAAGTGGCCGTGCGGTTAAAGGCGCTGCAGTCTGGAACCGCAAGACCGCTACGGTCGCAGGTTCGAATCCTGCCTCGGGCATGGATGTTTGTGATGTCCTTAGGTTAGTTAGGTTTAACTAGTTATAGGTTCTAGGGGACTAATGACCTCAGCAGTTGAGTCCCATAGTGCTCAGAGCCATTTGAACCATTTGATGATCTATAACCAAGTGGGCGAGAGCTGCTCTTCTGTCTTCCGAGTAGGCTTCTGTCCATTATCGTCCGGTCATTGGCGGATTGTACTCAGCCGGCAACTGGCCGAGGCGAAGTCGATATCTTCATCCTCAGCGCTGCCCGTAACTCTGCTGGAACTCGCGCAAGTGGCGAGTCTGTATGGCACTCGCACCACCTCGCATCTTTGCGCCTGTGGTGCTTTTGCCCTGCCTATGTCTTGTTCGGACGACACAGCATTTTGAGCTCACTCTTCTGTCAGTTTCATTTCTGACCAGACCCTGCACGTATAAATTTGGACGAAAAATATCATGACAGGCTGGCGCGGTTCCCGTGTTAAATTTGCAAGCTATGGCGTACTAGGCGTTCTACAAAAACGAACCCAAAGTCTACCAACAAATTATCTGAGGCTGTTCAGTGTTATTTTCAGAATATTTTTGTATGAAGGACACTTGTTCTCGTGACTATTTACACATAAATTTCGTTTCGATTGGCTTCTTACGCACATTTAACTTTGCACCAGTACTGCGCTGGAAATATCTGCGCAACAGTACAAATGACGACGGTACGTACTGTATGTTTTGTATGCAGAGAGTCTTGTCACATTCACTCACCGTACTTCCTACTGATAACAGTAATGCTCACGTTATTCTCCGCTCTTTGGCTTTCATTCACTGCTACTCGATTCTGTCCCAAGTTCGTTTTTCCAACAGTGTCAGCTCTATACATGTACATAACGTTCCTTCGTAATTGCTAAGTTCATTGGAAGAAGTGGCAACAACACAACCATTTAAGTTGATTGTACAATCAAGACATGGGGAGATACAGCACCATACTAAAATGAATAAATATATCAGCCATACAATCTCGAAAATTGTAAGGACACATAAGTACGAGAACTATCACAGAATCAGCTTAACTTCTCATGCATCCAACTAGTTGACAGAAATAAAATACGAAGCAAATAAAAATAAAAATAAAGATCTGTTTGAAGATTTGTTTGGCTTTAGGAAAGCTAATTCAACCAAAGAGGCAATACTGATGTGGTGCTTAAAATGGAAGAAAAAGTTAACAAAAATGAACACCTTTTCATAAGATTTGTCGTCGTAAAAGAAACGTTGGAAAACGTAAAATGGTGCAAGACATTCGAGATTCTCAGAAAAATAGGTTTATGCTATAGTGTTAGACGCGTAGTATATAATATATACTAGAACCAAGAATGAAAAAGACAAGAACGGAGTACTCAGAAATGGTGTAGGAAATGGATGTAGGATTTCATCCCTACTATTCAATCTGTACAAGTACTGATGAAAATAAAGCAAAGGCTGACGATTCAAGGAGAAATGATATCAGTGATGAGTTTTGCTTTATACTGCTACCCTCACAGAAAGTGATGAACAATTTCAGGACCTGTGGAAGGGAATGAATAGTCTATAGGACACAGAATATGGATTGAGACTGAAACGAAGAAAGACGAAAGTAGTGACGTGTAGGAGAAAGGAGACTAATGATAAATATTACATCGAAAGTGGGAAACACGAACTACAACAGATTAAGGATATCTAGTACCCTGACAGCAAAATACATGACCGACGAAGCAAGGTGGACGTAAGAAGCACATTGTCATAGACAAAGAAGGCATTCCTTGCCAAAAGGAACCTGCTACTATTAAACATCGGATTTAATCTCTGGAATAAATTTCTCAGAATGTGCTTTTGGAGCACTACATCGTGTGGAAGTGGATCATCGACTGCAGTAAAACAGGAAAAGATGATAATCGAAGCGTTTGAGATATGATGCCATGAAAAGATGCTGAATGCTGAAAATTACATTTTTTATACGATAATGAATGAGTGGATTCTCCGAAGGATCGTAGTGGATAGGGACAGGTGGAAAATATTGACGAGAAGAAGGGGCGGGATGATAGGAAAAGTGTTACATCAAGAAGTAATGTTCGTATACTTCAGGGAGCTGTAGAGCGTAAAAGCTTTAAAAGAAGACAGGGATTGGAATATATCCACAAATTACGTTTGGTGCTGCTCGGAGAGGGAGAGCTTGGAACGGGAGAGAAATTCGTGGCGAACCGCACTAAACCAGTCGCACGCGAGTGTGCGCCAGGCGAACAAAAAAAGAAGAAAAATTGTGATTTAAAAATGATACACCGCAGTATGGTCAGATTTACTGATTAAGAGTTCGCCGATGTGCACGTCGTATATTATTTCAGTGGCAGAGCAGCACAACGGCGCTATGCCGAGCTTTTTCAAAAATGGCTCTGAGCACTATGGGACTTAACTTCTGAGGTGAACAGTCCCCTAGAACTTAGAACTATTTAAACCTAACTAACCTAAGGACATCACACACATCCATGCCCGAGGCAGGATTCGAACCTGCGACCGTAGCGGTTGCACGGTTCGACTGTAGCGCCAAGAACCGCTTTCTCAGCAGCGACTGCAACGACATCACAGTACTTTCGTATCAGTCTACAGGGTGTATCAAAATGTGTGTCACAAGGCTTGGTGATTGAAAAATGGGTACCATGTGAGCATACGAGCTGCGTGAGAAAAGCAAAAAAATTACTTTTTTAACTTCCTTCAAAGAACAATTTTGTCCAAAGCAGCTACCTTCGGCAGCTAGACATCTGTGGATTCGTTGTTCCTAGTCTTGCAGCGCTGCAAGGTGTCAACGGATAGGACCTATATTGTATCTGTCACATTCTTATTAATGTTCTCCAGAGTTCCAAAATGACGTCCTTTTAAGACTATTTCAATTTCAGGAAAAGTGCAAAGTCACAAGAACTCAGATCAAACGAATATGAGGGCTGCGGAACAACAGGAACACCTTTTGAGGTCGAAAACTCCGTGGTGAAAGTGGCCGTGTGACATGGGTGCTGTCACATTGCAACACTTGTCTGCAATATCCGGTCGCACTCTATTCACCCTTTTTCTGAGTCTTTGAAGCACATTGCAAAACGCTTGGTTCAGAGTTTTTCGTGGAGGTACAAATTCTTACGCACGATACCACTAGTAACAAAAAAGCAAATCATCATTGTTTTGATCTTTGATTTGCTCATTCGTGTGTTCTTCGGTCTCAGGATTCATCACCTGTGGTCACACGATTGAACCATTTGTGGTCATTGGCAGTCCTCTCAAGGTGATCAGCGCACAAGTTTCTACAGGGTGTTTCAAAAAGACCGGTATATTTGAAACGGCAATAAAAACTAAACGAGCAGCGATAGAAATACACCGTTTGTTGCAATATGCTTGGGACAACAGTACATTTTCAGGCGGACAAACTTTCGAAATTACAGTAGTTACAATTTTCAACAACAGATGGCGCTGCAAGTGATGTGAAAGATATAGAAGACAACGCAGTCTGTGGGTGCGCCATTCTGTACGTCGTCTTTCTGCTGTAAGCGTGTGCTGTTCACAACGTGCAAGTGTGCTGTAGACAACATGGTTTATTCCTTAGAACAGAGGATTTTTCTGGTGTTGGAATTCCACCGCCTAGAACACAGTGATGTTGCAACAAGACGAAGTTTTCAACGGAGGTTTAATGTAACCAAAGGACCGAAAAGCGATACAATAAAGGATCTGTTTGAAAAATTTCAACGGACTGGGAACGTGACGGATGAACGTGCTGGAAAGGTGCCCTACCTTTCCAGCACGTTCATCCGTCACGTTCCCAGTACGGCAACCACAGAGGGCAACGCGCAGCTAGTGCAGCAGGTGATCCAACAGCGGCCTCGGGTTTCCGTTCGCCGTGTTGCAGCTGCGGTCCAAATGACGCCAACGTCCACGTATCGTCTCATGCGCCAGAGTTTACACCTCTATCCATACAAAATTCAAACGCGGCAACCCCTCAGCGCCGCTACCATTGCTGCACGAGAGACATTCGCTAACGATATAGTGCACAGGATTGATGACGGCGATATGCATGTGGGCAGCATTTGGTTTACTGACGAAGCTTATTTTTACCTGGACGGCTTCGTCAATAAACAGAACTGGCGCATATGGGGAACCGAAAAGCCCCAGGTTGCAGTCCCATCGTCCCTGCATCCTCAGAAAGTACTGGTCTGGGCCGCCATTTCTTCCAAAGGAATCATTGGCCCATTTTTCAGATCCGAAACGATTACTGCATCACGCTATCTGGACATTCTTCGTGAATTTGTGGCGGTACAAACTGTCTTAGACGACACTGCGAACACCTCGTGGTTTATGCAAGATGGTGCCCGGCCACATCGCACGGCCGACGTCTTTAATTTCTTAAATGAATATTTCGATGATCGTGTGATTGCTTTGGGCTATCCGAAACATACAGGAGGCGGCGTGGATTGGCCTCCCTATTCGCCAGACATGAACCCCTGTGACTTCTTTCTGTGGGGACACTTGAAAGACCAGGTGTACCGCCAGAATCCAGAAACAATTGAACAGCTGAAGCAGTACATCTCATCTGCATGTGAAGCCATTCCGCCAGACACGTTGTCAAAGGTTTCGGGTAATTTCATTCAGAGACTACGCCATATTATTGCTACGCATGGTGGATATGTGGAAAATATCGTACTATAGAGTTTCCCAGACCGCAGCGCCATCTGTTGTTGAAAATTGTAACTACTGTAAATTCGAAAGTTTGTCTGCCTGAAAATGTACTGTTGTCCCAAGCATATTGCAACAAACGGTGTATTTCTATCGCTGCTCGTTTAGTTTTTATTGCCGTTTCAAATATACCGGTCATTTTTGAAACACCCTGTACTTCTGCTCAGTTGTGAGATTTCTCGGCTCCATCATTTTGGCATAAGCCTTTCGCATGTGCAGATCTTCGGTCAAAATTTACTGTACGGTGATAGTGTTTAATAGGTCGCCCACCATCCTTATTGTTAAACGTCGCTCTAGTCTCACACGAGTACGCACACGTTCGATGATTTCGTCGGTTTTTGAAGTTGAAGGTCACGCTGAGCGAGGTTCATCTTCAACGTGTTCTCGGTCTTTCACAAATGAATTTTGCCACAGAAAAACTTGTGCTCTTGACTAGGATCCTCATAGGCACATTTCAATTTTTCAAAGTATGGAGTATCGTCTCAGTTGTGTGACTGAATTCTTGATTTCTTCTCAGAGAGGTCACAGTTCGTAGTGAGAGAAGTAAATCATCTAGTAGGACAGAAGCGATATCTGGCATTCCGCAAGGTAGTTTCATAGGCCATCTGTAGTTCCTGATTTACATAAATGATCTAGGTGATAATCTGAGCAGCCCCCTGATTGTTTGCAAAAAAAAAAAAAAAAAAAAATGTTCAAATGTGTGTGAAATCTTATGGGACTTAACTGCTAAGGTCATCAGTCCCTAAGCTTACACACTACTTAACCTAAATTATCCTAAGGACAAACACACACACACACACCCATGTCCGAGTGAGGACTCAAACCTCCGCCGGAACCAGCCACACAGTCCATGACTGCAGCTCCTTGGACCGCTCGGCTAATTCCGCGCGGCGATTGTTTGCAGATGACGCTGTAATTTACCGTCTAGTAAAATCATCAGACGTTCAATTCCAATCACAAAATGATCTAGAGAGAATTTCCGTATGGTACGAAAAGTGCCATTGGCACTAAACAAAGAAAAGTGCGAGGTCATCCACATGGGTAATGGGTACTAAAAGAAATCCGATAAATTTTGGGTGTACGATAAATAGCACAAATCTAAGGGCTGTCAATTCGACTAAATACCTAGGAATTACAATTATGAGCAACTTAAGTTGGAAAGACCGCATAGATAATACTGTGGGGAAGGCGAAACAAAGACTGCGCTTTGTTGGCAGAACACTTAGAAGATGCGACAAACCGAGTAAAGAGACAGCCTACATTACACTTGTCCGTCCTCTGATGGAATATTGCTGCGCGGTGTGGGATCCTTACCAGGGATGACTGACGGAGGACATCGAAAAAGTACAAGGAAGGGCAGCTAGTTTCGTGTTATCGTGCTATAGGGGTGAGAGTGTCACTGATATGATATGCGAGTTGGGGTGACAGTCACTGAAACAAAGGCGGTTTTCTTTGCGGCGAGACCAATTTACGAAATTTCAATCACCAACATTCTCTTCCGAAAGCGAAAATATTTTGTTGACACCCACCTACGTAGGGAGAAATGATCATCATAATAAAATAAGAGAAATCAGAGCCCGAACGGAAAGATTTAGGTGTTCCTTTTTCCCATGCGCCATTCTAGAGTGGAATGGTAGAGAAGTAGTATGAAAATGATTCGATGAGCCCTCTTCCAGGCACTTAAGTGTGAATTGCAGAGTAACCATGTAGATGTAGAGGTAGATGTAGATAAAACAAAATTTCAGGGTTTAACCACACATATAAAAATTGCACTAATAGTTTCAAAAAGAAAGTCTAGAAAAATGACATTCAGTGCTGAGATCTACGTTTTTGTCCTACCTAGCACTGCAACTTTAATAATCCATTTGATTTTTAACTACCATTTTAAGTATTTTGTTCGAGAAACAGAAAAGTCACCGTCACCGTTTTCCTGAAGTTCTACCTCTGAGGTAGAGACGCTCGATAGGAGAATTGTGATCACTGGCAACTGTAAAATCGTCACCCTTTTTATCTGTTTCGTGACCCATACAACTGACACCTTTCTCCATCCAGCGTAGCAGGAGCAACTTCAGCACGGGAGCGCAGGCAGTAATCAAGTAACGAATACCTTATCCCCCAATAGCAGGACAGACGGCACCAGAAAATGAACAGCACTGCAATACCGACTTCAGCAACTATGCCTTCTCAATCCAAGGTAAATCGAATGCGTCGACTTCAGGCCAGAGTTTTGCCAACAAAGACAACTCGAGCGACGACCGGCCGTTTAGACAATAGTGCGCTCGTTAACTCCGTGAACAGCTCGCCGTACGTCACATGTGCCTCTTATCTCTCTCTCTCTCTCTCTCTCTCTCTCTCTCTCTCTCTCTCTCACCCACCCAGACTGCCTGCTGATGTGGCTGCAGTTCCCTGGAGCAGCTTGTTGACTAAAGACTTAACTAACGGGCGACCGAAGCGACACCCGGCGTCTAGATACACAGATCGCGCCAGTAGGCAAAGATGTAAAAACAGAGAACGAGCCAACACGGTTCACACTTGGTGTGATACACCTGTCATCCCGAGTGAGGTTTTAGGCTGTTTTCCACGCTCGTTTAAACTACTTCCGCCCTGGTTCCCAATTTCCCTTAGAGAATACAACAGAAAAAGTTAAAATACGGCAATAGGCAGAACGAAGTTTACACGATTCACTGAGAGACAGCACATTCGACTTTCCTTCTTAGGTTAACTACCCACTGTGCCGACAGGAAGCGAACACGACTGCAAATTTAACGCAGATAACTGTCATGTTTATTCACGGTGCGGCCCGGAACAGGATCAAACACGACCACTCATTTCTACCAAGCTGTCACGTCTCCGTCGTACTGTACTGACTGCCTAAGTACCTGGCGTTGCCAGGGTATATATTTATTCGAATCTTTTATTATTAGTCCATCTCCTCCTTGCCCATCTGCTCTTCCCCCCGTCCAAGTCAATCCTCTCCTCCCCCTTGTAATGGTACTTGAATTAAGTAGCCATTATGGTACCTCACCTGAACCTCTCGATACCAGTAATATTCTACTGTCTTTTTGTTAACTACTTAACATATTTCTGAGACAACATTCAGATTTGATTTCCCTTTTGATACATAGATATGTTTATATTGCGATGATATTATTCTTATGGGTATTCTTTCTTTTGTCACTATGATCTTTGACGTACTTGTAACTCTGATTTTTGGGCGCGTAAGCGATTGTTAGTTAGTTGTTGTTGAGTTGTTAGCGAGTCGGACCTTGACAAGGTCAAGTCTTGGACGTCATGTTGGAAAGACGCGTATTGTAGTCAGCTTATAAAATGTGAACTTTAACAGTGACTGTGAGGAAGATGTTTTCAAGTATGTTTTGTATTGTGAAGTGATGTTTTGTGTTTACGTGATATTGCAATTAAAAGGAAGTGTAACTTAAATTCGGAGTGCTAATTGCTTTTTTTACATCACCATTGTCCTGCAAAAGTGTAATCTCCAAGAATGGTTTGTGAAGCGCATCTACATAACTTTTGAATATAGCAGAATAAAACCTAGGCCTCTTTCCATCCGAGCTTGGAATCATAACCACCTAGATTTTCAACAATTGAGCCATGATTTTACGACGGGACCAGCGTGGGAAACGCGAAAAATGGTTCAAATGGCTCTGAGCACTATGCGACTCAACTGCTGAGGTCATCAGTCGCCTAGAACTTAGAACTAATTAAACCTAACTAACCTAAGGACAGCACACAACACCCAGCCATCACGAGGCAGAGAAAATCCCTGACCCCGCCGGGAATCGAACCCGGGAACCCGGGCGTGGGAAGCGAGAACGCTACCGCACGACCACGAGATGCGGGCGAAACGCGAAAAGATGAGTGCCTAGTTTTTTCATTATTACATGAAATGACTTTATTAACTGTGGTCTAATGACACCTGCCACATAATATGACTGTTGTTGCCCGAAAATGCAGTATTTAGCAGCGTGAGCAACACCACAATCATTAAATTTTGACCTTTGTTGTGGTAGGGTTGTTAGACCCTCTAACTCAGTTTTCTCCTCCTTCCCCCTCTCTCTCTTCACCTCCTCTTGTGCCCTGTCCTTCTTCTCCTCTTCATCTCTCTGTCCAACTCCCTCTCCATCTGTCTGCCATCTATTCCTCCTTGTTCATCTCCTCTTCTCTTTCTTTCCACTTCCTCTTCTTCCTGTTCTGTCCAGTTCCACTCCCCCTCTCTCCGTCGATCACCTCCTGCCTTCCTTGTCTCTCCACACTGTCGCATCTACCCCAATAGCAGATTACCCCCAAAGTATTTTTTCCAGATAGTAAAAAGTATGTGTACTAGTGAAACTTCCCCTTTTGAACAATTACAAATGACTGTGCTTAACCTGACACACAATATTTTGTTAGCGCAACGCAATCTGACTTTCAAAATTCCCTACAAAAGAATGGCCCTGACTAACATTAAACTATACCTTTCACAAATCACTTACCTCACAAAAATCTTCGCTGCTCAAGCTACTGCAATACAGCGAGCGCCACTACTGCCACCTAAATAAAAGATTCAAACTATGGAAGGCACTAACTACTGATAGGGATAGTTAGCAAATGAAAGATATTAATAGAGAAGAAACAATGTATTTACCTTGATATCATCATATATAAATATAGCAGTTCATGACAAATTTCAAAACTCCGCCATCTCTCTCCCCACATCCACCATTGCTGGCGGCTCACCTCCAACTGCGCAACGCTACGCGCTGTTCACATCCAGCTGCCGCTGCCCAACACTACAATGGCAGACAACAATGCAAACTAGCCACAGACTGCACACAGCACAGCCAGTGATTTTCATATTGAGCGCTACGTAACGTTGCCAATAAGAAAACATAAACAGCCTACTTACATAGCCCCCATGCTCCCCACAAAAAATTTTACAAATTTTTTTTTGGGCAGTGGCCAATAATGATTTGATAAAATTTTTCATAATTACAATAACAAAGAAATCAAATGCACACACTTATTGATACAATGTTGGTCAAAAGCTAAAATTTTCTCACAGTCCATAAAGACAGTCCTCATCATTCGTCACAGTAAAATTGCAGTGTTTTTCTCAAAGTCTGAGCAGTAAAGGAAAACGCACACAGAAGTAGTGGATTTCCATGCAATCTTGAAGAAGTAGTGTTGTCCTTCCAACGGAACGACAGTGCTGACTCTTGACATGAATACAGGTAATGGGCCACAACAGAGCAAACCCACAGCAGAGTCAGTCGAAATTTTGAAGAGTATTGGTAGGTAGGTCATCACAGAGCAGACCCACTGTAGTCCTGGTAGAGATTGTGGTATTGGTGGGCCACCAGAGGTGCAGACCCACTGCAGTCCTTGTAGAAATAATGGTATTGATGGATCATCAAAGATGTAGACCCACTGTAGTCCTTGTAGAAATAATGGTATTGGTGGGCCATCAAAGATGCAGACCCACTGTAGTCCTTATAGAGATGGCCAGCAGCCATGTGTTGTGACTGTGCAGGTGCACAGTCACCATCGAAGAGTCTTGCGGATAATATAGCAAGTCCATAAACCACCACTTGTGCACTCACAAAGTTTTTGAAATTGTCCTTAGAACCAGCAATGCTGTTATCCAGTCCCTTGCTGAGTTATTAACACACGTGCAAACACTAACAGTCCCAACTTCTCACATATTGTCCATATACTATGACCAACAGAAACGTGTGCAGTGAAATGTAACTAACAAGTTAATAATATCATGAACTGGTGACAATTACAATTTTATAACATAAGAATACAATTACAAAGATACAGAAAACATCATTAAAACATAATAATACAGATAACATTTGTAGTACCGGCTTTACAACAGAATAGAAATAAACATATACATCAGTGGAATTATGACATGAGTACATACATAAAAGATCACAATAACTTTCGAAATATCAGCTTCACACATGAGCATTAAACAGAACAGAATTAATAATGTCTAACATCTTTACAAAGTAAATAACATAGTATCAGAAAAATTCTACAATGTAACTCATATCCGCTAAACACATAAAGACAGGAAAAACACAAATATACAAGAGTACACAAACACATAGCAGAATAACACAAGAGGAAAGGGCAGGGTTTGTTTTCAGTGTAACATTTGGTACTGCAGTCCAACCTAAAACTTCATTCCATAGATTTTTCGTCTTATTTCAAAATTTGTTTCCACCAAAAAAATCCTATCAAAGCATGCTTTCTGTATTTATATGTTCACACATTTCTTACCTCATTACCTGTTGTCCCTAAACCCTACTTTTTTGCTCATATCCTCTTTCAAAATACTTTTTTTTGGCCAAACCATTTTCTTATAGCTTCTCAATGCATTTCTTCCAATTCATCACATCTCATTCTCTCATATAGCCTACCCCATCTTAAGCTAACTTAAATCTACTGAGCTCAGATGCTAAACTAAGGGACGAGGCAATGCAGCAGCACAAAACAATTAACACAAGCAGCAATGACAAAAAATACAGATTGGCAAAGCTAGCAGCAGCAAATGTAATAACTTATATCAAAACATGACATAGCTCAAGCAGAAAAAAATATTACACTAAAAATGGCCATGTCTAATACCTATGTCACATCTTAACACTAGAGTGATGCATCACAATTTATTCTACAAAAGAAATTACCAAGTACTTGAAAAGAAAATTATGAATGCAGTTCCTGTGAAGGTAAATGTCGCTTTGTGCTCTCTCATTTTTTTGAAAAAAATTATTATATACTCGATCTGTAGACAGAAAATATTTATATTAGTACATCTATAAAATTTTATTTTAACCAATGCTGCAGTGCAGCTAGAAACTAGATATCAAATGAAATAAGCAACTATGTACAAAGCAAAGCGTAAGAACATCGTTCAATAGTCATGTGGCATTTCATAAGTAGTAAAAAAATCTCTCATCTAGAAAGACAGTAGTCATAGTCAGGTGTGTAGACAAACTATTTCTTGTCATTTCATTAGGCATTTCAGTAAATATCAGAAAGTACGATATGTTTCCAAGTAATTAGCGTGTCGGATTTGCGATGCTTTTTCTAAAGGAATGACAATGGCCAGGATAATGGCCTCCCTTTTTTTTTTCCTTCCTGTGCTCTGAAAGGCACGCGCCAATGGCCCTCTCTCCAGGCGTCCGACACAGCTGGGTGCCCACGACGCATTACGTGCAGGTGGTCACTTAACTTTCTTACGGAAATATTTACGACAGCAGTTTCCGCTACAGTGACAGTCTCACATAAAAATATTTCACAGGTCAAGAATTAGCGTTGCAAATCTGTAGAAACAAAATCCTATAAATATAAGTGTCCAAATAAAATATTCGTCAGCATTGTGATACAGTCACGCATTTACGCACATTTCATAACTCTTAAAGTACGATTCTTGGTTTCCAACATACTTCTTATTCCTCACATACGGTAGCAACATCTTATTGATCATAAACATATCTCAACGGCATAGCACACATCGTCGTCGTAATAATAACATCATAACACCTCAGTCAAATCTCAAAATTGTCGTAGCTTCCTCCAATAATTTCAAAACCTAAAAAAAATTCTCTGCTCATTTCAATAGTGTCATCTACCTCAAACGTACTTTAAAATCATGCTCCCTTACCAAATACATCATTCAAAGCTCTCATAGTATCACAATGATTCCGAAAAAATATGAACAGTTTACAAAGTACAGACAAAATACAGTTTCATAAGTGTGAAGTTACCCAACTGTGTATTGCGTAAACATGTGTCACTGATGTAGTAAAAAAATGTTTATCTCTCAGTTAAATGATCAGATAGCTGTGTAATTTGTGTGTTAGAGAAATATGGTACCGATGTGTAAAGTTGTATAAGCAAATACCATATTAGCTAGGGTTCCTTGTGGTTGCCACACACATGGTACACAAAGTAAGCGTGTACCCCCCTGAGGATTAATGTAATTATACCCTCAGGTGTTACAGATTACAGCAATGGAATGAAATGTATCACGGAAAACTTTCTTTGTAATTCAAAAATCTTTAAAAATAAATGTTTTAAGTACAAAATTAATCACTGAAATACGTGTACTGTAGCGCTAAATGTGCGTCTTGTTGCAACATAATCTCTGTGGAAGTGTCGTAGTTATCGTCCTCCGAAAGCTAAGTTCTGCAGAAGTCAATGTACTTACCTCATAATAAACAAAAGTGAAATGCTTTGCGTATAGATATCTTAGTTATTACGCTTATTGTTGTGATGAAGAAAGTACTGTACTGTAACGTATTGTTGTGCTACGGAAAAGGCAGTCTCATTGTAGCTATACTACAAAAGTTACTACTAAAACCTGTTTTACTTTCCAGAATAAAACAGAAAACTGTGCAGATATAAAACAGAAACACTGCAAAAGCAACATTGTAAATTTTCACTCATTAGTAGCGTCGTGATAAAACCGTGTAGTTGTCACATAAACTAACCACTGTGTCGTCTGGTATCTCACAGAAAGTACTTTAAACCCAGAATGTATTTTCAAGTAAACCAAAATGTTGCATTAAAATCTCATTAGCAGTACTGGTAAATGTTCTACGTATGTGAGCCTTATAGTCGTTACGTAATCGTGCAACTAACAAGCAAGAATGTACAAATACAACACTGTGTCGTCTGTTCACTACAACAATGCATTCGTAATTTCTGTTTAAAAATGTTCCCTAGGTTCTAGACTGGATATTTAACTTCAAACATAGTTGTATGTTAACAGTTTCTTAAGTCTGACACAGCATACTAGTAATGTAAAGTGAAAAGTTATATGACAAAGACAAAGTCAAAAAGCAGATTATCTTTCAATAAACGGTTTTACATGTGAAATGTGGTGTAAACCTTTACTCTTCCTAGTACGCAGAGTTTCAACTTCAACGCAATTATCATGTGGTATACGTCGGATTCTGTAAGGTCCATTGTAAACTAGAAAGAATTTGTGACTCAAGTGTTTCTTCTTATGTGACAATGAATGAGCTTTAATGAGAACTTTCTGACCAATATACAATTTCTTTGCATTTGCTTTACCGTGTAGTTTTCTCCTTTTGTCTGCTGCAGATTTTATATTTTTAAGAGCCAAATCAATTATGTCTTTGTGTCGAAGTTTACGTGTATTCGGGAAAGGTACAAGCTCTCTGATTCTGTTCGGTGGTTCTTCATTCTTCAGTACAAGAGTAGGTGGTAAAGCAGTGGAGTCGTGAGGCATTTCATTCAGCACGTTTTGAAATAAGTGTAAATATCTGTCCCAATGCTGATGCTTTCTGTGACAATAAAGTCTGCAAAGCTTATTGATTTCTTTCATAATCCGTTCGGAGGGGTTACAATGTGGTGAGTACAATGAAATAAAAACAGGTTTGATTTTATGGTTGCGAAGCATGCGTGACCAAACAGCAGATCTGAATTGAGGTCCGTTATCTGAAATGACTTTAATAACGTGTCCAACTTCACGTAAGAAATTGTTAACAAAGGCGTTGTATACAGACCGTCCAGTGGTTTTACGTAACGGTGTGAAAGAAACAAATTTTGAAGTAAGTTCAACAGCGACTAGAACGTACGAAAATCCATTAGATGTTCTGACAAGCGGTCCCAAGAGATCAACAGTAGCAAATTCTTTTAATTTAGAAGGAATAATAGGAAATAACGGAGCACGATGTGAGACAGTAGATGGTCTCGCCTTTTGACAAAGTTTACAAATAGACAAGACTCTTCGAATTCGCTTTTCCATATTGTTAAAATAACAAGTCGTTCGAAGAATATGATAACATTTTCGTGGGCCAAAATGTGCGTAGCTGAAATGAATGTACCAAATGAGCTTATTAACAAAATCGTCAGGAATGCAAAGTACCCATAGCTTGTCATCAACAGTGCAGCGTTTGAACAGTACGTTGTTTCTAACCAGATAATAATGCCGAATCTGTGTGTGTGTCTTTTCATGCCATTTGCTCTTGATGTCTTTCCAAATCGGATCTTTATCTTGTTCATGAGCAGTGTCCTTTAAAGATGTGGTGATGAAGTTTTCAAAGGCGACTTTCTGAATGTAAAGAATACTGAAATTTTTCTCAATGTTGCCTTCTGTGTTACTTTTCTCAAGCCCAGCCGGTGCGCGTGACAGTGCGTCCGCAACAATGTTCTCCTTGCCGGGAATGTAGACTATTGTGAAGCGGAATTCTTGCAGAAACAATGCCCAACGTTTTAACCTGTCATGATTTAATTTTGAAGACCTAAGAAATTGTAATGCACGATGATCACTGTATACTTTTACGTGCTTACCAGAAAGAAAGAAACGGAATTTGTTAAATGCCCAAACGATAGCCAAAGCTTCTAATACAGTAACGGAATAATTTTTTTCAGATTTTGTTAGCACTCGGCTAGCAAAAGCAATGGTTTTCTGAACGGTAGTGTCATTTTCTATGGCTTCTTGAAATAAATGGGCACCAAGACCGACTTTAGAAGAATCCGTGCTAAGGCAGAAATCTTGTGACAGATCTGGATGAGCTAGTATTGGCGCGTTAAGTAGCGATTCTTTCAAAGAATTGAATTCCAACTGTGCTTGTTCGTCCCAGTTCCAAATAGTATTTTTTCCAGTGAGAGAACAAAGTTTTGGTGTAACAAGAATTTGCATATTCAGAAAACGACGGTAAAAATTTACGAGACCTAGAAAACTGCGGACTTGTCTTTTTGTGGATGGAACTGGAATGGCTCTGATTGCTTCTAACTTTTCAGGATCCGGCTGAATGCCTTCAGAAGAAATAATATGTCCCAAAAACCTCACCTTTGACCTACCGAATTCAGACTTTTCCAAGTTAACTGTAATTCCAGATTCTGCAAAAATACGTAACAAACTGTTGAGGATGCGATTATGTAGTTCCCATGAAGCTTCTGCTATTAGAATATCGTCCACATATAAGGTGGTGTGACGTTTTAAGAACTCAGGTAATATGGAATTTAGCCCGCGAATGAATGCTGCTGAAGAAATGTTCAAACCAAAGGGAAGTTTCCGAAACTGATAACAAACGCCGAAACAAAGGAAAGCTGTGTATTTTCTACATTCTGGATGAAGTTCGATCTGATAAAAGCTGGATCTGAGATCAATGGAAGACAACACTTTTACACCATTAAAATTTTGAAGAAGTTCTTCCATCGTCTGCGGCCTGTCTGTTTCAGGAATAATGATCGTATTGATTTGTCTCGAATCTAAGACAAGCCTGATCGATCCATTTTTCTTCTCAACAACATGTAACGGATTGTTGTATGAGCTTACTGCAGGCTCAATAATGCCCTCGTCAAGCATAGATTGTATTTCTGTTCTAACACGGTCCCTATAATGTGCTGGAATTACGTATGGTCTAACACAAAATTTAGTATGCTCACGAACAAGAAATTGGTATTGAAAACCCTTGATTGTTCCTGTTTTGTGAGTAAAAACTGTGGAATGTGCTTGTAAAATCTCAAAAAGGTCCTGCCTATCAGTGTCATTACAATTCTCAATTGTTTGAATTTTATTCTGAATTAACTTATTAGTGTCAAATGCGCTGTCGATATCATCCCTGTCAGTACTTGCAGAATGATTGTTAGCGTCAAGTTCCGTCGAAAATTCCGAACTGTTGTCTAACAGGAGGTAAAGCCGATTAATTTCTTCGTCATGGTTTGAGAGCCAATCTTCAAATTTCAAAGCTACTGACTTACCTTCTTTTTCTAAAGTTATTTCAGCATCGTGAAAGTTTAAGATTGCTTTGTATTCATTCAAAAAGTCTACTCCCAGTATAATTTCCGTCGACAATAATGGAACAATAAGAAAGTTCATAGAGAAGCTGTGGCTTTGACAAAAGAATTCTAAGTTGGTTTGTTGGCGTACATCTACACTTTTTCCAAAGATTGCACCTTGTAATTTAATCTTACGTAACGGAAGTGTGGGGCAATCGTTCGATTTGTTGCATTTGCTAAAGGCTGTTTCACTGATTACTGAAATGGGACTGCCAGAGTCAAGTACTGCCGTAAATTTTACGTCATTTACTGTAATGTGAATCACAGGATATGCAATGTTGTTATGTTTTACGTCGTGTTCTTGGAGTAAGATGTCCCTAATGTCTTCCATTTTTACGTAATTACTAGCTACAGCAGCTGCGTCGTTAGTGTCATAAGAACGTTTTGTGGCTGCCAGCGGTGTGAGTCATTGCCTATTGTCTCTTTGTTGGCGAGCGTCGTTATTGGGATTTGGAGACCTAACTTCTACAAATTCACCGTGACGAGAGGGCCCTGCCCTGTTTAAATCCCGCCAGTTCTGATGCAATTCAGGTCTGTCGTTACGATCACATCGTCTGTCGTCATGTCGATAGTTCCTGTAGTTTCTTTCTTGTCGGTTAAGTGGTGGACAATTTCTCCCTGAATCGTAACTGCGCGCTGGACCGTTGCATCTAAAGTTATTCTGTCTCCCTTGATAATAATTGTTTTGGTTCCCATATTGTCTGTTTCTCTGATTGTCTCTGTGATAGTCATTACCACGGAGAGGTGATCTTTCCCTGTAATTATTACTACTCTGCCAACGGTTGTCATACGGGTGGTGTCTGTTTTGGTCACGATATGTGTTGTGAGAATAGCCTTGTCGTGTCCAGTTATTATTTCTTTCATCGTGGAATTGTGACAGATGTGACCTGTAATTGTTGTGCTCCTGTTTCCGCGTTCCCCGATTGTCAGTGTCAATTTCCAATTCTTGTAACAGACCCTGAAAAGCTTCAATGTCATCTTTGCAACGTCCTGCTAAAATAATATGTCGTAAATGTTCAGGCAATTTGATTAAGCAAATGCGGATGAGTTCTGAGGGGCTGTATGGGTTTGAAAGATATTGATTCTTATGCAACATGTCTTCAAAATATTTCACAAGACTGGAAAATTCAGATTGTTCGAAATGTTTCATCATTATGATGCCATGTTTTACGCAGTCTTGTGTGGCTTGAGACCAATATGCTGAGAGGAAGGCATGGTAAAACTCTCCTTCACTGTGGCAATCGTGAATGACCGATCGCATTCTTACAGCTGGTTCATTCTCTAAATAGCCACACATAAATTCTAATCTGTGTTCTAACGACCAGTTGGGAGGAAAACAATGAGAGAATTGATGGAGCCATGCTTGTGGATGAATGTCGTTGCCAGAATTCTTAAATGTTTTGAATTTACGTGTAGTAATGAACAGCTTATAGTCAAAATCGTCATGTCGGCGAGTCGCATGTCGGTCATTGTTACTTCGTTTCGGCGGTTCCATCTCAAAATCCAATGCGCCTTGCCAATTTCTTTCATAATTTCCGAAGTGTCCTGTGTTATTATTTTGTGGTTGTTCCGTATTTCTATGTCCCTCTTCCCGTATTGGAGCGCGAGTGTCCTCTGAAATACGTAATTCTTGTATTACCTGCGTCAACTGATCTTGTACTTCCCGGATTTCTCTTTTGTACTGTGTATTGATTTGATTTTGATTTTGTTTGAATTTTCTTATTTGTTCATACTCATCTGTGTCAGTGAAGGCTACGGGTCTTGTGTCATTCAGATCATCATCTACCTTTGTAGATAAGTTAGTGACCTGATCCGAAAGTTCGGCTACTTTCTCCGATAGTGTACTTATTTCCTCCATGTGTCTTTCTGAACCAATTTTCAGGATATCTACTGTGTCCTTTAAGTTTTCCTGAGTTCTTGCAAGTTGCGTAACCGAATCGGTAGATGCAACTGAGTCAATTTTAGCTTGCAAGGTCTCATGATTTTCATGAACAATAGTTTGCAGTTCTTTTATGGCTGCTTCGTGATTCTGTAATACATTTTCATGACGCGAAAAAATAGGTTGGAAATGCTCACAAATTTGTGTTTTTACGTCATTACAGACCTTTTGACATTTCGATTCGATGTTATGTAACTCAGTGGTTAAATCTTCACGTGTTTGTTCAAGTGTAGTGTCTAACTTTTGAAGATTTTGTTCCATTGTGTCTAACTTTTTAAGATTTTGTCCCATTTGTCTCTGATTTTGTTCCATTTGTTGCATTAATTGCAATAATAATGTATTAGTGTCTGGAATCTGTTTCTCTACGCTTTTCGGCAGTGCATTTGCACCGGCAACATTCACATTTTGACAAGCAGAAAATGCGTCTTGACTTATTTGAGAAAACGGTGATAACCCAAAACCTGTATCTACAGTATTTGCGAAATTGTGTCCTGTCATTTCGGATTCCTGAGGCGAGCTGTTGCCGACCGATCGATCGATAATGCTTCCCTGTTCACTACCTGTTTCACTGTCTACACCATTGTTTGCAGCCCGCTCCATTTCCCAATGCACAATTACCAAATTACTACTTTGAACATCAGTTAATTCATTACTCGGTGGCGCTAACACACTGCTTTCATTTTCACTGTCATTTCTCAGTTTACTTTGGAGCCTAGTATTACGTTTTTCACACGCCATTATTGTCACAATATTTCACACGACAACACAGAAAAGCACAATTTGAAGAGCAAAAATAAGAGAACACATTAACATAACACTGAAAATAATATCTAGTTAATTGCAGCTGCGAAATACTTGGTGCAAATCTACATGCATGCCACAACTGTTTTACTGTACAACAATGAAAGACTGCAACTACAAAGGAGATTTTCTCTACAATTACGCGCTAGAAATAAACAAAATCTACACTAATTACACAAACTACAACAAAAGATCAGAAGATTCCAGTGAGGTATCCTCGGCTAAGGGTCGACATATGAAACTTCCCCTTTTGAACAATTATACATGACTGTGCTTAAACTGACACACAATATGTTGTTAGCGCAACGCAATCTGACTTTCAAAATTCCCTACAAAAGAATGGCCCTGACTAACATTAAACTATACCTTTCACAAATCACTTACCTCACAAAAATCTTCGCTGCTCAAGCTACTGCAATACAGCGAGCGCCACTACTGCCACCTAAATAAAAGATTCAAACTATGGAAGGCACTAACTACTGATAGGGATAGTTAGCAAATGAAAGATATTAATAGAGAAGAAACAATGTATTTACCTTGATATCATCATATATAAATATAGCAGTTCATGACAAATTTCAAAACTCCGCCATCTCTCTCCCCACATCCACCACTGCTGGCGGTTCACCTCCAACTGCGCAACGCTACGCGCTGTTCACATCCAGCTGCCGCTGCCCAACACTACAATGGCAGACAACAATGCAAACTAGCCACAGACTGCACACAGCACAGCCAGTGATTTTCATATTGAGCGCTACGTAACGTTGCCAATAAGAAAACATAAACAGCCTACTTACACAGAGAAAACATAAACAGCCTACTTACACTAGGTTTGGATGAAATCGATCCAGGAGATTGGGAGAAGGTTTCTACCCGCGGCTTTGCTCGTGTACTCACATGTCACATATATTTCACATGTAGTTACCATATTTCAGACACACGCAGCTCACGTGTCTTCTTAGCGAATTTCGTCCTGCAGTTTCGTTACCGTGCAGCTCAATGTCTATGACACCATAGCTACTGAACTATGCGTCGTACAGTGATGTAATTTTATAGGTGATTTCATAGGCGTATGTGGATAACGTCTGTGAAATGTGTTCCGACTAGAGTTAGAAGTAAAAAAGTAACAAATTTAAACGTTATGATGATTGGCAGTTTTTCGCGCATCCCACTGCTTATGACGTCATATCTCACGATATACGTGTCGTTCAATTATACTGAAGCACCAAAGGAAGTGGTACAAGCATGCGTTTTCAAATACAGAGATACATAAACGGGCAGAATACGGCACTGCCGTCGGCAGCGCCTATATAGGACAACAGGTGTCTGGCGCAGTTGTTAGATCGGTTACTGCTGCTACAATGGCAGTTTATCAAGATTTGAGTGAGTCTGAACGTGGTGTTACAGTCAGCGCACGACCGATGGCACTTCAGTCTGGAACCGCGCGACCGCTACGGTCGCAGGTTCGAATCCTGCTTCGGGCATGGATGTGTGTAATGTCCTTAGGTTAGTTAGGTTTAAGTAGTTCTAGGTTCTACGGGACTGATGACCTCAGATCTTAAGTACCACAGTGCTCAGAGCCATTTGAACCACGACCGATGGGACACAACATCTCCGAGGTAACGATGATGTGAGGATTTTCCCGTACGACCATTTCACGAGTGTACCGTGAATATCAGCAATCCGGCAGAACATCAAATTTCCGACATCGCTGCGGCCGGGTAGATAACATGCATGAACGGACCAACGACGACTTTTGACAATCGTTCAACATGACAGAAATGCAACTCTTCCGCAAACTTCAGCAGGTTTCAATGCTGGGCCATCAGTAAGCGTCAGCGTGCGAAACATTCAATGAAACATCATCGATATGGGCTTTTGGAGTCGAAGGCCCAGTCGTGTTCGCTTGATAACTGCGCGAGACAAAGCTTTACGCCTCGCCTGGGTCCGTCAACACTGAAGTTGGACTGTTGATGACCGGAAACAAGTTGCCTCGTCGGATGAGTCTCGTTTCAAATTGTATCGAGTAGATGGACGTGTAAGGGTGTGGTGAGAACCTCATGAATCCATGGATCCTGCATGTTAGCAGGGGACTGTACAAGCTGATGGAGGCTCTGTAAAGCTGTGGGGCGTGTGGTATCGGACTGATATGGGACCACTGATTCGTCTAGATACGACTCTGACAGCTCACAAGTAAGCAAGCATCCTGTCCAATCACCTGCATCCACTCATGTCCATTGTGCATTCCGACGTACTAGGGCAATTCCAGCAGGATAATGCGACACCCCACACGTCCAGATTTGCTATAGATTGGTTCCAGGAGCATTCTTCAGAAATTAATCAATTTCGTTGGCCACCAAACTCCCCAGATACAAATATTACTGAACATAACTGAGATGCTTTGCAACGTGCTGTTCAGAAGAGATCTCCACCTCCTCGTACTCTTACGTATTTATGGACAACCCTGCAGTATTCATGGTGTCAGTTCCCTCAAAATGGTTCAAATGGCTCTGAGCACTATGGGACTCAACTTCTGAGGTCATTAGTCCCCTAGAACTTAGAACTAGTTAAACTTAACTAACCTAAGGACATCACACACATCCATGCCCGAGGCAGGATTCGAACCTGCGACCGTAGCGGTCTCGCGGTTCCAGACTGCAGCGCCTAGAACCGCACGGCCACATAGGCCGGCTCAGTTCCCTCCAGCACTACTTCAGACATTAGTCGAGTCCATGTCACGTCGTGTTGCGGCACTTTTGCGTGCTCGCGGGGGCCATGCAGGAGATTACGTAGATATATCAACGTCATTGGTTCTTCAGTGTATATTACTTTGCAGGTAAATTCGGTGGTGCAAGTGAGTACTTGAATACAAAATTTGCCGCGACTACAGATGGTAGTAAGGGAGTTATAAATTAAAGTGTCATGCGTGATGCGGCGGTTTTACTGCATAAACAGCGAAAATGCAGTATGCGATAATCATTTTTCCTTTCATCATTTAGTGGGAGTTGTCGGCAAGAATAAGTTTCGTAAAGGTTTTAAATCATGTGTCACGTTTGTTGCAAGTTACTAAGTGCTTTCATTTCAAAATACTGGATATTCGCGCGTCGTGGGCTACTCTTGAGCCCCCCCCCCCCCCCCCCCTTACAAGCATTTGGTAGGTGACTCCCACCCCCATAGCGATTCTTTCCAGGCAGTAAGTGATGTGGGTTCCACGTTTGGTAGAAATTGGTCCAGTGGCTTAGGAAGAGATGGGGAATGTACATACATACATAGAAATATACATACCTTTCAAATATGTACGGATTGCACACAACCAACTCCACTGATTTGACCTTCATCAGCGATGGAGTGTCATATGACCGTCTGGTGCCAGTTCTGGACCATGTGTAGCCCTCCAAAGCGACCAAGGCGGTAACTTTAAAAGTAACTTTAAAATATAATTACTATTGTGAATAGCAACCTATCATGAACAAAGAAAGCGACACAGGTTGTTAGTGGAACCGTATATGTAAAGCGTCTGTATTAAATAAATCCAGATGTTGACGTACCCAAAGTTCTACGAAATGCGCAATGGAAAGTTTAGTAAAGGTGACGGGTTTCATTTGTTTACTGGAATTGATTACAGACTGTATATGGCATTAAAATGAAGATCTGCAAACGGGGTCTCCATTAGAGATGGACGAACTCGTTCATCCTTGGGAACTAGTTCACTGCTGATCGTTCTTTTTTGGGAACCGTTCATTTTTACTCGTTCACCGTTCATTTGTGCTTGGTCTGTGGTTCGTATGAAAAACTGAAAACTAGTAGTGTAGGTGACTGAAGGATGGAGGGCGCCAAGAGAGGGCACTTGCCTCCCCCCTGGAGTATAGAATTTTTATTCATTACAGAATTCTTACACACTCTTAGAAGTAATTTCTGTGATTCTGCAGAACCTGTCGTTTAGCCAACCGTAGCCTTGTGTGGTTGATCGCAGGGAAATAATATAGGGTGGTGCACGGAAAACCGGCCCCGAGTACAGACTGCTCGCTAATTACGGACGGTGTGTTGCCCGTTACGAGCAGATACAACAAACAGACAAACATATAATAATTAGGCAGTGAAGAAATAACAAGCTAATGCAAGCAACAATTGCGAAACAATTGATGACGATGTGTAGGAGCTGGAGAAGAGAATATGAAAATCTCGCTCGACGCACAAGTGTCTTGTATAAAATTCTTCGTTTCGACTTTCACTACATAGCTATGCTACCTTGTAAACAATAATCGTTTACACCCTATATATACTTCACGTTGTCTCTGAGTTCGTAGGCAAAGTAGAGACTTTATGGAAGCATAAAATAAAATGTGGTTTTCTCATACTTGCGTCACATGCTTAGTAAAAATTAGTTTTTTATGTTGCATTATTAACGTTAATTCAGCAACAATAATAACAATAAAGTTCGCAGTAGTAAAGTTTTTGGTTTGAAAGCTCCTTCTGAACAAATGTTTTTGAGATAATAAGTAAATATGATTTTGTGGCAATCTATGTCTTTTCAAATTGAGAGGCACCGCTTTTCCTACTGAGCCAAAATGACCTACAACCCACTTTTTTTTTCTCAAAGAAACCAAACTAGCAGGTAATGCAAATTGGAAACAACCAAACTTAAAAATAATTACAGTCTTCCTAAATGTAATGTTTTGTATATGAAAGATACACGAAAATCGTTTTATATGAATTTTCTTACACTAAAAATTAAACAAATTATTGAAAGTTAGCTGCTAAATCAAGTCGATGAAACCAAAAAATATATGAATAACAAAAAAAAAAAACTTGCCTTGTTATAAGTATGTCTTCTGCTGTTCATCTATATAATGAAGTGAGCTGATATGCCCTTTTGTTACCTGAAAAGACGTACCTCTTACATACAACGTAATTTTTATGTAAGTTACATAACTATAAAATACTTTTTGATTACCGGTCGTGGACGCTGAATAGCCAGAACCAAGTGCAAGAACAGTTTGGAACACATGTAAAACAGGCGAGCGCAGTGAACGAAACGAACAACTGGATACTGAACTAACTAGGAGAAGTCGGCAGTGGAACTGAGACACGTGGTCATGCGGAGAACGACGAGTGCGGCCGAGGGAGACCGAGACTGAGACGAGCACGCGACCGAGGCTGGAACGAGAACTGCCGAAGTGACCGCCGCGACCGAAGTGAACTAGTGGACTATGAACCGATCGTTCCTCGTTCCCGGGAACTATAAGTAGACCGCCGCGACCGAAATGAACTATGAACTGATCGTTCGTTGGATTTCGTTCCTCGGTCCTTTCGTTCATCTTGGTGAACCGTTCCTTTGCACCCGTTAGCGAACTACCCATCTCTAGTCTCCATATTTTTATTGTGGTACTGATATTAGTGCATAAGGAAAAGAAAATGTCTAAAACCGCTACGTGGCAGAATTCAAACACATGTACATTGGCAAGCTGTTGATTATCTTTAACAGAAACTGAAACGTGGATTTCATTTGATTCAGTCTTCTAGCACTTAAGCTATCCCTGGTATGCCATAAACAACTTGATGTAAGGCTCAAAATGAACATACGAAAGATCAGAAAAAGACAGACATTTCTGGAAAATTTTGAGCAGCACCTACGAACTTCGCCTGACCAGTGAATACAGCTACGATAGAGCTAGCGACGAGTGAAAATGAAAGCGGCGCTAAACTTTAAATGAGTCGACATTAACCAGTGCTGTTGATAATGTCAAAAGTGGGCGGTGAGTAATTGATTCAAATTACGCTGGCAAAGTCCTCGACGATGAAAATTAATGAAGTGGGCGCTCAAGTATTCTTCATGAGCGCGTCGCGTTGCTACTCTCTGCTGCCGAAGTCCTCGGAGGACTGTTGAGAAACTTCATTAGGGGTGTACTCCAGCCACTTCAAGAGCTGACAGTTACATTTTGTAGCCTGTCCTGGCTTTTCATCAGTTCACAATAGTTCAAGTAGTATTACAGCACAAAGCACCGTACTGACAGCAGTAGACAATGCCTTCTACGTCACAGACGAACTTTTTGACAGGAAGATCGTGACACTAAGAAGAAAGAACTTTTTTTTTCTGGCTGCTGCCCAGGTCTTTGTCTTCTCTCTGTCATTCTTTTTGTCGTTATACATATATCGAAAAAAGGTTTTGCACCACCTCGGTTCCGAGAGTTCCGGAACCTGTACGGAAAGTTAGAATAGAAATCAACATGAACATAAACATTACTTCTGCCCTTTTTATTGCTCGTGAAAACCACACATTGCGTGTTGTATCACCGTACAGCCAGATCTTCAGAGGTGGTGGTCCAGATTGCTGTACACATCGATACCTCTAATATCCAGTAGCACGTCCTCTTGCATTGATGCATGCCTGTATTGGTCGTGGCATACTATCCACAAGCTCATCAAGGCACTGTTGGTCCAGATTGCCCCACTCCTCAACGGCGATTCGGTTTAGATCCTTCAGAGCTGTTGGTAGGTCACGTCGTCTATAAAAAGCCCTGTTCAATCTATCCCAGGCATTTGCGATAGGGTTTATGTCTGGAGAACATGCTGGCCACTCTAGTCGGGCGATGTCGTTATCCTAAAGGAAGTCATTCACAAGATGTGCACGATGGGGGCGCGAATTGTAGTCCATGGAGACGAATGCCTCGCCAATATGCTGCCGATATCGTTGCACTATCGGTCGGAGGATGGCACTCACGTATCGTACAGCCGATACGGCACCTTCCATGATCACCAGCGGTACGTCGGCCCCACATAATGCCACCACAAAACAACGGGGAACATCCACCTTGCTGCACTCGCTGGACAGTGTGTCTAAGGCGGTCAGCCTGCCCCAAAACACGTCTCCGACGATTGTCTGGTTGAAGGCATATGCGGCACTCATCGGTGAAGAGAACGTGATGCCAATCCTGAGCGGTCTATTCGGCATGTTGTTGGGTACATCTTTACAACGCTGCATGGTGTCGTGGTTGCAAAGATGGACCTCGCCATGGACGTCGGGAGTGGAGTTACGCATCATGCAGCCTATTGGGCACAGTTTGAGCCGTAACACGACATCGTGTGGCTGCACGAAGAGCATCATTCAACGTCGTGGTGTTGGTGTGAAGAGTTCGTCCGAGCCATAATCCATAGGTAGTGGTCATCCACTGAAGTAGTAGTCCTTGAGCTGCCTGATGAAGGCATGTCATCGACAGTTCCTGTCTGTCTGTATCTCCTCCATATCCGAACAACATTGCTTTGGTTCACTCGGAGACACCTGGACATTTCCCTTGTTGAGAGCCCTTCCTGGCGCAAAGTAACAATGCGGACGCCATCGAACAGCAATATTGTCCGATGGTTGAACTACAGACAACACGAGCCGTGTACCTCCTTTCTGGTGGAATGACTTGAACTGGTCGGCTGTCGGACCCTCTACGTCTAATAGGCGCTGCTCACGCGTGGTTGTTTACATCTTTAGGCCGGTTTAGTGACATCTATGAACAGTCAGAGGGACTGTGTCTGTGATATAGTGTCCAGTCAACGTCTATCTTCAGGAGTTTTGGGAACCGGGGTGATGCAAAACATTTTTTTAAATGTGTGTATAACTGGTTTTCACTGTCACATTATCTGTCGACTGGTATCTTTTTCCTCCCTCTTGTTCTTTGCCTTTACCCTTGTAAAGCGTCTGTCTAGTTGAACAATGTCCGAACCAGTTCTTTATCTCTTTAAAGTAACCTGGAAAATTTGTCTGAAGGAGACAAAAACGTAAATGGCTGTCAAATGGGTGATGATTGTTGCTAAGGTGATGGCGTGTGGACCACATCAAGTTGAGGACAATTTTCATTGAACCACATGCTTTCGCAGACTGAAACTTCTGCTCCAATATAAGCACAGAATGTTGTTTCTGCTTTTACAAACACAATTTCAATTAGGCAATGCTGTACATCTGCGCCATACTTAAATAGTTTCACGTTGAACAATCATGAAGAGAATGAAATTCATTAAACGGCGAGTTTCAATACAACTCAGTATGATATATTCCGCTTATCACGTTCAGTCTTCAATTTGTGCTTCCTACGAACTGGCAATTCCGTTTCTTAATCCACAGTGCTTACAACTGTTATTAGTGCACTCTACGGTATCGTGTCTTATTACTTTTATGTTTTATTGGCTCTGAGCACTATGGGACTTAACATCTGAGGTCATCAGTCCCCTAGAACGTAGAACTACTTAAACCTGCCTAACTTAAGGACATCACACACATTCATGCCCGAGGCAGCATTCGAACCTGCGACCGTAGCGGTCGCGCGGTTCCAGACTGAAGCGCCTAGAACCGCATTGCCACAGCGACCGATCTTATTACCTCTTGTGAAATACTTCTTTGTTTTAATGACGACTAATATTGTTTGCATGACGATGTTTCATATTTAGGCACCATTATCTATGTGATGGATGTAATGTTTTCATGTAAATACCATGTTGTAACATTTACACCCTTCACTTATGCGATCACACTACGTTGTTGGAATGGAGGTCGACATAGACTGGGGTATTTGACTGTGTTCTAGGAATTGTCTTAATTGGTTAATAAGTCATTTTATGCTCATAACATGCTTTATTCCTTCTTGAATTTCAGTAATCTTTTATAAAAAGGGAGAAGAAATTAAAATAATTTCGAAGCCCGCTAAATCCCTCCATTTGATGGATGCCTGTGACTTCACTGGTTAACCCGCTGATCCTACTCTCATAAAGCTAATTCACAGTGATGTCTTGTTTTCTAATTTGCGTTTCGGAAACGGTACAAACACATCCATAAAAACTATTAAAACGTTGTTTTTTAGTGTTTCAGATACAGAAAAGGTGCATAAAAATCGGTTGCACTGTACTGGAAAAATCCCACCACGTCCATGCCCAATTTCCCTTACTTTATTAAAAATGTCTTCCGCTCTTAACATATATTTACCTCCGAATACTCATTCCCAAAAGAAAGATAATGTCAGTCGACGAAATTAACCTTTTAGTAAAAATCGTTATAACGTCTTCTTTGTACACCGTTGGTCGCTCGGTTGGTAGAGCGGTCGACTGTCGAATATTGAAAGTTGATATCCCTAGGTACCTGGTTCGAAACTAGCCTACAATAAAATTTCAACTTATTTATAAAACAAATAGATGTACTTTCGTATGAAAACCAAATCCCAATTACAAAACTTCACCGCACCGATTAGAAACAGATTAACATCGTGTTTTCCTTGGCGTTTACATGCACTTACATTTTCAATAGCTCTTCACACACGTCATGTTCAAAAAGATATTTTCTAGTAGATGTGACCACACACTTATACTTTATTAGAAACAATGTTTTATTTTCTTTTTTTTTTTTAAACTTTCGGATTGTCCAGCTAGGATCCTTCTTGTTTAGGCTTTTGAAGTCTCATCATCTTACATAAGATGAAGTTTAGTTCTGCTTCAGACAGTGACGTTCCGCAAAACGCACAGCCCTTAAGTTAGTGTAGCTCTTCACACACGTCATGTTCAAAAAGATATTTTCTAGTAGATGTGACCACACACTTATACTTTATTAGAAACAATGTTTTATTTTCTTTTTTTTTTTTTTTTAAACTTTCGGACTGTCCAGCTAGGATCCTTCTTGTTTAGGCTTTTGAAGTCTCATCATCTTACATAAGATGAAGTTTAGTTCTGCTTCAGACAGTGACGTTCCACAAAACGCACAGCCCTTAAGTTAGTGTTGCCTGCATGTTGAACATGTTGCACACGCTTTATATCTCTCCGCATAGAAAACCTCATTGTCACACACCTCGTTGTACTGTGGGAGTATGGTGCTGTCTTCAGTACTAGCAACGACTTTTAGAAAAAAAAGTTTGTTAGCAAACTTGATGTATTTATCCACAGTTGTGCATTTCTCAGACTACGGTTAATGTGAAACTATATACGAGTACAATACATCCCACCAACGAAAAAACCGCTACAGTGAGTTCATCGCTATTTTCATATTTCTTGTAAAAGTTTTCAAAATTTACAATCCTTCCAGGATTCAAATCTCTGTTCTTCTTATTCGTAGTTACATGCGCTATCCACCGAGCGAGGTGGCGCAGTGGTTAGACACTGGACTCGCATTCGGGAGGACGACGGTTCAATCCCGCGTCCGGCCATCCTGATTTAGGTTTTCCGTGATTTCCCTAAATCACTCCAGGCAAATGCCGGGATGGTTCCTCTGAAAGGGCACGGCCGACATCCTTCCCCATCCTTCCCTAATCCGATGAGACCGATGACCACGCTGTCTGGTCTCCTTCCCCAAACCAACCAACCAACCAACCAACATGCGCTATCCGTTGCGCCACAGAGCCCGTGCTTCTGGTCGGGGCTTTGTATAACGGAAATTAGAACTAAGATTTACCAAGAACAATTTCATTGGGCTCTGGGTCGTATTTTATGGCTTATAGTCGACAATCTCGATATAATGTACGAACCCATTTGCAAAAGTTTCACAGTTTCGTAGTTTTGAGCGGGTTTAATGATGCTGCAAGGAAAAGAATGACCGTCCTTGCAAATATCGCCGCTCTATATTAGCGGAGCATAAACGCATCAATTTTCGTAAGGTTTCCACTATCAGCGATCATAAAAATGCGTTTTTCGTCACGGGAGAGCTAACTTATTTGCAGGAAAAATGCGTTAAAACCTAGTAACTACGGCTAACACTTCTATAACATACGTATAGCTTCGTCTTACTCCTGGTCTGTGACTTCACCAGATGGTCAGCCAGTAACAGAGCATTTTTGATCACGTGACAAAATCTTGATATTATTTAATTACATAAAAATAGGAGATATTTTGTGAGAATATTGACAGTAAATGTGATTTGAATCTTACAATCACTCCACATAAAAGCCATCCGAACCACATTTTTAACATAAGAAAATAGCCTGCTTTAGCGCGACTGAAACGATTTCTGACAGCTTAGAACTGATGAGCATGTGTCTTTTCTTAGTTCTGCCTACTGCATGTTCTTAGGTGAAATAAAAAGATAGTTCAGAAATAAGAACATTTAATAACTTTAACTGACTATGTATTGTATTAGTACACTCCCTACAAACTTTACGTCGACACTTTATTTGTTAATATCCATCTGTTTTGCATTCACAATAAAGTTTGGGATTGCTTAACTGTCTCACGAAAATTAAAAAAAGTGTAGTCAGTTATAAAAGGTTCATCGCCGAAGTATTAATTCTATATCAGTATTTTAGTCCCACACGATAAAGGCTGAGAAAGCAAGTTCAAATACAGGGCGTTTCAAAAAGAATACGTATTTCAAATGCATATATTTATTAAACTTTAAGACATATGAAACTTTACACACATTTACGAACCTCTCAAGTTCAGATTACAGATGTTCAATATGTCCTCCATCACACGAGCAATATCACATCGATACTCAAACCCCTCACACACTAGGGCAAGCATGTCATTCGTCACTGATGTTATGGCAGTGCGGATCCGGCTCTTCAGCTCTTCCAGGTTCTGTGGAAGTGGTGCTACATTAACGTTGTCTTTAACAAAATTCCACAGGAAGAAGTCAGGGGGTGCCCTGGCGATCGTGGAGCCCAGCTGAGAGCTGCTATGTCACCAGCTCCTTGACGACAAATCCAACGATTCCGTGGAGTTTCATTCAGATATTCATGCACTTGCCGACTCCAGTGAGGGGGTGTCCCGTCTTGTTGAAAAATGAAGCGGTCTTCGTGCAGCCTCGGAAACAACCAGTTTTGTAACATAGCGAGATACTGCTGACCGATAACCCTGTTTCCATCAAAGAAGAATGGGCCATAAACCGACGATCGGGATATCACACAAAACACATTGACTTTGGGAGAATCTAGTACATGTTCAGTGGGTGCATGTGAGTTCTGTAGGCCCCAAATTCGAACATTGTGTTTGTTTACCTGGCCACTAACATGGAAAGTCGCTTCATCACTGAACACGATGCATTGTGCGAAAGTGTTACCATTGTCTATAGAATCAAGAATCTCGTTACAAAATGCGAAACGTCTGCGTTTTTCATCAGGACGCAGAGCTTGTAACAGCTGTAACTTGTACGGCTTCATAACCAACCGACGTCTCAAAACACGTCAAATTGTTGTTGTAGGCAGTTGTAACTTCGGACTGACACGACGAGTTGATTTTGAAGGACTACATTGGAAAGCAGTTTGAATTCTTGCAACATTTTCTTCAGGAACACGAGGGCGGTCAGGATTCTTTCCTTTCCATACACATCCTGTATCTAGAAACTGTCGATACCATCTGCGAATATTCCACCCATTCGGAGGATCAATTTGGTACCTCAACCTGAAACGTCTTTGCACTGTAATCACGGAATTGCACTTCGCAAACTCGAGAACACAAAATGATTTCTGCTGCAGAGTAGCCATTTTAAACATATGACATTTACCAAGCAAAACAGAAGACAACTGACAGCTAGCGCCTATAAATATAAACTAGGCTATGTATTCGTTTCTCCAATAGCCGAGCCGAGGCGCAGCGATCGATAGTTTGGACAAAATAATACTTTGTAATACGTGTATTCTTTTTGAAACATCCTTATTTGATTATTCTACTGAATCAAGAGATTTTAAAGGCGATGGATCCGGTAATTATCTATTCTTACTTTTATCCTTTTTATGGTAGTTGATGTCTGGGATACAGTACAGCAAATTAGTAAACACACTGTGTTTCTTGCTGACGACCTTGTCTTCCACTACCGTTCACTGACCACGGTAGCACTTGGTAGTGGTTGTCTAACAGCACACTGGTGCGACCTGACTCTCAAGGCGCGCGTTTCATTGTTTCTCAATAAACCAGTAATCCCATCCCCATTCCTGAAACATTAAAGAATCGAACTTCCGCGTGTAAAAGAGTTTCAAGCGCCTGTTTACTTTAAAAATGGAATTAATGTATCAAATATCTGACTTTAAACTCTATAAAACCTTTATATCTGAAGACGCAAACTCCCAGTTGTGTTGGTTGGATTAGTTTCGGATTATTCACCAGTAGTATAATAAAAAAATCAACATCAGTGGGGTAATTTGCTCTCTTTTTTAAGAAAACTAGTTTTTGCACATCTCAATGTTCACGACTTCATATCTCCTGAACTGTACGTCGTACAACGATGTAATATTGCAGGTACATTCAGTGATATATGCGAATACGGTCTGCAGAATGTGTTGTGAATAGAATTAGTAGTAAAGTAGTAGTACATTAAAACATCCTGATTGTGTCTGAAGTTATACTGGATGAACAGTGAAAATGTCATAACAGATAAGTTTTCTTCTTCTGATTACTTCGCGAAAAATGTCCGCGCCAAAGTTTCTAAAAGGTTACAAATTTTGTGTAAAGTTTATTCACAAATACTGGATTTATATTTACGTTAGTTACGCTATATAACCTAAGTCCCTCATTTATTACATTAAACTGGGAAAGTAAGATTGTACCTCTTCATAAGTAAGTTATGACAGCTCTATCAATAATGATGTGAAATACTGAACATCAGATTTCTGTTGCCCCTAGAAGCCGGTAGATAGGCAACCAGGAACTGTGCCACGACAATAGTTTTAACCTTTTAGTAATTCAGAAATGCCTTTAAAATCTATACACTTTTTCGTGCGTCCAAACCAACTCTGGAAACATTTTACCCACTAGTTGATATCTCAAGAATATAGCTTTGGAAGGATACAGCAGTTTCTCCAAGTGATGGAAATCGCTAACTAGGCATCGTTTCTTGACACACGGGAACAAGAAGAAGTTGTTAGGTGATAGGTGAATACAGTCAGTGAGACATTATTTAGAGGTTTCTTTCCCTTCAAATAACTACTTTTTAGACTTGGTGTGCGACAGCTGTCATTGTCACGCTGAAGAATGATGGAACGTTTTCTGTTGATTTTTCTGGTTCCATCTATCACACATACCAAACATTATTTTCTCTAGTTCGACATTAGTTGTTCCTGGCTTCTCGAGAGCAACGATTGCGGCAAGGCTACTGAAAACAAGGATACAAAGCAATAGTTTGTTGGAAGTGCTTCACCAACGAACTAGTTTTGTTTTCTTTGCGAATATGTGTGAAGTTTCGTCACGTGTTAAGATGCGCTATGTGGATTCCATCAATCGCATTTCCGGGCATTACCAATGGATATTGCATGTTTTTGAGTTTCGTCCAAACTGTGCGAGATCTATTGGGAACAGATCTTTTTCACCGTGAAATGTTGCATGGGGGCTTAATTAAATAATGATGCAAATACTTTTTAATTTTTAGTGGCTGTATGTACGATTACGAAGTCTCGTAACCGGTTGGCCCTGACCGGTATTAGTACGCAATCTGACTGCATAGAATAACAACAAAGAATGAAAGAAAACTTTCGTTAACACAATTAATTAATTAAGTCCCCAGCAACTATAAAACCTAGAAAACAACAAAACACAAGTGTAGCTGTTCTGTGTGTGGAAGTGTGATTCAATGTACACATCTGGCACGGTTCTTCCTCAATAAGACCAGATATTTTAAACACCATTTATACTGAAGTAATTGAAACGTCCCCTTTGAACAATTTATACAAGACTGTGCTTAACCTAACACACAATATTTTTAGCGCAACGCAATCTGACTTTCAAAAAATCCCTACGAAAGAATGGGCCCTGACTAACAGTAAACTATACCTTTCACAAATCACTTACCTCACAAAAATCTTCGCTACTCAAGCTACTGCAATACAGCGAGCGCCACTACTGCCAGCTAAATAAAAGATTCAAACTATGGAAGGCACTAACTACTGATAGGGATAGTTAGCAAATGAAAGATATTAATAGAGAACAAACAATGTATTTACCTTGATATCATCATATATAAATATAGCAGTTCATGACAAATTTCAAAACTCCGCCATCTCTCTCCCCACATCCACCACTGCTGGCGGCTCACCTCCAACTGCGCAACGCTACGCGCCGTTCACAGCCAGCTGCCTAACACTACAATGGTGAGTATTACAACAATGCAAAGCAGCCACAGACTGCACACAGCACAGGCAGTGATTTTCATACAGAGGTGGCGTTACCAATAAAAAACCTAAACAGCCTACTTACATAATTTAAAAAATAAACAAATACTATAATTACACATAGAAACCAGAAATACAGTCTAATACAATGCTTTGTTGACTGAACCTGTGACCAATAGGCATTATTGTTTAAGACATTGAAATAATAAGAAAAAGGAATTCTTTTTTTTACCTTCATATATATTGACGAAAAGCACACTCTGATCATTACAGCATCCCCAATCCAACAACATCTGGTGTCTAGCCCATGAAAACAGTATGACAACATCTGAACAAGCACTCTCCATGGGAACTTCTCAACAACGACTCACCACTGCTACATCTCAACAAGCACTGCCTACTACGACTTCTCGACAAGAACTCTCCACTACCACATCTCAACAAGAACTGCCTACTGCTACTTCTCAATAAGCACACACCACCACGACTTCTCGACAAGAACTGCCAGTGGAGGTGGCTGAATAATACTCTTTGGCGCAATCTCTGGCGCTGTGGCTCAGTGTAGCCACCTTTCAATGTTCTTGCACAACCGAATGCACTGCTGTCTTCGGTACGCCTAAAGATGGCTCTATGTGAAGGTAAGTTACATTTCGATCCTCTTCAATTATGTTCCACACAGAGTCGATGTTTCTTTTTCGGAACAATAAAATTACTTTCTGAAAATCGCAGCCGAATTAAATAAAACCTTAGTTCCTAAAGGGAATAATACAACTCTTTTAGAAATTAGCTTTCCTAGAGTTATACCTGAAATACACCGCCATTACATTGAAAGGGGGAGACTCAGTCAATAATTAAATCACTGAAGACTGAGGACTCTCATGAATATGATGGAATCTCGTGCAGTATACTACGAACTGTGCAGCATATGTTAGCCTAGTACTTGGCCACATTTATAATTTTTGCTTTAGGAATATTCCGTTTCCTAGCTGGTTAAAGTACTCAATTGCAAAACTACTTTATGAAATAGGAGAAAGGGATAATGTAGGCAAATTTAGACCTATTTCGGGTATGACATTGGTGTTTGCAAAAACTATTAAAAGGACTGTAAATATAAGAGTAACTGATCATTTCAATTTACACAATTTGCTGTCAAACGTACAGTTTGGTTTCAGAATAGGCTTAATGACTGACAACACTACATTCCTTAATCTTGGTGAGGTTAAGCAAAAAGTTGTGAACCGTAGCAATCTTCTTTGGTTTAACTAAGTGCCTGATTGTGTGGATTAAAAAATATTATTGCAGAAGTTGGACCATTGTGGAATAAGAGGAGTAGGTCACAATTGATTTCTCTCATACATTAAGAACGGGCAGCAGAAGATCATTCCCCACAGTAATGAGAACGGAAATGACTCGGAGTCTGATTGAGGCACGGTTAAGTGCTTGGTGCCTCAAGGGTCAGTGCTAGTACCAGCACTGTTCCTTGTATATGATTCCTTGTAATCGGACGGGTAATTCCAATGATATTGTTTGCTGATGACACTATCTTGATAGTAAAGGACGTTGAATCCAGTATAGGTAATACATCAAAAAGCCCAGTTAAAGACGAAAGTTAGTGGCTTGTAGAAAATAAATTGATGCTAAATCACATTAAGACTTAACTTTATAGTTTCTGGTACATACACTGCTGGCCACCGTAAATGCAACACCAAGAAAGACAAGAGGTAGCACAACAAAATTTATTTTGTAGATAACATGTTGAACAAGTATCAAATGATTACGTTTACAGATGTCTGTGACATGTGGTTCCTGCCAGAATCAGTAGCCAGAGTAGCCGCCATTGCTGGAGATCACCGCTGCCACACATCTCGGTATTGAGTCAAAGAGACGTTGGATGTGTTCCTGGGGTACAGCAGCCCAAGCAGCTTCCACACGTTGCCAAAGATCATCTGGTGTGGCAGCTGGGGATGTAATCTGGGTCACTCGTTGAGCAACCATGGACCACATGTTTTCTATCGGCGAAAGATCCGGAGAGCGAGCCGGACAGGAAAGCACTTCAATCTGGTTATTGACGAAGAACCTTTGGACAATGCGTGCCACGTGTGGTCGCGCATTATCCTGTTGAAATACGGCTGTGGCCGAGCCCTGAAGGTAAGGAAGGACAACTGGCTCCAGCACCTCGGATATGTAGCGCCGGCTATTTAAAGTACCGGCAATGCGTACTAGAGGCGTGCTAGAGTAATATCCAATACCGCCCCATACCATAATACCCGGTGCAAGACCAGTGTGGCGGTGCATAATGCAGCTGTCTAGCATCCTCTCTCCACGGTGTCTCCACACTCGAATCCGACCATCGTGGTGCTGCAGACAGAAGCGTGCCTCGTCAGTAAAGACAACGTCATTCCATTCTGCCGTCCACATCCGTCTGTCATCACACCATTGGCGACGGAGACGTCTGTGGTTCTGCGTCAATGGTAGACGAAGCAATGGACGTCTTGCGGACAGACCACTCTGCTGTAAACGGCGTCGAATGGTACGCGCAGACACTGGATGATGCGTTACAGACGCAATGTGCTGTGCTATGGTTCGGGATGTCACTGAGCGATCCGTCACTGACATGCGCACAATTTGCCTATCAGCACGTGCAGTGGTGCACCGAGGTGAATGCGATCGACCACGTCGGTCCGTCGTACCCTCCTGCATCCAACGGTCACATATCCGCATTACAGTTTTTTGGTTTCGTCCAACACGACTAGCGATTTCTCTGTATGATAATCCACAATCTCGGTAAGCCACTATCCTTCCTCTGTCGAACTCGGATACTTGATGAAACGATGTTCGCTGTTGTCTACGAGGCATAACTGATCGTCTTGTGAAACAACCACAAGGTAAACACACGTGCCGAACGTACACTCGTCGAAATCGCCAAGCCTTAAATGGCGCTATGAGGTGGCGCCACAGGCGCGCGTGATGTGCGTCTGCGCTGAAATTCTAATCAGTTGCATATCTCATCGCTGCAAACCCATGGTGTAAATTTCACTTGATTCGGATGCTTCCTTCAGGGTGTTGCATTTACGGTGGCCAGCAGTGTACATCAACAAAAACGGGATTTAGATTACATAGAACGGGCATATGACTACTGAGTCTCAACAATTCATATATGTAGGTGATCAGATAGATGGTAAGCCGTCATGGAAAGCTCATGTTCAGGATCCTGTTCAAAAACTAAAACTACTCTAAACTCCGTCCGTACAGGCCACTAAGTTCCAACTGAACCGACCGGCCGCCGTGTCATCCTCAGTCCACAGGCGTCACTGGATGCTGGCGGATGGGGGGGGGGGGGGCATATGGTCAGCACACCGCCCTCTCGGCCCTATGTCAGTTTACGAGACTGGAGTCGCTATTTTCAAACGCTTACCGACAGCGCTTAACTTCGGTGAACTGACGGGAACCGGTGTTACCACTGCGACAAGGCCACTGGCTTGTTGAAAAAATGAGTACTAATATACACTCCTGGAAATGGAAAAAAGAACACATTGACACCGGTGTGTCAGACCCACCATACTTGCTCCGGACACTGCGAGAGGGCTGTACAAGCAATGATCACACGCACGGCACAGTGGACACACCGGGAACCGCGGTGTTGGCCGTCGAATGGCGCTAGCTGCGCAGCATTTGTGCACCGCTGCCGTCAGTGTCAGCCAGTTTGCCGTGGCATACGGAGCTCCATCGCAGTCTTTAACACTGGTGGCATGCCGCGACAGCGTGGACGTGAACCGTATGTGCAGTTGACGGACTTTGAGCGAGGGCGTATAGTGGGCATGCGGGAGGCCGGGTGGACGTACCGCCGAATTGCTCAACAAGTGGGGCGTGAGGTCTCCACAGTACATCGATGTTGTCGCCAGTGGTCGGCGGAAGGTGCACGTGCCCGTCGACCTGGGACCGGACCGCAGCGACGCACGGATGCACGCCAAGACTGTAGGATCCTACGCAGTGCCGTAGGGGACCGCACCGCCACTTCCCAGCAAATTAGGGACACTGTTGCTCCTGGGGTATCGGCGAGGACCATTCGCAACCGTCTCCATGAAGCTGGGCTACGGTCCCGCACACCGTTAGGCCGTCTTCCGCTCACACCCCAACATCGTGCAGCCCGCCTCCAGTGGTGTCGCGACAGGCGTGAATGGAGGGACGAATGGAGACGTGTCGTCTTCAGCGATGAGAGTCGCTTCTGCCTTGGTGCCAATGATGGTCGTATGCGTGTTTGGCGCCGTGCAGGTGAGCGCCACAATCAGGACTGCATACGACCGAGGCACACAGGGCCAACACCCGGCATCATGGTGTGGGGAGCGATCTCCTACACTGGCCGTACACCACTGGTGATCGTCGAGGGGACACTGAATAGTGAACGGTACATCCAAACCGTCATCGAACCCATCGTTCTACCATTCCTAGACCGGCAAGGGAACTTGCTGTTCCAACAGGACAATGCACGTCCGCATGTATCCCGTGCCACCCAACGTGCTCTAGAAGGTGTAAGTCAACTACCCTGGCCAGCAAGATCTCCGGATCTGTCCCCCATTGAGCATGTTTGGGACTGGATGAAGCGTCGTCTCACGCGGTCTGCACGTCCAGCACGAACGCTGGTCCAACTGAGGCGCCAGGTGGAAATGGCATGGCAAGCCGTTCCACAGGACTACATCCAGGATCTCTACGATCGTCTCCATGGGAGAATAGCAGCCTGCATTGCTGCGAAAGGTGGATATACACTGTACTAGTGCCGACATTGTGCATGCTCTGTTGCCTGTGTCTATGTGCCTGTGGTTCTGTCAGTGTGATCATGTGCTGTATCTGACCCCAGGAATGTGTCAATAAAGTTTCCCCTTCCTGGGACAATGAATTCACGGTGTTCTTATTTCAATTTCCAGGAGTGTATTTACCATTAGAGCAGTATCTGCAACAAATGGGGATCCAGCAAGAAAATTTATTTACTTTGGTTATTTTCATTCGCGTCTGACGTACAGCATTGTATTATGGGGTACGTCTTATTATTCACAAACGACATTTTTGACTCAGAAATGGGCAGTTCGAGCAATGTGTGGTGTAAGTTTGCAAACCTCTTGTAGGCCTCTGTTAACGATGGGAATATTGACGTTGGGCTCTCAATACTTATTTTCCTTAATGTTGCTTGTTGTCAATAACATGAGCTCATTCCTAATAAATACCAGCTTTCACTCAATTAATTCTAGGCAGAAATCTAATCATTCGGACCGCACCTCCTTGATTCTTGTGTAGAGAGGCATGCAGTATTCTGCTGCTTCCATTTTCAATTGGCTACTACAGCAATCAAAAAATCTTAGCAGTATTCCTCGCACATTCAAGCCTAAACTGAAGAATCTCGTCATGGATCATTCCTTCTATTTTGTAGGGGAGATCCTAGAAAAAGTAAGCTAATTCCCGTATTATGTTGTTGATTAAGTTAACATATACTCGTGGCATAGGATTCGTTTTGTTTATGTTAATTTCATGTACTGACTCTTTTCATGACCATAGAGATTTGCTCCTCAATTTCGATCCACGAAACTAGACGTGAGAAAAAAGTCGATTTTGGTCAATTTTCACCAAATTCGTCGTTGACGCAAGCACAATGACGACGAAAGTTTTTCAGATAGTCTTTTCTGAATGTGGTTTGGTCATGAAACATTAAAAGAAAGTATTCGAAGAGTTATTGTTAACTTAGATCTTTACATAAATCGTAAAAAAATCATCTAGGTAAAACCTTCACGTGAAATTTGCATTTTTTCTCAACATTGATTGTTTAAACGCTCACTGTAAACAAACAAGTTGGCATGTTTTTTATTTTAACAACAACAGAAGCAAATTTTAAAACAATAGCAATAGTGCAGTCTACTCCCTATTTGCAAAAATATAAAAGTCGACCCTCGTACGATACTATCTTGGTTCTTTTATCGAAACCAGTATCATTAAAAAGATTATTCTGGGTGTTCGAGTGGACAAAATCAACAAACTATAACTCGCAAACATTGATGGCTAACAGTGTCGCAAAATGACGCTGTCGAAGTTTTTTCCTGAATCGTCAGTGTATTCAGTATTGGACCCCTTGTGGCACGACAAAAATCCAGACGATATTCTAACTCGGTCCATAGAGTATGTTTTTCGTAACTATTGCCATAACACCCTCTATGCTGTCTATCCGGTGTTGACTATAGTCGATTTTTATAGACTGCGTTTTCCCCATAAACCTGTAAGAAAAAAATCCAGTGAGACCTAGCAGGCCAAGCAATAACCCACGTCTTCCAGTCAACTTCCCGGCGTTTCTCCATTCAGAAATTTTGTGACGATGAGGCTGAAATGTGGCGGAGCTCCATCCTTCTGGAAGATACACTGACGAAAAAAAGTAGCAGCACCAAGAAGGAGTTGTGACACATAAACGAAAATTGGTAGGTGTGTTTGGTACACTGGAAGATGACGTCTATTCGTATTTCGTACCAGTCACGTACGAATGGCGCTAGTAGCGCAACAATGAGACTGCCAGTCAGGTTCGCCTTAAATACACACTGTAACTGTCGTGAACGTTAGTTTGAGATTTGTGTGTGTGTGTGTGTGGTAAGTTCCTATGAGACCGAACTGCTGAGGTCATCGGTTTCTAGGCTTACACACTACTTAATCTAACTTACAACTAACTTACGCTAAGGACGTCACTCCCCCCCCCCCCCCCCCCCCCACACACACACAGACACACATTCCCGAGGGAGGACTCGAACCTTCGACAGGGGGAGCCGCGCGAACCGTGGCAAGGCGCCAAGACCACGCGGGTATCCCGCGCGGCGTTTGAGATTTGACATGGTGATTTGATGTTAGTTAGGAACACCTGTAAGGCGACGACGGCGTCATCAACACTTCACTGAGTTTGAATGAAGTCAAACAGGGCTACAAGAAGATGTATCTTATGATTGACTCCAAACCACTGCCATTTGCGTTAGTGTCAAGCGAGAGCTCATTGGAGGGCAGAGTGGAGGTCTGTTGTGTTCTCTGATGCAAGCTGGTTCTGCCTTGGTGTCATTGTTAGCCGTGTGTTGATCAGGGGGAGCCAGTTCAGGACCTGCAGCCAACTTGTCTGTCAGTCTGGTGATTAGACCTGTTGTGCTGCCATTAATGAAGCATTCCAAGGGGTGTTTTCCAACAGGATAACGCTTGCCTACATACTCTTGTTGTAACCCAACGTGCTCTACATCGTGTCGACATGTTGCCTTGGCCTGCTCGACCGCCAAATGGTTCAAATGGCTCTGAGCACTATGGGACTAAACAGCTATGGTCATCAGTCCCCTAGAACTTAGAACTACTTAAACCTAACTAACCTAAGGACATCGCACAACACCCAGTCATCACGAGGCAGAGAAAATCCCTGACCCAGCCGGGAATCGAACCCGGGAACCCGGGCGTGGGAAGCGAGAACGCTACCGCACGACCACGAGCTGTGACCGCCAAATCTCTAACCTAAGACATATGGGATATATCAAACGACATTTCCAGCATCATCCACAAACAGCATTAAACGCCCCTCTATTGATTGACCAATTGCAACTGGCATGGAACTCCATCCTGCAAACTGACGTTCGGTACCTGTACAACACAATGCGTTCACATTTGCGTGCCTCCACTCAATATTCTGGAGATTACACCGGTTGTTACTGTACCAGGATTTCGCATTTGCAATGGCTTATCTCGCGTTTACATTAACCTATTACCTTGCAATGTAAATAAATTAAATACGTTACCTGGACAAATGTATTCCAGAAATTTCATTACTCTATATTAATTAGTTTTTAGTGTTGTGATTTTTTCTGTTAATGTAGTTTCAGGTGGTAGTTGTGGGAGGGTATCTGTTTCAGCATCCAAGTTCGAAAGTCCAGTCACTGATGGTTTTAAGAAAATCAACAAGTTATGCATTAAGCCAGCCTACCCACTTACTTTCTGGGAGTCCTCCAGTTCACAGTTGACAACTCTAAAATGAAACGATGCTCTTTCAGAAAAACACACATGTTGGAAGTGTTCATTGATCCTTTGTAGCACTTCTAACGCGTAGTCCACACCTATAATTTTGTCATTAGGTTTTATTACGTGAAACATTTGAATCTTGTGTGCTTCTAGTCAGAGCGTTTCTCGCAACACTTCATGCTCTCTTCGGCGTGAAATCCGTAACTGAAATTAGCAGCACGAAGAGAGTTTCGTGGACTTCGTCGAAATACTTTTCTAACACCATCGACGTTTTTTTCAGAGGTTCATACCTTTTCAGAAGAATTTACACATAACAGACTACCTGTGCCCCTTAGTTTACTGTTCAACAGTCGAAAGCTTTTTCTCATAGACGGTTGACCTCCATATACAGGGTGAACATTAATAAAACCGACAAACTGCAGGGACAGATTCCTGACTGGAATGGAGGAAAAGAGGACCTGTGTTCATGTGTCCGGAAATGCATCGTTGCCATAGTAGATGGCGCTGACGAATCAAATTTCCTCTGAGCACGAGCAGTGTGTGCGATTGACGCAGCGTACTGTAAGTACAGGAACAGACCGGTATTCATGCAGGGAAGAAGCCGAGATAGCGTTTGTGTACGACCAAGTGGATGGAAACGATCGAGAAGCAGCACGGCTATACCAAAATAAATTTTGTGGAACCCGGTCCTCCAAATCTGGTGTACGCACGGTCTGCCGCCTCCCTGCACGTTCGTCACTCTGAAAGGAACCATGATCACACAAAAAGGGCTTGAAATGTTGTGTGATGTGGTTGATGTCTGTGAGGCTGATGTCATTTGACGTCTATCCCTGCCTTTCTTACCTGGTTCGAGCCTCACTCACATGTCTGTGATCGTTGTGGTTGAATATTCGTTTACAAAATACGTCGACTTGATCCTTCTGTTTGGCGAAGCTCAAGATAATGAAAGAGCTGCTGGTCACCTTTATCCAGATCGTTATCGACAAAGTCAGTCTTCATCGCATTCTCTCTTCGCTACAATTACCAGCAGCTTCGAGAAAGGGGTACCTTCATCGTCAGCAGCCGTGATGTTTGTGAAAGCTAATTAAGTTTCCTTTTTGTTTCTTTGGCTTATTAATCAGTGGAATTGAAAATAAAAAGTGATGTACTGCGTCACGCCTTATAAATTACTTGTAAAAGTGATCGCGTTACTGACATGATTTGGAATGGTTGACCGTTTCCTAACAAGGTGTCGAATTCAAAATACTATATATACTCACACTCCTCCACAAGTTCAAGAAGTTTGTGACGAGAAATTCGGAAAGAAAGTTCAACATTCCTGTAATTTTTCAGTTTGTACTACTGATTTTATGAGTAGTTCCCAAATGAAACCATAAGGGCTGTATGTAGTTTTGGTACAAATTTGTTACATTTTAGGCCCATTTGTGCTTGTTTAGGATTGAAATTTATTTTAGGCATTATGAGTTCGTAGAAGTGTCGAGATGTTAGGTTGTCTCTAGGAAAAATATGAATTTTCTTGGGAATGTGTCTCACAAAATGATGGGAAATTGAAAATTTTGTGTTCTAGCGCTTCCAATGTGAAACCACCTGTTTCAAACAATCGATTGTTTACTTTTTGCTAATTTCTTCATCTATTCGTTGCTTACTATGATAATAGAGGTTAATTCTGTGAAAAATTTTTATATAACGTATTTTTTCTCGTTGTTGTGTCTAAAAGGGTTAACAAAATTCGCTTTTTCAAATATTCTATCTTTGCTATTAGCAGTTCCATTTAATATCATCTATACTTCGGCCATCGTTCAAATGGCTCTGAGCACTATGGGACTTAACATCTATGGTCATCAGTCCCCTAGAACTTAGAACTACTTAAACCTAACTAACCTAAGGACATCACACAACACCCAGTCAGCTCGAGGTAGAGAAAATCCCTGACCTCGCGGGGAATCGAACCCGGGAACCCGGGCGCGGGAAGCGAGAACTCTACCGCACGACCACGAGCTGCTGACTTCGGCCATCGTCAGTTGTATTGCTGCCCAAGTAGCTTATCTAATCCACTACTTTGAGTGCCTCATTTCCTGATCGAGTTTAACTGCAGGGTTGCATTATCCTTATTTTCCTTTTGTTGATATTCACCTTGTGACCTCTTTTCAATAGGCTACCAACTCTGTTCATATGTCTTCCAAGTCCTTTGCCGTCTCTGGCAGCATTACAGTGTCATCTACAGTTTTACTTTTTTTTGTCTGAACTTTAATTCCCTTTCCCAATGTCTTCCTGGTTTCCTTTACTGACTGTTCAATGTACAGATTGAATAACATAGGCTACAAGCCTCAGCGTTTGCTTTTATCTCCTGTCTTTTGATACCTACAACAGCAGTCTAATTTCTGTCAAGTTGTGAATAACTTTTCGATCCCTGTATTTTACCTATCCTGCCTACAGAATTTCAAAGACTGTATTTCATTCATAATTGTAAAAATCAAAAGCTTTCTCCAAATGTAGCAAACCTATAAACGTAGTTTTGCCTTTATTTAACCTGTCATTTAAGATAAGTCGTAGTCACAGTTGACAAATAGCGGAGCGAGAATGGAGAAATATGCCTTAGGAAAGTTACATTTAGATGAGAGTAGAGCTGGCCATCTAAATGGATCATGAATTTACGAAACCACTTGAGTCCTTAGAGGTGAATTTTCAGAAACGACAAAAAATTGAATACTCCACTAATGTGTATATGATACGTAGAAGTAATGAAATGAAACGAGCGTATGGCATCGATGGCCGGGAGGCCCCATCCTGGGAAGTTCGACCGCCAAGTGAAAGTCTTATTTCAGTCGACGCCACATTGGGCGAGTTGCGCGCCGGTGTTGGGGATGAAATAATGATGAGGACAACACAACACAACACCCAGTCTCCAAGCGGAGAAAATCCCCAACCCTGCCGGGAATCTAACCCGGGCCCGCTTGCACATGAGGCGATCACGTTACCACCTAGCTAAGCAGGCGGACTACGTAGAAGTGAATTACATAGAATTGTCATTTAAAAAATTCGACCTTAAACCCTCTTCATAACTTAAGTCGTTTTTCAAATAAACTTCTATTGTGCTTCTTATATAGAAACACATACTATACACACATAAAAAGAAGTTTTGCATCGCCCCGGTACCCAGAACTCCTGAAAATAGCCGTTGACTGTGGATATTGTATCACAGACACAGTCCCTTTGACTTTTCAGAGATGTCACTAAACCCGCCCACAGATGTAAACAACTATACATGAGGAGCGCCTATTAGACGTAGGGGATCCGACAGCTGATCAGCTCCAGGCATTCCACCAGGAAAGAGGTACACGGATCGTGTTGTCTGTGGTTCAACCATGCCTAGACGGTCAAAACCGTGGTTCGATCGCGTCCACGACGTTACTTTGTGCCAGAAAGGTCTCTCAACAATGGAAGTGTCCAGGCGTCTCGGAGTGAACCAAAGCGATGTTGTTCAGACATGGAGGAAATACAGAGAGACGGGAATTGTCGACACGCCTCGCTCATGCCGCCCAAGGGCTATTACTACAGTGGATTACCGCTACCAACGGATTATGGCTCGGAGGAAACCTGACAGCAACGCCACCATCTTCAATAATGCTTTTCGTGCAGCCGCAGGACGTCGTGTTACGACTCAAACTGTGCGCAATATGCTGCAATATGCGCAACTTCACTCCCGACATCCAGGGCGAGGTCCATCTTCCCAACCAGGAGACATTACAGCGCGGTACAGATGGGCCCAACAACATGCCGAATGGACCGCTCAGGATTGGCATCATGTTCTCTCAAACGATGAGTGTCGCATCTGCCTTCAACCAGGCAATCGTCGGAGACGTGTTTGGAGATAACCCGGTCAGGCTGAACGCCTTAGACACACTATCCAGCGAGTACAGCAAGGTGGCGGTTCCCTGCTGTTATGGGGTGGCATTATGTGGGGCCGACGTACGTCGCTGGTGGTCATGGAAGGCGCCGTAACGGCTGTACGATACGTAAATGCTATCCTCCGACCAATAGTGCAACCATATCGGCAGCATATTGGCGAGGCATTCGTCTTCATGGACGACAATTCGCGCCCCCATCTTGTGAATGACTTCCTTCGGGATAAAGACATCGCTCGACTAGAGTGGCCAGACATGAATCCTATCGAATATGCGTGGGATGGATTGAAAAGGGCTGTTTATGGACGACGTGACCCGCCAACCACTTTGAAGGATCTACGCCGAATATATATTCCGTTGAGGAATGGGACAATCTGCACCAATCTTGGTGAAATTGTAGATAGTGTTCCACGGCAAATAAAGGCATGCATCAATGCAAGAGGACGTGCTACTGGGTATTAGAGGTACCGGTGTGTACAGCAATCTGGACCACTATCTCTGAAGGTCTCGCTGTATGGTGGTACAACAAGCAATGTGTGGTTTTCATGATCAATAAAAAGGGCAGAAATGATGTTTATGATGAGTCTATTACAATTTTCTGTCCATAACTCTCGGAACCGAGGTGATGCAACACTTTTTTGATGTGTGTGTATATATATATATATATATAAATAAACACATATGTATTTTGCTTATAAATTAACAGATTCAGAATGCAAAAAACAGTAAATTAAGGGAAAAAGACAACATAAACCTCCGAACTTAAATAAATGACATGACCAACAGTTCTCCAGGGTTGTGTTCTTGAGATGTGAACCATTACTTGTATCAGTTTGCTCATCTGTCTTCTCATAACAAAGGATAATCCGCCACCAGGTTCTGTGCGACATTTCTCGGAGCACTGCTGGTGTAACGCGAGTGAAAGTTTGTCCCTCGACAGTTTTCAGGCCGTCAGTGGTATCGTACCAATTTTGCGAAACGATATCCTTTATGATCTCCCATAGCGAATACCGCATGTGATAAGATCTGGGTTTCGTGGTGACCAGGCAAAGGGGAATCATAAAAGGTATCGTTTCACAAACCTGGCGACCTCAAAGATACTGTGAGACAAGCTTTCACTAGAGCTACAGCAGCAATGCTCCGTAAAACGTCGCACTGTGCCCGGTGGCGTAATATGCTCTACCATGAGAGTGACGGAGCTCAGACATATTTAGGATGACAAGTGGTTCACGTCTCAAGAAAACTCTTCTAGAGAATTGTTGTTATTTATTTAAGTTTGTTATTATGGGCAGTAAAGGGAAATCTGTGCCTAACCTATAGAGCTGGCTATGTGTTCACACACGTCCTTCGTCGTGTAAAGTCTGTCGACTAGCCACAATCTTCTTTTCAGTACTGCAAAGTCACTATCTGAAGTCTGAAGGGTGCGTCCTCTGACAGATAAAAGAAGTCTTGCCGGCCAGTGTGGCCGTGCGGTTCTAGGCGCATCAGTCTGGAACCGCGTGACCGCTACGGTCGCAGGTTCGAATCCTGCCTCGGGCATGGATGTGTGTGATGTCCTTAGGTTAGTTAGGTTTAAGTAGTTCTAAGTTCTAGGGGACTGATGACCATAGATATTAAGTCCCTTAGTGCTCAGAGCCATTTGAACCATTTGAAAAGAAAAATACCACAGAGCACTTACAGCCACTAAAAACTTGTTGAGAGTTTTGTTGTTATTCTGACCTAGACATCTGTCACAGAAAAACTAAAGTCCTTTAACACCACATGAAACACAAGTATTAAAAAAAATAGAAGAGAAACTGTATACCTGAAAAGCATAGTCACGGACTAAGGCTGTTTTGCCAGTAAACACGAATTTTCTGTTACTAGAAATTATATACAGAAGTAGAGACTGAAGCCATTTTGGTATTAAAAGATGCAATTTGGTTATCTGAACATTGCTGTACTCATAACACAAAACCATAAAAGTGTGGCCTTAAGTCGCTTTGCACATTCACCATTCAAATGTTAGAGTAATAGTAATAGAAAACTATGAAGGTAAGGAGAAATAGTGTGATAGCCGCTGTAAACTTGGTGGATTATTCAGAACAGAGTACCATGTGTAGAAGTGTGAATCCGGAATTTGGCTGCAATAACGTCTGTTGTTTGGAACTGATAAACAATATTTTATTCAAAATAATCTCCGTTGCTGTTAATACATTTCTTCCAGCTTTCTTTCAGGCTGTGAATGCCACGCCAAAAAATAGTTCTTCATTTGTAGCAAACCAGTCAACGAGCCACTTTCGTACATTTTCATATGGGATTGAAGCATTGTTCAGCGAGAGCGTGTCCCAGTGATGCAAATAGATGATAATCGGACGCAGCCAAGTCTGGAGAATAAGCCGCAGGACCTAGTATTTCCCAAATGAACGCCTCGATCGTTTCCCCAACCCATTTTGCTGTGTGTGATGGGGCATCATTGTTGTGGTTGGCAGGAGAGCCAACACCGTGTTACTAGAGGAGGCCGAAAGGCACGCGTTTTAGCTCACGCAGGCTGGCGTGAGGTCTGGAACGGGACAAGGAAATTAGAATGTAGAAAAACGGACGTAGCTGGTGGAATACTTAACTTTAATCCATTAATGGTGAACGTCGCTCTTGACGGTACATGATTCACAGTATCAATAGTAAATGAACAAGGCGCCTTGCTAGGTCGTAGCAAATAACGTAGCTGAAGGCTATGCTAAACTATCGTCTCGGCAAATGAGAGCGTGTTTAGTCAGTGAACCATCGCTAGCAAAGTCGGCTGTACAACTGGGGCGAGTGCTAGGAAGTATCTGTAGACCTGCCGTGTGGCGGCGCTCGGTCTGCAATCACTGATAGTGGCGACACGCGGGTCCGTCGTATACTACCGGACCGCGGCCGATTTAATGGCTACCACCTAGCAAGTGTGGTGTCTGGCGGTGACACCACAATCATCATGGAACAATATGACTTTGTATTGCCTTTTTTCATGTTCCGGTCGATTTAAATCGATTTGCTGTTGGTAGCGATCAGTTAAACGGTTTCACCGGGTTTTAGCAGCTCATAATATATGACACCCTTCTGATCCCACCAAACACAGAGCATTGTCTTTCCAAAGCGGTTTGGTCTTGCAGCGGATGTCGATGGTTTGCCTGGATTCACCCATGATTTACGAAGCTTAGGATTCTCAAAATATATCTACTCTGTTATGAAGAAACGACTTTCTTTTGTATCTGGCGAGCAGAATTTCACAAATGATCTTTCGAATTGCTTGCTGTCTTTCATTCGGTTCATGCGGAACCCATTTTCCCACTTTTTCCACCTGTCCCACAGCTTTCAACCGAAGAAAAACTGTTTTATGCGTCACGTCCAATTGTTCCGCGAGTTCCTGTTGAGTTTGAATATCCTCTTCATCCAATAAGGCCAGTAATTCGTTGTCTTTGAACTTTTTCGGTGGTTTCCCGCGCTCGTCGTTTCTCACGTAAACATCACCACTTTCGAATTTTTTGAAACCACTCGAAACACTGTGGTTTCCCAAGAGCATGTTCGCTGAAAACTTCGACAAGCATTCGATCTGATTCTGCGGCAGTTTTCTTCAAATGATAACATAAAACCAATGCTGTCCGCAAATCGTAGTTCGTAGGCACAAAACACGACATGTTTACGGGTTTACGGGTTTCAAACAGATACCGACGTATGGAACTTGGGTTATTGTGTGTTCACATCCGCCGTCAGCCATTAAAGGAAGCAGATGGCGCTGCAGACGCGGTTTCACGGGCCCTACACTGACGGCCAGTATCATCTATAGGGAAATTCCAGTTTTATACTTCTACACCTGGTAAAGAGAAGGAGAAAAGGAACTAGATTGTCATAAAGATTCACATACGTGTAATTCTGTATGTACAAGTTGTAAGGGGTCCGTAGGCCCTTACTATAACTTTGCACCCGGCACAGGTCGATAGGGCGAACAATCGATTGTGACGTGTTGCGAGAGCGAGTGACCAGTTGCGCCAGAGTGGTTGGCGGGAATGGTGTGTATGTGGAGGCCATTATTGGAATACAGGGTTTTTAACCGAGAAGGGTGTCACCATCGCCGTGGTTAGACCCCTAAATAATAAATAAATACCGGGAAAGTGATGAAGTATCTTTATAAAAGTGATCAGTGACGTTACTAGTGCCGATATTTAGTTGCGCGTCTACCGCGCCGGTCTAACCTTGGATTGCAGTGTTGGATGCAGTGATGGATTAGCGGGTGACGATAATGGCAAATGAAGAAAGCCTGTGCTGAGATTAGCCGTAATTAGATATCTATGACGAAGGTAGTGGATGTCTCCTTTTTGTGTTTTGAGAAGAATATAAGTTTGTAATTAGTAAAACTGTGTTGGTGTTCCTTATTACCATACAATCAGTTATAGTATTGAACAGGACGAACTGGAAAGTAACAACTTCCGTAGCAGTCAATTCCGATTACCAGTCCCATTAGGTTCACGGTCATGGTAATAATAAATATTGGACTGCTATTCGATAAGGTCAGGTCGGGCTAAAAACGAAGCTGCTACAATGTCCACTGTTGTCACCAAGAAAATGTACTGAAATACATAAACAAATAAATATTCTAGGACGTGTGGGCGGATTTGGAAGTCGGGGTTATGCGACCTGAGACGGGAGACAATGCGAGACGACAGACAGCAATGCGAATACGGTCGGGATGGCGGGGAGCCGCTGAGTGCAGCCGCGTGGAAGACGGTGCGCTGCCATCCTCCACCCCCCCCCCCCTCAATCCACAACCACCCCCACGCCCACGCGCCCCAGCTGTGAGCTGTGCAGTGCTGTGCTGTGCTCGGTGCGATATCTTAAGCTTTCTAGGCGTGGCGCTGGCGGGCGGATTCCGCGCGAGAAGCGCATTACGCACCCCCTGCATTCCGCTGACGCGTCCCATCGCGTCTCTGTTTTCCGCCCGACCCATTTCATTTACGTCCGCCAGCTCTGCCCAAATCGTTTTCCGTTACTGTCGAAGATGCTCCGGCAGCGCAACCAATACACTGGGAGCGTACAGAATGCCAGCAAGGCAAAATTCCCGAGCATCGTACAAGATTTGTATTATTGCCAATGACCCTACGCGACTTCTCTTAGAAGAAACGTTAAGGAGAGGCAAAACTGCCGTGTATAGCTTTTGGAGATTTAGAGAAAGCTTTTGACACTGTTGACTGGAATACTCTATCCGAAATTGTAAAGGTGGCATGGAAGGAAAGCAATGGTTGAGAAGGGAGCGAGGCACGGTTGTGGCCTATCCGCGATGTTATTCACTCTGCAAACCAAAGAAAAATTTGGAGTAGGAATTAAAGTTCAGGGAGAGGAAATAAAAACTTTGATGTTTTCCCATGACACTGTAGTTCTGTCAGAGTAGTAAAGGACTCGGAACAGCAGTTGATCGAAATGGACTGAGTCTTGAGGGGAGGATACATGAGGAACATCAACGAAAGATAAACAAGGATAAGAGAATGTAATGTCCGCCCCCGGTAACTGAGTGGTCAGCGCGACAGAATGTCAGTCGTAAGGGCCTGGGTTCGATTCCCGGCTGGGTCGGAGATTTCCTCCGCTCAGGAACTGGGTGTTGTGTTGCCCTAATCATCATAATTTCATCCTTATCCACGCGCAAGTTGCCGAAGTGGCGTCAGATCGAAAGAATTGCACCAGGCGAACGGTCTACCCGACGGGAGGCCCTAGTCACACGACATTTATTTATTTTACAGAATATAATCGAACTAAATCAGGTGACTGCGAGGGAATTACATTAAGAAACAAGACACTTTAATTAGTAGATGAGTTTTGCTACTTCGACAACAAAATAACTTATATAAAATGTAGACTGGCAAAGGCAAGAAAAGCGTTCCTGAAGAAGAGAAATTTCTTAACGTCGAATATAGATTTAAATGTTAGAATCTCTTTCCTGAAGGTATTCGTGTGGAGTGTAGCCATCTACGGAAGTGAAACATGGACGATAAACAGTTTACACAAGAAGAGAATAGTGCCTTTTGAAATGTGGTGCAACAGAAGAATTCTGAAGATTAGATGGGTAGATCACGTAACTAATTAGGAGGTATTCAGTAGGTTTGGGAAGACTAGTAATTTGTGGCAAAACGTGATTAAATGAAGGGATCGGTTGACAGGACACTTCCTGAGACTTCAAGGCAGCATCAGTCTACTACTGGAGGGAAGTTTGGGGGGAGAGAAACCTTAAAGGGAGACCAAGAGATGAACACAGTAGACAGATTCAGAAGGTTGTAGGTTGCAGTAGTTTTTTCGGCAGTGAAAAGGGTTGCACTGGGCTCAGTAGCAAGGAGACCTGCAGCAAATCTTCGGACTGGAGACAACAATAATAAAAAGAACAATAACAACAACAACAACAACAACAAAAGATTTACGGCCGGAGTGGCCGTGCGGTTCTGGGCGCTACAGTCTGGAGTCGAGCGACCGCTAGGTCGCAGGTTCGAATCCTGCCTCGGGCATGGATGTGTGTGATGTCCTTAGGTTTAATTAGTTCTAAGTTCTAGGCGACTGATGACCTCAGAAGTTAAGTCGCATAGTGCTCAGAGCTATTTGTACCATTCGAACATAAGAGTGTTGGCAAACTGAAGACGTGACACGAGGCCCCATTCGCCTTAATCAGTTATGTCACCAACGACATCAAAGCCTTGGACATATACCGATTCTTCCAAAGCCTAACTTCTACACCACGGACGACGAATCGCGCATAGACAGAAACGCTTCCGGCCAGGACTTGTTTTTACTAAATCCACTTACGGATAGAATATCAATTCTAGGAAGAATTTAGCAATGATGAAAAGCAGGCTGAAGTTTAAAAGACTTGTCTGGAAGAATAGTTGCGCAAAGAAATGTGATACGGCAGCACTAAGAAATGATGTCTTTTGAGGCTATAGATACTGTGATGATGACTAGCTCGGTAGGCAATGCAGCTGAGGAGGGATAGAGGTCTCTAAAATTTGCCTCACAGAGGTCGGAAGAAGAAACATAGCTACTAGGAAGGTAACTACTAAGTAAACATGGATAACAAAATAAATACTTCAGCTGAGAGACCAGGAAACAAACTACAAAAATGTTCAGGGAAACTCAAGAATATAGAAATACTAGTCACTTAGAAATGACATAAATAGGAAGTGTAGGGAAGCTAAGGCGAAATGACTGCAAGAAAAATGTGAAGAAATTGAAAAAGAAATTATTGACACGAGGACTGACTCAGCATACGGAAAAGTCAAAACCACATTCGGTGAAATTAAAACCAAGCGCGATAACTTTAAGAGTGCAAGAAGAGAGCGAATAGGTGGAAGGAATGCACTGAAGGCCGCTATGGCGCGGAGGACTTGTGTGCAGATGGAAGAAGGAATGAGAAGTAGCAACAAAACAACTATTCATGCTGGTGTGCAGAATGTATGAGAATGGCGATATACCGCCAGACTTTCGGAAAAACGTCATCCATGCGGTTCGTAAGACTCCAAGAGACGACAAGTGCGAGAGTTAGCGCACGATAAGCTTAACATGTCATGCATCCACATTTCTGATGAGAATAATTTGCAGAAGACTTCTTTGGTTAAAACTTCCAGGGTGAGAGGCCGTACTCGATGTATAAAAACGCTTCCTGATGAGTCGTATCCAGCTGCGTGAGACATCTTCCGAGATATCTCCCGCAGCTGGATACGAAACGTCAGAAATCAGTTTTATACATCGTGCCCGGCCTTTCGTCCCCGGAGTTTTAAATGAAGATAACGATCAGATTCGCTTTAGGAAAGGGAAAGGCACCACATAGGCAGTTCTGATGTTGCGTTTGGTAATGGAAGCAATGATAAGATTGCTATCCTCAGTGAAAGTGAAGAAGAATTACATTATCTTTGAACGGAATGAACATCTAATGACTACAAAATATGGATTGAAAATAAATCAAATAGGTAGTAGAAATCAGCGCGAAACTTACATCAAGATTGGCTATCACGAAGTAGATGAAGTTCAGGAATTCTGCTACCTAAGCAGCAAGATAACCCCTGACGGAGGTAGCAAGGCGGACATAAAAAGCAGATTAGCACTGGCAAAAGGGGTATTTTTGCCCAAGGAAAGTCTACTAGTATCTAACATAGATTTAATTTGAGAAAGAAATTCTGACAATGTAAATTTGGAGCCCAGCATTGTGTGGAAGTGAGACACGAGCTGTGGGAAAACCGGAACAGAAGAGTATAAAAGCGTTTGAGACATGAAGCTACTGAAGAATGTTGAGAAGTAGGTGGACTGATAAGGTACGGAATGAGGAGATCCACCGCATAATCGGCAAGGAAAGTAACATATGGCAAACACTGACAAGACAAAGGGACAGGAAGATGGAACATCTATTAAAATGTCAATGAACAATTTCTGTTGTATTATAAGGAGTTGTAGAGTGTAAATGTAGAGGAAGACAGAGACTGGGATACATCCCGCAAATAGTGACTGAGGACCTACGTTGCATGTTCTGTTCTGAGATGAAAACAATGGTACAGGAAATAGGAGAGAAATGAGAGGAATCCGTGGTGTGCCGCATCAACCAGACAGAAGAATGATTTTTTTTTTTTTAAGGAAGAAATTACGGTTTATATGGGAGTTGGTTGGTTGGTCATCAGCTTTCTGAAGTGTTTGATGCCCTCCTTTTGCCACCCTTTACGTCTCAGGATAGAACTCGCTCTCACAGTCAAGAATTTGTTGGATGTATTTCAACGCCTGTCTTCCTCAAAGTCCTTACCTCGTTCGTGTCCCTTGTAACACCTCCGTTGTGTCCCGACCCGATCTGATCGAATAGCAGCCCAATATTTATTATTAATACGACCGTGTACCTAATGGGGCTGGTAATCGGAATTGACTGCTACGGAAGTTGTTACTTTCCAGTTCGTCCTTTTCAATGCTGTGATAATGAAAGGTCTGGTAACAAGAAAAACACCAACACAGTTTCACTAATTACGAACCTATATTTGTCTCAAAAACACAAAAAGGAGACAGGCACTGCCTTCGTCATACATATCGAATTACGGCTAATCTCAGCACAGGCTTCTTCATTTTCCATTATCGTCACACGCTAATCCATCACTGCATCCAACACTGCAATCCAAGGAGATGCCGGCGCGGTAGACGCGAAACCAAATATCGGCCCTAGAAATGTCACTGATCACTTTCGTAATAATACTTCTTCACTTTCCCGGTATTATTCTAGTACAAAGGGGTCTATCCACGGCGATGGCGACTCCCTTCTCCGTTAAAGCCTTACATTTCAACAAACACCTCCACACACCTCTACCCGCAACATGGCACTCGCTCAACTCCACACTCGCTCTCGCAACACGACACTATCGATTGTACGCCCTATCGACCTGTGCTGAGTGCAAATTTATAGTAAGGGCCTACGGACCCCTTACACCCTCCAGTGCTGTCAGCCCTGGATCTACTGTAACCGGAGCAAAAACTTGATAGTGACACCCCTTCCTCCCCTTCTCCACCCCCGAGATTTTGAGATAGGATGTCAAAACTTCAAAAAAAAATTTGAAAAAAAATGTTAATTTTGTAGCGCACATCTTTCTGAAGTGTTTGATATACACTAAACAGCCAAAGAAACTGGAACTCCTGCCCAATATCGTGTAGGGCCCCAGTGAGCACGCAAAAGTGCCACAACACGATGTGGCGCTGACTCGACTTATGCTTGAAATAGTGCTGGAGGGAACTGATACCATGAATCCGGCAGGGCTGTCGATAAATCCGTAAGAGTTCGAGGGGCGGAGATCTCTTCTGAACAGCACGTTGCAAGGCATTTCAGATATGCTCAATAACGTTCATGTCTGGGAAGTCTGGTGGCCAGCGTTAAGTGTTTAAACTCAGAAGAGCGTTTCTGGAGGCACTCTTTAGCAATTTTCGACGTCTAGGGTGTCGCATTGTCCGTTGGAACACACATTGGACATAAATGGATGCAGGTAAATGGAAATGCCGTGTGGCTAGGGCCTCCCGCCGGGTAGACCGTTCGCCTGGTACAAGCCTTTCGAGTTGACTCCACTTCGCTGACTTGTGTGTCGATGGGGATGAAATGATGATGATAAGGACAACACAGCACCCAGTCCCTCTTCGGAGAATATCTCCGACCCAGCCGGGAATCGAACCCGAGCCGTTAGGTATGACATTCCGTCGTGCTGACCACTCAGCTACCAGGGGCGGACAATGGATGGAGGTGATTACACAGGATTCTTACGCACGTGTCACCTATCAGAGTCGTACCTAGACATATCAGGCGTCCCATATCACTCCAACTGCACACGCCATACACCATTACAGAGCCTGCACCAGCTTGAACAGTCCCCTGCCGGCATGCAGGGTGCATGGATTCATGAGGTAGTCTCCATACCCGTACACGTCCATCCACTCGATACAATCTGTAACGAGACTCGTCCGATCAGGCAAGATGTGTCCAATCATCAACAATCCAATGGCGGTGTTCACGGCTCAGGAGAGGCATAAAACTTCGTGTCGTGCAGTCATCAAGGGTATACGAGTAGGGTTTAGGCTCTGAAAGCCCATATCGATGATTTTTCGTTGAATGGTTCGCACGATGACATTTGTTGATGCCCCAACATTGAAATCTGCAGTAATTTGCAGAAGGAGTGCACTTCTACCACGTTGAACTATTCTCTTCAGTCGTCGTTGGTCCTTTTCTTGCAGGGTCTCTTTCCGGCCGCAGCCATGTCGGAGATTTGATGTTTTACCGGATTCCTGGTATTCACGGTACACACTTCATCGCTACCTCGGAGATATCTTGTCCAATCTCTCGTGTGCCCACTTTTTTAACACCACGTTGGAACTCACTTAAATCTTGATAACCTGCCATTGTAGCAGCAGTAGCCGATCTAACAACTGCGCCCTTTCGGGTTTATTCGGCTCAGCTCGTCCACCCCTTCCCCTTTTGTCTGCGGGAAAGTTTATTTCTAGACGCGTCGAGGATTGCCCTGACACAGACACCAAAAACGCATTCAAAATTCAATTTATGATTCCTTCAGAAAACAAAACCTAGAGTTTGTTCCAAAACGTTCAAAAAACAACAGGGACGTGTTTCAAAAGAATGTCAATAATCGATAGACGAACGTGTGCTGGATGCTTGGCGCTTTGTGAAACAAGGTTTTTCTTCTTTCTTTCTTTTCGTCAAGAATATGAATTTGGCGCCCCCTGAAACTGCCGCCCGGGGCAGATATCCCGGACCCCGGTCTGACCCCCCCCCCCCCCCCCCCCCCCGCACCTAGATCCGGGGATGAATATCGTGCGAGTAAGTCCTTAATGTCATGTCATCCTGTCCCTTCGTCTTGTCAACGTATCCGACATATTCCTCTCATTAGTGTTCCAGTTCAGAACCTAATTTCCTGTCTTGTTAGTCCACCTACTTTTCGAACGCTTCGATTCATTTCTCTGCCACTTTGCGCTCAGTACATGACTCACTTACATACCAGTCTGTGCTCTAAAGGTACAGTATCAGAAATCTGATTGTCAAATTAATTCCTGTGTTCGATATTTACAGACTTCTTTTGTAATGGAATGCCCTCTTTGCTTGTGGTAGTTTACTTCTTGAATCGTGAATGGCGAGACACGAGAGGCCTAAAAATTGTATAGAGCTCCCAAGACTTCACTACAGCAAACAGGTTCAAGCGGGCGTACGTTGGAGTAGTGGAGCAGTGTAGCGTATGTCACGGTGGAATGAAGTAAATAGGAAGTCCAGCGAAGCTAAGAAATGATCATCGGAAATATAGATTCTTCATGTAGAAAAGTCAAAAGAGCCTTCTGCTAAATTAAAAACAAAGGCATCAACATTAAAAGTGAAGAGGAGAGAGAGCGAATGAGCGGAAACAGTACACTGAAGAGCTCTATGAGGGGGAGAAACTGATGACGTGGTAGAAGAAGGAATTGTTTTCGATATAAGAGACATATGAGATCTGGAATCAAAGGTTAAAGGGACTTTCAAAGATCAACAAAATGAGAAAGGTATCCAAAACATTCCTTCGGAATTTCGGAAGTCAACGGGGTAGGTGGCAACCAAACGACTATCTTTCGGAAAAAAATCATCCATTAAATCCTGTGGATAGCAAGGGCAGATACGTGCGAGAACTGTCGCTCCATCAGCTTAACGGCACACGCATCCAAGTTACCGGCAAAAATATATAGTGACGAATGGAAAAGATAACTGAGGTTCTGTTACATAACCAGCAGTGTAGCTTTAGAGAAGATACAGGCAGCAGATAGTTCTGACTGCGCTCGATAGTGGAAACAAGATGTAAGAAAAGTCTGCATGCCCTCGTAGGATTTGTCAGCCTACCATTGGACAATGTAAGATAGTCCAAGATGTTCTAAATTCGCAGGTAAGTAGACGTACGCTGTAGGGAAATAAGGGTAATTTACATTACGTGAAAGAACACAAATGGAAAATAAGCATGGGAGATCAAGAAGGAAGGGCTCGAATTAGAAAATGAACAAGAAGGGCATGAGTGTTTTGCCCCTTCTGATCAACTGTGCATCAAGGAAGCAGTGATGAAAAAAAAATACAGGTTCAGGAGTGGGATTAACTTTCATCGTGAAATGACATTAATGGTAAAAATTCTCTGATGACATTTCTGACCTCAATGAGGGTGAGGAGGAATTGTGGGACCTAATGAACCAAGTGAACAGTCCAATGAGCTGAGTCAGTTGAAGAAAGACGAATGTAATGAGAAGTTGCACAAATAAGTCCAGCGATAAAATTAACATCGTAATCTGGGACAATTCAGTAAGCGAATGAATCTCGCTACTTCGGAGCCAAAGTAAAATATGGTGGACAAAGCAAGGAGGACGTAAAAAGCAGAATAGCACAGGCAAAGGGGACATTCCTGGCCAAAAGAAGTCTGCTAGTATCTAAGATCGGCTCTCATTTGAGGAAAATGTGCGTATGGAACATGGAATTCTATGTATGAGAGTCATGGACTGTAGGAACACGGAAAAGAAGAAAAATGAAGTGTCTGATGTATGGTACTATAGAAGAATGATGATGATTTGTTGGACTGGTTTCCCCACACTGTCGGTGAGTAGAGCAACATGTGGAAAATACTGAGGGAATGAAGGACACGTGTTAAGACAGCAAGGAATAGCTTCCATGGTACTTGAGGGAGCTGCAGAAGGTAAAACTGAAAGGGAAGACAAACACTCGAATAACTACGACAATAACAACATTATATTTGTGTAAACGTTTGTAGTACTCAATTGTTCCGTGAGCCGTGGCGGGGTGCTGGCGTCGCCTTTCGGATTCCTGGCGCCACTAGTTCGATTTGTCGTGTGACGTCCCTCTGCTTTGAGGCCACAAAGATCTTTGCTCGAAGTTGTTGATGCGGACGGCGCGTGCTGTGGCGTGGAGAGTTGGCGAGTGGTAACGGAGCGAGGACAGAGTGAGAGGTCCACCCGGAGAGTAAGGCGAGCACCCGCGCAAGCGTCTTGGGCACGGAGTCCGGCGAGTGGTTGCTGGGCATACTTGTGGGCCGATTTGAATACGTGGCCGACTTCAAGTACCGTCTTCGTGTGTCGCCTGGCCAGCCAGCTGTGGGACGTGGCACACCGATGAAAGAGTTGAAGCCATTTTGGCTGGGCTGAATTTTGGGTCCCCTTTGGAACAGGCGACCTTCGGCTTCGATTCGTGACCTCCAGTTAAGTTTTGGATTTTGAGGTCTTGGCTGTTATTACTGAAGGCCCACCTGTTTTCTGTTTGGTTTTACTTAACTGAAGCTGTTATTAAACAAGGCCTGCCTGATTTCTATTCAGTAATTTTATTTAACTCAGGGTGTTATTACTGAAGGCCTGCCTGTTTGGCATTTGGTAATTTTACTTAACTCAAGCTGTTATTATGGAAGGGCTTTCTGATGTGTAGTTGGTAATTTTGCTTAACTGAAGCTCTTATCGTTGAAGCCTTGCCTGTTTTGGATTAGTTAAATTTTACTTCAAAAAAATGGTTCAAATGGCTCTGAGCACTATGGGACTCAACATCTTAGGTCATAAGTCCCCTAGAACTTAGAACTATTTAAATCTAACTAACCAAAGGACATCACACACACCCATGCCCGAGGCAGGATTCGAACCTGCGACCGTAGCAGCCTCGCGGTTCCGGACTGCAGCGCCAGAACCGCACGGCCACCGCGGCCGGCAAATTTTACTTCACTGAGGCTTTTAGTAAAGAAGGCCTTCCTGTTTGCTATTGAGTAAATTTACTTAACTGACTGTAATTATTGGAGGCCTGCCTGTCCTCTTTTAATTAAATTAAGAGTTACTTCATAATTAGAATTAGCTGAAACTTTTATACAACAAGGCCTACCCGTTTTTATTGCCCTATTATTGATATTTGATATCTTACACAATCTGCGTTGTAATTAAGTGAAATTGTGATTGCCAAAGGCCTACCTCTTTCAGAGGTATTTATGTCAGTAAGGAAGTAACAGGAAATGACGCATGATGGTACGTGGGCATTAACTTTTCGACTTACATCCCTTTATCCATGATTGTAGGTTTCATTCTGTCAGCGAAGTGCTTTGTACTCGCCAGTACACGGCACGGGCTATCTAGCAGACCGGAGGAGATAGCTCACGGAGCTGTGATCCAGACAGCCGCTGTCGGCGCATTCCGTAGCAGCTGCCAAGCGCGACCGTGCGGACTTGCCGACTGCCGGCTGTTCTCCACTGTGCGCCAATGCGGGAAGCTCACAGTAGAGCAAAAGAAGGCCAGCCCAGCACTTGCCTCGTTGATACACCTGGTAGAGTTTTTGATCTAATAAACTGCCCTGTGACGACCTGCCAGGATAGCCGAGAGCGCTAATGCGCTGCTTCCTGTACTCGGGTAGGTTCGCCGGCCCCGGCTGATTAATGACGAGGGCTGGTATGCCGGCCAGCCTGGATGTGGTTTTTAGGCGGCTTTTCGCTTCCGGCTTGGTGAATACCGGGCTGGTCCCCACGGTCCGCTTCAGTTACACGACTCGAAGACATTTGAACACGTTGCCACTAATTCATTGGTTACACTAGACGCAAACAGCTGTGGTGTACACTACATACATCCCGAGGGGTTCGGGGTGGAGGCAGGACGGGTATCCAGCCACCCTCTGCAACTAACACTGCCAAATCCGTAATAACAAGACCGACCCCGCTTTGATGCGGGACAAGGCCTAAAGAAAGAAAGAAAGAAAAAAACTGCCCTGTGACGTCCGGCTTACCGCCAGCAGCGAAGACTTTTTGTAAGCATTTAATGCAATACGGGCAGAAAACGAAATCCCTCGATAACGGACCACTCAAATTACGGTACCTGTATAAAATATTTGTAAGGTGTCTGCTTTAATGAGCCATCTTCCATAAGTTCCATTTATGTACGTGTTAATTACTGGCACACACTTTTGCTCTTGTATGGGCAAAGCATTGATAGATTTCTGCATTTCTCTACTACATCACCTACATTTAGGTCTTTGCCTGCGGTATTTGCAACAGGTTTTGCTCCGTCAAATGAGTAGAGAGGGCACGGTTACCTTTCTTAGGTGGGCTAGTTTTCGAAACAAGGAAGCGGCAGTTGCAGTTTTGGTGCAGGAATGTTTTTCTTGCTGCCGTTGAAAGCAGACAGACTGTACTGACGAGGAAGCGGTCGATTGAGGTTGTATGTCATGGTGAGACAGTTGTCTGATGCATTCTGTTTTGGCACTGCTGTGTACAGAAAGTGTATTTACTGGTAATGGCCGGCCGAAGTGGCCGTGCGGTTCTAGGCGCTGCAGTCTGGAACCACGAGACCGCTGCGGTCGCAGGTTCGAATCCTGCCTCGGGCATGGATGTGTGTGCTGTCCTTAGGTTAGTTAGGTTTAAGTAGTTGTAAGTTCTAGGGGACTAATGACCTGAGAAGTTGAGTCCCATAGTGCTCAGAGCCATTTGAACCATTTTACTGGTAATGAGCGTTACTGGAATAAGACGCACTGAATATGAGAGAGAGAGAGAGAGAGAGAGAGAGAGAGAGAGAGAGAGAGCTATGTGTGTAGTGGGTCCGTATTGAAGACACGAGAACAACAAGCATATATCCCTCCTGTCTATCTGCTCAGCAACACAAGGTAATGCGTACTACTCTTCAGGTTTTGCCATGTTGCACAGGAGCAGTGCAGTTGCATAGATCTTGTTGTCGAATGTGTAACCGACTGACACTAACGGCTACGATCAATGTGTGGAGTATCTTGCTCAATTTATGAACTGAATTTAACTCGTGATCGGCTGTAAGTGAGCCATGGCGCCATTGAGTTAGTAGGCTGTTCTGTCTGGCGCCACTGGTCTGACCGGCCGAAGCCACGAGCTGCGCAAGGAGGGCCTGCGCAGAGCGAAGATACCGGAGTACTGCACCGGGGCCAGCGTCGACCACAAGCAGCAGGTCGACACCCCGTCGGTTGGTTGGCAACATTCGTGTTGGACGACCGCTCGTGGCCTGGCTGCCCTCTTCTACCTGGCTTTCATCGGCACCACTCAGTAACCGCTGTGACGCACTGTGGATCCAGGGAACTGCTTGTGATAAAGGGTAGTAACGTTCTGTAATCCTCTTGGTGATTTGTGTCATTGTCTACCTACCCTCCTTATTACTTTCTGGTTTGTACCCGATCCTCAGAATTTTACTAGGTCGGTTCTTTGGTCGTAAATATAGGCCGTAGTGTTGTGCTAAGACACTAGTTCTCGTTTGAAAGTTTGTCCCGCTGTTATATTGTATTTCCTGTCTGGTTTGTACCCGATCATTAACGCTCTAATAAATCATCTCCTGGTGGTAAATACAGCCGTAGCAATTGTACTAAGGCACAGGCTGCCGTTAAACAAAAAAAGCGACCTTGTGCTCACGTTTAGATGTTAACGGTTCAATTCTTTGATTGTAACTGCATTGCTCAGTCATTAGATATAATCTGAACAACATGTAGTACTAAGCTGTTCGTTGCTGCATTTGAAAGACCGGGTCATTATTGGTGTATCTTAGCTGCATCTTCTGTTTCCGCCAAGTGAGTTCTCTTGTAATAAGTGTTCGCAAGTAATGTTTTAAGACTTTCCTTCAGAGCGGTCTTAATAACTGACAATCAATTTAACTTTGAAAATATTAACTGCCAACTGTCACCAGGCCTTTACTCAAAATGAAATTGTCAGAAGGGACGGGTTGGGATCGAGTCACATCTTGGTTGTCGATTGAAATTAAAGAGGTTGCTTTGAAGTAAGCCTTATCATTGTCATATTGTTTCCTAATCGGTTTAACCTTTAAGCACAGGTGCGCATCTTAACCCCGAACCTTTCGACATACAGCTTTCAAATTAAAAGTTAAGTCATCTATTTTGATTAATTGAATCACTCTTGTCATTAATAGTGCTTATATAGTTTTCATGTTTTGTAGAAGAGCATTTAATAAGACAGACTGTGTCCAGCGCGATAGTAAACACCGCTATTTTACCATATAACGGGCGGGCTGCAGGTCCGGCTGTCTTGTAATCATTGTCATATTGTTTGCTGTTTTGCAATACAGCACTTCAGATTTCTTTTCCAAAAGCTTATTCAACTTAAGGTTCAAGGTGAAAAGAATTTTGTAAATTAGTTCATTTTGTTTAAGAATATTTATTGGTTATATATTGTTAAACAAACAGGTTGTGTGAAAAGAAAGTTATATTGTTGGGTACTCCCTTCCACATTTTCTCTAAGTCCAGTAAGTAACACGTATCAGTAAATCGTTACTTCATTCATCAAACAGATGTTGCACTTCTCATACCGTTTTCAAATGTGTATTATCGAATCGAGCCTGGTATATGCTGAGAGCAACAGGTGTTTGTACAGTAATCAGTTGAACTCTATAGGGCTTTTGTAAGGTTTGAGGCACAACATTAACTATCAAGTCAGGGCAAATCTCATCTTTATTTCAAATTCGCAGCTTTCGCAAAATTTGAAACAGGGTAAATGTGAGGTGTAGTCCAACGCTTCCGCGGGAATGCTTAAACTAAATAATCTCGTACCAAGTCAATTAATTCAATCAAAAAACGCGTTTCTGCTTTTGGATTAGTAAATTATTTTCAAGCCGATAAGGTAGGCCATTTCGAGAGCTTCGAGACGAGGCTACTCGCCACTTTATTCATTTGTTTTATGGTTTTATGCTATTGCTAGGTCATTTCGATGAAATACAACTTTTTACATGAAAACATAAATATAAGTTTCTGTCTTGCTGCCTATTAAATGAAACAAAATGTTCCGTTCCGCTGTATAGGTATGGGCACCTCTAGAACCAGAAGTGAAAATAGTCAGATTGCATTTTTTTAATTTGTGCCTTATTCATTTCTGAAGGATATAAAACCGGACTCCGAATTTCCCATGAAGAAACTCAGTATATTGACACCATATAACTTCAAAACTTCTGTTGAAAACACAATATGGAAAAATCTCACAGATCACTCTCTTCAAGTACTTAAGAGAAACCATCAAACCTCACAGGACTGAACACAGTCTCCAACACAAAAATAATATTGAAACTGAGAAAGGCATGCAAACTGACATGGAATCGCTACAACAAAAGATCAATATCTCGCAATACAGAACTACAGCTCTACGACGGGGTTGTTTTAATAGAAGACTCGCATGCTGCAGAAACCATAGTTATTAGAGGGACGACAAAAATTCATGTTATAGAGAAACAAGAATGAAAAATTCTTAGAAAAACTTACGGCGCCGTTCTCCGAGACGGAACTTGGGTCACACGACATACAAAGGAACTCTACGAACACACAGAAAATATCACAATTAAACTTATCAAAAGACTCCTATAGTTCTACGGACTCCTATGTAGGATGGATGAAATCAGACTCACAATGAAAACTTTCAACATCGTTAACGCAAGAAAATTAAAGACCAACTGCATAAAAGAAACACAAGAAGACCTGCAACAATTTAAAATTCCAGATGAAGAAATTGAGGACAGACAACAGTTCAGAAGTGAAATCAGAAACGAGATACTTGAGCAAGTCTCAACGAAAGAAACAGCGTGGAAGAAATGGTCAGACGAAAAGAAGAAAAAATACAGCTTATTAATGAAGATGTTTTGGGACGAAAAGAAAAGAAGAAAAGATGAATCTGTGACTGACCCAAGTTCACACGCTCTCCTAAAGTGGAAAATTCGTGTAGGCGTCTGTTAAATTTGTATATAAATTTCAACATCAGGTGCATATAATCCAATTGCATTCTCATCGTGCTGAGTAGAGATACTTTTGAACGGTTTCTCAAGTTGCATTTCGAGTGGTGCTTGAAACATAGTAAAATACTGACACTGTCGAAGTGTTGCTTATGGAAAAAGAGGACCAAAATCTACTATTTAAGTGTCCTGAAGGTAGACATCAATGACCCAAAACGTTTCCGGCGCGTGATTGATAATGTACTGCTCCGCCTTTCGATCACAGACATACCTACAGTTCATTTACAGCACTGATTCTGCATGGCATGGATTCAGCTACACGTTGGAAGGTTTTCGAAGGAATGTAGCAGCAAATGTCTACCTACAGGTCACGCAGTTGCCATAAATTACGAGCTGGTGGTTTGAGACCGCGTAACAGGCGCCTAGAGCGTCTAGAATGTTTTTAATGGGAGTCATACGAGGCAAATTCAGTGACCAAGTCACCAATGTGAGTTCAGTCTCACGCTCCACAAACAACCGTACCACACGTCTGCCCTTCTTACATTCACAGTTGTTCTGCTGGGTGATGTCATACCCCACTGGGGGAGACATCAGGAATGAAGGGGTGCAAGTGCTCCACAGTAATATTCAGGTAGTCAGGAATTGTCATGATACCTTTTGTTGCGAGCAGGCAAAACTTCACTTATCTGGCCAAAACTGTGGATTCTTTGATTGCTCCGTGAGGTGGCACATCAAACTAGAACAGATTAAATATTAGTCCACTCTATTAATTAAATGAATCTTACCTTTGGCTCAGCTCTTCACCGCAGGTTTGCTTGAAGATTTACAACAGTCACTGGTTGTGTAAGCATCACTTGATGCACAGAGGAACAAAGTGTTCTCTTGAGGTACAATTTTCAACATGTACGATAGTGACAAGTTCATCTGAAACATTGCAACAACTTTCACTGTCCTACATGATGATGTTGACTGCTGTAGCTGAGATCTTGAACTGGAGCTGAGCTCTCATGCTCAACACTACATTGACCTCAGTGTGAGGGTACTGCTGTTGCTGAGAGGGGGGGGGGGGGGGGGGGGGTCTTCTGGAGTGCCTCCCATATGTCGCTGCAGATTGCAGCGAGCCATCGTTAAAGTCTGAGATATCGATTCGCATTGTCGACTATGGTGTGGTAACAAGATTGTAATGTGTGATCTTATAGGAGAACTATCCAGGGATTTCCACCCAATAATATCCAAACAGCAGACTCTGTACGCAATTTATTAAATTGCCAATAGTAAACTCTTTTAAGTAACAACAAATTCATATAATTTACAGAACTTAACAAATGGTTAAAAGAATGGTCTTTAAAAACAATAACAGCGGCTTGCCACCATAAAATCATAGAACGGTTTGCAATAGTGCTTTTAGAGTTTACCCAAGAGACAAAATCCAATAATAAGTTAACTTGGCAATACAACTTTAGATCATTTACAAAAACCTTTAAGAATGATAATGACACTTGGCACCATAAAATCGGAAAACATTAAGAACAGTAATAAACTTAAAATATTATTATTAATAATAATAATAATAATAATAATAATAGTGGCAACTTGGCACCATAAAATAAGAGTAATTTCTTCTTCAAGAACAAATTACAATGATGCTTTAAAAGATTTTACTCCACAGACCAAGATCCAATAATAAGTTAACTTGGCATTACAATTCAAAATCATTAATATAAAAAAAACTTTGAGAAAGATAATGTTACTTGGCACCATAAAATCAAAGAAGAGCAACACACAACCAATAAATATAATAACAAAATAATAATTTGATACAACCAAAGGGCAAGAGCAACTCCCAACGCAATCACAGACGAGCGAGCTCTCAACACTTCGGAGCCTTCCCACTAGAAACGGTCCCCGAAGTAAACCGCTGAGAGCTCCCCTACATGCCTCCCACAACTGCCCATCACCTACGCACCTTCGTTATGTTCTGTAACACACGACAGATAATATCAACATACGGTAAAATTCAAAAATCAAATAACTATACAGTCTGGTCCCTTCAAATAAAAAAAAAAAAAAAATAACAACATCCCGACAGCACATGATAACCACGGCGCCGTTAACTTTGGCGCTCTTAACAAGTGCCGGAAGCCAACACACACAAATCTCAATAAACAATTCTCGCTTCTTAAAACAAAACAATAAAAGCCAAGCGCACATGAAAAGTCAAACCACAGTCTTAGAAGTGCCTTAACGACACCAAAGCGACTATTCCACCAAGTTAATAATAACACAGTGAGATAAAAATACAGAACATACCGCTAAATGCTGTTACACAAACCAAATTGACGAGATCGTGTTGTTCAGGTCCCAGAAGACCACATATACCAAGCAGCAGTAATTCACTATGCATATACTGTCCAAAACCGCCTTTCTTAGGCAGACTTTACGTAACACAACGCCGGCCGAAGTGGCTGAGCGGTTCTAGGCGCTACAGTCTAGAACCACGCGACCGCTACGGTCGCAGTTTCGAATACTGCCTCGGGCATGGCTGTGTGTGATGCCCTTAGGATAGTTAGGTTTAAGTAGTTCTAAGTTCTAGGGGACTGATGACTCAGCAGTTGAGTCCCATAGTGCTCAGAGCCAAATATACCATACATGAACACAACTCTGGGCAGGTAACAGGAATCACCTACGTGAATTTCTTCAAAAAGGAACAAACAGGCACCACCAAAGGTAACACTGAGCAGATCGGGTGGGCAACGACTCACTCAGCGGGATAACCAAAAGATACTCCAGTTGAGCAAATAAATTAGTACCAACAAATATCGTAACGTGCCACACACACACACACACACACACACACACACACACACACACACAGCAGAAACTTCCAACAAAGCCTTCCCGCATCAGAATGAAGTTGAGAAACCGCTGCTGGAGCTTCCAGCGGAAAATGTGACGAGTCAACCGAGCCCACACCCTAACCTGTCAGACGACTCCAAAATTCAGCAGCTAGTTGTCTCCGGGCCAGAGTATCACAGGATCCCACCAGACCTCCACCACATGAGAAAGGCAGGCAGAACAAGTACGCCGGCTCCAGTTAATCACCACCGCATGGCCAGCACAGCGATGAGTCGCCTCCGCACCAGACCACTCTGCTCATGTTGCGAGGCACAACAACCATAGTGCTAGTCACGAGCACGTCAGGCAGAGCGAACTTCACGTTCCGTGCAATACCCTGAAACCGACTACCCTCTCGCTTTTCGCCGGCCACCGCAAACACACGCCAGCGACGTCATAGCAAATCGCCACCGGAGCGCCACCAGCACCAGAACAGCGAACTATAATCGATTACAGCGCGCGCTCTAAACAAGATCACAGGATAGCGGCACGCGCCATATCAGAGATCTCTGGACGATACCACAGCTTCGATTACTACTACAGGTCCCAAGTAGCCCAGGTAAATGTCCCCCTGTAGTACAACAACACAGCCCCCACTAGACTGCGTCGCTAGCGTGGTTCATATTTGAAGCAGCTGTTCGTCTGGATGTTGTAGTATCCGGACGCGACCGTCGACCTGGTGTATTAGGATACGCGGCGACACGTTTCCACTGATCCACGATCCAATGTCGATGATCTCGTGCCTATTGCAGTCATAAATGATGGTGTCATTGGGTCAACATTAGGACAGTCGATCTTTTAAAAATATCGTGAATCATCGATATTTAAAAAGTATCATTATAGGTCCTCGATGTATAGTAAAAAGACATGATATATCGATAGAAAAATATCGGTGTACCGGCCTATATAAATATCGGCTGCACTTTGTAAATATACCACCCGTTTCAGAGCTGTATAGTTAAGTACTGATTTATTATTAGATATTCTGTACATCGACTACCTAGCAACATGTTTATCGCCCATACAGCAAGATTGAAAGGAAAACGATAGACATTCATGCTTGGATATAAGCACTTCGATAACAATGGTAACTGCGTGTAAGTGCCACAATGTAGGATGTACGAAGGGTCCGTCGTTCGGTTTCGTGACGCATCGGATTTGTCCAGAACGCTTCTAATCGACTTCCCTGTTTTTTCCATTTCTGCAAGCGCCAGCGACCTAGTAGTTGTAGTGTAAAAATTACGTAATAAAGTAAAATATTAGAGCTTTTGTTAGTAGCGACGAGCGTCGACTGCATAAGTATTGCCCCTCACAAGTCTGCGCCCACTCGTCATTTAGATTTTTGTTCGGTATTTTAAGCAACTGTTTTTGAAGAATGACGATGTGAAGAAGTAGCACACTAGTTGCGTTAAAATGGTTTTTTAACACAACTGGTGTGCTCTTTCTGCACATCGCAAATTTTCTTGTTCCATTCACACATCCCCGCCCCCCGTACAATCCGACTTCTTCTTTGTGACACCTATACTTGCTTTATACAGTGAACGAGAAAGACTGGACGTAATGAACGCAAAAAAGTAGTAAGACTCCTTCACACAGTGAAAGTAAAATTGTTCTACTACAGCTTCAAAAGAAGAATTACAAATACTTTCCGAAAATCGCGAAAAAAATGTAATATAAAAATACTGGGATCGACATTGCCGATTCAACATCGATACGTCGATGTATCGGAAATAAAATACCGCCGATACATATTGACATATTTTGCAAGAAATATGGATATACCGATATTTTATCAACAGCCCTAGTCAACATGGGAAGGGTCGCCTGCTCAAAATCAAATGGCTCCAAGCACTATGGGACTTAACATCTGAGGTCATCTGTCCCCTAGACTTAGAACTACTTAAACGTAACTAACCTAACGACATCACACACATCCATGCCCGAGGCAGGATTCGAACCTGCGGCAGTAGCAGCAGCGCGGTTGTGGACTGAAGCGCCTAGAACTGCTCGGCCACAGCTGCCGGGGGTCGTCTGCCGCGGAGCAACATGTTTAACATTCGGCGTTGGGTGGTGTGCTCCGCAACTCTTTTCATTGCACCAGAAATGCCCTCTTGTGACGCAATCACGTGCATGGGATGCCAAGTGTAACAATATCACAGCACACAGGGGAATGAACGTCGAAATATCGTCTGGCAGAATATGTACGCGGGGACGCACAATGATGCTATGTGCGATTTACGTATGAAAGTCCAGTGCGTCCGCCATCGCCTCCTGCGCCCCCCTCCCCCCCCCCTCCCCCCCCCCCCCCCCCCCCACACTACTCGTAACTGAATTGTATCCAGTTTGCTTACCTGGCGTCTTTAGACGTTGCCCCAATTAGTTTCTTCTCCGTCGGTCGCTCTAACACTTGTGCAATAAGCAATGCATAATAATGTGACAAGTGGGTAGGTATAAATGTTGAAGCATATTGAAAATCGTAAAATCTTAGATTGAAAACTAATTTTGTTTCATATGTCCAATCCCAAAATTAGTAAAACCATTTCTTGGGCCAGTCTATCGTTAATATTCACAGCATGATTTCAGGTCATCAATCATTAGTTACCGAGCACCGTAAAAGCCACAAAAGATTCACACTATCTTAGAATCTACATGAGATCGCACAAAGATGTTTTCCGAGGCAACTTATCAATTACTTCCGTCTTTACGCGGAGTTGCAAAAACAATGTTCAAATGTGTGTGAAATCTTATGGGATTTAACTGCTAAGGTCATCAGTCCCTAAGCTTACACACTACTTAACCTAAATTATCCTAAGTACAAACACACACACCCATGCACTAGGGAGGACTCGAACCTCCGCGGGTACCAGCCGCACAGCCCATGACTGCAGCGCCTAGACCGCTCGGCTAATCCCACGCAGCGCGGGGTTGCACTTCACACACTAATTTGTATATTACCACATCGACAACCGCTCGTATACTGCCTTGGATTAATTCAACATCGCACAAGTACGTCATCCGAGGCAATTTTTCAACAAATTGTTCCGAGATCAGATTTTATAAACAGATTTAAGTATGACTCCCTCGGAAACCGATTGTAGAGGTAATGAGCAATCTTAGCAGTTTCTCGCCTGCCCTCTCGGGGCGCATTTGGGATTGGTCCATCCTTTCATCAATAAGCACTGATAGTGACTAAAATGTGTAATTAGCATTTTCTGGTGAATTGAGTGATATTGAAATTATTATTAACAAATTCTGACTGCAAGTAACTTCATCAGCAGGGTTGGTGCTGTATATTAACATTTAAACGGCAACTATAAATAATACATAATTCGCTTCTTGGCGGCCAGTGTTGTAGGTGAATCTCCGCTGTGTCTCTCTGCTCCAGTACGATACGGCACTCGCTCGAGCAGCCGCTCTCACGGTTCTGCAATGTGGCCTACCCACTCAACATCCCACCTCCTCCCCGCCCCCCACCACCAACAAAATTTTCCTATTCCGTCAGAACTGCTGACAGCCAGACTCTTCGGTCTGGCGTGCAGCATGTATGAGATAGGCGAAATATCCTCAGTCTTCAAGACGTACGTAGTAATTCCAGTTTCAAAGAAAGAGGTGCTGACAGGTGTGAAAATTATCGAACTGTCAGTTTAATATGTCACGGCTGCGAAATATTAACATGAATTCTTAACAGAAGAATGGAAAAACTGGTAGAAGCAGACCTTGGGGAAGATCAGTTTGAAGTCAGGAGAAATGTGGGAACACCAGAGGCAATACGACTTATCTTAGAAGATAGATTAAGGAAAGGCAAAGCTTTATTTACAATATTTGTAGACTTAGAGAAAGATTTTCACAGTGTTGACTGGAATACTCTCTTTCAAACTCTGAAGGTGGCAGCGGATAAATACAGGAAGCGAAAGGCTGTTTACAACTTGTACCGAAATCACACGGCAGTTATAAGAGTTGAGGGGCATCAAAGAGAGGCAGTGGTTGAAAAGGGAGTGAGACAGAGTTGTAGCCCAGAATCGATGTTACTCAGTATCTACGTGGAATAAGCAGTAAAGGAAACAAAGAAAAATTTGGAGTAGGAATTAAAGTTCAGGCAGAAGAAACGAAAACTTTGATGGTTTGCCGGTGACATTGTAATTTTGTCAGAGACAGCAAAGGACTTGGAAGAGCAGTTGAACGGAATGGATAGTGTTTTGAACGGAGGATGTAAGATGAACATAAACAAAAGCAAAACGAGGGTAATGGAATGCAGTCGAATTAAATCAGGTGATTCTGAGGGAGTTAGATAAGGAAATGAGACACTTTGTAACAACAACAACGTTATACTATTGTACACATAATAATTTTTGCTTCTGTTTTTCGATAAATTAGTATAATCGATGTTCTGATTTCATTTCTTTTTTGTTTCATGCCATTATGTTAAAGGAATAGTAAACAATTTTCGATGTGAATATTAATGTTTATGTCAAATTGCAAGCAATATTATAACACAAATGAAATGTATGAAATGTTGAAACTGTTGTTAAAGTTGTAATTGTGCGCCTGGTCCATACGTAGGCAATGTATTAGGATATGTGGAGTGCAAAACCTTTGGTGAATACCCTGTCTGTAGGGGAGCGGAAAAAGGTGGATGGCAGGCGAGCGCGGGAAAATGCACACGGGCGCGGCACGGCATAATGGGCTCAGCAGTAGTAGTCGGAGTTGGGCATCGATCTGAGAAACACGCTCTGGATCGAGGAGGCTCTCCGGGAAGACGTAGTTTCATTGAGTCTCGGATGTGCCGTTTCCGACGACTATACAGCATGGCAAAATTCCATAGGCACTAAATGGAAAAATATTGGGACGCTATGAAGAAGTAAAGTGCCGATACATCAAGAGCCATAGCTATGATTGTATGTGTGCTCTGCGCCTCGCCATCTCGCCGCCCGCCAACCGCCGCATTGATACGAACAGGTTGAAACTTTTAGTACTGTATTCGTGTGGATCAGTGTTACTTTTGTTCCTTACTGTTCAATAACAACTTAACTTTTACCAGAACGGTCCTATCATTTAACTATCCTCATCACTAACCTAGACAGGGTCCTTTCCACATGTTGAGCAATCCGATTGTCCCGAGATGAAGATTTAAAGTTTATGTTAATAATAATTACCTGCAGACCTATCTATGTTAGAATGATGTTTAAAGTACTTTGTTGTTAATGAATATATAGGTAAATAATATAGGTCTGACAAGGTTGTAAGATAATGTTGAAATTGGTTTAGTAATGAAGGCTAATTAATTTGAGACAAAAATAATGGTAGTTAAATGAGCAAGAAATAAGACAAAAAGAGTAGTAACTCATATATTGGAATTCTTGAGTGCTTAACGATTTCAATAATCAAAAATTTCAGTACAGTGATCATAACAGTTTCAGGGTCCCCCCCCCCCCTTTTTCTTTTCTATTCATTTAAATTCTGAAATGTACTGAACTGATTTGATCAGCAAAGTTAAAGTCAAGATAAAACCAAAAGTTATTAGTGTTTTACCTTTTTCAAAATTGACATTGTATGTGTGTTTCGAAAGTGCTATTTCTAGGGTAACCTATGCCCTATTTTAATCAGATCAATAGACAGTACGAAGTTCGTAGTAAACATTATAGTGTATTGTTGTGTATTTTTGGCTTGTGCATATTAGTACAGAAAGTGAAATTATTAGTTCAGTAGATTTTCTGGTTCTAAAATTTACCATATTATGCAGTGCTATTAAGTGTTGTTTTGTATGAACGTACATCAACTTGTACTGGGAAGAAACTCAGTTAATGTCTAATTAGGCTGGCGACCGTATTATTAACAATTCGGTAGCATCTGCTGTGTCGTTTCTTGTCCGTCCTAACGTGTAGTTGCACTTCAGACTTGCTTGACGTATCATTGTTGTTACTGAGTGGGTGGAAGTCTGATTTTTGCCTCCATTCAGGTACACGTGGTCAACATATATACCAAAATCCTTTCTTACAAGGTGAAGCCCATCAACTTACCATAGTACAGACTTTAATAAGTATCGTGCGCAGTAGCGTAGTGTTACAACTTAAAGTAAGAAATGGGTTTTACTATTTGAAAACCAAATACCTGATGATTTTAGAAGTAGAGAGGATATAAAATGTAGACTGGGAATCGCAAGGAAAGCGTTTTTGAAGAAGAGAAATTTGTTAACATCGAGTATAGATGTAAGGGTCAGGAAGTCTTTTCTGAAAATATTTGTCTGGAATGTAGCCACGTACGGAAGTGAAACGTCGACGAAAAACAGTTTAGATAAAGAGAGAACAGAAGCTTTCGAAATGCTGTTGTACAGAATAATGTTCAAGATTAGATGAGTTGATCACGTAACTAATGAGGAACTGCGTAATTGAACTGGGGAGACTAGAAATCTGTGGCGCAACCTGGCAAGAAGAAGGGATCAATTGACGGGACACATTATGAGACGTCAAGTGATCACCATTTTAGTATTGGAGGGAAGTGTGAGGGGGCTTGGGGTGGGGGCAAAAAACATGTAGGGAGACCAAGACATGAACACAGACAATGATGTAGGTTGCAGTAGTTTTTGTGAGAAGAAAAGAGTTGCGCAGTACAGAGTAGCTGTATCAAAACAGTCTTCGGACTAAACAGCGCTACGGCAGCTGTGCATTAAAATATACCAACAAAGACGTAGTAAACGTGGGTAGGGATGTAGCATAAACGCCACACTCTGTCATCATATGTATCACTGATAACCTCCTGCCTTACTGAGTGGGCACGCCTTCGACGTTCACCTTCCGTGACGAGGCGTGGACTCCAACACCTTTGCGCCTATTCGTGGTTTCAGCGTCCCTCAACCACTTTCCATAGATGCTCACCACAGTAGGACGCCGTCTCCTATACAGGGGCCGGGCCACGACATAGTGCCCTTTGTCAAAGTTGAACTGTCAGCTGATTTCCACGGTGGCGGCACGTATCGTTGCCACAACGACTCCACATTCACGTGTGATACAATTATATTTTTTTTTTCTTTGCCGCGTAACGTTCCAACAACGCCAACAGGCGGCGTTAGGTCTTGTGTGGTCATAATTTTTTGGCTCGTTAGTGTATCTGCATTCGTCTTCTGCTAAACTATTTGTGTTTGAACCATTTACATTAGACGTCAAGACAACTATTTATGTGGGTTCCTCTCAGTGCTGTCCACAGCTCGTGGTCTAGTGGCTGGCGTTGCTGCCTCTGGATCACATGGTCCCAAATTCGATTCCCGGGCGAGTTCCCCAACTCTACCTGGGAACTGGGTGTTTGTGTTGTCCTCATCATTTCGTCGTCATTCGTGGCAGTGGCTAGAGTGGACTGAGTAAAAAATTGGACTGTGTAAAAATTGGGACTTTGTCCTGGGGCTGATGACCGCGCAGTTGACCGCCAAACAAACCGAACTTCATCACAGTCGACCACTCAGTGCTGAATTTATGTTGCAGAATTTTTCAAATACTATGTTATTTTCTTTGTAAAGATGTTTAGACATTATTTATTCTGTTCTTTTTTAATGCTCATGTATGAAATTAATGTTTCGAAAACTATTCTCATTATTTTATATATTTACTTATGTCATAATTCCTGTAACACTGATGTATCTGTTTATTTCTATTCTTTTGTAAAGCCTGTACTACTACAAATGTTATCAGTATTGTTATGTTCTTTAATGATGTATTTTGTACCTTTGTTATTGTATTCTCATGTTATAATATTGTAATTGACACCAGTTCATCAAATTAAGTAACTTGTAAGCATTCATTTCACTGCACACATTTCTGTTGGTCATAGTATATGCACAATATGTAAGAAAAAAAGAGGTTAGTGCCCCCACGTGTGTTGATAATTCAGCAAGGGACTGGTTAACAGCACTGCTGGTTCTAAGGACAATTCCAAAAACTTTGTGCGTGCACAAGTGGTGGTTTATGGACTTGCTATATTGTCCGCAAGACTCTTCGATGGTGATTGTGCACCTGCACAGTCGCAACAGATGGCTGCTGGCCGTCTCTACAAGGACTACAGTGGGTCTACATCTTTGATGGCCCACCAATACCATTATCTCTACAAGGACTGCGGTGGGTCTGCACCTCTGGTGGCCCACCAATACCATAATCTCTACCAGGACTACAGTGGGTCTGCTCTGTGATGACCTACCTACCAATATTCTTCAAAACTTCGACTGACTCTGTGGTGGGTTTGCTCTGTTGTGGCCCATTACCTGTCTGCATGTCAACAGTCAGCACTGTCTTTCCGTTGGAATCACAACACTACTTCTTCAACACTGCATGGAAATCCACTACTTCCGTGTGCATTTTCTTTAATGCTCAGACTTTGAGGAAAAAAAACACTGCAATTTTACTGTGATGAATGATCAGGACTGTTTTTATGGACTGTGAGAAAATTTTAGCTTTTGACCAACATTGTATCAATAAGTGTGTGCATTTGGTTTCTTTGTTATTGTAATTATGAAAATTTTTTTCAAATCTGTATTGGCCACTGCCCAAAACAATTTGTAAATTTTTTTGTGGGTAGCATGGGGGCTAGCGTTGCGCAGTTGGAGGTGAGCCGCCAGCAGTGGTGGATGTGGGGAAGTGAGATGGCGGATTTTTGAGAGCGGATGATCTGGACGTGTGTCCATCAGAAACAGTACATTTGTAAGACTGGATGTCATGAACTGCTATATATATTATGACCTTTGAACACAATTAAGGTAAATACATTGTTTCTTCTCTATCAAAATCTTTCATTTGCTAACTATGCCTATCAGTAGTTAGTGCCTTCAGTAGTTTGAATCTTTTATTTAGCTGCCCGCATCTCGTGGTCGTGCGGTAGCGTTCTCGCTTCCCACGCCCGGGTTCCCGGGTTCGATTCCCGGCGGGGTCAGGGATTTTCTCTGCCTCGTGATGGCTGGGTGTTGTGTGCTGTCCTTAGGTTAATTAGGTTTAAGTAGTTCTAAGTTCTAGGGGACTGATGACCATAGCTGTTAAGTCCCATAGTGCTCAGAGCCATTTTTTTTTTATTTAGCTGGCAGTAGTGGCGCTCGCTGCATTGCAGCAGTTCGAGTAACGAAGATTTTTGTGAGGTAAGTGATTTGTGAAAGGTATAGGTTAATGTTAGTCAGGGCCATTCTTTTGTAGGGATTATTGAAAGTCAGATTGCGTTGCGCTAAAAAATATTGTGTGTCAGTTAAAGCACAGTCATGTATAATTTTTGTAAGGGGACGTTTCAGAAGCAATACCTCAAGGTGCTATTCTAAGCCCCTCTCTTATTCGTTTTATTTGTAGCTGAGCTGGATAACGTATAAAGGCCAACTATTCATATGTTACAATACACAGATTATGTCAGCATACATACAGCAACCGTTAGCTTTGAACTGTGTTGCTCATGGATGAATAATACAGCTAATTCATTATCTGTGGTGCTTCAGCAATGTTATCAGTCTGTCACACTCCGAATCTCCTGTGGTTTTCTTTACAGGAAAACTTCCAACGTACCCAACGAATACTCAGCAAAAATACTGGGACATCTTCTGGACCGTAGACTAACCTGGACCGAAAACGTTAATTAGAAAAGAGAAAACACTCTAGATATCCTGCGCGCTGTAAATCGCGTGTAGTGGAGTACCCAACCAAAAATTTTCATCGTCTTATACTGTAGACAGCTATTCTCTGTTGTCGACTATGCACGTTTTGTTTTTCCAAATGCCCCACGGCATCTACCACAAAATATAAATAAATATCGGGCTAGTAGGCAGAGCCTAGGAGCAGTGAGGCGGTCACCTATTAATATCCTTGCAATAGAAGCCAGAGAAATGCTTTTGAGCACGTAGAGAGCTACCAGTTAAAAGGTTTCCGTTTCAAAGCTTCGTAGCAGTTAATCATCCTGTCATGGGTAGAGCTCACCGTTTGCCAGAAAGAGAATTTACAGAAAAAAGCAAACGAACTCCACTGTCAGACAGTAAAGGGCTCCTGGTGCATTAAATTCATCTTTCCTTTGAGACAAAAGGACTGAATGATGCCCACTTTCAATACAGAATAGGAAAAAATTTTCTATGATGTTAAGGCAGACATTTTCAGCATACTTTTCGCAATCTATATCTCGAGACAGCCTAAACAAATACCGCTCGCCATGTCTTTCATGCGACTTCCATTGTCGACGGAAAGCGTCGGTTTATTACTCGCTACAAACAGAGCAGTCCCTATTTAGTCTATAGAGATGTACGTTTTATCTGTATGTATTAACAGAGACAGTGAACCACGTAGAATAACCAGTCTTCCAGCAGCGACAACGCCATCCTGCCCCGCGGTCACTGCTACATCCATACAACAACGCTGCTCAGTCATTTTCTAACTCATCTGTTGCTTTCCAGCTAATACGATTTACTATAACACTGGTATCGTCTGCAAAAAGTACCAGATTTGCTTCTTGAATGTTAAGTGGAACATCATTCATATTTATAAGTAATAGGAGTGGACCCAAAAGTGAACCCTGTGGGACGCCCTTTGTGATCTTTATCTCAGTCGGTAAAATTTTCTACGTTTCCAACATTATCAGAATTACTGAACACAAACTTTTGCATTATGTTAGTCAAGTATGATCCAAACCAGTTGCATGCAAAGCCATCAGCTCATTGAGTATCAAGATCTACACGATCAAAGGCCTTGGAGAGATTACAAAAAATACTAACTAGCGATATATTATTATTTAAGGCTTGTACCCTTTTATGAGTAAATATGTAAATAGCATTTTCTGTGGAGCAACGTTTCTAGAATCCAAACTGTGAAATGCTAAGTAAATTGTTTCCATTTAAGTGTGCGACTTCTCTTGAGCATATTAGTTATTCGGATATTTTGGAAAAATATGTCAGTAAGGAAAGTGGATGATGATTGTTTAAGTCGGTCTTGTCTTTCATATGAAATGGTTTAATAATTACATATTTTATTACAATACCTTCATATCGTGACTTAGTGAGAAAATATTTAATTGCAATATTTTTCTTTGGATCTGCAGCTCTTGTAATTTTTTTTCGTGTTTGTAGTTGAATTATAGTATGTAGGTTCCGCCTGTTTTTTTCTTTTTACCCAAACATGTTTCAGCATGCCGCGTTTTGCGAACTGAAAAAGCCTTAATAAAAAAACGAAATTGCGTAAAGTACATTATATGGGTGTGCAGTGGTCTCAGAACGCAAAAGAGTAAGGATCAGTTGCAACAAAACATGATAAGCTATCAGTGCAGCACATCATACAAATGGTCCTGCTATACCACATATGTAAAATTACGTTTTCAATAAACAAAACCCACTGATGACGGCACAGTGGTGCCGAAACATGTTTGGATAAAAAGAAAAAATTGTGTTTTTTGCATAAAGACGAACCTGTTTTCTACAACGAAATATCTTTGTCTTTAGAGAGAGGAGGAGGAACAGTTCAGAAGGCAATCTTGACCTCGTATCGGATTTAGCGGTGGACCGTATTGCTGGAAACTAAGAAGTTGTGTTTATTTTTCCGTATCTAAGCTGCTACAGCACTGAAAGAAACAAACCGAGTTGGTGTACGGTGTTGGCCGAATGGTGAAGAGAGGTCATTGGTCGCCCAGTGAGGTGGCCATTAGCTGCTGAAATGGACGGTCACGGCCGCTGGGATTTAGAACGCACTTGGCGCAAGACGAGCGCCGCAACGCGCGGGACCTCGCCATGGACACCTGCTGCTGCTGATAAGACACGCAGGACCGCGCTGTGGGAACGACACGGCCTAGCGCTACCGGTCCTGGACGCGACGCCGTAACAGCCTGGGCTCCAGGCGCTGCCGCTCCAGCTTGTGGAGAAGACAGTTCTCAGGAGTGTACTTTGCGAGATTATATACCGTGTATTTGTACGGGAAGACAAACAATAAGAAATAACATAACTGAGCTGATGTCTGATTATTTCGCCCCAGAAGAATTCGTTTCACTTCCGAATTGTGTGGATGGGGAGAGTAAGATTCCACATAGAGACTAAATTATGTAAATCAGACACAATTCTGTTACTAATCCCGTAAACACTGTAAGATTAGACTATAGATTTCTTTACTTGTTCTGTAATCATCAGCAAGCAAGTTATTACTCTTAAAAGTGTGGTAACATGATTCTAAGTACGTTGTAGACATAACCTGCGTTCTTTGACAGCTTCTGCATTCAATTTGACCTCGTCGCGAAGCTTAGGCCAATAGCGAACAAGAAGCTCTAATCCTATCCGTCGGTGCCCAGAAATTAATGGCGGACGCCGAGATTTTTGCGTGCGACCGTTTCAAACATTGAGGTATGCCAACTCCTTTTTAGATAACACTGCACACGCATTTGTAACATCTCCCTCCAAAAAGCCACACAAAATACATGCAACTGCAGCAGCGTTAATGAAAAGGAAAGAGATAGTTTAAGTAAAAGAAAAATTGTTTATAACTAATGATGATAAACAAGCTACATTGAAAGTTGATAGTTCACTTCAAACAATTTTATCTGCGTAGCAAAAATTAAGAAAGGAAAAAGAAGGAAAGTGGTTTTATGACGAAACAAACAATGCCAACTGCTGAATTCTGTTAGCCTTTAACCGGGGAGAGCTCAGAGCAATGCAGCATATCTGTTCGTTGTTGGAGAGGCGTGGCGGGTGTTGAGATGACAGCGGCAGCTTGTAATGTTGCAGATGAAGGCATTACAGCAACTCCGTTGTCATAACTCCACGGCGAAGTGTGTTGGTGAAGTCTCTTCTAGGGTAGGCTGCAAAGTCATCCGCAGTCTTGTTTAACAGGCCACTGGCTGAATAGACGTAATTGTTGGTGATAATCCACAGGTTTTGCATGTAAGCGTTTGTTACTCATTACATACAACGAGTTCTCATTTCTGTACTTTATACACAGTTCTTGATCATTTCCGATCCCGATGTAACTCTTCCTCACGTTTGCCTATGACTACCAGGATCGCGAACTCAGTCAGTAATACGGTCCTTGCACCTGATCTAAAAGTGTAATTATGTTCACTGCGACAGTTAAGACTTAGACACTCTGCTGTTCATTGAGAAGACAAATGTAATACACAGTTTTATGGAGCTTTGGCTCTCGCGATGTGATTAAATGTAAAAAGAGTTTCACTCACACAGTAGCGACAACTACAGTGTGGGACAAATAAAAGTGGCGCGGACTTAGTCGCGCTACATCGACAACATTTTCAAACAATTTGTGGCAGCGTTAACGGAGTAAAAAAAAGACCTGCAGGTACTTCCAACAGGGTGGAGCAACTGACCATCCAGCCGGTCGAACATTGGAGAACATTTACACAATTTTCACGCCTGACAGAGTTTTAGCAGAGGTCAGTCTGGTAGCGGCCACAGCTGACCACCTAGGTCACCTGATCTGTCAGCGTCCGATTGTGTGGGGAGCCCTCAAGACTAATGTGTATCGCAACTACCTTCACAGTCTTCGAGAACTGCAGCAGCATCTGTCAGATGAGACTGCAGCAACTCCAGCAGTCCAGCTTCCATTCGCCTTCAGCAACTTGCTGACCAGGGCCCAACAGTGCCAAGAGATGAATGGTGGTCACTTTTAACATCTGCTATAGCCGTGTTCGTATTGTATTTCCTTTCCTACGCTGTGTTTCTTTGTACCCTGGAACTCAGTTCTTCGTGCCACTTTTATTCGCCCGACCCTGTATAATGTCTACTCGCGTAAGCATTGTCAGTACCGATTGAGACACAGTCCGTTTAGTAATACTCAAGCCGTACGATCTTTCGGTTCAAAATGATCACTTCAGCTTTCATTTCGCAGTGTGATGGTAATCCCAATCGTCAGTTGTTAAGTTCCAAGACTCACTGTCTTCGGAAGTTTTTGCATCAAATCAAAAGTGCGCGTCTCGCCGTATTGTCGCGCACACACACACACACACACACACACACACACACACTAACACTCCCTCACTGTGCATCGCTGCCCCACTGTAACTCTCGATTTCGGCCTAGATGCTTTTGTGCCTACGATTGCAACGTAGCAAGTTGTTACGATATTACATTAGATGCAGTAAGGCATGCAGTCGTGTATCACGGTGGCTTCAGGATGGCTACATTTTTTCTTCGTTCTTAGTCACAGCTGATGCTACCAGTCGTGTGAGCGGTCTCAAGAAACATTGTCAGCACGCAAATTTATACCCCCTACGAATCTGAATAAGCCATAGAAGTTTTTATCCAATTTTGTTCAAACTTGGAACGCAATCTTTTGTTACTAAGCAAGTGATCCTGTTAAAATTTCAGATTTTTATCTGTTATAGTTACGGAGATTGAGTAAATTACTTAAACGTCCTAAAAGCGACACTTATGTTGCAAAACTCAGTTATGAACAATAACCAAATGTGTTTAATTATCATCTGAAGTTATAACAAAGCTCACAGAGAATAAAATCACTTAATTCGAATTTTCTTTTCAAAACTTTAATTACTCTACGATACGTAGTATGAAAATCATTTAAAATTATTATTTTCTTCTTATTTTGTTGTGTGAATACACGGGAATGAATGAAAGAGTGTATGCGGGACATACGTTAAAACTTAATATCATTTTATGTAAAACATTATAAAACTGAACCGTGGGAAAATTGTGTTGCAACCATGATGTAGATTACGCATGTTTGTGTGTGCTTGCTTTTGTAAGAGAGCAGCCAGAATAAATGTCTGAAGCTCAATAAGTTTCTATATTTATTTAAAGAATATTTTGCATTCCGTTATATTTTATTAAACAGTATATTAAAAATTGAAATTGTAATGACGTAAATGACTATCTCATTAGTGGTTGGCTAAGGCAATTTTTGCCGCGAGAATGATCTGGAAGGATCATTCTGATTGGTCATTCAGATCAATAGCCAGTCAGAATTAAGCGGTTCCCGCGTGCAGATTATTAGATAGGCAGAGAGGAGAGGAGCATCGAGAGATTTGCTGGCTAACCTTCTTCCGAGTAACACCATGCTAGACGTCTCAGCGAAAATAATATGTAAAATGAAGTGCTAGTGAGATCAAAAATGGTTCAAATGGCTCTGAGCACTATGGGACTCAACTTCTGAGGTCTTTAGTCCCCTAGAACTTAGAACTAGTTAAACCTAACTAACGTAAGGACATCACACACATCCATGCCCGAGGCAGGATTCGAACCTGCGACCGTAGCGATCTCGCGGTTCCAGACTGCAGCTCCTAGAACCGCACGGCCACATCGGCCGGCTAGTGAGATTATTTTAGATAGAACGTGCCGTGACTAAAGCGGCTTAAGTTACGAACGTTTTTAGGAAATTGTGATGTTTTGGAACTAATTAGTTGAATTTTTATAAGCGTGTGATCTTTTGGTCGTAGAGACAATTCCGCGTGGCATGTTCCGTGTTCTTTATCGAATAGTTTGGCGAGCACTTCTAACATAGAACACCACTGAAACGACCGAATTTTCAACTCGGTAATAGTGGTGGGTTAGTGACTGTTAGATCGCAAAATTGAATAGTGTCGGATTTGCAGGAATTCTTGCTATTTTTACTTGTGAAATATGTTGGATAGACAGTGAACTTTGAATAATTGAGTATTACCATAGTAAATACGGACTTGATAGCCATTCCATGTGCTTCCTTATGAATAAAAAGACGTTTATAGCATTTTTCAAATGCTTACTGCAAATTAAACTGCATTCTCCTACCGCCCGAAATTTGTGAAAATGAACTTACAGGAACTGATTTGCAAATTGAGTTACGCGGTCTCCGTGTAGTAGGTATTACGTAGTGGTTTCATCAACGCTGCTTTACACTACCTGGCGTGTATCTACTACTGCAGAGTGAATGGACGTCAGAAGGAAGATACACAGAAGTAGGTGAACTGTTCGATGAAAGTGACAGAGAGAGAGAGTAAGGAAACGAAAGAATGACCGACCGACCCTGCCCCACCGCACGATTTACACAGCAGTTTTTGACGTCACAGTTAATACTAAAAATGCAGGGAAAATAAACAAAAGAGATCAGTCTTTTATATTCAAGTAACAATAAAAATTGTTTATCGATTAGAGAAAAAGAAATAAACTGCAGTTACATTTTAACAATATTGACAGACACAGCTATGAAATACCATTCAAGATATTAATACTTAGTCTAAGAAAGCGAACGAAATGACAGAAAAAAATAGAAAAAGAGATTTACGTATCACTAATGGCTCATGTCTTCAAAACCAGTAGGCCGGCCGGTGTGACCGTGCGGTTCTAGGCGCTTCAGTCTGGAACCGCGTGACCGCTACGGTCGCAGGTTCGAATCCTGCCTCGGGCATAGATGTGTGTGATGTCCTTAGGCTAGTTAGGTTTAAGTAGTTCTAAGTTCTAGGGGACTGATGACCACAGATGTTAAGTCCCATAGTGCTCAGAGCCATTTGAACCATTTTTCAAAACCAGTAGCAAAAAGTGAGTCACACAGCGGGCTGCTATACCTCTTAAACACTGCAAACGGATTCCCGAGATTTTCTAATGCTGTATGGCCTAGGAGGACCTGTTGTTTTAGGAAAGGTAAGGTCACAAGAGAGGCACAACCGACGCTGCGCTTGATAATGAGCGCGAGGTTCAGATCAAGAACATTCATGGGATAGAAAAAGCGTTCAACCAATTGAAACGATCCAAAGAGTTCTAAATTCTCATAAAAAAGGTGTAATTTCTAAAGAGAAGCGGGTACTATGGGGAAAGGTGCGGTAACGGATGGTACACTTTTCAGTCTTAGCATGTCGTAATTCCTTGGAGACGTCTTGACCCCTAAATTATTTATGACGCGTTTCGAGTAATCATCGTTAGGTAAGTGTTGCCAAAATTAACACAAAATACAGAATCAGAAAAGCTTATATATGAATACTAAAAGACCACTGTAACCTCAGGAACGAAACTAAACTTTGAGTGTAAGTACTAACAATATGCTCACGAAAGCTCATACAAGTGAGCAATAGAAGAAACGTCCAGGAAAGAGATTACAATTGAGAGTGGAAGGATGGAAGGATATCAATGCTAATAATAAAACAGTAAAACCAACGTGTCTGACTGCTTAAATACGCTAATATCCAAAACTGCTTGACGAGTTGTCATGTGGTTTTCGTAGGTAATTTGAGCGTAGATTGGGGCAAAATATATGATTTTTATTCTATCAAAATCAGAACATGAAAAAAGATATATATAATTTAAAGTTTTATCTACAAGCTCTACTCAGCTTAGTAGGTTGCATGTTTAATCATCACGGTATATTACACCAAAGAACCAATAGATGGCACTCTTAGCTTTTTAACTCATTGCCACAAGTATTTTCGGAATTTTACATGAATGGCAGACTTATGTGGCAAGGTCTTATGTTTAAAAATGCAAACTAAAGGCGAATTTATTTGGCTACGATGTACGGATTCATTAATTTTCCTATATGTATTAAAATTACCAACATTGCTTTGCTTCTTTCGAGAGGTTTTGTTTATATTTGACTTATTTTCTAGGAATTTTTTTTACCTCGGAGACAGAAGTATTTTCGGAAGTTTATACGTCAGTGACAGAATCAAACGGCACAGTATTGTCTTTGCAAATACAAACTAACAATGAATTTTTTTGGCTAAGATGTACGAATTTTATTATTTCGCTCTGCTTCTTTCGAAAGGTTTCATTTATATTCTGCGCTTGAAGAAACTATTTTATTCAGTTCTCTTTCTGGTTTGTGTGCCTACTCATTACATTTTGATTTCGTTCTGTTTATGAATAAAACTGCCTAGAAAACGCTCGGGCCTTCCTGAATAAAAGAGAATGGCTAAAAGACTGAGGACTGTGTGGTCGTTGAGACTTGCTGCGGATCACGAACATCAGGCTTTAACTTGCTCTTTGGAAACTCTTTCCAGAAGTTAGTCGTGACGGAATTCTGATCGAGAGCGTCACGCATTACCTCTCTTCTCAGAACACTTCACTCACAAAGGCTTAAAGTTACTTCTCTCAAACGGTTTTGATGGGAGAGAGCTTTTATATCCATAATCCCGCTTATTGCTAACAATTTATCATATCCTTATAAAGTGTACAATTTTTTGTGAGCTTATGATGTGCCATGACTGTAAACAAACCATAAGGCCAAATGTTGCGAACGTTGATTTTAATGTCGGTTGCTTTTCACATGGAAAGCCCTACTTGGCTCTCTCCCATGTTAAGGAAGGGAACAAGCTCTTCGTTCACGTCAACGATAATACTACTTCAAACGCTCTATACAAAGAAACTATATAAGTCAAAAACAAATTTCATGCATACGAAATCTAGGACACAGCTAAAAATAAATGCATGGACAACACGAAGTTTCTCAGCTAGTCTATGATAAATTCGCTAATGACGTTGCCATATGGCGTACTCTTTTGTATCCCGCCTAATCTTCAAATATGGGGTGCCTAGGAAAAAAAAAAAAAAAAAAAAAAAAAGAAACCTGCTTCTCGGATCGCTGGACAACAACTCAAGCAAATCCTATTAATGAATTTTTATTGTAGTAAAATAAATGACAATACTTAACGCTGTGAATTTACAGAAGTATCGCAAGAAAGTGGCGACAGACAATTAAGAAGTCTCGTCACTATATACACGTGAAACAATACACTTCAAAAGTAGCTGCTAAAGATCTCGTAGAACGGCTAATCTTCAACTGGGCCCCGGCCCCGGCGCTTATGTTCTCTTCGCCTAGACGCCGCTGGTGTCTCGGCGTCGTCCTAGAGAGCGGTCCGTCCGCGTAATATTGGCTGACGTCGCCTCACAGCCCTCTCTGCTGTGACATACCTGAACGCCGTGCTGGTGCGTGACGTTACGCCGGAACATACTCGGTGGAAGTGAGGAATAATTACAGGAACCGTTGACTAAAATGAATAGTTTAATGAAAACATAGTCTTGATTTGGTGTTAACTGAAGAAACACGAATGTAATTAGGAGCAGCATAAACGAGATTCACGATAAACTTAGCAGTAAAGTAGAGGACCACGAAGTAGACGAACTGAAGGAGATCGGTTACCTTACAAGCGAATTAACTCATCACGAATGCAGCAAAGAGGACCGAAAAAGGAGCCTAGCAGAGATAAAGAGTGCATTTATGACCAAAAGAAGTATGAAATATCAATCTTAATTTGAGGAAAATGTGCCGGCGGGAGTGGCGAGCGGTTCTAGGCGCTACAAGCAGTCACCGCGCGATCGCTACGGTCGCAGTTTCGAATTCTGCCTTGGGCATGAATTTGTGTGATGTTCTTAGGTTAGTTAGGTCTAAGTAGTTCTAAGTTCTGGGGGACTGATGACCTCAGAAGTTAAGTCCCATAGTGCTCAGAGCCATTTTTTGAGGAAAATGTATCTAACAAGGGAACCTCTCCATCGCATCCCCCTCAGATTTAGTTATAAGTTGGTACAGTGGATAGGCCTTGAAAAACTGAACACAGATCAATCGAGAAAACAGCAAGAAGTTGCGTGGAACTATGGAAAAAATAAGCAAAATATACAAACTGAGTAGCCCATGCGCAAGATAAGCAACATCAAGGATAATGCGAACTCGGGAGCGCCGTGGTCCCGTGGTTAGCGTGTGCAACTGTGGAACGAGAGGTCCTTGGTTCAAGTCTTCCATCGAATGAAAAGTTTACTTTTTTTATTTTCGCAAAGTTATGATCTGTCCGTTCGTTCATTCCCGTCTCTGTTCACTGTAAAAGTTTAGTGTCTATGTTTTGCGATCGCACCGCAAAACCGTGCGATTACTAGACGAAAGGACCTGCCTGTCCAATGGGAACTGAAAATATTTGATCGCAAGCTCATAGGTCAACCGATTCCTCCACAGGAAAACACGTCTGATATATTCTATACGACACTGGTGACGGCACGTGCGTCACATGACAGGAATGTGTTGTCGATCCACCTAACTTGTACACTTGGCGAATGGGTAAAAAGATTCTTCCACCTTGCCCGATTTAGGTTTCCTAGTGGATGTGATAATCACTCCCAAAAAAGTGATGAAAACATAGGAGTTTATCACGTAAACTGCAAAAAATGAATGCAACAGTTTCACAGTCGCACAGTTTTCCCTGTGCTCTGTCAAAACATACGTTTTTAACGTTTTCAAATTTTTCGGTTTAGGTGTAGCGTCCCCACACTACTGCGCAGTTACCTCACATCGGACGGACAGATAATAATTGTCTGAAAATAAAAAAATTAAACTTTTCACTCGAAGGTGTCTTGAACCAAGGACCTCTCGTTCGGCAGATGCTCACGCTAACCACGGGACCACGGCGTTCCTGAGCTCAGATGTCCTTGATACTGCCTATCATGCACATGGACTACTCAGTGTGTATATTTTCATAGTTCCACACAACTTCTTCCTGTTTTCTCGATTGATCTGTGTTCAGTTTTTCAAGGCCTATCCACTGTGCCAACTTATAACTAAATCTGAGGGGGGTGCGATGGGGAGGTTCCCTTGTAAGAATGTACATGTGGAGCACAGCAAGTGAGTTCTGAAATACGGGAAAACGGGGAGAGAAGACAATCGAAGCGTTTGAGATGTGGTGCTATAGATGGTTGTTGAATATTAGTTTGACTGATAAATGACGAGGTTTGCCATTGAGTCGGCGTGAAGCGAAGTTGTGCCTTGTCGTCCTGCCCTACGGTGTATGGCGCTGCTTTCAACGTGATGCTCTCTGACGGTTGTTTTCGCGACCTGAGGCGCATATCGGCCAGAGTCTGGGTCCTCTCTCGGGTGACATGTAGTTTTCCGGAACTAGTTAGCAGCATGGACCGGGTCCTGCAGCCTTGGTGATAGCTTTTCCACGTTCTATCACCGTGGCGTCAAATCACGTATGAAGGTGTGGTTGTGTCATGCTTTCCACCATGCCGTCATGGGTAGTATAGTGGATTTGCGAACTGTTTCAGTATTTTTCCCGTGTAACTGAAGTGCTTAAAGTATTTTGTCGTGTTGTTTGATCGTCGTTACACATTAGCCATATGTTGGAAGCATCACATAGAATTCTTACTTTCTGCCAGCTGTAGTTAGACTTGTTTATTGCAGGGACCGACAAGTTGACGTCTCCGTAGATTGCGGTGAATGTAGTATGGGATTGTGTTCCTAATCGTGAATTACGTGTTCTGAAATGGGTTGTCTGCGTTAGGAGTTTAACAAATGACGCGCGGTTAGTGATTAGGGATGTATGTTGGGTTTCTTCTGGTGTGTGAAGAGCGTGTAGGAATAGTTTTTAATTTTCTCTCCGTCCCATAATTTGCACCAGTGAGCGTGTGTATTTCCCGCAGCTTTGGCACCGCGTCCAGTGAAATGGTTTTGATCTCTTGGAGATGTTTCCTGCTGGAGTTGCCACTCCTAATGGAATGTTTACGTTTGCCACACGTGCGAAATGGTTGAAGGATAGGCCTTCGGAAGTTTATTACCATTGCTTAGTACTTTCAGCTGTACATTAAGATCTGAGTTGCGCAATCCGATAAAGATCCTGTATTCTATTTCCATTATTGTCGTTGCAGTATTCGCTTAATGAGTTCGTCCACGCCGCAACGAAATCGGCACGGCGTTAGGTACTATACAGTACGCGCCTGGAAGTGAAAGTATTTTTGAGATGTTTCTCTCCACTGTCACGTTACTTGGTAACCTATTTTGAAATGTGAAAGTTCAGGGGGCCCTCGGTCATGTTCTGTCAGCAGGATAGAGTTTTGCTGCAGCAGACCCAACAAACTGTTGTCAGAGTGGGTTTGTAACGAGATTGGATTGCGTATGTGTTCCTTGTCTATCATGTACGTTCGGGAATCGGTTACAGCTCCATTGTGAATGGTTCCGCAGAGACGTGTGAAAGGCGATTAGGCACACATGTGTCTTGTTAATTTCAGTAGTCCATCTTCGTGAAAGATTAGTGGCTGATACTTTGTTTGTCTGGTGTCTTGTGTTAACTGATGTTGTTTGAGACCCTTCTGGCATCTTTCTGAAATCTGATTCCGTATTTCAGTGTAATGAGTTTATTGACGAGGAAATAAGTTTTGCATATCATTCGAGAGGAATGTCCAGAAAGTCCCGGTTGTGTACTTTGTGGTGTCTAGAGTAACTAATTAAAGAGTGGAGACACTACTGCTTATTACTCTGTGGCGTTGTTCGATGACACACGTGATTTGCAACAGTCGTTTTCATACAGCTTGAAATTTAACTAACTGTATTTTATTAATTTGTCATGATCTTGTTGATTGTTCGGTCGTTGGATGAACGTGGACGTGCTTGGACGCGTCCTCGCCTTCTGTTGGGCGATGTTTACTTCGGGTATTCTCATCTTGATTCTGATATTACCTGTGTGTTGAACACACGTCTGCGTATATATGTTGAGCCGAGAACGTGACCTGATCAGCGTGTGGCTTGGGGAGTGCCATTGTGTGTTTTAGCTGGTTCTAAGGAACGACGTCCTTGTTGGTTGTGTTATGTATATGTTCGGTATGCTTGTCCGTATTGTTTGCTTTATCGACGTGTGCTTATTTATCACGTTGTGCCCTTGTGTTGCGTTAGGAACAACGGACGTGTATTCGTTGTCGTGGTATTTCATTTTTATTCAGTGGCTCTCTTTAGGTCTCATCTGCAGAGTCCTGTAGCGAGAACTATTCCAATGTTTTGCTGATAAAGTAGTCTAGAGCACTTGTTACTACTAAAGCTACTGCCGTTTGCTGGGATTTACTTTTAGTATTGATTAGTAACTATTTGGTTATGTCATCCGGTTAGTGCCCGTTTAGTTATTTGCTAAGTGTAGTACCTGTTTATTTATTAAGGGTTTATGCCTTCGCTATAAATGTTTGTGTGAAATGTTATGGGACTTAACTGTTAAGGTAATCAGACCCTAAGCTTACGCACTACTTAACCTAAATTATCCTAAGGACAAACACACACCCATGCCCGAGGGAGGACTCGAACCTCCGCCGGGACCAGCCTCACAGTCCATGACTGCAGCGCCTCAGACCGCTCGGCTAATCCCGCGCGGCTCCTTCGCTATAAAGTGAACACCAAGTTAAAGCTACAGTTAGTGCCGATTACTTTAGTGACGTTTTACCGTAAGTGCCTTCTGGCATAGTTTTAAGCGACGTTAAGCTCAGTAAAGTTAAGAAGTGAGCGCTCAGCTGTGGGTGAAGTTTCGAGAGCGGCCGCTAATTATGTCTACTAACATCTAGTAACTTTTATTACTAATCGGGGACGTGGAGAAAGCTTAAGTATTTAACTTCTTGATTGTAAATGCTAGCCTTTGAGTCACTGTGCACATCGCTACCGAGTTTAATTGAGCCGTGTTGCGGCTCGCATTGGTGCCGTTGCTAGGTTGGCATCATGTAATGGGGATAGTGACATCTCATTTTCTTCTTGTGTTTACTGGCACCACTACGTTCGCTAGCGTTATCTGTACACGAGTGGCAGCAGCAGCAGCAGCTGTTATCGATGTCTAGTACTGTGGTACTATCTTTGGAAGGACGTCAAGTGTTTCCGGGTCGGAGTGTGTTGGGGAGTTCGGTTGGGACAGAGCAGCAGTGAGATCTGGCAGCGCGCGGACATGCTGGGACTGCTGGCGGCACGCAAGCACTGCCAGATCGAGGGGCTGTATTTGTGAGGGCCACAACCTCGTTGTCCACCGGACCCATTACGTTTGAGTTGAGTGAACATTAACCCAGTAGTGAAACCTCCACTATTTTGAGATCACGCCCTTTGTTCGTGCATTGCTGCTCGCAGGGTCACTGACAAGGGGAGGCCGCCAATTGTGAAATTCAGATTCTATTCATACTGCGCATAATAAAAGCTCATGGCCAGAGGTGTAATGTGGCAAAGCACCAAGATGCACTTCTCAGCCGTTGTCGAGAAAATCGACAGTTAAAAGAAACCGTTACGGTGAAATACTCTCTACGATTAATAACTTTTCACAGCGTCGTGGCGCAGCGGTAAGCGCTTGGGTTAGTAATCGGAAGGTCGCCGGATCGACTCCCGCGCCATCAATGTTTATTATTATTAGCTTTTTGTAATTCAAATATATATATATATATATATATATATATATATATATATATATATATATATATATATATATATTAATGAATTGCTTGTTGGTGAAGGCGGATCGCTCTCCAATGGTACCGCCTCCATTTTTCCGTTTTTTAACAGGGTGTACCAAAGCTCTCCCGTCCGCACTGATTTTCGACGATGTTATAAGTTGCGCTAGGGACCGCATCTACTTTCTTTCGAAGTTAGCAGGCAACTACGCTGTTATGCGGCGGCTCGTTTCGGCCCATTCAACATCTGTCCTTCAAGTGTAACGAGCGAGTAACGGAGTTTATATTTCATACCTGCCACAGCGAATTTGTGTTCGTGGGGGCTCTATTCTAATTCGAACGTTTGACTTACGCTATACGTATTCGTTTCGGAATATCGTCCCTACGTCTTCCGTTAACTATACGTGGTTAATATTATGACGACAATTAATAACATTTGTGAAATACAACTTTGTTTGCGGAAAACATAATGATGTTCGAAGTCGCCAGTTTTTCCACGACAAACGAGATTCAACAACTTATTATATGCGTAATTGTTGCAACTGATTGCCGGGAATTATATATATATATATATATATATATATATATGTGTGTGTGTGTGTGTGTGTGTGTGTGTGTACACACACATTTGAATTACAGAAAACAAATACAAAAAAAAAGTTGCATGGTGCGAGATTCGATCCGTCGACCTTCGGATTACAAACCAGAGCGCTTACCGCTGCGCCACGATGCTGTGGAAAATTGCTAATCGTAGAGAGTATTTCACCGCAACAGTTTCTTTTAACTGTCGATTTTCTCGACAGCGGCTGAGAAGTGCATCTTGGTGCTTTGCCACATTACACCTCTGGCCATGAGCTTTTATTATGCGCAGTATGAATCGAATCTGAATTTCACAATTGGCGGCCTCCCCTTGTGAGACGAAGAGCAACGAGTGGAGCGAGCGTTTGGAGTTGGCGAAATTAGTTATCCATCCTCCGCTTCTTATTATTAATCATTGAATTCCTTGTGTTTATTGGTGAACTTCAAACAGCGGTATTTTTCTGCCTAGTGGCCGCTAACGCCCCAGTTACCTGCCCTGGAGGTTAGTGTATTTTCCTAGCACTGTACCTTTACTCGCCTTGCCACTGCTGTCTGGAATGGCGTGTAATTCGGCAGCCTCCTTGATTGTGGCCCATATATGTAGTTCCTTTTGGACTGCCTTAGTCGTAGTGGTTCCTTCTGCTTCTGGATGCTCCAAACACCGGTTTCTGAAGACGCGGTACTGTCCACCCGTTCTGCCTTGCCTGGGTTATTCCATCATTGTATTGGTTATCAGATGTTAGGTAGATTTTGCAAGTGCGTTGGTCTGATTTTAATTAGATACTGTGTCTTAACAGTCAAATTTAATAATTGTTCCTTATTGCAACCATATTTGCAATTGATTCCAAATAAATTGTATGCAATTAAAAAAAAACTGAGCAAACAACGGTAACTGAGTAAGGCCCCATCCACACGGAATCCTGCCTTTCCCTTAGTAACATGTTTCATTAATGTTTAGTGAATGTCGTTCTGATTTTGTTTTAGGACAGTTTTCAACTAAATGGTTTGCTTGGTTGGTTTGGGGGGAGGAGACCAAACAGCGAGGTCATCGATCCCATTGGATTAGGGAAGGATGGGGAAGAAAGTCGGCCGTACCCTTTCAAAGGAACCATCACGCCATATGCCTGTTTCGTTTTAGTGAAATCACGGAAAATCTAAATCAGGACGGCTGGAAGTGGGTTTGAACCGTCACCCTCCCGAATGCGAGGCCAGTGTGCTAACCACTGCACCACCTCGCTCTGTAAATGGTTTGGTGTGATTTTGATGGTCGTCATGTCATCAGTCAGCGATGTTATTCCTCGAAGTGAGATCAAGTTGCTTAATCGATCCCTTTTCAGTAGATGAGTGGGTTCCGTTTACTGTCCATTCTGTACTCTCAGCAGTTGAGGGGTGCACGTCTTCATCGCTACTGTTGGTGGATTCTCACATTAGGTGCCCACATCACTCCAAGGACATCGTATGTTCTAACTTGGATTTGGATCTGAATATTCAGTTTTGCATTACATTTCGGTTGGGAAAATAAAATAAAAAGTGGAAAAATAAATGTGTGTCGGCTCAACCACCCTCAATCGCAAACAACCCAGCGCTCCACTCCCCAATCACGTTCCTGGCCGTTTAGGAAATACAGTGGTGAAAATAAATGTTGCACATTTCCTAAACTTTCCTATCGAACGTTGTGACATTGAAATATGTTATTATATCAATACCTTGGTTTATTTGTAATGCAGTTCTGGCGAAAAACGATCCATGTTTTCTACCGCGAGGGGTCATTATGTGTAGTCTGTGGCAACCATGTCTCCTTTAAACAATTCAGTACTCGCGCTGCGTGTTATTACGCGAGTACAGGCAACAGCAACGTGCGACCAGGAGCTCTGTACAGTCACTCTAATGGAGCAGGGAAAGAGACAGGTGGACGTAGCAGCGAATGTCACTGTAGATCAAAGTGATGTCTCTACAATCTGGAATGAGTTTGCAGCGCCAGGATCAGTTGAGCATTGTCACAGATGTGGCCGCGGAAGGAAAACAACGTGCAAGTCCGACATCTGCGTAGAACAGCAAGCAGAAACCGTCAGCACAGTGCTACACGTCTGCAGCGGCGGTTCTCAACAGCTACAGGAATGCAGGTGGCAACACAAGTTATTTGAAATAGGCTCCATGAACTGGGTCTACGCGTCAGAAGACCTAGTAAGTCCCTTCCTCTGGACTAGGCAGCAGTAGCACACAACGCTCTTTTCTGATGAGACTTGTGTCAGTCTACACCCTGACAAATCTAATATTCATGTGTGGAGGCAAAGAGGACAACTTTTACACCCTAACTATATCATAGACCGCCGTCGTTAGCAAGGTGGTTCAGTTGTGTTTTGGGAAGAAATCATGTATGGCCGCAGAACTCGTTTTGTGCCAGTATATGGGCAGATGACTCCTGTGTAGTATCGGGATGACATCCTTACGTGCATTGTGGCTCCGTTTGGTGAACGTATCCGAGGGTATGCACGCTGATGGGCGATAGTGCACGTCCCTATCGTCACAATCTTGTGAATACCTTCCTAGTGGCGCAAAGTGTCAGTCGGTTGGAATGGCCTCCATATTCTCCTCGTTTCAATAACGTTGAGAATACATGGGCAATGCTACCAGACGCCTCACATAGAGACCGCTGTGGAGGAATGGGACAACTGTCCAGAGGCTTATGTGGACAGAGTGGTAAGTGGTACGCCTAAGCCTCCAAAAGTGTCTCCAGCTACGAGGAGGCCAAAGTGGTCCATAAAGACGTGTTATGCAAGATGACAGAAGAAACTGTAGTGTTTCCAGTGGAATTACTTGTAAGGTTTTGCTTTTGTTTCTCTGTTTGTGTTTATCGAATGGAACTGTGTTTATCTTCTTTATTTTTTGTTTTCTCATGACCGTATGTAAGCGAACAAAATTAGTTTCCCATTATGTACAGTACTGACAGAGTAATATGCAACATTCATTTTGACCACTGTGTGTGGAGAACGTACACTAGAAGAAGGGACAGGATGACAGAACATGTGCCGAGGCATCAAGGAGTAACATCCATGCTACTGGAGGGAGCTGCAGAGGTTAAAAACTGCTGGGGATGGCAGAGGTATAATTGAGGAAGTTGAGTGCAACTGTTACACGTGGGAACAGGTTACTACGAACTAGGTTGATATCTCGACCTGCCACCACAGAAAAGAGGAACTTGTATAGGTTAGAGCCAGACAGACATTGAATAGTATGCTGCGATGATCAGCGATGTCTCTCATTTCTGTTTGTGCAGCTCTGACCGACGCCAACTTCATAGGTATGAAACAACTGGAACATGTACATCAATAGATGGGGTGAAAGGAATTGAAAAGTAACTGGATGGGAAAGAGATAGGAAGGAAATGATGACTTCCAGCCACACGGGCCAATGCGACAATGCAAAGGCGAGAGTTGAAAATTTATTCTGTACCAGGACTCGAACCTTCTGTGCCCTAGAACAGTTGCCTTAACCGCGTCAGCCAGCCGGACACGCTTCCCGTCGGACCAAAATTTCCAACTGCCTGCTCGCCACACCGCAACGCGGTTGTCCGGATGAACAACCAACGTCCGAACTCTCATGGGGATCAGAAATCTGCGAGAAGGGGTTAATGAGAGAGGCTCGGTGAGGTGCGGCTAGTGGGAAGTTGGTAATTTGGGTCTGACGGAAAACGTTTCTGGATGGACAAGGCGCTTAAGGTAACCGTTCTAGAAATGTCGAGCATCCGATTTCGAGTCGTTGAACGACACAGATTTTCAACTCTTGCCCCTATGTGGCGAAACAAGCGCTGTATCATTGTGAGAGGTACAGAGGCGAGCTAGTTTGCTGGAACTTACCCCAGTTCACTGTCGTTATAACGCGCCTGTACATAGCATACAAAGTATTGTGCCATAACCTAAGAATGAAATTAAAAATTGAAATGGCTTTTTCAAGCTTTGACAGTGTGTGCTTCAGTGTATTAATGTTAAAATTGTTGAATCTCTGAAAGATCAAATGACTAAGTTTTGCTAAATATATTATTTTAAGAAAAAATGTGGCACTAAATAATGAAACTAAAAAGGCAAAAAATGATCAGAATCTTCAAATGTGTGTCAAAATCAACAGTTTCAAGTCTGAACTTGATCGGAGTTATATTTTAGTCAAAATCGCCGTTTTTACGCAAAATTGAAATCCCTAAATATTAGACTCAGAAAGATGAAAATTCGTATGTAGCCTCAGTTTGATATAAAAATATGAACCATGTGACTCTATTAAGCTACCTCTAATAGTTTTCAGATAATTTACTAAAAACTAAGGCGCAGTGGTTAGCACACTGAACTCGCATTCGGGAGGACGACTGTTCAATCTCGCTTCCTGCCATCCTGATTTAGGTTTTCCGTGATTTCCCTAAATCGCTTCAGGCAAATGTCAGGATGGTTCCTTTGAAAGGGCACTGCCGTTTTCCTTCCCCATCCTTCCTGAATCTGATGAGACCGATGACCTCGCAGTTTGGTCTCCTCCTCGAAATAATCCCCCCCCCCACACACACACACACATACTAAAAACTAAATTTGGAACAAAAATGACCCTAGTAATGTTAGATTAAGTGTCCTTTGGAATTGTCATTGAAATTTCTCATTACAGCACCCGATTACATTAATGAAATAATACATCCGTACCAAGTTTCAAGACTTTAGTGTGAATAACAACCAATACAAGGACTCTTAAAGAGGTAGTCCAGAGGACTTGTTCTACTGTCGGTTCCATTCTAAAAATTCTAGCAGGAAAAGTTTATATGCAGTCCAGCTAAAACTTTTTCAGTAACTAAATGAAACTTAACTCCATTCATATAAAAATTATGAAGACTGAAAATTGTTACACGACACAGGTATTAAAATATAAGTGACCGAGAAAGCGGCGATTTAGATGCTCCTACCGGTGTCTACAGTTCTTATAGCATGTTCCGTTCGACGGTCTGCGGTATCCATGTATCAGCCTGTCCGCATCAGTGAAACGTCTGCGTATGCTATGCCGCGAGTGGCGTCACAGCCAGGCTGCTACCAAACGCATAGTCGGTAAAAGTAGGAAGTGAACTTAGGAGGACTGTACACCGTCCTGGATCGCTTAGTCTTCACGAAAGTAACTGTTTGTGTGTCGCTCCTACCGTTGATAAAATCGCGTGGCAAGTGGTGATATTATTTTCCACTTTAGTGGCGAGCAATGATTATAAGTCAGTGCGACTGATCATTTTAATTGGAATTTATAGTAGAGGTCGTCTCTGAACTGTTAAAAGTGCTGTTTCTGATAGGGATATTATTACTGTTATTATTATCAATATCATTATAATTATCAGGAATATTATTATGTTTGTGCCTGTGACCTTTTACAGAATATATTAATCAGAACTCTAAATTCTTATTTATAGTCATAGTTGCTGATCCTACTGAATATATACCAAGTAGGGGCATTTTCTTTCAGTGAGCACGAGAATAATGTGAACTTGGAGAGTGGAAATTATGGTCAGTATATTCTCCATCGCTTCCTGGCTTGCCCCAGAAAACGTTTTCACGCTCTTCTAAGAACGGCAAGGTAGATTATTTAACCTGCCGCCACACACTTGCATTGCCACAATACCCTGTTTGGCTGGAATTCTTTATCTCCTTCCTATCTCTTTCCCAACACGTTTCCTTTCCATTTCTTTCACGCCAAATATTCATGAAGCCGACTCGTCTGTAGACGACCTGGTAATATGAGGTGTGCAAGAAGTCTCTCCGCAGTGCCGTATGATTGTTAGCCTCGCGTGCCATATGCCGTAGTGAATATACCGAAATGAAACTCAGTGAAATACAAATTATTAATTTATTGAATATTCATTTTTACTTACAAATTTTCACATTAAATGTTGAAAGTGTCGCCCCTGTTGTTGAATACAGAGTTCAATTCGTCTAATCATGTTTCCAAGCACAAGCTGTAACATTTCTTTTGTAACAGAAGCAGTGAAAGTGGATATTGCAGTTTTCAATTCATCGTTGGATGGTTATTATAGACAGTTGCTTTCGCTGCACCCCAGAAGAAAAAGCCAGGTGGTGTTAGGTAAGGCGATCGTGGAGGCCAAACTCCTTGTGAAATTATACGATCACCAAAAACATCAGCAAGCAGTGACATTGAAAAGCGAGCTGTCCGCGGGTTGCACTATCTTGTTGAAAATAACCGATCAGTATTTCACTATTCATGGACGTTTTATCGGAAATATCGAGTAGTTTATCCTCAGACAAAACGCTAGGACGACCACTTCTCGGTGCATCTGTCACTGAACCCGTACTTCGAAATTTGTTACTCAAATCTCGCACAGTGTCGCGATGTATGAATGTTGTCTCCGGGAAAACTGAATTACATGTCTGACGAACTGAAACTGTGTACTTACCACCAGCTTTGAGCACTTGTTTGACTAAAAACACACGTTCTTCAATGGTTAGCATTCTAAGAGTGACAAAAACGAAACAAACGAACGAAGGAATTAAACTTAAGTCACGTCAACATGTAACGACACACACCAACGATATTACTGACAGATAAACGAAACAGTGGAACGTTGGGAGAGGCCATTTGAAGGGAAGTAACCCAGGCAGGCGAACAGTCATACGGCACTCGCGGCTAACAATAATAATACACTGCAGGGAGACTTTTTGAACACTCCGTATGTCACATGAAGCAGCAATCCTCAGCACCAACTCCAGGAATCACGGTGTGGGGCGCTGTTGGATACGATAATAGGATTGCAGCTATACTCTTAAACACCAGGGTACCAAAATCCAAATTCCTGCAAGATACTTGAAGACAGAGTAGTTCACACCTCATATGCCTTGAGAAAGGTATGGATTCTTGACTGCCGTGCACCAATCGTCAACTGGCCTTCTTTATCACCCATAAACGATGTATTCGGTTCGTTTGGAAGGTGTAGATACACTTTCATACTAGCTTGCAACTGAGTTCATGAACTAACACTGCATGTGTATCGACTGCGGTGAGAAGTTACTCGAGATAACAGTCGCAGTTTGTTTACTTCCATCTCGTGTCACTTAGCATTGACTACAGAAATATATGGCTTATAGGAATCTGCTCGACCATTGTACCCCGTTCTTTTTAACTCCATACACTCAAACATTGAGCAGTTGGCAGCACTTTGGAACTCAGGAATAATTCCTTCCGCTAATGAACGTAAATTTCGAATGGAGTGAAAGGTGAACTATGTAGTACCCGTTTGTGATGAATGTCTTCATAAAGTTTGATAAATATCGAACTGGCCCTTCTTAGCGTAATACTTTCCACTTCTGTTAGTATATCTTGGCCATATATACTGTATGATCGAAGGATAGAAACACTGTTACAGCGTAAAGTCATACACCGTCACGCCACTCAGGGACGACAGGGAAGAGATGGCTTTGAGAAGGTCAGCTGACTGGACCTCGCTAGAGGACGACAACGCGACAGCAGCTGCCCCTGTGTGAAGAGGACATATGCGCCGCGACCGACTGGTGACGGTCCAGTTCAATAGCAGCTTCAAGACTAGCGACTTCGATAGCAGCGTCAACGTTACGCACCTCGCTTGTACACTCTGTGCAGAACACACTTGGGATTGTCTATACCGAAGAAAATTGATTATTTTGTGTGTCGCCCTTTGCCAACGTTGAGTATTATAATTTTCTTTTTGTTATAAACCTAATTAATACGACTAATTTGATTGTTTGTCTAGTCAACCGCGTACGCAGGATTCCTAGACACTAAATACACCACTGAGTGGATATTAAAATGGAGTATGGGCATAAAAATTATATTTAGATAGAGCCTAATAGCCTCCCGAAGAAAAGGTCCTTGTCGCAGGAGATTATCAAGAGTGTTAATTCCTACTGTGTTGTTTCCTCTAGGTTATAGGGCCTTCCTAAAGTCAACAGGGAAGGGGTTTATCTTCGTCCGATTATGAGTAACATTGGTGCTTCGACTTATCCCTTAGGAAAGCACCTTGCTATTCTGTTGAGCCCTGTAGTAAGTCTGGGCGAGCAGCACATTAAGAACTCGCCGGATTTCTTACGTCGTTTAGAGGGAATACATTTGAATTTCTCTGATATTATAATAATCTTTGACGTGGCACGTCTCTTCACTCTGTTTTCCTCTGTCTCGTTCGTTACGGTTGACTGCGGTTAGGTTTAGTGCTGAACTAACGAAGCTATTTCGACATGTGTGGGCTTCCACTTACTTTCCATTCAATGACTAATACTACGAGCAGACAGAGCTGCGATGGGAAGCGTATTGTCACCTATTATTACCACACTTTGCTTCTGGAAGACTTCGGGGAACCTGTCTTGCGGTAGGAACCTTTGAAACCTGCGTGTTTTTTTTTTTTTTTTCAGGTATGAAGACGACATTTTTGATGTTTGGCCTCATGGCACTGAGAATTTAAACGACTTTTTAACAACACCTGAATTCAATCCACCCGAATATTTGTTTCGTATTGAAGGTGGAAAAGAATGGCTATCTTCCCTTCTGTTGGTGAGGAGGAAAGTTGCTGGTGCGTTAGGAGAAGGCGTTTATAGGAAGGCTACTCACACTGACTTGTATCCACAGGCTGATAGTTGTCAGCACCTGTCTGAACGTGAAGGGTTAATTTTTACCTGGTTTCACAGGCCCCGTGTCATCTCGGACACGGAGTGTGTGTCAGCTGTATTAGCCCAACTCGAGGTCACCTTTCGTCAAAATGTTTGTTAAGGAGACATATCAGACGTGCATTGAGCTATCGACTAACTGGGCACCGTGTGAGTGCCACTCTCACGCAGGAAGAATTTCGAACAGCATTGGTCATATTTTGCGCAAATATGATATGAAATGTGTTTATTAACCATCAGCTAAGATCAGTGTCCTTTTAGGTTCCATAAAGTATGAACTTGGTTCGCGTAAGGAGGGTGCCTACCGAGTTATTGCAGTTGTGGCATGACATATATTCGTCAAACTACCAGGAGCATAGGTATACATTACGTTTCCGTGCCTCAATCGGTAAAATGGAATTCCCATAGGGTCGCTTTGTTGCCCATCTGTCTATGTGTCTGACTGCTACTTACAACCACCTTTGCTCAGGAACGAGTAGACATACAAAATTGAAATTTATGTCACATACCGAGGTCTGTGGTGTCTTTTCGGTGTAAAACATGGAATCGTCTAGGTAAATGCATCCAAAAGTTACCATCATTTATGTCACATATTTTAGTACGCCCAAAGTCATTTGTCAAAACCTATAGAGTACTTCGCGTTAGCCTAAAATCATGAAATTTGGCAAAAGGGAGGTTTCACAAAACAACCAAAGGAGAAAAACCGAAAGTTCCGAAAGTTGTTAGTTATGTCACGCACACACACACACACACACACACACACACACATATATATATATATATATATATATATATATATATATATATATATACTGCACGTAGATATGGCGTTTCAAGTTGTATGTGAAACAAACATTACAAACTATTCTGCTAATGTTTGATTCACATACAACGTCCTATCTAGTGCAATAATCACTATGGGTATCTGATGACGCACAAAATTCCGAAACGTGTCATATGAGCAATAAAGTCATTCCGCGCTTCACGGTTCACTCTTAGCATAGCTTCCAAAGTCTTCTAGATTTCCAATCTATCGCCTACAAATTCCTCTCTGACGTAGCTTATATGACTCTCTCTTCCAAAGATATTTTCCGACGACCTAGTCTTCTTCTGTTAGTTGAAATCCATTCCATTATGTTCTTAGATCATCTGTCTCCACGCAAATTACAAGTATGCCCATATCAGATCAATCGTTTTGCTTCGATCGTATTCATTGCAGTGATTCCCAAGTTCATTCTGTTACATATGTCCTCATTTTTAAATTTGTCCCTTAGTGTCAACCTACAGCAATATCTCCAAAATCTTATTTGTAATGAAAACACGTTCTTCTTAAATCTTTCATTTATTTCCCATGTTTCTGCCCCCTACGTTGCTATACTTTTGACAATCTCCTAATCTTCGTTCTGGTCTGAAGTAGAAGCTCGATAAAACTAAATTTAATTGTTTGGTTACTTATCTACCTTGGCGATCACGATTCTTAATCTCGGTTTTACTGGGTCCATCTTTGTTAATGATGACTTCCTCAGGCCTAACTACATCAGATATCTAACGTCAGGTCTTGACTCATTTCCCGCCAGAAACCAAATATTCCTTTTAAATTAACTGTTGATCCCCATTTGTGATATTCTCTTTGTAACTTTCAAAGCATGTGATGCACGTAATCCTCATTCTCAGTAAAAATAAGGTGCTCATCAGTAAATTGTTAAGCAAAGAGCTTTTCATTCCTTACAGACACGCCCATACTACGACAGGAACGTTCCCGTAGCCTTGCTATTTAGTTATATTTTAAATAACTTGGTTACTGTCGCGCAACTTTGTCGTAACCTTTTGGTCACTGTAATTAATCCAGATATTTATGTACTATCTTAATTCTACAATTCGTGCCTCTATACACGTAAAGCTCTAACAGTCTGAACACATAAACGAGTCCCGTTCTCTAACACTGCAGTCCACAATTTGCAGAGAGGAATGCTGTCATAGGCTTTCTTAAGGTCACTGAAAACTGTCTCTCTCTCAATTCGTGGCCAGACTTTTTTACACAAGCAGTTTTATGCAAAGATGTTGTCTGTGCAAGATCTGTCGGCAAGGGACCAATTCTGTTCTTCTTTGTCCACAATCTGTGATACGATTCTTGCCTTTACAATTTTCCCACATGATCTAGAGACTGAAAGTGTTACACTTATTTCACTATAGTGAGCATATTTTCCTGTCTTCATTACTATTTATTTAGGATATACATTACGTTTTCCATTTGCCTGGTAAGTGCAACATCCTTAGGAAGCAACAGAAAACGTATGACATTAATTCCAGAAGTTTATCAGATCCCCTTTTGTAGATGTCGATGGGCAATCCTTTAGTACCTAATAATCGTGCAGTGTTCATTGTCATAAGCACTTTTTTGACTTCTACAGAAATAATTATTTCATTCTCGCTATAAGATGCATTACAGGTAAAAAATTCACCGTCAATTTTTACAAAGAATTCGGGTCGGTATACAGCAAACGGACTCCCGTAACATATCACCCTTCCAATGCAGTTTAGGTAATTGCACTCTTTTTTTCTTTTGTATCAGAAGAACTTCAGATTTCTCCATGCTTCACGGCTCTGTCCATTTCCAATATATGTACCAATGTGTCTTCATCGTTACTACTGTTATCGCACACTTCATTCTTTGCATTCCTGATTGCTTTCTTTACGTCCGTTCAACATTTTGCATAGTCATTACTGTTTTCTTTGTTCCTTCACATTAAACATATACTGTACGATCTCTTCAAATTGTAACGCCGGAAATGCATATCCTCCTATTTCCATTTATTGTACTATAAATTTTTTTCCTTATTTTGTTACCTGAAGATATGACGTTTCTGTGTCTTTGTATATTGTAATTGTTTTACTATTTGTATATATATGCATTTATGTCGATGTATAATTGGTTTGTTGTGTAAAGATTATTTGTATTTTTACTCTGGGTCTGGCCTAGGGAAAACATGCTATCGAACGATTACATCGATAGGTCGTGTGGAGAACCAAAGTGTTTAAGATCTTTGGTAGTGCTAACTCTGCCGCATGGAGCGCGGGCAGAGAGAGTCTGGCTGGAGCAGTGCGGTTGAGCAGGTGTGTTGTGTGACGCTCCCGCGAGTTGCCGCGCTTTCAGGGTCTGGCAGCATGTACTTGCGCTCGACTTGCTATGATAGTTTCTGACACGGTGTCGCGGACGGGAAGCATTAGCTGGCGCACATCAAGAGCCCGTTTCGCCTGGTGACAGTGTTGAGAAGAAGGCGCGCCAACATCCAGCTTCTGCAACAGCGACGGCCGACAATGAGTGACTGTCGCCACCTCCTCGATCGACGGTTTCAAACCTTCAATCAACCAACAAGGAAGACTGGAAGCACGTAAAGTTTTAGAACTGTATGGTAGACCTCAGCTTTTAAAATTGCTGCATCACAAAATTACAGCAAGTTAGCATGAACCTTTGTTGCTCATTGTCCCAATTGCATTACCAAGCAGGGTCCCTTCCTTTTCCGAAATGAACCCGAGTGTCGTTGAAATTCAGACGCCAGCGTTGAAGTAATATCATTCCATTTCACTGCTTTAATTTCAGAGTTCAGTTAAGGTATTCATAGCTGGCTACAATATTTAGACTACACAAGCACAAATTAAGAGTGCGAGTTTTGTTACCGTATTTTAGCTTACCTGTGACTGCAGCTCAGCTTGGTACGTACTAAATTTTACTATTGTTAATTGTTCAGAATCATTTAATTCAAGTTCAAAGTTAAATCTCTTATTTCTAAACTGCGTAGATTCAAGTAGCTTTTGAAATGATTGTTGAGGTAGCCAAAGACTAACCGTATTTTACTGAATTTCGATGTGCTTCAGAAACAAAGCTCACTATTAATTTCAGTCACTAAATTAACTTTCAATTTTCCGGTTTTATTAATTCTTTTGCTAAATTAAGTCAGAGTGTAGCGAAATTTATTACATCTGACAAACTTTCAGTTTACACACTACACGTGTCAACCTTCAGTTACCATGCTTCTAGTGCTAATTATAAGTGCAATAACCTTTCTTTTTCAGTTATTATAGTAGTTGTCCATAGGATTGGCGACCGTAATTTTCCCCAAATCTCAAATATCTAATTAACGCCAATTAATTGTTAACGTGACGACCGCACATTTACTTTCTTTATCAACTTTACCCCTTTTCAAAATTAATTGCATTTTTCCTTTCATTTAGATGTAACCCTTTCCTCCCTCTTTACCGACAGATAAACTTCGGTGACGATTGCTTTTCCCAAATTCCCATTAGGTACACGCGGTTTAATTTTTCACTGTCATTAAGGTCGATAAGTGAGGGGGAGGTTACAAAATTCGTAATCATTTATTAGTTATATGGCCGAGATGCGGTCAGAATAATGGCATTTAAATTCGAACAAGAGAACATGGCAAGAAACTCCAATCAACATTTTGGCATGCTGGTTCACAAAGCATTACACATACAGAAATTAGCCGTGATAAAATATTGTAAGACAGAGCAGTTACATGGTGAATAACCAACTTACCGAATGTGGACCCATCGGCTCATATCCTCCACTCAAGAAGAGATTCCAGTTATTACAGTCACGAATCAGTTTGAAAAATGTGACTCAATTAACCTGAGAAAAAAACTGTAATGATAAAAGTAGGGAACCGGCAGGTAACTCTCTCTCTCTCTCTCTCTCTCTCTTTCTCTGCATGGAATAGCAAGTAAACTGGTGAAAATAAATCTTGGATATTGGATTATTGTCAATAATGGACATAACAGGAAACAAAGCTACAGGTACAGTTCTAAGGAAACAAAAATAAAGGAGATAAACACATGTCCAGTCAATAAAAACAAAGAAAAGGAACGAAAACAAAACCTTACAACAGAGTTGCAAACACTACAGTTTCTCCTCACTGTCATCTTGCATAACAAACTGTTTAATAACGAGTTACCCCTTCTTGTAATTGGGGACACGTTTGATTGCGGTAAGGCATACTCCATACCTGTACAAAATTGTTCCATTTCTCGACAGGGGCGTCTGAGAAAGGACGATTGCAAACCTCTCCTTTTAATATGGCCCATGCAGTACCATTGCAGCTGAGATCTGGAGAACACGGAGACCATTCCATACGATTAAATTCTATGCTCCACTAGGAAGGTGTTCACAAAATTGAGACGATGGTGACGTGCATTGTTGCCCATTAACGTAAATCCCGCTCAATATGTTCACCAAATGGGGTCACAATGCGTGCAAGGATGTCGTTCCGATACTTGACACCAATCATTCTCCCATGTATTGCCACATAGGGCGTCCTGCAGCCATACATGATTCCACCCCAAAACATGACTGAATCGCCTTTATAATGGTGGCGGTCTAAGATACAATCAGAATGTAAATTTTGTCCTCGTTGACTGCACACACGAATATCAGTATTGTCAGGGTAGAGAGTGATACCGATCACATTCCTAAAGACCGTTGTGTCTCAATGCTGCCTTGTCCACAAACAGTGGCTTCAAGTGGAACAAGTGATTTAGAGGAAGAACCTTGAAAGGTCTTCTGGTAAGTAATCCATGACACAGCCTGTTTTGTATGCTTTGTGTTGCCATCTGCTCTTCTGTAGGTGTTTAGAACTGCTTCTATAGACGTGTAGCATTGTGCTGAGGGGTTCTGCTTGTTGTTAGACACAGATATCGGTCTGTGCACCTGTTGTGTTTCTTCCGCGGCCTCTTCCGTCATGATACTCAACTGATCCTGCCGCTAGAAAGTTGTTCCAGATTCTACAGACATAACTTTCAGACACAGCGACATTCGCTGAGGTGCCCACCTGTGTCATTCTCCATTGCAGTGACTATACGGAGCCTTTGATAGTACATTATCGCTGTCCGAACGATCCTGAAGCAACACAACTCTTCTAATAACACACAGCAGAAGTGCCTCAGTGTTTACAGGTGACACTGTTGCCTTGCACCGTTTCCGCTAGAATTACATTAAAAGTAAACCACTGTATTGATATAACTTATTTCTGGAAAACAACCATATTAAAGTTTCGGCAATGTGCAACATTAATTTGACCATTCTGTCGCCCAGTTGCTGCAAAACGGCGGTGCCGTGATGAATCTGAAGCCGGATCTTCTGTACAAGTGTGCAAATCAGAGGATACTTTGTACCCGGTGAGCAGGCCAGGATAAACCATATCACGTGTTATCACAGATTCAGCTGATTTCGACCGTCACGTGTCTTAACAAACCATAAAAAACACATTTTTGACCTATACGGTAGCCAGAACACCCACAAGAAATGAAGAATCTTTATAAAAAAAATTCAAAGCTTTCTGCCCCCGTATGTCAAATTGACATGCGATAATATTTGCAAATAGATGCGAACACCCACGATAGAAATCTGATTTCATCCTGTCACTGAATCAGTCTCGTCCATGAAATTCACCCCAACAAGCATCTCATTCTCCCAGGAGTAAGACCGTATCTCTTACAGTAGATGCTTTTATTTGTATAATTTAATTTAAAGGAACACATTGGGCAGCCACATGTCATTTCAAGACCGTCGACGAGACGAAGGGACTGTAACACGTCACGCGAGTAATAGTCGGGCAGGATACAAAGAGACAGTGACGAGAGAGAAGCCAGTACTACATTTTAAAAATCTCAAAACGAAAACACTTTTGCGAAACTGGGCGCCACGGTGATAGATCTTAATTTTCGGGAAAGTACCCTACACAATTACCACACAAGTCAGGTGTTCCTCCCACGCAGAAAGTAAGAGTTTCGTTAGAGATGTGCGAAGATTTCCGGAAGAATTCCTCGTCAGAGACGGAGTTTATGGCGTTCACACGGCAGCTGAATTATTCATGCACCGGGAGCTGCTCTCAAGACCCTTGATTACGCCTTCTGCCACCACTCAAATTGAGTTACTGTGCCTCGTTTTCGCAAACAGTGCATATCAAATGAAGAGTGCGAGGCAAGGCGAGACGTGTCAACTTCCTTGATTCTCTCTTTCTCCTCTCCACCTTCTCCATTTCATATCTATCTTCCTCCTTCCTCTTCTTCTCTACCTTTCACTTATTCCATATTCCATCCGGCTGCGTAGTTTCTTGATGCTCTCCTTCCATTACCAACCATTGAACACAACAAAGTATCGAGATAACCTGTAATTTCGAACTGTCCAGTTTTTAAATGGGTAAAAGTAGTCCAAAGACGAATGAAACATATATATACGTTACTGGCACTGGCACTGAGAAACAGCTACAGTTCTTAAAATTGAACAAAGTTCCAGCGCACGACGTTATCCCTACCAGATTCTATACTGAGTTTTCGATTAAGTTAAACTCTAATGTAACCACAATATACCGCACACGTGATCTACAGGTAGCGTCATTGATTATTAATCAAAACGTCCTCGGTCCTGCGTTCGAATCCCGCCACCACTTAAGACGTCCGTTATAAGTCACCCTCATTCAGCTAACGGCCCTGTCAACAATGACGGAGGACGGGACAGAGGTTCATGGCACCATCTTGCACTTGGGGTGAGAAACTGGCCCTAAAGACGGAAGAATCGGCAATGATCAACGACGTGAGGATGCAGAATTCTATAGAACCAACAGCATTAAAGACCCATAATGTGTATCCAAAGGACATTTGGTCTGGAACTGAAAGAAATGTCATGATGATCTCACCATTGGCACAAGATTCCGGACTAGTCCCCCATTCGGATCTCCTGGAAGGGACTGTCAAGGGGGAGTGACCATGAAAAAAATAACTGACGAACTCTACGTTCTATGAGTCGGGACGTGGAATGACAGAAGTTTCAACGTGGTAGGGAAGTTAGAAAATCGGAAAAAGGAAATGCAGGGGCTCAGTCTAGATGTAGTGGGGGTCAGTGGAGAGAAATGGGAAGAAGGCAAGGATTTTTGGTGAGGAGAGTGTATGATAACATCAACAGCAGCATATAATGGTATAACTGGCGTGGTATTCGTTATAAATGTGAAGGTAGGGCACAGACGAGTTACTGTGAGCAATTCAGTGACGCAATTGCTCTCATCAGAATCAACAGCAAACCAACACCAAAAAAGATAGGTCAGGTATACATGCCGATGTCGCAAGCCGAATATGAGGAGACAGAGAAAGTCCATGAGGATCGGGTAATGCAGTAAGATGAGGGAGATGCAAATCTAATAGTCATGGGGAATTGAAATGTGGTTGCAGGGGTAGGAGTAGAAGAAAGTGTTACGGGGTAATATGGGCTTGATACTAGGAACGACAGAGGAGAAAGACTAATGGAGTTCTGCAATAAACTTCAGCTAGTGATAGCGAATAATCAGTTCAAGAATCAAAAGAGGAGGAATACTCGGCAAAGACCAGGAGATTTCATGGTCAGGCAGAGATTCCGGAATCAGATACTGGATTGTATCTGGGACCATATGTAGACGCAGATCACAATTTGGTAGTGACAAAGAGTAAGCTGTAGTTTAAGGCACTCGTCAGGAAGAATCACTTCGCAAATAAGTGAGATACGAAGTACTAAGGAATGAAGAGATATGCTCGAAGTTACCTGAATTTGTAGGTGTTGATATCAGGAATAGCTCAAGAGGTAGTTCAGTAGAAGAGGAAAGGATGTCTGTAAAAAGGGCAACCACAGAAGTTGGAAAGAAAAACATAGGTACATGCAAGGTAACTGGGAAGATACCATGGGTATCGGAACAGATACTTCAGTTGATGGATGGAAGAAGGAGGTACAAAAATTTTCAGGGAAATTCAGGAAGAGAGAAATACAAGTCAGAAAGGAATGAAATAAATAGAAAGTGCTGTGAAGCTAAGGCGAATTGGGTGCGTGAAAAATGTGAAGGAATCAAAAAATAAATGACTGTCGAAATCAATGACTCAGCATGTAAGACAGTCAAAACAACCTTCCCTGAAACTAAAAGGAAGGGCGGTAATATTATGAGTGCAATAGGAACACCACTAGTCAATGCAGAGGAGAGAGCGGGTTGATGCAAAGAATTCAATGAAGGCCTTTATGAGGGGAAGGACTTGACACGACCGTGAGAGAAGAAGTAACAGGAGTCGACAGGAAAGAGATAGGTGATACAATGCTGCAGTTACAATTTAAAAGTTTTTTGCGGGACTTAAGTTCGAATAAGGCAGAAAGGATAAGTAAAATTCCATCGGAATTTCTGATTTCGTTGGGGGAGGTGGCAACAAAACGGCTACTCACTTTGGTGTGAACAATGTATGAGTGTAGCAACATACCATCTGGCTTTCTAAAAAACATCGTCCACACAATTCCGAAGTGAGCAACAGCCGATAATTGCAAGAATTATGGCACCATCAGCTTAACAGCTCATGTATCCAAGTTGATGACAAGAATGACTTACAGAGGAACGGAAAAGAAAATTGTTGATGTGCTAGATGGTCATTTTAGCTTTAGGAGAGGAAAAGGCACCAGAGGAGCAATTCTGACATCTTGGTTGATAATGGAAGCAAGACTAAAGATAGATTCATAGGATCTGTCGACCTGGAAAAAGCATTAGACAATGTAAAATGGCGCAAGATGTTCGATATTCTGAGCAAAATGGGGGTAAGCAATAGGGAAAGACGAGTAATATACAATACGTACAAGAGCAAAGATTGAACAATAAGAGTGGAAGACCTAGAAGGAAGTGGTCGGATTAAAAAGTTTGTAAGACAGGTATGTAGTATTTCGCCTCTACTGTTCAATCTGTTCATGGACGAAGCAGTGCCGGAAATAAAAGGTAGGTTCAGAAGAACTGTAATTCAAGGTGAAAGGATATCTGTGATAAGATTCGCTGATGACATTGCGACCCTCAGTGAAAATGAAAAAGTATTATAGGGTCTGTTGAATGGAATGAACAGTCTAATGAAAACCGAATATGGATTGAGACTAAATCGAAGAAAGACGAAAGTAATGAGACGCCACGGAAATGAGAATGCAAGAAACTTAACGTCCTAACCGATGATCGTGGTGTAGACAACGTTAAAGAATACTGCTACCCAGGCAGCAAAATAACCCATGATGGATGGAGCAAGGAGGACATCAGAAGCGAACTATAATTCCTGGCAAAAGGTCTACTAGTAACAAAATAGGCCTTATTTTGAGGAAGAAATTTCTGAGAATGTACGTTTGAAGCACAGCATTGTATGGCGGTGAAACATGGACCGTGGGAATACCTGAAAGGAAGAGAATCGAAGCATGTGGTGCTACAGAACAGAGTTGAAAATTAGGCGGACTGATAAAGTAAGGAATTAGAAGATTCTCCGGAGAAAAGGCGAGTAAAATAATATATGGAAAAAACTGACAAGAACAAGAGACACGGTGGTGGGACATCTGTTAAGACATCACGGAATAATTTCCATAACAGTGTGCAGGAAGATACAGACTGGAATACAGCCAGCAAATAAATGAGGATGTAGGCTGTAAGTGGCATTATGAGATGAAAAGGTTGGCAGATGAGAGAAATTCATGGCGGGCCACATCAAACCAGTTAGAAGACTGATGACTCAAAAACAAAAAAAAGGAAAAGAAACCACAAACCCACCTAACAAAAGCTGTGCCCAATGCTTGGAAGTAAGTTCTGGTCAAACAGGTCGACATGAAGGCTAGCAGATGTCGCCTACAAAACTATCGTGCAATATCCTTTACATCCGTTCCAACTAATCAGCTGTGTGATGAGTTGAAACTATAAGTAAATTAGCTCCTGTCTGTAAGGATGATTGTCAGTTTCTTTATTACATTGTCGATTAACAAGTACAGTAAAACAGGAAGAATAATTAGTACTCCAACTGCAAAGTACTGCCCTGCCCTGCGATGACTGCTACCGCCAAGGAGCAGTGCTGCTCACTCGATGCTGGAGTACGGCCTTTTCTTCGTGTTTTACTGTCCATATTAATACTTGCAAACATAGTACGGGATTAATTTGGGACCGCTCTGACGAATGGGCACATAAAATTCTACTTTAAAAATAATTTTGTGTGTGATGGAAAACAAAATGACATTTTCCATTGACATTGGGCACTGCATAAAAGAGATAATGAGCAGCATGCTGACTCCACCTACACAATTCACAAATTAAGGTGAAAATATCTGCTGATCATCAGAGAAAATGCGGCTGACAATGACAACCTGTATACACACAAGAGGCATCTGAAAATTGGACTGAAAGTCCCGAAGTCGAAAACGCATTAACGAAATTGAAACCACCCTTGGAGCCAGACACTACCTTATTTATAATATCAACATGTCGACATGAATTTGTTTTAGAGTCGTAGAACCTTTCTATAGCCTCAAACATAATAGGGTATCGCAAAAAGAACGATCTACATGGCGACCAGCATACAGGTAGGTTCTGAAAACATCAGTCTCTCATCATGTTCAGCTCGCGCATTTGTAGCTACACTCGTAGCAGTTTCTCCAGTCTTTTTGAGTCTCGGAAGTAGCGATTTTTATAATACTTTTACTCAAGTCCTATATTTATTATCATGGGAATGTTAATTAACAAATGTAATCATTTTTAAAATAGAGCCCCACCTTTTAATTTTTAATTACTAATGTCATGAAAATGTCAGTATTCATAGAATATTAAAATTTGGTACAAAAATGTGAAACATCAAATAGAAAACAAAATACTACTTTCTTTCCGAAAGGTGTGAAGTATTATTGACGTACTAAATTTTTCGTTTCTTTTGTATCAAATTTTAGTTTAATTCCATAGTGTTATAATTAAAAATTAAAAGTTCTGTTTTTGCTGACAATTATGATTGTGCTGGTTAATGAACATTTTAATTTGGTAATAAAAAGTAAACTGAAATAAAAGTAAAAATATGTTAGTACCGTCGAAAATCGAACCAGCGATATTGTGATCACTGGACTAATACGCTATCGACTCAGCTATCGACGATTTCACCGAAATAAGTTAAATACCTACCTAACATTTGCACTTGATAATGAAAATAAATTCTCGAACCGAATCGTGCTGTGCATTTAAGAAATTGTAATTGTTTCTGTGTTTTATTATTTAAATCATGAATGACACAGCTACAGGATTTAAAATAACACCGACAACGGTGAACGAAGCTAGAAAATAAATTAAATGCGCTGGAATTCCTTTTTTTACAGTTGCTTCACATTACTTTAGAAAATTGATATACTTGTAAAAGACGAAGGGAGAGGATAGGCTTAACGCTAACACTGGAGAAATCATCTTGATTATGAGTTGAAGATGTGAAGTCTGAAAATGAGTCCGTGCTCATATTGTGGCACTACTGTCCGTCTTGATCACACTAACTTTTACACTTCGCTATAGCCGATTTCGGCTGCTGCCATCTTCAGACCCTGAAATATTCTGATGTAGGTATCAAAGTCAAATTATACATGAATGCACTTACTGGGTCCCTAAACGTATAATTTGACGTTGATACCTACAACAGAATATTTTCTGATCTGAAGATGGTAGTAGCCGAAACCGGCTACAGCGAAGTGTAAAGGTTTTTGTGATAAAGACGGACATTTAAAATAAAGTAATCTTCATGCTCGTGTCTTTTGCATATCCTAGTTCCACCAACATTTTGCCGTATCTTTTTCTCTCCTATCATTACTTGAAAAGTGTAGTATCGTTACAGCACAAGGATTCGAGTGAAGCTTGAGCATTGTTTTAATACATACATTAAAATCTTGCATCATTAGTTCTTTGTTGCTGCCTCTTTCTGAAATGATAGAGACAGTTTTTTTTGTGAATGTCAATTTTCAGCGCTCATATACTTTGTAGCGTCGCAAATAGCCGCAACTGAACTGCATGAAATCGAGCTTCGGAGCTTCGCTGGTACCGTTTGTTTACACTGTATTTTGTTGGATGACATGTGAACACAAATTTGCTGTAACTCCCGGACATTAATTATGCATTTCCGTAAATATATGTTACCTCTGTATTAACTTACGGGTTTATTTGCGGAACAATTTGCAACACGATGTTGGCTGACATGATTTATAAAATTTTATTTTTAATGGGGTAATGAGTAACCACAGGGCTTGATACAGAGATTAGCGTGTGTATGTAACCAGTTAGGCCTAACTCCATGCCACATTAGTAGATGGCGTTTTCATTACTATTGAATTACATGGAGGAGCCTAGTACGATTCATCCCACACGATGATGACAACTGTGCACAAATTATTAGACTAGTTCTTTGTTTCATTCCAGTTTGCTGTTAGTTATCAACAAAATGTCATTCGCGAACACCACAGAGGTGGTATAATTTTTCTTTCTTTTTTCATTACTTTTATGATGTTAATTTGGTCTTTAATTTAGTAAGATATGTTCCGGTTGATACGAGGAAAGACTGGAAAGTAACGCACAGTAATTTCACTACCTAAAGGTTTAATAGGTAACAAAACCAAAAAATCGCAAATGAACATTTCTAGGTAGTCCCATCGTGGTAACAGTTTCAATATACCCCTTTCGTAGAAGTGCGTTTGGCTGGAGTAAATCCATCTACGGACTGCTGAATTCGCTTCCGCATTTCTCCCAAAGCGTTGGCCGGCCAGGAATTTCTTCATGGACCAAACAGGTGAAAGTTTGAGGTGCAAGGTACGGACTGTATGGTGGATGCCGGAGCACCTCACACTCAAATTTGGCGACTTTCTCTTGAACAAGAGCAGCAACGTGGGAGCGGGGGTTGTCATGAAGAAGTTGGACACAGCCAGCATAAATGTTGTGGCGTTTTTCCCGAAGGGCACGTCGCACTAAACCAAAGTTTTAGTGCAGGCTGCTGCATTCACAGTGGCCCCTTGTTTAGCAAAGTCAATAATACATCATGCATATCCCAGAGCACTTTCCTAGAGATTGAGTCACTGCATTTTTTTCTTATTTTTTTCATACTGGGGAACCAGCACGTTTGCACTCCATAGAGGCCTACTTGGTTTCGAGTGTGTAGTGGCATGTCCACGAATCATCACCAGTGACGATATCATTTAGAAATTCATGCCCTTCTGCGGCGAAACGCGTCAAGTCATCCAAGTTGGTCATCATTCGCTGACCATTTTGGTTGTCCGTCAGGTTCTTAGGCTCCCAGCGAGCACTAACTTTACGAAATTTCATCGTGTTGTGAGCAACATCGTACATCGCCATACGAAAAGTTGAACTGCTGCGACAAGGTTCGCACTTGCACACACCATTGCTGCCTCAATGGCTAAAACATTCTACGGGTTTGCAGCTGTTACTGGCTGCACGGAGCGTGGGGAATCATTAATTTATGCCCTTTGACCCACAAATATCGAACTACACTTAGCTGCTTTTCATAAGTTGACAACAGTAAAACGCGCTCCATGTCTGTTTCGTAGTTCTCGCTTATCTGTAGCGCAAACTTCAAACTACGCCATCGTGAAATTCCGATATTCCATCTGCAATACCAGGGGAGAAAAAATTACTGTGCGTTACTTTCCGATCCTCCCTTGTACGTTTGCATCTGTATCTTAAAAACTGTAACATGTGCCGCCCACTATACTTTTCATATCAAGGCTATCCACAATCTCTAGTGTTAGAGTTAAGAGGGCCGTAGACGACTCTAAACTACACAGTTTGAGAAAATGATATGATGGTCGTAAATTAATATTTAATTTCTCTAGGACTTATGCCCTCTACTAACCACTTTTACTCTTTCTTTTATTGGCCTCTAGTCAGAGCCGACTTAGTCCAACACGATACATTTCATCCAGTTATACATGCAATGTTCCATTGAAGACATAATATAAAACAGAACAATATACACTGAAGCGCTAAAGAATGCGTATTCAAATACATATATAAACAGGTAGAATACGGCGTCGTGTGGGGCGCAGTTATTAGATCAGTTACTGCTGCTACAATGGCAGGTTATCAAGATTTAAGTGCGTTTGAAAGTGGTGTTATAGTCGGCACTCCAGCAATGGGTCACAGCATCTACGAGGTACCGATGAAGTGGAGATTTTTCCGAACGACCATTTCACGAGTATACCGTCAATTTTAAAAATCCGGTAAAACATCAAATCTCCGACATCGCTGTCGTTGCGGCCGGAAAAGATCCTGCAAGAACGGAACCAACGACGACTGAAGAGAATCCTTTAATGTGACACAAGTGCAACCCTTTCGCATATTGCTACAGGTTTCAATGCTGGGCCATCAACAAGTGTCAGCGTGCGAACCATTCAACGAAACATCATCGATATGGGCTTTCGGAGCTAAAGGCCCACTCATGTAACCTTCATGACTGCACGACACAAAGGTTTACGCCAAGCCTAGGCCCGTAAACACCGACATTGGACTGTTGATGACTGGAAACATGTTGTCTGGTCGGACAAGTCCCGTTTCAGATCTCGTTCGGATGGACGTGTACGGGTATGGAGACAACGTCATGAACCCATGGACCCTGTATGTCAGTGGGGGACTGTAAAAGCTGATGGAGGTTCTGTAATGATGTGGGGCGTGTGCAGTTGGAATGACATGGGATCCCTGATACGTTTAGATACGACTCTGTCAGGTGACAAGTACGTAAGTATCCTGTGTGATCACCTGCATCCATTCAGGTTCATTTTGCATTCCGACGGACTTGGGCAATTCCATCAGGACAAAGCTACACCCCACACTTCCGGAGTTGCTACAGAGCGTCTCCCGGAACACTCTTCTGAGTTTAAACACTTCCTCTGGCCATCTAATTCCCCAGTCATGAACATTACTGAGCATATCTGGGATGCCTTACAACGTGCTGTTCAACAGAGATCTCCACCTCTTCGTACTCTTACGGATTTATGGAGAGGCCTGCAGGATTCATGGTTTCAGTTCCCACCAGCACTACTTCAGACATTAGTCTAGTCCATGCCACGACGTGCTCGCAGGGGTCCTACACGATATTAGGCAAGTGAACCAGTTTCTTTGGCTCTTCTGTCTACGAAGGGCAATTACTACATGAACTGTCATATTTCGGTTTTGACTTGTCCATCAGTATCCATTCAGCCCTTGATAAGGTTTCAAAGGGGCGTTACGATGGGCAGCTTGTTTAATATGTGCAGAGATGTAAAACTGAGTGCTTCACAAAACCGAGAAACGAAGTATACTATGTCCACAACGTCTGTGAGTAACAACTGGAATCAACAGGATCGCACAAATGCCTTGTTGCAAGAATCTTTAGGGATATGAAAAGGAATGAGCACACAGTCGTCCCAGTATATTGGGAACGTGCTGTTGTTGTGCAAAGAAGACTGGCTGCAAATCACTTGTTCGTCTCATCTTAACAATATTGGTCATGTTTGTGAGACCCTATAAAAGTATATCTCAAAGGAGCAGAAATAAATATTCTTTTCTCGTTTTATTATTTGATTTTACTCATTATATTTAATAACGTTACATTCAAATATTACAGATAAATCGACCTGTGCATGAGTGTTGGAATTTATCTTTATCGTTGCGATAAGAGAGTCTGTTTCAAATGTCGATAGCGGACAAGCGAGTGATAGGATTGCTGACGAGTGAGGGATATTATTATCGTGACAGCATGACAGGTGAGGTGACTTTCGTGTGTGAGAACACGGATAAAACATTTAGATTAAAATGTATATTGCATTCAGTGCAAAATACAGAAAGTGATTACCATTGTGTAAACTCTGAATTGTGTGCTGTGTTTTTATTCCTGGTACCCGGCGCGTTGCTGCAGCAGAAGGAATAGCTGTGGAAATATCGTTTGAAATTTGAGAGTTGCTTGTTTAATTAGAAATGACAGAAACCATATCTATTTTACTGTCGATAATTAATACATTTATTGAAATTGAATGATATATAAGCAAAAATATAAATGCTATTCATTTTATTTTGTTGACATTATTATTCAAGTGCTTTACGGTAGACAATATTTTTGTTTTTCCGTATTCAGCAAAAACAAATTTCTTGGCTGTCCGACTCTTTGAGTACGCAACATACAACTGACTGTATGAAAAACATGACTTCTTCTCGATTCAGTCCACACAATTTAAGTGACTGACTTTGTGTCCTGTTGACGTGAAATTTACAATCCTAAAACCAGTCACAAAGGCCAATCACAAGGAAACGCAAACAGAGGCTTGTAGTTCACAAAGATTTATTATACCTATCCGCAAAAACAATTTTACAAAATATTTTACAAAACCGGCCTTCCAATAGCCACCAGTAACAAAAATAATTAAAAACCTTTTTTTTGTCTGTACAAGAGTATATGGAATGAAACAAGTTAAGTAAAGATCCTTCCTTTTAAATAAATAACAAATAGCCCCAGGTAAACATAGATGACAAGCTTAATTGCCCACAAGTTTAACCGGAATTTACCGGGACTAAATCCCCATTAGTAAAACAAGCAACAGTATAGAATATTGAATAAGAAATTTTAAGTAAAAGAGCAAATTCACCAACGGGAACTGTAGACCAATAAACAGATGATAGAACAACGGAATGCCACCAATCATATAGTGACTTATTCCACTGAACTCACTCGTGAAATCACTTTCAAGTACAACAATATTTAGGCAGAAAGGACAGTTACCTTAAGAGTCAGTTTAAATTCCGCGCAACAGCGGGCACACCCCAACGGATGACCCACCCTAATACAAGAGTGACCAAACTACTAGGAACAAAGGGCGCACCTTGGCGCAGCCCGAACACATTAACGAGAGGAATCTCCAATAATTACTTGTGTCGACTACTGGGGCGGGCAGCGACTCTGACAGGATACAGCCAAGTAGCGCCGAGCGTCAGCAAGACGTAGCTGGCCGAGCTAGCGCCGTCCGAACATATTTCAATCAAGGCGCCACCCCCTGTATTGGTCAGCCCGGAACTGATTGTTCCCGCTGCTCGTAGTACACTGTAACATAAAAAAAAGACAGACAACCAAACCAAAGGACACAACACAAGCCCTCTTATTTCGGCGTTATGCACCCCCCCCCCCCCCCTCTTTAAACTTAATACCCTTAACACATGCAAAACCTCAAACAAATAGCATGGAAAATTACACACTTCTTATAGCTCATAATTCTTTACTCTTAAGGCAGACCTCAATAATAAGCATAAAGTCTGGAGAAGTTAACGGCCTGCCGAACCAAGGGCATAAAAACCCATAATATAAGACACCAAAGTCACGGCCCCTGCAAACGGAGACCACACAATAAATCATAAGATACTCCAGTAACTGTCTTACCACTGCACACTATCCTCGAATGACTCACGCAGACTTCATGCTACTCACGCTTAGTGCTCCCGTCACTGAGCAATGTTTTAACACCACTACTGCCGGCCGAAGTGGCCGAGCGATTAAAGGCGCTACAGTCTGGAACCGCACGACCGCTACGCTCGCAGGTTCGAATCCTGCCTCGGGCATGGATGTGTGTAATGTCCTTAGGTTAGTTAGGTTTAAGTAGTTCTAAGTTCTAGGGGACTTATGACCACAGCAGTTGAGTCCCATAGTGCTCAGAGCCATTTGAACCATTTGAACCAACACCACTACTCAACATATACTGGAACCAGAAATGGATTCCTTATTCCAGCCAAGGAGGGGGTAAACACATACAAATCATTGTTTCCTTCTATGAACGCAAATTACGATCAGATTGATCAAAAAAACACAGCTTCTAAGAAATAGCAGATTCCCAACGTTAGTAGCAGCAAATGACGAGAATCCACGTAGCATACATAGGCATCTAGCATGAGGTAGTCCAATATACACACTTGCTAGTACATTGGAGGTCATCACCACCAGCCCGCCGCCGACACACTCCTCAAATCATAACACAGCTCCGCGAGCAACCAACGGTCACTCCAAGACTCGCCAACACAACATATGCTCAAGCAACGGGCAAGCAAGACCACTAGGGTCCCGTAGAGGAAAACCAAAAGAGCCATAGCGGGAAGAGCCACGCTTAAATAGCGACCAGAAGAGGAAAACCAAAGAGAAAACGCGCATGCCAGAACGAATGGGATTACAGTCCCTACTAGATCAGAGAATCACTGGCGCCAGCGACTCCCCCACGGCTCAGTAGTCATTGACAATGCAAGTCGAATGGGAACTGCAGTCGTTCGAAATTAAATGGCAAGTCGGCTACTTCCGAGTGAATGAGGATGAAATGATGATGACAGACACACAACACCCAGTCATCCTAGGCAGAGAAAATCCCTGAACTCGCCGGGAATCGAACCCGGGACCCCGTGCGCGGGAAGCGAGAACGCTACCGCAAGACCACGAGCCGCGGATGTCATTGGGAGTGATGTGAAGGCATGGAATGAGAACTTCTCCTCGTTTCGACTTTTTGTTAAGAGCAGTTGCCTCGATGACATTCGGCATGTTTCTCCACAGCGAGTCTTGTTCCATTACACAGTCGGGCTGGATTAATACTCCGCAAGAGAATAATTGGCACGTTGACTTTGAATGACGGTTTGTACTGTGGCACACCAGACAGATTCAACGAATTGAAAAACTCGATTGGATTTTTAACGACTTTGTCCGCATTCATGACGCTGTCAATCGATTTTTAGGTAACAGAATCTCCTGCAGTTTGTTCTTCAACTGCATGGTCGATTGCATTGTCTGTATTTTTTACTGCCAAAATGGCACTTTCACAAAGCTGTTTAGGACTTTTACAATTTGTGACAATTTGAGGAAAAACTTTGTGGATGAGCTGTTCGATGGATGGTACACTGACGTAAAAGTTCACGAAAATCAAATAATATTTTGTGGTAGCATCAGCTGGTACTTTTCCTTCATCAATGTTCAATAGCTATTTTGAGAACGTGGCTGTCGACTCATCGCGCTGCCAGTGCAAGCGTATATTGATCTTTGGAATGAGTTTCCGCACCTGTCTCCAAAGATGCGATGCTTTGGGACAAGCATTGAGCTGATCAGCTGGTGTTGATGTAGGTGTCACTGGAATAGTTAGTCGAAAGTCGCCAAATAATAAAATGAGAGCACCAGCGAACGATTATACGTTTGATCGTAAATCCTTGATAGTTCGCTCAAGCACTTCAAGCGATTACTTATGAGCTGTGGTACATTCGTCTCAGACAATGACGTTGCAAAGTTTCATAGCTTTAGCCACGCCAGATACTTCTGAAATGTTACATGTTGGAGCTTCCGAGAAATGCATATCCAATGGCAATTTGAGCGCCGAATGTACCGTTCGTCGATCATTTAGTAATGTAGCTGCAGTATCCCATGAAGCAAGAGGTAATGCAGTTCCATTTTGAGATTGAATTTGAGCCAACAGGAAACTTGTGAGGACTTTTTTCCAGTGCTACCAGGAGTACCAAGAAAGAACGGACCACGTCTACCATTTGAGATGGAATATGTAATAGTGTCGTAGGCCAATTTTTGTTCCGCAAGCAAAAGTTGTTCGTTTGCTTTAAAGCAAATCATTAGCATTGAACTGCTGTTCTCTCACTAAATCTCTGTCGTAAAGATCAATTGCAGAACGTTCCGGCCCCGTCAAGCCTTTTTGAACGAGTACTTTGCTGTTGATGTGTCTAGATTTCGATCAGAACTTGATTGAAAATCGAAAAATCGATAGAACTGTCATTGCTAACGGTTCGAATACGGTGCAAAAGTCTTCTGTCAAATCCTCTCTGAATTTTCTCAACAAATCTTTCGTGTTCGATGGCGAACATGTTGTCAAAATGACGGCATTTAATGTTCGAATTTGTCACAAATGACAGCTGGCATGTTGCTTCCCAATATTGGTCATTTCGAGTAAATGAAGATTTTGGCAAGCTACTCTGTGCGCCTGGCATTCGATGCCATCAACCCTTCCCAAATTTGCAAATGAAGCAGGACATTTGACATTATCCAACAGTTTTACCAGTTGATAACACTCGACATAACTTTGATGCACTGTGTAAATACGATCCAATGTGCCAGAAGAATACAGACTTTGATAGGCTTCAGCACGCATGCCTTGCTTACGTCGTCTGAATTTCTTGACTGTAGAATTCCATTTTGAACTTCTGCTTACAATAATGTCTTTGCAAATACATCTTCTTCACAAAGCGCAAAAAATGCTGTACGTGTTGTGTGCACTGTTTCATCAGCAACATTTCGTGGTGTGTCTGACGTGAAATGGGCTTTGCGTCCATTTTCAGGATGAATACTGCAATGAACTACATTGGGATGGCGACTGTAAATTGGGAAACTCAAAAAACGCCAAACAGACTCGTTGCTGCTGATATATCGACCTTTTTGAAACAGACTCACTTCAACCTCGCGCGCATCAGGTCTATCAATACTGACCTCTGCCGTATAGCTGCGTTTGTTGACGTATTTACAAATACAGGGTTATTACAAATGATTGAAGCGATTTCACAGCTCTACAATAACTTTATTATTTGACATATTTTCACAATGCTTTGCACACACATACAAAAACTCAAAAAGTTTTTTTACGCATTCACAAATGTTCGATATGTGCCCCTTTAGTGATTCGGCAGACATCAAGCCGATAATCAAGTTCCTCCCACACTCGGCGCAGCATGTCCCCATCAATGAGTTCGAAAGCATCGTTGATGCGAGCTCGCAGTTCTGGCACGTTTCTTCGTAGAGGAGGTTTAAACACTGAATCTTTCACATAACCTCACAGAAAGAAATCGCATGGTGTTAAGTCGGGAGAGCGTGGAGGCCATGACATGAATTGCTGATCACGATCTCCACCACGACCGATCCATCGGTTTTCCAGTCTCCTGTTTAAGAAATGCCGAACATCATGATGGAAGTGCGGTGGAGCACCACCATCCTGTTAAAAGATGAAGTCGGGGCTGTCGGTCTCCAGTTGTGGCATGAGCCAATTTTCCAGCATGTCCAGATACACGTGTCCTGTAACGTTTTTTTTCACAGAAGAAAAAGGGGCCGTAAACTTTAAACCTTGAGATTGCACAAAACACGTTAACTTTTGGTGAATTGCGAATTTGCTGCACGAATGCGTGAGGATTCTCTACCGCCCAGATTCGCACATTGTGTCTGTTCACTTCACCATTAAGAAAAAAATGTTGCTTCATCACTGAAAACAAGTTTCGCACTGAACGCATCCTCTTCCACGAGCTGTTGCAACCGCGCCGAAAATTCAAAGCGTTTGACTTTGTCATCGGGTGTCAGGGATTGTAGCAATTGTAAATGGTAAGGCTTCTGCTTTAGCCTTTTCCGTAAGATTTTCCAAACCGTCGGCTGTGGTACGTTTAGCTCCCCGCTTGCTTTATTCGTCGACTTCCGCGGGCTACGCGTGAAACTTGCCCGCACGCGTTCAACCGTTTCTTCGCTCACTGCAGGCCGACCCGTTGATTTCCCCTTACAGAGGCATCCAGAAGCTTTAAACTGCGCATACCATCGCCGAATGGAGTTAGCAGTTGGTGGATCTTTGTTGAACTTCGTCCTGAAGTGTCGTTGCACTGTTATGACTGACTGATGTGAGTGCATTTCAAGCACGACATACGCTTTCTCGGCTCCTGTCGCCATTTTGTCTCACTGCGCTCTTGAGCGCTCTGGCGGCAGAAACCTGAAGTGCGGCTTCAGCCGAACAAAACTTTTTGAGATTTTCTACGTATCTGTAGTGTGTCGTGACCATATGTCAATGAATGGAGCTACAGTGAATTTATGAAACGTTTCAATCGTTTGTAATAGCCCTGTATATTTGATCAATTAGATGGAATGACAATATTAGACGTTGATATGAGCTTAAATGTTTTCGATAACAAAGGAGAATATGGCACAATAGATCTGTTTCGATTTGAACAACATTTCTCATTCTGTCTGTTGTATGAGCTCCATCTTCAGGTTTTCGTCATGTTTATTGTGGATATCCGTCATCACCAGTGCGTGTTTCGTGAACTATGTATGTGGGACACTTTTTTCTTGCATTTGTTATCTTCTATGCAAGGAAATTGTGGTTTCGTTACTCAGCGTGGTCCATGCCCCATGTTCTTCGCCACAGTATCAAACAGCAGTGGATCTTCTTCAGAATTAGGATTTTCGGCAGAAATGACATCGATTCGAGCTACGTGTATTTTCGTTCTGCGCTGTATGAGAAAATGAGCATGTGGGAGTTCGCTCTTTTGCTGTTCAATCGCATACATCCAGCAGCGAGTTTCATCATAAATGTGATGCTTCAATTTAGTAAGTTTTTGCTTGAATACTCGTGCAGTTAAATCGTGTTGATCGGATCGACGCTGACCGGGCAATAGAAGCTCTTTTATCTCGTCCCACTGCATGTAAATGTGATGAAAAAGTTGGGACGGCCATATGAATGCACATATGTTATGGCATCTTGTACATATTCACGTGTATGCCGTGGGCTGCCATTGAAGGTCTTTGGAGGATGACGATTTTGTAAATGTCGGAAACATTCCCATCGTTTCCAGTTACATTTCGTAAACGAATGTATTCTTCTGAACGAAACGATGTTTGATGTGAGTGACTGAATAAAAAACGTTCGGATTCAGTTTTAGCATTCTAGTTTTTTATGTATATATATATATATGAACATATTTTTATAAGTTGTATGTAATGTGGTATGACGATAATATTTGTACTAGATCATGCACTCACGGTAATTTCTTCACTGATTTTGGTGCAGGTTGGAGAGAGAGAGAGAGCAGATTTTGTGAACTGCGTTGCGTCGGACCTCGATTATTTCCAGGAAGAATAGTGTTTGATTGCGCGAAGGTGGTTTGAACCTGACATTTAACCCGAATTGCCTTCACGCAGTATGATTTTTCGATATAAATGGCTAAGGGACCTAGCTGAATATTGAAAGAGAAATGGATGAAGGAAAGTGGGTTATGGTACCCCAAGATACCGCTGTAAAGAGCTGCCCTGTAATATAGTTTGCGTACAACGGAAAAACACTGAGGTTACTCAAAGAAAAGAATAAAGAAAGGGATTTCATTATAACATCTCAGTACAGTCTGAAATATTCCATACCACCAAGCATGAAAAAATAGCCATGGAATATAAAACTTACAGTTTGCACTTCTTACGCACATTCCGTGCTACGACAATGTCCTTTCTTGTACGTCCAATATTTTCTCAAAATTAAATTTCCGTGCGTGCGCGTGAATATTTCATGGCGTTGCACTGTTTATCGAAGCGTTCGTTCGAAAATTTACATTACTGGTACACAACTATTATATAAAACTTGTAGCGATGCCACACTGCACTTATTAACACGTCAGCATCGAAACAGTAAAAGTAACCAAGTCTCTAGAACCATTCATAACAAATGACAAAATTTTTTATGATTCATATGTTTCGTCTCTTATTAGGATTATTTGCGTATCTGTTCTCGGCGGGTCATAGTGTTTATTTGAAGCAGTTAATGCTGGACTCACGTCTTTGTGTGAATGCACATTACAAAAATACTTCTTTTCCTAACATTTGCGCTGTGATGCGTATCATTTTACCAACTACAACACGATGGTTGTCCTCTTTTATGACAAATATTTTATATACAGAGTACCCGAAACCCAATAATATTACAGCATACGTGTCTACCATGTATTGATGAAATAGTTTATGGCATTCTGATGTATCATTATGTAGTATGAATAATAATTCATGGCTGATACTTTTTTTATTGAGTTGTTCGCTGTAAGAATAAAGAAAATGAAAGAGAGAAAAAATGTAAATTACACTTACGAATGTTTGAAAGTTAAGAAGAAAACAATATTTTCACTGGTTAAAATAAAATAAAGATATCTGTATGTGGCTGTAATTGGATCATTTTGCATAATAATAAGTGATATCCGTCCAGCCGTACTCCCTCAAAAAAAGAAATATAATTATTTATAGAATTCAGCAGCACATTGTATGATCGACGGGTTTCCGCGACACGTTAAATTGTATTATTCCGTCACTGAAGAAGTATATAACGCGTATCACGTTCATCACCAACAATGACAATCGCACCTTCATTGATTGTAGGGGCGTTGTAGCTGTCCGAGTGGTGTTTTGTCGGCACATATCTGAATTGCGTAACTTTCCGCCGGTAAATTGTCAACTGAACTTTGAATAATTTTATCGATACAATGTTGCTGGAAATATGTTTTTGAAAATTAGGATATAACGTGACATTTGGTACCTGGAATTGCATCGCAGCGTTGATCAACTTGTGCATCGTCGTCACCCATAAAGTAAATTTGTAGAAATTTATGTTCAGGGTCGGAAACGGGTAGAAATGAATCCAACGCAGTGATTTGTTTGTTCTTGAATTTAGAAAGTAGGCATGTAATGACCTTGGAAAACTTTTCGGCTCCAAAAGGTGTCATTTGAAACACTGAAAGTGTTTGGAATCAGGCGAGTCACCCGAAAGCAATGACAACAATGGATCAGATGTTGGACGCAATGTCGGCAATTTAATTTTGCCCTTCGCGCAACACGTTAGTGGTCTCTCAGAAATGTTCAAATGGCTCTGAGCACTATGGGACTTAACATCTGAGGTCATCAGTCCCTTAGACTTAGAATTACTTAAACATAACTAACCTAAGGACATCACAAACGTCCATGTCCGAGGCAGGATTCTAACCTGCGACCGTAGCAGCAGCAAGGTTCCGGACTGATGCGCCTAGAACTGCTCGGCCACAGCTGCCGGCTCATAGTGTTTCATCGTTCAATTTAAGTGAACCACAATGCCCACACACCTCATCGATCTTGCCGATATTTACATTGGAATGGAAACTGTAACCGTAGTTAACATCAATTTGATATAGTGTTCGTCGAGATCGAGTATCTCGTGAACGTTCTCTTGAATTCTCATTGTATGTTTGTCTTCTGACTCCGGTGCACGTGATTGGGTGGCAAATAAACGTTTTCTTTCGATTGCTGCTGCATGTCGGTCTTCTGATTGTGATGCACGCGATTAAGCGATTCGTAAACGATCTGCTTCATTTCTTGCTCCATGTTGATCTTGTGGTTGTTATGCACGTGATCGAGTAGCAAGTAAACGTTTTCTTTCGATTCTTGCCGCATGCCGATCTTGAGATGCTGAGGCACCTGAATGTGCATTTCGTAAACGATCTGCTTCATTGCTGACTTGACGTTCTTCGTTTGTTTGAGCTGCTCGAAGTCGCTTATTTCTACATACTGCACTGTTGGGTCTACTAAGTGAAGCGTTGGGGAGTCCTGTTTTATGGCAAAACGGTTAACAAGATACACGCTTGTATAACCAAAATACCAGTCGTCGATTCACTGAAAAAACTGAAGAATTACTATTTCCTCTGGAAACCTTCGAGTAGATGTAACTCACATTTATCGGCTTCGAAATGCGTAAGACACAATAAAACGCTGTTATATTCGTTTCTATTACATTCAGACCTATCACTGCTTCCAAGCTCTTTCAGATACACTTGTAGGTATGACACACGCGGCACCTACTGTAAGTTAATTCCACTGTGCCTTCGCGCAAGTGCAGACAATAAGTTTTATCGCAATCTCATGAACATTATAGCAGCCCATAAAATACGAACAAACATTGATTTTTGTATATAAGATGATCTAAGACACTTTCTGAATCTGCAGTGGACCAAATCGGTGATCCGTTGGTAAAACAATATGTGTGCACGATATCAGATTTGAATATTACGAGGATATGATGTGAATAAGTTCTAAACTGTATCTTGTCACCATTGAACTGAAGCTTTCTCGCCGGTACCACGGAGAGGGACAAATATACTCCATAGATCCGTCAATGCCGCGTATTCCAGATTGTGTGCACTCTATAACTGCAATCCCCAGCTTTCTCTATTATTCTCAACTTCTTTCTTAGGTTGCCGATTTTGACCGCAACGTCTACTCTAGGGAAACCAAGAATCGCATGTCTACCTGGATTAGTATTTGGAAAGACCGGCCACGTGGGATTAGCCGAGCGGTCTGAGGCGCTGCAGTCATGGACTGTGCAGCTCGTCCCGGCGGAGGTTCGAGTCCTCCCTCGGGCATGGGTGTGTGTGTTTGTCCTTAGGATAAGTTAGGCGAAGTAGTGTGTAAGCTTGGGGACTGACGACCTTAGCAGTTAAGTCCCATAAGATTTCACTCACATTTCACACACACACATTTGGAAAGACCGTTAGGGTCTTACGTAAATATGGCGTCAAGATTATTTCGCTCCCGTCAACAAAGATGAAAATTCTTCTTCGTAATATTAAGTACGATCTAGGTTTCCGAAAGCCGGATGTGTGTGCACTGCATTCCACGCGAATGCGACATTTCTTACGTGCGACAGGCTGTCAGAAGCGTCCAGCAGAACGGCAAGGCACATCAGCGACGCACCCTGCTAAAACAAACAGAAAACCAGCTCATCAGGCTACCTTCCATTAGGAAAGTGGGTGCACTCAGCCATTGTGATGTGATTTATAACTTATAGAGCGGAGAAATCAGTCGTCCTTTTTTTGCAGGTTTTATTTGGCACATCCTGATTTCGGCTAGTGCCTAGCCATTTGCAATGCACTATTTTATATTCTCGACGCATGTCAGTTCCCTATTGTTCGGGCGTCAGTCACACTCCTTTCAATTCAAAGAACTGTGACTGACGCACGAACAACAGGGAACTAAAATGCATCGAGACTAGAAAATAATTGATAATGGCTAGGCACTAGCCGAAATATGGATTTGCCAAATAAAACCTGCAGAAAGAGGACGACTGATTGCTGCGCTCTACAGTTTATAAATATGGAAAACCAGTTGTCACCGAGCACTGCAACGAGTATTATCACGAAGTGTAATTCGATATGCATGCAGTTTCATTAGAAGCAGCTAGTGAGGCGCATTCTCATAATCCTTTTGAAAATATGGAGTTTACTTGGAATGTCCAGTCGATAGCACTCATTTCTTCATGCGAGTAAAGACTCAGGTGTGTTTCATAAATGTGATTTCTTCTGAATCCGTGCTGGTTATGTGACATTAGATCATTTCCTCAGAGGTATTTTATGCTGTCCGAACATAGTATATCTTCCGAAATCCTGCTGCAAATCGATGACAATGATATGGGTCTATAATTCAGCTGATTACTTCTAGTTCCAGTTTTATTTATTGATGTGACCTGTGAGACATTCCTGGCTGGTCATCGGATATCAGCTAGAAACGGGACTTGCAACGTAAGACAATCCTACTCCAGTGAATCAGACTCCAGGCCGAGAACGTTTCTGGAGACGCCACGGTCAATGGTGGGTTGCCAACATGAGAGTCGCTCGCCATACGGCCCGATCATCATGAGTGAGGGTCTGTAGAGCTATTTCATTTTATAGCAGGACCCCTTTGGCGCCCGTCTGCGCCACCCTTACGGCACGACGATATGTCGACGATACTCTGCACCCAATTTTGTTGCCCTTTATGGTAAGCTATCGCGGGACTTACTTTTCAGCAAGATAATGCCCGCCCGGACACGGCGAGAGTTTCTGTTGTTCGTCTTCGTGCTTACCAAACCCTGCATTGGCCACCAAGACTGCCGGATCCCTCTCCAACTGGGAAAGTTTGGAGCAGTATGAACAGGGCCCTCCAACCATCTCGGGATTTTGAACTCTCCAATTGGACTGAATTTGGCACGATATCCTTCAACAATGAATACAAAGCCAAATATCTGCATCCATAAGGGCCAGAACTGGACCAACACGCTGTTAACTTGCTCAGTTTGTGAAACTGTTTCTCTTGAATAAATCGTCCAATTTTTCTGAAATTGTAGTCATTTGTTTGTCTGCACATGTAAATCACATCTACAGTTTCCGGTCCCATTCGGATAATTCCTTCGTAGTTAGCTATTTTATTTGTTTTATTTGTTTATTTATTTTGTCTTTGACTGTGTTTTCCACTCTGCAGCCGAAGTGGTATGCAAGGCGCTAAGTGTGAGGATCTTTTGAGGTGTCCAACAACTGCATTTCGACAACCGGTTTAAGTCGTTGGGCTTCATCAGACTTCCGTATGTTCCCACCCATGAAGCTAGCTTGACAAAGCTAAAGACTACGAGAGATCCGTAGATACTTTATGGACACGTTGAAACACGTATGTAACGTAGCAGCGATGGTGAAGGATGATAAAATCTTTGACCAGAGAGCCATTTATCGTAGTTAGTCTGCGCTTGACCGCGCGAGTGTTGCGAGAAGATTTTATCATGCTTCACCATCGCTGCTACGTTACATACGTGTTTCAACGTGTGCAACGGTTAACTGACTGCTGCGAGGGAGTCATACTTAAACATCGTTAAGTCTATGAAATTTTGCAGAATATACAGCCACCTTTCAGTGTCTCTCACAGATCAGATGACAAAGTTGCAAAAGAAAAGTTTCGGTCGCTATACGTACGAAAAGTGGCACGACGCATTGCTGACAACCGTCCAGAAGGTTGATAGTGGATGTAGTTGAACAAGCGGTGTATCAATATACGCAAATAGCTACTGAAGCTGAAGAAGGTAAGCCCTGTGTAAGGGGACTTGAGTGATGAGGAAAAACACGGGGGAAATTAACGAATATCTCTGACATAATTCTGGTGGATTTGTTTCACATTTTATCTATGGGTACTGCAGAAATTTTTGACAACAATCACGTAAACGAATAGGAAAGAAAACTGAGGATTGATTAGATCATGATCGATTTGGGTTTTAAAAGGGTACCAGTTCTTACATTGGCCGTTCTGGCATTGCGGTTGATAATGGAAGCAAGACAAGGAAAATCAAGACACATTCGCAGGATTTATCGACATGGAAAAAACGCTTTGAACAATGTAAAATGGCTCGAGATCATCGAAATTCTGAGAAAATTAGGAGTAAGCTTTAGCGAAAGACTAATAACATGTATAAGAACCAAGAAAGAACAATAGAAATGGAAGACCAAGAACGAAGTGCTCGGGTTAAAAATGGTGTAAGACAGGGATGCAGTCCTTCGCCCCTACTGTTCAGTCTCTGCATCGAAGAAGAAGTGACGGAAATAAACGAAAGGTTAAAGGCTGGGATTATAATTCAGTTTGAAAGGATGTCAATGATGTTGACATCCTGAATGAAAGTGAAGAAGACTTATAGGACTTGTTGAGTGGCCTGAACAGCCTAACGAGTACACAGTCATCGACTGAATATAAACCCAAGAAGAAATAAAGGATAAAGGAGCAGAAGAAATGAGAGTAGCGAGGAACTGAACATTAATTTTGGGCACAATAGATGAAGTAAAGCAGTTCTGCTACCTTGGATGCGAAAAATGCATGCTGGACAAAGCAAGGAAGACATAAAAAGCAGATTAGCACAGGCAAAGAGGTCAAGAGAAGTTTACAAGTAGCAAACATTCGCCTTAATCTCAGGAAGAAACTGATGAGAAAATTACGTTTCGAGCAAAGGATTGTACGGAAGCGAATAGATTGTGGGAAACCGGAAAAGAGGAGAGTCGAAGTGTTTGAGATGTGGTGCTACAGACGAATATTGAAAAACAGGAATGAAGACGTTGTCTACACAGTCGAGGAAGAAAGGAACATATCGAAAACAGTGACAAGAGGAGGGGAGATGATTATGCACTTGCATATCGGTACAAAATTTTGGGAATTTTGGTACAGAAGTTCTACAAACCCATTCGTCTTTCAAATTTCAAATACTGATGAAAGAAGGATAGTCTACGAGTAAGAAGGTACTTCATAATGAAGGACGACATTGTTTCTAATAGTCGAGGAAATATGTCAACAATATGCATATATCTGTGTAATGACATATAACGTCACTGACGATATCGAAGTTAAATATTACATACTTCAATGACATTTCCCTTTAATTTGGTCAGAGTGTAGAATATGGTGTATCAAAAGTACATTATTCAGCAGTCATACTTCAAATGAACTTAGTATTTTGTTGGACTGCCTCTCCTCCTCTTCGGCCCTTCCAAAAGCCTTCACTCTGACAGACATGAAGTCGATCAATTTCCGAATGGTACGGATGTTAATTTCATGGAGCTACACTTTCACTGTCACCGTCAACAGCTTCGGTTTTGTTGCAGGCTTCTTCTTCTGAGCTCCTTTCCCAACCAGTCGTCACAAATTCTCAATTGCGTTAGTGTCTGGCGAATCTCCCGGCCATAGGAGTTTCCTGATACTCGATTCAGTCGTGACAGGACGGGTGTGAAATGGTAGATTTGGACGACATGTAACAGCAGTAACCTTGGAAATTATATTACAAAGATAAAATAACCAAAAGCCTCTTTTTTCATGTGTGGCATGGAGCCTGATCCTGTTTGAAAATCCACTGTACATCCGGTAATGCATCACGCGCAGTGAACGCCAGAGAGTACCTAACGACAGCTTCGTATTGATCTCTGTTCATTGTTCCTTGAACAAACTGCAACATTCCAACGTCTTATTTCATTGCTCCCCAGACCATTATCGATGGAGCATGTTTCATGGTTCGCACAAGGCAGTCAGGCTCTATCCTTTCACTTGGTTCAAATCTGACGAGCTGTGGTCTCTCATCATACAAAATCGGCTTTCAGCTGAAAATACCACTATTTTCCATTGCTCTTACGTCTAGTTAACGTACAGGCTGGCCCATGCCAGTCTCTTTTTCTTTCATTGCAGCAGTTAAAAATAGCTTCATTTTGGCAACTCTAGCCTTCATTCCCATTGCATAGAGCCTTTTCCTAATAACTGATGAGCTGAAATCAAGTGCTATTGCCTCTTGCCATGCTTTCACCAGTTCAACTGAAGTATCACTCCTGATTTCCCGATTTAGTCAACGAAGTATTCTGTCCTCCCGGGGAGAATATGTGCCTAGTAAGTTTTCCATATTTCCCTTGGCCGTCAACTTCTGCAGATTTTGACTCACAGCTAACCTCGAACAGTTAATCTTCTTCGCAATTTCGGTCTTGTTTAGGCCCTCGTTGTGTAAAATCTCGATGCACTTTTACTTTCTAGGGATTAATTCGTGAGTTTTCACCATGACAATAAATGCACCCACTCATATAGGAAGAAAATTTAAGTCATCCAGCAAAACTTCCTGACCAGAGCTAGCGGACACCAAACCTCAATTAACACAATCACTTTCTGAGACAATAATCGGCAGTATGAGATAACATTGTTACTAGGCATTGTCTCAAGGCACCCCCCCCCCCCCTTGAAGAAAAAGATAAATACATTTCTGCATGAAGGGGTGAAACTAACAAAAAGAACATCATTGTAATCAAGGGCGTGCAAAACTTTAGGGCAGTAGTGGTAGATCATGTGATAAGACATCAGGGAATAGCCTCCGTGGTACTAGTAGAGCAACCTGTAGACGGTGAAAACTGAAGGGAAGGCAGAGACAGGAACATATCCAACGAATAATTAAGGACTGAGGGTGCAAGTGCTACTTTGAGATGTAGAGGGTGGCACAAGGGAGAAATTCGTAGCGGGCCGAATCGACCAAAAAAAAAAGAATCTGTATTCGGGTTTGTTCAAGTCTTAGGTGTTTTCGATAGTTTACTGGATACGTGGATACGAGGACAGTGATTGTAGTATACGAACCCCGAGTACGGTCGGCATCACTGCAGAACAGTAGGACGCCAGGAAGCCTCCCAGCTGTGTGCTGGCAGCTGTCGCCCAGTGGGGGTAATGTAGATGGCAGCGCCACCCCGGGAGGCGTTATTACCGCAGCCCAGGCCAGCCAGGGGCCGGTCAGGCAAAACACGTGGCCTGTCCCCACAACGGGGTAATTAGCGAGCGCTGTTTGCCCGACACCTGCGGCCTGTTTGGCCGGCCAGCTGCACAGAGAAGCCCCGAGCTGCAGCAGCCGGCGAGGACACGTGCGCTGTGCCTGCCCCCATAAGAGGACTCGGCCGCTTTGTAGGCGCTGCGGTAGAAATCCGCCACTTCCCCGTGCTGTAGTAAACTTACCTGCCACGTTTTACGGATGCGTGGTGTCTGTTCTTTAGAACATTTCCGAAAGAACAGACAACACGCAATCATATAATTGATTCCCCTCGGCGGGCAATGAATCCACAACCGTCAGTGCTGACGCACAATTATGTTCGACCTTCAGCGGGAAATAAAAACTTAACAAGCCTAGAGGACATGGACAGGGACTACGGATAGGTCGCACTAGGTGGTAGTGTGAGTCGGCCGTGGAGCATACCGAGGTAGTCCGCGCATCTGCGATAAGCACTGTGTCCGGGTGGTGCAGAGGTTAACGCAACTGCCTAGTAAGCATGCGATCCAGGGATCCAGTAGCTGTCTGGTGCACATTTTCTGCCGTCACCGCTGACTAAAGTCCCGATGCAGCTGATATCATCAATTCTTTCCTTTCACTTCCTTTCTCCCACCACCAATTTCAATTTACATAATTTCCTGGCATAGTCACTTTACTTGCAGCGTGCCTGATTGCCACGTGCGGATATTCAGCCTCCGTGACTCCAAGATCATTTTCTTGGTAATGTGTTGATATGATGTTGTTGTCGTTTATAGTAGGAAGACTCTTCGAGGTTCCCAGGTTCCTTTCAGTGCCTCACACAGGTCAGACATTCACCTCGCTAAGAAATGTCTTTCTACCGCTGTTGTTGTTGTTGTTGTTGTTGTTGCGGTCTTCAGTCCTGAGATGCAGTTCTCCATGCTACTCTATCCTGTGCAACCTTCTTCATCTCCCAGTACCTACTGCAACCTACATCCTTCTGAATCTGCTTAGTGTATTCGTCTCTTGGTCTCCCTCTACGATTTTTACCCTCCACACTGCCCTCCAATACTAAACTGGTGATCCCTTGATGCCTCAGAACATGTCCTACCAATCGATCCCTTCTTCTCGTCAAGTTGTGCCACAAACTTCTCTTCTCCCCAAGCCGGCCAGGGTGGCTGAGCGGTTCTAGGCGCTACAGTCTGGAACCGCGCTACCGCTATGGTCGCAGGTTCGAATCCTGCCTCGGGCATGGATGTGTGTGATGTCCTTAGGTTTGTTAGGTTTAAGTAGTTCTAAGTTCTAGGGGACTGATGACCTTAGAAGTTAAGTCCCATAGTGCTCAGAGACATTTGAACCATTTGAACCATCTTCTCCCCAATCCTATTCAACACTTCCTCATTAGTTATGTGATCTACCCATCTAATCTTCAGCATTCTTCTGTAGCACCACATTTCGAAAGATTCTATTCTCTTCTTGTCCAAAATATTTATCGTCCATTTTTCCCTTTCATACATGGCTACACTCCATACAAATACTTTCAGAAACGACTTCCTGACATTTAAATCTATACTCGATGTTAACAAATTTCTCTTCTTCAGAAACGCTTTCCTTGCCACTGCCAGTCTACATTTTATATCCTCTCTACTTCGACCACCATCAGTTATTTTGCTCCCCAAATAGCAAAACTCCTTTACTACTTTATGTGTCTCATTTCCTAATCTAATTCCCTCAGCATCACCTGACTTAATTCGACTACATTCCATTATCCTCGTTTTGCTTTTGTTGATGTTCATCTTATATCCGCCTTTCAGCCTCAAAGTTTTTATTTCTTCTCCACGGATTTTAATACCTACTCCGAATTTTTCTTTTGTTCTACCGCTATAGGTGAGGAAAGTCGAGGCCACCATGGTATCAGTCTCGAGCTTTAGCCGTCACTGAAAACACGTGCCACTGTGCCTGGTGCTCGTGATGCACTCAGGATGGCAAAGTCATCAGCGAATCGTATCATTGATATCCTTTCACCTTGAATTTTAATTCCACTCCTGAACCTTTCTTTTATTTCCATCACTGCTTGCTCAATGTTCAGACTGAACAGTAGGGGCGAAAGACTACATCCTTATCTTACACCATTTTTAATACGAGCACTTCGTTCTTGGTCGTCCACTCTTATTATTCCCTCTTGGCTGTTGTACAAATTGTATATGATCCCTCTCTTCCTATAACTTACCCCAGAATTTCGAACATCTTTCACCATTTTACATTGTCGAATGCTTTTTCCAGGTCGATAAATCCTGTGAACGTGTCTTGCTTTTTCTTTATCCTTGCTTCCACTACTAACCGAAATGTCAGAATTGCCTCTCTCGTGCTTTTACCTTTCCTAAAGCCAAACTGATCGTCATCTTGCGCATCCTCAATTTTCTTTTCCATTCTTCTGTATATTGTTCTTGTCAGCAACTTGGATTCATGAGCTGTTAAGCTGATTGTGCGATAGTTCTCGCACTTGTCAGCTCTTGCCGTCATCGGAATTGTGTGATGTTTTCTCGAAAGTCAGACGGTATGTCGCCAGACTCATACATGCTACACACCAACGTGAATGGTCGTTTTTTTGCCACTTCCCCGAACGATTTTAGAAATTCTGATCCTATGTTAACTATCCCTCCTGCGTTATTTGATCTTAAGTCCTCCAAAGCTCTTTTAAATTCTAACACCGGCTCCCCTATCTCTTCTAAATCGACACCTGTTTCTTCTTCTATCACATGAGACAAATCTTCTCCCTCATAGAGGCTTACAATGTATTCTTTCCATCTATCCACTCTCTCGTCTGCATGTAACAGTGGAATTCCGTTGCACTCTTAATGTTACCATCCTTGCTTTTAATGTCACCAAAGGTTGTTTTGACTTTCCTGTATGCTGAGTCTGTCCTAATGACAGTCATTTCCGTTTCGATTTCTTCACATTTTTTATGCAGCCATTTCGTCTTAACGTCCCTGCAATTCCTATTTATTTCATTCCTCAGCGTCTTGTATTTCTGTATTCCTGAGTCTCCCGGAACATTTTTGTACTTCCTCCTTTCATCGATCAGTTGAAGTATATCTTCTGTTACCTTCTTTGTACCTATGTTTTCCTTCCCAAGTTCTGTGATGGCCCATTTTAGGAATGTCCATTCCTCTTCAACTGTACTTCCTACTGAGCTATTCCTTACTGCTGTATCTATAGCCTTAGAGAAATTCAAGCGTATCTCGTCATTCTTTAGTACTTCCGTATCCCACTTCTTTGACCATTGATTTTTCCTAACTAACGTCTTAAAATTCAGCCTAATCTTCATCACTACTATTTTGTGATGAGTCTGTATCTGCTCCTGGGTACACCTTACAATTCAGTATCTGATTTCGGAATCTCTGTCTGACCATTATGTCATCTAACAGAAATCTTCCCGTATTACCCGGCCTTTTCTAGGTGCAACTCCTCCTCTTGTGATTCCTGAACGGAGTATTCGCTGTTACTAGCTGAAATTTATTGCAGAACTCAATCTTTTTACTCTCTCATTTCTTGTCCCAAGCCCATATTCTCCTGCAACCTTTTCTTCTACTCCTTCCCTTACAACTGCATTCGAGTCCCCCGCGGCTGTTAGATTGTGATTTCCCTTTACATACTGTATTACCCTTTCTATATCCTGATACACTTTCTCTATCTCTTCATCTTCAGGTTTCGACGTCGGTATGTGTGTCTGAACTATCGTTGTCGGTGTTGGTTTGCTGTCGATTCTGATAACCCTATCACTGAACTGTTCAGAGTTACACACTCTCTGCCCTGCCTTCCTATTCATAACGAATCCTACTCCCGTTATACCATTTTCTGCTGCTGTTGATATCACCCTATACTCAACTGACCAGAAATCCTTGTCTTCTTTCCACTTCACTTCACTGACCCCAACTATATCTAGATTGAGCCTTTGCATTTCCCTTTTCAGATTTTCTAGTTTCCCTACCACGTTCAAGCTTATGACATTCCATGCCCCGACTCGATAAGAAAAGCAATAAAGTTGAGTTTTGGGCACACTTTAGATAAACTTTTTAAGCGGACTTTTGTTTACAAATGACAATTTTTCTGCGTCTTTCAAAACACTGAGGCTCACACAGGGAAACTGAACATTATATTTAACGACCGTGTGCCTCGATCAAACGATCCTGTTCTTCCGTCGACGCTTTTCTTTCTCTTGCTGCGGACACGGACTACAAATCATGTTCTGTAAATGTTTAATTAACTGCTGGTGAGGGCAGGATACACAGGTAATGAGGACTAGAAGTATCTGTAAAAGGTCCACGTACATTTTCAGATCAAAGGTTATCGGATGTGTCCACCCTTCGCCTTTGTGACGCCTTGAACTCTGCTAGGGAAACTTTTAGTGAGGCGTCTAAATGTCTCTGGAGGAATGGCAGCCTACCACTCTTCCTCAAGAGACGAAACCAGAGATGGTAGTGATGTTGCACGCTGTGGTCTGGACCGAAGATGACGTTTCAGTCCATCCAAAGGGTGTAGGTCGTGACTTCGGGTAGGCCAGTCCATTCTCAGAAACTGGCGGTTCGGGCAATAAACGACGTAAGTTCGCGAACCCCTTGTCGATCCCTGTTCATTAGTCTGGGTATTCCGACATTGGCCTCTCAATATATACCTTCTTTACTGTCGTTTCTTTTTAACAATATCAGCTTATTCCCAAGAATTGGCAGAAATCCAGATATTACTTTTCTGTTTAAGCTCATGAGCTGACATTTGTTCCTCAGTTTGGTCGTACAGAAGTAGACGTGGAAACAAATAAATAAAACAATCGAGAATGTTGTTGTCTACAAATCACCGTTTCACACACGCTGTTTAATGACGGTGCCTCACCATCGTCTCCGAAATATCCTTCCACTATACGCAGCACTTCCATACGTTGATCATTTCATCTGTACTTCATTCTTGGCACTACAGTTGAAGGAGTGCCACAGGGTGTAGCTTGGTTCATCACTAGCTTGCAGTTAGCTAATGTCCAGTGGCGTCATTCTTTATACCACTTTAAGCGTCGCTTAGCACTGATTACAGAAATGTGTGGCCTTTCTGAAGGTGCTCGACCACTGTGCCTCATTCGTTTTAAACTTCTGCGGACAGCTATTGTGTCGGCCAGACTGTTGGCAGCACTTTCGAACTCACGTGTATTTCCTTCTGTTAATTTCATATTTTTGCAACCACTCCCCTCAGTACATGAGGTCTCCCTTGTGTAGGTTAAGCTATTCTCGTTCCTTTACCTTTCCACTGTAGGACCTCATCATAAACAGTTGTCTTGTGCACATGACAAAAGTCATGTAGAGCTATATGATCGTATACGGAGGGCGGTAATACCACGTACGCAAGCTGAAAAAGGGCAGTGCATTGGCCAGGCTGTCATTCCATGTGAAATGGTGTCCAACGTGTTTATGTCCACGGGAATTAACGGAACGCGAGAAAGTAACTGGAGCTAGACGCATGGAACATTCCATTTCGGAAATCATGAGGAAATTCACAATTCCGACTGCTAACAGACTGCGTGAATTTGACGTTTTTTGGCTAAGGCAGTAGACGACAGACGTAAGTTTCTTTGTTAACAGGACGACATTGCCTGCGACGCCTCTCAAGGGCTCGTGACCACATCGGTTGGACCCTAGACGACTGGAAAACCGCGGCCTGGTCAGTTGAGTCCCGATTTCAGTGAGTAAGAGATGATGGTAGGGTTCGAATATGGTGCAGACCCCTTGAATCCATGGATTCAAGTTATCTATAAGGCACTGTGCAAGATGATGATGGCTCTGTAATGGTGTGGCCTGTGTTTACATGAAGGGGACTGATCCTTGACCAGAAATTGACTGGAAATGGTTATGTTCGGCTACTAGGACTTCATGTTCCCAAAGAACGATGGAATTCTTACGGACAACAATGCGCCAATGCCGTGATTGGTTTGAAGAACTTTCTGCACATTTCGAGCGAATGATTTAGCCACCCAGATCGCTCGACATGAATCCCATCGAAGGGACATAATCGACAGTTCAGTTCGTCCACAAAATCTAGCACCGGGAACACTTCCGCAGTTATGGGAGGCTACAAGGGGCAGCAAGGATTAGTATTTCTGCAGGACACTTCTAACGACTTGTTGATTCCCTGCCACGTCGAGTTGCTGCGCTACGACAGAAAAAACGAGTTATCCCATGATCTCTGTCACCTAATTGTATTTTCGATCACAAATGCATATTCTATCAGGAAACGCATGAATGTGTGCTGCCCTGTTCACAAACTGTTTCAGTAGTGCACAGTTATAAACTACGGTTATCACTTGAATCACCACTGGAATGTTGGGGTATCTTGCGACCTGTTGTCGTGCTGTTCGGTCACGCGGTCCATTTACCATCGCCTCGATCATTTTAAATTCAGTTCTGCCTTTGATAATTGGCACAGTTTCACAAGTGTGCCCGCAACAATTTCACTATGTGGTTGGCTGCTCCGATCTCACGACACGAAGCACAGACAATAGTATCTTCACTACACTCTCAAATTCTTCTCCAACAAGCTGTTAAATCCAATGTCCTTTTCCATCAAATTCTTCTCGTACTGTCATATCTCCCACCTTATCTTCATCTACTTCTTCTTCCCTTTCTATAATCTTGTCTTCAAATTTATTTCCCTTGTAGAGCCCCTCTATACGTTCCTTCAACTTGTCTGCTTTCCCTTCTTTATATAGTACTGATTTGCCATCTGAACTATTGAATTTCTTACTGCTTCTTCTGTTCTTTCCAGAGGTTTCTTTAATCTTCGTAGGTATTATTTATCTTTCCGCTAGTTATACATGCTTCTGGAGCAAATGCACGTATTTGTCGTCTTGCGATTACTGGTTAGCAGTTTGCACCTTTTGCCAGTTTCATTTTTTAGATGTCTGTATTTTCTGTTGCCCGCTACATCTGGCGAATTTTTATGTTTTCCCCTTTCGCCAATTAGAAATTTCATATGATTGTACTTTGTGAATAAATGTCTTTGGAAACTGCTTCCCACTGTTGAAGAGCACTTCAGGGATGGCGATTGCATCTTTCAACACGATCGAGCACCTGTTCATAGTTTACGGCCTGTGGCGGAGTGGTTACACGACAATAACATCCCTGTAATGGACCAGCCTGCACAGAGTCCTGACCTGAATCCTATAGAACACCTTTGAGATGTTTTGGAACGCCGACTTCGTGCCAGGCCTCACCAACCGACGTGGATACCTCTCCTCAGTGCAGCACTCCGTGAAGAATTGGCTGCCATTCCCCAAGAAACGTTCCAGCACGTGAATGAACGTATGCCAGCGAGAGTGGAAGCTCTGATCAAGGCCAACACCATATTGAAATCGAGCATTAACGATGGAGGGCGCCACGAACTTTTAAGTCATTTTCAGCCATGTGACCGGGTACTTTTGATCATATACTGTATGTAGGGAGATTAAGAGCTGCTTACGCTACGTTCCCCCCTCTGGTTGCTCGCAATTCCTTGCGTTATTCGCCACGCAAATAAAACATTTCATTGCTAAGAATAATTTGATTAGCAGGTAAAATTACATACATTTGAAGACGAGCCTTTAATCAGCGGATGATACGCATTCGGGAGCAAGCATCTAACTGCCGATCCTTTCCGCAAAAATGCCGGGAATCCAAGACATATTTACAACTGTAACCTTTCAAAATGTATCTTTTTTACGGGCAGTGATCCTACCAACTGAGTTATCCACGCTATCCTGCCACTCATTACATCGTCTTAACCGCGAAACGTAGGGTTCTAGTTTCTAATCCGGGTGGCACACACATTTGACCTTCTAGTGGGAATCATGAAGGAACACACTCAGGGGTGGAGTGGTAGATTAATTCAGCATGAGCCATTCGTTGGCGATATCCGTTCTTCCTACAGGTATGCAGCGACTGGAATGTTGTCAGAAGTGAAGATCTGAGTGCAGGTAGCAGTTCGCACCTGGATAGCTTTACGGAAAGAGCACTGCCCATGAGGAGGATGATTTACGGTGGAGTCTTGGTCTTTTACACAGTTTAAACTCGCTAAGAAATTTCAAATTTCTGAACATGTATGATACGAAATTATATGCTCGTCTGACGATCGAACACAGAGCGAAAGCAAGCAATGTACAAGGACAACACCGGATACGGGAGTGACACGACACTTTTTCAGACGTGTCCCAGTTCTGTGTGTAACATCACGATGGGTGTACCCATGTGCGGAGGAGTGGAAGACAACGAATTTTACCAGACTACAGTCGTCACCATAGCAGCTCTGCATCTTGCGCGAGGGCTTCTGGTTCCGTTGAGTAGACAACACGATCACGCCTAGCAACTAATTTGAGCAGTAGTAGTTTTCTGATGTATTCAGCCTTACCACTGTGCCCTATCATTGAGTTCTCCACTACGTTAACTTTCATCAAGGTAACGCATTACAGCACGCTTCCCGCGCTGTTACGACGTATCACGGTTCAGAGAGTTGCACTGGTGCAGGATGTTCTCCAGACATCTCACCCACTGAAAACATCTGGCCATGGCTTACGGAGAGACTGGCACGCCACCACGCACCAGTCACTGCGACTGATCAGCTCTCGCATAAAGCTGAAGCAGCAAGGAACGACGCACACACATCCGTCACCCAAGCTCAGTTTGACTTAATACTCTGCCGCGTTGGAAGCATTTTAACTTTTTTTGCAATTTTCACATTGTCTGTATATCCGTATCACGCACAAATTTAGCATTTCATTCTTCTTACTACAATCCGTCAGTCCAAAATGTTTAGAGACTGGAATAATAAACCAGTTGAGATGGTGATTTGGTGAGCGTGATACTTCAAGTGCTATATGCTGCCCCCCCCCCCCCCCACCCCTCGTACCCTGCGCGATGTTAACCAAAGTGCCATCTTTTTGGCTGAGATTATAGCGCGCTAAAAGGCATTTAAATTCCTTCGGAAACTTAGACTGTCGTTTTCCCATAAACATTCGAGCATCTATGGATAAGCAGAAAAACGTGTTCGCTTATTTAGACCCCCTTCCACCGAGCGAAGCTTCTGGGAAATCGGATTATGGCACTAGGCGTGTTCGCCTGGTTAACACTGCCTGCTCTCAACTTGTCGAATGTACATCTGTTGTTTACAATAGTTAGTTTAAGTTGCCATCGTAACTGCTGCGCTGAAGTCGCTTATGCGACATAAGTAAAATAAGTCTCGGAACTTTTTGGATGTAAAGTGGACTATACAGGGTCGTCCATTGATAGTGCTCTGAGCACTGTGAGACTTAACTTCTGAGGTCATCAGTCCCCTGGAACTTAGAACTACTTAAACCTAACTAACCTAATGACACCACACACATCCATGCCCGAGGCAGGATTCTAACCTGCGACCTTAGCGGTCGCGCGGTTCCAGACTGAGGCGCCTAGAACCGCTCGGCCACTGCGGCCGGCGACCTGCAACAAGTTATGATGGCAGTAGTTGTTTTAGCTGCTGTCGCGGCTAATCCGCACATCAGTAGCAGACAAATTGCGCGAGAATCGGGGATCTCAAAAACGTCGGCGTTGAGAATGCTACAAAAGCATCGATTGCACCCGTACAATATTTCTATGCACCAGGAATTGCATAGCGACGACTTTGAACGTCGTGTACAGTTCTGCCACTGGGCACAAGAGAAATTACGGGACGATGACATATGTTTTGCACACTTTCTATTTAGCGACAAAGCGTCATTCACCAACAGCGGTAATGTAAACCGGTGTAATATGCACTATTGGGCAACGAGGGATCCACGATGGCTGCGACAAGTGGAATATCAGCGCTCTTGGCGGGTTAATGATGGTGCGGCATTATGGGAGGAAGGATAATTGGCCCCATTTTATCGATGGCAATCTATATGGTGTAATATATCCTGATTTCCTACGTAAAGTTCTACCGATGTTACTACAAGATGTTTCACTGCATGGCAGAAAGGCGATGTACTTCCAACATGATGGATGTCCGACTCATACCTCTAGTGCGGTTGAAGCGGTATTGAATAGCATATTTCATGACAGGTGGATTGGTCGTCGAAGCATCATACCACGGCCCGCATGTCACCGGATCTGACGTCCAGGTATTTCTTTCTGTGGGGAAAGTTGAAGGATATTTGCGAACGTGAGCCACCGTCAATGCCTGACAACACGCGTCAGCGCATTGTCAATGCATGTGCGAACATTACGGAAGGCGAAGTACTCGCTGTTGAGATGAATGTGGTTACACGTATTGCCAAATGCACTGAGGTTGACGGACATCATTTTGAGCATTTATTGCATTAATGTGGTATTTATAGGTAATCATGCTGTAACAGCATGCGTTCTGAGAAATGATAAGTTCACAAAGTTACATGTATCACATTGGAACAACCGAAATAAATGTTCAAACGTACTTACGTTCTGTATTTGAATTTAAAAAACCTACCTGTTACCAACTGTTTTTCTAAAACTGTGAACCATACGTTTGTGACTATTACAGTGCCATCTACCACAAAGCGAAAACAGTGGTCCAACTAAAACATTCATATTTCTTTACGTACTACACGAATATGTAATAAAAATGAGGGTCCTATTAAAAAAAAAACACACAGTTGATATCCGTTTGACCTATGGCAGCGCCATCTAGTGAGCCAACCATAGCGCCATCTGGTTTTCTCCTTGAAGCTAGACAAGTTCTTCGTAGTTTTTTCGTTTGACGCTTATTTTGTGAGATACTTGGCCCGGTCACGATCAATGGACCAACCTGTATACGACCAATAAATAAAATCTCGTTCTTCGCTTTTCGCTAATCTTCTTGGTGTCGCAGATTTTTTTGCCAACAGTGTTGATAAAGCAACTGAATAAAGTAACAAATGTGTTATATACGTAAAGTGATCACTACGTAACAAACCCTTGTTTTCCTGACTTTTTCCTCGAGTTACGGGAACCAGTGTGAAACTGCACAGCCAGTAGCGTACGAGGTCCCCGAGTGCTTGACTGAGGTAGCGAGAGGAGAGGAGAATCCTGAGGTTTGCGCGGTACCTTTCCCAAGCCGCAGGGGAGAGCAAGGGCTTTGATGGCGCGACACAAGTTCAGCGCCCGTGCAGTCGCGCATTGGCGCACACTTTGGCTGCTCGAGTGCCGTGCTCGAGGACCCCTTCCCTCTCTTCCTGCCCCCCTCCCCCCCCTCTCCCTCTCTCTCTCTCTCTCTCTCTCTCTCTCTGTCTCTCTCTCTCTCTCTCTCTCTCTCTCTCTCGCGAATGTGGCGCCGCCTGTCTGTAGCTCTGGCAATTACCTCCTGCCCCTGCGCAGGTGTATAGCAAGCAGGTCTGAAGGCCGTGTGCTACGCGGGCAAGCCGCACGCATGCCAGGAGGCGCAGCGAAACCGTTTAGCCGCCTAATTGTCGCCTGCAATAAAATGAGCATTGTCCGCCACTATTTGCCACTAATTCCCTGCGACACCAAATGAACGCCATTGCCTCGGCTGTATTGCCGCCTGCGCTGCTCGTCGCTTCTGTTTGTCCTCCTTCCAGCGCAACCTGAATTGCGTGTAACACAGAGGGCCTCGCACGCACAATTGCGCTTTTATGGGACTGCCAAATGCCCCAAGGGCCTGTAGCTACTGGACAGTAGGATTTACTGTCACGGGTTAAATGAACTCTTTGTTCACAAACGTTTTTGCAGGCACGCTAACACTGGGTGATTTATAAGCGCCTTCTTTCTGCACAAAGCCCGCTGGATAGAATTCATTGGCATATGCTCGTACGCAAAATACACCTCCGAAAACTACAAGCTTATCCTGACGGGACATCCACAACTGCTCATACTTATCATAAATCATAAGCTGTTAAGTGTTTTATTTCCTAGAAATAGAGTAAAATTCGCTTTCGGGACCTGTGACCAATCTTCAGATGCATCTGCAACATAATAAATAAACAGTGATGCCTATCCAAATTGTTAGCATTAAAAACCTAAAGAGAGCTTAATGTACAGCTCTTAAGGGGAAAAACCTTGTACTAATACGAAATCAGAGTTCGTAAGAATAACAGAGTTTAAATTAGGTTAAAATATTGCATCGCTGGTACGTGATATAAAACAGGAGACCCTCTTAATTCTTAGGCTCACCGAAAAGCCTCTCAGAGAAAAAAAACCACAAGGTCCCCCAATTAAATTAGCGGAACCATCATAAATAAAAATAACTTTCATACGACCCAGCATCCAATAATCCATATTCCAAAACTCACAAAGTTCCGGGCTTAAGGGCCTGCCGAACATGGGTCCGCCACATGTAAGATACGCGGTCTTTCGAACACTCAAACGAATAAAAAAGGTAGTGTGTAGTCTGTGGAGCTGTAGGCGTGTGTGAAAGCACAATGTGACCCCTGAGAAAAAGTTGCCGCTTACGTCTATAAAGCCCTTGACAAGCTCATACCAAAGCTCAAAAGCCGCTAAGGATGGCCATATAGCCGTAACGTAAGCGAGTGCACTTCCTTTTAGAAAATTAAACATTTTATAGTTGTAGCTGACCTTATCATTTATGGTGTCATGCAAAACGCCGACTACTAAGGATGCGTGTCCCATTTTGTACGTCACTCGTCGGTGTCAAGTTTTAATCCGTTTCCTTCCACTCTTCTGAAGCCTGTTGATATCGTGTTTTTTTTATGAATAATAGGAAACTCGCATGGAAACTGATTGGTTATGCGCTGTTATCGAATTCCTCAATAACTGTTAAGCATTTTATTCATTTTATTCGATCTAGTTCTAACGAAACAGCTCTTCATAAATGCCAATAAGACCCGCCCGGATAGCTGTGTGCATTAAAACTCCCTTTTCCGGGACATGGGAGGCGCGCCGGCCCAGGTTCGAATCCGCCCGTTATACTAACGACGAGGGCCGTTCTACCAGACCCTCTGGATGTGGTTTTTGGGCGGTTTCCCACACTCCCCTTGGTGAATACCGATTTGGTACCAACATCCCGCCTCAGATTTCCTCTACGAAAACATTTAGGAAACTGAAACTTCCGGTCAGATTAAAACTATATGCCAGATCGGGACTCAGACCCGGAACCTTTGTCTTTCATGGCCAAGGGCTCTACCAGTTGAGTTCCCCGAGCACGACTCAAGACCAGTCCTCACCAACATCTCATCTCCTACCTTCCAAATTTCACAGAATTTCTCGTGCGTAACTTGCGGGACCAGCACTCCTGGAAGAAGGAATACTGTGCAGCACTTTCTCGCGAAAGGCAAATGTTCCAGGTTGGTGCTCTATCCTGGCACATATTTTTAATCTGCTGGATAGTTTCATAACAGTATACACTCCGCTGCAGAGTAAAAATTTATTCTGAGGTTTAGAAAACTTCGTCACTCTTGCACATCGGATTGACTCAGACACAAACAGATGACCATACATGGAGCAAAAACAATAAACTAGTAAACTGAAATGTTTTACCTTAAGCCAATATTATGAACCGCCCGTTTTAAGCAGTCTAATGCCTGTTGCATGCATTCCAGTTTTCCATTCTTTGTTCCGAAAGTATGTTGGAACATACAATACACTACTGACCCTATGACTGTTGTTAAAGGATAGGTTAAAGAAAGCGAACTTACGTTCATAGCATTTGTTGAGAAAGCTCTTGACAATGTTGACTGGACTACACACTTCTGAAAGAAGTAGTAGTAGTAGTAGTAGTAGTAGTAGTAGTAGTGGTGGTGGTGGTGGTGGTGGTGGTAGTAGTAGCTCTATTCATCCATAGATCTCTTTTCACAAGGATATAGGACGTGTCAAAGTATTTACAAGTTTAGACCAATTTAAAATAGGTTAATTCGTATACACATGTATTTACAGACAACCATTAGAGTTACTCCTGGTATGCAATACTTTTTTTACATTTACTTATTAAATAATGTAATGCCACACTGTTCACTCATATCGCATCATCAGTCACTGCAGACAGTATACGCACATTGTTGCATAACACTTCACTCACTACACCTAATCACACACACACACACACACACACACACACACACACACACACACACACTTGTGATCTCTGGGCCATTTTCTGTACCGCAACTTCCCATTTGCTATTCTGAAAAAGTGAGTCAGCATCTCTCCATAATAAGTGAGATGTTGAGCTCAGAAAGTGGAAGAGGTATTAGTATTGAGCTATGCATAGCTTGGCGGTAAATATTTCTAGAAAGGGAAAAAGAAGGTAAAACCAAAGTGAACGTGTTATGTGGAATGTTGGATGTTTTATAATCATTATTATTATTATTTATTTGCATAACATTTTTTATCAAACCCCTACTCTGTTGTATCTAAGTAAGCCTTCAATGTATAAAATGTATTGCATAACAGGTACCTTTTAGCTGCCTTTTTAAATAAGTATATTTTTTCAATTTCTTTAATCTCTTTCGGTAATTTATTGTACAGTTTTATTCCTTGGTAGAAAATGCTGTTTTGAGTTTTATGTTTATTTTTTCTTGGTAAATTTAAGTTGAGTCTATCTCTTTTTGAATGGTCCAGGACACAGCTGTCTGTGCAGTAGTTACCAATGTTATTTTTGATGTGTACAACTGACTGGTAAATGTATTCACATGGAGCAGTTAAAATTCCCAGTGTGTTGAACAGATCTTTACAATGAGCTCGAATAGTATTTTTGGTTATTGTACTTATGGCTCTTTTCTGGAGTTTGGAAATTGTGTTCATATTTTGTGCGTTTGTTCCCCAAAACAGAATGCCATAGCTAAGAATTGAGTGTACATATGAATAACATGTAACTAAAAGACACTGCATGTCACACACAGATGATAGTATTCTAAGGGGATAACATGCTGATGACATTCTGTTTGCAAGTACCTTTGTGTATTCACACCTCTTCAACTGAGAAATAATATTCATTCCTAGAAATCTTGCATTTGTTACACAGTCTATAGAGGTCCCATATACATTTAATTTAACATTGTCATTTTTCCTCTTCAAACTGAAATTAATGACCTTAGTTTTCTTTGTGTTCAATGTCACTTTATTGCTTACTGACCAATCATAAACTTCCTTGAGAGTCTCATTTACTTTCTCGGCAAGGAGTTCTCTTGTTTTCTCAGTGATTATAATATTGCTGTCATCAGCGAAGAGAAATTTTTCACCATGAGTAACACTACTGGGGAAGTCATTGATGTATATCAGGAATAGTATTGGTCCTAATATACTACCTTGCGGAGCCCCTGCATTAATGTATTTTGGTTCTGATAAGTGTTTTACTAAATGTTTAGATCTATTTGAAGTATGTGTTATCTCCACTCTTTGAACCCTGTCTGCTAGGTATGATCGAAAGCAGTCGTTAGCTACCCCTCTTATCCCTAATGCTTCTAATTTACTTAATAGAATCTTGTTGTCAACTGTATCAAAGGCCTTAGAAAGATCCAAAAATATGCCTGTGACACACTCATCTTTATCAAGAGCATCAAGTACAACTTTTGTGAATTCTACTATGGCTGACTGTATTTTTGCCACCACAGAAACCAAACTGTGATTCGCTTAAAAGATTCTACTTATTTAGGTAATTAATTAATCTGTCTTTCATAACTGCTTGTATTATTTTTGAGAACGATGTCAGCAAGGAAATGGGTCAGTAATTTTCTATGTCTTCTGCATTACCGTTCTGAAGCAAAGGTACAATTCTTGCCTGTTTTAACTGCTCTGGAAATGTCCCTGATGTGAAGGATTCATTTATTATATTTGTTAAGGGGTTTTGTATAATCCCCATGCATCGTTTCAGTACACACCTTGGCACTTCATCTAAGCCTACTGACTTTTTTATTTTTTAGTTTTTGAACAGTTTTATTGACTTCATTCTCTGTGGTTGGAAGTAACATCATTGTATTTAGTACAACATTATTTGCAGGTGTTATATTTGTTTTGGGGAATTTTTGCTGTAACTTCTCTGCAGTACTCGAAAAATGCGCGTTTACATAGTTTTCTAAGTGTTGTGGATCATTTATTACCTTATCTGCCTCCCTTAGCAGTATGTTATTCTGCGTTTGTTTGCCTTTCCCCATTTTCTTTTTTATAACATCCCAGACTGCCAGACTGCTTTGCTTTTATTCCCTGCATTATATATTATTTTGTCATTAAATGACATTTTTTGCAGCAATCAGCACCTTCCTATAGATCTTTTTGTATCTATGATAGAAATTTAAGAATTCTAGATCTTTGCGAACCATTTTCATGGAACTGAGGTGCTTAAGTGTTTGGGAGGACTTCTTAATACCTGATGTTATCCATCTGTTTATGTGAGATGTTGATACAGACATGCATACTTTTGGAAATGCCTTTTAAAAGCTCAATTTGAACAATGTGGAGAATTTAGAGAATTTCATAGTCGCATTGTTTTCCTTATGCACTTCATCCCAGCTTTGTTTTTCTAGTTCTTTTGAAAAATCCTCTTTTTTATTTCTGATAGACGTCGTTTGAAGGCTTGTAGTTTAGGGAATGATTCGATGCCTGATTTTACTGTTATTATTTGACAGGATGGTCTGATAGTCCGAGATCTTTTACAGCTACATCATAATTTTCCCCGTCCATATTTGTGGCCACATGGTCAATTACTGATGCAATCATTGTATTAACCCTTGTTGCACCATTGACCAATAGGAACATGCCAAAACTTTGAAGGATGTTTATGAAGGTGCTGCTGGATTCATTTATGATATTAGTGCTGATGTAGCAGGAACAAAATATAGAGAGCGAAAGGTTATTCACAACTTGTGCAGAAACCAGACTGCAGCTTGAAGAGTCGAAGGACATGAAAGGAAAGCAGTGGCTGAGATGGGAGTAAGACACAATTGTTGCTTATCCCCGATATTATTCAACATATAAAGTGAGAAAGCTGCGAACGAAAACAAGGAAAAAACTGTAAACTGAATTAAAGCTCAAGGAGAAGAAAAAAAATCTTTTGAGGCTTACTGATGAAATCATAATTCTGTCAGAGATGGTGAAGGACCTGGAACAACAATCTGAAAGGATTGGATAACGTCTAGAAAATAGAAGGTGATCATTAACAAATGTGAAACGAGTGTAATGAAACATAGCCACAGTAATCAGGTGAAGGTGAGGAAATTATATTAGGAAATAACACATTAAAATTCCAACGACCCTGTCACAGCGGTAACACCGGTTCCCGTTAGATCGCCGAAATTAAGCACTGTCGGGCTTAGGTAACACTTGGAAGGGTCACCGTCCGGTCTGCCGAGTACTGTTGGCAACCGAGATGCACCCAGTCCTTGTGAGGCCAATTGAAGAGCTATTTGACTGAGAAGTAGCGACACCAGTCACGAAAACTAACAACGGCTGGCAGAGCGGTGTACTGACAGCATGCCCCTCCATATCCACATCAGATGTCGCCTAAGGGCTGAGGATGACACGACAGCTGGTCGGTACCGTTCGGCCATCTCGGCCTGTTCGGACGGTATTTATTTTTTTTAACACATTAAAATAGCAGTTGAGTTCAGATACTTGGGCAGCAAGATAACTGATGATAGCTGTAGTAGAGACTATATAAAGCCATAATAAATTTTTTTATTCCATACATTATTCAGAGGAAATAATTTATAATTGATGCGCTAATTAACTAAAATTACAAGGCCTACACTGCCATATGACTTACAAAATAAGAACAAAATGTTCTGTTATACACCCTATATTGACAATACCAGATAGGCTGGAAAAGCGAATTGACACAAACTGCAGTCGTAAATTTTACTTTTGTGACCTAGGATTAACAATGTAGTTCGTATGAACGTGTGCATGAAAGCTTTCCTAATGCTTTGTGATATTGTCACTATATAAATGCTGTGCTGGAGGATACTAAATACTTGCGTTGCCCATCTTTCCGGTTATCATATGAAGAAAATTATTGTTTCCTCTAATTTCGATTTCAGAGTTCTGCACTCGAAAGCAAATCACTCCTTTTCAAAAATGGTTCAAATGGCTCTGAGCACTATGCGACTCAACTGCTGAGCTCATTTGTCCCCTAGAACTTAGAACTAGTTAAACCTAACTAACCTAAGGACATCACAAACATCCATGCCCGAGGCAGAATTCGAGCCTGCGACCGTAGCGGTCTTGCGGTTCCAGACTGCAGCGCCTTTAACCGCACGGCCACTTCGGCCGGCAAATCACTCCTTTTATGTGTGCTCATAAAATTTTCGCTGTAACACGCCGTTAGGGTATCGTGTGTACCCACAGTTATTATTCCTATGTAGACATAATGTATAATTAGTGGTTGGTTGGTTGATTCGTGGGAGGGGACCAAGTCGGCCGTTGTGGCCGAGCGGTTCTACGCGCTTCAGTCTGCAACCGCGCGACCGCTACGGTCGCAGGTTCGAATCCTGCCTCGAGCATGGATGTCCTTAGGTTAGTTAGATTTAAGTAGTTCTAAGTTCTAGGGGACTGATGACCTCAGATGTTAAGTCCCATAGTGCTCAGAGCCATTTTTGAGGGGACTAAACAGCGAGGTCATCGATACCATCGGATTAGGGAAGAATGTGGAAGGAACGATCCCGGCATTTGTCTAAAACAATTTAGGGAAATCGCGGAAGTCCTAAATAAGGATGGCCGTCACGGGTTTCATGTACATCTACATACATACTCCGCAATCCAACATACGGTGCGTGGCGGAGGGTACCTCGTACCACAACTAGCATCTTATCTCCCTGTTCCACTCCCAAACAGAACGAGGGAAAAATGACTGCCTATATGCCTCTGTACGAGCCCTAATCTCTCTTATCTTATCTTTGTGGTCTTTCCGCGAAATGTACACTCCTGGAAATTGAAATAAGAACACCATGAATTCATTGTCCCAGGAAGGGGAAATTTTATTGACACATTCCTGGGGTCAGATACATCACATGATCACACTGACAGAACCACAGGCACATAGACACAGGCAACAGAGCATGCACAATGTCGGCACTAGTTCAGTGTATATCCACCTTTCGCAGCAATGCAGGCTGCTATTCTCCCATGGAGACGATCGTAGAGATGCTGGATGTAGTCCTGTGGAACGGCTTGCCATGCCATTTCCACCTGGCGCCTCAGTTGGACCAGCGTTCGAGCTGGACGTGCAGACCGCGTGAGACGACGCTTCATCCAGTCCCAAACATGCTCAATGGGGGACAGATCCGGAGATCTTGATGGCCAGGGTAGTTGACTTACACCTTCTAGAGCACGTTGGGTGGCACGGGATACATGCGGACGTGCATTGTCCTGTTGGAACAGCAAGTTCCCTTGCCGGTCTAGGAATGGTAGAACGATGGGTTCGATGACGGTTAGGATGTACCGTGAACTATTCAGTGTCCCCTCGACGATCACCAGTGGTGTACGGCCAGTGTAGGAGATCGCTCCCCACACCATGATGCCGGGTGTTGGCCCTGTGTGCCTCGGTCGTATGCAGTCCTGATTGTGGCGCTCACCTGCACGGCGCCAAACACGCATACGACCATCATTGGCAGCAAGGCAGAAGCGACTCAAATCGCTGAAGACGACACGTCTCCATTCGTCCCTCCATTCACGCCTGTCGCGACACCACTGGAGGCGGGCTGCACGATGTTGGGGCGTGAGCGGAAGACGGCCTAACGGTGTGCTGGACCGTAGCCCAGCTTCATGGAGACGGTTGCGAATTGCCCTCGCCGATACCCCAGGAGCAACAGTGTCCCTAATTTGCTGGGAAGTGGCGGTGCGGTCTCCTACGGCACTGCGTAGGATCCTACGGTCTTGGCTTGCATCCGTGCGTCGCTGCGGTCCGGTCCCAGGTCGACGGGCACGTGCACCTTCCGCCGACCACTGGCGACAACATCGATGTACTGTGGAGACCTCACGCCCCACGTGTTGAGCAATTCGGCGGTACGTCCACCCGGCTTCCCGCATACCCACTATACGCCCTCGCTCAAAGTCCGTCAACTGCACATACGGTTCACGTCCACGCTGTCGCGGCATGCTACCAGTGTTAAAGACTGCGATGGAGCTCCGTATGCCACGGCAAACTGGCTGACACTGACGGCGGCGGTGCACAAATGCTGCGCAGCTAGCGCCATTCGACGGCCAACACCGCGGTTCCTGGTGTGCCGCTGTGCCGTGCGTGTGATCATTGCTTGTACAGCCCTCTCGCAGTGTCCGGAGCAAGTATGGTGTCAATGTGTTTTTTTTTCCATTTCCAGGAGTGTAAGTTGGCGGTTGTAAAACTGTACTGCAGTCAGCCTCAAATACTGGTTCTCTAAATTTCCTCAGTAGCGATTCACGAAAAGAACGCCTCCTTTCCTCTAGAGAGTCCCACACGAGTTCCTGAAGCACTTCCGTAACACTCGCGTGATGATCAAACCTACCAGTAACAAATGTAGCAGCCCTCCCTCAATCCGACCTGATAGGGCTCCCAAACGCTCGAGCCGTACTCAAGAATAGGTCGTATTAGTGTTTTATAAGCGGTCTCCTTTACAGATGAACCACATTTTCTCAAAATTCTACCAATGAACCGAAGACGACCATCCGCCTTCCCCACAACTGCCATTACATGCTTGTCCCACTTCATATCGCTCTGCAATGTTACGCCCATATATTTAATCGACGTGACTGTGTCAAGCGCTGCACTACTAATGGAGTATTCAAACATTACAGGATTCTTTTACCTATTCATCTGCATTAATTTACATTTATCTATATTTAGAGTTAGCTGCCATTCTTTACACCAATCACAAATCCTGTCCAAGTCATCTTGTATCCTCCTTCAGTCACTCAACGACGACACCTTTCCGTACACCACAGCATCATCAGCAAACAGCCGCACATTGCTATCCCCCCTCATTTATGTAGATAGAAAACAACAGCGGAGCTACCACACTTCCCTGGAGCACTCCAGATGATACCCTCACCTTCGATGAACACTCACCATCGAGGACAACGTACTGGGTTCTATTACTTAAGAAGTCTTCGAGCCACTCACATAGTTGGGAACCAATCGCATATGCTCGTACCTTAGTTAGGAGTCTGCAGTGGGGCACCGAGTCAAACGCTTTCCGGAAGTCAAGGAATATGGCATCGGTCTGATACCCTTCATCCATGGTTCGCAAGATATCATGTGAAAAAAGGGCGAGTTGGGTTTCGCAGGAGCGATGCTTTCTAAAGCCGTGCTGATGCATGGACAGCAACTTCTCTGTCTCAAGGAAATTCATTATATTCGAACTGAGAATATGTTCGAGAATCCTGCAGCAAACCGATGTTAAGGATATTGGTCTGTAATTTTGAGGATCCGTCATTCTACCCTTCTTATATACAGGCGTCACTTGCGCTTTTTTCCAGTCGCTCGGGACTTTACGTTGGGCAAGAGATTCGCGATAAATGCAAGCTAAGTAAGGAGCCAATGCAGTAGAGTACTCTCTGTAAAACCGTCATCCTCCCAAATGCGAGTCCCGTGTGCTAATCACTGCCCCGCCTCTGTAGGTATAACTAGTGCTAACGGCCTTGTCGTAGTGGTAACACCGTATCCCGTCAGATCACCGAAATTAAGAGCTGTTGGTCCGGGAAGCGGTGTGGTGGCAATATGCCGTTCCGCTGGCGCTTATGGGCTTAGGATGACACGACGGTCGGTCGGCACATTGGGCCTTCATGGACTATTCGGACGCAGTTTAATTTTCATACAAATAGTAATTACCGACGGCCGCGTTACAAACGGCCCATTAAATCAGTGATTTAAGGGCCATATCCTACGTATGTTCTTTCGGGTATCTAACAGACTGGTCTTGTGGCCTTTCCTCTTACGAGTTGCCTTGAGCCACGAACTGGAAGGTGCTGGAAAAATCTATTTTGAAAGTTACAGGTCCTAGACATTGAAGAACTTGCAGGTATTCGGGAAGAAATGCAGCCGCGCACAAACGACACACTGTTGCCTCTCCAGCGCGCAGTGCCAACAATGAGGTTCCGATGCCAGCGAGTAGGAAGCGCTGAGCCGCAGTGCGCATGCGCTACGGACAGAAACAAAAGCGTGCCGCGCCGTAGCTGGCGGGCAGTCGCATCGCGGCGGCCCGTTATTCGTCACGCGCTCGGAGCGCACAATGGCCGTTGGGGAAACGGGAGGAGGAAGGGGCCGCAACTTGCAAATGCGAAGGCGGGAAGCGGCGCGACGGCTCATTACGGCTGCCCACCGCTGTCCCCGAGGCCGGGGCCCGCTTGTCTCCCGCTGTCGCTTCCCCAGCCGGTCACCGGACTGCGCCCATCTCGCGAACTGCCGAAGTCCATTTCCTGACAGATGCGCAGTTAGGACGTCAATCCAGTTCTCTCATCCACGTCTTTCTAGGCGGGTAACACCTGCAAGCGCTAATGTTTCCGAGGATAATTTTGCCATCTCGTAGTAGACACATGTTCGCCTTACACAAAAACTGTTGAGCCTCTTCAAAAATACACGATTCATTAAAAACAAGGAAAAAAAGTTCTCGCGAAATACTGTTATTGTGGCCTTCAATCGGAAGACTGGTCTGATGCAGCTCTCCATACTGCCCTACCATTTGCAAGCCTTTTCATCCTCGAGTAACTGTTGCAACCTACAGCCTTCTGAATTTGCTAACTGTATTCATCTCTTGCTCTCCTACGTTTTTTAACCCCCCCCCCCCCCCTCTCCTCAACGCTTTTCCTCCTTTACTATGTTGGTGATTGGTGATCCCGTGATGTCTCAGTATGTGTCCTGCCAAACGAACCCTTCTTCTAGTCATGTTGTGCCACAAATTTCTTTTCTCCCAAATTCTCATTAGTTACGTGTTCTACCCATCTAACCTTCAGCATTCTTCTGTAGCACAGCACTTCAAAAGCTTTAATTCTCTCCTTGTCTAATCGCCCACTTCCAAACATGGCTACACTCTTTACAAATACTTTCAGAAAAAGACTTCCTGACTTTTAAGTCTATACTGCTGTTAACCTGTTTTTCTTCTTCAGAAAACCTTTTCTTGTCATTGCCAGTCTACATTTTATGTCCTCTCTACTTCGGCCATCGTCAGTTTTTTGCTGCCCAAATAGGAAAACTCATCTGCTACTTTCAGTGTCTCATTTCCTAATCTAATTCCTTCAGCATCAACTGATTTCATTCAACTACAATCCGTTATTCCCGTTTTGCTTTTGTTGATGTTCATCTTATATCCTCCTTTCAAGACACTATCCATTCCGTTCAACTGCTGTCCTTTGCTATGACTGACAGGATTACAATGTCGTCAGCAAACCTTAAGGTTTTATTTCTTTTCCGTGGATTTTAATTCCTACTGTAAATTTTTCTTTTCTTTCCTTTACTGCTTGCTCAATGTACACATCGAATAACATCGGAGACAGGGTACAACCCTGTCTCACTCCCTTGTCAACCACTGCTTCCCTTTCATGACCCTCGGTTCTTAATACTGCCATCTAGTTTCTCTACAAATAGTAAATAGCCTTTCGCTCCCTGTATTTTAGACCTGCTGCACTCAGAATTTCAAAAACAGTATTCCAGTTAACATTCTCTAAGTCTACAAATTCTATGAACGTAGGTTTGCCTTTCCTTAATCCATCTTCTAAGATAGGTCGTAGCGTCAGTATCGCCTTGTGAGTTCCTACATTTCTCCGAGATCCGAACTTATCTTCCCCAAGGTCGGTCTCTACCAGTTTTTTCCTTTCTTCTGTAATGAACTCGTGTTCGTAAACTGATAGTTCGGTAATGTTGTCACATGTCGGCAACTGCTTTCTTCTGAATTGGAATGTTCTTACTGATATCCGAAGGTATATCGCCTGTCACATACTTCTTGCTCAGCAGATGGAGGGCTTTTGTCATGGTTCAAATAGTTCAAATGGGCCTGAGCACTATGGGACTTAACATCTGAGGTCATCAGTCCCCTAGCACTCGCCCCAGTTGTACAGCCGACTTTCCTAGCGATGGTTCACTGTCTACACACGCTCTCATTTGCCGAGACGACAGTTTAGCATAGCCTTCAGCTATGTCATTTGCTACGACCTAACAAGGCGCCATATTCAGTAACTATGAATGTATTCTGAACAGATAATATTGCGAATAATGTACCGTCAAAAGCGACTTCATCATTAATGGATTAAAGTTAAGTATCAAACTAATTACGTCCCCTTTCTGATTTCTAATTCCTTCCCTCCTCACGCCAGCCTGCGTGTGCTAAAACGCGTGCATTTCGGCCTTCTCTAGTAACACGGTGTTGGATCTTCTGCCAACACAACACTACGAACTGCTTCTCCGAGGTGTAACCATCGCTGGTGACATTTATTATCAATAACTGAGACGTCTTGTAGACGAAGGTTAGGAACAAGACCAGGAAGACTGCCTGAAGTGGTGCTACTCCACGATATTGCCCGCCCGCATTCTGCTAGACTGGCAAAAAACACTATACAGGAGTTGGACTGGGAAGTCTTTCCGCACCCACCTTATTTACCTGATCTTGCACCCCCAGGTTTTCTTTTCTTCCACTCTCTGTTGAACAACCATTACGGAACCTCCTCTCCGGGTAAAAATGCGGCCGAACATGGCTCGATGACTTTTTTGCCTTAGAGCCACGTTATTTCTACAGTCGCGGAATCGAAAAGTTACCCCAGCGTTGGCAGAATGTTGTAAATAGTGGTGCCGAATGCATCATTGATAATTAAAGTTTGTGTTGTGTCTATCTGTTACGTTTATTAAACTTATGCAAAAACGGTACGAAATTAAGCACCAACCTAATAATTACCAAATTGATATTAAACGCTTGGCACAATGAAACAACGAACAATTATCAGTATCAGTTTAGATTGGTTAGTCTAACACATAACTATTTAAAATTTGTAGTTTAGTGACATAATAATTAGGTCACGGAAAATTTATTTCTGAAACCAGTCGCTTATAATTTAGTGGAGTTCATGAGACAAAACACCTTCATTGATGGCATCGGTAATTACATTGGAGGTTGTAAATACTCAAATACCGGAAATCACAAATTTTTTGTTAAGTCGGAGTTCGTACTCAAAACGTTGGAATTATCTGAAGTAATAAACACAGCGAAAACTAAAAGGAACACACTAGTAAGCGACGTGTTAATAATGTCACATAATTTCTGTATAATCTTGGACTGTTAAGAACTTCGCAAGATATACTTTTCCAAAGAGTAAAAATTCACTCTCCATACTACTTTGTGTGCACTTCAGAGTAACAGTAAAATATGTTTACAGAAAATAATCAAAATCATAGGGTAACAGGAAAATATCTACACAGAAAGTAACCAAAACACAGAGAATACCCAAAATTACAGAAACTTCAGTAAAATTCACAATCTGGCAATAGAAGTGAGGGAACCAGGAGACATAGTCCGATGTCAGTTATCGTCCTACGCATACATACCGTAGACTGTATGTAAATGATTAGAACTGCAGTTCTCTGTGACACGTAGAACGCCCACCAGAGTGCATTTGGGTTGTTCGTGTCTAGCAGGTCTAGCAGGATATACAGGGTGTTACAAAAAGGTACGGCCAAACTTTCACGAAACATTCCTCAGACACAAATAAAGAAAAGATGTTATGTGGACATGTGTCCGGAAACGCTTAATTTCCATGTTAGAGCTCATTTTAGTTTCTTCCACCTACGCTCAATGGAGCACGTTATCATGATTTCATACGGGATACTCTACCTGTGCTACTAGAACATGTGCCTTTACAAGTACGACACAACATGTGGTTCATGCACGATAGAGCTCCTGCACATTTCAGTCGAAGTGTTCGTACGCTTCTCAACAACAGTTTCGGTGACCGATGGATTGGTAGAGGTGGACCAATTCCATGGCCTCCACGCTCTCCTGACCTCCCTCTTGACTTTCATTTATGGGGGCATTTGAAAGCTCTTGTCTACACAACCCCGATACCAAATGTAGAGAGTCTTCGGGCTCGTATTGTGGAAGGCTGTGATACAATATGCAATTCTCCAGGGCTGCATCAGCGCATCAGGGATTCCATGCGACGGAGGGTGGATGCATGTATCCTCGCTAACGGAGGACATTTTGAACATTTCCTGTAACCAAGTGTTTGAAGTCACTCTGGTACGTTCTGTTGCTGTGTGTTTCCATTCCATGATAAATGTGATTCGAAGAGAAGTAATAAAATGAGCTCTAACATGGAAAGTAAGCGTTTCCGGACACACGTCCACATAACATATTCTCTTTCTTTGTGTGTGAGGAATGTTTCCTGAAAGTTTGGCCGTACCTTTTTGTAACACCCTGTATAAGGGGATTGAGTAGCGTCAGATATTGAGTGATCACTATGAAGAACAGGAAGATGCCGTGCGAGACAGCGTTATCAGCACCTGACTGCGTTAGTTGGGTCTCCATTTGTCCAGCTGGTCGAATGTGCAATATCCAGATTTGTGGGTCATTCAGATGTGACACTGGTCCCATGTTGAAGTGTATGATAATGTGAGGGCAGACATACTCGTCATCAAGGTTCCGGTCGATCACGTCTGACCACCACCAGAGAGGATTCCCATATTGTGCACCAGGCCCAACCTAGGATCTGTGCCTACCATCCGGGAACAAGTAATGGACCTCCTGTGCACTGCATTCAAAATGGTTCAAATGGTTCTGAGCACTATGGGACTTAACATCTTAGGTCATCAGTCCCCTAGAACTTAGAACTAGTTAAACCTAACTAACCTAAGGACATCACACACATCCATGCCCGAGGCAGGATTCGAACCTGCGACCGTAGCAGTCCCGCGGTTCGGGGCTGCAGCGCCTAGAACCGCAATGCACTGCATTCCTGTCATTCTGCAGCATTGGTCAAAGAATAGCAGCATCCAGATCAGGGTATCAGTGTCCCATGAGTACGGAGTTGTTAACACCGCAACACAAATGGATATGTTTGGAGTGGTGCCATACTGGTCAATCATGAGTCGCAGTTCTGCAGTAACCTTCATTGTTGCTGAGTGTGGTGGCGACTTGGGCAGAGGTTCCATTCTTCCATTGTTTTGGAGGGGCACGGTGGAGTTACTCCTGGGGTCATACTGCAGAGAATTGCTATGAGCTGCCAACATCTTTTGTTGTGAAATCTTAGGGGCTTCTACTTCCAGCTAGCTGAGAGCCAAACTGGTGGTGTTTGGCGCACTGTCAACCTGTCACTGTATCAGGGAGGTATGCCAAAGGATTCTGTCCCTGACGTACATCTGTGAGCGGGCACCGGCCCTCCAATGCGTCCTCTGGTGGGGAGGCCGTGCCGTAATTCTACGCTACCTTCTACATCCTGAGCAGTGCTGCTGGAGTTTACTTGGGCGCACCCTTTTCCATGTCTACTAGAGTACCCTCGTAAAAAGCTGTCTACGATCCCGTGGTCGACGCCGCTGTACGAGCTACGCCTGGCGCCTGCTGCCCTGCACAGCACGGCACCGCGGTGATCATGTTTGGTTTGTGGGGCGTTCAACTGAGCGGGCATCAGCGCCCGTACAAAGTCCCAAATCTTACACAGTCCATTTTTTTCACACTCCAATCTAGACGCTGTCAAAAATGATGAAGATGATGAAATATTAGGGACAACACAAACACCCAGTCCCCGGGCATATAAAATTCCCAACCCGGCCGGGAATCGAACCCGTGACCCCATGATCCCAAAGCAGCAACGCTAGCCACCAGACAACGAGCTGCGGAGGCGGCACCGCGGTGTTAACATGGTCGGCCGCGACGTGGATAGCGGCCACAAGAGTCTGCTGAAGTGTTCGAGCCAGTTCAATCAAATGGTTCAAATGGCTCTGAGCACTATGGGACTTAACATCTATGGTCATCAGTCCCCTAGAACTTAGAACTACTTAAACCTAACTAACCTAAGGACAGCACACAACACCCAGCCATCATGAGGCAGAGAAAATCCCTGACCCCGCCGGGAATCGAACCCGGGAACCCGGGCGTGGGAAGCGAGAACGCTACCGCACAACCACGAGATGCGGGCCCAGTTCAATCCAGGACTGCGTGTTGTCCACTGCCCTCGCCACGGTCGCAGTGAAGAAATGTCTGTCGTGCTAATGCGGTGTCATTATTTTACAGAGCGCCAACGGCCTTCGCCACTGGTTTTGTAGCAGTAAGATAAGAAATGAGATGGGTCCCCGCAGCGTCCGTGAGGAAAGGGAAATGTGAAAAACGTTGACTAGAAGAAGGGACAATCAATAACTTACCTGACGTATCTATAGAGTGCAAAAACTGTAGGGAAGGAAAGAACCCGGAGTAAATAAATTACTTATCTGACGTATCTATAGAGTGCAACGCGGAGTACACCAACAAATAATTGAGGACGCTGATTGCAAGTGCTATTCTGAGTGCAGGAGAGGAATTGGTGGCGGGGACTGCATCAAACTAGTCATATGACAAAACAAAACAAAACAAAAAAAAGAACCATGTAGTATTAGGCAGTGCGAGTTCCGTTCAGATATGGCTTGAAACCTTGTTTCTTTCCAAATTGCGTGATTCTACGTAAAAGGGAAGTGTCCAAAGAATTTAATGAATTAGTTTGGGAGTATCAAAATACGATATAAATGGCCACATCTTGGGACTGCATTGACATAAACGTAACATTTATTACACTGCCAAGCGATTATAGACCTTGGTATGTGACATAAATTTCAACTTGGTATGTCTACCCTTCCCTGATAAAATGGGGTCTTAACAGACCGACGGACAGAGAGACAGTCTCATGCTAAATCACAAAAAATTTGTTTCCTGTAATGCAATTACAAATTAACAATTTTTGGATTTTTCATTTGGTTTTGCTGTGAAAAACTTGCTTCTTGCCAAATTACATGATTCTACGTCGACGGCAAGTACAATATGGGTTTTGACGAATAAGTTTTCGTGCATCAAAATGAGTGACCTAAATGGAATATGTATTGACTACAATGACTTAGAAGCTTCAGGTTTTTCCACCGCCAAGGGAGTGTAGATCTTAGCATGTGACACAAATTTCAACTTGATGCATGCATCTAGTCGTTCCTAAGAGAAAGGGTTTTTAACAATCGGACAGAAGACGGACAGCTAAATGATCCTACAAGAATTAAGATTTCACTTATTGAGGCCCGAAACTCTAAAAAAGGGTCAATAATATCTGTTTTGCAAGCGAATTTATTTTATTGATTTTTACCAAAAATTATATATCTTCAGTGGTCTCTAACAAATAAAGGAAATAACTGTGCGTTAGAAATTATTTGTTGCCTGATATGTAGTGTTTTCTGGTAGCACATTTAGGTTTTCTTGTTATTTACGTTACAGACCTGTGATTCAGCAACTTTATGTACGTAGCGTCAATACGAAGATAGCTCAAATGTGCTTTCAGAAAACACTATTTATCTCGCCACTGGATTTAAAAAAAATCAGCAAATTTATCGCATTTGACGCTTGACACTTCTGGGCGTAATGATGTAATTTCTTTTTTAACATTTTACAGGTCTTGAAAAAATAGTATTTATAAAATAAATACAAGCAAAATGAAAACTGCCTTAATATAAAGTTTTTTTTCTTTTGAAGGCGAATATGGAGTTAAAATGTGGCTTCCCATTTTTAGCAACTGAAACGTCGCTCTCTTTCACCGAGGTTTTGAACGATTTTTACTTGTCCTGAAAAAGTAGCATTGATAAAATAAATAGAAAGAATGTTTTAGGACAAAGCTGTTAATTTTTTCCTAATGAATATGATTATTTAGGTTCTCATTTTTACTAACTGACGTTTCCCTCTCTTTAACTGATAACAGCGCCTTTTATTTGAAACACGGCTGCTTTTAGCTGAGCTAATAATACTACACACTAAAATATTATTATTTTTTTCAGGTAACTAATCTTCACGTATTCGCCATCGTAGTCACAGTCGTCATGGTCTGTGAGTATATCTTAATAGTAATTGTATTAGTTGTAATTCGCTAATCGAAAGTTTCCCAGAATATCCACCAGAACAAGATTTTATGCTCCCATGACAATACCGGCAGCTGATTGATATGCTTTCTAAATGCTGTTTTTGAAACTGGTGGCCCACGACCTGCCTTTAGCTTTGAACTCAACGTAGTGCAAAGATGTGTCTTAATCCACTGAAAGTTCATCTAAAGTCATATTCAAGTTTCCTGCTGGTAAGCCTACGGAACTGAAGCTACCTGTGGAGTTTCTAACTGAAAAAGTTTATGATAACTTCCTTTTTTATATTCATGATTACGTGACAAAGCTGTACAGTGTAAGAAATTAAGAACAAATCAAACTGGAACTAATTGAAATAAATAAAATTTCACCTTTGCCACAGTGCCCTTCGTTGATAAGCTACCAGTTTCGGAGTCCTTCCTTCCCATCTTTGCGCCTCCCAATTTACTTTGTCCATGGCACCAGCAAGCGTAGGATCAAGAGCCAATTAATAAGGGACAACGTGGCAGATTGGAATTTTATTTGCTTCATTTAATAACTGTCACGGACACGTGACAATATGGATAAGGTTATAAAACTTTTTTTTTTTAAATCTCTGGAATTAAAAACAATGTGATTGAGGTTGTGTTTGATACTAAACTACAACGGAAGCCCAATTTCGCTTGCTTTGTGCACAGAGATTTAATTGGAAGAAAACAAGGAAGGACGAAAGGATATTCATTAAGATGCTGTCGATGTTAGTGTTATTAAAGGCTCGGATTATACGAGAAAGAAAAAACGTATTGCTCATCGCGTTTGTTGCAAAATCATCCCACCCGTCGTCACTGAATTAGTCACAAAGAGATCGCTCCGTAATCCCAGTTCCAACACGTTGCACAGAGCAGTTGAGCACTTCATCACTACACTTCATCGCTCGATGAGATTACATCTAGAACTGACGTTAACTTCAGTTGTGTTTTCTTTAGTCATAATTTCAGCCCGTAAATGAAAACCGAATTTGTCTTCTGTTGCAGTTTTCAGCCATACTTTTCACTTTAACCTGAGAATGGAACGACGGAAATATGACTGAATGCTCGTTGCTATTCCTTTCAATATCTTTGATGTAATCGGTGTGTACGTTATCGAAACTGCACGTTCAATTCAATAGAATCCGTGCAATACACTTCGAATACCCATTTTTCGAAATCTCCTCATAGCTTACGTTAAATAGGTGTGATATTTCTGTCAATGATTTGTTTTTACTTTCATACCACCTTTATACTTCTCATGTGATGACAGCAGGAACTGCAAACTGCGGAACTTTAGTTTTTTTCTTTTCCTTCTGTACGAGATTTTGGTAGGATGGTGAGGATGTATTTCATCGATAGCAACGAGAGGACGATTGGCTGTCAACTGAAGAGCGTTCGCTATTGTCTTACTGTTACGAAATTTGTCGATAACTTTCATTTGGATTACATTCATTGAATGGCTCAGTGTTCTCACTTAACTACAATTTCAGTTCGTTAATGTCATGACTACATGTGTGATGAAGAAGAGGACGAATTATTAGCGGTGGTGCTAATACAGAACGAAGACGATGATGGAATAGGGAGCGGAGAATTTCTTAAATATCTTCTAATAGACTTCTCAGAGAGTGTGTCAGAGAAATTTCTTTCTGTTTATTTTTTTCATGTATTTGACAGGTTTTTTATATTTATAAATTTAAACTGGTAAGTACGTACCATACTGGAAAATTAACTCCTTCTCTGTGAAGAAGAAACAAAAGAGGAAATACTAACATACAGATTCCCGCCAAATTCCGTTTGAAAAACTTGTGACACATTGCTCTTATCATGAAAAATATGTTGTATCGTCGGATTTACGCGGCATTTAATTAAAGAAAGAGCACTGGAAAGTGAAGAGCCCCCAACCAACTTACCAGCTATCAGTTGTCACCAACAACACTTCCGACCGTTATTTATAGAATTATATTTACAGAACCACAAACCATAATGAAAACACCATTAAATTTTACTGCATCACAAAGAAGAATCATGTATAAAATGCATAAAGCTCACTAAACAGAAATTGGACACACATTTGGTTTAGTATACACATTTCACTGATGGGTTGGAAGCTGTCTCATGTGGTACAGAGTGATGCATAGAAAAATCGCAACAAATACTAAAGTCTTCGAAATGGAAGTTGGTCTCTCATCCACGCATCAGTCATGCAACTTGCGAGACTCAGTAGAGCCCAGACAGTTAACTTGTGCAACTCTGGCAGTAGGGAAATGGATGAACGAAAATTTCGCTATAAAATAGTTCATTACGTCAAAGTACCAAATTAGTCTACTACAGTTTTCACATTACCAGTCTCGGCAATTTACTGTCACCTTCAGATGTGATAATTAATCTACAAACAGCTTCGTCATGATACATAAAATATATCGAGTTACAAGCATTCTGCACGTCGTGAAATGATATAAAATACATCAATGAAATATACATCGAGTCGTCGCATTGTCTCTTTCACTCTGCGACATTTTAACATGCTACTCATGATGATGAGTTTTTATGCACCATGACGAAGGGGTTTGTGGATTAGTTATCACATTTGAAGACGGCAATAAATTGCCGAAACCAGTAACGTGAATACTGTAATAATTATGGGAACCTGATGTAATGATTTGGGGAGTTGAGAGTACAAGCGATACAACTGCTTGCTAAAGCAAACTGAGTAAATGACTGCCAAAGTTAAATGGCCATTTATAAATTACGTTACAGTCGAAATATCAGAACTTTTCCTTGCGGACAGTTAGTCTGTGTATTTAAGTATTGTTATAGATTTTACTGCCCCTGCATTATTTTTATAATATATTAAAAATACTTGTACTCCTTGCATCCCAAAACATTTTAGAATAAAACCTGACAGTGCAAAAAACATTTTATTTACTTGTGCTGTATTTTGAAGGTTGTTTAGGTAAAATACTCGTGATATGCATATTACAATACATGTATATGATAAAATAAGCATACACGAGCAACTAAAGCAAAAGTAACACAGCAAGCTGAAAAAATAGGTAAATAGCAAATAAAATAAAAATACCAAAACGAAAATATATTGGGATGGTTCCAAAGCACAAGAGACCTTATTCATAGTCATTTTCTATAATCCTGCCACAGTCAGTGTCTACTGAATCATAATCATTTCCTTCAGTGATATCTTGAAGATAGCATTCCTTCCTGGCGCATCGCTCGTTAGGCTGTACCAGTCTGTTGTGCATTTTTCGGTCTTCCTCGTTCCCTTCTTTGCCCATGTCGTCTTATTTCTCCACTCACGGATGTAGTGCTTTATCTCCTGAAGATTTAGTATTTCTCTAATTTTGTTTTAAATTCATTTTCATGCAATGGCTCGAATAGGCATTGATGTGGAACCAGTATTGAGGCTTCTAAAATATGCATCTTAAAACTCAAGGTAACGGTTTAGTGAATGCGTGAACCGCAGTGTTCGAGGCTTTCCTTTTCTGATTCTGTTCCACTCTATATTTCTCACTGTGTTTTGTTTCCTACTGTGCCCTTAGCAGTTTTGTCCTTTGCTATGGAACCCATGGCTTTAATTGAAAGAAAATGTTCTGTTTTCATTTACACCTCGGAAAACTATCTGCTCACCTTGACTGCTTCTCTTCTGTCTTGGGCACAAATACGAATTTGAACCATACCTTTGCCTTGTAAGAGAGACCAAATATATACCAAGAACTTCATTAAAGACAGCAGCACTTCCTTCCGTCAGCCACTTCACTTGTATCAGTTGTATTCTAAATGCAGTCCAAGCACTGGCTTAGAGCTTAAGCTTTACCATCAACCAGTGCACACACTGTGCAGAAAATTCATTTTACTTCTTTTACTCGGAAGAGATCCACACATTAGCTTCCAAAATGAGCGTTTAGATCATATTCTTGTGAAATGTCATTTTTGCCACTTGTACTCTCAGCCCCTCAATTATCATGTTAACATTATACGCACGCATACTGGTGTTTTGTTGTTGTTGTGCTCTTCAGTTCAGACCGCTCGCATACTACTGTTTTGTTGTTGTTGTTGTGCTCTTCAGTCCAGAGACTGGTTTGATGCAGCTCTCCATGCAACTCTATCCTGTGCAAGCTTCTTCATCTCCCAGTACCTACTGCAACCTACATCCTTCCGAATCTGCTTAGTGTATTCGTCTCTTAGTCACCCTCTACGATTTTTACCCTCCACGCTGCCCTCCAATACTAAATTGGTGATCCCTTGATGCCTCAGAACAGGACCTACCAACCGATCCCTTCTTCAAGTCAAGTTGTGCCACAAATTTCTCTTCTCCCCAATTCTATTCAATACCCCATTAGTTATGTGATCTACCCATCTAATCTTCAGCATTCTTCTGTAGCACCACATTTCGAAAGCTTCGATTCTCTTCTTGTCTAAACTATTTATCGTCGGTGTTTCACTTCCATACATGGCTACACTCCATACAAATACTTCCAGAAACGACTTCCTGACACTTAAATCTATACTCGATGTTAACAAATTTCTCTTCTTCAGAAACGCTTTCCTTGCCATTGCCAGTCTACATTTTATATCCTCTCTACTTCGACCATCATCACTTATTTTGCTCCCCAAATAACAAAACTCCTTTACTACTTTAAGTGTCTCATTTCCTAATCTAATTCCCTCAGCATCACCCGACTTAATTCGACTACATTCCATTATCCTCGTTTTGCTTTTGTTGATGTTCATCTTATATCCTCCTTTCAAGACTCTGTCCATTCTGTTCAACTGCTCTTCCAAGTCCTTTGCTGTCTCTGACAGAATTACAATGCCACTGGCGAACATCAGTTTTTATTTCTTCTCCATGGATTTTAATACCTACTCCAAATTTTTGTTTCGTTTCCTTTACTACTTGCTCAATATACAAATTGAATATCATCGGGGAGAGGTTACAACACTGTCTCACTCCCTTCCCAACCACTGCTTCCCTTTCATGTCCCTCGACTCTTATGGCTGCCATCTGGTTTCTGTACAAACTGTAAATAGCCTTTCGCTCCCTGTATTTTACCCCTGCCACCTAGAGAATTTGAAAGAGTATTCCAGTCAACATTGTCAAAAGCTTTCTCTGTGTCTACAAATGCTAGAAACGTAGGTTTGCCTTTCCTTAATCTACACTCCTGGAAATTGAAATAAGAACACCGTGAATTCATTGTCCCAGGAAGGGGAAACTTTATTGACACATTCCTGGGGTCAGATACATCACATGATCACACTGACAGAACCACAGGCACATAGACACAGGCAACAGAGCATGCACAATGTCGGCACTAGTACAGTGTATATCCACCTTTCGCAGCAATGCAGGCTGCTATTCTCCCATGGAGACGATCGTAGAGATGCTGGATGTAGTCCTGTGGAACGGCTTGCCATGCCATTTCCACCTGGCGCCTCAGTTGGACCAGCGTTCGTGCTGGACGTGCAGACCGCGTGAGACGACGCTTCATCCAGTCCCAAACATGCTCAATGGGGGACAGATCCGGAGATCTTGCTGGCCAGGGTAGTTGACTTGCACCTTCTAGAGCACGTTGGGTGGCACGGGATACATGCGGACGTGCATTGTCCTGTTGGAACAGCAAGTTCCCTTGCCGGTCTAGGAATGGTAGAACGATGGGTTCGATGACGGTTTGGATGTACCGTGCACAATTCAGTGTCCCCTCGACGATCACCAGTGGTGTACGGCCAGTGTAGGAGATCGCTCCCCACACCATGATGCCGGGTGTTGGCCCTGTGTGCCTCGGTCGTATGCAGTCCTGATTGTGGCGCTCACCTGCACGGCGCCAAACACGCATACGACCATCATTGGCACCAAGGCAGAAGCGACTCTCATCGCTGAAGACGACACGTCTCCATTCGTCCCTCCATTCACGCCTGTCGCGACACCACTGGAGGCGGACTGCACGATGTTGGGGCGTGAGCGGAAGACGGCCTAACGGTGTGCGGGACCGTAGCCCAGCTTCATGGAGACGGTTGCGAATGGTCCTCGCCGATACCCCAGGAGCAACAGTGTCCCTAATTTGCTGGGAAGTGGCGGTGCGGTCCCCTACGGCACTGCGTAGGATCCTACGGTCTTGGCGTGCATCCGTGCGTCGCTGCGGTCCGGTCCCAGGTCGACGGGCACGTGCACCTTCCGCCGACCACTGGCGACAACATCGATGTACTGTGGAGACCTCACGCCCCACGTGTTGAGCAATTCGGCGGTACATCCACCCGGCCTTCCGCATGCCCACTATACGCCCTCGCTCAAAGTCCGTCAACTGCACATACGGTTCACGTCCACGCTGTCGCGGCATGCTACCAGTGTTAAAGACTGCGATGGAGCTCCGTATGCCACGGAAAACTGGCTGACACTGACGGCGGCGGTGCACAAATGCTGCGCAGCTAGCGCCATTCGACGGCCAACACCACGGTTCCTGGTGTGTCCGCTGTGCCGTGCGTGTGATCATTGCTTGTACAGCCCTCTCGCAGTGTCCGGAGCAAGTATGGTGGGTCTGACACACCGGTGTCAATGTGTTCTTTTTTCCATTTCCAGGAGTGTATTTTGTAAGATAAGTCGTAGGGTCAGTATTGCCTCACGTGTTCCAGCATTTCTAGGGAATCCGAAGTGATCTTCCCCGAGGTTGGCTCTAACCAGTTTTTCCATTCGTCTGTAAAGAATTCGCATTAGTATTTTGCAGCCGTGTCTTATTAAGCTGATAGTTCGGTAATTTTCACATCTGTCAACACCTGCTTTCTTTGGGATTAGAATTATTATATTCTTCTGGAATTCTGAGGGTATTTCGCCTGTCTCATACTTCTTGCTCACCAGATGGAAGAGTTTTGACAGGGGTGGCTCTCCCAAGGCTGTCAGTAGTTCTAATGGAATGTTGTCTACTCCCGGGGCCTTGTTTCGACTTAGATCTTTCAGTGCTCTGTCAGACTCTTCACGCAGTATCATATCTCCCATTTCATCTTCTTCTACATCCTCTTCCATTTCCATAATATTGTCCTCAAATACATCGCTCTTGTACAGATCCTCTGTATACTCCCTCCACCTTTCTGCTTTACTTAGAACTGGGTTTCCAACTGAGCTCTTGATATTCAACTACTGTTTTACAAGACGATATTTTTTTTTTTGTAATTGGCCCTTATAATGTGGACATCGCTTCACGCAGCAGCCTCGGGACATCATACCGGAAAATTGAAAAGCTCGCGTGCCCCTTGTTAAAGGCCAACTATATAAGATTATACAGCATGATGTCGAGGTTCAAAGATTACAGTATGAACATCTACTTTTGGGTTTGAGAGGAACTGTAATTACAACATGGAGAACGAGATTGTCGATAGCCACGTTCCAAGTAAGGCAAGTTATTCCAGAGGGTGTGGGTTTCAATGCATTACAAAAAACCGACGAGAAGCGCGGAACAGAAGGCACTTAAGAATACGAATTATAAGCCGCAAGCTCGCAGTACAGCTTAGAAAACTCATCCACAAATAAATTTTTTTAGTCATTTGTCTTACTTAGTGATAGATCATTGATGCGTACTCGTATCAAGGAAAAGGAACGGATCCGGAACGGAATCTGTGCCACCTGTCACTTTACATGACCCCGGGCAGACTCGAACCTCTTCCCTCTTCGTTACCAGTGGTAGAAAACACTGTGCTTCCTGGGTCTATATATGAAATGTATCATTGTTTATGATATTTCCAAATCCATTAATGTTAGGACTTAAGCAGAAATACTCGTTCAGCGTTGTCCACAAAATCAAATGATGTTAAATCAAACAAAACCCGTATTGTCCTCAACTAGACTTTTTAGCCTTGTTAGCCTCTGACTGAAATTTAAGTAAACGTTCAGGCACGATTCTCCACATCGGTAGTGGCCCAAGAGATGGGAAACTAACCACACATGACGCGCTGGTTGGGATTGCTAGCCTCCCGAAATCCTAGCCACGAGAGGGTTGCGAGGCCTCTGCTCGCCATTACAGAGCCCCGGGAGAATGAAACCTAAACACTCGTGGGCTGTCAGCCAGCAGTTTCCGACTCTCTCCCAAAGCCCCCATCCCTCCCTCTCCCCCCCCCCTTCCCACCAGTCAGCACTTGGCAGGCGTGCCATCGCCGATAGCGCATCCCTTGCCGACTCGTGAACTCCGGCGTGGTTGGCATCGTGTGCCCGCCCGCCAAATCGATACTGGGATCTCAGCCGGATCGTAAACGGCGAAAAGACACACACACACACACACACACACACACACACACACACACACACAGAGAGAGAGAGAGAGAGAGAGAGAGAGAGAGAGAGAGAGAGGGGGGGGGGGGGGGGGGGGAGAGAGAGGTGAGTAAGAAGAGAGAAGAGATTCAGCGGTGAGCACTGATTCACGAGCACAAAAACAGACAAATCGCAGACACCTGTTCCAAAAATAAGTTTCCGCTGATGTGTGCGTGCTCCGTATCGCCTCATCGAGCGTTGGTGAAATGAAATGATGTACGGCGGTATTGGCTGGAAACCCAGTTTCGGGTCGGTGATAAATCTGAAGCACCACTTCCAGAAATGTGTTCTGACGGACGAGTGTCTTCGCTCTGCCACCAGTCTGTTCCGTATCCCTCAATGAAGGTTGGTGAAACGAAATGATCGAATGACATTATTCCCCGGGAACCCCCTCGGAAGTAGTTCATCCGCCTAGTGAAAGTCTTTCTATTTGATTCTACTTCGTGCAATTGCATGTCGATGGAGATGAGGTGAAATAATGAGGGCAACATTCTAACATTCTGCGTGGTGTCTGTTTGTTCTGAGTCGTGCCTCCCTTCCACTTTCGTGCAACGACGCTCTGAGCGTGTTTTTTAGGGAATTGACTAGTTTGAACCTGAGCCCTGTTGCTGGTAAGGAGACGCCAGACCACACATGACATGTAGAGTTCAGAGGAGTTCAGTGAGACTAGCGATGATATAACCAAATACTTAATGATTTCAGCGTCAGCTCCACTGCACTCCCTGTAAAAGAATCTTAATACTAACCAAATTTAGTGGAAAGGGTTCAAGGCTTTCCTATTTTTAGTTAGCTGGTAAAATAACGTCGAAAAAGCAGTTAAGTTTACCATTGGAAATTTTATTCTACTCACAAAACATTGTTTATAAATTGCGCTATTGATAAAAGGAAATATTTTAATACAGGATGGTAAAAACCAACTGCGTTCAACAAAAATGTGAACGAATATTCCCTGAGTGGGTTTCCAAGTTCTACAATGGATCGAAGGATGACCTATGCCACATCACATCTATAATCTAGGTTTAAATTAAGTTTCACAAAAGAGAAAACTATCAGAATGGCCTACAGTGACCCTCAATTATCTTTAATTACTTATCTAACTTGTCATAGATTACAGTGACTCATGTGGCTTCTCAGTAATTATATAACAAAAAAATCATCGCGTTTCAGATTTCAACTTATGTAGCAAATGTGAATACCATGAGCTTCAATTGACGATCGACACTAGTATTACGTAAAAAGGGGATGTAACAGATGAGACTTCTGCAGTTCTGAGTGAAGCCTTATGCGCTCAAAAATGCGGCATCACGTGCATTCATTACCTTGTCAGTGTTCGTCAGGGGGGCGGCGGGCAGCACAGTTCCACGCACCTCGCCGTCTCGGAAGCAACTCTCTCCTAACTTCTCCTTACTACAATTTACCGAAGTTGGTTTAAAAAATACTATCTGACTGTGTGTTTTCATCTGACCAATCAGGGTCTCAATGTTAACCTTAAGCTCCGCCTACAAAAATTCTGTCTATCCAATGAGAAACTTTATACTTTTCGTGGTGGCGCAATGTTTTTAACGTTTGCAACGTAACAGAGACGTGAAAAAGTCTCACGCTAAAACTTGCAGCTGGTGTGGCCCTTTTAGTGTTATCGTAAGATCTATACTGTTCTTCTGGAGGGCTCTATCTTTTAAATGGGCTGGAGGGTGGTCCTGGTGTTTGGTTGGCTACGTGGGTGTCCGTCCCTTATCGCAGGGCCTTCTAACTTAACACGGTTCTGCTCTCGGCTTCTGTTCTCGTTTCTTCCCTCGGAACTGCGTCTGTTTCACGGTGGGAAGGTATGACATGCATTTAGGCGTTCTTGTGTTAGTCTGTGGTATTCCATTTGCTCACTCGTTGACCGTATTACTTTGGTTAATTTAATGTCAGGATTTATTCGGAGCTATGTGACATACTGCCGGATTTGCTTATCATGTCAGGGTTTTCATAGAAGGTGTTGGATTTGCCTGACATCTTACAACATACACATCTAGTCCTCGAGAGGAGAAAATCACCGACCCGGCCGCGAATCGAGCACAGGATTCCAGACCCATAGCCAGTAACCCTAATCAGTAGACAACGAGCTGCAGGTAGCCTACATGATGGTGGTGGTGATGATGATGATGATGATGATGATGATGATGATGATCATTAAGATAGGATCACTTGGGTGCCCGGAGCCGAGGATGACAAGACGAGCGTAGTTAAAATGGCTCGAAGATAAAAAATTGGCGAGGTGCGAGTAAGATTCGCGACTCAGCGTTCCCTACTAATTTGATTATGTACCGGGTGGTTATAATTAAACTTTATAATACGGAAACTAATTACCGAACGAGTACCAAACTTGATAACATTGATGTCCAGAGTATGGGGTGCACGATTTTCACTTGTCAGAGTTTCAACTAAGGCCACCAGGTACCGTGATCAGTCGTCATGATTCACAGTCTCACACATGTGAGCAGTCGCAGTGCACTTGTTGACGCGTCAACATGAATTTGGACAAAAGGAGCAGGGCGTTATTGGTGAAGCACTGTTGTCAAAATAACAGTAATGCTGCAGTTGCACTTTGAGAATATCGCCGGCTGAAAAGATTACGGAAGGATCCGCTTTCTCCACCTTCTGTGTGGAGCCTGATGAAGAAGTTCGAATAAACTAGAGAACTGGGCGTCGCTCCAGGAAGAGGCCAAAGACCAGTTGCACCACAAGTGGTTGATGAAATCGTTGTTGCTATGACAGACAACGCTGCGCGCAATTCCGATCGTGTGCCACGACAGCTAAAAATCCGTGGTCCACTATACGGAAGGTGCTTCGAGCCATTCTCAAATGGTATCCATACAAGACCCATATCGTACAACAGCTTGCACCACAGGAGGCACAACGATGTGTTGACTTCGCTCTCCACTTTCCCGCAAGGATTGAAGTCGACGAGGGCTGACCCTGGACCATCCTATGGACGGCCGAAGCTGATTTTTGTCTGACGGGTGAGGTGAACACACAGAATTGCCGAGTGTGGGGATCTTCACCTCCAGTCACAGTGCAGGAAGTTCCTCTGTATGGTGAATGTGGGTCACCATATGATGTGGCTTCACGGCTACGTTCATCATTGGCCCATTGTTTTTGAACAGGTTGGCGCTCAAGGGCCAAAGACGTGCAGTGTGACTGGCTAGCGTTACTCCGATATGCTTCGCCAGCATCTCATACACGCCCTACAGGAGAGAAACGCATTGAACCCAACAGTTTCCATGGAAGATGGGGCCCCACCGCACATCGCTGGTGAAGTCCACCTGCTTCTCCGAAACACATTTGGAAACGATCGAATTTTCACCTAGTCTTTCCAAATGCTTTGCCGGAACGATCACCTGATCTCATTCCCTGTTTTTTCTGGTTGTGGGGATACCTGAGGGACAGGATTTACCAGGGGAACATTCACACATGTGCTAGATACAGCCAGCTCATCTACGAACATGCTTCGTTCTACTGTGCAGAATGCAATCCTGCCTTTGAGACTCTTCCGGACAATGATGGGCCCCATATGGAGCCCCTTTTGTAGCAGTAATGGTGCCAGTATGTAATGGTATGGTGTACCGTAGCAGCACATTAAACGTGTTTCAGTTTAATTGATTCTGCATTATTTCTCTTCCACATGTTCTTGACATAATGTTACCAAGTTTGCTCCCCGTATGGTAATTAGTTTCCGAGTTATAATGTCTAAAATAGAGAAGGTTTAATTATAACCATATATACAGACATTTCATCCATTCCCGGAATCGGGCATCTCGACGATTTCTGTCTGTTATCGACATTGATACTGGCAAGATATCGGTCCCAAGAATTTGCTGGAATGTTTTAATTTCAAGTCTGAAGTCGGATAACTAATGACGAAAGAGAGATTTTTTCGTGTGATAATTTTCTGATTCTTCTCCTTTATTTGTACTGTGAAACCTTTCTTCTTGCCAATTTTCATGATTATGAACAACGGAAACTACCCTATAGGTCTTGACGATTGATTTGCGGATATCAAAACACGTGACACAAATGGCCGTACGGTACGTTTTGACCGCACTGACTTAGAATCTAACGTTTGTTACATCGCCAACGGATTATACAGCCTAGCATGTGAAATAAATTTCAACTTGATAAGTCTATCTGTTCATGAGAAACGGACGGACAGACAGTCAGTCAGATAATAAATGACAATAAAACTTTCTTTCGTGCGACATAATTACAAATTCACAATTTTCGGATTTTTCTCTTTGGTTGTAGTGTAAAATCTTCCTTCTTCCAAATTTCATGATTCTAGGGCAGGTCAACGGAAAGCACTCTATACGTTTTGGTGAGTGACTTTGCGAGTATCAAAATATATGACTTAAATGGCCAAGTGTTTTGACGGTGTTGACTTCAATGCTTACCATTCTTACACCACCAATGGACTATAAACCCTAGTGTCTAGTGTGTGACATAAATTTCACCACGATGTGTCTACCCAGTCCTGAGAGAATTGGGAACAACAGACAGACGGACAGTCTGGTAACAAATAACAGAAAAACTTTTTTCGTGGGATACTGTGTAATTAAAAATTAACAGTTTTCGTATTTTTCCCTTGGGATGCAGTGTAAAACCTTGATTCTTGCAAATTTCATGATTTTAGGTCAACGGGAAGTAAGCTGTAGGTTCTGATGGAGTTTGCGAGTATCTAAATATGGGACAGATATGGCCATATCTTTTTACATCGCCATTGGGGTGTAGACCTTAATTTGGGATACAAATTTCAAGCTGATATGTCTGCCCATTCCTGAGAAAAAGGTTTTGAAAAGTCAGACAGACAGATGGAAAACAAAATGATCTTATAAGGCTTCCGTTTCTACAGATTGAGGTACGGAGCCTTAAAACCCATTGTGAATTACAATCTCTTTCTTATACAAACACACACGCGCAAAATAAAAATTGCTAGAAGTAGCGACTGGCTTCAGTAAAGAAGTGATGAAAGTTACTGTGCCAGACGTACACTAGTGACTCAAAACGTTATGGTCACCCACTTAATAGCGTTTTGGCCTACTTTGGAACTCAATACAGCACTGATTCAACGTGGCATGGATTAGACAAGTTTTTGTTAGGTTTCCGGTGGTGTATTGAAACTGATGCCTACACACAAGTCATGTGATATCCGTAAATTTCAGGTCAGTGGTTTGCTGTTTCAGACGGGGCCCACTATAGTGTATCGCGTGTGCTCTATCAGGTTAAGATCAGGTAGATTTGGCGACCAAGAAGTCAACGTGAGCTCACTATCAGGACCCTCAATCCACTCTAGCACTACTCTGGCCTTGTGACACCGATTGTTATCCTGTTGGAATGTGCCATCGCCGTCGGGAAAGAAATCTACATATACATCTACATTTACGTCTACAATTGTGCTCGACAAGTGATTTAATGGTGTGTGACAGAGGTTACTTAGTGAACCACTGTCAGATCCCCCTGTTTCCTGTTCAGTTGCGAATGGTGTGCTTAATGGCGAGCTCGAATCACTAATTTTACTTTCCACCTTATGCAATACACCTTTGTATTTAATTTTCGTTCAGACAAGTTTCTGTTATCTTCAGTGGTTTGGTTTGTTTGTTTATTCTGCAAAATTATTGATACAGGCTAACTTTCAAACAAACATTTGGTAAAAAATATAAGTGATTATTTTCAAATATTTTACGGTGATATGTGTAAAGTACAGCGCTGAGATATGTATCACTGAGTTGAAGCATTCTATGGTATTTATTTACGGTATGTTTAAAGGTTCTAGTTTTGTAGTACGTTTGGAATTAAAATGAATGTATACATTTGTTTGCACTACTCACATGAAGTTACTGGATGTTAACGCTAGTAGCTCTAGATCTACTACGGAATCTAAAACAAAAACCCACTGAAGATCGCGCAAAAATGCTGAAACATGTCTGGGTGAGAAAAAAAGAAAACAACAAAGGCGTTTTGCATAGGGCAGAATTCCGCTCTAACCCTTCTCAGCGAACGGAAATAAGGACTGCAACATCTACAAGGTCAATTGTGGTCTCTTACGGTTCCCATCTTTTTTTAGATCTGCCAGGATCTCTGTTTTCCTTTTGGTTTAGATTTCTTTACCTAAGGTTGTAGTATCTCCGGATATAATCTTTTTAGACGTTCATTCCATTTCTTTTTGTTTTCATTCAGATTTTCTCTCTCACTCCTAATTTTCAACTACTTTAGAATATTTTCATTTCGTGCATTTTCCTTCCTTTTACTTTCCCTCACCGCTTTAGCGAATCTCATTTCTATGTATTTGTTTTTCTTGTCCTTTATTCAGCGTCCACTACCCACTTCCATATCGTAAGCATCGCATTGCGATTGTTTTATAAAGTTTCTGTCGTGTTAATTTCCATGTTTCATGGATTTAAGTGCTATTAATTGTTCAACAGATACTTCAAAATCTATTCAACTTCATTTGCCTAGCTTTTTCGTATTCATACCTATTTTACATTCGAGAGAGCTAAAATATTTTGCATGTTTAACTGCTTCCGTTAAGTCCTATCTGTTCTCACTGAATATTTTCCACAGTATCTCATCGCCTTATATTTACTTGAAAATATTTTGTTATTATATTCTGTACATATTTTACTTAGTTCATCAAATCTTTTTTGTAAGTCGTCTTCTCTCGAAAGAATCAATGCAAAGTCACAAGCATATAGGAGTAATTTTTATCATAGAATCCCAGCTGCGAGCTGCGCCGGCAATGTAAATATCAAACAGTGTAGAGGATAAACTACATCTCACGCCTTTATTTCTTTGTATCGATTCTCTATCTATGCATTCCATATCAAAGGTTACTGAGGTTTCCTTATACAGCCTTTTGATAGCTGTAAACGGAATCTCCGTTGCCCATATTCTCCAAAGCTTCTCCCAACAACATTATCGATTAAGCCTTTTCAAAATCTATAAGAAGAGTATGTTTCTCTTTGTTAGACTCCCTCCGTTTTTCAATAATCTGTGGTAAAAAAAAAAAACCTATATCAGTCGTTTAAATTCGCCCTGTTCTTTCACTAGTTAACATTTTCCTGTTGTTTTTAGCCTTGTGTTTAATATCCTTGCAAAGAGTAAAGTATATACGCGGTATCAAGTAAGCTTATCCGTTTGTAGTTTCCACATATCATTTTTTCTCCTTGTCTGCCGGCCGGAGTGGCCGAGCGGTTCTAGGTGCTACAGTCTCGAGCCGAGCGACCGCTACGGTCGCAGGTTCGAGTCCTGCCTCGGGCATTGGTCTGTGTGATGTCCTTAGGTTAGTTAGGTTTAATTAGTTTTAAGTTCTAGGTGACTGATGACCTCAGAAGTTAAGTCGCACTGTGCTCAGAGCCATTTGAACCATTTGTCCTCATTACCTATAGTAACAAATTTTTGCACAGTTAGGACATCAAACCAACTGGAAATTTTGTGTAACTCATCTTGTGTCCTCCTTCACCTACTCATACACCACAGCATCATCAGCAAACACCCGCAGATTGCTGCTTACCCTGTCCGCCAAATCATTTTTATATACTGAAAATAACAGAGGTCCTGTCTCAGTTCCCTGGGGGACTCCTGACGACACCCTTGAATCTGATGAACACTAGAGGGCAACATTCTGGGTTCTGTTACTTCAAAAGTCTTCGAGCCACTCGCGTATCTGGGAACCTATCCTGTATATTTGTGCATTTGTTAACAGTCACCACCGATACCGATTTCCTCCCTGCGTGGTTCATGAGCGATTGCACTATCTTACACCCAGTTCAAGATTGTCGTCAGTATTTAGATTAGGTTTCGAATAGATTCTTCCTTCGGAACCGTTTATTGTACACTTTCCTCCTACTAACCGGAAATATTTTCCTTCGGAAACGATAGCCTTCCTGACTATAAAATTTCATTAGGCATACCCGATCACGGCCAGCTACATCGCAATCCAGTAGGCCAACTAGGAAGGGGAATGTTACAAGTTGTCCACCGCACCGATGGAGAAATCGAGCGCCCTGTCATAAGATCCCCATTCCAACCTTTTTATGCGAGGGTGAGTCAAATGAAAACCTTAAATTTGTAATAACAAATCGAAATTTCGCGCCGTTATCCTGCAATTTGGTACGCGTGCTACAAAAAAGCGTGCAGAATGGCCTGTAGGTGGCAGCATAGTGCAGATGCACACATACCGTCGCAGTATCAGTATAAAGACGGCCGTCCCACTTGCGACTTGCACCAGGGAAGAACAGCTTTCTGTTATTCGGTTTTTGCGTTGTGAAGGTGTGAAACCTATTGAAATTCATCGACAAATGAAGGTTCAGTACGGTGATGCATGTTTGTCACAGCAGCAAGTCTACGAATGGAATAGGAAGTTGGCAAATGGTGTGACTTGAGTGGTAGATGCTCCTCGTCCAGGTCAGGCACAACGAGTTGTGACTCCACAGAACATTGCAGCAGTTGAAGCCATAGGGAAGGAAAACCTCCGAATGACACTGAATGACATTGCAGCATGTTTACAGATTAGTCATGGGTCGACACACCACATTGTGCATGATGTGCTCCAGTTTCACAAAGTGTCTGCAAGCTGGGTGCCACAGCAGCTGACTCCTGAAATGAGAGAACGACGTGTTGATGCTTGTGAAGAACTTCTTGGGCGCTTTGAAGGAGAAGGTGATTGTTTCCTTGCAAGAATTATTACTGGGGACGAAACCTGGGTTCGCCTCCACCAACCGGAAACGAAAAGAGCCAGCAAGGAATGGCGCCATTCCTCATCACCAAAACCAGATAAGTTTCGAACAGAACCATCAGCAGGGAAGTTTATGCTGACTCTCGTTTGGAACGAAAAAGGCGTCATTTTGGAGCATTACATGCCTAGAGGGACTACTGTCACCAGTGCATCACAGATAACCTAAAAAATCATCTGCGGTCTGCAATCAAATCAAAGCGACGTGGATTGCCGTCAGCAGGTGTCCTTTTGCAAAATGACAATGCAAGGCCCCACACTGCCTGTACCACGGTTGCAACAATCACACACCTGCATTTTGAGTGTCTTCCTCATCCACCATACACACCAAACCTTGCCCCAAGTGATTTCCATGTGTTTGGACCGCTCAAAGACGCAATGGGAGGAAAGAAGTTCCGTTCTGATGAAGAGGTACGCCACGCGGTGCGTGAGTGGTTGCGCGGACTACCAAAAGAATTTCTTTCTAAAGGAATTTATGCACTTCCTAAGCGCTGGAGGACTTGCATTGAGCGTGGGGGACATTATGTTGAAAAGTGATACAGTTTTGTACCACTTCAGCACAATAAATAATATTTAAGAAAATATTTAAAGTTTTCATTTGACTCACCCTCGTAGACCAGGGGACTATCATAAATTGCGGTGATTTCAGTGCAGTTATTGTCTTTGAATAGAAGTGTCATTTCTGTACGTCTTACTGCAAATTTCTTTCAGTTACATTTTGTACTGTAAAGTAGCAGTTCTTTCTACGTATTGTCCAAGTTTCATCGAGCTTTGTTACTTGGCACTGAAACATCATGCGAAAATTACTTTCTCCATTAAAGTTTTGCTAGCCGATGTAGTAGATCGTACTCTTCTCTCTGTTCTATAATTTCGTCCACGTCTTGTCATTGTCTTTTTTTGTACATTCTGTTTTAACAGGTTCTGCGATAATCGCACTTGTCATGTGCGCTTTATTTGTCTCGATATAACCCGAATGCTGGTCACAGACTATGTACGCAGTACGAACGTCGACGGATCTGTGACAAAGCACAAAGCGGCAGTGCCTTACGGCTGTGGGCGACTGATTCGGCTCTAATTAAACTGGCGCACGCAGGTACTTGCTTATTTACTGGAAGCAAACTGCTTCTCGTGTTTGCTCGTGTTCACAGCTGTTTGGCATCCCTGTTCACTGACCGTGTGCAACGCTGATACTGAGCTAGTAAAGCGGGGCACTAGCTATCAGCTTGCACAACCGCATTAGTCACCTTTCAATTGAAATTATTCAGCCACTGTAAGAAATCATAACAAGATTTTTTTTCCAAACCTTACGTTAGTGACAAATTGAGACTCCATAGAAGATAGGAATGAAAACTTATTCCTTGTTTCTCGTGGGCTGCGTCCTACAGTTTGTTATTGGGGTGCTCTTGCGATGGACGCGAGAAGAGTGGGTTGCTGCAATACCATTTTAGAGGCAGTATCAAAAATAAAGAATCGTCAAGAAATTCCTAGGCGCAAGGAAATCCACCATCTCTGCTGAACAATAGTCGCGTAGTTCGATAGATCGATATTTTTGATGTATTTCCTTTCTACTATTGGCGAGAACCTCGGCGACCATATACTTTCTCCACAAGCCTCACTCATTTTTCTTTGCCCGACAAGATGATAATTCTATCGGTGTTGGTAACGATACCGGCTGCGTCATTTCAGATACATCCCGCCATCTACTTCTGGTTCTTTCCATTCCTCGAGCCCCAGCTGTTTTTCTAGGGAGTTCTGTATGAAGCTGCATACCCTCACAGATTTTTACTAGATGATCGACCCAGCTCAGCCCTCTCTTCTTCAGCAACGAGTGGCGCTACACTGTTCATAAAGTGGCCATTACGCAAGCTCTTCAGTTAGGCAGTGAGTTCTGAGCGCCATTTACGCTACATAGGTGAAGTGGTGGGATGGGGTGGTGTGAGGGTAGGGTCAGGGGATTTATAAACCCCCCAAAATTTTACTAAAACCATTTACGTTTAATTGTGTTATTAGTTTTCATACTTCTCAGCAAATTTCGGAGAATACAATATCGTGAAAACCAGAGTCTGAAAAATGGCAAGAAAATTTGGGAGAAGAAAAGAAATACAATCTCCTTCTGGCACCGGGTACTTTCCAGTTGCATCGCTCAGTATCTGCCCATGTGGAAAGGTTTTCGGCCTGACTACCAACAGCCATAATAAGACGCCCAACCACAGGCTAAACTTTACCTGCTGACAGCAACAGATCTAACGAGGTTCGTGTTCTCTATGTGAAACTGGCAGAAACAGCATTCTCCCATCGATATGCTCGTACAGCCTTAGCGTGCGTACCTCAGACCACAGTCTTACAAGGGAACCTCCCCATCGCACCCCCCTCAGATTTAGTTACGAGTTGCCACAGTGGATAGGCCTTGAAAAACTGAACACAGATCAATTGAGAAAACAGGAAGAAGTTGTGTGGAACTGTGAAAAAATAAGCAAAATATACAAACTGAGTAGTCCATGGGCTACATAGGCAACATCATGGACTATGTGAGCTCAGGAGCGCCGTGGTCCCGTGGTAGCGTGAGCAGCTGCTGAACGAGAGGTCCTTGGTTCAAGTCTTCCCTCGAGTGAGAATTTTACTTTCTTTATTTTTGCATAGTTATTATCTGTCCGTTCGTCCATTGACGTCTCTGTTCCCTGTAATAAGTTTAGTGTCTGTGTTTTGCGACCGCACCGCAAAACCGTGAGATTAGTAGACGAAAGGACGCGCCTCTCCAACGGGAACCGAAAACATTTGATCGCAAGGTCATAGGTCAACCGATTCCTCCACAGGAAAACACATCTGATATATTCTATACGACACTGGTGACGGCATGTGCGTCACATGACAGGAATATGTTGTCGACCCACCTAACTTGTACACTTGGCGAGTGGGTAAAAAGATTCTTCTACCTTGCCCGATTTAGGTTTTCTTGTGGATGTGATAATCACTCCCAAACAAGTGATGAAAACATAAGAGTTTGTCACATAAATTGAAAATAAAAAATTAAACGTTTCAATCGCTGGAAGATTTGAACCAAGGACCTTTCGTTCCGCAGCTGCTCACGTTACCACGAGACCACAGCGCTCCTGCGTATCCAGTGTTCTTGATGTTGCCTATGTTCCCACGAACTACTCAGTTTGTATAATTTGCTTATTTTTTCACAGTTCCACACAACTTCTTCCTGTTTTCTCAATTGATCTGTGTTCAGTTTTTTAAGGCCTATCCACTGTGCCAACTTATAACTAAATACGAGGGGGGTGCGATGGGGAGGTTCCCTTGTTAGAGCTAAGTACTCAACAGTGAATGCACACTTCTGTTTTATTCCGTATAAACTAACAAGGTGACATAATTATGAAATTTTGTTGCTGTTACAGTTCTTAAAACAAATGTATAAGACAGGTAGGCTACTTCTCAAAGTTTTGGACTAATGGTTGTCAACTGATATGTCTAAATAGACATATCAGTAGCTTGTAAGTTACTCTGAAGCGATTTACTAAATACTGACATAAACAAATTATACAAAATTTTAATGCTATAATAATAATATTACATCTTAATTACTATTTGAATTTTAGGCATGTGTGGCTTATTAAATGTGAGGATGACGGAAAATTGTACTTGGAGCAACAGATAAACTGTGAGTGCTGACCCTCCCCTCCCCCGACCGCCACTCCGCTTTTCCAGAAACAACCCTAGGTCCGTTACCGGCTCTCAACACCTTAGCGATATAGACAGACAACAACGTTCATCATAACAACATAACAGCTAACACGGCTGAGGTTCAGATTTGTGGAACCTTGACGAACTTTCTTCAAATACCACTGCAGCTAGACCTCCACGACGAAACGGGTACACGGATGCAGTCTGAAAACACACAGTTGTTTACCTTAAATTTGGGTGCATTTGACCACATTCCGTAAGTTAAAATTGACGTGTATAATGCGTGGAAATAAGAAAGTAGTTAGGGCATCAGCTTCCAGCAGTCTTACCCAATAATCGGACAAACGGTCTGTGAGCCGGCTACTGATGTATTTCTCAAACTGAATGCTGCATTAATGTTGGATTTGTATTCTGCAATGGGACGTTCTACATCTGGCGGTCAACAGTATCGCTATGGTGAGTAAATACACTCCTGGAAATTGAAATAAGAACACCGTGCATTCATTGTCCCAGGAAGGGGAAACTTTATTGACACATTCCTGGGGTCAGATACATCACATGATCACACTGACAGAACCACAGGCACATAGACACAGGCAACAGAGCATGCACAATGTCGGCACTAGTACAGTGTATATCCACCTTTCGCAGCAATGCAGGCTGCTATTCTCCCATGGAGACGATCGTAGAGATGCTGGATGTAGTCCTGTGGAACGGCTTGCCATGCCATTTCCACCTGGCGCCTCAGTTGGACCAGCGTTCGTGCTGGACGTGCAGACCGCGTGAGACGACGCTTCATCCAGTCCCAAACATGCTCAATGGGGGACAGATCCGGAGATCTTGCTGGCCAGGGTAGTTGACTTACACCTTCTAGAGCACGTTGGGTGGCACGGGATGCATGCGGACGTGCATTGTCCTGTTGGAACAGCAAGTTCCCTTGCCGGTCTAGGAATGGTAGAACGATGGGTTCGATGACGGTTTGGATGTACCGTGCACTATTCAGTGTCCCCTCGACGATCACCAGTGGTGTACGGCCAGTGTAGGAGATCGCTCCCCACACCATGATGCCGGGTGTTAGCCCTGTGTGCCTCGGTCGTATGCAGTCCTGATTGTGGCGCTCACCTGCACGGCGCCAAACACGCATACGACCATCATTGGCACCATGGCAGAAGCGACTCTCATCGCTGAAGACGACACGTCTCCATTCGTCCCTCCATTCACGCCTGTCGCGACACCACTGGAGGCGGGCTGCACGATGTTGGGGCGTGAGCGGAAGACGGCCTAACGGTGTGCGGGACCGTAGCCCAGCTTCATGGAGACGGTTGCGAATGGTCCTCGCCGATACCCCAGGAGCAACAGTGTCCCTAATTTGCTGGGAAGTGGCGGTGCGGTCCCCTACGGCACTGCGTAGGATCCTACGGTCTTGGCGTGCATCCGTGCGTCGCTGCGGTCCGGTCCCAGGTCGACGGGCACGTGCACCTTCCGCCGACCACTGGCGACAACATCGATGTACTGTGGAGACCTCACGCCCCACGTGTTGAGCAGTTCGGCGGTACATCCACCCGGCCTCCCGCATGCCCACTATACGCCCTCGCTCAAAGTCCGTCAACTGCACATACGGTTCACGTCCACGCTGTCGCGGCATGCTACCAGTGTTAAAGACTGCGATGGAGCTCCGTATGCCACGGAAAACTGGCTGACACTGACGGCGGCGGTGCACAAATGCTGCGCAGCTAGCGCCATTCGACGGCCAACACCGCGGTTCCTGGTGTGTCCGCTGTGCCGTGCGTGTGATCATTGCTTGTACAGCCCTCTCGCAGTGTCCGGAGCAAGTATGGTGGGTCTGACACACCGGTGTCAATGTGTTCTTTTTTCCATTTCCAGGAGTGTAGAAATTGGATGTAGGGAGGCTCGAACCTGCAACATATCACGCATCATTTTGTAACTGTGTGTGTCTCTGCATTACGTGACAGTGAACGTCAGTAACATGTGTGCTTGTCTTGTATGTTACATTTAGGTGTAATAAATATTACCAGAAAAAAATGACCTTTTTATCACAAAAATCATACCAATAAACGACGGATTTTCGAGAGATCAACGTGCTGGTTCTTTGAAACGGCATACATTTATGTGACGTAAGTTATTGTATAAAACCCATCAAGTATGAGCGTTAACTAAAAGCTGATGTGGGGTCTCCAGACTGTGACTGAAGACAGATGGCGTGCACATGACATAGGTGACGTTCTTCCGCCTCACTGATCTACGTCCAAACGTATTTCCAGAATACCTGTCAGGGCTCTACACGTTCGGGATGACTTCCCAACTTGCTTTTTTCAGACTATCACGTCAAAAACTCCGTACGCTCAATGTTGACGTTCGAATGTACGGTCCCTGGGCCAACGGCTTAACGTTATCACAAGAGTCACATGTTCTTTACACGCAGATAATTTTGGTTATGCTTTTACAGAAGTTCGAAATTTAGCGCGGAATTCAATGCCAGATGCTTATAATAGTTTCCACAACGAAACTTTGTCTCGAAACCTGGCAGAAAATCCAAAGAGATTCTGGTCTTATGTAAAGTATGTTAGCGGTAAGACGCAATCAATGTCTTCTCTGCGCGATAACACTGGAAATACTACGATGACAGTGTTGCTACAGCAGACTTACTAAACACAGCCTTCCGAAATGCCTTCACAAATGAAGACGAAGTAAATATTCCAGAATTCGAATCAAGAACAGCTGCCAACATGAGTAACTTAGAAGTAGATATCCTAGTAGTAGTGAAGCAACTTAAATCACTTAAGAAAATCAAGCCTTCTAGTCCAGACTGTGTACCAATTATGTTCGTTTCAGAGTATGCTGATGCAGTAGCCCCATACTTAACAATCATATACAACAGCTCGCTCCAAAAAACATCCGAACCCAAAGACTGGAAAGTTGCACAGGTCACACAATATTCAAGATAGGCAATAGGAGTAATCCATTAAATTACAGGCCTGTATCGTTAACATAGGTATGCAGCAGGATTTTGGAACATATATTGTGTTCGAACATTATGAAGTACCTGGAACAGCACGGTCTATTGACACATAGCCAACACGGATTTAGAAAATACTGTTCTTATGAAACACAACTAGCTCTTTAATCACACGAAGTGCTGAATGACATCGCAAGGGATTTAGGGTTTCTAGATTTCTAGATTTCCAGGTCTTTTGACAAAGTTCCTCACAAGCGGCTTGTAATCAGATTGCGTGCTTATGGAATATCCTTTCAGTTATGCGACTGGATTCGTGATATCCGGTCAGAGAGGTCACAGGTCTTAGTAATTGAAAAAAAGTAATCGAAAAAAAGTAATCGAGTAAATTAGAAGTGATTCCTGACGTTCCTCAAGATAGTGTTACGGGCCCTCTTCTGTTCCTTATCAATATAAATGATTTAGGGGACAATCTGAGTAGCCACGTTAGGTCGTTTTCAGACGATGCTGTCGTTTATCGTCTAGTACTGTAAAGTCATCACAAGATCGAAACAAATTGCAAAACGATTTAGAAAAGATATCTGTATGGTGCGAAAATTGGCATTTGACCCTAAATAGTGAGAGGTCATCCACTTGATTGCTGAAAGGAATCCGTTAAATTTCGGTTGCACGATAAATCAGTCATATATAAAGGCTATAAACTCAACTAAGTACCCAGAAACTACAATTACGAACAACTTAAATTGGAAGGAACACGTAGGAAATGTTGTAGGGAAGGCGAGCCAAAGACTGCGATTTATTGGCGGAACACTTGGGTGATGCAACAGATCTACTAAGGAGATTGTCTAACTACACTTGTCCGTCCTCTTTTGGAGTACTACTGCGCGGTGTGGGATCCTTAATAGATAGGGTAAACTGAGTGTATCGAGAAAATTCAAAGAAGAGCAGCACGTTCTTTATTATAGAGAAGTAGGGAGAGAGTGTCACGGACATGATACAGGATTTGTGGTGGACATCATTAAAACAACTGTTTTCGTTCCGGCGGAATCTTCCCATGAAATTTCGGTCACTAACTTTCTCCTCCGGATGGGAAAAATATTTTGCTGTCGGTGACTATATTGGGAGAATCATACACCATAATAAAACAAGAGAAATCAGAGCTCGCACGGAAAGATATAGGTGTTGGTTTTTTCCGCGCGCTGTACGAGAGTAGAATAATAGAAAATTATTGAGATGTTGGTTCGATGATCCCTCTGCCGGTCACTTAAGTGTGACTTGCAGAGTATCCATGTAGATGTGGATGTGAAATGAAACTTGAGAACTAATTTTGTAAATGTATTTTTTGTATTAATTATTGGAAACTATGATTTTTAAAGTTTTTTGTGTCCATTAATGTGTATTTACTGGTCCCTGCCTAAGATTTATACATAGTTCAAGCAGTGCAAGATTGGGAAAGGAAAGCTGGAGGGGAGGTCGGAGAGGGAAATCCTTCTGCTTTAGTCAGGCGTAAAAGTGTCGTAGTGACATGCTTATCTGTAAAACCACCCAGCGATGTGGTATCGTTAAATGTTGCGAGTTATTGCAAAGGAGACGTGTTTTGGAGCAGTAAAGTTACAGCAAAGTATCGTATGAACATTCCTGAGAGTCTGTTCTGCAAGTAGAACATGAACTGCTGGGTAGATTGGAAGACAGTGCACTAGAATGGAAAACTGATGTTCTTGGAATAAAAGTGTCACATGGGAGCAGTCAAAGTAAGCAAATTTAATCGAACTGTTATTCAATCTGCATTCTATTAGACGTAATGTCTCATCACCTTCATGTAAAGTGGCAACTGGACTTGTTTATGATTGAATAAAAGGTACAATAAATTTAGCAGTGCTATTACATATTCCTGACGAAGCATTGAGTAAACTACTTCATGTCACCTGGAATGGGTTTCCCATCCACATCTTCAGTTCTGAATTGTAATATCATAACAGCGAAACTATGAAGGGATTAAGAAAGTTTAAAAATGGCGTATTAAAATTTTGTGATCGCTTCACAGAAGGATTTTTCTATTCATAGTTGAATGCTGTGAAGTAAATGGTTTTGCGCACTTTAGGAGTGTGAAAGGAAAGAGGACACTTTCTTTTTCTTGCTAATTGAAAATAAGTAATTCCTTTAAAAGCTCGATTAAAAGTGTTTGAAAACGGCACTTAATAAGTAATGCATTATGTCTTTTTTCTTGCTCATGATTATTGTTTGTAGTGTGTACTTCACAGTATTACTAATGGCGCTGCTACCAGTGTAGATGAACTTCATGTTGAAGGCTCCTAGTGTGACGCCATTGATTAATAGCGATTTTCTGTGGAATAGACTATGTGGTTATTTCTGATTACGATAATTAAAGCTTGAAAGTGCCCATTAATAGTGCTATATATCACTTCATTTATTACACAGTGTTGAGAAAAGGAATAGTAAGCGTAAGCCAACGCCCAAATAGGACTAGTGAACGTCTTTAAGAAAGTCAAAAATTAAGTAAGCAAAGTTTCTTGTGAGTAAAGTCTTAATAAAGTCGTATCCCCCTGTAGTTTTATGATCCTGCAGCTTCGAAACAACTATATGATGACTGTGAATCTGAGATCCTATCGCTATCGGTTTGATTCGTACCTGAAGTCTGGTTTTTTACTTACCAAAAATCAACAGACGCATATAGGCTTAAACACTTTTAAATTTCGTAGAGGCCATAAATGTTGTCTTAAAATTACACCGATTCCGGTTCTTTTTTCAATAATAGAATAAATAATAACGTTATGGTAAACCGGTATAGAAATTCGATTAAGAGCCAGTAGCCTGCATATATGATTCAGTGACTATTTCGCCGTTTTTGAAACAATCTCTATCATGATTACGAATGTTGTGAGTTAATTTCTTATAGTAGGTGAGCTAGGTTGCACTTTGAGTCATACGGTATAGATGTCTCCTACTGGGTTTAGTGTTTGGAACCCCCCACTCAGCCTTTTAAACCAGGAATGCTATGGCCAAAATTTTAGATACGGAAAACGTGAGACTGATTCACGTGTGAGCCCCTGAGTCATGTAAATAATTTAGGAACTAATAACGATAACTGCAGATGTAGTTGGAAAAAATCCAGATAAGTGAGAGTAGTACTTGAACACCGATAGTTCAGTCAACAATTAATTACGAGTTTGTATATAGGTAGTTCAAGCATCCTGGGAGTCGACAATTTCGGCGACTTTTGCCTGTTGCCGATATCGATACTGGCAAGATATCAGAATATGTTATATAAATGATTCTATCTTTTGACTGCATTGACACATTAGCTAAAATCTGTACGCTGCCCAGGGAATGTACAGTTTAGTATGCGACATAAATTTCAGCTTGATACATCCACCCGTTTCTGAGAAAAACGGGTGTCAACAGAGGAATATAGAGATAGTCGGATAACAAATGACAGAGTAACAGTTTTAGGATTTTTCCCTCACTTTTACTGTGAAAGCCTGCTTCCTGCCAAATTTCATGACTCTATGTCAACGAGAAGTATCTTAAAGGTTTCTATGAGTGTGTTTGCGAGTATCAAAGTATTTCGCATAAATGGACGTATCTTTTCAACGTATTGTTTTATAAGTTTGAATGTTTTACACAGCGAAGGTCCCGTAGACCTTAGAATGTGATATAAATTTCAACTTCATACGTCTACCAATTCCTGAAGAAATGAGATCTTATCATACAACAAATGAAAAAAAAACCATATGAAATAATTAAAAATTAAGACTTTTCGGATTTTGTACTTTACGTGTTTCATGAAATCTTGTTGCCTGCCAAATTTCTTGAATCTAGGTCATATGGAAAAACCCTTTAGGTTTTGATAAGTGAATTTTCGAGTATCAAAATGCGTTACATAAAGAGCTGCAGCGGTTCTAGGCGCGCAGTCCGGAACCGTGCGACTGCTACGGTCGCAGGTTCGAATCCTGCCACGGGCATGGATGTGTGTGAAGTCCTTAGGTTAGTTAGGTTTAAGTAGTTCTAAGTTCTAGGGGACTGATGACCACAGCAGTTGAGTCCCATAGTGCTCAGAGTCATTTGAACCATAAAGAGCTGCAGCTTCTGATTGCATTGATGCAGAAGCTTGAAATTCTTACGTCGTCAAGGGTCCATAAGCCTTAGTATGTGACACACACACTTCAACTTGACACGTCTTCCCGTTGCTGAGAAAAAAGGGTTCTTAGCAGACAGACAGACAGACGGGTAACAAACTGATCCCATAAGGATTTCGTTTTTACCGATTAAGGTATGGAACGCTAAAAAAGGATGCTAAGACGTCTGACCTAGATGTTAATATAACTGTATAAATACAGTTGAAAGACTACTTCGTTTAGTCAATTTCCATTGCTGCGGTACACGCGATAGCGTTTTTGCTGGTCATTTAATTTACGCAATAAAAACAAAAAGCAATCAGGTACGCCATAAAACAAATTGGACTAGCCACAATGTGCACATAAATGTTCAGTAATAAAAGCGTTAACTCGTATTGAAAAAAAAAATCTGCCTGTGCTGGTTTGGTTTCTACGAATTTTGTAACTGAATGGTACAGATACTACCACTGTTAAAATCTACAAATAAAATTTGGCTACTTATATTTTCTACTTACTGCTGTATCTCTTACTACTGTCAGAACGTCACATCAGTTTGCACAGAAGTCGTATACTTTGCCTATTGAGTAATTTCTGCCCTGTGTAGTTCATTGTGATAAGTTAAAACTTTTCTTCTCTCTCCCTTTCTCTGTTTCTCTGTCCCTCTCTCTATTGTGGAGCACTCATTTTCCATGTCCATATTTACCGTAATTAATCTTTATTTTAGACCACAGTAAGTTTCCCTATACCAAAATCATTTTCAGGCGCATTTGTACAGGTCATGACTGTACTCGAAAATGAAATTCGATGTTTCGAAACGGATCGTACTATAAAGAAGAGTAACTGGTACTCGGATACAGACCTCTTTATTCTGTCGACTGTCCACTTGCAGTGCGCCATTCTAGCGCTTCTCACGGTCCCTATACCATGCCTTTTTTGTTCTTTCTACTTCATCTACAGACTACGCAGCTCGTGGTCTTGCGGTAGTGTTTTCGCTTCACGCGCATGGGGTCCTGGGTTCGATTCCCAGCGGGCTCAGGAATTTTTCGTGCCTCGAGGTGACTGGGTGTTGTTGTGTCGTCTTCATCATCATCATTCATCCCCATTACGGCGGTGCGGGTCTCCCGCATCGTCCCCAACGCTTCTTGGAGTATGGGACCACATCATCATCATGTACAGATGATAAATAAAGACTGTAGTGAACTTATTCAATGTAGTATGTACCTACTGAACGTCTCCAGTCCAGCCTTCAGATGTCGAATGCTGGGTGCAGAATTGTAGGTTTAGTTTCAATTAGCAAAAGAAAAAAAAGAAAAAAATACCTACATGCACACACATGTACACACACAAAATTACCATCATCTTTAATAGTGTACAGCCTCAAACCTCTCCATTTTCTTTATTCTCACTCGTTCCTCATTTCAGCACCGCCCCTTCTCCCCCCACCTTGCCTCTCTTGAACCATCTATTACCTGGTCTTCTTCTCTACCTTCTGCCCTTTAATTTCCAATCTTTCAAGAATGTTGACTCTGCAGCGGAGAGTGTGTTCTGAAGAGTTCTAGTCCCACAAGATATTCATGAGAACGTTTGTAAAGTTTGTAATGTAGGAGATGACGTACAGGCGGAAGTAAGGCTGTGAGGGCGGGTCGTGAGTCATGCCTGGATAGTTCAATTGGTAGAACACTTGCCCATAAAAGCCTAAGGTCCTACGTTCAAGTCCCACACACAGTGCTAATCTGCCTGGACAAAGAATATGGGGGAGCAAAGGCTTAGCTACGACCTGAGAGATTGTTTCCAAAAAGAATTTTCTCTCTTCAGCGGAGTGTGCACTGATTTGAAACTTCTTGTCAGATAATCTGAAATAACGAACCACAAATGTAAGAAGTTCTTTTACTGATGCAACTGTACTGCTTTATACACTGGGTCAATGGTGGGTGATGTGCGCTTCCGAATAAAAAATATGACTCAACTATGTACCCTCAGACTCCGAGTTGAAATATTAGAAGTTTTGGCTGATTTCGTTATCTAGGGGTTAGGAGGATACATAGTTGCCACATTACAAGCCAAATACTGCTGAGTCTACAGTATACAATATAAATATACACATGAATCGAATAGTCGAAAGTTCCTATCACTCGGCAATTGCGTATTTTGAATGTAACATAGAAATTTATAGATGAAAGATTGCAGTTAAATAAAATCTGCAGGTACTACTTTTATCCCCTTTGAATGATGAGTACGACAGCAGAAGTACCTTTAAGCATGCCGTTTATTACAGCAAAACTCTTATTGGTGTCGATGGTCCAGCAATTAAATAAAATATACGTCGAATAAGAGGGAAACAATAGACTCCTACTTCACATAGCTCACAAAATATTCACTTCTAAACGCATACGGCGTCTTAACTGCAGAAGCCACGGAAATCTCAGAAGTGAACATCTCCCACACTCACGCACAAACTGCTCAACACTCTCCGAGTATTTCCTTCAACCGTCCATAGCACTTTCCCGTCCAGCACTCCCCTTTTCCTGTCACTCGAGGCTGCTCCCCCACTTCCATACAGTCTCTTCATTGACTTCGATAGTCGCCTACCGTAGTAAAGAACACTTTGATTGGCTGGAACGCTCCCGCCATGTCTCCAAGCCAATGCACACTCACAAACGTATTGAAACACATACGAAATACTGGATTTATATTTAAATAACTTGAAATTAAATAAATATTCCTATGGCTGGGCCATAAACACGCTCAAACACGCATTATTAAATACGTAAACAAATTAAATAAACATATATCAAAGGAGTAGAAACGAAAGTAGGCCAGTAGCCTAATGTCTCTGCACTTTCTAAACCACAGTAAATATTTGACCAATTTCTTCATGAATAGTATATATCGGATATAAACAAAGACGAATAAATATATTTATAAGCATGCTGCTAACGTTTTTTCGTGTAGCTGTGGAGTACTTATGGCCTGACGCGATCAATAGTAATCGGCCACTTTGACCTCCAATAACTCATCTACTATTAAAGTTACATGCCTGTAATTAATACCATTTTAGGTTTATACTAATAGGTTTCTAAAGACATGTCGATAGACAAAATCGGATGAACCGTGTAGATTTTGGAAACTCGTTGCTGGGTGTTACTTGTATAATTTACAATCAGATACTAAACTTTAAACTTAAAGATATTAAAAATCTGATCACACCATCACAATCGTCGTGCAAATAATGGTAATGTAAATGTTTCTTTTTAAGTTATCATGATCCCTCTGGCTATTATTAATTTCTACAAGAAATGTGAAATGTCTGCCATTATGGTTTCACAAAGTGCGCCATCTTTGGCACTCCCGGCATACAAACCTCCTTCATCGACACAAAGCGCAGTCCTTGACACAGCGTGAACATGGAATTCCCAGCCGGCGGTCAGCCTGGACCACGTGCTGGGGCCACCCCTCTTGCTGCGGCTAATGTTCGGCGCCACGCAGTTGCTGACGAGCCCCTGCTTGCCGAGCAGCCCGTGCGGCCACGCCAACTCCGAACTTAGAATATTTTCGGGGCGCCACAACTCGACCGTTACCTCACAGTGGCCACTGAATTCTGCTGGTCTTTCTGCCTACACATCCAGTAATCAGTGGCGGCTCTTAAGTACATACTCTAGGAATTTACAAATTTTTTAAATTCTGATAAATATGAGAGTGTGAAGTTCATATTATGTACTGAGTAACAGTTATACTTATCAACATATTCATATGACTTCAGCCACTGTGAATAATAATAATAATAATAATAATAGTAATAAATAATAAAAATAATATGCGTAACTTCTCTGAAAAGAAGAAGAACTGTTTTTGTGCAATTTTGTTGTTTTGTACATAATTAGGTACAGTTTATGGCAAGAACGAAATAATGTTTAAGCTTTCATTACTCTTCATTTCACATTTTTATTTAAGTGGCGTTTTCGTGCTTTTTTTATTTTTTCAGACAAATGTAGAAGATCCTATTATTGTGATAGTTAACGAATTAACTTCCAGGACAAAAATCAAATATTCCTATGTGACAGTCACACAACAGCTTACGATTGTTATACGCTTCTGTGTTAAATGTTCGCTTGTAGTCACGCCTATCTGATTTTATCTCTTTCTCAGAGAACGGATCTGCTCTACTTCCTTTTTGGCTATCTTTCCCTGGTAATTTTCTTTTCTGTTAGCACTTTAAACAGATTCAGTAGAGTTCAAGTTGGCACTGCACAGGAAAACCAATTCCTGCACAGTAAGCTGGTTCAAATGGCAGTATGGGAGTTAACATCTGAAGTCATCAGTCCACTGTAGTCTGGTGTCAGCAGTCGAATCTTTGAGCCCGTTACTACACTGTTAGGTGACAGCACTGCGAACGACAACACCTAAAATCGCCATATGGAGATGAATGACATGTCTCAGTAGTGTGTGGCAAACAGACTAGAACCAGAGACCTTCGCCTTTTGTGGACAACTGCTCAGAGGTCGTAGCTTCGAATTCCGGTGTGAGACACTGATTTGATCTGCCGGGAAGTTTCATATTCAATGCCCTTTGTATATCCATTGCTTTTGTAAGCAGTGAGAAGTGTTTGGATAGTGGTATGCTTCTTCTTCTGTTGCTTTTTTTTTTCTTCAACTGATACGAGGAATCATGTCGTGGTCAGCAACAGTGGTTGATGGGTTTTTATTCTGCAAGGCTCTGCCACGGAGGAGCTGTTAAAATTTTAGACGCTGAATTAGATATGTTACAAGCGATTCGGGCTTGCGAAAAGGAAAAAGTTGAAAGGTGAAAGAATGAGGAACAGGCTTGTATCTAGTTTACCTGTTCTTGCAAGCGGTCCGGTTACCGTTGATGTAGTTAAGCCTGACCGACCTGTGAGGAAGAGAGCGGAATTTATCAACTGGGTGATACTATTTTAAGGTGCAAAATTAAGATAATTAAATGTAGTATGACTTTGTATAATTTCCTGAGAATAATAATGTAGTAAATATTAAGAAGAGTAATGTGGAAGTATCAACTACGATATCATGTGGAATTGTGGAGTCTGAGAGAGCAGGAACGGGTGGGAGTTGTGCCGAAGTGGTGGAGTATGTGGATAGCAAGTGAGTGACTGAAGAGGGGTAGTAACTGCACCGTCTGATAATACTGGGTGTTGTACTGAGACCGGAGAGCATGGCGAGATGCACAGAGAACTTCATGTACCTGTGATTTTGTGCATAGAGGAATTGCACATGACGTTGTTTTGGATATTATAGAGAATGCACTAGACTTCGTTGATAGTTATGTCGCAGACGTTGTGGCAGAAACGGTAAAGACACACACACATTGATAGTGACCGGGCCAAATATCTCACGAAAGAAGCATCAAACGAAAAAACTACAACGAACGAAACCCGTCAAGCTTGAAGGGGGAAACCAGATGGCGCTATGGTTGGCGCGCTAGATGGCGCTGCCATAGGTCAAACGGATATCAACTGCGTGTTTTAAAAAATAGGAACCCCCATTTTTATTACATATTCGTGTAGTACGTAAAGAAATATGAATGTTTTAGTTGGACCACTTTTTTCGCTTTGTGATAGATGACGCTGTAGTAGTCACACACAAACGTATAAGTACGTGGTATCACGTAACATTCCGCCAGTGCGGACGGTATTTGCTTCGTGATACATTACCCGTGTTAAAATGGACCGTTTACCAGTTGCGGAAAAGGTCCATATCGTGCTGATGTATGGCTTTTGTGATCAAAATGCCCAACGGGCGTGTGCTATGTATGCTGCTCGGTATCCTGGACGACATCATCCAAGTGTCCGAACCGTGCGCCGGATAGTTACGTTATTTAAGGAAACAGGAAGTGTTCAGCCACATGTGAAACGTCAACCACGACCTGCAACAAATCGTGTACAGTTCTGCCACTGGGCACAAGAGAAATTACGGGACGATGACAGATTTTTTGCACGCATTCTATTTAGCGACGAAGCGTCATTCACCAACAGCGGTAACGTAAACCGGCATAATATGCACTATTGGGCAACGTAAAATACACGAGGGCTGCGACAAGTGGAACACCAGCGACCTTGGTGGGTTAATGTATGTTGCGGCATTATGGGAGGAAGGATAATTGGCCTCCATTTTATCTATGGCACTCTAAATGGTGCCATGTATGCTGATTTCCTACGTAATGTTCTACGGATGTTACTACAAGATGTTTCACTGCATAACAGAATGGCGATGTACTTCCAACATGATGGGTGTCCGGCACATAGCTCGCGTGCGGTTGAAGCGGTATTGAATATCATATTTCATGACAGGTGGATTGTTCGTCGAAGCACCATACTATGGCCCGCACGTTCACCGGATCTGACGTCCCAGGATTTCTTTCTGTGGGGAAAGTTGAAGAATATTTGCTACCGTGATCCGCCGACAACGCCTGACAACATGCGTCAGCGCATTGTCAATGAATGTGCGAACGTTACGGAAGGCAAACTACTCGCTGTTGAGAGGAATGTCGTTACACGTATTGCCAGATGCATTGAGGTTGGCGGACATCGTTTTGTGCATTTATTACATTACTGTGGTATTTACAGGTAATCAGCATGCGTTCTCAGAAATGATAAGTTCACAAAGGTACATGTATCACGTTGGAACAACCGAAATAAATCGTTCAAACGTACCTACGTTCTGTATTTTAATTTAAAAACTTACCTGTTACGAACTGTTCGTCTAAAATTGTGAGCCATTATGTTTGTGACTATTACAGTGCCATCTATCACAAAGCGAAAAAAGTGGTCCAACTAAATAAAACATTCATATTTCTTTACGTACTACACGAATATGTAATAAAAAATGGGGGTTCCTATTTAAAAAACGCAGTTGATATCATTTTGAGCTATGGCAGCACCATCTAGCGGGCCAACCATAGCGCCATCTGCTTTCCCCCTTCAAGCTAGAAAAGTTTCGTTCTTTGTAGTTTTTTCGTTTGACGCTTTTTTCGTGAGGTATTTGGCCCGGTCACGATTAATGGACCACCCTGTATATATAACGTCAGAAGCAACGCGAATGGAGGAAGAGGATTTCGTAGAGTGGATGGCCACATCGACATGGCTGAATCTGTTGAAGAGTATACGCCAAAGGGTAAGTACGCAATGCGAGCGCAAGTGCTGGGTCACAGCTTTTCAGCGCAAGCAGCTGACGTGTGATGCGAAATGTTTACAGCGCAGCCGCAGTATGAAGGGTGCAACTGAAGGCTGAAAGGAGCATTCTGACTAAACATCATACCAAAGTTAATTCGCATGACATACTGCCACCGGGCACCAGGAAGTTGTTTTGGGGAGCAGTAGTATGAGAAAACCAAACATTTCGAGTGGACTTCAGTCTCTAATGCATAATACGATGGGAGGAATAAGTGGGACTACTTGTCGAAGTGTTGTGAGTGGTAGTGCTGTATGTGGGTATCTTGTGAGGATAGGTTTGGGAATATGTTTGCTGGGAAAGCAAAAGACGAGGTGTTATCACAAGGACAATTCCGTATGTTGATCCAAAATAACTGTTTATAAAATACTCCAGATAGACAGACAGGATGCCAAACATAAGAGTTTAATGGGGTCAGACCACGTATTGTCAAAGGTGATTCGTAAAGGATAAGTTATTAGGAAAGAAAGAGTGTCATTTCTAGTTTGTAAGTACAGAACGGAGAGTTAGAAACCGTGAGTTCGTAAGCATGACAAGAGGCCTAGCGGGATAAATGGTTCGTAGTTTTTGAGATAATGAGCCAGGCAAGGGACCCTTGAGAGATGATGTGAAATTAAGTAGTACGAGAAAAGATTCCAAGGTGACGATAACCATGCCAAGAGATATTGTAGCACCATACGGAAATGTATTGTTTAGAGTTTAAGAAGATAAAACTGAAAGAAGCACAAAACACATGTGATCTACGTCTACATACGTACCCCACAAGCCAGCGGACGCTGCAGGTCGGTGGATACGCTGTACTACTGCTAGTCATTTCCCTTCTAGTTCCACTCGCAAAAAGAGCAAGGAAAAACGATTGTCTATATGCCCCCTTATGAGCTAGATTTTATCGAGTTCCTTACTGCAATAAACACGCCGCTACTGTTAGGGGCTGCCTTATCCTTAGGCTAAATATTCCAATCTGACTTGCGGTTTCGTTGTCATTAAAGTCCAGTTTCAACCAACTCTCTGTTCCTAACCTTCCTTCAGCGATGCTAATTCTAGGACCTTTCCTTGGATGCTCCTGCAGTTTACTAAAATCATATTAACCTTTTCTATCCCTGATCTGCAACGACGAACTGAGGACATTGTGGCTAATTTATCAGGCAAATCGTCTTTGATCTCAAGGAAGGGTTTCTCTAATCTAAAAAAGCCCCATGTGCACGCCACACGTAGTCCGCTACTCGTGTAGCCGCTTCCCGCGTGTAGTGCATGCCTGACGTACTATGGGGAACTCTGCAATTCTGTACCCGATAGCGGAGCTCGAGAAATTGGCTTCCGATACAGTCGCTGACTCGTCTTGAACCTCTGGTTTAGACCTTCCGCTCTGCTCCAAACCAGAGGACTGCGACCAACCCTGGGAACGATGATACGAATAGACAGCTTAGCCTGCACACCACGTGCCTTCACCATATCAGCCGTCCGTGGAAAGGAGCCAAAGATGCCCTTAGAACACAAACAATAGGCGTCATTCGTGCCGACATGTCCCATTACATGCAGCCGGTTGCACCCAGTACGCTCGATAGCTGCCGACAGGGCCTCTTCCACATCACGGACGAGACCCGCCGGCAAACATACCGAGTGCTGGCATCCTTTCCTGCCTTGCTTGCTATTTCCCTAAGGGGCTTAATCATCCGCCTAACATTAGAGCTCCCAATGACAAGCATACACCCACTGTCCCGACAGGAGTGGCATTTCGTGCAGGCTCAGAGTTGTCATCGACACTGTTGCTAAAGCCGTCGGCACACGGACCGAGCATCCGAACGTTGAGAGTTTAGCGTGCCGAGTTTCTGACGTCATAGCGTGGAATAGCACGTTCGGGAGTCTTTCCGAACGTGCAGAGCAATATCTGACATGTCAGATATTCTGAGTGTGCGTCTGAGCGTTGACCAATGAGATGATACAACGCCACCTACGTTACACGCACGCCGTCTCCCTTCAGTACAGAGTTGTGAGGCGCCATATTGGCATTCATTTCAAGCCTATATGTATATATGCCGTTTCTGGGCACCAGCAGATTGAGAATCACTGGAAAACCCGTTGTTAGCTGTGTGATTCGTTCCAATAAAATAATGAGAAACATCATATTCGTGGCAAAAGAAGAATTGTAATTTGCGTATTATGAGAGTAGGCTATTTGAAGGCAGCGACGCACTGAAGATCCACCCACAACGCATTGTTCTTGGTACAACTTCCTATAGTTAAATTTCAGTTGGTAACATATCTACGATTAAGGTTTTCAGCAACGGTTAACATAAAATAATTGGAGGTCCCTCGTTGTTGTTCGTGTAGCGTAATGAGTAGCGTCAGTGTCCTATGCTGAAGTAAGCCGGCACGGTAGCTCAGCTCGCCGGCACGGTAGCTCAGCGTGTTCGGTCAGAGGGTAATGTGCCCTCTGTAATAAAAAAAACTGAGTTAACAGATCGACAATAGAACTTAAATGGATGTCTTACGACGTCCGCCCCGAGCAGAAGCAGCGAACAAAATGAGATGTTTTTTTTTTAAAAAAAGAAAGATGTTAATTGGGTCGGCGGTTCGCGTCTCGACGCTTCCATATTTTTTTTCCGAATATTCGCGTTTTAATTGGGTTCTGATACTTTATTATTAGTTTAATATAAGTATATATTATAATATTTGATGTTATGTAAACTATTTTTTGAGGGGTGACTTTGTTAGATTGGGTTAATCTACAGCGTAGCTTGCGCTACTTGTATAAAGATATTTTGCTCCTTTTTCTTTTACGCTTCGTAATTCACATGTTGCAAAGATTCTGCAACTGGGGGGTAGGATCAGTGCTCATGTAAGACTGGCCTTTTACTAAAATGTGGGAATGTTGAAATAACCAAGAACCAAATTAGTACCACACTGTTTGTAATGGAACTTTTATAAGCCTGTGTCCTTATTTATTGGTCATGGTACTTTCCTTTTCGTGGACGATGCAGGAAATGTGCGTTTTAATAGAGCTAACGTGGGAATTTTACCCGCGTCCTTTAAGTAAACAGTGTGATTACGAACTGGAAACATCCCACAACTGCCGCTAGAGTGCGTCGCGATACCGTATACCACGTTGGGGCCCACGTACCGTATTCACAAGTCGCATCGTTCCTGAGCGTTCAGCAGCACGTTGAACTTGGCACGCTCAACGTTAACGTTCGGCAGCACGGTCCGTGTGCCGACGGCTTAAGGCGTAGGTTCAAATGGCTCTGAGCACTATGGGACTTAACATCTATGGTCATCAGTCCCCTATAACTTAGAACTACTTAAACCTAACTAACCTAAGGACATCACACAACACCCAGCCATCACGAGGCAGAGAACATCCCTGACCCCGCCGGGAATCGAACCCGGGAACCCGGGCGTGGGAAGCGAGAACGCTACCGCACGACCACGAGATGCGGGCTTAAGGCGTAGGGAGCAAGCCGTACGACCTGCTACCTCTTTCGCATTCCGTCCAGTGACACGCGAATCCACCACTATCTCACTCTCGAGTTAGGACGGACCGGTCAGATGTTGTGAATCAGAAGGTACAGTGACATCCGGGTCACCAGGGGATTCCAAAGGCCCCAAAGGGCTCGTCGCCAGAGCCCCGATCCCGCCGCAACTTTGAACATTAGCCAGAAGCATGTCGGCAGTTGCGAACGATGCTTCCAGCTGTTTACGGACAACAGCCAATTCTCCTTGCGTTCCCTCACAACAAGCGCAGTCCCTAACCATATGGCAGTGTGTAAAATAGATGTAAGATCTCAAATGGCGATACCGATTTTGGAATGTACGCAAAATATAACGAGGAGAATAAAGAAACACTAAAAACTGCTCTGCAGATTTCTCACTACGCTCTGAAACGGCAAAATCTTAAACAGAAATAAATTTCTCTACTCTAGTGGATGTATGAGGGTTATTAGGAAAGTAAGGAACGATCGGTCACGAAATGGAAAATACAGTGAAAATCTGATGAAGCTTTGCACAGATGCGTTGGGCACTGGGTCTAGTAAGCCCGTCGATCGCATCATGTCACTCTTTTCAGTTCTGAGCTCGTAGTGAGAACGTAAAGATGGCTAGAAATTTGCGTCTCCCGCCAAGTATGAGGGCCTTGCAAAAGATCTCGCCTGAAGCTATGCAATCCAGATAGCATAAATGTCATGCTGTTCGTTCTACGACAATTCTCGGCCGCACTCTGCAGGGGCAATGAAGATGCTCCTGCAGCGTTTTCGATGGTTAGTGTTAAATCACCCACAATACAGCCCGTAATAGACTACCCCTGAGGTTCATCTCTGCTAAAATGGACCGCTGGCTATGAAGACAATATTCTGACACAGACAGCGAGCTGCAGTCCAGGGCAGAAAATTGTCGGAAAGCACTGGTGCCTCTCTTCTATAGCGACGGAACTGAAAAGTTGGTACAACGCTACGACAGATGTCTAAGGCTGAGCGGCGACTGTGTAGAGAGGTAGCTGGAAGGTGTAGCTAACCGTTGCAAATAAAACAGTTTTGATTTATACTGTGTTTTCTATCTAGCGACCAATTGGGCTCCAATGGTTCTGAGCACTATGGGACTCAAATTCTGAGGTCATCAGTCCCCTAGAACTTAGAACTACTTAAACCTAACTAACCTAAGGACATCACACACATCCATGCCCGAAGTAGGATTCGAACCTGCAACCGTAGCGGTCGCGCGGTTCCAGATTGAAGCGCCTAGAACCGCTCGGCCACCACAGCTGGCGCGACCTATCGTTCCTTACTTTCCGAAAAGCCCTCGTATCGAAAGTTACCGGTTACTGGATACTCTGCTTACCCGAAAACTATTGCACGAGATAAGTATGCAAACTAGAATGCTCTGATCTAAACTATATGCCATGTACCAGAGCGAATTTTAAACTTAGGGGCCTGACGTGGCGGTCAGATGTCGGGAAAATTACACTAGGAAGCCGTCTTACACAAGGGCATGTACTTAAAAACAAAAAACAAAAAATGTGTGCGAAATCTTACGGGACTTAACTGCTAAGGTCATCAGTCCCTAAGCTTACACACTACTTAACCTAAATTATCCTAAGGACAATCACACACACCCATGCCCGAGGGAGGACTCGAACCTCCGCCGGGACAATCCGCACAGTCCATGACTGCAGCGCCTCAGACCGCTCGGCTAATCCCGCGTGGCTAAACACAAAACCTTACAGTAATTTGCTAACCATCAGTGTATACAGTAAAATGTACAGGCATACTTCGCTCCTATGCAGAAGCACCTGAAAAAGACCAGAACCTAAACTAAATTACTGTGTATGAAGCAAATGCTGCTGCTGCTACCTCTTTTGGCGCGTCCGCACGGCTCTCTGATGAAGACTCTTAAGTAAAGTAGCATAGGCAGCATGGTGAATAAGATTGGGTGCAGCAGTATCTAATCCGTGTGGGCAAGTTAACATTTGTTTTGGTAAAAAAAATTGTCCGTATTTTTTACAAGCACGTAGTGGGATATGAAAATAGTTTTAGGGACCTAGTAAGGACCATATATGGGCATATTAATGCGAGCCCGGGCGTGTATTACAGCAGTGCCGGCGGCAGGCGAATGCGGGACGTTGTCACAGTAATAATTCACCAAGGCCAGCGCAGTGTTACAATGCTGCGAGGCAGGTTAGCTTGCTGAAACAGCGAACTCAGCTGTACCGCACAGCCAAGCGCAGCAAGGGGCCAGGCAGGTTCCCACACCGGCAACGGCAGTGGTGTTTTAAGGAACGTGACTAGTGATGCATATTCACAAGAAGCGTGCTGCTGCCGACTGTAATAAAATTATTCTGAGTCTCGCACCCCAGCTAAGAAGACGGGGCTGTGCCACATGGGGACGCGACATGGATCTTCCAGAAGAAGTCACCAGACCGAGCGAGGTGGCGCAGTGGTTAGCACACACACTGGACATGCACTCGGGAGCACGACGGTTCAGATGAGAGTCCGGCCACCCAGATTTGGGTTTTCCGTGATCTCCCTAAATCACTCCAGGAAAATGCCGGGATAGTTCCTTTGAAAAGGGCACGGCCGATTTCCTACCTCAACCTTGATCGTGTCTGAGCTTGTGATTTCGATGTAGACGGGACGTTAAACCCAATTTCCTTCCTTCCTTCCTTCTGAGAAGTTACCAGTTCGAGGCCACAGCCCCAGACTTAGTGGCACGGCGCTGGCCATCTTCAGCAGAATGGCCGACTCCCGCCCAGGGGACAGTGGGTTGCACCCTGTGCAAACTAGCCGTCATCCACTATCGTCGGACAGATGTCTCAGCGTGCTGAGCATTTGCCGCTGTGACTCCATCGTGTGTTTGCCAGGGTCTGTAGCAGACACATAATCGTCGAGTGCACGCTCCTGGCGCAGACGCCACCTCATGGCCACCGTGCGTAACGAGGCCAACGGCATGGTGGAGTACCACATCTGCATCACGTGGTGTGCAGGCAGCCACAGCAGCAGAATTCAGTGGCTAGCCGGCTGCTGACACGTCGTACGAAGCAGTGCAGATGCGCCAGTGAAAGAACTTACTACATTTGATCTTTATGTCCACTTTTCAGAGATGGTTGCGAGACTCGGCTGCTCGCTGCACGTCACATCAAACACCTTTCAGCCGTCCAATTCGCAAACTGTTATTTTATTTGGCTACCAGTTCCGGCGATTTGCTACGCCATCTGCAGTCCCCTGACCGATGTGTAGGAAGATTCCAGCCCCAGTTCCTGTCGAAATAGTGACCAGCATTCAGATACTGGTATCTGTAGATTTCTGCGTGATACAGCGATTATTTCAACCATCATCATCGGCAGATGAATTGAAAACGATGCACGTTCACGCTTGACGATAACCACTCTGCTGACAATGCCCACTGCATGTAAGTGGCACAATAAAAGGTTACAATGAAATGAATACCCTTAGCTGCATACAGGCGTTGATATAAGTCAACGCGGACAGTTGAAAAACTTGTGCTACGACAGGGACTCGAACCCGGGATCTCCTGCTTACATGGTAGACCCTCTATCCGCTTTTTATCTCATTTTGTTCTTCGCTTATCCATTCACTCAGTTTTTTTTGTTACAGAAGGTAGCTAACCCTCTGACCGAACACGCTGAGCTACCGTGCCGGCGATCCATCTGAGCCACCGAGGACACTGAGGATAGTGCGACTGCAGAAACTTATCTCTGGCACGCCTCCCGTGAAACCCACATTCGCAACTTTTTGGCCCGCATTACATTCATAGTGCACCTGCCCATCATACTTATTACTCGCGGCTTTACTGCCGATTCCCGCAAGAGTTCGGGCACTGTTTGTGCATCCGCACAGAAGGAGGAGGTCAAATGGCCGGTGAGCCTTATATATATATGACGATGGTTCAAAAATGGCTCTGAGCACTATGGGACTTAACATCTGTGGTCATCAGTCCCCTAGAACTTAGAACTACTTAAACCTAACTAACCTAAGGACATCACACACATCCATGCCCGAGGCAGGATTCGAACCTGCGACCGTAGCGGTCTCGCGGTTCCAGACTGAAGCGCCTAGAACCGCACGGCCACACCGGCCGGCTATGACGATGGTATCTGTTCTTTCGGATTATCTATATACAATAAAAGGTGTCCGAGGGGTCTGTCGTTCGGTTTCATCACATATCAAATTTGTCCGGAACGCTTCCGTCGACTTCACTGTTTTCTCATTTCTGCAAACGTCATCGAGCTAGCAGTTGTAGGGTCAAAACGTTGCAGTTTCTGTTGGTAGCGCCGAGCGCCGATTACGTCAGTTTTACCCCTAACACGTCTCCTCCTGCCGAAAAGACCAGTACTGTCATTTAGATTTCTGTTCATCGCTCTCACTTTTTGAAGAATGCCAATGTGTTTTTTTAACACAACTAGTGTGCTATTTCTTCACGTCGGAAATCTTGTAATTCCATTCACACCGCTACCCTCCAGAGAAACCTGACTTCTTTGTGTCCCCTGTACTTGCTTCACACAGTATAAAGAGAAAGACTGGACATGACGAAAGCTCAAAAAGTAGTAAGACACCTTTACACACTGAATGTAAAATTTTGTTCTACTATGATTTCAATAACACAATTTCAAATATTTATCGAAAACTGCGAAAAAAAAATAAAATAAAAATATTTTCACTCGATATTGCCCTTTCGATATCCCTGTATCGATACACGTGGAAAATACACTGACTGTAGATGTCGATAACTTTTGAGAAATTATCGATACAACAATATCGATATCTTTATACAGATATATCGATATTTTATCAGTAGCACTAGGTACACAACACGAGCTTTGCTTCGTCGTTTTCTATGGGAGATTTGAGAACAGCAACCATATAGTCCAGATCTTGCACCGTGCGATTTCCATCTTTCCGTAAGCTGAAAAAACATTTGCGGGACAGAGATTTTCCAACGATGAGTACGTTCACGCAGCGTTTCTCTGCTGACTCCGTGATCTAGGAGCGGATTTCTATCGTCGAGGAATTGGAACTATTAGTAGATCGTTTTGACGATTGTTTACAGAGATTTGGTGTCTGTATTGAGAGACAGTCATATATCTGTGTCGCTTTGAAATGTAGTGCAGTATTCAATAAAAATTACTTGCCCTGTTAGAACAACGTGTAACTTACATTCCGAAGTCCACTCGTAGATCAGGCTTATATATCACTATTTGCAGTTCTATACCCTCATTTTTATCTAAATGGCATTGTGTATCACATGGCATGACAGACTGATACATGCTGCGACATAATATTTCCTGTGGGTTGGGTGAAAAGACACGAAAAGAACGTGTGCGCAATGAAACTACTGTTTTCGGGGAGTTCGTTTTTATCAATTAATTTGGCAAATTAATATTTACGAGACCGAGAAACTATCGTTGAATTTCGTTGGAGACAAAGATCCAGTTTCGTAGGTGATATGTCAAACAAATTTCACCAGACTTCTGGTCCATCTACAGATATATGCTGAACAGACTATGCAGGCCACAGGAAACTGCGTGCCAGAGCGTACGTAGCATTGTATCATGTGTTAAAGTTTCTTCTAGTTCCATTGGCAGGTGGAGTACGGAAATACAGGCTGGATACACGGCTCTGTGGGCACTGTAATTAGTCTCTTACGTGAACGTGATTTACAAAGAAACGTTTTTAGCTATCATGCCTTCTCATTTCATGGACTCATGACATGGAGTGTTACTACCTTCCTAGTTATGGCGCTGTGAGGAAAAAGGAGCTTTGGATTTCGCAAAGGCCATACTATGTCACAAGATCTTCCTTGCGATTACAAATATGAATATTTTTTTATATAAATGCATATGGAACAAACCCGTAGAAAATAGCATTAACTTAACAATGTCTGGCCACAGGATTCCATCCCGTTTCAAGCCCTCTTCAAGTTGTATGTTCATGACCTTTCAGAAATCCCACCACATAAATTCATTTACGCTGACGACGTACAAATGAGAAATTTCATAGAGGTAGTGCACACACAATCCAAATGCCCTAAAAAAATTTCTGATCAATAAAATGCCGTCTGTGTGTCTACTTTTGTTCGATGAGCTTTATTACACTAAAAATGGAATGCTCAGCAGTAAGAACAAGTCATATCTTCGTAAGGAACAAAGTTACAAGGATGGCAGTCATGTTGGTTAAAGTCGCCGGCTGGTAGCTAAACAACGGTTGCTTGACGCTTTTTTAAAATTTTGTTCCGGGACAAAAGGGTATTCGAAGTGATCAAAATAAATGGTAAACGCTACAGTCGACGGCAAAAAATATATCGCAATCCAGAAAAGAAGAGTAATTACATAAATCACGAATCCAAACGGCGGGACTTGTCCAAGCTGAGGCCGGTTATGTTTCAAATACTGACAGTGATGGGTATGGTAGGGAGAAATAAGGATGAAAATTCTTTTGTACAGACACTTGAGTTTTACAGATAAATAACTGGCAGTTTGTGTTCCACGACATGTTCTCTTTCTGTTAATTAATTAATTCTACACCGAGAATTAATGTCAAGACAAATTACTGTTAACTATTCAATTCTAAATCGTACTGTAGAGTATAGGACGTTTCAAAAATATTCATCTAATTTCACAAGCATATGTCTTCTACAAGAAAAAGATAGAAACTTGAGGTGCATGTGTCAGTAGTGGAGGTGGCTAATAAACACAACCAGAAATTAACAAAAGGTTACAGATTAAAAATTTTATTTATGATAATGGACATGTACACGGCGGTGACAAGAGTCAGTGGATACCTCCTAATATCGAGTCGGACCTCCTTTTGCCCGGCTTAGTGCAGTAGCTCGACGTGACATGGACTCACCAAGTCACTGGAGGTCCCCTGCTGAAGTATTGACCCATGCTGCCTCTATAGCCGTCCATAATTGCGGAGGTATTGGCAATGCAAGATTTTGTGCAGGAACTGACCGCCCGCATGTCCAGTAAATGTTTCATGGGATTCATTTTGGGCGACGTTGGTGGCCATATCATTTGCTCGAATTGTCTAGAATGTTCTTCAAATTAATCGCGAACGGTTGTGGCCCTGTGACATGATGCACTGTTATCCACAAAAAATCCATCGTTGTTTGGGAACATGAAGTCCAAGAATGGCTGGAAATGGTCTACAAGTAGCCGAACATAACCACTTCCAGAGAGTGATCAGTTCAGTTGGACCAGAGGGACCCATCAATTGCATGAAAAGACTGTCCGCACCATTATGGAGCCACCACCAGCTTGCACAGTACCTGTCGAAAACTTTGGTCCATGGCTTCGTAGGGCCTGCACCACTCTCTAACCCTACCAACAGCTTTTAGCAACTTAAATTGGCACTCATTTGATCAGGCCACAGTTTTCCAGTCGTCGAAGATCCAACCGATATGGTCACGAACCCAGGAGAGGCGCTGCAAACGATGTCATGCAGTTAACAAAGCCACTCGCGTCGGTCGGCTGCTGCCACAGCCCATTAACGCCAGATTACGACGCGCTGTCCTAATGGATACGTTCGTCGTACTTCTATAGCTTGCGCCTTTGTCCCGCATTGTGCGCGGGGTTGGCGTGGTTAAATCGGATTTGGCATGTTAAGTTGAAGGGGTGGCCGGATGCCGTTCCTGCCGCCACCCCGTACCCCCCCCCCCCCCCTGGGACGGAATCCGAGTACCCCATCTGTCTGCATCTAGTCTAAATCATGGAAAAGTGCGGTTGTGTGTCAAGCGTCTGTGAGTCGTGTAACTGAAGCGGGAGGTGGGGACCAGCCCGGTATTCACCTAGAGGGATGTGGAAAACCGCCTAAAAATGACATCCAGGCTGGCTGGCACACTGGCCCTCGTCGTTAATCCGGCGGGCGCATTCTATCAGGGGCCGGCGTGCCTACCCGAGTCCAGGAAGCAGCGCATTAGCGCTGTCAGCTAACCTGGCAGGTGGATACGTTCGTCGTACATCCCACATTTATTTCAGCGGTTATTTCACGCAGCGTTACCTGTCTGTTAGCACTGATAACTGTACACAAACGCAGCTGCTCTCGGTCGTTAAGCGAAGGCCGGTGGCAATTGCACTGTCCGTGGGGAGAGGTAAGGCCTGAAATTTAGTTTTTCCGGCACACTCTTGACACTGTGGATCTCGGAGTATTGAATTTACTAACGATATCCTAAATGGAATTTCCCAAGCGTCTAGCTTCCACTACCATTCGCATTCAAATTTTGTTAATTCCCGTCGAAAGGCCATAATCACGTCGGAAACTTTTTCGTATGAATTACCTGAGTACAAATGACAGCTCCGTCAATGCACTACTCATTTATACCTCGTGCACGCGATGGTACCGCCGCCTTTATATGTGCATGACGCTATCCCATGACTTTTGTCACCTCATTGTACACTACTGGCCCTTAAAATTCCTACACCACGAAGATGACGTGCTACAGACGCGAACTTTAACCGACAGTAAGAAGATGCTGTGATATGCAAATCATTACCTTTGCGGAGCATTCACACAAGACTGGCGCCGGTGGCGAGACATAGAACCTGCTGACATGAGGAAAGTTTCCAACCGATTTCTCATACACAAACACCAGTTGACCGGCGTTGCCTGGTGAAACGTTGTTGTGATGCCTCGTGTAAGGAGCAGAAACTCGTACCATCACGTTTGCGACTTTGATAAAGGCCGCATTGTAGCCTATCGCGATTGCGGTTTATCGTATCGCGACATTGCTGCTCACGTTGGTCGAGATCCAATGAATGTTAGTAGAATATGGAATCGGTGGGTTCAGGAGGGTAATACGGAATGCCGTGCTGGATCCCAACGGCCTCGTATCACTAGCAGTCGAGATGACAGGCATCTTATCCGCATGGCTGTAACGCATCGTGCAGCCACGTCTCGATCTCTGAGTCAACAGATGGTGAGGTTTCCTAGACAACAACCATCTGCACGAACAGTTCGACGACGTTTGCAGCAGCATGGACTATCAGCTCGGAGACCATGGCTCCGGTTACCCTTGACGCTGCATCACAGACAGGAGCGCCTGCGATGGTGTACTCAACGACGAACCTGGGTGCACGAATGGAAAAACGTCGTTTTTTCAGATGAATCCAGGTTCTGTTTACAGCATCATGATGGTCGCATCCGTGTTTGGCGACATCGAGGTGAACGCGCATTGTAAGCGTGTATTCGTCATCGCCATACTGGCGTATCACCCGGCGTGATGGTATGGGGTGCCTTTGGTTACACGTCTCGATCACCTCTTGCTCGCACTGACGGCACTTTGAACAGTGGACGTTACATTTAAGATGTGTTACGACCCCTGGCTCTACCCTTCATTCGATTCCTGCGAAACCCTACATTTCAGCAGGATAATGCACGACCGTATGTTGCAGGTACTGTACGGGCCTTTCTGGATACAGAAAATGTTCGATTGTTGCCCTGGCTAGCACATTCTCCAGATCTCTCACCAACTGAAAACGTCTGGTCAATGGTGGCCGAGCAACTGGCTCGTCACAGTCACTACTCTTGATGAACTGTGGTACCGTGTTGAAGCTGCATGGGTAGCTGTACCTGTACACGCCATCCAAGCTCTGTTTGAGTCAATGCCCAGGCGTATCAAGGCTGTTGTTTTGGCCAAAGGTGGTTGCTCTGGGTACTGATTTCTCAGGATCTATACACCCAAATTGCGTGAAAATGTAATCACATGTCAGTTCTAGTATAATATATTTGGCCAACGAATACCCGTTTATCATCTGCATTTCTTCTTGGTGTAGTAATTTTAATGGCCAGTAGTGTACATAACTTTGTATAAGTTCATGTTATTTTGTGTTGTGAGTTTGATTAAGACTCCTAACGTTCTTGATAGATACAGACTTGAAAGCTGATACATCCTGTGAGTCCCTGAAAATTAGTAACGTGTAGCGTCGAACTACGTCGACGTATTGCCCCCAGCGCAGTCTCCTGTGTTAATGTTGGTCAGACTATGGTTGTCCTGAATACGGGGTGGTGCTGTGAGTGGGAACTGCTTTAAAAAGAAGCGCCTGCTATTCAGAGCCGCTGGCAGCGAAGTCGTGTTAGTTTAGCATCCGTCCTCTGGTGGCGTGTACGCGTGGCACCACCCATCAGAGAGAAGCGAGCGATAGAAACACGAACTTGACCGGGTGCGCGCCGGTGGGACGTTTAAAAGTGTGTTTGCCGTGTAGCTGTGAGAGGTACACGATGCGCCGGGTGCAGATAAAGAGGATACCGTCCATACCGCAAGGGTGACACAACTTACGCACCGAAACTAAATGTTCAGCCCGGCAGCGGTTTTAAGTTGCTGGTTCATGTAGCTCCCGATGGGGGGTCCCCCTGGTTCAGGTAGCTCTCCCACTCGCCTGTTCATTAAACATTTGTGAGAACATGCCGAAAATTAAATATCTCAACAGAACGGACTCCACGAAAGTGCATTTCTTAACAAACTGTTTGGCGTCGTATACTATTGAGGACGTTAGGGTTGCGGGAACAACTCCTGGTCCGTCACAAGATGTGTTCAGTATGCCTTTACGTTAGCCTGAACCTTACAATGTGAACCGTGGTACAACACAATTCTTTAGAAAATCAAAATTACAATCTCACCACAGTTATTTAAAGCAAATAGGAAGCCCGAAATCACTGGTGACGGACAAGCTTGTGTTTTTTTTTTTTTGTTTTTTTTACTCAAAACAGACTATTATAAACTTCAGTTCGGACATTTGCCCTCTTACTGATGCAATATATAAATCTTCACTTTGATTGAATTACGTAAAGACGAATAAAAATTATTATTTTGCGTCAGCAACCAAAATCATTGCTAGTAGGCACGGTGAATAATCAATCGCAAACAAACGTTCTTGTTTAACCATGTCTCAAGAGACTATACACATCCACACAATACCACAACTTCATACAGAACAAAGAGATCTTAAAGCTTAACAAAACTGAACTGCCTACATAAAGGTCCACTGTGAAATATGCTTATACTAAAAATACAAAGTGGGCCAACCGAAGGTAGCAAAACTTGCACACAGGAATAATAACAAGTTGGACGTTCATTAAAGATACACAAATGATTAACATAAGTGTTATATAAGAAGGGCTAATAATAACTCAACCAATAAAATGGCTTACAGAAACGCCAATATTAACAAGGTGGCCTCAATTAACGGACATAACGACTCAATGATTCCCCAGTTGCACTTAACTTTAGAGAACAGCGTTAAGGCCCATAGAAGTGTTTGGAAGCAATAACGCCACGGCTGGTAGGCAGTACGAGCGTTCACTCCCCACGGCTTGTGCACAGGGCCATATAGCAGGCGGTACACATTTATATATAATCCGACCGGACCCACTATGAGTGGTACTGCCAAGAATCTATAGCCGCGCCGACTCCAGGGAAGGAACAGTCTTAACGAATGGCCTGCAGCACAAATAGATTGCAACGACTACAAGGTCAAATCACAGCCACACTGGAATATGTAATAAGCACGCCCCCAAATTCTTAAGGAGCGATACCCTATCATTACCCGTCTCCCAGTCTTAGAGATCACTTCCAACATTAAATAAACATACCAAATACTGCCGTGACAAATGATTAAACCATTAACTTTACGGCTGCCGGGCACGTATACAACCGCAGCCAGTCCCAAAGCGGACAATGTGTCCTAAAACAAGTTAAAATTTGCATGAAAACCACTTAAAACACACACTCCAAGGATGATCAAAACGGAATGAGGAACATCAGCCTCCTTAAAATAGCCACTGTGGAACCAAGTTCTGAATCATCTGCGGCAGCTAACCATGCCACAATAAGTTTCAACGATCTTCTTAGTTAAACACAGAACAAAAGTCATACGTAACTTGGCGCTTTCAAATTACGAACTAGGAAGGTATTCAGCGTGAGACGACGAACCCACCACAATTTTGCACGTCAAGGCGCCCAGTGATCGGCACGGTACATCCGGCGGGCGTCAAAAGATAAGGGCGGCGGGCACGGCGAGGCCCATGCACCACGGGTAGGACGCGGGCTTGATTTCAACACAAGTTGGCTCGTTGAACGCCGACCGGAGATTCACTCGTCACACGTTGTAATTAGGCTGTTTAGGTTCTTATATTGGTAACGCCACCGCCACGTAGCGCTCTGTATGAAAATCACTGGCTGTGCTGTGTGCAGTCTGTGGCTGGTATGCATTGTTGTTCGCTATTGTAGTGTTGGGCAGCTGGATGTGAACAGCGCGTAGCGTTGCGCAGTTGGAGGTGAGCCGCCAGCAGTGGTGGATGTGGGGAGAGATATGGCGGAATTTTGAGAGCGGACGATCTGGACGTGTGTCCATTAGAGACAGTAAATTTGTAATATTGGATATCATGAACTGATATATATATTATGACTTTTGAACACTATTAAGGTAAATACATTGTTTGTTCTCTATGAAAATCTTTCATTTGCTAACTATGCCTATCACTGGTTAGTGCCTTCAGTAGTTTGAATCTTTTATTTAGCTGGCAGTAGTGGCGCTCGCTGTATTGCAGTAGTTCGAGTAACGAAGATTTCTGTGAGGTAAGTGATTTGTAAAAGGTATAGGTTAATGGTAGTCAGGGCCATTCTTTTGTAGGGATTATTGAAAGTCAGATTGCGTTGCGCTACAAAAATTATTGTGTGTCAGTTTAAGCACAGTCATGTATAATTTTTCTAAGGGGACGTTTCAACGTTCACCCGGAAAACCGCCGGGGGAGCAGCCAAAGATAGCAGGACAGTCGAATATCGATATCAGCGATGCAAGTGGAGCACCCTAGCGCCAGCCGCCACGGCTCACAATGATGTGAAGATATTCCGGGAATGACAAATACTTCGGATTAGGTTAAGCGTATGCAGCTAACCGAAATGACGTTCGGTTGAGAAAACAAAGAAGTGGCTGCACGTTTTTCGAAGGATTCCCAGCCAACATGCCATACCAGTTTACTTTCACAATCAGATGCCTCGAGGATAGTTTAACTGTAAGAGGTGTACCACTTGCTCCCAAGCCTCCTCATCTCGCGATGTGCAGTTCTTTTGTGAGGGTCTGGGAATGATCCCTTTTGCAACAACTCTCGGTAGACTGCGACGTAACAGCTATGAACCCACTGAATCCAGACAGGTTCGCAATAGTCAGAAGAGTACTGCTGCCATCTGGTTGTTTGTCGTGTGACCGGTGGAGGGCACTTAAAGCATAATTGTACTCTAATGTTTTCTGTGAAGGCATACACGTAAAAGATAAAAATAAAAATATGTACTTTGTAATCATATAGGCAAATCAAAATTGACCACAGAGTAGAACACTGGTTCCCATCCTTTCTGATGTTACCCGAAAGTGTAATTTGATATCAGCTTATATTGCCCTCTCTAACCAGTACCTGACTACACTCATCGCTAATGGTTTCAGAAAGATTGGGAACCAGTGTTCAACACGAATCAAGATAGAAGCTTCGGTTGAATTTGACTTTGGAAGTAAGATAGTCGTCCATTCGGATCTCCGAGCGCGGATTACTCACGAAGTTGCTATCAAGTCTTCGAATGAAACATTTGTAAAACGGTTTGAATTCGCGAAAACCAGGGATATATGGCACTGTATGGCATTATGGTTTATTTTGAGAGATGCATTTGGGGCCTGAAGGTGACATAGTGGAATGCCGAAAGTGGTTGTCGTAAAAATAAAACAAAATAACATTTTAGTTACAAGACTGCTGGAGAATTTCATTGATACTGACAGTCACTTAGCCAGATGATATCCCTTGTTCATGACGGATCAACAGAGTGACTCAGGAAGATTTCATAAGGAGAAACAAAACCGGCGTTCTGAGCGTAGGAGCGTGGAATGGCAGATCCCTTAATCGCGCAGGTAGGCTAGAAAAATTAGAAAGGGAAATGGATAGGGAATTAGTGACGTTTCGTGGCAGGAGGAGCAGGACTACTGGTGAGGTGAGTGTATGTTTACAAATTCAGAACCGAATAGGGGTAATGGAGGAGTGGGTTTATTAATGAATAAGAAAATAGGAATGCGAGTTAGCTACTATGAACAGCATAGTGAACACATTATCGTAGCCAAGAAAGATACAAAGTCAATGTCCGCCACAATAGTACAACTTTAAATGCCTACTAGCTCCGCTAATGATGAAGAGATTGATGAAATGTGTGATTAGATAAATGAAATTATTCATACAGTTAAGGAAGACAAAAGTTAAATTGGGACTGGATAGCGGGAATAGGAAGTAGTAAGTGAATATGGACTGAGGAAAAGGAATGAAAGAGGAAGCCGCCTAGAATGTTGCACACAACGTAATTTAGTCATCGCTAACCCTTGGTTTAAGTATCATGAAAGAAGGTTGTATAATTGTATAAGTGGAAGAGACCTGGAGGAACCGAAAGGTTTCAGGTTTATTGTATAATGGTAAGACAGAGATTTCGGAAACAGCTTTTAAACTGTAAGGCATTTACAGGTGCAGATGTGGACCATGACCACGATTTACTGGTTGTAGACTGTAAATTAAAACCAAGGAAACTGCGAAAAGATCAGAAACTAAGGACATGAGACATGAATAGTTGAAAGAACCAGAGGTTGTTGAGAGTTTCAGAAGGAGCATTAGGCAACGACTGACTATAACAAGGCAAAGGAATACAGTAGAATATTAATAGGTACTTCTGGGAGATGGAATATTTTGAAGGCAACAGAAGATCAAATAAGTAAAAAGACAGGGTCTAGTAGAAATTCTTGGCTAACATGGAGGTATTGAATTTAATTTATGGAAGGGGAAAGGGAGTACAAACGTCTAAAAATGAGACTGACAGGAAGAGCAAAATGGCTAAGCAGGAATGGCTAATGCAAGGACTTAGAAGCATATCTCACTAGGGGAAAGCAATATTAGAAAGACTTTTGGAGAAAAGGCAAGCAGCTGTATAAAAATCAAGAGCTCTGATGGTAAACCAGACCTACACAAAGACGGAACCGGTGAAAGGTGGAAGAAGTGTATGGAGGATCTATACAAGGGAGATGAAAGCAGTATTATAGAAAATGAAGTCTACATAGATGAAGATGAGATGGGAAATAGATACTGTGAGAAGAATCTGACACAGCATTGAAAGACATCGTCGAAACAAGCCCTGAGTGTAGATAACATTCCGCCAGAACTACAGATAGCCTTAGGAGAGCTAGCCATGACAAAATTCTTCTATCTGGGAGCAAGATGTATGAGACAGGTGAAACGCCCGCCGACATCAAGAAGAATATAATCATTCTAATTTCAAAGAAAGTAGCTACTGGCAGGTGAGAACATTACCGAACTATCAGTTTACTAACACGAGTTCCTTACAGAAGAAAGTAGAAACTGGTAGAGACCGACCTTGGGGAAGATAAGTTGGAATCTCGGAGAAATGTAGGAACTCGTGAGGCGATACTGACCCTACTACATTCATTAGAAGACGGGTTAAGGAAAAGCAAACCTACGTTCATAGCATTTGTAAACCTAGGGAAAGCTTTTGATAATGTTGACTGGAATACTCTCTTTATAATCCTGAAGACAACAGGGTCAAAATACAGGAAGCAAAAGGCTGTTTACAACTTGTGCAGAAACCAAACGGCAGTTATAAGAATCGAGCGACGTGAAATGGAAGCTGTGAATTAGAAGGGAGTGAGACAGGTTTGCGGCCTAGCCCCGATGTTATTCAAACTGTACACTGAGCAAGTAGTAAGTAAATCAAAGAAAAATCTGAAAATTAAAGAAAATTAAAGTACATGGAGCAGAAATAAAAACTCTGAGGTTGGGCGACCACATTGTAATTCAGTCAGGACTGCAAAGGACTTGGAAGAGCAATTGAACGGAATGGACAGTGTCTTGAAGGGAGAATTTAAGATGAACACCAACAAAAGAAAAACAAGAATAATGGATTATAGTCGAATTAAATGAGGTGATTCTGTGGGAATTAGATTAGGAAATGAGACACTTAACGTAGTAAATGAGTTTTGTGATTTGGGTAGCCGAACTAAAGAGGATATAAAGTGTAGACTGGCAATGGCAAGAAAAGCATTTCTGAAGAAGAGAAATTTGTGATCATCGAATGTAGATTTAGGTGACGGGTAGCCATTTCTGAAAGTATTTGTGTGGGGTTTAGCCATGTACGGAAATGAAACATGGACGATAAACAGTTTAGGCAGTAAGAGAATAGAAGCTTTTGAAATGTGGTGCTATAGAAGAATACTGAAGATTAGATGGTTAGATCATATAACTAATGTAGAGATACTGAACTGAATAGGAGAGAAAGGGAACTTGTGGCACGTGACTAGAAGAAGGGATCGGTTGATACGACATATTCTGAGGCGTCCAGTGATCACCAATTTAGTATTGGAGGGATGTGTAGGAGGTAAAAATTGAAGCTCAAGAATGAATACAGTAAGCAGATTCAAAAAGATGCAAGTTGCAGAAGTTATTTGGAGATGAAGAGTCTTGTGCAGGTTAGTGTAGCATGGAGAGCAGCATCAAACCAGTCTTCGGACTGAAGATCACAACAATATCCCCATCTCCCTCGTCTCCCACCCAACATTAGAGCCAACCTACCTTTAGAATGAAAACGATTTTTCTTTGAATAGTTTCATTTTTTGAATTATGTATGGTAAATAATATTTAGATTTTGTATGTATTTTATAAAACCAGGAATTATGACTCAGTGAGACGAGTGGTATGTCTTATCTTTAACTACCTTCTTTATATTTCTGTATGTCCATCTTTATACAGATGACTGCGGAACATCGGCTGTGCAGTACAGAATGTCGAATGAAAACACCCTTCAGCCGCCTAAATTTCCAATTGTCATTTTACTGAGCAACCAGTTTCTGCGACATATTACGCCATCTTCAGGCCTCCTGACCGACCAGAGTGGCCGAGCGGTTCTAGGCGCTTCAGTCTGGAACCGCGCGACCGCTACAGTCGCAGGTTCGAATCCTGCCTCGGGCATGGATGTGTTTGATGGCCTTAGGTTAGTTAGGTTTAAGTAGTTCTAAGTTCTAGGGGACTGATGACCTCAGCAGTTAAGTCCCATAGCGCTCAGAGCCATTTGAACCATTTTTTTTTCAATGGCTGGTATCCAAACATGTTTGACACAGATCGCTTCGATCATCAGTTACTGACTGTTAGACAAATATGAATGTTTGTGGTGAACGGCTGGATGACTGTATAAACCAAAGTTTTCTGTCGTGGAGTTTTTGGATTAGTACAGTGGACAGTACAGGTCCTTTGCTGGTATCAGTTTGTTAAGTAAGTTTCGAGACATGATTTTTCACTCCCGCAGCGAACTGAGATTAACTGGAGGTCGACATAAGAGATTCAGGGCAAAAGAGTAATGTTAAAGTAGTAATCGTGACTCATCCCTAAGTATTTTATTTTATTTTTTTTTTTTACTGCATCCAATTTACGTGTGAGCTATTCTGGCAGCGCACGGAATCTGGCCTCCTGGAAAAAAGAACAACCAACCCGCGGCGGATGCCGGCGCGCGACACTGCTCTTGTTTACGCTGGGACCGTTGCTTCTGGTGATGAGGTCCCGCCTCAGGGGCCCGGTCGCTCCCTGGCCTCATTGCACACGCCGCGGACCTCACGCCGCGTAAATACACGCGTGCGCCACCGCTGCCTGCAGCGCGGACGAGCTGCGTCTCCCTGCACACTCTGCGCCACCATTACCGAGTATAGCGTAATTGGCCACAGCATTGCAGGAGGAGACGAGTTGTGGTGTGCAAACGTATAGTGCACGGCGAATTGCCGAAAATTGGACATAACCGTGAGAACGGTGCGTAAAATCCTACGAAACATCCTCCTTTCCTATCCATTCAAAATTACCCATGTGCACGAGAGAATTTCTTGCTCGCATGGAAGTGTACAATGATAGACCGTGGAAGATTTTGTGGGCAGACGAAGCCCACTTCCATCCGACAGGACATGTCAATACACAGAATTGTCGAATATGGGCAACGGAAAGTCCACACGCAAATCAACCAGTACCACTGTACCCTGAAAAGGTCACTGCGTGGTGCGGGTTTACGGCATCATTTATCAAAGGACCATATTTTTTTAAAGAGACAGATTCTTCCGGTCCTGGTGCCTCTACCGTCACTGGTATGCGCTGTGAGTGTCTTTTGCGCAACCACGTCATTCCAGCTCTCCAGCAGCGTCGATGTGTGGATGGGATCGTTTTTGTGCAACATGGCGCACCTCTGCACATTCCAAATCCAGTTAAGCAGCTGCTGAAGCGCCATTTCGGAAATGCTACAATTATCAGCCCCCATTTCCCTACAGCCTGGCAGTCCTGATCACCTGATCTTAATTCACGTGACTTCTGGCTGTGGGGTATCTGAAAGATGTGTTCAGTGTTCCGATTGCAAACTTAGCTGTATTAAAGGCATGCATTGCGCAACACATTCTGAACGTGAACCCGGAAACACTTCGATCAGTTGTGGAACATGCTGTTTCTCGATTACAACTTGTTAAGAAAACGGTGGACAGCATATTGAACATACTTTGCGCCAGTCACACGGAAATTGATAAAGTTTTTAGTTGACCTGCATGTTCGTTTCCTTGCTTCGATAACTGTCGCGTGCAAATCGGTCAACGCAGTTGTAAGTTTATCAGCCCCGTGATTCTCTATTATTGAGTAATAGCAACTTCATCTCTTGTTCTTTATCCTCAGTAAAGTTTATATTTGTTGCACCTTGTTGGATCACACACAGGCTTATAAAATACATTCCTTTGTTCCCATAGAGGCTCCCCCCATGCTGATCCTTTTGTTTGCTAAGTTACCGCCAAGTCTTCATGTCAGGAGGGACAGTAGCGTTTAAGAACATTGCTTGTAACGCAATTAAAATTTCCTTCATGTAAAAGTAACTACCAACAAATCCAAAGGTTTGAATTCAATATTTTACTTCAACCACCCCCCCCCCCCCCTACCGCTCCCTCTCGCCCCAAGGTCATTTTCAGATCCGTCAGGCTATTAAGAGATACGGCTAAGCATTGTGTTTGTCTCTATAAGGCCATACAGTGCTGCTTGTTTCAGTTGAGTTAGGTTAAAGAAACTTACTTGTTTACAGTGCAAAAATGCCTCATACTGAAATTAATCAAAGCGTGGCCACTGCACTTATGGAGTACGATACCATCATCAGTGCATGTCTTAAAGAAACAACAGGAATAAGTGATTAAGGGTATTACTCTCACGTTTTTGTCTATTTTCAGCCAGAAATACAGACTGAGATCAGTATTTCAAAAACAGACCGCTCCATGCAACCAAATTTAAAAACACAGTCGACACCTTATACGAGCATGTGCAATAGTTTCCCAGGTAAGTGAGTGGCTCGAAGACTTCTTAAGTAAAAGAGCCCGTATGTTGTCCTCAACGGCGAGTGTTCATGAGACAAGGGTATCGTCAGAAGTGGTTCAGGGAAGTGTGATAGGATTGCTATTATTTTCTGTATACATAAATGATCTGGCGTACAGGATCGGCAGCGATCTGAGGTTGTTAGCTGATGATGCTGTGACGTTTAGGAAGGTGTCGAAGTTGAGTGACTGAACAAAGATGCAAGATTTTCTATTTGGTGTAATGATTGGGAGCCAGTTCTAAATCTCAGAAAATATTAGTTAATGTGGACAAGTAGGAAAAACCAACACGTAATGCTCGTATACAGCATTAGTAGTGGCCTGCTTGATACAGTTACGTCGTTTAAATATCTGGGTTTAACGTTTTAGAGCGATATGAAATGGAAGGAGCGCGTGAGTAGTGTGGTTGTTGTTGTTGTTGTGGTCTTCAGTCCTGAGGCTGGTTTGATGCAGCTCTCCATGCTACTCTATCCTGTGCAAGATTCTTCATCTCCCACTACTTACTGCAACCTACATCCTTCTGAATCAGCTTAGTGTATTCCTCTCTTGTTCTCCCTCTACGATTTTTACCCTCCACGCTGCCCTCCAATACTACATTGGCGATCCCTTGATGCCTCAGAACATATCCTACCAACCGATCCCTTTTCTAGTCACGCTCTGCCACAAATTTATCTTCTCTCCAATTCTATTCAATACCTCCTCATTAGTTATGTGATCTACCCATCTAATCTTCAGCATTCTTCTGTAGCACCACATTTCGAAAGCTTCTATTCTCTTATTGTCCGAATTATTTATCGTCCACGCTTAGCTTCCATACATGGCTACACTCCATACAAATACTTTCAGAAACGGCTTCCTGACACTTAAATCTATACTCAATTTTTGACAAATTTCTCTTCTTCAGAAACACTTTCCTTTCCATTGCCAGTCTACATTTTATATCCTCTCTACTTCGACCATCATCAGTTATTTTGTTCCCCAAATAACAAAACTCCTTAACTACTTTAAGCGTCTCATTTCCTAATCTAATTCCCGCAGCATTACCCGATTTAATTCGACTACATTCCATTATCCTCGTTTTGCTTTTGTTGATGTTCATCTTATACCCTCCTTTCAAGACACTGTCCATTCCGTTCTACTGCTCTTCCAAGTCTTTTGCTGTCTCTGACAGAAATACAATGTCATTGGCGAACCTCAAAATTTTTATTTCTTCTCCCTGAATTTTAATACCTACTCTGACTTTTTCTTTTGTTTCATTTACTGCTTGCTCAATATACAGATTGAATAACATCGGGGAGAGGCTACAACCCTGTCTCACTCCCTTCCCAGCCACTGCTTCCCTTTCATGCCCCTCGACTCTTATAACTGCCATCTGGTTTCTGTACAAATTGTAAATAGCCTTTCGCTCCCTGTATTTTACCCCTGCCACCTTTAGAATTTGAAAGAGATTACTCCAGTCAACATTGTCAAAAGCTTTCTCTGAGTCTATAAATGCTAGAAACGTAGGTTGGCCTTTCCTTAATCTTCCTTCTAAGATAAGTCGTAACGTCAGTATTGCCTCACGTCTTCCAACATTTCTACGGAATCCACACTGATCTTCCCCGAGGTCGACTTCTACCAGTTTTTCCATTAGTCTGTAAAGAATTCGCGTTAGTATTTTGGATCTGTGACTTATTAAACTGATAGTTCGGTAATTTTCACATTTGTCAACACTTGCTTTCTTTGGGATTGGAATTAGTATATTCTTCTTGAAGTCTGAGGGTATTTCGCCTGTCTCACACATCTTGCTCACCAGATGGTAGAGTTTTGTTAGGACTGGTTCTCCCAAGGCCGTCAATAGTTCTTATGGAATGTTGTCCACTCCCGGGGCCTTGTTTCGACTTAGGTCTTTCAGTCCCCTGTCAAACTCTTCACGCAGTATCACATCTCCCGTTTCATCTTCATCTACATTCTCTTCTATTTCCATAATATTGTCCTCAGGTACATCGCTCTTGTATAGACCCTCTATATACTCCTTCCACCTTTTTGCTTTCCCTTCTTTGCTTAGAATTGGGTTTCCATCTGAGCTCTTGATATTCATGCAAGTGGTTCTACTTTCTGCAAAGGTCTCTTTAATTTTCCTGTAGGCAGTATCTATCTTACCCCTAGTGAGATAAGCCTCTACATCCTTACATTTGTCCTCTAGTGTGGTAGGGAAGGTGGATGGTGGACGTCGGTTTATCGGAACTCGAACCCGGATTTCACGCCTGTCTCCAGCGGTCGCCTTACCATTAGGCTAGATGAGGACGACTCACCGCCAGATCCAAACTTCAGCTATGTGTCTACAACTTGTGCTCGTACATCCATTATGTATATTCCCATACGGGCGAGACAGTTTATCTGAAAGTTGCTTGCCAGGTATCGGCGGATAAATAAGATACTGTAATGCCTGTGTTATTCCTGTTATTCCGAATTACGATGTAATGTCCCTTTGGACATGAATTGAAGTTTGAATGTGTCTACATCTCGTAATATCTAACTGATGTCCTAAATTTCCATAACATCGCTTGTTGCTTGAAACACACCCACTTTCACGCGAACACCTTTCAGATAGTGTACTGGCGTGCCATCCACAAACTAATTTGTCAGCTCAAAGACAATCCAACCCTAGCAGAGTCAGTATTGAAAGGAATGAGAAGATGTTTCTTAGCGGCACGTGGCAGCTTTGACCAGGATCGACCAATCAGAGTGCTTGACGCGTGTACTTCGGTTAAGACGCCCCGTGGATCTATGCACAAAGCACTCTGATTCGCGGCAGCACCATGAATGGGCGTGATTTAGACGCTTGTGATGGGCATATTCAACTGACAATTTTCAGCAATACGATGAGATCTTAGCAAGAACCGAGTTTTCTGCTTGCATTTAAGTGGTTGGAACCCAAGTGTACTTTAGGTTACACAGAATAGCGCTCCTTCGACATTGCATTTTGCATTAGAGCTTGCCATAGAGAACGTTATGCCTTTGTTCTCTGTGTAAATCTCATCAGAAGACTTGGTGTGCGGCATCCGTTCCTAATTTAACTATCTGTGAATAAGACATACAAACATTTTCTCTCACTCGCAAGGTCATGTTTAGAAGCTTGTAAACTTATTATTAATTTGCTTTGTGCTACTATATTGCATAGGGACGTTATACGGCTTGATCTGATACTTTCGCGTGTCCATAACGGAAGCTCTTATGTACGTTGTCTTTTCAAACATTATAATGGATTTTTCATACTTTTGGTTTTCGCGAATCAGTTGTGTCGCACTTATCTCACACTTTGTTCACTAATTGCACCAAGTGTCCCACATCTACATGAGACATCTTCATAAAAAACATGCCCCGTTCATTTTCTTTGCATTTAATTCAGGGTTAGCGATGCGTGGATAAACAACACTTTTAAGAAGTTCACTGAACTACAGATAATACTACACAAAGCAGCAGTTAGAGACTTGCGGCGAAAGGGACTGCATTATCGGAACTTATTCTTCCATCACACTAGTTCAAAGATTTACATGTTCTTAAGAAGTGTAAGTCACAAATGACACGTGTATTTGTCCTGCACTAGTTGAACCTTTAAGGATCAGCTTATCGCAGTCTTCTGATTTAAAATTTCACCTTTGTTACTGTCGAGTAACCCCCCCTCCCCCCCACCTCTCTTCCCCAATCAACATACACACACATTTTCGTTGCCCCTTGTGAAACATTTGCCACCTGCAAAACTTCGACTTATAGACAGATTCCTTTATTAATGGGTCATGTTCAATGGGAGTACAGGGCAGAGATCAGGTGCATAATCCAATATATCAAGCTTCAGTTTCAAAAGGATTGGCAGACTTTCAGGTTGTCGTATCGAGCTGGCTAGTGGTGTAAAACTGAAACAGAGGTTTTCAGCAGTCGGTGGCGGATTTGCGGCTGTCAGGCTATGCCCTCCAATAGCGGGTTACATTTATTACGAGACCATTCTCGGTTCACGCTTCATCAGCTACAAAAGGTGCACGAACTAATTCTTGGACCCTTTTCTGGCAAGTTTTGCCAGATTATAGCAGTACTGCAGCATTTTCAGTTTGCGCCTTTATTCTGGACTACAATTTGGCAAAGTCGTTTTGCTGTGAAGGCTGAATGTTGCTCAGTATGGTTAAGCGCTCAGCAGTTGTGGAGAAAGACTGTGAGATGATTCTCATTGTGTGGAGTAAATGAACACTAGTCAATCTCCAGCAGAGCTGTTTTCATCTCGAGACTATGCTGAAGTAAGAGCAGTACTCCCACCAACTTCCATGAAGGTCCTTGTTAGTAGTGCAAGACGCCACTTGGGTTATTAAAACACTTTTACTAAATGCCTTTCACATGCATCGAGTATCCCCTCTCGATAAGCAAATCACTCCACTACGATTCAGATGCATGGTAATGATGAAAGATCAAGGAAATACAAGGGAAAGTTAGTCCTGACATAGACTGATTAGCCATAAAAATACGACCACCCACCTACTACCTATACACGCACACTTCTAGGCGATAGCAGCGTAATCTGGCTAGGAATGACTGCTATTCAGACACACGCCCGCTGCATATAATATCAGTGAGCGTGCTGACCTTGCTGCATGTATGAAAACTGCACCCAATGAAATTTGCACACAACGAGAAATCAGTGAAAGCTGTACCCAGTGCAACTGCAAACTACCTGCTCACTACGTCACAGCCTGCATGCATCCCGAGTCCACGGTCATCCTCTCCCCCACACCCTCAGTGGGGTGCTGTGCGACCCTCTCTGAGCCATTGGCGATGCCGCCTTGCAAATGAACAACTTAAAAGAATATCCTGTTACCGGATGAACAACAAGGCCTCCAACAATTGCGTGTATAACATATTACAACATTCTCTCTTACAAACGCATATGGCACTGATTCTGCTTGTTTTAACGTTTCTATCCTACTTTTCCTTCTTTTATGACACACGTATACATCTGCACATATGTAAACATGATTACTCTACAATTCACGCATAAATACCTGGCATTTCTTTCATCGAACCACTTTCACACTCTTTCTCTACCGTTCCATTCTCGAACATCACACGGGGAAAACGAACATCAAAGTCTTTCCGTGCGAGATCTGATTGCTTTTATTTCATTACGATGACCATTTCTTCCTATGTAGATGTGCGTCAACACAATATTTTAGCATTCTGGGATAAAATTGGAGACTAAAACATCGTGAAAAGACCTCAACGCAACGAAGGACGCCTTTATTTTAATGACTGCCAACCCAACTCGGGTATCATGTCCGTGTCTCTCCCTCCCCTGTTTCGCGATAGTAGAAAACGAGCTGCGCTTCTTTGAACTTTTTCGATGTCCTCCGTCACTCCTGTCTGGTAAGGATCTGATACCGCACAGCAGAACTCCAGCAGAGGACGGACAAGCTTAGATCAGAAAGTCTCTTCAGTCGATTTGTTGCGTCTTCGTCTTTGGTCCGCTTTCCCTGTAACATTATCTATGTCATCGCTTCAGTTTAAGTTATTCATTACTCATATCCCTAGACATTTAGTTAAATTGACAGCCTTTAGATTTGTATGATTTGTCGTGGAACGAAATTCATGGGATTCCTTTCATTGTTTGGAATCATCACTGGACTTTTCGTGCCATATACAGGGTGTTAAAAAAAAGTGTCCCATACTATGAGAGACGGTAATCCATTAAACACGGGTCCAGAAATGCATACTTTCTGAGAAAAGTCCAATAAACATGGTGCTGAAATGCATAGTTTCTGCGATAAACACGTATTTACTGGAGGTGTTCAACGTGGCGTCCATTTATGGTTCAAATGGCTCTGAGCACTATGGGACTTAACATCTCTGGTCATCAGTCCCCTAGAACTTAGAACTACTTAAACCTAACTAACCTAAGTACATCACACACATCCATGCCCGAGGCAGGATTCGAACCTGCGACCGTAGCAGTTGCGCGGTTCCGGACTGAGCGCCTGAACCGCTAGACCACCGCGGCCGGCCGTCCATTTATGACAAGTGCAAGGAATGAAGTACACGCGATTGTTGTTGCATCTTCTGGCATGCCTTGAAGACGCGGCCCTGTGTTGTCGGCACATCGCTGATTGGCCTCGCGTAAACCAGTTCCTTCAACTGTCCTCATAACCGAAAGTCTAGGGGATCGAGGTCTGGTGAACGGTGTAATGAGTGTCAGAACTCTCCGTTATATTGAAAACAATATAGCCAACTTAAAGCTATTCTTTGCATCGTATAAACACTCAGATGTCGATAGTAACAATCTGAGGGCGAAACATGGGAGCACGATTCTAAGCGTTCTTGTAAGACGAGGTCTGTCTGAGAGACTGGAAGTAGTAGTGTCCGTCGAGAGAGCGGAGACAGAAGATGTGTCCCGCTGCCCTCGCGTTACGGAAGGCCTGCTTTCATTTATATAGCCAGGAGAGATTTAGATGGTTTAACTAAGCTTGAAGATGGAATTCAAGGTAAAATTCGTAAGCATAGTGCAAACGTAATTGCAGGGTTAGGCTCGTGATTGTTAGTCCGAGTTTCCAATAATCCTATGTTTTTCTTGTCAGTTAAAGAAATCTCTTTATCCTCGAAATAATAATAATTATTCTCCGCATGTAATTAATAAATATGCTGTGGTTATTAAATGTTAATGTAACTTTGAAATTGAAATAACTTGTTAATATGCCACTCAGCCATTATTGATACCTATGTCATCGTAATTGTCATTGTCTATTATTGGTTCTGGGTTATGATGATTCTGAAGTTTCAAACAGACTTATTTTATGAAATCCCTTGTCACAAGTTATTTAGTAGTTAACAGGACCCAAGCAACTTTTTATTAAATTCATTCTTTGTAACAATGTGGTTTAGCTGCTGATGCTGCATGCTGCTGCTGCATGCTGCTGCGAATTGCTGTAAACCACATGGAAAAAGGCAGTCGTCTAAAGAGGTGAGTGCAAAACGTAGGGCCAAAACACAGACACTGACACACTACAACAGGTCATGTACTCCAATCCAGTTAATTCCGTTTCACAAGGCAGATTCTGTCTCACTTCCAAATTCGTATTCAAATACGCTGTCAGATAGCTTATCCAAATGTTAGTTTTAAATTTTTCGTGTAACGTTCTGTTGAGGGATTAAATGACAGTGAAAGTGACACTCATACAACACGCACACAGTGTTGTGCAGGTTAGATGTCGATTACTGACAGCTCACGTTGATTACCGAGTTCATTTTCACTGACGAACATAGCCATATTGTTGCAACTACATTATTATTGTTGTAGCTACGTTACACATTGGTTGTAGGTACATTATATAGGGCAGGCCAGGCCAAGATGTGCCCCCTCCACCCACCTCCCACCCCCCAATCCCTACCTCCGTCCCCTGACCAACCCAGTGGTCCTGAAAGGTCTGCGCCAGATGTTAGTGCACGTTGTGACAAAAGTGTGCTGTTGCGTTGTCATGCATGAATCACATTTGTATTCGTTGCTCCAACGGCACAGTCTCCAGCAAGGTCGGCAATACATTAATGCTACCTTTGTGGCATCACGCATGGCATTATTAATCTACCGCCAAGTACGTCTGTCCATACGTTGATTGAAAATTGGTGCCGATGCCCTCCTTCCTTAATTGTTTTGGGATTTACTTCTGCCCATACATGATGGTTATGAAAATTCACACCACCATCTCTTGCGAACCCTGAATCATCAGTAAATAAAATCTTGGATGTGAACAGTGGATCTGCTGTACACTTCTGCAAAAGCTATTGACAGAACCGCCGTCTGCCATGATGATCCTGTGGCCTCATTGCCTAAACGCGCTATAGACAATATGGGTACAGCAAAAAATGTTCAAATGTGTGTGAAATCTTATGGGACTTAACTGCTAAGGTCGTTAGTCCCTAAGCTTACACACTACTGAACCTAAATTATCCTAAGGACAAACACACACACCCATGCCCGAGGGAGAACTCGAACCTCCGCCAGGACCAGCCGCACAGTTTATGACTGCAGCGCCTCAGACCGCTCGGCTAATCCCGCGCGGCATGGGTACAGCAATTGTTCATGAAGTACCCCCCCCCCCCCACCTCACCCCCCCCCCCCCTCCCAGATAAGAGAGTGAGACACTCCTGCTGCTGCTAATCGTCGCACACTGGTCCCAGGGGTTTCTTCCACCAAACGTAGCACACGCTCCTCCATGTCAGGTGTGCGGACTGTACGGGATCTTCCATTGTCAATCCTCCGCGGTGGAGGGTACCTGTGTCTCTCAGACGCTGGAAAAGTCTGCCAAACAACTTTTCAGAGGGCACTCTGCGCTGTGCGTAGAGAGTACGGGCTAGCAGGCTATGTCCATTTGCTAAATCATAGGAGAACGTCATATCCGCCATTTCAGAGTGGTGGAAGAGAAAAAATGTAAATGTACTACACCATCTGTACGTACAAAGAGCATAATAACATTAAACACGTAACTGAAGTTGCATTTGGAAGAAGGTAAAACACAATGATAAGGACCCAGGGTTGACAGTACTGGACAATAAGGCACATAGACACGACGAAAACTAACGTAGCCTACTGTACGACTCGAACCACACAGCTGACTGCTGACCTCCTAACTATAGGTAGAGTACTGTTAGTAAGACACCATGAAACCCTGCCGACGAAACACCAACGCAAAGACTGTGCTAATGTCCGCAACACAGCGTCGCGCCCGCTTCTCCTATTAACACGTATTGATCTCGGAAACTATGCGTTTCCGGACTCACGTTTATTGGACTTAGTTTTCTTGTTTGGATGAAGACTAACGCCTCTCAAAGTATTCGACACTTTTTTTGAACACCCTGCAGATATTTTTTTTAAATCATTTTGCAATTGTTTTTGTTGTTCTAATGACCTTACTAGACGGTAAATGACTGCATCATCTGCAAACAATCTGAAAGGGCTGCTCAGATAGCCTCCCAAATCATTTATATAGATTAGGAACAGCAGAGGGCCTATAACATGGCCTTGGGGAACGCCAGATATCGCTTTTGTTTTACTCGATGACTCGCTTTCAGTTACTACGAACCGTGACCTTTCTTACAGGAAATGGTGAATGCAGTTGCACAACCGAGACGATCCTCCGTAGGCACGCAGTTTGATTAGAAGCCACTTCTTAGGAACGATGCCAAAAGCGGTCTGGAAATCTGAAAATATGAAAACAGTTCTACTTCCCCTGTCGAAGGCACTCATTACTTCTTGTAAATAAAGAGCCAGTTGTGTTTCACAAGAACACTTATTCTAAATCCGTTCTATGTGTCAATAGATCGGTTTCGTGGTGGTAATTCATAATGTTCGAACGCAGTATATGTTTCAAAATCCTGCTGCAAACTGTCGTCAGGCTTGTGATTCAGCCGATTACTCCTGTTTCCTGTTTAGTGTATTCACCTCACCTGTGCAACTTTCCATTCTTTTGGAATGGATCTTTCTTACAGCGAAGGGTTGTATGTGACTGCTAAACATGGAGCTACTGCATCAGCTTACTCTGAAAGGAGCCAAATGGACTACAGGCTGGACCGGAAGATTTGCCTTTATTAACAGTTTTAAGTTGCTTCGCTGTATTTTAAGTTGCTTCGCTGTACCGAGGATATCTACTTCTAAGCTGCCCAGGTTGGCAGCAGTTCTTAATTCCGGTTTTGGAATATTTACTTCGTCTTCTTTGGTGAAGGAATTTCAGAAAACCGTATTTAGTTCCTCTGCTTTAGTGGCTCAGTCATTGGTAACCTTACCATGCATATTCCGTCCTTTCGCAAAAAGTCAGTGAGCTTTGTCACCTTAAAATATTTTTTACTTTTTTTTGCGTAAGCTACGACGTTACGTAAGTAGTGATGTATTCATCGCTCTTTTAAAGTGAATTTAAGTTAATATGCAATTTTATAATTCTCATGTATCTTCCACTTCGCAAAAACGGCAAGGATATACATAATTACTCAACAGTATTGCTTCCACGTAATTCTGGCACCAATCCAATGAGAAGTGATACGGATATTAGGGTCAGTGGCGTTGAGAGACAGCTGAAATCGCTCAAAGTTATCAAAGTTTCAGCACCTTATGGAAACCGTATCACATTCTAAGCCATATTTCCGTCCGAGTTAGCCCCCTCGTATAATCTGTCTCTGATGCCTCGAACAAAAAATGGTGTTCAGTGTTTGGAAGAAAGCACTTGCCCGCGAAAGGCAAAGGTCACGAATTCGTGTCTGTCTGGCACATAGTTTTAGCGCACACGCCGTTGCTTAGTGAAATTTTCTTTCTGGAAACGTACCCCAGGCTGTGGCTAAGCCATGTCTCTGTAGTATGCTTTCTTCCGTGAATACTAGTCTTGCAAGCTTAGTAGGAGAGCTCCTGTGAAGTTTGGAAGGTTGAGACGAGGTACTGGCAGAAGTAAGGCTGCGAGGGCGGGTCGTAACTCGTGCATGGGTAGCTTGCTTGGGGTGGAGCACATTTCAATACATGTCTCCTTGAGTACTGGGGATAGGCGACTTGTCTACTGAATTACGCTGCCTAACAATTGACCTGTAGAACAGCTGGAAGAAACTTATTTTCTTTATCTAAGGTACATTTGATTTCAAAACAGGATGTAACCTCTGGAAATCAGTATTTACTTCGAGTGCCATCAGGTTATGCTAAATCTGTATTCAATTATGTCAGCATTAAATGATAAATCTAAGAATTTAATATCAGTCCATAGGGATCGCTTGGGCGAGGTAAGAAAACTTGATAACTGCTACAGTGGAATGCTTTCTCTGCCATACACTTCACAGTGGTTTGCACAGTGTGGATATTGATCAAGAATTATTGTTATAAAGAAAAGTGTAGGTTTCTTTTAAGTTATATAAAGTGGACGCGCACACGTAGCGCTGGGAGTAGCAGAAGAGGCTACGTACAACGCATGTCACATACACAGGATTAACCAGAACTCCACCGACAATACTCCGGAAGTTGTTCAGTGGACCTGTGGTCTCCAGTGGTTCATTACGAAGTAATAGTGTAATTATGTCTTATTGGCTTTGTTACCAGAATCACTGTTTTTGTGAAAACACTTTACAACAGTGAAAAAACCTGTTATATCACATCGCCGGCCGCGGTGGTCTAGCGGTTCTAGGCGCGCAGTCCGGAACCGCGCGACTGCTACGGTCGCAGGTTCGAATCCTGCCTCGGGCATGGATGTGTGTGATGTCCTTAGGTTAGTTAGGTTTAAGTAGTTCTAAGTTCTAGGGGACTGATGACCACAGATGTTAAGTCCCATAGTGCTCAGAACCATTTGAAACTTTTTTTTTTTTTTTTTTTTTTTTGTAATATCAAATCACCAAACGTAATAAGAGGAAAGAATTCGGTTATTCTTTGGCGCCTATGAACAGATGCAGAACTACTGTTATGTGGTTGCCGTCGCTGTGGGAACGGCTGAAGGTATCGTCGTCGTCCTGCTTTTCCATTCCATTTAGTGAACCCAACCGAGATGCATATCGGCCGATTCTTCACCAGTAAACCTGTTCATACTGTTGTGTCTCGCTGTAAACATACAACTAACACTGCCGGAAAAACCAACCTGAGACTGGACCAAACAGTATTGAACACAAGCTTAAGAACAAATAATAAAATAGGCCATACTGTTGTCAAAAACAAGCATCGTGAGTGAAAGGAACAAGATTGTTTCGAAACAAGACACACAGCGCACACCTCCGAAATTTTCACTGTTGTGCAAATATTTTCAAAGCAATACCGACACGAGGAGTAAGAAATCAAACGGCAGCGTAATTATTCTGTTACGAACAACGGAAGGCCACGAATCGCTTACACCAAAATACTCTGATAAGATCCCTGTACAGCATTCGTTGTCGGCGGAGTTCTGGTTCGTATTGCATAATGCAGAATGACCTTTTAGTTACAATGACAGCACATCTTGTGTACGTTACAAGCACCATAGAACATATTTTATTTTAAAGTATACTTTGTCAAATAGGATAGTTACGATTTTTAAAATGACCTTTTGTAATTACGTTTTAATGTTCTCCATTTTATTTTCTGAAGATCTGGTCGTAGAGAAAATCACCCCAGATTGAAAAATTTTGGCGTTGCAGTTCTTGTTCGAGCATTTCCAGTCTTCTTCCTCAGCATATCACGTAATGGCTGACCGGTGGAAGGACGGGGGGGGGGGGGGGGGGGGGGCGCTCTCGGCTCTTCTACCTGCCGAGAGAGCAAGTAGCGTAATTGGAACGGGGGATTAGAGGACACTTCCCTGACCTTCTCCTTTTTTGGGTGCCGATTTAACTGGGTGCAGTTTACAGGACATTGACCTGGCCACCACTGTTCCCTGTCCTAATGGCATCCCTTGGCCATCTCTCTGCAGTTCTGGCCTCTCACTACACCTTCACTACAGCAAGAAGTGTTAAATTCAGGAATGGCTAATCACAGCAATCATCGCTCTCACCCTTTCAGAATCAAGCTCTACTTTAATTTTCTGATCTAGACAAAAATACCCATATTTCGTTTATCGGTCGTCATTTACAACATTTACAGGAGTTAAGAAAATTGATCGCAGTCACATAAATGATACATGTACTTTTAAAAATTGATAAATACTTTATTATATCCAACATTAACCAATAAAAAACGAACAGTGCAGTCGATAGTCACTTATTTACAAAAAACCAATTAATTAAACCAATAATCGTCACCGATGGACACTAATAGCACTCTTCTTTTAATACGTTGCCCTGGCAGTCTGCTTAAGTTATGTAGCACAACCAAATTTTCTAAGCAAACTACTCTTTTGGACGACACAGTAGTGGCTTGGCATATTAAGTAATTCTGAGCAATTTCTGACAAAACGGGTGTGAAATGACGACTAAACATTTCAGATTTCCATTAAATACCAACGCAGTAATGTGTATGATGTTGGTGCCGAGTGTGCGTTACTTTTACAGTGCGTCTATCTTTTCTTGGTCCAGGGAGTCAGGGGGTAAGAGAAGCGCGTATTCTGCTTCACAGTTGGGAGCAAGGAGTAATAATTTTCATTGTTATCACACAGTGCTGTCACCAAAATGTGTGCATTTAGCACCTTGTACGTTGCACTTTTTGTTTCTATCAGTACTGACCCTATGACTTATCTAAGAAGGGTATACAATTTGTAGACCTAGAGAAAGCTTTCGACAATATTGACTCGAATACTCTCAAATTGTGAAGGTGGCATGTGTAAAATGTAGGGAGCGAAAGGCTATTTACAATTTGTACAGAAACCAGATGGCAATTATAAGAGTCGAGGGGCACGAAAGGGAAGCAGTGGTTGAAAAGGGAGTGAGACGGGCTTGTAGCCTATTTCCGATGTTATACTATCTGTATATTGAGCAAGCAGTAAGGGAAATAAAAGATAAATTTGTAGTATGAGTTAAAAACCAGATAGAAGAAATAAAAAAAGAAACCTGAGGTTCGCAGATGACATTGTAATTCTGTCAGAGGCAGCAAAGGACTTGGAGGAGCAGCTGAACGGAATGCACAGCGTCCTTAAAGGTGGTTGTCAGATGAACAGCTACAGAAACAAAATGAGTATAATGGAATGTAGTCTAATTAAATCAGATGATGGTGAGGGAATTAGATTAGGAAGTAAGACACTTAAAGCAGTAAATGAGTTTTGCTATTTGGGCAGCAAAATAACTGATGGTCGAAGTAGAGAGGATATAAAATGTAGACTGGCGCTACCAATGGAAGCGTTTCTGAAGAAGAGAAATCTTTTAACTTCGAATATGAATTTAATTGTCAAGAAGTACTTTCTGTAAGTATTTGTATGGAGTGTAGCCATGGATGGAAGTGAAACATGGACGGTAAACAAATTAGACAGGAAGAGAATAGAAACTTTTGGAATGTGATGCTACAGAAGAATACTGAAGATTAGATAGATAGCTCACGAAACCAATGGGGAGGTACTGAACAGAATTGGGGAGAAGAGGAGTTTGTGGCACAACTGGACTAGAAGAAGGGATCGGTTGGTAGGACACGTTCTGAGGCATCGAGGGATCACCAATTTAGTATCTGAGCGAAGTGTGGAGAGCAAAAATCATAGAGGGAGATCAAGAGACGAATACACTAACCAGACTCAGAAGGATATAGGTTGCAGTAGTTACTCGGAGATGAAGAGGGTAGTATGGAGGGCTGCATCAAACCAGTCTTCGAGACTGAAGTCCACAGCAGCGGCACGTATCATTTGCAATGGTAGAGTTGACTGAAGTAAAAAGCTTTCACGTATCTGCGGTACAGATGCACTCATATTCAAATTTGGTGTTCATTTGTAGTACTGAATATAAAATAAAATTAATCCCATCTGACATGGCCCCGCAGGATAGATACCGGCGAAAACATCTGACAACGCCCGAAGGCCAATACCTCGACACGTGGAAGTTGTGGGGAGTACGGGCAGGCACCGTATGTCATACGAAAGTTTTTTTACCTTTAAAATTTTACAACTTTATTAACTTGATTTTAAAATTGTAAGTGGACGTTCGTTACCATGAACAGCAAGATCCTCAATATAGATTCTTAATGAAAGTTCCTGAAGCATTATTTAACCAACGGTCTCTTGAATAATAGCAGATCAAGGAACAGCTCTCAGAATCAATTTTCAATGCTTAAAACTCCAAATACCTTTGCATAATGCAAAGTTAAATAAAAGACTAACGTCACATGGCAATACCAATTTTCCTAGATATGATCTGTGATATCTAAAGGCAAAAAAATTTAAATTAAAACAACAACTTAAATGCACAAAGATCTGATTACTATCAACGTGCACTCAAACCCTATAGCCTCTACGATACGCACCTTATCACAAAAGATTTTCCTTCCTTTTAAACACTTTATACCATAGACCTTCCTGTGACGCATACTACACCCAGCGAATTATGACAAATAATTAAGCATAGATGTTATAATTAATCACTTATGTAAATGTTTTCCTTTTAAAATATACAAAAAAACACACAGATTAACTCTTCAGCTCAGTGGTTACATCCGCAAAAAAATAATATGCAATACATATTTTTTTATTTCGTCGTGGCCATGCGCTGTTGTGCACCGTGCTCTCCTACAGGCTCACATGCGGTACGGGAAAGATTCTCCACGATGTACAAAACGTTAACAGGCCGCAACCAACTTACACAGATTTCATACTGGGATTATTCGATGATACGGAAGCGGCTCGCTTATCTTAAAACGGGAGAGGAATTAGATGCGGTACTACTGAACACTTCGAGTATACCGCACCGCACCAAACAGCAGTACGGTGGGGTAGACAAAAGACAAATCAATAACTGTTACAGGGCATCCTCAGGAAAGACAGTAAGAAAATATTTGGGGCTTTAAACTCTTGGGAGGGCCACACCAAACCACAGAATGACGTCCAAAGCTAAATTACACTCCTGGAAATGGAAAAAAGAACACATTGACACCGGTGTGTCAGACCCACCATACTTGCTCCGGACACTGCGAGAGGGCTGTACAAGCAATGATCACACGCACGGCACAGCGGACTCACCAGGAACCGCGGTGTTGGCCGTCGAATGGCGCTAGCTGCGCAGCATTTGTGCACAGCCACCGTCAGTGTCAGCCAGTTTGCCGTGGCATACGGAGCTCCATCGCAGTCTTTAACACTGGTAGCATGCCGCGACAGTGTGGACATGAACCGTATGTGCAGTTGACGGACTTTGAGCGAGGGCGAATAGTGGGCATGCGGGAGGCCAGGTGGACGTACCGCCGAATTGCTCAACACGTGGGGCGTGAGGTCTCCACAGTACATCGATGTTGTCGCCAGTGGTCGGCGGAAGGTGCATGTGCCCGTCGACCTGGGACCGGACCGCAGCGACGCACGGATGCACGCCAAGACCGTAGGATCCTACGCAGTGCCGTAGGGGACCGCACCGCCACTTCCCAGCAAATTAGGGACACTGTTGCTCCTGGTGTATCGGCGAGGACCATTCGCAACCGTCTCCATGAAGCTGGGCTACGGTCCCGCACACCGTTAGGCCGTCTTCCGCTCGCGCCCCAACATCGTGATGCCCGCCTCCAGTGGTGTCGCGACAGGCGTGAATGGAGGGACGAATGGAGACGTGTCGTCTTCAGCGATGAGAGTCGCTTCTGCCTTGGTGCCAATGATGGTCGTATGCGTGTTTGGCGCCGTGCAGGTGAGCGCCACAATCAGGACTGCATACGACGGAGGCACACAGGGCCAACACCGGGCATCATGGTGTGGGGAGCGATCTCCTACACTGGCCGTACACCACTGGTGATCGTCGAGGGGACACTGAATAGTGCACGGTACATCCAAACCGTCATCGAACCCATCGTTCTACCATTCCTAGACCGGCAAGGGAACTTGCTGTTCCAACAGGACAATGCACGTCCGCATGTATCCCGTGCCACCCAACGTGCTCTAGAAGGTGTAAGTCAACTACCCTGGCCAGCAAGATCTCCGGATCTGTCCCCCATTGAGCATGTTTGGGACTGGATGAAGCGTCGTCTCACGCGGTCTGCACGTCCAGTACGAACGCTGGTCCAACTGAGGCGCCAGGTGGAAATGGCATGGCAAGCCGTTCCACAGGACTACATCCAGCATCTCTACGATCGTCTCCATGGGAGAATAGCAGCCTGCATTGCTGCGAAAGGTGGATATACACTGTACTAGTGCCGACATTGTGCATGCTCTGTTGCCTGTGTCTATGTGCCTGTGGTTCTGTCAGTGTGATCATGTGATGTATCTGACCCCAGGAATGTGTCAATAAAGTTTCCCCTTCCTGGGACAATGAATTCACGGTGTTCTTATTTCAATTTCCAGGAGTGTATGAAAATACTATCTGCGTTTTCGCCACGACAAGTAGAACCGTAAAATACCATAAGAAGTGAACTGCAGTTAGCACGATTCATAAGCGTCCGACTGAAAGGCTCCACAGTCAATCTTTCCATTACTACAAACACTTAACAGTACTTCCAAAGTTCACTCTTTGACACAGCCAGAGTGAAAAATTACTCGTTATAACTGTAGGTTACAGAGTTTAACACGTTGGTGACCGACTTAGGTTTCTTAATACGAATAAGACAAGCAATGGTTCGGTCCCTCACTTGGATCCACCTTCGATCCAAAACAGTTCTTTAAAGCAGCTAAGGACACTACTGGCCATTAAAATTGCTACACCACGAAGATGACGTGCTACCGACGCGAAGTTTAACCGACAGGAAGAAGATGCTGTGATATGCAAATGATTAGATTTTCAGAGCATTCACACAAGGTTGGCACCTAGAACGTGCTGACATGAGGAAAGTATCCAACCGATTTCTCATACACAAATAGCAGTTGACTAGCGTTGCCTAGTGAAACGTTGTTGTGATGCCTCGTGTAAGGAGGAGAAATGCGTACCATCACGTTTCCGACTTTGATAGAGGTCGGATTGTAGCCTATCGCGATTGCAGTTTATCGTATCGCGACATTGCTGCTCGCGTTGGTCGAGATCCAATGACTGTTAGTAGAATATGGAATCGGTGGGTTCAGGAGGGTAATACGGAACGCCGTGCTGGATCCCAACGGCCTCGTATCAGTAGCAGTCGGGATGACAGGCATCTTATCCGCATGGCTGTAACGGATCGTGCAGCCATGTCTCGATCCCTGAGTCAACAGATGGGGACGTTTGCAAGACAACAACCACCTGCACGAACAGTTCGACGACGTTTGCAGCAGCACTGACTATCAGCTCGGAGACCATGGCTGCGGTTACCCTTGACGCTGCATCACAAACAGGAGCGCCTGCGATGGTGTTCTCGACGACTAACCTGGGTGCAATAATGGCAAAACGTCGTTTTTTCGGATGAATCCAGGTTCTGTTTACAGCATCGGGATGGTCGCATCCGTGTTTGCCGACAACGCAGTCAACGCACATTGGAGGCGTGTATTCGACATCGCCATACTGGCGTATCACCCGGCGTGGTGGTATGGGGTGCCATTGGTTACACGTCTCGGTCACCTTTTGTTCGCATTGACGGCACTTTGAACAGTGGACGTTACATTTCAGATGTGTTACGACCCGTGGCTCTACCCTTCATTCGATCCCTGCGAAACCCTACATATCAGCAGGACAATGCACGACCGCATGTTGCAGGTCCTGTACGGGCCTTTCTGGATACAGAAAATGTTCGACTGCTGCCCTGGCCAGTACATTCTCCAGATCTCTCACGAATTGAAAACGTCTGGTCAATGGTGGCCGAGTAACTGGGTCGTCACAATACGCCAGTCACTACTCTTGATGAACTGTGGTATTGTTTTGAAGCTGCATGGGCAGTTGTACCTGTACACGCCATCCAAGCTCTGTTTGATTCAATGCCCAGGCGTATCAACGCCGTTATTACGGCCAGAGGCGGTTGTTCTGGGTACTGATTTCTCAGGATCTATGCAACCAAATTGTGTGAAAATGTAATCACATGTCAGCTCTAGTATAATATATTTGTCCAATGAATACCCGTTTATCATCTTGGTGTATCAATTTTAATGGCCAGTAGTGTAGATGACAATGCCGAGATCAACGCTCTCCTTCAAAGCAGCGCTCTGCAGTACCGAAGCAAAGCACTCACAAGTCTGATATACGCGCCATCAACGTGCACCTTTTTCGAATTCTTATGTTCACCTCACGCACCTAAGTTGCCGTAATACTTCGTTGTAATCCAAGGGCAGAACCAAGAAATCACTTCTCAGCCCTTGAATGACCACACGATGAGTGCCGTCACGACAACACCGGCCCTCCACACTACAATCTTCGAGCCCACGGCGTTCCGTCCCCCACCAACTACTTTCGCGGGGCCCACCGACCAAGCGGCCTTGCCCTCCGACACCGATGTCGCTCCTCACGCACAGTCCAGAGCTAAATTCCCGAAACCCTCTTCTTCGTTGTTCTGTCGCCCAGCGGGACGCAGGGAGACAACTCGCCAAAGAAATCCGGTGACCAAAGACTCCAATCCGATGTCGATACTGTCATCGCGGCGATTACTGACAAGGGAACCTCCCCATCGCACCCCCTCAGATTTAGTTATAACTTGGCACCACGGCACTTCTGAGCTCACACTTTCCTTGATGTTGCCTATATTGCTCATGGACTACTCAGTTTGTATATTTCGCTTATTTTTTTCATAGTTCCACACAACTTCTTCCTGTTTTCTCGATTATCTGTGTTCAGTTTCTCAAGGCCGATCCACTGTGCCAACTTATAACTAAATCTGGGGGGGGGGGGGGTGCGATGGGGTCGATCCCTTGTAAGAAGGAGGGTGATTTAAAAAAAAAAGAAATTTAAATAGCGAGCCGTACCGGCTCACCATTGTAAAATGTTTACCGTCAGATCGCAAAGATTGATGGTAGTCGGAATGGGTAAGAAATCTACTGATGAGAACTATAGTGCCTAAGAATCATGAGAAGACAGACAATAAAAATATCGCTTTCGATATTTAATATCAAATCTTCATTAATCGATACATCGGTAATTTTGGCATCGCCGACGCTTATCAATATTTTTTCGATGAAATATCGACTTTCGGAAACGTCGATATTTTTTACCGAGCTCTAGCAGTGCGCGGACATCTCATACGGTGAAAGCGTTGTCCACAAAAGGGGAATGATCCACGTTTTAACCTGCGAACCGGCACTCAGGTTCACTCTGGCACCAGCTGGAGGTGTACCACTGGAGTTGCACAGCTGAGCACTGACCGCGAGGGCAGCCGCCTGACGGACCCGCAGTTGGGCGACCCCAGGAGCTGAGTCCGGCCGGTGGCCGCAGCTGCGTTCGCCTCTTCCGCCAGGCTCCGCCTGTGGCGGCTTTTTTGCGGCAGGCCGCAACTGCGCGGCTGGCGGGGGTCCAGCGACGCGGTCTGCACAGCCCGGAAACAGAAGAGCAGAGCAGGGGGGGGGGGGGGGAGTGGAAAGTGGAAAGGGGAAGGGGTAGGGAAGCCGGAGCCGGCGGGCCACCTCGCACACCTGGCAGCGGCTCCGAGCAGCAGGCTGGGGGGGCTGCCGCAGAAACCAATTTTTTTATATTATTTCTTTGTCGTGGCTTTGGGTTACATGGACCATACAGCCAAAAACCGTTATAAACTTCCAAAGAAACATAATTGAAAAACAAAGCAGCATAGAACAAAATTACGAAGTTGGCATACAAACACACACTTAGAGTAGAATAAAAGCCCAGTTAGACAAGCACCAGACAACCGACGGCAGTGATAACAATTACACTGGAGCAGAATTACAAACAGCAGTATAGAATAACATTATTACAAACTTACATATGCCCTTAAAGTAAAAGACAAAACATGAAGAACATGAAAGGAAACTAAAGACTGCGTTTTATTGACGGAACATTTAGAAAATGTAACAGAACCACTCAAGAGACTGCCTACACTACGCTTGTCCATTCTCTTTGTGGCACTGCTGTTCGGTCTGGCCGGCTGTAGTGGCCGGGCGGTTCTAGGCGCTTCAGTCCGGAACCGCGCTGCTGTTACGGTCGCAGGTTCGAATCCTGCCTCGGGCATGGATGTGTGAGATATCCTTAGGTTAGTTAGGTTTAAGTAGTTCTAAGTCTAGGGGACTGATGACCTCAGATGTTAAGTCCCATAGTGCTTAGAGCAATTTGAATTTGTTCGGTTTAGGATCCTTACTGGATAGGATTAACAGAGTACATCGAGAAAGTTCAAAGTAGAGCAGCACGTTTTCTATTATTCCGAAATAGGGGAGAGAGTGTCGTGGACGTGATACAAGATTTGGGGTGGACATCATCAAAACAAAGGCGTTTTTCGTTGCGGCGGAATCTTCTCACGAAATTTCAGTCACCAGCTTTTCCTCTGAATGCGAAAATGTTTTATTGATGCCGACCTACATAGGGAGAATTTCGATGGACATTTCTCCCCGTCTAGATGGTAATCACCACAATATTTTCCTACTTGGAGGAGAAAGATATTGAAATTTCATGACACGATTTCGCCACAACGAAATACGCCTTTGAGTTAACGACAGTATCTTCGCGATAAGACAAACAAGTTGCCGTTCTTTGAACTTTTTCTGTGTTCTCCGTCAATCCTATTTTGTAACGATCCTATCCCACGCAGAAATACCCAGAAGAGGATACTATGAAACAAATATAGGAACTGATACATAGTATCAGCAGTGAAGTTGGCGCCATCGATATCCGAAGTTTACGCCACGTGTACATATCTGAATACGCTTAGACATGCACAGCTGTGTATTGTGTTGCAGGGTTCACTTTCAACAACTTAAAAAATGGTTCAAATGGCTCTGAGCACTATGGGACTCAACATCTTAGGTCATAAGTCCCCTAGAACTTAGAACTACTTAAACCTAACTAACCTAAGGACATCACACACACCCATGCCCGAGGCAGGATTCGAACCTGCGACCGTAGCAGTCCCGCGGTTCCGGACTGCAGCGCCAGAACCGCTAGACCACCGCGGCCTTCAACACCTTCCATGAATGTATTTTTCATTATAAATAAATGCTAAGTACATTTCAGCTCTTCGTTTCTGCAGTTTCATTGCATTTTCTTTATCCCGGGTGATCAAAAAGTCAGCATAAATTTGAAAACTGAATAAATCACGGAATAATGTAGATAAAGAGGTACAAATTGACACACATGCTTGGAATGACATGGGGTTTTATTAGAACCAAAAAAATACAAAAGTTCAAAAAATGTCCGACAGATGGCGCTTCATCTGATCAGAATAGCAATAATTAGCATAACAAAGTAAGACAAAGCAAAGATGATGTTCTTTACAGGAAATGCTCAATATGTCCACCATCATTCCTCAACAATGGCTGTAGTCGAGGAATAATGTTGTGAACAGCACTATAAAGCATGTCCGGAGTTATGGTGAGGCATTGGCGTCGGATGTTGTCTTTCAGCGTCCCTAGAGATGTCGGTCGATCACGATACACTTGCGACTTGAAGTAACCCCAAAGCCAATAATCGCACGGAGGCCAAGCATGACGTAAGTGGCGGCTGAGCACACGATCATCACCAAACGACGCTCGCAAGAGATCTTTCACGCGTCTAGCAATATGGGGTGGAGCGCCATCCTGCATAAACATCGTGCGTTCCAGCAGGCGTTTATCAGCCAGGCTGGGGATGATGCGATTCTGTAACATATCGGCGTACCTCTCACCCGTCACGGTAGCAGTTACAAAACCAGAATCACGCATTTCCTCGAAGAAAAAAGGCCCGATAACGGTACATGTGGTAAATCTACCGTGGCTTTCTCGTCGTGCAATTGAGTTTCCACGTCAGTTCTAGGATTTTCGGTAGCCCAAATTCTGCAGTTGTGGGCGTTGACAGACCCTCGGAGCGTGAAATGAGCTTCGTCGGTCCACAACACGTTACTCAACTAATCGTCATCATCCGCCATCTTTTGAAAAGCTCACACCGCAAATGCCCTCCGCTTCACTAAATCGCCAGGTAACAGTACATGATGCCGATGGATTTTGTACGGATAGCATCGGAGGGTACGCCCATTGCCAACCAAACAGTAGTTTATGGAATGCCGGTGCGACGTGCGATTGCTCGAGCGCTGACTTCCCCGTGCATAGACGAACCCGCTACAGTCTCCATTTCTTCCTGAACTGTCTCAGCAGCATTACACGTCTATCGTCTAAACAACCCGTGGCTTCGAACTTCGAAATCATTCTCGCCACAGCTGCATTTGTCAACGGACCTTTAACCGTTCGAATCCCCTTCCTATGGCGATAGGATCGTAACGCTGAACTAGCACATTCCCCATTATGATAATAAAGTTTCACTAAAAGTGCCTTTTCTGGTAACGTCAACTGACTTTTTGATCACCCGTACTTACATGGGCTACTTTTATCCGCGCCACCGTGAAAGTTATTTCGCCATAGACGTGCGTAGATAGAAGGTAATGTTCGTACGTAGACGTTAAAAGATGTAAAAGGAAGTAGATAACACAAAACCTCCTTGTGCACACGTGAGGAAAGGTTCCCGCTGGTACTCGCACTGTACCAACTCCTACCCCATGTACCGATCAAGTGCTGCGATAGAAATGAGACATGAAAGTAACAACGTTTCGTGCAATCGCATTCTATGGACGTTAAATGTTTCAGATGGTTGAGTTCCAGTAATACGCGCATACTGGGCAGCTTCAATGCCACAACTGCTAGGTCGCTAATGTTGTCAGCAGTGGAAAACTAAATATCGTAGTACTGAAGCCTTCGGGGACAAGATAGACTGTACACATCGTTGTTTGATGGAGTCGCGTTTTCGCTTGCTTTTGATTAATAGTATACAGTGTCGGTTAGACCGTCAGTGAGAGAGCACTTCGATTTCCTGCTGCTAATAAGGCGAGTACACCGTTCGCTTGTTACACATTTTTGCGAGCTTCAAACAGGTACAACTTATTTTCAGTTATCTGGGTAGTTACTATTTTATTTTTGTAATTTCTTGCGTGTTTGAGTGCCTACTAGACACAACCTTTTATTTTAATAACAGTGTAGTGTACAGTATCGCCGTTGCTACTGACCCTCGTATCGTACAGGCTTTTGTTTGTTTGGTTAGAACAGCTCAGTGTCGGTTAGACCGTCAGTGAGAGAGCACTTCGATTTCCTGCTGCTAATAAGGCGAGTACACCGTTCGCTTGTAGGGTAAACATAGTCATGTGTAGGGACTGTGGTTGTTGTGAGCGGACGCAAGGAGAATTGGCCACTCTTCGGGGGCAGGTGGAGGCTTTGTCTGTTAGGCTCATCGAGCTCGAGGCGCAGGCGTCGGCTCGTAGTGGCGTTGGGGCAACTGTGGTGAGACCTATGCCTACTTCGGTGGCCTTAGAATCGCATGGAACCCCTGATGTCGCTGCGTCTTCCGGCAGTGAGCATCTTACCGGTCAGCCATCACTCCAGGGTGAATGGCGGACAGTGGTGGGCTCGCGCGTGCCTGGCCGAAAGGCGAAGGTGGGATCTGGCCGCGTGGCGGCTGCCTTACCCCTTTCCAACAGGTACGGGGTGCTTCCTAGTGGTGATGACATCGTTTCCGAGCCACCGCAGGATGCCTCGCCTGTTGGGCCAGTGGCCGATTCTCCGGCAAGGTCCCGACAGTCACAGAGGGCGGGCCTATTAGTTATAGGGAGCTCCAACGTTAGGCGGGTTATGGAGCCCCTTAGGAAAATAGCGGGTAGGTCGGGGAAGAATGCCAGTGTGCACTCGGTGTGCTTGCCGGGGGGTCTCGTCCGTAATGTGGAGGAGGCCCTTCCGGCAGCTATTGAACGCACTGGGTGTGACCGGCTGCAGATAGTAGCACATGTCGGAACGAATGACGCCTGCCGCTTGGGTTCTGAGGCCATCCTTGGTTCCTTCCGGCGGCTGGCTGATTTGGTGAAGACAACCAGCATCGCACGCGGAGTGCAAGCTGAGCTTAATATCTGCAGCATAGTGCCCAGAGTCGATCGCGGTCCTCTGGTTTGGAGCCGTGTGGAGGGTCTAAACCAGAGGCTCAGACGACTCTGCGACTATAATGGTTGCAAATTCATCGACCTCCGTTATTGGGTGGAGAACTGTAGGGCCCCCCTAGACAGGTCAGGCGTGCACTACACACCGGAAGCAGCTACTAGGGTAGCAGAGTACGGGGTTTTTTTAGGTTAGAGGGACCCCCCCTTGGGCGAAACGATAAAATACCTGACGGCTTACCAGAGAGGACATTATCATCGTTGATAAAGAACGTCCGTCCTCAGAGACTAAAAACAGGAAAAGTCAACGTAATATTGGTAAACTGCAGGAGTATCCAGGGCAAGGTTCCTGAATTAGTATCTCATATTGAAGGAAATAGTGCGCATATAGTATTAGGAACGGAAAGTTGGTTAAAACCGGAATTGAACAGTAACGAAATCCTAGACACAGAATGGAATATATACCGCAAGGATAGGATAAACGCCAATGGTGGAGGAGTATTTATAGCAGTAAGGAATTCAATAATATCCAGTGAAGTTATTAGCGATTGCGAATGTGAAATAATCTGGGTTAAGTTAAGTATCAAAGGTGGGTCAGATATGATAATCGGATGCTTCTATAGACCACCTGCATCAGCAACCGTAGTAGTTGAGCGCCTCAGAGAGAACCTGCAGAACGTCGTGAAGAAGTTTCGTGATCATACTATTGTAATAGGGGGAGACTTCAATCTACCAGGTATAGAATGGGATAGTCACACGATCAGAACTGGAGCCAGGGACAGAGACTCTTGTGACATTATCCTGACTGCCTTGTCCGAGAATTACTTCGAGCAGATAGTTAGAGAACCAACTCGTGAAGCTAACGTTTTAGACCTCATAGCAACAAATAGACCGGAACTTTTCGACTCCGTGAATGTAGAAGAGGGTATCAGTGATCATAAGTCAGTGGTTGCATCAATGACTACAAGTGTAATAAGAAATGCCAAGAAAGGAAGGAAAATATATTTGCTTAACAAGAGTGATAGGGTACAAATCGCAGAATATCTGAGTGACCACCATCAAACGTTCATTTCTGAGGAAGAGGATGTGGAACAAAAATGGAAAAAATTCAGAAACATCGTCCAGTACGCCTTAGATAAGTTCGTACCGACTAAGGTCCAAAGCGAGGGGAAAGATCCACCGTGGTATAACAATCATGTACGAAAGGTACTACGGAAACAAAGAAAGCTTCATCATAGGTTTAAGAGTAGTCGAATCATAGCTGATAAGGAAAAGCTGAACGAAGCGAAAAAGAGCGTTAAGAGAGCAATGAGAGAAGCATTCAACGAATTCGAACATAAAACATTGGCAAACAATCTAAACAAGAACCCTAAAAAGTTTTGGTCATATGTAAAATCGGTAAGCGGATCTAAATCCCCTATTCAGTCACTCGTTGACCACGATGGCACCGAAACAGAGGACGACCGAAGAAAGGCAGAAATACTGAATTCAGTGTTCCGAAACTGTTTCACTGCGGAAAATCGTAACACGGTCCCTGACTTCAGCCGTCGCACGGACGCCAAAATGGAAAATATTGAAATAAACGATATCGGAATTGAAAAACAACTGCTATCACTTAGTAGCGGAAAAGCATCCGGACCAGACGAGATACCCTTAAGATTCTACAGTGATTATGCTAAAGAACTTGCCCCCTTTCTATCAGCAATTTATCGTAGATCGCTGGAAGAACGTAAAGTACCTAGCGACTGGAAGAAAGCGCAGGTCGTTCCCATTTTCAAGAAGGGTCATAAATCAGATGCGAATAATTATAGGCCTATTTCGCTTACGTCAATCTGTTGTAGAATAATGGAACATGTTTTGTGTTCTCGTATTATGACGTTCTTAGATAATACAAATCTCCTTCATCATAACCAACATGGATTCCGCAAACAGAGATCATGTGAAACTCAGCTCGCTCTATTTGCCCAAGAAATTCACAGTGCCGTAGACACTGGCGAGCAGATTGATGCCGTATTCCTGGACTTCAGGAAGGCATTTGATACGGTTCCGCACTTACGTTTAGTGAAAAAAATACGAGCTTACGGAATATCGGACCAGGTTTGTGATTGGATTCAGGATTTCCTAGAAGAAAGAACACAACATGTCATTCTTAACGGTTCAAAATCTGCAGATGTAGAGGTAATTTCGGGAGTACCGCAGGGAAGCGTGATAGGACCTTTATTGTTTACAATATACATAAATGACTTAGTTGACAACATCGGTAGCTCCGTGAGGCTATTTGCAGATGACACGGTTGTCTACAAGAAAGTAGCAACATCAGAAGACTCGTACGTACTCCAGGAGGACCTGCAGAGGATTAATGCATGGTGCGACAGCTGGCAGCTTTCCCTAAACGTAGATAAATGTAATATAATGCGCATACATAGGGGCAGAAATCCATTCCAGTACGATTATGCCACAGGTGGTAAATCATTGGAAGCGGTAACGACCGTAAAATACTTAGGAGTTACTATCCGGAGCGATCTGAAGTGGAATGATCACATAAAACAAATAGTGGGAAAAGCAGGCGCCAGGTTGAGATTCATAGGAAGAATTCTAAGAAAATGTGACTCATCGACGAAAGAAGTAGCTTACAAAACGCTTGTTCGTCCGTTTCTTGAGTATTGCTCATCAGTATGGGACCCTTACCAGGTTGGATTAATAGAAGAGATAGACATGATCCAGCGAAAAGCAGCGCGATTCGTCATGGGGACATTTAGTCAGCGCGAGAGCGTTACGGAGATGCTGAACAAGTTCCAGTGGCGGACACTTCAAGAAAGGCGTTACGCAATACGGAGAGGTTTATTATCGAAATTACGAGAGAGCACATTCCGGGAAGAGATGGGCAACATATTACTACCGCCCACATATATCTCGCGTAATGATCACAACGAAAAGATCCGAGAAATTAGAGCAAATACGGAGACTTACAAGCAGTCGTTCTTCCCACGCACAATTCGTGAATGGAACAGGGAAGGGGGGATCAGATAGTGGTACAATAAGTACCCTCCGCCACACACCGTAAGGTGGCTCGCGGAGTATAGATGTAGATGTAGATGTAGATACAGAACTAGTTTTGTGTTCATTTGCTACCTTTACCACAAAATTTCCCCCCATGAACCATGTCCTTGCCGTTGGTGGGGAGGCTTGCGTGCTTTAACGATACAGATGGCCGTACCGTAGGTGGAACCACAACGGAGGGGTATCTGTTGAGAGGCCAGACAAACGTGTGGTTCCTGAAGAGGGGCAGCAGCCTTTTCGGTAGTTGCAGGGGCAACAGTCTGGATGATTGACTGATCTGGCCTTGTAACACTAACCAAAACGACCTTGCTGCGCTGGTACTGCGAACGGCTGAAAGCAAGGGGAAACTACAGACGTAATTTTTCCCGAGGCCATGCAACTTTACTGTGCATGGAGAGCTGCATCAAACCAGTCTCAGGACTGAAGACCACAACAACAACAACAACAACAACCACAAAATTTGAAGTACGTTCCTAATTTTCGGTTTTTATGTTTTGAATAGCTACGACTTCCCTTATTATTCGGAAACGACATTTGTTTTAAGCTATGCCTTGAAGAAGAACGCCAACAGGTCGGACTGAAAGACAAAGAGCTGGAGAGGCGTAATTTCTGAGTGGATACAGGAAAAGGATTAATATGGATCTGATTAATGTGGATCTCGTTAATGAGAATTCTATTGTTATGTTGAGAGGTAGAGTTAAATGTGCACTGAACGTAATTCAGAGCTATAATTATTTGATGGATTTACAATGGAGATTATGTAACGCAAAACATTTCACATCTGAGGTTGCTTTACATATTTCAACTGCATTCAAATGGCGTCATCATAAGGGAAAGTTAATTTACCACCGACAGCCCAAAATTTATTTTTTTAGCACACTATATCTAGGGCTAATGTCAAACGATCGAACAGTTAGTGAGAAATCAAAAAATTTTCCAATAATATTCGTGGCTATAACGCAGCTTAAACACAGATGGTGGAATTTCGACCACAGGCGATACTAGTAATAATAATGTATTTACATTAGTGTGTGGCACAACGTTTCAGCATAAATTGCAAGAATAATGACAGTTTACCATTCAACAGTGTCATTTCATTTAGCACCACGATTCGGAACAAAAGTTTGCATACTATGGCTATTCGAGCGTTGAATGAGGGGGACGCTGTTTCTTTCAGTCGTTCCGAGTTACATCCGGGGTAGTTCTCTATTATTATTTTTCTAGTCAGGGGGGGGGGTTGTCTTCCTGTCTTGCCTTACTCAACTTCCTCTGGTTCTCCAGTTCCACGTGTTGAGTGAGGAACAGTGTTGGTTTTGTCATTGAAAGCAGATACGGTCAACCTATGACTTCATACGTTTACTTGTCTGGAAAGCTCTCGGCAGCCAGCGAGACTACAAGCCCTTCCATGTGAGCACACCCTCAAGAGAGCAACTGAAAACTGTCCTGCGTTATACAAAGCACGTAATTTTCCAGAATTCCTTGTCATTTTTAGACAGTTTTCTTGCTACTTTATTTTCTAAAAGTTGTATGAGGAAACTGATATGAGAACTGCGCCTCTCTTGCATCCGTGGCCGGTACCGATACAACAGTATCAGTTGGACAGAAAAGTGCTCTTTTGATAAAACATTACCTTCAAGTTGCCTCACGTCTCTCCTATCCTTCTTCTCTCCCCATTCACTTCCTCTGCCCCTAACCCTCCCCTTCTCTTTCCCACCGCCGGCCTGTGTGGCCGTGCTGCTCTAGGCGCTTCAGTCTGGAACCGCGTGACCGCTACGGTCGCAGGTTCGAATCCTGCCTCAGGCATGGATGTGTGTGATTTCCTTAGGTTAATTAGGTTTAAGTAGTTCTAGGGGACTGATGACCACAGATGTTAAGTCCCATAGTGCTCAGAGCCATTTGAACCATTTCTTTCCCACCTCCTCATTCCTAAACGACATCGCTTTCTCTCCCTTTCCATCTCGTAAGTCACAACCCTTTCTTGCAAACAAACCAATGAGAGAGCATCTAAGCCAACACTAATATTTGCCTCCCAAAACAACAGCTCAGTATTTTACTGTCCAGTCTCATTTCTATACTCCATCTTAAGCCGTGCCCTTTCTTGGAAATACCCAAATCTGAGAGCCTATAAGCTCAAGAGACGTACTGAGCTCTTCCAATAATAGCTGTTTTTATTGTTAGATCAACCCTCCCCTCTACATTCTCTCATTCCTAAGCCATCCCACTTCCTTCCCCCTTCTAAGCCACACCCCGTTTTCTGTGAAGAGGCCTATCAGAGAGCCAATTACAGCTACTGTTTGGCATATATGCAGATACCGAATATTTGTTATAATCGAGTGCTACTGACGGAAGTTATGTGCATAAACCACACAGTATTGTTTTCTGCATACACTGTACTTACTGTGACGAATATTTAGAGTATCAGCTGCACAGGGATGCTGACTGTATAGAATGCATTAGTAAACAGTTGTATCTGATTGCTGAGTGCATAAGAGATTACTTGTTGCAAAACAAGTAAACGAGTAGTAGCCTCGATGTGGAAGCAGTGCCTCTAACAGCAGAAATTTGCCTCAACTGCAAGGAACATTACAAACAAATTGATTTGAAACATAGGGATTAGTGTCATTTTACTGGCAGATTTCGAGGAGCTGCACATGGCAACTGTAACTGAAATTATAAATCTAATTTTACAGAGTCTATAGTGTGTGACAGTCTGACGGATTACGATGCTTATTTCATAATTATGAACCTATGTGAATAAGTGGAACAAACTGAGAATAATAAAATGGTGAAAATAAATACATGTTTCTACGATTACAAAAAATATGGGAAACTGCAAAACATTTAATAAAACTATCGCAATGGAATATCGTTGAGACGACTGGTTTTGATTTACAGATTCCTTCTATTTTCTGATATGCCCTATAGAAAAAATGTGACGAGTTGAAAGTGACAAGAAAGTGTTTTCCTGTCAGTGAGCATTTTAATTTGATTAATAAGGAATGTGTGTTTCCATACATTTAAGTGAAAAATCCCTTTTGTTTGATCAACAATTGCTATCAAATGGAGGGCTCAAAAGATACAAAAATCAGAGAATTTGAATATCATTTATTTAAATACATAACGATGACAATTACTGTGTCTTAGGTGTCCATAAATTATCTTTACTACTTAAGACGTTAATAACTTTAAAACTATACTAGATAACAAAAAACGGTTTTCAACATATGGTATGAGAACTCAGTTCTCTTTCAGCATTCATATAAATCAATGTATGCACCTTTAATGGCATAGATAATGTCCAGCCGGAATTCCATTTTTCTGCACATACGATTCAATATTTCCACAGTTAAAACGCATTGCGAATGCATGACTCCAATCCTGTAGGTCTGTATCATTGCTTCGGTAGACCAGATTTTTACAAAACCCCACCCTTGTGTAAGTCCAGGGGATCGTGGCGGCCTTTGAAATGGACCATCTCATTCAATCCACCTATCCGGAAACCTTTCATCTAGAACATGACGTACCAGACGGCACCACTGGGGTGATGCCGCACCCTGCTGGAAAATGACATCAGGTTGCAGGTGTTCCAACTGTGGCACAGCAAACTCTTGTAAAATGTTCACGTAAACGCAGCCTTTGAGGCAGACTCGATGAAAAAGAACGGACCATCGATGCAACTGAGCATCAGTCCGCACCAGACAGTGACTTTGGTGCTCTCTCTTTCCACTTCATGTGTAACGAGGGTGCTGTGAAACCTTATGCTAACGTTGTGACGATTCACTTTGCCGGATACGTGAAACGTTGCCTCACCAAAGAAACAAATCTTTTCCAAAAAGTCATTGAGTTAGTTTTGCCTAGCATATCCACTGTAAACAGTTCGCGCTGAGGTTTATCCTCAGCATTTAAAGCCTGAGGTAGCTGCACCTTGTAGGGATATAGCCGTAACTTCTTATGCAAGACACTGTCTACTGTTGATCGTCTCATTCCTATCTGGCCGTCGTATCCATCGATTTAGGTGGACTCCTGCCATACCAAACGCCTGGCATACCTTCCCACGTTGGCGTCTGAAAAAAGATGGGCGAGCCGCCCCATTTTATGGGAAACACTGCCTGTTACCATAAATGAAATATTCCAAGGCCGAATAGTCGGTATGGACGGTCGTTGTCTTCCCCATTGCACTTGGGTATCGAACTTCACCTGTAGGAACCAGGCCACACACTGAGCTTTCTTCTGAGAAGTCCACATTTTATCAGATTCTCAAGGTCAATTTAACATCAAAACTGCGTCATCTGGACGACAAAAAAGAGGTTTGAGTTATCACATGTTGACAACCATTTGTTAATATTTAATATAGTTTTTAATTTATTAAAGTATGAAGTTGTAAAGATAATTTATGGATACCCTGTATCTGAAAATTCATATTTTACTATTGGGCAACGTCTTTGAAAATTTCCGTGCCCCTGTCTCGAAATTTTTAGACTCGATCCAGACAATAATGTGACATCACGTGGTTTAGCGTGGGATCCTGAAAACTAGTCATGTATTTGCACGTAATTGCAACTTATTACGGATATAGAACAATTAAAATTTGTTGAACGTGACTCAAAGGGTGGTATAATTCACTGTTCGTACAGACGTCGACTTGCTAACGATAGGTTCATGGCTGATTATATTGAAAATAATCTTAAAAAGCACCAGTCCCCCAGTCCCCCCCCCCCCCCCCCCCCCCCCCCCGATTCCTTAAAGACTAGATTTCACCCATCTCAGTGTTTATGACGTCATTTTTCTTGAATTACGTGTTATAAAAAGATACAAGTTGAGAACATTTAGTGGTATATGAGAATATTGTCTGCAAAAAGAAGTTGCGAATAGAGTTAGCAGCAAACAAGTAATAAATTAAAACGCCATACCTGATGTTTTACTGCATGAACAAGGAAAATGCTATAAGAGATAAGTTTTTTTCCTTTCATTGCTTTATGTTGGGCTGTCAATGAGAAAGTTCGAAATTGTGTGTGAAGATTGTTGTAAGCCGCTAAATGCTCCTCAAATAATGGATGAGTAAAATCTCGGTAATTTACGTGACGAAGAGTTACACCTCAGTGTGTGTGTGTGTGTGTGTGTGTGTGTGTGTGTGTGCAATATACACGCCCTGCAATGGTTCACATTTATTGGGTTCAGAAAAAAACTGTTAATGGTCAAGATCACAGTGTATTTTTATTCGTTACTGGTTACGGCTAAACTTGTTAGCCATCTGTAGACCATAGGATGAAATAATTGTTTTGTTCTGTATACAATCATCAACCACCAATCAAGATATATATATAGTTTATACCTTTGATACATGAGTTATTATGTTAAGTTTTCTTAAAGCAAGATTATACCTCTTGATGAGTGTATTATGAAAGTATTTTAATTTTTTAAATTCTGGGAATAGTAATACTAGGGTCATTTGGAAAATAAAAAACTTTCTTTTTTACAGATATTTTTATTTGATAAATGAAACTAAATTGTATTTTACATTCAACTTGATACCCAAGCTACTTTTCTATGTAGTCAACGTTCAGATTTAGGCACTTCTAGGCCGGAGTGGCCGAGCGGTTCTAGGCGCTTCAGACCGGAACCGCGGTGCTGCTTCGGTCGCAGGTTCGAATCCTGCCTCGGCCATGGATGTGTGTGATGTCCTTAGGTTGGTTAGGTTTAAGTAGTTCTAAGTTCTAGGAGACTGATGACCTCAGATGTTAAGTCCCATAGTGCTCAGAGCCATTTGAAACATTTTTTAGGCACTTCTATCGTTTTTCAAGCTTTGCTATGTCTCCTGCATGCTCCGTTGCCTCCAAGTTGATGGACCTCTGATTATTGGCTTCTTTAAGCTCATAATCATGCATGCCCATAGCATCGTCCACTTTAAAAAATCGTTCAGTTTGGGGAATCAGTGATACTCAAAAATGGCTCTGAGCACTATGGGACTTAACATCTGTGGTCATCAGTCCCCTAGAACTTAGAACTACTTAAACCCAACTAACCTAAGGACATCACCATGCCCGAGGCAGGATTCGAACCTGCGACCGTAGCGGTCACGCGGTTCCAGACTGAAGCGCCTAGAACCGCACGGCCACAGCGGCCGGCCAGTTATACTCACTTTGGGCTAAATCCGGACTGTGCGTCGGACGTTGACACATTTCCCCCTGAAGCAGCTGAAGCAAGTCCTGTGTCACTCCCGTTGCATGCAGACGTGCAATTGTCATGAAGTAGGATGACTCGACTGGTTAGCATTCAGCTCTGCTGCTTTAATGGTGCGGCGAAGTTGTTGTATTGTCTGAGAGTAGACCGCTGCACTTATGATCTCACCTCTAGGCATGTAATCGATGAGCAGTACACCCTTACGATACCAAAACGTCGAGGCCATAATATTTCTGGTGCTCGAAATTTACTTCGCTTTTTTCCGTTTCGTTGGGGGTTGCGAATCAAGCCGTTCCATTGACTGGCCGTTTGTTTCTGGTGTGAACTGTCATATCTAAGTCTCATCACTAGTGACAATGTGATTCAAAAGTTCGTCACCATCCTTTTCATAGCGACTGAGAAATGTCAATGCAGCTGCCATTCGTTTGGTTTTGTATTCGTCTGACGAAATTCGAGGAAACCAGTTGGCAAGCACTTTTTTATAGTCAAGATTTGCAGCAACAATCTCGTACAACACAGTTCTTGAATTGTCTGGAAAGTTGAGTACAGTCCACGAATTGTGAAACATCTAGCTTCTCGGATGTTTGTTTCAGTCCTTGCTTTGAATCCCTCAGTCACCAATGAGGGCCGGTCAGAGTTACCTTCGCCGTGAACAATCTTTCGTCCACCATTAAACATTATACAACATTTCCAAACTGACGTTCCGTTCATCACATTACCGTAAACCGCAGTTATCTATCTATTAATTTCGATGAGTCGGACTTTCTGCGCGTTCAAAAAGCAGGTAACACTGCGCCCCTCCCACTTGGCGAGATCGTCAGTTTTTGACACACACTTCAAAGTCGCACAAGTAAGTAATAAGCAAGGATATTGGATAGTGGCCGCTGCCAAACTGAAACGGATGAGTACCAAGGTTAGTGGTCGGTTGGCGCTCGTAGGGGCGGGGGGGACGCGGTCATCTGTCAAAATAAATCGTTCTTCTGTTTCCGAATGACCCTCGCATAAACACTGGAAATTAAAATTTTGTCGCTCCCGGAAGACAGGCAACCTGCGACTGGGATTGGGTGAGCGGGTCACAGTTTCAGGGGCGTTTGATAATACCCACTGACAAGCCAAAACATTATGGCCACTTCCCACCACGTTGCGGCCACGTGACGCGATAAGAAAAATATGCAAGTGGAACACACACGGATAAGGACGACTCCAGCGAAGATATGGGCTGCAAATGGGGACATCCATTGAGATATAAGCGACTTTGGCAAAGGGCAGATCATTACTACGCAGAGCCCTGTGAGCCAGTATCTCGAAAACGGTGAAGCTGGTCGAATGACCACGTGCTACTATCGTGTGCATAACGGAAAGGGATGGAAGGACAGTGAAATTACCAGTAGGCGGTAAATGTTTGGACGTCCAGGATTCTTCACAGAACGTGGGGTTTTGAGGCTCGTCTGCTCTGTAAAGTACAATACATAGCTATCGGTGGCATCTCTGGTGAAAGAGCACAATGGTGGTGCACGTACAAGGGTTTCGCAGCACACCGTTCATCGAGCATTGTTGAACATGGAGCTCTGCAGCAGACCAGCTCTACGTGTTCACATGTTGACCCAGCGACAACGTCAATTACGACTGCAGTGGGCATGGGACCATCTAGATTCGACCGTCAATAAATGCAAACCTGTCGGCCCTTCGGGTGAGTCGCATTTTTGCTACACTAGGTCGACGGTCGCGTGCGAAAACACCGTCATCGACGTGATCGGCAATTGTAAATGTGCAGCGCGTCACGGACACGGCCTGGTGGGACCAGTACAATGCTACGGGAGACAGTCTCCTCCGCCTGCATGTGATCTGTGGTAGTAATTGAAGACACGCTGACAGCTGAGCACCACCTGCATCCCTTCATGCTTGGTGTCTGCCCCGAGGGCGATGTCATCTTCCAGCAGTATAAATTTTCCGCCGGCCTGTGTGCCCGAGCGGTTCTAGGCGCTTCAGTCTGGAACCGCGCGACCTCTACGGTCGCAGGTTCGAATCCTGCCTCGGGCATGGATGTGTGTGCTGTCCTTAGGTTAGTTAGGTTTAAGTAGTTCTAAGTTCTAAGGGACTGATGACTTCAGATGTTGTCGGAATCATTTTCACTTCACCCGACAATAAACCTCTCTGATCACTTCGTCACACGTAATGTATTTTAAACGTTAGTCAACAGATGTTAAGTCCCATAGTGCTCAGAGCCATTTGAACCATTTTATAAATTTTCCGTGTCTCGGAGCCGGAACCGCACTACTGCGCACTGACGGGCATTATAGTGAACTAACGCTGGTGTCTCGGCGACCAAATTCGCCTGATGAAAGTCCTATGGAACCCATCTGAGTCGCTATCGGGCATCATCACCGCGTGCTATAACGGTACTTTGCGGGCAGGCGTGTCAATTAGCATCATATTAATTAAAATCGGGGATAAATAGACTTTATTTTGGAAGAATTAAAAAGGGGAAAGTAATACGAAACTTAAATAACTGCACAGTATTACTAAGAAGCAATATAATTAAAAGTAATAAAAAAAAAAGCAAAGACCAAGCGGGACAGAAAGATCTAGGGGCGCGTTTGTTTTTTAATACATATAAAGTAACATGTAACACATTATTGAGATCTCTACCTTCAGTGATCGCGATCGGGCTAGTCGATGAAAAAGTGGTACGCGACTGCAAAATTCGTTAAGGAGATTATTTAAAGACTCTTCAAGCACGTTTAAAATGCATTACGTGTGACGAAGTGATCAGAGGCGTTTATTATCGGGTGAAGTGAAAGTGATTTCGACAACATAATTCGAACTTTGTTTAGCTGGGAAAAATACTCTTGGGAAACTATTATGGTTGTGGAACCCAGGAAAGTTGTACGCAACTGAAAGTTATAGTTTACGTAATTCTGCATTTTATAAAATTGTGAAAAACGTGTGCGCGGATCATTAAGAGAATCTTATCCTTGGACGGTTGCGGGGGTAACTGATACAAACAATGCGCCAGCATAAAAATAGTTCGCTTATTAACTACTAGATATGAAGGATAGGATCATCACCTCCAATCCCGAATCATATTTCATGTTTAGTTAGTGAAAAGAAAAGTGTTAATAAACAAACTACATTTCGATTTTATCCACGATTTTGGCTTCATTACGTAGTCTCGACTACATGATAAACAATATCTGTGGAAGTTGTATACAACGTATCGTCACAATATTTAGCCAACCAATATTGTGGGTCACCAAAAATATAAATGCATGAAATTGTTCTTACAGCGGATGTATAATGTGTGAGTGCGACGAACTATATTGAGAAACTGAACATCCATTACGTACTTGCATGTTTATCTGCGAGAATGGTCCTTGTCGGTACATCAGCATAGAGTTCGAATGGAATCGCTGGAACATTGCAAACCATTCAGATCAATCGAACATGTAAATACGCATAATGCTTTCTCCTTACCCCCGTGGCAGTAATTGAATTAAGAGTCAGCCGGGAATAACATTTAAATCAATGTGAATGTATGCTTTCCCGGCGTATACAGCTGGCGAAGAGTTCTCGGGCTTCCAGCCGGGTGGCGGTGTCTTCAAACTGCGGCGTTTCGACGAGTGACATACTCATCATCTTCTGGCGAAGTGCCGAGACTTTGCGGCTGTATCCTAGAGCGCCAACGACACCGCGCCTGTATGGATTGCCCAAGATTCACAAAGATGGGGTGCCTCTACGGCCGATTCTGGACACTATCAACTCGCACAGTTATGGACTGGCCAAATACCTGGCGACACTATTGAAACCACTGGTGGGACACTGCAGTCATCACGTGAGAAACTCCGCAGATTTCGTTACAATATTGAAGGACATCCGAATACAGAGTGATGACCTACTCGTGAGCTTCGACGTCACCTCCTTGTTCACGAAAGTACCGCTACAAGACGCCTTGGCGCTCCTTAATCAGCACTTCGAGCCTGAAACAGTGAAGCTCTTTGAATATGCACTTACGACCACCTACTTCAAGTGCAATGGAGAGCATTATGAACAAGTGGATGGAGTGGCCATGGGATCTCCCCTTGCTCCAGGTATCGCGAATCTTTATATGGAGCACTTTGAGGAGGTGGCACTACAAACTGCTCACCGTAAACCCAGGCACTTCTTCCGCTATGTGGACGACACTTTCGTGATTTGGCAGCATGGCAGGCAGGCACTGGAGGAGTTTATGGACCACCTAAACGGCATACATAAGAATATTACCTTCACGATGGAAGTAGAAGAGAATGGCTGTATTCCATTCCTGGACATACTGATCAGGAAGAAAGCGGATGGCACGCTGGGCCATTCAGTATATAGAAAAAAGTCGCACACAGACCTGTACCTCCATGCAACCAGCTGCCACCATCCGGCGCAACGCCAGTCAGTACTGACCACCTTGGTACATAGGGCGCACGTCATTTGTGACAAAGAAAGCCTCTCAGACGAATTACACCACCTAAGAGAGGTATTTCGGAAAAATGGGTACAGTGAAACACAGATTGGCAGGGCCTTCAAGAGGAGACAGGCTGACAAATTTCAGGAAGAGGAAGAGGAAGTTAACAAGAGACTCGCCTTTCTTCCATATTTGGGGCCCACATCAGCCAAAATCTGGAGGCTATTAAGAAAATCAAACATAAATACCGTCTTCCGACCACCGCCGAAGACGAAAGAGCTGCTGGGCTCAGCTAAAGACCCACTCAAACTACACACACCTGGTATATACAGCATTGCCTACGAATGTGGTGTGCAGTACATTGGTCAAACGCAGCGCTGCATCTCTAAAAGGTGCGAGGAACACATCAGGCATGTTCGACTTGGACAGATAGAGAAATCTGCTATAGCTGAACATAGCATCAAAGAAAACCACACCTTTGATTTCGAAAACACCAGAGTGCTGTGCCGAGCCGGGAGCTATTGGGATAGCGTCATTAAAGAATCAATAGAAATACGGGTCCACGAGAATCTTGTGAACAGGGACGAAGGCTATCAACTGAGCGCGGCCAGGAATCCAGCATTAGCCGCAATACGCCAGGAACACAACAAGAACCGTCCAGCTCACGAGACGCGATCAGAATGCTCTGACGGAGACACGAACGGCGCACCCGCTTCCCCCTCCTCCCCGCCCGCCGGCTCCGCTGGACCCAGCCTCCCGCGGCCAGGTGGTGGGGGGCACACCGCAGGTATAAAGGGACCGGCATCCGCAAAGTCTCGGCACTTCGCCAGAAGATGATGAGTATGTCACTCGTCGAAACGTCGCAGCTTGAAGACACCGCCACCCGGCTGGAAGCCCGAGAACTCTTCGCCACATTTAAATCAATTGACGACCATTGAGCCAGCGTCACGAATTTTCAAACGTCCACTGCCATGTATGAAGGCGAATGACACCACGAGTGCTAACGTCGATCGAGGGCTGTCGTCGTGATCGTATTGAATGACATTGAGCGGTCACAGTGCGCACATCGGCGGCCTGTTATTAACGCGACCTGACCTGTGCGTAGACATGTAGTGCCACATACCTCTACAAACCTACCAATAAGCGGTCGGGTCCGTGATACGCAGAATCAGACAAACAAGCTTTTAAACAGGTGGTCATAATGTTTAGGCTGATCAGTGTAGACACATAAGGTCTAATTTTAGGTGGTTACTTATTTACGGGCCTAGACGGGAGAGCCGCAGCGGCTCGTGGGCGGCTAACGAGGCGCTTCCTCCCTGCGGCCGCTCCGCTCGCCCGTAGCAGCGCGACCTGCTGCCCGCTTCCTGTATCGGCAGTTCCACCTCGCCCTGCTCCCCACCGCTGACTTTCATTTAAACACTTGCCGTCTCTTCCCCCCCCCCCCCCCCTCCCAGCCCTTCCACTCTCCCGCACCAGTGTTCCTCGTCATGCGTGACTCCACCGCGTCTTTCATGTACCGCCTCCAAACACGTCATACTCAGCATCTAGGTGGGAAGACAGGATGACTTCTGTGGCAATAACCACAAAGTTCAGCAGTGTGGGGCACTGTTGGTGCGGCGGTACCCACTGTTTGAGGAACCAAAAGTATTCGTCCAATACGTGATGATGTTACAAACTTCCAGGAAGATTCCATTTTTCCAGATTTCCGAAAAGCATTTGGTACAGTGCCCCATTGTAGGCTGTTAACGAACGTACGAGCATATGGAATAGGTTCACGGATATGTGAGTGCCTTGAAGACTTCTTAAACAATAAAACCCTATCTACTGAGAAAAATAGCGGTAAGCTATAGGGAGAAACGTGTAATATACAATATCTACAAGAGCCTAGAGGGAATAATATGAGTGGACGACCAAAAAGGAAGTGCTCGGATTAAAAAGGGGCACACAGGGATGTAGTCTTTCTCGTCTACTGTTCAATCTGCACACCGAAGAAGCAATTATGGAAATAAAAGAAAGTTTCACGAGGGGAATTAAAATTCAAGGCGAAAGGATATCAATGATACGATTCGCTGATTACGTTGCCATCCTGAGTGAAAGTGAAGAAGAATTACAAGATCTGCTGAACGGAATGAACAATCTAATGAGTACAGAATATGGATTGAGAGTAAATCGAAGAAAGACAAAAGTAATGAGATGTAGCAGAAATGAAAACAGCGAGAAACTGAACATCAGGGTCGATGGTTACGAAGTAGATGAAGTTAAGGAATTCTGCTACCTAGGCAGTAAAATAACCAATGACGGACAGAATAAGGAGGACATTCAAACCAGACTTAACAATGGCAAAAGGGGCATTCCTGGCCAAGAGAAATCTACTAGTATCAAACGTGGGCCTTGATTTAAGGAAGAAATTTCTGAGAACGTACGTCTGGAGTACAGCATTGTATGGTAGTGAAACATTGACTTCGGGAAAACCGGAACAGAAGAGAATCGAAGCATTTGACAGGAGATAAACATGTAGAAAACACTGACAAGTATGAGGCACAGGATGATAGAACATCTGCTAAGACATGATGGAATGACTTCCATGATACTAGAGGGAACCGTAGGGGACAAAAACTCTAGAAGAAGATAGAGATTAGAATACATACAGCAAAAAATTGAGGACGTATGTTGCAAGTGCTACGCTGAGATGAAGAGATTGGCACAGGAGAGGAATTCGTGGTGGGCCGCATCAAACAAGTCAGAAGACTGATGACCCAAAAAAGAAATAAAAAGAAATGTTGTTCTCGACGGCGGGTGTTCATGAGAGACAAGGGTATGTCAGGAGTGCCTCAGGGGAGTGTGACAGGACCACTGTTGTTCTCTATATACATAAATAGTTTGGCAGGTAGGGCGAGCAGCAATCTGCGGTGGTTTCGTGATGATGCTGTGGTGCACAGTAAGATGTAGAAGTTGAGTGACTGTAGGAAGATACACTTAGACAAAATTTCCAGTTGGTGTGATGAATGGCAGCTAGTCCTAAATGTGGAAAAATGTAAGTTAATACGGATGAGTAGGAAGATCAAATGTGTAATGCTCGGATACAGTATTACTGGTGTCCTGCTGGTCACAGTCAAGTCGTCTAAATATCTGGGCATAGCATTGCAAAGCGATATGAGGTGGAATGAGCAGGCGAGAACTGTGGTAGGGGAGGCGAATGGTTAACCTTGGTTTATTGGGAGAATTTTGGGAAAGAGTGGTTCTCATGTAAAGGAGACCGCATATAGCAAGCTGGTGGCACCTATTCTTGAGTACTGGTTCAATGTTTGCGATCCGTACCATATCGGATTGAAGGAAGACATTGAAGCAATTCAGAGCCAGGGTGCTAGATTTGTTACCTGTAGGTTCGAACAAAATGCTTCGGGAACGCAAACGGGAATCCTTGGAGGGAAGCTGAGGTTCTTTTCGAGAAATAATATTGAGAAAATTTAGAGAACCGTGTGAGTTACTGAGCATTTTCTCTCATTTACATTTTTGGTGAAAGAGTCAGTCTTCAGGAACTGTGAAATGAACCCTGTCATCCATGACCGTGTGCCACAAAGAGCGCAGATTCTCTACGAGATGGGGGAAATTCACAGGTGTCTGTTGTGCTAATGAGGCCTAAGCACTGGAGTGTGCGAGTGAGACACACCAGAGCCTACGTCATAGGGAAATCTCATAGAATCATTTGTGGCCAGGGAGACGTGGCAGTGTTAAATATGGCTGACCTAAGATCAGCTATAAAGTAAAACATTTATGAAAACTATTTAATTCTGTAGTAATTCAGGGAATGAACCCACAGTAATTTTAATCTACCATCCTTCATAAGTGCTCATGATGATCCCAATAAAACTTGAATATTGATCATATCTATAATAGTAGAGGATTTACTGGAAATTGACAAGTTTTTTAGCGAAGAGCTGAATGCTAAAATCTGAACGCTTTGGTCGATCTTAACGATCGACATTTCATATAGAAACGTATCACTAAAATGACAAATGCTGTAAATATCAACTCTGTAACTTTATTTGTCTAATAGATATAGTGAATTTAAATTATCAGTGTTTTCAGTTAAGCATGAGATCATCATTTCCTCCACACAAAACATATTGAACGATGGCAGAATGACACCTTATTGAATCATTAGGTAATAGAATATCCGTTGTAAAGTTAAGTGCGTAATGGTTACTTTTGTTCTTTATTTGTTTATCAGAAAGCACATTGGTGCAAGGCTACTGGCCGTGAGATTCAAAACTAATAGGGAAATTGTATTGGTTTTATATAAAAGAATTTAACGTTTATTATGTAATGGATATTATTGTTACTTTATTTAAAACGTGAAAGTGGTCAAGCTTTGATTATTTAAATATTTTAAAAGGTAAAATAACGTAGAATAAGCTGCAGCCAATCAGATGGATGGCTTCAGGAAAGGGAACTGCCCTAGTCAGTTGAGCGAGGACGTTCGGCGCGCGGGAAAACGCGGTCGGGAACGGGCAGAGGGGCAGTTCGGATTCAGACGCGATATCGGACAGTCAGTCTTTAGGTGGCTAGGAAGTGAAACGACTCAGATAATTTCACGTTGTGTGGTATCGTGGGACTTAAGTCTCTGAGCGGTGAGCAGCCGCACTCCTGACGTGAATTCTAACTTTTCGTGTAAATAACGAGGTGGAGCATTGGACTTGAGATTGTGAATGATCGAACTGTGTCAGATTGATATGCGCTCGAGTGTAACAGTAACTCTAAATACGACACTTCCGGTATTAGTTCGCTTTCTGAATAAACATTGTTCTAACCAAATCGCAACTGTGTGGCCTACATCACTTATGAGTCGTTAATTTAGTTCCCGATATTATTATTATTGTTATTATATGTTATATTAACTTAATATTTCGCAAACTTGCCATCAGCTAGACAATTTAACCAAAGGGTCACACCTGTCTAATTCTGGGCGTGTAATGCGACAAGTGCGGTTCAACCCCTGGACGAGTTCGAGCCAAGACATTTCGACGAAGAGGAACTGCATGTGAGCCCGAACATCTTTGGGTTGTTAGCTCGCAATTGGGGGTTCGTCTGGGATAGGTACTTGGAAAGTGTTAGCTGAGGGATAAGAATCTTGCAAAGAGTTGGAACAGGATAGGAATTTGGAAAGCGTTAGTTGCGGGATATTAATTCTGGAAAGATTTAGAACTGGATTTGAATTCTGCAAAGTGTTTCCAAATGTGTCATCTGATCTTCGATAGGCACGGCCTCTTGCAAAACTTTAATTTGAAATCGGTTCAGAACTGAATATTATGTCTCTCTAATAGTTGTGAAATTACGGTGGTAATTCTCATAGTTAACGGCATTCTGTGACCTAGGTCCCAAGTCTTGACAGTTTAGGCGGTTTGCGTGGGGGCTCTGAGCTATGAATTTTGCCACACTTGTGTGCACCGAGTTTGGCAGTGTAACGTGTAAGAAGAGGCGATATCGAAGGCACGTGGTTCCAGCTAGCAGCGGCATCTTCAACGGCGATTCATCGCGCAGAGGCGGTTGCAGCATCACAGCAGAAGCTACGAGATCTTCAGCGTCTGCTTCAACTGCAACATCGGCAGCAATGCCATGGCAGAAGGATCCAGCACGACAAAGCCATGTACATACGCTGATAACGAAATTATTTACCATTCTGGAGTTCAATCGCCAATAATAGACGTCGCTAATATCAAGCAGTCGGCCAGTTTGTGTCGATTCGAAAATACTAGCGAGCCGCTTAGCCCGAAGTCGGAGCCGGAGAGCGTGATCGGCGGTGAATAGTCCCAAATCAGGCAAGGGAGTTGAATTTGGGGGAGACATGACGTCGCAATTAATGCAAATGATAAGAGGATTGGGTTCCAAAATTAATTTTGTTAAAAGCGATATAGGATCAAAAATTGATTGTGTTAAAACCGATATGGGTGATGTAACTTTAAAAATTGATTCTATTAAAACCGATATGGGAGACGTAAATTTAAAAATAGATCCTGTTAAAACAGATATGGGTGACGTAAATTTAAAAATTGATTCCGTTCAATCCGAAGTAGCTTCGGTAGTGAAAGGAGAAGTGGGTAAAGTTGCAAGTGGAATCGAGGAACTGATGGACGGAAAATTAAGAACCATTCAGGATGAAATGGGCAAAATATCTGGTGAAGTTGGGATATTTGACTATGAGGTGGATCAAGGGGAGAAAAATTTCAGTGATAATGTGGGAAAGCTGCAGGCAGATCTGGGAGACAACGTAAGAAATTGTATGAGTAAGCAAAATGCTCTAATGGCTGAGACGACAGAGACTATCAGACACTTATCCGTTCGAATACGTAATGAGGAGAAAGAAGTAGATAAAATAAAGGAACAAGTAAAATCTGGCATTAAAATTGAAAATAGTGAAGTTAAAAAGGAAATCAATGAAACAAAAAGCGAATTGAATTCTTTAGCTGCACATCAAACCTCTACAGTGATCAGTGTTCCGTGGATGAACTCGGGATCGGTCAAATGTTTTGGAGACGACGGGAAATATCACCCAGTAAATTTTCTAGCAGCATGCAGGGATGGTTTTATAAGGGGAATTTCCGACGAGGCGAAGATAAAATTCGTGAAAGGACATTTGGAAAGCGATCCGCAGTCGTGGGCAGATACAAACAGTGATACGTTTACTACCAACGAGGAGTTTCCTGAACAAGTTCTGGAGTGAAGCGACGCAAACGCGACTCCAAAATGAGTTTCTGAACGGGCCAACATTTAAATACGAGAATGGGTCGATGTGATAATTTTTTAAACGTGAACTTGAGAGATTAATGCATGTGAAATGTCTAATTGAGGAATATGCTAGAAGTTGTCGTAGAGATGTTTGATTTAAACCATCTATTGCCCCAATAATAATTCTTAGAATGATAATTGTTCAAATGAAAGTTCTTAGTTGAATACAATAAGATACTTAAATTACGACGCTGAAAAGGCGGTTACCGGAAAATCTGCAGAGGGATCTAGTGCACAGTCCTAGCAACTCAACAGACGGATTTTTGGACTTTGTAGAAAAATTAGAACGGGCGTCGAAATTTAAACTGCCAAGTAAGCAGACAAATAGTATTCAGAGTGGAAATCATAACTAAAGTCCGAGTGATGAAAAGACATCCAGGAAGTTATCAACGGAGCGCAAACAGCAGTTTTGAAAAGGGAAACGGTAATGGGGACACAGCCAATGATAAATTTCAAAGGTGTAATGGGACCGGATACTTTCGTGACAGGGACCGACACCAAGAACGTAGATCTGAGGGATCGGCACATGGAGAAATGAACCAGCGTAATGGGAGATCGAGAAACTAAGTTTCGCCGAAACTCAGGTCCAGAGATGGCAGAATAAACCGGCGATGAATAGGACGCGAGTAAACGGAAAAGTAATAGGTGACAATCAGTTGGCAGAAAGGCGTCAGAATATTGAAATGAAATTAGTAAGAGGTGAGGTAAATTCTCAAATCAGATCGTACATAAAAGGCGTAATTCTAAGATAATGAAAGATAATAATAAAGGCGAGGACGACGATTTAGGACTAAATGATTTGTTTTATGAATGTGAGAGGAAAGAATGCGTGAATGTTAATACAATGACAGATTCTATGTGCCAGAAGGAGGCTGAGGTGGAGCTGAATTTAGTCGAGTTAGATGGTATAGAAAATTCTATAGAGGTACTAACCAGCAGTAACGATTATAGTGATGAAGGGGGTAATGTTCCAGGTGATACAGTAACGGCGAAAGCTGTTAAGGAGGTTAATAAGGGTGGCGCAGCATTAGTCTCATCAGCTGTTGATGAATTTGTGTGTGTATCGGCGCATACTGCTGGATTATTTTTGAAGGAAGGTAGTAATGATGTTTTATGTGCAGAAGTTGCAAAAGTTGAAGCTGCTGGTAATGATACTTCAGAGCAACGAATCTCTACTAATGGAGGTGAGCCCAAAAGTTTGGATGGATCTGTGGAAATGGTTCAAATGGCTCTGAGCACTAAGGGACTTAACATCTGTGGTCATCAGTCCCCTGGAACTTAGAACTACTTAAAGCTAACTAACCTAAGGCCATCACACACATCCATGCCCGAGACAGGATTCGAACCTGCGGTTCCAGACTGAAGCGCCTAGAACCGCACGGCCACACCGGCCGGCGGATCTGTGGACCTTGAATGTTTGTTTGAGAATGAATGTGGGTCTGAATTTGATGTGCGGTCTGAAATTAATGTGACGCAGCAGTGTATAGAGAGGAAAAGGTATTATGCTCAGGTTTAAATCAAAACGCAGCGGAATTTAATGCTACTGTTGATTCCGAAATAGCACAACACTGTAGCTACAATTTATGTCATGTAATGGCAGAGGATGGTGAAACTATGAATGGTGATTTTTCGACGGAGGTAAATGAGGTTTTATGTAGCGCGTTGTATGATGTATCAGTGGCTGTTGAAAGTGCTGTTCGTGAAGGTGTTTGTAATGATGTGGAAGTAAAGTGTAATGCTTTATTTCATGATAATGATGTTGTACCTACTAGTGTCGATAATTTTAGAGGAGAACACAGTGAGTTTGATTCTAATATAGAAAGTGAAATTTGGACAGAATGGTATCTTAAGGATCAATGTGATTTTACTGTAACTGATTGGCGATGGTACGGTAGAACATTACGATCGTTGTTGCCTCCTTTGTGGACTCGAGAGAAGTTTAAGATAGCGAGAGGTCTAGAAGGGAGAAAAAATGAAACTGGGGCGAAAGAAGCATTTAATGAACTATTTTGGGACAAGTACGCAATTGAGGGATGGAACGAACAGGATATGTGTACTCTCGAGATGGAAGAGAAGGGACGAGACATAGAGGATGATTTATTGAGGGAACAATGTTCAGAGGGAACAAAAATGATTAATTTACAGCCTGTCATTGAAATTAAAGTAAATGACGAGAAAGTAGATGCACTGCTCGATTCTGGAAGTAATGTTTCGGCAGTGTCTGAAGGTTTTGTACATATTGTTGTTGTTGTGGTCTTCAGTCCTGAGACTGGTTTGATGTAGCTCTCTATGCTACTCTATCCTGTGCAAGATTCTTTATCTCCCAGTACCTACTGCAACCTACATCCTTCTGAATCTTTTTAGTGTATTCATCTCTTGGTCTTCCTCTACGATTTTTACCCTCCAGGCTACCCTCCAATACTAAATTGGTGATCCCTTGATGCCTCAGAATATGTCCTATCAACCAATCCTTCCTTCTAGTAAAGTTGTGCCACAAATTACTCTTCTCTCCAATTCTATTCAATACCTCCTCATTAGTTATGTGATCTACCCATCTAATCTTCAGCATTCTTCTCTAGCACCACATTTCGAAGGCTTCTATTCTCCTTTTGCCTAAACTATTTATCGTCCAAGTTTCACTTCCATACATAGCTACACTCCATACAAATACTTTCAGAAACGACTTCCTGACACTTCAATCTATACTCGATGTAAACAAATTTCTCTTCTTCAGAAACACTTTCCTCACCATTGCCAGTCTACATTTTATATCCTCTCTACTTCGACCATCATCAGTTATTTTGATCCCCAAATAGAAAAACTCATTTACTACTTTAAGCGTCTCATTTCCTAATCGTTTTGTACATAGGATAAAGAATAAGAAATTAGTATTACTATATGTAAATAGTGTTAAAATTAAAATGGCAGAAGTGCTCTTGGAATTAAAGTGCGAGGAGAATAATTTTAGTATAGGGTGTTTCGTAGTGAATGTACTTGTAAAACATCTGGTGCTGGGAACAGATTTCTTATGTAAATATAAAACTTCGCTTCACTGCGTGGGAAGGTGCTTGGATTTTGAAATTGAGGATGAGAAAAAGAAAGTAAAATTTAAGAATATTTTGACGGGGCACAACCAGACTGCGCACACCATAATTACACATTGTTGAGATGACGAGAACAATATATATGACAAGGTAAAGGAAACAGTAGAAGCAGTCGAGGTATAATGGAGGTAGAGGAAAAGGAGTTATGTGAATTGTTGTGCCATTATGAGGACATATTTTATGATCGTCCCGCTGAAGTAACAGACTTCAAATACTCCATTAAAGTGAAGCCGTACATGTCTATTAAGCGCAAGCCTTACATAATTCGTATTGCTGATTGGAAAGCTGTCGGGGCAAATGCTAGAATGGGATATTATAGAGCAGTGTAGGAGCGATTATTGTAATCCCATTGTATTTGTAAAGAAAAAAGACAAATCGGTTAGAACCGTATTAGACGCTCGTAAAATGAATAAGGTAATTGTGAGAGAACTCGACCAGCCTGGTAATATGGAGGAACTGCTCCAAAACTTCAGGAACATAAAACTGGTGTTAAGTGTTGACTTGACCTCAGGTTCTTGGCAGAAGAAATCAGACGTTACACAGGTTTATTATTCGAAGGACGAAGCTACAGGTTTAGGGTTGTACCGTTCGGCCTCACGATTTCAGTAGCAGTATTTGTGAGAGCGCTAAGCCATGTCTTAGGAGAACGCTTAATGAGTAAGTTGGTGATCTATGTGGACATTTTAATAGCTATGGAATCCTGGCACGAACATTGTAAATTGCTTGAGGAAGTGCTTGTGGCTTTAAGACGAGGAGGGATGATGTTAAAAATTGCCAAATGCGAATTTTTCCGAGCGGAAATTCAGTTTCTAGGACACACTCTTACATCTGAGGGAATTTTATCGATTACCGAGAAACTAAAGTCAATCACGGATTGTAAAACGCCAACCAACAGAAACCGCGGATTATGTGGGTTTTATCGAAAATTCTTGGGAGATGGCGGAATGAATAACCCAAATTTATTAAAGAAAAACACATCCTGGAATCAGAGCTTGAAATGTGACAGGAAATTTCAGAACATAAAGGATAAACTGTGTGCGAGCAAGATGCTCTATTATCGCGACATGACCATTCCGTTCTGTTTGTCGTCGGAAAGTTCAGATTATGGTATAGGCTGCGAAAATTTCCGAAAGAAAGGAATCGACAGGAAGATAGAACAGCGGAGTGTGGCTTTCGCCAGCCGCATACTCAACAAAAACAACGAACGCGGATACAGCATATCAGAAAGGAGCTGCTTGCAATCGTGTATGGATTCAAAAATTTCCGTATGCATTTGGAAGGTAGAGAGGTAACAGTGCTATCCGACCATAACGCCTTTAGCTTTCTGCAGGACTGTAGAATACTAAACTACCGTTTGATACGCTGCTCAGTGTTCCTGCAGCAATTTAGTTACCAGATCGCTACATTAAAGGGACTGAGAATTGTATTGCCGATGCTCTTTCGCGGTTGCCCGTTTCAGAGAAAGACAATGAAGGAGAGGACACAAAGAACGAATTCCAGCTGCTGTACATGAAAGGAGTACCGGGGGAAAGGAAATTCGTGCGGTCTGCATGGATACACGGAGAGCGCAAAATCATGACCCTGTACTGAGGAACATGAAAATCAACTTTGACAGCAAGGGCTACGAAAAAATGCGCAGCTATTCCAAAATCCACAAGGGTGTGCTGCATCAACACCACTACAAATAATTGCGCTATTGATCTGGCGCTTAGATTATTTATGTTATTATACAGGGTGATTCAAAAAGAATACCACAACTTTAGGAATTTAAAACTCTGCAACGACAAAAGGCAGAGCTACGCACTATCTGTCGGCGAATTAAGGGAGCTATAAAGTTTCATTTAGTTGTACATTTCTTCGTTTGAGGCGCTGTTGACTAGGCGTCAGCGTCAGTTGATGCTAAGATGGCGACCGCTCAACAGAAAGCTTTTTGTGTTACTGAGTACGGCAGAAGCAACTTTCCACACTAACGGGAAAGTCAACCGTCGCAATGTCTGTATATGGGGCACTGAGAATCCGCGGGAAACAACTCAGTATGAATGTGACTCGCCTAAGGTGAACGTTTTCTGTGCCATTTCAGCCAATAAAGTTTTTGGTCCCTTTTTCTTCGAAGGTGCTACTGTAACTGGACTACAGTATCTGGAGATGTTAGAGAATTGGCTGTTCCCTCAGCTCGAACAAGAAGCACAACAATTCATATTTCAGCAGGATGGAGCGCCACCACATTGGCACTTATCTGTCCGTAACTACCTGAACGTCAACTACCCGAGGCGATGGATCGGCCGCCAGGCAGCCCGTAACAGAGCACTTCATCACTGGCCTCCAAGAAGCCCTGATCTTACCCCCTGCGATTTTTTCTTATGGGGGTATGTCAAGGATATGGTGTTTCGGCCACCTCTCCCAGCCACCATTGATGATTTGAAACGAGAAATAACAGCAGCTATCCAAACTGTTACGCCTGATATGCTACAGAGAGTGTGGAACGAGTTGGAGTATCGGGTTGATATTGCTCGTGTGTCTGGAGGGGGCCATATTGAACATCTCTGAACTTGTTTTTGAGTGAAAAAAAACCTTTTTAAATACTCTTTGTAATGATGTATAACAGAAGGTTATATTATGTTTCCTTCATTAAATACACATTTTTAAAGTTGTGGTATTCTTTTTGAATCACCCTGTATTATGAATTTGTGTCTTGTAAATTTGGGTGCTACTTCATAACACATATGGCACGCCAACAAGTTATGAAATGGAGGTATGTGAGTTAATGAGCATTTCGCTCTCATTTACATATATGGCTGAAAGATTCAGACTTCAGGAATTGTGAAAAGAACCCTGTCGTCCAGGTCCTTGTGCCACAAAGAGCGCAGATTCGCCATGTGATGGGGAAATTCAGAGGTGTCTGATGTGCTGAATGAGGCCAAAGCGCTGCAGTGTGCGAGTGAGACAGACGAGAACCTACGTCATAGGGAAACCCCGTACAAGCCGTTTGTGGCCAAGGGACGTAGCAGTGTTAAATACGGCGGACCTAAGACCGGTCACAAAGGGAAATATTTATGAAAACTATTTAATTCTGTAGTGGTTAAAATGGTTCAAATGGCTCTGAGCACTATGGGACTCAACTGCTGAGGTCATTAGTCCCCTAGAACTTAGAACTACTTAAACCTAACTAACCTAAGGACATCACACACATCCATGCTCGAGGCAGGATTCGAACGTGCGACCGTAGCGATCGCGCGGTTCCAGACTGTAGCGCCTAGAACCCCACGGCCACTCCGGCCGGCAATTCTGTAGTAATTCAGGGAATGAAGCTACAGTAATTTTAATCTACCATCCTTCATAAATTTTCATGGTGATCGCAATAAAACTCGAATATTGATTATATCTATAGTAGTTTAGGATTTATTCTTAAAGTGAAATTAACGTGTTTTGTAACAAAGAGCTGAATGCTAAAACCTGAACGTGAACGCTTTGGTTGCTCTTAACGATCGACATTTCATGTAGAAATGCATCATTAAAATGTCAAACGCTCTAAATATCAATTCTGTAACTTTATTTGTTTAAAGATGTAGTGAATTTAAATTGCCGGTATTTTCAGTAATGCATCAGAACATCATTTCCTCCACACAAAACATATGAAAGATGACAGCTTGAACCTTATTGAATCATTAGATAATAGAATATTTGCTGTAAAATTTAGTGTATAATAGTTACTTTTGTTCTTTATTTATTTATCAGAAAGCACATCGATGCGAGTCTACTGGCCGTGACATTCAAAGTTAAGAAGGAAATTGTATTGGTATTAAATAAAAGGATTTAACGTTTATTATCTAATAGATATTATTGTTACTTCATTTAGAACGTGAAAGTGGTCAAGCTTTGATTATTTGAATATGTTAAAATGTAAAATAATGTAGAATAAGCTATAGTCAATCACGTGGAGGAAGTGAAACGACTTAGAAAATTTCGCGTTGTGTGGTATCGCGGAACTTAGTCACTGAGTGGTGAGCAGCCGCGCGCCTGGAATAAACTCTTACCTTTCCGTGTAAATAACGAGGTGGGAGAACACCTGGATCTCTTGGTCTACTCTTTCCATAGCTTGTAGAGAGTGGTCAGGCAATACTATGCTGCCTTAAAGGCAAGCGACGTGAAAATGAAGGCAGTGTTTTCCAACACCTTTTACAAATAAACTGTGAGAATTCATGAGTGGAATCAGCACTTTCCAGAGGTGCGCTCTTAGAGCAGCAAAGTACCAATGAAAATTCATTCTGCTCCTAAATATTATTGGCTGGAAAGCCTGAATGTCAGAACAACAGTTGACGTAGTTGGTAATGGAGAAGTCTGCATGTAGGTGACGTTGATATCGGAGGAAAGTCCTATCTGTGGCACTGCAAGCCAAGGCGACAGCCCATTTCCGTAATGTTACTATACTGACGGGAAAAATAATCGCAACACCAAAAATAATTAATATATATTAATGAAATTTCGGGAATACATATGTCTATGAAAAAAAAAATTAAGTGATTAACGTTGTAAGACCACAGGTTAATGTAGGCGCGAGATAAGATATTGCAAACGTGAACGCTGGTAGGCCGGCCGCTGTGGCAGAGCTTCAGTCCGGGACCGCGTGACTGCTACGGTCGCAGGTTCGAATCCTGCCTCGGGCATGGATGTGTGTGATGTCCTTAGGGTAGTTAGGTTTAATTAGTTCTAAGTTCTAGGGGACTGATGACCTCAGATGTTAAGACCCATAGTGCTTAGAGCCATTTGAACCATTTTTTCGCAAGTGGCGTTGGTTTTGGGTCAATGGAATGCACATTAAAGGGGTTCTGGCTCGGTGTGGTCCTTTGCAATAGTTCGTTGTCACCGTGTTGCCAATAGCTGCTCACAATTATGTTGCAGATTATGTACCATGCGCCAGAGCCCTACGTCGAACACGGTAGTGCTATGTAGCCATCTAGAGCCCTGTCTTCTTGCGGCCGTACATTCTCGTGACCAGCGCTGCCACCAATCATGTACAGTGACTACATTTCTGCTTAGTCTCTCTGCGTCTCACGGAAGGCACATCCAGTTTCTAGTAGCCCTGTTACACGATCTCGTTCAAACTCAGTGAGGTGTTGATAAGGGCGACTTTGTTGCCTTAAATGCATTCTTGACTAACATCAACTCATCACGCCCAGTCTCGAAGGTAACTGACCCTCACCACCGTTGCAGCGTATATTTAAAGCAAATCTGATTTGGATACTCTTAGTGGCACTCCTAGCGCCACTCTTATATGACTGGTGCTCAATCTGAATAGAAATCACCTTTAATTCATGTTTCACAACTCCGTTCGTGTACTTGCTGTAACCCGCTAGCGCAGCATTACGCCACACTGTCCGCTTAGGTGCCACACCAACACAGTCTAGTGAATGTCCAACGAAGCTACTGTATGAGCCGTGCTGCGGCTCGCGTTGGTGCTGTTTGTAGGTTCCCGCCCTCTGTTGGAGGCCAGATGGTATCGTTAAGTTGGCATGGTTGTGGTTGTTTGTCTTCTTCTCGTCTTGACTGGCGCCACCCAGTTTCGCAAGCGTTGCCTGTCTGCTAGTGCCAGCAGCGGTGGTTTTCGATATGTAGTAACTGTTGTCCTATCTTCGGGGCGACGTCATTGTTTTTCCGGGTCGTGTGAGTGTGCGAGTTTGGTTGGAGACTAAGGAGAAGCCAGGTCCGCGCAGTGCGTCAACACGCCGGGGCAACTGGTGGTACGCATGGATTGCCGAATGGAAGGGCTGTGGTCAAGAGGGTGCACGACCCGTAAACCGGATCCACCATGCTTTAAGATGAGTGCATTTCAGTCCAAGTAGAGAAACCTCCACAATTGTGATATCTCGCGATTCTCCAACGACTTAGGTTCGTGTTGCTGCTCGTAGTGTCACTGAGGCGAAGAGCAGCGAGTGGAGTGCTTGGGGAAGGTAGATCTGTTTAGCTTTTCTCGACTTCTTATTACTATTTGCTGTGTACAACTTGTTACAATTTGTTAAGTTCAACCAGCGGTAATATTTCTTGCCTGGTGGCCACTAACGCCCCAGTTACCTGCACTGGGGTTAGTGTATGTAACGGCAGTGTACATTTCCTTGCTTTGCCGCTGCTGTCCGGCAAGGCATGTAGTTTTGACAACGTCCTTGAATGTAGGCCGGTTGGTGATTACTCTGGTGGTAATGAGTCCTTTCTCGTTTCGGGGGCTCTGAACACATTATTCTGGACGTAGTGCAGGCCGCCGGTTCCGGCTTTGGCGTATTGTTCCATCGTTGCATTTGGTTTATCGGACGTCAGGTAGCTTCCACAAGATTATCATGAATCATTCGTTAGACTGCCACTAGTATGATTACCATCTTGTGATGTGAATGCAACTCTTGGCTGCCTATCTCTTCGCTCGCGAAAGTGTTTGTTTCCGGACCTTCTGAGAGGTCGATTCCTGGAGCGCCTTCTGGATAAGTCGCTTATTTTTTTAATTCACTTTTGCTATTGTATTTGCTGTTTTGCAGCAGGTTACAAATTTTTTTATATTATTGCCGTTCCTGGCGTGTAAGGCCTTCAGCCGTGAGTGTGGTTGTTTGCCTTAAAATTTTAGTTTGGTATTTGTATTTTAGCAGTAAGCCTTAAAACCTTATTTACTGCCATTCCTGGCGTCTGATGCCTTCTGCTGTGTTTCTGGCGACTTGCATTTAATATTTCAATACCAACAATTTTTATGTTACAGGGAGTTTTAAAAAATTCTTAATTTATTGCCATCCTGACGTGTATAGCCTTGCCGGCCGGAGTGAACGTGCGGTTCTAGCCGCTGCAGTCTGGAACCGAGCGACCGCTACGGTCGCAGGTTCGCATCCTGCCTCGGGCATGGATGTGTGTGATGTCCTTAGGTTAGTTAGGTTTAATTAGTTCTAAGTTCTAGGCGACTGATGACCTCAGAAGTTAAGTCGCATAGTGCTCAGAGCCATTTGAACCATTTGTATAGCCTTCTGTCCAGATCACAGTGGTTTGCTTTTAAAACATTATCTGTTGTATCTGTATTTAATGGTGATTTGCTAAATTGTAACTCAGTGAAAACACTATTATTTCCACAGTTATTTATTCGTTCATTAATAACATGTGGTATTTTTTTTATTTATTGTTGAGTCTGGAATTACTGGTTCAAAATAAATTGTAACTGTAAAAGGCAACCAATAGTAACTGATTACGGCCCCGTCCCCAATTGTAACCGAATCCTGCCTTCCCTTGACTACCAGGTCACACTGCAACCTTCGTCAAGTCAATGGATGGTGCACATGACTCCTGTGGTGATCAGTGGACAACAAGCACGCCTGGGTGCGTATACGTAAGAGCTGGCCACCTGGCCAGGCTGGCCACAGAATTGGAGTGTCAACGAGCCAATGTCTGCTTTGCGGCCACCATCCGTTACGTGACATGCTGAAAGGACTACGTGTCTGGGAGTCCAGCCACAGCACTGACGGGGTGAGGGCCAAACTGGAACCGCTCCAGGCACCGAGACAGACGCCAGCAGCCAGACAAGTCCAGGGTTCGTACCTGGATGTCTTTCTCACCACTCACCGGCGCTGTCCTCCAGCCAGCGTCGCCTATGACGTAACATGGCAATGCTACCTCGCCTGCAGTTGACTCATCACCAGTTGCCATACAGTGTTAGTATCGCGAGGTCCCCCTGTTGCTAAGCTGAGCCAAAGTAACTGCTGGCTATGTCTCTTGCGCCGTGGTCCGTGGTTCGGGGCCCACCATCCAGAGCTTGCTAGACATGAGCGCGAGCCTTCTGTAACGACCTATTGTGAAATAAGTAAAGGTTCCAACTGCCCATGACTCATTCTGCGCACCAACCTCATCCCTATGTGCCGGGTGGTTATCATCAAAGAGCGGCTACGCACAGAGGTACAGTGTGCGCTGCAACCATCGTATGGCAGCTAAAGTTGGTAGATACGCTCACGCAGTTACGCTGAAAAGCAAATTGTTCCAATTTTGGCCACCAGGTGCAAATCTTGCGTTGTAGATGCAAGAAAGGCGTATAGAAATGTTTCCTTATGTAATGGATTAGAAATGGAACATGGGTAGAAAAGGTCAAACATGCCATGAATACGTAATGTTGATTTTATTACTAACTGCCACTTACACTGTTTGTTGAATATGAGCAGTGGAGACGTCAATGAGATGCTGCATCCGTCAAAAAATGTGATCAACGGTTGTTCGTAGCAGTTCCGGTAGAATCCCAGCAACATGTCCCTGTGTACTGGTCTTCGGATCAGTTATATAGAATCCGAATGTGTCCCTTGTAATCCTGTTCATTTCGATGTCCCCAGAGCCGCATGTATTCAGATCAGGTGACCTTGCAGGTCACGCATCTGGAACACCTCTGGAGCTAACACATTCGCGGAAGGTTGTTTTAAGCAGATACTACACTAGGCGAATCACATGAGGTGTTGCTCCATCTTGCATGAAAACCGTGGTTTCCACACAGTTGAGCTCTTTCGGAGAAGGAATCACATGTTTTCTAAGGAGGTCTCCATAACATCCAAATGTCACTACACACCTGACACACCATGTGGAGGTGTTCGTCTCAAAGCGGAACGGACCGGGAATAATGGTGCCTGAGAATCTACACCATATAGTCACATACGGCGAGTGCAATGGCTCTTCATGCACAACACTTGATTTAACAGTACCCGTAATTCGACAGTTCTGTGTGTTCACTGCGCCCTGTAGTATAAACTGTGCCATAGAATACTGCCTGGCAACATGTCATCGACGTCGATCCGTGCCGGAAACCGAAGGGCAAATTCAAAACGTTGCTGCGGATCGTGCGGTTTCAGTAATTGCACCATCTAGATCTTGTATGGGAATCAGTGTAAAATAGACCGCCAAGCCTTCCGTACTGTTGACCATGGGATGGACAATTCTGTTCACACTGCACGAGCGCTGGCACTATCCGGGGCACGTGCTGCATGGGCAGTTACAGCAACAGCAACCGCGTCAATAACTCCCACTGGGATTGAAAACCTACCTCTTCCAGATACCACACCAAGCTCACCCGCGTTTTAGAATTCATTACCTTCTTTAAACCATTTAATAACATTGTACCTTGCCTCAGATATTTCAGTCGGCAATAGTCTCCCAGTGCAGCACCGTTATTTCTACCGTTCACATAAAACTGTATCACTAACAGCGCACGGTTCCTCTTCTCGACAGCCATACCCGTCACTCACTTTATAGCTTGTGAAATGACAGCGTGGATATCATACCGTCACAAAAACAGTGTACAGCGCCAGATTTGCAACTGGTGGTCAAAATCTGAACCATTTTTTTTTTTTTTTTTTTTTTTTTTTTTTTTTTTTTTTTTTTTTTTTTTTTTTTTTGCTGATGAATCGGTTCTGCATTAACGCATTAGCATGTCGACAAAGTTTCGCTCCCATGCGATAATTACAGCCCAGGCTGGATTCCAGTGAGTAGCTGCATCTTAAGTATAACCATTCCAGTATTTCTCCAGTATTGACGATGATGTCAAAAGTACACACATCAAAAAAAGCTTTGCATCACCCCGGTTCCCAGAACTCCTGAAGACAGACGTTCACTTTGTATATTGTATCACAGACACAGACCCTTTGACTGTTCAAAGATATCACTAAACTCGTCCAAAGATGTAAACAATCGTGCATGAGCTGCGCCTTTTAGACGGAGGGGGTCCGACAGCTGATCGGTTCCAGTCATTTCATTCCAGGAAGGAGGTGCTCGGCTCGTGTTTTTCTGGAATTCAACCATGCCTAGACGGTCAATACCGCGGCTCGATCGCGTCCGCATTGTTCCTTTGTGCCAGGAAGGGCTCTCAGCAAGGGAAGTGTTCAGGCGTCTCGGAGTGAACCAAAGCGTTGTTGTTGGGACACGGAGGAGATACAGAGAGACAGCAACTGTCGATGACGTGCCTCGCTCAGGCCGTCCAAGGGTTACTACTGCTGTGGATGACCGCTAAATACGGATTATGGCTCGGAGGAACCCTGATAGCAACACCACCATGTTCGATAATGCTTTTCGTGCAGCCACATTACGTCGTGTTACGACTCAAACTGAGCGCGATAGGCTGGATGATGCGCAACTTCACTCCCGACGTCCGTGGCGAGGTCCATCTTTGCAACCACGAGACCACGCAGCGCGGTAGAGATGGGTCAAACAACATGCCGAATGGACCGCTCAGTATTTGCATCACGGTCTCTTCACCGACAAGTGTCGCATATGCCTTCAACCAGACAATCATCGGAGACGTGTTTGCAGGCAACCCGGTTAGGCTGAACGCCTTAGACGCACCGTCCAGCGAGTGCAGCAAGGTTCCCTGCTGTTTTGGGGTGGCATTATGTGGGGCCGACGCACGCCGCTGGTGCTCATGGAAGGCCCCGTAACGGCTGTACGATACGTGAATGCCAACCTCCGACCAATACAGGAACTATATCAGCAGCACATTGGCGAGGCATTCGTCTTCATAGACGACAATTTGCGGCCCCATCGTGCACATCTTCTGAATGACGACTTTCAGGATAACGACAAAGGTCGACTAGAGTGGCCAGCATGTTCTGCAGACATGAACCCTCTCGAACATGCCTGGTATAGACTGAAAAGGGCTGTTTATGGACGACGTGACCCACCAACCACTCTGACGGATCTACGCCGAATCGCCGTTGAGGAGTGGGACAAGCTGGACCAACTGTGCTTTGATGGACTTGTGGATAGTATGCCACGACGAATACTGGCGTGCATAAATGGAAGAGGACGTGCTACTGGGTATTAGAGGTATCTGTATGTACAGCAATCTGGACCACAACCTTTTAAGGTCTCTCTCTATGATGGTACAACGTGCAGTGTGTGGTTTTCATGAGCAATAAAAAGAGCGGAAATGATGTTTATGTTGATCTCTGTTCCAATTTTCTGTACGGGTTCTGGAACAATCAGAAGCGAGGGGATGCAAAACATGTTTTGATGTGTGTATATAACATTTTCAGAGCTGGTAGATATTGATACGAAGTGATCAACAAAGTTACTTTTCCAATACGGAAGGCCAACGTGAATTCAATAGCGCAGTAACATGCATGAGGGTATAATGCTGAATAGTCGTTTTCCGGTTTTGTAGTAGAGTGCTGCGTTGTAGCACGGCTAACCGTATTAGCTAAACAAAGGCTGCGTATTCATGTGTGCAGCCGCTGTCTGAATAGAGATGCTGTTTAATAACAAAGACATTGTTGTCGAGGTCTGAGCAACGCCTCGTGTAATGTATGTTGTGCATCAGTGGGGCGTGTATTCTGGACAAGGTCACGAAGAGACTTCCGACAACCCCAAACCACTTCCAGAAACAAGATGAAAGAGCTTTGAGGAGGATAAACTGTCAACTAGAAATCAGTAGTGTGAAGCCCGAAACCAAACAGCTCCGCATCAGCATCATGAACTTTAAGATAACACTTAAACAGCCTTTCTTTACTACTGAGTTGTTAAATTCGAAGTGAGCTTGACACAACTTTCTGCTTATGATTTATGAGAATCTCTGGACTCTCTATTTTTTTCCAGTAATGTGTATCCCACTGCCATCCATACCTTCTCTACTTTCATGACATGTAATATGAGGCAGCCGAGTTTGTTTTCTTTGTTATCATGTACTTTTTGACAGATACGTGAGTTAATATAAATTGTTGCGGAAATTTTGCCTGATGCAAAATATCATTCATTTACTTTTTTTCACGTTTCAAGACAATTCTTTGCGATTTAAGGGAGGTTGATCGTTTAATTTACCTTCTCGATCACTTCCTACAAATGTCAGCAATTTTGAAAAGTCCATTTTCATGGAAGTTAATTCTAATTACTTTGTTCTATCATTTCTGTAAGAAGTTTTCGAAGCTCAGTTATCATCAGAAATTTTTAAAGGATATGCTGCAAGTTGCATAGATTAATGTCAGGCGTTTGCTAAGGGCTGCAGCTTCACGTCTTTAAGGTAATTATTAATACCATAGTGTTTTGGAGTTAGATTTAGAATTAATAATATGGACATTTATAAGAAGGCAAAATTTTGTCGGAATTCTCAAGTAGCACATATTAAATTAAAACCCGTTTAATGATGTTACAAACGGAACAGAAATACAGACAAATTAGTATTATCTTTCATAAGCACAGTATAATAGTCATTTAAATTCTGTTTTGCAAGCACGAGGTCCAAAAGATGATTAGAATGCAATAAAGTAACAGATTTTGATTTGGGTGCGCACATGATCTCTACTATTTTTACTGTACTAGGTGTTTTAAGGTATATCCCTCGCATCCAGGATGAGCGATGTTCAAGTCTAGACGGACAATCCACATATAAAATTTCCTGACAAATTAAAACTTAGTGCCAGGGCTCGACCCCGGAACTTTTGTTTTCGCAGGCAGTGCTCTTAACCCCACACACAGACACACACACCTATCCAGGTATGCGATACGAGACAACCTCAAATTTACGCTTCGACAGTACCTCCTTCGTACTTTTCGAACTTCGTAGAAGCTCGTCCGCATACGTCGCGAGACTACAACTTCTGCGAGAAAGAATACAGGAAGCAAATGGTTTAGTCTAGGGGGTCGTTTCTACGTCGAAGTTCTCACTCAGCAGTGGAGTGGCGCTGCTTTTGAAATTTCCTGAGAGAAGCCGGGAAATCTTAGTTGGTATCAGCGATTCAATACTTCGTATGCCGTGGAAATATTTTCAAAGTAAAAGACAGAGCACCAGCATTACAGTTTTAAGATGATGGGATCGGATTAATAGATACTGATGCAAAATGCAAAGCGTCGGAAAACATTCAATCCTACAGCACTGACAAATATACACATAAGTGTATTTCGGCCAGAAAGCTAAGTGGCACCCGTCAGAGTTGGCAAAATGTATCCAAAGCTCAGCATTTTTAAATTGACCGTAGTCGACAACAGCTACGTAACGCAGGATGTCAAAATCTGGAATTAAAAGAAATGGTAGCACCATATTAGGAAAAGATCCGACCCTAACAGAATGGAATCCAAACAATCTTCTTGCCAATTGGCCTGAAATGTGGAAGAACATTTACAAAGCCAGCTTGCATCACAAGTTTGGATATCAAAGTATAAGTCGTCAAAAAAACGGATCCAGTTCCCACAAACGATATCCGTCATGCGGACTCACCCAATTTTGAAATGTGTAATAAAGAGGATACTCTTATAAAAATATCACAAGTCACAATGAACGCGGAATCTGGGAATGTACGCGGCAAAGATTTTATATCAAAAAACGTTTATTTGACACCACAAACGGTGGTCAGGCCACAATCACTAAAACAATAACATTTTTAAAAGGTTACATTACTAGTTTCGACGCACTAAGTCGTCATGTTCAATGCAATCACTAACCTGGAAAACTGCATATTAAATTTCTTTCATTCAGTCACATTCCTTTGTGACAGTTATGTCGAAATACAAAAGCTTTGTCACTTTGTATGATATCTCTGCATCTGAGATATTTATGGCCAGTGTGTAGATTGCTGAGTCCTGTACATTTTTGTCTATAATATTTTACCCATAACGTTACTTGTATTTTAAATGCAACTTACGCATTTGAAGTAGGCTAAAAGTGGTAAAAAGAGAAGAATGCTATAATGAGGGTGGAAAACTTTAATTATTTATTTCCTTAACAAGAAAGAAGAACAATCATCTTTTTCTATACATGACAGCGTGTTTGGATTTAGATAAAATATCAGAGTTTTTTACATTTATAAAGAACCATGAATTTCATTTTTAGATCAAAGAGGGTGACGTAAAGGACTGCAGAAGAAAAAGACATCAGTTCACGTTTCAACAGTGAAGAAAAATGTAGTTACCGAAAGGGAGTTTACTATGTTAATACTTTTTTTTTTCAATTCCACTGACTTACAAACAAATTGAAACGATCATACATATAACGTTGTGGGGAAGGCGGGCCCAAGACTGCGTTTTAGTTGTAGGATATTTAGAAGATGCAACAGAACTACGTAATGGACAGCCTACGCTACGCTTGTCTGTCATCTTCTGGTGCAGTGTTCCGCGGTATAGGTTCCTTACCAGACGTAGGACATCGAGAAAGTTCAAAGAAGGGCAACTCGTTTTGTATTATGGTGGAATATGGGAGAGGAAGAAATCTTTGAGAATGTGCGTTTGGAACACAGCACTGTAAGGTAGTCAATCGTGGACAGTGGCAAAACCAGAATAGAGGAGAATCGAAGCGTTTGACATGCGATGCTACAGAATAATTTTGAAAATTAGGTGGACCGATAAGGTAAGGAACGAGGAGGTTCTCGCAGAACAGGCGAAGAAAGGAACATATGGAAAACGTTGGAAAAAGAAGGGACAGGATGATTGGGAATGTTTTGAGATATCAGGGAATAAGTTATATGGTACTAAACGGAGGTGTACAGGGTATAAACTGCAGGGGAAGAAGGATATTTGGATACGTCCAGAAAATAATTGAGAATGTAGCGTGGAAGTGCTTCTCTGAGACGAAGAGGTTGGCATAGGAGAGGAATTCGTGGTGGGCCGAATCAAACCAGTCAGAAGACTGGTAACTCAGTTAATAAACAAATAAAAGAAAACTAAAAAAAACAAAGGGGACTGGGTGTCACGGATATGTTACGCGAGTTAAGGTGGCAGTCATTAAAAGAAAGGTGTTCTTCATTGCGGCGTGATTTTTCCAATACATTTCAATTTTCAGCTTTCTCCTCGTAATGAGAAAATATTTTCTTGAAGCCCGCCTGTAGAGAGAGAATTGATCATCGTAATAATATAAGAGAAAGATGTGTTTGTCTTTTCCTCGCGCTGTTCGAGAGTGGGACGGTAGAGAAATAGTTGTCTGAAGGGGATTTAATGCTAGGCACTTACGTACAAATTGAGGAGTAGTGATGTAGATGTGGATCTAAGACGAAATGTAATTTAAGTAAATAATAAAAGAAAGACGTTGCCGCATTAGCCGCACCAAAAAAAGAAGGGTAGCGTCGTTGACTTGAAGAAAAAAAAATTGGTAAGACCTTCACCAGCGGAATGCAAGATTTTTTGTTCAGTCCTTGTCAGGCACATACTTTTGTATGCCAGAAAACTTCAAAACAGCGCCCACTCCACTGCAGAACGAAAGATTCGGTATAAAACCCCTTTAATTTTCCGCGCTTAATGTGGAGAAGGTACTATGGAAAGACTACTTACACCTAGTCTCTGTATGTCCGTCTTTTGAGTGATGGTTGTGGGACTCGTCTCTTCGATACAATATGTAAAAGGAAACACCTTTCAGCCGTCTAGTTTCCAAGATTATTTTATTTGGCTACTAGTTTTGGCGATTTACTACGCCGTCTTCAGGCCCCTCACCGATGTGTAGCAAGATTCCACCACGGTTCTGGTCAAAACAAGAGCCAGCATTACTGGTATTAGTAGATATCTGCTTGCTGTAGCGATCACTTCAACAATCATTTCAGTCAATCAATAATGGTTAAAGTGTTCGCTATAGCAAGCAGAAACCTACTAATACCAGTAATGCTGGCTCTTGTTTTGACCAGAACCGAGGTAGAATATTCATACACTTAGGTCAGGGGCCTAAAGATGGAGTAGTAAATCGCCGATACTGGTAGCCAAACAAAATACACTATTGGCCATTAAAATTGCTACACAAAGAAGAAATGCAGATGATAAACGGGTATTCATTGGACAAATATATTATACTAGAACTGACATCTGATTACATTTTCACGCAGTATGGGTGCATAGATCCTGAGAAATCAGTACCCAGAACAACCGCCTCCGGCCGTAATAACGGCCTTGTTAAGCCTGGGTATTGAGTCAAACAGAGCTTGGATGGCGTGTACAGGTACAGCTGCCCACGCAGCTTCAACACGATACCACAGTTCATCAAGAGTAGTGACTGGCGTATTGTGACGAGCCAGTTGCTCGGCCACCGTTGACCAGACGTTTCAGTTGGTGAGAGACCTGGAGAATGTGCTGGCCAGGGCAGCAGCCGAACATTTACAGTATCCAGAAAGGCCCGTACAGGACCTGCAACATGCGGCCGTGCATTATCCTGCTGAAATGTAGGGTTTCGCAGCGATCGAATCAAGGGTAGAGCCACGGGTCGTAACACATCTGAAATGTAACGTCCACTGTTCAATGGCACCCCATACCATCACGCCGGGAGATACGCCAGTATGGCGATGACGAATACACGCTTCCATTGTGCGTTCACCGCGATGTCGCCAAACACAGATGCGACCATCATGATGCTGTAAACAGAACCTGGATTCATCCGAAAAAATGACGTTTTGCCATTCGTGCACCTAGGCTCGTCATTGAGTACACCATCGCAGGCGCTCCTGTCTGTGATGCAGCGTCAAGGGTATCCGAAACCATGGTCTCCGAGGTGATAGTCCATGCTGCTACAAACGTCGTCGACCTATTCGTGCAGATGGTTACTGTCTTGCAACCGTCCCCATCTGTTGACTCAGGGATCGAGACGTGGCGCACGATCCGTTACGGCCATGCGGATAAGATGCCTGTCATCTCGACTGCTAGTGATACGAGGCCGTTGGAATCCAGCACAGCGTTCCGTGTTACCCTCCTGAACCCACCGATTCCATATTCTGCTAACAGTCATTGGATCTCGACCAACGCGAGCAGCAATGTCGCGATACGATAAACCGCAATCGCGATAGGCTACAATCCGACCTTTATCAAAGTCGGAAACGTGATGGTACTCATTTGTCCTCCTTGCACGAGACATCACAACAACGTCTCAGCAGGCAACACCGGTCAACTGCTGTTTGTGTATGAGAAATCGGTTGGAAACTTTCCTCACGTCAGCACGTTGTAGGTGTCGCCAACGGCGCCAAGCTTGTGTGAATGCTCTGAAAAGCTAATCATTTGCATATCACAGCATCTGTTTCCTGTTGGTTAAATTTCGCGTCTGTAGCACGTCATCTTCGTGGTGCAGCAATTTTAATGGCCAGTATTGTAAGTGTGGAAAGTAGACGAATGAAACGTGTTTGACATCCTGACTTACGCCTAGTGCCGAACTTGCACCCCGCCACTAATGATGTTATCATCGACGGAACATCAGACGCCAGTCTTCTTTCCTCCTTTCGGATTACTTCAAAAACGGTGATTACGTGCCGCAATGACGTAGTCGGCTAGCAGCTGCCCCTGTAACCGCCTCTCGACACTGTACAGTGTCCGGGCAGTGTCTGCAGTTTTACGCGCTGCTCGTATCGACGGTGGTGGCTGCAGCGGGCGGCGCTCCTGCCTAACCTCGCAGCTCCCGCTCACGAGGGCGGCCGGCGACCGCCGCCCTCAGACGAGATTTTCGCTCTCGACGCGGCGCTGCAGCTGCGCGGCCGTCATTAGGGGGAAGTAGGCCGCACTCCTCATTAGGAACCAAGCAGCGAGTAATGATTCTACTAGCCGCCGCCGCCTCCCACCACGCGGCGTCTGCATCAGCTGCCGGCGCTGAAGGTCAGCTTCCGCCGTCCGCAAGGAATTACTTCAACAAACCACTGTGAACCAATCTGCGTACCCTTAAAGTGTGGGACCTGCGGGACTCATCGATACAGTTATTAACCTCTCGCCTTTTCTACGGGGCGAACCCGAAGTCTACCAACGCAGTTTGGAGTTCTTCGATTTCTCGTGTTACTATACTCACCATAGCTCGATTGTAAAATGTTTTCCCAAATTACGAGTACCGTACAACCACAGCTATACAATTTAAAGGAAACAAATGAAAATTTGTGCCAGACCGGGATCCGAATCCGGATTTCCCGCTTCACGCAAGCAGTCGCCTTAACAACTTTGGCTATCCGAACACACTTTGCGGACAGACCCAAATATGGAAATATGTGCCAGTGTCTGCTACTCATAGTGCTCGCAAACGAGAGAATTAAATAAGCCCCTCCATCTACATCTACATCTACATACATACTCCGCAATCCACCATACGGTGCGTGGCGGAGGGTACCTCGTACCACAACTAGCATCTTCTCTCCCTGTTCCACTCCCAAACAGAACGAGGGAAAAATGACTGCCTATATGCCTCTGTACGAGCTCTAATCTCTCTCATCTTGTCTTTGTGGTCTTTCTGCGAAATACAAGTTGGCGGCAATAAAATTCTACTTCAGTCAGCCTCAAATGCTGGTTCTCTAAATTTCCTTAGCAGCGATTCACGAAAAGAACTCCTCCTTTCCTCTAGAGCCTCCCACCCGAGTTCGTGAAGCATTTCCGTAACACTCGCGTGATGATCAAACCTACCAGTAACAAATCTAGCAGACCGCCTCTGAATTGCATCTATGTCCTCCCTCAATCCGACCTGATAGGGATCCCAAACGCTCGAGCAGTACTCAAGAACAGGTCGCGTTAGTGTTTTATAAGCGGTCTCCATTACAGATGAACCACATCTTCCCAAAATTCTACCAATGAACCGAAGACGACTATCCGCCTTCCCCACAACTGCCATTACATGCTTGTCCCACCTCATATCGCTCTGCAATGTTACGCCCAAATATTTAATCGACATGACTGTGTCAAGCGCTACACTACCCCTAATGGAGTATTCAAACATTTCGGGATCCTTTTTCCTATTCATCTGCATTAATTTACATTTATTTGAATTTAGAGTTAGCTGCCATTCCTTACACCAATCACAAATTCTGTCCAAGTCATCTTGTATCCTCCTACAGTCACTCAACGACGACACCTTCCCTTACACCACAGCATCATCAGCAAACAGCCGCACATTGCTATCCATCCTATCCAAAAGATCATTTATGTAGATAGAAAACCTACCACACTTCCCTGGGGTACTCCAGATGATACCCTCACCTCCGATGAACACTCACCATCGAGGACAACGTACTGGGTTCCATTACTTAAGAAGTCTTCGTGCCACTCACATACTTGGGAACCAATCCCATATGTTCGTACCTTAGTTAGGAGTCTGCAGTGGGAAACCGAGTCAAACGCTTTCGGGAAGTCAAGGAATATGGCATCCGTCTGATACCCTTCATCCATGGTTCGCAAGATATCAAGCGAAAAAAGGGCGGGTTGCGTTTCGCAGGAGCGATGCTTTCTAAAGTTGTGCTGATGCATGGACAGCAACTTCTCTGTCTCAAGGAAATTCATCATATTCGAACTGAGAATATGTTCGAGAATCCTGCAACAAACCGATGTTAAGGATATTGGTCTGTAATTTGCGGATCCGTCCTTCTTCCCTTCTTATATACAGGCCTTACCTGCGCTTTTTTCCTGTCGCTCGGGACTTTACGTTGGGCAAGAGATTCGCGATAAATGTAAGCTAAGTAAGGAGCCAATGCAGTAGAGTACTCTCTGTAAAACCGAATTGGAATCCCATCAGGACCTGGCAATTTATTTATTTTCAACCCATTTAGCTGCTTCACAACCCCAGGGATGTCTATCACTATGTCCTCCATACGGGAATCTGTACGAGATTCAAACGGCGGTATGTTTGTACGATCCTCCTGCGTGAAAGACTTCTCAAATGCTAAATTTAAATGCTGTGCAGGAATCACATGATTGTGCCAATGTCGGCAGCAGACAGTGGGACATATGGAAGTTTGAGTCCGTATGTGAAGTGCGATCGGCTACCGAAGTTGCTAAGGCGACCACTTCCGTAAAGCGGGAAATCCAGGTTCGAGTCCCAGTGTGGCACAAATTTTCATTTCTCTCCAGTCATTGTATACCTGTGATTGTACCATATTCGACCTTTGCGAATACATTTCATGATTTAAAATGGTTACAAATAATCAGCAGTGTCTGTTCCTTCAGATATGCACACGTCTGGAGGAACATTCCATCGAACTTTATAGAGACTGTCAAATACAGACACTGCACTAATGTAGTTCGATTGTTTACAGTAAGCAAAACATGCTACCAACATTGCAGTAGTTTTATTTTAATTGCTCTCTCTGTCTTCTTCCACTAATTACATTACAGATCTTCATATGCTTTACTCTTTAATATTCCATCGAACTCTACAGACACTGTCAAACACTACTAATATAATTCGATTATCTGCAGTAACCACAACATGCTACCTACACAAAACTAGTACTTAATTGTACTCTCTGACTTCTTCTACTGCCTATGGTATATATTTCCATGTAGTTTAAACTTTGATGTTATACTCTTTGATGACCTTAGCTGTGTCTTTCAGTCATGTTCTTGGTAACTGTTAGCAGTCTTCACGAAACCTTTTATACATTGGACTGTAATGTACTTTCGTGATTTATTAATAGCACCAGCTTTTGATTCACTTGATGCACTGCTTTGTTAGTACCGATTATGATTTTGATCTACAGAAGTCTAATTCTAAGAGCTTTCGTTCTTTTTGTTTGTGCACATTAGTTATGGTTTTCTGTTGTTATAAAAACATAAATCAGTAAATAATAAAGACGAATGCGTACAACTGATGGCTATAAAAATGCCTTTCTTCAATTTGAAGCTTTGCTCAGCGATATTATCTCAGTATTTTGGCATAAAGGAGCCATGGCCTTTCGCCCCAACTGTTCAGTCTACACATTGAAGAACCAATGACGGAAAATAGAAAAAAAGGTTCAATAGTGGAGTTAACATTCACGTCGTAAATTTATCAAGAACAAAATTCTCTGGTGTCATTACTATCAACCGTGAAAGTGTATTGCAAGATCTGTTGAATGGAATGAACAAACTAATGTGCGCGGAATATGGATTGAAAGTAAACAGAAGAAAAACGAAAGTAGTGAGGAGTAACAGAAAAGAGATTATCAATAAACTTAACATCAAAATTGGTGACCACGAAGTAGATGAAGTGATGGAATTCTTCTACATTGGAAGCAAAATAACACATGAAAGACACAGAAAAGAGAACGAAAAAATGCAGATTACAGCAGGCAAATGGCCCAAAGAAGTCTGATAACATTAAATATTAGCTTAATTAGAGGAAGAAATTTGTGAGAGAGTACGTTTGGACCACAGAGAGAGAGAGAGAGAGAGAGAGAGAGAGAGAGAGAGAGAATTGAATCGTTAGAGATATGGTATTATAGAAAAAAAGAATATTGGAAATTCGGTGAACTGATGGAAGAAATTAGGTTCTCTGCCGAATCGGCGAAGAGAGGAACATGTGAGTAACGGTGCCATTATTCACAGGAGACAGGGCGGTAGGACATGTATTAAGACATCAATGAATAACTTCAACGGCATTTGAGTGAGCTGTAGGCGGTAAAAAACGTAGCGGAAGAGAGTGATTGCAATATATCCGACAATTAATTAAGGACGTTGGATGCAAGTACTGCTGTTAAACAAAGTGGTTGGCACAAAACAGGAACTCGTAATGGGCAACGTCAAACTAGTCAGAAGACTGATGAACAAAGCAAGTAGTCATCGGTGGCTCGTACCAAGGTATTTGTATTTCGTTTCATTTCTTACCACCATTTATCATTGTGGTCGCATTTCAGTTAAATGGTAATGTGGAAGGTATGAACTGCAGATATTGTTCGCCAACAACCTAGTTTCATTCAAAAACTGTACTTTTTGTCAACGGCAGTAAAGCTCACCTTACTCTCTACCCTCAGGCATTTCGTATTGCTGAGTTCCGTCTAGAGTTCGTTTTCTCGGCTGTGTTAGTTGTGTGTTGACAGTAATACACATCCGTGTGGATAGATTTACTGACGGAGAGTTTCCCGACATGCAGCTATTGTGTGGGTTCACTGAATGCTACGGAAGAGCTACAGAACGTCGCTATGCAGAGCTGTTCTCGCAGTAAGCGGCAACGTATCACAATTGTTTTGTATTGATGCCACTTGTTTTGTGTTTGCGTATTTGATCATTTCAACCTCTTTACTGTTTTGATGGTATTTCCACAGAAGCAGTAGTATCGCGGTTAACAAACTGAAAAAAAACGTAGTTATATTGAACGGGAGGTGGAGTATTTTAATCATCGTATGCACGTTTGTTTATGAGGGGTTCGCCAGGATTGGAATGCGACATGGATGGGGTTCATTTATTAAATGTATACCAAACTTATCCGCAAGCTTGCGTGATTTAAGTGGATGAGTAAAGAATATAAATCTGCTTTATTTTGATTTGGCAACAGATGTCATAATAAACATTTTACTCGCAACAGAAGCTGTCACTACTTCACGACCTTAGGAATACGAGATTGTATGTGGAGGAAATTTTATTGGACGTGTCATTAATTGTTATCATTGACCGTTCTTGCATTCATTACGTCAAGATAATAAGCTGATTTGCTGGGAGGGGTATAGTTCGGACTTTCTGCGTCATTAACGGAAGGTAGTAATTTTATAATCACAATAATGACCTTTAAGAGCGAACTATGATCATTAATCTTAACAATTAAAAATCGCTAAAAGCCGCTTCCGTCAATGAATCTTGGGAAACACGGAAAATATTAAAATTATAAAGTCCTCTAAAAACATTAGTAATTCACACTCGACAACATGGGGATGTCACTGCAGATGCAGCTTATTCTAGATGTATAATGGATAGGGACAGTGGAATGAAATTGTGTTAATAGAACCAAACATTTAAATTCGCGAAATTTTCCATGCTCACATTCACGGATTGAAAATACTTAGGACTTACAGTTGCTCAGATACTACGATTAAGTTCACTAGGGATAAAATAGGGTTAGTGCAGGAATGTCACACATTAGATACCGAATCGACGAAAATCACGTTAAAATCCACAAATATCGAATGAGGAGAAATTCTGTAGCCTTATTGGCACTTGCGCTGTTCGTAATTTTGCATATGACAATACGAAGCATGGCACTGCTCATTGGATTCCAACCAAAGGACATGTGCCAGACTTCCTTTCGACTACTATGTGAAACATCGAGTGAGAATCCCCTAACCAGGTAAACCATCGCTAGAAAAATAGCCGTGGAACGACTAAAACCAATCGCTTAAGATCTTCGTTCAAACGCTTCAGGGTGTACTTCAATCGACTACTGTGCCAGGTGACGTGGTAACTAGGAAAGGACGGAGACTAAGACATGAGTGTGTTAATTAAAACAATTCCAATTTTGATAGAAAATGTTTCATCATTTTACCGAACCAACACGTATTTGAAGTTAGAAATAAGCTAGAACATGAAACACAAAGTTCCCTGCTCGTTTTTAAGTACACGCGGGATCACTAAGGGCACCTTTCAAAAGTGGAAACTGCTTAAATATAACTGAAAATGCAACAAAGGAAGTAACTAACTGAACTGTAACACTAAAGTGGAAATCAGATGAAAGTATTACATGATGAGGTCATGATTCGAAATATAAACCCAAATTATAACAGTAACCTCAAGGCATAAACCGTATCATACTCACAAGAAAGTCGCCCGGAAAGTGCTGGAGAGTCCACCAGTTTCAACTGGACACTTTCGTACCATGGCGGTTGGGGGGGGGGGGGGGGGTAGAGAATAATTTGCCCCATTACTACCTACCATAACAACGGCAGGACAGTGTGGTTCCAAGCAATGGATCATCTCTGACACAACCTGCTCTATGACTATCAAGATGCAGCAAGGTTCATGTACTTCGCGCAGGGTGGAGATAAATCTCTGGTCCCCACACAACTTTTAAAACAGGTTCGTTCATCTACTCATTCAGGTAGGTTTATACGGTGGAGAGCCCATTAAGAGGTATCAGTGGGTGACGAATAAGTTTATTATCACGCTCACGTTTTCTCCAGAGGCTCATTATAGCAATCAGACAGTGAGGTTCAATGCTACTCCCGTATTTATAACTCGCTTGGGGATGACAAACGACAGCTCACATGAAACGGAGGTGACAGTGCTGTTACTACTCTGTAAATGCTCCCTAGATAATGGCCACGCCCTCTCGCCCTGAGCAAGGAAACTCCTGCGGTTTTGGCGCCACTTGGTGAACGGGGAGAGGCTTTAATTTTGCGGCGAAAATCACAGCCCAGCTGGAGTGGAATAGATATTAAACACAGTCATGTCAGATGTAAGAGCCGTGAAACCTTCTACAATCAGTCTCCTTGAATTGAAGGTGGGTGACGGACGATTAGTGGGCGATATACACTCGTGTGCAAAACGTAAGGTCCAAAGTAAGTTTCGCATGATGATGGGTCGCTGCAAAGTAACATCCCGATGAAAGTTGGACCAGGTACAGAAAGAAATGCTACAGTATAGTACAGAAGGTAACTGAAAGAAGTACGCATGGGACGAATAGAAAGACACTTTTATTCAAAAACAATAATTATACTAAAGCCGCTGCGATTGATGACGTTGCACTGGACATAACAGAAGGTGGAATATGGTTTCGTAATAGGATGCGCAATCACCACGGATGGCAATGCTTTCACTGCAACGTGCTCCCACGCTTGCTACAAGGTTGGTAAGCTCTTGTGTTAGGGCGTTCCATTCCCCCATCAGTGCCGTTGACAACTGTTGCACGTTCGTTGTTGCACGTGGCCGGGCTGCAATTTGTCCTCCGAACGTATTCCGCGTGTTCTCAATGGGATTTAATTCGGAGGACTGTCACGCCAGTCAGTTCGCCGAATATCGTGTGGTTCCAAGAGCTCCTGCACCTACAATTTTCGATGCGGTCGCGCATTTTCATTCGTAAAAATTAAGTCAGGACCGAATGCACCCCCGAAAAGACGCACCGCGTGAAGGAGTACTGTATTACGACAACGTTGACCTTGAGGGTACCACGAACGGTGCTGCCCACGTGCGGTTGAGAACTGAAGAGAAAGTACTGATCGTCGGGCAAAGAGATCAAGCCATGCAGTAGCCATACAAGTGTGAAGCGTGAGATTGCGCGTCTTGCAATGTTATCAAATGCGGTTACAATTGCACCCGTTGTTTGAAGTGGAGCCCCTGTTGTAGAATGTAGTGGTCATCTGCTGCCGTAGTTGACCTCATGTACTTCGGGCAGCAGTGACCGTGGTTCGGTACGCTCGCCATGAAAGTGAAACAACATTGTGAACACTACCAAGTTCTTTGGCGAAAGACTCATATTTCGTTCACTTTCCTAATGATTTTTCCGAGATGTTGTCTCCGGGCCGTATTGTAATGACGTACACTGCCACATGCACCGTAACAGCTCACTGATTGGCGCACACTGTCTTTTCCCGTACCTTCAATTACCTCGTGATGCGGTTCCCGTGTCAGGTGGCGTCCACGCCTTGTGACGTCTAACTTTTGTGCATGACGCAGAGGCCTCTGGCAACCTGCTGCCGCACATTCATTTATTTCCACCAAGTAGTAAATATATTATATTGTTGCCAAGTTATGCAGCGGAACAGTGTACTTTCAAAAAAGTTTCCGATTTACGACGTCTGGACTAGAATATATTTACCTCTAGTAGTTGATCACCTCATCTTCAAGTGGCTATTAGTAAAACATATGGCTCTGAGCACTATGCGACTCAGCTGCTGAGATCATTAGTCCCCTAGAACTTAGAACTAGTTAAACCTAACTAACCTAAGGACATCACAAACATCCATGCCCGAGGCAGGATTCGAACCTGCGACCGTAGCGGTCTTGCGGTTCCAGACTGCAGAGCCTTTAACCGCACGGCCACTTCGGCCGGCGGCTATTAGTAATTGCCACTGATAATTACCATAACAACAAAACAGTTCAAGGTCAACATGGAAAAGACACCACGTTCAAATTTTCACGAAAACAATATAAATTTATTGGCGTCAGTTTTACTCAGCACTACCACCAGAGAGCTGTTGGTTCAGCGCTCTTCTCTGAGGTCTCGTTTGACTGAACGAGTTCACTCTCAGATCTACTAGACTCGCTCGGAAAAACAGGAAATTACCTAAGCAGAATTCGACGCCCACCCACGGGACCGCACTTGCGAATGTCTTATAAGTTTGGTACAAAGGGCCCATGACTTGTCACATCAACCCCACGGGGACTGCAGCCTGATTCCTCATTTCTTCAGCTGCAAAACACCTCACGAAATTATTTAACTTTCAGGACTTCCAACCAATCCCAATCAGAAGGAGAAATGTAAACACATTCTCAACGGCCACTCACTGCTCCTGTTCACAGTGCTTCTGAAAGGACAACAGGACTTCAAGAATTTTTCTGCAACGCTTCGGAAAATACCGTCTGTCATGAGCAAATTACTCGGCGTTAAAGAAGCCTAGACGACGGCTCCCACCGCCACCCGTTTTGGAGGATTAGGGAATCCCAGCTTATCACTTTCAGGTCCTTCCTGCTTGTAAGAGCAAACCGGCAGAGGCAAGTATAGCAGCGAAAAGTTAATGTGATAACCCCCTACGTTCATGTCAACGTGTGATAACCACTCACAGACGGCCAGTGGTAGCACTAGCAGTGAACGATGTATGAGGTGCATTCAAGTTCTAAGGCCTCCAATTTTTTTTCTCCAGACTGGAAAGAGATAGAAACATGCACATTGTTTTAAAATGAGGCCGCGTTCATTGTCAATACGTCCCAGAGATGGCAGCACCGTACGGCAGATGGAATTTTACTGCTAGTGGCGAGAATGAGAACTGTTTTAAATACTTAAAATGGCGACGTTTTCCTTACTTGAACAGCGTGCAATCATTCGTTTTCTGAATTTGCGTGGTGTGAAACCAATTGAAATTCATCGACAGTTAAAGGAGACATGTGGTGATGCAGTTATGGATGTGTCGAAAGTGCGTTCGTGGGTGCGACAGGTTAATGAATGCAGAACATCGTGTGACAACAAACCGAAACAACCTCGGGCTCGCACAAGTCGATCTGACGACATGATCGAGAAAGTGGAGAGAATTGTTTTGGGTGATCGCCGAATGACTGTTGAACAGATCGCCTCCAGAGTTGGCATTTCTGTGGGTTCTGTGCACACAATCGTGCATGACGACCTGAAAATGCGAAAAGTGTCATCCAGGTGGGTGCCACGAATGCTGACGGACGACCACATGGCTGCCCGTGTGGCATGTTGCCAAGCAGTGTTGACGCGCAACGACAGCATGAATGGGACGTTCTTTTCGTCGGTTGTGACAATGGATGAGACGTGGATGCCATTTTCCAATCCAGAAACAAAGCGCCAGTCAGCTCAATGGAAGCACACAGATTCACCGCCACAAAAAAAGTTTCGGGTAACCGCCAGTGCTGAAAAAATGATGGTGTCCATGTTCTGGGACAGCGAGGGCGTAGTGCTTACCCATTGCGTTCCAAAGGGCACTACGGAAACAGGTGCATCCTACGAAAATGTTTTGAAGAACAAATTCCTTCCTGCACTGCAACAAAAACGTCCAGGAAGGGCTGTGTGTGTGCTGTTTCACCAAGACAACGCACCCGCACATCGAGCTAACGTTACGCAACAGTTTCTTCGTGATAACAACTTTGAAGTGATTCCTCGTGCTCCCTACTCACCTGACCTGGCTCCTAGTGACTTTTGGCTTTTTCCAACAATGAAAGACACTCTCCATCGCCGCACATTCACCAGCCGTGCTGCTATTGCCTCAGCGATTTTCTAGTGGTCAAAACAGACTCCTAAAGAAGCCTTCGCCGCTGCCATGCAATCATGGGGTCAGCGTTGTGAAAAATGTGTACGTCTGCAGGGCGATTACGTCGAGAAGTAACGCCAGTTTCATCGATTTCGGGTGAGTAGTTAATTAGAAAAAAAATCGGAGGCCTTAGAACTTGAATGCGCTTCGTATAGTGGCTTTCGCGGAAGTGTCGGGGAGGTGGAGGGGAGGGGACGCTGGAAAGTGTGCAGTCGTTGTCGTATTGCGGCCACGGAGCGATTTATCTGACGTCCAAAAGGGTATGATCATTAGCTTTCTGGACGGGGGTGGAAGCATTTCTGAAACTGCTGACTTTGGATACTGTTCGTGAGCTGTCCTGTTTAATGTTTACCGTGCACAGAAAATTGACGCTATCCAAAACCGGCGCCGAGGCAACTATGGTGCACCACGGGCCATGGGTGGCATGGGTGAACGACTGCTGCGGAGATGTGTACGGGCTGATAGACGTGCAACTGAGCGCCGTGATGAACCAAGAGGCTACCAGTAGTGTATCCTCAACGACCGTTCACCGGACGTTAATGCGTATAGCCTCCGCAGCAAGCGCCTGGTCCATGCACCCAAGCTAAAAGCTGTTCATCGGCAGACTGGAATTTGCACGCCATTATCACAACAGAAATGATAATTAATTCAAGACCCTAAGCTGCCGCCGGCCGCGGTGGTCTAGCGGTTCTAGGCGCGCAGTCCGGAACCGCGCGACTGCTACGGTCGCAGGTTCGAATCCTGCCTCGGGCATGGATGTGTGTGATGTCATTAGGTTAGTTAGGTTTAAGTAGTTCTAAGTTCTAAGGGACTGATGACCACAGATGTTAAGTCCCATAGTGCTCAGACCCATTTGAACCATTTGAACCTAAGCTGACGACTGGCGTTGATATACATTAACGGGGACGGTTGAAAATGTATGCTGCATGATCTGTTCTTTCGGACATGTCCGAAAGAACAGATGCCATTTTCGTATAGTTAAGGCTAAGCCACCATTGACCTTCTTCTGTGTGGATGCACACGCATTGCCCGAACTCTTACGGGACTCGGTGAGATTGTCTGCTGCGAGTAATGTGTATAGTGGACAGAGGCACTACCAATGCAGCGTATGGACATTAAGTTCCTGAATGTGGGTCTCACGGAGAGCGTGCAAGGGATAAATCCCTGCAGTCGCACTATCCTCTGTGCCCTCGGTGGCTCAGATGGATAGAGCGTCTGCCATTTAAGCAGGAGATCCCGGGTTCGAGTCCCTGTCGGGGCACACATTTTCATCTGCCCCGTTGATGTATACAGGGCTGTTACAAATGATTGAAGCGATTTCATAAATTCACTGTAGCTCCATTCATTGACATATGGTCACGACACACTACAGATACGTAGGAAAACTCATAAAGTTTTGTTCGGCTGAAGCCGCACTTCAGGTTTCTGCCGCCAGAGCGCTCGAGAGCGCAGTGAGAAAAAATGGCGACAGGAGCCGAGAAAGCGTATGTCGTGCTTGAAATGCACTCACATCAGTCAGTCATAACAGTGCAACGACACTTCAGGACGAAGTTCAACAAAGATCCACCAACTGCTAACTCCATTCGGCGATGGTATGCGCAGTTTACAGCTTCTGGATGCCTCTGTAAGGGGACATCAACGGGTCGGCCTGCAGTGAGCGAAGAAACGGTTGAACGCGTGCGGGCAAGTTTCACGCGTAGCCCGCGGAAGTCGACGAATAAAGCAAGCAGGGAGCTAAACGTACCACAGCCGACGGTTTGGAAAATCTTTGGGAAAAGGCTAAAGCAGAAGCCTTACCGTTTACAATTGCTACAAGCCCTGACACCCGATGACAAAGTCAAACGCTTTGAATTTTCGGCGCGGTTGCAACAGCTCATGGAAGAGGATGCGTTCAGTGCGAAACTTGTTTTCAGTGATGAAGCAACATTTATTCTTAATGGTGAAGTGAACAGACACAATGTGCGAATCTGGGCGGTAGAGAATCCTCACGCATTCGTGCAGCAAATTCGCAATTCACCAAAAGTTAACGTGTTTTGTGCAGTCTCACGGTTTAAAGTTTACGGCCCCTTTTTCTTCTGCGAAAAAAACGTTACAGGACACGTGTATCTGGACATGCTGGAAAATTGGCTCATGCCACAACTGGAGACAGACAGCGCCGACTTCATCTTTCAACAGGATGGTGCTCTACCGCACTTCCCTCATGATGTTCGGCATTTCTTAAACAGGAGATTGGAAAACCGATGGATCGGTGGTGGTGGAGATCATGATCAGCAATTCATGTCATGGCCTCCACGCTCTCCTGACTTAACCCCATGCGATTTCTTTCTGTGGGGTTATGTGAAAGATTCAGTGTTTAAACCTCATCTACCTAGAAACGTGCCAGAACTGCGAGCTCGCATCAACGATGCTTTCGAACTCATTGATGGGGACATGCTGCGCCGAGTGTGGGAGGAACTTGATTATCGGCTTGATGTGTGCCGAATCACTAAAGGGGCACATATCGAACATTTGTGAATGCCTAAAAAACTTTTTGGAGTTTTTGTATGTGTTTGCAAAGCATTGTGAAAATATCTCAAATAATAAAGTTATTGTAGAGCTGTGAAATCGCTTCAATCATTTGTAATAATCCTGTATCAACGTCTGTCGGCAGCTTAGGGTCTTGATTTAATTATCATTTCATTCTAGAGAGCTGTACGGTCGCCGATGGTATCGGGCGATAGGTGGCCCTTCAGAGGAGTCACATTTTATTCTGCATCGGGCAGTTGGCCTATGGCGTGAAACGCCTGAAAGCAGAGGAGAGAACTTATGATCGCGGGAATTTTCTTCGTGGCATTCCGTGGATGATCTCGTCATTCTGGAAGGCACAGTGGGTCAACAGAAGTATACATCTATTCTTGGGGACCATGTCCACACCTATATGCAGTATTTTTTCCCCTCCACACCATGGCATCTACGAGGAGGACAATGCAACGTGTCACACAGCTCACAGTGTACGTGCATAGTTCGAAGAACAGGATGGGTTTACCGTACATCTCTGGCGTGAAATGTGTCTGACAGCAGACTATTTTCACCGATGACACGGTAATTCTACCAGAGACGGCAAAATACTGAATAGAATAAATCTTGTCCTCAAAAGAATCTGTAGAATGAACTGTAATGCAATGTAGATGAAACAAATCACGTGATGCTTTAAATAAAGTTCGTATGCACCACAGCATACTAGGGACCACGTTTCCTTTTATTTTTCCCTCGCCAAACTCCAATAGAACATCTGTGGGACCACCTCCATCGGGCTGCTCGGGCCATGAGACCGCCGAGAAACTCAGAGTAGCTGGCCACTGCACAGGAGTCTAGAGAGCCTGTATACAGAGAGAGTGGCCATAGGTGAAGTTGCCCGTGATTGGTTGATTAGCTTTGGCAGAAAAATGGCGCCAAACGTCTCTCGCGCTTCCTATGTTCGCCGTGCTTTTGAGTTGAAGTTCAGAGGACTTTTGGAAACGATTCAAAGGTATTTGAATTATTGAGAGACTTGTTATGCGTTGTGTATGCATGTTAGATTTAGCTGTATATCGTTTTTAGTACGTAATTAACGTTTGCGATCTTAAATACGAGTTGAAATAATTAACCGTTTTGTGATGAAGTCGGTAGGCCTACAAGCTTTCCTGAAGCCAATATCTGACAGTCCTTGCTGGAAACGGAAAGTTCATGTAATTGTTGTGCCATGCTCCTTCGACTTTATAGCGTCAAACTTTATTTCGTTCCGAATCAGAACACTAGGCATTATTCTGCTTTCAGTATTATTGCCTGACTGTTGACGCAGGCAAGCTGTAAGCACGTTTTCCGCAGTTGTCGTGGTTGCTGAAACAGTATTCGTAGTAAATAATTGTAGGTACTCTTGAAGACAGTTTTTAACAGGCGTATTTACTGTGGGGTAGAAGGGATACGGTAGTTTTCTTGTTATATTTGGTCGTTATTACAGTAGCTTACATTTAACATTACCTGATTTTTGTAATTTTTGTAATTTTTTCGTTTGCTATCTACGAGCGGTATTCAGTATATATATATATATATATATATATATATATATATATATATATATATATATATATATATATATATATATATAAAAGAAAGTCGTAAGCAGTTGTTTACTTGTGACATGCAAAAAGTTTCAAGACGTGACAAGAAGTACTAAAACGTCTCACACTTTTTGCATGTCACAAGTAAACAACTGCTTACGACTTTCATTCATCTGACGTAATACAGGTACGTTAAATCTTTAACTTTATGCACTTCCGATACAAAACAAGTGCTATACACTATATTTTTGTTTTGTTTACGTTACTTTCATTGCAATATGTCTAGTAAACGAACTTTAAAGGAGATAAATGCAAGTAACGAATAATTTTTATAGCCACTGTATCAAATTTTCCTGTGCTGTACGTAGTAGGCTACTACTCTGTAGCTATAAAGAAAGGCATTTGACGAATGATTTCGCCATATTGTCTTGAGCTCTTGATTCGGTGAGAGTGTACTCCACTACTCCTCTACTGGCCATTCAAAAGTCCCGCCCGCAGTTTGGCAGAGAAATGTCCGCCGTATCGTCTGGTTGGCCACTCTCTCCCTATACAGGCTCTCTGCAGGAGTCTACATGGACCCGCAGCCTTTCGGTATCTTCCAGAACCTCTTCCTGCACGTCTAGCGCTGCAGAAGGTAGTGATTCAGGCTTTGGACAGGTGCTTACATTGACCTGACTGGACACTCTATGTAATATATATAATTCTCAAGTAACGCCCGCATCTCGTGGTCGTGCGGTAGCGTTCTCGCTTCCCACGCCCGGGTTCCCGGGTTCGATTCCCGGCGGGGTCAGGGATTTTCTCTGCCTCGTGATGGCTGGGTGTTGTGTGCTGTCCTTGGGTTAGTTGGGTTTAAGTAGTTCTAAGTTCTAGGGGACTGACGACCATAGATGTTAAGTCCCATAGTGCTCAGAGCCATTTGAACCATTTCTCCAGTAACACCACATTTCAAAAATAAAAGGAAACGTGGTCTGTAGTAGGCTGTAACGTGGACGAACTTCATTTTAATCGTGCGATTACCTAATTTCGACAACTTGTCAGTTTCAAGAACATGTGTGGCTTTACGTATTACATATCGTAATTATCAAATTATTTTTCCTTACACATACAAAGTAGACGTCATGTTCCATCATTACATTCGGAATGGATCTACATCACAGACGTCTCATCCTCACTTGTCGTATTGGTAACTGTACTCTAAGTACCACACTTGACGAATTCAGAAACTCCCATTGTTTCAATTGTTTACCGTTCACGTTTTATTTCCATAGGAGACTTAACTCACTCAGATACCTTCGCAGAATTAAATCAATGAAATTTCCTGGAAGTTCAGTGCCGGACTGTGTTTCGAATTTTGAGACCTTGGGTTTCGCGGCATATGATCTACCAACACGGATATAGAGTCACGACGTACGACACGTTCTCAGAACTGTACTTCCACTAGTACCTCTGTACAACGTTTCACACCTCACAAGAGTTTTCCTGCGTACCTTGTGAGACTAGTATTCCGTGGAGGAAAGAATACTGCTTAAAAATGTCTTCTCGCTAGTCTCTCCTGTATAGCATGCTCTGATAAGTGTAATGCTTGCAAGGTACACGGATTCAGCCCGCCAGGAAGATTCAAAACAGCACTCAAGCCACAGCGGAGAGTAATATTCATTGTGAAGATTTAAATTTGTATTCGATGTTAACAAACTACTCTCTTCATAAACTCTTTCTTTGCTATTTACAGTCTGCATTTCATATCCTGTTTCGGCCATAGTCACGTATTTTAGTATCCAGTTAACAAAATTCATCTACTCCTTTGAATGTCTCATTTCCTAATCTAGTTCCCTCAGCATCGAGTGATTTAGTTCATCTATATTACATTACAGTTGTTACTTTTGTTGATGTTCACCCTGCAGCCTCTTTTGAAGACACGACTTATTCCGTTCAGTACTCTGACGTCTCTGACAAGAGTTATCGTGTCATCGGTGAAAATCATCTGCTGTCAGACCAATTTCACGCCATGTATTCACCGGTACGTCGATCGTCACTTGTAAGTCTCAAAGAATCTGTAGTCATATCTCTATCTACTAGCGTCTGTTATGTTCGATGGTAAGCTGTGAGTTTGTCTCAGCGAGTCGCCTAAACTTGGACGTGAGGCGGACAATAGCAAGTGCTCGGCTCCAGAATCTGTTAGCGTCGCCGCATAGTCAGCGGACACTTTCTTCTTCTGCTTGTTGGCGCGGGGATCTGCTACTCATGTTCAATGTGGACGCTTTGTCTTGTGATAATGAAGGAGCCACATTAAAGCGGCTCCGTTATGGATTATGGCTGCTTGCTTGCGCTGCATTTAGGTGATTGTACCTTACCTTACCATCTAATACCGCTCTCAAGTAGAAGGCCGAGGACAGGAATGAATGACGAACTGCTGGTAACAAACCTGATATTTGAAGACCTAAGGAGGCGTTAAGTGTCTTATCAAACTGTGCAGCACCAGATTTATTTCCACGAGATAAATTACAGATGTGTTTACTGTGGGCAACGTTAGATCTTTGTTCGAGTTCGCAACTTCATTAGAACATGTGCGAATTAGTGCCTAATTTGTATTCAGTCGTTCTTTCAGATTCTTTATCTAGTTACTCTTCCACTCAATCACACAAGATATTGTGCGTTAATATGAATATATCGTGATTTTATTTGTCTTTTGTGTATGAATGGTCATTAAAAGGTACGTAATTAGTTGAAGGGGTTTTGTACATGAAACATGAGACTGTATATTCGATTTCCGAGCGATATAATTATTAAGTGCTCATATAATTTGGGATTCTTCCGAACTTATTTTCAGTCCTCTGATTATTACTCAGATCGCTACGTTTTCACTTAAGAACTAGGTTCTCGGCCATACTGCGCCCGCTTTACTTCAATTAAAGCCGGCCGAAGTAGCCGTGCGGTTAAAGGCGCTTCAGTCTGGAACCGCAAGACCGCTACGGTCGCAGGTTCGAATCCTGCCTCGGGCATGGATGTTTGTGATGTCCTTAGGTTAGTTAGGTTTAACTAGTTCTAAGTTCTAGGGGACTAATGACCTCAGCAGTTGAGTCCCATAGTGCTCAGAGCCATTTGAACCATTTGAACTTCAATTAAAGCCGACTGCCTTAAGTAGAGATGAGATTTTCAGGTATCCTGATAAGATCATTTAGCTGTTGAAGTTCAAGCCATGTCCTTGGGGACATGGACACTTCGAGATAAAGTTCTGCTATCCTACTAGCTCAGATCTTTTCTATTTACTAGGCGCTGTAGGGCAAAAAGTGCAAACAAAATTGCATCGCGCGAATTACACCTCAGACCCCTTGAATTATTCCGTTGCGCTAAGAGAAAGTTCTTGCCACTAAGAAACTTAAAAACGAAGCTATGCTACTCAGTTCACGTTTATTCATATATGTGACAGATGCCCTACACGGTGGTAATGTTACAGGCTATACACACCTGTGTCATTGTTTCTTATGAACTTACAGGCTGAAATATAAAGTAGCGCAAGCGTTTCATCGGCAGTACCTAATGTTTTAATTTCTTCTTCTTCGTATGTGACGCCTTCTGCTGCTTGCCCAGTGTAGCAACTGAATACTATCGGATCATGTTTCACTCCCTTCTCAACTACTGCTTCTCTTTCATTTACGCCTCTTATAACTACAGTCTCGTTCCTGTACATCTCTCAGTGAATCTTTCACTCCCTGTGTTTTGTCACTGCTACCTTCAGAATTTCAAAGAGCGTATGCCAGTCAGAAGCCCTTTCTAAATCTATGAATGTTATAAACGTACAGGTTGGGAGAGAGGTGAGCACTCGTCTTAATAGGCGAACGTCCGGGCAATGCGACCACCACAGGAATCTGTGACTTCCGCATTGCTTCACAAATATCGCAACCGTGGCAGCTTTGTATCGAAGTGCTCCGTTTCACAACTCAACTGAATACACCTCTTTGCTACTGGTTTTACCGCCCGTTCGACAGACAGATCATTAGAGACCGAAAAAACGAAATCACGTCTGGCAGACTTAGAAGTGAAGTCGCCATAGGAATAGCGGGACGGCTCTACACTTGCCTCACCCCTGTTCCTGCTGCTACTTTCTCCCTCTCCACCGCAAGCTCTCTTTAGAGCTTCTGTCTCTCATAGACGGAAAGATCACACCTCTCAGACCTGACTAGTAGCTCATTTAATGAGCCATCTGCCACCATCTATCGCAGAAAATCTGTTTGCTTTTTCCATACTTTCTTTCATTTTTAAAAAGATATCATGCTTTCAAAAAGATTGGATGCAGTCTACCGTTTTCTGCTTTCGTTGCACCAGTTTGCGTATGCGACCCGAGCTAACTTTTTACGTAATCTTCCTCTCCATTTCTACCTTCAATTTCTACCTTGCATTGCTTTTTGAATTAGCGCATTAATTAGCCCAGTATACTTTGTATCGCTCTCTGCTAAACTTAATGCAACACTCTTATTTTGCTTTCGCTATCAAAGTCTGTTCTTTTCTATTTGCCTTTTTTTATCATCCTTCAGTCATGACAGATTTCAAAACCCTCAGGCCATCTCCTTCCGAATCTTCTAACTGCCGAAGTTTGAAACACGTATGTTGTGTGGCGGCGATGGCGAGGCAATGCAGAGTCTCTGACCAGAGAGCTATTTGTCGTTCCTTGCCTGCGCTTGACCGCGCGAGAGTTGCGAGTAGTAGTCTGTCGGTAGCAGTAGCGCAGTTCAGTTGCTAATGGCAGTCTGTTAGCAGTAGTGGTCTTATATGGTCGCGAGAGAGTCGCGAGCGGGATGCAGTCGCAGGCGTCGACATGGGTCTCTGGTCAAGATGCTGAATGAGGTATATTGGTAATTAAGGTAACCAAGCTGCATTGCGCACATCAGATAATGTAAAGTTTATTTATTGTAATTAATTTTCAACAAGTGCCCCAATAATAATTTTGTTTTCAATCCATTCTAACAAAAGAACCATTTAATTGAACGAACGATCTCCTTCCATTTCCTTTAAAGAAAAGTTTCAGTTAAATTTCAAAAATAAAAATAAATAAAAATAATACTTGCATACATTTCCTCCAAGCCGTGGCCAACAATAAGAGCAGAAATTTGACATGCAGTTTGAATGAGGTAAGAAATTAATTCTGATTTTTTTGCACAGGGCCAAAGACTGACATTTCGGTCTAACTGAGTTTTCATTGTCACAGAAGTTTCATTAGCATTGAATTATCTTTCATCATTATTTTTGTGTGAGCTTATAATTGGGTCAGATTGCGATTTTTCAAACATTTAATTGTCATTGTCAGTAGAATTCATTGCTAGGGAGGTTACGCTAGGCTCCCATCCATTTTATATTGAAACCATTTAAATTTTTGTGGGGAGGTTACACTTGGCGACACCCAGTCCAGGATCGTATTTCGTTGAGAATCTTCTGAAAAACAGTCAGATATCTGCTCTTATTTGTTTAAATATAATTAGTATTTGGCGCAACGCTTTTACTAAATTTGTGAATTTCTCTCCTTAGATCATCGGCAATTCTTTGCTCTGTTGTATTTGTGTGTTGTTTTTGCATTGTGCTTATTTCTTTTGTGAATAATTGTGACTATAGTAAAAATGCCGCGAAAGACTACGAATAGTGTATCGCGAGGTATTATGAATGAATTTACCGACTTAAACAACGTGACTGATAGTAATTGTGACACGCAGTGTAATGATAACAATCCTGCGTTCACCGACAATCAGTGCGTTCCAACCTCTAATGATGATTATTATCTTACTGATGAACAAACGAACTCAATTGTCTCCTCTGTTAATTTGACGACAATTGATGACGCGGGGCGTTCTGTTGTAATGAGCGCTGCCCAGCTTAACACACCCGGTTTGGAAAATTCAAATAACGTACAGACAAATTTTTCTAATGAAAATGGACAGGGTACTGAAAGTACGACGGATCCATTTAATTCCGAAATAGTGACCGATAGTGTACATTCGACTGGCAAACGTTTTTGTAAATCTCAAAATAACCAAATGGTTATAGAATGCGAGACAATTCCAGATCCACCATTAAACAGCACTGAGAATAGAAATGGTAATTTTGGCTTGGATCAAACGACGGGATTATTGCTACAAATTCTTGAATCAAACAAACAAAATAGTGAAGACAACAAACAATTCAAAGAAAATTTCAAACAACTTAGTGAACAGAACAAACACCTTAATGAAAAATTAAACAACAATTCCAGACAGCTTAGTGAACAAATTAGAGACGTTGCCGCGCAGTGTCATGATACCAAGGAACAGTTACGCGAGGAAATAGAGGCTTGTTCAAGAAAAAGTAGCAAAGAAATTAAGTCTGTTGCTCAGGAATTAAGGGAATTGCAAACAGCTGCAACAGAAACACTCAGAGACGAAATTAGCGGAGTCGCTAAACAATGCTCTGAAAAAGCTACACAATTACGCGACGAGTTTAAAGCAATGACAGCAGAACTTTCGCGCACAATGGATGAAAAGATTGACGCGAAATTCGAACAACAGAACACTCAAATTAACGAACGTCTTAGTCTTCACATACAAAACACTGATACGCGTTTCCGCAAATTTATTCAGGATCAAAATAAAGTGAAACGTCAAGTCATGGAAACAATCACTGCTCAGAGACAAGAAGACAAACGTAAAATGTTTGCGAAGGCAAAAACGTATGTAGACAATAATATTGCCACAGTGTCCGACGAAATTAATACCATCAAACAGTCGAACACAGAATTACGTGATGAAATTTCGGATCTTAAATCGAAAACAGACACATACACAACCGATTTTCAAACAGTGACCGACAGACTCGAACAATTAGAACTGACACAGGATTCCGATGTCGTCAAAGCTGACGTTAAAAAACTGAACGAAATTACACGTAAATTGCAAAAACAGATTAATGCCTCCGATTCTAAAACCGATGATCAGGCAAAAATACTGACTGAAAAATATGATGAATTGGCCAGTCGTATTAATGCTATTGAAACTAATAATGATAACAAATCAGAAGATACTTCACCGGTTTCATTTAACCAAACACCTGAATTTCAAAATCTACAGCAGACAATTAATGAGATCGATTCGTCTAATAACACGTTGCGTAGAAAATTGTCAAGTTTACAGCAAGAGGTAGCAGAGATAAAAAATATTTCAGTTAATAACACATCACAGCAGACGCCACTTTTCGAACATTTGTCAGATTCACGCAGCGCGTATAATTTGAGTAATCTACAGAGAGTACGGGACTTAGATTCCGAACAACCACAGTTCAAGAGATTCTCTTACAATCCTGAACCTGTTCCATCACACAGAGACGATAATTTCGATTACAAACATTTTCTGTCAGTAAGAAAATTTAAAGTGTTTAAGAATGACAGAACACAGATTCACCCACTAGATTGGATTCAACAGTTTAACTTTGCTTTTCCACCGACTTGGCCTGTTACGCATAAACTTGAATTTATTTGCAGCTTTTTGGAAGGCGAACCGGCAACTCGTATGAGACCGATCGCGAGGCAATGCTACTCAGTAGAGGAATTTCAGAATGCTTTTCTGTCTGCGTATTGGTCGAAAACGACACAGCGCGGAATTAAAGATCAGTTAATTAGTTTGCCGAATTACGAGAACTCAAATTTTCCCAGTGTGACGCAATTTTTTGAGCACATGGTGCAACAAAACCAATACCTGAGTGAACTGTACAGTGAATCTGCACTTATACAATTATGCATTTCCAAATTACCACGGTCATTACGAGTGTCACTTCTAACGGGCCAGCAAAAAGAAAACATTTCAGCATTCAGAGATCTTTTACAGCTCTTGGAAGTACAGCAATCTGATTATTCTTTTGTGAACAAAAATTTTTCATATAATAACCAGGGCCATCCAACTTACAGTAATTACGATCAATCACGCAATTTTAATAGTAAAAGTAATAGACGTTTTAGGAATGACAACTCCCAGAGCTTTAATAACAGACAAAATTCCAATTATCAATTCCGTCAAAATCATCAGCAGCAGGAACCATATTTTAGAAACAATAGAGGTTTTTCACAACAACAGCAACAAAACCAGCCGGTTAGTATACCTAACCAACAATGGAATGCACAAGGTCAACCAAGCTCCGATGTTTCGCCGCGTGCACGTATAGTCCCAAACCCAACAAATAGTAACGCACGACAGCAAAGAAACAACTATGTACAGAAAACACAGTATTTCAATTCCAATCGCAATGCACCGTATAGGAATGACTATCACGACAGACGTAAAATCGATGAGCACAATTATCAGCGTACATATAACAACAGTCGGTCTTACCAGCAACAAAATGATCAGCAACAACATATCCTGATGATAGTAGGTATCATCCAGAGCGTAATACGTCTGGAAGAAGTAATAGAACAGTTCAAATAGTAGAAATGCCACAACATCCACCTGAAAATAGTAACACGTCAGATAGAATCTGACTAGATACTGTACAAGCCGCATCTTCCAGTAACACAAACACTACTTCTGACACGCAAAATGTTGTTCACGAAAATGTAATTACTTTTGACGACATACGAGACACTCTCTTGCAGGAAAGACCTGTTGTTCAGAAACCTATTTCACATCCTGTCATCGAAATTAAAATTGGTTCATCGAAATTTTCAGCAGTAATCGATTCCGGATCACCTATGTCAGTTATAAATGAGGAGACTTTCAACGAGTGTAACAAAGAGAATACTTATCCTACATTACCATTAGGCAAAACAAAAGTGAAGGGAGCAGTATCGAGTAAAGGAGTAGACGTTAAATCACAGACGCATTTATCATTTTGTATTGGAGCTCATACTTTCCACTCAAATTTTTGGATTGTTCCTTTATTGACAACAGACGTTATTTTAGGTACGAATTTTCTGGTACAACACGACGCAGTTATTGATTTTCAGAATTCTTATTTAATGTTGAAGGATGAAAATATACAATTTGCTATAGAATTTCGGCACTCTTTATCTGCGGAAGAACAAACAATTAACCGGACAGAGGTCATTTCCGTATCACGTAACATAGACTGTAATTCGACATTGTTCACAGATACGTACGTACATAACTATAACACTCCAGACGAAGCTGACTACGACGTAATGCAAATGATATCTGATAAATTTAAACAAAGCAGTGCAAATACAGACGACGAACGAACGCAGTTACACAAAATTCTTTTACAGCAAGCTCCAGTTTTTGACAACATTCCTGGTACTATGTCCGGATTTATGTATGAATTTCAAGTCAAACAGCACGATACATTTAAAGCTAAACATTATCCCATTCCGTATATCCATAGAGAACAAGTTAAGAAAGAATTGCAGGATATGCTTGACCAAGGAATTATAGAACCGGCAGTTAGTCCGTACATAAACCCACTACATATTGTTAAGAAAAAAGATGGCTCACTTCGCCTCGTACTTGATTCACGTCACATCAATGACATAATTATTAACGAAACAGATGGACCACAGACATTAGAGGAACATTTACAGAAATTTCACGGTACTGCTATTTATTCTACATTGGATTTGAAATCGGGATTTTGGCAAATTTAGCTTCATCCGAATTGCAGAAAATACACAGCTTTTCTCTGTTTTGGTGACTGTTATCAATTTTGTAAATTACCGTTCGGCTTAACTATTTCTTCTGCAGCTTTTATTCGCGGTTTGAACTCTATACTTCCGACAGAACTTAAAGACAGAATCACGACGTACGTAGATGACATTCTTATTGCAGAAGATAACTGGTCTGAACACAATGTGGTTTTAGAACGACTGTTGCAAACTTTTCATGCACAAGGACTCACAGTTAATCTCAGTAAATCGCATTTTGGTAAAGCATCTATAAAATTTCTTGAACACATAATTTCAGCAGAAGGCATTGCGCCTGACCCGGAACAACTTCAAGCTCTACGTGACATTACTGTTCCTACGACAAAGAAACAATTACGCAGTTTTTTGGGCTTAATTAACTTTTTTCGTAAATTTATTCATCACTCTGCTTTATACACACCTAGATTATGCCAATTAACAGGTAAAAACAGTATTTGGTCTTGGGATAAGCAAGCACATTCTGAATTCGTGAACCTGAAACATGCTTTGTTGAATGCTCCACTTTTATTGCACCCAGATCTTACCAGAAATTTTTCCATTGCCACCGACAGTTCTAACACCGCTTTAGGCGTACACATTTTCCAGGAAATTGAAGAAGATGGTTCAACAGTAATTAAAAACATCGCATTTGCAAGCCGCATTCTGTCACCTGATGAGCGAAATTATTCTGTTACAGAACTTGAAACATTATGTGTTGTCTGGGCTTTTATGATATTTCGGCATTTTCTTTATGGAAGACATACCACTGTCTACACAGATCACAGAGCGATACAATTTTTACTTTCGGCTAAATTCACACACGATAGATTAAGTAGATGGAAGCTATATTTACAGAAATTTAATTTTACGATTGTTCGCATTCCCGGCATACAAAATGTTGTAGCAGACGCACTATCTCGTTCTCTCAGCAACAATCAACAAGACGTCGCAACCAACTTCTGCAAAGAAAATTTCAGTGTCATGTACATTCAGCAAGTTGCATTTGAAAATTGTATTTCGTCGTCATTACAGGACATAGCAAAAGAGCAAAATAAAGACAACGTGTGGAAAGAAATTAAACACCTCTGGCAAGATAAGAATAATGTTACGATTAGAAACCATTACACTGTACGCAATGACATTTTGTTTCGCCGCTCTCATCCTGACAGCAACAATTGGTTATTATGCATTCCTGACGAACTGATTAACAAATTAATTTGGTACACTCATTTAAGTTACGCACATTACGGAGCAAGAAAATGTTTTCTTATACTGAGACAGAACTGTTATTTTACCAACATGGAAAAACGTATACGACGAGTTTTAGCGTCATGTAAAATTTGCCAGAAAGCTAAGTCAGACACCACTTCACATATTCCTCCATTACATCCAATTGTACCTGTTAAATTAAGACACATGGCCGCTGTAGACATTTTTGGTCCTATTCCGAGAACTAATAGAGGTTTTTGCTACAGCTTTGTCGCTGTTGAGCTCACTTCAAAATTTGTTACTTTCACTCCGTTACGCAAAGCTACTGCTAAAACTGTTTCGAAAGCATTTGTAAAACATTTTCTATTTCATGTAGGGCATGTGATGAGAGTAATTTCCGATAATGGATCACAATTTCGTTCTGCTATATGGACACGCATGTTACGAGCTAGAAACATTTCTCCGATTTAAATATCCAAGTACCATGCTTCTTCGAATCCCTGTGAACGATTAATGAAAGAAATTGGTAAACTGTGTAGAATATACTGCCACAAAAGACACATTAATTGGGATACACACATATTCTCATTCCAAGATGTAATTAATTCCATTCCGAATGAATCCACTATGCTATCTCCGTCTGTTATACTGAAAAACGTTGAACCACCAAACAAAATTAAAGAGTTAGTAAACTTCCCTACTTGTCGTCGACTAAGACACCACGAAATAATTGACATTGCGCTGAACAACATCAAACGTGCCGCAGAGCGCCGGAGAAGACAGCAAAAACAGGTTTGTAGACGCCGAGACTTTCACATTGGACAGAAGATATTAGTACGTACACACTATTTATCCAGCAAATTAAAAGGTAAGTGCAGTAAATTTGAACTTATATACGCAGGTCCATATCGGATTCGCAGTATTCCTCACCCCAATGTTGTACACGTCGAAACTTTGAGAACCAGAAAATCGAAAGGCAATCACCATATCTCAAACATTAAACCGTTTATTGAATGAAACCACTTTATAATGTAATATGCTATGATGCCATTTACTAATCTTTATGAACACTTATGCAATTCTATTCACATGACTAATTTCTGATGATTATCGTATTTTTTCTGGTAAGTGCCCGGCAAGGTAAGGTTAGCAGGTTGCTTTTCTTGTCGTTACATGTCAGACCGTGCATATTTTCCAGATGAATTTACACATTCCATGAGCACTTATGCAATTATAATTACATGACTAATTACTGATGATTATCGCACTTTTTCTTGGCAAGTGCCCGGCAAGGTAAGGCTAGCAGGTCGCTTTTCTCGTTATATATCAGACTGTGCACATTTTTTTCCAGAGACACTTACGTATTTTATGACTAATTATGCAATGTTATCTAATGACATGTTAATTTCATTACATTTTTTCTCCATTAAAGGCTTTAATTATCGCCTCTATTAACTACACTACATACAAGCTGAACACGACGAACATCACATTTTTTCTTTCTTATATATATACGATTATTTCATGTTTTGTTCGTATGCATTATGAAATGGTGAAGACATAGCAAACACCAGTCGACTTTGACATTTTTTGCCTTATGACATCTCAAGATCGTGACTGTTTTACATTTTTTTTTTGCTGCTGCATTGTGATATTCTGTGTACATTTTTGAATTTGAACACTGTCAATGTCTTTGACATATTACGTTTTCTGTCATGTTATGCTGTATGCTTAATTGTGTCACCATTAACCAGTCATTATTTAGTGGGTATATGATTTAAATGCAAGACATTAATCTTTGTTCATCATTTTCAGAAAGAAATAACGTGTAAAGGAAATAAATTAAACAGAAATGGGAATTTCATCTACGGAATAAACGAAAGAAGATGCAATAACTTTATGAGGAAGAGTAAATGGATCAGGATTAACAAGCATTAACAAGAACATACTATATTCATCGTAGAATAGCAGTCTTAACTAATTTTTTCTTTCAGAATACAAGGCGATTGATGCAAGCTGTCAGACAGAACTACACATCTTATTTTTAAGTAATGAAATATGCTGGAGATAAGGAATAGTTGTGTAATGAATAATGAAGTGATTTTTGCAGATGATAATGAATACTGATGAAGAGTAATGATGAAGAATATGCTACTATGAATAATGAAGTTTTTCTTTACAGGTGATGGTGATAATGGAGTTATGATGATATGGATAATGAAGTTTTCTTTGCAGATGAGGATAATGTTGAAGTTATATTTATGCTATGTAGTTATTTAAGTATTTGTTGCAGTTCGTTTTGACAGCAGGTGTTTTATTGCATAGTATAATGACTGAAGGTTTTGGAAAGGACAGCTATGGAACACATTTTTTATACACATTTCACTACCTGTTAATTCGAAGTTCACTACTTTTCAGCATAGTCAGCGTTTCTTCTTTCAGCTCAATAATCCATTTTGTATTTTTTTCAGGAGAAGCTTTTTATGATACTTACTAAACTTGTTACTTATTATACCTGTTCTAGTACTTGCAATTTTATTTTTACCCATTTGTGTCTATAATTTACAAATGTGATCACATATACTGCCTTGTGTCACAACCTTGCTACAGCTGACTCACGACGAATGACGTTACACATTTTTCATTTACAGGAACAACCTAGAAGCAATTTTTTTTCTTCTTGTTTTCCCTTATAATTACCCAAAAACAAAATGTATTACCAGTCCCAAATAATGTTACTAGTTTAAGAGAATTCTGAATAATACTGATCAGCTCTGAATAGTATGTCACTTCAGTAATGACTTCTTAATGATACAAAAAAATATATTAAATAATGCTTTGTAACTGGCTAATAACTGCCACTGTTTATTGTAATGAGACTATTTACAATGCCAATGATTATTAATGCTATGATTGTAAGTAACTGATTTTTAATAATGACTTCTTAATGATCTGAATAATACTGAATGATGAACAATGTTTTATACTATTCAATACTTACTGGCCACTGAGTGCCAATAATTAATCTAATTAAATGAATTATGACCTTTCATGTTTTGGTACCTGGCCAACGAGTGCCAATAATTTGTATAACTCAATGTATTATGTTAATGCTAGGCCAATAATTGACTCTTTTTTTTTTCAATGAAGACTTCTGATAAACATTATTCTGTCATACTAAATATGCTTTGTAACTGGCCAAAGACTGCCGCTGTTTATTGTAATACGATTACCCATGATGCCAATAATTTAATTTTATGAACATTATTCTGTAATACTAAATACATGGTACAGAAATGTTCAATACCTATGCTATGAATGCCGCAAACTACTATTGTAATTCCTAATGAAGACTAGTATGTGATGTAATGTCCTTCACCTTCTGACCTCACTACCCTGAATTACTGCAATATCCATTTGTCCTGTACATCCTCCTGATCATGGAGCACTATATTTGGTTTTGCACTAATTCTACGTTGGTGTGCCTTGTAAGAGCGTGGTGTTGACACGACATGCTGTCCACCACCGTGAGCGATGAAGACGTTATTATGGTCCCACTGTTTGGTGTACCTGATGTACTGCCAAAATGATAGCATGGAAGATTACTACGACATTTCAGTGTCTTGGCTACGCTGATAAATACTAATGGAAAAAGAACTTCAAATTGTGTCACTTGGTGTTGTACTTCTGTGGAAAGATATGGACTTTCAGAGCAGCTATGTGCAATCTAAAGTGCTACAACCATGATGCAATCCTTCCCTTTCCTATCCTAATTCTTGTAACATAGCAAAAAAAACATTTTTTTGCTAACATGATTTGTATTCATGACCTATACATTTTTTTGATTTGATGATATGTTCTAAACTACAGTACATGTGCACTTATGTCATGTGTTAATATTCTTTCTACTGAGCTTCAGTGCCTGTGCACTTTTCTCATTTTTCAGTATGATTTGTATTCATTCTGTATACATTCTGTGATTTCCTGATATGTTCAATACTTCCGTGCGTATGCACTTATGTCATTTGTTACTTATTGTATATACATTTCCTCATTTGCTGATATGTTCTGAACTGCAGTGCATGTGCACTCATGTCACTTGTCAACATGATTTTTTGCCATTCTGTTTATTTGTTCTGAAAATGCTAAAGAGTTATTCAGTGCATGTGCACTTTTGTTATCTATCAAATAATTTGTATATACATTTTTCTAATTTGCTAATATGTTTTGGACTCACATTTTGTCATTGTCTAATATGTTTTGTACTCGGTGCATGTGCACCACATTTAATTCATGTCCAATATCTGTATATATGGTGTAACTGTAAAGTTAATTAGTTAAAAAAAAAATTTCTTGCGATGGCAAGTCCAAATGACTCACCATCGCTGCCAAATTTTTGGCCCCCCCAGTGGAGGGTTATGAAACACGTATGTTGTGAGGCGGCGATGGCGAGGCATTGCAGAGTCTCTGACCAGAGAGCTATTTGTCGTTCCTTGTCTGCGCTTGACCGCGCGAGAGTTGCGAGTAGTAGTCTGTCGGTAGCAGTAGCGCAGTTCAGTTGCTAATGGCAGTCTGTTAGCAGTAGTGGTCTTATATGGTCGCGAGAGAGTCGTGAGCGGGATGCAATCGCAGGCGTCGACATGGGTCTCTGGTCAAGATGCTGAATGAGGTATATTGGTAATTAAGGTAACCAAGCTGCATTGCGCACATCAGATAATGTAAAGTTTATTTATTGTAATTAATTTTCAACAAGTGCCCCAATAATAATTTTGTTTTCAATCCATTCTAACAAAAGAATCATTTAATTGAACGAACGATCTCCTTCCATTTCCTTTAACGAAAAGTTTCAATTAAATTTCAAAAATAAAAAAAATAAAAAATAAAAATAATACTTGCAATGCATTTCCTCCAAGCCGTGGCCAACAATAAGAGCAGAAATTTGACATGCAGTTTGAATGAGGTAAGAAATTAATTCTGATTTTTTTACACAGGGCCAAAGACTGATATTTCGGTCTAATTGAGTTTTCATTGTCACAGAAGTTTCATTAGCATTGAATTATCTTTCATCATTATTTTTGTGTGAGCTTATAATTGGGTCAGATTGCGATTTTTCAAACATTTAATTGTCATTGTCAGTAAAATTCATTGCTAGGGAGGTTACGCTAGGCTCCCATCCATTTTATATTCAAACCATTCATTTTTTTGTGGGGAGGTTACACTTAGCTCAATGTCCATTTGCATTTAAAATAATATCTTTTAAATTTTTGTGGGGAGGTTACAAGTTGAATTCGGATGTATACATAGCTGTCCTGTTAAGGTAGCAGAAAAAAAACAATATTGAAACAAAGAAAATAATAAATTTCTTGTGTTTCTTTCATTTAAGAAGTGAATCTGACGAAACTATAGACAGCGTGACATAAGTATTCAGGCTTTTCGCGGCCATCTTTGTAGGATTTCACCTTGTGGTTAATACTGGGGCATTTGACTGTCGTCCATTAGCATTTCTTCTTTCCGACATTTCGCTAGTATGCGTCGGTAGCATTTTCACGAGCTTCTTAGCGCTGATTGCTCTGGTGGTCAGCACATTTTACCTACTATATACATACTCTGCAAGCCACAATACGGTGCATTGCACAGGTTACCTTGTATCACAGATAGTCATTCCATTTCCTGTTCAACTCGCAAATACAACGAGAGAAAAATGACAGTTTATACTTCTCCTTACGAGCGATAATATCAATTTTCTTTGCGGTCCTTAGCGAGACGTAGTCGTTAGTGGTACAAACGTTCTGCTCGCTGTCATAAATACTGGTTCTCTAAATGTTCTCAATAGTGTTTCGCGAAAATAACATCTTGCTCCTTCCAATAATTAGCATTTCAGATCACAGAGCATTTTTATAATACTCGTGTGTTGATCGAAGCTATTACTATTACTTATTGACACTTTTTTCAATTAAGAGATTTCTCTCCAACATAAAAATACACCAGATGAGTATTACACAACACTATCTTTCCAAGTTGTTGCTCTAGGTACGTCCATTTTATGTATCCTCTTCATCTGCACCAAATCTCCTCATTGTTATCTATAAATTTTCGAACCAGGTGGGCATTTATCGTCCGCTTTGTCTACTATTCTCTCAGTTAGTCATCCCCGTATCATTCTTCTTACATGTCAATACCTCTGTAGTAACATCACATACTCTCATTACCTTCATCGCTTTGGCGTTCCATACGTGTTTTTGCCTTGGTATCCTTCCTGATCTTCTTCAGAAACCTATCCCTAATGCTTTCAGCTTGTTTATGTTCATCGGGTCAGTTGTCTGTATCTCTGCTCCATACAGGACTATACAAATGACGACTTGAATATGAGTCTTTATGTTCTTTCAGATTGAAGGACCTCCGGATTGCAAAGCTATTTGTTTCAGTTATGCGCTTCACCCTTATGTGGCATCGTCAGAGTGTGTAAAAGTAACCCGATATAAAACCCATCCGTCATAGAGTCATATCTCTGTCAGCGCTAAGTGGACTTGCTGTGCCACGCACAGCCGATACCGCGCCTAATTTCCGTAAGGGTAGTCCTGTGCTGTGTTACTATGGCGCAATTGTTTGGTGTGATTAAGGTCCACGTCTCATTTTGTACGAAAATGAAGGATGGGTTTATATCCAGTTATTTTTACACCATCTGATGATGTCCCTAAAGGGCGAAACGCGTTACTGAAATAAATAACATTTCAACCCAGACTGTCTTTTATTGTGAAGTAATTCCAAATTGTTGCTGTAGACCACGACCAGAACGGATTGGAATAAACTTGGTACTCACTTCTGGCGTAAGGTTGCCTGGGAATGGAGGGACCTGGCAAAATACCGCTGAACATCATTCGTATCAAAACTTTAATTAACATTCCTCAGCCAAAATAACTTTACAAGTTAGGTCAACATGACATTGACGTATTAAGACGAAACTATGTAATTGGACAAAACTATTTAAGAACAATTACTGACAAACGACCAGCAACGTTAAAAAATATTTCAGTGAGGTCAGATGACAAAAGGTTACAGTGCTAATTCAAATACTTGCACTTAACTCTCCAAAAGATCATTCATAGGAACATGAAGTATGAAAATTTAAATTTAGAACAAATGTTATCTTCTTTACAAAATATACAATTTTGTGTTCCACTGGTTGCTATTGTTGAAATATTTACAGCCAGTTTCAATAATAAAAGCAAGATAATATTTCACCAACTGAAGTTACATAACAATTTCTTCAAAGGTTCTAAGAAAACAGTCAATAAAACAGGCGGGTCGCAAACAACTATGGAATGTGTTTGGCTAAAATACAACAAGCGATCCAGGTTTACCGAAGAAGGATTTCATTAAAAGGAAAGAACAAACAATTAAAGCTCCTTGATATGAAACCACCATACGTCGGGCGATGTGGTAAGAACGGACGGACCCGAAATTACTTAGAGCAAGCCCGACACGTTGTTCAACATACGCCTTTTTTTAAGCAACCAATGGGAACACACCCCAAGGCACACACATACAATAATAGCCTCATGAACAGAGAAGCAATCTTTAAATAAAACAAGTAAAAACTTAAGTCATCAGATTAAACGCTGGCAGCATCGACAAAATATTTGTGAAAAGTCGCTAAAAGATGGTCAAGGCAGCCACTTCACTTACATCTGTCAGTAAAGAAGTTCAACGGCCAGCCGAAATTCAAATTCAAATCAAGCCACGAGTCGGAAACAGTAAATGCTTAAGGGGGAACGATAGAGTGACGGTCGAAAAACTCGATTTTTTTTACTACAGAATTCGAATGTATATACGGAGAAGAATTACTTCCCAAAATATTATGCTCGAACTCCAAAAAGTAACGATTCTGTGAGCATTTGAAACCGAGAGTGAATAGCACAAAACGCCATTTCCACAAGTCGGCATCGATGCCGTCACCCCTATTTGTACTCATTTGAGTAAACTTGATTTGCTTGAGCATTGTTTGAGTGGCTTTACTCAAAATGTGAACGAAAGTTTCAATAGTCTCATTTAGAGAAATGCTCCAAAAGTAACATCCAGCCGAAGCGAAAATACAACATTACTTCACATCTAGCCGTATGCCTATTCAATGTAGGCAATACTGAAGTAACGCTCATGGCAAATGCGCTTCAAATAAAAATCGGCGATGAAATGGGTCGTTTATGCGAAGACAGAGACACCAGCGGCGATTGGCTCAGCGACGAAAAGGCTTTAAGGATGAAAATGAGGGCCTATCACGTCAAAGTAGCAGAAAGCGGCCATCCATTATCCTGGGCAATAGTTATCATGAACTAGGCATCAATGATACCCCGTAAATTTTAAGCCTTGTCCCTTTTTTGTGTGATAAATACTTGTCAAACTTTAAACGCGTTTCTCTTAAAACCATGTCTTTCAGCATGGTTGTTGTCATCCATGCTACAATTTTCATCTGATTTGAATGATTTTTGGTCTCCCTTGAAGCAGATTGAATTCTCTTCAGCTCATGGTAGCCGATATTTCTTTATGTTGATATTTAGCATTTTTTCGGACAAAAATGACCATTTTTTTTTCAAATATTTATAATTTCACATTTTTTTTGCAAATCCTAACGATAAACTAAAATTACATCTGTAACATTCAGGGTGATATGTTAATTTCATGTTTCAGATAACCACAACCGAAGTTACAGCGGCAACTGTCGATCTATTTCCTTTCAGAGCAGCCTCTGGTAAAGCCCAATTACACAGTGAAAATATTAATATTCTTCAATAAAAAATACCAATAAAAACTTCAATGTATGCTTTATTCATTGTAGTCAACCCTATTTGTCTACTACCTTCCAGTACGGAGAAAAAAATCCTGAATTTGAGCAATATTTTCGTCCGTCACCCTGTCATGCCCCGATCACTATATAGGTGAAAATAAGACGCGAAAACACAAGCTTGGCTTGAAATTATAACACACAGGAATACATGCAACAAGATTTGCCCCAGTAAGGCACATAAGCTTGAGCGCTCCAAATAACTAAAGAAAGCGACTTGGCCATTTAGTACTCAACGTACCAGTAGTAGGAAAAAAGCTCTTTAAATGCCCTAAATTATGACACATTAAACTTTAAAACAGTTTAAAAAGCCATACCATCAGATCACCGTTACCAAATGCAAGCTATTATGATTTGATACGAGTCATGGGCTCCTCAAGTTGTCTGGCGAGGCACATGAAGAGGGAACGACAACAACAACATAAAGCTGAACCGAATCCGATATAGAAGCAGCAGGGCACGAACACGAGCAGGAAGCGAACCAGTCACAATAATCACGCTCACAGCGTGATCTTTACGAACGCCACGAGGTCTCGACATCGGAACAACGAACTAGAAGTAGCTCTCCGAGCATTCAAAGCCGCTGTGCGGTGACAAATCAGTGGAAAAACTTGGAGCCGCCAGAAGGTGTGTGGATGGCGACGACCCGCTGCTCGCCTCCCACCTGGTCGACCAAACGAATGTTGTGTTTACTCGAGTTTCCAGTGCAGGTCCCTCGTGTCCGGAAGATACTGAGCCTCGGCAGCTCGGTAATGACACGTGTGGCAGAACAAAGAGCCGGCCCGTTGCCCCGCACACCTGCGCTGTACGTGCTGCTTCACACTCTGGCTCTCCCGCAATCCCGACGGCACTCCCGGCAAACGTGCTGCGACCCTTTCACTCCAAAGATTGTGTTCCGGGAAATGGCACGAGCTATCAATCGCGCAACGGTTCGAAATTCCTTTCGTTCTATTCATCACATTCCTGCTTCATAATACTGAACTGGACATTTCAAATTTCTAAATTTGAATTTCCCTCTTTTCCTAAAATGGACTCCATGTCGGAGAAACAGTTGACCTTATCGAATTTTCCCCGATCTATGTACAATTCATGCAGTTCATTAGTAAGATATACTGTTTCTCGACTACTATTCTGCAAACCCCAGATATATATTGCACTGCTAACTGTTACATACATAATTTGCATCCTCCACAGGTAGTAGTAGTTGCCGGTGACAAATCTACCAGCACACCTCCGATCTGGTGGGGGTACCAAACACTCGAGTGGGAGATAGAAGTGTTCTGTACTCGTTTCATTTAGAGACGAGCTACAATTTCCTTTTCCAATAAATCAAACTCGACCATTCGCCTTGTCTTTATAAGATGGCACAATAAATGAAGGTCAAAATGGTTCAAATGGCTCTGAGCACTATGGGACTTAACTTGAGAGGTGGCATGAGCCCCCTCTCATATTTCTATCTTACGATTTCCTCTCTAATTGCATGCAGTGAAAAGTCGCTATTCCTTCACACGCGGACTTCCCACGCAGCGTCTCTCGTCACCCGGGTGGTCCGGTGACAGGCGGGCTCTGCTGATCTGGAAAGGATTAAGCCGACGGGTGTGAGGAAGTCGAGTGAATGCTTCGCAGACGCCGACATTGTCAAAAGACACGCCCGGAGGGGTCTGAAGTAGCGCCTGGGATAGAGGTTCCGTTACTTCGCAGAAACTTAGCGAAAACACTTTCTGGCGGGTTACCAGCGAGGCGTGGGAATGACTTGTGTACCCAGGCAGTTGTGGCGGGAAAATTCCCGCGCTTTCTGCAAAAATATAACTGTGATTGGCTTGCTCCGTGACGTAGCAAAATCAGCGCAGAAATTGGCGCCCAGAATCTCCATTGGTGGAATGGTAGTGCTCCGGCAATAGAGTGGAATTTTCCGCCGGTTTTCGAGTTGCTGATTGGAACGTTTAACCACGGCCACTGTCGTGGGGGCGGGAATGTTGTGTCTTCGGCCTGTACGGGTGCTTGTAGTTGGCTCTCGCCTTTCGGTCGAGGATGTCGAAGCAACCAGCCATCGCCTCCGGTACGCCAATTCGTGTTCTTGCAGTTAAGAAGACAGATTGGTAATGTATGTCCGCAGCACCAGCAGACAGGGATTTCCTAGGTGATAATCAGAGCTCAGCAGAGCGCGCCTGTTCGTCTTTTTCTAACTTTGTTCTGTCTTGGGTAGCAGCAATTAATGTTGGGTTGGCTATGTGTTTTCTCTTAAGATTTGAGTTGCAAGGAATTGGCTCCACATACCACTTCATCATAATCCTCACAATCTAGTTTAGGGACAACTTCACATTCACAGCATTTGTTTGAGTATCCAATTTGAGCCAATTTGATGTATTGTAAATGTATCATGTGTTTTTGTTTATTTTTTGTGCTTAGTCTTAATAAATCATATTGTTATTTTGGACAGAACTTTCATTCTGTTAATCGGTAGAGCAACCCTATCATTCCTCACTATGTTAATGAAACCTTCGTTTATTTAACTTATTTATCAAATTAAATGTCCGCCCCAGTAGCTGAGTGGTCAGCGTGACGGATTGCCGTCCTCTGGGCCCGGGTTCGATTCCCGGCTGGGTCGGAGATTTTCTCCGCTCAGGGACTGGGTGTTGTGTTGTGTTCATCATCATTTCATCCCCATCCGGCGTGCAGGTCGCCCAATGTGGCGCCGAATGTAATAAGACCTGCGCTATGGCGGCCGGACCTGCCCCGCGAGGGGCCTCCCGGCCAATGACGCCAAACGCTCATTTCCATTTCCATCAAATTAAATTATTGCAGGTGCCAAACTCTCTTCTACTCCACTGGCAGGGTTGATCAGAGTCAGTTCGCATATTTTTTTTAATCCTTGTGAAACAGCAAAAGTCGGAGCTAGAATAGGGGGAGCTTAGAGCATCATTTACATATGTAGATTCTAGAAGAATTTAGTGTTAAATACACTGCTAGCCCCGGCACCTCGCAAACTTCTAAGGTCATCAGTCCCCTACAACTTAGAACTACTTAAACCTAACTAACCTAAAGACATCACACGCATCCATGCCCAAGGCAGGATTCGAACCTGCGACCGTAGCGGTCGTGTGGTTCCAGGCCTAGAACCGCTCGGCCACCCCAGCCGGCAAATGAAGATCAATTTCACACCTTACATAGGAGTTTTATACATCGTAACGGAAGGTGAATATGACACCTAACTTACTTCAGCAGTAATGAGCAGATTTGCCCATAAGTATGTAATGCAAAAGGGATGACACTCAATCGACGGTATTAACACACTGCTCCTATACAGGGTGTTACAAAAAGGTACGGCCAAACTTTTAGGAAACGTTCCTCACACACAAATAAAGAAAAGATGTTATGTGGACATGTGCCCGGAAACGCTTAATTTCCATGTTAGAGGTCATTTTAGTTTGTTCTTCCGCCTACGTTCAGTGGAGCACGTTATCATGATTTCATATGGGATATTCTATCTATGCTGCTAGAACATGTGCCTTTACAAGTACGACACAACATGCGGGTCATGCGCGATGGAGCTCCTGCACATTTCAGTCGAAGTGTTCGTACGCTTCTCAACAACAGATTCGGTGACCGATGAATTGGTAGAGGCGGACCAATTCCATGGCCCCCACGCTCTCCTGACCTCATCCCTCTTGACTTTCATTTATGGGGGCATTTGAAAGCTCTTGCCTACGCAGCCCCGGTACCAAATGTAGAGACTCTTCGTGCTCGTATTGTGGACGGCTGTGATACAATACGCCATTCTCGAGGGCTGCATCAGCGCATCAGGGATTCCATGCGACGGAGGGTGGATGCATGTATCCTCGCTAACGGAGGACATTTTGAACATTTCCTGTGACAAAGTGTTTGAAGTCACGCTGGTACGTTCTGTTGCTGTGTGTGTCCATTCCATGATTAATGTGATTTGAAGAGAAGTAATAAAATGAGCTCTAACATGGAAAGTAAGCTTTTCCGGACACATGTCCACATAACATATTTTCTTTCTTTGTGTGTGAGGAATGTTTCCTGAAAGTTTGGCCGTACCTTTTTGTAACACCCTGTATAATGCATGTCAATGAGCAGGAGGTGAAATCAGCAGCGAGAGGAAACGTTTTGTGTGGAAGCAAGCGCGGGCGGGAGCAGAGGCCACACCACGGGAGGCACCATGAAAAGCTCTTAGGGGGCGTCCCACGGTGGGAACCAGCGACCGGGTGACACATACTGGAGAGCAAGTAACGGGCCACCAGAAGTAGGACAGAAAGAATCTTTAGAAAACAGCGTTTCTGAATTCCAAATGGATACGAACAAAACCAGTGATGCAGTTGATCACGTGAACAGCGAATGGTACACATGTGATGTACGCAGGTAAGTTTTAGGCATCTGGAGTGGGCACAAAACGTCCGATTGGCGGAAAGGAGTAAAGTGCCGAGATTTCGACACAGTTCAATGGTAGGGCACTTGCGATTGATAGAGTTCCCACAAAATAAGAGAAACGCTCCAATTGGTCGAAAAAAGCCGCGACATGGAGAACGAAAGAACCCAGGTGAGGAAACAGTTCGGCTACGAGAAAGATGAGAGCGAAGTTTTCGAGGACTCTTTTCTGAAGTGGCGTCAAGTGCAGAAAGGGGCGGATAATGCTCTGTACGACACAGAGGAGAAATTGGAGTGAACACTGTGTTCGCTGCTGCTGACATTCAGCTAGATATTAGCTGTAGCGTCGTTGAGCTCAAATTGTGGACAAACGAACCAGCCAGTTAGTTAATTGTTCTTGTGAGGACTGAGAGGGCATTTTAATACACACACTGCTCCAGCCATGCCTGTGCATATCGCCATATTCCAAGACTAGGGATGAGTACATCTTTTCTTGCATCACGAGAAACACAGGAAGAGTTTCTGCTGAAAAAATCAGCAAAGGCTTAATTAATTTTTATGGGAATCTCAGTGGGCGAGGGTAGCCATGCAGCTAAGGTAAATACCGTTAGCAGTGGCGTAAACTTGTTGGTTCACCAGCTTGCATCCACTGTAAGCTCGAGCGACCTTGGGTAATATTTTGCTCAACTTGTCACAGAGTTAACCATTCCCTGTAGACTTGATTGTCATCCTAAAAATAGTACCAAACTTTGAACCGGAATCGGATGATTTATCGTACTGCTGGCCAACATCATGACGTAGTCATAAGAATAATTTTGTAAAGAAACTTCTAGTTAAAATTTACCATTGTGCTGTTTAGAATTATTTCACTTTCTGAGGACGAGATACGTTCGTTTGACAACTGTGGTAACATTGTCACATTGTAAACTGTGTAACTGCGTGTATTTCTGCGATAAGATTGCAACATTAAACCATAAATATTTACAGCTTACACAGTTGTTGTTCTGACCCCAAAACCTTACACCTATAAATGACCTAATATGCTCGTTCCATTTCACGTAGTTTTGCAACGTAACGCCTAGATACACTGATAAACCAGAGCATTATGATGCCGCTATAAACCCGTCCAGGAGATAGCAGCGTCGACTGGCGAGGAAAGACTGCTAGACATAACACAAGTTGCATGTATTACTCGGCGCCAGCATTTCGGAACCTGCATAACTTATCTGGTTTTCGAGGAGTTCTGTTGTGAGTTTCTTCAACACGGTGTGAAACAAAGGTGAAACAACGTCCACACTACGTGGGGTTGGACGGCAACCTGTCATTACAGGTGTCGGACGTCGTAGGCTGGGCAGATTGGTAAAACAGGACAGATGGCCAACTGTCGCGGAAATAACGTCAGATTTTAATACTGGACCGAGTACGAGAGTGTCTGAACACAATGTGCACAGAACACTCCTATCGGAGGGCCTCCGCAGCCGACGATCCCTGCATGTGCTAATGTTAACATGAGGACATCGGCAGCTACGACTGAAATGGGCACGTGACCATTGGCACCGGACGTTGGCGCAGTGGCAGAGCGTTGCATGGTCTATGAAACCCGACACTTTCCTTGCTATGCTGAAGGGAGAGCGCGAATCCGTCGTCTTCCAGGGGAACAGTTCCTTGACACATGTACTTGCGGACGGAGAGAAACTGGCGGCGTGTCCATTATGCTATGGAGAACATTCACGCCGGCATCCATGGATCCAATAGCGCTCGTGCAAGGCACCATGACGGCCAAGGAGCATAGTTCACCGGTTGCAGATTACAAAGACCCCTTCATCACGATCACATTTCCCGATAGCAAAGGCATTTTTCAAGAAGGCAGTGTTCCATGTTACAAGGCCAGGAGTGTGTTGGAGTGATTCAAGGAACAAAGTGGCGAGTTCCTGTTGAAATGCTGACACCCCAACTCGGCAGCTCTGAACTTGATCGAGCACATCTGAGATGTGATAGAACGTAACATCAGAGCCCAACGCCCCCCTCCCCCGAATTTACGGCAACTAGGTGACTTGCGTGTGTTGCGGTGGTGCCAACACACTCCAGCGACCTACCAAGCTCTCACTGCTTCTATGCCGCGACGCGTCGCCGCTGTTATCCGTAACTAAGATGGACATACTGGCTATTAGGTAGGTGGTCGTAATGTTCTGGCAGATCAGTGTATGTAGAGGAGACCAGATCGGAATGTACTCCCTGGGCAGAACGGTCTCTGTAGGCTAATTTCGTTTAGAAGCGCTAGAGTGCGCTCAGACTGACAAGTGTTTACCACATCTATGTCTGTTATGGTTTTAGTAACGTTGCAACTGTTGTCGCGCGCCAGTTACGTAGTCCGCCTATATAAGCGAGCGAATGTTCCGTTATAATTTACCGGAGCGTTTCCACACTACATAAATCAGTCACAGTTTTTCCTTCAAAATCAATTTTTAGTCTACCTAAAATAAAATGTTCTCAGCAATCTTTGTATGCAATCCAGTTGAAAAAAAAACATTGTTTATCGTGGTTAGTGAATATTTTCTCAATAGATATTCGTTTGGGACGAAATAGTCTACTGGTGTAGTGCTCAACAATGGAAATGGATGGAGAAAATCGGGCCTTGGATTTCTGGCTCTCCATCCTGATTTGTGTGTGTGTGTTTTAATACTGCGTCTTGTTACGTTGTTGTCCGCAGCTCGTGGTCGTGCGGTAGCGTTCTCGCTTCCCGCGCCCGGGTTCCCGGGTTCGATTCCCGGCGGGGTCAGGGGTTTCCTCTGCCTCGTGATGACTGGGTGTTGTGTGATGTGCTTAGGTTAGTTAGGTTTAAGTAGTTCTAAGTTCTAGGGGACTGGTGACCTCAGAAGTTAAGTCCCATAGTGCTCAGAGCCATTTGAACCATTTTTTTTTTTGTTACGTTGTTGTTGTGGCTAAGAAACATGTTTCAATGCACAAACTACAATATAACAAGACGCAGTATTTACAAGCCGACAGGAGGGAACCGTTCAACCTAACTACACAAAACACACATTTTTCAGGCAAAAACAAACTTGTAACATTATTATAATTACACATGACTGTCTTAAGGAGCGCGACTAAATGTAGTTTTTTTTTAATTTATTTGACTTCAGTACAGTAGTCAAGCCATAGTCTCAGTAAATTACAGAAATTTAACATGACTAGTTTCGGTGAAGTTTTATCACCATTATTAAATGTAACAATTATGAAATACGTCTTCTATTAATTATCACAAACTGAAATATACGTAAATCTAACCACAACACCTTTGTCATACGAAACAACACTGTGAATCTATCTCGTTAAACTAAAGTTCGTTATGCAGAAACCTTTATGTACAAAGAGCATTAAAATCTTAACGACGTATACGTTGGATTCCGACGTTAAGATTTTAATGTTCTCTATACATAAAGGTTTCACAGCGATCAACTGCAACGACGTTGCTTCTTTACTCTTTCTGCATTACGAAGTTTACTTTAACATGATAAATTCACGGTATTATTTGCTATGACAAAGGTTGTGTTTAGATGTTACCTACAATTCTAGTTGTCACAATTAACAGCAGACTTATTTCATACTTGCTACATTTGAGAATGGTGACTGAGCTACACCGAAACTAGTCATGTAAACTTTCTGTAATTTGCTGCGGCTATGGCTAGACTACTGTGCTGAAGTCAAATACTCTTGAAAAAACATGACGTAGCTAGGGACTAGCCAAATACTACAATGATGGCATGGTGTGCTAGTAATATAGACCTGTGCCTGAATTTGGTTGGCAGACGCATGACACACACAATGTAAAATAAAAGAAAACTAAAAGAGAGAAAAAAACACACCGAGGATACTCAACTGTGGTGATACACCTTTCGGAAACAAAGAAAAAAATTTTTTTGCTTGGAAGACCCTGGTCAACTAAACGTAATTAAATTTTTAGGGAACCCCCAGAGCGCTAATCGTACCTACACGTTGATGGAATTATTATTATTTCTTTCCCTTCTCAGACGTTACGTCTGGTTAAAAATGGAAAGTGACGCGGACATTGATCACCACCACCTAGAGACAAGGCCGCGGCGCGAAATTCATAGCAGGTCGTGACGTCACTCCAAGCGGGCCACCATGTTGTGTTTCGAAGCGTTTGTTTATCTACACGTTTGTTGGATCGAGTACTATATTCGTGCTTAAAACTAGCGATTACAGTGTTTACGTGTAGTGAAGCTACTGTGAACATGGTTTACAAGTGTTGTGTGCCAAGGTGTCGTGGGAATTACGGAACTCGACCGAAAGTAATGTTGTTTTCCTTTCCGAAAGATGCGAATCTGCGTTGGAAATGTCTTTCAGCGATTCATCGGGACAATTTCCAACCCACTGAGCACACGAAGGTATGTAAGAACTATATATCTAGTACAATTATTATTTTTTTCTGGTGGAATATCTTGCATTTTGGATACATTTGACTAAAATTGTGAGCAAAAGTTCGCAGTAAATAGGCCTAGTATTCGTTATCAAGTGGCTTTATTTTGATTTTGAAAACGAAATATAAATTTGTGGCTCGTGTTACTTTTTATTCGTGTTTAAATTTCTCTGCAGTTCGTATTTTGTTACGCATTACCGATACGTTTTATTCTCTATTTGTGAGTGGGTGTTGTTTTTCACTCTCGCATTAGTTAGCATGAGTGCTAACGAGTGTTGAGACTGCTGTTTTCATGTTTAAAAAGCGATCTCTCTGTATGAAGCATATCTGTGTTATTTTTCGATGTGTCAAACAATGGAACAAATTAATCTAGAAATAGGTTAAATTTATTATTGACGTTTTTAGCTTGACACATTGTCTCATTCCAACTGCTGCAAATGTCTGCTGAAGGTTTGTAGATTTTCACTGTTGACTTATGCTCAAAATCTGACATATTTTTACAGGAAAGAAAATTTACATTACAATAACAACGCATAATTGTTTTTGTGAGGTGAGTTAAAAGTGATTGTTTGCTTGGGGAATGTACTCAGCTTTCCTGAGGGAGCTCTATAAACAGTTACACAACGTTTATTTAGGATACTGAAGGCAGAGGAATTTAATATTATACACTGTATTAGTGCAGAATTTTTCAAGTGAGTGTAAATAATAGTTGTCTGGTCCAGAAAGAATGTACTTTATCACAGTGCATTTTTCACAAATGTCCCTTGTTTTATCATGTATATCGCAATATTATTTACATCCCGCACTCGTACGTTTTCACTGGCTATTGATAAGTCTTATGCAATTACATTACCGGCAAAAAAGATTTATAAACTGTAGTTTCTGCTATATTGCGATTGATAAAGTTACTTATTTTAACCGTTCAGCAAAGTACTCTCCTCTTTGCGTGGTATTATTTGCCAAGATCTCGTTTCGTTATCTCCAGCAGTTTACGAGATATGACAGGCGTTATGAATATTTCATTCCCGCGCGTTGCGATCGGAAGTGAAGTTGCTGCAGATGCTCAATTTTTTCGAGATTGGAAGCAGATATTGATCCAAAGTTTTACGAAAATTTCAAAACCTCATCTGTATTTCATACTCAGCAATAGAATGTGTAATATGCATCAAATACAAATTCATAGCGACCCCTATTTTTGATGGCAACGTTCTCAAATTTGATACTCATCTGTGAAATACCACAATAGTTATGACCATTATCGAAATGATTGGCACTTCATCATGAAGCTACCATATAAAGCTAAAAGTATTTCAGAAATTAATTATTTTTTACGGAATAGGTTCTGTAAAACCGTTTGACAAAGATTTGCAGGCCGTGCGTCTCGATTCTTTAAGCGCAGCGCCAAGCCAACCCTGGTCCGCTTTGCGTGACGTCACAAGAGCGCGCCGCGGCCTTCTCTTTAGGTGGTGGCGCCTTGATCAAGCGTGACTTCCTTTTAACTGTGTGGTATGTGTTATATTGCATTTAGGAACTTTCGGATAATTCAACATGTATCAATAATTATAGATATCTGTAGTTGTATGTATACGTTTGGATGTAGCTGTATTGCGTTGATGTACTGGTGGATATTGTGTGGTATGACTCCTGTAGGTGATAGTATAATTGGTATAATGTCAACTTTATCCTGATGCCACATGTCTTTGACTTCCTCAGCCAGTTGGATGTATTTTTCAATTTTTTCTCCCGTTTTCTTCTGTATATTTGTTGTATTGGGTATGGATATTTCGATTAGTTGTGTTAATTTCTTCTTTTGGATGGTGAATATGATGCCAGGTTTGTTATGTGGTATTGTTTTATCTGTTATAATTTTTATTCATCATTCTCCAGTACATTTTGTGGTGCATAGTTGTATGTGGGAACGTGTTGTTTTATTAGTTTATGTTGTATGGCAAGTTGTTGATGTATTATTTTTGCTAGATTGTCATGTCTTCTGGTGTATTCTGCATTTGCTAGTATTGTACATCCGCTTGTGATGTGATCTATTGTTTCTATTAGTTGTTTGCAAAGTCTGCATTTATCTGTTATGGTATTGCGATCTTTAATAATATGCTTACTGTAATATCTGGTGTTTATTGTTTGATCCTGTATTGCAATCATGAATCCTTCCGTCTCACTGTATATATTGCCTTTTCTTAGGCATGTGTTGGATGCGTCTTGATCGATGTGTGGCTGTGTTAGATGATACGGGTGCTTGCCCTGTAGTGTTTTCTTTTTCCAATTTACTTCCTTTGTATCTGTTGATGTTATGTGATCTAACGGGTTGTAGAAGTGGTTATGAAATTGCAATGGTGTAGCCGATGTATTTATATGAGTGATTGCTTTGTGTATTTTGCTATTGTTATTATTATTATTATTATTATTGTTACTATTAATAGGGAAACCTCATTTCCGGATGATCGTCGTAAGACAACGCGCAACGGAAGCTCATACACGGGGGTAGCGTCAGAGTGGCAGCTGTAGTAGCGAGAGGAGGGCGGTGGAGTGGCGGCAAACTGAGTCAGAGGCGAGTCGGCTACTTTGTGACGGGGTGGGCATGACGCAACAAACCGCTGAGGGTGGGCCACAGTGGCTGTTGTGGGAGGCTAGGGGGCGCCTCGCCTCTGTCTCCCGGTCGGTTTCCGACCGCCGTAAGTCACGGGCTAACCGTGCGGCAGCCGCCTACGAAGCAGGACCGCGTGAGCGATGGCGACCGCCCGGCCGTTCACCTCGCCTGTGTCCACTCCCTTTTGCTCCGGTCACAACTCTTCCCTCTCGTACCTCCTGTGTCCTAGGCGGAGGTGCGACCGCGTAGGTGGAACAGTACACTCTCTCCTAACAACTGTTTATGTGCAGTGCAACATTGCACTGTCCTCGTGCTTACCGGCTGGACCCTGTTGTCCTTCTTTCTTTATTCGCTAGAGAGAAAGTAGTCGTCATCACAAAACCTGTGGCGAACGCTTAGCCTGCAACGATTTCCTCTTGTCGTTGGGAGACACGATGTAGTGACACAGCTATTTTGTGTTACTATTCTTCCAAGGCAGCGTGTCTGTAAAAAAAATTACCTCATCGAACGTAGTGTGTACTTATTTTGGAGCCTAGTCGAGCAATAGACCGCCAGAAAAAAATGCAGTAGCCTCAACGCTATGATAATTTTATTTACAGGTGGTTTGTTCATCATTATATGAGGAACAGTAAAGGACGCCCAAAGAGTCACATCAGTGTACCGTATACCCTACGCCGGCCGCGGTGGCCGAGCGGTTCTAGGCGCTCAGTCCGGAACCGCGCAGATGCTACGGTCGCAGGTTCGAATCCTGCCTCGGGCATGGATGTGCGGGATGTCCTTAGGTTAGTTACGCTTAAGCAGTTCTTAAGTTCTAGGGGACTGATGACCTCAGATGTTAAGTCCCATAGTGCTCACAGCCATTTGAACCGTATACCCTACTATGCTGGCAAACCAAGCGTGTTGCAAACTATCATAAAGGTAGATCGTCCGAAGATCTTGCACGTTTTGTTACAATACGGCTACGGTTCTTGCAGGCCCTAGAGAACGACTAAGTTCTCACGTCATGATGACCCGTACAAATCAAATGGTTCAAATGGCTCTGAGCACTATGGGACTTAACATCTGAGGTCATCAGTCCCCTAGAACTTAGAACTACTTAAACCTAACTAACCCAAGGACAACACACACATCCATGCACGAGGCAGCATTCGAACCTGCGACCGTAGCGGTCGCGCGGTTCCAGACTGAAGCGCCTAGAACCGCTCGGCCACACCGGCTGGCATGACCCATACATGTTCACTTGGTGAGAGATCTGGTGATCTTGCTGGCCAGTGCATTTTTACTCCAGGAGGAGCTCATTACGTCACAGCAGCAACGTGTGGATATGCATTGCCCTGCTGGAAAATCACACCACCTTCCTGTCGAAGAAGTGGCGGTAGCACGAGGGTAACAGCCTGTGAAATACAACGGGATTTGACTACTTTACGCTGCAGATACACAAAATGTGACCACGAGTCGTAACTAAAGGACCACCACACCATGTTTTTTTTTCTTTTTGTTTAAGTTCACCTTTGTGATTGGAGGTCTCGGGGACTTCGGCCGTTCACGTACGTAAGAAAATGGAGCACCTACAGCCATCGTTATGATGTCATTTACTGTACTGCCACCAGTTTCAGTGCTTCAGGGCTTAGCTGATGCGGAGGTGGTATACACGATGCATAAGTGGCCAACATCTATAACTGGTTTCCGCAGACCACTTGTATAGCAGTGATGTTGTCTCTCCAAACATCAAGTGTCAACTTACTCCATGAAGTCTGGGGCGGAGGAGTAAGTGGAGTGAGGGCAGACATGTGCATCGCAGGCGAATGCACCCCGGATTGTGGTAGGTAAGGCGAATGGTCGACATTGGTTCATTGGAAGCAAACCGCATATAGGATGTTAGTGCGATCCGTTCTTGAGTAGTTCTCGAGTGCTTGGGAATCGCATCAGGTTGGATTAAAGGAAGCCGGCGAATCAGTTCAGAGGCGACCTGCTGGATATGTTACGGTTGACTTGAAGAACACCCAGGTATCACGGCGGAGATGCTTCAGGAACTCAGATTTGAATCCACGGAAGGAAGGCGACGTTCTTTTTGAGGAAAACAGTTGAGAGAGATTAGGGAACCGGAATCTGAAGCTGACTGCAAAAAGATTCTACAGCCGCTGATGTGTATTTCGCATAAAGGCCACGAAGATACGACGAATTAGGGCTCATACGGAGGCACACAGTCGTTTTTCCCTCGCACTATCTGCAAGCAATAATAGTAAAGGGTACCCGCCGCCATGTACCGTACGGTAGTTTGCGGTGTAAAATATACATAGAAAAATTTTTGCTCCATCCCGGTTATCAGAGCTCTACGACTACATCTACATCCATACTCCGCAAGCCACCTGCGGGTGTGTGGCGGAGGATACCTTGAGTACCTCTATCGGTTCTCCCTTCTATTCCAGTCTCGTATTGTTCGTGGAAAAAAGGATTGTCGGTATGCCTCTGTGTGGGCTCTAATCTCTCTGATTTTATTCTCATGGTCTCTTCGCGAGATATACGTAGGAGGGATCAATATACTGCTTGACTCTTCGGTGAAGGTATCTTCTCGAAACTTTAACAAAAGCCCGTACCGAGCTACTGAGCGTCTCTCCTGCAGAGTCTTCCACTGGAGTTTATCTATCATCTCCGGAACGCTTTCGCGATTACTAAATGATCCTCTAACGAAGCGCGCTGCTCTACGTTGGATCTTCTCTATCTCTTCTATCAACCCTATCTGGTACGGATCCCACACTGCTGAGCAGTATTCAAGCAGTGGGCGAACAAGCGTACTGTAACCTACTTCCTTTGTTTTCGGATTGCATTTCCTTAGGATCTTCCAATGAATCTCAGTCTGGCATCTGCTTTACCGACGATCAACTTTATATGATCATTCCATTTTAAATCACTCCGAATGCGTACTCCCAGATAATTTAAGGAATTAACTACTTCCAGTTGCTGACCTGCTATTTTGTAGCTAAATCATAAGGGATCTATCTTTCTACGTATTCGCAGCACATTACACTTGTCTACATTGGGATTCAATTGCCATTCCCTGCACCATGCGTCAATTCGCTGCAGATCCTCCTGCATTTCAGTACAATTTTCCATTGTTACAACCTCTCGATACATCACAGCGTCATCTGCAAAAAGCCTCAGTGAACTTCCGGTGTCATCCACCAGGTCATTTATGTATATTGTGAATACCAACGGTCCTATGAACTCCCCTGCGCCACACCTGAAATCACTCTTACTTCGGAAGACTTCTCTCCATTGACATTGACATGCTGCGTTCTGTTATCTAGGAACTCCTCAGTCCAATCACACAATTGGTCTGATAGTCCATATGCTCTTACTTTGTTCATTAAACGACTGTGGGGAACTGTATCGAACGCCTTGTGGAAGTCAAGAAACACGGCATCTACCTGTGAACCCGTGTCTATGGCCCTGAAGATACACGTAGTCTGAGGAAATGTATCAGAGACACAGTCCCTTTGACTGTTCAGAGATGTCATTAAATCCGCCCAAAGCTGAAAAACAACCATGCATGAACAGCGCCTGTTAGACGGAGGGGTGCGACAGCCGATCAGTTCCAGTCATTGCGCCAGGAAGGAGGTAGACGGCTCGTGTTGTCTGTAGTTCAACCATGCCGAGAGGGTCAATACCGCAGTTCGATCGCATCCGCATTGTTACTTTGTGCCAGGAAGGGCTCTCAACAACGGAAAGGTCCAGGAAGAGATACAGAGAGACAGAAACTGTCGATGACATGCCTCGCTCAGGCTGCCCAAGGGCTACTACTACAGTGGATGACCGCTACCTTCGGTTTATGGCTCGGAGGAAGACTGACAGCAACGCCACCGTTTTGAATAATGCTTTTCGTGCAGCTACAGGACGTCGTGTTACGACTCAAACTGTGCGCAATAAGCTGTATGATGCGCAACTTCACTCCCGACGTCCATGGCGAGATCCATCTTTGCAACCACAACACCATGCAGCGCGGTGCAGATGGGCCCAACATGCCGAATGGACCGCTCAGAATTGGCATCACGTTCTCTTCACCGATGGGTGTCGCTTATGCCTTCAACCTTACAATCGCCGGAGACTTGTTTGGAGACAACCCAGTCAGGCTTAACGCCTTAGACACACTGTCCAGCGGGTGCAGCAAGGTGGAGGTCCCCGATGTTTTGGGGTGGCATTATATGGGGCCGACGTATGCCGCAGTTGGTCATGGAAGGCACCGTAACGGCTGTACGATGCGTGAATGCCATCCTCCGACCGATAGTGCTACCCTGTCGGCAGCATATTCGCGAGGAATTCGTCTTCGTGGGCGACAATTCGCGCCCCCATCGTGCACATCTTGTAAATGACTTCCTTCACGATATCGAACATGCCTGGGGTAGATTGAAAAGGGCTGTTTATGGACGACGTGACCCACCAACCACTCTAAGGGATCGCCGTTGAGGAGTGGGATAATCTGGACCAACAGTGCCTTGATGAACTTGTGGATAGTATGCCACGACGAATACAGGCATGTATCAACACAAGAGGACGTTCTACTGGTTATAAGAGGTACCGGTGTGTACAGCAATCTGGACCACCACCTCTAAAGGTCTCGCTGTATGGTGGTATAGCTTGAAATGTGTGGTTTTCATGAGCAATGAAAAGGGCGGAAATGATGTTTATGTAGACTTCTATACCGATTTTCTTTACAGGTTCTGGAACTCTCGGAACCGAAGTGATGCAAAACTTTTTTTGATGTTCACTGAAGACAACAGAGCGGCATCTTGCTCCCAGTATGTAATTTCAGCAGCGTCGTGATATCAGTGGCAGGCGGCCAGAGGCATATGTGATCTTAATCCTGTTGCAAGCAGATGGTTCCCAATGGTCCACAGCAGGTTTCATCCTTGAATGATGTTCAGTCGACCACCGCTGTTCGCATAACGTGTCCACCTTGACTTGGCTCTATACAACGAAACATCCAGAATCTGGTTCACAGGAGTGAGCACGTTGAACGATACATTATGTTCAACAGGTGCAGTAATCCATCGATACGTCCGTCCATCTTTCCTTAGGCCAAAAATGCGACCCTGTTCAAATGACTAAATCCGTTCAACAGGGGTACGTACTGGTCTGTAGGGCATGGTTGTAGCCGAGGATCCATGTTGCAAACACTGTTCACTTCTATTGTTAGCACAATTACTGTTCGCAGAGTCAGAATAGAGGGGGAAAGAAAGGCCTAAGCATCATCTGATCGCCGATGAGCGATACAAATTTACTAACACTCCAACATGTACCCTTGTGCCTGGTTCCACTGTACACATTTGTCTTGAGGGAGTTACACTTTTTTTCACGCCATACGAAACAATCGTTATATATACGACATTAATCACTTCCAGTCACAGAACCCCCTGTACGTCGTACACGGCCAGTCAACACATACTTGACCCGGAAGGCCACGTATTGGTGGGAGTCTCAGCGGCTGGAAGTTAGGAACAGTTGGATACGATCGGTAAAACCTACGGTACCTACATGACCAGGTGAAGAAATAACCTGTACAAGGTTAAGTATGCGACTGCGTTTTTGATACATGGCTTTCTCTTATGGCTGTAAAATCCACCAGTGATATGAGGAAGACGGGTGTAGATCCATCATATATTAGTTCCTATGTTGTATTTGACGACATTTGACGACACAGAGTACGCGAAAGAACTTGCCCCCCTTCTAACAGCCGTGTACCGCAAGTCTCTAGAGGAACGGAAGGTTCCAAATGATTGGAAAAGAACACAGGTAGTCCCAGTCTTCAACAAGGGTCGTCGAGCAGATGCGAAAAATTATAGACCTATATCTCTGACGTCGATCTGTTGTAGAATTTTAGAACATGTTTTTTGCTCAAGTATCATGTCGTTTTTGGAAACCCAGAATCTACTATGTAGGAATCAACATGGATTCCGGAAACAGCGATCGTGTGAGACCCAACTCGCTTTATTTGTTCATGAGACCCAGAAAATATTAGATACAGGCTCCCAGGTAGATGCTATTTTTCGTGACTTCCGGAAGGCGTTCGATACAGTTCCGCACTGTCGCCTGATAAACAAAGTAAGAGCCTACGGAATATCAGACCAGCTGTGTGGCTGGATTGAAGAGTTTTTAGCAAACAGAACACAGCATGTTGTTATCAATGGAGAGACGTCTACAGACGTTAAAGTAACCTCTGGCGTGCCACAGGGGAGTGTTATGGGACCATTGCTTTTCACAATATATATAAATGACCTAGTAGATAGTGTCGGAAGTCCCATGCGGCTTTTCGCGGATGATGCTGTAGTATACAGAGAAGTTGCAGCATTAGAAAGTTGTAGCGAAATGCAGGAAGATCTGCAGCGGATAGGCACTTGATGCAGGGAGTGGCAACTGACCCTTAACAAAGACAAATGTAATGTATTGCGAATACATAGAAAGAAGGATCCTTTATTGTATGATTATATGATAGCGGAACAAACACTGGTAGCAGTTAATTCTGTAAAATATCTGGGAGTATGCGTACGGAACGATTTGAAGTGGAATGATCATATAAAATTAATTGTTGGTAAGGCGGGTACCAGGTTGAGATTCATTGGGAGAGTGCTTAGAAAATGTAGTCCATCAACAAAGGAGGTGGCTTACAAAACACTCGTTCGACCTATACTTGAGTATTGCTCATCAGTGTGGGATCCGTACCAGGTCGGGTTGACGGAGGAGATAGAGAAGATCCAAAGAAGAGCGGCGCGTTTCGTCACAGGGTTATTTGGTAACCGTGATAGCGTTACGGAGATGTTTAACGAACTCAAGTGGCAGACTCTGCAAGAGAGGCGCTCTGCATCGCGGTGTAGCTTGCTCGCCAGGTTTCGAGAGGGTTCGTTTCTGGATGAGGTATCGAATATATTGCTTCCCCCTGCTTATACCTCCCGAGGAGATCACGAATGTAAAATTAGAGAGATTAGAGCGCGCACGGAGGCTTTCAGACAGACGTTCTTCCCGCGAACCATACGCGACTGGAACAGGAAAGGGAGGTAATGACAGTGGCACGTAAAGTGCCCTCCGCCACACACTGTTGGGTGGCTTGTGGAGTAAAAATGTAGATGTAGATGTAGATGTAGAGGGTTGATCTGTGTCTTCCACATTACATGTCCTCTACTTTAAACGTCGTGGAGACGAGTTTGATATGTTAAAGTTTTGTGTGTTGCCAAAACTCTATTCACTGGTTGCTTACTATTGTATAAATCACAATACGACCGGTTTCTACTTACTTCCGTCATCCGATATATAAAAACAAATGAAACAAAACTTTAATGAAACAATAATTGGTTCCGTATAGCATGTGTTCGAATATCACTGGTTTCCTGTAGTAGTCAACGTGGTATTTATTTTCCAGAGTCAAACACTCGAGCTAAGTTCCTTACTCTGGTCTCATTATTACAGATTTATTATGACAACCAAAAGTAGAAAGCAAATTTTTCAACTGTATCTGCACAGCGAAGAGAATACTCTTTCACCACAACATGCTTTCCTGTCGCCTAGTTTCCCGTAATTATTTGTAGTAATGGAAACAGGTGACGACAGTGCGAAGTTCAGTGCTGCTAACCTAACAGACAAAAATAGGTAAGCGATTCGAAAGCTGCTTTTTTTCTACCTTTCGGAATACAGTTTATTATCTGCAACACGCAACAGCTCATATAGCACCCAGCTTTACACGTTCACTTTGAACTGTATTTAAGGCAAAGAACCATTAATTAAATACGTAATAATAAATAAAATCCTCTGACGTGTACTTTAAAGTGTTTTACAAAGTAGCTTATGGATGCAGATGGATGTCCTGACACTACGCTGGATATAATGCGAACAGTCGAAATTCGTAGCATGTGTATTTACGTTATCCAATGCAACACGTAAATACAGACGCAGCGTAACACAGGCCACCAACCGCACGGGCCGCCAACCGGTCGATGATTTAAGTGTACGCAGCGGTATTGTTCTGCTGTACTCATTTTATTGTTTGTGGGGGGGAGGGGGGCGCTCGCAATTGACTATATTTCCGCAACCGTTGTATTTAGCCTCGCTTCCTGGTCCTATCTAATTGTTTCCGGAGTCCCACCTGTTGCAGAGTAATACTTAAAAATCGGAACGCTTTTTTGTTTTTCTTGTCTGTGCCTGAGCGACGCTCACTCATTAGAGAGCGGTGTAATTTGCGATTTTTATTTAAAGTTGTAAATAATCGGAACGATACTGATGGTTGCGAGCAGCGAACTTCGACGTATTTGTCGTGGAGATCGCTTACAGGAGGAACTATGAGTTTCTGATTCAGCTTTATATGCAATCTTGTAGGCAATGGTGCAGGTGGTACCTAATCGTGCCATGAAATTCCTCTTCCAGTTCAGTTGCCTAAGTGCTCTTTAAGTTTTCCTGGTCGTTTATTCCATGGATCGAAACGTTAAGACCAACTAGGACTCGTTTCTATTAGGAATCAGAAATGAGCTCCGTATACTCACTTTAAACTCACCAGCGGTCCCATGACGTCATTTGCAGACTCGGCGTCTCCGTACGCTCGCAGATTAGATTCTTGAGTCTCCGCCGTGCGTAGTTAAAACCGTAAACTTGTCAAGTGAGTAAGTGTAACTGAGGACTCGCGGCAGTGGGCATAACGATTACTGTACACCAATGCAATGACTGACTAGTTGACAATGAAAGCCGTTCTGTTTATATCTTGTTGTTATTATTATTATTGTTTTATTACAGAATGTGGCCAATTATGGACCGCTTAGAACCTAAGACAAATCTTTTTCTTTTTATGTTCCCATCTTCATGAGATGGACGATGGCCTGCCTCTGTTAATTTTATATCACCCTCCTAGGTTGTAAATTTCATTGTTGGACGGGAAATTTTGCAATATTGATCAGTAGCCTGAACATTCTCCCGCGCCAGTCCGCGCTTTTCATCAATAACCATTCGCAAAATTGTAAACCTAACGACTGCACTTTTTACTGACGTAATTATCTAATATGCTGAAGTTTTGTTTATGCATAAAGTTATTTACTATTGTTATTTATACCTGAATTAAACTTACCTTTACCATAAACTTACTTTACAAATCTATTCTACAAAAATCCCCTTTGTCCACATCCACACTTCTTCGAAATGTTCCCACACTAAATCCCACTACATAACTCGTTAAACAATTATCTTCATATTAACCTGAAACCACACTCATGCATCATTCATACTGCTAAAACACATTTATAACATTTTACATACACAAATATTACATACTGTGCGGGAAGGTCTACTACTAAATACTTAAGAAGAAATTGAAATCTATTCACTTCACAAAAGTAAACCACTATCAGTTTTTAAAATTATTGAGACCTTAGGAAATATTTTATCTTTACTTTGTAATTTTATTTCGCCAAACATTATTTATGAATGACTATCTGTATTTAGAATGTTTGCTTATTTGCTTTAAGACTGCATATTGCTAATTCACATCCCTTTATCTTTGACTCTACGGCTCGTAGTATTATAATTTTAAATTCCTTCCATTTTCATTATTTTTATTTGTTTATAAGACTGGCATGCAATATAAGACATAGCAGTATGTTTTAAAAATCGTCACATGTAAAAAAAAATGGAATCTACATATGAACTTTTTGGACAATATTTCATAAATATGCGCAACTACGGTGCCCTCTCGATTCTTTTTTTCCCTCTGTATTGATCTGTAAGAATTATTATGTAATCTATGTAAATGGAAGTCTGTGCAGCGTGTACTACACATGTACGTTAACGATTATTGCAGCCTACTCATTGAAAATCGTTTCAATAAAGACATGTTGCTGCTCAATAGTACATGGTCTGACGTGACAGTCTTTGCATTCCACTCTCGCAACAACTTCGTTAGAAAGAAGTCTGCTGCCACATCTTTGCAACGGTGTCCAACTTCACCATGGCAACCAGTGGTTCAAATGGTTCACTAACAGGCCTTGAGAGGGCAACCCATGTACTGTCAAAACGAAGTTCATTTATCCTACATGTTTAAATATTTTTAACGCTTCTTAACTGACAATAGCTTTTGAACAAGCTAAGTTTAGTGTGTGTTTATTTTCCTTTCTTGACAATGTTCTTTTAACTAAGAAATTTTACATTGTTATTTGAACTATAATGCATTGGTTAGTAATGACATCATTCTGTGAGAAGTGGGTGGAGCCTCCATTATATATAGTAAGACGTGCACTGGTTTCTCCAGCAGTGATTTAGCACCAGAAGGAGGTTCTTACTCATTGGTAATTCATCGTTTTATAGCTTTACAACTTTGTGTATTTTCTTTAATGTATGTAGCCCTCTAATTAAAGCTTCGTAAACGACTTGTAAGTCTATTTGCGTATCACATACTCTTTGCCTTCCTAATAACATTTTGAAGCACCTTACAATACTGTCTGCAATTTCGTTAATAAAGTAAAACCGAACTTGTCTGAGTGATAAGACGTGGATATTAGCTTCACAAAAATTGAAGATAGACAGCTCAACAGTGAGTGATGTCATTCAGTACATCTCTCGTAGTGTGTTCCTGGTAAATAGCCACTGCTGCTGTTTCGTTAATTGCCAGTAATTTCAGCGCATTTCTAATTAACTTAAAATCATTTTCTTAATCATGGCTTCTACATTCCAAATCGCGCGTGTGCGGTTTTGTCCCACTTCTGCCTTCATGTACACTCGTAATTATTACGTTATTTCAGTTTCAATTTAGTCACTAACAAATATTAAATTTTGTTCTCTTATGGGCTGGCAACCGTAATTAATTAATTTGAAGTTCGCACGTATTACAATCAGTTATTTATTCAAAATAATTCGTAAGGTGTGGATTCAGGCCACGGCTGCTAGTGATTCAGCGAACTGTAGCGGCAACGTTAACGACACAGACATCCTGGGTCCTTATTTGTTACATCTCGCACGGCAGTATCAACAGCTATCATGGTGCAATTTTTTCAACAGAATGCTATTTGTCCACTCATGGCGTGTGCCACTATGAATTTTCTGCGTGATGCTGGGATACTATTGTGGCCAACAATTTCCCTATATCTGTCCTGATAGAACATTTTTGGAACCAGCTTGGACATTCCAGTTCCAGTAACCAGGATATCAAGAATAATTTACAACATTCGTGGGCCAGCTGGCCTCAGAAGACAACACAACGGCTTTTGTGATACCTTCCAGAACGAAATCAATGCATGCATTCAGCCCAGCAGATGTGCAGTGTCATACTGATTAATGCCTCATAGTGGCAAGTTGTTCGCGAACTTGACTCAATTTCGTAATGATTGCAACAACATCAAATGCTATCTCAACTTGATGAACCTGAACGGAGCCATGCCAACTCCACTGCAGTGGCCAACTGCGTTAGGCTTCTCGCTTGAGGACCTGTGGCGTGAACACCCCGATCGACGTCATTCCACAGATTCGCGAATAGGTTTGAAACATATGAGTTTGGTGGCCACTCTAATGCTCTTCGAACTTCGCACATTCATTTGAGCTGTGTGACACATTTCATTGTCCTGCTGGTAGGTGTCAGCGATCTGGGAACAGACAAACTCCACGTAGTGGTGTACATGGTCCCAAAGGAAAGAACCATACTTGCATTGCTCCATTGTACCCTCCAGAATCAAGAAATCACGCAGGGAATGCTACGAAAACAATCCCCAGACCATAATGCTCCCTTCTCCAGCCTGTACTCTTTCGACTATTGTTGCCAAAGTCGATCTGTCTCGTGATTCATCTGAAATGGTCATCTGCCACCACTCAGTGGACATCTGGTTGCAGTACTGGTGTGCAAATTCCAGCCTTCGTCGCCGATGAACAGCAGTCATCATGGGTGGGTGAACCAGGCGCTTACTGCGGAGGCCCATACGTAGCAACATTCTCCGAACATTAGATGAGGAGACGTTATTGGTAGCCTCTTGGTTCATGTGGGTGGTCAGTTTCTCAAAAGTTACAAGTCTATTCGTCTGTTAACACCTGCGCAGCCTTCGGTAACTCTGTCACCTCAATTAACACAGTGTCTGTTTTGGACAGCGCAATTTTCCCATGTACAATGTGCTTTAACCACCGTGCCATGCAGATAGTTTACAAAGTTAGCTGTTTCGGAAATGCTTCCACCCTTGGCCCGAAAGCCATTGACCATGCCGTTTTGGACGTCAGATCAGCCATTGCATTGCCATATTTCGCCAATGGCAGCACTGTAATACGCATCCCCATGAAACGCTTTATTCGCCACGATACGGTTCATACAGCGTGGTCCACTGATAGTGCCTGGGCCAAATATCTCATGAAATAAGCATCAAACGAAAAAACTACAAAGAACGAAACTCGTCTAGCTTGAAGGGGGAAACAATATGGCGCTATGGTGGCCCGCTAGATGGCGTTGCCATAGGTCAAACGGATATCAACTGCGTTTTTTTAAATAGGAATCCCTAATTTTTGTTACATATTCATGTAGTACGTTAAGAAATATGAATGTTTTAGTTGGACCACTTTTTTGCTTTGTGACAGATGGCGCTGTAATAGTCACAAACGTATAAGTACATGGTATCACGTAACATTCCGCCAGTGCGGACGGTATTTGCTTCGTGATACATTACCCGTGTCAAAATGGACCTTTTACCAATTGCGGAAAAGGTCGATATCGTGTTGATGTAAGGCAATTGTGATCAAAATGCCCAACGGGCGTGTCTGTGTATGCTGCTCGATATCATGGACAATGTCATCCAAGTGTTCGGACAGTTCGCCGGATTGTCACGTTATTTAAGGAAACAGGAAGTGTTCAGCCACGTATGAAACGTCAACAACGACCTGTAACAAATGATGGCGCCCAAGTAGGTGTTTCAGCTGCTGTCGCGTCTAATCCGCACATCAGTAGCAGACAAATTGCGCGAGAATCGGGATTCTCAAAAACGTCGGTGTTGAGAATGCTACATTAACATCGATTGCACCCCTACCCTATTTCTATGCACAAGGAATTAAATGGCGACGACTTTGGACGCCGTGTACAGTTCTGCCACTGGGCACAAGAGAAATTACGGGTCGGTGACAGATTTTTTGCACGCGTTATATTTTAGCGACGAAGCGTCATTCTTCTGGTAAACATTCCGGGATGTAAGTTCGTGGTCCATGAAACTCTTCAGCTCCTAACGTTTCGTCCAGAGCTGCGCTAGACGAAACGTTAGGAGCTGAAGAGTTTCATGGACCACGAACTTACATCCCGGAAGGTTTACCAGAAGATATGTCATCCGGTCGTGAAAGCTTTCATACTATGAAGCGTCATTCGCCAACAGCGGTAACGTGAACCGGCATAATATGCACTATTGTAAAACGGAAAATCCACGATAGCTGCGACAAGTGGAATATCAGCGACCTTGGAGGCATTATGGGAGGAAGGATAATTGGCCTCCATTTTATCTATGGCAATCTAAATGGTGCAGTGTATGCTGATTTCCTACGTAATGTTCTACCGATGTTACTACAAGATGTTTCACTGCATGACAGAATGGCGATGTACTTCCAGCATGATGGATGTCCGGCACATAGCTCGCGTGCGTTTGAAGCGGTATTGAATAGCATATTTCATGACAGGTGGATTGGTCGTCGAAGCATCACAACATAGCCCGCACTTTCACCGTATCTAACATCCCCGGATTTCTTTCTGTGGGGAAAGTTGAAGGATATTTGCTATCGTGATCCACCGACAACGCCTGACAACATGCATCAGCGCATTGTCAATGCATGTGCGAACATTACGGAAGGCGAGCTACTCACTGTTGAGAGGAATGTCGTTACACGTATTGCCAAATGCATTGAGGTTGACGGACATCATTTTGAGCATTTATTGCATTAATGTGGTGTTTACAGGTAATCACGCTGTAGCAGCATGCGTTCTCAGAAATGATAAGTTCACAAAGGTACGTGTATCACATTGGAACAACCGAAATAAAATGTTCAAACATACGTACGTTCTGTATTTTAATTTTAAAAACCTACCTGTTACCAACTGTTCGTCTAAAATTGTGAGCCACATGTTTGTGGCTATTACAGCGCCATCTATCACAAAGCGAAAAAAGTGCTCCAACTGAAACATTCATATTTCTTTACGTACTACACAAATATGTAATAAAATTGGGGGTTCCTGTTTAAAAAATGCACTTCATATCCGCTTGATCTATGGCAGCACCATCTAGCAGGTCAACCATAGCGCCATCTAGTTTCCCCCTTCAAGCTAGACGAGTTTCGTTGTTTGTAGTTTTTTCGTTTGACGCTCATTTCGTGATATATATATATATATATATATATATATATATATATATATATATATATATATATATATATATATATGTGTGTGTGTGTGTGTGTGTGTGTGTGTATCTCCCTGGAAGCTGCTTCAACTTTCTACCAGATTTCGTCGATTGTTGTGGCTACACAGGTCATTGAAGTAAGTTGAGGGGCCTTTCTCGTGGCAAGGGACCAGAGGGCGTGTGGTCTACTCCTTGGGTAGCCACGGCGTCCAGCGCAACACCAGTCTCATTGCTGCTTGTTTACAAACAGCCTCATATTGTCTTTCTGTTGGGTTTGTTTAGATTTGTAGGTTTTCAAGTTAAATATAACCTCCTTATTTTACAGCTGCCTACGGCAGAACCCAGAACTACATTTTGTTTGTGTACTGACAGGACCGTAGGCTCGGCATCGTGCAATTACGTTGTAGTCATATCGCATTACTACTTAAGCGTATTCTTGGCGTATGCTCAAATAGATGGTCATCGTGGAAAAATTTGGAAATTTGTGGCAAGTTCCTATGGGACCAAACTGCTGAAGTCATCGGTCCCTAGGTTTACACACTACTTAATATAACTTAAACTACGCTAAGGACAACATATACACCAATTCCCGAGGGAGGACTCGAACCTCCGACGGGGGGAGCCGCGCGAACCGTGGCCACGCGCCTGTGACCACGCGGCTACCCCGCGCAGTTATAGTCATCGCGCAAATACACATTATCGAAGATGGAAAAGTGTTGATAAATACTGTTGTTCATTTCCGTCGAGGAGAAAGAATTCTGTCGATAATAAAAAAAACGGAATGGTATGCTTAGTTTTATAAAATGTAAAAATATAACATTTCTCTTTGAGAAAGATGACATTGTAGCAAGGCCTGCACTCTTTCCTAGAACAATGGGGGGAAACGAGAAAGGTGCGAAGAAAGCTACAAACGAGATCGGAATTCCGAGTCCAGTTATCAGATCGTAAAACAAGAGTATTACTTCAATTTTCCTATGCTTCTCAGTAGAAGATTGTATTAATAGCAAATGGAGTCAACGTTCGTTTGAGTTATTAGATAGTAACTCAGCAGTTTTATTTCCTACGCTTTCCTACAGATGGGATTCTGGATGAAAAAAAAATACAAAGAAAACGAAGGAATTAGGGGAATGGGGTGGAAATCGGTAGATGTGATGTTCAGACAAAGAAATGATTACAATTTCAGACAAATTGGATGATTCATTCAAAAGAAGGAGCTTCACAAATTGAGCAAGTCAAAATGGCTCAAAACACTATGGGACTTAACATCTAAGGTCATCAGTCCCCTAGAACTTAGAACTACTTAAACCTAACTAACATAAGGACATCACACACAGCCATTCCCAAGGCAGGATTTGAACCTGCGACCGTAGCGGTCACGCGGTTCCAGACTGTAGCGGCTAGAACCGCTCGGCCACATCGACCGGCTAAGCAAGTCAATAACGCGTTGATCCATCTCTAGCCCTCATGCAAGCAGTTATTGGGCTTGGCATTGATACACTTATCCGATGTCCTCCTGAGGAATATTGTGCCAAATTCTGTCCAATTGGTTGGACGATCGAGCCCATAATGCTCCAAACGTTCTCAGCTGGCGAGAGACCCAGTGACTTTGCTTGCACTTAAAGGTTTCTCAAGGACGAAGACAGGTGGTGGAACTTCCGGATGTTACATAGTCTATTATACGTTTGTTAATCGCTTTTCTGGTAGTCTATTGAGATGATCAAGGAATTTCATTCGCCTTCTGTTAATAGCAGTTTCGATGTTTGAAACTATCCTCTTGTTTTGATTGAATGTAGGCTGTAACCATCTTGGGTATGTCTTGCTCTTAAAATTTTCCTAACGAGTTTTCTCTTTTCCATTTTGATTTTTCGAGTTCATATTTTGTAGTAAGTGTTAGTGTTTCGCTTGCGTAGAGGACTGTTCGTATGACTGTGTTGTACTGCCAAATTTTTGTCTGTCCTGACATGCTTTGGGTTAAGCGCAATGCTTTTTTGACTTTTTTGAGGGAATTTTGGTGTGAGATTTTTCAAGCTCTGTTCGATGAATTGTCAGAGGTATTTAAAGTACAGGACCCTGTCGATCTTAAGTTATTTTATTATTATTTATTATTATATTATTGTTGTTGTTATTACTAATATTATGAGATCGTGCGGGAGGGCATAATCTCGCTGAAATGTAAGCTCACGTTGGTTTGTCATGAAGAGCGACAAAACGGGGGGTAGAATATCGTCAGCATATAGCTGTGCTGCAAGGGTGCCTTGGAAAACAACCATAGGTGGCTACGGAAAGAAATAGAATCTCGAACCTTAACTCCCGGCTGTCGGTCCCTATGGCGGCCGACAGTCGAGTTGGTAGCCTACCTTTTTCCGGGGCGTCTCCAGAAGTCTTCGGCCTGGAATCTCTTTCGCTGTACTAGAATTGCCTTCAGTGATGAATTCCTCTTCGAACTGAGTCCCTATGATCAGCAAAGACCTGTCTAGAGACGTCCCAGACCAACCGGACTTTCACCCGCTCGACAACCGAGAGTGATGGTCTGAGGTGCCATTTCTTTTCACAACCGTACCTATTTAGTTGCCATCCGCCGCACCCTTACCGCACAGCGATTTGTCGACGATATTCTTTGCCCCCTTTACTCGCCCTTCGTTGCAGGCCATCCTGGGCTTACATTTCAGAAAGATAATGCCTGCCTTCTCATGAAATGATTGAGCCAGGATGTTCAATGCGAGGGGACGTTTTTATTTGGCAAGAAGATCTTTGCGATAATTTCGAGAGGTCGAGTAGGGAAACTAACAGCGAGATATCGGGGCTACGGCGCGAACGGGAAGACGCGTGAGGACGCGGTCTTTCGCTGAGGTGATCCGTGGAGCTGTGGTGGTCCCGTGTCTGTACGCAGCCCAATGGGACCAGTTCTGGCGACTGAAAACGGTGAGCCTTGCTGCATTTCGGACAAATCCGAGTGCAGCGAATGTTCGTGAAGTGGCGAGTTGCATCGCATGCTGATTGCGAATGTTTCTCTCGAATCGAGTTTAATACTTGGAACAGTGTAGGCTGGTTAAAGTTGTTACAAGTGTAGTAGCCTCAGGAATAACCTTGTGTGTGACTTTGTAGTGTAACTTGCTCAGCTGAATTATATGGGCTGTCTGTTAAGATTCACAATTGTAAACGCTCCCTTGTCGTGTCGTGTTTGCTGTAATTACATACAGTGAACTTTAACAGTGCAGACTGGCAGTAACCTGCTACATTCAGGTTTCACCCTTGTCGGATAACGGAGTTGAACCATGTGTCAGTGTTCATATGAAAGCGCCTCTTTAAGCAATTCAGTTTTTCGATGTGACCAGCTATTGCACCTTAGTAATGTTATACACTTAGAAACTTAGTCTGTTTTAGGACTCTACTCCTCGACTCCTGTAACTGGTCTCATTCCCCTCCATGTTTTGGGCAAGCGATTCAAGTTTATGGTCAGGGTCTAAATGGTCAGGGCCGACCAGTCGATGGTGGAAGGAAGCGGCCCAATGCAGTAGCCGTATTGCTGTGACAAAAGAGAACAGGTTAGCGCCTTGGCTTTAGATTATGGACTAAGATATGTACGTAACAGATGTGTTAAAGTTTTTATGTTTTAAGGTTTCCATTTAAATGCCTCGCTCAGTTTGTTTGCCACTTGATAATTTATTTAAATTTGTGGCTAACCAAAAAAAAAATGGCTCTGAGCTCTATGGGACTTAACATCTGAGGTCATCAGTCCCCTAGAACTTAGAACTAATTAAACGTAACTAACGTACGGACATCACACACAGTCACGCCCGAGACAGGATTCGAACCTGCGACCGTATCGGTCGCGCGGTTTCAGACTGAAGCGCCTAGAATCGCTCGGCCACAACGGCCGGCTGTGGCTAGCAGTATTTTCTTACATTCTGCGTGAGTGCACTAAATTCATTTAATCACGTTTTAATCTCTGTAAACTATTATTAGCTACTTGTTTACTAGCCAGTTGTTGACTGTTGGTTTTACGATTTCTGCCATTTGTGCGTCTTGAGAAATGATTGTTTCTGAAATGAAGTGGCTAACGATCTTTTGCGTTGATATTCTTAGTGTTATAAATTTAATCAGTCATTTTGTTAATGTCAGCATTTTTTGAGTCTTAAGTTTTGTCACGAATTCAGGAAGCTGCTAGTAGTTCAAGATGTTGATTGCTTTAATAATTGATAAATATGTAAAGGAACCATCTTACCTAGAATACCATTATATGAATTGCTAAAGCTATTTATGATACATTGTTTTCTTTTAACTTACCCTGTTTTAATATATATATATATATATATATATATATATATATATATATATTTATATGTATGTCAGATTGTTCAAGATGAGTGAAATCAGGAAAAAAGTTCTCCTTAAGATTTCATTATCAAAAATTCAAGCACTTAGTTAAGGTTGTTAAATGAAATTAAGCTCGGCAATTGCTAAATAAAATTTCTGTTACAAATTTTTAACTGTGAACGGCGTTACTGTTATGTTACCCTTGGGTTCCCCACCCATACCACAGCCCTTGTGCTGGCCTTTGCTTTTCTCCTGGTGAAACCCTTTTCGACTGCTTGTCTTTTGCACTTTCCAAACCCTACCTTGGACAGCAAGATCGCCAGATCTCTGTCCAGTCGAGAAAGCTTGGAGCATTATGAGGAGGGCGCTCCAACTTTGCCGGTATATTGATGATCCGACTCACCATCTAGAATCTGGCACAATATCCCTCAGGAGGACATCCAACAGCTCTATCAATCATTACCAAGCCGAATAATTGCTTGATAAGGGCCAGAGGCGGACCAATGCGTTAATGACTTGCACAGTTCGTGAAGCTCTTTATCTTGAATTAGTTATGCAATTTCTCTGAAATTGTAATCATTTGTTTGTCTGAACACGTAAATTTCATCCACTGATTTCCATCCCATTCGGATAATACCTTTGTGGTGCTTCTTCCTTCTGACTTAGAGTGTATTATTTCAATAAAGACTTTAATAGACGGTAACCGTTATTCGACGTTATTAAGAGTGAGTCTGTGCACAGCACTTTCCTGCATTGTCGACATTTTGTGTATTTTTCGAAAGCGTTCCGGAGCGACAGTTATTTACTAAATTTAAGTAGCCAGTACCTGAACACTGCTAAAATCACGCTACATTGAATTTCAGTATTAATTTGTCATTTCTGTCGATATTCAAGGCGCTGTTGATTATTACTGGTCATTCGGTACGAACTGTTTCTTTCTCGAGTAAATTTCACCGTTCCACTTTAATTACGCGGCAACCCGCATGCAGACACAACAAAAAATTACTAAGCTCTCTTTTTGCGTATAAGTTGATACAAAAAAGACGTAATTACCGACCGTCCATGTGCTTTACCGCAGCATCCAATACAAGTGGTCACTCCATAATTAATGAATGGCAGCTCCAATGATATGTTCTTTACTCACATCCACAAGCTGTGCCTGCTTCACATGGACCTAAAACTGACATTTTTAATGCAAATTGTGATGGATATATAAATATTTTCCATAATAAGAGATGAAAAACAAAGCTCACCCACGTGTAGCATAAATACAGAAAGAATATTAATTATTTCTTTCTTTATGAATTCATTTATTCTGTTTCATTGTAGCCTGTTACCTACGTATAATTTAAACACAGCCTGTTTTCATTTTTACATAAATTATACAGTATACATTAATACTTAATTTTATCCTACACAACGCTACCTCTCATCACCATAACTACTTCTGCCATTGGTCATTGATAATAATAATAATAATAGTAATAATAATAATAATAATAATAATAATAATAATAATACACTACTAGCCATTAAAATTGCTACACCCAGAACAAATGCAGATGATAAACGGGTATTCATTGGAAAAATATATTATACTAGAACTGACATGTGCTTACATTTTCACGCAATTTGGGTGCACAGATCCTGAGACATCAGTACATGGAACAACCACCTCTGGCCGTAAAAACGGCCTTGATGCGCCTGGGCATTGAGTCAAACAGAGCTTGGATGGCGTGTACAGGTACAGCTGCCCATGCAGGTTCAACACGGTACCACAGTACACCAAAAGTAGTGACTGGCGTATTGTGACTAGCCAGTTGCTCGGCCACCATTGACCAGACGTTTTCAATTGGGGAGGGATCTGTAGAATGTGCGGGCCAGGGCGGCAGTCGAATATTTTCTGTATCCAGAAAGGCCCGTTCATGACCTGCAACATGCGGTCGTGCATTATCCTGCTGAAATGTAGGGTTTCGCAGGGATCGAATGAAGGGTAGAGCCACGGGTCGTAGCACATCGGAAATGTAACATCCACTGTTCAAAGTGCCGTCAATGAGAAACAAGAGGTAACCGAGACGGGTAACCAATGGCACCCCATACCACCACGCCGGGTGATACGCCAGTATGGCGATGACGAATACACGCTTCCAGTGTGCGTTCACCGCGATGTCGCCAAACACGAATGCGACCACCGTGATGCTGTAAACAGAACCTGCATTCATCCGAGAAAATGACGTTTTGCCATTCGTGCACCCAGGTTCGTCGTTGAGTACACCATCACAGGCGCTCCTGTCTGTGATGCAGCGTCAAGGGTAACCGCAGCCATGGTATCCGAGCTGATAGTCCATACTCTTGCAAACGTCTTCGAACTGTTCGTGCAGATGGTTGTTGTCTTGCAAACGTCCCCATCTGTTCACTCAGGGATCGAGACGTGGCTGCACGATCCGTTACAGCCATGCGGATAAGGTGCCTGTCATCTCGACTGCTAGTGATACGAGGCCGTTGGGACCCAGCACGGAGTTCCGTATTACCCTCCTGAACCCACCGATTCCATGTGTTGCTAACAGTCATTGGATCTCGACCAACGCGAGCAGGAATGTCGCGATACGATAAACCGCAAGCGATAGACTGCAATCCGACCTTTATCAAAGTCGGAAACGTGATGGTACGCATTTATCCTCCTTACACGAGGCATCACAATAACGTTTCACCAGGCAACGCCGGTCAACTGCTGTTTGTGTAAGAGAAATCGGTTAGAAACTTTCCTCATGTCAGCACGTTAAAGGTGTCGTCACCGGCGCCAACCTTGTGTGAATGCTCTGAGAAGCTAATCGTTTGCATGTCACAGCATGTTCTTGCTGTCGGTTAAATTTCGCATCTGTAGCACGTCATCTTCGTGGTGTAGCAATTTTAATGGTCAGCATTGTAATAATCATATAAAAGGCTATTTCTACTTTGAATAAGAACTGCACCCAGTACCAAATCTATGTTTACTACTGTTATGATAACTTCAGTTTTTGTCTGTCACATTCCACAATGCACTCCATTGCTTGCCGGCCCATAGGCATGCTTTGCCGGTTCGTTGGGCGCTTGCAGGGTGCTGTGGTTACATCTGCCTCTTCCATAGTGTCTTGGCTCCCCGGCTGCAGAGCAGGATTCCCCTGTTCCAAGTGAGCAAGCGTCGTCGTTGTCAGTGACGAGTGGGCCACACGCCGGCCCACGTCATCCAGGATCTCGTTCCTTGGTGGCGAGGAGCGGCCCATCGTCAGTACGATGGCTGCACATACGGTGTTGGCTGCACATACGGTGAATGTAACAGGGATTGGACAAAGGTATGAAAACGTCGCGAGAAATGCATACTTGAATATAAATGCTGATGCTAGTCACGTGAACAGGTGGCGCTGTTGTATTTCTTGTTGCTCTTTTAGTGGCAGTTGATTTCTTTTAGACTACCATTTTGTTATGGCCATTATTCCAGGCTTTATTTCGCAACCACTCAAATTCTGTTTTCTATTTCATCAGCTTGTAGTGGCAATTTAAGTAGTTTATTTATTGCTATACGAAATAGATCCACTTAGATTGAATAGGATGAAATGATACAGAGGGAATAATGACGTGGGAAGATGTAAGTTTATGATAAATCCCAAAACCTTGTCCGTGTACATGGCGAGGGATAGGCCGAAATCGATCGTGGGTTTGTACAAAGTAGCCCTACACATTAGCAACTCTACCGGCCTTTCATTGATTAAATAGTTGCGAAATAATAGAACTCTGAGAACATGGAGAAACTACTAAACGCCGCGCTGGGTAGCCGCAAGGTCTAGGACGTCTTGTCACGGTCCGCACGGTTCACCCCGTCAGAAATTCCACAAGTCCCTCGGGCATGAGCGTTTGTGTTATCCACAGCGTAAGTTAGTTTAAGTTAGATTAAGTAGTGTGTAACCTTTGGGACCGACGACCTTTGCAATTTTGTCCCAGATCTTTGCAATTTACAAACTAATAAACAATCATTAAGTGTTTTGGCGCCAAATAATTTAGTAATATGTTCGATATCGACTGTATATATTCCACGAAACTTCTCTGTCTGCTTATGCTTCATGAGGCATTTGTGTGAACGCGCTCTCTGATTATCCTCCGTGGAAATGTTTGTTCATATTTTTTGTCAGTTTATATCACTTTAACTAATTCATACATGTAATGTTAGAAACTTTGTTCTATAAAAATACTGTAGTGTTGAAGTAGTATTTGTAGACTCGGTTCATGCATGAAGAACGTAGGTTTGTACTTATGTAAAACCTGGAGAAAGTTTCTCCGTTACGAAACCCGCAAGGCAGGATTTATCTGTAGAATCGCAAGCAGTCTTTGTGGCACAGACAGTCGGTGGGTAGCAGGCAAACTGTTCACTTCTCGTAGATTGAAGGAGGCAAGGAAAGCAAATGTCCAGTGTGTGTGAATTCCTAAGGGACCAAACTTCTGAGGTCATCGGTCCCTAGACTTGCACAATACTTAAACTAAATAAAACTTACTTATGCTAAGAAAAACATACACACCCACGCACGAGGGAGAACTCGAACCTCCCGCGGGAGGGGCCGTGCAATCCGTGACATGGCGCCTCTGACCGCGCGGCCACGGAAAGCAGCAAGATTGTGTAATAATGGATGTGGAAGATTACTGGTTACTTATTCATGTCATTTATTGCGTGGCTCTGAATCACAGAATGAAGATGATGTTTTTTGGTTTATGGGGCGCTCAAATGCGTGGTCACCAGCCCCCATACAAATTCCCAATCTGTATACTGTCCAATCTACCCACTTCCACGAATAATGATGGAATGATGAGGACAACGCAAACACCGAGTCCCCGGTCAGAGAAAATCCCCAACGCGTCCGGAAATCGAACGCGGGTCCCCGAGATCCAGAGGTAGCAACGCTATCCACTAGAACACGAGTTGCGGACTAGAATCATAGAAATCCGACCCCAGAAGGTAATTTTCAGAGACTTTATAATCAAGAGCCATGAGCAAGTTTGCCGCCTTTACTTTAGCTGCAGAAGATCGCCACCGCCACCACCTGAATGTAAAGTAAAAGTTCAGTATTGTAATTGTTCGCATGGACCAGTTATTTGCTCTATCTGTAAATAATAATCGCTTTTAGTTCAACTTGGTGCCGAGAACCTTAAAATAATCCTTAGCCACTTTCCTAGACAGGATGCTTTTTCTAGTGATGCAACTTAACCGAGTATCCAGTTTTATTGTAATGCAGAATATATTGCTTTAATAGTGCCCATTAACTTTTATGGAGTAATAAATATCTGACGTCTTCAGTTTTTTTCGGATATACTGCACGTAAATTTTCGTAAGTGAATAATTAAAGTTTTGGACAAATGTAGATGCACAGAAAAGAACAAATTACATTACTTAGGAGTCAGTCTTACTAAAATGTTTGTTCAGTATTAAAAATAAATGAATTAAACAGTGTTTGTAATAAGTGGTTATTGACCATTGCAGTTTAAGGGCCTACTTAATGAATATCTGCTTCAAACGTGTGTAAACATGTTTACATTCATGTTTTAAAAATGTTTTCTCGTGGCGTCTTGTCAGAAGTGTTCATTTCTGCCTTCCGTTAAGTGGTAGAACAGTTTCTGGGCCCACTTTCTAAATCTTGGGCCACTATTACAATCATTATTAAATTAAAAGTACTAAGAAAGTGTAGTAATCATTTTAATAACTTTTGTATTATTTAAAGATTGAGTGGCTACAGCTAATCAGACCATAACAAATTCAGGGACTCCATACTTCACTTAAGTTCTGCCTAATGCAAAGAATCATGCGCTCTCTTTGAGAATATATAGTAAGCTCCCCAGTTAACTTAACTATATAAATATCATTTATACGTCAATGTTTTCCGATAGTAAATTAGTAAAAGCTCGTCATGTCTACATTAATTGTGCTCTTCTCTTTGATTCCTGTAATGACTTTTAGCTGTCTTGCTCTGGATACAGAGTGAGTGTTAGTGAGAGCCAGTGTGGTACCAAAATATTTTAAGATTCCTTCTGTGTTGCTCATGACCAATTACTGTTCTGCTGATTGGTACAGTGTGCTATTGCATCGTATCCTATTTGCAAAACACATGTTAATACCAAGTAAAGCCGTTTATTTTTTTAATGAATATTATAATCGCTTGACATCAGTTTTTATAATTAGGCTAGTGACCATTTCTTCCTTTAAGCAAGTTACAGGTTTCTTCATAAGTACCATAACCTTGGTTTATTCGCGCTATTTCAACTACTATTCCATATCAACAGTAATCATTCGTTTAACGCAAAATAATCCGAGACCTTTCCCATTAACACAGTGTCCCAGTCATTTTAAATTCCTTTCGTAGGAGTAACATTATCGGCGAAATGCTGTTATGGTAGTAGCCAGCAGTGTTATAACTTGAATAACCCCCAATGAAAAGCTTTTTGAATTACACTGAGGTGACAAAAGTCATAGGATACCTCCTAACTTCGTCTCGGATCTCCTTTTGCCAAACCTACGACTCAACAAGTCGTTGGACGTCCCCTGCAGGAATACTGAGCCGTGTTATATCTACAACCGTCCATAATTGCGGAAGTTTTTCCTGTGCAGGAGCTTTTCACTGACTGACTTCTCAGTTATGTCTCATAAATGTTCCAATCGATATGATCAGGAGCCCAGAAAGAAGCTGCAGGCCATGTCGTGCTGTTAGTCAGGCACTCGCGTCGGCCTTCTGCTGCCATAGGCCATTAACAGCAAATTTTTCCCCACTGTCCTAACGGATAGGATTGTCGTACGTCCCACATTGATTTTTACGGTTATTTCACACAGTGTTGCGTGTCTGTTAGCACTGCCAACTCTACGCAAAGGCCGTTTCTGTCCGCCGTTAAGTGAATGCCGTTGGCAACCGCGTCGTCTGTGGTGAGAGGTAATGCCTGAAATTTGGTATTCTCGGTCCGATCGTGACGCTGCGGATCCTGGAATACTGAATTTCTTCACGATTACCCAAATGAAATGTCCCATGCGTCTAGCTTCAGCTACCATTCCGCATTCATTGTCTGGTAATTTCTGTCGTACAGCTTAATCACGTCGGAAAACTTTTCTCACGAATCATTTGAATACAAATTACAGCTCAACCAATGGAAAGCCCTTTTATACACTAATGGCCATTAAAATTGCTACACCAAGAAGAAATGCAGATGATAAACGGGTATTCATTGGACAAATATATTATACTAGAACTGACATGTGATTACATTTTCACGCAATTTGGGTGCATGATCCTGAGAAATCAGTACCCACAAAAACCACCTCTGGCCGTAATAACGGCTTTGATACGAATGAGCATTGAATCAAACAGAGCTTGGATGGCGTGTGCAGGTACAGCTGCCAATGCAGCTTCAACACGATACCACAGTTCATCAAGAGTAGTGACTGGCATATTGTGACGAGACAGTTGCTCGGCCACCATCGACCAGACGTTTTCAGTTGGTGAGAGATCTGGAGAATTTGCTGGCCAGGGCAGCAGTCGACCATTTTCTGTATCCAGAAAGACCGGTACAGTACCTGCAAGATGTGGTCGTGCATTATCCTGCTGAAATCTAGGGTTTGGCAGAGATCGTTCAAATGGTTCAAATGGCTCTGAGCACTATGGGACTCAACTTCTGAGGTCAGTAGTTCCCTAGAACTTAGAACTAGTTAAACCTAAGTAACCTAAGGACATCACACGCATCCATGCTCGAGGCAGGATTCGAACCTGCGACCGTAGCGGTCTCGCGGTTCCAGACTGCAGCGCCTAGAACCTCGCGGCCACTTCGGCCGGCCTGGCAGGGATCGAATGAAGGGTAGAGCCACGGGTCGTAACACATCTGAAAAGTAAGTCCACTGTTCAAAGTGCCGTCAATGCGAACAAGAGGTGACCGAGACGTGTAACCAATGGCGCCCCATACCATCACGCCGGGTGATACGCCACCATGACGATGACGAATACACGTTTTTCAATGTGCGTTCACCGCGATGTCGCCAAACACGGATGCGACCACCGTGATGCTGTAAACAGAACCTGGATTCATCCGAAAAAATGACGTTTTGCCATTCGAGCACCCAGGTTCGTCGTTGAGTACACCATCGCAGGCTCTCCTGTCTGTGATGCAGCGTCAAGGGTAACTGCAGCCATGGTCTCCGAGCTGATAGTCCATGCTGCTTCAAACGTCGTCGAAATGTTCGTGCAGATGGTTGTGGTCTTGCAACCGTCCCCATCTGTTGACTCAGGAATCGAGACGTGGCTGCACGATCCGTTCCAAAAAAATGGTTCAAATGGCTCTGAGCACTAAGGGACTCAACTGCTGAGGTCATTAGTCCCCTAGAACTTAGAACTAGTTAAACCTAACTAACCTAAGGACATCACAAACATCCATGCCCGAGGCAGGATTCGAACCTGCGACCGTAGCGGTCTTGCGGTTCCAGACTGCAGCGCCTTTAACCGCACGGCCACTTCGGCCGGCGATCCGTTACAGCCATGCGGATAAGATGCCTGTCATCTCGACTGCTAGTGATACGAGGCCGTTGGGATCCAGCACGACGTTCCGTATTGCCCCCCTGAACCTACCGATTCCATATTCTGCTAACAGTCATTGGATCTCGACCAATGCGAACAGCAATCTTGCGATACGATAAACCGCAATCGCGATAGGCTGCAATCCGACCTTTATCAAAGTCGGAAACGTGATGGTACGCATTTCTCCTTCTTACACGAGGCATCACAACAACGTTTCACCGGGCAACGCCGGTCAACTGTTGTTACTGTATGGGAAATCGGTTGGAAACCTTCCTCATGTCAGCACGTTGTAGGCGTCGCAACTGGCGCCAACCTTGTGTGAATGCTCTGAAAAGCTAATCATTTGCATATCACAGTATCTTCTTCCTGTCGGTTAAGTTTCTCGTCTGCAGCACATCATCTTCGTGGTGTAGCAGTTTTAGTGCCCAGTAGTGTATCTTGCGTACGCGATACTACCCCCGTCTGTATATGTGCATGTCAGTATCCCATGACTTTTTTCTCGTTATACTAGTTAACTTGGGAGCTGCCGACTCGGGATTATCGACGCTCACAGACTCAATGAAAGACCCAGGAAAGTCCAGATGTGTGTAGGAAATATCACGCATTCTTCTGCAGATTGCGTTCCGAGGCGGTTCTGTCGGCATGGGCGCTTATTTCTGGGAGTATCGTGACAAAAGATGGCCGTAACTCTGGCGGCACGTGTTCCACAGCCGGTATCTCCGAGGGGTCCAGCGACCGGGGACTTGTGCATTTTCCATGAGCGAGCTCCGCGGCAGAGCGGGGGCGTGCAGAGACTGCTGACGCGGCGGCCAGTCGGCAGATGTTCCGCCACCACGTGCTCGCTTTCTTTCTTTCTTTTCTGTCCATTTTCTGGTGATAGGGAAGGAGCACTAAACGGTAGGAAGAAAAGCATATTCCCCCCTGCGAACTCGTTGCAGATTCACATCTGCCAAGAGACGTAGGATGGAACATTAAGATAACACTTAAGAACAGGTCCAGACCCGACTAAAAGACATTAGCATAGATTGAAATCATATGCAGGGCATCGAAGTGTAGGTAAGAAGCACAGGGGGGGGGGGGGTTGAGAAAATTGGTGCTTTAATTCTTTTTTTAACTGCAAATTCCTTAACCTTTAATATAGAGGGGGCAACGGCCTTGCCGCAGTGGATACACCGGTTCCCGTGAGATCACCGAAGTTAAGCGCTGTCGGGCGTGGTCGGCACTTGGATGGGTGACTATCTAGGCCGCCGTGCGCTGTTGCCATTTTTCGGGGTGCACTCAGCCTCGTGATGCCAATTGAGGAGCTACTCGACCGAATAGTAGCGGCATCGGTCAAGAACGCCATTATAACGACTGGGAGGGCGGTGTGCTGACCCCGCGCCTCTCCTGTCCGCATCCTCCACTAAGGATGACACGGCGGTCAGATGGTCCCGGTAGGCCACTCGTGGCCTGAAGACGGAGTGCTTTTTTTTTTAATATAAAGGGAGTGGAAGGACTTGACCCATACAGTGACCATTTCATTTCAACATATTTATTTGCATCATGGATAAATCATTAAGATAATTACAATCATAAATAAATAATATTGATCATCAGATAATCCCGGAACAGGCGGGGTTTCGCCCTGGGAAAACTTGCACTGGACAGGTCTTGAATCTTACCCAGTTCATAGAGCATGGGTACCAGAACCGTCTAATTACTGGAGCCGTACTTGTTGACCTCTCATCCGCGTTCGACACTGTAAATCACAAACTGATGCTCACTAAAATATACGCTATGACTGATGATACAAATTATATCAACTCTCCTCAGCAACAGACGGTTCATCGTAAACCTAGGAGGAAGCGAAGCCAATGGCGTATCCAGAAAAATGGACTGCCCCAAGGCAGTGTCCTCGCACCCACTCTTTTCAACATATATGTGAATGATCAACCAGTTGCACCAGGGACTAGGAGCTTTGCTTACGTGGACGATCTTGCAATAGCCGTGCAGGTTCGGAACTTTAACGACATAGAAATTAGCCTTACGAATGCCCTAAACGGTCTAACGCCATACTACGAAGCCAACTGTCTACGCCCGAACGCAGCAAAAACATTATCCTGCCTATTCCACCTTCGAAACCGAGACGCCAAACATACCCTAAACATCACGTGGAACAACCAACGGATTGCGTTCAGCAGCACTCCTTGTTATTTGGGAGTCACCCTTGATCGCACACTTACTTACAGACATGTAGACAAGGTCAGGGGCAAACTATCAACAAGAAACAACCTCCTGAGTAAGCTCACCTCCACAAAATGGGGTGCCGACCCACATACTTTACGTACGTCGGCACTTGCACTCTGCTACTCGGTTGCTGAATACGCTGCCCCAGTTTGGGAAAGACAAGCGCATGCGAAACGAGTGGATCCTCTGCTGAACGATGCCTGTCGCGTAATCACGGGATGCCTATGACCCACCCCGGTTAGCCAACTTTATTTGCTTAGTGCCATAGCTCCACCCAACATCAGACGAGCTATAGCAAGCTAAGCAGAGCGCCTCAAGCAGCTGTGCGACCAGCGCCATCCTCTCTTCGGACAAAACCCTCCACACACACGTCTAAAATCAAGACGGAGTTTCCTCACCTCAGTTCAACCGCTCGAAACCTCAAAACAAAAGGCCAGATTGTCAAAATGGCAAGCAACACTGCCTACGGGAGACCAGGCACCTCTAATTTCACCCAACGAACAATTGGCCTCTGGAAATGAACTAAAATGGCCATTATGGAGAACTCTCAACCGCCTACGAACTGGGGTGGGCAGATGCAACGTAAACATGTGTAAATGGGGATACCGAGACGGGACGGACACGTGCCAGTGCGGACAGACCCAAACAATGGACCACCTCTTGGAATGCAGCAACATGGGGGAAGTGTGCAGGAAAGAAGATCTGGCAAACGCTACGACAGTGGCAGTTAAATGCGCTGAATTTTGGCGGGACGTGATATGATATATATACTATGTTTGTCTTTATATTGTAATGTGATTCCCCATTTTGGGTTTGTTTTATTTATACATATGTGTATTGTATTTGTGTGTATATGTAATATGTGGGCTGTCTATGGCTTGGACACGATTAAAAAAATAAATAAATCATAAATTAGATAATTTCCTTAAGAAACGCCATTCAGGCAATCTTTACAAACTGCTTGTTATATGAAACCACAAGCGAATTAATCTCTTTGCAAACATTTTTAAAAAAACGCCACTCGGGCCAAGTAAATGATTTAAAATAAACGTTACATCAAATAACCAGGAAATCAGTTATTACTTCCACATAGATTGAAAACCGCCCCTCCCGGACGAGATATTACCAAACACCTTTGCAAGGTTATAGACAGTTTGATCAATAATAACCCAGTTATTTCCCCATCAAAATTGACATACGCCACTACGGCTGAATTGCACCAAAATTTAAAAAAAAAAAAAAAAAAAAAAAAAACGTTTCAATTAAGACACATTCTTCTAGAAATCCCTCAGAATTCTTAAGACAAATATTTAAAACATTTTACCCGGGCAATCTTGAAGAGCCACCACAAGTTTTAGAAAACTGCAGCTTGTACAATATCTGAGGCCCGAGATTGTGAGGCCGCGACTTGGCCACGGACGGTGGAGGCGACTGAGCACTTATCTTCGAATTAAGATGTGGACTCCGTTTGTACTTCCACCCCGTTCAGAACACCGAAATCGGAACCAAACAGCACACGCGAGCTCAGGCGAAGTCCACCGTCCGTGCGAACGCTAGTAATTTAAAATGGGAGGCTCTGCACTTCGGTGCCCCACTGCTTCCGATCTCTGAAACATAAATCAGAAGCGACAACAGGGAACCAAACTACCCTTCCTTCACCTTCATACTCCAACTTATACGGAAAACTACTTCAGTAAAATTGACAATAATAAAACTGATTTCATTCCTTTAAGCAGAACCACGTACACGAATGATGCTAACGGAACTGGCTCATTAAAACCCAAGCATCACATGGAGCACCTTATGTCGGCCTGTAAGGTACCACACGGCAACCTTTAGACACGGAATATAGATCGTTCGGGTAAGGCTGCGTACACGTATCAATGTTTTAGACATTTGCCAGCTGAAGTAAGAACAATACTATTAAGAGGCATGAAATATCACATCACAGTCCTTGCAACACTTTGCTGCCTCAAGAGCAATTGTCATTATACACTCCTGGAAATTGAAATAAGAACACCGTGAATTCATTGTCCCAGGAAGGGGAAACTTTATTGACACATTCCTGGGGTCAGATACATCACATGATCACACTGACAGAACCACAGGCACATAGACACAGGCAACAGAGCATGCACAATGTCGGCACTAGTACAGTGTATATCCACCTTTCGCAGCCATGCAGGCTGCTATTCTCCCATGGAGACGATCGTAGAGATGCTGGATGTAGTCCTGTGGAACGGCTTGCCATGCCATTTCCACCTGGCGCCTCAGTTGGACCAGCGTTCGTGCTGGACGTGCAGACCGCGTGAGACGACGCTTCATCCAGTCCCAAACATGCTCAATGGGGGACAGATCCGGAGATCTTGCTGGCCAGGGTAGTTGACTTACACCTTCTAGAGCACGTTGGGTGGCACGGGATACATGCGGACGTGCATTGTCCTGTTGGAACAGCAAGTTCCCTTGCCGGTCTAGGAATGGTAGAACGATGGGTTCGATGACGGTTTGGATGTACCGCGCGCTATTCAGTGTCCCCTCGACGATCACCTGTGGTGTACGGCCAGTGTAGGAGATCGCTCCCCACACCATGATGCCGGTTGTTGGCCCTGTGTGCCTCGGTCGTATGCAGTCCTGATTGTGGCGCTCACCTGCACGGCGCCAAACACGCATACGACCATCATTGGCACCAAGGCAGAAGCGACTCTCATCGCTGAAGACGACACGTCTCCATTCGTCCCTCCATTCACGCCTGTCGCGACACCACTGGAGGCGGGCTGCACGATGTTGGGGCGTGAGCGGAAGACGGCCTAACGGTGTGCGGGACCGTAGCCCAGCTTCACGGAGACGGTTGCGAATGGTCCTCGCCGATACCCCAGGAGCAACAGTGTCCCTAATTCGCTGGGAAGTGGCGGTGCGGTCCCCTACGGCACTGCGTAGGATCCTACGGTCTTGGCGTGCATCCGTGCGTCGCTGTGGTCCGGTCCCAGGTCGACGGGCACGTGCACCTTCCGCCGACCACTGGCGACAACATCGATGTACTGTGGAGACCTCACGCCCCACGTGTTGAGCAATTCGGCGGTACGTCCACCCGGCCTCCCGCATGCCCACTATACGCCCTCGCTCAAGGTCCGTCAACTGCACATACGGTTCGCGTCCACGCTGTCGCGGCATGCTACCAGTGTTAAAGACTGCGATGGAGCTCCGTATGCCACGGCAAACTGGCTGACACCGACGGCGACGGTGCACAAATGCTGCGCAGCTAGCGCCATTCGACGGCCAACACTGCGGTTCCTGGTGTGTCCGCTGTGCCGTGCGTTTGATCATTGCTTGCACAGCCCTCTCGCAGTGTCCGGAGCAAGTATGGTGGGTCTGACACACCGGTGTCAATGTGTTCTTTTTTCCATTTCCAGGAGTGTATTTCACTAATCGTTGGTAGGACTTGAATTACTTAACTTGATGCCGGCTGCTGGATCGATGTGGCGAAGACTCCAGACGTTGCTTAGTCCGATAGTAACAGCGTGTTCCTTCAAGGAAGCGAGCACATGCTTAAGCCGTCGGCACACGGACCGTGCTGTCGAACGTTAACGTTGAGCGTGCCAAGTTCAACGTGCTGCTGAACGCTTAGGAACGATGCGACTTGTGCATACGGTACGTGGGCCCCAACGTGGTATACGCGATCGCAACGCACTCCAGCGACAGTTTGAGGGATGTTTCTAGTTCGTAAATCACACTGTTTACTCAACGGGCGCGCGTAAAATTCCCACGTTAGCTCTATTAAAACGCACATTTCCTCTATCGCCCACGAAAAGGAAAGTGCCATGTCCAATTAATAAGTACACAGGCTTGTAAAAGTTCCATCACAATCAGTGCGGTACAAATTTAGAATACTTCTCCGAATAAGATAAACATTATTTTATCATTCCCACATTTTAGTAAAACCCCAAGGTCGGGCTTACTTGATCACTGTTCCTACCCAGCAGCAGAATCTCTGCAACATGTGAATTACGAAGCGTAAAAGAAAAAGGAGCAAAATATCTTTATACAAGTAGCGCAAGCTGTCCTGTAGATTAAGCCAATCCAACAGTCACTCCTCATAAAAAGGTGACCTTATATTTACATAACATCAAATATTGTAGCATATTCTTATTTTAAACTAATAACAAAGTATCAGAACCTAATAAAAACGCGAACGTTGGGAAACAAAATTTGGAACTGTTCAGACGCGAACCACCACCCCAACAAAAATTCATTATTGGGTAGATACGCTACTCATTACGCTAAACATACAACACAACCCTTTTTCTTATATATACTACATTACCACTTGCTAAAAACGTTAATAGTAGATAATTATGTTACTAATTGTAATTTAATTATAACAAATTGTACGAAGAACAATGCGCTTTGGATGGATCTTCAGTGAGTCGCTGCCTTCAAATGGCCTACTCTCATAATACGCTCGTTACAATAATTCTTTTGCCACGACTATGGTGTTTCTCATTATTTTATTGGAACGAATCACACAGTTAACAACGGGGTTTCCAGTGATTCTCACTTCGCTGGTGCTCAGAAACGGCATATACATTTATAGACTTGAAATGAATGCCAATATGGCGCCTAACAACTCTGTGCTGAAGGGAGACGGCGTGCGTGTGACGTAGGTGGCGTTGTGCCATCTCATTGGTCAACCCTCAGACGCACGCTCAGAATATCTGACATGCTAGATATTGCTCTGCACTTTCGGAAAGACTCCCGAACGTGCTATTCCACGCTATGACGTCAGAAACTGGGCACGCTCAACGCTCAACGTCCGGATGCACGGTCCGTGTGCCGACGGCTTTAGCTTCACGTGGTTGCCAAGAGGCCACAGCGCCGGCCCGCTGTTACTGACCCCAGTACGATCGAGCGCTAACTGCCGCCCGTACTCGGGCACGCCGCGCTCGCTGTCGTCTCTCCAACGTCTCGCTAATACGCGCACTTCCGCGTCCCGTGCCCAACGTTGTTTCACCACTTCCACTAGGTACTCTCCGCTATATCCTGAACCGGGCCAGGCTCCAAACACAAACTTCTGCCAGAGGGAATCGATAGTGCCTAAGCCAAAGATATCCCTGGCGCCAGTCCCGCCACGGCTCAAAAAACATGTAAACACCGAAAATAGAACACACAAACGTTCGGTGTGGGAACACCGTTGACATTAAAAACAGCTTTGAGTCGTCTCGGGATGAATAAATACTGATCCTGTATGGTTTTCAAGGGAATCTTATACCTTTTTTACTGCGATGATCCTGGTGGATAGCAGTCATGCAACCTTCTCTACAAAGTAGATCACAAAGGCTCACTAATATTGAGATCTGGTGACTGTCGTGGCCAGGGGAGATGTGAATTCAACCTAGCGCCCAAGAAACTAGTTCTGGACTATGCGAGCTGTTTGACCAGGGCCCCTTTCGGCTTGGAGCACAGCTTCCCCATTTGGAGCAAACATTATACAAGGGGATAGATCTGATCATCCAAAATGATCACATAATTCTTGGCAGTAATGCGACTTAGCAGAATAAGCATGGGGCTCATGGAATACGACGATATTGCTGCTCAATATGGCTTCGGTTGCTTCGTTGGTTGGTTTGGGGAAGGAGACCAGACAGCGTGGTAATCGGTCTCATCGGATTAGGGAAGGATGGGGAAGGAAGACGGCCGTGCCCTTTCAGAGGAACCATCCCGGCATTTGCCTGGAGTGATTTAGGGAAATCACGGAAAACCTAAATCAGGATGGCCGGACGCGGGATTGAACCGTCGTCCTCCCGAATGCGAGTCCAGTGTCTAACCACTGCGCCACCCCGCTTGGTAATATGGCTTCGGAATCACGTTTTCCTGTTAAGGCACTTGCATCACTGATGAGTGGTTTTGGAATTAAAACTCATCCTGCAATTCCATGATTATGGAGCAACCTTTATGTTCTTTTGGTGCTGCCAGAGTTCAAGAGTGCGGTATTCAGTTCTACAGTGACTTTTTCAGCTGTTGTCCTCTTACTTTACGTCATAATCCTCTTCAGTGACCTCATATCTTTATCGCTGAGCATACGCTTTGGTCCGCGTTGTGACCTAGCGGATGGTACTTTTTTCGTTTTCCCTGTATGTGATACGAATTTTCTACACTCTTCGGCTACCTTGCGTACAGAATCACCCACTGTACGAGTCACTAATAGTCTGTCCACGTTCGAAGTCACTTAGCTCCGACATAATGCACTACCACGAGCGAGGTGACGCAGTGGTTAGCACACTGGACTCACATTCGGGAGGCCGACGGCTCAAACCCGCATCCGGCCATCCTGATTTAGGTTTTCAGTGATTTCCCTAAATCGCCACAGGCAAATGCTGGGATGATTCCTTCGAAAGGGCACAGCCGACTTCCTCCCCCCCCCCTTCTCTAATCCGACGGGACCGGTGACCTCGCTATCTGGCACCTCCTCCAAATCAACCAACCAAACAAACATCCACAATGCACTCACAGCTACAAGGAACATGGTTTGACCACGACTGAGACTGGAAATATATTGAGGTCACTGCAAAATTGTTGTTCGTAGCCAAACACAAAAGTTCAATCTGCAGACTTGCCTAGCATCTGCATTTATATTTAAGCAAGCATATCTTACGTTGTTTACATATTTTTGTCCAACCCCTGCACATCTGCTGACGTAGGATAAAACGTTCTCGCGTTTCCAGCTGCGTCAAACTGATAAAATTACATGCGCTCTCGGGGAGACACTCCTTGTCCGTTGTCGAGTCGATGACTGCCATTGGGCTGCCGGTACGTCGTTATATACACTATCTGCCAGATGTGACGTCACTGGTGCTCGCAGCTTAACCATGTTTACTTGGCGTTCGAAGTTCCCGCTTCAGTTGCGCGATCGCTAGATCGCACTCCGCCCTGAGGTGCACGCCACCGACTTTATTTGGGTGTTATCGGTGATTTTTATTTCAATGGATTCTTTGATTACAGAGTCACGAAAGCCTTTAGTGCAGTGACGATAGAGATTTCGCCAAATTTCGTCAAATTTTATACGATGACCATTTTCTAAATCATGTACAGCGAAAGCGGATTTCTCGGAGTAGCGTAGGCGATAGAACCTCTCATGCTCCTTCCCGCGTTGTTCCGAAGTGCGTACTGTTGTCCCACGTAAGAATGTCCGCACTTGCAAGATATGCTGTAGACCACAGGTGTTCTGCTGCATCTTCAACTAGTCTCGCCGGCCGGTGTGGCCGAGCGGTTCTAGGCGCTACAGTCTGGAACCGCGTGACCGCTACGATCGCAGGTTCGAATCCTGCCTCGGGCATGGATGTGTGTGATGTCCTTAGGTTAGTTAGGTTTAAGTAGTTCTAAGTTCTAGGGGACTTATGACCTCAGCAGTTGAGTCCCATAGTGCTCAGAGCCATTTGAACCATTTCAACTGGTCTCAGTAACTGATGGACTTTTGTTGGAGGCCAGAAGATCGATCTTGGTCTTTTAAGCAGGCGGCTTATCCTGCTCGACACGGAGCCAACAAGATGGTAAAGGATTTGGCCAATCTCTTCGCTCCACGTATGGGACACTGCGAGCATCATATTAACAACTCAACAGATTTTATGACCGGAATTAACCGACTTCGACTTACTGGGAGTTATGTACCTCAGTTTTGATGGGGTGGCGCTGTTTACGAATGTGCCTATAAAATACTACATAAATTCGTCAACAAATATAAATATATTAACTGGTCAGCCAGAACATTATAACCACCGATCTACTGTCTATATCAACCCATTCAGGCAATAGCGTGTCACCTAGCGAGAAATGAATACCAGTCAGATACACGCACGGTGCTTTTTGTATTAGTGAGCGTGCTGTCTGTATGTAGAATGGGGCACACGATCTATCTGAGTCTGACCAAGAGTAAATTGTGATGACTCGGAGGCTCGGCACGAGCATTTCGGAGACTGCAATAGTTGTCGGATATTCGAGGAAAACTGTGGCGTGTGTCTTCAACATAGGGCGAAACGAAGGTGAAACCACGCCCAGACGTCGTGAGGTTGGGCGGCTACCTCTCATTATAGATGTCGGACGTCGTAGGCCCGGCGGACTGGTAAAGCAGGATAGACGACGAACTGTGGCAGGACTAACATCAGACTTTAATGCTCGGCAGAGTACAAGCGTTTCTGAATACACAGTGCACCGAACACTCCAAACGATGCTCCTCCGCAACCGTCGTCCCACGTGTGCCCATATTAACACCACGACATTGGCAACTGCGACTGGAATGGGTACGCGACCATTGGCACTGGATGTTGGCGCAGTGGCAGAGTGTTGCATCGTCTAATGGATCCCGATACCTTCTTCATCATGCGGAAGATGGGTAGCGAATCCGTCGTCCTCCAGGGGAACAGCTTCTTGACACCTGCGGGACGGAGAAGCTGGTTACGGCTCCATTACGATCTGAGGAGCATCCATGGATCCAATGGAGCTCGTGCAAGGCACCTTGACAACCAAGGAGTTTCGTACGCTGGTTGCAGACCACGTACACCCCTTCACGACGATCATGTTTGCGTTTTTCAACAAGATAATTCTCCACGTCACAACGTCAGGAGTGTGATAAAATGGTTCGAGGAAAACAGTGGCGAGTTCCAATTGATATGCTGACCCCGCAACTCGGCAGACCTGAACACATCTGGGATGTGATTGAACGTCGCGTTAGGTCTCATTCCCCCTCCCGGGAATTTACAGGAATTAGGTGTGTCGTGTGAGTGCAGATATGCTGCCATCTCCCCCCAGCGACCTACCAAAACCCCATTAGTTCCATGCCATGACGGTCGCCATTGTTATCCTTGCCTAAGATGGGCATACCGGCTATTAGATAGGACGTCAGAATGTTCTGGCTGCTCAGTGTGTAAGGTGAAGACGGACCTGTGACGAAAATGACATTGTCCTGATTCTGAAACCTGAACGGGAATCACGAGATGTGAAACGGTGGGTAAATAAATTAAGAATCAATCAGAAGAAGTACTTAAGTGTGTGACATACGGAAGTTGGAGTTGCTCCATGGAGCATGCTCGGATAGTGTAAGTGGTACGGCGACCGCACAAGATAAGAGAGAAATCCGGTTACGGGTTCCGGTCTGGCACCAATTTTCATATTTCGCTTTAGGTATTACAGCTATACCTATTACAGGTAAGCTGAATTTCAGGAATAAATATTTATAACATATCAATCTGTTTAATACATATATTCCTAAAAAAGTTTTTGGTAGCACCACATTTCAAATGCTACCATGCTCTTGTATTCCATGTCTCACTGCCATACGATGCTGTGCTCCAAACGTGCATTCTCAGAAATATGTACCTCAAGTTAAAACCTGTGTTGATACTAGAAGATTTCTCTTGGCCAGGAATGCCGTTTTTGCCAGTGCTACTCTGCTTTTTATGTCGTCCATGCTCTGTTATTTTGCTGCCTAGGTAGCAGAACTCTTTAATTTTATCTACTTTGTGATCACAAATTATGGTGTTAGGTTTGTCGCTGTTCTGATTTCTGGTAATTCTCGCTACTTTCGTCTTTCTTCGGTTTGCTGTCAAACCATTCTCTGTACTCATTAGACTATTAATTCATTCAGCGGATCCTGTAATTCTTCTTCACTTTCATTCAGCATAGAAATGTCATCAGGGAATGATATTACTCTTAATTTTTATTCCACTCTTGAACCATTCTTTTATTTCCAGCATTGATTCTTCGACGCATAGATTGAACAGCATAGGTGAAAACCTGCATACCTGTCTTACACCCTTCTTAATTCGAGCATTCCGTTGTTGGTCTTATAGTTCTATTATCTCCTGTTGGTTCTTGTACCCGTCTTTTCCTATACGTTATCCCAGTTTTTCTCAGCATTTGGAACATCTTTCACCTTTTGACATTGTCGAAAGCTTTTTCCAGATCGACAAGCCCTATGAACGTGTCTTTAGTCTTTCTTCCATTATCTACCAAAACGTCAGAACTGCCTCTCTGGTGCCCTTACGTTTCCTGAACCCAAACTGATCGTAATCTAAAACATTCACAATATTATTCTTGTCAGCAACTTGGGTGCACGAACTGTTAAGCACCTGTCTGTTCTTGTAATCTTCGAAATTGTGTGGATGATGGTTTTTAGAAAATCAGATGGTCTGTCGTCAGACTCGTACATTCTACACACTAGCGAGTATACTCGTTTTTTTGCCACATCGCATCTACCTTATATGATCTTAAGTCATTCAAAGCTCTTCAAATTTGATTCTAGTACCGGTTTCCCTATCTGTTCCCTATAGACTCCTGTTCTTCTTTCACGTCATCAGATAAGTCTTCCCCCTCACAGAAGGTCCTAATTGTACTCTTTCCTCCTACCCGTTCTCTCCTCTACGTGTAACAGTGGAAATTCCATTGATCTCTTGGTTTTAATATCACCGAAGGTTGTTTCGACTTTTGCATGAGCAGAGTCAGTCGTTCCGACATTATTTCTTTTTCGATAACTTCACATTTCTCATGCTCCTAATGCGCCTGTGCTTCCCTTTACTTCCAATTTATTTCATTCCTAAATGACTTGTGTTTCTGCATTCCTGAATTTCCCTGAAAATTTTTGTACTACCTTCGTTCGTCGATCAAATGAAGTATTTCTTCTGTTAGCTATGGTTTCTTCGCAGTTACCTACGTTTTTCTCTCCAATTTCTGTTATTGTCCTTTCCAGAGATGTCGATTCCTCTACAAGGGAGCTACCTACTGAACTGTTCATTATCTCAGTGTCTATAGCATCAGAGAACTTCAAGCACATCCCTTCATTTCTTATTACTTACGCATACCGTTTCTTTGCGTATTGATTCTTCCTAGCTATTCTCTTAAAGTTATACCTACTCTTCATCGTTACCAAATTGTGATGTGAGTCTATATCTGCCCCTGGATACTCCTTACTTTACAAAATCTGATTCCTGATTCTCGTCTGGCCATGATGTATTCTAACTGAAATCTTCATGTATCTCCGGGCCTTTTCCAAGTACCCCTCCTGCTCTTGTGATGAACAGAGTATTCGCTATAGCCATTTGAAATTTATTGTAGAATACAAGTAGTGTTTCTCCTCTCTCATTCCGACTACCAGGCCATATCCTCCCGCGTCCATTTCTTCTACTCCGCATTACAATTCCCCGTGACTATGAGATTTTCATCTCGCCTTGCGTACTGAATTACCCTTTAAATAGCGTCTGATACTTTCCGTCTCTTCATCTCCGGCTTGCGACGTCGGCATGTGTATCCGACCTATCATTGTCCATGTTTGTTTGCTATCGATTCTGATTAGAATAACCCTATCACTGAACTGTTCACAATAACTCATTTTCTGTCCTACCTTTCTGTTCACAACGAATCCTACTCCCATTTTACTATTTCCTGCTGCTGGTAGTTTTATCGTGTACTCGTCAGGCCAGAAATCCTTGTCTTCTTTCTATTTCACTTCATTGACACCCCACTATATCTAGATTGAACCATGGTATTTCCCTTTTCAGATTTTCTGGCTTCGCTACCACGTTCAAACATGAGACATTCCACGTCCCGACTCGTAGTGCGTAGCCTTTCGTTGGTTATTCCTACTTTTTCTCATGGTCACTTCCCCTTTGGCAGTCGCCTCCCGGATATCCGAATGGGGGACTTTTGCCAATGGAGAGATCACCATGACTTCTTCAATTACAGGCCACATGTCCTGTGGACACACGTTATGTGTTTTTAATGTAGTGGTTTCCATTGCCTTCTGCATCCCCATGTCGTTGATAATTGCTTATTTTTCCGTCATTAGAGGCAGTTTCCCATTCCAAGGGGAGAGAGTGTCCTGTAGCTCTTTCCGCTCCTATGACAAGTCTGTTGGCAGAATGAGGCTGACTTCTTATGCCGGTAGTCTTGCACTGCCATTGCTGACGAGTTTCTTTCAAAATTTAAGCATCCGCGGTGTTCCGGGATCAGCAACGTTTTGATTACAATCGAAGCCGCCAGCTTTTTGTGTGTTTTAGCGAATCGTAATAAAAAAAATTCAGTAACCTGGTAAATTTTGGACGACAGCAGTGCTGCGTCATGGCCCTGTAAGATAATTCTGAATAAAAAGCAAAAATTCTTACCTCAATAAAGTCGCCAACTACGTGCTCTTACAATAGCTTTTTCCGGCACAGCTCTGTGCAATGCTGGCCTATAGATTTGTTATTTATGAAAGGAAGCAACTTATTTTTTCTTTTGCAACAATCGGAATGATCATGGATTGGAGAAATTAGTAAATTCTTTAAACTGAAATGAATGCTTTTTAGAAATTACTTTATATGACAAGGATTATTATTAGGACATTTTTAAATGATTTACATGGGAGTTCATATAACATTACTAGATATGCACTAGGCTGCTTTTACCTTATACTACAACGCTCAGGCTCCGCCATCGCTGCACCACGACCGGCCCAGCCAACACGATACACCAGACTGCCCGCTAGCAACAACTTACTGCTACAACCACACAGTTCCTACTGCATACAACACTGCTCTGAGATTCTCTTATACCTTACATATCGTAGGCAGCGCATACCTCTTACACAATGTTCACCTTTTTCGCCGTCTTTAGCTACCTTTTACACGTTAGGGATTAATTTTAAATCTGTAACGTAATTTAATCTAAAACAAATCTCTGGGGTGGCACTCCCTCGCCGGTATCAGTTCGTGCCTTTTGAGTGTTTGACCTCTTGCTGGCGTCTGATCGTAATTTCCCCCCGCGGCCGTCGAAACTGTAAATTACGTCTTCTCAGGCAGCCTTGTCTTTACTCCACTCTATTTCCGTCGCTTTAGTCTGTCGTTCTTCTTCCTATTCAGTCCTCAGTCTTCGTCTGTGACTTTACGCTCTCCAGTTCACTGGGGGATCCATAACTGCTTTTATGAGAAAGTTTGCGTAATGTGTAATGTGGGATTCGTTGAAGTCTACTGTGCAGTGTTTTTAGGTTTGGATGTATATACCGCCTGTTCTTTCAACCAACTGACGACGTTTATCTTCGCTTTAGGGTAAACGTCATTTTACTTCAGTAATAGATCAGAGGGGCGTTTGAAAAGTCCTTGCAAAGTCTGAGAGATGTCACCACCGGTGTGTATCGAGGTCATGTTTAGTTAGTAGCATCTTTGGAAAGAACGTGCACCAAGTTTCAGCCATATTTGTCTATTTCTTTGTGTTTGGCATTCCTGTGAATCAAGAAAGTCGAGTGATTGTCAAAAAATGGACTAAAAAGAATTTCTTGTGGTGATTAAACATTACTTTATGAAAGGCAAAACGCCTCAGGAGACTAAAGAGAAGCTTGATAAACATTACTGTGACTGTGCACCTTCATAAGTTTTTTCAAAATTTTCGGAGTGGCCATTTGCGCAAAGGTGATGCTGAACGTTCTGGACGCCCTGTGGAGGTTAAGACTCCAGAAATAATTGAATAAATCAGTGATACGGTGATGGATGACAGAAGAATTAAGGTGCATGCGATCGATATTGCTGTGGGCATCTCGAATGAATGGGTATATGATATTTTGCATAAACATTTGGACATGAGAAAGCTATCCGCAAGATGGGTTCCGCGATTGCTCACGCTTCACCAAAATCGGAATCGTGTGAATTGTTTCAAGGATGGTTTGCAGCTGTTCAGGAAGAATCCGCAGGACTTTAAGCGTCGTTTCGTCACTATGTATGAAACTTGGATACATTACTATACTCCTGAGACCAAAGAACAATCTGAGCAATGGGGGAATCTGCACCATAAAAGGCGAAGACTATTCCTTCTGCCGGAAAGGTTATGGCGACTGTCTTTTGGGATTCGCAACGGATAATCTTCATCGGCTATCTGGAAAAGGATAAAACTATTACAGGTGCATATTATTCATCGTTACTGGACCGTTTGAAAACCGAAACGCAAGAGAAACGCTGGCGATTGGAAAGTAAAAAACTCGTTTTCCATCACGACAATGCAACAGCACACACCTCAGCAGTTGTGGTCGCAAAATTAATGGAAATAGGATTCCAACTTGTTTCACATCCCTCCTATTCTCCAGACTTGGTTCCCTCGGTCTACCATTTGTTCCCCAATTTGAAGAAATGGTTGGCGGGACAAAGATTTTATTCAAACGAGGAGGTGATTGCAGCAACTAATAGCTATTTTGCAGACTTGGACAATTCCTAATATTCGCAAGGGATCAACAAAATAGAACAGCATTGGACGAAGTGTAGAAGTCCAAAAGGAGACTGTTGTTGTTGTGGTCTTCAGCCCTGAGACTGGTTTGATGCAGCTCTCCATGCTATTCTATCCTGTGCAAGCTTCTTCATCTCCCAGTACCTACTGCAACCTACATCCTTCTGAATCTGCTTAGTGTATTGATCTCTTGGTCTCCCTCTACGATTTTTACCCTCCACGCTGCCCTCCAATGCTAAATTTGTGATCCCTTGATGCCTCAAAACATGTCCTACCAACCGATCCCTTCTTCTAGTCAAGTTGTGCCACAAACTTCTCTTCTCCCCAATCCTATTCAATACCTCCTCACTGGTTTCGTGATCTACCCACCCTATCTTCAGCATTCTTCTGTAGCACCACATTTCGAAAGCTTCTATTCTCTTCTTGTCCAAACTGGTTATCGTCCATGTTTCACTTCCATACATGGCTACACTCCATACAAATACTTTCAGAAACGACTTCCTGACACTTAAATCTGTACTCGATGTTAACAAATTTCTCTTCTTCAGAAACGATTTCCTTGCCATTGCCAGTCTACATTTTATATCCTCTCTACTTCGACCATCATCAGTTATTTTACTCCCTAAATAGCAGAACTCCTTTACTACTTTAAGTGTCTCATTTCCTAATGTAATACCCTCAGCATCACCCGGTTTAATTTGACTACATTCCATTATCCTCGTTTTGCTTTTGTTGATGTTCATCTTATATCCTCCTTTCAAGACACTGTCCATTCCGTTCAACTGCTCTTCCAAGTCCTTTGCTGTATCTGACAGAATTACAATGTCATCGGCGAACCTCAAAGTTTTTACTTCTTCTCCATGAATTTTAATACCTACTTCGAATTTTTCTTTTGTTTCCTTTACTGCTTGCTCAATATACAGATTGAATAACATCGGGGAGAGGCTACAACCCTGTCTCACTCCTTTCCCAACCACTGCTTCCCTTTCATGCCGCTCGACTCTTATAACTGCCATCTGGTTTCTGTACAAATTGTAAATAGCCTTTCGCTCCCTGTATTTTACCCGTGCCACCTTCAGAATTTGAAAGAGAGTATTCCAGTTAACGTTGTCAAAAGCTTTCTCTAAGTCTACAAATGCTAGAAACGTAGGTTTGCCTTTTCTTAATCTTTCTTCTAAGATAAGTCGTAAGGTTAGTATTGCCTCACGTGTTCCAACATTTCTACGGAATCCAAACTGATCTTCCCCGAGGTCCGCTTCTACCAGTTTTTCCATTCGTCTGTAATGAATTCGCGTTAGTATTTTACAGCTGTGACTTATTAAACTGATAGTTCGGTAATTTTCACATCTGTCAACACCTGCATTCTTTGGGATTGGAATCATTATATTCTTCTTGAAGTCTGTGGGTATTTCGCCTGTCTCATACATCTTGCTCACCAGATGGTAGAGTTTTGTCATGACTGGCTCTCCCAAGGCCATCAGTAGTTCTAATGGAATGTTGTCAACTCCCGGGGCCTTGATTTGACTCAGATCTTTCAGTGCTCTGTCAAACTCTTCACGCAGTATCTTATCTCCCATTTCATCTTCATCTACATCCTCTTCCATTTCCATAATATTGTCCTCAAGTACATCGCCCTTGTATAAACCCTCTATATACTCCTTCCACCTTTCTGCCTTCCCTTCTTTGCTTAGAACTGGGTTGCCATCTGAGCTCTTGATATTCGTACAAGTGGTTCTCTTCTCTCCAAAGGTCTCTTTAATTTTCCTGTAGGCAGTATCTATCTTACCTCTAGTGAGACAAGCCTCTACATCCTTACATTTGTCCTCTAGCCATCCCTGCTTAGCCATTTTGCACTTCCTGTCGATCACATTTTTGAGACGTTTGTATTCCTTTTTGCCTGCTTCATTTACTGCATTTTTATATTTTCTCCTTTCATCAATTAAATTCAATATTTCTTCTGTTTCCCAAGGATTTCTATTAGCCCTCGTATTTTTACCTACTTGATCGTCTGCTGCCTTCACTACTTCATCCCTCAGAGCTACCCATTCTTCTTCTACTGTATTTCTTTCCCCCATTCCTGTCAATTGTTCCCTTATGCTCTCCCTGAAACTCTGTACAACCTCTGGTTCTTTCAGTTTATCCAGGTCCCATCTCCTTAAATTCCCGCCTTTTTGCAGTTTCTTCAGTTTCAATCTGCAGCTCATAACCAATAGATTGTGGTCGGAATCTACATCTGCCCCTGGAAATGTCTTACAATTTAAAACCTGGTTCCTAAATCTCTGTCTTACCATTATGTAATCTATCTGATACCTTTTAGTATCTCCAGGATTCTTCCAGGTATACAACCTTCTTTCATGATTCTTGAACCAAGTGTTAGCTATGATTAAGTTATGCTCTGTGCAAAATTCTACCAGGCGGCTTCCTCTTTCATTTCTTCTCCTCAATCCATATTCACCTACTATGTTTCCTTCTCTCCCTTTTCCTACTGACGAATTCCAGTCACCCATGACTATTAAATTTTCGTCTCCCTTCACTACCTGAATAAATTCTTTTATCTCGTCATACATTTCATCAATTTCTTCTTCTTCTGCAGAGCTAGTTGGCATATAAACTTGTACTATTGTAGCAGGCATGGGCTTTGTGTCTATCTTGGCCACAATAATGCGTTCACTATGCTGTTTGTAGTAGTTAACCCGCACTCCTATTTTTTTATTCATTATTAAACCTACTCCTGCATTACCCCTATTTGATTTTGTATTTATAACCCTGTAATCACCTGACCAAAAGTCTTGTTCCTCCTGCCACCGAACTTCACTAATTCCCCCTATATCTAACTCTAACCTATCCATTTCCCTTTTTAAATTTTCTAACCTACCTGCCCGATTAAGGGATCTGACATTCCACGCTCCGATCCGTAGAATGCCAGTTTTCTTTCTCCTGATAACGACGTCCTCTTGAGTAGTCCCCACCCGGAGATCCGAATGGGGGACTATTTTACCTCCGGAATATTTTACCCAAGAGGACGCCATCATCATTTAATCATACAGTAAAGCTGCATGTCCTCGGGAGAAATTACGGCTGTAGTTTCCCCTTGCTTTCAGCCGTTCGCAGTACCAGCACAGCAAGGCCGTTTTGGTTAATGTTACAAGGCCAGATCAGTCAATCATCCAGACTGTTGCCCCTGCAACTACTGAAAAGGCTGCTGCTCCTCTTCAGGAACCACATGTTTGTCTGGCCTCTCAACAGATACCCCTCCGTTGTGGTTGCACCTACGGTACGGCCATCTGTATCGCTGAGGCACGCAAGCCTCCCCACCAACGTCAAGGTCCATGGTTCATGGGACTTCATGCGCCTTTCCATATACAAATTGGTGTTCATCAGTATCTTGTATGTGACAGGTTGCACAAAAGCGAAGGGGGGGGGGGGTAGGGGGGTGGGAGAGACTATGCCAATTGTACCACATGCAGTCACGAATTCATTGGGAGTTTTCCACTGACAACAAGGCTCGAGCACTCGTCGGCAAATGTGAGTGTTGGAGACTTTTCCATATGGTTTTCCAATCGTCCTCGCAGTACTTATCTTCCACATCATTCTTGGCATGCGCAGCGATCAGATATTTGTGCTGTGCTCGGACTGTGGCTAGCTGCTTCCAGGTATCTCCATACTGACGTAGCTCACTCAAACAATATTTGAGATGTTGGAGGTCATTTGGGATGTGGTGAACGTCGACTGGCGTTTCGGGATTGGCCAGCATTATTTGGTTCAGTGTAAAGGTGGCGATGCTGTTTGGTGCACGCTTCCACTGTTATGAGTGGAGCTTATATGCAGAGCATGTGTCTTCGTATATATGTCGATGAGGTTTAGTCCGCCTACTGCAGTTTGCAGAGTCAATATTTGACCTTGAAAATGTGGCCACGGCTGACAAAATGGCCGACGATTGCAAGTAATCTGCTTGTTTTTGCGGGGAGTATTAGGAGCACTTGTGACATATGGTTTACTTTAAATTCATCAAGGCCACCCGATACAATTCGTTGAGGGATCGGAGGTTATGTTGACATACAGATGGCGTACTTTATTAATGTACATATTTGTAATTGACTGCAACCGTGCATCGAGTGTCTCGAGTGATTTTCACTCACTGGCACTTCACGGCCGTGATCTCCTTTTGTATGTCCTCGTATGGGAGTCCATAGTTCGCCACCGAGATTCAGAATACCGGCCTTCATCGCATTCAGCTCATTCCCGCCGCCTTTCTACACTGCTCCACTGCGTCCATCGTGTTTCGTGTCTCAGTGGTGTTTTTATTTAGAAAAGTCACGCCATCTGCGTAGGCACGGCAGACGAACTTATGCTCCCCTGTTATGATCCCCTGGAGTAGTCTATTCAGAGCAGTTAAGAGTGGCTCGATGGCCATAGCAAACACTGACATCAGGCATCCTTGTCTAATTGAGCTATTCATTGATATCGGCCTCATTGGTCGACAGTGTATCAGTATTGTGGACTGCAGAAGACGTGCGATGATTGTCACGAAACTTTGTGGGATGTTTATTTCCTGAATGGTCTTCAGCAAATACTCGTGGTCTACCCTGACAAAGGCTTTGTAAAAATCGAGAGTAACTCTCGGGCAGGGATGCGACAGGCGGCCACTACAGCGATTATGTCACGATAATGGCAAAGGGTATCCTCAGTCTGGCAGTCTTTATCGACACTGGTTTGTTACGGGGCTCTGACTGTGTTCATTACCGGTTTTAGTCTCCCAGCTATAATCGTTGCAAATATCTTGTATTCACTGTTTCAGAATGAGACGCCCAGCTTAACCCGCGGGACAAAACAGGTAGTTTAAATTGCGGAAAGGGGCCAAAATAAGGGGCTGTTAGTTACACTAGAACATACAGCTTTATTATTTGATTAAAAATTACAAGAGCCCGCCCGCCCCCCCCCCCCCCCCAAAAAAAAAATTTTTTTTTAAACACACAGCCTTAATCCTTGGGACTTAATTACCGACTGAAAGCCACTTTAATTTAAAAACGGCTGAAGACCAATAACTTAAAACGCAAGCATAGTCAGAAATTTAAAAGGCAAGCCTTACCTTACAACAGTTCTTTATTTAGGCTAAAGGCCCAAAGATTCTGAGATTTTCAGAGCAAACAATTTGAATTCAAAATCGGCTGAAAGACCAACACTTAAGGCTAAACAACATTAATTTTTTATAAAAAACAAAGGCCTTACGTAAGACAGTTCTTAATTAGGCGAAACTCGACAAAAATAGGAATTTGAAAGGCAAAGCCTTATCTTAAAACAGTTCTTTAGTTAGGCTGAAGGCCTAAAGGATCAGACGCTTCAAGATCAAACAAGTTAAATTCAAATCGGCTGAAGGTTCAAATGGCTCTGAGCGCTATGGGACTTAACTTCTGAGGTCATCAGTCCCCTAGAACTTAGAAATACTTAAACCTAACTAACCTAAGGATATCACTCACATCCATGCTCGAGGCAGGATTCGAATCTGCGTCCGTAGCGGTCGCGCGTTTTCGGCTGAAGGTCTAACACTTAACACTCCATAACATTAATTTATTTTAAATACCAAAGGACCTACGTGAAACAGTTCTTTGAACTAGGCTGAAGGCTTTAAGAGCAAAACAAACTCAAAATCGGCTGAAGGTCCAAGACTTAAAATTCAACAACATTAAAACCTTAAAAATGCCAAAGGTCTAACGTGAAACAGTTCTTTAAATTAGGCTGAAGGCCTAAGGAATCTTACGCCTTAAGCGTAAAACAATCTTAACAAAAAAAAGCTAGAAACCATACAAGTACAAACAACAAGAACACATAAAAGAAGGCAGGGGCGCTTAGACGCTCGAGCGTCGGCCTGGAATTCAAACACTAAGGCTGGATTAGGTGAGACAGGCAGTCGGGGCAACCATTCATGATCGGACGACAATCCCACTGACCGACAGTCAACGGACCAAGCGATAGGATAACTTATCTTTCTTGTCCGTGATCGGTGAGCCACGGACCTTGTAGCAATGGGAACAGCCCCTCACAGTCCGACCGCCCGTGGACGCCGCCAGGCCCCGGCCAGACACGCACCACGGAGACTTCCTCGCTGCTCCACGCCAACCAACCAACTGCCCAGAGCCGGAAACGGTGAAAGGACCAAATATACGTTGACCGATGAGAAGACCAAACGAACGACCAACCAACGGTCGTCCCGCTCCAATCTTCCTCCGTCGGACAGTTCACGTGCGTCGCCAGCGGTCGGCCAGCACTGGCTGTCGGCGCCCCACCGGCGCTCCGCTCCCGTCTTCACTGTTGCTGCGTCCCGACTGCGCTACTGGTCCGTCTCCAACTGACTCACCACACACACGACGACCCGGAAATATTATCGGTCGCTCCAGAGATGGTACGACAGTGCGCTTATAGATACGCGCTGCTGCTGCCGCTCACGGGCAAGTAACGCAGGAAGTTAGTGACGCCAGTAAATGGAATAAGAAAACGAAACGGCAGTACAGTAATAGAAGATGACAAACAATAAATGGGATATACGCGAGCCGAGCACGGCTCACAGAGGTTGTAATATTGTGCTGATTTCCCCACAGGCATCTTAGAAACCTGTAGAGACATGCCTGCCCTAAAATTTTGTGGTATGTCTTTGTCTGGATCTCCAATTCCTGACATTTGAATTTGCGGCAGAGTACTGCGGGTATACCATCTGGTCCAAGCGACTTGTTCTCTGGACCTTTTATCAGCGCATCGTCCACTTCCTTTTCCGTCAATTCAACCAGCTAACTAATTTCCTGCTCCTGGTCGATCTCGCGAGATAGTCTCGACAGTAGGTCTTCCATTGCCGGCTGGTCCAGATGCGTAGCTGCATAAAGCGTCTCATGATACGTCCAAAGCTCAACTTTGGGCTTTTGCTGTTCCAGCAGCAGTCGTCCGCCCGCCGTTCATCATTCAGGAAGGTTTTTCGCTTTGGACACCTTTTCGAAGTCGCGCTCTAATCCGGCACCCATCTAATTTTTTCCGTAATCTTGGTCTTTACCCATTGTATTTCCTTACGTTTGTCGACGATCGATGTTTTTGGCCGGGGTAAATCACAGAGGACTTCGAAATAGAAGTTTACCGTGCGCCTGCACCATTCCATTCTCTCACGGGAGTACCACATTGGGGTCTTCCTTATCGTCAGTTTTGCATGATTTAACCATCACTCTAGCGCCGAGGCACATTGAGGAAACTTTCTCCCACAAGCTTCCCATGTCGTACGAGACATTTCATGTCATTTCGATTCGTCCAAATGCGATACGTTGACCTTTCAGTAAGCCCTCCCACGATACATCCCTTGTCTTTAAAGACTGATAGTACAAATGTACACAGCGTGGTCAGAAAAAAAAAAAAAAAACAACTGTAGACTACCTCTGTGTTTGCAAAATTTTGTAAGGCTGGTGTCATGTAAATGCGGCCAAGTCTGCTTGCAGATTCATAACGTGTAAATTCTGGACGATCACCAATCACATGCTCCCAAACATTCCCCTATTCTGGCAATTGTCAAAATGCAGACTCTGGTCTGTCGGGAAGGGACGCATTTGTAGTCAGCCCCGATGATAATGTGGTCGTAATTGCCAGCTAATCGTGCACTGAAAAATCCCGCCCTTTACGTCTATTTACAGAGCCTGAAGGGGAGTAGACGTTAATGAAGCGTGTGTCCTGCACAGTGAGTATAGTAACTCGGGCTCTTTCTAGGTACTCCACTTCTTTCGCCACTGTTTCTGCCTTTATTTCTTCTGTTCCAAGGTCTTGTGCAGTTCCTGGATGAATGAAAGAATGTCACGTAAAGCTTCAGGCTCCTGCTTATGTTGTTGATGTTGACCGTCCGGATTCTGTTTGCTTGTGATGGAATCATTCCTTCAGGGTCGGGGGGGGGGGGGGGGGGGAGGCTGCTGAATGTCACTGTTGTTATCTGAAGCCGTTGTTTAGTTTGTCTCACTCGAGTGGGTCATTTCCTCGTCCTGGTGATTCCGTACACTTCCTCTGTCCCGGCACATACCTTCGTTTCTTCATTCATGGTTTCACTCGACGGATCACATTCCACTTCATCTGCCCACCTGCGTGTCGTCCTCAGGCAGCTCGATGTCATCCCGCCGTTGCGGCGTGCGCAGGTAGACCGTCAAGAGTCTTTACTTGTGCCCATCCATGGGTGGGTGGGTTCCCCTTCTCGGCCGACTCAGGGATGGCTGCCGGAACAGGTATCTTGTGGATTCCTTCTTGGTTGCAGTTCGGTGTTCGTCCCAGGGTGCAGGCGATCCTCGGCGCTCTCTCACGCGTTTCCATCGCCTTTTGCTCTGCGTTTGGCTGCGTTATCCGTCGTTTTTTGTATTTTCGTGGTGAGAGCCACCATCGTCGGCTCCGGTGGCTTCGGGTCTTCCACTTCCTGTCGCCCAACATGTTCAACAGGAACTTCTCTGAGTTGCCCTACTCCACCAGTGGTTGATTTTTGATCCGTTGATTCCTGTCCTGCTGATACGTGTGTCGCTTTTCCCAGGAACCGTCACTCCTAGATCCTCCTCCTCTGCTGTAAAGGTTCCATTCCAGTCTACATGACCGCTTGAACGTACGTCGCTGGTAATGTCAACATTCACGCGGCGCCGACTGCTTCTCCCACTGGTCACGGGACCATCCTGCCCTGCACGCTTTCAGATCGTACATGCCCTTCCTTGTCAGATCATGAGCACGTTCGTGGGTGCCCTTCGCACATCACAATTGCTCTACATCCGTAGGCTTTAAAATACAGGGTGGCGCAAAAGTCACTGGACACTGGGCGCTAATTTTAACAAATGAATTTGTTTCATTAAAAAATACAAACAATAATTACAACTATTTCTTTTGCTCAAAGTGCTTTCCGTCTTCATTAACACATATTTGAAGTCGTTTTGGCTCAAATGGCTCAAATGGCTCTGAGCACTATGGGACTTAACATCTATGGTCATCAGTCCCCTAGAACTTAGAACTACTTAAACCTAACTATTAACTAACCTAAGGACAGCACACAACACCCAGCCATCACGAGGCAGAGAAAATCCCTGACCCCGCCGGGAATCGAACCCGGGAACCCGGGCGTGGGAAGCGAGAACGCTACCGCACGACCGCGAGATAGGGCAAGTCGTTTTGGAACCCTGCTCTATGGCATAGTGTGGTGTCACTGTCCAAATAATGAAATGTGTCATGCATGTAGTCTTTTAGTAGTTCAGTAGTGGTCTGAGGTTTTTGAGAATACACAGAGCCCTTGACGACAACTCATAGGAAAAAAATGCATAGGCGTGATGTCTAGTGGACGTTGACGCATTTCAATAACCACCCTTCAACAAATCACATTTTTTTTTGGAAAACATCATTCAAATAATCGCGGACAGCAGTGGCATAATATGGTGGTGCACCATCGTGTTGAAAGTAAGTTTTTACCATGCGTTTTAAGTCCTGATATCACATAATTCTGAAGCATATCCAAACAGTTATCTCCTGTCATTGTTTCTTTTAAAAAAATGGTCCAAGTACGCCAGCTGATGATATTGCCCCTCCCCCATCCCCCTCCAACACAAACACCAGGTTGATTTAGAGGTTTTTCTACCAAAATAATTTGATTGTCAGTATACCAGTAAGTGCAGTTATGTCTGTTAACTTTTCCGCTTAACTTAAAATTGACCTCGTCAGGCAGCACAGTTTTATTGAATAGGTTAGGATTATGTTTCTGTTGGTCAAGCATCAATTCACATAACTGAAGACGTCGATCTGGATCATCTTGAAGTAACCCATGTCGTCAATGTGGAATGTAAAATTCAAACTTCTGTTTCTCTAAGATTCCCTGCACGAGCCATCTTGATGAGTCCAGCTCCGTTGCTAATCGTCTGGTGGATTTTAGCGGACTTTGGGTCACGGCTAAACATACTCACAATTCACTTTCCTCAGTTGTGACTGTTGTTGGGCGGCCAGATCTTGGTGCCTCCATATCAAGTCCGTGTTCTCCAAATCTGTCTCGTACGTCGTACATTGTGTGTCTAGACGCTGGTTTTGACCTACTATGTCTTCCCCATTCATTAACAACCGCAGTAGCACAAGTTTTATAAAACGTTTTTAACGCGAAAATCTATTCTTCTATGGTTAACATCGTGACAATTCGGAAAACTACAGCTGTAAACACAGATCATCCTATCAACAATTCACTAGTTTGATTATTGTGCTTATTTTTATTTCTCTTTGCTTTGTATACCAACTTGACAAGGCGTAATTATCACGATTTGGTAGTAACAACTTAATGGGCTAAAACTTCCTATTGTACTATGTCTTGCTGTTGCTTTTGTTTTCTTTTAACCAACTGTTCAGTGACTTTGACGCCATCCTGTATGACGGGGCACGTCGGTGGAGGTCAGTCTTAGCCTATCTAACGTCCTTTAGGACAGGGAATGTTTGGAAACTCGTCCGTTTTTCCGTCGAGTTACTCAGGCACGGCTTTAAAACTGAACCGATTTTCTCTGGAGTCGCTTCTAAAGGTAAATTCAAATATTCTTATGTCCTTGATCCCGAATCCCAACATTTCTGCAGTTACCTCCGCAACGATCCCGTCACAACGGCTGAATTTAAGTCGTCCTCCCGTTGGTGCCATGCCCCTTTCGCAGCATTCTGTGTTTATCGTCTTCACGTAGGCTGTGCGGCTAGCTATTAACAAGAGGGCCCGATCGTTTCGGCACAGCTTCTCGCCAGGTTTACTTACCACTCGGCTCGGCGCTCGGCTCACAGTGACTGGGACGTAAACAGCGCAGTTCGCCTGCTACAGGCATGCTGGCCCCGATGCCACGGTTGTTGCCAACCTTTTGCACCCTCACCTTCACACCTACCACCGTCAGGGAAGGGAGCTAGTATTCCATTGTCATCCAGTTCTGAACCACTCTTAAAATTTCATGTATCCAGATCACTGGAAACTTTGTTGCAGATCAGTTGCAAAATTTGTGGCGAACAGACTGATAGACAAAAAAAGTTACAATAAAAACCTGATTCCTTCGACCAGGTGACATATTCCAAATCATCCACAATTCAGTCTGCATGATCCCGTGAACACTGTAGTCATAACATGTGCACTGAACGGTGTGCTGCGAAACAAAAAATGGTTCAAATGGCTCTGAGCACTATGGGACTTAACATCTCAGGTCATCAGTCCCCTAGAACTTAGAACTACTTAAACCTAACTAACCTAAGGACATCACACAACACCCAGCCATCACGAGGCAGAGAAAATCCCTGACCCCGCCGGGAATCGAACCCGGGAACCCGGGCGTGGGAAGCGAGAACGCTACCGCACGACCACGAGATGCGAGCGCTGCGAAACACTTTTTGCTGAACCAACATTGTAGTATGGCGTCAGGTCTCCCACAAACGGCCGGCCGGGGTGGCCGAGCGGTTCTAGGCGCTACAGTCTGGAACCGCGCGACCTCTACGGTCGCAGGTTCGAATCCTGCCTCGGGCATGGGTGTGTGTGATGTCCTTAGGTTAGTTAGGTTTAATTAGTTCTAAATTCTAGGGGACTTATGACCTAAGATGTTGAGTCCCATAGTGCTCAGAGCCATTTGAACCATTTTCTCTGTCAGTCAACAGACGAGGTCGGCCTGTACGCTTTTGTGCTGTACGTATCCTCTCACGCTTCCGCTTCACTATCACATCGGAAACAGTGGACCTAGAGATGTTTAGGAGCGTGGAAATATCACGTACAGACGTATGACGAGTGACACCCAATCATCTGACCACGTTCGAAGTTCGTGAGTTGCGGGGAGCGGCCCGTTCTGCTCTCTCACGATGTCTGATGATTACTGAGGTCGCTGATATGGAGTGCCTGGCAGTAGGTGGAGGCACAAGGCACCTAATATGAAACACGTATGTTTTTGAGGGTGTCTGGATACTTTTGATCACGTAGTGTATAAACCATTCCCCTCTCTCGATTACTGATGTAGGTCTGCACATGATTTTAACAAAGGTTAAAAATGTGGTAGAAAACCATGAAATTTGTGAACATCTCGAGAAATATCTCCACACTGTCTGCGTACAGACGCGGGTTGTTTGTACAGCAGAAGCAAAATGAGTCTTCCCAGTGCATACCGTTACTTAATCTATGTCCCTCAAAAATTTATAGACCAGAGCAAGAAACAAGTTAGCGTTAATTTCATGTGTTTGGTCTTATCGTCGCTATCTGCTGTTAGTTAAAGTGGAGACTCTTGTTTTCGAATATCTCAAAAGTTTAGAGTTTTCTTGCCGTAACTTAACAGAGCACTGCCAAAACTTAACAGATCGATGAAAAGTAAACGCGTCAGGTCCGCGCCGCTTTTTGACATTTCCTTACTTTTTTATTTCATTTAAAGGCAAAATTAAAGTGTACTTTAATTTTACCGTTATTATCGGGCAAACAACGCTTGTTTCTGACCGGCAAAAGGGAGTACTTTTTCCCCTTACAACTTTCAGTGCCGTTGACTTCTCGAATTGATTGAAAAGGTTTACGCAGCGATCCATCGCTGGCGTTTAATTCTTCGCGAGACGGGCAATCACAAGAACTTTTTCAGACAGGCAAACTTCTGGCTGATTAAACTGCCTTTCCTTTTATGTCGGAGGAATATCGGCAGCCATTCATTGACGTGATTGCAAGAGTATGCTGGTGAACTGACGTCCATTTCAGTCGTAGAACCTCTCATATCCCCGTGAAAATAGTCTATTAACTGTTAGGAGCCGAGTGCAGTTTTTAGTGCTAGTCAAAGGACATTTCACCAGCTGCCATGTGGAAAGCTTTCTCTCGAAAATGGTTGCGGAGTTTGCGTTGTCCATTCCTTAAATCTTTAGTTAGTTTAATTTTATGATTTCTTGAATTGACAGAACGCAGAATGCAGATGATCTGCACACTCTCTAAAATATTTTACAACTAGTTGGTGAAGGACCCAACCAGCCACAAAGACTTTTTAAATGCTTCATTTTAGTGCCATAATCGGTTTTTGCCTACCATGTCCATCTTCAGATGGCTAATATTTTTCGTTACATAGATGTTTTGATCAACAGCATGTCGTTTGCTCCACACTGTACAATAATATTTTGGTATTCTGTGACACTTCATCAGTTGTGTCATTAATAAAAATACGCTAAAGTGCTCAAAGTAAACACATGTATATATTTGTGGTGCTAAATAATTGTGTTTACTTACATATGTTACAGTATATATAAAAATGCAAGCAATTTAGCATATTTTTATTAATATTATTGGCACTAAATAATGAAATATTTTTGTGCATTCTGGAGAAGACGACATGCTGTTGATCAAAATATTTAAAATATTAGGCACCTGAAGATCGGCATGGTAGCCCGAAATCGGTTATGGCGCAAAAAAGAAAAATAAATAAATATTTGTTGCTGGTTGCGTCATTCACCAACTATCATTAACAGCCGCGAAATTCACAGGATCCTATACGGATTAAATAATATTTTACAACATTTTTACCAGTTTGATGCACTCCGCCACGACATTTCAGAGATGCACTTAATTATTTGTAGGAAATGTTCCAGTCTCCGCTCCCCTGTACAGTTTCTACCACCCAGTGTCTCACTGGTATCTTAAATCAAGTCATACCTTTCCGTCATTTCTTCTTAACAAAGTTTTTACACGTACTCTTTTCTTCACATATATATTTTTTTTTTTTTATCATCAGTCTCCTTACTGCTTTGACGTGAGCCGCCACGAATTCCTCTCCTGTACCAAACTCTTCATCTCAGAGTAGCACTTGGAACCTACGTCCTCAATTATTTCCTGGATGTATTCCAGCCTCTGTCTTCATGTACAGTATTTACACTATATAGTTCCCTCTAGTACCATGGAAGTCACTCTCTGGTGTCTTAACAAATATTCTACTATCCTGTCCCTTCTTCTTGTCAGTGTTTTCCATATACTCCTTTCCTCTTCGAATCTGCACAGAACCTCCTCATTCCTTACCTATCAGTCCACCTAATTAAAAAAAAAAATGGTTCAAATGGCTATGAGCACTATGGGACTTAACTTCTGAGGTCAACAGTCCCTTATAACTACTTAAACCTAACTAACATAAGGACATCACACAAACCCATGCCCGAGGCAGGATTCGAACCTGCGACCGTAGCGGTCGCGCGGTTCCAGACTGTAGTGCCTAGAACCGCTCGCTCACCCCGGCCGGCACCTAATTTTCAACATTCGTCTGTTGCACCACATCTCAAATGGTTCGATTCTTTTCTGTGCTGGTTTTCCCACAATCTGTGTTTCACTGTCATACAATGCTGTACTCCATACGTACATTCTCTCTTCAAATTAAGGCCTATGATTGATATTAGTAGACTTTTCTTGGCCAGGAATGCCCTCTTTTCCAGTGCTAGTCTGCTTTTCACGTCCTCCTTGCTCCGTCCGTCATTGGTTTTTTGCTGCTTAGCTGTCACATAATTACAAAGCAACAACTTTCGGATTTTTTCCTTTACTTGTGCTCTCAAATCTTACTTCTTGACTAATTTTGTCGTTCTAGGCCAATGATCAGTACCCTATAGATTTTGCCGAGTGAATTTACGAATATCAAAATATGTGACATAAGTGAGCGTATGTTTTGGTAGCATTGACTTAGAAGCTTACATGTACTACACCGCCAAGTGCTTATAGACTTCAACTTCATTCTTCTGCCCGTTCCTGAGAGAAAGACGGACGAACAGACAGGGAGTCAGGTAAGAAATGAAAATTTTTTTCACGTGGTATAGTTACACATTTTTTGTTTTCAGATTTTTTCGTGTGGTTGTACTGCGAGTCCTTCCTTTGCGCCCAGTTTCATGATTCTAGGCCAAAGGGAAGTGCCCTATAGGTTTTGATGAGTGAGTTTGCGAGCGTCAGGATATGTGAATAAATGTTTTGGCTACACTGACTTAAAGTGTCACTTTCTCACACACCCCCAAGGGACCGTAGGGGTTAGTACGTGATATAAACCGAACGAGGTGGCGCAGTGGTTAAACACTGGACTCGCATTCGGGAGGACGACGGTTCAATCCCGCGTCCGGCCATCCTGATTTAGGTTTTCCGTGATTTCCCTAAATCGCTCCAGGCAAATGCCGGGATGGTTCCTTTCAAAGGGCACTTCCTTCCCCGTCCGATGAGACCGATAACCTCGCTGTCTGGTCTCCTTCCCGAAAACAACCCCCCAACGTCATATAAATTTCGATTGGATACGTCTACCCGATCCTGGGAAGAAGGGTTTTTAGCAGTCGGTCAGACAGACAGACAGACAGACAGAAAAATTGATTTGTATTAGTACAGGGCTATAGAAGTGTACGCTCGGAACTTGCGTGGTAATTTGTGGATACTAAATGTAATGGGCTAAGAACTCAGTACCAATGTCCTGGAACAGGAGTGTTATGCAGTAATAACCTGAGACTATTTCTTAGTTTTTGCACATATGTAGACACTTACAGAAGTGGCGTTTATTTTTTAGTCGTGAGTAGGTACTTGAAGAAATGCGGCATTTTTACCGTACAGTGGGAGAAAAGAACAGAAGGATAGGTCCCATGTCCCAGTGAAACGAATTTTTATTAGTAATTTCATTTGTTGCTTGTTGAGTTGTGGCGAAAACTTTATTCTTTGAAGGTTATATTACTTGTGCAGGTTCCCTCACAATGACCAGTCCGCTATAAAAATACCTTAATTATCACTCGTCCTATCGTATCTGTATAAGAAATGGGGTTAGGTATTATCCAGTTTGTGTATGTATAATGAGGTATAAATGCGTCACAATAAATATTCCTCTTCTCTCAGCGAAGTGCAAAAATATTTCAGGAATCGAAAAATTTTGAGGCAAATTGCTTCAGTATAGTTATCGACTGGGGGAAGAAACGCAGTTGTGTACAGTTGGTTTCGTCTTTATAATTACTTTTATTAACAAATAATTACAATACAAAATTGAGCCGCATGTCTTGGTACGCAATTACGTCTGCGGCAATTTATGGCCCATATTTTTCTTCGTTTGAGGTTACTTAGAAGTCTAAATACACGAAAAGTATTTTTGAAATGGTTAGTGCAGTTCACTGCTGAGCAGCCACCCATTTTTACGACGAATTCTTCGATACATTTGCATCATCCCGCGGTGTCTGACACTGCGAAACCTATCAGAGTAACGAACCTATCCAGACTCCGTTGCACTCTCCTTAAGACTCCATGTTAACCGTAAATGCAGCAACGGAATGCCCTAGGATATAATCATAAGGTGGGATAAGTGCAGTAATCCTACTATATAACTGTCCATTCAAGTCAACAGAATAAATTAGTGAACTGCAAGGAACTACGTGCTCCTTCAGATATTAAAAAAAAAAAAAAAAATAAACCAGATGAAACGTAAGCTGAATGTTTATTATAGTAACCAATTACAAAGTATTGGCGTCACCATTCTATGAAAAACAAAGTTATTTGCTGACGGCATCTAACAGGATAGGCAAGCTGAGGGACGGTTACCTTATCCCAGCTGCACATCAAATCATTAATCCACTACAACCCAACGATTTATTTAGAAACTCAAATGGTCGATTGAATACCATATCGAACTATACCAACGCATGAGTTGGGTTTATCGCAGCTGTTGCAATGATACACTTCCTATGCAAACATTAAGCCCCATATAGTGAGCCGTGCTGTTGTATACTCTCACCATTCTGCTGCAGCGGTAACTCGGAATAACTTGGTCATAGCAGAGAATCAGAATTTCGTTCGTCAGGACTCGAACAGCTCCAAGCGCCATGGGGTCTCTAACCAGTAACCTGTTCCCTTCCACCACCAAACCAAGAGCGTCTCTTTTTCTTCCACCAGCTCCTGACACGGCAGTTTGCGCCAGTCTGACCGCAAACGCCAATCGAGAAAAACGTTACTGTTTTCCGCCAATAGCGTTTCAATGCTGCATTTAACAAATCACAACCTCGGAATATCGACAATCATAGGCCAGCCAGAGCACATATTCCTCGCTAGTATGTTCTAGAAGTTCTCATCTGGCGTTAGCCGGCGGTGGGCGAAACCGAGCGCAGGTTAACAATTCCGAATTTCCCCAGGCCAAACCACGTTCCATGACTCGTACTTTCCCGCAATAAAATGTGGTGTCCCAGCAAGCACTTGAAATTGTTGCCCTCGGCCATCTCAAGAGGCGGGTCGCGACGCAGACCCCAACCCCCACTTACTGAAAAGGACCCGTGAGTTCTGTAAGCTTCCGTCGTTGGCCACTTGACACACGCAAGCCAGCACAAAGCTCTGAGTGCTCACGACACACTTGCCATATTCAGAACAGTGTGCTAGCTGCGCATTTCTCACGTATTCACAGACTGGAACTGTTCCCCTCTTTACCGACGACCACTGAAATTTTATAAAATACATTTACCTGTAATAAATCAATGTCATGAGACTTCAAGTAGATGCAACTAAAGTGTCCTGCCTGTCGCCAATCGTGACAATGGGCAGATAAGTACAGTGTAAATGGAAGGAAGCAAGCCAAATGGATTGTGACCTTCCAAATCTAATTACGGGGATTGCCCAGAAAGCGATGCATCGCATTTTTTTTTCCTCAGCCGTAAACAATGCTACGAACGCGAATGTTATATATGTATTGTTTTAAGTCTCCTGAGTGAGCGCGCGAGTTCCCGTCACTTCCCAAAGCTGCAGAAAAGTTTCAAAAAGGCATCTGTAGGTGATGTACGTTACAAACAACGTGCCTTTACGGAATTTCTCACCGCAGAGAAAGAAACTGTGGGGGAAATTACAGAAACGCTTGTGCAAAGTCTGTGGGGTATCTGCTCTTGACAGAAGTACAGTTAGTCGTTGGGCACGGAGGGTGAGGTCATCACAAGGCGGTTCTACGGCGCTCTACGATTTATAGCGTTCGGGGAGACCCCACTCCACATCTACATCTACTACATCTACATTTATACTCAGCCAGCCACCCAAAGGTGTGTGGCAGAGGGCACTTTACGTGCCACTGTCATTACCTCCCTTTCCTGTTCCAGTCGCGTATGGTTCCCGGGAAGAACGACTGCTGGAAAGCCTCCGTGGGCGCTCGAATCTCTCTAATTTTACATTCGTGGTCTCCTCGGGAAGTATAAGTAGGGGGAAGCAATATGTTCGATATCTCATCCAGAAACTCACCCTCTCGAAACCTGGACAGCAAGCTACACCGCGATGCAGAGCGCTTCTCTTGCAGAGTCTGCCACTTGAGATTGCTAAACATCTCCGTAACGCTATCACGCTTACCAGATAACCCTGTGACGAAACGCGTCGCTCACACAGTGAAGCACCGGCTCCGCCACCAGGACAAGGATTGGTACCGTCCTTGTTTCCCGCTGTAGGAAGGCTATAGAACGGGATGGAAATTACGTGGAAAAATAGGGTGTGTAGGTAAAACACCATTCTTTCGTGTGTGTAATTCTCATTATGTTCAGTAATTAATTGTTGAAGAAAAAATGCGGTGCGTTACTTTCTGGGCAACCCTCCTAGATATCTTCACTCGCATTGTTGCTCATACGACTGCTACGGTTGCTGGTTCGAATCCTGCCTCGGGCATGGATGTGTGTGACGTCCTTAGGTTAGTTAAGTTTAAGTACACTACTCTCCATTAACATTGCTACACCAAGAAGAAATGCAGATGATAAACGGGTATTCATTGGACAAATATATTATACAAGACTGACATGTGATTACATTTTCATGCAATTTGGGTGCATAGATCTTGAGAAATCGGTACCCAGAACAACCACCTCTGGCCTAATAACGGCCTTGATACGCCTGGGCATTGAGTCAAACAGAGCTTGGATGGCGTGTGCAGGAACAGCTGCCCATGCAGCTTCAACACGATTCCACAGTTCATCAAGAGTAGTGACTGGCTTATTCTGACGAGCCAGTTGCTCGGCCACCATTGACCAGACGTTTTCAATTGGTGAGAGATCTGAAGAATGTGCTGGCCAGTGCAGCAGTCGATTATTTTCTGTATCCAGAAAAGCCCGTGCAGGACCTGCAACATGCGGTCGTGCATTATCCTGCTGAAGTGTAGGGTTTCACAGGGATCGAGCCACGGGTCGTAACACATCTGAAATGTAACGTCCACTGTTCAAAGTGCCGTCAATCCGAACAAGAGGTGACCGAGACGTGTAACCAATGGCACCCCATACAATCACCCCGGATCATAAGCCAGTATGGCGATGACTAATACACGCTTCCAATGTGTGTACACTGCGATGTCGCCAAACACGGATGCGACCATCATGATGCTGTAAACAGAACCTGGATTCATCCGAAAAAATGACGTTTTGCCATTCGTGCACCCAGGTTCGTCGTTTAGTACACCATCGCAGGTGCTCCTGTCTCTGATGCAGCGTCAAGGGTAACGTCAGCCATGGTCTCCGAGCTGATAGTCCATGCTGGTGCAAACGTCGTCGAACTGTTCGAGCAGATGGTTGTTGTCTTGCAAACGTCCCCATCTGTTGACTCATGGATCGAGACGTGCGGATAAGATGCCTGTCATCTCGACTGTTAGTGATACGAGGCCTTTGGGATCCAGCACGGCGTTCCGTATTACCCTCCTGAACCCACCGATTCCATATTCTGCTAACAGTCATTGGATCTCGACCAACGCGAGCAGAAATGTCGCGATACGATTAACCGCAATCGCGATAGGCTACAATTAGACCTTTATCAAAGTGGGAAAAGTGATGGTACGCATTTCTCCTCCTTACACGAGGCATGACAACAACATTTCACCAGGCAACGCCGGTGAACTGCTGTTTGTGTATGAGAAATCGGTTGGAAACTTTTCCTCATCTCAGCACGTTGTAGGTGTCGCCACCGGCGCCAACGAATGCTGTGAAAAGCTAATCATTTGCATATCACAGCATCTTCTTCCTGTCGGTTAAATTTCGCGTCTGTAGCACGTCATCTTCGTGGTGTAGCAATTTTAATGGCCAGTATTGTAGTTCTAAGTTGTAGGGGACTGCTGACCTCAGATGTTAAGTCCTATAGTGCTCCGAGCCATTTGAACCATTTTGTTGCACATATGTAAACAAGTGTAAATATCCTACACTTTAGGGAAAATACAGAGAACAATTCAGCTCAGGGTATAGGAGTCTTACCCGATAGCACAATGTCACTGCATTACTCTGGCCCTTTACGCATTCAAGCATCGTTATCACTGGTAGCGACGTAGAGGCAGCAGTTGGGTACCACGCACTGTCCCACCCCTGCTCGCAGCAACCGGTCTGGCCACGCACTCTGTGTTGGTGTAGAGATGGGCAAAACTGTTCTTTTCAGAGATGGGATCAGAACCGTTCACTCCCTGAAATGAGCTAGCTCTTTTCCATGACTCAACACTCATTCACAATAGAAAATAAGTGGAAGGCACATTGCCCTTTAAACTTGGTTCATTCTAGTACTATACCTGTAATTTGGTCCTATTTTGAAGTAACACAGATAATGAGTAAGAATTTTGTATTGTTTATTGGTTTAACCCCACGATATGATTATTGATTTATTTTGCACCATCGTGGTTTTTTGGGTGATCGGAAAACGTTGTAACTTGAGATTTACATTTACAATATATTTGGCTATAATGTATTAAAATTTCATTAACCTCGTACAAATACATCGCAAGCCATATATTTTTAAAGTGAACGTTTCCTTCCGAAGACACCTAAAATCGCAAAATCCGCACCAGAATAAGAAAAAAAAAATATAAATTTGTCTGTAAGACTAAAGTGCTGCATATAGCCTTACGCAGAATAAAACAAGGAAAATATTGGTGTATCACATTTTGCGATACGTTTATCAGTTCGCTCGTAATGAAAGCGTAAATTCTAGTGTCCATATTAAAAATCCTCTAGTAAGAGGAGTCGTCAGGAATCTAATCTGATCAGTTTAAATAAGTAAAAATAAAATAAAAACAAATGATGGATACATAACATAATAATATAATATACATAGCGGTATTACTACGAAGAACAATATCCAGTAGAGACCAACTCCGTTGCAGAGGCGCTGAGTCAAGCAGGTCGAGCCGCGAGCTCTATTACTGCATGAGCTAAGACCGCAGAGACCAGAGTGACACCTGAGTTGCTTTGCTCAACGCTCTGGCTAGAGTCGAGAACGGTGGGATGAGCGTTGAGCGGGCGAGTTCCGAGGGTGGGGGGAGCGGTGAACGGCCACCAGTCACCCGCTCCGAGACAAATCGTCCGTTCTCTTGCGAGCAGGTTGTTGCAAGCAGTTCTTATGTTCTCCGCTAGGAGGCTCTCTGTCCTGTTGCTCGCATCAACTACGCAGAGGGCAGGACGTGCGACTGAAACGATAGCCGACGGAGTGCGATGCTAAGTTGAGGAAGCACAGAAACACAAAATCCAATGGGGCACTGCACAATGCAGGCAGCCAAGGTAGAAGCAGTGCAGAGGCCGGCGCTGGCTGTGTTGTGTGGCGTGCAGTGTGCTCTGACCGGCAGAGGCGCCGCTGATATGCTCCGTCTCTCTCTCTCTCTCTCTGCTGTGGGAAACGTTTGGAGTTACCGTTCTTTTTTTCTGAATCACTGATTGTTCACTCCTTTGAAAGATTCAACTCTATGAATCAGTTCAGGAGCGGATCCCCCATCTCTATGTTGGTGCCGTATTGACTCCTGGGCGGCCGAGCCGCGTCCCGTGCCTCCCGCGCAGACACTCAGGACCTACTGCGTATCCAGAGGGTGGGCTGCCGTGGCCAGATAAACCGGCACCGCGCTTACAGCCCGCGGTGGCGCCACAGCCTGCGGCACTCGTTTACGTCTGTGTGGGGGGGGGGGGGGGGGAGGGGGGGGGGAACCACTGCAACGGACGAGATTAGCCGCGAGTCTCAAGAGCTCTCCTCGTCTGGTCGTGGGGCGGCGCGCCGGGATTGTTACGATCCCTTATGGCGCTGCCACAGAAGCAGCCACACGGAATTGTCAGGCTGGCTTTGTTTACGACAAGCGTAAACCAGTCTCAAGCTTCACGTTTAATAGTCGTGTCGCTGTTCGGCCGTTTAGCCAGATGATCTTCAGGTCACACTCTAGGTATCTGCATAGCTCTGAGAGAAGTCATTGTGTTGTTCAAATGTGTGTGAAATCTTATGGGACTTAACTGCTAAGGTCATCAGTCCCTAAGCTTACACACTACTTAACCTATATTATCCTAAGGACAAACACACACACCCATGCTCGAGGGAGGACTCGAATCTCCACCGGGACCAGCCTCACAGTCCATGAGTGCAGCGACTGACACCGCCCGGCTAATCCCGCGCGTCCCAGAGAAGCCATTCTTTTCAAAGTTCTAAAAATCATTAAATCATGTTTTGTCAAGCAATGAGATATGATAGCAAGACTCTCAATATTGGTGCATTACATTTCCATCAGATCGTGGGTGGAGGCACTATGTATTTTAGAATCCTAAAATACATAGTGCCCCCACCCACGATCTTAAAGGGCAAGGTAGTGAGTGTTATAGGCCCTTCGCTGTTCATTATCTATATAAACGATTTGGGAGACAATCTGAGCAGCCGTCTTCGGTTGTTTGCAGATGGCGCTGTCGTTTATCGACTAATAAAGTCATCAGAAGATCAAAACAAACTGCGAAACGATTTAGAGGAAATATCGGAATGGTGCGAAATGTGACAGTTGACTTTAAATAACGAAAAGTGTGAGGTCATCCATATGAGTGCTAAGAGGAACTCATTAAACTTCGGTTACACGATAAATCAGTCTAATCTAAAACTCGTAAATTCAACTAAATACCTAGGTATTACAATTGCGAACAATTTGAATTGGAAGGAACACATAGAAAATGTTGTGGGGAAGGCTAGCCAAAGACGGTGTTTCACTTTTAGAATACTGTTGCGCGGTGTGGGATCCTTAGCAGATAGGACTGACCCCGCCGGGAATCGAACCCAGGACCCCGTGCTCGGGAACCGAGAACGCGACCATGAGACCATGAGACCATTGGCGTATTGGCTAGAGCCACTACGTACCGTTAAAAACCGTTCAAAAAATTTGCACGTGATCCGAAGCAGGAAAGGACACTTACGCTTTCCAGACCTCCTATTTTTCCGCCCTTCTGTGGTATAATCACTCGGGAAAGCAACATGTGAGTAGATAAAAGTGCAAAGGGCCCCTCTAAGACCTCCCCTGTCGGCAACACCCTCGGTCCCACATACACACGCCTTTGTTGAGCACATTAGAAAAGTACCTACAGGAAATTTCGACACTACATCAGCCAGGCGGCTACTCTAGCACCTAAGAGTTAGGCAACAACTTTGACGTACCTAGGGTGCACTTTGCGTACCTTCAGGCCCTAGAGCAGTTGCCAGGCTCAATTGGTGTCGAAGTCTCTGACAGGTACTGTCATGCTCAAAAATATCCGAACGACCTGACTCTCTTTTTGTCAGATTTGTATGCAACCCACATAACGTACCCTTCTTGCAGGTCCTCTGCTTCCTTTCCAGAACAGTGGTTTGATTATACAAAATGGTTACTGCAAGAGGCCACAAAAAATAATTGCTCTGTCTGGCTATCAATCCAGACGCAAATTAGTACCACGATAATATAAATATCAGAAAACACTCTATTAGATAAGGCACAGTCATCACCCTTGTAAATTCAATTTCTTACAACAAATGATATTTCAAAAAGCAACCTCACCTTGAAATTTTGTGACGAAACTTTTTGTACTGGACTGGGATCGAGGACTCAAATCTAGCAACTATTGTCCCTGTTGACTAAAGATCTTAAATATGGTTTCAATCATAAGTAACAAAGCGTGCATACGTTTAAACTAGAAATGACGTGGGATAAAGTTTTGTATTGAAGAGTCGACACAGCACCTAATCCAATTGTTAACTAAGCACAATCAAATCTCACAAATCGTAATTTTTCACCAGTAGCGAGACGATTGAAACTGAATGACGAGCCGTAAAATTTTTGACTTACCGGGATCGAACCCAGCACCTATCATCGTTGATTTCTAGTCACGAGAAGACGTTAAAAATCGGTTTACTTCACTATTATCGGGATGTGCACACGTTTGAACTGGAAATAATATGAATCAAATTCTATGCTGTCTGTGAGTCGAATCCTATACATATTGATGTGAAGAAAAGTTCTGTCTCTGACTGGGAGTCGAAACTGGCACCAATCAATATTGTTGAATACCACGAGGGGTGGTGAGCGCCTGCTGCAGTTTTAAATTACTCAATGGAAACCTTTCAGCCAAACTAGGTTTCGAACCCGGACACACGCCTTTCGTGGATATCTTGAGGATTCTGTGATCGTGGAGAAACAATGAAACGGTGCAAATGTATCATCTTAAAGGGGTCAAAGCTGGTGAAGGTGGAGATCTGAGTTCGAACTCGACTCCAGCAACAATATTTTGCACATCTCAAGCACAAATACAATAACAAGCAAATAACCTGTGATTTTAAATGAAGATCGGCTCGTTAATAAAAAGAAAACTCTCATGTAAGGAAGCTGGTAACAGAGTTTCAACCTGGTCTGACCTTCACTTCTGTAATGGCCCAACTTGCACTGACTCTCCTCCGACAGATAGCGAAGGGGTGTCGTGTGTACGACAGCTATTCGGAAAGTAAGTTCCGATGGCTCACGAAATGGAAAATCCGATGGAGTTTTGCACAGATGTATTAGGTAGTGTCTTTAGTATGCCCTTTGATCATGGCACGTCCCTCTTTTTAATTCCGAGATCATAGTCAGCACTTAAAGATGCCCAGAAAATAGTGTCACCCGCCAAATATGAGGGCCTGGTGTGAGGAACACTCATACCGGGCCCTCATATTTGGCGGGTGATGTAGTGCAGCCCACATAACATAACTGTCATGCATTTCGTTCTTTGTGACAGTTCTCGGCCGCACTCTGTAGGGGCAACAGAAAAGATGCTCCTGCATTGTTTTGGAAGGGAAGTGTTTGATCACTCACAACACAGCCCTAATTGGCTCGTCCTGAGTTTCACCTCTGCTCGCATGAACCGCTGGCTATTGAGACAACGTTTTGAAACAGACAACGAGCTGTAGACGATCGTAGAGAATTGGCGGAAAGCATAGGTGATTGCTTTCTATGACGAGAGTATTGGAAAGTTGGTACAAAGCTACGACAGATGGCTAAGTTTGGAGCGACGCTATGTAAAGAAGCAGCTGTAAGCTGGCTGTTGCAAATAAAACATTTTTGATTTTCGCATTGGTTTCCACTTCGCGACCAATCGGAACTTACTTTCCGAATAGCCATCGTAATGTGAATTTGGAACCACGTTGCAACACTACAGCCGGCCGTTGTGGCCGAGCGGTTCTAGGCGCTTCAGTCTGGAACGGCGTGACCGCTACGGTCGCAGGTTCGAATCCTGCCTCGGGCATGGAAGTGATTGTGATGTCCTAAGGTTAGTTAGGTTTAAGTAGTTCTAAGTTCTAGGCGACTGATGACCTCAGCTGTTAAGTCCCATAGTGCTCAGAGCAGTTGTCGTTTTCTACTAAATTGTTTTTTCCATGACTTACTGAGTGTTACATATTTGAAGGTTACGAGGCTTGTAGTTTACGCGTAATAAATGGAGCGTGGAATGGGAAAAATGCCCAATATTGGTGATTTTTTGTTGCCTTAGGATTTAATAGACGGTTGCAGGCAGCCACTTCGACCGGAAAGATTTGTGCCATGTGTGGAAAAAGTGCACAGAACGACTCACTTCAAAAAGTTGTTTACTCATTTCACGTAAAATCCCTTCGACCCCGATTATTCGCCACATTCGAGAAGACCAACGGGCAGTGATGGATAACCTTTTTATGATTTACCAATACGAAATACCCGAGTACTGGTAAATGTGATGAACTGCGACAGTTTAACTTCTTTAGGACATTTTCACTCAATGTGCTATGTTGAATGAAAATGAAATAAAGGAAGCTTAAGGTTAAAAATCCCGTCACCTATGGGGTCATTGAAGACAAAGTAGAAAATACTGTTGGAAAGGTTGGAGAATGAGATTGGCTTTGCCATTTCACCGGAAAGATCTACATCTATATCCACATTTATACTCCGCAAGCCACCCAACGGTGTGTGGCGGAGGGCACCTTACGTGCCACTGTCATTACCTCCCTTTCCTGTTCCAGTCGCGTATGGTTCGCGGGAGGGACGACTGCCGGAAAGCATCCGTGCGCGCTCGAATCTCTCTAATTTTACATTCGTGATCTTCTCGGGAGGTATAAGTAGGGGGAAGCAATATATTCGATACCTCATCCAGAAACGCACCCTCTCGAAACCTGGACAGTAAGCTACACCGCGATGCAGAGCGCCTTTCTTGCAGAGTCTGCCACTTGAGTTTGCTAAACATCTCCGTAACGCTATCACGCTTACCAAATAACCCTGTGACGAAACGCGGCGCTCTTCTTTGGATCTTCTCTATCTCCTCCGTGAACCCAACCTGGTACGGATAACACACTGATGAGCAATACTCAAGTATAGGCCGAACAAGTGCTTTGTAAGCCACCTCCTTTGTTGATGGACTACATTTTCTAAGGACTCTCCCAATGAATCTGAACCTGGCGCCCGCCTTACCAAAAATTAATTTTATATGATCACTCCACTTCAAATCGTTCCGCACGCATACTCCCAGATATTTTACAGAAGTAACTGCTAACAGTGTTTGTTCCGCTATCATATAATCATACAGTAAAGGATCTTTCTTTCTATGTATTCGCAATACATTACATTTGTCTATGTTAAGGGTCAGTTGCCACTCCCTGCACCAAGTGCCTATCCGCTGCAAATTTTCCTGCATTTCGCTGCAATTTTCTAATGCGAGCATTTGCCTTAATCGATCTAAGGAAATAACGGAAAACCTAAGCCAGCATGTTCAGTCGGTAATTTGAACCACAATGCGTTAATTCCGTGAATAGAAAACAGTGTTTGGCTTTAACAAAAGTCAGTGTGAGTCCTCAAAATGTTACGTTACGCATATCGTTTAAGAACAGTTCACAGTTCACAGTTGTGATCGGTTCTCAACACCTGAGGCGCCTTATGGTCTGAACATACGAACATACCATAAGCGAGTACGGAAACGGCATTTAGTGTTGCTACTGTTAGAGAATGCCTGTCTACACTCTGCTGATTTCATAAAAGCAGCTGTCCAGGAGTTTGGCTGAAAGCAGCCACTACCGCACTTCTTCTTCAGGTCTAGCGCCTCAATCGTTTATCTTTCTCGATCCTCATCGAATAACCACGGTATCGGAGATAAAGATGTTAATAATCCAAGTTTAAAGGGCATTTTCGTCCACAAAGAGATGTTCTTAGCGGCTGTTCGGTAAGGATCGAGAAATATAAACGCTTGAGGGCGCTAAATCTGAAGAAGAACGTAGGTAAGCTTTATACTAGTGGATTACTTTCATCAATATTCTTCGCGTAATAAGCAGCCACTGACCAGACCAGTGCTTAGACACAAAGTAAACTACACTAAACTCCGCCCAGACAGGTCTCGGAAGACCTTAACGGTACTGACCGACCGCCGTGTCATTTTCAGCCTACAAGTGACACTGGATGCGGATATAGAAGGACATGTGGTCAGCACACCGCCCTCCCGGCCGTTGTCAGTTTTCGTGACCGGAACCGCTACTTCCCAGTCAAGTATCTCCTCGATTGGTAACAGGGCTTGGCAGATCGGACGGTGACCCATCCAAATGCTGCCAAGCCCGACAGGGCTTAACTTCGGTGATCTGACGGGAACCGGTGTTACCATAGCGGCAAGGCCAATGGCCTTAGACAAAGTGTAGCGAAGTTTAAAACCAGTTATTTGGTTCCTGTTTTATACAACCATATCAAGCGTGACATGCTAATTGCCAGTGTTCGTTGACTTTCGGAAAGCAATCAATAGAGTTCCACGCTGTTGGTTAGTGAGCCAAATACGAGCCTACCGAGTGTCGGACCAGATTTGTCATCTGATACAGGACTTCCTTGATGAAAGGACTTAACACGTAGTTCTTAGCGGAAAAAAATCGGCAAATTTAGAGGTAATTTCGGGAGTACCACATGGGAGGATCATAGGGTCGTTACCAATTACAGTTTATGGAGGGCGTTTCAAGCCTTTTGGGTTAAATTGAAACAGTGAGTCCACAACCGATTATATTGAGACAGGGAGTATAATCAGTTGTGGAGCCACTATTCACCTGTTCCTATTCGATCTAGACGGTTTGAGTCACCCCCCTCCAGTTTATAGTCTACTGGGTAGCGTCGGAAGCTAAGCGGACGATGATCTTGTCTTAGGTAGGTTTCAACGCCAGAAAGCTGTAGCGAAAAAGAGAGGATCGACGGCTGGGGCACGGATTAGCTGTTGAGCCTCAACGTAAATAAATGTGACGTGTTCCGCTTAAAGTCCCGAAGATGTGCACTACTGGTCGGTTACGCTATCAGCAATAAATCGCTAACAATAAAAACTGTCGTAAAATACCAGCACAGGAATCACACAGCCAACCCGTTGCAGATAACTGTTTGGTCCATTGACATCTCTAAGAATGTCTTCATCAGAATGAGGTAATATCATTTATTTAAGAAAGAAGTGGCTTCGAAACACACATTCGTCCTGAAAATCAGTTCCCAGCCGGAAAAAGCTAAAGAGAAAAACAGCTGTACACCTCGTAACCGTAAATCGCATTAAAAATTGTTTAGTCGGTGGAAGGAAAGTATTTATGTGCGTAATATTTCACTCTATTACGGGAAGGTTGCATACACCAGTTACTACCAACCCTTACTCTGAACTGGGCTCGCATTCGGGAGGACGACGGTTCAATCCCGTCTCCAGCCATCCTGATTTAGGTTTTCCGTGATTTCCCTAAACCGTTTCAGGCAAATGCCGGGATGGTTCCTTTGAAAGGGTACGGCCGATTTGCTTCCCAATCCTTCCCTAACCCGAGCTTGCGCTCCGTCTCTAATGACCTCGTTGTCGACGGGACGTTAAACACTAACCTAACCTAACCTTACTCTGAGCTGTACAAAGTCTGAAAACTCCAGACGCGCACATCATTCATAACCGTAGCCACTTTATGGTAATTATTAATTATCCTTCCCGGAAGTTTACGAACGGATTGTTTATTTTAGAGTAGCTCGCTGAAATGTTGCTATAATCAGTCTCACGTAATAAAATGTTCACGTTCGCGAGTAAGCAACACGTCACGAGGAATTTAGCTATCTAAAATGTCACCATAAGTTCTAGATTCTACACCGTGCATTAGATCGAACTCTCTTCCACACTTTACGGCGCTTCTCTAACATTTTGCTACCGAAATATAACAATATGAATTTTCATCTTAGCACCTATCAACAGTTCTGATCACTATCAGATCGGAGCCCTGACTCTACTCAACTCTCTACACAAAGGAAGTATCTGGTTCCCGAAATAGGGACGAATATGCTAATTTCTGATTGTCAGAGAAACATCGGTAAGAGCATCAAACCCGTTCAATCCCGTGCAAGTATACGTCCAGAACGAATCAGAATTTGTCAGCGAATGGGAAGGTCCGCCCCGATAGCTGAGTGGTATCCGGCACGGTACCTCAGCGTATTCGGTCAGAGGGTTAGCTGCCCTCTGTAATAAAAAAAAAACTGAGTTAATGGATCAACGATAAATTGAAACGGGTGTCTTGCGACGTCCGCCCCAAGCAGATACAACGAACAAAAACGAACAAAATGAGATTAATAAAAAAAAGTGGTCAGCGTGACGGATTGCCGTCATACGGGCCCGGGTTCGATTCCCGGTTGGGTCGGGGATTTTATCCGCTTATGGACTGGGTGTTATGCTGTTTTCATCATCATTTCATCCTCATCCTGCGCGCAGGTCGCCCAATGTGGCGTCGACTGTAACAAGACCTGCACCACGGCGGCCGTACCTGCCCCGCAAGGGGCCTCCCGGCCAATGACGCCAAACGCTCATTTCCATTTTTTTACCGAATCAGAACAGTAAATTTACATAAATAAATTTGGAAAACCCACAAATATAAAATTAACTCCCTCTTAACAAAACTGCTTTTCCGAAATCATATCTCACAGTTTATAACAAATTCACCTGTACGAATGTCTAATAAAATCGTCATTCTCGAGCATTTCTCACGAGACCAGTTACTTCAGTGTGTAGTATAAAAACTTTACATAAAACATTATTTCACATTCATTCTCATAACGCAGCACGATTATAATAGTAACTAATAACAATTAGAAAATTAAACAGACAGAACTGCAAATAAAAGTGACAGCATTATCGCTGCAGGTCAACAGGTCAACAGGTTCCGTCAGCCAGTCACCTCTGCCAGGTCGCATAGAAACTACATACACTAGAGCATCTGACGTTACCTGACCATCACGATCTGTGCGAACTCAATAGGCACGATGGAAGGCACTATGCCTCAAGTTAATCATCACGAAGAGGTTGTTGTTGTTGTTGTTGTTGTCTTCAGTCCTGAGACTGGTTTGACGCAGCTCTCCATGCTACTCAACCCTGTGCAAGCTTCTTCATCTCCCAGTACCTACTGCAACCTACACCCTTCTGAATCTGCTTGCTGTATTCAACTCTTGGTCTCCCTCTATGATTTTTACCCTCCACGCTGCCCTCCATTACTAAATTGGTGATCCCTTGATGCCTCAGAACATTTCCTACCAACCGATCCCTTCTTCTAGTCAAGCTGTACCACAAACTTCTCTTCTCCCCAATCCTGTTCAACACCTCCTCATTAGTTATGTGATCTACCCATCTAATCTTCAGCATTCTTCTGTAGCACCAAATTTCGAAAGCTTATATTCTCTTCTTGTCTAAACTATTCACTCTCATAACGCAGCACAATTATAATAGTAACTAATAACAATTAGAAAATTAAACAGACAGAACTGCAAATAAAAGTGACAGCATTATCGCTGCAAGTCAACAGGTCAACAGGTTCCGTCAGCCAGTGACCTCTGCCAGATCGTCCATGTTTCACTTCCATACATGGCTACACTCCATACAAATACTTTCAGAAACGACTTCCTGACAATTAAATCTATACTTGATGTTAACAAATTTCTCTTCTTCAGAAACGCTTTCCTTGCCATTGCCAGTCTACATTTTATATCCTCTCTGCTTCGACCATCATCAGTTATTTTGCTCCCCAAATATCAAAACTCCTTTACTACTTTAAGTGCCTCATTTCCTAATGTAATACCCTCAGCATCACCCGACTTAATTCGACTACCTTCCATCCTCGTTTTGCTTTTGTTGATGTTCATGTTATATCCTCCTTTCAAGACACTATCCATTCCGTTCAACTGCTCTTCCAAGTCCATTGCTGTCTCTGACAGAATTACGATGTCATCGGCGAACCTCAAAGTTTTTATTTCTTCTCCATGGATTTTAATACCTACTCCGAATTTTTCTTTTGTCTCCTTCACTGCTTGCTCAATATACAGATTGAATAACATCGGGGAGAGGCTACAACCCTGTCTCACTCCCTTCCCAACAACTGCTTCCCTTTCATGCCCCTCGACTCTTATAACTGCCATTTGGTTTCTATACAAATTGTAAATAGCCTTACGCTCCCTGTATTTTACCCATGCCACCTTCAGAATTTGAAAGAGAGTATTCCACTCAACATTGTCAAAAGCTTTCTCTAAGTCTACAAATGCTAGAAACGTAGGTTTGCCCTTCCTTAATCTAGCTTCTAAGATAAGTCATAGGGTCAGTATTGCCTCACATGTTCCAATATTTCTACGGAATCCAAACTGATCTTTCCCTAGGTCGGCTTCTACTAGTTTTTCCATTCGTCTGTAAAGAATTTGCGTTAGTGTTTTGCAGCCGTGACTTATTAAACTGATAGTTCGGTAATTTTCACATCTGTCAACACCTGTTTTCTTTGGGATTGGAATTATTATATTCTTCTTGAAGTCTGAGGGTATTTCGCCTGTCTCATACATCTTGCTCACCAGATGGTAGAGTTTTATCAGGACTGGCTCTCCCAAGGCCGTCAGTAGTTCTAATGGAATGTTGTCTTCTCCCGGGGCCTTGTTTCGACTCAGGTCTTTCAGTGCTCTGTCAAACTCTTCACGCACTATCAAATCTCCCATTTCATCTTCATCTACATCCTCTTCCATTTCCATAATATTGTCCTCAAGTACGTCGACCTTGTATAGACCCTCTATATACTCCTTACACCTTTCTGCTTTCCCTTCTTTGCTTAGAACTGGGTTTCCATCTGAGCTCTTGATATTCATACAAGTGGTTCTCTTTTCTCTAAAGGTCTCTTTAATTTTCCTGTAGGCAGTATCTATCTTGCCCCTAGTGAGATAAGCCTCTACATCCTTACATTTATCCTCTAGCCATCCCTGCTTAGCCATTTTGCACTTCCTGTCGATCTCATTTTTGAGACGTTTGTATTCCTTTTTACCTGCTTCATTTACTGCATTTTTATATTTTCTCCTTTCATCAATTAAATTTAATATTTCTTCTGTTACCCATGGATTTCTACTAGCCCTCGTCTTTTTACCTATTTGATCCTCTGCTGCCTTCACTACTTCATCGCTCAAAGCTACCCATTCTTCTTTTACTGTATTTCTTTCCCTCTTTCCTGCCATTTGTTCCCTTACGCTTTCCCTGAAACTCTGTACAACCTCTGGTTTAGTCAGTTTATCCAGGTCCCATCTCCATAAATTACCACCTTTTTGCAGTTTCTTCAGTTTTAATCTACAGTTCATAACCAATAGATTGTGGTCAGAGTCCACATCTGCCCCTGGAAATGTCTTACAATTTAAAACCTGGTTCCTAAATCTCTGTCTTACCATTAGATAATCTATCTGAAGTCTGTCAGTATCTCCAGGCTTCTTCCATGTAAACAATCTTCTTTTATGATTCTTGAACCAAGTGTTAGCTATGATTAAGTTGTGTTCTGTGAAAAATTCTACCAGGCGGCTTCCTCTTTCATTTCTCAGCCCCAATCCATATTCACTTACTACGTTTCCTTCTCTCCCTTTTCCTATTACCGAATTCCAGTCACCCATGACTATTAAATTTTCGTCTCCCTTCACTATCTGAATAATTTCTTTTATTTCGTCATACATTTCTTCAATTTCTTCGTCATCTGCAGAGCTAGTTGGCATATAAACTTGTACTACTGTAGTAGGCGTGGGCTTCGTATCTATCTTGGCCACAATAATGCGCTCACTATGCTGTTTGTAGTAGCTTACTCGCATTCCTATTTTTTTTATTCATTATTAAACCTACTCCTGCATTGCCCCTATTTAACTTTGTATTTATAACCCTGTATTCGCCTGATCAAAAGTCTTGTTCCTCCTGCCACCGAACTTCTCTAATTCCCACTATATCTAACTTTAACCTATCCATTTCCCTTTTTAAGTTTTCTAACCTACCTGCCCGATTAAGGGATCTGACATTCCACGCTCCGATCCGCAGAACACCAGTTTTCTTTCTCCTGATAACGCCGTCCTCTTGAGTAGTCTCCGCCCGGAGATCCGAATGGGGGACTGTTTTACCTCCGGAATATTTTACCCAAGAGGACGCCATCATCATCAACCATACAGTAAAGCTGCATGCCCTCGGGAAAAATTATGGCTGAAGTTTCCCCTTGCTTTTAACCGTTCGCAGTACCAGCACAGCAAGGCCGTTTTGGTTAGTGTTATAGGCCAGATCAGTCAATCATCCAGACTGTTGCCCTTGCAACTACTGAAAAGGCTGCTGCTCCCCTTCAGGAACCACGCGTTTGTCTGGCCTCTCAACAGATACCCCTCCGTTGTGGTTGCACCTACGGTACGGCTATCTGTATCGCTGAGGCACGCAAGCCTCCCCACCAACGGCAAGGTCCATGGTTCATGGGGGAGGGGGGGGGGGGGGGTCACGAAGAGGTATTACTGTTGAAATCTCCGGCACATACGTTTGAAGGAGGGCCCTGCAGTGTTTAGATTCCTCCCATATACCGTCTCGCTAAAAGGTCACTACAAGAAAATTAGAGAAATTAAATCTCATAGGGAAATTTACCGACAACCATTCTTCCCATGCGCCACTTGTGAAAGAAAATGAAATCTTGCGTAGGCTAACAGAGTATAGATGTAGATGTAAATCAGTGGAAAGATAAGCCTTTGACAGTACGCTGGAAGAGTTGAATAAATTTCCAAACACGACTATCAACCTCCGAGAGTGACATTAGAGGTGAGGATCTCTCCTGGTGTCGGTGTTCGCTTCTTGGAGGGGTCTACAGGGCATTCTACCCTCACCCCCCACCCCTACCATAGCTCGCCGCAATTATTGTCTGGCCGCTCTCCGCGTTGGGGAGAACCGTTTTGTTTGCCGCGAGTGTGCGGAGGGGAGGAACATGGCGTCTGCGATTGGCCTATTCTCGGCCGGAACACCAAGTGAACTGCAGCCTTTTAACTTCCCCTCAGAGCCGCGGTGGGTCTGCAAGCGCCGGGGTCTTCCTGAGTCACACAAAAGCTCCCAGATTAGAAATTAGCACACGCCGCACTGTGGCTGAAACCGGTATACACACTGGTACTAGGTCGAAATATGTCGATGAAAGATGAAACAACTATGCAGAAATGAGACGGCGGACCATTTCGATGTAATGTTTCCTTCCGTATCGCAATACGCCTACAATGATCACGCAGTACCAGTAGCAGTTTATGTATCATGCGGCAGCTTAAAGCACGCCGCGCAAGTTACCCAGACTATATTCGTCGAATGGATGAGAATGAGAGCACTTTGTGACCTCCAACAATCTTTAAACTTAATTTGAAAGCTTTTCAAAACTTTTTCTGCTGACATGCCCTAAAAAATAAGCAAAGGAAATGCAGTAAAATTTCAGCCTCTGGCACGACGTTTTAGTTTATTACTTCCTGGCTGCTGACAAGGGATTCTTTTAAACAATTTGGGTGAAGATGGAGGGGGGTGCTATTGATGAGACGCCAATTTGCAGTTACTGAGGAATATATTGCGATGCAGCGAAACGTGATAAAGACGGCGAAGAAATGTCTCTTCAGTACAACAACACTTAGATAATGTGGGTGTTATGTATTATGTAAATTAATAAAAAATGTATAACTGCGAATCTTTCATTTTCTTCCGACAACAGTCACAGAAGATTCTGAAAATCGTACATCAAACCTTATGTAGAAAATATACTGTTATAAAAATCACACAAGCTACTAAAGTTTTTATTATTCTGTAACTATACACATCAAAACAAGTTTTGCATCACCTGGTTCCCAGAATTCCTGAAAATAGATGTTGACCGCCCAAAGATGTATACAACCACGCATGAACAGCGCCTATTAGACGGAGATGGTCCGACAGCCGATCAGTTCCAGTCATTCCATCAGGAAGGGGGTACACGGCTCATGCTGTCTGTAGTTCAACAATGCCTAGACGGACAATACCGCGGTTCTATCGCGTGCGCATTGTTACTTTGTGCCAGGAAGAGCTCTCAACAAGGGAAGTGTCCAGGCGTCTCGAAGTGAACCTAAACGATGTTGTTCGGACATGGAGGAGATACAGAGAGCGAGGAACTGTCGATGACATGCCTCGCTCACGCCGCTCAAGGGTACTACTACAGTGGATGACCGCTACCTACGGATTATGACTCAGAGGAACCCTAACAGCAACGCCACCATGTTGAGTAATGGTTTTCGTGCAGCTACAGGACGTCGTGTTATGACTCAAACTGTGCCGAATAGGCTGCATGATCCGCAACTTCACTCTCGACGTCCACGGTGAAGTCCACCTTCGCAACCACGACACCATGCAGCGCGGTTCAGGTGGGCCCAACAACATGCCGAATGGATCGCTCAGGATTGGCATCACGGTCTCTTCACTGACAAGTTTCGCATATGACTTCAAGCAGACAGTCGTCGGAGACGTGTTTGGAGGCAACCCGGTCAGACTGAACGCCTTATACACACTGTCCAGCGAGTGCAGCAAGGTGGAGATTTCCTGATATTTTGAGGTGGCATTGTGTGTGGCCAACGTACGACTCTGTTGGTTATGGAAGGCGCCGTAATGCCTGTACGATACGTGAATGCCGTCCTCCGACCGATAGTGCAACCATATCGGCAGCATATTGGCAGGGGCATTCGTCTTCATGGACGACAATCCGCGCCCCCATCGTGCACATCCTGTGAATGACTTCCTTCAGGATAACAACATCGCTCGATTTGAGTGACCAGCATGTTCTCTAGACGTAAAGCCTATCGAACATGCCTGGAGTAGACTGAAAAGGGCTGTTTATGGACGACGTGGCTCACCAAACACTCTGAGGCATCTACGCCGAATCCCGTTGACGAGTGGGGCAATCTGGACCAAAGTGCCTTGATGACCTTCTGGATAGTATGCCACGACGAATACAGGCATGCATCAAGGCAGGAGAACATGCTACAGGGTTTTAGAGATACCGGTCCGTACAGCAATCTGGACCACCACCTCTGAATGTCTCGCTCTATGGTGGTACAACATGCAGTGTGTGGTTTTCATGAGCAATAAAAAGGGCGGAAATGATGTTTATGTTGATCTCTATTCCAGTTTTCTGTACAGGTTCCGGATGTCTCGGAACCGAGGTGATGCAAAACTTCTTTATGATGTGTGTAGTTCCAGTCTTGAGGACATCATCCCGGCAAAACTATTCAAGTTTTTATGGTGAATACCTCGTCTAGAATTTACAATCGTTGACAGTTGGTTTTTACTACAAAAACAGTTATCAACGGCTTCAGAAACTCTTTCAAAAGAATTCCCTAAATCACTCCAGGCGAACACCAGGATGGTTCCTTTGAAAAAGCACCGTTGATTTACTTCTTCATCCTTTCGAAATCCGAGCTTGCGCTGCGTCTAATCACAGCACTGTTGACGGGACTTTACATTTTCATTTTCCTTCTTTCGATAGCGCTTACTCAACGTCCCTGTTTTACTTGCTTTTCTTCTAACTTGTCTCTTTCGCTTATTTTGAGGTGGGACACACACAGAATTTTTCAGGAACTCAATTCCTATGCAGATATTACGTAAGTAATTTCTGAAGTTCTGTTTGGATTACTTTACTTCCAACTATTAACATTCCAATTGTAACACCGCCTCCTCCTCGTCGAGGATACTAGTGGCGCAAAGAACGGCCGATTTCTGTTTGTATATTAAAACCAAGTGACGTCACACCTCTGGCAGAATTACACTGCAACGAAAATTTTCTTAAATTCGCTACGAGTTTCGATGCGTATCGCTCATATATTGCACCCTCCAGGAGAAATCATCTCCTTGACGGGGTTGAATCATTTTTGCATTTGAACACAATCGATCTAACCACAGTCTTGAAAGACTCTTCTGTATTCAGGGAACTCTTATATCCCGCTATATTCTCTTAAGGATGCTATCCCCTTAAGATGGCGTTGTTATGTGATTAAACGATACGTTGATATACACTCCTGGAAATTGAAATAAGAACACCGTGAATTCATTGTCCCAGGAAGGGGAAACTTTATTGACACATTCCTGGGGTCAGATACATCACATGATCACACTGACAGAACCACAGGCACATAGACACAGGCAACAGAGCATGCACAATGTCGGCACTAGTACAGTGTATATCCACTTTTCGCAACAATGCAGGCTGTTATTCTCCCATGGAGACGATCGTAGAGGTGCTGGATGTAGTCCTGTGGAACGGCTTGCCATGCCATTTCCACCTGGCGCCTCAGTTGGACCAGCGTTCGTGCTGGACGTGCAGACCGCGTGAGACGACGCTTCATCCAGTCCCAAACATGCTCAATGGGGGACAGATCCGGAGATCTTGCTGGCCAGGGTAGTTGACTTACACCTTCTAGAGCACGTTGGGTGGCACGGGATACATGCGGACGTGCATTGTCCTGTTGGAACAGCAAGTTCCCCTGCCGGTCTAGGAATGGTAGAACGATGGGTTCGATGACGGTTTGGATGTACCGTGCACTATTCAGTGTCCCCTCGACGATCACCAGTGGTGTACGGCCAGTGTAGGAGATCGCTCCCCACACCTGATGCCGGGTGTTGGCCCTGTGTGCCTCGGTCGTATGCAGTCCTGATTGTGGCGCTCACCTGCACGGCGCCAAACACGCATACGACCATCATTGGCACCAAGGCAGAAGCGACTCTCATCGCTGAAGACGTCTCCATTCGTCCCTCCATTCACGCCTGTCGCGACACCACTGGAGGCGGGCTGCACGATGTTGGGGCGTGAGCGGAAGACGGCCTAACGGTGTGCGGGACCGTAGCCCAGCTTCATGGAGACGGTTGCGAATGGTCCTCGCCGATACCCCAGGAGCAACAGTGTCCCTAATTTGCTGGGAAGTGGCGGTGCGGTCCCCTACGGCACTGCGTAGGATCCTACGGTCTTGGCGTGCATCCGTGCATCGCTGCGGTCCGGTCCCAGGTCGACGGGCACGTGCACCTTCCGCCGACCACTGGCGACAACATCGATGTACTGTGGAGACCTCACGCCCCACGTGTTGAGCAATTCGGCGGTACGTCCACCCGGCCTCCCGCATGCCCACTATACGCCCTCGCTCAAAGTCCGTCAACTGCACATACGGTTCACGTCCACGCTGTCGCGGCATGCTACCAGTGTTAAAGACTGCGATGGAGCTCCGTATGCCACGGCAAACTGGCTGACACTGACGGCGGCGGTGCACAAATGCTGCGCAGCTAGCGCCATTCGACGGCCAACACCGCGGTTCATGGTGTGTCCGCTGTGCCGTGCGTGTGATCATTGCTTGTACAGCCCTCTCGCAGTGTCCGGAGCAAGTATGGTGGGTCTGACACACCGGTGTCAATGTGTTCTTTTTTCCATTTCCAGGAGTGTATAACAGATTCTAAACAGAGGATGCTGTACACCGTAAAGAGTGGAACAAATTCATCGTTGGGAAAAGTGTTGGCGGCTGCTTTTTGGGAGTCATACGCTTTCTACACCTACATCTGCGTACATGCGCCGCAGTACGCCATACGGTGCGTGGAGGAGGGTACATTGTTCAACTGCTAGTCATTTCCTTTCTAGTTCCATTCGCAAATAGAACGAGGGAAAAACAACTGTAACTGTCTGTATACCTCTGTACAACCGCTAATTTCTCTTAACTTCGTGGTCCTTGCACAAAATGTTTGTTGCTAGTGTAGAATGGTTCTACAGTCAGCTTCGAATGTTCTCTAAATATTCTCAAGAGAGTTCCTCGAAAAGAACGTCGCTATCTTTCCAAGGATTCCTATTTGAGTTTCCCAAGCATCTCCATAATGCTTGCGTGTTGTTCGACCCTACCGGTAACAAATCTTGCAGCCTGCCTCTGATTTGTTTCGATGGCTTTCTTAACCCCGACCTGGTGCGGATCCTGAACACTTGAGTAGTTCTCAGTAATAGGTAGCACAAGCGTTCTATATAGTGCCTCCTGTCTCCTTTACAGGAGAACCACACTTTCCTAAAATTCTCCCAATAAACCGAAGCCTACCATTCACCGTCCCTGCCAGAATACTCACGTGCTCGTTCCATTTCATATCGCTTTAAAAGTTACGCCCAGATATTTAAACGACTTGACTGTGTCAAGAAGGACACTAGTAATTCTGTATCCGAACATTACAGGTTTGCTCTTCCTACTCATCCGCATTAACCTACAAAAAAAAAAAAAATGGTTCAAATGGCTCTAAGCACTATGGGACTTAACTTCTGAGGTCATCAGTCCCCTAGAACTTAGAACTACTTAAATATAGCTAACCTAAGGACATCAAACACACCCATGCCCGAGGCAGGATTCGAACCTGCGACCGTAGCGGTCGCGCGGTCCCAGACTGTAGCGCCTAGAACCGCTCGGCCACCCCGGCCGGCATTAACTTACATTTTTCTACATTTAGAGCTAGCTGCCATTCATCACACGAACCAGCTCCTATCCTCCTACAGTCATTCAACTTCGACACCTTCCCGTGCACCAAACTTTATTGTAACATTCGCATAGAATATTGAGGCCAGGAGTGGAAAAGACTGTTCCACGAAGGCAATGCTCTCATACACATATTGGTCATAATAATGACGAGAGAGCATATTTGGCCTCCGAAATATCTACCCTATTTTCGGGATTCTGACACATGTGAGACATACGTAACTTTCAAGTAGACATGGAAGGAAGAATTAAATAGATAAATATATTTACTATTAAAAACAGTCTTGATCACGATTTATTTAACAAGGTGACCGGTTTCGACCACTACTGTGGTCATCTTCAGACCATTGAGTAGGAACCCCTTTCTGTTGGAGAATCACAACTGTTGTGATTCTCCAACAGAAAGGGGTTCCTACTCAATGGTCTGAAGATGACCACAGTAGTGGTCGAAACCGGTCACCTTGTTAAATAAATCGTGATCAAGACTGTTTTTAATAGTAATATTTTACAAGACATTGATCACTGCTGTTCCCGTAATGCATTCAAAAGTAATAAATATATTTTGTGGGAATACGACAACGGGGTTTCCCTGAACTAAAAGCCTTGAACTCTGCGGATATTATAACGGGAAATCAAAAAGTTTCCGTTTAAGGGCGTTGCTGCAGCGTATATGCAACGTAGTGCGACTCAGATACTGGTATGTAAGCACCGACATATAGGCTAAGAATTGGTGTTGGTTTCGTGTTTCCGACGTGCATGCGGTAAATGCGGAAATGTTTGCTATGGCAATGTTACTACCAAAAGGCACCCGGACGGGACCAACAAGTTCTTATTTTCTTCTTGGTTGCTGTTAGACACCTATCGAAGAATGAAGAATGTGTATGAGGCAGCATGTCTGTGGAGAACCACTCTGTGGAATAGTGCGCCGAGTTCCATGCTGCTGGCGGTTCGACAGAAGACGCTTTTCGATCTGCTAGGCCAGCCCCACCCATTACGGACAAGTGGAAGACTCTCGAACACTCGCCCTATAGTCCTAACCTCTACCCATCCGCTTATCGCGCCTTCGATTCCTTAAAAAAGGCCTTGCAGGGTCTACGATTGCTGTCGGACGAGAATTTGCAGCAGACACTTCCGGACTTTTTCACACAGCAGGACATAATGTTTTACCAAACTTGCTGCATCGGTGAGATTATTGACTCAAATTTTATCTTGTAAATATAATTTTGTTCTTTTTTTCTACGAAACTAGTTATGTATATATGATGTTAAGCAATTCTATCATACTCGTACCTTGCTTTGGGGCAGCCGGCGGTCTTTTGTACTCTTCTGACGCCACCTCTCGATTCAGAGCGGGCGTTTTGAGTTCTGTGTGTAGCAGGAGGATAACTACGAAACTGCATCCCAAGACAGTGGAATTCAAGCTGTGTAACAATATCGTTAGTACTTCGTATACGTCTTTATGGTTTAAGGGGCTCGTGCACTTCCAGATCAAAAATGGTTCAAATGGCTCTGAGCACTATGGGACTTAACATCTTAGGTCATCAGTCCCCTTGAACTTAGAACTACTTAAACCTAACTAACCTAAGGACAGCACACACATCCATGCCCGAGGCAGGATTCGAACCTGCGACCGTAGCAATCACGCGGTTCCGGACTGAAGCGCCTAGAACCGCACGGCTACCGCGGCCGGCGCACCTCCAGTACTTGTTCTGTGTTCCACAGAAATAAATTTTATTAAGTGCCATCGTGCATTATGGAAGAGGTCCAACAATTCCCGTTACAAATGCTGACCCTCATCACGTTATAGCAGCGAACAGTTTCGTCTGATCAGAGCATATTTTCTCATGTCACGTAGCAAAATTATAGCCTGCAGATAATTACACAGAGAGTCTCTAAATTTAACTTCATACATGCGAGCTAACATCCCAAAGGTGTTCGGGATCACATGCAGTTCCTCTTCGTCGAAATGTCTTGGCTCAAACTCGTCTAGGGGTTGAACCGCACGTGTCACATTACACGTCCTAAATTAGACACTTGTGACCCTTTGGTTAAATTGTCTGGCTGATGGCAAGTTTGCGAAATTGTATGAAGTTAATATGACATATAGTAACAGTGGCATCGGGAGTAAATTAACGACCCATAAATGATGTAGGCCACACAGTTGCGATTTGGTTAGAATAATGTTTATTCACAAAGCAAAGTAATAGCGAAAGTGGTCGTATTTAGAGTTACTATTACACTCGAGCGCAGATCCATTTGACACAGTTCGATCATTCACAATCTCATCGCGAAATACAGGTTATCTACGCGAAAAGTTAGAGTTCACACCATGCCCGCGGCTGCTCACCGCTCAGAGACTAAGTCCCACGACACCACACCACGCGAAATATTCTAACAAGGGAACCTCCCCAACACAACCCCCTCAGATTTAGTTATAAGTTGGCACAGTGGATAGGCCTTAAAAACTGAACACAGATCAGTCGAGAAAACAGGAAGAAGTTACGTGGAACTATAAAAAAAAGAAGCAAAAATATACAAACTGAGTAGTCCATATGCAAGGTAACCAACATCAAGGACAGTGTGAGCTCGGGAGCGCCATGGTCCCGTGGTTAGCGTGAGCAGCTGCGGAACGAGAGGTCCTTGGTTCAAGACTTCCCTCAAGTGAAAAAGTTTACTTCCTTTCTTTTCGCAAAGTTATGATGTGCCCGTTCCTTCATTGACGTCTCTGCTCACTGTAATAAGTTTAGTGTCTGTGTTTTGCGACCGTACCGAAAAACCGTGCGATTAGTAGACGAAAGGACGTCCCTCTCCAATGGGAACCGAAAACATTTGATCGCAATGTCATAGGTCAACCGATTCCTCCACAGGAAAACACGTCTGATATATTCTATACGACACCGGTGACGGCATGTGCGTCACATGGCAGATAATAATTGTCTGAAAATAAAAAATTAAACTTTTCACTCGAGAGAAGACTTGAACCAAGAACCTCTCGTTCCACAACTGCTCACGCTAACCACGGGACCACGGCGCTCCTGAGCTCACACAGTCCTTGATGTTGCATATCTTGCACATGGACTACTCAGTTTGTATATTTTGCTTATTTTTTTCATATTCCACACAACTTCTTCCTGTTTTCTCGATTGATCTGTGTTCAGTTTTTCAAGGCCTATCCACTGTGCCAACTTATAACTAAATCTGAGGGGGGTGCGATGGGGAGGTTTCCTTGTAAGTCGTTTCACTTCTTAGCTACCTAAAGACCGACTGTCCAATTTCGTGTCTCAGTCCGAACTGAACCCTTTCGTGTCTCCAGTCGACTGCCCGTCTCCGGCCGCGTTTCCCGCGCGCCGAACGTCGTCACTCAACTGACTAGTGCTGTTTCCTTTCCTGAAGCCGTCCATCTGATTGGCTACACATTATTGTTCTCTACTTTAAATTTTAACATACTTAAATAATCAAAGCTTGACCACTTTCACATTCTAAATAAAGTAACAATAATATCCATTACATAATAAACGTTAAATTGTTTTGCATAAAACCAATACAATTTCCTTCTTAGCTTTGAATGCCACGGCCAGTAGCCTTGCACCAATGTGCTTCCTGATAAATAAATTAAGAACAACATTTACTATTATGCACTAAACTTTACAAGAAATATTATATTACATAATGATTCAACAAGGTGTCGCTGTCATCGTTAGATGTGTTTTGTGTGCAGGAAATGATGCTCTGATGCTTAATTGTAAATACCGATAATTTAAATTAACTACATCTTTTAAACAAATAAAGTTACAGAGTTGATATTTACAACGTTTTTCATTTTAATGATGCGCTTCTATATGAAATGTCAATCGTTAAGATCGAACAAAGCGTTCAGATTGTAGCATTCAGCTCTTTACTACAAAACTTGTTAGTTTCACTTTAACAGTAAATCTTAAATTATTATAGATATAATCAGTATTCGAGTTTTATTGGGATCACCATGAAAATTTTTGGAGGATGGCAGATTAAAATTACTGTGGCTTGATTCCCTGCATTACTACATAATGAAGTAGTTTCTATAAATGTTTCCCTTTATAGCCGATCTTAGGTCCGCCATCTTTAACACTGATATGTCTCCTCGGCCACAAAAGCCTTCCACTGGGTTTCCCTATGACGTAGGTTCTCGTCTGTCTCACTCGCACACTACAGCGCTTAGGCTTCAATAGACAATAGACGCCTGTGAGTTTCCCCATCTCGTGGTAAATCTGCGCCCTTTGTGGCGTCCGGTCCTGGACAAGAGGGTTCGTTTCACAATTCCTGCAGGCTAACTCTTTCGGCCATATACTTAAATAAGAGCGAAATGCTCGTTAACTCACATACTGTACCGAGAAAACGTTCTATAAAATATCTGTCTTCGTAGATTTTATAATGGCGTATGACTCGATCGTCCGTGACATGTTACTCCAGATACTGGCAGAAAGGCGAGGTGACGAAAAACTTCTACTGATTATAGGAGCAACCCCTGACTAATACAAAGCGTAAACTAGCATTTCACAGATATTTCTCTAAGCCCACACTTAACAGTTCAGTTGAAGTATGAACATCACTAAAAAGAGGAGTAACAGAAGCTGAACCGACAAAAGGAGGAACAAGGAAGGTAGCTGCGAAGAAACCTTGGATAACAGAAGAAATACGTCTGTCTTCTATTGACGAAAGAAGGAAATTAAAAAAAATGTTGAGGAAGGAAGACAGAAATACATTACTTCTGAATTAAATAAACTGGAAGTGCAGGAAAGTCAAGACGAAATGTTTGCAGGTAAAATGTGAAGACATCGAAAAAGAAACGGTTATCGGAAGGCCTGGTTCAGCAAATAGAAAAGACAAAACAACCTTCGGTGAAATTAAAAGCAAGAGTAGCAACATTAACAGTACATTGGGAATTCCACGTTTGAACGCAGGGCATATAGCGGATAGGTGGAAAGAGGGACTGAAGGCCTTTATGTTGGGAAGAACTTGTCTGATGTGATCCAAGAATAAATGGGAATCGATATGGAAAACATAGGAGTCCCAGTATTAGAGTTCCACAAAGCTTTGGAAGGCCTGCAGTTAAGTAAGGCACAAGGGGCAAATAACATTCCTTTGGAAAAATTATTGGGAAAAGTAGAACCAAACGACTTTTCAAGTTTGTATGTGCGCTCTATGGACTTTTGGAGAAATATGATCTACCAAATCCTGAAGAGAGCAAGGGCGGGTAATTGCGAGAAGTATCGCATAATCAGCCTAACAGCGTAGACATCCAAGGTGCTGACAAGAGTAATACACAGAAGCTTTTCTTCCGAAAATTTAGGATCTGTTAGATGACTATCTGCTTCGTTTCAGGAAAGGCAGGGAAAGTCTCTACAGAAGCAGTTATGAGGTTGCACTTGGGCGCACAAAAGACACATTCAGAGGATTTGTCGACCCAGAAAAAGAGTTGGACAATGTGAAATGGCGGAAGACATTCTAAATTCTCAGGGAAACTATACAGAAGTGCTGCAGTATACAAGAGCCAAGAAGGAAATATCAGTTATCGAATTTAATTTAAGGAAGACATTTCTTAAAATGTATATTTGAAGCGTAACATTGTACATCACTGAAGATTAATTCTTGAAATTGAAGGCCTCGGGAACGCGAATTTTTGTGTAAACTCCGACGTGCTGTGGCCCATGTGTCTGGCCCTACTTATCATCCCTTTTTGGTATACGGTTAACTCGCGACGTACTGCTGCTTTCATCAAACATCTGTCTGTAACAAACTGCTCAAATACCGGGTCTACACTCACGACGTACGCCACACCCAGTCGCAACGTTCGGGAGCCATACATGGCAAATCTTCGACGGGACAGTCCTTTCCAGGAATTTGGCCACTGTGCTTGATTGCACAAGAAAGAGATAACGATGTTTTAAACATCTAATTCATTTTCAATACCTCTGAGATTTTTACGGCATGTTGATACATTCATGTAATTTTTTCACATAACCTACATCTCTTTTAACCTTCTTACGCCACTGTGGGACTAATGTCCCCGTACCTGTATGGGAGAAGTCTGGATCAGAACGTTTGCACCACTTTCTACACTACTGGACTTTAAAATTGCTACACCACGAAGATGACGTGCTACAGACGCGAAATTTAACCGACAGGAAGAAGACACTGTGATATTAAAATGATTAACTTTTCAGAGCACTCACACAAGGTTGGCGCCGGTGGCGACACCTACAATTGCTGACATGAGGAAAGTTTCCAACCGATTTCTCATACACAAACAGCAGTTGACCGGCGTTGCCTGGTGAAACGTTGTTGTGATGCCTCGCGTAAGGAGGAGAAATGCGTACCATCACGTTTTCGACTTTGGTAAAGGTCGGATTGTAGCCTATCGCGATTGCGGTTTATCGTATCGCGACATTGCTGCTCGCGTTGGTCGAGATGCAATGACTGTTAGCAGAATATGGAATCGGTTGATTCAGGATGGTAATACGGAAAGCCGTGCTGGATGCCAACGGCCTCGTATCACACGGCAGTTGAGATGACAAGCATCTTACCCGCATGGCTGTAACGGATCGTGCAGCCACGTCTCGATCCTTGAGTCAACAGATGGGGACGTTAGCAAGACAACAACCATCTGCACGAACAGTTCTACGACGTTTGCAGCAGCATGGACTATCAATTCGGAGACCATGGCTGTGGTTACCCTTGACGCTGCGTCACAGACAGGAGGGCCTGCGATCGTGTATGGGGTGCCATTGGTTACACGTCTCGGTCACCTCTTGTTCGCATTGACGGCACTTTGAACAGTGGACGTTACATTTCAGATGTGTTACGACCCGTGGCTCTACCCTTCATTCGATCCCTGCGAAACCCTACATTTCAGCAGGTTAATGCAAGGCCGCATGTTGAAGGTCCTGTACGGGCCTTTCTGGATACATAAAATGTTCGACTGCTGCCCTGGCCCACAGATTCTCCAGAGCTCCAATTGAAAGCGTCTGGTCAATGGTGACCGGGCAACTGGCTCGTCACAATACGCCAGTGACTACTCTCGATGAACTTTGGTAGCGTTTGAAGCTGCATGGGCAGCTGTACCTGTACACGCCATCTAAGCTCTGTTTGACTCAATGCCCAGGCGTATCGAAGCCGTTATTACGGCCAGAGGTGTTTGTTCTCGGTACTGATTTCTCAGGATCTATGCACCCAAAATGCGTGAAAATGTAATCAAATGTCAGTTCTAGTATAATATATTTGTCCAATGAACACCTGTTTATCTTCTGCATTTCTTCTTGCTGTAGCAGTTTTAATGGCCAGTAGTGTAGCTGTCTTCGCAAGGGAGCCACCATCTTCAAATCCCGTTCTGAGAAGGAATTCCTTCAGTTCACCGAAGAGTAGGTAATGATACGACATCAAATAAGGGCTTTAAGGTGTGTGTTTCACTTCACAATTCATACATTGTTAATTTTAAGCATTTCTGTGTCACCATTAGTTTTTAGTTTACTGTTATATGAAGGTCTCTCATTGTTGAACCTTATTAATATATAACGGCTATTTTGCGTCAACATCCGATCTATCACGAATCGGAAACCACAGCGGAAATAAAAAATGTATTATTTGCAACATTTAGCTATACAGTCCAGCTACTTATCTATCTAGCTGCCTCTCTGATTTGAACATTTGTCGTAGTGTGGTACCAAGTACACAACCTCTTCATCATAGAAAGCAGTCACATTCTATTTCCGCCATTTCCGTACACTGGTCTGCAGCTGACTGTCAACGCAATAATTCTGTTCTCATGTGAGTGAATAGATTAAAATCATATGAATCCTAGGCCGAGGTATATGGTGGGTGATCAAACACTTCTCATCGAAAATGCTGCAGAAGTGTCTTTATTGCTCCTGTAATCCGAGAGTTGAAATGAAGAAGGAAACGCAAAATAGTTAGGTTTTATGAGTTGCATGAAATCAGGTGGAACGTCCTAACAGGCACTACAATCTTGGCGGAAGATACGGTTATTGTAGGCATCTTTTCGACCTCACTGTGCACTTTGAAAAGTGCGACATGACGCGGTAAACAGACATACTAGAAACACTGTACAAAACATCTTCACAAATCACCTGACTTTCATTGTGGATTCAGTTTCCCAACCATTCGGAGGTTGGGTGGGAAAAAGCCCTCGTAATAAGACACCAAATAAGTTTAATCTTATATACATGTACAACTTAATATTGTGAAAGCACGATCTGTTTTAGTTAGATGGTGAGACATTTGTAAATGGTAAACGGCAGCAAATAAACTAAATCAGCTAACACTCTCAGAATGCACCTGGCACAAACCTTTTCTCAACTTCAACTGTCTCTATAGTCTGCGCACACTCACCTCCCCTACTTTCAGTCGAGTTGACAGTCCACTGCTATGCGTTTGTCAACCAAAATTAAATTGTGAATTCGCTGCACATTGTCAAGAGTCTGCTCAGTGCTTGATATGGCGCTGCACGGGAGGTCCCGAATATTGGTGAGTAAGCATTCACCAAAAATTCTGCCTCCCCAACGACTAACTGTACTTCGATCAACACCGTCGTCCCCATACACCTTCTTCAGTCTCTTATAAACGTTTTTCAATGTCTCTTTCTCACCTTACAGGACCTCTATGTCGGCACATTGTACCAGACGAACATCGATTGCAGCACACATCACAGAACACCAAAGAATGCACTGTCTGTTATGCAATATAGAATAGCACGACAGTAGCGCTCCTAGTGGCCTGACAGTGAAATTCGAATACGGGAAAATATGGTCCGTCAATCTATTTTCATGGTATGCTAAATGTATGTATTACTTGATAATGTTTTTCATTTAACTTTATGTATTTTTAATTAACAATTTAATTCTATAAAAAGCAAGAAAAGTACTAAATTCTGAAAATTGTCTGGTTTGTAGTAGCAAACGACCCACTACAGTTACTAAGGTGGACCTTGTAGATGATAAACTGCACACATAGAACGATTTTCTGACATTGCAAATTAACGTATTCCAATAATCCCCATCAATAATTAAGATTATCTTCTCGTAGCTAGGTTCACAGCCATATAAATTTAGTAAATGACATCGTGGTCGCCTCTAGACTGTAAAATTATTTGTTTGTAAAACACAATACGGCAATTTTGGCTGTGCAGCCATTACCAAGTGAAAATAATTTTGCGTTAGTAAGAGGGTTGACAAAAGTAATGCCTTCACCTTTGTAGCTCTTCAACAGTTGGCAGCATTGGTATGCGGCAGGTACTGGCTTGTTCCGTAGCCTCTTCTCTACAGCTCCAGTTGGCGGGAAGCCTTAGCATTCAACGGTTGTGTTGTTACAGTGTAAAGTATGGAACCCTGCGCAGACGGTCGCTCATTGCGATTTCAGCAACGTGTAGTCATTGAGGTATCACCCCAAAGGAGGTTCATTAGAGAATGAAAGCAATTTATGGTGATTGTGTTGATCGGGAACATCTGACCTGTATGACAAAGAGTTGGACGCCCTGTGACAGCAACCACCGAGTTTCACGAGCAAAATGTTGACAGATTGATTCAGGACGATCGTCGTATCACTCAGAGAGAAATTGCAAGCACAATCGGCATTTCACAAGAACGTGTGGGTCACATTATTGCTTTGGTTGGCTATCGGAAGATCTGTACATGATGGGTACCCCAGATGCTGACTCCTGAAATGAAAGTGCACAGATTTGAAATTTGCCAGGAACTCCTCTAGTGTTACGAGAATGAAGGTGACGCCTTTCTCCATTCAGTTGTACTGTTAAACAGGAACAAATACAGTTGAGTTCACAGAACATCATGCGACTTTCAATCACGGAACAACAGAACGATATGGGGAAGGATGGATAAATTTTTCAGCGCTCTAAGTGGCGTGGCAGCGAACCATGGTCGTGTTGCCGCAAGTTCCTCTTATGAGTGTCATCCATTATCAGTAAATATGTACAGAGTGAGCATTCGGATGTACAGAACGAAAATTCTGTCACAAAGCCTCCTGCAGCTCAAGTCCCGTGATTCTGGGACGGCATATTTTAGCCCTTACACCGCTTAGCTGATTCTGAGTGCTATTACTTTGCTGCTACAGACAGATCACCTTCAGAAGTACCGTGAAATTTTGTATACGTGCATTTGAAACTTGATACTAGGAACAGAAGTTGGACCGAGCGAGGTGGCGCAGTTGTTAGACACTGGACTCGCATTCGGGAGGACGACGGTTCAATCCCGCGTCCGGCCATCCTGATTTAGGTTTTCCGCGGTTTCCCTAAATCATTCCAGGCAAATGCCGGGATGGTTCCTCTGAAAGGGCACGGCCGACTTCCTTCCCTAATCCGATGAGACCGATGACCACGCTGTCTGGTCTCCTTCCCCAAACAACCAAGCAACCAACAGAAGTTGGCTTAAAGATGTGACGAGTAATGGTAATGTACTTTTCCGCCACGGTATCACAGCTCAGGTTCCACTTCTTTTTTTTGGTAACGCGATAAGAAGTAACAACCAGCAATATTTCTATTTCATTTATTTATACTGTCGCGTCTCTGTTCTAATTAATCAACTTACCAACGACACTATAGACGTCGCCGACGTATCACGAAAAACAAAGCATCTGGAGATATGAAACTGTTACAGTAAATACGGTAAGCGATTTGCTCCACCAGCTTGTTCATTATTATTTTCAGTTATTCTTTATTTAACCCTCTCCTTTTTATAGCCGAGTAAAATATCTATAACACTTTCCACCATCTAATCAGAAAAGTAAAACCATACGTCACGCAAAAAAAGATCAACACACTGATAGTGGAGTAATTAAAAAAGTGACAACCAGCAATATTTTTTTTAGGTTTTCTAGTGCACTGACTCGTATTGTCGAATCTATTCTAATTAATTACGCTACAAAGACGCTGTGTAGGAAACTGTCTCATGGAGAAATACTTGGATACACACAAGGGTTCTTAATTTCCTCCGTTTTATGCAGGTGTTTAAACCTGAATAAACTGGAGGAAAATAGTGAGATTACCATGAATAAATTTTGTCTGCATATGAGCATAATACCAGTATATATACACTGATTGGCAGTTCGCTCAAACACATTTGCAAATCTATCTAGCACTTGTAAACACATGGTCATAAAATATCAGAAATTATCACTACAACACAAGACATTGTAATACAGTGTCTCAATATTTTTCAACATGCAAAGTACGTCGTATCAATATGACATTTACAATCGTAGATTTGCTATACATATCGGTGTAGCCGCGCGGCCTGAGACGCCTTGAAAGGTTCGCGCGCTCCTGTCGTCGCAGGTTCGAGTGCTCCCTCGGGCATAGTTGTGTTTGTTGTCCTCAGCGTTAAGTTAGATTATGTAGTGCGTAAGCTTAGTGACGGATGATCTCAGTAGTTTGGTCCCATAAGACCTTACCACAAATTTCCAAAATTTCTATACATACCTATGAAAAGTAAACAGGTCCGCCTTTCACATACTTCTTTTTACATCTGAAGCAACTACAATACTGCACCATAGCTGTCACTGTAACTTAGATGTGCAGAAACGTATATAAAATAGAGCGAATACGTGCAGTATTCAAGTATCGTTATTACCACAAATTGTAGACAAGCAGTTTCGTCCCAAAATCACGTAACTAGCCCGGTTTGATGTTGATAACATGCGCAGTAGACAACGTTCACTCCATGGATAAACATACTATGTGGTATCGTCCTGGCAGCCATCTTGAGGGAGGCGTCGACAGCGCGCGACTTGCGGAAACGCGTTAAATATAATTTGAATGCGAAAACGGGGAAAACGTCTCTATGACTTCCGTGATTAGCAAAGATGTAGAACGGAAGTCGGATTTCTGAAGCAGATATTTTGCATTTCAAGTAGAGTTACCCTCGCATTTATTGTGGACGACGCAAGTCGCTGATCGCCCTGCGCCAATAAACACTCTCCGATGATTTTGCAGAGCTATTAGAGGCCTTTGACATACTACAGTTTTACAGCAGAAGACACGTGGGTAGTCTCGTAATACGCAGCGCGTGGTATTAAGGTGTACGGGAGAGATCGACACGCGTCATTCAGCCGCGTCCGTTTACGTTACTTCCCGCGCTGCTTGTTGACGGATGGGCGCCAGCCCTGCCCATTGTTTACGTGCTGGCGCTGCCGCCGTGTTTTTGAATACAAGCGAGCAGAGACACGGAGTGAAGCGGCGCGCGTGGCGCTTGCGACGGCAGGTGGCTTTGGGTCGGGGAGGGGGCAGAGGGGTAGGGGAAGGGGCAGGGGACGCCGGCGCCGGCTCTGGGGGAGCGCCGCGTCGCTAGGCAACCGTACAGCGCTGGCCAAGCGCCGCGCAGCGTCCGGCGCCGCTGTAGCGAGCCTGCTAAAACTTGGACCCCTCTCTTCCCTGCGGGGACACAACCCCTTCTGTAAGCACCGACCGAAAAAAGATGCCGCTGTAATTGCCTGAATGCGCTGAACGCGTCCACAGTAAGTGCGGATCGCTAAGTAATGCAGGAGGAAAGTGCTTGAACGTGGCACCCCGGAAGGCTTCGTAAACCGCCGACGGGTGTTCCCGCACAGTTTCGCATCTGGTGAACGCGTGGAGTACCATTCATTATCTCGACGTCAATCTACATTTACATGTGTAACCCGTAATGTAAGCTACACATTGAATAGGATGGAGGATATTTTGTACCAATTTTAGCGATACTTCCTACGGACCCTTTTGCAGATACTTAGGTTGGAGTCCGCAGCTCGTGGTCGTGCGGTAGCGTTCTCGCTTCCCACGCCCGGGTTCCCGAGTTCGATTCCCGGCAGGGTTAGGGATTTTCTCTGCCTCGTGATGACTGGGTGTTGTGTGATGTCCTTAGTTCTAAGTTCTGATGATCATAGATGTTAGGTCCCATAGTCCTCAGAGCCATTTGAACTTAGGTTGGAAACAAACAAGGGGAAAACAAAGGGAATCCATTAACATAAATTTTGGTTGCACTAGACACTTAATGCAGTCAGACAGCCTACTTACACTGCTATTTAAAATGGTACAATAAACTCCCTTGAATTACTGACCCTGTGAATGTAAAGATTTGTAAATTACTCGTGGAATTCTTGTTATTAAAAATTGATCTACGACTTTGTGTGTGAGTGTGTGCGCGTGTGTGTGTGTGTGTGTGTGTGTGTGTGTGTGTGTGTGTGTGTGTGTGTGTGCGTGCGCGTGATTTCGTGCACGAGCGCGGGTGTGTGACGCATGTTTGTTTTGCTTATTTAGAAACTACGGTATTAAACTAAGAAGCAGAATTCTTTTGGCGTCTGTGCTATTCAAATATCATTAACGTGAATGAAATTTATGTTTTGAGTTATTTAGCAATTTGAGGAAAACGGATCAGTGTTCTCTTCACAGGAAAGAAAGCCTCTTCTTTTTAAAAATTCAGGTGATGGTTTTTTTTAAGTAAACAATTTGAGAACCGTACCACACATGAAAACTGCGTACTGAACCTCAACATCAGCGCAAGGGTTAAAACCGACAGAGATGGCTCAGTGGTAAGGCACTCGACCCGCGTTCGTGATGATGTCGCTTCAAATGTTTGCTCGACCTCTACCCTTTACGTTTTCTGTAGTTTCCCTAAATCGGTTAGCTTCCCTAAATCGTTAAGAGTAGTGACAGGTTTGTTTCTTTGATGAAGGATATAGCCATGTTGTCTCCTCTAGTGTTATCTGACGTAAACTCGGACTCCACCTACAGTCCTGGAAATTGAAATAAGAACACCGTGAATTCATTGTCCCAGGAAGGGAAAACTTTATTGACACATTCCTGGGGTCAGATACATCACATGATCACACTGACAGAACCACAGGCACATAGACACAGGCAACAGAGCATGCACAATGTCGGCACTAGTACAGTGTATATCCACCTTTCGCAGCAATACGGGCTGTGGAACGGCTTGCCATGCCGTTTCCACCTGGCGCCTCAGTTGGACCAGCGTTCGTGCTGGACGTGCAGACCGCGTGAGACGACGCTTCATCCAGTCCCAAACATGCTCAATGGGGGACAGATCCGGAGATCTTGCTGGACAGGGTAGTTGAGTTACACCTTCTAGAACACGTTGGGTGGCACGGAATACATGCGGACGTGCATTGTCCTGTTGGAACAGCAAGTTCCCTTGCCGGTCTAGGAATGGTAGAACGATGGGTTCGATGACGGTTTGGATGTACCGTGCACTATTCAGTGTCTCCTCGACGATCACCAGTGGTGTACGGCCAGTGTAGGAGATCGCTCCCCACACCATGATGCCGGGTGTTGGCCCTGTGTGCCTCGGTCGTATGCAGTCCTGATTGTGGCGCTCACCTGCACGGCGCCAAACACGCATACGACCATCATTGGCACCAAGGCAGAAGCGACTCTCATCGCTGAAGACGACACGTCTCCATTCGTCCCTCCATTCACGCCTGTCGCGACACCACTGGAGGCGGGCTGCACGATGTTGGGGCGTGAGCGGAAGACGGCGTAACGGTGTGCGGGACCGTAGCCCAGCTTCATGGAGACGGTTGCGAATGGTCCTCGCCGATACCCCAGGAGCAACAGTGTCCCTAATTTGCTGGGAAGTGGCGGTGCGGTCCCCTACGGCACTGCGTAGGATCCTACGGTCTTGGCGTGCATCCGTGCGTCGCTGCGGTCCGGTCCCAGGTCGACGGGCACGTGCACCTTCCGCCGACCACTGGCGACAACATCGATGTACTGTGGAGACCTCACGCCCCACGTGTTGAGCAATTCGGCGGTACGTCCACCCGGCCTCCCGCATGCCCACTATACGCCCTCGCTCAAAGTCTGTCAGCTGCTCGTACGGTTCACGTCCACGCTGTCGCGGCATGCTACCAGTGTTAAAGACTGCGATGGAGCTCCGTATGCCACGGTAAACTGGCTGACACTGACGGCGGCGGTGCACAAATGCTGCGCAGCTAGCGCCATTCGACGGCCAACACCGCAGTTCCTGGTGTGTCCGCTGTGCCGTGCGTGTGATCATTGCTTGTACAGCCCTCTCGCAGTGTCCGGAGCAAGTATGGTGGGTCTGACACACCGGTGTCAATGTGTTCTTTTTTCCATTTCCAGGAGTGTATGTGTGTACTCCCCACACCCTTTTTTAACTCCCTATGCACAATCATGGTGCTACCTGTATTGCTGATAGCAAATTGAAAATTACGAGTGAGTCCTTCCTTTGATTTCATGCGAGTTTTAAACTACCCTCTGCCATGCTCGACGGTCACTTCCCGTCAGAACGTGAGGTATGCCTCGTCTGTGTTCACCTGTAGTGGTTTCTTCGCTTTTCCACTTCACGCTGACAGCACTAACAGTTGACTTGGTCAGCTTAGGAAGGGTAAAAATATCCCTCATGGGTTTGTTACATAGGTGAAATCCAGTGAGTGGTCAATGTTGGAAGTCAGTGAGCCTTCCTGACCCACCCATGCTGCTGTTACTGCTTTTCTGGTGATAATACAATATTCCACACCTCCCTTTATGCTAGCGGGTCCGAATGTCATGGCGTCTAGTAGTAATTGTTGCTCGTAAACCTTTCACGGTATAAGGTCGTGTTCCACGAAACTGTTCCTAACGCTTCGTCCAGATCTGCGCTGGACATCTTCAGAGGCGTTGCTCCTCCGTCGAGTCTTGCCGACACAAGTCGGAGACTCGTTTCCAGTCATCTATTGTACCAAGCGTCGATCTTCACACCACCTCAAACGTCGCTTAGCAATGACCACAGAAATTTATGAACTCCACACCCCTGAAGACTCGACGGAGAGGCAACATCTTTGAAGATGTCCAGCGCAGTTCTGGACGTAACTTTGGGAACAGAAGAGTTTCGTGGACCACGACCTTATACCCCGAAAGATTTAGGAGCATCATTGTCATCCGATCATGAAAGCCTTCATTCTATCATCTTTGGTGAATTCCGCGTCACATAACGTCTATGGTGACAATCCTTGCTTCTTTGTTGTCATCAGACTACCCGTTTCGGTTTATAATGACCATCTTCAGATCTGTTTTATGAAAAGATGAATGTGGTCATTATAGACCGAAACCGATAGTCTGATGACAAAAAAAATAATTGTGACCATAGACGTGAAGTAAAGGAAATTTATTCTAAATTCGGGTCACTGTTCAATTTCCGACTATGTCGCAGCTTATGGTACTCTTCGAATACAAGTTCTCTAAATTTACCCAACAGGGCAGCACGAGGACTAGCTCTACATCTACATACATAGTCCGCAAGCCACCGCACGGTGCGTGGCGGAGAGTAAGCTGTGCCGCTACATTTCCCTTTCTGTCCCACCCGCAGATAGAGCGAGAAAAAAACTACTTTCCATATGACTCCGTATGAGCCCTAATCTTCGTATCTCATCTTCGTAGTCCTACGCGAAATGTATGCTTGCGGCAGTAGAATCTTTATGCAGTCAGCTAAAAACGTTGGTTCTCTAAACTTTCCCTGTAGCGTTCTTCGAAATGATGACTTCTTTCCTCCAGGGATTCGAACTTGAGTTCTCGAAGCACTTGTATGCTGATCGGACCTATCGGTAACAAATCTTGCAGCTCGCCTCTCAACTGCTTCGATGTCTTCTTTCAATACGACCTGGTGCGGATACCACACACTCGAGCAGTACTCAAGAATAGGTGGCATTAGCGTCCTAAAAGCGGTCTCCTTTACAGATGAATCACACTTTTCCAAAATTCTCCCAATAAATCACGGTCGAACGTTCGGCTTCCTTACCACACTCCTAATATGCTCGTTCCATTTCATATCGCTTCGTTACGTTACCCGAAGATTTTTAAACAACGTGACTGCGTCAAGCCGGACACTACTAATGCTGTATCCGAACATTAAGGGTTTGTTTTTCCTACTCACCCGAATTAACTTACATTTTTCTTTATTTAGAGCCACCAGTCAGCCATCACACCTACTATAAATTTTGTCTAGTCTTCTTGTATCGTCCTACAGTCACTGATCTTCGACACCTTCCTATACGCCACAGCATCATCAGCAAACAACCGTAGGCTGCTGCACACGCTGTCCACCAGATCAATTATGTATATAGAAAATAGCAGCGGTCCTATCACACTTCCATGGGCCATCACTGATGTCGCCCCTGTCTCCGATGAACACTCACCGTCGAGAACAGCATTCTCGATTCTGTTACTTAAGAAGTCTTCGGGGCAATCTGATGTGATCAAAAGTATTCGGACACCTGGCTGAAAATGACTTAAAAATTCGTGGCGCCCTCCATTGGTAATGCTGGAATTTAGTATGGTGTTTGCTCACCCTCAGCCTTGATGACAGCTTCCACTCTCGCAGGCATACGTTCAATCAGGTGCTGGAGGGTTTCTTGGGGAATGGCAGCCCATTTTTCACGGAGTGCTGCACCGAGGAGAGGTATCGATGTCGGTCGGTGAGGCCTGGCAAGAAGTCGGCGTTCCAAAACTTCCTTAAGGTGTTCTGTAGGATTCAGGTCAGGACTCTGTGCAGCCCAGTCCATTACAGGGATATTATTCTCGTGTAACCTCTCCGCCACAAGCCGTGAATTATGAACAGGTGCTCGATCGTGTTGAAAGATGCAATCGCCATCCCCGAATTGCTCTTCAACAGTCTGAAGCAAAAAGGCGTTTAAAACAGCAATGTAGGGCTGTGCTTTGATAGTGCCACGCAAAACAAAAAGGGGTACAAGCCTCCCCCATGAAAAACACGACCACATCATAACACCACAGCCGCCAAATTTTACTGTTGGCACCATACACGCTGGCAGGTGACGTTCACCGGGCATTCGCTATATCCACGCCCTGCCATCGGATCGCCACGTTGTGTACAGTGATTCGTCACTCCACACAATGTTTTTCCACTGTTGAATCGTCCAATGTCCACGATCCTTACACCAAGTGAGGCGTCGTTTGGCATTGAACGACGTGACGTGTGGCTTATGAGCAGCCGCTCGACCTTCCGCCTAACTGTCATAGTACCTGCAGTGGATCCTGATGCAGTCTGGAATTCCTGTGTGATGGTCAGGATAGATGTCTGCGTATTACACTTTACGGCCATCTTCAACTGTCAGCGGCGTCTATCAGTCAACAGACGAGGTCGGCCTGTACGCATTTGTGCTATACGTGTCCCTTCACGTTTCCACTTCAATATACATCGGAAACAGTGAACCTAGGGATGTTTAGGAGTGTGGAAATCTCGTGTACAGACGTATGACACAAGTGACACCCAATCACCTGACCACGTTTTAAATCCGTGAGTTCCGCGGAGCACGATGTCTAATAACTATTGTGCCCCGTGATATGGAGTACCTGGCAGTAGCTGGCAGCACAATGAACCTCATATGAAAAACGTATGTTTTTGGGGTATCCGGATACTTTTGATCTCATAGATGATCGGGGAGCCTATTCCTTATGCTCGTTCCTTCGTTAACAGTCTGCATTGGGATACCCTGTCGAATATTGTTCGTAATTCTAGAAATATGGAATCTGCCTGTAGCGTTTCATCCATAGTTCGCAGTACATCATGTGAGAAAAGAGCAAGTTGTGTTTTGTGATGACCTCAACCCACAGGAAAAATAATTATCAAAATCTGAACTGTGAAGTCATCCAGAATTCTAGTTAGAAAACCACACTCTTTGTTATACTTCTCAACTGGTCAAGATCCCACTTTGTTTATGAACTGAAAACTCTAATATTCAAGAGAAACTGCTCTGAAATTAACCTGAACCGACAAAATTGTGTAAATATTCTCTGAAACTTCTAAGACATCTAAGACAATATCTGAAAGGAATTAGAAAAAGTGACAAAATTTCGTGAATCACACACAATACTGTTAATAATTGCATGAACACTGAGGGGGGGGGGGGGGGGTTTACCATACATCTACCCACTTTTGAGTATAACCAGTGTCTCTTAATACTACGACTCGTAGCAATACAGTATCAAAAACTTTTATTACTAGGTAAACAGTCCCTACGTGATTTGACAGCTGACATTTATAATTCACGCTCACGTCAGGAAATGCACCAATACAGGAATAGCAGCTTTTACGTTATTGGTTGGAACGCAAGCAATTATGGCGCTCGCCGTAATTTTCGCGCGACGCCATATTTCGCGACAAAATACTCTTTATTAGTCACTGTCATACATCTAGTCTCATAACAATACATAAAACTACATAAAATAACTACAATAATTTTGACATGCAAGGAGAATTAGTTCTAATGAGAGGAAGAAGTTTATCTTTACTGGTGTTTCAACAATGACTACCAGGTAACTTTTAATTCACTGATTGTAATTTTATTTTCGTTAGCAGAAAGCAAACATCAACTAAACAAAGAATTTATTTGAATAGGGTCTGTAATTCTTATACTTTTAATATAGAGAGAAAGTTTCTAGGTCAGGGGATAGCGTTCGGCGAAATCTCTTAACTTTTTGTTGCATACGAAGCGTTGCGTTGGGCAGCACGATGTCGGCGGGTTACGATGATGAGAGCAGGAAACAGGCAGTTCCGCTGGTTAATCTTCTCCGGCGAAACGCAAATAAAGTCCCGGCACAGCTGTATCATTAATCTCGTGGTGATTAACAAACCACAAGACGCCAGTATACGACCGTTGTTGACATGCCCTCTCTTTCAAAGTAAATTACGTAGACATCGCTCGTTTTTACACTTTATGCACTGTCCGTGACGCTATCGTCCATAGTTGCACAGTTCGTCACATTCATATAGTCTTAGCCACAAATACACAGTTCATAGAATTGTTCTTGTGTGTGAAGCACACCGTAAACAATGTCCACTCTGTTCACGCATTTCAAACTTCGACAACGTCACTGAAAGTCATTTATATTGCACAGTTAATTAAAGTCTTCACTTTCACGGCTTGATAGAATGTGATAGACAACAGTTCCACCACTCAAAACCAATACCAGTGAAGTTCATTCGCATAAAAGCACTGTTCGTGTCTGCCACAACAAAGTATTGTTAGCGGCATTTTCACAGTCCGGTTTATTTGCTCTTAAAGTTCGCTGGCGATGGCATTACATAGCGCGGTGGTAGAGAGAATTAAGAATCTGATAGTTCGGTATCACTGTCCATACAATTACGCATGCTTTTCATAAAACACAGTACTATTTTGCCGCGCGCACTTCATAGCCACACCATCCACCATCCCCTCTACTACACAACAACCTCTAGACTATCGATATCACTATCGCTGTCCCCTGTCTATAGATGTTATATCGTTATCGTAAATTACATAAACCTTTATAAATGTTATTGACTGCATTTTTCACAATTAATAATATTCCAAAAGAGAACTTTACAAACTTTACCACAGGTACAAAGCAAGCAACATATTTATCCATTGGCAAACGAAATAATCACAAGTACATCTTTACTTTTAAAAAACCACAGTAGAATGTTACATAATCACAATTAGAAATGCCCATATGAACAAAAGGAAAAGGATAGAAATCTAAAGAAAATCACGAAAAAAAGTTTTATCTGCTCTAGAACTGAGGATATTGGTCTGTAATTTTGCGGGACGTTCTTGTATCCTTCTTATATTTTTTTAGTCGCTTGGCACTTGGCGCTGCTGGAGACATTCGCGATAAATCAGACTAACAAGGGAGCTACTGACATGTTCTTTGTAAATCCGAATTTAGATTCCACCCGGACTTGGCCACTTATTTATTTTCAACCAAGAATCCATTCAAGTGCCCCGTGAATTTCTGTTACGCCTTCGTATTGACTGTACGACCCTTTTACAATGCTAACAGCACGTCTCCAAATTCATTTTGTGTGTTGTCACATCATCTTGATAAGTACTGTACGCCGAAACTAGCCGCTATAGCATCTTGTACATGATTTTCTTTATACGTCGACTTCCATCTTTTAAACACATCTATGCTTTGCATTCAGCAGCAATAATACTGATTTTACATGGTCGTCACACTTCATAACATTTCCTAGTTTCTACAGTGGGCCCCAGGAGGAATGGTCAGTAGTCAGGAATATCACAGGAAGGATCATTTGAAGCAAGAAGATCTAGAAAATGTAGGCTCTAAAATGCATACGCTATGAGCCATTAACACTTCATCTATAGAAGAGGTGTTTCGTATAGCTCTTACGGAATGCACTTTAGAGACTGTGTTTACTCGACTATTTTTGCTTCGAATGGTCGTTCCTGTGATATTCCTGAATATTCACCTTTCCTTCTGGGGCATGATGTATCTGAATGAAACGCCATCCAGGATCGTGGTGCCAGTTTCAGCGTAGGGGCAATAAAAAGGCGATTTTGAATATTTCGCGTAATTATTGACCAAATTTAAAAATTTAAAATGCTGCCACAATTTACCCCCTAAGAGGAATACTCTTAGGTTAAAAATTTACGACAGTAACGAAGGAAGGAAGAAAGAGGTCGTTAGAGACGGAGCACAAGCTCGAATTGATTCAGGATGGGTAAGGAAATCGACCGTGCCCGTTCAAAGGAAGAATCCTGCTATCTCCCTGGAGCGATTGAGGGAAATTACGGAATACCTAAGTCAGGATGGCTGGACTGTGGTTTAAACCATCGTCCACCAGAATTCGAGTCTAATGTGTTAACCACTCCGTTACCTCTTTCGGTTAACACAATAAATTTTCTTTTGAGGCATCGCAACTAGCCGGCCGCGTTGACCGAGCGGTTCTAGGCGCTTCAGTCCGGAACCGCGCGACTGCTACGGTCGCAGGTTCGAATCCTGCCTCGGGCATGGATGTGTGTGATGTCCTTAGGTTAGTTAGGTTTAAGTAGTTCTAACTTCTAGGGGACTGATGACCTCCGATGTTAAGTCTCATAGTGCTCAGAGCCATTTTTTTTTGCATCGCAACTGATGGCATACAAATACGAACTTCATTGATCCAGTATTTGAGAATGAGAGCACTCTGCGACTTCCAACAAACTTTACACGTAATTTGAAACCTTTACGAAATTTTTCTCAGTGACATCTCCACAAACTGACGAAAGAAAAAAAAGTTTATAGATTGCTACATTTTCGCCGGTCATGCAGTCCAATTACAGAATCAGGGATGACATTTTAAGTTATTACTTCTTTACTACCGACTCTATTCAGAACATGTTTTGCAGACAGTATCCACATATACCACTGAATGTACCTGCAACATTATATCACTGTAAGACATAGAGGCCAGGAGATGTGACGCCATAAACATTTAGATCCGTGAAAAACAAGCTTTTGTTAAATTGTCGCATAATTAAACTTCAACATCAGACACGACGTTTTAATTTACTACTTCTTTACTAATAACTCTAACATTTTGCATTCAGCGTCTATAAAGGGCAACTAAACAGCCGTGGCAAAATGTGGGCAGGCATTACCTGCCACCAACATTCCTTTGGACTTGTTGCCACGCTTCAATTCTTGACAAGTGTGCACGTATGGCTGTACGTTAGCCGGGCACCGTGTTCCTGAAAGTCAGTGCACGGCGGGCTCTTCCAGTCAAAGGAAAATGTCCTCGTGACTTTCCCGGAGCTGGCATGCTTGTTTTCCTACAATGCAGCAGAAGTTTCGCAGGGAAGCTCTTACAACACCTGCATACATTCACGATTTTTCCCAAGGCGATTTCCATGATGTTGGAACCTGAACAAAGACATCCAGGCCGTCGATTTGCTTCCGATGGAAGCTTGGTTACAATTGTGGTTCCGTAGGCAACCGTAGACATTTTTCCATGCACCTACTGACCATCTTGTCTCACAGTAGAATACTCACACTAATAGTTAAAATGAATAATTTTCAAATGGTAAACAATTTACTTACTTTTCTTCATCTGCCTCGTTTTCATTTGATTGGCCGTGACACTCATTACACATATGTCACTTAATCTATGTGCAAAAGCGTTGTATCATTGTAAAACGCGTATTTCAGGAGATATAGCCGCGCGGTCTAGGGCGCCTTGTCATAGTTCACGCGCGCCCCCCCCCCCCGCCCCCCCCCCCCCCCGCCCCGTTGTTTCGAGTCTCGAGTCCTCCCCTCCCTCGGGCATGGGTGTGTGTGAGTTGTCCAGTTGTCCTTCGTCCTTAGCGTAAGTTAGTTTAAGTTAGGTTAAGTTGTGTGTAAGCCTAGGGAACGATGACCTCAGCAGTTTGATTCCATAGGAACTTATCACAAATATCTAAATTTCAGGAAATATAACGCCATGATCACTGAGATGCGTGAGAAACAAACTTTTGCTTAAATCTGAGCGCAAATTACCCGGTTTATATTCATCTAGTGTTCCGTAATTAGACCCGTTAGCGACTTCTAACGAATCTTAAGCGTAATTTCAAACCATTCCTAAAGTTTTCCTCTCTTGAATGCTTAAAGGCAAATATTTAACGCATTAGCTCACTTGTAAACTAATTAGATGTTCCAAGCTGTTCCATAAATGAGAGCTCGATTCCTCAAAAGATCGGGGTCTACTGGTTACCACTAAATAGTTATATTGCTCAAGATGTTCGCTTGTAATTTTGTAATCGGATAGCACTGAATTTCTGTATGTATCCACATTTAAAGAGACCGATTTTACGAAGACGATACTTTCCTGTATACAACAAAATCGACAACATAGAATCTCATGGTACTGCATATACTGTCCGACAAATGGTTTATGTGTACTGAGATCATTGGAAGTTATATCAAGTTTCCTATGAGAACATCCGTTGTCTAGAAAATAAGCCGTCCAATGTAACGTACTGTGATGTAACATTTTCTTAGGATGGCCATCAACTGCAGTATTACGTTTTGAAAATGCATGACATAGAGCTGTATTGTATTCGTTTATTGTTACTACTAATTTCGCTCATTAACTATCGACTTGGTATGTTCCTTCTTTCACACCAAGATACCCGGATAGTAATAATAAATGAATACAATACAGTTCTGTCGCATGTTCCTTGGCGTAGTGCGATGCATTGGCCAATTATAACCTCCTTGTCATCGACAGAGACTTACATCTTAATCTTTCTTCCCTCCATAAGTCAAGTGCATTTCTTGAATAATCGGAAAGTTCGAGTAGAATGTCGTGTGTGAACGCGGCGATGCCGTTAGACTTCGAGTCCCATCAAGCTGAGGGGTGGTTCAGTCACGATATCCCTGAGGGCCCCCTTTGATGATCCTCCTGTTCGTCCATGGCGCTCAGCGGCACGGCTTCTACAATAGTAGCGGCGGTCGGCGGCCACAGTTTTTTTAGTGGTAAAATGTCGCGCGCCACCACAGACTGTCACTGACACTTGCGATATCTGTTGTACTGACAACAGCGTGTTGTCGGCGGGTCTCTGCCACTTTTTCGGTATGCCATTGAGTGTGCCGTACGCTGAACGAAGAGCCCTAAATCAAAATTCTCTGTGACAATTCCAGCTGGCTGAGGCACTAAGTTTGTCTATCTGTAATCAGTCGTACTGAAGCACAGTATTATTTACTGGAACGTGGTTACAGACTCAGTCGGGTCAACAGACCTATATTACGAGAGCTATTCGGAAAGTAACTAAGATCCGATCGTTCGCGAAATGGAGACACTGTGAAAATCAAAAAGGTTTAATTTGCACCAGTTAGCTACACCTTCCATCTACTTCTCTACATAGTCGCCGCTCCGATCTGGGCATTTGTCATACCATTATGCCAAGTTTTCAATACCCTCATCATAGCAGGCAGCTAGCTGTGCTTTACGCCACTTCAGACCACTGTCTGTGCCAGAACGTTGTCTTCATCTTCATTGCCCCCGCAGAGTGCGGCCAAAAATTGTCATGGAGAAGAAACTCACGACAGTTACGTGGGCTGCATGACATCAGGAGAAATCTCTCACCAGGCCCTCATACTTGGCGGGTGAAATTATTTTCTAGGCATCTTTACGTGCTTACGGTGAGCTAACAACTGCAAAGAGCGACGTGAAGTTATCGACGGGCTACTAAAGACATTGGTTTCTTACTGACGTTTCTACTTTCTTCCCGATCGGACCATACTTTCTGAATAGCCCTCGTAGAAAAGGAAGAAGAAGTAGGTCAAAGGCAAATGCGAAATATGATACTGCCGGAAGAATTTTAAGGGAAAGAAAGATTAGTCTTAACGTCCCGTTGGAGAAGATTTTGAGAGTGGTTTCCATTTTGCCCCCGATCGGACCTTACTTGCCGAATAGCCCTCGGATTTACTCTCAGAAGGGTTCTTAACTGGTTATTTTGTCAAGTACCATGCCTTACGCAATTTAAATCTTCATCTGCCTCCGTTCTACGCAAGCCAACTGACAGAATTTTGCTGATGGTAGCTGTGACAGATTTTTCTCCCTTTCACGATTAGCGCGTCCGACAATCGACTGAGCTCTACTTTTTTCTAATTTTCTCAAAGCGGTCGTTTACTGAGATGTAAGTGGCAGGAGGTTGCTCGAAACTTAATCGAACGTACGCTGCCGAAATTTCTTAAGTACACTTGTCCGTGACGCATAAAGGCTCTCTAGTAGCGTCTGTCGCTGGAATTGTTGAGAAACTCCGTAACGGCCTCTCGCTTCCCCTTATTCGTGACGATTCATGTCACCCTTCGTTGGATCTTCTGTATCTCTTGTATTAATCCAATGCAGTAAGGTTTCCAGACTCATTAGAAATATTCAGTTATCTCTTGAACAAGTCTAAGTCACTCCTTTTAGGTGGTAGGAGGTTCGTGTGGCAGAATGGACTTGAGTCTTCCGTACAGACGCAACAGGAAGACACAGAGGAGTCCGAAAGCGTTTCGGATTCCAAGATCCATATTCTTACGACTGTTTCCACTACGCACCTAAATAGCACGGTGACAAGCTATTGACATGCCTTTTAAATAGTCGAGGTATTTTTAAACACATTTTACGTCCTATATTATATTGGTTAGAGAATCACGGACAAAGTTCGTTAGTTTTCAAAGGTCCAGTGCCAAATTAGTAAGACTTCCGCATCGACTGGTGAAACACATTTTCGTGGATCAGTAGTTTTGTTGTCCGCCCCCGGTAGTTTAGTGGTCAGCGTGACAGAATATCAATCCTAATGGCCTTGGTTCGATTACCGGCTGGAAGGGAAATTTTCTCCGCTCAGAGGCTGGGTGTTTTGGTGTCCTAATCATCTTCATTTCATCCACATCGACGCACAAGTAGCCGAAATGGCGTCAAATCGAAAGACTTGCACCGGATCTATCCGACAGGAGTCCCTATTTACACGACATTAACGTTTAGTAGCTTTGTTCGGTGCTGATTTATGCCGCAACACACTCAGGAAGTATCTGTCAGTTGCATATCGTTCTTTGCAGTCCACCGTTAGTGCCACATTTGTTTCTTTGGTTACCGCAAAACGATCAATTAAAATGAGGTTTTTTTTAAGAGGGTTGTGCCCCACAGCTTGTAGATATTTGAAAAATGTCGTAATTACCACCTTGAGCTTAAACCACGAGATCCTGTACATCAAATTGGAGTAATATGTAAGTAACATTACAAAATTAAACTCTTACAAACATGTTAACTGATGCAAACGTTGACGACAGTACACACATAATAAACTGACGTATACTCACATAAAAGCATTTACAGCGTCATACTAGGCGAATACAAAATCGTTAAATGGCTCTAACCACTATGGGACTTAACATCTGAGGTTATCAGTCCCCGGGACTTAGAACTACTTAAACCTAACTAACCCAGGGACATCACACACAATCATGCCCGAAGCAGGATTCGATCCTGCGACCGTAGCAGCAACGTGGTCCCGGACTGACGCGCCTAGAACCGCTCTGTCACAGCGGCCGGCACAAAATCGTTAACATCAGACAATAAAACCGTGAATTTGTCACAGTGATGTAACACATAATGAACGAATCACATCACAAAAACACAAGAGCTTAGAATTTACATAGAGTTACCTTTTTCACATCGTACATAAATTATATCGTCGACATATAAACGGCGATAAGCAGCGCACTCTTTCATGTTACATCAGCAATCGGCGTTAACGATGTGAACGGATGCGTAATACAGGTGTCACTGGTTACATGTTGAAGCAAAGATGATCATAGATATCTTAATACATCGATACCGACTAGTATCTTATGATTATACACGGCTATTACAAATGATTGAAGCGATTTCATAAATTCACTGTAGCTCCATTCATTGACATATGGTAACGACACACTACAGATACGTAGAAAAACTCATAAAGTTTTGTTCGGCTGAAGCCGCACTTCAGGTTTCTGCCGCCAGAGCGCTCGAGAGCGCAGTGAGACAAAATGGCGACAGAAGCCGAGAAAGCGTATGTCGTGCTTGAAATGCACTCACATCAGTCAGTCATAACAGTGCAACGACACTTCAGGACGAAGTTCAACAAAGATCCACCAACTGCTAACTCCATTCGGCGATGGTATGCGCAGTTTAAAGCTTCTGGATGCCTCTGTAAGGGGAAATCAACGGGTCGGCCTGCAGTGAGCGAAGAAGAAACGGTTGAACGCGTGCGGGCAAGTTTCACGCGTAGCCCGCGGAAGTCGACGAATAAAGCAAGCAGGAAGCTAAACGTACCACAGCCGACGGTTTGGAAAATCATACGGAAAAGGCTAAAGCAGAAGCCTTACCGTTTACAATTGCTACAAGCCCTGACACCCGATGACAAAGTCAAACGCTTTGAATTTTCGGCGCGGTTCCAACAGCTCATGGAAGATTTTTTCTTAATGGTGAAGTGAACAGACACAATGTGCGAATCTGGGCGGTAGAGAATCCTCACGCATTCGTGCAGCAAATTCGCAATTCACCAAAAGTTAACGTGTTTTGTGCAATCTCACGGTTTAAAGTTTACGGCCCCTTTTTCTTCTGCGAAAAAAACGTTACAGGACACGTGTATCTGGACATGCTGGAAAATTGGCTCATGCCACAACTGGAGACAGACAGCCCTGACTTCATCTTTCAACAGGATGGTGCTCCACCGCACTTCCATCATGATGTTCGGCATTTCTTAAAGAGGAGATTGGAAAACCGATGGATCGGTCGTGGTGGAGATCATGATCAGCAATTAATGTCATGGCCTCCACGCTCTCCCGACTCAACCCCACGCGATTTCTTTCTGTGGGGTTATGTGAAAGATTCAGTGTTTAAACCTCCTCTACCAAGAAACGTGCCAGAACTGCGAGCTCGCATCAACGACGCTTTTGAACTCATTGATGGGGACATGCTGCGCCGAGTGTGGGAGGAACTTGATTATCTGCTTGATGTCTGCCGAATCGCTAAAGGGGCACATATCGAACATTTGCGAATGCCTAAAAAAACTTTTTAAGTTTTTGTATGTGTGTGCAAAGCATTGTGAAAATATCTAAAATAATAAAGTTATTGTAGAGCCGTGAAATCGCTTCAATCATTTTTAATAACCCTGTACAATACGTGTCTCGTAAGCGACGACAAGTAAATGTGATAATCGTAACAGATAGTCTGTATGTTGCATCTAATAGCAACTTATGCGCGTTACGTAGTTGCGGTTACAATAGTAACGCCTTACGTACATACTTGGGCACTACTGTGAAACAAACTACAGCACCATTCCACTTGAGCACTGCTTCAGTTATACAATAACTTTTAAGTTAACACTACACAAACACTTACAAAACGTTACCACGCTTCAGAATGAGGTATACAGAGAGATGAAGAAAGTTACGGGGTAGCGATACGCACATATACAGATTGCGATAGTATCTGGTACACGCAGTATAAAAGGGTAGTGCATTCGAGGAGCTGTCATGTGTGAAAATGGCTCCGACGTGATTACGGCCGCACGACGGGAATTAACTGGAATTCAACGCGGAATGGTAGATGGAGCTAGAGGCGTGAGACATTCCATTTCGGAAATCGTTAGGGTATTCCGAGATCTACACTGCTAAGAGTGTACCGAGAATACAAAATTTCAGGCATTACCTCTCTTCAGGGGCAACGCAGTAGTCGACGGCCATCACTTAAGGACCGAGAGGAGCGGCGTTTGCGTAGTTGTCAGTGCTGACATACAAGCAACACTGCATGACATAACCGCAGACATAAATGTGGGAATTACGACGATCATATCCATCAGGACAGAACGGCGAAATTTGGCGTTAATGGGCTATGGCAGCAGACGATGGACGTGAGTGCCTTTGCTTAACAGCGCGGGATCGCCTGCAGCGCCGCTCCTGGGCACAAGCCATATCCGTTAGACGATTGGAAAACCGTTTCTTCGTCAGATGAGCCCCGATTTTATTGATAAGAACTGATTGGCAGGGTTCGAGTGTGGCACAGACCACACAGAGGCAAGAACGTAAGCTGTCAACGATGCACTGTGCAATCCTGTGTGGCACCGTAATGGTGTGGACTGTGTTTACATGGAATGGGCTGGGTTCTCTGATCCAGCTGAACAGATCATTGACTGGAAATGGCTATGTTCGGTTACTTGGAGACCATTTGCAGCTATTCACTGACTTCATTTTGCCAAACAACGATGCCATGTCACCAGACCACAGTTGTTCCTTACATGTTTGAAGAGCATTCTGGAAATTCGAGCGAAAGGATTTGCCATCCAGATCGTCCGACATGAATCCCATAGTCCATTTATGGGGCATAATCAGTTCGGGCACAAAATCCTGCACCGGCAAGTATTTCGCAATTATGGACGGCTGTAGATGCAGCAAGGCTCAATGCTTCTTCTGGAGATTCCAGCGACTTGTTAAGTCCGTGCGACACGTCGAGTTGCTGCACTGTGCCGGGCAAGAGGAGTCCGACACGATGTTAGGAGGTATGCCATGACCTTCGTCACCTCAGGGTAAGCTAGACGCAGACAGACGTGGTACATGGATTCCTTCCCTAGGGAAGTGATGGCGGTAGAAAGGGCACCCAGCCACCACCTACCGCTAACATTGCCAAAACAAATATAACGTTCCCGACATCGTACTGTAATTGCGGACCTAGTACTGAAACTGAAAAATGCAAAGGCGTATTTGCACTGAAGAATTCCTACATTGTACAGAAGAAGAAACAGCCTTAATCTACATTTGAAAACATTTGTGCTTTCTGCAGGACGCTGTATTTACAGGGTGTTTCAAAAATGACCGGTATATTTGAAACGGCAATAAAAACTAAACGAGCAGCGATAGAAATACACCGTTTGTTGCAATATGCTTGGGACAACAGTACATTTTCAGGCGGACAAACTTTCGAAATTACAGTAGTTACAATTTTCAACAACAGATGGCGCTGCAAGTGATGTGAAAGATATAGAAGACAACGCAGTCTGTGGGTGCGCCATTCTGTACGTCGTCTTTCTGCTGTAAGCGTGTGCTGTTCACAACGTGCAAGTGTGCTGTGGACAACATGGTTTATTCCTTAGAACAGAGGATTTTTCTGGTGTTGGAATTCCACCGCCTAGAACACAGTGTTGTTGCAACAAGACGAAGTTTTCAACGGAGGTTTAATGTAACCAAAGGACCGAAAAGCGATACAATAAAGGATCTGTTTGAAAAATTTCAACAGACTGGGAACGTGACGGATGAACGTGCTGGAAAGGTAGGGCGACCGCGTACGGCAACCACAGAGGGCAACGCGCAGCTAGTGCAGCAGGTGATCCAACAGTGGCCTCGGGTTTCCGTTCGCCGTGTTGCAGCTGCGGTCCAAATGACGCCAACGTCCACGTATCGTCTCATGCGCCAGAGTTTACACCTCTATCCATACAAAATTCAAACGCGGCAACCCCTCAGCGCCGCTACCATTGCTGCACGAGAGACATTCGCTAACGATATAGTGCACAGGATTGATGACGGCGATATGCATGTGGGCAGCATTTGGTTTACTGACGAAGCTTATTATTACCTGGACGGCTTCATCAATAAACAGAACTGGCGCATATGGGGAACCGAAAAGCCCCATGTTGCAGTCCCATCGTCCCTGCATCCTCAAAAAGTACTGGTCTGGGCCGCCATTTCTTCCAAAGGAATCATTGGCCCATTTTTCAGATCCGAAACGATTACTGCATCACGCTATCTGGACATTCTTCGTGAATTTGTGGCGGTACAAACTGCCTTAGACGACACTGCGAACACCTCGTGGTTTATGCAAGATGGTGCCTGGCCACATCGCACGGCCGACGTCTTTAATTTCCTGAATGAATATTTCGATGATCGTGTGATTGCTTTGGGCTATCCGAAACATACAGGAGGCGGCGTGGATTGGCCTCCCTATTCGCCAGACATGAACCCCTGTGACTTCTTTCTGTGGGGACACTTGAAAGACCAGGTGTACCGCCAGAATCCAGAAACAATTGAACAGCTGAAGCAGTACATCTCATCTGCATGTGAAGCCATTCCGCCAGACGCGTTGTCAAAGGTTTCGGGTAATTTCATTCAGAGACTACGCCATATTATTGCTACGCATGGTGGATATGTGGAAAATATCGTACTATAGAGTTTCCCAGACCGCAGCGCCATCTATTGTTGACAATTGTAACTACCGTAATTTCGAAAGTTTGTCTGCCTGAAAATGTACTGTCGTCCCAAGCATATTGCAACAAACGGTGTATTTCTATCGCTGCTCATTTAGTTTTTATTACCGTTTCAAATATACCGGTCATTTTTGAAACACCCTGTATGGTTACGGAATATCAAAGAGTTTTATTAGCGCTCCTCTCTCTCTCTCTCTCTCTCTCTCTCTCTCTCTCTCTCTCCTTTCTTTGCCAAAATTAATTTCGCTACAGGGAAATTAAGACAGCTTGTGCCTCTGATATTTTATTAGTGAGCGTCTCTGTTACTTTAAAACTGCAACGGATTGTTGACAGCAAATTTCCTCAGTCGAGAGGCTGTGATTAGTATTCCTACTTGCTTAAACAAATGCCTGCTAGTGAACCATTCATGTATTTCTAATAGCTTTCTTTTGTGTAATTGTTACCTTTGGTTAAGTGAGGAGCTACGACAGATTATTACTATCGCTTAGAACATGAAACATACAAAATGTGTTAATGAAACATGTTAACGAAAATATGAAAAAACGCATTAACTCATTCCTCTGTCGCCGAAAGTTGAAATTATTCTTATGTCAAAAGTAGCTGAACCTGAAAGTTTTAGCAGGTCTACTATAAGGTTTATCCAGTTTAAGGTGTCGTCAGTATGCAGATCCAGTTACATGGAACTAACTATGTTGTTTCTTATTAATCAGCGTACATTACATTTGTAAGTAGGCTGTTTAGATTTTTCTATTGGTAACGCCACGTAGTGCTCTGTATGAAAGTCACTGGCTGTACTGTGTGCAGTCTGTGGCTTGTTTGCTTTGTTGTGGGCTATTGTAGCGTTGGGCAGTTGGCTGTTAACAGCGCGTAGCATTGCGCAGTTGGAGGTGAGCCGCCTGCAGTGGTGGATGTGGGGAAGTGAGATGGCGGATTTTTGAGAGCGGATGATCTGGACATGTGTCCATCAGAGACAGTACATTTGTAAGACTGGATGTAATGAACTGCTATATATATTACGACTTTTGAACACTATTAAGGTAAATACATTGTTTGTTCTCTACCAAAATCTTTCATTTTCTAACTATGCCTATCAGTAGTTAGTGCCTTCAGTAGTTTAAATCTTTTATTTAGCTGGCAGTAGTGGCGCTCGCTATATTGCAGTAGTTCGAGTAACGAAGATTTTTGAGAGGTAAGTGATTTGTGAAAGGTATAGGTTAATATTAATCAGAGCCATTCTTTTGTAGGGATTATTGAAAGTCAGATTGCATTGCGCTTAATAATATTGTGTGTCAGTTTAAGGACAGTCATGTATAATTTTTCTAAGGGGACGTTACACATTATTAGAAGATGGAGTGAGTTCTTTTTTGTTTCAGAGTTTAAAGCTAGTCCATTTGTGAAAAATCGTTTACTAGGTAAAAAAAAGCAGCGTTTACTGTCATGCCTGTTGCTAGTTATTTTCACTGCAGTCCGTCAGTCGTGCTGGGTAACTCAGTTGTTACAGAATTAGTCTACGAAATGATTATAAGTAATCCGCCTCGACTGCAAATAGAAACGGCCGGCCAGAGTGGCCGAGCAGTTGTAGGCGCTACAGTCTGGAACCGCGCTACCACTACGGTCGCAGGTTCGAATCCTGCCTCGACCATGGACGCGTGTGGTGTTCTTAGGTTAGTTAGGTTTAAGTAGTTCTAAGTTATAGGGGACTGATGACCTCAGATGTTAAGTCCCATAGTGCTCAGAGCCATTTTAGCAAATAGAAAGAGGATGTTGACCTAGGTTTCGGGGCGGATAACCACGCCTTCTTCGGAACGCACTAAAACTACAAACTGCCTAAAGAGGTATGGTCCAGTATTATGCAGTTTGTAGTTTTAGTGTCTTCCGAAGATGGCGTGGTTATTCGCTCCGAAACCTGTGTCAACATCCGGTTTCTATTTGCAATCGAGGCGGATTCTTTATAATCATTAAATTATTCACGATTGCTGCAATGTTATAAGTTCTCAAGTCTACGAAATGCAAATGTACAGAGGACTGATTCTGCCTCCTTCTTTAAAGAAAACTGTGTGTCATTAACATAGTGCAAGAACATTAGTGACCCTTGACGGAATCCTGTGGAATGTCCCATGAGCTTTCCCTCCATGACGATGATGTGGAATTCCTGTTGGTATTACTTGATATCCCTCGTGGTCTAGGGGTAGCGTCTTTGATTAGTAATCAAAAGGTCCTCGGTCCCAGGTTCGAAACCGCCACCGCTTGAACTTCCATTAATAATTAGCACTTGTGGCCAAAGACTTCCAGCATAAGAAGTCACCCTCCTTGTGCCAACGCCCTTGTCAAAGAAGGCGGAGGAGCGGACGGAGGTTCAGGGCACTCTCTTGCCATTGGGGTGGGAAACTGCCCTAAAGCAGGAAAAATCAGCAATGGTCAACGACATGAGCACGCAGATCTCAATGGAAATCACTGTATTAAAGACACACAACGTGTATCCACGGGCCATGTGGTCTGTAATTGGAAAAGTGTCCTGTATCTCTCCATTGGCACAAGATTCCGGGATAGTCCCCCATTCAGATCTCTGCGTGGAGTGGGGACTGCCGAGGGGGAGGTGACCATGAGAAAAAACTGAATAACCAACTAAAGGATAACGTTCTACGAGTCGGGGCGTGGAACGTCAAAAGCTTGGACGTGGCAGGGAAGCTAGAAAACCTGAAAAGGGAAATGCTAAGTCTCAATCTGGATAAAGTGGGGGGGGGGGGTCAATGAAGTGAAATGGAAAGAAGACAAGGGTTTATGGTCAGACGAGTGTAGGGTAATATCAATAACAGCAGAAAATGATGTAATGGGAGTAGGATTCGTAATGAATAGAAAGGTAGAGCAAAGAGTGTTTTACAGTGGATAGTTCAGTGATATTGTTGTTCTTTTCAAAATCGACAGCAAACTAACACCGACAACGATAGTGCATGTATACATGCCGACGTCGCAAGCTGAAGATGAAGAGATAGAAAAAGTTTATGAGGATACTAAAGGTGGTAAGGTATTGGATTGGTAAGCAGGGCACTTGGGCTGCTGGAGTGGAAGGCTGAACCCATTTGAGGTTACAAAAATTTATTTTCACCACCTTAATTAAAATAGAGCACTCATACAACACAATGACTAATTAGTATTTGCAAATTGCGGTGATCTGCACCGATTATTCAATTGCATAAAAGCAATGAGAATAATTGAAAAAAATTTAAAAGAAAAATAGCCTTATGACCCCTACTTTAAACTCATAAAAATTTCTTTACACTACTATAACTTTAACATAACTACAGATCTGAGCTCACAAGTCAATTATCATGCCTTGTAAATATGAAAAATAACAATTTCTAATTGCTACTAGGCTTCAAAAAAAAAAAAAAAAAAAAATATTCAAATAGCAAGATCTCATAAATACGTGAATAAACTGTCATGGAAAACATTCGGCAATATGATGTTATGATAGCCTGAAGGATCTACATAGCAGTTAGTACATTCTCGACGTTTGGCGCTCACATCGGCCGCGCGTCCGAATTCCGTGGTCGAGAGCTCAAGTGACAAGAACAGGCAGGAGGTCCTGAGCACACCAATAACGGCTTCATTTGAAGTTATTACAGGAGCTCGCCGTTAACATACACGCCAGGGTAAACTCGCGCGCTCTCCTCAGGATTCGAGATAGACGCGAGTCTTAAACAGAGCCTACGTTGACCGGTGACTGCTTCCGCACTCGTAGTTCCGCTCGCCACCAGACCAGGCGCCGGAACGTCAACAGCGTGCGTCCTCGCAGTACACCAAGCGCCGACTGACTACTCGCTATGCCCCGTGCGATGTCTTCCCTCTGTCATTGTCGCTGACCCGACTCTCCGTCGTTGCCCCGGCCGACTCTCCATCACTGCCCCCGCCGTGGCCGTCCTAAATAGAGGGCGCTAGCCAACCAGGACGCTGGAAAGCGCGTATCTTCGGCAGAGAAACTATCCTGCCAAGAGCATTGCAGGAAGTCAGGGCTCAAAAGGGTAATACAGTACTTGAAGGGAGATGAAAATCTAATAGTCATGGGGGACTGGAATGTAGCTGTAGGGCAAGGAGTAGAAGAAAACGTTACAGGAGAATATGGGCTTAGGACAACGAATGAGAAAGGACAAACACTAACTGAGTACTGTTACAAATTTCAGCCAGTAGCAGCGAATTATCTGTTCAAGGATCAGAAGAGGAAGAGATATATTTCGAAAAGACCCGGTGATATGGAAAGATTTCAGCCACAGAGATTCCGAAATCAGAAATTGCGTTGTAAGGCGTGCACAGGAGCACATATAGACTCAGATCACAATGTAGTACTGATGAAGAGAGGGCTGAAGTTCAAGAGATAGGCCAGAAAGAAAGAATACGCAAAGAAGTGAGATACAGACGTACTAAGGGATAACAAGATACGGATGAAGTTCTCTAAGGCTGTTGATACACCAATAAGGAATAGCTCAGTAGGTAGTGGAATTGAAGGGGAAAGGAATGTCTAAAAAAGGCAGTCACAGAAGTTCGAAAGAAAAGCGTAAGTACAAAGAAGGTAACTGCGACGAAACCATGGGAAACGGAACAAATACTTCAGTTGATCCATGAAAGTAGGAAATACAAAAATGTTCAGGGAAATTCAGGAATACAGAAACGCAAGTCGCTGAGGAATGAAAGACATAGGAAGTGCAGGGAAGCCAAGACCAAATGGCTGCATAAAAATGTGAAGAAAGCGAAAAAGTTGTGATTCTCGTAAGGACTGATTCATAACACAGAAAAGTCAAAACAAACTTCGCTGACATTAAAAGTAAGTGTGGTAACATTAAGAGTGCAACGGGAGTTCCTCTGTTCAATGCAGAGCAGAGAGAGAATATGTGGAAACAGTACAATGAAGACCACTGTGAGGGGGAAGACTTGTCTGAAGACGTTATGGAAGAAGAAACAGGACTCGAGTTAGAATAGACAGGGGATCCAGTATTGGAATTCGAATTTAAGAGAGCTTTGGAGGCTCTTCTAAAATAATTGGGGAAAGTGGCAACAAATCGACTATTCACATTGGTGTGTAGAATGTATGAAACTGGTGACGTACCATCTGACTTCCGAAGACTACAAGAGCTGACAAGTGCGAGAACTATCGCACAATCCGTTCAACAGCTCGTGTCTCCAAGTCGCTGACAAGAATAATATACAGAAGAAAAATCAAGATACTTGCACAGGATTTGTCGACCTGGAAAAAAAGTTCGGCTATGTAAAATTGTGCAAGATGTTCTAAATTCTAAGAAAAATAGGGGTAAGCTGTTGGGAGAGACGGGTAACATACAATACGTGCAAAATGTAAGAGAGAATAATAACAGTGGATAACAAAGAACGAAGTGCTCGGATTAAAAAGGGTGTAAGACAGGGATGTAGTCTTTCGCCCCTACTGTTCAATCTGTACATCGAAGAAGCAATGATGGAAATAAAAGAAATGTTGAAGAGTGAGATTAAAATTCAAGATGGAAGGATATCAGCGATACGATTCGCTAATGACATTGCTATCCTCAGTGAAAGTGAAGAAGAATTACATGATCTGATGAATGGAATGAGTAGTCTAATCAGTAGAGTATAGATTGAGAGTAAATTGAAGAAACGTTAAAGTAATGAGAAGTAGCAGAAATGAGAATAGCGAGAAACTTGATATCAGGATTGATGGTCACAAAGTACACTCCTGAGCATTTCTTTTATTTCCGTCATTGCTTCTTCGATGTACAGATTGAACAGTAGGAGGGACAGAACACGTCCCTTTCTTACATCCTTTTTAATCCGAGCACTTCGTTCTTGGTTGTCCACTCTTATTACTCCCTCTTGGTACTTGTAGAAATTGTACATTACCCGTCTCTCCCTATAGCTTACCCTATTTTTCTCAGAATTTCGAAAATCTTGCACCATTTTACACTGTCGAACGCTTTTTCCAGGTCGACAAATCCTATTAACTTGTCTTGATTTTTCCTTAGTCTTCCTTCCATATCAACCGCAACATCACAATTGCCTCTCTGTTGCCTTTACCTTCTCTAAAGTCAAACCGATCGTCGTCTAACACATTCTCACTTTTGTTTTCCATTCTTCTGTATATTATTCTTGTCAGAAACTTGGTTGCATGAGCTGATCAGCTGATTGTGCGATTATTCTCGTGCTTGTCAGCTCTTGCCGTATTTTGAATTGTATGGATGATATTTTTCCGAAAGTCAGATGGTATGTCGTCAGATTCGTAGCTTCTTCACACCAACGTGAACAGTCATTTTGTTGCCACTTCCCCAATTTATTTTAGAAATTCTTATGGAATGTTATGTATCCCTTCTGCCTTATTTGATATTAAATCTTCCAAAGCCCTCTTGAATTCCAATTCTAAAACTGGATCCCCTGTCTCTTCTAAATCATCACCTGTTTCTTCTTCTGTCACATCTTTCCCCTCAAAGAGGTCGCCATGTGTTCTTTCTACCTATCCGCTCTCTCCTCTGTAGTTTGATTTCCGTTGCACTCTTAAAGTTAACTCCGTTGCTTTTAATTTCACCGAAGACTGTTTTGAGTTTCCTATATGATGAGTCCTATATGATGAGTCTGATCATTTCTTTTTCGATTTCTTCCCATTTCGTCTTAGTTTCCCTGCAATTCCTATTTGTTTCATTCCTCGTGGACTTGTATTTCTTATTTTCTCTGAACATTTTTGTACTTCCTTCTTTCATCGATCAACTGAAGTATTTCTTCTGTTATCAATGGTTTCCTCGAAGTTACCACCTTTGTACCAATTTTGAAAAATATGTAAAAATCTGCCAACTGGTTGCATAGGTTTTCTATATACCATGACCAGGTTTCGTCACCTCTAAGGGTGACTTCATCAGAAGGTAGGGTGATTACCTAAAATGAATGTTTTTTTTCTTTATTGTTATTTTCAAACCTGTACAAACAGGCTGGCTGTCAGCAGCATGTTACGCTGCTCTTCAGCCATAGAGTAGATAAATAAACAACAGAAAGAATACACATAAGTGACATAACGCTGGGTAATAAAACAGTAGACACATAAAGACAAACACGGAGCCGTTCACACTCGACGACAATCCACACTATAAACTGTTGACACAATGCACAAACACTGAAGATGGCGATGGCACAGGTGAACGATGGAGTGCGACGGTGAACACTGAACACTAAACACGACGGCACACACGAGACACTGATGGCGATGATCTCCGGCGCGTGAATGTCCACATAGCGTGTGCGAGTCCGGGGACCTGCCAAGAGGGGAGGAAGGGTGAAGGGTGAAGGGGGGCAGATGGGAGAACAAAGATGCCAATGGCTGAGGAGATGGGGGGAGGAGTAGAGGGACAGGGGAGAGGAAGCCCGGGGAAGGAGTGGGGAGAAATGGAGGAGGGAGGGAAGAGGGAGAGAAGGGAGGGAGGGTGCCCAAAGGAGCAAACACAGGATGAGGGAGGGGGGATCAAAGTTGGTAGGAGGGGTAGATGGAGGGGAGGAGGGCATCATCATGGAGAGGGAGCTGGCGGAAGCCACCTTGGGAGAGGTTAAGGAGGGTGGAGAGATGGAGACCGTGTGGGACGTGGGAATACAGGCGTGGCAGTGGGTGGGGGTGGGAGAGGATGGGGAGACAAGTGGGTGAGGAGGATCGAGTTTTCAGGAGGTGTACAGGATCCGTATTCGTTCAAGGAAAAGGAGGAGGTGGGGGAATGGAATGAGGTCGTACAGGATCCGCGTGGGGGAGGGGAGACGGATGCGATAGGCGAGGCGGAGAGCATGGCGTTCAAGGATCTGAAGGGATTTTGAAACACGTATGTAACGCAGCAGCGATGGCGAGGCATTGTAGCATCTGTGACCAGAGAGTATGCGCTTGACCGCGCGAGTGTTGCGAGCGGTTCTCAGTCAGTAGTAGTCTTTGCGAGTTAGTTGTCGCTATGCAGAGTAGCAGTCAGTTCAGTCGTTGAGAGTCTGTAGCTCTGTCTAGTTGAGAGCAGTACTCAGTCTGCAGTCGTCATGCAGAGCAGTCGGTCAGTAGTAGCAGCCCAGTGCGGTTGTGTGATGTAGGCGGTCGGCAACAATGGTCAAGATGAGGAATAAGGTATACTGTTAATTAATATAATCATTAGATAATGAAAAATTTTATTTATTGTAATTATTCTCCAACAAGTCTCTCAATAATAATTTTTTATTTCAAAAGCATTTTCTCAAAAGTTTAATTTTTTTTGAACTAAAGATCTCGTTGCACTTCCCATTTCATTCCACTTCTTTTTGAAGAAAAATTTCACTAGAATTACAAAAAAAAAAAGGAGAATATTATTATTTGCAATGTAGTTCCTCCAAGTGGTGCGCAACAACAAGAGCAGATATGTGACATCCATTTATTCTGAGGTAAGACTTTAATTCTGATTGTTTTTACACAGGGCCAAAGACCGATATTTCGGTTTAATTGAATTTTCTTGTCACTGAATGGACTTTAATTTTTTTTGAAGGATTTAAAATTGAGTCAGATTGCGAATTTCACATTTGTTGCCATTGTCAGTACATTTGATTGTGGGCAGGTTACGCATAGAGCCATGTCCATCAGCATTTCTAATTAGTATCGTTATTTTCTTTTAAAATTTTTGTGGGGAGGTTACACTTGGCTCCCATTTCTATTAAGTATTGCAATATTATCTTATGAAAAAACTACACTGGGGAGGTTACACTTGGCGACACCCAGTCCAGGATCGTATTTCGTTGAGAGTCTTTTGAGCGACAGTCAGATATCTGCTCTTATTTGCTTAGGTATAATTAGGATTTAGCGCAACGCTTTTAATAATATTGTGACTTTCTTTCTACAGGTCAACGGCAATTTGTTGCTTTATTGTATTTGTGTGTTGTTTTTGCATTGTGCTTATTTGTTTTGTGAAAAATTTTGACTATTGTAAAAATGCCGCGAAAGACTGTGAATAGTGTATCGCGAAGTATTGTGAATGAAATTACCGACTTAAACAACGTGACCGATAGTAATTGTGATACGCAACGTAATGATGACAATCCTGCGTTCACTAACAATCAGTGCATTCCAACCACTAATGATGACTTTCACCTTAATGATGAACAAACGAACTCAATTGTCTCGTCTGTTAACTTGACGACAATTGATGACGCAGAATGCTCTATAGTAATGAGCGCTGCCGAGCCTAACACACCCGGTTTGAAAAATTCTCGTGAAAGTGGTCAGTGTACCGAAAATACGACGGACTCGAGTGAGAAACCTTTTTGTAAATCTCAGAATAACAAAATGGTTACAGAAAGCGAGAGAATTCCAGATCCACCACTAAACAGCACAGAGAGTATAAACGCTAATTTTGGCTTTGATCGATTTTTGGCACTAGTGTTGCAACGACTTGACCAAATTTGTGAAAAATTTGATGAGCAGCACAAAGAATTTATAGAACGGAACAAACAATTTTCTGAAAATTTTAAACAGCAGAACGAAAAACACGACAACGTTAATGAACAGAAGAAACAAGTTAGTGAACAGATTACAGCTGTTACCGTTCAATGTCAGGACAATAAAGAACAATTACGTGAGGATACTGAGGATTGTGCTAAAAACAGTAATAAAGAAGTTGGCACTTTTGCACAAGAATTAAGTAGCACACGTGTAGACACAACAGAATCACATAAAGACGAGATTATTGCAGTCACCGAACAATGTTCGGCAAACGCAACATTGATACACGAAATTAATGCAGTCACCGAACAATGCCGTAAAAACGCAGTACAGATTCGCGACGAGGTTAATTTAGAGTCAGTGGAAGTTTCACACACTCCGAATACGGAAGTTGACGAGAAATTTGCACGACAGATCAACCAAATTGACGAAAGTGTTACAGTAACAGAGTTGAAAACTATTCCAGTCACCAATACGTCACAGAATCCGCCAGTTTGCGAACATTTGTCAGACTTACGCAGCGTGTATAATGTGAGCAATTTACAGCAACTACGCGACTTAAAATCCGAAAAGCCACGCGAATTAAAATCTGAAAAGCTACGCAACTTGAAAACCGAAATGACAGAGACGAACAGACTTTCACACAAACCTGAACGTGTTATCAAACTGAGTGACGAGAACGTAGATTTCGAGCAATTTGCATTTGTAAGAAAATGTAAGGAATTTAATAATGGCAGAACACAGGTACACGCTTTGAGGTGTATACGACAATTTGTTTTTATGCTTTCACCGCTATTATCTGTAATGGAGAAACTAGCTTTGAACCTGAAGCGACAAATTGCTATTGTATTTTCATCAGCATTGCCTGTAATGAGGAAACTAGAATTAACATGGATACAACTATTTGCTTTTGAATTTTTACCGCTATTGCGTGCAACGCAAAAGCTAAAATTTATTTGCAGTGCGTAATCGACCTCAGGGGATTCATTACGCTTTAATGAATATGTGCCGTAGCGAGCATAGGGCCCCGAGCTGTAGTAGTGCTGTTTCATCTTTAGTTTTCTGCACTGCTGCCTTCTCTTCTACTATCCTTTATATCTATCAAAACTGCTCTTTAACTATTGCTCTTTGTAGAATTAAGAAACGTATGTAATGAAAACCGGATATGACAAATATTTTACCGAATGTGAGAATTTTGAGTAGGCACTCCCGTAATGACAACTACCGCCGTAATTTTAATTACAGATAAAATCGTAATCATCAGTATGTGTAAAAGTAAAATTAACAGCAAACGCATTTTTTGGTAACAATAGATGTTTTTCACCACAATAGCATGAAAGTCAACCGCTTAGCATACGTAACCAACAATGCAGTCTACAAGGTCAACCAAACTTTAATGTTTCGCCGCGTGCACGTATAGTCCCAGCTCCAACAAATAGTAACGCATGGCAGCAAAGAAATAACTATGTACACACAACACACTATTTCAACTCGTATCGCAATACGCCGTATAGAAATTACTATCAGGACAGACGTAAAAAAAAATGATGAGCACAATTTTCAGCGTACATTTTAATAACAGTCGATCTTATGAGCAGCAACAACATCAGCAACAACAAATAATCATGAATGAAACAGACAATAGGTGTCATCCATAGCGTAACACGTCAGTAAGAAATAACAGAACAGTTCGTATAGTGGATATGCCACAACATTCTCCCGTAAATAATAACACGTACGATAGATTTTAACCAGATACAGCACAGATTGCATATTACAGTAACGCAAACATTACTTTTGACACGCAGAATTTTGTTCACGAAAATGTTATTAATTTTGACGCCATCCGACACACGTTTGCATTAGAGACAGAATTACGACGCATGTAGACGACATTCTTATCGCAGAAGCTAACTGATCTGAACACAATATGATTCTTGAACAACTGTTACAAACCTTTCATGCACAAGGACTTACAGTTAATCTTAGTAAATCGCACTTTGGCAAAACTTCTATAAAATTTCTTGGACACGTAATTTCAGCAGAAGGCATTGCACCTGATCCGGAAAAACTTCAAGCTCTACGTGACATTACTGTTCCTACAACAAAAAAGCAATTACGCAGTTTTTTGGGCTTAATTAACTTTTTTCGTAAATTTATTCATCATTCTGCTTTAGACACGCCTAGACTATGCCAATTAACAGGTAAAAACAGTATTTGGTCTTGGGATAAGCAAGCACACTCTGAATTCATGAACCTGAAACATGCTTTGTTGAATGCACCACTTTTATCGCATCCAGATCTTACTAGAAATTTTTCCATTGCTACCGACAGTTCCAACACCGCTTTAGGCGTACACATTTTCCAGGAAATAGAAGAAGATGGTTCTACAGTAATTAAAAACATCGCATTTGCAAGTCGCATTTTGTCACCTGCTGAACGAAATTATTCCGTCACAGAACTTGAAACATTATGTGTTGTATGGGCTTTCACGAGATTTAGGCACTTTCTTTACGGCCGACATACCACCGTCTACACAGACCATAGAGCGATACAATTTTTACTTTCAGCTAAATTCACTCACGACAGGTTAAGCAGATGGAAACTATATTTACAGGAATTTAATTTTACAATAATTCACATTCCCGGTACGCAAAATGTTATAGCAGACGCACTATCGCGTTCTCTCGGCAACAATCAGCAAGACATCGCAACCAACTTCTGCAAAGCAAATTTCAGTGTCATGTACATTCAGCAGGTTGCATTTGAAAATTTTATTTCATCGTCATTACAGGACATAGCACAAGAACAAAATAAGGACAATGTGTGGAAAGAAATTAAACACCTTTGGCAAGATAGGAAAAATGTTACGATTAGGAACCACTACACTGTACGCAATGACATTCTGTTTCGCCGCTCTCATCCTGACAGCAACATTTGGTTATTATGCATTCCTGACGAACTGGTTAACAAACTAATTTGGTACACTCATTTAAGTTACGCACATTACGGAGCACGAAAATGTTTTCTTATACTGAGACAGAACTGTTATTTTACCAACATGGAAAAACGTATACGACGAGTTTTAGCGTCTTGTAAAATTTGCCAGAAAGCTAAATCAGACACCACTTCACATATTCCTCCTTTATATCCCATTATACCTGTGAAATTAAGACACATGGCCGCAGTAGATATTTTTGGTCCGATTCCGAGAACTAACAGAGGTTTTTGCTACATTTTTGTCGCTGTTGAGCTCACTTCAAAATTTGTTACTTTCACTCCGTTACGCAAAGCTACTGCTAAAACTGTTTCGAAAGCATTTGTAAAACATTTTCTATCTCATGTAGGGCATGTAATGAAAGTAATTTCTGATAATGGATCTCAATTTCGTAGTAGTGTATGGACACGCATGTTACGAGCTAGAAACATTTCTCCGATCTATATATCCAAGTACCACGCTTCTTCGAACCCTTGTGAAAGATTAATGAAGGAAATTGGTAAGCTGTGCAGAATATACTGCCACAAAAGACATATTGATTGGGATACACACATACTCTCATTCCAAGATGTAATTAATTCCATTCCAAATGAATCCACTTTGCTATCTCCGACTGTTATACTGAAAAACGTTGAACCACCGAACAAAATTAAAGAATTAATAGAATTCCCCAAAAATCGTCGCCTACGACACCACGAAACAATTGACATTGCGCTGAACAACATCAAACGTGCCGCAGAGCGCCGGAGAAGACAGCAAAAACAGGTTTGTACACGCCGCGACTTTCACGTTGGACAGAAGATATTAGTACGTACACACTATTTATCCAGCAAATTAAAAGGTAAGTGCAGTAAATTTGAACTTCTATACGCAGGTCCGTATCGGATTCGCAATATCCCTCACCCCAATGTTGTACACGTCGAAACTTTGAGAACCAGAAAATCGAAAGGCAATCACCATATCTCAAACATTAAACCGTTTATTGAGTGAAACCACTGTATGATTCAACACACTATGATGCCATTTACTAATGCAATTAATTCACCTGACTAATTATTGATGATTATCGTATTTTTTTTCTTGGCAAGTGCCCGGCAAGGTAAGGTTAGCAGGTCGCTCTTCTTGTCGTTACACATCAGACCGTGCATATTTTCCAGATGAATTTACACATTTACGACTATTTCTGCAATTATATTTATGTGACTACTTATTGATGATTATCGTATTTTTTTTCTTGGCAAGTGCCCGGCAAGGTAAGGTTAGCAGGTCGCTTTTCTTGTCGTTACACATCAGACCGTGCACATTTTCCATTTTTTTGTGTATATGACTGTACTCCAGTTTTGTTTGTATGCACTATGAAATAGTTAAGATATAACACACACCAGTCGACTTTGACATTTTTTTTTTGCCTTATGACATCTCAACATCGTGACTGTTTCACATTTTTTTGCTACTGCATTGTATTATTCTGTGTACATTTTTTCGCATCCGAACACTGTCAATGTCTTGGACATATTACGTTTTCTGTCATGTTATGCTGTATGGTTAATTGTGTCACCATAAACCAGTCATTATTTAGTGGGTATAGGATTTAAATGCAAGACATTAATCTTTGTTCATCAATTTCAGAAAGGAATGATGATTCTAAGAAATAAATTTAACATAAATGGGAATTTCACCTACGGAATAAACGAAAGGAGATGCAATAACTTTATGAGGAAGAGTAAAGGGATCAGGATTAACAAGCATTAACAAGACTATACTATACTCATCACAGAATAGCAGTCTTAACTAATTTTTTCTTTCAGAATACAAGGTGATTGATGCAGGCTGTCAGACTGAACTACACATCTTAGTTTTAGTGATGAAATATGCTAGTGATAAGGAATAGTTGTGTAATAAGTAATGAAGTGATTTTTTTGCAGATGATAATGAATACTGATGAATAATGATGAAGGATATGATGTTATGAATAATGAAGTTTTTCTTTACAGGTGATGATAATGGTGAAGTTATGATGATATGGATAATGAAGTTTTTTTCTTTATGCCACGTAGTTATTTAAGTATTTGTTGCGGTTTGCTTTGACGGCAGGTGTTACATTGCATAGTAGGATGACGGAAAGTTTTGGAAAGGACAGCTATGGAACACATTTTATACACATTTCACTACTTGTTAATTCGAAGTTCACTACTTTTCAGCATAGTGTGCGTTTCTTCTTTCAGGTCAATAATCCGTTTTTGTATTTTTTCCAGGAGAAGTTTTTCATGACACTTACTAAACCTGTTACTTATTATACCTGTTCTAGTACTTGCATTTTTATATTTTTTACCCATTTGTGTTTATCATTTATAAATGTGATCACATGTACTGCCTTGTTACATAATCTTGCTACAGCTGACTCATGACGAATGACGTTACCTATCCTCATTTGCAGCAATACGTCAAAAGCAAAAAGTATTATGCCTCAGCAATTAATTATCGATCCCAACGCCATGCATTGCTACCAAAAAAATGTATTACCAGTCCCACATAATGTCACTAGTTTATGATAATTCTGAATAATACTGATCAACTCTGAATAGCATGTCACTCGAGTAATGACCTCTTAATGAGACTATATTCAAAATAATGCTTTGTCACTAGCTAATAACTGCCACTGTTTATTGTAATGCCTGTGATTACTAATGATTTGACTGTAATTAACTGATTTTTAATAATGACTTTGTAATGATCTGAATAATACTGAATGATGAACTATGTTTTATTCTATTCAATACTTGATGGCCACTGAGTGCCAATAATTAATGTCAATCAACGAAATTGTTATTAATTATGCCATTAATTAACTCTTGTTTTCAATGTTCATACTTTGTAATTGGAAATAAATGTGACTGTTTCATAATGCTTTGTAATTAGGAAAAGACTAATGATTCTTAATAGATTGGAATGACACACAATTAATTAACTATGGTACTGTTTAATAATGCTTTGTAATTAATTAAGGCTACAAATGATTAATTAATTAACTGTAATTAGACAAATGATTAATTAACGACAAATGATTAATTAACTGTAATTATACAAATGATTAATTAACTGTAATTAGACAAATGATTAATTAATGACAAATGATTAATTAACTGTAATTAGGAGAAGGTTAATGATTCTTAATTATACTCTGTAACTGAAAAGAATGCGATTATTTCATAATATTTTGTAACCAGGAAAAGAAGGCTACTGATTCTATGTAAAACAATTAATGAACATTTTTCTGTAATACTACATACTTGGTACAGAAATGTTCAATAACTGGGCTATGAATGCCACGAACTATCAATGAAGACTGTAATTGTCAATATTATGTGACTTGATGTCCTTCACCTCATAAGCTGACTACCCTGAATTACTGCAATGTCCATTTGTCCTGTTTATCCCAGTGATCATGGAGCACTATATTTGGTTTTGCACTAATTCTACGTTGGTGTGCCTTGTAAGAGTGTGGTGTTGACACGACATGCTGTCCACCACCATGAGCGATGAAGACATTATTATGGTCCCACTGTTTGGTGTACCTAATGTACTGCCAAAATGAAAACATGGAACATTACTACGACAGTTCAGTGTCTTGGCTACACTGATAAATTCTGATGGGAAAAGAACTTCAAGTTGTGTCACTTGGTGTTGTACTACTGTGGAAAGATATGGACTTTCAGAGCAGCTGTGTGCAATCTAAAGTGCTACAACCATGATGCAATCCTTCCCTTTCCTATCCTGATTCTTGTCACATAAAGAAAAAATTTTTTTGGTAACATCATTTATGTTCATAGGTTATACATTTTTCGATTCGCTAAACTCCAGTGTGAGTACACTTATGTCACTGGTCGACATGATGTTTGCCATTATGTTTATTTGTTGTGAAAATACTAAAGACATTTTTCAGTGCATGTGCACTTTGGACATGAAATTTTTTTTGCCATTATGTTTATTTGTTCTGAATATGCTAAAGAATTTTTTCAGTGCCTGTGCACTTTGTTATCTGTCAAATAATTTGTATATACTTTTCTGATTTGCTACTATGTTTTGTACTCACATTTTGTCTTTGTCTGATATATTTTGTACTTAGTGCGTGTGCACAACATTTACTTTATGTACTACATCTAATTATTCTTGCCAGTCTGTTTATTTGTTCTGCATATGCTAAAGAATTTTTCAGTGCCTGTGCACTTTATCTGTCAAAAAGTTTGTATATACTTTTCTGATTTGCTACTATGTTTTGTACTCACATTTTGTCTTTGTCTGATATATTTTGTACTTAGTGCGTGTGCACAACATTTACTTTATGTACTACATCTAATTATTCTTGCCAGTCTGTTTATTTGTTCTGCGTATGCTAAAGAATTTTTTCAGTGCCTGTGCACTTTATCTGTCAAAAAGTTTGTATATACTTTTTCTGATTTGCTACTATGTTTAGTATTCACATTTTGTCCTTGTCTGATATATTTTGTACTTAGTGCGTGTGCACAACATTTAAATATTCTGTAAGTTGTAGGATTTTGTTAATTAAAGAAAAATTTTGCCGCGCTTGGCAAGTCCAAATGACTCACCATCGCTGCCAAATTTTTGCCCCCCGAGTGGAGGGTTATGAAACACGTATGTAACGCAGCAGCGATGGCGAGGCATTGTAGCATCTGTGACCAGAGAGTATGCGCTTGACCGCGCGAGTGTTGCGAGCGGTTCTCAGTCAGTAGTAGTCTTTGCGAGTTAGTTGTCGCTATGCAGAGTAGCAGTCAGTTCAGTCGTTGAGAGTCTGTAGCTCTGTCTAGTTGAGAGCAGTACTCAGTCTGTAGTCGTCATGCAGAGCGGTCGGTCAGTAGTAGCAGCCCAGTGCGGTTGTGTGATGTAGGCGGTCGGCAACAATGGTCAAGATGAGGAATAAGGTATACTGTTAATTAATATAATCATTAGATAATGAAAAATTTTATTTATTGTAATTATTCTCCAACAAGTCTCTCAATAATAATTTTTTATTTCAAAAGCATTTTCTCAAAAGTTTAATTTTTTTTGAACTAAAGATCTCGTTGCACTTCCCATTTCATTCCACTTCTTTTTGAAGAAAAATTTCACTAGAATTACAAAAAAAAAAAGGAGAATATTATTATTTGCAATGTAGTTCCTCCAAGTGGTGCGCAACAACAAGAGCAGATATGTGACATCCATTTATTCTGAGGTAAGACTTTAATTCTGATTGTTTTTACACAGGGCCAAAGACCGATATTTCGGTTTAATTGAATTTTCTTGTCACTGAATGGACTTTAATTTTTTTTGAAGGATTTAAAATTGAGTCAGATTGCGAATTTCACATTTGTTGCCATTGTCAGTACATTTGATTGTGGGCAGGTTACGCATAGAGCCATGTCCATCAGCATTTCTAATTAGTATCGTTATTTTCTTTTAAAATTTTTGTGGGGAGGTTACACTTGGCTCCCATTTCTATTAAGTATTGCAATATTATCTTATGAAAAAACTACACTGGGGAGGTTACAATTTGTAAAAGGTAGGGGGGGGCGGAGATCCAGGCAGGATGGGCGTAACAGAGGATAGGGTGGATGAGGGAGTTATAGGTGTGCAGTATGGTGGAGGGGTCTAGACCCCACGTACGGCTGGAAAGGAGCTTGAGGAGACAGAGTCGGGAGCGCCTTGGCTTGGATTGTCTGGAGATGGTGTGGGTCCAGGAGAGGCAACGGTCGAGGGTGACACCAAGGTACTTAAGGGTGGGGGTCAGGGCGATAGGACGGCCATAGATGGTGAGATAGAAATCGAGGAGGCGGAAGGAAGGGGTGGTTTTGCCTACAATGATCACCTGGGTTTTGGATGAATATGTCAGGTTAAATATCTTATCTAATAAAAGTTTACATTAATGTAAATGAGTGTAAAACAAGTAGTACTTACATGAAGAACATATCGTCAAAGATGTACAGTGATTTAAGAGCTGAGTTTCTCAAGTCATACATTAAAATATAAGACATAATGTTCTTCAATAGGTCAAACATTAAAACATAAGTAACACTGGTGTGGTGTGAGGAGACTGACTGTGTGGCAACTAGTCACGCTGCCAAGTAAACGCAATGTAGGGCACGCCACAAGCGGGCCACTAATAACGTGAGCAAAACAATTTTGTATATTACACATTTTATTGGTACCGATGTTTTTATTTTCAACTTCTGTGATTGCCCTTTCTAGAGATGTCCATTTCTATTCAACTGTACTTCTTACTGAGTTATTCCGTATTGCTGTTTCTATAGCTTTACAGAACTTCAAGCGTATCTCGTCATTTCTTAGTAGTTCCGTATCCCACGTCTTTGCGTATTGATTCTTCCTCTCTAATTTCTTGAACTTCAGGCCACTCTTCATTACTACAACACCACTTACTCTGTGTTAATGAAACACATTGTATAATTGTGGTTCTGTATTGATGAAACAAACTTTCTGGTCTTGGAGAAGGGAAGATCTATCGTTTTTATATAGGGAATGTTGGTCTGTAATCGACTGAGTGGAAAGTGACACAAATCTGCTTGTGGACTGTGATAAAATCTATTCTTTTCCATACTGTGCAACAAACTGAGTTATTGTGTATATACCGGCAAGCATTGTTGGCCAGGCGAATCCGATCGACATAAAGCTTACAACTTTAGGGATGGGACAGGAAAGTCTGTATTGTCGTGACCAACCTTCAGTTAAAGGGCTATAAGACTGCAGTATGTGTTCACAAGTTGAAGTGCACCATCTATCAGTTCTAGAGAAATGTTGTAGCCTCTTATGGAATTATCAAATATGATTTCGTGCAACGATGAAGTTCCTACATGGAAGCTGGGGGATATCCACTCTGAACAAGTGTCGTGATAGTAGTACTTTGTCCAAGTTACCAGAAAAATAATTATCTCCAAAGTGTGCCTACTTCGATTTTTGTCATCTTCATCAGTGCAACGGTCACTTTCAGTTTTTTTTCTTTTCGCTTGTACCATTCACCCCAGCCTTTCCGGACGATGATTCTCTGTCCGAAATTGATTCATGGTCTCGAAATTTTTCACCATCATCTTCCATAGCATTCTTTGTGTTACAGACAATGCATGGACAAAACTAAAAATATTCCACAAACCTCGTAGTGCCCTCTTTTCATGCACTTACTCTGCTAACTTACATCACAGGCAGCAGCATAATTGTATAGGTGGATTCTATTCACTAAAAGCACCAGGAGTAAATACCCATATTGGGTGTTGCTACGAGAACTGTGTTCCAGGCAAGTGGCGGAAACAAAGTAACATATCGGAAATAGCTGTTGACGGCGCTGTCAGCTTTGTGCCTGTTCCAATTACTTTTTAATTTGTATTTTAATTCATTTTTGACAGTTATCGATTTGTCGTTTGGAAATATGCGTCGGACACAGCATGCCTGTAGGCAAACTGTGATAACAGACAAAAATACAGATACGTGACAAAAATTGTATAATTTTGCATCACCCAATCAAGCAGTGAAACCTTTTAGCTCGGCAGATTTGCGAAGGACTTCCCCCATAAATTGCACTTCTACACTATCGTTCCGAGTCACCCTACTACAAGAAGTGTGGGATACACAGCGGATCCGAAACTACATTCCTACTTGCCGAAAGACGCGTAGAAGATACCGTAGAACAATAACTCTCGGTATGAGAGGACGATCAGTTTAGCTTTAGAAGAGGTAGAGGCACCGGAGAAGTAATCTTGACATTCCCCTTGATAATGGAACCAATACACGGGAAAAAACAAGACACGTTTATAGGAATTGTTCACCTAGAAAAAGCATTCGACAGTGTACGATGGTGCAAGGTGTTCTGAATTCCCAGAAAATTGGTGTAAGAGATAGAGAAAGCCGGTTAATATACAATTTGCATAAGAAACAAGAAGAAGCAATATGAATGCGAGACAAGAATGCAGTGCTCTGATTACAAGAGGGTATAGGACCAAGATGCAATGTTTACCCCCGACTGTTTAATCAGTACATCGAAAAAGCAATGAGGAAACTAAAAGATAGCTTCATTTCCGGGGTGAAAATTCATAGTAAACGAATATCAGTCATTAAAGTCACTGATAACATGGTAGACGTAACTGTTTCCACCAACCCCACATCTCGATCGCATCAATTTGGCTCTTTTCACTTGCTTCCACGGTCCAGGTCTCGCGCCGTACGAGAACAAAGGACACCGCATTTTCGTTGCTTTGAACATTGCCCGGTTCCGCCAGGAACAAACCACTGCGTCAAGCCCAAGGACGATTTATCGTTTTATAATCATAGATCATAGATATACACAATCATTCGCTAACTCCAGCCACTTCATGTAACCTGTGAGTTGGATTTGATCTAAAACTTGACAAAAATTTATTTCCCGTCGCCTAACTGTCACAATAGGTTAGGTCTGTTTTTAAAGCACAAATTCATTTCAGGTTTTTTTCACCAGAGCATATTTCAGCACATCTTTTCAGTCACAAGCGGGTCATTCCTTGTATTACATTGTGGAAAACTAGAATGAAGGCTTTCATGACCGGATGACATTGCTGCTGGTAAATCTTACAGGGTATAACGTCGTGATCCACGAAGCTCTTCTGTTCCTAACGTTTCGTCCAGATCTGTGCTGGACATCTTCAGAGGGGTTGCTCCTCCGTTGAGTCTTGCTGACTGACGGGTCGGACGTCTGAGAGCGACATATGCACTGCAGAAGAAGGGGTGTGGCCGTATTAACACATGATAAGTAGACGTGATCTTGACAAAGGCAAAACTCAACTAACGATTGTCGCCAAAGATAAAAAATTCTTTAGCAATTCTGCAGAGCTACTGTCCATATGTCGTTAAGTTTCATGGCCTCTTCTTTCCTATTAAAATTATCCCTATGTTTATATATTTCAGTGGCTTCTCTGCTAGTCGTGAATAATAGTTCCTCGTCGTAGATAAAATTTTTGTTTTGGAAAACTTCACTTCGCGACTTCCTGACTGAAGAGCTGCTTTGCTGCAGCCGATATGTCTATTTTCCCTAATAGGCAAAGACTCATGCGCTCCTTCAGCACTGTACTCACACTTCTCTTAGTTGTTCCAATATAAACTTTACTACACATGCACGGAATTTCATACACGCCACATGAAGCCAGAGGAGGGCGTTTATCCTTTACAGCTAATTGCTGTAAAAACCAGTCTCATTCCACGCTTCTGTAAAATCTTTTCGATTTGATTTGTTACTTTTTCAGTAAAGGAAGAGAAACTGTATTCGTTGCTTTTCATACTTATCCTTCGGCTTGCCGCTGTTAGGTTGTATAATTCTGTTTACTTCTTTCCCCAAGTACTCACTTTTTTCTCGAGAGCCTGTTTTAGATGTTTCATTTCGTCGTCCATGTATTTCATCGTACAAATCCTTTTTGCTCTATCGGCAAGACTTTTAATGGCACCTTTCTTTTGTTGTGAATGGTGACTAGAGTTCTTATGTAAATATCTTTCCGTGTTCGTACTTTTCGAAAAACGTTATGTTCCAAACTTCCATTGGCCTGTCTCAAAACTAACATCCAAGAAAGGTATTTTGTTGTCATTTCCTATTTCCGTTGTGAACTGGATTTTTGGGTTTGTGTTATTTAGAAAACCAAAGAATTCATCCACGCGGCAAGATCACAAATGTGTCGTGAACAAACCGATGCCAGCGAAACGGTTTCTTATTTACTTTATCTAAAGTTGCCTGTTCCAATTTCTCCAAATAGAAATTAGCTATCCAGGACCTAATGGATTACCCATTGCTCTACCATCAAGTTGTTCATAAAATTCATCATCCCATTGGAAATGACTTGAAGTAAGGTAGTGTCTGAGAGGAATAGTCAGATCTCCTGGAAAAATACCCGTTATAAAAATCATAACTTCACTGACTCGAATCATAGTGAATAAAGACACTATGTTGTAACTTACAAGGATATCTTCAGCAGCCATAATTATTCCTTCAGTTTTCTCTATAAAATGAACCGAGTATTTTATATATGAACCATTTTTCCCAATATATGGCTGTAAATGAGCTGCCGGATATCTTGTTACTTCATGCCAGGAGAAGTAATAGCGCTAACAGTGGTTCTCGATTTTATGACTTTTGAGCAGGCCATAACAACGAAAGGCCGAAGGCCAAGCATGAAAAGCAATGACGGAAGAATATAGTTTCTCTTCTTTTCATTAAAAAAGTAACAGATCACATCGGAAAGATTTTACAGAAGCATGACATTAAAATGGTTTTTATACCAACAAAGGAAAAGGTCAAGCACTCCGATTTGTAAGGCCCTCCTCTGTCAGCAAGTGGCGTGTATAAAATTACGTGTACGTGAGGTAAAGCTCATACTGGAAGAACTAAGAGAAGTGTGAATACGCGGCTAATGGAACACGTGAATCTTTGCCGGCTAGAGAAAATAGACAAATCGTCTGCAGCAGAGCATGCTCTTCGGCCAAGAAGTCACGAAGTGAAGTTTTCTCAAACAAAGATTATGTCTGCGATGACGGACAATTATCCACGGCTATGTAGAGAAGAATATATCAGCATAGAGATAATTTTAATAGGAAAGAAAAGATCATGAAGAGCAACGCCTCTAAAGATTATTTTACTCAAGTTGAGCGCGAAGGGGCGATCTGTAGTGATCATTTAGAAGAACTTCTTAGCAGACACCACTATAAAATGTTTGATTGCAGATCACAGGTTTCCATAAAACTAAGTTATCATCTTCAGATCTGCATGAAAGTTATTACAAACATCTTGCGCCAACTACACACGAGATCTTTCCATTGAATTTCGAGATACAAAAAACATGCAATGATCGATGCGCTGCCACGTCAAAATTAAAATTGCTGTGTACATCACACTTCGTCAAAACATCCTTCACATGACGTAACAAGCCGTGCCTACCGGGGCACCACAAGACTAACCTTTACGCAACTCTGAAAATGATAACTTAGTTTTACCAGATCTGTTATCTACAATAAAGCTTTTAAAGCGATCTCTGCTAAGAAGTTCTTCTTTTCCTAAGAAGCCTCTGAAGATGTCCAGCGCAGTTTTGGACTAAACATTAGGAACAGAAGAGTTTCGTGGACCACGACCTTATACCCCGAAAGGCATAGCACCAGCAGTAGAGGAATACTATTTCAAGAAGAACAGTTATGGTGAAAAATTACGACTAAACATGTTGTATAACAGGATTTTTGTCTATTTGTTCCTTAATTATTACTTTATCTCGTTAATAAAGCATTCATTTCAGTGTGGACAACAAGTTGGTCGCTTGAGACAAACGTTTTTTGAAATGGCTTTTCGTTTATTTCCACCAGCTTCTTTCCGGGAGTAGTATACGGCGGCACCAAAGTGATGTGTCATTTGTCACCAATTCACCATTAGTTGATAATTACATACAGATCATACGTCAAATATCAGAAATAATGAAGAGGGAAGAGTAATAATGCAACGTCTTTTGTATTCATTTTCCTGCACGTTATCTTCCGATGCAAAAATTCGAAGAGCTTGTGAGTGTCTATTTCGCAGCTGTATCTACACTCTCTTGTGACTCTGGACACACGCAAAGAATTTCAGATTTGTAATCCGTATTACCTGTTCCTCAGCTGTTTTCAGCTGTTACTGAAATATAGGTTCATCAACACTGATGTGTCGAAATTTCAGAATGCACAAAAAATTAATTACACTGTCATAGTGTTCTAAGGATAGCACATAGTTCCAGGAATGGCGGATACTTACCGTCATATCAGATCTGATTTCAGACAGATTTAAAAAAAAAAAAAAAGAAAAAAAAAAGAGTTGACCCTCGTCGTCACATCTTTCTCCACATTTGTGTTTGGGAACGATGGCTGGAGAGTCTAGTAATGTGTGTGTTTTGAAGCAAAGTGGAGAGCATGTATAACAACGTGAAACAGAATTCTCCATTTAAAATGAGTTAAGCTAGAGCGCCATCGAATGGACTGTATCTCGTCACAGCGTAAAGCAGTGAGTGGGCAGGCAGCATTTACGACTGGGATGCGAAAGCTCAAGAGCTCACAACGGGCTGCAGAGAGACGTAACGCGGGACTCGGGGTTCAAGTGTCCATCCGTAGGTTTAACGGCTTCCCACCCCTCTGAAAGGCTATAAACGAAACGACTGACTCGCCCAAGTCAAGCCAAATAGGGCGAGCGCTTTCGACAAGATAAGGACGAGTCTACTCGCTGGACTCGCCGTGAAAAGGGTAGCGACCAGAAAACTGATGTGCACGACTATCCTAGTTTTCGAGGACTAAGAATTCGTTCTACAAAACCAAAAGAAAGAAAATCATGAAAATTCGGCTGAGGGTACCGTACATAGCTAAATGTGTTTGGGCAGAAATCGGTCCTCCTTCTACTATTAGTCCTGAGTCCTAATGGCCGCCATCCATCCATCCATCCATCCATCATCTCAGCCTTTTCCCACATAATGTGGGGTTGGCGTTGCTTTGCTGGATCCTTCTCTTCCATAAATGCCTACCAGGCCGGCCGGACTGGCCGAGCGGTTCTAGGCGCTACAGTCTGGAACCGCGCGACTGCTACGGCCGCAGGTTCGAATCCTGCCTCGGGCATGGATGTGTGTGATGTCCTTAGGTTAGTTAGGTTTAAGTAGTTCTAAGTTCTAGGGGACTGATGACCAGAAGTTAAGTCCCATAGTGCTCAGAGCCATTTGAACCATTTGAGCCAATCCAGTGCTTTTTCTCTGAGCCATCCTTTCTCCCATAGGTCCCGTGTTACCTTGACTTTCCACCTCAGTTTCGGTCTTCCTCGTCTCCTTGATCCTTCGATTTCTAGGCCTTCATCTCTCCTCCCCACATAGTACTGCCCTCTTCTCTGCACATGTCAATACCATCTTAGCCTACTTTCTTGGATCTTCTTCCCTATGGGCCCCACTTTCACTGTTCCCCTGATTTTCTCATTCCTTAGTCTACTCTTTTGTGTCACCCAACTCATCCACCTTAACCTAGAGGCTAGGTCGACACAACCCACCCAGCCGCCTTCTGCTTCATTCACCTCGGAGAACCTACGAATGATAATCTGTGGCTACGTGGTTGCGACCGAGGCCGACCACTAGGAAGCAGGTCTCCAGTGTTTTGCTCCTCACGGTAGAGGCTTATAGTTGGGATGACGCCATTATGGTGTGCACCAGTTTGGCGAATGAGTTCCTGTGTTGACAGTCTGAACGCGGAACACGAGCGGCACTTCACCGTTCACGATTAGACACACCGCACTATCTACGTAGCTCCACTGAGAATGAACATTTACTTAACAGGTGGATGTAAATAGCGATTTACTGTGAACAAAGGATTGTTAGGAAAGAGCTTTTGCCATGAAAAATAACAGACTATAAGGGTCACGAAGATGGTGACCACGTTTTTGAGCAATTTATATATAACAACAGGTATTTGACGGTAATAAATTGCAGAACTGAGGACTTTAAGATGGATTAGTGAAGATGGAAGAAAAATTAAATAGTATCTAACAGGATGGTATTTGACTGTCGTAAGACAACACTCTGATTTATTGCATATAATTAATAGTGTGTAGAACCTCCCAGTGAAAATGTTATATTTTTAATCTCCCATGAAGTATTTCTAATAATTTTGATGCATTCATGTTGTAGATTACTGTCATTCTTGACAAATCATGGTCAGTAATTGGAAAGGGTTCTTTAATAGATTGATCTGCTGTGAGGTTGATGGTATAATTGATACTAAAACTGTTTAAACGATTCAGAGTGACACAAGATGAAAAGTGAATTCAAAGGTTCTTTTTGAGTGATCAGTCTAGTGTTTGCTTTTATGGGGTCCGCCACGAATTTCTCTTCATCTCAGTGTAGCACTTGCAACTTACGTCCGCGGTTACTTGCTAGATGTATTTCAACCTGTTCCTCTACAGCTTTTACCCTCTACAGGTCCCTCTAGTACTATGGGAGTTATTCCCTGATGTCTTTACTTATGTCCTACCGTCCTGTCCCTTCTTCTTGTCATTGTTTTCAATATATTACTTTCCTTGCCGATTCAGCCTTACCGTATCAGTATACCTAATTCTCAACATTCTTCTGTAGCACCACGTCTCAAATGCTTCCATTTTCTTCTGTTCCGGTTTTTCCACACTCCACACCATGCTCTAATCCAAATGTACATTCCTACCTTACCATGCTGTAGTCCAAATGTACATTCTCAGAAATTTCTTCCTACAATGAAGGCCTATGTTCGATACTAGTAGACTTCTCTTGGCCAGGAATGCCCCTTACGCCAGGGCCGTCTGTTTTTGATGTCCTCCTTGCTCCATCCGTCATTGGCTATTTTGCTACCTAGGTAGCATAATTCGTTAACTTCATATACTTCGTGAACTTCAACCCCTACGTTAAGTTTCTCGCTGTTCTCATTTCTGGTACCTCTCATTACTTTCGTCTTTCTTCGCTTTATCCTTAGTTCGTATGCTGTACTCCTTGCATTCAACAGATCTTGTAATTCTTCTTCACCTTCAGTCAGGATAGCAACGGCCTCAGAGAATCGTATCATTGATGTAATTTCACCCTGAATTTCAATCCCACTCAGGAACCTTCCTTTTTATTTCCGTCCTGCTTCTTCGTTGACAGATTGAACAGTAGAGGCGAAAGACTACATGCCTGTCTTACATGCTTTTCAATCTGAGCACTGCGTTCTTGGTCTTTCACTCTTACTGTTCTCTCTTAGTTCTTGTACATATAATATATTACCTGATACGTGGTACTTACTGGAATTAAGCAAAACGTGGAAGGGAGGACCCACCAATATAACTTTATTTTCACACAGCCTGTTTATTTAGCAATATATAAACTGTGTTTTACAGATAATCGGAGCAATTAACCATAAAATTTCCTGTAACAAATTGAAAAAAAACTCTTTTGACCTTAAACCTTAAATTGAATAAGCTTTTAGTCTTTGCAAAAGAAATCTGAAGTGCTGTATTGCAAAATAGCAAACAATATGACAATGACTAAGACGCCCAGACCTGAAGCCCGCCCGTTATCAGGTGAAACCGCGGTGTTTACTACCGCGCGGGACACAGTCTGTCTTATTAAACGGCATTCTGCAACACATGAAGACGATATAAGCACCATTGATGACAAGAGTGATTCAATTACTCAAAACAAATGACGTAACTTTTAATTTGAAAGCTATATGGCGGAAGGTTCGGGATAAGATGCGCACCGGTGCTTAAAGATTAAACACATTAGCAAACAATATGACAATAATAAGGCGTACTTCAAAGCAACCAACATCTTAATTTCAGTCGGCAGCCATGGTGTGACTAGATCCCAACCCGTCTCTTCTGACTGCCACGAGCAGTCGTCCGACACGAATTTTGCCAACCAACTGACGGGATGTCGGCGGGCTATGATGGATTTGCTCATCATACGTGAAGCACTTACTTTGTAGAAATGAAATATGTCGGCTTAAATATCTGACCAGCAGGATTTTTTTAATAAGTAAAGAGCTATTTGTCTGTCGACATTTTAATGATGGTAAATTTTCGCTATTTTTTATGTCGCTGTATCATGGGAAGCGAGGAGAGTATGTTTGGTGGCCGGTCTCCTCTTTCTATAACACAAACTTCATGCATACGTTAGCTGGGTATTTACTTAAGTCAAGATAGTCAATTGTGCTTCATGCTGTCTGTATTGGTCCACGTTAGCCTCTCTGCTCGTGAAGTTCAATGTCCGTTATGTACACTATTCGGGTCGCTGTGTGCTGCCTGATTCTGAGCTAGAGGCGGAGCTAACTGCTACTGCGAATCCCACTGCGCTGCGACTGATGACAGACTGGAACTCACTCGGTGCGACAGACTGCAACAGGCTGGCCCTCCAGACCACGACGACGATCTAAATACAGGCGGACGAGAGGGCGTTGGCGGCGCGTTTCCTGCCAGTATGTTGTTGGCCTCTATCGACCTTCTCACGATCTCTACGCTGCATGGTATGCTGGCGCCAGCTTACGCCACCACATTCCTCCCCCCAAAATGCCACACAGTTGTCATGTAGTGAGGCTGCGAATGATAAGGGGGAGGGAGGCAGAACGCTGGACATAGAGGTGGGCTGGGAGCTGTGACTGTGGAGGTCGGTGTACTCCCGACTGTACCCCACCATCTGGCTTGCGAGGCAATAGGAATATCCTCCGGAAAACTGCTGCCAGGGCACACGTCCAGGCCTGACGGCAGCTGCTGGGACGATGACTGCGACGGCGATGGCGCAGGCGGGTCCAAGTACATGGGATCGGCGAGGGCGAACAGCGGGAGCGAGGGCGCAAAATCCATTCGATCCTCCGGAGGTGCGCTGGTGGCACCAGCGGGTGGTGCAAAGACTGTGCGGTCCCGTGGGGCGGTGAGTCTGAGGGAATAAAAGCAGCAGAATCACGGGGAAAGTGACATGCGCGAATTTGGTTTTGGTGGCGGCGCTGCATACCATCTGAACCTGCCCTCAAATACATGTAACAGCCAATGTTTTCCCGGATGACGCCACTTTTACAGCGCCCACGGTTGCCATAAACCCCGAAAAGAACAAGATCGCGCTGTGCAGAGCGATACTTGCGGACTATTGGGGGTTCCGGATGCCTCTGTGGGTTTAGCAAGTGGAGCAGAGCCCGATGACGACGGCCGCGCAGAAGTTTCACGGGGATGGTCTATTCGTGGGTTGGAGCGATAGGAGGCGACGAAGAGTTGTAGCATGGCCTGAAGCCTGGCCATCTATTGCTTGAAAGTGCGTACGAAGCTTTCTGCTTCTCCGCTGGACTGCAAGTGAAACGGAGCACTTGTTAGATGACGAATGCCATTGCGTTCACAAAACTGTTCAGAGTCACGCGAAGTGAACTGTGGTCTATTATCCGACAGAAGTACTTCTGGCAACCCTTCTATGGAAAATATGGAGGACAACGCTTGAATGATGCTACGTGACGTGGTAGAGGCACTGCATGTGGAAACTTGCTGAAAGAGTCTACCACTATGAGCAAACGAGTGTTCCAAAATGGTCCTGCGAAATCAATGCGCACTCGTTGCCATGGCGATTGAGTCTGAGGCCAAGCTGAGAATGTCGTTGGTGGAGTGAATTGGTTTTCCGCCCATGTGCAACACTTTGACGTCATCTGTTCGATGTGAGCGACCACGCTCTGCCAAGTACAGTGCCGTCACGCTAACTGTTTAGTGCGAACAATTCCCCAGTGTCCTTGGTGGAGCAATCGCAACACACCCTTTTGCAACACTTTGGGAATAAGCACACGGGACTGTACACTGTTATTTTGAATTAGAATCACATCCTGTTGCAGTGAAAGGCTATACCGATATGCCTAATATCGGCGCACAACTATTCAAATGGCTCTGAGCACTGTGGGATTTAACATCTGTGTTCATCAGTCCCCTAGAACTTAGAACTACTTACACCTAACTAACCTAAGGACATCACACACATCCATGCCTGAGGCAGGATTCGAACCTGCGACCGTAGCAGTCGCGCGCGCACAACTGTGTTGTGGATACTGTTCAATGAGTGAGGCCAAGACGTGTGAATGTAATGAAACAAAATCTTGAGGTCTGTGTCTGCTTCCGTGGCCTGTGAAATTTTTCTGTAGTGCAAGGTAAAAGATTCCAGCAATTCAGAGACCTGCGCATCGATTTGACAAGATGCGGGAGATGCATCAAAATCAGAGTCTGGGCCAATCGAAAGGCGAATAGGGCGTCTGCATTGCCCTGCTTTGCCGTAGGTCTGTACACAATTTCACATTGATAATACCAAAGGAACAAAGCCCAGCATTGCAATTGTTCACCAGTGCGTGTAAGAACCGGCTTTGACGGATGAAACAAGCACTGCAAAGGCTTGTGGTCTGTCACTAAACAGAACTTGCGACCATACAAATAGTGATGGAATTTTGTTACACCAACAGAATAGTGAGAGTTTCTTTTTCAGCTCGGGAATAATTGCACTGAGTTTGAGTGAGCAACTTTGAAGCAAAAACAATAGGCCTGTCTTGTGCACCAATTCTGTTCGAAAGTACAGCGCCGATTTCGTAGGAAGAAGCGTCAACTTGTAAGACTGGCGGCTTGGTAGGGTCTAAATGCACTAAACATCTGTCACTAAGCAAAGCATTTTTGAGTTTCTACAAGGCATCTTGACAGTCTTTAGTCCACACAAAAAACACATATTTGCTACGCAAGCGATGCAACGGAGCCGCAATCTGAGCGGCATTCGGTATCAACCGAATGTAGTACGTCATTTTGCCTAGTACTGACTGCATTGCGAGGAGCAGATAGGTCACGCATTCCAGGCAAATGAGATTGGAGGGGGTGCACACCCTGACTGTTTATCACATGATCTAAGTACTGTAGTTCAGTTTGAAAAAAGTAACACTTTTCGGGACGACATTTGAGTCCTGCTTCTGACAATACTCGAGTACGACAGTTGGCAATGTGTTCTTTTGGTGTTAGACCTGAGACGGCAGTATCGTCAAGGTAGTTTGAACAAAATGGCACTTTTGCAGTCAGCTGTTCCAAGCAAAGTCGAAAAATGGCGGGTGCGGAAGCACTGCTGAAGGGCGAACGCAAATACTTGAACGGTCATAAATGTGTATTTACAACAAACACTCTCCGTAATTCTTCATCCAATGAAATTTGCAAATAGGCATCACGCAGATCTATTTTAGAAAAGTAACGTCCTGTACCAAGTCTGTCCATGAGTACCTCAGGGCGAGATAACAGATGTCAACTACTGTCTGTGTGTTGACTGTAGACATGAAGTCAACACAAATTCGAATGCGACCAAAAGGCTTAGGCAACAAAACTAGTGGACTTGCCCATTGACTAGCTTGAATGAGAGCAATTACACCATTATCTTGCGATTTCAGTTCACTGGCTACCTCGTAAAGCAATTGTAACAGGACGGGGCTGGAAAAACTTTGGCTGTGCATTGTCTTTCAATCTAACACACGCTACAAAGTTATTAGCTTTTCCCATTCCTTCTGAAAATAGTTCAGAGAATTTTTCAAGCAAGCTAGCGACACTGTCTGGATCACAAGCCGATATGGAAAATACATCGTCTTGGATGCTAAGACCAAACAAATCAAAGGCATCGAACCAGAAAATGTTCTCACTGTCTCTTGATTTGGGATTTGTAAGTGGCAGGTAAACTAGACTGTCAAAACACTGGAATTTCCTGTCCATTGTAAGCAGTGAGGTGGTTTCTAGATTTAGAAAGGCGTGCTGAGCCTAATTATTTGTATGTGGCACGATTAAGCGAAGTTACTGAGGCACCTGCGTCGAACTGTAAGTTCACACGACGGCCAGCGATGCATAACGAGACAAGCAGTTTGTTAGAACGTCGTTACACAGCACTAGGGCGAGAATGAAGCGCAACCTTAATCTTACTTTTGCGAGAATCTGTTGTAGGTTTGGAAAACACAGCGTTCACTGCATGTGCACAGTCCTGTTTTTTCAGGGAGAGGGAAAAATTGGCGTTTTTATGTCGTTGCAAACAAACTGCTTGTATATCGCCTCTTTTTCCCACATGTGTGACAGTCGCGGCACGTGATGTGCAGTCCTGTCTTTTATGGCGGGCAAAACAACTAGGGCAAAATCTAAGTTCACCGGCTTATTTACGTGTCGACAGGGCTGTCCGGGCGGCTGTATACGTGCTCGGTGTTGTAGATGCTTGGGGCGGTCGCGGGCAAGGAGCGACTCGACCCAACAAATCGGAGTCAGGTCAAACTTACCGGCCGCTGTGGCACCAGAATCATATTGCTTTAAGATTTCTAATATTTGAGGAATCGATGGATCAGAGTACTTTAGGATCTGTTCCCATATTCTGCTATCTGAGACATTGAATGTTACAGCATACCTAATCATTGAGTGACTGTAAAAGTTGCCACAACTACACTTAAATTTACACTTCCTAGTACCGCCCCTCAATTCTGTATACCACTGACGGTATATCTGTATTAGTGTACGCTTTGTTTCGTTCATCAAGTGTGCTTCATCGATGAAAGTACCTGTTCAGGTGCGGAAGAAAATGGTTCAAATGGCTCTGAGCACTATGGGACTTAACTTCTGTGGTCATCAGTCCCCTAGAACTTAGAACTACTTAAACCTAACTAACCTAAGGACATCACACACATCCATGCCCGAGGCAGGATTCGAGCCTGCGACCGTAGCGGTCACGCGGTTCCAGACTGAAGCGCCTAGAACCACACGACCACACCGGCCGGCCTGTGAGGAAGAGACCAACCAAAATATGAGACGAAGGTTGCAACAGTGATTCGATGGCTGCTACATACAGCAAACTGTCAAACATCCCGCACTATTATGGTGTGGAACGTTAAATGAGGGCGTGGTTGTGGAGGGAATTTATATTTTTGCGGGAACTATGAGAGCCGATCAGTACTCAAAACTGCTAAAAGCAACACTGACGCTCCAAAAGGACCCGGGGTATTGAGGAAAGGACTGCATTTTTATGCTGGGTAGGGAAGTCAAAACAATCTTCAGTCAATTTAAAAGCAAAGGTAGTAACATTAAGGGTGCAACGGGAATCCTACTGTTAAATGCAGAGGAGACAGCGGATAGTGGAAAGAGTACGTTGAAAACCTGTATGAGAGGAAGATTCGTCTGATGTGATAGAATAAGAAACAGAAGTCGATTTACAAGAGATGGGAAAGCCAGTATTAGGATCAGAATTTAAAAGAGCTTTGGAGGACTTAGATCAAATGAGGCAGATAACACTCCATCAGAATTTCTAAAATCATTGGGGGAAGTGGCAACAAAACGACTATTCACGTTGGTGTGTAGAATGTGCGAGTCTGGTGACATACCATCTAACTTTCGGAAAAATATCATCCACACGATTCTGAAGACTGCAAGAGCTGACAAGTGCGAGAATTATCGCCCAATCAGCTTAACAGCTCATGCATCAAAGTTGCTGACAAGGATAACATACAGAAGAATGAGGATGTGTTAGGTGACGATCAGTTTGGCTTTAGGCTTTGTAAAGGCACCAGAGGGGCAGTTCTGACGTTGCGGTTGATAATGGAAGCAAGATAAAAGAAAAATCGAGACATGAATTTGTCGACCTGGAAAAAGCGTTCGACAATGTAAATTGGTGCAAGGTGTTTGAAATTTTGAGAAAAACAGAGGTAAGCCATAGGGAGAGACGGATAATATACAAGATGTACCACAGCCAAAATGGAAAAATAATCGAAAAAACTGATTCTGGCTGCAGATACTTGACCTTGCTGGTCATAGCACTTAGTTAACGCAGTGATTACTTCGTCATAGCTAACTTCGTCGGGAGACGCAGTTGGTGATAGCTTTTGTATTAACCTAAACACTGGGGACACCGCAATCGAAAGAAAGTATTGTAGCTTCACAGTACCTTGAACTCGATGAACTGCACAATGAGCTTGGAACTGTGTCAGATATTCGATCAATTCCTCTTATGTGGCGTTAAATTACCGGATCTGCGTTGTGCTGGTCGGCAGCACTTGTTGGGTGTCAGTCGATTGGTGGTGGTTGTTCTTGTTGTTGTTGTTGTTACGCGGCCGACGTTGCTTGTGCAGTCGTTGTATCGTAGTCAGAAAGGTAGTAATTCGTTGGATCTGAAACTGAAAATCTTGTGTTAGAGCCATTAGATTGGCCGTTTGCGGCTGAGATGCCGGGGCAGGGAGGGGGAGGGGGGAGGAAGGGGGTGAGGTACCCATGGTTTACGCAAATATGTTATTTCAAAAAAGCAAGCAGAGCCTCTGAAAAGAGAAATTTGATTAGTTCCGCATCTCCCCTCCTCTAATACATGCAAGCACACAACAAGAAATTAGCAGTGATCACCCCTACAACCTAAAGCACACGAGAAACAAGCAAAATCTTCTTCTGAATTACACCCGTCGCCATCTTTGATGTTGTCTCGGTGTCCCTGTAGAGCTGAAACATGGGAAGTCTGGTGGCCTCGTTCTGTAACACAAACTGCACGCATATGTTAAGTGGGTTCTTTATTCATAAGAATAGAAAGTTACTTCACTCATGATAGTCGTTGTGGTTCAAGCTCTCTGTAAAAGTCCATGTTAGCCTCACTGCTGGTGAAGTACGAAGTCCGCTATGTACACTATTCTGGTTGCTGTGTGCTGCCAGCTAGAGGCGGAGCTAACTGCTGCTGCGACTCCCAATGCACTGCGACTGATGACAGACTGGAACTCACCCGGTGCGACAGACTGCAACAGGCTGGCCCTCCAGACCACGACGACGATCTAAATACAGGCGGACGAGAGGGCGTTGGCGGCGCGTTTCCTGCCAGTATGTTGTTGGCCTCTATCGACCTTCTCACGATCTCTATGCTGCATGGTATGCTGGCGCCATCTTATGCCAGCACACTATTAATGTTATCTATTGGCTTCTAAGCTATGCTGGGGTGAGTTTTCATACCTATGTGGCCCTGCCTGTCAACACTGTTTAAACTCCCAACATTTTTAACGATTTAATATATCCAAACAAGTCACTTTGTCATACTTCTTCAAGGATATCTACAGTTTTCATGTGAACTTAGGTTAGAACTGAATAACCAGGAACTTTGGCTGCTTCCTTAATTACTTTTTGTGCTGTGAGTAAAGAAACTCCAGTTAATATTCTCACTTGAGATAGTGGTAACCGAAATGTAATAAGTAATGGTGATGGACAGAGCAGAATACTTCACCCACAACAACACAGAAGTGAAATACATAACTGGTAGAGCGATTCAGAGCAACTTAACTTAGAAACTGGGGAGCTCGCAGCAGACTAAATGAAGCTTCTGAGAGACAACTAGCACTGGGGAAGGCACATCCCTCGCTGAATGAAGTCAACCAGTACTAAGCACAAACCTTAATTTGAGGAAGATATTTCTGAAAGTGTACGTCTGGGGCGTAGAGCGGTGTAAAAGTGATTCGTGTCCTTTCCAATTTAGTTTTTGCAACCCAAAGTGATACGTGGTACTTAATGAAATTGAGGAAAACGTGGAAGGGAGGATCCACCAACATAACTTTCTTTTCACACGACTTGTTTGTTTAACAATATATATAAACTGTGTTTTACAGATAATCAAAGCATTTAACCATAAAACTTTCTTTAACAAAATTAACAAATTTGCAAAATTCATTTAACCTTAAACTTTAAGTTGAATAAGCTTTTAATCTTTGCAAAAGTAGTCTGAAGTGCTGTATTGCAAAACAGCAAAAAATATGACAATAATAAGGCTTACTTCAAAGCAACCATTCTCTTAATTTCAATCGGCAGCCAATGTGCAACGGGATCCCAACCCGTCCCTTCTTGCAGTTTTATTTTGTCAAAAGCCCTGGTGACAGTTGGCTGTTAATATTTTCAAAGTTAAACTGATAGTCCCCAGAATGAGATTTTCACTCTGCAGAGAAGTGTGCGCTGATATGAAACTTCCTGGCAGATTAATCTGCCAGGAAGTTTGATTGTCAGTTATTAAGACCGCTCTGAAGGAACATCTTAAAACATTACTTGTGAACACTTATTACAAGAGAACTCACTTGGCGGAACCACAAGATCCAGCTAAAATACACTAATAATGACCCAGTATTTGAAACAGAAAAACAAACAGCTTGGTACAACAGCTTGTTCAGACTATAACTAATGACCGAGAAATTCAATTAAAATGAAACCGGTTAACAGCTAAATCTAACCTAAGGTCCCTTTTTTGTTTAACGCCAACCTGTGCCTTAGTACAATCGTTACGGCTGTATTTACGACCAAAAACTGATTAATTAGAACATTAATGATCGGGTACAGCCGACCGGCGTGACCGAGCGGTTCTAGGCGCTACAGTCTGCAACCGCTAGACCGCTACGGTCGTAGGTTCGAATCCTGCCTCGGGCATGGATGTGTGTGATGTCCTTAGGTTAATTAGGTTTAAGTAGTTCTAAGTTTAGGGGACTAATGACCTCAGAAGTTAAGTCCCATAATGCTCAGAGCCATTTTTGATAAGGGTAAAAACCAGAAAGGAAAGGCAATTTAATAGGGGGACAAATTTTCAAACGACAATTAATGTCTTAGTACAATACTACTGCTTATATTTACGACCAAAGAGCCGACCAAGAAAAACAATGAGGGTCGGGTAAAGATAAGAAAATAATAAGGAGGGTAGGTAGACAATGAAACAAATCACCATGAGGATGATAGAATGTGACTCCCCTTTATCAGCAAGCAGTTCCATTGATCCTCAGTGCATGGGTGAGTGGTGCCGATGAAAGCCAGGTAGAAGAGGGCAGTCAGGCCACGAGCGGTTGTCAGACACGAATGTTGCCAACCAACCGACGGTATGTCGGCCTGTTGCTTGTAGTCGACGCTGACCCCGGTGAAGCCCTCCAGTATCTTCGCTCTGCGCAGCCCTCCTTGCGCAGCTCGTGGCTTCGGCTGCTCAAACCTCGTGACCACCTCTTGTCGCGACGCTACCGCCAATGTCCAAACTTCGTGCCTTCTCCTAACCAGCGAACCCCGTATATATATCGGCAATCAAAGACATTCTATCTCAAAGATATTGGCAATGGGGTGACAAGAGGGATAGTCGATACGATACCTGAGCCAGTGGCGCCAGACAGAACAATCTAACTCAATTAACTCAATGGCGGTACGACTCACAGAGCACTTGAGGTGGGGGTTTTCTACGAGATGAAGTCAAGACTCCTGCAGCCGACTTCACAGCAATAAATTTGCCAGTCGTGCACAGCACAGTCTCTGTTGAAAAATCACAAATGACGCGAGACCAAACTGTGGCTCCGCTTCCAATGACGGTCAACTACGCTTGCTTAGGCATACGTACAACACGCGGTTTCAGATTGCCATTTGAACTTCCAGCAGAGGAATTCGTCGCCCCACTCCATCAATAAGGCTCAGTCTACAGCCATACTGCGGAAAAGTGGACGCAGTTTAGGACATGTCCTGTTCTAAACGGCGACCACGTGTATCCCATCTACAGATCGACGGATTCTCTGCAATAATTATTATGTATGACAGCCAGCCTCGGACCTGTTCCGGGTGCGGCAAAGAAGGCTACTTAGATCCAAATGCCTACAACGGCGCATTACGCGAATTCCATCCGCCGCCGTACCACCCACGTCGCAGACTACGGTGCTACCAATGACCTACGCCTCTCCTCTCGCTTCTCCTGTTGTCTCGCAATGACTCTCGGACGTCACAGCTGAGCCAGAACATATCCCAACGCAGGGCGCATCGGACTCCCCGCCGCCTTGGCCGGCAGTCGACCCAACTCCGACGGCGCCGACGCTGGCGGCTGCTGACCCAACCTTTGGTTAGGGATCGGCTTGCTTATCGTCCCTTCTTGCCTGAGCAATACGACTCACTGGCATCGTCGGACACAGAACGTAGCGTAAGGAAACAACGTTCTCCGAAACGTCGCAAGATAAGGCGCCGAACCGTCTCTCGCCAAGAGGAGAAGCTGCAGGCCGAATATGACGCCGCCATAGACCCGAATGACGCCCGCGAAACCGCCACCACCGAAGGTGACGTTGTGAGGGCGGCGCCCATCCAACTATGTGCCAGCGCCCTTCCCCCTCAACGCACCTTGAGGCAGCCGAACTGTTTAATGGGCACAGCACAGCCGAGACTACACCACGAACCACGACTCCTTCTTCTGAGGACAAATTGGATGATACACCGGCGGTTGCCTTCACAGCATGGCACAAAGAGGAGGTAAAGGAGCAAAAGCCCTCACGGTGTCATCGGCACAGCTCGACTAATCACACTCACCCCTGAACGCCTTGGGACCGAACGGGCTGACGTTCCATCACGACAGCCAGGTCCTTCCGTTGACGCCACAGTGGATCAGCCTCTACGGTCCGGCCGTCCTATCGGATAGCAACAATCACCACCAGCAACATCTATTCAAGGGTGAAAAATTTGGCTTACGCAGGACTTGTCATGGGCTTCTAATATTGATTTCGCTCTCCATTGGGTTCACTTGGCCAGTCTCCCAGATATCAATGGCGAGTATCAACAACGGCGACCTGCAGACTGAATGCATTGGCCGTCGCTACAGATTTCGATTGCACCTTCGATAAAGTGTGAAACCGTTTCCTGTTTCCGGTGACAGCTCTCATTGGCATCACGCCTCCCTTCAACGACGTCCTCCAGCAACTTTACAGCAGTGCCAGTTCACGAGTCCAAGTCAGTGAACGTTTGGCAGTGCCAGTGCAATCCACCATTTAATTTGACAAGGGTGCCCTCTCTCTAATTTCCTGAATGCTATTACCCTAGAGGCCTTCGTTGGGGTCTGACGACCGAACTCTCTGATTCACCTTTCGATATCACACCTCCACCAGGAATACAAAGCCTCCTCCCCATCCGCTCCAGCTCCAAGTTTCAAACAGTCCTCGAATTGAGCATGCGTTAGGGAGCTGCTGCAGGTAGTGCCATGAAGCTCGTGAAATCTTCTGCAATTTACATCGGGCGAGGCCTCCATGAAGGTGAAGTGGCACTCTTGCTGCTAGCTCCAAGTTTCAAACAGTCCTCGAATTGAGCATGCGTTAGGGAGCTGCTGCAGGTAGTGCCATGAAGCTCGTGAAATCTTCTGCAATTTACATCGGGCGAGGCCTCCATGAAGGTGAAGTGGCACTCTTGCTGCTAGCTCGGACATTCCGGCACCTTTGCATAGCGGTACCCACACCGTCAGATGCACAACCGCAACGAATTTCCTTCGCCTGTTACACGTCATCAGCAATGACGTCCACCAGAATCTCCTGCGTCGCCAGGACACACTTCAACAAGTTGAGTTCCTCAACAGTTACGTGGAGACAAAACTGGTCCACCTCGCACAAGTGTGTCCTCTAACGACGGGCGCAAACGTCATGAGTAGTTCCATTCCCGTCTTTTTGTCTCCTTTGCCTGCAACTTGATGCTGTTGACCACCGTCTGACCTGCGCCTCTTCGCTCGACGTCCGGCGATTCGTGCAGCAAATGACCACCTTCTGCATCCGAGTGCCACCAGATGCGATCGAACCGCGAATGTTTCTATACCCAGAGGACACGCATTTTCCCGCCACCAAATATCATACCATTATAGGGGTCAAGGGGTGGGCGGTCAGTTGCCTGTTCCGTAAGGGACCAAAATCCCGCTTGATTTTTGGAATTATTTACAAACAGTCCATGCAACGCTTGAACTCACGCCACGATATCGACTTTTACTTGCCGACTATTTTCGAGGGATCTTCGTTAGACTTCCACTTATTTGGGGAGTACCGGGACCAGAGGGCACTTACCTCCCCCCCCCCCCCCCCCCCTCCCATGGGTGGTGTCTTAGTTTCAGCCGCCTGTGATCGACTCTACCCCCGACCTCCGCAGATGGGAGGGCGCACCGTAAATGCGTATATTTTTTTACCAAGTCTTTCGTTTTTTTTCTATGTAGGTGGCGTCTGAAGTTTAAAAAAAGAAAGGAAAAAAGTCGGTAGAGCACTTGCCTGCGAAAGGCAGAGCTCGCGAGATCGAATGTTGATCCGGCACACATTTTTAATCTGCCAGAAAGTTTCAGTATAAAGAATGTTTCAAAAATACTTTAAAAACTTTGGAGACAGGTTTCTTAAACCAGGAAAAGAGAAATTTATTAATTATGAATGAAACACAGACAGCACTGATGTAATATTTTACAATTTTTATTATTTGTTACATGTAACTTTTTTCGGTTGTTACGTCATCGTCAGGTACAAAGATAAGTATGTGGTGCAGTGGATCAAAGATTTTAAACTACTGCATGTGCAGAGTATCTCCGTTTCCAGAGATGAAAATGTTGATGTTAGAATGTGAATAAAACAGGCGACGTTATTTCAGTGTAAATGCGATGTAAGATTATTTAACTAAGGTAAAATATGTGACACGTTAACTAATGAACTATAGACAAATTACAACAAAAGAAATTACAGTAACTGAAACAAAGGGAATTGCGCATGTAAGTAAGAATGGTAATTTACGACATGGCTTGGATTGGATTATGAGCATCATTTGCAGTTAAAAGTGGTGAGTAAGGGAATCTGATCATTCGGTACAAGGCTTGGGTTAATGGACACGTGTTTATAAATTTCCACAATTTCAAGACAGTTCATCTTCCTTCGTTCATCTTCCTTCGTTTGTGGGTGTGATGTAATACTTCATGTTTCACCTTTTAGCTATGGCCTTCTTTAAGGCAGTAGGATGGTCCACTTGTGGCCTGAAGACGGAGAGGGTTTTTTTTTTTTTTTTTTTTTAATACGACTATACTAGTAGTTTTCAAGCCGGCTTAAAAGAAACTCACTTTTTGTTTACTAAAAAAGGAGAAACCCTTGTAGTAATGAACACTGAATCTCCGTACCTGAATAATAGGATAAAGACGCATAAAGCCGGGGAGGTCCGTTACAAACGGGAAAAGGGGTTCTGACCCAAAATTAATTAAACGGTGAAGAGAATGATATAGTTACAATGAAACGTTTTCGTTTGAAAATAGTAGGAAGGTGCACAAGTATTACAAGAATGTAAACTGAATGAAGGTGCAAGTTTGGCTTCATTTGATGTAATTAATTGGAATGCATCTGTGTCAGTTTAGGAAACGACAGACATTGTAGAAACAACTTAGGAGAACGTGGTAAATATTTGAAGCTGGAAAAGATGAATATATAGGATTAATAAACCATATCTTATCGTTCAACTGTTTTAAATTTAATGGTAGGTTTTATGTGCAGAAGAGTGGTTTAGCAATGATCGTGCATTAGCAGAGCAGATGGCGAACATGTTTCCGAATGCATATGAAACAGCTTTCTTAAAGGAAAATAATAAGTGCTGTGATAAGATACATATGTACAGAACATACGTTGACGATATATTTATAGTGTACCAGGGATCCGAGGAAGAAATAAATGAACTAGCGATTGATCTGTACAGCATACATAAGAATGTAGTATTTACAGTAGAGCATGAGCAACAGCGGGTTTTAAATTACCTTGATTTGAGTATCGTGAATAAGTATAACAGTATTGATAGGAATGTGTAGGAAATGTATGTTCTCAGGTGCAGACATCATGCAGCTCCTTTAAATATACATTAGCATCCTTCAAAAATGGCTTGCACAGGACTAATTCCATCCTGGTAAGACCTAAATAGAGGTAAAAAATGATTCTGACGCAGGCTTAATGTATAGAATGAATGTAGCGGTAGGGCACAGAAACTACCGAAACTGTTGAGTGAAAATCAGTCTGCTTGCTAGTTCGACACCGGGCAGCCCCAACTACACACTGTTTGCTCAAGAATGCAAGGTGAGATCCAAGCCGAAGTAAAAGTGACTTACCCCCTCCTTACCATGCTGTTTTTATGTCTAGAATAGACATTCTCGAAAGCAAATACAAGTCAGCAGATGCAGGGGATAAAGACGATCTACTCTAAATTTACTTGTCAGAAACAAACTGTGACTTCATGTGGCGTAAAGTGCAATACACACATGACAAAGTTTACACAGGTTTACTATGAATCATGGAGGTGGGATTTCCTCTGAAGAAAATCGTTCTTGAGAAACCAAACTCGGATTATTGACAAAAAGACTGCACAACATAACAAGAGTCTAACAATTCAAAATTCTGTCGTTACAAGGAAACTATAAACATAACTTTAAAATTCCTGCAAAATAGTCCTCAGCAACGTAAAGAGCAAGAAAGTATTATGAGTTTTCAACTCCATAATAAAGTATTCCAGATACAGGGTGACAAGTATTGAACTATATGAGAAAAAAAGTAAATTGGTTACAAACTACGGCTTGCACACACTTTATTCAATATGTAAAAGTCACTACAGATATTCGGTTTGAGGTTATGACAAGTTCGATATGTCTGCCAGCCTTGGCGATGATGTGGCGCAGACGAACAGCGAATGACCCGCTGAAGTGTCGGAACATCGTCGCTGTCGATGACGCCCTGAATGGCTGTTTTCAGCTCAGCAATGGTCTCGGGGTTATTGCTGTACACCTTGCCTTTAATATAGCCACACATAAAGGTGTAGCATGGGTTCAGATCTAGAGTATATGGTGACCAATCAAGGCCCATGCCAGTGGTCTCTGTGTACCGCAGAGCCAGAAAGCGGTCCCCTAAGTGCTCATCCTGGACATAAAACGCTCTCCTGGTTCGATTGCATCGAGCTCTGTTAGCATGGGTCACTTTGGATACTAGGGATAAAATCATGTTCCAAAACTTTCACTTACACTTTGGTAGTCACCGTGCCATCACGGAATGTCGCATCGATTATTCCGTGACACGTGCCTGGACACAGCACACCACGCAGTCACCTACTGAGGGTGAAGAGAATTCTCGATTGCGAAATGCGCATTATCAGTCCCCCAAATGCGCCAGTTTTGCTTATTGACGAACCAATCCAAATGAAAGTGGGCTTCGTCGCTAAACCAAATCATATTCACATCAAAATACCCATCATGTCCCGCGGCCAACCGTGCAGTTTGGACATCCTAACCCAAACCGTTACTTCCTGTAACTACTCCCAGACTAGCAGAAAACAAAAAAACTCAGCTGCTCGCTTCTATGCCTCCAATAAGAATGTTCCGGCGCTGGCTGACTAGCAAGTCAACGGCAGATGAAGCTAGACACAGAGTGAAGGATCTTATTCACTACTCATGCAATGCGCTCATTCATCTTTATCAGAGCACAGTAAATATGAATTATTTACAGTAGCAGAAATAATGCATTAACCTTACAATGGTGTTACACAGTACGCTAATTGAATTGGATTAGTTGAGTTATTATCCCAAACTCTACACTTCAGTGCTCGTCGGGATTGCCTTCCCTAGAATGTTTGCAACAGCTCTATCGGTGCATGTAATCTGCCAAAGGTGCCGTAAGGATTTTCCGGAGCAGGCCACTTACCCTTCTGCATCATCCGTCGAAATTTGTAACATCGTCACAGAATCAGCTTACATTAGGGACCCGCGATTTTTAAGTGCTGGAAAGCCCTTTTCTTAACAACGTATAGTCTAATAACATATCGCCTGTAGCTGAACGCAATCAATCGTTAAAAGTGAAATGTCTACAATTGTTTGCTTTTCGCCTCTGGATCCTCTGTTTCTTGTAATACAGTATTGACGTTTTTGAGTGTACTTATATGTGCTGTCGTTCTGTTGTGGTATTTAGTAGAAGACTGGTTTGACGCAGCTGTCCATTCTACTCTATCTTGTGCAAGCCTCTTCGTCTCCGAATAGCTACTGCAACCTACATCTTTCTCAAGAAGCCTACTTTATTCGTCTTTTGGTCTCTCACACTTCCCTGCAATACCAAACTGATGATCTCTTGATGTCTCAGAATATGTCTTATCAACCGATCCTTTCTTTTAGTCACGTTTTACCACAGACATGCATCGTGTGAACTGTCAAAAAAATTACAGGAAATATCTACAATATTATTTCATAATATTATGCCACGCTGTATAAAACAGCACAAAATAGGCGTGAAATCGGTATGTTAGAATTTCACGTGAAATATAAATAGAACAGTCACCAGGCACTGTTACATCAGATTTCAGGACAACGTAGACGTAATTGAAAATGGAAAGCTTCCGAAACAGCTGTCGTAATAATCAGTATATGTTTTAAGCATTGATACTGGAACCTTAGTTATTTAAATATATATTCGATGTTAACAAGTTTCTCTTCTTCAGAAATGCTTTTATTGCCCTCGCCAGTCTACATTTTACAGCCTCTCCACTTCAGTAATCGTAAATTATTTTGCTGCCCAACAGCAAAACAGCAAAACTCATCTACTACTTTAAGTTTCCTAATTCCATCAGTATCACTTGATTTAATTCGACTACATTCCGTTATCCTTGTTTTGCTTTTGTTGATGTTCTTCTTATATCCTCCTTTCAAGATACTGTCAATCCCGTTCAACTGCTCTTCCAAGTCCTTTGCTGCCTCTGACAGGTAACCCTCAAGGTTTTTATTTCTTCTCCCTGAACCACTGCTTCACTTTCATGCCCCCCCCCCAACTCTTATAAATGCCGTCTGGTTTATGTAAAAGTTGTAAATAGCCTTTGGACCCCTGTATTTTACCCCTGCTATCTTCAATATTTCAGAGAGACTATTCCATTCAAGATTCCCAAAATCCACAAATGCTGTAAATATAGGTGTGCCTTTCCTTAACCTTTCTTCCAAGGTAAGTCTAGGGTCAGTATTGCCTCGCGTGTTCCTACATACTTCTATGTACAATTACATAAACGGAATTTTTATTTTTCTGTGCACCTTTCGCGTCACTTTATTAAGAACGACGTTTAGTGGAAAAAAAAGTAAAACCTCATGTACACCAAATTATTTAAGGCCTACAGCCTGTTTCACAACTCGAACTAAGCGTGCATTTGCTGTTCTCCAAGTTACAGCCCTATAAACGCTACTTAGCTGAGTATACAAATTGTATATACACCTTCCAACTTTTTACGTCCATTTTGACTAAAGTTGTCAAAAGTGCGGAAGTTATTTATGTGAAATCTATAGTCTGTGGTTTAAATTTCATATGTGTCAATGTTAAAACTATTTCTACCTATTTCCAGGTTTAGCAATGAGTTGTTTATTTGCTTGCCGTAGGAGAAAGCCAGAAACCGAAAATGAAGAAACACATAAAAACAATTAACTGCTGAAACTGGTTTCAGATATAAAATACTTACGAAATACACACTACCTCCTCCGCTCGTACACGCATGCACACACACACACACACACACACACACACACACACACACACACACACACACACACACACACACGTATCCTTGAAAGTTGGCTATTTTGCAGTTGTGACGTCTTTCAGTCACAAAAGCAGCTCAGAGTGGAGTTATACGAATACCAACAGACATATTGATTTTGCTAAGCGTATAGCAAAAGTAAATTAAAAATACTTTTGTAACGCAGTGGTATTTTGTGAAGTCGCTTTTCACTGTTGCAGATAGACTCGGCGACAATTTGTTTCATTTTACCGCTTTTTCAATTTATTTACAATACTTCACTGACTTACGGCTTTTCAGATGTTAATTTTTACGATCTCTGGTTGTTTTTAAGAGCGAATTTATCACTGAATGAATCGGTTACCCATAAGATGGTAACACTGTGGGCCTTCGACTATTTGTCGTTCTAGAGCCGTTGCTTTGCTCTCCTGCAGCGCGATGTCAGAAGATAGCTCAAACTAAGGACCAATAAATTTTATGCCGTCGAGCAGAGAAGTCTCGAGGAGGTGCTTCAGCTGCCCACTCGGCAGATATTTCTTGTATCGAAATAGAAGTCGGGATTTCTGTCCTCAGAAACAGGATCCGACACTGTCTGAAACTCTCCCGTTCGTCTAACTTTCTTCTTGTGTCCTACAGACCGCAGTTCCGTAACTGTTATTACAAAATTTATGCGACCGTGGCCAACAGTATGGGCTGCAGGCTAAGGATATGTACGATGACTGTTAATTGTTGGCGGATGTTGAAGATGTCTTAGTCGAGTTTATTTACTAGACCAAAAACTTCAATAAAAATGTATTTTTGACAAAAACAGCGTCACTGAGACTACTGTGTGCCATACTATAGTATATATGCAGAATGTAACGAAGAATGAAAATTTGTATCAAGGCCAGGATTCGAACCCAGGCTCCCATCTCAAGGCAATTACGCTAACCATTACGCCACCCTGGCACAGTGGCTGTGCGTAGCTGTTCGGACTACCCTACCACATCTACCTTCGCAAACCAAATTTCCATTCACGCCTCAGCATTGCAGAGGCTCTCCAGCTGTATTGTTTAAGACTTGAAAAGATCTCTGGAACCATATACACTCATGCTCATAAATTAAGGATAATGCTGATACATGGTGAAACAACGCTCTGGTGGGCGTCTGCGGGTTTAAATCACCTCGAGGTACGACCATGCAGTGCGTTTGACCTGCGATCGTCGCACCGTGGAGCCTGCAGTAGTCCACATACGCAGAGGTGTGTTGGTGCAGCGAGTAAGCGTGCAGACGTTTTCAGACGTGCTAATGGTGACTGTGTGTTGAATATAGCTCAAAGAATACATACTGATAATTTTATGAGGGGTAGAATAAGGGCGGCCGGAGGCTGGTCAAACACAGCAGGTCTTGGCACGGGCCCACCGTGCCACGAAGTGTGATGGTGGTGGTGGTTAGTGTTTAACGTCCCGTCGACAACGAGGTCATTAGAGACGGAGCGCAAGCTCTGGTTAGGGAAGGATTGGGAAGGAAATCGGCCGTGCCCTTTCAAAGGAACCATCCCGGCATTTGCCTGAAACGATTTAGGGAAATCACGGAAAACCTAAATCAGGATGGCCGGAGACGGGATTGAACCGTCGTCCTCCCGAATGCTACACGAAGTGTGATCTCAAGATTATGGCAACGATTACATCAGACAGGAAACGTGTCTAGGCGCTACAGTACGGGACGTCCACAGTCTACAACACCACAAGAAGACCGATCTGAAATTATCAGTGCCCGCAGACGGCCACAGAAAACTGTAGGTATCCTTGCTCGGGACCTTACCGCAGCCACTGGAACAGTTCTCTCCAGACACACATTCTACAGACGACTGAAGAGACATGGTTTATTCGCCCGGAGACCTGCAAGGTGCATTCCACTTACCCTGATCACAGGAGAGCCCGTAAAGCCTGGTGTCAAGAACACAATACATAGTCATTGGAACAGTGGTCTCAGGTTACGTTCACGGACGAGTCCAGGTATACTATGAAGAGTGATTCTCGCCGGGTTTTCATCTGGCGTGAACTGGGAACCAGATACCAACCCCTTAATGTCCTTGAAAGGGACGTATAAGAAGGTCGTGGTTTGATGGTGTGGGGTGGGATTATGATTGGTGCACGGACACCCCTGCATGTCTTTGACAGAGGAACTGTATTTATTTATTTATTTATTTATTGTTCCATGGGACCACATTAAGGAGAAGTCTCAATGGTCATGGAACTAGTCAATACATGAAATTATAACACGATTGTAGAAACAGATAAAATGAAATATAAGAAACATATTCAGGTGACACGTCGTTAGTTTAAATAAAGAAAATCAAGAATGTAACACTGGAATTTGCTTAATTTTTTAGCTCTTCCAGGAGCTCCTCGACAGAATAGAAGAAGTGAGCCATGAGTAAACTCTTCAGTTTAGACTTAAAAGCGTTTGGGCTACTGCTAAATTTTTGAGTTCTTGTGGTTGCTTATTGAAAATGGATGCAGCAGAATACTGCACTCCTTTCTGCACAAGAGTCAAGGAAGTGCATTCCACATGCAGATTTGATTTCTGCCTAGTATTAACTGAGTGAAAGCTGCTAACTCTTGGGAATAAGTTAACATTGCTAACAGCAAACGACATTAACGAAAATATATACTGTGAGGGCAATGTCAGAATTCCCAGACTATTGAATAGGGGTCGACAAGAGGTTCTCGAACTTACACCACACATACCTCGAACAGCCCGTTTTTGAGCCAAAAATACCCTTTTTGAATCAGAAGAATTACCCCAAAAAATAATACCATATGACATAAGCGTATGAAAATATGCGAAGTAGACTACTTTTCGTGTTGAAATGTCACTTATTTCAGATACTGTTCTAATGGTAAATAAAGCGGCATTTAGTTTCTGAACAAGATCCTGAACATGGGCTTTCCACAACAGCTTACTATCTATCCGTACGCCTAGGAACTTGAACTGTTCCGTCTCGCTTATAACATGCCCATTCTGTCTGATTAAAATATCAGTTCTTGTTGAATTGTGAGTTAGAAACTGTAAAAACTGAGTCTTACTGTGATTTAGCATCACTTTATTTTCCACAAGCCACGAACTTATTTCATGAACTACATTATTTGATAATGTTTCAATATTACATACAAGATCCTTCACTACCAAGCTGGTGTCATCAGCAAACAGAAATATTTTTGACTCACCTGTAATACTAGAAGGCATATCATTTATATAAATAAGAAACAGCAGTGGCCCCAGCACCGATCCTTGGGGAACGCCCCATTTAACAGTGCCCCATTGGGACTGAACATCACTACCACTCTCAATATTGCGGAGAATTACCCTCTGCTTTCTGTTCTTAAAGTAAGAGGCGAACCAATTGTAAGCTACTCCCCTTACTCCATAATGTTCCAACTTCTGCAGTAATATTTTGTGGTCAACACAGTCAAAAGCCTTCGTTAAATCAAAGAAAACACCTAACGTTCGCAACCTTTTATTTAATCAGTCCAAAACCTCACAGAGAAAAGAGACTATAGCATTTTCAGTTGTTACGCCATTTACAAAACCAAACTGTACATTTGACAGCAAATTATGTGAATTTAAATGCTGCAGTAACCTTGTATATACAACCCTCTCGATAACTTCAGCAAACACCGATGGCATAGAAATAGGTCTATAATTATCAACATTATCCCTGTCTCCCTTTTTATAAAGTGGCTTCACCACCGAGTACTTTAATCGGTCAGGAAACCGACCACTCCTAAAGGAAAAGTTACAGATATGGCTAAGTACTGGGCTAACATACATGGAACAATACTTCAGTATTCTGCTAGATACCCCGTCATATCCATGAGAGTTCTTGGTCTTTAGTGATTTAATTATTAACTCAATCTCCCTCTTGTCAGTATCATGGAGGAGCATTTCAGGTAACAGTCTCGGAACACTTTTTTCTACGAGCGCTATATGATTCCCTGTTGGGGCTAGGTTTCTATTTAGTTCACCTGCTATATTCAGAAAGTGATTATTAAATACTGTACATATATGCGACTTATCAGTAACACGGACATTCCCACTACGCACTGATTCTATATCCTCGACCTGTCTCTGCAGACCAGCCACTTCCTTTACGACTGACCATATGGTTTTAATTTTATCCTGAGACTTAGCTATTCTATCTGCATACCATATACTTTTTGCCTTCCTAATAACTTTTTTAAGCACCTTACAATACTGTTTGTAATGGGCTACTGCAATTAGATTGTGACTGTTTCTAACGTTTTGATATAATTGCCACTTTGTTCTACAAGATATTCTTATACCTTTAGTCAGCCACCCAGGCAGCCTGTTTGTGCTAGTACCCTGTTTTGAACGTTCTAACGGAAAGCAACTTTCAAAGAGCACGAGAAAAGCCTTGAGGAAAGCATTATATTTATCGTCTACTGTATGAGAACTATAAACATCTTGCCACTCTTGTTCCTTGATAAGGTTTACAAAAGTCTCTAGAGCAACTGGATCAGCTTTCCTAAAATGTTGGCAACTATATTTAACCTGTGTTGCAGCACAAAAATCTTTTAGACTTAAAATTTGTGCATCATGATCTGAAAGGCCATTCATCATTTTGCTAACAGAATGCCCTTCTAGCAATGACGAATGAACAAAAATATTGTCTATGGTTGTTCTACTGTTCCCTTGCACTCTCGTTGGAAAGAATACGGTTTGCATAAGATTATATGAATTAAGGAGGTCTACCAGCATCCTTTTCCTTGCACAATCACTTATACAATTTATATTGAGGTCACCACATATAACTAACTTTTTGTATTTCCTATAAAGTGAACCAAGAACCTCCTATAGCTTTAGCAAAAATGTTGTGAAATCGGAGTCTGGGGATCTATAAATAACAACAGTAAGAAGTTTAGCTCCACTAAATTTAACCACACCTGCACAACATTCAAACACCTTTTCAGTGCAGTACGTTGAAACATCAATTGACTCAAATGGGATACCGTTTTTCACATACATGGCTACTCCCCCACACGGCAAAGAGCTCCTAGAAAAGCTGCCAGCCAACCTGTATCCTAGTAAAGGAAGCCTCTGAATTATCTCCTTATTTAAGAAGTGTTCAGATATACCAATAATTTCAGAGTCAACATCTATAAGTAATTCACTAACTTTATCTCTAATGCCTTGTATGTTTTGATGAAATATACTAATTACCTCATTAATCGGATACCTAAGCTTTGTCGAAAGTGGTTTCTTTGTTAGAGAGACTTCCCTTAAGCAGGAATACCTGTCAGCTGACTTCAACCTAAAAAAGGTACAGCTCTAACACCCACAACTACCGGAATTTTCCTATGAGTGATACCACCATCCCCACCTATGCTGTCACCTATAAGCTTTGCCAACCTCCCCTTTCCATACCTGTTGAGGTGCAGGCCATGTCTAGTGAAACCCGTCCTGCTGATAGACTCCACCAACACCACTGAAATGTGACCCATGCTTTCTGTCATCAGCGCACCCCCAAGTCTCATGTTATTACGCCTGACGGCTGTATTAAGATGAGGCCGATCGTGACGCTGAAACAGTTCCACGAAATACACATTCGTGTTGCCAGTCTGAGTGGCTATCTTTTCCAGGTCATCATCTGTGTCATACTCCCCATCCCTATCAATATTATTACCAGCCCCACCCACAATCACTACCTGATCCTCTTTTGTAAAATCCCTACATAACCCCCCTATGTTAAAAGTCACCTGAGCCAATCCTGCATTAGGCTTCACAATGCTGGTGACCTGGTACTCACTCCCCAAAACTTCCTGCAACTGCTGGCCTACACCTCTACCATGAGAACTACCTAACAGCAGAACCTTCTTCTTTCTCTTAGACCTTGCAACTGTCCGAGCCACCGTAACTGCTGATGTCTGCTGCATACTTCCTACATCTACAGCTACTAGAGATTCCTCTCCACTAGACTCTGACAGTTGGTCAAATCTATTACAATCACCAATAGTAAAACTATCTGAAAATCTCCTTCTCCTAGCAGATCTCTTGCCAACAGCCAGCTCCCATTCCCCAACCCCCTTTTCCCTCCTCTTTCCTATCTAGCTCCTCCTGTGCGTTTTTCTACTGCACCTGAAGGGCACAGATCTTACGCTCCTGCTCCTCTATCAACTTACTCTTGCTACATAACCTGCAGTTCCAGGAGAGGATCTCACCAGTATGCCCACTGGCTTCCCCACTGCATTCCTCCCAGTGAAAATACTTCGAACAAGTCTCACACCGCAATCCACTACTCACGAACCTGCGGCAAAGCCCACACTTCTCACTCATGGTAAAATTTTACAGTTATTGAAATAAGAAAACAACTCTATCTAAGTTCCGCTACTACAATAAGAAGATGTTAAAAACTGAATACAATAATCACAAACTTGCTCCACAAGGAAAGTAACCACTATTATTGACAGTATTAATCAACAACAAATGAGAATATAACAAAATACTAACACGGAAAGAAAGTCAAACGTCTAATGACAGTAACGAAACTGAAAGCAGTTCGCAAAAATTTCTCGTGAAGTTATTTCACCGGAAAACACCAAGAACACCGGTTGAAGACTACTAAAGTTCCTAAATAAACTACTATACACAAACAATTAATTAGTACTTAGCTTTCGACGCGCCGCTACAGCTGCAACTGGTCAGCGCGGAATGTAAACACGGGTAAGAGGTTAAGTTGCTCGATACGAAACACTCACAAATATCAGGTCACAACACAAGAAAGGCAGAGGTGAATGAAGAAACCACTAATAAGTCACTTACATAGTAAATATTATCACAAAAACCGTTAAAATATATATCTGCAACCTAAAAATAGATGACAACTTAGAGAGCGATCTCACACGCAGTCACGCGCGTAACAGGTCAGGTGTGTCGGGACGTCATTTTGCACCAGTATATCCGCCTTTTCAAGGGTGCAGTGCGTCCCACATTCCTCCTGATTGATGATAATGCACGGCGCTACCGAGCTGCCATCATGGAGGAGTACCTTGAAACAAGATATCAGGCGAATGGAGTGGGCTGCCTGTTCTCCAGACCTAAACCCCATCGAGCACGTCTGGGATGCTCTCGGTCGACGTATCGCTGCAGGTCTTCAAACGCCTACGACACTTCAGGAGCTCCGACAGGCAGTGGTGCAAGAATGGGCGGCTCTATCCCAGCAGCTGCTCGACCACCTGATCTAAAGTATGCCAACCTGTTATGCGGCCTGTGCATAGTGATCATATCCCATATTGATGTCGGGGTACATGCGCAGGAAACAGTGGCGTTTTGTCGCACACGTGGCCGGCCGTTGTGGCCGAGCGGTTCTGGGTGCTACATTCTGGAACCGCGCGACCGCTACGGTCGCAGGTTCGAATCCTGCCTCGGGCATGGATGTTTGTGATGTCCTTAGGTTAATTAGGTTTAAGTAGTTCTAAGTTCTAGGGGACTGATGACCTCAGAAGTTAAGTCCCATAGTGCTCAGAGCCTTTTGAACCATCTGCTTCGGGACGGCTACCTCAACTTATCACCAATACCGTGGACTTACGATCTGTGTCGTGCGTGTTCCCTATGTGCCTATGCTATTAGCGCCAGTTTTGTGTAGCGCCACGTTGTGTGGCACCACATTCTGCAATTATCCTTAATTTATGAGCATGAGTGTAATTTCATTTGATTATACTCGAATAGTTTCCCAGGCTAATATACAATATAAAATATCAAAATTTCTTCTACATGTGTGAAAGCGATCCTAACTATATTCAAGTTAGACACCAACCACCTCACTGAATTTCGCTAGTGCGCATCCTACATAACCAGAAAAATTAATACAAAAATAGGCTGTAATGTTAGCAGTGGTATGGGTTTACTGGTTAAGCAGGTGAGGCATTATTCAGTAATGATCGGCTTGGACAACATTAATAGGCGGCCAGCGAAGGCAACTCGTGTTTTAATGTCATGCCAAAAACTATCCTGTACGTATTGGGTAGGTGCATAAGTTCCGAGCGTCTTTCCATAGGTTTAGAAACACAGATATACATAACAGAGACTTTAAGCATCAATAATATATTATAATTTACTATTTACAACAGTCTACCAACGATGAGGTAACTTTTAGACCCGTGACTGTAGAAATCACGCGGTTTTGAGGCGGAGAACTCTTCGGGTCATGTTCGGAACGCACTTTCATCGGTAAAGGGAGTCCGTTGAAGGCTGTTTTATAGAAGGCGGAAAAGGTGAAAATTTGAGGACACAAGATCACGTGAATAAGATGAGTGCGGAATAACTTCCCTACACAAGTTCTATGTAGCGCTTTTTTATCTGACTAGCAGAATGCGGGCGGGCCTTATCGTGGAGCAGCATCACTTCACGCAGTCTTCCTTGTCTTGGATTGCGCCCGCAAGACGTTTCATTTGTGAACCATAAAGGTCAGAGTTGATGGTTACACATCGGGAAGGCAATTTATAGTATACCACGTCGTCGCTGTTGCACCAGATGCACAATATTATATTTGTTGTTGCGTGCAGGTCTTTGTACTGGAAGTTGCTGCCTTTTTTGGGCTCAACCAGTCATTTCTTTTCCTTATGTTAGCATAAAGACACCATTTCTCATCACCAGTAACGATGCAGGATAGGAATAGTCAGGGCCAATTGAGACGAGCAAGCGGAGATACACATGGGGCCACCCGATGTTTTTTGTCGCAGAGCATGCGGTACACATGCACCCGATTTTTGAACCTTCCCCATTGAACGCAGATGTTGCACGATGGTAGAATGATAACAGTTCATCACATTTGCCAGTTACTGAGTACAATGACGTGAATAATTGTGGATTAATGCGTTTAAACGATCTCTGTCAAACACCGAAGGTCTTCCTGAACGTGGAGAGTCACTAATGTCAAAACGATGCTCCTGAAAACGAAAAAAACCATTCTCTTGACGTCTTCTGTCCAATGGCATTATCGCCATAAACGGCTCAAATGTTTCTGGTTGCCTCCTCTACTGTCAGCACTCATTCGGAGCAACACGTTGGAAATGTTCCGATTTCTCCACTTGGCTCTCCATATTTTAGCGTCCACAGCTCCACTCATTATCTCCAAAAGACAAAATGGCAATATGAAAACTCAAAGAGCAACACTGAACTACAAATAAAAAATGACCATCAATAAATAAACCCATAGCAAACGGAATACCGACAAGCAAAACAGAAACGCTCCGTACTTATGTACCAGCCTCAAATGTCACAAATTTTTGCCAACTATGTATGACTTGGTGGAGATCACAGACGCAGAAATCTGAATTTCGGCTCTATAGGAAATGTACCACCGCCGGCCGCTGTGGCTGAGCGGTCCTAGGCCCTTCAGTCCGGAACTGCGCTGCTGCTACGGTCGCAGGTTCGAATCCTGTCTCGGGATGTGCCTGGATGTGTGTGATGTCTTTAGGTTAGTTAGGTTTAAGTAGTTCTAAGTTCTAGGGGACTGATGACCTCAGTTGTTAAGTCCCATAGTGCTCAGAGTCATTTCAACTCTTTGAAACGTACCACCCCAAAAAACACCTAGTCTTACTTTTAGAAATGCGTGCTGTACAATGGTTTCTGTAAGGAAAGAGGAAGACGCCACTAGGTGCAGAACAATATGGAGGGGAAGGAGGTGGGGGGTTGTGTGTGCGTGTGTGTGTGTGTGTGTGTGTGTGTGTGTGTGTGTGTGTGTGTGTGTGGTGGGGGGGGGGGGGTAGTAGCGGGAGGCAAAATTTTCCACGTATGCAACGTGGCTGTGTCCTGCGCAAAAGCACCCTCTTCGACATTTGTCCGCTATATTTCATGACAGCCTCTCACAAATTCGTCCAGAGACTTCGGTAGTATTCTCCTATGACAGTTTGCCCCTTAGGAGTGCATTCTGTATCCAACCACACAACGTCAGTCCCAAAAAGAAGCATTACAAGCCTCCATTGTTTGCTTTGATCACTTGTCTTGGGACCATAGTGATACGCCCAACATTTATCCATTACGATTATGTTGTTGAAAACGCCATCTGGAATGGTCTGATATTTCCACTGCTGCTCCAGTAAGCAGTCGTGGAACATATCGGATAGACTCATTTGGCATGTTCAAAATGTCGTCCAAGACGCAGAAAACTGATTTACGACTAGTTAACGTTGGAAATGGAAATGCCGTGTGTCTAGGGCCTCCCGTCGGGTTGACCGTTCGCCTGGTGCTAGTCTTTCGAGTTGACGCCACTTCGGTAACTTGCGTGCCGATGGGGATGAAATTATAATGATAAGGACAACACAACATCCAGTCCCCGAGCGGAGAAAACCTCCGACCCAGCCGGGAATAGAACCCGGGCCGTTAGGCATGACATTCCTTCGCGCTGATCACTCAGCTACCAGGGGTGGACACTAGTTAACATTAACGTTTGCTTGGTATGTGCGCGGTGCCTCGTTGTGGATAAAATGGTAACTGATACACCTGTTCCAATTACGTCGATTTATTTGCATATCAGAACTTAGACAACTAACAACACAAAATTATATTCATATACTCTATCGATAATTAATTATTTGTACACAACAATGGGAACTTATGGTAAGTTCTTAATAAACATTTAATAATTGTAACCAGTGCGAACGCAAATCTGATAAATCTAACGTGAGGGTTCCAGGGAAAACTCAAGTAGCGAGTAATTGTCGTGAATAGATGTAATGAAGGTAATACGTACGACTACTGAAGGTAGTACATGGAATTCCCGAAACTTATACGTCATATCTGCTGTGGATTTTGGATCCAACCGATGTTGGTTTCGCAGGGTTGGTCTTCAGAGTGAGGCTTGAGTTTCTCTACATCTCAAGCGGCAGCCGCTCGCTCTCAGCATAGAGTAGCAGTTTGTGACTGAAGTGCTGCGAACCCAATCAACCTCAGTGCCAGTCGCCGTATCCTACGGCTGTTTGATGGCACGAAAGTTTTTGGAGACCCCCAAATGCATCAGATCAACTGATGTCTGAAGCTGATAATGATGGTTGAGTGGCAACAGCGTTCCAAGACGAGACAAGAGACAACAACATCTGGGATTGACTAACACGAAGTAGATGAAGAAGAAGTGAAGTGATTCCTGTGCGAAATCGTCCAACGCGGAAGCCGCATGTTTGATACATACTCAATTTGAGTGGCTGGGCTCAGTACTTTCTGTGCTCCAACCGATCAAAATCCTCCTCAGAGAGCATGGATTCCTTTCTGTGATCTGTATTTTATGTGGTTCACTGTTGATTTCTCTTCTACCATTCCCCTCTGAAAAACGTCATTGCTCACTATTCCTGCCATTCTTATCAGCCAGTGAGGCAGCTTTCCTCTGGCTCTACCATGCTCTCCTGTCACACTGGAAAAAGTATGAGTCTGGCAATATACCATCTGACTTTAGCGAAAATATCGTCCACACAATTCCGAGGACTGCAAGAGCCGACAAGTGCGAGAATTATCGGTAAATCAGTATACAGCTCATGCACCGAAGTTTCTGTCGACAATGCCATGTCCATAGGTCTTACATCCTTAAAAAAAGTTTTTTGTAAGAGGTACACATTCAGCAACGTCTCACAGTTTTCAGAGGCGCTCTTTTGACCCGAAGATAGCGATTTCTAACATCCACCGCAAAAGTTAGCTTTCTACAATCAGCTGACAATATCGCGTTCCACCAAATATTCTTCACTCAACCTGGTAAAAACATTTGCATGAGTGGTCGCTAGAGGGTGTCCTTATTGTTGTCCACGTACAAAGTGGCGCAATGGGATGTCATAAAGGGGCATACGGGGCCTGGCCGTTGTAATGAATGACACCTCTCGCTGACCTAAAAAGACCCAGCAGAGTCCCTGATTGTTCTGGCTGGCGCTGGGCTGTGCACCCATGTCGCTGAATGTGCTTCCAAAACTTTCCTTTATTTCTAATCAGCATGCAGATCTGACAAACACTCATTCATTTAATGTCAGTTTATCTCTCCAAATATTACTAATTGTTCAGGTCGACGGTGAGCATCTACTACGAATTTATATGCATTTACATATCTTGTATCACGCTTCCATAGAACTGTCCCGTAACATAAGGTACCGCATGGCAATGTAAAAGACTATATTGGGGATACCAATGTTTTGGCCGTAGTTACAGTGGCCTTCTTTTGTATCACTTGGTGGGTTTTAGCTGTGCAATCACTTACGTTTTGTCATTAATGCTCACTGAGCACGTCCTTACATCTCAGTTTTAAGTGTTCATTGTTATATTTGATATCTTCAGGCGGAAGGATTGTGAACTTCATGTCGCAACTTACTTCGATGCAGGGAGGGGGCGATCTGCTGTAATGTGTTGGTTCTTGCATTGTGTGCCACGACTAGTAGTCATTCGAGAATGAGATGTGGGCTCCTATTTCCCACCTGATGGATGCGTGCCCCATGCCTCACTATTGGTTTCTACTATTACCTCTAGTGTTATACGCTGAACTTCGAGCAGCAGGGGGTTCCAGATGTCTTGACATTTTCGACTCTGCACAAGAGAGGTCCTTCTTCGTCGTTCAGACTCGTTTGACCACAATGGAATCGTTCGCGCCACCTAACCAGTGTGTCAGGTAATGGTGCAATTTTCCTGTGTGCTTTCACAAACTCGGCATGGATTATAGCACCGTTCTTCCCTATACAAAGCAAAAAACTAATTATTGCGTTACGCTCCACTTATCTACTCCACTGTATCAATAGGCAGTGGCATTTTGTTTTGCGTCCTCTAGCAGCGTGCTGCGGTACAGTGACATGGCGAGTTCAGTGCATACGAGGGCTTCTGCTTTGTATCTGCAAACAAGCATAAAATTAATTACGTAGTTATACTTTTTGCGGTAAATAAAAGAAATAAACAAAAAATGAACAACTGCCTTTGGTAGCATGGTATGCTCTGGTGGTGTGATGTATAAACAAGCGGGTGAGGAAATATGCAACACAATAGTTGTCCTACGCGATCTCTTCTCTTTTCTATGTATCTACAAACCGAAGTTCCCTGTTCACATCTGCCTGTATGTTCCTGAAAATCTCAGGAATTCCTGTATCGATTTTGATCCGGCTTTGACTAATAGATTGATTCACGAGAAAGGTTCGTGTACATAATAAAAATTTTCTTGAAATTGGCTGAAGTATGATGGGATATGAAAACGATGGCATTGTCGACAGAAACTTCGGTGCATGAGCTGTATACTGATTTACCGATAATTCTCGCACTTGTCGGCTCTTGCAGTCCTCGGAATTGTGTGGACGATATTTTCGCTAAAGTCAGATGGTATATTGCCAGACTCATACATTCTACGCACCAACGTGAATAGTCGTTTTGTTGCCACTTCCCGCAATGATTTTAGAAATTCTGATGGATTGATGTCCATCCCTCTGCCTTATTAGATCTTAACTGTTCCAGAGCTGCCAGTAGTTGAAAATACTGCTTCAGTTGTAAATTTCTTTTATTATCCCACGACCAGTTTCGGGCTGTTATATAGCCCATCTGCAGGTGTCGTACTGGAAATAGCAAGAGACGGGAGATAATTTTGACACGGCGCAACAACATCAAAAACAAAAACAAAAATTTTTCAAAAGTTTTAAAAAACATTTCGAAACCGCCGGTCGGGCTAGGTGCTGTGAAACCTACACTACTGGCCATTAAAATTCCTACACCAAGACGAAATGCAGGTGATAAACGGGTATTCATTGGACAAATATATTATACTAGAATTGCCATGTGATTACGTTTCCTCGCAAAAAAATGGCTCTGAGCACTATGCGACTTAACTTCTGAGGTCATCAGCCGCCTAGAACTTAGAACTAATTAAACCTAACTAACCTAAGGACATCATACACATCCATGCCCGAGGCAGGATTCGAACCTGCCACCTTAGCGGTCGCCCGGCTCCAGACTGTAACGCCTAGAACCGCGCGGCTACTCCGGCCGGCATTTCCTCGCAATTTGGGTGCATAGGGCCTGAGAAATCAGTACCCAGAACAACCTCTGGCTGTAATAACGGCATTGTTACGCCTGGGCATTGAGTCAAACAGAGCTTGGATGGCGGGTACACGTACAGCTGCCCATGCAGCTTCAACACGATACCACAGTTCTTCAAAAGTAGTGACTGGCTTATTGTGACGAGGGAGGAGGAGGAGGAGATTAGTGTTTAACGTCCCGTCGACAACGAGGTCATTAGAGACGGAGCGCAAGCTCGGGTGAGGGAAGGATGGGGAAGGAAATCGGCCGTGCCCTTTCAAAGGAACCATCCTGGCATTTACCTGAAGCGATTTAGGGAAATCACGGAAAACCTAAATCAGGATGGCCGGAGACGGGATTGAACCGTCGTCCTCTCGAATGCGAGTCCAATGTGCTAACCACTGCGCCACCTCGCTCGGTACGTATTGTGACGAGCCAGTTGCTCGGCCATCATTGACCAGAGGTTTTCAATTGGTCAGAAATCTGGAGAATGTGCTGGCCAGGGCAGCAGTCGAACATTTTCTGTATCCAGAAAGGCCCGTACAGGACCTGCAACATGCGGTCGTGCATTATCCTGCTGAAATGTAGGGTTTCGCAAGGATCGAATGAAGGGTAGAGCCACGGGTCGTAACACATCTGAAATGTAACGTCCACTGTTCAAATTGCCGTCAATGGGAACAAGAAGTGACCGAGACGTGTAACCAATGGCACCTCATACCATCACGCCGGGTCATACGCCAGTATGGCGATGACGAATACACGCTTCCAATGTGCGTTCACCGTGATGTCGCCAAACACGGATGCAACCATCGTGATGCTGTACACAGAACCTGGATTCATCCGAAAAAATTACGTTTTGCCATTCGTGCACCGCGGTTCGTCGATGAGTACACCATCGCAGGCGCTCCTGTCTGTGATGCAGCGTCAAGGGTAACCGCAGCCATGGTCTCCGAGCTGATAGTCCATGCTGCTGCAAACGTCGTCGAACTGTTAGTGAAGATGGTGGTTACGTGGCTGCACGATCCGTTACAACCATGCGGATACGATGCCTGTCATCTCGACTGCTAGTGATACGAGGCCGTTGGGATCCAGCACAGCGTTTCGTATTACACTCCTGAACCCACCGATTCCATATTCTGCTAACAGTCATTGGATCTCGACTAACGCGGGCAGCAATGTCGGAAACGTGATGGTACGCATTTCTCCTCCTTGCACGAGGCATCACAACAACGTTTCACTATGCAACGCCGACAACTGCAGTTTGTGTATGAGAAATCGGTTGGAAACTTTCCTCATGTCAGCACGTAGTAGGTGTCGCCACCGTCGTCAGCCTTGTGTGAGTGTTCTGAAAAGCTAATCATTAGCATATCACAGCATCATCTTCCTGTCGGTTAAATTTCTCGTCTGTAGCACGTCATTTTCGTGGTGTAGCAATTTTAATGGCCAGTAGTGTATGTTAATGCGAAAGTGACACCAGACAATACTACAGACGACTGTCTGGGTAGGGAAATATACAGACAATAGCCGGACACTTACACTTGGTGCTGTGGCCCCCGAACGCCGCGGGGGACGTGTACTAAGCGCGGTGTGCTATGTGTGAGCGCAGAACGGGAAGTAGCGGATGCGAACGATGAAGAAAACTGGTAAAGCAGAGTGGCAAAAGTGCTGCCATCTATTGACGGGGAGAAGAAAGCGGGGCCACTAGCCGGCCGGTCACAGTTTTAAATAGTGGTTTCCATTTAAAATGAAGAAAAAACAAAAAGGTTACATAATAAATACACGAAATAAGTTAAAAGTGCATTATGCGTGATAAAGGAGCGTATTGAACGAGTCGGTACAGGACTGTGGTAAAACTGAGTGGAAGCTGCGATATAAAATTATCATATAAACCGTAAATCCCAATGAAACTTTCCTTTTACATGAGTGGCAAACAAGTTTTAAATTTAGTGGGGATATATAACTGGAAACGTGGAATAACGGGCCACAGCCATCAGTTAAAAGAACATACACATGTGCCACTTCTATTTACAAGCACTCGTTACTAATCAACATGGAAAGTAGCGAAACCTTATAGTCCATACTGTCAGAAAGTAATATGCCAATTAATAGCTAACGGCAGTAACACTGAAAGGACACATTAAAAGTGGGGTCAATTTAAAACCTGCTAACCAACAGTCGACAACTAGTCGAGACTTACATGAGATAAAACCTGAGACGCTATTTACATCATGAAGGACAGGTAAATTTTTAATTAGTGAGGGCGCAGATAATGCCACAGTACTATAATGCGCCATAGTCACAGGATAAAAAGAAAAACATGCCAACTTTTATTACGAGAGGACAATTTTACAGCTATGTGACATTAACTGGATGGACTTTGCGGAGCTCACTATAGGAAACAGGCATATGACGTACATTCAATAAGCCTACTGAAAGTCACATGTTTATTTTCTGATTTTGTCTCCTTTATTATTGTTGCTAGTTTATCACCTTAGCTATTTCATGTAAACCACTAATTTCGGCTCGTTTAAATGTCTGTGTTGTATCATTTTTGAAACAGTAATCCAGGAACAGAAAAACAGGTGTGTGGGGGCACTATGTTTCGTTAAAATGATTTTTCTTATGTTTGTTATGTGAAGATTGGAAAACAAATATTATTTCTTGGTTCAAATGGCTCTGAGCACTATGGGACTTAACTTCTGAGGTCATCAGTCCCCTAGAACTTAGAACTACTGAAACATAACTAACCTAAGGACGTCACACACATACATTCCCGAGGCAGGATTCGAACCTGCGACCGTAGCGGTCGCGCAGTTCCAGACCGTAGCGCCTAGAACCGCTCGGCCACTCCGGCCTGCAAATATTATTATTTCTGTTACCTGTAAATTATTTAGTGTAAGTTCAATGATACAGCAGATAAATTATGCAAAATGAAAATAATAATGGCTTTTATGTATTCTCCATCATAGACTGATAATAAACTTCCTAGAAAATAGTTCTTTTGCTTATAGTACTCATTGAAAGCACTGACACACATTGCCATAGCTAGTTCCGTGTAATCTGTATTTATTAAGACATTATTAATACAACTGCAGCAATCTTTAATATGATAATATCGCTTAAAGCTGCATATTATTTGTTTGACGTTCATATGTTATACAGCAGCAGCCATTAAGTTAAGGATCGGAGAGACGTAACTGCGTGTATAATTTCATTAAATATTTCATTAGTGTCCATCGAGTAACTGAAATATGTAACACCTAGTAGAAAACAACAGTCGATGAGGTAAACATTTTATTCACCATAGAAAGGTTTGTCATAAACTATCAGAAAGTACTCAGTTTTTTTGAACTCTGAAAGGAATCTAATTGGTATACAGTCTGGATCAGGAGACTTGCTTTTATTAAGTGATTTAAGTTGCTTCACTACTCCGAGGATACTTACTTCTACGTTACTCATGTTGGCAGCTGTTCTTGATTCGAATTCTGGAAAATTTACTTCGTCTTCTTTTGTGAAGGCATTTCCGAAGGCTGTGTTTAGTAACTATGCTTTGGCAGCACTGTCTTCGATAGTATCTCCATTGCAATCGTGCAGGGAAGGCATTGATTGTTTCTTGCCGCTAACATACTTCATATACGACCAGAATCTCTTTGGATTTTCTGTCAGGTTTCGAGACAAAGTTTCTGTTATAAGCATCTCGCATTCAATTAACTTCTATATTATACTGTAGCAGTTCATTCTATGTATCACCAACTTTCATCGAGCTGTGTTATTTGCCAGTGAGACATCATACCTAAGTTATTTTCGGAGCGCGGGATTAGCCGAGCGGCGTAGGGCGCTACAGTCATGGACTGTGCGGCTGGTCCCGGCGGAGGTTCGAGTCCTCCCGCGGGCATGGGTGTGTGTGTTGGTCCTTAGGATAATTTAGGTTAAGTAGTCTGTAAGCTTAGGGACTGACGACCTTAGCAGTTAAGTCCCATAAGATTTCACTGATCAGCCAGTCGCATATAGCCAGTAATACAGATCAAGGTAGAGCTCTCCTCTCTACTGAAGAAATCTTCACAGGCCAAGATCGCTAAAAAACATTTTATTAGATGACCTATTTCGACAGAGCTATGCCGTCATCATCGGATCTCATGTTTTGGATTTTTTACAATATATCATATTATCAGTGTCGCTCCACATTGCCTACGTGGGAAGTGCATATGGAATGTGAAATGACCCGTAACAATTATTGAGAATACAGTGACGGAAAAGAAGTCGCTACCTGAAAAAAAATAATGACTTAATTTTGAGAATACGTTTGTCTAGGTAACATATTTAAGTTATTCACATTGCAAGGTCACAGGTGTGAGATAAGCAATCGAAAATGTAAAATGCTAGCCGGCCGAAGTGGCCGTGCGGTTAAAGGCGCTGCAGTCTGGAACCGCAAGACCGCTACGGTCGCAGGTTCGAATCCTGCCTCGGGCATGGATGTTTGTGATGTCCTTAGGTTAGTTAGGTTTAACTAGTTCTAAGTTATAGGGGACTAATGACCTCAGCAGTTGAGTCCCATAGTGCTCAGAGCCATTTGAACCATTTTTTTGTAAAATGCTGGTACATTTATACCCTGTGTAACCGCTAGAGTGTTGATTGGAAGCATGCAAAAATGCATGCATTGTGTTGTACATGTGTTGGATGTTAGTTTGTGGGATGGAGTTCTCGCGTGTTGCACGTGGTCGGTCCATACACTGGGACGGCTGATGCTGCTTGAGGATGACACTGGCGTCGTCGTTTGATGATGTCCCATTTGTGCTGTATTGGAGACATATCCCATGATCAAGCAGTCCAAGGCGACATGTAGACACTCTGTAGAGCATGTTGGGTTATAACAGCAGTTTGTGAACGAGCGTTATCCTGCTAGAGAACATCTCCTGGATTCGTGTTCATGAACGGCCGCACTGCAGGTCGAGTTGAAACGTCCCCTTAGAAAAATTATGAATTACTGCGCTGATAAACCCCTTGCGTTATTTGATTTTCAAACAGCTGAGCAAAACTGAACGTACTCAGACATTTCTCTCTTTACTTATTCTGATCATCACTAAACTGACACACAATATCTGTAGCGCAACGCAATCTAACTTTCAATAATCCCTACAAAAGAATGGCCATGACTAACTATAACCTATACCTTTCATGAATCACTTACCTCACAATCGATACTCGAACTACTGCAATACAGCGAGCGCCAATACTGCCAGCTAAATAAAAGATTCTAACTACTGAAGGCACTAAGTACTGATAGGCATAGTTACGAAATGAAAGATTTTTATAGAGAACAAACAATGTATTTACCTTAATAGTGTTCAAAAGGCATTATATGTGTTGTGACTTGGCAAGACAGCCAAGTCACTATGAGAGGAAGCCGAAAGGGACGCGTTTAAGCTCACGCAGGCTGGCGTGAGGTCTGGAACAAGTAAAGTAATTGAGACTAGCAAATAAAGTACGAAGCTGCTGGAATACTTAACTTTAACCCATAAGTGGTGAACATAGCTCTTGACGGTACATGCATCACAAAATAAATAGCAAATGATAATGGTGCCTTGCTAGGTCGTAGCAAATGACGTAGCTGAAAGCTATGCTAACTATCGTCTCGGCAAATGAGAACGTAATTTGTCAGTGAACCATCGCTAGCAAAGCCGGCTGTACAACTGAGGTGAGTGCTAGGACGTCTCTCTAGACCTGCAGTGCGGCGGCGCTCGGTCTGCAATCACTGACAGTGGTGACACGCGGGTCCGACGTTTACTAACGGACCACGGCCGATTTAAAGGCTACCGCCTAGCAAGTGTGGTGTCTGGCGGTGACACCACAATATGTATATCAGTTCATGACATCCAGTCTTTCAAATTTCGTTTTTCTGACGGACACACCTCGAGATCGTTCGCTCTCAAAACTCTGGCATCTCTCTTCCCACATCCACCACTGCTACGGGCTCACCTCCAACTGCGCAACAGTACGTGCTGTTCACATCCAACTGCCCAACATCACACAAGCGAATATTCCAACAGTGAGTCCAACTAGCCACAGACTGCACACAGCACAGTCAGTGATTTTCATACAGAGCGCTACATGGCGTTACCAACATGAAAACCTAGACAGGCTACTTACAGAGTCGCTAGATCTGACGTAAAATTTGCAGTCATAATACGTGGGATAACTACACTATTGCTCATACTGCCATACGAAATCGCACCCCAGACCGTAACCCCAGGTGTAGGTCCAGTGTGTCTAGCACGCAGATAGGTTGGCTGAAAGCCTTCAACTGCCTTCCTTCTATCCAACTCTGGGCATTATTGTCACCGAAACGAAACCGGTTTTCGTCAGAAAACACATCAGACCTCGATCCTGTCCTGCCATCAGCTCTCGCTTGACACCACTGAAGCACTGAAGTCGCAGGCGGTGGTGGTTTGGGGTCGGTGTAATGTACACTACAGGGCGCCTGGCTAGGAGTTGTCCTTGAAGTAACCGCTATGTAACAGTTCGTTGCGTCACTGTGGTGCCATCTGCTGCTCAGATTTCTGCTGCAGATGCCGTACGATGCGCCAGAGTGTAACGCTGCGCTTTCGGGCACACGATACTCGTTAAAGCCTGTACTATGGTAAGTTGACGGGCTTCACATTATGAGAAAGGATTTTTGTATAGATATTGACCGCGTGTACCTGAATGGGGGCAAATCAGACTTACACCAATCCTGTAATAACAATGATACGTCGAGCAAGTCCGAAATGCAACTACACGTCAGGACGGACAAGAAACAACACAGAAGATGCTACCAATTTGTTAATAATACGGTCGCCAGCCTAATTAGGCACTAACTGAGTTTCTTCCCTGTACAAGTTAATGTACGTTCATGCGAAACCACCCGTAATAACACTGCATAATATGGTAAATTTTAGAACCAGAAAATCTACTGAACTGATAATTTCACTTTGTGTACTAATATGGATAAAACATAAATACATAACACTACACTATAATGTTTACTACAAAACTTCGTACTGTCTATTGATCTGATTAAAATCGGGCATAGGTTTTCCTAGAAATAGCACTTTCGAAACACACACACAATGTCAATTTTGATAAAGGTAAAACACTGATAAATTTTGGTTTCTATTTTGGCTTTGACTTTGCTGGTTAAATCAGTTTAGAACACTTCAGAATTCAAATGAATAAAAAAAGGGGAGGGGACCCTGAAACTGTTATGATCACTGTATAAAAAAAAATTTGATTACTGAAATCATTGTGTGCTCAAGATTTCCAAAATATGAGTTACTGCTCTTTTTATCTTATTTCCTGCTCATTTGAATACCATTATATCTGTCTCGAAATAATTAAACTTCATTACTAAATCAATATCAAAATTATCTTCCAACTTTGTCAGACCTTTGTTATTCGTCTGTTGGTTCATTAACAAAAAAGTTCTTTAAACATCATTCTAACATAGCTAGGTCTGCAGGTAATTATTATTAACGTAAACTTTAATTCTTCATTTCGGGACACTCGGATTGCACAACATTTGGAAAGGACCCTGTCTAGGTTAGTTGTGAGGGTAATTAAATAATAGGATAGTTCTGGTAAAATTTAAGTTGTTATTGAACAGTATGGAACAAAAGTAACACTGGTCCACACGAATACAGTACTAAAAGTTTCAACCTGTTTGTATCGATGCGGCGGTTGGCGGGCAGCGAGATGGCGAAGCACGGGGCACACATACAACCACAGCAATGGCTCTTTATGTATCGGCACTTTACTTCTTCTTAGCGTCGCAATACTTTTCCATTTAGTGCCTATGGAATTTTGCCATGCTGTATAGGCGTCGGAACGGCATATCCGAGGCTCAATGAAACTACGTCTTCCAGGAGAGCCTCCTCGATCCAGAACGTGTTGCTCAGACCAACGCCCAACTCCGACTACTACTGCTGAGCCCGTTATGCCGTACAGCGCCCGTGTGCATTTTCCCGCGCTCGCCTGCCATCCCCCTTTTACCGCTCCCTTACAGACAGGGTATTCACCAGAGGTTTTGCATTCTACATATCCTAATACATTGCCTACGTATGGACCAGACGCACAATTACAACTTTAATATCTTACAACAGTTTCAACATTTGTTACATTTCAATTCTGTTATAATATTGCTTGAAATTTGACATAAACATTAATATTCACATCGAAAATTGTTTACAGTTTCTTTAACATAATGGCATGAAACAAAAAAGAAATGAAATAAGAACATCGATTACACTAATTTATCGAAAATCAGAAGAAAAAATGATTATATCTACAATAGTACAGCGTTGTTGTTGTTACAAGAGCTGTGCACCGAACCAACACCGACTCAAAGGAAGGCCTCGGCGCTTGTTCGTGACGTCACGTCAGCTAGGCACGGCGAACGCCAGGTCTGTTGCAGGCATACTCATAATGGTGGTGTCTCCCTCCCTGACACAGGAAAATGTGAAACTATTGGCGGTAGTTGACCAACACACATTGTTCTGAGAGATTTCTGCAATTAAATAGTTGTGCAGTTCATTACACTTCTTAACAAATAGTGTATTCCTGAACTTCAATTTCCACATGTTTTAAGGATTGGCATACAAAAACAACTTCATGGTCCAGCAGCAACAGAATCCGTGCTTCTTTACCTTATTTGTAAATCTGAGGAAGTTACATTTGTACTGGGTTGCTTTTACAAGGAACTGAACGTATTGGTGCTCTTCTTTAGGTATCTTGGTTGACTATGGGATGAGGAGCACTGAATGTTAATGAAATATCTTGCGATTGTACACGTTGGGGGAGGGGGTGGGGGACAGAAGAAGAGGCAAAAGAGAGATACTTGTTTTATCAAATAAAATTTTTTATCTTAAAAAGTTTCTCCTTTCAGTTGCAAGAGGGAAATATTTATCTTTTCTAATGTGCATGTTTAAACAATTTAAGCTCAGCAGTATTTTCGATGTATGAAGCTAATTTTGTTTCCTGTTTAGAATTCCTTTGTTGAAACGACTGTAATCTAATGACTGGCAACAGTTCGACGTAAAGTAATTCACACGTCCAATGACGATGTCAAACGAAAATAAATAAAAGAATCGAGTTAATTATAAGGGGGTTGGGGTAAGTTTCGATAGCAAAATGGATCAAGTAAGTATAGTTACTTGACTGTAAAATTTCCGAAGCTTGCAATGGGGCAAAGCGTCTTCTCATATTGATCTACGTTTGTTTCGACAGGATTCGGTAATACACAACTATGATCTTCATTTGTAGCTTTACGATAGTAAGAAAATCTTTCATCTAAATAAAACTGCAGAATCTAAAACAATACTAAACTTTTTGTCCAAAAATAAGAGATTTATAGTGATAAGCACGCCCAAGCGTTTCTGCCTGCAACAGACCTGGCGTTCGCCGTGCCTAGCTGACGTGACGTCACCAACAAGCGCCGAGGCCTTCCTTTGAGTCGGTGTTGACCGAACACGATGGTCGTCCCTCTCGGTAATGCCACGTGGCCGTCCGGAGCCCGGTTTTCTTGCGACCGTCCATTCCCGATAGCACCGCAGCCAGCAACCATACACATTGGCTACTACCTGCCAATTATTTCTGCAGTATTGGAGACAGAACATCCAGTTTCTCATAGATCTGTGACTTGGCCTCATTCAAACCCTGTGACGTGTTGACAATCGTATCTTTGCCGCCTTAAAGGCTTGACTGACACCAACTCATCACTTTCAATCTCAAACGTAACTAACGTTCACGATCGCTACAGTGTGTGCTTAAAACAAACCTGATCGCATCCTCTTGGTGGCGCTGCTAGTGCCGCTCTTATGCGTCTGGTTCGAAATCCGAATAGGCGTCATCTTTCAGATGCAGAAACACGCCTACCAAATTTTGTTTACCTCGCAAAACTTTTTCTTGATGTTCCGAATTTTTTCTATCGATATATTATTCGTGAGTGTCACAAATCGTTTCACATTGCATACGCACTTCCCACACAAGCAGTGTTAACCTTCACGCGCTCGCGCGGGCGGCGAAGTGACCGCCTTTTTGCAATTTCGCGCCGTACTTACTCCACAAAGGTGACGAGACGGCGGGAGGGACACGTACTCTCTAGTTGCACCTTTTTCCGACAGATTCTGTTCAAAGTTCGTCCAAGTAGCACCTCTCTGCCTCTCAGGGCAAGTTCAAATAGGTCCGAACGCGTTCGGCGGTCAGTTTACCGCCTTGCGAGCGCTTACGAGACTTTGTTCTAGTCGTCTACTTCGGAATGTAAGTATTTCTTTTTGTAATTCCCATTTAATTCCTCAATTTTATAGACCCTTCCAATTCTCTAGTCAATGTGCATTACTTTCTATAAATTTTGCCATTCACAAATTCTGTTTTTCTTTCTACTTTAGCACTTCGTCACTCTAAGAAATTTCTGTTGGCAAAAGTAACAATTATTTTTATTTATTAAAGGGAACGACGAAACCTTACGTCTGAAAGGCCTCACTTTTTATGTACAATAAGAAAAAATGAAAAAGGAATTCCCCCACAATTTGTGACAGTAAATGGAAATGCAGTGGCAGGAGACTACATGTTCGGTTGTCAAGATGACAAAACTTTGATTTCTATGATTACAAAAAAAAAAGAAAAGGAAAGCTGTAGTAGTGCTCTCCACAATGCATGATACCGACATCATTGATGAAGATACCAAAAAACCTGTACAAATCACAGACTATAATTCAACCAAAGGTGGAGCTGATACTGTAGACTTTATGTGCTCCAGAATTTCAACATCAAGAGGAACACAAAGGTGGCCTGCATGTACATTTTTCCGCTTACTTGACTTGGCAGGAATAAATTCGTTACGCATTTTTCAATTCAACACAGGTAATACGAAAGAAAAAACGAGAAGACAATTCTTACATTAGTTATCTTTGGAACTGAGAGAAAGAGCTAAATTGAAGCATTTACCAAAAGATTTGTTAGTATTTTTGGAAAATTACAGAGAGAGTGACGTAATTTATCCAGCTGTACAAACCCCAACAAGGAGAGGAATATATAATTTGTGTGGCTCAAAAAAGAATACAAAAACAAAGAGAGAATGCGGTGAATGTGGAAGAAACGTCTGTCTACGACATTCAGCCACGACAGTTACGTGCAATAATTGTTGTCAGCCTCAAAACGAAAATGAAATGGATACAGACTGATCAGCATTTTTCATCTGACAGAAATGTTTGTGACGTTTTCAATCAAAAAGTATTTTTTCAAAGCAAAATTAGCTTTTCTTGTGACGACTTAAGACAGTGAATAATTCTAGTCTTAAGTATTACGTTATATAGTCCCAAAACATTACAATTAAAAAAATTTCCTTATATTTCATTCGGGTATTTGGCTTCCTTTTTGTATTCCATTGTACATTTTATTGTTAAATAAACCATTTTCATTACAAATGTGTTTGCAATATTGTGTAAGATATCCTATGTCGATATTTTATGGAAATATGACCTTTAAAAACGGGAAACCTCAATAGATTGATGAAAACTCTCGGGCGGTCGGCCGAGCGCTCGCGCGACTATATCTAGCGCGAGCGCATGAAGGTCAAGCGACTTATAGCAATGATGGACTGTAGAAATTCAAAAGCATAAGAACCGGTAATATCATACCTCTGTCGAAACCAGTCATCTAATAAAATGCTTTCTTAGCGATGTTGGATTGTGAAGCGTTCCTCATTTACCATACACTGCACATCGAGCCCAAACTGACCATATCAGGGAGATGTAAAAAGTTATGTTCGATGTTCACGTAACTTGATATTATGCGCCACTTCTAGTAGCGGTCCCAGACGCGATAACTAACGCACGAGGGTCCTCTCAAATTTCACATTAAGTACCGCGTGTTTGCCGTTCAGCGTGGGTCCCGTATAACTGCGTCGGTGTGCTTTATTACATAGTTCCTAAAGGGATCCGGCAGCACATAGGGGCAGCGGGGTTAACTCCCGAAATTTCCGTCAGGTCGCGCCACCAAGGCGCTGAATAAACAAGTAGTGGGGAGAAGGGGGGGGGGAGGGGGGGAGAGGGAAGTCACCAGGCCAATAACTGCAGGCGGGCCGCCCCGTCCCGGCGGCCCGCCGCTTTGAGCAGCCGCTGACAACTTCGCGCGAATTTCCATTCGCAAATTGGCAAATTGCAGCCTCACGACTCGGCGACTCAAAGCCAAGTTGCTGGCCGGCCGCGTCGCCGGTAACACCGGTGGCGATGAGAGGGCGGATCTGGGGGGGGGGGGGGGGGGGGCTGGCTGTAGCACCTCCCCCACCCACCCACAGCAACCCCCTCGACACGGACAGGACTTAGCACCGCCGCTAATTAGCTCGTTTGTATGCTCCCGCCTTTCCCGTCAACAATTAATGACCACCAGGAGAGAAATAACATCTCCTTTCTTTTTTATTCCTCTCGTTCCAGTGTAGCTTTTTGTTGTTCCCAATTCACCTAATTAAAGTGACGACAGAGAACGTGAATACCTTAGCCGAGAAAGAACACGTTTATTTCTTTTGGAGGAGTTCTCTGGGTTATAAATTTCACGTTTGTCCAGTAGTTCATCGACGTGTACAACAAGCAGAGCAGTTCCGCCATACCACAGTATATTATGTACAGTGGCTTCGTATCTTTTACAGTTTAAGCTCCCGGAAATTAGTGGACTTTCTACGAACTTCGAGCGGGATGGATTAGCTGTGGGCCAGCAATTTCTGTTATTCAGCACAACGAAAAACCGGTCCACAGTAGCAAACTTTTCGCTTTTATTCATTTGGTGAGTAGTTACGGGCCGAGACCCATTTTCAGATCATCATAACATAGTCAAAAATGATATTTCTGAAGATGTGGAAACCGTGTCTGAAAAGTTATCTGTGCAGAAACAGTTAACTGTATGCGCTGTAACTGTTCGTTGAACGGTTCTGACATGGTTTCCACATCTTCAGAAATAACATTTTTTACTATTTCATTATGGTTTGAAAGTGGGTGTCGGTCCGAAACTAGTCACTGAGTGAATAAAAAAAGTTTAATTTGCAACTTTCGACTGGTGTTTCAGTGTACCAGTAAACTTTCTGTTACCGGGTAAAAGAAAATGTGGGAAAACGTTTACGGCACGTATGTTCGAGTCAAATCATCGTTGTAGTTCATTAGCAGCACTGTCTGTTATGTATTACTTCGTACACAACGGTAAGGAGAAGTGGGTTACAGAGTAGTGCAGCAACTGTCATCGTAGGAAAGCAGGACAGGAGCAGAGATGATTAGTGAACAGGTAACACAGCACACAGATTTACTTAACTCGTATTTCTCCAAGCATAAGACGACTCATTGTAAATAATGCAGCGAGAATTATAGTCCAGCTCATACGACAGCAACGATGGCGAGGCTCGCTGTACACACGAATAGTGGTGTCCTAGCGATGAGGCTCCACGTGCAAGTGGGTTGAATGGCTGCTGCCGGCCATCGTATATCGCATCGGCAGAGGACGGTCGTAGTCAAGAGCCGCTTGTCGTGTGCCAGCAAGTGGGCACCGTTGCTTCCACCAGATACCGCGCGACCGCTGCCGGCATCTAAAGGAAACCGGCAATTCCGTTACCAACACTGACGCCTGTGGGGGTAGTACAGTTACGTGATACCACACTTTCTCGTTCATCCACAATAATTTTGCTTTCGAAAACTGCGAATTTATCTATGCAGTACTGTGGATCGATCACCCTAAAGTCAGCTTCGGTTAATCGAGACAAACTCTCTGAATGCTCTCTTTCTGATGCCACTGATGCGTGTTTTTATCTGTGATGTAATGCTCGGTTCTTCAACCAATGAGAGCCTTTCACATTTGTCTGGCCACAGGCGAGTATATTCGGATGGGCTCTTGGAATTCTGTTTCCTATGAACCACTAGCATGATGCAAGAAAATGGATCAGCACCTAATTTTATTATTATTCGTAATTCCGTCGATGTTGAGAAAAAAATCCTTTACTTGTGGTTACTAGTTTCGGATGTAATGTCCATTATCAGACCATCACCTTCATCATATCGCCTTCATCATAAGTACTGATACGTAATACAACCAGTACATTTGCCAGCTTCCGTCAGCTGTGACCGAGCGGTTCTAGGCGCTTCAGTCTAGAACCGCGGTGCTGCTACGTCGCAGGTTCGAATCCTGCCTCGGGCATGGATGTGTGTGATGTCCTTAGGTTCATTAGGTTTAAGTAGTTCTAAGTCTAGGGGGCTAATGACCTCAGATGTTAAGTCCCATAGTGCTTCAGCGATTTGAACCATTTGAACATTTGAAAACTGCCACGATATGTGATCATGATTAACATGTAGGGACTCATCTGCAGTGTATTATCAGTGTGTCTTGTCCAACAGCATCAATCATTTGACATGTTATGGTTATTTGGAAATGTACTGGTTCTATTGTGTATCAATACTTACAAAGAAGGTAAGGGTTGAGTAATCAGCAATGGATAACACGTCCGAAACTAGTCACCGCAAATAAAGGACTTTTTCTTTCCACAAATTCGACTGCATTACAAATAATAGGCCTCAATTTTGTTTCTTGCTTTCTGCTTGCGCGACTGCTACGGTCGCAGGTTCGAATCCTGCCTCGGGCATGGATGTGTATGATGTCCTTAGGTTAGTTAGGTTTAAGTAGTTCTAAGTTCTAGGGGACTGATGATCACAGATGTTAAGTCCCATAGTGCTCAGAGCCATTTGAACCATTTTTTGCTTTCTGCTTGTTCGACATGACGCAGTTCGGCGTCCTGCAGTTTTGGAGATTTTTGGGTGGAGATCTTTACAATGACTTTACTGTGGCGGTTAAAAGGCGATATCTAGATGATTTCAGTCCTATGATCTAAACATTCATACAGTTGCTTTGCAATCATTCCGCTTACAGAATTTGCAATGAATTATGACGTGAACTACGAGGCGTGCTTTTTTTTTTAAAATAAGTACCGTTTTGAAATTAAGAAAACGACGTGCTAAGATATCTCAATAATTTTATTTTGACATGAAAGCCTGTACCTTAATCTACTTTTCTGCATAATTTCCGTCAATATTGAGGCACTTGTCATAACGTTGTACCAGTTTTTGAATACCCTCCTCATAGAAGTCTGCCGCCTGACATGTTAACCACTGCATCACCACTGTTTTGACTCCGTCATCGTCTTGAAGACGCTGACCGTCCAGGTGTTTCTTCAAGTTCAAGAACAGATGGTAGACACTGGGCGCAAGATCGGGGCTGTACGGAGGATGATCTAGAGTTTCCCATCGAAAAGATGTGGTGAGATCTTTCGTCTGATTCGCCACGTGCGGACGGGCATTGTCCTGCAGCAAAACGATGCCCTCGCTCAACTTGCCACGTCTTTTGTTCTGAACTGAACGGCGCAGATTGTGCAATGTCTTACAGTAAGCTAGTGCATTGATTGTCTCATTACGAGGCAGAAATTCCACAAGCAATACTTCTTTTCTGTCCCAAAAAACTGTGCACATGATTTTCCGGGCAGAAATTGTTTGCTTAAACTTCACTTTTCTGGGTGAATTTGAATGCCGCCATTCCATGGACTGTTGCTTTGATTCTGGTGTGACGTAGACCACCCATGTTTCATCTTGAAGAAACACCTGGGCGGTCAGCGTCTTCAACACGATGACGAAGTCAAAACAGTGGTGATGCAGTGGTTAACAAGTCAGGCGACAGACTTCTATGGCCGCGTGGGATTAGCCGAGCGGTCTGGGGCGCTGCAGTCATGGACTGTGCGGCTGGTCCCGGCGGAGGTTCGAGTCCTCCCTCGGGCATGGGTGTGTGTGTTTGTCCTTAGGATAATTTAGGTTAAGTAGTGTGTAAGCTTAGGGACTGATGACCTTAGCAGTTAAGTCCCATAAGATTTCACACACACACACAGACTTCTATGAGGAGGGTATTCAAAAACTGGTACAACTTTATGACAAATGCCTCAATATTGACGGAAATGATGTAAGAAAAGTATGTTAAGGTACAGGTTTTCATGTAAAAATAAAATTATTGAGATATCTTAGCACGTCTTTTTTTAATTTCAAAACGGTACTTACTTAAAAAAACGCCTCGTATTATTCTTCTACGTGACGGAACATTAGCTGACTGATCATTCATCTTTCATGAACAGGAAGCTGATTCAGGAGGACGAATAGTATCTATTCATGATACTGAAGGGTGCAGGGAGAGTGGTAGGGTTGAGGTGCGCATTGAAACGTAGTTGACAACTAAGAAAGACTTCTGTTGAGTTCAGTAGGTGATGTAGTGAAGAAATGTCGCCTCTTTGTCCCTGACCAGTGCTGATGTCTGAGCGGCGACTTTGCCCTGGGTGCTGAGTGGTGCCGACAGCAGGCCTGCAGTAGGTTGGTACTAGGTTGGCAACTTTTAGAGGACACGCTTACTGAGATCAGTGGCTACTTGCCTTGGTATCATGGAGGCTGCATGGCCACTCGTCCCACAGTGCGCGAGGATGGCTGTGTGTAGGGCACAATTCACTGCCTTCTGGTACCGGTAGGGGAGTGACTGGCGCCATGACGCCAAGTCCCACAAGGAACTCAGCATCGGCGGCAGCAGGCTCGCCTAGCAGATAGGTAGAGCTTTGCCAAGAAGACCCGTGAAGGATTTACTGCTGGCGGTGGCGTAGCCACCCGGACTCAAACTCAAGTCTCCTGTTAGCGATCCCCAGTCGTCTAGCCCTCCGGCATAGTCCTGGCGTCCTGGGGCTCCTGCTGGTTGCCGGCGATGAGAAGTGACGCCCACCCCGAAACTGAAACTTATTTAAATGCCTCTGGCGTGCATTTGTTTCACTAAAACCAGGCATATAGTCACGTCATCCGTAACGACAGGCTTGCCTGGGTGTGGTGACATTATCCCGCTTGCTACACAGTTATCGTTATTTGGTAGAGATTACTACTGCGCTCAGCTATTCTAGCTTCGCAGTCTCCTTGTGTGTCTGTTTTGTGACCCATATGTCGCTACACTGGCGGTTATGGACTCGCAGCTGTTATCACAACTCTCCAGATCGGTTTCCGCATTACTCTTGCGATAGATAATTTTTGCGAGATTGCAGTACCTGTGTTGTTCCAAAGAACGGCGCAATGTTCCTTTGGTATGCGTGCATGTGCGAAGGAACAGACACTGTGGCAACCACAGCTTTTTTCTCTCCTCCTGAACAGGCCCGAAGGTACCGACCGACCACCGCCTCACCCTCAGACCACAGGCGTCACTGGATGCTCGGCAGACCGGATGGTCACCCATCCAAGTGCTAGCCCAGCACGACAGCGCTTAACTTCGGTGATCTGACGGGAACCGGTGTTACGACCGTGACAAGGCCGTTGGCCCCACAGCTGTTTTGAGTCACATGAAATGCAGTTAGCAATTACATGAATTGCAGTTAGGAATATGGACAACCATCAGCTGTGTAACGGAATGACGACAATGAAATTTTGTCTCTGTATGTCCCTCTTTTCAGAGATGGTTGCGGGACTTGGCTGTCCAGTACAGGATGTCAAATCAAACACCTTTCAGCCGTCTAATTTCAAGGCTGTTATTTTATTTGGCTACCAGTTTCAGCGATTTACTACGCCATCTTCAGGCCCCCTGTCCGATGTGTGCGTAGATTCCAATCTCCGTTCGGGTCAAAATAGGTGCCAGCGTTCAAATGCTGGGGTCTGTAGATTTCTGCTTGATACAAAGATCACTTCAATCACCATCTGCCGACTCACTACGCCATCTTCAGGACCTTTGACCGACGTGTCGGCAGATGATGGCTGAAGTAATCGCTGTATCGTGCAGAAATCGGCAGATACCATTAATTGAATGCTGGCCCCTATAAAGACCGGAATCGAGGTGGGAATCTTCCTACACGTAAGTCAGGAAGCCTGAAGGAGGGGTAGTAAATCGCCGAAACTGGTAGCTAAATAAAATAACAACTTGGAAATCAGACGGCTGAAAGGTGTTTGATCTGGCATCCTGTAAAGAAATTTTGTGCCGCACTCAGACTCAACCTGGATTTCTCACTTATCGTGAGTCGTCACCTCTTCATTAGGCAGTCCGAGCATGATTCATGGCAAAACTCAAACTTCCACATGTCGTCAACCAGGTGTCTACAGCCTATAGTCGTACATTTATTTTATACATTCCCGTACAGGCGAGACATTTTAATTGAATATCGTGTTTGTCCGCCGACATCGGGCAATTACAATGTCTCTTCTGTACAGAAATATACATAAAGGATGGACGAGTACAGGTTTTAGACACATGGGCGACGACATATGGAGGTATGGTTCTGGCCGTGAGTTCTGCTGGGGTAACCGCGATAAGAGGGAAACTCGGGTTCAGCACAAATTTTCAATGTCATCATTCCATTATACAGTTGATAACTGTCCATGTTCCTCATTTCGAATACATTTCTAATGATTTTTGCTCAGTGATTGGGTAGCAGCACTACAGTACATTCAGTCTTCATCATTCCTCTCCTGCCTTGTGAATCCCTTTGCGGATCCGAAGATGGGAACAGATAATTGCTGAAAACGGTAATCTGTATGAAAAAATGAGTTTAGTGACCATGACAGTTAAAAATTTATTCTATATTCATAAATTTTTAATGCGGATATTAATATATCTTAGTAACAGACATGAGCGGCTTCTGCCCTTTAATCAATTGTTACCATAAATTAACTCATATCGTTAATTTAATTCCCTGCCGTCACGAGTTCAGGGTGAGGATGTGCAAAGGGCTTGGAACTGCGTTTGCTAATTTAGAGAGGCTGCACCGCCAGACAGAGACGATCCCGCGACACACAGTGTATCGATTACGGCGCCACACACGAGCGCCGGCCAGACACAGGGGTCGCGCCCAAACAATGCGCGCACGCCCCAGCCAAGTAGCGAGGAGGGGGCAAGGGGTATAAACGCCGATCTGCATGCAGGAACCGACGCCGCCGCAACCCGGCTTCCGTCTGCGGCGGCGGCTGGCTTACACAAAACCACCGCCAAAAGGCGGTGCAAGAGTCCCTTCTCTAGTAAATAAATCGGGTCACGGTAGTTTTGCACACAAAGACAATTATTCTTAAGGGGAGGTTTACTATCTTTTGGTTCAAAAAATCAATTTTTTTAAAATTGCATTATTGGACCCACAAAAGTGTGCCGGCCGTGGTGGACGAGCGGTTCTAGGCGCTACAGTCTGGAACCTTGCGACCTCTACGGTCACAGGTTCGAATCCTACCTCGGGCATGGATGTGTGTGCTGTGGTGTCACCGCCAGACACCACACTTGCTAGGTGGTAGCCTTTAAATCTGCCGCGGCCCGTTAGCATACGTCGGACCCGCGTGTCGCCACTATCAGTGATTGCAGACCGGGCGCCGCCACACGGCAGGTCTAGTCTAGAGAGACTCCCTAGCACTTGCACCAGTTGTACAGCCGACTTTGCTAGCGATGGTTCACTGTCTACATACGCTCTCATTTGCAGAGACGACAGTTTAGCATAGCCTTCAGCTGCGTCATTTGCTACGACCTAGCAAGGCGCCATATTCAGTTACTATAATTACTATCTTCAATAATGTATTCTGAACAGATAATATTGTGAATCATGTACCGTCAAGAGTGACGTTCATCATTAATGGATTTAAGTTAAGTATCAAACTAATTACGTCCGCTTTTTGAATTCTCATTCCTTGTCACGTTCCAGACCTGACGTCAGTACAGGTCTTCCCTCCTCACGCCAGCCTGCGTGAGCTAAAACGCGTGCATTCGGCCTCCACTCGTAACATGGTGTTGGCTCTTCTTCTAACACAAAATGTGCTGCCCTTAGGTTAGTTAGGTTGAAGTAGTTCTAAGTTCTAGTGCTCAGAGCCATTAGAACCATTTGAACCAAAAGTGTTTAGCATGCACCCCTGCAACGGTTTTTCCGAACACGGAACTGAAATGTTTGTTACTTGCGGTTGAGCAAAAAAATGCACCAGCCTGAAATCGGCCTTTTTCACGAACCAGTTTTTTTTCTTTCGGAGGACGAGTTATTGTACCGGTGCTTGAGACGAAACACACAAAATTCAAATGAATGTTTGAACGCGTGTGTTTGGAAGGTAGCCCCCAAGCATTTTTGCATTCTGGTGCGAAGACTGTGGACACTGCGACTTCCCTGGCAGCGAGCAGCTTCAACGAAGGGTATTCAGCAATTCTGAAGACCATGACAACGATGGACGTCACCCTCGGACTCTATTCGACGCAGTTCGCCAAGCATTCGGACGAACACAGGATTCAAGCGGCCGAAAAGCGCTTGTCACAGGCCGTACGAGCGGCTCTGGAGCAGCGCAGGATGACCCAGATCGAGCAGAGCGCCATCTTTGAGGAAGAGAAAGGACTAGTTCATGAACCCGGAATAGCACATTGAACGTAAGTTGCATAATATTGCATTTATATGCAGTCAAAAGTTCAAACGCGTTTTTCTCGAAATGACTTTTTTTTATTGCGCGGTATGGTAACTTCAAATTTACTGAACCGATTGGCATGATTTTTCGTTTCCGACGAATCTAACTAAATTGTCTAAGAGTTGCACCACTTTTATTCCGATCCATCAACTATAAATATTTTTACTTGGCGGATGGAGTCGAAAAATCGATGAAAAAAACTCTATTATTTTCCAAATGGCCGCCATTTTGTTTCTTATGGTCCAAATAACTTAAAGAGAGGTATAATTCCTAAAGACTCTTACATACTTCGCTAACGTCGACTCAGTTTTGATTTCAGACGGCCGGCTGACCTGTGACATACCGCGCGTGGAGGTCTACATCGAAATTTTGTTTCGTTTCGACGGCACTTACGCCTTTGCTTGTTGACATTTCCGGTCGAAAAAATTCCAGTTTGTAGAGAAAATGTCAATAAACATTTTGACCAAATTTATTATTGATACCTATAACACATCCCGAGAAAAAAAAATTCTCAAACAACATGCTTTTTTCGGGCCAAAGATAGTGAACCTCCCCTTAATGCGGCTATTTAGATTGGTATAAACAGTGTATTTTTCGGATAAAATACTTTTGGGCATTGGGCCACGTCTTTGTAAACTACTAAAACGACTAAACAGCCGACGTTTCGACCTATTTGCTGCGGTCCTCTTCACGGATCCCTACCGGTGAATGTCTTCCTTTATACTATATTGTCATTTTCGTTTATCTGGTAGCTGCCGGTGTCACATATCTGTGGTGTCGTAGGACAAAGAGATTGTTTGGAAGGGGTGGCTGTGCGTCGTGTTCTACCCTGGAGGTGATTGGAAGGCAACTCCATTAGGTGATTGGTAGCAGGTAGCATATCGGCTGGGTATTGGCTTTGCCCCTCTAGTTAGTGATTGGTAGGCATTCTCTTGTTGGTGATTGGAAAGCAATAACAAATCGGCAGCTTGTACCCTGGGGGTAGCGCTGTTCTGTCTCTTTTGTAGTATGAGTGAGTCCCTCGCCTTCGTTTATAGCTCTTGCTTTGTTCGCTCTTAATCTCAGCGCTGCGGTGCAGCGTACTAAGGCCCTGAATACAGTAAACACTTTTTTTTCATATTTGCACATTCTGCAATATATCAAACTACATGCTTTCGATAAAAAGGAGTGGCAGCAGCAGCTTAACATGAAGGATATACGTGAATGGCGTTCCCGCTGTATTCAGCCGATAGCAGAAGGTCAGTTGAAGGCTCTGTCTCAACCAGCAGCAGTGTGTACCGTCTGAAAGTGCAGAAGGCCGTTTCGAGTGTCCTAACAGTATATTCAGGGAGCATGAACAACCCCGTGGATCAAGACTGATGTGGTACGTGATCAAAGCTCACAGTGCATCCTACCATCCTTCATGATAGTGCATGATGCCACGTGGCGGTCATCGTGCAGGAGCTCCTGCTTACATGGGGTTGGGAGAAGTGGAACAGATTCACCCAATACGACCTGTTAGCCATAATGAAGGAACCTCTTCGTGGCATGGACGACAGCACAAGAGAAGACATCAGCTGTGCTACAGAGCAGTCCTTCCAACACTATGACAAAGGTGTATGCGCTGATGGTATACAATGCCTTCCATCTCTGTGGGGGAAGGACGATGCAGAATGATTATGTTGGGAGCATATAATACGGTGAATGTCTGCCAGTAATGTCTGGCTCCAATTACAACCGTGTTACCACTGCTTTTATCCAACCCATGTACCTACAACTGAAGGCATTGGTACAATACTCAGATAAGTCACACTCACATACTTCCAAGTAAAACTCCAAAAACTGTTCAGAGATTAGAAAACTTTATTAATCGGCCTTGTCTCTTCCCAGCTTTTATTTAGGCCACTAAAACCCCATAATACCTTGTTACATAATCTAAAAACGATTTACTGTGATATTTATTGAATTAAAAAAACTGATCTTGTCTCGCTCTTGCACCAGTCAGCTATGCTTTTTGAATACACTGCTGGAAAAAATTAGTACACCTTTTAGAGGTTTTTAATTCTCTCAAGATTCGTTGTTGCCACCCTCGTCTACTGGTGCGAGAATGTATGTGAGTACTGATATAGATTACATGAAATGCTTACATTTACAGATCGATAACGCAAGCGGTTCTGAGGTACCAGCTATCGACCCATGGCGAAACACCCATATTAATACGTGGCGTAGCCTTCACGGGCAGCAATGCAGGCGCTAACTCGCATCCAGTCGATCATACAAATGGTAAATACTGTCTTGGGACACGCTATACCACGCCTGGTTGACCTATTCAAGTAGATCCGTAAGAGTTCCTGGTTGACTTCTCGTCCCATCATATCCCAAACGTCCTCGATTTCAGAGAAGTCCGGAGATCGAGCTGGCCAGGGAAGTTGCTGCACGTTTGTAGACCACGTTCTCAGTATCACGGGAAGTGTATGGGCGAACATTATCTAGTTGGAATAACATACACCTTCCTGTTACAAGAACAGCGAAAGAACAAATCTGACAGCATACTGAGCGCTGGTTAGCGTTCACGCGCCAATGGTGGACGAGAGTTGTAGCTTATCACGCCACAGACCATAATGCCTGCGGTTCTGCCATTGCGTCTTGGACGTGTGGGCTGAATGAGCGAGCGCTCACCAAGTAAGTATACCTCGCACGCGGAAACGACGATCACTTGCCTGTAGGCAGTATCTGTTTTCATCGCAGAAGACCACAGTGCGACATTCCATCTTCCAAGTGATCCTCTCACGGCACCAGTAAGCTGCGCACGTTTCAATTCTGTTTCATTTTTGGGTTAGAAAAAGCAGCCCTTTCTTCCTCTTCACTGACGCTTCCAGTGAACATTCTAGCTCTTGTTCGATGATCATGTAATCAAGCAAACTTTTGGAACTCTCCGACCTCTGTTGGACTGTGTTGGGGAAATGCAAAATGGCTGACAAAGGCCGACGTTACTGGATGGGCCTTTGATGATCGAGGCGTGAGCAGCGGAACTTCTGGGGACTTTTGTGGCAGGGGAGAGGATTATCGTGAATTCAGCGGGGCTGCTGGAGTCTTGGGTTACCCATCTATGACGATCCTGGTTGAATGTTGGTAAGAAAAGAGACACTTGTGCTGCTGAGGGCAAGTCACCAGTGTCTGGTAGCCCTTAAATAGCAGAAGGCGGTGGTAGGTCGTCAGTGAAGAGCTGCTTCCTCACAGGATAGATCAGTGTCTTCTAAAGGCCCTTACTGTAATATGGTCAGTTTGAATTTTGAGATAAGCTTTCCCAAACACTCCCCTTACATCACATATATATCTGAGCATGTACCATGTACTTTCTTGCCTCCTCACTAAAATAGGCCTTAAAAGGTCCCGTCAGAGTTTTGACTAAAGGACCGAACTTGAGTGTTGAGTGAGGTGGAAATGAAATTATGCAAATGCAGATCATCATGGCCTTATCAATCACTTCAGGGCTTCGAACCTGGCTGCAATGTCTTCTAGAATGAGGAGAACGGCTGAATCTTCAGTTGGCTTGACCATTTTGATAAAGTGGTCGAGCCACTCTGTAAACAAATGATTCTGAACCCAATGAGGTGGGCTGTCTCGGCGAACACATCCTGAAGCGGCTCCTTTCATCAATTGGTTTGATATTCTAGAAGTCGTTAAATAATATAAGGAGAAATAAAACGTCCTGATACACTCATGCAAGCTATGAAAGTGATATAGGGTGGTCCAAAAAAACGTGCTAGAAAGTAAGCGACCTTTGTGAAAAAAAGACAACATGAAAGAATGCGAACCCTATTTTATTGATACAGATATGAATGACATTTAAAATGTAAAATGTGCAAGATGCTCGAAATGTCTACTGCTTCCAGCCATACTGGTACACAGCCGCTACCGAAACTCTGTCATAACGCACTGAAGTGTGACAGGCTCAGGGGCACCCGTCTCACTTTTGATGACCGATTTCAGGTGCTCCAGTTACTTAAGGGGATTCTTATAGATTCTGTCCTTGATAAAAAAAAAACCATAAGAAGAAGTTGCACAGATTTAGGTCTGGACTGTATTTGGGGGGGGGGGGGGGGTGGGAGGGTGGGAAGGGGCACAGCATCCCGTGCCCCGAGAATTTCTCTGCACTCGATGCTTCACTCTGTAACCGTACCATTCAATGAATGTCGGACCATTGATCCCCTTCAATGATATGGCACACTACACTGTGACCCTTTGTGGATGCAGTGGCGTGACGACACTGAGGTGAGGATTTTCGTATCCCACTGGCGACAGTTTTGTTTGTTCACGTAATCATTCAGCTGAAGATGGGCTTCAGCAGTGAACCAGACCTTCTGTTCACTGAAAGCAGCATTTTCAAGTTCCTCGATAATGTGGTTTGCGAAATCTCTCCGCCGCACAGTGTGTCCCTCCTTGAGTGGCTGGCATATTTGGATCTTGTAGGGGCACAACCGCACCGCTTCGTGAGCCTGTGTGTGGCTAGGGCCTCCCGTCGGGTAGACCGTTCGCCTGGTGCAGGTCTTTCGATTTGACGCCACTTCGGCGACCTCCGCGTCGATGGGGATGAAATGATGATGATTAGGACAACACACCACCCAGTCCCTGAGCGGAGAAAATTTCCGACCCAGCCGGGAATCGAACCCGGGCCCTTAGGATTGACAGTCTGTCACGCTGACCACTCAGCTACCAGGGCGGACCTTTGTAGCGATGTTTTAGGTGTACTTAATTGTTGGGATGCCTGTCGATGTGGCTGGCCTCAAAGAATGTTCGGACACGCTCCCTGTTGTCATCGGTAACGACTGTGGATTTTCGTCCCGACGCCTTGCTTCTTGCATCAGATCTGGCCATCAATCTGGCAGCAATGATAATCAGTGTTAGGATGAGAACAGTGCTATATCTTACTGCGCGATAACCACTTCACTAGGTGTCCTTTTCTTTCTGAACTATGACGGACATAACTGTCGAATGGTGACAATACTGCAGTTATTCTCATAAAATTTTCTTGTGACAGATAATCGTTTTTCCAGGGTCGCTGATTCCATATTGCTTCTTTATTTCTGGTAATCGTGCATTCACCTGAAATAACAGTATATGTACTATTACAATACAGAAGCATCATACTTATATAAATACAAATCAAATCAGGAACTTAAAACAATTTCTATCATGTTTTTCCACCAGCCTGTAGTTGAACATCTTTCTGCAGATGTAAGAGCACTAAGTACAGCATAACACCCCCAAATTTGTTCGTACTATCCGACAACAAATAATGGACTCCCTGCAAAATTGTGTGCCATCCCGCACCACTGATCGGAGACTGGCAGCAGCCAGACTGTGTGGGATTATCACCCCTTGTGCAGGTTGCCATTAACTCCGTATTAGAGATGGCTGTGTTTCGAGTGATGCTGTGAGCTGGAAGCAAGGACTGCTAATGAATAACGTCGCATTGTGGTCAGTGATGAATCGTGGTTCTGCACTACCCAGTTTTACCATCGTCGGCGATTGCATCGGATACCTGGGGCCCTATTCTGCGTCTTTCCGCCATTCTGCCGATCGGTTCGGTATGCGAGGGCACCGACCGGTCTTGTTTTCGAAGGAGAGCTCCAGTATTATTCTGTAAGCATGCCGGAAGCGATTCCGAATGTTCCTGGCGAACCGAAACAGTGTCGTCGGTTCTCCTCCAATCGAAAGCAATCTGCCTCAGATCCGCGCATGCACACTGCAGCGCCACAGTGGCACAAACCCAAAGTGGCTAGCAGCCGACACAGGCGTGCTATTCTTCACAGTACCGAAAAGCGTGGTTAGAGTATGTAATACTGTTCAAATTTCGCTGGCGACGTGCTTCCATGAATGCATGATAACGATAGAATATTGAATGTGTTCTGGAAACTGTCATAAATGTCACATTATGTCATTTTATTCTCATTCACGTTGACGTCTTGTTTCGGATTTTACATTTCAGAATATGAGTTACGAATGGAGTGTAGTACCACATTGTACAAATACCTGTATAGAAACACCTGAAAAATTCGTAATTTTTTCTGTTTTCCATCGTTCCTTAGTTGCTTCAGAATTCATGTAGGTACATTCCGTCTATGCAGCTGACTGATGGCAGTTTGTTTATTGCCATACGCGTTTCGCTTCTTTTATTGGTGAAAATGCTTTGCCATACACGTTTCGCTTCTTTTATTCGTGAAGATGCTTCACAAATAATAGAAGCGATACGCATATGGCAATAAACCAACTGCCTTCAATTAGTTACAAAGACAGAACACATCTCCACGAACCAGAAAAAATGTTTAAGAGAGTGTCAAAGAATAAGAACAATCATAGAATGTGATTGTAACTCTCTCCGAGAGATTAAAATGATGAAGAAGCGTACTTCCCTATATGATACATCAACGTTTTGGTTCATAAAAGAACTCCTTTTCGAGAGCGTGTGTCGAGTGCAGCTATAGAAGTTCGTTGTAGTTTGTAAGATGCATCTGATGAATCAAAATGTTTCGTATGTGGTCGTATAGTCTAAAAATATTATGACGGGACTCTTTCATCTCTGTCTACTGTTGTTAAGGATTCGATCGCAGCTAAATACTTGTGACAAGCTAAAGTATAAAGACGATTGCTGATAATTTCATTCGAAGTAATTTAAGTTGTGCTCTTAGATTCGTGTCTGACCACACACTCAGAAATCGCTTCGTATTCAGAAAAAATGGTGAATTATTTGTGACAAATAAAAGTATAAATGTCACTGTCAGTTATATCAAGCACAGCAATTTCATCTTTCATTTCTAAAATATATGGAAGTCACGAAATCGAAGATACTCATTACTGAGAAAGCGAGTTCTTACGTGCAAATAATAAGGAATATATTAGAAAAATGCTCAACTTTGACGATTAACGAAGTCCCAGAATGTGTTACAAACACGAAGAGGAAGGAAAAAAGCTTGGCATTCAGGGCTCGCGAACATACGACTATTCACACGGCAGTTGGCTCAGCCACTGTGCTACTACAACTCGCTTGCATGTGACGCTTTAATTCACATAATTCCATTCGAGAGAGACGCAGGCCGACTTCGTTGTCGGATGAAGCAGAGTTAAGCAGTAAGTGCACGAAATTTTGGAACGTTTCCTCTATCAGGCTTCAGAAAATTCCTTTGCATTGTTACTTAAAAGTTTTGAACGCGTTTCGATAGTTAGTAAGTAAACCATTTGCGGAAAAAAGTACGCGAAGTCACTATTAATTTCAGCTAACTCTCATGTGATATACGTAAGCAGAACCGACCTTTTGAAATTTCATGATTTTTTAAACTCTACGTACAAATTAGCAAGTATTTTGTGAGAATATTGACCAAAACTGTTTTTATGCTATAACTATTTGCAGTAACAACAATACAAACCATGTTTCTAACAAAGGAAAATAGTCTTATAATGAACTCGCTTTCCACCCGGACGCATCCTGGTATTCGTTCAATCACTAAATCCGACGCTAAAAGCGCTCAATATGTTTAAAACAACAAATTACAGGTGTAAATAAATCACACTGAACCGAATGAGAGGGCTATACCGAAATCCAAAACCTCTTGGGACAGCTGTTGAAAAATCGGCAGGAGGACCGATAGGTAACAGGTCTCGTGTATGGGTTCACTGAATGCAGTGCAAGTGCGGCACAACGACCAATGGTGAGATGTTACCGCATTGCCGGAAACACAGCACCATACTTTTGCGGCTGTGTGTTGTTTCATTTCTCTGTGTTGTGTGTTGAGCTTTTTGATCAATGTGTGTTTCAGGCTTCTTCACTTTTGCGAAAGATTTTTTACAGAGACAAGGGTCATTGCGGTAACAAACCGAATAAGTCGTAATTATGCGCATTATTGCCTTGTTAGGAACCGACGGAAACAGTGGGTTCCTTATGCCAAAAGACTCAGAAGGTATCCCAGGACGACCTCTTAACACTTATAGATAGAGTTACAATAAATGCAGTGTCGTTGAGTTGTTCCTAGCGATGTCGTTTTATGCAACCCGCAATATTATATCGGCCTTCAAAAGGCGCCGCGATATTTTCATATTCTCTCGCTAGCTTCGCGCAAACTATAAAGACAAAAAGAAAAAAAAATAGGATTTTTCTGTAGAAAATTCAATATACACTCCTGGAAATTGAAATAAGAACACCGTGAATTCATTGTCCCAGGAAGGGGAAACTTTATTGACACATTCCTGGGGTCAAATACATCACATGATCACACTGACAGAACCACAGGCACATAGACACAGGCAACAGAGCATGCACAATGTCGGCACTAGTACAGTGTATATCCACCTTTCGCAGCAATGCAGGCTGCTATTCTCCCATGGAGACGATCGTAGAGATGCTGGATGTAGTCCTGTGGAACGGCTTGCCATGCCATTTCCACCTGGCGCCTCAGTTGGACCAGCGTTCGTGCTGGACGTGCAGACCGCGTGAGACGACGCTTCATCCAGTCCCAAACATGCTCAATGGGGGACAGATCCGGAGATCTTGCTGGCCAGGGTAGTTGACTTACACCTTCTAGAGCACGTTGGGTGGCACGGGATACATGCGGACGTGCATTGTCCTGTTGGAACAGCAAGTTCCCTTGCCGGTCTAGGAATGGTAGAACGATGGGTTCGATGACGGTTTGGATGTACCGTGCACTATTCAGTGTCCCCTCGACGATCACCAGTGGTGTACGGCCAGTGTAGGAGATCGCTCCCCACACCATGATGCCGGGTGTTGGCCCTGTGTGGCTCGGTCGTATGCAGTCCTGATTGTGGCGCTCACCTGCACGGCGCCAAACACGCATACGACCATCATTGGCACCAAGGCAGAAGCGACTCTCATCGCTGAAGACGACACGTCTCCATTCGTCCCTCCATTCACGCCTGTCGCGACACCACTGGAGGCGGGCTGCACGATGTTGGGGCGTGAGCGGAAGACGGCCTAACGGTGTGCGGGACCGTAGCCCAGCTTCATGGAGACGGTTGCGAATGGTCCTCGCCGATACCCCAGGAGCAACAGTGTCCCTAATTTGCTGGGAAGTGGCGGTGCGGTCCCCTACGGCACTGCGTAGGATCCTACGGTCTTGGAGTGCATCCGTGCGTCGCTGCGGTCCGGTCCCAGGTCGACGGGCACGTGCACCTTCCGCCGACCACTGGCGACAACATCGATGTACTGTGGAGACCTCACGCCCCACGTGTTGAGCAATTCGGCGGTACGTCCACCCGGCCTCCCGCATGCCCACTATACGCCCTCGCTCAAAGTCCGTCAACTGCACATACGGTTCACGTCCACGCTGTCGCGGCATGGTACCAGTGTTAAAGACTGCGATGGAGCTCCGTATACCACGGCAAACTGGCTGACACTGACGGCGGCGGTGCACAAATGCTGCGCAGCTAGCGCCATTCGACGGCCAACACCGCGGTTCCTGGTGTGTCCGCTGTGCCGTGCGTGTGATCATTGCTTGTACAGCCCTCTCGCAGTGTCCGGAGCAAGTATGGTGGGTCTGACACACCGGTGTCAATGTGTTCTTTTTTCCATTTCCAGGAGTGTAGTTAAATTTTGTACTAGGATAAGTTTCCAATGGAGGTCACGGTTTCGAGTTATTCAAGAAAAATATGCAAAAGTGATGTTCAAACGCACCTTCACTGTCACTCTTATCCGTTACCAGCCAGGATTTACGGTATGTTGTTCGTAGCACTCCCTCCTACCACTCTACAAAAATTTGCAACTATACGAAGTGTTCTGATATTCGGTCTGTTTTGGTCTCTATTGATTGGGCTATTACGCCACCAACATAGTCTGAAATTTCGTTAACATCATTAATTTAAACGTTCCCGTTAAGGTAAAGAAAGAAAAAACAACTTTTGTAAACGATACGCTAAAACTAATTACATTGAGAAACTTACCCGTAGAGCACAATAGTTTTCTAGTCAGGACTAAGGAATTCAACGGTGTAGTTATTTATTATATGATGTTACAATTCACAAAATTGTGAAGTAAAATTTACACAAACGTAAATTTTACAATTTGTAAGTGCTCGACCAAGCTGGTGGCGTGTTAAGGCCGGTCAATTAAGACCATATATTGGAAATAATTAGTACAGTCGCAAATTTTAGTGCAGTGTCATGAATAACGTACTAGAAATCCTGACGGGTGAGGTTTAAGTGTGTGAATAGGGGTCACTTTTATACGTTTTTCTTGAATAACTCTAAAACCGTGGCCTCCCAAATTTAGCTACATGAAAAACGCCCTGTTCATTTGTTTTTATAGGACTAACACTTTAAGCCTAGAGAGTAATCTCTCGCTTGGTTTGGAAGACCACATGTAACACTGCGGTTTGCAAAAATCGACATCCGCAGAGGCAGCTAAATCACCCTATATGTACAGGGCGTCCCTCCAAAAAGTCGCTAGGCGCATTTTCTCTGGTACTTCGGCAAATATTTGCTGCTTCGTTGTTGTATTTATATGTTTTGTATTTATATGTAGCCGGAGAAGCAGAAACGAGGGCAGCGAAAAATTTAACATCAGGACTGATCACGAAGCAGATGAAGCTACGGAGTTCTGCTACCTAGGCATCAAAATAATCCACAACGAACAGAGGAACTAGGACATCAAAAGCAGAGTAGCCCCGGCTAAATGGGCATTCCTGGCCAAGGGAAGGTCAGATATGAAACATAGGCCTTAATAGGAGGAAGAAATGTCTGAGAATGTACGTCTGTACCACAACAGTGTATGGTAGTGAAACATGGACTGTGGCAAAACCGGAGCAGAAGAGAATTGAAGCATTTGAGATGTGATGCTACAGAAGAATTAGGTGGACTGATAAGCTAAGGAATGAGGAGCTTCTCGGCAGAACGGATATATTGAAATCAGTGGCAAATATAAAGGACAGATCGGTACGGCATCTGTTAAGGCATCAGGGAATAACTTCCATTGTACTAGAAGGTGCTGCAGAGGGTACAAATTGTAGAGGAAAACGGAGGCTGGAATACATCAAGCATATATTTCAGATTGTAAATGCTATTCTGAGATGAAGAGGTTGGTACAGGAGAGGAATTCTCGGTGGACTGCTTCAAATCAATCTGAAGACTGATGACTCAGAATAAAAAGCTGGCCGGCCGGGTTGGCCGAGCGGTTCTAGGCGCTACAGTCTGGAACCGCGCGACCGCTGCGGTCGCAGGTTCGAATCCTGCCTCAGGCATGGATGTGTGTGTGATGTCCTTAGGTTAGTTAGGTTTAAGTAGTTCTACGTTCTAGGGGACTGATGGGCTCAGAAGTTAAGTCCCATAGTGCTCAGAGCCATTTCAACCATTTTTTTTTAATAAAAAGCTGAAGTGAGTCGATAGAGATACTGATCATTACATCCTTCGTGCGACGTCAAGTGTTGACGGAAAGCGTCGGTTTGTTTCCCGTTACAAACAAAATTGTTGTTTAAAGGGGAATTTTACATGCCCACCCAATGGAGCAGTCCCAAATTACTGTAACAAGATATTTGTTGAGGGACATTAAACCATGAAGAATAACAGTTCTGCAACAGCGACTAAACAGCGATATTGCATGTCGGTAACAGTCAGCGCAAGTCAAGCCAGTGCTGGAGTACTGGTTTTTCTACGTGTTTTAGTGTCGCTATTAACGTATATCGATAGACTAAATTTCGGACTCGAGCAATTTAAGGACGTCTTCATCGAATGCGCATGTAAAAGTCCACTTTAAAAATGGTTATTGCTTGCAATAGGAAAAAAAACCCTACGCTCCCGTCAACACTGGGCATTGCTTGAAAGGCGTGATGGTCAGCTCTTGTTTGGGCTGAGTCCTGATACACATTGCAAAAACTAAATTGCAAAAATCTGCAGAAACACTAGAAAATTCACCAGACAGCGCTTAGAAGGACACCCTGTATATTGACGGAACTTACTTCCAGAATAGCTTACGTATTTTTCTAGTGAGCCATGTAACATACAACTAAACTGCGCAGCATCCCATTGCATAATCTGTAAAATTACGAGCAGTGACGCTGAAGTTTGAAACGATTTGCACCTGAACGGAGAGAGCGTTGCCGTGTTTTGTCGGTGTAGTGATGTAACACTGTTTGTCCCATCTCGCTGGAAAGGTTGGGAGAGTGGACGGGCGCCAGGTGTGGTGTTGTGTTGGCTGTTCTGATGTGTTGTGTTGTTTGCGGCCGGACATAGCCTTATGCACAGGCCAGTGGCTTCTGCATTTGCTGCTGGCTGCAGTATCGATTGCGCACTGTTTGCGAATTTGTATACCCCTGCGGTGCCAGTTTCCATTTGCGACCCGCGGTAACCGAGCAAAAAAAGGGAAGAAAACGCGTTGTGTGTCGCCGGTAGGGTTAATAAACTGCTTTCATCGTCGGGCCGCTGCGCCCCAGCAGTGTCTGCCACTGGGATGTCGCCGACAGACTTGGGACGTCTCCAAGTTTAAGCCTGTTACTCGAGCTTAAAAACGTTCTCCACCAGAGTGAGGTATATTTCTTAAGAATATCTACTGAAATGAAGCATATTCTCGTGTTTTTCGATGTGGATTGCAAAATTTCCTCTCAAATTCTTAGCCTGTGGGCAGTTAACTGATCGTTGACGTTTTGGTGCAAGTTCAGTTAACTGGTCCTCTTTTCTGTTAACTGCTCCATACACATTGTAAGGACACGGCAGTAAAATGCTTTCTGTTACATTGTTGTTTCTAACCTCAGAATAAAGGTACCTAAGTCACTGTCTACTGTGTGATCTCTGTGCTCACAATTGTGGTAAAATCGGTGCATATTATGTTATGTGGGAAATTGCAGTAACTAAATAAGGATAGTGTATAGTCGCATAAAAAGTTCATGCTAAAGCATATAAAATTATATGAAATACGCTGTTACTCGACTGTATTATTTATGAAATTATTCAGTTTGTAATGCAGTCGATTTTGAGATACAATTCAAAAAACAAACCATATGTACCGCCTCCCAGGCACGGAAATACTGGGTGTCAATAAATTATATTTATAACTTAAGACTTCAGTAACTTTAAGCTACACCAAGGATTAAGATATGGTTTTCAACATGTGATAACTAATAAAGCTCTTTCTTACCCTCCAGATGACACTGTTTTCACTTAAAACTGAACTTGAAAACCTGATAAAATGTGGACATCACATGAGAAACTCAGTGTATGGTCCGTTCCATACAAACGATGTCCGATACTCAAGTGCAACGTAACTTTGGAACACGGTGTAGAAGGCAATCAACGTCCCGACTAACTTTTCGGGCTTGGCATACGTCATTTGGGAAACAGGCAATGTTCTCCATAAATATGGGGCGTTTCGGCCAAGTGGTTCAGTCGCCAGCATGGACAAGGTGCGGCATGAGTTTGCTGGAGTCCGGTAAAGTAGATGCTTACGGCGGCCAAAGAGTTGGAAACGAGACGGTCAAGAGTGCACAATGTCTGGCATGAGAGTTTACGGCCATATCCGTAAAGGTGCAGCTGCTTCCGTCCACCTGGCTTTTTTAAAACTGAACCTCCTTCGAAAATTTATGTTAACTGACTGCCGAGAAGACATGAGCTGCAATGGGCCTTTGTTGAGTTTTGGAAAATCTTAATATACATTTTTAACACGTCTGTCTTGGAAATTTCCGCTGACAAAACAGTTGTCAGGGTTGTAGCCTCGTCCCCAAATTTTGCTCATGAAGGGTTATGACAGCCTTGAGTCTTGTAGGAGAAAGCAGTTAATCACTTGCATCCATTATTCTAGCAATTAGCCATTGCATCAGTTTCGTTGTACCCCTGTTTATGCTATGGCAGCTGAAGCCACCTTCGATAAACAATGTCTTTTGGTTTTTGAACTTGTCTGGCATCATAAGCGTAAGGTTTTCAACTGCGGGCTTATATACTGATGTTACTGTGAAGGTTCCGTATTCGACAGTTAAGAAGTGAGTGCCATTTACAGATTTTTTCAGCCGGCCGGTGAGGCCGTGCGGTTCTGGGCGCTTCAGTCTGGAACCGCGTGACCGCTACGGTCGCAGGTTCGCATCCTGCCTCGGGCATGGATGTGTGTGATGTCGTTAGGTTAGTTAAGTTTAAGTAGTTCTAAATTCTAGGGGACTGATGACCACAGATGTTAAGTCCCATAGTGCTCAGAGCCATTTTTTGAACTGATTTTTTCCCTGTGGGATTTAAGGCCAGATCAGCTCTAATGAAAACTATACTGCCATGTTTAGTGTGTGGCCAAATGGATCTCATCGACATGAGCCCTATGTGCTGATTCATCTCTTTGGATTTCCTGTAGACACAGTACATCCCATTTACGCGTTTGTCATAGCTGCGAAATTATGTCATGTTTGTTCTTTGTTCTTTCCTCGACTTTCAGGCTAGCAGTAATCAGACGTGACTCTGAGAAATGTCTTTTATTTGATTTTCTCCGGTGGTATGCAAGGATTGGCCAATGCCCCCATCGTTTCCAGGAGCGCCGGCATTTCCTCGTGCTATGGTGGCTTCGAGTGAAAATGCACACTTGGAGGCTCCTTCCGTGCTCCCCCATTTAGTGTAAATCGTGATACTCTTCTCGGCTTTGACACCGAATCCTCACGTTCACATAGTCGTCATCCTCAGGCTCATCGAATTGTTTGTTTTAGTGACTTAGCGACAGCAGCGACACAGATAAGTATGACAACCATGTGAAGAGTGGAAATATTATTTCAATTGAAGACCCGGTGGTAGACCCGGGATATCATGAGTCTGTACGGTCTTGCGGAACTTGAATTGACGTGTTTCCGAAAAAAAGTCCAGTGCACCACGTCACTCGGTAGACTTAAGTAAATCTCATTTGTTAATTATCATTTGTACAGCTGGCTTAGTATGTGGTCATATAATCCTGAAATCAGGTGCTTTGTAAAACGAAAAACGTCTCAAGGAACACAGCGGAACGAAAAATCTATTTCGTATCGTAAAATCAACAGCAGCTGACAAGCTCGCACTGTTACACAATCTGTAGCCTAAAGGAGTATTTCTTACCAAACTCAGGCATTGGTTATAGGGAATGGAGCGACAAATAGAAATTACTGTACAGATAAAACATAATAATGCGCGTATAATTTGCCTTATTACTGCAATGATGAGTCAAAACATTTACATCGTTACGTATTATACACCGCGAGATTGAATTCCTCATGTTGTCGTTGCAGGTTCGTGACGCGGTAAGGACATTATTCAGGGAGAAACAGAACTCCACCGACACACTTTCAGAGGTGGTAACATGAACTAAAACAAGAAAAAAAGTCTAGTAAACGCGGGCTATAAACGCGTACCTTACGAGGTATGAGCACTTGTTCGTGTTCGATATTGTGAAATACGTCTCTTCTGCTACACGCTCTTTGCTCTCCATATTTTGAATGGAGGTAATGAGGACCAGAACAAGAAATAGAAGTCTATTAAATGTGGGCTCTAAAATACATAGGTTAAGAGCTATGGGCACTTGTTCAGTGGAAGGGATGTGTTTCACAGCAGCTAAGATGAAATGGTTCAAATGGCTCTGAGCACTATGGGACTTAACATCTGAGGTCATCAGTCCCCTAGAACTTAGAACTACTTAAACCTAACTAACCTAAGGACATCACACACATCCATGCTCGAGGCAGGATTCGAACCTGCGACCGTAGCGGTCACGCGGTTCCAGACTGAAGCGCCTAGAACCGCACGGCCACAGCGAAGATGAACAAGTGCTCTTAGCTCTTAAGATACTCTCTTTAGATACGATGTTTACTGGACATTTTTTCTTGTTTTGGTACCTCTGAAAGTTTGTTGGGTGTTGGGAACACACATATGATACATGGACGATACGGGTAGCAAATGTGGATACCAACTTAGATAACTGACTTTGACAAAGATCGTATTGTTGTGGACCGGCGCCTGCGAAAGAGCATCTCGGCGAAGCTATTCCGCTGTTAGCGTGCTACCGTCGTATTAACAAAAAATGGCTGAAGAACGTTTAAACCACGACTAAGCGACTAGTGGACGTCGCAGGCTTCTCTACTCAGTAAAACGGGATAATTGCCAGTCTGTGGGTTATCTGACGACAGAGTGATAGTAAACCTTCTTTAAACAATGGGATGGAGAGAGTAACTATTCCAGTGAAATGATATTCCGAGACAATGATTTTAGAGTAAAGTATGTATTCAAAAGACACAGTAAAACTTCGCGTGATCTTCACACATAACACTGGTCTGAACAGTGTTATGCTTAAGAAAGTGAACTAGGATTTACAAAGGGTGTAAAGTTAACAGAGAATTTCTATAAAAATCATAGAGGTTAATCAGTTGATACGTGAATGCATGACTGATGGAAATGGAGTGGTCTTTTCTCAGTTCTGAGCAAATGAACGAAATTAACTAGCTGACAATGATCATTCCGCCTTTCTGACAAACTATCTGTGCAGTGCTGCAGTCTTATCTCAAACGATTCATCTTTTTAAAAAAAATCAAAATTTGTATTTTTTCCGCCTTTCAACATATACATCATATTCATCCTTGTTGTCCATTATAATAAATCTTTCTTCATCTAACAGCTAACAGATACAATGAGAAGTCAGCACAGCTCTATTGAATACGTCCACCACCTACCATAATTCAGCTAAGGACGTATCAGACAGCGCAGAGGCAAGGAAGGACTGTGTTACAAGGCCAAAGATTGTTTAACAGTAACGTAACTTGCTCTCTATGAAGTGCACGTAAATAGCTTACAAAAATCAAAATGATGTACCTATCTTACACCTCCACGAATAGAAAAGTGATGATATGAATGTAAATGTATTTTAAATACGTCTACCTGCAGAAAAAATCTGTGCCTTTGATATCGAAATGTCAGTATTTTGAAATTCGTATTCTACGTCCTCTAATTAACATACAACCACAAAAATTAACGAAAAGCTAAAAATTTTGTTTCACGCTAAGAAATGGAAGCAAATGAATATCTTAGAGGAAACTGAAATTTTCAGTCATTTAAAAAGTCTCTTCTTAACGAGCAAACAGATCTTCAGACCAAAAACTTCTTTGATAACTTCAATAACATTCTGCTAGTGAGCGATCAGAAATCATCTATAAAGTACAATGAAATTTAAAATTTAGTTGCGTGTTATCATCTTTTGTTTTATTTTCCATTCTATTTTAGTTTTACTTTTTAATTTTCGTCAGCTACAGCATAAATATACAGCCATAGTACTTGAAATTATTATTCAATTAACACGTTTCTTGTAGTGGCCATTTTCGTAGCAGCTGTATGTAAATTGCAGTTGTTTCAAAGAAAATGCCTTTTTTGCATGCTGCACATCGAAATTTTTATTTATTTATACACCCAGACGCGTTTTGCCTTTTTTACAAGGCGTCTTCCGTGGGTTCCTGAAATATTACATGATTTGTCCATTTTTACACATAGGTTATGGTTTCACAGGTTATAGATTTAAGAACAGTTCCTTAACGTTTTTTATGAAATGTAAGGGTACTTACAGGTAACTTCTAATTCATTGCATCCAAGCAAACTGCTTTTTCTCATCTGGCAATTAGGTATACCTCTTACAGTTCACTTTCAGTTCACTGTTTGCGTTACACATCACTGTAACTGCCATCTTTTTAATACAGAGTTTCATTTGTTTTTCTAAGTGTCACCAACATTTTCAGTTTTCTGCATTCAACTGTTTTTGGAATGTGTGTGTGTGTTTGTGTTACCTGTAAGTACCTTTCCATTTTATAAAAAAACGTTACGGATCTGTCTTTAAACCTATAACCTAGATGTGAAACCATAACCTATGTGTAAAAATGGACAAATCATGCAATATTTCAGGACACCCACTGAAGATGCCTTGTAAAAAAGACGAAACGCATCTGGGTGCATAAATAAAAACAAAGATTTCGATGTGTAGCATGCAAAAAAGGCATTTTCTTTGAAACAACTGCAATTTGTATTTTTCCATATTTAGCTTCACTTTTTGAACACCATAACTAACGTCTTTGCAAATGTCAATCTATAAAAGCACGCAAACCAACAAGATAGCATTTGTAAGACAAAACGAATAGAAAACACAAATTTCAAGATGTTGAGATTTCAGTATTTAAGGTACAGTCTTCTGATGCAATTAAATGTATTCAAAATACGTTTACTTCCACACCTTTATATTTCTAGTCGTGGAGACAATGCAGTATATTCTATTCCATATAGAACCGCTAAATCACTACTTGAGAATGGATGAGAAGAATAAAAAAAATCTTGAACAAACAAAATTAACACACCAATTGTGGAAAACGACACGGTCTTTTAATAAATTCACTACCGTGGTACGCTCTATGAAGAAAGTTACACAAAGAGTATTGCTTAGTTCACGTAATCAAATGCCTTCTTTAAATCAAAGAAACTACCTTGTCTCCAACTTCTACTGCCTCACACACAAAAGAATAAATAGCGGTTTCTGTGAATACTCCTTTCGTAACCTCAAACTGCGTGTCTGAGAACAAGATGTATACTGAGAGGTGTCACTTATAGGAAAGAAACTGGTCAGTAATTGCTTACTTTGTATCTACCTTTATTTACTTTTTAATCGTTTTCTGTCATCTCCATTTTGCAGGTTGACGTCTACATTGTATCTCCCTTTTATTTCTTAATCATTTCCGTTCGTCTGCATTTCGCGGGTTGACGTCTTGTTGAAGCCGACATCTATCACTGGCCACATTTTTCTGTACCAGACGCTCTATTGGCAGACCTTACAGTACTGTTGGAGTCAAACGCTTTATTGCCTCGTATTGCTAAGCAGTCTCCACGAGTGGTAAATCCGCCAGCGGAACACAATCAGATGCTAGCGCAGTTTGAGTATCGCTGTTTAATGACCCACAAAGGGCCGCTCTCCCTGTGAGGCAATTAATGCTAACAGTACCTATTAAACGCCCGTTACCACGACGAGCCGGCGTGATTGCCGAAGAGGATCAGGGCGTTTGGACAGACTCACATTTGTCGTCCGCCCACAGCGGCAGTGCTGCTCAATTTGCCGGATTTCCATTTAATCGTTCGAATGTTCCACTGCTTCATTCGTCTCTTCCAGTTTTAGGCGCGTATTTACACAGCTGCAGTCATCAGCCGTATATCAGTTTCCTCCACCTTATATAGGTTCCTTAACACTGTGTGGACACACTTTGTCACTCGTTATTCGCATGGAAAACTTGACTGGTTTTCGTTTCTCCAAATTTGGCATGTAGAGGGTTCTGGCTACCCAACAACTGGTAATATTACAGTGAACCAATTTTGAGGATAACAATATAGATATATTTATTTTTGTAACGTTAAAATAAAATTAAGGATCTTTTAAGGGACGTTTAGTTTCACTTTAGTAGTGACAAAAGCCGTAGTCAGTTTAAACGTTGCGCTTGGCAATGTAAAGGAGACTTAAGAAAAGTCAAGGTATGTTCATAGGAATCGTCGACCGACGAAAAGCGATATACAATGGAAAAATGGTGCAGGTTAAGAATCGTCGACAGACAAAAAGCGATATACAATGGAAAAATGGTGCAGGTTAAGTTGTTAGGAAAATAAGAGTAAGCTAAGGGAAGGACGTGTGATGTAGAATATATTCACTAACCAAGAGGAAAAAACCAAGAATTGAGAGCAAAAACGAAGTGCTCGAATAAGAATGTCGTATTTCGCTAGTGCGAAGATGAAAGATGTAAGAATCAAGATGATACTGAGCGTATAAACATAGAAAACAATAATTACTGCGATGAAGACAACAGGTAATGAACGACTAATTTTTGCATGTGCATGTGCATGGTTCTATCAATGCGTCATAGTTTACATTCATAAACGGTTCTCGCTCATCACGTAATTTCATGGTGTACCAGGTGTACCACAGGTATGTGTCTTTGTTAGAATTACGTGAAAATGGGAAAAAAGAATTACTGACAGCGAAATTCGATCCAGAGACCTGGTCCTTACGAAACAAGATGTTTGTTCCCTCGGCTGCCAACTCCATGAATACTAGCAGCTTTACAAAATATATGTGTAGGTTTAAAATATTCAAACTCAATTTTCTTGAAAATGGTTGGGAGATGCGTCTTTCTGTTTACATATATCGAGTCCTAGCCGTGCCATACGCAACCTGTCAATATGAATCAAATCGGTGAGGGGAAGTTCGTACAGTACCCACGTCAGATTGCCGGCCGGGGTGGCCGAGCGGTTCTAGGCGCTACAGTTTGGAACCGTGTGATCGCTACGGTCGCAGGTTCGAATCCTGCCTCGGGCATGGATGTGTATGATGTCCTTAGGTTAGTTAGGTTTAAGTAGTTCTAAGTTATAGGCGACTGATAACCTCAGAAATTAAGTCCCATATTGCCCAGAGCCATTTGAACCTTGTCAGATGTATTATTGTAACAAAACACTAGTCTAATTACTTTCTTTTGTATGGTGAATACTTCTCGCCTGCGTGAAGACATACCGTACTCCGTAACATTATCTTGTAAGTCATCAGTGAATGAAATTATGCAAAAAAAGTTAATTTATTAATTTCTGTAACCCGAAAGTTAGCAACTATCTTATTGCAAAAGTTTTCCAACCTAAACGTTTAAGCAAGCCCAAGAACTCGAAAGTTTCTACGCTCTTTATTATCTCTTGTTAGAATACTTTGTTATTAGCAGAAGGAGATTAGTGTCTAATGTCCCGTCGACAACGTGGTCATTAGAGACGGAACACACGCTCGGATGAGAGAAGGAAATCGAGCGTGCGTTTTCTAAGGGACCATTCCAGCATTTGCCTGAAGTGATTTAGGGACATCACGGAAACCGTAAATCAGGATGGTCGAACGTGGGTTTGAACCATCGTCCTCCCGAATGCGAGTCCTGTGGGCTAACCACCGCGCCACATCGCTCGGTACTAGGTTACTAGAAGGTCGGGTATTATTGACAGCTCAAAACTGGATGAGCTACTCTGGAGCTTGAAGATCTATGCCTATGGTACAAAACCAGTGAGTATCTTTCACAAAAACATTTCTTTTCCTCTTTTGATGCATCTTTGCTCGGCTGCACAACAATGTTTGTACCGTTCTGCTTCCTGGTTCGAATAAAATGGTAGATCATTAGCGAAAGCTAGAATAGTTGTGGGCCAATGATCGAACGCTGTGCGATTCCCACTGAATCTTTTCCTCATGCAGCTGAAACGCTGAACCATCGCACAATCAGCTTAACAGCTCAAGTATGCAGGTAGCTCTCATAAACAATACACTTACACAAGAAGAATGGAAAAGGAATCCGATCATATGTTAGATCTAGACACTTGCGAGATAAAAAGGCTGACACGGTAGAGAAAAATCTGAGCCCTATGGGAGACCATGCTTAAAATATCTTTGGTGCATATTTAATTACCAATAGTGACAATGGTGTCTCATGTATACGATTTTTCAGTTAAAAAATTGTGTCGATGTTTTGTTAGTGAGTAGTGTAAGCTAATAATACTATCAAGGGAACCTCCTCATCGCACCCCCCCCCCCTCAGATTTAGTTATATATTGGCACAATGGATAGGCCTTGAAAAACTGAACCCAGATCAATCGAGAAAACAGGAAGAAGTTGTGTGGAACTATGAAAAAAATAAACAAAATATACAAACTGAGTAGTCCATGTGCAAGATCGGCAACATCAAGGAGAATGTGAGCTGAGGAGCGCTGTGGTCCCGTGGTTAGGGTGAGCAGCTGCGGAACAAGAAGACCTTGGTTCAAGTCCCCCCTCGAATGAAAAGTTTACTTTTTTATTTTCAGACAATTATTATCTGTTCGTCCGTCCGTCCGATGGATTTGACGGTCTACACACGGAAAAATTTGAAAACGTTAAAAACATATGTTCTGACAGAGCACAAGGGATAATTGTGCGACTGTGAAACTGTTGCATTCGTTTGTTGCAGTTTATGTGACAAACACTTATGTTTTCATCACTTTTTTGGGAGTGATTATCACATCCACAAGAAAACATAAATCGGGCAAGGTAGAAGAATCTTTTTACCCATTCGCCAAGTGTACAAGTTAGGTGGGTCGACAACATATTCCTGTCATGTGACGCACATGCCGTCACTAGTGTCGTATAGAATACAGGGTTATTACAAATGATTGAAGCGATTTCACAGCTCTACAATAACTTTATTATTTGAGATATTTTCACAATGCTTTGCACACACATACAAAAACTCAAAAAGTTTTTTTAGGCATTCACAAATGTTCGATATGTGCCCCTTTAATGATTCGGCAGACATCAAGCCGATAATCAAGTTCCTCCCACACTCGGCGCAGCATGTCCCCATCAATGAGTTCGAAAGCATCGTTGATGCGAGCTCGCAGTTCTGGCACGTTTCTTGGTAGAGGAGGTTTAAACACTGAATCTTTCACATAACCCCACAGAAAGAAATCGCATGGGGTTAAGTCGGGAGAGCTCGGAGGCCATGACATGAATTGCTGAACATGATCTCCACCACGACCGATCCATCGGTTTTCCATCGGGTGTCAGGGCTTGTAGCACTTGTAAACGGTAAGGCTTCTGCTTTAGCCTTTTCCGTAAGATTTTCCAAACCGTCGGCTGTGGTACGTTTAGCTCCCTGCTTGCTTTATTCGTCGACTTCCGCGGCCTACGCGTGAAACTTGCCCGCACGCGTTCAACCGTTTCTTCGCTCACTGCAGGCCGACCCGTTGATTTCCCCTTACAGAGGCATCCAGAAGCTTTAAACTGCGCATACCATCGCCGAATGGAGTTAGCAGTTGGTGGATCTTTGTTGAACTTCGTCCTGAAGTGTCGTTGCACTGTTATGACTGACTGTGTGAGTGCATTTCATGCACGACATACGCTTTCTCGGCTCCTGTCGCCATTTTGTCTCACTGCGCTCTCGAGCGCTCTGACGGCAGAAACCTGAAGTGCGGCTTCAGCCGAACAAAACTTTATGAGTTTTTCTACGTATCTGTAGTGTGTCGTGACCATATGTCAATGAATGGAGCTACAGCGAATTTATGAAATCGCTTCAATCATTTGTAATAGCCCTGTATATCAGACGTGTTTTCCTGTGGAGGAATCGGTTGAGCCGGCCGAAGTGGCCGTGCGGTTAAAGGCGCTGCAGTCTGGAACCGCAAGGCCGCTACGGTCGCAGGTTCGAATCCTGCCTCGGGCATGGATGTTTGTGATGTCCTTAGGTTAGTTAGGTTTAACTAGTTCTAAGTTCTAGGGGACTAATGACCTCAGCAGTTGAGTCCCATGGTGCTCAGAGTCATTTGAACCATTTGAATCGGTTGAGCAATGGCCTTGCGATCAAATGTTTTCGGTTCCCATTGGAGAGGCACGTCCTTTCGTCTACCAATCGCACGGTTTTGCGGTGCGGTCGCAAAACACAAACACTAAACTTATTACACTGAAGAGAGACGTCAATGAACGAACGGCGAACGGACAGATCATAACTTTGCGAAAATAAAGAAAGCAAACTTTTCACCCGAGGGAAGACCTCTCGTTCCGCAGTTGCTCACTGCTAAACACGGGATCACGTTGCTCCTGGGCTCATACTATCCTTGATGTTGCCTATCTTGCACATGGACTACTCAGTTTGTATATTTCGCTTATTTTTTTATAGTTCCACACAACTTCTTCCTGTTTTCTCGATTGATCTGTGTTCAGTTTTTTACGGCCTATCCACTGTACCAACTTATAACCAAACCTGAGGGGGGTGCGTTGGGGAGGTTCCCTTGTGAGGTGTTTTCCTTTATTCCAGGTACGTGCTCATCTGAGATTTCACGGTTCCTGTAATTAATAAAAATTGTGTCGTTGTCTTGTGAGTGAGAAGCGTAAGCAAATAATACTGAGGGGTTCATCTTTATTTGCAGGTACGTGCTCACCTGAGAGGCTACTGGGGTGGCGTGGCTAGCGCAGAGGCAGCAAGGGCGTCATCGGCGCAGGTGCAGGTAGCTGCGAGCTCTCTCTCGCCGCTGCGAGGCGCCACTGCATGTTTAATGGGGCCGGCAACAGGCGCAAAGAAGCCGCCACAGCAAGCGCCGTGTTCTGCTACCCCCTGCTGCTTAACACACAGAGCTGCTGCTCTAGTTCTGTTGCAGCTGCGCTACACTCTGGTTGCTGAGCCAGGCGGCTGCCAAGCCCCTGTGAGCAGAACTCTTAGCACCAGCGCATTATTGTGTTACCTGCGGTCTGCGGTTGGGTACCTACAACTCGTGCGTAGCCGTAAGAGCATAGTAGAAACTTCCGTGCCTCGTAGCATAGAGGAAACTCCTGTGCCTCACAAAGAGCTGGCGTTTGCATCGAGAAAATGCTGTTCGTGTTGTGCTGTCTAATTAATCCCAATGAAAGTTCATCCGAAATTGGCAAAGGATTAGAAATCTAACTTCCTTTTTCAGTTGTCAATAACTCCTTCGTCAAGGCATTTTTATCCAAGATAATGAAAGAAAATTTATTTTACAGCATATTTTGTTACCTTAGCTATTTTTCCAAATAGCCGTTGTTCATATTTAAACGCTTGTTACAGCACTCCACACGTTTTCTTATGTCTCTCGCACATTCAGTTGCGCTAGGTCCTCTTTCAATTCGTTGTTACTTCCAGAGTGCAAAATAGGCATATTTTTCTTTCTGCCGATGGTTGTCTTTTATTTGTAATTGTCTATTCTGATATACTAATTTGTATATGACAAGGAACTGATAGTTCCATGACGACAGGTTACCCTGTAGCTACTAAATGTGATTTGAAGATTGGCAACATTGCTCAAAACCAGTAATTTTGAAATAAAGAACAATGATCGACAGTGAGCCATGTTGCGGCTTGCTTTGGTGCCGTTGGTAGGTTGGCATCATGTAATAGGGATAGTGGCGTCTCGTTTTCTTCTTGTGTTTACTGGCGCCACTACGTTTGCTAGCATTGTCTGTCTGTGAGTGGCAGCAGCAGCGGTTATCGGTATCTAGTACGGTGGTACTATCTTTGGAGGGACGTCAAGTGTTTCCCGGGTCGGAGTGTGTCAGTGAATTCAGTTGGGACCGAGTAGCACGGAGGTCCGGCAGTGCGTGGACATGCCGGGACTGCAGCACGCAGGCACTGCCGGATCGAGGGGCTGTAGTTGCAAGTGCCACAACCTCGTCGTCCACTGGACCCAGGACGTTTGAGTTGAGTGAACATTAACCCAGTAGTGAAACCTCCACTGTTTTGAGATCACACCGTTTGTTCGTGCCTTGCTGCTCGCAGGGTCGCTGAGACGAAGGGCAGCGAGTGGAGTGTTTGGAGTTGGCGAAATTAATTAGCCATCCTCCACTTCTTATTTGAACCATTGAATTCCTTGTGTTATCATTGGTGAAGTTCAACCAGCGGTATTTTTCTGTCTAGTTCCTGCTAACGCCCCAGTTACCTGCCCTGGAGGTTAGCGTATTTTCGCAGCAGTGTACCTTTCCTCGCCTTGCCACTGCTGTCCGGTAAGGTGTGTAGTTTGACAGCCTCCTTGATTGTGGTTCGGATACTTTGTTTCTTTTGGACTACTTTGGTCATAGTTGTTCCTTCTGCTTCTGGATGTTCTAAACACCAGTTTCCGAAGATGCAGTGCTGTCCGCTGGTTCTGCCTTGCCTAGGTTATTCCATCGTTGTATTGGTTATCAGACATTAGGCAAATTTTGCAAGAGTGTTGGTCTGCGTTTAAACCGTCACTAGTTTGAGTTGCCACCCAGGGAAGTGAATAAAACTCTTGGCTGCCTGTCTCATCGTTTAAGAAGTTGAGCGATTTTCCCAGGTCGATTCTTGGAGCACTATCTGAGGCCCACTTCTCTCTTGATTTGGTCAGATAGTGATGATTTTTTTAAAAAAAAGTTAATTTTTAATTATTACTGTTTGGGCCTTCAGCTGACAAAGAGTTTGAATTTCTTGTTAATAAGGCCTTCAGCCATCAGTGTGTCTTAAGAAATTTTAACTAGACAAAATATCTTAACACTGAAATGTTGATGATTGTTCCTTAAATATCTCTTGAAGAAGGTTAATTGCTTCTCAAAAATTTGCTATCCTGGCTTTCAGCTGTCAAATTGTTTTTGTCATTACTTTTGAGGCCTTCAGGCGACAAATAATTTGAATTTCTTGTCAATAAGGCCTTCAGCCATGAACGCAACAGGTCTTAGGAATTCTTAATTAGATATTGTCTCTTAATAGTGAAATTTTGATGATTGTCTCAAAGAATACAGGGCAAAGAAACGACGAGAATCGACCAAGCAACAGTCGGTATTTTAGTTGTAAATTGTCGTAGCTGTGTTGGAAAAGTACCAAAGCTTCAAGCGCTGATAGAAAGCACTGAAGCTGAAATTGTTATATCCGCGCGGGATTAGCCGAGCGCCGGGTGGGGTGGCCGAGCGGTTCTAGGCGCTACAGTCTGGAACCACGCGACCGCTACGGTCGCAGGTTCGAATCCTGCCTCGGGCATGGATGTGTGTGATGTCCTTAGGTTAGTTAGGTTTAAGTAGTTCTAAGTTCTAGGGGGCTGATGACCTCAGATGTTAAGTCCCATAGTGCTCAGAGCAATTTGAACCATTTTTGATTAGCCGAGCGGTCTCGGGCGCTGCAGTCATGGACTGTGCGGCTGGTCCCGGCGGAGGTTCGAGTCCTCCCTCGGGTGTGTGTGTTTGTCCATAGAATAATTTAGGTTAAGTAGTGTGCAAGCGTAGGGACTGATAACCTTTTTAGTTAATTCCCATAAGATTTCACAAACATTTTTTTGAATTTGAATCCGTTATAGGAACAGAAAGCTAGCTAAAGCAGGTGATAAATTTTGCAGAAATTTTTGCAGAGGCGCAATCTGTGTTCAGAAAGGATAGATTAAATAACGTAGGTGGTGGTGTGTTTGTGTCTGTTGGTAGTAGTTTATCTTGCAGTGAAGTTGAAATAGTTCCTGCGAATTACTATGGGTAGAGGTTATACTCTGCAGCCGTACCAAAATAATAATTGGCTCCTTCTACCGACCACCCGACTCAGATGATGTAATAACTGAAAGCTTCAAAGAAAACTTGAATCTCATTACAAATAAGAACCCCACTCATACAGTTATAATTGGGGATACTTCAATCTACACTCAATTTGCTGGTGAAAATACATGTTCAAAGCCGGTGGTAGACAGAAAACATCTTCCGAAATTGTACTAAATGCTTTCTCTGAGAATTACTTTGAACAATTAGTTCATGAGCCCACACGAATTGTAAATGGTTGCGAAAACACGCTTGTCCTCTTAGTCACAAATAATCCTGATCTAATAGAGAGCGTACGCAAAATAAATCTATTTAAAACAGCAGATAAAAATTTGCTTGATGCCTTCCTAAGAGAGAGTCTCCATTCCTTCCAAGTTAATTATATAAATGTAGACCAGATATGGCTCAAAGATACAGTATCGACAGCAATAAATAGATTCACACCGCGTAAGTTTACAAGAGTCGGGACTGGTCCACCATGGTACACAAAACGCGTCAGAACACTGTTGCAGAAGCAACGAAAAAAGCATGCCAAATTCAGAAGAGGGACCGATGACCGTAGCAGTCTGGTCCCTTTAATCCCACAAACCAACCAAATTCAGAAGAACGCAAAATCCCCAAGACTGGCTAAGTTTCACGGAAGCTCGAAATTTAGTGCGGACGTCAATGCGAGATGCTTTTAATAGTTTCCACAATGAAATTTTGTCTCAAAATATGATAGAAAACCCAAAGAGATTCTGGTCGTATGTAAAGTACTCCAGTGGTAAAAAACAGTCAATACCGTCACTGCGCGATAGCGATGGAAATGTTACCGATGATGGTGCCACTAAAGCGGAGTTGCTAAATACAGTTTTCCGTAATTCCTTCACGAAAGAAGGCGAAGTAAATATTCCAGGATTCGAAACCAGAACAGCTGTTAGCAGGAGTGGCATAAAAGTAGATATCTTAGGTGTTGTGGGAAGTCGTGGAATATTCCCGCTTCAGCTCCTATAGATTGTGGTGCTATTCGTAGCTTTCAAAATGGCACCTGTAACGGAGGTACGTTTCATGCAGAGAGCTGTCATTGAGTTTCGTTTGGCAGAAACCCAGAGCGTCGCAGATATTCGTAGGCGCTTGCATAGTGTCTACGGAGATCTGCCAGGGACCAGAAACACGGTGAGTCGTGGGGCGAGGCATGTATTACCATCGCAGCGAGGTCTCGCAAACATGTCTGATCTTCCGCGTGCCGGCAGGCCGCACATAGCTCTTACTCCTACAACGTTGGCGCGTGCGGACACTTGTAATACTGAAAATGCAGGTAAAATACCTTCTGCACCACCAAAAATTTTCGCCGTTAAATATCCGTTGATAACTTTCACTGTACTTTTTATTCTAAGCTGTATTACAGACACCATACTTAATATTTAATCGATGTGCAAGTATATTTAATTTTGACTGTATTTAATTTTGACTGTATGTAACTGACTGTAATTATAATAAAAATATTGTAAATTGCTGAGCAATACTCAAGTGAGCTTAATTGAAGTGCATCTGTAGGAGCGACGAGATCGTGGTAGCTGTGCCGTTGTTTATCATTTGAGTCATGAAGGAGTGTGGAAGTGTTGGTGTTTGTTTATCATTTGAGTTAGTTATGCGCTCCAGCGCGACGCGGTGGTTTTTTTTTTGTGATATGTTACAATACAGCATCACCGGTCTATTGCGGTCTAACTGTGTTGGTGAGGCAGTAAATTTATCCACAGGGCAGTGACTGCGTCACTGCAATTCACTTTGGAGGTGTGGCAGTGGGACTTGTAGTCCCGTGCCATCCTCTGACGGTGACAGTACTACATGAGTCAGGAAGAAAAATTTAGCCTAACGTGGGCAGGTATGGTTGGAAAGTATTGGACGTAGAATGGGTGCTAGTCCCGCCAAAGGATGCGTCCGTGGTGGGCGTGCCAGGCCTATCGTTAGCCATGGTCGGAATCCGATTCCTCTAGGATGGTTAGGGGAACCGGATGTCGATGCCAGCGGCGTGGAAGAGTGGTCCCAACGTGGCGTAACCCATGGACAGTGTCCCGCAAGGCATCCACTTTCTCATACGAGGTGCATTCAAGTTCTATGGCCTCCGATTTTTTTTCTCCGGACTGGAAAGAGATAGAAACATGTGCATTGTTTTAAAATGAGGCCGCGTTCATTGTCAATACGTCCCAGAGATGGCAGCACCGTACGGCAGATGGAATTTTACCGCCAGCGGCGAGAATGAGAACTGTTTTAAATACTTAAAATGGCGACGTTTTCCTTACTTGAACAGCGTGCAATCATTCGTTTACTGAATTTGCGTGGTGTAAAACCAATTGAAATTCATCGACAGTTGAAGGAGACATGTGGTGATGGAGTTATGGATGTGTCGAAAGTGCGTTCGTGGGTGCGACAGTTTAATGAAGGCAGAACATCGTGTGACAACAAACCAAAACAACCTCGGGCTTGCACAAGCCGGTCTGACGACATGATCGAGAAAGTGGAGAGAATTGTTTTGGGGGATCGCCGAATGACTGTTGAACAGATCGCCTCCAGAGTTGGCATTTCTGTGGGTTCTGTGCACACAATCCTGCATGACGACCTGAAAATGCGAGAAGTGTTATCCAGGTGGGAGCCACGAATGCTGACGGACGACCACATGGCTGCACGTGTGGCATGTTGCCAAGCAATGTTGACGCGCAACGACAGCATGAATGGGACTTTCTTTTCGTCAGTTGTGACAATGGATGAGACGTGGATGCCATTTTTCAATCCAGAAACAAGGCGCCAGTCAGCTCAATGGAAGCATACAGATTCACCGCCACCAAAAAAAATTTCGGGTAACCGCCAGTGCTGAAAAAATGATGGTGTCCATGTTCTGGGACAGCGAGGGCGTAATCCTTACCCATTGCGTTCCAAAGGGCACTACGGTAACAGGTGAATCCTACAAAAATGTTTTGAAGAACAAATTCCTTCCTGCACTGCAACAAAAACGTCCGGGAAGGGCTGCGCATGTGCTGTTTCACCAAGACAACGCACCCGCACATCGAGCTAACGTTACGCAACAGTTTCTTCGTGATAACAACTTTGAAGTGATTCCTCATGCTTCCTACTCACCTGACCTGGCTCCTAGTGACTTTTGGCTTTTTCCAACAATGAAAGACACTCTTCGTGGCCGCACATTCACCAGCCGTGCTGCTATTGCCTCAGCGATTTTCCAGTGGTCAAAACAGACTCCTAAAGAAGCCTTCGCCGCTGCCATGGAATCATGGCGTCAGCGTTGTGAAAAATGTGTACGTCTGCAGGGCGATTACGTCGAGAAGTAACGCCAGTTTCATCGATTTCGGGTGACTAGTTAATTAGAAAAAAAATTGGAGGCCTTAGAACTTGAATGCACCTCGTAGAGCCGCCGCGCGTTGTTGCGTATGGTCGTCTTGAGGGGGACGATATCCGCTTCCTCGTGGAGAGTGACAATTCTCGTGAGTGGCGGGGCGTGCAGGCTCCACCTGAGCACCTTGTTCTGCAGGCGCTGCAACTTCCGCATCCTGGTGACACTAATTGTGGCCCATGCAGTAGATCCATACGTGAGGGCAGGCAGGATAACTGTTCGGTAAATGCGGAGCTTGGAATGCAGGTTAAGTTCCCTACTGCGGAAGAGTGGGTACAAAGCCCTGGTTAGCTTTTGCCCCTTGTCGATGACATACTCCACATGACAGTGGAAGAGCAACTTGTGGTCCATCTGGACCCCGAGATAGGTGGTTGTCGGGGACCAGGGTACCTGCACACCTGCAATCGAAATATTGCGGTGGAGGACTGGGCGCCGTTTCGTGGTTGCATCAATGACTACAAGTGTAATAAGAAATGCCAAGAAAGGAAGGAAAATATATTTGCTTAACAAGAGTGATAGGGCACAAATCGCAGAATATCTGAGTGACCACCATCAAACGTTCATTTCTGAGGAAGAGGATGTGGAACAAAAATGGAAAAAATTCAGGAACATCGTCCAGTACGCCTTAGATAAGTTCGTACCGACTAAGGTCCAAAGCGTGGGGAAAGATCCACCGTGGTATAACAATCATGTACGAAAGGTACTACGGAAACAAAGAAAGCTTCATCATAGGTTTAAGAGTAGTCGAATCATAGCTGATAAGGAAAAGCTGAACGAAGCGAAAAAGAGCGTAAAGAGAGCAATGAGAGAAGCATTCAACGAATTCGAGCATAAAACATTGGCAAACAATCTAAACAAGAACCCTAAAAAGTTTTGGTCATATGTAAAATCGGTAAGCGGATCTAAATCCCCTATTCAGTCACTCGTTGACCACGATGGCACCGAAACAGAGAACGACCGAAGAAAGGCAGAAATACTGAATTCAGTGTTCCGAAACTGTTTCACTGCGGAAAATCGTAACACGGTCCCTGACTTCAGCCGTCGCACGGACGCCAAAATGGAAAATATTGAAATAAACGATATCGGAATTGAAAAACAACTGCTATCACTTAGTAGCGGAAAAGCATCCGGACCAGACGAGATACCCTTAAGATTCTACAGTGATTATGCTAAAGAACTTGCCCCCTTTCTACCAGCAATTTATCGTAGATCGCTGGAAGAACGTAAAGTACCTAGCGACTGGAAGAAAGCGCAGGTCGTTCCCATTTTCAAGAAGGGTCATAAATCAGATGCGAATAATTATAGGCCTATTTCGCTTACGTCAATCTGTTGTAGAATAATGGAACATGTTTTGTGTTCTCGTATTATGACGTTCTTAGATAATACAAATCTCCTTCATCATAACCAACATGGATTCCGCAAACAGAGATCATGTGAAACTCAGCTCGCCCTATTTGCCCAAGAAATTCACAGTGCCGTAGACACTGGCGAGCAGATTGATGCCGTATTCCTGGACTTCAGGAAGGCATTTGATACGGTTCCGCACTTACGTTTAGTGAAAAAAATACGAGCTTACGGAATATCGGACCAGGTTTGTGATTGGATTCAGGATTTCCTAGAAGAAAGAACACAACATGTCATTCTTAACGGTTCAAAATCTGCAGATGTAGAGGTAATTTCGGGAGTACCGCAGGGAAGCGTGATAGGACCTTTATTGTTTACAATATACATAAATGACTTAGTTGACAACATCGGTAGCTCCGTGAGGCTATTTGCAGATGACACGGTTGTCTACAAGAAAGTAGCAACATCAGAAGACTCGTACGTACTCCAGGAGGACCTGCAGAGGATTAATGCATGGTGCGACAGCTGGCAGCTTTCCCTAAACGTAGATAAATGTAATATAATGCGCATACATAGGGGCAGAAATCCATTCCAGTACGATTATGCCATAGGTGGTAAATCATTGGAAGCGGTAACGACCGTAAAATACTTAGGAGTTACTATCCGGAGCGATCTGAAGTGGAATGATCACATAAAACAAATAGTGGGAAAAGCAGGCGCCAGGTTGAGATTCATAGGAAGAATTCTAAGAAAATGTGACTCATCGACGAAAGAAGTAGCTTACAAAACGCTTGTTCGTCCGATTCTTGAGTATTGCTCATCAGTATGGGACCCTTACCAGGTTGGATTAATAGAAGAGATAGACATGATCCAGCGAAAAGCAGCGCGATTCGTCATGGGGACATTTAGTCAGCGCGAGACCGTTACGGAGATGCTGAACAAGCTCCAGTGGCGGACACTTCAAGAAAGGCGTTACGCAATACGGAGAGGTTTATTATCGAAATTACGAGAGAGCACATTCCGGGAAGAGATGGGCAACATATTACTACCGCCCACATATATCTCGCGTAATGATCACAACGAAAAGATCCGAGAAATTAGAGCAAATACGGAGACTTACAAGCAGTCGTTCTTCCCACGCACAATTCGTGAATGGAACAGGGAAGGGGGGATCAGATAGTGGTACAATAAGTACCCTCCGCCACACACCGTAAGGTGGCTCGCGGAGTATAGATGTAGATGTAGATGTGAAGTAGACTGCCGTAGTTTTGGCGGCACTGAGAGCTATTTTGTTTGTCCGGCACCAGCTGGTAATGGCGTCCACCTGTCGCTGGAGGTGGGCGACGACGGCGTCAGTAATGCGGCCAGTGGTGTATAGTGCTGTGTCGTCAGCATATTGTGCAAGGTGGCACTCGGGGATGACCGGCATATCATTTACATAGATATTAAAAAGGATGGGAGATAGCACCGATACTTGAGGAGTGCCTGCCGACAGTTGGCGAATGCCAGAACGCATTCCCCGTTGAGCCACTGGGAGGGTCCTACCGCGGAGGATCTTGACATAAATGTGCGGTATAGGGATCTGTGTCAGCATCTTGTGTACGAGGTTGTCTTGCCAGATCTTGTCGTAGGCGTTTTGCAAGTCCAGAAAAGCGGCAGCTGTCCACTTGGCAGTGTTGAAGCCTTTGCTGATGTGTTCAGTGATCCGTAGGACCTGAAGTTCGGCAGAGAGGTGCGAAGGTGAGTAGCCGTACGCGCGCTGATGTAGACGCGCCTGGTCTGTTAAACTGTGAGTATTGAGAGCACGGTAGGAGTGGACAGTCGGAGGAAGCTGCAATTCCAGCTACTGCCTGTCCCGTAATTATCCATCCCTCTGGAGACCATTCGGGTTTCTCATCGAACAGCAGCAGCAGCAAAAACAGCAGCTCAGCATTCTTCGTCGTCCGCACAGCTACAACATCGTAACACTGTTAACTGACAAAGCAAGTAATGTAGAGGTTTTGCCCAGCAACATTCCCTTCACGACGTATGAATAACTTGAATAATAACTTGCAATAGTTAAAACTTGTAGGGCACCTGTGTTGTCATTGTCCTCAGGCATCAGTACTAACCAGGCTCCCTTTCCTTTCCATGCAAAGACCGAATGTCGTAAGAATATTAAAAATTAACTATCTACTACCAGTTTCAGTCTAAAATCTCTGTCACAGTAACTGTTCATTTTTGTACTGCATAACAGAGCTTACTTAAAATAAAGTAAAATTTCACAGGCAAAACTAACAACTAAGGATACAGCACAAATTACGAGTGCGCAATTCTGTATTTAGCTTGTCGAATGATTTATGGTGGCTTGGTAAGTATTTTATTCTCGTTATTTTATAAGTAAAACTAATTGCTCATTTGCTTAAAGTAAATTCAGTTCTAAGCAAATTGATTGCCTTTTTCTAAACTTTGCATTACGTTAGACTGAGGTTACTTGAAGTTATTTATTTTAACACCACAAAGTTTAGATTAAGCCAGTCATTTACTTAACCGGCAATTTCATTTAACGTTACTTTCAAAATTTATTAATATTTCAGAATAAGTAACTTCAAACGCAGTGCTTTCTGATTCATTTATTTTCTCGTGAGCTGTAGTGCTGTGGAAAAGCGTGACAACCTTCTGTTGCCACACCAGTGATTATTTGCTTAAATTTCTTTGTCGTTGCTTTTCTGGAGACTCATTGCCCTATCGGGCTGGCGACCGTTTAATTATGATTCTTATTTTAGCTAATCAGTGTTTTCTTTGTTTTTTTTTTGTTATGGTTTTAGGGCGCAAAACTGCTACGGTCATTAGCGCCCGGTCTGTGACTTAGGAAAGGAAGAAAAAAAAAACGAAACTGGAAACCAGCAGCAATGGGAGCGAAACTCAAAAAAGTGGGGAAACTAAAAACAGAAAGAAAGCTTAAAAAAACACTATAGAAAGGGGGTTCTTTGTCCCCAAAAAGAGCTTCAAATGACTAACGTCATCTCACTGGCACTAATAAACTCGAGAACGCGATCGGCTGAGCGCGTGTCATCTGCTAAAATGGAAGACAGCTGTAGACGGGCGGGTAACGGAGTAAAATAGGGGCACTCAAGTAAAAGGTGTCTTACCGTCCACAGCTGAGAGCAGTGGGGACAGAGTGGGGGAGGATCGCCACTTAAAAGATGTCGATGGCTAAAAAGACAGTGCCCTATCCGGACTCTAGTTAAAATTACCTCCTCCCGACGACGAGCTCGGGAGGCAGAGGTCCAAGCACAGGGAAGAGCTTTCACGTCCCGTCTAGGCGCGCAGTCCGGAACCGTGCGACTGCTACGGTCGCAGGTTCGAATCCTGCCTCGGGCATGGATGTGTGTGATGTCCTTAGGTTAGTTAGGTTTAAGTAGTTCTAAGTTCTAGGGGACTAATGACCACAGCAGTTGAGTCCCATAGTGCTCAGAGCCATTTAAACCATTTTTCACGTCCCGCATTTTATTATTGGGAAGTGTCGACCAATGTGCCTGCCATAAAAGAGTAACACGAAGACATAAAACACTCCGTAGATCGGCGCAGGGAATCATGCAAATAGCAGGCTGAAGATGTGAGACTGCAGCCTTGGCCGCTATATCGGCCGCCTCATTTCCACAGATACCAACATGTCCTGGGATCCAGAGGAACGCCACAGAGACGCCCCTGAAGTGGAGCAAGTGGGGGCAGTCCTGAGACCGTTGGACCAGAGGGTGGACAGGGTAGAGAGCTTGGAGACTGAGGAGAGAGCTGAGCGAATCTGAGCAGAAAAAATACTGCATCAGCTGATGGCGACGGATGTATTGGACAGCCTTTGTGTTAGCAGTGATTTTTGTAGTAAATATCACGTGGTACCCTCCTCCCCCCCCCCCCCCTCCAGCCGGCCGGAGTGGCCGTGCGGTTCTAGGTGCTACAGTCTGGAGCCGAGCGACCGCTACGGACGCAGGTTCGAATCCTGCCTCGGGCATAGATGTGTGTGATGTCCTAAGGTTAGTTAGGTTTAATTAGTTCTAAGTTCTAGGCGACTGGTGACCTCAGAAGTTAAGTCGCATAGTGCTCAGAGCCATTTGAACCATTTTGAACCTCCCCCCCTCCTCCCTCCTGATCGGTTTGTGATCTATTGCACTATATTCCACCCATTTCAAAATTATCATCTAAATTCAGCTTACATTTAGAATAGATTCTTCCTTCAGGAGAATCTGTTGTACAATTAACCAGTATTATTTTTCTTCGGTAACGATAGCCTTTTTTTTTTTTTTTTTGGTCATCAGTCTACTGACTGGTTTGATGCGGCCCGCCACGAATTCCTTTCCTGTGCTAACCTCTTCATCTCAGAGTAGCACTTGCAACCTACGTCCTCAATTATTTGCTTGACGTATTCCAATCTCTGTCTTCCTCTACAGTTTTTGCCCTCTACAGCTCCCTCTAGTACCATGGAAGTCATTCCCTCATGTCTTATCAGATGTCCTATCATCCTGTCCCTTCTCCTTATCAGTGTTTTCCACATATTCCTTTCCTCTCCGATTCTGCGTAGAACCTCTTCATTCCTTACCTTATCAGTCCACCTAATTTTCAACATTCGTCTATAGCACCACATCTCAAATGCTTCGATTCTCTTCTGTTCCGGTTTTCCCACAGTCCATGTTTCACTACCATACTCCAGACGTACATCCTCAGAAATTTCTTCCTCAAATTAAGGCCGGTATTTGATATTAGTAGACTTGTCTTGGCCAGAAATGCCTTTTTTGCCATAGCGAGTCTGCTTTTGATGTCCTCCTTGCTCCGTCCGTTATTGGTTATTTTACTGCCTAGATAGCAGAATTCCTTAACTTCATTGACTTCGTGACCATCAATCCTGATGTTAAGTTTCTCGCTGTTCTCATTTCTACTACTTCTCATTACCTTCGTCTTTCTCCGATTTGCTCTCAAACCATACTCTGTACTCATTAGACTGTTCATTCCGTTCAGCATATCATTTAATTCTTCTTCACTTTCACTCAGGATAGCAATGTCATCAGCGAATCGTATCATTGATATCCTTTCACCTTGTATTTTAATTGCTTCCTCGATGTACAGATTGAAGAGTAGGGGCGAAAGGCTACAGCCTTGTCTTACACCCTTCTTAATACGAGCACTTCGTTCTTGATCGTCCACTCTTATTATTCCCTCTTGGTTGTTGTACATATTGTATATGACCCGTCTCTCCCTATAGCTTACTCCTACTTTTTTCAGAATCTCGAACAGCTTGCACCATTTTATATTGATAGCCTTACTCACTACAAATTTTCAATAGGCATGTTCGATCACCATCAGCTATATTTACAATCCAGTAGGCCGATTAGGAATGGGGAGGGTACACACTCTCAATCGAAGTGATCGTCCCATCACAATTAAACACGTCACCGGACAACTGCACATCTCTGTTGGTAGTGCTGAAACTTTCGTCTACCATTGTGAGTACTTAAATGTATCTGTCCACTGGGTTCCTCTCCATCTAACAGAAAACCATAAAGAGGACCATTTTCTTGGACGTGCTTGCGCGCCACGAGGCTGTTCGAGACGATTTTTTGTCAGACATCGTGAGAAGCGATGAAACAAGGGTTCATCACTTCGCACCATAAATAAAACGACAATCCACGAGGTGGAAAAGAAAAAGTTCATAGCCGCACTCTCAGCGTATAAACTCGTGCCGACTCTGAGTGGTTTATTCTCTTTGATGTCCTCCTTCATGGTGCAACGATCAACTCTAAAGTGTATTGCGCTACCCTCAAGAAACTGAAGCTTGACTATAGTGTGTTCATCGCCACAAAAGTGCCAACGAATCTCTCCTTCTCCATGACAACGCAAGGCCTCGCGCAAGTCTGCGCTCCCGGAAGGAGCTCATTGCAGAGTTCCAGTTACGTCAGGATGGCTGCGCCAGCAGCCGACTCAGCTGCCACCGTCCCCGTTGACTCCGCACTGCTCCGCCGGGAGTCGTAGCCGGCCGCGCTGCTGCTTCTTCCTCGGCTGGCGTAGCTGGGAATGCAGCGGCAATGACCACTCCCGTTACGGCGTCCGAACCTGCGGCCTTCGCCTTGTAAGATCCGGCGTGTGTCGGGAGCCGAGACGACTCTCCGCGGTAGCGACCCGAGGAGTGGCCCGCCCTGGCTGGCTGCGGAGCCCGCGTCGGCCTCAGAGGGTCGAACCAACGACCCGCCGTGGACTGGGACGGTTTCGCCCATCTGTTGCCGTGTATCGCCGGTAGTGTGACACGCCCCGCCGTCCAGGAGAGCTGCCACACTTGGATGAATCTCGTTAGAAAACCACACCTATTTATACTCGGCTTCGTGGCTCTGTTTCGCTAACGCATCGCTCCGAGTCAGGTACGCCCCACACCACGGTTGCGCCAATGGGCCCTTTCTTCCTATAGCTTGCGACATGCGAACCGCTGCGTTTACACTTTTCAGCTGTTCGATGGCCCCTGTGGCCTCCATTCCACTTTGCAACCTCTGGTCAGTGTAACTTACTGCAATCCAGCCCGCACCCGGCTGTAAGTTGTGCGCTCCGAAATCTACATCTGTACATCTACATCCACACTCCGCAAGCCACCTGACGGTGTGTGGCGGAGGGTACCTTGAGTACCTCTATCGGTTCTCCCTTCTATTCCAGTCTCGTATTGTTCGTGGAAAGAAGGATTGTCGGTATGCCTCTGTGTGGGCTCTAATCTCTCTGATTTTATCCTCATGGTCTCTTCGCGAGATATAAGTAGGTGGGAGCAATATACTGCTTGACTCCTCGGTGAAGGTATGTTCTCGAAGCTTCAACAAAAGCCCGTACCGAGCTACTGAGCGTCTCTCCTGTAGAATGTTCCACTGGAGTTTATCTGTCATCTTCGTAACGCTTTCACGATTACTAAATGATCCTGTAACGAAGCGCGCTGCTCTCCGTTGGATCTTCTCTATCTCTTCTATCAACCCTATCTGGTACGGATCCCACACTGCTGAGCAGTATTCAAGCAGTGGGCGAACAAGCGTACTGTAACCTACTTCCCTTGTTTTCGGATTGCATTTCCTTAGGGTTCTTCCAATGAATCTCAATCTGGCATCTGCTTTACCAACGATTAATTTTATATGGTCATTCGATTTTAAATCACTCCTAATGCGTACTCCCAGATAATTTATGGAATTAACTGCTTCCAGTTGCTGACCTGCTATATTGAAGCTAAATGATAAGGGATCTTTTTTTCTATGTATTCGCAGCACGTTATACTTGTCTACATTGAGATTCAATTGCGATTCCCTGCACCATGCGTTAGTTCGCTGCAGATCCTCCTGCATTTCAGTACAATTGTCCATTGTTACAACCTCTCGATATACCACAGCATCATCCGCGAAAAGCCTCAGTGAACTTCCGATGTCATCTACAAGGTCATTTATGTATATTGTGAATAGCAACGGACCTACGACACTCCCCTGCGGAACACCTGAAATCACTCTTACTTCGAAGACTTCTCTCCATTGAGAATGACGTGCTGCGTTCTGTTATCTAGGAACTCGTCGATCCAATCACTCAGTTGGTCTGATAGTCCATATGCTCTTACTTTGTTCATTAAATACTGCGCCAGATCTAACTTCCCTATCTTAAACTGTGGTGCCGCTACATTATAAAGCTTTATTGGAATGTTCTTCCTCGTCCTCTCCACAGTCCACATCTCGCACTTTCCGACTTCCATTTAACGAACGATGCACTCTGCGGGAAGCAGAACATGGCTGATGGGAAGGCTATTGATGCACCAAGACGTTGGCTGCAACGTCGACCTATATAGTGGTACCATGTGGGCTTAAAGGTGCTCTCAGTAAGGTGGCACTAGGCCGTCCCATTGAACGAAGACTATATTTGAAAACGGGGTTTTGTAGCAAAAGAGTGGAGAATAATATAGTGTGCTGGAATCTTGATAATTAGCAACCGGATTTCAGAAAAAAATTGTTGCAGTGCGTACTGGCAGGCCTGGTACATGCAGAAGAACACATGGGTGCATGAAATTTCCTTTGGCAATGTGTGATCAGTGTTGTTTCGCAGCGGTTGATCCTTTGTTTAGGCAACCGTTTCCTTTTCGGTATGCTTTTGAGAAACTATTGACTTTTAATGTCTATCATTATCAAATTGTTTTTCTTATTAGCATAAACTGTCAATAAGAGCATTTGGAGAATCGCTAGATGTATTTATTTATTTATTTATTTATTTATTTAACCTGATCAGATTAGGGCCATCAGGCCCTCTCTTACATCGGACCAGTGTTCCACACATGCAGCATTTCACACATCAGAGTAACATCATGAACATAGTTTAAATGAGAAAATTAGCTTACTCTAGTGACAATATGAATAAAGACTAGTGACTAAGACCTAATAAAGTAAATGCGGAAGTATTTTTACAACAGTTGCTATACATACAGATTATGATAAAAGCAATAATAACAGTAAAACAAAAAATCAAATAATAATGATAAACATGACTAAGACCTAATAAAGTAAATGCTGGCAGTATTTTTACATCAGGTGCTATACATACAGATTATGGTGAAAGCAATAATAATAACAGTAAAAAAAAATCAAATAATAATGACAAACATGAGAAAGATTCGCAATAGTAATGAAGGTTTGTGCAGATGTACATTAATATTTTGGTGTGTAAAGTAGATGTTTACTAGTATAGCGAGTTTTGGGTAAGGGAGGTTTAAGGAGGGGGAGAGAGGGAAGTAATGAGGTGAAGTGCACTCATGTACAGAGGAAGGCATTACTGTTGCTTAATTAGATACGTCATTAACTGTTTTTTGAAGCCGGTCATGTTTTTAAGTTCTCTAACATAACGAGGGAAGTTATTCCAGAGTCGGGTTCCCGCTACTGTAAAGGACTTGGAGAAGGTGACTGAGCGATGCAGTGGAACGGAGAGGATTTTATTATGATGGGAACGTGTGTTTCTGTCATGTTGTTCCGACATGAGTGTTAGGGACGAGGAGAGATATGAGGGACAGTGCACATTTATAAGGCAGTAGATGAGACAGAGTGTATGGAAATCTCTGCGTTTGTCTGCACGCAGCCAGGACAATTTTGCATATGCTGGTGAAATGTGATCAAAAAGTCGAACGTCACAGATATATCGGACGCAGGCATTCGTGACCAGTTCTAGACGTCGGGAATTTTCCTGAGAGAGGCCTTGTAGGATAATATCGCTGTAGTCAATGATTGGGAATATAAGCGTTTGTACTAATTTCTTTTTCAGATCGAAAGGGAAGAGTTTTTTATATTTTTGTAGGACATGAAGGGATGCTGATGCTTTTTTGCACACTGCAGTTACGTGCTCTGTCCAATTTAGATTTTCATCTATTATTACTCCCAAACTCTTTGCTGAGGGCGAGAAGTTAATAATTGTTCCATTTAGGATAAGAGGTGGTACGGATTCCCGATGTTTTGGGCTAATGAGCTTAGAGTGACCAACAAGTACCGCTTGGGTTTTAGATGGTGTACTTACAAGTTATGCAAGAAATACGTTTGTGCATAGGCTACAGTGTCGAACTGCACCTCTGCCACGTAGTGCACGTTCACAGCCTCCATCGCTGCCGTTGTCATCTCCCCTCGTGTTCTTTCTGTGCAGCTACTGGTCAGGTTACTTCGTGCACTCTCTTCCTGTAGTAAAGTGCCCTGAGATCATGATTGACTAGGGTAACAGACCGAAAAAAAAGGAAGAAGCATGTAAGTAGGCTGTTTAGGTTTTTATGTTGGTAACGCCACTTAGCTCTCTGTATGAAAATCGCTGGCTGTGCTGTGTGCAGACTGTGGCTGGTTGGACTCATTGTTTGAATATTCGCGATTGTAGCGTTGGGCAGTTGGAGGTGAGCCGCCAGCAGTGGTGGATGTGGGGAGAGAGATGCTAGAGCGGACGATCTGGACGTCTGTCCGTCAGAAAAAGGAAATTTGTAAGACTGGATGTCATGAACTGATATATATATATTATGACTTTTGAACACTATTAAGGTAAATACATTGTGTGTTCTCTATCAAAATATTTCATTTGCTAACTACACCTATCAGTAGTTAGTGTCTTCAGTAGTTAGAATCTTTTATTTAGATGACAGTATTGGCGCTCGCTGTATTGCAGTAGTTCGAGTAACGAAGATTTTTGTGAGGTAAGTGATTCATGAAAGGTATAGGTTATAGTTAGTCAGGGCCATTCCTTTGTAGGGATTATTGAACGTCAGATTGCGTTGTGCTAAAAATATTGTGTGTCAGTTTAGTGATGATCAGAATAAGTAGAGAACTGTCTGAGTACGTTCAGTTTTGCTCAGCTGTTTGAAAATAAAATAACGTAAGAGTTTTTCCAGCACTGTCATTCTTTACATACAAAGGGTAAGTTTCAAGCGGAATCCATAACTGCAGGACAGATATTTGTTTGAAAAGCTACATATAGCGGCGATTTCGAGAAGTTGCGTTAGCATACGAATGTGGAAAAGATTACATCCATAGTTACTGGAATTATTAACCATAAACAAAAAACATATCGTAACCAGTCATCAAACTAAAGTTTTCTTTACAGTGAGTTTCGGAGTCTTTCCTCTTTATCGGGCAGCAGTTAGTTGTTTAGTGTTACGGGATAGTTTTTCAGAACAGGCCTGCAACATAAACAAATTCACCATTTTCAAATGATGCGTAACTATTTTATCTTAAATGTGAGTAAAATCGTTACTTGCAGTGGTATAAATTGTATTTGCAAACTACTGGGGAGCAGCAAAGTGCTTTGGAAGCAAACTGGATGACACGGCGAGTAACCCGAACCCCAGGATGGCTCGACGCCCCGTTGCACTTTTTCGGAGAAGGGCCAACGATGGGTGGCGGCCACACAATGGTTAAGGCCTGGCAGGGCCTCCTCTGGCCCCCAGCGGAGCCACCGAGAGGATTCTGTAACAGAAGGAACTTCCTCGAGCAATCGTTGCGGAATCTTTTTATGAGATGGAGCGACGAGCAACTGTAGCGGAAGGCGCTATTGTCTGCCGAATGTAGAAACGACTTTTGGGATGTTGCTGGGAAGATGAAAAGAAGCTCCAAGTCCATGAAACTCTTGAACGCCACTGCAAGCGCACCTCTTACAGAAAAACTTTGTCAAAGAATGTAAGGAGAGCGGACATTGGTTCACATGAAACTTTTTACCGGAGTCACTGCTATCATCGCGATACCGACAGGGAGCTCAGTTATTGGCTAAATAACTTAAGAAAGAGATAGAAATTAGCAAAGGACGATATTTTCCGAGGAAACTGGTTAACCAAGTTGAAAATAACGCAGGGTAGGGGAGCTGTGCTCTCAGAGACACGTTTTTAGTGGTCGGTGCTCGCAAGAAGTAGAATACAGCAAAAGACGGCTAGCTCATAACGAACAAGAAGGTAAAGCGAGATTTCTAGAAAGTCAGGCTTCGTCAGAGAGTTCAGTAAGACACTACATCAGAGACTCGTTGTACTCCTCGCCTCCTGGTCACCTTGCCGCGTTGCTCTGCAGCTCTTCGGCTTATAAAGCTAGCATAGAGAGGAGGCCACCAGCGCTACATCAGATTGACGCCGTAGGATATCTGCCGTCAACAGGTGTAATATTTTGAGACACAGTCGCTTCTGCGGGAGATGTAAGGAGACTCATATCGGTTTACAGCATTAACATTCTAGAGCTTCACTCTAACGAAATACACTACTGGCCATTAAAATTGCTACACCACGAAGATGACGTGCTACAGACGCGAAATTTAACCGACAGGAAGAAGATTCTGTGGTATGCAAATGATTAGCTTTCCAGAGCATTCACACAAGGCTGGAGCCGGTGGCGACACCTACTACGTGCTGACTCGAGGAAAGTTTCCAACCGATTTCTCATACACAAACAGCAGCTGACCGGCGTTGCCTGGTGAAACGTTGTTGTGATGCCTCGTGTAAGGAGGAGAAATGCGTACCATCACGTTTCCGACTTTCATAAAGGTCGGATTGTAGCCTGTCGCGATTGCGGTTTACCGTATCGCGACATTGCTGCTCGCGGTGGTCGAGATCCAATGACTGTTAGCAGAATATGGAATCGGTGGGTTCAGGAGGGTAATACGGAACGCCGTGCTGGATCCCAACGGCCTCGTATCACTAGCAGTCGAGATGACAGGCATCTTATCCGCATTGCTCTAACGGATCGTGCAACCACGTCTCGATCCTTTAGTCAACAGATGGGGTCGTTTGAAAGACAACAACCATCTGCACGAACAGTTCGACGACGTTTGCAGCAGCATGGACCGTGGCTGCGGTTACCCTTGACGCTGCATCACAGACAGGTGCGCCTGCGATGGTGTACTCAACGACGAACCTGGGTGCACGAATGGCAAAACGGCATTTTTTCGGACGAATCCAAGCTCTGTTTTCAGCATCATGATGGTCGCATCCGTATTTGGCGACATCGCGGTGAACACACATTGGAAGCGTGTATTTGTCATCACCGTACTGGCATATCAGGCGTGATGGTAGGGGTGCCATTGGTTACACGTCTCGGTGACCTCTTGCTCGCATTGACGGCACTTTGAACAGTGGACGTTACATTTCAGATGTGTTACGACCCGTGGCTCTACCCTTCATTCGATCCCTGCGAAACCCCACATTTGAGCAGGATAATGCACAACCGCATGTTGCAGGTCCTGTACGGGCCTTTCTGGATACAGAAAATGTTCGACTGCTGCCCTGGCCAGCACATTCTCCAGATCTGTCACCAATTGAAAACGTGGCCCAGCAACTGGCTCGTCACAATACGCCAGTCACTACTCTTGACGAACTGTGGTATCGCGTTGAAGCTGCATAAGCAGCTGTACCTGTACACGCCATCGAAGCTCTGTTTGACTCAATGCACAGGCGTATCAAGGCCGTTATTACGGCCAGAGAATGTTGTTCTGCGTACTGATTTCTCAGGATCTATGCGCCCAAACTGCGTGAAAATGTAATCAGATGTCAGTTTTAGAATAATATATTTGTACAATGAATACTCTTTTATGATCTGCATTTCTTCTTGGTGTAGCAATTTTAATGGCCAGTAGTGTATCTTGCAAGTCACGAAACGTGTCCCCGCAAATTCCATAACTAATGCCAGTTAGTATCTTGCTTAACTCTGTGTGTTGCCTTCAGCAGTTCTGTCTTTTACTATATTTCACGACGATCACACAGTACTTACGCGATTTATTATCATTCCCCCCTCCCCTCACCACTACCTTCATGCCAGATTAAAAGATTTGCGTCCACTTGTTACCTTATCGAGATGTTCCCATAGGATGCTTTTATAAAAAAGTATAAAGAATTAAATATATTTGTCCTTATTAGTGAGTATTTTAACGTTATTGAGAATTGAGCACTTTTGTCCTAATTATTGAGAAATAAAAGCGTATATAAATACCTCTGTACCAAGTAAATTATTAAGAAGGAACGAAATTTACATGAGGTCAGGTTCATTGCTCCTGTGAAAGGCTAAGCTAACGAAAAATCTAAAGACCTGTGCATCCTTTTTGTTAGTTCGTCGAGGGTACTGCGTTTAAGTTCTACAGATTCTCTGTTTACAAACCTTTTACCAGAGATCTCCGATACAAAGTGTATCCAGCGAGTGTGTAACGATCGTAGAGCGAGCATGAATGCAGATACACGCGTCTAACGGAGAAAATGCTGACCTGTGACTAAGGGTGAAAGAGGGAACAGACCGCACGATGGCACAGACCGAGAGCCAGCTAGCTAATTGGAATTTACAACCACTGCCGCCCATAATCAGAGCGGATGTCAGCAGAGAGCACCTGCTCCCTCGTTCAACACGCTGAGACATATGCCAGGTACATGTGTGATTTCGTAATTCTCGCAGGCTGCAGATGACAGGTTCGTACTGATTTCCAGTTTTTACAGAACTGTGGCTCTTCAGTGGTAATGATGTTTCGTTGTCATCATCAGCGCTAAGAGTTTTTTGAAATGTAGTACAGCGGAAGAAGATTATATGGATAAGTCGAATAACTAACGAGAAGGTAGTGAGTAGAACTGCGACAAAAGATTTTTTATTTATTTATTGTGATTTTCCTTTAGACAAACGTTTTTCTCCAAATCGTAGCAAATACCCAGAAATTATTACATCTGTTACATTAGATCTTAATTTATCTCTTCAGGATGGCCCCCAAAGGTGTTTCGATCTTGTATATCTTCTTTCTCTGCGCCAAGTGTACTCATTGTTAATCGTACATTTTTGTTCCAGGTGGTCGCAGGGCGGCCTCTTGTCTTCTTTCCCTTCGGTTTCCGTTCCAAGGTCATTTTCGGAGTTCTGGCTTCCTCCATTCTTCTTACAGGCCCGTACCTTTGTAACTCCCTTGTATCCATCACGTAATGTATTCTTTCTCTTGCTTCCATCCTCTTTATTATTTCGTCGTTTCTTATTTTCTCTTTTCTACAATTACTTGCTGATCTTCTCCAGAAGTCCATTTATACTGCTTGCAGCTTCTTTATGTGTTTCAGATTAGTAATCCAATCCCCCACTTCATACATATGCTCTCTAATATCGGCTTATATACGATTTCTTTGGTTCGGTTTATTATCAAAAGAAATTTGTTCCACAGTTTAAAATAAGGGCGCAATTGATAGATTCAAATGGCTCTGAGCACTATGGGACTTAACATCTGAAGTCACCAGTCCCCTAGAACTTAGAACTACTTAAACCTAACTAACCTAAGAACATCACACACATCCATGCCCGAGGCAGGACTCGAACCTGCGACTGTAGCGGTCGCGCGTTTTCAGACTGAAACGCCTAGAACCGCTCGGCCACCTCGGCCGGCGCTATTGATAGGAAAAAACCTGTCACAGAGTAGGCACTTTAGTAATGGAAGAAAAGGTGAGCGCTAAAAATAGTAGAGGGACTCCGAAGCGTGACTGAGTGAGCAGTTTCAAATGGATGTAGGCTGCAGTAGACACACAGAAACGAAATTACCACGACACAGCGCTGTGGAAAGCTGCTGAAAACGAAGTGTTCGGACTGCAGTCTGTATAAACAACAATGGCAGAAACTACACGGCCGGAAAAAAATAGTACACCCATTTAGAGGCCTCCAGTTCACTCAAGGTTTATTGTTGCAACAGTGCTCAAGGAGCTCAAGAAAAGATGACATTTACTGATCACCAGTATAAGCATTTCTGATGTGCCAGGCACCGACCCATTCTGAAACACTCACATTAGCACGTGGTGTAGCTTCCACGAGCGACAGCGCTATTCTGGGATGTGTTATGCCTCGTCTGCTCGACCTGTTCACGTATTTTAGTGAGAGTAGTTGGTTGACGAGTTGCTAGAGTCACATCATTCCAGTATATATTGGAGACAACTCCGGAGATAGAGCTAACCAGGGAAGTTATTGCTCGTCTTGCAGAGCACATTGAGTTTCACGGGTAGTATGTGGGTATAAATGGTTATGAACTGTAGATTAAAACTAAAGAAACTACAAAAAGGTGGGAATTTGAGGAGATGGGACCTGGATAAACTGAAAGAACCAGAGGTTGTAGCGAGCTTCAGGGAGAGCATTAGGAAACGATTGACAAGAGTGGGGGAAAGAAATACAGTAGAAGAAGAATGGGTAGCTTTGAGAGATGAAATAGTGAAGGTAGCAGACGATCAAGTACGTTTAAAGACGAGGGCTAGTAGAAATCCTTGGGTAACAGAAGAAATATTGAATTTAATTGATGAAAGGAGAAAATATAAAAATGCAGTAAATGAAGCAGGCAAAAAGGAATACAAACGTCTCAAAAATGAGATCGACAGGCAGTGCAAAATGGGTAAGCAGGGATGGCTAGAGGACAAATGTAAGGATGTAGAGGCGCACATCACTAGGGGTAAGATAGATACTGCCTACAGGAAAATTAAAGAAACCTTTGGAGAGAAGAGAACCACTTGTATGAATATCAAGAGCTGAGATGGTAGCCCAGTTCTAAGCAAAGAAGGGAAAGCAGAAAGGTGGAAGGAGTATATAGAGGGTCTATAAAAGGGCGATATTCTTGAGGACAATATTATAGAAACGGAAGAGAATGTAGACGAAGATGAAATTGGAGATATGATACTACGTGAAGAGTTTGACAGAGCACTGAAAGACCTGAGTCGAAACAAGGCCTCGGGAGTAGACAACATTTCATTAGAACTACTGACGGCCTTGGGAGAGCCAGTCCTGACAAAACTCTACCATCTGGTGGGCAAGACGTATGAGACAGGCGAAATACCCTCAGACTTCAGGAACAATAAAATAATCCCAATCACAAGGAAAGCAGGTGTTGACAGACGTGAAAATTACCGAACTATCAGTTTAATAAGCAACGGCTGCAAAATACTAACACGAATTCTTCACAGACGAATGGAAAAACTGGTAGAAGCTGACCTCGGGGATGATCAGTTTGGATTCCGTAGAAATGTTGGAACACGTGAGGCAGTACTTACCCTACGACTTATCTTAGAAAATAGATTAAGGAAAGGCAAACCTACGTTTCTAGCATTTGTAGACTTAGAGAAAGCTTTTGTCAGTGTTGACTGGAATACTCTCTTTCAAATTCTGAAGGTGGCAGGGGTAAAATACAGGGAGCGAAAGGCTATTTACAATTTGTACAGAAACCAGATGGCAGTTATAAGAGTCGAGGGGCATGAAAGGGAAGCAGTGGTTGGGAAGGGAGTGAGACAGGATTGTAGCCTCTCCCCGATGTTATTCAAACTGTGTATTGAGCAAGCAGTAACGATAAAAAAGAAAAATTAGGAGTAGGTATTAAAATCCATGGAGAAGAAATAAAAACTTTGAGGTTCGCCGATGACATTGTAATTCTGTCAGAGACGGCAAAGGACTTGGAAGAGCAGCTGAACGGAATGGACAGTGTCTTCAAAGGAGAATGTAAGATGAATATCAATAAAAGCAAAACGAGGATAATGGAGTCTAGTCGAATTAAATCGGGTGATGCTACGGGAATTAGATTAGGAAATGAGACGCTTAAACTAGTAAAGGAGTTTTGCCATTTGGGGAGCAAAATAACTGATGATGTTAGAAGTAGAGAGGATATAAAATGTAGACAGGCAATGGCAAGGAAAGCGTTTATGAAGAAGAGAAATTTGTTAACATCGAGTATAGATTTAAGTGTCAGGATGTCGTTTCTGAAAGTATTTGTATGGAGTGTAGCCATGTATGGAATTAAAACGTGGACGATAAATAGTTTGGACAAGAAGAAAACAGACGCTTTCGAAATGTGGTGCTACAGAAGAATGCTGAAGATTAGATGGGTACATCACATAACTAACGAGGAGGTATGGAATAGAATTGGAGGGAAGAGAAATTTGTGGCACAACTTGACTAGAAGAAGGGATAGGTTGGTAGGGCATATTCTGAGGCATTAAGGGATCACCAATTTAGTATTGGAGGTCAGCGTGGAGGGTAAAAATCGTAGAGGGAGACCAAGAGGTGAATACACTAAACAGATTCAGAAGGATGTAGGTTGCAGTAGGTACTGGGAGATGAAGAAGCTTGCACAGGATAGAGTAGCATGGAGAGCTGCATCAAACCAGTCTCTGGACTGAAGACCACAGCAACAACATGTGGGAAAGCATTATCCTCTTTCAAGGGCGGCAAAAGAACATATCTAACACAACATACTGCACGTACCGAGCGCTGGTGATCGTCGCCTCCCGAAACATCAATAAACGAGAGTTGTAGCTTATCGCAACCCAGGCCATAAGGCCTGGGAAGGGGCCTATGTGTTTTGGAGGAGTGCATTTTTGAGGCAGCGCTCACCAGCTCTACATCGCAGTGCAAACGACCGTCTCTTGCTTGCAGGCAGAACCTGCTTTAATCGGTGAAGGCCGCCCCCTCCCCCAGCCCCCCCACCCCCCTCGCCGACCGCCGGAGGTTCGAGTCCTCCATCGGGCATGGTTGTGTGTGCTGTTCTTAGTTTAAGTTAGTTTAAGTAGTTTGTAAGCCAAGGGACCGATGACCTCAGCAGTTTGGTCCCTTAGGAATTCACCGACTGATGGAGACTACAGTATGCCATTCCATCTTGCAAGCGTTCTTCTGACGGCACTAGTGGAGCTGGGCACGTCGATGCTGTGGCATGAGTTTAAGGCGGGCTCAGCTCAACCGTAGTCCCATTGCTAATAATCATTTCACAACAGTTCGCGTAGAAAGGTCTGGGTTCACAAGCCTCTTATATGTGCGTCGGCAGCAGTAAGATCTGCGACTGCTGCCCTTACAACACGACGATTTTGGCCGGCGTCTGTGCTGCTAGGACGCCCAGAACCCCGTCTGCGGATGCGCGAACGTTCGCTTGACCACTGATGCCAGCATCGTTGCACAAGTGACGCACCTCGTCCAACTTGTGTGGAAATTCTCCGAAAGGAACATCCCATAAGGCCATAATTTGACACCTTTCAAACCTCTCAGTTGGCTGCAAGAGGCACTAGTGCGACTTTGTGGAGTGATTGCCTGCATGCTTCACACGGAGCCTTCTGGCTGTCAGCATTTCCTATTGAAGGATAGACACAGAATGTGTTCTGGTATCTACGTCACTCCGATATCTGTTAGCTGACGACATTGAAAGCATTATCAATGCCTCTGCTATCCCCCAGGTGTACTAATTTCTTTTTCTTTTTCCGGCAGTGTATTAAAATATTTTTACTAATAGAACAACGAAAAAAAGCTGATAATTCTACCAGCGGACAAAGGCAGCGCAACGGTTCTTCTGTCACGTGATGACTATCTGGGAAAGATGGATCTCTTACTTGAGGACTCAGCATACAGACCCAACTGAACGGATAAAACGGAAGACGCTTTCACTGCTGAAGACGAGTTCTTTACCTGACGACGTTCATAAAAAACTTCGTCCTGGTGCTGCTGTGCCACCGAGATTATATGGTCTACCCGAAATTCATAAGAAAGGGGTCCCGCTTCGTCCGATCGTGAGTAATTTGGGTGCTCCTACCTACAACCTAGCCAAGTATTTAGCATCTGTTCTTGGCCCTCACGTCGGTAAATGCGAACATCACATTCCCATTTCTATGGTGTTTAATCAGAGATTGAAGTCCTCGTCTCTTAGTCCCTGGGATTTGCTTGTGAGTTTTGATGTCGTGTCGCTTTTTACCCGGGTTCCTCTGGAAGAATCCTTGCAATTAATTGGTGAGAAACTGGATGAGGGAACAACCGAGCTTTGTCGCCATGTGCTGACGTCGACGTACTTTTTATTCAATGACAAATATTATGAACAGACTGACGGAGTGGCTATGGGGAGCCCACTGTCCCCAATAGTCGCCAATCTTATTATGAAAGATTTTGAGGACATGGCACTGAAGACGGCGTCCTTAAAACCAACCTGTTTCTGGGGGTACGTTGACGATACGTTTATGGTGTGGCCTCATGGGAGAGAAGCTCTTGACCGCCTAGATCATTTTAATTCTCTGCATCCTAGCATCAAGTTTACCATGGAGGTGGAGAGTGATGGAAAGCTTCCGTTTCTGGATGTTCTGGTGTACAGAAAGGATGATGGGACGCTGGGACACAGTGTTTATCGAAAGCCTACGCACACGGACTGTTACCTGCAAGCTTCTAGCTGTCAACCATCGTTCTAAGGTACGGAGGTCCTGCGGACGTTGACGAGAAGAGCTTATGCCATTTCAGATGGAGAAAGATTGACACAAGACTTGGACCATCTTAAGGTTGCGTTCAAGCAGAATGGCTATACAGATAAACAGATCCGTCGTGCTTTCCATTTTGGACCTTCGCCTGAAATACCAGAAGATACCTGCACATCGGTGGCTTTTCTGTCTTTTACTGGGAGCTTTTCCTCGAAGATAGGAAGAATTCTGAAAAGATATTATATCAAAACTATTTTTTTCAAAACTGGACATGTTGTCTCAATGGGAATTCCGCGATCGTTCAATAAATAAACTATGGAGTTTCAGTCTTTGATCGCTATTCTTTATTTTCAGAAATAGCGATCGAAGACTGAAACTCCATAGTTTATTAAAAGTATTTTCCGTCCGCCAGCCAAGATTAGAGCGCTTCTCGGCTCTGTTAAGGATGACTTGGGTTTGAGGAAGCCCGGTGTGTTCAAGATCCCTTGCCACTGTGGGAAGGCTTATATTGGTCAGACAATGCGGACCATTCAGGACCGATGTGTTGAGCAACAGCGGCACACACGGCTGCTTCAACCTGAGAAATCTGCAGTGGCGAAGCACTGTCTCACCGAGGGACACAGAATGCTATATGACGAGACACAAATGGTTGCCCCAGCATCTCGCTATTGGGACTGTGTTTTAAAAGAATCCATAGAGATTCGTTTATCCCATAATCTTATTAATAGAGACAAGGGTTATTTTTAAGTAAGACTTGGGACCCTGTGTTATCAGACATTAAAATCAACGGTCTGTGTTTCGATCGTCGGAATAAATTTTTAAAATTTTTTAATTTTTGATAGCGATATCTCGATTTCGCCTGTTTCCACCACTGGCGGCGCGGTATGTTTATTTGCGCTAGAGGGCAGTTACGGCACCTTCTCGCGCAAGCGTTGTGGGCCTTCTGCGGCTTAAATAGGGGCCGCCGCTTGCCCTGGGAAGTCAGTTCCGGCGAGATCGTGCGCCAGCGCTCTCACCCGAAGATGGCGGCCAGTTGGACCGCAGAGATAATGTATCATGAATACATTACGATCTGGCTGCACACCCGAGAAGAATATTAAGCTATCATCGGTGCTTTCAACGAGTATGTGCCCTGAGTATTAATACTGACTTAAGCAGAGGTCAAAATTAAGTCAGTATTACTACTCAGGGCATATATTCGTTGAAAACACCGATGATGGCTGTTAATCAGTTGAAATTGATTTTCATTTATCAATTCGTTTCACAGAAGTTATAGACAATTAGAGATAATATACCGCGATAGTTTTTAGTAATATTGTCACTACATGTTTGACTCAGGTTTTGCATAAATCGCAAGTATCACTCAAGCAGATGAAGTGCAAAATAATTCCTTTTAGATATCATATATAAATTCATCACACAAGTATGGTTTTGTCTTCTGCACTTGAAATGAATGTATTGCGTGCCACTGCCACGCAATGACAAACTTTAAGCTACTGAAACATGTCTGTGTGTGCAAGCAAGCTTGGAACAACGGCAACTGTTCCAGTGTTAACAAGAACATTTTTCTTTCTTTTAAACACCAGTTACAGATAATGCTACGTTGATAATGCTTCAGGTATCTTCCTGCGAGGAATAGCTCTCGGCTCGTAGAAATCGCGATCCAGCGCCCAAAAGATCCATGCGCTTACACTAAATCTCGGCGTAGAGCATGCAAAAAATAGAAAACAACAACAGGAAACATTCTGTAGTCTTTCGTAAATAACAATTAATAACACGAAATTCATTAACACGCATAAAATAGATCATATAACATGCTTCACATTATAATTTCTGACATTGTCAGCATCGGGGCGATCTGCAGTATTATGAACACTGAATAAATTCTCAGCCATCAAGATCTCTGAAGTCATTTATTCACGTATTTATCTATTTGAATAAATGATTTTAGCGATTTTGGAAGTTCAAAATTTATTAAGTGTTTGTAATATAATATATGTAGTAGTATAACTTAAACGTCCGATCTGGTATAACGAAATTTTATTATAGTTAAATTTTATGTAAATTACGTTAAAATTAAAGTTAATATTCGGATGTGGCTCCTATCTGAAGTGCAGGTTCTGTTGCCGCTAAATGAAATAATAGTAATCATGAATACTAGAAAACACCAGATAGGATACTAATTCAGGACACACCACAAATTTAAATATTTCTCTAAGCTAATGATAAGTATTTCATATTTGTATGAAATTGATTAAATATCTTATTATCAGGATTGAGGTACTAGGTAATGTAACATGAAAAGACTGCTTTTAGTGTTTTATTTAAATAAGATACTTACACAAGCATCCATTCCAATAAGATCTTCGTACAAATGATTCAACGACAGAAAGCAGAAAGAGCCATGGACATTATAATTTCAAATTTTTATAACTTGGTCGCCGGCCGTTGTGGTCGAGCGGTTCTAGGCGTTTCAGTCCTCAACCGCGCGACCGCTACTGTCGCAGGTTCGAATCCTGCCTCGGGCATGGATGTGTGTGTTGTTCTTAGGTTCTTTAGGTTCGATAGTTCTTAGGGGACTGATTACCTCAGATGTTAAGTCCCATAGTGCTCAGAGCCATTTGAACCATTTGAATCATAACTTGGTCAACGGATGAGGATGTAGAAGGCGATGGAAACCACTGCATGAATAACACATGTCGTCTATCCACAGGGCATGAGGCATGTAATTTAAAAGTGTCATTATTGTCTCTCCACTCGTAAAGGAGTCCGGACCAGTCCCAAAGCCGGCCGGTGTGGCCGTACGGTTCTAGGCGCTTCAGTCTCGAACCGCGTGACCGCTACGGTCGCAGGTTCGAATCCTGCCTCGGGGATGGATGTGTGTGATGTCCTTAGGTTAGTTAGGTTTAAGTAGTTCTAAGTTCTAGGGGACTGATGACCAGAGATGTTAAGTCCCATAGTGCTCAGGGCCATTTGAACCAGTCCCAATTCGGTTCTCAGAGGAGGGGGAGGAGGTCTTCTAAGAAAGAGACGACCACGAAACAAAGAGTCAATAAACAACGAAAAGATAACTTCCTGCGAATCGGGGCGTGGGATTTCAGAAGTTTGAACGTGGTTGGAAAGCTGGAAAATCCGAAATGTAAAATGCTGAGGCTGTGTCTAGATATTAGTGGGTGTCAGTGATGTGTGACAAAGAATTATAAATAAAAAAATTGCATAAATACCAATTTATTGAATAAAAATGATAATCAAACTCTTCCGATAGCACTTGTAAATAAAAAAATTTCACAACATTTTAACCTACGACCATCAGAATAGCAGGCTATTAGGCTAACCGTTGCATTGAAATACAAAATTGGGTCAACTTGTTTTATTTTTAACTGTGATCACCCGGTCGCACTGATGACTTGCATATTTCAAAAGCTCAGTTTTAATCAGCGTTACGTGAAGCTTATCTAATTTAAGCCTATCTATGTGGTTGTGGAAAATGCATATGTGTTTCTGAATCGCGTCTTGTGCCGAAGTATGCATTAGTCTTCAGTTAGTGCTGTGTACGAAATGTGTGTATTTCATTTGCATTGTTACCTATGTGTGTTTTTTGTGGTGCGGTTATCATGTATGATGAAATACGAAATAAAAGTGCCACACGCATGATTCGGGATACAAACACAGCAAGAAAGAATGCCAGCCAATGAATTAGAAGTGTATTGACCAATTGTTGTCGCAGTTTGGCAACGGCGAAGGGTTATGGCGTGATGTTGAGCGTTCTGATCGGAGGAAACCAGCTCCAACGCGTGACGTGTCAACTATTGAATGATTTTAATCAGCCTATAATACTAAACATACGCCTTAATTTGAGGAAGAGATTTCTGAGAATGTACGTTTGGAGCACAGCGATGTGTGATAGTGAAACATGAACTGCGGGGCCCCTCCCGCCGGAGTTTCGAGTCCTCCCTCGGGCATGTATGTGTGTGTTGTCCTTAGCCTAGGTTAATTTAAGTAGTATGTAAGTCTAGGAACCGATGACCTCAGCAGCTTGGTCCGTCAGGAATTCACACACATTTGAACATAGACTGTGGGAAAACCAGAACGGAAGAGAATCGAAGCATTTGAGATGTAGTCCTAGACCGAATGTTGATAATTAGGTTACCCTATAAGATAAGGAATGAGGAGTTTTTCTGCAGAATCGATGAGGAAAAGAATATATGGAAAACACTGATGAGAGGAAGCGATAGGATGATAGGACATCTGTTAAGATGTTGGGGAATAACTTCCATGGTACTAGAGGGAGCTTGTAATGGAACACCCTCCCTTTTTTTATAGAAATAACCAATATCATTTATACTATCGATTCTTGCGTAGATGAAAATTATCTCATTTTTTTAACTACAAGAATTTCATATGATTTTGTATGCGATGTATTTAATTTCAGACTAAAATGTATAAAAAGAAATCAATTAGTTACACTCTATATGTATAGTTAAAATTCTTCTTCTTTTAGATATATTTGAAATTATGAAACTTCTGGTATACTTAAAATTCAAATTATAAATTGCGCAATTTAACGCTGATTATTAAGTTTATTTCTGGACTCATTTACAAAATAATTGTGTACGTTAGCGAAGATCCTTCTTTTCTCAAGAAAGTTTGTAAACTCTTTTACCTTGTAAACTCTTTGGAACATTGTGAGTACCGCAGAAGGTAGATAGTACTGGGTACGCCTCTGATGGCGACAGACGTATTTTTTTTTTCATCGACACTAACAATCTAGTTTGGAGTATTAGTTGGAATTTGTAACGACGGTGTGATATTGAAAAATGTGACAAAAATAAAATTCAAGAGTAAAACAGGCAAATCTCCAAACATTATTCAGATCAACAAGAACCTAAAAAAACCAACCTGCAGCCAAAATGAAGATAAGTAAAAAGTTTTTCTTTTGTATATGTACGCCTCACGAAGCTTTCAAAACTTGTGCAGTGACAGAGAATTATTATGGCGATGTGTCTGAGGGTAAGATTACGAGCTGTAGACGGTAAAATCCGTAGAGGAAGACAGAAATTGGAATACATGGAGCAAATAATTGGAGACGTGGGTCGCAAGTACTACTTTGAGGTGGAGAGGCTGACACAGGAGATGAAAGTAGCGTGAAATGCTCACTCGTAAATGTGACATTGTAGCTGTATATCGTGGACGTGGCAAACTTCGTAGCGTCAGAGACTGTCATTACAAATTAAAAAACTCCCATTAGCTTCTAAATACACCTCGTACCTTGTTCTTATATTTGTACTATTATTTACGTCAACGGAAAAAGAAGAAGGTGTACGAGGAGCTGGAGGAGCAGGAGGATGAGGAGAAAAAGGGAAATCGTCGTCAGCCGTTCATCAGGCAGCCGTGTGAGGTAGGGATTGCCTGTGTGTTTCGGTCGTCGCATTCCCACTTGTTGGGTTCGCCCGCGTGCCGAGTCCCATTGTCCAGAGTTCGTGCCGCCGGCGGGTTGGCGCACAGCGAAACACCGCCCATTGTCAGTGCCGGCGCAGCCAGCTCACGTGCCTCCTAATACCTGGGCACACTTCCTTTTCTTCAGCGCAAGCTTAGTTTCCAGGCGAACACAAAATGAAGCTCCATAATAGCCGGAAAACGATGTTTCGTGGTTTTCGTGCAATTTCATTTTTGTCAGAAAAGATCAGTCCCCTCAAAGTCGAGTAAGGACTCAGGCGCGGCACCAGACTCTGATGTTCCGTACGCTCGTATTTTGTTCATTAGACTACTTTTTGGAAGTGTTTAGAATGTCATCCGGAAGTCAACGAACATGGCGTCAGTCTCTCTTGTGGTCGAACAGAACGACTTGAGTTGTTTAAGGTATCCATGACTTTTCGGTCTCCAGATAGATCATAATACGCGAGTATGAAACGAGTTCCACATTTCGGCAACAAACTGAAGTCGGCGATATGACCCTGTGTGCTGCAGGAGGTCAAATTCTAGTTGTCATCACGATCTTCAGCTCGGTGTGGTTACTGTGTTTGTGTGTATTTCCTCTCCGGATTGTTGATCTCAAACTGGATCTTTTGAGGTTTCGTTGCCGAGGTCGTATTCTTCTGCTTAAATAAAGAAATATGTCAGAGCTCACAGACACCACCTCCGGTTTGATAGAGGCCATTGTTGACGTTACTAGCTAGGCACTTTGGCTAGTGTTTACGTAATTGTTTTTGTGTCGTCGTTGTCACTGTAGAGTCTTGTACCATGGGAAGAATGGAGAGGATGTTGTTTGGTGGCTGGTATCCTCTTTCTATAACACAACTGCACACATATAATAACAGGGTTCTTTATTCATAAGAACAAGGGGCTGCTCGTGAGATTTAAAACTTTCTCAGCGTACATACTGTTCCACACAATTTCAGGTGAACTGCCGGATGTTTGTAACTACTTATCTTTAAGCAAGTTTTTGTGGTACAAGTTCTTCCATAATAGTCCACGTTAGCCTCACTGCTGGTGAAGTACAAGTACCGCTAAGTACACTAGTCTGGTCGCTAGGTACTGACTAACTCTGTCTGTGACTGACTGAGCTCTCCAGTCCGCAGCAGCGATCTAAATACTGGCGGTCGAGAGGACGTTGGCGGCACGTTACTTGCGAGATTATCTTTGTCCTCTCTCCTGGTAGGTGCGCTTGTTTCAGCGCCTATCGTCGATCTTCGTGCAACCTCTTTGCTGGCCGGTGTGCTGGCGACAGCTGACGCCAGCACAATCGTCATCATTGTGGGTTTTGGGCGTTAATGTAGTATGTTCCTATTGTAAGAAGTGGTATCTGTTATCCTGGTTCTTGCTGCATTTAACTGATTCAGTATACTGGACCATAGTGGTGGCCAGTATGTTGTAAAAAAGTTATGTATTGTGTTTTAAAAAAAATATCTTTTAGTGATTAGTAGTTCTATCTTATAACTTTTTGTTAATTCATCAGTGTCCTTTGGTCTGATATGGTCCATCAGAAATTCTTCTCCTGTGCCAGCCTCTTTATTTCAGTGCAGCACTAGGAACCTACGTCCTCCGTTATTTGGTGGATGTATTCCTTTAATCTTTTTCTCATGGTAACCTCCCCCACAGCAGTCCCAGAGGTCTGAAGGGGGACAAATCGGGAATGTTTTGGAAATGGAGAGATCATCATGACATCCAGTTACTGGCCAGATGTCCAGTGGATACACATTATGTGCCTATAATGCAGTGATTTCCATTGCCTTCTGCATTCTCATGCCGTTGATCATTGCTGATGTTTCTGCTTTAGGGGCAGTTTCCCACTCCAAGGAGAAGAGAGTGCCCTGAACCTCTGTCCACCCTCCGCCCTCTTTTGACAAGGATGTTGACTGAATGAGGGTGAATTCTTATGCCGGAAGTCTTCGGCAGCCATTGCTGGTTATTTTTATTTAAAGTTGAAGATGTGGCTGGTTTTGAATCTGACACTGAAGAGTTTTTGATCACTAATTGAAGACGCTACCCCTAGACCAGCGGTGTTATGCTTGTTAAATTTTGAACCATAATCTGATTTGGTTTTGTTTTAAGACACTTTCTTCTGTATTTAATAATTACTTTATGCAGTATGATTTGTTGATCTGTTAATGTATTCTGAAGAGTTGTCTTCGAATTCAGGTCTGGGTAATAATATCCATACCTGCAATGAGGCCGGGAGGAAGTTAATAGCCACAGGAGCAAGTTAGTTCGATCAGAATTGTTAGCTACGGTCTCGGCAAATGCTAATATTGCTCCTTTCTGAAGGTCAAAGTCATTTTCTTCCGTAACTTCTGAGTGGTCAGTATGGAACATAGGTATCAACGTCTTGTACCTTCTGCCTAAGTAGCTGCCAATGCTACTCATTGTGTTGTTCTATTTATTAAATTGTTTTGATCTATTTCATAATTTATAAGCTTTATTTCTTTAAAAAATTAAAACTGAAACAAATGAGCCGTCGGTCGCAACTTTTTAGTCTTATTAATCAGGTTTCAACACTTCTAAGAGTGTCTTAATCAGAATTTAGGCATTTAAGGTGGTCTATAAAATAATTACAAATTTATGGGAAGAACAATTTTTTTATATAAAAAAGTGAAAGTACCACCTAACAATACAAGACAGAGACAGTACTTACATGTCACGTATAAAATAAATAACAGGCCAGAAGGGCTTTAGTCACAAAGTATTTAAAAGGAATGTGTGAAGGCGAGCTTCTAAGGGTTGCTCATACATGTACAGCCACAAGTTGCCTTTTGGGCAACAGGACTCGGAACTGGAGTGTACCATACGTCGGGCGACCACTTCTTGGTGTCAGTAAAACACGCTGTATGGCATGTCCTGCTGTCCAGCTCTCGAGTACTAACGTGAAGTGCGCGGTCTGACGGCCTTTCACTCACTTGGGTCACTGATCCATGTGCGCTCCTCTGCAAACACAGCGCGAGATTTCTGAATTAATAATTGAATTGACCATGCGTGAGGGAGAGTGGAGGTTGAATTAAATTAAACGTTTAAGCCCTGAAGACATATAATACATGAGTATAACTGTATTGTAACAAAAGAAAAATTCGGAGTAGGTATTAAAATCCATGGAAAAGAAATAAAAACTTTGAGGTTCGCCGATGACATTGTAATTCTGTCAGAGACAGCAAAGAACTTGGAAGAGCAGTTGAACGGAATGGACATTGTCTTGAAAGGAGGATATAAGATGAACATCAAAATGGTTCAAATGGCTCTGAGCACTATGGGACTTAACAGCTGTGGTCATCAGTCCCCTAGAACTTAGAACTACTTAAACCTAACTAACCTAAGGACATCACACAAATCCATGCCCGAGGCAGGATTCGAACCTGCGACCGTAGCAGTCGCACGGTTCCGGACTGCGCGCCTAGAACCGCGAGACCACCGCGGCCGGCAAGATGAACATCAACAAAAGCAAAACGAGGATCATGGAATGTAGTCGAATTAAGTCGGGTGATGCTGAGGGAATTAGATTAGGAAATGAGACACTTAAAGTAGTAAAGAAGTTTTGCTATTTGGTGAGCAAAATAACTGATGATGGTCAAAGTAGAGAGGATATAAAATGTAGACTGGCAATGGCAAGGAAAGTGTTTCTGAAGAAGAGAAATTTGTTAACATCGAGTGTCAGGAAGTCGTTTCTGAAAATATTTGTTTGGTTGGTTGGTTGGTTTGGGGAAGGAGACCAGACAGCGAGGTCATCGGTCTCATCGGATTAGGGAAGGACGGGGAAGGAAGTCGGCCGTGCCCTTTGAAAGGAACCATCCCGGCATTTGTCTGGAGCGATTTAGGGAAATCACGGAAAACCTAAATCAGGATGGCCGGACGCGGGATTGACCCGTCGTCCTCCCGAATGCGAGTCCAGTGTCTAACCACTGCGCCACCTCGCTCGGTATATTTGTTTGGAGTTTAGCCATGTATGGAAGTGAAACATGGACGATAAATAGTTTGGACAAGAAGAGAATAGAAGCTTTCGAAACGTGGTGCTACAGAAGAATGCTGAAGATTAGATGGGTAGATCACATAACTAATGAGGAGGTATTGTTTGAATAGAATTGGGGAGAAGAGGAGTTTGTGGCACAACTTGACGAGAAGAAGGGACCGGTTGGTAGGACATGTTCGAGGCATCAAGGGATCACAAATTTAGCATTGGAGGGCAGCGTGGAGGGTAAAAATCGTAGAGGGAGACCAAGAGATGAATACATTAAGCAGATTCAGAAGGATGTAGGTTGCAGTAAAATACTGGGAGATGAAGAAACTTGCACAGGATAGGGTAGCATGGAGAGCTGCATCAAACCAGCCTCAGGACTGAAGACCGCAACAACAACAACAACAGTTTTGTAAATAGTTCATTCCTTGTGGCGACAACCCGTACAGGGCACATGTCTCATCTGTCTGTATCAAGTGAAAACTACATAAATGAGTGAAAAATATACTCTCGTCTGACTACGATAATACATCACCACTGGTTTACAAATAAGCACAAATACGTTGGCCTTTCCGTGGGCCATAACTGAGTTTCTCCCACATCGCACGCATAGAGGTTTGTAATACACATGGTCATAGCGTGCTGAACTTAACCTAACGAAGCTGATAATTACAAAATAAAAGAAACATAGATTTACAGAGAGAGGATTGCACAACAAAATAAAGTTCTTAGAGTGCTCAGGGCATCGCATAAGCTTGTAATGCCGGCCGGTGTGGCCGAGCGCTTCTGGGCGCTACAGTCTGGAACCGCGCGACCGCTACGGACGCAGGTTCGAATCCTGCCTCGGGCATAGGATGTGTGTGATGTCCTTAGGTTAGTTAGGTTTAAGTAGTTCTAAGTTCTAGGGGACTGATGACCTCAGAAGTTAAGTCCCATAGTGCTCAGAGCCATTAGAAATAGTCTTGTGATGGTAAAGGTAATGGAGAGATGGTAATGGTAATCGATCAGGGATGTATCTGTGAGTAGTTACTTGAGATGCCGAAATTAATACGTACACATCTACTTATTTGAACAAGAAGTTACATGTGTGGGCACTGATGGTGCTCTAGACAATCAGAAATGGAAATAACATTAACTATACATCTGTTAGCTGGCTAAAATTCACAACATGAAAACTCAGTTTCTTGTAAAAACGTGACAAGAAAGGAGATTAAGAAAATGGCATTAGCAATCGTTTTCTATTAAATTTTTCAAGCAAACATGTGGGGGTGGGGGGAGTAGAGTTGTACGAAGAAAAAGTTTCTGTTCACGTCGTTACCGAAAAAACAAAAAACAAAAATTGTTACAAAGCATCCTGGCGTAAAACGTACGTACTATCAAGCTGTCCACACAAAATGACAGACTCTATAAATCTCCATAGCATTGCAACCAGTACAACATAATACGCAAGCACATGTGTAAAGCAACAGGATTAAAGCAGCCACTTATGAAACATAGCAAAAATTAAGTGCAGCAATGCACTTCACACACAAAGCATCACTAGCATGGTTACATTTCATCAAAGCATCAAAGGCATATGAGGCTGTCAGGGTCTTTGTCCTTCGTTGTCAGTCAACGAATACGTTATTTCTCTTCCACCCCTAGCACCTTCAAGTTACTTCTGTCACCCATCCGCGTGCCGTCAAAGAGAACACTCTACACTTTGGGCTCGATACGACCATCACATGGTTCTATGGAGGTATCTTTCACCAGTAAATGCTTTCTCAGGACAATCTCGTCCCAATAATGAAACGACGGTTACGTTTCAACAGCAGCAATCCACCTTCTTCCCACTCTTCACATGTTTAGCTGGTTCTCATTGGTAATCCTAATAATATTAAATGCCCGACAGGCCTAATTGTGGTGGCAATATCTATGCTACAATAAGCAGAAAAAAGAAGTAACGAATCTATTGGTATCTACAAACGAAGTCCGAGAGTTGTTTACTCTGCTGTCAGGAGGCAATGGAAACAAAAATCTCAGTCATGTTTTGCTCCGTTCTTCTGTTTGCACTGCTACCTCCGGTTTTCCCGAAGCAACAGGTGTTTCCCCACGCCCGGAGAGGCGCTAAGTGCTGTTTAGCGGTGCGGGGCCTAGGTTCCGCAGGTTGCTTCTCCGTGTCTACGTTTCAGCAGTCGCTGTTGTCTGTTGTACAGAGGGGTGGAGTGTGCAATGAGAAACGCAAGAGCTTGACAGTTACCCGCACTTATACGTGCTAGCAGCTTCTATTCTAATAACCACAAATATTAGTTCCGTTCTGATAATCCTACTATATTATATGTGAAAATTTAAGTTCTAGGGCGAGTTAGTTGAAATAGCCAAACTTGAGTTAAAAATGGAATATGCGATGTGCACTTGCTGGACAGCAACAGAATGTCAATAACGAAATTTTCAAAAATGGCTCTGAGCACTATGGGACTCAACATCTTAGGTCATCAGTCCCCTAGAACTTAGAACTACTTACACCTAACTAACCTAAGGACATCACACACACCCATGCCCGAGGCAGGATTCGAACCCGTGACCGTAGCAGTCCCGCGGTTCCGGACTGCAGCGCCAGAACCGCTAGACCACCGCGGCCGGCAACGAAATTTTACTAACTTCTGTTTATATACTGAAGCGCCAAAGATACTGGTATAGGCATGCGTAATCAATGAGCACTATGGGACTTAACTTCTGAGGCCATCAGTCCCCTAGAACTTAGAACAAACCTAACTAACCTAAGGACATCACATACATCCATGCCCGAGGCAGGATTCGAACCTGCGACCGTAGCTGTCGCGCGGTTCCAGACTGTAGCGCCTAGAACCGCTCGGCCACCCCGGCCGGCAATCAAATACAGAGATATGTAAACAGGTAGAACACGGCACTGCGGTCGGCAACGCCTTTACATGACAACAAGTGTCTGGCCTAGTTGTTAGATCGGTTACTGCTGCTACAATGGCATGTTATCAAGATTTAAGTGAGTTTGAACGAGATATTACACTCGGCGCAGCATCTCGGAGGTAGTGATGAAGCGGGGATTTTCTCGTACGACCATTTCGCAAGTATACTGTAAATATCAGGATTCCGTCAATCCATCAAATCTCCGACAACGCTACGGCTGGAAAAAGATCCAGCATGAGAGGGACCAACGACGACTGAATAGAATCGTTCAACGTGACAGAAGTGCAACCCTTCCGAAAAATGTTCAGATTTCAGTGCTGGGCCATCAACAAGCGTCAGCACGCGAACCATTCAACGAAACATCATCAATGTGGGCTTTTTGAGTCGAAGGCCCTTGATGACTGCACGAAACAAAGATTTACGCCTCGCCTGGTTCCGTCAACACCAACATTGGACTGTTGATGACTGGAAACATGTTACCTGGTCGGACGAGTCTCGTTTCAAATTGTGTCGAGCGGATGGTCTTGTAGGGGTATGGAGACAACGTCACGAATCCAGCCAGCGGGGGACGGTTCAAGCTGTGGAGGCTCTTTAATGGGCCTGTGTTGCTGGAGTGATATGGGACCCCTGATACGCCTAGATACGACTCTGACGGGTGACACGTACGTAAGCACCCTGTCTGATCACCTGCATCCATTCATGTCTGTTGTGCATTCCAACGGACTTGGGCAATTCTTGCAGGACAATGCGACATCCCACATGTGCAGGAACACTCTTCTGAGGTTAAACACTTCCGCTGGCCACTAAACTTTCCAGACATAACATTATTGAGCATATGTGGGATGCCTTGCAGCGTGTTGTTCAGAAGAGATTTCCACCTTATTGTACTCTTACTCTTCAGTGTAGAACAACTTCGAGTCCTTCCTCGGGCATGGGTGTGTGCGTTGTCCTTAGCGTAAGTTAGTTTAAGTTAGATTAAGTAGTGTGTAAACCTAGGGATTGGTGACCTCAGCAGTTTGGTCCCATAGGATCTTACCATAAATTTCCAACATTCACATGGGTAAGAATCATAAGGAAACTGAGAGAAGGACGAAGTTTAAAAAATATAGCAGAGAAATTTGGTATTGCTCACGTGAGTAGGAACATTTCGAACAACACGCGGTACTGCCAGAAAGGGAGGAGGGGTTCGACCACTGTCAACTACAGTAGCAAATCATCACTACTTTGTGTAACAGGCAAGAAGTGATCCACGTCAAACTACGTGTGCATCTGCAGCGACATGTAGTAGGACCCCAAAGCACGCAGTTTCACACTCAACATTGGCGCGAAGACTGTGTGGTGATGGTATCTTTGCCCGATGATCACTACGCAGTGTCCCATTGAGATACTGTTTGCGGTGGTACCGAGAGCTTAGGGAATGGACCAACGATGATTGGAGTCACGTGCTGTTCTGATAAGAGCAAATTCTGGAAATACCTTCATAAGCCGAGAGGTGGGAACACGTAAGGCACCCAAGAATACTGACAATACTGTTCGTTTCGGTGGCCCGGGTGTTTCGGTGCGGGGAGACATGCTGCTGCATCGGATTGTTGTTGTTGCTGTTGTTGTTGTGGTCTTCAGTCCTGGGACTGGTTTGATGCAGCTCTCCATGCTACTCTATCCTGTGCAAGCTTCTTCATCTCCCAGTACCTACTGCAATCTATATCCTTCTGAATACTGACCTTCAAATCTTCGAACACGTCACACACAGCGGTCAACGCTATTGCGACACTGTCTTCGTTCCCCATGTGCGTCTTTCCAGGGCATTCGGCCCTGACTTAATTGTTATACTGTTTATTTTCGTAGGAGCGTGCAAAAATTTAATAGGAGATAGAGGATGCTCCGCTGAACAACTTAAGGTAGGGAACCTGCGGTCGGAGAAGCCAGCTTCAGGAGATAACAGGAATAATATCACATTACTTTGCACTTTTTTATTAACATTAGTTAACTGAAAATAGCATCATTGACACAATGAACGTAACATTTGTACTGTCTTACAAAATGTGCTGCAAATGACGGCCATCAACCTCAATGCAAGCACGGCATCGGCGAACAAGATTCTGACGCACCCTGACAAATATACCTGATGTGTTTCGAATCACATCACAGGCAGCTACAATTCCGGCAACTAATTCCGTCTCCATATCCACTGGGGTCTCATACACAAGTGACTTTAGTTACGCCCGTAGAAAGTAATCAAGGAGATTCAGTTCAGGTGACCACGTAGGCCATGGAATAGAACCTCTCCTTCCAACCCAGCGACCAGGAAATACTGTACCGGTGCTGTTCCATCTTATTGTATTGTAAGTTTCTGAATAGCACTGAGTAATGAATGAGTCTGTCGTTGATTCATGGCACGTTCTGACATGGGCCAATGTAAATACGGCACAACATGGTTCAAATGGCTCTGAGCACTATGGGACTTAACATCTGACGTCAGTAGTCCCATAGAACTTAGAACTACTTAGATCTAACTAACCTAACGACATCACAGACATCCATAGCCGAGGCAGGATTCGAATCTGCGAGCGTAGCAGTCGCGCGGTTCCGGACTGAAGCCCCTAGAACCGCTCGGCCACAACGGCCGGCAAATACGATACGAAACAACGAAGCCATTTTCTGGACAAGTAAAGCAAGAAGCAAACAATACCTGCATCATGACCGGTAAGCAGGCTCGTCCTCTTTCTTTCCATGTAAATAAACAGCACAGTACGTGTAAACTTGTACTCATGTTAGTTGTAAATAAGCTGAAAAACAGTACGGCTAGACAAAGCCCTAGAGAAGTTTACTTCCATATCTCCTTAAGCTGGTTGTCAGACTACAGGTTCCCTTTTCCAAATTGTTCAGTAGTGGAGCATTCTCTACGTCATGTTACATTTTCGCATGCTCTTACGGAAACACGCTGTAGATGATGATGCCTGACCGCGTCGAAGAGCGCAGGGGGAGGACCTCAGGACCTCTTTGAAGGAGAGTATTTTCGACGAATGGACTGGCCTATCCATTCTCCCGATTATAAATACCATCGAGCACCTGAGGCGAGCGTTGGGGTAGAGTGTTTCACCACATTCACATCCATCAACGGTCATCCAGCAGTTTGCAACAGTGCTGGTGGGAGAACGGAGCGCCATACCACAAGAACTTATTACGAACCTTGCAGCCAGCGTGGGAGCGCGTTTCAAAGCATGCACTGCCGTTCATGGCGATCACGGATGCTTTTAAGAATCATGCCCTTCGTTTTGTAATGTCCAGAGGACCTTCATAAATCGCAGTGCCTTCAATACAATTACTGCCTTTGAATAAAAGTGTCATTTCTGTTCGTCTCATTGCGTATTTCTTTCAGTTATATCCTGTATCATACTCTGGCAGTTTTTGCTATGTATGCTCCAAGTTTCATCCAGCTATGTTGTCAATGAAACATCACGTGAAAGTTACTTTCGTCCCTATGCTGTGTACGCAAGGATTATCGCGGAGTCGATACATGCAAAATTTAGATCACATAGCTGCCACCTTGTGATACTACATGTGTTTTATTAGTCAATTACGCTCGAAATTGAAACAAAAACCTCTGCTTCTCCGTACTCTGTATGTCTTCCAGACGAGTGAGACTGAATTTACTGATCATCATTCCTTCTTTACCGGAGTAATTTTGGACTGTTGACACCTTTCAAATTGCAGTTATTGGTGGTCATCAAGATGGTGGTGACCGTGAAAGAGCCACCTTGGTTTGATGAAGGAGGCCAGGAGATAGTAGGTGATTGGGAGAAGCAAGGTAATGGCAACCTGACAGATCTGGAGAGATCCGTCAGAACTCGCTGGTAAGGCAGTCATAGCTTTTTGTAGGAACGCCGGTTAGGAATGCGGCAGGAATTAGTGCTGGGACTGGGTTTTTAAATTGGACCCTGCAGGGACAGTCAGCCTCATGTCGGTTCCCAGAGGAACTCGTGGCGCGCTGCATCAAAACAGTCTGAAGACAATGTAAGTCTGCAGGCTTTGTGTATGTCTGCAGGCTTTCGTGGCCGTTGTCACTGAAGTTAAAATCTTCTGGGTTAATAGGCCGCGTCATGTTTCTTCTAGCAGTAGTGGACACCGAAAGATCCTGAGGATGATCCCAGTAGAGGGGTCGAAACGTCGAACATTTTAGATGAAACATGACGCGGCCTAATAACCCAGAAGATTTTAACTTCAGTCTGAAGACTGATAGCTTGAAAACGTTACGCGGCCTCGTACTCAAATATACACTAGTGTCCAGAATTAAAGCAACAACCAGAAATTTTGCAAGATTGCGTTTATTTTGGCACAAAACAGTATAAGCAAGTGACAGTAAAGTAGAAACAATGTAAAGAATACAGGATGTAAGCAACTGCAACGTGCATAACGGTAGACAAAAACTTTCTTCGTTGTTCACCAAATTAACGGATCAGTACACAAATTCTGACGACTGGTTAATGTGCACAGTATGGGTTGTGAACACCTCTGGCAGCAATACGTGCTTGACAGCGACTAAGATGATGTGATAAGTCTCACATTGAGGCAATACCGCCCAATCTTCCTGCAGAACTGCTCCCAAGTCTTAGAGAGTGGTTGGTTAATAATGACGTGATGGAACCCGTCTCCCCAGTGCACCTAGACAAGCGCTATGGAATTCAAATTGGGAGAGTGAGCAGGCCATGCCACGCGTGAAGTATCAACCACATGTGATCTACGAGTTCGAGCGCTATCGTTCATCAGTACAAAGTCTGGGCCCACAGTACCTCGTGACAGCCGCAAGTGAGGTCCGAAAATCTCGTCACAATACCTGACAGCAATTAAATTTTGCTGATTCACCCGTACAATTTAAGAGGTGTCCGAGTTGCCTAGATAGTCCCTGTCTACATCATTAGGGATCATCCTCGCTATTGTTCTCTTTCCACAATGTTTGCGTCCCGACATTGTGTTCCTTCAGATGTGAATCCATCGAGAATCTCTGTCCAGCCCAAACCGGGCTCATCTGTGAAAAGCACATTGGCGCACTGTTCGACCTTCCAGGTGGCATATTGACGACTCCACTCTAGACGTTCTTACGTGTAAGCTCGTCAGAAGTACACGTAGAGCAGGTCTCGCGACAATACAGGCCACTCTGCTGAAGCCTTCTGTTACGGTGCACCAGTTGCCTCGATACAACACGTCCAGTGGATGCTGCGGTCGGATGCCAGTTGTCTTGCAATACTACGGCGGTACCGTTTTACCCTAATGGCCAAAGAACGGTCCTCTCTTCCTGATGTCACACGTGGTCGGCCCTGCCCTGGTCTTCGGGACAGAGCTTTGGTCTCTATAAAATGTCGCCATGTTCGAGAAACAACAGAACGACTCACATTAAACCATCAGGCCACATCAGTTTGCGACTGTCCTGTTTTCATCCTTCCCTGTTTCCATTCTTTCTGTGGCCTTCCATCGCAGAGGTTCTGGTAGGCGTCTTCGCTGTGCCATACTGTAACGTCTGTGGCTGTGTAGACAGCGATTACGGATGTCGGACTATCCGGCAAACGCTACCCTGTTTGATAGGTGCCCTAGTGCCATCGCTGTGGTGGTTCTCCGATGAACAGAACGCCATCTTCCGTGCAGAACATGATCGTACTGACGTCTGTTGACATTTTGCATCATTGTATCCTGAATTGGCTGTTTGTTGCTCTATTTTTGGACACCATTATCTGAATGACATATATTTTCGCTTTTGAAGAAAGAAGTCGATCCGGCCTCTGTGGCCGAGCGGTTCTAGGCTCTTCAGTCCGGAACAGCGCTGCTGCTACGGTCGCAGGTTCGAATCCTGCCTCGGGCATGAATGTGTCTGATGTCCTTCGGCTAGTTAGGTTTAAGTAGTTCTAAGTTATAAGTGACTGATGACCTCAGATGTTAAGTCCCATAGTGCTCAGAGCCATTTTTGAAGAAGTCGATGACTGAAATTACATGAAAAGATCTCGACGAAAAAAAAATTGTTTTGATGATTGCCGCTGCCTCTCGCACATCATATCCGCTACACTCTCTCTCCTATTTCGCCACAATAAAGAACGAGCTACCCTTTTTTGAACTTTTTTGATGTCATCCGTGAATTTTATCTGGTAAGGATCCCAAGCCGCGCAACAATACTCTAGAACAGGACAGACAAGCGTAGTGTAGGCTGTCTCTTATTAGATCTTTTGTTTCTTTTAAGTGTTCTGCCGATAAAACGCAGTCTTTGCTTCGCATCTCCACAACATTTTCTACATTGGCGTTTCAATTTAAGCTGTTTGTAATTGTAATACATAGGTATTTACTCGAATTTACAGCTTTTTAGATTTGTATCGTGTAATCGTAATATAATGGATTAGTTTTAGTATTCCTGTGGATGGCCTCACACTTTTCGTTAGTTAGTTAGTTGTCAGTTTTAGAACCTTACAGATATTTTTTTTAAATCATTTTGCTGTTGGTTTTTATCTGATCACTTTCCTAGATGAAAAATTACAGTACCATATGCAGTCAATTTGAGGGCTGGTCAAACTGTCTCCTAGCCATTAATTTGGATTAGGAACAGCGTAGGGTCTATAATACCCATTTGGGAACTTCAGTTACTGCGAACTGTGACGTTTCTGGCACGAAATCACGAATCCAGTCGCACAACTGATTACCTCGCACATCTTGAAAGCAAACTATATCGCAAGTAAGGACTAGAATTTGGCCTCTTTCCCTGTTTTGACTGTTGCAGTGCCTTTCCTAATCAGCTACAACCCTATGATCAGCTGCAATTAATTGATGATCAAATATTAATCGTATACATTGACATTGCTGACATATTGAGCCTCTACAATAATGTTGTATGCTGAAGCAATGAATTAAAATTTGTACCAGCACAGGTACTGAACCCGGGCCTCCTGTTTACTAGGTGTGAACTGGAATTCGTGCCGGCAAGGGAGACGTGCAAGTGTAACCCCTGCAGCTGCTGTAGCCGCGGTGCCACTGTGGCACAGCGGATGGCGAATTTTCCTAGTAAGCAGGAGATCTGGGTTGCTGGTACAAATTTTCAGTGCTTCATCCTACACCATTATCACCGATGTTCAAAGTGGCTGCTTGATTCACACCTGCAAGTAAATTCGAGTCAGATGCTTCCAAGGCCACAAGGTATGCCGTCACCTTCATTGGGTGTCTGTTTGCGAAAATAGTCGGCGGGCTTCGCTTAACACAACAACCTCTGGCAAGAAAAACTGCTCCAACGCGAATGGGTTTAAGGCACAATTGATATCAGATGGCGGATACATGTACCTTGTAAGGTGGCCTGGTCTCCTGACCTTCATTTCTTACACATTCCGTCCTCACAATCGTATTCAGCACATCAAGACGTTTCATTCGAACCCAAACTCGATAAGGTATAGTCAATTTTGTATGAATACATGTAAGCAATATGCAAATCTAAAAAGTAAATCGCAAGTGCACACCGAGGTTGAAAAAGTCGAGGTTGGCTTACACAACATTACAGCCACAGGAATTTTCGTCCTAAAGTGGCAACAAGCCCGCTGGGGAGCCTGTCCCTTCAGAGGGGTGAATCAACACACACCTACTTTGGCTGGAGTGACTGCACAGAGAGAGGACAGCTTTTGCCAGGGCGAGTGGCTGAGCGGTTAAAGGCGCTACAGTCTGGAACCGCACGACCGCTACAGTCGCAGGTTCGAATCCTGCCTCGGGCATGGATGTGTGTGATGTCCTTAGGTTAGTTAGGTTTAAGTAGTTCTAAGTTCTAGGGGACTTATGACCACAGCAGTTGAGTCCCATAGTGCTCAGAGCCATTTGAACCATTTTTTTGCCAGAGCGAAGGGATAACGACCCCCGTGTTCGACTTAAAAGCAAATTCCGCTACATTGTGTGGGAACGCCAAGAAGACACATTTTTTGACGGACTGACTGCGTAGAGTTCTCACAGGAGGATAGTATATGCCTAATGGAGATGCTACAAATTTCCGCATTGGTCGACTTAAACGAAACGTCATTCTCCCGTTTAAAAGCGCAGCGCTGTTTGGCGGAATATTTCTGATGCAAAAAGCCAGAGGAGTGAGGGAAGACAGTGAATGATATACCCTTACAATTTTTCCAGAAAAAGGACCGTTCTGTTGTCGCTCTTGGAGCGGGAACACGTAATGAGAGCGAGTGCGGTCGTACGCGTGCGCAAAGAGTGAGGAACAAAGTCTCTCCTGAGTACTTCACTGGGAGAATACCTCTGTCGTTAGCAAATCGGAGTGATACTATATACTGAGTCGCTCGCGACTAAGCGTTGTTCACTGTGTTCGCCACCACAATTATTGTGCGGTGTGAACACGGACAGACTAGTAGTTAAACGCCTGCGAGGAATATTGAGTGGTATCGTGGTGGGCTAGTTATCTGACCGGTGTGCCACGCCAATAGTTAGACTAGGGGTGGATAGGAGTCCTTGACTTCATCAAGGCATAGGGAGAATTTGATTGGCGAACGTCAATCCATATATAAATAGTTGGTTCAAATGGCTCTGAGCACTATGCGACTTAACTTCTAAGGTCATCAGTCGCCTAGGACAGAACTAATTAAACCTGACTAACCTAAGGACATCACACACATCCATGCCCGAGGCAGGATTCGAACCTGCGACCGGAGCGGTCGCTCGGCTCCAGACTGTAGTGCCTAGAACCGCACGGCCACTCCAGCCGGCATATATAAAGAGATAGTTACGTTATTGGTCAGGAGCGAGAGACGCAGGCAGCAGTCTCCCCAGCTCACTGTATTGTGCACTACAGGCTATGCGAGCCCCATGTTTCCTCCATAACAGTACACTCCATTAAATTTCTCATGCGACAGCCTTGACCGTACCTAGAAAAGTTATTCAAGTTGTGTGGGCATGGCTCTCAGCCATTCTGCCAAGTAAATAAAATTCTTAAAGAAAAGGGAGAAAAGAACATTTTCATACTTTGTAAAATAATAGCACTCCTATCCATAAGAGGCAATCTACTGTTCCAAAAAGAACCCGGAAATTGATTAATTTATAAGAAAAAGTTTAACTTGATTTCCCACAATTTTTTGCAATAAATAATATTTCTCGTTCATTTAATGCTTTTCTTACAGTAGCTAGCAATACTCAAATACCCAAGTAATCCACTAATTACATAAGAATATAGAATATTTACAGTGTGCGAGGTGCCGGGCTAGCAGTGTACAAGGTGTATTCAAGTTCTAAGGCCTCTGATTTTTTTTCTCCAGACTGGAAAGAGATAGAAACATGCGCATTGTTTTAAAATGAGGGCGCGTTCATTGTCAATATGTCCCAGAGATGGCAGCACCGTACGGCAGATGGAATTTTACCGCCAGTGGCGAGAATGAGAACTGTTTTAAATACTTAAAATGGCGACGTTTTCCTTACTTGAACAGCATGTAATCATTCGTTTTCTGAATTTGCGTGGTGTGAAACCAATTGAAATTCATCGACAGTTGAAGGAGACATGTGGTGATGGAGTTATGGATGTGTCGAAAGTGCATTCGTTGGTGCGACAGTTTAATGAAGGCAGAACATCGTGTGACAACAAACCGAAACAACCTCGGGCTCACACAAGCCGGTCTGATGACATGATCGAGAAAGTGGAGAGAATTGTTTTGGGGGATCGCCGAATGACTGTTGAACAGATCGCCTCCAGAGTTGGCATTTCTGTGGGTTCTGTGCACACAATCCTGCATGACGACCTGAAAATGCGAAAAGTGCCATCCAGGTGGGTGCCACGAATGCTGACGGACGACCACATGGCTGCCCGTGTGGCATGTTGCCAAGCAATGTTGACGCGCAATGACAGCATGAATGGGACTTTCTTTTCGTCGGTTGTGACAATGGATGAGACGTGGATGCCATTTTTCAATCCAGAAACAAAGCGCCAGTCAGCTCAATGGAAGCACACAGATTCACCGCCACCAAAAAAATTTTGGGTGACCGCCAGTGCTGAAAAAATGATGGTGTCCATGTTCTGGGACATCAAGGGCGTAATCCTTACCCATTGGGTTCCTAAGGGCACTACGGTAACAGGTTCATCCCACGACAATGTTTTGAAGAACAAATTCCTTCCTGCACTGCAACAAAAACGCCCGGGAAAGACTGCGCGTGTGCTGTTTCACCAAGACAACGCACCTGCACATCGAGCTAACGTTACGCAACAGTTTCTTCATGATAACTGAAGTGATTCCTCATGCTCCCTACTCACCTGACCTGGCTCCTAGTGACTTTTGGCTTTTTCCAACAATGAAAGACACTCTCCGTGGCCGCACATTCACCAGCTGTGCTGCTATTGCCTCAGCGATTTTTCAGTGGTCAAAACAGACTCCTAAAGAAGCCTTCGCCGCTGCCATGGGGTCATGGCGTCAGCGTTCTGAAAAATGTGTACGTCTGCAGGGCGATTACATCGAGAAGTAACGCCAGTTTCATCGATTTCCGGTGAGTAGTTAATTAGAAAAAAAATCGGAGGCCTTAGAACTTGAATGCACCTCGTATTTAACACTAAATTCTTCTAGAATCTTCACATGGAAACTCCTACGTTTACTGTTGCACATGGATTAAGAAGAAACGTGAACTGACTGCAATCGACCCTGCAAGTGAAGTAGAAAACAATTTGGCACCTGCAATAATTTAATTTGATAGAAATTAATTTGATAAAGGGAAGTTTCATTAAAGTGGTGAGAAATGAAAGGGTTGCTCTACCGATCTACAGAATGAAAGTTCTATCCAAAATAACAATTTGATATGCCGGCCGGAGTGGCCGAGCAGTTCTAGCGGTACAGTCTGGAACTGTGTGACCGCTACGGTCGCAGGTTCGAATCCTACCTCGGCCATGGATGTGTGTGATGTCCTTAGGTTAGTTAGGTTTAAGTAGTTCTAAGTTCTAGGGGACTGATGACCTCAGCAGTTAAGTCCCATAGTGCTCAGAGACATTTGAACCACTTGAACAATTAGATTTATTCTGAATAAACTCAAAATAATAAACAAAACACATGAAACATTTACAACATGTCAAATTGGATACTCAAATAAATATTGTGAAGGTGAATTTGTCCATAAACTAGCTTGTAACATTTATGACCAAGTGGTACGTGGAGCCAATTCCTTGCAACCCAAATCTTAAGAGAAACACCCAGCCAACCCAACATTAATTGCTGCTACAGTAGGGAGAACTCAGACAATGAACACCCAAGACAGAATAAAGTTAGAAAAGTCGAACAGGCACGCTCTGCTGAGCTCTGACTACCACCTAGCAAAATTTCCTAATCTGGCAGTGCTGCAGACATCCATTATCAAGCTGTCTTCTTAACTGCAAGGACACGATCTGGCATACCGGAGGCGATGGCTGGTTGCTTTGATGTCCCATCATGGTGATGAAAATGTTGCGAGTATAGCCCAAAACAAATTATCCTGGCCTGGTTGTTCCAGACTAAAGACTTCCTAGCAACACAAATGCACATCTGAGGGAGACGAAGAAGGCTCGCTACACAATCACTGACACGACAGTGAGTGATTTTAACAAGCGAAGTCACACAGTAACTCTGATACAGTCAACTTCAGCCAAAACTGCTCAAGACAGACAACATAGGCCGCTTGTACGCAGAACGCTCAATTGCCAACTGTACTCGGAAAGTTACGTTGAAGTCGAAACTTCAGCAACTTCGTCAAACAGTTACAATTAAATGAAACTATATTAGACAGCCAACAGAAGGCATGCTGTCCAGAGCAGCGAGAGCTTAGTCTTGTAACCTACTGCGACCGAAAGGCGAGAGCCCACCCTCTCAAGAGCACCCCTACAAGCCAAACACAGAACATTCCCGCCCCCACGACAGTGGCCGTGGTTAAAACATTCCAATCAGCAACCCGAAAACCGGCGGAAAATTCCACTCTATTGCCAACGCACTACTATTCCACCAATGGAGGTACTTGGTGCCAATTTCTGCACCGATTTTGCTACGTCATGGAGCTATCCCCTGAGCAAGTCAAACACAGTTATGATTTTACAGAAACGCGGGCATTTGCCTGCCAAGACTGCCTGGGAACACAAGTCATTCCCACGCCTCGCTGGTAGCCCGCCAGAAAGTGTTTTCACTAAGTTTGTTTGAAGTAACGGAATCTCTAGCCCAGCCACCCCGTCAGGCCCCTGTGGGCGTGTCGCCCCCGCTGTTATGACAATGTCGGCGTCTGAAAAGCATCCACCAGGCTGCCTCACACCCGTCAGCTTAACCCTTTCAAGATCAGCAGTACCCGCCTGTCACCGGACCACCCAGGTGACGAGAGACGCTGTGTGGGAAGTCCACATGTGAAGGAGTAGCAACTTTTCACTGCATGCAGTTAGAGAGGAAAATCGAATTACTCAGAGTAAGATAGAAATATGATAGGGGGCTCAAGCGGTCGACTTCAGAAGATATTTGTTGCTGAATGTTTTTCAAGCAGTTCTTGTTGGTACATTAGGAGCGTCTCTCTGTCTTCTGTAGTAGTGTGAGGTGGAAATTATTTCTTGCAGAAGCCAAAGCATACTTGTTGGATCAATCCATTGTGCAGCTGCCCCAGTGATGTACAACTCTCCACTTGTAGCGTCTGCCACTGCACTCTGTTAGGACAGCTAAACGATCCCTTGACGAAAAGCGCAGCTCTTCGTTGGATCTTCTCTACACCTCCCGTCACTCCTACCTGATAAGTATCACGTATTGATGGAATACTGATCAGTCGAACAAGCCACTTCCTTAGTAGATTTATTACATTCTCTTAAGATTCTTGGCTCTGAGCACTATGGGACTTAACATCTGAGGTCATCAGTCCCCTAGAACTTAGAACTACTTATACCTAACTAACCAAAGAACATCACACACATCCATGCCCGAGGCAGGATCCGAACCTGCGACCGTAGCGGTCGCACGGTTCCAGCATGAAGTGCGTAGAACTGCTCGGCCACACTGGCCGGCTCTTAGGGTTCTTCCTATGAAACTTAATCGGGCATTTGCTTTTTCTACTGTTTGTTTAATATGGTCATTCCACTTACGGTCGCTCTGGATAGTTAGTTACCGTTTCCAGCAGTTCCTCGTCATCGTTGTCGAGTTGTTGTTTGTTTCTGACGGATTTGCGTACTGTCATCTGCTTGCCTGTATGCCAGTCCTGGCAGTACGAATTATTTTATTCATTCGACTCAGTGTTGTTGTTTAATCAATTCTTGCCGAAGTATACTCTTGACACATTTGTTCACAGTCATTAAAAGAGTAATTGTTAACAATTGTGAACTGCTACAAACGGCCGGTAATTGGTAATTTTTTGACGTTATTGCGGAGGGTGTTCTGATTTGGGCCACTTCTTTTAGGTGTATTAAACTCGTAAACTAAATGTTTTGAGTTCTGATGTGTAGTGTTTGCTGTGTGCTTAAGGTTGGATCTTATGTGCGCCCCCTAGAGCCTTTAAATTTATTTTGCTGCTATTGTTTGTTGGGACTGGGGAAGGGACGCGCGGCCTATTCCACGCTCCGAGAGGCGAAGGATTCGGTGCATGCCCAACCAGACAAGAGGCGCCTGGGTCTGCATGGGGCGTCGTAAATTGTAGAAGTGTGTAAATCATATGTTGTAAAATTTGGTTTTCATTCACTGTTTTATGTAAACTTTGGATAGTCGTTAGGATAAATATTGAATGTTAAGACATAGTGTCCTCAGCTTGTCTCACTTCAGTCAGGAACTGCGCGACCGCTACGGTCGCAGGTTCGACTCTTGCCTCGGGTATGGATGTGTGTGATATCCTTAGGTTAGTTACGTTTAAGTAGTTCTAAGTTCTAGGGAACTGATGACCTCAGATGTTAAGTCCCATAGTGCTCAGAGCCATTTGAACCATCAGCCTGACTTGTACTGCCGAAACAACTTTCAGTATACACCTTACTGTGTTATCTGTTTTATTGTAACTGGCGAAGTAACAAAAGGCAGAGATACATATACATTTTTGTCAAATGGTAATATGGTTGGAGATGGTAAATGTTATACGAAATAAATTGTCGACGGTATATAGCCATCAGCCACAAAATGATTTTAGGTTACTTGACTTAAAATGTCCCGTTACCCCTTTCGAATTTTTCACATTTCGTCATCAGACGATTTTCATGCTTTCATCAAAATGAATTATACGTCGGTTTCCTGTGAGTTGCCTTCGGATATTTATTTATTTATCCTAGGGCAGCTCCCAGGAAACAAGTGCGTCATTTGTTTTGATGAAAGCATGAAAACCGTCTGACAATGAACTTCGAAAAATTCGAAACCGGTAACGATACGTTCTGAATAAAATAAGCTAAAGCCGGCGGGAGTGGCCGTGCGGTTCTAGGCGCTTCAGTCTGGAACCGCGCGACCGCTACCGTGCAAGTTCGAATCCTGCCTCGGGCATGGATGTGTGTGATGTCCTTAGGTTAGTTAGGTTTAAGCAGTTCTAAGTTCTAGGGGACTGATGACCTCAGAAGTTAAGTCCCATAGTGCTCAGAGCCATTTTTCGATCGCAGGAACATAACAACGACATTGCTCTGTGCCCAATTTTCGTTTGACGGAGCAAATGTGTTTAGTTGTGAGGATGTGGACTAAGCAAGAATACAAACTATTCGTATGCATGTTTAATCTGAAGTGTGTGCTGCAGCATCGAACTTTTTCCAGACAACACTCTTCCTTTAATGGAGCATATTAAATGCTGAATGGCGACTGTATGCACATCATTTCATTTTTGTCTTGCATCCTCCACAGTCCCACAAAACAAGTCAGCCTGTCTCTCCAGCACATTTTATTAAGGAATAACGAATCAAGGAAGCGACAGCAGCGTCACGGTTTTCTCTAGGGAAATTCTCCATCGCACCCACTCAGATTTGGTGGTAAAATGGCCCATTGAACAGCCCGTCGGTAACTGAACACAGATCAAGCATGAAAACGGGAAGAACGTGTACTGAACTTTGAAAAAGAAGCAAAATAGAAACAGTGAACGGTCCAAGCTCAAGACATGTAACATCGAGCGAATTGCTGTATCAACCGCGTCATTGTTGTGTGGTCACGGTGTCGGAATATGGAGCGGGAGGTCCCTTGTGCTCTCTCTCTATTTTTTTTCCAACAATCTTATGAATTATGTCCATTGTAATTATCCGGGCTGTTATGCCGTGGTCGGTTGATGGATTCTGAGGTGATTCCCAACGTTTCGTCTCCGACTGCGGGAGACATCTTCAAGGGTGTCCGTAGCTTGATGGAAGGTCCAACACACACACTGGCTCGCTAGCGAGCATAACAGCCCGGATAATTATAATGGACATGATATTTCCGGCCGTGAAAGTTTACATTTTAGTAATCTTATGAATTGTCCGTCCGGTCACTGACGTCTCTGTTCTCCTTCTGTAGTCTTGGCAATCGTTATACTATACATGGCTTATAGATATGAGTCATTTAGTAAGAATATATTACCGTTTCAAGTAAATGTGATGAATAGTGAGAGCAAGTGAGATGCTGCGTAGATCTCTTACAGAAATGAAAACAACAAATAAACGGGTGGACTGTGTTACAACAAAGGAATTCAAGAGTCAAAATTTCCAAAACGAAACGCAAGAGTCATAACATGTGATACTTGTGTAGAATGGATAGGAGATACGTACATCTGGAGTTTACAAAAAAATGGTTCAAATGGCTCTGAGCACTATGGGACTCAACTGCTGAGGTCATTAGTCCCCTAGAACTTAGAACTAGTTAAACCTAACTAACCTAAGGACATCACAAACACCCATGCCCGAGGCAGGATTCGAACCTGCGACCGTAGCGGTCTTGCGGTTCCAGACTGCAGCGCCGTTAACCGCACGGCCACTTCGGTCGGCTAGAGTTTACACCACGACATGTCAATGACCAGTTTGTGGGAAAAAAAGGGCACGAGGGAGGTTTGACCCAGATCTCCTCCTTCGCAATCCAACACAGTGTCAACATAACCGAGACGGCTTTGCTATTCAGATCAATTCGTTAATGTATATCTTGAACTTAGACCGTTCACTACATTCTTTTGCTTCTTTTTTCACAGTTCAGTGCACCTTTTTTCTGTTTTTAGGCTTCATCTGTGTCCAGTTTTTGAAGCGATATCCACTGGGCCATCTTACCACTAAATCTGAGGGAGGTGTGATCGGGAGGTTCCCTTATCAGACGTCATACTCGTGGAGCTACAGAGGATAAGAAGTGCAGCGCTGACATAACGGCGGTACCTTCATGTATGCAACCCTCAACATTGCATTCATACTCGCTCGATTTCTGATCTCTGATTAGTGCATGTTGAAAGTCCGTAGTACAGCATTTACTATGACGGACAGGAAAAATGGTGCTTCTTCTTGTTTCTGGGAGCAGCACAGGAACACGAGACGCAGTCAGTCGTGGTCCAGAGGGAACAGTACACACACGAAATACGTAATGCTGAGTAGGCCGCGGCAAATAATGTTTAGGTAATTAGAGGGAAGGTTGGTTTTTTTTCCGTGTTAGCATAACGTTTTGGGCCTGGCGCTGCTTGAATATTCACCAGGGTTTCGTTGCGCATGATTAACACATTCGATAATCATAATGGTCGCACGCAGAACAACGCGGGGCTCTTCCCAAATTACTGTTAGTCGGCTGGTCGCTGTCGCTCGCTCTCTCGTTGGACACACATCACGCCGCACTGAACCTAATTCGGTATCCGTGTCCCGCTTAATTACTGGACACTCGCATGATGTATGTACGCCGGCGAGATCTCGCGCTTTTCCACAAATGAGGTGCGTATAGCGAACGGCCGTTGGAGCGGCCATTCAGCTCGGACCTTTTGTTTCCATTTACTCTTTCCGCAGTTTCAATCAGGAGGGAGGGGAGGTTCTCTTATAGGCTGTTAGCAATTGTTCTCGCCCTCCCCCAGTCTTCCTTTTGTGCTGTGCGTGCTTCATCGATTTCTTCCATGACGGTCTCATTTTATTCGGTTCGTCATTCGGGTACCGTATTCCTGGGAGAAAAATTGAATGTTCGGCGACATCGACATATGTAGCGGATGGGTAACAATGTACTTCACTTTGTTTCTTGGTAACGACCTCTAATATGACGCCCCTGAATTTTCCTGCCCTTCTTTATCCATTGTCAAAAATTATGTGTTGCACTATTGGACAACTGATTCTGCTCTAACGGACATATTGAGTTACAGTACAGGGTGTCCCAAAAAGAATGACCCGGTTTTAACTTGTAACAATATTGAGACAAATGCCACTAGGTAACTGAAACAGCGCTAGATATAATCGGCATGGTCTAGGGTTTCAGAAAAAATCCGCTAAATGTCGCTAAGAGCGCTGACCTGGAGCGTGCAGCCAGTCTCGCGCAGTATGGCGTCCGCGCAATAGAAAGCGTATTGTGTTATTGAATTTAGTTGTATTCAATCAGTGATCGCAGTTCAGCGTGGTTTCATATTCGATTTCGTGCTAAACCATCATCACCAAAGAACATTCGACGGTGGTACAAACAGTTTGAAGAAACAGGGTGCCTCTGTAAAGACAAAAGTCCTGGTCAGCCACGCGCTCCTGAACAAACAGTGGAACAAATCCGACGAGCATTTGAGCGGAGCCCCCGCAAGTCTACGCGTCGTGCTAGCAGAGAACTTGAGTTTCCGCGCATGACAGTGTGGCGAGTGTTACTGTGTCATTTAGCCCTCAAACCATACCGATTACAACTGGTACAAGCTCTTTGAGATACTGACAAAGCGAAGCGAGTGGACTTTAGCAATGCTATTCTACAGGACATGGAAGATGACACTTTTATGTCACGGTTGATAATCAGCGATGAGGCAACTTTCCATATTAGCTGTCAGGTTTACCGTCATAATGTGCGTGTATGGGGGCTCGAAAATCCTCACGAAACAATTGAACACGAACGTGATTCACCAAAAGTGAATGTTTTTTGTGCTGTTTCTCAAAGCAAGGTTTATGGACCCTACTTTTTTGAGGAAGAAACCGTAACAGGACATACTGCGATGCTACGGAACTGATTATTCCCAAAAATTGGCTCTGACAATTTCATCTATCAGCTAGATGGAGCAACACCGCACTGGCACAACAATGCGCAGTTTCTTCAATGCAAACGTGACTCAACGTTGGATAGGGCGTACAGGACCGCGAGACCAGGCTTTACACTCTTGGCCTCCTAGGTCCCCTGACTTAACACCATTTGAGTTCTTCCTGTGGGGATATGTTAAACAATGTGTTTACGTTCGTACCTTACCTCGTGACACTGATGAAGTAAACATCAGAATCTCAGCTGCTGTAGCTTCACTGACAGAAGACGCATTACGCTCAGTTTGGGATGAATTTGACTATCGGCTAGATGTCGTCCGTGCAGCCAATAGAGGACATATTGAACATTTATGATGGATTTTTATAAACTTCTGCCTTTTCTGAGTAATTTTGTATGCAATTTGTTGATGTCTAGCCCTTCTTCCTAATAAATAATTCTATTTAATATCGGGTCATTCTTTTTAGGACACCCTGTATTTATCTAGCTTTGTATTTAGAGTGCACCTCTTTTCTTAGTAATAAGTGGTTATAATTATAGTGCAGCTGCTCATGAAGATTCATTGTGGGTTGCAATTACGGCAATGCAATGAAACTTGGTAGATATACGAATGCGTTTATGTGGACCGATCTATGCTGGAAAACAACTTAGTACCAGTTGTGCCCACACGTGCAAATCTGGCGCTGCTTGTTTTATGGTAGACATCCACGCTGTCATTTGACATGCCATAACGTGAGTGAAAGTGTGACTACGAAGAAGAAAGACTGTGCCCTGGAGCTTTCATCGCCTTCTGGCATTGCTGTACTGCGCGTACTGTTATTCCTTCCTGTTCTTCTGCGTCTTCTCCACCAGCCTGCAGTCATTCTTCAACCATCTAGACGTGTGCATGGTTGATTGGGTCCTGCAGAGTTCGGAAGTTCACTTCAAATGCTTCAGCCAGGGGCATTTGCTTTGCCTATAGTTGTGTGCATATGACCAGCTGGCGTTGTCAGTGGCTACAATCGCGGCCTACTTTTGTAAAAATGCGACCTGCCGAAGCGTCGCAAGTTTATTGGACAAGCACCTGTTGTGGTGTTCACTTAGGGGCGCTTCAGTCGGGCAGTGAAGGATATTAATTCGAGCTTTCGTCTGACACTGTCTCGTGAGACCCATTCTTTTGGATACCTGGTTTTTCTGTCGGATGATTTGTAAAATTCTGTAGGGAGTGTTTGCTGTCCCGTGTCGCTGCGATGGAGTGTTGTTGTGAATTTCCTCCCTCACTGCATCGGTGACGTGAGTTACTGCTTCAATGACATTCGTGATATTACCAACTGCGTGTTCTTCAAGTTTATTGTGAATGTGCTGTTGGTATCAGTCCCAGTTGGTCCTGGCAGTGTCGAATCCTCATGGGTTGGCAGTGGGCTGCAGCGTCAATGAAAACACCACTGGCAGGTGATCTGAGGAGAGGACATGGATAACCTGTGCTGAGATGAAACTAGGGAATCCCTTAAAGATGCTAGTGTCACTGTCATCTGCTGCTCCTCTTCCTTGTGGGTTGGTAGTGGGTTCAAGGGGTCCACACACTTGAGCATTAATTCTGTCGATAGCTCATAGCAGGATGCGGCCACTGCATGTGGTCATCCTGGAGCTCCAGATCGGATGTTTCGCGTTAAGGTCACTTGGATAACCGGTGGAAAAAACATTTGCTTGTACGAGGGCAGTTCAATAAGTAATGCAACACATTTTTTTTCTCGGCCAATTTTGGTTGAAAAAACCGGAAATTTCTTGTGGAATATTTTCAAACATTCCCGCTTCGTCTCGTATAGTTTCATTGACTTCCGACAGGTGGCAGCGCTGTACGGAGCTGTTAAAATGGCGTCTGTAACGGATGTGCGTTGCAAACAACGGGCAGTGATCGAGTTTCTTTTCGCGGAAAACCAGGGCATCTCAGATATTCATAGGCGCTTGCAGGATGTCTACGGTGATCTGGCAGTGGACAAAAGCACGGTGAGTCGTTGGGCAAAGCGTGTGTCATCATCGCCGCAAGGTCAAGCAAGACTGTCTGATCTCCCGCGTGCGGGTCCGGCCGTGCACAGCTGTGACTCCTGCAATGGCGGAGCGTGCGAACACACTCGTTCGAGATGATCGACGGATCACCATCAAACAACTCAGTGCTCAACTTGACATCTCTGTTGGTAGTGCTGTCACAATTGTTCACCAGTTGGGATATTCAAAGGTTTGTTCCCGCTGGATAACGCGTTGTCTAACCGAACACCATAAAGAGCAAAGGAGAACCATCTGTGCGGAATTGCTTGCTCGTCATGTGGCTGAGGGTGACAATTTCTTGTCAAAGATTGTTACAGGCGATGAAACATGGGTTCATCACTTCGAACCTGAAACAAAACGGCAATCAATGGAGTGGCGCCACACCCACTCCCCTACCAAGAAAAAGTTTAAAGCCATACCCTCAGCCGGTAAAGTCATGGTTACAGTCTTCTGGGACGCTGAAGGGGTTATTCTGTTCGATGTCCTTCCCCATGGTCAAACGATCAACTCTGAAGTGTATTGTGCTACTCTTCAGAAATTGAAGAAACGTCTTCAGCGTGTTCGTAGGCACAAAAATCTGAACGAACTTCTCCTTCTTCATGACAACGCAAGACCTCACACAAGTCTTCGCACCTGAGCCCCGATCTCGCACCGTCGGATTTCCATATGTTTGGCCCAATGAAGGACGCAATCCGTGGGAGGCACTACGCTGATGATGAAGAAGTTATTGATGCAGTACGACGTTGGCTCCGACATCGACCAGTGGAATGGTACCGTGCAGGCATACAGGCCCTCATTTCAAGGTGGCGTAAGGCCGTAGCATTGAATGGAGATTACGTTGAAAAATAGTGTTGTGTAGCTAAAAGATTGGGGAATAACCTGGTGTATTTCAATGCTGAATAAAACAACCCCTCTTTCAGAAAAAAAATGTGTTGCATTACTTATTGAACTGCCCTCGTAATTTGAAGCAAATGTTCAGCATTTTCAGGTGTGAAATGTCCACATGGTGACCAGTAGACCGCGAAGACAGCTACATGTCCTTGTTGGGTCTCCACAGTGACTGACGCGCCTTCTGCATTGGTAAGACGGCGCTTGGTAGTGCTGCAGAGAGTTGCAGACATAAACTGCTGTGCCTCTCTCAGCAGTGAGGCGCTCATTCCGATAACAACTATAGCTTGCGACAATGGCTCGCAAACCTGGCTTAAGATGGATTTCAGACACAAAACCAACGTCAGTGTTCTCATCCTGTAGGAATTTCCGAAATTGCAATAGGTTGGAGTTCTTTGTCATTGGCATTGCACGTTGCAGTAAGCGAAGTCTTCATTGCCTTTATATGTGGGCCTGTTCAGTCTTCTTATCGCTGCAGTGACAGCCGAGACGTTTACAGTAGGGACATTGGTCAGCATTCTTGACATTTCTTCGAGGAGAGTCTTCAGATACCATGTGGGAGAGGTCCATAATAGTCTGTTACGCAGTCTAAGGCAGGATGAGACCTCTGGGTGCAGATCCCTGCTGAGGGTGACTGTCTTCTGCGGCTGTGGGTGACGGGATGTGGCACCTTACATCGTCTGGCGCTAGAATCCCCTGCCAAATGTCTAGCTGAACGACATTCCATGATGGGTGGACAGTCTGGTTGTACTTCCTGCTGCAGTTTGGGCTGCGAACTCGCTGCTTGGTGTACCTGTTTGTGTGGCTGCATCGTCTTTGTATCAAGAGGTGGGAGACCCATCTGGCGTCGCCAAGCTTTTAGGTGCGCGGTGCAGCGACTGTAGCTTGCTGGGTGCTGGGCGCCGCAGCTAAAGCATTTGGCGGCATCTTTCTTTGACTGTGTGCATTCCCTACTGTCGTGGTCGCCGCTACACTTTTATGGCTTGGTGCAGTGCCGGGCTGCATAATAGACTCCTGGCACCTGAAGCACTGCGGAGGTCCTCTGCATGCTCACACCTTCTCAACACCGACGGTGAACGCGCAGATGCGTGTCAGTCGAAGATTTTCCTGTGGTCTTCAGTGTCATGGAGAATTGCCACTCTCATTAGAATTTGCTTCTGTGTGTCTAGTGTCCTGTGATAGTCAACAATTGATATGGTGACGCCCATACCTCTAAGTTCTTCTTTCTTCTCTACATGAAACATTGCTTTTGGAACGCCCCTTGTAACTCCTTTACTGATAGCCAGTTTCGTGGCAGGAAACGTGTAGCCATGGGGTGCGAATGATTTGTGCCATGTTCATCGCCATTACATAGTTGCTGGTTATAGTACAGAACAGCTTTAACCCGTCACCAGCTGCTTGTTTGACAGTGAACGGTTGATGAAATTCTGCATTAGCCAGTCGTACAAGGTATTGCAGTATTTGAAGCACTGAATAATTATAGGCGGTATCTTCTAACTGCACTGTTGTTATTACTCTTGCTGCTGATGTTCTGTGTTTGTCCTTGTCGTTTTTGCTGTTGTCTTTGCTGCTGTTGCTCTGCTACGCCGCTAGCTAGACCACTGACGCCGTTTTGCAAGGCGATGAGGATATTTTTCGTGTTTGTTGACGATTTCTGAAAAGCTCTTCTCGGTTTTACCTGCTTTTTCCGCGTCGGTTTCGTAAATCCTGTGTCGCTTGCTGCCGAATTTTGAAGTACCTAACAAGTGGTAAGTGCCTCAATCCATTTGCCTCTGGAGTTCGTGGCAGAGACCTCTGAATCCACGGTCTCTTCGATTCAAAGCGTGCAATCGTTGTCGAAGTCCACGTTCGTGCGCCGTCATATTCGATCTGCCTTCTGCCGTTGCCAAGCTCGTCTTCGGTGGCAGACGGCGATCGTCCACCTCTGGAGCAGTCGAGGCAGCTGCCTCCAAGTCCGTGTGCTGTTCCACGTTCCATCGCACGCCGAACTCTTCTTGGGACTGAGAGTGCACGAGGGGTGGTTCGCCGACCTATGTAGAAGTCTATGGAAGAATACGTAAGCGGTGTCACGTGACCGTGCAGACGCGAGTAGGTATCTGCGACTGCAGCGCTGTGTGCTGCGAACTGCAGGCCACGTAGGGACGCGGCCGGCGCCCCCAGACGCTGTGGCTGCTCCTGGGAGCTTGGCGGTACACAGCCTACTGACACTTCTCTTGACAAACATCCTCCGAGGTGAGACAGGGGCCGTATCTGGCCCGCGAAGGGTATCCACGAGCGTGAAGCTCGAATATTAACTGACGGGCCAGCATATTATGACTATCGACCTACTTTCGATATAAATCCGTCCATGCGATAGCTGCGTCACCTGGCGAGGAATGACTGCTAGTCAGAAACACGCACGGTGCATGCGGTATCAGTGGGCGTCCTGTCCATGTATAGAAAGGGGAAGACGCGTGATCTATCTGAGTTTGACCAAGGGCAGATTATGATGGCCCAGAGGCTCGGAAACTTTACGACATGTCGCGTGTTCAAGGAATGCTGTGGTGAGTGTCTTCAACACGTGGAGAAATCAAGGTGAAACCACGTTCAGATGTGGAGTTGGGCTGCCATCACTCATTACAGATATCAGACATCGTAGGCTGGGCAGAATGGTAAAACAGGACAGATGGTGAACTTGAAACACGTATGTATTCATTACCAGCGATGGCGAGGCATGACAGAATCTCTGACCAGAGAGTTATTTATCGTTGCTTGTCTGCGCTTGACCACGCGAGTCGACAGTACCATGTAGCGAGTCGGCAGGAGCAGTTGTACTCTGTCTGTAGTAGTAGTCAGTCGGATACGGTAGCAGACGTCGGTATGCGTCGGCGGCGTGCTCTTCTTGCGACTCTGGTCAGGATTGTGGTGGACGATGAGTATTGTTGTAGACGGTAATGAAGCAGCATTGCGCACATCTAGTAATGTGTTAATTGTAATTTAATTTGTTCAGATAAAATGTCCCAATAATAATTTTTTTATAAAGTAAATCTTTTAAAGAAAAGTAATCATTTCAATTTAAAGAATATTTCCTATGCATTTCCTCCAAGAATCAAAATTAAAAATATACGCCAGCTTTGCACGAAGCTGTGTTCATAAATAAGAGCAGATATAGTTGCAGTTTATTGAGGTAAGAATTTTGCTTTTGTTATTCAGAATATAGGGCCGAAGGTCAGCGCTGCTGCCCTTATAAAACTTGTCAGGTTTAATTATTTCTGCTGAGAGGTTCCATTTCGTTCGTGGTTTATTATTTAATTAATATTGTTGTTGGTTTATAGTCAATTTTCATTTATCAGTTTTGTGGGGAGTTCACGCTTGGTTCCATTTCACATTTTTATTAAACATTATTCTGTTGGGAGGTTACGCCTGGCTACATTTTCAATTACAATTTAAGTAATTTTTCTGCGGGGAGGTTGCAAACTGTGGCGAAATTAACATCAGACTTTAATGCTGGACTGAGTGCAAGTGTGTCTGAATGCACATTGCACCGAACAGTACTAACGATGGACCACCGCAGCTGACGACCTTTGCTTGTGCCAATGTTAACACCATGCCATAGACAAATATGAATGAAACAGGCACGTGACCACCGGCACTGGCGATTGGCGCATTGGCAGAGCATTGCATGGTCTGATGAATCCCGATACCTTCTTCATCAAGCCTATGACTGGGCATGAATCGGTCGCCTTCCACGGGAACAACTGCTTGACACATATACTGCCACGGAAACCGCTGCTTGACGCCTATACTGCAGGACGGACACAAGCCGGTGGAGGCTCCATTATGTTCTGGGTAACATTCATGTGGGCATCTATAGGTACAGTGGAGATCGTACAAGGCACCATGACGACCAAAGAGTATTGTACTCTGTTTTCAGTCATGTTTCCCAATGGCATTGGAATTTTTGAACAAGATAATGCGCCATGCCACGAGGCCTAGAGTGCGATGGAGCGGTTCGAGGATCACAGTGGAAAGTTCCCCTGACTCTCCAGAACTGAACCCCATTGAACACATCTCGGATGTGATTCAATATGGCGTCGGAGTTCATCGTCCATCTCCCCGGAATTTATGAGAATTAAGTGACTTTTTTGAACAGATGTGGTGCCACCTCCCTGCCTCAACCCACCAAGGCCTCATTGTTTCCATGCCACGAAGTGTCGCCGCCGTTATCCGTGCCAAAGGTGGACTTACAGACTATTAGGTAGTTGGCCATAATGTTCTGCCTGACCAGTATGCAGGGGTGCAGCTCGGTCTGGTCTGTACCACACAAGTGTGTTGCTGTGTCTTGATGCCGATAGGATCTCGTCGGTTGGGTGTTTATTTAGAGCAGTTTTCTGGCCGGCCTGCTTGCTGAGCTTCATCACACACTTGAGCAGTTTTCACTGCACATTCCCAGTATCCTGTCAATGAACTGAAGTCTGCCACTGCCTTAGCAGCGAGTGATCCCATATGACCACTCCATTTCTTGACGCTACAAATTGTTACACCCCGTTATTTGTTTGAGTTGACTGAATCGACTAGTGACTCACTCACGTTGTAGTAATGGGACACAGGTTTTCTGCCCCTTGTGAAGTGCACAAGTTTATATTTCCGTACATTTGAAGCAAGTTGTAATGTTTGCACCAGTTTGAAATCTTAACATGCTTTGACTCAGTATTTGTGCAAATGTTTTCATGTAATTCTTCAGTAAGGATGGCAAAAAGTGTGAGCTTATTTTAGTATTGTCTGCCAAGTATGCATATAGAACACGCAGAGCAACACACTTCTCAATGTCACGCGCCTGAACTTACTTGAACTTCTGTTGCTGATTTTCAATCCATGATAGCGGTGTACTTGTTCCCTACCAAGAAACCTCAAACAAGTCAGAATTCGACGCCACCCAAGTAATGACAACACAAACTTTTAGAACTAACAGAGAAAGCTTTTACGCGTCACACTTGCTCGTCAGTGCTTCATACGCTCAATTAAGTTGATTGTAGCCAGATAAGCTATGTTCTATCCTATACCGAGAGAGGTAGTGCAGTGGTTAGCATACTGGGATCGCATTCGCAAGGACGAAGGTTTAAATCCGCGTTCAACGATCCTGATCCATGTTTTCCATGATTTACCTAAATCACTTCAGGCAAATCCCGGGATGCTTCCTATTTTCTTCGTCATCCCTGACACAATCTAAGCTTGTGCTCCGTCTCTAATGACCTTCATGTCAACGGAACGTTAAACCCAATCTACCTTCCTTGCTTCTAGACTAATCTGGAAAGCTTGTGTGAGTTACACATGCCCGTCAGTGCTTCTTATGCCCAGTTAAGTTAGTTGTAGCCAGATACGCTATTTTTACTTTATCGGCTTCCCAGACGACATGCACTCTAGTATCTTGCATCAGAAACAAAATATCTGTCGACAAGGCCCCACTTATCTAGTATTCTAGTTGTGTCCGTTAATAAAACAAGAACATTAGCAAACTGCTGCTATGTTACTGGAACAAGTTATCACGTTACCACGCATTTTTCCCACATTCAAACGCCCTTTTGATTTTAAGAAGACGCTGAAGGCCTTCTGTCACCCTCATAACGTTACCCAAAAATTAACGTACTGTATATGGCCAACTTTCCCTCCATCAATAGTAAAACAAAGGCTCCTATTATCTCCCATTTAAGCTATTTTCTCTTTTCATTCCTCGATCGGTAATGTCCATTTCTTATCCCATAATTCCGTCCATTTTGCTGTATCACATTCCATTTTCTGTCTCTTCTTCCACCCTATGGCGACGCCGCTGTAATTTTTCTGTGTCTGTATATTCCAATAGGTATATTTTTTTATCTGTGATATTTATGAAACTATTTGAGAAATATTGAGCAAGATTACTGCGAATTTTAATACTTGCAGGCACGGATTATAAGTAATGCAGTACTTCGAATAATGCAGTCTGCAGAAGTAACAACATAGCTTCCTACCGTTACCTATACTTTTCTTCGCCGACCAGTGTGGCCGAGCGGCTCTAGGCGCTTCAGTCTGGAACCTCGCGACCGCTACGGTTGCAGGTTCGAATCCTGCCTCGGGCATGGATGTGTGTGATGTCGTTAGGTTAGTTAGGTTTAAGTAGTTCTATGTTCTAGGGTACTGATGACCTCAGATATTAAGTCCCATAGTGCTCAGAGCCATTTGAGCTTATCCCTCGCGGGTGCTTACATCACGCCATACGGGAGTTGACACAACCTAGCTTGTAAGGCATTAACTTAAACAGAAGTATACGACAGTTAGCAGCGACATAGGTTATAATAGCTGCAAAAGAATGATTCGGAAATCACTTTTTACTTCTTTAAAGGACTCTTGAATTCAACATAACACTGTCTACATAGGATTCCTTACGCCTGCTGAGTATATTTGCTTTAGCCATATACACATATGAGTTAAAACCAGAAATAATTCACGTTTGTCTCTAAAGCAAGCATAAGATGAACGAATGAGCTACAAGAGTTCTAATATTCTCCACTAGACAAAAAATGCTTGAAATTGTTTCAGCGTGTCTAGCTCGCTAATTACATCTTAGATAAGTCGAACATGTCAATGTTAGTTACATAGAGTATTAGAACATTGGTGGTAGCCTTCGTACTTCAAATCTATATTCCCGTAATTTGTGTTGTTATAGATACCTCTCATGAATGAATGAAAACTAGTTTATTTTTTCTCTTTTTTCTAGACAGTAATTAATAATAGTTTTGCAACACTGTACATCAGCTGAAAGTTATAACATGCTTATTGTAAAAGAAGGAAGATTGGGTTTAATGTCCCGTCGACATCGAGGTCACTATAGACGGAGAGCAAGCTCGGATTGTGTCAAGTATAATGAGGAGGTATTGAATAGAATTGGGGAGTAGAGGAGTTTGTGACACAACTTGACCAGAAGAAGGGATCGGTTGATAGGACATGTTCTGAGGCATCAAGGGATCACCAATTTAGTACTGGAGGGCAGCATGGAGGGTAAAAAACGTAGAGGGAGAGCAAGAGATGAATACACTAAGCAGATTCAGAAGGATGTAGGATGCAGTAGGTATTGGGAGATGAAGAAGCTTGCACAGGATAGAGTTGCATGGAGAGCTGCATCAAACCAGTCTCAAGACTGAGGACCACAACAACAACAACAACAACATGAAGAAGAAAATCGGTCGCGCCGTTTCAAAAGAACCATCCTATCATCTGCCTGGAGCGATTGAAGGAAATCACGAAAAACGTAAAGCTGGATGGCCGGACGCTGGTCTGAACCGTCGTCCATCCGAATGCGAGGCCCGTGTGCTAATCACTGCGCCACCTCTCTCGGTATGCTTTGCGCCACCTCTCTCGGTATGCTTATTGTAATCTACATCTGCATGACTACAATTGACACTTAACCGTTACACTGTCGAACAGCGAGCGAAGAAAAAGCGAACATTTAAATCTTTCCGTGAGAGCTCTGATTTATTTTACTTTACTTTGCTAAGATTTATCATCATGACATTTATCTCCCTCCGTATGTGGGCGTCAACAAAATATTTTCACATTCGTAGGAGAAAGTTGGTGAGTGAAATTTTGCCGCGACGCACAATGCCTTTGTTTCAATGATTGCCAGAGCAGCTCGCGCGTCATATCCGTGAGACTCTCTCCCCTGTTTCGCCATACTACGAAACGAGCTGCTCTTCTGTGAAACTTTTTTTGATGTTCTCCCTCAATCCTGTCTGATATTATGCAAGAGGCGATCAAAAAGTTTGCGTCTGAACGCCTTATTAATCCCTTCCTAAATGTCGGTGCTTAGATTCTTGCATCGGAGTTGTGCAGGGCTGCGTACACACTGCAGCAACGACCTCAGACGGAAACGTTTTGATCGCCCCTCATACAGAGTGTGTAGAATGCCCAATTGGATGTAAGAAAAGGTTTGATTGCCGTAAACTTGCCAGCTTAAATAAATCAATATATAAAAATAAATAAAACTTGCCTCTGGTACGCCATTTAATCGCACCTTCGTTAGTAAAAGTTTGTTTCGTACCGAGTCAAACGCTTTTCCATCACTTGTCCCATTTCGCTGTTTACATGTCGTGCTGCACTGCGAAAGCGGCGCCTATCCTACTGCTGGCTTCGCACGGCGCACTCCTACAGAGATCTTGAGAAACTTTCTGCAGTTTCCGAAATGGTGGCATTGTTTGCGACCCGCGCCTCTTAACTTCTGCGGGGTTTCCTGCGTGACGTCGTATAATGCTCCCCCATCCTTCCGTAGCCCCTCTCTCATGTCAGAACACTTCTGCAGTAGGAGTCTGCTAGTTCTGCACAAAATAAAACAGCAACAACGACACACATCTCCGTCCATCCATTCACACACACACACACACACACACACACACACACACACACACACACACTTTAGTGTCATAGAGCCAACCCCCCCCCCCGTCACCCCCCCCCCCCCCCCACACACACACACTCACACATACGCTGCGTTTTAATATTTAGTATTAGCATATTTAATAAAATAAACGCAGTCCAAAATGTGGTCTCTGTAAATTCAGAATGGCCCGTAAATTTGGTTATTACACGATTCGACCAGCCAGTGAAAAGGAGACTCACACAGAGGCGGATTTCAAACCCTATAAAATGCTAGTAGCACCAGTACGAAGCATCACTGTGCCCTTCGCTGTCGTCATCCAATATGTGATTTCTTCAAAATGGAATTGCATCGTCCCTCACCCCTTCTGGGCGGGAGGTGGACTGGCAGCAGTACATATAACTCACTTTTTAGCCAGTAGAACTTAATGATAACTTAGATGCTGAAACAAAACAGGAAAGCGGAGAACTATGTTCTATGGATTATTATAAAAGATGACGTGAATGGGAGAAATATAAATATTGGGTGCTGTCTTCATGAATTGTTTAAAAACAGTGATAAAAAAGTAGACAGACAGAACACTTGAGAAACACTTGAATAGCACTAAACACATGATCACTTGAAAAAATGCAAGAGAAGATACACTACAAAATTGTTAAGGCTTTCGTGGCCACTTGTTGACGAACTGCCTATTGGCTTCTGTCTCGGGTTCTTTGGCCGACGTTCATCTAACGATTTTTCTGACGTTTCGCCAGCACGAGAGGCTGGCATTGTCAAAGCTTCACCCTCCACTGCCGGTGGTGAACTGGTGGCGAGCTCGCGGCCGCAGACTATATGTACCTGGCGGGCCAACGTCCGAGGGCTTCTCCGCGGTCATTTCCGGTGCGGTTCTCCTCTTGCTACCTGCGACGGTCGTTCGCTGCAGTACGGGAAGCCAGGATCCGTTTACTGCAGCGAACGACCGTCGCAGGTAGCAAGAGGAGAAAAGCACCGGAAATGACCGCGGAGAAGCCCTCGGACGTTGGCGCGCCAGGTACATATAGTCTGCGGCCGCGAGCTCGCCTCCAGTTCACCACCGGCAATGGAGGGTGAAGCTTTGACAATGCCAGCCACTCGTGCTGGCGAAACGTCAGAAAAATCGTTAGATGAACGTCGGCCGAAGAACCCGAGACAGAAGCCAATAGGCAGTTCGTCAGAAGATACACTGACCATTAAAAACTTTGAATGACCTGCCCTAGGACGGCAAAATGTAGATGAGAAGAAGGGTGGGTATGGAGGGAAATAGGACAGTGGTGGTTGGTTGGTTTTGGGGAAGGAGACCAGACAGCGAGGTCATCGGTCTCATCGGATTAGGGAAGGATGGGGAAGGAAGTCGGCCGTGCCCTTTCAAAGGAACCATCCCGGCATTTGCCTGGAGCGATTTAGGGAAATCACGGAAAACCTAAATCAGGATGGCCGGACGCGGGATTGAACCGTCGTCCTCCCGAATGCGAGTCCAGTGTCTAACCACTGCGCCACCTCGCTCGGTGACAGTGGTGGTGATGAGGAATGAGGACTGGTAAGAGGTGCAGACGAGACAGGGATGGCTGTGAGGCGCAGGAAGAGACAGGTAACTGGTATTGGGATCTATAGATTGAAGAGGAAAAGGGGGATGGAGGGGAGGCACAGGGAAGGGGAGAAGGAGGTGGAGTGGTATGGGGAGAGGTGGTGAGAGGGAGCCCTTGAAGTGGGGATGGTGGATATGGGTAGGGTGGATTCAGAGTTGGTAGGATGGCTAGGTTTGTGGCAGAGTCCATGGTTCAGAAGAGGGAGGCAGTTGAAATTTCTTTGGGAGAGGACATGAAGGCTCTGTTGGCCAAGGATGGATAGAGGCGCAGCAGCACACTTGGATTGGAAAAGAGAGGGGACCAACAGGATTGCTGGAGTCGAGGCTACAGATGGTGTAGGTTATTGAGAGGTGTTAAGTGTGAATGAGTAGAGGTGGGAATTTGTTGATTTGGTAAAGGATCCTTGTGGAGAAGGTTAGCGGATGCAGAAAGCAAGGTGCAGAGGATGCGTTCGAGGATCCAGAGGAACTTAAAGAACTTAGGAGGGCGGATATTCATGCAGTATTTGCATGGCAAAGAATGGGTCAGATCAGGGATTTGTATGTGTGAATGACGGTGGAGGTCTGTAGTCCCCATGTTCTGCCAGTTAGTAGTTTTCGTAGTTTTAGTCTATTGTGGACTTTTTGTTGGATGGTTTAAAGGCACATTTGCAGGATGTGTGTGGATATATAGCAAAACTGTAGATATAAGTTCAGAATATAAATAAAGAATTACTTAAGATATTAATTAGTACAAGCGGTTGTATCGACTGTGGCGTGCAACCGCTGAAACATTAGAATAATTACGCAGTTCAGTTGTCTTGCCGAGAAGACGGCACCTTTTTGTTCTGGAAGCCGTCCTGATCGGACGCATATCTGCCACCGCTGCAGATAATTATTTGGCACGCCGCCATTATCCTATTAGACTCAATCTCACTACGCGTACTCTTGGTTGCACACAGCAACAGAATTAATGTAAGTGTCTACGTAATTTAATTTAGTATAACATTCTGCGAATACAGTGATATTATTTAATGTGGTGTCACCGCCAGACACCACACTTGCTAGGTGGTAGCCTTTAAATCGCCCGCGGTCCGTTAGTATACGCCGGACCCGCGTGTCGCCACTATCAGTGATTGCAGACCGAGCGCCGCCACACGGCAGGTTTAGTCTAGAGAGACTCCCTAGTACTCGCCCCAGTTGTACAGCCGACTTTGCTAGCTATGGTTCACTGTCTACGTACGCTCTTATTTGCAAAGGCGACACTGTAGCATAGCCTTCAGCTACGTCATTTGCTGCGACCTAGCAAAGCGCCATATTCTTCAAGAATGTATTCTGAACCGATAATATTCTTCAAGAATATTTTTCAAGAATATCAGTACTCATGTACCGTCAAGAGCGACGTTCATCATTAATGGATTAAAGTTAAGTATCAAACTAATTACGTCCGCTTTCTCAATTCTAATTGCTTGTCATGTTCCAGACCTCACGTCAGTATAGTCCTTCCCTCCTCACGCCAGCCTGCGTGAGCTAAAACGCGTGCATTTCGGCCTCCATTCGTAACACGGTGTTGGCTCTTCAGCCTACAAAACATTTAATACTGTGTTTCATTTATGTTGGAAGCTATTAATCCAATTAAACGGCAAGGCTAAAGGTTCTGTGTTACAAATTACATCAAAGGTCCAGTACGACCAAACGCTTCGGAATTATTCAATCTACGAAGTCCGAGAAAGAAATATTTTCAGAAGAATCACTCACGGTCAAACTTACAATGAACGGACCTTACGCAAAAAGCCATTGTCAAGCGCGCAAAGTTTGTATAAATTGATCACATACTATTATTATTACTTATTATTTGTTTGTTATTCGATATTCTCAAACCACACAGGAGTAGCTGTTACAAATCAAAACGGTTAGCAGGTGAGGTTTCCGACGGTTAGTAGGTGAGGTTTCCGCATTACTTGCCGGTCAAAGATTAGTCCAAGGTATTTTTGTGCGTTAGCTGGATGGGATGGTGGTAAATGATGAGGTAAAAGTTATGAAGACGGAGGGTGTGGATGATCTGTCTTATAATTATTTCCTCGCTTTTGGAGAGGTTAACCTTATGGAGCCAGTGGTTACACCAGGAGGTAGACTGTAGAGGTGGATTTGGAGGAATCGTTGCGTTTTCTGTAGCCCAGGATAGAGGGCGAGGAAAACGGTAACATCAGCGTACTGAAGAAGGAGGATGGAAGGAGGTGGTATGCGCATACCGGCATTGTATAATAGGTAAAGGAGAGGGGAGAGAATGGAACCTTGGGGCACTCCTGCAGTGGGGAGTGGAAGGTGCGGGAATTTTTGTTGTTAACAATGACGTAGAGGAAGGATGCAATAAGCGAGCCACAGTTGACTGGAAGTGCATAAGTCTGGAGTCCAAAAAGGAGATCGGAATGCCGTATGCGTTCAAAGTCTGTTAATTTCCGTCGTCCGGCCACAATCACATCAGAAAACTTTTTGCGTGAATGACCTTAGTGCAAATGACATCTCCGCCAATGCACTGCCCTTTTATACCTTGTGTACGCGATACCACCGCCATCTGCATACGTGCTTATGTCTATCCACGACCTCAGTGTAAAGTTTGTAATGCTGAATACACGCAAATAGAAATATCACCTCCAGTAAATAATTAGAGTTCACAGCTGCTTGAAAAGCCATCAACAAATTTAAAGTTCGTCTAGTCGCACAAAGTTAATCACCAAAAATCAAATTAACGCTCAGTGCCTTAGCCAAATTGCTGAACTACATCGCAGACGCAGCCTACCTTCACAGGTACCCTTGTGTTTATGCCAGTTAGAGCCGTGTGGTTACAGGAAAATAAACTTGTGTTCACAGTAGGAACCATTTTTGATTTGAAGAACGCTCTGGACAATTCAAGCTAATGATTTGGTCATCCATATCGTGCGATATGAATCACATTGAACATTTATGAGACATAATCGGGAGGTCAGTTCGTACACCAAATCCTGCAGCGACAACAGTAATTATGGACGTCTATAGAGACAGCACGGCTGAATATTCCTGCAAGGGACTGCCGAAGACTTGAGTCCATACCACGTCGCCATGTGGAAGGAGATTAGATGCGCTCATAGGAAATATCCCATGGCATTTGTCACCACACTGTATTTTACATCGTGATTAATAGTGGAAAACTGAACTTTGGGATACTGAATGTTTGCTGTAGATTTTTGTGAGTTACTGTGCAGTTAAATGCGTTGATTTATCCGATACCCTGCTCATTCTACATACTGTACTTTAATTATTGTTTTTTTTTTTTCGTTTGGAATCCGCAGTTCACGTGAGGCCCCCAGTTACATATGTGTGAATAGTATTTAATAAACATGTTTCTGATTTAAGCTGTAACTACTCAGTTTCGTCAGCAACTTTAACCCTACGTGTTTTATTCAGTCATTTTCTTGTTTGTTTATATTATTCAGTTGTCTGTGTAGAATACTTGCTAAAAAGGGTTTGAAGATTAACCCTGTATTAAATATTTGAACTAAAGCGACGGTGCTTAACTGACCTCCTACGATGAAAAGCGAGTCATGCCAACAAAATACGTCTGTACAGCCTACACCGATAGCGGCCTAAAGAAACGCTGTTGCGCTCGTAAGTGAAGGAATCCTACTGTCTAGGAAGAAGCAAGGAGGACTTGAAAACAAGACTAGTACAAGCAAAGAGGGCATTCCTGGTCAGGGGATGCCTGATAGTATTAAATACCTGCCGTAATTTGACGCAGAAGTTTCTGATACCGTCCGTTTGGTTACGGCACGGTATGGGAACATTTTTGAGATGATGATGATGAAGAGAATCGAAGCGTTCGAGATGTGGTGCTACAGGAGGAGGTTAAAAATTAGGCTGACTGATAAGAACTGCGGAGGCTCCCCACAGAATTGGCGTGGAAAGGAACATATGCGAAACATTGACAAGAAGAAGGAACAGGATGAAAGGACACTCAGGAATAACTTCCAAGATACTGGAAAGATCTATAGATGGTAAAAACTGTAGGGGAAGAAGAGTCTGGAATATATCCAATAAATAATTGGGAAACCTGAGTGCAAGTTCTTCTCTGAAATGAAGAAGCTGTCACAGGAGGTATATTCGTGGCGGGTCGCAGTCAGGAGACTGATGACTGAAAAACAAATAGTGGTGGTAGTAGTAGTAGCAATAGTAGTAGTAGTAGTAGTAGTAGAAGAAGAAGAAGAAGAAGAAGAAGAAGACGTAGTAGTAGTAGGAGGAGGAGGAGGAGGAGGAGGAGGAGAAGGAGAAGGAGGTGATGGTTATGGTGGAGGAGGGGATAATCAGAGAGTCCACCAATGAATCTGTCACACAATACGGTAACAATACGAATCGGTAACGACGAAATTTCCTCACCGGGTATCGAACAAAGGGCCCCAACCTTCAGGCCCCAGGTTGATGGGTGCACCAAAATGATCCTAGCCTTACTATCATATTTATTTACAATCCTCAGCTGGGTTCCAGATTACCTGTATTGTCAAATACCACAGCAGTTGCGATTGGCACATAGTGACAATATGACAATAAAAGTTCTGTTAACCGTTCGAGTACCAGTGGTTTCTGCCTGAAACTACCAATTTACTATTTTTTTCAATTTTGATCAGTGCCTTTCGCATGAAGCCCCTGATGCCATTGCAAGACAGAAACATCTAGTGACACACTGAGGTACTTTACGAATGTAGTGCATTGCAGCAGTCCGCTTACGTGATTGTAGGAGACTGCGACATGCGCATTTTTTGTTTTGTTTTAGTAGCCGTTGTTCTCTAATTCTGAAAGTAGGTATATCTAAAGTTATTGTAACGTAAATTTTAGTTTTTTTTCTACTACGTTTGTGAGTGGTTTCTAAATGAAACCACTGGAGCAAGGAAGGAAGGGAGATTGGGTTTAACGTACCGTCGACATCGAGGTCATTAGGGACGATACACAAGCTCGGATGGTGTCAAGGATGGGGAAGGAAATCGGCCGTGCCCTTTCGAAGGAACCACTCCGGCATTTGCCTGGAGCGATTTAGGGAAATCATGGAAAACATAAATATGGATGGCCGGATTCCGGTTTGAAACATCGCCCTCCCGATTGCGAGTGTTGTGTCCTAACCGCTGCCCCATCTCACTCGAGCAGTATGTACTTTTGATAAAAGTTAGTTTTAAATTCTATGTTCTTCGTTACGTAGGAGTATTAATTGTTTTAGGCATTATGGGTTCATGGAACTTTCGAGATGTGGGATTGCATCTCGGAAAAATAAGAAACTGCATTCAAATATAACGCATGACATGATGGGTAGTTGAGAACTGTACGTCCCAATGGTTCCAAAGTGAAACAAGCTCCTCAAAACAATTGGTTATTTACTTTTAGCCAATGTCTTCTTGTATTCGTTGCTTGCTATGATAATTCAAGTTGTTGTTGTTGTTGTTGTTGTGGTCTTCAGTGCTGAAACTGGCTTGATGCAGCTCTCCATGCTTCTCTATCCTGTGCAAGCTTTTTCATCTCCCAGTACCTACTGCAGCCTACATCCTTCTGAATTTGCTTAGTGTATTCATCTCTTAGTCTCCCTCTATGATTTTTACTCTCCACGCTGCCCTCCAATACTAAATTGGTGATCCCTCGATGTCTCAGAACATGTCCTACCAACCGATCCCTTCTTCTAGTCAAGTTATGCCACAAGCTCCTCTTTTCCCCAATTCTATTCAATACGTCCTCATTAGTTATGTGATCTACCCATCTAATCTTCAGCATTCTTCTGTAGCACCACATTTCGAAAGCTTCTACTCTCTTCTTGTCTAAACTATTTATCGTCCACGTTTCACTTCCATACATAGCTACACTCCATACAAATACTTTCAGAAACGACTTTCTGACACTTAAATCAATACTCGATGTTAACAAATGTTTCTTCTTCAGAAACGCTTTCCTTGCCATTGCCAGTCTACATTTTATATCCTCTCTACTTCGACCATCATCAGTTATTTTGCTCCCCAAATAGCAAAACTCCTTTACTGCTTCAAGTGTCTCATTTCCTAATCTAATTCCCTCAGCATCACCCGACTTAATTAGACTACATTCCATTATCGTAGTTTTGCTTTTGTTGATGTTCATCTTATATCCTCCTTTCAAGACACTGTCCATTCCGTTCAACTGCTCTTCCAAGTCCTTTGCTGTCTCTGACAGAATTACAATGTCATCGGCGAACCTCAAAGTTTTTATTTCTTCTTCATGGATTTTAATTCCTACTCCAAACTTTTAAAGCTGCATGCCCTCGGGAAAAATTACGGCTGTAGTTTCCCCTTGCTTTCAGCCGTTCGCAGTACCAGAACAGCAAGGCTATTTTGGTTAGTGTTACAAGGCCAGATCAGTCAATCATCCAGACTGTTCCCCCTGCAACTACTGAAAAGGCTGCTGCCCCTGTTCAGGAACCACACGTTTGTCTCGCCTCTCAACAGATACCCCCCCCCGTTGTGGTTGCACCTACGGAACGGCTATCTGTATCGATGAGGCACGCAAGCCTCCCCACCAACGCCAAGGTCCGCGGTTCATGGGGGGGAGGGGGGGGGGGGAATTCAAGTTATTTTTCCGAAAAAAAAAATTGAAAATTATACTCCGAAGTGAAACCACCTCTTTAAAAAATTGATTTTTCACATTTGGCAAATTTATTCTTCTGTTGGTTACTAACTGTGACGATAAAGGTCAGCTTTGAAAAAGAAATTGTAATTAATTTTTTTATGGTTCTACGACTGAGAGGGTTGAGCCTTAAAGGGAGTAAGGGCCGCCTCGCGGCAGTGGGAGAAAGATACATCACGGCACTGTTAACAGACGCTCGGCAAACAGATTTATGTTCGCAACAGATAGCGTGCTCAGCTGAGGCGCGGAAAGAATTCTGAAATTGGTTCTGCCTCTTTGATTCCGCCGGCAGACACGAACTCGATACGGACGTCAGAGAGCCCGGCCCTCCACGTATGTCGTATTGGACGCTTCCCGCTGTTTCCTTTCCGCCGCATGGACGCCTCTGTAACTCACCGACCTGTTCACCTTTGCCCTTCCGGCCTTCCTGCGTTTCAGTTTCCCTCCATGCCTCGGCTGCTGATATGTAGCTGTCACGTAAGATTCAACATCTAATGTGAACCGCCTAGCTCTTCAGAGCACGGAGCAGTTACGACGAGCGCATCAGAGGACTTTGCGTGAGTCACGCTGATCGACAACTCGACCTCCATCAACGAATCCAACTGATTAATACTTACATCCTATCACGGGCATGGTATGTAGCACAACTCCTTACGCTACCGAAACAAACCGGCAGAGCCATCTCACAAACAGTATATTGGCTCTTGTGGCGGCATGCACTGTTCAAAGTTGATGCACAGACTTGTACACTACCAAAGGTCGATGGTGGCCTTGGACTCATTGACTTTCCCCGCAAATGTGCGGCCCTCCTGATTCACCGTATCGCCACTTTGCGTGAAACTGACCCAGGTGGGACAAAGCGGTTCTTTTCGACCGTTATCGCCCACAATCGGCGCGTGCACCAGTATGTTTGACACATATTCCGTTCCGGATGGCGACAGTCAAGGACTATTACCTCAATCAAAGCTACGTCCTAACAGTGGCCACTGACAAGGCACGCACGTCGAAACGCCTTTACCAGGCACTTCGAGGCCAGCCCACACCACATAAATTAGAGGACAGACGACCGTCGGTCATCTGGCACCAAGCCTGGGCTAATATCAACAACCCAGCCCTTCCCACGGAAGTTTCAGCGCTATGGTATCGTGTCGTAAACAATTTAATCCCCACTAATCATCGCCTGGCGGCGATCCGCCTACGGCCCTCGGCTGCTCGCGGCCGGTGTGGTGACGTAGACACCAGAGAGCATCGTCTCTTATGCCCTCACGTCACAGAAGTGTGGGACCTTGCACGTGTGCTATTAGCGCTGATCGGTGGGACGACACCAGACGATGTGTCAATCGACTGGTTCCTTACCCCTGATTTTCAGACCAACCCCCGAACACGACGTAACGCAATGGTGTGGCTCTTGGGCCACACGATCTATGACCTTTCCCTCACCGATGCTGTCTCTTTCATGGACTACCTGTGGAGCCAGCATCGCCTGGCGGAATCTGACCGGAAATATACCACTACTTCTACAAGATTTCTGAAAGTTGCAATGGTTCATGGTTATCAAAAGGTGTTCCGGGTTGACTAAGGCACCTCGTCCAGGAATTGCCTGAGTTTACCCCTGGATCTTTGTCACTCAGACTTTCAAACTACCCTTTACTTGCCTATACCCAAGATTTGACATTGGCCTTCTGGGCATCACTAGAGTAGACTGTTCTCTGATACTGATAATATGGCAATTGGTAACATGGGAATTGTGTGAACCTTGTATGATAAATTATTGGAAAATTAGAAAACACGTAATCTATCTTAGAGGATTATTACTTCGTTAATTCTATGGGCGATGGGATTATCTCGCCAGTTTCGTTTTCATTTGTGTGTGCTGCCGTCCCTGTTTTTAATTTGCCTTCATTTCTGTCTTTATTTATTTCTTCCTTTTTCGTTTCTAAAGTCATCACTTGCTTCACACCTGCAGAGAGAGGTGTATTTCTGAGTAGCGTGTCGTCGCCCCCTGAGGCATAGCAGAGTATGCCCCCGCTTTTATTTTCGGTTTCTGGCAATAAGTCTTGCTACTAACAGCACCATGCTTTACGTGCTGCGTCGACACTAGAGGATGGCAGAGGAAAAGGTAGGGCTATAGGGGAGGAAGGATGCCCACTAAAAAAAAAAAAAAAAGCTTTTTATTTATTTAGTTTCTCTGGCTCCGAGGGACCATCTTAATACGAGTCGCTACTAGCGCACGTTACGGAAAGATTCTTATAAACTTCGAAGAATGATAAAGTACACAGAGAGAAAGTGATCGTCAGTAGCTGCTACTTTTTTTCTTCCCTTGGGATCTAATTGTCGAATTGACAGAAGGAAGTGAAGAATAAAGCCAACCGCTGAATATTTAACGCTTCAGATTACTGACAACAATATCAATTCGACATTTCATTCTTCAGCCTACAACAAAGAGCAGTAAGCCGATATTCTGCGCCGACTGTACTTGAAAGGGGAACAAGGGGCGGTTTGTAACTACCATTTGCAGACTGAAACTAATCATAGCTACCATCGAAAATGCCGCCATAGAATTCACGTCATAACGTCACACTACAGATCGAGGACGTCAACCACATACGCATTGGGTGCCCAGATACAGAAAGGAATCGGACTGGTTGGTTAAAATGAAATGAAACGAAACAAGAGCACCCTCAGATGTTTGATACTATTGATACTCTTGATAACGATGACTACAAACAGTTATAAATTGCCCCTTCGCTGACAACTGATTTACGTCAAATGACGATCATAAGGGATGCTGGTCACAGACGTTTCAAGGCAAATCCGAAATCGGAACGCTATACAGGATACTGAAAGCTGCGAAACAAGGTAAAGTAATGCGTTCGAAATGCCAAAGTCTACTACGCTTGCTCCTTTGTGTGAAACGATACGACACCGGTGATTCTGTGTGCAGACTCTCCTTAGCTTGGATGTCGGAAGTTCAAAATCAGTATTTTTCTCTGACGAACTGAATTAATTTTTATCATCACCGTGCTGCAAAGAACTACCCTCAAGGAACCCCAGACTACATAAAAACTCTGATACTTCCTACCTAAAAGACATCATGAGACTCTCTTCTGAAGAGCCAGTCAACGAGGATATGAGCTTAACCATGATGTTTCAGACAGCTTACGGTTCTGGCGCTGCAGTCCGGAACCGCGGGACTGCTACGGTCGCAGGTTCGAATCCTGCCTCGGGCATGGGTGTGTGTGATGTCCTTAGGTTAGTTAGGTTTAAGTAGTTCTAAGTTCTAGGGGACTTATGACCTAAGATGTTGAGTCCCATAGTGCTCAGAGCCATTTGAACCATTTCAGACAGCTTAGTAGCTGTCTTGACAGACATGTTTAATTTCTCTCTTGTGAGTGGAACACATCCCGCTCCAATGGACAGAAGGATATGCCTGACCCATAACCACATAGGGATTACTGCCCAATCAATATCCTCCGCGCTGTATCCAGAGCCCTAAAATATACACCTCAACAAAAGTTTGGAATGTCAGAGAGTTTTCTACAATGTCTTCTTACAGTACACTTACTGACGTTTGTACCATAACTTCTTAGGAAAATAAACCTAGTTCCTCTTGAAAACAACAATAATTTTGGTTAGTTACAAAAGATCATTACAAGTGTACATTGTTGTTTAGCTGAAAACAACTGTCCCGATTTTGTAAACCCATAACACAAACAGTGAATGAGTCAAGTGAGTACCTGGAATATCTCACTGACAAACGCAAGTTCACAATATTTACACTAATGAACTTCAGCAGAGCTTTTAAAACTGTCAATTTTGGCACGCTACTTACAAAAATGCGACAGCTAAAACAGTAAGTTTTCTACACTGAGTTCGCTGTGATTTCAGATGACAAACTGTAAATGAATAACAGCTATACTGCGAAGTACTTGAACTGAAGGATTTGATAGAGAAGTACAAAAAAAAAAAAAAAAAAAGAGTTTTGGGAAGATTTCAATTATAAATTGGAATTCAATATGTACAGACAAAAAAGAAACTTTTCTTGTGATTTGATAGTGCGCAAATAAGAAACTCGTTGAAGATGGTGCAGTTTCAGAGAAATATGTTTCGGTAAAACATAAGAAAAAAATTGAACTTGTTAAAGAAACAAATTTATTCGTAAGCGGACACGGACATAAGAGTGAAGTTTAACGTCAAGGTCAGTATAGAAAGGAGTTTGGTGTCTTTCAGCTTATATAAATCATAACTTTCTCAGTTAGAAATTAACAATTAGGAGTTCATTGATCATATAAACACATCAAAAAAGTTTTGCATCACCTCGGTTCCGAGAGTTCCGAAACCTGTACAGAAAAACGGAATAGAGATCAACATAATTATCATTTCCGGCCTTTTTATTGCTCATGAAAACCACACATTGCATGTTGTATCACGATACAGCGAGACCTTCAGAGGTGGTGGTGCAGATTGCTAAACCCACCGGTACCTCTAATACCCAGTAGCACATTCTCTTGCATTGATGCATGCCTGTATTCGTCGTGGCATACTGTCCACAAGTTCATCAAGGCACTGTTGGTCCAGATTGTCCCATTCCTCAACGGCGATTCGGCGTAGATTCCTCAGAGTGGTTAGTGGGTCACGTCGTCCATAAACAGCCCTTTTCAATCTGTCCCAGGCATGTCGATAGGGTTTATGTCTGGACAACATGCTGGCCACTAGTTGTGCGATGTCGTTATCCTGAAGGAAGTTATTCACAAGATGTGTTTGATGGGGGGTGCGAATTGTCGTCCATGAAGACGAATGCCTCGCCAATATACTGCCGATACGGTTTCACTACCAGTTGGAGGATTCCTTTACGTATCGTACAGCGCCTTCCATGACTGCCAGCGGCGTACGTCGGCCCCACATAATGCCACCCTAAAACATCAGGGAACCTCCATCTTGCTGCACTAGCTGGACAGTGTGTCGAAGGCGTTCACCCTGACCTGGTTGCCTCCAAACACGTCTCCGACGATTGTCTGGTTGAAGGCATATGCGACACTCATTGGTGAAGAGAACGTGATGCAAATCCTGAGCAGTCCATTCAGCATGTTGTTCGGCCCATCTGTACCGCTCTATATGGTGTCATGGATGCAAAGTGGACCTCGCCATGGACGACGGGAGTGAAGTTGCGCATCATGCAATCTATTGCGCACAGTTTGAGTAGTAACACGACGTCCTGTGGCTGTACTAATAGCATTATTCGAAATGGTGGCGTTGCTGTCAGGGTTCCTCCGAGCTATAATCTGTAGGCAGGGGTCATCCACTGCAGTAGTAGCCCTTGGGCGGCCTTGAACGAGGCGTGTCATCGACAGTTCCTGTATCTCTGTATCTCCTCCATGTCCGATCAACATCACTGTGGTTCACTGCGAGACACCTGGACGCTTCTCTTATTGAGAGCCTTTCCTGGCACAAATTAACAATGGGGGCGCGATCAAACCGCGGTACTGACCGTCTAGGCATGGTTGAACTACAGACAACACGAGCCCGGTACCTCCTTCCTGGTGGAATGACTGGAACTGATCGGCTGTCGGACCCCCTCCGTCTAATAGGCGCTGCTCATGCATGGTTGTTTACATCATTGGGTGGGTTTAGTGACATCTCTGAACAGTGAAAAGGACTTTGTTGTGATAATATATCCACAGTCAACGTCTATCTTCAGGAGTTCTGGGAAATGGGGTGATGCAAAGTTTTTTTTTTTTTTTTTATGTGTGTACTTGGCACCGCTCGGTACCACAGTCAATCATGAGGTTTTCGTGGTTGGCTGTGGTAGCGAGCTCCGTAATGTGCTGCCACAAGGCAAATATTATGTGATGATGCTCGCTTTGGACGAGAAAAAATTTGGTAATAGTTATTAAACCGTGGCAGGCCTGTGGTTGTTTTATCTGAATATTGAATTTCTATCTCTGTCTACGACAAAATAAAAATTAGAGCTCATAGTGATGTATGCCGATAGACGCTGTTCCCGTGGAACGTTCACGAGTGAAACAGGAAATATTTTGTAATTCTGATGTATGTTCCACTTTTCTATGACAATGCTATTGGTATGTTGCCAGCAGGTCTCAAGGCTGCAGAAAGTGAAAGGGTGTAGTCTATAGAGGATTTCCAGCAACAGACTTTATTTACCAGTCATCGAAACAACCAATACTGCTAACAGCACAGACACACAATGATATTTCAACTTACTCCTTTTTCAAAAATACATAAATCCAGAATTTCAGAAAACTCTTACAAAGCAACAGACGTAACGTTTAAGAACATATATTTTAATTTAAGATAAATGACAGACTTCCTTTAATAAAAGAATTTTTTTAAAACTACTTCGCACTTATGCTTATTCTTGTGTCAAAATTTAGTTGCAAAATATAGTGAAAATATAGTTGTTTCTCCCTCTCTCTCTCTTTTATTTTTTATTTTTTTTAAAGTCCGCCCCTGCTAGCTGAGTGGTCAGCGTGGCAGAATGTCAATCGGCTCGGGATCGATTCCCGGCTGGGTCGGAGATTTTCTCCGCTCAGGGACTGGGTGTTGTGTTGTCCTAAACATCATCATTTCATCCCTCATCGACGCGCAAATCACCGTTTCTTTTTTTTAGGAAAATAAATAAACAAGTTTTAAGAAAAGACTGTACAGATATTCTACTTTTTCAATGCAAATACTTTAGACAAAATTATTTGACAGAGGACTGATAACCTACGCGGCTCCGAAAGGCTTTGACATCTTTTGAATAATTAAAAACACCATAGTTTCAAATCAGAAAAAAAATTCTTAAAGATAGAATTCATGCTTCAGTTAAAATACTGATGAAACTTAGCAGCCTTCTGCGGTCGTAGAGCCACTCAGTTGTACTGGTCACGCGGCAACGCGTGAGGCACAGCCCAGCCGGCTTAGAAAACATGTTCCTTCTACAAAATACCAAACAAACTATTAGAATATGGCCGGTTTTACGCCAGTTGTGAAGCCAGTCAACTTTTTTCGTGCAAGATGTCAAACCAGATATTAACGTACAGTCTTGCAAATAGTCAGTAAGCCCGATGTTCTTAAAGCAAATTACAATACTTTAAAGCACGTTAGTCATTTTCATTGCAATTTTAACCATCAAATGGTTTAGGTAGGATGTTTATTGATATATTCTAGTAGTGTGCAAAACAGTAAAAGCAGAGCTCGTTATAGGGTTAAGGTAAAATTATAACTAGGCGCTACAGTCTGGAACCGTGCGATCACTACGGTCGCAGGTTCGAATCCTGCCTCGGGTATGGGTGTGTGTGATGTCCTTAGGTTAGTTAGGTTTAAATAGTTCTAAGTTCTAGGGGACTGATGACCTCAGAAGTTAAGTCCCATAGTGCTCAGAGCCATCTGAACCATTTTAAGACCTTTAAAATTACAACAAAAACGACAATGCGTAATTTGAGCCGCTTGCGCACACAGTTGAGCAGGGGCAACCAGTACGTAATCATGTAATGCAAGTTATCAGTAATTTGACTCGATAAAGACTACACGCGCTGCTATTCAATACAACATACTTCAACGTAACAGAATTTACCACAGTCGCTCTTATAGAACTTGCCAGGCATTGGGGTTTAAATAAACAAATATCCCACGTTCAACATTTCCTGGACGCAAGCTCTATACGGTCTGAACAAATTGCACAACCACAACTCTCGTAAGTTAGACCCAGTAAATTACGCAGTAGACACAGGTAATACTTGTGAGCAAAACAGCACCTAAAGGGCGAGGAACTCCCTCATACAAAACGCAACTACACTTTTTGCGGTACCACAGCTCAATGCGAAGGTCGTAAAGGGCCACCCAACAGTTAATCGTACGAGAATGATCCTGGTCGAGAAAACAGCTTACCCGCCAGAATTAATGCAGCTGAAGGTGGCAGCGGCAGACAGGAGTCTTGTCACGGTGATAGGATACTACTAAACTCCTAACGGTACTAACCGACCGCCATGTCATCCTCAGACTATAGGCGTCACTGGATGCGGATATGGAGGGACGTGAGACCAGCACACCGCTCTTTCGGCCGTTGTCAGTTTTCGTGGCCGGAGCCGCTACTTTTCAGTCAAGTAGCTCCTCAGTTTGCCTCACAAGGGCTGAGTGCACACCGCTTGCCGACAGCGCTTGGTTGATCGGATGGTCACACGTCAAACTGCTAGCCTAGCCTGACAGTGCTTAATTTCGGTTATTTGACGTAACCGGTGTTACCACTGCGGAAAGGCCATACAGACTTGTATTCAGGCCTCTGCACGGCTACACTGTTCTCCGGACGCAGCAAGACCCCAGTTTCGCTATTAGCGTGACGTGTCACGCCACGTCGTCCATTCGCGATTGTTGCTTCCGTACTAGGCCAAAACGAACTCGGGGCTCTCACTGTCCATCACCGACCACGGTACAACCAGTACTGCAACGGCGACCATTGACATGGTCACTGCCCTCTCTCACAAGGGAACCTCCCCATCGCACCCCCCTCAGATTTAGTTATAAGTTGGCACAGTGGATAGGCCTTGAAAAACTGAACACAGATCAATGGAGAAAACAGGAAGAAGTTGTGCGGAACTGTGAAAAAATAAGCAAAATATACAAACTGAGTAGTTCATGGGAAGATATGCAATATCAAGGACGCTGGGAAAGCAGGAGCGCCGTGGTCTCGTGGTAACGTGAGCAGCTGCGGAACGAAAGGTTCTTGGTTCAAATCTTCCATCGAGTGAAAAGTTTAATTTTTGATTTTCAGTTTATGTGACAAACTCTTATGTTTTCATCACTTTTTTGGGAGTGATTATCACATCCACAAGAAAACCTAAATCGGGCAAGGTAGAAGAATCTTTTTACCCATTCACCAAGTGTACAAGTTAGGTGGGTCGACAACATATTCCTGTCATGTGACACACATGCCGTCACCAGTGTGTGTTTTCCTGTGGAGGAATCGGTTGACCTATGACCTTGAGATCAAATGTTTTCGGTTCCCATTGGAGAGGCACGTCCTTTCGTCTACTAATCGCACGGTTTTGCGATGCGGTCGCAAAACACAGACACTAAACTTATTACAGTGAACAGAGACGTCAATGAACGAACGGACAGATAATAACTATGCAAAAATAAAGAAAGTAAAATTTTCACTCGAGGGAAGACTTGAACCAAGGATCTCTCGTTCTACAGCTGCTCACGCTACCACGGGACCACGGCGCTCCTCAGGTCATGTTGTCCATGATGTTGCTTATGTGGCCCATGGACTACTCAGTTTGTATATTTTGCTTATTTTTCCACAGTTCCACACAACTTCTTCCTGTTTTCTCAACTGATCTGTGTTCAGTTTATCAAGGCCTATCCACTGTGCCAACTTATAACTAAATCTGAGGGGGGTGCGATGGGGAGGTTCCCTTGTAAGTAACCAGCGTAACTTCCACCGCGCCTCGCTGATGCGCCGACTCTCTCTCGAACCTCCCGCCGCTCCTAAATAGGTGATCGCTCCCAATGGCACCACTGCAAAGCGCGGGCAGAGGAAAGAGCTGACACACTAACCACTACAGAGATCAGTGACCGCTCAGCTATGGAGAACTATGTGTTTTTGCGACACGTATAGAGGACGAACGCATATAACGCTGGGGGTGGGAGGAGAGGCTGTTGTTGTTGTTGTGGTCTTCAGTCCAGAGACTGGTTTGATGCAGCTCTCCATGCTACTCTATCCTGTGCAAGATTCTTCATCTCCCAGTACCTACTGCAACCTACATCCTTCTGAATCTGTTTAGTGTATTCATCTCTTGGTCTCCCTCTACGATTTTTACCCTCCACGCTGCCCTCCAATACTAAATTAGTGATCCCTTGATGCCTCAGAATATGCCCTACCAACCGATCCCTTCTTCTAGTCAAGTTGTGCCACAAATTCCTCTTCTCTGCAATTGTGTTCAGTACCCCCTCATTAGTTATGTGATCTACCCATCTAATCTTCAGCATTCTTCTGTAGCACCAAGTTTCGAAAGCTTCTATTCTCTTCTTGTCTAAACTATTTATCGTCCACGTTTCACTTCCGTACATGGCTACACTCCACACAAATACTTTCAGAAACGACTTCCTGACACTTAAATCTATACTCGATGTTAACAAATTTCTCTTCTTCAGAAATGCTTTCCTTGCCATTGCCAGTATTTTACATCCGCTCTACTTCGACCATCATCAATTTTTTAGCTCTCTAAATAGCAAAACTCCTTTACTACTTTAAGTGTCTCATTTCCTAATCTAATTCCTGCAGCATCACCCGATTTAATTCGACTACATTCCATTATTCTCGTTTTGCTTTTGTTAATGTTCATGTTATATCCTCCTTTCAAGAACCTGTCCATTCTGTTCAGCTGCTGTTCCAAGTCCGAGGAGGAGCTATGAACAGATTATGTCTCCTGTAGCTGTGCATATTCCTGGGCTTTTGGTGTGACAACCCATTTTATGTACATTACATATACCACACGCTGTTTCACGGGCGTTGACGATACGTTATTTTACATTCATTTTGAAGTATGCTTCGTCAAGTAGAAGATATACGATTTTTAATTTCGTGTTTGTAATTTGGTTTTTATATTTTCTGTTATAGATTCTGAAGATCCAGTAGGAATCAAATATTTATGACTACATCCAACAGAAAATAAATTATGTCACTTTTTGTCGTAAAAATTTTGGTGTTACAGTTGTTCGCGTATATGAAGCCCACTTCTTCAGTACCCAAAGCCCTCGGCGCTTCGATCTGCCAAGCAAGTTGCGGAGTTCGGACAAGGGGTTAGCAGACCTTTCTTCGATCTTTTCTGGGCGCAGATTTCATTGGGAGTAAATTTCACTGGGCGCAGACTACGGGACACCCGTAAGTCGTGCTGAAGATTTTTCTGCCACACACTGCAAAGTGACTTCCGGAGTACAGTAGATACGACGTAGTCTGAAAGAAATGGCGTATACCTTGCAAAGACATCCTTGTAACAGGATAAAAGATAAAACGCCACAGACGATATCATTGGTCTCATCTTAAACCCTACTTTATTTTGTTCAAACCGGGACTACAAAATTTATAGCCACGTGTGTACTGTCACAGTGCAGGGGGAGAGGGTGCATTACTTCTTTTGGGACCACATCTTGCCGTTGCAGTCGATTACACAATGGAAAGAGGCCGGTTAAATCTACTCTGCTTGTATCTGCGGCGCACAGACCACTGGATCGCAGAACGGACGTGGAATGGGATATTGACAGCTCAGCCTAGCCTGTGCCGTTCCGTGTTTCTGTCAGAGGTGTGCCGTGCGCGAAGCGCCCTGTGGAAGGGCGCCGCGCAGATTACGTCAGAAGAGTGGATGGGTCGGGTAGGGGGTGGGGGAGGAGGTAAATCGGCCGGACTCCCTGAAAGCTTCCCAGGGGGACGCGATGGGATTAGGGGCCACTCTACCTGCCGATCACGTGTCCCAATCAGAGCCACCGCCTCTGCGGCCGAACGGGCGACGCCGACAACACGGATGGCCAATAGGATCCGTAGAGGTCGTTTTGCGTTGTGGCAGCGCGCCGTCCGGTATTCTAAATGTGTTGCCTCCGCTGCTGCTGGCGTTAACAGTCTGACAGGTGACTGTGAGTACCGCAGCCTGTCAACGCCACTGTTACATTATAGGCTAATAAGATTTGCGGTATGTAGGCGTAGTCGACTGTGCAAAGTCACGTACACGGGCCACTGACTTCTTCATTACTAAATCAAGCAAAAAGGTCATTTTAATAACAAAGATCTGATTTGCAAATTACTTGGTATCTTTCGTGTATTCGTTTAACAACAGCACTACAATATTTCGATTATGCGAAGCCCAATCTGCGCGTCCTGAAAGATATCGATAAAAATAGTCGAGTAGATGCAGTATTTCTTAACTTCAGAAAAGCCTGACTCAGTACCACTTGTAGGCTTTTTATCTAAATACGATCGTATAAGGTATCACGTGAAATTTCTGGCTGGGTTGAGAATGTCTAGTCAGGGAAATGCAGCATGGTATCTTGGATGGAGAGTCATCGATAGATATAGAAGTAACTTTCTAGCCTCCACCTTTTTTCTTTTTTTTCAGTCCTCTCACTGTCTGAGGCAACCCGAAACGACTTCCTCTCCTGTGCTAACCTAGCCGTCTCAGACTAGCACATTCAGACTCCTCGAGGGATGTATTCAAATCTCTTGCCTTCCGCTACAGTTTTTGCTCTTACAGCTTCTTTGGAAACAAAAACATGGACACAAGGAAGGAAACTGCGAGGAAACCGAGGGTAAGAGAAGACGTACTTCAGTTGATCGAGGAAAGAAGAAAGTACAAAAATGTTTAGGGGAATTCAGGAATACAGAAGTACAAGTCACTTAGGAGTGCAGAGAATCTAAGGCGAAATGGCTGATTGAAAAATGTGAAGAAATCGAAAATAAAATGATTGTCGGAACAACTGAGTCAGCATAAAGAAAACTCAAAACAACCTTCGGGGAAATGAAAAGCAAGTGCGGTAATATGAAGAGTATAATGGGAACTCCACTGGTAAATGGAAAAGAGTGAGCAAATGGGTGGAAAGAGTACATTGAAGGGAAAGGATGAGGTCTGATGACGTGATAGAAGCAGAAACGGGAGCTGATAGGGAAAAGGTAGAGGATTCAGTATTTGAATCAGAATTTAAAATAGCTTTGGACGACTTAATATCAAATAAGACAGGAGGGATAGATAACTTTCCATCAGAAATTCTAACATCATTGGGGTAAGTGGCAACAAAACGATTATTCACGTTGGTGCGTGGAACGTTTGAGCCAAACCAAGAGGTAACAGCAAGAGTGGGAAGAACAAAACGAAGTGCCCTACTTTTCAGTGTATACGTCTAAGAAGCAACAACGGAAATAAAGGAAGGTCCAAGAGTGGGATTAAAATGCAAGGTGGAAAGATATCAATGATAATGATTGCTAATGACATTGCTATCCTCTGTCAAAGTGAAGAAGAACTACAGAATACAGAATATGTATAGAGAGTAAATCGAAGAAAGACGAAAGTAATTACAAGTACGAGAAATGAGAAAAGCGAGAGAATTACCATAAGAATTACCTAGGCAGCAAAATAAGCCATGCCTGGCGGTGCAAGGACATAAAAAGCAGAATAGCACTGTCGAAAAGGGCGTTCCTGGCCCAGAGAAATCTGCTAGCATCAAACATAGACCCTAATTTGAGGAAGAAGTTTAGGACAACGTTTGTTTACAGCATGGCATTGAACGGTAGTTAAACGTGGACTGTGGAAAGACCGGAACAAAAGAGAATCGAAGCCTTTGAGACTTGGTGCTACAGAATAATGTTGAAAATTAGGTGGACTGATAAGTAAGGAATGAGGAGGTCCTCCGTAGAATGGGCGAGGTCAGAAATATGTCGAAAACACTGACAAGAATAAGGGATAGGGTGACAGAATATCTGTTAAGACATCAGTAAGTAACTTCCCTGGTGCTAGAGGAAGCTGAAGCGGGTAAAAACTGTAGAGGAAGGCAGATTGGAATATATTCAGCAAATAATTAAGGACTTAGGTTGCAAGTGCTACTCTGAGATGAAAAAGTTTGCGTAGGAGAGGATCCAGTGGCGGGTCGCATCAAACTAGTCAGAAGACTGATTACTGTACTTTTTCTCGTCCATTCTGCGGGGACCTTCTAATTTATTATCTTAATAATCCACTTAAATTTCAGCATCATCGTGAAATTCCACTTCTGAAACGCTTCTATCGCTTCTTTCTGGGTTTTCCCACAGTCCGTGCTTCACTACGACAGTGCTTTACTCTAGCCAAGGTATGCCCAACCCAACGATCGCGATCGACCGGTCGGTCGCCATGACTTCATGAGTCGATAGTTCAGAATCTTTGTCCGAAATCTATTTAAACGAGCTGTTTTGGTAAAATATCACTATGATGACACCGAGTGTTTCTCACGGTATCTGCCGGCGGTATATCTGACAATACTGTCCTGGCGTCTTTCGTCTCCATCTGGCAGAAGTTCCAATGAAACAAAGAAAACCATTTGTCAATGGAACTGTTGTTTAGGAGCGTTTTTTGGCAGCTAGTGAGTTCTTGCTTCCCACATTAGGAACAGGTCAGAGACAAATCAGTCATCGGAGGCATGCTTCTGTCGATGCCTACCATAACAAGAAAAGTGGAATTAACTACGCAAAATATAAAAAGTCAACGGACAACAGACATGTAATCATGCTTGTGTTTATCATTGCAGTTAGACGAGTCAATAGATAGAGTCGATTCACCTCAAATTATGACTTTCGTAAAATCGACAATCGACATTTTCGGATGTCAATCTAAAATAAGACTTCCTTACCATTTTGGCCCTGAAGTTACTACACGAGGAGAAGATTTTTAGAATGCACTCAAATACATCGTATCTGTATATGATTTGCCAATTCAGAGACTTGTGTCCATTACTACCGATGGAGTGTCTTGCATGGTAAGCAACCACAAAGGATTTAATACCTTGTGTTCCGACGACAAACCTTTCCCCGTCTCTCTTTGTGTCGTGCATCAACAAGTGCTTTGTAGACATATTTTGAAAATAGCACATGTTTTGAGTGTTGTCACAAATATTGTGGTTCAGTTCGCTCACAATCACTACAAACAAGAACTGAATAGTCAGTATAGAGACGTGCTATTGCACATTGAAGTTCGATGGCCTAGTACAGGTATGGTTATAAACAGATTTAGAGAACTTCTGCCAGCGTCTCTCTCTCTCTCTCTCTCTCTCTCTCTCTCTCTCTCTCTCTCTCTCTCTCTCTCCCAGTTTTCTTCAGTCTTACAACATCTGAGGCTAGAGCCAATGTCCTAAACTATTTGTTGTTTACATTCCTGTCTCCATTTTTCTTAACATATTTAGAGAGAGGAGGAGATAGTGTTTAACGTCCCGTCGGCAGAGACGGCATTAGAGGCGGAGCAAAAGCTCGGATTGCGTGTCTGTGAAATCTTATGGGACTTAACTGCTAAGGTCATCAGTCCCTAAGCTTACACACTACTTAACCTAAATTATCCTAAGGACAAACATACACACCCATGCCCGAGGGAGGACTCGAACGTCCGCCAGGGACCCCCCGCACAGTCCATGACTGCAGCGCCTCAGACCGTTCGGCTAATCGCGCACGGCTAAAAGCTCGGATTAGGAAAGGATGGGGAGGGAAATCGGCCGTGCTCTTTCAAAGGAACCACCTACGCATTTGCCTGAAGCGTTTTGGGAAAATGACGGTAAACCTAAATCGGGATGGCGAGACGCGTGTTTGAACCGTTGGCATCCCGAATTCAACAGATTTTAAGCTCTAAAGCCTCCCTCTAATACCACATAGGTTATACACTGATGTGTTAACATATGCCTTCTCATTCTGTGCTTTCTACTTGTCAGTGATTCCCAAATATTTCTTTCGTCGCCATCTCTGCGGATATACTCTTCATACCTTACGAGTCCACTTCGTTTTCAGCATCATTCCACAGCAGCGTTTCTCAACTTAGGGGTAATTAGGTACTGGTGAGTTAAATGAATTTTTCTGGGGAGGGTAAACACAAAGGATTCCGATTGTGTTTCGGTCACGAAAGTAAATTACTTTTGAAGTATCGTTACTATTTTGAGTATTTCTTAAGACTTTAATACTGATTAATTACAATTTTCTTCAAATACTAGCAGTAACGCGCTTCACAACGTGGTGGAGGTTACAGCCTGTGAATCGAATGTATGAACATCGCCTTCCACACATAGTTCGCCCACGCCACACATACTTTATTTGAAAGACATATTTACGCCAGTCACTGAACACTTTCTTTATTTCACGATTGCAATTTCGGCCTTAGGCCATTATCTAGTGCAGATTTTTGTGGCTTTAAGCCATGTCAACTTAAAATGAGCTGACACATTTATATGTCTTTTTTTTTCTTTATTGTGATTTTTATCACCTTACACAAGGCGGGCTGTCAGCAGCTGAGTACGCCTCTCTTCAGCCTTGAGGTTTACAATAAGTAATAAATAGAGTGGGCACAGAGAATACATTTAAAACGGCGGGCAAAACAATGTAGACACTAAAAAACAAAAAACATGGAGCCGTTCACGCCGGACGAGAAAACATCACTGACACTAGTTGACACGGCGCACAAAACATGGATGATGGCGATGACACGTGAACAGTGGCGGCGTGACGGCGAACAAACACTAAACACAAACGAAGGCACACACACGAGACACTGATGGCGATGACCTCCGGCGCGCGAATGTTCACTGTGCGTGTGCGAGTCCGGGGACCTGCCAAGAGAGGAGGAGGAGGAAGAGGAGTGGGAGAGCAAGAGGGGAGAGCAGAGATGCCACGGGCAGGGAAGATAGGGGGAGGGAGGAAGGGGGAGGGGAAGCCCGGGGGAAGAGGGGTGGAGGGAGGGGACGGGGAAAAAGAAAAGGGAAGGGAAGGGAAGAGAAGGGAGGGAGGGTGCCTAAAGGAAAGGACACCGGAAGTGGGGAGTGGGGCAAGGTCAAAGTTGATAGGAGGGGTAGATGGAGGGGAGGAGGACATCATCAGGGTGGGGGAGCTGGTGGAAGCCACCTTGGAAGAGGGTAAGGAGGGTTGAGAGATGGAGACCGGGTGGGACGTGGGAATACAGGCGCGGCAGCGTGTGGGGGTGGGAGAGGATCGGGGAGACTAGCGGGTGAGAAGGATTGAGTTTACAGGAGGTATACAGGATCCGTATCCTTTCAAGGAAAAGGAGGAGGTGGGGGAAGGGGATGGGATCGTACAGGATCAGCGTGGGGGAGGGGAGACGGATGCGATAGGCGAGGCGGAGAGCATGGCGTTCAATGATTTGGAGGGATTTATAAAAGGTAGGGGGGGGGCGGAGATCCAAGCCGGATGGGCATAACAAAGGATAGGGCGGATGAGGGATTTATAGGTGTGGAGGATGGTGGAGGGGTCCAGACCCCACGTACAGCCAGAGAGGAGCTTGATAAGACGGAGGCGGGAGCGTGCCTTGGCTTGGATTGTCCGGAGATGGGGAGTCCAGGAGAGGCAACAGTCGAGGTTGACGCCAAGGTACTTAAGGGTGGCGGTGAGGGCGATAGGACGGCCATAGATGGTGAGATAGAAATCGAGGAGGCGGAAGGAAGGGGTGGTTTTGCCTACAATGATCGCCTGGGTTTTGGTTTATATGTCGTTGTCATTACTATTAAATACATTCATGACGCTGTTGCACATTGCGAGCACACATATCCATATGTCATAAAACAACATAGTCTGTAGATACTTATGTTCGTTAGCCCATCAATAGTCACTTATGCATTAAACATCAGCAGAAGTTTACTGAGTAATGCTTAGCCACAAAACTCTGCACTAGATAATGGCCTAAGGCCGAAATTGCAATCGTGAAATAAAGAAAGTGTACAGTCTCTGGCGTAAATATATTGTCTTTTATAAAGTTCTACATGACTGTGAATTCCAGGTATAAAAAGTTCATACTTTATATGTTGCGCGATGCACGTATAACAGTAAAATTGAGCTGTATACGTCACATATTCTTTAGTATTTCATGAAAATACTTTCACCGAGCTGTAGCTAGTTCCCGCAGTGGAAAAGGCATTGCTTCACTATTCACTTTGCCACAGTAAATGAACTAATTGTCAGCACAACACAACGGTGACTATAGCGTGGCTACTACACGGCCAATTTCCTTCCCCATCCTTGGAACAATCCGAGCTTGTGTTCCGGCAGTAGTGACTTCATTCTCCACGTAATGTTAAACGCTGATCCTTCCGAGGCCCTACACTTTATTATTATTGAGAGTGGTCAGACACAACACACTTGCAGCCTAAAATCATACAATTTCTGCGAGTTCAGAAGTATGTAGTCCAGCAGTCAACTGAATTACAAACAGTAACTAAAGTGCGCGCATTTTAACTTTATCATACAATTTCAGCCAGTTCATAAGTATGGAGTCCAGCATTCAACTGAATTACGAACAGTAACTGAAGGGCGCACATTTTAACTTGGTTGATATTAAGCGTGTGTGCAGAGTGAGCGTGAACCAGTTGTCACTGGAGCCAGGAGGGGTTCAGAGGGAATAAATTTTAGAATAAATGTCTACCCTCACCGTGGATAGTTATCTTTCTTTTCTGATGAGGGCTTTTAGATAACATTCGTGATGTACTCAGGACTGCGTCACCATTCTATTAAAAAGTTGTTAGAAATAAGTAGTACCAATTGTCTCAATATGTCATTTTTTCGTGGTTTAATAAGACACCCTCAAAAACAATATCATTTGTCTTTCGTCATTTTAAAAATGTAAATTTTCAACGATAATTCTTTTTCGTTCTGAAGTATAGCCACGCTCCAACATTTTTGATGACGTGGGGAGAAGATGCGGAGGTAGTAGTTAACATCTGACTGCACCCAATAGTAATGGGTCTCTTAAAGGTATGGAAGCACTGTTCTATGGCATGACATCTCAAACACTTAGATTCTCTTCTTTCCCGGTTTGTTTTTAAAAGAAAATACATTTGCCTGTGTTAAAACTCGACAGAAGCTTTGAATATAATGGAATATAAATTCCCGTTAATATTATCACGCAGCCCTTTAACCCCCTTGCAGTATCTTACTTTCCCGTAAACCACGCTTATCCATTAGTTACGGTCAGCTGCTAACTATAGGCAGTGTTACACGACGAGTGAGCAAAACGTGAATGATAAGTTCATGGGACGAGGTTTGCGAGACAAAGGCTATACCGTCGAATGGCCGCTGCGTGGGAAGTCTCCTTTTCCTATTTTAAGCCCGTTTCGCGAATTATTTTACATTGAACGTCAGAGAAATTAAGGCGTCGCCCAGTGGAAGAATTTTGCAGTCCCCGACAGCACTCTAAAAAATTGAGTTTCGGCAGTCAATGGGAACACGAGATCTCGTGTGTGGTCAAAGCGTAGAGGCTCTGCGCTGCCAGCGCGCATTAGACCTACGGCGCCGTCCCTCGAATCGCTTTGTCGGTATTTCTTTGTACGACCTCCGCCGCCAGAGGTTGTCCGGTGGTCAACAGAACGAGCGGTTCCACTGTCACAAAGAGCGGTGGTAACTGACAATTCGGGCGTAAAGCGTTTTATTCACTTTGCAAGAAGAGAATGGAAACCTCTTCTGAAAGCTTGATATTTTGACAACTGTTCCGTAATACTGCACACTGTATTAGTCACACAAGGTACTCAGCCTGGCATTCAGATACAATAGCTGCATGAAACCGAGCCTGGAAACACTTGCGCAGTTTGGAGTTACACTCCGACGCACAGCCTAGATCGTTAACCCATACCCTACTGCATGACCTGTAACAGGTATCGGAGCCGTGGCGGACTCAAATCCGCTTTGTTAAGGTGGAGCGAAAGCCGACGTTTACGTATGTTGAAACTAACCTGCTTTAGTAATGGTTTGAGATCCGAAACAAAAACCTAAGAGCACTACCCACTCGTCACAACAGTAAAAACTTTGCTCAGTATGCAACATTATATTAATATATACGAGGGTTGGAACTTAAATAGTGGCAACTATTTATTCATAACCGATGCAAAATAGTTACATGTTTGCACCTGTTATTGTCCTTCAAAGTATTCACCAACATTGTGTAGAACCCGTTCCCAGCGATGTGGAAGGCCTAGTATACCGTCAGTAGAGCCTGACCTGTTGATCGTGCGAATGGAGCGGTCTACTGCCTGTCGAATCTCTGGACCAGTTCTAAAGCGAATGCCACGAAGTGGTTCCTTCATCTTCGGAATTAAATCAAGTCCGAGAAGTATGGTGGATGGTACAGTACTTCCCAGTCCCATCGACCGAACAGAGCAGCCACAGCTTGCGCTGTATGCGCCTGCGCATTGTCGTGCAAAATGATGGGTCGGTTGCGGAGAAAGTATTGTAAGATGTGTATATTTCTATTGTCTAGTGTCAAACCAAAATTTATGAAAGATGTTTATATTTTATTAATAGGGTTAAGTAGGACTAATTAATATTTGTCATTTTGGAAATAATTTGGTAGCAGGGAATGTCTGCACCAAAGTATTGTTGGCGGGAGAGACCGCACATTGATATAATTTTAAAAGGGGCGGGAGAGACCGCGTATGGATACATTTTAAGAGAAGAGCGGGAAAGACCGCGCATTGATACAATTTGTAATGGCAGCAGGGATTGTCTGCAGCAGAAAGCATGATTGGCGGGTGAGACCGCACTTTAGCATTCGTAGGAAGTCGGTAGTAAGCGAGATGTGAAGCGAGTCGGTAGCAGGTCTGAAGCGAGAGGTTGGGAGGAGCGGTGTGCCTGCCAGCCACCAGCTATGATTTACAAGAGATTATAAACGGATGTACAGAGACATCAGCTAACTATTACAATAAGAGGAACTAATATTATTGAATTAATTTTTTGAGAAACTCAAGTCTACTGAAGGTATGTTTGCGCAATGCTAGTTGTAAGATTGTTGTAAAAAGTAAGTCCCATTTGAACGTTTGTAAAATCTTTTCATTACCAGCAGTACATATTTGAAGAAACGTTTTCAGAATATAATTAATTTTTGCCAGCAATGTTGCATTACTGATTATAATCCATCCCAAAAACCATCACCATAAAACTTTGAAAAATTTTATTGTTGTCAAGAAAAAGTTTAACTATGAATTACGTAAGTTCAGTCAAATTAATTAAAGAATAACGTCAGCTTTGCTATTAAAGAATAACGTCAAAAAAATGGTTCAAATGGCTCTGAGCACTATGGGACTTAACTGCTGAGGTCATCAGTCCCCTAGAACTTAGAACTACTTAAACCTAACCTAAGGACATCACGCACATCCATGCCCGAGGCAGGATTCGAACCTGCGACCGTAGCGGCCGCGCAGTTCCAGACTGTAGCGCCTAGAACCGCTCAGCCTCGAATAACGTCAGCTTTGGTAATAAATACAGCCACTTATTATGACAGCCCACCAGCAGCTAATAGAGTATAATAAAACAGGGTAAGTATATTCATATCGCAGTTCGATGTAGCAGTGAGATGGCGATCCAGTAACAGTAAAAAAGGTAAGGAACAGTTTTGGGCCCGCATCTCGCGGTCGTGCGGTAGCGTTCTCGCTTCCCACGCCCGGGTTCCCGGGTTCGATTCCCGGCGGGGTCAGGGATTTTCTCTGCCTCGTGATGGCTGGGTGTTGTGTGCTGTCCTTAGGTTAGTTAGGTTTAAGTAGTTCTAAGTTCTAGGGGACTGATGACCACAGATGTTAAGTCCCATAGTGCTCAGAGCCATTTGAACAGTTTTGGGTTATTGCAGGTAACGACTGAGGGCCACGACAACGACACATTCTATGTTTCGTCGAAATAATCAGAAAATCACTTTTAATAAGCAGCATTTAAATTTGTATGCGAAGATTGAGAAAGAGAATTAATTTCGAAGGGAAGATTTCATTTGTTATTATTAAGCAAGAGATAGAAATCCTAAGGGAAGGTTTCATAGGTTATTGTAGAAGGGAAGGTTGCGTAGCAAAAGAGATATAGAGCAGACGGGAAGGTTTTAGTATCGCTTCTTCTTTCGCAAAGCTGATCGCAGGTGATGCTCCAAAAACAAACAGTAATACTGTGCATTGACGGTCTGCGTTAGGATAACACCATGACAGTCGCACACGAGAATCACCATAACTTTAGACCGCTCCATTCGCACCATCAACAGAACAGGGACTGCTAACGGTATACTACGCCTTCCAAATCGCTGGCAACTTTGAAAAACAGTAACAGGTGCAAACAAGTAGCTCTTTTGTATCGGTTGTGAATAAATATTTGTCACTATTTAAGTTCCAACTCTCGTATGTGTGGTGTCTGATCCTGCAGTCATTATGGATCAAGAGGCAAAGAGATTAACGACATTTAGTTGCTAATGGGCATTGATTTTCAACAATGGGGAAGCGTGATAACTTGTGCCAGATCGGGTTTGAACCTGGTAGTAGCCGAACATAACCATTTACAGTCAATGATAGTTTCAGTTTGACCAGAGGACTCAGTCCCACCATTTTCCAGTCGTATAGGGTTCAACCAATATGGCCACAATCACAGGAGACGTGGTAAAGACGATGTCGTGCAGTTGACAAAGGCATTCACGTCGTTAATGTGCTGCCATAGCCCATTAACGCTCCCCTAATGCTCTACGCTTTTATACCTTGTGCACGTGGTACTACCGTCATCTGTGTCTGTGCTTTTAGCTATCCCACGACTTTTGTCACCTCAGTGTATTAATAATAATGACAGAGACATAACCACATTGAAACATTCTTCATTTTTCATACAATGAAGGCTTTCACGACCGGATGCTTCAGCTGCCGAGAATTCTTCCGTGTTGTACGGCCGTGGTTCATGGAGCTCTTCTATCCCTGACGTTTCGTCCAAAGCTACGACGGACATCTTCGAAGGTGCTCCTAGTTGTGCTGAGTCTTGCCGACTTCATTTCTTCCTGTTTATTTTCGGTACATAAGGGTCGCTTAGTTATGGAAAAAGTTGTAGAAAGTGGGATTCATAAATGAAAGTTTTCATAAATTATTAAATTTTCATTCGAATTTAAAACAAACGTGGAATCTTACTTCAATTTACTCTTGAACAACAAAAAAACACAGAAAATTAACACGAAATACTAAAGCTAGTATTGTGAGACTTCGATTGACAGCTTTAGGAAGACTGAAAGAAGAAAAAAAAATCGGAATTCCTCATCTTCACAGTTCGCGTTTTCAAACAATCAAAAGAAAAAACCCAAAGAGCTCCACATCCAAGATGCACAAACAACGACTTCAATGTGAGCCTCTCAGAGTGTGAACTCCGATATATAGAACAAATATCACACGCTGTAACAAAAAGCAACAATTACATCTCCAAACTGTACAACTGCACGGTCAGCATGGTACGACAGTCAGGCAGCGAATCCTTGTCTGCACAGGACGACTCCCAGCAAACGAACGACAAGTATATCAAGTTATATGTGAGCCCAGACTCTTTTTTAGAGGGGCAGCAGCAAGCTTCTAGCCAATGTGATGAACATAAATGAGCCCTCGAAGCTTGAAAATAGATAACATTGCGAAAGTTTCCCTGATATGATGTACAACTATACATAGACAATTTCTGAGGTGGGCTACCGAATTTCAAGGGTCTTTCACTACTAGATGACGAAGGGAAACCAGTACAGGATGCAATAGACAGGATCTGCCTGACAGATAATACTGTTTAGAAGGGGCTAAATTTCTTACGTTTCATGGGAACAGATAGTCAGGAATCTTGTTGAAACCCATGTTGAATAGATACTTGCTAGATCTTCTGCATTTAGAAGTTAAGGCGCCTTTGTGACCACACATCAGGGATTAACTCATGCAAACCACAACTTCTGAATACACTGATCAGACCCAGGGAACTCCCCCAGCATGCCACCCAGCTCTTGAGCAAACTTTTCTGATGTACACAACATGGCAACGATGAGTATGGGTAGTCCTGACGTCAGCTTTGTTGTGTGAGAACATTTCAGCCACCACCCAACAGTCTACAGTGACAACTTGAATCTGTTTTATATATATATATATATATATATATATATATATATATATATATCACATTGTATATGTGTAGATCTGGGATCTCCTCCCAAACCCCTGGCTCGATGTCAACCAAATTTGGCACAGAAACACGAGGTCTCACGATTATCAACACTGTGGGGTTATGATGGATATACTGGCAAAGAGAGTGTTATTCCAACGTCTGGTGTGCAGGCTATCCTGTATGACAGGAATGTTATGTGAGAAAATTATCTGCCTCCCAAATAAACCTGCATGTCTGGGAAATAAATGGTTTTCCAGCAGCAGCACCAGCAGACATGTTGTGTTGGGAAGTATCAAACATGCTTTATCGACCTGCTTTGTGTGGCAGCCTGTATTTTGAAGCAAATAAATGATTGTCAAGCCCATGATGTGTAGCCTGTCCTGAATGAAAGGTACGTTGTTGGAGATGTATCGGTCTGCAATACTGAACTGTATTGCAGGGCCTATATGGGCCAGGGTGCATGGCTGGGGACAGGTTGAAGTGGATAGAGGAAGAGAGACTTGGATGCGGAGAGGGTAAACGTACTGGCGAGGGTCAGTAGCAGAGATTTCAACTGGACACGGTAGAAGCTCTGATGAGAGCGCTGATGAGATGTTTTGTGAGCGTCACTACAGCTAATTTCGGAAAAGCAGTTGAGGTCGTTACCATAGAAGTCGCACCACGACCTGGTGCCGGAAGATGAGCATTCTTGTGGTAGGGCGGTCCATTTCTCCTTCAGCACGTCTGACAACTTTTAGATGGTCCCTGTTACACGTGGACGCGTTACAGTACGTCTCCCCACCGCATCCCATATGTGCTCGATGGATTAAGTTCGAGAAAATGGCAGGCAAATCCATTCACCGAATACTCTCTCGTTCCAAGAGTTTCTCCATCTGGGCAGTTCGATGCATCATTCAGAGAAATGAAGTCAGGGCCAATTGCACCCCTGAAAAGACGCACGTGGGGAAAGTGTATAGGATCACAGTACTGCTGATCAGTGAGTGTACCCTGTTCAAGTATGTTATTCCAACATAATACCTCCTGAGACCATAACACTTGGGCCACCAAAACTATCGTCTTTCACAATAGTCCTGGGTACATTATGTGTTCCCTCGCCATGTGAGAGCACATAATGCTCCCGAGATAATTCTCGAACATGATCATTTTGGTGGCCCAAGTGTTTTTTACTGTTTCCACCCCTAATATGGCACGGAGGTACTGACCTCCAAGTCTTTGAACACCGTACGCTCACCAACGCCTTTTCACGGGTGCATTCAGTGCTGATTCCATTTTTATCGATGACAACGCGCGACCGTATCGAAAAATTCAGATGGAATAGCACCTTTTTTTCTTTTTTTGAGGGGGGGGGGGGGTCATCTGTCATCTAACTGGTTTGACGTGGCCCGACACGAATTCCGTGCCAACCTCTTGATCCCAGAGTGGCATTCGCAGTTTACGTCCTCAATTATTTGCTGGATGTATCCCAATCTCTGTCTTCCTCTACAGTTTTTGCCCTATACAGCTTCCTGTAGTACCATGGAAGTCATTTCCTGATGTCATAACAGATGTCCTCTCATCCTGTCCCTTCTCCTTGTCAGTGTTTTCCACATACTCCTTTCCTCTCCGATTCTGCGAAGAATCTCCTCATTCCCTACCTTATTAGTCCACCTAATTTTCAACATTCGCCGTAGCACCACATCTCAAATGCTTCGATTCTCTTCTGTTCAGATTTCCCCACAGTCCATGTTTCACTACCATACAATGCTGTGTTCCAAACGTCCATTCTCAAAAATTTCTGCCTCAAATTAAGGACTATTTTTGGTACTAGTCGACTTCTCTTCTCCATGAATGCCCTTATTGCTAATACTAGTCAGCTTTTGATGTCCTCCTTGCTCTGCCCAGGTAGCCCAATTCCTTAACTTCATCTTTTTCGTGACCATCAATCCTGAAGTTTCTCGCTGTTCTCATTTCTGCTACTTCTCATTAATTTCGTCTGTCGTCGATTTACTCTCAGTCCATATTATGTACCCAGGAGATTGCTCATTCCATACAGCATACAATGTAATTCTTCTTCATCTTCACTCAGCATAGCAATGTCAGCCGTGCGGAGTTGCCGCGGGGTTAGAGGCGCAATGTCATGGATTTCGCGTCAACTCCAGCCGGAGGTTCGATTCCTCCCTCGGGCATGGGTGTGTGTGTGTGTGTGTGTGTGTGTGTGTGTGTGTGTGTGTGTGTGTGTGTGTTGTTCTCAGCATAAGTTAAAGTTAGTGTGAGTAGTAGGGACCGAAGACCCTAGCAGTTTGGTCCTTTAGGAATTTACGCACATTTAATAGCAACGTCGTCAGGGAATCGTATAATTGATATTCTTTCACCTTGAATTTTAATTCCACTCCTGAACCTTTCCTTTATTTGCATAATTGCTTCTTCAGTATACAGAACAAACAGTAGAGGGGGAAAGATTACATCCCTGTCTTACACCCTTTTTAATCCGAGCAGCCGGCCGGAGTGGCCGAGCGGTTAAAGGCGCTACAGTCTGGAACCGCACGACCGCTACGGTCGCAGGTTCGAATCCTGCCTCGGGCATGGATGTGTGTAATGTCCTTAGGTTAGTTAGGTTTAAGTAGTTCTAAGTTCTAGGGGACTTATGACCACAGCAGTTGAGTCCCATAGTGCTCAGAGCCATTTGAACCATTTTTGAATCCGAGCTCTTTGTTCTTAGTCGTCCATTGTTATTATTCCCTCTTGGATTGTACAAGTTGTATGTTATCCGTCTCTCCCTATAGCTGACACCCACTTTTCTCAGAATTTCGAACATCTTGCACCATTTTACTCTGTTGAACGCTTTTACGAGGTCAACAAATCCTATGAATGCCCCTTAATTTTTCTTTAGTCTTGCTTCCATTCTCAATTGCCTCACGGACGCCTTTACCTTTTCTAAATCCGTCTTGCTCATAACGACGACGAAGAGCTGGTATATGAGGGTTGCATCCTCAGAAGCTCTTTGCTTGCCGGTAAAAAAAAACGGGTTCGCTGGCCCGAATGAGGAGGCAACAAGTTTGGGGGATTGGCGGTAGCGTCGCGGCAAGAGGCGGTCACGACGTCCGAGCGGCCGAAGCTACGAGCTACGCAAGGAGGGCCTGCGCAGAGGAAAGGTAGCGGAGTACTTCACCGGAGTCAGCGTCGACTATATGCAGCAGGCCGACATCCCGTAGGTTGATTGGTAACATTCGTATCGGACGCCCGCTCGTGGCCTGGCTGCTCCTTATACCTGGCTGTCATCGGCACCACTCAGTACCGCCGCGACGCACCGTGGATCCACGGAGCTGCTGGCTGATAAAAGGGAGGAACATTCTGTAATCCTCGTGATGATTGGTGTCATTGTCTACCTGGCCTCATAATTATTTTCTGGTTTGCACCCTCAGAGTTTTACTCATTCGGCTCTTTGGTCGTAAATATAGACAGTAGTGTTGTACTATACACTAGTTGTCGTTTGAAAATCTGTTCTGATATTATATTGCCTTCCTTTCTAGTTTATACCTGGTCATTAATGTTTAAATAAATCAGATCCTGGTCGGAAATACAGTCGGAACAAGGCTCAGGTTGCCGTTAAACAAACAGGGGTCATGTGGTTAAATTTAGATGTTAACTGGTTCAGATCCTTGATTGCAATTGCGTCTGAGATAATCGACTACCTGTTGTACTACGCTGCGCGTTCCTATATTTGAAAGACCGGGTTACTATTGGTGTATTTTTAACTGGATCTTGTAATAAGTGCTCACACGTAATGTTTTAAAACGTTCTTTCGGAGCGGTCTTCATAACTGAGGAGCAATTTAATATTTGACATTTTAACAGCCAACTGTCACCAGGGCTTTAGTCAGAATAAGATTGTCAAAAGGGACGGGTTGGGATCCTGACTGAAATGAAAAGCTTCCTCGCCTTGAAGCAAGCCTTATCATAGTCATAATCGTTTCCTAATTTGTTTAACCTTCAAACATAGGTGCGCGTCTTAACCCCGAACCTTTCGACTTTCAGTATCCAATAAAAAATTACGTCATGTGTTTGAGCAATTGAAACACTCGTATCATTAATATTATTTATATGTTTTCATGAGTTGCAGAAGGGCATTGAATAAGAGAAATTGTGTCCAGCGCGGTAGTAAACACCGCTCTTTCACCCGATAACGGGCGGGCTGGAGGTCCAGGCCCTTGTAATTATTGTCATGTTGTTCTTGTTTTGATATTTCTTGTGAAAGCCTATTAATTTCACAAATTTGTTAATTTGTGAAGAAACAGGTTGTGTGAAAAGAAAGTTACATTGGTGGGTCCTCCTTTTCACGTTTTCCTTAATACCAATAAATACCACGTCTCAGTAACTGAAATCTTCTCGTATCTCCCAGTCTTTTCCAAGTATATCGCCTCCTCTTGTGATTCTTGAGCAGATTATTCTCTATTACTAGTTTAAATTTACTACAGAAGTCAATTAGTCTTACCCCTCTCTCATTCCTTGTCCCAAGCTCATATTCTCCTGTAACCTTTTCTTCTACTCCTTCTCCTGCAACTGTATTCCAGTCCCCCATTAGTATTATTTTCATCTCCCTTTACATACTATATTACCTTTTCAGTATCCTGATACGCTTTTTCTTTCTCTTCATCTTCAGCTTGCGACGTCGACATGTATACCTGAACCACCGTTGTTGGTGTTGGTTTACTGTCGATGCTGATAAGAACAACTCTATCATTGAACTCTCCACAGTGCCACACTCTCTGCCCTACCTTTTTGTTCATAACAAATCCTACATCCGTTACACCATTTTCTGCTGCTGTTGATATTACCCTATACTCATATGACCAGAAATCCTTGTCTTCTTCCCATTTCACTTCACTGACCCCAACTATATCTCGACTTTGCGTTTGCTTTTCGCTTTTCAGGTTTCCTAGCTTCCCTCCTACCTTCAAGCTTCTGAAATTCCACGCCCCGACTCGTAGAACGTTATCCTTTAGTTGACTATTCAGTCTTTTTCTCATTGTCCCCTCCCCCTTGGCAGCCTCTCGGAGATCCCACTGGGGGACTATTCCAGAATTTTTTGCCAATGGAGATATCTTCATGACCCTTAATTTAAGACCGCATGTCCTGTGTCTTTATTGCAGTGTTTTCTGTATCCTCATGCCGTTATTCATTACTGATTCTTCCGCCTTTAGTGGCAGCTTCCCGACCGTAAGACAAGTGAGTGCCCTGAACCTCCGAGCGCTACTCGTCCTGTTTGATAAGCTTGAATGAGGTTACTTCTTATGCCGGAAGTCTTCGGTCGCCAGTGCTCGTTTCGAATCCGAGACCGGGGGCGTTTTGATTACTAATCAAAGACGCTAACCCTAGATCACGTGTGCGTTATCCTATAACAAGAGCATATTCCGGGAATGGACTGGATTGCTCATTCCGTTCCCGCCTACTTTTTCCCATTGAACACGATTGAGATGAGTTTGGAAGATATATTGCAGCATCCCCACCTGCACCAAGCTTGCTGGTGAAGGAATGGAAAGCCGTACCGTAAGAAATGCTTACCAACTTGGGACCTTTTCTCAGAGCTTATGGTGTCGTCATTGGTGATCACACACCCTATGAAGAACTATGTCTTGCCGTTTGTCATGTCCAGGGGACGACAATGAAAGGCGGTGATTTCGGCGTAATTATATCTTTGAATTTGTTATTTATGTTGGATTCAAGGCGTATTTCTTTCAATTACATTCTGTACTACATTGTACCAAATCTTTCTATGCACTGCCCATGTTTCACTGAACTACACTCCTGGAAATGGAAAAAAGAACACATTGTCACCGGTGTGTCAGACCCACCATACTTGCTCCGGACACTGCGAGAGGGCTGTACAAGCAATGATCACACGCACGGCACAGCGGACAAACCAGGAACCGCGGTGTTGGCCGTCGAAAGGCGCTAGCTGCGCAGCATTTGTGCACCGCCGCCGTCAGTGTCAGCCAGTTTGCCGTGGCATACGGAGCTCCATCGCAGTCTTTAACACTGGTAGCATGCCGCGACAGCGTGGACGTGAACCGTATGTGCAGTTGACGGACTTTGAGCGAGGGCGTATAGTGGGCATGCGGGAGGCCGGGTGGACGTACCGCCGAATTGCTCAACACTTGGGGCGTGAGGTCTCCACAGTACATCGATGTTGTCGCCAGTGGTCGGCGGAAGGTGCACGTGCCCGTCGATCTGGGACCGGACCGCAGAGACGCACGGATGCACGCCAAGACCGTAGGATCCTACGCAGTGCCGTAGGGGACCGCACCGCCACTTCTCAGCAAATTAGGGACACTGTTGCTCCTGGGGTATCGGCGAGGACCATTCGCAACCGTCTCCATGAAGCTGGGCTACGGTCCCGCACACCGTTAGGCCGTCTTCCGCTCACGCCCCAACATCGTGCAGCCCGCCTCCAGTGGTGTCGCGACAGGCGTGAATGGAGGGACGAATGGAGACGTGTCGTCTTCAGCGATGAGAGTCGCTTCTGCCTTGGTGCCAATGATGGTCGTATGCGTGTATGGCGCCGTGCAGGTGAGCTCCACAATCAGGACTGCATACGACCGAGGCACACAGGGCCAACACCCGGCATCATGGTGTGGGGAGCGATCTCCTACACTGGCCGTACACCACTGGTGATCGTCGAGGGGACACTGAATAGTGCACGGTACATCCAAACCGTCATCGAACCCATCGTTCTACCATTCCTAGACCGGCAAGGGAACTTGCTGTTCCAACAGGACAATGCACGTCCGCATGTATCCCGTGCCACCCAGCGTGCTCTAGAAGGTGTAAGTCAACTACCCTGGCCAGCAAGATCTCCAGATCTGTCCCCCATTGAGCATGTTTGGGACTGAATGAAGCGTCGTCTCACGCGGTCTGCACGTCCAGCACGAACGCTGGTCCAACTGAGGCGCCAGGTGGAAATGGCATGGCAAGCCTTTCCACAGGACTACATCCAGCATCTCTACGATCGTCTCCATGGGAGAATAGCAGCCTGCATTGCTGCGAAAGGTGGATATACACTGTACTAGTGCCGACATTGTGCATGCTCTGTTGCCTGTGTCTATGTGCCTGTGGTTCTGTCAGTGTGATCATGTGATGTATCTGACCCCAGGAATGTGTCAATAAAGTTTCCCCTTCCTGGGACAATGAATTCACGGTGTTCTTATTTCAATTTCCAGGAGTGTATATTACTTGGTAGTGACACATCATGCGAAAGTTAGTTTCATCCTTAAGTTTTTCTCACAGGTTTGCATAGCGCTGGCCCAAAACACTTTTTTTGGTCAAAGTAAATGCTTATGAGTAATCTAATTATATTATCGTGTCTGGAAATACCTTTATTTTGTATGCTGATGACTCTCTGAAGTGCACATTAAATTAATTTATTATAAGTAACAAATGGCAAATCGGCTGCTGCAACACATACTTTTTTTTTTTTTTTGGCCAGCTAATGACAATGAAAACTCATGATATTGTGATACATTTTTCCAAACAAGAGATCTCTTGGGACAGACCTTGGCCGTCAAAGTCTGCAATTCTGCTGTTCAGGATAATTTCCACCTCCAAATTCATCTCGTCGTAGTTCTGGAAATGCCCACCACAAATGGTTCAAATGGCTCTGAGCACTATGGGACTCAACTGCTGTGGTCATAAGTCCCCTAGAACTTAGAACTGCTTAAACCTAACTAACCTAAGGACAGCACACAACACCCAGCCATCACGAGGCAGAGAAAATCCCTGACCCCGCCGGGAATCGAACCCGGGAACCCGGGCGTGGGAAGCGAGAACGCTACCGCACGACCACGAGATGCGGGCATGCCCACCACACAATGGTTTCTTCACCTGAAGAGGGATCAGGAACTCGCCGGATGCCATGTCAGGACATTAAGCCGGAGTGAGACAGAACTGATGGCCCAAACAAGCAACGTATTTCTAAAAACATCTACCCTTTAGACGGATTGTGGGAAGTCCAACCCACCACCCCATTCTAGTGGTTTGAAGAAACCGGAGACAGCAAAGAGGATGCCCACACGACACGGCTAGGAATCATATAATAAATATAGTCTGGAATTTAGAAAAAAAAAATTAATCATTCTTTTGTATACGATCACCTAGTAGTTCCGTAGTTCCTCTTTTTAAATCAACTAAATGATGGTCTGGACGAAATCTCACATCCCAGAGATAAGATAATGTTGTTTAAAGGCACAAAAATCATAGATGGAATCAGTAGCATCCTCACAAACATCAAAGTTCTTTTGCTAAGTGGGAGAGGGTAGTGGACATGCTCATCCCATCGATATGGTAGGCGCTAGAGTAGAGATGTTGCGCATCAAGCAGAAGTTTATTACTGTGGGAATTCAAAGAAGAATCAGGCACCATATTGTGCTCCCCTCCTCCCCTCCGAAATATACAGGTTTGTAGGAGTATAAGTGCAGATATTGTGATCATTGCTACCTCATCAATTTGAGTGTGTTAGTTGCTTTTTCTCTCTTCTAAGATTTGTAACCTACCTGTGGTTCGTACCTACCTGCAACGTCACCGGAGATAAGATTGTGCTTAACCTAAAGGAAAATGTAAGTGTAAGGGATTGTGTCGCCGGGCAGAACACACTGCCATGAATAAAAAAAGTTGGGGACACATTGTGACTGGAATCTTATTAACAAAATATGAAAGGGAGGCAAACTTGCAAAACCACCCCGGCCTGGAACGGAAAAGACGTGACCTCTAGATCCACATAGCTTCCCGTAATGATTATAAAATAATTTAACTGGTTGATCGTCATTACACAAGTAAAAATTTACAACACTAAAAGAAAAACATATTTAACACGTAATGCAATATACAAATTACCATATTAGAACCGTGATCGCATGGGGAATCGTGAATTGAATGTCAACGATTATCATACTCCCACACATGCGGTTTATTCACATTGAAACACGTATGTAACATAGCAGCGATGGCGAGGCATTGTAGCATCTGTGACCAGAGAGTATGCGCTTGACCGCGCGAGTGTTGCGAGCGGTTCGTACTCTGTCAGTAGTCGTTGCGAGTCTGTAGCTCTGTCTAGTTGGGTACAGTACTCTGTCAGTAGTCGTCGCGTGCAGTACGCTAGTAGTCGTCATGCAGAGCGGTCGGTCAGTGGTAGCAGTCCAGTGGGATTGCATGATGTGGTCTGGCGACAACACTGGTCAAGATGCTGAATGAGGTATACTGTTAATTAAGATAATCATTGGATAATGTAAAGTTTAATTATTGTAACTAATTTTCAACAAGTGCCCCCAATAATAACTTTGATTTCAAAAGCAATTTTACATAAAATTTTCATTTAATTGAAGTAACTATTTCGTTCCACTTCCCCTAAACAAAAGTTTCAGTTTTCAATTAGATTATAAAAAAAAAAGGGGAATATTATTATTTGCAATGCAGTTCCTCCAAGCGGTGCACAACAACAAGAGCAGAAATTTGACTAGGTGTTGCAATGAGGTAAGAATTTAATTTTGATTTTTGCACAGGGCCAAAGACCGATATTTCGGTTTAATTGAATTATCACTATCACTGAGATTTTCTTATCACTGAATGGACTTAAATTTTTTTGTGAAGAACTTATATTTGAGTCAGATTGCGATTCTCACTTTTATTGTCATTAAATTTAATTGCAGGGAGGTTACGTTTGACTCCTATTCATTTATTATTTCTGTCTTTAAAATTTCAGTGGAGAGGTTACACTTAGCGCAATGTCCATTGGCATTCCTAAATAATATTACTGTCCTTGTAAAATTTTTGTGGGGAGGTTACACATGGCGACACACAGTCCAGGATCGTATTTCGTTGAGAGTCTTTTGAACAACAGTCAGATATCTGCTCTTATTTGCTTAGATATAATTAGGATTTAGCGCAACGCTTTTAATAATATTGTGACTTTCTTTCTACAGGTCAACGGCAATTTGTTGCTTTGTTGTATTTGTGTGTTGCTTTTGCATTGTGCTTATTTATTTTGTGAATAATTTTGACTATTGTTAAAATGCCGCGAAAGACTGTGAATAGTGTATCGCGAGGTATTATGAATGAAATTACCGACCCAAACAACTTTGCCGATAGGACATGTGACACGCAGTGTAATGATGACAATCCTGCGTTCACTAACAATCAGTGCATTCCAACCACTAATGATGACTTTCACCTTAATGATGAACAAACGAACTCAATTGTCTCGTCTGTTAACTTGACGACAATTGATGACGCGGAGCGGTCTATAGTAATGAGCGCTGCCGAGCTTAACACACCCGATTTAGAAAATCCAAGTAATGTACAGACAAATTTGTCTAATGAAAATGAACAGGATACTGAAAGTACGACGGATTTATTTAATTCCGAAATAATGTCTGACAGTGTACATACGACTGATAATCCTTTTTGTAAGTTGCAAAATGACCAAATGGTCACACAAATCGGGACAATTGCATGTACTCCATCACAGAGTACTGAGAATGCAACAGCTACTTTAAGTTTGGATCAATTTATGACAATAATGCTACAGTTTAAGAACGATCTTGGTGTAGATATCAAACACTTAAATGAGAAACTTGACAATAATGACGAAAATGTCAAACAAATTAATGAGCAGGTCAAACAACAGAGTGAAGATTTCAGACAACTTAGGGAAGATAACAAACAACAGAATGAAAACCTCAAGCAACTTAGTGAACAGGTCAGACAACAAAATGAAAAATTTGACGACAATTCGAGGCAGCTTAGTGAACAAATTAAAGCTGTTGCCGCGCAATGTCATGACACTAAGGAACAGTTGCGCTTGGAAATTGAGGCTTGTTCACGAAAAAATAGCGAAGAAATTAAGTCTGTTGCGCAAGAATTAAGGGAAATGCAAACAGCCGCAACAGAAACACTCAGAGACGAAATTAGCGGAGTCGCTAAACAATGCTCTGAAAAAGCTGCACAATTACGGGACGAGTTTAAAGCAATGACGGTAGAACTTTCGCGCACAATGGACGCAAAGATAGACGCGAAATTCGAACAGCAGAACACTCAGATTGACGAGCGCTTTAATCTTCACATACAAAACAGTGATACGCGTTTCCGCAAATTTATTCAAGATCAAAACAAAGCAAAACGACAAGTCATGGAAACAATCACTGCACAAAGACAAGAGGACAAACGTAAAATGTTCGCGAAAGCGAAGACGTATGTAGACAATAATATTACTACAGTGTCCGACAAAATTAATACCATAGAACAATTGAACGCGGAATTAAGGGATGAAATTTCTGATCTTAAATCAACAACAGATACACACACAGTAAACATTCAAACAGTGACAGATAGATTCGAACAATTAGATCTAACACAGGATTGCGATGTGATCAAAGCTGATGTTAAAAAACTGAGCGAAACTACGCGTAAGTTGCAAAAACAGATTAATGCGTCCGATTCTAAAACCGATGATCAGGTTAAAATACTGAATGAAAAATGTGATGAATTGGCCAGTCGTATTGATGTTATCGGAAATACTAATGACAATAAATCAGACGATACTGCACCGGTTTCATTTAACCAAACACCTGAATTTCAAAATTTACAGCAGACAATTAATGAGATCGATTCGTCTAACAACACGTTACGTAGGAAGTTGTCAAGTTTACAACAAGAAGTAACAGAAATGAAAAACACTTCAGTTAATAACATACAGCAGACGCCACGTTGCGAGCATTTGTCAGAGTCACGCAGCGTGTATAATGTGAACAATTTACAGAGACTACGCGACTTAAAATCCGAAAAGCCACGCGACTTAAAATCTGAAAAGCTACGCAACTTGAAATCCTAAATGACACAGACGAACAGATTCACACACAAACCTGAACGTGTTATCAAACTGAGTGACGAGAACATAGATTATCAGCAATTTTTATCCGCAAGAAAATGTAAAGAATTTAATAATGACAGAACACAGGTACACGCTTTGAGCTGTATACGACAATTTGTTTTTATGCTTTCACCGCTATTGCCTGTAATGCAGAAGTTAGCTTTGAACCAGATGCGACAATTTTTTTTTTGTATTTACAACAGCATTGCCTATAATGCAGAAACTGATATTAGCACGGATACAACAATTTGCCTTTGGAATTTTACCGCTATTGCTTGCAACGCAAAAGCTAAAATTTATTTGCAGTGCGTAAAAGACCTCAGGGGATTCATTACGCTTTAATGAATATGTGCCATAGCGAGCATAGGGCCCCGAGCTGTAGTAGTGCTGTTTCATCTTTAGTTTTCTGCACTGCTGCCTTCTCTTCTACTATCCGTTATATCTATCAAAACCGCTCTTTAACTATTGCTCTATCTAGAATTAAGAAATATTGTACTGAAAACCCGATATGACAAATCTTTTACCGAATGTGACAATTTTCAGCAGGCACTCCCGTAATGACAACTACCGCCGTAACTTTATTAACAGATAAAATCGTAATCATCAGTATGTGTAAAATTATTAGTAACAGGAACCACATTTTTGTAACAATAGATGTTTTTCACCACAATAGCATGAAAGTCAACCGCTTAGCATACCTAACCAACAATGCAGTCTACAAGGTCAACCAGGCTTTAATGTTTCGCCGCGTGCACGTATAGTCCCAGCTCCAACAAATGGTAACGCATGGCAGCAAAGAAATAACTACGTACAGACAACACTCTATTTCAACTCGTATCGCAATACACCGTATAGGAACGACTATCACGACAGACGTAAAAATAATGAGCACAATTCTCGGCGTACATTTAATAACAGTCGATCTTATGAGCAGCAACAACATCAGCAACAACAAATAATCATGAATGAAACAGACAATAGGTGTCATCTATAGCGTAACACGTCATTAAGAAATAACAGAACAGTTCATATAGTGGATATGCCACAGCATCCTCCCGTAAATAACAGGACGTACGATAGATTTTAACCAGATACAGCACAGATTGCATATTACAGTAACGCAAACATTACTTTTGACACGCAGAATTTTGTTCACGAGAATGTTATTTGAAACATGCTTTGTTGAATGCTCCACTTTTATCGCACCCAGATCTTACTAGAAATTGTTCCATTGCCACCGACAGTTCTAACACCGCTTTAGGCGTACACATTTTCCAGGAAATTGAAGAAGATGGTTCTACAGTAATTAAAAACATCGCATTTGCAAGTCGCATTTTGTCACCTGCTGAACGAAATTATTCTGTTACAGAACTTGAAACATTATGTGTTGTATGGGCTTTTACGAGATTTAGGCATTTTCTTTACGGCAGACATACCACCGTCTACACAGACCACAGAGCAATACAATTTTTACTTTCAGCTAAATTTACTCACGACAGATTAAGCAGATGGAAACTTTATTTGCAAGAATTTAACTTTGCAATAGTTCACATTCCCGGCACACAAAATGTTATAGCAGACGCACTATCGCGTTCTCTGAGCAACAATCAGCAAGACGTAGCAACCAACTTCTGCAAAACAAATTTCAGTGTCATGTACATTCAGCAAGTTGCATTTGAAAACTTTATTTCATCGTCATTACAGGACATAGCAAAGGAGCAAAATAAGGACAATGTGTGGAAAGAAATTAAACACCTTTGGCAAGATAAGAATAATGTTACGATTAGAAATCATTACACTGTACGCAATGACATTCTGTTTCGCCGATCTCATCCTGACAGCAACAATTGGTTATTATGCATTCCTGACGAACTGGTTAACATATTAATCTGGTACACTCATTTAAGTTACGCACATTACGGAGCACGAAAATGTTTTCTTATACTGAGACAGAACTCTTATTTTACTAACATGGAGAAACGTATACGACGAGTTTTAGCGTCTTGTAAAATTTGCCAGAAAGCTAAATCAGACACCACTTCACATATTCCTCCATTATATCCCATTATACCTGTTAAATTAAGACACATGGCCGCAGTAGATATTTTTGGTCCGATTCCGAGAACTAACAGAGGTTTTTGCTACAACTTTGTCGCTGTTGAGCTCACTTCAAAATTTGTTACTTTCACTCCATTACGCAAAGCTACTGCTAAAACTGTTTCGAAAGCATTTGTAAAACATTTTCTATTTCATGTAGGGCATGTGATGAAAGTAATTTCTGACAATGGATCTCAATTTCGTAGTAGCGTATGGACACGCATGTTACGAGCTAGAAACATTTCTCCGATTTATATATCCAAGTACCACGCTTCTTCGAACCCCTGTGAAAGATTAATGAAAGAAATTGGTAAACTGTGTAGAGTATACTGCCACAGAAGACATATTGATTGGGATACACACATACTCTCATGCCAAGACGTAATTAATTCCATTCCAAATGAATCCACTATGCTATCTCCGTCTATTATACTGAAAAACGTTGAACCACCAAGCAAAATTAAAGAATTAGTAAACTTCCCTAAATGTCGTCGACTAAGACACCACGAAATAATTGACATTGCGCTGAACAACATCAAACGTGCCGCAGAGCGCCGGAGAAGACAGCAAAAACAGGTTTGTACACGCCGAGACTTTCACGTTGGACAGAAAATATTAGTACGTACACATTATTTATCCAGTAAATTAAAAGGTAAGTGCAGTAAATTTGAACTTCTATACGCAGGTCCATATCGGATTCGCAGCATCCCTCACCCCAATGTTGTACACGTCGAAACTTTGAGAACTAGAAAATCGAAAGGCAACCACCATATCTCAAACATTAAACCGTTTATTGAATGAATAACACTTTATGATTCAACACACTATGATGTCATTTACTAATGCAATTATTTCACCTGACTAATTACTGATGATTATCGTATTTTTTATTGGCAAGTGCCCGGCAAGGTAAGGTTAGCAGGTCGCTTTTCTTGTCGTTACACATCAGACCGTGCACATTTTCCACTTTTTTTGTGTATATGATTGTACTCCAGTTTTGTTTGTATGCACTGTGAAATAGTTAAGATATAACACACCTGTTGACTTTGACATTTTTTTGCCTTATGACATCTCAACATCGTGACTGTTTTACATTTTGCTGCTGCATTGTATTATTCTGTGTACATTTTTGCATCTGAACACTGTCAATGCCTTTGACATATTACGTTTTCTGTCATGTTATGCTGTATGGTTAATTATGTTACCATAAACCAGTCATTATTTAATGGGTATATGATTTAAATGCAAGACATTAATCTCTGTTCATCAATTTCAGTAAGAAATGGTGCGTGTAAGAAATAAATTCAACAGAAATGGGAATTTCACCTACGGAATAAACGAAAGAAGATGCAATAACTTTATGAGGAAGAGTAAATGGATCAGGATTAACAAGCATTAACAAGAATATACTATACTCATCATAGAATAGCAGCCTTAGCTAATTTTTTCTTTCAGAATACAAGGTGATTGATGCAGGCTGTCAGACTGAACTACACATCTTATTTTTAGTGATGAAATATGCTATAGATAAGGAATAGTTGTATAATGAGTAATGAAGTGATTTTTTTTTTACAGATGATAATGAATACTGATGAATAATGATGAAGGATATGATATTATGAATAATGAAGTTTTTCTTTACAGGTGATGATAATAATGAAGTTATGATAATATGGATAATGAAGTGATTGATAATGAAGTTTTTTCTTTACAGGTGAGGATAATGTTGAAGTTTTATATTTATGCTATGTAGTTATTTAAGTATTTGTTGCAGTTTGTTTTGACAGCAGGTGTTATATTGCATAGTAGGATGACGGAAAGTTTTGGAAAGGACAGCTATGGAACACATTTTATACACATTTCACTACTTGTTAATTCGAAGTTCACTACTGTTCAGTATAGTGTGCGTTTCTTCTTTCAGGTCAATAATCCATTTTGTATTTTTTCCAGGAGATGCTTGTCATGATACTTACTAAAACTGTTACTTATTATACCTGTTCTAGTACTTGCATTTTTATTTTTTTGTGTTTATCATTTATAAATGTAATCACAGATACTGCCTTGTTACATAACCTTGCTACAGCTGACTCATGACGAATGACGTTACCTATCCTCATTTGCTGCAATAGGTCAAAAGCAAAAAGTGTTATGCCTCAGCAATTAATTATCGATCCCAACGCAATGCATTGCTAACAAAAAAAAATGTATTAACAGTCCCAAATAGTGATACCAGTTTGAGAAAATTCTGAATAATACTGATTAGCTCTGAATAGTATGTCACTTGAGTAATGACTTCTTAATGAGACAACAAAAATGCACATATATATATAATAATGCTTAGTAACTGGCTAGTAATTGCCACTGTTATTGTAATGAGACTACTTATAATCCCCATGATTATTAATGCTATGACTATAATTAACTGTTTTTTTAATAATGACTTCGTAATGATCTGAATAATACTGAATGAGGAACAATGCTTTATACTATTCGATACCTGATGGCCACTGAGTGCCAATAATTAGTGTCACTTAATGAATTGTTATTAATTATGCCATTACTTAGCTCTTGTTTTCAATGTTCATACTTTGTAATTGGAAATGAATGTGACTGTTTAATAATGCTTTGTAATTAGAAGAAGGCTAATGATTCTTACTAGATTGGAATGACACATAATTAATTAACTATGCTATTGTTTCATAATCTTTGTGATTAGGAAAAAGCTAATGATTATTACTATTGGAAGACAAATGATTAATTAATTATGCTATACTTTATAACTGGAAATGAATGCGATTGTTTCATAATGCTTTGTAATTAGAAGGCTAATGATTCTTACTATATTGAAATGACAAATGATTAATTAACTATGCTTTATAATTGGAAATGAATGTGACTGTTTAATAATGCTTTGTAATTAGGAAAAAGCTAATGACTATTACTATTGAAATGACAAATGATTAATTAACTATGCCATACTTTGTAACTGGAAAAGAATGCGATTGTTTCATGAAGCTTTGTAATTAGGAGAAGGTTAATGATTAATACAATATTGGAATGACAAATGATTAATTAACCATGCTATGCTTTGTAACTGGAAAAGAATGCGATTATTTAATAATGCTTTGTAACTAGGAAAAGAAGATTACTGATTCTATGTAAAACAATTAATGAACATTTTTCTGTAATACTACATACATGGTACAGAAATGTTCAATAACTGGGCTATGAATGCCGCAAACTACTACTGTAATTGACAATATTATGTGACTTAATGTCCTTCACCTCATGAGCTAACTACCCTGAATTACTGCGATGTCCATTTGTCCTGTTTATCCTAGTGATCTTGGAGCACTATCTTTGGTTTTGCACTAATTCTACGTTGGCGTGCCTTGTAAGAGCGTGGTGTTGACACGACATGCTGTCCACCACCGTGAGCGATGAAGACGTTATTATGGTCCCACTGTTTGGTGTACCAAATGTACTGCCAAAATGAAAACATGAAACATTAATACGACACTTCAGTGTCTTGGCTACGCTGATAAATTCTGAGGGGAAAAGAACTTCAAGTTGTGTCACTTGGTGTTGTACTTCTGTGGAAAGATATGGACTTTCGAAACAGCTGTGTGCAATCTAAAGTGCTACAACCATGATGCAATCCTTCCCTTTCCTATCCTAATTCTTGTCACATAGTGAAAATCATTTTTGCTAACATTATTTATGTTCATGGGTTATACATTTTTTCGATTCGCTGAACTCCAGTGCGAGTACACCTTTCTCATTTTTCAGTATGATGATTTTTTTTGCTATTATGTTTATTTATTGCCAAAATGCTAAAGACATTTTTTTTTGATTTGTTCTGAAGTACAGTATATGTGCACTTTTGTCTTTTATATTGTATATACATTTTTTATTTTCTGAACTACAGTGCATGAGCACTTCTGTAAGGTGTTAATATGTTTTCTACTGAACTTCAGTGCCTGTACACTTTTCTCATTTTTCAATATGATTTCTACTATTCTGTATATTCAATACTTTAATGCGTATGCACTTATGTCATTTGTTACTAATTGTACATACATTTCGGTAGCGTTATCGCTTCCCACGCCCGGGTTCCCGGGTTCGATTCCCGGCGGGGTCAGGGATTTTCTCTGCCTCGTGATGGCTGGGTGTTGTGTGCTGTCCTTAGGTTAGTTAGGTTTAAGTAGTTCTAAGTTCTAGGGGACTGATGACCGTAGCAGTTAAGTCCCATAGTGCTCAGAGCCATTTGAACCATTTTGTACATACATTTCATCAATTACTGATATGCTCTCAACTGCAGTGCATGTGCACTCATGTCACTTGTCAACATAATATTTTTTGCCAGTCTGTTTATTTGTTCTGAATACGCTAAAGAATTTTTTTTCAGTGCCTGTGCACTTTGTTATCTGTCAAATAATTTGTATATACATTTTTCTGATTTGCTACTATGTTTTGTACTCACATTTTGTCTTTGTCTGATATATTTTGTACTTAGTGCGTGTGCACAACATTTAAATATTCTGTAAGTTGTAGAATTTTGTTAGTTAATGAAAAATTTTGCCGCGCTTGGCAAGTCCAAATGACTCACCATCGCTGCCAAATTTTTGCCCCCCCAGTGGAGGGTTATGAAACACGTATGTAACATAGCAGCGATGGCGAGGCATTGTAGCATCTGTGACCAGAGAGTATGCGCTTGACCGCGCGAGTGTTGCGAGCGGTTCGTACTCTGTCAGTAGTCGTTGCGAGTCTGTAGCTCTGTCTAGTTGGGTACAGTACTCTGTCAGTAGTCGTCGCGTGCAGTACGCTAGTAGTCGTCATGCAGAGCGGTCGGTCAGTGGTAGCAGTCCAGTGGGATTGCGTGATGTGGTCTGGCGACAACACTGGTCAAGATGCTGAATGAGGTATACTGTTAATTAAGATAATCATTGGATAATGTAAAGTTTAATTATTGTAACTAATTTTCAACAAGTGCCCCCAATAATAACTTTGATTTCAAAAGCAATTTTACATAAAATTTTCATTTAATTGAAGTAACTATTTCGTTCCACTTCCCCTAAACAGAAGTTTCAGTTTTCAATTAGATTACAAAAAAAAAAGGGAATATTATTATTTGCAATGCAGTTCCTCCAAGCGGTGCGCAACAACAAGAGCAGAAATTTGACTAGGTGTTGCAATGAGGTAAGAATTTAATTTTGATTTTTGCACAGGGCCAAAGACCGATATTTCGGTTTAATTGAATTATCATTATCACTGAGATTTTCTTATCACTGAATGGACTTAAATTTTTTTGTGAAGAACTTATATTTGAGTCAGATTGCGATTCTCACTTTTATTGTCATTAAATTTAATTGCAGGGAGGTTACGTTTGGCTCCTATTCATTTATTATTTCTGTCTTTAAAATTTCAGTGGAGAGGTTACACTTAGCGCAATGTCCATTGGCATTCATAAATAATATTACTGTCATGTAAAATTTTGTGGGGAGGTTACAACATTTAAATTTTATCGATATAAAAATTCACAGAACGTATCAAAACAAGACTGATTCCCACTGATAATTTATCTTAGAACTTTGTAAATGAGATGGGAAAATACTGTCATTAAAATAAGGGATTGTGTGGAGAAGCAACGAGAATACTAAGAACATTGCTGGGTTTCTGGGACGAGGAACCTACGTAAGACTCGTGCATTCGGGCACCGATTCATAAAATCATTTGGTATAAAAACCCTATTATGACGTTACAACTTGTAGTGCTGCAGCACTTAGACAGATAAAGTACCACATCACCACGAGCAAAGTTCTAAGTTTAGAAAAATTTTTTCTTTATAGGGAACAGAGTCTTTGATCGCCTTTTATTGTCTGATAAGATTAAATAACTGCTAGAGGTCGTTATTCCATTATTCGTCAAACAGGTGAGAGATCTTATGGGACTTAACTGCTAAGGTCATCAGTCCCTAAGCTTACATACTACTTAACCTAAAGTATCCTAAAGATAAACACACACAGTCATGCGTGAGGGAGGACTCGAACCTCCACCGGGATCAGCCGCACAGTCCATGACTGCAGCGCCTGATTCCGCTCGGCTAATCCCGCGCGGCATTCCATTATTGGTATTGTGCATGCTGTAGGATTGTCCAAGAGACACATAACTGAATATCAGTGTGCCAACACCAAAAACACCAATTAAAATACTAATAGAGAAGTTATAGTAACTCGCGTGGAGCGTATGATTCGAATAAGCAAGGCCTTTTGTTAATATACAAAGTACTTCGGGACGTGGTGTAAGTTACTCACTAACCGCACAGATGCACGAGGATTCACAATTCTTAAGTCCAGTAACACAAAAACGGCTATAATTCACAAACTAACGTGAAGCGCATTAATTCCCGATAATTATTCCTCGAAACTCAGTAATCGTAGCAATAAGCGTTCTCTATGTGTCCCTTTTCTCTTTATAGTTGATACTTGCGTTCGAACGGTCCTCTGCACAAAGCAGTTACGTGAATGAATGAAAAGTATATCTAAATGTCTGACTTACTTATATCTGAACATCAATAGAAATAGATTCACTAAAAGAAAACCGATTAAAGAGCCTAAAAACACTGTAAGTAAGAATTTCAGCATCTACATAGCACAAAATCCAAAGTGGGGCGTGTTCACATCTGTCTCACCGAATATCTGGCCCCCAAGTGCTCTGCAGGCAATTTCCGCTCCATTCGCCGCTCGTGGCTACGGAAGGGGAAGCTTCGCATAGAACTTACCGTCCCCACACCGACTTCGCGAAAACACCCTTTGTCTACATCTCAAACGGGTTGTACAGGTAACTGTCTGTCCACGCACCAATATTTTAGGACTGACATTCTGCACTGGCAGACACGTTACTCTTCACCCAAAGAACAGACTGAAATTTATTTTGAAATACTTCATTTCACCAGAGAAACAGGAGGTTGAAAGTAGAAGTGAACATGTATTTCATCTATTCATTCAATCTGAGTTACACACAGGGTCGGGAGGTATAGGAGTAGCTCTGAAATACACTAACACAACCTCTCCTTCGTTGAGGTCTGTTGCAGACACCACAAAGTAGCGAGGGGCAGGAATGACAGACATGTTAACTACCACCCTTTCAAAATCATCCAACAGTTTATCGTTCACGTGTCCACACTGCAACACCTTAGCTGCTGTCTAGAAAAATTGAGCTTTAATGGGTCATATGCACCTGGAAGTGCTAACCAACCTAAAAACATGTTACTCCTAATAGCTATAATTATTCGTCTGCGAATGAAGTAAATACTGATGTAATGTTGTTCCGTACACTGTTCTGAGTCACCAGTAAAAATACACTCCTGGAAATGGAAAAAAGAACACATTGACACCGGTGTGTCAGACCCACCATACTTGCTCCGGACACTGCGAGAGGGCTGTACAAGCAATGATCACACGCACGGCACAGCGGACACACCAGGAACCGCGGTGTTGGCCGTCGAATGGCGCTAGCTGCGCAGCATTTGTGCACCGCCGCCGTCAGTGTCAGCCAGTTTGCCGTGGCATACGGAGCTCCATCGCAGTCTTTAACACTGGTAGCATGCCGCGACAGCGTGGACGTGAACCGTATGTGCAGTTGACGGACTTTGAGCGAGGGCGTATAGTGGGCATGCGGGACGCCGGGTGGACGTACCGCCGAATTGCTCAACACGTGGGGCGTGAGGTCTCCACAGTACATCGATGTTGTCGCCAGTGGTCGGCGGAAGGAGCACGTGCCCGTCGACCTGGGACCGGACCGCAGCGACGCACGGATGCACGCCAAGACCGTAGGATCCTACGCAGTGCCGTAGGGGACCGCACCGCCACTTCTCAGCAAATTAGGGACACTGTTGCTCCTGGGGTATCGGCGAGGACCATTCGCAACCGTCTCCATGAAGCTGGGCTACGGTCCCGCACACCGTTAGGCCGTCTTCCGCTCACGCCCCAACATCGTGCAGCCCGCCTCCAGTGGTGTCGCGACAGGCGTGAATGGAGGGACGAATGGAGACGTGTCGTCTTCAGCGATGAGAGTCGCTTCTGCCTTGGTGCCAATGATGGTCGTATGCGTGTTTGGCGCCGTGCAGGTGAGCGCCACGATCAGGACTGCATACGACCAAGGCACACAGGGCCAACACCCGGCATCATGGTGTGGGGAGCGATCTCCTACACTGGCTGTACACCACTGGTGATCGTCGAGGGGACACTGAATAGTGCACGGTACATCCAAACCGTCATCGAACCCATCGTTCTACCATTCCTAGACCGGCAAGGGAACTTGCTGTTCCAACAGGACAGTGCATGTCCGCATGTATCCCGTGCCACCCAACGTGCTCTAGAAGGTGTAAGTCAACTACCCTGGCCAGCAAGATCTCCGGATCTGTCCCCCATTGAGCATGTTTGGGACTGGATGAAGCGTCGCCTCACGCGGTCTGCACGTCCAGCACGAACGCTGGTCCAACTGAGGCGCCAGGTGGAAATGGCATGGCAAGCCGTTCCACAGGACTACATCCAGCATCTCTACGATCGTCTCCATGGGAGAATAGCAGCCTGCATTGCTGCGAAAGGTGGATATACACTGTACTAGTGCCGACATTGTGCATGCTCTGTTGCCTGTGTCTGTGTGCCTGTGGTTCTGTCAGTGTGATCATGTGATGTATCTGACCCCAGGAATGTGCCAATAAAGTTTCCCCTTCCTGGGACAATGAATTCACGGTGTTCTTATTTCAATTTCCAGGAGTGTATATGCACTCTTACCGTGAACATTGTGTACATCGCGAAATGACTGTGACGTAACATGAGCAAAATTCGAGAGTTTCTGGCGTTATTCGTCCTACCTAAGCACCTTCCGCGAACTGAACAGGAAAGGGAGGAAATGATTGTGGGACTGAAGATACCCTCCACCACACACTGAAAGGTTATTTTCGGAGTGTAGATATAAAAGTAATATACTTCTTGTCCCCCTAATGCTTTCTATCTCATGTCGCCCATTGCTAAGTTGGCACTTCATTTTATTCTCTGATTCCCCAAACAGTTTGTGACCTGTGCGGCTTCCTTATTTCCTGGTATCTTGACAAATGTGCTCTCGACCTGTTCCTTCTTCTTCTCAGTGTTTCCCCATATCTTCCTTTCTTCGCTATTCTGCGGAGAACTTCCTCATTCCTTAACAGTCGATTTAATTTCAGTATCGAGCACCACATCCTAATCACTTCTCTTCTTTATATGGTTTTCTCACACTCGACGATTCATACACCACTGTGATTTAGATTAAAATGCTTAGAAAATTCATTTTCCAACTAAGTCCTGTGTTTGATACAGGGTTCTTTTGACCATATGTGCCTTGTGCTAGTCTTCTTGTTGCATCCTCCTTGCTTCTTCCGCAGTGCGTCATTTTGCTTCCAACGTAGCAGAATGCCTTCACTTCGTCTGCTTCATAATTTACGACCTTGATGATGTTGGATGTGTCGCTTATCTAACTTCTAGCACTCCACATTTTTTTTCAGCGTTCTTTAATTAACTTTCGGTTCCATTTCTGTCATCATTTGACTATTTATTTCATTCAATATGTCCGGTAATTGTTCCTCAGTTGCACTGATGATAGAAACATCACCAGCGAATCTTATGTTTGGCTAGTTACACTGTTGCTCGAGATGTTTAGTATCTGCCACACAAAGAGACTGAGCCTGTGCTTCGTTGATACTCGTAGCAAATGCAAGCTGAGGGGAAATTGTAGTCGCTTTAAATCGACGGACATATTTAAATCACTGAGTATCAAGGTAATGCGAGGAATGAATACGTATTCACCCTGCAGCATACCTCGTGATGATGGTTGCCTCTATTACGTTCGGCAATAGGATTTTTTGCGACCAGCGCTGTCCCATTGAATATGTAACAACGTCAAATAATCAATAAATAACAGTTAACAAACATGTTTTGTCAGATTCTCGAGCTTTCGCTCGTTGTGCAATCTAGTAACGTCTCATTGTATTATCTCCGAGACTGGTATTGCCACTGTTATTTATTCTCGCGATTCTCCAGGCATTTAATATTTAATTAATTTTCTTCCTTGTACCATCTGGATGTAAAAGTTAAAAGATAATCAGCCAAGAACTTTGAAGTAAATGGGTCAAGTACTTCTCGAAATGTTTCTCCTTATATATATATATATATATATATATATATATATATATATATATATATACCTCTGAGCAATGTGGAACTTAACTTCTGAGGTTATCAGTCCCTTAGAACTTAGAATTACTTAAACTTAAGTAACCTAAGGCCATCACACACATCCATGCCCGAGGCAGGATTCGAACCTGCGACCGTGGCGGTCGGGCGGTTCCAGACTGAAGCGCCTAGAACCGCTCGGCCACTCCAGCTGTGTCCCCCAAATGTTCATTAGGGGATTATTTAGAAATATGAAGTAAATCAGTCAAACACGTTTCGAGACTCGAACAGTCCACGGGTATACTGTCGGTTCAGAGTGTCCAACGGGCACAATATTTCGGCGATCAGACATGTCGCCATCGTCAGGTGCGCTGACGAACTGAGCTCCTGAGGGCGGGGGGCCGATTTAAATCCCCTCCCCCGCGGGCCGCTCTCTTCGCCGTCCGCGCCCGCGCGCCGGCCGTCGCGAAGACGTGGGCGGACGTAGCAAGCACATCGACGCTACGACAGATTCCGACGCCCACGTATTCGCGACCGCCGACGCGCGGTCGCGGGCGGTGAAGAGAGCGGCCCGCGGGGGAGGGGATTTAAATCGGCCCCCCGCCCTCAGGAGCTCAGTTCCTCAGCGCACCTGACGATGGCGACGTCTGAACGCGGAAATACTGTGCCCGTTGGACACTATGGCTAAATGGTTCAAATGGCTCTGAGCACTATGGGACTCAACTGCTGAGGTCATTAGTCCCCTAGAACTTAGAACTAGTTAAACCTTACTAATCTAAGGACATACAAACATCCATGCCCGAGGCAGGATTCGAACCTGCGACAGTAGCGGTCTTGCGGTTCCAGACTGCAGCGCCTTTAACAGCACGGCCACTTCAGCCGGCCTGGACACTATGAACCGGCAGTATACCCGTGGAATATTCGAGCAACAAATACGCCGGGAAAAACAAAGAATCACGTTTCGAGACATTTGGTAACAACCTTTCACTTCTATATAGTACATACGTACATGTTACAGGTTACGAAATATTATGTAGACAACGATCTTTCTCTTGATCTGAAGGTAAAGTGTACAAAATTTCATCAAGACTGGAATAAAACTAGAGATTTGTATGAATTACAAACAGACACTCCTCTTTATATACGAGAGTTGGAACATTAATAGTGGCAACTACTTATTTACAGCTCGTAAAAAATAGATACGTGTTTCAAAGTTTTACTGACCTTCAAAGTACTCACCAGCATTGTTTATAACCCGTTGCCAGCGATGTGGAAGTCGTAGGATCCTCTTAGTACTGCCAGTTGTGTTGACAGTTCGAGCGGCGCGGTCTACTGCCCGACGAATTTGTAGCAGTTCTGAAGCGAATGCCGTGAAGAGTTTCCTTCAGTTTAGAAATCGAGTTGAACTCAAGAGGACTTAAGTCAGGGGAGTGCAGTAGGTGGTATAGCACTTAGCACTCCCATCAGTCAAACAAATCAGTAATAATCAGTAATTGCATGCACTGTAAGTGCTTAAACATTGTCCTGCATAACGATGGTCAGCTCCTGCAAAAAGTGTCATCACTTCTGTCTGTATGCTGTTCGCCGGCCGGAGTGTCCGAGCGGTTGTGGGCGCTACAGTCTGGAACCGCGCGAGCGCTACGGTCGCAGGTTCGAATCCTGCCTCGGGCATGGCTGTGTGTGATGTCTTTAGGTTAGTTAGGTTTAAATAGTTCTAAGTTCTAGGGGACTTATGACCACAGCAGTTGAGTCCCATAGTGCTCAGAGCCATTTTTGTATGCTGTTCATTTTTGGAACACAACCTACGACCAGCTTAGAGACAGAAGTGATGACACTTTCTGCAGGAGCTGACCATCGTTTTGCAGGACAGTGCTCAAGCAAGTACAGTGCAAGCTGTTACTGATTTGTTTTACTGATGGGGCTGCTAAGTGCTAAGCACTCACTGCACTTCCCTGACTTAAGCCCTCGTGAGTTCAACTCGATTACTAAACTGAAGGAAACTCTTCACGACATTCGCTTCAGAACTGCTACAAATTCGTCGGGCAATAGACCGCGCCGTTCGAATTGTCAATACAACTGGCACTGCTAAGAGTATCCTACGACTTCCACATCGCTGGCAACGGGTTGTACACAATGCTGGTGACTACTTTGAAGGTCAGTAAAACTTTGAAACACCTATCTATTTTTTACGAGCTGTAAATAAATAGTTGCCAATATTAAAGTTCCAACCCTCGTATATATATATATATATATATATATATATATATATATATATATATATATATATATATATGTCTGCTTGTGTCTGTATGTGTGGATGGTTATGTGCGTGTGTGCGAGTGTATACCTGTCCTTTTTTCTCCCAAGGTAAGTCTTTCCGCTCCCGGGATTGGAATGACTCCTTACCCTCTCCCTTAAAACCCACCTCCTTTCGTCTTCCCCTCTCCTTCCCTCTTTCCTGATGAGGCAACAGTTTGTTGCGAAAGCTTGAATTTTGTGTGTATGTTTGTGTTTGTTTGTGTGTCTATCGACCTGCCAGCACTTTTGTTCGGTAAGTCACCTCACCTTTGTTTATATATATATATATATTGAAACACGTATGTAACATAGCAGCGATGGCGAGGCATTGTAGCATCTGTGACCAGAGAGTATGCGCTTGACCGCGCGAGTGTTGCGAGCGGTTCTCAGTCTGTCGTTCAGTCGTTGCGAGTCGGTCAGTCAGTCGTTGCGAGTCTGTAGCTCTGTCTAGTTGAGGGCTGTACTCTGTCGGTAGTCGTCGCGAACAGTTGCTCTGTTCAGTTGAGGGCAGTACTCTGTCAGTAGTAGTCGTGCACTGCAGTACGCTAATAGTCGTCATGCAGAGCGGTCGGTCAGTAGCAGCAGCCCAGTGCGGTTGTGTGATGTAGGCGGTCGGCAACACTGGTCAAGATGCTGAATGAGGTATACTGTTAATTAATATAATCATTAGATAATGTAAAAATTTATTTATTGTAATTATTCTCCAACAAGTGCCCCAATAATAATTTTTAATTTCAAAAGCATTTTTTCAAAAATTTTATTTTTATTGAACTAAAGATTTCGTTGCACTTCCCATTTCATTCCACTTCTTTTAAAGAAAATTTTCAGTAAAATTACAGAAAAAAGGAATATTATTATTTGCAATGCAGTTCCTCCAAGCCGTGCGCAAAGATAAGAGCAGAAATTTGACATCCAGTTATTCTGAGGTAAGACTTTAATTCTGATTGATTTACACAGGGCCAAAGACCGATGTTTCGGTTTAATTGAATTTTCTTATCACTGAATAGACCTTAATTTTTTTATGAAGAACTTATACTTGAGTCAGATTGCGATTCTCACTTTTATTGTCATTAAATTTAATTGCTAGGGAGGTTACGTTTGGCTCCCATTTCTATTAAGTATTGTCATTACTTTCCTTTTAAATTACGGTGGGGAGGTTACACTTAGCGCAATGTCCATTAGTATTCTTAAATAATATTGTCATTCATGTAAATTTTTGTGGGGAGGTTACACTTGGCGACACCCAGTCCAGGATCGAATTTCGTTGAGAGTCTTTTGAAAAACAGTCACATATCTGCTCTTATTTGCTTAGATATAATTAGGATTTGGCGCTACGCTTTTATTAACTTGTGACTTTCTTTCTACAGGTCAACGGCAATTCGTTGCTCTGTTGTATTTGTATGTTACTTTTGCATTGTGCTTATTTGTTTTGTGAATAATTGTGACTATTGCAAAAATGCCGCGAAAGACTGTGAATAGTGTATCGCGAGGTATTATGAATGAAATTACCGACGCAAACAACTTTACCGATAGGACATGTGACACGCAGTGTAATGATGACAATCCTGCGTTCACTAACAATCAGTGCATTCCAACCACTAGTGATGACTTTTACCTTGATAATGAACAAACGAACTCAATTGTCTCGTCTGTTAATTTGACGACAATTGATGACGCGGAGCGGTCCATAGTAATGAGCGCTGCCGAGCTTAACACACCCGATTTAGAAAATCTAAGTAATGTACAGACAAATTTGTCTAATGAAAATGAACAGGATACACAAGGTACGACGGATTTATTTAATTCCGAAATAGTGGCTGACAGTGTACGTTCGATTGACAAATCTTTTTGCAAATTACGGAATGACCAAATGGTCACACAGAACGTGACAATTGCATGTACTCCATCACAAAGCACTGCGAATGCAAATGCTACTTGTGATTTGAATCAATTTATGGCAATAATGTTACAGTTTAAGAACGACATTACTGCAGATATCAAACAACAGAGTGAGAAAATGGACAACAATTTCAAACAACTTAGGGAACAGTACAAACAGCGGAATGAAATGATGAATAATTATTTCAAACAACTAAATGAAAGTGTCGACAACCATTACAAACAACTGAGCGAAACAATTAATGAAAGTTTCAAACTGACGAACGAAAAACAAGACAACCTTAACGAACGGAGCAGACAAGTTAGTGAAGAGAATACAGCTATTACTGTGCAATGTCAGGACAGTAAAGAACAATTACGTGAGGATACTGAGGCTTGTGCTAATAACAGTAATGAAGAAGTTGGCACTGTTGCACAAGAATTAAGTAGCACACGTGTAGACACAACAGAATCACATAAAGACGAGATTATTGCAGTCACTGAACAATGTTCAGCAAACGAAACACTGATACACGAAATTAATGCAGTCACTGAAGAATGCCCTAAAAACGAAGTACAGATTCGCGACGAAATTAATTTAGAGTCAGTGGAAGTTTCACACACTCCGAATACGGAAGATGACGAGAAATTTGCACGACAGATCAACCAAATTGACGAAAGTGTTACAGTAACAGAGTTGAAAACTATTTCAGTCACCAATACGTCACAGAATCCGCCACTTTGCGAGCATTTGTCAGAGTCACGCAGCGCGTATCATGTGAGCAATTTACAGAGACTACGAGACGTAAAATCCGAAAAGCCACGCGACTTAAAATCTGAAAAGCTACGCAACTTGAAATCCGAAATCACACAGACAAACAGACTTTCACACAAACCTGAACGTATTATCAAACTAAGTGACGAGAACGTAGATTTCGAGCAATTTGCATTTGTAAGAAAATCTAAGGAATTTGATAATGACAGCGTACAGGTACACGCTTTGCACTGTATACGACAATTTATCTTTGTACATTCACCGCTATTGCCTGTAATGCAGAAGCTAGCTTTGAACCAGATGCGACAATTTATTTTTGTATTTACAACAGCATTGTCTGTAATGAAGAAATTTGAATTAGCACGGATACAACAATTTGCCTTTGAAATTTTACCGCTATTGCCTGTAACACAAAAGCTAAAATTTATTTGCAGTGCGTAAAAGACTTCAGGGGATTCATTACGCTTTAATGAATATGTGCCGTAGCGAGCATAGGGCCCCGAGCTGTAGTAGTGCTGTTTCATCTTTAGTTTTCTGCACTGCTGCCTTTTCTTCTACTATCCTTTATATCTATCAAAACTGCTCTTTAACTATTGCTCTATCTAGAATTAAGAAATATTGTACCGAAAACCTGATAAGACAAATATTTTACCGAATGTGACAATTTTCATTAGGCACACCAGAACTACCAGTGTAATTTTAATATCAGAAAAAATTTTAATCATCAGTATGTGTAATATTAACAGCAAACGCATTTTTTTTGTAACAATAGACGTTTTTCACCGCAACAGCATGAAAGTCAGCCGCTTAGCATACCTAACCAACAATGCAGTCTACAAGGTCAACCAGGCTTTAATGTTTCGCCGCGTGCACGTATAGTCCCAGCTCCAACAAATGGTAACGCATGGCAGCAAAGAAATAACTACGTACAGACAACACTCTATTTCAACTCGTATCGCAATACACCGTATAGGAATGACTATCACGACAGACGTAAAAATAATGAGCACAATTCTCGGCGTACATTTAATAACAGTCGATCTTATGAGCAGCAACAACATCAGCAACAACAAATAATCATGAATGGAACAGACAATAGGTGTCATCCATAGCGTAACACGTCATTAAGAAATAACAGAACAGTTCATATAGTGGATATGCCACAACATTCTCCCGTAAATAATAACACGTACGATAGATTTTAACCAGATACAGCACAGATTGCATATTACAGTAACGCAAACATTACTTTTGACACGCAGAATTTTGTTCACGAGAATGTTATTTGAAACATGCTTTGTTGAATGCTCCACTTTTATCGCACCCGGATCTTACCAGGAATTTTTCCATTGCCACCGACAGTTCTAACACCGCTTTAGGCGTACATATTTTCCAGGAAATTGAAGAAGATGGTTCAACAGTTATTAAAATCATCGCATTTGCAAGCCGCATTTTGTCACCCGCTGAACGAAATTATTCTGTTACAGAACTTGAAACATTATGTGTTGTATGGGCTTTTACGAGATTTAGGCACTTTCTTTATGGCAGACATACCACCGTCTACACAGACCACAGAGCGATACAATTTTTACTTTCAGCTAAATTTACTCACGACAGATTAAGTAGATGGAAACTATATTTACAAGAATTTAATTTTACGATTGTTCACATTCCCGACACACAAAATGTTATAGCAGACGCACTATCGCGTTCTCTCGGCAACAATCAGCAAGACGTAGCAACCAACTTCTGCAAAACAAATTTCAGTGTCATGTACATTCAGCAAGTTGCATTTGAAAACTTTATTTCATCGTCATTACAGGACATAGCACAAGAACAAAATAAAGACAATGTGTGGAAAGAAATTAAACACCTTTGGCAAGATAAGAATAATGTTACGATTAGAAACCATTACACTGTACGCAATGACATTCTGTTTCGCCGCTCTCACCCTGACAGCAACAATTGGTTATTATGCATACCTGACGAACTGGTTAACAAATTAATTTGGTACACTCATTTAAGCTACGCACATTACGGAGCACGAAAATGTTTTCTTATACTGAGACAGAACTGTTATTTTACTAACATGGAGAAACGTATACGACGAGTTTTAGCGTCTTGTAAAATTTGCCAGAAAGCTAAATCAGACACCACTTCACATATTCCTCCTTTATATCCCATTATAGCTGTTAAATTAAGACATATGGCCGCAGTAGATATTTTTGGTCCGATTCCGAGAACTAACAGAGGTTTTTGCTACATTTTTGTCGCTGTTGAGCTCACTTCAAAATTTGTTACTTTCACTCCGTTACGCAAAGCTACTGCTAAAACTGTTTCGAAAGCATTTGTAAAACATTTTCTATTTCATGTAGGGCATGTGATGAAAGTAATTTCTGACAATGGATCACAATTTCGTAGTAGCGTATGGACACGCATGTTACGAGCTAGAAACATTTCTCCGATCTATATATCCAAGTACCACGCTTCTTCGAACCCCTGTGAAAGATTAATGAAAGAAATTGGTAAGCTGTGCCGAATATACTGCCACAAAAGACATATTGATTGGGATACACACATACTCTCATTCCAAGATGTAATTAATTCCATACCAAATGAATCCACTATGCTATCTCCGTCTGTTATACTGAAAAACGTTGAACCACCAAACAAAATTAAAGAATTAGTAAAATACCCCAAAAGTCGTCGCCTACGACACCACGAAATAATTAACATTGCGCTGAACAACATCAAACGTGCCGGAGAAGACAGCAAAAACAGGTTTGTACACGCCGCGACTTTCACGTTGGACAGAAGATATTGATACGTACACACTATTTATCCAGTAAATTAAAAGGTAAGTGCAGTAAATTTGAACTTCTATACGCCGGTCCATATCGGATTCGCAGCATCCCTCACCCCAATGTCGTACACGTCGAAACTTTGAGAACCAGAAAATCGAAAGGCAATCACCATATCTCAAACATTAAACCGTTTATTGAGTGAAACCACTTTATGATGTAACATGCTATGATGCCATTTACTTATGCAATTATTTCACCTGACTAATTACTGATGATTATCGCATTTTTTCTTGGCAAGTGCCCGGCAAGGTAAGGTTAGCAGGTCGCTTTTCTTGTCGTTACACATCAGACCGTGCACATTTTTCCATTTTTTTTGTGTATATGATTATACTCCAGTTTTGTTTATATGCACTGTGAAATAGTTAAGATATAACACACACCAGTTGACTTTGACATTTTTTTTGCCTTATGACATCTCAACATCGTGACTGTTTTACATTTTTTTTGCTGCTGCATTGTGATATTCTGTGTACATTTTTGCATCTGAACACTGTCAATGTCTTTGACATATTACGTTTTCTGTCATGTTATGCTGTATGGTTAATTGTGTCACCATAAACCAGTCATTATGTAGTGGGTATAGGATTTAAATGCAAGACATTAATCTTTGTTCATGAATTTCAGAAAGAAATGATGCGTGTAAGAAATAAATTCAACAGAAATGGGAATTTCACCTACGGAATAAACGAAAGAAGATGCAATAACTTTATGAGGAAGAGTAAATGGATCAGGATTAACAAGCATTAACAAGAATATACTATACTCATCATAGAATAGCAGTCTTAACTAATTTTTTCTTTCAGAATACAAGGTGATTGATGCAGGCTGTCAGACTGAACTACACATCTTAGTTTTAGTGATGAAATATGCTAGAGATAAGGAATAGTTGTATAATGAGTAGTGAAGTGATTTTTTGCAGATGATAATGAATACTGATGAATAATGATGAAGGATATGGTATTATGAATAATGAAGTTTTTCTTTACAGGTGATGATAATAATGAAGTTATGATAATGTGGATAATGAAGTGATTGATAATGAAGTTTTTTCTTTACAGATGAGGATAATGTTGAAGTTATATTTAGGCTATGTAGTTATTTAAGTATTTGTTGCAGTTTGTTTTGACAGCAGGTGTTATATTGCATAGTAGGATGACGGAAAGTTTTGGAAAGGACAGCTATGGAACACATTTTTATACACATTTCACTACCTGTTAATTCGAAGTTCACTACTTTTCAGCATAGTGTGCGTTTCTTCTTTCAGGTCAATAATCCATTTTGTATTTTTTTCCAGGAGAAGCTTTTCATGATACTTACTAAACCTGTTACTTATTGTACCTGTTCTAGTACTTGCGATTTTATTTTTTTTACCCATTTGTGTCTATCATTTATAAATGTGATCAAATATACTGCCTTGTTACATAACCTTGCTACAGCTGACTCATGACGAATGACGTTACCTATCCTCATTTGCTGCAATAGGTCAAAAGCAAATAGTGTTATGTTTCAGCAATTAATTATCGATCCCAACGCAATGCATTGCTACCAAAAAAATGTATTACCAGTCCCACATAATGTCACTAGTTTATGATAATTCTGAATAATACTGATTAGCTCTGAATAGTATGTCGCTTCAGTAATGACTTCTTAATGAGACAAAAAAAAAGAGTATATATTTAAGATAATGCTTTGTCACTAGCTAATAACTGCCACTGTTTATTGTAATGACACTACTTATAATGCCTGTGATTATTAATGCTATGACTAATTAGCTGATTTTTAATAATGACTTCGTAATGATCTGAATAATACTGAATGATGAACTATGTTTTATTCTATTCAATACTTGATGGCCACTGAGTGCCAATAATTAATGTCAATCAACGAAATTGTTATTAATTATGCCATTAATTAACTCTTGTTTTCAATGTTCATACTTTGTAATTGGAAATGAATGTGACTGTTTAATAATGCTTTGTAATTAGGAGAAGACTAATGATTCTTTCTATATTAGAATGACAAATGATTAATTAACGACAAATGATTAATTAACTGTAATTAGACAAATGATTAATTAACGACAAATGATTAATTAACTGTAATTAGGAAAAGGCTAATGATTATTATTGGAATGACAAATGATTAATTAACTGTAATTAGGAGAAGGTTAATGATTCTTAATTATACTCTGTAACTGAAAAGAATGCGATTATTTCATAATACTTTGTAACCAGGAAAAGAAGGCTACTGATTCTATGTAAAACAATTAATGAACATTTTTCTGTAATACTACATACTTGGTACAGAAATGTTCAATAACTGGGCTATGAATGCCACAAACTGCTAATTAAGTCTGTAATTGTCAATATTATGTGACTTGATGTCCTTCACCTCATAAGCTGACTACCCTGAATTACTGCAATGTCCATTTGTCCTGTTTATCCTAGTGATCATGGAGCACTATATTTGGTTTTGCACTAATTCTACGTTGGTGCGCCTTGTAAGAGCGTGCTGTTGACACGACATGCTGTCCACCACCGTGAGCAATGAAGACGTTATTATGGTCCCACTGTTTGGTGTACCTAATGTACTGCCAAAATGAAAACATGGAACATTACTACGACAGTTCAGTGTCTTGGCTACCCTGATAAATTCTGATGGGAAAAGAACTTCAAGTTGTGTCACTTGGTGTTGTACTTCTGTGGAAAGATATGGACTTTCAGAACAGCTGTGTGCAATCTAAAGTGCTACAACCATGATGCAATCCTTCCCTTTCCTATCCTAATTCTTGTCACATAATGAAAATCATTTTTTTTGGTAACATCATTTCTGTTCGTAGGTTATACATTTTTTTCGATTCGCTGAACTCCAGTGCGAGTACACTTATGTCACTTGTCAACATAATATTTTTTGCCAGTCTGTTTATTTGTTCTGAATATGCTAAAGAATTTTTTTTCAGTGCCTGTGCACTTTATCTGTCAAATAATTTGTATATACATTTTTCTGATTTGCTACTATGTTTTGTATTCACATTTTGTCTTTGTCTGATATATTTTGTACTTAGTGCGTGTGCACAACATTTAAATATTCTGTAAGTTGTAGGATTTTGTTAATTAAAGAAAAATTTTGCCGCGCTTGGCAAGTCCAAATGACTCACCATCGCTGCCAAATTTTTGCCCCCCCAGTGGAGGGTTATGAAACACGTATGTAACATAGCAGCGATGGCGAGGCATTGTAGCATCTGTGACCAGAGAGTATGCGCTTGACCGCGCGAGTGTTGCGAGCGGTTCTCAGTCTGTCGTTCAGTCGTTGCGAGTCGGTCAGTCAGTCGTTGCGAGTCTGTAGCTCTGTCTAGTTGAGGGCTGTACTCTGTCGGTAGTCGTCGCGAGCAGTTGCTCTGTTCAGTTGAGGGCAGTACTCTGTCAGTAGTAGTCGTGCACTGCAGTACGCTAATAGTCGTCATGCAGAGCGGTCGGTCAGTAGCAGCAGCCCAGTGCGGTTGTGTGATGTAGGCGGTCGGCAACACTGGTCAAGATGCTGAATGAGGTATACTGTTAATTAATATAATCATTAGATAATGTAAAAATTTATTTATTGTAATTATTCTCCAACAAGTGCCCCAATAATAATTTTTAATTTCAAAAGCATTTTTTCAAAAATTTTATTTTTATTGAACTAAAGATTTCGTTGCACTTCCCATTTCATTCCACTTCTTTTAAAGAAAATTTTCAGTAAAATTACAGAAAAAAGGAATATTATTATTTGCAATGCAGTTCCTCCAAGCCGTGCGCAAAGATAAGAGCAGAAATTTGACATCCAGTTATTCTGAGGTAAGACTTTAATTCTGATTGATTTACACAGGGTCAAAGACCGATGTTTCGGTTTAATTGAATTTTCTTATCCCCTGAATAGACCTTAATTTTTTTATGAAGAACTTATACTTGAGTCAGATTGCGATTCTCACTTTTATTGTCATTAAATTTAATTGCTAGGGAGGTTACGTTTGGCTCCCATTTCTATTAAGTATTGTCATTACTTTCCTTTTAAATTACGGTGGGGAGGTTACACTTAGCGCAATGTCCATTAGTATTCTTAAATAATATTGTCATTCATGTAAATTTTTGTGGGGAGGTTACAATATATATATATATATATATATATATATATATATATATATATATATATATATATATACGTGCTTTCATCCTGAATATTAATCTTCCTCTTAAATCTTTCTGTTATTCCCATCTTTGCTTTTTCGTGTATAGGATGAGCAGCCTTTGTTAAACTAATCATTTCCCTCTTGGTTTTCATTTCTTATATGTTGCTCTTTCTCTTGTTACACATTGTATAATACCCGTCTTTTCGTTACGCTTGGATCTATTTTTCAGAAAATTTCGAAGACACGTTCTCATAGGGTTCTCCTGTCATCAAATCCTATGAAGATGTCTCGATGTTACTTTAGTCTTGACTTCATTATCAAGCGCAGTATCAGTGCTGCCTATCTGGTGCTTTTGTCTCTCCTAAAGGCAAACTAATAATCCTTTAACTCATACGCAGTTTTCTTTTTTATATTATTCCTATCAGCAATCTGAGTGCGTGCGATGGTCCTCCCATTTGTTTTCCTGTCTCCACAATTTTGAAGGTGGCACTCTTCGGAAAATCCGATGTTACGTCTCCTGTCGCACATGTTCTACATACAGTCTAGAAAAATAGTTTAGTTGCCAATTCCCCCAATGATTTACGGAGGTATGTTATTTCTTTCTTCAGCGTTATTTGGTCTAGATAGACACTAAAAGTGGTCAACATTTAGAAGGCAACTGCAGTCGATGAGATACCTTGGTCGTTCTGCTGCCCTTATGCCAAAGAACTGGTCCCACTTCGAGCAGCAGTGTATCGTAGGGCACTAGAGCAACAAAGGGTACCTACTGCTGGAAAAGAAAGACAAGGCCTTTCCCGTTTCAAGAATGGTCGTCCGAGAGACGCGCATAATGACGTATATGGAGTGCAAAAGAATATGGAAAAACGACGAACACATTACCACGCCTAATACCGTGAAGAAAAACCGCTTGCATTCAAAACAACTGCCAATCATCTCCTAACGGATGCAAGTTCTGTATTTTCAATAAAATTTTTGTGGGTTTGTGACTGCATTGCCTATATATACACTGCTGGCCACCGTAAATGCAACACCAAGAAAGACAAGAGGTAGCACAACAAAATTTATTTTGTAGATAACATGTTGACCAAGTATCAAATGATTACGTTTACAGACATCTGTGACATGTGATTCCTGCCAGAATCAGTAGCCAGAGTAGCCGCCATTGTTGGAGATCACCGCTGCCACACGTCTCGGCATTGAGTCAAAGAGACGTTGGATGTGTTCCTGGGGTACAGCAGCCCAAGCAGCTTCCACACGTTGCCAAAGATCATCTGGTGTGGCAGCTGGGGATGTAATCTGGGTCACTCGTTGAGCAACCATGGACCACATGTTTTCTATCGGCGAAAGATCCGGAGAGCGAGCCGGCCAGGGAAGCAATTCAATCTGGTTATTGACGAAGAACCTTTGGACAATGCGTGCCACGTGTGGTCGCGCATTATCCTGTTGAAATATGGCTGTGGCCGAGCCCTGAGCGTAAGGAAGGACAACTGGCTCCAGCACCTCGGATATGTAGCGCCGGCTATTTAAAGTACCGGCAATGCGTACTAGAGGCGTGCGAGAGTAATATCCAATACCGCCCCATACCATAATACCCGGTGCAAGACCAGTGTGGCGGTGCGTAATGCAGCTGTCCAGCATCCTCTCTCCACGGTGTCTCCACACTCGAATCCGACCATCGTGGTGCTGCAGACAGAAGCGTGCCTCGTCAGTAAAGACAACGTCATTCCATTCTGCCGTCCACATCCGTCTGTCATCACACCATTGGCGACGGAGACGTCTGTGGTTCTGCGTCAATGGTAGACGAAGCAATGGGCGTCTTGCGGACAGACCACTCTGCTGTAAACGGCGTCGAATGGTACGCGCAGACACTGGATGATGCGTTACAGACGCAATGTGCTGTGCTATGGTTCGGGATGTCACTGAGCGATCCGTCACTGCTATGTGCACAATTTGCGTATCAGCACGTGCAGTGGTGCACCGAGGGGAATGCGATCGACCACGTCGGTCCGTCGTACCCTCCTGCATCCAACGGTCACATATCCGCATTACAGTTGTTTGGTTTCGTCCAACAGGACTAGCGATTTCTCTGTATGATAATCCACAATCTCAGTAAGCCACTATCCTTCCTCTGTCGAACTCGGATACTTGATCAAAAGATGTTCGCTGTTGTCTACGAGGCATAACTGATCGTCTTGTGAAACAACCACAAGGTAAACACACGTGCCGAACGTACACTCGTCGAAATCGCCAAGCCTTAAATGGCGCTATGATGTGCGTCTGCGCTGAAATTCTAATCAGTTGCATATCTCATCGCTGCAAACTCATGGTGTAAATTTCACTTGATTCGGATTCTTCCTTCAGGGTGTCGCATTTACGGTGGCCGGCAGTGTATATAAAACTAACGACGTTTCGGTCCCTGTTGCAAGCGACCTTCTTCAGGTGTTTTTGTTTTCTAAAAAGTAAACAAAAACACCTTGATGGATCTGATCAGCAAAAATGGTCACGTAATCGTTGACAGTAAAGCAGTGTTGCAGAGTAACCATGCAGCCCATGAAATAACACAATGTGGCTAGCCAGATCATTGCCGAATTCCCGCCGTCTATCACTCTTGGGACTAAATTCGGCCAGAAGTCGGAAATAATGAGAAACGAGATTCATCCGATCAAATGACGTTCTTCCAGTGCTCCAAAGTCCAAGTTTTATGACATGAGCACCATGTTTTCCTGTTACGGGCATTTGAGTCAGTGATGAGTGGTTTTGGAATTCCAGCACGCTATGTAATTCTCGGCTTCTAGAGTTCCCTTCGTGTTGTTTTGTTGCTAACAGGGTTCGCGAGTGAGACATTTATTTCTGCAGTGACGTTTTTAATTGTCGCCCTCTTGTTTCTCCTCACAATCCTCTTCAATGACAGTCCGAAACGATCGACGATTATTCATTACATACTTCCACCCCGTAATGCTTAGAGGATGATGTTGTTCTGCTTTCCCTACATGCAGTACAAATCTTCGACACGGCTGCTCTTGAAACACCAAACAGTGCGGATACCTTGGTTACGGAAACACCCACCACAGAAGGACCAACAGTTTGCTCACGTTCGAATTCGCTTAGCTCCGACATAATGCACTCGCTGCTCCACAGAGCACTGCTCCGCGCGATTGATGCTTGCGTTCGTGGTCAAATACAGGGCTATTACAAATGATTGAAGCGATTTCACAGCTCTACAATAACTTTATTATTTGAGATATTTTCACAATGCTTTGCACACACATACAAAAACTCAAAAAAGTTTTTTTAGGCATTCACAAATGTTCGATATGTGCCCCTTTAGTGATTCGGCAGACATCAAATCGATAATCAAGTTCCTCCCACACTCGGCGCAGCATGTCCCCATGAATGAGTTCGAAAGCATCGTTGATGCGAGCTCGCAGTTCTGGCACGTTTCTTGGTAGAGGAGGTTTAAACACTGAATCTTTCACATAACCCCACAGAAAGAAATCGCATGGGGTTAAGTCGGGAGAGCGTGGAGGCCATGACATGAATTGCTGATCATGATCTCCACCACGACCGATCCATCGGTTTTCCAATCTCCTGTTTAAGAAATGCCAAACATCATGATGGAAGTGCGGTGGAGCACCATCCTGTTGAAAGATGAAAATAGCTCCCTGCTTGCTTTATTCGTCGACTTCCGCGGGCTACGCGTGAAACTTGCCCGCACGCGTTCAACCGTTTCTTCGCTCACTGCAGGCCGAGCCGTTGATTTCCCCTTACAGAGGCATCCAGAAGCTTTAAACTGCGCATACCATCGCCGAATGGAGTTAGCAGTTGGTGGATCTTTGTTGAACTTCGTCCTGAAGTGTTGTTGCACTCTTATGACTGACTGATGTGAGTGCATTTCAAGCATGACATATGCTTTCTCTGCTCCTGTTGCCATTTTGTCTCACTGCGCTCTCGAGCGCTCTGGCAGCAGAAACCTGAAGTGCGGCTTCAGCCGAACAAAACTTTATGAGTTTTTCTACGTATCTGTAGTGTGTCGTGACCATATGTCAATGAATGGAGCTACAGTGAATTTATGAAATCGCTTCAATCATTTGTAATAGCCCTGTACAACACATCAACCCGTAGGCTTTGCCAGAATCTGCATTTATATCCAAGCATGCATTTCTCTCGGTGTTTCCATATTTTTGTCCAACCCCGGTACATTACTTACGCCGACTTCTTGTTAGACTTGAAGAATATGTTTATACTCACGTTTTATAAAGCTACTGGAAAATGAAATCTCCTCTATAAAAATCTACATACATTTTACGAAATTCACCTCGCTCTGTTCGTAGACGAGGTCCAGAGCGCCGTAGACAAAGGCGCTCAGGTCGACACAGTGTTCCTTGATTTTCGGAAGCCATTTTATACAATTTGCACTGTCGTTTAGTGAACACAGCGCGAGCTTGTGGAGTATCCGATCAGATTTGTGACTGGATATAGTAGTTGCTTGCAGACAGAAACCAACGGGTCGTTTTTAATGGAACAAAATCGACAAATGTAAAAGTATTACTGTCACGTAGAAGAAGGTGCAATTAGATGAATGATGAACACTAACTTCACTTAACGAAGGTTTATTGGCTGGCTCTGTGCACTATGCGACTTAACTTCTGAGGTCATCAGTCGCCTAGAACTTAGAACTAATTAAACCTAACTAACCTAAGGACATCACACACATCCATGCCCGAGGCAGGATTCGAACCTGCGACCGCAGCGGTCACGCGGTTCCAGACTGAAGCGCCTTTAACCGCACGGCCACACCGGCCGGCGAAGGATTATTCATCACTTGCACATACAAGAGCGCGGAGCGAACTGCCTCCGGCCGGAATACATACAGTATATATACAGCTTCAGAGCATTCCAGTACAATGATTCTTGACATTTGTGAATACTTCTAGAATGTACTCGAACGGAATATAGAAATTAAAATTGTACAGTCCAGGTGAGTTTTGAACTCACTACCCCCCGTGCAAAAGTTTAGTATCATAACCACTACACCACGGTGGCACTCACTTCTTCTGCCACATAATTGAGAGTACGGCAAGGGAGTGTTGTAGGACCGCCGCGGTGGCCGTGCGGTTCTAGGCGCTTCAGTCCGGAACCGCGTTGCTGCTACGGTCGCAGGTTCGAATCCTGCCTCGGGCATGGATGTGTGTGATTTCCTTATGTTAATTAGGTTTAAGTAGTTCTAGGTCTAGGGGACTGATGACCTCAGATCTTAAGTCCCATTGTGCTTAGAGCCATTTTTTGTTGTTGTAGGACCGCTATTACATACCGCTTATACTAAATAGTGGCTTACAAGACCCTCGTCCGACCGATTCTTGCGTACGAGCATTGATCATCAGCCTGGCAGCAATACAAAGTAGGATTAATAGAAGAGGTAGAGAAGACCCAATGAAGAGCGGCGCATGTCGTCACGGGATCCATTAATCGCCGCCAGAGAGTTACGGTGATGTTCAGCAAACGCCGGGCAGGACACTACAAGAGAGACGTTGTGCACCACCAAGAAGTTTACTAGCGAAATTTCTACAGCGCACGCTCCAAGAAGAGTGGGACAACAAATTGCTTCCTTCCAAATACATCTCGCGAAATGATGAGGCGAGAAACTCAGACAAATTGTAGCTCAATGGCAACTTATTGCGAATGATTCTTCTTACGCGCCATTGTCATTGTAACAGGGGAGGGCGGATCAGATACTGGTACCGGAAGAACCCTCTACCACACCTGGCTTGTAGAGTGTTCGTTTAGAAGTAGATTTCGACGCAGATAGCTCAGTCAAACACTCATCTGACATAAAAACGACGATAATTTGTGGTTGAGATATATAATCTTCTGATGTGTCACGTTGCCGTCTACGCAGGTCGAGTTCGAGAAAACTGTTTCACACAAGCGACTTACCATTTGGCTCTCCCAGCCCCCACATTTCCCCTCTTCCCCTAGTATACGTTCGCCCTTAACAATTCTCGCACCTTATAGCGGCACCAGTCTCACCTTAGAACCTCTATTGGCCAATGCTGATATTGTGACGTGTCCTTGAAACGTCCCCTTTGAACAATTATACATGACTGTGCTTAAACTGACACACAATATTTTGTTAGCGCAACGCAATCTGACTTTCAAAATTCCCTACAAAAGAATGGCCCTGACTAACAGTAAACTATACCTTTCACAAATCACTTACCTCACAAAAATCTTCGCTGCTCAAGCTACTGCAATACAGCGAGCGCCACTACTGCCAGCTAAATAAAAGATTCAAACTATGGAAGGCACTAACTACTGATAGGGATAGTTAGCAAATGAAAGATATTAATAGAGAACAAACAATGTATTTACCTTGATATCATCATATATAAATATAGCAGTTCATGACAAATTTCAAAACTCCGCCATCTCTCTCCCCACATCCACCACTGCTGGCGGCTCACCTCCAACTGCGCAACGCTACGCGCTGTTCACAGCCAGCTGCCTAACACTACAATGGCGAGTATTACAACAATGCAAAGCAGCCACAGACTGCACACAGCACAGCCAGTGATTTTCATACAGAGGTGGCGTTACCAATAAAAAAACCTAAACAGCCTACTTACATCCTGTACAGAAATCTTACAGATGTGACGCCTCTGGCGCCCCTCTCGCGCTTGTGTCACGTGGCCTTAAATCCTTTTTTTCCCTATAGCCTTAGAAAGACACCTGCGTTTGATCCGTAGACGTTCACACTGTCACTGCCCACTTTATTCTCGACAGACATGCTACATAACCGCTTTGCGCCATTTCTTCATTTCCTTTCCGACACTGCTCGGCACTCAAGTTTTCAGGCCTTTTGTATTCCTCTCCACGCGAGCTTTCCTCTGTATTGCTGACTACATAATTCCGAGAATCTTTACGAGTTATATGAGACAATATCTTTCATTATTTTGTAATTTTCAATTCAATACCGATTTTCACTCATACCCCGGCTAATGTTTTTATTGTCTCTGCAAGCTTTTCACAGTGATACATAAATCAATGTCGTAGCTAAACGCGTATCCATGCTACACCAATTTATAACGTTACACGAAACTAATTAGTAAATTATCGGACAATCGGCTTAACAGCTTATGCATCCAATTTGCTGAAAAGGATGGAAAATAAAATGAGGATCTGTTAGATGACGATAAGTTTGGGTTAAGAAATGATAAAGGCACGAGAGAGCGAGTACTGACGTTGCGGCTGTTGATGAAAGCAAGACTGAAGAAAACTCAAGTCATGTTCATAGAAATTATCAAACCGTAGAAAGCGTCCAACAATATAAAATGGATCAAAATGTTCGAAATCCTGAGAAAAATAGGAGTAAGGCATAGGGAAAGACAGGTATTATGCGTATGTACGAGAGCCAAGACGGAGAAATAAGAGAGGACGACCAAGAACGAACTGCTCGAATTAAAAGAGGTGTAAGACAGAGATGTAATAGATGTACTCTCTCCCCCCCTCCCAGCTGCTTTACATTTGTCGGAAAAGCAATGATGGGAATAAAAGAAAGATTCAAGAGTGGGAATAAAATTCAAAGTCAAAGGGTATGAATTTTGAGATTCGCTGATGACATTGCTATCCTGAGTGTAAGTGAAGATGAATTACAGTATCTGTTCAATGTAATGAACAATCTAACGCGCGCAGAATATCAATTTAGAGTAAATCGAAGGAAGACGAAAGCAATAAGAAGGAAGACGAAAATAATGAGAAGTGACTGCAATGAGAACAGTATTGGTGATCACAAGGCAGATGAAGATAGGGAATTCTGCTACGTAGGCAGCAAAATATCCCATGCTGGACGGAGCCAGGATGACATGAAAGGCAGACTAGCAATGGCAAAGACGGCATTCCTCGCCAAGAGAAGTGTACTAGTATCAAACATAGGTCTTAATTTCAGGAATAAATACTGAGAAGGTACGTTTGGAGCACAGCGTTGCGGCAGTGAGACATGGACGGTGGAAAAACTGGTAAGGAAGAGAACAGTATCGTTGGAGATGGGATGCTACAGAAGAATGTTGAAAATTAGGTGGTCTAATAAGGTAAACAATGAGGAGGTTCTCCTCAAAATTGGCGAGAAAAGTAATATATTGAAAACACTTATAAGAAGAAGAAGGGACAGGATGATGAGACATCCGTTAAGATATCAAAGAATAACTCGAGTGGTAACTGACGGAGCAATACATGTTAAAATCTGTAAGGGGAAGATAGAGATTGTAAGACAGCCAACAAATAATTGCTACTAGTGAGATGAAGAGATTGACACACAAGAGGAGTTCGTGGCGGATCGCAACAAACCAGTCAGAAGACTGATGATACGGAGGAAAAAGTCGTAAAAATGGTGAGCATGGGGGCTTCAACAAATAAAAATAAAATAAAATAATAATATAATAATAACAAATTGTAATAATAACGATAATTGGATTACGCCGTGAATTTATAGAGCTTCGCACGCCCGAAGATATACGGAACGTAGCCAGGGCTCATTATATATTTTTTGTAGACAAAGACTGATATCTGACGTCAGCTTCAATCATGACAATGGGGTGACTAACACTACTAAAACAGAGAAAAACATACCATTAAATAAAACATGTATTCATTTCAACACATACATTACGATATGAGTGACACTTACGTAAAATTCTAGGTAAATAATTGCAGATAATTCACAAATGAGAGCGACTTATTAATTCTGCGTCTCTTTTCTGCAAATAAGTATCAATATGGCTAACTGTGGAGCCACACAAAATATTACGTCCTTCTAGGACAACGAATGACATAAGAGTGCTGATGCCTACTGGCTGCGACAAGAGAGCGGTGTTAATTCCTTTGTTTTGCTTTCTCTTGTCTTAAAAAATCGATACATATAATCTAAGTTCATTAAATTAAATGTCATCTGGGCTCGAGTGCAAATGGTTCCTTAAAACGCTTACACTGACACCGTGACGTCACAAACAAAACAAATAATGCGCGACAAACACGTACATATGGGCTCTACCATTGTTTATGCTTTGTTAGTCGCGTTCTTAGCGATTCAAATCTGACCGCATTTTGTTGCAGAGAAAGTTCGACCTACGAGCGAACAACGTTTCCACGTCAGTAATCGATACCGAGGAAATGGATAATGGCGCGCTAGTGGTCCTCCGTGCAGTCGCGTACTTCGCAGCCTCACGGGACGGGCCTCGGACACGCGAGGAAGCGGCCTCGGGCGCCGTCCCAGACCTAGCCGCACAGGCGGGCTCGGTGGAGCATGCGCAGTGCGCACCCCCGGGCCGGAAGTGGCTGCCCCCACTTCCGGGCGCGCGACGCGTGACGCCGACAATGCCGCCGGCGTAAGGAGACACCGAGGGGGGCGGCGCGGGGCGGGGACGCGCCGACTTGCACGCGGGCTGCGCCGCCACCGCCACACGCACCGGTGGCTGAAGGCGACTTCCTGGTCAGGATCAACGAAGTGCCTTCGTGTAAATCAACAGCCAACCAAGTCGCGGGTGGCACACTGACGTCATTGTGCCGGGTACGGAGTTCTAAAATCTTAAGTATGCTGCCGGATGTGCATGCGCTGAGACAAGGGACTGTGGCGTCGTCTGCTATCATAGCCGGCTTGGAGGCCGAGTGGTTCTAGGCGCTTCAGTCCGGAACCGTGCGACTGCTACGGTCGCAGGTTCGAATCCTGCCTCGGGCATGGATGTGTGTGATGTCCTTAGGTTAGTTAGGTTTAACTAGTTCTAAGTTCTATGGGACTGATGACCTCAGATGTTAAGTCTCATAGTGCTCAGAGCCATTTTTGCCATCACACCGGGCTCTCAGAAGTCTTTTCTCTGATTGCATAATTCATAAGGCGTAAAATGTGAAACATCGACAAATACTTTATATCTTGAATTGCGTGTGACATATTCACGCTTTTGTGTACATGGAGGAGACAGGGGCGGAACGGCCCGACTAACGTTTGGAGCAAATTTTGGAGATATCAGTGATGAAAAACATTGAAAGAATTAGGAACCGTTTATTCAAACATTTGTGCGATAAAATTTTCAAATGAAGCTAAAATTAAATAATATATATCTAATATCAATAAACTAAGTAAGTGTTTATAATTCCGTTGCGCCCCGTGAGTATATCTCCGCTTATTGTTTTATTTTATTTATGTAATGGTTCAAATGGCTCTGAGCACTGTGGGACTTAACTTGTAAGGTCATCACTCCCCTAGAACTTAGAACTACTTAAACGTAACTAACCCCTAAGGACATCACACACATCCGTGCCCGAGGCAGGATTCGAACCTGCGACCGTAGTGGTCGCGCGGTTCCGGAATGTAGCGCTCGGCCACCCAGGCCGGCTTATTTATTTATTTATGTTCGATGACATACTAGTATCTTACGCGTAAGCGGGGCTTCATCCTTCAAATTCAAATGGCTCCATGCACTATGGGACTTAACATCTGAGGTCATCAGTGCCCTAGAACTTAGAACTACTTAAACCTAACTAACCTAAGGACATCACACACATCCATGCCCGAGGCAGGATTCGAAGGGCTTCATCCTTAATATCTGTGTCGGCACACGGGCAACGAGTCCACTGCTTGCACTGCTTGGTGGCACGATGGCGAGCCAGAAATCCAAGGACCAAATTTCTAAAGCCATTTTCGTCTCGTTGTGGAATGGGTGAGGCATCCGTTTCGTTCTGGTAGTTGAGTCGCTGATCTGCACAGTTCTTTTGTAGTGCCGGCCGCGGTGGCCGTGCGATTCTAGGCGCTACAGTCTGGAACCACCCGACCGCTACGGTCGCAGGTTCGAATCCTGCCTCGGGCATGGATGTGTGTGATGTCCTTACGTTAGTTAGTTTAAGTAGTTGTAATTTTTAGGGGACTGATAGACCTCAGAAGTTAAGTCCCATAGTTCTCAGAGCCATTTTTCTTTCGAAGTGGCACAAAAACATCGCTTTTTCAGATCTTTAAAATGTCTGACAAGTTCTAACTGTTATTACTTATTGAAAACACACTGATACTTTCGGCAGGCTTTTTCATTTGTTGAAAGGCGGTCGGCCTTTTCCATTTGTACGTATAGTTTTAAAGTAGTCAAAGGCATGGCAAATGTTTTCTAAGCTTCTTCCTAGGTCATCGTTTAATTAATTACCGATTCCACAGCTTGTCCCATATTTCTCGTGGACCGAATTTTGTCTCTCCTTTTGCATACACAGTGAGGTGCCATCAGCAAACGAGAAAGGCAAACCATGCGGTAGAATTCGTCAAATGAAGAATAGAGGACTTCCCTCGAGAAACGGACTATACATTAGGCCTCTCCGCCCCAAAGGCATATATATTGAGAAAATATTTAGTAATCGCCGTAAATAATTTTTTTCCCATGCATTGTACACGACATAAGTAAGCGCATGCTGATTTAGGCAGACTTAACGTTGACTATAAACCAGACTTACCTTAGTTGGAAATGGTCCGAAAAGTTAGAACAGCGAATTCGCTCACGTTTATATTCATACTACCCAGTTCGCTAGCGACGTCAGGTGCTACCTTACTAAGCCCCAACAGACGTTGGTTTCTTAAACTCTTGTCAGTCTGAACGCACCCTAGCGCCTCTAGACGAAATTAGACCACCGAGACCGTTCTGCTCCCGGAGTGCATACCGCCCCGGTGTCCCCTCCGTCCATACATATTATTACTTTACGGCTATTTTGATACATTTCCGGTAAGATGCATCGCTCCTCGTGGTCCCATGAACTGGCTTTCACGATTATTAGACATAACACCTCCAGATTTTTTTCCTTTGAGGTAATGTCAAGTGCCAGGTTGACCAACACCTGTGAACGACATCGCAGCATTATGGAGCAGAATTACAAACGTCATAAAATCCATCACTCACGAAATTATGACCAACACACGGGTGCAGATGGAATATCACCTGGATATCCTTTGAGACATGAAAGCAACACTTGTCAAAATTTATTAATTGTGTATGTCTACACAAAAACTTTAATATGTCACCTGCACTCCAAGATAAAAGATATGTGTCAATTTGTCATACTTCCTACCTTACGCATGTTTGTAATCATGGTAAGGCTTTTACGGCACACTGTATAATAACTCACTACTGTTATTTAATGAATTTTGCTATTTTGTGCCTCATTAATTCTCATTTCGTCGTTTGCTTCGCTTTCATGATGCCCTGCAAAGGTTGCATCAGGGACTGGTTTATTTTCTGCCACTGTGCTCCCTCGAGAGAGAAAATATCTGAAAGTAAAGAAATATTTATGTTTCGCAGTACCTAGGAAGGAATAAGCTACGCTGCGCTTTAAAAGGAAAGGTTTGTCAGTTTCATTTATGGTGAAAAAGTCAGGCATAACAATAAAAATAATGTTATTTGGCTTTGCAAATAAAATAAGATAGAAAGGACAAAGTGAAAGGGCGCTGTTTACTGAGCCGGTAAGGCTCGCTATTTAATTTTTGTTTTGTTTTTTGAAACCACCTGCCTTCTCACTAATCGCTGCGATGTCAATATCGAGATCGGATTGGAGTCTGTGGTCGCCGCATGCCTTTGGCATGCTGGCGTCCCGCTCAGCGAGGGGGCCGGAAGGGCCGCACGGAGTGGCCGCGCGGTTTAAAGCGCCATGTCACGGATTGCGCGGCTCCTCCCACCGGAGGTTCGAGTCCTCCCTCGGGAATGGGTGTGTGTGGTGTTCTTAGCGTAAGTTAGTTTAAATAGTGTGTAAGTGTAGAGACTGATGACCTCAGCAGTTTGGTCCCTTAGGAATTCACACACATTTGAACATTTTTGAGGACGGAAGGAGGAAGAAGGAGCAACGTCGATGTCGGGGGGCAAGGCCGCTTGGTCGGTGGGCCCCGCAGAAGCAGTCGGTTGGGGACGGAACGCCTAGTGTGTAAGGGAGGTGTTGTATCGATGGCGACCATCATGCGGTCATTCAAGTTCTGAAAAGTGGTTCCTTTGTTCTGCCCTTGGATTCCAACGGAGAATTACGGCAAGTTTGGTGTATGAGGTGAACATAAGAATTCTAAAAATGTCAGACTTGTGAGTGGTGTAAGCTTTGCTTCGGGACTGCAGTCTCCAGTTACAGCGCTGCTTGAGAGGAGAGCGTTGATACCGGCATCGTCATCTATTTAGCTGCTTTAAAGTAAATGACTGTTTTGCATCGAAGGTGGAACCAAGTGAAGGACCGAATCATTGCTTGTCTTATCAATAAACCTAAGTCGGCTGCAGGGTGTTAAGCTCTGTTAGCTGCAGTTAAAACGAGTGATTGAAACTCTGGTAGAGTCCACGAGTGGACTTTGGAAGTACTGTTAAGTGTTTGTAGTAAGGGAAAGATTGACTGTGGAGCTTTTCAGTCGGGCGCTTATGAATCGTGTTCATTGCTTCACTTCTTACGGTTCTACTTGTCGTGGCGAAATCACCGATAGTATTTTGAGAGTTTAGCTTGGGACGTCGTTCTGTGGTTTGGCGTGGCCCTGTCAAGAGTTCCAAATATTTTCTAACTGCCTTGCTGAGGTTGCCTTGCAACAGTTGTTGATTTGTCTCTTGTCTACCACATCGTACTGCTGTTTGGTGCGGTTCGGTATAGTCGAAGTGTTCAGTAGTACCGCATCTACTCCCTTGCCCGTTTTAAGATTTGCGAGCCGCATCCACATTGACGTATAATCCCAGCATGCAATTTGTGTAAGTTGGTTGCGCCCTGTTAACGTTTTGTATATCGTGGAGAATCTTTCCCGTGCCGCATGTGATCCTGAAGGAGAGCACGGTGCACAACAGCGCATGAACACGACGAAATCAAAACATATGTATTGTATATTTTTTCTTAACGGATGTAATCACAGAGATTAGTTGATTTGTGTGTTTTTTTAAAATTTCTTTTGAAAGGAAAAGATTAGATACCTGGTTGATTATAACATCTATGCTTAATTATTTGTCATAATTCGCTGGATGTAGTATGCATCACATGTAGGGAGGTTTATGGTGTAAAGTGTTTAAAAGGAAGGAAAATATTTTGTGAAAAGGTGCGCATCGTAGAGGCTATGGGGTTTGAGTGTATGTCGATAGTAATCAGATTTCATTGAATTTAAGTTGTTTTAATCTAAAATTTTGTGATCGATACTTTATTGCCTTTAAAGATCATAGGTGACATCTAGGAAAATTTTGGTATTGCCATGTGGCTTTAGAATCTTTTATTTAACCTTGCATTGTGCAATTCGTATTTTTTTCTTTGCTTAAAAAGGTGGTTTCAGTTTTAGGCATTGTAAATCGATTCTGAGAGCTGTTCTTTGATCTGTTAAAATTATACTTCAGAAACTTTCATTAACAAACTACATTGAGGATCTTGTTGTTCATGATGACGAATGTTCATTTACTATTTTAAAATCAAGTTTAAAAAAGTGTAAATTTTTGAAGGTAAAAGAAAAGTTTTTTATTAGAGAAACGGAGCCAACGTATTCAAACCATTGGCCTTCACCGGGCGCTGTGGCCGAGCGGTTCTAGGCGCTTCAGTCCGGAACCGCGCTGCTGCTACGGTCGCAGGTTCGAATCCTGCTCGGGCGTGGATGTGTGTGATGTTCTTAGATTAGTTAGGTTTAAGTAGTTATAAGTTTTAGGGGACTGATGACCTCAGATATTAAGTCCCATAGTGCTCAGAGCCATCTAGAGCCATTGGTCATCGGGCGTTGTCCGATGTTTGCCTCGGTATCTATCCCAGGTAACACCTGCGGGGCCATTTCATTTACTTTATAAACATTTTTAAAGCGTTTGTATAATACAGGGTCTCGATCAGATACATGTAGGTAGATTTAAACATGTGGACGACACTTTTACAATTATTTTGGCTCTTAGGAGTGTAGAGAATTCACTATATGACCTCTGTCAAAAGTATCCGCCATCAATTTTGCGTTGGTCATTAATGAACTCTGTTATTATGGCTTCTTTCTACAGTCTGTTACTATAATTCAATTTTTTTCGTAACAAAAGTGGTCCCTGATCATCTAAATTTCTCTATTTACGCGACTAACTGCACAGCTGTCAGCTGTCACAACACACACAGCTTTGGCGTTGACATGTATCCGAAAACGACCACTCCCGACGGGCGAGACTTAGTACAAGACGCTTCCTGCTCGTCTTACTTGTCTTTCACCCAGACAATAGGGGCGGCTTTGAGAGCATCCAGATTTCTACGGCGGAATGATTTCGCTGACTGAAGTGATTGAAGAGACACCACTGCACCTATTTAGGCGAAATCAATAGGAAAACGTTTCGTACTACAAGGGAAAAGGGATTCTGTGAAGACAGCCTTAGCGGATATCTTCCAGCATAACGTTGCAAATGCCGACCGAAGTGGCCGTGCGGTTCTAGGCGCTGCAGTCTGGAACCGCGAGACCGCTACGGTCGCAGGTTCGAATCCTGCCTCGGGCATGGATGTGTGTGGTGTCCTTAGGTTAGTTAGGTTTAAGTAGTTCTAAGTTCTAGGGGACTAATGACCTCAGAAGTTGAGTCCCATAGTGCTCAGAGCCATTTGAACCATTTAACGTTGCAAATAAATCTATCTACATTGAGTGGAACACCTCTTGCAGCCAAGCTGCTCACAAGAATAATATGAGGAGGATAGAGCATGCAAGATCTCTTAACTGATGTTGTTTTGCTTTAGGAAAGATAGAGGCGCCTGAGGGGCAGTTCTGAAACTGAGCTCGATAACGGAGCCACAGTTTAAGAAAAATCTACACTCCAGTTGGATTTGTCGATCTGAGAAACCGTTCGACAGCTTAAAACTGTGCAAAAGATTTGAAATACCCAGAAAAAATAGATATAAGCTAAAGGAAAAGGCAATATCAGGATCTACAGGTGTCGAGAGGGAACAATAAGAATGGATGAGATGTGCAAGGATTATATAGCGTTATGAGTATGTAGGCGAGTTATTCGCGCACCTAGTACTGGTGCTGAGGAGAACTGACTTTGCTTGCTGAGTTGGGTGCGAGTCGGCTGGACGAGGACGTCACGTGACTGCCCCGGGCTTGTCCAGTGCAGCGTCACTGGAAACCGGTAAATCCGAATGCCGGGAATTTGGACGCCTGTCTCTCCCATTGCTTTTGTGCAGAAGACAGTACTGCAAGAAGTGGCGGATTGTAAAACAATCTTAAAGACGGCTAAGGTACAGCTCCCTGAACTTCGACAATAAATCGCAATTACATATTAAAGTGAGTCTGATTACGTCAGTGATCCAAGAAATGAGGCACATCCAGTTACACAAGAACATTAATATCTTCAAAACAACCGAAGTTAATATTTCACAGTAACTAAACATTTAATCAATGAACCTCAGAATTAACAACTTTTAATTGCTTCATGCAGTTTCAACAAACGATATCTCAGATGACAGCATTGCACTATAGCTATCGTCTCTACAAAAGTTTATCAGATTATTGTATTCCCCACATTTACCCACCAAGTGAATACAGCATCAATACTTCACATTTTGTAATACTTGTGTTTTTATTTAATGAACAGTTTACAATTTTCTCAGTAACTTTATTTAAATGTTGACTGCAAGTGCTCTTAAAAGACTGTGGTAATTTAAATGTGGTCAGTCACATGTGTTTGCAGGCACCACAACTGAAAAGAGAGCCAAAAGAAGCAAGGACATATAAATAACTGTTCAAATAACATTTAACAACAACCTATTGTCTTTCATCATGAGCGAAACCAAATGTTTATGACATTTCTTTGTTTAAATATTGTTGCAGTATATCAGTTTAGTCTGGAAAGTAGTCAAGATGAGTCAAATCTTGTCTGTAGCATGTACAAACTGTGTGTTTTTGTTGGGGATGGACTTCAGGCTTTGGAAAAGTATGCAGTAAAGGAACACTATGGGAGACAAGTTGAGACTGGGACTTTTCAAGTCAAGAGCTCAAGGGAGCGATTCGGGACTTTTATGTGAGGTGTGAAAGAAGGCAGATTCTGGAAGGAGACAAACCTTTTGAGACCTGTGGGTGTGGTTCAGTCATATAGGTGACTGATTCTGGGCACTAAATGTCCGCTACAATTAACTTGTGAGGGGACTTTAAGATTCGAGATGTCTGAATGTGCTCCAGAACAGGACTCTATTTCAACTCGTGTTATGGAACTGAGAAAAGACAATGGGTTACTATTCTGTGCATCTGTGAATCATGTTGAACTCCGAATCGTTTTGATCGGGCGAATATTGCGTGTGCTGTGATTACAAAATGGACGTAACGATGGTTGGCAATGAAAACTTCAAAACTCCATTTGTAAGTGAAAACCCGTAATTCCAGTAACCAGTAACTGTGCAGTCAAAGAGAGATTTGAAAGCGCATGGGTTCCTCTAATCTGTAAATAAATAGGCTTCTAATGTACAGTTAGACACGTAGCAACTGTCTGTAACACTTAATATTATTTTTTGAAAAAGAGTTTTTGCTTCATAAACAACATTTAACAAAATGGAGTTACGAGGTTTTCATTGCCTACCATCGATAATTTTCACGTATCTTTGACGACTATTTAGTTTGGGTATTTTGCTACCATTCTCTTAGCGCTCTCAGCGTGACCATTTGATAAAGGTTTTTTCTGGCTATATTTTAAATGAGTGTTGTAGGACCACTTCCCATTTATTCATTGTAGACGTTAGAATAGAATACTTGTTATTAAATTTGTCAGTTTTCTTTTGTTTTATATTTCGTGTAATTTACTGATTCGCAGTTTGCTGCAGGACATGACAGCAGCTCGTCCCTATGACTACATCGATCTATTGCTTTTAAACAGAGCCAGGCATAGCCCATGTACCAAACTATGAGTAATCACAGGTAAAGACACAGCTGTTTTGCTCGTATGGGATGCTGTTTGGAAGAGCAACTATTCCGCAGTAATTGTTAGGCACCGTCGCAGTTAGAAAGGGTGTAAGGAAAGTATGCAGTCATTCTTCGTTGACGTTCAACGAGGAGGAAGCAATGACATTATGATAGTTTAAGAGTGGATTAAAATTCAAGTGACATCACATTAACAATAACAAACGTTGAAGCCATTGCCGTCTTTCGTGAATGAGGGGAAAATGTCAGGACCTGTTACACGGAACGAACACTCCAATAAACACGCAACATGGGTTGAACGTAAACCAAAGAGTAAAGGAAAGTAATGGGGAGTAACAGAAATGAGATCAGCGATTGACTGAAGTTGAAAATTGAAGACCGCGTGGTAGACGAAGTGAAGGAATTCTGCTGTCTTGGAAGCAACATCAATGATGAATGAGGCAAGGAGGTCATAACAAGCCAATTAGTACTGACCTCTAGAGCTTTCTTGGACAAAAGCGTACTAAATCAAATATCATCGTAATTTGAGAAAGAAAGTGTTAAATAATGTGCGTTTAGAGCACAGAATTGTATGCAATTGAATCCTAAAGTGTGGGAAAGCCGGAAGGGAAGAACATAGATGCGCATGAGATGTAATTTTATAGAGAGATGGAGAAAGTTTGGTGGACTAAGATTAAACTGGAACGTTCTCCGCAGAATTGGTGAACACTGACCGAATCGGGAAGAAGAAGAACACGGGGCAAACACTGACAATAACAGGGGACAGGTTGAGAGGACATGCGTTAAACATTAAGAGAAACTGTAATGGCACTTGAAGGGGAAGCGAGAGCGGTTGGCAAAGGCGACGAATTCGTGACGGGTCGCATCAAACCAGCATAAGGTCTGATGGAACGTTTGGAAAGCTGTTAAGAAAAAAATTCTGTGCATTGCGCCGTTTCCGAGTTATTTGGCACCGAAGTTAGACGATTAGGTTGTCATGTGCGCGAATTCAAGCAGCATGTCAGAGACAGTAACACCAAACGTGTTCTACGTTCGGTTTTCTCAAAGCGAACAAACATAGCTTTTGCTCACCTACCTCAAACTTATCACTTCCCAAAAAGGCACATTTTAACTAGTTATGAGCATTTCTGCAAGTCGTAACTCGAGATTCCACTGATGTCTGCGCACTACCGGATTTTAACACGTGCATGTTCTTCAATTTGCGATCGCAACAACCTGGTTCAGTAACTTCAGAGCTAAATTACTCTGAAACGGAGCAACGTATCGAACTTTTAGCAACAATTATTTCTCATCAAAGAATCTCCTTGCAACCTCTTTTCAACCTTTCCAGACTGCTTCTGATAACCCTGTATATATCGTCGTAGTACGGAGACAGTATTAATGAAATCATAACCTGTAAGACGAGGAACCCGAACCGTGAATATGGCTGTCTTGGTAGAATACTTTCTGTGTCATGGTGGAGACGTTGAAGTAGAAATGCTCTATCCTAACATAAAAAACACCTCGGAACTCTAACGCACTGGCGGAGTGCGCTCTTGCATTAGCCTGTGCGAAATAACCACAAGCCTTTTCTATGGTTGCTATTGTGGTGTTGGCAGAAGAGCCAACATCGTGTTACGATTGGAGGCCGAAATGCACGCGTTTTAGCTCACCCAGGCTGGCGTGAGGAGGGAAGAACTATACTGACGTGAGGTCTGGAATATGACAGGGAATTAGAATTCAGGAAGCGGACGAAATTAGTTTGATACTTAACTTTAATCCACTAATGATGAACGTCGCTCTTGACGGTACATGATTCACAATATTATCTGTTCAGAATACATTCGTAGTAACTGAATATGGCACCTTGTTAGGTCGTAGCAAATGACGTAGCTGAAGGCTATGCTAAATTGTCGTCTCTGCAAATGTGAACGTATGTAGTCAGTGAACCATCGCTAGCAAAGTCGGCTGTACAACTGGGCCGAGTGCTAGGGAGTCTCTCTAGACTACACCTGCCGTGTGGCGGTGCTCGGTCTGCAATCACTGATAGTGGCGACACGCGTGTCCGACGTATACTAACGGACCGCGGCCGATTTAAAGGCTACCACCTAGCAAGTGTGGTGTCTGGCGGAGACACCACAGCTGTATTTATGAATAATGATTCCAATGTAACGCATACTTGACGTATAAGAAATTGTGGCATGATGGAAAAAGATGGATCCAGTAATTAGGGTCGCACTAATTGTAGAGGATACTCTCGTTTTCATATCACGCAGACACACTTAACGTAAGTGATGCGGATTTTCCGAAGTCAAATTTCTGTCGTTCTGAGAGATAACGTACCCCAATAGAGGCTGAAATGTTTCACCAGAAGAAAGGGCGTTTCGGCAACAACCTCTCGATTACGCATAGACTGCATACCCTGTTTCAGTACTGACGGCTACTACCTGGGAGAGACGGCACGAACTGCCTTAGCTGAAAGGGGGCATTCATGAAATTAACCGAAAATATAAATTTTAAATTCTTTTATTTATTAGTACCACTTAGAATATTAAGTTCCCAGGCTTTCAATGATGAAATCGCATTCGAAGTATTTGAGAATATTAATTAACTGTGTGACGCTACCTCCCTTCCATCCCCGCATTTTGATGTTCAGAGGGTAACAACCTCTAAATTCACAAGGAGAGGCTTCAAAATTGTATCCTTGCTATTACCAAGCGCAATTATAGGTTTATGGCCGATCCCGAACTTCTAAGAAAATGTGTTCATGGCAAACTCAGAATCCAAATAATAAGTCTCTAAATCCACTGATACAGAAAGTTTTTACCTGCTACACTTGTCACAATTACAACTTATGATTCAGTTCTTGTATTTAATGATGGGAACGTGGGAGGGGGGGGGGGATGAAGATATAAGAGAGAACAGCGTGGAAAGTAGGAAATTTCACTCAAGGCACCTTGAGAAAAATAGATTTATGTCGCCTCTCTACAGCTGAAAAGTCGATTGAAGACCTGATAAAGTAAAGTAAAGGGGGCAGAAAGCAAGAAACACTACGAGCAGCAACACGAACCCAAGTCACTGGGGAATCGCGAGTTATCACAATGATGGAGGTTTCTCTACTTGGATTGAAATATACTCATCTTAAAGCTTGCTCCGGTTTACGACGAGATCGTGCACCCTCGTGACCACAGGCCTCTCATCCGGCAGTCCATGCGTGCCGCCAGGGGTCCCGGCGTGTTCAGCGCGGACTTGGGTTCTCCTGAGTGCCAAACCGAACTCGCACACTCACACGACCCGGAGAAACAACGACGGCGCCCCAAAGATAGGGCAACAGTTACTACACACCGATAACCGCTGCTGCTGCCACTAGCAGACAGGCAACGCTTGCGAAACCGAGTGGCACCAGTCAACACAAGAAGAAGACAAACAACCGCAACCATGCCAACTAAACAATACCATCTGGCCTCCAAGAGAGGGCGGAAACCTACAAACAGCACCAACACGAGCCGCAGCACGGCTCACTGATGTATAGGAATGGTCGAGTGTTAAGGAGGCAGGTCGTGAAAAATTGCGTGAAATCGGCGGCAGGAATCACGGCTGAGTTACGAAGTGCTACCAAAAATGGAGCTAGCACAAAATACTTTGCGTAAGGAAGTTAAAAGGAATGGGGTACAATGGTCGAGTAATTCCTCGCAAAAACTCACGTTTCTGTAGTCAGTGCTAAGCGTCGCTTGAGGTGGTGTAAAGGGCAAAGTCACTGCACAGTGGATGGCTGGATGTGAAGAGATAAATCACGCTGTGCCCTGTAGCAATCCGATGTAAAGGCCTGGGTTTGGCGAATGGGTAGAGAACGTCACCTGCCAGCATTTGCAGTGCCAACAGTGAAGTACAGAGGAGGTATTGTTATGGTATGGGAGCGTTTATCATGATCTGAGTGTGGTCCTTTTATCGTGGTTAAGAAAAACGGAAAGAGGTGAACACATTTTACAGTATTGTTTAATGTGTAGAGTAGAGAAACTGTTCGGAGACGATGATTGTATACAAACGACAATAGAAGCTTTCATGATGCAGCGTGTGTGAGCCAATATGAACAATAACATTCACTAAATGGTCTGGCCTGCCCAGTCCCGACCTGAACCCAACGGAATACGTTTGGGATGAGTTAATATGTTGACTTGGCTCCAAGCTCCAGGGCCCAACATCACTACATTCTCTGGGTTCGGCTCTTGAGGAAGGATGGGCTCCATTTCTCCACAGGCACCTCACTGAAAGTGTCCCCAGTTTAGTACAGGCCGTCATAAAGGACAAGGGTGGGTAGACCCCGTTTTAATGCCCGCTAATTGGTGTCCGAATTCTTTGATCAGTCTACATGAGTCACTGTATTACATCATATTGGGGTACTTCCACTCGTTTTTCTCTAGTTACATTCGCTTATGACATTAATTGTATGCGTCATGTGCAACCTACCTTTTCCTTACGATTCTTAGGTGCTATTACCCCGTTATGTATGCAAGTCTTTTGCGAGAAAATCATTTTTTTCTAAGGATTTAGATTTGCATCTCTGAATCCATCTCATTAACATCGTCGGAGGGACTAAATCGACGAGTCTGCTTATCTTTTATGGAGTAATTCGTGTCCAATTTTTGTTATTTAAAGGCGTTTCAATTGTCGTGCTATCCTACAATTTCAGAGCTGTTATGTTGACTACAAATGCACTCTATTGCTAATTGCTAATTGCTAATGCTTTCCTGACAAATATATTCTTTTCGTTTCCATCATGTAGGTAAGAAAAATTCGGTCTTCTGCAACTGAATGTTGTCTTTTGGTTAGAAATAAAATAAACATTCAATTCCAAAGACGGAATTTTTCTTATCTACATGGTAAAAGTAATTTAGCTGGCAATTGAAGAAGAATGGCTGTAAATATTGACAAAATATTCTTTTTATTTCGATCTTTAAAACAAAATACGTCATAAACAGCGACTTAGGCTGGGATGGTGTGCAGATTGTCTTCTGTGTTGTATTTCCATCTGCTCTGCCCCTAATAATCTGTCTTTCTCATTTTACAGGTACGTTCAGAAAATTTTTTTGGACGCCCTTCATTGTTGTAAGTAGTAGTGGGTCGTCCTCATTGCAAGCTTATAGAAGCTTCCGGTGCCAAGGTGAACCTTTTCATTTCTGTAAAAAGTAAGTAAACTCCAAAGAATATTTCTTGTGCAGCAGAGTGAAACTACTGATGAACAGTCAGAAATTCTCCCGCAAATACCTCGTAGTTTGTTGATTTCTCCAGTCTTTGTAACGTGTAACGTAGTAGATACTCAGCAACACAAAGTCTATTACTAGTTACACATCACTGATCGTATAATGATAGCAACAACATACACATAAAAATGCAGTGCTTTTGAACCCTTTAGCAAGCATTGTTCAAAATCTCTCGGGTTTACAGCAGGGTGGTAGTGTTAAAATGCTGCAAGGTTTCAAATAATGCTATACCCATCCTCTTCTGGTGAAACTCGAGAGCTTTTTGATGTGTTGGTAAATGTGCCAACACCTTGTAGATAGAGGAGGCCGAAATCTAACGCAGACGGGCGTGAATTCTGGAACAGGATAAGTAGTGAAAGCTAATAAGAAAAGTATGCAGCTCCTCGAATACTTAACTTTTATTTATCCTTGTTGTATACATCGTTCTCCTTGTTAATACAAATAAGACTATCTTCAGATACGGTTAATGGCGCCTTGCTAGGTCGTAGTCATGGACTTAGCTGAAGGCTATTCTAACTGTCTCTCGGCAAATGAGAGAAAGGCTTCGTCAGTGTAGTCGCTAGCAAAGTCGTCGTACAACTGGGGCGAGTGCTATTCCGTATCTCGAGACCTGCCATGTGGTGGCGCTCGGTCTGCGATCACACAGTGGCGACACGCGGGTCCGACATGTACTAAATGGACCGCGGCCGATTTAAAGGCTACCACCTAGCAAGTGTGGTGTCTGGCGGTGACACCACACTTTTCATCAACGGTATGTACCTGGAGAGTCTATATCCACACATATAGTAAGCCGTTTCGCCTTGATATCGCGCTTGAATCGTTGTGCGCTGTACCTAGCAAGTTAGGGGAAGCAGTGACTGGTCAGATTGACGCATGACATCTCATCCACCATAAGCCACAACTGATTAGTGAATGACCCGTAGTATCGACATGAATACTTTCCAGACCAGTAGGTATTCGTGATGTGTTAATAAAATAGAGTCCAACGGCAACAAGCATGGTATTTTGTCTCGCTGATTGGACAGGTTTATAGCGCGACGCAATACTCAGCTATCTGAATTCATTTCATGTAAGCATTTCTCATTTAGCAGTACTACGACCAGCCTGAACTGCCAACAATCATCTGTCACCATTTTGGCAGCTACGTACGACCTATAAGTGTACGCGAGCATTTATACGTCTTTAACGGCCACAGGCAATGTTTCTGCTCACATACTAGCCAGTGCCCGACGTGCGGTTATCAAAAGAAATCGTGTGAGTTGTTACTCCTTCCTGCAATACCAAGCGAGGATGTGCTACAAGTGTTCAGGTCATCGCCGAGGAAAGAAAGCTGAACGAATATCTTATTTCGTGACAAGTGCAGACAATGTTTTTCCACCCTTCATTACAATATCAATAGGTATTATTTGAACTAAGTATCGTATTTACACATTACCTGAAGCTGTCCTGCTGAACGGGCACAATATTTTCTTTGTAAAGTAATCAGTCTACCATATCAACGTTTATTTAAAAATTCTTTTGTGATGGGTATTTATTTATTGATTGATTTCCTTATCTTGGTATGACGTGAGCCATGTGGTCTCTACATGTAACTAGGCTGAGCCGTGCGCGGCTCGCGGTCTAGCCGTTTATTGCTCGTCATCTTGTTTTTGTGGTTCTTCGCCTCTTTTTTCCTCGAATTCGATTTACTTGCGTCACTAGGTTGCTGGTTTGCTTGTCCATGAGTGGCAGCAGCAGCACTTATCGATAAGTGCACTGTCGTACTATCTCTGAAGCGACCGCTAGTATTCCCGGGTCGTCATGTGTCTGATGTCAGTCGGGGACGGAGCGCCAGTGAGGCGCAGACAGCCGTTACTTGCCGACCGCTGGCCACACACATGAACTGTCCGACGGAAGGAGATTGGAGCGGTAACGACCACTGGTTGATTGATCGGTTGGTAGTCTCATTGGGCGACATGAATTTGGTCTTTTGACCGTTTCTGGGCCTCGTCAGTTGGTCATCTTGCCGGACGTGGATCGGTTCCTTGTCGTGACCAATGGGCAAGAGTTATCTCTGCATGGTTGGGTCCGAGCCAGTGTGCCCGGGTCGCCGTGTCTCCGAGTTCCGAACGGACATCGATTTGAGTCGGGTTGGAGCTGCAGTGAGATCCGGACAGCCAAGACTCGCCCGACCGTTGCCGACACTCGTAACTAGAGTGAGGACAACCTTGGTTGGTCGTTCGGTCGGCCGTCTCATCTGACGACGTGTATTTGGTCGCCGACCGCTTATGGAAACTCTGTGTGTGTGTGTGTGTGTGTGTGTGTGTGTGTGTGACTTGTCATTTCTCCTTGTTCCACGGTGATCGGTTTTAGGATTGTCGGAGTTCTTGGTCCAAGTGTTTACGTGGAACTGTGTGTAGCTACTGTGATTTCCGCTGAGCAGATGGATGCTGTCTCCGTACTGGAGTAGCCAGTCGGTCGGTTGCGACAAAGCAGCGAGGACGTCTCCGCTGCGTGAGGTCAGGCCGAGGCCGCTGTCGGCGTGCACGCGCGGTCAGAGTTGTGAGGCGCTAGCTGCGAGAGCTGCAAGGTTCATCGCCCACCGAACCTGCATACTGGAGTTGAGTAATCAGTTAACCTGTTGTGAAACCTCAACTGCCGTGACATCTCTTCGTTCATTGCCGGTTGTTGCTTCCTGGGCCGTTCCTGCAAGCAGCAACGTATCGTGTGCTGGAGTCGCAAATTTTGCAGCCGTCTTTCTGTATGGTGTTTAACTATTGAAATGATTGTAACTTATTAGTGAAGTGCACCAGCGGTATCTTCTGCCCTGTGGCTGTTAACGTTCCGGTTACCTGCCGGGGCCGTTAGGGTAGATTTCCGGCAGTGTGTTTTCCTCGCTGTGTTGATGCTGTCCGGCACGGCGTGTAGTTCGACAGCTTTGGTGGTTTTCATTTTTTGTCTTTGAGTGGTTATTGTGCCTTGATGTGTTTAAACGCCAATTGTCAAGACGTAGTGCTGCTGGGATCTTCGTCCTCGCTGACATCTTCTGTTGTCGTGCCGTTGGTTGGGTGGAAAGGAATTGATTAGTTTGTTGGTTGGTTTTTCAGCCTTCCCTAGGTCGTGCTGCCACCTGACTACTTGGTGTTACCCTTGGCTGCCTGTCTCATCTAACCTGTTGTTAGAGTTTCCTCACGAGGCCGACCCTTGGAACACTTCTGAGCACCACTGCTCTTTTGTTTCGGATTGTGATTTTCTTTTGTCTCAAGTACTGTGCAAGGCCTTCAGCCGTGTATTAATTTAGTTTGTTTTTAACGTTCAGTATATGGCCTTCAGCCAAACCTTATGTGAAATATTTTAAGATTAGGCATTCAGCCTACTTAAAGTAAAATTTGAAAGGTCTTTGTCTAAAACCTTTTAAACTTTTCTTACTGAAGTTCTTCTTATCCAGGCCTTAAGCCCTCAGTTCTTTTATTTTGTAACTAAGCCCTTCAGCCCTGTGTATACCTTAAATCAATTTTAATAACTTGTATCCTGGCCTTCAGCCGTATTGTTTCTGAATTCTTACAAGGGCATGTGTGATTAATTGTTTTTAGCAAATCAAGTTTGTATGTTTGTGCAACTAGCAGCAACTGATTTGGGCCCCTTTCCACAACCTGATCCGCTCTGTCTTGCGAACCCAGATTTCACAGGCGTTCTACATATACATTATGTTCGTATGCAATGGTAAAGAGAGGAGGGCTAGAGAGTGGTGCAGTAACAGTCGTCGTAGGAAAGCTTGGCAGGGCCAGGAATGTTTAGCGAACAAGTAAACACAGCATACGAGGATGCTTTACAAATAATGCAGGAAAACAGAATCCAACTCACATATGACAACAAGGAAAAGTCTCTCTATACTAATCCATGAACTATGGTGTTGGATTCATGATTAGACGGAGTCTGCATATTGTCACATGCCGAAATAGCTCGGAGAGCAAGTGGGATGTGTGGCTGCCACCCGCCGTCTTCTATCGCGGCGGTAGAGGGTGCTCGTGGTACGGAGCTGCTGCAGGCGTGGCTCAGTGGATGCGTACCATTTGGTCCGCCAGATCCCGTGCGACTGCTATCAGCGTCTAACAGAAACTTACAATACCGTTACCAATGGTAGAACGCCCGTGGTGTGGTACTGGTACGTGATACCACAACACACATAGGAAATATTATACTTATTATGGGCTACAATGCTTACAATTACTATCGTGTAAACAGTTGAAACAGTAGTTGAGCAAAACAACAGTTTATATAAGATCTAGAAAATCTGACAAATTAAAGGCAGAAAGATTAAAACTGGGGAATCTGTGTAAGGGCCCAGCCAGTTCATCAGTTTCACACTTGTGGAGTGGTGTCTACGCTTTAAAACTGTGTGCCTACACTCTCACCTGCAAAGTCAGAAGAAGGCTGCTTCTTCCTGTGTTGTACTTTGCTGAAATGTTTGTTCTACTGAATCCGCCAGTATAATGACAAAAAATTCTTTCAAGAGTTGCGCTGTTGACACACTGATTTTTTAAGCGTCACATTAGATCATTTTCGTAAGCAATCATTCCAGTCTTAAAATAGTCTTATCATGAGCCCAATGAATGTCCTACCAGTTCTGTCAACGCGGCGTGACCTCGCAGTTAGAGGCGGAAGTAAATCATTTTACACGCGATTTGGATTAACTTTATGCATTACATGAACCGTCGACACGATAACAATATGTGGAATAATGCACAGTAACTAGTCCTTTTCAACATAAACTTAACCTATTTTGACGTCATGTTCCATTTCATCTCCCACGCGAGACCCAGCTAACGATATAAGTTCTCTGCGAAATGCAGCTCTACTTTTTGGCGCCAGCCACCATCGCTTTCAAGCCCCTATAAAAGCAACACTAACGACGTAGTCGCTAGCGTGCATACATATATGGGGTAGGTCAAATAAAAGTGGCCCAGAAAACAGAGTTACAAGGCACAAAGAAACACAGCACAGGAAAGGAAATACAGTACTAACACGTTTGCAGTAGATGTTGAAAGTGATCACCATTCATTGCTTGGCTCTTTTCGGCCCTGGTCAGCAAGCTGGTGAAGGCAGATCGAAGTTGGACTTCTGGAATTGCTACAGTCTCATCCGAAACCTGAGGTTGAACATACCACTACAATTGTAAGGTTCTTTTACTTAGAACACGACCGGTTTCGGTTTCTTGTACGCCCATCTTCAGGAGTTGTAGCTTGGTGCTGTGACCTCGAGCGCCGCGGTGGACGAGTGCAAGACGCGGTGTGCTACCGGCGAGTGCAGAGCACAGACTCCTATTATATGTCATTATGTATCCTTCGGTTAAGCAAGGCTCCACTGCCGTGAGTTTTTCGATTTGTTATGGCACTGTGTGGCGGCGATTTTTCACACATCTATCCTCAACAGTGCGAATAGTTCGACCATTGTATGTTTTCCTACCGTGGCGTGTAATCTAGGAAACACTAGGCCTGCTTAGCACCAGATCATCTGTAACAGAACCCAAAAACTAGCATAAAATGAACAGAATCAATGGGATGAAACGAAACGAAACTGTAGAAAAGTTCTATGCTATCGTATCGCAAGATGAATGGGAAAATCATCCAAATATTTAATTTTCTACGTAAGTAATGAACCAGTCTAACAGGGAAGTTGTCAATTTCAGAGATGGCGACACTCTCAACTGATGTTTTGTTCACTCCATAGCAAACACCTGAGATGATACTGAATTTGCCCACTTCAAACTTTATTTATAAGCACCAGTCTGAATTGTGTTGTTTCAATGGAAGTACATGGTAAGCAAATTTGCATTCTCGTTTCATTAATCAAAAGTTCTCTTTTACAATATGCTTTGACAAGTGTTTTGGTTAACTGAAAATGTAGGGTTGTGTTCCTAGAATTTTCGGGGTGACCAAAATAGTAATCGTCAGTGTTTATTTAGAATAAAACCAAGAATTTCACAATAGTGAAGAACCACCTCGTAATCTTCTCAAGCCAGGAAATTTTGCTGTGGTTCAAGTAGAAGGAAAAAGTAAGCAGTGACTTAGACTGTATGCAAGTAAATTTGTTGCTAAGAGGGCAGAGCCCCTCGTTACTGCTGAGGGTTCGAGTTGTAGATTCAAAGACATTATTTATAAACGTAGTGGCAGTGATTTAATGTATTGACGAACAAACCAAGTTTAGCAGTTCCGTGATACAATAAAGTAGTTAGAGATATAACTATTTTTATGTGAAAAATGTTAATGTTATAAAAGCATGAGCTAGGTCTCAAAATTGATTATACGTCTGAAGTTAGGTACAAGATCTATAACCCCATATAATTCTCATTTTAATATTTCTTTTTAAAATTATCATTTCTTAAAGTTGGAAACATTCTAACAGCCCCAGATTACGGTAGTAACCTTGTCTGGGGGACGAAACAGTCTTGATGTTGAAATTTCTTGAAATTCTCACGATTTTAGCTGATGCGGTTGCAGCATATGGTGATTGCTGGACCTCCTTTTACCCATCGTAGTGCAGAAACTCCACGTGGCTTGGACTCAACAAAACATTGGAAGTCCCCTGCAGGTATATTGAGCCACTCTGCCTCTATAGCTGTCCATCATTTCGAAAATGTTACGGAAGCGGCATTTTGTGCACGAAATGACCTCTCGATTATGACCCATACGTGTACGATGGAATTCAGGTCGGGCGATGTGGGTGGCAAAAATCATTCTCTCGAATTTTCCGGAATATTCTTCAAACCAATTGCGAAAATTGTGGCCCGGTACATGTGAAACTTCTTTATTACGTTTTTACTTAGATTGCAATAACTGGGAAGGTAAAACTTCTTAATTTATTTCTGAAACTGCTGAGTTAGATTGAATGCAAGTGTCACTTTGCTTGTCTTTATCATTTCATATCTGACCTACAGAAAATTCGTGACAAATACAGCTCAAACGCAATCTGATTGCTCAAATAATTAACACAAAAGAATGGCCCTGAATTAGGAGAAATCCTAACGATAACCTATACATTTCATAAGACATTTACCTCACAAAAAAAATCTTCAATACACGAACTACAGCGATACAGCAAGCAACAATACAGCTAGTTAAATAAAAGATTCTAATTATTGTAGGCTCTAACTACTAATAGGCATGTGGTTAGCAATGGAAATATTTTGTTGCAGAGCAAACAATGTATTTAGCAAATTTTACCTTAATAATGTGACATCCAGCTCAAAAAATTATATATTTGTCCATGGCATCCAGTTCCGAACACACACACACACACACACACACACACACACACACACACACACACACACGCATTATATAATCAACAAATCAACAATCTTACATTTCCATGACGGATGCGTCCAGACTGCCCGCTCGCACTAACGCTTCAGACCTCTAACCTCCATCACTTATAACTATTAACATCCAACCTCCATCACTGTTGGCTATTCACCTCCAACTGCGAGTCCGACCAGCCACAGAGTCTCTTACAGAGGGTGCACAGCGTCGTCAGAGTTATTAATGCAGTCTATCGCGCTGCCAACATAGAAATATATAAACAGGTTACTTACGCAAGGAGAATTGCCGTCCATAAGAATTCCATAATAATTCCATCGTTTTTTGGGAAGATATAAAGTCCATGAATGGCTCCAGGTAGCCGAATATAACCATTTCCAGTCAATGATCGGCTGAATTGGACCAGAGGACCCAGCACATTCCATGTAAACACATCCCACAGCCCACAGCGGGATGCACAGCGCCTCGTTGATGGCTTGGGTCCATGGCTTCGTGAGATCTGCGCCACGCTCCAACCCTACTATCAGCTCTTACCGACTGAAAAATTCACATGACCATGCCTCCAGTCGTCTAGGGTCCAATCTGTATGGTCTGGAACCCAGGAGAAGCGCTGAAGGCGATGTCGTGCTGTTAGCAAATGCACTCACGCTGGTCGTCTGCTGCCATAGCTCATTAATGCCAAATTTCACCGTACTGTCCTAACGGATGTGTTTGTAGTGCGTCCCTCAGTGATTTTTGCGGTTACTTGATGATTTTTGCGGTTATTTGCACAATGTTGCCTGTCTATTAGCACTGACTACGCAATCGCCGCTGCTCTCAGTCGTTAAGTAAAGGTCGTCTGTCAATGCGCTGGCCGTGGTGAGAGGTAAAGCCTGAAATTTGATATACTCGGAATATTCAATTTCGTAACGATTTCTCAATTGGAACGTCCCAAGCGTCTAGCTTCAACTACCATACCGCGTTCAAAGCTTGTTAATTCCCGTCGTACGGCCATAATTTCGTCGGAAAGCTCCTCATGTGATTCACCACAGCTTGACCAACTCACTGCCCTTTTATAACTTGTGTACGTGATAACACTGCCATCTGTATATGTGCATATGGCTTTCCCATGACTTTCGTCACCTCAGTGTACATGAAAAAACATATTTTTCCATTTGACTCTATCGGGACACCATAGAGAAGAGTTCGAGGTAAGCATCTAAAGAATTCAGAACTACATCTACATCTACATGCATACTCCGCAAGCCACCTGACGGTGTGTGGCGGAGGGTACCTTGAGTACCTCTATCGGTTCTCCCTTCTATTCCAGTCTCGTATTGTTCGTGGAAACAAGGATTGTCGGTATGCCTCTGTGTGGGCTCTAATCTCTCTGATCCTCAAGGTCTTTTCGCGAGATATACATAGGAGGGAGCAATAAACTGCTTGACTCCTCGGTGAAGGTATGTTCTCGAAACTTCATCAAAAGCCCGTACCGAGCTACTGAGCGTCTCTCCTGCAGAGTCTTCCACTGGAGTTTATCTATCATCTCCGTAACGCTTTCGCGATTACTAAATGATCCTGTAACGAAGCGCGCTGCTCTCCGTTGGATCTTTTCTATCTCTTCTATCAACCCTATCTGGTACGGATCCCACACTGCTGAGCAGTATTCAAGCAAGTGTACTGTAACCTACTTCCTTTGTTTTCGGATTGCATTTCCTTAGGATTCTTCCAATGAATCTCAGTCTGGCATCTGCTTTACCGACGATATGATCATTCCATTTTAAATCACTCCTAATGCGTACTCCCAGATAATTTATGGAATTAACTGCTTCCGGTTGCTGATCTGCTATATTGTAGCTAAATGATATGGGATCTTTCTTTCTATGTATTCGCAGCACATTACACTTATCTAAATTGAGATTCAATTGCCATTCCCTCCACCTTGCGTTAATTCGCTGCAGATTCTCCTGCATTTCAGCACAATTTTCCATTGTTAAAACCTCTCAATATACCACAGCATCATCCGCAAAAAGCCACTTACCTCACAAAAAGTCACTTACTAACTAATTAATCTCTGTTTGGATATGGTTTCTCCCAATATCGCCCCATGTCATCTGTGTCAGGCAGATAAACGTCCGCGTCTTCCTTGTATAAGGGTGAGCTCCGAAGCTCTGTACGCATAAATAGAATGGTGAAACGCTCTTTGCAGATTTTTCTATCGCTGTGACCTGTATATGCCTTATTATTGGAAATATTGCAACGATGTCGTGGTCTACGGTACATGCATATATAGAGCTTAAAAAGAACGGCTTGTTACTGTTTTCCCTTCATCGTGGCTTCGTGTTACACGGCCCGTACAATCACGGTAGAACAGGCCACACTGCTTGTTGTTGCTGGGGCGGACGAGGGGAAACTGCTGTTGAAACAGCTGCGAAACGACCAATTCCGCCTGCAGGCATTCTGGCGAAGCACAGTGGACAACGCCTGTCCCATTTACAATGTTGCTGTTTCGCGGAACAGAGCTGTGTGGAAGCCCCATCCTGCGATATCTGCTTCTGCAGTCTGTGGCATCGATTATGGAACAGATACGTTGGCAGAAAAAATACGATTCTGTTTGTTATTGGTTATTGTTTGTCTTAGGGGAAGTCCATTTAGCCAGACACGATTAACTGATGTAAAATAAAAACATAAAATTTGTCGGTTTTCGCTACAAAGTATAATATGCGGTGTATTGCATAAAACCAAATTACATGAATATAAGCGAACAGTTACATAAAGTAATGAGTACAAAAATATATTAGTCTAATTGCACATCTTCGATGAAAGTCTCTAATTTTCACTATAATAGCTAAATATACTTAATGACCCATAAGGAAAGCTCGTTTTCTATCTTGGTTGTAGCGTCCTTTAACAGAAATGTAAGCAATAGATTTGGTTACGGACATTCATGGAGCTAAAAGCTTCTCTAAGAGAGAAACAATCCATAATTGTTAAAACACTGTTAAGTGTAATATTGTTCTTGGATGATTCTACGAATAAATTCCAATAACATACATACAATGTACTCTTGAATGAGGCAGGAATCACAGTTTGGGAAGGATATTATTTTTAACAATGTCTGGTTTTTTAAGTATTCATGTGACCCGCCGTTGGACTGTTAACAGCAATAATTTTTTCTGTTGTAAGCTCCAAGTTGAGAAAATAAAGGGGTTGAATTTGTTGCTACATCGCCCAATACCATGCGTCTTTGATGTTACGTCGAATCCGCTAACATTATCCATTCTAAAATCTTACTGGAAAATTAATGAATGTTCGAATTTGTGTGAAATCTTATGGGGCTTAGCTACTAAGGTCATCAGTCCCTAAGCTTACACACTACTTAACCTAAATTATCCTAAGGACAAAACACACACCCAGCCCGCTGGAGGACTCGAACCTCCGACGGGACCAGCCGCACAGTTCATGACTGCAGCGCCTCAGACCGCTCGGCTAATCCCGCGCGGCGGCAAATTAAAACTCTGTGCTGAAGCAATATTCGAACATGGAACCTTTACCTTTCGCGGACAGTTTCTCTACCTACTAAGCTACTCAAGCACGCTCGCGATATGCGAAGAAATCTAGTTCCACCAGTCCCGCTTCTCCTACCTTCCAAACCTCACAAAATTTCTTCTGGATACTTCCGGAATATCCTTCCTTCCAGTAGAGTTTCTGTGAAATATGGAAGATAGGAGAGAGACAGTGACGGAAATGAACGTGTGAGAGTGGGTCATGAGTCGTGTTTGGATTGCTCAGCTGCTAGCCCACTTGCTGGCGAAAGGCAAAGGTCCCAAGTCTCACTCCTGCATACAGTTCTAATCTACCAAGTAACTGCAAATCGGCGTACACTCCACTGCGGAGTGAAAGGTCATTCAGGACTGTCCATCCGGCTTTTGCTTTGTTAGAGAGTTAACTATGAATAGGTACGTTTCGATATGAACTAGGTAATGCACGGGTTTCACCGTATGGTCTGCGCTACCATTGCCCCCAATAACAAACGGTTCAAATGGCTCTGAGCACTATGGGACTTAACTTCTGAGGTCATCAGACCCCTAGAACTTATAACTACTTAAACCTAACGAACTTAAGGACATCACACACATCCATGTCCGAGGCAGGATTCGAACCTACGACCGTAGCGGGCGCGCGGTTCCAGACTGTAGTCCCTAGAACCGCTCGGCCACCCTGGCCGGCCCCCCCAATAACACTACGGTACAGTATCCACTGTAGATGTGTCAGGTGGTGGAGCTCGAATGCTGTGTCGAGGTTTCACAGTACATCGTACTCCAAAGGACTAAAACTTTGCCTTTGGCTACCCTCGTCAGAAACTGAAAGGTAGGTTGTTCCATATTGCCGACGTACTGCGGGTTGGGGCTTCCAATAGAGCCAAATTAAAAATAATAATGCGACTAGAGACTAAAATAAAACCTTTTTGGGTAGGATATTCGTCAAGTCAGTTCATATTTCGACTTTATCGACTTTTAAATCGGCTATATACGAATGTGTATAGGTCGCTGTTGGCGTAAGTGAGGTATTGTTTTATCGTATATTCCCACATGCACCTTCAGATAGAGAGACACCAACTGTTATTGTACTTTTTTGAGTGTGAATAAATTTTCCACCTGTATACAAACGTTTTATTTGCTAACTATGGTGCGTCATCTTCAAGCCCTTCTATGATAAACTCGGTAATCATGCGAATAAGCGTGCAAATGCCATAACACATCTCGATAGACTGTACGATGAAATCGACATCCGCGATGATGAATTCGTTAAGTGTTACCTGAAAATTCTGTTTACACTTGTCGATTTGACACAGGAACATGTTTTCTTCACCCGAGAAATGATGAAGTAGTTACTGGCTGACCACACCACAGCACTGCCGAAAAACACAGTCTCATCTTGCAAAATAATGATTGCATCTTCGTCTCTTTCGGAAGTGGTGAATCCACGTTTCCCTTTCTTGCACTGCTCTGTTGGTTCGGCGAGATTTTTGAACGATTTTGAGCAGTCTCGAAATCCAGCGGCGGCCATCTTTGCCAAGTTGTTGAAAACTGTTCAATGACTGATTTTTACTTTTTCCATTGTCACGTGAACCGTGACGAAATGTCACGGTTGGTTCTCTGCGTTTCCTCCTTGTCTGCAGCGCGTTCCTTTTCTTACGCTAGCCACAGGGCGCTGTGGCGTTGCCGCGGCCGGCTGCCTGCCGTGTTTGCGGGAGAGCGTCGGTCGGGAGGAGGAATTCTGATTGAGGACGTCTGGGAGTGTACAGGAGGCCACGCCGTTTTGTTGATGGTGGATCCAAGGGGATGGAGGCCTGGTTGTCCATTGAAACTCCTATCCTACGGATGTCATCGGACTTATCGTAAGACATTTTGACTATTATTTGCGTAATTTGCAAGCAACTGACGATTGCAGCGTCTGCAGTAATTCGGTTAAGATTATTTGTTTCGTCGATGTGTAAATGACTGAACAAGGAAAAGTTCATTTGACGTTCACCTTATGCTCGTGTTCTGCGTGTGCTGCTTGCGAGTGTAAACTTGACTCCCACCTTTGTCTGTTGTTTTTGAGCACATCGTCAAATACTGAATCCAAGAAGTGACTTTCAGTTAATTAGCTGGATTATTTCTTTCCTCATCACGACGAGTGTTAAATGGCAAAGTAGATTTATAGACCTAAACTTGCTACCTTATTTTCGTGGAATCAGTAACAGAGCCTAACCTGTTAACTAATTAAGGCATGTGGCAAACAAAGGTATTTAAGTATGTTGTTTTAAAGTATTATCTGAAAAGTGTCAATTATTTATGTTGCGCTAGATGATTCTGGGGTATGAACGAAATTGTTGGCACGTCTGCCGCGTAAGGGAATCCTGCTAGTTTTGATTGTTTAGTTGAGAGAGAAACTAGTGTGCTTTATCACCTAGAGTGTGGTACGCAGGTATTCGAGCATCAGGCCCTCCACTTCTCTGGCGCCTCCATGTCCATCACACAGAAATTACGAACATTTCGTTCGTCGTCTCGTCATTCTGCGCCACCTAACCAGCATCGTATGATGCAGCATTGTTGCTGTACACTTTTTAACCCATCTCTTACTAGTGCTATACTGAAATAACTGAAATAATAATAGTTTTTAGCAATCCTTCTTACAGAGCGATCTGGATTGCGTCACTATTTCTGCGCATCTTGGGAAGTGATAAGAGATGAAGGATACAACTCTTTTGAATTGAAATCTGAATATTTATAATTTCGCTTTCCATTTAACTTTTGTTTGATGTCAATTACTTGATGTTCTCGTGGATGGCACAATTTCTCTACTGGGGTGACAGAAGATGTATGTGGTTTCAGTCAGGTTTTATACAGTACAAGTCTATAAATGAAGTGTTACGACTAGCAACTTTCCGCCAAGCGGCCAAAGCCGATTAACGATATTACATATCATTAGTATCGATTGTAATATAGACAAAAGAAACCTTTGCATATTACGCTTCACTTTTGGTATTATTAGTTCAGTAGCAGATATTAATTCTGATAATAATCATGAAAGTAGTAATAATAATTCTCACCAAAGTTTTTAATTATACAGACGTAGAAAATTTGTATGTCAGTTTTAGTATTATTACATTTCCGTCAGAGCAGCATTTTACACACATCAAAAAAGTTTTGCATCACCCCAATTCCCAGAACTCCTGAAGATAGGCGTTGACTGTGGATATCTTATCGCAGACGCGGTCCCTTTGACTGTTCAGAGATCTAAACCCGCCCAAAGATGTAAACAACCATGCATGAGCAGCGCCTGTTAGATGGAGAGGGTCCGACAGCCGATCAGTTCCAGTCATTACACCAGGAAGGAGGTACACGGCTCGTGTAGTCTGTAGTTCAACCATGCCTAGACGGTGAATACCGCTGTTCGATCGCATTGTTACATTGTGCTAGGAAGGGCTCTCAACAAGGGAAGTGTCGAGGGGTCTCGGAGTGAACCAAAGCGATGTTATTCAGACATGGAGGAGGTACAGAGAGACAGGAACTGTTGATGACATGCCTCGGTCAGGCTGCCCAAGGGCTACTACTGCAGTGGATGACCGCTACCTACGGATTATGGCTCGGAGGAACTCTGATAGCAACGCCACGACGTTGAATGATGCTTTTCGTGCAACCACAGGACATCGTGTTACGACTCCAACTGTTCGCAATAAACTGCATGATGCGCAACTTCACTCCCGACGTCCATGGCGAGGTCCATCTTTGCAATCACGAGACCATGCAACGTGGTACAGATGGGTCCAACAAGATGCCAAATGGACAGCTCAGGATTGACATCACGTTCTCATCACCGACGAGTGTCGCATATGCTTTCAACCAGACAGTCGTCGGAGACATGTTTGGAGGCAACTCGGTCAGGCTGAACGCCTTAGACACACTGTCCAGCGAGTGAAGCAAAGTGGAGGTTCCCTGCTATTTTGGGGTGGCATTATGTGGGCCGACGTACGACGCTGGTGGTCATGGAAGTCGTCCTAACGACTGTGCGAAACGTGAATGCCATCCTCCGACCGATAGTGCAACCATATCGGCAGCATATTGGTGAGGCATTCGTCTTCATGGACGCCAGTTCGCACCTCCATCGTGCACATCTTTTGAATGAGTTCCTTCAGGATAACGTCATCGCTCGACTAGAGTGGCCAGCATGTTCTCCAGGCATGAACCCTATCCAACATGCAAGGGATAGATTGAAAAGGGCTGTTTATGGACGACGTGACCCATCAACCACTCTGAGGGATCTACACCGAATCGCTGTTGATGAGTGGGACAATTTGGACAACAGTGCCTTGATGAACTTGTGGATAGTATGCCGCGACGAATACAGGCATGCATCAATGCAAGAGGACGTGCTACTGGATATTAGAAGTACCGGTCTGTACAGCATCTGGTCCACCACCCGTGAAGGTCCCGCTGTATGGTGGTAGAACATGGAATGTGTGGTTTTCATGAGCAATAGAAAGGGCGGAAATTATGTTTATATTGATCTCTATTTTAATTTTCTGTACAGTTTCAGGAACTCTCGAAACCGATGCAGAACGTTTTTTTGATGTGTGTATATTCGTTTTATATTACTACATAAACGAATAGTACGTTAATATCTGTCTGGATGTGAATATAAGGAGTGATCAAAAGGTTTCCATTCGAAGGGCGTACAGTCCAGAATCTATGTGTCAGTGAAGCAAAATCGCCATGAGGGTTGAGAGGATCACCCCACAGACGCACGACGTTTAAGATACCCATTTGCGAATGTCTCACTTGAGCTGACATAACTTCTGGTTGCGACATAAGTGATAGGGGACGTGTGTTATCATGAACTTGGCGCACTAATCCATTACAGTGGTTTTCGACAGCATCCTGACCTATACATCTTCATTCCTCGATGGATGTTTATTGGTGCTTGTCCCTCGATAGCCAAGAAAACAGCAATAGCGCTTTGCTTCTGCTTGCACGCATTTTCTGATAATGTCTCCGTAACTTACGTTTCCACATACACCGCACCCACCTTGGAAAGACAAGAATGCCACTTGCCTACGTGTTGGGGCTTCTACATTGAGGTGATATAAGTCATGGGATACCTCCTAATATCGTGTCGGATATCTTTCTACCAAGGGTAGTGCAGCAGCTCGATGTAGCAAGTCGTTGGAAGTCCCCTGCAGAAATCTTGAACCACCCTGCTTTTACAGCCGTCCATAATTGAGAAAGTGTTTCCGGTGCAGGAGTTTGTGCACGAACTGACCCCTCGATTACACCCCACAAATGTTAGATGGGATTCATATCGAACGATGTGGGTGGCCAAACTCTCGCTCTGATTGTCCAGAAATTTCTTCCAACCTATCACGAACAACTGTAACCGGTAACACGCAAATTGTCAACCATAAAAATTCTGACGTTGTTTATGAACTTGAAATCCACGAATGGCGGCAAATTATCTCCAAGTGGCCGAACATAACTATTTCCATTCAATGATAGGTTCAGTTCGATCAGAGGACAGCCCACACCATTACGGAGCCACCATTATCTTGCACAAAGCCTTGCTGACAACTTGGGTCCATGGCTTAGAGGTACTGTGCCGCACTTGAACCCTACCATCAGCTCTTGTGAACTGAAATATGGACTCATCTGACCAGGCTGCGGTTTTTCAGTCATCTAGGGTCGAACCGATATGGCCACGAGCCAAGAAGAGGCGCTGAGCCGATGTCGTCTATTAGCAAAAAGAGTAGCTTCCGTCGTCTGCTACCATAGTCAGTTAATGCCAGATTTCGCCGCAGTGTCCTAACGGGTAAGTTCGTCGTATGTCCGACATTGATTTTTGCAATGTCGCTTATCTGCTGCTACTGAAATGCAAACGCATCTGCTCTCGGTCGTTAAGTGAAGGCCATCGGCCACTGCGTTGTCCGTGGTGAAAGAAAATGCCTGCAATTTGGTATTCTCGGTGCACTCTTGACACCGTGGATCTCGGAATACTGAATTCCCTTACTGTTTCCATTCGCCTGACTCCAACTACCATTGCGCGTTCAAAGTCTGTTAATTCCTGTTGTGCGGCAATACTCGCGTCGGGCATTTTTTCGCATGAATCATTTGAGTACAGTTGACAGCTCCGCCAATGCACTGCCCACACGGTCCGGTCACATTAAAGTGATCACCTCGTATGTTCGACGTATCAACGTGTAAAAACCACTCACTGAAGGCAGATTGCACCACTAGCAGTCGAGGGCATATACAAGGTGTGATTCAGAAGTTTCCAAGACTGATTCATTTCTGAGTAGGGGAGTGCACGCGAACCGGTTCCGCTGGGAGGGAGAAGTAGTCTGGGGTCTCGGGGAACGAACTGACACTGCGCCATTTGCTTCTGGAACCCTGGAGAGTGCGCGTCGCTTGCAGCGTGAGTGCATGGCATTGAACTCGATCGAAAAGTGGGAGAGGCGAAAATGGAGCAGCCCTTGGAGCAGGGTTATGCGATTAAGTTTTGGGTGCGACTGAACAAAACCGCCACGGAGACACTCGGTATGATTCAAGAGGCCTTTAAGGAAGATCGAGGATCGAGTTCGCCGTGTCCGTCAGGCGATCAAGGACGATTGGATTCTCCACCACGACAACGCACTCGCTCACACGTCGCGCGCCACTGCCGAAGTTTTGGTCAAGCTGAACGTGATAATGCTGCCGCAGCCACCCTACAGCCCCGACTTGGCTCCAAGTCACTTTTTCCTCTTCCCCTGAATGAAGACAGGCCTAAAAGGGAAGCGGGCTTCGACTCCATCGACGCCACCCAGCAGGTTTCGGAGAGAGCCCTTGACAGCATGACGCCCGAGGACTTCCAGAAGGGCTACGAACAGTGGAAGACGCGCTGGCAGCGCTTTGTTGATGCTGTAGGATCATATTTCGAAGAATTTCAGTTCGCTGTACTTAAATGTCCAATATAAATATCTAGTCCTGAGTTAAGTCTTGGAACTTTCGGATCACACCTTTAAAGCGTGGTGGCGGGACGCGGAAAAGAGTGCAGTTGTTGACGTAATTCGAAAACGGAATAATTAACGTCCAAAAGTACCAAGTGTTGAAGCAGTCGCGAAACGGCTGAGTGCCTACGCCTTCGCGTGCGTACATGGTTAAAGTAGACCGTGCATGGCAAAATGGTGGTATCCAAAGCCGGAAGTGAGGCAGCTGTGGTGCACCACGGACCATAGATGAAAGGGGCGAATGGGTGATCGACGCCTGCTGAGATGTGTATGGGCGAATAGACGTGCGATATACAGGACATAAAAAGCCCGTCTGAGGCCTGCGTTCATTTTTATGTTACTATTTGGCAACCAGTGCTGTACAATAGCAATAAAGTCATGAGATGTTCAATTGACTTTTTTATTAGAACATGTTACGCGTTTCGGAATTACAGCCATCTTCAGACATCACAAACTTCAACTGCTTCCTAACCAACCAGGCGTACAGCCTTGACAATTGAAAGAAAGTCTCCAGTAACACTTTTTGTGTTATTACATACTTTCTTTGAGTTGTCAACACTGTATGCCTGGTTGGTTAGGAAGCAGTTGACTTAGCTTGCATTTTTCGCGAATCTCTCGCCCAGTGCTAACTCCCATGCTGCTGGAAAAAAGCACAGCTGACTTATGTGTATAAGAAGGGTAAAAAACGGACTTGCAAGATTACACACCAATATCCGTAACATGTCTTCACTTAAAACTTCCGGGCTGATAGGCCGTGATCGATGTCTAAAACTCACCCCCGATGTTCCGTCTCCGACTGCAGTTCGCCGCTTTACCTCGGAGGACGTCTCCCGCAGTCGGAGATGAAACGTCAGGGGGGAGTTTTATACATCGACCACGGCCTATCAGCCCGAAAGTTTTGGCTCAAATGGCTCTGAGCACTATGAGACTTAACATCTGAGGTCATCAGTCCCCTAGAGCTTAGAACCATTGAAACCTAACCAACCTAAAGATATCACACACATCCATGCCCGAGGTAGGATTCGAAGCTCCGACCGTAGCGGTCGCGCGGTTCCAGACTGAAGTGCCTAGAACCGCTCGGCCACACTGGCCGGCCCGGAAGTTTTAAGGGAGGACAATACCGTCCGTGAAAGCTTCCACTGTATGATAATTCTTAACATGGGTCTGGTACAGATTCCTTGAACATATTCTCACTTCGAATATAATAAACTTGCTTGAGAGGCAAATGGCCGTAAAGTTTTTCACACGGCGCCACAATGCCGAATGTTAATGAAGGTAAAAGCGTACGGAGTAGGTTGCAAGATCGATGGATCGAAGACTTCTTAAGTAACAGAATCCAGTATGTTTTCCTTGACGACAGGTGTTTATCAGAGACAAGGCTATCGTCAGAGAACCCCAGGGAAGTGTGATAGGACCGCTGTTATTTTCTATATACATAAGTCACGTGGAGGACAGGGTAAGGAGCAGTTTGCGACTATTTGCAGATGATTCTCTAGTATATGGAAAGGTGTCGTCGTTGACTGTCGGAGGATACAAAATGTCGTAGATAAAATTTATAGATAGTGTGATAGACGTCGTTGTTGTTGTTGTTGTTGTTGTCTTCAGTCCTGAGGCTGGTTTGATGCGGCTCTCCATGCTACTCTATCCTGTGCAAGCTTCTTCATCTCCCAGTACTTACTGCAACCTACATTCTTCTGAATCTGCTTAGTGTATTCATCTCTTGGTCTCCCTCTACGATTTTTACCCTCCACGCTGCCCTCCAATGCTAAATTTGTGATCCCTTGATGCCTCAGAACATGTCCTACCAACCGGTCCCTTCTTCTTGTCAAGTTGTGCCGCAAACTCCTCTTCTCCTCAGTTCTATTCGATACCTTCTCATTAGTTACGTGATCTACCCATTTAATCTTCAGCATTCTTCTGTAGCACCACATTTCGAAAGCTTCTATTCTCTTCTTGTTTAAACTATTTATCGTCCATGTTTCACTCCCATACATGGCTACACTCCATACAAATACTTTCAGAAACGACTTCCTGACACTTAAATCTATACTCGATGTTAACAAATTTCTCTTCTTCAGAAACGCTTTCCTTGCCATTGCCAGTCTACATTTTATATCCTCTCTACTTCGACCATCATCAGTTATTTTACTCCCCAAGTAGCAAAACTCCTTTACTACTTTAAGTGCCTCATTTCCTAATGTAATTCCCTAAGCATCACCCGACTTAATTCGACTACATTCCATTATCCACGCTTTGCTTTTGTTGATGTTCATCTTATATCCTCCTTTCAAGACACTGTCCATTCCGTTCAACTGCTCTTCCAAGTCCTTTGCTGTCTCTGACAGAATTACAATGTCATCGGCGAACCTCAAAGTTTTTATTTCTTCTCCATAGACTTTAATACCTACTCCGAATTTTTCTTTTGTTTCCTTTACTGCTTGCTCAATATACAGATTGAATAACATCGGGGACAGGCTACAACCCTGTCTCACTCCCTTCCCAACCGCTCCCTCCCTTTCATGCCCCTCGACTCTTATAACTGCCATCTGCTTTCTGTACAAATTGTAAATAGCCTTTCGCTCCTTGTATTTTACCCCTGCCACCTTCAGAATTTGAAAGAGAGTATTCCAGTCAACATTGTCAAAAGCTTTCTCTAAGTCTACAAATGCTAGAAATGTAGGTTTGCCTTTCCATAATCTATTTTCTAAGATAAGTCGTAGGGTCAGTATTGCATCACGTGTTCCAACATTTCTACGGAATCCAAACTGATCTTCGCCGTGGTCGGCTTCTACCAGTTTTTCCATTCGTCTGTAAAGAATTCGTGTTAGTATTTTGCAGCTGTGACTTATTAAACTGATTGTTCGGTAATTTTCACATCTGTCAACACCTGCTTTCTTTGGGATTGGAATTACGAGGGCAGTTCAATAAGTAATGCAACACTTTTTTTTCTGAAACAGGGGTTGTTTTATTCAGCATTGAAATACACCAGGTTATTCCCCAATCTTTTAGCTACACAACACTTTTTTTCAACGTAATCTCCATTCAATGCTACGGCCTTACGCCACCTTGAAATGAGGGCCTGTATGCCTGCACGGTACTATTCCACTGGTCGATGTCGGAGCCAACGTCGTACTGCATCAATAACTTCTTCATCATCCGCGTAGTGCCTCCCACGGATTGCGTCCTTCATTGGGCCAAACATATGGAAATCCGACGGTGCGAGATCGGGGCTGTAGGGTGCATGAGGAAGAACAGTCCACTGAAGTTTTGTGAGCTCCTCTCGGGTGCGAAGACTTGTGTGAGGTCTTGCGTTGTCATGAAGAAGGAGAAGTTCGTTCAGATTTTTGTGCCTACGAACACGCTGAAGTCGTTTCTTCAATTTCTGAAGAGTAGCACAATACACTTCAGTGTTGATCGTTTGACCATGGGGAAGGACATCGAACAGAATAACCCCTTCAGCGTCCCAGAAGACTGTAACCATGACTTTACCGGCTGAGGGTATGGCTTTAAGCTTTTTCTTGGTAGGGGAGTGGGTGTGGCGCCACTCCATTGATTGCCGTTTTGTTTCAGGTTCGAAGTGATGAACCCATGTTTCATCGCCTGTAACAATCTTGGACAAGAAATTGTCACCCTCAGCCACATGACGAGCAAGCAATTCCGCACAGATGGTTCTCCTTTGCTCTTTATGGTGTTCGGTTAGACAACGAGGGACCCAGCGGGAACAAACCTTTGAATATCCCAACTGGTGAACAATTGTGACAGCACTACCAACAGAGATGTCAAGTTGAGCACTGAGTTGTTTGATGGTGATCCGTCGATCATCTCGAACGAGTGTGTTCGCACGCTCCGCCATTGCAGGAGTCACAGCTGTGCACGGCCGGCCCGCACGCGGGAGATCAGACAGTCTTGCTTGACCTTGCGGCGATGATGACACACGCTTTGCCCAACGACTCACCGTGCTTTTGTCCACTGCCAGATCACCGTAGACATTCTGCAAGCGCCTATGAATATCTGAGATGCCCAGGTTTTCCGCTAAAAGAAACTCGATCACTGCCCGTTGTTTCCAACGCACAACCGTTACAGACGCCATTTTGACAGCTCCGTACAGCGCTGCCACCTGTCAATGAAACTGTACGAGACCAAGCGGGAATGTTTGAAAATATTCCACAAGAAATTTCCGGTTTTTTCAACCTAAATTGGACGAGAAAAAAAAGTGTTGCATTACTTATTGAACTGCCCTCGTATTATATTCTTCTGGAAGTCTGAGGGTATTTCGCCTGTCTCATATAGCTTGCTCACCAGATGGTAAGTTTTGTCAGGACTGGCTCTCCCAAGGCCATCAGTAGTTCCAATGGAATGTTGTCTACTGCCGGGGCCTTGTTTCGACTCAGGTCTTTCAGTGCTCTGTCAAACTCTTCACGCAGCATCGTATCTCCCATTTCATCTTCATCTACATCCTCTTCCATTTCCATAATATTGTCCTCAAGTACATCGCCCTTGTATAGACCCTCTATATACTCCCTCCACCTTTCTGCTTTCCTTTCTTTGTTTAGAACTGGGTTTCCATCTGAGCTCTTGATATTCATACAAATGGCTCTCTTTTCTCCAAAGGTCTCTTTGATTTTCCTGTAGGCTGTATCTACCTTACCCCTAGTGAGATAAGCCTCTACATCCTTACATTTGTCCTCTAGCCATCACTTCTTAGCCATTTTGCACTTCCTGTCGATCTCATTTTTGAGATGTTTGTATTCCCTTTTGCCTGCTTCATTTACTGCGCTTTTATATTTTCTCCTTTCAGCAGTTAAATTCAATATTTCTTCTGTTACCCAAGGATTTCTACAAGCCCTCGTCTTTTTACCTACTTGATCCTCTGCTGCCTTCACTACTTCATCCCCCAGAGCTACCCATTCTTCTTCTACCGTATTTCTTTCCCCCATTCCTGTCAATTGTTCCCTTATGCTCTCCCTGAAACTCTGTGCAACCTCTGGTTTAGTCAGTTTATCCAAGTCCCATCTCCTTAAATTCCCACCTTTTTGCAGTTTCTTCAGTTTTAATCTACAGTTCATGACCAATAGATTGTGGTCAGCGTCCACATCTACCCCTGGAAATGTCTTACAATTTAAAATCTGGTTCCTAAATCTCTGTCTTACCATTATATAATCTATCTGATACCTTCTAGCATCTCCAGGATTCTTCCATGTATACAAGCTTCTTTTATGATTCTTGAACCAAGTGTTAGCTATGATTAAGTTATGCTCTGTGCAAAATTCTACCAGACGGCTTCCTCTTTCATTTCTCTCCCCCAATCCATATTCATCCACTACGTTTCCTTCTCTCCCTTTTCCCACTCTCGAATTTCAGTCACCCATGACTATTAAATTTTCGTCTCCCTTCACTACCTGAATAATTTCTTTTATCTCATCATACATTTCATCAATTTCTTCATCATCTGCAGAGCTAGTTGGCATATAAACTTGTACTACTGTAGTAGGCATGGGCTTCGTGTCTATCTTGGCCACAATAATGCGTTCACTATGCTGTTTGTAGTAGCTTACCCGCATTCCTATTCTCCTATTCATTATTAAACCTACTCCTGCATTACCCCTATTTGATTTTGTATTTATAACCCTCTATTTACCTGACCAAAAGTCTTGTTCCTCCTGTCACCGAACTTCACTAATTCCCACTATATCTAACTTCAACCTATCCATTTCCCTTTTTAAATTTTCTAACCTACCTGCCCGATTAAGGGATCTGACATTCCACGCTCCGATCAGTAGAACACCAGTTTTCTTTGTCCTGATAACGACATCCTCTTGAGTAGTCCCCGCCTGGAGTCCGAATGGGGGACTATTTTACCTCCGGAATATTTTACCCAAGAGGACGCCATCATCATTAAATCATACAGTAAAGCTGCATGCCCTCGGGAAAAATTACGGCTGTACCAGCACAGCAAGGCCGTTTTGGTTAGTATTGCAAGGCCAGATCAGTCAATCATCCAGACTGTTGCCCCTGCAACTACTGAAAAGGCAGCTGCCCCTCTTCAGGAACCACACGTTTGTCTGGCCTCTCAACAGATACCCCTCCGTTGTGGTTGCACCTACAGTACGGCCATCTGTATCGCTGAGGCACGCAAGCCTCCCCACCAACGGCAAGGTCCATGGTTCATGGGGGACGTCAGCTAACTCTAAATGTACAAAAAATGTAAGGTAGTGTAGGTGAGTATGAAAAACAAACTTATATCGCTCGAGTATGGTATTAGTAGACACAGCCATTTCAAGTAAATACCTAGTTATAATGTTACAAAGCGATACAAAACGGAATGAGCCTGTAAGGACTGTAATCGACATCTGTTTGTTGGGAGAGTTTTAGAAAAGTGTGGTCCATTTGTAAAGAAGACCGCATATAGGACTCTAGTGCAACCCATTGTTGAGAAGTGGTACATCTACATCTACATTTATACTCCGCAAGTCACCCAACGGTGTGTGGCGGAGGGCACTTTACGTGCCACTGTCATTACCTCCCTTTCCTGTTCCAGTCGCGTATGGTTCGCGGGAAGAACGACTGCCGGAAAGCCTCCGTGTGCGCTCGAATCTCTAATTTTACATTCGTGATCTCATCGGGAGCTGTAACTAGGGGGAAGCAATATAGTCGATACCTCATCCAGAAACGCACCCTCTCGAAACCTGGACAGCAAGTTACACCGCGATGCAGAGCGCCTCTCTTGCAGAGTCTGCCTCTTGAGTTTGCTAAACATCTCCGTAACGCTGTCACGCTTACCAAATAACCCTGTGACGAAACGCGCCGCTCTTCTTTGGATCTTCTCTATCTCCTCCGTCAAACCGATCTGGTACGGATCCCACACTGATGAGCAATTCTCAAGTATAGGCCGAACGAGTGTTTTGTAAGCCATCTCCTTTGTTGATGGACTACATTTTCTAAGCACTCTCCCAATGAATCTCAACCTGGTACCCGCCTTACCAACAATTAATTTTATATGATCATTCTACTTCAAATCGTTCCGCACGCATACTCCTAGATATTTTACAGAAGTAACTGTTACCAGTGTTTGTTCCGCTATCATATAATCACACAATAAAGGATCCTTCTTTCTATGTATTCGCAATACATTACATTTGTCTATGTTAAGGGTCAGTTGCCACTCTCTGCACCAAGTGCCTATCCGCTGCAGATCTTCTTGCATTTCGCTACAATTTTCTAATGCTGCAACTTCTCTGTATACTACAGCATCATCCGCGAAAAGCCGCATGGAACTTCCGACACTATCTACTAGGTCATTTATATATATTGTGAAAAGCAATGGTCCCATAACACTCCCCTGTGGCACGCCAGAGGTTACTTTAACGTCTGTAGACGTCTCTCCATTGAGAACAACATGTTGTGTTCTGTTTGCTAAAAACTCTTCAATCCAGCCACACAGCTGATCTGATATTCCGTAGGTTCTTACTTTGTTTATCAGGCGACAGTGAGGAACTGTATCGTACGCCTTCCGGAAGTCAAGGAAAATGACATCTACCTGGGAGCCTGTATCTAATATTTTCTGGGTCTCATGAACAAAGAAAGCGAGTTGGGTCTCACACGATCGCTGTTTCTGGAATCCATGTTGATTCCTACAGAGTAGATTCTCGGTTTCCACAAATGACATGATACGCGACCAAAAAACATGTTCTAAAATTCTACAACAGATCGATGTCAGAGATATAGGTCTATAGTTTTGCGCACCTGCTCGACGATCCTTCTTGAAGACTCGGACTACCTGTGCCCTTTTCCAATTATTTGGAACCTTCCGTTCCTGTAGAGTGTTTTTGATCCTTACCAGGTCGGATTAAAAGAAGACGTCGAAGCCTTTCAGAGGAGGGCTGCTAGGTTTGTTACCCGTAGGTTCGAACAACGTGCAAGTGTTACGAAGATGCTGCGAGAATGCAAATGGGAATCAGTGGAGGGAATGCGACGTTCTTCTCGGAAGGCGCTACTGAGAAATTTAGAAAATCGGTTTTTGGGGCTGACTACAAAGCGATTCTACTGCCGCCGACGTACGTAAGGACGACGAAGATAAGATTTGAGACACTCGACCTCGTACGGAGAGAAATAGACAGTTGTTTCCCTAGCTCTGCTTTCGAGCGGAAGAGGACGGGAAATAACTACCTGTGGTACTGGGTACCCTCCGTCACATACCATGCGGTGGCTTGCGGAGTATGTATGTAGATACAGATTTAGATGTAGATGTAGATGTAGACTTATAAACAGTGTCGGGTCTGTTGTGGAGAGCTGGGGCCGTCAGCGTTGCACTGTGCACCATTACCTGTCTGGAATGTCAGTGGTTAGGTTTCAGGCTCTACAGAAGTAGTTGCTAGGTACGCTGTGTTTAATAATTCCTTGCCATTTCCGGGACTCTTTGCTTTCATCCTCCTTTATTCCCTGAAAGTGATATTTGTAAATTGATGGCTCCTCCCCCATCACCTCTCCCCCCTCCCCTGTACCCCTTCCCGCCCACAATACCCTCCACTTGGATCAGCGACTCAGTTGGATTAACTGACGGCTGAGGCAATAGGAAGAGCATCCGAGAGGCTCTAGGAAGGGAATCCGATCACAGCATCACAGAGTAAAAATGAAGACCCTTTACTACAGCGTAGACGTTAGTCAACATTCAGACAAGTAGTTAATTTTTTTTCCACGTCGCTGTGATTTATTTTTTCCAAATTTACAGAAATCCAGTACGTGTTCCCCCGTCGCAGCTAGGATATTGCAGAAGGGGCAGCGTCAGGTGCGGTTTCCGCGAGACAGGTATGAGAAGGCGGCTACCTCTGACGGCGCAGTTTGGTGGAGCGTAATTTTTTTTTGGGAGGGGGTTAGAGGGGAGGGAGGAGTGGCGGTTGCTTCCGCGTTGCTCGACACTGCAATTTCGGGGGGGGGGGGGGGGGGGTGACAGCGACCTGGGGGCGGCGGGCGCCAAATTAAATTCCTGGCTCACCAGCCGGCACTGGTTGAGACCCCCTGCGCAGCGCGGGACATGCACCAGGCTATGTCGAGCCACTGGGGCCGGTGCGTCAGAGCGAGAGGTTGCTGCCGTAGCTACTCTACTGACAGCAACGCAATGGCGGCTGGCAGTCACCACGAAGGTAATTACAGCCTCTGAGCAACTGGCTCAGCGTGTGGTTGGTAAACTTTGCAGTCAGCCGAGAAGCGTCGTCGAATACACACACAAACGACTGGCCTACATCGATGACGTCAGTAAGTTCTAGCATTTTTGGAACAAGTTTTATGCTAGCGTGTTAAGACAATTCTGGAGGCCGAAACTCTCTGTAGGAATCAATACGGATTCCATAAACAACGATCGCGTGCAACGCAGCCGGATATTTTCGTCCACGAGACCGAAAAGGCAGTAAATACCGACGCCCAGATTGATGCTGTGGTAATTGACTGCCGGAAGGCTTTCGATACAGCTACGCACTGCCGCCTCAGGAACAAATTGCAGGCATACGGAATATCAGAGCAGCTTTGTGATTGGATGGGAGAGCTTCTAACAAACAGAAAACAGCATGTCATTCTCACTTCCATGAAACTTTTCTCAGCATGTGCTGTTAAGTCGGAACGCTAGAAAGTTGAAGCGAGACGTAGGGAGACCTGCAAAGGATGTACGCTTGGCCCAGGGTCTGTCAGTTGACCTTCAACATAATAAATAGTTAGGCAGGTACGTTATTGTATGTCGAGGCTACTGCAGAACAACCACTGGAGACAGTCACATCAATTAAATATCTGGGACTATGCGTACTGAGAGATTTAATCTTGGGTATTAATAACCGCTTCGCTATATTTGGTCTTTTATACCGTACTACTACCTTTCGTAGAGCTGAGGTGAACGTATGATTAAAACATTAGGGCGGAAAACCTCGAAATCTTTCTTCCCAACATTCGTTGTCCGTCAAAACAAAGCACCGCTGAAAGATGGTGTTTTATTTTGACGGACAACGAGTGTTGAGAAAAAAGATTCGGAGCCTTTCCGCTCTAATGTTTCAATCATATGTTCACCCGAAGATGTGGCGTTTAGCGCCTCTAAACCGGTAGTGGTACTGTGTAAAGGACAAATACAGCTGAAGTGGTTATTAATACCCAAGATGAATACTCGTAGCTACGGTGGCTCCACGTTCAAGGTTGTCTGAGAGATATAAAGTGAAGCGGCCACACAATCAATTAATCGCCGGTGAAGCAAACGCTAGACTGAGCGCCTTTAGTAGAATCTCCATGAAGGAGGAATCTCACAAAACTCTCGTTCGAACAGTACCTGCATGTTGCTCGTCAATCTGTGATCCGTACCACATAGGACTCATAGAGGAAATAGGGAAGACCCAAAGACGAGCAGCGCGTTCCGGTGCAGATTCGTTTAGCAATCGCGAAAACATCACCGAGATGCTCATCCAACTCGGGCCTTTCGCTATAAGAGAGGTGCTCTGCAACACTGCTTGATGTACTGTTGAAATTCAAGGAGCTTATATTCCTAGAGGAGTCATCAAATATATTGCTTCCTGCAGCTTACATCTCGTGAAGAGAACGTGAAGATAAAATGAGAGAGAATCTAGATCACTTGGAGACTTACCAACACATTCATCCCACGAGACACTGGACTGGAAGAGAAAATTGACTATTGGCGGTGGTACACAGAGTACTGTCCACTACACATTATGAGATGGCTAGTGGAATTTGGACGTGTATGTACAAGAACTGGTAGGTTTCTAGGACTCAACAACATGAAGCACACCGACATTGGACTTTTGATGACTGAAAACATGTTGCCTCGTTTCAAATTGTATCGAGCGGATGGACGTGTATGGGTATGGAGACAATCTCATGAGTCCATTGAGCCTACATGTCAACAGGGGACTGTTCAAGTTGGTGATGGTGTGGAGCATGTGCAGTTGGAGTGATATGGGACCCCTGATACATTTAGATACGACTCTGACAGGTTGCACGTACGTAAGCATCCTGTCTGATCACCTGCGCCCATTCACGTCCATCGTGCATTCCGACAGACTTGGGCAATTCCAGCAGGACAATGCGACGCCACACACGCCCAGAATTTCTACAGAGTGGTTCCAGGGACACTTTTCTGACTTTAAATACTTCTGCTGGCCACAAACTCCTAAGACATGAACATTATTGAGCATACCTGGGACGCGTTGCAACGTGCTGTTCTTCAGACAGCTCTTGCGAGTTTCCTTGCTTTCCTGCTGGGGCATCGTTTCGTACATTTTACTGGTTTGGTGCGCTAAGATGAACAACAGGCTTTTTAGTATTAACTGAATTTTCCGTCAGTACTTGGCACAGCATGGTAACGATATTAAATAGAAAACACTTCCTAATGCTATTAAAGGTGTTTACTATTTGATATTAAGAAAGACACAGAGGAATTAAAAACATTAGCTTCCAGTGGGTGCTGAATTATATCAATGAGGCAAGCTGAAAATTGGTGCCGGAGCGGGATTTTAAGCCAGGTCTCCTGCTTACTAATCAGATGCGCTGATTACATTTTTCCTTTCATTTTGTTACTTATTGTCCTCGTCGTTAGGTGTGGATGGATGTCACATGACACCCCTTCAAGTACATCGTTGAATACTTTACCCATCTTCTTGACTTTTACCTCACGATATAGATTTAGTGCATACACATATAATACTAAAAATTTTTTCGTTCACAGTTCGGTATTTTTTTTTTTTTTTTTTTACCAAATCTTTGATGAAGAGATTTCAAAGTTAGTAAAACTTGCACTGTGGCGAAAACTTAAATGGTGTATGTTTTTGTGCGAGAATTCTTTCTGTATTTCCGTTATGCATTTCAGAGTAAATACATATCTGCTCATGGACTGTGTACAAATATATGACAAAATTCATCCCACAGAAATATACACAATTTCGCCACATTTCAGGTGTTGTTAACTTTAAAATCATTTCATGAATGTTTCTGTGGAGGTAAAAAAGGAAAAATCTTCCGTAAGTTTGTCGTATTGTGAACGAAAACCTTTTTAATTAATATTAAATATTTAAACTTCCTGTTTAATATTATTTTCATATTCTTCGCTTAATGTTGAAGAACATCTTGCTTGTATGAGGGCGCCAAATCAGCTACGAGCAAAGAAACCACAGAAGAAAAGCAATGAAATGTGTTGAAACGTCCCCTTAGAAAACATGTAAATTACTGTGATGGTAAACTTCTACGTTATTAGGTACAGAGACAGCTGACAAAACTGAACGTCCTCAGACATTTCTCTCTTTACTTATTCTGATCATCAATAAAGTGACACACAATATTTTTAGCGCAACGCAGTCCGACTTTCAACAATCCCTACAAAAGAATGGCCCTGACAAACAATAACCTATACCTTTCATGAATCTCTCACCTCACAAAAATCTTTGTTACTCGAACTACTGCAACACAGCGAGCGCCAATACAGCCAGCTAAATAAAAGATTCTAACTACTGATAGGCATAGTTAGCAAATGAAAGACTTTGATAGAGAACAAACAATGTATTTACCTTAATAGTGTTCAAAAGTCATCATATATATATCAGTTCATGATATCCAGTCTTAAAAATTTACTCTTTCTGACGGACACACGTCCATATCTTCCGCTCTCAAAACTCTGCCATCTCTGTCCCTACATCCACCACTGCTGGCGGCTCACCTCCAACTGCGCAGCGCTACATGCTGTTCACATCCGACTGCCCAACATTCCACAAGCGAATATTCCAACAATGAGTCCAACCAGCCACAGACTGCACTTATTCTGATCATCAATAAAGTGACACACAATATTTTTAGCGCAACGCAGTCTGACTTTCAACAATCCCTACAAAAGAATGGCCCTGACAAACAATAACCTATACAGAGCGCTACGTGGCGTTACCAACATACAAACCTAAACAGCCTACTTACAGTGTAAGAGGTACCTGAAGATGGAATTGTAATAAATCCGAAACCACTAATAGCCTGAGTTAAATGTCTTTTTTTTTCTCACACTTGTGGTTCGTTGCTGCTTAAATTATAGTCAAGACACAAAGAAATTGCAGACGTTCGCTGCGAGTGGTGACTGATTAAATCAATGGGGAAAGTTGAAAATTTGTGCTACACTGGGATCCGAATTCTGCTCTCCTGCTTACTAGGCAGATGAGCTGACCTCTGTGCCATCCGGATACGGGCTACTCTAGCTGGGCTCCCGTCAGACCCACATTCTCGACTTATCCACACATTACTAATGCAGTACCACCTGCCCATTATTCTCATTACTCACAGCATTTCGCCGGTTCCTATGAATTCGAGGCGGGCGTGGATCCGCACTGAAGAAATCACTGCCTGTCCTCGTCTTAATTGTATGTAAGTGGTATCCGAAAGAACAGGCACCACATGTACAGGGTGTTTCAAAACGACTTGACAACTTTAAAAATTGATGTAAATTTATTGAAAGAAGGTATAGAGCCGTGTTTAGTATTATTTTGCGGGGAAACCCATCAAGTTTTTTGACCTTAAACTAAAGATGTTCTATGTGGCTTCCGTTGGTTATCCTGTACACATCCCATCGGAAGTCAGGTTCTTCCCAAACTCGTTGTAGCATTGCAGGTGTAACTTGCTCAGTGGCGGCGTAAATTCTTGCTCTAGGTTCAGGTAGAGAAGCCGGCACAGGAGGTACGAAAACGATATTCTTGATGTATCCCCTTAAAAGAAAAAATCGAACGTGGGGGGGGGGGGGGGGCACGCAATTGACGCATCACGGGCAATCCATTGACCAGGAAAGCGGTCTCTGAGAAAATCCCGGTCGTCAGCCAGGTAGTGGGGTCGTGCACCATCTTGCATGAAATAAGCATTTCGTTCTTGGTCATTCTCATCGATCTTTGGTACCCAAAATTGCTGTAACACATTCAGGCACACTCACATTCAGGCACTCTCAGGGAAAAAAAGGGGCCGTACACTTTGTTCTTGCTCAATGCACAAAAAACGTTCAGTTTACGGCTGTCACGAACATGTTGCAATGTATGATGTGGAATTTCAGTGTCCCAAATCCTACAGTTATGTGAGTTACCTTGCCACTTAAGTGAAAAGTCGACTCGTCAGAGCAGATGATTTTGTCCAAGAAATGTTCATCCTGATGTAATCGATTAAACATATCGGCACAGAAGTTCTTGGGAGCTACTTTATCAGTGTCATTTTATTGCTTGTACGATCGTCAATCTGTACGGTTTCAAATGCAAACGGTTTCTCAACACATGCTTAACAGTCATATGTGGGATTTGCAGTTAGCGAGATGCATGCCGTGTCGATTCCGTAGGGCTGTTGACAAAACGTTTCCTCACTCGCTCAACGACGTCGTCAGACGTGCTTGGACGACCTGATGAATTCAAAAATGGCTCTGAGCACTATGGGACTTAACTTCTGAGGTCACAGTTCCCTAGAACTTAGAACTACTTAAACCTAACAAACTTAAGGACATCACACACATCCGTGCCCGACGCAGGATTCGAACCTGGGACCGTAGCGGTCGCGCGGTTCCAGACTGTAGTGCCTAGAACCGCCCGGTCACTCCGGCCGGCCTGATGATTTCCCATGTTTTACCGAGCACCCCCTTTCTACAAAACATTTATGCCACTCATAAATTGTAGGTTTACTAGGAGGATCTTTAGCGTACTTGTACGGAAATTACGCTGCAATGTTGTCGCCGACTTCGATTCTTCAAACCAGAACACACAGCTAGCACACTCGAGTCCAGTGAAGGCAACGCAACTGCCGCTAACGCTCCTTACGGTGCGATTCGGCACTAGCGAACTACGCGAGACAAAACTTTATGTATTACCCTACAAATTGACAATATGATCACCTCTGTAGGTACTGGGAATTAATTTATACGCATTTTCAAAGTTGTAAAGACAGGTGTCGACATTAGATTGTTAGCTGGAATCACAGTTAATCTACCATGGACATCTACTACACTACTGGCCATTAAAATTCCTACACCAAGGCGAAATGCAGATGATAAACGGGTATTCATTGCACAAATATATTATACTAGAACTGACATGTGATTACTTTTTCAGGCAATTTGGGTGCATAGATCCTGAGAAATCAGTACCCTTGATACGCCTAGGCATTGAGTCAAACAGAGCTTGGATGGCGTGTACAGGTATAACTGCCCATGCAGCTTCAACACGATACCACAGATACAAGAGTAGTGGCTGGCGTATTGTGACGAGGCAGTTGCTCGGCCACCATTGACCAGACATTTTCAATTGTTGAGAGATCTGTTCAAAGTGCAGTCAATGCGAACAAGAGGTGGCCGAGACGTGTGACCATGCCACCTCATACCATCACGCCGGGTGATACGCCAGTATGGCGATGACGAATACACGCTTCCAATGTGCGTTCGCAGCGACGTCGCCAAACATGGATGCAACCATCATGATGCTGTAAGCAGAACCTGGATTCATCCGAAAAAAATGACGTTATGCCATTCGTGCACCCAGGTTCGCCGTTGAGTACACCATCGCAGGCGCTCCTGTCTGTGATGCAGCGTCAAGGGTAACTGCAGCCATGGTCTCCGAGCTGATAGTCCATGCTGCTGTAAACGTCATCGAACTGTTCGTGCCGGTCGCAGTGGCCGAGCGGTTCTAGGCGCTTCAGTCCGGAACCGCGTTACTGCTCCGGTCACAGGTTCGAATCCTGCCTCGGGCATGTATGTGTTAGGTTTAAGTAGTTCTAGGGGAGTAATGACCTCAGATGTTAAGTCCCATAGTGCTCAGAGCCTTTTGAACCATTTTTGAACTGTTCGTGCAGATGGTGGTTGTCTTGCAAACGTCCCCATCTGTTGACTCAGGGATCGAGACGTGGCTGCACGATCCGTTACAGCCATGCGGATAAGATGCCTGTCATCTCGACTGCTAGTGATACGAGGCCGTTGGGATCCAGCACGGAGTCCATATTACCCTCCTGAACCCACCGATTCCATATTCTGCTAACAGTCATTGGATCTCGACCAACGCGAACAGCAATGTCGCGATACGATAAACTGCAATCGCTATAGGCTGCAATCCGACCTTTATCAAAGTCGGAAACGTGATGGTACGCATTTCTCCTCCTTACACGAGGCATGACAACAACGTCTAACCAGGCAGCGCCGGTCGACTGCTGTTTGTGTATGAGAAATCGGTTGGAAACTTTCCTCATATCAGCGCGTTGTAGGTGTCGCCACCGGCGTGAGTGCTCTGAAAAGCTAATCATTTGCGTATCACAGCATCTTCTTCCTGTTGGTTAAATTTCGCGTCTGTAGCACGTCATCTTCGTGCTGAGGAAATTTTAATGGCCAGTAGTGTATTAGTAGTATGTTACCGGCTGGAAACTCAGCAGCAGTCACAGTATTGGGACAGGTCACAGAATGGAAATTGCATGTATATATGTCACTGTGCTGAGCTGCAAAAGCCCGCATCTCGTGGTCGTGCGGTAGCGTTCTCGCTTCCCACGCCCGGGTTCCCGGGTTCGATTCCCGGCGGGGTCAGGGATTTTCTCTGCCTCGTGATGGCTGGGTGTTGTGTGCTGTCCTTAGGTTAGTTAGGTTTAAGTAGTTCTAAGTTCTAGGGGACTGATGACCATAGATGTTAAGTCCCATAGTGCTCAGAGCCATGTTGTTGTTGAGCTGCAAAACAGAGACAAAACGGATACATCCTCCTGGTGGCACCGGCCACGTATACAGGCCATCAATTACTGGGCTTAACCGAATCATAAAATTCACGTGTCGCAGCTTCGGCGCTTATTAGCACGGGGCGACCTTTCGCGCGGCCGAATACGTCGCGGTGTCGGAACCAATAAAACAATATGGGAAGCCGATCTCGCGACGGCGCCGTAACTCGCCGGCCGGCTGGGACTGGGAGTGTTATGTGCCGCCCACTCTGGTCGCTCTGTCGCCGACAGAGGGGGGCAGTAAAGCGCGCCGGAAAAGGCATTAGGCGGCCCTTTCTCATTTGCCTCGCGCGGAGCAAAAAGCCGCGCGAACCGCCGCTTCGTGCCGCGCCGTGCCGCGCTGTGCAGGGCTGTCAGAGGTGAGGGGCGGAGGGTGGTTCCGCACACCCTGCCGCCTGCCTGCCTGCCTGCCGCACGCGTGTCGCGCCGAAAGGAAAAAAAAGGAAAGGGGGGAATAAGCAGGAGCAGGACAGGCAAAGGAGGCCCCGGCCCGCTGCAGCCGTTATTGGCTCTTTTGTGATTCTATCGCCTCCCGGCTTACGAGCGAACCTGGGACAAGTGGGGGCGCAGCTTTCAGAGGGGCAGCGCGGGCGCTATTTCGCGCATGTCTGGTCGCTCTGGAGGACTGGTACGGCAGCCGTATCAGAGAGCTCGCATCTGTGACTCCAGCAGAGGCGTCTAGAGGGTAGAGGCACCTGTGCCCTGAGCTAAAAATGAGTTTCATTATTCAGGAATTGTGTCTCTCCACTGTTCTCTAATTAAACAGCTCTTCGCGGCTGTCCCTCCCTACTTTCCGGTTCCTTATTGGTATCTCATCTGCCTCGTTCATTACAAGCTGAATACTTTTACTGTTTCCGACTTCTCTGATTTTTCATCAGCCCTCTGACTGGTTTCATGCGGCCCGCTACGCATTCCCCTCCTGTGCCAACCACTTCACCTAAGAGTAACACAGGCAACCTATGTTCTCAGTTATTTTCTGGATGGCCGCGCGGGATTAGCCGAGCTATCTAGGGCACTGCAGTCATGGACTGTGCGGCTGGTCCCGGCGGAGGTTCGAGTCCTTCCTCGGGCATAGGTGTGTGTGTTTGTCCTTAGGATAATTTAGGTTAAGTAATGTGTAAGCTTAGGGACTGATGACCTCAGCAGTTAAGTCACATAAGATTTCACACACATTTGAACATTTGAACATTTTCTGGATGTATTCTACTCTCTGCCGGTCGGCGTGGCCGTGCGGTTCTAGGCGCTTCAGTCTGGAACCGCGTGACCGCTACGGTCGCAGGTTCGAATCCTGCCTCGGGGATGGATGTGTGTGATGTCCTTAGGTTAGTTAGGTTTAAGTAGTTCTAAGTTCTACGGGACTGATGACCTCAGAAGTTAAGTCCCATAGTGCTCAGAGCCATTTATTCTACTCTCTATTTTCCTCTACAGATTTTATCCTCTACAGCTCTCTCTAGTGGAAGTTATCCCCTAGTGCCTCAACGGATGTCCTATCATCCTGTCCCTTCTCCTTGTCAGTGTTTTCCACACATTCCTTTCCTCACCGATTCTGTGGAGAACCTCCTCATTCCTTACAATTCCACCTAATTTTCAAAATTCTTTTGTAACACCACATCTCAAATGCTTCGATTCCCTTCTGTTCCAATTTTCCCACGGTCCATGTTTCATTACTATTCAAAGCAGCTGTACTCTAAACGCACATGCTGAGAAATTTCTTCCTCAAATTAACCCCTATGTTTGATACTATCAGACTTCTCTCGGCCAGGAATGCCCTTTTTACCAGTGCTAGCCTGCTTTTTATGTCCTTGCTCCGTCTATTATGGTTTACTTTGCTGCCAAGGTAGAAGAATTCCTTAACGTCGTCTACTTCGTGATACCCAGTAGTAATGTTAAGTTTCTAGACATTCTCATTTCGACTACTTCCCATTACTTTCGCCTTTCTTCAGTTTACTCTTACGGCAAGAAAGGAAGAATGAATTGATTGTTGGTGTTAATAACGGTCATCCTCCTTTACCACCTCTGCATTACTGCAGATGACGTGTCACTGAGCGCATTTGTTCTGTACATGCAGTACACGTGAGGCGCCTAGTTGTTTCCACTGCACTGTGTGGAATATGAAGATTCTGTTATAGTTCACTAACCTGATGTCTTCAAGTTGATGTCCCCAGCGCAGAAAACAGCACGCAGCTCGTAGGTTCTGTATCTCGAGGCTAAAACTGACTTATAGCGGGGTTCTGTTCTGAAATAATGTATAACTTCTTTGGGATGCCACTCGCGTATTTTAACATAACCACACGAGAAGACTACATGATCTTAACACAACATCTTCTGATACAGCAAGACTACATGATCTTAATACAACACCTTCTGATCAAACACAATGTTTACGAAAATGTATCTTTACACTATTTGTGACACGTGTCTGCACCTCATGACTACCGCAGTGAATCTTTTAATACTGAATACTGGCAAACACATCCTGCCACAGACAACATGACTGTACATCTCGACTGCCTAATCCAGAGTGACCAACAGGAACTTAAATAAAAATTGGAAACACGTCCTACTACAGACAACATGTCTGTTCTTCTCGGCTGCCTAATCCAGAGTGACGAACAGCCCGAAACACTTCTCGCGCCATACCAGAAAAGGCGTGACCCGAACGCTTCTGAAGTGCTTCTTCTGCAATTTCGTCAGTCTTTTGTTTTTTATTTAAATTGTTTTTAATAACTCATTCCAATGAGTAGTTTAACTAATAATAATAACTATACTTTAACGTTTTGGCGCCCTTGCTCCGAACACAGCAGCAAATCACAGAGCAGTAGCACTATGCAGGCGGTCTTTCTCACGGGAATGGTACCGAATCTAACATCTGTCGCAGGTACCTCACACCACATTTCGTCATCTATATACTTCTTGCATCTCCACTGCTCTGGGAACAGCTTCTTGGAGCCTAATATGATGGCTGATTAAGCCAGAAATATTACACTCTCAACCCATATTCTGTATTCATTAGACTGTTCTTTCCAATCAGCAGATTCTATAATTCTTCTTCACTTTCAGTGAGGCATTATTCACCATGAATTTAATCCCACTCTCTAACCTATCTTATGCTTCCATCATTGCTTCTTCGATGTATAAATTGAACAGTAGAGGCAAAAAGACTACACCCGTGCCTCACACTGTTTCTAATCCTAACACTTCGTCCTTGGTCATCCATTCCAATTATTTCCTCTTGTCTCCCGTGTATATTGTATATTACCCGTCTCTCCCTATAGCTTTCCCCTGTTTTCCTCAGAATTTCGAACATCTCGCACCATTTTACATAGTCGAACGCCTTTTCCCGGTCAACAAATCCTATGAACGCGCCTTGATTTTCCTTTAGTCTTGCTTCCATTATCAACCGCAACTCCAGAACTGTCTCTGTAGTACTTTTATATTTCCGAAAGTCAAACTGATCGTCATCTGATACATCATCAATTTTCCTTTCCGTTCTTCTGTAATTTACTCTCTTCAACAGCTTGGATGCATGAGCTGTTAAGTTGATAATGCGATAATTCTCACACTTTCAAGATCTATCAGTCTTCGGAATTATGTGGATAATATTTTTCGAAAAGTCAAATGGTATGTCACCAGACTCATACATTGTACACACCAACGTGAATAGTCGTTTGTTGCCACTTCCCCCAAAGCTTTTTGAAATTCTTCTGGAATATTATCTATCCCCTCTGTCTTATTTGAACTTAGAAAGCTCTTTTAAATTCTGGTTCTACGTCTGGATCCCCTATCTGTTCTATATCGACTCGTGTTTCTTCTTCTTCCACGTCACAGATCTTCCCCGTCACAGACGCCTTCACATTGTGCTCTTTCCACCAGTCCGCTCTCTCCTCCACTTTAACAGTGGAATTCCCATTGCACTCGTAATGTTGCCATCCATGCTCTTAATATCACCGAAGGTTGTTGTAACTTTTCTATAAGTTGAGTCAGTCCTTCCAGCAAACACTTTTTTTCGATTTCTTCACATTTATCATGCAGCCATTTCACCTTAGCCTCCCTGCACTTACTATTTATTTCATTTCTCAGTGCCTTGTATTTCTGTATTAATGAATTTCTCTGAACATTTCTCTTTCATCTTCTTTTATCGATCAACTGACGTATTTCTTCTGTTACCCATGACTTCTTCGTAGTTACCTTTTTTGTGCCTATGTTTTCGATATACATCTGTGTTCAACAGTCCTCATACTCAGCAATCGTAAACACTTCATGAAAGATGTTTTTTATTCCAGCCTTTGATCACAATATTAATTCTTTTGACGATGTGGCCTATTCTACACCTTATTTTAGATCTATGTGACGTTGCTGTGCTGAGTATATTTAGATGTTTTGACGATGCCATTACCGCCTTATCACTTTAGGACACGGCGTAGAAAAGATCTGAGGATGGTCATTACTGACTGAAACCGGTCATCGTCAAAAGAATTGATACTGTGATCGAACACTAGAATAAAGAACATTTGACAGTATTGGATCACTGTTCACATATGCGACTATGTCGCAGCTGCTGAGACTACATGAAAGCAAATTGGTAATGTTTGCAGTCGTTGTCTGTCTGTACCTAGTTCAGTGCTGAGTAACTATTACACACTTTTGTTATCTGAACTTTATTTTTGTGGTGAACCAAAGACGTTTCGTATATTTTCCAAATGAAGAAACCATTTTAAAAAGCCGCCGTGGGCTTTAAAGGTCTATAACGTTAGATTATTTTTATTGTGTCGTATAACATTATTTTTGTTCTATTTCGTTGGTTTGTTGGTTGATTTGGAGGAAGGGACGAAACAGCGAGGTCGTCGGTCCCATCGGATTAGGGAAGGAGGTCTGCCGTGCCCTTTTCAAAGGAACTATCCCGCACTGCGCCACCTCGCTCGGTTTTTGCCCTGTTTGTTCTGTTTGGGCCTGTGACCTTGTTTAGATGTCGGATGGCTGATCAACAAAGTCGGAGACTGAATTTTTCCTGTACGTCCGTGATATCTCCCTATCTGTAAAACGAATACTTTAAAAGAGCGCGTTTTTATGTATAAGTCCAGCGGCAGCACTCTGGTGTCAGTAGGTTGGTAGTAATCCTCTATTTTGCAGACGCATACCAGACAGTGAAGGTGATGTGAGGGGAACAGTACGGAGCAATAAAATTCCGTGTTAGTTTAAACTATACAGTGACCAAAAGCAAGGGCAGCCTGGTGTTACGGCTTCTGTTGTCACCGAAGTCGATGTGAATACAGCTGCTGTGATTTTCCTTGAGGATCGGTGGATAACGGCCGGTTCTGGGCGCTACAGTCTGGAACCGCGGGACCGCTACGGTTGCAGGTTCGAATCCTGCCTCGGGCATGGATGTGTGGGATGTCCTTAGGTTAGTTACGTTTAAGTAGTTCTAAGTTCTAAGGGACTGATGACCTCAGATGTTAAGTCCTATAGTGCTCTGAGCCATTTTAACCATTTCGGTGGATAACACAACGTAACGTCAGTGAAGAGTTGAGAATTTCGTATGATAGTATCTTTACGATTATGGATGATCATCTTCATAGGATCCGTGTTTGTGAGCATTGGGTGCAACGTCTGTTGACTCCCGAACAAAAGGCTGTGCGAAGGCAGACAAGCCATGAGGTACTGTATCTCTCTGCTGTTGGATGGAATGCAGTTCTGGAATCGATTATCACCGGTGATGAATCATGACTGCATGATCGTGAAGGAAAACGAGTCATCACAGGAAACCGACAGGTTCTCCAACACAGAAAATGGCGGAAGTTGTTCCGTCTGCAGCGAAGGTGATGGTGATCACATTTTTTGACTAACATGGAAAGATTTACCATCATGCAATTCCCCCTTACACTATTGTTACAGCAGCATAATACACATCAGTAATGGCTAAACTGAGGACCTGCACTGCAAGGAACTTTCTCGGACTGGGTGGCGACTTCATCGTGACAATTCGCGACCTCACGTCACAGATCAAGTCATGCACTTTCTGCCTCAATTCAATACTACCTGCGTACCGCTTGCGCCCTATAGCTTCTGTCTTGCACCTTATCAATTTTTTATTACCATCACTAAAGTCAAAACTTCGGGGAATTCGATTTGAGAACTCTGAAGCAGTGCTCAAGAAAACTGAGGCGATTCTCAAGGACCTAGCAAAGAATTGCCTGCACCATGTGTTCGAGGACTGACGGGGACACTGTAAAAAGTGTACTCAAGTAGGATGGGAGTATTCTGAAAAAAGGTCATGTAAACACCGAAATGCAGTAATACATATGTGTGGAAAATACGTTTCAGCCTTTGATGAGCAGCCCCTGTAGTTGCGTCGGTGATGTGTGTGTCATATTTAAAACGTGTTGTATGTTACGTAGGAAAAACACTCCCCTTCCCCCTCCCCCCCCCCCACCCACTCCCCCGTCCCAACACACTCACACACACGCAAACACGCACACACGCACACACACACACACACACACACACACGCGCGCGCGCGCGCACGCCAAGGTCAGAAAATATGGTCTTGCACATCAGAGACTACTTACCTGCAAACATTCTGTAATACTTTCAAAATCGTAAAGACTAGCAATCAGTTATCGTTTCAGTTGTAGCTTTACTGTAGCAAATCCTGATTTCGGATAGTAACCAGCCATTGTCAACGCTAAGAATACAAGAAATACATGGTCAGAGCAAAGTGTACAAAAATTACAACTCATGACGTAGCCTTTTTCGCTTGTACATTTAATTCCGTACCAGTATTTCGGAGTTGTTATACATTCTTCAGTGCGGCTACATCTGTTGCTCAGGCTCTTGTCGCAGTTCGTTAAAGACTGCAGTGTAATGGAGGGAGGCTTCGCAGAGAACACATCAGCTGGCTGTGTGATGCCCTCTGTATGAACTACGTAATAACACGACCTTCACTATGAATTTAAAGGAAAATTGAGAATTAGTTATAAGATTATGACTTTGGTATTACGAAAGGTAAAGGCACCAGATAGGCAGATTTGACTTTGCGATTAATAATGCAAGCAACACTGAAGAAAAATGAAGCTCACAGTTTTGATGAAATCTTCTCGGGCTTCCATCCGGGTAGCTGCGTCTAAAATCAGCTTCGCCAGGAGATGATAAGAACGACACTCATCGAAACGTCGCGGATTTTCGACGCAGCTACCCAGATGGAAGCCTGAGAAGATTTCATCAGCAGTGTACGCCGGGAAAGCCTACATTCACATAAGCTCAAAGTATTGATCGATCTAGAGAAAGTGTTCGACAGTTTGACGTTGTGCAAGATATTCGAAGTAAAAATAGGAGTAAGCTACAAGGAAGGATGGGTGACACGGTGTGTGTACAAGAACCAAGAGGCAGCAATAAGACTGGAAGATCAAGATCGAAGTGCTTGGATTAAAAACAGAGTAAGACATGGAAGCAGTCTTCGCCCCTACTTTTCAGTCTACATGTCGAAGAACTAATAACGGAAATAAAGGTGAAAGAGTGGCATTAAGATTCAGGGTGAAACAACATCAATGATGATATTCGCTGATGACATTGCTACCCTAAGGCAAAGTGGAGAAGAGGTAGAGGAAGCGGTTAATGCAATGAATAGTCTAATTAGTGTAATAAGTACAGGACATGGACTGAGAGTAAATAGAACCAAAACGAAAGTAATGTGAAGCAGCGGAAATGAGATTAGCGAGAGGTAAAAGACAAAATTTGGTGGTCACGAAGAAGACGAAGTTAAGAAACTCTGCTACCTTGTAAGCAAAATAAAACGATGGACGAAGCAAGGAGGTCTTAAAAAGTAAACTGGCTCAAGCAAAGACGGCTTTCCTGTCCAATGCCGTGGCATCAAATATAGACCTTACTTTGAGGAAGAAATTTCTCAGAATATCCGTTTGGAGCACAGCATTCCTTGCTAGTGGATCGCGGACGGTGGAGAAACCAGAACAAAAGAAAATAGAAGAGTTTGAGATGTGGTGCTATAGAAGAATGTTGAAAATTAGATGGACAGATAAGGTAATAAATCAGGAGGTTCTTCACAGAATCGGCGAAGAAAGGAACATATGTAAAGCAGTAACAAGAAGAAGGTATAGGATGATAAGAAACGTAACTGACTGTAGGGGAAGACAGAGATTGGAATACATCCAGCATATAATTCAGGACGTGGGTTGCAAGTGCTACTTTGAAATGAAGAGGTTCCCGCAGGAGAGAAATTCGTGGCAGGTCACATCAAACCAGTCGGAAGACTGACGATTAAAAAAAGGTGCTTCTTAAATCTTTCTTCTTCATCCGCCATGCTTCACTTTTCTCTGATATATAAGCAACGGTCACAAGGGTCTCTGCAATTTAACAGCCATGGGATGTTTGTTGCAGTGTTTGTTGCTTCTTTGTGCCCTGTTTCGGGGGTGCGATACTCTAATCTGTGATCGTTAACCCTTAAGGCAATCACAGTGACCACCTGACTGGAAAATGCAGGTAAATTGTGCTGAAATCGTAACGACGCTATTACCGGGCATTAGCGAGTTTGCTGCGCAGAATGGGGTGCCAATATAATTTCGGGCGCTACCGCCAAGCGATCAGGCGAGCTTATATAGGTCGTAAAAGTCCTCATAAAGTTCACGCAACTGTGCGAATATCTTGGCCCACGCAGCCCGTAGATCTTTATGGAAAGCATAAAGAGCAGTAGCGTCTATTCCCGACGTGGCCAACCTCGCCGCTGACACCGACTTCTTTGTTCGTGAGTTCATCTGCGTCCACATGTGATGCTTACTGTGGTGTGCGAATTGAGTTCCTGATGGGATCCTGCATTCTTCTGTCGCCATGATTAATTGACTATCGTACTCAACATTACAGTGACTGCTGCTTTACAATGTGCAAGAAGAGAGAAAAATCCAGAGAGCAAGTTTCAGTTTCCCGTTACATTGTATCCCTTCGTGTGATGGAAGCGTTCCGTGCCTGGCGCTTGCATGAAAACCGTAATTTTGATGGATCTACCAAGAAATATTTGGCTGCCTTTAACCTGGTCTTCACCTTTCAACAATGTGAAATTTCAGCAGGAACAGCAGGTAGTACAGATTGAAGTTAAACTGTAGGTCCTCTTCCCCAGTACGTTTACTAGGATATGTACAGACACTGACAGGTTGTTGCTGTTGTTGTTAGATAACGTTGTTGTTGTTTTCAGTCTGAAGACTGGTTTGATCCAGCTCTCCACGCTGCGCTGTCATGTGCAAGCCTCTTCATCTCCGAATAATTATTACAACTACAACCATTTGAACCTGCTTACTGTATTCGTTCCTTGGTCTCCCTTTACAGCTTTTACCCACTACACTTCCTTCTAGTACAAAAATGACAATTCCCGATGCCTCAGAGTGTGTCTTAAGAACTCATCAGTTCTCTTATTCAGATTGTGCCATAAATTTCTTATTCTCGCAGTTAGATCCAGGACATCCTCCTTAGTTAATCGATCTGACGATGTACGTTGGTTATTTTACTGTAACACCGCACCTCTCAAGCTTCATGCTGATACTGTTTGAACGTCTCGTTCCCACGTTTTACTTCCGTAATAAGTCACATTCCAAACAGGTGCCTCCAGAAACTCAAATTTATGTTAGGTTATGTTTTGGCCCGTAAGCTCGCCGAATCTCTCCTACATTGGGAACATCTCGAGCGTCTTGGGCAGGACCTTCCAACCAATTCGTATTATTGACGATCTAACGCACCAATTGGACAAAATTTGGTACCATATCTCTCAGGACACTTTGATAGGATCTGTCGATGTTGACGGACCCCCTTGAAAATGTCTCCCGCAGCCGGAGACGAAACGTTGGGAATCACCACAGAATTTATCAACCGACCACGGCATAACAGCCCGGATAATTATAATGGACATGATATTTCCGGCCGTGAAAGTTTACATTTTAGTTGCCATTGTTGTTCTTTAAAATTATTGGTAACTTGCTTTCATTGGTCATGTACAATATCTTTTCAAAAGATTTTTGGATACCTGTCTTTTCAGTTGTCTGCTGCAGAAGATTTAGTCTTTTTCTTGCATTCGGTAAGGTTCCATTTATTAAATATCGCCTGCAGAGACCAAACAAATTATTGCTTCTTTCTATCTATCCAGCTTTATTTAGTTATTAACTTCTTGTTTTTCTTCCTCTATTTTCCATTCTCTTATAACTTTTCTCCTTGTCTGATTACTGATGCAATTTTGAAGCAAGTTGAAGCTGTTCCAAGAAATTTAATTTTGACGCTGTGTTCCACAGTTTTCCTGTCGAATGGAAATTCCTGAAGGGTAATGAGGAGAGATTCTCTGTGTATCGAATCGTAATTTTTTTTTTAAATCAACAAAAATTAGTCTTTTCTTTTGACAATTTGCTGAAGGCTTAGAATTTTCTCTGGACATAATAGTTGTGTGACGCCGTTATATTGGAGGGGGGAGGGTGTGGGGGAGAGACAGTAACAAACTCTAGTCCAGCCCTCCTCCCCCTCCCTCCCTCAGAATCGAAAACTGGATATAGACAAGCGCTGCCTCCAAACGTGAACGGGGAAATGCGTCTTCTCTCATTAAATTCCTTCTAGGTGTATTGCCCGAACTTACGTTAAGATACTAAGTACCCGACTTTTCGGGCGTTTTACAGAGGGCGTGCTCAGCGTCTACGTCCTGAGGAAGACCGTTTCAACACGGCCGAAACGTCGAGTATCTTAGTGCTTTGGCATTTTAAATATTTTACAAGCGGGAGTACACCGATATGGACTTTAATGAGGCTGACACAGGTCGCAGAAGCCTACGCATTTATATTAATGCTGCTTGCGTATGCTCTCTGAGACACAATATTCCTTGGTCATTTCCGACTTAAACCCTGCGCGCATCTTCACTTTACAAGTTTTCTTAAACGACAGCAAACGCAATTACACTTCAGCCGGTATGGTGAGACACGAAACACTGAAGGAATGTCTGCTAGTGTGTAACTCCCCCCCTTCCCCCCTCCCCCACCAACCACTCCTCTCATTCTCCTGAATGTGTCATTTAATGCCGGGCGACCAAGCCTTAAACGGATCGCCGCTGAGTTCACAGGCAGGAGCAACTGGCTCTGCTTCGCGAGCGAACGTTTTCAGACTGCCAGAAATTTTAGTGGAGACTTCAGTCAGCGTTGATCGTGGAAGGCGGTCGTTTCTACTTGCTCGGGGGGTCCCAGTTAATTAGTAGACTGAGGAAAGTGCACCCTAGTTAAAACAGATGTATGTGAAACAATAGTGTATATTCTACTAGAATATAAAAACATGCAGTCTGCCTAAACTACTGACATCTACATCTACATGTACATCAATACTCCGCATGTCACCGGACGTGTAACTAATCCCCTCTTCTTTCATCCATTTGCAAATGGCACGTGACAAGACAGATTGTCGATAAACCTTGGTCTATCTGTAATTTCTCTCATTTTTTCATTGTGGTCAATTCACAAGACGTATGTGAGAGGACGTAATATGTTGGCCAACTCTTCCGAGTTTGGTAGTAAGTCTCTCCGTGACGCATAACACTTCTCTTACAGTGTATGCCACCGAAGTTTTTTCAACGTTTCTGTAACGCTCTAGAGCCGCCTAATCGATCCCATGACGAAGCGTGAGGCTCTTCTTTGGATCTAGCCTGTCACATCTATAAATCATACCTGGTAACGGACCCAGACTGATGGACAGTACCCAAGAATAGGTCGAACAAGCGCCTTGCAGGCAGCTTCCTTCGTGGGAAATTTTCATTAATATTCGTGCTTTGAATCACACTCTGGCACCTGCTCCTTCTCTTATTTGTTTTATCCTCCTGGGATCAGATGTCCGTTGTAATGCACATGGTGTTTTCTCTGCTGCTATCAAAGATTCTGCCTTTTCCGTCGTAACACCTGTGGTCCATTTGAATAGACTGTATGGTGCAGGCTACTGGTGGGAGCAGCTTTTTTGACGACGTACTATCATGGAGACCCGTGGTCTAGGGGTAGCGTCTTTGATTCATAATCAAAATGTCTTCGGTCCCGGGTTCGATCCCCGCCACTGCCTAATTTCTGATAAAATCCGGCATAAGAAGTCAGCCTCATTCTGCCAACGGCCTTGTCAAAGAGGGCGGAGGAGCGGATAGAGGTTCAGGGCACTCTCTTGTCCTACGGGTGGGAAATTGCCCCTAAAGGCGGAAGAATCAGCAATGATCAACGACATGAGGATGCAGAAGGCAATAGAAACCACTGCGTAAACCACACGTAACGTGTATCCACAGAACATGTGGCCTGTAATTGAAGAAGTGTCATGATGATCTCTCCATTGGCAAAAGATTCCGGAATAGTCCCCCATTCGGATCTCCGGAAGGGGACTGCCAAGGGGGAGGTTACCATGAGAAAAAAATTGAATAATCAACGAAAGGATAACGTTCTACGAGTCGGGGCGTGGAATGTCAGTAGCTTGAACGTGGTAGGGAAACTAGAAAATCTGAAAAGGGAAATGCAAAGGCTCAATCTAGATATAGTAGGGGTCAGTGAAGTGAAGTGGAAGGAAGACAAGGATTTCTGGTCAGATGAGTATCGGGTAATATCAACAGCAGCAGAAAATGGTATAACAGGTGTAGGATTCGTTATGAATAGGAAGGTAGGGCAGAGGCTGTGTTACTGTGTACAGTTCAGTGACCGGGTTGTTCTAATCAGAATCGACAGCAGACCGACAACGATAGTTCAGGTATACATGCCGACGTCGCAAGCTGAAGATGAACAGATAGAGAAAGTGTATGAGGATATTGAAAGGATAATGCAGTATGTATAGGGGGACGAAAATCTAATAGTCACGGGCAACTGGAATGCAGTTGTAGGGGAAGGAGTAGAAGAAAAGGATACAGGAGAATATGGGCTTGAGACGAGGAATGAAAGAGGAGAAAGACTAATTGAGTTCTGTAACAAGTTTCAGCTAGTAATAGCGAATACCCTGTTCAAGAATCACAAGAGGAGGAGGTATACTTGGAAAAGGCCGGGAGATACGGGAAGATTTCAGTTAGATTACAACATGGCCAGACAGACATTCCGAAATCCGATACTGGATTGTAAGGCGTACCCAGGAGCAGATATAGACTCAGATCACAATATAGTAGTGATGAAGAGTAGGCTGAATTTCAAGACATTAGTCAGGAAGAACCAATACGCAAAGAAGTGGGATACGGAAGTACTAAGGAATGACGAGATACGTTTGAAGTTCTCTAACGCTATAGATACAGCAATAAGGAATAGCGCTGTAGGCAGTACAGTTGAAGAGGAATGGACATCTCTAAAAAGGGCCATCACAGAAGTTGGGAAGGAAAACATAGGTACAAAGAAGGTAGCTGCGAAGAAACCATGGGTAACAGAAGAAATACTTCAGTTGATTGATGACAGGAGGAAGTACAAACATGTTCCGGGAAAATCAGGATTACAGAAATACAAGTCGCTGAGGAATGAAGTGCAGGGAAGCTAAGACGAAATGGCTGCAGGAAAAATGTGAAGACATCGAAAAAGATATGATTGTCGGAAGGACAGACTCAGCATACAGGAAAGTCAAAACAACCTTTGGTGACATTAAAAGCAACAGTGGTAACATTAAGAGTGCAACGGGAATTCCACTGTTAAATGCAGAGGAGAGAGCAGATAGGTGGAAAGAATACATTGAAAGCCTCTATGAGGGTGAAGATTTGTCTGATGTGATAGAAGAAGAAACAGGAGTCGATTTGGAAGAGATAGGGGATCTAGTATTAGAATCGGAATTTAAAAGAGCTTTGGAGGACTTACGGTCAAATAAGGCAGAAGGGATAGATAACATTCCATCAGAATTTCTAAAATCATTGGGGGAAGTGGCAACAAAACGACTGTTCACGTTGGTGTGTAGAATAGGTGAGTCTGGCGACATACCATCTGACTTTCGGAAAAGCATCATCCACACAATTCCGAAGACGGCAAGAGCTGACAAGTGCGAGGATTATCGCACAATCAGCTTAACAGCTCATGCATCGAAGCTGCTTACAAGAATAATATACAGAGGAATGGAAAAGAAAATTGAGAATGCGCTAGGTGACGATCAGTTTGGGTTTAGGAAAAGTAACGGGACGAGAGAGGCAATTCTGACGTTACGGCTAATAATGGAAGCAAGGCTAAAGAAAAATCAAGACACTTTCATTGGATTTGTCGACCTGGAAAAAGCGTTCCACAATATAAAATGGTGCAAGCTGTTCGAGATTCTGAAAAAAACTAGGGGTAAGCTATAGGGAGAGACGGGTCATATACAATATGTACAACAATCAAGAGGGAATAATAAGAGTGGACGATAAAGAACGAAGTGTTTGTATTAAGGTGTAAGACAAGCCTGTAGCCTTTCGCCCCCACTCTTCAATTTGTACATCGAGGAAGCAATGATGGAAATAAAAGAAAGGTTCAGGAGTGGAATTAAAATACAAGGTGAAAGGATATCAATGATACGATTCGCTGATGACGTTGCTATCCTGAGTGAAAGTGAAGAAGAATTAAATGATCTGCTGAACGGAATGAAGAGTCTAATGAGTACAGAGTATGGTTTGAGAGTAAATCGGAGAAAGACGAAGGTAATGAGAAGTAGTAGAAATGAGAACAGCGAGAAACTTAACTTCAGGATTGATGGTCACGAAGTCAATGAAGTTAAGGAATTCTGCTACCTAGGCAGTAAAATAACCAATGACGGACGGAGCAAGGAGGACATCAAAAGCAGACTCGCTATGGCAAAAAAGGCATTTCTGGCCAAGAGAAGTCTACTAATATCAAATACCGGCCTTAATTTGAGGAAGAAATTTCTAAGGATGTACGTCTGGAGTACAGCATTGTATGGTAGTGAAACATGGACTGTGGGAAAACCGGAACAGAAGAGAATCGAAGCATTTGAGATGTGGTGCTATAGACGAATGTTGAAAATTAGGTGGACTGATAAGGTAAGGAATGAGGAGGTTCTACGCAGAATCGGAGAGGAAAGGAATATGTGGAAAACACTGATAAGGAGAAGGGACAGGATGATAGGACATCTGATAAGACATGAGGGAATGACTTCCATGGTACTAGAGGGAGCTGTAGAGGGCAAAAACTGTAGAGGGAGACAGAGATTGGAATACGTCAAGCAAATAATTGAGGACGTAGGTTGCAAGTGCTACTCTGAGATGAAGAGGTTAGCACAGGAAAGGAATTCGTGGCGGGCCGCATCAAACCAGTCAGTAGACTGATGACCAAAAAAAAAAAAAAAAAAAAAACTATCATGGTACCCTATGTGATCAAAAGTATCCGGACACCTAGCTGAAAGTGACTTACAAGTTCGTGTCGCCCTCCATCCGTAATGCTGGAATTCAATATGGTGTTGGCCCACCCTTATCCTTGATGAGAGCGTCCACTCTCGCAGACATATGTTCAATCAGGTGCTGGAAGGTTTCTTGGGGAATGACAGCCCATTCTTCACTGAGCAAGAATCGATGTCGGTAGGTGAGGCCTGGCACGAAGTCGGCGTTCCAAAACATTACAAAGGTGTACTGTAGGATTCAGGTCAGGACTCTGTGCAGGCCAGTCCATTACAGGGATGTTATTGTCGTGTAACCACTCCGCCACAGGCCGTACACTATCAACAGGTGCTCGAGTGTGTTGAAAGATTCAAACGCTATCCCCGAAATACTCTTAAACAGTGAGAAGCAAGAAGGCGCTTTAAACATCAATGTAGGCCGTGCTGTGATAGTGCCACGCAAAGCAACAAGGGATTCAAGCCCCCTCCATGAAAAACTCGAACACACCATAACACCACTGCCTCCGAATTTTACTGCTGGCACCACACACGTTGGCAGATGACATTCACCGGACATTCGCCACACCCACAGCCTGCCATGGGATCGTAACACTGTGTAACGTTATTCGTCACTACACACAACGTTTTTCCACTGATTATTCATCCAATGTTTATGCTCCTTACACCAAGCGAGGCGTCGTTTCACATGTAAGTGTGATGTGTGGTTTATGAGCAGCCGCTTTACCATGAAATTCATGTTTTCTCACCTCCTGCCGAACTGTCACAGTACTTGCAGTGGATCCTGATGTAGTTTGGAATACCTGTGTGATGGTCTGTGTAGATGTCTCCCTATTACACATTACGACCCTCTTCAAATGTCGGCGGTGTCTGTCAGTCAACAGACGAGGTCGGCCTGTACGCTTTAGTGCTGTACGTGTCCCTTCACGTTTCCACTTTACTATGACATTGGGAACAGTAGACCCAGGGATGTTTAGCAGTGTGGAAATCTCGCGTACAGACGTATGACACAAGTGACATCCAATCACCTGACCTGAAGTCCGTGAGTTCCGTGGAGCGCCTCATTCTGCTCTCTCACTATGTCTAATGACTACTGAGGTCAGTGATATGCAGTACCTGGCAGTAGGTGGCAGCACAGTGCACCTAAAATGAAAAACGTTGATTCTTGGGGGTGTCCGGATGCTTTTGATCACATAGTCTATATGAGTACACTGAATTACTGTATATTTTTTAGAAATTTATTTCAATGAAAATACACTGACAGAAAAAAATTTGCAAAACCAAAAAATAATTAATGTTGCGTCATGAAATTTTGTGAATATATTTGTCTAGGTAATATATGTAAGCCATTAACATTGCAAGATTACAGGGTAATGCAAGCACGAGATAAGTCATTGCAAACATGAAATGCTGGTACATTAATAGCCGATGTAACAGGCAAGCATGCAAACGTGCATGCATTGCGTTGTACAAGTGACCGGATGTCCTTTTTTGGGACAGAGTTCCATGCTTGTTGCATTTGGTGGTCAATAAAGGGACGATTAATACTTTTTGTGGATGAGGCTGGATTCGTTATCCGATGATGTCCCATATGTGCCTGATTGGAGACAGATCTGGTGACTGAGCAGGCCAAGGCAACATGTCGACGCAGTAGACAGTGTTGTGTTACAACAGTGATACGTGGGTGAACGTTATCCTGTTGAAAAACAGGCCACGGAATGTTATTCATGAACGACAGCACGACACATCGAATCACCACACTAAATGGCTCTGAGCACTATGGGGCTCAACTGCTGAGGTCATTAGTCCCCTAGAACTTAGAACTAGTTAAACCTAACTAACCTAAGGACATCACAAACATCCATGCCCGAGGCAGGATTCGAACCTGCGACCGTAGCGGTCTTGCGGTTCTAGACTGTAGCGCCTTTAACCGCACGGCCACTTCGGCCGGCGAATCACCACACTGACATAGTAGTTTGCACCCAGTTTGCTTGGCATAATAACGAGAGTGCTCCTGCTGTCATATGAAGTCGCACCCCATACTATAACTCCAGGTGTAGGTCCAGTGTGTCCAGCCCGGAGACAGGTTAGTTGCAGGTCCTCAACTGGCCTCCTTCTAATCAAAACCAGAAAACACATCAGTCATCCACCCCGTAAGAAAGCACAACAGTCGTCCACCCCGTCCTCCAGTGAGCTCTCGCTTGACACCACTGGAGTCGCAATCGGCCGTGGTTCGAAGCCAGTTCAAAGTGGTTCAAATGGCTCTGAGAACTATGGGACTTAACATCTGAGGTCATCAGTCCCCTAGAACTTAGAACTACTTAAACCTAACTAACCTAAGGGCATCACACACATCCATGCCCGAGGCAGGATTCGAACCTGCGACCGTAGCGGTCGCGCGGTTCCAGACTGGCGCGCATAGAACCGCTCGGCCACACCGTCGAAGCCAGTGGAATATACGCTACAAGGTGTAATCTATTTTTAACAGTTCCTTGTGTCAGTGTGGTGCCAACTGCTGCTCATATTGGTGTCGCCGAAGCAGTGTGTTACGCCTGACACATATACCGAGCACGATGGTCTTCCCTCTCGGTAGTGTTACGGAGCCCGGTCCTCTTGCGACTGCAGCTACATTGTCCTGACTATTGCTGCCAGCAACCATGCACACCGGCTGCATTCCTGCTAAGTGTTTCTGAAATATCGCAGGCTTCTCGTACCCGTACTACACGACCTCGTCCAAACTCAGTAAATGTTTTCTCGACTAACATCAACTCACCACGTCCAATCTCAATGGTAACTACGTAACGACCGTTGCAGCGTGTATTTAAAGCTAACTTGATTTACATCCTCATACTGGAGCTACTATCGACACTGTTATGCGACTGGCGCCAAATATGAACAGACATCAACTTTCGGATGTAGAAACACGGCTACCAACTTTCGTTTACATCGCACAACTCCTTCTTGGTGGTGTGATTTTAGGCCGTCAGTGTATGCATCTACTGTACACAATATCTATAAGTGTTGTTTACATGGCCTTGATGTGTGATACGATCTGGTAGTACTGCATTTTCTTTAAATATGGTTACAAAACAGTAATGTTCACTGTAATGGACTTTGGGACCTGCTGCGACATGTTCGAGCACTGGTTTCTGGGCACCATCAGTGATTATCTTCGCTAATTTGCAATACATTTCCTGTTGTTATTATTGCTAAATGACATTATCTGACGGATTATTAGAATTTTTGTAAGCAAAGTAGGTATTATTCTAATAGTATCATGTCCAATATTATTATTAAAGTAAAGAATATCTAAAACATTCTATCTAACTCCAGACGAGATTCTTGCGAATCTTGAACGTAGTTTTGTTGACCAGAGAGCGAGAGAAGACTAATTTACACGACTGGCCATTAAAATTGCTACACCACGAAGATGACATGCTGCTGACGCGAAATTTAACCGACAAGAAGAAGATGGTGTCGTATGCAAATGATTAGCTTTTTACAGCATTCACACAAGGTTGGCGCCGGCGGCCACACTTACAACGTGCTGACTCGAGGAAAGTTTCCAACCGATTTCTCACACACAAACAGCAGTTGACCGGCGTTGCCTGGTGAAACGTTGTTGGATGCCTCGTGTAAGGAGGATAAATGCGTACCATCACATTTCCGACTTTGATAAAGATCGTATTGTAGCCTATCGCGATTGCGGTTTATCGTATCGCGACACTGCTGCTCACGTTGGTCGAGATCCAATGACTGTTAGCAGAATATGGAACCGGTGGGTTCAGGAGGGTAAGACGGAAAGCCGTCCTGGATCCCAATGGCCTCGTATCACTAGCAGTCGAGACGACAGGCATCTTATCCGCATGGCTGTAACGGATCGTGCAGCCACGTCTCGATCCATATGCACGAACAGTTCGACGACGTTTGCAGCAGCATGGACTGTAAGCTCGGAGACCATGACTGCGGTTACCCTTGACGCTGCATCACAGACAGGAGCGCCTGCGATGGTGTACTCAACGACGAACCTGGGTTCATGAATGGCAAAACGTCATCTTTTCTGATGAATCCAGGTTCAGTTTACAGCATCATGATGGTCGCATCCGTGTTTGGCGACATCGCGATGAACGCATATTGGAAGCGAGTATTCGTCATCGCCATAATGGCGTATCACCCGGCGTGATGATATGGGGTGCCCTTGGTTACACGTCTCGGTCACCTCTTGTTCGCATTGCGGCACTTTGAGCAGTGGGCGTTACATTTCAGATGTGTTACGACCCGTGGCTCTACCCTTCATTCGATCTGTGCCAAACCCTTCATTTCAGCAGGATAATGCACGACCGCATGTTGCAAGTCCTGTACGGGCCTTTCTGGATACAGAAAATTTTCGACTGCTGCCCTGGGCAGCACATTCTCCAGATCTCTCACCAACTGAAAACGTCTGGTCAATGGTGGCCGAGCAACTGGCTCGTCACAATACGCCAGTCACTATCCTTGATGAACTGCGGTATCGTGTTGAAGCTGCATGGGCTGCTGTACCTGTACACGCCATCCAATCTCTGTTTGACTCAATGTCCAGGCGTATCAAGGCCTTTATTACGGCCAGAGGTTGTTGTTCTGGGTACTGATTTCTCAGGATTTATGCACCCAAATTGCGTGAAAATGTAATCACATGTTAGTTCTAGTATAATATATTTGTCCAATGAATACCCGTTTATCATCTGCATTTCTTCTTGGTGTAGCAATTTTAATGGCCAGTAGTGTACATTGTAAGATATTATGACCAAAAGCCAGCTATAAATGCAACGACCAAGACTGGGAAGGAGCCTATGGATCAGTGTCAAAGATGGTCGAAGAACGATGGGAGATACATTCACGTTCCCCGTCTTGCAGTAATCGGCTGCTACATAAAAAATATAGACGGCACAGACGTGATTGATAGTATAATGAGTTATCACGGGATCTGTACTAGAACCAGAAAGTGGACTTTAAAAACCATTTTTCTCTTCATAGGCCTCGGATTTGCAAATAGCTGGATTCAGTATAGGATTGACCGAATTAAGAATGACAAGGCCAAGAACCCTGCAGCACCGTGATCTCCAGAATTGAAGAGCATTTGGTAAGTGGTCAAGAGGAACAACATAAGCAGATGAAGATGCAACTCCTACAAGGCGAAGACTATTGCCCTCACTATAAGATGTGAGAACACTGGCCGCGTGAAGGAAACCAAAATAGATTGCGAAGGCTCTTCTGCTTTCCTCTGTCTGACATCAAAGAACATGTTTTTCTGAGTATCATAAGAAATAAACTGTCACAGTGCATATCTCTTTTTTTAATTTATAATCAGTATATGATTCAACCGATATCTGCCAAATAAGACTGCTCTTTGATAAGTAAACTACTAATAAAATATTTTATTTTCTTTTACATTTTTCACTTTCTTCCTAGTGCTTACTTAAACGTCACCAAGGCCCAGTGTCCATTGGAATGAACGCTCCTGAAAATCATGAATTTGTTTTAATAATCTGAAAATTTTTATGAATTCCTTTCCACTGTCTTCTGTTTAACAGCTACACAAAATCTCTTAAAATAAACTGATGACAACTGCCGCCAAGTCTCAGGAGATTATGTGATCATCCCATTTAAGGTCGCTCTGGATGGCTGTAACTGGACATTTCACGGTAGATTATGTTTCCAGCAGTTTTTCCCCAATAGTGTAGTTGTTCAGTAGTGAAGTTCTTCTTCTATGTCTGCCCAAAACAGTCACCCATCTCCAGCTGCCACCCCTCCTTCCACAGTGATCTCCACTTGTTACCATTCCGCCAATCCTTAGCTCTCACGAACATAGTCCTGCATAACTATATCAACCAAGCCTAAACCTTCTTGTAGTACCTTCTCTCCATCCGCAAAATCCTCCTGCTACGCAATCCCAAATTCCTGGAACCCATAACGCACATTGAAACTCTCGCCCTCCAGGAACTACAGCAACATGCACAATGCCATCTCAAAAAGCTCTCCACCCTGCTCACTTCCTACTCTGCCTTGGAGTACTACTGTCAACCCCATCTGCAACGATCTTCAAACCCCCTCCACATCTCCTCAGAGCTGAAAAATCCAGTCTCGCAAACGTAATACATTTACCCCACCCTCCAAAACTCCCTCCCACCACCACACAGAGTCCAGAACCTAAACAGACCTGAAACACAGTCAAGAAACTTTCCTGCAGAAGCTTCAGCCTCATAGAAATATCAGTCCTTTCCAAAGGCTTCATCTTTTGCCCCAATCATAAATTCAGTCATGCACGACTTCTTAAAGACTTTCTCTCCTTCTCCCAGTCCCTACAGCGGAAACACTTTTTCGCCACCAATCCTACAAATCAGACTCAACCAAAGACCAATATTGAACCCTGCCTAACTCAGTTCGCTCCTCCATCCTACCATGATACCCCCCCCCTCCCGCCCCCAAATCACCCCCTGTTAACTTTCGACAATTTCTTAACCTCGAACCTTGCCTCACCATCATTCCCCATATCCCTCAACATGCAAACTAACCTTACATCCACAGAAAGAACCGTAGTCCACCATCTAAAAACTGATTCGGACTTTATAATCCTACCTACAGATAAAGGCTTCACCATTGTTGTTCTTAACTGCAAGGATTGTCTGGTAGAAGCTCTCCACCAGTTGTCAGATACATCCACCTGCAAACCTTGTCACATTGATCCCATCCCAGAAATCCAGCATGATCTCCAGTCACACCCTGCCCATCCCAGAACCTCTCCTCAGAGTCCATTTCTCTGCTCACCGCTACCACTCCCTGCACTCCCACCTTCTACATGTTTCCTAAAGTCCATAAAGCCTACCACCCAGGATGCCCCATTGTGTTCCCACTGAGAGAACCTCTGCTCTCACAGAGGCCTTACCAATGCCTGACAGATTCCAGACTAACAATCTCCTTCCTATTGGCCATGACCAACTATATTCTCACCCACAATTATTTCTCCTTTGAAGGCATTACCTATAAACAAATCTGGGGGTGCGGCTATAGGCACCCTCATGGTACCATCCTATGCCAACCAATTCATGCGCCATCTAGAGGAATCCTTCCTAAACATCCAGAATCCTAAACCCCTCATCTGGTTCAGATTCATAGCTGACATCTTTGCGATTTGGATCGAGGGTGATGTCACCTTATCCACATTCCTCCAGAACTTCTAAAACTTCTCCACACATTTGCGTCACCTGGTCCTACTCAACCCAAGCCACGTTCCTAGATATTGACCTCCACCTCAAAAATGGCTACATCAGTACCTCCATCCATGTCAAACCTACTAAACACCAGCAATACCTCAACTTTGACAGCTGCCACCTATTCCACACCAAGAAGTCCCTTCCATACAGCCTAGCCACTTGTGGTCATTGCATCTGCAGTGACAAGTGGTCTCTCTCTAAATGTACCAAGGGTCTCACTGAAGCCTTCACAAACCATAATTATCCTCTCAACCTTGTACAAAACATATTTCCCATGCCTTATCTTTCCAGCCTCCCACCAACTCTAAAAGGCACACTGTCTGACCAAAGAGGAGCTTTCCCCTTGTAACTCAGTACCACACAGGATTGGAGCAACTGAATTACATTCTGCACCAGAGTTTTGACTACCTGTCATCGTGCCTGAAATGAGAAATGTCCTGCCCACTATCCTTCTCACTCTTCCCACAGTACTGAGTGAGGTGGTGCTGTGGCTAGCACACTGCACTCACATTCAGGAGGACGACAGTTCAATCCCGCGTCTGGCCATCCTGATTTTGGTATTCCATGATTTCCCTAAATCGCTCCAGGCAAGTGCCAGGACAGTTCCTTTGAAAGGGCACAGCTGACTTCCTACCACATCCTTCCCTAATCTGATGAGACTGATGGCCTCGCTGTCTGGTCTCTTCCACAAACAACCCAACCACTCCCACAGTGGTATTCTGCCACCAACCGAACCTACACAATATACTCTGTATCCCTGTTCCCAACTCCTTAACTCATAGCTCATACCCCTGTAATAGACCTAGATGCAAGACCACCACCACCACCACCACCACCTCCAGTCTGATTACAAACATCATCTATCCCATCAAAGTCAAGTAACAGTGAAACCAGTCATGTGATCTACAAGCTAAGCTGCAACCACTGTGCTGCATTCTATGTGAGCATGACGACCAGCAAGCTGTGTGTGTGCATGAATGACCACTGACTGACAGTGGCCACGAAACAAGTGGACCGCCCTGTTGCTGAGGTCGCTGGAAAACATGACATTCTTCATTTCAATGACTGCTTCACAGCCTCTGCAATATGGATCCTTCCCACCAACACCAGCTTTTCTGAACTGTGTAGATGGGAACTTTCCCTGCAATATATCCTACGTTCCCATAAACCTCCTGGCCTCAACCTTCATTAGTCATTGTCCTCTCCCATCCAGCCCCTGCACTGTCGCCATTTCAGCACTACACAGTCCTCATTCCTCCTTTTTACTTCTCTCCTTTCCCACTACCCCCCCCCCCCCCTCCACTACTATCTCTCTGTTGCCCTATGTCTAACCTCCCGGATGCACACAGCTGCCCTACCCTCTTTCGATCTCCTCCCTGAACACCCCCAGCGGCACATCACTGGCCACCACCCCTATCGTACTATCCCTCTCCCTCCCCGCCCCAGCTTCCTCCTTACCCCCACCCACTCGCCACTCCCATCATGCACTGGTGCAACTGGTCGCAGTGTGGCCTCAGTTGCCTGAGACAGCGTCCATGTGTGTTCGAGTTGCGTTTGTGTGAGTGTTTATGTGTGTGTTTGTCGTCTAATTTTGACAAAGGTCTAACTGCCCGAAAGCTTTATTTGTGACTGTCTTTTTGTTGTGCCTATCTGCGACTATATGATGAGTGGCAACTTTCCTTTTCACAATATTGTTACATTCCATCCTAGATTTTCCATTGTTCAATATGTTACTTTTATTTATGCTCAGGGTCAGCTGGCAGAGCCTGCATCACTCATCAGCCCTCTCTAGGTACTCCTGCAATGCGCTACAGTCTTCTGACGTTGCTGTATTCTTACAGACAATTGCAGCATCAGAATTATTGTGTATACTTTTGGCTCCGTGGCTTTGGCATTTGATCTAATAAATGCATTTGCTACTTCTCAGATTCTGATGTATCTCCCGTTGTAGCGTACCAGCGAAAGAGGTTGTTCGGATTGTTAATTCCTTTAAAAGTAAAATTTTAATACTGAATGTTTTTAAAATTATTTGTCTTGTTGGTAGGTTTCTGCCAGATAATTATTTTTAGCGAGAAAATGAAACACGTAGAGCTGCCCTTATGATGTTATTCATTTTGTAGGACCAGTGTCGGCGCTTCAATGGCGCCATTTTCAGGAATAGTAAGAGTGAACGACTAAAAATGAAGTACTTGGATTAAAAAAGGTGTAAGACAGGGATTTAGTCTTTTGTCCCTACTGGTCAATCTGTACGTCGAAGAAGCAATAATGGAAATAAAAGAAAGGTTCAGGAGTGGAATTAAAATTCAAAGTGGACAGATATCAATGATACGATTCGCTGATGACATTGCTGTTCTGAGTGAAAGTGAAGAACAGTTAAATGGTCTGGTGAATGGAATAAACAGTCTAATGCATACAGAGTATGGATTGAGAGTAAATCGAAGAAAGACGAAAACAGTGAGAAGTAGGAGAACAGAGAGAAACTGAACGTCGTGATTGATGAACAAGAAGTAGATGAAGTTAAGGAAGCAAAATAACCCATGATGGACGAAACAAGGAGAACGTAAGAAGCAGACTAGCACAGGTATTGAACACAGGCCTTAATTTGTAGAAGAAAGTTCTGAAAATGTAGAGGTACGTTGGAGCACAGATGTCTGGTAGTGAAACATGGATTGTGCGAAATTCGGAACAGAAGAGAATCGAAGCATTTGAGGTGTGGTGCTACAGACGAATGTTTAAAATTGAGTGGACTGATAAGGTAAGAAATGAAGAGCTTCTACGGAGAAACGGAGGGGAAAAGAGTATGTGAACAACACTGACAAGGAGCAGGGACAGGACGATAGGACAGCTGTTAAGATATCAGAGAATGACTTCCATGGTACTAGAGGGACCCGTAGAGGGCAAAAACTGTAGAGGAAGGCAGAGACTGGAATACATCCAGCAGATAATTGAGGTGTAGGTTGCAAGTGCCACTCTGAGATGAAGAGGTTGCCACTCGAGAGGAATTCGTGGCGGGCCGCTACTGAACGACCGTGGATGTCTCTTGTCCCTAAAGACTTCTCTCGGAACTTCCTTGTTTAACGGTTTTTGATCGATGCTTTTGAATTTTTCCCCCTTGTGCTCCACATGTTCGTCTTCAGGAGAGACGGTAATCAAAGACTGCAGGAAATAAAATACAAAACTGTCAAAAGAACTTGGACGAATCCTGGAGTTTACATTGCAGGAGAGAGAGTTGTATTTGCGTGATAACCATGTTACAGAGGAAGCTGAAACGTAGCGACCGAGCTGACGAAAAGCCGGTGGTTGCGATTAAACCACACGACATGTCGGAGTATGTCGTTTTACTGCGGCAACTACCAAAAATATATCGCCTGCGCGGCGAAGTCTTCTTGCTGCAGCCATTGCTCTAAAGAGAAGGTGGCAAACTGAGATTGGGGCTGTCCCGAATGAGTTGCGAATGTGAGTAGAAATGCATAAGATTACATAAGATGAACATGTAGGATAGCAACCTAACGTCAGCCATGGCGTTGAGAAGCAGGAGAGGTTGCGTTTTTGTGGCAAGGGACGCTGGAGCTACGTGACCAACTGCGACAGAATGTTGTGGAAGGACGACAGGACACGGGAGACGTGCGTGATCTCATCAGACGAGCCTATATAAGCAGGGCCGTTGGTGTTTCTGGGAGATTCCTTCGACAGTTGCCTCAGACGCTGGACCTGTGTTGCTCTGCCCTCGGGACGGGACTTAGTTTCTCGTGGCACGTAGCTGCACAGGATACATGCAGGATGGCACAACTTACATTCAATGTGTTGGTGCCTCTTAGAGTTCGACAGTGGTCTTATCGCATCTCGTGTTTCATCTCAGTTATTTCATCAGAAGTATACGTCACTTATCCCACCGAGTTCCCTTATCTGCAAAGAATTTCCAGCTTGTTTTCCAGCACCAGCACATGGATTTGGACGAGCCACCTCATTACTGGATTTAACGTCTAGCTCCCATCCTGATCCGCTCGCAGGAAAATACAGACGCGACAGGGCGACTGTGTTCAAAAGTGGTGTGTGTGCTTCCGACCTACAAAAGTATGGCCAGTATAGCTGCTGTAGTCATTGACTGCCTGCTAGGACTTAGAGAACGTACTCTGTCTCCTGTCCACAGTCGTTTCCTCTCTTGCCTTGAGGTCTGCCCGGATGGCTGAGTGGTCAGCGTGACGGATTGCCATCCTACGGGCTCGGGTTCGATTCCCGGCTGGGTCGGGGATTTTCTCCGCTCAGGGACTGGGTGATGTGCTGTCTTCATCATCATTTCATCTCCATCCGGCGCGCAGGTCGCCCATACGGGGCCTCCCGGCCAATGACGCCAAACGCTCATTTCCATTCTTTTTCTTGCCTTGAACTCCGACAGTCGGAACATAGTCTTTTCTGTAGCACCGCACATCCTCTAGAAACAAGAAGAGTCATTTGCACTGCCGGAATCTTAGGCAAATAGTCAAATCTTCTCAAAATGATCGCATCAAAGATATCGGAATGCTATTCCTTAGTATGTAGAAATCTGTAGGGCTATATTAAGCTCTTCTCCATGAATTTTTAATAATGGGTAAATCTGCCTTTAATACTTGGGGAATTTCGAAATAAAATTGATAACGTGATAACAAGTTCACCAACGAGTAAGATGTTAAAAATCGTCGTTAATATAAACCACGCTTCCCAAATGGGCTCAGCTCGAAGCGGGACTCATCACTGGAGACTGATCTACTGCAGTCAATGACATTCCAGACGTGAGGCGTGCCTGGAGACACCCCAGGCAGCGGAGGGATACCAACCAAAACATTGGCCGCCGTACGGACCGACAACCAGGACTAATGGTCTCCTTTGGTTGTCATTCGCAGTTGACGACGTTTAGAGCATTGTGGGCAGGGCACACCAACCAGATCTGGATTTTGACGCTCTAACGCGTCAGACAGAATTTGGCATGACATCCCTCAGGATGACATCCAACAAGTCTGTCAATCAGTGTCAAGCTGAATAGTTGCTTCCATAAGGGCCTGAGGTGGACCAGCGAGTTACTGAATTGATCAGTTTCTGAAGGTCTTTCTTTAGAATAAATAACCTAATATTTCAGAAATTGTAATAATTTGGCTATCTGGAAATGTACATTACATCGCCCGATTTCCGTCCCATTCGAATAACTCATTCGTAGCTCGTCGTTTTTTATGTCTTAGAGTGTATCTCCCCAGCTACTAAAACCTTATCCCCACCCACCATTAGTCGAATTATTCAGTACAACATCTTGCGTTCTGTATTTTACGTTGAACGGAAAGGACAGTGTCTTGAAAGGAGGATATAAGATGAACATTAACAAAAGCAAAACGAGGATAATGGAATGTAGTCCAATTAAGTCGGGTGATGCTGAGGGAATTAGAGACACTTAGAGTAGTAGATGAGTTTTGCTATTTGGGGAGCAAAATAACTGTTATGGCCGAAATAGAGAGGATATGAAATGTAGACTAGCTATGGCAAGGAAAGCGTTTCTGAAGAAGAGAAATTTGTTAACATCGAGTATAGATTTAACTGTCAGGAAGTCGTTTCTGGAAGTATTTGTATGGAGTGTAGCCATGTATGGAAGTGAAACATGGACGATAAATAGTTTGGACAAGAAGAGAATAGAAGCTTTCGAAATGTGGTGTTACAGAAGAATGATGAAAATTAGATGGGTAGATCACATAACTAATGACTAGGTACTAAGCAGAATTGGGGAGAAGAGAAATTTGTGGCACGACTTGACTAGAAGAAGGGGTCGGTTGGTAGGACATGTTCTAAGGCATCAAGGGATCACCAATTTAGCATTGGAGGGCAGCGTGGAGGGTAAAAATCGTAGAGGGAGACCAAAAGCTGAATACACTAAACAGATTCAGAAGGATGTAGGTTGCAGTAGGTAGTGGGAGACGAAGGAGCTTGCACAGGATAGAGTAGCATGGAGAGCTGCAGCAAACCACTCTCTGGACTGCAGACCACAACAACATTTTACATACTGTTCAGACTAGTTAATACCGAAAAGAATAGCACTTCCTAATAGTCTGCAAAATTGTATTTATTTGGTCAAGAACCGGATTTTGGCTTCCTAGGCCTCCTGCACATGATGAACGAATGTCGTAAAGATAAATAAACATGAAGGGCCAGCTACACAGGTATTACATGTGCAAAAGATACAATGAACAAATGATGAGAAATAAGATGAATTTACAGTACGAATCTAGCATTTATAAAGCAGACACCAATCACTCAGTAATTAGAGGGCCAGATGCAAAATTCCATATATTGATAACATAATAGACAATCTTTCAAAGGAGTTAAAGTAACGCAACTACAGACCTACATTTTGTAAGCCCAGTTACATATCAACATTTTTATTCTGTAGTACAGACAAATTGCAACTCTTGGCAAAGAGGGGTTTGTATAAAATCACTTGCAAGCAGTCTGAAATAATTCATATTCGTCGGTTTTGGCAGAGCAGTGGCAGTTACGCAACGCAAACATGAAAGAAGCTGGCGATTAAGGAGGAAAGATTCAACCTTTGCTAATCAGCTTTTAGCAGAAAACAACTCATGTGATACAGAATATGAAGTTTTACATTCTATCGAGACAAGCAGGAATATGAACCTAGTCGAAATGCTGTAAATCAGCAAACACATGACACAGGGGCGCCTATTATTAAATGATAGACTCAATTCCCATTCCACTCTGTTAAACTAAGTTTTCGTTACAAATACTAGATTCGTCCTGTAAATTCATCTTATTTCTCATCATTCGTTAAATGTATCTCCACTTAAGAATTTTATTTATCCCTTTTTAGTTAATGTAATTATTGTATAGTTTTCTTACGTAAACACTGTCATTTTGTATCTTTTGTTAAAATAAAACTGTATAAGTTGCACTTATTGTTTATATGTGTTTGTGACATTTGGTAGTCAACTGAAGATGGCCTGAGAAGCAGAAAACAGATTCGTGACCAAATAAATATAGTTTTGCACCACATTATTATATTGTTCTGCCAAGCACAGACGGAAAATTCAGTTAACATTCACACTGGCATTTGGTAAAGTCAGCAGTTCCACAAAACCCAACAAAGTAAAAGATCTATACAACTCATAAGAAAAGTACCAGCTGGTGTCACTTCGTTATTTAATGCTATTAGTATTTAGTGAGTCCATGTATAAATAGAATTCTCAGTTGAACAGTCCTTTTGCAGTTCAAATTGTGAAGCACAAAGTAAATTAGTTTACTTAAAGACGAGGCTACTTTTCAAGTACATGTTTAGGAAAAAGACGTCACTATCACCTTGCTCCTTATCTGAATGGAAAAGGACGCAAGTGACCTATAATGGCGCGAGATACCCTCTGCCATGCACTATATATACTACTGGCCATTAAAATTGGTACACCAAGAAGAAATGCAGATGATAAACGGGTATTCATTGGACAAATATATTATACTAGAACTGACATGTGATTACATTTTCACGCAATTTGGGTGCATAAATCCTGAGAAATCAGTACCCAGAACAACAGCCTCTGGCCGTAATAAAGGCCTTGATACGCCTGGACATTGAGTCAAACAGAGATTGGATGGCGTGTACAGGTACAGCTGCCCATGCGGCTTCAACACGATACCACAGTTCATCAAGAGTAGTGACTGGCGTATTGTAACGAGCCAGTTGCTCGGCCACCATTGACCAGAACTTTCAATTGGTGAGAGATCTGGAGGATGTGCTGGCCAGGGCAGCAGTAGAAGATTTTTTTTATCCAGAAAGGTACGTACAGGACCTGCAACATGCAGTCGTGCATTATCCTGCTGAAATGTAGGGTTTCGCACGGATCGAATGAAGGGTAGAGCCACGGGTCGTAACACATCTGAAATGTAACGACCACTGTACAAAGTGCCGTCAATGCGAACAAGAGGTGACCGAGACGTGTAACCAAGGGCACCCCATACCATCACGACGGGTGATACGCCAGTATGGCGATGACGAATACACGATTCCAATGTGCGTTCACCGCGATGTCTCCAAAAACGGATGCGACCATCATGATGCTGTAAACTGAACCTGGATTCATCCGAAAAAATGACGTTTTGCCATTCGTGCACCCAGGTTCGTTGTTGAGTACACCATCGCAGACGCTCCTGTCTGTGATGCAGCGTCAACGGTAACCGCACCCATGGTCTCCGTGCTGATAGTTCATGCTGCTGCTAACATCGTCGAACTGTTCGTGCAGATGGTTGTTGTCTTTCAAACGTCCCCATCTGTTGACTCAAGGATCGAGACGTGGTTGCACGATCCGTTAGACCAATGCGGATAAGATGCCTGTCATCTCGACTGCTAGTGACACGAGGCCGTTCGGATCCAGCATGGCGCTCCGTATTATGCTCCTGAACCCACCGATTCCATATTCTGCTAGCAGTCATTGGATCTCGACCAACGCGAGCAACAATGTTGCGATACGATAAACCGCAATCGCGATAGGCTACAATTCTGCCTTTATCAAAGTCGGAAACGTGATGGTACGCATTTCTCCTCTTTACACGAGGCATCACAACAACGTCTCACCAGGCAACGCCGGTCAACTGGTGTTTGTGTATGAGAAATCGGTTGTAAACTTTCCTCGTGTCAGCACGTTGTAGGTGTCGCAACCGGCGCCAACCTTGTGCGAATGCTCTGAAAAGCTAATCATTTGCATATCACATCATCTTCTTCCTGTCGGTTAAATTTCCCATCTGTAGCACGTCATCTTCGTGGTGTAGCAATTTTAATGGCCAGTAGTGTATATTGGCGTGTGACGTAGCCGATATGGCGAGTGCTGGGGACACTGCGTGTAGGACAGAGCCGGAGTAACAAGCGAGTCAGGCGTTCGCCAGTAGCCCACGCGCCATCACCCATGTGGCTTTCCTCCCACCAAGTCGCACAAACAAGTCAGTGGCATTGCCACACGCAGACACAGGGGCGGCTCCCAGAGTCCCGCGCCGAGCTGTTACTACGGACCGGCAGTATTTCTCAATATCGAGGAGCGCCCGCCATAAACACAGGGCGCGCGAGTGAAGCGGAGATGGGCACCTAACTCTCGCGTTATCGCCGCTCTAAATAATGAAGCCGGCCCGGGGTGCGCGCTCGGCGCATGCGTACTGCTCGGAAGTGTCAGCGGCGCAACCTCTCGAGGGATTCTGCCAAGGAATAGTAGCGCCGATGCAAATGCTGCCGCCCGGAAATGAATAGTCCTGCCAGTGCGCGGTTAAATTCGCAATACAGTCTTCTTTTAAATCAGGAAAAATCGTCTATCCAGTATTTTTTATTACACCTTATTTAGCATTTGCCGGTACAATGATAACCGATTTCGGTTCTATTCTAATTTTAACATACAATTGCTCTGATATCGATAATCTCTTTAAACATAAATATGGCTGTAATAAAAAATATTAGCGTAATAATTTAGTTGTCAAGTATGTACCAAATATGTATCCCCACTTCGGAAAGAACTATTTATCGAGAAGTGGAAACAGGAATTTGGTTTCACCACGCTCTCCATTTTGACCTGATTCACCTCCCAACGAGCATCTGTTTCGAATTATTGAAGACGAGGAAGGTTGCACTGTATAAATCGGCTATTTGACCGAGTGTAAATTTGTTAACTGTGTAGGACAATACCTACGGAAGCAGAAAACAGTTTAACGTGCGTGCGATTCGATACGTATAGGAGTGATTGGAACGTTAGAGGAAGTTACGGGAGAATGTGGGCTCGATAGTAAGAATGAGAGACGAGTAAGACTAACTGAGTTCTGCCACAAATTTCAGTTATTGTTAGGGAAGTAAGATGTTAAAAAAGCACGAGGTGGAGACATACTTGGAAAAACTATGCAGTCACAGGAGGGTTTCATGTAGGTTACACCACGATCCGGCAGAGATTCCGAAATCAGATTTTGAATTATAAGGCGCACACAGGAGACTCAGTTTGCAACTCAGCAAGGCCTTTAAAATATTCAATAATATAGCTAAGGACACGATGTGAGGAAAAGTACATAAGTGTATTGGTATATATTAATTAGGATTTAGAGGCTGGGAACAAGAGAAGCAGTTTTGTCCCAGCTGTTGGATAGAAGGAACCTCGACTATATTGTATTGTATTGAACTGGGGACCTAGAAACGACGTAGAGGCTTCGTCCCCGCCGTAGCCTGCAGTGGTACACAACCACACAACAGGCTACAGCAGTTCACTCACTCCACCGCCGCCTCACGACGAACCCAGGGTTATTGTGGGGTTCGGCCCGCAGTGGACCCCTACGTGAAGACAGTGTTTGCGCAGTAGTCACCGACATAGTGTAACTGAGGCGGAGTAAGGAGAACCAGCCTACATTAGCGAGGCAGATGGAAAACCGCCTTAAGAACCATCCACAGACGGGCCGACGACACACCGGACCTCGACACTAATCCGTCGCGCGGATTCGTGCCGGGGACCGGCGATCCTTCCCGCCCGGAAAGCAGTGCGTTAAAACGCACGGCTAACCGGGCGGGCTAACCTTCACTGGCTTAGAAAAACTTTTTTGACAATGTGAACCTGGAGCTACTCTCTAGAACTATGAAGAAAATATGGATACACAGGAAGGTTAGAAGAATGATACTTTACTTTTCCGTGTCCAGATCAAATTTTATTTTTCCAATAGTTAGCCACCGCTACGGCTTTGTGGTTGGCTTGCAGCAGGTCACTAAAACCGCAGGGCTCCGGCAGTAGTCGGCACATGGGCAGATGTGCCTCGTCTTGTACCTCTCCGCATCCGCAAAGAACGTCGTCATCGTTAGTCAGCAGTCCCCACTTGCACAGATTAGTTTTGCATCTGGGTACACCAGCCCTCAGCCTATTTAGTGTTCTCCACACTGTATAAGGAAGTTTGTTTCCAGGTGCCATTTGCTCTTTTGGTATTATCTGCAGTGCGGTTTGTTCATTCTCCCATTTATGGACTCTATTATCTCCCTGTGAACCGTCGAGGATCTTGGTTCTTGCAATAAAGCTATTTCTAGACTTAAGCCTCCGAGCCTGAGTGACATGCCCATTCAGTGGGTGTCGAGAATCTGTTTCTTTCTTTGTCCTCTCAGCGTCTGCTGCCACCTGCCTTCTGATCTTGGATGGGACAATTCCAGCAAGTAGGTGCAAATTACCAGTTGGTGTGGGTCTGAGACAGCCTGTAACAATTCGCATTGTCTCATTTACACTTACATCAACCTGTTTAGCATGTGCAGATGCTTCCCATACTGGCGCTGCATAGTCTGCTGCAGAAACACACAGAGCAAGTGCTGATGTTCTCAGTACTGATGGTTGAGCTCCCCATTCATAGTTGGTCAGCACTGCGGATGATGTTATTCCTGGAGCAGACTTTAGCCTTGGTGTTTCGGCAATGCTGCTTGAAGGAAAGCGTTCTGTCAAGTACAACCCCAAGGTATTTAGGTGTTGGACAGTGCTTTAGCTTCTTACTTTGCCATGTAACGTCGAGCTCAACCCCAGCATCTCTATTGCGCAAGTCGAAAGCACATACTTGGGTTTTGTCAGGGTTTGGCTTGAGGTGTTTGGCGTCGTAGTACTGAGCCAGTTCTTCAAGCGCTCTAGAGAGATTTCCAGATGTTGCATCAAAATTGGACCCCTGGACCACCACAGCTGTGTCATCAGCATATACGAACAGTCTTGCATCTTTAGGTATAGGTTGGTCATTAATGTACACATTATAAAGGATGGGTGAAAGTACACTTCCTTGTGGTAAGCCATTCTTCTGCAGTCGCCATCTACTGTTCTTGCCATTTAGGGAGACATAAAATCTTCGACTCTGCAGAAGGTTACCAATAACCATCGTCAACCTACAGTCCCCTGTGAGGTGATATAATTTGCGCAATAGCTTTCTGTGGTTTACCGTGTCGTATGCAGCAGTAAGATCTATGAAAGCTGCTCCAGTTATTAATTTTTTTTCAAACCCGTCTTCTATATGTTGCGTCAGATTAAGTATTTGCCCACAACAAGATCTTACTGGTCTGAAACCGGCTTGTTCCTTTATGAGCTTTCCATCTATAGTTTCTGCACCCGGTTGAGAATCATCCGCTCCAGTATCTTATAGAGATGGCATAGAAGTGACACTGGTCTGTAACTTTTGGGGTCCTTTATCTCCTTTCCAGGTTTTAGTAAAGCCACCACTCTCACCTGCCGCCATAGGTTTGGAATATTCAGCTCTTTAATCCAGGTGTTCATCATTTGTAGTTACCAGTTTCGAGCTTGGGGCCCATACTGTTTTATCTGCTCCGTTCTAAGGTCATCAGTTCCAGCGGCCTTATTCAGTTTCATAATCTGAATGGCGTCTTCCAGTTCGGTTGCCGTGAATGAAGCATTGAGGAGTCCGTAATCTTTTTGTTCTTGGGGTATAACTCTTTCCCTTTCTCTTTTCCCTTTGGTTTTCCCATTCTTCAGAAGTTGGCTAGCAGTCTGGTTTGCTGTTTCCCCGTTGTTCTTCTGCTGGTTGTCAGTTGGGTCCCCACTTAAGTTTTTCAGTAATTTCCATGCACGTTTGCTGTTTTGTTTCATTTCAAGATTCTCGACTAGTTTGCACCACCGTGATCTCTTATCCTCAGCAATAGCCTGCATTAGTTCCTCCCCAGCCTCCATCGTATCTTCGCTGAAGGGGTCGTGAGTGAACAGCTTTTGGTACCTGTCAAGTAAGACCTTGCTGCTGCCGGTCAGACCCTGGATGTACTGGGTACAGCAACCCCTTGGGATGTTTTTCCTTGAGATCCCTTTCACAAGATCGATAAATCTACCATACTCATCTGGTCGAGGAGGGATTTTCTCAATCTCTTCGTCCAATTGCTCTTTAAATTTCTGCCTGTCTGCCTTTTTGAAATTAAACCGTCTTCGGAAAGGCACCTCCTCTGGTTTAACCATGGCATTCACAACACAAATGACGGGTCTGTATTGTGTACTTGGGATAGGTTCTTCAACAAGCTGCATGCACTGTGCTGCCAAGTTCCTACTCACAAAGATGTTGTCAGGATTATATCCCCTTCTCCATCTGCTGCTGTTGAACGATGCTGGCTGTTTTGGGCCATGAATGAGTTGTAGGTCATTAGTGTCAGCCCAGGATTCAAGCTGTACACCATTCTCATCAGTCTCACTATGTCCCCATGCTTCACCATGGCAATTGAAATCGCCCATGACAAAATTAATATGGTCATATGTAAAATTGTTTGGTTCATGGAAAACAAAGTCCACATCTGGTGGTTTGTACACAGACGTCACAGAGAACTTCTGGGCGCGAATGGTAAGTACTTCAATGTTATTTACTTCTGTCATTGCGGCTGATGTTACGTTGAGCCCGGGTCTGATGAAAATCGCACTCCCATACTTGTCGTGAGGTCTTTCAATGGCCAAATCCATTCCTGCTATTTTAGGTCTGTGGCTGGTGGCTCCCCAGTGTGTTTCCTGCACCAACAATACGTCGCATTTATGCTTATAGCACATGTCTGCTAATAAAACACTCTTATGACTAGAGAATCCCTCAATATTTATCGAGATCGTCACAAGGGGTGGTCTTGATAAAGGACGTTGCATCTTGATGTTAATTTGGTTTTGGACTTGTACTTGATCTGGTGTTAGAAGGATTAGCCGGTGAAATCTTTCACCGTTTCCAGGGTACGCCCGACTGTGCCTGTCTTCAGTCTCTAGGCTCACAATCTTCTAGGAGGCTCCTTCTTTGTACCCCAGAAGAATGATGAATCATATCAATCGAAGACATAAAGTCTGAAAATGAGTCCGTAATCATATTTTTGGCACTTTATCTTACAGCTCCGTCTTGATCACACAAACTTTTACACCTCACCATTACCGGTTTCGGCTATTGCTGTCTTCAGATCATAAAATATCTGTCGTAGTGCCAACGTCAGAAAAATGGTTCAAATGGCTCTGAGCAGTATGGGACTTAACATCTGAGGTCATCAGTTCCCTAGAACTTAGAACTACTTAAACCTAACTAACCTAAGGACATCACACATATCCATGGCCGAGGCAGGATTCGAACCTGCGACTGTAGCAGTCGCGCGGTTCCGGATTGAAGCGCCTAGAACCGCTCGGCCACAGCGGCCAGCTGCCAACGTCAAACTAAACATTTAGGTGCATATTGATGCTGATACTACATCAGAATATTTTATGATCTGAAGATGGAAGTACCAGAAGGTGGTAATAGCGAAGTGTAAAAGCTTGTATGATCAAGACGGACCTGTAAAATAAAATGATGAATCAACTGTATCAACCAAAGCACAAAAATAAGTACGCATAGGGTGGAGGCTCAGGCCAGAATTAGAAAAGGATTTAGACAACGACATCCTCTACTCCCGTATTTATTTAATGTTTACATTGAAGAAGCTATTTACATCATGAAGGAGAAGACAAGAGAAAAAAAGGCAATGGTGGAAGGATACATTGTCCCACATTTGTTGTTGACTAATAGTTGCAGACTCAAAAAAGAAAAGAGTAATCTGTTGTGAGTCTTATAGTCCATATAAACTATGGGAATTAAAAGTGAGCAAGGAAGAAACGGAAGTAACGGTGGAACGGGAAAATATGGAAGAAACTAACGTCTTAATTTCGCCCAGCTGCTGCATAATGGTGTGCTGGCCACGGGGGTTTAAACAAATCCATTCAGGGCTGACTATACAGAAGCCATATTGTATCTAGATTACTCGGCAGCATCTTAAATTGGGGGCCAGTGACCTAGTCTTGGCTGTTACTACCCCGAGGTGGGAGGAACTGCAGAAACTTTCTGAAGGTTGGTCAGTGTCCCAGCGATTGGCTCATGGTAGTCTGGCAACACAGAAGCCGTTCGCTTCTGACACATCAGCTGGTGAATGACTGCAGTTGGTGGAGACAATTACAACTCTCCTAGATTTAAAGATAATGATGGAAGCTGAAGATATGAATTAAAAGTTGTGCTATGGCTGGTACTTGAACCAAGGTCGCATTACTTACTGGACAGGTGTGCCAGCCATTACACCACTGCAGGAGTATAGCTAAAACAGCTGCACGGTCAATCCTAGTGCAATGCCTTCCCTAACACAAATTTAACGTCTTCAGGCAGGGCATTGATCTAGGGTAGTGCATGCAGTTATGTTAGCCATACTGCTGCAGTAGTATTTTGGACGTCAGCAGTGCTGCGTCATGGTCCTGAAAGATCAATCTGAATAAAAAAAAGAGAAAAATTCTTACCTCAATGAAGTCGCCGGATAACGCATATATATCTGCTCTTACAATAAATTTTTTTTGGCACAGCCCTGTGCAATGCTGGCCGATAGATTTGTCTTTATGAAAGGAAACAACTGATTTTTTTCTTTTGCAATAATCAGGATGATCATGGATGGGAGAAATTAGTAAATTCTTTAAATTGAAATGAATGGTTGTTAAAAATTACTTTATATGAGAAAGATTATTATTACGAGATTTTTAAAACATTTACATGGGACTTGAGATAACATTACTAGATATGTGCGAGGCTGCTTTTTACCTTATACAATAATGCTCAGGCTCCGGCATCGCTGCACCACGACCGGCCCAGCCAACACGATACACCACACCACACCAGAGCAGACAGCTCACTAGCAACAACTTACTGCTACAGCTACACAGTTCGTACTGCAGTCAACACTGCTCTCTGGTCAGAGATTCTCTTATACCTTGCATATCGCAGGCAGTGCATGAGCAATACATCGAAATTACATCTGCTCGGACCTCTTACAAGCGTTAAGGCCCATAGCAGTGTCTGGAAGCAATAACACTACGGCCGGTAGGCAACACGAGCGTTCACTCCCCACGGCTTGTGCGCAGGGTCACATAGCAGGCTATATACAGGGTGTTTCAAAAATGACCGGTATATTTGAAACGGCAATAAAAACTAAACGAGCAGCGATAGAAATACACCGTTTGTTGCAATATGCTTGGGACAACAGTACATTTTCAGGCAGACAAACTTTCGAAATTACAGTAGTTACAATTTTCAACAACAGATGGCGCTGCGGTCTGGGAAACTCTATAGTACGATATTTTCCACATATCCACCATGCGTAGCAATAATATGGCGTAGTCTCTGAATGAAATTACCCGAAACCTTTGACAACGTGTCTGGCGGAACGGCTTCACATGCAGATGAGATGTACTGCTTCAGCTGTTCAATTGTTTCTGGATTCTGGCGGTACACCTGGTCTTTCAAGTGTCCCCACAGAAAGAAGTCACAGGGGTTCACGTCTGGCGAATAGGGAGGCCAATCCACGCCGCCTCCTGTATGTTTCGGATAGCCCAAAGCAATCACACGATCATCGAAACATTCATTCAGGAAATTAAGGACGTCGGCCGTGCGATGTGGCCGGGCACCATCTTGCATAAACCACGAGGTGTTCGCAGTGTCGCCTAAGGCAGTTTGTACCGCCACAAATTCACGAAGAATGTCCAGATAGCGTGATGCAGTAATCGTTTCGGATCTGAAAAATGGGCCAATGATTCCTTTGGAAGAAATGGCGGCCCAGACCAGTACTTTTTGAGGATGCAGGGACGATGGGACTGCAACATGGGGCTTTTCGGTTCCCCATATGGACCAGTTCTGTTTATTGACGAAGCCGTCCAGGTAAAAATAAGCTTCGTCAGTAAACCACATGCTGCCTACATGCATATCGCCATCATCAATCCTGTGCACTATATCGTTAGCGAATGTCTCTCATGCAGCAATGGTAGCGGCGCTGAGGGGTTGCCGCGTTTGAATTTTGTATGGATAGAGGTGTAAACTCTGGCGCATGAGACGATACGTGGACGTTGGCGTCATTTGGACCGCAGCTGCAACACGGCGAACGGAAACCCGAGGCCGCTGTTGGATCACCTGCTGCACTAGCTGCGCGTTGCCCTCTGTGGTTGCCGTACGCGGTCGCCCTACCTTTCCAGCACGTTCATCCGTCACGTTCCCAGTCCGTTGAAATTTTTCAAACAGATCCTTTATTCTATCGCTTTTCGGTCCTTTGGTTACATTAAACCTCCGTTGAAAACTTCGTCTTTTTGCAACAACACTGTGTTCTAGGCGGTAGAATTCCAACACCAGAAAAATCCTCTGTTCTAAGGAATAAACCATGTTGTCTACAGCACACTTGCACGTTGTGAAAAGCACGCGCTTACAGCAGAAAGACGACGTACAGAATGGCGCACCCACAGACTGCGTTGTCTTCTATATCTTTCACTACACTGGCAGCGCCATCTGTTGTTGAAAATTGTAACTACTGTAATTTCGAAAGTTTGTCTGCCTGAAAATGTACTGTTGTCCCAAGCATATTGCAACAAACGGTGTATTTCTATCGCTGCTCGTTTAGTTTTTATTGCCGTTTCAAATATACCGGTCATTTTTGAAACACCCTGTATTAATATACAGTCCGACCGGCCCCGCAATGAGCAGTCCTGCCAAGAATCCATAACCGCGCCGACGCCAGGGAACGAGCAGTCTTAACAAATGGCCTGCCGCACAAATAGATTGCAATGAAGACAAGGTCAAATCACAGCCACACTGGAATATACAGGGTGTTACAAAAAGCTACGGCCAAACTTTCAGGAAACATTCCTCACACACAAATAAAGAAAAGATGTTGTGTGGACATGTGTCCGGAAACGCTTAATTTCCATGTTAGAGCTCATTTTAGTTTCGTCAGTATGTACTGTACTTCCTCGATTCACCGCCATGATTTCATACGGGATACTCTACCTGTGCTGCTAGAACATGTGCCTTTACGAGTACGACACAACATGTGCTTCATGCACGATAGAGCTCCTGCACATTTCAGTCGAAGTGTTCGTGCACTGCTCAACAACAGATTCGGTGACCGATGGATTGGTAGAGGCGGACCAATTCCATGGCCTCTACGCTCTCCTGACCTCAACCCTCTTGCCTTTCATTTATGGGGGCATTTGAAAGCTCTTGTCTGCGCAACCCCGGCACCAAATGTAGAGACTCTTCGTGCTCGTATTGTGGACGGCTGTGATACAATACGCCATTCTCCAGGGCTGCATCAGCGCATCAGGGATTCCATGCGACGGAGGGTGGATGCATGTATCCTCGCTAACGGAGGACATTTTGAATATTTCCTGTAACAAAGTGTTTGAAGTCACGCTGGTACGTTCTGTTGCTGTGTGTTTCCATTCCATAATTAATGTGATTTGAAGAGAAGTAATAAAATGAGCTCTAACATGGAAAGTAAGCGTTTCCGGACACATGTCCACATAACATATTTTCTTTCCTTATGTGTGAGGAATGTTTCCTGAAAGTTTGGCCGTACCTTTTTGTAACACCCTGTATAACAAGCACGCCCGCAAATTCTTAAGGAGAAAGACTCTAACATTATCCGTCTCCCAGTAAATTAGCAGGAAACTTAGAGATCACTTCCAGTCGCCTTAAGGCACTTTCAACATTAAATAAACATACCAAATACTGCCGTGACAAATGATTAAACCATTAACTTTACGTCTGCCGGGCACGTACACAACCGCAGCCAGTCCCAAAGCGGACAATGTGTCCTAAAACAAGTTATAATTAGCATGAAAACCACTTAAAACTCACACTCCACGGATAATCAAAAACAGAATGAGGAACATCAGTCTCCTTAAAATAGCCACTGTGGAACCAAGTTCAGAACCATCTCCGGCAGCTACCCATGCCACAATAAGTTTCAACAATCTTCTTAGTTAAACACAGAATAAAAGTCATATGTAAATTGGAGCTTGCAAATCACGAGCTGGGAAGCTGTTCAATATGAGACGGCGAACCCATCACAATTTTGCACGTCAAGGCGCCCAATGATCGCCACCGTGCATCCGGCGCGCCAAAAGACAGTGGCGGCGAGCACGGCGAGGCCCATGCACCACGGTTAGGGACGCGGGCTCGTTTTCAACACAAGTCGGCTCGATGAACGCCGACATATTTCACTTCGCAACAGATAAACAAACTAACTGACAGTACAGCCCAACAGCAACTTCGGAATGACTACTACAAATCTGCAGGGCCTACATTATATTATTATTATTTCTATCTTTTTTCAGACGTTATGTCTGGTTAAAAATGGATAGTGACGCGGACTTTGATCAAGCGTGACTTCCTTTTAACTGTACGGTATATGTTACATTGCACTTAGGAACTTTCGGGTAATTGAACATGTATCAATAATTACAGATTTCTGTAGTTGTATATATAAGTTTGGATGTAGCTGTATTGCATTGATGTACTGGTGGATATTGTGTGGTATGACTCCTGTAGTTGATAGTATAATTGGTATAATGCCAACTTTATCCTGATGCCACATGTCCTTGACTTCCTCAGCCAGTTGGATGTACTTTTCAATTTTTTCTCCTGTTTTCTTCTGTATATTTGTTGTATTGGGTATGGATATTTCGATTAGTTGTGTTAATTTCTTCTTTTTATTACTGAGTATGATGTCAGGTTTATTATGTGGTGTTGTTTTATCTGTTATAATGGCTCTGTTCCAGTATAATTTGTATTCATCATTCTCCAGTACATTTTGTGGTGCATACTTGTATGTGGGAACGTGTTGTTTTATTAGTTTATGTTGTATGGCAAGTTGTTTTTGCTACATTGTCATGTCTTCTGGTGTATTCTGTATTTGCTAGTATTGTACATCCACTTGTGATGTGATCTACTGTTTCTATTTGTTGTTTGCAAAGTCTGGATTTATCTGTTGTATTGGGATCTTTAATAATACGCTTGCTGTAATATCTGGTGTTTATTGTTTGATCCTGTATTTCAATCATTGTAATTATTACTATTATTATTATTTTTATTATTATTATTGTTTCCAGGGCTGTCGAGGGCTCTCGGGAATCCAGCCAGATGCGATCGTTTAAGTCCCACGATATTTCGGGCAATAACCTTTGCTCCATCATCAGGTGCTTCTGATGGAATGGACTGTCTCGTCATTGTCGGTGTTATGTATGTCCCGTCAGTCGTGCTTCGATTCCCTGCGCCGACGCTTCGATTGCGGCCGCCGCCAATCCCTTTGCGGGCGAAGACCCAGGTCCCAGCTGTCCCCGGCGTCGCACCTGCTAGTGGAAGATACAGAATCCCGTGGAGTGTCCCCAGCGGCCGTCGTCGCAGGATTTGTGTCCGCTTGAGGCGTTACTCCTTGATGGAACTAAGTAGTGGTATCCATGCCTTGCTGAGTTGAAAACCTTTGTTTCGGTTTATGAGATTGTCCGCTATGCGAATTTCAATGGCCTCCTTGAAGATGCTGTCCCAGTAGAAGCTGGTGGGGGCCAGAATCTTGGTCTCTCAGTATTTCGCGTTGTATCCAGTTGCCAAGCAGTGCTCTGCCAACGCCGATTTTTTGGACTAGGCGCGTGTGGCGTTGGTGTTCTTTGCAGCGGTCTTCGACTGTTCAGATCGTTTGACCGATGTAAGATTTGCCGCAACCACATGGAATATTGCCGCATTCTTGAGGCCAAATCCGTCTTTCACTGGCCCCCAATAAGGCACGTATCCTGGACGGTGGTGGGAAGAGCGTGTCAATTTTGAGTTGTTTTAGCAGTCTCCCAATTCTTGACGTTACGTTGCCTGCATACGGTAGAATGGCAAGGCTGGCTCATCTTTGGACTGTTCTTCATCTATGTTTCTGCTGTGCTTCCGTCGTGTGAGGGCCATCTGGATCTGTCGATTCCTGTACCCGTTATTGCCGAACACATTTTCTAGGTGTTTGAGTTGTTTTTGCGCAGATTTTGTCCGTCCGATATCGACTATGTCCTGTAAACCAGTGTGCTGAGCATCCCGTTGAGTTGTGCAGCATGGTGGCAACTCGAGGCATGTCACTATAAGTCCGTATGTGTAGGCTTACGGTACACGCTATGACCCAATGTGCCACTTGATTTCCGCTCTCTGCAAGTACATCAAGAAAGGGTAATTTCCCTTCCTTCTCGATTTCCATGATGAACAGGATGTTGTCGTGGATGGAATTTAGATGTTCTAAAAACGTCTGTAGATGATCAGGCCCAGCGGGCCAGATGACAAACGTGTCACCCACGTATTGGAAAAAACACACAGGTTTCCGTTCGGCCGCTTGTAGTGCCTCCTCTTCGAAACTCTCCACAAATCGGACCGTCGGCGCAGGGGATCGAAGCGCGACTGTCGGACATAAATAACACATACAATGAGCCGACAGACCATTCCATCAGAACCACCTTATGATGGCGTAAAGGTTATTCGCCGAAATATCGTGGGACTTCAACGATCGCATCCGACTGGACACCCGAGAGCCCTGGAAACGACACATACGCTGGGAAAGCTTCCGATCACATTATTATTATTATTATTATTATTAGCAGTGACAATGGTCGGATGCAAAGCAGTGGACAGCTAGTTTTCTTTTCTGAGAAGGAGTTGCAGTAGCACACTCGCTGTTCATTGAGAATTGCTTCACTATTCTATAAAAAGGTTTTTATAAACTAGCATTACCAATTGTCTAATTGGTTCATTAGTTCGTGGTTTAATGAAACATCTACAAAAGCTAAATATCGTTTATTTTTCAGTATATTAAAAATAAAATGCCCCAAAGAAAATTAGTTAGTTGATACTGTTGATGATGGGAAAAGGACAGTCGGAGAAGAGGGCCCGAGGCGGGGGGCGGGGAGGGGGGGGGGAAGGTTGTTACCAGACAATATCTGATTACACTTGCGGGTAACGACCTCGGATTGGTTGGGGGGGAGGGGGGACACAGGCGCCTATGATGAAGTATTTGGAAGTCATCAAGAAGGCGAAGTGGCCAGAATGTGATAATTACATGGAACTGAAATGATCCCTCAATCACACAAAGAACTTGCATAGACAAGGACTATAGAATATGTATGTAGTAATGTTATGAATTTTAATGTTCTGAGTTATCCATGGTCACAATTATTTATTGAGAGTTTTTTGGAGTTTTTGTGTTAGCAATAAAGGAGAATAATCATAATTCATCGTAAAAAATTTAAAAAATTTCCCTGTATTGAATTCATTTGAGATGTGTTTTCTGGTGTGTACTGTACAGTTACCGAAATTGGTTTGTATTTTTCAGCCTCGCAATGTATGCAGAGAGCACACCACAAGTATCGAATGAAAGGCTTATAATTCGGCTGTCATTCCCCCCTGTCGCGTCGCAGCCACAGAATTTAAACGTTTTTATTGACACACGCTGGGAACGCTGTTTTTACGGCGAGAGCGCTGTTACAAGCGGAAGCGTCGGAAAGAGGACACATCATGAACCACGTCAACAGCGAGCCACGCCAAACAAACTTTTACCCGCACGCAGTGACACATGGAAATTTTGCCCGCTGGAAGGTGTCTCCGTGGCGCTACTCATTCCTGTGTTACTATTCCTAGGCGCACTAATCATCATTCCAGTAATGGTAATTAATGTTTTATTGATATGAAATTATTGTTAACAATCCAATGAATACTGAAATCAGTTTCCATAGGATAGCAACATTAAGCATAAGGACGCATTATGTGTGCTGAAAATAAATTTGTTCATTTTTCATACTTAACCGTTGTCTCTATGCCGTTCTTTCTGAGACCAACACGGCAATGTCCTGTTTTAGCAGTACTTCCTTTTGGGATGATTTTAGGGGTGTAATTTGGGGTCCTTTTCTCAAATTATCGCTTCATCCTCCTTAACATTATCATCACCACTGCACTCATCTTCGTATATTTCATTGCATCCATATTCGTCTCTCGCTGTTCTCGTAGCATACCTTTCATTTTCACTGTAAAGTGTTCTGAGAATCTCCTCGTTCGATGACTATTCCCGGCTATTTTCAGCTAATCTCAGTATAAAAAATCTTCTTGAATTCTTAATTATTAGACGTATTATTATTATTGCTGTTATTATGATTATCATTATTGTAATTATTGGAACACTAGCTCAGTTTTATATCGTTATAGAGAGCTTCACAGAAACGAAAATTAGTATCTCTATATGACCAAAAATTTGCTGGAAACTCAAATAAAAAAGTGCTGCTGTCTTAAAAAATTGTGTGAGGGAGTACTTTAATCTTCAATTCATGAGTGGAGTTTTCTGTAATGTGTACTGCGAGGTGTCGTTCTGGGACGTGTTTAAAGTGGTATTTAAAATGTAAATAGTTTGAAAATTTTAATTGAAGTTACAGAAGTTTTATTTTTACACTCATTTAAGTGTTCTTTAAATACTCCTTGTTGATTTTCTTGCTCTGAGTAGAGCCTGTAGTATTTTACTTTTTGTCACACGAAATCACATACCTTTCGTGCGGTTCTTTAAACATTACACGCAAAATAACTATTAAAGAACTGAAATTTACGTTCTGTACTATTATAGTATACCTGTAGCAAGTAAATTTTCACATAAAACATAATTTCAGGGTTTAACCTCACGTATAAAAATTGCACTAATAGGGCTCAGAAAGAAAGTCTAGAAAACTGACATTCAATGCTGAGATCTACGTTTCTGTCCTACCTTGCACTGCAACTTTCATAATCCATTTGATTTTTAACTACCATTTTAACTATTTTATTCGAGAAACAAAAAAGTAATTGTCACCTTTTTCCTGAAGTTCTACCTCCGAGGTAGAGGTACTCTATAGGAGAATTGTGATCACTGGCAACTGTAAAATCGTCATCCTTTTTGTCTGTTTCTTGACCCATACAACTGACATCTTCCTCCATCCACCGAATAACTGTTTTATCAAACTTAGGACCTTTACAAGTGACGGTTTCCAAGAACACGTGTTTTACTATACTGAAGGAAAAAAAAGGTACGGATGTCAGGAGGCGTGTCCTAGAAGACCCCCGACATGTGCGAACAGTACATGTCAACAACAAACAAAGAAGACGATAAGACAAGCTACAGTGAAATATTGTTTGATTCGCGTAAATGACACACGTCTCCCAGCGATTTTCTTTTTGTTGTGTTGCACCCGTACGGGTTTTCCACAGACTTGAATTTGCATAGCTACGGGTTCCACCTTAAAGCTCAGTATTTCACAATTGTTGTTTGAACGTGGCTAATGTTAGGGGCATAAATAAATTTATCCACATTATGTGCTCCGATTCACATTTGTCACCCGTGCCACCACTGGTGTTACCATTTCCGTTTATATGTCGATAGGCAAGCTATTTACTTTTCAGGGTTTAATTCAGTAGAAATGAGGACAAAGTACTGATGAGAACTACTTTCCTAACCAATATTGCATGGGAGCTTATAAAGCCCCAAACAGAAAGGAGATGTCAAGCATCAGGAGGAGTGGACTTTCACTGCGTAGAGTGGAGGAGACTGAGAACAGGCTGCAAGAGAGAAGAAAGGGGGAAAGAGAAGATGTTACGTGTGTGGCAGATCACGTGACAAGTCAACCAGGAAGTTGTGTGTTAGGCATTATCAGTAGACATGCCCTGATCGTTTGAAGGAAGTTTGTGTCAGTTGTTTGCACAGAGGGGACTCAAATAATACATGTGTCAGCTATATTAGTTTAACTGTTGTATTACTAAGTTTCACATAGAGGTTTTGGAGTGTATCGTTCACAAACTACGCTTATTACTCATTTTTACTGCACGTTTGTTTGTTTTCATTAAAATAATTTATATGTGGGTATTAAAATACATATAAGTCGTTCACATGTGGAGTTGACTAAGTAGCTCAATTCGACATCATTGTGTGTGTATATATGCTACTTTGTTTTATAGTTGTTAAAATAACATTGAAAACAATGGTGGATGACAGATGTCACCCACGCGACACATAATGTGGCAGAAAATCACGTGATATTGCAGGGTTATGGGGGATAGTGGAAGGTGGGGGGGAATCAAAAACATTTCTGCAGAGTTGACCTTGGAGAGCGAGTTCGAAAATTGTCGAGCCGTCTGAGAGACCACACCTCCTGAGTTACGGGTTATTCCACCATAGTACTCCAAGGTTAAATTGCAGGTTACTACATTGAAGCGCCAAAGAAACAGGTATAAGCATGCATATTCAAATACACTGCAATGTATGTAAGTGAATAAGGGTCTGGAGCCGTTGTTAGATCGGTCACTGCTGCTACAATGGCGAGTTGTCAAGATTTAAGTGGGTTTGAACGTGGTGTTATGGTCGACACACGCGCGATGGGATCCAGCATCCCTGAGGTACCGATGAAGCGGGGATTTTCCATTACGACCATTTCACAAGTGTACCGTAAATATCAGGAATACGACAAAACATCAAATCTCCGACATCTCTGCGGAAGGAAAAGGATCCTGCAAGAACGGGTCCAACGAATACTGAAAAGAATAGTTCAACGTGACAGAAGTGCAACCCTTCCGCAAATTTCTGCAGATTCCAATGCTGGGCCATCACCAAGAATCAGCGTGCGAACAATTCAACGAAACATCATCGATATGGGCTTTCGGAGCCGAAGGCCCACTCGTGTACGCCTGATGATTGCACGACACAAAGCCTTACGCCTCGCCTGGACCCGCCAACACAGACATTGCACTGTTGGTGACTGGAAACATGTTGTCTGGTCGGACAAGTCTCGTTTCAAATTGTATCGATCGGATGGACGTGTCCAGGTATGGAGACAACCTCATGAATCGATGAACCCTGCTTCTCAGCAGGAGACTGTTCACGCTGGTGGAGGCTCTATAAAGGTGTGGGGCGTGAGCAGTTAGAGTGACATGAGACCCCTCACACATCCAGATGTGTCTCTCACAGGTGACCCCTCCGTAAGCATCCTGTCTGATCACCAGCATCCATTCATGTTCATTGTGCATTCCGACGGACTAAGGCACTTCCAGCAGGACAGTGCGACACCCCTCAAGTCCAGAATTGCTATAGAGTAGCTCCAGGAACACTCTTCTGAGTTTAAACATTTCCGCTGGCCACCAAACTTCACGGACATAAACATTATTGAGCATGTCTGGGATGCCTTGCAACGTGCTGTTCAGAAGAGATCTCCACCCCCTCGAACTCTTACTGATTTATGGAAATCTCTGCAGGATTCATGGAGTCAGTTCCCTCCAGCGCTACTTCAGACATTAGTCGAGTCCACGCCACGTCATGTTGCGGCACTTCTGCGTGCTCGCGGGGGACCCTACACGATATTAGGCAGGTGTACCAGTTTCTTTGGCTCTTCAGTGTAGAACAACTGTCAATTGTTTACGAATAGCGGTAATACTATTCTCACGATAACCTTTATTTATAGTGCTGACGCTTGATGTTATTTGATTACTGCTGTACGCCTTTTACTGTGGCGCAGACGGAATACTCTGGAACGGCAGCGCACAAATAAAATGAGTAATAATAAGAGCTCCCTTTTAGTAACGATGATAACGCAGTAGGCGCGCTCTAGCGCGAAGCAAAAAAGGATTATTGGTATCTTGCTTGCTTGCTGTTAGAATCACTTTCGCGCTTACAGAAGGAATTTTAATATTGAAACAATTTAATTATATTTTCATATCGTGTATCACTCAGGGAAATTAATCAATATATGTATATTATATAAATATAACCGGTAAAATGTCAATCACACTGAAAGACACGCGGTCGTTTCGTACTACTTTCATAGTTTATATCATTTGTAAGATTGCGATGGCGTGAACTTATTGCTCTCAGTTTGCTACATCAAAATCACACCGATAGTTGGGAAGGAGAGCTAGGTATTTTTTCTTATGTTTCCTTAAATGCAGCAGCAGACATAGCCAAAATGGTTTCCTTTTCCCGCCTCCGCCATTTAGTCTGATAGCATGGGTGAGCGTTTGAAATGATTTGTAGAAGCCAAAGAAGTCCCTTTACCAAAGAAAGCCCTTTGCGTATTCTCCCAAGTAGCAGTACCAACCTTTAGAATTTCGCTTTTAGTGTCGCAAAGAGGTTTCCCTGTACCAGCTTTAGCGAATCACAGGCTTTCCTGCCGAGTTGCCTCCTGAAACAGCATTGAGCTCTAGCGCCTTTTTTGCCTTTCTTCATTGGCTAGTGGAGCGGGCGCCACCTCTCTCTTCTAAAAAATAAAAATAAAAAAAAATAAAAAAAATCGAACTCAGCTCTGAACAAAGCACAGAGGTTGACTGTGACGGAGAATCGTGTTCCAGACCTTTGTCGGTAGTCATATGTATTCCAGGATTTAGAGTAAGTCGCGATGCGTTTGAGTTAGAGACCAGTAGCCTTGAAAGAATAAGTGCTTCCTTGTTCTCCCGTAAATTCTTTGCTTGTTTTTCTATTTATTGCGTGCGAAATGCAGTCAGTTTTGAAGCAGTTTGGACTTGGGTCCTGAGTCTTGTCCGTTATTCAGTTTTCACATACTTGGACCCACTGGGCACCTACGGAAGAAACGCCTTTCGCTCCTATTTATGACCCGTTGTGTGTCTATCGATTCCGCTGTTCGCTGATTCGTGCGTTAAATGTATATTTCCGAGTGAGTAAATGACCATTTAAAAAAAAAAAAGAAACTCGTTTCCTTGTGTGCGTTCTTGAGACCATGTGACGTTAATTCGTTGATGTAGTGGAGTTAGCTGATAATATTCATGTTCGCGATAGTAGTAATAACTTTGCTTTCAAATGATCTAAGAACTGCATGAAGAATTTGCGCTAAAGTTACATAAAAAGGGGGACGGGAAGCCACTTTGTTCTTTTAACCGTTCTTTGGAGAGTTGTGTTGTCCTATCGATGTAGTTTACATGTTCATTATTTCCAGTTTAATGCAGGCACTATAGTATTTTCTTTTCCCTCAATGATAAGGCTCCCAAACATACCTTCATTTCTCTGTCTAATCATGTTACCTTATTCCTTGTTGAGAGAGATACCAGTACTGAGATGATAGCCAGGTAGGTCAGTTTAAATCGTAAGAGGATAGAGTGAATTAGAATAACTAGTTCTTCTCATTTACACGCAGAAGTATGATACTTTGCGTGATAAACTTGGTGTTTAATGATCATACCACTCACCCCCAGGGGTAGTTAATGTATGAGAATTTTCATCATATTTGTTAAGAATTTTATAGAACTTGTGAGGAAAATAAAGAAACTTTAATAATGTTGTCCTATGGTCACTCGGATCTTGCGTTATCAATGTGTATTGTTTGACGAAATAGATTCATGATATGGCCTAATTTCTTCTCCGATCTGGCACAACCACTGCACATGCGACAGACACGTACAGTCCGTGGAGAATACTGTGGCCGCTAGATTCGCAGTCGGCAGGGCACACGTGGGGCGAGCGGTAGTGGCATGGGTTACGGGCGGGCTCTGCAGGGGGAATGCCGAGCGCGTTCTAAACTAAAGCTCACATTTTTTGTAAGTATTATGTGGGGCCCCTTCATCCCCACACTTGCATGCTGACCATTCAACAAGGTCTGTCACCTCTGCCTAGATTAGTATCTAAAAAGAGCTGCCGGCCTTTGTAGCCGAGGAGTTCTAGGTGCATGGGTCCAGAACTGCGCTGCTGCTACGGTCACAGGTTCGAATGCTGCCTCGGGCAAGGATGTGTATGCTGTCCTTAGGTTAGTTAGGTTTAAATAGTTCTAAGTCTTGGGGACTGACGACCTCAGCTATTAAGTCTCATAGCGCTCAGAGCCATTTAAACCTTTTTTTTTTTTTCTAAAAAGATCTCTGCTGAAAATGCAGCAATTTATTTTCCGCTGTTTGTAACTTTCAGAGAAGCGTTGAAAAGGGCGAATTTTGAATAAAATCTATGAATTTCTTTTGTTGCCATGTTAAAATTTGCTGCTTCTGCCAAAATATAGCGGAGTTTCCAAAATGTCACCCCTATAACATGTTGTGCAGACACAAATGCGAGATAATTCTGAAACAGCGGTTTATTACGAGGTTTACTAATTGAGGAACTGAGGAAAAGGACGGTCAGTAGCTTATGAAAAACCACATCCCGGGTACAAAATAAAATTGTTATATCTTCAACTATGTTCTTGCCAAACCCGTACAATTTCTCGTTTCACCAGTCATTGATGGTCCTTAAAAACTAAATTCTGTTATTGAAGCATACGTACTTAGTGGAATAACACGCTACATAATGAAGTTTTGCGTAAGAGACGTCTGCCAAAATACTCTCCTCATTGCCCGTATCATTTGCCAAAATCTCTAAACTCGTAATATTAGGAATGTTGTGGATATTTGACTCTGGTTTTATCACTGGCGCCGTGCGATCGCAAATGAGTGCACTATAGTGTCAGATCCGTTTTCTCGAGAGGGGTGACAGATTGTGACCTCCACCCAAGTCTAAAGAGAAATTCGATATTTTAGCTAAATTTCATATGCAACAGCATATTTTATAATATGCACCAAACACGAAATCATAGCGACCCCTGCCGGCCGCTGTGGTCGAGCGGTTCTAGGCGCTTCAGTCTGGAACAGCGCGACCGCTACGGTCGCAGGTTCGACTCCTGCCTCGGGCATGGGTGTGTGATGTCCTTAGGTTAGTTAGGTTTAAGTAGTTCTAAGTTCTAGGAGACTGATGACCTCAGATGTTAAGTCCCATAGTGCTCAGAGCTATTTGAACCATAGCGCCCCCTATTTTTCACTGAAAACTTTTTTCGAATGTCTCACAGTGTCTCACTTCCATGTACAATAGGTATGACCATTAACGAAATGGTGGTCACATCATCATGAACCTGACATATTCTGAGGTGTAGGGTTGATTTGTTATACTGTTATTCTGCGCAACAGATTAATCTGAGATGTACCCTTTACCCTGTGGCTCCTGCAAGATGCAATTTCCACCCCCACACTACTACAGAAGTGAGACAGAAGCTCCTAACGTTCTAAAGAGAAATGCCTGAAAAACTTTTAGCAATAAATATCTTCTGGAGTCGTCCGCTGTAAGGAAATGACAAAAAATTCACAAAATTTCTTACGTAACAAGTGGGATACCTGGGTACTGGAGTAGTGCTAGTTAGTGTAAGAAAAACATGAAACTAACGAAAGTTATTATTTATTTTGCAAAAGATCCTGAGAAATCACAATGACACTTTTAGTTATGAATTGAACAAGCTATGTCCTGGTTCTTTTCGGAATGTGAAGTTACCTTTCAAGGATAGGCTTCGCTATGAAATTTCTACACAAAGTTTAAGATGGTAGTTAACTTGGCAGAATGGCTGAGAGGCACGCCTACTCAACTTGAATAATTATCCTTTAGAATATTGCTAGGTACGGTTGAGGCTGTCGCATGTGAAATGCAGTGAAGTGTACTGTTGTGGAGGAAATATGGGGCTCGCAATAGCTGTAGCGCACAATACCATAAGCTGCGATGACTACTGTCTGCGCCGCTCGCTGCTGACAAATAAGATAACTCTCGTTCTATCTGGATTGACCTTCACCAATCAAACTCTCCCTATGCCTTGATGAAGTCAAGGATTCCTATTCGCCCCTAGTCTAACTATTGGCGTGGTACACCGGTCAGATAATCAGTCCACCGCGATGCCACTCAAAATTCGCTCGCAGGCGTTTAACTATAACTCTGTTCATTCACACCGCACAATAAGTGTGGCGGCCAACACAGTGAACAACGCTTAATCGCAAGGACTCAATATAGAGTCGCCCTTTGATTCGCTTTCGACAGAGGTGCTCTCCCAGTGAAGTACTGAGGAGAGACTTGTTCCTCGCTCTTTTGAGTACACGTACGAGCGCGCACGCTCTCGTTACGTGTTCTCGCTCCAAGAGCGACAACGGAACGGCGCCTCTCCACGCCAGACGTGAAGGGGTATATCTTTCGGTCTCTTCCATTATTCCTTCAGCTCAAGGCGTCAGAAATATCGTCTGCCAATCAGCATTGCTCTTCTAAAACGGGAGAATGTCGTTTCATTTAAGGCGACCAATCCGGAAGCTTGTAGCTTTGGCGTTTGGCGTTTGCTTTCTCCCTGTGAAAATCTCTGAAACTGCGTGCTTTGTGTAAAGAATGCGTAGGCTGGCCTCTCCCACACATTGTAGCGGAATTTTCTTTTAAGCCGAACACAGGGTTGTTCCCCCCTTTCCACTCGGGCCCACGCTGTCCGCTATGGGCGGTCACCGGCCGACATAGGCTGGGTCGTCCTCTGAAGGGCCTGGCCTCCCATTGTGCGGCTTCTCTCCCGAACTAAAAGCCTCTGTGACCGTCGTGTCTGGAATGTATGTGTGCACGCCAGCGTCGAGTATTTCAACCACGGTGCGCTCACTTGTCAATTGCATATCGTTTATATGAATTCATACAACATTGACTTTATCTTATCGAGTTTGGGTTCGAATGAAGCGTTTTGATGTGCGGAACATGATTGTAAGGGCGGAACATGTAAGCAATGAAGGTCAGGAGACCGCGACGTCTTACAATATAAAGCTATAAGTGATGCAAAAATGATTTTTTTTACGAAATAGTTTCCACAAAACCGTTTGAGAAAGACTGCAGGACATGTGTCTTCATTCTGTCACCATCGACCGGCCGAAAGGTGTCGAACACTGTCTGCCTCACTTTATGAGCAAACGAATGAACTCTCCCAGCGCTTTGTTAACTCCGCATTGGCGACTGTATCTTGTGCAGACTGTATCTTGTGCAGACTCTGCAGATGAATTACTTGTCATCCTTATTCACAGAAAATTAACGAGTCCCATCAGATGGCACTAAACCAAAACCCACTTGATGTTGTGAAAGAGAATGCATTACTAGGAGAGTTACAGCGAGAGTTAATGATTATAATCATCTTGGGCAGGTATTCTATCCCTCACGTAAAATTCCATATCCCCTCTTAATTGAGCAACACCACCCAATGAACGTAACGTGTCCTAGGAATCTCATAATGCTACTTCTCACTACCAGGCACCTCTTTTAACCCTCTGGACAGAGCACAATGGTCGATTTGGAGCACTGCAGTTTGTTAGAACTGGTACCACATCGTCACATGATCTTCCATCCTGGCAGTAAAGTGGAGTATCTGTGCCAGTCGGTTGTACATAAGGTAGGTCAACAGAATGGTTTTGGTTGGGTCAACAGAATGGTTGAAAGAAACTACTGTGTTTGGACGTAACCATGGCCACAAGTTGAGTGAAGTTGGATGATTTGTCAGTTTACCATTCTGTCTACAGGAATGGTGGTCCAATTACAGCTATACCACAGGGTGTCAGAGCAGCGATAGGAAAAAGGTCCTAAGCGACAGAGACTGGAGACAAGTGTCGTCCCCTATCAATGAGGGTCGGTTACAAATCAGAGAGGAACTGCCGCTGTCATTGGTGCAGCTCCATCTCAACCAGTATCGGAAGTTGTGACCGAGCCCTCAAAGTTTTGCTTAAATGGAATTTGTGTTTTTAAATGACAACAAATTGCGTACAACTGCTTCAAGTTTCTTATTTGACAGTTGTTATGAAAAAGATTCCGTGACCAACCGATCTTACAGTTCTTTGTTGCACAAGTTAACGTCTTTTAAATGCACCAAGTGTGGTCAAAATTTATATACTGAGTAGCGAAAGCTATTGTTCCGCGTCATGTTAAGTTGAGTCCGTAATTTGTAGGAGGTGGTTGGGTAAATCTTGAACATTCGAAACGTCTAATAAATGACTGCAACTACAGCTTAATAAAATTACACATATCTCCGGCAGCAATGGTTGCCTGCACCCATTGTTACAGAAATATTTCCGTATGGTCGTTGAATATTGATAACGTCGTACAGCGTTCGTAGTTGTTTTCCCACTGCGTCTTCCGAGATCTGGCGTGGAGCTCGCTGTGCGGCATCTTAAAAGACGCGCGGGCTGGTACATTTGCGTGCAGTAAGTAGAAGCGAAGACGGCGTACGTTGGTGACGTCCAAAGAGTCCGTCATCCGTAGGAATACGGCGAGCCCTGTAGGTAGAGGGGCTCACGGAGACACCTGTGACGGCGTGTTTAAATGCCGCGTCTTCTGCAGAGATGTCGGTGGTGCGTGGCGTGCCGTATACGGTCGACAAAGACACCGTCGATACCGCAGGTATTCTTTTGAATTTCTCATATTACTGGGAGAGTGGGAACCAAACCACTACACAAGCTGTTATGAAATGTGTGTTAGATTGGACACGTACCATGGGATCTTTGGGAAGGGGGGGGGGGGGGGGGAAGAAGATATCATACACACAACTCTGAAGTTACCAAGGACAAATAAGAGCAATAAATATAGTACGATCAGCTTAACAGCTCATGCAGAGGTGCTGCTGACACTAATATACACTCCTGGAAATGGAAAAAAGAACACATTGACACCGGTGTGTCAGACCCACCATACTTGCTCCGGACACTGCGAGAGGGCTGTACAAGCAATGATCACACGCACGGCACAGCGGACACACCAGGAACCGCGGTGTTGGCCGTCGAATGGCGCTAGCTGCGCAGCATTTGTGCACCGCCGCCATCAGTGTCAGCCAGTTTGCCGTGGCATACGGAGCTCCATCGCAGTCTTTAACACTGGTAGCATGCCGCGACAGCGTGGACGTGAACCGTATGTGCAGTTGACGGACTTTGAGCGAGGGCGTATAGTGGGCATGCGGGAGGCCGGGTGGACGTTCCGCCGAATTGCTCAACACGTGGGGCGTGAGGTCTCCACAGTACATCGATGTTGTCGCCAGTGGTCGGCGGAAGGTGCACGTGCCCGTCGACCTGGGACCGGACCGCAGCGACGCACGGATGCACGCCAAGACCGTAGGATCCCACGCAGTGCCGTAGGGGACCGCACCGCCACTTCCCAGCAAATTAGGGACACTGTTGCTCCTGGGGTATCGGCGAGGACCATTCGCAACCGTCTCCATGAAGCTGGGCTACGGTCTCGCACACCGTTATGCCGTCTTCCGCTCACGCCCCAACATCGTGCAGCCCGCCTCCAGTGGTGTCGCGACAGGCGTGAATGGAGGGACGAATGGAGACGTGTCGTCTTCAGCGATGAGAGTCGCTTCTGCCTTGGTGCCAATGATGGTCGTATGCGTGTTTGGCGCCGTGCAGGTGAGCGCCACAATCAGGACTGCATACGACCGAGGCACACAGGGCCAACACCCGGCATCATGGTGTGGGGAGCGATCTCCTACACTGGCCGTACACCACTGGTGATCGTCGAGGGGACACTGAATAGTGCACGGTACATCCAAACCGTCATCGAACCCATCGTTCTACCATTCCTAGACCGGCAAGGGAACTTGCTGTTCCAACAGGACAATGCACGTCCGCATGTATCCCGTGCCACCCAACGTGCTCTAGAAGGTGTAAGTCAACTACCCTGGCCAGCAAGATCTCCGGATCTGTCCCCCATTGAGCATGTTTGGGACTGGATGAAGCGTCGTCTCACGCGGTCTGCACGTCCAGCACGAACGCTGGTCCAACTGAGGCGCCAGGTGGAAATGGCATGGCAAGCCGTTCCACAGGACTACATCCATCATCTCTACGATCGTCTCCATGGGAGAATAGCAGCCTGCATTGCTGCGAAAAGTGGATATACACTGTACTAGTGCCGACATTGTGCATGCTCTGTTGCCTGTGCCTATGTGCCTGTGGTTCTGTCAGTGTGATCATGTGATGTATCTGACCCCAGGAGTGTGTCAATAAAGTTTCCCCTTCCTGGGACAATGAATTCACGGTGTTCTTATTTCAATTTCCAGGAGTGTATATTTGGCTACGAGTTTCGACATTGCATCAACGCCATCTTCAGGCCCGTACACTTTGATGATATAAATTTTGTGTGGCTGAGTACTAACAGTCCACGTTGAGACCAATACGTACTCCACGTGCAATAACAGAAGTGTCGGCAAATACAATACGCTGTCCGTTTTCTGTAGCATGTTCCGCCACCGGTGACTTCTCAGGACACCGTAGGCGAAGACATCTCTCGTGTTCCACAAGGCGCTGTTCAATAGTACGTACAGCCTCTCCGATTTATAACTGTCCACACCTACATTTATTTTATATACTCCTGGAATTCTGAGTCCAACATAGTCTTTCACAGGCCTCATTAGCTGTCGAATTTTAGCGGTTCGATTTTATGCTTCCTTAGGAGTCGGCTAATCTTTCCTGTTAATGAGTCACACAACGGCTAGAGCGCTAGCTTCTTCGCTCCCTTCTCGGAGATCTTCTCAAAATGGCTCAAATGGCTCTGAGCACTATGGGACTTAACTTCTGAGGTCATCAGTCCCCTAGAACTTAGAACTACTTAAACCTAACTAACCTAAGGACAGCACACGCATCCATGCCCGAGGCAGGATTCGAACCTCCGACAGTAGCGGTTGCGCGGTTCCAGACAGTAGCGACTAGAACCGCTCGGCCCCGCCGGCCGGCGGAGATCTTCTGCTTACGTTACTTCGGCAAGATGGCTTGCGAAATCTGGCGGTTGTTGTAGCCGTTTTCGTTGAAGACTTTCCATAAGTGGCTCAGTTCCTTCTGGCCTCATGGGCGTGAAAAGCTGGGAGAGTTTCTCAACCACATCAGCAGCAGTTATGATAACATCAGATTCATTATGGAAGTAGAGATAGTTGGTGCCTTGCCTTTTCTAGATTTTCTTGTTCGCCTGAAAGAAAATGGATGTCTCAGCTACAGTGTTTATCGGAAACCCACCCACACGGACCGATATATCATGCAACCAGCCATCACCACCCTTCGCAGAAAAGTTCTGTTCTAAGGACTTTGGTGCATCACGCGAAAGCTGTTCTAGGCGCTGAAAGCCTTCCGAAGGAACTGAGCCACTGACAGAAAATCCTCAAAGAAAACGGCTACAACAACCGCCAGATTTCGCAATTCATCTTGCCGAAGAGTCATAAGCAGAAGACCTCCGAGGAGTCCACGAAGAAGCTTGCGTTCTTGCCGTTGTGCGGCTCATTAACAGGGAAGATTAACCGACTTCTAACGAATCATAAAATCAATACAGTTTTTAGGGTCCGGCTAAAATTCGACAGCTAATAAGGCTTGTGAAAGACGATGTCGGACTCAGAACTCCAGGAGTATATAAAATACCGCGTGGGTGTGGACAGTTCTATGTCGGACAGACTGTACGTAGTATTGAACAGCGGCTTGTGGAACACGAGAGATGTCTTCGCCTACGGTGTCCTGAGAAATCACCGGTGGCGAAACATGCTTTAGAAAACTGACACCGTATTGCATTTGCCGAGACATCTGTTATTGCGCAGACTACAAGTTTTTGGGACAGTGTTATAAAAGAAACGTTCGAGTTAAAAATTTCTGACAACACCCTCAATAAAGACGGGGGCTTGCAGTTAAACACAGCTTGGAACCCGGACATCGGAAAGCTTAAGCGGGCGTGGCAAGTGCCCAATGAAAACACTACCATTTATAGCGCTGGAGCGAGCACCGTGACGTCACTGAAGACTGCACGGATATATAAGGACGGCAGCAGCAATCATTCGAGAGTCACCACTTGACAATGGCCGAGGAGAACACGGCGGAAAGCTCGTGATTTTAAACCACTGGACGTGGCTGGAAAACCCTCGAAAACTTTTTCAGCATATATCGCCGCGGAACTATGCATTCGTGTATGGTATACAGTTGTCTCTCGACAAATTTATTCAATTTTATGTACAGGTCATTTAACAAATATTTCTAGTAAAGTGGTGTTACCGATTAAGGTGGAATGAGCAAATAGTCGAATATAGTTATATTAAAGTACAAGTTGAAGAGTAGTACTGTAGTTTCGATAGTATAAGTATTTATTTACAAAGGGAATCAAAAGCTAATAATTAGAACTCGATTTTTAAGGTACTTAATTATTTTTTATTTATTTTACCTCTAGTATACTTTAACACATTCATTTATTCATGCAGAATAAACTGTATCTTCGGCGCTTGCATTTTGTTCACTAATCTTCTTAAAAACGAAGCTCTTTTAAATATAGGGGAGCCACTTATCACTAGCGGCGAGCCCTTCAATGCCCAGAGTAACAGTTAATACCTCCGCCTTTTCTCTAAGCCGGATGAACGTGCAGGGAGGCAGTGGAGTGTGCGTATACCAGATTTGGAGGACCGGGTTCAGAACCGTATGTTTTGTCCGTTGTAACGGACTAAGTCATTTCAGTACGCATTCTTCAAGACGCAGAAATTCAAATTATCTTGTCCGCTTCTTCCCTCATTACGATGCGTATTCAGAACCTTATTTTTCTGCATCAGAACTTTCGACAGCATGGATTACGGAATCCCGATACTTTTTTCTACATCTTTTTCCTTCGTCGTTTCTTTCTTTCGTTTCACATTCCACGGCTCAATACTCTGCTTCTTTCAAGAAATTTTTCCAAATGATTTATGAACTGCGATATTGTGCGTTACGCTTTGTTGAGAAAACAAATAAGTGTGGGAATATATTGAATGTTAAATCAGTTATCTGAAAAATCGACTAAACAATTCGAATTACTGAGTTCGAGTTCCAGAATCATTTGTGAGCGGTCATGACAGTCGCTTTGATTTATAAAGTGTGGCAAAACCTGTACTGTTTCTTCGACTTATTGAGGGTTTTCAAGGGATTTGAGAAGTTTGATTTATCGAGGTTCGAGTTTAGCAGAAGCCTACTGCATTTATTATTGCGATGGAAACGATGTAACATCAATTACAAAACATCATATTCGCCATTGACTGTACAAAATGATTTGTCCACATTACTATCAATTGGAATTCTATCAACTGCTATACTGCAAAGGATAAAATACAATGAAGAAGGTGTATATATGTAGGATGGCAGTAACGTGCCATTATACAATAGTGTATTACAAAAACTTCAGAAACAACACTTCACTTAAGCTGGCTCCGACACATGTCAGATTTAAAAAACCTCGGACACATACACATGTCATCGTCACATCTGAACCGTTCAACTTCAAGACCGCAGCAACAGACGAGCGCAGGGCTAGGTGTATCGTGAAAATCATATACATTACTAGCACCGTTAACACAAATTCGAATAAATCACTACTCTTGTACACCGTACAGTGTAAAAGAACAGTGGTTTCTTCAGAATTTTGTTGAGAATGTTAAAATAGGTAAAGTTTTATGTAATTTCTATTATTTTCACGATGTACGTAACCTCTGGTTCGCTTAATGTTTCTGAATTCTTGCAGCTGAAAAGGTCAAATGCGACGATGACACATGACAGAATTTTTAAAGTTTGATATGTGAAGAAACACAGTGTAACTAGGGTTACAATATTTTAATGTTGAAAACCTGGGGTAATTCAGATAATGTGATTCACTTCACATTTTTTTATTTCCTTGGACCTTTTTGTAGGAAATCTTTTCTAGAGATAATCTGTTATAACACTAAACACATGCTACCTTTCCCATATTGTGCAGTGCAATCAACAACAGCTGATTGTAATAATGTTTTTAATTCATTAAGACATCAAGTGCTTCAAGAGCCAGGATTCAAAATAAATTGGAGTGATAAATAAATAACATGCTTTTATTTTATACTAAAAGACGGGTGATTTTGCAAAAAAAATCCAAAACTGACTGGGAAGTCAAGGAACGGTCTCAAAAACTGGTGGCTCCGGTAAGAACGAGTAATACAATAACCCTAAAAATAGGTGATGTGATATTTCTGCAATTCTTATAATATATTACCGTATACTTGGCATGTTAGTGACATTCTATACACACACTGCGTGTTCAAAAGTATACGGACACCCCCAAAACATACGTTTTTCACTTTAGGTGCATACTGCCCGGTACCTACTGCCAGGTACTCCGTATCAGCGACCTCAGTAGTCATTATACAATGTGTGAGAACAGAATGGGGCGCTCTGCAAAATCACGGACTTCGAACTTGGTCAGGTGATTGTGTGTCAATTCTATCATACGTCTGTACGTGAGATTTCTGCACTCCTTAACATCCCTAGGTCCAATGTTTCCGATGTGATAGTGAAGTGGAAACGTGAAGGGACACGTACAGCACAAAAGCGTGCAGGCCGTCCTCGTCTGTTGACTGACACAGACCGCCGACAGTTGAAGAGTGTCGTAATATGTAATAGGCAGAAATCTATCCAGACCATCACGCAGGAATTCCAAACTGCATCAGGACCCACTGCAAGTACTATGACAGTTAGGTGGGAGGAGAGAAAACTAGGATTTCATGATAGAGGGGCTACTGATATGCCACACATCACGCCTGTAAATGCCAAACGACGCCAAGATTGGCTTAAGGAGCGTAAACATTGGGTGAATGATCAGTGGAAAAACGTTGTGTGTAGTGAGGAATCACGGTACACAGTGTGGAGATCCGATGGCAGGGTGTGGGTATTGCGAATGCCCGGTGAACGTCATCTGCCAACGTGTGTGGTGCCAACAATAAAATTCAGAGGCGGTGGTGTTACAGTGTGGTCGTGTTTTTCATGGAAGGGGCTTGAACCCGTTGTTGTTTTGCGTGGCACCATCACAGCACAGGCCTACATTGATGTTTTAAGTACCTTCTTTCTTCCCACTGTTGAAGAGTAATTCGGGGATGAAAATTGCATCTTTCAGCACGATCGACCACCTGTTCATAGTGCACGGCCTATGGCGGAGTGGTTACAAGACAATAACATCCCTGTAATGGACTGGCCTGCACAGGACACTGAATCCTATAGAACACCTTTGGGATGTTTTGGAATGCTGACTTGGTGCAAGGTCTCACCGACCGACATCGATACCTCTCCTCGGTGCAGCACTCCGTGAAGCATGGAATGCCATTCACCAAGAAACCTTCCAGCACCAGATTGGACGTATGCCTGCGAGAATGGAAACTGTCATCAAGGCTAAGGGTGCGCCAACGCCGTATTGAATTCCAGCAACACTGATGGAGGGCGCCATGAACCTTTAATCATTTTCAGCCAGATGTCCGGATACTTTTGATCACATAGAGTAACTGTGTACACACAGTTTTTCGTTTTTTTTTTTTTTTACTTTTGTGGTATATCGCTTGATGGTGTAATTGAAGCCAAAACTGCAATATTGTAAACATATAGTTTCTATGGGCGATGGTGGCCATGATTTCTTTTAAAATGTTCTACATGACTGAACTCCAGCCATGAGAAGTTAATCAGCATGTATCATTTCTTTCGCAATGCACTTACGTCCCACAATTCTACAAGAAAGGGCAGCTGCCCTGCGAGGCCCTTTGCAGATACTCAGTAATTACCAAGTTAATAGCTGTGATATCGTATTAGAGCCTCGGGGGAGCTCTGGTAATTGGAATACTGGGGACATTATATGCCTGCGGTTCTCTGCCTACACGGCCGTTTTACCTTCTCCAACCTCAGGTGAAAATCGTTCCCTCTGCTTGAGTCTGGGTCGCCAACGACGGAAACTGCAGAACTAGAAAATTATACCACCACTTCTCCTGAGGTAATTGGGTGGTAATTGCGCCGGCACTCAGGTCGGAACTTGATTGTTTTCTTGGATTTGTGTGCAAGTTTTCGTTTGCCCGCAGACCACTAAACGCTTATTGTATGGCTTACAACGCCATATAGTATCTCTTCAGACCGTCAGAGCCTGTAAGTGAAATTACCCATCACGTTCATTTTAGCCGTTTTGCTGTTCCACGGAGAACTATCGAAAATGTGAAATAAGACAGTAATGTGCTGGATAGGCAATTAAAAGAAGTAGCGGATGAATCAGAAAGCCAACTATTTGCAATAAACGTTTTCGATAAACCTTAAGCATGGTTTCAAGGGATTTAAACCCATCTTCTTTAGAAGGACAAGAAACCTGCGTAAGTGCGACAACATGAATTACAATCAAAGCATTATGTACCAATATTACGAGTCATACAGAAACTGCTGTAAGTGTAGGGATGTGACAAACAGTATGATATACAGGGTGGTCCATTGATCGTGACCGGGCCAAATATCTCACGAAATAAGCGTCAAACGAGAAAACTACAAAGAACGAAACTTGTCTAGCTTGAAGGGGGAAACCAGATGGCGCTATGGTTGGCCCTCTAGATGGCGCTGCCATAGGTCAAACGAATATCAACTGCGTTTTTCTAAATAGGAAGCCTCAATTTATTACATATTCGTGTAATACGTAAAGAAATATGAATGTTTTAGTTGGACCACTTTTTTCGCTTTGTGATACATGCCGTTGTAATAGTCACAAACATATTTCTCACAATTTTAGACGAATAGTTGGTAACAGGTAGGTTTATTTAAATTAATATCGAACGTAGGTACGTTTGAACATTTTATTTCGGTTGTTCCAATGTGATACATGTGCCTTCGTGAACGTATCAATTCTGAGAACGCATACTGTTACAGCGTGATTACCTGTAAATACCACATTAATGTAATAAATGCTCAAAATGATGTCCGTCAACCTCAATGCATTTGGCAATACGTGTAACGACATTCCTCTCAACAGCGAGTAGTTCGCCTTCCGTAATGTTCGCACATGCATTGACAATGCGCTCACGCATGTTGTCAGGCGTTAAGGGTGGATCACGATAGCAAATATCCTTCAACTTTCCCCACAGAAAGAAATCCGGGGACGTCAGATCTGGTGAACGTGCGGGCCATGGTGTGGTGCTTCGACGACCAATCCACCTGTCATGAAATATGCTATTCAATACCGCTTCAAACGCACGCGAGCTATGTGCCGGAGATCCATCATGTTGGAAGTACATCTCCATTCTGTCATGCAGTGAAACATCTTGTAGTAACATCGCTAGAACATTACGTAGGAAATCAACATACATTGCACCATTTAGAGTGCCATAGATAAAATGGGGGACAATTATCCTTCCTCCCATAATGCCGCACCATACATTAACTCGCCAAGGTCGCTGATGTTCCACTTGTTGCAGCCATCGTGGATTTTCCGTTGCCCAATAGTGCATATTATGCCGGTTTACGTTACCGCTGTTGGCGAATGACTCTTCATCGCTAAATAGAACGCGTGCAGAAAATCTGTCATCGTCCCGTAATTTCTCTTGTGCCCAGTGGCAGAACTGTACACACGTTCAAAGTCGTCGCCATGCAATTCCTGGTGCATAGAAATATGCAGCTTTACTGTATGGATAAATGATGATGGAATCCTCTTGGGTAAAATATTATATAATAGTCCCCCCATTCGGATCTCCGGGCGGGGACTACTCAAGAGGACGTCGTTATCAGGAGAAAGAAAACTGGCGTTCTACGGATCGGAGCGTGGAATGTCAGATCCCTTAATCTGACAGGTAGGTTAGAAAATTTAAATAGGAAAATTAATAGGTTAAAGTTAGATATAGTGGGAATTAGCGAAGTTCGGTGGCAGGAGGAACAAGACTTTTGGTCAGGTGAATACAGGGTAATAAATACAAAATCAGATAAGGGTAATTCAGGGGTAGATTTAATAATGAATAAAACAATAGGGCTTCGGGTAAGCTATTGCAAACAACATAGTAAACGCATTATTGTGGCCAAGATAGACACGAAGCCCACGCGTACGACAGTAGTACGAGTTTATATGCCAACTAGCTCTGCAGATAACGAAGAAATTGAAGAAATGTATGATGAGATAAAAGAAATCATTCAGATAGTGAAGGGAGACGAAAATTTAATAGTCATGGGTGACTGGAATTCGATAGTAGGAAAAGGGATAGAAGGAACCATAGTAGGTGAATATGGATTGGGGGTAAGAAATGAAAGTGGAAGCCACCTGGTTTAATTTTGCACAGAGCACAGCTTAATCATAGCTAACACTTGGTTCAAGAATCATAAAAGGAGGTTGTATACATGGCAGAAGCCTGGAGATACTGACAGGTTTCAGATTGATTATATAATGGTAAGACAGAGATTTAGGAACCAGGTTTTAAATTGTAAGACATTTTCAGGGGCAAATGTGGACTCTGATCACAATATATTGGTTATGAACTGTACATTAAAACTGAAGAAACTGCAAAGAGGTGGGAATTTAAGGAGATGGGACTTGGATAAACTGAAAGAACCAGAGGTTTTACAGAGTTTCAGGGAGAGCATAAGGGAACAATTGACAGGAATGGGGGAAAGAAATAGAGTAGAAGAAGAATGGGTAGCTTTAAGAGATGAAGTAGTGAAGGCAGCAGAGGATCAAGTAGGTAAAAAGACGAGGGCTAGTAGAAATCCTTGAGTGACAGAAAATATATTGAATTCAATTGATGAGAGGAGAAAATATAAAAATGCAGTAAATGAAGCAGGAAAAAAGGAATACAAACGTCTCAAAAATGAGATCAACAGGCTCAAAATGGCTCTGAGCACTATGGGACTCAACTGCTGAGGTCATTAGTCCCCTAGAACTTAGAACTAGTTAAACCTAACTAATCTAAGGACATCACAAACATCCATGCCCGAGGCAGGATTCGAACCTGCGACCGTAGCGCTCTAGCGATTCCAGACTGCAGCGCCTTTAACCGCACGGCCTCTTCGGCCGGCAGATCAACAGGAAGTGCAAAATTGCTGAGCAGGCAAAATGTAAAGATGGACAAATGTGAGGATGTAGACGCTTATCTCACTAGGTGTAAGATAGATACTGCTTACAGGAAAATTAAAGAGACCTTTGGAGAAAATAGAACCACTTGCATGGATATCAATCGCTCAGATGGATACCCAGTTCTAAGCAAAGAAAGGAAAGCAGAAAGGTGAAAGGAGTATATAGAGGGACTACACAAGGGCGATGTACTTGAGGGCAATGTTATAGAAAGGGAAGAGGATGTAGATGAAGATGAAATGGGAGATATGATACTGCATGAAGAGTTTGACAGAGCACTGAAAGACCTAAGTCAAAACAAGGCCACGGGAGTAGACAACTTTCCATTAGAACTACTGACAGCCTTGGGAGAGCCAGTCCTAACAAAACTCTACTATCTGGTGAGTAAAATGTATGAGACAGGCGAAATACCCTCAGATTTCAAGAAGAATATAATAATTCCAATCCCAAAGAAAGCAGGCGTTGCCAGATGTGAAAATAACCCAACTTTCAGTTTAATAAGTCACGTCTGCAAAATACTAACGCAAATTCTTTACAGACGAATGGAAAAACTGGTAGAAGCCGACCTAAGGGACGATCAGTTTGGATTCCGTAGAAATGTTGGAACACGTGAGGCAATACTGACCCTGCGACTTATCGTAGAATCTAGATTAAGAAAAGGCAAATCTACGTTTCTAGCATTTGTAGACTTAGAGAAAGCTTTCGACAATGTTGACTGGATTACTCTCTTTCAAATTCTGAAGGTGGCAGGGGTAAAATACAGGGAGCGAAAGTCTATTTACAATTTGTACAGAAACCAGATGGTAGTTATAAGAGTCGAGGCGCATGAAAGGGAAGCATTGGTTGGAAAGGGAGTGAGACAGGGTTGTCGCCTCTTCCCGATGTTATTGAATCTGTATATTGAGTAAGCAGTAAAGGAAACAAAAGAAAAATTCGGAGTAGGTATTAAAATCCATGGAGAAGAAATAAAAACTTTGAGGTTCGCCGATGACATTGTAATTCTGTCAGAGACAGCAAAGGACTTGGAAGAGCAGTTGAACGGAATGGACAGTGTCTTGAAAGAGGATATAAATTGAACATCAACAAAAGCAAAACAAGGATAATGGAATGTAGTCGAAATAAGTCTGGTGATACTGAGGGAATTAGATCACGAAATGAGAGACTTAAACTAGTAAAGGAGGTTTGCTATTTGGGGAGCAAAATAACTGATGATGGTCGAAGTAGAGAGGATATAAAATGTAGGCTGGCAATGGCAAGGAAAGCGTTTCTGAAGAAGAGAAATTTGTTAACATCGAATATAGATTTAAATGTCAGGAAGTTGTTTCTGAAAGTATTTGTATGGAGTGTAGCCATGTATGGAAGTGAAACATGGACGATAAACGGTTTAGACAAGAAAAGAATAGAATGGCTTCTAATGGCTCTGAGCACTATCGAACTTAACATCTATGGTCATCAGTCCCCTAGAACTTAGAACTACTTAAACCTAACTAAGATAAGGACATCACAGAACACCCAGTCATCACGAGGCAGAGAAAATCCCTGAAACCGCCGGGAATCAAACCCGGGAACCCGGGCGCGGGAAGCGAGAACGCTACCGCACGACCACGAGCTGCGGACAGAGAATAGAAACTTTCGGAAGGTGGTGCTACAGAAGAATACTGAAGATTAGATGGGTAGATCACATAACTGATGAGGAGGTATTGAATAGGATTGGGGAGAAGAGGAGCATGTGGCACAACTTGACTAGCAGAACGGATCGGTTGGTAGGACTTGTTCTGAGGCACCAAGGGATCACCAGTTTAGTATTTGAGGGCAGCGTGGAGGGTAAAAATCGTAGAGGGAGACCAAGAGATGAATACACTAAACACATTCAGAAGGATGTAGGTTGTAGTAGGTACTGGGAGATGAAGAAGCTTGCACAGGTTAGAGTAGCATAGAGAGCTGCATCAAACCAGTCTCAGGCCTGAAGACAACAACAACAACAACTAGAAATATGGTACGGGTGCAATCGATGTTGATGTAGCATTCCCAACACCGACGTTTTTGAGGTTCTCGATTCTCGCTCAATTTGACTGCTATTGATTTGCGGATTAGCCGCGGCAGCAGCTAAAACACCTACTTGGGCATCACCATTTGTTGCAGGTCGTGGATGACATATCACATGTGGCTGAACACTTCCTGTTTCCTTAAATAACGTAACTATCCGGCGAACGGATGATATCGTCCAGGATACCGAGCAGCATACGTAGCATACGCCCATTGGGCATTTTGATCACAATAGCCCTACATCAACACGACATCGACGTTTTCCGCAATTGGTAAACTGTCCAATTTAACACGGGTAATGTATCACGTACCAAATACCATCCGCACTGGCGGAATGTTACGTGATACCACGTACTTATACGTTTGTGACTATTACAGCGCCATCTATCACAGAGCGAAAAAAGTGGTTCAGCTAAAACATTCATATTTTTCTACGTACTACACGAATATGTAATAAGAAATGGGGGCTCCTATTTAAAAAAAAAAAACGCAGTTGATGTCCGTTTGACCTACGGCACCGCCATCTAGCAGGCCAACCATAGCGCCATCTGGTTTCCCCCTTCAAGCTAGACGAGTTTTGTCGTTCTTTGTAGTTTTTTCGTTTGATGTTTATTTCGTGAGATATTTTGCCCGGTCAGTATCAACGGACACCCTGTATACCAACATGGGAAAAGTAGTACTTACAAACATTTCATTAGCGAACAATCAGGTAGTAAAGTGATCTTACATTTTCACTTAATGTGTCGGCAACGATCTGTGCATCCACTTGTAAAATTTAAGGCCCCTGATATCTAGGCCTTGTCGCATCAGTAAAATCAATCACACAAAATGCCATACCATGTTAAGAGCTACATTCCTACTGAGGGAGAGTGGAAAACGTGAATATCAGGAAAACAAATCCTGAGGCGCATGCGCCGATAAACATGTACGCTTGCCTGCATAAATAGTAAATAAGCGCAAGCGCATTGAAATTACTAACAGAATTACAGAAATACACCATGCGAATATACGAGTATAGAACAAAATGTTGAAAAAGACAAACACAAAATAAAATATACTAGCATTCATTTAAGACCATCAGTGCATTATCGTACGTAAATTATTATCTCTCTGCGTAAGTATGTTATTACGTGCATGATGAGTAAATAGCTTAAGATGACTTCCAGTGCATCATCGTATGAAAAATAATAATGCCAGTGCATAAGCAACCTATTACATAAATTGACAGTAAAGACCAAAATTTAATATGTCCCTCTATAGTGACAAACGTAACATTAATGGATGGCATCTTAGCACAACCTAAACTGAGAAACGAAACTGTACGCACGAAAATTGTATAATATAATTTTGAGGAAATGAACCACTCGCAAACGCTACCGTCAGTACATGAAGATTTTTTTGAAAACTGTATGGGTTCGAAGCCATCGAAAAATTGTGAACTGCAGCTGGTCCTTCAGTAAAATCCCATCTCTGCGCTCAAGATGTTTATAGGTCTCTAATTCTTCCTAAAGGTCCATCCTACACCGTTTGGCTCCTCTGTGAAGAATAGCTGTGTCTTTCAAATTTTTCGGAGTGTGATTGGTAATCAGTAGATGTTCAACAAATGTAGAGTTATGTATGTTGCCTCCTTTATTTCTTAACAGATGCTCTTTGTATGTTGTCCGCACAGTTCTGCCTCTTTGACCAATGTAACAGCATGCAGAATTGTTACAGGTTCATTTATGGACACATGAACTAGAAAACAAGTCACTAGTATTTTCCACTGTAAATGTAGATGTTAGATTGCTTTACAAACTGACTTTTGCTAGTGTAAGTTTGTAATTACTACTTTTCCTATGTTGGTACATATCATGTTGTTTGTGACATGCCTACACTTGTTATAGGTAGTAGTTTCTGTATGACACGTAATATTGGTTCATGCTGTTCTGATTGTAATACCTGCTGTCACACTGTAAGCCGATTTCCTGTCCTTCTGAAGAACAGGGGTTTAAATCCGTTACGCCATTGTCAAGTTTAATTGAAAACCGCCGTTTATTGCAATTAGTTGGTTATCTTATTCACCTACTATTCGGTAATTGTTGCTGAAGTGCAGCCATGTTCAAAATATTGATGTTCCTGCCTGACAAGGTATCTGAGTCTGTTTCAAAATATGGAATTAAAAGAAATTACAGACCACCTCCTCAACCACCTTCTCACTTGGGTGACGTTATACCTTTGGACCGCAGTACAACAGCGATTTTGTGCGGCATTCCTTTAAATAAGAAGCCGATGGTCTGTGGGCGCAAAGCTGGCGCACGATATCGTCCCAGTTGTGTTCCATCGGGTTCACATCAAACGAGTTGAGTTCACACTATCTTGCTCCTCAAACTACAATAGCACGATCCTGGCCAGATGACATGACGGTTTTCGAAATATTTCTGATGAGTCGTGCGGGTCTCTTTTTTTTTTGGTCAGTCTTAGAGCAACTGCACGAGCTCAACCCATATTTAATCGAATGCTTCAGATGATATCTCCTTTGTTAGGTATAACATGAAATGTTACGTAACATCAGTTGGTTGCGGTGTAACATGACAGACGCTTTTTGTTACAACGTTCAGACTAGTCATTTTATTTGTACACAAACGGATAAAAATAGAAAGGCCAAAAAATAATTAACGAATAATTAATGTAGAGTAATATTTAAGGTGCTTGACATCGTAAGATCATAGGTTAATGTAAGCGTGAGGTAAATCATTCCCAATGTGAAATGCTGGTATATTAATAACCTGTGTAACCGTCAGATTGTTAAATGCAAGCGTGAAACGTGCGTGCATTGTGTTGTACAGGTGCCGGGTGTTAGTTTGTGGGATGGAGTTCCATTCCTGGAACACTTCGTCGGTCTATAAAAGGACGGTTAATGCTGTTTGTGGGTGACACTGGAGTTGTTGTCAGATGATGTCCCGTACGTGCTCGATTGGAGACAGATCTCGTGATCGAGCAGGCCACGGAAACATGTCGACATTCTATAGACCCGTTGTATTACAAAAGTGGTGTTTGAGCGAGCGCTATCCTGTTGAAAAACACCGCCTGGATTGATGTTCATGAATGTCACCATAACAGATCGAATCACGAGGTTGGTATACATATTTGCAGTCAGGGTGCGTGGGATAACTCCGATAGTGCCCATGCAGTCATACGAAATCACACGTCAGACCATAGTTCCAAGTGTAGTACCAGTACGTCTAGCACGCAGACACACTGTGTGATCAAAAGTGTCCGGACACGCATAAAAACATACGTGTTTCATATTAGGGGCATTGTGCTGCTACCTACTGCCAGGTACTCCACATCAGCGACCTCAGTAGTCATTAGACATCGTCAGAGAGCAGAATGGGGCGCTCCACGGAACTCATGGACTTCGAACGTGGTCAGGTGATTTGGTGTCACTTGTATTCTGCGTCTGTACGCGAGATTTCTACACTCCTAAACATCCCTAGGTCCACTGTTTCCGAAGTGATAGTGAAGTGGAAACGGAAAGGGACATGCACAGCACAAAAGCGTACAGGCCGGCTCGTCTGTTGACTTGCAGAGACCGCCGACAGTTGAAGAGGGTCGCAATGTGTAACAGGCAGACGTCTATCCAGACTATCACAGAGGAATTCCAAACTGCATCAGGATCCACTGCAAGTACTACGACAGTTGGGCAGGAGGTGATAAAACTTGCATTTCATGGTCGAGCGGCTGCTCATAAGCCACACACCACCGCAGTAAAGACCAAACGACGTCTCGCTTGGTGTAAGAAGCGTAAACATTGGGCGCTTGAACAGTGGAAAAACTTTGTTTGGAGTGACGAATCATGTCACAGAATGTGGCGATCCGATGGCAGGGTGTGGGTATGGCGAATGCCCAGTGAACGTCATCTGCCAGCGTTTGTAGTGCCAACAGTAAAATTCGAAGGCGGTGGTGTTATGGTGTGGTCGTGTTTTTCATGGATGGGGCTTGCACCCCTTGTTGTTTTGCGTGGCACTATCACAGCACTGGCCTACATTGATGTTTTAAGCACCTTCTTGCTTCCCACTGTTGAAGAGGAATTCGGGGATGGCGATTGGATCTTCCAACACGATCGTGCACTTGTTCATAATGCACTGCCTGTTGCCGAGTGGTTACACGACAACATCGTTGTAATGGACTGGCCTGCACAGGATCCTGACCTGAATCCTATATAACATCTTTGGGATGCAACTACTTTAACCTAACTAACCTAAGGACATTACACACATCCATGCCCGAGGCAGTATTCGAACCTGCGACCGTAGCAGAAGAGCCCTTTCGTAGACGATAGCGATGTCGTTGTGACCTTAGCAGCAGCGCGGTTCCGGACTGAAGTACCTAGAACCGCTCGACGACAGCGGCTGGCTCTTGTCATATTCTTCCTGACTATTCTCTTAAACTTCAGCCTATTCTGCATCACTGCTACACTGTGATCTGAATCTTGGGTACCAGCTCTGTACCACATCGTCGTATGTGGGAAACCACCTAAAAACTGCATCCAGGCTGGCTGGTTTCCTCTGTACTTATCAATGTTCGACATTTTTAATTTATTTACCACTGCACTCTCAAAGATGACGTTTGAGTTGGTATCTCACTCTTTGCGTGAAGTATCCTTCTCAGTTTGTTCACGAATATCGTATCCTCTTTGACGACGATAGTCAGTTGAAATCTGATAATGACCTTGTAAGCCGAAAATCAGTTACGAAAATATATTGATAAATAATACTGTGCTTTAAATTTATAATTATGAACAATCAAACGAAACAATAGTGTTCCAGGGACCCTTTCAGGTCTCAAACATCTATGATGTGTATATGCAGGTTGAAGCGACGAATGAAAATTTGTAACAAGGCCAGGATTCGATCCCGACCCTCCTGCTCACTAGGCAGATACGCTGCCACTCTGGCGCAGTGGCTTTCCACAACTGCACAGGTTACCGTAGCACGCGTCCTCCCTCAATCCAAATTCCCATTAGTTACACAGTCCACTTGATATTTACACTATACCGGAACAGCGTTGAAGCGGCTCTCCAACAACACTGGAATAACAGCTCGGCATCGAACGAAACGGGGGATACTGCTTGAAACCCAGGTATAGGTGCTTTATCAAATGAAACTACATGGCTCTAGATATGTTTGAGACTTGAAAAGGTCTCTGGAAACATTTGATTTCCTTTGATAAAGCACCTATCCCTCGGTTTCAGGTAGGATGTCTGAGACGTGAAAAGGTCTCTGCAACCGTGTAGTTTATTTGATAAAGTACCCGCGCTTGGGTTTCAGGAAGGAGCTCCCGTTTCGTTCCATGCAGAGGTGCTTTTCCAGTGGCTGATGGAGAGTCACTTCAATTCTGTTCGAGTTTAGGGGGTAAGCGGGAGGTGTGCCAGGATAGTCCGTGAAGTTGTGAAAAAGCCACTGTGACAAGATGGTGTAGCGGATAGAGCGACTGCCTAGTGAGCAGGGACCCGAATTTGAATCCCGGTCTTGTTACAAATTTTCATTCGTTGCTTCAGTCAGCTTATACAATTATGAAGCTCACCTGAGGGAAAGGTCTGTCAACATGGTCTTCGATAACTAATCGAAACAAACCACTACATATAACATTAAAGACATTTAAAGGCAGTCAGTGCAACCACCAGAAAATACCCAATTATGTTGTTTTAGTTTTATTGATACAGATCGTCGTCAGTGGTCTGCAACGAAATATGTCTACAATATTGGTTTACATTGTAGATCTAAAAACAGTTCGTCGCCGACAAGAATAAGGTACGATTTTTACTCGTGATACTCTACGCACATTCTTGATGCATTACTTCGTCTGGAATTGATGTTCCTTTGCCTGCCCTCACGTTGATTTGCAGCACTTAACATTCTATGTGGTCTGTCGTGTAAACTTCATGCCATTCCAAGAAAGTAGTGGACCCAGGGTCAAGTCTTGTGAAATTCCGTTTTTTATGTAGAGCAAATTACCTGCCTCTGTAAAACTAACACATCAAAAAATTTTTTTGCATCACCCCGGTTCCAAGAACTTCTGAAGAGAGACGTTGACTGTGAATATTGTGTCACAGACACAGTCGCTTTGGCAGTTCAGATATGTCACTAAATACGCCCAAAGATGTAAAAAACCATGTATGAACAGTGCCTATTAGACGGAGGGGATCCGATAGCCGATCAGTTCCAGTCACTCCACCAGGAAGGAGGTACACGGCTCGTGTTGTCTGTACTTCAACCATGCCTAGACGGTCAATATAGCCGTTAGATCGCGTCCGCATTCTTACTTTGTTCCAGGAAAGGCTCTCAACAAGGGAAGTGTTCAGGCGTCTCGGAGTGAACCAAAGCGATGTTGCTCGGACATAGAGGAGATACATAGAGACAGGACTGTCGATGAGATGCCTCGCTCAAGCCACCTAAGGGCTACTACTGCAATGGATGACCGCTACCTACGGATTATGGCACGGAGGAATCCTGACATCAACGCCACCTTGTTGGATAATGCTTTTCGTGCAGCCAAAGGACATCGTGTTCCATTCAAACTGTGTGCAATAGTATGAATAATGTGCAACTTCACTTCCGACGACCATGGCGAGGTCCATCTTTGCAACCATGACACAATAAAGCGCAGTACAGATGGGTCCGCTCAGGATTGGCATCACGTTCTCTTCACCGACAAGTGTCGCATATGCCTTCAACCAGACAATCGTCTGAGACGTGTTTGGAGGCAACCCGGTCAGGCTGAACGCCTTAGACACACTGTCCAGCGGCTGAAGCAATGTGGAGGTTCCCTGCTGTTTTGAGGTGGCATTATGTGGGGCCGATGTACGCCGCTGGTGGTCATGGAAGGCGCCGTAACGGCTGTACGATACGTGAATGCCATCCTACGACCGATAGTGCAACCATATCGGCAGCATATTGGCGAGGCATTCGTCTTCATGGACGACAATTTGCGCCTCCATAGTGCACATCTTGTGAATGATTTCCTTCAGGATAACGACATCACTCGACTAGAGGGGCCAGCATGTTCTCCAAACATGAACCCTAACGCACATGCTGAGATGGATTGAAAAAGGCTGTTCATGGACGACGTGACCCACCAAGCACTCTGAGGTATCGCCGAATCGCCGTTGAGGTGTGGGACAATCTGGACTAACAGTGCCTTGATGAACTTGTATGCCACGACGAATATAGGCATGCATCAATGCAAGGCCGGCCGGTGTGGCCGAGCGGTTCTAATCGCTTCAGTCTGGAACCGCGCGACCGTTACGGTTGCAGGTTCGAATCCTGCCTCGGTTAGTTAGTTGTAATTAGTTCTAAGTTCTAGGGGACTGATGACCTCAGATGTTAAGTCCCATAGTGCTCAGAGGCATTTGAACCATCAGTGCAAGAGGACGTGCTAAAATGGTTCAAATGGCTCTGAGCACTATGGGACTTAACATCGATGGTCATCAGTCCCCTAGAACTTAGAACTACTTAAACCTAACTAACCTGAGGACAGCACATAACACCCAGCCATCACGAGGCAGAGAAAATCCCTGACCCCGCCGGGAATCGAACCCGGGAACCCGGGAGTGGGAAGCGAGAACGCTACCGCACGACCACGAGATGCGGGCAGAGGACGTGCTACTGGACCATCACCTCTGAAGGTCTCACTGTATGTTGGTACAACATGTTGTTCTCATGAGCAATAAAAAGGGCGGAAATGATGTTTATGTTGATCTCTATTTCAGTTTTCTGTACAGGTTCCGGAACTATCGGAACCGAGGTGATGCATAACTTTTTTGATGTGTGTACTTAAATTACGCAGCGTAATTTTTATATATATATTTTAAGTAAGAGATTAACTGAACGCTAAGACAACATAAATAATTGGCTCAAAACTACGGCACTAGTGATAGAGTTCAGCAACAGAAGCACAAATCTCCCTTCCGAAACATATAGCAGGATGGTTTTTGTTTACTGTAGGCGTAATGAATACCGCGACAATAGCACTGTTATTTCTCCGATAAATCTGTTTATAACCAACCAGTTTCTGATTGCAGACAGAGCAGATAATACGGCGAGTAGCTAGCGTGCTATTACCAGCCCCACTGGCCGCCTGCAGGCTCTTTTAGTTACTTATTGAGCGCAGAGCCGGTGGAGAGACAATTTCCTCGCGCTGTCTTTCTTTTTCTTCTCTCGTCGGCTGCAGCTCGCCAAGATCAGATTGCGAGAGAAAGTTTAATGAGAAGGCGATTCGTTTGTGGCTACTGTGACGGGGGGGACCGTTTCGTGCTGGATAAGGCGTCAGCGGCTTCGTTATTAGACTCCGTTAATGAAAAACTTTCATCGGACCGCGAGGCGCTGGGCTTTCTGGAACTGTTTTGCACCTTCTGTCTACAACCTCGTCCGTTTCACTTCCACTGGTGTCAGTAAAAGAAGGTTCTCAGAGAGACGATACGTAGCAAAACGGTGTGCATTCCTAAACTTTGTTGACTTTTGCAATGGTACCACATTTCAGTTAAGAATGCAGTTATTACTACGAAAACTTCTCCTTGAAACATTTCGATGGCTAAATCGGTTCCGGCTTTATCACCCATTTGTAACGGCCCATGAATAATTCCTGGTCAATTGTTGCGTTAAAATACTTGTGTTGGAAGTTACAGTTCTTGAGAGGCTTGTAGTGCTAACCTGGTTACATTTCCCCTAATGGCGGCCCAATTTGTGGGAAATTTGTCTTTGCCAGACCAACGAAGACAGATATGGAGCTGGCGGAAAGGTCGGTTCTACACCCTTGTTATTTAGATTTTATACACGTAACATCCAATGGACCATGTCAGAAACAATTAGCATACTTCAGCATGCCGACCGTCTGTGTGTATACAGTGATTCAGCTGCCCCTAACTATGGGTTTTATGCAACCTGCAGCACCTTCAAAAACTCGCAAAATTTTCGTATTCTTTCACTCTCTACTTGCAAACTATTAGTCTTACAGAGAAAAATGAAGAGGAACTTTTTGTGGGAAATTTAATATAATTGAATTTTGTACTGGGAGACGTCTTTGCTGGAAGGCACAGTTTTGAAGTTATTCAGCAAAAACGTACAAAACTGAGCTTCAGACTCGTTTTTCTCGAATATCTCGAAAACTGTGGCCTCTAGCGGAAGCCGGCCGAAGTGGCCGTGCGGTTAAAGGCGCTGCAGTCTGGAAGCGCAAGACCGCTACGGTCGCAGGTTCGAATCCTGCCTCGGGCGTGGATGTTTGTGATGTCCTTAGGTTAGTTAGGTTTAACTAGTTCTAAGTTCTAGGGGACTAATGACCTCAGCAGTTGAGTCCCATAGTGCTCAGAGCCATTTGAACCATTTGAACCTCTAGCGGAAATGTACCCCAACACGAAATATAATTACAATAATTTTCCTACAAAATGTTCCTGTTAATTTTTTTCCATAGAACTAAGAGTTTGCACATAGCAAGTGAGAGAATATGAAATCTCACACATGGTTTTTGAAGAGGTTGCGGGCTGCATGAAATCGTAGGTAGGTGTGGCTCTGAGCACTTTGGGACTTAACATCTGAGATCATCAGTCCCCTAGAACTTAGAACAACTTAAACCTAACTAACTAAGGACATCACACCCATCCATGCCCGTGGCAGGATTCGAACCTGCGACCGTAGCGGTCACGCTGTTCCAGACTGAAGTGCCTAGAATCGCTCGGCCGCACCGGCCGGCGTGGTAGGTGTCGCTGAATAACTCAGTATATGGTACTGACGAGTCATTGCAAGCTCTTAAAACAACTTGAATGAAGTAATACACAACTTAGGACACTGGTTACACGTGAATGGATTTAACGTTACACCTAGTAATTCGGCAGTACCCAAGATGCCGAATCAGAACGACTGAATTGGTACGACTAGGTCCTTACAAAACTCCCTTTGAAGATGTGTTAAATATCTAGGCCTTCATACAGACAATAACCTTAGATGGTCCAGCCACATAAGCAATATTAAAGTACAATCAGAAGCACATGGGGCATGGTTCCCATAACTGCTTTACATAAGTATCATGTGCTGCTGCGTCCTCATGCAGATTACACCATCGCGTTGAATGGCACAGCCTCCAGGCTGCTGCAGCGCACACTCCGCAGGCATCTGTACAAAGCACTGCAATTACGCATACGAGCTTTTGGATCCAGATTGGCCGGCCAGTGTGGCCGAGTGGTTCTAGGCGCTTCAGACTGGAACCGCGCGACCGCTACGGTCGCAGGTTGGAATCCTGCCTCGGGCATGGATGTGTGTGATGTCCTTAGGTTAGTTAGGTTTAAGTAGTTATAAGTTCTAGGGGACTGATGACCTCAGATGTTATGTCCCACAGTGCTCAGAGCTATTTGAACCATTTGGATCGAGACTGACAAATCCGCCACTAGCTGAAATAACTGAAGCACTCTTATTAACACGTAGAAAGTACCTCCGCAGTAAATTTGTTCTGAAACACCAACAGAGCTCTGAGGATGAGAGTACTAATAAAGCTTGCAACCATACGAGTGAGACGCTACACCAACCGATTCTGGACCCACAGATCAACACCACAACTCATGGAGACACTTTCAAAACTAAGCAAGTACCAACACATTCGAAGAACGCGATTGCAACCCTACTTCGAGCATCTACACGAATATATTAATTAGGCACTTAACGTACTTTCTAATACGGTGTACTCTGAGAACGCAGTGCCACTCCCCCTCCCTCCCTCCCCCTTCCTTGTATCCTATTCGAGTGTTAGGCGGTACAAGAGAGTCGTTTGAATCGCGACGAGCTTTACTTTTTAACCTGTAAGTGACAAACGGGCTTTTCCAACATAACAATGAAATAATGCCAGTATGTACTTTTGAGAATAGCAATGAATAAACTTGCTCATTTTATTTTGTATTTTTAAATCTACCATCAGGTACGGCGCGGCAAATATTCACATGAATAAATCAGCAGAAAACAATGATAAATGGCAGTTCCATTTGTTTGCCAGTGGTGTACATACTTACCAGCATTACTTGAAGGGTTAATGAATCTAAATCACATGTGTAGTGAAGCTTGAAATATCCAATTAGTTTACAAATCAGTTACTGAGTTAAAAATCTCACTTTATTTTAAAAAGATTACCTTCCATTATGAGATTTTCACTCTGCAGCAGAGTGTGCGCTGATATGAAACTTCCTGGCAGATTAAAACTGTGTGCCCGACCGAGACTCGAACTCGGGACCTTTGCCTTCGCAGGCAAGTGCTCTACCAACTGGGCTACCGAAGCACGACTCACGCCCGGTACTCACAGCTTTACTTCTGCCAGTACCTCGTCTCCTACCTTCCAAACTTTACAGAAGCTCTCCTGCGAACCCAGCAGAACTAGCACTCCTGAAAGAAAGTATATTGCGGAGACATGGCTTAGCCACAGCCTGGGGGAGCTTCTGTAAAGTTTGGAAGGTAGGAGACGAGGTACTGGCAGAAGTAAAGCTGTGAGTACCGGGCGTGAGTCGTGCTTCGGTAGCTCAGTTAGCAGTCTGCGTTCGGCAGGGCAGCAGTGCGCACCGCGCTCGGCCGTCCACGCCGCTGCGCGCGCGGAGTGTTTTGTTTACTTCCTCGTCACAGCGCTTCTCAGTCGAACAAGCTGTAATGGCCAACTCTTACAGGAAGAACACTCTTAAGTTCACCTTCTCAAACGAATACGCACGACCCAAAGCACTGGCCGTCGAACGCTTCCTACGCGAAGACGTGAAGATCCCCCGTGACGAACTCATCGGCATACACCTATCGATCATTAGCAGCGTCGTTTATGTTAAGATGACTTCCGACGCTGCCTGCAACGAGATCATTCAAAGGACACGACATGGACTAAAATTTCGGCACTCCGACGGAAACGTCGGGCCTGTGGATGTCGACCATGCAGGACTTGGTCTTCGGACGATCCGTGTATTCGAACTGCCTTTCGAGGTGACTGAAGATGAAGTCATCGCGGCGCTAAGTCCGTTCGGAAAAGTCCAGAGCCACGTAGCCGAGACATGGGCACAGTTTACGACGTATCCGGTGCTTAATGGTGTGAGACAAGTCCGAATCGATTTCAAACGGCACGTTCCATCGTACATTTCTATCGGCGGCTGCCGTGCGGTGGTCATTTACGACGGACAACCTCGAACATGTTCCGGTTGTGGCCAAGAAGGCTACGTCCGTAATGAATGCCTGCAACGCCGCATCACACAACTAAGGCCCGACGATACGAACACCGACAGAACCGTGACCACCCTTCCAGTCACCTATGCGGCGACACTGCACGTCCAGCCCTCACAAGGCGCCGTTCACGAGCGTCTCTCTGGTCCGATACACCCGGAGGCGTCCCAGCACCTTGACACCGGCGATGCCGCCCGTGAACATGTCCAACAGCCGGACACACCCACGCTAGAAGATCACAAGGATACCAATGAGAGTGTTCTGGAGAATGAAGACCGCATCATAGCACCCGCGGCTTTTGTACCGGAACGACGTGAATCTCTTCCTTCCTCAGACACCGAAACTCATTGCCGAAAGCAGAAGTCGCCCAAACGACGAAAAAAACGCCGCAAGACATCAGACTCGACCATTGAGCCCCCTCCGCAGGACGAAGAGATGCCACATCACTCCGACGGAGAACACGATAACACCTTCTCCTCTGCCGGCCGCGGTGGTCTAGTGGTTCCGGCGCTCAGTCCGGAACCGCGCGACTGCTACGGTCGCAGGTTCGAATCCTGCCTCGGGCATGGATGTGTGTGATGCCCTTAGGTTAGTTAGGTTTAAGTAGTTCTAAGTTCTAGGGGACTGATGACCAGAGATGTTAAGTCCCATAGTGCTCAGAGCCAGCCACCTTCTCCTCTGCCACGGAGACACGTCATCCACAAGACGGTGAACCGTCCAACGGAGATCGTGCGCAAGCCCCGCGCCCAGAAGCCATGGAACATAGCACGCCTGTTGTCACCGACGCCATTGAGCCGACTCGGCCAGCGCTGCCACCTCTCGCCGATGTCAAACCTGTCGGACACCTTTCATGGGCGGATGACACGGATTTCCCACCTCCATCTGATGCGAAAATGAGATCTGTTTCTCCGTTAGACCAAAACTAAAATGGGGGAAGTTTCTACGGCGAATCCTGCGACTTCTATGGACTTCCAGCATCCACAACAACAATCTTCACCAGCTACGACCCTATCAACAGCACGGATCTCCCATCAGGCGTACCGAATAGCTACTATCAATACTAATAATATCGGCTCCCAGGCTAAACTTCAACTGCTCCGTGACACGCTAAGAGCAGCGGACATCGACATCGCCCTGTTACAAGAACTGAGGACAGCGACTTGGACTGGGTGTTATGGACATGAGACGTACGCCGCCCCTGCAGCTATGGAACACACAGGCGCAGCCATCCTCCTCCGAGAAGGAATTGCAGTTTCCGATGTCGCATACCTCCCAACAGCGCGAGGGGTGGCCATAACAGTTGAAGGACTCAAAATCATAAATCTCTACGCCCCATCGGGCACTGATAAACGGAGGGATCGCTCCCAGTTCTACGCAGAAGATATCACGCCTTTATTCCTCGGTCGATACGATCATCTCATCGTAGGTGGAGATTTCAACTGTGTCCTCGAGCGCACAGACCAATACCCCCATTTCACCACATGTCCCGAACTTCGCTTCCTCGTCCGCCGCCTTCGTCTCCTCGACACTTGGCGAGTGATACACGGCGACCGCCCGGGGTATACACACATCACGAGCCACTCCGCCAGCCGACTTGATAGAATATACATCTCTAACGCTCTAAAATCAGTTCTCCTCGACGCGGAACGTTGGCCGTCTGCCTTTTCGGATCATGACATCTATATCTGTACCATGAACCTACGTCGACAATCTATATGGCGCAGTGCAGGACCCTGGAAACTCAATGTCGCGCTACTGCGGGACCCTGAATGTCGACAACAGGTCACCGACACGTGGCACACCTGTGTTCAACGCATTATGCGTTACGAGACCACACTGCAGTGGTGGTTGCTGTGCGCCAAACCGGACATCCGACGCACATTGACACACTATGGCAGAGCAAAAGCCAGGTGGAATCACCATACCAGTGTGCTCCCTGCCGCCGTTGGATAAGCAGCTGCAGCAGCAAGTCGTATACTCCTAGCTCACTCATTTGTTACATAGTTTAATTCTTAATTTCTTTGCGTGTTTTTGGTACTTGCATTGTTTAATTCATAAATTTCGAGCGTATTATAGTATTTGAGAGTTGTAGCATCGCGTTTTAGTACCTGAATAGTGTAAATTCGCGTAGTCGTTTGTCTACTGTTTTGTTTTGAACGGCCAGTGTCGGTTGGTCGCAGTCAGTGTGCTCCCTGCCGCCGTTGGATAAGCAGCTGCAGCAGCAAGTCGTATACTCCTAGCTCACTCATTTGTTACATAGTTTAATTCTTAATTTCTTTGCATGTTTTTGGTACTTGCATTGTTTAATTCATAAATTTCGAGCGTATTATAGTATTTGAGAGTTGTAGCATCGCGTTTTAGTACCTGAATAGTGTAAATTCGCGTAGTCGTTTGTCTACTGTTTTGTTTTGAACGGCCAGTGTCGGTTGGTCGCAGTCAGTGTGCTCCCTGCCGCCGTTGGATAAGCAGCTGCAGCAGCAAGTCGTATACTCCTAGCTCACTCATTTGTTACATAGTTTAATTCTTAATTTCTTTGCGTGTTTTTGGTACTTGCATTGTTTAATTCATAAATTTCGAGCGTATTATAGTATTTGAGAGTTGTAGCATCGCGTTTTAGTACCTGAATAGTGTAAATTCGCGTAGTCGTTTGTCTACTGTTTTGTTTTGAACGGCCAGTGTCGGTTGGTCGCAGTCAGTGTGCTCCCTGCCGCCGTTGGATAAGCAGCTGCAGCAGCAAGTCGTATACTCCTAGCTCACTCATTTGTTACATAGTTTAATTCTTAATTTCTTTGCATGTTTTTGGTACTTGCATTGTTTAATTCATAAATTTCGAGCGTATTATAGTATTTGAGAGTTGTAGCATCGCGTTTTAGTACCTGAATAGTGTAAATTCGCGTAGTCGTTTGTCTACTGTTTTGTTTTGAACGGCCAGTGTCGGTTGGTCGCAGTCAGTGTGCTCCCTGCCGCCGTTGGATAAGCAGCTGCAGCAGCAAGTCGTATACTCCTAGCTCACTCATTTGTTACATAGTTTAATTCTTAATTTCTTTGCGTGTTTTTGGTACTTGCATTGTTTAATTCATAAATTTCGAGCGTATTATAGTATTTGAGAGTTGTAGCATCGCGTTTTAGTACCTGAATAGTGTAAATTCGCGTAGTCGTTTGTCTACTGTTTTGTTTTGAACGGCCAGTGTCGGTTGGTCGCAGTCAGTGTGCTCCCTGCCGCCGTTGGATAAGCAGCTGCAGCAGCAAGTCGTATACTCCTAGCTCACTCATTTGTTACATAGTTTAATTCTTAATTTCTTTGCGTGTTTTTGGTACTTGCATTGTTTAATTCATAAATTTCGAGCGTATTATAGTATTTGAGAGTTGTAGCATCGCGTTTTAGTACCTGAATAGTGTAAATTCGCGTAGTCGTTTGTCTACTGTTTTGTTTTGAACGGCCAGTGTCGGTTGGTCGCAGTCAGTGTGCTCCCTGCCGCCGTTGGATAAGCAGCTGAGCAGCAAGTCGTATACTCCTAGCTCACTCATTTGTTACATAGTTTAATTCTTAATTTCTTTGCGTGTTTTTGGTACTTGCATTGTTTAATTCATAAATTTCGGGCGTATTATAGTATTTGAGAGTGTAGCATCGTGTTTTAGTACCTGAATAGTGTAATTTCGCTTAGTCTCCTTCCGCCGCCGAGCAGTGTCAGCAGTGCGCAAGTAGCAGCATTACTGCATTTACTAGGCAGTCTTGTATTTTAATAACCGTTCAATTTTTGTCGATTTGTTTGCGCTCTCTGTAGATTAGTTCAGACGTTCTTAGCAAAATAGTTTTTAGCATGGATAGGGACTGCAACTGCTGTGTTCGGATGCAGGCTGAGTTGGCATCCCTTCGCTCCCAGCTTCAGGCAGTGTTGGCTTCGGTCACACAGCTTGAGGCTGTTGCCAATGGGCATCACTGTGGGGGTCGGGATGGGGGTTTGTCGGGGACGGCCAGCTCGTCCCACGCATCCCCTGATCGGACTACGACTGTGGTTGCCCGGGATACTGCCCGCATTGAGGCTGATCCCTCACCTGTGGTAGAGTGGGAGGTCGTTTCAAGGTGTGGCAGGGGGCGAAAGACATTCCGGAGGGCTGAACGGAAAGCCTCGCCAGTTTGTCTGACGAACCGGTTTCAGGCTCTGTCTCAGGCTGATACTGATCTTCGGCCTGACATGGCTGCTTGTCCTGTTCCAGAGGTTGCCCCTCAGTCTGCAAGATCCGGGCAGTCGCAGAGGGTGGGCTTACTGGTAGTTGGGAGCTCCAACGTCAGGCGCGTAATGGGGCCCCTTAGGGAAATGGCAGCAAGAGAGGGGAAGAAAACCAATGTGCACTCCGTGTGCATACCGGGGGGAGTCATTCCAGATGTGGAAAGGGTCCTTCCGGATGCCATGAAGGGTACAGGGTGCACCCATCTGCAGGTGGTCGCTCATGTCGGCACCAATGATGTGTGTCGCTATGGATCGGAGGAAATCCTCTCTGGCTTCCGGCGGCTATCTGATTTGGTGAAGACTGCCAGTCTCGCTAGCGGGATGAAAGCAGAGCTCACCATCTGCAGCATCGTCGACAGGACTGACTGCGGACCTTTGGTACAGAGCCGAGTGGAGGGTCTGAATCAGAGGCTGAGACGGTTCTGCGACCGTGTGGGCTGCAGATTCCTCGACTTGCGCCATAGGGTGGTGGGGTTTCGGGTTCCGCTGGATAGGTCAGGAGTCCACTACACGCAACAAGCGGCTACACGGGTAGCAGGGGTTGTGTGGCGTGGGCTGGGCGGTTTTTTTAGGTTAGATGGCCTTGGGCAAGTACAGAAAGGGCAACAGCCTCAACGGGTGCGGGGCAAAGTCAGGACATGCGGGGACCAAGCAGCAATCGGTATTGTAATTGTCAACTGTCGAAGCTGCGTTGGTAAAGTACCGGAACTTCAAGCGCTGATAGAAAGCACCGAAGCTGAAATCGTTATAGGTACAGAAAGCTGGCTTAAGCCAGAGATAAATTCTGCCGAAATTTTTACAAAGGTACAGACGGTGTTTAGAAAGGATAGATTGCATGCAACCGGTGGTGGAGTGTTCATCGCTGTTAGTAGTAGTTTATCCTGTAGTGAAGTAGAAGTGGATAGTTCCTGTGAATTATTATGGGTGGAGGTTACACTAAACAACCGAACTAGGTTAATAATTGGCTCCTTTTACCGACCTCCCGACTCAGCAGCATTAGTGGCAGAACAACTGAGAGAAAATTTGGAATACATTTCACATAAATTTTCTCAGCATGTTATAGTCTTAGGTGGAGATTTCAATTTACCAGATATAGACTGGGACACTCAGATGTTTAGGACGGGTGGTAGGGACAGAGCATCGAGTGACATTATACTGAGTGCACTATCCGAAAATTACCTCGAGCAATTAAACAGAGAACCGACTCGTGGAGATAACATATTGGACCTACTGATAACAAACAGACCCGAACTTTTCGAATCTGTATGTACAGAACAGGGAATCAGTGATCATAAGGCCGTTGCAGCATCCCTGAATATGGAAGTTAATAGGAATATAAAAAAAGGGAGGAAGGTTTATCTGTTTAGCAAGAGTAATAGAAGGCAGATTTCAGACTACCTAACAGATCAAAACGAAAATTTCTGTTCCGACACTGACAATGTTGAGTGTTTATGGAAAAAGTTCAAGGCAATCGTAAAATGCGTTTTAGACAGGTACGTGCCGAGTAAAACTGTGAGGGAAGGGAAAAACCCACCGTGGTACAACAACAAAGTTAGGAAACTACTGCGAAAGCAAAGAGAGCTCCACTCCAAGTTTAAACGCAGCCAAAACCTCTCAGACAAACAGAAGCTAAACGATGTCAAAGTTAGCGTAAGGAGGGCTATGCGTGAAGCGTTCATTGAATTCGAAAGTAAAATTCTATGTACCGACTTGACAGAAAATCCTAGGAAGTTCTGGTCTTACGTTAAATCAGTAAGTGGCTCGAAACAGCATATCCAGACACTACGGGATGATGATGGCATTGAAACAGAGGATGACACGCGTAAAGCTGAAATACTAAACACCTTTTTCCAAAGCTGTTTCACAGAGGAAGACCGCACTGCAGTTCCTTCTCTAAATCCTCGCACAATCGAAAAAATGGCTGACATCGAAATAAGTGTCCAAGGAATAGAAAAGCAACTGGAATCACTCAATAGAGGAAAGTCCACTGGACCTGACGGGATACCAGTTCGATTCTACACAGAGTACGCGAAAGAACTTGCCCCCCTTCTAACAGCCGTGTACCGCAAGTCTCTAGAGGAACGGAGGGTTCCAAATGATTGGAAAAGAGCACAGATAGTCCCAGTCTTCAAGAAGGGTCGTCGAGCAGATGCGCAAAACTATAGACCTATATCTCTTACGTCGATCTCTTGTAGAATTTTAGAACATGTTTTTTGCTCGCGTATCATGTCATTTCTGGAAACCCAGAATCTACTATGTAGGAATCAACATGGATTCCGGAAACAGCGATCGTGTGAGACCCAACTCTCCTTATTTGTTCATGAGACCCAGAAAATATTAGATACAGGCTCCCAGGTAGATGCTATTTTTCTTGACTTCCGGAAGGCGTTCGATACAGTTCCGCACTGTCGCCTGATAAACAAAGTAAGAGCCTACGGAATATCAGACCAGCTGTGTGGCTGGATTGAAGAGTTTTTAGCAAACAGAACACAGCATGTTGTTATCAATGGAGAGACGTCTACAGACGTTAAAGTAACCTCTGGCGTGCCACAGGGGAGTGTTATGGGACCATTGCTTTTCACAATATATATAAATGACTTAGTAGATAGTGTCGGAAGTTCCATGCGGCTTTTCGCGGATGATGCTGTAGTATACAGAGAAGTTGCTGCATTAGAAAATTGTAGCGAAATACAGGAAGATCTGCAGCGGATAGGCACTTGGTGCAGGGAGTGGCAACTGACCCTTAACATAGACAAATGTAATGTATTGCGAATACATAGAAAGAAGGATCCTTTATTGTATGATTATATGATAGCGGAACAAACACTGGTAGCAGTTACTTCTGTAAAATATCTGGGAGTATGCGTACGGAACGATTTGAAGTGGAATGATCATATAAAACTAATTGTTGGTAAGGCGGGTACCAGGTTGAGATTCATTGGGAGAGTGCTTAGAAAATGTAGTCCATCAACAAAGGAGGTGGCTTACAAAACACTCGTTCGACCTATACTTGAGTATTGCGCATCAGTGTGGCATCCGTACCAGATCGGTTTGACGGAGGAGATAGAGAAGATCCAAAGAAGAGCGGCGCGTTTCGTCACAGGGTTATTTGGTAACCGTGATAGCGCTACGGAGATGTTTAATAAACTCAAGTGGCAGACTCTGCAAGAGAGGCGCTCTGCATCGCGGTGTAGCTTGCTCGCCAGGTTTCGAGAGGGTGCGTTTCTGGATGAGGTATCGAATATATTGCTTCCCCCTACTTATACCTCCCGAGGAGATCACGAATGTAAAATTAGAGAGATTAGAGCGCGCACGGAGGCTTTCAGACAGTCGTTCTTCCCGCGAACCACACGCGACTGGAACAGGAAAGGGAGGTAATGACAGTGGCACGTAAAGTGCCCTCCGCCACACACCGTTGGGTGGCTTGCGGAGTATCAATGTAGATGTAGATGTAGATGTAGATGTACAACTGATTTCTACTATAGCGCTCTACGTGAACTCATGGATCATCCTCCATCCCCGGATCGCCTCAAAGAAGCTCAACGCATCAAGGCAAAGATTATATCCTTGACCAGATGCCGTCTAGAGGGAGCCAATGTACGAGCCCGCAGCCAAGACAGGATTAATGGTGAAGAACCTTCTATGCATCATATTGTTCAAAATGTTCGTCGACGCCGACAGGCTTTAATGACAACTTTAGACTTACCTGATGGACGACGGCTGACTTCGCAAGCTACCATTGCGGATGCATTCACAACGCACTATAGACTTTTCTATCAAGAAGTACCTGCCGGTGCAGAGGCCATTGCTGAGGTTGCCCATGAGACACTTGGTACTTTAAACACAGCAGCTGCAACCCTCCTGACTGCTGAAGTGACCACCGACGACGTCCAAGGCGCTGTGGCCAAGGGGTCTCTGAATCGATCTCCCGGCCCGGATGGTTTACCTCTCGAATTTTACAGAACCTTCCAAGATATGATGATGCCACGATGGAGGGACATGTACTGGGAACTTTTGTCCGGCGCGGCGAACCCGCCACCAGTGTTCATGGAAGGCTTACTTGTACCAGTCCCGAAACCCGCAGGAGAAACACGACTCGACAGTTATCGGCCGATCACGTTACTCTATTCGGACTTCAAGATTTTCACACGACTTCTGGCAGTGCGACTCAAACATGTATTACGGGACATTGTCTCCCACGAACAAACATCCTTAGGCGGCGATCGTAATATACAGACGGCCCTCAGTGAATATCGAGATGTGATCGCTGTGGCAACACACTCGCGACTGCCAGGCACTTTAATCTCCATCGACTTCAAACAAGCGTTTGACCGCGTCAATCATGCATTCCTCAACGCAGTGATGGACCGAATGGCAATTCCCCCGACGTTCACACAAGTGATTATGCGGCTCCTTCGTGGAGCACCGTCCAGACTTCTCGTCAACGGCAGACTTACAGAACCTATACGGATTGAACGCTCAGTACGGCAGGGTTGCCCTTTGTCGACGGCACTTTATGCCATTGCGATGGAACCACTCATTTGCGGATTACGGCGACGTTTGACAGGTATTCCACTCCGGGATCATATGTTCCGCTGCCGAGCTTACGCGGACGACTTGGCCCTCGTCGTACGTTCAGCGGCTGAAGTACAAGCTGCGATGCAGTGGATTACCCGTTACAGTGCAGGGGCAGGGAGCGCTATGAACGTGGCAAAATCATGCGCCATGAAGATCGGCCGCGGCCTTCCCGCAGACAGCGTAGTTCCATTTCAACTGGTAGACACCATTCGTTGTCTCGGATTGGTGTACACGCGAGACATTCGCCGCACCTCGGTGATCAATTTTCGTGCGCTGCTGCAACGCATCCGGGCCAACATACAAAATCACATACTACGCCCGCTGAATATGTGCCAGAGAGTCACCTTCGTCAATACCCATCTGGCAGCTCGGATACCCCATATAGCGCAGATTCTGCCCATCACTGCGACAATGGCGGCCAGGTTACAGGCGGCATTCGGCTATTTTATTTGTTCTGGACACATCTTCAAAGTCCAGTATGAAGCTCTCACCTTACCGAAGCGGGACGGTGGCCTCAATCTGGTTAATGTGAGAGCCAGGACAACGGCACTTTACACCAATACTATGCTCCGGTTATGGCAAAGCCAAAATGCTAGTTTTACTGGAATGTTGACCACCGAGCTCGCGCCTGTTTCGAGACGCCCACCGACGTCTTTGGCACACATCCCACCTCCGATGTCACATATCGGCCGTTTCTTTTTGGAGTACAGCTACATATGCACCGAGCTCCCCAGGACCAGGAAGACGACCACCCGCGACATCTACCGCCTTCTCCGAAAGTCTCCACCCCGCAACCCCGTCGAAACACGTCACCCCCAGGTTTCATGGCCTACATTTTTAAAAACGATCCACCAACCATATCACACCACTGACACCACCTCTATGTGGTACCTTCTCGTCAACGGCAAGTATACTACAAGACAGAAACTGCATCGCATCGCACTGGTGGACTCACCCCTGTGCCTCAAGTGCAATGTCGAAGATACAGATTTACATCGTTTTGAGTGTGGGCCAGCAGCAGCTGTCTGGACCCTCGTACAGAAGATTGTGGCTTTCTACCTCCGAGTACCACCACATCACGTTTCTCCCACTATGATGATATATCCCGACACGACCTACTTTCCATCGGCTAAGTGGCACGCCATCACATGGATCAGTGGCATGGCTGTCGACTACCTCTTCCGAGACGACATCGTCGATCCGGCGGACTTTTGGACACGCCTCCAAGTGTATCATCACACCCTTCGCCGGCATCGACACTATCGGGCCACTTTCGCGAACTATTTACAGAGCATTTTCACCAACCCGCCTCAAAGCTGGAATCTCAACGAACCGTGCCAGCCAAGGCTGGACGATCCCACGTTCCCCTTCAATGGTCAATGATAGAATGCATTTTGTTCTGCTGGCGCGCCAAAGTGGAGCATGGCACGGAAAGTATTCCTATTTTATTTCAGTTCTCTTTTCTCCTCCTCTTCTAAGTTTTTTTTTTCTCCTTACACATGTTTATCCCTTTCACACATAGCTCTCTATCTGCAGCCTATTTGTTTTCTTTCTCTTGCGCTCAAAAAAAAAAAAAAAAAAAAAAAAAAAAAAATATATATATATATATATATATATATATATATATATCCTATATTTGAATATATCCTTTGAAAACGTAAAACATAAAAGGTAGCTATATTTCCGCAACGGCCTTCTTTTGTATTTGTATGTTTTTTGGTAACATAAATGAGTGTACAGTCTCACCATCAGCAGCATATATATATATATATATATATATATATATATATATATATATATATATATATATATATATATATGCTGATGGTGAGACTGTACACTCATTTATGTTACCAAAAAACATACAAATACAAAAGAAGGCCGTTGCGGAAATATAGCTACCTTTTATGTTTTACGTTTTCAAAGGATATTGTATTATTTATGAAGAACGTTGTCTTTTATTTTCATACCCAAGAGGTTTTTTTTTTTTAAAAAAAAAAAAAAAAAAAAAGTTGGTAGAGCACTTGCCGGCGAAAGGCAACGGTCCCGAGTTCGAGTCTCGGTCGGGCACACAGTTTTAATCTGCCAGGAAGTTTCATTACCTTCCATTATTTCGTGGAACTGTTCGTGAGAAAATGTTAAGAAAACATTTGAAATTATGTTTCAGGTTTGTCGGAAGGCATTAAATGGTCTCATTATGAAGCACTGGATCAGTACAGAACGAGTAGTTCCGTCTTTTAGAAAATCTAGTTTTCGGCGTACCTCAGTACACAGTGTGGTGACAAAAGTCACGGGATACCTCCTAATATCGTGTCGGATATCCTTTTTCCCGGAATAGTGCAACAACTCGACGTAACATGGACTCAACAAGCCGTTGGAAGTCCTCTGCAGAAATATTGAGCCATGGTGCCTCTATAGGCATCCACAATTGCGAAAGCGCTGCTGATGTAGGATTTTGTGGATGTTGCACTGTAAACACCGTTCTCAACATTACTCAGCGGCTTCTCTGTCTGATTGTCTGATGCATGACGATGCCACTTCAACCAGAACCCATCTGTAAAACTGATGGTCTGCAAACCTTAACTTACGCATAACAGTAATTTTCTAAAGGTAAAGATGCAGGTCCTTTCCGATAATATTCAGACCTGACAACTTTTTCAGGCGTTCGCACGCGTATCAGTAGTTTTCTAATGGTGCCTTTGCTGTTAGGTTACGTTGTGAAGAAATGATTAAAGTTATGTTCGGACCAGTGTTATTTTTACAGTCCTGGGGGACCATCATTTCTAACAAGGGAACCTCCCCATCGCACCCCCCTCAGATTTAGTTATAAGTTGGCACAGTGGATAGGGCTTCAAAAACTGAACACAGATCAATCGAGAAAACAGGAAGAAGTTGTGTGGAACTATGGAAAAATAAGCAAAATATACTACCTGAGTAGTCCATGCGGTACATAGGTAACATCAAGAAGCTTATGAGCTCAGGTGTGCCGTGGTCCTGTGGTTAGCGCGAGCAGCTGCGGAACGAAAGGTCCTTGGTTCAAGTCTTCCCTCGAGTAAAAAAATTTTTTTCTTTATTTTCGCAAAATTATGATCTGTCAGTTTGTTCATTGACGTCTCTGTTCACTGTAATAAGTTTAGTGTCTGTGTTTTGCGACCGCACCGCAAAACCGTGCGATTAGTAGACGAAAGGACGTGCCTCTCCAATGGAAACTGAAAACATTTGATCGCAAGGTCATAGGTCAACCGATTCCTCCACAGGAAAACACGTCTGATATATTCTGGACGACACTGGTGACGGCATGTGCGTCACATGACAGGAATATGTTGTCGACCCAACTAACTTGTACACTTGGCGAATGGGTAAAAAGATTCTTCTACCTTGCCCTATTTAGGTTTTCTTGTGGATGTGATAATCACTCCCAAAAAAGTGATGAAAACGTAAGAGTTTGTGACATAAACTGAAAACAAAAAATTAAATTTTTCACACGAGAGAAGCCTTGAACCGAGGACCTTTCGCTCCGGAGCTGCTCATGCTATCCACCGGACCACGGCACTGCTAAGCTGACGTCGTACTTGATGTTGCTTATCTTCCACATGGACTGCTCAGTTTGTATATTTTGCTTATTTTTTCATAGTTCCTCACAACTTCTTCCTGTTTTCTCGATTGATCTGTGTGCAGTTTTTCAAGGCCTATCCACTGTGCCAACTTATAACTAAATCTGAGGGGGATGCGATGGGGAGGTTCCCTTGTAAGGAATTCTAGCAAAACACGAAGGAAATGAATTTCATTTATTTTTAAGCGATTTCTTATTTGCGGAGGCGTGGATTATCTGATGTCAGCTGCAATGTGGCGTTAATAGAGTATGGCGTATATAAATACTGTGATTAGAAGAGTACTGAGTCATATACCGAGTGAGATGGCGCAATGGTTAGTACAATGGACTCGCATTCGGGAGGACGACGGATCAAACCCACGTCCGGCCATCCTGATTTAGGTTATTCGTGATTTTCCTAAATCGCTTCAGGCAATTGCCGGGATGGTTCCTTTGAAAGGGCACGACCGACTTCCTTCCCCATCGTTTCCTAATTCGCTGGGACTGATGACCTCGAGGTTTCGTTGGCACCTCCCTCAAATCAGCCAGCCAACCAACTGAAAAATGTAATATCAACCTCCTCTGCGTTGCCACTGATTACGTGCTAATGATTCCATGTGCCTCGTTGCTTTCACCACTCTGCATGAAATGCATTGAGTTCTGTTAATTTTGACCGACCTGTAGTCTTCTAAGGGTGTCCCCTTCGCAGACAGCAACACCTAGGTCATAAATCCGTTGTCTTGAGCCTATAATGAACTGTTAGCTAAGAAGTGATTTAGGGATGCACTCGTATTTATTTAAGAAGAATCCGAGAAACTACAAGGTACAAACTTCATCCACTGTCTTTTGAACAAGTCACATGTTGTTAAGACTCTGGATGCCTCTACTAAGACCCGTCAGTGGCATTTTCTCTGTTGTTTTGGCAGATATTTGCAGGTTCGGTTTTTCTTTGTGACGTCGGAGTCAGTACAAATGAATACTGCTCATCGCCTCTTTCATGCAGCCCGCAGAGTCGACGCAAAGTGACCGTTTGTTCCCCGTTACAAGCACAATTATTTTTAAACTGGAATTTTACTTGCCCATTCGATACAGTCGTCCCAGATTAGTGAGATGCTTCTTTTACCGGTACGTATTAGCAGAGACAGTAAAACTCGAAGAATAACCAGTACTCCACCTGCGACGGCACTGCCCTGGCCCACGCTGAACGCTACCACCAACCATGCAGCGCTACTTAATCGCTGCTGGATCCCTGTTTATTCTCCTTGTTTTACTGTCCGTGTTAACATATACCGATAACATGAATATCGGAATAGACTAATTTGGGAGCGCTCTATCGAATGGGCACGTAAAATTCCGATTTACAACTACATCTTTATCTACATCTACATGGATACTCTGCAAATCACATTTAAGGGCCTGGCAGACGGTTCATAGAACCACATTCACAATAATTCTCTGTTGTTCCAATATCGAACAGCGCGCAGAGAAAACGAACACCTATTGCTTTCAGTGCGGGCTCTGATTTCTCTTATTTTATGATGATAATAGTTTCTTTCTATCCAGGTCGGCACCAAGAAAATATTTTCGTATTCGGAGGAGAAAGTTGGTGATTGAAATTTCGTGTGAAGATCCCGCCGCAACGATAAAACGCCTTTTTTAAGTGTTGTCCATCCAAAATCGTGTATCATGTCCGTGACACTTTCTCCTATTTCGGGATAACACGAAATGTGCTGCTCTTCTTTGAGCTTTCTCGATGTACTCGGTTAATCCTGTCTGGTAAGGATCCCAGACCGCACAGCAGTACTCCAAAAGAGGACGGACAAGTGTAGTATAGGCTGTCTCTTTAGTAGATTCTCTTTAGTAGATCTATTAAGTTTCCTAAATGTTCTGAAAATAAAACGCTATCTTCGGGTTGCCTTCCCCACAACATTTTCTATCCGTTCCTTCCAATTTAAGTTATTTGTAATTGTAATTCCTAGGTATTTAATTGAATTTACGGCCTTTAGATTTGACTGATTTATCGTGGAATCAAAGTTCAACGGATTCCCTGTACCAATCATACGGATAGCCTCATACTTTTCCTTATTCAGGGCCAATTGCCAATTTTCGCGCCATACAGATATCCTTTCTAAGCCGTTTTGCAATTTGTTTTGGTCTTCTGATGACTTTACTAGCCGATAAACAACGGCGTCATGTGCAAACAACCTAAGAGGATTATTCATATTCTCTTCTACATCGTTTATGTAGATAAGGAACAGCAGAGGGTTCAAATGGTTCAAATGGCTCTGAGCGCTATGGGACTTAACATCTGAGGTCACCAGTCCCGTAGAACTTAGGACTACTTAAACCTAACTAACCTAAGGACATCACACGCATCCATGCCCGAAGCAGAATTCGAACCTGCGACCGTAGCGGTTGCGCGGTTCCAGACTGAAGCGCCTAGAACCGCTCGGCCACATCTGCTGGCAACAGCAGAGGGACTATAACACTACCTTGGGGAACGCCAGAAATCACTTTTGTTTTACTCGATGACTTTCCGTCAATTACTAAGAACTGTGACCTCTCTGATAGGAAATCTCGAATCCATTCGCATAGCTTAGACGCTATTTCGTAAGCACGCAATTTGATTACAAGTCGCTTGTGTGGTGCAGTGTCAAAAGCCTTCTGGAAATCTAGAAATATGGAATACATTTGAAATCCCTTGTCAATATCACTTTACACTTCGTATGAGTAGAGAGCTATGAGTAGAGAGCTAGTTGTGTTTCACAGGAACGATGTTTTCTAAATCCCTGTTGACTGCGTGTCAATTGACCGTTCTCTTAAAGATAATTCATAATGTTCGAACACAAAATCCTGCTGCAAACACATTTTGTTTGTAATGGGAAACAAGTGAACGCTTTCTGTTGACAGTGAACGTCGCATGAAAGACATGACGTACCGTAACTTTTTGGGATGACTCCAGCTACACAATTTGGAAACGAAGTTCCAAATATCTGCCGGACCACCAGACAAAATAATCCTCACGACTCTTAAGGGAGACACCCGGCATTTACAAACTGTATTTTGAGACACCAGTAACTGATTACACGTTATGGTTCTTGAAATTTTCTAGTTCATTATTTCTGTACAAAATTAAGATTTGACCGACTGCAGCACCAGACAACATGTGTTCCCACCATGACTACCCCTGCCGATTTGATTAAAACATTACTGAATTCGCATGAAGCTGAAATACAGGGAGTTCCCGCAAGAGCACGCAGAGATTTAACAGGACATAGAGGATGCTCCATTGAACATTTTGAGGCGTCGGAGAAACCAGCTTAGGGAGATGATGCTTATGATGAAGTCCCATACTCTGTAACAGAGCGTAGGGGACGATGCGGGAGACCCGCACCGCTGTACTAGGCAAGGTCCTAGTGGAGGTGGTTTGCCATTGCCTGCCTCCGACAGTAATGGGGATGAATGATGATAATGAAGACGACACAACAACACCCAGTAATCTCGAGACAGCTGAAAATCCCTGACCCCGCCGGGAATCGAACCCGGGACCCCGCGCTCGGGAAGCGAAAACGCTACCGCGAGACCACGAGCTACGGACAAACTTTGTGTTCTTCCTTACGGCAGGTCGTGTCATGGGGAAAGCCTCGTCAGAGAGGTCCACCGCATGAGTGTCTAGGGAAGTGATTCCAGTGGTGGTTTCCCGTTGCTTTCCACTGATGATGATGAAATGATAACACCCAGTCCCTGAGCGAAAAAAATCTCCGATCTAGCCCGGAATCGAACCATGGCCCCTTGGCGTGACTGACCGCCGCTCTGACCACTCGGCTATCGGGGCGGACAGCTTAGGATGATAGGAATAAAATCATATTATTGTGTACTTTTCATTTTCATCAGTTAACTGCAAATACCATCATTGACACAATGAACGTACCATTTGTGTCGTATACTGTAGAAATAAGCTGAAACTGACAGCCATCAACCTCAATGCAAGCATGATATCGACGAACAAGTTTCTGATGCACCCTGACAAATATCACTGGTGTGTTCCGAATCACGTCACAGGCAGGAACAATTCTTGCAACTAATTCCACCTCCGTATCCACTGGGGTCTCATACACAAATGACTTTAGATATTCCCATCAAGGGGATCCAGGTCACGTGACCTCGCAGGCTATGGAATAGGACTTCCCGTTCCAGTCCAGCAATCAGGAAATGCTGCACCCTATTGTTCAATCGTATTGTACTGTACGTCTCTGAACAGCACTGAATAATGACTTGCTCTGCCGTTGATTGATAGCCCATTCTGTCATCGGACAATGTCAATACGGTACGACATAACCACCTTGTGGACATGTAAACAAAACCTGCATCATGAATTCCTGGCAATCAGGCTCGTCCTCCTTGTTTCCTTGCACAAAATGAAGAATGTATATGTAAATAAACAGCACAGTATGGATAAACTTGTACGCATGTTAGTTGTAAATAAGCTGGAAAACAGTACTGCTAGACAAAGCGGTAGACAAGTTTACTTCCATATCTCCTCAAGCTGGTTTGTCAGACGCCAGGTACCCTTCCTCAAATTGTTCAGTGGATCATTTCCTACGTCCGCTACATGTTTGTACACTCTTACGGAAACACCCAATATAACCACCCGCATCAGACTATCCCTTTCTACGTCATTAGCACTTAGCTGAATTTACATAAAACTGTAGTATAACTGTGGTATTGTATGAGATCGTGGAGCCATAGCAAAGTCGGCAGCGAGAACTCGCTGCAGTCCACAGAGACATGTGGGAGACGCTCCTGAAGATAACAAGAAATGCTCAAATGTGTGTGAAATCTTATGGGACTTAACTGCTAAGGTCATCAGTCCCAAGCTTACACACTACTTAACCTAAATTATCCTAAGGGCAAACACACACACCAATGCCCGAGAGAGGATTCGAACCTCCCCTTGGATCAGCCGCACAGGAAGATAACATCTCCCCTCTCAGCATAGCAGCGCCCTCACACTGAGGTCAATGTAGTGTCGAGCTCGCAAGTGCTCTGCCCCAGATCTGAAGGCGTCAACCTCATGGTATAGGACCGGCGTGATAGTTGGAGTTTCTAATGGACTTGTTCATTTAAATGTGAAGCACTGTACTGCAAGAGAGCAGTTTGTTAATCGGTGCATCAAATGATGCTTTAATAGTCAATAACAGTTGAAACTTATCGATCGATCCAGTAGCAAAGAAGTGTGCCACAGTTAAGTAAATATTTTATTCATTTGTGTAATAAAGTGAACTAATATTTCATGTGTTCTAGTTTTTTGAGCCTTCTCCCTGAGCAATCGAAGAAACCGCAGTTGTGGCCGGGCGAAAATAGTTTGGCCTGTTCACAACAATAACTGTCTCACCAGACATGTCCGTGCGCCATCGTTACCCCGTCCGATATGATTAGCCAGCGCCGCTACTTCTCCCGAGAGCCTGGTCCAGGTGGACCTTCGAAGACGCACGAAGAGCTGAGTGTGGCTTTTCGTTTAGCTTTTGTTTTTAGTTTTACCCTCAGTTCTGACTTTCTAAAGAAGTAGGCGGCAGCTTACTATTTCAGGATACCTGTTCCAAAATATTAAGCATGTTTTGTGAACTGTTATTAAAATACTAATGAAAGGAAGTTAACGTTTGGTGCGTAGCCTCCAAACGTATCAGTGAATCACATTGATAGACTACAATTCTGGCATTCTTTCGTAGAGGAAAGATACTATCTGCTACTGGTAGCTCACACCACTGATTACGTCACATGAAAAGTGCTGCAATCTCTACTACTCTGTGGAAAGAATCTTAGAGTTAGACGTGATGGCTGCTAAAGCAAGAAATATCAAAAGAGTCAATGGACTGGCGTTCTGGAGAATTGCGGCTGGAATCTCTGTCTGGCCAGCCAGATTTAGTTTTCCCAAGGCTTCCCTAACCCATTAAGGCCAATGTCGATAGCCCTAATTTGAAAAGGACACGGCAGACTCCCTTGTGCATCCAAGTTCTGTGCGAGCTGGTACTTCATCAATAACCTCCTCGTAGACGGTACTCTACATTCTGATCTCACTCCCTGCCAAAGAATTCGTCGTTGACGAGGACTCGTTGAAACTGACCTGCCCTAGGATGTGAACAGATGCGTCTCTCTATGAAGCTTTTACTACTCTCGTTCTTGTTAAAATTAGAACATTTGTCGACCGACATGTGCGGAATGCATGAACAAAAGCTACAATTTATAGTCACTTCTTGCGTCAAAATTTGTAATTAACCTACTTTCGTATCCGCGTTAACTATAGTACAGCTTCTACTTCGACAGCAGGAGCGACATACGCGCATCGGAACATGGTTATGAAACTTCTTGTCATATGAAACTGTGTGCCAGACAGGATTAAAATCCAGAGCCCTGTCTTTTGCAACTAAATTTTGATTCCCCAATTAGTTATCCCAGAAAGATTTCCGGCGTTCACCCAATGTTTACTTTCAAATCTGCCAGCCCTTCTTCCCTATTTTTCAAAGTACTTGAGAATATGATTAAGGTTATTGTGCCCTTGTAGATCAATATCGGAATGCGGGACTAACTTTGCGCTACTTGCTGTAAACGGATAAACTCTGCACAATGTTCCGTCTCAGTTTTATGATAAGGAATTCAACTGCGTATCCTTCACGTCTGGTGTTCGAAACAACAGCAAGTTGTTCCGATTTGGTTTACAGGAGATAGTATTAACGTTGTTCACGTCCTCTATCCTGCCTTAAGAAAAAACGCAAAAGTAGGGATTAGAAATTTCTATGTTTCCCCCAGCATGACACGGCAGCCGTCTGACTGCCCTATGGTGCACTTCTCGATCGGGTGTCTTCATGGAACACATAGAATTTGACTAGATCATCGGTTTGATGTAACCGAATCCATGATTCGTTAGTCCATAACGCTTTGCCGTTCCGATAACTGTAACTATATGGTAATATATCAAGTTTTTATGTGTTCTGCTTTACAGGGTGGTCAACGCACATTTTCGTCAATGATGTGTGGACATTCAATGTCTTTACGACCGTTAGCAGTATCAAAGGTCATTCGCCAACATTTGAATGACACCAAAGAAAACAGCAAACAATATCTGATGACTCATGCCGTTTTATTGCATTCCTATACAACCAGAAATCCATAACAATTTGCTGCGGGAGGTTTGTATCGTGTGTGTATTGAACCGGGGACCTAGACACTATGGGGAGGCTTCGTCTTGCCGTAACCGTCAAAGGTACACAAACCCACAACAGGCCACAGCATCCAACCTCCCCACTGCTGCCCCACACCGAAACCAGGGTTATTGTGCGGTTCATCCCCCCGTGGACCCCCCCGGGAACGTTTCATACTAGACGAGAGTAACCCCAAATGTTTGCATGTTAGGGTACTGACGGTGTACGCGTACGTGGAGGAAGTTTTTGTGCAGCAATCGCCGATATAGTGTAACTGAGGCGGAATAAGGGAAACCAGCCCTCATTCACCGAGGCAGATGGAAAACCGCCTTAGAAACCATCCAGAGGCTGCCCGGCACACCGGACCTCGACACTAATCCTCCGGGCGGATTCGTGCCGGGGACCGGCACGCCTCCCGCTCGGAAAGCAGCGAGGTCTGAGGCGCCTTGCCATGCTTTTTGCGGCTCCCCCCTCCCCCCCCCCCCTCCCGTCGGATGTTCGAGTCCTGCCTCCGGCATGTGTGTGTGTTGTCCTTAACGGAAGTTAGTTTAAGTTAGATTAAGTAGTGTGTAAGCTTAGGGACCAATGGTCTCAGCAGTTTGGTCCTACAGGAACGTACCACTACCACCATAAAAATTTGCCTTTGTCAGAGTTATATAAAACAGCAAATGTATCCATTCTCTGCACAGAAATTCTGTGGAATGATTACCTCGTCAAGTCTGGCACTGTTATATACTCATTGGACCACGTTATACTCTCCTTGCACATCCCAGACTAAGTCGTTTCGATGGTAGATGGTTGAACTTTATGTCCCTAGCAGGCCATCATCATCCCAAGTACTAAAATTCCTATAAATATTCCCAAAGGTATGATAAAAATCCATGAATAAGTTGACTTTGTTATCATCATGGAAAGTACTACTGACTCATATAATATATTCGCAGTATTACAGTTTCAGAATGAAATGAAACAAAGTTAGTGACGAACGTTCAAAGTAATGATGGGACATTTCATTCTACAAATGTTACTAATCAATTGACGTTGCTTTCGATTTTAACCCAAAGACTCAGATGATAAGGATTTTAGAAGAGCGCGCACGAAAGAATGCTGCTTTCGACGCGAAAAGCCGAGTAGCTGTCGTAAAATCATCATGCGAATCAAGATTCGAAAATTCGTTTGTGTCATTGCTTACTGGTTGCAAATCACTATTTTAAAAGGTTGCAAAAACATTAAGAGCGACTTTATCAGACGTTTGGATAGAGTGTGTCTTAACAAAAACTATAAGGATACATGCAATACGTATTGGCGATTACTATAATGTTAGTTAGGGCCAGGACAATAATGCCGTACCGGTACGGTTTCCTCGGAAATGGCAGCTCAACAAAGCCTAGTGGCTATATAAGGAGAGGCGCTGCCGCTGAAATCCAGACGACTTCAGCAGCAGGAGAGGGCAACACGGGGCGACGGCAGCTTTGCACGGCGAGAACTTCTCACGTACAAGTAAGTACAGGTAGGTAGGTACGTCTCTCCACAGGTGCGTCGGCGAATACGTGTTTGCGGTTCTTCACATCTGCGGCTCTTCACATCCGCGGTTCTTCACATCCGCGGTTCTTCACATCTGCGGCGCCTGTCACGTCTCTCCACAGGTGAGTCGGCGAATACGTGTCTGCGACTCTTCACATCTGCGACTCTTCACATCTGTGACTCTTCACATCTGTGGCGCTTGTCATTTGCAACTCTATACGCCTGCGTGAATACAATCTGGCCGTGCCTGCACATCTGTGACTCTCATACGCCTGGTGGTGCACGTCTGCGATTCTTACTCGTCTAGCACTACATGTCTGACTTTATGTGTCTAAGTTACACATCTGGAAGTGCTACGTGTCCGTACTCTTCACATCTGCCAGTCAACTCGGCTGGGACTGTACACCGCGCGACCTCGAGTCTACGCTACGCATCCACGAGTCTACGCTACGCATCCACGAGACTACGCTACGATCCACGGAAACATGCTACGCTAGGCGTCCGCCGAGTCTGTGCTATGCGTCCACGAGTCTGTGCGCAGGCCATGTTGCAGGTTCAGAGCTTCGGGAAGTAAAGGCCGTCGACGAGTGGGCAGACGGCGTCGACGAGTGGGTGTACGGAGTCTACGAGAATATCTCCAGCGTCACATGGACGTACAGAGTGGACGAGTGGCTGCCACGCATCTGCGACTCTGCTATGCATCTGCGACTCAGCTCTGCGTGTCTGTCACACTACGGAGCAGCGGCTCTACCCACTCTGCGCTTCTGCCACACACCGTTGAACAAGAGGACGACGCCTCTTCGTGACAGCTGCTTCTTACTGTGCCCCCCTCGACGGCGTCATGCTGCGGAGACTTGGCCCCTCAGTTCCGACCAGGGTTTTTGGGAGGTTTTCCTTGGTTGTAAGGCGAATGCCGGAACTGTTTACCCCTCCCATCGATATAGAAATAATTCATGTAAAGATGAAATTGAGAAATAAATTCTATAAACTTACTCTGGATTGTGTTCAATGAGAGAGAGAGAGAGAGAGAGAGAGAGAGAGAGAGTCAGTGGACGCCAGACATGGAAAGAAACTTGTGGCTGATGTACAAAATTCTAACACAATAGACTATACAGGCAGGCTGTGCATAGCACTGATGCACATTAAACGCTGCTTGAAACTTTCGTCAAATAGTCTAAACAGGTAGGCTGTGCATAGCACTGATACACATTAAACGCTGCTTGAAACTTTCGTCAAATAGTCTAGTGTTATCTCTGGACTAAGCAATCTGCGGCAGGCTGCCTGCACCTGAGAAAATTTTCAGCCTTCAGAGCTAGATGTGTTTCTTAAAGTGCAGACTATAGCAAATGTTCTCTTAAAATTTTACTGTGATTATACGTAGAGATTCTAGCAGAAACTAAACGAATATCGTTTACGTTGACATCGTAGTACATCTGTGTACTCCGTAGAGCTAACTGATTCGACCGACAGCATTCAGCTTTCGTAAACAAGGGGCTCTCCGATTAGCTAGGTGATATCACCGTAACGTCGCCTTATTACGTTTGACCGAAGCACATATTACAAAAAATGGCTCTGAGCACTATGGGACTTAAGAGCGGTCATCAGTCCCCTAGAACTAAGAACTACTTAAACCTAACTAACCTAAGGACATCACACACATCCATGCCCGAGGTAGGATTCGAACCTGCGACCGTAGCGGTCGCGCGGTTCCACACTGAAGCGCCTAGAACCGCCCGGCCACCCAGGCCGGCGCACATATTACAGTGTTAACGTCAATGGATCGCGTCTTCTCTTACATTCACACCGTATTCTGCTTGGACTGTGTCTCTTACATTCAGCTACGTCAGCGAAAAAGCGCATACTTCGACATGTGAAATACATTCTGTACCAATCTGGCCAAATTACTGTCGTGAACCAATAACGAAACGCTGAATGTTTTACAGTACCGAATCCATTGCTCTTATAGTGCACCATATTAACGAACATTACTCTTGTATCCTAACAAGCATGAGTGTCGAAATGTAGAATTTTCTCACACCAGTTTAGAAAAATTTGGTGCTGACTTGGGATTACCACCGCAGATGACTAACACAAAAGCTGAAATACGGAAACAAAGACGCAGTACCTCACTATCGATAAAGACATGGTGTCTCAGCAATCACCTGTAGCAAGCCGTTGTGGTTACGACGATATCGACCACGGAGATAAATACGGCCTTATAGACACCTGACCGGGATTTACTTTAAATACAGAGATGTCCTCAAACAGGACAAACCGTTGCCGTCAGCGTACAACTATTCTTTTACTTTTGTTTAAGGTGAATTAATCAGGCCGAATTTTTTCAGCTCGCCTTATTTATCGGTCGCTTCGATTCAATACGTCGATCAGTGTCCTCGAACTCATCGCTAATTTTTCATTCGAATTTTACTGTTGAGAAACTACTAGTTTCTAGAAATCGAAAGAACAAGTTGATAAATTCAGCTTTCTACCTGATGGAGCTCCCTTAAAGAGCAGAGTAACTTTTCTCATGTCTCCAAACTTAAATGAAACAGTTGCGATTTCAAATACACGAGATTAAAAACAAGTAAATTGGTCAAATTTGACTTGATGACTTACACGGTTACGCAACGACTATACATCAAGTACCAATTCATGGAAGACATAATAGATTACTACAGTACGCAACTGAACTTTCGGCCTGTCATGTTATCTAATTTCACACCTAGAAATTTGACGAGCAAAGTTCGCTGGTACTCCACTAAACTAATGCAGTTTTATTTCTTCTACAAAACATATTTTGTAGTGCACGTTGTGCAAGTTAGCATATTTCTGTCCCATTCCAAGGAGAGGAAAACACGTCCACAAGACTCTGCACGCACCGTAATCTCTATCACTTCATCATTCTGACAGCTATGTGAGATATGGTGGAGTCAACAGCAGTGCTGAACAGTGTTTCTCAAATAGTGGTTCGCTAAATTCACCTGACAGATTTGCGCGACAGTAACGAACTATGCATACCCCTATTTACTTCCCAGGGCTATTTTGTTGCGTTTCCGTTTGGGCTGTACTGACCTGATGCAGTCCTAGCAGCTCGTTTTCCGACGTCAACTGTCAGGCATATTCGATAAGGGCTGGAGAGACAGGGGCAGTTAAAGACCCAATGCTTCTTCCAATTTCCTTCCAATAAATCTACGTCTTTTAGTCGCCATCCCTACCACTGATTTCGCATATTCCTAGTATTACAACATATTTAAACACTATGTCAAGTTCCAAACGCTTACGAAGAATCATGTAACCGGATACTATTAGGTTCTTTCTTTCCCTTTCGTAGGAAAAACATCATGTTAAAAAGAAAAAAAAGGTTGCATCTGTGCATCAGAAGAAAATAGACTAAACCAATCTCCATTCCCCTACGACCATGCAGTGACGCTATATTCTTATACAGGGTGTCCCAGGAAGAATCATCAGTATTCAGGCACATGACAGGAACGATTATTCGAGGCAAAGAAGTCATGGTTCAAATAGCTCTGAGCACTATGGGACTTAACACTGAGGTCATCAGTCCCCTAGAACTTAGAACTACTTAAACCTAACCAACCTAAGGACACCACACATATCTAAGCCCGAGGCAGGATTCGGATCTGCGACCGTAGTAGTCGCACGATTCCAGACTGAAGCACCGAGAACCGCTTGGCCACCGCGGCCGGCAAAAGAAGTCATGGACTCTAAGATGCATACCTTAAGACGTAAGGGCACTTCGTCTTTAACACTGCGAAATTAATCTCTTCTACTGCAGCCTCTTTCGTCTCCATATTTTGGGAGGAGGTACTATGGACCAAAGAAAGAAAAAAAGTCTAGCAAACGTAGGCTGTAAAATGCATACCTTAAGAGCTATGAACACTTGTTCAACCGACAAGATGAATTTCGTAGTAGCGAAGATCAACAAGTGCTCACAGCTTACGGTATGCGTTTTGGTGTCCATGTTTACTAAAGTTTTTTTGCTCCGAATGATCGTTCCTGTCATTTTCGTGAATTTTGACGATTGCCTCTGGAGCAATTTGTATACTGCACCAGTCTCAGCGAACAATTTGGGAGTGCTGTGGATGCTATCTGATATATCACTTTTGCATATTCACAAGACTGGAGGCTCTATTGCGGAACCTCTCGGGTAGCCGAGAGCGCTAAGCGCCCGCTACCGGGACAGGGGAGAGAAAATCACCTCGCGAATCAACGATGAGAGCTGGTGAGCTGGGGCCAAACATCTTCACTACAGATACTTGCTCTGCAAACACATACAGATGGGGTACACGGAGTCCGTAATGGTGTAACTCTGTTAAGGCCGATATGTAACAATGCAGACCCCCTAGAGGATTAATAACGTACAGTCAGTGGGTCGAGAAAGAACAGACTGTGTAATGTAATTCATTGTGGTCTCCCATCAATCTGAGTATGTGTGGGTGCTTTGAGTCTGGGAGAGCTAGCGCACACTGGAGACCAGACACAGACCATATACAATAATAACCTACAACATTATGACCAACTACCTAATAGCCGGTATGTTCACCTTTGGCACAGATAACAGCGGTGATGCATCGTGACGTGGAAGAAACGAGGCCTTTGTAGGCCGCTGGAGGGAGTTAGCACCACATCTGCACACACGAGTCACCTAATTCCCGTAAATTCCGCCATGTTCAATCACATCCCAGATGTTTTGATCGGTTTAAGATCTGAAGAATTGGGGGGCCAAAACTATCTTGTTGAAAATGCCACTGCCGTCGGGAAAAACGATCGTTATGAAGGCATGTATGTGGTCTGAAAACAGTATACCATACTCTTTAGCCATCACTGTGCCTTGCACGAGCTTCCCTGGATCCATAGACGCCACGTGAATGTTCCCCAGAGCATAATGGAGCCGCCGCCAGCTTGTCTCCGTCCGCCGCTACAGGAACCAAGGAGGTGTTTCCCCTGGAAGACGACGGATTCGCGCTCTCCCATGGGCATGATGAAGAAGGTATCGGGATTCGTGAGATCATATAACGCTCTGCCACTGCGCCAACGTCCAGTGCCGATAGTCACGTTCCCATTTCAGTCGTAGTTGCCGATATTGTAACGTTAAAATTGGCACATGCGTGGATAGCCGGCTGCCGAGACTCGTCGTTATGAGTGTTCGGTGCGCTATATGTTCAGACATACTTATACTCTGCCCAGCGTTAAAGGCTGATCTTAATTCCACCACAGGGCGCCGCCTGCCCTGTTTTACCATTCTGACGGGCCTACGAAATCCAACATCTGTAGTGAGGGGTTGGCCGCCCAAACACACGACGCCTGGACCTGGTTTGACTTGGTTCCACCACTTGTTGAAGACACTCACCACATCTCTCCTCGAACACCCGGCAAGTCGTGCAGTTTCCGAAATGCTCGTGATGGGCCCCTGGACCATGACGATCTGCCCTTGGGCAAACTGAGACAAAGCGCTCCTTTCCCATTCTACACACGTACAGCACAATCACTGATACTACACGCACCTTGCGTGTGTCTGATCAGCACTCATTCCGTGCCAGGTGACGCTTCCATCGCCTGGGCGAGTCTGTGGCCTTAAAGTTCTGGCTGATCAGTGTACATCCGTCCAGCCTTTCTCGCTGCGAAATCCCCCGCTTGTTGCCTCTGTTTCACAAAAAACTAAACTCCACCCTCACAGGCCAACAAGGCCCAAAGGTACCGACCGGTCGCCGTGTCATCCTCAGTCCGCAGGCATCACTGGATGCGGATATGGAGGGGCATGTGGTCAGCACACCGCTCTCCCTGCCGTATGTCAGTTTTCGAGACCGGAGCCGCTACTTCTCAATGAAGTAAAAAAATGTTTAAATATGTGTCAAATCTTATGGGACTTATCTGCTAAGGTCATCAGTCCCTAAGCTTACACACTACTTAACCTAAATTATCCTAAGGACAAACACACACACCCATGCCCGAGGGAGGGCTCGAACCTCCGCCGGGACCAGCCGCACAGTCCGTGACTGCAGCGCCCATAGACCACTCGGCTAATCCCGCGCGGCTCAATGAAGTAGCTCCTCAGTTTGCCTCAGAAGAGCTGAGTGCAGCCCGCTTGCCAACAGCGCTCGGCATACCGGATGGTCACCCATCCAAGTGCTAGCCCAGCCCGACAGCGCTGAACTTCGGTAATCTGACAGGAACCGGTGTTACCACTGCGGCAAGGCCGTTGGCCTCTGTTTCATAAAGGGTGGCCAAAATGAAACTGATCCCGAAAGTCTTTTACGCACATTAACTTAGGGTACTCAATTTTCATCTTACGCACTTGGGGCAGATGATGTAAGCTCAGTCAGCACGAATCACCTGTTTATGCTCTTATGTCACTGTTCCCAGTGTCTGATGAGGCACCTTTTATTATTTTTATATTGCGAACACCGTATTACAACTTTGTAAGCCCACTGGATAAAATATCTGTCACCTCCTTAAAACAGCACACCGCTTGCTCTGGAGCGCTGGAGACGGTGTTGAACAGGTACCACACGGTCAGGTGACCCTCCACTGATGACGTAAGCTATTACAGGTGCGGGGTATGTGGCAGTCGGTAGTGTGGAAGCAGCCTAGAAAGGTGGGTCGACTTGAAGACGGTAACAGAGTGGGAGAAAGCAGGTATCGTGTTACGTCCCAATGGCCACAAAGTAAATGAAATTGCTCGAATTGTTGGAGTGTCAAGGCAGAGTGTCCAACTTCTCTACAAGGACTGATGTACCATCCACAGCCGTGTAACGCAGCGTAAGAACGGCACTAGCGGACAGGGATTGTAAACGAGGGTCTCGCCTTGTCAGTGACAGTGAAGGGAGGACCATCCCAACCAGTTCCCGAGTGAACAATACAGACAAATCAGCACAGATTGGATAGTTCGAGTTAGGTCTCCCGCGAAAGGCCGTTTGCTCACAGCGACACCCAACGCTGCACCTCTAGAATACGCAGAACAATACAAGGAATGAGAGGTAGCTGACTGGGGGGCATTAAGTGTGGAAAAAGTCTGGTACATTTGAAGCAGCGAAGGAAACGTGGCAAACAGTACCCCTTCAATTGAGTAGCTCTGCGGGATCTAATAATGAAGGCTGCAGCTCGTGGTCTCGCGGTCGAGTTTTCGCTTCCTGAGCATCGTGTCCCAGGTTCGATTCCCGGCGGGGTCAGGGATTTTCACCTGCCTCGAGATAACTGGAAGTTTGTGCTGTCGTCATCAGTTTCATCATAATTCATGAAAGTGGTGAGATTGGACTGAGCAACGTTTGGGAATTTGTACGGGCGCTGATAACCGCACAGTTGAGCGCCCCACATACCAAACATCATCATCATCATATAAACATCAGTTAGTGAATTCAGCTAGATATAGCATACTGGTGCACTCTCTTCTTCGGCGGACGAATTGAGACCATTATCAAGTCCATAGCTGGTGTTACGAGGTATCAAAATGATGTCTCCTGTGCTTTGATTCAGTTAACCTTCGAATAGAAAATTCTGCAGTTTGAAAAGCTCTCTTCATCCAGGTACTATACCTAACCAGATCTGTTCTAGGTAGGTTTACGTAGATGACGTCATAGCTTCTCAATCAATTAAGTTCAAATACTTTTTCTGTTCGTGTAAGTACTAATCTTAGAAACAAACAAATTAACCTCCCGACATATTTCCACTCAATAATGTCTTATTGAATAATTTTCTGGGGTAACTCGTCAGTTAGGGAGTACTGATTGCACAAAAGCGAGCATTAAGAATTTTTTTTTTTTTTAAAGAGAGTGTGACTAGGGCCACCCGTCGGGTAGGTCGGTCCCCTGGTGCAAGTATTTTCAGTTGACGCCACTTCGGCGACTTGCGTGTCGATGGGGATGATAATATGATGAACACAACACAACACCCAGTCCCTGAGCGGAGGAAAATCCCCGACCCAGCCGGGAATCGAACCCGTGCCCTTTACACACCATTCGGCCGCGTTGACCACTCAGCTATCGAGGCAGACAGCATTAAGAATAATATGTGGTGCTCACCAACTGACCTTAAAGCAGTCAATACGCCTAACTCCAGGCATTTTGTAGGCGCCGTCACAATGATTATATTCATTTCTAAAACTCATCATAATTAAACGTAAAACTTTGAGAGGAGCATTGATATTCATACTTACAACACTAGAGGAAAAAAAGACGTTTAACATCCATTATTAAAGTTGTCAGTGACTCAGAAAGGAGTTTATTATTCAATAAAAAATTTATCATTTGCCATATACCATGAAATGTTTAGCACGTAGCAAAGTAAGTTTTAAATCTCACTTAAAATAATGTCTCCTGGTCAACTCCGTCTATTCCCCTGATGAATTTGTTTTAAAAAACTGGTAACCAGTTACATAAAGAAGTTAAGTATAGTTACAGGTATAGGACTAAAAAATAACGTGTTTGTTAATGTTAACACTAAACACATATTCATATCTTGTTTACTGACTCATTCGGCATCGATAAAAGAATCGTCCAAATGATCTATGGAACATGTAACTAATTAAACAACTAACCCATCAACCACATGCATACAGAGTATTTCTTCATACCTGTAGGTGGCTATATTTCATAAAGTGTATTTGTTGCAACTTACCTTCCTTATTCTCGACTTGTGCTGTAGGTAACTGACAAGGGCATTTATAATTGGAACAAATAAAGAAATGAAGTAATAATGATTGATACAGCCGAATTTGATACGGTCTCCTTACGGAAATACACTGACAGAACATGACCACTACCCGCCGCGAGACTGAAAACATTCATGTGGCGTTGTGGGCACGTGACGCGGTATGGAAAGTATGTAAGCGGAACAGAGAGGAATGTGAATACAGCGACGATACGGGCCACAAATGGGGAAATCCACTGATATAAACGACTCTGACAAAGGGCGGACTGTGACTGGCCCGGCACCTACCAGCAAGAATCTCGGAAATGCCACATGTGCTCGGCATTTCGTGTACTAATGTCGTGGGCATCTATGGAAAGCGGAAGGACCGTGAAACCACGAACGTGGTACAACATGTTGGACATCTACCCCTCGTCACAGAAGTCGGAAGTCGGAGTCTTGTCCTCTCTGTAAAGCCTCATGGGCGGCGAAATATGGCAGATCTAACGACAGAATACAAGTGTTTCGGAGCATACCGTTCGTCTCATGTTGTTGAACGTAGGGCATCGCAGCAGACGAATACCAAGTGTTCACATCGTTCGTTACGATTGCAGTGGGCACGGGATTATCGAGATATGGCCGTGCATCAGAGAAAACGTGTCGCCTGGTCGGAAGAATCGCGTTGCTTGTTACACCAGGTCGATCGTTGTGTACGGATGCTCTGTCATCCAGGTGAAACGTGCTCTGCGCTAAGGACGCCGGCCGGAGTGTTCAGCGTTAGGATACGGGGAACAGTCGCCTGGGCTTCCGCGGTAGCGGTAATAGTCGAAGGCACAGTGGGAGCTGCACACTACACCGAACTTTACTGCAGAAGACCTTCATCTCCTGATCACTGATGTGTTCCCCACGATGATCTGTTCTCCAGCAGCCGGCCGCGGTGGGCTCGCGGTTCTAGGCGCGCAGTCCGGAACCGTGCGGCTACTACGGTCGCAGGTTCGAATCCTGCCTCGGGCTTGGATGTGTGTGATGTCCTTAGGTTAGTTAGGTTTAAATGGTTCTAAGTTCTAGGGGACTGATGACCACAGCTGTTAAGTCCCATAGTGCTCAGAGCCATTTGTTCTCCAGCAGTGTAACTGTCCGTATTATAATGTCAGACTCGAGCTGCTGTGGTCTGGGGAGCATGATACAGAAACTACGAGAACATTCGTGCCTTAATCACCAGATTCAACTGATCTAAATCTAATGTAATTGCGTGACATGCGCTTTTTTGTTACTACACACTTATGAAAAGCTACGAAGGACTTACGGAATCCATGCCATGCAGAATCGCGGCAGTGTTGGGAGCCAATAGTGGGCCAACACAGTATTAAATATATAGTCATTAACTTTCGGTTCGCCAGTCTGTACGTTCATATGAAGTGGATGTAGGCACATTCCTATAACAAGTATATATCAGAAAAATAATCCTGATTTAAACTCAAGTTAAAGGTAGGCAAAACTTGAATTGAAGTAAAAATACATTGCAAGGGTGAGCACAACAGTTATGTACTCGTAGCACATAAACTAAGAATAACCACGAATAAAAAGGAAATAAACCTCAAAATATGTAAGCGGTTTCCTGTATTTCCCGTGTTTCGAGGTTTGTTTCCCTGCTATTTGTGTTTTATTATGATTTTGCACCACATGCACTCTCTTTTGTTGTGCTTATTTAAGACATTACACTGTATGTCTCATAACGATGTGTCCACAAGCACTATACGCAATTGCTTAGTCTGAATTTCTTTCCTATTCGTCACCTTATAGTGGCGTCGTTTGACTATTCCGAGTAGAAAAATCGTTGAAATGAAGCTTCAGTAATACATTCTCACTCGGTTGGTGATCATCCGCGAAAATTTCACCAGATAATTATATGTTTCGAAATGAGGACAACGACGGAGCTTTCAATCTCACATCCGCAGCATAGACACGGGTTACTTGGAGTATTCAGTCTGATATCGACACCATAGATGCATGACAGAAGTATACACACGGTAGTGACACAAAATTCCGGCTGGGCCTGTTTGAAATTTTTCTGCGTCCACATATAAGGTAAATTACGCCGCATGGGATGTTTCATATGCGTTATTAATGATTTTTACAGTAGTATCAATTTAATATAAAAATTCAAAGTGTTGTTTTGAGTTTTATTTATAGCATGAGCGACGCATACATCGAGAGAGAGCTGACGTCTGTTGTTCGCGAAGCACGGGTATATCATGTCACCGGATTATATCTTCACCGGGTCTACGCGTGTCTACCGCGAGAAGTTCGAGGCTATGCAAAAACCTCTGCGGTAACTATAATAAAGAAAACAAGGAATGAATTTCTAAAATTTTAAACTTAATGTTCGCGCTGTGTTCATTTAGGACAACAACTTAAAGTTTTGTTAAGTGGCGTTCACTGAGATATTACGATATACTTAGTGTTTAAGATAAAAGAAACCAAATAGGATGAGACACACAATCAACTTGAAGTAGTTATGACTACATTAGTGCTATGGCGACACTGGTGACAGAATACTGGTAATATATCAAAAGAACTAGTGTAAACAAAAGGAAAAGGGGGAAGAAAAATGTTCTAAATACAAAAAAAAGCTTTTGTTTCGTAAATAGAGTGGTACGGCGACCTACATGTTAACAGATGAGACCGAAACACCGATGCCAACTAAAAACAGGAAGAACCATCCCACTGATGACGCCTTGAAGTGAAAAAAGGGAAAATAAAACACAGTGCAGTAAGAGAAGGTATTTTTATTACAAAACAAATATAAAATAAATGTCTTGGTGTACAGCAATTTATTGGAGATGTTATCCCTTACAATTATACGACGTAAAGTCATTGATATCTGGTGTTGTAAAAGTACAACCCACTTAATTTCACCTGCATCTGCACCTTCATCTACATGACTGTTCTGCAGTTCACGCTTAACTGCGTAGCAAGAAGTTCATCGAACCACCTTCAGGCTGTTTCTCTACATTCCATTCCAGAACAGAGCGCGGGAAAAACGAACACCTGGGTATCTCCGCGTGAGTTTTGATTTCTCTTATATTATTACGACCATCATCATTTCTCCCAGTACAGGTGGGAGTCAACAAAATATTTCGCATACGGAGAAGAAACTTGATGACTGAAATTTCGGAAAAAGATCTCGCTGATACGAAAAACGCGTGTGTTTTAATGACTGCCACCCTAAGCGTATGTCGTATCCTTGACATTCTCTTTCAAATTTCGCGATAATGTAAAGCAAGCTGCTCTTCTTTGAACTACTCCGATGGGCTCTGTCATTCGCATTTGGCAAGGAATCCATACCATGCAACGTTACTCCAAAGAGGACGGACAAGTGTAGAATAGACAGTCTCTTTAATAGATCTGTTGCTTATTCTAAGTGTTTTACCAATAAAAAGCCTTCTTCGTCTCTCTTTCGGTACAACATTTTCTATGTGTGCGCTCCATTTTAATTTGGTCGTAATTGTTATCCCTATATAGTAGTAGAACTGACAGCCTTTAGATATGTGAGATTTATTATGTAACCGAAATTTAACGGATTCCTTTTAGTACACTTGTGGACGATCCCGCACTTTTTGTTATTTAGAGTCAGTTGCTACTTTTTGCACCACACCGATATCTAGTCTAAATAATTTTTCGATTAGTTTTGACCTTCTGCCGACTTTCCTCAACGGTACAATACAGCATCATCTGCAAACAATGTAGGAAACCTGCTCATATTCACTTCTAAGTTGTATGGTTTAGCAACACTGAAGGTCCTGTAACACTTCATTTTGGAACGCCAGATGTTACTTCAATTTTACTGGCCGACTTTCCGTCACTTACCACGAACTGTGACCCATATGACAGGAGATCACGACTTCATTCGCACAACTGCGACGATACTCCATACGCACTCAATTTGATTAGATATCTAGAAGTATGGAATCAATCTCAGCTCCCCTGTCTATAGCACTGATTACTTCGTGTGGATAAACAGCTAGTATTGTTTTACAAGGAAAGTATTTTCTAATTCCATGGTATGTATAAATACTCATAGATCTTTTTTTTCCGAGGTAATTCATAATGTTCGAACACAGTATACGTTCCAGTTTATGACAGATTATGTTGATATTACTTACTAATGAAAAATTCGAGATGTAATTATCTATAAGGTGAACACAGAACTAATCTTAAAAAGCAGTTTAAAATTATTTTAAAATAATTAATTTTATCGTGAGAGTGACTGAAGTTGCTGCGCAGCGGTAATACGATTCTGTTTGTCTAAGCAACGCAGAAATCAACAACTACGTTACAAATAATTACATACAAAATTTATGTCAAGAACTCTTCCACGATATAGTGCTTCTAGTGCCGCTGATAAAGCAAGAAACTTCGACCGATAAATCACTGATTAACATAAAGAAGTAATGTGCTTACGTAGCTTTACATAGTTGACGAAGAAATTTAAAGATGCATTTTCATTTGTAATGAATTCTCAGCGCTAGGTCTTATAAGTCAGACACCTTAAAACACATCCGCCATTATGTGGTGAGGAAGTGATGGAAGCGTTTAGCACGTCGAAGCGCCTGCAGAAACTCTCGACGGCTTGACCAAAAAGTCGGACGATGAGTTTCGTGGAGACAGAAAGCCGCTTAGCAGCGGAACAATGCTCGCCACTCGGCGATCGCGTGAGACCGTCAGATGTCTCGAGACGAGAAACCCTACTGACAGAGAGAAAATAAGCTGGAAGGTAGCCTTGACGCTGCAGACCCTTACCCAAGTTTCCCTGTGCCGCAGGTGATACAGCGATCTAGTGCAACAGCAGATGTAATTCTGAAAGAAAAGAACTTTTGTGTACAGACTTCATACGAAGGGCTTATTTCAATAGTGGTACAAGTCCATTTTTGTTCGTTTTGGGATACAGAGTCCTAAAGTTAAATGAGCGCTGAAAAATCTGCAGTTGAGATACCAGAAATATTCAAGCATATGTCAGAGACAGCAAAGGACTTGAAAGAGCAGTTGAATGGAATGGATAGTGTCTTGAAAGGAGGATATAAGGTGAACATCAACAAAAGCAAAACAAGGATAATGGAATGTAATCTAATTAAGTCGGGTGATGCTGAGGGAATTAGATTAGGAAATGAGACACTTAAAGTAGTAAAGGAGTTTTGCTATTTGGGGAGCAAAATAACTGATGATGGTCAAAGTAGAGAGGATATAAAATGTAGACTGGCAATGGCAAGGAAAGCGTTTCTGAAGAAGAGAAATTTGTTAACATCGAGTGTAGATTTAAGTGTCAGGAAGTCATTTCTCAAAGTATTTGTATGGAGTGTAGCCATGTATGGAAGTGAAACATGGACGATAAATAGTTCGGACAAGAAGAGAATAGAAGCTTTCGAAATGTGGTGCTACAGAAGAATGCTGAAGATTAGATGGGTAGATCACGTAACTAATGAGGAAGTATTGAATAGGATTGGGGAGAAGAGAAGTTTGTGGCACAACTTGACCAGAAGAAGGGATCGGTTGGTAGGCCATGTTCTGAGGCATCAAGGGATCGCCAATTTAGTATTGGAGGGCAGCGTGGAGGGTAAAAATCGTAGAGGGAGACCAAGAGATGAATACACTAAGCAGATTCAGAAGGATGTAGGTTGCAGTAGGTACTGGGAGATGAAAAAGCTTGTACGGGATAGAGTAGCTTGGAGAGCTGCATCAAACCAGTCTCAGGACTGAAGACCACAACAACAACAACAACAATGGCTTCTTGCTATAGATGAACCTTTCTTTCTGTTTGTTTGGACCATTAATTTCAGAAGCTGGCTGGCTCTGAGCACTATGGGAGTTATCATCTATGGTCATCATTCCCCTAGAACTTAGAACTACTTAAACCTAACTAACCTAGGGACAGCACACAACACCCAGCCACCACGAGGCAGAGAAAATACCTGACCCCGCCGGGAATTGAACCCGGGAACCCGGTCGTGGGAAGCGAGAACGCTACCGCACGACCACGAGCTGCGGGCAATTTCAGAAACATTATAGACGGAAAAGTGGAGGTAATGGACTTGTACCACTATTGAAATAAGCCCTTCATGTATTTGCTCCATAGCAGGTAACCAGTCTTTATATGTGCTAAATAGTTCCCTACTGTATCCCACGATACAGGCTTTTTTACGGTACAGATTATAACGATCTTTGGTAACACACACAACAAAGTTTAAATTCTTAACATTAATGTTGCGTGCCTCTTGTTTTCTTTCTGTTTCGAACGAAATCGTCAGACATCAATAGAAAGAAGTCATACTTCCACAGAGAGTGTCTGTTATTTGAATAAGATGTTTTTTTCAACGAACCAATCAGTTCCAAGCGCACGTGTGTATGTTTGGGAGTTAGGAGTACGCAATTAGGAATGGGACGCATCATGAAAAGTCAGATTTTTCCGGCCCATAGGTGCAAGTGAGTGCGTTTATATCTCGTGACAACTTCTCCAAGGTAAGATTTTGGAAGAAGCGAAACTCAGCAAGGACAGTAACAAATATTCTGCTAGCGCAGTAGCAGAAAAAGAAGTTCTAAAGGGAAAAGTGCAGAATAAGAAAAAAGAAAAGATACTCTTTTACGACTGGGAGGTGATTGCAGAACAGACAGGCTGCTGGACTGGTAGCAGTAAGGATAACTGAGGATACAAAATGTATTTAAGACTTTAATTTTAAAATCACAGCACTGAAACACTGGTGACAACATGTACAAATTAAACTAATATAAATTTATTATAACTGGAACTTATTTAAGGATTGTGACCTCAAAAAAGTTTAACATTACGGTAAATATACCGAAAATTTACACTGTGGCAAAATTCTTCCAATGCGTCTGTGGCATGAATCAGCAAACCAGTGTTTAATAGTATTAGGTGAAAACAGTCTTGGTTGCAATTTTAGTTTTTTTATTCATCAATTACGCGTTTCACCTTATTTAGGCATCTTCAGGCTGATCTTAATTTAGGACGATCCTTTAGAGAATGTAGCTAAAGGGCATCGTCGAGTACAACAGGCCAACATCGCCTTCGTTAACCTCAATAAATACTTTCTAGATGGACGTGAGTGACTCCAAGACGTGCAAAACGCGTACGCGACCAACACTGTCTTCAACTAATAATATGGGAAAATGTTGGGTAGGTGGTTCAAAGAATTCAGTGAAACTGACAGTAAGTTGCTGCACCAAAATACTTTACAAATGAAGCACAGACTTGAATTAATTGCAGATAGTTAATCAATGAGCAAATCTTTGATTTAATTACAAGAGCCGGCGAAGAGGGCCACCACACAATAATATGCTTCAAATATATTAATGAATGAGAGAAATCTATCACAAGAATTTAGATCAGCTTAATAAGTCACCAGGTTTAATTCAACCTTCTCAGAGAACACTTCCATTAGAATTTTTATATATTGCACCCAATTCGGAGTGGAGGGGCAGAAGAAAAAAGAAAACATTTAATAATTTCCCAGAGAAACGACCATAGTATCTTTACAATTACTAAAAAAACCACGAATAAAGGAACGCTAATAAAACACTAGATTTTATGGTGGTGCACTCCTTCCAGTAACAAGGAGGCCCTCACAACTATTTTGGTGGCAACAACACGAGCCACAATATCATTCACACAGACCAAATTAGATGTACCCTATAACATAAAGAATAGGTGTTGATTAAAAGCCAGAAGAGGCGACACTTTTAAGCCGCGATAGTTAAGAATGGAGAGGAAATAATGTTGCGCCGGATTATCTAGGCGGAATGCAGCTTTTGCTCTTTAACACTGAGAGATAGCTTCACTGACTGCATGACCATAAAAGCGAGACTACTTTGAACCCCGAAGCCAGTAACAACTCGTAGTATTAATAAAGGGTAACTAAGCTCATAAATGCAGACCGGTGGCTGTACAAATCTAAGAACATAAATGCGCTTATCTGCAATTTAGTGAAAGAGGTACAACTACTTTATTACAACCTGTCCGACTGAATCAGTGCGTGCATCCAGAGTAGAGGGTGCTCAACGTCATGTTTTGGAAGTGGTATGATACTGCAAATTTCTGGTATTCACGCTTTTCGGCAAATACATTTTTGTCAATGCAATTATGTCAAACATAAAAATAAAATGCACAACTATCGAATGAATGGTGTTAGAAACAGTATCACATAGTTTACTTATATTTAAATACGAAAGAAGTAAAGGCATACTGCACTGAACAAACAGTATCATTGTTTAATTTACATTGTATTTTTCATGCTTAGAACTTTCGTAGTGTGTAGATGACGGAAGAGTTATAAACCGCTGTTCGTCAGCGCATTCCGCCCACTTGCATAGGAACTGAGATGGTCAGTCGAAAAAGGAACGATTAATTTTTACTACTGGCACCCGGTACGTTGTAATGGCTGCGAGGCGTTCACCAGAAACGAAAATAACATCGGACGTACCACAACGAAGAGTAATTGGACAGGTAGGTATTCAGTACCTACGTAAACGGTTTGTTATATGGTACCAGAAACACTCTCATATGGTGTTATCTATAAGATAATGTACTCGGATGACTGTAAAGATATTCAGAATGATGTACGTAGTATTTCCACTACACGTAGTAACGACTCTCTTTAGTATTGGAGAAACACAATATAAAGTTCCCGCAAGGAGGAGAAAGAACACGAAAGTATCCAATTAGGAAACTAGTGAAAAATTTCCATTGCCTGTTCCGTTGTTTAAGCACTTGCTGTAATATTGTTATAACAAGATTGTGAGTTATGCAGTACGAAACCGTAATTAGGTCTTCTGCAGTAATTACTGTTTCCTTTAAATTTCCGCACAGGAAACAAATTTAAACCTCTGTTCTCAGAGTGCGTCTGTATCGTATGGTACGGAACTACATTAACTTCGCCACTGTGTAAGTTTTTAATCCCGTTAACCATTATCGGACAGAGTTTGGCCAACGTTAAAGGAAATATTATAAAAGACTCCCTTTCAGACTGCTCACTAACCTCAATGAAATCAATTTAGCAATAAATTTGGATATGATAGAAAAAGAAAATACCAGTGAACGGTTTCAGTACACACTATTTAGCAACATGCCTTACAGGAGATATCGACGTCGTCGTCGCACAACAGTGTACAAAAATATAGAGAACATCGAACTGACTACAACATCTGGGGACAAGAAGAATCGCATTCCTGTGAAGAGAGTTGCAGCCCTCGCTATCGTCGATGGACCTTGTGTATTTCATGGATGTTCTCTTAATTTCAGCCTTGATATAAACGATCCATTCTCACATGGAAATGGGTGGTTCACTGTTGCCATTGTGAGAGGTGGTAGCGGAGTGTCTAGTGTACCTGGACTTGAAAGTTTTAATGATAAAGATGTATTTGCCTATCGTACCTACCATATGTTTGAACAGTAGTTTCTGTAACGAACAGCAAACAATGACTTACACACGTGTATGAGCATGTACATACTACCTTCGGATGCTTTGTCACTCGAAATCATGTAACTAAAGTCAGTCATGAAAGAGCCATTGATTTAGATTTCGCGGTCTAAATGACTTCACATACGCAATGAGTAAACAGTTAAGTCAAACTGCCACATTGTGGTACGATACTCAAACAAAGTGAACAAGTTACTTAACTGAATGAAAGATGCTGTTTCGTTCTTATTACAGAAGTTCAAATGAAATTAGTATGAAAAGAGTCAAATATTATCGGATAAAGATATAGTAACGGTACAATGATTCACGAAAATTAAAACACGCATTCCATACAAATAAATAGAAATTTTATTGTATTTTCTCATTCACATTTTAACCTACATAGGTGGCATGGACTTGCACAAACTAATGTGTTCCCTTACCAACAAGTGGACTAATGGTGCCAGTTTCGTCCGAACGGAGGCACTGCCATTGTTTTATGTAGTGTCTTTTCTCCTCACCTTGTTATTTAACCCCACACTTGATTCGTAACTGTAGGTTCATTCGTGTCATCTTTGACTCCTTCAAAGATTAAAGCGTTGTGTTCATCGGAGTTTCTGGTCCCGATTAGCCCCACAGTTCGACAGCTAGCAATGCCACTCTCCCCTGTCTAGTGTTCGACTCTACAATAACCTTTGGTTACTCGTCAAGTAAATAACGTCTCACCAAAAACTCATTTCAGAGAGTCATTTATTGTTTCTTATAAAGTGTTCATGTTTTGATATGTAAAGTTATACAGTATGCATTATGACGTTTTTCTCAAACAAATACCAAATTACTGCATGTATGTACACTCTAAGACAAAGAAACAACGCACCACGAAAGAATTATTCAAACTGGTCACAAACTAATGTTCATGCAGATATCGAGGGAAAACGCAAAATTGTAAACTTTGGCGGCCGATGGATGAACAATACAAGTAGATGCCAGTGTTTGAGAGAGGACGCGTATTTGGCCTCAAAGAAGCCGGATGAGTAATGAGCGAAGCGGTCGACACCCGAATAGGAGCAATTTTACTGTTTCGACAATGCTGGCAGGATTGGATGACCCATGGCCGAACACAGCAAAGAGGAGGAAGCGGTCGACTTATAGAGACGACAGAACTTTAGGACCCAGCAAGCGTCACAAAGGCACTAACAGCCCCCGATTCATCAATATCATCAATCCAACGTGCAGCTGGTGCCTCGATGACCACAAGGACCATTAATAGGCGACTCACAGAATGGGGTTTGAGCTCACCGCGTCCTTTCCACCAGCTACCAATGACCTCTGAACACCAACAGGCACATATGCAACGGTGTCGAGCACATTCGGTCTGGAATCTCATTGCCTAGAGTATAATTATCTTCAGAGTTGAGTCTGCCTCAAACTGAGCGACGACGATCAGTGAAGACGCATCAGGAGATGTCCCAGAAAGCAGTTGGACATCAATCTGACTGTCGCCCACCACACGGCACGACGAAAAAGAGTGATGGACTGGGGTGCCATATTACTTCATAGCAGAGGAGCCCTTTGCTGTCGTCTGCGGCACTCTTACAGCACAGCGGTACGTCGACTGTATTCTACGCACCGTTTTGTTGCCCTGTTGACCTTCATGGCAAGCCATGCAGAGCTCATATTTCAGCAATAAAATGCCTGCTGCACAAAGTAACAGTTTCTACTGCTTGTCTTAGTGCTTCTTAAACCATACCTTGGCCAGAAAGGTGGCCGGATCTCTTCTCAAACTGAGAACTTTTGGAGCATTATGGGCAGGCCCCTCCGACAATTTCGGGATTTTGGTGATCTAACGTGCCAGTTTCACGGAATTTGGGACGGTGTCTCTCAGGAGGACATCCAACAACTCTGTCAATCAATGCCAAGCCGAATATTTGCTTACATAAGGGCCATAGGTGGATCAATGCCTCATTGAGCTGCTCAATTTATGAAATTCTTTCTCATGAATATATCAGCCATTTTTTTAAAACTGAAATCATTTGTTTGTCTGTGCATGTACATTACATGTACCGATTTCTGTCCAATTCGGATAATTCCTTTGTGATGCACCGCTTTTTCTATTTTGTTTTCTTTTTGTCTTAGAGTGTATTGTCAATAACACGCACAGTGTCTCTTATTTCGTAAACTGGCTACATGTAGCAACATGGCAGGTATCTGTATTACCGTATTTGAATACCAAGGTTCAAATGGTTCAAATGACTCTGAGCACTATGGGACAACTGCTGAGGTCATTAGTCCCCTAGAACTTAGAACTAGTTAAACCTAACTAACCTAAGGACATCACAAATATCCATGCCCGAGGCAGGATTCGAACCTGCGACCGTAGCGGTCTTGCGGTTCCAGGCTGCAGCGCCTTTAACCGCACGGCCACTTCGGCTGGCTGAATACCAAGGGTACAGGATGATTCACGTATGACGAAAGTGCTTTCTCCGATGAAAATGATAGTCCCTAACATCGAAAACACAGCCTAACGCTGTTATAAATCCATTGCCAATGTACTATTTCGAATTTTACTGCATTAAATAGCTGTAGGTCTTCTCGATAATCGTTGTTTGTCTGAAAAGAAATATTGTAGTATTTTGTTCATATACCTAGGGTAGCATGTCACGTGGCTCCTCCCGCCGTAGTTGCCGGTCCTCCCTCGGGCATGGATGTGTGTGTTGTTTTTAGCATAAGTTAGTGTAAGTTAGTGTAAGTTAGTTTAAGTACTGTGTAAGTCTAGGGACCGATGACCTTAGCAGTTTACACACATACCTATCGGAAGCTATGATTTGGTGGGACAGGATCGGTCCAATAATACCAGTTGCATTTGTTGTCATGTCAGCTCCTGGCAGGCCTACGCAATTGGCCAATGAGTCTGCAGGCCAGCTACTAGCGTAATTCTGCAGCTGGTCACTACTATGATAATGGCGAAGTGTTCTGCAGTGCGGTGTTCTACCGACAGCAGTGCACGGGATTGCTACGTACTGTGGCGTAAAGTAGCATGGTCACTAAGTCACTGATGTGTGCGATCCAACTTTTACAGCCTCACAGAGCAGAGTCATCAACTAGGCGAAGCTTGTGGTCTGGCCGTGCATATTCTACGATCCACCACAGTGAGGCTGCCATTTAAGTACCGTCATCTGACGCTCCAACCATTCTCGGAGGGACCAGGTCTCAAGTTGGGGCGTCTGGATGTTCCAACCAGGTACCTTCGGCTGTGTGTGGTGTACTTTATCACAGGTGCAAATTCTTGCTGTTTAGTGGGCATCGCCGGCCGCGGTGGTCTCGCGGTTCTAGGCGCGCAGTCCGGAACCGCGCGACTGCTACGGTCGCAGGTTCGAATCCTGCCTCGGGCATGAATGTGTGTGATGTCCTTAGGTTAGTTAGGTTTAAGTAGTTCTAAGTTCTAGGGGACTGATGACCACAGCTGTTAAGTCCCATAGTGCTCAGAGCCAGCCATTTTAGTGGGCATCACGTCCACAGCAGCCGTCCGCAGCATTCCACCGCCTCAGCATTCTCACTCACTACCCGCGAGCTACTACTGCGAGATCCTGGGTAGCTGTCACCGAACTCCACGCTGACTGCAGACCACAAACCTGTTTTCACGCGATGAAGAGGTTGTTGAAGTAACTGATGAGGTTTTCCAGAGCACTATCGTCTGTCTGCGAGCTCTAGTACCCAGTAAATACTGCTGTGCTTCATCTGAAGAAAGATCAATTCTGCATCAAACTCACCACCACGCACAAACTGCAGCAGTTAGCTCCAGAACGGACATCAAGCAACAGTATCTGAATTGGTCAGACGTTGTGCTGCCGTTACGTCAGTAAAAACTGGTGACGAGTTGAGGTGCAGGAGTATGCCGTACGGCGCCAATCAAACAGCCTTAAATTCTGAGTTGCTTAATTACGACTCTCCGCCCTGGTTCAATAAAGGAAGCGGTAGAGTGTCTGAACTATCCAGGGGCCCCCTGTGTGTTGTCGCCGCGCAGTGCTGACAGAGCGCAACGTCGGCCCGGCGATGGCTCGTGACACAAGTGCCTCTGTCAGCGGTGACTCCAGATCCGGCCAGTCTTGACTAACTGTGGGTATGTGTACCGTGACACAGCTCACACACCCTACGCTATCCTGCTGGCGGCAGGCAGTTGGCGTAACGGGAGAGAACCACTGCACTTCATTGATGACCGGCAAGCTGCTTCCCACGGTCTGTGTTATCCAATTGTGATACTGGGTCCAGATCACGTGGTTACAGTGTGGACCACCCTGAAGCAGAGCCTAACTTTGAACTTACTGATTTTATAAGGAAACAAAGAGAAAAACTTCAATACATAAGGTTTACAGTCAACCGGTTGCATAAGTTTAATGTAAAAACGTTAACTAGTTTTCCATACCACTAAGGGGGTCTTCTTCAGAAAGACATAAATTACATGACATTAAAATTGTAAATATACATGATGAGCTAAGGAACTCAAGTCAAATAGCAGGAAATAAGAAATAAATTCTTCTACGGGAATAGTAAAAACTGTTACAACAACTTCAGCTTGTAAAAAGGAGAAGACAGGATTTTATTTCATGTGTTTCTGCTGTTTGATTTCAGATCCTTAGCTCATTTGCGTATTTACAGTTTTAACGTCTTGTTACGTGACTTCCTTAGTAGTATCGAAACCTGGCAAAGCTTTTTACATTAAACTTATGTAACCTGTTGGCTGTAAGTTTCATGTACCGAAAATTTATTTACGTCAGCGACGTTCAAAACTGAAAGAAAAAATTGCCATTTCTAATCATCCCGCGGAGAGGGATGAATGGAAACGGCAGTGATAACCTTGTAATTGTTTGTATTTATTGGGTCTTTGGATGAACAGGGGCACGTCAAAATCTGTTTTGGTTCTAGGAAAATAAGAAACAAAGTTTATCTACTTCAACACAAGTATTATTGAGTACAAGACTAAGGATATTCCATGAACTTTGATTATTTAATTCGGTTTCTGAAGTAAACAGTGTTTTATCTCTAATTAAGTCGTTGTAAAATTAAAGTGATGAACTTGCTTTTTTTTTCCTAATACAAGAGTTTAAAGATCGAATAGACCTAATCATTGGACTCCTGAACCCAAAAGTTTTCTTAATCTAACAGTGAGGTCACAATCTGCTTTGTCGATATCACCTTTAAAACTGATTATCTCTTTGAATCTACAAGTTGTTGTTACCCCAGAAGTTACTGGCAGCTTTCGAAAAACATATCCTTGACTAAACAAAGACTCCTCATCTACTAAAGTAAACGTGCTTAATCGGCCATGATTTTTTCAAGGAAACACCAAAATGAGCTTTGCCTTTTACATAAAGACTTTTAAAGGCGTACAATCTAAATGGCTATTTACTTTTTCCGTATTCTTTAGTTCTAGCAAAATCTCCTGGGTTGAGAACAGTGCCATGTGGTTTCTTTATTTCTGTCAAATTCTTCATCTTTTGAAAAAGTCCTGACGATTACTGTTTCAATTCAGCATACAAATTCCGAAACATAACCTTCTTTTTCTGTTAGACGAAACACAAGACAAATTAAAGTACTCTTTAAAAGTTAATTTTCGCTTAATGAAACGAAGTTGCAAATTTGCTTTCCAGGTAAGACTACTTAATTTAGATTGGTAAACGAAGCGTCAACTCATAGTGTCGTTAACTTTCAAATTCACAACTTCACTGTTCGATTGGTTCACTATCAACTTAGACAGACAGATCTTTTAATGGTGTTCCCATTAGTCGTCGGACACGATAGCAAAGAACTTATCTTGAATTTTCGTTTGGGGGTTAACTGGTGTGTATTCTACTACATGCGACGTATTTGAAGAAAACATTGCTGGAGAAAGTAGCGATAACGATGCAGTGTTATTGATGAAATTAAAACTGCAGTCTTGATGGAGCATTGAAATAAAAATGTCAGCTACATATTGCGGACTATTTCGAAGCCGATAATACTGAAGTAGACGAATAAATAGCTTTAAAAATTTCCTGTAATTTTTTAAGGTGCCATGTACCGTGTAGATACAAAGGGGTGCAATAGCATTCTCCGTGAGCCGGCGCAGCTCCTCGCCTAAGACATTGGGATTCGGTGCAGCGACCGCCGGCGATGTAATTGCTCGAGAGCCAGATGTGTTGCGCCGGCACTGCCGCCCACTCCGCCCCCAGCGCCGCCTCCAAGCCGCCCCCCGGGGGCGACCGCAGCGGCGTGGCGCAGAATGGTCGCGCGTGCATTACGCATGAGGCGCGCACGGCCGGGAAAATTGGCCGCCCGCTGGTGTATACGGCCGCCAGCTGCCGCCGCGCCCAAATAAAGCGCGCAATTAAAAAACAACCGCCCGAGCCCTGGAATCCCGAATTCCGTTCCCGCGGGCCTGCAGAGCACGTGCTAATTTCTCAGCGCACTCGCCACGGCGTGTTGTTCTAGGGACGATTCCCCGCCGGCGGTTGCACTGTCATGCACTCACGTCTGGCGTCGGATACCGCGACCGTGTTGCTGCTTTCGTAGTTACGCTGATGAGCCACAACATCACGGCCATCTGCTTAATGGCAATATAGCAGTGATTCTATGTGACCTACATTCGACAAGTCCTTCGTGAGTTTCCGGAAATAAGTGCCGCCAGGTGTCTGCGCCCCGGCCACGCAACTCCAGTGTGTTCACCTTTTTCCCGAACATCAGGGAACGGTAACGGACGAATCATGCCACTCCTAGCAATGACATGGTTCATTCTATGACTGAACCCAGACCCAGAGCACCTACAGCTCTACTCACTTTCTGCAGACGACAACCACCAATCCGGTGAATACGGCTCCCCTGGAACACATTGTGGTATGCTGTGAACGGTACTCACACACGCGGCGACACATTACAGGAATGACACCGGAAACACTTCAGCACACACTCAGAGAGTCACTCAAATGGGGCAACAAGACAAATATCATGATGGTTTGTGGGGCGCTCAAATGCGTGATTATGAGCGCCCGTACAAATTCGTAACTTTTGCTCAGTCCAAACTCGCCACATTCGTGAATGATGATGAAATGATGAGGACAACACCCAGTCATCTCGAGGCAAGTGAAAATCCTTGACCCCGCCGGGAATCGAACCCGGGACTCCGTGCTCGGGATGCGAGGACGCGACCACTAACTGCGGACCACAGACAAACTAATGACAGGGTTTGTTCCGATGAGGACTCCAGTGCAGCGGACTCTTCCAAAACCGACAAAAAGCACGTAATACATGAAAAAGAACATACTGTATTATAGCCACCCAAACAAGGGAACATATAACACAAACCAAACCAGAGACAAATGTGTTGTGTTATCTTTCAAATGATAGAGCTCAACAACCAGTCGTCCTTTTCTTTCAGGTTTTATTAGGCAAATATAGATATCGCCTAGAGCCTAACCATTATCACTGCACCATTTCATGGTGTCAATGAATGTTCTAGTGCATCAGTCCCCTGTTTTTTGGGCTTCTGTCACTGTTCGTTCAAGTCTCTTGAACGGTGTCAGAAGGCCGAACAACAGCGGACATGCATTAATACCATGGAATAGTGCATTGATAATTACTAGACATTAGCCGAAATCTAGAATTTTTTTCCTAATAAAACCTGAAAGAAAAGGACGACTGGTTGCTGTGCTCTATCATTTGAAAGTCATACCACAGTCGTTGGTTGCACCTACATTTCTAAAGGAATGGAACTTGATGGGGTTGTGTTACGGTTACCAGTTAAACCTATTACTATAACGACATAGATATTTTCAGCACATATCATAAGTTAGAATAAGAGTACCCACACCACAAAACAAACGGAAACGCAGAGCGCATAGCAAACACAAAATATACGAACAGTAACAAACATCATGTAGAATGAACAGGATCCAGCCACATTAATGTGACTACCGCCTATGATCGATGTCAACGTGCAATAACCACTCACAGAAGGCATGTGGCAGCCCTAGCAATGCATCGTGTATAAATCGCGTCGGGGGACGACGAAAACAATCCAGTCGTTGAAACTTCCTGGCAGATTAAAACTGTGTGCCGGACCGAGGCTCGAACTCGGGACCTTCGCCTTTCGCGGGCAAGTGCTCTACCATCTGAGCTGTCCTCACAGATTCAGTTCTGAGAGGTCCGGCACACAGTTTTAATCTGCCAGGAAGTTTCATATCAGCGCACACTCCGCTGCAGAGTGAAAATCTCATTCTGGAAACGTTCTCCAGGCTGTGGCTAAGCCATGTCTCCGTAATATTCTTTCTTCCAGGAGTGCTAGTTCTGCAAGGTTCGCAGAAGAGCATCTGTGAAGTTTGGAAGGTAGGAGACGAGGTACTGGCAGAACTGAAGCCGTGAGGACGGGCCTTGAGTCATGCTTGGGTAGCTCACATGGTAGAGCACGTGCCCGCGAAAGGCAAAGGTCCCGAGTTCGAGTCTCGGTCCGGCACACAGTTTTAATCTGCCAGGAAGTTTCAGTGCACACTCCGATACAGAGCGAAATTCTCATTCTGGTACAGCCGTTTTCGTAATGCGGAAACGGAGCGATTCATCCGTCGTGCAAAATAGCAAGATGAAAGGCTTTCGGGCCAGGGGTGGAAGCATTTCTGAAACGACTTTGTAAACTGTTCGCGTATCGCTGTAGCTAAAGTATATCGATGTATGGCAAAATGGCGCTATACAAAGCCAGCGCTGAGGCAACTGTGGTGCACTGCAGGCCAAAGATGGCAGGGGTGAACAACAGGTATGGACTGTTGACGAAACCGACCGGCCAGATGAACCAGCGGGCTGCCAACAGCGTCTGCTCAACGACCGTTCAGGGAACATCGCTGCATGTGGGCCTCAGCAGCAGGTGCGTGGTCCATGCTGGCTGCTGTTCATCGGGGACGAAGGTTGGAGTGTGCACGCCAGTACCACAAATGACCTTCCGCTGAGTGGCGACAGATGAGGTCATTTCAGATGAGTCATGGTTTCTGCTCTATCGCACAGACGTCCGTCAGCAGGCACACACGCTGCAACAATCGCCGGAAGGGTCCAGACCAGAAAACGTTCCCTGTGTTGCAATGTAGTCATTCAGGAAGGCACAGTGCATCAATACGAGTGTTTATTCATCCCTGGAGACCATATTCACCCCTACATGAAGGTTTTTTTTCTTGGCATGATGGGCACCTATTAGCAGGACAATGCAACGTGTCAGATAGCTCGTGGTGCACGTGCATGTTTCAAAGAGCACCAGCATGAGTTTATCATACTCCCTGGGCAAACTCCCCGGATTTCAACCCAATCGATATGTGTCAGATCATCTCAATAGGTCTGTTCGCGCCTTTAATACTCAACCGACGAACTTAACGCACCTGACCACGGCACTGGATTCGACATGGCTCCCCATCAATGCCAGTAGCTTCGAGAACGTCATTGGCTAGCTTCCTGCACTTCTCGCAGCGGTCCGGGCTGGAAAAGGCGGTTACTCAGGCTTTTGACTGGCGTTAATACGACTGGACAGTGTATAACCTAGCGCGGCCGGTTGTTCTAACAGTCGCTACGGTAAACCTGTAAAGCACAGACAGAGAATTAAGTAGACTAGCATATTAATGCACCTTAGTAAGTAACCCTGGGAGGCGCTGCACTGGAATGAAGGGCTCATGAACATATTCCGAGACCTCTTCCCTGGGCAGCGAAGATGAAATTAATAGTATATGTGTAGACCAGATGTCGCTTAAATGCAAAGAAATAGTATCGGCAGCAACTGAGAGATTTATACCAAATAAATTAACAAACGACGGAGCTGATCATCCTCGGTACAAAAACAGGTTAGAACACTGTTGCAGAAACAACGAAACAACCTTCCAAATTTAAACAGACGCAAAATCCCCAAGATTGGCGATCTTTTACAGAAGCTCGAAATTTAGCGCGGAGTTCAATGCGAGACGTTTATAACAGTTTCCACAACGAAACTTTGTCTCGAAACGTGGCAGAAAATCCAAAGAGATTCTGATCGTATGTGAAGTATGTTAGCGGCAACAAACAATCAATGCCTTCTCTGCGCCATAGCAATGGATATATTATCGAAGACAGCGCTGCCAAAGTAGAGTTACTAAATACAGCCTTCCGAAAAGTGGACGAAGTAAATATTCCAGAATTCAAATCGAGAACAGCTGCCAACATGACTAACGTAGAAGTAAATATCCTTGGAGTAGTGAAGGAACTTAAATCACTTAGTAAAAGCAAGTCTTCTGGTCCAGACTGTATACCAATTAGGTTCCTTTCGGAGTGTGCTGATGCATTAGCTCCATACCTAACAATCATATTACAGCCGTTCGCTCGACGAAAGATCCGTACCCAAAGACTGGCAAGTCGCATTGTCACACCAATGTTCAAGGAAGGTAGTAGGAGTTATCCACTTAATTACAGGCCAATATCGTTAACGTCGGTCGATGTGCAGCAGGATTTTGGAACATATATTGTTTTCGAACATTATGAATTACCTCGAAGAAAACTGTCTATTGACACACAGTCAACATGGGATTAGAAAACATCGTTCCTATGAAACACAACTAGATCTTTATTCACATGAAGTGTTGAGTGCTATTGACAAGGGATTTCAGATCAATTCCGTATTTCTGGATTTCCGGAAGGCTTTTGATACGGTACCACACAAGCGGCTCGTAGTGAAATTGCGTGCTTATGGAATATCGTCACAGTTACGTGACTGGATTTGTGGTTTCCAGTCAGAGAGGTCACAGTTCGTAGTAATTGACGGAAAGTCATCTAGTAAGACAAAAGTGATTTCTGGCGTTCCCCAAGGTAGTGTGATAGGCCCTTTGCTGTTCCTTATTTATATAAACGATTTGGGAGACAATCAGAGCAGCCGTCTTCGGTTGTTTGCAGATGACGCTGTCGTTTATCGACTAATAAAGTCATCAGAAGATCAGAACAAACTGTAAAACGATTTAGAAAAGATATCTGAATGGTGCGAAAAGTGGCAGTTGACCCTAAATAACAAAAAGTGTGAAGACATTCACATGAGTGCTAAAAGGAATTCGTCAAACTTCGGTTACACGATAAATTAATCTAATCTAAAAACCGTAAATTCAACTAAATACCTAGGTATTACAATTGCGAACAACTTAAATTGGAAGGAACACAAAGAAAATGTTGTGGGGAAGACTAACCGAAGTCTGCGTTTTATTGGCAGGACACTTAGAAAATGTAACAGACCTACTGAGGAGACTGCCTACACTGCGCTTGTCCGTCCTCTTTTAGGGTACTGCTGCGTGGTGTGGGATTCTTACCACATAGGACTGACGGAGTACATTGAAATAAAGTTCAAAGAAGGGCAGCACGTTTTGTATTATCGTGAAATATGGGAGAGAGTGTCACAGAAACGATACAGGATTTGGGCTGGACATCATTAAAAGAAAGGCATTTTTCGTTGCGACGGAATCTTCTCACGAAATTCCAATCACCAACTTTCTCCTCCGAATGCGAAAACGTTTTATTAACACCGACCTACATAGGGAGGAACGATCACCACGATAAAATAAGGGAAAGCAGAGCTCGTACGGAAAGATATAGGTATTCTTCTTTCCGCGCGCTATACGAGATTGGAATAATAGAGAATTGCAAAGGTGGTTCGATGAAACCTCTTCCAGGCACTTTAATGTGATTTTCAGGGTATCCATGTAGATATAGATGTAGATGTAGGTATCTGCCACTCACTCCATCCTATCTTCTTTTTATTCTTATTCTTACATAATTTATTTCTTTTGCAATTTTCTGTATGCCTTTTCATGAACAGTAGTTTAATAAGAGTAATGCAGCTGCCCTTTACATAAACAAGGAGAGCAAAAGATCTCCACGAGGCGCCACCTCCACGTGATGCTGCTTGGATAACGGATTTCGCGGCCTCAGTTGCGTAGCATGAGAGTTGCAGGATGGAGGTTTTTGGTTCCTGGTAATTGGACTGAGTGGATCACTACAGTGAGTACAAAACGTATTAAATTACGTGCCGGTGGTATGTGGCCGCGGAAATGGTGTCCGATAGCGTCGCAGATGCGTTCCGTCGGGTTCAGACCAGGCCAATTACGTGGCCAAGTCCTGAACGTGCGTTCACCATGATGGTCCTCAAACCATTACACCACCATTCTCGCCTTGTGGCACAGATAGTTATCCTGCTGGAAAGTGCTAATGATATCGGAGAAGACATCAAGCATGAAGGGATAAAGATGGTCTACAATAATGTTCTCACATTCCACAGCAGTCATGGTACCTTGAATTACTATCACAGGCCCCTTGGAAAACTCGATGTATTTCCTCCAACCAAAATACTGCTCCGTCGGCCTGTGTCTGTGGCGCAGTGCACGTTTCGAGCAGCTATATACCTGGATCTCCTTCCGACCATACGACAGGTTTCGATTTCTCGACGGTCCAGTCTCGAGGATCTAGTGTCCACTGCAATCGAGACTCACGATGTCATTGGATCGATATGATATAACGTAAGGGTCGTCTGCTGCGAAGCACATTGTTCAATAGAGTGTGCTGAACACTGTGCTCCGAAACATTTCTGCCTTCACCAGCACTGTACTGTGTCGCCACATATGCCACAGGTCGCCGTCTAAACTGCTGCGCCGAAGGGACAAGTCACAGACCTCTGTGGTTAGACATGGACGTTCAACACTTGGCCGCTCACTAGTAATTTCACTGTCTTTGAGTCACTCTCCTTAGACACTCACGACAGCAGCACGCTAACACCCGACCCGTTTCGTCTTTTCCAAGAAATTCATTCACATGCCACGGGATGTGAGACTGAGCCCTTTGTCAAATCACTTACGACAGTTGACGCCCCCACTTGTGTCCCATTTCGTCGCAACAATGATTCCCGTTTCCTGTCTATTCTGCTTATATGCATTCCTCACCGCGCCGCGTCTACAAAAAAATGGTTCAGATGGCTCTGAGCACTATGGGACATAACATCTGAGGTCATCAGTCCCCTAGAACTTAGAACTACTTAAACCTAACCAACCTAAGGACATCACACACATCCATGCCCGAGGCAGGATTCGAACCTGCGACCGTAGCGGTCGCGCGGTTGCAGACTGTAGCGCCTAGAACGGCTCGGCCACCCCGGCCGGTGCAGCGTCTACATCTACGTCTACGTGATTACTGTTCTATTCACAATAAAGTGCCTGGCAGAGGATTCAATGAACCACCTTCAAGCTGTCTCTCTACCGTTCCACTCTCGAACGGCGCCCAGAAAAAACAAGCACTTTAATTTTTCTGTGCGAGCCCTGATTTCTCTCATTTTATCGTGATGATCATTTCTCCCTATGTAGGTGGGTGCCAACAGAACGTTTTCGTAATCGGAGGAGAAAACTGATGATTGAAATTTCATAAGAAGATCCCGTCGCAACGAAAAACGCCTTTGTTTTAATGATTGCCACTCCAATTCACGTATCATTCTGTGGCACTATCTCACCTATTTCGCGATAGTTCAAAACGAGCCGCTCTTCATCGAACTTTTCGATGTCATCGCGACCGCGCCACCAACGCGGCTTTGAATCGATCGGTGGGCAGTGGTCATAATGATTCGACTTATCATCATCATCATCATCGTCATCTCCTACCAAAGAGTAGGTTTCGTTGTCATCTGATGGGGTCCTTACCATCCATCTCCCCATCTCTTACAAGGTCTACCCAGTTCTTTCTTTAGGGTCAGCTAATAAATGATTTCTTTTTTTTTTGGCAGGTGTTTTCTGTTCTTCTATCAACATAATTCCTCCACTTCATTCTATTCTCTGCTATCTTGTTATTAACTGCACAGATTTCAAAACCTGATCTTATTTTTTCATTCCTTATTATACACATTTTATTACAGCCTCTTGCATATCTCATGACCCTCATCTCTACTGCCTACATACGTGATTTTTTCCTTTCATGTTACTGTCCATGATTTTGAACCACATACAAGAGTATTTCTATAAATTTTAATTTTATAACAATTCATTTGTGATTGTTATCTTGATTTTCTTCCCAGATTTCTTCCAGTTGTTTCGCAGATAGCTTGATATTTATTAACCTTCTTCTCAATGTCTTCGTCATTGTTAAAACTAATATCGCATCCTAAAAAAGTTGAAGTGGGATGCTTATTCTAAATTTTTCTCATTTGTTATTATTTTCGATCTGACAGGATTCTTTCCTTTGAAAGACATTACCTGTCCGACCGTTGTGGCCGAGTGGTTCTAGGCGCTTCAGTCCGGAACCACGCTGCTGTTACGGTCGCAGGTTCGAATCCTGCCTGGGACATGGATGTGTGTGCTGTCCCTAGGTTAGTTAGGTTAGAGTAGTTCTAAGCTGTAGGGGACTGATGACCTCAGATGTTAAGTCCCATACTGCTCAGAGCCATCTGAACCATTCTGACACTTTTTTTTTTCTTTTTTTTTTTTTGGTCATCGGAGCGGTTTGATGCGGCCCGCCACGAATTCCTTTCCTGTGCTAACCTCTTCATCTCAGAGTAGCACTTGCAACCTACGTCCTCAATTATTTGCTTGACGTATTCCAATCTCTGTCCTCCTCTACAGTTTTTGCCCTCTACAGCTCCCTCTAGTACCATGGAAGGCATTCCCTCATGTCTTAGCAGATGTCCTATCATCCTGTCCCTTCTCCTTATCAGTGTTTTCCACATATTCCTTTCCTCTCCGATTCTGCGTAGAACCTCTTCATTCCTTACCTTATCAGTCCACCTAATTTTCAACATTCGTCTATAGCACCACATCTCAAATGCATCGATTCTCTTCTGCTCCGGTTTTCCCACAGTCCATGTTTCACTACCATACAATGCTGTACTCCAGACGTACATCCTCAGAAATTTCTTCCCCAAATTAAGGCCGGTATTTGATATTAGTAGACATCTCTTGGCCAGAAATGCCTTTTTTGCCATAGCGAGTCTGCTTTTGATGTCCTCCTTGCTCCGTCCGTCATTGGTTATTGTACTGCCTAGGTAGCAGAATTCCTTAACTTCATTGACATCGTGACCGTCAATCCTGATGTTAAGTTTCTCGCTGTTCTCATTTCTACTACTTCTCATTACCTTCGTCTTTCTCCGATTTACTCTCAAACCATACTGTGTACTCATTAGACTGTTCATTCCGTTCAGCAGATCATTTAATTCTTCTTCACTTTCACTCAGGATAGCAATGTCATCAGCGAATCGTATCATTGATATCCTTTCACCTTGTATTTTTATTCCACTCCTGAACCTTCCTTTTATTTCCATCATTGCTTCCTCGATGTACAGATTGAAGAGTAGGAGCGAAAGGCTACAGCCTTGTCTTACACCCTTCCTAATACGAGCACTTCGTTCTTGATCGTCCACTCTTATTATTCCCTCTTGGTTGTTGTACATATTGTATATGACCCGTCTCTCCCTATAGCTTACCCCTAGTTTTTTCAGAATCTCGAACAGCTTGCACCATTTTATATTATCGAACGCTTTTTCCAGGTCGACAAATCCTATGAAAGTGTCTTGATTTTTCTTTAGCCTTGCTTCCATTATTAGCCGTAACGTCAGAATTGCCTCTCTCGTCCCTTTACTTTTCCTAAAGCCAAACTGATCGTCACCTAGCGCATTCTCAATTTTCTTTTCCATTCTTCTGTATATTATTCTTGTAAGCAGCTTCGATGCATGAGCTGTTAAGCTGATTGTGCGATAATTCTCGCACTTGTCAGCTCTTGCTGTCTTCGGAATTGTGTGGATGATGCTTTTCCGAAAGTCAGATGGTATGTCGCCAGACTCATATATTCTAAACACCAACGTGAATAGTCGTTTTGTTGCCACTTCCCCCAATGATTTTAGAAATTCTGAAGGAATGTTAGCTATTCCTTCTGCCTTATTTGACCGTAAGTCCTCCAAAGCTCTTTTAAATTCCGATTCTAATACTGGATCCCCTATCTCTTCTAAATCGACTCCTGTTTCTTCTTCTATCACATCAGACAAATCTTCACCCTCATAGAGGCTTTCAATGTATTCTTTCCACCTATCTGCTCTCTCCTCTGCATTTAGCAGTGGAATTCCCGTTGCACTCTTATTGTTACCACCGTTCCTTTTAATGTCACCAAAGGTTGTTTTGACTTTCCTGTATGCTGAGTCTGTCCTTCCGACAATCATATCTTTTTCGATGTCTTCACATTTTTCCTGCAGCCATTTCGTCTTAGCTTCCCTGCACTTCCTATTTATTTCATTCCTCATCGACTTGTATTTCTGTATTCCCGATTTTCCCGGAACATGTTTGTACTTCCTCCTTTCATCAATCAACTGAAGTATTTCTTCTGTTACCCATGGTTTCTTCGCAGCTACCTTCTTTGTGCCTTGTTTTCCTTCCCAACTTCTGTGATGGCTCTTTTTAGAGATGTCCATTCCTCTTCAACTGTACTGCCTACTGCGCTATTCCTTATTGCTGTATCTATAGCGTTAGAGCACTTCAAACGTATCCCGTCATTCCTTAGTACTTTCGTATCCCAGTTCTTTGCATATTGATTCTTCCTGACTAATGTCTCGAACTTCAGCCTACTCTTCATCACTACTAAATTGTGATCTGAGTCTATATCTCCTCCTGGGTATGCCTTACAATCCAGTATCTGATTTCGGAATCTCTGTCTGACCATGATGTAATCTAATTGAAATCTTCCCGTATCTCCCGGCCTTTTCCAAGTATACCTCCTCCTCTTGTGATTCTTGAACAAGGTATTCGCTATTACTAGCTGAAACTTGTTACAGAACTCAATTAGCCTTTCTCCTCTTTCATTCCTTGTCCCAAGCCCTTATTCTCCTCTAACTCCTTCCCCTACAACTGCATTCCAGTCGCCCATGACTATTAGATTTTCGTCCCCCTTTACATACTGCATTACCCTTTCAATATCCTCATACACTTTCTTTATCTGTTCATCTTCAGCTTGCGACGTCGTCATGTATACCTGAACTATCGTTGTCGGTGTTGGTCTGCTGTCGATTCTGATTAGAACAACCTGGTCACTGAACTGTTCACAGTAATACACCCTCTGCCCTACCTTCCTATTCATAACGAATCATACACCTGTTATACCATTGTCTGCTGCTGTTGATATTACCCGATATTCATCTGACCAGAAATCCTTGCCTTCCTTCCACTTCACTTCACTGACCCCTACTATATCTAGATTGAGCCTTTGCATTTCCCTTTTCAGATTTTCTAGTTTCCCTACCACGTTCAAGCTTCTGACATTCCACGCCCCGACTCGTAGAACGTTATCCTTCCGTTGATTATTCAATCTTTTTCTGATGGTAACCTCCCCCTTCTCAGTCCTCTCCCGGAGATCCGAATGGGGGACTATTCCGGAATCAACCGAGCGAGGTGGCGCAGTGGTTAGCACACTGGACTCGCACTCGGGAGGACGACGGTTCAATCCCGTCTCCAGCCATCCTGATTTAGGTTATCCGTGTTTCCCGGTATTTTCAGGCAAATGCCGGGATGGTTCCTTTGAAAGGGCACGGCCGATTTCCTTCCCAATCCTTCCCTAACCCGACCTTGCGCTCCGTCTCTAATGACCTCGTTGTCGACGGGACGTTAAACACTAACCACCACCACCACTATTCCGGAATCTTTTGCCAATGGGGAGATCATCATGACAATTCTTCAATTACAGGCCACATGTCCTGTGGATACACGTTACGTGTCTTTGATGCAGTGGTTTCCATTGCCTTCTGCATCCTCATGTCGTTGATCATTGCTGATTCTTCCGCCTTTAGGGGCAATTTCCCACCCCTAGGACAAGAGAGTGCCCTGAACCTCTATCCGCTCCTCCGCCCTCTTTGACAAGACCGCCAATGCTGATTATTTATCAGAATTTAGGCAGTGGCGGGGATCGAACCCGGGACCGAAGACGTTTTGATTATGAATCAAAGACGCTAGCCCTAGACCACGAGTACCACATTATCTTTGTCTTATTTACATGTAGAGTTAGGTTATGAAATATCACGCTTTGGCTCAATCTGTATATTTCTCTCTGTAAATTATCTTCAGTCTCCTGAATGGTTATCTATCATCATTTAATGGTATACTACGTCCTATTTCAACTCCTAACTGGATTCCATCTTCACACATCATAACTACGTCGTCAATAGATCAATTGTCGAATACTTTGACTTATCACAGTTTCACCAGACATTTTCGAACCTGAGCTTCTAACAATTTTTGTATTTGCACATAGGCTCTTTATGGCACTAATATTGTGATTAGGGAAACCTTTTATTTCCAGGTTTTTCCATGAAATGAATCTCTTTACCCTATCAAAAACAAAAGAAAACCACTGTCCCAAACAGACCTTGAAGACACAACGGTACCGACCAGCCGGTCTGTCATCTACAGCCCTTAGGCGTCACCGGATGGAGATAGGGACGGACATGTGGTCTGCACACCGCTCTCCCAGCAGTTGTCAGGTTTCGTGTACGGTGCCGCTACTTCTCAGTCAAGTATATCCTCAACTGGCCTCACAAGGGCTGAGTGGACCCGCTTTGAAACGGACTCGGCAGACGCAGACGGTGACCCACTCAAGTGCCAGCCATGCCTGACATCGCTTAATTTCGGTGATCTGATGGGAACCGGTGTTACCACTGCGGCAAGGCCGATGGCCAGTTTATCGAACGCTTTCTCATAATCAATAAACGCTAAATGCGTTTCTAAGCCAAATTCCTCACGTTTTTAAATAATTTTTTCAATTGTTGTAAACATGTTATCATAACACGAACGTCTCTTTCTGAACCCTGATTGTTCCTGTGAGTGTGAGATTACGGCATCAACGATCGTTTGTAATTTTTCATTAAGTATTTTCATATAAATTTGCATTTAGTAAAATTATTCGTCTACAATTTTCTGAGTCTTTCCTATTACCTTTCTTAAATACAGAAATAACTTTAGCCGTGTTTCATTCTCCAGGTACAGAACAGTTGTGCCAACACATATTTAAGAATGGAGGAAGCAAAATTCTGAAACAATTCCTCATGTTTGATTAATTCAGCATTAATGCCATCTAGGCAAATAGCTTTTCTCTTTTTTGTTATCTTTAGGGATTTTTTTAATTCTGTTATGTCTAATTGATCTGCACACTTATTGTCAGTTTTATAGAATAACTTTCTTCACTGTCTTCATCATAATATAAATTTCTGAGATGATGCTTCCATCGATTTTTTGTTACTGGTATTATATTAGTATTTGCAGTATTTTTCTCTATTTTATTTACATACTTCATAAATTTAAACGCTATATGAGGGGCATTTGAAAAGTCCCTGCAAAAATAGAAACTACTTACGTGCTTGGAGTAAACCTTTCTTATTTTTCGACACAGTCTCCTTTTAGACTTATACACTTCGTCCAACGCTGTCCTAATTTGTTGATCCCTTCCGAATAATAGGAATTGTCCAAGTCTGCAAAACAGCTGCTAGTTGCTGCAATCACTCCCTCGTTTAATAAAATCTTTGTCCCGCCAGCCATTTCTTCAAATTGAGGACAAATAGTAGTCCGAGGGAGCCAAGTCTGGAGAATCGGGGGGATGTGAAACAAATCTGAATCCTATTTCCATTAATTTTGGTACCACAACTGATGAGGTGTGTGCTGGTGCATTGTCGTGCTGGAAAAGGACTTTTTTGCAGTCCAATTTCCGGGGTTTTTCTTGCGGCTCTGTTTTCAAACGGTACAGTAACGATGAATAATATGCACCTGTAATAGTTTTACCCTTTTCCAGATAGTCGATGAGGATTATCCCTTACGAATCCCAAAAGACAGTCCCCATAACCTTTCTGGCCGAAGGAATGGTCTTCGCCTTTTTTGGTGCAGATTCTCCCTTGGTAACCCATTGTTTAGAATGTTCTTTGGTCTCAGGAGTAGAGTAATGTATCCATGTCTCATCCACAGTGACGAAAGAACGCTTAAAGTACTGCGTATTCTTCCTGAACAGCTGCAAACCATCCTTGCAACACTTCACACGAGCGTGAGCAATCGCGGAACCCATCTTGCGGGTAGTTTTCTCATGTCCAAATGTTTATGCAAAATATTATGTACCCGTTCATTCGAGATGCCCACAACACTAGCAATCTCACGCACCTTAACTCTTCTGTCATCCATCACCATATCATGGATTTTATCAATGATTTATGGAGTCGTAACCTCCACAGGGCATCCAGAACGTTCAGCATCACTTGTGCCCATATGGCCACTCCAAAAATTTTTAAACCACTTATAAACTGTTCGAATCGAAGGTGCAGAGTCACCATAATGTTTATCAAGATTCTCTTCAGTCTCCTGAGGCGTTTTGATTTTCATAAAGTAATGTTTAATCACCACAAGAAATTTTTTTCGTCCATTTTTTGACAATCACTCGACTCCCTTGATTCACACGAATGACAAACACAAAGAAATAGACCAATACGGCTGAAACTTGGTGTGCGTTCTTTCCAAAGATGCTACTAACTAAATATGACCTCGATACGCGCCGGTAGTTCCATCTTGCGGACTTTGCACGGACTTTTCAAACGCCCGTCGTATTCTGTCTGCTATGAGTGTCATCTTTAACATTAGCTATGATTCTTTGCCAGGATTCACTATGGTATGTTTCTATTAAATTCTGTATTTCTTTTCTGTTTTTATATATCCCAACCTTCATTGTTCGTGTTTGTAAACAGACGTTATGAGCATTTTGTTTTTCTTTAATATTGTTAGCTATTTTTGTATTCCCTATTTTCAGACCCCTTTTCCTGATTAATACTTTACTTTTCCCTAGTACCCCTTTAGGTATTTTCAGTATTGCTAATTTTATTCTTTCCCATTCTTCTTCAATATTGTCTTTAGCTTCAACCATTTGTAATTTCTGTATAAGTCTTTATTGATATAAGTTCCTTTGTTGATATATGTTCCTTATGATTTCTTCCTGTAGAATATGGACTTTATATTTCAAGTTCTAGCTCTGAATTTTCTTTATGTTTGTTTGTTTCCTCGATCTTGCCTATATTTCAGTCTTTGAAGTAACTAGCAAGTGATCATAGCTTATACAACTGGTTCAAATGGCTCTGGGCACTATGGGACTTAACATCTGAGGTCATCAGTTCCCTAGACTTAGAACAACTTAAACCTAACTAACCTAAGGACAGCACACACATCCATGCCCGAGGCAGGATTCGAACCTGCTACCGTGGCGGTCGCGCGGTTCCAGGCTGTAGTGCCTAGAACCGCCCGGCCACCCCGTCTGGCGGTAATGGATTAAAAACAGCCTCGATCGCAATAAAACATTTATTTACAATGGTTACCGATTTCGGTCAGAATGTGAGCAGCTTCACACCATTTACACAATTATGGTCGGCGATGGCGGCGAACAGAGCAGGTGTTACACAAACGTCAATCTAAGTCACACAACCTTCACCCTGGAACCCAGGGGAACCAGATTTTGAATCAAAGTACCTGCTCCTAGCTAGAATGCCTACCAGCGCTTAAGAGACATACCTCCCCATTTCTTCTCTGTTAATTAGACCCAGCAGAGAGGGCTGCTGCACCGTAAGGAGAGCTAGTCCCACGCTGCAGCCATCGCTGTAGCTCTGTTTAAAAAAACCTTGATTCACCTGATCCATATGATAGTACCTTGTTTCGACTCATTAATGTACTGTATACTGATGGCCTGCCCCTGCTTTTGAAACTGAACTTTTGAAACCAGTGAGTTCCTGTACAATTGCGAACATGTTTCCGGCATGAAATGAGCCCCAGATAATGGCGCTTTAATAACTTGAAATAAAATTTGGGAGATGAAAAAACTGTTGAAAACTAAACCCAGAAAACGATGAGGGGTGGAGGGGGGGAGGGATAAATTACTCTGAAATAACACAGCTGAGGTTAGTATTAGGTCACTGATTCTACCATACAGCATCAAAGTGTAATAAATTGGGTCTTGTAGGCTCAATCTGTGCAGCAGAAATGTGTTTATTACTTGTTGAAAATTGGAAATTTCTGGTAAAATCTTATGGGACCAAACTTCTGAGGTTATCGGTCCCTACGCTTACAGCCTACTTAATCTAACTTAAACTAACTTACGATAAGGAGAACAGAACTAAGGGGGGGGGGGGTGGGCGGTCGGGGAACCTCGCGAACCGTGACAAGACGCCCAAGACCGCTCGGCTACCCCGCACGGCCATTATTTGTTGCGTACACTGTCCAACAACATGTAAAACTTGGAGCTCGTCTGTTGCAAGGATTAAATTCTGACGAAGCCCTCTCTGCCACAGTGCGTCTCAAAGTACTGCACTTACATGGCCTTACCTGAAGTGCTGTGAAGCCTTTGAGAAAAATTACTGCGAGTGCTGCTCATCTACAGAGCGTAACGCGTGAACGGTTTGTAGTGTATGTGAATGGGGCGCGTCTTATGAAGCTTATTGCACTGTCCAAAGCATGCCAGAAGCCTAAATAGCCACCTTTTGTAGGGCAGATCGCTGCGACGCGTGCAGAAAGACAGTGAGTGAGGATCTGGAAGGTAATGATATTCATGTGAAGCCACGTCAACTCAAGTGCCGTGGGCTTCACTGGGCTAGGCTTGTCGGTTGAGGCTCCACTGCGCGAACAGCCTGTCTCAGGTGGTCCCACAGATTCTCCATTGGGTTTAAATCCGCAGAGTACGGTAAACTGCTGCTTTTCGAACCACGTACTTTCACTAAGAGCTGTGTGCATTGTCCTGCTAGTAGATGCCATCGTGCAGAGGAAGAAAAAAAAACATCATGTACGTGTGGACAAGGTCTATAAGTATGCTTGCTTGTACTGATTCATTGTGCCTTTCAGAACGACGAAATTACTAAAACATTCCCCGGACCACAACGGCCCCTCCTCTGGCCTAGACCCGTCTAACGACTGATGCAGGTTCTTCGCTTTCAGACGTTTCACGTCGATGGAGCATCACGCAGTGGACGTCCAGGTATGGTACTGGCGTGCAAATTCCAGCGTTCGGCACCTAAGAAGAACAGTCAGCCTACCGCGGGGCCCATACGCAGCAACATCCACTGAACGGTCGTTGAAGAGTCAAGTGTTGGTATCCCCTTGGTTCATCTGGGCGATCAATTACTCAACAGTTGCACCTTTGTCCGGCTGTACAGATCTCTGCAGCCGTCATTCACATTCACTCCTGTCATCTACATCCTCTGGTGCACCACAGTTTCCTCGACGACGTTTTGGACAGCTCCATTTTGCCATGCACGGCACACTTTAACCACGGCAGCGTGTGCACAGTTTACAAACTTAGCCGTCCCTAAGAAGCTTTCACTCGTGGCCCGAAATCCAGTGATAATGCCTTTTCGGACGTGAAAAAAGTCCCTGCTTTTCCGCATTACGACAACTGCGCTATTTCCCGCGTCCCCCAGATATGCTTTATGCATGGCGAATCACCCGAAAGTGGCAAACCATATATTTCGGAAATGGATATTCCTGTTGCTATGCGGTTTTCGCAGAGTTGATTTCATATTGTTAGCTGGTCAGCAGATTGTAACTATACTTACAAAGAGTGCTTTTTCTGCGAGTATTCACTTTTTTTAAATGGAACAATGCCTATTGGCATTAACAAACCCAACCTTATTTGGCCCCATCCACAGTCCTAATTACCTGTTCTGGCCAGCCGGTTTAGCGGGCGTTTCACACTTGAAAATACATAGACATTTAAAGAATAATTACAACAATGCTAACCACAACTTAATGGACGTCAAATGAATACCTGTCAAGGAAAAGTACGCAAGCACTACAACACATCATCACGAGTGATACATTCTTACTCCTTGCTCATATTCCTTTAACACAATCGGAGTGAGTGGCGCCAAGTTTCCGTAGTTTAAAAATGGTGCGTTGTCGACCTACATAAAATTAGTAACTTTGGTTCCTACTGGCATCAGCTATCAAGGGTTAAAATATCGTGACACAATTTTTCTGCACCCTGTATGATAAACGCGCTATAATGTTTGAGAAATCACAATGTAACGTTGTTGCATTTAATTTGCTATGAAAGCGGTACTGATGGACAATAAAAGCGGGTTAAAGCTGTGAGCTGTCTGGGGAAGTTAACCTTGCATTATTGAGCAGCTGTTTCACCAGGTATCCAGTCTAGCTTACCAAATTCCCAACCAGACTAACATTAATTATAATCTTTTAATAGTCATACGACAACCGGTGATATATATATATATATAAAAGAGACTTTAAATAAAAAGAAATAAATCAGTTTATATTTGGAAATTTATTTTAACATTGATCATTGAAATTTCAGCATATTAAACTTGATTCCTAACTAAACTGGTGCCTTATTTAGGATTGTGAAAATGTGAGATTTTAATCTTACGGAACACATCAAATATGGAGCCAAGATTGGGAGACTGCATTCAACACTGCATTCATAAAACAACACACAAAGAACGTTGAAATATGTGCAACAGAAAATTAACCACTACCAACCGATTCAATTTTCACCCAAAGAAGTTACGTTCGTAGCACAATCCTGTCCGTGAAGTAATTACCACACACTGGTATACTAAATTCATATTAACTCTTTGTGAAATCTTCCCGAAAAGAATAGCTGAGGGCTATTTTGATGATTACACCACATGCTTCACGTGGTCAACTTGGTTTACGCAAAGAGTGTAACTCCACAATAATTTTGATAATTAAAATAAATTAGATCGAAAAGCAATTTACAAAAGAAAAACCTCGAACTGGTTACTATCGTCTTACTATTAACCTGATGGGTCAAACAATTGTATAAGCACGTGGTACTGGTTTCACAAAGTACACCCCACGTGGGTTGAACATAAAGAAAAGTTGCTATATTGAAAATTATTGTCAAGACGAGACGTTATAATCTCACGCACATTCGCATTTAAGATTGATGAACTTAGAGTTACTGATCAACACGTGGTTCCACTTTACTCACAAAGTAGTGACAAAGCAACTACCGGAATATATTCTGAACTTCACACGAGAATTACACTGCGCTGCAATTTCAGATAACATTAGATATTTTAGAGCTAAACCTGAAATAAAGGTGATTAAATTTTCAGTTAGGCTGAACTTAAGAAATCCATTGTCCTACGGACTTAGCAGACACGCGCTTAGCCGGAGATCTTACCACTTCAGACGCTCGCCACAGACAGACTGACCTGGTCCCTTTCTGAGGGTGGCTCACAAATACAAACGGAAGTGGCCAGAGGGGCAGCTTCCTATACCAACATGACAGGAGACGGACAGGACCATACTAAGGATAGAAACCTCTTTGCTTTTAGAAAGCGTAGCTACCTGTTCCGACGTTGGTCCTACTGTTCTCTAGCAGACAGGCCTGTCTGCTACCCTTAAGAATGCAATTAGAAATACATTTGCTCATTCATCCTCTCACACAGAAGGGAAGGGGGATGACAGTATCTTATCATATACAGTATATAAAAGAAAGCGGATGTAGGTTCCGTATGAGACTGTGTGACATGAATTACATGTAAACTGTGTTTTAAAGTGTAGTAGTGTGACAGATCGTTCTTGTTTGTATGTAGAAGTAACACGTTCCACTACTCAGTCTCCTCCCAGTTAGTCAGAAACGCCACAGTAAATTTAGAAGAGGAATTTATGCCGTAAATGACAACAGATTTAAGAAATTAACATGAAAGGAATCCAACAGAGACCTTTCAACAAGCTTACTCATGAATAAATCGTATTAAAATGGTCTCCGAACATAATAGAACAAGAATGTTCAAAATAAAGTCACAAACTTCTGAAACTTTTTTTTTCAAGTGAGGGAAACTGAAAGTCTCTTGAATTTACGGATGGTTAACCAGAAAACGGTTACCGGTAACTACGTATTCTCGTGAAATAAAAGGCGAGGACAAAGACACGTTGTCCACGCAAAGTTAGATTGCTAAATGCATTGACACAATTCGACATAACTTCACAGCGCACGTGAATTTCAACAGCATTTACACAACCCGAATGCTCGGCGCTTGATGTAATCTCATTAGCGGGCTCAAAGTCGTCGGTGGAGTGCGCCCATCTCGAAAGCGCGACACACGTGTTTGAATTACGTCCGCTCGATGCGCTACCTGGAAGACGAGTCCTTTACGCTGAAACTCCACGAGGCATCCCAAGTGAAATGTTCACGGTCAGCGATCTGATTGGCCGACATTCGTCACAGTTCCCTCGTGCCACTAAGAGATATCTGCCGATCGCTTCTGCAGAGGTGCACCGCCCCAGCAGACAAGAGTTAGTTAGCTAGTGTCGGGTCGCCTGTGAGTGACTTACACATTGTGTGTTAATTATGAATGACGCTCCCGGCTAAAGCGGCCGTCTTTATATGTGCATAAATCTGTGCAGCCACAATGGCATTCCTACAACATCGTATTACGTGCATAACGTCGTAATACGGGGTGTAAATTTTAAGTTGACAAACCGGAATAGCTCGAAAAATAAGCTTCTCATGAAAAAATGTGTAGAATCCAAAGTTCATTATTTTCGAGAGGGACCTGCTGGTGCTAAAATTAGCCCGCCACCTGAGGTCCTGGGGGTGGGGCGGGAGGCAATTTTAAAATTTCCATTGGGAAACCCCATTTTTTATTGCGGAATCAGATTCTACATAAAAAAACTACGTACATTTTGTCTTAAACATTTGTTTTGATTCTTGGTAATTGTCTCGTTGTAATTCAAGAAAATCCATGTTCTCATTTTTGCTTAGAAGATTGGTTACGTATAAATAAAAAATACTTATTTACTTCGTAAATTTTGATTCGCTAAAACTAAAACTCTCCCTCTCTTGCCATAAGATGGGGTTTGATAGAGAGGAATCAGAGTTTTACAAATGTTGACCCAAATATTAATTTTTTCCGCAGATTCGGATAAATTTTGGGTCAACATCTGTAAAACTCTAATTACTCTTTCTCAAATCCCACCCTATGGGGAGAGAGGGAGAGTTTTAGTTTTAGAGAATCAAAATTTATTGAGTAAATAAGTATTTTTTATTTATACGTAACCAGTTTCCTCGCAAAAATGAGAACATGGATTTTCTTGAATTACAGCGCCAACTGCCAAGAATCAAAACAAATGTTTAAGGGCCGGCCGAAGTGGTCGAGGGGTTCAAGGCGCTGCAGTCTGGAACCGCGCGACCGCTACGGTCGCAGGTTCGAATCCTGGCTCGGGCATGGATGTGTGTGATGTCCTTAGGTTAGTTAGGTTTAAGTAGTTCTAAGTTCTAGGGGACTGATGACCTGAGAAATTAAGCCCCATAGTGCTCAGAGCCAAATGTTTAAGACAAAATGTACGTAGTTTTTATGTAGAATCTGATACTGCAATAAAAAAGGGGGTTCCCAATTTACACCCGGTGTAAGGGTTAGTCAAATGGGAACGAGAAAGGCTCAATAATGAGTATGACACTGGCGTTGGTAACGCAGATAGGTGTGTATACAGAAGTGCCCTCTATTGAAAAACAGGAAGGCGCAGTTCGAACGTTCATGGCCGTGCCATTTATCTGTTAGAGGTGCTCGACGTGAAGTCAGTCAGACGTGCGTGCGTGCGAATTCACCGTGGAGATCGGGAAAGAGGAACAATGAACGAGGTGTAGTGCTGTCTTTGACTACAGAAGGAATGTCAGGAAGTGAAATTCATGAACGAATGTTTGCTGTCTACGACGAACACACTATGTTACGTGTGCTTGTGTTTGCGTGGAATAAACGATTTCGAGAAGTAGTGCAGAAATGGAAAATGCTGCTGATGTGGGGTCGCCTAAGAATGGATTGGTAGTCAGGGCTCCACTGCTGGCCAACAAACAGATTGTAATAATAGTTAGAAGCGTACTTTTATGTAGAAGTACACTTTTTAAGTGGAACAATGCCTATCTATACTAAGAAACTAAAAGGAGGGTAAATTAGAATGTTAGAGGTGTTTGTTGCAGGATTCTAGTGCGATTCGTTTACGAACTACTATATTTTGAAAAGTTTCCACACCGACACTTGTTTGCGTCATTCAACCTGAGTAGATGCTAAGTACGATGTTGCTATGTTTGCTTAGAGTGTCATTGTGTGTTTCTTGAGTGCAACTTGTTAAGTCACTTAGTGTGTGACAATCCAAGCAGTAGATTGTGAGTTGACGTGGGATTTACCAAAGCAGAAAAAACAGACATGCTCATGGTGTATGGGGAGATTGTAGGAAGAATGCTGTTCGTTTATGTACGGTGTATGCGGCAATATATCCACATTTTCGTCAACCATCTCGGCAATAGTTATCAACCCCTTCAAAGAATTGCGTGAAAGTGGTAGTGTTACACCCAGACAACGTAAAAGAAGGAAACAAGTGACGAGAGAAGAGGGGAAAATGAATGATCTTACCGCTATTGATACGTACGTTAGCTCCCGCACAATCACACGGGGACGTGGCATGAGTTGGCAAGCATGCTACGCATTTTCCATCGGCGCAGAGTCCATGACTATATCTCCCTCCATCAAGGACTGCATGGAAACGATTATGAGAACTGTGTTAACTCCTGTACATGAGCATTAAGGCAGAATAGTGACGAAGCCACATTTATCAATCATGACGAGATAAACCCCCGAAACATGCACTACTGGTCTGTTGACAATTGGCTCTGAGCACTATGGGACTTAACATCTGAGGTCATCAGTCCCCTAGAACGTAGAACTACTTAAACCTAACTAACCTAAGGACATCACACACATCCATGCCCGAGGCAGGATTCGAATCTGCGACCGCAGCAGTCCCGCAGTTCCGGACTGCAGCGCCTAGAACCGCACGGCCACCACGGCCTGCTGTTGACAATTCCTGTTGCCTTCGTCAGGTGGAATGTCAGCGTCCATGGAGTGTAAACATGTGGTAAGTCAAAGTGAAGCATCAGGTCGTAGGCCCGTTTTCAATAGATGGAATACTGAACGTGCACAAGCCACTGGAAACGACTTACAAATTAAAATCTGGTTCAGAAATCTTTGTCTTGCCATTACATAGGGTCATTCATCTCCTCTTACCACTATCTTTTTATACATAACGCAATGTTACATCTGGCCTTTAAAAACCACGCACGAGATTTTCATATACTATGGCACGTTACGCACAAACTATCAGTCATAGAGAAAAAACGAGTAAGCCCTTTTTCTGGGAAATTTAATGTACTTAAGTTTTGTACTGGGGAGCCACCGTTTTCCAGTATTAAATACATAAAAGAAACTAAAAGAAGCGTACAATATATTCTTCAGGTCTTCCGACTACGAAACTACTGTTCTTGTAAGACTGGATAGAATTGTCAGCGTAACGTTTACAACGGTCATATTTTTCTTTCATTACCCTCACGGGCACATTTAAATTAGTAATTTTAACGAAATAGCCGTTATGCTGGTGGCGTAGGGAGCAAAAATCGAATATCGGGAATATATTGTGTAATCGCAAGCTTTTGTACAGTGCCACGAACAATATACTAGAAATTCCTTCTGGCGAGGGCTGAATGTGTTTGAAGGTCGAATTTTTACTTTTTCTTGAATAGCTCGAAAACTACGTCCTGTAGCGAAAACATATTCCGGTATGAAATTTAACGACGTTGAATTTCCTACAAAAAAGGTCCCGTTCGTTTTTTTTTTTTTTGTAGAACTAAAAGTTTTTGCGTAGCAGGCGAGAAAATATGAAAATCTCGGACGCGGTTTTTGAAGGCCAGATATAACATTACGGGTCGCTTAAGCTGACAGCGGTAGGATCGACTGAATCACCATCTATCTGAAATCTTTCGGAGTCTTGAGGTGTCTTCCACGTTTACAACCTTCTTTCATGATACTCAAACCAAGTTTTAGCGATGATTAAATTACGCTCCCTGCAGAATTCTACCGGGCGGCTTCCTCTTTCATTCGCTTGCCCCATTCCACATTTAACTACTATTTTTCTTTCTCTTCCTTTTCCAACTATCGAATTCAGTCCCCCATCAAAATTAAATTTTCGTCTCTCTTAACTATCTGAATAATTTCTTTTATCTCATCACAAATTTTTTCAAACTCTGCGTCATCTCCGGAACTAGTTGGCATATAAACTTGTACTACTGTGATGGCTGTGGGCTTAGTGTCTATCGCTATGATAAAGCGTTCACCATGCTATTCATTGTATCTTACGCGCATTCCTATTTTCTTATCCGTTCTTAAATCCAGTTCTGCACTACCCATATTCAATTTTATATTTTTAATGCTGCGTTCACTGGACCAAAAGACATGTTCCTCCTGCCACCGAAATTCACTAATTCTTACTACATCTAGTTTCAACTCATCCATTTCTCTTCCTTAAATTTTCTAACCTATCTGCCCAATTATGAGATCTAACATTCCACGCTCCAACTCGTAGACTGACAATTTTGTTTCTCCTGACGTCGACACCCTCCTGAGTAGTCCCTGCCCGCAGATTTTACCTACGAAACATTTTACACAAGAAGATGCCATCATGACTTAACTATACGGTAGAGCTGCAGGCCCTCGGGAAAAATTACGGCTGTAGGTTCCCCCTGCATTCCACCTTTCGCAGTACCAGCACAATAAGGCCAGATCTGCCAATTATCCAGACAGCTGCCCTTGCAACTATTGAAAAGGCTGCTGCCTCTCTTCAGGAATCACACGTTTGTCTGGCCTCTCAACAGATACCCCTCCGTTGTGGTCGCACTTACGGTACTGCTCTCTGTACCACTGAGGCACGCAAGCCACCCCACCAACGGCAAGGTCCAAGGTTCATGGTATAAACAGCTATAGTCCGTTCATCTTAGGCGAAACGTCGTTTAAGCAAAGGTATGCTCTGCCACTGGTCACCTGTTGGATTGCTCAAACAATGTCGTAAGACCCCTATCAGCCGCCATTACCTATTTTTAGGTATTCTGTTGTTATTCTAACGCGAATGCGCCTCTGACACATGCTAAACCACCGAAATTCTGACGTTTCTTCGATAACAAACGTTTAGGTCATGCAGTTGTTACATGAAATCGAAATGAATACTAGTTTTACCCTTACCTGCCAGTCGTGTCCAAATGGACGTGATGTTACCATGCTCCTACACGGCGAAACGCGGTGGGGTATGCAGCCCTACTGCATGTACATTGCTGCAGTGTATTGCTCTCTCCTACGTATATCTCGCGGAGAGACCATGAGTATAAAATCAGAGAGATCAGAGCCCACACAGAGGCATACCGACAATCTTTCTCTCCACGAACAATACCAGACTCGAATAGAAAGGAGGACCGATAGAGGTACTCAAGGTACCCTCTGCCACACACCAACAGGTGACTTGCGGAGTATGGATGTAGATGTAGGTGTAGATGTAATTAGTTGATTTGTTTCATCATCGTTTTCGTTTTTCTAAAGGTAACTATAATATTTGCAAAATGTGTTCAGAAAAAAATGTTAAATAGTTTTTCTCTGTGGATGGCGAGAGACCGCAGCGTCGACAGCTTTGGCACAGGTGCAGGACCACCTGGATGTGCCTCAGATAGTGATTTATCTGTGAATAAAACAGCTTCGTAAATGTGACATTTACTTATTTACTTCTGTTGTGCAAAACGTAACATCGAAAGTAGCTTTCGCATGGTGTGTCACTGCTAAGAAACATAGCTCGATGAAACTTGGGCCGTACATATATTGAACTGCAACAGTGTAGTACAGAACGTAACTGAAAAAAAATGCGCATTGAGACATACAGAAAGGTTTCTTTTATTCAAAGACAATAATTGCATTGAAGTGATCGCGTTTTATGATGCTCCCCTGGACATTACAAAAGGAAGGACGTGGTTCTCATAATACGGAGTGTGACCACCATAGACGACAGTGCATGCTATGCAACGTGCTCCCACGGCAGCCACGACATTCGTAAGGAGTTCCAGTCCTCTACCAGCGTGGTTGACAAGTGCTAGATGGTGACTGTGCATGTGGACGTGCTGAAATCCGTCGCCCCAAAGCGTTTCACGCGCTACTGGTAGGCTAGCCCATTTGCAGAATACCCTCTCTTTCCAAGATGTGCGATTATGCATTATCATCCCTAAAAATGAAGTCATGGGCTAATATACCCCTGAAAAGCGCACGTTGGTTAGCTGTCCAGTGTCTACATCTACATCTACATAGATACTATGCGAGCCACCGTACGATGCGTGGCGTAGGGTACCCTGTACCACTACTTGTCATTTCCTTTCCTATTCCACTCGCAAAGAGAGCGAGGGAAAAACGACTGCCTGTATGTCTCCGTATGAGCCCTAATTTCTCGTATCCAATCTTAGCGGTCCTTAAGCGCAATGTGTATTGGTGGCAGTAGAATCATCGGCAGCCAGTTTCAAATGCCGGTTCCTCAAACTTTCTTCGTAGTGTTGCTCGGAAAGAAGGTCGCCTTCCCTACAGGGATTCCCATTTGAGTTGCCGAAAAATTTCCATGATAACCTATGGATAACACATCTAGTAGCCCGCCTCTGAATTGCTTCGATGTCTTCCTTCAATCAGACCTCATACGGATCCCAAATACTCGAGCAGTACTCAAGAATATGTCGTACCAGCGTCCTATATGCGGTCTCCTTTACAGGTGAACCACTTTCCTGAAATTATCCGAATAAACCGAAGTCAACCATTCGCCTTACCTGCCCATAGTTCTCACACGCTCGTTGCACCTCATATCGCTTTCCAACGTTATGCTCAAATATTTAAACGACTTGACTGTGTAATACTGTAATACCGTATCCGAACGTTACAAGTTTGACCTTCCAACTCGTCCACATTAACTTAAATTTTTCCACGTTTATGTTTAGCTGTCATTCATCACACCAACTGGAAATGTTGTCTAAGTCGTTTTGTATTTTCCTCAACTTCGAAACCTTACCGTACAACATGACATCATCAGTAAACAACCACAGATTGTTGCACACCCTGTCAGCCAAATCATTTAAGTATGTAGAGAACAACAGCGGTCCTATAACACATCCCTGTGGCACTCCAGACGATACCCTTGCCTCTGATGAACACTCGCTGACGAGGACAACATACTGGGTTCTATTACTTCGAGCCACTCGTGTATCTGTGAACTTATTCCATATGCTCGTATCTTCGTTAATAGCCTGCGATGGGGCACGGAGTCAAATGCTTTCCGGAGATCTAGAAATATGGAATCTACCCGTTGCCCTTCATCCATAGTACCCAGTATATCAAGTGAGGAAAGGGAAAGCTAAGTTTCACACGAGCGGTGCTGATGTGTCAAAATGACATTGGCCAGTGAATGTACCGTGTTCATAGATTTGGAGGTCAGTCAACCTGGACCACCAAAAACGATCACATTCCACAGCGTTCCGGAGTACATTACGTGTTCCAACCTCTCGTCAGATGATGGCGCGTCCAGAATTATCAAAAATGATCATTTTGGTGGCCCAAGTGTTATTGTGTGGGGCGACATATTGTAGTGTAAGTGTACTGACCACCAAACTTAAAAAACACGATCCACTCACTGGCCAACATTACTGAAACACTGGACTCCTCTCCGACGTGCGTCTTTTGAGGGGTGCATTTGACCCTGCTTGGAGGAATGGAATGCCCTATCTTATAACCAGCATGTGAATGCTTTTCAGAGTATGCGTTGCTGTCCGTGATGACAGGGTGTCTCGTCATGGTCCGTGCGGGTCCACACGTCGGAGGTTCGAGTCCTCCCTCGGGCATAGGTGTATGTGTTGCCAATACCGTAAGTCAGTTTGATTAAGTAGCGTGTAGGCTTAGGGACCGATGACCTCAGCAGTTTGGTCCCATAAGACCACACCACAAATTTCCCAATTTTTCATTTTTGTGAATGACAATGCTCTCCTGCACCGAACGCGCAGGTGGAGGAGCTCTGGGAAAGAGGGAAAATTATGCGAATAGCGTGCCCGTTCCCCCGACTTGAACCCAATCGATCACGTGTGGGCTGCCCAGACGTCGTGCAGTACGCCCACATGCACCAATGGCCATTCAGCAGTTGTCAACCACGTGCTTGGAGGAATGGAATGCCCTACCTTATAACCAGCATGTGAATGCTTTTCAGAGTATGCGTTGCTGTCCGTGATGATCTCAAACCTATTGTAATGGTGGGAGAGGTAGGCTGCCTGGGTGTGAGCTGGCTTCTCTGCCGAAGAAGGCGGATGTGGACAGCACCACAGGTGGGTCCTGGTGAAGGTACAACAACTCTTCATTAGTTCTTTACAAATTCAAACAGGTCAGACATTCTTCTGATTGCACTACATTCTATGGCGCGGTCCGGAGTTTAATATTCTGCCGTCGTAGATACAAACGTTGACGTATGGCGTCTTCGGTATGTGAGGCGAGCTGAGACGGCAGGATGTGGCCGCGCTGCGGTCACGGGAGGCCGCCAGGTCTTCTCTAATGCGTGAGATCGCGTTGTTCTAGTAGCAGAGCTATGGCTTTGCCCGGAATCGAAGTCTGGACCGGCAGTGAGGAGCAGGGCCGGGCAGATGACGTGGTGTTGCGTGCCCGGGCTAGGCAGACAGGCAGAGGTCTCTCCTTAGCGGTCCGTTGGCGGCGGCAGAGTTCATAGCGAGCATTGCCAGCTGACCCAGGTGTGACCCTGCCGTGTCCAAAACATGATGTACTCGGTTGGGCCAGCTTTTAAATGCTGGTTCCCGGCGCTGAATTCGCGGAAGGGCTGCGTGTGTGGGCCACTGTGAACCATGTGGAACAGGGCAGTGACTGGGGTTTGGAGTAATCTTCGTCGAGACGGAAGTCAGTCGAGCAGGAGTGGCTTCTCGAAGGCTGGCCCCAGGGTATTGACACCCAGGACGGTGTCACGGAAGTCTTCTAGCTGCTGCGAGGTGCTAATCGTACAGGAGCGGCGGCCGGCTGCCCCCGATGTCTACATCTACATTCTACATCTACATCTACGTGATCACTATTCACAATAAAGTTCCTCGCAGAAGGTTCAATGAACCACCTTCAAGCTGTTTCGGTACCATTCCACTCTCGAACGGCGCGCGGGAGAAACGAACACTTAAATTTTTCAGTGCTAGCCCTGATTTATTTCATTTTATCGTGATGATCATTTCTCCCTATGTAGGTGGGTTCCAACAAAATGTTCTCGCAATCGGAGGAGAAAACTGGTGATTGAAATTTCGTGAGAAGATCCTGTCGCAACGAAAATCGCCTTAGTTTAAATGATTGCCTCTCCAATTCACGTGTCATGTCTGTGGCACTACCTCCCCTATTTCGCGATATTACAATACGAGCTGCCCTTCTTTCAACTTTTTGGTGTCATCAGTCAGTTCCATCTGATGCGGATCCCACACCGCACAGCAATACTCTAGAATAGGGTGGACAAGCGTGGTGTAAGCAGTCTCTTTAGTAGACGTGTTGCACCTTCTAAGTGTTCTGCCAATCAATTGCAGTCTTTGGCTTGCTCTACCCACAATATTATCTATGTGTTCGTTCCACTTTAGGTTATTTGTAACAGTAATCCCTAAGTATGTAGTTCAATTTACAGCCTTCAGATCTGTGTGACCCATCGCGTAATCGAAATTTAGCGGATTTCTTTTAGTCTCTTGTGAACAAATTCACAGTTTTCTTTTTCTTTATTCAGGGTCAGTTGCCACTTTTCGCACCATACAGGTATCTAAATCATTTTGCTATTCGTTTTGGTCATCTGATTACTTTATAAGAAGGTAAATGACAGCATCCTCTATAAACAATCTAAGATGGCTACTGAGATTGTCTCCTATGTCGTTAATATAGATCACGAACAATAGAGGGCCCATAACACTTCCTTGGGGAACGTCGGATATTACTTCTGTTTTATTCAATGACTTTCCGCCTATTACTACGAACTGTGACCTTTCCGACAGAAAATCACGAATCCAGTCGCACAACTGAGGCGATATTCCATAGGCACGCAGTTTGGTAAGAAGGCGCTTGTGACGAACGGTGTCGAAAGCATTATGGAAATCTAGAAATGTAGAATCAATTTGACATCCCCTGTCGATAGCATTCATTACTTCATAAGTATAAAGAGCTAGTTGTGTTTCGCAAGAACGATATTTTCTGAATCCGTGCTGACTGTGTGTCAACAAATCGTTTTCTTCGAGCTACTTCATAATGTCAGAACACAGTATATGATCCAAAACCCTACTGAAAATCGGCGTTAGTGATATTGGCCTGTAAATCAGCGGATTACTCCTACTTCCCTTTTTGGGTGTTGGTGTGACTTGATCTGTCAGCGAGCGGTTGTATATAATTGCTAAATATGGAGCTATTGTATCAGCATACTCTGAAAGGAACGTGACTGGTATACAATTTGGACCGGAGGCCTTGCCTTCAGTAAGTGATTCAAGATGCTTTGCTACGCCGAGGATATCTACTTCTATGTTTCTCATCTTGTTCTTGATTGGATTCAGGAATATTTACTTCGCCTTCTTTCGTTAAAGACTTTCAGAAAACAGTATTTAATAACTCTGCTTTAGTGGCACTGTCATCCGTGACTTGACCGTTGCCATCGCTAAGTGAAGGCATTGATTGCGTCTCGCCACTGGTGTGCTTTATGTACGACCAGAATCCTTTTGGGTTTTCTGCCAGGTTCCGAGACAGAGTTTCGTTGTGGAAATTATTAAAAGCATCTCGCATTGAAGTAAGCGCTATATTTCTGACTTCTGCAAAACTTTGCCAATCTAGGAGAGATTGAATAGTTTTCAATTTAGAATGCTTCTTTCGTGGCTCCTGCAACAGCGATCTGACCCGTTTTGTGTACCATGGAGCGTCAGTACCATCACTTACTAATTTATGTGGTATATATCTGCCAATTGCCGTCGATACTATGTTTTTGAAATCATTCCACATCTTTTCTACGCTTACATGATCAGATCGGAAGGAGTAAAGACTGTCTCTTAAAAAGGCGTTAAGAGCATTTTTATCAGCTTTTTTAAATAGATATAATTTGCGTTTCTTTTCGACGGTTATGCTATTGCGGTATTCAGCCTAGCGGTAACTGCCTTGTGGTCGCTAATCCCTGTATTCGTCACGATACTCCCTATTTGTCCAGGATTATTGTTGCCAACAGATCAAGTACGCTTTCACAACCATTTATGCTTCGAGTGGGCTCTTGAACTAATTGTTCAAAATAATTTTCCGAGAAAGCATTCAGTTCAATTTCGGATGACGTTTTATGTCTTCCGCCCACTTTAAACGTATAATATTTCCAGGGTATCGAGGGTAGTCACCACTGACTATAACTGTATGAGTGGGGTACCTATTTGAAATAAGACGTAGCTAGTGGCCTGATTTCCACGCTCGTGACCCGATGACACGGGAGCCAATCACGCAGTTCAGTAACCAGCATCTGCTGTCTGGCTGCGGCCTCGTTTCAGTTCTGGGTTCTGACTTCTGCTCCCGAGACTGGTTTGATGCTGCTCTCCATGCTACTCGATCCCGTGCAAGCTTCTTCATCTCCCAGTATTTACTGCAACCTACATCCTTCTGAATCTGCTTAGTGTATTCACCTCTTTGTCTCCCTCTACGATTTTTATCCTCCACGCTGCCCTCCAATGCTAAATATTTGATTCCTTGATGCCTCAGAACATGTCCTACCAACCGGTCCCTTCTTCTTGCCAAGTTGTGCCACAAACTCCTCTTCTCCCCAATTCTATTCAATACCTCCTCATTACTTACGTGATCTACGCATCTAATCTTCAGCATTCTTCTGTAGCACCACATTTCGAAAGCTTCTATTCTCTTCTTGTCCAAACTAGTTATCGTCCATGTTTCACTTCCATACATGGCTACCCTCCATACAAATACTTTCAGAAACGACTTCCTGACATTTAAATCTATACTCGATGTTAACAAATTTCGCTTCTTCAGAAACGCTTTCCTTGCCACTGCCAGTCTACATTTTATATCCTCTCTACTTCGACCATCGTCAGTTATTTTGCTCCCCAAATAGCAAAACTCCTTTACTACTTTAAGTGCCTCATTTCCTAATCTAATTCCCTCAGCATCACCCGACTTAATTAGACTACATTCCATTATCCTCGTTTTGCTTTTGTTGATGTTCATCTTGTATCCTCTTTTCAAGACGCTGTCCATTCCGTTCAACAGCTCTTCCAAGTGATGTACTGTCTCTGACAACAGCTCTTCCAAGTCCTTTGCTGTCTCTGACAGAATTACAATGTCATCGGTGAACCTCAACGTTTTTATTTTTCTCCATGGACTTTAATACCTACTCCGAATTTTTCTTTTGTTTCCTTTACTGCTTGCTCAATATACATATTGAATAACATCGGGGACAGGCTACAACCCTGTCTCACTCCCTTCCCAACCGCTGCTTCCCTTTCATGCCCCTCGACTCTTACAACTGCCATCTGGTTTCTGTACAAATTGTAAATAGCCTTTCGCTCCCTGTATTTTACCCCTGCCACCTTTAGAATTTGAAAGAGAGTATTCCAGTCAACATTGTCAAAAGCTTTCTCTAAGTCTACAAATGCTAGAAATGGAGGTTTGCCTTTCCTTAATCTATTTTCTTAGATAAGTCGTAAGGTCGGTATTGCCTCACGTGTTCCAACATTTCTGCGGAATCCAAACCGATCTTCCCCGAGGTCGGCTTCTACCAGTTTTTCCATTCGTCTGTAAAGAATTCGCGTTAGTATTTTGCAGCTGTGACTTATTAAACTGGTAGCTCGGTAATTTTCACATCTTTCAACACTTGCTTTCTTTGGGATTGGAATTATTATATTCTTCTTGAAGTCTGAGAGTATTTCGCCTGTCTCATACATCTTGCTCGCCAGATGGTAGAGGTTTGTCAGGACTGGTTCTCCCAAGGCCGTCAGTAGTTATAATGGAATGTTGTCTACTCCCGGGGCCTTGTTTCGACTCAGGTCTTTCAGTGCTCTGTCAAACTCTTCACGCAGTATCATATCTCCCATTTCATCTTCATCTACATCCTCTTCCATTTCCATAATATTGTCCTCAAGTACACCGCCCTTGTACAGACCGTCTATATACTCCTTCCACCTTTCTGCTTTCCCTTCTTTGCTTAGAACTGGGTTTCCATCTGAGCTCTTGATGTTCATACAAGTGGCTCTCTTTTCTCCAAAGGTCTCTTTAATTTTCCTGTAGGCAGTATCTATCTTACCCCTAGTGAGATAAGCCTCTACATCCTTACATTTGTCCTCTAGCCATCACTGCTTAGCCATTTTGCACTTCCTGTCGATCTCATTTTTGAGACGTTTGTATTCCTTTTTACCTGCTTCATGTACTGCATTTTTATATTTTCTCCTTTCATCAATTAAATTCAATATTTCATCTGTTACCCAAGGATTTCTACTAGCCCTCGTCTTTTTACCTGTTTGATCCTCTGCTGCCTTCACTACTTCATCCCTCAAAGCTAACCATTCTTCTTCTACCGTATTTCTTTCCCCCATTCCTGTCAATTGTTCCCTTATGCTCTCCCTGAAACTCTGTACAACCTCTGGTTTAATCAGTTTATCCAGGTCCCATCTCCTTAAATTCCCACCTTTTTGCAGTTTCTTCAGTTTTAATCTACAGTTCATTACCAATAGATTGTGGTCAGAGTCCTCATATGCCCCGGGGAATGTCTTACAATTTAAAACCTGGTTCCTAAATCTCTGTCTTCCCATTATATAATCTATCTGATACCTTCTAGTATCTCCAGGATTCTTCCATGTATACGAGTACAACCTTCTTTTATGATTCTTGAACCAAGTGTTAGCTATGGTTAAGTTATGCTCTGTGCAAAATTCTACCAGGCGGCTTCCTCTTTCATTTCTGTCCCCCAATCCATATTCACCCAGTATGTTTCCTTCTCTCTCTTTTCCTACTCTCGAATTCTAGTCACCCCTGACTATTAAATTTTCGTCTACCTTCACTACATGAATTATTTATTTTATCTCATCAGACATTTCATCATTTTCTACATCATGTGCAGAGCTAGTTGGCATATAAACTTGTACTACTGTAGTAGGCATGGGCTTCGTGTCTATCTTGGCCGCAATAATGCGTTCACTATGCTGTTGGTAGTAGCTTACCCGCACTCCTATTTTTCTATTCATTATTAAACCTACTCCTGCATTACCCCTATTTGATTTTGTATTTATAACCCTGTATTCACCTGACCAAAAGTCTTGTTCCTCCTGCCACCGAACTTCGCTAATTCCCACTATATCTAACTTCAACCTATCCATTTCCCTTTTTAAATTTTCTATTCTACCTGCCCGATTAAGGGATCTGATATTGCACGCTCCGACCCGTAGAACGCCAGTTTTCTTTCTCCTGATAACGACGTCCTCTTGAGTAGTCCCCGCCCGGAGACCCGAATGGGGGAGTATTTTACCTCGGGAATATTTTACCCAAGAGGACGCCATCATCATTTAACCATACAGTAAAGCTGTTTGCCCTCGGGAAAAATTACGGCTGTAGTTTCCCCTTGCTTTCAGCCGTTCGCAGTACCAGCACAGCAAGGCCGTTTTGGTTAGTGTTGCCAGGCCAGATCAGTCAATCATCCAGACTGTTGCCCTGCAACTACTGAAAAGGCTGCTGCCCCTCTTCAGGAACTACACGTTGGTGTGGCATCTCAACAGATACCCCTCCTACGGTACGGCCATCTGTATCGCTGAGGCACGCAAGCCTCCCACCAACGGCAAGGTCCATGTTTCATGGGGTAGAGTTCTCCTATAGTTTTATATATGTGATGATAGTAAAGGCTACCCAGCCACTGACCTTCGTCTGTGCGAATGCGCACAGGTTGCCCGAACTCTTACGGGAATCGTCACCTCAGTGTGCGCGAGTAATGAGTGGATGGGCAAATATCTATTAGGTACATTACGTATGTAGATTCAGGACAGTTGGGAATCTGGGTCTCATGGGGAGCGAGCAAGGGATAAGTCCCTGCAGTCGCGCTATTGCTCTGTGTCCTCTGTGGCTCAGATGGGTGCCGGCACGGTAGCTCAGCGTGTTCGGTCAGAGAGCCGGTTGGCCTCTGTAATAAAAAAACTGAGTGGAAGGATCAACCACCAAACTTGAACAGGATGTCTTGCGACGTCGGCAATGACCAAACACAACGATCAATAACTATTAAGATCCAATTACCGCGTTTAGCAAATGTTCAGGCGACCATCATGAATCTCAGTGACTTCGTGTTATTTTTGTCTTTGATTAAAAGTTTCATTTCTTTTCGTCTCATTGCATATTTCTATCAGTTCAGTTTGTACTATACTGAAGCAGTTCCTAGTTTCATCGAGCTATGTTACTTGACAGTGACACTTAATGAGAAAGCTCCTTTCGTCCTTAATTTTTGCAGACCAGTGTATTATTCCTGTGAGATAACGCTATTCATTAACCTGCGTGGAGACTGCAGAGTGAATTTCTCTTTTTAAACAACTGTCGAACTTTCGAAGGATAATGACAGACACTGGTCACAATAACAGTTACGAAGAATAACAAAGCGTGACGACATCAGTAAATCAAGAAATCCTTTAAATATTGACTGAACCATAAAACGGCTGTTCTTTTCCTTAGGAGTTCAAAGACACCAAAAAAGGTCAGTGGTACGAAGGGGAATAATAGAGCTATCCAGTTCTGTTGTCTTTAGTATATAAGTTTCGTCTGTCACCTACTGAACCAGATGCAGCACCTGTGAATTTATTTACTGTCACAGAGAGAAAGGGACGGATGCAGAAAGAGAGGGAGTAGAGTCTGCGGGACTCTGATGGGACAAGAACCGTAAACTGTGGCAGCCTATTGTTATCTGGAAACATTCTGAACTTCGCAACGCAAAGCTAGAATTGTAACAGAGTGCGCTGTACAAACTTGCAATGCCTGACTGCGACAATGCCAAATTACTGCGCTTGTTTTCGCTCGCTTTCACTTGCTGGCAGCTATTGTGACTGCGCAGTATCAAGGGACGTCCTGTCACCGTGGCCGGAGAGTGCCTTTCTTTGTCACAGGGAACCATCGCATGGAAAGAGGTGCACGAAACGCCGAAAATACGTCGAGCACGGTCACCAGCTACAGTCCACGTCCGAAGATATTTGGCGATTTAGAATACATTTTGCGGTCCCTTGTTTATATCCTCGTGCATGTTGTCTCATTAAGCGGCAGACCTCGAACAGTGAGGAGTTTCTAGAAACTTTGTGAAGGATCGACTAGAAATTCAGTGTCTAGAATATAGGATTATTCCTTGCTGATGATTTAATGGACGCCTTGCACAGGAATAAGCCGAAAGCTACGATGGCAAGATAAGGGGTCACAACGTCTATCGTAAATGAACTGCTGCAAACGGTGCTGTGAATGCACTTAAAATCAATAATATGTATTTTGCTTTAAGTGATTTGTGAAATGTAAAACTAGTTTTAAAGAACATCTAGCAGAACGTCACGTGGCTTGCACTTAGCCGGCTGCTGCGGCCGAGCGGTTCTAGGCGCTTCTGTCCGGAACCGCCCTGCTGCTACGGTCGCAGGTTCGAATCCTGCCTCAGGCATGGATGTGTGTGATGTCCTTAGGTTAGTTAGGTTTAAGTAGTTCTAAGTCTAGGGGACTGATGACCTCAGATGTTACGTCCCATAGTGCTTAGAGCCATTTGAATTATTTGAGCTTGCACTTATCTTTTAATTATTAAGTCGACAATGGGGTAATGAGAAAGTGTTTGCTGTAGATTTGTAAATCTTGAAGGTTTTTGTATGTCCAGACTTTTCCATGCAATCAGTCAAATTATGTACATAATTTTTATCCACTATAACTGTTGAGTTTAATTGATCACTATTTCCTCTTTACAGAAATTCAAAACATTATTATTCCACAGACTGGCTCACAACTCTCCACGCTGAAGTCCGATCACAATAACAACAACTATCGACAGCCTCTGCCGAATCCTATATGTAAAATTATAACAATCGAAGAATTGTTTGAATTCACAGTTAGTTGGGTAGTTAATTACATTTATAATTAAAATGTATAATGTTATAGATCTTTAAAAACATTAACTCATTTTACAAATTGACTGGCAAAGTTTATTACGAAAACAATCTTCAAAGACAATTTTCTATGATATAATAAAATTTGCAAAATTAGTGCAGTTGACTAGCGTCTTTAGTTGCACATGAATTATATTACAATTGCCTAAAAATAGAAAGTGGTAATACTGAGTGACAATTATTCAACTCTATGGAAAAAGCTAAATTAGTCAGAAGCTACGGTTGTGCACTCACTTTATTCAACATGTAAACGTCACTACAGATATTGGGATTTAGGTTATGACATTTTCGATATGTCTTTCATCATTGGCAATGATGTGGCGCTGACGAATGGCGAAATTCTGCATGACCCGCTGACGCTTCTGAACATCGATGCTGTCGATGAACTCCTGAATGGCTGTTTTCGGCTCAGCAATGATTTTGATGTTATTGCTGTACACCTTGTCTTTAAAATAGCCCCACAAAAAGGAGTCGCAAGTGTTCAAATGCGGAGAATGTGACGGCCAATCGAGGACTCGGCCAGTGGCCTCTGGGTACACCAGAGCCAGAATGCGGTCTCCAAACTGCTCTTCCAAGACATCAAACACTCTCCTGCTTCTACTGACTGGTTTGATGCGGCCCGCCACGAATTCCTTTCCTGTGCTAACCTCTTCATCTCAGAGTAACACATGCAACCTACGTCCTCAATTATTTGCTTGACGTATTCCAATCTCTGTCTTCCTCTACAGTTTTTGCCCTCTACAGCTCCCTCTAGTACCATGGAAGTCATTCCCTCATGTCTTAGCAGATGTCCTATCATCCTGTCCCTTCTCCTTATCAGTGTTTTCCACATATTCCTTTCCTCTCCGATTCTGCGTAGAACCTCCTCATTCCATACCTTAGCAGTCCACCTAATTTTCAACATTCGTCTATAGCACCACATCTCAAATGCTTCGATTCTCTTCTGTTCCGGTTTTCCCACAGTCCATGTTTCACTACCATACAATGCTGTACTCCAGACGTACATCCTCAGAAATTTCTTCCTCAAATTAAGGCCGGTATTTGATATTAGTAGACTTCTCTTGGCCAAAAATGCCTTTTTTGCCATAGCGAGTCTGCTTTTGATGTCCTCCTTGCTCCGTCCGTCATTGGTTATTTTACTGCCTAGGTAGCAGAAATCCTTAACTTCATTGACTTCGTGACCATCAATCGTGATGTTAAGTTTCTCGCTGTTCTCATTTCTACTACTTCTCATTACCTTCGTCTTTCTCCGATTTACTCTCAAACCATACTGTGTACTCATTAGACTGTTCATTCCGTTCAGCAGATCATTTAATTCTTCTTCACTTTCACTCAGGATAGCAATGTCATCAGCGAATCGTATCATTGATATCCTTTCACCTTGTATTTTTATTCCACTCCTGAACCTTTCTTTTATTTCCATCATTGCTTCCTCGATGTACAGATTGAAGAGTAGGGGCTAAAGGCTACAGCCTTGTCTTACACCCTTCTTAATCCGAGCACTTCGTACTTGATCGTCTACTCTTATTATTCCCTCTTGGTTGTTGTACGTATTGTATGTGACCCGTCTCTCCCTATAGCTTACCCCTAGTTTTTTCAGAATCTCGAACAGCTTGCACCATTTTATATTGTCGTACGGTTTTTCCAGGGCGACAAATCCTATGAAAGTGTCTTGATTTTTCTTTAGCATTGCTTTCATTATTAGCCGTAACGTCAGAATTGCCTCTCTCGTCCCTTTTACTTTTCCTAAGGCCAAACTGATTGTCACCTAGCGCATTCTTAATTTTCTTTTCCATTCTTCTGTATATTATTCTTGTAAGCAGCTTCGATGCATGAGCTGTTAAGCTGATTGTGCGATAATTCTCACACTTGTCAGCTCTTGCCGTCTTCGGAATTGTGTGGATGATGCTTTTCCGAAAGTCAGATGGTATATCGCCAGACTCATATATTCTACACGCCAACGTGAATAGTCGTTTTGTTGCCACATCCCCCAATGATTTTAGAAATTATGATGGAATGTTATCTATCCCTTCTGCCTTATTTGACCGTAAGTCCTCCAAAGCTCTTTTAAATTCCGATTCTAATACTAGATCCCGTATCTCTTCTAAATCGACTCCTCTCTTTTGTTCTATCACATCAGACAAATCTTCACCCTCATAGAGGCTTTCAATGTATTCTTTCCACCTATCTGCTCTCTCCTCTGCATTTGACAGTGGAATTCCCGTTGCACTCTTAATGTTACCACCGTTGCTTTTAATGCCACCAAAAGTTGTTTTGACTTTCCTGTATGCTGAGTCTGTCCTTCCGACAATCATATCTTTTTCGATGTCTTCACATTTTTCCTGCAGCCATTTCGTCTTAGCTTCCCTGCACTTCCTGTTTATTTCATTCCTCATCGACTTGTATTTCTGTATTCCTGATTTTCCCGGAACATGTTTGTACTTCCTCCTTTCATCAAGCAACTGAAGTATTTCTTCTGTTACCCATGGTTTCTTCGCAGCTACCTTCTTTGTACTTATGTTTTCCTTCCCAACTTCTGTGATGGCCCTTTTTAGAGATGTCCATTCGTCTTCAACTGTACTGCCTACTGCGCTATTCCTTATTGCTGTATCTACAGCGTTGGAGAACTTCAAATGTATCTCGTCATTCCTTAGTACTTCCGTATCCCACTTCTTTGCGTATTGATTCTTCCTGACTAATGTCTTGAACTTCAGCCTACTCTTCATCACTACTATATTGTGATCTGAGTCTATATCTGCTCCTGGGTACGCCTTACAATCCAGTATCTGATTTCGGAATCTCTGTCTGACCATGATGTAATCTAACTGAAATCTTCCCGTATCTCCCGGCCTTTTCCAAGTATACCTCCTCGTCTTGTGATTCTTGAAGAGGGTATTCGCTATTACTAGCTGAAACTTGTTACAGAACTCAATTAGTCTTTCTCCATATCTTTTCGAAATCAGGGTCACTTTCGGCATTGGGGAAGTAAACATGTTCCAAAACCTTCACGTACCGTTCGGTAGTCATCATGTCATCAAAGAGTATCACACAGATTACTCCGTGACTGGAAGTTACACCCCACACGGTTACCCGCTGAAGGAGAAAAGACTTCTCGATCGCGAAATGCGGATTCTTCGTCCCCCAAATGCTCCGATTTTGCTTACTGGCGAACCCATCGAAATAAAAGTGGACTTCGTCGCTAAACCGAACCATATTCACATACTACTCCCCATCATTCCCCTCGGTCAGTGGTGAGTTGTGCACGTCCTAACGCAAACCGTTCAGAAGTTATGACCATTTTATTTCATATAGTTCATTAACTGGCACCCTGTATATTTTCGAAGCAGAAAACAGTTGTTTCCGAAATAGAAAATTCGTCTTTTCGCCAGAGCCGGGTCACGATAGAAATGCAACCAAGGCTGGAAGAAGGTTTCTCAGGAGACATCGATTTGAATTTTCTTCTACGGATTCTGATGTCGACGTTTCAGATCATAGCTATGCTGGGAATGATAACAGCTTGGCCTTCCATAGTGACACTTCAGAGGCTGAAGGATCTCCCCGTGGCGAAGAGCTTTCACAGTCACCCTCCTGTCTAGACAAAGGTGAAGGTTGTCATTCGACAGTTCCCATGAATGCAAAAAAAAAAAACCTCAAACATATTCCAAAAGGTAACGTCGAACTAGACTAGCAACAAACCCTCACTATATCGGGGGCCTCCTGATGAGCCTCAAATCCATGCAGATGACTCTGTTTTGGAGAAGTGCTATCTCCACCAGTACCATGGGAAGAGAGTTGAAACCGAAGGCTACGACGTTTGCGTGTCGACAGTGGTCAAAGAAGGCAAAACTGGAGATGGCCGGACGACGATGATTCAGTTGAATACGATCAAAGAAAAATTGCGCGGAAACTGAAGCCAACTTCTCAAGTATACAAGTGCCAACCCTTACATTTGTGACTGATTTAAAACATTGATATAACTTCATCTGAATAACCACAGGCAGCTATAATAACGAGCAGAATCTCATTTTCCTTGAAGGATTCGTTTTTTGTTCACACATTTGCATTTATACTGTAGTTCATACATTCGAACGTAATTAATTTCCCTTCAAATGCCATTTCTTTACAAGGAATTTATTTTTTGAATAATTTATTCTTTGAAAAGGACGTTAGTGCGAGTTTTGGTAAAATTCAATGTTTTCCTCGAAAATTATTGTTCTCTGCTTAAGTATCCATACGTGTCAATTCTGCCCTAGGGGTACACAAACTAACGCCACTCCTCGGGTTAGAGGGCATAGATGCATGCTTTTAGCAAAAGTGTCTTTTGGGCTGCCTACACACGTATTTAATTAATAGATCCAACACGGTATTGTAGCCAAAAGTTGTCTCAATTGAGCTTCAGTCCCCTACCTACAGACGCCTCCAATGTCTGTCTTGTTTGCAGACAAAAATTACTACTCTGACCAATCATATGAATGTGACCACGTGTGAAAGGCCTGCAGTGCGGAACGCTGCGAGATATGCAGGAAAACAGTCAGTGAGGTTCTGGAAGGTACCCACAGGTATATGCGGAGCTATGCCAACTTCACTGCGATGGCCAGCTGCCCTAGGACTGGGGACCACGGCGTTTACATCCCGATCTAGGCGCTCTCACAAATTCTCGATTGGGTTTAAGTACGGGAAGTTTCGTGCTCAGGGGAGTACGACAAACTCATCCTGATGCTCTTTGAACCAGGCACGTATACTGCGAGCCGTGTGGAACGTTGCATTGTCCTGCTGGTAGATGCCGTCGTGCCGAGGAAAATTAAACTGCGTGTAGACGTGGACATGGTCCCCAAGGATACATGCATACTTCTGTTGATCCTTTGTACCTCGATTGGGTTTAAGTACGGGAAGTTCCGTGGGCAGAGGAGTACGGCGAACTAATCCTGGTGCTCTTCGAACCAGGCACGTACACTGCGAGCCGTGTGGCAGGTTGCATTGTCCTGCTGGTAGATGCCGTCGTGCCCAGGAAAAAGAAACTGCGCTTGGACGTAAACATGGTCCCCAAAAATACATGCATACTTCTGTTGATCCTTTGTACCTTCCAGAATGACGAGATCACCTGGGGAATCCAAGAAAGAATTCTCCAGACAATATGGCCCCTCCACCCACAAGGACACTTCCTGCAGTTGTTGCAGGGCGTTCGTATTCAGATGTTTCACGCAGTATAGGACAGTGGCCACTGGATGGAGCTTAGAACGTGATTCATCTGAAAACACCACTTGTCGCCTCTCAGCGGAAGTCCGGTTGCGATACTGGCGTGCAAATTCCAGCCTTCGATGTCGATGAACAGGAGCCAGCTTGGGTGCATGACCTAGGCGCCTGCTGCAGATGCCATACACAGCAACGTTTGCCATGCGGTCGTTGGGGAGACGCTGTTGACAACTCCTTGGTTAGTTTGGGCGGTCAGTTTCTCAACAGTTACACGGCTGTTCGCCGTACGTATCTCCGCAGCCGTCGTTCACACGTGCCATCCATGACCTATGGTGTACGAGAGTTGCCTCTGCGTCGGTTTTGGATAGCGCCAGTTCGCCGTAGCATTACGTGAACAGTTTACAAACATAGCCATTCCGGAAATGCTGCTGCTCTTGGCCCAAAAGACAATGATCAAGCCCTTTTCGACGTCAGATAAATCGCTTCATTTCCGCATTGCGAGAAACGACTACACCGTTTTCTGCATCCCCGGCACGCTTTCATTCCTACCAGTATGTGGTTGTTGCACATTGGTTTAGACCGCAGGCGGTTGTCACATTAATATGACTGGACTGTGTATGTTTCCTTTCTTTCCTGCGTTGGGGACCAGAACCATGTAGCCCCGTTTGTGATCTACATACGCCTATTCGAGTTTCAGCACCTCTGTGCTATTGTCAGTGGATATTTGTATTCAGTTCTGTAAAATGTAGACCTTTTTTAAGTAATAATAATTGTACTGAAATTAGGCCTAAAACATTTTTTGTCTGGTGTTGTTAGTGTTTTTTATACATTATTGGTTAAAAACAATCTTGGCTGCCATTTAAGGACTTTTATTTTTCAACTACGCGTTTCATCTTATATAGGCATCTTCAGGTTGATCTTAATTTGGTATTTCTTAGAATAGTACTACTACTTGAGCCCCATCTTATTGTATTACTCGCTCCTGTGAATGAGAACGCGTTATGCAGGTCTTATATTCACTCACGTCCATCTAGGAAGTTTATACTGAGTTTAACGAAGGCGATGTTGACCTGATGTATTCGACGATGCCCTTTGGCTACATTGTCTAAAGGATCGTTCTAAGAAATACCAAATTAAGATCAACCTGAAGATGCCTAAATAAGGTGAAACGAGTAGCTGAAAAAAAAAAAAAAAACTTTAATCGCAACCAAGACTGTTTTTAACCACTACTGTTAAGCACTGCTTTGCTGAATGCCAAAGACGGATTGGAAGAATTTTTCTACATTTTTCGGTCGTGAGATCTTCTTCACATTGTTGTTTATTGGTAGCTTCTCATCAGCAGTTAAATGATTTTACTGTTACTTTGGTTGGCGACTTAACATATCATTTTGTCTATAAATGTAATTTTGAAGCGCGAAAGTATTTTGCTACTACGTTTTTTGATTACTTACAGTTAGTTTCGAAACAGCCATTGTCATCTTCAATCTGATCTGTTGTGAATATTCACACACAAATTGTGGTGTCACCGCCAGACACCACACCTGCTAGGTGGTAGCCTTTAAATCGGCCGCGGTCCGTTAGTATACGTCGGACCCGCGTGTCGCCACTATCAGTGATTGCAGACCGAGCGCCGCCACACGGCAGGTCTAGTCTAGAGAGACTGCCTAGCACTCGCCCCAGTTGTACAGCTGACTTGCTAGCGATGGTTCACTGCCTCCATACGCTCTCATTTGCAGAGACGACAGTTTAGCATAGCCTTCACCTACGCCATTTGCTAAGACCTAGCAAGGCGCCATGTTCATCTTCAAGAATGTATTCTGAACAGATAAAATTGTGAATCATGTACCGTCAAGAGCGACGTTCATCATTAATGGACTGAAGTTAAGTATCAAACTAATTACGTCCGCTTTCTGAATTCTAATTCCTTGTCATGTTCCAGACCTCACGCCAGTATAGTCCTTCCCTCCTCACGCCAGAACTGCGTGAGCTAAAACGCGTGCATTTCGGCCTCCACTAGTAACACGGTGTTGGCTCTTCTGCCAACACAACACAAATTAAATCACGTTTTGCAGAAATCCACTTCCAGGTTACACATACTCACTTTACAAAACCGTCTCTAAGGTGTGTGATTTTAGTTTTTCCTGGAGTAGGAAGATTTTGAATATTTCTTGGGTACTCAGTCGTGTGGTGTCGTTTATAAGGGGCAATATTTCAGCAAGTCGACTTTTTGCCACCTTCAGGTGTTTCTGATCACTGATTGTCATCCGTTGGGCACCGCCCTTTGTACTCTCTCCCCCACACTAACCCCTCCATCTCCCAGTCGGTAGCCTCTAGCCAGCCGCCTCATGATCCGATGTCCTCAGTCCCGTTGCCATGCGCCTAGTCAACTGGCAAGGGGAAGGGGGGGGGAGGCAAGGGGAATATACTGTACAATGATGTGACAAAACTCCTGAGCTGGTGATAGGCACATATGGGTGTTGCGGTAGGTAGTATCGCTTAAACAAGGTATAAAGACACTGTGTATTAGCAGAGCTGTCACTAGTACTCAGGTTACGCCTGTGAAAAGGTTCGACGTGAGTGTGGCCACACAACGGGAATTATCAGACTTAGAACGCGGCATGGTAGTTGAATCCAGGCGCATGGGACATTCCATTTCGGCAATCGTTACGGAATTCAGCAGTGCCAAGCGTGTGCCGGGAATACCAAATTTCAGGCAGTAACTCTCACTACGGACAACTCAGTGACAGACAGTCTTCATTCAACGACGGAGAGCAGTAGCATTTGCGTAAAATTTTCAGGGCTAACAGACAAGCAACACTGCGTGAATAGCCACAAAAATCAATGTAGGACAGTGCGGCGAAATTCGGCGTTAATGGGCTATGGCAGCAGACAACCGACGTGAGTGCCTTTGCCTCGAATGAAAAACAGTCCACAGTTGCACTAAATTATGTTCATTTTAAACCTTGACCATAGTTTCTGCTATAATAACGTAGCCTTCTTCAGACGTCCTAAAAATGATCAAAATAACATCTAGACCAGTGATACAATCTAGGCACACACTTCAAAATTAGGTAAGTGATAACATATTACTGACATACACACTAATAAATGAAAAATGTCTTAGCCCAGCGGCTGCGTCAAGACCAATAAAATAACTTTAACAGACATAAGCCTGTTTCGAACATAAGTAAAATTACATATGGCACCGTATGTCCTCCGCCACGACCACTGTTATACTGGCCGCACGGTTGTCAAATGTGCTGCACCCCGCTCACCATAGGTGGCGCTCGCTACAGCGAGTTACATCGCACCGTTTATCAGGCAACTAGTGAATATGTACGACAATACATTAATAACAAGCCTACATGTGCGCCGGCCGGTGTGGCCGGGCGGTTCTAGGCGCTTCAGCCTGGAACCGCGTGACCGCTACGGTCGCAGGTTCGAATCCTGTCTCGGGCATGGATGTGTGTGATGTCCTTAGGTTGGTTAGGTTTAAGTAGTTCTAAGTTCTAGGGGACTGATGACCACAGATGTTAAGTCCCATAGTGCTCAGAGCCATTTTTGAACCTACATGTGCAAATGACGGACCATATACGATTAATACGAATGTCCCATAGTTGAAATATTGCTGCATATGATCATTAGCCCTATAAGCTATCAGAGCGTATAATGTAAGCTGTAGTTATGTTTGCATATGAGAGTCTTGTTTCTGAATCATGCATCAAATAGTGATACGACAAACTTTGTTATATGAAATTGTTAATGTTCTACCACTCTAATGATCGTATGCAACAGTATTTCATCTGTTGCACATTCATATTAATTGTATATGGTCCGTCCTTTGCTAATGTAGGCTTGTTATTAATTTATTGTCGTACATATTGACTAGTTGCCTGATAAACGGTGCGATGTAACTCGCTGTGGTGAGCGCCACCTATGGCGCGCGGGGTGCAGCACATTTGACGCCCGTGTGGCCAGTATAACAGTGGTCGTGGCGGAGGACATACGGCGCCATATGTAATTTTGCTTATGTTCGAAACAGATTTATGTCTGTTGAAGTTATTTTATTGGTCTTGAAGCAGCCGCTGGGCTAAGACATTTTTCATTTATTAGTGTGTATACAAGTAATACGTTATCACTTACCTAATTTTGAAGTTTGTGCGTAGATTGTGTCACTGGTCTAGATGCTATTTTGATCATTTTTAGGACGTCTGAAGAAGGTGTAATGTCCCCACAGCAAATACCCTCTACCACGCACCAATTAATCATTTTCAATCAAACCATCCACATTCATTCACTTTGGAAAAGTTACCTGATCTGATTTTCTCGTAATATATGCGGCGACAGCTCGTCGACGCCAAAGTATTTTCTAGTGCACTTATTCTTTGAAATAACAGAGATGCATAGATGCATTCTCCATGGTTGTTAGAGAGGTAACTAGGACAGCTTCTGGAGTATCTGTTGAGGGATTGACGTGTTTCTGAGAGATACATATTCTGATTTTCTTCTCGCTAAAGCGAGCCAATTAACATTTGTGCCGCTAGCGGTGTGTTTTGAAGAGAAAGAGATTGTGAAAAGAAAATAATTAAGGCGTGGAATCACCGGAGGTCTGGACATGTAATGGAGATGGATTTAATACACGATTTCCTCCATAAATAAGGTTTGTGACTTTTTTATTCTGGAGTGAATAAACAAATGAGTTTTTTTTCTGAATCATTTGTTGATCACGTTGGCCCTGTAATTAGTGGGGAAGTTTCAGTTGTGTCGAAGAGAGCCTGGGATCATTGAGTCTGCGTTAAATCGTCCAAAAAGGCTTCGTACACATCTGGAATTCGCAATCTTTCGTAAAAGGAACAAATTGTCCAATCGATTGATTCTCCCGACTGACTGCGGTGTTTAACAGTAATAATAAATGTAAAGATCTCTTACAGCAAGCCAGCCGCTGATTACCAAGACGAAGGACTCCACCAAAGATTCTATTTGGCTGATTTCACGTAATGAAATATTATATTAAAAATTGTACACAGATAAAGGAGAGAAAGAGAGAGAGCGAATGTAAATAGAGATAATACTAATAATCCTCCATTAGTCTAATTTTTCGCCTTTCTTATCACGGATCAGCCAAGAACTGAGAGGGCCTTACTTTGCTGTATTGACTTACGTGTGAAAGTGAAGGGATCTTAAAGACAACAGATACACGTCTATACAGACAAGACATTACACAGAGATAGCGGCTAGCTGCATTGATAATCTATTCTTAGATTAAAGAGACGGCAACTTATTATACGAACATTACAATGTTAAAAAGGCTATATTATTATAGCAGAAACAATGGTCAAGGTTTAATATAAACATAATTTAGTGCAACTGTGGACTGTTTTTCATTCGAGACACTTTCATAACGGTTGCTGTTGTCGCTGCCCCAATGAAAATAGTGAATGCCTTTCCTGACAGCACGACATCGCCTGCAGCGCCTCTCCTGAGCTCGTGGGCATATCAGATGGACATTAGCCGACGGGAAACTATGGCCTGCTCAAATTAGTCTCGAATACAGTTGATAAAAGCTAATGGTAGGATTTGAGTGTGGCGCAGACCTCATGAAGCCATGGAGCAAGCTGTCAACAAGCTGGTGTGGGCTCCATAGAAGTGTGGCTGCTTGTACATGGAATGAATTGGGTCTTCTGATCAATGACTGGAAAATGTAATGCTCGGATACTTGGAAACCATTTGCAACCATTCATGGACTTGATGTTCCCAAAAAACGGCGAGATTTTTATGGATGACAATGCGCCGTGTCACTGGGCCATAATTTTTCGCGGTTGGTTCGAAGAACTTCCTGGATAATCATGAATGATTTATGTGACACAATGGAGAAGTCACTTCATGCACTAAATCCTGCACTCGAAACACTTTCGCAGTTATGGATAGCCATAAAGGCAGCATTGTTCATTATTTCTGTAGGGAACTGCCAACGACCTTGTTGAGTCCATACCCCGTCGAGATGCAGCATTATGCTGAGCAAAAGGTGGTCCGACAAAGTATTCGGAATTATCCCATAATATTTGTCACCTCACTGTAAAGGGCGGCGCCAGGCGGGAAACAACCAGTCATCAGTAACACCTGAAGATGACACGAAGTCGGCTTGCCGAAATATAGCACCTTCTGGACGACAATACCCAGATGAATACCTGTGAAATGTTCAAAATCTTCCTACACCGAGAAAATCTAAAGTCACACATCAAGTACATTTAAGGGAAAGTAGAATTAAGAACCGTGGCAGGCTTTGGAACAGGAAGGAGTACCTTCTGGCCTCCCTTGGTAAGGCGCCAAGAGAATTGAAGTATACTATCTTCATCGAAGATCGTTCCTAACATCAGAACTCCACCCACCTACCAGGTCACCAGAAGAGCCTGCGTGAGCCTAGTCAGGGGAAGGACCTGGTACACTGGACGTAGACGGTGACTAGACCTCAAGAGAATTCTTCGTGGAGTTGGCGTCGGCAGCACTCTCCCCTGACTCGTTGGAGTTGGTAGATGCAGTTTGCTTGTTTCAAGCTAACAAATCACGGTTATCGGCTCCTGCAGACAAGCCGCTGTTAAGTGACGATACTACATTGAGGCGACAGAAGTAATGGGATACCTCCTAACACCTTGTCGGGCTTTCTTTTGCCAGGCGCAGTGCAGCAACTAGACATGGCTTGGGCCCAAAGAGTCGTTAGAGATCCCCTGCAGAAATATTGAGCCATGCTGCCTCTATAACCGTCCAAAATTGCGAAAGTATTACCGGTGTAGGATTTTGTGTACGAACTGACCTCTAGATTGTGTGCCATAAATGTTGGACAGAATTAATGTCGGACGATCTGAGTGGCCAAACCAGTCGTTCGAATTGTCCATAACGCTCTTCAGACCAATCGCGAATAACTGTGGCCCAATGACATAGTGCATTGTCTTCCATGAAAAGCTGGAAATGGTCTCCAGGTAGCCGAACATAACCATTTGCAGTCAGTGACTGGTTCAGTTGGACCAGAGGACCCATACGATTCCACGTAAACACAGCCCACACCATTGTGGGGCCACCATCAACTTGCACAGCGCCTAGTTGAAAACTTGGGTCCATGGGTTTATGGGGTTATCGTCACACTCGAACCCTACGATCAGCTCTTACCAACTGTAATCGGAACACAACTCACCAGGCTATGGATTTCCAACCATCTAGGGTTCAACCGAAACGGTCACGATCCCAGGAAAGGAGCTGCAGGCAAAGGCGTACTGTTAGCAAGGACACTCGCGTCGTTCGTCTGCAGATAGCCCTTTAATGTCAATACGGATACGTTCGTTGTAGGCCCTAAATTGGTTTTTTCGGTTATTTCGTGCAGTTTTGTTTTTCTGTAACACTGGCAACGCAATGCAACAGCCAAACATCTCCAAGAAAGTGAGGGACGTGCTTAACTGCCTCCAAGAAGATTCTGACACAGTCATCCTCCCAGCAGTCAAAGGGAATTCTAAGGTCCTGCTTTTAAATTGGGCCTTCACCTCCGCCAACTCAAATATTTTAGAATTTAGTTACCGGAGTGAAGACTGTGGCCCAGATAGGTGTTAGGAGAGGCGCAACAGAGGATGTGGACTGAATGAATTTTAGGAAATGTAATTTACGTATAGTGGTTTGGTAGTAGCTCTATGCTGTGTGACTGATTTGAAAAAAAAAAAAAAAAGGAAGAAATAAACTTGGACTCTCGACTGAATGACTGCGGGTTGTGCTCATGTAATGAATAAGAACTACCATTGTAAATTAGTAATTAAATCACTTCACTATCGCATCGCTGCCATATCTGCTGGATCGAAGTGTTGCATCTTCCCTGCTAGATATGCTGAAAAATAAAGGTCATAACACAATGAATAATGAAATTAAGCTCGTGAACCGGTTAACGGATAATAAAACACCACTTGAGTAACTCAAAGTAAGCTATTATTTTGTGAAATTACTACAACTAAAGCCCACGATGCTACATGTAAGAAGCTGAAGGCAGAGATACAAATGCGCACAGCCATACTTCTAGAACTGACGTTAGTCTCTAGCAATTTTATTTTTAACAGTAAGGTATATCACCAGACCGAAGGGCTAGCCATGGGACATCCCTTAGCCAGCATTATGATTGAGATATTCCTTAATCATCTGGATCACCAGTTTTTCACGAACAGCCCTGCAATGGCCATAAAAATTCTCCACTGTTATTGCTACGTGGATGATGCCATTTTTTTTTTCATTAAAGGGGATCAAATAGACGTTAACGAGGTAGTGGGGAGAAAGACTGCTATTCACCGAAAGATTAGATTTGCAGCTGAGCACGAAAATAAAGAAGCCATAAATTATCTCGATATTATGATTAAAAGAAAGGCGGGAAAACACCGTTTCGGCGTGTATAGAAAACCTACCTGTGCAGAAATTACTACTGATTCAAAGTCTTGTCATCCTGATAGACTCAATGTCTATTTTAGATCTATGATTAGTAGATTACGGAAACTGCTACTAACCAAACAACTGAGGAGCAAATGAAAGGTTGTTATAAAATAAGTTGCAATAAGCGACGGGCATCCGGTTTCAACAGTAACGATGTTGCTACAGGAAAATAAAAGGTAAAAACAGCATAAAATGTGAGGTAATACGTTAACAGGTGAAGAGGAAAACAAGTAAGTCGCTTACAAGCCCATGAGGTATAAGGGACTTATGTCTTATAACAGTTAGACAGTTCAAATGGTTCAAATGGCTCTAAACACTATGGGACTTAACATCTGGGTCATCAGTCCCCTAGACTTAGAACTACTTAAACCTAACTAACCTAAGCACATCACACACATCGGTGTCCGAGGCAGGATTCGAACCTGCGACCGTAGCAGCAGCGTGATTCCGGACTGAAGCGCCTAGAACCACTTTTTTTTTTTTTTTTTTTCGTTTTGTTCGATGTAGTGCATTGCGTTTGGTCTGGGCGGACGTCACATGACATCCGTTTAAGTTGATCGTTGATTCCTTGACTCAGTTTTTTTTATTACAGAGAGCACGCAGCCCTCTGACCGATCATGCTGAGCTACCGTGCCGGCATAATGTAAATGTCGTGTCACTAGGGCCTCCCGTCGGGTAAATTCGGCCACAGTGGCCGGCAGTTAGACAGTTTCGTAGTGCCAATCAGCGTATAGGTTTTAAGACTAACATTTTTCACTTCATATTGAAGCACTACTCGAATAAAACTACCTCGAAATTCACGGCAGCATCTCTATGTAAAATGAAGACTAGATACTGTCCAAAAGCTTATGGAGGTGAAACGCGCACAATGTTTGGAACGCGTTGCAAAGAGCACCCCTCAGTAAACAGTAATAAAAAGACATATGGTGAATGTCGTCAAACATCGAACCACTCTGCTGGAAAGAATGATACGCATCTGGAAGTGCTACACAATGAACCTAAGGGACACCTCGTGACAATGTTGGAACAAATTGATTTTACGTGGCAATCCGTCAAATAAGCAGAACGATATTATTAAGAGTGCACTTTCTTAAAAAGTTTAAAGGCGTCTGCCAATCATGTTCCTCGACCCAACGCTCTTTTGTGCAGTAGACCCCCCCCCCTCCCCCCAATTCATCCTAAGTAATATATGGCTAGCAACAAACAGGCGTGCAGAACGGCTTCCGTACACGGCGTAAGACATACGCGTCGTACAACGCCAACAAATAGAGCCAAATGCAATTGACTGTAATCGTCACATTGTGTTCCATATAATTATACTTGTTTCAGATAGTTCCACTCTTATAATATCTTCTTTTTATATCTTTAATAGGTTTATACTTAATCGTTTTATATTTTTAATGTTTTAAGACATTTAATTCAGTTTTAGTTACTTTACTTAATTCCATTTTTACGTTTTTGCTGTTTTATACCTTTCATAGTTCACACAGGCGTTGAGCCGCGGTCTTCATGTCTTAACGATAATTTTTATTTAATTTTACTTTTTATAAATTTAGCGTAAGACAATCATGCTATACAATTTACCAAACTATTTTGCTGAACGCAAATACGTTACGCCCTTGATACGCCTCCAACTCACCCTCCCTGCCTTCTTTAGCCTTCACTCCCAATCCAACTCAAACCAGTTTTTCATCCTTCCCTGTCCTCCCCTTTTCCCTCCTTTCCCCTCCCTCCTCGACTTACCTACTTAAAACATGGATTACAGTAACATACCACTGATACAGTTACATTGGTAGATTCAGCAGTTACGTACATTACTTTTAAATATTTGCAGAATAAAAGACAGTACACATTTAGTTTTATTTTGATTTTAGATCTGAAGATAATCCAGGGAGATCGAAACTAGTCATACTGTAACTTTTTTAACTGTGACCAAGTTATTTTTCTTTTCTCCCAAGTTTTATTTCTCACATAAAGTATCTCACATTTAAAAACGGAATATAAACTTACTTTATAAATAATAGTTTAAATTATTTGCACATTAACGCTTGAATTTGCAGTATCTACATTGTGAGAGTACGCTTTTTGATTCTGGCTCTGAGCACTGTTGGACTTAACACGCTTTCTACTTGTTACATATTTTTCTTTGTCTTTTTTGGTAAGCCAGCCCTGAGCACGGTTCTTGTGTAGTAACTCTATGCTGTTTCTGCCGTTTCGTTTGCGCTGTGCTTTTCATGATTCTGTATGTTGTAATGTTCCGTAATAATAAAGTACCAGTAAACCCCCAGGCCTTCCTCGTATCTCCTCGATATCACGTACTATGTAGTAACCAGCAGTAGCGCTTTTTTTTTTTTTTTTTTTAATTTTATTTTGGAATACTGTATCTTGTCCGGAAGCAGTGCATCTTCTGCAGCTATTGTTGAGGCGATGTCCTCATTATAAGAGGCAGTTTTTCTGGTCTAGTCAAGCAGGGAGGCAACCCGCCGGCTTTGGCCAATGACGTAATACATTACTCACAGAGAATAATGTGTTCACCTTCAGCCATAGATAGTAAAACAGTTCTGTGTTCCGGATAACAGCTATCATTGTACATTAAAATAATTGAATGTGATTTTAAAAAAGAGATCGCTCAAAATATTCTGCGTGTGCATTTATTTAAATAATTGGTTGTTTGAAATTCATTCGGTACTTAATTTCATTCTTAATGATATTGACGTAATCTGTACTATTAGTTTCTTATTTTAGGACAAGTTTTAGTATCTCATTTTCGTTTGTAGCTATGGATTTATCTGTTCCGATGAACCTGGATGATTTGAGAGAGGCTATGGTCGTAGACATGCTGGCCACGATTTGTTTTTTACAAATGTGTGGTCTCGTTCCCGAGTATGTTCGATGTCGTGAGTGCGGCGAACATATGCGCCTCACAAGTGTATCTCTTCGCCGTACTCACGTCTTATTCGTATGGCGCTGCAGAAAACATCGGTTGTGGCGGTCCATTAGACGAGGGACGTGGTTCGAAAAATCTAAGCTCGCCTTGAGAGACATTATGAAAATCACGTACTGTGGGTGTTTGAGATATCCTGTGTGACTGTGTGTCAATGAATGTCGTGTGAGTAAGCGTAGTTGTAAATTGGTACTCTTTTTGTAGGGAAGTTTGTGAGGAATACATGAAATATAGGGGGTCGTTAGGGGGGTCGGGTGGTATGGTCGAAATTGACGAGTCGCACTTTGGCAAAAGGAAGTACAACAGGGGCGAACCTCCGGTGGGATTATGGGTTAGGGGGGCTGTAGTTTCAGGTCAAGAGTGTGACGATGTAGTGTTTAAAGCAGTACCCAATCGAAGTAAGGAAGTTTTAGTCAGATTAATTGAAGATCACGTTGCAGAGGGTTCCTTTGTAATTTCAGGTGGTTTTTCTTCATATAGGGATTTAGGGGAAAGGGGATATCAGCATCTCGTAGTTAATCACAATATTGAGTCGTAGTTAATCACAATATTGAGTCCAAATCGGTATCCACAGGGGCTTGAACAAATAGCACAGGGGTATTGGTCAGCTGTGAAATGTCTTGTATGGAAGGGGAAACGACGGATTTCCATACTTCAAAGTCACTTAGACGAATATTCATGGAGGCGCAGTATTCCCCTAACATATCGACCGTTTAAATGTTTTGTTGAACGTGTTGGGCAAATGTACCGTCCGAAATATGTTACCTAATTTCACATTAGGATAGGGGTTGGGGTGGTGGGGGTGAATGTGTGTGTCTGTGCGTGTATGTATGTGTGTGTGTGTGTGTGTGTGTGTGTGTGTGTGTGTGTGTGTGAGTGAGTGAGTGTTTTCGTAATGTTTTGTTTGTTGTGTATGTGGGTATGTGATTTTTGTTGATGTCTTTCTAGGCCAGCTTCGGTTCTTTTAAGAAGTTCCCGTGTGGTAAGATCAGTTTTCCATGTTTTTCTTTTACTGCATTTGTCTATTTTGACGTATTTCGTTGTTGTATTACACCATTACGTATGTTTTCGTGTACTCCAGTACGTAATTGAAATTACTCAGCTGTCGTTCTTCTTTCGTTTTCCCAGCACTAGTATCAGTACGATTTTTTGAAATCTCTACTAGCAATATTAAAGGCGAAACGTCCGACACAACTAAAATTTGTATCCCGTCCTTCAGTTGACCTTTACACTGCCACAACCTATTCGAAAAGAACGACATATGTAACATTGATGAGATTTACCTACATATGTCAACTGGAGAGCAGGATACAAATGTTGTGTATAGCTATATAGTTCAACTAGAGAATGGGATAGTATTGTCACTGCTGTGATCAAAACTATAACTTCCAGTCGATAGTATTAGCATCGAAGGCGAAAAAAATTGTACCCCATAGTGAAGTACGGGATACAAATTGTATATGTGTCGTCTTATTGCCTCTTCCCGTAGTTCAATTGAGGTACAGGTTGCAAATGTAACTTACGTCCATTTCCGCGTTTTCGTTAACTGTGTACATATTTATAGGTCAACGGAAGTATGGCATACAAATATTATGTACGTAGCTCTTTCTGCCATCGGCAGTACTACTATCTACGTAAGAACAGACTGTTAGTGGTAGCGGCGGAGAAAGAAACAACACATGTAAAATTTGTATCCCGTTCTAATAGTTCAACTGAACAACAGGATATTAATGCTAACGACAACGAAAAAAATCGACGTACGCTAAACTTGTATCCCGTACTGCAGTTGTGGTTAGCACACTGGACTCGCATTCGGAAGGACGACGGTTCAATCCCGTCTCCAGCCATCCTGATTCAGGTTTTCCGTGATTTCCCTAAATCGCTTCAGGCAAATGCCGGGATGGTTCCTTTGAAAGGGCACGGCCGATTTCCTTCTCAATCCTTCCCTAACCCGAGCATGAGCTCCGTCTCTAATGACCTCGTTGTCGACGGGACGTTAAACACTAACCACCACCACCACCGTACTGCAGTTAACCAATACAGTTCGAATGAGGTTCGAGATACAACCAACATATATGTGACGTGAGGTATTCTATGCTACCAATATTTCCATCCATTTTTCCCCCTTCATTTTATACAGAGATAATACTTTACAAACACGCGATATCCTTAACGTGAAAATACTACTTGCCTTGGTATATGTAAAATATAGTTTTCGTCTACTGAATTCCTTTGTTTCTGAACAGTCTTGTCAGCCGTTTCATCTCTGTAGTAAATGCTCTCTAGCGAATTCTGACATCATTGGTCAAAGCCGACGGGTTGTATCCCCTGCTTCACTACACCCAATTTTTCTTCCATGTGGATGGTTTTTCATAGCGTAATAGCCTGTTCTCTGCTGCTTATTGCAACGTTCCATAAAGTACATTTGAATGAAAGTATAAGTCCTGTATCGAAGAGTTCGCTGCTTTTTTGTGGTATTTCTTTGAATCATTATACAGGGTGTCCCAGCTATCTTGTCCACCCAAAATATCTCTGGAACAATCACAGCTATTGGAAAACGACTTTCACCGGTATCAATGTAGGGCTGCGGCCCATGAATGTACATATTTGGAAACATTCTAAAACGAAAGCATATGTGTTTTTTAACGCAAACTTCTGTTTTTTTAAATAGTCCTCCTATATTTTTTCTTCAGCAATCCATAGCATGACAAAGCACATACACAATGGCGTTGATTGCATCGCAATATTCCCATTACATCCCGAGATATTAAGACGAGAAGTTGACGCTTGAAACACCCGACATGCACTGCTAGCGCACGTCCTGAGGCTCAGGCGTGAACCCCATGCTGCCCGTAATAGCGCTGTGATTGACAAGTAAGTGTCCCTCTTTATAAGTATGGAGGTGTGATTACACATGTCAATCACATCGCGATTACGGGCAGCATGGGGTTCACGCCTGAGCCTCAGGACGTGCGCTAGCAGTGCATGTCGGGTGTTTCAAGCGTCAACTTCGCGTCTCAATATCTCGGGATGTAATGGGAATATTTTGATGCAATCAACGCCATTGTGTATGTGCTTTGTCATGCTACGGATTGCTGAAGGAAAAATATAGGAGGTCCATTTAAAAAAACATAAGTTTGTGTTAAAAACACATATGCTTTCGTTTTAGAATGTTTCCAAATATGTACATTCATGGGCCCCAGCCCTACATTGATACCGGTGAAGGTCGTTTTCCAAAAGCTGTTATTGTTCCAGAGATATTTTGGGTGGACAAGATAGCTGGCACGCCCTGTATATCACATCGAGTGATCCAGCTTATAAATTCGTTGTGCATGTAAAGTCATATTTACATTGAACTTATCTTTTTTGTATATTTTGCATTTTGTATGGGATCTCTCGTTAAACTATACTGTTTCAGTAACTATTAGTAACTAAACCTCTGATTCCTTAAACAATCGAGTTCCCATGTATACAACAACTTCAAACTTCTCATTACCTCAGAAATGAGTCAATCTCTTAAATACAAGGTGATTCAGCTGCCACTATCAATTCGTTTGGTGCAACCTGCACTACGTCTGTATCAGGAACGGTATCCGGACAGGAGACAGCCACGTAAATCAGGTTACACGGTATTTTTGCACCAAGATATACTTTACTTCTGCAATACTTATCCAAGTATCTCCAATTTTTCTTCGATCACAGTCATACAGGTTTTGGATGTCTCTGTAAGACTACTCCGCTTATAATACTTAACCTTTCGAAATTGTTCAGAAATGTTGTCTTATAAAGTGTGTTTCACCACTGCAAACAACGAAATGAACAGGAGATATCAAAATTTAATAAGTGATAATGCTTTTCCTTTCTTTGTTTTGGAAGAGGGCTAAAAGTTACGAAAAGATTTGAAATTATGTGTAAAGTTTTTTGGAATTAGCTAAGTGCTCTGATTCTCGGATACTGGTAGAATTATAGTCTGGGTAATCTGCAAGCTGCAAGTTACACTGCCTCAATGTTTATACACAGTTCATATTTGTCTTACTTTGCTGAAGCTTTAATGTAAAATTGTATTTCTTTATCAGTAGAATATAACAGCACATTAAATTTTTAAATTGGGCCCATATTTGCGAGGGATATTCGGAAAGTAAGGCCCAGTCGGTCGCGAAATGTAAACCACAGTGAAAACCTGATGAAGCTTTGCACAGGTGTGTTAGGCAGTGTCTTTAGTATTCTAGTATGCCCGTCGGTAATGTAACATCACTCATATCTGTTCTGAGCGCAATTCAGCACGTAAATATGCCCAGAAAGGAATGTCTCCCGACAAGTATTGGTTGCTGGAGTGCGATTTCACCTGATTTCATGCAGCCCACATAATGTAACTGCGATGCAATGTTTTCTTCATGACAGTTGTCGGCAGCACACTGCAGGGGCGACGGAAACGCTTCTGCAGCGTTTTCGATGGGAAGTTTTTGGTCTCTTTGATCGCCAACCATACAGCCTGGACATAGCTCTCTCTGATTTCATCTCTGCTCACATGGACCGCTGGCTATTAAGACAACTTTTTCACGCAGATAACGAGATTCAGACCACTACAGAGAATTGGCAGAAAGCACAGGCGGCTGTCTTCTATGGCGAGGTTCTTGGAAAGTTGGTACAATGCTACGACAGATGTCCAAACTGGAGCACGACTGTGTAGAGAAGTAGCTGGAACATGTAGGTAGCTAACGGTTGCAAATAAATGATTTTTGATCTTCACAATTGTTTCCATTTCGCGACCTGTCGAACCTTACTTTCCGAATAGCCTCGTGCATGGAATATGAGAATCGAATTTATGTAGCCCAGGAATCCTTTACATAGTCATCCTGTAACTGGTTCTGATTGCTGGTGGTGGGGGGGGGGGGGGGGGGGGACGAATGTGAAATTGGAATACTTCGAAAAAGCCCTATAAATTCCAGTGTTTTCAAGACACTGTAACTAAATTTGGCATATTGGTTAAGAAATATTATAAGCAGACATACATAAGTTTTCCCGGTTATTGACATTATAAGTTTTTGATTTTATGACACTGAATTTTGTTCATCAAAGTGAGTACAAATTTTCTTTTTGAGAAATCAGAATAAAATTACAGCATTTCTGTACAAGACTGATATACAATTATTACAAATATCTGAAAAATCTGTAATAAACATTTTGTTCGATTTTTCCAGCTTTCCAAATAACTGTGAAACAAAATGCACCATATTTTAGGACTTTTGTTTTGCGTTGATGCCTTAGTATTGTATTAAATGAAAATTGCTTCCACAGAAGGTTTCACTATGGAGTTGACTAGTAGCATACCAAACATAAGTAACGTCAGTGGTTTGTGAGAAATAAGTACATAGAGCTCGCACAATGTAAGTTACAGAAAACCTGAATCAAAGCTATGATAGTGTTTGTAGAAGGCCTTAACGTATATGGGTGAATTAGTGCAAACCATATGCATATTCCTCTCTGTTCTCAAGCAGTCTTTTCCTCTGTTGTCTTCTTTGGCTAACATGATTTTCAAATTGAGTAGTAGTAATATCAGGTGCCATAATTGTACCGTTATAGATTTCCTTCAATATGGGTAAGCTTATGGATCAAAATATAGCCCCTATAGAGTTTGTCGTCTGACAAGATTACTGCTGCTGTGGTCTTCAGTCCTGAGACTGGTTTGATGCAGCTTTCCATGCTACTCTATCCTGTGCAAGCCTCTTCATCTCCCAGTACCTACTGCAACCTACATCCTTCTGAATCTGCTTAGTGTATTCATCTCTTGGTCTCCCCCTACGATTTTTACCCTCCACACTGCCCTCCAATACTATTTGGTGATCCCTTGATGCCTCAGAACATGTCCTACTAACCGATACCTTCTTCTGGTCAAGTTGTGCCACAAACTACTCTTCTCCCCAATCCTATTCAATACTTCCTCATTAGTTACGTGATCTACCCATCCAACCTTCAGCATTCTTCTGTAGCACCACATTTCGAAAGCTTCTATTCTCTTCTTGTCTAAACTATTTATCGTCCATGTTTCACTTCCATACATGGCTACACTCCGTACAAATACTTTCAGAAATGACTTCCTGACACTTAAATCTATACTCGATGTTAACAAATTTCTCTTCTTCAGAAACGCTTTCCTTGCCATTGCCAGTCTCCATTTCATATCCTCTCTACTTCAACCATCATCAGTTATTTTGCTCCCCAAATAGCAAAACTCCTTTACTTCTTTAAGTGCCTCATTTCCTAATTTAATTCCCTCAGCATCACCTGACTTAATTCGACTACATTCCATTATCCTCGTTTTGCTTTTGTTGATGTTCATCTTATATCCTCCTTTCAAGACAGTATCCATTCCGTTCAACTGCTCTTACAAATCCTTTACTGTCTCTGACAGAATTACAATGTCATCGGCGAAACTCAAAGTTGTTATTTCTTCTCCATGGATTTTAATACCTACTCCGAATTTTTCTTTTGTTTCCTTCACTGCTTGCTCAATATACAGATTGAATAACATCGGGAGAGACAACAACCCTGTCTCACTCCCTTCCCAACCACTGCTTCCCTTTCATGTCCCTCGACTCTTATAACTGCCATCTGGTTTCTGTACAAATTGTAAATAGCCTTTCTCTCCCTGTACTTTACCCCTGCCACCTTTAGAATTTGAAAGAGAGTATTCCAGTCAACATTGTCAAAAGCTTTCTCTAAGTCTACAAATGCTAGAAGCGTAGGTTTGCCCTTCCTTAATCTAGCTTCTAAGATAATTCGTAGGGTCAGTATTGCCTCACGTGTTCCAACATTTCTGCGGAATCCAAATCGATCTTCCCCGAGGTCGGCTTCTACCAGTTTTTCCATTCGTCTGTAAAGAATTCGCTTTAGTATTTTGCATCTGTGACTTATTAAACTGATAGTTCGGTAATTTTCACATCTGTCAACACCTGCTTTCTTTGGGATTGGAATTATTATATTCTTCTTGAAGTCTGAGGGTATTTCGCCTGTTTCATACATCTTGCTCAGCAGATGGTAGAGTTTTGTCTGGACTGGCTCTCCCAAGGCCGTCAGTAGTTCGAATGGCATGTTGTCTACTCCGGGGGTCTTGTTTCGACTCAGGTCTTTCAGTGCTCTGTCAAACTCTTCACGCAGTATCGTATCTCCCATTTCATCTTCATCTACATCCTCTTCCATTTCCATAATATTGTCCTCAAGTACATCACCCTTGTCTAGACCCTATATACTTCCACCTTTCTGCTTTCCCTTCTTTGCTTAGAACTGGGTTTCCATCTGAGCTCTTGATATTCATACAAGTGGTTCTCTTATCTCCAAAGGTCTCTTTAATTTTCCTGTAGGCAGTATCTATCTTACCCTCTACATCCTTACATTTGTCCTCTAGCCATCCCTGCTTAGCCATTTTGCACTTCCTGTCGATCTCATTTTTGAGACGTTTGTATTCCTTTTTACCTGCTTCATGTACTGCATTTTTATATTTTCTCCTTTCATCAATTAAATTCAATATTTCTTCTGTTACCCAAGGATTTCTGCTAGCCCTCGTCTTTTTACCTGTTGATCCTCTGCTGCTTTCACTACTTCATCCCTCAAAGCTAACCATTCTTCTTCTGCCGTATTTCTTTCCCCCATTCCTGTCAATTGTTCCCTTATGCTCTCCCTGAAACTCTGTACAACCTCTGGTTTATTCAGTTTATCCAGGTCCCATCTCCTTAAATTTTCAACTTTTTGCAGTTTCTTCAGTTTTAATCTACAGTTCATAACCAATAGATTGTGGTCAAAGTCCACATCTGCCCCTGGAAATGTCTTACAATTTAAAACCTGGTTCCTAAATCTCTCTCTTACCATGATATAATCTATCTGAAACCTGTCAGTATCTCCAGGCTTCTTCCATTAAGTCAGTTAAAAACAAAACAAGCATCACATGCTGCTATTTCAATAGCAGTTGTGGAAACTAATGTTGTTTTGAGACATCGTTTGCATGTCAGAGAGCTGTAACTTTAGTAAGGATTTTGAGGTTTTCCTCTCACACGCTTCTGTGAAGTTCTAGATCTACTGTACACGCCTAAATATTGGTTATATTGTTTTTAATATAACCCGACGTAAACTGTGCTTGTGTGAATAGTTGGTGCCATCGTGCTCAGCTTCCTTGTACAGTATTTGCACCACGATATGTGGCACTGTATTACTGCACTAATTTTCAAGATTCTGTATGGCATCGGGAAAAACGACAGTTTCTAACCTTTTTAAACACTTTACTGGAACGAGGCGTGTTGCAGATTGTAATAGTACATCTACACACAACTCTCGTAAAAGTTACTCCTTTGAAACCACTAGTAATCAAACGTTAGTGCCAGTAATATTATTCCACAGTCTTGTTGATGTACTACACAGACATTCCCTGCACTGGGAACGCATAAAACTTGATGAAAACGCATCAGGAATAAATAATATGGCGAAATAGAGAACGAGAAATGGTGTGGCTTATGCAAGCTTTTGTGAATTATTATTTTTGTCACACTTATGAGTGGAATTGGAACGTATTATTCAGGAATTGAAATTTTAGTACCATTTATTAAGTGAGGACCAATGATTTTTTTTTCACAATTATGCCCGCTTTCGTTGTGTTCCCCACATCATGATGCATAATGTGTGAATGAATGAGTCACAAATTTCGATATCAGACTGACGTCACAGGCTGTTCCCCTCTGTGAGTTTTTGTGATGATGGTGCAGTTGTCTTCCTTGGTACAGGTGCATTGTCGATGGTGTGGATGTGTTGGTGGTGCAGCTGCAGTGGTGATGGTGTGGTTGTGTTGTTGGATGCAGGCGCAGTGGTGATGATGTGATTGTGTTGTTGGGCGCAGGTGCAGTGGCGTAGGTGTTGTTGTGTTGTTGTGGGCAGGTGTGGTGGTGATGGTGGTGTTGTGCTGTTGGGAGCAGGTGTGGTGGTGATGTTGTGCTGTTAGGTCTAGGTGTGGTGGTGATGGCGTGATTGTGTTGTGTGCAGTGCAGTAGTGATGATGCGATTGGTTGTTGGGTGCAGCTGTGATTCTGATGGTGTGTTTGTGTTGTTGGGTGCTGGTGCTGTGGTGATGATGTGGTTGTGTTGTTCGCAGGCGAAGTGGTGTGCTTGTGTTGTTGGGTGCAGGCACGGTGGTGATGGCGTGCTTGTGTTGTTGGGTGCAGGCACGGTGGTGATGCGGCTGTCGTGGGGGTCCCTGTCGCTGCGCGGCCGCGGCCCCGCGCAGCCGCCCCCACCGCCCCCGCCGCAGCCACCAGATGGCGCCGCCTCCACCGCCGGGGAGGACTCACTGGCGCTGACGCTGCCGCCCCCACTGGCGCTGCTGCCGCCGCCGCCCCCCGCGCCGCCAGACATCCGCCTGCCGCCCCCGGACAGCCTGCCTTCCGCCCCTGGCTCTGAGCGTGGCAGCGTCCTTCCTCACGACGGTGCCGATTCGGACCTCGACGAGTCGGAGCTGCGCCGGGAGCTGCTCAACGACGTGAGTACCTGCACGAGCCACCAGGCGGCAGCACTGCTCGCCCGCTGTAAATGCCGAGTTTCGCTGGCAGTTTGTTCGTGTCTTTTCTATTAACACCGACGGAAGACGAGCGAGTTACATCATGACTCACCGTTCCCACGTCCACAGCTCGTGGTCTAGTCGTAGCGGTGAAGACAGTTCAGCGCGTTCTGTCAGGAGACTTGGCACCTTTTGCTATAGAACTGAGAGAAGTTCTCATCAGTGGTGTCTGACAAGGGAACCTCCCCATCGCACCCCCCTCAGATTTAGTTATAAGTTGGCACAGTGGATAGGCCTTGAAAAACTGAACACAGATCAATCGAGAAAACAGGAAGAAGTTGTGTGGAACTATGAAAAAAATAAGCAAAATATACAAACAGAGTAGCCTATGTGCAAGATAGGCAACGTCAAGGACAGCGTGAGCTTAGGAGTGCCGTGGTCCCGTGATTAGCGTGAGCAGCTGCGGAACGAGAGGTCCGTGGTTCAAGTCTTCCCTCGAGTGAAGACTTCAATTTTCTATGTAATCAACTTCGCTCTCCAAAATTCCAGGACATGTTCAGATTTGCTTGGACGTATGCAGGATTTGACGGTCTACACAAGGAAAAATCTGAAAACGTTAAAAACATATGTTTTGACAGAGCACAGGGAAAACTGTGCGACTGTGAAACTGTTGCATTCATTTGTTGCAGCTTATGTGACAAACTCTTATGTTTTCATAACTTTTTTGGGAGTGATTATCACATCCACAAGAAAACCTAAATCGGGCAAGGTAGAAGAATCTTTTTACCCATTCGCCAAGTCTACAAGTTAGGTGGGCCGACAACATATTCCTGTCATGTGACGCACATGCCGTCACCAGTGTCGTATAGAATATATCAGACGTGTTTTCCTGTGGAGGAATCGGTTGACCTGTGACTTTGCGATCAAATGTTTTCGGTTCCCATTGGAGAGGCACGTCCTTTCGTCTACTATTCGCACGGTTTTGCGGTGCGGTCGCAAAACACACACAAAACTTATTACGGTGAACAGAGACGTCAATGAACGAACGGACAGATCATAACTTTCGAAAATAAAGAAAATAAACTTTTCACTCGAAGGAAGACTTGAACCAAGGACCTCTCGTTCCGCAGCTGTTCACGCTAACCACGAGCCCACGGCGCTCCTGATCTTACACTATCCTTGATGTTGCCTATCTCACACATGGACTACTCAGTTTGTATATTTTGCTTATTTTTTCATAGTTCCACACAACTTCTTCCTGTTTTCTCGATTGATCTGTGTTCAGTTTTTTAAGGCCTATCCACTGTGCCAACTTATAACTAAATCTGAGAGGGGGTGCGATGGGGAGGTTCCCTTGTGAGAAGTGTGTAATGTGACAACCGCACAGAACTGCTGACGAAATATCAGAAAGAAATAAATGGGAAAAAAAGAAATGTGGCTATCGTGGCTGTCTCTAGACCACAATAGTGTTCTGGGATTCTGGGATTGATTCTCACAGGGGTCAGAGATTTTCTTCTCTCGGGACTGGGTGTTTTGTGTTCCCCTATTTATTCCATTTCACCGTATAGCAAACTGAGGATTTGGAAGGAAATGGAAGGGTTGGGTGGGGAGAAGTGTCTTTCAGCTGTACAGAGCACTGTCGAAGTGCAATGACGAAAGTTGAAAATTTGTGCTGGAGGGGGACTCGAACCTGGATTTACCGCTTCTCATGAGCATTTGTCTTAACCATTTTGATCATGTCGTCGCGGTTCCTGCCCTACCGAAATTTCCAACTTTTCCTACACTGCACTGCATCGTGCTGTAAGTTAGGGTCTGTGTCTGGATAGCCGCAGTAGTTGCCGCCTCGGTAGCTCATCTTGTTCAATCAGAGGGATGGCTCCCCTCCGCAATAAAAAGCTGAAAAAGCTGAGTAAAGGACTCAACGGTGAACTTCAGGGTGTGGCACATGACGTCTGCCCTGATCAAATGCGACGAACGAAAACGAACAAAATGAATTTTAAAATTACGTGATTAAGGCAACCACTCATGAGGTATTGTAAATACTGGTCTCCGTTTGGCACAAATTTTCAGCTTTCGCCCTTACATTTCCGTGGCGCCCCGTGTGGCTAATAGTCACTACTTCCCCATCCCACATTTCCTTTTCCATCTGATTCCTCTATTTCATGTTTCATCATGATTGGTATCTGTCTATCGGACATGTCTGGCAGAACAGATACTACTCACACCTATTATGAGCGCATAAGTGACTAGTGATCGGCTAACGAACATGAGTGTCTACAGACTATGTTATTTTACGACATATGGATATGTGTGCTCACAATATGTAACAGCGTCACGAATGTATTTAATAGTAATGACAACGACATACAAATGTGTCAGCTCCTTTTAAGTTGACGTGGCTTAAAGCCACAAACATCTGCACTTGATAATGGTCTAAGGCCGAAATTGCAATAAATTGAAATAAAGAAAGTGTTACAGTCATTGACGTAAATGTAATGTCTTTTATAATGACGAAAGACGTCAAAAATGGGTGAACTAACAGCAGATTTTGGAAGACACATGCTAAAGCAAAGTATAGAACGTCCATTGGATAGTTCCATCAGAGCTGTAAGATATTCCCTAAAATATTAAAGTTTGTTGCTACGTCACAAGTGGTTAGTTTCAGTCCCCAAACTGAGATTATGCTTTGCTCTAACGGCTTCGCCATCGGCGATAAATGTTTATATTCCTTCCTTAGAACAGACCTTGTATGCTCTCAGATACCAATACCTCCAAGTATCACATAAACGTCTACTCGCAGACCAGTTTTATTCGTGCTGGAGACATTTATGTCACAACACTTAAGATCCTTGGTATCAGTGGGTATAAGTCCTCTAAGGTAGAACCTGCCCAGTCGTATAGTACAAATAAATTTGAATTCTTTATACAGAACTCCCACTAACCCATGGTTTTAATCTTCAGCACGCCGAGTGCTGAGTGAGTATCATACACATGGTGAACAGTGATATATTTAAACTGCAGAGAACTCATTGGATCTCTACAATCAATTCCGTTCTTTCTGAGTGAAATCCGAATGGCCACGTCATTCTGTGAAGAACTGAACTGGATCTGTAAAAGACTAACGGCGTTTCGACTGACTCGCGCCGTTTCTCCTTTGGGCTATGAGCTATTTATACACTTGTTTAGTTTACGGAATGAATCAGGATGAACCCCAAAAGGATATCATTCAAATCTGTACTGCCGCAGAGGCCTACAAAAGCGTACCAATTTTCTCCTTATTTTAGAATTGGTATGATTTCTTAGAATAACCACTAAGGAACTGTGTTCTACACCATCTGTAAATTTAAAGGACGTCTTTCCCTGATATCCATCAACTTTGAGTTCCATTACTGAAAAAAATATATCTGCTTTATAATTCTTCGATCCTTCCTTTCGGTTATGATAGCAGATACGTGATACTAAATGTTTTCTGTTTTTATTTCCAAAGTAATCACGTTGTCAAAAATACACACATCAAAAAAAGTTTTGCTTCACCACGGTTCCAAGAGTTTGAAAATTTGAATAGAGATCAACATAAACATCCTTTCCGTCCTTTTATTGCTCATGAAAATCACTCATTGCATGTTGTACCACCATACAGCGAGACGTTCAGAAGTGGTTGTACAGACTGCTGTACACACCGGTACCTCTAACATCCAGTAGCACGTCCTCTTGCATTGATGCATGCTTGTATTCTTTGTGGCATACTATCCACAAGTTGATCAAGGCACTGTTCATCCAGATTGTCCCACTCCTCAACGGCGATTCGGCGTAGATCCCTCAGAGTGGCTGGTGGGTCACGTCGTCCATAAACAGCCCTTTTCTATCTATACCAGGCATGTTGGATAGCGTTCATTTGGAGAACATGCTGGCCACTCAAGTCGAGCGCTGTCGTTATCCTGAAGGAAGTCATTCACAAGATGTGCACAATGGAGGCTCGAATTGTCGTCCAGGAAGAAGAATACCTTTCCAATGAGCTGCCGATATAGTTGCACTATAGGTCGGAGGATGGCATTCACATACCGTACAGCCGTTACGGCGCCTTCCATGACCACCAGAGGCGTACGTCGGCTCCACATAATGCCGCCCCAAAACATCAGGGAACCTGGACAGTGTGTTTAAGGCGTTCGGACTGACGGGGTTGCCTCCAAACATGTCTCCTAAGATTGTCTGGTTGAAGGCATATGCGACACTCATCGGTGTAGAGAAGGTGAGCGGTCCATTCGGCATGTTGTTGGCCCCATCTGTACCGCGCTGCATGATGTCGTGGTTGCAAAGATGGACCTCGTTATGGAAGTCGGGAGTGAAGTTCCACATCATGCAGCCTATTGCGCACAGTTTAAGTCGTAACACGACGTCCTGCGGCTGCACGAAAGGCATTATTCAACATGTTGGCGTTGCTGTTAGGGTTCCTGCGAGCCATAATCCGCAGGTAGCGGTCATCCCCTGCAGTAGTAGCCCTTGGGCGGCCTCAGCGAGGCATGCCATCGACAGTTCCTCTCTCTCCGTATCTCCTCTATGTCCGAACAACATCGCTTTGGTTCACTCCGAGACCCCTGGACACTTCCCTTGTAGGGAGCCCTTCCTGGCACAAAGCAACAATGCGGACGCGATCGAACCGCGGTATTGACCGTCCAGGCATGGTTGAACTACGAACAACACGAGCCGTGTACCTTCTTCCTGGTGGAATGATTGGAACTAATCGGCTGTCGGACCCCCTCCGTCTAATAGGCGCTGCTCATGCATGGTTTTTTACATCTTTGGGCTGGTTTAGTGACATCTCTGAACAGTCAAAGGGACTGTGTCTGTGATACAATGTCGGGAGTTCTGGGAACCGGGGCGATGCAAAACGTTTTTTGATGTATGTACAATATTTCTAATAGCTATTTGAAATGTCAAGAGAAAAAATAGAAGAAAAACTACACGGAACTACAAAAGGTAAGGAGACAGACTTCAGACAACTGGAGAAAGATCGTGCACAATATGAAGTACACCGGAAGGAAACAGCTTCCTGATGTAATTGATATTTTAATCTATTACAAGGAAATAATGGATAGTAAAAAGTAAAAGATAGAGAAAATATTAACACTGTGTTGATGTGGCGTTGGTTAACTCTTTCTTCAGTAGCAATAATCTCTTATTTAGAATTAATATTTTCTTAACGTAGCGACAATTAAGGACACCTCAAAGTAACAAAGGTAGAAGTACTTTCAGAAAAAAAGCATTTTACCGCATTTTCATTGTTTGTGCTTTCTTAGAGGAACCACTGGCAAAACGGAAATTCTTCAGTTTTTGTGGAACTCTGCAAACCAGCTATTATTTCTAATTCAGAGACCAATACTACATTTCTGCACGTCCGTTTGCTGTTATGGATGTGTAGCTGAAATAGCGTGTCACTGTTCAGGTCAAACTCACACAGATGGAGAAGTGACAGTTGGTATGATATGAGGAGGGGTGTAGTAGTGGAAGGGAGGGTGAGATACGGGGGGAGGGGGGGGGGGTTAGAGTGAGGTAATGTTGAGGGGAGTGCGGAAGTTATTGAAAAGAGAGCATTAATTTATTTACGTGTTCATTTTCTTCTTCTAAGGCTGTTGTATTGAGAGAACATCTAAAGCAGTCTGTTACGTTCACTGTCCGTTTGTTCATTCACTATGATACTGGGTTTGAAGATCTGTTGCCTTTGAATTTTGCCCTTATACGTTATGTTTCGTGCCTGATGATTACCTGTAGCAATTTGTGAAATCTCTATTGATGTCTGATAGGTTGTGTTAGTTGTCATGAATGACTTGCCGTTACAGGTTTGTGGTGTACATTTGGATATAGAGCTGACATGTGTCTCTTTTTACGCTTTCCAGTCGACCACTCTGCTAACCGTAAGAGGTGCTATCATTCTCTTCGGCCAATCATTTTAATTCAGCCAGTATAATTCATTGATATGACTGTTACATATGCTGAATATGTCTCCAAATACAGGGTGAGCAAAATAAAATTGCCCGAGAAAACATTTCATGACTGTAAGATAGGAAATCCAACTTAAGTCCCGTTGGTGTGGAAGTTATAAGTTGAGTTGGCTATCTGAAAGATGCGTGAATTATTTTCTGGGTTAGTTTTATTTTACCTGTAATACCTGAATAAATTTTCAACTGTCAATATCGCTGAAATCATTTATTCATGTAGATTACCGGTTTCGGCATTCTCTGTTGCCGTCTTCAGATCTATGTTTACATCATTACACAATTTTGTCCTTCATTACAAAAAGTTGTGCTATACAATATACAGGGTGATTATAATTAAAGTTAAACCTTAAAATTTAATAGTGGTCCACGACAAATAACAAATTAATCATACAACAGTGCTTAAGGTGCACGTTCGACCTTAAACAATCGGAACACTGAATGCTTATTGTGCATCGGTGTACACGTGTGATACTGTTCGTTACGTAAGCCGATCCACCACGGCGAGGTCATATCACATTGTATGGGAAAAATCGGTTTTTAATTGTCCTGAGGCCATAAACGACATAAAAAGCATCAGTCAAAATCAAGTCGTATTATTAATTTCCGCGTGAATGGAGCAAAACACGTTCGGTATGCTGTCCACCGTTTTCTGCAACAGGTTGAGATATAGAACCAGCATGTTCCACAACTGAGCGACGTGTTTCCGGGTTCACGTTCAGAACGCGTTGCGCAATGCGTGCCTTAAATGCAGTTAATACAATAAATTTCAGATATCCCCACAGCCAGATGTGACACGGATTAAGATCAGGTGATCGGGACGGCCAGGCTGTAAGGAAATGGCGGCTGATAGTTCTAGCGTTGTCGAAATGGCCCTTCAGCAGCTGCTTAACTGGATTTGCAATGTGCGGAGGTGCGCCATATTGCATAAAAATGATCTCATCCACACATTCACGCTGTTGGAGAGCTGGAATGACGCGGTTGCGCAAAAGAGACTCGTAGTGCTTACCAGCGACGGTACAGGTAACGGGACCGGAGACACCTGTCTCTTCGAAAAAATATGGCCCCATGATAAACGATGCCGTAAACCTGTCACCACACAGTGACCTTTTCCAGGATGAAGTGGTTCTGTTTGATCTGCGTGTGGATTTTCCGTTGCCCATATTCAACAATTCGGTGTATTGACATATCCTATCAGATGGAAGTGAGCTTCGTCTGTTCACAAAATCTTCCAAGATCAACCAGTGTCCATTTCAATGCTAGCAAGAAATTCTAAAGCAAAGGTCTTTCTTGCTGGCTGGTCAACGGGAAGCAACTCTTGCACATGGGTAATTTTGAATGGATAGCAAAGAAAGATGGTCCAAATGGCTCTGAGCACTATGGGACTTAACATCTGAGGTCATCAGTCCCCTAGGACTACTTAAACCTAACTAACCTAAGGACATCACACACATCCATGCCCGAGGCAGGATTCGAACCTGCGACCGTAGCAGTCGCGCGGTTCCGGACTGAAGCGCCAAGAACCGCTCGGCCACCATGGCCGGCAAAGAAGGATGTTTGGTAGGATTTTACCCATCGTGCGCACGGGTATGTCCAGTGTTCGGGCAACTGTCCGTGCACTACACGTTTGCACAGCACCACTCGTCTCCTCCTGCACTGCTGTGGCCACTGCTTCAATTCATTTCCTCCCTCTACCAGGTTGCATACCAAAAGAACCCATCTTTTCGAATTTCCGAATCATTTTCTCCAGAGCCACGGCTGTCATCGGACCGATGCTTTTTTTCAAACCCTTCGGTGTCCGGAACTCCTGCAGAGCGGCGTGTTCACAATCACCATTCTTCTATTACAGCTTTACAAGCAGAGCGCGATACTGCATTGGGACCGTCATGGCGAACGTCGCAGACGCGAAAGGAGGAAACGCCGTGTACCCAGTGTGTTTTCACCGTCTTCAATGCGTGACAGGTGTTTTCATTTTCGTATTCTGACACATACCTCGCCATCTATTGATCAACTTTTACGCTATTTTTCTTCTTATGCCATACGTTTTCCGCCTTCTCCGATAATATTCCGTTGCAATTTGACGTCATTCTGATCAGTGGTGTTCTTTCTACAGTATTTTTAAAGTTTAACTTGAATTATAAGCACCGTGTATGACCATGTTGATATCGTGAGTTGTACTAGAAGTTCGCATGACAGTTTTGAAATAACAGCTATGTACACTCATGTTATTGGGCCAGTTACATGTACTCACATGGGTCATATGAAGCTTAAGAGGGATGTGCTCAGTTGAAGATGATGATTTAGAAACAAGTACGGGTGTTGAGTTAAATGTTGTTTTATCTCAAGTGCTTCTAGTAAGTTAAGATTTCTCATGAATGTGAGTGAGCAATTGTAATCGGCGCTGTAACATGTGTGTTCATAGCTGTTGTCTTACAACTGACATGGTGACTTCTAGTATGGTTCACGATAACAACATGGAATACATTGTATAGCACCAATTATTGGACTGAAGAAGAAGATTGAGTAATGATGCAAAAATAGATCCAAATATGGCAACAGTGAACTATCAAAAGCCGTAATCTATATGGATAAATGATTTTTGTGATCTTGATGGCTGAAAATTTTTTCAGTATTCATAATAATTTTTCTTAAATTACTCAGTACATACTACCAAAGAAAAATTTCACCTGGTAACCTACAGAAACCTAAAAAATGTTAACCATGACGCTCTTCAAAAGGATTGCTCAGACGTCCCTTGGCATGATATAAGCAATGAACCGACTTTAGACGGAAAAATTCGGGAATTATGTCGCAAAATTATTGCACTGTATGATAAACATGCTCCTCAACGCACTGTCAAGGTAAAGAGAGCTCCCGCTCCGTGGCTCACCACTGCATTACGCCAGTTAATGAATGAACGTGATGCTACACATAGGGCCTTCAAGCGTAACCCAACTCCCGAGGCGTACGAAGCTTATAGAAAACTCCGAAATAGAACCAAGCAAAGCGTGAGGAATGCCAAAATCAGACATGCCCGCTCTGTCGTATGCGGCATATCAAAACCTGCTGCACTGTGGAAAAAGCTGCGCAGTTTCGGTATAGGGAAGCGAAGATCTGACGCTGTTTATCAAGCGTCTGCAGAAGAATTAAACGATTTCTTCTCAACAGCCGTAAACTGCCACGCAGCGTCAAATTACCAGCCCCAAGATATCAATCTCTCGAGAGACAAGTTTTTCCTAAAACATGTCACTACCGGCACAGTACACAAGGCAATTATGAGAATCTCTTCCGAGGCAGTAGGAAATGATGGAGTGAGCATTGGCACGATTAAGAACGTCGTAAACACTATTACTCCAGTTATCACAGACATCTTCAACCTGTCTCTTGTCAGTAGTACATATCCTACTGAGTGGAAGCAAAGCTTAATTCAACCTATACCCAAGACTGACAACCCTAAGTCGCCAGGTGACTACAGGCCGATCAGCACACTTCCTGCAATATCTAAAGCCCTAGAATACATCGTCCATGAACAGCTGACGGATTACCTCAAAACTCATAACATCCACGACAAATATCAGTCAGGCTTTCGAAAGCACCATAGTACAGCAACTGCATTAATCAAAGTAACTGATGACATTAAACATGCTATGGACAGACGTGAAGCTACCATCCTAACACTGCTTGACTTTAGCAAGGCTTTTGATACTGTTGACTTTGATATATTACTAATTAAAATGAAGCAGCTGAATTTCTCAAACAGCGCAATACCCTGGTTCAACAGCTACCTCAAAAACAGAAGTCAACAAGTCATTTGTGGGTCGGAAAAGTCATCATGGAAAAACGTGCGCTCTGGAGTTCCCCAAGGCTCCGTCCTTGGTCCATTACTCTTCTCACTGTACATTAATGATATTTCTTCAGTGATTCACTCCTGCAACTACCATCTATATGCCGACGACATCCAACTGTACATAAGTGCAAGCCCCAAGAACATTGCTGACGCAGTAGCGAGTATGAACGCAGATCTTTGCTCTGTTTCTCGATGGGCACAGAACCTAGGTCTGAAACTAAACCCCAAGAAATCCCAGGTCATACTTATATCTCATCCAAAGTTAATCAGTCGGTACTTTCGCGAAACAGTCCCTCAAATACTCCTCAATGGTACCCAACTACCATACCAAAAAACAGTAAAAGACCTTGGAATAATCTTGGATGAACACCTAAACTGGGAAGAACAAACAGTCACAGCTTGCCGGAAATCGCTCTCCTCCCTACACGCAATTCAAAAATTTAGAAAAATATTTCCAACCTATGTTAAACAAAAATTAGTCCAAACACTATTCTTGCCTAATCTTTACTACTGTGATGTAGTTCAACATGGCACAAATAATGAAAATTCGAGATGCCTCGAGCTAGTGATGAATGCTTGTCTTAGATACGTATGCAACATACGGTTGTATGATCATATCAGTCCTACATACTCCCAGCTAGGTTGGATACGCCCACATAAGGCACGCGATCTCCACACGATGTGCTTACTTCATCGATTTCTTAGCCACTGGTGCCCCCAATACTTATCTTCTCACATTAAACACCTATCATCATTCCACAACCGCAATACCAGATCGGATACGTCTAGCATCTTGGCTGTACCTTTACATAACACAAAATCATTCTCCGTGTCATTCTCCATCTCAGCCATACGACTATGGAACGCGCTCCCCTGTGATCTGCGTCTTATCCAAAACCACTCAACATTCAAGAGGGAACTTAAGACTTACATATTAGGGACGGTATAGCCACCATTGTTGTGCCCCACCTCATCTTTTTCTTTCTCCTCTCCATCATAGCTTCGAATTTTACCATTCTATTTCTCTTCCTCTAACCTATCTACCTCTTCTATATGTCTTTCACCCCATTCCATCGTCTTATGTCTCTGCTTGATGAGAATAACTCACAAGCTGCGAGAATATAACGAGAAAATTCCCAACTAGCAATAGGACTGACACTCATAAAAGAAAAATATGTTTACTTTCATATACATAGTCATTATTATTATTATTAATATTATCATTATTATTATTATTTTTATTATTCTTGATTGTTATAATTATTTTTTGATTGTTATAATTAATATTGTACTACTTTTATAATCTCTATTTTTTTCTCTAACATTAATACTGTATAACATGTTATATGTCCTAATTTTCTGTAGACACTGAAATTTGTTGAATCTGAGTATGCCTGGTTAGGTGTAAGAGAGGGCCTGAAGGCCCTAATCTTGCCAGGTAAAATAAATGCATAAATAAATAAATAAATACTACAGAACTGCCCCACACTGACGATGTCGGAAGCATATTATTATTTTACGGACCCTGTACTTAACATCGAAAAACAACCAATTCTCAAATGGTATAGCACAGCAATCAGTCGTCCTTTTTTTCAGGAAAATCTAGATTTCGGCTAGTGCCTTGCCATTATCAATGCGCAGTCGTTTGACTGCACCCACATTCCGAATGGACGGTAACTTGCTGTTTGCTGTTTTGTTCTACCGATATTCGTTTATCTGCATCAGTCTCGGCTTATTGGTCCATTGCCAGGAAACAGTTGACCAACATCTTCTAATAATAATAGTGAGTTCGAAACCAGACATTAAAACCAAGTATACTATCGACACACAGGGAATAAAACTCGAAATTAGGTTTAAAATGTCAAATCAAGCGACGATGTTACATGACAGTTTGCAAGACGGAAAGCATCAAACACGGTACCTACCGGAAACACACAATATTAAATTGTGAAGTTGTATGAGTGGTACTAAAGGAAGCAAGAAAAATCAAAGTAAAGTTTAATGACAATTTGCGATTGAGGTCTCGGAGTGTGTTGCTGATTGAATGCGACATGTCAAGTTTAAGAGAGGTGCACTCAGCTAAAACTGTCATTTAGGGACAGGTGCGGGCGTTGAGCTAAGCGCTTATTTACCAGAAGTGCTCCGAATAAGTTAAGATTTCTCCCTTTGTTGATTATATGTAGCACGTCAGTGATACTGTGTCTATCAGCTTACTTCAGCACATGTTCAATAAAAGAGGAATCTGACTTGTGCAATCTCCATCCACATGAATCTCCAAAACATTTACAGAAAAAAAAACTCAAAATTTGTTACTGCAACAGTGCGTATGGTGTACATGAAACGATTTCCTTTACAGATTAACTGAAGGGCTTATTTCAATAGTGGTACAAGTCCATTACCTCCACTTTTCTGCCCATAATGCTTCTGAAATTAATGATCCAAACAAACAGAAAGAAAGGTTCAACTCTAGCAAGAAGCCATATGCTTGAATATTTCTGGTATCTCAACTGCAGATTTTTCACCGCTCATTCAGCTTTAGGACTCTGTATTTCACAATGAACAAAACTGGACTTGTACCACTACTAAAATAAGCCCTTCAACTGCTCAAGTGGCTTGAGGTACCGGGTACCGACATATGCCGAAACACCCATATTAGTACTTAGTGTAGTCTCGACAGGTGGCAAGGAAGGTGCTGACTCGGGCATGCAGTCGATCGTATAGATAGCGAATACTGTCCTGCGATACGTTATGCCACGTCTGATCGACCTGTTCACGTAGTTCTGTAAGAGTCGTTGCTTGACGAGTTGCAAGATTCACTTCTCGTCCCATTATATTCCACACGTGCTCAAGTGGAGACAAGTCCAGAGATCGTCCTGGCTAGGGAAGTTGCTGCACGTCTTACAGATTGCAAGACTGTTGAAACGATAAATTATCTTCTTGTTGCAAGAACGGCAAAATAATGGGTCTGACAACATTATGCATGTAACCGAGCCCTGTTAGCATCCCCTTCAGAAACACCAATGTAAAGGGGAGTTGTAGCTTATCGCACCCCAGACCATAAGACGTAGAGTAGGGCCAGTATGTCTTGGACGAACTCACTCTACAAGAGAGCGGACACCAGGTCTACGCCGTACGAGGAAATGGCTATTACTTGCATGCAGACAGTACCTGCTTTCATCGCAGAAGACCAAAGCGCGCCATTCAGTCTTCCAAATGGTCCTTTGACGGCACCAGTCGATCAGTGCACGTCAGTGTTGTGGCGTGTGAGTGGATGACAGGCTAGAGATGTGCGTGCCCGTGGTCCCACTGCTAGTTACCAGTTCACAACATTTCGTGTTGACACGCCTGGGTTCAATGCCCTCTTATCTATGCTGCGTAGCGAGTGACTACCAGTGCCCTTATAATACGACGACCCTGGCGAGCATCTGTGCTGCGTGGACGTCCAAATTCTCGTCTACTGGTGTGAGAATGTCACGTGACCTCCGATACCGACATCGTTGGATAAGTGATGCTGCACATCCAACATGTATGGCAGTTTCCGAAAGGATCACACAACCATTCGGATGGCCACAATTTGACCGCTTTCAAACTCGTTCAGTCAGTTGTAGGAAGCGTGAGTGGATCTCCGTGGGATGGATGCCTGCTTGCTTCACTCGATTGCGCCACCCTGAGCCTTCTGGATATGACCATGCCCTATTAAAGGATAGACACAAATGGAGCTCTAGTAGTTATACTACTACGCTACATGTTGACAGACAACGCTGAAACCATTATCAGTGTATCTACTATCCCCCAGGTAACATATGCCGTCATCCGATTAAAATCGACGTCGTCTTTCCAGGGTGTACTATTTTTTCCGGCAGTGTATGTAACAAGGGAACTAGAATGTCTGCCATCGGTAGGAACACGAGTTATTACCTCCAACACCTTCAAATATCTGATTACAAATGAGTTAATGCGTTACATATGTGTTGATACGAAGCATGAAACGTTTACATTTGAAGATGCAAAACCCTAACTGTGTTGTTTCTGTTAGTTTCGCGTTATGTGCCCGTAGACTAATGAGAAAAGCAAAACCAAAATTTTTTCACTCATCTCAATGTTTATGACGTCATACCTCCTAAACTATGTGTCGTACAATTGTATTATTTTACAGATACTTTCTGAGCCGTGACCTGCTCTCGTTGATGCCGTTTCTTCTTTGGCATTTTGTCACAATCGAGTGGTGTCTTATTTCTCCCCGAGTTACTACCATAACGAGTTGCTGACTTGCTTCCGTCAGTGGCAGCAGCAGCGTTTATCGGTACTAGTACCGCTGTACCATCTTTGGTGTGACCGCTATATTTCCGTGTGGTGGCGTGGGTGGCAGTCGGTCCGTTGGGGCAGAGCAGCGCGGAAATCTCCGCGACGCGATCTCAGGCTGGGACCGCTGGCGGCGCGCACGTGCGGTAATTAAAAAAAAAAATTTAAAAAGTAAATGAAAAATGTGGAAGCGTGCTGGGCCCATAACCTAGAGGTCCGTAGATCGTAACCACGCTTTGCTACCAGTTGAATCTGGTTTTGCAGGACAGAACGGATCAGGTTATGGTTGTGGTTAGTTGCACAAAACACACAAACTTTTATCTTCCTAAGAACCACTTAATTACACATTGCCTTAAAAGGATAAAATTAAAACAATACAGCTGAAGGCCTAGTTAAGAAAACTTGCGATACTTCCTGGGCTGAAGGCCCAAAACCACACCAAAAACAGGAACGGCTGAAGGCCTGAACACAGGTTATAAAAATTGCTTTAAAGAATACACGTGGCTGAAAGCCTATCTTAAAAAAAGTATTTCACGTAAATACACTCCTGGAAATGGAAAAAAGAACACATTGACACCGGTGTGTCAGACCCACCATACTTGCTCCGGACACTGCGAGAGGGCTGTACAAGCAATGATCACACGCACGGCACAGCGGACACACCAGGAACCGCGGTGTTGGCCGTCGAATGGCGCTAGCTGCGCAGCATTTGTGCACCGCCGCCGTCAGTGTCAGTCAGTTTGCCGTGGCATACGGAGCTCCATCGCAGTCTTTAACACTGGTAGCATGCCGCGACAGCGTGGACGTGAACCGTATGTGCAGTTGACGGACTTTGAGCGAGGGCGTATAGTGGGCGTGCGGGAGGCCGGGTGGACGTACCGCCGAATTGCTCAACACGTGGGGCGTGAGGTCTCCACAGCACATCGATGTTGTCGCCAGTGGTCGGCGGAAGGTGCACGTGCCCGTCGACCTGGGACCGGACCGCAGCGACGCACGGATGCGCGCCAAGACCGGTGGATCCTACGCAGTGCCGTAGGGGACCGCACCGCCACTCCCCAGCAAATTAGGGACACTGTTGCTCCTGGGGTATCGGCGAGGACCATTCGCAACCCTCTCCATGAAGCTGGGCTACGGTCCCGCACACCGTTAGGCCGTCTTCCGCTCACGCCCCAACATCGTGCAGCCCGCCTCCAGTGGTGTCGCGACAGGCGTGAATGGAGGGACGAATGGAGACGTGTCGTCTTCAGCGATGAGAGTCGCTTCTGCCTTGGTGCCAATGATGGTCGTATGCGTGTTTGGCGCCGTGCAGGTGAGCGCCACAATCAGGACTGCATACGACCGAAGCACACAGGGCCAACACCCGGCATCATGGTGTGGGGAGCGATCTCCTACACTGGCCGTACACCACTGGTGATCGTCGAGGGGACACTGAATAGTGCACGGTACATCCAAACCGTCATCGAACCCATCGTTCTACCATTCCTAGACCGGCAAGGGAACTTGCTGTTCCAACAGGACAATGCACGTCCGCATGTATCCCGTGCCACCCAACGTGCTCTAGAAGGTGTAAGTCAACTACCCTGGCCAGCAAGATCTCCGGATCTGTTCCCCATTGAGCATGTTTGGGACTGCATGAAGCGTCGTCTCACGCGGTCTGCACGTCCAGCACGAACGCTGGTCCAACTGAGGCGCCAGGTGGAAATGGCATGGCAAGCCGTTCCACAGGACTACATCCAGCATCTCTACGATCGTCTCCATGGGAGAATAGCAGCCTGCATTGCTGCGAAAGGTGGATATACACTGTTCTAGTGCCGACATTGTGCATGCTCTGTTCCCTGTGTCTATGTGCCTGTGGTTCTGTCAGTGTGATCATGTGATGTATCTGACCCCAGGAATGTGTCAATAAAGTTTCCACTTCCTGGGACAATGAATTCACGGTGTTCTTATTTCAATTTCCAGGAGTGTACTTGGCTGAAGGCCACACACAAGACATTGGACAACGCAGGACTTAGGGCCTGGATAACAAGAATTTCATATAGAGCAAATTTTTTTAAAAAAAACTTAGTTTCAATCACATAATTTTCAAAATGCTAATTTAAGACGGCTGAAGGCCTTATCTTACAAATATTTCTCTTAAAAGCTCGGCTGAAGGCCACACACTGGACACTGAACATCTCAAGACTTTGGGCCTTTCAGTGGCATATGTGGGTCGTGTTTGTAAAACGTGTTGTGAATATAGATAACAGTAGAGGCGTAGTAAATTAAAACGTCATGCTTGAAGCAGGATTTTTGCGTCAAGAATAGCGAAGATGTTGTAATGAATAAAATTCTTTCCTTTCATTACTCGTTGGTCAACGAGAAAAAAAAATCGAAGTCGTTTGAATGTACATGTACAGTCGGTCCGAAGTCGCTAAGTACCTTCATTCCAAATGATAGACGAACCTAGTCGGGGTATTTGAATAAAATAATTTTGGGTATTAGGCCGCATCACTATAAACAATAAAGCACCTAAATTGCCGGCGTTTCGACAGATGTGGCAGCGATCCTCTTCAAGGCAGTTAACTGAACCGCGATGTAGACGAACGCTGCAAAGTCGGTGGAAACATATGTAATTTAGTTGCTTCAGTATTTTATAATGACGCGGCTTTGTACCAAAAAGTATTTTATTCAAAATGGCATTGGCCATGGGAGCCGCTGAAGTTATGTTACAGTTTTTAACACTGCTCTCAGCTGTAATTTCGTTATCAGTTTATTGGCAACCAGTTTCGGTGATATACTTCGGCATCACAGGGCCCAAAAATTAATATAAACCATTTACTTTAATAACAGCATGATATCAAAAGCAAAATGGTATACAGAAATAAAATATGAAACACACTGTTATTCTGTTGTTTACAAATGATCCATATACAACCGTAATTAATGTATTGTAAAATATTGTAATTATACACTCCTGGAAATTGAAATAAGAACACCGTGAATTCATTGTTCCAGGAAGGGGAAACTTTATTGACACATTCCTGGGGTCAGATACATCACATGATCACACTGACAGAACCACAGGCACATAGACACAGGCAACAGAGCACGCACAATGTCGGCATTAGTACAGTGTATATCCACCTTTCGCAGCAATGCAGGCTGCTATTCTCCCATGGAGACGATCGTAGAGATGCTGGATGTAGTCCTGTGGAACGGCTTGCCATGCCATTTCCACCTGGCACCTCAGTTGGACCAGCGTTCGTGCTGGACGTGCAGACCGCGTGAGACGACGCTTCATCCAGTCCCAAACATGCTCAATGGGGGACAGATCCGGAGATCTTGCTGGCCAGGGTAGTTGACTTACACCTTCTAGAGCACGTTGGGTGGCACGGGATACATGCGGACGTGCATTGTCCTGTTGGAACAGCAAGTTCCCTTGCCGGTCTAGGAATGGTAGAACGATGGGTTCGATGACGGTTTGGATGTACCGTGCACTATTCAGTGTCCCCTCGACGATCACCAGTGGTGTACGGCCAGTGTAGGAGATCGCTCCCCACACCATGATGCCGGGTGTCGGCCCTGTGTGCCTCGGTCGTATGCAGTCCTGATTGTGGCGCTCACCTGCACGGCGCCAAACACGCATACGACCATCATTGGCACCAAGGCAGAAGCGACTCTCATCGCTGAAGACGACACGTCTCCATTCGTCCCTCCATTCACGCCTGTCGCGACACCACTGGAGGCGGGCTGCACGATGTTGGGGCGTGAGCGGAAGACGGCCTAACGGTGTGCGGGACCGTAGCCCAGCTTCATGGAGAGGGTTGCGAATGGTCCTCGCCGATACCCCAGGAGCAACAGTGCCCCTAATTTGCTGGGAAGTGGCGGTGCGGTCCCCTACGGCACTGCGTAGGATCCTACGGTCTTGGCGTGCATCCGTGCGTCGCTGCGGTCCGGTCCCAGGTCGACGGTAACGTGCACCTTCCGCCGACCACTGGCGACAACATCGATGTACTGTGGAGACCTCACGCCCCACGTGTTGAGCAATTCGGCGGTACGTCCACCCGGCCTCCCGCATGCCCACTATACGCCCTCGCTCAAAGTCCGTCAACTGCACATACGGTTCACGTCCACGCTGTCGCGGCATGCTACCAGTGTTAAAGACTGCGATGGAGCTCCGTATGCCACGGCAAACTGGCTGACACTGACGGCGGCGGTGCACAAATGCTGCGCAGCTAGCGCCATTCGACGGCCAACACCGCGGTTCCTGGTGTGTCCGCTGTGCCGTGCGTGTGATCATTGCTTGTACAGCCCTCTCGCAGTGTCCGGAGCAAGTATGGTGGGTCTGACACACCGGTGTCAATGTGTTCTTTTTTCCATTTCCAGGAGTGTATATAGTAATCAGCATGCTGTACTCTACGTCAGCACTGCCATGCGCATCATCACCTACAGTAAAACTCGAACTGAATCACTGTACGAACATGTAATGAGAAAATAGAAAAGAATACCTATATACAATTAAGACCGATTACAGAACCAAACGTCCTTGCAAGGCTAAATCAATGGTAACCAATATATATAGCAGTAAACCACATAATTAAAAATATGTGGTTTATTCCATCACATATGTAAATAGGCCTATCTACTACTCTTGGTCATTATCGTGCGCACAACATAATTACAACCATAATTTAGCGGTATGAGATACATACATTGTACAACTTGTCTGTGTCGTAACCAGTATTTTCATTTTTATTGCAGGTTGCAACAAAAACCACTTGCACAGATATGTGTACTTCATACCGCTAGATAATGTTTGTAATTATGTCGTGTGCACGATCATGACCACGATTAGTAGATATTAGTTTGCATGATGTCATTAATAATGTTATTGGTTTCCAATGTTTTAGCGTTGCAAGTATGTACATGATTGGTTCTGTAATGGGGCTTCATTGTATATAGGTACTCCTTTCTATTTTCAGATTACATTGTTTGTACCGTGATTAAGTTTTACTGCAGACGACTGTGAGCTTATGAGTTCTGACACAGAGTACAACATGATGGTTACACCCACGTACATACATAATATGGCAACCGGTTTCGACGATATACTTCATATCATCAGGCCCTAAAACTAATATAAAAATATCTGTATCAACGATAGTATGCCACCAAAAGCAAAATCGTACATAGAATTAAAATATGTAATACATAGTTAATCTATTGTTTAAACACAATCCATGCTGTCGTTAATGTTAATGCTTTTATATTACTTACAGTTTTAAACATGGCTGTTACTCAGCAGCCATATACTATTTTCAGCATAGGGTTTTACAGCACGTAACTGGTAGGTACGCTGACCTAGGTTTCGAGACCTACTAGGGGTATCTTCATCAGAGTTAAATTCTGGTAAACCGTAAAATTACATTCCTAAAAAGCAATGGTCAGAATCTGAAACGGCTATACTCAAGTCAAAAGGAAAATAAAGTGTTCTACCTTTTGCCCAGCTGGGAACAACATCAGATGTCTGATGTTATTTTTAGCAATGTAATCTTACTATTTAGCAAAATTTCATTCTGATGAAGACACCTATAGTAGGTGTCGAAACCTCGGTCAATGTACCCTCCAGTTATGTGCAACCTGTTGGCTGTATAATGCTAAGTTGAAAATTTATTTTACTTTTGTGGCCTGATTACGACGAAGTGTGTCGTCGAAACGGGTTGCCAATAAATTGATAATGAAATTGTAGCTGACTGTAGTGTTGAAAATTGTAATACTCCTATCGTCTGTGGTCCTCCCCTCCTACTTCACATAGATGGATACGCCGAAACTACGAAATTACATTCTGGCTGTTATGCACTCAGTGAGCTACGCTGCCTCTTGACACATAGACCACTTTCCAATTCTCGACTTATACCTTAAATCTTTAACGTAATGTTATACCTCTTAGTGAGCGGGTTACGAAAGCATTCCAAATTTTCAATTTGGCGCAGCAATTAAATGAGACACTGAAAATTTTCTTTGCCCCTGCAGGCAATTAGATAGGAACCTGCAGCTCAGTCAGGGTGACCTATCTTGGCCGTATACTAACGTAGATATCAGGCACTGAAACACATGTTCTGCTTACTGTTTTGAGCAGCGGAATTCAGCACGCGTTTCACAGGAAGCCTTTGCCGGTAAGGCTCCCTAGGTAGGCGCCGATGCCTTATCTGTGGAGCCGGCCAGACGTTCATGACGTGCGCACCTGGCCGGTTATAAATAGCTCGCGGCGAGCCACTGGCCCCCCAGAGACCATCTCCCGCACGTTATGGCCCCTAATGAAGCCGTTAAAGAGGCCCTAACCCCCTTTGTGGGTCATTCGCTGCCCCGGGCGTGGCCCAGCGCTCCTAAATAATTGTCTCTCAAAGGTGTGGACCCGTAACGACGTGGCGGCGGCTTCAACCGCATCGACTCAGCGGAATCTCCAGTAACGATGCTGCATGTAGCTGCGCTGCACACCGCATCCGTCACGTGTTTCTTTTCCCCTCTAAGATTATTTTCTTTCAGTATTTAGCGGTATTTTAAAGCAATTACACAAATTTCAGCAACGGGTATGCCAAGAATGTTACTTGATTTTCGAATCAGTGCATTCACAAGTACACTTGTTCCCATTCCTCAATAACGAATATTGCACGACACTCGAAATTCTGATTCAAAGTCCCCGAAAATATTTCGTTACACGCATGTGTCTTACTGCACGCAAGTAGTTCGATGAACCCTCTGCCATGCACTTAAGTGTGAACTGCGGAGTAGTCATGTAGATGTAGATGATCAGCCATAACTTTATGACCACCGACCAACTATCGATAGTAGCTTCACCTGGCGGGGAATGACTGCTAGTCAAGACCCACGCAAGGTACATGCAGTATCAGTGAGTGTGCTGTCCGGGTGTAGGTACAATGGGGAAGGTGAGCGATCTATCTGATTTTGACAGAGGGCGCATTGTGCGTCCCGGACGCTCGTCACGGGCATTTCGGAAACTGCACGAGTTGAGTGTTCGAGGATCTCCGTGGTGAGTGTCTTCAACAGGTGGCGCAACCAAGGTGAAACCACGTCCAGACGTCGTGGAGTTGAGCGGCCACCCTTCATTGCATATATTGGACGTAGTAGGCGGGAAGGGCTGGTAAAACGGGGCAGGCGGCGAAGTGTGGCAGAATTAACGTCAGACATTAACGCTGAGCAGAGTAAAAGTGTGCCTCAACACACAGTACAACGAACACTCCTAAAGATGGACTTCTGCATCCAACGATCCACGCATGTGCCCAGTTTAACACCACATCGGCAACTACGACTGAAAGTGGCACGTTACCATCGACAGTGGAAGCGGGCGGGGTGGCAGAACGTTGCGTGGTCTGATGAATCCCGATATCTTCTTCATCGTGCTGATGGGAGGAGGCGAATCCGTCGACTGTCGAAGTAACTGCTCCATTTCACCTGTACTGCGGGACGGAGATAGATTGGCGACGGTTCCATTACGCTCTGGGAAACTTTCATGTGGGCGTACGTGTGCCCAGTGGAGCTCGTGCACATCATCGTGACGGCCGAGGAGTATCGTACACTGTTTGCAGACCACGCACACCCTTTCATGGCGATCGTGTTTCCCGACTGCAGAGGCGTTTTCCATGAAGATAATGCACCATATCACAAGGCCAGGAGAGTGACGGAGTGGTTCGAGGAACACAGTGGAGAGTTCCACCTGATGTGCTCGCTCCCCAACTCGCAGATCTGAGCCCAACTGAACACATCTGGAACGTGATTGAACGTGGCGTAAGAGCTCATCGCTCCACTCCCCGGAGTTTACGGAAATTAGGGGACTTGTATGTGCAGATGTGATGCCAACTCCCTTCAGCGTCCTACCAAGGCCTCATTGCTTCCATGCCACGACGCGTCGCCACCGTTATCTTTGCCAAAGGTGGACATACCGGCTATTAAGTAGGCGGCCATAATGTTTTATTTTTGTTTATTTATTTATTTATTGTTCCGTGGGACCAAATTAAGGAGAAGTCTCCATGGTCATGGAACGAGTCAATACATGAAATTATAACACGATATTAGAAACAGATAAAATGAAATATAAAAAAAACATATTCAGGTGACAAGTCGTAAGTTTAAATGAAGAAAATCAACAATGTAACACTGGAATTTGCTTAATTTTTTAGCTCTTCCAGGAGCTCCTCGACAGAATAGAAGGAGTGAGCCATGAGGAAACTCTTCAGTTTGGACTTAAAAGTGTTTGGCCTACTGCTAAGATTTTTGAGTCCTTGTGGTAGCTTATTGAAGATGGATGCTGCAGAATACTGCACTCCTTTCTGCACAAGAGTCAAGGAAGTGCATTCTACATGCAGATTTGACTTCTGCCTAGTATTAACTGAGTGAAAGCTGCTAACTCTTGGGAATAGGGTAATATTGCTAAAAACAAACGACATTAAAGAAAATATATACTGTGAGGGCAATGTCAGAATTCCCAGATTTTTGAATAAGGGTCGACAAGAGGTTCTCGAACTTACACCACATATAGCTCGAACAGCCAGTTTTTGAGCCAAAAATACCCTTTTTGAATCAGAAGAATTACCCAAAAAAATAATACCGTACGACATAAGCGTATGAAAATATGCGAAGTAGACTACTTTTCGTGTTGAAGTGTCACTTATTTCAGATACTGTTCTAATGGTAAATAAAGCAGCATTTAGCTTCTGAACAAGATCCTGGACATGGGCTTTCCACAACAGCTTACTATCTATCCGAACGCCTAGGAACTTGAACTGTTCCGTCTCGCTTATAATATGCCTATTCTGTCTGATCAAAATATCGGTTCTTGTTGAATTGTGAGTTAGAAACTGTAAAAACTGAGTCTTACTGTGATTTAGCATCAAATTATTTCCCACAAGCCACGAACTTATTTCATGAACTACATTATTTGTTACTGTTTCAATATTACACACAAGATCCTTCACTATCAAGCTGGTGTCATCAGCAAACAGAAATATTTTTGAATCACCTGTAATACTAGAAGGCATATCATTTATATAAATAAGAAACAGCAGTGGCCCCAGCACCGACCCTTGGGGAACGCCCCACTTAACAGTGCCCCATTGGGACTGAACATCACTACCACTCTCAATATTGCGGAGAATTACCCTCTGCTTTCTGTTCTTAAAGTAAGAGGCGAGCCAATTGTAAGCTACTCCTCTTACTCCATAATGGTCCAACTTCTGCAGTAATATTTTGTGGTCAACACAATCAAAAGCCTTCGTTAAATCAAAGAAAACACCTAGCGTTCGCAACCTTTTATTTAATCCTTCCAAAACCTCACAGAGAAAAGAGAATATAGCATTTTCGGTTGTTAAACCATTTCTAAAATCAAACTGAACATTTGACAGCAAATTACGTGAATTTAAATACTCCAGTAACCTTGTATATACAACCTTCTCGATAACTTTAGCAAACACCGATGGCATAGAAATAGGTCTAAAATTGTCAACATTATCAATGTCTCCCTTTTTATAAAGTGGCTTCACTACCAAGTACTTTAATTGGTCAGGAAACCGTCCACTCCTAAAGGAAAAGTTACAGATATGGCTGAGAACTGGGCTAACATACATAGAACAATACTTCAGTATTCTGCTAGATACCCCGTCATATCCATGAGAGTTCTTGTTCTTTAGTGATTTAATTATTATCTCAATCTCCCTCTTGTCAGTATCATGGAGGAGCATTTCAGGTAACAGTCTCGGAACACTTTTTTCTAAGAGCGCTATATGATTCCCTGTTGGGACTAGGTTTCTATTTAGTTCACCTGCTGTATTCAGAAAGTGATTATTAAATACTGTACATATATGCGACTTATCAGTAATACGGACATTCTCACTACGCACTGATTCTATATCCTCGACCTGTCTCTGCAGACCAGCAACTTCCTTTACGACTGACCATATGGTTTTAATTTTATCCTGAGACTTAGCTATTCTATCTGCATACCACATACTTTTTGCCTTCCTAATAACATTTTAAGCACCTTACAATACTGTTTGTAATGGGCTGCTGCATTTAGATTTTGACTGTTTCTAACGTTTTGATATAACTGCCACTTTCTTCTACAAGATATTCTTATCCCTCTAGTCAGCCACCCAGGCTGCATGTTTTTTGCTGGTACCCTGTATTAAACGTTCTAACGGAAAGCAAATTTCAAAGAGCATGAGAAAAGTCTTGAGAAAAGCATTATATTTATCGTCTACTGTATCAGCGCTATAAACATCTTGCCACTCTTGTTCCTTTATAAGGGTTACAAAGGTCTCTACAGCAACTGGATCAGCTTTCCTGAAGAGCTGATGACTATATTTAACATGTGTTGCAGCACAAATATCTTTTAAAGTTAAAATTTGTGCATCATGATCTGAAAGGCTAACAGAATGCCCTTCTAGTAATGAGGAATGAACAAAAATGTTGTCTATGGTTGTTCTACTGTTCCCTTGCACTCTAGTTGGAAAGAACACGGTTTGCATAAGATTATATGAATTAAAGAGGTCTACCAGCATCCTCTTCCTTGCACAATCACTTATACAATTAATATTGAAGTCACCACATATAACTAACTTTTTGTATTTCCTGTAAAGTGAACCAAGAACCTCCTCTAGCTTTAGCAAAAATGTTGTGAAATCGGAGTCTGGGGATCTATAAATAACAACAGCTAGAAGTTAAGCTCCGTTAAATTTAACCACACCTGCACAACGTTCAAACACCTTTTCAGTGCAGTACTTTGAAACATCAATTGACTCAAATGGGATGCCGTTTTTCACATACATGGCTACTCCCCCACACCGCAAAGAGCTCCTCGAAAAGCTGCCAGCCAACCTGTATCAAAAAATGGTTCAAATGGCTCTGAGCACTATGGGACTTAACATCTATGGTCATCAGTCCCCTAGAACTTAGAACTACTTAAACCTAACTAACCTAAGGACATCACGCAACACCCAGCCATCACGAGGCAGAGAAAATCCCTGACCCCGCCGGGAATCGAACCCGGGAACCCGGGCGTGGGAAGCGAGAACGCTACCGCACGACCACGAGATGCAGGCCAACCTGTATCCTGGTAAAGGAAGCCTCTGAATTATCTCATTATTTAAGAAGTGTTCAGATATACCAATAATTTCAGAGTCAACATCTATAAGCAGTTCACTAACTTTATCTCTAATACCTTGTATATTTTGATGAAATATACTAATTCCCTCATTACTCGGATACCTAAGCTTTGTCAGAAGTGGTTCCTTTGTTAGAGAGAATTCCCTTAAGCAGAAATACCTATCAGCTGACCAATCTAAAAAAGGTGCGGATCTAACACCCACTACTGCAGGAATTTTCCCATGAGTGATCCCACCAACCCCACCTATGCTGTCACCTATAAGCTTTGCCAACCTCCCCTTCCCATACCTGTTGAGGTGCAGGCCATGTCTAGTGAAACCCGTCCTGCTGATAGACTCCACCGACACCACTGAAATGTGACCCATGCTTTCTGTCATCAGCGCACCCCAAAGTCTCATGTTCTGGTTGATCAGTGTAGATGCAGATGAAATTTGTGTTCGACTCGTACGTATTCCAACAGTTCTTATCAGCGAACCGAGTGGGTAAAGAGTAAAGACACGGGCACGATGTTCGTGCCAGACTCGGGGCAAGTGGGCAGTTTACAGTAGCGACATGCAGTAAACAAGACATATCCCATTGCGTTATTCTTGATATAGTTCCCACTCCTGTCAATCCTCTGTCACCATACAAGCGCCTGCCCACCAGACGGCGTAATGTAGGATCAAATGGCTCTAAGCTCTATGGGACTTAACATCTGAGGTCATCTGTCCCCTAGACTTAGAACTACTTAAACCTAACTAACCTAAGGACATCACACACATCCATGCGAGAGGCAGGAATCAAACCTGCGACCGTAGCAACTGCACGGTTCCTGACTGGAGCACCTAGAACCGCTCGGCCACAGCGGCCGGCCGTAATGTTGGCTGTGGGTTCATTTCGCACGAAAAATATTTCAAAACTTTAGTGTCATTTCTCTGCTGCATCCTGTAATTGGAAACACTGTTGATAATCATGAAATGGTTTTATTAAATTAGGGCGACATTCATTGTTTTGCACGTTCCAACTAATACGTGATAAATGAGCTTCATCTGTGTTATTAATATGTAGTGAAAGGCGCCCATTGTTTATTGTCTATTGAAAACGTGTACGTTTTGGTAGCTCGTTCTTCGATGGGATACCTTTATGCCATATGAGATGGACTTTCTCATAGCCGTGAAATTCCTATTGAACAAACCAGTTCCTATCAGTCTCCAGCTTCCCCTGAAAGCCGACTCATCTGAAATTTCCAGAAGTATTAATGGAATTGAGCCTTATGTTTTATCACAAAGAAAGAGCGCAATATAAAAAATCCACCGAACTTCAGATCGACCGGTCAGGGATTGAACTTTGATTCAAAGAATAAAATAAGCAGCATATATACTGCTGATGAAAAGCTCTCGGGTTTCCCACCGGGAGACTGTTAAAATATTGCAGTGTTTCGAAGATCGTCGTACACATCACTGTGGCAGAAGACGATGAGTCTGAGAGTCTTCGAAACGTTGCGGTTATGACAGTCTTCGAAACTCTGGTGCAAACCTGTGAGCTTTTCATCAATGGTACACGCCAGGAAAGTCTACAGTCAGACAGCATGTAAACTCTCTGACAAACAGAAGGGGATGAGGAATGAAATTAAACTTCACGAATTGAGAGGTTATCTGGTGGTATTTCAGAAACTAGCAACACGATTGAGTTTACTATCAAGCTGGCAACATGACCGCACATATTAGTTAGACGCTGCACACTCTCCGGTCTGGAAGCATGCACTGATTCTGTTGGGAATGGAGTCATAAAACCCTTGTATTCTCTCTTGAGACAAGATTTCCCACACCTATTGCAACTGTTCCTTGATATCTTGGATACTGTCACTGGAACAGAATTGACATCCGAAGTGCCGAGCTGGTCCAACAGATGCTCTACCAGAGATAGATCTGGAGCATCTTGCTGCTCACGGTTGTATCTCAGCATCACGCATACAGTTCATAGAGATAGGTGCATTACGTGGACAAGCGTTGTCCATTGAAGCATGGCACAATGAGAGGTAACAGATGAGGACACAGGATGTCCGTGACTTACCGTTGCGCCATCAGATTCTCTGACCAACAGCCGTAACCTCAAGTCTTAGCTGATGACTCTCTCACACCCTGGCGCCAGGACTTATACCACTGTGCCTCTGTGAGACGTTGGAAGAATGATATCTCTCTCAAGATTACCGGCGTCCTCTCCAACAATGGTCACCTGGGGTAGGAAAGAAGCACAACTGGTCCCTGAACATTCATCAGCAGTCCATGCTTCTAGGTCACTACACCATTCTAAATGCATCCGTTTATGATGTGTTGGTAACGGCAGCCTACGCTTTGGACTGTAATTCGTACATCGTCCACTGCTAGGCTCCGACTACTGGTGCGGGATGAGAGTTCTCGGAAGGCAGGCGCAGATAATGTGTTACGATGTGCTTGGTGCACAATAAGTCCATCCTCTCCTGTCAGACGTGATCAACCGGAACCTTGATGAGTATTTCTTACCCTCACCTGCCCATACAGTACTTCAAGCCACTAAATTATTCAATTTCCGGCAGCGTCTGAGATTTTCTCCGCTCGGGGACTGGATGTTGTCTTCGCGTTCGTACCGTCATAACTGACAGTCCACAATTGAGATGGCTATATGATAACGTCCTGAAAGCCAGTATCCTTTTTTAAAACAGCCAAAAACGTGAACAACCGTGCCGACCCTTTGCAAATGTGAGAAAAAGGCAAAAGAAGAAGAACACTGCTGGCCATATATAAGTATAGCACAGGTGTTCAGGGGACGTAAATGAGTTATGCTTGGAAGAAAGGCGACGTTGTGCCCAAAAAACCCAGTTGCGTGAACTTTGAGTTTCAGTATTCAAGGAACCTCGTACAACGTATGCATTTACACTGTACATCCCGCCTACGGATCAAGAGAACACTAGGACAGAGGATCGACAATATCGCAACGAGTAGATTCCATGAAGACATTGAACAGTGGACTTGTAGATTTGGATGTAACTTAATAATTTTATGCCTTTGTAAGCGAGCTGAAAGAAGAAAAACAATATAAATAGCAGTAAACAGCAAGAGAAATTGTATTTAAGGTGAAGATGAGATTTCAAAGGGTTAACTTTTTTTTCCTCTTCAGTGTAACGACTGGTCTTTTGCAGCTCTCGACGCTACCCTATCCTATTCAATTCCTTTCCTCTCTACATGTCTACTGTAATCTATATAACCCTGCTTCTTCTAGTCAAACATTACACTCCCTCTGCAATTGTAACTTAATTTGCAGCTTAATACAGTACTCCAAAGCAGGGCTAACAACGAGATATGAACAATTCAGATGCCTTCAGTACAATGAAACAGAACTCTGTGCAACAGAATTAAAATCGGGCGACCAGAAACACAAAACATACAGCTTTATAGGTTCTGCGGTTAACCACAGGACAACATGTCATATCTATGGTATGAACTGTGAAATAAATTACAGGAAATATTTACAATCCTATGTCAAAACATTACGCCTTACTGTATAAAACAGCACAAAATTTACCTGAAACCAATATTTTAGAATTTCACATGAAATATAACAACAGTCGCCAAGTACAGTTATACCAAATGTTATATATACGTCAGAATAACGTAGACGTACTTGAAAACGAAAATCTTCCGAAACAGCTGTCGTAACAATCAATAAATGTTTCAAACAGTGATAAATGGATCCTTACTTTCAAAGCCTTTCTGAAAAATAATCAGACAGGTGACGTAGTTCAAAATGGTTCAAATGGCTCTGAGCACTATGGGACTTAACATCTGTGGTCATCAGTCCCCTAGAACTTAGAACTACTTAAACCTAACTAACCTAAGAACATCACACACATGCATGCCAGAGGCAGGATTCGAACCTGCGACCGTAGTGGTCACGCGTTTCCAGACTGTAGCGCCTAGAACCGCACGGCCACACCGGCCGGCGCTGACGTAGTGGTGTGCTTAATGTACTGCAAGCAGTGATAGTTAAACCACACCATAGATCAATCTCACAGATTTTTTTAAAAAAAATTCAGCTATTATTACATGATAAACCAGATTTAGAAATGTGTCTCCATGGAACCAATTATTTACAACACGTTTCTAATACAGTTACTTCGTATGCAAACGCGACAACAAATGAAGTGTTACAGTATAGATACTATCTTTCCATCTGTTCTGTACTTTACTACTGCTATTACAGACCTGTCACCCATTTGTTGATAGTCTCTGTCGAGTTGAAGTCCAACTGGTCCGGAATAGCTGCAGTTGCTGTGGAATACTTGATAGTAAACGATCTCCCAACTCTCGCACTGCTGAAATTCGTCCAGCTGCACCGAATTACTGAGCAATTACCACATTGCCTCATTTTAATGCTCCATTAATTTTCGCGATTAAAAATTGTAACGGCAATGTTACGGAAAGTGGCTGGTCATAAACTCACTTTACGCTTAAAAGGACCATAAATTGTTTCCGCGGTAGGACCATTAAGCTCACTTCTTCTCCGATAAATTAGAGTGCTGCAATTTACGACAGTTGCGAAATGTGCACGTGCGAATACCTAGTAAGTACGTCACATCCCAGCAGCGGGAGGACAAAAGCCATCAAGCCCGCAGTGGGATAAAAGAAGCGTTTATCCGTAACTGTTTAGGGTTCTGTAACAACAAGTAGCAATTTTAGTTCCATTAAGGGTGACGCCTGGATTTTTGGCAGCGTACTGGTAAATTGTAGTGCGTCTACAGCTGAGGCTGCTCATAAGACGCCTGCACAGTTTAAAACAGTTTAGCTTGGAGGAGTGGGGGGGGGGGGGGGGGGGGGGAGCACATATCAGTTTTCACTGACAAGGGACTAGAAGTACTTGTGAGACGTGGGACTTAGGGGATTGCAGGAAAGGTGTGGACAGGGCCTAATCAGTTACCGTTGGTTGCGTGGAAAACACATACACTTTATCTCTAAAAAACAGAACTCTCAACAATCATTTTTAAATGACGTTACTACACTTTCGGCTGAAAGCCTTATTAGAAGAATAGTAAGTTATTGTCAGCTCAAGGCCACAAGCAATGTTACACACAATCAACGATTGAAGGCCTGATTAAGAAGGTTCAAAATTATATGTCGGCTGAAGGGCAGAAGCAATTTCAAAAATACACAATGGCTGAAGGCCTGAATTAACGATAAGGTAGACAATCTCACGTTAAAAATACCAAAAACCCTTTTAACAATCTTAATAACTGTAACAAGATGTAGTGACGGCTGAAGGCCTTATCAAGACAGGACTGAAACTATTTGTCCCCTGAAAGCCACAAGCAATGTTACAAACAATTAACGGCTGAAGTCCAGCAGCAATTTCTGAATACGCTATGGCTGAAGGTCTGAATTACAAGTGAGGAAGCCAGTTACACATTAACAAATACTAAGATATTTTCTTCTTAACAGCCAAAATGGTAACAAGCTATAGTAACAGCTGAAGGCCTTATTATGAAAAAATTGCTAATTATTGGCCGGCTGAAGGCCACAAATAATGTTGCACACAGTCAATGGCTTAAGGCCTGAATTACAAGTAGGTAAGGCAATGCTGAAAGATAATTTTAAACAATTATGACAACTCGTCCAAATAAGATGGAGTGATCCATAGACCGTGTTCCCTGGATCGACCTGAGGAAGGTGACTACAGCTATGTAAGCGGTGAGGCAGGAATCCAAGAGTTGTACTCACGTAACAGGATGGCAGCTCACACTATGGGTAGTTTAAGCGCCGACCGACCGACTAACCAATCCGCACGCTGCCAGCAGTCCTGGCCTGCGTTAGCGCTGCGGACCTCCTCGCTGCTCCGTTAGAAGCCGAACTGGTGTCCGTTCGCAACTCCTGACCAAATCCAGTATGCAGACAGCATTAAAATAACTTCTCATTCAGAACCACAAGATACACATGGATCTCAATTCCTCCAACAACTCACAATACTAAAACCAGTCACTGTGAAACAACACAGACGAACTATAAGTCGGCGCCAAAACAGAAAGCCAGAAACGACCGACCGAACGACCAACCAGCCGTCGTCCCCACTCAAGTCAGGCACGGGAAAGATCCCAGTATACGTCATCGACTGACAACTTATTGCCATGAGGCCACTTCGATGGGAGGGGAGGAGGGGGGGGGGCACAGGTGAAAGTTGCACTGCTCGAATATCACGGTCCATTCAACTAAACCTCTCTGAATCCGGTCCTTGACCTGGTCGTGCACTCTCGCGACCACATCCTTCCGTCGGACAGTGCATGTGTTTCGTCAGCGGTCGGGCTGGCTGTCCGGACCTCACTGCTGCTCCGTCCCAACTCAACTCCCTCAACACACGACAAAGATGGTACCACAGTACGCGCTATCGATAAGTGCTGCTGCTGCCACTCACGGACAGAGAAGGCGAGCAAACGTAGTGGCGCCAGTGAACACAATAAGAAAACGAGACGCCAAGATATGAACGGCATCAACGCGAGCCGCACACGGCTCAACTTGTTCTACTATTCACGGCCTCTAGTAACTTGCGAGAAAAGGTAATCTAAATGCCTTAAAACTTGTATGACGCACACTTAAAGGAAAATGTAGCATCGTTGAAACATGGATTTCGAAGATCTGAACACCAGGTCTTCAAGGAGGGATGAATTAACTTCTTTTCTCCTCATATGCAGGAGTTGCACAAAAATATGAAAACAACACGCCCAAATGCTTGCTTAAACAGAAATGCAGTTGGTAACCAAGTCTGCATGATGCGCTGCTGTATTTGACCACGAACAGCACCTGTGCAGCTTCCTCAACACGTTTCAGGTGTTAGTAGAACAGTATTCTGCTTAGTTGTGAGTGCATCATGTCGGAGTTAAGTGAATTCGAATGTGAGGTAATTGTTAGTGCTCATATGATGGGCGCTTCCGAACCCAAGGTAACTGAAGTGTATTGTATTTCAAGATAGTATCGAAGATTGACATCGCGTTCGGGGATCAGAAGAAGAACATCTCCCGCTAAGCCACAACGCCGACCAAAGTGTATGTATGTTACGTGAACGTGACAGACGGTCATCGAAGAGGACTGTGGTGGAAAATAAGCGGACGACAGCTGCAAAAGTCGCTGCAGAACTGAATATCGCACTCAAGAACCGTCTCAGCACCAAAACAACACGAAGCAATCTCTACAAGCTTGGAATTGCACGGCGAGCTGGAATCACAAAACTACTCAACAGAGATGCAAATACTCGTAAGAGGAGAAACTTGGTGTCGAACCCATAAAGCCGGCCGGGATGGCCGAGCAGTTGTAAGCACTACAGACAGGAACCGCGCTACCGCTACGGTGCAGGCTCGAATCCTGCCTCGGGCATGGATGTGTGTGATGTCCTTAGGTTAGTTAGGTTTAGGTAGTTCCAAGTTCTAGGGGACTGATGACCTCAGAAGTTCAGTCCCATAGTGCTCAGAGTCATTTGAAACACTTTTCTTTTTTTTTCTTTTTTTTTTCCTAAGCGCGTCAGTTTGGAACCGCGTGACCGCTACGGTCGCAGGTTCGAATCCTGCCTCGGGCATGGATGTGTATGATGTCCTTAGGTTAGTTAGGTTTAAGTAGTTCTAAGTTCTAGGGGACTGACGACCTCAGTAGTTAAGTCCCATAGTGCTCAGAGCCATTTTTTTTTTTTGCTTGCTTGTTTGGGGAAGGAGACCAGACAGCGTGGTCATCGGTCTCATCGAATTAGGGAAGGATGGGGAAGGAAGTCGGCCGTGCCCTTTCAGAGGAACCATCCCGGCATTTGCCTGGAGTGATTTAGGGAAATCACGGAAAACCTAAATCAGGATGGCCGGACGCGGGATTGAACCGTCGTCCTCCCGAATGCGAGTCCAGTGTCTAACCACTGCGCCACCTCGCTCGGTTGCCATTTTTTTGAAACACTTTTTTTGGACCCATAAAACCTTGATTATCGTGCTACGGGGAAAGTCATTTGATCGGATGAGTCTTGTTTCACCCTGTCTCATCTTCCCTGTTTAGGTCGCAAAAGAGTACATGCCGGGGTTCGGTAATGATTTGGGCAGCCGTATCGCAGTATTTCATAGGTTCCATAGCTACGCTGCAAGTCGCATTGTTTACAAGGATTATGTTACCATCTTAGCTTATTAGGTTAACCCCATGCTACAATGGTTGTTCTCCAGTCGTGATGGGGGTGTCTTCCAAGACGACAGGGCCCTGGCCATCTTAGTCATCAGATCTCAATGTTATTGAGCGTTTGTAGTCTACTTTGGAGATAAGGGTGCGTTATTTCTAACCAATTCCATCACAGTTACGAACACATGCCACTATTTTGCAAGAAGAATGGCGTGAGATTCCCTTGAAAACCCTACAGAACATGCGTTTATCTATTACGAGGCGATTGGAAGCTGTTTTGAATGCCAGCTGGTGTCCTACACCGTATTAGGGACTGTAATGCGTTCAGTGACAGGGTTTTTCTGATCAGAATCGACAGCAAACCAACACCGACAACAATAGTTCAGGTATACATGCCAACGTCGCAAGTAGAGAATGTAGAGTATATGAGGATGTTGAACAGGCAAATCAGAACGTAAAGGAAGATGAAAATCTAAAGTCGTAGGAGGCTGGAATGCAGCTGCAGGGGAAGGAATAGAAGAAATGGTTACGAGAGAATATGGGCTTGGTAGTAGGAACGAGACAGGACAAAGACTAATTTCGTTGTACAAGAAATATTAGCTAGTGATAACGAATATTTTGCCTAAAAATCACAAGAGGAAGAAGTGTACTTGGAAATCGCCGGGAGATACAGGAAGATTTCAGTTAAATTATATCATGGCCAGACAAAGATTTTCAAATCAGGTATTAGATTTTAAGAACCGTCGCGAAGATGTAGACACAGATCACAATTTGGTTATGATGAAGAGTAAGCTGAATCTCAAGAGACAAGTCAGGGGGAATCAATGCGTAAAGAAGCGCGATATGGAGGTACTATGGACTGAAGAGATACGCCTAAAGTACTATGAGGCTATAGATACTGTGATAATGAACTAGCTCAATAGGCAGTTCAGTTGAAGAGGAGTAATCATCTTTAAAAGGTTCAGTCACATATGTTGGAGGGAAAAACTTACAAGGAACATAACTGTGAAGAAATCATGAGTAACTGAAGAAATACTTCAGCATCGACGAAAGAAGGACGTACAAACTTGTTCAAGGAAATTAAGGAATATAAAAATACTTAGAAATGAAATAATTATGAAGTGCAGGGAAGTTAAGGCGAAATGGTTACATCAGAGATGTGGAATAATCGAGAAAGAAATGATTGCCGGAAGGACTGACTCAGCAAACTCAAAGAGCACAATGGGAATTCCACTGTTAAATACGGAGGAGACGGGGGACAATTGGAGAGAGTACATTGAGGGCCTTTGTTATGGGGACAACTTCCCTGACGAAGAGGTAGAACGAGAAGAGGGAACGGTAGTCCATAGGAAAGATAGAGAGATTCCAGTATTCGAATCAGAATTTAGAAGAGCTTTGGAAGACTTAAAATCAAATGAGGCAGAAGGGATTGAGAACATTCCATCGGAATTTCTAAAGTCATTGTGGGTAGTGCCAACAAAACGATTATTCACGTTGGTATGTAAAATTTATGAGAATGGCAATATTTGAGCAGACTTTCGGAAAAACACCATCCGCACGAATCCCAAGATTGCAAGAGCCGACAAGTGCGAGAATTATCGCACAATCAGCTTAACAGCACATGCATCCAAGTTGCTGACAAGAATAATATTCAGAAGAATGGGAAAGATAATTTAGATGGTGTTAGACGATGATGAGTTTTACTTTAGGGAAGGTAAAGGTGGTAGAGAGCCCTTTCTGACGTTGCCTCGGTTGCCTGGTCTCACTATTTCTCGTAATTTTTTTCAGATGTATGGTCATGTTTCCCATTATATATTCTCCAACTCATGTTTTAATTTGAAAATGAAACGTAACCCTCCTTTTTAAAGAAAAAAAATTCTGTACTGTGACTATGGCTTCACTATTTTAGTGTCAAATAAAATTTAACCTATTTTTAACTAGCATTTGGTTGTTATAATAAGACGACTGGTGGATAAAGTCACATACAGGATGACAATAATTGAACTGTATGAAAAAAAACTTAAATTAGTTACAAACTACCGCGTGCACACAATTTATTCAAGATGTAAACGTCACTACAGATATTCGTATTTAGGTTATGACGTGTTCGATACGCCTGCCATCATTGGCGATGATGTGGCGCAGACGAATAACGAAGTTCCGAATGACCTGCTGAAGTGTCGGAACATCGATGCAGTCGATGACCTCCTGAAATGTTTTGTTGTTATTGCTGTACACCTTGTCTTTGATACAGCCCGAGAAAAAGGAGTCGCATGTGTTCAGAACCGGAGAATACGTTGGCCAGTCCAGGCCCATGCCAGTCGCTTCTTTGAACCGCAGATCCAGAATGCGGTCCCCAAAGTGCTCCTCCAGGACATTACTCTTCTGCTTCGATGTGGTCGAGCTTCGTCTTGCGTGAACCACGTATTGTCGAAATCAGGGTCACTTTGGATGATGGGGATGAAGTCGTCTTCCAAAACCTTCACTTACCGTTCGATAGTCACATTGCTATCAAGGAATATCGCACCGATTATTCCGTGATGGATATTGCACACCATACAGTCACACGTTGAGGGTGAAGAGACTTGTCGATCACGAAATGCGGATTCTCAGTCCTCCAAATGCGCCAGTTTTGCTTATTGACGAACCCATCCAAATGAAAGTGGGTTTCGTCGCTAAATCAAACCATGGATGCGCATACTAATTCCAATCATGCACCGTCGCCAATCGAGCAGTTTGAAAGTCGTAACGCAAACCGTTCAGAAGTTATGACGATTTTATTTGATATAGTTCAATAATTGTGTTGTAATATTCCGTAGACATGTCATTCAGACATGTTGGATACTTAATGACTGTTTCATCTTTGCACTCGATAAATATAGTGTAAAATAAATGAAGAATAATAAGTTACAAACGGTAACAATGTCGTTAAAAAGCCTCACAATGAGTTCGACAAAAATTTTATTTCACCATACAATACTGTTACTTCTCGTTTCTTTCGATAGTGTGGTATGGAGAGAATTTTCATTTATATGCGTCTGTGCTCCTGGTCATTAAAATTGCAATACCATTAAAGCGGCGTGCAAGAAACCTTAAAATAAAATTAAGAGTACTACATTCTTGCATATGCGAATAATTAGGATTTCGGAGAAACTGCACAAAGTATATAGTAGTAAGGCCATCAACGTTCTGTGTAAAAGGTAAGATTGTGCAGCGGTTTTCTCATTCTGAAACAGCACTTGAATGTTGGTTATTTGTGAGAGAGTCGTGTTGTGCCTTGTGTGAGAAGAAAATACTGTCAGCAAGCTTTGGAACTTGACAGCAGTAGAAGTGGACTGCAGTTTGTTGTTTATGCTTTTAATGGTAAAGGCTCTGTGGACTGGAATCACGGGGCCCTGGGGAATCAGAATGCTTTGCATGATCTCAACGGCCCCACTCGTTTAACGCCTGAGAGGATGGACATACCGTCCAATGGGCTGTACAGGACTATACACCCACGTCACATACTTTGAGCTGGGACGTGTGTTATCCACATGCAACCACAGGGTAACAGAACGGTGACCACTGCAGTAACTGCTTTTGGCGATGTAGCCCACAGACCACAATGGGCGTAGGAGTGGCGCCACGTCGTCCTTTCAGACGATCCACAGTTCTGAGTTAACTGTCACGGTAAATGTATCCATGTGTCGACGCACTAAGGTGAAAATGTTGCCATCGTCATGCAAGCCCATCACCTGACACAGAATTAGGTGGCTGTTAACTGGCCCTTAGGAGTGTAGCGATCCGGCAAAAATTTTCTGTCAACATTTAACTGTCTTGGATACGCTGAGAAGATAATATGTAGTTTTCTTACCTCTTATCCCTGTTAGTCATTTATTTACACTCTCGCAGTCTGAATCTATGGATTTCGCTAATAATTGTGATAACGCTGGTCATTGGCACACCCAATCAACCACATAAACAAATAGGGATTGGCATTCACCTGTTTGGGCTTGTTCGGCTCAGCTCGTACAGCACCGTCCCCTTTTGTCTGCGGGAAAATGTTTTATTTCTAGATGTGGCGGGGATTTCTCTCGCAGAAACATCATGTACACTATGCAGATATTCAAAAATCAACCTATGTTCCGTTCAGAAATAAACATAGAATGTGTTCAAAAACGAAGAGGGATGTGTTTCAAATAATCGATATAGCAATGTGTAATGAATGATAGACGCTTTGTGAAACATGTTTTTTTTTTTTTTTTCCCTTCAAGAATATGAATCTGGTGCCCTCTGAAATTGCCACTCGGAGCAGATACTCAGGTTTGCTGCCCCCTCCCTCCACCCCCCACCCCCCAGATCAGGGCCTAAAGGATTGATTGTCTTTGTGTATCAAGAAAAGCATTGTTGAACAAAACAGCTCGCAGTGGGCAGAACAGCAGTAAGCAGCGAGAGCGTGACGTAGTCGAGTCTTGGGCGAGATGTGACGGTGATCGATTGGCTGAACTGAGAAGCTCTGGGTCAGAAAAAACTGTTCCCTTTTTAAGATGAGCAATTTTGAGAAGTGGAGAATAACTAAGAACTGAATGTCATTGGAGGAAATATCTTTGAAATTAGATTTCGACACAGAACCAACTCAGCAATAAAAAGGTGTTGTCCCATTGCTTTGCTATTATTTTAGTTTTTTAATTTTCATTATTCAGTCTTTTTGAGTGTTAGTTAAAGGAGACGATTTATCAGCCATATGTCTAAGGTGTCAATAAGTTTCATCCACTTCTGTTAGTTAAAAGAAGATCTTGATTTAATAATTTAAACATCAATTTCGTAGGAATTTTATACTTGGTCTCTGTGATAGGGTCAAAAGAAATGAGTAAGGAGTTTAAATATTAGATTTGCAATTTTTAGACAGTTAAATAATTTCATATTTCATTTCGTTTTGTGTTTATAACTATCCTCTCCCTTTTCTTAAATGATGTACATTTTGAATGCAATGAGTACTAAGAGCATTGTGAGCAAATGTACAGAACGACTTATGGATAGGGCGTTGTCTTTCCTTGCAAGCGGTAAATTATAGCACGCAGCTTAGTGTTTTTCTCTGTCAGCTTATTTTGTTGCAACAGCATTGTCAGTGGCAGTTACGGTGATACAGAAGAGAATCGAGCGTCCGTTGCAGGTAAGACATTATCAAGGCCTATTCACAGAACCTGCAAGGAGATTTCGTTCTTGCGTGCAGTGAAATAAATTAGACTTGAACATATTCTCGACATGTAATGTATAGCCACTAGCAGTGAGAATTTTCGCGACAAGTTTAGTTTCATTTAATACTGTCAATGTTGAAAGTTCCTTTCATTAGATATTTCCAAATCAAATAATTTTCATTTTATCAGGTACTTTCCGCAATTTCCCATAATTAAATGTTCTTCATTACGTACTTTTAGAAGCAACAATGTGTCTATACGCTGCCACATTTACGCCTACGTCCTTCAGTTACAGTGTCGCGGTTTGGAACTAGCAAATCTCTCTGCTGTGCACAGCTGGATGCAAATTTTTTGTGTTTCGTAGTGGATAAGGATCTCCCTGACTAATCTCCATTCGTTGCTACTCCTCAGTGGCGATGTTGTGGAGTATAGACTCTTCCCTCCCACTCATTGCTCTGCTTTTTTTTAAATTTTTTAATCCCGAGGCGTCCAGACGTGAGACACGCGACTAATTGCCTGCAGAGTGACGTCGCAAAGGAAGGCCGTCTCGATCAATCCTCGCAGGACAAGGGACCATGGGGGAAGGGGGGGGGTGGGGGTGGGGGATGGAGGTTGAGTGTGTGAGCGGCTGCGATTAAAGCTGTCTCGTCCATTGTCGGCAAAAAACGTCGCATCCGATATCTCTCATTCCGCCATGACCGGAAGGGCGTGGTGGGAGAGAGGGGTTGTCGCTCTCCCTCAGAGGCTTTTCAGATTGAGAGGTTGCCACCCGTGGTCAATCACTTCAAGCCGTCCTCACGCCTTTAACAGAAATGCGATGGCCCAAACGGTTCGGCAACATGACGGGGAAAAAAATGTCAGTATAGCATCGTTACTGGCGGTAGTAAAGGAGATATTGCTCATTTACTCACGACCACTGACTCTCTACTCTCCTAAGGAATCTTTGGCACATGTAGTTGTTCCGACCTGCCTTAGCCGTTCTCCGGGATTGGACGTTCCCTGTGGTCCGATGGATGGCCTAGGTATTAGTTGCTCACGTATTCCACGGGTCATTTGAACGATTTTTTCTCGAAATGTGGTTTGAACTCAATATTAATGAACACTTTCTTTTTCAGTCCTACCCATGTAACTACTTTTAAAACTTATAGGCTACCAGTTCTGAAATAAAAAATCCTATATGGCATAGAAAGAGACGTCTAGCAGTACTGATTTTAAATTCGATTTAACAGTGTACAATGAAGATAAGCTTTCCTTCTAAATTAGTAGGTACAGACATGGCTGTTCGCCCAAAATTGTGATGGATTGTTAAGCAAAAGATAGAAAATGCAGCTATCCATGTGTGCACTTACGTCACAGGCTTACACAACGGGTAGGCATGCCCAATCCATAAATTGCTTTTTTTAATACCGCATGTATATTCTTTCTGCGGAAATGACAACTAGAGGTATATTTACTGACGGCAGACTTGTTTTCACTCTTCTAACACTCCCACCTTCTGAAACAAACAGACTTTAAAGGATGACAACGGCGCCACCGTTTCTGCCGTGATGCCCAAAGCAAGCGTTGTCTAGATCAAGGTTAGTGCAGGCAACCCGCGTAACGGCATTAAGGCAGAAATTGTGGCACCGTTTCCGTTACTGAGCTATTAAGGTATAAGGTTTAGAGGAGTTAAATCAAGTCTGGAATCAGTAATAGTACCTCTAGTTTTTATTTCGGTAGAAAAAACACAACTTAATGTTAAAAGTAGTGTTTACTTATAGCATTTGTTCATTCCTGCCCATTGCTGTCAGCCCCAGACAGTTTCATCCCTGGCCAATTGCATTGCTCACATTTGACTTCATTCGGAAATATATGAGGCGACAGGAAGTTCCAAAAGTACACTAACAAGCTATAGGGACTGGAACCTTACATCAAAACAAGAAAAAATGCGTACTTAACATGTGGGGTCTACAATGCATACCTTAAGATCTATGGCCACTTGTTCAACTTCGCTAGTGTGAAACACATCTCTTCTACTGAATAAGTGCTCATAGCTCTTAAGATAAGCATTTTAGAGGCCATATTTATTAGTCTTGTCTTGTTTTGAGGTAAGGAATCTGTCCCTCAAACTTATCGGTGTTCTTTTCTTTAGAGGGGGGGGGGGGGGGGGGGGGAGGGGACATGGTATAGGGCCAAGGTTCATTTAAAACAGCTTGAAGAGGTACGTCAAGTCGACTGCGGATGAACACCACGTGTTATAATATTCAGTTTCATACAATCAATACTTTCTTTCTAAATGACGAACTACCCCAGAACGTTATTGTATAAGACGTTATTAATTGGGAATACGCAAAATATGTTAAGAGGCTGATTTGTTTGTATCCAAGAGGAAATGTAGTTGAACTTAATTTCTTCAGCAGGTCAGCAACATTTGCTTCCAGTTCAAGATTTAATTAATACACTCCTGGAAATTGAAATAAGAACACCATGAATTCATTGTCCCAGGAAGGGGAAACTTTATTGACACATTCCTGAGGTCAGATACATCACATGATCACACTGACAGAACCACAGGCACATAGACACAGGCAACAGAGCATGCACAATGTCGGCACTAGTACAGTGTATATCCACCTTTCGCAGCAATACAGGCTGCTATTCTCCCATGGAGACGATCGTAGAGATGCTGGATGTAGTCCTGTGGAACGGCTTGCCATGCCATTTCCACCTGGCGCCTCAGTTGGACCAGCGTTCGTGCTGGACGTGCAGACCGCGTGAGATGACGCTTCATCCAGTCCCAAACATGCTCAATGGGGGACAGATCCGGAGATCTTGCTGGCCAGGGTAGTTGACTTACACCTTCTAGAGCACGTTGGGTGGCACGGGATACATGCGGACGCGCATTGTCCTGTTGGAACAGCAAGTTCCCTTGCCGGTCTATGAATGGTAGAACGATGGGTTCGATGACGGTTTGGATGTACCGTGCATTATTCAGTGTCCCCTCGACGATCACCAGTGGTGTACGCCCAGTGTAGGAGATCGCTCCCCACACCATGATGCCGGGTGTTGGCCCTGTGTGCCTCGGTCGTATGCAGTCCTGATTGTGGCGCTCACCTGCACGGCGCCAAACACGCATACGACCATCATTGGCACCAAGGCAGAAGCGACTCTCATCGCTGAAGACGACACGTCTCCATTCGTCCCTCCATTCACGCCTGTCGCGACACCACTGGAGGCGGGCTGCACGATGTTGGGGCGTGAGCGGAAGACGGCCTAGCGGTGTGCGGGACCGTAGCCCAGCTTCATGGAGACGGTTGCGAATGGTCCTCGCCGATACCCCAGGAGCAACAGTGTCCCTAATTTGCTGGGAAGTGGCGGTGCGGTCCCCTACGGCACTGCGTAGGATCCTACGGTCTTGGCGTGCATCCGTGCGTCGCTGCGGTCCGGTCCCAGGTCGACGGGCACGTGCACCTTCCGCCGACCACTGGCGACAACATCGATGTACTGTGGAGACGTCACGCCCCACGTGTTGAGCAATTCGGCGGTACGTCCACCCGGCCTCCCGCATGCCCACTATACGCCCTCGCTCAAAGTCCGTCAACTGCACATACGGTTCACGTCCACGCTGTCGCGGCATGCTACCAGTGTTAAAGACTGCGATGGAGCTCCGTATGCCACGGCAAACTGGCTGACACTGACGGCGGCGGTGCACAAATGCTGCGCAGCTAGCGCCTTTCGACGGCCAACACCGCGGTTCCTGGTGTGTCCGCTGTGCCGTGCGTGTGATCATTGCTTATACAGCCCTCTCGCAGTGTCCGGAGCAAGTATGGTGGGTCTGACACACCGGTGTCAATGTGTTCTTTTTTCCATTTCCAGGAGTGTATGTACACATAACATTTGGAGCCTTCTCTCCTGGTTAGTGACTCCCGTATATTTGCTACACAGCTGTTGGTATGATTGGATGTGCTGTACAAGACATGATATAACATGTTTTCTCAAAATGAGGGAAAGTCTATTTTCGGGCAAAAACTTTATAATTCTTTGAAAAACATCATTAATAGATTCCTTTACTGTTTTCTTTCTCATGGAATTAATCATAACACTAGTATTGTTTGCAAAAGTACCATTTCTTTTGAAAAATGTTAAGTGGAAGATCATCTACATATGAAAGGAATAGAAGTAGACCCAAAAACGAATCATGCACTACTTTCTGTCTGCTAAATATGATTCAAACAAGTTGTTTGTCAAGACATCAATTCCATGAAACTTACGTTTTTCTAAGGGAGTAAATTGACCTACACAACAAAACGTCTTCGACAGATCACAAAAAATATCAACTGGCGATATTTTATAATGTAAGGCTTTTAGACGGATACAAAGAAATGCCTAGCCAAATGACGACAAACAGTTCTTCTTGACATAGCATCATTCGCACTTCAATTATTTCACTCCTACATTGGCTATGTCATGCACATATCTCTGTTGCGGGAGTACAAAATATCTACTACGTATATCAATCTATTCTTGGCTGGTGCATCCACAATATATTCCTAACTTCATTAAAATGGGATTCTTTGAAGTATGCAGAAATGTACCGGACACACACACACACACACACACACACACACACACACAAAATCTATCCCCACGTAGACAATTGTAGTACTAACCGTAAGAGTCACAATCATAAATTTTCGATGTTGCTACATTACGTTCTGTATGGCTGCAGATAAACTGTGAAACAAAAACAACTGTAATGGAAAGTGTAGAAAACTTCAAAAACCACAGCGTATCGTAACAAGCTATATATGAAAGGTCTGTTTTTCATAGTCTGTGAATACTTTCTTAAAGACTCCAATTTTAAGTGCAGAGAATAAAGAGCGATTTTGTTATTCAAAAGAGAGAAAATAAAAGATCCTCTGATAATGCAGTAAGTTAAGCGTAACAAGTCTGTGCGAAAAGACAAAAGAACTGTTTTTCTCAAGGCGGATTCCATCCAAAAACAAAATTACTTTCGGGTTGTTCATTATAGTGACGCCATCAGTTACAAAACATGTAAGCTTTAGTTTTTCAATGAAAACGTATGGAACTCTGTCCAATCATCCTCTGGTCCCCCTACATCTAGATCTACACTCTAAAAACTACCTTATGATGTCTGGCGGAGGGTACTTCTGGTACAACTACCTTCTCCTCTTCCCAAAGCTTTTTCAGTTCCAGTTACGAATGCCACATGGGAAGACTGATTATCGGTGAAGCTTTAAAGCTCTATGTGGGCTCGAATTTTTCTGATTTACTCTTTGTCATCATTTCCCAAGACGTAAATGGGGCCGGCCGGGGTGGCCGAGCGGTTCTAGGCGCTACAGTCTGGAACCGCGCGACCGCTACGGTCGCAGGTTCGAATCCTGCCTCAGGCATGGAAGTGTGTGGTGTCCTTAGGTTAGTTAGGTTTAAGTAGTTCTAAGTTCTAGGGGACTGATGACCTTAGAAGTTAAGTCCCATAGTGCTCAGAGCCATCTGAACCGTTTTGAACGTAAATGGGAGGAAGCAGTATGTTGCCCAACTATTCGTGCAGTGTACTTTCTCGAGAATTCGATATTAAAGCTCCACGAGGTACACAACGCCTCTCTTGTAGTGCCTGCCACTGGAGTTCCTGTAGCATCTCCGTAGCGCTCTCGCCTTAGTAAACGATCCCGCAACCAAAACGCTCGTCTGGATCATTTTTATCTATTCTGTTACTACACTTGGTAAAGTGCCCAGACTGATGAGCAAGAACCAGTGGTACAAATGTATTTTTAAACTACACCTTTCACGATTGGATTACACGTCATCAAAAATCTTGTGTTGAACCCAGCCTGTTATCTAATTATATGTCATCATTCCACTTTTAGTCACTCCGGATACTTACTTCTGATTCCGTTTCATCAATAGACTAACCGAACAGCAGTGAATCTATTCGTCTATTTATGCACAATAGGTCGCGTTTGTTCTCGTTCGGCCGGCCGGAGCGATTCTAGGCGCAGCAGTCCGGAACCGCGCGACCGCTACGGTCGCAGGTTCGAATACTGCCTCGGGCATGGATGTGTGTGATGTCCTTAGGTTAGTTAGCTTTAAGTAGTTCTAAGTTCTAGGGGACTGATGACCTTAGAAGTTAAGTCCCATAGTGCTCAGAGCCATTTGAACCATTTTTGTTCACGTTCAGAGTCAACTGCTAGTCCGTGTACTAAACGTGGATTCTGTCAGGGTCTTCCTGTATTTCGCTACAGGCTTCTGGCCTTGCGTCCTATCCGCTCGTGGCGACAAAAAGCAGTTAATGGAACTAGTAGTGCTGTAGAAGCCAAAACTTCACGCTACCAGGTCGACGAAATGACTAACGGCAAAGAGAATAGTTTAATCAGAATTCGTCCATATCATGCTCAGTTATCGGTCTAGGTGAAAAGTAATGTGGCAAAAAAGATCAAGAAGTTTATGCGTATTAAGGCTGAAATACGAACAAATGAAGCCACTGCGAATGTTACGTGACAGACTGGTCTTGAGTTGTCAGCCATACCAAGAAGGTAGCTGAAGAGGCATTGCTTCATGAAGGACTGTGAATAGTTTTGAGGAATACTTAACTTATCTCGTTGCCTTATTAAAATCTGTTTCTTTTGTCAAAACACAGCAGAGTTTAGAAATATTCATCCCATAAACATTCTAATGCAGCTGAAATTGCGACAGAATCCTGAAATAGAATATTAATAACTTAACAGCTGAGTGCAAGTCAGGTCAATAGTTTATGAAACAGCCCATGGTCAGTCTAAAAACAAATTTGTAATTTCTTCACTTATATCGTTACAAGACACACAGCTGTTCTCGATTCATCAGCTATCGATGGCCCTTAATCGTTACATTATTTCATTGAAAAAATCTGTAGTCGCTTGAATATCGCGATGGATATGGAAGTTCCTCATATTAATCATACGGCAAGCCCAAGATATCTCATATCTTTTATGAGATACGAGAAATTTACGAATAATACACTCTAGTTTTTGCACCGACGTATGAGTTTGTGACGGCGCGCTTTACATACATTCCATTTTCTCGAGACTGAAAACAGACAGCGATAACCTTCCAAGTTTAAAGAATAATTCAATATATTATCTACATTTAATACAGTTAGACACAGCAACATGTAACCTACCACGCACCAAACACAAATTATATAGCTATACTTGTTTTTCACTGGAAGCTAAGAATTCCTTCCTGTAGTTTAACTGCTATCGAAATACACTACTGGCCACTAAAATTGCTACACCAAGAAGAAATTAAGATGATCAACGGGTATTCATTGGACAAATATATTATACTAGAACTGACATGTGATTACTTATTCACGCAATTTGGGTGCATAGATCCTGAGAAGTCAGTACCCAGAACAACCACCTCTGGCCGTAATAACGGCCTCGATACGCCTGGGCGCCCGCATCTCGTGGTCGTGCGGTAGCGTTCTCGCTTCCCACGCCCGGGTTCCCGGGTTCGATTCCCGGCGGGATCAGGGATTTTCTCTGCCTCGTGATGGCTGGGTGTTGTGTGCTGTCCTTAGGTTAGTTAGGTTTAAGTAGTTCTAAGTTCTAGGGGACTGATGACCATAGATGTTAAGTCCCATTGTGCTCAGAGCCACTTGAACCATTTTTTTGAGCCACGCCTGGGCATTGAGTCAAACAGGGCGTGGATGGCGTGTACAGGTACAGCTGCCCATGCAGCTTCAACACGATACCACAGTTCATCAAGAGTAGTGACTGGCGTATTGTGACGAGCCAGTTGCTCGGCCACCATTGACCACACGTTTTCAGTTGGTGAGAGATCTGGAGAATGTGCTGTCCAGGGCAGCAGTCGAACATTTTCTGTATCCAGAAAGGCCCGTACAGGACCTGCAATATGCGGTAGTGCATTATCCTGCTGGAATGTAGGGTTTCGCAGGGATAGAATGAAGGGTAGAGCCACGGGTCGTGGCACATCTGAAGCGTAACGTCCACTGTTCAAATTGCCGTCAATGCGAACAAGAGGTGACCGAGACGTGTAACCAATGGCACCCCATACCATTACGCCGGGTGATTCGCCACTATGGCGATGACGAATACAAGCTTCCAACGTGCGTTCACCGCGATGTCGCCAAACACGGATGCGACCATCATGATGCTGTAAACTGAACCTGGATTCATCCGAAACAATGACGTTTTGCCTTTCGCGCACCCAGGTTCGTCGTTGAGTACACCATCGCAGCCATGGTCTCCCAGCTGATAGTCCATGCTGCTGCAAACGTCGTCGGACTGTTCGTGCAGATGGTTGTTGTCTTGCAAACGTCCCCATCTGTTGTCTCAGGGATCGAGACGTGGCTGCACGAACCGTTACAGCCATGCCGATAAGATGCCTGTCATCTCGACTGATAGTGATACGAGGCCGTTGGGATCCAGCACGGCGTTCCGTATTACCCTCCTGAACCCACCGATTCCATATTCGGCTAACAGTCATTGGATCTCGACCAACGCGAGCAGCAATGTCGCCACACGATATACCGCAATCGCCATGGGCTACAATCCGATCTTTATCAAAGTCGGATGCGTGGTGGTACGCATTTTTCCTCCTTACACGAGGCGTCACAAAAACGTTTCACCAGACAACGCTGATCAACTGCTGTTTGTGTATGAGAAATCGGTTGGAAACTTTCCTCATGTCGCCGCCCGGAGTTAGCCGAGCGGTCTACGGCACTGCAGTCATGGACTGTGCGGCTGGTCCCGGCGGAGGTTAGAGTCCTCCCTCGGGCATGGATGTGTGTGTTTGTCCCTAGGATAGTTTAGGTTAAGTAGTGTGTAAGCTTAGGGACTGATGACCTTCGTAGTTAAGTCCCATAAGATTTCACACACATTTGAACATTTTTTTCCCTCATGTCAGCACGTTGTAGGTGTCGCCACCGGTGCCAGCCTTGTGTGAATGCTCTGAAAAGCTAATCATTTGCATATCACTGCATCTTCATCCTGTCGGTCAAATTTCGCGTCTGTTGCACGTCATCTTCGTGGTGTAGATATTTTAATGGCCAGTAGTGTATCACAATAACTGAGACCATCAACGAAATGATAGTCGGTTCATCATGAAACTGACGGTTTAAACCATAAGATGTGCGAGAATGAGAGTTTACAAGCAATCTAAGATCGTCCAACTTGGGCTGCTTGCTGGTCACGCAGCCTAGCGAGCCTGCCAGGTTCGGCACCTAGTGGGCATGCCATTATACTACGGTACCTGCTTACGTGCGTGGCCAGCACACACTGGCAACTACGCTCTCTTCCACACGCTGCGTACTGAACTGTCAAAAGTCGCAACTTATCTTAAACGCGCTATAGAGAATGCTGACCTTTACTGAGTTTCATCCGATCTCCTATTAGCGATGCGTCTTGCCCCATTAATAACCCCACGTTCAAAGTAGGCTATCTCCCTACTCAGCTTGTTCTTCAGACTGATTAAAATTGCCGTAAAAAAAAAAAACTGTGCAGGAAAAAATAGTTCCCTCTGCGGCCTCCTTCGATGCACCCCCACCCCGTCTCCCTTTCTCTCCCCGCCCCCTCTAGCACCGCCCCTTCCTCCTTTCTTCCCTTCTCCCTGGCAGATCCTCCCAGTTTGTTCTTCATATCAGTGTTCTACGTCAGTGTTGTCTTAGGTGCCAATCTACAGTGACGAGTGCTGTGGTTTTCATCGTGTGCTTGACTTTATCCTCCGGTATTACTTCGTCTTGTGTTCTTTTAATCGCTACCGTGTGTGGTTGTTTGTTTATTTTACTTTTATAGATTTTTTATCTCCATTTTTACAGTCACCCCCTTTTGCATGCCCTCTTCCATAATGTTCCCCCGTTTTGTATTTATGTTACCCCATATTTTCTTCTTTTTGTTAACTGTCTTCCTGTTATGCATTTACCATCTGTCGGCTGAAGAGCAGTGCCTATGCTGCTGCCAGCCCGTCCCAGATTGGACTTTCTTCAGAGTCATTTTTCCCGAGCTTCAGTTTTTACTCTGGCCCAAACGGATCTTTAGTAGGTGTTCTGTTATGAGAATATACGTCATTTAGCAGTCGGTGCATGGACGTGAGTTGACGCTCTGAAAATTGTGGCTCCATGTGGTCACTAACATTAATAGATTAATGAGTCAAACTGGCGGATAGTGCATGTCGACAGTTGAGCATCTGATTTGAGTTGAACTGAGGAAGACACTTGTTATAATGCGGATAGGTACCAGATTGATTCACTGGCTGAATCATATGGAATTGTGACAAACCCAGGTACCAGGTAATGTAAAATCATGCAAGATTTTTGATATTATGAGGAAATTAGGGGTAATCTATAGTGTAGGACAGCTAATATACAATATATAGAACCAAGAGGGAATAATAAGACTGAAAGACAAAGAACGGAGTGCTCCGATAAAAAACGGTGTCAGACATGGATGTAGTCTTTCGTCCCTACTGTCCAATCTATACATTGAAGAAGATTCAAGAGTGGGATTAAAATTCAAGGTGAAAGGATATCAATTACACAATTCGCTGATCAGATTACTATCCTTAGTGAAAGTGAAATGTAATTTCAGGATCTGCTGGATCTAATGAACAGTCTAGTGAGTTCAGAAGGTGGTTTGAGACTCAATCGAAGACGAAACTAATGATAAGTAGCGAAAATGAGAACAGCGAGAAACTTATCATCAGAATTTATAACCGCAAAGTAGACGAAGTTGAGGAATTCTGCTACCAAGGCAGCAAAATAAGACCTGATGGACGGATCAAGGAGGACATGAAAAATGGCATTCTTGGCTGAGAAAAGGTTGGTTGGTTTGTGGGGGTTGAAGGGACCAGACCTGAGAAAAGGCTACTAATATCAAACATGGGTCTTAATTTGAAGAAGAAATTTCTAAGAATGTACGTTTGGAGCACAGCATTGCGTGGTAATGAAATATGGACTTCGGGAAAATCCGGACGGAATGGAATTAAAGCATTTGAGATGTGGTGCCACAGACGAATGTTGAAAATTAGATCAACTGATTAGGTAAGGAATGAGGAGCTTCTTTGAAGAATCAAGGAGGAAATGAATATATAGCAAACACTGACAAGCACAAAGGACAGGATGACAGGACATCTGTTAAGACATCTCGGAATAACTTCCATGGTAGTCGAGGGAGCTGCAAATGGTGAAAACTGCAGAGGAAGACAGAGATTTGAGTACATGCAGCGAATAATTGAGGACGTAAGTTGCAAGTGCTGTTCTGAGATGAAAAGATTGGCACAGCAGAGGAATCATGGAGGGCAGCATCAAACCAATCAGAAAACTGATGACTCAAACAACAACGGAGGCGCATCGACTTTGTTGTGTTCCGTTCACAACCCGCACATGGGGAAAGAAGGGAAGGAAACGAGAGTTACAAGCCGCCTTCGAGGTGCACAGTAAGACGTGGAACGCTACAGTTGGTCAACTATCAGTTATTGCTACTCAACAACAAACAGTACTGGGTAAGAAGAGGAGTCAGCTGACAGGCTGTGCAGCTATGCGGCTTTAGGTGAAGGGTGTTTATGCAAGAGGGACTAAGGGCCGTCTCGGCGTCAGGCTTTGTGCTCGGCGTAATCCACTTTGCGCGGAAGCAGCTTCCTGATCCTCTTAGGAGCTCTCCTTGTCTCAGGCTACAGCCGCCGAGAGGCTGCAGACGCGGCTAAAGACAGTCATCTGGCAGGCGCCGCTTACCAGGGGCTTACCAGCTCTGAGGTACCCGCACGGAGGCGGCGCATCGCCTCCTTGGAATGGGTCGTACTGAAGACACAGTGATCAGACGCAACGGTAACGCTACACACTTAACTACGTGTTCGTTTTGGCGTTCTCAAGGTCTCTACATCTACATCTACATCTTCATCTGCATCTATACTCCGCAAGCCACTTCACGGTGTGAGGCGGAGGTTACTTTGTTAAGCAGTCTCACTTCACCCTTTTCCTGTTCCAATCGCGTGTGGCTCACGGTAAGAACGATTCTTGGTAAACCTCCGTCTGGGCTCGAATCTCTCTGATTTTGTATTCATACTCTTTTCACGAGATATACGTAGGAGGAAGCAATGTATTGTATGGGTAGACTCTTTTACGAATGTGCGCTCTCGGAACTTAACAGTAGACCATACCGTGATACACAGCGCCTCTTTCGCAGCGTCTGTCACTGGGGTTGGTTGAGCATTTCTGTGAAGCTTTCGCGCTTACTAAATGAAGCTGCAACGAAATGCGCTGCTCTTATTTGGATTTTGGGCCTATCTGACACTGATATCATTGTTATTTTTCTGGTGACATCAACGTCACTCTCACCTGCCAGTGCAATGCGTGATGTACTGCCTCTTGCAATTCATCCATATTCACTCGTGCATTACCAATGCTGTTAACCAGTTCCCGCAGCATTTTGGCCATTTACAGCTTCCTTTCCACTATATCTAATCGCGCTTGTACCTGTTCCAGATCCGTATTCAATAATTTCTGTGTTTGTTCTATGTATGCTCGTAACCCTGCAGCCATCCAATGCACCACGCGTGTCACATTCAACAACTCTGTACCTAATCCCCATATCTCTGTTGTGTGTATATTCACTAACGTCCCTATGCTTTCCTCCCTGTCGCGAATAACTGTTAAAGAATAGTTCAAACCCTCAGTATCGTCTGTTCCAAAAATTGTTTTCAGCAGCTTCCCACCTGCATTCAACTAACCCCTCTTTACTCTCTTTCTCCTCACTGGGATCTTGCTCATGACTTGGCGCAGTTGTTCCCTTATTTCCTTACATGACCTATCCAAAGCCCCGTACTCTTCTTGCACATCCCGTAATGTTCCGTTCTTAGATGCAACCGTTTTCACAGTCGATACCACCTCCTGTAGCTGCCGCATCTCGTTCCTTACCTGCAGGATGCTGATTGCCAGCGGAAGCGTCCACTAGTGACTCGTGAGGACCACATCCGGTTGTTTCCCAAACAACACCCCACTTCGCAACGGCATATCCTGTACCTGGCCAGCTTGTGTCAGCTGCCAGAGGACTATGCCCCATACTATCCACTTCTACCCCATCCTGCGTCACCTACAGAATGGAGAGAGAAGGAAAAACTCCCATCACTACCCCTAAATACCAATAAAATAACCCTAGTCCGTGCACAAAAATAATACATACATGATAATTACGGCTAACTACACATCCCTCGAACGCAACGTATACTTAATACCCGGTTTACTGTCTGCTTCTGGCGCTTCTTTTCGCTTTCTGCCAGAAGGAGAAGTACATATACACGGATATACTACCCCCTGTAACGGCTTAACCCTACTAACCACCGTTGTCTTGGTAGGCAATTGTAGTTTTACATTGACAGGTGATGTCATTTCCACTACCTCGTACGGTCCCTGGAACTTGTTTGTAAACTTCTTGGTTCTCCCTTTTGGAACATACGGATTAGCTAGTAGCACCCATTGGCCTACTCTGTACTGTGGCAACTTCCTCGTTGTACCTCCCATCCGTTCTTGTTGTTCCAACGCTTTCGTGTTAGCTCGTCTAACACTCTGCCATGCTTCCTTAATGGTTTTCGCAAATTGCCTTACATGTTCGCCCTCCGCTCCCAGCCTTGGACGAAGCATGTCAAAAGGTAATGGCATCTTCCGCCCATACACCACTTCGTACGGCGACAATCCTGTCGACGTATGTACCTTACTATTATATCCACTGGTTACGAATTGCAAGTACACATCCCAGTCGGTGTGTTGACTATTTACATAGTGACTCAACATCTTAGCGATCGTACGATGCACTCTCTCCGTTCGTCCGTTTGCTCGCGGATGGAATGGGCTAGTCCGTAGTTTGTTCCATTAAGTTTCGGGTGTGCAGCCGCAAGAAATCTCCTCCTTCTTCTAATATTTCGGCTGTATAACGTTCAGCCATCTTCAGAGTGAGCCGCAAGACTGCCGCTCCAGTGCTCGCTTCGTCCCTTTATATTGTTGTACGGCGCGACTGCGCATGCGGCTACAGATGCAAATGCGCCAGAGACGTTGGTCGGCGGCAGAGACGTGCATAATGTGCGAGTTGTATCTATGACTCCGCAGTTGATCTGTGTTGGCATATCGATATATCATTGTGAGCTGCACTGTGACGACGTCTTTGCGAGTTTATTGCCGCAAGTGCCGGATTCCATGATTTATCAAGATTGAAACCACTATCTCTATTAATTAAATTCGTCGTCAAGCAAATTTCAATTGCCTCCTTCACTATCGAATCCCAAAAGAATGATGTAGTTGCCAAAATTTCGACGTTGTCATACAACCTACTGTGACCATTATCAATACAGTGCTCTGCCACTGCCGACTTGTTACGCTGTAAAAGTCGTGTGTACCTCTGGTGTTCTGTACATCTTTCTTGGACAGTACGAGTTGTTTGTCCGATGTAAGAAAGGCCACATTCACGTGGGATTCTGTAAACGCCAGATTTCCGGAGCAGCAAATCATCTTTGACGGAGCCCACGAGTGCAGCTGTCTTGGGTGGAGGACGAAAAATCACTTTTACTTTGTGTCTGCCGAGAATGCGTCCTATTTTTGATGAGAGGCTGCCCACATATGGCAGGAAGGCCATCGATTTAAAGGTTTCTTCATCTTCTTCTGTTTTCTTTGTGGCCTCTTTCGGTTTCATTTTCAGTGCCCTCTGTATTTGTTGTGGAGAGTACCCATTGTCTTCAAACACTCTTTGTAAGTGGGAAAGTTCATCTTGCAGACTGCTTTCGTCAGAAATAATATGCGCTCTGTGAGTCAAAGTTCGGCGAACGCTCATTGTCTGGGCAGGATGGTGGCAGCTATTTGCACGTAAATACAGATCGGTGTGCGTCGGCTTCCTATACACTTCATGTCCCAAAGTGCCATCCTCTCTGAGCCGAACCAAAACATCCAAGAATGGAAGGCATCCCTCCTTTTCAATTTCCATTGTGAACTTTATTTGATCGTGGAGGGAGTTCAGATGTCTTAAGAAGCTTGCAAGTTGTCTTCACCATGGGGCCAAACTACAAAGGTGTCGTCAACATACCTCCAGAATACCGTGGGTTTCAAGTCAGCAGATTCAAGCGCCTTCTCCTCGAAGTCCTCCATAAATAAATTGGCCACCATAGGGGATAAGGGACTACCCATGGCGACTCCGTCCCCCTGTTCAAAAAATTCGTTGTTAAATAAGAAATATGTGGAGGTCAGAACATGTGTAAATAAAGCTGAAATCTCTTTGTCAAAGCTTCTTTCAATAAGTTGTAGAGATTCTGGAAGGGGAACCTTTGTAAATAAAGCCACCACATCAAAACTAACTAATATATCAGACGGGTTCATTTTCAATGATTTCAGTTTACTAATGAAGTCTGCCGAGTTTCTTATGTGGTGAGTACATTTTCCCACAAGAGGCCACAACAATGATGCCAGATGTTTGGCAACGTCATAGGTCGGAGAGTCTATGTTACTCACTATGGGGCGTAGAGGAACATCTTTCTTGTGGACCTTTGGTAGTCCATAAAGTCTAGGAGGCACCGGACCACTTGGTTTCAATCTCCGAACAACTTCTGGTGGAAAGGGAGAATCATTCAGAAGCGAAACGGTTTTCTTCGCCACTCGATTAGTGGGATCCCTGCTGATCTTCCGGTCTATACTATCACTCAATAAATTGTACATTTTATCATGGTATTCGTCCCGAGACAATAAAACAGTAGCATTACCTTTATCTGCTGGGAGTACCACCGTCTGAGTATCCAGGCGAAGCTTGCGTAGAGCAGCCCTCTTTGCCACAGATATATTGCTCCTTTGTGGGCGAGCCTTTATAATTGCACGGCATGTTTCACGTCTTATTTCCTCTGCTGAATCAGAGGGAAGTGGTCGAACAGCTTCTTCAATGGCGCTGATAAACGAAGGCAATGGCAGAACCTGTGGCGTGGGTGCAAAATTCAGTCCCTTACTCAAAACCATAATCGTAGCATCGTCCAAATCTCTACCTGTCATATTAACAACAGGGCGTCGAATAACAGTTTCTCGCTGTGATGTTGTCTTCAGTCGACTAAATTTTGCAGTCTGTCGGGATGTGGCCACCTCACGAATCCTGTCTGATTTGGCCGAAGTTGTACCATCAATCCAAGAGTCATAGGGTATCTCCACAGACATCTTCAGGTGCAGGTGATAAAGTTCTTCAGAAACCAGGTCTAATTTTCGGCGAGTAAAGTGGATCCTCTCCTTAACAATAACAGAGCCAGCTTTTGTTAAAATCTTATTCATAGACGTCGTTTTTATAAAATGTACTAATCTGGCAAACTTCGGAATTATGCCCTGGTCACGGAACCTTAGTAAGAAACTTAAAGAGCTCAGTAATGTCGCTTTAAAGTGTCGAAGCTTATCCAATCGTCGAACAAGTTTCTTTACCTTCAAATAACATCCACAGTAGCTTCATCAGATCAGACGTGAAATTAGTACCTTGATCTGAGATTAAGGACTGAGGTATCCCATACCTGAGTAACCAATTATTAACTAAAGCTTGTGCCACCGTACTTGCTTTCTGATCTGGTAATCCGACCATGGCTAAATACCCAGAAAAGTGGTCAATCATTGTTAACACATACTTATTCCCTGCTGCACTCCTGTTAAATGGGTCTAATACATCAATTCCGATTTGTTGGTAAGGTCTGTCTGCCACTGGTAATCTTTGTAGCTGAATCTTTTGATGGCTCAAGTCCACACACTGTGCGCATGGCACACAGTTCCTGACGTACTCGTCCAAGTCTTGACGTCGTGTCCTCTACCAAATTCTCCGCTATCCGCCTATCCGTTGCTCTTCTCCCGCCATGTCCTGAAAGAAAATGGTCATGCGCCTGTTGCAAAACTTCAGATCTTAACGCTGCTGGTACGACGTCGCGCGGGCCGCATTTCGTCGACCTGCTAAGTAACCCGTCCTGTACTAGGAACTGCGGTTGCTTTCGGAACAATTGGCAGTCACTATCCACGGCTTGTGCCCTTTTCCACTCATCTTCAGTCACCCCTGTTCCTTGTAATACCGCCACTGTCCTGCTCAATGCGTCAGCTTTGGCATGTTTCACACCTCGCTTGTGTATTACCTCATAATCGAACTCACTGAATTTCAGCGCCCATTTCACTAGCCTACTCGCTGTGTCTTTCAGACCTAATAACCATTTCAGAGCTGAATGATCCGTCACAACCTTAAACCTTCTAGCGTACAGATAACACCGAAAGTGCGAAATCCCATATATTATCGCTAACGATTCCTTCTCCGTCGTAAAGTCATTTTATTCCGCCTTGCCCGCATCTCGTGGTCGTGCGGTAGCGTTCTCGCTCCCCACGCCCGGGTTCCCGGGTTCGATTCCCGGCGGGGTCAGGGATTTTTTCTGCCTCGTGATGGCTGGGTGTTGTGTGCTGTCCTTAGGTTAGTTAGGTTTAAGTAGTTCTAATTTCTAGGGGACTGATGATCATAGATGTTAAGTCCCATAATGTTCAGAGCCATTTGTTCCGCCTTGTTAAATTGACGAGACGCGAACGCAATTGGATGTTCTTTGCCATCAATTTCTTGCCCAAGTACAACCCCAAGAGCGTGATTAGACGAGTCACATTGTAGTATAAACCCCCTCGAAAAGTCTGGAAACTTCAAAACTGGGTATGATGTCAGTATGCGTTTCAACTCTTGAAATGCTTTCTCGCACTCTGACGTTCATTGGAAGGTAACACCTTTTCTTAGCAACTTAGTAAGTGGCCCCGCTATTTTGCTATTTTCGAGAATAGCTCGCAAGACCAATATACGATTGCAATTGTTTAACCGTTTGCGGAACCGGAATATCTCGTACTGCAGAAGTGAGACGAGGATCTGTCCGTACCCCGTCCTGACTGATAACATGCCCGAGATAATTTACTTATGCTTGCGCAAAATGGCATTTGTCCAAACTTAATGTTAGCCAGGCTGCATCCAATCTTTTAAACACCTCCTCTAACCGTTCCACATGCTGCTCTATATCTCTTCAAAAAACTATTATGTCATCCAGATACACCATGCATTTTTTCGGTTTCAACCCGCGAAGGACTCCATCCAACAACCTCTGAAATGCTGCTGGAGCGTTTTTGAGTCCAAAAGGCATTCTTTTGTACTCGAAGTGACCACAGTGCGTCGTAAATGCTGTTTTCGGCCTGTCCTCCGGACATATTTCAATCTGGTGATAACCGCTTCGCAAATCCACAGTGGAGAAAAATTTACACTGCCCTAGGTTGTCTAACGTTTATGTGATATTCGGAAACGGATATACGTCTGCACTGTCCTTTCATTCAAATGTTTGTCATTGCAACAAACGTAAAATTTTTTCGATCCGTCCGGCGTCTTCTTCGGAACTAGGATCACGCTACTAGACCAAGGACTATTACTGTGCTGGACTATCCCATCTTCCAGTTGTTGCTCTATTATTTGCTCTACTACTTGTTGGAATTGTTTCGGTAGTCTGTATGGCTTACGATACACCGGAGCGTGATTCCCTCTCGGAATGCGATGCTGTGTTATCGGTGTAGCAGGTAACGTACCCTGTGCTTCAAACAATGCTTTATACTTTAGTTATAATGCTTCCATACCCGAACTATCATTTCCTCTCGAATGATTTACCTTGTCACGAAGTGCAGACATTCTGACGGTTTGCTTTACATCATGGTCTAGCCTCGAACTATCGATGTCCTCTTCATCCATTAACTCTACTGTGGCTATTACTAATCCCTTCGGCAGATCGACATCATCCCGCTCGATCCTAAGGAAATGCAATCCGAAAACAAAGAAAGTAGGTTACAGTACGCTTGTTCGCCCACTGTTTGAATACTGCTCAGCAGTGTGGGATCCGTACCAGATAGGGGTGATAGAAGAGATAGAGAAGATCCAATGGAGAGCAGCGCGCTTCGTTACAGGATCATTTAGTAATCGCGAAAACGTTACGGAGATGATAGATAAACTCCAGTGGAAGACTCTGCAGGAGAGACGCTCAGTAGCTCAGCACGGGTTTTTGTTAAAGTTTCGAGAACATACCTTCACCGAAGAGTCGAGCAGTATATTGCTCCCTCCTATGTATATCTCGCGAAGAGACCATGAGGATAAAATCAGAGAGATTAGAGCCCACGCAGAAGCATACCGACAATCCTTCTTTCCACGAACAATACGAGACTGGAATAGAAGGGAGAACCGATAGAGGTACTCTGGGTACCCTCCGCCACACACCGTCAGGTGGCTTGCGGAGTATGGATGTAGATGTAGATGTAGATGTTATGTAAGCTCGCCGGAACCATAAACGTCCCGTTTATGTCCGTTACCCGAGATACACTACTACGAATAAAGCAATGCTTTTCGTCTAAAACCTCATTACTCGGAAGTGGCTCTACCAAGAATAACCCCCGCTGTGGCACATCGACATCCTCCGGTACCCCGATCGAGTTCCCTGTACCTGCTCGTACTTTGTCACACGAAATCACCTTTAATGCACTTGTACGCAGTTTAGTTGGTATCACCTTAGCTGTCGGTGCACCTTGCGACTCTGAAACATTTGCAACGGATGTACCCATTGAGAACAGGTTCCCATCGAATTCCAGCGTATGTTGCGAAAGGTCAATTCTGGCGTGATGTTTAATCAGCAAGACCAACCCAAGTATCGCTGAAAATCACTATCCCACTTCTGACACCACTTGTTACGAGTCTGAAACATTTGTTAGCAGCAGACACAGTGGCTGCGCCAAAGACTGATACCGCGTGGAATTTTAGAGTTATTTGTTGAACTTTCTTTACAATTTCTCCCTCGTCGTCGCTGCCCAGCCCTGCGGATCCCTCCGCCTGGCTGCTGCTGTGTAGATTCTCCGACAATGAGCGCAACTCGCGCCGCTGACCGCACTCGGGAGCCTCAGGTCACCAGTGCTCCGCTGAAGCCAGGATGCCCTGTTGGTTGAGATGAACTCGTCGCCGCTCGCCGCGTCGCCGTGAGGTCAGCTGCCGACGCCTGCTGCACCGGCGACTGGGAAGCCGTCAGTCGCGATGTCCGTGAGGTCCCGTCATGGACGGACCACGCGCCGTGGGTCCGGGTTGCCGTGAAGTCCGGGCGTCAGTCCCCGGCGGCGCCTGTGACCAAGACCGCGCTACGGCCGGTCCTGCTGGAAGTTCTCGCTGTAGTTAGTCAGCCACGGAGCCGACCGAACTCGGGCCGTCCTCCAGAGCCAAAGTCCACATCTGGCGGCGAACGGGTGACTCCTGCAAGCTGGAACAGACTTCCGGAATCGTCACCTACGAAGATTGAGCATTCGGACACAGACCACGTCTGTCCTCAGATCCGAACTGCTTCCTAATGGCTTCTCTCAGTAGCTGCCTGCGCTTCACCATTTATATCCAGCAGGAGGACACTTTTTACCCTCGGTGGTAGTTTTTTGTTATTACTCCCGCAGTATATTGCGTGTAACTTAGCGTGCTGGCCTCACTGGTAGACTGCTGCTTTCAGCAAGGCTATCTGTGCCTGCCTAATTCGCAACGCCTCGGTCGCCGGCGTGCCTCTGTTTTGCCATTCTTCACTGCATGAAGCAGCGCTTACTACATGTGGCTGCAACTCCACACTGGTGGGCAATAATAATGCATTGGCCAAACGAGTGTTTTGTAAGCTGTTTCCTTTGTTTGTGGAGAATATTTCTTGAGGACAGTTCCTATGCATCTCATTCTGGCATCTGCATATCTCACGAGTAATTTTACTGGGTCGTCCCATTTCAGTTCGCTCCGTAGGCATTCTCCTAGATATTTTGTGGCAGTAACTGCTCCCAGTGATTATTCTGCAATTATGTAACAATACAACGAAGGTTTTTCTCTTCCTATGTTTTCACAATAAGCTACATTTGTTTATGATGAGAGTCAATTGCCACTCCCTGCACCTGGTTCGATCCTCTGCAGATCTTCATGCATTTCGTTACAATGTTATAGTGTCGCGACGTCCCTGTATACGATGGCGTTATACGCGAAAAGCCTCATGGAACTTCCAGCGTTATCTACTAGGTCATTTATGCACAGGATGTTCTGAAAATATTCGTTCATATTAGTACAGGAAAACATATATATTTCCTTAAGGTACGCCGCCCGCGATGGCTGAGCGGTTCTAGGCCCTCAGTCCGGAACCGCTTGGCTGCTACGGTCGCAGGTTCGAATCCTGCCTCGGGCATGGATGTGTGTGATGTCCTTAGGTTAGTTAGGTTCAAGTAGTTCTACGTCTAGGGGACTCATGACCTCAGATGTTAAGTCCCATAGTGCTCAGAGCCATTTGAACCATTTGAACCTTAAGGTACATAAGGTTCCTGACGGCAGTTTTTGGTACTACGACTTACACAAAAGCCCGCAGCTCGTGGTCGTGCGGTAGCGTTCTCGCTTCCTACGCCCGGGTTCCCGGGTTCGATTCCCGGCGGGGTCAGGGATTTTCTCTGCCTCGTGATGGCTGGGTGTTGTGTGATGTCCTTAGGTTAGTTAGGTTTAAGTAGTTCTAAGTTCTAGGGGACTGATGACCATGGATGTTAAGTCCCATAGTGCTCAGAGCCATTTGAACCATTTGACTGACACAAAAGGTGGTTTAGCGTGTTAATTACAGAAGTGGCATTAACAGGAGCGGCTCGAATGTGCGACCATTGGTGTATGTATGCAGTAAATTGTCGGACCATTGATTGTTGTGTTCGTTCGAAGATTCCTGGCATGTGCGGTGCCAGCAGCGACGGAAATTCTACCGATGACGTCTTCCTCTGTTTCCGCAAAGATCTCATGCAGGCATTACTTCAAATGCCCCCAGAGGACAAAATCCAGACACGTGAGGTCAGGTGACCTGGATGGCCAGGCCACAGCGTCGCTTCGGCCCAACCATTTCTTTTTCAAAATTTAAACTTCATGTAAATTTTTGTTAAACGGTTTGGGAAAGCTGCCATAAAGAAAAGAAAAGAAAGATAAATAACAAACCAAGATAACCAAGTAAAATAAAATAAAATAAGAGAGACAAAAACAAAACACGATCAATCTTGACCCTCCTCCACGTGGCGGGACACGGGCAACGGTGCGATCGGATGTGGGAACTGGTGTGGACGTTCAGCCATATCAGCGCCCATATACCGATAGCAGCGGCTAAGTGGTCAATAAAGACCCACCTTAGGCAATTAGGGTGTGAGTCGTAAAATCAGGGCGGCAAGTGAAAAAAAAAATCCATTGATTCACGAAGGTGGCTCTCAGATGACTCCTCACAGCAGTGCTTAAATGGGCTGGCGCCACATCTTGCTGGAATTACATCATTTGTTTAACATTCAGAGGTTCATCCAACTAGTACACAGAGCAGGTTTGAATCTCAGCACACACTCCCAGTCAGCGATATCGACACAACAGCTTAAGTCAGCACCGCTAACAAAATGTTCCCTAACTTTACAAGTTCGCTTTTATAGGCCATATGTTCCTTATCGGAATATAGTTGTTTTGATGTACTCTACGTCGTGCATTAATTTGAACGAATAATTTCGGAACACCCTATATATTGTGAAAAGTAGTGGTCGTATAACGCTCTCATTGGGCACACGCGAAAATACTTTTACGTCTGAAGACTTCTCTCCGTTCAGAGTGTTCTGTTTGCTAGAAACTCTTGAATCCAGTTACGCAGTTTGTCTGTTATTTTGTACGGTCGTATATTTTTCATTAGGCAGCTGTGCGAAACTGTATCGAATGCCTTTCGGAAATCATGTAATTACTAAGGGCCATCGACAGCTGCTGAAACGAGAGCGGCTGCAAGTTTTGTATCAATATATGTGAAGATGTTACAAGTTTATTTTCATACTGAGCATGGGCTGTTTCATAAACTATTGACCTGACTTGCACTCAGTTGTTACTTTAATAATGTACTATTTCAGGACTCTATCGCAGTTTGAGCATCATTTGACTGTTACTGGACTGAATATTTCTAAAGTCTGGTGTGTTTTGAAAAAATATAGAGATTTTAATATGGCAACAAGAGAAGTTAAGTAGTACTCAAAACTAGTCACTGTCATTCATGAATCACTGTTTCCTCAGCTGCCTTCTTGCTATAGCTGACAACTCAAGACCATTCCTGTCATATAATATTCGCTGTGGCTTCTTTTGCAGCGTTCCAACCCCAGTAATCTGAAACTTCTTGTTGTTTTTTGTCACATTACTTTTCATCTAGACCCATCTATTCTGTCGGATTTAGCCGGCCGGAGTGGCCGAGCGGTTCTAGGCGCTACAGTCTGGAACCGCGCGACCGCCTGATTAAAGTATCCCCTTTCGTCGACTTGGTAACGTGATGTTTCGGCTCCTACTGCACTACAAGTTCCATTAACTTCGCCTTATACAGGCTAGGTTAAACTTTATCTCATGGAACATTTATTTCTACGTGGAGTAAAATACACTCCTGGAAATGGAAAAAAGAACACATTGACACCGGTGTGTCAGACCCACCATACTTGCTCCGGACACTGCGAGAGGGCTGTACAAGCAATGATCACACGCACGGCACAGCGGACACACCAGGAACCGCGGTGTTGGCCGTCGAATGGCGCTAGCTGCGCAGCATTTGTGCACCGCCGCCGTCAGTGTCAGCCAGTTTGCCGTGGCATACGGAGCTCCATCGCAGTCTTTAACACTGGTAGCATGCAGCGACAGCGTGGACGTGAACCGTATGTGCAGTTGACGGACTTTGAGCGAGGGCGTATAGTGGGCATGCGGGAGGCCGGGTGGACGTACCGCCGAATTGCTCAACACGTGGGGCGTGAGGTCTCCACAGTACATCGATGTTGTCGCCTGTGGTCGGCGGAAGGTGCACGTGCCCGTCGACCTGGGACCGGACCGCAGCTACGCACGGATGCACTCCAAGACCGTAGGATCCTACGCAGTGCCGTAGGGGACCGCACCGCCACTTCCCAGCAAATTAGGGACACTGTTGCTCCTGGGGTATTGGCGAGGACCATTCGCAACCGTCTCCATGAAGCTGGGCTACGGTCCCGCACACCGTTAGGCCGTCTTCCGCTCACGCCCCAACATCGTGCAGCCCGCCTCCAGTGGTGTCGCGACAGGCGTGAATGGTGGGACGAATGGAGACGTGTCGTCTTCAGCGATGAGAGTCGCTTCTGCCTTGGTGCCAATGATGGTCGTATGCGTGTTTGGCGCCGTGCAGGTGAGCGCCACAATCAGGACTGCATACGACCGAGGCACACAGGGCCAACACCCGGCATCATGGTGTGGGGAGCGATCTCCTACACTGGCCGTACACCACTGGTGATCGTCGAGGGGACACTGAATAGTGCACGGTACATCCAAACCGTCATCGAACCCATCGTTCTACCATTCCTAGACCGGCAAGGGAACTTGCTGTTCCAACAGGACAATGCACGTCCGCATGTATCCCGTGCCACCCAACGTGCTCTAGAAGGTGTAAGTCAACTACCCTGGCCAGCAAGATCTCCGGATCTGTCCCCCATTGAGCATGTTTGGGACTGGATGAAGCGTCGTCTCACGCGGTCTGCACGTCCAGCACGAACGCTGGTCCAACTGAGGCGCCAGGTGGAAATGGCATGGCAAGCCGTTCCACAGGACTACATCCAGCATCTCTACGATCGTCTCCATGGGAGAATAGCAGCCTACATTGCTGCGAAAGGTGGATATACACTGTACTAGTGCCGACATTGTGCATGCTCTGTTGCCTGTGTCTATGTGCCTGTGGTTCTGTCAGTGTGATCATGTGATGTATCTGACCCCAGGAATGTGTCAATAAAGTTTCCCCTTCCTGGGACAATGAATTCACGGTGTTCTTATTTCAATTTCCAGGAGTGTATCTACTTTCCTCAATTGTGCTGTTAGATCTTTGTATATCACAACAGAGTGATGGGGCGTTTTACCCCTTACTGCACTGTTGTTATTAATGCAACGCCAATGTTCACCATATCTGACGACTAGACAACACTTCAATGCCAGAAAACACGAATTTACAAGGAACGAGAGCTGACGAACGTTGATGCATCTAATGTGTGATACTACATGGTACTGTTTACCCATGGTGTGGCAACAGAGGCGCTTTACCAGCCGAACCACTGGAGGCGTGGTAGGGAAAGCCGGCTGGCGATTGGTGTTACCTGGGCAACGGCATCATGTCCCCAGCCGGTCGGAGAAACGTCCAAAGTCGCAACTAATTTTAAACGCACTATAGGATGTATTTGAAACAGCACAGAACAACCACAAATGTTTAACTAAGAGACACTATGTCCCTGTTGTAGAACCGTAGGTGGTATCGACGATCTGCTATGAGTCATAACGCCACCGATTTGAATGTGGGGTGTTAGAAAGCCATTCCTACCAAAAATGTATGGACGTAAACGCACAGTATAGGCTGCAGCAACCAACCTGCGTCCCACTACTTACCCATGGCCTGGCCACTCAGCGTAAAAGCGATGCCAGTGATTTCTATTTACAATCCTGTGTGTGGTGCACACAATGTTTCATTTGGTATTATTTGCAGTAGTATATCACGAGCATTCCAGTAAATGTTGCTCTTAAGTAAAGTATTGAGATATGTGATACCATTGACATCACAATCCGAGATAGCGTCCCTTTGATCTTGAATATTGCAAGTGTTGGTGCAGGTTGCCCATATGCATGTATAGTCTTATCAGCGACATCATAATCTTTATCTATTACGTCATCAAGATATGCTGCACCATGCACCATACCCCCCCCCCCTCCCACTCCGCACTCTTGTGCAGCCAATCACACGGTGGTATTAAAATGAGGCAGCCAATTAGAATGGAGTTTCAAGAAAGAAATAAGTAAAATAAAATAAAAAAGTCCGACATGGTGGAAGTACGCTGGCTGTGCTTTGTAACACTTCCCCTCCCCTCCGCGCCAATCAATTGCAGATGGTTAAAAGGAAACTTCCAATCACAATGCTACTACCTCGACCGAACACAAAAGTATCCAAAAACTCTTAAATATTTTTGCCGTATTTATCCAAAACATTACGTAAAGGAGGTAAATTGCAGTATTTCAAAGTACTTAACAGAACTCTCAGAAGTGTCTGAGTGTTCTGAATTTTGGCATCATATTCTACCAAAACATTGCAAAAGGGTGTAACATGCAGTATTCGCGACTCTGTTCAGTAGCATCTGAACACCGAAAACGTTTTTGCACCAAATTCAAAACTATTTACGTTAAAAATTACGTACACTTGCCGTTGTTTTAGCTGTGCTCGAAAGTACTTAAACGCTCTGAAATTTTTTTGCACCGTTCTCAAAAGATTTTACACTTGTTCTCATAGAAGAGAAATACAAACAGCACAAATTACGTTGTATGTTTGTAGTGACTACTGAATTTCGATACAGATGTACGTTTTCAAGCCATAAATAGCTTATGCCATCTACCTGGAGCACGAAACTTGGCTTCAACATGAAATACCTCAGTTACCAGAAAGTATTTTCACTCTGCAGTGGAGTGTTCACTGTTACGAATCTTCCTGGCAGTTTAAAACTGTATGACAGACCGGGATTCGAACCCAGGAAGTCAAGTTACTGCCGGCTGTAAATTTGTGAGGACACGTCGTGTGTCGTTGGGTTTGAGTCCCAGTCTGGCACATACTTTCAGTCTTCCAGGAAATTTAGAGATCTCAATTAATTATGAAAATTCTATATAAGTCTCTGTTGGTTGCTGTTTTCTCGAAGTATCTGGAACAAAATCGAGGTATCAAGACTCGCCGACCTGATCCATTTGTTCCTTGACCTTTCTGCGTTGAATTCTAGTCTACGATTTATTAATATCGATTGCTAGCGAAGCCTTTTCACATTTCTTTCAGTTTGGTATAGTCTGTGCTCAGTTCCTGCCGCTTACCTTTTTCTCAAAAAAGCTTCTAAATTTGAGTTCATATGCCTAATGCCTGCACGGTAGGTACAAGACATCTTTTGCCAAAAGGTATTCGCTCAAAACACATGCATAGTGTCTGTAATTAATGCTGTTACATCAATAACTGTGCATTAACTAAGGAGTAAAAACTGTGTTCAGCAAGAATTTTGTAATCAGTCTGCCTGTTTTTCCCACGGTAAATTCAACATCCGAAATATGCATAAAATTACGAATATTGAATGAACTACATTGTGGAAACAGGCGTGTTCTGCAATGCAGTATGCGTATCAAATTACACCGAACTAAGAGAATCAAATGGAATGGATGTCAACAAGACAGGACTTGTCGGAGGGAGAAAAGCTTGAATGCAATTATTTTGTAACTAACAAATATAGTTCAGTTATCTTCCTACGTTACGGCTCAAAGTGCATACTCGGTGCTCATTTAGGGAATGGAACCAAATGCGGTAGGATTACAAGGCTTAAGCTGTTTCTTTCACTAAAGAAAATAAATGTTCACATCTGATCACAAGTTCATTATCAAAAAGTAGTAAGTGTAGTATACTCCACCATCGATTATAAGGATTTGGACTACCCTGTATACACCATGGTGGATTGGTTTCTGTTTGCTTTTGTCATATACATATATTCTGAGATATAATTTAAATCTTCAAACTGACCTCTTGGTTGTCTCATATTAATTGTCACTGGACGTTGAAACAGGTCAGCTTTTACATCTCGTTTCGTTAATGCATCACGGTGGCACTACTCTGTCAATTCCAAAGAGGCACGCATGTTTATATTACCTGTATCGATACTACACCACGAAGCTAACATCGTTGAATGAACAGAAACAGGGGTAGTGGGAATATCGAAATATCTTGGGTAGCTCTTTGGACTGGCAGATGACCAGGAGAGCGACGTGTTTCCCACCGGGCTGTTTGGATACATCCGGCCAATCAGACGCTTTGCCACGAAAGTTCTTCATCTACATGTATACTCCGCAAGCCACCTTATGGTGAGTGACGGGTGTACTTTCGTGTACCATTTTCCTGTCTCTGTCACTATCCAACCAACTCGTCTTCCCCCCCCCCCCCCCCCCAGCTACGTATGGTACGCGAAAGAAAAATTCCTGGTAAGCCTCTGTGTGGGTTCAGATCTCTCCAATATTCTAGTCTTATCTTCATGGTCCTCAAAGGATGAAGCTACTTTATTAATTACTTTCATTTCAATGGATATCATTCTGCACAATAACTCACAATGCTTTGGAACGAATCATTTTACATTCATATCGCAAATTAATTTGTAAATATGGGTATTTGCTGAACATTTATAATATTTTTAATATAATTTTATTTTATTTTATATACCGATGTGAGTTAGTAATGCCTACACACCATCTTTTACACATTACAATCATGGAAATTCTTGTACAGAACAGTAGTAGTCAACAAGAAACATTTTCAGATTTTTTCAAATTTTACTTTGCTGTTTTCCAGACATTTTATGTCCCTGGATTTTTGTTGCAGCTTGATGCACCTATTTCTGTGCTAAGGATAACCTCTACGTGCAGTTATCAGACTTACATACATCATTGTTCCTTTTGAAATGTGGAGTATTATTTATAACAAACTCCATGACGGAATAAATACACTGTGAAGCAGTAGTCAGAAAGTCCAACTCATTAAACAGATGCCTACGAGATGGTCGTGGGTGAGCACCGCATATTATCCTTGCAGCACTTTTTTGAGCAACAAAGACTTTCTTTCTTAAAGATGAATTCCCTAGCACCTTATTCCACGTGACATTATTGAATTAAAATATGTCAGATTGCTGATTTTTCCTCGTCCAAATATTTACGAATATTCTAAGTGCAAATGTAGCTGAATTAAGTTGTTTTAGGAGTTCCAAAATGTCCTTTCTCCAGTTTAAATTCTCATCCGTATGGACACGTAAGTTTCCACCCTATTTACAATTCCATCACCAAGTGCTGCACTTATCACTAGTGTAGTACCCCTGAATATGTTGTACCTGTTCAAAATTAAGTGTGAGACGATTCGTAGGAAACCACTCGGTGATACTTTTAAGAACATTGTTTACCACTTCTTCTGTTTCTGTGTTTACTGGGAATGATTACTGTCATCTGCGAAAAAAACTAATTCTGCTTGTTGTATATTACATGGAAGATCGTTTACATACAGTGATCGTGGACCTAAGATTCAGCCTTGGAGAACCTCATATGTGACTTCTCCCCAGTCAGAATTACGTCCCCTAATTATATTGGTTCAATGACTAAGTACAACTTTAGACATTACTTCGGGTAGATATGACATTATCTATTGGTTGGCTATATCATCAGTCCCATAACATTTTTATTTATCTAGGGGAATACTGAGATTCGCACAGTCAAATGCCACAGGAAGGTTGCATAAAATACTATCCGGCGCAAGGCAAACTGTTCCAGGAACGTAAGCTCTTTGAATATCAACAGCAGACTATATTGTGATGCAGAACGCCTCACTTGCAGTGTCTGCCACTTGTAGTTGACAGAGCATCTCCGTGACCCTTTCTTGCTTACTAAATGAAGATGTCCCGATACGTCTTGCTCTTCTTTGTATCTTCTGTTTTCCTTTATCAGTCCTGTCTGGTACGGATTCCCTGCCGATGAGCAGTATTCAACTATTGATCGAATGAGTATTTTGTAAGCTAATTCCTTTGTTGAGAGTCTATCCCGAGGTTACTTAAATTGAATCTCAGTCTGGCACTTGCCTTACTTGCAATTAATTTTATATCATTGCTCCACTTCACATAGCACTCTACGTATACTTCTAGTTCTTTATAGAATCAACTGCTTCCAGCGACTGTTGTGCTATCATCTGATCAGACAATAAATGATCGTTCTGTCTATGTTCTCGTAATACGTTACATTTGTTTATGTAGAGGATCAATTGCCGCACCAAGCGTCGATCCACTCAGGTCTTCCTACATTGCGGTACTATTTTCTAGCGTCGTGACGTCTCTGTATACAACAGCGTCATCCGCGAAATGCCTCAAGGAACTGCTACGTCTTTTACGCATAATGTGAAAACTAACGGTCCTGTAACACTCCCCTTTATTTTTACGTCGAAGACTTCTCTCTGTCGAAAATCACGAATTGTGTTCTGTTTGCTAGAAACTCTTCAGGTCAGTCATGGTTGATCTGATATTCTATGCGCTCGTATTTTGTTCATTAGGCAGCAGTACGACACTGTATCGAGCTCCATCCGGAAGTCAAGTTCGATTCACGGAAGTTAAATGTCAAATTTTCTTGACTGTCGGTTGGTGGTTTTGAAAACAAAGGTAGCATTTCTTTGGGTGTCCTGCTTTTGGCGGCTCATTGACTGCGTTCTAGTTGCGGCTATTGCTGTTGAAATTTCTGCTTGCTTTTCGCTTAGGGAACACACAATATTACAATCCGCTGCGCTCTCTTGGGACAAGCTTATTATTACTATCCCAATTTCCTCGGTCACATACAGTAAATTCTTTCACTTTTGTTTTGTATTCTCATTGAAACGAGAACTTAGTTTTTGTGAATAGATTTGTGTCCTGTGCCCATCTGGACCAGGGTATCCACTTCTTCTCCCGGCATCCAGGCCTATGTTATATATAAAAAAACTCTCAACCGGCAGCAGTCAGGTCGATTCATGGAAATCGTTATTTGAATATTTATTTCAAGTGACCCATTTTTGTGTTCATCTTGAAGTTAGTTAGTCTGATGGATTCTTATGGCGTTGGTTAATGACTCTCAGAGTGCACTTTTTTGTCTTGTAAGAGGTATTTTCTTGCACAGAGTGAATTCCTGGCAGATTTTGTGCCCATATAACTGTTTTTCTCTGGGGTTACTTTAGTTTTTCTTTCATCACGGCTTCAGTAAGCGATCGGCTTGCAGCAGGCAGTACCATTCCCCGTTTCCCTGTTTAGTTGTTCCAGTCTGTACAAGTGTTACACATTTCGCAGCGCTGCTGGTATCTTTTACATTATGTGATTTTCAGCATTTAAAGCTAAGTCATGGAACAAGAAAATTGGTGTTAACAGCAGTAGCGTAATCATCACTCTCTATAGATCGTCTGTTATCAAATAGCCCCTGTGGTGTCACCGCCAGACACCACACTTGCTAGGTGGTAGCCTTTAAATCGGCCGCGGTCTGTTAGTATACGTCGGACCCGCGTGTCGCCACTGTCAGTGATTGCAGACCGAGCGCCGCCACACGGCAGGTCTAGAGAGACGTCCTAGCACTCGCCCCAGTGGTACAGCCGACTTTGCTAGCGATGGTTCACTGTCTACATACGCTCTAATTTGCAGAGACGATAGTTAGCATAGCCTTCAGCTACGTCATTTGCTACGACCTAGCAAGGCGGCATTATCAATAGATATTTAACTTGTGATGCCTGTACCGTCAGACCGATGTACACCACTTATGGATTAAAGTTAAGTATGCTACCAGTTACCTCCTGTTTCGCTAGTCTTACCTCTCTGACCTGTTCCAGACCTCACGCCAGACTGCGTGAGCTTAAACGCGTGCCTTTCGGCTACCCGTCATAGTGGATTGGCCGTCGGGCCAGTCCACTACAGCCCCCTATTTGTATTCAGGGAAATTACTGCATCTGCAACCCAGTGAGGTGGCGCAGTGGTCAGCACACTAGAATTGTCGAAACCCATGCTAAAACCTTCAGCTGTTATTTATTTTGCACAGTTTTTCTGTAATTATGGAGATGTTCGGGGATCTGTGCTCTCTTTTATTGGCTCCCTCTATTGAACATGTTTTGAGTATATATATTTTCCTCATGTTAACCTTGTTTCACGTTCTTTGAGCAAAACTGCGTTTTAACTTTTTTGTGTATACAATGCGTTTTCTAATGTGGGTTGGTTAACTTCTTATTTGGAAATAGAATATTTCCTGGTAAGAAATCTTTAAATGTGATATGTAACATTGTGATGAATCCCTGTCAATAACATTATATTATTTATTTCTTAAACATAACATAGATACGGATTATGGAAGCTGTCTCAAAAGATGTGTAAAATTTGGTATTTTTAGAACCGTATATGTGACACACATATGGCCCTCATCTGACTGAGTAGCATAGGTTTATTGTAAAACCAATGAGGCTTTAGCTCGTGTATTGATGTCATTAAATGGTTTTCTACAGTTTAAGCTGATTTATTTTCGGCATTTACGATATATTTCAGATTAAAAAGGTCACCAGTGCGGCATTTCTTGATGTATTACCTTTGTATATACGGAATTTCACGACCTAGGTCACTAGTGTACAGCGTTTACTTTGAACCAAAGACTATAATGTACCTCTTAATAAATTGATACTGCAGTTGCTAGCACGTACTATAGTTTTATCTCTACCATGGCATTGTCTTTGACTGTATCCTTGCCTGGTTGGCGTAGTTACATCAGTCTGCGTGTTACTGGTTGTCGATGTGCACTTGCTTCTTGACGAAAGTTACCGTACATAGTTATTATCGTGAGAAACTTTTTACGTACTATGGTGGGCTTAAAAGGAAAAATTACTTTGTTCAAATTACGATATAACTGTGTGTGTGAAATCTTATGGGACTTAACTGCTAAGGTCATCAGTCCCTAAGCTTACACACTACTTAACCTAAATTATCCTAAGAACAAACAGACACATACTCATGCCCGAGGGAGGACTCGAACCTCCGCCGGGACCAGCCGCACAGTCCATGACTGCAGCGCCTTATACCGCTCGGCTTACAATATAACTTTCCTGCCGTTTATTTCAATAAGAGAAATACTATTTAACCTCATTTTTCCCTATAAACTGTGTAATCTCAAATGGTTTGATTTATTCATCTTAGGCTAAGCTTGATAATGGTTTCTGACCCAAACTAGTAAAAGGCGAATTGTGCAAAATAAATTAGAGCTGAAGGTTTCACCATATATGTTAACAATTATTTGGTGATTGAAAATCGCCGGCTGAGGTGGCCGAGCGGTTCTAGGCGCTACAGTATGGAACCGCGCAACCGCTACGGTCGCAGGCTCGAATCCTGCATCAGGCATGGATGTGTGCGATGTCTTTAGGTCAGTTAGGTTTAAGTAGTTCTAAGTTCTAGAGCCAGTCCTGACAAAACTCTTCCATCTGGTGAGCAAGATGTATGAGACAGGCGAAGTACCCTCAGACTGCAAGAAGAATATAATAATTCCAATCCCAAAGAAAGCAGGTGTTGACAGATGTGAAAATTACCGAACTATCAGTTTAATAAGTCACAGCTGCAAAATACTAACGCGAATTCTTTACAGACGAATGGAAAAACTGATAGAAACCGACCTCGGGGAAGATGAGTTTGGATTCCGTAGAAATGTTGGAACACGTGAGGCAATACTGACCTTCCGACTTATCTTAGAAGAAAGATTAAGGAAAGGCAAACCTACGTTCCTAGCATTTGTAGACTTAGAGAAAGCTTTTCACAATGTTGACTGGAATACTCTCTTTCAAATTCTGAAGGTGGCAGAGGTAAAATACAGGGAGCGAAAGGCTATTTACAATTTGTACAGAAACCAGATGACAGTTATAAGAGCCGAGAGGCATGAATGGGAAGCAGTGGTTGGGAAGGGAGTAAGACAGGGCTGTAGCCTCTCCCCGATGTTATTTAATCTGTATATTGAGCAAGTAGTAAAGGAAACAAAAGAAAAATTCGGAGTAGGTATTAACATCTATGGAGAAGAAACAAAAACTTTGAGGTTCGCCAATGACATTGTAATTCTGTCAGAGACAGCAAAGGACTTGGAAGAACAGTTGAACGGAATGGACAGTGTCTTGAAAGGAGGACATAAGATGAACATCAACAAAAGCAAAACGAGGATAATGGAATGTAGTCGAATTAAGTCGGGTGATGCTGAGGGAATTAGATTAGGAAATGAGACACTTAAAGTAGTAAAGGAGTTTTGCTATTCTGGGAGCAAAATAACTGATGATGGTCAAAGTAGAGAGGATATAAAATGTAGACTGGCAATGGCAAGGAAAGCGTTTCTGAAGAAGAGAAATTTGTTAACATCGTGTATAGATTGAAGTGTCAGGAAGTCGTTTCTGAAAGTATTTGTATGGAGTGTAGCCATGTATGGAAGTGAAACATGGACAATAAATAGTTTAGACAAGAAGAGAATAGAAGCTTTCGAAATGTGGTGCTACAGAAGAATGCTGAAGATTAGATGGGTAGATCACATAACTAATGAGGAGGCATTGAATAGAATTGGGGAGAAGAGGAGTTTGTGGCACAACTTGACAAGAACAAGGGACCGGTTGGTAGGACATGTTCTGAGACATCAAGGAATCACAAATTTAGCATTGGAGGGCAGCGTGGAGGGTAAAAATCGTAGAGGGAGACCAAGAGATGAGTACACTAAGCAGATTCAGAAGGATGTAGGTTGCAGTAGGTACTGGGAGATGAAGAAACTTGCACAGGATAGGGTAGCATGGAGAGCTGCATCAAACCAGTCTCAGGACTGAAGACCACAACAACAACAACAAGTTCTAGGGGAGTGATGACCTCATAAGTTAAGCCCCATAGTGCTCAGAGCCATTTGAACCATTTGATTGAATATCCCCACCTGCAAACATGCATACAGTGGCCTCACTTTCGGGTCCAAATTCGCGCCCGGCCATCCGGATTTAGGTCTTCTGTGATTTCCCTAGATTGGTTAGATGCTGGGATGGTTCCTTTAAAAAGGGTACTTCCGATTTTCTTCCCCAACCTTAAAACTTTCCTAGCTTGTGCTCTATTTCTAATGACCTCGATGTCCACTGGACTTTAAACCCTAATTTTTTGTCCTCCTTCTACGCCATTGGCATGTTTCGTAAATGTCCATGTATGTTGCAAATTATACAAACAGCATCCATCTTTAAATGGCACGGGATATACCTATAATGAACTCCATTCACACTAAAAGGTCGTAGCTGCATATCCTACAAAACATTTTCTGGTGGCGACAGCCATTCTTACAATTAACGATTCCTGGTGATGCTTGATAGACTGTGTTCCATTGCGCTTTGTATTGCAAAGGTTAACTGTTGTCGTCATATTATTTCGTCAGATGCGAAATTAAATGGTCCTTACGAGAAAATGACTTTAAGTAAATACCAAATATTGCTGCCTTAAGGTGAAATATTAGGTAACAGTCGGCTTCCAACAATGCTACCACCTGTTGGCTATACCCTTATACAGAAATGCAGTACACGATATCAGTTTGTAAGTTACGAATTACTTTCTCTCGTACTCCAATATACCTTCAAAAAATACTGTTACAACACCTAATTTGCGCTGCACTAGGACGTAATTCAGACGTATGAAATGAGGGGAGGTAAGGTCAGATAAAGTTATTCACTGACGCAAAGAATAATCTATATACTCTAGAAACAACGAGCGAGCTCGCTGATAAATATATAGACTTGTTGGTTGAGAGTTTGGAACAGCGTGAAATCACGGTCATCTGTATGCAAATAGCGTGGCCCAAGTAGTTTTTTTGGCGCCACGCTGCGACCCAGCCAGAGGTAATACGGTGTCTGCGACGCGACGCGATTCAAACAGAATAAAGAGTTTAACAATAACAGTTAGCAGGGAGGGCGTAACGGCGGACAGACTGGTAATCGGGTGCTCTCCAAACGAAACAAAAAACTAAAAATAACAATCCTCAAGCTGTGCGCTAGAAATCGACGGCCAAGTTCGCAAAGAGACAGGACATATTCACCACCAGGTACGCGATTTCTAAAGAGAAACGCTGTGACACGTAGCTACAATGTGATATTTACACTTCTGTAAAGTAGTGTCATTACGTACAATAAGAATAGCGTCAACTAAAGAAAATAATACACGTTGCCTTCGTCGTCATCTCGTCGTCGTCGTAGTAGTAGTAGTGGATCGCTTTTACGTGGTTGCTGCCATCAGACATGTCATAGTATTACAGTTTAACAACAGAAAACATAATGCAACACAAGATAATTTTATTAACAAGTGACGTGACGGGCAGTTCATCATTGCTGGAGTGTACCGTATGATAAAACATTCAGACCAAATGAAACACACATGTCACAGTAAAGGATTCCCAAACAGTCGCATCAGTACACAGTGTAACTTCCTCTGGCGGCAACTCTGGAGGGTAATCTCGCATGCAAACTATCATAAAGATGCCGGGTGGCATACTGCGATTGGCTGTAACAAGCATCTTGCAGCTTTTGTTGCAATTCGGCAATCTTGCGGGGCCTCGAGTACGAGTAAGTTCCCACGTCACCACGTCTCGTTCAAGTTCAGTTGGCGAGAGATCTGGTGCTCTTGCTGCCTAGGGCAGTTATAGCGCACCATGAAGAGCATGTTGCGCCGCAGCCGTATGTGGATGTGCATTGTCTTGCTGAAAACGAATGCACTTTGGAAAAGGCCGCTCACTAATTCTACTTAATGCACGTGTGTGACCATCACTGGCACACAGACGGAACCTATTCGCATCACTGAAGACATCAGTGCGCCATTCGAGTCTTCAGTCAACACTTTCGCGATACTGGGGTAACTATGCTTGGCGGTGTCGTGATGTCAGAGGCAGCTTGGCCAGATGCACAGATGATTGCAATCCTTCTAAAAGCAGGTAGTTCGCAATGGTCCCTAATGTACCAGTAGGTACAACGGATTTCAACACTGGATGATATTCGGTCGGCCACCGGTGCTCGCACTATACGTAGAATTTGACGTGCGCATGTACTAACACGGACTTCCAGAACTTGGTCCACAGTCCACTGTTGAAAACAGCGGAACACTATCGACACATCTACCCGACATTTGAAGTAATCCGAAGATACGTCCATCGAGCTTCCCACTAGCCCACAATTCGACCCCGTTCAAATCGCTGAAGCTGTACAACAGGACTATGTATTCTTTTCTAGGGCCTGGTTGCACCCTAGAATGAATGTTGCAAACACTGCTCACCTCGAAACTTACCACAGTTACTGCCTGCAGACGCGAAACAGAGGGAGTGCCATATGATTGCCGATGACCGAGATAAATGAAGCACTAATACTACAATCCATCAGTATGTACATATTATACCCTGGTGCCACTGTACATAGTTCTTGAGGGTGTTGCATCTTTTTCTTCCTACAGTGTATGCACAGGGATTTACACTCCTGGAAATTGAAATAAGAACACCGTGAATTCATTGTCCCAGGAAGGGGAAACTTTATTGACACATTCCTGGGGTCAGATACATCACATGATCACACTGACAGAACCACAGGCACATAGACACAGGCAACAGAGCATGCACAATGTCGGCACTAGTACAGTGTATATCCACCTTTCGCAGCAATGCAGGCTGCTATTCTCCCATGGAGACGATCGTAGAGATGCTGGATGTAGTCCTGTGGAACGGCTTGCCATGCCATTTCCACCTGGCGCCTCAGTTGGACCAGCGTTCGTGCTGGACGTGCAGACCGCGTGAGACGACGCTTCATCCAGTCCCAAACATGCTCAATGGGGGACAGATCCGGAGATCTTGCTGGCCAGGGTAGTTGACTTACACCTTCTAGAGCACGTTGGGTGGCACGGGATACATGCGGACGTGCATTGTCCTGTTGGAACAGCAAGTTCCCTTGCCGGTCTAGGAATGGTAGAACGATGGGTTCGATGACGGTTTGGATGTACCGTGCACTATTCAGTGTCCCCTCGACGATCACCAGTGGTGTACGGCCAGTGTAGGAGATCGCTCCCCACACCATGATGCCGGGTGTTGGCCCTGTGTGCCTCGGTCGTATGCAGTCCTGATTGTGGCGCTCACCTGCACGGCGCCAAACACGCATACGACCATCATTGGCACCAAGGCAGAAGCGACTCTCGTCGCTGAAGACGACACGTCTCCATTCGTCCCTCCATTCACGCCTGTCGCGACACCACTGGAGGCGGGCTGCACGATGTTGGGGCGTGAGCGGAAGACGGCCTAACGGTGTGCGGGACCGTAGCCCAGCTTCATGGAGACGGTTGCGAATGGTCCTCGCCGATACCCCAGGAGCAACAGTGTCCCTAATTTGCTGGGAAGTGGCGGTGCGGTCCCCTACGGCACTGCGTAGGATCCTACGGTCTTGGCGTGCATCCGTGCGTCGCTGCGGTCCGGTCCCAGGTCGACGGGCACGTGCACCTTCCGCCGACCACTGGCGACAACATCGATGTACTGTGGAGACCTCACGCCCCACGTGTTGACCAATTCGGCGGTACGTCCACCCGGCCTCCCGCATGCCCACTATACGCCCTCGCTCAAAGTCCGTCAACTGCACATACGGTTCACGTCCACGCTGTCGCGGCATGCTACCAGTGTTAAAGACTGCGATGGAGCTCCGTATGCCACGGCAAACTGGCTGACACTGACGGCGGCGGTGCACAAATGCTGCGCAGCTAGCACCATTCGACGGCCAACACCGCGGTTCCTGGTGTGTCCGCTGTGCCGTGCGTGTGATCATTGCTTGTACAGCCCTCTCGCAGTGTCCGGAGCAAGTATGGTGGGTCTGACACACCGGTGTCAATGTGTTCTTTTTTCCATTTCCAGGAGTGTATATACTTACAGGTCTTCTAAGTACAGATCAGATAATCGCGCGTGGGCTTATAGTAACTTAAGAAAACCAAGGTTTATTGGAAGAATATTAGGAAAGAGTGGTTCACCTGTAAAAGAGACAGCATATAGGACGCTGGTGCTACCTGTACTTGAGTACTGCTCGAGTATTTGGGATCCGTACCATGTCGGATTTAAAGAAGACTTCGAAGCAAATTCGGAGGCGGGCTGCTAGACTTGTTACCTGAAGGTTCGAATAACACGAAAGAGTTGCGGAGATGCTTCGGAACTCAAATGGAAATCGTCAGAGTGAAGGCGACGTTCTTTTCGACAAAAACTGTTGACAAAATGTAGAGAACCGGCATTTAAAACTGAGATCCAAACTATTTTGCTGCCACTGCGCATACGGACCACGAAGATAAGATTCGACAAATGAGGGCTCATACGGAAGCATATCGACAGGTCGTTACTCCATCGCTCTATTTGCGGGTGTAACGGGAAAGGAAATGACAAATAATTGTACGGAGCACCCTCCGCCACGCACCATACCTTGGCTTGCGGAGTGTCTATGTAGATGTAGAATATCTAAATCAGAAGGGCATGAGAACGTTCATCCTCCGAATACAAGGCCAGTCTGTTATAAACAGCACAACATCGGTTTATGCATCGGTTTATTCCTATTATGCAATACTGTAATGTTTATTTATTCTTACATAGAAGTTACTGTATGATGTAAAAATCTGTTTAATCATTTCTCTACACAAATATCGGCACATACTACACACACCGTACACATACTATCAACCGACAGTAAAACTATGACGACAATGTTTGGTTTACATTTTGTTTCCGCAGCTTCCCATTTACTTGCCTGAAAAACTGAGCTAGTATACCTTCATAACGAGGGACGTGTTGAGCTCAGAAAAGGGATAAGATATTAATATTATTTTGATTGATCCAACTGTACGTTCTTGCTGAAACTGTGAATATTGTAGTAATTAAACGAAATCCTTATTTAGCCTTGTTTCACAAACTTCAGTATTGTTGGGCGAACTAGGTATTAGATTATAAGCCCATTTTCTGGTACACAACTGATCCCAAAGATGGCAACCGAGCGAAGATAAATACTTCAACTTCTTAATCTATCGATTCTTTGACAGTTTTGACAAGGCTACATTTGTTTTCTACAACATTCATTAGGACCTCATTCATAATAATTATGAACAACATATACTGGAATAGAGCTGTGTGTACAGTAATTTGTGTCATTATCTATCTATGAATAAGGCACCCAGGTTTGAGAGGTAGACGTTTCCACATTCTCTAAAAGGGGTGAATGATTGGATTGAGCCTGCCCATTAAATAGGAAATTTGGGAGTGCACACATCCGTTTTCAGATTTCTAACGTTTCTAGTTGAGTGAGCTTCGCACACGTTTCCTTTGTGTAGGGGGGGTCTACACCTCACTTATAGCCCCGCGGAGTGGCCGCGTGGTTTGAGGCGCTATGTCACGGATTGCGCCTCGCCTCCCGCCGGAGGCTAGAGTCCTCCCTCGGGCATGGGTGTGTGTGTTGTTCTTAGCTTAAGTTAGCTTACGTTACTTTAAGTAGTGTGTAAATCTTAGTGACCGATGACCTCAGCAGTTTGGTCCCTTAGGTACTCACACACACTTGAACATTTTTCTCCCTCATAATAGAAAGTTTGCTGCGAAGTAAGAAAGGTATTTTATTATTATTTATTTGTGTTACATATTTTACCAAACGGCAATCCTGCACTATCCAACTTAGTAATACCTCACCGGATAGAATGTATTGATTAACAGGTACTTATTAACTCTTTCCTAAACGTTTACTTTCGTATTTCTTTTTAATTTCCATATGCAACTTTTAAGAGTTATAAGTTTAGTCTAGATTTTGTTTCATGACTATGGACAAAGCTATTTGTGTTACTACTATCAAACGTTTCTTTTAATGTGTGTAACTGGTAAATGCCCTCAGATGGTGTAGCTAAAAGTCCCCACAAGTATTGAAAAGATCTTTGCAGTGAGGCCGATTATTATTTTTTGTTATTATTGTTACGGTCCTTTTCTGTTTTTTGAAAACTGTGTTCATATTTAGTGCATTTGTTCCCCAGAAAAAAATTCCGTATCTAAGGACTGAGTGTTCCTGCGCATAGTATGTGAGTAAAAGCAACTGGCTACATCGATGTGAGACCCTAAGCACATAACAAACTACTGACATTCTGTTTGCAAAGTATCTTTGTGTTTTCACACCACTTCAACTGACATACGACATTTGTTCCGAGAAATATGTGTTTTTGGCACACAAGTTATAGAAGCCCCGACTTTTAAATTAGAAGCGATATATCTTTTCACCTTCAAATTAAAGTCTATGTCGTTTGTTTACGTCATGTTCAATGTTACTTATTGCGCATTCAAGAACTGTAAATTTCATTGAGGGTTTAATTTGGTTGCTCTGCGGCTGGTTCTTTTTTCAGGCACTGTAACGTTATCACCAGCTGATTATAGTGTCGCTGCCATCAGCAACATAAGTGAACTGTTGATAGGGGATTAAATTTGTGCTACGTTTATTCCAGTGCACAAATAGTTGCAACGGGATGGAAAGAACATTAGTCGACGACTTTATTAGAGACGGAGCATACGTATGGATTGGGGAAGAATGGAGAAAGAATGCGACAGAAACTTTTAAAAGGAACCATCGTGGCATTTGGCTTAGGCTTTCTAGGAAAATCACTGAGAACTATTTTCTAAAATGAATATTGGCTATCTAGTGACTTACGACGCCAATCCGTAACACGAGCGGAACGGAGTAGCGAGTGACAAGCTAGTTTGTATTGATTTCAACAGATGTGGTGATGGGGCTCACTTTGGTGATCAAGACAAATGCGCTACATTAGCTTATGTTGAGGATCAACTGCCAGTCTCTGCACCAATTTTTTCCTAGGTGTTCCTTCACTTCGCTGCAATTTTCTAGAGTTGTGACTTCTCTGTATGCAACAGTATCATCCGTGTAAAGTGTTGAGGGGCTTCCTACGTTATTCACTATATGGTTTATATGCGAGTGTATTGTGGAAAATTATGGTACCATTGGGGTACGCCCTTAGTTACATTATTGTCGCAGACGACTAAAAAGAGAAAATCAGAGAAAAATGAGAGGTGGTACAGAGTTTTAATATTTATTTATTTTTGGCGCCATTGTAGCTACCCTCCTATGGATCATACAGTACATTTTGCGTACTGCAAATGCTCTACATAATCATACACATTTTTCCTAACTCCTTTACTCCAAGAATAAGGTACTAATTTATGCAATATAATTTAATAAGTTTATATATAAAGAAAACATAATTCGATAGAATAGTAAAGAAGGTAATAGATGAAACAAAACAAAAGAAGTAAATGTGTTACGCTGTTTCTTCTTCAATTTCTCTAGATGACATTCTGTTTGCAGCTACCTCGGTACATCGTTGAGTTTTACGTGCGCTGAGTGAGAGAGCAGCCTACACTTCAACCACCTACTCATTTTCGACATACAGTACACCTATACATCTAACCTGAAACATTCAAATTTGTAATTATAATTTATCGTCCAGTTATTGAGCCACTCGGAAAATGCATCTTGTCTTCACAGTTATTTGTAAATGACAGTACTCTACTATTACTAATAACCAATTTTATTTACATTAAACTAAATTAGAATTACATATGCTACTATTAATCGACACAGCTCATCACGTCACTGATTACTCAGTATTTTTACAATATCTGTGAGGTTGTCATATCCTCAGCATCGCCACAAACGCCATTCTTCTACACGTTCTTATCATTCGTATATTCCTTCTCACACATCTGCTAATGCACGTTGTATGTGTATTTCGAATACCTACTCTGAACGTTCAGTTCAATCCTAGGTATATATGTTTACCCTTGACTGCCTCGGCATTCGTCATTGAGAACGGAATTTTTCCCCGAAGGGGTTCGTGTCACCTAGCCTCCCATTGGAGTGGCCACTTGAACACTACATACTCGGATCCCGAATTACCACACTCACATAATGCTGACGGTCTCTTTCCTAGTCTATGCAGATACTGGGGTTCATGAAATAAGCCACAACTCTTCTGGGGACGATATGATACATTTGCAGTCTCTGTCTAATGTCTGGAAGGAGACAATATATGCGATGTCCTGTATTTTCCCTGTACCAATCCAATTGCTATTCGTCAAATGTCAAATCTCCAGGATTTAGCTTGTAACCTGTAATTTGTTATATTTTATTAATGTTATCTCGTCTCAACGAATACGTTGTGTCAAGATATCGTACTGTGATGTCAGCGGGACGTACAGGGTATAAGAAAAAGATACGCCGAAACTTTCAGGAAACATCCCTCACACATAGAGGAATAAAGTGTGTTATACAGACATGGGTCCGCAAACTCTTTATTTCCAATTTACTAAGTTTCTGCTTCTCTTCATGCTTACTTACGTTTGGTTAGAGAGTACAGTAAGTTCACTGCCAGTATTTGTTGTCCAGTTCACCGAAGGTGATGTTGACATGTAAGTCACTTCATTGCTTATGATGACATGCGATAAACTTCATTCCTCTACTTGCATCACCCATGTAGCATCAGGTATTTACGTTCATCACAGACTTGGTTTCCGGTACTGTACGATGGAAGTGCACTCAAATGCGGAGTTATCGGATGCCCATTTGCTGCACGGATTAGCGGCCCTAATGGCCGTGGGGGGTCACCATTTGTATCGGGAGAGATTTCCACGACGACAGCGTCCCTGGAGGAGCAAGCAACTGATCGCCGTCTTTAGGGAGCATGGGATGTTTAAGCCTACTATTTGCAACTGGGGAAGTCTAGAAGGACGAAGGCATCTCAAGCGCAGGAGGAAGTTCTTCGTGAGTTGTCGACAACCCAATTGTCATCGTAAGACAATTATCTGCAACAGGTAATGTGGACCAAATGACTGGAGAGTGTACATGAGAATCTGCCGTATCTGCACCATGCATAGCGCATGTAGGCACGACCAGCAGCTCATTTTCCTGCATGGATGCACTTCTGCGGATGGCTCATTCGTCTACGTGTCAATTCTCCCTTTAGTGTAAAAGTGCTGTTCACAGAGGAGGCCTCGTTTTAAGTTAGATGATTAATATGCTGGTTGTAGAAACTGGAAATAATGATATGGAAATAAATCATCACTGGACCCATGTCAATATAACATATTTTCTTCCTATACATGTGACGGATGTTTCCTGAATGTTTGTCCACACTTTTTTGCTACAGCCTACAAATGCGACCAATTATTAAACACTAAAATATTCATTTCAATCAGTTTAATTTGGTTTTGTACACATTAGTTGGTAACATTAATCATGTTTTCGTGTTCAGTACTTTGCATTCTTACGGCTGTTTCACCTTGTAAGATGGCTATAGTTTCGCACCTTACAAGCACTCATCTACATACTTTTCCGTGATCTACAACCACAATTAGGTATTATTTGATAGGTTGTACATCGTATATATGAATATCTGAAGAGATTGACATTGTCACGAACGCTGTGTAAATAACTGTTAACGCTTTTGCATGAAAGGTGACGGAGTGTCTTTGTTATCATAATGGGGTAATGAATGATTGCCTATACTAGCAGAGGTTGGAACGAATGGTTCAAATGGCTCTGAGCACTATGGGACTTAACTGCTGAGGTCTTCAGTCCCCTAGAACTTAGAACTACTTAAACCTAACTAACCTAAGGACATCACACACGTCCATGCCCGAGGCAGGATTCGAACCTGCGACCATAGCGGTCGTGCGGTTCCAGACTGTAGTGCCTAGAACCACTCGGCCACACCAGCTAGCCAGGTTGGAACGCCAGTGGAGATGAAACGGCAGGCGGAACTCAAGCCCCAGGTGGAAGGCCCGCACAGATGTGTTGGTCCTGCTTAAACACAGGAAGTAGCAAGACAGACGTTGGGGCACCTGAGCACTGGAGCACAATAGAGTCGTGGCCGACCGGTTTGTAGTTGGACCGGAAAGATAACCGGGAACTCTGCAAATCTTGGATGCAGCTGAGGGGACAAGGAAGCGTCACCTCGGAAATCACGCAGGCTGGGTTTTCCAAGGATTTTTACTCAGAAGCACACCATTGTACGACTATAGGTATTCCCTTGCAAACTTCCCGCGCTCGACGACAAAAGACTATAATACGGGTGGTTGGCGTTTGGAAGAATCTGTAGAGAGGGAGAATATTCCGGGGTTTCGAGAATATCATTCGCCTTCTGCAGTTACGAGGGAGGGGAGCCGAGTCTTGCTGGGAAGCCAGCGGTGGAGAGGAAGTGGTCTTCCGTTTTGAGCGGCCATGTTGGACGGTCTCTCAGAATCAACTTTTGTTGGTACAGACGGACTTGCTGTCTTTGTTCTCAGGAGATTTTATAGTTAGAACGGTTAGGCACTGTACTGTTGCGAACTTAAACGATTCTGGACTTCGTCTCTGGGTTGGAAGTCGTCGTTGAGTATGCAGCATTCAATGATTGAGAGCACTTCTGCCTATACTCACGTGGAGACGTTATTTGAACTCCGTCCTTGTGGATGGGAGTTCGCGTTTCTTGTCTGTAGAACACAGAGAGGAGAAGAAAGTATTAGAGTGTATTAGTCAGAGGACCGCCTTCTGCCGACGTAGTGTTTGAAAGAGTTTTATTTTGTGGCTGGAGTTCTTCCATCGTCGCAAACGTGTATGAGAACCATGACTCCGATGCACCAGGCGCAGTACATATGGTGATATTGCTTATTACTTCGTCTTATTAGACCTATAAAGCTAAACAGCTGTGATCACTCTAGCTTATTTCCACTGAGGTTCCACACCACCGTAGATAATCTTTGAAGGCAGTGTCTTCTAGTGGTTGGTACGTAGATGATGTCAGTCATTTCGCGTTATTTATGTTGGATCGCGTGACCATAAAAAGAGGCAGAGTTGCGCAATTGATCAGCAATTTGTAATCAAGAAATATGTACAATTGTAATGCAAAATTTTTTTTATCTACAATAAATGTATAACAAGAAGCAACGTTTATCATTTAGTAGTATTAGTTCCCTTAATCATTCATTTATGTTGAGGTTGTAATTTATATGTGTTAAAGAGCATTAAGAAATCCTACGATCTGCTTCAGGAGGTAGTCAGAAAGGACCAAATCATCATTTTAGCGTTCAACATTTCCCGTTGCGCACATGTAATTTACACTCGCCTGGAGTAGCATCTTGGAACCTGGGAATACCTTCAAATAACGTTGACACTGATTCTTTATCACACCATCACACATCCAGGCTTGCATAAGCTTTACAAGCAAATTATTTTGGTGAATGTGTTTCTTTTTGTGATTTTTTGTTCTTGATTACAGTCGAGAGATTTTCAATGGGATTCTTATCTGGACTATTTCTAAACTAGTCAAGCAGTTTCAAAAAAAATTCATTACTTCGTTTGCTTTATGATATGGAGCTCCATTTTTCATAAATATAAATTCATTCTCAGCTATTCATTCTCGTATTTGAGTCATTAGTCGAATTCTTAACACTTTAATGTACTATTCAAGTCTCACAGTTACTTCTACAGTACTCCAGACCATCATGGTAGTTGGATGATTTACTATCTAATTTGCACGGTAGGGCTGGTATGGTGCTCCTTCTCTTCTCTTTATGTATTGGCTTGTCTCCTCCTCAACAGAAAATATTGACTCGTCGTTGAAACAAACCTAAAATAAAATTTAACGAGTTGAAGAATAAATAAATCTTGAATTGAATTCAATAAATTAACTATGCAAATGCCGAAGGTAAATACTTGAGCTGGAACACTTCATTTGGTAGATGAATTTGTAAATAAAAAGTGCAAGTTCAACCTTATAGTAAAAATATTTGTATTAAAGTTTCCATGCAATAGTTACCTTTTTCTAGTCGTGGCCCACTACAACCGCTTCACAACTATAGCAGTGGTGATCTTCGCTTTTCTAGTAGGTCGTCTTTCTTTCATTCCATCCAAAACAATTCCCAGACCTGGACGATACTGATGAACCATACCCTTGTATTCCCTTACTTAACTCTGAGCAAGTAACCCTGCGATTTTTTACTGATGAATTAATCGATTTTCGTATGTCTCTCAAGAATAGTTTCTTCTTTCGCCCCTAGTTCCGCATGTAGTGCTGGCATTTTGTTTCTTCACATTTTCACTTTTGAAGCTATCTGTTGCTGAGCATAACGCTTTTCAGCTAGTAGCTCTCGGTCAAAGCCTCTCTTTTTTTTTGGAGAATGGTCTGCTTTGTTCTCTATAACCTCAAAATAAACACATCAAAAAAGTTTTGTATCATCCTGGTTCCCAGAACTCCTGAGGATAGACGTTGATTGTGGATATTGTATCACAGACATAGTCCCTTTGACAGATCAGAGATGTCACTAAACCCGCCCGGAGGTGTGAACTACCATGCATGGGCAGCGCCTATTAGATGGACGGGGTCCGACAGCTGATCAGTTCCAGTCATTCCACAAGGAACGAGGTACACGCCTCGTGTTGTCTGCAGTTCAACCATACCTAGACGATCAATACCGCGGTTAGATAGCGTGCGCATTGTTACTTTGTGGCGGGAAGGGCTCTCAACAAGGGAAGTGTCCAGGCGTCTCGGAGTGAATCAAAGCGACCAAAGAAGTTCGGACATGGAGAAGATACAGAGAGAGAGGAACTGTCGATGACTTACCTCACTCAGGCCGCCCAAGGGCTATTACTGCAGTGGATGACCGCTCACTACAGATTATGGATCGGAGGAACGCTGACAGCAACGCCACCATGTTGAATATTGCTTTTTGCGCAGCCACAGGACGTCGTGGTACAACTCAAATTGTGCGCAATAGGCTGCATGATACGCAACTGCACTCCCGATGTCCTTGGCGAGATCCATCTTTGCAACCACGACACCATGCAGCACGGTACAGACGGTCCCAACAACATGCCGAATGGACCGCTCAGGGTAGGCCTCACGTTCTCTTCACCGATGGGTGTCACATACGCCTTCAACCAAACAATCTTCGAAGACGTGTTCGGAAGCAACCTGGTCAGGCTGAACGCCTTAGACACACTGTGCAGAGAGTGCAGAAAGGTGGAGGCTCCCTGCTGTTTTGAGGTGGTATTATGAGGGGTCGACGTACGCCGCTGGTGGTAACGGAAGACGCCGTAATGGCTGTACGATACGTGAATGCCATCCTCCAACCGATTGTGCAACCAGATCGGCAGCATATTGGCGAGGCATTCCTCTTCATGGACGACAATTCGCACCGCCATCGTGCACATCTTGTGAGTGACTTCCTTCAGGATAACGACATCGATCGACTAAAGTGGCCAGCCCGTCCTCCAGACATGTACCCTATCGAACATGCCTGGGATAGATTGTAAAGGGCTGTTTATGGACTACGTGACCCTCCAACCACTCTGATGGATTACGCCGAACCACCGTTGAGGAATGGGTCAATCTGGACCGCCAGTGCCTTGGTGAACTTGTGGACAGTATGCCACTACGAATACAGGCATGAGGACGTGCTACTGGGTATTAGAGGTACTGGTGTGTACAGCAATGTGGACCACCACCTATGAAGGTGTCGCTTTGTGATGATTTTCATGAGCAATAAAAAGGACGGAAATGTTGTTTATGTTGATTTTTATTCAGTTTTCTGTACAGGTTCCGGAACTCTCGGAAGCGAGGTGACGCAAAACTTTTTTTGGTGTGTGTATTTCATTCCGCAGAACTGTCCTCAAGACTCTGAACTCGTCGAACAAAGGCTGTCTGTAATGTCTAATTTACTTAAAGGAGACCCAGTTCCAACAATAAGTGAGAGTATGTGCTTCTGATTACCAACAACCCCAACTTTTACGTGATTAACAATAACATACTATTATAACGAATCACTAGGATGCGACCAAAATTTGCTCTGTAGAAGATGTATACATCCCTTTGAGTAATACACTACTGGCCATTAAAAGTGCTACACCACGGCGCATGACGTGCTAAAGACGCGAAAATTAACCTACAGGAAGAAGATGCTGTGATAAGCAAATGATTAGCTTTTCAGAGCATTCACACAAGGTTGGCACCGGTGGCGACACCTACAACGTGCTGACACGAGGTAACTTTCCAACCGATTTCTCATACACAAACAGCAGTCGACCGGTGTTGTCTGGTAAACGTTGTGTGATGCCCCGTGTAAGGAGCAGAAATGCGTACCATCACGTTTCCTACTTTGACAAAGGTCGGATGGTAGCCCATCGCGATTGCGGTTTATCGCATCGCGACATTGCTCCTCGCGTTGGTCGAGATCCAATGACTGTTAGCAGAATATGGAATCGGTGGGTTCAGGAGGGTAATATGGAACGCCGTGCTGCATCCTTTATTTTTTTTTTTTTTTTGTCATCAGTCTACTGATTGGTTTGATGCCGCCCGCCACTAATTCCTTTCCTGTGCTAACCTCTTCATCTCAGAGTAGCACTTGCAACCTACGTCCTCAATTATTTGCTTGACGTATTCCAATCTCTGTCTTCCTCTACAGTTTTTGCCCTCTACAGCTCCCTCTAGTACCATGGAAGTCATTCCCTCATGTCTTAGCAGATGTCCTATCATCCTGTCCCTTCTCCTTATCAGTGTTTTCCACATATTCCTTTCCTCTCCGATTCTGCGTAGAACCTCCTCATTCCTTACCTTATCAGTCCACCTAATTTTCAACATTCGTCTATAGCACCACATCTCAAATGCTTCGATTCTCTTCTGTTCCGGTTTTCCCACAGTCCATGTTTCACTACCACACAATGCTGTACTCCAGACGTACATCCTCAGAAATTTCTTCCTCAAATTAAGGCCGGTATTTGATATTAGTAGACTTCTCTTGGCCAGAAATGCCTTTTTTGCCATAGCGAGTCTGCTTTTGATGTCCTCCTTGCTCCGTCCGTCATTGGTTATTTTACTGCCTAGGTAGCAAAATTCCTTAACTTCATTGACTTCGTGACCATCAATCCTGATGTTAAGTTTCTCGCTGTTCTCATTTCTACTACTTCTCATTACCTTCGTCTTTCTCCGATTTACTCTCAAACCATGCTGTGTACTCATTAGACTGTTCATTCCGTTCAGCAGATCATTTAATTCTTCTTCACTTTCACTCAGGATAGCAATGTCATCAGCGAATCGTATCATTGATATCCTTCCACCTTGTATTTTAATTCCACTCCTGAACCTTTCTTTTACTTCCATCATTGCTTCCTCGATGTACAGATTGAAGAGTAGGGGCGAAAGGCTACAGCCTTGTCTTACACCCTTCTTAATACGAGCACTTCGTTCTTGATCGTCAACTCTTATTATTCCCTCTTGGTTGTTTTACATATTGTATATGACCCGTCTCTCCCTATAGCTTACTCCTACTTTTTTCAGAATCTCGAACAGCTTGCACCATTTTATATTGTCGAACGCTTTTTCCAGGTCGACAAATCCTATGAAAGTGTTTTGATTTTTCTTTAGCCTTGCTTCCATTATTAGCCGTAACGTCAGAATTGCCTCTCTCGTCCCTTTACTTTTCCTAAAGCCAAACTGATCGTCACCTAGCGCATTCTCAATTTTCTTTTCCATTCTTCTGTATATTATCCTTGTAAGCAGCTTCGATGCATGAGCTGTTAAGCTGATTGTGCGATAATTCTCGCACTTGTCAGCTCTTGCCGTCTTCGGAATTGTGTGGCTGATGCTTTTCCGAATGTCAGATGGTATATCGCCAGACTCATGTATTCTACACACCAACGTGAATAGTCGTTTTGTTGCCACTTCCCCCAATGATTTTAGAAATTCAGATGGAATGTTATCCATCCCTTCTGCCTTATTTGACCGTAAGTCCTCCAAAGCTCTTTTAAATTCCGATTCTAATACTGGATCCCCTATCTCTTCTAAATCGACTCCTGTTTCTTCTTCTATCACATCAGACAAATCTTTACCCTCATAGAGGCTTTCAATGTACTCTTTGCACCTATCTGCTCTCTCCTCTGCATTTAACAGTGGAATTCCCGTTGCATTCTTAATGTTACCACCGTTGCTTTTAATGTCACCAAAGGTTGCTTTGACTTTCCTGTATGCTGAGTCTGTCCTTCCGACAATCATATTTTTTTCGATATCTTCACATTTTTCCTGCAGCCATTTCGTCTTAGCTTCCCTACACTTCCTATTTATTTCATTCCTCAGCGACTTGTATTTCTGTATTCCTGATTTTCCCGGAAAATGTTTGTACTTCCTCCTTTCATCAATCAGCTGAAGTATTTCTGTTACCCATGGTTTCTTCGCAGCTACCATCTTTGTACCTGTGTTTTCCTTCCCAACTTCTGTGATGGCCCTTTTTAGAGATGTCCATTCCTCTTCAACTGTATTGCCTACTGCGCTATTCCTTATTGCTGTATCTATAGTGTTAGAGAACTTCAAACGTATCTCGTCATTCCTTAGTACTTCCGTATCCCACTTCTTTGCGTATTGATTCTTCCTGACTAATGTCTTGAACTTCAGCCTACTCTTCATCACTACTATATTGTGATCTGAGTCTATATCTGCTCCTGGGTACGCCTTACAATCCAGTATCTGATTTCGGAATCTCTGTCTGACCATGATGTAATCTAATTGAAATCTTCCCGTATCTCCTGGCCTTTTCCAAGCATACCTCCTCCTCTTGTGATTCTTGAACAGGGTATTCGCTATTACTAGCTGAAATTTGTTACAGAACTCAATTAGTCTTTCTCCTCTTTCATTCCTTGTCCCAAGCCCATATTCTCCTGTAACCTTTTCTTCTACTCCTTCCCCTACAACTGCATTCCAGTCGCCCATGACTATTAGATTTTCGTCCCCCTTTACATACTGCATTACCCTTTCAATATCCTCATACACTTTCTCTATCTGTTCATGTTCAGCTTGCGACGTCGACATGTATACCTGAACTATCGTTGTCGGTGTTGGTCTGCTGCCGATTCTAATTAGAACAACCCGGTCACTGAACTGTTCACAGTAACACACCCTCTGCCCTACCTTCCTATCCATAACGAATCCTACACCTGTTATACCATTGTCTGCTGCTGTTGATATTACCCGATACTCATCTGACCAGAAATCCTTGTCTTCCTTCCACTTCACTTCACTGACCCCTACTATGTCTAGATTGAGCCTTTGCATTTCCCTTTTCAGATTTTTTAGTTTCCGTACCACGTTCAAGCTTCTGACATTCCACGCCCCGACTCGTAGAACGTTATCCCTTCGTTGATTATTCAATCTTTTTCTCATGGTAACCTCCCCCTTGGCAGTCCCCTCCCGGAGATTCGAATGGGGGACTATTCCGGAATCTTTTGCCAATGGAGAGATCATCATGACACTTCTTCAAATACAGGCCATATGTCCTGTGGATACACGTTACGTGTCTTTAATGCAGTGGTTTCCATTGCCTTCTGCATCCTCATGTCGTTGATCATTGCTGATTCTTCCGCCTTTAGGGGCAATTTGCCACCCCTAGGACAAGAGAGTGCCCTGAACCTCTATCCGCTCCTCCGCCCTCTTTGACAAGGCCGTTGGCAGAATGAGGCTGACTTCTTATGCCGGAAGTCTTCGGCCGCCAATGCTGATTATTTATCAAAATTTAGGCAGTGGCGGGGATCGAACCCGGGACCGAAGACGTTTTGATTATGAATCAAAGACGCTACCCCTTTTTTTATTTTCCTTTTTTTTCTTATTTTTTTTGTTTTTCTTTTTTATTAGATATAACAAAAATAAAGAAATTAAACTTTTCACTCGAAGGAATATTTTATGTTTTGTTTTTCAAATTATGAGGAATATCCAAGGAAAAGTTTTTTTTTATTTTTTTTTTCAAAAGAAAACAAAGACTCCAATTATACTGGTTTCTCCTTCCAGTAAACATAATGAGTCTCCTCCGTCTTGTTGGCGAAGAAGGAATCTTGTGGAACAAAAAAAAGTTCCTCAAAGCCAAAATCAAACTTCGTTTTCCTTTAAGAACAAATTATGAGGAATAATTAAGGAAACTTTTTTGTTTTTTTAATTTAAAGTCATCGTGCGACTTGTAGTTAAAGACCAGTTCTTACAGGAGCTCCTGAAGTGTCTCCGCGTACGGCATGCCAGCTCGTCCAAACGTGTCTTCTCATGGCGTAGGCGTGGGTTCTGGGTAGCAGATCTATTCAGTTCGGTTTGGTTTATACAGTTTTCAGCTTCTCAGGGCTTGGACGTTCCAGCTACTAGGTGGGTCATCGAAAGTGCTCCGTAAGAAATTGGAAAAATATTGCTTATAGCGTGGGTTGCGTATCAGGACGCAGTGTCGTTCGTTGAGGTAAGTCCAATATCCTAGCGTAGACTTGTCGCCAGAAGTAAAAAGATAGCGGATCGTGTGGCCACAGATCCAATTCACAGAGTGAGTTTTGGCGGAGGGGTAGAAAGTCTTATCGGGGTACAAAAGCATGTGGACGTCGATCTGAGCCGGTGTCTGGCGAGTAAGAAATGCCAAAATTCGCCGCGCAAGTGTCCAGACGTCGAACGCTATGCCACAGTGGAACCGGTAGACATCCGTGTCTTCCACTCCACAGTGGGCGCAGAGGGATGAATCGGCGAGATGGATGCGGTGCAGACGATCTAGGTTAACTTGTTTGCCATTCACGGTGATGTACCACGCTGATTGAACGTCTGATTCGAGAAAACGCGCACGGATCGCCTTCCATATGTGTCGCCACACGTAGTGTGGATAGTTACGTTAGATGGGGTTGGACGGGCGGCACTGTTGTAACAATTCGGAGACTGTTTTCGTGAGGTACAAACGTATAAGTGGTAAGGACCGGTAGATATAACTGAACTCCAGGAAAAATCGTTGGATGTAATAAAAGGGGGTTGGAATGGTCGATACCAGTACTGGGGCGGACAAGGAGGCCGGTGCAAAGTTGTGAAGCAGGAGGCTAGTAAGGCTGTGCGGGCAACGATGCCAAAGTTTGAGTTGGGAGCTGACGTATAGTGCCTTGACACGAGTCGGCACGTGGATGAGTCCCACCCCGCCACGATCTCGTGGAAGTGCAAGGGATTCATACTGCACCTTGAATAACATCCCCGAGCTGACGAAGGAGCCGAAAGCCATCAACAGTCGTCGCGCCAGGAGATTTGGGACTGGTAGTACTTGAGCCACGTGTGGTATACGTGAAGCATGATACATGTTCACGTATAGTGCGCGTTGGATAACGTCAAGAGCTCGTAGCCGGTGATCTGCGAGATTTGCTCTGATTGTCTGTAGCAAGCGTCTACCTTTGATAGTCGCTGAGCGGCGCAGGTCTGCCGTGAAATCAAGTCCAAGACACTGTATGGTGGCGGCGACACTGAGGGGGGCGGCGCATCTCTCCGGCAAGCCCTCACCAATGAGCAGGACCTTGGATTTTGACACGTTGAGGCAGCTCCCCGAAGCTTCGCCGTAATTCGCCACCCATGTCAGTGCTGCTCGTACTTCATCTTCACTGCGCAGATATAGTACTATGTCGTCTGCGTAGGCTGTACAACAAAAACGGTGGCCGTGCACAGCCATACCTTCCAAACGTTGGCGCATGCCCTGGAGCAGGGGTTCCAAGGCGAAAGCATACAAAATCGTGGAAAGAGGGCAGCCTTGCCGCACAGATCGTGCGATGACCAGGGGTGGTGTAAGGCGACTATTGTACATGATTTTAGAGGTTGCACTACTCAACAGGCGCATAACCACTGTTACAAAACCGCCAGGAAAACCCATATGCTGAAGAACTGTCCGTAAATAGAAGTGGTCAACACGGTCGAAAGCCTGGCTAAAGTCCAGTGAAGCCAAGGCGCCAGGGAGACGCTGATAATGCGCTAATGCTGTCATGTCTCAGTAACGGCAAAGGGCCGTACGGATGTTGTTGTCGCCTCCTAGGGAAGTCTGGTCGCAGGATGTGACGTAACGTGCGACCTTCTTGAGTCGCGATGCCAGTAGCCGTGTGAATATTTTAATGTCGCTGTTGAGCAAAGTAATTGTTCGATAGTCCTGGACCCTCGATAACCCGCGCGGTTTATGTACGGGGATAATAATGCCTTCGAGAAAGGCAATCGGGACCACTGTCATCAGTGACATCAGCTCTTGCGCGATTGTCGTCCATGTTGAAGGCAACAAATAATGAAAATTTGTATAAAATTCGATGGGTATACCGTCGGGTCCAGGAGATCTGTTATCGGAACCCGCCTTGATAGCATCTACCACTTCATCTGTGGTTACGTCGTCTTGGAGGTCATGCACTGCATCCTCCGGAAGAGTGTTCGTAGTAAGCTGAGCGACTTCTGTGATCAGTGCTGCAGAATGCGGTACGGCTGCGTATAGCCCGGCAAAATCAGCATGGAGAGTACGACCGATGCTTTGTTGCGTGTCGTGCCGGCGCCCTTCCACATCAGTGAGGACTTGGATCAGAGCTCGTCGTCGTCGTTGTCTTTCCTGAATGAGGTGGTACATCGACGGACGTTCTTGAGGGATGCGATTAGAAGCTCGAGAACGGACTACAGTGTCTTCCAAGTGACGCCGCATGATCAAGGAGATCTGCGCCTTCGTGCGATGGACCATCGACTGCCGGGCTGGCGAGAAAGGCATCGTCGTACAGTCACGTAGTATGGTGTAGTAGAAGTGCAGGGTGTGAGTTTGCCACGCCTTTAATTCCTTCCCATAACTCATCAGAGTCTTCCTGAGGGTCGGCTTTGCACAGGAGAGCCACCATGATAAGGTGGAGTCATAGGCTTCTCGACGATGGTGGCAGCGTGCCCACGCTTCTTCGACCATACGGCGACAGTCTGAGGAGGTCAGGTGAGTGACATTGAGTTTCCAAAGACCACGACTATGCCACACTTGCTGTCGGGCGAGAGTGACGTCACAGTGGTACGCATCATGGTCTGAAAAGGCGAAGGGCCAGACTTCTGCATGACGTGTGCCATCAGCAAGGGAGCGGGTAACGTAGATGCGATCTATGCGGCTTGACGAGTGAGAGGTGTAGAATGTATAGCCCGGTTGAATTCCGTAGAGTTTCTTCCATGTGTCAACAAGTCGTAGACGGTCGATGACCACTGAGAGAGATGCACAAGGGGAATGTCGCGGGAGTTGGTCCGCGGGCTCTTGTGTCGATTTAAAATCCCCACCGAGTATCAAATCGTCCTGCGGACCGGTGAAGAGGGGTGTGACGCTTTCGGCAAAAAAAGTTTGTCGGTCATGACGGCGGCCAGTGCCGGACGGAGCGTAGATATTAATAATATGCACGCCGAACAGTGTGAGGGCCATACCTCGCGCAGTGGGGAGGTAGACGACGTCCTCTGCAGGGAGTCCGTCGCGTAGCAGGATGGCGACGCCGCTACCGGTGTCGGATGCGGGGGAAACATGGGCGTTGTATCCGGTGGGAACTAGGAAGTCAGCTACAAACACCTCTTGTAAGAGTGCTATATCCACATCCCCAGAGTAAATAGTCTCTGAACATGGCCAGTTTATGGGGGGCACGAATGGTGGCAAGATTCATTGTGGCGATACGACATTGCTGTGTACGGCCATCCACAGTATTTGCAGAACGTGCGGTAGAAGTAGCCGGCAGGTGGAGACCCGCCGGTGGTGCCGCAGTGGTGATATTTACTAGCGGGGCGCCAGCCGCAATGGTGGACTCCTGTGCAGACACGCTGGCAGTCTGTTCCACTTCTTCTTCAACGTCATCGGCCCAGGAAGCTGACGACGTGGACATGTGACGCTCACGTACTTCCGGAACGGCTGTTGTGGATTCCGCAACATGAGTGGCAGGGGGACCGAAGTCATCATTCGTTGACACAACGGCGAGGACACGTCCCAAACTGGGAGAGGAGGCGTCACAGGAGGGGCGCCTGTTGCTGCTGCATCGCGTGACTGGACGCAATGTGGGAGATCACCGTCAGACATCAGGTCGACATCTCGCGGGTTCGTCTGAGAAAGGGCGTCATCGGAAGGCGTTCGTCGTCGTTTCCTGTGTTTGCGAGGCGACCGCTGATTTCTGATGTGGCCTTCTGAATCTGAATGTGGTCCCCCGTCGTCTGACGCCGAACCCGTCTGGACAAAGGCAGACGTCGGCACGACACCGAGGTCGACGTCCATGGTTCCAACAGGAACATCGGTTTCGGTCTGCAACCCGGACGGTCCTGAAGCGAGCACTGGAGGCGACGCCGTGCTTGTGTCCTCGGCGCATTGTGCGGCGGCGGGTGGCGTTGACGATGCTGCTGGCGCAATAGAGATTGGTACGACGGGGTCCTGTGCAACCTTGCCGTAGGTGATGGGTAAGGATGTGACCGTCGAAGCCTGGGACTCTTCAAGTAACGGCGTCTGTATTAAACGGCGGTGTAAGCATTCGGAGCGTACATGTCCCTCCTGGCCACATCCTGCGCACGTTCGTGGCTGTCCATCGTACATGACGATGGCCCTCACACCGCCAATCAGCAGGTACGATGGGACATGTTTCTTCAGTTCAATTTTTATTTGCCGGACGCCATTTAATACAGGGTAGGTCGTAAATGGTTGCCACTTCTCCGCGACGTGACCCAAAACTGTGCCATATGGTTGAAAAGCGGCAATGACCACATCCTGAGGCACCTCGAACGGGAGCTCAAACACCCGCAATGTCCGGAGACCGAATCCAGCATGGGTGACTGTCACAGCACCCATATGTCCATCAGAGTGTTTAAATTTGAGTCCGGTGGCATGACGGTTAATTATGTCATTGCAAATTTCCTCCGTCGACATCTTGATGTAGACAACACTACCAGTGATGCAAAAAGGTATGCCGATTACGTCCTGGGGGTTCAAACGTAGATCCTCACGTATGAACTGTTCGACTTCGAAAGCTCTGGGTCGTGGATGTTCAGCCTGAAACGTTACTTTGATCGTTGCACGGCGGTACGAGTGCGCCATGATGTACGTTAGTACTGGACTCGATAGACACAAACACCGCGTCGCGGAAGTAAACACCCCCGAGAGCGGAGCGTCGGACGGCGCGCGGAGCAGCTCACAAGGGAACCTCCCCATCGCACGCCCCTCAGATTTAGTTATAAGTTGGCACAGTGGATAGGCCTTGAAAAACTGAACACAGATCAATCGAGAAAACAGGAAGAAGTTGTGTGGAACTATGAAAAAAATTAGTAAAATTTACAAACTGAGTAGTCCATGGGCAACATAGGCAACATCAAGGAGAATCTGAGCTTAGGAGCGCCGTGGTTAGCGTGAGTAGCTGTGAAATGAGAGGTCCTTGGTTCATGTCTTCCCTCGACTGAAAATTTTACTTTCTTTATTTTCGCAAAGTTATGATCTGTCCGTTCGTTCATTGACGTCTCTGTTCACTGTAATAAGTTTAGTGTCTGTGTTTTGCGACCGCAACGCAAAACCGTGCGATTAGTAGACGAAAGGACGTGCCTCTCCAATCGCAACCGAAAACATTTGATCGCAAGGTCATAGGTCAACCGATTCCTCCACAGGAAAACACGTGTGATATATTCTATACGACACTGGTGATGACATGTGCGTCACATGACATGAATATGTTGTCGACCCACCTAACTTGCACACTTAGCGAATGGGTAAAAAGATTCTTCTACCTTTCCCGATTTAGGTTTTCTTGTGGATGTGATAATCACTCCCAAAAAAGTGATGAAAACATAAGAGTTTGTCACATAAACTGAAAATAAAAAATTAAAATTTTCACTCAACGGGAGATTTGAACCTAGGACCTATCGCTCTGCAGCTGCTCTCTCTAACCACAGGACCACGGCGCTCCTCCACTACTAATCTACTTGATGTTGCATATCTTCGCATGGGCTACTCAGTTTGTATATTTTACTATTTTTTTCATAGTTCCACACAACTTCTTCCTGTTTTCTCAATTGATCTGTGTTCAGTTTTTCAATGCCTATCCACTGTGCCAACTTATAACTAAATCTGAGGGGGGTGCGATTGGGAGGTTCCCTTGTCAGCACGCTAGCACGGCTGCGAGCCGACTGTCCTAGACCACGGGTACCCACCATGAATTTATATGGACCTGAATTTGATCATTTCTACAGCAGGTTCCATACTGAGATCTGGATGTAATTGTATCGTGGAGCCCTAAGTATACCCGAAGGACTTTATTTTGTAGTACTTGGATGTGTTTGAAAGTAAACCATACGTACAAGGAAAGTGACTGCGAAGAAACCATGGATAACACAAGAAATAATCCAGTTGATCGAAGAAAGATAGAAGTAGACAAATTCTAAAGGGAGATTCAGGAATACAAACGTACAGGTCACTTAGAAACGAAATGAAGAGGAACTGCAGGGAAGTTAAGACGAAATGGGTGCATAAAGATTGTGAAGAAATCGGAAAAGAAGTGATTGTCGGAAAGACGGATTCAGTATACAGAAACGCCAAAACAACGTTGGTGGAATTAAAAGCGACAGCGGTAACATTAAGAATGCAATGGGAATTTCACTTTTAAATGCAGAGAACAGTGCACTGAACGTCTCTACGAGCGGGAAGATTTGTCTCACGTCGTAATAACAGAAGAAAAATGACACTACAGGGAAGAGATATGGGATCCAGTATTAGAATCTGAATTTAAAAGAACTTTGGACGACTTAAGCTCAAATAAGGCAGAAGGGATCGATAACATCCCATCTCAGTTTCTAAAATCATTGGGGAAGTGCCAAAAAAACGAGCATTCCCGTTGGAGTGCAGAATGTATGAGTCTGTTGACGTATTGTCAGACTAGCGGAAAAACATCATCCTCACAATTACGCAGACTGCAAGGGCCGACAAGTGTGAGAACGATCGCACAATCAGGTTAACAGTTCAGGCATCCAAGATGCTGACAATAATAATACACACAGGAATGGAAGAGAAAATTTAGGATTTGTTAGATGAAGACCACGGGTAGCTTCGTATCACTAGCAGTCGAGATGGCAGGCATCTTACCCGCATGGCTGTAACGGATCGTGCAGCCACGTCTCGATCCCCGAGTCAACAGATGGGGACGTTTGCAAGACACCAATCATCTGCACGAACAGTTCGACTATGTTTGCAGCAGCATGGACTATCAGCTCGGAGACCATGGCTGCGGTTACCCTTGACGCTACATCACAGATAGGAACGTCTGCGGTGGTGTACTCAACGACGACGAACCTGGGTGCACGAATGGGAAAACGTCAATTTTCGGATGAATCCAGGTTCTGTTTACAGCATCATGATGGCGGCATCCGTGTTTGGCGACATCACGGTGAACGCACATTGGAAGCGTGTATTCGTCATCGCCATACTGGCGTATCACCCGGAGTGATGGTATGGGCTGTCATTGGTTACACGGCTCGGTCACCTCTTGTTCGCTTTGACGGCACTTTGAACAGTGGACGTTACATTTCAGATATGTTACGACCCGTAGCTCTACCCTTCATTCGATCCCTGCGAAACCCTACACTTCAGCAGGATAATGCACGGCCGCATGTTGCAGGTCCTGTACAGGCCTTTCTGGAAACAGAAAATGTTCGACTGCTGCCCTGTCCATCACATTCTCCAGATCTCTCACCAATTGAAAACGTCTGGTCAATGGTGGCCGAGCAACTGGCTCGTCACAATACGCCAGTCACTACTCTTGATGAACTGTGGTATCGTATTGAAGCTGCGTGTGCAGCTGTACCTTTAAACGCCATCCAAGCTCTGACTCAATGCCCAGGCGTATCAAGACCGTTATTACGGACAGAGGAGGTTGTTCTAGGCACTCATTTCTCAGGATCTATGCACCCAAATCGTGTGAAAATGTAATCACATGTCAATTCTAGTATAATATAACTGTCCAATGAACACCCGCTTGTCATCATCATTTTTTCTTGGTGTAGCAATTTTAATGGCCAGTAGTGTATCAACACAAAACAAAAACAAATATTAGTCTTGAAGTGCGATTACTTTGCATCAAACCGGAAATGTATGTTTTACTCTAATAATCTGGCCACGTCTGTATATTCCCAGAGTGACGAAAAGAACCTCTGCCGGTGTATTCTGGAGGTATATCGACAGTCTTTGTTCTCTGCTTCATTTGCTTGTGGAAGAAGGAAGCAGAGGTGGGAACACGTGGTTCCGAAAGTAACAAGGCTTGTGCAATATGGATGTAGATATGTAGCCCGGGTTATACTGAAATTCTCCGACGCAAGTGAGTAGCAGAAGCCTGACAGGTGAAGGGCGTAGGTGGAGGCAGATGATATCTGCAGACGGCAGGAGCCTGTGGCCGGCGTATGCGGGCAGCACACACACACACACACACACACACACACACACACACACACGGTGTCAGTCTGCACAATAGGAGCTGTTAGCCAGAGCGGCGGCTGGGCTGCAGACAGTTCCGCGATAAGCCGCGCAGCCAGCGGGCCAGCGACCGCGGGTCGACGACCGCCGCTGTTGATTGGCCGACACGGGCCACGGCCGGCTGCGATTGGCAGGTGGGCCCCCGGCGCGCTTCCAGTCGAGCGCGCACTGGCGGAAAACGAGCCGGCAAAGGCCGGGCAGGACCCGACAGCGGCGCTGGCGGGCACGCGCCGGCAGAACGACCTTTCACACGGACACATGAAGTCGCAGAACACCGACTGCACGGCCGAATTTACAATCTATATACCTAGGCTGAGCTTGCGGGGACGCCCTATCCAGTGAAAATTTTTGATAAATAACACCCCTCCCCTCCGTCAAAAAAGGCATATCAGGACAACTTTCGAATTAAATCGTAGCATTTAAGGTATGTAAATTGTATTTTTTCTTCATTTTCTGTCACAGGTGCGTTGAAATATATTTTTTTTATTCTTGGGGCTAGTTTCCCACTACATTACTGGCCATTAAAATTGCTACACCACGAAGATGATGTGCTACAGACGCGAAATTTAACCGACCGGAAGAAGATGATCTGATATGCAAATGATCAGCTTTTCAGAGCATTCACACAAGGTTGGCGCCGGTGGCGACAGCTACACGTGCTGACATGAGGAAAGTTCCCAACAGATTTCATATACACAAACAGCAGTTGACCGGCGTTGCCTGGTGAAACGTTGTTGTGATGCCTCGTGCAAGGAGGAGAAATGCGTACCATCACGTTTCCGACTTTGACAAAGGTCGGATTGTAGCCTATCGCGATTGCGGTTTATCGTATCGCGACATAGCTGCTCGCGTTAGTCGAGATTCAATGACTGTTAGCAGAATATGGAATCGGTGGGTTCAGGAGGGTAATACGGAACGCCGTGCTGGATCCCAACGGCCTCGTATCACTAGCAGTCGAGACGTCAGGCATCTTATACGCATGGCTGTGACGGATCGTGCAGCCACATCTCGATCCCTGAGTCAGCAGATAGGGACGTTTGCAAGACAACAACCTTCTGCACGAACAGTTCGACGACGTTTGCAGCAGCATGGGCTATCAGCTCGGAGACCATGGCTGCGGTTACCCCTGACGCTGCATCACAGACAGGAGCGCCTGCGATGGTGTACTCAACGACGAACCTGAGTGCACGAATGGCTAAACGTCATTTTCCGGATGAATCCAGGTTCTGTTTACAGCATCATGATGGTCGCATCCGTGTTTGGCGACATTGGAAAGGTGTATTCGTCATCGCCATACTGGCGTATCACCCGGGGTGATGGTATGGAGTGCCACTGGTTACACGTCTCAGCCACCTCTTGTTCGCATTGACGGCACTTTGAACAGTGGACGTTAAATTTCAGATGTGTTACGACCCGTGCCTTTACCCTTCATTCGATCCCTGCGAAACCCTACATTTCAGCAGGATAATGCACGACCTCACGTTGAAGGTCTTGTACGGGCCTTTCTGGATGCAGAAAATTTTCGACTGCTGCCCTGGCCAGCACATTCTCCATTCTCCAGATCTCTCACCAAATGAAAACGTCTGGTCAATGGTGGCCGAGCAACTGGCTCGTCACAATACTCCAGTCAGTACTCTTGATGAACTGTGGTATCGTGTTGAAGCTGCATGGGCAGCTGTACCTGTACACGCCATCCAAGCTCTGTTTGACTCAAGGCCCAGGCGTATCAAGACCGTTATTACGCCCAGAGGTGGTTGTTGTGGGTACTGATTTCTCAGGATCTATGCATCCAAATTGCGGGAAAATGTAATCACATGTCAGTTCTAGTATAATATATTTGTCCAATGAATACCCGTTTATCATCTGCTTTTGTTCTTGGTGTAGCAATTTTAATGGCCAGTAGTGTACATTGTCCATTCTCAAAGGATAGCCATCGTTGTAAATGTTTCCATCAGTGCACACATCTAGAACTGCCGTAACTGGTATTTTCGTATATTCACAGAATAGTAATACTCAGTCAGAACCAGTAACTTCACCAAGACACGTAGTATAACCTCCTTTTTAAACTATGTGGTATACCACTCATTTCACATAACTTGTCTTTACACTGCATCTCTTAGTGACGTTACTGGAGTAAATATTACTATTCTGTACATGTATGAAAATATCTGTTCTCAGTATTATATTCATCATCACTGGTGGAATTGTACATACTTTGAGAGGGAAGATTACACTACTTGTGTTAGTGAATTAACTGGATGTTAAATAAGTATTACTACTGTGTACGTACACTGAAGAGCCAAAGAAACGGGTACACCTTGCCTAAGATCGTGTAGGGTCCCCAAGAGCACACAGAAGTGCCACAACAAGATGTGGCATGGACTCGACTAATGTCTGGAGTACTTCTGGAGGGAACTGACACCATGAATCCTGCAGGGCCGTCGATAAATCCGTAAGAGTATGAAGGGGTGGAGATTTCTTCTGAAGAGGACGTTGGAAGGCATCTCAGACACGCGCAATAACGTTCATGTCTGAGGAGTTTTGTGCCCAGCGGAAGTGTTTAAACTCAGAAGAATGGTCCTGGAGCCACTCTGGTGCAATTCTGGATATGTGGGGTGTCGCATTGTCCTGCTGGAACTGCCCAAGTCCGTCGGGATGCGCACTGGAGATGAATGGACGCAGGTGATCAGACAGGAACGCTTACATACGTGTCACCCGTCACAGTCGAATCTAGACGTTTCTGGGGTCCCCTATCACTCCAACTGCATACGCCCCACACCATTCAAGAGCCTCCACAAACTTGAACAGTCCCCTGCTTACATGCAGGGTTCATGGATTCATGAGGTCGTCGCCATACCCGTACACGTCCATCAGCTCAATACAATTTGAAACGAGTCTTGTCCGATCAGGCAACATGTTTCCAGTCATCAACAGCCCAGTGTCTGTATTGAAGGGCCCACACGAGGCGTAAAGCTTATGTGAAAAAAGGGCAAGCTGAGTTTCGCACCAGCTTTTTAAAACCATGCCGATTCGTATACATAAGCCCGCATCTCGTGGTCGTGCGGTAGCGTTCTCGCTTCCCACGCCCGGGTTCCCGGGTTCGATTCCCGGCGGGGTCAGGGATTTTCTCTGCCTCGTGATGGCTGGGTGTTGTGTGCTGTCCTTAGGTTAGTTAGGTTTAAGTAGTTCTGAGTTCTAGGGGACTGATGACCTAAGATGTTAAGTCCCATAGTGCTCAGAGCCATTTTTCGTATACATAAACTTCTCAGTTAATTATATTCGCACTAAGCCTATGTTCAAAGATTCGGCAGCAATTATGTTGACAGGTGCCGTTCTCTACGTATTCGCAAACTCAAACACTTCCACTGAAATGCCACAGGATATAACGTGATCCATCACTCTAAATCATTCGTTATTTGTCATCCAGCGTCCAATGGCATCTCATATCATCGGACTAGTTGGATTGTTGGACGCACTTTGGAACTCACAACTGAATCCATCCAGCGATTTCTTATGGTTCGTTACAACCACTACAATCATCGCAAACCTGTCAGTTAATACACGAGGTCTGTCTGGTCTTTCTCTAGCTGTGTTGTTCTTTCGGGTTCCCACTTCACAGTTACATCACCAGCAGTCGATGCAGGGACACACAGAATGGTTGAAATGTCACCGAAGCATTACTCAGGTGACATACAATGACTGGTCCACGTTCAGAGTCACTGAGGTCTGATGACCGATCCGTTTTGTTATTACGCTTCTCTACCGACAACACAATGCTCCCCACCTTCTTTTATACTAGCTGGTCTGCCTCTCGTGATATCTGGGGGCTAAACCCACAGTACATAGGGGTTTACTGATACTTTTGGTCATACAGTGTTACAACACATCGTGCTACGAACCCTGCCGATAATGCCACGTGCAATGACGGGAGCGTGAGCGGCTGCACAAGGCAGGAAACAAAGGATGATTAGAGATGTAATTAAAGGGTATGAAATCATATGACGGGAAATTTTCGTAATGAACAAACAGTTGCTCTATCCAAAGTAGCACATCGGTTTTATATTGAAGTATCTAAAGACTTAACCGCCGATTAAGGTACCTAAATAATTACAGAAACGAAAGAAACCTTGTAATAGTAATTCCATACATACAGAGGAACCGAAATCTGTAAACAGATTTCGCCTATCGTCAATTTGAGAGGAGTTAATAAGTTTTCAGTGTGGTGGCGGCTGTTAAAAAATTTCAGTTTTAAACGGAGGCACTTCTTGATCTTGAGGTGCGCACGAAAACGGAAACGCCCGTCGTCCCAACGGCCGAGGCGGCCCCAGGTTGGGAAACCCCTGGTACAAAAAGGAAGCGGTTAGTACAGCTAGCCGCTTGACCACCCGGCAAGTCAGCATCAGAACTACTTGCTTCCGTCTTAGCACACTAGTGTGAGGCGCCGACCAGCTAACAAAACCACTGAACATTGCCGCTCCGGCCCACATTCTGCAAAAATCAAGCGGGTAGGTCTACTTGCTGCTGTGTCGCTCATGATCGCCTCTTGTACATACGTCCACTTCGCCATGCTACGGTAGAATTTAACGATCGCCGCTTTGGGTAGAGTCGAGAAATGATGGTCAGATCCGATCGCCGTTTTGGTCGTTTGCTGATCACGAGTATCTCGCGATGCTACGGGAAAGCAGCAGTGCCAGACATGCAGTAAGATTCACCGAAATTGCCCTCCCCCCCCCCCTCCCCCGCCCCCACTTTTAGATGAAGAACGCCACTTCTCACGGTTCAGTTTCTCTGTCCGAAGTGTTCTCAGATAAACTTCAGTATCGTCATTTTTTTTGTTTTGTTTTTTTTGTTCAAAATTCATGGAGGTGTGTTCTCTCTATGAAGCTAAGTGAAAGGCGGTTTCTTTTTGGTATAAGCGTTTCGCTTCTTTTATTTGTGAAGCGTCTTCAGTGGCCTGTAATACATGTTTCTTTTTGTATATATAATAAATAAATGTATTACGTAGTTGAGACGTGGTGTCTACTGTTATTAAGGAAAAAGTGGAAGGGAGGACCCACCAATGTAAATTTCCTTTCACACAACCTGTTTATGTAACAATATATAATCATACATTTGTTTTCTTTACAAATTCACAGCCGTGCGGGGTAGCCGCGCGGTCTTAGGTGCCTTGTCACGGTCCGTGAGTCTCTCCTCGTCGGATGTTCGAGTCCTCCCTCGGGCATGGGTGCGTGTCTTGTCCATAGCGTAAGTTAGTTTAAGTTAGATTAAGTAGTGTGTAGGCTTAGGGACCGATGACCTCAGCAGTTCGGTCCCATAAGACCTTACCACAAATAAAAAAATACAAATTAACAAATTTGTGAAATTAATAGGCTTCTACAAGAGATATCATATCAAGAACAACATGACAATAATTACAAGGGCCTGGACCTCCAGCCCGCCCTTTATGGGGTGAAACAGCGGTGTTTACTACCGCGCTGGACACAGTTTCTCTTATTCAATGCCCTTCTGCAACACATGAAAACATATAAGTAATACTGATGACAAGAGCGCTTCCATTACTCACACAGGTGATGTAAATTTTTTTCTTATTTAGACACTATATGTCGAAAAGTTCGGGGTTAAGGTACCCACCGATGCTTAAAGGTTAAACAGATTAGGAAACAATTATGACAATGATAAGGCCTTTTTCAAAGCGAGCAATCTTTTCATTTCAATCAGCAGGCAAAGTGAGACTCGATCCGAACCCGTCCCTTTTAACAATCTTATTTCGACTAAAGCCCTGGTGACAGCGGCTTTTCAGTTAAGAAGGCTGCTCTGAACGAACGCTATAAAACATTACGTATGAGCACTTGTTACAAGAGAACTCACTTGGCGGAGCGACAAAAAATGGTTCAAATGGCTCTGAGCTCCGGAGGTCATCAATCCCCTAGAACTAAGAACTACTTAAACCTAACTAACCTAAGGACATCACACACATCCATGCCCGAGGCAGGATTCGAACCTGCGACCGTAGCAGTCGCGCGGTTCCGGACTGAAGCACCTAGAACCGCTCGGCCACCGAGGCCGGCAGGAGCCACAGGATCCAGTGAAAATACACCAATAATAACGCTGTCTTTCAAAGACAGGAACGCACAGCTCAATACAACAGGTACTTCAGATTATCTCAAATGCAATTACAATCAAGAAATTGAACCGGTTAACATCTAAATCTAACCACAAGACCCCTGTTTGTTTAACGGCAAGCTGCGCCTTGGTACAATTGTTCCGAATGTGTTTCCGACCAGGAGCTGATTCATTAAAACATTAATAATTGGGTATAAACTAGAAAGGAAGGGCATCATAATATCAGAACAAATGGTTCAAATGGCTTTAAGCACTATGGTACTTAGCATCTGAGGTCATCAGTCCCCTAGACTTAGAATTACTTAAACCTAACTAACCTAAGGACATCACACAGATCCACGCCCGAGGCAGGATTCGAACCTGCGACCGAAGCAGCAGCACGGTTCTGGACTGAAGCGCCTAGAACCACGCGGACACAGCGGCCGGCAATATCAGAACAAATTTTCAAACAACTAGTGTCTCGTTCGATACTACGGCCTATATTTACGACCAAAGAGCCGACTGACAAGGGAACCTCCCCATCGCACCCCCCTCAGATTTAGTTATAAGTTGGCACAGTGGATAGGCCTTGAAAAACTGAACACAGATCAATTGAGAAAACAGAAAGAAGTTATGTGGAACTGTGAATAAATAAGCAAAATATACAAACTGAGTAGTTCATGGGAAGATATGCAACATCAAGGAATCTGGGAACGCAGGAGAGCCGTGGTCTCGTGGTAACGTGAGCAGCTGCGGGACCAAAGGTCCTTGGTTCAAGTCTTCCATCGAGTGAAAAGTATATTTTTTTATTTTCAGTTTATGTGACAAACTCTTACGTTTTCATCACTTTTTTGGGAGTGATTATCACATCCACAAGAAAACCTAAATCAGGCAAGGTAGAAGAATCTTTTTACCCATTCGCTAAGTGTACAAGTTAGGTGGGTCGACAACATATTCCTGTCATGTGACGCATATGCCGTCACCAGTGTCGTATAGAATGTATCAGACGTGTTTTCCTGTGGAGGAATCGGTTGACCTATGACCTTGCGATCAAATGTTTTCGGTTCCCATTGGAGAGGCACGTCCTTTCGTCTACTAATCGCACGGTTTTGCGATGCGGTCGCAAAACACAGACACTAAACTTATTACAGTGAACAGAGATGTCAATGAACGAACGGACAGATAATAACTATGCAAAAATAAAGAAGGTAAAATTTTCACTCGAGGGAAGACTTGAACCAAGTACCTATCGGTCTGCAGCTGCTCACGCTACCACGGGACCACGAGGCTCCTGTGCTCTCATTGTCCATGATGTTGCATATGTAGCCCATGGACTACTCAGTTTGTATATTTTGCTTATTTTTCACAGTTTCACACAATTTCTTCCTGTTTTCTCAGTTGATCTGTGTTCAGTTTGTCAAGGCCTGTCCACTGTGCCAACTTACAACTTAATCTGAGGGGGGTGCGATGGGGATGTTCCCTTGTGAGTAAAACTCTGAGGGTCGGGTACAATCCAGAAAATAAGTAGGAGATCTGGTAGACAATGACACCAATCACCACGAGGATTACAGAATCTTACTCCCCTTTGTCAGCAAGCAGCTCCATAGATCCACGGTGCGTCGCGGCGGTTACTGCGTAGTGCCGATAACAGCTAGGTAGAAGGGGACAGCGAGACTACGAGCGGTCGTTCAACACGAATGTTGCCAACCAACCGACGGGCTGTCGGCCTGCTGCTTGTAGTCGACGCTGACCCCGGTGCAGTACTCCGGTATCCTTCCTCTGCGCAGGCCCTTCTTGCGTAGCTCGTGGCTTCGGCCGCTCGGACCTCGTGACTGCCAATCCCGAAACTTGGTTCCTCCCCCTTGGGCCAGCGAACCCGTATAATTATCGGCAAGCAAAGAGCTCCTAAGGACACAACCCACAGATACCGACTGTTCCTCATAGATACAGTGGGATAGTCGATACTACCAGACAGAACAGCACAACTAACTTAATCACGCCATGGCTCAGTAGTAGTTAGTAGTTGCAATCTGTTACTATGTTACATTTTGTCATGTTCTTCTCTTGTTTTCCAGATTAGAAACAACTTTTGTAGTACAAATATTGTGATATTAAATTATCGTTGGGTGTTACGAATCTATTGTTGTTAGTCCACAATAGTAGGGGGGGGGGGGGGGGGGGGAGCGGGCAGGGAACGTCGGGAATCGGCCAACTGGAGCATGAGGACCAAATGAAACCATCTGCAGGTCCACACATATGGAGGGAGTAGTACGTACTAAGAACAATGGAAATCGTAACACCAAACGACTGTTTAACAACACGATATTTTTGCTAAAAAGTTGTTTCTAATCTGAGAAACAAGAGAAAAACATGACAAAAGTCACATAGTAACATATTGTAACTATTATGTAATATGTTTATTATACGTATAAAAAGAAACATGTACTACAGCCCCCTGAAGATGCTTCACAAATAAAAGAAGCGGAACACATATGCCAAAAAGCACTCTACCTTTCATTTAGTTGCATAGACCTCCATGAATAAACTTGCGTAGTTATAGGTGAGTACTGTTTCTGGATGTCGTCTTGCGAATGTGTCTATGTAACTGGAGGCCACCCTTGGTTAACAGTACGTTGTCATCTTGATTAATCGGGTTTCTGCCAGTTATTCGCGTCTTTCCTGGCACGATTAACCAGCAGAAACCCGATTAATCAATATGACAACGCCTCGCCGGGAAAGCTTGAAGAATTACAACAGTACGTGGCCGGCCGTAGTGGCCGAGCGGTTCTAGGCGCTACAGTCCGGAGCCGCATGACCGCTACGGTCGCAGGTTCGAATCCTGCCTCGGGCATGGATGTGTGTGATGTCCTTAGGTTAGTTATGTTTAAGTAGTTCTAAATTCTAGGGGACTGATGACCTCAGATGTTAAGTCCCATAGTACTCAGAGCCATTTGAACAACAGTACGTTGCTCTATGCTAATTTCAGAATACATCTCTTTGTGTTAGTTTTTAAATATTTTATTTGTTAAAGGACATCTTTTCGCCTTTGACTATATAGGTTATTTATTTTACAACTTCAATGTCAGCCTTTGGACCGTTTACAAGTTGTACTGCAAAAGCTTTTGCTTCATTGCATGTAGACTTTAACATCCTCCAACATGTACGATTGACAGCGTCAAAAATAAATATTCGAATTGTAGAAATACAGTAACATCAAACGAGTGCAAAGCTCTGTACATAGTGAAATGATGTCAGTTCACAGTACCACTTGAAAATGACCCAAAGTCAGAAATTGCAATTCTGAAATAAATAACTTCTACAGTCGACGGCGTGTACCATGTCCATTACAATATTCCACATGACTGTGTACCCCAACCATGAGAAGTTAATCTTTTAATTGTGTTGTGACTTCTACCACCTTTCCTAAAGTATCGATGCAAATCAGTGACTCCCTGCAGGTAGGTCGTAGTCCATGCCTTCCCACCGTCTGATACTGGGTAGAGTGAGGTGTTCCTGCCTTACCAATATTTATCTCTCCAGGTAGCTGGGACAAGCTCTTTTCATTCAGGCCGCCAGGGATGCGGAAACGGTGACAATCGGTTGAGGAGCGGTAGCTTAGTGTGCTGTGGACAGTCCTCATATTCTGTTTTGAAAATTTGTTATGTTCATTATGTACTGGGACAGTGCTTAGTAGTAACACGAACCGAGATTGTGAACTGACCCTTGTGGCCATACAGCCAACAGCCTTGCCGCAGTGGTAACACCGATTCCGTTAAGTACTTAACGGACCACCCGCTCTGTCGAGTGCTGAGGGCAAGCGGGGTGCACTCAGCCCTTGTGAGGGTAAGTAAGAGCTACCTGTTTGAGAAGTGCGGCACCGGTCACGAAGACTGACAACGGCCGGGAGTGCGGTGTGCTGACCACACGCCCCTCCGTATCCGCATCCGTCGAAGCCTAAGGGCTGAGGATGACACGGCGGCCGGACGGTACCGTTGGGCATACAAGCCCTGTTCGGACGGTGTTTATTTTTGTTCTGACCACACAGGTATCTCATCGTGCTGCTGAACACAACCTCGCGACTACTTATTAAGAATCAGCAGTCCCGTTAGAAGTAAACTGGGAAAAGCAATTTACCCATACGGCAAAATGCTAATAGAGATGGACACCAGATTCCGTTTGCGTGCTCACCTGTCGTGTCGTCCTGTACACGACAATGTTCCGTCCTCAGCAAACACACGCAGCCAAACAGCAATGCGGCCTCGGTAAACATCAAGAGCTCGCTATCAGCTTGGCGACAGGTGGGTCAGTGGAGTTGACACAGCTGTCGGACACAGTAGCAGCAGCGCGGGACGAGGCCCCTGGCGTCCTGGGGTACTACGCTGAAGTAAACAGAGAATCAGTGGCGGTACCTTGTGTTTACAGCAGGGCCTGTAGTTCTGGTGTACTTTTCTTACTGTCATCAGTCTTTTGACTGGTTTGATGGGGCCCACCTCGAATTCCTCTCCTGTGGCAACGTATTCATCTTAGAGTACCACTTGCAACTGACATCCTCAATTATTTGCCGGCCGTATCCCAGTCTCTGTCTTACTCTATAGTTTTTACCCTCTACAACTCCACCTAGTACCACAGAAGTTATTCAGTGACGTCTTAACAGATGTCCTGTCATCCTGTACCTTCTCTGGGTCAGTGTTTCCCATATATTCCTTTTCGCCAGGAATGTCCTTTTTGCGCCGGCCATAGTGGCCGAGCGGTTCTAGGCGCTTCAATCTGGAACCGCGCGGCCGCTACAGTCGCAGGTTCGAATCCTGCCTCAGGCATGGATGTGTTTGATGACCTTAGGTTAGTTAGGTTTAAGTAGTTCTAAGTTCTAGGGGACTGATGACCTCAGATGTTAAGTCCCATAGTTCAAATGGTTCAAATGGCTCTGAGCACTATGGGACTTAACTTCTGTGGTCATCAGTCCCCTAGAACTTAGAACTACTTAAACCTAACTAACCTAAGGACATCACACACATCCATGCCCGAGGCAGGATTCGAACCTGCGACCGTAGCAGTCGCGCGGTTGCGGACTGAGCGCCTTAACCGCGAGACCACCGCGGCCGGCTAAGTCCCATAGTGCTCAGAGCCATTTGAACCATTTTTTTTGTCCTTTTTGCCACTGCTAGTTGGCTTTTTACGTCCTCCTTGGTCCATCCATCATACGTTATTTTGCTGCCTAAGTAGCAGAATTCCTTAACTTCATCTATTTCGTGATTATCAATTATGATTCCAAGGTACTCACTAAACTCATTTCTACTATTTCTCATTAGCCGGCCGGAGTGGCCGTGTGGTTCTAGGCGCTACAGTCTGGAGCCGAGCGATCGCTACGGTCGCAGGTTCGAATCCTGCCTCGGGCATGTATGTTGTGATGTGCTTAGGTTAGTTAGGTTCAATTAGTTCCAAGTTCTAGGCGACTGATGCCCATTTGAACCATTTTTTCTCATTAGTTTCGCCTTCTTCGATTTTCTGCCAATCCATATTCTGTAGTGGTGTAGTACCACTATTGAAATCCTTTAATTCTTCATTCATCAACAGATCACCTATACGGTTCTAGTAACTAAAATTGATGTATGGTTCGAAGCAGAAATAACTAATGAACAGTATTTGATTTCTAAACAAATTTAAAGGTATCACAAATGAGGTGTATCTAAGCAATTAACACTACGTTTATTGTTCCATTAAAACACGGGAGAACTGCTGGATTTCTCAGATGAGTACCATTGCAGTAGTACTGGCGAGTACGCGCTGAGCTCTGCTGTTTAAAGCCATACTGAGGTGACATTGCGCATGCGCTGCTCAGCGTGCGCGTTCATAACGGCTCCGTACGCTGCGCCTCGCACCCTCCACGGTGAAAGCTTGACGTATCGATATGAGGTCGATTTTCATCTTTATGCAGATAACTACGTCGACTACGAATTTTCTCTATAACAGGATTCCAAGCAGAGTTTAGCTGATAACCGCTATCTCGATTGATGAGAGTCTCGTTGTCAGACATTACAGCGTTTGAGCACGCTCTCTCCTCTACATATTTTATATTCAACAACGAATTTTACGAACAATCTGACGGTGTCGCCATGGGGAGTCCTTTGTCTCCCCTGGTGGCCAATCCCTTTATGGAAGAGTTTGAGGAGAGAGCACTCGACTCTGCCACTTTTAAACCGACAGTATTTTGGCCATACGTTAACGACACATTTATAGTGTGGCCTCATGAATCTGGACCGTCTCCAAGAATTTTTACGTCACATGAACTCCATACATGAAAACATAAAGTTTACCATGGAGATAGAGAAAGATGGTTGCTTGCCATTTTTAGACGTCTTGGGGCGACGTAAGAGTGATAGCACACTTGCTCACTCTGTGTACAGAAAACCCACTCATACAGACCTGTATCTACAAGCTACTAGTTGCCACCATCCACCACAAACAATGGGCGTTCTCAAGACCTTGATCCACCGTGCCCATACCATCTCTGACGCCGAGCGGAACTGGAACACCTGCAAAAAGTATTTCTGAAGAATGGCTTTTCAACTAGGCAAGTGAACAGAGTGATGCAAACCTACAAACGACGGAACAAGGAAGAGGCCTTCAGGTCGACTGCTTATCTACCATTTAATGGGAATATTTCTTCACAGATAGGCAGAATATTGAGAAAGTATCAATTGAGAGTCATCTTTCGCCCTCCTTCCAAAATATCATCGCTGGTGGGATCCGTTAAAGACGCCCTGGGCGTGCGTAAATCAGGTGTTTACAAGATTCCGTGTGATTGCGGCAAATCATACATAGGGCGAACAACACGAGCTGTCCAGGAACGCCGGCCGGTGTGGCCGAGCGGTTCTAGGCGCTTCAGTCTGGAACGGCGCGACCGCTACGGTCGCAGGTTCGAATCCTGCCCCGGGCATCCAGTGGATGTGTGTGATGTCCTTACGTTAGTTAGGTTCAAGTAGTTCTAAGTTATAGGGGAGTGATGACCTCCGATGTTAAGTTCCATAGTGCTGAGAGCCATCTGAACCATTTGAAGAATGATTGTTTGAATGCCCATGCGCGCACTCCACTTCGGGACCTATACGTAGATGATTGTGGTTTGTTGTTTTATTCATCACTTATAGCTGGTTCTTGATATTAATAAGACATTTTCGGGATCGTTTCTGTCTGTCTTCAAGGCTTTGCCGGTTCAACCTCTTCAGCATGTCCGTGACACTCTCCCATGGGTCAAACAAACCTGTGCCCAGTAATGCTGGTCTTCTTTGAATATGTTCGAATCTCTTGTTATTCCTCTTTGGTACGGGTTCCGAACACGTGAGCAATATTCTACGATGGGTCACACGAGTGATTTGTAAGTGATCTCCGCTATAGACTGATGGTTTGTCCCCGGTATTCTACCAACGAACCGACGTCTAACAGTTGCATTACCTACGATTGAGCCTATGTGTGAACTGTACTACATACCAATACAAACCCTTACTCTCAGATATTAGTATCAGTTGACAGGTTCCAGTAATGACTCATTGATACTGTAGTCATAGGCTTATAGGCTTTTTCGTTGAGCGAAGCGTACAATTTTACATTTCTCAACAATTAAAGAAAGTTGCTGATTTTATAGTACTTCTATGTAGATAGCTCCATCACCTGCGAAACACCTGAGGCTACTATTAATATTGTTTGCAAGGTCATTAATACACAACATACACAGCAAGGATTCCAAAATACTTCTCTATGGCAGACTCGAAGTTACTTCCACACATGGCGATGACACTCTATCCCAGATGACACGCTGCTCGTTCCCTATTTTTTAAAAAAAGAAAAAAAATCCTCAATTCAGTCACGACTTTCGCTTGATAACCCACACGAGCGTACTTGTGATAATTAGAATTTATTTAATACCTGCAGCTGCTGACAGGCGTTGATATATATCAACGGGGACAGGTGAAAATGTGTGCCCCGACCGGGAATCGAACCCGGGATCTCCTGCTTACATGGCAGACGCTCAATCCATCTTTTTTTTTTTCTTTCTTCATTTTGTTCGTTGTTAATCGTTGTGTTTGGTCGTTGCGGACGTCACATGACATCCGGTCCAGTTCTTTTTTTTTATTCTTCCACTCAGTTTTTTTTATTACAGAGGCCAACCAGCTCTCTGACCGAACACGCTGAGCTACCGTGCCGGCACTATGGGACTTAACATCTCAGGTCATCAGTCCCCTAGACTTAGAACTACTTAAACCTAACTAACCTAAGGATATCACACATATCCATGCCCGAGGCAGAATTCGAACCTGCGACCGTAGCAGCAGCACCTTGTATGTCCACACACTACATCCGTAGTGTCCCACCCCAACACACTCATTACTCGTGAAAGACATTCTTACCAAGTCCCGTAAGAGTTCGGGGAATATGTGTGCATCCGCACAGAAGAATAAGGTCATGGCCGGTTTTGCCAGAACTATATCCACATAAGTATATATGTACTTGTGATAATACGCGCAGGTTTAGTATTGAGTCAAATGCTTTTCGGAAGTCAGGAAATAATGCATCTACCTGTGTTGTATGCTGCCTACTCGTCAAATATGGGGTGCCTAGGAAACCTGCTTTTTCGGATCGCTAGACAACAATTCAAGCAACACGTATTAGTAAATTTTATTACAAAAGGAAATGATTACAATACTTAACTCTGTGAGGTGCAGACGTTTCGCGAGCAAAGGGCTACAGACGAACAAGAAATCCATTCATTATATACAAATCGTAATACTAGAGAAATAATCCAGTTCCTAAGTTGCTGCTACACAAGTGCCTGTTCTCGATGCTGCTGTGGAAGTCGTACAGGTGCTAGTCTTCAACTGGGCCGCGGCCAGGCGTCGCGGCGCTAATGTCCTCTTCGTGTCGAGGGCGCTGCCGTCGCCCTAGAGAGGGGTCGGTCCGCTTGCAATTGGCTGACTTATTCTTCATAGCCCTCTCTAATCTATCGTTTCCGACTGGCGTGCCGGCGCTTGACTTTACCCCGAAACAGCCCGAATGCCTTGATTCATGACTTTCTGGATGTTATGCTACAAAAATGAGATTTTGGTCGATGTTTTCGTAATGAGTGGTGGTTGGCAATGAGGAGTTCATTCTGTTCGATATACATTACAGGTGGGTGATGTTCTTTAAGATTCTACAACAAGTGGATGCAAGTATATCGGAGTGTGGTTTTGTGGATCACTTCTGCTACCCTTTTTGTATACGGGTGTGATCGGAGATGTCTTCCAACTACTGTGCGCGGTTTTTTATTCAAGTTATATACGGTAGATTATGATTAGAAAAAGGGACTAACTCAGACGCTAATTTGGTATAAAATCTAATACGTATTCAGTCGGGTACTGAAACTTTATTTTCCATCTCCGTAGCTATGCGGTCAGCGTAAATGGTTGTCACGTGGAGGACGCGGCTTCGATTCCCGCTACTGGCAATGAGGACTGGTACGGGGTGTACTGAGCCTTGTGATGCCCATTGAGGAGCTACTTGACCGAATTGTGGCGGTTCCGCGGTCTCGAACGTCTACAAAACGGCTGGGAGAGGGGTGTATTGACAACAGGGCCCTCCACACGGCATCTGCATGGCACCGCAAGGCGGTGGACGTTCACGGCCTGGACGAACAGCTTGTGACTGGAGCTTTGTTCAGTATCAGATTTCAGCCGCTTCTCAAGCCCATACACACTAACATGTGTCTCACTCATCTTTGCAGAGGTGCGAGAGTTAAATAGAAGCAATACTTCTGATTATTTCTGCGTATCGTTGTCTTTATTGTCACGTGGCAGACTTGTGAGGTTTATAAAATTGTATATTAAGTAAGATTTACTTTAAAAGAGCACAGTAACCATAAAAAATAATAAGGGGGAGGAGGAGTTCTTAAACGTTAAATCGCCTGGAACCTGTGCAGTACGGGCATGTAAGAGGGCATACCTTAGATCGTTATATCAACACGTGGTGACGCTCTAGGTATTCTGCGGGAGCACAATCATTTGATTTCCTTGCTGGTTTTTGCTTAGTGGCGTCGACGTCACAGTAGTCGCTTCGGCGGTACGTATACTAAAATTGGAACGATACAGAGAAGATTAGCACAGACCCTGCGCAAAGATGACGCCAAAATTCGTGAAGTGTTCCACATTTTTGCCGACAACGCGCTCACGCGTACCTCCTTCCAGCCACGCAGGCGGGATGAAGCCCTCTTCACTTGTCTTCGCTTAGGCCACGGCCTATCAGCATTGGCTTCTTGCTCCTGCGAGAGGACACGCCAATTTGTGGCGCTTGTGGCTCCACGTTTTAATAGTATTATTTTGAGACCAGAAGTGAGCGGAAGATTTGCCGACAAGTGTGACCTCTATTTTAAGGGACATTCAAACGGATGTGCTTAGACGACTTTTCTTGCGTGGCCATCCTCCTAGGCAAGCCCAGAAATATTTGTTTTATGAATAAAAATCACGTTCTCTTGCTCCACCGTATTTTATTTCTTCTAGGCGAAACGCGTCTGGGTGAAATTAAATACAATTCAGAAGCAAATGCGGTTTGTATTTACAAACAAATATGGACGTGTTTTGAGTCATAAGGTTTCTTAGTATGCCCAACTTGCTTCCAAAAATTTTAGAGAGATGTTCTTAATGTATTAAAAGGGCGAAACTTCCTGGCAGATTAAAACTGTGTGCCGGACCGAGACTCGAACTCGGGACCTTGGCCTTTCACGGGCAAGTGCTCTACCAACTGAGCTACCCAAGCACGACTCACGCCCCGTCCTCACAGCTTTACTTCTGCCAGTACCTCGTCTCCTACCTACCAAACTTTACAGAAGCTCTCCTGCGAACCTTGCTCAACTAGCACTCCTGAAAGAAAGGATATTGCGGAGACATGGCTTAGCCACAGCCTGGGGGATGTTTCCAGAATGAGATTTTCACTCTGCAGTGGAGTGTGCGCTGGTATGAAACTTCCTGGCAGCTTAAAACTGTGTGCCGGACCGCGACTCGAATTCGGGACCTTCATATCAGCGGCCGGCTAGATTCGTTTGTTTTAATATTTGTTCCGAGTTCGAGTCTCGGTCCGGCACACAGTTTTAATCTGCCAGGAAGTTTCATATCAGCGCACACTCCGCTGCAGAGTGAAAATCTCATTCTATTAAAAGGGTGACTGGCTCACCCATGATTTTTGCAAGTGATCAGCCAGTCAAATTTCTCTGCGCTGTTACTGTAGCTCCTCTGTCATTTTGTTTGTGTTTGAATTCCAGGTTTAGCACCTTTCACCTTTCCTCCGTTGTCTTACGGCGTGTGAGATGGAGTGATTATGTGTGTCGACACGAGTTTGTAGGTTTACTCCGCACAGTGCCTTTTTATCTAGATTCGTTTGGTTCAAATGGCTCTGAGCACTATGGGACTCAACTTCTGCGGTCATCAGTCCCATAGAACTTAGAACTACTTAAACCTAACCAACCGAAGGACATCACACACATCCATGCCCGAGGCAGGATTCGAACCTGCGACCGTAGGGGTCTCGCGGTTCCAGACTGTAGCGCCTAGAAGCGCTCTGTCACTGCGGCCGGCTAGATTCGTTTGTTTTAATATTTGTAAGAGTATGAGAATCCGCCGTTGAGTGCCTGTAGATTCCAAAAACACACGCGCGCACACACACAAACACACACTAATCTCGTGTCAGCACCATTCAGACAGGGGAGCACAGCACTCACTGCGGGCATGTGGTTCATTTCCGGCGGGCGAGGCTCTCCCTGAGTACAGGCTGGCCGTGACGCAGTGAGCAGGTATTATCCAGGATTAATGGGCGCAAATTTCACAGATTTGTTCAAATGTTGAAATGTGTGTGAAATCTTATGGGACTTAACTGCTAAGGTCATCAGTCCCTAAGCTTACACCCTACCTAACCTAAATTGCCCTAAGGACGTACACACACACCCATGTCCGAGGGAGGACTCGAACCTCCGCCGGGGCCAGCCGCACAGTCCATGACTGCAGCGGCTAAGACCGCTCGGCTAATCCCGCGCGGATTCACAGATTTTTGTAGGGGTGCAAATTTGAGCGGGCACAGTTATCATACATCCATTCGGGGAAGAGTTTGTGGTAAAAGACCACTGACACATACACAATCGGCGGAAATGAAGTCCGATCGAAAGGAACATATCAACTGAGAAATTATATATGTCATCTCCATCTTCACTTATGGGAACTTTGAGCGACTACTAAAATACGAACAGATGGTGTATGATGAGTATGTACTGAATCGGACGCAAATTGTACAGAAGTACCCCTACAAGCGACCCCCTCAAGCAATAAATTTTAATGACACATTAATTCCCGTGTAAGACTGATGTTACGTCGTTGAATACAAACCGTACCGAACCATTACTCCGTGGGGAGGAAACTGGAAGTGGTGCAGGGTAAGGGGGAGCTGTTATTGTTTACGGACAGTGGCTCCCACGCTCGGCGACATCGTTAAAGGGGGGACAGCAGTGCGGTGTACCGCAGCTCCCAGACAGGAAACAGTTTACGACCAATCACCGAATTGTCGCGGCATCCGAGGGCGGAAGCCGGCGACTGCCCTGTCAGACACGGCATTTACGGCTCAGATCAGGGCTTCGACTCTGCTCCTCTGGTCCTGCGCGCACTCCGCTCCCTTTCGGCAACCCTTAAAGTGAGCTTTTATAAACAACATTTACGTTACCTCACTTGTTGATGGTCATCGAAAGAGTACAAGGAAGGGCAGCTCCTTTCGTGTTTCATAGGGGTCAGAGTGTCACTGATATGATACGCGAGTTGGGGTGGCAGTCACTGAAACAAAGCCGATTTTCTTTGCGGCGAGATCTATTTATGAAATTTCAATCACCAACTTTATTTTCCGAATGCGAAAATATTTTGTTCACACCCACCTACGTAGGGAGAAATGATCATCATAATAAAATAAGAAAAATCAGAGCGCTAACGGAAATATTTAGGTGTCCCTTTTTCCCACGCGCCATTCGAAAGTGGAATGGGAGAGAAGTAGCATTAAAATGGTTCGATGAACCGTCTGCCAGGCACTCAAATGTGAATTGCAGAGTAGCCATGTAGAAAGAAATGTTCAAATGTGTGTGAAATCTTATGGGACTTAACTGCTAAGGACATCAGTCCCTAAGCTTACACACTACTTAACCTAAATCATCCTAAGGACAAACACACACACACACACACATGCCCGAGGGAGGACTCGAACCTCCGCCGGGACCAACCGGAGGAATTAGTGCTAGCAAAAAATAAAAAAATTAAACATAATAAAACCCCTCATAGCCGGCCGTTGTGGCCGTGCGGTTCTAGGCGCTACAGTCTGGAACCGAGCGACCGCTACGGTCGCAGATTCGAATCCTGCCTCGGGCATGGATGTGTGTGATGTCCTTAGGTTAATTAGGTTTAATTAGCTCTAAGTTCTAGGCGACTGATGGCCTCAGAAGTTAAGTCGCATAGTGCTCAGAGCCATTTGAACCATTTTTTTGCAGCGCCCTAGACCGCTCGGCTAATCCCGAGCGGGTAACCATGTAGATGTAGATTTAGGAAAGTACTTCTTTCAATTTTGATTACTTCATAGTAATTAGTCTTCCGAATGTTTGGATATACCCTGGCAAAACTTCCTCTGCCACGACAGCCATTTGATTTCATCTCTCACATACATTCAACATCTTCAGTTAATGCGCAGTAATATTGCAATCCATGTTTTCCCCTCCAATTTTTGCCCGCTACGGCTCTCCTAGTCCCATGAAAGTTATTCTCTTACGTCTGAAAACATGTCCTTTTATCCTGCCTATTCTCTTAGTCAATATTTCCCGGGTATTCCTCGCTCACCGACTATGTGCAAAATCTCACTTTTTACATTATCTGTCCACTTAAAGTTGGGCATGCTTGTGTGATACCACATCCTAAACGTTTCCATTTTCTTCTTTTCCGTTTATCCCACTGTCCAAACAGTGCTGTGGTCCAGACATAATCTCTCAGAGTATTCTTCATCAATATAAGGCCAATTTTTTATACTAGTAGACTTGCAAGTAACATGGCGGTTATTCCATCTCTTGCGACTGGTGCATATGCGTTTCATTTTAGTTTAAAGCGCCTTCACAGATCTTTGGAACAATTGTTTTAGGCACAAATCGTTTTAGCCAAGAGTTTCCATGCTTATAATACTTCTACTGCCCACATTTGTTTGTTTTAATGTAGAAGTGTACTTCTACAAAAAGTCGTTAGATTTTTAGAGTTCTGCACTGCACTGAGACAAATTTACTCATTTTCATGTTCTTTCCACATTCACCTCATCATTTCCTTCTATACGTACATATAGCCTGTTGTGGATGTTAGAGAGTGTGAGGTGGAGCAGGAGGGACGATTGAGTGGCTTTTCCACTTCTCTCTCTCTCTCTCTCTCTCTCTCTCTCTCTCTCTCTCCCTGTGTGTGTGTGTGTGTGTGTGTGTGTGTGTGTGTGTGCGCGCGCGCGCGCTCGCCAATTATTACGTTAGTGAAGCTGTTTACTTTGGTTCAAAATGGTTGAAATGGCTCTAAGCACTATGGGACTTAACATCTGAGGTCAACAGTCCCCTAGCCTTAGAACTACTTAAACCTGACTAACCTAAGGACATCACACACATCGCGTCCCGTAACGTCGACAAATTTGGCATTTTTTTTATTCAGTTTCTTCTATTGCAACTTTGGCTTTAGTACTTGTTGCTTTAGCCGTGCGGGATTAGCCGAGCGGTCTTAGGCGCTGCAGTCATGGACTGTGCGGCTGGTTCCGGCGGTGGTTCGAGTCCTCCCTCGGGCATGTGTGTGTGTGTGTGTGTGTGTGTGTGTGTTTGTCCTTAGGATGATTTAGTTTAAGTAGTGTGTAAGCTTAGGGACTGATAACCTTAGCAGTTAAGTCCCATAAGATTTCACACACATTTGAACATTTTGAACTTGTTGCTTTCATTGCTAATATATTCAAATAGATCGTTCCCAATATACAATTCTACGATATCCTCGACGCTCTGTGTATCTTCGGGAAATATGTTTCGACCGGGAGATCCTTCAAATTTATTATTGGTCCTCGGTAAGTCAAAGGCTGACCACTGTGCACTGTCGTCCTCTTCCCATTCATCCGAATCAATTGGCAACCGTAGCGTTCGCCGAATTATTCTTGAGCGTATTTCACTATCTTCTGACGATTCTGCTTCACTTTCATATTTTTTATATTCAGTGTCTTCTTCCCACTTGGCCAAGTCGTCCGAAACGTCTGACAAGACGTCCGCGCGTTCATCGTAAATAATCGTATCGTCTCTTTCGTCTGCCATGATGAAACTTATTGTTAACTAAACGAAACACCAACAGAATGCAAATGACACTAAAGTGCTGTCGCCGGCCACTGCGCGATACCAAGCTCACTACACCAATCTGGTGTCGCCGGACGGCAAAGTGTTAATAACTGAAAATTGGAGGCAGTTTATCAAACTTAAAATACATCCAGAAGTGCTGTCGTACTTAAAGAATAGCATTTATATAATTTTCGTGTCTCTCTTTCTCTCTCTGTCTATGTTTTTGGAAATATGTGACACTAACTAATAACTTATTCGGCAAGAAATATTTGTACGCTTTAAGTTAAATAAACGACGTTGCCTTTTCCCCATAAAATAATATTAGAATATCCACCCTTTTGAGTGGTACATTATACTGTTGCCCGTACAAGATGACTGCTTGACCAGCCAGTTAAAGTTATGAAAGTCAATTAATATTCCTCATTAATTACCAGCTATTATCATATTTAGGAACATACATGTGGGAGACCAGTATTCCGCAAATGCGAATCAGAGATAAGAAGTAGTAATACCGTCAGAATGTCCTATGTGACTATTTATTTCTTAGGTTAACATCTTTCCGTTGAAGCAATTTCTAACTAGTTCAGTAACAATTCAGTATTATTTAATAAGTCAACGAAAGCACGCGTGCATTCGAGGAGCAGAGCTGATCATTTTCTGTACGATTAAGGAAAGGTCACTGCGGCAGAGACAGAAATTAAAAAGAGAAATATAGTGGAGCTCACGTTCACGTTTTTTTGCTGCCCCTCGCTGTATTTTAACAATTTATGAGATTTTTTGTAACTACTTACCCCCGCCCCCCCCCCCCCCCCAATCCTGCGCCACCTCCAACTCACACGATCAGTTTTTTTTTAAATGTCACAGCGTACTTATATTCAATATGTATCTCTGTCGGGTCGAGTTAGCCATTCTGTTATTTCTCTGTTGTCTGCAATATAGTTTACAGGTTAATACAAGGCAGCATTCGATGTTTTATCAGTCTGTTGGGCTAAGTGGTTCCAATAGGTAGCGTCCTCTCGTGCTGTTCTGCTACTGTCGTGATTTCAGTTATGTGTTTCCGATACATTTTGTTCTTGTTTCGAAGGTACTATGCTTCGGTGTTCGTATAGATGGCGGCCATCCATTCACTTACCTCTCTCTCTCTCTCTCTCTCACACACACACACACACACACACACACACACACACACACACACACACACACACAACTTCGCACACTGCCATGTGATGTGCTCGGGTATTTTTACGTGTATTCTTCTTTCAGTTCTCTTCGTTCCTGCATGTCTGTTTAGAGTGCGCCCCTCTGTATCGTGTTTCTAATTCATTTACTGAGCTACACAAAAGTCTGAATAGACAAAGGGTTAGAAACTGTAAGAAAACTGACTATTTGTGAGTACCCAGGCAGGAGACATTTGATGCAATCATGTTTTAAAACTAAAAAGAGGAAACAAATGATATTTAGTTTGTCGTTAGTAACACGTTCAGTTCTTTTTTCCTCCATGTTACTGCTTTTGTTACTGGACCATGGTGCGCTTCGAAGTTTTTCCTTAACGATCGTTCTGATAAACTATGGAATACTGCGGTTCTTGGTCGAAGTACCTGCCTCTGGTTTTCTCCTCAATAGACTATATTTGTGATTAAGCACGCTTCCATTATATTTTTGACGGGAAATGATGAAACATGTATCTACCATGCATCTTTTGCAGTACAAATACTTCTAACGTAAATAACTTTTAGATCTGTCAGTCGTGTTTTACAGATGTTCATTTATATTTTTTTTTTTATCTAAATTCATTCTCTTTCTGTTTCTGTTCTGTCCTCTGCTAGCATGACGAAGAAGACAGACATAATATGTCATATTAATTCGGTAAAATTAAGTATTCATACTATACAATTTCAGTCGATAGGCACTGACAAAAAATGACCTTTCCATAAACGTTTTTGAAAGTAGGTTTGGTCATGAGCCAATGGAAAGCGTTTGAGGCTGTGGAACTACGAGCTGCTCTTTGTTCGAATGGGTATATGGGTATTCGACTTATTATTCTGGTTCAACTGCCGTTTCTAGTGCTGTTTTTCGTCGAGTGCGGTTGTTTGATTTATGAGGTAGTCTAGCGTTATCTGGGTCGTTGCGAGTTGTTTCGAAATTCCGACAACGACAGAGTAAGTGAATGAGGTCTTCTCAAGTATTTGCCATGGTTCATATTAGGCGAATGTATAGGTTATCCAAGAAGTGCAGTCTAAAATTCCTGCGATCACTCTGCGTTCAAACACTCGATGATATTCCTCTGCGAGGAGACATGGAAGCTCAACGAGCTGTCACGAATCGCATCGCTCTTCATTGGTTCTCCGCTATTTCTTCTATTAATTCATTCCAAAAAGGAGTCCAGACTGATCAACAGTACCCGAGAAATGGTCGAATGGCTGGTTTCAAGGCAACGTCTTTCGTTAGTGAATCACATCTAATTAAAATTCTTCCAGTGAAACTCAGCCTGGAAGTCGCTTTTCTTGTAAACGGTTTCCTGTGGTCATTCCGCTTTAGGTCGCTCCGGACTTTATTTGCAGGTGTATTGTAGCTGTTACTTCACAGTTACTCATCGCCAGTAGTGTAACCAAAAGTATCGAACTTCTCCTGTTTATGCGCAATGCGACAGATTTATTCACGTTCGGAGTCAACCGAAAGTCCTTTCATCAATCGCCTATTCCCTGAAGGTCTTACTTCAATCTTCTGGTGTAGAAACTTTCTACAGTTAATATAATCATAGACGAAGAGCCACACTTAGCTTCCTACTTTACTGGGTGGATCATTTACTCTGGTTTGGGCAATGGGCAAATAAAAGTGATCTGGAGAACAGAGTTCCAGGATAAAAAATAAAATAAAATAAAAATTAAAAAAAAACAGAGAAAAGGAAATACATTACTAAAATGAGTATAGCATATGTTGAAAGTGACCACCATACAGCTCTTGGTATTTTTGGGCCCCAGTCAGCAAGTGACTGAAGGCGAATACGAACTGCACTGTTGGAAATTGCTTTGGTATCATCCGAAATTTTCCGCTGCAGTTCTTGAACACCGTGAGGACTGAAACTTCCTGGCAGATTAAAACTGTGTGCCGGACCGAGACTCGAACTCGGGACCATTGCCTTTCGCGGGCAAGTGCTCTACCAACTGAGATACCCAAGAACGACTCACGCCCCGCCTCACAGCTTTACTTCTGCCAGTACCTCGTCCCCTACCTCCCAAACTTTACAGAAGCTCTCCTGCGAACCTTGCAGAACTAGCACACCTGATAGAAAGGATATTGCGGAGACATGGCTTAGCCACAGTCTGGGGGATGTTTCCAGCTCAGTTGGTAGAGCACTTGCCCGCGAAAGGCAAAGGTCCCGAGTTCGAGTCTCGGTCCAGCACACAGTTTTAATCTGCCAGGAAGTTTCATATCAGCGCACACTCCGCTGCAGAGTGAAAATCTCATTCTGGAAACCGTGAGGGCTGTTGCGAAACACCTTAGACTTGAGGGCTTGTAGCGTTGCTCTTCGGGGGGGGGGGGGGGGGGGGGGGGGGGGGGGGGGGAAGAAAAAGAATTGTTATTTTTATATTTTTTTGAAAAATGTCGAAAAAGTGAATATTTTGGTGGGCCACTTCGCAACAGAATCAGGGATTGATTACACACTTACAATAACATACGTTGAGCATTAAATACGTGGTTGCATTATTTTGAACAAGAGCAGCAGATTGATTTATTTGAGATCGTTCGGAAGAAACATCATTTCTGTGCATTTTTATAGTCACGATGTAGTCATACCCGGAACAACACTAAGGGACCAGAAGATTTATAGACTTTAAAAGAAATGCAACACTACACAATTAAAAAATAGAGCTGATTCAGAAATAATAGGAAAACGATAATGTTCCTTCTGCCTCATGCTGCGTTCGGCCCATCAGCGTGATCGTAATTTCCGGTGATGAACTAACACAAAATAATTAACATTCAAGTAAATGAGGAGATGGAAATCATGTAGGTTAATTTACTAAAATAAGCACACTTACCTTTAACACACGTTGTTTAATACTACGTACGTTTTCATATTAAATTACAATAGGTGACCATTGTGGTTAAATACTTTATACATAACAGTCAAAATGTCCTCTTGATGCTGTCTGTTCGCAATCAATTACAAGAAACTACATGTTTTCTGATTGGAAAAATAACAGCATATTTACTGAATATTTTCACATAAAATATAAAATACCGATGCGGAACGTAGCAACTCCACGTCCGCCTTTCATGGAATACAAACAGTAAAAGGTGAGGCTCCCAATGCCTCATTTGTCTCGAAACAACAGAATTCTTTTTATATATCATTAATCGATACAAGTTCATAGAGATTTACAGGCACCGCGCAAGAACTGCAAAGATAAAGAATAATAGATTCTGTCGTTGCTATGCGGTGGTTTATTTCTTTACGTTACAGTTGTTCGATAACTTTAGGCCATCAGGCGTTTACTATTGAGCGTATATTAATGTTAGTGAGGCGAAAATTACTAATATTGCAAGCTCCCCACACAAAGTAGCCGCACGCTGACAGCTCAGTTTACCAAGGTGACCAGCCAGAGCCGCGACTTTCCTCTGTTAACAACTCTGTCAGGCGTGAAGATAGTGCAAATGTGCTCCAAGGTTCAAGGGGAGGGCGCGCACGTGATTATATGCATACATTCGCATGTAATCGTATCCACTAATCCGGGCCACTTTTATTTGTCCCGCCTCCTATATACCGTCAACATTTTTTCGTCATCAGTCTCTCTGATTTGGCTCGCCATGACTATCACCCGTGTTCGCCTCTTCAGCTTAGAATAGTTGTTTCCGCTAACGTCCCTGATTATTTGTTGGATATATTTCAATCTCTGTCTTCCACTATAGTCTCTTTCCCTCTATGGCAGGGCCGTTCGGTGAAGTCTATCAGGAGCGCGGAACCGCTGGAAGTAAACAGGGCGACAGGCGAGAACTACGGAAAGAGTGCGGGTCTTGCCTGCCGCCAGTCTCTTCCGTCAGCGTATTTAGATGTGGCAGAAGAGCCTGTAGCTCTAACAGCAGGCCCTCAGCACCACATTGTTTTAATGCTACATGTGAAGATCTACAGGTGATTTTTTCCACCGTGTACAAACTCTAGAGATTTATCGATTAGAGTATACGGAACGAAAATGTCTAATGAACCTATGTCCGGAAATGAATTGTTTCCATGCTAGACGCCATTTATTCAATCATACTTTGTAACAAAGACTGCGGTCTAATACGCGCTGTACCTTGCAGCCACAGTTACTGTATGCATAGTTTTGTCCTAGAGGGTGGTACTGTTCAAAATAATTCAAATGGCTCTGAGCACTATGGGACTCAACTGCTGAGGTCGTAAGTCCCTAGAACTTAGAACTACTTAAACCTAACTAACCTAAGGGCATCACACACATCCATGCCCGAGGCAGGATCTGAACCTGCGACCGTAGCGGTCGCGCGGTTCCAGACTGTAGCGCCTGGACACGCTCGGCCACTACGGCCGGCGGTGGTACTATTCCTAGCGCCCTCTCCTGCCATGGTAATTGGTAATGTTATCCACAGGACACGCGGACATGTGGCCTGTAATTGAAGAAGTGTCATGATGATCTCTCGATTGGCAAAAGATTCCGGAATAGTCCCCCATTCGGATCTCCGGGAGGGGACTGACAAGGGGGAGGTTACCATGAGAAAAAGATTGAATGATCAACGAAAGGATAACGTTCTACGAGTCGGGGCGTGGAATGTCAGAAGCTTGAACGTGGTAGGGAAACTAGAAAAACTGAAAAGAGAAATGCAAAGGCTCAATCTAGATATAGTAGGGGTCAGTGAAGTGAAGTGGAAGGAAGACAAGGATTTCTGGTCAGATGAGTATCGGGTAATATCAACAGCAGCAGAAAATGGTATAACAGGTGTAGGATTCGTTATGAATAGGAAGGTAGGGCAGAGGGTGTGTTACTGTGAACAGTTCAATGACCGGGTTGTTCTAATCAGAATCGACAGCAGACCAACACCGACGATAGTTCAGGTATACATGCCGACGTCGCAAGCTGAAGATGAACAGATAGAGAAAGTGTATGAGGATATTGAAAGGGTAATGCAGTATGTAAATGGGGACGAAAATCTAATAGCCATGGGCGACTGGAATGCAGTTGTAGAGGAAGGAGTAGAAGAAAAGGTTACAGGGGAATATGGGCTTGGGACAAGGAATGAAAGACGAGAAAGACTAATTGAGTTCTGTAACAAGTTTCAGCCAGTAATAGCGAATACCCTGTTCAAGAATCACAAGAGGAGGAGGTATACGTGGAAAAGTCCGGGAGATACGGGAAGATTTCAATTAGATTACATCATGGTCAGACAGAGATTCCGAAATCAGATACTGCATTGTAAGGCGTACCCAGGAGCAAATATAGACTCAGATCGCAATATAGTAGTGATGAAGAGTAGGCTGAAGTTCAAGACATTAGTCAGGAAGAATCAATTCGCAAAGAAGTGGGATACGGAAGTACTAAGCAACGACGAGATACCTTTGAAGTTCTCTAACGCTATAGAGATACAGCAATAAGGAATAGCGCAGTAGGCAGTACAGTTGAAGAGGAATGGACATCTCTGAAAAGGGCCATCACAGAAGTTGGGAAGGAAAACATAGGTACAAAGAAGGTAGCTGCGAAGAAACCATGGGTAACAGAAGAAATACTTCAGTTGATTGGTGAAAGAAGGAAGTACAAACATGTTCTGGGAAAATCAGGAATACAGAAATACAAGTCGCTGAGGAATGAAATAAATAGGAAGTGCAGGGAAACTAAGACGAAATGGCTGCAGGAAAAATGTGAAGACATCGAAAAAGATATGATTGTCGGAAGGACAGACTCAGCATACAGGAAAGTCAAAACAACCTTTGGTGACATTAAAAACAACGGTGGTAACATTAAGAGTGCAACGGGAATTTCACTGTTAAATGCAGAGGAGAGAGCAGATAGGTGGAAAGAATACATTGAAAGCCTCTATGAGGGTGAAGATTTGTCTGATGTGATAGAAGAAGAAACAGGAGTCGATTTAGAAGAGATAGGGGATCCAGTATTAGAATCGGAATTTAAAAGAGCTTTGAAGGACTTACGGTCAAATAAGGCAGAAGGGATAATGAACATTCCATCAGAATTTCTAAAATCATTGGGGGAAGTGCCAACAAAACGACTGTTCACGTTGGTGTGTAGAATATATGAGTCTGGCGACATACCATCTGACTTGCGGAAAAGCATCATCCACACAATTCCGAAGAAGGCAAGAGCTGACAAGTGCGAGAATTATCGCACAGTCAGCTTAACAGCTCATGCATCGAAGCTGCTTACAAGAATAATATACAGAAGAATGGAAAAGAAAATTGAGAATGCGCTAGGTGACGATCAGTTTGGCTTTAGGAAAAGTAAAGGGACGAGAGAGGCAATTCTGACGTTACGGCTAATAATGGAAGCAAGGCTAAAGAAAAATCAAGACACTTTCATAGAATTTGTCGACCTGGAAAAAGCGTTCGACGATATAAAATGGTGCAAGCTGTTCGAGATTCTGAAAAAAGTAGGGGTAAGCTATAGGGAGAGACGGGTCATATACAATATGTACAACAACCAAGAGGTAATAATAAGAGTGGACGATCAAGAACGAAGTGCTCGTATTAAGAAGGGTGTAAGACAAGGCTGTAGCCTTTCGCCCCTACTCTTCAATCTGTACATCGAGGAAGCAATGATAGAAATAAAAGAAAGGTTCAGGAGTGGAATTAAAATACAAGGTGAAAGGATATCAATGATAAGATTCGCTGATGACATTGCTATCCTGAGTGAAAGTGAAGAAGAATTAAATGATCTGCTGAACGGAATGAACAGTCTACTGAGTACACAGTATGGTTTGAGAGTAAATCGGAGAAAGACGAAGGTAATGAGATGTAGTAGAAATGAGAACAGCGAGAAACTTAACATCAGGATTGATGGTCACGAAATCAATGAAGTTAAGGAATTCTGCTACCTAGGCAGTAAAATAACCAATGACGGACGGAGCAAGGACATCAAAAGCAGACTCGCTATGGCAAAAAAGACATTTCAGGCCAAGAGAAGTCTACTAATATCAAATACCGGCCTTAATTTGAGGAAGAAATTTCTGAGGATGTACGTCTGGAGTACAGCATTGTATGGTAGTGAAACATGGACTGTGGGAAAACCGGAACAGAAGAGAATCGAAGCATTTGAGATGTGGTGCTATAGACGAATGTTGAAAATTAGGTGGAGTGATAATGTAAGGAATGAGGAGGTTCTACGCAGAATCGAAGAGGAAAGGAATATGTGGAAAACACTAATAAGGAGAAGGGACAGGATGATAGGACATCTGCTAAGACATGAGGGAATGACTTCCATGGTACTAGAGGGAGCTGTAGAGGACAAAAACTGTAGAGGAAGACAGAGATTGGAATACGTCAAGCAAATAATTGAGGACGTAGGTTGCAAGTGCTACTCTGAGACGAAGAGGTTAGCACAGGAAAGGAATTTGTGGCGGGCCGCATCAAACCAGCCAGTAGACTGATGACCAAAAAAAAAAAAACTATTTCTCTCAGCTTCGCTTTCTTCGATTTTCTTTCAATCCATATCCTGTAGTGGTGTAGTACCACTACTGAAATCCTTTAATTCTTCATTTATCAGCAGATTACCTTTAGGGGTTTCTAGTAACTAAAATGGTTGTATGGTTCGAAGCCGAAATAACTAACGAACGTCATTTGATTTCTAAACAAATTTAAAGGTATCACAGCTGAGATGTATCTAAGCGATTAACACTATGTTTATTGTTCCATAAGAACATGGGAGAACTGCCAGATTTCAGTAATGTCATGCCACGATATTTCGGCGCAGAGTCTTTTGGCCATCTGTTGTAGTACTGGCGAGTACGCGCTGAGCTCTGCTATTTAAAGCCATACTCAGGTGACAATGCGCATGCGCTGCTCAGCGTCTGGGTTCATAACAAATAATGTCAGATTCACTTCTTTCGCTGACTCTCCTTGCAGTGGACGTGATACAGCGTTGTACACAGTGGTTCTGTATTCGAATCGAGAGCTTGCCGACATCGTGGTTGGTTGGCTGGGTTAATTTGGGGGGAACAGACCAAACAGCGAGGTTGTCGGTCTCATGCCCTCATGCTCGTGCCTTGTCAGAGGAACCATCCCAGTATTTGCCTAAAGCGATTTAGGGAAATCACGGAAAACCTAAATCAGGATGGCCGGACGCGGGATTGAACCGTCGTCGTCCCGAATGCGAGTCCCCGACATAGTGTTTACTTACGAAAAGGCAAATGGCAACGGGTGGCGTGCAGCAAGGTTGTATCAGGAGACTTATCCCCGCCAACAAGCACAGCATTCAATGGTTCAAATGGCTCTGAGCACTATGGGACTTAATTTCTGATGTCATCAGTCCCCTAGAACTTAGAACTACTTAAACCTAACTAACCTAAAGACAACACACACATCCATGCCCGAGGCAGGATTCGAACCTGCGACCGTAGTGGTCGCGCGGTTCCAGACTGTAGAACCTAGAACCGCTCGGCCACAGCGGCCGGCAACAGTTTTTCGCTGTTCGTCTGGGAAAGGGTCATTTCAGGAAGCAGGAAATCGTGAAGGACGTACCGAAATGTTCAGACATCAGACTTGGAGGAAAATGTGATTAACACTGTGGAATGCTACCACCGTGTCAGTACCAGGCAGTTGGCCCGCCAGTATAGCTTAAGCCAGGCGACTATCTGGGACTTACCGATGACAATTGTTATCACTTACAACGTACTTGGAATAGACTTTCTAAATCTAGAGCAGTTTTGTCACCAGGAAACCACAATTTCGGGATTTATTCACAGATGAGGTGACCTTGACGCTTAGTGGTAACTTCAACTTTGATAACGTCATCTGTGGGATAGTATTGAGAGCCCCCATGGTGACAGCGAATCATCAACATCGATGCAGCCGGAATCGATGGGCCACCGTCGCCCAACAGACCGGAACTATTTACATTTCTTGCGGGTGACTTTTCCTCCCCTGCTGAAAGAAGTGCTCCAGCCCACTTCGCCTTTAGCATCCGGACGAATCTCAATCGTGTCTTCTCTCTCGATGGTTCGGACTAAGGGTCCAGTTGCAAGGCCTGCTCGTTCATAGGACCTCTACCCATGCGTTTTCTGGTTATGGGCCATCTCATAAACAAAGTGTATATAGAGACCATTCCCGATGTGGAGACACTGGAGTAGCTTATTCATGCTGCCTTTGATACCGTTCGGATGCAGGCTGGCCAATGTGAACGTGTGAGACAGAACTTGCTACGGCGCGTGTACGCATGTTGAGGCACATGGAAACTATTTTCAGCACATACTATAACTGTGGCTGCATAGTACATTACGTATTAGACAGCATACTCTGTAACAAAGTATGACTGAATAAATTGTCTCCAGCATGGAAACCAGGCATTTCCGGACGTAAGTGCAATAAATCGTTTTTGTTCCATATCCTCTCATCGATCAATCTATAGAGTTTGTGCACGGAGGAAAAGATCACCCAGTATACCTTTTTATTGAACACGATGGCCATGTAAAATGTCTAGCGTGTCAAGAATTATTAAACTATATAAATAAATTCAATTTCAGACGTCATTATGCAGTAAAACTCGTACGACAAATATGTAGACGACGAACGGAAGGCAATAATACTTAAATTAATAGCCAGATTTTCAAAGGAAGTAAATTACCACTCATTAATAAGTTTTGTTTGTAATAAGGTGGCAAGGGAGGGAATAATATAAAATTGCTTCGTTTCGACAGTTACTATTTCAGTTTTGAGAGCTCGTGCTACTAATGTTATCTGATAAGGATATTTCATATTATATGCAGGACATTGATCATCCTGGAAGAGACACTTCTGTTAGAATTTGCTACAAAATTTCTCATCAAATGGCCACACACCTGTAGCCATTTTCTTACCATGAGTTAATAAAGAATGCCTTGTAATAGCGACGGGGAATGTGCTCGCATCTGGTTGCGCATCTGCAGTCCTTGTCACTTCCTCGAGCCACTGTAATGGGCCAAACTGAAGAATCAGCAGAGGATTTAGAGGCTCTGCTGATAACGAATATTAAAGACAGTGTTGCATTTTCTTTGTCCTTGAATGACTCTGTTGACACGGCACAGTTGGTAATTTTCATTGCGACAGTAAACAAAATGCTCGGAATACGCGAGGAGATGATAGATCTCATCCCACTGGAGCGATCGTACTGTAATGAATCGGCAATGGTAAATGTATGATTATAACCTTGTGTCAAACGAATAATTGTAATACTTGAGTGTTATTAGAACGTGGTACTTGAACATAAAGTGAAATAGATTAACTGTGTTGTACAAAAGTGTATGCATATTGCAACCTCTTCATTATTATTAGAAAATTCTGGAAGAGAACTGTGTGAGAAGAGATTTTGTGGGCACGCAGGCAGAACTTTAGTTAGCGGTGGTTGCATTTGGGAGTAAGTACGTATGTAAGACCGTTGTCTAATTTCCCATCCAGTCAGATTATTTTTTTTTCAGTCATCATTGTTGTGATTGGCTTGATGTGACCCGCCAGAATTCCTCTCCTGTGCCAACCTCTTCATCTTAGAGAAGCAATTTCAGCCTACGTCCTCAATTATCTGTTGGACATATTCCAATCCCTGTCTTCCTTTACAGTTTTTGCCCTCTACAGCTCCCTCTAGTACAATGAAAGTCATTCCCCGGTATCTTTAACATAGGTCCTATCATCCTGTCCCTTCTTCTTGACAGTGTTTTCCGTATATTCTTCCCTTTTCTTCGCAGAAACTCCTCATCCTTATCTTGTCAGTCCATCTGATTTTCAACATTATTCTGTAGCACCACATCTTAAATTATTCAAATCCCTTTTATTTCGGTTTCTCCGCAATCCATATTTCACTACCATACAATGATGGGTTGCAAACGTACATTCTCAGAATTTTCTTCCGCAAATTAAGGCGTACGTTTGATACTAGTAGGCTTCTCTTGGCCAGGAATGCCCTTTTTGCAGTGCTACAATGTTTTTGATGTCCTCCTTGCTTCATCCGTCTTAGGTTTTTTGCTACAATGGTAGCAGAATTCATGAACTTCATCTACTTTGTGATCATCAATCCTGATGTAAAATTTCTCGCTGTTCTCATTCCAGCTACTTCTCATTACTTTCGTCTTTCTTCGATTTATTCTCAATCGGTACTCCATACCATTCAGCAGATCGTGTAATTCTTCCTCATTTTCACTGAGGATAGCACGTATCATTGATGAAACTTACTGGCAGATAAAACTGTGTGCCGGACCGAGACTCGAACTCGGGACGTTTGTCTTTCGCAGGAAAGCGCTCTACCATCTGAGCTAAACAAGCATGACTCACGACCCGTCCTCATAGTTTCAATTCTGCAGAAGAGCTTCCGTGAAGTTTGGAAGTTAGGAGACGAGATACTTTCCTGTTCATAACGAATCCTACTCCCGTTATATCATTTTCTGTTGCTGTTGATATTATCCTATATTCATCTGACCATTTCACTTCATTGACCCCCACTATATCTAAATTGAGACTTTGCATTTCCCTTTTCAGATTTTCTAGCTTCCGTACAACATTCAAACTTCTGACATTTCACGCTACGATTCGTAGAACGTTATCCTCTCGTTGGTTATTCAACCTTTTTCTGGTGGTCACCTCCTCGTTGGCAGTCCACTCCCGGAGATCCTAATGGGGGACTATTACGGAATCTTTTGCCAATGGAGAGATCGCCATGACACTTTTTTCAATTACAGGCCACATGACCTGTTGATACACATTACGAGTGTTTAATGCAGTGGTTTCCATTGCCTTCTGCACCCTCGTGCTGTTGATCATTGCTGACTCTTCCACCTTTAGGGACAGTTTCCCACCGCAAAGGCAAGAGAGTGCCCTGAACGGCCGTCCGCTCCTCTGCCCTCTTTGACAAGGCCGTTGGCAGAATAAGGGTGACTTCTCCTTCCGGAAGTCTTCGGACGCCACTGTTGATAAGTTTTATTCAAAATCTAAGCGGTAGCGAAGTTACGAAGGTCACTCCAAAAGAAATGCACACTATTTTTTTAAATCCATCTTTTATTCTACATGTTTGATAGCTGGACAGTGTGTAGATACATCCTCGGGGAACAATATTTTCATTTCTACACATAATTTCCATCCCTCTCAACTGCCTTATGCCATCTTGGAACTAGCGCCTGTATACCCGCAAGGTAATATTCTGGACCAACCTGTTGGAGCCACTGTTTGGCAGCGTGCACAAGGGAGTCATCATCTTCAAACCTTGTTCCACGGAGAGCGTCTTTAAGTTTCCCAAAGAGATAATGGTCACATGGAGCCAGATCAGGACTGGAAGGTAGGTGTTTCAGTGTTGTCCATCCAAGTTTTGTGAGCGCTTCCACGGTTTTTTGACTGACATGTGGCCGTGCATTGTCGTGCAACAACAAAACATGCTGCTTTTGCCGATGCGGTCGAACATGACTCAGTCGAGCTTGAAGTTTCTTCAGTGTCGTCACATATGCATCAGAATTTATGGTGGTTGCACTTGGTATGATGTCAACAAGCAAGAGTTCTTCGGAATCGAAAAACACCGTAGCCATAACTTTTCCAACAGAAGGATCGGTTTTCAATTTTTTTTCCTTGGGTGAATTTGCATGATGCCACTATATTGATTGCCTCTTCGTCTCTGGTGAAAATTGATGGAGCCATGTTTCATCACTTGTCACAATTCTTCCAAGAAATTCACCTCCACCATTCTCGTACTGTTCCAAAAGTTCGCTGCATGCCGTTTTTCTTGTTTCTTTGTGAGCCACTGTCAACATCCTGGGAACTCACCTGGCACAAACCTTTTTTAACGCCAACACTTTCAGTGTTCTGCAAACACTTCCTTCCCCAATCCCAACGTAGCGTGACAATTCGTTCACTGTGATACATCTGTCAGCAGTCACCAATTCGTTAACTCTCTGCACATTGTCTGGAGTGTGTGCAGTACGAGGCCTGCCGCTGCGAGGACAATCCTCAATATTGCCGTGCCCGCTTTCATCACGTAACCTGCTTGCCCACCGACTAATTGTACTGCGATCGACAGCAGCATCTCCATACACCTTTTTCAAGCTCTTGTGGATGTTTCCCAGTGCCTCGTTTTCATAGTACAGGAATTCTATGACAGCACGTTGTTTCTGACGAACGTCAATTGCAGCAGCCATCTTGAAAACATGCTGTAACGGCGCCACTCACGGGTACAGGTTGAACTAAGTTTGAAAACAAGCAGGAAGGGTGTATCTACACACTGTAAAACTTTCACACATGCAGAATTGTGGTGTGCGTACTGTAAGACCTTCCGTACACACACCATCAGATTATTTGACTTGTCGCTCTAACGAAGTAGGCGAGTGTCAGCAATATGTCTCGTGGTCTTATCGTGGTGTGTTTATCTTCTGCCGTTAGGTCAGACGATAGAAATGCCACTTGCACGCTTAGAGCAGCAGATTGACGGTGACCAGCTTCAAACAGAACTTAATTAATTTTCACACACATTTATTAAAATAATAACAAGCATAAAAGTTACTTAACTTGGTTCTGGATGCTATTTACAATTGACAATCTGAAGTTGCTTTGGTATTGATACGTTAATTTTATTCTCACATATATCTCTGATACTTGACAAAAGTGTCTATACATTTATCTTCATGGCTATGTACAGGAATTTGGTAATCTTATTAGGCGCAGACTGAAACTTGACTATAGACTGGTACAGACAAATGTAGGACTCGTAGAGACTGGTACAGACTAATGCAGACTATTACAGACTGGTGCAGACAAATGCAGACTGACTAATCGGAGGTCTATACACTCGTTATAATACCTCGCGCGCTCATGTATCACTGCGCGAGTGTGATCCGCGAGGTGAGAAGGTGCTACGTTAGCAGCAATCTCATTGGCTGCGTTACATATTAATACGCGGATCGGCGGAAGCAGAATTTGGTCCGTCTCTATGGCAGCGCCATCTCGTAGTGTGGAGACGGACGAGCGCTGCGCCTGCGCTGTTGTGCTTAGTGGAGCGCGCTCTAGTGGGAAAGTTGTGTACGCGCTGACTACGCGGAACTATGTACACAACAAGAATGAAAACCGTATTTTTACAAAAATAGTGTGCATTTCTTTTGGAGTGACCCTCTTAGAAGCCGGGAAAGAGGACGTTTTGATTACTAATCAAAGACGCTACCCGTAGACGACTGGTGGAAATGGTCCGCGCAATTGCAATAAATACTGTTTCCGGATGGCGCAGTGGTTAACACAGCTGCGTAGTGAGCAGGAGATCGCGGATTCGATTCCCAACCCGGCACACGTTTTCTCTAGTCACTGCTGATTCCGCATGAAGTCCGGATCCAGTTGACGTTAGTAGTTCCTTCCCTTTCCTTTCCTTTGCTTTCCTTTCTGCCCCTTCCACCTTCAGTTTACTGCATCTGGCGACTTCGCGTTGAGGGTGACATGTAAGACCTGACTGACCTGGGGCGATTAACGACTGCTCCTCCTGTGTACTGGAGCGCAGCCAGCAGCACCCGGCTAGTGCCGACGTCGGCCCGCGGGTGGGGCCCCACGGGGGGCGTGTCGGCGTGCGTGTAGGCGCCGCCATCGATCGCGGACGCACGCCGCGCCTCTGTGATTGCTGACCCGCGCCGTCAGCAAACAGCCGGCCAACCGCCTCACTGGCCGACCGGTCCGAGCCGTCTGTGTAATCAAATGCGCGGCCCGGTCGCGCCTGCTTTGACAGTGGCAGACCACCTGCCACACACGGCCGATGCTGCGCGCGTTTTCACTGCAGGCGACGCTGGCGGACTGCCGAGGCCCCGGGAAACACTCCCACAGAAAAGTTAGCCTAGCCACAACTTTTAGCCAATTTCTCACGATTACTGAAAGATGGTTGTACGTGCTCAATACTGTCGGCACACTGTAACGGATACGTTTCACAGTCAGAATAATTTTTTGATTCTTTGATTGTAGTGCTGTGTAGTAAGTACAGACAAAAAAATCTTTTTATTTTATGGCCACATTCGGTATTATATATTGCCACATTCCGTTTGTCCCATTGACAAAAATTCTATTTTTTAAATTTGTTATTACATTTTTACCACATTCAGTGTCACTCATTTGCTAAATTCTAGGTACTTTTTGCCAACCTTGATGTTGTTGTTGCTTTATCGATGTTATTTTTTGTCACATATGGTTTTTCTCACTTTTTTTGAAAAATTCAGTGTTGCTCACGTTGCCACATTTGGTTTGTTTACTTTACCCAATTTGTTGTTGTTTACGATTCCAAGTCAGTTGTTATTTTTTCAAATTTTTTAATACTTTCGCCAAATTATGTTGCTACTTTCCTACCAGATTTAGTGTTGTTTCTTGTCAATCATCAGTATATTATTTGTGAAATTCTGTGTATTTTTTACCAAATTCAATGTAATTTTTGGCAAATCAGATGTTATTTTTTGTAGGAACAGTGTTACTTTTTGCCGAATTCAGTGTTTCATTTTTCCCGAATTCGATGTTATTTTTTGGAAAATATGGTATAATTTTTTTGCCGAATTTGGTGTTACTTTGTGCCAAATTTGGTGTTGGTTACTTTCCAAAATTTGGTGCTTTTTATTTTGCCAAATCCAGTGTTATTTTCGCAAGTTAGTGAATACATTTACCAAATTCATTCCCACACTTTTACCATATTTGACTTAATATTTTTCCAAATTCGGTACATTTATTTGTCATTTCCCTAAATCACTCCAGGCACATGCCGGGATGGTTCCTTTAAAGGGGCACGGCCGACTTCCTTTCCCCATCCTCCCCTAATCCGATGAGACCGATGACCTCGCTGTCTGGTCTCCACTCCCAAAACAACCCAACCCAACATTTATTTGTCGGTTTCGGTGTATTTTTAGTCAAATTCAGTATATGCATAGCCAAAGTAAGCGCAATTTTTTGCCAAATTTGTCTTTTTTGCCAAATCAGTTTTTTTTGCAAAACTGATATTATTTTGTGCCAAATTCGCTGTTATTTTTACGATATATCGTGTTATTTACTTTGACAAATTCTGTGTAGTTTACTTTGCCAAATTTGGTGTTGTGTGTTTTTCTAAATTCCGTGTTGTTTGCTTTGCCAAATTACCTGTTGTTTACTTCGCCAAATTTGTGCTTTTTCGTCAGTTTCGGAGCGTTGTTTTTTTTTTTTTTTTTTTTTTGCAAAACTGATATTGTTTTTTGTCAGATTCTGTACATTTTTACCATATTCCGTGTTATTTTTGCCACTGTCAATGCTGTTTTCTTCGTGACAGCAAAGCTCGACACATGGGGAATCAACTGTCAGTTTAATATTGTATACGAACTTTACCCTTGAGGCGGTTCAAACTTCAAATGCAGCTTTAACATTCAAATCAGTCGCGAGTATTAGTAAACTGCCGTCCTCAGACGTACAACATTCTTGTATGTAAAAATTACAAATTTCGCTATATCACGTGAAAATCGCCAACTTCGCGTCATTTCTTTTAAAACTGCCAATTTCTCGTTATTTTTTGCATTATCGTTTTCACTAAATTTTCCTGTCTCTAGAAGTGAGGTGTTAAGAGACCAAATATCGACGCCTTAGTAGCTGTGGCGTAGTGAACGAGGGCGGGAGGAAGCTGGTGGCCCCGAATACAAGCAAAGAGCCTGTCATTGGTGGACACGTAACGAGGGAGTTGCAAGTAGCATGTTTATAAAATAGCTAAGGAGTATTTACAAAGTTAGATTTAATAATACCGATGAGGAGAACTGCAGAGACTAATTTAAGCCATATATTTTTGTGGCCAAGTGGCGCTGAAATACGTGGTATCGTTCAAAGATCGCGGTGCCTTAACACAGTTGGCACTTAGCATCGATACCGCAGAAGTTAACGATGTCTCGCTGCTTTCCACGACGACGAATAGGAGGCGCTGGGGAAGCCACGCCCTCTCCCCCAACACCGCAGTGCCATCGCTCGGAGGTCAATATATATATTCGAGGAGAGTAGTGCTCGGCCCCAGATCGCGACCTCAGATCAAGCAGCCAACATCGTCTAATTCTGAACTTGGAGAACTTTGTACTTCAAGAAAAGAGTGTAGTTAATGTGGGCATGAAGTGATGCTTTAAAACTCAAATGCAGTGTAAATATTCGTCAGGTTGGTGTGGCAATGGATCGTATAAATTTAAGTAAAACTTTTTATCATCCTTGCTATAAAGTGCACTAATATTTCATATGTTTTGGTTGCACTCCGCTATCTTATAGAGCAATCAAAGAACCCACAGACATACCGGGTGATTGTAGTCAGTTCATAGCTAAATATATTACAGAAACAGAAGCCGTAAAAACTAATCAGTGGTATCGTCACTTCGGTCGCTGTTAATAACGGAACTGCTGGGAAGGCGCAGGTTAACAGTTAACAGTGACAGCGGGCCCTTACAGGGTGAGAGACCTGGGGCTGAGGCGGAGACTTGAGAGGACCGCAAACACTCATCTCGGTCTCCGGCAACGCGGTCCATACTGCCGCCATCAGCCAGCATCATCGACGAAACGTCAGATACCAGGGTGGGGCCAGCCGGAGTGGCCATGCAGTTCCAGACGCTACAGTCTGGAACCGAGCGACCGCTACGGTCGCAGGTTCGAATCCTGCCTCGGGCATGGATGTGTGTGATGTCCTTAGGTTAGATAGGTTTAATTAGTTCTAAGTCTAGGGGACTGATGACCGCTGATGTTAAGTCGCATAGTGCTCAGAGCCATTTGAACCAGGGTGGGAGACTCCAGCCAGAAGCACGAGAGAAATCGGCTAGTGGCCTAGAGGCTGTTGGGGAAGAGTCCATCCATAACGCTGTCCTCACCTTGTTGCAACACAGCTTCTGGTAATGGGGGAAGAGCAGTAACACCAGAGACTTACTAGGACCGGAAATAGTAACAGCGAGCAGTAGTGTAATGCTTTAGGGTAGTTTTGTCAATTAATAAAGAATATATTGTTCTTATATTCTTTATTAATTGACAAAACTATATAGTGTACTTAGCACTGAAAGACCTAAGCCGAAATAAGGCCCCGGGAGTAGACAACATTCCATTACAACTACTGACAGCCTTGGGAGAGCCAGTCCTGACAAAACTCTACCATCTGGTGAGCAAGATGTAGGGGGCAGGCGAAATACCCTCAGGCTTCAAGAAGAATATAATCATTTCAATCCCAAAGAAAGCAGGTGTTGACAGATGTGAAAATTTCCGATCTATCTCTTTAATAAGTGTCGGCTGCAAAATACTAACGCGAATTCTTTATAGACGAATGGAAAAACTGGTAGAAGCCGACCTTGGGGAAGATCAGTTTGGATTCCGTAGAAATGTTGGAACACGTGAGGCAATACTGATCCTACGACTTATCTTAGAAAATAGATTAAGGAAAATCAAACCTACGTTTCTAGCATTTGTAGACTTAGAGAAAGCTTTTGACAATGTTGACTGCAATACTCTCTTCCAAATTCTAAAGGTGGCAGCGGTAAAATACAGGGAGCGTAAGGCAATATACAATTTGTACAGAAACCAGATGGCAGTTACAAGAGTCGAGGGACATGAAAGGGAAGCATTGGTTGGGAAGGGAGTGAGACAAGGTTGTAGACTATCCCCGATGTTATTCACTCTGTATATTGAGCAAGTATTAAAATTTGGAGTAGGTATTAAAATCCATGGAGAAGAAGTAAAAACGTTGAGGTTCGGCGATGACATTGTAATTCTGTCAGAGACACCAAAGGACTAGAAAGAGCATGTGAACGGAATGGACAGTGTCTTGAAAGGAGGATGTAAGATGAACACTAACAAAAGCAAAACGAGGATATTGGAATGTAGTCTAACTAAGTCAGGTGATGCTGAAGGAATTAGATTAGGAAATGAGACACTTAAAGTAGTAAATGAGTTTTGCTATTTGGGGAGCGAAATAACTGATTATGGTCGAAATAGAGAGGATGTAATATGTAGACTGGCAATGGCAAGGAAAGCGTTTCTGAAGAAGAGAAATTTGTTAACATCGAGTATAGATTTAAGTGTCAGGAAGTCGTTTCTGAAATTATTTGTATGGAGTGTATCCATGTATGGAAGTGAAACATGGACGATAAATAGTTTGGACAAAAAGAGAATAGAAGCTTTCGAAATGTGGTGCTACAGAAGAATGCAGAAGATTAGATGGGTAGATCACAAACGAATGAGGAGGTATTGAATAGAATTGGGGAGAAGAGGAGTTTGCGGCACAACTTGACTAGAAGAAGTTATCGGTCGGTAGGACATGTTCTGAGGCATCAAAGGATCACCAATTTAGTATTGGAGGGCAGCGTGGAGGGTAAAAACCGTAGAGGGAGACCAAGAGATGAATACACTAAGCAGATTCAAAAAGATGTAGGTTGCAGTAGGTACTGGGAGATGAAGATGCTTGCACAGGATAGAGTAGCATGGACAGCTGCATCAAAGCAGTCTCAGTACTGAAGACCACAACAACAACATAGTGTTCTTGAACTGAAAACCTGAAACATTCCTAATTCTGAACCTGAATACTTTCTCGTGGAAATTTGATTTTAGCGCAAGACAGGAGCAGGTATCACACACTGTGACATTGCTACACCGACAGTTGCATCATCCGTTCTATGAGAAGTAAGCGGCCATTAACGTTACCTATCCATATCCTTTAACTGGGGATTGCTGATGCAGCCGTCGTTACTCTGTTTAATCTTTTTGTCGGCGTTAATAGTCGTGTAAGATCCCGAACAGATCACGAGACCTGAATCCCCTTGATTATTTCCTATGGGGTATCTAAAGTCACTTGTGTAGGAGACCCCGCCGGCTGGAGTGGCAGAGCAGTTCTAGGCGCTACAGTCTGGAACCGCGCGACCGCTACGGTGGCAGGTTCGAATCCTGCCTCGGGCATGGATGTGTGTTATGTCCTTATTTTAATTAGGTTTAAGTAGTTCTAAGTTGTAGGGGACTGATGACCTCAGAAGTTAAGTCCCATAGTGCTCAGAGCCATTTGAACCATTTGCAGGAGACCCCAGTGGCTACAGAGGTGGAATTAGCTGCCAGAATTGTAGCTGCCTGTGATGTGATTCGAAACATACCACAGATATTTGTCAGGGTGGATCAGAACCTTTTCCGTCGCTTTGCATTGAGGTTGATGGGCGTCAGTTTCGGCACATTTTGTAAGATACAGTTCAAATGGTACGTCCATTGTGTAAGCGATTGTACCTTCAGATAACTGTAACTAATATAAATAAAAAAGTACACAGTGCTGTGATTTTATTCCTATTATCGCCTTAAGCTGGCTTCTCCGGTCCCGTGTTCCCTACCTCAAATTGTTCAGTTGACCATCTTCTAAAATGGTTCAAATTGCTCTGAGCACTATGGGACTTAACATCTGAGGTCATCAGTCCCCTAGACTTAGAACTACTTAAACCAAACTAACCTAAGGACATCACACACATCCATGCCTGAGGTAGGATTCGAACCTGCGACCGTAGCGGTCGCGCGGTTCCAGATTCTAGCGCCTAGAGCCGCTCGGCCACTCCGGCCGTCGACCATTCTCTACCTCCTGTTAAATTTTTGCGCTGTCTTACGGAAACACCGTGTATGAACGTGATACAAAGGAAGGGCAGTCATTAGCTACCACTGGCCAGTGAAATACGCCAATGGGGAAAGTTGAAAAGATGTGCCGGACCGAGACTCGAACCCGGATTTTTCCGTCGCTCGCGAACGGTCACTTTGAACGCCTCAGCCCTCCAGGCACGATCCCTGACAGGGGCGGGGGCACTACCTCAGTAGTGTGTGGATAAGCTGAAAATATGACTCGGTCAGGTAGTATGTCCGGTTGGCCGAGGCAGTCGAGGAGACCGTTCGCGAAAAACGGAAAAATCGGGTTCGACTCCCAGTCCGGTACAAGTTTTCAACTTTCTCCACTGATGTATTTAACTGCACTGTGGCAGCTAGTTTCTTCCTTTCCTTTGTAACAAAGAAGAAGTGATAAGTGAAAAAACCTAAAAAAAAACTTATTTCATGACTGGTTTCGACAGAGCTATGCTATCTTCGGATCTTATGCTTTAAAATTATTACAGCATACTGTCCATCAGTGTTGCAAGTCGGTTCACATTGCATGTGCACTTGCCATTAACATCCAATGAAATGCTTTTTTTAGTGATTTTGGTTTATGAAGTTTTCTTCAATTATTATACGTTGCAGACCGCCCCGGACTGATAATGTCAGGAATGTATAATGAAGTTGTCTGACGTGCCGCAGACGGGCGTGCAACGGTCTGGTCATACGTGTGTGCGTTTACGGGCAGAGGTTCAAAATGGTTCAAATGGCTCTGAGCACTATGGGACTTAACTACTAGAACTTAGAACTACTTAAACCTAACTAACCTAAGGACATCACACACATCCATGCCCGAGGCAGGATTCGAACCTGCGACCGTAGCGGTCACGCGGTTCCAAACTGACGCGCTTAGAACCGCACGGTCACACCGGCCGGCTGGCAGAGGCAGACGAGGAAATTGTGTTTATCGACACGGCAATTGAGAATCGCAATGTATGCGACAAACATTCTCGTATATGAAAGTGAACGGATGTTTAAAAATATCGTAGTGAAACCTTTAGATACAGGGTGGGATAGGAAGGGTAGGTCTACAATTCTCGCATCATTTGTTCGTTGAATGATCACATTTAGTTACATCATAACATCAAATAAAATGCAGTAATCACCAAATATCTCTGAACGTAAGAAGTTGTTAAATTAAAGTAACTCTCTTTAAATTTTAACCATCGATTGATATGTGTAAACTTTCAGTTCTTGTTACCCCAAGGAATTAGTGCCAGCAAACAATAAAAAAACATAATAAAACCACTCTTAAACAGTATGTAAGTAATGGATAGTTCTTGCACAGTATTCTTAAACAGTTACAGCTATTGAGTTAAGAACTGTTAATACAGAACATACATCCATACATACTGCAGATCTGACAAATTTTCTTAAATCCAAAGAACGGATGCAGTGACAAATTAAGCTCAAGCAAAAAATAGTGAGTTACAAATTAAAATTGAAATCTAAGGAGATGGCAATCAGAATGGAAATTACTTTAAAAATTTCCTCAACAAATCAAGTATAAACCTAAATATTTCCACAGGCAAAAGAACAACCCTAAAATTTAATTACAACATCGCCCACGTATAGGCAGGCTTTAGGCAGAATATTAAAGCGAGAACATTAGAGCCTTAAGAAGGGAAAGGTGAAACTTAACGTAAAGGAGACAAGCCGCCAAGGTGAATAGTTCCACTACAGCAATAGCGGACACACCTGATACATAGCTGGTAGGCACGTGTAGGGGCACAACAGCAACACGCTCTTGCTACAGGCAGCCGCCGAAATGTCGGGCTCGCACTTCACAAGGCTACGGAGCGCTTACAAACTTTAAAAAAAATCTCAGACTCTGTGAATAGGAATTATGCCACACGTCTCATGACCCAGTTAATGAAAATGATAAAGAACTTCATTAAACACTAAAGCTTAAACACATAATTGTCGCTGCGCGGGGTAGCCGTGCGGTTTCAGGCGCCTTGCCACATTCCGCGCGGCTCCCTCCGTCGGAGGTTCGAGTCCTTCCTTGGGCATGGGAGTGTGTGTTGTCCTTAGCGTAAGTTAGTTTAAGTTAGATTGAGTAGTTTGTAAGTCTAGGGACCGATGATCTCAGCAGTTTGGTTCCATAGAACTTACTACAAATTTCCAATTTACCAAATTGCCATACACATGAGGCGAAAGATGAGTTTCATTAGTAAAACAAGGGATTTTCAAGTGCTGCACGGCTTATGGCCTAGGTAATCCACAGCAAGTAAATGTCTCGTCACTTTATCGCCAGCACAGGGACAGTCATAACACCCAAAATTTCCTGTAATTAAATAGATGCAAAGGTCCAAATGGCGCTGAGCACTATGGGACTTAACATCTGTGGTCATCAGTCCCCTGGAACTTAGAACTACTTAAACCTAACTAACCTAAGGACATCACACACATCCATGCCCGAGGCAGGATTCGAACCTGCGACCGTAGCGGTCACGCGGTTCCAGACTGAAGCGCCTAGAACCGCACGGCCACACCGGCCGGCTAGATGCAAAGGTACAACACGGTTGCGGGCAAGAGTAAGCACCGTCAATTAAAATGTTCCAGTGGTTCGTAAGGTACCAACAGCAGGGGCCGAGACATCAAAGCGCGTGCAATACCGACAAAAAACTGTAAGCGTCCAGGTCTGCACAGCATGGATAAACGGAAAAGTACAGATCCACTGAAGGCCGTAGGAAGACACCGTCGATACAGCAATATGATTGTCCGCCACCGTAGCTGAGTGGACAGCCTTGTCATGCCGGGAGCCCGGAGTTCGATTCCCGATTGGGTTGGAGATTTCTCCTTTCAGGGACTGAGTGTTTGTGTCGTCTTCGTCATCATCATTTTATCCTCATCGACGCGCAAGTCCCCGAAGTAGGTTCACCTCAAAAACTTGCACCAGGTGATCGGGTCTAATCGCCGGGAGGCCCTCGACACACGACATTTCATTTCAGCAATGTGATTGCCACTACCAAAAGGAGAGGCAAATCCATCTCGGCAGAAACGAAGCTAACGGCTGAAAGAAAATCCACGCGTGATATCCTTGCGTTGCGCCCCTCCTGCTTCTTCTCACCTCACAGCCCACTGCCAACCTATTTCAAGCCTCTGTGAGCCAGCGACCATCTACGAAAACGGCAAGCCATATTCGCGCCGCCTAAAGGGGCGCCTGTGAAAGAAGGTAACGGGAAGGCAAAGATAAAATGAACTGGAGCCGTCACGGCTCTAGAAGAACTGGGAGAGAAGAACCAAACCAGTAAGCGAAGCTGATAAAATTCTTGTTGATACACCATCGAGACTTTAACACGGTTCAGACACACAGAGATTCGACGGACATGCTGAACTAACAGAATAACAGACCTCGATTGCAAAAAATAGGAAGGCGGGGTTCACGTTGCAACGCTAATGTGTTACGCGAAATAAAAACACCGACCTGAAAAGGAAAGCGAAACACCCATAAGGGCGGAGATGGTCGGAGGCGAGGCGAACCAGACGAAATGAAATTTCGCAGATTGAGAGGGTATGCGATGTTATTTCAGTGATTCCACAATCGAATCAAATTTAAAAAGAACTTATCAGTACGACGTTTCATCTCCATCCACTCCACCCCCGCCCCCCATTTCCATGATGTAATCACTGATTCACTGGGGAAGTATGTCGTATTGACACTGGATCCTCTCCTGAAGCAAACTGGCCCACATTTCTTTGTAACCTGTGGTTGATAATATCATGGATAATGGCATTGCAGCGGAGATGATGTCCTAGTTGGACCCACACATGTTGTGTTGGGGGCAGATCTGGGTATGTTCCTGGCCATGCGAGCCCTTCAGTATCACGCAGACCCACTGCATGCACGGATGAGGATTGCACTGTTGAAAAATTGCACTCGCTATTATCGCGTGAGAGGTAACACAGGAGGAGGCAGAGTATCTGTGACGCATTGCAGTGCGATCGGAATTCTCAGCAGATGTGTGTATTCACATAGAAAGAGGTTTACTTCTTCTGGTATTCATCCTCTCAGCCCAAAACCCACATGTCTTTCATGAAATTACCTTGCACTGACAGAAAACTGAAATGTGGTGTGTCGTATCACATAGTAGAATAGTGGGCATTAATTTCTTTGCAGCTGCAGCATTATCTAATAGTGGACATTAATTTCTTTGCAACTATAGTGAACATCTTTACAATGTTTATTTTGCTTCTTACAGCAGATGACGTTATTGCCGGCTGCAGCAAAATGGTGCCACTTCTCACACACGTAATGATACAATTGATTTCCTAAGAATTATTTTGCGATCCAGTTATCTCCAAACGATTGTGGCTCCCACCTTCTCCTGGTTTAACATCTCCTGACTTTATGTGGGGCTTCCTTAAAGTAAGTGTCTGTAAAGCAGAACGCAGGCACCGACAGAACTAAATATAAACATCAGCGTCAGGAAGAAGAGGCACACAGCAATCAGTTGCAATCCCATTAGTTTTTATTACTCATGCATCCCTAGATTTCGGCTATAAATAGCCATCTTCACTGCATTTGAGTTACAACCCATCACACTCGCGGCAGTACACGTGACCAGTCTTTCTTAATGGTATATAGGTAGTAGGAAACTGAGGCCTATACACTAGTAAAATCGTATGGTGACATGTACTGCTGCGAGTCTGTTGGATTGTAACTCAAATTCACTGAAGATGGCCATTTATAGTCGAAATCTAGAGATGCATGAGTAATAAAAACCAATGGGTTTGCGCCGCGCGGGCATAGCCGAGCGGTCTAAGGCGCTGCAGTCATGAACTGTGCGGCTGGTCCCAGCAGAGGTTCGAGTCCTCCCTCGTGCATGGATGTGTGTGTTGGTCCTTAGGATAATTTAGGTTAAGTAGTATGCAAGCTTAGGGGCTGATGATCTCAGCAGTTAAGTCCCATAGGAGTTCACACACATAAAAAAAACAACACATAATGGGTTTGCGACTGATTGGTGTGTGCCTCTCGTTCCTTATAATCTACGGTCTCTGCTCACAACTGTTCGTTATGGAATCAAAGTTGGTTAACAGAAGTGTCATCGCGCTCCGCAAGTTAGCCTCATACATGATGAACCGAGCTCGAGAATTCGTTACTGAACAGTACAACCATTTTGAGCATATGCTGCGACATGACTGTCTCATATGGCTATGCGTTATTGTTTCATTTTCCTTCAGTACTTCATAGTTATTATATTGAGACTATTGGGCATATTTGCTTGGGAGGAAAGTTTAGCATATATTCAGACTGACAAAGTGAGCTCCCGAAGCGGTCTCAAGTTTCTACTTGTCGACAGAAGATGGTCAGTCAGTCAAGTGGCCACGGGGAAACGAGCAGTTTTCGCAGAACTGGAGTCGCGGGTCTTTCTGTGCTTTTGACGGAGTGAGGATTCACCTGCTTTCACTGGGGGGCGAGGAGCGCCAAGCCGTCACTGTTGCCCCCATAGAATAACTGAGCTTTTTATTTTGCCTTTTCTGTACAGACATCAAAGTACAGGTGGCTATGACGCCACCCGACCAGCGTGTGACAGTCGGCTACTTTTGCTCGAACATTATGGAGTATCCACTCTCGCCACCATGCTTGGCGCGAAGGGATTGACCATTTGGTGGGACACTGCTTCATGCCAGTACCAAGCACTTGTTTCTTACTCGGAGAAAGGCTGTCTTGCAATACATTTATCCAGTACCGGTTTCGATCTTGGACCATCTTCACAGTGGAAAAAAATATCTATTGTGAAAACTTCACATAACATACAAGCTATTTAATTTGTGAAGTTGTTACAATAGATATTTTGCCACTGTGAAGATGGTGCATGACCGAAACCGACAGTGAACAAATAGCACATTCCTCCAAGTATTTCCATGCTGTCGACAGTTGCCCGAAATAAAAATGCTCATTTTTCTTAATGTGCGTTTTGCTCACTCTGTGAGGGAAGTGTCTGCTGTGATCACCTACTTTTACGGGAAGCAAGCCAATATTCTCATTCGTCTCAGTGGCAATACCACTGAGTCGCTCCCTCCATGAGGAGTTTTTTGACAGATGGGCAGTTGATAGTTGTGAACCAAAACTCGGGGAGAATTCGTCTTCCAGTCGCCGGCTTGTACTGATCGGCAGGGGAGCAGATTTTTGAAAAATGTAAGTGTCGCAGTTGCGGTAGTGTCATCCATATTCTGAGCTGATCGCAATGTACTTGTCCCTCAAAGTAACTTTTGTTGCCTAGGAAAATTTCTATTCGTGAGCTATCCAGACGACAAAGTCCTGTTTTATTTTCTCCACGCAGTCTTGCTTATAATTTGTTACCTCCCGCAGTGTAACAGACAATTGCTGTAAATTCAGTCGAGGTTTTAGGGAAATTCGCTCTCTGTCAAATTTTTAGTGAATTCTGTTCATTCAGTAGAGAAAATAAAAATTTTTATACGCACAAGGGGCATTTTTAGTGCGAGGTCGCAAATTCAATCTTTAGCAAGGCACATTTGAAAGTTTTGGGTTAATAATTTTACAGGAAAAGTATTAACTGCGAATGACTCACCACGTGCATCTGGAGGGCATCAGAAAATGCGTGTCCGGGAGTTGCAGAGACCGATCTCTGTGGGATGTATGTATTACAGTTCACAAAAGGCCATCGTCAGCATTCAAGAAATATTCAAAACAAACCAATGACTTGAACCATAAACAAAAATGAAAAATAGCAAGCCATAGTGATCAGAAAGGTTCGCACCAAGAAGATCGAAGTCTAACTCCTCGGGAGTAACAAAAACAATGCAGGACGTTCAGTTAGGTATACACTCTTCAAGAATGTCTATGGAAATATGTTCGTGTAACGGAGCGATGAGAATTGATGGTTTGTGTTGGCATGCAGCCAGCCGGTGTGGCCGTGCGGTTCTAGGCGCTACAGTCTGGAACCGCGTGACCGCTACGGTCGCAGGTTCGAATCCTGCCTCGGGCATGGATGTGTGTGATGTCCTTAGGTTAGTTAGGTTTAATTAGTTCTAAGTTCTACGGGACTGATGACCTTAGAAGTTAAGTCCCATAGTGCTCAGAGCCATTTGAACCATTTTTTTGTTGATATGCAACCCAATGCGAAACAGTCTGCCGTGGACCTGATCGTGAAATTAGCTATACTTCAAGGCGTAGCTGCGTAAGTGCGGTAAAATCTTTTATAGGCACAAAAAATTCAAACATCCAGAGGCTGAATTTCTCCAGTGGTAAGGACTGCATTGTCACATACTTGTCAGGAGGGATAGTTTGTTCTAAAGGAGTATGACTTCTTACACGCAGATTGGCCAAAAGTAGTGCTCACACCGTAGCTGTAGTTCTCTTACGTCCATTTTCCCACTTCCTGCTTGTTATCGTAAATACTCCCTGCTCCCGTTCTACATCTACATCTACATCCATAGTCCGCAAGCCACCCGACGGTGTGTGTGGCGGAGGGTACTTTGAGTACCTCTATCGGTTCTCCCATTGCAAGATCACGCACGCGAGACAGAATTGTAGGAGGCAGAGCACCTCCAACTTCTCGCAGCATAATAAATAACTTTCCAGCCAATTTACCATCTAGATCAACAGTCGGCGTAATTGTATACGAATAAGTTCAAGCATTGATGTCAGTTGATCTTGAGATAGCTCTTTAGGTACCTCTAATTTCCAGGGTTCCTTTCACATAAATTTCCTCTTCTAAACCCGATTACGGAACGATGCGATAAGTTTGTTTATGTCATCTACAATTTTTTTTGCAGATTCCGTAGTCTGCTGTGCATCGTCATTTGATGCTTTGTTTGAAATTTCGTTATCTTCCGACTTCCAGTTCTGTAGCACTGTTTGAAGTTATGCTGCCATCCACTGCTTCTCTTGAAATGTAATATATATCGCACGCAATCGATATGCATAAGGCAGTAGCTCACTATCATGCACATCCTGTAAATCCTGGAAACGCGCAAATTACCAGTTTTTGTAACAAGTGGACCTTGTCCTTCCTTGAATATTCGTAGTTCTCCTTATGCACTACGCGGTTATACTTGTTAAGCACGTATCATTATCATTGTATTCTCACGTACATTGTCTGCACAGTCGAGCGTACACGACGCCGCACATTCTACTGACTCAACTTGCACAAACGCTAATATTTCATCTTCTACTTATTTCACACTCGGCGAAATTCCCCCAGGTTCCCTTATGACTCATGGCCTTTGTAGTCTGGTCCCTTCAACCCCCACAAACCAACCAACCAATCAATCTTTCTGAGGAGATGTCAACATCGGCAACTGGCGTTCTAGATATAATACAGGGTGCCCATAAAGTAAGTGTCCATTTTCATTTTTCAGATGCGTTACAACGAAATAAACATTATATTTGGACAGAGTAGCTAATACTGTTCAACATGTCAACCTTCGATGTAACTCTTCAGGCTTTCCCGGCGAGATCTTGATATGTGGAGTAATCGGGTCTACTGCCGGATGTTTGTGTCGCTCTGCCACAATATTTCGGCCACGTAACTCGTTGCCTTCTTCAGGTGTTTCCTGAGACTGCCGTGTTGGAAAGGATGGGGCCCCTCCACGCCCACACCAACGTGGTGACCAAACCAAAAGTTCTACTGTCACCTCCGTAAACATGTTAGATTTTGAATCAGGCGTCACAGGATGCGGGCTGTGATGTTATCCATGCGTCTGGGTAAGATTACTCATTAACATGGTACATCAGGAGATAGAAGTGGTCGTAAACGATTGAAGGGTAGCGGTTGTAAGAGCAGAGGAAAAAAAAGTGCCAAGGCCAGCGCCAAGGGAAAAAACCTCTGCGACAGTAGGACGGGTAGTAAGGGCAGTAGCGGCTTGCTAGCTGCGACAGAGCATGCAAGGTGAGGGGTGGTTAACGTGAGGTATCGTGCATCGTTACCTATGTGCTGCGTGTTCGTTAGCTGGGTCAGTCCGGGTGCTGCGGCTGGGCTCGCTTGTAGTCTCCTGGGCCGGCCGCAGTGGCTTCCTCCCTGTAACATGTCGGCGCGGCAACGCATGCGTTGCTGTTAGGCCCTCTGCTGCGCCTTGTCGTCAGTGACTTGGTGCAGCTTCATCAGGCTGGTGCAGAACGGCGGCGGGGCCGTGTTGGAGGATATTGTCCAGTATTTATGCCTAGAGGGCAACACCGTCCGCGCCCGCCTGGCGCTGCTTGTAAGGTGTTGTCTCTTCCCTGGTGTTCCCTCGGACGTCCGCGCTTCAGTGAGTGCAAAGTCGCCAATATTGGTACAACATCCAGTGCCATGCTGAGTATATGGCTGGTCGTGGCTCAGGCTTTTATGGATGCTTAGCAGATGAGTACGTTGTATTATCTTATCCCTACAAATCGCTTTGGTAGCAGACGAACGGGGTTTCAGCTCGGCTACGGTGAGTGGTTATCATCTTCCGCAGCAGAATGCAAGTCAAATACCGCTCACAAGGCGGAACGTTAAGATCGCATAAGGGCCCATCTCGTAGGTCGGCGATAGCTTTGGAAAGCTGCGCTCGCGGCGCAGCGGATCGCTTACAGCACAAACCAAGGGTTACTCGGAGCGGCTTGTGCCTCTCCGGGGATAACAACTCCTTCCGCTTCGGGCGTAGTAGGCGACTGTACGTTACTGAATCTGCTATCTTGCGCAATGAAGGAAAATGTTCTGTCAGAAACCTTCTGCGGGACTAATTCTTCCCAATCTATTTCCAAGTCATCTGCCTTGAGGCCATTTCCCTTTTTTCTATTTTCTTCCTTCTTCAGAAATGAACTCTGCAGCACTACGCATGGCGAGGCGGCCAACACTGAACCAACACTGCCAAGCGTGGATATATCGAGTTGCGGTTATCGCTGAGTTATAGCGAACTGTGCGGGGAATTCACTGCCGTACACATTTAATTTTTAATGTTTATGGGATCCAGTTTACGACACCATCTACATTTTTTAAAATATGGACCTATACAAGGTTTTTCCTGGAGGAATAGCAAATATTTTAGGATGTGATTGTATAGACTACTTCGAATGAAACAGTCCATATAACAGCGCCCAATTTTTATCGGTTACAGAGATGCTGCTGATTACAGAGAGGAGTTTTCATTCGCGTGTTTGTACTTCACTAGATAAAGAATGAGGAAATTACTCATAACCGGACCCCAATATTATCAGATTTTTTAAAAAGCAGACAATACTAATACATTATAATCAAAAACATAAATATATGCATTATTTAAATTTTAGTTTCATCATTAAACGTTATTACGGAAAAAGTTATTTAAAGAAACCCGAAACTTGTCGAAACTGGAACCTCCCAAAAATAAGCAAAATAGCTTCAGACTAATTTGAAGAAAGATATTAAATTAGAGAAAAAATAATATAATTTCAAAGTAGGTACAACAAAACATCTTCCAGATGGTTACAGAATTTCCCTGCATTTCCTTGGCTGAACCCAGGAACCCTGCTGCCGGATTTGTTTCCGACAGTTGGGTTATGTGGCATTTAAGAAACCGTCTAACAATTTTTTCGTCTTTGAAAGGTTGCTCAATGTTATTTCTCTCCGGCTATTCTTCATAAGTCATAACGATTAAGCTCAAAGAAAGAAGCTTCCGTAGCAAGACAATACTAAAATAGCTCTTCTTCAAGATCTTTACGCAAAATTGTCTTCTTATATTGTTTTTGCTGCTTCCTGTGGCGTACCGTACTTCGTGCTGGACAGCATCAAAAGTGCTGCTTTTGGAACCTTTCACTGTTTACTCACTTTCTTCCAAACCATTTTCTTTCTCTGAATCGCATCAGTAGCTTTAGTCATTTTTAGTAGAAGTCTGGTTTAATCCACTAATGGGGATACAGTTTACGCAACTATGGCCAACATTTTGCTAACCAAATAATTTTTCAACTAAATATCCAAATGTAATCTCCACTCTCTTTTATTAACCTTCCCCATTACCCTCTTAGAATTTGCAAAAGAATTCGATCAGCAGTGGAAAGTTTAATCAAAAAGCTGATCAGAATGAACATTAGGCATGAAAACATTTCATGTCTATTGTGGTTATTACCTTATTCACTAGAGTGCTTGGTTCTGTAGAACATTCCTTACAACAAAATATCCACTGAAGAACGAAAGAAACTGGTACACCTGCCTAATATCGTGTAGGGCCCCCACGAGCACGCAGAAGTGCCGCAACACGACGTGGCATGCAATCGCCTAATATCTGAAGCAGTGCTGGAGGGAACTTACACTATGAATCCTACAGGGCTGTCCATAAGTCCGTAAGAGTACTAGGGGATGGAGATTTCTTCTGAAAAGCGTGTTGCAAGGCATCCCAGACATGCTCAATAATGTTCATGTCTGGGGGAGTTTGGTGGCCAGCGGAAGTATTTAGACTCGGAAGAGCGTTCCTGCAGTCACCCTCTACAAATTCTGGACGTGTGGGGGTCACATTGTCATGCTGGAAATGCCCAGTCCGACGGAATGCACGATGGACATGAATAGAAGCAGGTGATCAGACAGCGTGCTTACGTACGTTTCACCTGTGAGAATCGTATCCTGACGTATCAGGTGTCCTATATCACTCCAAATGCACACACTCCTCACCATTACAGAGCATTCACCTGCTTGAATAGTCCCCTGCTGACATGCAGGGTCCATGGATTCTTGAAGCTGTCTCCATACCTGTACGTCCATCCACTCGATATAATTTGAAACGAGACTCATACGACCAGGCAACACATTTCCATTCATCAACAGTCCAATGTCGGTGTTGACGGGCCCTGGTGAGAAGTAAAGCTTTGTGTCGTGCAGTCTTCATGGGTACACGAGTGGGCCTTCGGCTCGAAAGCCCATATCGAAGATGATCCGTTGAACTGTTCGTACGCTGACCCTTGTTGATGGCTCAGCATCCGTAGAAATTTGCGGAAGGGTTGTACTTCGGTCACGTTGAACGATTCTCTTCAGTCGTCGTTGGTCCCGTCCTTGCAGGATCTTTTTTCGCCCACAGCGATGTCGGAGATTTGATGTCTTACTGGATTCTTGATATTCACGGTGCTCTCATGAAATGGTCGTAGGGGAAAACCCCAATTCATCGCTGCTTCAAAGATGCTGTGTCCCATCGCTCGTGCTCCCACTATAACACCACGTTCAAACTCACTTAAATCTTGATAACTTGCCATTGTAGCGGCAGTAACCGATCTAACAACTGCGCCAGACAGTAACGCCTGAAATTTGGTATTCTCGGCATACTCTTGACACTGTGGTTCTTGGAATAATTAATTCTCTAACGATTTTTGAAATGGAATATCCCATACGTCTAGCCCCAAATACCATTCTGCGTTGAAAGTGTTAATGCACGTCGTGCGCCCGTAATCACGTAGGAAATCTTTCCACACGAATCAGCTGAGCACATATGACAAGTCCGTCAATGCACTGCCGTTTTATACAATGTGACGTGATACTACCGTTGTATGAACACGTGCATACCCCTACCCCATGACTTTCGTAGTCCTGGTGTATGTTGAAAAGTAGTGTTTCATAGCTAAAAGTATGAGGAATAACGTGGTATATTGGAATCCTGAATAAAACCAACCTGCTCCCAGGAAAAAAATGTGCTGCATTACTTACTGAACGCCACTCGTAAAATGAAATACCTCTTACCGCACTGAGAGTTGGCGTTCGAGCTGCGGTTTGCTGTTTAGGAATTTGTGTTCAGCGCGGCTCCTTTTATAACGGAAGTTCCCTGGCAGGACAGCAGTTGCTGTGGAGGAAACTCTTCCCCCGTAACATTTGGGCAGACCTGAGCGCCGGAATTTAAACTTTCCCGTCCCGGAAGCGAGCTGCGTTTTACGCCCGCTGTTATTTACGACGGCCCTACTAAGGCCGTCTGCCGATACGGACGGCGCTTCAAAGCGTGATTAATTTTAAATGACGCGCGTGGCCTGAGATCCGGTGGCAGCTGGGTGGTAATTAATTTTGGGTGACATCCTTTGTACAGCGAGGGCAGCGGACGAGGGAGCTGCTCTGAGCGAGAGAACTTCGAGGAGGAAGGCTGAGCGAGCGAACACTGGCAGGCGACAAAGGCCCAGCAGTCCCACCTAGTCCGCTACCAGGTGTGGGGCTGCCGCCTGTGCAAGCGAAACACCACAGAGCTGCTGAAGTTTACCAACGATTAGCTCTTTTGGCCAGTTCCGCCTGAGAACTCTTCGTCTCTTTAACGGACGACCAACGTTCATCTTTCCAACTGAGTTATATTGCATTGCCGCTTTAGTTATTCTGTCGTTGGATGTACGTTGGGCATGGTCTCTCCAGAATGAAATATTCACTCTGCATCTGAGTGTGCGTTGATATGAAATTTTCTGGCAGATTAAAACTGTGTGCCGGGTCGAGACCCGAACTTGGAAGCTTTGCCTTTCGCAGGCACGACACACTACCTGTCCGCATAGCTTGGCTTCCGCCAGGACCTCGTCTCCTACCTTCCACACTTGACAGAAGCTCTCCTCGCAGGAGTTGGTCTGGAAGTTTGGAAGTTAGGAGACGAGGTACTGGCGGAAGTAAAGCTGTGAGGACGGGTGATGAGTCGCGCATGGGTAGCTCAGATGGTTTCCCCGGCACGGTAGCTCAGCGTTTTCGGTCAGAGGGTTAACTACCCTCTGTAATGAAAAAACTGAGTGAACGGGTCAACGAAGAACCTAAACTGGTGTTCATTAAATGAAACAACAAATTTACTGCTACCAGTCACTGTTTATTTATCCCCGCGACGCGTTTCAAAAGTTTGTTAATATGTTACATTAATATGTTACATTAACAAATGTAAATCCACCTGCTGATGGAGGTTTAAACCTTTGAAACGCATCATGGAGATAAATAAAACGGTGACTGGTAACAGTAAACTTGTTGTTTCATTTAATGTCAATAACAGTCACGGTAAAGCCTAACCTAAAATGTTCGAATTTAAAGCTGAACTGGGGTCATGCGACGTCCACCCCGAACAAATACAACGAAGAATATAGAACAAAACGAGATCAATAAAGAATTTTAAAAATGGTGGTAGAGTACTTTCCCGCTAAAGGCAAAGCTCCCGAGTTCGAGTCTCGGCCCGGCGCTCAGTTTTAATCTGCCAGGAAGTTTCATGGTCTCTCCAGTCGGCATTTTTCAATTATATTCGTAACAGTGTCACATTTAGTTCTTGTCTAGGCATTTCTTTTATGATCCAACAATTAATATTCCGCCACAAAGAGGAGGAACTTCGTCTCTGGTGACTCGATTCGTCGTAACTGATCAGGAAAGGAAATGTAACTCGTCCACGATGGAAGTGGCTTATAAGGCCACCTATTCTTGAGTAGTGATCATATATCTGGAGTATCTACCAGATAGGACTGATAGAAGAGATAGAAAAGATCCAACGAAGAGGGGCACGTTTGCCGGCCGAAGTGGCCGTGCGGTTAAAGGCGCTGCAGTCTGGAACCACAAGACCGCTACGGTCGCAGGTTCGAATCCTGCCTCGGGCATGGATGTTTGTGATGTCCTTAGGTTAGTTAGGTTTAACTAGTTCTAAGTTCTAGGGGACTAATGACCTCCGCAGTTGAGTCCCATAGTGCTCAGAGCCATAGGGGCACGTTTCGTCACTGGGTCGTTTAGTTAGTACGAGAGCGTTAGGAGGTACTCAACGAACTCCATTGGCAGACGTTACAAGAGAGGCGTTGTGCATCACCGAGAGATTTACTATTGAAATTTCGAGACAGCACTTCCCGGGAAGAGTCGGACAAAGTATTACTTCCCCTTACATACGTCTCGCGTAGTGACCACGAGGAGAAAATTCGAGAAATTAGTGCCAACACAGGGGTTACCGATAATCATTCTTCCCACGCGCTGCTCGCGAATGGAACAGGTTTGGAGGGCTCAGTTAGTGGTACAAAAAGTACCCTCCGTCACACACCACTAGGCGGCTTGCGGAGTATGATGTACATGATGTACATGCTACTACACAGCAGCAAATGTAACACTATTACTCTGCATACTTCTTTCCGTAGGTTATTTTTTTTGTGTACATTGTGTAGTTCTGCAGTAATGCCTGAGTGCGGCCGATTTTAGCTCTCCATCATCCGATCTGGTAAATTTAAAACTGCACCCTAAACACCTTAACTCTCTTACTTGTTCAATTATTTGTCCATCTAAAAGAATTTGGCCCTTATGGATTCCAATTCTTAAAATGCTATCACTTCTCTCTTCCGGTATTCTCGTTCTGTATTCAACGGTAATTCGACTTAATTCATGTACTGAAATTTGAACCTTTTCTTCAGATTCTTCTCTAATAATCTGTTCATCAGCAAACATTATCATCATAAAATTAAAATTATCACTTCTCAATTAGTCATTCACGAATGATATCGTCAATGACCCTTAATTGATAATGACAGAATCCGTCCCATTCCTCACAGAACGCATTTTTATTTCATTATTTTTGTATAATGATTGAACTGTCGTAATCAGATGTGCTGGATCTCCCGATTCCTTTCATGACTGCCATAGCATTTTACTCTTTACCTTCTGAAACGCTTTTTCATGGTCCATAGAAACATAGTAAACTGGCAATCTAAATTCCGTTCTTTTCTCAGTTATATGAGTCAAAGTGAAAAGACAATCAGAACATGACCAGCCCTTCCTACAACCATGTTGTACCTCTAACATACGCGCTTTCACCCATGTTTATAACTTTAGCATACAGTTTGTAGCAAGAATTTAGCATACTTATTGCGATTTATCGCCTCTGTTGTAAACACGGCATAACAAAGTTTCAGTCCATTCGTCTGGTACATGTCCACTGAGAGAGCAAACATTCAAAAAAATTAGGGGTTTACGCTTTGGTTGATGAGATGCGTATTTCATCAGCCCCATGTTTATATTATCAGTACCGGGCGACTTCTTGCTTTTTGTCCCTTTGATCACATTTTCTAGCTCTTCCATTGTCATTAGATTTACAGAGTTAGTGGTATTGGTGTTTATTCCTGGTTCATCTTCACTATCAGACTACAGACATTTGGAGTATCCTAACCATCCATTCTCGGTTGTTAGATTGAATTGTGAAGTTTCTCGTTTTTCTTCGTTCAAGTGCTTCATAATATTGTATGCTATGTTTTGTCTTCCATGAATATCATGTTCTATTTCACTCAAACATCGGTCCCAAATTGCCCTTTTAATTTTTCGTATTTCTTTCTTTACTGAAGCAGATTTACTTTTATAATTCTCTCTGTAGTTCATATTATTACGTAATGACAAGGTTTATTAAATCATAAAAATTTATTATTGTTTTGGCAACTCGTACTTATACTGATGGTCATAAAAATTTCGATTACGTTGTTGCGACAACAACCACAGACCAGACTTCACAACGCATCGAGGTGTGCACAGATGAGCTGCGTACGAAAATCTGTTCTCTGTCACTGCACGTTGCAGTGCCACAGTATGGTGTAGCGTGAGCTTAGTCCCCACACCCTCTGGCACACAGATGCCCTTCCAGTAACCTAAGTGGCTGAATGCAGGCTGCTGTCGTAAAACAGATGGCCAGAGCAACTCCAAATAAACGCCTCTCATCACTTAGCAGCTCTGGAATTTGTACTATGATTGGTTCGAAGACTTACGACTATAGCCAACGCCATGACAGTCTCCTCTGCGGACTTTGAACCAATGTGGAGCCTAAGAGCTTAATTTCGTTTAGCAACGTCATCAGCAAGCTATTGGACTACAAGTTGCTAAGAGATTGTTCCTGGTCAGGCATCAGTCCCACCAAGTGGCGACCTCGACCTATGTGCGTCAGGCTGGCACACCGGGCGAAGACCAAACGACATGGGTCTGGCGTGGGACAATAGTGTGCCGACCAGCTGTTCACGGCCGCCGACGAATAAAATTCACCAGCTTCTTTGGGACGCCTTCTTTGCGTCAGTATGGTACCTCGACGGCTACAGATCATCCACATAGGAAGCACCCACGGCGCAGTATACACACTAGAGACGGGGCGAATAGGAGTATAATGTTGAGGGTTGCATGTTCAAGAAATCAAGGGGTCATTATTAAGTCATACTTCCTTTTTCGTTCCTGTGATTCATCACCATTCTGACTGGTTTGCTGCTCCCCTCCACGAATTCCTATGCTGTGCCAATCCCTTCATCCGAGAGTAACGCTCGCCACCTACGATCTCAATTATTTGCTGTGTGTAATCCAGTCTACGTTTTCCTCTATAAGTTTTACCTTCTACAGCTCCCTCAAATTCCATACAATTTATTCCTTGATGTCTTAACACAAGTCCTATCATCCTGTCCCTTCTTTTGTTAGTGTTTTCCATATATATCTTTCCTTGCCGATTCTGCAGAGAACTTCCTTCCTTATCGGTCTACTTAATTTTCAACATTCTCCTGTAACACGACATCTCAAATGCTTAGATTCTAATCTTTTCTGGTTTTCTCACAGTCCATATTTCACAGCGATTCAACGCTGTGCTCCAAACGTACATTCTCAGAAATTTCCTCCTCAAATGAAGGCTAATGTTTGATACTAGTAGACTCCCCTTGGCCAGGACTGCCTTTTTTGCCAGTGCAAGTTTACTTTCGATGTCCTCCTTGCTCCGACCGCCATGTGTTATATTGCTGCATAGGTAGAAGAATCCTTTAATGTCGTCTACTCGTGATCCCCACTCTTGATACAGTAAGTTCCTCGCTGATCTCATTTCTGCTTCTCCCTATTACTTTCGTATTTCTTCGATTTACTCTTAGTCCTTATTCTGAATGCATTACACTGTTCATTCCACTCAGCAGCTCCTGAAATTCTTACGCACTTTCACTGAGGGTAGCGATGTTGTTAGCGAATTGTATCATTGGTATCCTGTCACCTTGAATTTTAATCCGACTCTTGAACCTCGTTTATTATTTCCTCCATTGCTTCTTCGATGTATAGACTGCCCAGTAGGGGCGAACGGCGAAAGACTACATCCCTGTCTTATACCCTTTTTAATCCGAAGCACATCGCTCTTCATATCCTACTCTTATTATTCTCTCTTGGTTGTTGCACATATTGTATACTGCCTATCATTCCTTATAGCTTAACCCTATTTTTTCGAGAATTTCAAACATCTTGCCTCGTTTTACATTGTCGAACGCTTTTTCCAAGTTGACAGATCCTATGAACGCGACTTGATTTTTCTTTAGTCTTGCTTCCATTATAAGCCACAACGTCAGAACTGCCTCTCTGGTGCCTTTACCTTCAGAATTGCCTTTCTGGTGCCTTTATCTTTCCTAAAAACAAACTAATCGTCATATAACACACGCTCACCTCAATCTTTGACTGTTCGCCATTTCCTGACGGAATGCAATTTTTTTAACCACTTACGTTCTCGTTTATGTTATCAGCCGTTTTAGCGAATGACGCTCGGGCTGTCGACCGCATTTTAGTTTTTATCCGTCGTATCAGTATGGCGATGAACGTTTAATCTTTAATTCAGGACCTCAGTTTCTTCATGGCGTATTTTATGGACCTTTCTCCAAGACCATGTTTTTAGCTTTCTTTCCGTCGATTGTGCTTAACATGTAGTCATTTTTCTTTTTTGTCTTCGTGTTCTACGATTATGACATGGGCGCCTATGACCCTACTTGTTTTTGCGCCATAAAAACAAAAACAAAAACAAAACAAAATCTTCTTTACCAATCTTCTCTAAATTATTCTTGTAAGCAACTAGGATGCATGAGCTGTTAAGCTCGTTGTGCAATAATTCTCACACTTGTCGGCTCTTGCGGCCTTCGGAATTGTGTGGATGATATTTTTCAGAAAGTGAAATGGTATATCGCCAGACTCATACCAACGGGTATGGTAGCTTTGTTGCCACTTCCGCCAATGATTTTATAAATTCTGATCCTCTGTCCCTCGTGTCTTATTCGATCGAAAGTCTTCCAAAGCTCTTTTAAATTATTATTCTAATACCTGGTCCTCTATCTCTTCTATATCGACTCCTGTTTCTTCTCCTACCACGTCACCAGACAAGCCTTTCCCCCGTAGAGGCCTTCAGTGTTTTACTTCCAACTATCGGCTCTCTTCTCTGCATTTAACAGTGGAATTCCCATTGCACTCTTAATGTTACCACCCTTGCTATTAATTTCACCAAATGTACTTTTAACTTTTATATATGTCCTTCTCCTTTCTCACTTCCAGTACCAAGCCCATATTCTCCCAGAAGCCTTTCTTGTACTCCTTCCCCTACAACCGCATCTCAGTCCTCCGGGACTATTAGATTTGCGTACTGAATTAACCATTCAGCATCCTCACATACTTTCTCTATCTCTTCATCCTCTTCTTGCGACGTCCGCATGTATGCCTAAATTATCTTGTCGGTGTTGGTTTGCTGTCAATTCTGATGAGAACAACCCTATCCATGAACTGTTCACAGTATCTTACTCTCTGCCCTAACTTCCTATTCATAACAAATCCTACTCCATTTGTATTATTTCCTGCTGCTGACCAGAATTCCTTGTCGTCCTTCCATTTTACGTCTGATTCCAGCTATATCTAGATTGAGCCTTTACATTTACTTTTCCAGATTTTATAGCTTCCATACTACGTTCAAGCTTCTGACTTTCCACGCCCCGGCTGGTAGAAAGTTATCGTTTCGTTGGTCATTCAATCTTTTTCTCAGGGTCATCTCCCCCTCGGCAATCCTCTCCCGGAGATCCGAATGGAGGGCTATTGCTGCATCTTTTGCCAAAAGAGAGATCGATTTCACACTTTTTCAGTTACAGGCCACGTGTCCTGTGGGTACACATTATGTTCCACTGCCTTCTGCATCCCCATGCCGTTGACCCTTACTGATTCATCCGCCTTTAGCGGCAGTTTCCCACCACAAGGACAAGAGGGTGCGCTGAACTTCTGTCCACTCCTCTGCCATCTTTGACAAGGTTGTCAGAATGAGGGTAACATTTCTTAGCGGAAGCCTTCGGCCGCCACTGCTGCTGGTTTTTGTTCAACGTCTAAGCGGTGATGGTGGTGGAACGCGGGACCGAGGATGTTTCGATTAACACCCCTAGGCCACGGGTGCTGCCTCCCACTCTCGTACCGTTAAGGTTTCTTGATTCAAATGGACGATCTCCAGAAGTCTCCAGTGTGATTCTCTTCTGTATGTAGAGCAGCCAAAGTATATGTGTTTCACGTCCTGCATATCTCCACTGTCGCAGTGTGGTGATGGTATGACGTGAATTCCATAGAGCTGTTAACGGTAGGAGTATCAGTTGCATTTCCACCTGCAGAAGTCTATATGAACTGCCTCTTGTGCTGTATACTAGTAGAGTAACATTTCCTGTCCCACCTTTCACCGTATCATTGGACCTATGGAAAATGTAGGTGGATTTGTTTGTATCAGTTACCGTTATGCAGATCTTCGATATCCCACGCTTTCTTCCGTTCACTTTTGGCCATATACGAGGGCTGTTCAATAAATAATAATCATAATTTGTTTACGGTCTTAATTTCTCGTGCTGAAATTTAATCTTATGATATTCTGTTAGGTTACTGTGCAACAAACACGCCATAGTAGTTTCGTTGTTGGGACTCCAGGTTCCCGCCTGTGGGAGGCAGGCAGGGTCAGACATGTTCAGTATCGCCTACCGCTGCACTGGAGGTAACACGCGAGGAACAATATGCGGCTTTGAAATTCTGCTTCCATCTTAAAAAATCTTCAGTTGAGGCCTATACAGTTTTACAGGAGTCCTATGGAGAGTCTGTTCTTCCCTACAGCACAGCTAGAAATCGGGTTTAAAATGTTCAAAGAGGGGAGGCAGTCAGTTTCAAAGGAAGGTGGACCCGGTGCTCCAGTTACTGCTCCTACGGAAGAAAACATCAACACTGCTGCTGCCGTTGTGAGAGAGGATCGACGAACTACCTTAAGGTCACTTTCTGAAACACTGAACATTTCATTGGGTGCCACCCACAGGTTGGTGGCAAAAAAATTACACATGACACGATGGGTCCCAAGACTGTTGATTCCCGAACAAAAGGACATTCGCGTGCAGGTCTGCATGCAGTTAAAGTTAGTGTTAGAGGAAGATCCGATGTTTCCTTTAAATGTAACCACTGCTGGTGAAACTTGCCTACATCATTTTGATCCTGAGAGCAAAAAGCAAAGCTCAGTGTGGAAATCTCCTTCATCACCAACCCCCCAAAAAGCAAAAGTGGTTGCGTCTGCTGGGAAAGTTATGGTCATCTCATTCATTGATATTCATGGAATGGTTTATCAGCAAGTTTTATACCCGCACACACATCGGTAACTGGACAATACCATACCAGGCGTAAAAGACACTTCCATGAATCAGGCTGGATGCTGCACCACAATAATGCTCGGCTATATGTTGCCAATGTTGTTGCTGAATATCTTGAAGAAATAAACGTGAAGTGCATCCCTCACCCTCCATACAGTCCTGATTTAGCCCCGTGTGTCTCTTTTCTGTTCCCTAACATAAAGAAACGCCTTCGTGGGAGGCATTATCAATCATCAGAAGCAGTGGTGAAGGATGCTGGGGCGATTTTGAAGAACCTCTCAAAAAATTGTTTCCAGCATGTGTTTGAAGACTGGCAGAAACGCTGGGACAAGTAAATCGCATTCATGGGAGACTACTTTGAAAAGACCCATCAAAATTATGAGGATGAGTTAAGGTATGTCGTCAAAAAGGAATTATGATCATTCTTTATTGAACGGCCCACGTATCTAAGTACAGCAATTAGATCACTTCTTCGAATGCAACGCTCTTCTTTCCATTCTTTGTAGCGTTTTTTGGTAGGGCAATTCGTCAGCTTTCTCGTTCCCAACAATACCAACAAGCGCCTAGTTCGATACGAATGATACCTCCATATCGTTTCTTCGTAGCTCTGATACAGCAGTAGCTATTTGGTAAGGTAAGTAGCAGCTCCCTTTCTCTTTACCAACTGATGATGGCAGTGTCGGAACCACGGAGCTCGCGTCCATTATCATTACGTTACGACGACTTGTGTTGGTGATGTTGTATCTTGATATTTCGTTGTGTCCATATTAATACCTACTTCCAATACGTTGTGGGTGCCCTACATCTTTCCACGTCGAAATATGTGACATTTTTCTAAGTTTATAGCTTAGCCTCGCTGTAAAGTGAGCGTTTTATTGACGCAGCTACCACTGGTTTAGCCACGTCCAGCAGTTAAAAGTAATTGACAATGCTTTTTGAAATGTGAGTGTTGGGTCGTGCTCGCCCTTGTAGTGCCACGGTAGCAACAGTGAGTCAGCATTGCTGTGCTACAGCCGCACTCACTAAATGCACTTGTAGGAGACGTGCCTGTTTGGAAGTAATGAATTTCTTCTAAGAATTACACCGCCTTCTTAAGTGTAAAATTTTCAGTGTGAAACGATTAATGTTGTATTTTTACAAGCTGGAATTTGCTAAAACCGAGTATGTTGAACTGGTTTGAAACGAGTAATAATTTCAGTACTAAATCGTATAATCTGTAATCCGCCGTTAAATGTTATCAGTTGAACACGCCGTAGTCCGCTTCCTAAAATTACCAGCAAATGAAAGCATATAGATATCTGGAGGCGAGGACGACTAATATAACACTTTTGTTAATCGACTTATAAAGTGACTGATAGTTTCGTACTCTTCCTCACAGCAGGGTATCTGTCACACTCTTCGAATGACAGTTTCTGGTACTTGCTCGGCATTGAAAATGCCTCGGCCGGCCGGAGTGGCTGTGCGGTTCTAGGCGCTACAGTCTGGAGCCGAACGACCGCTACGGTCGCAGGTTCGAATCCTGCCTCGGGCATGGATGTGTGTGATGTCCTTAGGTTAGTTAGGTTTAAGTAGTTCTAAGTTCTGGCGACTGATGACCACAGATGTTAAGTCGCATAGTGCTCAGAGCCATTTGAACCATTTGAAAATGCCTCCACAAGTGGTGATTTTGATTTATGGGTCTTGTGGTGTCACCGCCAGACACCACACTTTGCTAGGTGGTAGATTAAATCGGCCGCGGTCCATTTAGTACATGTCGGACCCGGGTGTCGCCACTGTGTGGTCGCAGACCTAGCGCCACCACAAGGCAGGTCTCGAGATACGAACAAGCACTCGCCCCAGTTGGACGGACGACCTAGCTAGCGACTAGATGTACGAAGTCTTTCTCTCTCATTAGCCGAGAGACAGAATAGCCTTCAGCTAAGTTAATGGCTACGAACTAGCAAGGCGCCATTAGCCTTACAGTGATTGTAATTAAAGTCTCCTGTGTATAGTCAAGAGCGATGTACCACAATGATTGATTAAAGATAAGTATTAATCCAGCTACGTACTTTTCTTCATAGCATTAATTACGTAGCCTGTTCCAGTACTTCACGCCCGTCTGCGTTAGTCTAGCGTGCATTTTCAGCCATCTCGACCTACAAGGTGTTGGCCCCGCTGCCGACGCATCAGGTCTAGTATCGGTTGGCGTAGCATTCAGGACGAGAGGAGCCGTCAAGTTAGTGCAGCAATTCATCCCACGATTCCAAGAGTACCACGGTATAATAAGGCGAAAACGTCAAGGAGCTTCATGTCAATTGTAGCACGACCGAAATTTAATCATCGGAAGTTCAACGAATACCTCTATCGGCTCAATAAGTGCCATTCCTCTATGTGTTTACGGCGACGAAGAAGAACCGAATCACATATTCATAAAAGTCTACAGAACATGCACCATATAAACGTCCTTGCTAATACCCTTTGGGACCTTGGTCATCAGTTCCCAAGCAGTCTCGAAACCTTGTTAGCATCCAGAGATATTGCAACATATAAGCTACTGTACGAGTTCGTCAACAATGGAAACTTCAAGTTACCGTAGTGGCCGCGCGGTTTGAGGCGCCATGTCACGAATTGCGCGGCCCCTCCCGCCGGAGGTTCGTGTCCTCCCTCGGGCATGGGTGTGTTAGTTGTCCCTAGCGTAAGTTACTTTAAGTAGTGTGTAAGTCTAGGGACCGATGACTTCAGCAGTTTGGTCACTTAGGAATACACACACACACACACACACACACACAATCTTCAATTTACAGCTCTCTGCGCTGGTAGTCTAATGCTCCTTGTACTTATAATGCCAGGGGAAGACCAAAGCTCAATTGAGTGACTATATCCCTACATGCTACTCTGCAGAATATGGAACACTCAGCTTTTAAATATATGTCGCTATATATCACCTATGCATACGTGTCTGAATACTGGTATAACTATACATGTGGCTGTACTACACAATTCAAGTGCTTGTAAACTGTTCTCATGTTCTGCCTTCATGGTACTTACAGCCGTGCACAAATATCCAATCCTCTGTCCGCTACTTTTAAAACATTTAACACAGGACGTAAGAAGAACACTTTATTGTTAACTTAGGAACAGCCGGCCGGGGTGGCCGAGCGGTTCTAGGCGCTACAGTCTGGAACCGAGCGACCGCTACGGTCGCAGGTTCGAATCCTGCCTCGGGCATGGATGTGTGTGATGTCCTTAGGTTAGTTAGGTTTAAGTAGTTCTAAGTTCTAGGAGACTGATGACCTTAGAAGTTAAGTCCCATAGTGCTCAGAGCCATTTGAACCATTTTTAACTTAGGTATATAGTCATTAATGTGCACTGAATTGGTATTCTATCAAATGTGTACCAACAGTGATTTATCATTTTTTATTGTGTTAATAGTAGACTTTTGATAGTAGACTATCAGTGTGTATCCTGTGTCTTGTGTTCGTCTTGTTTACTTGTTATCGTATACTGTGAATGTAAATCTTACTTTATGTCGAGTCAGTCTTCCGTTAATCTTATGTTACGTCGTAGCAGGGTACGGCTTAAACAATGTGTACCCCCTGAATTGTCTAAGTCCGTTGTAATATGGCATTTCCTGTGATTAGCTGACTGTATACACAATTTCTGAAAGCCAATAAACCTAAAAAAAAGTCAGTGCAGCCTGGGTCGCTGATGGCCGTGTTGCAGCTCGGTGGCGTCTCCTTACAGCTGGAGGACAAGTTTTCCAATTCCACGCAGCAGAAAGACCATCGCCGCCCTCGCTTCCCCTGTTCCCCCTTCCTCCCCCAACTGCCCACCCCACCACCGCCACCACCACCACTTCCTTACGGCTCTCGCGCCTGACGGTCCTCATTAAATGGCAAACTCTCATTACGCGCGGCTGAAGACGCTGAGCTGCTAATGAAACGTCGTCTTGTCTTGTCTTGTCCTGTACTGCCCCGTCCCGTCTCAGGCGCGGGGAGACTGTCCCCGCTGGCTACGGTACGTGGGCCACTAACTAACGCGCCTTTTATCGGCCCAGTCGAGAGCGCCGTTCCATTAACGCTTCCATTATTAGACATTTCTCGAGACATCTTGCGATGCTCCTCTGATGTGCTAAATGAGCTGCTCACCCATTATTCCGTGGTTCCCAACGGCACAGAGCAGCAGCAGAGTCATAATGAAATCAAGCGTTCAGTGTACGCTTTCAGTCTTTCTGGAATGCTCAAGTCTTCCACCAAAATCGTATGAATGATACTGATTTAGATAGGAAAAATTACCGTCTATCTCACAGGAAGAAAGGTAGGTGCCCGCATCTCGTGGTCGTGCGGTAGCGTTCTCGCTTCCCACGCCCGGGTTCCCGGGTTCGATTCCCGGCGGTGTCAGGGATTTTCTCTGCCTCGTGATGGCTGGGTGTTGTGTGCTGTCCTTAGGTTAGTTAGGTTTAAGTAGTTCTAAGTTCTAGGGGACTGATGACCATAGATGTTAAGTCCCATAGTGCTCAGAGCCATTCGAACCATTCGAAAGGTAGGTTGCACTTCGTGCTGTCTGCTAGTAAACTACCTTCACAGTTGAAATAAATCAGCCTAACACTTTACTCATAGCCGGCGCAGACGTCATCCTACACTTACACGTGGCACATGGACGCAACACTGGAAGGAGCACTTACTTGTACTGTATCAAGTGTTAGTGTCGGTCTGGTCGTTACAGGGTACGTACTACTGTCTTTCCCTCGTGTTGCCTCTCGCTGATGCAGAGCTCATTGGCTGTAACAAAAGCTGGGATTCACAGTCATAAAAATTTTTTGAAGGGCATCATCTTCACGCCAGTGACTGTTTTAAGTTGTTATTACATTATTGCAATTTCGGCCTCAGACCATTATCAAGTGCTGATATTATGGCTTTAAGCCATGTCAACGTAATGTAAGCTGACACATTTGTATGTCGTTGTCAACGCAATGTAAGCTGACACATTTGTATGTCGTTGTCAGCTCACATTACGTTGACATGGCTTAAAACCATAACATCAGCACTTGATAATGGCCCAAGGCAGAAACTACAACAGTGTAATAAAAACTTATAACAATCACAAGCGTGAAGATGATGTCCTTACGCGTATGTTTTTCGCCACTTGACTTGTAAGTTCAGGTGCTATTGTTTCAATAAAGGGATGCCATTTTAAAGTGACAAAACTTTAAGTCTCCCAGACTGCGCGGCCGCTGTTATTTGAGGTAAAACCTTTTGGATTGCTAGACTGCCTGATGTTCAATTTCTTGTACACGATCTTCGTTTCCATCTCTCTGCTGAAGTGATACAGGAAATAAAATTCCACGGCTCGCAGGGGCTGTGGCCCCAAACCAGAAATGACCGCCAATTTTCATTACAACGCACGTGATATAGGTGCAGTGGAAACACCATTATCCGCATTAGGTACGACCTTAAATCATCAAGAAAATCGGGATAAATTGGAAATTCAGAAGAGTATGGAATGACATGGGCTACAGGTCATAAAAGTATATTTATTTTCACGTAAACACATGCAAATTATACATCTTTTCATATAAATTTTGACCAGGAGGAGTTTTGTTTACGGAAATAATCAGTTACTTTTTATTGTGTTTTATTATACACACCATATTTTGCAAATGAATGCTTTACTTGAGTTTATCAAGGGCGTTTCGTCTATTAATATTAAGCATCTTCAGTGCTCTATAATATTAAGAACCTTAATTAATTCTAGATATTTTCTTAAAAGGTCTCTAGTGATTCTTGGAAATTGATTTAAACTGTTTCATCTGTAAGTAGTAGATCCACTTCTTACGGGTTTCCAGTTGACAGGTCGCATTTAAACATTTCACTGTCACCAACTAAACGTGACATATTAAGAGCAAATCTGTACTATGTGCACCCTACACATTCAGAAGAAGTTATGGATTTGTGAAAACGACAGAAAAATTGACTTAAGTGTATGAAACACTACTATATATTTGTAACTAGTTAAGATTTATTTGGTGAGATGGCAAGAATCACCTGAGTTCTCTTATCAAAATACACTCCGCAAAACAATTAAGGACACTTTTTGAAACTATGTAACTGTCTCTTATTTTGAAATTTGGCTCACACGTGCCTCCACCCATTCTCTGTAATTGTGTAAAGAAAGCGTGACGCCCTGCTGCGTCACTCTCGCTTCAAACAAAGGGTGACGATGCTCGCAAAAAAAAAAAAAAAAAAAAAAAAAAAAAAAAAAAAAAAAAAAAAAAAAAAATAGAAAAGAAAGCCACAGCCCAGTTCATGTGAGCTGCAAGGTAGGTTAATGATGTCACATCGGCACTAAGTTTCGCCTCAATTCTGCCCAACTCCTGTGCACGTTTCACAAGATGCAAAGATCATCATCAGCCCATTAATCACATTTCAACCCTTCTTGTGACACCTCTGCTATGGAGATCAGAGCCCCGACGTCTGGCGTTGAAAATACGCTGGTTACTGATGGGTGGCCGAGGATAACATTTCAAACACACCGCCACTCAGAATTGACACTAAAAGCCTCATGAGATAGCATGAACGGTGTCAATGAAATCACCACTTCCCTAGGGGCACTGTGATACGACAGTCTGCTGTGCAGTGTTCAACAGGATGATCTTCTTGATAAATAGTGCCACGGCTGACACCTCCGGAACGATTCAACCCTTCTGTAAGGACATTGCGGGGCTGCAGCGCGGTTGAATGCTATCTCACCCCTTTAGAGTGTAGTTTGACTGCAAGTTTTGCTTTGCTATACAGGGTGGAACTAACAGACATCATTCAGAATAATTCGACGTAATTTGAATTTGATCCGCAGAAGGAGAGGATGTTTATGCTATAGGAACCCGGAATATTCCAAGTTGTTACGTGTCAGCATGGGTGAGAGAAATGATGATGGAGAGGTCCGATTGTAATATTTCTGGCTTTACAGCCATCATATTCAGGTACAAGAAGCTCTTCTTAGAGCAGTTGAGAAGGCAGCTGTGGCAAGATGATGGAATCTGGTGTGAGGTACCGATGTCAGATGGTTTGCTCGACACGGGTATCGTGAGAAAGACTGCCTAAATTGTGGTCCTTCTCCGCGATTGGCTGCTGCGTTCGGAAGTTGCACGCCAAAATGGTAATCTTCTATTATTAATATTTGAAAAATTAAACAGCGTATTTCAAATTAACGCATCTCTCAATAGTGTCTATCATTACATTACTTCACAAATATTAGTAACCAGCAGAATTATAAACAATTTGCAAAACGAAAAGGCAGATGAAGCACTTCGGTAATCTTCGGATAACGGACGAAGTGGTTTGGCTGTAAGATCAGTAAGATCATAGCTCGTTAGGCAGTGTCGGAGGACAGACAAGTTGTCTGCCGCTATCGGTGTTAGTTAAGACCTTATTAGCAACGTATGGTTATTTGGATGTGTAGTTGAGAACAGTGTGATAGTAATTACGTAAATATGCAGTTCATTAATTTGTTGAAGAATAGAAATCATTTGTGACTAAAAAGGAATGTAGGTGTGCAGTTTCTGCTAGTAAAAAACGAGTGGCATCCCATATAAACAAACTGATTGGAAAGTTAATTATTTCTAAAACAACAGTTCCTCGCTAAGAGTTTCTTACAGCCTCAGAATTACGGATTCACGACCTACGGTCTGTTTTCTGCGCAAGGGAAAACAACTATAGAAGACTGTAGGTTGGTGAACATTTATGAGAACTTATGCCTTCCATTTTGTAGGGAGCACATTGTGCTCATGTGGGAGCGATCTAGATGCCTGTAAAACAATAAACTGGTAGCCAAGATCGCAGGATTTTGTTTTTATTCCATGATTACCGGTTTCGACAAAACTAAAGCCGCCATCAGCGGATCTTAGGACACATACAGGTTACAACATCAAGGCAAACTTTGGTGATATTAATAGTTGCCTATAACACGCAGACCATACAAAATGCGGTAGTACCTAGCTTGCGCTTGTATGTGATGGAGACACTTAACGTTTATAATGTCACTCTCTTGGACGCCTATGTGCTACTTACGACAATTTTGTATGGTCTGCGTGTTATAGGCAACTATTAATATCGCCATTGTTTGCCTTGATGTTGTAACCTGTATGTGTCCTAAGATCCGCTGATGGCGGCTTTAGTTTCGCCGAAACCGGTAATCATGGAATAAAAAGAATTCCTGCGATCTTGACCAGCAGTTTATTGTTTTATGCATTCCACTCAGGGCGGTGGAAGCTAATAGGGACCTCTCGTGTATTGCAGTCTTAGTACAAATGAGATCAGTGACACGTCGTCTGTGGTAACACAGAGAGGGTATGGAAGAGAGAAATCTTTCTGAGGGAAGAGGTTTATCATACGTATATACACTCCTGGAAATGGAAAAAAGAACACATTGACACCGGTGTGTCAGACCCACCATACTTGCTCTGGACACTGCGAGAGGGCTGTACAAGCAATGATCACACGCACGGCACAGCGGACACACCAGGAACCGCGGTGTTGGCCGTCGAATGGCGCTAGCTGCGCAGCATTTGTGCACCGCCGCCGTCAGTGTCAGCCAGTTTGCCGTGGCATACGGAGCTCCATCGCAGTCTTTAACACTGGTAGCATGCCGCGACAGCGTGGACGTGAACCGTATGTGCAGTTGACGGACTTTGAGCGAGGGCGTATAGTGGGCATGCGGGAGGCCGGGTGGACGTACCGCCGAATTGCTCAACACGTGGGGCGTGAGGTCTCCACAGTACATCGATGTTGTCGCCAGTGGTCGGCGGAAGGTGCACGTGCCCGTCGACCTGGGACCGGACCGCAGCGACGCACGGATGCACGCCAAGACCGTAGGATCCTACGCAGTGCCGTAGGGGACCGCACCGCCACTTCCCAGCAAATTAGGGACACTGTTGCTCCTGGGGTATCGGCGAGGACCATTCGCAACCGTCTCCATGAAGCTGGGCTACGGTCCCGCACACCGTTAGGCCGTCCTCCGCTCACGCCCCAACATCGTACAGCCCGCCTTCAGTGGTGTCGCGACAGGCGTGAATGGAGGGACGAATGGAGACGTGTCGTCTTCAGCGATGAGAGTCGCTTCTGCCTTGGTGTCAATGATGGTCGTACGCGTGTTTGGCGCCGTGCAGGTGAGCGCCACAATCAGGACTGCATACGACCGAGGCACACAGCGCCAACACCCGGCATCATGATGTGGGGAGCGATCTCCTACACTGGCCGTACACCACTGATGATCGTCGAGGGGACACTGAATAGTGCACGGTACATCCAAACCGTCATCGAACCCATCGTTCTACCATTCCTAGACCGGCAAGGGAACTTGCTGTTCCAACAGGACAATGCACGTCCGCATGTATCCCGTGCCACCCAACGTGCTCTAGAAGGTGTAAGTCAACTACCCTGGCCAGCAAGATCTCCGGATCTGTCCCCCATTGAGCATGTTTGGGACTGGATGAAGCGTCGTCTCACGCGGTCTGCACGTCCAGCACGAACGCTGGTCCAACTGAGGCGCCAGGTGGAAATGGCATGGCAAGCCGTTCCACAGGACTACATCCAGCATCTCTACGATCGTCTCCATGGGAGAATAGCAGCCTGCATTGCTGCGAAAGGTGGATATACACTGTACTAGTGCCGACATTGTGCATGCTCTGTTGCCTGTGTCTATGTGCCTGTGGTTCTGTCAGTGTGATCATGTGATGTATCTGACCCCAGTAATGTGTCAATAAAGTTTCCCCTTCCTGGGACAATGAATTCACGGTGTTCTTATTTCAATTTCCAGGAGTGTATATCACCCTCTCTCTAACTTCTCTCTTTTTCAACTTGCCGTAAGATTTACGTCAGGGCATTTAGTACAACAGTGATAGCATTGACAACTGTGTACTTCCAGCAGCCCTGTACAGCGCTACGGACATCCTCGGGGGCAGCTGGCTGCAACTCATCAAGCTCAACTGGTTGCAGAATGCACAGACGCCCCAATGGGGCCTACGTTGTCCTTCATCTTGGGTCACAGGTAGCTGCTTGTGCGACGCCGCGTAAGCTGCTAGTGCGCAAAGAAAGAGTGCGGTCCTCCCAGAACCTGCGGAATTTTGCCAGCTATGCATCCCAGCCCGTACCCGTGAACTTGAACATTATAGCCGATACTAGATGTTCGATGCCGAGCAGCAATGCACCAGTCACCCCCAGGGATAGACCAGGACGGTGGCGGATTTCGTCTAGGTGGCCAGGAGGCTGCGAGGCTGCACTTCTCCCAGCTGCATCATAGATCATAGACGGACAGGCAGCCAGCAGATCTTCATCACCAAAGGCTAGTCATGGTTTCCCTGAAGCTCAAAAGCCCATCGTTCTCTCCGGTTCAAGATGGAGATGAGAAGAATGACAGCATCTGAATGGAGCCTTCTGACGTAGTCCTACTGGGAAGGGGGGGGGGGGGGGAGACGAGAGGGTTTGTCATATTACTCGTCCTGTCGGCTTTCCTGGTTACAAAATGTTACTTCATTCTTGGTCACACTGTTGCGGCGATATCTATTCTTTGCACTTCGCGACGTGACCTATGTGGCAAACCCCGTCCAGCCTCAGTGTTTTGAAGTAATGTTAACAGTATTGCCCAGTGGCTTACTTGATTAACGCATCATCCAGCTGGTCTCTCTTGCCTGACCAAGTTCGCAATAGAACTTCAATAATTTACGATTTGTCCAACAAACTTTTTCGGTGCCCAGAAAGCCTCCCCTCTTTCGAAAGATTCGTCCCAAATCTTTCAAGATGAGTATTCAATTAAAATTACTCTAAACCAAAAAGAAAAAGAAAGCTCTGTGACATGCTCGTGCCAATCCCAAGCTTTAGCCATGAGCTCTCTCCCTTATCCACTACTAACATGAGCTTGCTCTTGAACTGTGGTTTCCAGAACTTTATTACAATACAGTCCATAATCTAATTATTATAAGGAGCGTTCGAAAAGAAGCGAGCCGGAGGTATAATTACAGAAACCAGTACCTGTATGTTAGAAGTATTGACCCTGGCTGTTGAAAAACTTGTCCACTGTGACACAAGGTGGTGATGGCTGTCTCATAAAATTCCCGGGGCTTGCGATGTTAATCAGTTCCGCAAGTACAGCTGGATGTCGCCGTCCACACAAGCGGAGGAAAGGTTATGCTGACGTTCTTCTTTGACCAAGATGACCCCTTTCTGATTCAATTCCTGCAGTACGAGACTACAGTGAATGCCCAGCGTTACTCACCAACATTAACCACCCTTCGCAAAGCGATCAAATGAAAACGACCAGGCAATCCCACCCGTGGGGTCATTCTGCTCCACGACAATGTAAAGCATCATACGGCGTACACACTCGCGGCACTCCTGCAGAAATTCAAATGGGAGGTTCTCGACCACTCTCCATATAATCCGGACCTCTCTCCCTGTGATTACGCCATTTTGTCCGCAGCTCGTGGTCGTGCGGTAGCGTTCTCGCTTCCCGCGACCGGGTTCGATTCCCGCCGGGGTCAGGGATTTTCTCTGCCTCGTGATGACTGGGTGTTGTGTGATGTCCTTAGGTTAGTTAGGTTTAAGTAGTTCTAAGTTCTAGGGGACTGATGACCATAGCTGTTCAGTCCCATAGTGCTCAGAGCCATTTGAACCATTTTTTTACGCCATTTTCGGTCCCCTTAGGGGCAATCGATTCGCCTCGGACGACGACGTCCAGCTGTACGTGCGGAACTGGTTAACATCGCAGCCCCGGGAATTTTATGAGACAACCAGTCACCGCCTTGTGTCACAGTGGGACACGTGTCTCAACAGCCAGGATCAATACTTCTAACGTACAGGTACTGGTTTCTGTAATTATGACTGTGGCTTGATTCTTTTTGAACAACCCTTATTCTTATACACAGTGGTTTTACTTCTATCAACTGTTCCTTCATGCTACATCGGCTGACCACTAGACAGACAACTGATGCTCTGTAGAATGCATACGTCTACGTTTATTACAGAAATAAAAATATTAAATACCGAGTAGAAACACGCCACAACTGATAGCTGATAGATTTGCAGCTATAATCCTGAGCTGCCGATTTTCGTGGAAATTTTAAACATGTTGTAACATCTGCTCCATTGAAATTTTCCCCTCCTGTGAGTCGATAAACGTTTTTAATGAATGCACAAGTTTGGTAAGAAAATGAAACGCCCAAAGCCGTCCTTACGATCTTATGTATTGTGTAGCTACCAGTATCGGCGCTTCAGTGCACCATCTTCAGGCCTTCGTTGACGCTCTGACACTTGATGGTTGGTGAGACGACATCACAGTTACAGTCTGCGTAAACCTGTTATGTTCGCCACTGATGAATCGTATATATGGATCGTGGTAACACCTTCAGCTTCAACTTGCCCGAATGGTTCCACTCTACTGGTCCGCTTCGGAGTCAACGCCTTGCTGCCTCAATTACGTCCACATCTTCCACGTACTGCTTCCCGCGGAGTGCATCTCCCGATGGACCAAACGCGAGGAAGTCCGGAGGTGCGAGATCCGGGCTGTGGGGTGGGTGAGGAAGTACAGTCCAATGAAGTTTTGTGAGCTCATCTCGGGTGCAGAGAAGTGTGTGAGGCCTTGCAGTATCATGAAGATTGAAAAGTTCATTTGCATTTTTTGTGGCTACGAACAAAGCTGAAGTCGTTTCTTCAATTTCCTGGGCGCAGCACAGTACACTTCAGTGTTGGTCGTGGCACTACGAGGAAGAGGACGTCAAGCAGAATAACCTCTTCAAAGTCCCAGAGAACCGTCGCCATTACTTTACCGGCTGAAGGCGCGGCTTGAACTTTTTCTTGGGAGGAGAGGTGATTTGGCGCCTCTCCGTGTATGAACATAAACACCTTTGGTGCAGGTAACATATAGCGTGTTCTGACGCCTCGTTTTGTCTCGGCTCGATGGTGATGGTTGTCCCAGTCGAGATGACGTGGAACGGCGTCCGTCAATCACGACAACGCCAATTTGTAACTATTATAAAAACAAACTCCTCGCGCGGTTTGGTTATTTTTCAGATACTGTCTCTCAGAACTGATATCAGCGTCTCGATGAAGCAGCACGCCGGAGTGTGTGCGCCGCCCTTGCTTGTAATTAAAGCAATGGTGTTCCATGTCTATCGATCTCGTCCACTTGTAAATATAGCGACTGCACCACTCGATAACGCGATGACTCCCTTGATCTGAAATGATAACCAAACGTCCTTTGGGTGTTCGCGAAGTACTTTTCAGTTTACGTGAACTTGCTGACTGCAGTTTTTATGCCCGGTTTGGGAATGGCTATGCAAATGTTGAAAATGTAATGTCTTGAATCATCAATCCATCACCCAAGCCGATGTCACATCATGATTTTTGCGAGGATATTGAGTTGTTAATTATTATTCCGTCGTCAAGGCGGTGCTACGTCACGTATTCAACAACTACACGACGTATTTCCAAGAGATAACATACCCTTGAGCAATGTTCAGAATGCGTCGTATTTCGGTGTAAACTCATTGCTGTTTACAGTTAAATTGTCACTAATTCACTTTTCACTTTTATGTTGTCCGAAGAATCAGTTAAGCCCAGAAATACACTTTAAATGTCCATTAAATGACACATGACACGAAGAATTAAAGTTGATTTAAAGTTTATTGTTCTTCGTAATCATTTGTTTCTACACTGAGCACACACACCGATTTCTCATTCAGGGAAATGCGTCTGTTAGCATCAGCAATTCTGACTTTGATGATAGCTTCTGACAACACGGCGCAATTGTAAGTTTTTTGTGATTGCGTTTATCTGTTTCCTACTCAAGCCTAATAATTGAGTTTATGTCGACGATCAGTCTCTTTCTGTGTCCTTTGATGTTCGTGACTATTAAGTATCACGAAGGCTAAGCCCCATCACAAATCAGCAATCACAGGAGTTGTTTTTCTGTCACATATATCAACCATCCCGTTATCTGTCTAAACAGTAAAGATGATTTTACTTCAGTCCGACTTCTGACTAATACTTCCAACCGTAAGACTTTTAAACTTCAGATCGGTTTTGAAACAAACTAGTAGCGCTTAACATGCGTACTGCTATTACAAGAGTACAAGAGACAAGTGATGTTAACATCTCCACTGCCGAGTTACATTGTAGTCGAAGCGAACTTACAGATCGATGCGGCTACAGCTCTCTTCTAGGATAAATGTTATCTTTGGTCAATTTATGGTCTGGGCTTTAACCTTCGTAAATAATACTTTTTTGAATTATTTCTTTAAAGTTTCTGTTTCGTAGTATATGGTATTCTTTCAATCAGTCCTTTCTTTATGATAAGCGTTAGTATTTACATAACATTCTTATTAATCAAACTGTCAAGAGCGTAAATTTTGTTGTCAGTAGCTGTCATCACTGTCAGGACGATTGATTTTTCTATTTCTTTTTGCAACAAAAGGGCGTTCATTATGGGTTTCCACAACTGGGGTGTTACAGTGTCTACATGTGGTTACCTGATGCCTCCGCAATCGAATGCTCATGCCTAAAAACGAGTAACATGACCCTGCCATTGACTACCTACACCTGGGGATTTCCGTAAAACGAAGTATTGTGTTGCAGTTTTACTTCAATTTAGCACATAAAACCAATAATTCTTATCGGGATGCTCCTAGAACAAATCACAACTTGATACCGTAACGTGCCTCCCCCCCCCCTCCCCCTCTCTATTAGAGACACAGAGTTCGCTTGTAGTGACTAGTGGTGAGAAACAGAAGAACTACACTATGACTGATACTTTCAGAGAAAACTCATTGGGCAAGAGAAAAGGACTGAAGAATTCTACTGTGTTTCCCTATCCCTCGAAACAGTTGGGGCGTTGACGACTGTGCAGGTGATGTACGTGGCTTACCTGCAATTCTCTGCCTACATAGTGGACGCAATATGCCGTCCGCAAAGTGCTAGAGCTGAAATTACCTCAGTAAAAGATAGAACTCGAGTCAAAGTTTCTGTTTTATCACAAGCCAGGTGCAGAAACTCGATTCAAGTATTCTCCCGTAACGAAGCACTTCAATGTGTGTGGTACTCCACAGAGAGCTAAAGAATGGTCACTCGAGCAAACAGAAAAACAATTCTGTTTAGAGAGAAACGACTTCACATGCTCCTTGTGTAGCAAGCAATACTTCTCAAAATCCAACCACCAGATTCACTGCTTTGGCAGTCGCCAGCGACGTCTCTAGGTTGATCCCCAGAGGGAACTATCTTCGATAGTTCCCAGAGGGAAGTACCCCTCCACGCCATACCCCGCTTCCTCCTGGACGCATGGAATCTACATTTGCACTAAGGCGACAAATCCCAGCGGCCATACCAAAACTTTTCCTCACACTACGTGGATCATGAATCTGCTAGCTAATCACCTGAAGATCGTACTCCTTCAAGCTCTTTAGCACTCCAATCAAATATGTGTCTCCATTTTTCAATGGATAGTGTGCCCCAGCATTTCCTTTGAGAAGACTTCTCAGTGATCAGCTTGCGATCACTGTTTGCGGCCCCACACATTTCTTTTCACTAAAAGCAGGCCTTTTCGCCCTTTTCCGCCACTTACTCTCTTTCTCCACGTGCGCTACTTCGAATTTTTTTCTCTTCCGCCAGAGTGCAACTTCCCGCCCAACTGTACATGCTACAGGGGTTCCGTAGCCTCCAGCATTGTAAACCTCCGCCTGCTCGCTCTGCTCTCTCTCAGGGTCGCAAAATCCACCGCTACAGAACGCGACAAGTGTCTTCACAGCTCCTGTTTAGCCGATGGCGGCTTCTGAGGAATTCATGATCCACATCGCCCTTTCTGTCAGTTCTCGGCTCTAATTAGCTCCCACAGATGCAGAACAACAAAAATTCTTGATACATGGTGCTAGCTAGAATGAAATGATTAATAATCCGACTGCGCGTCGTAATCGGTGATCTAATATAAATATAAATCGAAAAGAATATGCCGAATATTAAATGTATGGTGGTAAAATCTTGCTACCTTACACATGCATTGCCGATTTTTTCCGGTTCAAAGTCATGAACCCATGTTTAACCACCTGTGACGATATTCGTCTAAAATATTCACCATCTCCCCAGTAATGCACAAGCAGTTCCGCACCGATAGACCTTCGTTGCTGTTTATAGTCTTCTGTTAGACTGCAGGCACACACCTTTGAGTACCCCAACTGGAGGACGTGTGTGTCAGCTCTACCAACACAGACGTCCAGTTCTGCAGCGAGGTGTCTGATTATGATCCGTGGGAGAGTGTCCGCACGTTCCATCATTGCAGAAGTCACAGCTGTGTGAGGCCGACCAGCATGCGGGAGATCGCACAGGTTTGCGCGACCTTGTTGCGACGGTGATAGATCCCTCACCCAAAGACTCATCATACATCAGTTCACTGACAGATCTACGTAGACATTCTGCAAGCATCTATGAGTATCTGCGTTGTCTGGATTTCCGCCAAAGGGAACTCAGCTCTCTGCTTGAGACGCACCTCCGTTGCAGACGTCATTTTGAGGCGTATGTACAGCGCTCCCAACGACATGAATTTCATGAAACTATACGGGCTGAACCAGGAATATTGCACGATGTCCCACAGTGAGTTTCACATTTTTTTTTTTTTTTTTTTTTTTTACCAAAAGTGGTCAAGAAGAAAAAGTGTTGCACTACTTATTAAACCACGTAGTGGTTCAAGTTACACTGATCTGTGTTACTTTGCAGTGACATATCATGCGCGAATTACTTCCGTCCTTAATTTGTGCACGCCAGCCGGCCTCTGTGGCCGAGCGGTTCTAGGCGCATCTGTCTGGAACTGCGCAACCGCTACGGTCGCAGTTTCGAATCCTGCCTAAGGCATGGGTGTGAGTGATGTCCTTAGGTTAGTGACGTTTAAGTAGTTCTAAGTCCTAGGGGACTGCTGGCCTCAGATGTTAAGTCCAATAGTGCTCAGAGCCATTTGAACCATTTTTATGCACGCCACTTTAGTTCACAGCACACGATTAGTATTAAAAAAAACCAGTCCGTTTACGAAAGTCGTTCCTCCACTGTCCGAACAGGGTAGCTTTTCAATTACTTCGTGAAATATTAGCCCATGAAAGAAGCATACATGTACTTTAACTTCGCAATCAGCTCTTTGTATCGAAAATAGTTCATTTGGTAAACTTGTCACATGACCGGATTTTGTAATTTTCACAGTATTATTTTCTGATATATAATTTTATAATGAGAATCTCTTTGCTCTATATGCCTACGAACTTCAAAATTCGCGCTACATACCGAAAACAATACAGTCAACAAACATGACATTTTCAAATTACCTTGTGAACTGGTATTCCACGACAGAAAGCAGTTTAATATAGTCATACTCTAACCTCAAAGTCCGCGATATGCATCGCAAACAACCTGCGCTGTATATCGAAAATAAAATCTAAAGCTCGCTCATGCACGACAATAGTCTCTCCACTTACCTCCAGCCCTCATTGTTACCGATTACAATATTCCAATAATTTATATCTTTACGCACGTAGAAATATTTCAACAGAAAGTCGATTCACAGAAAGAAACGTCAACCCCCCATTGCAGCAACTATCTTTGATGTGAGAAGAAAATAAAAATAAAAATAAATGGCTGACTGTAGTAATACTGTCGTGCACCATACAGAAAAGTAATTTTATTGTTACTTATTTAAGCATATCCAGGCCATCAGTGCGCATGTCATGTTAAGAAATTAATTATGAGTGTCATTAGTAATGAGTGAAATCGACCTTCGTTTCTCGTGAGGTAGTCCCACGGGTATGACTGCTGTCGTAATGCACCGTGGAGTGGCAGCACGAAAGCTCCCACCTGTTGCTCCCACTTGTTTATGCAACACAAACGAAGATGTCTGTACCGGAAGTTTCACGTTTGTACCGTTGCGAGAATATTAGGTTCCATAAAACTAGACATGAACCGTGTTAGCAGCAATAACGTGGGAAACTACAAAACAAATTGCCACTTACGCTAAATGTGTTCGTGCTGCTGTTACTACATAAAAGCCATTGCAGCTACAGTCCCCTCATTTCATATGTGTACTTACTTATTACTTCCAGTGACGTATAGCTGCAGACTCTTTATCTAATGTACACTACTGGCCATTAAAATTGCTACACCTTGAAGATGACGTGATACAGACGCGAAATTTAAACAACAGGAAGAAGATGCTGTGATATGCAAATTATTAGCTTTTCAGAGCATTCACACAAGGTTGGCGCCGATGGCGAAACCTACAACGTGCTGACACGAGAAAAGTTTCCAACCGATTTCTCCTACACAAACAGCAGTTGACCGGCGTTGCCTGGTGAAACGTTGTTGTGATGCCTTGTGTAAGGAAGAGAAATGCGTACCATCACGTTTCCGACTTTGATAAACGTGGGATTGTAGCCTACTGCGATTGTGGTTTATCGTATCGCGACATTGCTGCTCGCGTTGGTCGAGATCCAGTGACTGTTAGCAGAATATGGAACAACCATCTGCACGAACAGTTCGACGACGTTTGCAGCAGCATGGACTATCAGCTCGGAGACCATGGCTGCGGTTACCCTTGACGCTGCATCACAGACAGGAGCGCCTGCGATGGTGTACTCAACGACGAACCTGGGTGCACGAATGGCAAAACGTAATTTTTTCGGATGAATCCAGGTTCTGTTTACAGCATCATGATGGCCGCATTCGTGTTTGGCGACATGAGGTGAACGCACATTGGAAGCGTGTATTCGTCATCGCCATACTGGCGTATGACCCGGTGTGATGGTATGGGATGCCATTGGTTACACGACTCGGTCACCTCTTGTTCGCATTGACGGCACTTTGAACAGTGGACGTTACATTTCAGATGTCTTACGACCCGTGGCTCTACCCTTCATTCGATCCCTGTGAAACCCTACATTTCAGCAGGATAATGCACGACCGCGTGTTGCAGGTCCTGTACGGGCCTTTCTGGATACAGAAAATGTTCGACTGCTGCCCTGGCCAGCACATTTTCCAGATCTCTCATTAATTGAAAACGTCTGGTCAATGGTGGTCGAGCAACTGGTTCGTCTCAATACGCCAGTCACTACTCTTGATGAACTATGGTATCGTGTTGAAGCTGCAAGGGCAACTTTACCTGTACACGCCATCCAAGCTCTGTTTGACTCAATGCCCAGGCGAATCAAGGCCGTTATTACGGCCAGAGGTGGTTGTTCTGGATACTGATTTCTCAGGATCTATGCGCCCAAATTGCATGAAAATGTAATCACATGTCAGCTCTAGTATAATATATTTGTCCAATGAATACCCGTTTATCATCTGCATTTCTTCTTGGTGTAGCAATTTTAAAGGCCAGTAGTGTAGGTTGTGTAACACAAAGTGTAATCGCACAAATATTAAAGCATGCACTCACGCAATAATTTTTCGGTCCCGAATAAATTTGCTACAGACAGAATAACGAGAATAATCTATCCTAAAACTCCAGCAGGTAACTCCTTAAAACTAAATAATCGGATTACGTTGCTCTGAATAATTGTGCCTTGGTATACACTCTAAGACAAAAACAAGAAATGAGCCATACACTACGAAGGAACTATCCGAATGGCAGGGAAATCTGCAGATGTTATGTACATGTACAGCTAAATAAATGTCAGTTTCAGAAAAATTGGATGATTTATTCAAGAGAAAGAGCTTCACAAATCGAGCCAGTCAGTAACGCTTTGATATACCTCTGGCCTTTATGCAGTCAGTTGACCGGCTAGGCATTGATTAATGGAGTTGCTGGGTGTCTTCCTCAGGGATATAGTGCTAAATTTTGTCCACCTGATGTGATACGTTCTCAAAATCCAGAGCTGATTGGAGGGCTCTGCCCGTAATGCTCCAAAGGTCCTCAAGAGAGAAGAGATGCGGTTGACGTACTGGCCAAGGTAGTGCTTGACAAGCAACAAAAATTCTTGCCGTGTGCGGGCCGGTATTATCTTGCTGAAATGTAAACCCAGGATGGCTTGCTATGAAAGGCAACAAACGAAGCACAGAGTACTGTCGACGTACCACTGTCCTGTAAAGGTGCCGCGGATAACCACCACAGGTCCCAGTCAAGCACAGGAGAATGTCCTCCATAGCAAAATACTGCTCCCACCAGCCTACATCCATGGCTTGCCGTTCACCTCGGTGACTGCTATTAAATGAAATGACATCTTTGATCGTCAATCCTGGTTGTCAGGCCGTATAGCGCCCGACAGTCAGGTTAGTAGCCAGCCGGGGTGGCCGAGCGGTTCTAGGCGCTACAGTCTGGAACCGTGCGACCGCTACGGTCGCAGGTTCGAATTAGTGATGGGGAGCTCGTGAATGAGTCGTTCAAATGAACGCTTCACTCCAGTGAAGTGTGAACTAACCACTCAATTTCAATGAACTGGTACTTCAAACCCTTCACAGGTAGCACACTCCACACTTTTTCTAGTTCACTCACTCTCTTCCCCTCTCCCTCTCCCACTACATCGGCGCTACGTCACTCATCCTCCCTTCACTTCAGTCCTCCCTCTACTCAAGGTCCGTAGAAAAAATACCTCTACTGCCTGTCGACGAATCGCGCGGTGTTTGGGGCGAACGATAGGTTTACGAGGGGTTGGGGAAGCTAGGGGCGAGGCGAAAGCAGCGTCAGTTGCCTCCTGCAGTGCTGACATCATTACCCGTGACTATTTGTGCAGTTAAACTTCGCGTCCACGGGTAGCCTACCGTTGGCAGCGCTTGCAGACAAATGAATATTAAAGATACAAACGAAGAGGCTGGCTGTGTGAGCATGCACAGCCAACATGAAAATAAAAGGTTTGTTAATAACACTGAAAGAGGAATTTTACCTGATATCGTGCCAATCATTACAGGTGACAGTTTACGTTTTGAAGCTAGAGGGTTATTATTCTCAACAAAAATAAAATCTACAGGAAAACTTCTGAATAATTACTTAATGTAGGTATATAGACTTTGTGGCAGAGGTAAACAAACTCATTCTATTTTGGATTAAATTTTTAAAGGTACATAAAATTGGACTGCATTACGTTGGTAGCCCTAGTTTTCAGTCCATTAATACAACAAACAATGTTTCATTTGGCAGATAAAGACTTTTTTGGGCGCTGCATGAGAAAATGTCGAGCAAGATTAAATATAATACCTTCTTTATACGTGTCAGGCTTCTCTGTTTATCTTTCCTTTGTCCCCTTCGACCATGCTCTATTTAACTCACTGTCAAACGCTGTAAGAGCGTGAAACGTTGCGTGCACGTTACTGCATAGTTCGGCCATCTGTTGGTAAAATTATGAAGTATTACGAAGCTTTATTGTAAGAGCAAGGCGAAGCGAGCGTAGCCGCGGCTGAGCGGCGAACTGGGCAACTTCGCTATGCTTCCGTACTTCATGAATGAACTACTTCATTTGAACGCTTCACGGCAAAGAGTGAAATGAGTGAAGTAGTTCACGGGAATGAACGAGTTCGACCCATCTCTAGTTCGAATCCTGCCTCGGGCATGGATGTGTGTGACATCCTTAGGTTAGTTAGGTTTAAGTAGTTCTAAGTTCTAGGGGACTGATGACCTCAGAAGTTAAGTCCCATAGTGCTCAGAGCCATCAGGTTAGTATGACAATGCTGCCCGAAGCGTCTTCAGACACGTCTTCGCTGTTCATCGGACCTCACTTCAAAGCGGTGCGCATCACTGAAGACAATTCTACTCTAGTAAATGAGATTCCAGCCGAATGTGACCCTCACCACTGCGAAAGTGCTTGTTGGTGTACAAGGGACAACGGTAGTCGACGAAAGGAATGTCTTGAGCATAGCCCCCTTCTTGTGACCCACCTATTAATGGGACCTGTGATCACTGAAGTACCACTTGCACATTGGATCGCTGTTAATGATAAATCTGGAGCTCTGAGTGCCCCTCTGAAGACTGCGCGATCCTCACGTCCCGCCATCTCTGTGGGTCGACCGGTCCCTTCATGTCACTATGTTCAGCCATTGATCACCCATTGCTACCAATATCGCTGAACAGTGGCATGACTCCTATTCAAACGTCGATCGTTTCGCAGATTAATCCGAGTACAAGGAATGAAATTTCCAAACAATTTATGCTCTTTGTTTACTATCCTTCCAGCTGTAAGGTGGAAATGCCCTGCAGCGTCACACATTCATCCATCTGGCACCAATGTTTAGAATTTTGCATTTTCTTTCGATTACTGCATAAATATCTCAATATCAATCTGTGACCAATTTGGATAACTCTTTTTTTAGTTCGCCATTCTTTTTTGTCTTAGAGTTTATATGAACTGGTACGCTTCCCCTACTTTATAATGGTGGCATTATTTACGGCCGGACGACACTTCTAGTGTGGTGGTAATAAATTGTGTGGACAGACTTTCCGCATGAATCAGTCTAGTAGTAAAAGCCGTATCAAATTCCTTACAAGAGCTACAAGGTACACGAAGTACCCTCCGGCACACATAGTAAGGTGGATTGTGGAGCATAGTTCATAGCTGCAGACATAAACGCCACTTCGGCTACCTGCATGTCTCTCTCCTACCCTAGTTATCCACCCGGTGAAAGGGCACTTGCCCATTAACGTGGATTCAAAAATGGTTCAAATGGCTCCGAGCACTGTGGGACTTAACATCTAAGGTCATCAGTCCCCTAGAACTTGGAACTACTTAAACCTAACTAACCTAAGGACATCACACACATCCATGACCGAGGCAGGATTCGAACCTGCGAAATTGTGTATGCATTCTAAACTAGACCACCAGGCCCGACAGAGTCTGTGATCAAGGTTCACTGCTGTCTTGAGTTACGCCAGCTGTATACTGTTTCTTTTTTCCCCCGAATACTGCATCCTATGTAGATGACCAGCTCGTAGCTCCCATCACTACATAAAAAAAACCACTCCGTCTACAGGCCACAAGTGGCCCATCGGGACCATCCGACCGCCGTGTCATCCTCAGAGAAGGATGCGGATTGGAGGGGCGTGGGGTCAGCACACCGCTCTCCCGGTCGTTGTGATGGTTTTCTTTGACCGAAGCCGCTACTATTCGGTCGAGTAGCTCCTCAATTGGCATCACGAAGCTGAGTGCACACCGAAAAATGGCAACAGCGCATGGCGGCCTGGATGGTCACCAGTCCAAGTGCCGACCACCCCCGGCAGCGCTTAACTTCGGTGATCTCACAGGAACCGGCAAGGCCGCTGCCCCCCATCACTACATACTCCAGTTAAATTGTGGAACACATAACAATTCATATATTACACACACTCATCATCTGTTAGTGGTAATAAATGGTATCCAAAAAACTTCCTCATCAATCAGTCTACCTACCAGTGAAAAAAATTGAAATCCTTAAGGTAGTTCCTAGGTTAAGGGGAATAGGCGCTGATTATGACCTAGTATTTCTGGAGCAGCTGGTGCTGTAGTCTAACACTGTCGACCATTTTAGAGTCGAGAGACTTTGCACTAATGAAGCAAAGAATGAGATTTGTACAGTATACAGGGTATAAGAGGATCTGCAGATGACAATATTCTTTGACTGTGTGGAGTTTAATGTTTATATGCAATTAACAAATGTTTATAGTGACACGTAAGTATCAATAAATATCTTTTTTTAACTATATATAATTGTTTGTAGAGTGAAGTCAACATCGGCTCACGGCTAAAGTTAAATTTAGGTGAAAACCAGGAGGGATTTACCGATGTTCTGGAAGGTCGGAAAAGGTGGAGATTTTTTGCTGCTAACGGAAGCCGGTAGGAGAGGGGAGAAGTGGAGCGGGTCAGACAGGCGTAAGACACTGTTGAGTCAGGTGACGAAACCTGATGCTCGCTGTGCTCCGCAGTACTGTTTAAGCAAAGCTAAAGTTCAGCTGCTTAATAAATGTGAGTGAAGGGGAAGTGCTAAGGTACAAGTTTGCAACGCTTTAGAGGAGATATAAAATTACGTCTGCAACGTGTGTTGGTTTCTGGATGTGAAATGGTCTAAGGCACCCATTACGTAGACTGACGCAGATCCCCAGGCAAGCCAAACTCATATTTGCGATGGTATAAGTCTCATAATTCGGTGCCACGAAGACAAGTAATAATCTCCGTCACTGCAAAAGAGTCCGTGCTTTCAAAGCACCTAAATCCCCAGCAACTGTGCTCACAACGAAACTACTGAAATTAACCGTCCATAGTTCTGTATACGAGCTGTGTTGACAAGTTTTTGCGTGTTTTGTTCAATAATCATTTAAGTCGTTTTTCTTACGCAAAACTGCTCATTTAACCTAAAGTGTTCTAAGTAGGGATCCTTTCCTATACTAAAGAGAATGAAACCGAGAATCCAGTGGTGCGAAACATTGTTGCGCAACTGTTTTCTTTCAAAGTAAATATAAATTATCACTCAAGTGCAACAATTAAAGTAAATGTGGAGAATTGCAGATTACCTTGACAGTAAGTAAAGTAAATAACAATTCTACCTAGTGTGTGAACTTGGTTATTGGGTCCTTCTGTCCAAGAAATTACGTAAAGTAACTACTTCAATAAAACTGAGAAAAACCAAGTATAAAACCTTTTGCAATCATTTCGATACTAACAAAAGTATCATAAAAACATTTATTGTGTATAATACGTGTTTTCAGAGGCAGTGTTGCTGATCTTACCTTCAGAAACGAAAGTTGGCATTCTTGTCTTTTCGGTGTTGTTTTCATGGACCAAAACTTTCTAAGTGTGTGCGTGTGACCAATTCTGGAAGCAGTCATTATTCAGCTATCTACATGTATTAGCCTGTTCCTTTAGTGATAGAAATTATTAAAAGAGAAAAAGCTTTAATAAGAACCAAAATATAGTAAAGACCAAATTTGGTGAATTCGTTGAATAACGTCAATTTATTCGTCATTTTGGCTGGCGACTGTGTTTTTCAGTATTATTATCACTCGCGGGAAGTAGTTTGGCGAAAAAGAAAAGCTGTAACCAAGATTATACTATAACTTCATATTTGACCGAGCTTTATCCATTACGCGGCATCTGAGGTCACTAGCGGTTGTTAAGGAGGTAGATGTGTTTAAGTGCTTCAATTACCGAAGCTAGAATAACATCTGAAGTACTAAATTTAATTGCAAGAGTAGAAATTGTGGGTGTTGTAAGCGGCCTTTAGACAGGACTACAACATTTACTACCTCTACATACTATCGTTACATGTGTCTTAAGGTGACAGAAGAGCACTTACATCGCCATGCAACCGTTATAGCAGCACTCAGAATCTAAACCATCAATTTGTATAAAGCAGTCAGATTCGTGATTAAGATTAGTACTGAAAGTAATCATGAAAGAGGATGGCTGTAATTGACTGCAGAAGCAGCGAAAAATTATTTATTGGACGACTTGCATTGTGGAGTTGCGTCTAACTCAAGCTGTTCGACCTGTATATGTACACTCCTGGAAATTGAAATAAGAACACCGTGAATTCATTGTCCCAGGAAGGGGAAACTTTATTGACACATTCCTGGGGTCAGATACATCACATGATCACACTGACAGAACCACAGGCACATAGACACAGGCAACAGAGCATGCACAATGTCGGCACTAGTACAGTGTATATCCACCTTTCGCAGCAATGCAGGCTGCTATTCTCCCATGGAGACGATCGTAGAGATGCTGGATGTAGTCCTGTGGAACGGCTTGCCATGCCATTTCCACCTGGCGCCTCAGTTGGACCAGCGTTCGTGCTGGACGTGCAGACCGCGTGAGACGACGCTTCATCCAGTCCCAAACATGCTCAATGGGGGACAGATCCGGAGATCTTGCTGGCTAGGGTAGTTGACTTACACCTTCTAGAGCACGTTGGGTGGCACGGGATACATGCGGACGTGCATTGTCCTGTTGGAACAGCAAGTTCCCTTGCCGGTCTAGGAATGGTAGAACGATGGGTTCGATGACGGTTTGGATGTACAGTGCACTATTCAGTGTCCCCTCGACGATCACCAGTGGTGTACGGCCAGTGTAGGAGATCGCTCCCCACACCATGATGCCGGGTGTTGGCCCTGTGTGCCTCGGTCGTATGCAGTCCTGATTGTGGCGCTCACCTGCACGGCGCCAAACACGCATACGACCATCATTGGCACCAAGGCAGAAGCGACTCTCATCGCTGAAGACGACACGTCTCCATTCGTCCCTCCATTCACGCCTGTCGCGACACCACTGGAGGCGGGCTGCACGATGTTGGGGCGTGAGCGGAAGACGGCCTAACGGTGTGCGGGACCGCAGCCCAGCTTCATGGAGACGGTTGCGAATGGTCCTCGCCGATACCCCAGGAGCAACAGTGTCCCTAATTTGCTGGGAAGTGGCGGTGCGCTGCCCTACGGCACTGCGTAGGATCCTACGGTCTTGGCGCGCATCCGTGCGTCGCTGCGGTCCGGTCCCAGGTCGACGGGCACGTGCACCTTCCGCCGACCACTGGTGACAACATCGATGTACTGTGGAGTGTTGAGCAATTCTGCGGTATGTCCACCCGGCTTCCCGCATGCCCACTATACGCCCTCGCTCAAAGTCCGTCAACTGCACATACGGTTCACGTCCACGCTGTCGCGGCATGCTACCAGTGTTAAAGACTGCGATGGAGCTCCGTATGCCACGGCAAACTGGCTGACACTGACGGCGGCGGTGCACAAATGCTGCGCAGCTAGCGCCATTCGACGGCCAACACCGCGGTTCCTGGTGTGTCCGCTGTGCCGTGCGTGTGATCATTGCTTGTACAGCCCTCTCGCAGTGTCCGGAGCAAGTATGGTGGGTCTGACACACCGGTGTCAATGTGTTCTTTTTTCCATTTCCAGGAGTGTATTTTTTCCAAGCCAGTAGGGGCGGGTTTTCTGAGGAACGATGGATATCAATGTGGACATTTTTTCCATACTACAGAGTGATGAGCGTTTCGCACGTCACCAAGTTTTGCAAACAGCATTCATAAACGATTCCACTTTGCAGCAGCGGAATGTGTACTGTTTTAAAACTTGACGACGGATTAAAACTGTATACCAAACTGAGACTAGAAACAAGAAACTGACCTTGCGCGGGCAATTCACTTAGCGACTGAACTATCCAGGCGGGACTCACGACTCGGCCTCACAGCTTGCGTTTGGAAACAACGCCTTCATCCCTTCTCACACATCGAGCCGCTGCGATCTTGTTGGCTCGTGCGACAACATCCAAGCAGACTGTCGACTGCTAGCGTGCTTCCCTGCTCAGCGTTTCACTTGTTTTTCTTAATAGCGTCTGAGCTATTTCCCTTGAAGGATTGCGTGAATGGTACCTGTTCTGCGAAATTACGAGCCCTCATGGCGTCTGACATAATAGCTTGGAAGATGGGGTCACATAGAGAATGCTGGTTAACCTGCAACAGAAAACAGAACGTCACGCACAAGCCGACTGCTTTGCAGTCTTTTCTTAAAGAAACTATTTTGTAAAAGAAAATTCTCTCACATGTCGTAACCTCGGTCGTCAGGCTCAATGAGGTCGTACAGTGTTTATCACACGGATCTCGCACACTCGTTCAACTCCTCATAAACTTTTGGGTTTCCATGATTTCACTAAAAAGCTCCAGGCAAATGCCAGACTGGTTCGTTTTGAGAAGCTATGGCCAATTTCCCTCCCCATCCTTCTCTTAGCCGAGTTTGTGCTCCATCTCTAATGACTTCAGTGTCAATGGCATGCTGAACACCAGTCTCCCTTCGTTTATTCATTCACCAGCTTGTGATGAATTGCCTGTTATTTTGTTAACTGTCATAGTTATTCTGATTTTTCGAAATTAAGTAACCCCACTTCAATAAATTCGAATAGTTTGCAATGAAAAGTAGAAACCGCTATGAGTTTGTGTTTCGTGCACATTGATGTGTACGAAATGTTGATAACACATTCGATTATTCTTTAAACTTGGGAAGAGATTTCGTTCGCACATACAAACAGTAAAATGAGGATGAAACGTTGCTGACTTCCTTTGTATCTCATAAATGGTATGAGATATCAAAACTGAAGATCTTGGTATGAGAAAGATTTGTCAAAATGACGATAATGCACCATCCCATACTGCTCTGTCACTACAGCAATTTTTAACCTCAAAACAAATTTCAGCCACCTTATTCACCAGATATCGCTCTGTGCGACATTTTTCTATTTCCAAGAGTCAAAACTGCGGTCAAGGGACACCATTTTCAAACAACACAAGATATCCAAAAAGCAGTGACGAAGGTCTTGGAGGATATTATAGAAGATGAGTTCCAGAAATGTTACCATCAATGGCAGAAGCGCTGGAAAAAGTGTGTGCAATCAGAAGGGATCTACTATGAAGGAGACAACGCTAAACTTGATTAAAACGGTAAGCAACATTTTTTTTCACATCAGTCTCATTACTTTATTGTCGCACCTCGTACATTTAGAGTGCTTAGTGCATAAAGACACGCAAAAGTAAGAAGTACCCTTTTGTACACTCTTAGCAAAAACAGTCCTGTATCATCACAACGAAACCTTAAGTACGCTAGGCTACGAGACAAACAAATTCTAGTCTCGAAATATCCATCAGTTACTAGTCTTGCAGAACCAATCGATATTAACACGTTTGGATTTTAAGGAGAACGTTTCTTGTCGGAACTTGGAGACACACTTTGCCTTCTTTCTGTATCCAAAACTACAACACGTAATAGCCGTTCACTGAATGCCACATCTTACTCTTTTTGTCCTGTACATGGTATTTCAGTGATGTTGATATGAACTTTCAGGTACCACGAGAAGGGAAAATATATCAGTTTCAAGTAAGGAACTCTGGCCAATAAACTACTGGGTTTCTTTTACTTAGAGCTTCGAGACTGAAGAGGATCTTCTGGTGTGGTTTCTCGCAAAACGACGCGTGGTACTGGCAGAACGACACTGAGATTGCTGCAATGGTAACAACCGAACTGTGGTGTGTGGAGGTGTCTTGTCTGCATACTTGCTGGGGGAAACTATTGTGTACAATTCTTGTGAACTGCATTTGAATGGGTACTTTGTACAGATGAAAAAAATTATCACAAAAATGTGTTTTCATGGATTTTTGTCATCCTCAGCTCGACTTTTCCAAGTAGAACTGGAAAGCATGTAAATAATAAATGAAGTACTTCTTTCAGAGGAACAGAATGATTTTATGAGGGGCAGATTTTGTACTGACGATTTAATGTAGTTTTTCTTCTCCGTGTCATGTTAATCAATGTACTTTTGTTTTTAGTTTCTTTTAGCATTTCTTCATTAGAATTTCTTTCAGTCTGGTCTGTTTTTGTGGCTCTTCTTCATATCGGCATCTCTTGCTTTTTTTTATTTTCTTGATTCCCCCATATCCTTCATAACCATAACTTGAAATGCTCCACGTAAATGTCTTGATGAACATCTTTCTCGTTGCCACCTAAGGTCATTGTTAATAAATTACTCTTATGTCTGAAGGCTTGTTTACTTATTGCATTATTCTTGTAATATGTTTTCATATGTTATTGTGATTCCCATGTAGGAATATTCATTTACTTACATTGGTATTTTATTTTCTATCATAATGGTTGCCCTAAATCTAGTTAAAATTTATTTTCGTTTGTGGTTGTCCAAGGCATCACATACAAGGTTGCACATATAGTTCATGTCCCTTCCAGAATTTGATAAGACTGTTACGTCATCAGCAGCTGGAATATAGTACATAAAAAATTTAAAAAAAATAGAACAATTTGTAAGTTTACATTTACATAAAAACATGTAAAATTTCAATGTCTTTGTATATCTGTTGAAAGAACTTTTAAAAAGGCTGAGGAAAGGAAATAAAGATTAACTTTCATGCAACTATGGGTGTTTCCAGACCTTCTGTACGGGAGTGAGAGTTTCCAAACGAGAGAGATTTAGGAATGAAGCGTCTGAAAGCAGATTCCTAAGAGCCGTGAAAAGATGTACAAAAATCGAATATAATAAAAAAAGTATTGTATGGTAGAAAAACATTGACTGTGGGAAAACCAGAAGAGACTGAAGCATTTGAGATATGGTGCTACAGGAGAATGTTGAAAATTGGGTGGACTGATACGGTAAGGAATCAGGATGTTCTCTGCAGAATCAGTGAGGAAAGTAAAATCTGAAAAGCACTGACAAGAAGAGGGGACAGAATGGTAGAACATCTGTTACGACATGAGGGAATGACTTCCACGTTACTAGTGGGAGCTTAGAGGGCAAAAACTGTAGAGGAGAGACTGGAATACAACCAGTAAATAACTGAGGACGTATGTTGCAGAGCTACTCTGAAATGAAAAGTTTAGCACAGGAGAGGAATTCGTGATGGGCTGCATCAAACCAGTGACAAGAATGATGACTGAAAAAAAGAAAAATAAGTAAAAATTAAAGGAAGAGATATGAATATTAATTAGAAGTTGATCCAGTAAACGACCGAATAGATGACTAGTGACATAATTGGAAGGACCACGAGGAAAATATGTCAGAATAGCAATCACCAGTACAAACCGTGAAATAACGTAATTCATGGAAAAGGAAGTCTTTGAAGACGCAAGATGCTGATCGATGATGTCAGAACATGCGTCACACCCAATCCCTGAAAATGGTGATGATCATCATATTCACAAGAAATCTGAAAATTTCTTCCCTTATATCTTTCTTCTTACACTTCTCAGTTCAATGTTTCCTGTCGCAAATTTATACATTTTCCATTCCTCATCATTTTTGTATATTCGAATAGCATCACAAAAATACCTTGTACGTTATTAGTTTGCCATCTTTCCATTCAGACGTGAATTGTGCGACCAATGGCTGTTCACTTGTCTTATCATCAGCATTTTGTATGTACACAACGCATGCAAGCAGGAGGAAATATTAATTTTTTTGAGTTAACGTGACTATCAACTCTGGCAATGTTTTATGCTTGAAAAACTCGCTGAATGAATCGAGGTTCGGATTCCGCACAAGTAATATGACAGCCGCCGAGTATTTAGCGACTGCGTGAAGTCTTATTTCAAGCAGTCGCATTTAGTTTTATTTAAAGCATCTTCAGCGTTCATTTGTGGTTTTATTTCCAAACTGGTTTAACGAGATCATATACAGTTCTCTTGTTTAAAATTACTACTTAATTTTTTATCAGTCAGGTTTTTTCGTCCATACATTACTTCATTGCGTTCTGCAGCATACAGATGTTCAATTTTTAGCACACTGCATTGGTATAAAATATTTTGTCGTTTGCGTGTTTTTGTACACCGATATTAAGCTCGTATACTTTCTTTTGATCGTGCGGGACGCAGTCGTCGTCGTTCGTTCTGTTTTTGCGCCTGTGACATCATCTTTGATTCAGTATGTTCCTGTGTGTTTCTGTGTGCACGACTCTATATACACAATTTTTTGTGCTGTTTGGAAAGGGACGGGGGGAAGGAGAATGACACTTTCAAACTCGTGTGTGCGAATGTGTGTGTGCCCGTGCGTGCGTGTGTGTATGTGTGTATGAATAACTTCCATGGTACTAGTAAGGGCGGTAAAAGATAAAAATTATTGGGGAAAACTGAGACTGGAGTATATTCAACAAATAATTGAGGAATTAGAGTGTAAGTGCTACTGTGAAATGAATAGCTCGCCACAAAAGGAGAATTTGTGGTGGGTCGAAACAAACAAGTCGGAAGTCTGATGAGTCCAAAAAGATGTTTTACTAGCTTAACCCTTTCTGCGTCTGCGATTCCAAATAGCGTCATTAAGTATTCCTGGCTTTTTTGAGCTTCCCAATGCTTCAATGATGCCGTTTGGCATCGCTTCATGTAGTTCCAAGCTTGGCAACAGATCACAGTGGCCTTTGCTTTCATGACTCGCAGTTTGTTTGAAGTGCAGAACAGAGAAGTGTCGTGAGTTGTGGTACTGCATTTGTGATTGAACAATAACTGTTGTGTTTAGTTTTATTCTGCGTATACTGAAATTCTTGGTTATGGAACCAACTTTACGTAGTTCCTCAAGGGCAAGGGAAAGAAATACGGTAAGTTTACAATACAGTTATGTATGCATTTTTTTGAGTAATTATTATGTAATTTCTAATGATGCCATTTGGAATCATTATTTTATTTATTAACCAATAGCTTAAAAAGAACTTTTGCAATGGATATGGCATATGTGCAACATATACAGTAAATATTCATCACAAAAAATTTTTCTCCAATTTTTTTCTAAATGTGACGCACAAAGGGTTAAATGACATTCATCGTTAGCTCTTCATGCAACGCTGGACGAGTTTCTCTGTATGGACTATGCTTATTGGAGCTCTGTAGCGTATAAGAATCATCCAGCGCTGACGACAGATTTACTTCGTGTTGGATCAACATATATCGTCAGAGAAAGTGTGCTGTCTGAACAAGTGGTACATAACTGCCTATAGAATGTTTCAAAGGAAGTGTAAACAAATTAGGAAAGTTAATTTATCTTCAGAGAAAAGTATACTTTATGTATTGACTTAAACATTAATGTAACTAACAGCTCACAGGAGTATGGATTCCAGTTTGATGTCTATTATAAAAGCAAGTGGTTGTTCCTATCGAACGAGAGATGTATTTACACAGACCGGCAATATTTGTCGACAAATCGCTCGTATAGGAGACCAACTTCATTCCAGAAATCTAATTACTGGAAGCTGAGGGTGTGGCGGCGGCCGCAAAGGCTAGGGAGGCAGTAGTGGGAGTGGGAGGTGGGGGTGGGGAGGGGGGTGGAGAGGGCAAAGTGCAGAAGATACGCAGGCAATCAGTTAAGTGCGACGTAGGGCTGCCGACCTGCCCTCTGGTGTCGCGAGCCACGCTGTGTGTTAATTTACGAGTTGCCAGGTGCTTCCTCCTGTCCCCCTTCCCCCGGTCCTTCTACAAGCTACCCCCACTCCCTCCCACCCCCCTCGATCCGGTTACGAAAGCTCTCATTCAAAGAGGAATGTAATAAAGCGCATCAAAAGCGCGACCCTCTCATGAAAGAGGTAGTGTCTCCCCCCCCCCCCCCCCCCCCCAGCCGACACGGTACGAACACTGGGTGGAAATTAAACGCTTAAGGTACGACTCGGCAATTATCCGTTCTGCGAGGTGCGAAATGGAACTACCATAGCGCCGTCTCCACTTCGTTATAGCCGATAGCGATTAGATTGGATGCAAGTCGGCCAAATTAATACGCTCTCGCGCCTTTAATAGTAATAGGAGCTGTGAAAACGAACCGAAACGAGATTACACATCAATTTCTGGCGAGTCTTGTTTCAAGATAAAAATTTCGCACTGATACCTGCTAAAGAAAACATGTTTCAACGCGATATTTAACCACATGTGGGACTGGATTGATGACAGCCTGGATAATATTTTCGCCATAATTTACCTCGACTCACAAAAATTCAGATTTCGATTTTGTGGACGTTTTCAGTTTTAAAATTCGTTGTTACGCACATCTCAAAGATTTAAAACATCATCCGACATAAAAAGAAAAACGTTTGACTAAACAGTTCAATCAGCGGAAATCGAAATTTTCATATCACCTTCACAAATCTTACCTGGACAACCACACCGAGTTAGTTGGCAGAGTGCTCAGACCCAGGTTAATTTTTTTACGAAAACCCTAAATAGCTTAAAGTGAACGCTGGGCTGGTTTATTTGAGGGAGTACGGCCGATTTCGTTCGCCATCTTCCCCCAATCCTAGCTTGTGCTCTGTCAGTGATGACTTCGTCATTGACGGGGCGTTAAACATTAATCTTCTATTTTTAAGCTGGTGTGCAGAGTCTGGGGAAAACGACGCAGAAATTTTTTGAACTGTCTTTGGCTAATACAGCAAATGTTTATGTGTCAGATGAAGTTTAAATTTTTTTCACTTAGGTGTAGGTACGATATGTATTATTGTTATCTGGAATACACTGGTCAATCCAACACCTTCTGACATGATACGATATTTTCAATCATTGGTCACTGTAATCAGGTAGAGCTTTCAGATATCTTGGAGTACCTGTCCAGAGCAATTTAAGGTAGAGCGACAGCATAGACCTTGGTGTGGTGAGGCTTATGAGAGACAGATCTTTTAATAGCAATCAAACCGGAATTAAATTTACATCGCCTTACGGAGGCAATAACCCACAGTTTCAATGTACAAAATTCTTGAAAAGTCGTGAATTGGCACAGTAGCTACAGTGATTGGACAAAAATACAGACACAACGCCCGAAATGCATGCTTGTGTTGTTGATAATTCTTTCGGGTTATAAAGCCGTGGTCCATGGAATTCTTCAATTCCTAACGTTTCGTCCGATACTACGTTGGACATCTTCAGAGGTATGGCTGGTCCTGCTGAATCCTGCCGACTGTCGACGAAACGTTAGGAATTGAAGAATTCCACGGACCACGGCCTTATAACCCGAAAGAATTATCAACAACAGTACCATCCGGTCGTGAAAGCCTTCATTGTATGAATGCATGCTTGAACATAAATGCAGTAGCCAGGCCTGCAGGTTGCGCTGTTGTGTTTGATCACGATTCTCAATACGTTGCAAGTATCAGTAGTGGTCGAGACAGTGCTCTATGAAGATGTGAGTGGATGTTGTGTTGGAGCTAAGTGAATTCGAATATGGACAAACTGTATGTGTTGCATAACCAAGGCAGCTGAAGTGTTTGGTGTTTCAAGAGCCTCAACATCGAAATTTTATATCGTATGCAGACAAGGCGGAAGAACGTCATCCGCTAAGTCAGAACGGGACGAAATGTTTGCTGAGTCACAGTGACAGACGGTCACTGAATAGGATTGTGATGAAAAATAAGAAGACAACTGCAATGGTCCCTGCAGAACATAATGTCGCACTAACGAACGCTGTCAGCACGAAAATAACACGCAGGAAGCTCCGTAAGCAAGGAACTGCAGGGCGATCTGGGATCCCAAATGCACATAACAGGGAAAGTTGACGAAGCCATGAAACCTGTACTATGGATCAATGGAAGAAAGTCAATTGGTAGGATGAGACTCATTTCACGCTGTTTCCAAATTCTGGCTGAGTTTACGTCCCAAGAGTGAAACATCGCAGGGATTCGGTGATTATATGGGCAGCCATATCGCGGTATTCCAAGGGCCCTACAGTTACTCTGCAAGGTAACATTGCTGCAAAAGATTATGTGATCATTTCGGATGATCAGATCTATCACATGGTGCAATATTTGTTCACCAGTAGTGGTGTGCGTTGTTCCAAACTGACAGGGTCCACTTTCACACAGCTCGCTTTTGTGAGCACCAGAATGAATTGTCGCGTCTCTCCTAGACACCACAGTCACACCATCTCGGTATCATTGAGCCTCTGTGTTCTACTTTCGAGAAAAGGGTACTTGATCGCTACTCGCCCGTTGGGCGTAGTTCAAATGGTTCAAATGGCTCTGAGCACTATGGGACTTACCATCTATGGTCATCAGTCCCCTAGAACTTAGAACTACTTAAACCTAACTAATCTAAGGACAGCACACAACACCCAGCCATCACGAGGCAGAGAAAATCCCTGACCCCGCCGGGAATCGAACCCGGGAACCCGGGCGTGGGAAGCGAGAACGCTACCGCACGACCATGAGATGCGGGCTTGGGCGTAGTAATGATGGCGCTTTCGTGTTTCCACGCTTCTGTACAACGTCTACCGAGCGAGGTGGCGCCGTGGTTAGCACACTGGACTCGCATTCGGGAGGACGACGGTTCACACCTGAATCCGGCCATCCTAATTTAGCTTTTTCGTGATTTTCCTAAACCGCTTCAGGCAAATGCCGGGATTGTTCCTTTGAAAGGTCACGGTCGACCTCCTTCCCCATCCCTCCCTAATCCTATGGTACCGATAACTCACTATTTGAGCCCCTCCCCAAGCCAGCTGGAGTGGCCGAGCGGTTCTAGGCGCTACAGTCAGGAGCTACGCGACCGCTACAATCGCAGGTTCGAATTCTGCCTCGGGCGTGGGTGTGTGTGTTCGTCCTTAGGATAATTTAGGTTAAGTAGTGTGTAAGCTTAGGGAATGATGTCCTTAGCAGTTAAGTCCCATAAGATTTCACACACATTTGAACATTGGCTCAAATGGCTCTGAGCACTATGCGACTTAACTTCTGAGGTCATCAGTCGCCTAGAACTTAGAACTAATGAAACCTAACTAACCTAAGGACATCACACACATCCATGCCCGGGGCAGGATTCGAACCTGCGACCGGAGCGGTCGCTCGGCTCCAGACTGCAGAGCCTAGAACAGCACGGCCACTCCGGCCGGCATTTGAACATTTTTTTTAAACGTAAATCGTCGGTCTAAGACCTTAAAGAGATGGACTAGCGGAATGATAAGCTTAAGGACAGCTGGATGCTTCGTCAGTGGCCGCTTTCAACAGAAGAATGCTGATAAGTGATTTAGTAAATCACACAAATAAGGTTCAAATGGCTCTGAGCACTATGGGACTTAACTGCTGAGGTCATCAGTCCCCGTAGTGGTCTCGCGGTTTCACACTGAAGCGCCTAGAACCGCTCGGCCACACCGGCCAGCTGTAAATCACACAACCAGGAAGAAGGTTCAAATAGAAGAGGTTGCAGAAGTTATGAGAGACTTGCACAGGCTAAACTAACTTAAAGAGTTGCATCAGCATAAGTATAGCGTTCCGGAATTTATTTCTGCGTTCCATATATTTATCATCTGAATGAACTTGCACCACTACGTATTCTTTCTTTCATCAGTTCCTATTCACTTGCGTAGATGAAATCTAATGACTTGTAGTCTCCCTTTCTGTCTTAAATCCGGTAACTCTCCCCCCTTTCGAGAGTTCACATGTGTCCTACTGCCGTAAACGAGTTTTCAGATTGCTTGTTCGAACTATATTTGGGAGATAAAGTTGTCAAGCCGATCGTTAGCTTGGATAGCACAATACGAACAAACGAATGAATCAAATAGGGTCTAATATGTTGTTTTCCTACGGAAAGTGTAATTGCATTACGAAAATATTAGTAGCTAATTCTCACCGCTAATGCATCCAGCCGCTGATGAAACGAAAACAGCGAATTACTTCGGTAACGTTGTGTACATGATGATAAATCAGATTGGATTATCTCGTCTCGGTGTGCTTACAATGAAGCGTGGCAGAACAATGTATCATCCGCAACTGCTCCCAGCCGCACTGAGAATGTAGGTTCGCTTTTGCATGCAATAGACGGGCTGTAAACAGTGATACTATGTGGCCAAATTGAAACAGATGTTTTCCGTTAAAAAAAAATCTCAATGTAAGCAAGTACGGCGGGGCAGGTTGGTCTCTCACTAACCTTTAAACGATGTCCATCTACCAGGATAAGTTTCAGGTTGTCTGGTCCTACACTCTGGCGTGTTAGATACTGGCATATCCAACAAAACCAGCGTTGACAAAAATTCAACTAGACATCTACCACCCAACGACCAAATAATTCTAGTCCAAGGGAAGTAGCTGAAAGTTAGTTAAACTACCGACAGTTCAGAATTCTTGCATGATTCGGTTGAAAAAAAAAAAGTCTAAAATTTCCTTTAAGTTAGTCTATTGTCTTTAAATCACGGAAAATGGCTGTCACGCCCGTATTCAATACATCCCGACATCAATTATGCAACGTTACTGACTGTCTCTGTTACAAGTTCACAACCGAAAGCAGCCAGAAGATATTTAGTCCGACCAAACATTTTGAACGACCTAAACAGTCATTGATCCGCGAATACTTGCGAGTTAACACATTCTGTCGTTCACTAGGCCTCTTGTAAAGGAGTGCTCGCCAAATGTCTCGCAACCTGCATGGAACACTCTACGCGGAGTTTACGTACGAAATGAAATGTTCACATGCGAATATCTCCTACAATAAACACTGACAAAGCTCACACTTTCAGAAAATAATACTGTAGTCGCTTTTCGTCAATGACACGAGAACCGATCAAATGCGCGAATTTCCTCATTTTGGTACAAATTTGATGAGCGCGGTTAAACATGGGTGTTTGCCATGACTGCTCTCAAGCGACTATTAACTCGTAGATCTGAGGCACAAAACCCTACTCAAACTCGCGGGAAATGCTGAATTTTTATTGGCTAGTATGTTAAACAGCCAATCAGGTCAGCTCGAGCAGTTCTGTACCCGTGCTGTTTCTAATGTCAACCAATCAGATTACCACGAGTAATTAGACTATAAATCTCGTAAATCCGAAAGTAAATAAAATTTAATGGAAACGAAATACGATTGCTGCCCAAAATATAAATTACCAGTGAATTTGATACTCTACGCTATTTCTGGCTGTCTTTTTAGAAAATCAAGCTCACTTGGACATACGTCACAAATTCCCCTGTTGCACAACAACGTACTCACGCCTGCTTTACATATGTCCTCCATTCGCTCTCTCAGCCTTTTCAAAACACTCACACAACCAAAACACGATGGAATAATAATTTTCCAAAGTACTTGTAATTACGTCAGAAATCTGTGGGAAAGAAACTAAAGAAACTTCCAGAAATTACGCTCTTGCTTGTAGTTTCAATTGGTTCTATAGATCAATATATTGTCTCTAATTCAAGTTTCACAATGCCACCACACTTATTATGTATTGTAAGTGAAAATGTGTGCCTTCAAAAATACTGAAGTTATTGATTTGAAGTTTTAAAAGTATGATTATATTATCCATAGAATTTGGTACTCTAAGTATGAAAAAGATCGATTACTGTTTAACAATACTTCTTCAGATTCATGGAAAGTATTTGTTACGTATTGCACTCAGCGTTAGGCAATTACACGGTTCACAAGGCCCAATAGCTAGATGTCACCCTGCAAACCAAAATTTGCTCCCCTCCCGACTTCACGGCAAGCTACGCTTTCAATGCAAGATGTCAACTCGTAATAATTTGCTCCGTTAAACAAGTCATGTGGGTGGTGATAAATATTTTTAAAAAATGGTTTGAGGTTTCTTCCCATCCCTTTGGCGACTGGGGTGTCCAATAACGAATGCTTGAAATCTGTAATTTGCATTGCTTTTTCTGGAAGACCTCTGCTGAATACACTCTGCCTGACAAAAAAAGTGAAGCAGCCAGGGAAGGGGAAAACTACATGAGACTTCAAGCGTTGAAGGGTACGTAATGTTACTTCGGTGACTGCAAAACCAACTCACATTTACAAAGAACTTAGCAATATGAGCAAAACCTATCAGTATGACGTTGCATTCTCTCTGGCTTGGCCGGTCGCTGTGGCCGAGCCTTCTAGGCGCTTCAGTCCGGAACCATGCTGCTGCTACGGTCGCAGGTTCGAATCCTGCCTTGGGCATGGATGTGTGTGATGTCCTTAGGTTAGTTAGGTTTAAGTAGTTCTAAGACTAGGCGACTGATGACCTCAGATGTTAAGTCCCATAGTGCTTAGTGCCATTTGAACCATTTGAACCCTCTGGCTTGGATGTATGGAGTGATGCATTGGAAAGAGTGTCAGAAGGCCATTGCATCCTCTCTTGATGAAAAATAACCCACAACCGCAATAACTGGTCTGTGACGTCCTGGGACAGAGTTGATGTCTGAAGAGGTTCTGCACATTTTCTTTGAGGACGGATCTGGGGATATTGCTGAACACTTGAGTACTGTAACATCATGCAGACAATTCATAGATGTCTGCGTTATGTGTGGAGGAGCACTGTCCTGTAGAAACATGGCACTACTATACAGCTGCATGTGAAGTAATACATGAGGACATACCGCTTTGCAAATAAGAGCTCCGTCAATCTGTACTGGCTGTGATCCGAAGACAAATACGACGATGCATCACACGATGAGGCCAGGAATAACATCGCTGTCCCTCTCTAAACAATTGGAAATTTGGGACCCCTCCCGACATTGGCACAATACTCGCCGAAAACGGTCATCCGGGGTAGTGCGACCCCCTGGGGGCTCGCCATTGTTTGGGGGGTTTGTGCTTGGCTACCACGGGGCCCCAGCCTTTGCAGCATTTTTTCCCTTCCGTGCTGCATGTCTATCCTCTTGCTATTGTTTCTCCCCTCCCTTGGGGAACATGTCTGGGGTATTATTGCGAATGTTCTGCATTCTGTCGTTGATGTGCGAACAGTCTAACCTTTGTTTTTTGCTCCCTTTTCCATTCTTTATTTCCCTTCAAAAATGGCTCTGAGCACTATGGGACTTAACTGCTGTGGTCAACAGTCCCCTAGAACTTAGAACTACTTAAACCTAACTAACCTAAGGACATTACACACATCCATGCCCGAGGCAGGATTCGAACCTGCGACCGTAGCGGTCGCGCGGTTCCAGACTGTAGCGCCTAGAACAGCTAGGCCACTTCGGCCGGCTTTGTTTCCCTTCTCCTCTCGTTCCTCTGCTTCGGCGCTTGAGTCTCCACTTTTTTCTTCTTCCTCCCTATGTACTCCTGAATGCCAGCCCACACGTCTAACGCATAACAGGTGACTAGGTAATGCGTAATTCCCAGCCCTGGGTCGACAGGTAGGGTTCGCAAGTATCCCCTGGTTTAGGCCATGCCAGGAAGGGGTGATTGCCTGAGCTGTAACCTTCTCAAACTGCCGATTGGTCCCTCCATCAAGTGTTCAGGAGGTGTGACCTGAGGTGTAAACAATCACAAGGGGGCCCCCAGCTGGAAGGAGGGCGCCATCAGAGATGCTGGCAATCATGAGGGATTTTCTCGCGATGAGTCAATCATCTACTCACACAACGTCTACAAAACGTAAACGTAATGAGGGTAATGATTCAAAGACCCTTCCTGATGCACCACCGTTCCTCGTGGTCTCACGTACTGAAGATGGTCAGTCCTTTGCCATGGTAAATCCGTTTATCATTCAGAAAGGTGTAGATGCTCGTGCTGGACCTGTGAAATCCTGCTTTCGTTTATGGAATGGTACTTTGCTTTTGGAGACCACTTCTGATTCTCAAGCACAGCAACTGCTTGCTGCCTCGCTTCTCCACAATAGCCCTGTTTGTGTTGAGGCCCATGCAACTCTGAATTCTTCCCATGGTGTAATTTACACCAGGCTGCTCGACGGTCTAACTGAGACCGAAATACAATATTATCTCCCTGATCAGGGTGTCAATGCCGTTCATCATGTAATGAAAAAGGTAGATTTCTCTTTAGTGGCCACCCACACTCTCTTTCTCACCTTTGATAGAATGGTGCTTCTGTCCAAGATAAAAGCAGGCTATGAATTTATCAAAGTCCGGCCATACATTCTGAACCCGATGCACTGCTACCAGTGTCATCATTTAACCATACTAGAACGTCAACACCCAGCCAAACGTGTCACCTGTGGTAGGGATGCGTACAAAGGCGATCGTTCACCTCCTTCTCCCTGCTGTACCAATGCAATGACGGACATGCCACCTCCTCTCGGGAGTATCCAGTGTATTTTGATGAGGGGCTCTTCAAGAGATCCAGGTAATGGAAAATGTGCGTTATCCAGTTGCTCGCAAGTTCCTGCCTAGTCGCAAACCCTGCATTCTCCTGTCTGGTACCTGCCTTCGCTCCATGAAGGACATGGCCACACAGACGTGCGACCTCCAGCTCTGAGGTTGTGAAATCGCCCAGTGTCAAGGTAGCATCGCCATTCTCCCCTCCAGCTGTGCAAAAAGCTGTCAGATTCCCCCCTCAAGGGGCGAAACTACAAGCTACACAACCGGTAGGCCGGAAAGGACAGAATGAGTACTCCCGTGAAGACTTCCTACATCCCCAACCGACTCTTCATCTAACCGGAAAGGCTCAAAGAAGTCCACCAAAGGCAAACAATCTTCTCCTTCGCCACCTCAAAAATCCTCTTCGATGGTGCTGGCACATGATACCTTAGCCCGGCCAGCCTCCGTGTCGCCAGTGTGCACCAGCAACCGTTTTACGGCGTTGGACTCCACAGGCCGACTGCATAAGCAAACTGATGCTTCTGTGGACCCCACGGAACAGGATCCACCTGCTTTTGTGAGCTGTAGTAGCTCCTGTTCCCCAGCTGTCACTCGGCAGCCGCCGAGGTGACACCCCTATGTCTCTTCCTCATCATGACTCTCCTCCAATGGAGCGTTCGCGGCCTTCGGTCCACAAAGAGGATTTACAGCTGCTTTTAGCGTCGCAGTGTCCAATTGTGCTCTGCCTTCAGGAAACGAAATTGCGCCCTCACGACTGCTTTCAGTTTTCACATTTCTTACCGATTCCTTTTGACCTTCCCCCTGAGGTCGGCATTCCCTCTCATGGGGGCGTCATGCTGCTCATGTGGGATGACATTGATAGTCAACCCATCTCCCTGACTACCAATCTTCAAGCTGTTGAAGTTCGCCTTTTCCTTCCCCACCAGACATTTTCCCTCTGTAATATGTATGTCCCTCCATCATTCGCTGTCACCAGGGCAGGCTTCCTTCAACTTATTGGGCAGCTACTTCCCCCATTTTTGCTACTCGGTGACTTTAATGGAAATTATCCCCTTTGGGGTTCTCCCAGGACCTGTCAGAGAGGTGCCATCTTTTCTGACCTTCTTAGCCAACTTAACCTTTACTTCCTTAGCACTAGAGCACCCACTTTCCTTTCCGACTCATCGCACACCTAATTCCAATTCGACATATCCTGCTGCACTGCCCAGCTTGCCCATCGTCTTGAGTGATCCATTCTTTCTGACACCTACTCGAGCGACCATTTCCCGTGTGCTATCCGTTTCCCGACTCCTATCCCATCCACGTGCACGCCTAAATTGCAGCTTCCTAAGGCTGACTGGCAGCTTTACTCCTCCCTAGCGATCTTCGAAGAACAAGATTCCCCCAGTTGTGATGTCCAGGACTAATATCTCACAAACGTTATCCTTACTGCTGCCGAACGTTCTATCCCCCACACCTCCTCTCTACCACGTCGTGTCCCAGTCCCTTGGTGGACTGAGGCATGCCGCGACGCAATTCGCACACGCAGTCGTGTTCTCCGCGCTTTTAACCGCAACCCTACGCTGGCAAACTGCATTCATTGTGAACAGATCCGTGCAAAGTGTCGTCGAGTTCTTCGGAATAGCAAAAGAGCTAGATAGATTTCGTTCACTAGTTCTTTTAACGGTTCCACACCTTCGTCTGTCGTGATGGCCCACCTCCGACGATTCTCTGGAACCAAGATCCAATACCGGCCTGACAGTCGCTGACAATGTCATCGTAGACCCTAATGCTATCTCCAACACCTTGGGCCGCCATTTTGTGGAAGTTTCCAGCTCTTCCCACTATCACCCTGCCTTCCTCCATCGGAAACAAGCGGAGGCGGCTCGGGCGATACCCTTCTCCGAGTCGTAAGTGTAACAATACCATTTTTACTACGAGGGAGCTAGATCATGATCTCAGTTCATCCCGATCCTCGGCCCCAGGGCCAGATGCCCTTCACATTCAGATGTTGCAGCACCTTTTTCTTGCGGGCAAGCACTTTCTCCTCAACACGTACAACCGCATCTGGGCAGTGGGCACATTTCATGGACGCTGGCGTGAAGCCACCGTCATACCCATACCTAAGCGTGGTAAGGACAAAAACCTTCCTTCTAGCTACTACCCCATCTCTCTTACCAGCTGCGTTAGAAAGGTAATGGAACGTATGAATTATGCCCAGTTGGTGTGGTGGCTCGAGTCACGCCATTTACTAACGAATGCACAGTGTGGATTTCGAGCGCGGCGCTCTGCAGTTGACCATCTCGTTACTTTTTCCACTCATGCCATGAATGATTTTCAGCGGAAATCCCAGACTGTGGTCGTGTTTTTGGATTAGGAGAAGGCCTACGACACCTGCTGGAGAACTGGTATCCTCCTTACTCTTTACACTTAGGGCTTCCGTGGGCGCCTGTTCTGTTTCTTTGGGGAATTTTTACAAGACCGAGTTTTCAAGATGCGTTTGCGTTCTGCCTTGTCGAACACCTTTATCCACGAAAATGGTGTGCCTCAGGGTTCCGTGCTGAGCGTCGTCATCTTTGCTATTGCCATCAACCCCATAATATCCGGTCTCCCACAGGGCATCTCCGGCTCTCTTTTTGTTGACGACTTTGCCGTCTATTGCAGTTCTCCACGGACCTGTTTCACTGAGCTGAGCAGCGTCTTCAGCGCTGCCTTGATCGTCTTTACTCCTGAAGCATCGATAATGGCTTTCGCTTTTCCCTGACAAAACCGTCTGTATGAATTTCTGGCCGCGCAAATGGTTTCTCCCACCATCTCTACATCTTGGGCCTTTTGCCCTTCCATTCGTTGAAACTACAAAATTCCTGGGGCTCATGCTCGATAGGAAACTCGCTTGGTCCTCCCATGTATCTTACCTACCACACGCTGTACGCGGTCCTTCAGTGTCCTACGTATCCTCAATAGTACTTCCTGGGTTGCCGATCGAACCACCCTCCTTCGTTTGTACCGGACCCTAGTCAGTTCGAAACTCGACTATGGGTGCTTTCAGAATGAGACTTTCACTCTGCAGCGGAGTGTGCGCTGATATGAAACTTCCTGGCAGATTAAAACTGTGCGCTGGACAGAGACTCGAACTCGGGACCTTAGCCTTTCGCGGGCAAGTGCTCTACCAACTGAGCAACCCAAGCACGACTCACGCCCCGTCCTCACAGTTTTGCTTCCGCCAGTACGTGTGTAGCTGTGAGGATGGGGCGTGAGTCGTTCTTGGGTAGCTCAGTGGGTAGAGCACTTGCCCGCGGGGGACAAAGGTCCCGAGTTCGAGTCTCTGTCCAGCGCACAGTTTTAATCTGCCAGGAAGTTTCATATCAGCGCACACTCCGCTGCAGAGTGAAAATCTCATTCTGGAAACATCCCCTAGGCTGTGGCTAAGCCATGTCTCCGCAATATCCTTTCTTTCAGGAGTGGTAGTCCTGCATGGTTCGCAGGAGAGGTTCTGTAAAGTTTGGAAGGTAGGAGACGAGGTACTGGCGGAAGTAAAGCTGTGAGGACGGGACGTGAGTCGTGCTTGGGTAGCTCAGTTGGTAGAGCACTTGCCCGCGAAAGGCACAGGTCCGGAGTTCGAGTCTCGGTCTGGCATACAGTTTTAATCTTCCAGGAAGTTTCATATGGGTGCTTTGTTTATACGTATGCACGCCCATCCCTCTTACACCGTCTCAACGCTATCCACCATCGTGGCTTCTGTTTGGCCATGGGAGTCTTTTACACTAGCCCAGTGCTAACGCCGCGACTTTCTCCTCAGCAGGTATGCATGCCGTCTGTCTGCCATGCGTGGCCACCCCTTCTACACCAGATTCTTTGATGATTCCTTTGATCGTCAGCATGGGGCTCGTCCCTCTTCTCTGTATCTCCTGGAGTCCGCTTTCATCACTTGCTACGCCGGCTTAACTTCACACTACCTACAACTTTCCCAGTGGTTGTGTACCCTTCACCACCTTGGCTTCGTGAAGCGGCCCACGTTAACCTTGGCCTGCATTCGCTTCCTAAGGACACTATTCCAGCCTCGGTCTATGGCCTCCAGCTTCACGACCTTCGCATGGAACTTCGCGATAGTATCTGCTGGAATGCCGTCTGATTTATCAGCTGTTTTGTCGAAAGACGCGCGGGTTGTCGAGCGCCTTTTACTTTTCATCCGCCGAAGCAAAATGGCGAAGACCATTTAAGTTTTAATTTTGGACCTCAATTTCTGTCTGGTGTTTTTTTAGCCCTTTTTCCACGTGCCTGTTTTTAGCTGTCTACTATTCTGTCCATTGGGACTGACGTATAGTCACTTTACTCCTCTCTGTGTTCGTGTTTATTGTTTTGACTTGGGCGTGTATTACCCCAGTTGTTTTTTGCGCCATAAAGCAAACCAAACGGGGTAGCGCAGAACCGCGATTCATTGCTGAACCCAGTGCCCTGCCATTCATCAGCAGTCCATGTTTCCGAGTCACGGTATGCCTCCAGACGCAGCCGTTCGTATTGATGTGTTAGCCTACGCATGAGGCGGTAATTGCCGGCCGAAGTGGCCGTGCGGTTAAAGGCGCTGCAGTCTGGAACCGCAAGACCGCTACGGTCGCAGGTCGAATCCTGCCTCAGGCATGGATGTTTGTGATGTCCTTAGGTTAGTTAGGTTTAACTAGTTCGAAGTTCTAGGGGACTAATGACATCAGCAGTTGAGTCCCATAGTGCTCAGACCCATTTGAACCATTTTTTGAGGCGGTAATTCCCTGGTCTGGCTATTGCTAGACTCCAGCTAATGATTTGGGGTGACATGGAACTTTTCAGAGTCTATTACTTGTCCTCGGATGGCAGGCGCAAGTGTGCTCGGTGCACGATACGAACAGTCGGATGTTTTCGACCGAAACCATGATGCCGAGTACGACCGCACTCACGTTTCCATCCAGTCAAACAGGGCCTCTGTCACATCCGACTGACGCACAAATCTGGATATTTCGCGATTCGATCAGCTAGTTAAATGGAGACCTTTTCAAACTACGTCCGCTGCTGATATCGCTACCTCACGCCAGTACGCAGCATCTCAGTCTCCTTCATACTGACACTCAACATCTCGAGCTCTTCACGCTCACCAGGCCTGGTAATAACAATAAACACGAACAACACTAATGCACTCTGGTGACCTTTCTACCATTTACATACCTGACGATGATGTGTACGTACGAGCATGTCTCCTCGGTGCTTTACCTTTATGTTAGGCGGTGTATACATAGTGGACTAAAAAATGTTCGAAGATTGTGGCGTGAAATGCTACCCATGAATGTGTCTAAGGTGGTTATATAGCTTTGAAAATGCTTTCATAATGAAATAATTTCATTAAACGTTTCATCCCCTATTTAACTCCCTTAGGTTACTAAATTTCGAAAAACATTGAAACACATGTTCTCTTTTATTTCTGACTGAGAAATCAAATACCAGTTTTCATAGATGCAGTTTTAAAAATGCTTTAGTAGTTCTTTAATGATGAGTTATTTTCAAAAAAATTCATTAATTGTTGAATTTCCAAAAATGCCGAAGCACGTATTCTTTTAATTTCTATCTTCGTAGTTCTACCTTCAAAATTGCCCCAATAGCAACATACTTTCAGAATGCCTTTTATCCCCTATTTCACCTCCTTAGAGTGGTATTTCGAACAGACCCTTCTTAAACGATTCCTACAATGTAAGATCAACACCCTCTCCAAATTTTCAGTTTCTGTCCTTATCGATGTATGCTGGGCAGTGATGAATCAGTGAATCAGTCTGACCCTATTTCACCCCATTAAGGGTTGAATTCCCAGAAACATTGTAACATTTATTTCATTATTTTTAACCGAGGAACCAAATACTAATTTTCCTAGCTTTAGCTTTAAAACTGTTTTCAGAATGACGCGTTTTCATCAGACATTTCACCACCTATTTCACCTCCTTATCGGTTGAATTCGCAAAAACATTGAAATGCGTATTTTTTTTTATTTTTAACACAGGAAACAAATACAAAGTTTCATAGATTTAGCTTCAAAAATTCTTTCATAATAGAACATTTCCATAACAACATTCATCCTCTATTTCTCTCCTATAGGGATTGAACTTCGAAAAACAGTGAAAGATGTACACTTTTTTATTTCTAACCGAGATGCCAAATTCAATTTTTGATAGATTAGGTTTAAAAGGCTTTTTTAGGGAAATATTCCATTTCATCCTCTATTTTTCCCCCTTCGTGGTGGAATTTCCAAAAATGGCTTCTCAAACGACGCCTACAGTGTAAGATCAATACCCACTGCAAATTCCAAGTTTCTGTCTTTAATGGTTTGTGCTGGATAATGACGCGTCACTGAGTGCTGCAGTCTGTGAGGACGTTGTCTTTTATATCCAGGGTGAATATTAATAAAACAGACAAACTGCGGGAACGGATTCCTGACTGGAAATGGAGGAACAACGGTCCTGTAAACATGTATCCAGAAATGCATCGTTGCCACGGTACATGGTGGTGACGAATGACAGTTCCCCTGACCATGTGCTGTGTGTTCCTTTTGTGTTGCAGGCTATATGATGGACGCAGTTTACTGTAAGCAGCAGAACACGTCGGGACCAAGCCGGCATGGTGTTTGTGTACGACAAAGCAGATGCAAATGGACGAGAGGCGGCACGGCTTTACCAAAATAACTACCCTCATAGACACTGATCACATCACACAACATTTCAAGCCCTTTTTGGTAGTTTGTTGATCTTGGGTCCTTTCAGACAGGCGAACGTAAAGGGAGATGGCAGACTATGCGTACACCAGAATTGAAGGACCGGGTTCTACAGGGTATTCCGACGAACCCGAGTACAAGCTCCAGGCAAGCGGCCCGCCAACATGATGTAAGCCAAAGTACGATTAAGTGTGTCCTGCATGACAACCGCTACTATTCCAGTTACTTGCAATCCCCTGAAGGCTACATCTGTTCTAACGTGGATTCAATGCAGGTCTCTACTGTGTTCCGGGACGATTTGTTGTCGTTGCACGCGCATCGTCCATTTCCGGACACATGTTCGTACGATCTATTGTCTTCCATTTCCAGTGAGGATTCCGTCTCTGCAGTTTGTCGGTTTCATTAATGTTCACCATGTATATAGATAAAGCGGTCCTATCGCATTTATCTGGGGCACTCCTGACGGTGTCCTATGTCGTGTCCTGACATAGGTGGGTTGCTGGTCAGTCTGTGCTCCGGAGCGGTACAGAGCAGAAGGCAGAAGGACAATTAACAGTGAAGGCATTTACTAGAAATGCAGGTGGTGAGACTCGGTAGGGAACTCGTTGTGGAGACTCTAGGACAAACAGGGTTTTGAAATAGTTGTTTATTCCAGACAGGACTAACTAATACAATGGATGCTAGTTCTAGGGTTAGAAAAAGCATGAATAACACTGTCACAACAGAAGCCAGTGCAGAAGTCCCAGTAGTGAATGCTAGCCACAGTAGCAAACACTAGCAGCATCTTAAGGCAACAAATTAGTTGCAAAGCAAAACATAATGAATGTGACACTATTCACTGTGGCACACAAAGTGAGAGAGAGCAGACTTACGCGGAGCTGGACCGAGGCTGGAGTCGACGGACGCGGAATCGACGCCCAGGTCGTCTGACTGAGAACTCTGCCAAAATGCGGAATCTAGGGGTTTTAAAGAGTCGCGTGGGGCCACTGTTTTCCCCACTTAAAGCCATCCAGCCAATCCCGTAGCTCTCTTGCAGGTGCCTGTAAGTCATGGTTTAGTTACGTCCCCTCTACTGCCCCTAAGGCGGGGATGTTAATGCAGTTGCACTAAGTCCGTATTTGGTATCAACATTGTTCAGCTGAAAGCTAAACGTAACTGCTCTGCCAAATAAGGCTTGCAACATTATTCTTATACGTCATTTAGCCCCGCCCCTCGGGCTCCCCGCAATAGGGACTGCTGGGCCAACAGTTTTTGGCGTTTTCGCTCTCTATATAACCCTGACGTTGCTGTTCTCAGGGCTGGTATCAAGCTGGCTTGATACACTAGTACCTGCCTGTTGGTTGCAAAGTTTTACGGTGACAACCTACTACAGCGTCTAGACGACATTTAAAGTTACATGTTAATTCCTTGAAAAGTAACTAACGCCCTGGGACCGCGTCTGGGGGAGTCTGCATTTTCACTGTTTACTTCATGTAACAATATCTCTCCTAGTTTCGTCTGCCCTCAGCACCGTCTCTGCTTCCGCGCCTTGGAACGCCTGTCCTCCTTTCTCACAGCTTCAAGATAACACTACAGTAGCAAGAAATAATCAATATATTACACCTTGTTTCTGATGAACACTCGATCGAGGACAACTTGACTGGATTTTATTATTTAAGCTCTACAAGTTTCAGCTAAACTAAGTGTTTGGGAAAATCATACTAGACTGAGACTCATTGGAATTATTCTAATAAACTGTAACTATCCCACTATAAAACGTAGCTTATAAAAACTCCTTCGACTTATTCTTGAGTATGTCTCGTCACCCCGGAAGCGTTAGCACACAGGACCAAACATGAGAACGAATGAGATCGAGTGCTTTATAGCGAACTCATCAAACTCCAGTGGCAAACGCTACGAGAGAGGCGTTATGCGTCATGGAGAGGTTTAATGTTGGTACTGTGTCCTGTGTAAGATACGGAAGACAGCTAAACATAGAAAGCGCCGAGCAGCATAGGAAGGTGTAACTGAGTGAAAGATAGGCTGAAACACAGGGTGTACAAGGCAAGGCATATAGCCACCTGACGTCATACAAATAGTTCCCGAATAAACTTCCTCCGCTAAACATGGGTATAAAAGGATTCGCAGCTCGATTCAGCAGTCACTAGTGGGAAGTATGTGCAAATCTTACCTCAAGACAGCACCAGGATGGCCAAACTAGACGGTCTACAAGTTTTCGCAGTTATCGTTCTCTGGATTCAGGCCAAGGCGAGACCAGCGCGAGCAAACATTTCCACGCAAGGTCAATATTCTACAGTTTCATACCTGTAAAGATTCTATGTATAAACTGTTGTAAATAGTTGCTAATTGTATTGCCATCATTTGTGCCACAGTGTTCGAAAATTTGGAAATTTGAGGTAAGGTCTTACGGGACCAAACTACTGAGGTCATCGGTCCCTAAGCTTACACTACTTGATCTAACTTAAGCTAACTTACGCTAAGGACGACACACACACCCATGCCCGAGGGAGGACTCGAACCTCCGAGCCACAGTTTTGCCTAATCTTGCTTGCTTATGACGATCTCGTATAGTTGCTGCATGTGGGAGAATCATGTCATACCAGCAACTACTTTTGAGGTAGGGGTTCTACTCCTGACCTCATTTATGCTTTGGACGCCAAGTACATTTGGTGAATAAAACGTTCGGGAAGGCCGGGGTGGCCGAGCGTTCTAGGCGCTACAGTCTGGAACCATGCGACCGCTACGGTCGCAGGTTCGAATCCTGCCTCAGGCATGGGTGTGTGTGATGTCCTTAAGTTAGTTAGGTTTAAGTAGTTCTAAGTTCTAGGGGACTGATGACCTCAGAAGTTAAGTCCCATAGTGCTCAGAGCCATTTTAACCACTCGGGAAGTTTATCTTTCGAGACGAATAAAACGTCGTATTACTTTCTCTCACATCCATCTGGGGAACTATCCTTGACAAGAGAGTCAGAGAGAGTTCACGGATGGAGCAATTGACTATCTTCCTTTCCTCAAAATATTCGCCCGTAGAAAATGGAAAGCGTTAGTGGTAGGAGTAGAGCCATCCCTCACATTCCAGAAGTTGCATTTTGAGCCGCTCCAACGGTCGCAGTCGAAAAATTGCTGATTCTTCTACCCACAGCTATATCCTGCATATCTCACACACAGAGGCACTTGCCATTCGCAATGCATATTCTGCCGCACTGTAGCGATGTGGAAAATTTAGCTCCCGCTGCATTAATATGCATACTGGGATGACGGACAGCGGGATGCTCAATAAATTGTTCAGCCCTTTTGTCGATTTCGGGCCTCTTCCCGGAATAGGGGTGAATGCTGGTAGAATGGTACGGGCCGGAAGCTATACGTCATGCCGACGTCACATGCCCGCCCTGATTGGACGCTGCCCTGAAAGGGTGATAGATGGCGCCCACGCGGTCACACTGCTGCTGTGTTGGCAGCCCTGTTAGCGGCGCATCGCGTGCGCCAAAACGAAGGCCTACCAAGTTCCGGTGGCAGTATTCCCGTAATGTGCACTTCGTATCGCATTCATCTTCATTGTCACCGCCGTCTTCCTTTTTTCGGATTTTGTAATGTTTGAAGTCCTCATTTCTCCACCAAATAGCGTTTGATATTTCATTTGTTCTCTGTATGAAGTTTCCTATTCTGTTGTGATTCATGTAAGCGAACAATCGAAGGAGGGATCGAGGAGGAGGAATACAAGCTAGGGTTGAACTACAATGGCCGGCCGCGGTGGTCTAGCGGTTCTAGGCACTCAGTCCGTTGTCTTTAGGTTAGTTAGGTTTAAGTAGTTTTAAGTTCTAGGGGACTGATGACCACAGATGTTAAGTCCCATACTGCTCAGAGCCATTTGAACCTTTTTTTTTTTTTTTTTTTTTTTTTTTTTTTTTTTTTTTTTTTTTTTACTAGAATGGGAAATGACGTACGGTATGCTACCGCAAACATAATCGTTGCATAATTCACCATGATTGGTTCAAGGAAACCACAGAAAACTTCAGTACTGATTTATGGACGTGTATGTGAATTCCAATTCTACGCATTGTAATAACCATTTTTTTTTCAAATATACTTAGCGATTATAAGTTCACTAAGGCTTGTTAACTTGAAATGTAGTCAACAAACACACTGAAAAGAAAATGATGTGTATTAACAATGGACTTATACAACTATAGTCTGATTAAAATTAATCGACGGTTGCCACTTAACGTGTTGGAGCTGGTTTCCTCCAATCAGAGCGCTCAACGTCACGTCCCGAACGTTTCGCCGTTTCCAAACTGCTACAACAATAGGACAATTCACTTTAAATTGTTGTCCGGAATTCTTTCTTCAGTGTTTGGCTCCAGAATCATGGGTCTGTCATACTTATTTTTTGTTTCATAAGACATGATAACTACACCAAAAACAACACACACAGAACAATTCTAGTGAAATGCACACGTTTCATACACAACACCAACCAAACACAACTGAATATTTCCGCATAAGACGCAATTCAGCGGCACATACACAGTTATCATAATCACAGAGATCGGTTTTCTTTTTTTTTATCCCTTCATCAGTCTTCTGATTGGTTTGATGCGGCCCTTCACGACTTCCTCTCCTGTGCTAACTAACCTCTTCATCTCAGACTAGCACTTCTGGATGTATTCCAATCTCTGTCTTCCTCTACTGTTTTTGCCCTTTACAGCTCCCTCTAGTACCATGGAAGTCATTCCCTTATGTGTTAACAGATGTCCTATCATCCTGTCCCATCTCCTTATTAGTATTTTCCACATGTTCAAAAAAAAAAAATGGTTCAAATGGCTCTGAGCACTATGGGACTTAACTGCTGAGGTCATCAGTCCCCTAGAACTTAGAACTACTTAAACCTAACTAACCTAAGGACTTCACACACATCCATTCCCGAGGCGGGATTCGAACCTGCAACCGTAACGGTCGCGCGGTTCCAGACTGTAGCGCCCAGAACTGATCGGCCACTCTGGCCGGCTCCACATGTTCCTTTCCTCTCCGATACTGCGCAGAACTTCCTCATTCCTTACCTTATCAGTCCACCTAATTTTCAACATTCGACTGTAGTACTACATCTCAAATGCTTTGATTCTCTTCTGTTCCGTTTTTTCCACAGTCCATGTTTCACTACCTTCTCAGAAATTTCTTCCTCAAATTAAGGCCGATATTTGATATCAGTAGAGTAAATGAAGCAGGCAAAAAGGAATACAAACGTCTCAAAAATGAGATCGACAGGAAGTGCAAAATGGCTAAGCAGGCATGGCTAGAGGACAAATGTAAGGATGTAGAGGCTTGTCTCACTAGGGGTAAGATAGATACTGCCTACAGGAAAATTAAAGCGACCTTTGGAGATAAGAGAACCACTTGTATGAACATCAAGAGTTCAGATGGAAACCCAGAACTAAGCAAAGAAGGGAAAGCAGAAAGGTGGAAGGAGTATATAGAGCGTCTATACAAGGGCGATGTACTTGAGGACAATATTATGGAAATGAAAGAGGATGTAGATGAAGATGAAATGGGAGATACGATATTGCGTGAAGAGTTTGACAGAGCACTGAAAGACCCGAGTCGAAACAAGGCCCCGGGAGTAGACAACATTCCATTAGAACTACTGATGGCCTTGGGAGAGCCAGTCATGACAAAACTCTACCATCTGGTGAGCAAGATGTATGAGACAGGCAAAATACCCTCAGACTTCAAGAGGAACATAATAATTCCAATCCCAAAGAAAGCAGGTGTTGACAGATGTGAAAATTACCGAACTATCAGTTTAATAAGTCACAGCTGCAAAATACTAACGCGAATTCTTTACAGACGAATGGAAAAACTGGTAGAAGCGGACCTCGGGGAAGATCAGTTTGGATTCCGTAGAAATGTTGGAACACGTGAGGCAATACTAACCTTACGACTTATCTTAGAAGAAAGATTAAGAAAAGGCAAACCTACGTTTCTAGCATTTGTAGACTTAGACAAAGCTTTTGACAATGTTAACTGGAATACTCTCTTTCAAATTCTGAAGGTGGCAGGGGTAAAATACAGGGAGCGAAAGAATATTTACAATTTGTACAGAAACCAGATGGCAGTTATAGGAGTCGAGGGGCATGAAAGGGAAGCAGTGGTTGGGAAAGGAGTGAGACAGGGTTGTAGCCTCTCCCCGATGTTATTCAATCTGTATATTGAGCAAGGAGTAAAGGAAACAAGAAAAATTCGGAGTAGGTATTAAAATTCATGGAGAAGAAGTAAAAACTTTGAGGTTCGCCGATGACATTGTAATTCGGTCAGAGACAGCAAAGGACTTGGAAGAGCAGTTGAACGGAATGGACAGTGTCTTGAAAGGAGGATATAAGATGAACATCAACAAAAGCAAAACGAGGATAATGGAATGTAGTCCAATTAAATCGGGTGATCCTGAGGGAATTAGATTAGGAAATGAGACACTTAAAGTAGTAAAGGAGTTTTGCTATTTAGGGAGTAAAATAACTGATGATGGTCGAAGTAGAGAGGATATAAAATGTAGACTGGCAATGGCAAGGAAAGCGTTTCTGAAGAAGAGAAATTTGTTAACATCGAGTATAGATTTAAGTGTCAGGAAGTCGTTTCTGAAAGTATTTGTATGGAGTGTAGCCATGTATGGAAGTGAAACATGGACGATAACTAGTTTGGACAAGAAGAGAATAGAAGCTTTCGAAATGTGGTGCTACAGAAGAAAGCTGAAGATAAGGTGGGTAGATCACGTAACTAATGAGGAGGTATTGAATAGGATTGGGGAGAAGAGAAGTTTGTGGCACAACTTGACTAGAAGAAGGGATCGGTTGGTAGGACATGTTTTGAGGCATCAAGGGATCACAACTTTAGCATTGGAGGGCAGCGTGGAGGGTAAAAATCGTAGAGGGAGACCAAGAGATGAATACACTAAGCAGATTCAGAAAGATGTAGGTTGCAGTAAGTACTGGGAGATGAAGAAGCTTGCACAGGATAGAGTAGCATGGAGAGCTGCATCAAACCAGTCTCAGGACTGAAGACCACAACAACAAACAGAGTTCTGTGGGCCAGGAATGCCTTTTTATGCCATAGGTAGTCTGCTTTTGATGTCCTTCTTGCCCCGTTCGTCATTGGTTATTTTACTGCCTAGGTAGAAGAATTCCTTAACTTTATCTGCTTCGAGACCGCCAATCCTGATAAGTTTTTCGCTGTCCTCATTTCTACTACTTCTCATTACCTTCGTCTTTCTTCTATTTACTCTCAATCCATACTCTGCACTCATTAGACTGTTCATTCCGTTCAGCAGATCATGTAATTCATCTTCACTTTCACTCAAATAGCATTGTCATCTGTGAATCGTATAATTGACATCCTTTCACCTTGAATTTTAATTCCTGATCTTTTCTTTTATTTCCATCATTGCTTCCTCGTGTCACATGTTGAACAATAAGGGCGAAAGACTACATCCTGCCGGCCGGAGTGGCCGTGCGGTTCTAGGGGCTGCAGTCTGGTGCCGGGCGACCGCTACGGTAGCCGGTTCGAATCCTGCCTCGGGCATGGATGTGTGTGATGTCCTTAGGTTAGTTAGGTTTAATTAGTTCTAAGTTCTACTCGACTGATGACCTCAGAAGTTAAGTCTCATAGTGCTCAGAGCCATTTGAACCATTTGACTACATCCTTGTCTTACACCATTTTTAATGCAGGCACTTCGTTCTCGGTCCTCCACTCTAATTATTCCCTGTTAGCTGTTGTACATGTTTATATGATCAGTCTCTCCCTATAGCTTCCCCCTACTTTATTCAGAATTTCGAACATCATGCACCATTTTACACTGTCGAACGCTTTTTACTGGTCGACAGAGTGTCACCTATGACTGAGCGGTAGCCGGCAGCCAGTGTGTCAACACGTAACGGTAAGTGTCAGACGGCAACTGTCAAGTAATTTTCATCGGACTATAGCTGACATACTTTATATCAGCAGAAGGAAGCGATTGGATGGACCGCAAAAGAGTTTGTGATCAACGCGTACTGCAAGTTTTGAGTTATGTCACCAACTTTTAGTTAGAAAACCATTCGAAAACTGAAATTTGATTACCGATTACGAGATAGAAATTGAGTAGGTGAGGGAATTGGCTGAAGGAGCTGGAGTAATTTTGACTAATTAATGTGAAAGAGGGACGGCATGAGAACCCGTCGGGAGAGTGGTAAATAGAACAAAAATGTTATTTGGTAAAGTCAAATATGGTATAAAGGTAATAGCGGAAACAGTCGCAAGAATGTTTTAGTTCCGTACGAGACACCGCACAGCTATGACATCTAGCGGTGCCTAACGGTATCATTATTTTTATCGTCTACTTGCATCTAATACCTTGTATGAAATGTGGGCATGGAATGCCTCTGATTTGGTTCAAAATGGTTCAAATGGCTCTGAGCACTATGGGACTTAACTGCTGTGGTCATCAGTCCCCTAGAACTTAGAACTACTTAAACCTAACCAACCTAAAGACATCACACACATCCATGCCCGAGGCAGGATTCGAATCTGCGACCGTAGCGGTCGCTCGGTTCCAGACTGAAGCGCCTAGAAGCGCTCGGCCACACCGGCCGGCGCCCTCTGATTTGGCTCTCGTACGTAAAGTAACGGATGTAAGAGACATTTTCTGAATCGTAGGTGGAGAATTTTGTCATAAAGGAAATATTTCTGTGGAATAAACAATTTTATTTGCCCGAGAGTTGTATATTTACATTTTATATCTTACAGAAATGATTTGATCACATTTGCATAATTTTCTGCAGTTTTACATTATTTTTTGATGACTGAGAGAATGCATAAGAGTTGCTTATTTTATATACATATACTTTAATCGGTACCGCAAAATGTTTGTTGACTAGTAAGAGGAAACAGTTTCCGCAAACATACTCTGATGGCCTTATGACCACAAGTAAGTGAAGGGCTTAATTTTAAATTTCCTTTCACTAGAAGACCGACACAGGATTGTACTGAAAATGTGTTTGCCATAGTGACAGGTAAAGGAGGAACAATGTTACCCCAGTCCATTCCGTTTAAACGTAGCCCACACCGTAATGGAGACAGCACCAACTTGCACTGAGCCTTGTTGACAACATAGGTCCTTAGCTTTGTGGGTTCTGCACCATACTCGACCCGTAACATCAGCTCTTTCTAACTCAAATAGGGATTCTTCTGACCAGGACGCGGTTTTCCAGTCATTTAGGGTCCTACCAGCATGGTCGTGAGCCTAGTGGAGGCGCTGCAGGAGGTTTCGTGCTGTTAGCAAAGGCACTCGCATCGGTCGTCTTCTGCCACAGCCCATTAACGGCGGATTTTGCCGCACTGTCCTAATTAATACGTTCGTCGCACGTCCCACGTCCCAGCCGACCCCTGCGGCCGAGCTGTTCTAGGCGCTTCAGTCCGGAACCGGTGTCCTTTTTAATTTTTTTATTTTTTATTTTTTTATTTTATTTATTTATTTATTTTTTGAGTGCGTCTTACATTAATATCTGCTGATATTTCACACAGTGTTTCTTGCCTGTTAGTTCTGACAACCCCACGGAAACGCTGCTGCACTCGCTCGTTAAGCGAAGGCCGTCGGCCACTGCGTTGTCTATAGTGAGAGGTAATGCCTGGATTTTGGTGTTCTCGGCACACTCTTTACTTTGTGGATATCGGAATACTGAATTCCCTAAAGGTTTCCGAAACGAAATGTTCCATTTGTCTATTTTCAGTTGCCATTCCGCATTCAAAATCTGTTAATTCCTGTCGTGCGCCATAGTCACTTCGAAAACCCTTTCACATTAACCAGCTGAGTACAAATGACAACTCCGCCAATGCTCTGAAGTTTTATACGTTGTGTGCGCTGTTATATTGCTAGAGAAAGCCGAAATGCACGCTATAAGTTCACGCAGGATGGCGTGAGGTCTGAAACAGGATACGTAATGAATGCTATAAAGAAAAGTACGTAGCTTCTGGAATACTTAACTTTAATCCATCATTTGTATACATCGTTCTTGATGAGACATGTTTCATACGATAACTATCAATTGCTATGGCGCCTTGCTAGGTCGTAGCCATTGACTTAGCTGAAGGCTATTCTAACTATCTTCTCTGCAAATAAACGAGGCTTCGTCAGTGTTGCATCGCTAGCTAAGTCGTCCGTACAACTGGGGCGAGTGCTAGTAAGTCTCTCGAGACCTGCCGTGTGGTGGCGCTCGGTCTGCGATCACTGACAGTGGCGACACGCGGGTCCGACATGTACTAATGGACCGCGGCCGATTCAAAGCTACCACCTAGCAAGTGTGGTGTCTGGCGGTGACACCACATGCGCGATACTGCCGCCATCTGTATTTGTGGATATCGCATTCCCATGACTTTTGACACTTCAGTGTGCATAGGGGTATCTGAATACTTGGATACTTTTGTTCAGGCAGTTTACGTCTCTCTACGTTCAGCTTCCTCCCCGGCGGAGAGTGTTTGTGTTAGTTGCGACGCGTCGCGCCAGCTTGGCTTTCTGCCCTAACGCTGCGCAGAGTGTAGAGGAGTGTAGAGTGTAGAGCTCTCGGGCCAGGCTGACGAGGCGCGTCTGCCTCTGCGGCCAGGCGTCGAGTGCCCAGTCATCGCTTTGCGGAACTGCGCGCTCCACAAAACCGCCTTTGCCGTGGACAGATGCTGGTCACGGAGTGACGGGGCTCTTGCAGACACTCGCTGTCTGTCCTCTCTCTCTCTCTCTCTCCCCCCCTCCTTACCGCCCCCCCCCCACCACCCCCTTTCACATCCCCTCTACTCGCACCCACATTCCATAGAGGAAGACGGCACGTCCGCTCAGCGATTATAACAGCTAACGGGAGTTCGCTTTTCTGGATACAGTGAGCCACGACCACCGTTCAAGTAGTCTCTAAATCGCTTGACATGATCGAAACATGACTATACAGAGTTAAAAACCATTCAACGACCAAGATCGCACGAAATATTCGTTTCATTCGATACTACCGGTTTCAACAGACTATCCTGTCACCTTCAGGTCTTGAAATCTTTTGCTCTAAAACACGTTCATTTTACGCTGACCTCATCCACAAGATGTCAAACGGATAAAAATATCAAATTACAAAAGGCTTGTCATCTTAAAGTATTTGAAAACGTAAAACACAGGCTATGTCCATATACATATTCTCACAGTTGCGTATTCCATCATACAAAAACGGTACACAATAGCAAAATTGTTTAGAATATGTCTAGCATATGTTAATAGTTTTGCTGTTGTGTACCGTTTAGCATGATGCAACAAGCAACTGTGAGCAATATGTATATGGACATAGCATGTTGCACAGTGTGCTTTACGTTTTTAAATACTTTAAGATGGCAAACCCTCTGAAATTTGATTTTTTTTTTCCGTTTGACATCTTGTGCATGAGGTCAGCGTAAAATGAATATGTGTTACAACAAAAGATTTTAAGAGCTAAAGGTGACAGGATAGTCTGTTGAAACCGTATCAGAAGATGAGTTGTAATTACTGGAACCTATTTCGGAGTTAAAAGTTTGGGTGAATACACCGAAGACACATCAAACAGGACGGACACGTGAGTTCACTAGTGTCGAAGGCGAGCAAAAGGAGGGTGGAAGTCAGACTATCCGAAAGTGTGATGCGTTTGTAAACGAATATTAGACGCTAGTACTGCCTTTTCTAAAAGTAGTGCTTAGCTTTTCGAGTCCGTCAATTACGCATGAGAGCAAACAACGAACGAATTCAAAAGTGCTAGATATACTATTGCCTTAGAGTGACCTGTATATTTGTCCTGTCTTCTTTCCTTTTGTAATGTTTATTCTGAAAGCGTAGTGTGCACTCAGTAGTCGAATGAAACTACACAGGGTTACAATTGCCGTCTTTATTTCGGATCCAGTTTCGAACATAGTTATTGTTCAAGTGGATTAATACATGTAGGTGATGAGCACACATTTAATGCGTGCATAACGTATGCGTGTATGAAACGAGAAGAAGAGTGCACTTCATCAAAAATAGTTAAAACACATTCAAGGTCGGGTTTAGGAGTATTAATTGTTGCCAACGTTATCAAATCATTACTTCACGATGGCCAATGCTGTTAGTATCCAGGAAAATTACAGCCCAAAAAAATTACAACCCAACAATCAGGAAAAGAAAAAAGCTATTTACTTGACTAAGTTTGGCTATTACTATCTGTAAACGTGCTGTTAGTATCCAAAAGAGCTACAACCCAACAGTAAGAAAAGAAAAAAAAGTTATTTACTTGACTAAGTCTGGCCATTACTATCCGTAAACGCGCAGGAAGATAATGAAACACATTCAACACCAATACGTACATTTAAGTACAATATTTCCCGCTTTTTTAATATCCATTCAGAAGATCATTTCTTCTTCTATGTTGCTAAAGACTTTATCATTCATCATCTCCTGTCCGTGAAAGACTTAGTAATCTTATTTGATATCTCGATTCTCCTCAGTCTTATTGTAAATAAGTAGATTCCTTAGAGTTGTTTTCGTCCATACGAAATACAACAACGGAAAAGTTTTTCGCTATAGAAGGGACTGAGCTACACAGGCGTCCAAGACTTAACGACGACAGAAACTTTCACATGATGTATTATTGCAAATTAATATAACTCGATGAAACATTAACATAGCGCGAAGAAACTTCGAGCATACGTAAAAAGAACTACTACAGTATTTTACGGAAGGTTGTTGTGATCTTCAGTCCAGAGACTGGTTTGATGCAGCTCTCCATGGTACTGTATCCTGTGCAAGCTTCTTCATCTTCCAGTACCTACTGCAAACTACATCCTTCTGAATCTGTTTAATGTATTCATCTATTGGTCTCCCTCTACGATTTTTACCCTCCACGCTGCCCTCCAAAACCAAATTGGTGATCGCTTGGTGTCTCAGAATATGTCCTACCAACCGATCCCTTCTTCTAGTCAAGTTGTGCCACAAATTTCTTTTCTCCCCAATTCTGTCCAATACCTCCTGATTAGTTATGTGATCTACCCATCCAATCTTCAGCATTCTTCTGTAGCAGCACATTTCGAAAGCTTCTATTCTCTTCTTGTCAAACTATTTATTGTCCACGTTTCACTTCCATACATGGCTACGCTCCATACAAATATTTTCAGAAACGACTGCCTGACGCTTAAATCTACACTCGATGTTAACAAATTTCTCTTCTTCAGAAACGCTTTCCTTGTCATTGCCGGTCCACGTTTCATATCCTCTCTACTTCGACCATCATCCGTTATTTACGGAAGGTAAAGAACAGAAATGACACTTTCATTCAAAGACAACAACTACTTTGGAGTGACCGTGATTTATGATGGTCCCCTGGATATTACAGAAGGTAGGACACAGTTATTAATAGGGTGTGTGATTACCGCGAGTAGTAATGTAAGCTCTGCATTTCTCGTGTGCTGGCTGCTAAGTTTGGTAAGGAGCTCTTGTGTTAGGGGTTTCCTTCCCTTCACTAGCGCGGTTGACAAGTGCTGGATGGTCGTTGGTGCTTACGGAGGTGCTACAACATGTCTCCCCAACGCATCCCACACTTGCTCGGTGAAACGGGCAAGCCGGTCCATGCGCCAAACACCTTCTCGTTCCAAGCTCTCCCCCACCTGTGTTCGGCCGCGGTGGTCTAGCGGTTCAGGCGCTCAGTCCGGAACCGCGCGACTACTACGGTCGCAGGTTCGAATCCTGCCTCGGGCATGGATGTGTGTGATGTCCTTAGGTTAGTTAGGTTTAAGTAGTTCTAGGGGAATGATGACCTCAGATGTTAAGTCCCATAGTGCTCAGAGCCATTTGAACCATTTTGAACCCACCTGTGCTGCTCAATACGGTCGCTCATTTTCATCCTTTAAAATGAAGTCAGTGTCGGATGCACCCCTGAAAAGACGCACGTAACGAAGGAGAACAGTGTCCAAATAACGTTCACTAGTGAGTGTACAGTTTTCAAGGATTTGGAGGTCATAACACCCATGCAACGTTATAACTCCCCATACCACAACACCCGAACCACCGAAACCACCAAATTCGACAATGTTCCTGAGTGCATTACGTATTCCTATCTTTGGTCATATGAGGGTACGACCAGAGTCACTATTCAGTCTGAATCTGGTCTCATCCGAGAAGAGCATTCGACCCCACTCCTTAGTCCTGTCGCAAACGGTGACACCGATGTGAGGATGTCAACAGAACACAACGTATCGGACGTTGGGCAGAGAGACCATCTCCATGAAGCCGCCATGCCACTATGGTGCGTAAGATTTCGTGATTGTTAAATGGGTTTGCGAATGCATTCGCTGTTTGACGTGGGTTCTCTCTTGCCACTTGCACAATGCAGCTATCATCCGCTGCTGTAATTCAACGTGGTCGACCACCTCCTGTGCTTTTGGCAGCAGTGCCTGTGGTTTGGAACGTTAGCCACGCACATGAAACAGTGCTATGAGGGCTCCCAAACTCCTGGGATACATTCGTAACACATCGTCCTTCTTCTATTTCTCCCCCATGATTCCTCCCGGTTGACGTCATACAAATTGATGTTTCAGCACAGCATGGAATTCAACTTTTACACAACGACACAAGCTCAGCGCAGTAGGCTATGGGGTGGTAGGACTGGACCAAGTGACACATCAGGCAATCACCATCGACAGTTGCACTGAACACTTATTTGGCACTTTTAAACAAGACAAATAACAAATAAAACCATCAACACATTTTTAAAATTACCATTTAGGTGAGAGCAAGTTAGTTCAAAATGTAAACGTTCATAAACGACGGCACTTATGGCCTATTACACGTTTAGTGAAATGAGTTAAAAATTATTTACTCAAAAAATATGATCAACCTGAAGAACAAGTTACTTAATTTTAACAAGGAAATGTAGTCTTTCGTTATTGTAGTGATTGGTATATATTTATAGCAATTGGCCAGCTTAGCTCCGTCGTGTGATATAACCCGGCGGCACTTAGACAAGGACCAACCAAACTGTTTTCAGTGGCGGTTGGCACTGACAGTAGCAACCTACAAACAGAATGTATCAGCACTGCAGGCCCCAGTAAATGTTAATCACCACACCACATACAGCTCTCACTAGAACCTTGCGTACTAAGCAGGTTTAAATTAACACATTCGAGGACAGACTCAGTAGGAGTAGCAACGGCCGGCCAAGAAAATGAAGTCAACAGCACTGAAGCCAGTAGTCGATTCCGACCACAATTTACAGCACAAGCAAGGCCCTTACCCTCTTGCTTGTTAGCCGCCGCAGATCCCGGTGCCAGGAGACATGCAGGAAGCGAAATACACCAACGGCTTCCCAGTAACGTGACTGTTTCCATGTCTGCGATATTTGCTACGGCGCAGTCACCCGGATAACAGCCCTTTTTAGATGTGCTCTTTCTGCTGCCTCGCACGGCGCCTGTACTGTCCGCCAGACTTCCCAAACGACGTTACTGCTAGGTGTCCCAAAGCAAAATACTCGCTACTTCCTAGAGCTTATCCCCTCGCTGCCCGATCAGCCTGGTAGGTGGTGCCACCGCGCGCTCTGCGCACACCACCGGAAAGATGACCCATACCGTCGGCGGGACTATCGCTGATCGAGCTACACGGCTCATCCTTCCCCTCAGAAAACCGGAAACCATCCGCCATTCGTCCAAGACAAGAGTCGGGAGCTAGCTCCCTCCCTTGACCTGAGAGATGTGGACCCGTGAGGTTTTTCCCGTCCGACTATTCCGAACCAGCAAACTGACTAGGTTCACGACCCGTAACACTTGGCAGGGTCCCACGAAACGTGGTGGCAACTTGCTCGAGACCTTGCGCCCCTGTCGCAAAAATACGGATGATAACTGTCGCCTCTGGCTGGATCTTAAATGTAGCGCTGTGCTAGTTTCCGGTGTGTAAGCTCGATATTTTTCCTGGCATGTTTCCAGCTCTGCTGAATGAGCTCGCTGGTCACCTCCTCGGGCGGTAAATCATTGTTGGACCACAAACTGGCGAGTGGGGAGTTCACAGAACAACTAAGCATCAGAGAGAGAGAGGGGCAGCCTTACACAATGTCGCCCAGATTAGATGCTCCTGAATCTTAGCAATGGTCTTGGCGACTTCCAAGTGGCCCCCCACCACAGAATTATGGAAATAATGGAAAATCGCCGGGACTAGTTCACTCGGCAGACAAATCTTAACCCTTCTGTCGCTCTTAGTTTGGTAGCATTGAAAAGCGTCAAAGCTTTTCATGTTTATAATTAAAGGAGATAATTGCTTTTAAAATCAGTAATTAGTTTATTGCAATATATGACGTGTGATGGGGGTGAATTATTGCGTCATTAAGCATCGGTAAAGGGCTATGATTCTTCTCTTTGCAAACTTGGTACACTTTGCGCATGAAAGGAATTCTTCTGATACGTTCCTAGCTGGGAAGCCCGGCGGCCAGGTGAACACAGGTAGTGCGCCCACGGGCGAGGGCGGTTGCGCGCCTATGTCGGCACGCTTCACAGAGGGCAGGCCCCCAGAGGATTAGCGACAGGCGAAGACGCTGCATACATCAACACGCTGCCAAGGGAAGCCGTGGACATTCGCACGTGTGCCCGAGGCAGCGGAAACTACAAACTTGGAGCGAAAAACAGTTTTGTCACGATTCTAGGTAACGCGGACAGAGCGGTGAGTTGAATAGCAACAGCACGACTTGGGTATCCAAGAATCTCAAGTGGCCCGGGGAATTTTGGCCCTTTCCCGCGAGCAGAACACCTGGGAACGTAGCGGCAATACTCAAAGCGAGAAGTCTTGGTTTATTTGTGTACTCTGTCTCACACAGGGTATGGCTCTCTTTCCCTCGCGGAATGCGACGGCAAGGAAGGAGGAAATTTTGAAATGGGCCTCTAATGTTCGCTTTGAAAAATAGTACGAGCTACGTAATTTGCGGAAGGGCGAAGACAAGACGCTGGAGGGGAGCGGCTCTCTCTCTCCAGGTTGTAATGGTACTTGACTTACGTAACCATTACGGCACCTCAACTCAACCTCTCGATACCAGCGATATTCTACTGTGTTTCTGTTAACTACTTAACATATTTCTGAGACAACATTCAGATTTGATTTCATTTGTGATACATCGATAACTTTATATTGCAATGATATTATTCTTATGTGTATTCTTTCTTTTGTCACTATGATCTTTGACGTACTTGTAACTCTGATTTTTGGGCGCGTAAGTGAGTTTGTTAGAGAGTCGGACCTTGAGAGAGTCAAGTCTTGGACGTTATGTTGGAAAGACGCATATTGTAGCCAGCTTATAAAATGTGAACTATAACAGTGAGGAAGATGTTTTCAAGTATGTTTTGTATTGTGAAGTGATGTTTCTTGTGTTACGTGCTATCGCAACAAAAGCAATAAAAAAAAGTGTAACTTAAATTTGGAGTGCTGTTTTTTTTTTTACATCACTATTGTGCAAACTTTGAAAGGTTTAATCTTCAAGAATGGTTTGTGAAGCGCATCTACAAAACTTTTGAACATAGCAGAATAAAACCTAGGCCTCTTTGCATCCGAGCTTGGAATCATCACCACCTACATTTTCGACGATTGAGCCATGATTTTACGAGACCAGCGTTGGAAACACGAAAAGATGAGTGCCTAGTTCATTAATTATTACATGAAATGACTTTATTAACCGTGCTCTAATGACACCTGCCACATAATAACTTTGTTGTTGCCCGACAATGCAGTATTTAGCAGCGTGAGCAACACCACAATCATTATTAAATTTTGACCTTTGTTGTGGTAGGGTTGTTAGAAGGTGCGAGGAGTGCACTAGTTCGGGCATTCTGAATTTTGCTTCTGAGGAGGCAGGAGTTCACTCTTGACTGCTTCCGATAAGTCGCTACGATTCTCTTATCGCTTGTCATGAGACAATGCACTTTGCATTCGTCGCAAACAGCATATAGAGCAAAGTTTGTTAGATACAAGTAGGCGAGCTTGACTCACTGTGCGCGTTATGAAGAGCTTAACTCAGGATCATTTTGATTTACTACATGTCCGATGACGGTAGTACTGTTAGAACAGTTTTGAACTTTGTTTAATGCAGTTTCATGTAGGTTTGCACTTGCAGATGGACACATACCATCGTCCAGTAATGATAATTTCCAGTAGCAGGTTTCGGTCAGTATATTCAGCGTAGGGCATGTTAGACGGTAGCAACTAAGACGCCGGCAGAGTCTTGATGCAGCCGCACGCAATCAGCCGACTCCACTGCCACGCCGACCACGCTATGAACATGGTAACACAGAAAACGCTTTCTTCAATTTCTTTGCAATGTGTTAGATGCTCATACAGACGCAAGGCGCGGTATATATAATTCACTTGTGAGCTCTTGGTGCCAATTAATTCTATTTCTTGTTTTTTTTATTTGATACTTTCTACAGTATCTGGCGAACCAAATTTTTTATTTTTGTTTATCATTATTTGAATAATTTGTGAGTGATTGTTAAATGAATTTGACAAAATTTCAGTAATTATTGCATGTGCCGTTTAATGCAGTTTCACTGAATAAACCACTTATTTGTTGAACAGCACTCCTTGCATTTCATTTATACACTCCTGGAAATTGAAATAAGAACACCGTGAATTCATTGTCCCAGGAAGGGGAAACTTTATTGACACATTCCTGGGGTCAGATACATCACATGATCACACTGACAGAACCACAGGCACATAGACACAGGCAACAGAGCATGCACAATGTCGGCACTAGTACAGTGTATATCCACCTTTCGCAGCAATGCAGGCTGCTATTCTCCCATGGAGACGATCGTAGAGATGCTGGATGTAGTCCTGTGGAACGGCTTGCCATGCCATTTCCACCTGGCGCCTCAGTTGGACCAGCGTTCGTGCTGGACGTGCAGACCGCGTGAGACGACGCTTCATCCAGTCCCAAACATGCTCAATGGGGGACAGATCCGGAGATCTTGCTGGCCAGGGTAGTTGACTTACACCTTCTAGAGCACGTTGGGTGGCACGGGATACATGCGGACGTGCATTGTCCTGTTGGAACAGCAAGTTCCCTTGCCGGTCTAGGAATGGTAGAACGATGGGTTCGATGACGGTTTGGATGTACCGTGCACTATTCAGTGTCCCCACGACGATCACCAGTGGTGTACGGCCAGTGTAGGAGATCGCTCCCCACACCATGATGCCGGGTGTTGGCCCTGTGTGCCTCGGTCGTATGCAGTCCTGATTGTGGCGCTCACCTGCACGGCGCCAAACACGCATACGACCATCATTGGCACCAAGGCAGAAGCGACTCTCATCGCTGAAGACGACACGTCTCCATTCGTCCCTCCATTCACGCCTGTCGCGACACCACTGGAGGCGGGCTGCACGATGTTGGGGCGTGAGCGGAAGACGGCCTAACGGTGTGCGGGACCATAGCCCAGCTTCATGGAGACGGTTGCGAATGGTCCTCGCCGATACCCCAGGAGCAACAGTGTCCCTAATTTGCTGGGAAGTGGCGGTGCGGTCCCCTACGGCATTGCGTAGGATCCTACGGTCTTGGCGTGCATCCGTGCGTCGCTGCGGTCCGGTCCCAGGTCGACGGGCACGTGCACCTTCCGCCGACCACTGGCGACAACATCGATGTACTGTGGAGACCTCACGCCCCACGTGTTGAGCAATTCGGCGGTACGTCCACCTGGCCTCCCGCATGCCCACTATACGCCCTCGCTCAAAGTCCGTCAACTGCACATACGGTTCACGTCCACGCTGTCGCGGCATGCTACCAGTGTTAAAGACTGCGATGGAGCTCCGTATGCCACGGCAAACTGGCTGACACTGACGGCGGCGGTGCACAAACGCTGCGCAGCTAGCGCCATTCGACGGCCAACACCGCGGTTCCAGGTGTGTCCGCTCTGCCGTGCGTGTGATCATTGCTTGTACAGCCCTCTCGCAGTGTCCGGAGCAAGTATGGTGGGTCTGACACACCGGTGTCAATGTGTTCTTTTTTCCATTTCCAGGAGTGTAGAATCTAAATAAAATTCACACCTCTTTCTCCCTCCCGCACGTGGCATCTTGCAGCATGCGATGCCTTTTTCTATGCTATGGCCCAGCATCTGCCTCCCCTCTAGGAGCTGCCGTTTTATGAGACTCAAGGTAGGATGCCTCGCTTTTCTCTCAAACTGCCAAACAACTCCGGAACTTCAGTTAGAACATCCATAACCAAACTTACATTCCCTACGCCATTAGTATCCTGGTCTTCTTCCTGTCCCTCCTCAAACATCCCACTCAGCGCGTCCGCTGTAGAGTTTTCTGTTCCCTTTATACGCTTAACGCTGAATCCGAAGGTAAATATGCGGACTCCCCACCCGGCGATACGTCCAGTTTTCATGGGGCGGGCCACTGCCCAGCTTAACGCCTGGTTGTCGGTCTCCAAGTCGAAATGTCTGTGTTCTAGGTAGAAAAGAAACCTTTCTAACGCGCAGAGTACTGCCAACGTTTCCCATTCGTACACAGAACATCTTAACTACGCAGGCGAGAGTGGCCTGGATGTGTATGCTATCGGACGACGTTCACCTTCATCCTCCTGTAGCAGCACTGCTGCCGCCCCAGAATTAGACGCGTCCGTCTGAACAATAAAACGCGTACCAAAATCTGGTACAGCCAACGCGGGTGGATTGGCTAAGGCTTCCTTAATAACAACAAATGCAGACTGCTCTTATTCGCCCCACTGAGAATCCACGTTCTTCTTCCGAAGTTGGTTTAGTGGAGCAGGTAGTTGCACAAAATGGGACACAAATTTGCGGAAGAGATTAGCCATCGCCATAAATCGGGCAACTCTCATCTTAGGAGGCGGAAACTTATGTAGATCCCTCATTCTCCCCTGGGCAATCCTCACGCCCCCTGCCGGGACCAAATGACCCAAAAATGAAATTCCCTTGCGTGCCAAACTTATCTTAGAAGGCTTGACCGTGAGCCCAGCTTCCCGCAAGCGGATTAAGACTTGCTCCAAATGCTGAAGGTGCTCCTCAAACTTGGGACTATACACTGCCACATCGTCAAGGGAATTATAAACAAACTTGTATTTGACATCCCCCAAGATGTTATGTAGCAGCCGAGACAGAACTGCCGCGCCCGTGGACAACCCGAATGGCACCCGATTAAACTCACGAAGATTCCAGTCCGTGCTAAACGCCGTGACAAGTCTCTTCGGATAGCGGAATCTGATAGTAAGCCTGGTTGTGGTCCAGGATGGTAAAAACATTTGCCCCCGCAAACCAGGTAAAACAATGGTGCAAGTCAGGCAACGGCACCAAAATGGCTCCAAGCACTTTGGGATAAAGGTGAGGTTATTGGTGCATAAAGACGTTGGTTCCGACGTCGACCAATAGAATAATACCATGCGGGCATACAAGCCCTCCCAGTAAGGAAGCATAAGACTGTCGCATTGAACGGAGATTATCCTGCAAAACAGGGTTTTGTAGCCAAACGAGTGGAGAATAATATCATGTATCGAAATTCTGTATAAAACCAATGTTTTCACGAAAGCTGCAAGCTGCTCTAACTCTGCGCAACTACATAAACCAACAAACATTTGAACCTGCATACTATATTCAAGCCTTGGTCTCCCTCTACAATTTTTACCGCTCTCACGAAACTGACGATACCTCGATGCCTCAGAATGTGCCCTGTCAAATGGCTCTGAGCACTATGGGACTTAACTTCTGAGGTCATCAGTCCCCTAGAACTTAGAACTACTTAAACCTAATTAATCTAAGGACATCACACACATCCATGCCCGAGGCAGGATTCAAACCTGCGACCGTAGCGGTCGCGCGGCAACGGCACCGACTCCAAAACAACCTTATTGTTTAATCGTCTATAGTCCACTACGGGCGATACCCAACCTCTGCCTTAGGCATCAAAAACATCGGAGAAGCATAAGAAGAGGTCGACTTCCTGATCACTCCTTCCTCCAACATCTTATTAACTATCTGGCGCAACGCCTCCATCTTCGGCGGTGAGAGTCTGTACGGTGGTTGTCGAACTAGTACACCATCGGTCAAGCGGTAACCTCTGTTTCAGACGCCATTTTGAAGGTTACGTATAGCGACGCCACTCATCGGAACTTCATGAAACTATGAGGGTGAAGCGAGAGTATTCCATGAGGTCCCAAAACAAATACCACATTTCTCAACCGAAATTGGCCTAAGAAAAACGTTTGCATTACTTAGTGAACGCTCCTCCTAATAAAAAAACAGACGTTTCAAATCTACGTCTACACCTAAAAACTCGCAATAATCGTCTTATAAATTCCATGAACTGGGAAAAACTGTAGTAAAATACGATGAAGTGGTTTTCGGGGGCGAATTTCACGAATATTCTCATCGGCTTAGATATAACTCTCACAGGGAGTATGTTAATGCAATTAGGACTAATAACAATACACACAGAGACATATGAGGCATCATTCTTCTCAGCAGTCTCTAATGACCTCGTTGCTGACGGGACGTAAAACCCTAACCTTCGTTCATTCCATCCTTGCTTCTCATGGTCAAAACACGATTGATACTGGAAGAAACCACAATACATTTAATAAAAATTATCTCCCGTCACGCTGTTGACTGAATTTGACAATTTAAATACATAGCTGCTGATGCATAAAGATTCGACCACTCCCCCCTCCCATAAAATTATAGGCTTGGACTTTTCATAGACAAAAAACAACAAATGAAACATTTGATGCACAAAAATACGCTTTCACTCTTGTGGCACTACCGAGTTTAATATATGGTCTATATTGAAAGATTTAATAATGTTAATGGGACGATGTACACCCAAACTGAATAAAAAGGTGAAAGAAACCCTAGTAAAGTTCTGCAAACCCATGGTATACCCTTACGTTAAAACTCAGATCTGGACAGCAACAGCTGTACTGAACAAAGAATAAAAACTGCGGGAGTGAAGTTTATAATGAGGGCGCCTCGGTATAGACTATCTAATAAAGCAACACAACAAGCAGACAAGGTCTAAGACTTTAAAGCATAAATGAACCGATAAATGAGTACAGAAATAAATCGAAAGATCACGTCACAAAGGTGAACGATTACAGAATTCGTAAAATAATAATGGATTATTTTTAATTGAGAAAACATCAATTGGTTGATATAGAAAAAGATGGAGATATCAGATAATAACTAACCACAGATAGGAGAGGAAGTGAACACGAGGTCTTAACGGGCAAACACCTAACCCTTGAAAGAAGAACAAGATGGCATACATATATACTACCGAAGAAATCAACAGTAAGTAGAATCGATTCTAGACACGTATGCGAGCGACGTTAGTGATGTAGTCAGATCCCTAAGAAAATAATTTGCTCCGTGATTAATTATTAATGCTTTCATTACTATTTCTTACATTACGATACTTACAGATTTTGAATTTACTTCTTTCATTGACTTAAAAATAAGTGACTGTGTCTGAATTACAGTTTTACAATCATTTGCACTAATTCCGGACTCTCATTTCTCATTAACTTTGTTATTTTGGTGTGACGCAGACATTAACTGTCCTATACGGTCGTTGCGTGTTGCTGTAAGTCATAGAATCAATTTCTCAAGAGCGTGTGCATTTATGTGCGCTGACGCCTTCAACTGGAGGCAAAAACTAAATTTAAATACAGCCCGTTCGAGTGTAACAGAACCATTTGCTTTGCTTCGCTTAAGAAAGATAAATTAACAGAGTGCGGCGTATCTTGCTATCTAGACCTGGTCTCGAAGTTTACGCCTGATTTACAGGCAAAACGCAGCCGCCTCCAGTGAGGACAGTTGCATACAAAGCAGCGACGCCGTTTCTAAATGTAAATCGGACAGTTACTGCAGGGGCGCCCGCTGCCCCGCATTTGTAAATATAGCGTTCAGCTGCTGTTTACTTGGGAACCGCGGACCAGCGGACTCCATGTGGAAAGGTCTGGAAACAAGGGTAGTATTTACACGGACGCTGGAGCAGATAAACCACCCGCAATCGCCCTGTAGGTATTGCAGCGAAAATAAATAAGCCTCAAAAACAACAGTATCTGTGCAGTTCCGTTCATGACGAGATAAAACTGTATAATGCTTTACGCTCTGCTTTCGGGGACAGTTGCTATTCCAATTGAGTCGTCCTATCTCATATCGATGCCCCACTCTAAGTCTCGCTTCAGCTCTTATAATTGACTAATTCCTGTCTTTTCCCAGTTTTCCGCATGACGAGATGTTGGACAAGATAATTATGTCTTTCGGATGGATTTCATGTTTCCTTCCTCAAAAGATTCGTCCCCTTGCATGGTATCAGTAACGGCTGAGCCATTGAATTGTTTGTTACTTCTCGCTATCGTGAAGTCACAATCAGTTCCTTACCATCACTAAAAATCGTATATGGAAAGGATCAATTTGTTTTCGAACATGTTTACTTACAGTAATTAGTGACTGCTTCGATCTTTGAAATAATTTCCTCGACTAGTTTCAAAAATGCGATTTTAATTATTATGTCTCACTAACAAACTTCCAAACGTACTACTGCGTTCTCTTAAAAAATATGAAAGATGCTGCAACACTAAAATAACAGACGTTTCGGCCATCTTTCTGCAGCCTTCCTCAAGGCGTATTGAACGGGTTATATTTGTAAGTATCAAACCAGAGTTCGGATTGAAGTCTACAATAACAGATTGGTGGAAGAACACCTAAGAGTAATATTCCTTACAACTATGTGTCATGTTTATACACATATTTATACATTTTAGAACCTCGGAACATACCATAAATTGAAGTTTCATGATATTCACATAAGAATATTACTTGCATACACAGACTAGTTTAAAAAATTGAAAAATTGAGAAAAATAAAGTATTTCTAGTCTTAGCTGCTTATATGGCAGAGGCTCTGTCCATCTGAACCACCGAAGGCACAGAGGATAGTGCGACTACAGGGACTATCTCGCGGACGCCTCCCGTGAGACCCACGTTCTCACCTTGTATGTCCACACACTACATTCGAAGTGTCCCACCCCAACACGCCAGAACTATTTACTTATATGGATGTGTCTGTTCCTTCGGACATGTCCGAAAGAACAGATACCATTCATGACCCGGGTTCGAGTCCCGGTCGGGGCACACATTTTCACCTGCCCCGTTGATATACAACAACGCCCGTCAGCAGCTGAAGGTATTAATATAATTATAATTTCACAGTAATAATCATCCCTGGCGTAGAGAAACAACTAAAAGAGTTGCAAGAAGATAAGTCGACAGGTCCTGATGGAATCCAAATTCAGCTTTAGAATGAGTACTCTACAACGCTGGTCTTTTAGCTTGCATTTATCGCGAATATTTCTCCCAGCGCAGAGTCCCAAGCGACTGTAAAATAAAGTGCTGGTGACTCCCGCATACGAGAAGGATGAAAGAAAGGACCCGCAACGTTACAGGCCAATATTTTTAATATCGGTTTGCTGGAGAATCAGTTCGAAAATAATAAATTTCCATGAGAGGCATAAAGCATGTGTCCACCAGTCAGCACCGTTTCAGAAAGCATCGCTTGTGCGAAACTCAGCTTGCCCTTTTCTCTCACGATATCCTGCGAACCACAGATGAAAGACAACAGTCGGTTTCCATATTCCTAGACTTCCGTAATGGATTTGGCACGGTGCCGCTCTGCAGGCTGTTAACGAAGGTACAACCGTGCGGAATAGGTTCCCAGATATGTGCCTCGAAGACCTGTTTAAGATGGGACGTTCGTGAAAAACACATACTATTAAAAAAATGCACCAAATCCAGTTTTGGAGATATGACAATGAAATTTTGTACCACGCTTTATATGAAAGTAACACATTTACATATAAAATCCTTTGATTATATATGTATTCAACTCATTTTGAATGAAATTTGAAGTTTATTTTCAAAAATCAGTTGTGAGCTCTGCAAGATCCATGTACTAATTTATATTTACGTGACAAACCCTATTTCTAGGGCTATATTTTAATTTTGACAAATGGATCTATGCCGACATTTGTAAAAACGGCGATAGTACATTAGTCCTTACTAATGTAAAATTGCCACCTTCTGAAGAAGACAAATTTAAATTTGTTAAAACCTAGGTAAAGAATTCTTTATCCATTGCAACTAGTCGGCTGTTTATAATTTTATTATTCAAAAATAGTGTATGTTCCTTTGTCTCAGGAAGTATTCAAGATATTTCTACAAAAATTTCTCTGTTTCATCTCTATATGTTGTAAGCTTCTCTCATGAAGTTTTTGGAATAGGTCAAATAGGAGAATTTTCATAATTTTTTAATATAATTCCACAAGTACAACTTTAAATTCATGCAAAATTCTACATCTACATCTACTTCTACATCCATACTCCGCAAGCCACCTGACGGTGTGTGGTGGAGGGTACCCTGAGTACCTCTATCGGTTCTCCCTTCTATCCCAGTCTCGTATTGTTCGTGGAAAGAAGGATTGTCGGTATGCTTCTGTACCGGCTCTAATCTCTCTGATTTTATCCTCATGGTCTATTCGCGAGATATACGTAGGAGGGAGCAATATACTGCTTGACTCTTCGGTGAAGGTATGTTCTCGAAACTTTAACAAAAGCCCGTACCGAGCTACTGAGCGTCTCTCCTGCAGAATCTTCCACTGAAGTTTATCTATCATATCCGTAACGCTTTCGCGATTACTAAATGATCCTGCAACGAAGCGCGCTGCTCTCCGTTGGATCCTCTCCATCTCTTCTATCAACCCTATCTGGTACGTATCCCACACTGCTGAGCACTATTCAAGCAGTGGGCGAACAAGCGTACTGTAACCTACTTCCTTTGTTTTCGGATTTCATTTCCTTAGGATTCTTCCAATGAATCTCAGTCTGGCATCTGCTGTACCGACGATCAACTTTATATGATCATTCAATTTTAGATCACTCCTAATGCATACTCCCAGATAATTTATGGAATTAACTACTTCCAGTTGCTGACCTGCTATTTTGTAGCTAAATGATAAGGGATCTATCTTTCTATGTATTCGCAGCACATTACACTTTTTTACATTGAGATTGAATTGCCACTCCCTGCACCATGCGTCAATTCGCTGCAGATCCTCCTGCATTTCAGTACAGTTTTCCATTGTTACAACCTCTCGATACACCACAGCATCATCTGCAAAAAGCCTCAGTGAACTTCCGATGTCATCCACAAGGTCATTTATGTATATTGTGAATAGCAACGGTCCTATGACACTCCACTGCGGCACACCTGAAATCACTCTTACTTCGGAAGACTTCTCTCCATTGAGAATGACATGCTGCGTTCTGTTATCTAGGAACTCTTCAATTCAATCACACAATTGGTCTGATAGTCCATATGCTCTTACTTTGTTCATCAAACGACTGTGGGGAACTGTATCGAACGCCTTGCGGAAGTCAAGAAACACGGCATCTACCTGTGAACCCGTGTCTATGGCCCTCTGAGTCTCGTGGACGAATAGCGCGAGCTGGGTTTCACACGACCGTCTTTTTCGAAACCCATGCTGATTCCTACAGAGTAGATTTCTAGTCCCCAGAAAAGTCATTATACTCGAACACTATACGTGTTCCAAAAATCTACAACTGATCGACGTTAGAGATATAGGTCTATAGTTCTGCACATCCGTTCGACGTCCCTTCTTGAAAACGGGGATGACCTGTGCCCTTTTCCAATCCTTTGGAACGCTACGCTCTTCTAGAGACCTACGGTACACCGCTGCAAGAAAGGGGGCAAGTTCCTTAGCGTACTCTGTGTAAAATCGAACTGGTATCCCATGCCGGCCGCGGTGGTCTAGCGGTTCTAGGCGCGCAGTCCGGAACCGCGCGACTGCTACGGTCGCAGGTTCGAATCCTGCCTCGGGCATGGATGTGTGTGATGTCCTTAGGTTAATTAGGTTTAAGTAGTTCTAAGTTCTAGGGGACTGATGACCACAGTAGTTAAGTCCCATAGTGCTCAGAGCCATTTGAACCATTTTTTTTGGTATCCCATCAGGTCCGGCGGCCTTTCCTCTTTTGAGCGATTTTAGTTGTTTCTCTATCCCTCTGTCGTCTATTTCGGTATCTACCATTTTGTCATCTGTGCGACAATCTAGAGAAGGAACGACAGTGCAGTCTTCCTCTGTGAAACAGCTTTGCAAAAAGACATTTAGTATTTCGGCCTTTAGTCTGTCATCCTCTGTTTCAGTACTTTTTTTGTCACAGAGTGTCTGGACATTTTGTTTTGATCCCACCTACTGCTTTCACATAAGACCAAAATTTCTTAGGATTTTCTGCCAATTCAGTACATAGAACTTTACTTTCGAATTCATTAAACGCCTCTCGCATAGCCCTCCTCACACTGCATTTCGCTTCGCGTAATTTTTGTTTGTCTGCAAGGCTTTGGCTATGTTTATGTTTGCTGTGAAGTTCCCGAGTTTTCTAACTCGGTTGTTATACCACGGTGGCTCTTTTCCATCTCTCACGATCTTGCTTGGCACATACTCATCTAACGCATATTGTACGATGGTTTTGAACTTTGTCCACTGATCCTCAACACTATCTGTACTTGAGACAAAACTTTTGTGTTGAGCCGTCAGGTACTCTGTAATCTGCTTTTTGTCACTTTTGCTAAACAGAAAAATCTTCCTACCTTTTTTAATATTTCTATTTACGGCTGAAATCATCGATGCAGTAACCGCTTTGTGATCGCTGATTCCTGTTCTGCGTTAACTGTTTCAAATAGTTCGGGGTTGTTTGTCGCCAGAAGGCCTAATATGTTATGGCCACGAGTCGGTTCTCTGTTTAACTGCTCAAGGAAGTTTTCAGATAAAGCACTTAAAAAAATTTCACTGGATTCTTTGTCCCTGCCACCCGTTATGAACGTTTGAGTCTCCCAGTCTATATACAGCATATTAAAATCTCCACCCAGAACTATAACATGGTGGGGAAATCTACTCGAAGTATTTTCCAAATTATCCTTCAGGTGTTCAGCCACAAAAGCTGCTGAGCCAGGGGGCCTATAGAGACATCCAATTACCCTGTCTGAGCCTGCTTTAACAGTGATCTTCGCCCAAATTATTTCACATTTCGGATCTCCGTCAATTTCCTTCGATAATATTGTACTTCTTATCGCTATAAACGCGCCTCCCCCTTCACTGTCCAGTCTGTCTCTGCGGTATACATTCCAATCTGAGTTTAGGATATCATTACTTTTTACGTCTGGTTTCAGCCAACTTTCTGTCCCTAGTACTATATGGGTGTTGTGACCGTTTATTAATGAGAGCAGTTCTGGGACCTTTCTATAGACGCTCCTGCAGTTTACTATTACCACATTAATATTGTTATTCCGTGTTTCAATTAGCCTACTCCTACCTTGCCGCGTCTCAGGAGGCGTCTTGTCGGGCCTAGGGAGGGAATTCTCTAATCTAAAAAACCCCCATGTGCACTCCACACGTACTCCACTACCCTTGTAGCCGCTTCCGGCGTGTAGTGCACGCCTGACCTATTCAGGGGGACCCTACATTTCTCCACCCGATAGCGCAGGTCGAGAAATTTGCACCCCAAATCTCCGCAGAATCGTTTGAGCCTCTGGTTTAAGCCTTTCACTCTGCTCCAAACCAGAGGACCGCGATCGGTTCTGGGAACGATACTACAAATAGTTAGCTCTGATTCCACCCCGCGAGCGAGGCTTTCCGCCTTCACCAATTACGCCAACCGCCTGTACGAACTGAGGATGACCTCTGAACCCAGACGGCAGGAGTCATTGGTGCCGAAATGAGCAACAATTTGCAGTCGGGTGGACCCAGTGCTCTCTATCGCCGCTGGCAGGGCCTCCTCCACATCTCGGATGAGACACCCCGGCAAGCAGACAGAGTGAACACTGGCCTTCTTCCGCTATTTTCCTAAGGGGCTCCATCACCCGCCTAACGTTGGAGCTCCCAATAACTAATAAACCCCTCCCCCCGTGTGCCTGCTCGGACCTTGCTGAAGGAGCGGCCACATGTCCACTCACAGGCAGAGCGGGCGATGCCAACACGGCCAGCCTCCACATTTACACTCCGCCTCGTGCGCCGCGAACGCCGCGGAACGGGGAGAGGGTGGCCCAACCGCGCCCGATACCCGCGAAGATGTCTCGACAGCAGGGACAGTGGGTGAAGCATGTAACACCTGGGGTGTACCATGCGACGCACCAGATTCCCCACTGCCGCTACACTCCGAGGCAGCAGCCTGAAGACGGCTGACCGCGGCCATCAACACGCTCAGCTGTTCGCGAACAGTGGCCAGCTCCTCCTGCGTCCGTACACAGCAGTCACACATCGTGTCCATCCTAAGAAATCAAATTACTGTAGAGAGTTAATCAACTTTTAACTAGACTGCTAATTCACTAAAGGCGGCTGATTAATGACTAAACTGTGGTTGCTAGCTACTTCTTGTAGAAAACAATGAAAATAGCACTACCTGTCTCTGGACTGTATTGAAAACAAACACTAGAACTACTGGCACCATGGTTGACTAAAGGGACTCTCTCTGACTGTATTCAAAACAAACACGAAATCTATGGAACACTATTATTAGCACTCGACAAAGCTTCCTAAAAGCAAAAACACACGGAAGAAGAAGTGACAAGTAAGAAAAATGCAGTTAATTCTTAAATTAAGGTAGCTCGCTGCACAGCAGACGTGAAGCGGACGGCAGTTACGACAAGCACTTTGCCCCACATCTCAGCTTGCAATCATAATTTCAAAATTTTGTCTTGAGACAACGTTTATTAGGTTTACAGAAATATGTGTACAAAACTTCTTAATTCTAGCATTCATAGAATCTGAGGAAAATGTATATAAACTTGTTTTTCAAAAAAAAAACTTTTCAGGAAACGCATTTCAAAGTTCAACCTAACTTTTTTCCTGATGTCACTTCTTCAGAAGGCACCACATTTGCACTCTGGGTCGTCTTTCCCTTCAAGGGTTCTCTTCCGGTTTCTTGTTTTCTGTCTTCTTTCCTTTACCAGGTCTTAGCCGGCCGTTATGGCCGAGCGGTTCTAGGCGCTTCAATCCGGAACCGAGCGATCGCTACGGTCGCAGGTTCGAATCCTGCCTCGGGCATGGATGTGTGTGATGTCCTTAGGTTAGTTAGGTTTAAGTGGTTCTATGTCTAGGGGACTGATGACCTCAGATGTTAAGTCCGATAGCGCTCAGAGCCTTTTGAACCATTTTTTTAACAGGTCTTCAACTGACTTTTCAGCTGCAGAGACGCACTGTAAATCTATTTTTCTCAGGATGTCTTGAGTAAAATTTCCTACCTTGAAGCCACTTCTTTCTGATACCTTCCTCCTCCCGACGTTCCCATCATTAAATACAATAATTGAATGAAGAAAGTATCGAACACTTTTTTAAATCTCCGTCAGTATCACAAGCAAAAAAAGAACTGCTTCATCATAAACGATGCAGCTAGTTTGTTATTGTTTATAAGATACGGAACAGAGTCAAAGACGATCTATAAAACCAAGGAGTGTGTATCTCGGCCTTCTAGATACATTCCGCACACGTTTGGTTGAAAGTAATACACAGAATCGTTGTTCACTGAGCTGGTATTGAAGTGCTGCTTCAAAAAGTGGGCGTGGTAGGGAGGCCGCGTCACACTTTTAATTAATTTTCAGGCACTTCGTATGGGATTTCAACACTGAAACTTTGGGAACTTATTGTCCATGGGTTGTACTAAGAAATAAAAGTAAATCGAAAACTGACAAATGGTTCAAATGGCTCTGAGCACTATGGGACTTAACATGTGACGTCATCAGTCCCCTAGAACTTAGAACTACTTAAACCTAACTAACCTAAGGACATCACACACATCCATGCCCGAGGCAGGATTCGAACCTGCGACCGTAGCGGTCGCGCGGTTCCAGAATGTAGCGCCTAGAACCGCTCGGTCACTCGGGCCGGCGAAAATTGACATTTTTGGTCAATTTTATCAACGTCCCCCCTTAAGAGAACCCATTATTTTGTCCTTGACGGCAACTGTTAATCAGAGACAAGGGAAATGTGGTGGGACCGCTGTTAGTTTCCATACGCATAAATGCTCTGGCGGACGGGTTAAGAGGCAGACAGCTGCTGTTTGCTGTTGGTTTTGTGGTGTATGGGAAGGTGCCGTCGTTGAGTGAATGTAGGACGCTACAGGATAACTGAGACAAAGTTTGTAATTGGTGTGATGAATGGCAGGTAGTTCTGTACGTAGAAAACTGTAAGTTAATGGAGATGAGCAGGAAAAATAAACCCATAATGTTCGAGTACAGCATTAGTAGCGTGTTGCTTGACACAGCGACGTCGATTAAATATCTAGGAGTAACATTGCAAAGAAATACGAAATAGAATGAGCATGTACGGATTGTAGCAGGAAAGGCGAATGCTCGATTTCGGTTTATTGGCAGAATTTTGGAAAAGTGCGGTTCATCTGCAAAAGAGCCCGCCGCATATATTACACCATTATTGAGTGGTGTTCGAGTGCTTGGGATCCGCACCAGGTCGGATTAAAGGAAGACATCGAAGCATTTCAGAGGGGATTGCTGGATTTGTTACCGGTAACTTCGAACAACACGCGTTTGTTACGGATATGCTTCGGAAACTCAAATGGGAATTCTTGTAGGGAAGATGATGTTCTTTTCGATGAGTACTATTGAGAAAATATAGAGAACCGGCATTTGAGGCTGACTGCAGAACGATTCTACTGCCACCATCGTACATTGCGGAATATGAAGACGTCGATAGTAGTTTTTCCCACGCTCTGCCTGCAAGTGCAACAGGAAAGGGAATGACCAGTAGTGTTACAGGGTACCCTCCGCCATGCACCGGACAGTAGCTTCCGGTGTTTGTACGTAGATGTAGATGTAGACTTAAACTGAAGATTATAGATCTTGCTTTTAGACCATTTCTAGATTATCTGTTCGATTGACCTGCACGCTGTTTTTGCAAGGGTGTAAAATAGATTTTCCAAATAAAAATATTTAGACGGTGGAGATTGCCGACTGCGTATAGTAAGCTGCGTAAAGGAAGCTGGTCGTAGCACTGTGCTACTGAACTGTGGTTAGCTTTGTGTTTTCTTAAGTGAAAGGAAAGAACGGTCACTCGGTGTAAAAAAAAAAAAGTGCCATTCCACGTCTGGCAATGCCGCTCAAGTAGACATAAAACTGACTCTAGAAAACATTTTTTCATGTAACTGAGTTTACAAATCACACCCGTAGTTCAAGCAGTGCAATGTTAAATAGCCGTCAAGAGTGGCATCAACGATGATGTCACAATATTTGACGGGGTGTAGTTACGCTCTGCAGGTACTCACGCCAGTTTCTGTCCGATGTTGCCTGTGTTGCGAATAAAGAAGGGCGTAATTAAAAGTTCTTACGGGCTTCAGTGCAAAATAACGGGTGACACTCCCCCTATTACAGGTAAGCGCCAGACTGTCGCAGCTTAATTAAGTGGCTTAACACAGCGTTCAAAGCGCCGTCCCCAGGCGAAACTCTTTATTCCGAACGCGAAATCTTTGGGGAAATGTGTCCTTTGTAAGTACTAAAAGTTTTTTGTGTTTTTGAAAATTTCCAAATACCTGGAGTGAAAAGCGGCAAACTAGCCTGCCTGTCGATGCTTAAGTCATCGTTGTTACACCGTTATTCGTAATAGAGAGTAGGATCAGTCGATCTTATTCACATGAAGCCAGTTTCCTGTGGCAGTTACAGTCGGGCTGCATTGTTATGACCAGTACATACATTAATGTGCCAAGACAGTATGACTACTAAAGTTACAATCTTCTGAGATGTTAAGCCGCGTCATATTTGCAATAATCGACTTTTCGAGCCCTCTGCTGGGATCTTCTTCAGGATCTTCCGGTGTACATTACTGCTAGAACACTACTTGCTCAATAGCGTGTTGTTTCACTTTGGAAAGCAACGCAGGAGTGATAATGCGTGGAATTGGATTCTAAAAATTCTTGGTAGGCTTCCGGGGAAGTCTATGCACAGCTCACGCAAATTTCCATGTATCAAGGGGGAACTGAGAGTGCAAAGCTGGCGTCCGATAGCTCCCCAGATCCCTCGCATTCGTATGACACGAATCTGGTGGCCAAAAGTCAATTTTAGTTTGCTGTTATGCTCCTCACGACACTGTAATACGAGGCACGGAACGTTATCCTGCTGGAAGATGTCGTCACCAACGGGGGAGGTATCAAGCATGAAGCAGTGTAGGTAGTTTGATACTATTCCAAATCAAATATAGAAAGCAAATACCAATAGGTCGTACCACGAAGGAACGACTACGGACGTACGTTGCATGAGGATTCTGTAGTGCCCAAACATGGCTGTTGTGTGAATTGGAAACGCTTTCGCGGGTAAAGTAAGCAATGTCCGTAAACAACACACGCCCAGGAAAAAGATGCTTTCCTGTTACTCGTTGTAGGAACCAGTCAACAAATTCCGGATGCCGAGGGAAGCCGTCCGGGCACACAGGTTGCACCTTTTGTCGCTGGGAAGGATGTAGACCAATTTCATGAATGACATTCCACACGTGACGCAGGTCCACGCCAAGTTCTTGAGCGATTCGCCTGGTACTTGTCGTTGGGTCTTGCTCTATGACGCAACACATCTTCGTCAAACTCAGTTGTACGAACAGTGCGTATCCAGCCTTTATCATGCTCAGTAGCAGGCAAAGACCCTGTCTCTCTCATACGTTTGTCAACTGACACAAAAGTCCACAGCTATCGTGGCGCCGTCGATAATTACCAGAGGGCATCCATGGGTGCGAGGTTTTATCTGTAGCCGACCACTACGGTCGCAGGTTCGAATCCTGCCTCGGGCATGGATGTGTGTGATGTCCTTAGGTTAGTTAGGTTTAAGTAGTTCTAAGTTCAACGCGTTGATCCACCTCTGGACCTTACCGACACAGTTATTCAGCCTGGCACTGATTGATTTGTTCCATGTTCTCCTGATGGATATCGTGGCAGTTTTTGTCCACTTTGCGATTTAGATCGTTAGAGTCCCGGGGTGATTAGAGGGCTCTCCCAATAATGCTCCGAACGTTCTCATTTGGGGAGAGATCTGGCGATGTTGCTGCCCTAGTTAGAGGTTTGGCAAGCACGAAGACAAGCACTACAAACTCTCGCTATGTGCGGGCGGGCGATATCTTCCTGAAATGTAAACCCAGGTGTAACAAAACACGGCGTAGAGTGTCGTCGATTTACCGCTGTGCTGTAAAGGTGCCACGGATGACAACCAAAGAGAAATGCTGTGAAATGAAATGGTGTCCCGGCTCAACACTCCTGGTTGTCAGGCCTTAAAGTGGGTGACAGGCAGGTTGGTTTCTCATCGCTCTCCGTGGCGTCTGCAGACACATGTTCGTTGGTCATCGGGGCTACGTTCGAAGTAGGAATCATCACTGAAGGCAACTCATCTCCAGTCAATGAGACGCCTCGGACAGCGGACAGCCTAACTGTGCCCGTCATTCGGCCTGACAAGAAGGTGTGATTGTCTGGTATGCCATTTCCTTCCGTAGCAGGACCCCTTTGGTTGTCATCCTCGGCATCACAGCACAGCGCTATGTGGACGATAATCTACACCCCGTTTTGTTGCCCTTCATGGAAAGCCATCCTGTCTTATATTTCAGTAATGTAATACCTGTCCAAACGCGGCGAGAGTTTCTATTGCCTGTTTTCAGGCTTGCCAAACCATTACTTCACCGGCAAGGTAGCCGGATCTTTCCGCAATTGAGAACATTTGAAGCATTGTGTTCAGGGCCTTCCACCCATCCGTGTATTTGACGATCTAACGAGCCAACTGCGTATAATTCGTTACGATGTCCCTTCAAATGGTTCAAATGGCTCTGAGCACTATGGGACTTAACAGCTGCGGTCATCAGTCCCCTAGAACTTAAAACTACTTAAACCTAACTAACCTAAGGACATCACAAACATCCATGCCCGAGGCAGGATTCGAACCTGCGACCGTAGCAGTCGCACGGTTCCGGACTGCGCGCCTAGAACCGCGAGACCACCGCGGCCGGCACGATGTCCCTTAGGAAGAGGTTGGCACAGGAGAGGAATTCGTGGCGGGTCGCGTCAAAACAGTCACATGATTGATGACTCAAAAAAAAAGTCAGGAGGACATCGTACAACTCTATCAATCATGCCAAGCCTAATAAATGATTGCGTAAGGACTAGAGGTTGTTCCATTTTCAATGCTCTTTCTCTTGAATAAATCATTCAGTTTTCCTGAAATTTTAATCATTTGTTTTTCTGTAATTGTTCATCACATGTACCAATACCTGTTACATTCGGATAATTAATTCGTGGTGTGTCCTTTTTTTTTGGGGGGGGGGGGGCAGTAAGGTATTGCTCCTGGACTTGGGTTGCGGGTGGAGATAGGATAGCATGTTAAAATGTTACAATACGACCTATTGGTATTTCCTTTCTATGTTTGATTTGGAATACTATCAAACTATGAAGCGTGGTCCGTCTTTTATTTTTGTTGTTCAAAGAGTTAATCAGATCGCCAGAATGAGCACTGCAACGAGCCGATAATTTCACAGTTCACTCCACACGGGTGGATTCCACCGAAACATCAGACGCTCTCACTGGGGGAAATGACATAAGACAGCGGAGAATCAGACTGTTGTCAACACAGCCCTTTTCCTCGAAATGAAAACCACTGTTAGCAGTGTGCCTCAAAACAAATAGAAGTTTATCAGTCGGATTCAACGGAAAAATAGCAAAACTTTCACGAAGAAATGAACGACTTAAGGCTATACGGGAAAAATGTAACATGTGGAAACATACAGTATGTCCATAACTAAAGTACCACCTGTAGAAGGAGAATAACTGCCCAAAACTACGCCACATTTGAACAGCATAGTATCGCAGTAGGAGACGTCATGGAATATATATATATATATATATATATATATATATGTATATATACACAAACACACACTCACACACACACACACACACACATAATTGTCTAGAAAGTAAGTACCGATCGGTCACGAAATGGAAACCACTGGGAAAATCCGGTAAAGCTATGCACAGATGTGTTGGACAGTGTCTCTAGTATCACGTTGATCGTGTCGCGTCGCTCTTTTCCGTTTTTAGTGAACAGTGAACATTTGAAGATGCGTAGGGAATAGCCTCTCCCGCCAAGTATGAGGGCCTGGTGAGAGATTTCACCTGTGCCATCCAGCCCACATGGCACAACTGTCGAGCAGTTCCTTCTTCATGCCAATTCTCGGCCGCACACTGCAGGGGCAATGAAGACGCTGCTGCAGTGTTTCCGATGAGAAGTGTTTGGTCACCCACAATACAGTCCGTAATTTGCTTCCCCTGAGTCTCATCTCTGCTCACAAGAACCGCTGGCTATGAAGACACAATTTTTCCACAGACAACGAGCTGCAGATCAGTGCAGATAACTGGCCAAAGCACAAGCGACTGCTTTCTATCACGAGGATATTGGAAAGTTGATACAACACTACGACGAAACTCGAAGTTGGAGCGGCGACTATGTAGAGAAGTAAGTGGATGGTGTACCTAATTGTTGCAAATAAAACGTTTCTGGTTTTCACTGTGGTTTCCATTTCGCGACCGAGCGGAACTTACTTTCTGGACAACCCTCGTATATAATATACACGAAATTGCTGTGTCGCAACGTAAAGGAGGTCGACTAAAAGCGACAGATCAATCTCTATACAACAGATGTGGTTTGAGATGCACACTGTACTATCCTCACAGTTCAATATTCATGACTGTGTACAAGTTCGGCAGTCAACAGCTGTGGCACTGTTTGTTAGGAAAGCGCATCCACTAGGTCGAGTCTTACAACACCACATGGGAGAAATCGGTTTTTAACTGTCCTGATGCTAAAATCGTCATTAAAAGCAGTATGGCACCGGTTTTTAATTGTCGTGATACTGGAGCAAGACATGTTCAACATACTGTCCACCGTTTACTGCCACAACTTGAAGCCGAGAATGGCTCTGTTCCACAAAACATCGGAATTTGTCGGGGGTTGCGTTCAGAATGCGTTGCGCAACGCGTGTCTTCAATTCAGCTACGTTCGTAACTGGAGCACTGACGCAACATCTTTCAGATAACCCGGCAGCCATATGTCACACGGATTAACATCGAGTGATGTTGATGGCCAGGCTGTAGGGAAATGACGGCTGTTAATTCTAACATTTCCGAGGTTCCCCTCGAGCAGCCGCTTCACTGGCTGTGCAGTGTGCAGAGGAGCGCTATCTTGCATGATCCTACGCACGCATTCGCGCCGTTAAACGGTTGGAATGACGTTGGTGCACAAAAGACTCTCACAGAGTTCACCAGTGACGCTACAGGTAACAGGACCCGCAGGACTCAACTCCTCGAAAAAATACGGTCCTACGACAAACGATGCCGTCAACGCCGCACCACGCAGCCACCTTTTTACACTACTGGCCATTAAAATTGCTACACCAAGAATAAATGCAGATGATAGACAGGTATTCATTGGACAAATATATTATACTAGAACTGACATGTGATTACATATTCACGCAATTTGGGTGCATAGATCCTCAGAAATTAGTACCCATAACAACCACCTCTGGCGTATTAACGGCCTTGATACGCCTGGGCATTCAGTCAAACAGAGCTTGGATGGCGTGTACAGGTACAGCTGCCCATGCAGTTTCAACACGATACCACAGTTCATCAAGAGTAGTGACTGGCGTATTGTGACGAGCCACTTGCTCGGCCACCACTGACCAGATGTTTTCAATTGGTGAGAGATGTGGAGAATGTTCTGGCCAGGGCAGCAGTCGAACATTTTATGTATCCAGAAAGGCCCGTACAAGACTTGCAATATGCGGTCGTGCATTATGCTGCTGAAATGTAAGGCTTCGCAGGGATCGAATAAAGGATAGAGCCACGGGTCGTAAAACATCTGAAATGTAATGTTCACTGTTCAAAGTGCCGTCAATGAGAACAGGAGCTAACCGAGACGTGTAACCAATGGCACCCCATACCATCACGCCAGGTGATATGTCAGCATGGCGATGACGAATACACGCTTCCAGTGTGCGTTCGCCGCGATGTCGCCAAACACGGATGCTACCACCATGATGCTGTAAACAGAACCTGGATTCATCCGAAAAAATTACGTTTTGCCATTCGTGCACCCAGCTTCGTAGTTGAGTACACCATCGCAGGCGCTCCGGTCTGTGATGCAGCGTCAAGGGTAACTGCAGCCATGGTCTCCGAGCTGATAGTCCATGCTGCTGCAAACGTCGTCGAACTGTTCGCGCAGATGGTTATTGTCTTGCAAACGTCCCTATCTGTTGACTCAGGGATCGCGACGTGGCTGCAAGATCCGTTACAGCCATGCGGACAAGGTGCCTGTCATGTCGACTGCTAGTGATACGAGGCCCTTGGGATCCAGCACGGCGTTCCGTATTACCCTCCTGAACCCACCGATTCCATATTCTGCTAACAGTCATTTATCTCGACAAAACGAGCAGCAATGTCGCGATACGATAAACCGCAATCGCGATAGGCTACAATCCGACCTTTATCAAAGTCGGAAACGTGATGGTACGCATTTCTCCTCCTTACACGAGGCATCACAACAACGTTTCATCAGGCAACGCCGGTCAACTGCTGTTTGTGAATGAGAAATCGGTTGGGAACTTTCCTCATGTCACCACGTTTTAGGTGTCGCCACCGGCGCCAGCCTTGTGTGAATGCTCTGAAAAGCTAATCATTTGCATATCACAGCATCTTCTTCCTGTCGGTTATATCTGGCGTCTGTAGCACTGTAACACGCCCGGGAGTACTAATGGGTGGGGTCCTTTAAACTGACTTCTCGTTTCGTGACCGTTGCTTTTCATGACCGTGCGCCCTGCTCCACACTGCTGCTGGCTTGCCTGAAATTATCTATAGAAATATGCAAGCGGGTTTAGGGGAGCCACCCAACGTTAAAACACAACACTGTCCTACGTCTGGTATGAACATCTATAATCTGAGACGATATGGAAACCACAGGTTGCACTGTTTACACTCTAAATCGCAAATGTTTATCCCATTCTTGATGTTTATCTGTTCACAATATCATTCACGCGAACGTACGCGTAGCCGAAACGGCGCGGGTGATTGTTGATGATGCGGAAGCCGAATGATCGAACGAAAGTTCTTACGCTCGTCACACATACAGATCTCTGGTAACAGTCCTCCTTGACACTAATAATGATATAACACTGTTCGTAGAGTTAATTTTTCAGTTCTCAGTTCATACTTGTACGAGCGTGCGCGTAACCGTCGCGGCGCGGCTGATTGTTGATAATGCGGAAACGCGATGACCGAACGCACGTCCTCACGCTCGCTACAAGACAGTGGCACTTGACTGCACTCTTTTATAGTAATTAATTTTTACTGTTTCACATTAGTTCATTCTGGGAGACCGTGAAACGTCCCCTTAGAAAAATTATACAAGACTGTGCTTAAACTGACACACAATATTTTTTAGCGCAACGCAGTCTGACTTTCAATAATCCCTACAAAAGAATGGCCCTGACTAACATTAACATATACCTTTCACAAATCACTTACCTCACAAAAATCTTTGTTACTCGAACTACTGCAATACAGCGAGCGCCACTACTGCCAGCTAAATAAAAGATTCTAACTACGGAAGGCACTAACTACTGATAGGCATAGTTAGCAAATGAAAGATTTTAATAGAGAACAAACAATGTATTTACCTTAATAGTCATAATATATATAGCAGTTCATGACATGCAGCCTTACAAATTTCAAAACTCCGCCATCTCTCTCCCCACATCCACCACTGCTGGCGACTCACCTCCAACTGCGCAACGCTACGCGCTGTTCGCATCCAGCTGCCCAACACTACAATGGCAGACAACAATGCAAACTAGCCACAGACTGCACACAGCACAGCCAGTGATTTTCATACAGAGCGCTACGTAACGTTGCCAATACGAAAACATAAACAGCCTACTGGCACAGCCAGTGATTTTCATACAGAGCGCTACGTAACGTTGCCAATAAGAAAACATAAACAGCCTACTCACAACCGAACACGGCGCGGATGATTGATACTGTGCGACACGCAACGAGAGGACGCACAAATACGTTATCGACGGGACTGCTCATTTTTTCATTACTTCTTGACGCACTTTCCTCTGAATTACTTCCATATTTAATCACTTTACTGTAAAAGCACTTGTAGCAACAGTTCAACCCGAATACTAGAAAAAGCCTCTCACATGCAGAGCTACACACTACACAACATAATAGTACCGTGCCCCGCGCTCGACTCTCTACAGACGCGCCTGCCCTCAAAGAAACTCCACAACTAAGCCAGCGATATGACAATACGCTTACAGCACGTCATCTTCGTGGTATAGCAATTTCAATGGTCAATAGTGCAGAATAAAGTAGTACCGGTTGACGTGCGTGTGGATTTTCGGTAGTCAATTTTCTGAAATTCTTCGTATTGTCATAGCCTTGGAGAAGGAAATTGGCTTCGCCTGTCCACAGAAAGTTCTACGGTCATTCATTGCATCATCCAAGCGAGCAAGAAACTCCAGAGCGAATATTTGTCTTGTTGGCAGGTCAGCAGGAAGCAACTCCGAAACATGGATGATTTTGTATGGGTAGCAGTGCAGGAATTTCATAGGAATTTATGCAACAAGCTGTCAGGCATGTCCAACGTTAGGACAATTCCTCGTGCACTGCATGTTTGCACACCACAGATCGACTCCTCGTGCAGTACGGTGGCCACATCTTCGACAGGCGACAGATCAGCTGCTCTCCTCCCTCTGCCACGCTGCACTTCAAATGAACCTGTCTTTTAGAATTTTGTAATTACTTTCTCCAGACACTTATCAGACATCGGACCAATTCCTTTTCTCAAACCCTTGAGAGTCCGGAACTTCTGTAGTGCTACTGGCTCACAGACACCGTCATATTGGGCGTTTCGTAAGCAAACAAAGGAATAGCGGTGTGAAGTGCGTGTGTTGGCGTGCACATACTGACGCTCACAGCGGCGGCATCCGTTGGTCAAATTTTCGTGAATTTCTTTTCTTTTTTGTACCATAACATTTCTCCTTGCGTCAATAATATACCGTTCAAATTTGATGTCATTCTGAGCAGTGTTTCTCTTTCCACAGCCTTTTGAAGCTGGAACTTCCATTGTAGACGCCCTGCATGTAACATTCACTACGTGATTAAAATGTTCAAATGTGTGTGAAATCTTATGGGACTTAACTGCTAAGGTCATCAGTCCCTAAGATTACACACTACTTAACCTCAATTATCCTAAGGACAAACACACACACCCATGCCCGAGGGAGGACTCGAACCTCCGCCGGGACCATCCGCACAGTCCATGACTGCAGCGCCTCAGACACCCCCAGAAACATACGTTTTTTGTATTAGGTGCATTGTGCTGCCACCTACTGCCAGGTACTCCATATCAGCCACCTCAGTAGTCATTAGACATCGTGAGAGAGCAGAATGGGGCGCTCTGCGGAACTTACGGACTTCGAACGTGGTCAGGTGAGTGGGTGTCACTTGTGTCATACGTCTGTAAGCGAAATTTCCACACTCCAAAACATCCCTAGGTCCACTGTTTCCGATGTGACAGTGAAGTGGAAACGTGAAGGGACACGTACAGCATAAAAGCGTACAGGCTGACCTCGTCTGTTGACTGACAGAGACCGCCGACAGTTGAACAGGGTCGTAATGTGTAATAGGCAGTCATCTATCCAGATCCTCACACAGGAGTTCCAAACTGCATCAGGATCGACTGCAAGTACTATGACAGTTAGGCGGGATGCGAGAAAACTTGGATATCACGGTTGAGCGGCTGCTCATAAGCCACATGCAACGCCGGTAAATGCCAAACGACGCCTCGCTTGCTGTAAGGAGCGAAAACATTGGACGATTGAACAGTGGAAAAACGTTGTGTGGAGTGACGAATCATGGTACACAATGTGGCGATCCAATGGCAGGGAATGGGTATGGTGAATGCCCGGTGAACGTCGTCTTTCAGCGCGTGTAGTGCCAACAGTAAAATTCGGAGGCGTTGCTGTTATGGTGTGGTCGTGTTTTCCATGGAGGGGGCTTGCACCCCTTGTTGTTTTGCGTGGCACTATCACAGCACAGGCCTAACTGTTATTGTAAGCACCTTCTTGCTTCCCACTGTTGAAGGGCAATTCGGCGATGGCGACTGCATCTTTCAACACGATAAAGCACCTCTTCATAATGCACGGCCTGTGGCGGAGTCATAACACGACAATAACATCCATGTACTGGACTGGCCTGCACAGAGTCCTGACCTGAATCCTATAGAATTGGGATGTTCTGGAACGCCGACTTCGCGTCAGATCTCACCGACCGACATCGATACCTCTCCTCAGTGCAGCACTCCGTGAAGAATGGGCTGCCACTCCCCGTGAAACCTTTCAGTATCTGACTGAACGTATACCTGCGAGAGTGGACACTACATCAAGGCGCCACGAACTTGTAAGTCATTTTCAGCCAGGTGTTTCAATACTTTTTATCATATAGTGTACGTGACGGTGAACCCGTGTGCTGAAAGCTACATGGTATAAGATTGCACAATCGATGAGTTACCCGGCAGCAGTGATCAGTGATGTGAAACGTGTGAAAGCGTTTTTTTTCGCATTCGGTGGGTAAACTTCAGTAAAAGACGTTGTGAACTGATGACAGGCGTACCAGTGTTAGGTACATACAATGCGCCAGTACCCAGCAACGAACAGACAGTTGCGGTCGGTATACTCAGGGCGACGCAGAAGCCGCCTACCTGTCTGAGGCCGTTGAACTGCTACTGGAGCATATCGCTATCGTGGGAGCATTAACGTCAAGTGGCGAACTTCGGCGCCCTAAGTGGCACTTAGCTAGACCCGGTGTTAGCCGAATGCTATCCACACGGTCCGCAGACACTCAGCTCGGTTTACTATGCTCCCCTTATCTCGGCTGTCGTTAGACCTGGTTACTCAGACTTCCGTGGACGCACTCTAACGACGTAATATCGGCCACTCCTGGGAGAAGTGTGTAACTATCATTCCACATTGTACGATATTTGCAACTATCTCGGTAGTTACGAGTATCAAGTGATGTATTAATTGAGCTGTATACAGCTAGAAAACTCTCCGAAACTCTCTGAGCAAGGAAGGTTTACAGAAATGTTCCGCGAACTTCAATGGGAATCTTTCAAAGAAAGAATACGCTCTTCTTGCGAATCTTGAGAAAGAATAGGCAACCAGCGCTCCCGATACCATAGCCGCCAAAGTACTTCTCGTGTAAAGTAAGTGACCTCACGACAAGGTAGATGAGGACTCAATGATTTTCTTTGAAAGTGATCCTACATTTTTTACTAATGATTGCATCCCGCCTGCAACTGCCAGTTTTCAATTGCTTTTTCATTTTTTTGACGTCAGTCTTTTGACTGACTGGATTGTAAGAGATGTGATGCGGCCCACCAAGCTTTCCTAAGTCAGTTTCTTCATTTCAGAGCAGCACTTGAACCCTACGTCCTTAATTATTTGTAGGCTGTATTCCAGTCTCTGTCTCCCCTCTACCGCTCCCTGAAGTACCTTGAAAGTTGTTTCTCGTTGTCTATTTTCCTCTCCTTTCTGCTTGTCATCGTTTCCCGCACGTTTCTTTCCTTGTGATATGGTCTAAATAGCGAACGTTACAAACGTTTCGCACACAATCAGTCATCATCATTTCCAGCTGGCGTAATCTCTCACGCGAAAGTCTTTTGAAAAAAGGAGCAAAACAATCAAGTAGGGGGAGTGATTCCAAGATTTCTGTTTAAGCTGGAGAGGTAATACATCTTCTTAAATATTTTTATAGTGAATGAAATGCTGCTGACTTGTTCTTATAGACTTCAATAATGTGTTCAGTCCAGTCTAAGTTATGTTCCAAAATTACCTCCGAGTTTCCAGAGTGAATGTTTCACACTGCAGAGGAGTGCGCGCTGATATGAAACTTTCTGGCAGATTAAAACTGTGTACTGGTCCGAGACTCGAACTCAGAACCTTTGCCTTTCACTGGTAAGCGCTGCACTGGTAGAACACTTGCCCACGGAAGACAAAGATCCCGAGATCGAGTCTCCATTCAGCACACAGTTTTAATCTGCCACGATGTTATATCTGAAAGTTCTTTCCAGAAGAAGAGAAAGTTATTTCTGTGCCTTATAGTATTAAGGGTAGAAGACGTTCTCTGAACTAAGTTAGTAAGTCTTTTGCAAGCAACTAAGATTGCTTCTATTTTGGATGGGTTAAGCTTCAAACCGACGTTCTTCTGTGATAAGGTAAGTCAGTATTTACAGGCTGGATGGCTGTGCACAGGTTTACTGCACTTGCACTTTACTGAACTGTAGATCATAAGCGTGTAAGAAAGGGGAGATAAGAATAGTAAACGGACACAAAACTAATCCTTGTGGGACCTCTGATATCACATCCCTCCAATGTGATCTTTTTCTTTCGATCATTGCATTCTACTAGTGTGCTGTAAGGCAGGTGCGAGCTGGTAGATTGTATACGTGTTGCGTAACTAATCTCTTCCGATGCTTACATCTAAACTGAAAATAAAGGAAATACACTACTGCCCATTAAAATTACTACACCAATAAGAAATGCAGATAATAAACGGGTGTTCATTGGACAAATATATCATACTAAAACTGATATGTGATTACATTTTCACGCAATTGGGGTGCATAGATCCTCAGAAATCAGTACCCATAACAACCACCTATGGCCGTAATAACGGCCGTGATACGCCTGAGCATTGAGTCAATCAGAGCTTGGATGGCGTGTACAGGTACAGCTGCCCATGCAGCTTCAACACGATACCACAGTTCATCAAGAGTAGTGACTGTTGTATTGTGACGAGCCAGTTGCTCGGCCACCATTGACCAAACGTTTTCAGTTGGTGAGAGACCTGGAGAATATGCTGGCCAGGGCAGCAGTCGAACATTTTCTGTATCCAGGGAGGCCCGTGCAGGACCTGCAACATGCGGTCGTGCATTATCCTGCTGAAATGTAGGGTTTCGCAGGGATCGAATGAAGGGTAGAGCCACGGGTCGTAACACATCTGAAATGTAACGTCCACTGTTAAAAGTGCCGTCAATGCGTACAAGAAGTGACCGAGACGTGTAACCAATGGCACCCCATACCATCACGCCGGGTGATACGCCAGTACAGTAATGACGAATACACGCTTCCAATGTGCGTTCACCGCGATGTCGCCAAACACGGATGCTACCATGATGATGCTGTAAACAGAACCTCGATTCATCCGAAAAAATTACGTTTTGCTATTCGTGCACTCAGGTTCGTCGTTGAGTACACCATCGCAGGCGCTCCTGTCTGTGATGCAGCGTCAAGGGTAACCGCAGCCATGGTCTCCGAGCTGACAGTCCATGCTGCTGCAAACGTCGTCGAACTGTTCGTGCAGATGGTTGTTGTTTTGCAAACGTCCCCATCTGTTGACTCAGGAATCGAGACGTGGCTGCACGATTCGTTACAGCCATGCGGATAAGATGCCTGACATCTCGACTGCTAGTGATACGAGGCCGTTGGGATCCAGCACGGCGTTCCGTATTACCCTCCTTAACCCACCGATTCCATATTCTGCTAACAGTCATTGGATCTCGATCAACGCGAGCAGCAATGTTGCGATACGATAAACCGCAATCGCGATAGGCTAGAATCTGACCTTTATCAAAGTCGGAAACGTGATGGTACGCATTTCTCCTCCTTACACGAGGCACCACAACAACGTTTCACCAGGCAACGCCGGCCAACTGCTGTTTGTGTATGAGAAATCGGTTGGAAACTTTCCTCATGTGAGCACGTTGTACGTGTCGCCACCGGCGCCAACCTTGTGTGAATGTTCTGAAAAGCTAATCATTTGCATATCACAGCATCTTCTTCCTGTCTGTTAAATTTCGCGTCTTTAGCACGTCATCTTCGTGGTGTAGCAATTTTAATGGCCAGTAGTGTAGCTTCAGTTTTTGTCGCATAGAATGTAGGATAGGTGTTGTCTAGAGACGTCCGTCGGCAATCAGCCCCTGCCGAGTTTGGTTCGTCTGTTCCTCTTTATTTCTGCGGCGCTCTGGAAAACTGGGCCAGATGCCGCGTTATGGGCGCTGCACCTGCCGGTACTTGGCGCTAATTGATGCCCCACCTGGCGCAGTCTGCCCTTCTCCTGCAGACGGAACGCCCATTAGTCTTCTCCGACAGGTGCGTTCCTTTGGAGAGCTGCACAAAACACTTCGCCGCTCTGAGTGGCCGTAACAGGTTCCAGAGCAAAAATTACTGGAAAAGTGGAGTGCGGAAAAAGACAGACGCGAAACGCACTTCGTCCTTAGGTCTTCCACGCTCCTAAAAGACCAGATTACAGATTTTTTAACTGTATTACTGTACCACAGTCTAACATTACCGCTTGCGGCACTCCTGTTAATTTTTGTTACACACTTAGATACGAACGCTCCCAGTGACTGTAAGTTAAACTACAGATATGATATCTGATAGTATCGTCTATAATGATTTGTATTAATTTTTTGCAAAAGGGAGTCTTTGTAGTGCAATAAATAACAGCTGCAGCCAACAGATATACCACACTGGTTTTTCTTAAGTTAATAAGGGCCCTGAAAAGTATGATACAAAGTATTACAGGACAATTTATTTACGATTCTCTTTGTTACATTAGTGAAAAATACAGCTACCTTTTTTTAAAAGTAAAGTGGCTAGGAACTCCCAGAAAAGCGTAATGTATATACGGAATAGCTTCAGGTTTTGTATCGTAGACTTCCTACCAAACCAGTTGATGAATACGGAAAATAGGAAATTTACACTATTGAACGTACTAAATAACTAATTACAATTGCAACTGACGATAAAACCACACAAAAATGACAACAAACTGTCAAAAGCAATAAAATTGCTCACCAACACTGAAGAAATTAATTGTGAAATCGTTGCTACACCTTACACACAATCGGTGGAATCTTCAACACACTTTTCTTTTGAAGAAAAATAATTAAATTTTCAAAATGTCTCATATTTTAAAGTCGAGTAAGTGTTAGAATGTGCAAATCATTAATATACATTCAAAATTGTTTTGTGTCAACAGCAACGGAAACCTATGCTTCTACACATGAAATATTGTCATTATATTCCTTTGTTTTAAGCTTTCATCTTCTTTGTTGTTACTTGATCCCCCTCGCCCCAAACAGGCTTGTCAGTGGTTACAATCCGCCCCTCTTAACCCAACTGAATTTAAAAATTGAAAACATATTTAAAACTTTGTATGGTGTTAAAATGAATGTCGTTGCAAAATGATAATCAGATAAAAGTAGTGCACCCAAAATTAGTCCCTGTGGAACGCCTCACACTACATCCACCCATTATGATTTTTTGTTCTGATGATTACTTACTATTAGTGTGATTAAGGTAGGAGCGAGGAGATAGACTATAAACGCTTTGCGCCGGTTAAAAGATGAAAGGCTGATCTGCTGATTGTTGAAAATATTTACACAGATGAAGGAAATGATCTTATATAGACTGCTGACAGAGGTATCATGGGATTTGTAGGTTTTCGGGTGAAATGTAGTGTTAAAGAGCTGGTCGTTTTCTAAAGTGGTGTTTTGTAAACTGGTCCTGTGGTCTGATATAAATGAATTAGACACCCTCAAAAATAATAAATTAAAAATTCAATGGCTGCTAATTGGGACAAGAATTACAATTAATTTGGTTTATTCCAGTACATTCATTTATAAAAATATTAAAGTAAGACTTTATCACATCTGATAAAAGTGTCTGGGGTCGATTCTAATAATTGCATAAATGAAACAATTGCAGGCGTGAATTTATACTATGTTATGATGTTAGTATAAAAGAGCGATAGTAATAAAGAAGGAAATGCGTTGCATCTGTGACCAGAGGTGAAAGGGAATATATCATTTGAATCTGAATGTAAATCTTCGAAGTAAAGCTTGAAGTTGGGAAATTCTATAAAAATGATCCCTGTGCATCATCTTCCAGTCAGGACTCAGTCTCATAGTAGCAAACTGTAGGTGGAGGCTGAAACGACTGCAGAATCAGTCATTGGCGGCAGACTAATGACCATCGCCAGCAGTTAAGTAAAATCAGCCCTAAATATTTCTAACTCCGTCATGTTATCTGCCCTGACGGCGTCTCAGACTGGTGGAGGAGAAGTCTGTCGGCGAATAAGTAATTCTGTACCAAATGCTTACTAAAAGAAAGTTTCTTATTTCTAAATTTTGCGCAATTTACACTGTTCTGATTGGCTGGGCCACTGATCTGACCTGTAAAAATGTTCCTTAGAACGTGCTTCTCACTCTCTTTCCATCTGTGGCCAATAAAGTGGGTTTCAGCACAGTCTCTCTCTCATGTCCAATTTATTTACATTAGCCAATCCCGGAAGTTCTTATATTGCTTAAACATTTAGTTTTCATGAAGTCTACGTTCGGTGGTGTCTCACACTTCCTAAGGCGCACCAAAGTGTGAGTTCTCACTCCATTCTTTCTAGTGTGTAACGTTTTCCAAAGAAAGGTAGCTTTCTACGTTTTGTGCCCATTAGTGCGTTCCTGAACCTTGCTGAAATCGGAGCTCCTCCTCTTTGCACTTCAGGGCCGTAAAACGGCCTTACACCACAGGAGATTGTATCTCAATTGCCTGCTGTGTGTCTAGCACCCATGTGCGGTACTATAAGAGAGAGAAGCCAGTGGACTGCTTGATACCTCCCACTGCGTCCTTCTCAGAACTGCTCTGAGGTAGGTTCCATTGTTTGCCCACATGACTCTGCAGCATACGTACGCATTGTCACCTCATCTCAGTCTACTTTCAACGTCCACTTACTTATATGAAGCATGCAAATCCGAATAAAAATGTAAGTTATGACAGCCGACTGTTGACATTCACGAGTAATTTTACGCATTACATTACTCGGCGTCGATTAATTATTCTGATCTAATAGGTGTTTATATTCAGATTTTTTTATATTTTATCGGACAGTTTTGGGAAAAAAGATCGTGTAATAGTAGAATGGATTTCGTATAGGTAGATCTTTGGTTGGGGGATTTGGGAGGGTAAGGGATCGGGTTCTGAATCTTAATGTGAGTGGAGGAGATTGCTTTCAGTAGAGTAAGTTGCAGTTATACGCAGTTTAGAAAGTAACTATTACGGTAGCCTATATGTTGTAACTTCAGTACTGAATTTATTTCATGACCATTCATGTATAACTAACTCCTGGTTTGTAAAAATGTATTAACTATTTTGTGAATTAAGTAGGAAAGCAACTGAAACCCAATATTAATGGTTCAAGTGGCTGTAAGCACTATGGGACTTAACAGCTGAGGTCATCAGTCCCCTAAACTTACAACTACTTTAAACCTAAGTAGCCTAAGGACATCACACACATCCTTGTCCGAGGCAGGATTCGAACCTGCGAACGTAGCAGCCACGTGGTTCTGGACTGAAGCGCCTAGAACCGCTCGGCCACCGCGACCTGCCAATATTAACCTTAAGGCTTCGTCTATCTACACAGAACTAGCACCTGAGTTTCTCATTCCAGTGAAAGCAGAGGTGGGACACGGAGGGGCAGCTCATTTAACTCTTTTTACATGTAGGAGAAGTATCCGGCCCTTGGAAGCAACAAACCTTGTAACTAGTTCCTAAGAGGAATATAAGTTCACATCGAAACGCAAGTACTTGGAATACAAGTGTTGGTGGAGGAAACAAGACAGTGCAAGCTTCTGCAATTAGAGTTCGTTTCCCACTAGTCTGACTACCAAATGTTTAAGTTCCCGCTCTCCCTGAGCGGAACACATTGAAAAAGACTAACACGTAAGTTACGATCTATACGAGTTCACAGTTTCTACAGTCTTGCCAAATGAGTGTGACAGGAAACCAACAGAACCGCGACCGCGTTTCCGATGTCCCTTGGCGGCGAAGGCAGCTTGCGGTCAAGAAGGCGCTGGACCCGAACACACTTCTCTTCGTTGGTTGCGACGCAACTGCCGAGATTGGTGCGGACGCGATCCTAACTGCCCGCACGGCGGAGGTACACTTCCACTTGAATGGCTGTATGTGAATGGCTGTAGGCGGCAGGAGCGCTCTCTCTTGATGATTTAAACGCGCTCTGTGTTTTGGTTCAGTGTACGCGAAGTCGTCCGAAGGTCGCACTGCAAATGTGGGAGCCGGAACGACGTGCAGCTGCAGGTGCTGAGCTGGCAACCAACCCGACGGCGGTGTGTTGCAGAATGGCGTCGGCGCCTAACGCGCTTTGCGACACTCCAGCGCCAGTAGGAAAACTGAAATCTTACAGCTCAAAAATCCTAAAACACTACAAGAAACGGTGTTGTGAACAACATTTCTTTTCTTCATGTTTTCACTGACTGAAACAAGGCAAAAACAGAATCCTCTACCTTGCAGCATCCCCTACAATATTTATCAATTGGCAGTGCGAGAGTGTAGAACATTTTGCAGTTTTTACGTATGCACAGCGTAAAGCGAAAACGAACATGAGCGAAAATATTTGACTCCTTCATCTTGTTCCTGACCTTATCCTGTATCATCACGGGGTTGGTAATGTAGTAGTAGAGGATGGTCGGATGTCTTTCCTTGCGAGCCGTGGAACTAAGGGGGGCATGGATACCGGCCTGGTATTCACCTAGGCGTATCTGGGAAACCGCTTGAAAACCACGTTACCGTTAAATTGCTCGGCGGATTATGTTCATGGCTGCCGTACCTCCCCGAATTCCGGAAGTGGCAACTGGGAGTGTGGTTACATTCCGCCACTGAGTTCAGACTGGGATGATGCATCAGTCAATACAGCCAAGACGTTGTATGTTATTGATTTCAGTTATGGAATGATGATAGGTCTGGTAAGTATCAAAAGGTATTGAGGGCAAGAGTGAGTAACAAATCAATGAGCACAACATGGCGACTGAAAATCATGTCAATTGGTCGGTCACATCCACACTATCTGAGCATAATAAGAAATGACGTGACCGAACATTGCTCTTCGATTCCGCTACTGGAGTCAGTAGTTCGTGTTCTTGTGGTTAGCGTGGCTAGCTCTCGATCACGCCCGAAGGAGGACTCGAACCTCCGGCGGGGAAAGACGCACTGACAGTGACAAGACACCTCAGACCGGTTGGCTGCCCCGCACGGCTCTGTGTGTATGTGTGTGTGTGTGTGTGTGTGTGTGTGTGTGTGTGTGTGTGTTTGTGTGTGTGTCTGTTGTCTTCGTCAAATAAGAGTTGGAAGAGGCAGTCATAAATAAGTACATTCCATTTCCACTGTTGGTCAAGAATCACTGCAAACAGTTAACACTCGTATAATACCTACGAGTAACCGTCTGGATCGACCTGAAGTTGAATGATTAAATAAAACAAAATTTAGAAAATGGCAGGCAGAGTTTCATCCACGAAAGATGTGTCTTTCAAAACACTTGTTCGACCTATTCCTGAGTACTGTGTGAGACCATTACCAAGTAGGATTGAAAGGGTGCTGTATGTTCCATTTCAACTATTTCAGGTAATGTAATGTTCACTTGGTATCGACTCATAACTATAATGACATCTACAGTACACTTTTCACTACTATAGGCATTGAGACACGAGCTGGACACTTGAGTTTCATTTTTTGTTCTCATGTATGTGTGCACTTTCTAGCATTTTCCCTGCTGTGTCCTCATTCAGTAATATTATTTAGTTTAAATGTTTGCATGTTTGCTTCTTTGTGTGTGAGCTTTCTACTACTAAGATGGGGTCTGGCAAAAATACTGCAGGTGAAGCCTGAGATTTGCTAGGTCGATGCTCTGCAGCTTAGTAAAATAAACCAAAGACGTGAGTGCCTAGGTTTCACAAGCCGCAGTTGGCCAACGTGGTTAGGCGGACCTCCCCTCCACTGTCCGCAAGTGGAAGAAATAGGCGATTAGCGCCATTGTGGATGGGCGACTGCTGGAGAGGAGACATTAGTGGTAGGACAAGAAGGTAGTGCCATGAAATGAGAAGCCGTTTCCAACATTGCGAGCATGTGGAATATTTAAGTCGGAATACTAACCAACACGTTTATTTTTCTAGAAAATACACTGAAGTGCTAAAGAAACGGGTATAGGCAAGCCTATTCAAATACAGAGATATGTAAACATGCAGAATAAGGTTCCAGGGTCGGCAACGTCTTTATAAGACAAAAAGTGTCTGGAGCAGTTGTTAGATCGGTTACTGCTGCTAGAGTGGCAGGTTATCAAGATTTAATTCAGTTTTAACGTGGTGTTGTAGTCGGCGCACGAGCGGTGGGACACAGCATCTGCGAGGTAGCGATGAAATGGGGATTTTCCCATCCGGAGCATTTCATGAGTATACCGTGAATCTTAGGAATCCGGTAAAACATCAGATCCCCGACATCGCTGCGGCCGGTAAAAGATCCTGCAAGAACGAGACCAACGACTATTGAAGAGAATCGTTCAACATGGCAGAAGTGCAACACTTCAGCAAAGCTCTGCAGATCTCAATGCTGGGCCATCAACAAGTGTCAGCGTGCGAACCATTCAACGAAAATCATTGACATGCGCTTTCGGAGCCGAAGGCACTGGAAACATGTTGCCTGGTCGGATGAGTCTCGTTTCAAATTGTATCGAGCGGATGGACGTGTACGAGTATGAATCCGTGGGAGAGTTCAAGCTGTTGGAGGTTCTGTGATGGTGTGGAGCGTGTGTAGTTGGTGTGATATGGGACCTCTGATACGTCTGTATACGACTCTGATAGGTTACACGTACGTAAACATCCTGTCTGATCACCTGCATTCATTCATGTCCTTATGTATTCCGATGGACTTGGGCAATTCCAGCAGGATAATGCGACATCCCACACGTCCTGAATTGACACAGAGTGGCTCCATGCACACTATTCTGAGTTTAATTACTTTTTATGGCTACCAAACTCCCCAGAAATGAACATTACTGAGCATATCTGGGATGCCTCGCAGCATCCTGTTCAGAAGAGATCTCCACCCCCTCGTACTCTAACGGATTTGTGAAAAGCCTTCCTGGATTCGTGGTGTCAGTTCCCTCCAGCACTACTTCAGACGTTAGTCGGGTCCATGTCACGTTCTGTTGCGACACTTCTGCGTGCTCGCGAGGGCCCTACCCGATATTAGGATGGTGCACCAGTTTCTTTGGCTCTTCAATGTATTTTGTGTTAATTGATGTGGGGACATTTCAGTTTGATGGAATTAGTTTCAGGTCAGTGCGCGTTAGAGATAGTTGAAATATTTAAGTGCGTGTGTTCACTTTATGTTGCTATAAATTCAATACATTAATCCAATAATTCGATCGTTTTGCTTGTGATGCTTTGTTCATTGGTCAAGCACGTGTTCTGGTGAGTAATATAAGCGCCCCCGTCTCCATGAGGCATCTACCGCATTTGCACTGAATTGGCAGCAAGGAAAGTACATCGTTCTTGAGCGACGTGATATGCTGAAGAAACGCAAGTGTCGAAATTAAGTTGAAATTACTACATTCTGAATATGTACGAGGGCTATCCACAAAGTACATTACGTTTTGGAATTAAAAATAAATAAAGTATCGGAAATTTTTTTTAATTATATACTGATGAAAGCCACACTTAAATACTACTTTTCTACATAGTTGCCATTTAAATTAAGGCACTTATCGTAACGATAGACGAGCTTGGAAATTCCTTCGTCGTAAAATTCGGCCGCCTGCGCCTTCAACCACGTGGTTACCTATTCTTGAAGCTGTGCGTCGTCATCAAAACGCTGCATATCCAACCACTTCTTCATTGCTGGGAATAAGTGGAAGTCGCTCGGTGCCAGGTCGGGACTGTACGGCGGATGAGGAAACAACTCCCACTTAAAATATTCGAGAACTTCACGAGAACTTCACGAGTCGTGAATCAGCAAGATCTTTGGGCCCAACTTTCCCCTGCGCTTGTTTTGTATCGCTCTTCTGAGGTTGTGCAATACCTTTAGAATTTATTGTAGTGCCTCTTTCCAGAAAATCCACAAAAATCACACCTTTTCGGTCCCAAAATAGGTAACCACGTGGTTGAAGGCACAGGCGGCCGAATTTTACGGGGAAGGAATTTCCGAGCTCGTCCATCGCTACGATAAGTGCCTTAATTTAAATGGCAACTATGTAGAAAAGTAGTATTTAAGTGTGGCTTTCATCTGTATATAATAAAAAAAATTTCCAATACTTTATTTATTTTTAATTCCAAAACGTAATGTACTTTGTGGATAGCCCTCGTACTTCGATAATCTTCTCCATGACATTCATGGCTGGAATTGCACACTACGATAACCGTCAAACGTGATAGTGTTCATTGTGGGCAGTGACGTGTATTAGAATTAGTTAATGAACTCCTCACAATCAAAGAAAAAATGGTGTGTGCAGATTTGAATATGTACTTGGGGTCGGTCCACGTAGAGTATATATGCCGACGACCACCGGTCCGATAAAAGACCTCATGGTCAGTTGTCGGATGCGCTTTATCGATCTCAAGTATGTAATTACAATGCCAGGAAGTTACGTGCGCAGAATTTTTAAGTAACAGAATTGTTTCGCGTAGTTTTGTCTTTACCATCTCCCACACGCCGGGAGGAGGGCACTCATAGTCAGTTGATCAGTTGCTATTGGCATTACCTTAATTTTACTGTTAGAAGTGAGTGTAATTGGTGTCTGAGATTCAATGACTCGGTTTGTGGGGGTGTGGAAAGAAGTCAACACCCTCTCAAGACTTTGAGGGCACAGCGATACCCTATCAGTAAAAAAATAAAAAAGCAAAAAGAAAAAAAGGAAGGCGTCAAAGACGGTAGGACTGAAAAAATCAGTATAAGAACGTTAGGTACATGTCTTTGATACTTAGCAGATGCTTCACATCGAACGATATCGTAATGAATCACATTTGAGGAAGGGCGCCTAGCGTTATGTGAGATGAAAGCAGAGAATGTTAAATTATAATGCCAGTAATAAAAATGTTTTGGATGATTCGGAAAACTAAAATTTGCCAATATTAACAATTCAGTAACGTTCTCAATGTTCCCGCCATGTTAATTTGCCATGTTCAAAAGTTTAAATTAACGGACGAGAGATCCGCTATTGATGATCTCTGACAGGGACTCTGGCGTGGTTAAAGTAAATACAGAGTGGTTCTAGGAACATTCATTTCTCAGGTTGTTAAGTACAAAATAATGACGTTTATCTGTTGTGTGACAGACAATATAAAACAAAATCAAATTAGCTTCTGAATTAGCGCATGGTGCGGGCCCTGTCTGAATTTGTGTTGGTTCACTAATTTATCGTCGCATCCGAACACTGGTTATTGCGTGAACGCACCTATAAGAATTTGATATTGTGGAGTAAGATGCGTTAGTAACAAAAGCCAAGTCACAAATCTGAGGGGTTCCCTCCAGACTTAGGAGTACTTGACTAGCAGTACCGAAATTTCGCCTGAATTCACTAATCGGGGCCCAAAAATATAGGAACAAGTAGTGGAAGTTCCTCCGAACAATTCCTCAATAACTTAACAGGTCTCCTCTCAGGATTAATATGAGGGATAAAGATGATTCAACGAAGAGCGGCACGCTCCTCACGGGATCATTAAACAAGTGCGAGAGCGTTACGGAGTGCCCAAGAAACTTCAGTGGCATTCCGCAATAGAAGACGTTGTGTGTCACGGAGGAGGTTAGCAGTGAAATTACGAGAGCATACGTTCGGAAAAGGCTTGGACAACTTAGCACTTCCCCCCATATTTGCCTAGCGAAAAGGAAACGACAAAAAAAATGAGAGAAACCGTGGCTCATACGGAAGATAATCGGCAGTTGTTGTTCCGGCACGCAGTACGTGAACGGAATACAGATCGGAGAAAATGATAGTGGTATACAGTTACCCTCCGCTACACATCATAAGATGGTATTCCTTATATCCGGTCCTACCGTGCGAAGTGCCAGTTTGCAGTAAGTGTATAAAACTCTCGACCTACACACTAACGCCGTTATTCGCAGCTAATACCGTAGTTATTTCACACTTGGCCTCTGATGCTTGAAGAGCAGCTCATGGAGACGCATTCTCTACAAAAGCAGGGGTTTGTTTACGGCGCCGCTGCATCGGTGCACACGCCAGTTCTGCGAACAAAGTTAATGGCGATGCCAGCACGGTAGACTGCACTCTAATGGCGGCGTACATCCCTGTCAGTCAGCCACACGTACAGTGGCCAGTGACCAGTAGTTTAATGCATCAGCACACGCTACGCTGATCGAAATTTTTTGGGATTTGCGCTCTATTGACGACTGTGATTGCGATCTTGCAACCCGTTAAAAATACAGAGCTCTTCCTTTTCGGCATAATGGGAAAATTTCACCGAACTGCAGCCAGTAATCCATTCACAGGAAAACGGATGGTGGCTATTTAGACGTTCTAAACCCATTATGTAAGTTGGCCCCCTAAATCTACATCTGCATCTATATATATGTGGATACTCTGCACATTTTAGTGCCTGGCAGAGGGTTCATCGAACCACCTTCGCCGGCCAGAGTGAAAGAGCGGTTCTAGGCGCTACAGTCTGAAACCGCGCGACCGCTACGGTCGCAGGTTCGAATCCTGCCTCGGGCACGGATGTGTGTGATGTCCTTAGGTTAGTTAGGCTTAAGTAGTTTAGGGGACTGATGACCTCAGCAGTTACGTCCCATAGTGCTCAGAGCCATTTTTTGAACCACCTTCACAATAATTCTCTATTATTCCAATCTCGAACAGCTCGCGGAAAAAACGAACGCGTTCTTTCAGTGCGAGCTCTGATTTCGCTTATTTTATGATGATCGTTTCTCCCTATGTAGATCGGCGTCAACAAAATGTTTTCACGTTCGGAAGAGAAAGCTGATGATTAAAATTTCGTGATAAGATTCCTTCGCAACGAAAAAGGGCCATTGTTTTAACTATGTCCACCCCAAATTCTGTATCATTTCAGTGACACTCTCTCCCCTATTTCACGATAATAAAAAACGTGCTGCCCTTCTTTGAACTTTCTCGATGTACTACGTCAACCCTATATGGCAAGGATTCCACAACGGGCACCAGTATTCTAAAAGAGGACGGACAAGCGCGGTGTATGCAGTCTCTCTAGTAGATCTGGTACATTTTCTTTCTAAGTGTCCTATCAGTAAAACGCAGCCTTTGGTTTGCCTTCACCACAACATTTTCTTTGTGTTCTTTCCAATTTAAGTTGTTCGTAATTGTCATTCCTAGTTATTTAGTTGAATTTACGGCCTTTAGAGTTGACTCATTTATCAGATTTCTTTTAGCATTCATGTGGATGACCTGACACATTCGTTATTTATGATCAGTTGCCAATTTTTGCACCGTACAGATATCATTTCTCAATCGTTTTGCAAATTGCTTTAGCCGGCCAGGGTGGCCGAGCGGTTCTAGGCGCTACAGTCTGGAGCCGATGTGTATGATATCCATAGCTTAGTTAGGTTTAAGTAGTTCTAAGTTCTAGGGGACTGATGACCTCCGATGTTAAGTCCCATAGTGCTCAGAACCATTTGAACCATTTTTTGCAAATTGCTTTGCTCTTCTGATGACTTCACTAGTCGATGAACGACAGCATCATCTGTAAACAGGATAATGCGGCTGCTGAGATTGTCTCCTGAATCGTTTGTATAGATATAGAACAGCAAAGAGCCTATAACAATACCTTGGGGAACGCAAGAAATCCGTTTCTGTTTTACTCGATGATTTTCCATCGATTACTACGAATTGTGACCTTTCTGATGTTATGGAGCCAATGTACTAACTTTTTGTGTACCATTTGACAACAGGGAAAAACAGTCTAGGTTGCAATGACAGCAGAAGCTTTATTGACGCGTTTCGTCTTTTGAGACATCTTTCTACAGGGGAAAAACACGTAAAAACACATTAGGGGTATGGGCCTACATATTACGAGAAGGTAGTAAAAGCTTTTTTTAAAAAATTACAGAAGCACCAGAGTGGAAAGGTACTTACTTTTAGATACCGCGGAGGAAACATTAGTTATAAGTAGCCAAAACTTTTGGTTTTGCACATAGAATGCAAAAGAAAGAATTTTGCATCTCTGCTAAGAAAGGGCCGTACATCTAATCATGACACAAATGTTGGACAACGAATTGTAGCCCTCTCTGTGCCAGGGCGCCACAGACGCAACGGACGGGAGTTCCGCTAGGAGGTATTTAATTGTTTTTATTAGGTTGGTGCGCCGGCCGGAGTGGCCGTGCGGTTCTAGACGCTACAGTCTGCCTCGGGCATGGATGTGTGTGATGTCCTTAGGTTAGTTAGGTTTAAGTAGTTCTAAGTTCTAGGCGACTGATGACCTCAGAAGTTAAGTCGCATAGTGCTCAGAGCCATATTAGGTTGGTGCATAAGTTCGTAGCGTTATTCCATAAGTTTCATGAACACCACAGATGCACACAACAGAGTCTTTAGTCATCACTAATACACTGTTCTTCACTATTTACGTCTGCCAACACTGGCATAACTGTTCGATTCCGTCACTTTAGAAATCGCGTGGCTTTAAGGTGAACTAGTCGTCGAACCATGTTCGGAGCGCATTTTCATCTTGGAAGGAAAGTTCCTTGAAAGTTGTTCGATAGAGAACGGAAAATGTGGAAATCTGAGGGCGCAAGATCAGGTAAATAAGATGGGGCCGCACGAGTTTAGCCGAGCGGTTTGATGCGCTACAGTCATGGACTGTGCGGCTGGTCCCGGCTGGGGTTCGAGTCCTTCCTCGGGCATGGGTGTGTGTGTTTATTCTTAGGATAATTTAGGTTAAGTAGTATGTAAGCTTAGGGACTGATGACCTTAGCAGTTAAGTCGCATATAATTTCACACTCGTTACAACGTTTTTTGAATAAGATGGGTGTGAAATGACCTTATTCGTCAGACTAGCACAATTGGGGCCGAGCGTTATCGTGGAGTTGCGTCACTTCACGCAGTCTGCTTGGTCGTTGTTCGTGGACTGCGTCTGCAGTAGGTCTCAGTTGTTGACAATAAATATCACCAGTGATGATTACACTTCGGGGAACCCATTCGTTGTATACCACACCGTGCTGTTCCACCATATGATGATGTTTGGTATGTGGGGCGCTCAACTGCGCGGTCATCAGAGCCCATACAAAATCCCAATTTTTACACAGTCCGGGCTTGGAACTGTTACGAATGATGATGGTTATGATGAAAATGATGAGAACAACACGAACACCCACTCCTCTGGCAGGGAAAATTCCAAACCTGACCGGCAATCGAACCCGGGACCCCGTGATCCAGAAGGCATCAACGGTAGCCACTAGACCACGAGCTGCGACATTTCACCACATGCATAACACTATCTTTTGTGGATGCACGCATGTCTATGTTCGAGGAGTTGCAGCTTTGTTTGGGCTCAACCATTCCTTCCTTTTCCCAGCTTTGTTTGGGCTCAACCATTCCTTTCTTTTCTTTATGTTAGCATAAATATCCCTTTTTATCGTCACCAGTATCGATACGGGCTAGGAATGGTCGGTGATGTTCAATATCCAACTGATGACGAGCAAGCAGGGATACGCATATTGGCCAAACACTGATTTTTGTGATTTTGTCTTAAAGCGTGCAGTACCGATACACCCGATTTTTGAACCTTTCCCTTTCTAAGCAAAGAAGGGAAAGCAGAAAGGTGGAAGGAGTATATAGAGGGTCTATACAAGGGCGATGTACTTGAGGAAAATATTATGGAAACGGAAGAGGATGTAGATGAAGATGAAATGGGAGATATGACACTGCGTGAAGAGTTTGACAGAGCACTGAAAGACCTGAGTCGAAACAAGGCCCCGGGAGTAGATAACATTCCATTAGAACTACTGACAGCCTTGGGAAAGCCAGTCCTGACAAAACTCTGCCATCTGGTGAGCAAGATATATGAGACAGGCGAAATACACTCAGACTTCAAGAAGAATATAATAATTCCAATCCCAAAGAAAGCAGGTGTTGACAGATGTGAAAATTACCGAACTATCAGTTTAATAAGTCACGGCTGCAGAATACTAACACGAATTCTTTACAGACGAATGGAAAAACTAGAAGAAGCCGACCTCGGGGAAGATCAGTTTGGATTCCGTAGAAATATAGGAACACGTGAGGCAATATTGACCTTACGACTTATCTTAGAAGAAAGATTAAGGAAAGGCAAACCTACGTTTCTAGCATTTGCAGACTTACAGAAAGCTTTTTACAATGTCTACGGGTAAAATACAGAGAGCAAAAGGCTATTTACAACTTGTACAGAAACCAGATGGCAGTTATAAGAGTCGAGGGACATGAAAGGGAAGCAGTGATTGAGAAGGGAGTGAGACAGGGTTGTAGCCTCTCCCCGATGTTATTCAATCTGTATATTGAGCAAGCAGTGAAGGAAACAAAAGAAAAATTCGGAGTAGGTATTAAAATCCATGGAGAAGAAATAAAACTTTGAGGTTTGCCGATGACATTGTAATTCTGTCAGAGACTGCAAAGGACTTGGAAGAGCAGTTGAATGGAATGGATAGTGTCTTGAAAGGAGGATATAAGATGAACATCAACAAAAGCAAAACGAGGATAATGGAATGTAGTCGAATTAAATCGGGTGATGCTGAGGGAATTAGATTAGGAAATGAGACACTTAAAGTAGTAAAGGAGTTTTGGTATTTGGGGAGCAAAATAACTGATGATGGTCGAAGTAGAGAGGAAATAAAATGTAGACTGGCAATGGGAAGGAAAGCGTTTCTGAAGAGGAGAAATTTGTTAACATCGAGTACAGATTTAAATGTCAGGAAGTCGTTTCTGAAAGTATTAATATGGAGTGTAGCCATGTATGGAAGTGAAACATGGACGATAAATAGTTTGGACAAGAAGAGAATAGAGGCTTTTGAAATGTGGTGCTACAGAAGAATGCTGAAGATTAGATGGGTAGATCACATAACTAATGAGGAGGTATTGAATAGGATTGGGGAGAAGAGAAATTTATGGCACAACTTGACTAGAAGAAGGGATCGGTTGGTAGGACATGTTCTGAGGCATCAAGGGATCACCAATTTAGTATTGGACGGCAGCGGGCAGGGTAAAAATCGTAGAGGAAGACCAAGAGATGAATACACTAAGCAGATTCAGAAGGATATAGGTTGCAGTTGTTACTGGGAGATGAAGCAGCTTGCACAGGATAGAGTAGCATGGAGAGCTGCATCAAACCAGTCTCAGGACTGAAGACCACAACAACAACAACCCTTGGCATGTAAATGTCGTACGATAGTTGACTGATCACAGTTTGTCACATCTTCCAGTTCTAGAGTACACTTCCGTGTATCATTGTGGATTAACGCGTTTAAACGATCTTCATCAAACGCTGGATGTCTTCCTGAACGTGGAGAGTCACCGATGTCAAACGTTCCTCCTTAAAATGGGAAATCCATTTTCTTGCCTTGCTCTGACATTGGCATTATCCCCATACACAGTTCAAATGTTTGTGGTCGCCTCTGCTGCTGTCGCTCCTCTACTGAACTCAAACAAAAGAATAGGTCGAAAACTTTCCGATTCCTCCACTTGGCACTCCATTTTCTGCCGTCCACAGCTCCACTCACTAAGTCCAGATCAAAAAATGACTATATGTAAACTCATGTGGCTACAGAGATCCAGATATAAGAAATGACAATCAATAAATAAACCCATAGCAACAGGAATAATAATATGCAATCTTGAAAGCTATGAACTTATACACCAACTTAATGCATCTGTTTTACTTCCATCAACTATTTTAAATTTAGTTTTCACTAGCGTATACTTTAACTTCCACTATATGTTTTACTTTATTCTTACGTAATGTACTTTTAAACACGTAAACGGCGCCTAGCGGAGCTGCCAGTCTCACGTAACGTGCGCACTTGAGATCATATGTGGTGTTCACGGTAATTACAATTTGAATTCCAAAATTGGTGTCAACATTTGATGTATGGTCATATCTCATCATAGCTACATATATTCGCCGAAGGTAAAAACAGTCGTCTTTTTCACGATTCCACTAACAATTTGGCTCTTCATTGCTAGTCTAGGGCATATTTTCCAAATTTCTTTATTTTATGTTCTAGGTGCACACCAAAAATTTTGGCTGTTTATGACTAAAGCGGTACCCGCAATTTCTAAACGTAAGTCCCCTTTCACTCTGTGTTTTTATAATATTTTAAAAAGTTTTTAGCACCTCCTCGTGCCACATAGGACCATTCTGATCTGTTTTTATGTCTTTCCCTCTTTAGAGAGTCTGAAAATGGCTCAATGAGGTGAAACGCGGCAGTAAACCTTCTGCTGTCATTGCAACTTAATTTTTTTCCCCTGCTGAAACTGCACTATCGCCATAGAGGATTTATGTAGCCATTGACGTATTCAGGGAAAAAAATCAGCCAAAGTGACACATAAAATACACTGGATACTCACAAAAACAGAAGATTTTAGGATGCTCCATCGCTTCCTAGGTACACTCTAAGAAGAATAAGACGCACCAATAAGTAATTATCTGAAAGTGATGGAAATCGGTAGATATGATATGTAAAGGCGGCTCAATTGAATTACAGTTTCACAAAAATTGCATTATTTATTGAAGACAAACAGCTTCAAAAACGTTCGCAAATCAACAATGCGTTGGTCTGGCTCAGCCCCTTACGCAAGCAGTTATTCGGCTTGGCAGTGACATAGAATTTTTGGATGTGCTCCTGAGGGATAGTGTCCCAAATTCTGTCCAACTGACGGGTTAGATTACCAAAATCACGAGTTGGTTGGAGCACCCTGCCCATAATGCTCCAGACGTTTTCAGATGGGGAGAGATCCGGCGATGTCGTTGGCCCAAGTTGGGTTTGGCAAGCACGAAGAAACTCTCGCCGTGTGCAAGCGGGCGTTATCTTGCTGAAATGTAAGCCCAGAATAGCTTGCCATGTAGGTAAAACAAAAACCGGGGCCTAGAATATCTCCGACGTACCGCTTTGCTGTAAGGGTGCCGCAGGTAAAACCCAGAGGGGACCTGCTATCAAAATAAATAGCATCCCGGACCAACATTCGTGATTATCGAGCCGTAAGGTGGGCGACAGTCAGTTTGGTATCCCACGGCTATTCGGAGCGTCTCCAGACACGTTTTTGCTGGTCATCGGGGTTCAGTTCGAAGCGGAACTTATCACCGGCGACTGTTATACACCAATCAATGGTCCAGACGTGTCTGGAGAAGCCCCGGTTAGAGGTGGGGTACCAAACTGCTTTTCGGCTGCCGCACAGTCGCACAACGAAGAGTTATGGTCTGGTGTGTCATTTCATTTCATAGCAGGAAGCCTTTGGTTGCCACACGCGGCGCTCTTATGGTACAGCGGTATGCTAATGACATTCTATATCCCGTTTTGTTGCCCTAGATGGCACGCCGTTCTGGGCTTACATTTCAGCAAGATAATGCTTGCCTGCACACGACGAGACCTTCTACTGTTTGTCTTCGTGATTGCCAAACCCCACCTTGGCCAGTAAGGTCACCGGATCTCTCCCCATTTGCGAAAGTTTTGGGCATTACTGGCAGGGCCCGCAAGCCAGCTGGGGATTTTGACGATCTGACGCGTCGGTTGGACATGATTTGGTTCGATATCCCTCAGGAGAACATGCAATAACACTAATCAATGACAAGCCGAATAACTACTTGCATAAGGACCAGAGGTGGACCACCGCTTCGTTGACTTGCTCAGTTTGTGAAACTCTTCTCTTAAAAAAAATGATTCAGATTTTCTGAAACGATAATCATGTGTTTGTCTGTACATGTGCATCACATGTGTCACATCTGCTAATTTCCGACCCATTCGGATGACTGCTTCGTGGTGCAGCGTTCTTTTTTCTTTTTTAGTGTATAATAATTATAGTAAATCCATAAATATGTTAATCACTTCATACATTCCGCCCAATATTTGCAATAAAATAGTGCAAAATAGGATTTCATATACATCTACATGACCAGTCTCTAATTCACACCCAGGTGCCTTACAGACGGTCCTTCGAACCACTTTCATGATGTTTTGTCTCTACCATTCTACTCTCAGAGTGGGAACAATGAACACTCAAATCTTCTTGTACGAGCTGCGATTTCTGTTAATTTACCACAATGATCATTTCACCCTATTAAGGCTGGGGGCGAATTTTTTCTCATTCAGAGGGGAAAGTTGGTGATCGAAGTCTCGTGAAAAGGTGTCTCCACAACGAAGAACTTCTTCTTCTGCTGCTGCATATCCACTAATGGATGTTTGCGATCACATTTGCCCGTCTTCTCTACCTCTTCCAGCATGAATCAAGTCGCTGGAGTCTCTTATTCCTGTCCACTGTCTGATGCTACGGAGCCATGCCATTTTTCTCCTGCCAATTCCTCTTTTGCATTCAAACGTCCTCCCGATTAACAGTTTATCAAGGTGATACTTTTCATTTCGTTTCACATGGCCTAAGTAAGCTCTTTTCTTACGTTTGTTTGCGGTTAGTAGTTCGCGGTATCTTTTTACTATTCTCAAGACCTCTTCATTTGTTTTCCTTGCTGTCCATGGAATTTTAAGTATTCTTCGATATAACCACATCTTGAATGCTTCCAACTTGTTCATGGTGTTCACTTTCAACGTCCAACTTTCCACGCCATACAAAAGCACTGACCACACATAGCTCTTCATAAATTTAACTCTGAGGTTAAAATCAAAGTCAGTGCTAGTGAGCACTTTGTTAAATTTCATGAATTCACTGCGGGCCTTCTCTATTCTGCATCTGATTTCCATGTCCGATGTTCAATTTTCGCACAGCCACGTCCCCAAGTAGTTAAATCTATTCACCCTTTCTATGGGTTGATTATTATGCATTAATTCTGCATTTTGATGGTCATCTGAATTGCGAGTGACTATCATAAATTTGACCTTTTTGGTGCTGATATTGAGACCCACATTCCTGCTATGTTCTCCCACTGTAGTCAGAAGATCTCGCCGATCGTTCATATTATCTGCAATTAAGACTGTGTCATCTGCGTGTTTTATGTTGATAATCCATACCCCATTTACTTTTATACCTGTCTCACGATCTTCAAGCGCCTCCTGGAATATATGTTCCGAGTACAGGTTAAAGTTGGAATGGTGAGGGTATACAGCATTGTGTAACTCCTCACAGATTTTTGTGCTTCTGTCAATTGGCCGCCAGATCTGACTTCAGCAGTGTGATTCCAGTACAGACTTGCTATACAACGAATATCTTTTCCGTCCATGTTCAGAAAAACCCCTTTGTTTTAATGGTTGCCACCCCCAACTCGCTTAGCATATTCGTGACACTCGCTACCCTATTTCGTGATAATATAGAACGAACTGCCCGTCTTTGGGCTTCTTTGTTGTCCTCCGACAATCCTATCTGGTAAGGATCCAACACCACACAGAAAGACACTGGACTCGCATTCGGGAGGACGACGGTTCAATCCCGCGTCCGGCCATCCTGATTTAGGTTTTCTGTGATTTCCCTAAATCGCTCCAGGCAAATGCCGGGATGGTTCCTTTCAAAGGGCACGGCTGACTTCCTTCCCCATCCTTCCCTAATCCGATGAGACTGATGACCTCGCTGTCTGGTTTCCTTCCCCAAAACAACCAACCAACCAACCACACAGAAATACTCTAACAGAGGACGGATAAGCGTATTGTAAACAGTCTCTTTACTAGAACTGTTGGATCTTCAAAATATTCTGTCAATAAGACGCAGTCTTTGGTTTGCCTTCCTCATAACATTATCTATGTGATCATTCCAGTTGAAGTTGTTTGTAATTCCTAGGTATGCAGTGGAATTAACGGTGTTTAAACTTATATAATTTACCGTGTAACCGAAATTCAACGGATTTCTTTTCATACTCATGTGGGTGACTTCACACTTTTCCTTATTCAGAGACAATTGCCTCTTTGCGCATCATAGAGATATAGTGTCTAAGTCATTTTGCAATTCGTTTTCTGATGACTTTACTAGACGTAAAATGATATCAGCTGCAAAACAATCAAAGACGGCTGCTCGTATTGTCTCCTAAAGCCCTTATATAGATTAGGAACAGTAGAAGGCCTATAAAACTTTCTTGGGGAACCCCAGATATAACTTCTGATTTTCCGTGAAATACTACGTAGCTGTCTGATGGAAGTGAAGAATCCACTCGCACATCTGAGACGATAATCTGTTGGAAAGCTCTTTTAGAGAAACGGTATCAAAGTCTGCTGAAAATCCTGAAACACTAAATCAATTTCAGACCCCCTGTCGATAGTAATCTATACGTCGTGGGAATAAGAAGCTAGCTGAGTTTCACAAGAACGATATAAGTGTGTTATTGACAGAACTTATAAGTGAAAACTTGACGTAAGTAATGTAACCCACGAAAAAGGGAACTCCGTATCCAAAGAAGCAATAATGAATACTATAGTTTGATTTCTAGTAACCAAATAATTTGACTGATGGTTTGCTTATGTGTAATTTTTGCACAGTAAAAAAGGCACTGTACATGTAAGTAGATACGTACACAATATTCGTATTTCCCAGATGTAGTTAAACAAAACAAAACAAAAATTGGCTACAATTAGCACACCACAGAAACACAGATATATAATATGTCAGTCTAAACAGTTGCACTTGAAAATGGGAATAAATTTCTGAAACGCATGTAGGTACACATGAGGAAACATAAATGGTCCAGTATTTATTATTTAAATAATACGTAATACAGCTGCAGGTTTCCTCAAAACTTCGATTTGATGTATTAAATTAATACTTAACTCTCCTCTAACAGATTTTTTTTTCTTATTTCAAAGAAGATGGACTTTTTTTTTCGTACAAGAGTGATTGATGGAAACCGATAGAAAGTTGTGATCCTGTGTCGGTCAAAGATGCTGTTCTTTACCACACTGTGAAAGAGATATTCTTTCTGTGTTTATAGCATATATGCGGCCGGTAACAACAAAGCATATCCCCATTACCCCAGCCCATAATACACACGCAGTAAAACAATGCGCTCTTTGACGTCATCGGACGTTGCTAACAATGAGAATGACGTCATTTGTGCAAACACTGGCCACCAGTCACGCCAGAGGTACTGAACCAAAACTAGCATTGCGGCTTGCCAAATGGCCGCCATACTTCCGCGTTAACGCTGCCTACCGCGCTAATGCGTACTCAAATACAAATTTCCGACGCCTCAGTTTCTGTTTATGGAGTTGACTGGGCTGTTTCCGCAACGCCGTTTATCGGCGGATGCGAGAATTAACAACCGTAATGTGAGCCGATTACTGTCAAAGACACCTGATTGTCAACTTCGAAAATACATATACGTTATAACAGTGTCCAACTAAACACGGAAACATTTATGCACTCCCCGACGTACCCAGGAAAAGGCAGGATGAGATAGCTGCCCCAAACTCCCGCCCCTCCCCTCACCAAAAACAAATTAAGATTTTTGCAAATCGGAATCACACCCTACCCCATCGCACAGGCAGACGTAACAGTTCAGTAATGTAACATTTCCGTGTCCTGAAGCAAGTCATAATATGGTTTAGATGTTGCCTTGTAGCCTGTGCATCTGAAGCCATTTACTCGTCAAATCTCAACCCTTTTCTTTAACAGCTTCTGAATGCTTCCAGTGGGCTGTACGGCTGATACGCAATGTTTTCATTACGCTACTAGCGAACTTCAAAAACTACTGACATACGAATGTATAAAGGGCGATCCGTTTGAGAGCGTTGCTACAGCGTATGTGTAGTCATGAAAGAAAATGGAGTTGGAGGTTATTGGTTTATAGCAAAAATGTAAATTTATATTACCTTTATACTGGAGTGAGAGACAGATATTGGGGATACTAATAACGACTGGTTTTACCACTTACTTGTATTCTAGTAGTTATATTTCTCCTTCGGGCAAGGTCTGTTATAATTAATGATATAATAAAGTGTCAACTCTCCTTACCTTTGACACAAGAAATCACTGTTTTATTTATTGATTGACCCCTGACGTTAACACATGCGCGATGTTTCGGGTAACACCAACTGAGATTAGAATTTGAACTGACGCTATGAGCATCATGCGTACTTTAAACTGAGAAGGTTTTACTGTCCTTCGTGAAAAATTCTGGTAGGTGTCTGATCGAGTAAATTAATCTATGATCCAGTTTATATCGATAAAACAAATTATACCAGTTCGAGATACTCCCAGAATAATTATCAGAAATGCGTCAGATTGATTGTTTGCTGTTACTTGTACGTTACTTCGTTCAGTTAAATATCTACACAAACTATTTAGAAACTTGAGGTAACTGGATCCCTTTTTCCTAGTTATCTCTAGTAATGGCAGGATATGAATTTACAACATATTGCTGAAAGAAGCTAACACGTTAATTTGTCACAATTTTCACTGAAATCACACAGATTCCCATGTATTCGTATCAGCATAAACAATTTAGTCTTTAACGGCGTGCATATATACCCACCAAAGGCTACCTTCGGTGTGTTGAACTTTTAAGCCTATCCCCAAGGCCCTTCCTTATAAAGGTCAATGCCCTTGGCCCAAGGCTACCCGGCCGTTCTCAGGTCCCTCAGGGAATTTTCGCCCAGCGATTTTATCTATCCTGCTTTCTACAAGTCAATTCGGCGTCCCCTGTTGCACCACGGTGGCTTGGCGCTGAAGAATCGCCTCCCTAGCTCCGTTCACAATAGACCAGGACGATGCTTTCTCAGGCACCTGCGGGGTGTCCGTCTGGATCTCCGATTCGGCTCTTCGCTACCTCCACCGCTCGCATCGCAAAGTGGCTCCCAGCCAGTTTTCCATTTCTTTCCCAGGCAGGTAACACCAGCCTGGGCTCCATTCACACAACTCACTCGCAACGAAATTCAGATTCCAGCACCACCAGCCAGTATAACAATACAGGAAGAAGGAGTTATTGTCCAGTCGTTGATTCAAAGTACTTGGTGCTATTAATGCACCTCGGAAACTTAACAAAGAGAAAGAGAGAGAGAGAAAGAAAACAGCCTATTTTTACTATGTTTTCACTGTGAAAATAAGTATGGGAATTGACTGGTAAAAGCTTTACGTTCTAGACTTAATAGTTTACATAAAAATGCCGTTTTAAGAGAAAAATAAGTGGCGCTAAATAATGAAGCTAGAAAGCCAGAATTCGGTCAGAAGGTGTAGCTTGAGTGGTGCAGGTTTCCAAAACCATATATCAAAACTTAACACCGGAATCCACATTTTTAGGAAAAATCAGAGACGCTAAATAATGGACTTAGAAACATGAAAATTTGTTTTATGCTTCAGTTCACCCCAAAAATAATAACTGAAAGACCACATTAAGCTACCTCTTATATTTTTTGAGTAATTAAGTAAAAACCAATTTTGTGACTAAAATGTGCCCTATTGTTGTAGATTAAGTACCTGTAATTTTAATGATAGGGAATTTTGGTTATAGTGGATGATAAAACGTACCAAGTGATAGAGCTATACCAAATTTGAGAGTTGTAGTATTAATAACTGCCGACAAAAGTTCTAGTAAAGATATGGTTCAGAGATAACGATCTACCGTTAGTTCCACTATAAAAATTTTAGAAGGCAAAGTTTTCATTCTAGCGCGTTGAAACTTTTTCGTTAATTTCAAACAACTTAAATCAAAAATCAAGAGGTTTCTGAAGTAATTTGTAACTATATTACTAAAGTTTATGTGCCCAAGAAAGCGGTCGTTCGGAGGCTGCTGCAGTATGCAGATAGCCGTAGACAACAGATGTTTCCTCGGCCGTCCGCTCCGGCACCTATGTAAATACAGACCGAGAGGCAGTAGAAAAGGTTCACTTCGCATTCAGTTACTGTAAGATCCACGTCTGTCAAACGTCGGATCGCGCTCAGCCTCGGATGACGTCAGAGCCGAACTGTGTCAAACCATGTATTTTGCGGTAAAAACGGATAGCGAACACATGAGGACTGTACACCGTCCTGGATCCCTTAAAATTCGCCAGAGTAACTGTTATTGTGTCGTTCGTGTGAATTATCAATTCCAGTCCACACCTCGTGGTCGTGCGGTAGCGTTCTCGCTTCCCACGCCCGGGTTCCCGGGTTCGATTTCCGGCGAGGTCAGGGATTTTCTCTGCCTCGTGATGACTGGGTGTTGTGTGCTGTCCTTAGGTTAGTTAGATTTAAGTAGTTCTAAGTTCTAGGGGACTGATGACCATTGATGTTAAGTCCCATAGTGCTCAGAGCCATTTGAACCATTTTTTTTATCAATTCCACGTGGCAAGTGGTGATTTTATTTCCTCTTTTATGGCAAGCATTAATTCTGAACATTTTTTGCGAACTTTCATTGAGTAATTTTAGTCAGGTCGAAAGACAATCTGGTAGGAACGTACCGTAGAGGTCGCCTCTGAACTGCTAAATGTGCTGTCAGAATAGAAAGACCTGCTTTCAATTGAAAATAGTGAATTTCCAATTGTTGCATGCGGGAAATTTTACGCAATACGATTTTGATTGGAACTTTGTACTTTTATTTAAGATCATAGTCATAATCATGCAAAGAAATACGAGAATAGAAACTTTTCTTCCAGTGGGCTGGACCAGAATGTGGCCGTGTGACTGGAAACTAAGGTCAGTATGTTTCCCTTCGTTTTCTGGCTGACCACTAAATTAATTGCCAGGTTCGCTTGAGAATAACGGCGAACAAACAAATCATTAACCTTTACCCGCCGCCCCAGATGCCGGACCGAGGCTCAAACTCGGGACCTTCGCCTTTCGCGGGCAAATGCTCTACCAACTTAGATACCAAAGCACGACTCAGGACCGGTCCTCACAGCTTCAATTCCAACAGTGTCTCGTCTCCTACCTTTCAAACTTCACAAAAGGTCTTATGCGAACCCTAGCGAAGACATGGGCTGTAAACTGAATAATCCATTGAGATAAGCGACTTTGACAAGAGGCAGAGTATTATTACTAGAGCCTGTGAACAGGTATCCCGAAAACGGCGTAGCTAGTCGAACGTTCAAGTGCTGCTGTCGTGAGCATCCAGGGAAAGCGGTAAAAGGACAGTGAAACTACCACTAGGCGCGAAATGGTTGGACGCCCACTGCTCTTTACAGAACGTGGAGTACGAAGACTTGTCTGCTCTGTGAAGTAGGATAGATGGTGATCTGAGACACATCAATGCTGATGCACGCACAAGTGCTTCGGGGCAAACCGTTCATCGTATGCCGAGCATGGAGCTCCGCAGCAGACCACCTCTACGTGTTCACATGTTGACCGGATGACATCGTCTATTACGATTGCAGTGGGCACGGGACCATCGTGATTTGAACGACGGTAAATGAAAACGTGTCGGCTCTTCGAGTGACTATTGCTACATTAGGCCGTCATCGAAGCGAAAGGCGGCTCGAAACGCGCAGCGCGCCACTAGGGTAGGCTGGTGGGAGCAGTACTATGCTATGGGAGACAATCTCCTTCGCTTGCATGGGATTTGTGGTAGTGATCGAAGTCACGCTCTCAGCTCCGAAGCACCTGCATCCTTTGATGCTTGATGTCTTTCAAGAGGCGATGTCAGTTTTCAGTAGTGTAACTGTCCGTATCTCGTAGCCGGAACCGTGCTACAGTTGCTTGAGGAAAATAATAGTGAACTCACGTTGATGTCTAGGTGACCACTTTCGCCTGATGTAAATCCCATGGAACCCATCTGGATCGTTATCTGACGCCATCACCGCTTAGGCAAATCAGCAGCCTGTGCGTAGATATCTAATGCCACACACCTCCACAAACCTACCAACAAACTTTCGGATCCCTAATACGAAGAAACAGTGATATATTTCGTTCGATAAACGGACAAACAAGTTCTTAAGCAGATGGTGATAATATTTTGGTTCATTAGTGTATATCCGTACTGTCGGTTAGAACAGCGAACAACACAATCAAAAAAATCAAATACATGCTTCAGTCTACAATCGAATGTTTACCTTATCAAACGACTTCTGGATTCAGTACCAAGTACCATTATCATCTCTATCTCAGAGTAGCACTTGCAACCTACGTCCTCAATTACTTGCTTGATGTATTCCAATTTGTGTCTTCCTCTATAGCTTTTACACTCTACAGCTCCCTCTAGAATCATTCCCTGATATCTTAACAGATGTCCTATCGTCCTGTCCCATCTTCTTGTCAGTGTTTTCTGTATATTCCTTTTCACGCCGATTCAGCGCAGAACCTCATCATTACTTAACTTATGAGTCCACCTAATCTCCAACATTCGTCTGTAGCACCACATCTCAAATGGTTCAAATCGCTCTGAGCACTATGGGACTTAACATCTGAGGTCTACAGTCCCCTTGAACTTAGAACTACTTAAACCTAATTAACCTAAGGGCATCACATACATCCATGCCCGAGGCAGGATGCGAACCTGCGACCGTAGCGGTCGCGCGGTTCCAGACTGAAGCGCCTAGAACCGCTCGGCCGCGCCGGCCGACGCACCACATCTCAAACGCTTCGATTCTCTTCTGTTCTGTTTTCCCCACTGCCCATGTTTCACTACCATACTGTGCTGTGTTTGATACGAACATTGGCCAGGAATGCCCTTCTTGCCAGTGTTAGTTTGCTTTTGTGTCCTCCTTGCTCCGTCCGTCTTTGGTTATGTTGCTGCCCCAGTGGCAGATTTCCTTAACTTCTTCTACTTCGTTACCATCAATTTTGATGTTACGTTTCTCACTGCTGCCATTTGTACTACTCCTCATTACTTTCGTCTTTTTTCGATTTACTCTCAATCCATACTCTGTATCCATTAGATTGTTCATTCCATTAAAAAATGTGCACTTCAAAAAACGAAAAATTCAATATTCTATGACTACAATGTCAATGAGTCTTGGAATGTCGACTCCCACAAATAGCTGTGTGCAACGATTTGCAGGGATGTTAAATGAGAGGGTCACATAGCGTCAGTCGTAGGTGAAGCAGATGGTAGATTTCGATACTCGAAGTGTGCAATTAGTCTGCAATGGTTTCTTACAAAACACTCGTGACTGAATAACACAGTGGATACGTCAAATCTGTTTCACTTGCTACTCAATTACTGCTTACCTGCCAAGCCATTCGATTCATGATTGCAGTTTGATATCAACATAGGCTATTAATGACTTTTCGCTCCCTCTATTTATCCCTTATAACTTTTGAATTTCAGACATTGTATTCCAGCCAATATTGTTAAAAGCTTTCTGTAAATGTGTTGTTGATGTTGTGGTCTTCAGTCCTAAGACTGGTTTGATGCAGCTCTCCATGCTAATCTATCCTGTGCAAGCTTGGCTCTGAGCACTATGGGACTTAATTTCTGAGGTCATCAGTCCCTTAGAACTTAGAACTACTTAAACCTAACTAACCTAAGGACATCACACACATCCATGCCCGAGGCAGGATTCGAACCTGCGACCATAGCCTAGAAACGCAAGGCCACTTCGAACGGCTGTGCAAGCTCCTTCATCTCCCAGTACCTACTGCAACCTACATCCTTCTGAATCTGCTTAGTGTATTCATCTCTTGGTCTCCCTCTACGATTTTTACCTTCCACACTGCCCTCCAAGGCTAAATTTGTGATCCCTTGATGCCTCAGGACATGTCCTACCAACCGATACCTTCTTCTAGTCAAGTTGTGCCACAAACTTCTCTTCTCCCCAATCCTATTCAATACCTCCTCATTAGTTACGTGATCTACCCACCTAATCTTCAACATTCTTCTGTGGCACCACATTTCGAAAGCTTCTATTCTCTTCTTGTCCAAACTATTTATTGTCCATGTTTCACTTCCATACATGGCTACACTCTGTACAAATACTTTCAGGAATGACTTCCTGACATTTAAATTTATACTCGATGTTAACAAATTTCTCTTCTTCAGAAACGCTTTCCTTCCCATTGCCAGTCTACATTTTATATCCTCTCTACTTCGACCATCATCAGTTACTTGTCTCCCCAAATAGCAAAACTCCTTTACTACTTTAAGTGTCTCATTTCCTAATCTAATTCCCTCAGCATCACCCGACTTCATTCGACTACATTCCACTATCGTCGTTTTGCTTTTTGTTGATGTTCATCTTATACCCTCCTTTCAAGACACTGTCGATTCCGTTCAACTGCTCTTCCAGGTCCTTTGCTGTCTCTGACAGAATTACAATGTCATCGGCGAACCTCAAAGTTTTTATTTCTTCTCCCTGGATTTCAATACCTACTCCAAATTTTTCTTTTGTGTCCTTTACTGCTTGCTCAATATACAGATTGAATAACATCGGGGACAGGCTACAACCCTGTCTCACTCCCTTCCCAACCGCTGCTTCCCTTTCATGTCCCTCGACTCTTATAACTGCCATCTGGTTTCTGTACAAATTATAAATAGCCTTTCGCTCCCTGTATTATACCCCTGCCACCTTTAGAATTTGAAAGAGAGTATTCCAGTCAACATTGTCAAAAGCTTTCTGTAAGTCTACAAATGCTAGAAACGTAGGTTTGCCTTTCCTTAATCTTTCTTCTAAGATAAGTCGTAAGGTCAGTATTGCCTCACGTGTTCCAACATTTCTACGGAATCCAAACTGATCTTCCCCGAGGTCGGCTTCTAATAGTTTTTCCATTCGTTTGTAAATAATTCGCGTTAGTATTTTGCAGCTGTGATTTATTAAACTGATAGTTCGGTAATTTTCACACCTGTCAACACCTGCTTTCTTTGGGATTGGAATTATTATGTTCTTCTTCAAGTCTGAGGGTATTTCGCCTGTCTCGTACATCTTGCTCACCAGATGGTAGAGTTTTGTCAGGACTGGCTCTCCCAAGGCCATCAGTAGTTCCAATGGAATGTTGTCTTCCCCCGGGGCCTTCTTTCGACTCAGGTCTTTCGGTGCTCTATCAAACTCTTCACGCAGTATCGTATCTCCCATTTCATCTACATCCTCTTCCATTTCCATAATATTGTCCTCAAGTACACCGCCCTTGTATGGACCCTCTATATACTCCTTCCACCTTTCTGCTTTCCCCTCTGTGCTTAGAACTGGGTTTCCATCTGAGCTCTTGATATTCATACAAGTGGCTCTCTTTTCTCCAAAGGTCTCTTTAGTTTTCCTGTAGGCAGTATCTACCTTACCCCTAGTGAGATAAGCTTCTACATCCTTACATTTGTCCTCTAGCCATGGCTGCTTAGCCATTTTGCACTTCCTGTCGATCTCATTTTTGAGACGTTTGTATTCCTTTTTGCCTGCTTCATTTACTGCATTTTTATATTTTCTCCTTTCATCAATTAAATTCAATATTTCTTCTGTTACCCAAGGATTTCTACTAGCCCTCGTCTTTTTACCTACTTGATCCTCTGCTGCCTTCACTACTTCATCCCTCAGAGCTACCCACTCTTCTTCTACTGTATTTCTTTCCCCCATTCCTGTCAATTGTTCCCTTATGCTGTCCCTGAAACCTCTGGTTTAGTCAGTTCATCCAGGTCCCACCTCCTTAAATTCCCACCTTTTTGTAATTTCTTCAGTTTTAATCTACAGTTCATAACCTATAGATTGTGGTCAGAGTCCACATCTGTCCCTGGAAATGTCCTACAATTTAAAACCTGGTTCCTAAATCTCTGTCTTACCATTATATAATCTATCTGATACCTTTTAGTATCTCCAGGATCCTTCTTTTATGATTCTTGAACCAAGTGTTAGCTATGATTATGTTCTGTGCAAAATTCTAACAGACGGCTTCCTCTTCCATTTCTTAGCCCCAATCCTACTATGTTTCCTTCTCTCCCTTTTCCTACTGTCGAATTCCAGTCACCCATGACTATTAAATTTTCGTCTCCCTTCACTACCTGAATAATTTCTTTTATCTCATCGTAAATTTCTTCAATTTCTCCGTCATCTGCAGAGCAAGTTGGCATATAAACTTGTACTACTGTAGCAGCCATTGGCTTCGTGTCTATCTTGGCCACTATAATACGTTCACTATGCTGTTTGTTGTAGCTTACCCGCACTCCTATTTTTTCTTTTCTTTTCTTTTTTTTTTTTTTTTTTTTTTTTTTTTTTTTTGTGATCAGTCTTCTGACTGGTTTGATGCGGCCCGCCACGAATTCCTTTCCTGTGCTAACCTCTTCATCTCAGAGTAGCACTTGCAACCTACGTCCTCAATTATTTGCTTGACGTATTCCAATCTCTGTCTTCCTCTGCAGTTTTTGCCCTCTACAGCTCCCTCTAGTACCATGGAAGTCATTCCCTCATGTCTTAGCAGATGTCTTATCATCCTATCCCTTCTCCTTATCAGTGTTTTCCACATATTCCTTTCCTCTCCGATTCTGCGTAGAACCTCCTCATTCCTTACCTTGTCAGTCCAGCTAATTTTCAACATTCGTCTATAGCACCACATCTCAAATGCTTCGATTCTCTTCTGTTACGTTTTTCCCATAGTCCATGTTTCACTACCATACAATGCTGTACTCCAGACGTACATTCTCAGAAATTTCTTCCTCAAATTAAGGGCGGTATTTGATATTAGTAGATTTCTCTTGGCCAGAAATGCCTTTTTTGCCATAGCGAGTCTGCTTTTGATGTCCTCCTTGCTCCGTCCGTCATTGGTTATTTTACTGCCTAGGTAGCAGAATTCCTTAACTTCATTGACTTCGTGACCATCAATCCTGATGTTAAGTTTCTCGCTGTTCTCATTTCTACTACTTCTCATTACCTTCGTCTTTCTCCGATTTACTCTCAAACCATACTACGTACTCATTAGACTGTTCATTCCGTTCAGCAGATCATTTAATTCTTCTCCACTTTCACTCAGGATAGCAATGTCATCAACGAATCGTATCATTGAAATCCTTTCTCCTTGTATTTTAATTCCACTCCTGAACCTTTCATTTATTTCCATCATTGCTTCCTCGATGTACAGATTGAAGAGTAGGGGGCGAAAGCCTACAGCCTTGTCTTACACCCTTCTTAATACGAGCACTTCGTTCTTGATCGTCCACTCTTATTATTCCCTCTTGGTTGTTGTACATATTGTATATGACCCGTCTCTCTCTATAGCTTACACCTACTTTTTTCAGAATCTCTAACAGCTTGCACCATTTTATATTGTCGAACGCTTTTTCCAGGTCGACAAATCCTATGTAAGTGTCTTGATTTTTCTTTAGCCTTGCTTCCATTATTAGCCGTAACGTCAGAATTGCCTCTCTCGTCCCTTTACTTTTCCTAAAGCCAAACTGATCGTCACCTAGCGCATTCTCAATTTTCTTTACCATTCTTCTGTATATTATTCTTGTAAGCAGCTTCAATGCATGAGCTGTTAAGCTGATTGTGCGATAATTCTCGCACTTGTCAGCTCTGGCCGTTTTCGGAATTGTGTGGATGATGCATTTCCGAAAGTCAGATGGTATATCGCCAGACTCATATATTCTACACACCAAAGTGAATAGTCGTTTTGTTGCCACTTCCCCCAATGATTTTAGAAATTCTGATGGAATGTTATCTATCCCTTCTGCCTTATTTGACCGTAAGTCCTCCAAAGCTCTTTCAAATTCCGATTCTAATACTGGATCCCCTATCTCTTCTAAATCGACTCCTGTTTCTTCTTCTATCACATCAGACAAATCTTCACCCTCATAGAGGCTTTCAATGTATTCTTTCCACCTATCTGCTCTCTCCTCTGCGTTTAACAGTGGAATTCCCGTTGCACTCTTAATGTTACCACCGTTGCTTTTAATGTCACCAAAGGTTGTTTTGACTTTCCTGTATGCTGAGTCTGTCCTTCCGACAATCATATCTTTTTCGATGTCTTCACATTTTTCCTGCAGCCATTTCGTCTTAGCTTCCAGGCTCTTCCTATTTATTTCATTCCTCAGCGACTTGTATTTCTGTATTCCTGATTTTCCCGGAACATGTTTGTACTTCCTCCTTTCATCAATCAACTGAACTATTTCTTCTGTTACCCATGGTTTCTTCGCAGCTACCTTCTTTGTACCTATGTTTTCCTTCCCAACTTCTGTGATGGCCCTTTTTAGAGATGTCCATTCCTCTTCAACTGTACTGCCTACTGCGCTATTCCTTATTGCTGTATCTATAGCGTTAGAGAACTTCAAACGTATCTCGTCATTCCTTAGTACTTCCGTATCCAACTTCTTTGCGTATTGATTCTTCCTGACTAATGTCTTGAACTTCAGCCTACTCTTCATCACTACTATATTGTGATCAGAGTCTATATCTGCTCCTGGGTACGCCTTACAATCCAGTATCTGATTTCGGAATCTCTGTCTGACCATGATGTAATCTAATTGAAATCTTCCCGTATCTCCCGGCCTTTTCCAAGTATACCTCCTCCTCTTGTGATTCTTGAACAGGGTATTCGCTATTACTAGCTGAAACCTGTTACAGAACTCAATTAGTCTTTCTCCTCATTCATTCCTTGTCCCAAGCCCATATTCTCCTGTAACCTTTTCTTCTACTCCTTCCCCTACAACTGCATTCCAGTCGCCCATGACTATTAGATTTTCGTCCCCCTTTACATACTGCATTACCCTTTTAATATCCTCATACACTTTCTCTATCTGTTCATGTTCAGCTTGCGTCGTCGGCATGTATACCTGAACTATCGTTGTAGGTGTTGGTCTGCTGTCGATTCTAATTAGAACAACCCGGTCACTGAACTGTTCGCAGTAACACACCCTCTGCCCTACCTTCCTATTCACAACGAATCCTACACCTGTTATACCATTTTCTGCTGCTGTTGATATTATCCGATACTCATCTGACCAGAATTCCTTGTCTTCCTTCCACTATTTTTTTATTCATTATTGAACCTACTCCTGCGTTACCCCTATTTGATTTTGTATTTATAACCCTGTATTCACCTGACCAGAAGTCTTGTTCCTCCTGCCACCGAACTTCACTAATTCCCACTATATCTAACTTTAACCTATCCATTTCCCTTTTTAAATTTTCTAACGTACCTGCCCGATTAAGGGATCTGACATTCCACGCTCCGATCCATAGAATGCCAGTTTTCTTTCTTCTGATAACGGCGTTCTCTTGAGTAGTCCCTGCCCGGAGATCCGAATGGGGGACTATTTTACCTCCGGAATATTTTACCCAAGAGGACGTCATCATCATTTAACCATGCAGTAAAGCTGCATACCCTTGGGAAAAATTACGGCTGTAGTTTTCCCTCGCTTTCAGCCGTTCGCAGTACCACAACAGCAAGGCCGTTTTGGTTAGTGTTACAAGGCCATATCAGTCAATCATCCAGACTGTTGCCCCTGCAACTACTGAAAAGGCTGCTGCCCCTCTGTAAATATAAGGATACCATAAATGCAAGTTTGGGCTGTCTTCTAAAATGCAGGGTCATTATTGCCCCACAGCCGGCCGCGGTGACCGAGCGGTTCTAGGCCCTTCAGTCCGGAACCACGTGACTGCTACGGTCGTACGTTCGAATCCTGCCTCGGGCATGGATGTGTGTGATGTCCTTAGGTTAGTTAGGCTTAAGTAGTTCTAAGTTCTAGGGGACTGATGACCTCAGATGTTAAGTCCCATAGTGCTCAAAGCCAAGCCACATGTTCCTACATTTCTTACTTAGTTTTCTTTACTTGGCTTTTCCATTATCAGCAGTATCCCGTTCTTATATGCCACAAACTTCTATCCTACCAGTGTTCTTCAGTCAGACCTCTCCCTACCTGTAGTTCTCCTCCACACTGCCCTCGGCCTCCCTCGGTTCCTCCTGCTTGGACGAGACCAGTGGAGCCCACACTGGGGTCACTGTTGTTCCTCCATTCGCCGGACATGTCCGCACCATCTCAGTGCTCGACATCAATCCTATCAGTAACTGGTCCTAACGCACCCATATCCTTTCCCATATATTCTTTTGTCACTCGATCCAAGGGAGTCGCTCTCACGCTTCTCCGTAACCTGTCCATTTCGACAGCCTCAATTTTCCCCATCGGTGTCTCGTTCAATATCTAACATATGTCAAAATGCTCTCAGCCACAGCAGCAGCACTACTTTTTTGTTCGTCTGGATATGTACCAACTCCAAAAGATACCATTTAAGATCCAATAGCCACCCTCGCTCGACTTGCCCTGTGGGATACTTTCACATGATTCTGTCCAGTCTTTTGGATTAGTGAACCCAGATACTCGAACACTTCCACATTTCGTATCCTGCCAAACTCAAAATTCAAATTCTCACCTTACCCACTTCCAACAATATGATATTCTGTTCTATCCATATTGACTGTTAGTCCTCATTGTTTATACGTATCTCATGTATCACTTTCTCAGTTGGTACACAGCATCGTCCTCATCCAGAGCTATAAGTACTTGATAGTCGGCAAACAGTAATTACTGTAAAATTCGATGCTGTACTGTCACACCCAAATTTCTGCACTGTCTATTCCAGTAAGCAAGAATAGCTAAATACAACTCAAATACGGCTGATGGCACAGAGAATCTTTGTCTTCATCCTTGTGGTTTTCTAAAACTTTCCGATGTCTTACAGCCAATCTTCACAATGCCTCGCATTGGTGGTGCATCGGCCGGCCGCTGTGGCCGAGCGGTTCTAGGCGCTTCAGTCTGGAATCGCGCGACCGCTACGGTCGCAGATTCGAATCCGTCCTCGGGCATGGATGTGTATGATGTCCTTAGGTTAGTTAACTTTAAGTAGTTCTAAGTTCTAGAATACTGATGACCTCAGATGTTGTCCCATAGTGCTCAGAGTCATTTGAACCATTTTTGGTAGTGCATCCATTTCACCAACTCGATTAATGCACTCTCCACTCCAACCTTTTCTAATGCTCTCCATGGTAACCTCCTTGGCATAGATTCATAGGCCTTTTCAAAATCAACAAGCACGACATGGAGATGCTTTTTGCGATCTTCTCTGACATATCTGGCGTACACAAAAGATTTTTTCAACACAGTTTTTCCCACAGTAATGACTACTCTTCCTCCAATACAACAAACTGCACAATCTTTTCCAGTATGTTCTTTGCTACACTACTGAACAACCAACTTGCCGAAGCCATTACACTTATTCCCCTGTAATTTGTCGGAACTCTCCTGCTCTCCTCATTATATATTGCGGTAATGTGTGACAGTTTCCATTCCTGTGGTGCTTTATCTCAATGAGCTATTTGTTAAAAATAATTACTAGTGCTGATATTACTTTGGGTAATCCGTAATTCAATAATTCCACTACCATCACTGTACCTCCAAGCTCGGCTGCCTTTCCATTTTCCGATTTTTGAAGGGTCTGTCAAACTTCATTTTCAGCTAACTCTTCCACAGGATGAATCTCCTCTTAATTCTACGCTTCTCGAAATATTCCCTATTCTCTGCCGGAAGATATTTAGAGTCTATCTTCCAGTCAGAAATGGCAATCATTCTAGCTCATCCTCTGTTCTTACAAGGATCTCTCATTTGACATATGAATCGCTAAGCTTTTGATTCCCTGTTGTATTCAGTCAGACGGCTCCCACACTCCTCTTCAGATCGGATAAACAACCTTTTTTAGTTCTCTCTTAATTGTGTTAGTTTATCTTCCTGCCTTTTAGAATGTTCAAATGTGTGTGAAATCTTATGGGACTTACCTGCTAAGGTCATCAGTCACTATGCTTACACACTACTTAACCTAAATTATCCTAAGGACAAACACACACACCCATGCCCAAGGGAGGACTCGAACCTCCGCCGGGACTGTCTTTTAGAGCGTAACCATTTCTGGTAAGCAATCTTCTTGTCTTAAGGCCTGAATCATCCACTCAGCAGCCCTCACTCTTCCTCCTTCTCTTCCTACATTTCTCCGGAAACGAAATAAACCTTTCCTCAAATCGGCTTACACGAGTCATTCAATCCTTCCATGGATAAATCCTGCCAGTATTTTGGAAACCAAGCCTTAAACTGATGGGTCGAGAATAATCACATGCTATTTACAGGCTGCTTAATTTCTCCTACATTTCGTTCCCAAACCTTATGGTCGGACCCGAGATGCAACGGCGCTAGAACGACGCATAAATTTCTTTCCGGGATGGAATTTCCCCGGCACGAATGACCGGACGAGAAGAATGCTATCGCCGACCATATTTTCTCGAGCGGCCGGAATATGCTCGCGGGCTATTCGTCTGGTGCGGCCCCGGGTGAACCCACGTCCCGGACCGTGTTATTCTGCTCTCGACGCTCACTTTGCAGTAAAGATAAGGCTGACGTACGAGCGCACGCCACGCAGGCGTGGAGGAATTCACGTCTGGCGTCCGCGATAGCGTGCCACCACCCGTGAGACGCAGGGTCGACAGCGGCGTCGGGCGATAAGATACAGCCGCCGCGGTAGGTGCCGTAAAAGGAGGGGGGGGGGGGAGGGGTTCGTGGCAGGAGATTGGCGGAAAGGTCGGTGGAGAGGGGGGAGGGAAGAGGTGACACGCACGCGACTCAGCACGCACTGCCGAAGGCAAGAGCGCATGGTCGTGACGGGGCTGGGAGTCACAAGTTTACGCCATGGCGGAGATCGCCTGGAAAGAGAACAGGTAGCGTGCGTGCAGTAGAACTTGTGGTGACCGGCACAGACGTCACGACAGGGTAGGGGAAAACGGTACCGGTGGGGGTTCCGATGTGAACGGCCACCGCACGCTAAGGGAAGTGCAATTCGACAGTTGAAGCCATCGCTGAGACGCATATCTTCCATAACTTGTCAGTGATAGGGGACAGGAAAATAAAAGTATGCGGTAAGATAGCAGGCCATGGAAAGCACAATTTTCACAAACAATTTCACTAGATTAGCGTTCTCCAGGAATAAAATTTTGCAACATAAAATTTATGAGAAAGCAAGTCTCCACACACAGTAAAGGAACTACATTTCATAAGCAATAAAGGCCTGCACATATGTGATTGAGCTAATGAATACATTTTACCTGTTGGCTTAAAGATTGCAGAAATTTAATTTTAGGACGTAGAATATCATAAAAAACTCAACATTTAATTAACGAAAAATATTTAATTAATAATTAAGGCCTGAAATTATGAACTGAAGTAATTAAGTAGCTTTAAATCTTCAGCAAAATTTCGTGGCACCCATAGTAACCCCATTGGTAGATTGGAACAGTAATAGTACTTAGTCAGGATAACAAATGATGCAAAACTATAACAGAGAGACGAACACGGTTAAAGTAAGTACATCGATAAAAAAAATTCACAACCAGTAAGGTTACAGAAAAGAACAAGGGAAATGTTATAAAATGTCCCCCACCTCAGGTGGTAAATTAAAACACTAAACTCTAATCTCAACAGCTAACAGCCGCCACAGAGGAAGATAAACACTAAAGTAGAGCATTACTAGCGGGAAAGGTAAATGTTCAGTGTCAATTTTCGGCTGAGATCGAAGGACGTTTAATGTAAAGGTCCCACAGAATAATTACTGTTCTGGATAAGAATGGTGTCTCTTCTGTTGGACATGTTTAATTACAGATGCGCAACCAACGTCCAACCTCCTACAGGAATCAGAAATCTGCGAGTAGGCGATTGATAGGCGGGGCTCGTTGCAGTGTGTTGCGAATGGCAAATTGAGAATTTTTGGTTGACTGAAAGCGTGTCCAGATGGCCGAGGCAGTTAAGGTAACTGTTCCAGAGAAGCGGGGCATCCGGGTTCGAGTCCCAGTCCGGCAAAGATTTTCAGTTTTTCTCGTCATTGCATTACCACAATGCCCTGTGCGGTTGGAAGACATTATTTCCTTCCTGCTTCTTCCCATCCCGTTTCCATTCCATTCATTCCATTCTTCTGTGACCATTCTGGAATAATGGAGTCTCAGCCTCCAATGTTGTGCGCCACACTTAATGAGCTTAGCTGACTATCTTCTCAAGGCCCTCCTCTAAGTTAACAACCAGGCCTGAGTTGCAGGAACGCACCAGAAGTAGAAAAGCGCAAAGACGAACTTGCTCAGTCCCCCACAACGTAGACTCGTGTGGCAATGCGCCATGCCTTTCCCATAACCGGTGATAGATCCACAAATCACTATAGGACATGAGTGCTTCGGCGAGATCCGGCGATTCGCTGAAGTCGGCACTGGGTCGGCTATCCCTGTGAGCATGAAAGGTAAACCCGTTCTCGCCGTTTAAGATAAATTCTCATATACTATCAATCCCGGGCATGGGCACGGGTCAGAAAGCTACAGCTAACGAGTGTGCAAACGATTGTATTAAAAAGTTATGACTACAACGAACTTTTCGACATATGCTGATGTTCAAAGACAATAGCTTCTCACTGCCGGAAAACAAGTAGTTGCATAAACACTGGATCACCATAAGCAAAACAAGACCGACTGTGTACTGACAGATGTAAATCCCATAAAACAAAACAAGCATAAAATGTAATAGAGCAGATAATGTAACTTACTACGAAACTGACAATGTATAACAAGAACAAGTGTTCGGATGTTAGGTGTTAGCAAAATGCGAACGTATTCATTGGATGTGGATGCCTTATTTCACATCATTATCCATGGTTCAAAATGGCTCTGAGTACAATGGGACTTAACATCTGAGGTCATCAGTCCCCTAGAACTTAGAACTACTTAAACCTAACTAACCTAAGGACATCACGGACATCCATGCCCGAGGCAGGATTCGAACCTGCGACAGTAGCGGTCGCGCGGTTCCAGACTGAAGCGCCTAGAACCGCTCGGCCACAACGACCGGCCATTATCCATGGCAGACCAAGCTTCGTTTGTTTGTGCATTCTGCCTGCCTTGTATATGGCAGCGTAAGAATAAAATCTAAGCAACATGACTTCAAACCGTACATCAAGAAAGCTCTTCGGGCCATGACTCCAGGAACTATAGACCTTATCGACTGCTCGTTTAGATGGAATACTGAGTCGCGCATTCAGGAATATGGGCACTCGTTTGAATAGCTCGCTTACTTGAACGTTCTGTCACAAGAACATCCACCTGAACACAGAAACTTATGTACAGCATTTTCCATCCAGTCCTAAAGTTTTGAATGTTTCTTCCTTCGCAACTAAAACTAACATAAATTTGATTTGAAATGTTTTGTACAGAGTTGTTTTAAATACGTCAGCTACACGATAGTAAAAGCTAGTTCTCTACTTAGAAAATTATAGTTCGTTTCTGTAACACTCTGGAAAATAACTGCCTGAACAGTGGCCATAACTTCACAGAAAGAGTAACGTATCTGACGTTTACCTATAGAAAAAAAATATTCATTTCACATATATCGAAAGTTACTGAAAACCCACCTTATCCGAAGCACCCGAGGTATTTGCTGGTTAACGTTGTTTGTTCAGAATAAAAGAATCAAAATATTTAATTAGAATGAATCACAAATGCCACCTAAAAATACTCATACAAAAAAAGTTTTGCATCACCCCGGTTCCCAGAATTCCTGAAGATAGACGTTGCCTTTGGATATTGTACCACAGTCACAGTCCCTTTGACTGTTCAAAAAAATGGTTCAAATGGCTGTGAGCACTATGGGACTCAACTTCTGAGGTCATTAGTGCCCTAGAACTTAGAACTAGTTAAACCTAACTAACCTAAGGACATCACACACATCCATGCCCGAGGCAGGATTCGAACCTGCGACCGTAGCGGTCTCGCGGTTCCAGGCTGCAGCGCCTAGAACCGCACGGCCACTTCGACCGGCTTTGACTGTTCAGAAATGTCTCTAAACCCGCTCAAAGATGTAAACAACCATGCATGAGCAGCGCCCATTAGACGGAGGAGGAGCCGGCCGCGGTGGTCTAGCGGTTCTAGGCGCTCAGTCTGGAACCACGCGGCCGCTACGGTCGCAGGTTCGAATCCTGCCTCGGGCGTGGATGTGTGTGATGTCCTTAGTTAGGTTTAAGTAGTTCTAAGTTCTAGGGGACTGATGACCACAGATGTTACGTCCCATAGTGCTCAGAGCCATTTGAACCATTTTTTAGACGGAGAAGGTCCGACAGCCGACCAGTTCCAGTCATTCCACCAGGAAGGATGTACACGGCTCGTGTTGTCCGTAGTTCAACCAGGCCTAGACAGTCAATACCGCGTTTCGATCGCGTCCGCATTGTTACTTTGTGCCAGGAAGGGCTCTCAACAAGGGAAGTGTCTAGGCGTCTGGGAGTGAACCAAAGCGATGTTGTTCGGACTTGGAGAAGATACTGAGAGACAACGAATGTCGATGACATGCCTCGCTCTGGCCGCCCAAGGGCTACTACTGCAGTGGATGACCACTGCCTACGGATTATCGCTGGGAGGAACCCTGACAGCAACGCCGCCATGTTGAATAATGCTTTTCGTGCAGCCACACGACGTCGTGTTACGACTCAAACTGTGCGCAATAGCCTGCATGATATACAACTTCACTCCCGACGTCCATGGCGAGGTCCATCTTTGCAACCACGACACCATGCAACGCGGTACACATGGGCCCAACGACATGATGAATGTATCGCGCAGGATTGGCATCACGTTCTCTTCGCCGATGAGTGTCGCTTATGCCTTCAATCAGACAGTCGTCGGAGACGTGTTTGAAGGCAGGCTGAATCCCTTAGACACACAGTCCAGCGAGTGCAGCGAGGTGGAGGTTGCCTGTTTATGGACGACGTGACCCACCAACCACTCTGATGGAACTACTCTGAATCACCGTTGAGGACCAACAATACGTTGATTAACTTATGGATAGTAAACCACGAGGAATAGAGGCATGCATCAATGCAATAGGACGTGCTGCTGGGTATTAGAGGTACCGGTGTGTACAGCTATGTCGACCACCACCTCTGAAGGTCTCGCTGTATGGCGGAACAACATGCCCTGTGCGGTTTCCATGAGCAATAAAAACGGTGGAAATGATGTTTATTTTGAACTCTATTCCAATTTTCTGTACAGGTTCCGAAACTCTCCGAACTGAGGTGAAGCAAATCTTTTTTATGTGTGTTGTAATGACACGTACTATATTTAAAAATCAGAAATTAAAGAATAAAAAATATCAGGAATTACATGAACAACGTTCCGCCACTAAAATATTAAAAACTAAGAGTCGCTTTACTGCAACTAGTGACTGTGGTGACACAGCAGAAAGGACTCAATCAATTAGATGGCCTTGAACAACAACCGATCCAAAGTACATGTAACTATCGTGGGTGAATCCCAGCAGCATTACTGGCCGTGTCGCCGACACATGGAAGTCCTCAGGGCCAATACGTCAACCAGAACCCCCTCCCCCCTCCCAAATCTCCCTCCGTCCTGAACCAAAGCAGCCATAGCCAACTTGCCACGCCGGCCTGCTGGTTGCCAATTCCCGCGGCCACCACGATGACCAGAGCATCCTCTACACTGAAGCGCCAAGGAAACAGGTATAGGCATGCGTATTCAAATCCATACTCGTATATATGTAAACAGGCAGACAACAAGTGTCTGGCGCAGTTGTTAAATCGGTTACTGCTGCTACAATAGTAGGTTATCAAGATTTAAATGTGTTTGAACGTGGTGTTATAGTCGGAGCACGAGCGATGGGACACAGCATCTCTTAGATATGAAGTGGGGATTTTCCCGTAAGACCATTTCACGTGTGTACCGTGAGTATCAGGAATCCGGCAAAACATCGTCTCCGACATCGCTGTATCCGGAAAGAGATCCTTCAAGGACGCGACCAACGACGAATGAAGAGATTCCTTCAATGTGACAGAAGTGCAATCCTTCCGCAAAGTTCTCCAGATCTCAGTGCTTGGCCATCAACAAGTGTCAGCGTGTGAACCATTCAATGAAACATCATCTATATGGGCTTTTGGAGTCGAAGGCCCACTCGTGTACCCTTGATGACAGCACGACACAAAGCTTTATGCCTCGTCTTGGCCCGTCAATGCCGGCGTTGGACTGTTCATGACTGGGAACGTGTTGCCTGGTCGGACGAGTCTCGTTTCAAATTGGCATATTCCAGCAGGACAATGCGACACCCCGCACGCCAGAATTGCTACATAGTGGCTCCAGGAACACTCTTCTGAGTTTAAAGACCTTTGATGGCCACCAAACTCGCCAGACACTAACATGATTGAGCATATCTGGGATGCCGTGCAACGTGCTGTTCAGAAGAGATATCCATCCCCTCGCACTCTTTCGGATTTATGGGCAGACCTGACGGATTCATGGTGTCAGTTCCCCCCAGCACTACTTCAGACATTAGTAGAGTGCATGTCTTGTTGTGGCACTTCTGCGTGCTCGCGGTGCCCCTACACGATATTAGGCAGGAATACCAGTTTCTTTGGCTCTTCAGTGTATATCGGACAGTGGCATCGCTCGGCAGCAAGCTGTCTTCAGTGGTGTCGTGGCCACCGCAGCACAATTTTCTTCATTCTTACCATTTGCACTACTTATTTTCCTCTTAAGTTGTTAAGCGTACCATTTAGTTCAAAATCCAAATATTTGCGCTTTTTCGTTTTGGACTGTCCTTGATTTGCAACAATACAATACTACACTCGAGACAAAACTCCTAGCGAATCTCTTTCTTAATTGTGCCGGAATTCTTTCTCCAATCTAAAAAATTGCATCTTTTCATAGTGCCCTTTATCCATAGAGATACCACTAATTCCGTCCAGCCAAATGCAGTTTTCAGTCTCTGGTAAGCCATCGAGGACAGTGGGACAGCTGTCGGACCTGAAATACTTGAGGAATGAAAACTGAAACCAACGCTGTATTGTAATCTAACTGTGCTACCAGTTTCAATGCGAAGAAGTGTCATCTTCAGGTACAAAGCATAATCTGCCATCAGCACACGAACCACATGAGAGACACGTTGGTGTTTGTCATTGTGGTCCGTATGTCGATGGCAGTTTACGTCTGGGGCCTGAAGATGATTCCTTTTCGCGCCGAAACTGGTAGCAAGTTTCGAATCAACGACGTTTGAATTACAATACAGTTATTGTTTGTATTATTCAAGTAATACAATTTTCTGTCACAACTAAGCTGTAACTAAAGGATTATACTTGTTCCAAGTGTTTTTCTTCCAATGATAATTTTTGCTATAAAGCCGACCCCGGTAAATTGCAGTCTCCCGTGTAGGACACTCACGTGCCAATGGCTGGACGATTGCCAGCCGAAACATAGTGGCAAGAAGTCAACGTGATCCGGCTGCAATCCTGAAACCTCATCTAACATTTAGTATGCCGGGTACACTTCAAGAATCACTTCACGTTAGCTGCTTCCCATCACTTTGTTTCTTCCTACACTTATCGTTAATCCATAATTTTTTCCCAGATTTACAATCTTTTCCATCATAAATTTAAATTCTTTCTGTGATTTAACCAATACTACTTAATCATCTGCGCACATATTTATTCTTATCCTTCCGTTTGCTAGTATTATATCTCTTGTTTTTTCCAGTGCTCTGACAGTTTCTAAACAAAATCCTTGTTCAACATTTCTTCCAATGCCGTCTCATTTGCTTCCTCATCTGCAATATTACCTTCCAGTCTTAATCTGCATCTTTAAAAGTCTTGAGAAGGATACTCCAGCCTTCTCAAGAGATTTTTCCCAATCATGAAACAGATATACTAGGGGCGTTCGGTAAGTAATGCAATACATTCTTTTTCTCAGGCAACTTCGATTTCCCGCTTCAGCCCTTGTAGTTTCGTGATGTTCCGATAGGTGTCGGCGCTACACTTAGCCTCCAAAATGGCATCTACAACAGACTTGCGTTTCTTTTGGCGGGAAACCAGACCATTACAGATATTCACAGGCGCTTGCAGAATGTCTTTGGAGACCTGGCAGTGAACAAAAGCACGGTGAATCGTTGGGCGAAGCAACAAGGTGGCGCAAACCCGTCCGATGCCTTGCTGCCGGCCGGCCGCACACAGCTGTGACTCATACAGTGTTCGAAGGGGTGCACACTAGAGTGCTGCAACGCTCAGTGTTTGACCGGTCACGGCTCGCCTGTTGACGGCGGGACCGAGCCGCTCGTGTCCGGTCCCATACGACTCGGCTCGGCCACGTACTCGACCCATGTCTGTTGTCCGGATTCCGGACACGCGGATAACCGAGCATGACCGGTCACCGCTGACGTCTCACCTCCCCTCGTCCGGCTCGCTGCACTGTACTTTACTGTACAAATCCAACGCTTCTCTCTCTCCCTCTCTCACTCTCTCTCTCTCTCTCTCTCTCTCTCTCTCTTAATACAAAAGTAACTTTTCCAACAACGGGTACGTGACATAGCTAAATTCATAAAGCACCTCGAAAGTAAAATGATATTTCAATACAATCGCGGATAGAAGACGAGTCTCATTTCCAAACAAAAGAGATATTTTTCCTTTCATTTATAGGAAACATTAAATAAGTGCTTTCCCTGTAATCTGGAAGACAACCATCTTCATAAAGAAAGCATACAAAGAACATTAAGCATTTACAGACGTAACTTGTCATACGTTTCAATTGTTTGCAACATAAACAAAATTATAGTTATTGTTGATCAGCAGGAAATCACTAACGCGTTCCGGATTTAATTGTCTGCGGCAATTTGTTAGTAACATGCCGGCTTTACTAAAGCACCTCTCATTAGGTGCGCTTGTTGCTGGGATACATAAAATACGTCTTGCAACTGCAGCCAAACCTGGCAGATCTGTTTCATGTCTGCTCCACCACTTTAAGATGTCATCATCATCTCCGGGGTGCATTAAAATGTACTGATCTACTTCAACTGCTGCGGATGATCTGTTGTCCCTCCATTCCTTGAAACGAGCTCTCTTTCTGGGTGGTGATGACACAGTACTTGAAGGATCTATGATAATAAACAAAAGAGACAAGTAATACAGAACTTGAAACGTCCCCTTTGTACAATTATACACGACTGTCCTTAAACTGACACACAATATTTTTAGCGCAACGCAATCTGACTTTCAAAAACCCCTACAAAAGAATGGCCCTGACTAACATTAAACTATACCTTTCAGATTATGAAACGTCCCCTTTGAACAATTATACACGACTGTGCTTAAACTGACATTTCATTCCATTGCTGTACTCTGTAACACCTGAGGGTATAATTACATTAATCCTCAGGGGGGTACACGCTTACTTTGTGTACCATGTGTTTGGCAAGCACAAGGAGCCGTAGCTAATATGGTATTTGCTTATACAACTTTACACATCGGTACCATATTTCTCTAAGACAGAATTACACAGCTATCTGATTATTTGACAGAGAAACAAACATTTTTTTGAAAAGCTACAACTACAATCGAAACTCTCTCTATAATTACGCGCTAGCAATACACAAAAGCTACACTAATTACACAAACTACAAGAAAAAAATCAGAAGATTCCAGTGAGGTATCCTCGGCTAAGGGTCGACATATGAAACGTCCCCTTTGAACAATTATACACGACTGTGCTTAAACTGACACACAATATTTTTAGCGCAACGCAATCTGACTTTCAAAAACCCCTACAAAAGAATGGCCCTGACTAACATTAAACTATACCTTTCAGAAATCACTTACCTCACAAAAATCTTCATTACTCGAACTACTGCAATACAGCGAGCGCCACTACTGCCAGCTAAATAAAAGAGTCAAACTACGGAAGGCACTAACTACTGATAGGGATAGTTAGCAAATGAAAGATATTAATAGAGAACAAACAATGTATTTACCTTGATAGTCATAGTATATATATCATTTCATGACAAATTACAAAACTCCGCCATCTCTCTCCCCAAATCCACCACTGCTGGCGGCTCACCTCCAACTGCGCAACGCTACGCGCTGTTCACAGCCAGCTGCCTAACACTACAATGGCGAGTATTACAACAATGCAAAGCAGCCACAGACTGCACACAGCACAGCCAGTGATTTTCATACAGAGGTGGCGTTACCAATAAAAAAACCTAAACAGCCTACTTACAAACTGATATGGAAATCATCGAAACATTCCCGTAAGAGACCGATGACCTCGCTGTTTGGCCTCTCCCCCCAAATAACCCGACCCCCGTTCCCATAAAAACGAGATGTTTTACGTTAATGAAATATTATACGAGTCACAACATTCCCGTTTCTCTATAATACACTTTCCACTAACTATGCAAAAACGATTATGTTAATGATTGAATGTTCTACCTGCGTACGTAGCACACATTTGTCGCACATTGTTAAGAATTTTCTGCTTTTCACTTATTTCAAGCATATTAAGATAACGGAAGGACGGCCAAAAAAAACGATCTTTGTGAGGTTTCTTGCAACTGTGTTTCTTTAAATGAGTGGTTCCCGACTGGAAAAACAATAAAGTGGAGCAGTTTATGCACCATACGTACCCAGTAGACGCAATGTTTTCATCTACAACCAACAGAAATGTACTCCATACTTGGCTTTTTAGACCTTCCCGTATCTTTAATGTGTAAACATTGGTTTCAATCTTACGTCTTACTACACTGGCTTCCTCGCGCTGCATGATTACAGAGAGACACACCACAAATAAGAAGCCCGCACTGGCTGCAGTGTCACACGGATAATGACACGTGTAATGTGTTTGAAGTTATGTGCTACGTATTCGGTCACGGCTTCTATGCTCGGTCACAAGAACTAGTGCGGGTAGCCTATCCAGTTAGGGTGTGCTCGCCCCACCTCGTATTTTGTGCTCGCTTACTCGGTCATGCAGGACTCTAGTGCACACTCTCATTCGAGGTGATCTACGGACCGAAATGAAGGAAGATGCAGTATGCGGATAAAAGTGAGTTTATTGATGCGTGAAGACGTTGGCTCCGACGTCGACCAATAGAATAGCACCATGCGGGCATACACGCCCTCCCAGTAAGATGGCGTAAGCCTGTCGCATTGAACGGAGATTATCCTGAAGAACAGGATTTTGAAGTCAAACGAGTGGGGAATAATGTCATGTACTGAAATCCTGAATAAAACCAATCTGTTTTCAGGAAAGAAAACGTGTTCCTGTTAACATCCAGCATACTTTCTCCTTGGTGTTATCGTTTGATGCAGCTTTCACGTTAGATTGTCCTGTGCTAACTGCTCCAACTCTGCGCAACTACATCAACCAACAACCATTTGAACCTGCATGCTATTCAAGCCTTGGTCTCCCTCTACAATTTTTACCCCTCGCACTTCTCTGCAGTACGAAACTGACGATACCTCGATGCCTCGGAATGTGTCGTGTTGTGGGGCGGCGGGTGGAATAATAGAATAGATGTTTTGTATTTATGCTGTTTGCTGTTCTCAACACTGGCTCTCTAACTACAATATTGGCTACCAGAATGTGATTAGCAAAACGTGAAGCCTGTAATTAGAATTCCTAGTGCCCACTTCATCTGAGAAATACATTTATAGCTCTGAGGAATTAGGAGATTGTCTGGGATTCATAATCGAAAACCATTCTCTCTAAAATGTTCACTATATTCTGAAAGTCACAGACCAAAAAGAATCCACACAATCCAACTACCAGAGAAGTTCAGAGTCTAATGCACTGATGCCACTATAACTGTTCAAATTAAATGTTTAAGTGAATGCTCGCCATAATTTGATGATAATGTTCATCAAACGCCACGCTAATAATGGTAGAATGTCTGTCCTGTAGCGGCACGTGAAGATGCGACATACGCAAACTAAAGATAGATCATTAACGTCATCCCAAAATTAATACTTCACTCGAAAACGATTTCATGGTTACGCGTATCCTGAGTAACTTATTACTGCATCCGAGGCTGTTTATATCAACGATACGGACGCGACGCGACTCCCGGCACAGGTGGTGCGCTAATCAGCGTCTAGAGAGAACTGGGGCCTTCCTTTCTCTCGCGCAGCGTTCTTACATATAAAGCCGCGGTGCGGACAGCTAAGGGAACGCCTGATCAAATCTGCTCTACCGACTAGCCGTTGCGCTAGTAATGCACCACTTAAAGTTATCGAATAAATCATTGCTTCCTTTGCTGATGGCCGACGAAGCTTTCAATTTAATTGTGCAATCAGGACACAAGTAAGTAATCATAATAAAAGTCTGACGTGGCTAAGTCAAATATTTTGGGCGAGAGAATTAATTTAATTACACTACATGCAGTAGACGAGCTCTGAACTTGTTCTTTGGAGATACGCTATAGCTATAGTTTTATAGTTATTCTGTTGAAACTTCTCACATTTTTATGATTATAGCGGATCTCCCTTCTACTTAAATTTAAACATCCTAGCTTTATTTATTCGCCTACTTAATCTAACTTGCTTCCTTAATTTCTAAGACATAAACCAGAAAAATCATGAATTTCAACTAAAATTTTAATTTGTGAGATCCAGAATACTGCTTCTACTAAATTATTATGCAAAAGGAATCTAAATATAAATTTTTAAGTTTCTAGCTCTTTTCTGTTGCGCCAATGATTTTTACAGAAAAATGTCCAAATTTCGAAAATAGTTAAAGTTATTAACTGATATTCAACACATATTGATTTAATGTTACTCCTGACATGGTAGAAACGTTTCAGGTTATTTACTTGATTTTTAAAGTATTGCACAACATTTATGACGTCAGAGCTAGTTACAGCGGAGCAGGCTGGCACACAATGGAAAGACTGATGTGAATTACATAAGGCGTGAGTATGCTACTTCCCTACACTGTCAACCGATCATTTAGCTAAACTCTGCCATATACTTCCATTCTTCACAATTTGCTGCAGTGCCTCTTCTTTAGTTATTAATACCTTCCGTATAATCTCCAGCTTTCTTCTGTATCATCACATTTCAGAAGCTTCTACTTTTTTACAGTCGAAAGAAATATACAACACTAAACTCATATTATAAGTTAGCAAATTTTTGTTTTCCAGGAACGCTATTCTTCTTATTAGCGGTCTGCATTTTATATCTTGTGAACTTCAGCCGTGATCAGTTATTTTACCACCTCAATGAGCGAAATACATCCACAGAATTTTGTATATCATTTTCTAATCTTTTCTTCTGCCAGTGTCGCCTGATTTAATCCTACCTCATCACTCTTGTTTTACTTTTATTCATTTTCATCATACAATGTCTTTTCAAGAAAGTATCCATTGCGCTCAAGTAATCTTCAAAGTCTTTTGCCGTTGCTGACGGAATTATAACATTGTCAAATCTTAAATATTTTCTGCTAGACAGCTTTGTACGATACACTTTATTTTTGTTAAGGACGTCGAGTTTAAATCTGAGTGAAAGAATAGGGTGGGCAGAGTCCTGTTAGATGTTTGTCAGACACCACCGTTACACACATTCAGATGATATACGAGGGTCATTCAGTAAGTAATGCCATACATTTTTTCTCTCAGTACATGCTTATTATTGAGAGTCAGAATTTGGTGACAATATACATCAACACGTCTTGTCTATGTCCTATTTTTCCACGTAGTCTCAGTCACGTTCTATGGCCGTACATCAACGTTGTGGAAGCGCATGATTCCCTGCTGGTAAAAGCTGTTGTCCTATAGGGGTAGTCATGTTTTCACTGCATGACTGACACTCTCGTCATCTTCAAAGTGTGTTCCCCGTAGAGAATCTTTAAGCGGTCTAAAGAGATGGAGGTCCAAGGGTGCTAGGTCTGGATTGTAGGGTGGATGAGGCAATGATGTTCAACCCAATTTGGGGATGTGGTCCAGGGTTCTCAGACTTGTGTGTGGGCGTCCATTATCGTGTTGGGGCAAAATTTCTTCTGGATTCTTGTCCGGTCGACTACGTCGGAAACGGTTTTTGAGTTTATTCAGAGTCTTCACGTATGTCTCTGAACTGACGGTTGACCCTCTTGGCATCACATCCACGAAAATGACGCCATCACAATCCCAGAAGACTGTCACCATGACTTTTCCGGCAGAGGCGTTTGTCTTGAAATTTTTCTTTTGTGGTGAATGAGGATGATGCCACTATACAGACTGCCTTTTTGTTTCCGGCGAAGAGTGGTGCACCCAGCTTTCGTCCCCCGCAACGATCCGTGACCGACAATTGTAGAACCAACTGTTGACTTGTGACACACCGGTCGGCACGAATAACGGGATCCGCACGATTCAGCACGTCTGAAGCAGTGGCTGTTACAGGACGTCCCGAGCGTGGCTTATCATGGAGCTTTGTTTCCGCTTTTCCTGAGGCTGCAAATTTCTGTAGCCATCGCCCGATTTTACTGTCAACTGCAGCATCGCCGTACACTGCACACAAACGTTAATGGATGTTCACCACGGTTTCTTCTTCTACACACAAGAATTCAATAACAGCAAGAACGTGTGTCGTATGTAGACGCCATTTTGACGCCGTACTACTGCTCTGCCATCTGCCAGAACGGTTCGAAATTTCACCGGCGCACAGAATAAATATCAGACATGAAGCCCCAACAAGAACGTTTGTCTATGTATATTAACGGATTTTTTAAAAAAATTGGGGCGCTACTTATTGAATGACCCTCGTAATAATGGAACATATTCCTGACATGATCAGTCTGAGGGCAATATGAAATGTATACTGACTAAAGAAAACACAAGTCAAGATCGCTAAAAAAGCATTTTATGATGGCCGGTTTCGATTGAGTGAGCTATCCTCTCATCATAGGATCTTATGCTTCTGAATTTTTACATCAGTCTTACAAGTCGCTTCACGTTGCATATGAACACTCCACTATCATGACGTAAAAATTCAAAATGATACGCTGTGATGATGACAGCATAGCTCTATCGGAACCGCTCATCTAATAAAACCTTTTTTTAGCCATCTTGGTTTGTGAAGTTTTCTTCGGTTACCATTTTCAGTTTCACTATTGCAGTTGTGCAGTGCGTTGCTGAACACCTTTTTCGGACCCGAAGATGGTCAGGAAATCGATAGTCTTGAATAAAAATAAAGTAGTACAGCTGCATATCACACAATAATATTTTTAATGAATCTTACACGGGATTACTACAGAGCCATGCAACATATTACTTCCTCCCATTTACTTTATCAAACTGACTACGACGGAATATTCGGGGAAATTAGTACCTACTGGCTTACCGACAATCGGGAAGAGAACGGGAATGCTGGTGCCAGAAATACCCTGCGCCAAACACCGTACGGAGTCTTCGAGAATACAGCTTGGAAAAATTATCTCTTGCGATACGCAGTGGAAGTTGTTAGTTACGACACATGTCCTGTGACTGCATTGAGCTATTTTTGTGTGCCACTACTTTCCGTTCGATTTGTAACCACTAAGCGGTTGACACAACAGGTGTTTGCTGCTTGTTGTGCAGGGATGGTGAACAGCAAGTCTGAGGGCGGGGCACGATGGTGCCTTGTTTGTCTGACCTATATCGAGACACAGTTCGATCGGATTGCTTCAAGCTGAACTGCTGAGGCCTCCCTTGCCTAATTAATACCGGCCGTTTTGTTTCGTGGGGCTCCACAAAGGCAACGCCTCCTCTGACGTGGTGTTTCGATTCAACTAAATCTTCACCACCCATACGAAACGGCATGTACGGCAACATCAGTCACCGAAATGAGATGTTGTCAGGACCTCGCTTAATGTTTTAAAAATACGAACATAGGAATAAGAAGAAATTAAATCTACGATCGTTTCTCTTTTAAGTGGTCTGATGAAGCTGTCTGGGATGGTTTTTTCCTTTCTAATTTGTTGTAGATATCACATGCAACATACTCTATAATCTATTTTGCCTGTTCCAGTGGTTATCTACCCCAACAGCTATACACTGTGCCAAATCTTCTACATTTACATTCACATCTCTGCGAGCTACCATATATTGCGTAGCTGAAATACTGAGAGTATTTTGTGTTCCGTTGTCACTTACCTCCTCTCCTACTCCAGTCGCCAACGCCCTGTAGGAAGCACGATTGTTGCTAAAATTCCGTGTGAGCTTGAGACACTCTAATTTTACCTACATGGTATTTTCGCAAGGAGGAACCAATATATTGGCTGATCGTTCTACGAACATGTTGTTCTTGTGGTCTTCAGTCCGGAGACTCGTTTGTTGTAGCTCTCCATGCTACTCTATCCTCTGCAAGCTGCTTCATCTCCCAGTACCTACTGCAACCTACATCCTTCTGAATCTGCTTAGTGTATTCATCTCTTGGTCTCCCCTTACGATTTTTACCCTCCACGCTGCCCTTCAGCATTAAATTGGTGATCTCTTTATGCCTCAGAACATTTCCTACCAGCCGATCCCTTCTTCTAATCAAGTTGTGCCACAAATTTCTCTTCTCCCCAATTCTGTTCAATACCTCCTCATTAGTTATGCGATCTACCCACTAATCTTCGGCATTCTTCTGTAGAACCACATTTCGAAAGCTTCTATTCTCTTCACGTCCAAATTGTTTATCGTCCATGTTTCACTTCCATACATGGCTGCACTCTTTAAAAATACTTTCAGAAACGACTTCCTGACACTTAAATCTATACTCGATGTTAACAAATTTCTCTTCTTTAGAAACGCTTTCCTTGCCATTGCCGGTCTACATTTTACATCCTCTCTACTTCGACCATCATCAGTTATTTTACTCCCCAAATAGCAAAACTCCTTTACCACTTTAAGTGTCTCATTTCTTAATCTAATTCCCTCAGCATCACCCGACATTCCGTTCAACTGCTCTTCTAGGTCCTTTGCTGTCTCTGACAGAATTACAATGTCATCAGTGAATCTCAAAGTTTTTATTCCTTCTCCATGGATTTTAATTCCTACTCCGAATTTTTCTTTTGTTTCCTTTACTGTTTGTGAATATACAGATTGAATAACATCGGGGATGGGGTATAACCCTGTCTCATGCCCTTCGACTCTTATAACTGCCATCTAGTTTCTGTACAAATTGTAAATATCCTTTCGCTCCCTGTATTTTTCCCCTGCCACCTTCAGAATTTGAAAGAGGGTATTCCAGTCGACATTGTAAAAAGCTTTCTCTAACTCTACAAACGCTAGAAACGTAGGTCTGCCTTTTCTTAATCTAGCTTCTAAAATAAGTCTTAGGGTCAGTATTGCCTCACTTGTTCCCATATTTCTACGGAATCCAAACTGATCTTGCCCAAGGTCGGCTTCTACCAGTTTTTCCATTCGTCTGTAAAGAATTCGCGTTAGTATTTTGCAGCCATGACCTATTAAGCTGATAGTTCAGTAATTGTCACATCTGTCAACACCTGCTTTCTTTGGGATTGGAATTATTATATTCTTCTTGAAGTCTGAGGGTATTTCGCCTGTCTCATATATCTTGCTCACCAGATGGTAGAGTTTTGTCAGGACTGGCTCTCCCAAGGCTGTCAGTAGTTCTAATGGAATGTTGTCTACTCCCGGGGCCTTGTTTCGACTCAGGTCTTTCAGTGCTGTGTCAAACTCTTCACGCAGTATCGTATCTCCCATTTCATCTTCATCTACATCCTCTTCCATTTCCATAATATTGTCCTCAAATACATCGCCCTTGTATAGACCCTCTATATACTATTTCCACCTTTCTGCTTTCCCTTCTTTGCTTAGAACTGGGTTTCCCTCTGAGCTCTTGCTATTCATACAAATGGTTCTCTTTTCTCCAAAGGTCTGTTTAATTTCCTGTAGGCAGCATGTATCTTACCCCTAGTGAGATATGCCTCTACATCCTTACATTTGTCCTCTAGCCATCCCTGCTTAGCCATTTTGCCCTTCCTGTCGATCTCATTTTTGAGACGTTTGTATTCCGTTTTTCCTGCTTCATTTACTGCATTTTTATATTTTCTCCTTTCATCAATTAAATTCAGTATATTTTCTGTTACCCAAGGATTTCTACAAGCCCTCGTCTTTTTACTTACATGATCGTCTGCTGCCTTCACTTTTTCATTCCTCAAAGAGACCCATTTCTTCCCCCAATTCCTGTCAATTGTTCCCTAATGCTCTCCCTGAAACTCTCTGCAAACTCTGGTTCTGTCAGCTTATCCAGGTCCCATCTACTTAAATTCCCCCTTCTTGCAGTTTCTTCAGTTTTAACCTACAGTTCATAACCAATAGATTGTGGTCTGAGTCCATTAACACACGGTCTCTGAATTTTAACAATAAACCAAACCACGATTCATTACGCCTCTCTTGCACCGTCTGCACAGGAGTTGGATGAGCGTCTCCGTCACGCTTCACGCTGACTAAATGAACTGTAACAAAATGTGGTACTCTTCTTTGGATATTCTCTAATTCTCCTATCAATCCTGTAAGGGACAGTGCCCAGAAAGACGGGCAAAATTCAGCTAGTGGTCGAACAAGGGGTTTGTAAGCAGTCTCTGTGCACTACACTTCTTGGGGATTCTTCTAATCAGTCTCTGACATCTGTTAGCAGGGTTTATTTTTATGTGGTCGTTCCACTTCAAATCACTTACAAAGTTCCATATATTCAATTGTCGTGCCTGGTTCCTGTGATTGTCGTGCAATCATGTTAATATTGCTGCTTATTTGTGCATAGTACTCCACATCTAAAGGTCAGCTGACAATTCCTGCCTCGAGGGTCGACCCTCTGCAGGTCTTCATGCGTTCCACTGCAATTTTATAGCGTTGCAACTTATCTCTTTACAATATTATCATCCGCGGAAAGCCTCAAGGAACTTCCCACGCTGGCCACCAGGACATTTATGTATGCTGTGCAAATTAGTGGTCCTATCTGTATTACTAAAAACGGGGCATTGTGAACAATTCTACTTGAAGGTTACCTATCTAACGGCTTCCAGGAGCAACAGACTTTGCTTTCGATACTTCACGAAATTATTAAAAAAATTTAAATTTCTAAAATACTGGCATGACCTACTCATTAAGAGTGATCTTACGTTACGTCTAACGCTAAATGTTGAACAGAATACGTCAAATATTAAGTTAAAAATGTGTAAACACAATGAGGCAGCGTAACTCACAGCGCACAATTTATCCAGACTATATTCATCCAGTATTTGAGAATGTGAGCACTCAGCGGCTTCCAAGAAAATATACACATAGTTTAGAACGTGTTCTAAACTTTTGTCGCCGACACCTCCCCCAAAACAATGAAACAAAAAACGTTTATCGCTAACAACATTTTCGCTGTTCGTGTAGGAAAACCTGAGCATCACTCATGAGATTTTAAATCATTATTTCCTTACTACCAACTCTATTCGCAACACGTATCGCACGTGGTATCCACATACACTCCTGGAAATGGAAAAAAGAACACATTGACACCGGTGTGTCAGACCCACCATACTTGCTCGGACACTGCGAGAGGGCTGTACAAGCAATGATCACACGCACTGCACAGCGGACACACCAGGAACCGCGGTGTTGGCCTTCAAATGGCGCTAGCTGCGCAGCATTTGTGCACCGCCGCCGTCAGTGTCAGCCAGTTTGCCGTGGCATACGGAGCTCCATCGCAGTCTTTAACACTGGTAGCATGCCGCGACAGCGTGGACGTGAACCGTATGTGCAGTTGACGGACTTTGAGCGAGGGCGTATAGTGGGCATGCAGGAGGCCGGGTGGACGTACCGCCGAATTGCTCAACACGTGGGGCGTGAGGTCTCCACAGTGCATCGATGTTGTCGCCAGTGGTCGGCGGAAGGTGCACGTGCCCGTCGACCTGGGACCGGACCGCAGCGACGCACGGATGCACGCCAAGACCGTAGGATCCTACGCAGTGCCGTAGGGGACCGCACCGCCACTTCCCAGCAAATTAGGGACACTGTTGCTCCTGGGGTATCGGCGAGGACCATTCGCAACCGTCTCCATGAAGCTGGGCTACGGTCCCGCACACCATTAGGCCGTCTTCCGCTCACGCCCCAACATCGTGCAGCCCGCCTCCAGTGGTGTCGCGACAGGCGTGAATGGAGGGACGAATGGAGACGTGTCGTCTTCAGCGATGAGAGTCGCTTCTGCCTTGGTGCCAATGATGGTCGTATGCGTGTTTGGCGCCGTGCAGGTGAGCGCCACAATCAGGACTGCATACGACCGAGGCACACAGGGCCAACACCCGGCATCATGGTGTGAGGAGCGATCTCCTACACTGGCCGTACACCACTGGTGATCGTCGAGGGGACACTGAATAGTGCACGGTACATCCAAACGGTCATCGAACCCATCGTTCCACCATTCCTAGACCGGCAAGGGAACTTGCTGTTCCAACAGGACAATACACGTCCGCATGTATACCGTGCCACCCAACGTGCTCTAGAAGGTGTAAGTCAACTACCCTAGCCAGCAAGATCTCCTGATCTGTCCCCCATTGAGCATGTTTGGGACTGGATGAAGCGTCGTCTCACGCGGTCTGCACGTCCAGCACGAACGCTGGTCCAACTGAGGCGCCAGGTGGAAATGGCATGGCAAGCCGTTCCACAGGACTACATCCAGCATCTGTACGATCGTCTCCATGGAAGAATAGCAGCCTGCATTGCTGCGAAAGGTGGATATACACTGTACTAGTGCCGACATTGTGCATGCTCTGTTGCCTGTGTCTATGTGCCTGTGTGTTCTGTCAGTGTGATCATGTGATGTATCTGACCCCAGGAATGTGTCAATAAAGTTTCCCCTTCCTGGGACAATGGATTCACGGTGTTCTTATTTCAATTTCCAGGAGTGTATAACACTGCATAGAGCTGCGGATCTATGTCATTTTACGATACATATTTCGGGAGATACGACTTTTTATACTTGAGAATTCGGTTTTTAAGGCTTCTGGGCTGGTACGTCTATTGGCAGCACTCTATTAGGGAACCTAATGTTAATTTTACGTCTTCCAGACACAAATTAACTGTATTTGGGCGGCACAAATCACGTGCTCTTCTAATGTTATATATTCTACCATGGGTTTTTAGCAAAAATTTATCTCCTACTTCTTTTTGTTCCTCTCAGATTGATACTTTGGCTGTCCACCACGTTTTACGTTCGTTTACGGAACCAAAATTCTGTTTTCTATTTCCCAGAGGTCTCATAGCTCACGTCACCTTTCCCTGCAATCCAGTTGTCCAGCTACACAGTTACAGGATCTTCTTCACAAATTTCGTGTACTTACCACCAGCACAAATGCATGCAGAAAAACCGCGTCCTTCCCTGTGCTAAATATCTCAGCTCCTCTCGACACAACACTTGCTGATTTCTGTTTATTTCTCTCTGAAATGCTAAATAGAAAGCAAGAATATTTGTTCTGCAATCATTTAGTTTTCTGACAAGAAGGTGATGTTCAGACAACACTTCTTTAATTCGCATTGTTCCAAAATTGTGTTGGCATCAGAATCTGCAACTCAATATATATTTGTGATTTGTTAGTTAAGATTTCCGTTAGTGTTGCAAATAATATTTTTGTTAGTAGTTAGTTTCAAACAATTTCGTTCGTTCTCAAACAGTTACCTACATTATAATGTACATTTCTACTAACAAAATTTGAACTGCAACACCTTCAAACACTTCGTGTGCACAGATTACAGCAGTACAACAAATCTGTTACGACGTGCATGCATTTGTAACGTTTCGCTTGCATCACTCTGGTTCCCAGAACTTCTGAAGATAGACGTTGACTGTGTATATTGTATCGCAGAGACAGTCCTTTTGACTGTTCAGAAATGTCACTAAACCCGCCCAAAGATGTAAACAACCATGCACGAGCAGCGCCTATTATACGGAGGGGGTCCGACAGCCGATCAGTTCCAGTCATTCCACCAGGAAGGAGGTACACGGCTCGTGCTGTCTGTAGTTCAACCATGCCTAGGAAGTCAATACCGCGGTTCGATCGTGTCCGCATTGTTACTTTGTGCCAGGAAGGGCTCTCAACAAGGGAAGTGTCCAGGCGTCTCGGAGTGAACCAAAGCGATGTTGTTCGGTCATGGAGGAGGTACAGAAAGAGAGGAACTGTCGTTGACATGCCTCGCTCAGGCCACCAAAGGACTACTACTGCAGTGGGTGACCGCTACCTACGGATTATCGCTCGGAGGAACCCTGAAAGTAACACCACCATGTTGAATAAGACGTTTTGCGCAACCACAGGACGCCGTGATACTACTCAAATTGTGCGCAATAGGCGCAACTTCACTCCCGACGTCCATGGCGCGGGCCATCTTTGCAACCACGACACCATGCAGCGCGGTACAGATGGGCCCAACAATGCCGAATGGACCGTTCTCTTCACCGATGAGTGTCGCATATGCCTTCAACCAGACAATCGTCGGCGACGTGTTTTTAGGTAACCCGGTCAGGCTGAACGTCTTAAAATGTTCAAATGTGTGTGAGTTCTTATGGGACGTAACTGCTAAGGTCAACAGTCCCTAAGCTTACACACTACTTAGCCTATTATCCTAAGGACAAACACACACAAACCCATGCCTGAGGGAGGACTCGAACCTCCGCCGGGACCAGCCGCACAATCCACGACTGCAGCGCGTTAGACCGCTCGGCTAACCCCGCGCTGAACGTCTTAGACACACAGTCCAGCAAGGTTGGTTGGTTGGTTGGTTGGTTGGTTGGTTGGTTGGTGTGGGGAAGGAGACCAGATAGCGAGGTCATCGGTCTCATCGGATTAGGGAAGGACGGGGAAGGAAGTCGGCCGTGCCCTTTGAAGGGAACCATCCCGGCATTTGCCTGGAGCGATTTAGGGAAATCACGGAAAACCTAAATCAGGATGGCCGGACGCGGGATTGAACCGTCGTCCTCCCGAATGTCCAGCAAGGTGGAGGTTCCCTGCTGTTTTGGGATGGCATTATGTGGGACCGACATACGCCGCTGGTGGCTGTGGAGGGCGCCGTAACGGCTGTGCGATACGTGAATGCCATCCTCCGACCGATAGTGCAACCATATCGGCAGAATATTGGCGAGGCATTCGTCGTTATGGACGAAAATTCGCGTTCCCATCGTGCACATCTTGTGAATGGCGTCCTTCAGGATAACGACATCGCTCGACCAGAGTGGCCAGCATGCTCCAGACGTGTACCCTATCACACATGCCTGGGATAGAGTGAAAAGGGCTGTTTATGAATGACATGTCCCACCAACCACTCTGACGGATCTACGCTGAATCGCCGTTGCGGAGTGGGACAATGTGGACCAACAGTGCCTTAGTGAACATGTGGACAGTAAGTCACAACGAATACAGGAATGCATCAATGCAAGAGGAGGTGCTACTGGGTATTAGAGGTACTGGTGTGTACAGCAGTCTGGGCCACCACCTCAAGGCCTCGTTATGTGGTGGTACAACATGGCTCAAATGGCTCTGAGCACTATGGGACTTAACATCTCTGGTCATCAGACCCCTAGAACTTAGAACTACTTAAACCTAACTAACCTAAGGACATCACACAACACCCAGCCATCACGAGGCAGAGAAAATCCCTGACCCCGCCGGGAATCGAACCCGGGAACCCGGGCGTGGGAAGCGAGAACGCTACCGCACGACCACGAGATGCGGGCAGGTACAACATGCAATGTGTAGATTTCATAACCAATAAAAAGGGCGGAAATGATGTTTACGTTGATCTCTATTCCAATTTTCTGTACAGGTGCCTGAACACTCAGAACCGAGGTGAAATTACTTGTGTGACATAAACAAAAGTTGGTAGGCGTATTTCTACACCTGAAAGATGATGTCTATTCAAATTTAAGCGCCAGTCGCATGAGAATGACAATAGTAGTACCGCTATGAGGCTGCAGATCAGGTTTGCCTTAAAATCATACTGCAATTGCAGGTGAGAGTTATCTTTGAGACTGAACTTGGTATGCTGATATTAGTCAACAATTCCTTTAAGGTGACAAAGACGCTATTACCAGCACCTCACTGACTTTGAACGAGGTTATGTAATAGGGCTACTGGAAGCTGGATATTCTTTCTGCGATACTGCAGAAAGACTTGGGAGAAATGTAGCCGCCGCACCCCATTGCAGGCAGCGGTGGGCACAATAAGATCCGCCTCCGGACGGCCGCTTGAGGGAAGACCGTAGTGATCGGCGTCTGGCTCTGGCGCATCGTAACTGCATCTGCAGCGGCAATCTGAGCAGCAGTTGGCACCACGGTAACGGAAGGTTACAGATCGGTTACTTCAAGGAGAGCTACGAATCAGACTCGCCTTAGCGTGAATTCCACTTACCCCAAATCGCCACCATTTCCGGCTTCAGTGGTGTCAAGCGAGGGTAGTGTGGAGGTCTGTTGTGGTTTCTGATGAAATCTGGTCCTGTCTCGGTGCCAGTGATGGTCGTGCGTTGGTTAAAGGAGGCCAGTTGAGGACCTGCAGGCAACATGTCTGCGTGCGAGACACTCTATCTACACCTGGAGTTATGCAATTCGTGTGAGAGCAAGAGCACTCTCTGAAAATCCAACGCACTCTGACTACAAAACTGGACGTCAGTCTGGTGATTCGACTTGTTATGCTGCCATTCACGTACAGCATTCCAGGGGATGTTCTCCAATAGGATAATAGCATTAACCGTCCCTGCATTGTCCGACCAAGCGCAACCATCATGGAACTCCATCCCACAAACTCACATCCGGCAGCTGTAAAGTACAATTCATGAACGTTTGCATGCTTCCATGCAACATTCTGGCGGTTACACCGGTCACTAATGTACCACCCTTTCTCATTTGCTAAGCATTATCTGGCGATTACTTTAACCTACGACCTTGCAATACTGATAACTTAAATAAGTTACCTAGACAAATGTCTTCACGAAATGTCATTAATTAACAGTAATCAGTTTCCGGTGTACATTTGTTTTTGAATCAGATCAATATAACAAATGTTATTTGGCTATATTACGATTCTCCTGATACAATCAAAATTCGTTACGCGTATTTGGTTGTTTATACATACGAATTTGACACGCACATTCCGATGATGGCTCTGAGCACTATGGGACTTTACATCTGAGGTCATCAGTCCCCTAGAACTCAGAACTACTTAAACCTAACTAACCTAAGGACATCACACAAATCCATGCCCGAGACAGGATTCGAACCTGCGACCGTAGCGGTCGCGCGGTTCCAGACTGAAGTGCCTAGAACCGCTCGGCTACATCGGTCTGCATTTCCGATGTTTATTATGTGTTCATGTACCCTGTCTCTCAGAGACCATAAGGTTACATCTAAATACAAAGATGTTGTATTGACAAAAGTCTCATACATTATCGTATTATTTTATTTATTACTGATATGTTATAAGCTAACTGCTTTACTAGATTGTGAATCATTTTTAAAAAGAACAGGAAAGTTATTCTATTTAAATTCGGACTGTTCCGTTCATATCTTTCTGGTTTTTCCAGTGTGCCTGACTTCATTCCTATAGACTCTATGTGCAAAATATTCATAGTTCTCTCAATATCACCTGCTCTTTTTTATGTCTATGGTTTGTGTTATTTTCAATTCGGACGGAAACCTTACTTATAAATCACTTCTTTAATCGTTCTGTATATTATTCCAGTAAGCATTTTACTGGGGTGAGTCGTTCCGACTGGTCACCTGATTCACCGTTGACCCGACATTTTGTATCGTTCTATAATCTAGGATTTTTTTCCAACGTGAAGGCAGCCTGTGCACTCCGTCCACAAGAGCATACATTGTCGGGACAACGAACCGAACGTGCGCCGTCGTTGACAACCACTTTTGTTGTTAAATAACATCAATAAACATAAGCCTGTAGATTTTCGTAGCCGTTGTCACCGGTAACAGCAAGCGAAGAAAAACCAGTGAACATCCGAGGAGACACAAAAATTATAGTATTTTGGATTCCCACACTCTTTCGGTATCTGCTTTAGGCCGAGCGGTTCTAGGCGCTACAGTCTGGAACCGCGCGACCGCTACGGTCGCAGGTTCGAATCCTGACTCGGGCATGGATGTGTTTGATGTCCTTAGGTTAATTTAGGTGTAAGTAGTTCTAAGTCTAGGGGACTGATGACCTCAGATGTTAAGTCCCATAGTGCTCAGAGCCATTTTAGGTATTTACCCAATGACGACGACCCGTCAATAGGAGCCTGACGACTTCTATCCCGTCACTCCACTTCTCCGAAAAAGCGCGGGAAACATAACCTTTTGTAAGTGAAAGCTACACTGTTTTTCGACAGTGTTCAGCCAGGCAGGTACACCAGTGTAATCGTGAAGAAGATCATAATAGAGCGATCGAAACGTCCAGCAATGAACAAGTTTTAAGGGGAATTCGACGCCACCTTACGACTCAGATCTTATCATTGGCATTAATGAATGTTTCTTTTAGGTCGGCAAGCTTATGTCAGGAGAACAAACTTATTCAAGCGCAGTCATTCACAACCACGTCGGTTCATGTTTCTTATTCATCCTTTCGTTTCGAAACTCTTGCAGTGTCCGTGCTTGAGAACTAAGTTACCAGATTTCCAGTTATTACGTGAACGGCTGTTTGTACACAGGGTGTCTCGGGAGAAATGGCCAATATTCAGGGATATGACAGAAACGATCATTCAAAGCAAGAAGTCCAGTAAACATGAGCTCCAAACTGCATATCTTAAGAGCCATAGCAAGTTTTTTTTCCAGTAGAAGTGATGTGTTTCACAGTAGCGAAGACGTACAAGCGCTCATAGCTCATAAGACAGGCATAACCAATTTTTTTTTTTTTTTTTTTTTTTTATTTTTATTTTTTTTTTTTTTTTTGAAAGATCGTTCCCATCGTATCTCTCAATACTGAATGTTTGTCCTGGGACACCCTGTTATACTGGTCAAATATGGAAGACTTTTAAAACAAAATATTCAGGACACCTTAGAGGTCTAAAAAGTAACAGCTCCCGTGGTACATTTGTTGACCATTTAATAACCCACAACCATCAACCAGTTAAAATAGAAACAGCTGTAAAAGAACTAAAATCCAGCCACAGCCTATACTGTAAATTTTAAAACAAAAAAAATTTCCACATACGGAAACTTTAGCAGAAGGAAAAGCTCATAAACTACTACACTACACAATTCAGTGGCACACTAATTGATTCATTAAAGGAACTGTACAAAAACGACACAAACAGGTAAAGAAACACACACACACACACACACACACACACACACACACACACACACATGCGTACACGATGAGAAAGAGAGAAAGTAAAAAAGGTTAAATTTGACGCCGAACTGAAATGAGAACAAGTTAACATCAATAGGCACTGGATACACAGCAGCGATATAAACAGTCTGTTCTGGAAAGCGAAAAAGTGTAACTTGCGAGTGAAATACCACAAAACACGTACTGTATTTGTGTGTGCGTTCCAACAACAAATAATAATGCAGGTGAGGATACAACAGACAAGAATGTAGCTGCGAACGAATAACTCAAAGCTAACTGTAAATAGTCACAAAGTATAATCTAGAAATATTTTCGCACATAAAATTGCATTTATAGATGAAGTGAAACGTTAGCTCACCAATCAACCTCACAGCAACGCCGATTCATAAAAATGGTTCAAATGGATCTGAGCACTATGGGACTTAACTTCTGAGGTCATCAATCCCCTAGAACTTAGAACTACTTGAACCTAACTAACCTAAGGACATCACACACATCCATGCCCGAGGCAGGATTCGAACCTGCGACCGTAGCGGTCGCCCGGTGCCAGACTGTAGCGCCTAGAACCGCTCGGCCACTCCGGCCGGCGCCGTTTCATAGCAGATGGGAAGCTGCCAATAAGTGGTAATGTAAACAGGGCTGGTTCTACATAACCCGACAATGTGGAAATCAGACAAAAACAGAAAGTATTTTTTGCATAATTTTGTTTCAACAATTATTACTTAACACATGTTTACATTTTATAGAGCTTAATAAATGTACCGACTGACGATGGCAAAGAGGTGTTGAAACTTTACTGTGTTCCTATGAAAAAAGTTGTTTTGCATAATAGGCGGACCTGAAATCCAACAATGAAGAATGTTTGGCTTCAGATGGTCACGAATGCAGAAGCAACAAGGCTAAATCTTGGGTGTCTATAACAGGTGTTAATGCTCGGAACATTGTCCATTGGGATGGTTCGTACGGTAGAGCAATAATGATGATTTTAAAAAAATGGCTCTGAGCACTATGGGACTTAACATCTATGGTCATCAGTCCCCTAGAACTTAGAACTACTTAAACCTAACTAACCTAAGGACAGCACACAACACCCAGTCATCCCGCCGGGAATCGAACCCGGGAACCCGGGCGTGGGAAGCGAGAACGCTACCGCACGACCACGAGCTGCGGACGATAATGATTTAGTTTAGTCTCAATGCAAACTGGCAGTCTGCAGTTTGGCAAAGTAGACACAAATCTCTCTATAAATACGACGGTAGAAACTGTTCCCGAAAGAACAGTTACCGTGGATGACCATGCAGCTTTGCTAGAAATGAAATGGTAATTAATTGGACACCCTAGCTGCAAGCAGGCGTTGATACACTTCATTGGGGACATGTTGAAAATGTTCAACATGTCCCCAATGAAGTGTATCAACGCCTGCTTGCAGCTAGGGTGTCCAATTAATTACCATTTCACTTCTAGCAAAGCTGCATGGTCATCCACGGTAACTGTTCTTTCGGGAACAGATTCTACCGTCATATATATAGTTAAAAATATGGGTTCCCGGCCTTTGACCTTCTTGTGCGAACGCACACGCTATGCCCGAACTCGTACGGGACTTGGTAGATTAATCTGCCACGAGTAATGAGTATGATAGGCAAACATCTATTAGGCGCACTACGAATGTAGTGTTGTGGACATGTGGATCTCACGGGGAGCGTGCAAGGGATCAGTCCCTGCAGACGCACTATCCTCTGTGCCCGCGGTGGCTCAGATGGATAGAGCGTCTGCCATGTAAGCAGGAGATCCCGGGTTCGAGTCCCGGTCGGGGCACACATTTTCAACATGTCCCCAATGAAGTGTATCAACGCCTGCTTGCAGCTAGAGTGTCCAATTAATTACTATTTCACAAATCTCTCTGCTGTGCACAGCTATGTTATGCTAAAACAGGGAACCTGCCTTCCACTATCCTGTCCCAAATGAAACCAAAGAATCAGAAGTAATTTCCTGCTGGCAGGGTGAAATGAAGTCTTGACTTTCTGCTTGATCACAATTCACGTGATTAACGCTACACTTAGAATTACAACACAGGAACTCTCCTAACAGCACTTCTCGGATAAATGACATACTAAGACCTGAATGATACAAATACGGCGGTTGTTATAAAAATATGGAAACACCAAAAACAATATAAAATACCATGCCCAATACAGTGTAGGAAACCCGTTGGCATTCAAAACAGTTTCCAGTCGCCTCGGCATGGACAAACACAGATCGTGCAAGGTTTCCAAGGGAGTCTTCTATCATTCTTGCTGCAAAATAGTGACAAGTTTGCGTAACAAAGATGAAGGTCGATACTGAACACGCACCCTTCTCTCTGGAGCGAACCACAAGGGAAAAATAATACTGAGATCTGGTGACAGAGGTGAACAAGTGAGATGCGAAGATCCATCTTCGTGTTCACAAACCCAGCGCTGAACAATGCGAGCTGCGTGAACAGGGGTCATGTCTTCTGGAACACAGCATCACCACTGGGGAACAAACATTGTTCTGTAGGATGGAACTGATCAGCCAAAATCGTCACACGATCTTTGGCAATAATTGCAATGTAACCATGGGGCCCTTGGAATACCACGATATGGCTTTCCAAATCATGAACTGGACAACCGCCAAGTTCCTCTCGGGACATAAACTCTCCTAGAAGTTGGCAACAGTAAGAAACAAGACTCGTACGAGCAAATTACTTTCTTTCATTGGTATACATTCTAGTGTTATGTCTTTGGCACCACATTTTCCTCGAACGGGCATTTGCATCACTGATGAGTGGCTTTGGATTTCCAGATCACCCTGCTATTAACTGCTTATGAAGCTCCCTTCGTGCTGTTTAAATGCTAACAGGGTTCGCGAATGCCAGTTCTGTAGCGGCTTTTGCAGCTGTCGTCCCCTTATGTTTCGTCTCAGTCCTCTTCAGTGACCGTATGTCACAATCACTTAACACACGCTTTCGCCTGCGTAGTGATTTCCGCTTTGCCAGTATGCGTTATAAATCTTCAATACGGTGCCTTTTGAAACACAAAACACTTTGGCTACCATTTTTGTGGGACCACTCACCATACAAGAACCAACAATTTGCGCTCGATCGAGTTCTGTTAACTCCGGACACAATGCTCGTAACTGAACAGAACGCTGTTCTGACCTTGACTGACACTTCTGACGTATTGAACCTTACACAGGTGAGATTCGTCGTCAAATACAACAGCGCAATCTACAGGCTTGCCTCTCATGTGAATTTAGGTTCAAACTTGCGTTTCTCGCGTTGTTTCCTTTTTTTTTTTTTTTTTTTTTAAGCCCTGTACAAACAGGGCACACCGACTGAATACTTTAGTTACAATGAAATGGCAGCAAAGTCTGACTACTTCACAGAACATGAATACGTAATGGAAATCAAGGTTAAATAAAGCTTGAGGTATAGCGCCGAGGATTGGGTTGGGTTGGGTTGATTTTGTGGAAGAGACCTAACAGTTAGGTCATCGGTCTCATCGGATTAGGGAAGGATGGAGAAGGAAGTCGGCCGTGCCCTTTCAAAGGAACCATCCCTGCATTTGCCTGAAGCGATAGGGAAATCATGGAAAACCTAAGCGCCGAGGAGAGTGATATGGTGATTTGATTATACATTTGGTCTCACCTAAGAGGCAGGGTCTTAACTACGGATAGACTATTTAGTATAGGCTACAGTGTAGGAGCACAAAGGTGTCCGCACTACAAAAATTAAAAAAAAAATGATTTCAAGACTGTGACGCTGATGATCTTATAATCTTAAAAGTCGTAGACGTGATTATTTTACGTGGGCTTATTTGGATGAATTTTTCAGTGAACAGCACTTCCTTGTGTAAAATTACCAGTGGCACACGGTTAAAGTCGTGGCCCTCCATTTGGAAATATCGTTGAAATGTTTAAAAAATGTCGAACGGAATTTCGGTAGTTTGAAATGAGTCAGATTTCGCTGAAAGTCGGTTTCATTCCTACCTCATTTCATTCAAACGAGAACCCACGAAACGTCTAACGTTGTTTTCCTACCATCTAGGTTTCTGTCACTTATGATCACAAACATCAGTGGGGAAAGGTTATATTCAAAACCAAAGACGATCAGAAACATATTTAGAATCTCCACATTGCAAGACAGGCTCAACGCTTTAGCCTCATTCAGTGACCTTTTAAAGCAACTAATTTACATAGACAAAGCACGCAGGCGCATTAATGTGAAGTGTCGGCCCAAACCAATTGGATTGATTGATAGTTTGGTTTTAAGGCTGATTCTTTCTGAAAATATTGCATTGGAAGTAAATAAAAGTAAAATTTGTTTGATTGAAACATACCTTTTTACCGTGAATTTTGCTAACAAACATATTTACTTATAGATAAGGTATGTTATTTTTAATACTAAAACACGATTTTTGTACTGACATGAAACCCCCACGTTTTACTGCTATTTTGAAAAATATGGTTGTTCATACCTTGAAGATTCCAGTTCCTTTCATTTTTTTATCCTCATCTAATCATTAAAGCATTAAATTGCATAGTAAAATTTTGTCGAAGTAAATAGCAAACGTTAAATGCTCCGTTATAAACTTTGATTCTAAAACTACTCTAAAATGCAACTCTTGTGGGTTAATTATCATAAAATTTCCCCAGATAGAGCCTGCATAACGCTTTCATCCTAGGGGATACGGATCCTGAAAGGGCCGAGCCGAGGGGCAGATTGGAAATCTTGTATCTTGTTGACGGTCAAAGATGCGTATCTGTTGTAATGTCATTTATCTTCATTATGTGTAACTATTGTGAGTTCCGTACACTGACGACAGCCTTAGAAGTGCCGCTCATATGTATGTGCGAGCAAGGAAGCTACTCTGAAGAAACAGTGTCAAGCACGAATAATCGTAAATATTACACGGACTACAACTTAGTTTGGTGTGCAGCTGCCGCACACTAACTAGTTAAAATACTTACCAAGCTGTACTAGCTTTCATGTACTAAGCATTAGTCTGCATTTGTGTGAGCTACAGGGACGTGTTCTACACACGAATTCAACTTGTAAATACGCGTTGGCGCCCCTCGCGGGCTTTCGTGTAGGCTATCCCCACTCCCTGCGTCCGAGTACAGCTACGAGGGCTGTCCAGAAAGTAAGTTACGATTGATCGCGAAATGAAAATCACAGTGAAAATCAGAAATGTTTCATTTGTAACAGTTAGCTACACCTTTCAGCTACTTCTCTACGTAGTCGCCGTTCTGACTCAGACATTCGTCGTAGCGTTGTACCAACTTTCCAATACCCTCATCATAGAAGGCAGCCGTCAGTGCTTTCCGCCAATTCTCTACGCTTGCCTAAAGCTCGTTGTCTGTGCCGAAATGTTGTCTGCATAGCCAGCGGTTCGTTTCAACAGAGATGAAAATCAGTGGGAGACAAGTACGGGCTGTATTGTGGGTAACCAAACATTTCCAATTGAAACGATACAGGAACATCTTCATTGCCCCTGCAGAACGAGGCTGAGAATTGTCTTGAAGAAGAAACCGCACGACAGTTATGTAATGTTGGTTGCATAGCTTCAGGGGAAAATTCTCACCAGGCACTCGTACTTGGCGGGAGACACTATTTTCTATAACATTTTTAAGCGCTCACTGAGAGCTCAGGAATGAAAAGAGCGACATAATTCTACCTAGAGTCATACTAGAGACACTGCCCAACACATCATTGCAAAGCGTTATCGGATTTTCATAGTCGTTTCCATTTCGCGACCGATCGTAACTTACTTTCTGGACAGCCCCCGTAACTTACTTGCTTTTTCTGCAAACTCGCATACGGCTGGTGACCTCGTCTCCAAGATCCTGAAAGTTCAACGAATCGCCGCTCTTCCATCTGCTCTTAGCGTCACCGTCACCTGATGAAATGTAGTGTATTAGCCTTGTTAACTCCGTTACGTGTAATGATATTTTTATTCTTGTTTGTTTTGATTCAAGGTTTAATTATCGGTTTATGTACTTACGTTAGCCGACCGCTGTGGCCGAGCGGTTATAGGCGCTTCAGTCTGGAACGGCGCGCCGCTACGGTCATAGGTTCGAATCCTGCCTCGGGCATGGATGTGTGTGATGTTCTTAGGTTAGCTAAGGTTTAAGTAGCTCTAGGTTCTAGGGGACTTATGACCTCAGATTTTAAGTCCCATAGTGCTCAGAGCCATTTAAACATTTTACAAGATTTTATATGGTTCAGTGGATACTAGCACTCCCTGTGTGCATATTTTTTACAAAAGTTCTTTGTACATCAGCGCTACTACTTTTTATTTACGCGTGATTAATTCTCTTCTAGCCATAAATGTAATGGGTGACCTCTGTCGCGTATAATTTGTATGATTAGCAATTTAATAATCTGATGCCTGGTACTCATTGCGTATATTACGTACTAGCTGAGTACTCGGCATTGCCCAGGTATGTGTATACAGTCTCCTCTGCCCCTCCGTCTCTGTCCACTTCTTTCTCTCCCTTCTCTCTCTCTCTCTCTCTCTCTCTCTCTCTCTCTCTCTCTCTCTCTCTCTCTCTCTCTCTCCACCTGTCCATCTCCACACGCGCCCCTCTCTGTCCATCTGTTACTCTTTCCTCATTTTGTCCACCTCCTCCTACCGCCTCTCTGTCCATCTCCTCTTGGTCTTCTTCATCTCTTCCTCGTTCCTGTGTCTGTCCGTCTCCCCCTCCCCCTCACTCTGTGTCGCATAATGATATAATTTTGTAGGTACATTCAGTGGCATACGCGAATACTGTATGCTAAATGTTTGAAATCATATATAAAGTTTGCTGCAAGTCATTAACTGCTGTAGTTCTCAAATACCCGATGAACAAAATCTAGGTATTCGCGAGTTGTGCCCTACACTTCCTTTTCGACCCCACCCTTATCTCTTTAACAGAAAGGCGATTTTTACCCAGCAGCAATTCTTTCCAGACACTATGTGGTGTGTGTACCAAATACGATTGAAATCAGTCCAATGATTTCGGAGGAGATGTCCAACATAGTACCTACATACATATCTATAATATCTATGAATATCTTTTCTGTTCCTGATCCGATTTTGATGAAATATATACCATACGGTGCCCCCAGCTACGCTGAAGTTACCAGTGAAAACCCCACAAAACTCTGTCTAGTAGTTTTGTAGATTAGCATGTTGAGATAGACAGACGAGAAAATTTTAGTAAAATTTTAAAACACAAATTTTTTTTCGTGATCCGATTTTGATGACTAAGTAAACGGTGCCCCAACTATTCTCAGGTTATCGTTGAAAAGTCCATGAAAATTCGTTTAGTAGTTTTGGAGATTAGTGTGTTCAAAAACAGACACGACGATTTTACAGATTTATTATTATATTTTCCGCTTCTTTAACGAAGGTATGTAGTAGCTCCAACGCTAAACTGTTTTATATTTCTTTCATTAAACTTGTTCCTTTTTTCTGTTGTTCAGTCTTTGTACATTTGTTTCAACACACTCCTTTTATCGCACTCCATTTATATATGTATTTTGTGCCGGCTGTTTCGAGGACGCTGTCGTCCGATCCTCATTTGACGTCGACTTGTCTGTGATTTGAGCCAACTTGTAATTTCTGAAGATGACAGAGTAAACTGATGACTCCAGTAAAGTGAAGCTAATGAAAGTTTCGTGTGGATGATGACTGATTTTCAACTTTGTTAGATGAGTATTCACAGCAGATGCTGAACTACAGCTATGGACAAAATTATGATATTACAACCTGCTGAAACTCCTACGGATGTCCATGTCCAAAACATTGATTGTTTCAGTTAACACAAACATTCGACTCTCATCTAGTCGTTGCACAGGGACTAAGTCAAAATTGCGGAACGCGGCTATCTCTCTCTCGGCGCACGCTTTGCTCCATGGCGATGACTTGTATTTGGACTGCTGATTTCCTGTCGGAAACGTCGTCGGCGTGAACGATGATCATCGGCAGGTGTTCTGTGATTGAACGACTGAGCTCTATGAAACTGGAACTGCTCGTTTAGCCGGCGAACTCGCGCTGCATCCTTGTTTTATCAGTGACATCACACTACGCACTATTTGTTCCACACAACTGCTGACGTTGAACACAGTTCGTGTATAGCTGTTGTAAGCCACTGGAATTGCTTGCGGTCTGGCTCCGCCTACCGATCAGGCTGTCCCGTGCAACCGAGCTAGCTAGAGGGAAGGCTAGTCTGCAGTGGAGTTGTGAGCACGCGACTCCCGGTTAGGGATGGGAAAAACCAACCAGTTAAAATCAATACCGTTATATACTAAGATGGTATCTGTTCTTTCGGGCACTGTTTGTGCATTCGCACAGAAGAAGAAGATGGTCAATTGGCCGGTGAGCCTGAACTGTATATATACTAAGATGGTATCTGTTTTTTCGGACATGTTCCCGAACTCTTACGGGAATCGGCAACGCGCCACGAGTAATGAGTATAATGCGCGGGGGCACTAAGAATGTAGTGCGGGACAATACGTTGAGAATGTGGGTTTCGCGGGAGGCGTGCCAGAGATAAATCTCTGCAGTCGCGCTATCCTCTGTGTCCTCGGTGGCTCAGATGGACCGCCGGCACGGTTAACTCAGCGTGTTCGGTCAGAGGGTTAGGTGCCCTCTGTAATAAAAAAACTGAGATAATTGATCAACGACGAACTGAAACGGGTGTCTTGCGACGTCCACCATGAGCAGAAGCAACGAACAAAATGAGATTTTATAAAAAAAAAAAAAAAATGGATAGAGCGTCTGCAGATCCCGGGTTCGAGTCCCGGTCGGGGCACACATTTTCATCTGTCCTCGTTGACGTATGTCAACGCCTGTAAACAGCTAAGAGTTTTCATTTCATTGTATTTTCATCAATACCGTTGTTATAGTTCTGAATAACCGGTGTCTTCCTGTATTTGTTTGGTGTCGGCTATATCATTTTTTACCTAATAAACGAAGAAAAACCCGAAGTACCAATTAGCCACAGTAGCAGTACTGAAGATTTTCGTTTTTAAATGTATCTTTTTTTAAGGAGTAATTTTTATTCGTAAAATTTCCGTTGATTTGAAATATTACAGAAAATTTGAAAAGCGGTCAGTGCTATTTTAATAAGAGAAACGAGCAGCAAACACGTCACATAAGAACTGGCACAGCGTTACTGACAGTTTACTGTCCCTTTTGCCGTGTGTCATGGCTTAAGGTATGCATGTACGTGTTGAGTGCAAGACTTTTCCCCACCTGGTCGATACGGTACTTTCTCGCTGTCGTCGCCAGACATCCGTTATACTACAGGGTGGTACCGACCCTAGTCTGGAAATATTTTTACGAAGTGATGTAGCAATGAAATAATGTAGCAATGAAATACAAAGCTTCATTTGTTATTAGAGATTAAAAATTTGTCAACCATTTCTACGAAACAATAAAAGAGGATGGAAATTATGGTAACAGTAATAAATTAAAAACTTAACAACACTTCTTTCATAGCTTTGCTGCCTGTGATTACAGAATATGCCTTTATCTTCCTGTACTCCTCTGAAATGGGCAAATTAACTTGGAAAACAGAGTTCTTCAATCTCAATTTTCACACTTTACGACTGACTATCCGTAATGTCCAAATATTAGTATGACCCGATTACAACATGATTTTTGAGCATAGTTTCAAACAAAATCACTGGAAGACTACTTGTGATTTTTTTGTAACATTCACCGGCTTATCACTTTTAGGCAAAAGCAGCACATAGTTACTTAATTTAATATTTTGATTCCGTATATCTTGAAACCGAGAGAGTCAAAAGTTTTCAATCGTTGTTCAATTTCTACTTTTGTTTCACGAAATAACAGAAATAAAGAACCCAAAACTGGGTATTTCAGAAACCGGTCATTTTGTGGGGTTTTAACAATGAGGTTAAGATACAATCGAAAACCGGTTGTTTCAGCAATAACTGCCACCTCCACTTCCGGTTACAACATCCTCCCTCCGCCACCCCTCACCACCAAAGGGAGAGTGATGCGGAGTATTTTTTTATATTGCTACCGCAGTGTGTGTGTTAGATCCACATAGGTGCTAAGCTCCGTGCTGAAGCTACTGGGCTCAATCTCCGTGGTTTCTCGTTGCTATTGGGCGTAAGCGCTAGTTGACGGCATTACCAGGGAGCGTAACGCAGTACCACCGGTTTGCAAGGTTAGGCAATATCCCATAAGAGCACTCTGCATAGGGAAAAGTCACTAGCCGAGATTGCTCTGTGCAAGGAAGGTGAGAATTTTAATTTCCCCTAACCACACTTCATAAGCATGGAGTAATGAGAATATCAAATTAGGACAAGGAATTCGACATCGGCGATAAAATAATACACTCCTGGAAATTGAAATAAGAACACCGTGAATTCATTGTCCCAGGAAGGGGAAACTTTATTGACACATTCCTGGGGTCAGATACATCACATGATCACACTGACAGAACCACAGGCACATAGACACAGGCAACAGAGCATGCACAATGTCGGCATTAGTACAGTGTATATCCACCTTTCGCAGCAATGCAGGCTGCTATTCTCCCATGGAGACGATCGTAGACATGCTGGATGTAGTCCTGTGGAACGGCTTGCCATGCCATTTCCACCTGGCGCCTCAGTTGGACCAGCGTTCGTGCTGGACGTGCAGACCGCGTGAGACGACGCTTCATCCAGTCCCAAACATGCTCAATGGGGGACAGATCCGGAGATCTTGCTGGCCAGGGTAGTTGACTTACACCTTCTAGAGCACGTTGGGTGGCACGGGATACATGCGGACGTGCATTGTCCTGTTGGAACAGCAAGTTCCCTTGCCGGTCTAGGAATGGTAGAACGGTGGGTTCGATGACGGTTTGGAGGTACCGTGCACTATTCAGTGTCCCCTCGACGATCACCAGTGGTGTACGGCCAGTGTAGGAGATCGCTCCCCACACCATGATGCCGGGTGTTGGCCCTGTGTGTCTCGGTCGTATGCAGTCCTGATTGTGGCGCTCACCTGCACGGCGCCAAACACGCATACGACCATCATTGGCACCAAGGCAGAAGCGACTCTCATCGCTGAAGACGACACGTCTCCATTCGTCCCTCCATTCACGCCTGTCGCGACACCACTGGAGGCGGGCTGCACGATGTTGGGGCGTGAGCGGAAGACGGCCTAACGGTGTGCGGGACCGTAGCCCAGCTTCATGGAGACGGTTGCGAATGGTCCTCGCCGATACCCCAGGAGCAACAGTGTCCTAATTTGCTGGGAAGTGGCGGTGCGGTCCCCTACGGCACTGCGTAGGATCCTACGGTCTTGGCGTGCATCCGTGCGTCGCTGCGGTCCGGTCCCAGGTCGACGGGCACGTGCACCTTCCGCCGACCACTGGCGACAACATCGATGTACTGTAGAGACCTCACGCCCCACGTGTTGAGCAATTCGGCGGTACGTCCACCCGGCCTCCCGCATGCCCACTATACGCCCTCGCTCAAAGTCCGTCAACTGCACATACGGTTCACGTCCACGCTGTCGCGGCATGCTACCAGTGTTAAAGACTGCGATGGAGCTCCGTATGCCACGGCAAACAGGCTGACACTGACGGCGGCGGTGCACAAATGCTGCGCAGCTAGCGCCATTCGACGGCCAACACCGCGGTTCCTGGTGTGTCCGCTGTGCCGTGCGCGTGATCATTGCTTGTACAGCCCTCTCGCAGTGTCCGGAGCAAGTATGGTGGGTCTGACACACCGGTGTCAATGTGTTCTTTTTTCCATTTCCAGGAGTGTATATTCATAGGTGTATTGAGGAAAACAGTTTGGTGCCCGCAGACGGTAGTATATTAACTAGTGAACGTAATATATAAGGGACATTCAAAAAGAAACGAGCTCGAGCCTGGAATGCGCATACCGGTGACAGGAGGGTGACATCGCGGCGAGTGTAACGAGGTGTGGTTCCTACCAGAGCGTGGAAGTTCACAGCTGGTCGCTAGACGGCACGCGTGCACGTCACGTGACTGTACAGAGCTAGCAGCAGCATGCATCAATCGTCCAACGCTGCCAGTCGCATTGCAAACAGTGACATGGAGGCGTCAACAGAAGAGAAAACAGGTGTTGTTCGTTTTCTGACAGAGGAAGGAGTAGGAGGAACGGACATTCATCGACGAATGTCACAAGTGTACGGCGAATACTGCATGACCTTTGCAAGGGTCAAGACGTGGCACAAGCGCTTCAGGGAAGGACGGGTGTCGTGAGCCGATGACGCACGGTCTGGAGCTGCACAATGCATTGCCGATGACATCGTCCAGCTGGTGGACACACTCATTACCTAGCCGCCGTGGTCGGACTGGGAGTCGGAAGAGTTCACACCATCACTAAGGAACGACTGCACATGCGCAAATCGTGTGCCCAATGGGTGACCCACAGTCTTCAACCACACCAGGAAGCATGTCGAATAGGCAGTTACGCTCATCTGCAGCGCTATGCTCGGGAAGGGAATGCGTTCCTGCCACGAGTGGTGGTTGGAGATGAGTTATGGTGTGATCACTTCGAACCAGAATCAAAACGACAGAGTCTCCAGTGAAAACATCCAGAGTCAGCACCACCAAAAAAAGTCAAGGCCATCCTCACGAGTGTAGGAAAGTTTACACTGACGTTCTTCTTTGACCAAAATTGCCCCCTTGTGATTCACATCCTGCAGCACGGAACAACAATGAATGTCCAGCGTTACTCGCAAACATTGATCTTTCTTCGGCAAGCGATCAAATCAAAACGACCAGGCAATCTCACCCGTAGGGTCACTCTGCTCCACAACAATGCAAAGCCTCATACGGCACTCCTGCAGAAATTCAAATAGGAGGCTCTCGGCCACCCTCTATACAGTCCGGACCTCTGTCCGCGTGATTACGCCATTTTTGGTCCCCTTAAAAAGCCCCTGAAAGAGGATTCATCTCGGACAACGACGTCCAGCTGTACGTGTTGAACTGGTTAACATTGCAGCCCCGGGAATTTTATGAGACAACCATTCACCGCCTCGTGTCACAGTGGGCCAAGTGTCTCAATAGCCAGGGTCAATACTTCTAACATACAGGTTCTGGTTTCAGCAATTATGACTCCGGCTCGTTTCTTTTTGATCGCCCCTTATACAGAGTGGCGCACATAGAACCGGCCCGAACCGGACTGCGAACGTGCGTGAGTAGCATTACTAGCGTGTCAATTTCTTTGCCACCTTCCAACAGCAGTAGCGTGTAAGTAGTTCATACGAAAAGTAGTCGTTATAAACCGTTTACTTCATTGTCATGCCTTACTCCATTGAAGATCGTGTGTTCATTGTTGAAGAATATGTGCAGTCTGAATCCATTAAAGTTTTTCATCACACTTTTCATGAAAAGTTTCCTGAAAGTAATATTCCTGCAAAATCAACGATTCAGGATCTAGTGAGAAAGTGGCGTTCGACAGGCAGTGTTGTTAATTCAAAGAGAAATAAGACACCGACTGTACGTACACGTGACGGCACACATTCAAAGAAGTCCCTACAAGTCAACACGACGATTATCACAGCAATGTGGAATATCTTGCAGGTCATGTCAACGCATCCTTCAAGGCTTAAATATTAAACCTTACCGTGTGAGTGTTGCTCAGCAAATAAAAGAAGCGGACAAGGGTTAATTGTACACATTACTATAAATGGTTGCTGGAGAATGTCGCTGGGGGACATCTTGATCTGTTCCTCCATTTTTCGACGGGTGAAGTTTTGTTTCATCTGTCGGGTTACGTTAACCCACAAAACACAAGACAATGGGCTACAGAGAATCCCAATGACATTCTGCAAAAGCCGTTTAACGATTTAAAAATTGGTGTACGGTGTGCTGTAGTTGGTAACAGAATTATTGGACTGTTGTTCTTCGACGAAATGTCAACACACATGTTTACTTGCAACTCTGCAATGAATTTTCGGCTCTGCTAACTGCAAACGAAAAATGTTGTGCGTATCTCCAGCAATATGGGGCAACATCACATACGTCGAATTTGTCCTTAACTCGTATACATAATGATTTTACAGAAGAGAGGACCATTACTAAGGGCTTATTGCCACTCCGCTCTCCCGACTTGTCACCGTGTGACTCTTACCTTTTGGAATTTCTAAAGGCTAGAGTCTACCGCAACAATCCCAGAACACTTGACACATCAAAAAACAACTTATGTGAAGAAATTTCGAACATTCCTAAAAGAATACTGAAAAGTGTTCTCCTTAACATGCTTCAACGTGCACAACTTTGCTTGGATTTTGGCGGAGAACATTTTGAACACAGACTTTAAATTCAGTTCTAAAATATGCTTATTAAACCAATAAAAGTAAATCTGTTACTTAAACTGTTAATTACATAGTTAATAATGAAACTGTACAATAAAAATGTAAGAAAGTGATGATGATTTTCTTCATTCAGCGCAGGGGCCAGTTTTATGTGCGCCACTCGCTACATGATGGCTGAAGGTTGAGTAACCCCCTCGTAAACATGCAGACGTGCTACGGCCATGCGGCGGTAATCCTTTTCATTCTAGCCGTTAGTTATCTTTATCAGTTTCAGATGGGGCTAATAGTCAACCGTGGACGGGAAAGGAGGTGTCATCGAATTCATGTCATTCTTACCTTATTCCCGTTGGAATACGATGATCAACGTACTTACACACCTCAACCAACCTACTACACGAGAGTTGTATTGCTTTTGCTCGGCTGTGGCGCCGAATAAGAGCAATGAGAATTTAGCAAGGCGGCAAGCAAATTTAAACTTGCAGTATGGAGACGGAAGTGTTGCAGTATACCGTGTCGGCCTTCACTAACAACGTTTCTTTTCCTGTGTACCTTGTGCCAATTTTATACCATTATAAGTGTATATGGTCTGGCAGTTCTTGCACCAATTTTTCTCAAGTTTCGCGCCACCCGTCACAATAGGAAGCCTAAGTCCTAATCTATAAACAGAGGTAATACGAATTAAGGTTTTCTGCATCTGCAGACGCTGAACGATCCAAACGCAAACTTTTTCATTTTACCGACATCTAATTTCTATCGTACAGTATTAAAAAATACATATTTTAGGTATATATTTCATATGTCAGCGTCTGAGATCTTTACATTTTGGTTGCATGCGGGATACGAAAAAAAAGTCTAAATGTGTGTGAAATCTTATGGGACTTAACTGCTAAGGTCATCAGTCCCTAAGCTTACACACTACTTAACCTAAATTAACCTAAGGACAAACACACACAACCCATGCCCCAGGGAGGACTCAAACCTCCACCGGGACCAGCCGCACAGTCCATGACTGCAGCGCCTAAGACCGCTCGGCTAATCCCGCGCGACCATGCGGGATATAATACGAAAATATCATGAATGGAGCCCAGAATCTCAGCTATGTAATGGATACCTCTTGTTAGCTTCATGGAGGGGGTAGGGTTGGGCGAAGCTTTAAACTAATGGAAATTGGTGTTTATTAATAATCAAACTAACGTCACAACTGGAACGTACTTGACTGACAGTTTATAGTCTGTGTGAAATACAATGCCGGAAAAAATGCAATACAGTTAAGCATAGGTTTTGTTTACAGAACATCTGCAACTAAGCTTCACGGCGAGACTGAACATATCGCGTGTGTTGTGACTTTGTTTTATTATAAACACGACCGATTTCGGAAAAATTATATTCCCAACTCCAGCTGTACAAGTTTAGTGAAACAAGGGAGGAAATTGTGTTATAAGTCCGTGTAGTGTAATCGAACTGTAAATAAAAAGAGTAACTACCGATGGTATTTCACTTACAAATAAAACCGAGAAAGTGTGGTCAGCGAGGGAACTCGGAAAAGGAAATGAAATGTATGGGGGGCCTCAAATTATTTGACTGCAAAACCGCACGAAAGTTGAAAACAGTAAAATCGAACAATAGAAAGAGAAACACATGTGGTCAGCTGCGAGGTGGTCGCAGACTGTACTGTCGAAAAGGCGGTCCTGATTATGTCTATTTCAGAGTGCATTCGGCCATGTCACATAGTTCCCACATTCAGCGAGCTGCAGACGAGTTGAGAGTATGGGTGGAAAGCGCGAGCGGTTGCGTTCTATGACGAGAGTATTGGAAAGCTGGTACCACGCTACGACAAAAGTCTAAGACAGAGCAGCGACTATGTAGAGTAACAGCTGGAAGATGAAGCTGAATGTTGCAAATAAAACAGTTTTGATTTCCTTATACCGTCGAACTGTGACACGGGTTGACAGACCTATAACGCTCCCAAACTGTCGATCGCCACGCATTTGCAGTAGTTTGTAAACCAACTGGGGTTCCCGTTTGGTACGAAATATTCGGAACCTCCCACGGTCGTGCTCTTTGGAACTGGATTTTGTACCTGTCGCTTTGTGAAACTGTACCGTGTAGCCCATCTTGCCGTGGGAGATAACAAACAGAAGCGATTAGGCGTCTGCCTAACTCAGCATCGTTCCTGCACCGACAGCTACGTACTGGCGGAGGAACTCAACCGTGCTCCATCGCTTTGCAGACGTGTGTGTGGGTGTGTGACGTGTGTGGGGGCGGACTACAGAGTGGCTGCCACTCTAGCGTGAATCGTGCGGGCGCGCGTGGTGGGGGTAACGGCGCTCCGTGTGGAGTTGGGCTGGGAGAGGGAGGGGTCGGCGCGTGTATTCGGATGCTGCGTGGCGCGTGTCAGTTGTTTACGAGCGCCGGGTGGCGGCGCAGTGGTGGGGGGAAACGCTGAGGGGTGGGGGCAGCGGTGCGGCGGCTCGTTAATTATTCGGAAGCTCGAGGGCATTCTGCGCACGTCCGCCGGGCGGCGCTGAGCGGAGCGGCGTGGCACGGATTTCTGCGACTGCCTCCTGCTGCTGCCACCGCGGCAGCCAGAGCCAAATTGCCACACTCACCATTCTACAGGCTAAATAGTGCCTACTCTGCCGTACACTAAAAACGACGAGAGCGATTTCAACTCGCGGCTGTAGTACTCTCAGGAAACAGATAGTGTTTCGCTCTGACCACAAAGCGGATTGTAGGAAGAGTGACAGGCTAAAGTGTTTTCGACCCTCCCCCCCCCCCCCCCCCAAGATACCACCCTTGCTCCATTGTTTTTCTCGCTGTCTATGAAGTATATTTCGTCTGTACTTCACGCTTATAACTACCATGGGATAACGATATCCACAAAATACTCATGGAGGCAGTAATCGGTTAGGTTGTTTGGGGGAGGAGACCAGACAGCGAGGTCATCGGTCTCATCGGATTAGGGAAGGACGGGGAAGGAAGTCGGCCGTGCCGTTTCAAAGTAACCATCCCGGCATTTGCCTGGAGCGATTTAGAGAAATCACGGAAAACCTAAATCAGGATGGCCGAACGCGGGATTGAACCGTCGCCCTCCCGAATGCGAGTCCAGTGTGATAGCCACTGCGCCACCTCGCTCGGTGGAGGCAGTATCGCTTACACAAGTTATAAAAGGGCATTGCGTTGGCGGAGCTGTCATTTGCACCCAAGTCGTTCACGTGAAAAAGTTTCCGACTTTATTGTGGGCGAACTACGCGGGTTAACAGACTTTGAACGTGGAATTTTAGTTGGAGCTAGAAGCATTGGGACATTCCTTTTCGGATAACTCAGTGGCCGACTGTCTTTTGTTAACGAGAGAGAGCAGCCGCCTTTTGTGTTGAGTTTTTCAATGCTAATAAATAAGCAATACTGCGTGAAATAACCACAGAAATCAGTATGGGACATAGGCCGAACGTATCCGTTAGGCGTTAATGGGCTATGGCATCAGACGACCGACACGAGTGACTTTACTAACAGTGGGACATCGCCTTCAGCGACTCTCCTCGTGACCATATCGTCTGGACTCTAGACGACTGGAAAACCGCGGCCGCGTCAGATGAGTCCCTGTTTCAGTCGGTAAGAGCGATGGTAGGGTTCGAGTGCAGTGCATATCTCACGAAGCTATGGACCCAAGTTGTCAAGAAGGCACTGTGCAAGCTCGTGGTACCTCCATGATGGTGTGGTCTGCGTTTTCATGAAATGGACTGGGTCCTCTGGTCGAACTGAACCGATCATTGACTGCAAACGGTTATGCTGGGCTACTTGAAGAACAATTGCAGCCTTTCACGGAATTTATGTTCCCAAACAGCGATGAAAATCTTATTGATGCCAAAGTACGTTGTTCGTGATTGGTTTGAAGAACGTTCTGGACATTTTGAGCGAACGATTTGACCACCCAGACAGCCCGACGTGACCCCATCGAGCATTTATTAGACATACTCGAGAGGTCAGTTGGTGCACCAAATCCTGCACCGGCAACACTTCCGCAGTTATGGGCTGCTATAGAGGCAGCGTGGGTCAATATTATCTGCACTGCACTGCCAACGACTTGTGTCCTAGCCGCGTCGAGTTGCTGCACGACGTCGGGCAAATGGAGATTCAACAAGATGTTAGGCGGTATCCCATGACTTTCTTCACACCAGTGTACACTGATGACATCCGGGTATGTCCTGAGATCGCTGCTGCCGTATCAGAATCTTTGTTCTTTATTACGATGGGCCCCAACCTGGATCTTAAGTTAACTCCTAGAGAAACAAAATCTTTCTTATACCACACCGAAAAGTGATCAGCGTACATTTTCGTGAAACAGTTCTTCCGACACTCCTCAGTGGTATCCGGTTACCTTTTCAAAAACAATATAATACTTTTGCATAATCTTGGATGAAGTCATTCATATACTTCTTCAAAAATACCGGAACAATAAACATTAATAATTCGATCTATCAAGAAATAACAATATCTTTAGAAATATTTTGTAGTAGACCAACATTTATCATTACAATAATTGTGGTTGGCAGGAGATCCAACACCGTGCTACTAGAGGAAGCCGAAAGGCACGCGTTTTAGCTCACGCTGGCTGGCGTGAGGTCTGGAACAGGACAAGGAAATTAGACTTTAGAAAAAACGGACGTAGCTGGTGGAATGCTGAACTTTAATCCATTAATGGTGAACGTCGCTCTTGACGGTACATGTCTTACAGCATCAATAGTAACTGGTAATGGCGCCTTGCTAGGTCGTAGCAAATGACGTAGCTGAAGGCTATGCTAACTATCGTCTCGGCAAATGAGAGCGTATTTTGTCAGTGAACCATCGCTAGCAAAGTAGGTTGTACAACTAGGGCGAGTGCTAGGAAGTCTCTCTAGACCTGCCGTGTGGCGGCGCTCGGTCTGCAATCACTGATAGTGGCGACACGCGGGTCCGACGTATACTAACAGACCGCGGCCGATTTAAAGGCTACCACCTAGCAAGTGTGGTGTCTGGCGGTGACACCACAATAATGACAGAAATTTATTTATTTTTAGCATTATTAGCACCAGTTAAAATCAGTAACATTAACCAAGGACCTATAGGACAATCTGTCGCAGCATTCTGGAGATCACTCTCCTGTCTAAAAGGAACTCAAAATTTGTAAAAGTATTTGCACATCAAATTAAACACAAATTAGTTCAGACTTTAGTCTTCCCAAAGCTTAACTACTGTGATGTTGCTCAGCTCGTCACAAATAGCGAAAACTCCTGACCGCTCGAGCTAACTATGGGCGCTTGCGTAAGAAACATGTGCAGCATTCTCTTGTCTGAGCAATCTCCTTCACTAATCTTGCGGCCTGATGGACAGCGTGATTTTCACGAGTTGTGTTTACTTACTCGGTTTGTCAGTCAAAGGTGTCCTCAATACCTCTTCTCATATCTCAAATACCAGTCACCATTCCATAACTGGATTGATCGGATACGTTCAGTATCTTGCCTGCACCTTTGTATAACACTAAATCCTATTCCATCTCCTTCTTCATTTCACCCATACATTTGTCTCTGCAACCCGTGTCTTATCCAAAACTCTGCAATCAAATTGAGGTTAAAGCTTTGTCTTTCGTTATCGGCGTATCTTGCCTCTGAGCGTATGTCAGCTGTTTTCTTTCTGTCCAACAGAGAACCAGAGCCCCTGCCACACTGTACACTACGCGAGTATATGCTTTTCTTACCACTGTCTACTTCCATTTTATTTCTTGCATTTCATGTGATCATTTTACCCTATTATTGCTCTCTGTTCCTCTTGCCAGTCAATTTCTTCTCCTTTTGTTAGATGTCTCTACTTACATTCGATAAGAACGTAATGAGCTAACTGCCTAATTCCGCATTTTTTATTATTATTAAAAAAAATGTGCATGAATTCCTAAGGGACCAAACTGCTGAGGTCTTCGGTCCCTAGACTTACACACTACTTAATCTAACTTAAACTAACTTACGCTAAGGACAACACACACACACCCTTGCCCGAGGGACGACTAGAACCTCCGGCGGGAGGGGCCGCGCAATCCGTGACATGGCGCCTCAAACCGCGCGGCCACTCCGCGCTGCTTATTATTATAAATCTTAAAGTTATTATTAATGTATGGGCCGTACTATCCATGAGTTATACAACATGGACATTTTGAAACTTCCATTTTAGCTTTCCTTTATGCCCCTTCTTTTTGGTGATGCGTCATCTGATTGGCTTGATGCGGCCCACCACGAACTACCCCCTTGTGCCTCCCTCTTCATCTCAGAATGGCACTTCCACCCTTCGTCCTCAGTTATTCTTTTGCTGTATTTCATTCTTTGTCTACAGTTTGAGCCTCCACAGCTCCCTCTACTATCATGGAGGTTATTCCTTGATGCCTTAACGCAAGTTCTATAATCTTGTGCTTCTTATCAATGTTTCCCATTTCTCCCTTTCTACAACGATTCTGTGACGTTTCTTATCTTACCTGTCCAGCCACACTTCAGCATCCTTCTATAAAACCGCATCTCAAACGCTTCCGGTTTTCTCACAGCTCACGATTTACTACTACACCATGCCATGTTGCAAACATACGGTCACAAAAATTTCTTCCTCATACTCCCATATTAGATACTAGCAGAAGACACCTCTCTGCCTGGAATACCCTGTTTCTTTGTTCTTACATGCGTTTTATTTCGTATATCGTCCGTCATTTTTTATTTTACTTATCCAGTTTGTGAGACACAATTTTGATGTTAAGTTTATCGCTAATCTCATTTCTGCTACTCTTCATTACGTTCGTCTTCATTAGGTTTACTCTCAATCGATAGTCTGTACTGTGTAGATTGTTCGGCCGACTGGAGTGGCCGAGCGGTTCTAGGCCCTACAGTCTGGAACCGTGCGACCGCTACGGTCGCAGGTTCGAATCCTGCCTCGGGCATGGATGTGTGTGATGTCCTTAGGTTAGCTGGTTTAAGTAGTTCTAAGTTCTAGGAGACTGATGACATCAGAAGTTAAGTCCCATAGTGCTCAGAGCCATTTGAACTACAGCGGAAAAAGCTTCGACTTAGAAGTTACAAGGAGATATAACGTAATTGCACGAATATTTCATGTGCTATAGCTTTCGCCAATTTGAAAAATTTTGCTTTAAAGAAACAAGTTTTTAAAGTATCAACTTGTGTTGTTTATTATTGAAACTAAGTAAACGGTTAATCGGCAATGCCAGCACCCTACAGTCGGCCTTTTCATCGGCGGTGTCGAAACTCACTCATTTTGACGAAATTATTTCGATGGCTTACGAATCGAAGCATTTTTTTATACATGATTGGAATTACTTTCCGGACCTTTTCTATCCGTATAAATACATTTGCTTTTCATTTTCAAGCACTTAAGCTTTACTACGTATAAAAAAAAAAGCGAGATGACAAGTTAAGCAGATGCGAGACAAACACGTGCTTTCAGACTGTTTGCCATATACGAATCACGTTACGAAGGAAAATCCTATTGAAAATAGTATTTCAATTGATACTGATGCCCTCTATGATACTATCCAAGACTAAAAGGACCCCTATAAGACTCTATAAGGAACATTATAAGCTAATAAAAAATTAGGCTAAAAATGGTGTAGCTGATATTCTTCGCTATCTTTATCCTCTTCCAACACGTGCTCTATTTCTTATAAGGTCGTCCTTGACATGACGCTAAAACGTCACTTCCTTTCCCTCATCAAAATGTTGTTTCATAACTTAAAAAAAAAAACTTTTGGAATAACAGTAACGTTTTCTGGTAGCGGCGTAGTGAGAGCCCTACTAAAGACGGCCAAAAATCGCGGACGTCAGTTTCTTTGTGAGTCTTCTGTTACTAATTAGGAAATACAGAACCGGCGAAGACAAACGATTCACCCGCCTGCGATCTGTTTCTGCCGCCCACTAGTAGTGGCTTTGTTTTGCCGTCCAATTATACGCCACCAGAAGACAGCTCGTCACAGCAGAAGGACTTATTTTGTTTTATGTCTGATATCTGCCATTAGCCAGGTTTTACTGCGGCCTACGGAGACGACTCTCTGCTGTTTGATTTCGTCCACCAGCCAAGTAAGCTGAGATCGGCCCTTATTATATTCAGCTGCGCCTAGCCATTTCCAAGGTCCCTGCTGCAGTATAGAGTCTCCAGTGTAATGGCAGTCTAGCTCATACAAAATAATGACTGCAGCCGTCTAGATTTCCGCATTGATGACCAATTCTTGAAGCAACAAATTGGTCTGATTTTGCCTCTATACAGCTTGTAGTCAATACCAGTGTTATTACGGCTTCCATAAATGAAGAAAACTTTTAAAAAATGATAATAAAAAGAAGAACGGAAAATAGCTTCAATCCGTCCGATACTTGGAAAGGGAGACAACCAAAAGGCAACAATTACAGAAGACTGTCAGTTTTTCCAGAGTGTAATGGTACTTGAATTAAGTAACCATTATGGTACCTCACCTGAACCTCTCGATACCAGTAATATTCTACTGTATTTCTGTTAACTACTTAACATATTTCTGAGACAACATTCAGATTTTATTTCACTTTTGATACATCGATATGTTTATATTGCAATGATATTATTCTTATGTGTATTCTTTCTTTTGTCACTGTGATCTTTGGCGTACTTGTAAATGTGATTTTTGGGTGCGTAAGCGATAGTTAGTTAGTTGTTAAGTTGTTAGAGAGTCGGACCTTGAAAAAGTCAAGTCTTGGACGTCATGTTGGAAAGACGCGTATTGTAGTCAGCTTATAAAATGTGAACTTAAACGGTGACTGTGAGGAAGATGTTTTCAAGTATGTTTTGTATTGTGAAGTGATGTTTTGTGTTTACGTGATATTGCAATTAAAAGGAAGTGTAACTCAAATTCGGAGTGCTGATTGCTTTTTTTTTTTTTTTTTACATCACCATTGTCCAGCAAAAGTGTAATCTTCAAGGATGGTTTGTGAAGCGCATCTATATAACTTTTGAATATAGCAGAATAAAATCTAGGCCTCTTTGCATCCGAGCTTGGAATCATAATCACCTAGATTTTCAACGATTGAGCCATGATAATACGAGACCAGCGTGGGAAACACAAAAAGATGAGTGCCTAGTTTTTTCATTATTACATGAAATGACTATTGACTTTGCTCTAATGACACCTGCCACATAATATGACTGTTGTTGCCCGAAAATGCAGTATTTAGCAGCGTGAGCAACACCACAATCGTTATTAAAATTTTGACCTTGGTTGTGGTAGGGTTGTTAGAAGAGGCATGCCAAATATTATTAAAAACGCTGCATAAGAAAGGTTTAGATAAACTAATGGGAGAATAAGATAGTGCACAGAACAAATTTTTACCTTAAAAGCAATAATACGCGACAAAATGTTAACCAGAGGATCTGTAATACACCGACGGAAAAAAATCACAACACCAGGAAGGAGTTGTGCGATCTAAACGAAAGTTGGTTGGCGTTTTTCTACAGCTGAAAGATGATTTTTATTCAAATTTCGCATCAGTCGCTTAAGAATGGCGCTAGCAGCGGCGCTATGAAGAAGCAAACCAGGTTGACTTTAAATACACGCTGTAACGATCGTGAGTGTTAGTTACCTTGAGATTGGAAGTGCTGAGCTGATGTTAGTCAGTGCCTTTAAGGTGACGAAGAAGCCATTATCAACACCTTACTGAGCTAGAACGAGGTCGTGTAATATGGCTACCAGAAGCTGGGTGTTCCTTCTGCAATGATGCAGAAAAACTTTTCAGAAATGTAGCCACTATATATGAATGATGGCAGCAGTGGTCACGAGGAGACGCGGTCGCTAGAATACCGAGCTCTGAACGGTCACGTGGCACCACCGAGACGGAAGACCATAGTGTTCGGCGTATGGGTCTGGCGCATCGTTCTGCATCTTCAGCAGCAATCTGAGCAGCAGTTGGCACCACAGTGACACAAAAAACTGCTACAAATAGGTTACATCAAGCATAGTTCCGAGCCAGACGCCCTGTAGCGTGCATTCCACTGACCCCAAACCACCACCATTTGCGACTTCAGTTGTGTCAAACTAGAGCTCATTGGAGGGCGGAGTGGATGTCTGTTGTATTTTCTGCTGAAAGCTGGTTCTGCATTGTTGCCAGTGATGGCCGTTAATTGGTTAGAGGGAGGCCAGATGGGCTTCTACAACCAACCTGTCTGCGGCCTCGACACACTAGAGCTACACATAGAGCTATGGTCTGGTGTGCGATTTCATATGAGAGCAGGAGCACTGTCGTACTTATCCCCTGCACGCTGACTGTAAATATGTACCTCAGCCTGGTGAGTCGACTTATAGTGCTGCCTTTCATTAACAGCATTCTGATGGGTGTTTTCCAACAGGATAACGCTCGCCCACGTGACGGTGGTGTAACCGAACATGCTCTACAGAGTGTCGAGATGTTGCCTTGGCCTGCTTGATCGCCAGATCTGTCTCCAATCGAGCACTTATGCGACATCATCGGTCAAAAATTCCAGCATAATCCACAAGCAGCATTAATCGTCTGTATTGACCGACCAGGTGCAACAGCCATGGAACTCCATCCCACAAACTGGCATCCGGCACCTGTACAACAAGATAGTATGTACGCCTGCACGCTTAAATTCAGTATTCTGGCGGTCACAGCAGTTAAAACTGTACCAACATTTCACATTTGCAATGGATTATCACTTGCTTAGACTAACCTGTGATTTTGCGATGGTAATCACTTAAATATGTTACCTAGACAATTCTTTTACCGAAATTTCATTACTCTGTGTTAACTATTTTTTGGTGTCCCGATTTTTTTTCGTCAGTGTATAACAGTGTAGACTGACAGAGTCAGTTAACATGAAAGTTTTCTGGGCTTTTTATCGCTTCATTTTGTAAATAACTGCCGTCCGCGATGGCTGAGCGGTTCTAGGCGCTTCATTTCGGAACCGCACAACTGCTACCGTCGCAGGTTCGAATCCTGCCTCGGGCATGGATGTGTGTGATGTCCTTAGGTTAGTTAGGTTTAAGTAGTTCTAAGTTCTAGGGCAGTGATGACCTCAGATGTTAAGTGCCATAGAGCTCAGCGCCATATGAGCCATTTTCTGTAAATAACTGTCACTGATCAAACCAACTTTCAGCCAAGGTCACGGCTGAAGTATTACTTTAGACCCAGAAGACAGCCTACGTTGCCATGGCTGAAACGTTTGATCAATGATAGTTATTTACAAAATCAGGTAATACCATCCCCAGAAAACTTTCACGTTGCGGTCTATATTAGTATCATTTATTGGCTTCAACAAAGCACTTGATACTGTAGACAGACTAGCTACACAGAAAACCGTAAGCTGATCTACATCTGCATTTACTCCGCAAGCCACCCAACGGTGTGTGGCGGAGGGCACTTTACGTGCCACTGTCATTACCTCCCTTTCCTGTTCCAGTCGCGTATGGTTAGCGGGAAGAACGACTGTCTGAAAGCCTCCGTGCGCGCTCTAATCTCTCTAATTTTACATTCATGATCTCCTCGGGAGGTATAAGTAGGTGGAAGCAATATATTTGATAACTCATCCAGAAACGCACCCTCTCGAAACCTGGCGAGCAATCTACACCGCGATGCAGAGCGCCTCTCTTGCAGAGTCTGCCACTTGAGTTTATTAAACATCTCCGTAACGCTATCACGGTTACCAAATAACCCTGTGACGAAACGCGCCGCTCTTCTTTGGATCTTTTCTATCTCCTCCGTCAAACCGATCTGGTACGGATCCCACACTGATGAGCAATACTCAAGTATAGGTCGAACGAGTGTTTTGTAAGCCACCTCCTTTGTTGATGGACTACGTTTTCGAAGGACTCTCCCAATGAATCTCAACCTGGTACCTGCCTTACCAACAATTAATTTTATATGATCATTCCACTTCAAATCGTTCCGCAAGCACACTCCCAGATATTTTACAGAAATAACTGCTACCAGTGTTTGATCCGCTATCATATAATCATACAATAAAGGATCCTGGTGTCAAAGCAAAATTAGCAAACGCACTTTGTGAATCTCTTACAAATACGACATCCAGAGTTAAATGTATGAGCGAAGCATCTCAACTATTTGAAACTGTTAGACGAGGAGACGGATTATCGATCACCTTTACTGCTTTAATGCATTTCAGACAAAGTGTAAAGATATGGAATTTTAAGATAAAAACAATAATTCTGGGAAGAAAATCAAATGGTATTAAAATGAACTGTCAGGCTTTTGCAGACGATTTTGGAAATACTTGTAGAAAATCCGATGTAAGGAGATACCCAATAAAAGCTTCTGGGAAGAAAAAATAGCGAATGGCACTCGTCTCTAAATTTCAGTTGAGAAAATAACATTCATGATAAATGTAAAAAATGGTCCAAAATACATAGAAACAATGTCACGAATTTCCAGCCAACCGGTAGCAAATAGAATTTAAAATTCTTTAACTAGTTTTCAATGCCAACTAGGGGCGCCTTCTTCAAAAGAAACTGTTACCTTACCTAACAGTATCGCAGGAAGGTACATTAACAGCAGGTAGGCATTAAAACGAACGCTAAATTTTTACAAATTAAATTGCATAAAAATACTCACATGTGGTTATACGGAAATTTGAGCGACATCGCTCTAGTCAAAACATTAAAAACACAATTAAAACATTTTCCAGCTGAATGCATAGCAGTTATAGTCAAAATTTTAAAACAATATATAAATATGCCACCAAGGGCACTACAGTGGTGTAGCACACGAGTGAGTAACAGAGACCGCGTGAGAGGGCCGTAGCAAATGACGACGTGAACATCATACACCTCGCGCCATCTAGTAGCAAAACTTACAAAGGTTTAACAACATCTATACGAAATTAATATAATACTGATTGACAAATTAACAGGATGTAAATCACAAAAGCAAGGGAAAGAAAAACAGTATTTAAGGGCCTAACAGGGAAGCGGATAACCAACATTAGCTATCACACATCTTTAAGCAACGGCTTTAAGCAATTGAAAAAAATTTTATTACGCGACTGCAGTTGTTCATTTAATATGAGGCCATCATTCAGAGAAAGATGTTTGAAGATCTGTAACTCTTCCAAAATATTTAGTCTAAAACCTTTTCTTTCACAGCACAAAATTCCGACGTCATGAATTTCCATAGCTGTGTGGCCTGTGATCAACAGGTGGTCGGCAAAGCTATGAATGTTAGAATTATTTTTCCCTAAAAGATGCTCCTCGTATCTAACAGAGAAAGCACGACCTTTTTGGCCTATGTAATAGGCTTTACACGAGTCACAACTAATTTTATAGATTCCTGAGTTCTGGAGGGGAGACCGTTCTGATTTTAAATCATGTATAAGGTTGCAATGCAAGCTGTTGTTAGTAGAAAAGGTTACGTTGTAGTTATAATTGTTTAACTTCTCATGGTTTGGATTCACAGTCATATAATATTTCTTAAAAGACACCATAGTCGCCGTTGACTGTATAAAATATTTATTGTTACTATTGCAATTATCTTGCAAGTATCTTTAGTAAATGTATTTTCACGCCAACTCACTTAGCTCCACATGTTGTCAGTGCACCTGAACTTGTATGTGTGATAGATTATTAGAACGATGGTAACATCGACAGTTCAGTGTATATTTAACAACATATTACGATGTAAATTAAGTGTCGTACTCATCAGATCTTGTGAGACTCTCACAGTCAAAAGGCTGCATTTTGACGACGACATGTACTCATGTCAGATAGTTTTATATTCTGACAGAATGTAAGTAATGTACATTTATCTCCAATTTTTATAATTGAGCTACTTTCTTAATGAAATGTTTGCTTAATTATGTATATACTCCCTGTGCTTCACTTTTGTATTTTTGTGTTTAGGTAACTTTGCAGTGTTACTTGAAAATGGCAATAAGGCCGAAATTGCAATAGTAACAATAAATATTTTATATAGTCAACGGCGACTATGATGTCTCTTAAGAAAAAGTTACATTTGTTCCTGAGTAATCGCTGAATCCTGTAAGATACTGGCCCTATATACGGAATGGAAAAGTATTTTTTCTTTTCGTCAACTTCATTCTTAAAAGGAGTGCTGAGAGTAGTAATTCTGGCTTTGGTCTTATTTCTGAAGATTTTATCTACTATAGTCAGTTATATTCGTTATTAACTGCGATGGTTTTTAACAGATTTATCCAGGTTGCAAGACTTTTGGCGGACAGTGGTGTGGAAACACTCTATAGATGACTGAGCGAAAAAAGGCTTTTTTATGGGATTCAGGATGCGTTGAAGAGGCTTGTACAATCTCGTCCGTGTATGTTTCTTTGGCAAATGTTCACACCATTTACGGAACTCTGCTGATTTTATCAACAGACTGGGGGCTCTCTACTTAAGTAGCTCGGATCTTCTAGTGAGTTTGAGTATAGTTTCCCTTTTCACAAAAGTACCTCTTTTCGATTACTTGACGCTAATTGGTCAACAGTTTGAATCGGACATCACTGCTTTGTTTCGACATGCTTTTTCCTCAACCTATTTTATGTTTAAACAGGAATATTTTGAACAGTCTGACGATGTCGCCATGGGCAGCCCTCTGTCTTCTATGGTGGCTAACCTCTTTATGGAGGATTTTGAGGAAAGAGCACTTGAATCAGCGGTTTGTAAACCAAATGTTTTTTGGAGATACGTCGATGATACTTTCATAGTGTGGCCCCACGGAGAAGAAAAGTTAATGGGGTTTTTTCACCATCTTAGCTCCATCCATGAGAAAATTCGATTTACTATCGAACTGGAGAAAGATGGTTGCCTTCCATTGCTGGATGTTTTGGTTAAACGGAAGAGTGACGGCTCGGTGGGACATTCTGTTTATTGCAAGCCCACTCACACTTATTTGTACTTGCATTGTTCAAGTTGCCATCACCGATCTCAAACCATGAGTGTCCTTAAAATCCTTGTGTACAGGGCGCATATAGTGGTGGATGCAGAGAATTTGCCTAAGGAACTTCCACATTTATGGACGGTGTTCAGAGACAATGGATACTCGACCCGGCAAATTAACAAGGCATTCTCAACCAAAGCCAGGGATCGGGAAGTGGATGAAGAGGAGAACGCGCCAACCAAAATAGCGAGGATTCTTAATAAGTTTCATGTGAAAGTGGTTTTTCGTCCACTTTCTAAGATTTCGGATCTGCTGGGATTGGTGAAGGATGATTGGTTACTGTGTAAGGTGGGAAATAATAAAATACCGTGTCAATGTGGTATGGCCTATATAGGGAAGACCACGTGTACAGAGGAAGAGTTTTGTACGGAACACCAACGTTGCACTCGCCTACTGCAACCCACTAAGTCTACAGTTGCGGAACATTGTATTTCCAACGGACATTCAATGGAGTACGACAAAACTTCGATTTGGGCCTCAGCAACAACCTTTTGTGACTCCATTATCAAAGAATCCGTTGAAATACGCATTGCGAAAAATCTGATGAACCGTGACAGTGGTTACCAACTGAATAACGCGCGCAATCCCGTCATCTCCGAAATTTGCTCGAGGCGAAGACGCCAGAAGACTTCGATAGCCGCGGTCAGCGACAATACCGACAGCAGCTGAGTCTTGCAGTTCCACCAGCGAGGGGCTGTCGCTGGGCGGTGTGGCCCTTCTGTCTCCGCGACTTCAACGCATGCGCGGCGGTACCATCAGCGCACTGTATAGGACGGAGCGGAGAACGTTTTCGTCAGCCCTCGTTCGGCTCACCTGAACATAGCTGAGTGTTGTCCAGCCGAAATATCGTGGAATGAAGTTTACGACGACCGGCTGCAGTCCCGAAATCTCTTTGAACAGTTTTTAATTTGTGACCCAACACCCTGAAGGCTGATCTATCGTTCAGGGCGTTCATTGTCAACAAATGCCGTGACATGCAGGTACGTTGGTGACTCTCCTGTTCAAAAATAAAATTTTCAATGTCTTCGTAGTTATGGAAAAAGCCAGATTAAGGCGAAACAAGTTCTGTATCACCGTAAGAGGAACAGAGGCAAGCGAGTATGCCGGGACTTACCCAGTTCACTACTACCAGCGCCAGATCATGATAACGCCCCTGTGCTTAACATACAAAGGACTGCATCATAATCTAAAAACCAAATCAAAATTATAATAACTTTTCCAAACTTCGTCAATGTATTCTTCAGTATGTTAACATTGTAAGATATTAGAACGATCAGATGAATATGTCAGGCAAAATATACCATCTGAAGAAAAAAGTAAGTGGCGCTGAATAGTACGGCTACAAAGATAAAAATTGTTTAGAATATGTAAACGTATGACACAATCATAAGGTACAAGTCTCAACTTGATCAGAGCAATATTTTGGTCAATATCGGCGATTATGGGAATAATTGAAGACTTTAAATATTACACTTGCAAGGCGACAATTTTATTTAGCCTTAGTTTCATATAAAAACATTAACTGTGTTTCACCCATAAGCTACCTCTATTAGTTTTCAAGTAATTACTAAAAACCAAATTTGAAAAGAAAACGTCCTAATTCATGGTAGATGAAGAATCATTTGTATTTGTAATAGAATGTTCTAATTACAGCACTCGATTACATTCATACAGTAATACAGCTGTATCCAGTTTCAACACAGTATTGTAAGTAACAACGATTACAAGGAATGTTAAAGAGGCAGTTCAGAGGTTGAGTTGTACTGTAGGTTCCGTTCTAAAAATTCTAGCCGGTAAAGTTTAAATGCTACCGAGCTAACAATTTTTCAGTCATTAAAGCGTACTTAAAACTATTCATATAAAAAATTATAAGACTGTAATTTGTTAAACGACAATTAATTAATACGTGTCTGAGAAACGGGCCCATTTAGATAATGCTACATGCGCCTAGGGAGTTTGACAGCAGATGTTCCTTTTGGGGGTGCGGTGCGCACGTGTATAAATAATGGCCAGAGAGGCAGTAAGGAGAGACACTTCGTACCGAGGTATCAATCTGTTTGCGTCAGTCAAACGACTGCGTGCAGTGTGCCCCGGATGACGTCGGGGCTGAGCAGACTTGAAGGTGTTTTTGGTAGAAGTAAACTCGCGAGTACTGTACACGGTTCCAGATGACTTAAATTTCACAGAAGTAACTGTTTGTGTGCTGCCCGAACTGTTGACAACACCGCTTGGAAAGTTGCTAGATTATTTTGCACTTTTAAGACGAGCAGTTAAATTTTTGGTGATTAGAAGTTAGGGCGAGAGACCATTTTACATGGAACTCCCCGTAGAGGTCGCCTCTGAAATGTTCGTAGTGCTTGCTGTTCCCGATACGTACATCAGATAGAATACTAAGACTTATATTTCATGCCTGTCAACATTTACTGACTATATCAATTAGTTAGAAATCAGAACTTTTATTTATAGTCATAGTTCCTGATCCCACTAAGTAATAACAAAGTAGGAACATTTTCTTTCAGTGAGCAGCAGATTGCAAATTATGGCAGGTATGTTCTCCATCACTTTCTGCTGACCGTAAAAACAGATTTCAGGCTAACGTAAAGGGGAAAGGCAGGTGTAGAGCACGCAGAAACAGTTGATATTTTCATAACATCAGAACAAAAATATTGACACTTTGATTATTTACCCGCCACCCCACAAGATCGCCGAGATATCCAGGCGCTCGGATTCAGTAACAATCTTTTCCACACGAGGGAACAGGCCGTAAAGACTTTCTCGGGAAATGTCGCAGAACACGTGAATCTCTGGAGAGCCTCTCTCGTGCTCGACAATGATTTCCTGCTGCTGTGTTCCCATATTCTTACGTCGTGGCGTTTTAGCCTGGAACACTTCGGCCATTCGGACGACTTGTTTCATAAGCGCAGAACGAGCGCAGCTTTCCATTCTGCTGTTTTACGAAGAGTCATACTTCCGGCACGCTGCAATACTCTGGCTGGCCGCCGCAATATCTCTGAGCTAGGAATGAGGGATATATCTTGCGCAGGTCAAGGACTTTGCCTTTCGAGAGGCAGTTCAAGTCTAGCCAGCCATTTTTCAGTCGGTGGAAAGCACGGCCTGTCCGTAACGCCGCCCTGGGACTATATTCTGTTTAGTTTCAACATTTATTACCGTAAAGACGTGGGACGCTGGTATGCAATTCCATCACGCTGCTTCACATATTTGGGTGAAGTCGGTACAAGCCGTTGGCTTAAATCGCGCTTTACGCGCGTGTTTAACTTACGATTCTTGTAAGACTTATTGTTTTTCTATCCATGTGGACGTATAGTAAATTTTCGCTTTTCCATGTTAGTTTAAATTCAAATGGAACTCAGCTTTCCATTGTGAGAGGTTCAGAAATATAATCCCACGTGGGCAGGGGTTCTTCGTTCACTTCATAGGAAGTACCAAAAATTCATTGTATGTGGTGACTTCAATATTAATTTTGTATGTGATTGTGCAAGAAAAAGGATGTTGTAAGATCTCCTAAACTCATATGATCTGATGAAGACTGTGTTTTTTTTCAGCCACGGTGCACGGGAATAGTAGCGCAGCCATAGACAATATTTTTATTCATTCTCCATTACTAGATGGACATGCTGTTAGTAAAAGGGTGACTGATGTCTGAAACACATCTCTGTGATACTGAGGAGGGGGAGATTGAGTCAGTAATTAAATCGCTGAAGGACTCTCATGGATATAATGGAGTGTCTAACAGAATATTAAAGTACTGTGCTGCACATGTTAGCCATATTTGTAATTTTTCCTTTAAGAAAAGCCAGTTTCCTGAATCATTAAAGTACTCAGTAGTAAAACCGGTTAAAAATGGAAAAAGGATAATGTGCACAATTTTAGACCTATTTCTGTGCCATCAGCGTTTCCTGAAAAGGCTGTGTAAGCAAGTATAATTGATCAGTTTATATCACATAATTTGCTGTCAAATGTACAGATCGGCTTTAGAAGTGGTTTAACAACTGAAAATGCTACACTATTGGCCATTAAAATTGCTACACCAAGAAGAAATGCAGATGGTAAACGGGTATTCGTTGGACAAATATACTATACTAGAACTGACATGTGATTAGATTTTCACGCAATTTGGGTGCATAGATCCTGAGAAATCAGTATCCACAACAACCACCTCTGGCCGTTATAACGGCCTTGATACACCTGGGCATTGAATCAAACAGAGCTTGGATGGGGTGTACAGGTACAGCTGCCCATGCAGCTTCAACACGATACCACAGTTCATCTAGAGTAGTGACTGGCGTATTGTGACGAGCCATTTGTTCGGCCACCATTGACTAGACGTTTTCAATTAGTGAGAAATCTGTAGAATGTGCTGGCCAGGGCAGCAATCGAACATTTTCTGCATCCAGAAAGGCCCGTACAGGACCTGCAACATTCGGTCGTGCATTATCCTGCTGAAATGTAAGATTTCGCAGGGATTGAATGAAGGGTAGAGCCACGTGACGTAACACATCTGAAATGTAACGTCCACTGTTCAAAGTGCCGTCAATGCGAACAAGAGGTGACCGAGAAGTGTAATCAATGGGACCTCATACCATCACGCCAGGTGATACGCCAGTATGGTGATGACGAATACACACTTCCAATCTGCGTTCACCACGATGTCGCCAAACACGGATGCGACCATCATGTTGCTGTGAACAGAACCTGCATTCATCTGAAAAAATGACGTTTTGACATTCGTGCACCCAAGTTCGTCGTTGAGCACACCATCACAAGCGCTCATGCCTGTGATGCAGCGTCAAGGGTAACCGCAGTCACGGTCTCCGAGCTGCTGCTGCAAACGTCGTCGAACTGTTCGTGCAGATGGTTGTTGTCTTGCAAACGTCCCCATATTTTGACTCAGGGATCGAGACGTGGCTGCACGATACGTTGAAGCCATGCGGATAAGATGCCTGTCATCTCGACCGCTAGTGATACGAGGCTGTTGGGATCCAGCACGGCGTTCCGTATTACCCTCCTGAACCCACCGATTCCATATTCTGCTGCCGGCAACGGTGGCCGAGCCATTCTAGGCGCTTAGTCCTGAACCCCGCGACCGCTACGGTCGCAGGTTCGAATCCTGCCTCGCGCATGGATGTGTGTGCTGTCCTTAGGTTAGTTAGGTTTAATTAGCTCTACGTTCTAGGGGACTGATGACCACAGATGTTAAGTCCCATAGTGCTCAGAGCCATTTGAACCATTTGAACCATATTCTGCTAACAGTTATTTGATCTCGACCAACGCGAGCAGCAATGTCGCGATACGATAAACCGCAATAGAGATAGGCTACAGTCCGACCTTTACCAAAGTCGGAAACGTGATGGTACGCATTTCTCTTCCTTACACGAGGCATCACAACAACGTTTCACCTGGCAACACCGGTCAACTGCTGTTTGTGTATGAGAAATCGGTTGTCAACTTTCCTCATGTCAGCACGTTGTAGGTGTCGCCACCGGCGCCAACCTTGTGTGAATGTTCTGAAAAGCTAATCATTTGCATATCACAGCATCTTCTTCCTGTGGGTTAAATTTCGTGTCTGTAGCACGTCATCTTCGTGGTGTAGCAATTTTAATGGCCAGTAGTGTTGTTTCCAAGCGGACGACCATCGTCCAAACGTGAATATAGGCAGACACATGATTCCATTGAGCGGGCAGTACTAGCACAATGTCTCAGCCAATGTCTGAGGACTTATCTAAAGAGACCGCCAAGTAGAGCTACATTAGTCATTATAAAAGTAATGTCAGTCGTCGTTCATTAGATTTAAGACCAAACCAGTGTCTGTTCGTCCTTATTTGTATATCCTTATCCCTATGTCCACCTTATGTATATGATAACTGAGATTTAAACTCCGAAATGCATCGTCGAAGATCAACAATTGGACCAATTTGTTACACTGATTCTTTGTTCGTCTCCTGTAAGACGTAGGTGATTTATTGCCAACGGAAAGCGCCTTCCCCCTCCGAACATCGGGCTGCTAACTGGCGGTAATGGGTCGTCGACGAAGTTCAGCTGCCTGAATCCTGACGCAGCCGTCTCCGTGACGTTTATATCTTGGCAACCAGTTCACCTCTTTGCCCCGAGGGCTCTGTTACCTTAAAGAGAAGTCTTGCCCCGAGTTGGCGGCTGTGGCTGCTAATTAGGTAAAGTTATAAAGTATCCGTTATCCAAGTCTGCCAAGATTACATTCCGGAAATCACTTTGAGTACTCGTTGCTTCCCCCCGTCCGCAGCCGAAGCGCAGGCCCATTAATTTACCGAACAGGTTCTGTACCTAAACTTCAACACGAACACATCAGACGATTTCTCGGCTCACCGGTTACCGGAAGGAAGTTTGAGTTATCTTCTTTTCCAGTTTACTGGCGTGGGGAGACTTTGGGTGTGTGTGTGTGAGAGAGAGAGAGAGAGAAGAGAGATAGATAGATAGAGAGAGTGAGAGAGAGAGAGAGAGAGAGAGAGAGCCGGTATTCCCACGCAGTTGGAAGCTGGACTGTAACAAGCGAAGAGCAGAGGAAAGGTCCTTGGCGCACAGTGGGTTACTATTCTCAAGTTTTTAGTCCTTTAATCTAAGGTAACTGAGCCCTTGAATGGCGCTTCAGTATCCTTCGCATACAAGCTTCGCTTAGTCGGGAAAGGCTTATGACTCCGCATATAACAATTCAACAGGCCAAGCACACTATGTCGTCAAAAGCACACGGCACCCCATGCAATTCGGGATTTACCACTAGACGTCACGAGAGGAGCTGCTGCAAGTATAAAATGAATAGAAACACAGTAACAGCAGACAGTGTTGGTTAGGACAGCTCAGTGAGTGGGTGTCACCTGAGAAACAAATCCATCAGGAGCATTTCAACCCTTCTAAAGCCGCCGAAAGAGTTGACAATTGAGAGAATTATCGCACAATCAGGTTATCGGGATCCGCCTCCGAGTTGCTGACAACAGTAATACGCAGAAGAATGGAAAAGAAAATTGAGGATCTGTTAGATGACAATGAGTCTGTCTTTAGGAAAGGTAAAGGAACCAGAGAGACTGTTCTGACGTTAAGATTGATACTGGAAGCAAGACTGAAGTAAAATCAAGACACGATCATAGTGTAACTAACCTGTTTCTACGGGTTATTACGTTATTATTGGGAATGTAAATACTTGTTGCTTGGGAAATTAACGTGAGAAGAGTAGGGTCGCCACCGACTCTAACCATACAACTAATCGAAGATTTGATCGAGTCGGAAAATAAATTAATTTGATCACAGACCAAAAACTCACAAAAATGCATACGTTGTGATGTCGCTCATAGGGGATACGATGTAATTAATAGCGTTCCCCGTGCACTGTTCACGACAATCAAACATTTAAAATAAAATAGCATATGCAAGAACACTGTGCAGAAGATCAGCTCCCAGCAACACACCTGAAAATAAGACTTAATCTAAAGCATTTGTTATAAAATACAAGGGGAGACTAATCACTGGACCTGTGCGTAAGGAAACGCATTGGATGTGCTAACGGGAAAGCTACGAGGTGAGTGGCTTGGTGCAAAAACGTAATCTCGGAACACAAGAGAAAATTGTAGATAAAATCATTTATTCCTAAGATAAGGATGTGAGGCATGTATACGATTCCTGATAACACGTGGTTTGTGGAGACACAATTTCTAGGTATAGTGTCAAGTTCCAACAGTATCACATCACACAATCATGTTAACATTATCTAAAACAAACATGCGATCGGACAGTTAGTGACAGTAGCCCAACAACTATAATGTTCTACCACGTGGTTGGCTCCCCACGGACGAAAGACACATAAAGCAAGGAAAATTTACGAGAAGGCAAAGCTGTAGAAAGGTGAAAGCTTATACAGGCACAGCTGAAGGCAAACAGACATTCATACAGAAGCGAGTGCTCACTTCTTATCGACACCTTTGTCTGCTATAGAAATTTACTAAAGGGAAAATCTGCCAAAGTTTTGCATTCCTTGCTGCGACAAGGCAAAGCAATCTTTCAGAGCTGAAAAGCGAGACTAAAAGCTAACAGCTCTCCCCTCGCCAAGTAAAAGCGCGCCACGCGGTCAGTCTAACTCACCCTTCTTCGACTGGAGCACAGCTGTGGACGCTTCCCGTACCGGCGGCAGACTGCCTCCCGCTTCTCCAGCCTCTTCCACGCTCCGCGTCGCCCGGAAAACCCAAAGATGCCATTTCCGCCACCAACCTAACGCAGGTGGATTTCTCACAAGTAGCGAAAACCTCTTTGCCGACTTGACCGCTACGAGAGTTGGCTATTCTGTACCACTGCTGCTGAATCTGTACGACTATCGCAGACCTTCTGCAGCAGACTACGCCACCGTCTAGCAACGTGACACACAACCACATTCATTCAATCACACTACTATGAGAGTAAAGAGAAAAGAGAAACAAGGAAAAGAAAGAGAAATGGTAATGAAAATGGGCTACCGGACTAATGAAAGGTGGCTACAGGACCCTTTCAATAGGATTTGTCGAACTGGAAAAACCGTTCTACAATATCAAACGCTGCAAGTTTCTCGAATTTCCGAGTAAAATAGGGGTAAGATCTAGAGAAAAATGGGTAATATACAATATGTACAAGAGTCAAGAGGGAATAACAAGAGTAGACGACCTAGAACGAAGTGCTCGGGTTAAAAAGCGTGTAAGACAAGGATGTAGTTCATCAATTCTGATAAGTTGGAAGTAAGACATAAAAACAGACTAGCACTGGCAAAAAGGGCATTCCCGGCTAAGAGAAGTCTACTACTATCGAACATACGCCTTAATTAGAGGAATAAATTTCTGAGAACGTACGTTTGGAGCACGACATTGTATGGTAATGAAACATGGACAGTGGGAAAACCGGAACAGAAGAGAATAGAAATATCTGAGATGTGGTCCTACAAAAAATGTTGAAACTTAGGTGGGCTGATAAAGTAAGTAATGAGGAGGTTCCCCGCAGAATCGACGAGGAAAGAAATATACGGAAAACGCTGACAAGAAGAAGGGACAAGATGATAGGACATCTGTTAAGACATCAGGAAGAAACTTCCCTGGTACTAGAGGATGCTGTCAAGGTTACTAAATATAGAAGAAGACAGATTGCAATACATCCAGCAAATAATTGAGGACGTAGGTTTCAAGTGCTATTCTGAGATGAAAATTTTGGCACATGAGAGGAACTCGTGGGCCGAACCAACCTGTCAGAAGAGTGATTACTCATAAAAAAAAAGCTGCCCAACTCCTCTGCTGATGATGTGATTGTGAAGTGGAAACACGGAAGAACAAGCACAGACTAACCGACGCCAGACAAACGTCACTACTTCGGTTACACAACCAGTCAAATAGATCTAAAGGCCTTAAATTCAACTAAATGCCTAGGAGTTACAATTACGAAAAACTTAAATTGGAATGTACACATAGAAAATGTTGTGACGAAGGGCCGAACCCCAAAATCACCCTGGGTTCGGTGTGGGGCGGCGGTGGGGTAAGTGGACTGCTGTAGCCTGTTGTGGGTTTGTGTACCACTGCAGGCTACGGCGGGGACGAAGCCTATCCGTCGTTTCTAGGTCCCCGGTTCCGTACAATACAATACAATACAATGCTAGCGGGAAGACACAATCAATGCCTTCCTTGTGCGACATAGATAGACATACTACAAATGTTAGTGCTGCTAAAGCAGGGTTATTAAACACTAAATACCTTCACCAAAGCAGACGAGGTAAATATTCCAGAATTCAAATCAAGTACAGTTCCCAACATGAGTAACTTAGAACAAAACGTCCTCGAAGTAGTGAAACAACTTAAACCACTTAATAAAAGCAAATCTTCCAGACCACATTGTATACCAACTAGGTTCTTTACAGAGTATACTGGTGCAATTGATCCAGACTGAACAAACACATACAAACGCTTGCTCGACGAGAGTTCCGTACCCAAATACTGGGAAATCGCACAGGTGACACGAGTATTCAGGAAAGGCAATAGTAGTAATCCATTAAATTACAGGCCCCCGTCATTAACGTCAACATGCAGCAGGATTTTGGAACATGTACTGCGTTCGGACATTATGAATTACCTCGAAGAGAACGGTCTATTGACACACGGATTTAGAGAACATCGTTCTTGTTAAACACAGCTAGCTCTTTACTCACATTAAGTGCTGAGTGGTATTGACAAGGGATTTCAAAACGATACCGTATTCCTAGTCTTCCAGAGGGCTTTGGGCACTGTGTCTCGTAGTAACTGACGGGAAATGGTCGAGTAAAAGAGAAATGATCTCTGTCGTTCGTGTTACATGCCCTCTGCTATTCCCTATCATTATAAACGACTTGGGAGACAATCTAAGCTGCAGACTTAGGTTGTTTGCGGATTATGCAGTAGTTTATAGTGTAGTAAAGTCATCAGAAGATGAAAAGTGCAAAACGACTTAGGGAGGATATCTGTATAGTGAGAAAATTGGAGGTTAACCCTGAATAATGAAAACTGTGAGGTAATACACATGAGTGCTAAAAGGAATCCGTTAAACTTCAGTTACACGGTAAATCAATCGTATCTAAAGGACGTAAATTCAACTAAGTACCTAGGAATTACACTTACAAACAACTTGAATTGGGAAGAACACACAGACAATTTTGTCGACGAACCAAAGACTGCCTTTTATTGGTATAACATAAGATGTAACTGGTCTATTAAAGAGACTGCCTGTCCGTCCTCTTTTGGAATACTGCTGCGAGGTGTGAATCCTATAAAGGCACATTTGCATGCCGAGCGTGAGTTTCCTCGGAAACGCGAAATATTAATTAAATAAATAATCAGTGACAAATAAATAAAGCCTATGGCACACAACTGCAGCGCTGTGTCGCTGATAAAACAAAAGCACAATTACGTTACTCTTATGTTTGATTAAGAAAGAGAGAGCTCTGGTTGAAGTGGTGCGAGAAGCACGTATTTTATTGTCTGGCACACCGCCATATTTCATGTTATAGAAGAATACTGCGAGTTGCAACCACACTAGGCACTCGATTCTGTAAAGAATTTATATTTATAAAAGTAAGTAGGATTATGAACTGTAGGCTTATTCATTGAATATATCTGATTTAACTAACTGTGTAACTTTTTTATGTTTAGTAGACAATCACCTCTGTACGACGTATTGGCATGGCTGGCAAATTATTGTAATATTGAGATTTAGATTATGAGTCCGCACCTACCGCAGCAGTCTTTGGAAACGATTTAATTACGAAGTCCGATTATTCAGTTTTATTTCACGGTCAACTACGAGTAACATTGCCTTTACGAAAAAGCCATTGTCAAGCGTCTGATACCGAATAATTAAACGTCCACGTTCCAGATAAGCAAATACAATTGCAATCACAATCACCATCATACAGATAGAATAATTAACATATTTAAAATAACAACATTTTTTTTATTTATTTTATATTGGCGACTGCGTGTCGGACTTGTTATTTTGTCATTTGTTACATTGTTCTCTTTGTTTCATGTAAAAAAAAAAATCAACTTTCTGGACCTGGACGTCAATGTATGAGAGATAACAAAATCTGAAGATATTTTCCAATTCTGAAATTTTGCGGGAAGACGCAATGAAACTTCCAGCAAAATAAGGTAAGACGCAGCATCTTTGCATTGGTAGGCTTGACCAGACGTATAATTCAGTGTATTAGCTTTTCAGTAAATTCTGTAGTGTTTCTTTTCCGCATAACAGTTTCAGTGATAAATTTCATTCTCAGTACTTTTCCCTAAACAATAACGTATGCAACAATACCAATACACGAGTGTACAATATGGCCGACTTCTGTACGATATCATGTAACATGGCCAGCAGCCATTACCAATAATCTCAAATTCAGTTTATATTTTTAAATTAACAGACAGCCATTGTTGCTACGAGCGATTCATGCTCAACTACATTTTATTTTAAAATCAGTGTCAAAAATTTTCTTGAAACATATATCACGTGTGGCATGGTAATAACTAGAAAACAATACGCAAAAATGGAACAGCAAGGACGTACTATTCAGACGCAATCCGACTCGGACGTGAGACAAGTGTTAGAAAATGACTTTACGACAGCAACCGGTAGTGACGATTCATCAAACATTGACGCAAGTGTTGACGAAAATTTTGACGATAGGCCGTCCACTACAAAAATTTCAAAATCTCAATCAGAGCCCATGTTAATGCATGACGTCACGTCTAATGACGCGGCGGGGGCAGAGACCTTGCAAACGGTAAACATTGCCGACATGTTACAAATGCTAATGAAACAAAACGCCGAAAACATGGCAACCTTAAAGGCACAATTAGAGACACAAAATGAACAGTTAAAAACACAAAATGACGAAATCAAATCTGATCTCATAGCAATCAAGATAGGTAATGACACTTTATGTAAGCGTGTGGAACTTATAGACGCCACACTGACCAAACAGATGACCGAACTCAGTACTAAATTTTCCCAGCTCAATACGAGACAAGAAAAGACTACAACTGACGTAGCACTTTTACAGACACAAGTAAAAAACCTTAATGTCACGTGTGAAGTTCTTACTGAACAAATTCAAACATATCCTTCAGTACATGACAATCTTGAAAAACGAATTACTGACGTACAGAATAAATTTGACAATGTTGAACAACACCTGACTGACATCTTACAATCAGATGCCACAGCTCATTTTCAAAATATTAATAAAGTATTTCATGATTGGGTTGAGAACAAAGACAAACATTTTGATAGATGCTTATGTGAAAATTTACCAACAATTGTGCACGACTCCGTAGCGCAATACATTACTAATAACAAACAGCTGATCAGTGACGCAGTACAATCCGTCACTGCACCCATGAGACAATTCACCGATCAACTACAGTCTGAATGTAACGAAAATATCAGTCAAAATGTACAGTTCAGAAACCAATATACATTCGAGTATGATACACACATTCCGCACACGACAAATACACAAGAACAAAACACACCACGACTGCAGCACATACCACGATGTGGAAACACAAACACAAGCTATTATCATGGTAAACCACAGCAACATTATCGTAATTACTCGCCAGCTGAACATACCAGTAATTACAGTGGAATAAATCCATATCACAATGCGAAGGAAGATGAAAGCTTAATGAAACACAGGCAATTTCAGATTTTTATCCCAGAAAAACGAACCATTCATCCGGTGATTTTTCTTAAATCTTTTAGTAACGCATTTCCACGCACTTGGAGTGACCGGAAAAAGATTTCATATATTGTCGGTTACATCCAAGGCGATGCAGCTGTCTGGGCATACAGTCAAGCTGACGTATGTACCACGTACAGTGAGTTTGAGCGTGCTTTTCTGAACAAATTCTGGTCGCAATCCGTCCAGGAGCGACTCAGAAGACAAATTTTAGAACCTGAAACTCTTAACAGTAAAAATGGTAACTTACGCAGATATTTTGAAAAATACTTGAACATGGGACATTTTTTAGACGAACCAGTCGCAACGCGTGATATACTCCGATCGTTGAAGGCCAAATTGCCTTTCAACATTAAGGAAAAACTTCTACATATCCCGGATGACGATTCAGATTATTTTTTAACAGCTTTAGATTCGGTTGACATGTTACTTGAAGATCAGCGCTTCGCGCGGCAAAACAGCAGCCACAACGTTTACACTAGTGGTATGCAAAACATGCAGGCTTGCCAACACAATTCTGGCGCGCCCACAGTTGGATACGCGGTACAACAAAAACAGCAAACTCACATGCCGTCTCAGTACGGAAATCAAAATCAACACGCGTATTCCAATACAAACAATAGTTACAACAGTAATAACATTTCATGCGGCAATCCATACAAAAGGCACCGCGGTAATAACTACAACGGTAACAACGGATACAAAGGTAATAACAAAAACACAAACAGAAATAGAAATAATAATAACTACGAGCCAACACAGCATCAAGGTTGGACTCGTAACGATCAGTACTTTCATTCAAACTCTGCTTTACCACAGCAGCCACCAGGACAAAATTGGAGCATACCTTACGACCGACAGGTAAGTTATAATGCGCAACAGCAACAACAACCGCAAAAGTTTGGAGATCATAATAGGCAATATCCGAATGTGAATATAATAGAAATGACACCTGATGCACAACCTCAATCTCTGTCAGTACCTAGTACAAATGATAATCCAACAAACTAGAAACAGTCACTACTTTGCCCCAGGTCGTGGCTGAAGAATTCTTGGGGGGCGACTTCAATGTTAATCAGTTATTTGACACCACACTTGAACAACAGAATAATGATATGCCGAGTAATTCTAAACAAAAACTACCTGTTTTATTTATAAGATACAACCACAATAACAATATATCAGATGAACTTTTACAAGACAGTACACAATGTCGTTTAAACACAAATGAAATTGTTTTAGCATCTACTACTGGTGTAGTAGGTGGGATTCCAACTACTATTATCCTAGATACAGGTGCAGCTGTGAGCGTTTTGTCTTTTAATTTCTATAAAAAGATGTGTGAATTGGAACCTGTGCCTGAGTTTCCTGCCCAAAACTGTAAAATAACTACTGCACTAGGTAATAAGTCATGTAGGGTTACGAAGCAAGTTTTTGTAAACGTTAAAATAGGTAATGGAACCGTACAATGGCCATTCCTGGTTGTACAAAACCTTGTGACAAATTGCATATTAGGAATAGATATTATGAGCGAGAAGGACTGCATTATAGACATCTCCAAAGGTAAATGTATTTTAAATGATAAAGGCAGTGTAATTATTATTGATTTGGACAGGAGAACTCTAAAGCATGACAAACACTGTACAGGGTACAAGGTTCAGTTAGTACTTGACAATGACATTCAAGACATGCAAACACACTCATCTGACACAGAGCTAATGGACTTGAAAACATTGCTTGATCATAAGATAAGTGAAGATACAGCTCTCAGTGTACATGAACGTATAAAACTACAGGAAGTGTTATCCAAATATTTACAAGTTTTTACCAAACGATTAGGTGTTATCAACACGTATGTGTACAAGATTGAAGTTAAGCCTCACAAGATCTTCTACCATAACACATATAATGTACCGTTATCTCAACGACCTGCTGTGTGGCAAGAATTAAAACAAATGTTAGACTGGAAGGTCATTGAACCATCCACCTCACCTTATTGTAGTCCTCTACTTGTTGTCAAAAAATCAAATGGAAGCATTAGGTTAGTGTTAGACGCACGAGCTATTAATGAAATAATTTTACCGGTTCACACAAAACCTGAAAATTTAGAAGAGCAATTACAGAAATTTCTAGATGCAAAATATTTTTCCACAATAGATCTCGCTAATTCGTTTTGGCAGGTGGGTATCACTCCTGATTCTCGGAAATATACTGCATTTATGTTCGGGGGGCGAACCTATCAGTTTTGTGTTCTACCCTTCGGACTGAATGTCAGCTCTGGGGTATTCATTACAGCCCTGGATACCGTGCTTGGCGACGATTTAGTTGAGACAGTCACACACTATGTAGATGATATACTGATAGCTACACAATCTTGGAATGAACACGTTGACACACTTCAAAGAATTTTAGAAAAATTTGCACAAGCTGGAGTCACAGCCAACCTAAGAAAATCAAAATTTGGTTGCAGTGAGATGAAGTATTTAGGACGTATCATTAATTCACAGGGCATACGTCCGGATCCCAGTAAATTAGATGCTATCAGAAACTTTCCTAGCCCTCGAACTAAAAAGCAGTTAAAATCATTCCTTGGGCTATGTTCATTTTTCAGACGTTTTTTTTGCCACAACCACTTTTGAACAGTAAACATCTGCTAAATCTACTCAGAAAGAATCAAGTTTGGATCTGGTCGGAACAGTGCCAGAATGACTTTAATACAATTAAACATGCTTTAGTGAATGCTAACATATTGAGCCATCCAGATTTCAATTTAGATTTTTGTATGACTTGTGACGCTTCACGTACTGGCTTGGGCTGTTGCTTATTTCAAGTTGTAAAGAATAAAGAGGAGGAACAGATAAGAATTATTGGGTTTGCGAGTCGCACTCTAACTGAATGTGAGCGTACATACTCCACTACTGAGTTAGAAACACTTTCCATAGTATGGGCATTCAAGAAATTGAATTATTATTTATTTGGAAAACATACGGTAATTTACACCGATCACCAGGCCCTGACATTTTTGTTAACTTGTAAACTTGTACATCCTAGACTATCACGATGGGCAGTTACACTTCAGAACTACTCTTTTGAAATTAAGTACATAAGAGGTAAGGACAACACCATTGCAGACACTTCGTCTAGACTTCCACAAGGTATGAATGATACCAACAGTGACTTAGAAAATATAAATGACTACAGGATTCTCTTAATGCAAGACAAGCAGTATCACCAATATTATATTGATATGTGCAGAAACATGGCTGAATTACAAAAATCAGATCCTCACTGGTATAAGATAATAACATTACTGGTAGAAAAACACAATCATCCTTTGACTAAGTATTACAAGTTACACAATGATGTGTTATTTTACCGCCGACATCCAAATGCTACTAACTGGTGTGTATGCATTCCCAAAGAGTCTGAACGTAATCTAATTTGGCACACACACTTAGTTTGGGACATTATGGGACGAAAAAGTGTTTGGCAAAGCTCAGTACATACTGTTATTTTAGCAATATGAGAAGAAAAATTTACAGGGAACTAAAAACATGTGTCATATGTCAAAAATCAAAACCTCAGAATTTATCCACAAAAACAGATTTACATTCTATTTTACCTAGTAAACCCCTGGAAATTCTGTGTACTGACATCATTGGACCGCATCCAGCAAGCTCTGGAGGCGTCAAATATATCTTAGCTTTTTACGATATATTTTCTAAACATGTAAAACTTTATGCTTTAAAATCCGCCACTGCAAATGCTATAATACGAAGATTCTCAAGTGATTACCTGACGCACGTGGGAAAACCTAAAGCAATTCTATCAGATAATGCAGCATACTACTCTGGGTACAAATGGAGAAATTTCTTGAAGGATAATAACATTAAAAGTATATTTATTTCGAGGTTTAGTCCACAATGTAACGCGACTGAGAGACTTTTCCGAGAATTAAACCGTTTCATGAGGACCTATATTTCATCAAAACATACTAATTGGGTGTCCTACCTAAGTCTTTTCGAAGACGTACACAATAACTTAAATATTTACGATACGAATTACACACCTAACGAGATCATGTTCAATTGCAAACAGAACGATCAGTGGATAGAACCATTACCTAAGTTGTCAGACAAGGAAATCACACCTGAACAGAAAATAAAAGAAGTATTGACTACATTGACACATCACGCACAAATACGAAACAAACATCACAGAAACATAATAAAAAGAAAACAAAAAATTCGAGGTAGGAATGCTTGTACTACTTCGTACTCATCATAAATCTGTAGCACTCAAACGACGCAACGCTAAGTGGCGTCTGCTATATGAAGGACCTTATATAATTGTTAACATACCGCATCCTGGTGCGTATCTGTTACAACATCCTAGAAATAACAAAATTATTGGGCTATACGCACACCGAGATCTTAGAGCATTTCATGCTGAATAATGTCAAAGTCATACCCATCAAAATATTGCTAAGCAACTCGAAAAACTCTGTTGTTACAACACAGATAATAAGTAGTATAGAAATTTTCATTTCAGCGGTTCCAGTGACGCAGTTGAAGACAGAAGAACTCTTCTTTCAGCGCGCGCCTCCACCTGAAAGACGGAATATTAAAGTAAAATTTATGATTACGTAGCAGTGGATGACATATTAATTTTTCACGGAACATTTGTTACTGAAGGTACCACTGACTTGGTGTGACACCTGACGAACTGACAGACGTCATCTGTGAAGCGATCTTTTACTTTGAGAAATAGATTAGACGCACATCTCTCAACACGAAAAGCATCTATCAGTAGTCAAGGCCACACAGACACTCTACACACACGCACAAAACGCGAGGAATCGAACATTTTCTCTCTCTTACTATTTTGAATATTTATTGAGTAGTGAAAACGCCTGGTCTTGCCTACTGATGTAATGAATGTTGTGTCTAACCTATATTAATTTCAGATGACATCACAAAAAAAAACATCGATAATATCCCAGCAAAACCGCTAAAGAGGATGTAAATATCTGCAATTCATGTAATCAAATGTGACACAATGTAATAACCTATAGCGATGTAATGATGATGTAAACATGTTTATGTGCAACTATATTATGTTTATGCTAAGAAAATATGTGACGTGTGTATGTATAATTACTTATTTTTTTAACTGATGTATATTGTAACTGTTACTATGTAAAAATTTGAACAAAACGAGTGCCAAAAAGACATTGCATAGTGAACCACTGTTCACGGACATTAACGAACATTACTAACTCTGCAACTACGCGGAAACCTATGAGAAAGAAACTGTTAATGCCATTCATTATGCAGCGTATCTATGTAAACGCGATGAACGATTTCCTTGATTAATAACTACGAACATTTAGGTGAGCTATATTCAGCAAAAAACTGAAAATGTGAAGTGCATAATTCGTGCATCGTCTAGTGACATTACTACAGTACCCAACTTCAAGATGTTAACTGGATTAAATGGACACAAAGTGCCTGTCCAGAAAACAACACGACGGGTGGAAGAATTTTGGTTGGAACTTCAGGGAATGAAATGTTCTCGAAATGTGACGGACACTCTTACCTGGATTGTCCAAGGATCGACGCCAGCTATGTGCTGTCCGAGGTTCTGCAACCAAGCTTCCACGGAATGTAAAAAACGAACTGCACGTGGACCAATTACTCGACGGGTCACGTCTGATCTGTAATAAGCAATGCTTTTAGTCACAACGACCTGCTTCACTACGACTATAATGGAAATGAGAAATGGACACGCTTATGTATTAATCACGTTGCTATACAACGATGTTACTGTGATCAAAAAACTTTACCACGACGATACTAACCTGTAAAAAATTATTGTGCAGCGGATGAATATGAACTGTAATAACGACACGATGTGTATAGGTCAACGCACCTGAAAAATATGGACATTTTTCTTTGAAGTATTTCAAAACAATACTATGTAACTAAGAACATTCAACAATCTAAGTTGTATTGTGTTATAACAAATATTGTAAATTTAAAACTAAGTTACCTGTCATAGAATGTAGTCTTCATATGTAATCTTGGTTGAATATTTTCTTTGTGCAACGACTGAAAAACGCGCGCACACGAACAATATGATCTGCAATACTGTGCCGCGTGATCTAACTGTACGATATAACGGCAGTGCCGCAGTTACACAGACGCTTCTGCGCATGCGCGCACTCTATCTGCCAACATTAGAACTTTTACGGCGCACCCGCGTCATTCAAATTTTGTATATAATGTGTATAATGTGTAATGTAAGTCATGTAAATAGTTGTAGATAACTTAGATTTTCTTATGCCTTTAGGTGAATTGCTCGCCTGCAGGTGTGTCCTTTCGCCTCGCAATTCAGGGGGCAATATAAAGGCACATTTGCATGCCGAGCGTGAGTTTCCTCGGAAACGCGAAATATTAATTAAATAAATAATCAGTGACAAATAAATAAAGCCTATGGCACACAACTGCAGCGCTGTGTCGCTGATAAAACAAAAGCACAATTACGTTACTCTTATGTTTGATTAAGAAAGAGAGAGCTCTGGTTGAAGTGGTGCGAGAAGCACGTATTTTATTGTCTGGCACACCGCCATATTTCATGTTATAGAAGAATACTGCGAGTTGCAACCACACTAGGCACTCGATTCTGTAAAGAATTTATATTTATAAAAGTAAGTAGGATTATGAACTGTAGGCTTATTCATTGAATATATCTGATTTAACTAACTGTGTAACTTTTTTATGATTAGTAGACAATCACCTCTGTACGACGTATTGGCATGGCTGGCAAATTATTGTAATATTGAGATTTAGATTATGAGTCCGCACCTACCGCAGCAGTCTTTGGAAACGATTTAATTACGAAGTCCGATTATTCAGTTTTATTTCACAGTCAACTACGAGTAACATTGCCTTTACGAAAAAGCCATTGTCAAGCGTCTGATACCGAATAATTAAACGTCCACGTTCCAGATAAGCAAATACAATTGCAATCACAATCACCATCATACAGATAGAATAATTAACATATTTAAAATAACAGTATTTTTTTTATTTATTTTATAATCCTTACCAGGTAGGATCAACGGAGTACATCGAGAAGGTTCAAAGAAGCGCAGCACATTTTGTATTATCTAGAAATAGGGGAGACAGTGTCGCGGACATGACAGAGGATTTGGGGTGTAAATCATTAAAATAAAGGGGTTTCTCGTTGTGGTGGAATCTTCTCACCAAATTATCACCAGCTTTCTCCTCCGAATGCGAAAATATTTTGTTGATGCCGGCCTACATAGGGAGAAACGTCTATCATAATAAATTAATGGAAATCAGAGCTCACGCGGAAAGATGTAAGTGCTCGTTTTTCCGGCGCGCTGTTCTCGAGTGGAATAATAGTTAGCCTGCCAGGCACTTAAGAGTGATTTGCAGAATGTCAGTGTAGATTTAGACGTTAATGTAGATGAAGTTCTCCGCAGAATCGTCGGAGAGAGGACCATAACTAAAGCACTGGCAAGAAGAAGGGACGGGATAATAAATGCGTTAAGACTTCAAGGAATAACTGCCACGGTACTTGAGAAAACTTCTATAATGGTCAGACAACTTGTGCGGCACACCTCTGCCTGATTGACCAGCATAAACTTTTGCGCAGTTTCCAGAATGAGATTTTCACTCTGCAGCGGAGTGTGCGCTGATATGAAACTTCCTGGCAGATTAAAACTGTGTGCCCGACCGAGACTCGAACTCGGGACCTTTGCCTTTCGCGGGCAAGTGCTCTACCAACTGAGCTACCAATGCACGACTCACGCCCCGTCCTCACAGCTGTACTTCTGCCAGTACCTCGTCTCCTACCTTCCAAACTTTACAGAAGCTCTCCTGCGAACCTTGCAGAAAGGCAAAGATCCCGAGTTCAAGTCTCGGTCCGGCACACAGTTTTAATCTTCCAGGAAGTTTCATATCAGCGCACACTCCGCTGCAGAGTGAAAATATCACTCTGGAAACATCCCCCAGGCTGTGGCTAAGCCATGTCTCCGCAATATCCTTTCTTTCAGGAGTGCTAGTCCTGCAAGGTTCGCAGGAGAGCTTCTGTAAAGTTTGGAAGGTAGGAGACGAGGTACTGGCAGAAGTAAGGCTGTGAGGCCGGGGCGTGAGTCGTGCTTGGGTAGCTGAGTTGGTAGAGCACTTGCCCGCGAAAGGCAAAGTTCCCGAGTTCGAGTCTCGGTCCGGCACACAGTTTTAATCTGCCAGGAAGTTTTGCGCAGCTCTTGCACCTTATTTTATATACACGACTTGGTGTCAAGGGTTTCAGTTTCTCTTCGCATTGGAGAAGCTTAAGACGAAGAAATAGGCAGTAACAGCTTCTATTACTGCTAATAATTAGACACCAGTGCCTACGAGCTTTAATTTGTACGCTAAAGGTATGTTCTTACCAACAGTTGGTTTATACTCTGGTGTATTTGTGGTCTTTTGTTTCTTATTCACTGATCACTACGTAAAAATTTTTAACTTCCAGCACTGAAGATGATCATTACGTGATCGAAAATCGATTTTGCTGTTAGCAAATCATCAAAATTACGGCCTACGCTGACCTTTCTTCTAATTATTAATTTATTGTTATTCTTTCTGAAACAAGCAAGGTGAAATTAATTTGATATTACATATATTAGGCAGGTACACCTGTCTAATACCATGTAGTGCCCCCGCGAGCACGCAGAAGTGCCCGCAACACGACGTGGCATGGCTTCGATTAATGTCTGAAGTAGTCCTGGAAGGAACTGAGGGAACTGACAGCATGAATTCTGCAGGGCTGTCCATAAATCCGTAAGAGTACAAGAAGGTGGAGATCTCTTCTGAACAGTACGTTGCAAAGCATCTCAGATATCCTCAATACTATTCATGTCTGGAGAGTTTGATGGCCAGAGGAAGTGTTCAAACTCAAAAGAATGTTCCTGGAACCATTTGTAGCAATTCTGGACTGGTGGACTGTCGCATTGTCCTGCTGGAATGCACAATCGACATGAATGGATGCAGGTGATCAGACAGGATGTTTACGCAGGTGTCACCTGTCAGAATCGTATCTAGACATCTGTGGTCATCAGTCCCCTAGAACTTAGAACTACTTAAACCTAACTAACCTATGGACATCACACACATCCATGCCCGAGGCAGGATTCGAACCTGCGACCGTAGCGGTCACGCGGTTCCAAACTGAAGCGCTTAGAACCGCACGGCCATACTGGCCGGCTAGACGTATCAGGGGTCCCAGTCGGTCCACCTGCACTCGCTCCACACCGTTACAGGGCCTCCACCAGCTTGAACAGTCTCCTGCTGACATGCAGGATGCATAGATTCATGCGGTTGCCTCCATACCCGTAAACGTCCATCCGCTTGATACAATTTGGAACGAGACTCGTCCGACCAGGCAACATGTTCACAGTCATCAACAGTCCAATGTCGGTGTTGATGGGTCAGGCGAGACGTAAAACTTGGTGTCATGCAGTCATCAAGGATACACGAGTCGACCTTCGGCTCGGAAAGACCATATCTATGATGTTTCGTTGAATGATTCGCACGCTGACACTTGTTGATGGCCCAGCGTTGAAATCTGGTGCAATTTGCGGAAGGGTTGCTATTCTGTCACGTTGAACGGTTCTCTTTAGTCGTAGTTGGTCCCGTCCTTGGAAATCCTTTTCCGGCCGCAACGATCTCGGAGATTTTATGTTGTACCGGATTCCTGATATTCACAGCACACTCGTGATATGGTCCTACGGGAAAATCCCCACTTTATCCCTACCTCGAAGATGCTGTGTCCCATCGCTCGTGCGCCGACTATAACACCACATTCTAACTCACATAAGCCTTGATAACTTGCCACTGAAGCAGTAATAACCGATCTAACAACTGCGCCAGTCACTTGTCTTATGTGGGCGTTTTCGACCGCAACGCCGTATTCTGCCTGTTTTCTTATCTCTGAATTTGAATGTGCATGCCTATAACAGTTTCTTTGATTCTTCAGTGTATAGTGATAGTATTAATGTGACATTTGACTTTCAATTTGAGAAATTAAAGTATCATTATGAGGTTTGATCGAAGTGGTTACATCACTTGGGGTATCCTCAAGGTGTTCATTTGATATTTTAGTTCAGTTTTTACTCTTCGTTTGCTTTACTTTTGAGAATAACCGTTCAAAAACGTACGTGTTTCCGAACCCAGATGACACGTATAACGCATTACAGTGCAGCAAGGAATATTTGTCTATAGGCCGTTATAACTTGTAAATGTCCAACAAACATATAGGGTGATAAAAAGTTCTTCTTTTAGTTGGATGTCAGACTGAAAATTCATGCATTCCATCTGAATATCTTTCGGCGAGGTATCTATATTGTTTGTTGAAGGTGTCGCATAAATAAAAAAAATGTTGATCAGTTTTTCGAAAACCCTGGTATCGATTTTCAGATGGTTCTAATGGTTCAAATGGCTCTGAGCACTATGGGACTTAACATCTGTGGTCATCAGTCCCCTAGAACTTAGAACTACTTAAACCTAGCTAACCTAAGGACATCACACACATCCATGCCCGAGGCAGGATTCGAACCAGCGACCGTAGCAGTCGCGCGGTTCCGGACTGCGCGCCTAGAACCGCTAGACCACCGCGGCCGGCCGATTTTCAGATACTTGCATCAAATCAAAAAGTACAGCTACGTATTTCATAACGTCTTTAAGATTATGTTTGGCTAACGTGTTTAAATGAAGAAAAATCTTTGGTTTAGTTCTGCTTACCATGATATCAGTTTCATTTGGAGGGTGTTTATTATTTGAATCATTGTACTGATAAGGAATTTCTACATTGAAGAATTCTATTTTAAATTACCTAAATCAGCAGTCAAATCTACCAAAAATGCTATATCTGCCACCCAGTTAGCACCGTCAAATTTTGGCACATACTGTGTTTTTGATAGGCCTATAATGATCGATTAGATTTCATTAATTATGATATAAAATCATTTGAACATCTGACCTCGACCGAGCCATCTTACTTCTGTAAAATATACGATGTCACCTTACTCATCATCAGAACTACACAGGAAGCTAAGCCGTGGACTGTCAAATGAATGATCTACTATGGTAGAAATTGCACGCAAAATAAAAGAAGATTTCGTGATAGCCAGTAATAGGCTTTCACGAAATAGAGAGGTTCATGTTCAGATGTGGTTCTTAGTTGTAACAATGGATCTGATACAAAATAAAACCTTTTACAACAATTACGGCACTGTTAGATAGCAAACATAGGCAGTAAAGGCAAACCACGTCAATAATTTTAACTTGTACGGACTTGTTGTGATCAGAACTATGGAAGAAAGGTTCTCCATAATAAATGTACAGAAATAACAGAATTTCCTTGTATTTCCATAAATTAAGTTCATTATACGTCTCTAAATCCCTAGTTTCGCAGTTGCAACTTAAGCAGCAGTAAGCTAATAGACCAGCACGTTTGACGGATTGGTCAGTTTTAAGAACGAAACGCTGGGCGTTCAAGTACGGCAGGGGCGGCGCTATTAAGGACGGCTGGGCCAATGAGAGAATGAAATCATGTGGTACGGATAATTCACCTACAGGTTTTGATGAGTGAGTTTACGAGCACAAAATATGTGACATAAATGGTCGTATCTTTGGCTTCATTGACATATAAGTTTAAACTTTTTATAACGCCAAGGTACCGTAGACCATAGTAGCTGACATAAATTTCAACTTCACACCTTTACCCATTTCTGTGAAAAAGAGGTCTCACCACACGGACAGACAGAAAGACGGACAGTAAAATGATCCTATGAAGGTTCCGTTTTCACCTACTGAGGTACAGAACCCTAAAAACTTTAATTTTCCTGTTTTAGTTAGATTTTACTGGTTCAGCGTGACATAAAAATATTATACTTTCCTATTAAATGACTGTACTTATCATCGTTTTTGTATCTTCTACATAAATAAAATCTATGTAAGTCGCAAGTTATTTAAGTTTGCAACTTCTGGTGCCACCTGAAGATCCTAAGAAACCGAAAGCCGGTTAATGACCACGTGAATACAGTTTTGCAGATTAGTAGAAAGCATTTCCTATTTATTACTGTCATCATGTTCTGACAAGCACTGACAGAAAACTCATTTAACGCTACCAAAACCTAAACTTTCTCCGTTTCTCTTCGTAAAATATTCCTTACGTATTTCCTTCCCTCTTCAGCAACAGTTCTCAATTCCGGTTGCCAAAGAAATTAGGCGGGAATACGGAATCCAACAGGACGCGGCCAAAGACTCAGGGGATGTTTACAAATTGCCTTTCCGGGCGGCGGGCAAACATAATTAGAGAGATCTTTGACTGGGACGGAGTGGTGCCAACTTTTTGGCTAATGCGATTATTTGCAGATCGTTCCACGGAGAGCATTAATTCTCGCTAATGGCGGCGCGGCGGTGTCGCCGGCCAAGCAGCGCCTGCTGACGTCACAGCGACGCTGCGACACAAAAGACGCGGAGATCAGAACTTGGCCGGTCTTGGAAGTTGCAGCCCAGACCAGCGTGGCACAGCACAAAGAGGGACCCCTGGCCTCTTGTTTACCGCCAGGACACAACGCTTCTGTCCAGCGAAACCTCTGGCGGCTTTGTGTCTCTCTCTCTCTCTCTCTCTCTCTTCGGTCCCACTGTGACTCTGTCTGATGAACTTTACATGTGTTGCTGCGAGCAGTTCACGGCCCAAGAAGTGTTCCCTGATTATCAGCGAGGTAATTACACCGATGCGCAAAACGAACGAACGGAAGTACCTTTCGCATGACATGTCACTGCTAAGTGATGAACCTCGATGAAACTTTGAACATACGAGGCGTGTGAAAAAAGTAATGGGACTGAGTTTTTGTCTACCAAAGTGTTTATTAATTTGTCAAACAATATTGTCCACTTCAAAGTACATTACTGGCCATTATAACTGCTACGCCAAGAAGAAATGCAGATGACACACGGGTATTCATTGGACAAATATATTATAATAGAACTGACATGTCATTACATTTTCACGCAATTTGGGTGCATAGATCCTGAGAAATCAGTACCCAGAACAACCACCTCTGGTCGTAATAATGGCCTTGATACGCCTGGGCACTGAGTCAGAGTTTGGATGGCGTGTGCAGGTACACCTGACCATGCAGCTTCAACACAATACCACAGTTCATCAAGAGTAGTGAATGGCGTATTGTGACGAGCCAGTTGCTCGGCCACCATTGACCATCCGTTTTCACTTGGTGAGAGATCTGGAGAACGTGTTGGCCAGGGCAGCAGTCGAACATTTCCTCAAAAAATGGTTCAAATGGCTCTGAGCACTATGGCGCTTAACTTCTGAGGTCATCACTCCCCTAGAACTTAGAACTACTTAAATCTAACAAACCTAAGAACATCACACACATCCATGCCCGAAGCATGATTCGAACCTGCGACCGTAGCGGTCGCGCGGTTCCAGACTGTAGCGCCTAGAAGCGCTCGGCCACTGCGGCCGGCAAACATTTACTCTAGCCAGAAAGGCCCGCACATGACCTGCAACATTCGGTCGTGCATTATCCTGCTGAAATGTGGTGTTTCGCAGGGATCGAATGAAGGGTAGAGCCACGGGTCGTAACACATCTGAAATGTAAGGTCCACTGTTCAAAGTGCCGTCAGTGCGAACAAGAGGTGACCGAGACGTGTAACCAATAGCACCCCATACCATCACGTTGGGTGATACGACAGTATGGCGATAACGAATACACTCTTCCAATGTGCGTTCACCGCGATGTCGCCAAACACGGATGCGACCACCATGATGCTGTAAACATAACCTGGATTCATCCGAAAAAATGACATTTTGCCATTCGTGTACCCAGGTTCGTCGTTGAGTACGCCATTGCAGGCGCTCCTGTTTGTGATGCAGCGTCAATGGTAACCGCAGCCATGGTCTCCGAGCTCATAGCCCATGCTGCTGCAAACGTCGTCGAACTGTTCGTGCAGATGGTTGTTGTCTTGCAAACGTCCCCATCTGTTGATTGAGGGATCGATACGTGGCTGCACGATCCGTTACAGCCAAGCGGATAAGATGCCTGTCACCTCGACTGCTAGTGATACGAGGTCGTTGGGATCCAGCACGGCGTTCCGTATTGCCTTCCTGAACCCACCGATTCCATATTCTGCTAACAGTCATTGAATCTCGATCAACGCGAGCAGCAATGTCACGAGACGATAAACCGCATACGCGATAGGCTACAATCCGACATTTATCAAAGTCGGAATCGTGATGGTACGCATTTCTCCTCCTTACACGAGGCATCACAACAACGTTTCACCAGGCAACGCTGGTTAACTGCTGTTTGTGTATGAGAAATCGGTTGGAAAGTTTCCTCATGTCATCAGGTTGTAGGGGTCGCCACCGGCCCGAAGCTTGTGTGAGTCTCTGAAAAGCTAATCATTTGCATATCACAGCATCTTCTTCCTGTCGGTTAAATTTCGCGTCTGTAGCACGTCGTCTTCGTGGTGTAGCAATTTTAATGGCCAGTAGGGTAGTTTCCTTAGGCAGCTACAAACTGGCGTAATTGTTCCCTGGCTTGGTAGCAGCGCTGAGAGGTTGCAAGCTGCAGCGACTTGAACATCATTCTTTGAATGTCTCAAGTCCCGAAACGACGTCTTTATAAGGCATTTTTAACTTTCTGGAAAAGAAAAAAGTCACAAGGACTAAGATCAGAGGAACAAGGGGGTGTGGAACAACAGAATTGCCTTTTGAGGTCAAAAATTCCGTAATGGTAGTCGTCGTGTTACATGTTGCATTGTCATGATGCGGCGTCCATTTGTCTGCAATGTCCGGTCTCTCTACCCGCTGGGGTAGCGTAGAGCGCTAACGCTCTGCTTCCTGGACCCCCGCCCCGAATCGAATCCTCTCGGCGGATTAACGACGAGGGCGAGTGCGTCGCCCAGCCTGGATGTTGTTTTTAGGTGGTTTTCCTCATACCGCTAAGTGGATACCGGGCTGGTCCCCACGCTCCGCCTCAGTTACACGTGTCGCAGACATTTGAAACACGTCCGCACTATTTCACGATTTACACTAGACGCAGTCAGTTGGGGTACTCTGATTCCGTCCTGGCGGTACGGGGTGGCGGCAGGAAGGGCATCCGGCCATCCCTAACATTGCGAAATCCGTTGTAACGACGCCGACCCTGCGATCGCTGCGGGACTGTGGCGTACGCGAAAGAAAGAAAGAAAGAGTCCGGTCTCAAGCGGGTAACTCATTTCCTGAGACTTTCGAGGACATCTTTGTAAGACACTTGGTTGACAGATTGTCCTGGAGGAACAAATTCCTTATGTACGATACCCCTGCTATCAAACAAGCAAATCAGATTTCTTCTTTGACTTGCTTATTCGAGCTTTTTTCGGTCGAGGAGATCTCTCAGCGCGCCACTTCTCACTTTGACTCTTTGTCTCAGGATCGTACTCAAAAATCAGAGATTCACCACCTGTGATCGTACGACTGAACCGTTCGTGGTCATTGGAAATCTTTTCATGAAGATCGATGCAAATGCCTCTTCGATTGTCCTTCTGCTCAGTCGTTAGGTTGGCTTAAACCTTTCGCAGGTGTAAATGGTCCGTCAAAATTTGCTGTACGATGAAAGTGTTTAACGGATCACTCATCAGCCTTATTGTTAAACGACGGTGTGAACTCACAAGAGCATGTCCACGTTCGACGTTTTCGTCGGTTTTTGAAGTTGAAGATGTCGCTGAGCGAGGTTCACCTTCAACGTGTTCTCGGCTTTCCAAAAATTATTTTTTTGATAAAGAATGTTGCCCGTAGGTCTGCTTCGATTTTTCGAAGGTCACACCCACTGATTCCCTTAGTTCAACGCAAAACGAGATTGCATAACGTTGCTCCAAATTCCGCTGCTCCATTTTCGTAAAACACAAAATGTTTCAAATGCCTCTGAGCTCTATGGGACTTAACATTAGAGTTCATCAATCCCCTAGAACTTAGAACTACTTAAACCTAACTAACCTAACGACATCACACACATCCATACCCGAGGCAGGCTTCGAACCTGCGACCGTAGCAGTCGCGCGGTTCCAGACTGTTGCGCCTAGAACCGCTCGGCCACCGCGGCCGGCCGTAAAACACAAAAAACGCAACTTCAGAAATAACGTGATGGCGTACGGAGCTGAAACTGGGACTGAACGTCTGGAAGGGATGAACACACGGGTCTACACAAGCAGAACATCACAGCGTTGCCAAATCGTTCCCAGTGTTGTCAGCACAATTATTTTTCTCGGGCACCTCGTCACACAGAAAGGACTGCTACAGTATAGTACAGAAGGGAACCGAAAGAGATATACAATGAGAGCTTATACTGAAGTCTTTCATTCTTGATTTTTCCCAAGACATCATAAAACGCTAATGATGGTTCTTAATAGGGTGTGCGCTCACCACGGACGACAATAAATGCTCTACAACGTACTCCCGCTCTGTAACAAAGCTCGTAAGGCATTCTTGTAGTAGGGTGTTCCATTCCTCCAGCGCGGTTGCCAACCATTGGATGGTCTTTGGCACATGTGCATCTGCTGCTATCCGTCTCCCCAACTCATGCCACACCTGCTTCACGGGCTTTATATCCGGGGAGGACAGGCTAGTTCATTCGCCGAACATGCTCTCGTTCCAAGCCCGCACCTGTGCATTTCCATATTGACGCGCAGTGCCACCCATAAAAATGAACTCACGGTCAAATGCACTCCTGAAAAGAATCACACGGGGAAGGAGTAGTGTTTCACAATAATACTGACCAGTGAGTGTACCGTGTTCAAAGATTTGGAGGTTAGTACGCCCATGCAACATTATACTTCCGCACACCATAATACCACGACGACCATGACGATCATGTTTGACAATGCCGGAAGTACCCTCATGTGGCGATTTGGGGTGAAGGGGGTGGGGGGACATGTAATGTTCCCATGAACATTGTCGAACATGATCGTCCATTGGTTAAAGACCAATTGACTCCCCAAAGAATGCAAAGAAGTTGCTCAAAGAGCTTATATCGATCAATCGAAGTGAAGCATAAACGAGCAAAGTATTGCAAAGCTAACTGTCGATATCAAATAAAAGCAAAATATAATGAGAATAAGTGAAACTGAATTTTATCCATAGTGGATGCTGCTGAACTCCGTGACTGTTCCTTTATAGGACGTAGAAAAATTTCCACTACCAATCACAATTAAAGTTTATTTATTTGTCACGCGACTGGTTTCGGACTTGCGCCCATCCTCAGGTGTTTATACTTTCATGTACATGTTTATATTGCTGGAGATCACTGTATAAATACAAAAAAATTATTTGCTGATGACTAAACAGATACCAGTGGGTCAATTGTAACGGGCGAGGCAGCATTTGTCGAAAATATATTTATTATAGTTAAGCTGTGGTGACAGTTTTTCCACTTAGTTGCACACTTACTATCATTTCCACGTCCACATTTCAATTTCATAAAGTTTAGCTGCATATTTCTCTATTACGACGTGCTCTCGTGAAATACACTGTGTTTATTTACAAACATATGGGCTATTATCAAAGAACTTAGATGTAGTAGGTGTAAAGATGTAGCTCATATAGAAACATGTAGGTTATGGTCAAAGACCTTAGCCACAGAAAGTGCAAGGGTGTTGCACATATAGCAACTTAAAAAGCTATGATAGACTGCGAAGTTTTTTGATACACATTACGAAATTTTTTGATCCACATTTTTCTCGGAACTTAGATCTAGGAAGTACAGTGATGTTATATATACACTCCTGGAAATGGAAAAAAGAACACATTGACACCGGTGTGTCAGACCCACCATACTTGCTCCGGACACTGCGAGAGGGCTGTACAAGCAATGATCACACGCACGGCACAGCGGACACACCAGGAACCGCGGTGTTGGCTGTCGAATGGCGCTAGCTGCGCAGCATTTGTGCACCGCCGCCGTCAGTGTCAGCCAGTTTGCCGTGGCATACGGAGCTCCATCGCAGTCTTTAACACTGGTAGCATGCCGCGACAGCGTGGACGTGAACCGTATGTGCAGTTGACGGACTTTGAGCGAGGGCGTATAGTGGGCATGCGGGAGGCCGGGTGGACGTACCGCCGAATTGCTCAACACGTGGGGCGTGAGGTCTCCACAGTACATCGATGTTGTCGCCAGTGGTCGGCGGAAGGTGCACGTGCCCGTCGACCTGGGACCGGACCGCAGCGCCGCACGGATGCACGCCAAGACCGTAGGATCCTACGCAGTGCCGTAGGGGACCGCACCGCCACTTCCCAGCAAATTAGGGACACTGTTGCTACTGGGGTATCGGCGAGGACCATTCGCAACCGTCTCCATGAAGCTGGGCTACGGTCCCGCACACCGTTAGGCCGTCTTCCGCTCACGCCCCAACATCGTGCAGCCCGCCTCCAGTGGTGTCGCGACAGGCGTGAATGGAGGGACGAATGGAGACGTGTCGTCTTCAGCGATGAGAGTCGCTTCTGCCTTGGTGCCAATGATGGTCGTATGCGTGTTTGGCGCCGTGCAGGTGAGCGCCACAATCAGGACTGCATACGACCGAGGCACACAGGGGCAACACCCGGCATCATGGTGTGGGGAGCGATCTCCTACACTGGCCGTACACCACTGGTGATCGTCGAGGGCACACTGAATAGTGCACGGTACATCCAAACCGTCATCGAACCCATCATTCTACCATTCCTAGACCGGCAAGGGAACTTGCTGTTCCAACAGGACAATGCACGTCCGCATGTATCCCGTGCCACCCAACGTGCTCTAGAAGGTGTAAGTCAACTACCCTGGCCAGCAAGATCTCCGGATCTGTCCCCCATTGAGCATGTTTGGGACCGGATGAAGCGTCGTCTCACGCGGTCTGCATGTCCAGCACGAACGCTGGTCCAACTGAGGCGCCAGGTGGAAATGGCATGGCAAGCCGTTCCACAGGACTACATCCAGCATCTCTACGATCGTCTCCATGGGAGAATAGCAGCCTGCATTGCTGCGAAAGGTGGATATACACTGTACTAGTGCCGACATTGTGCATGCTCTGTTGCCTGTGTCTATGTGCCTGTGGTTCTGTCAGTGTGATCATGTGATGTATCTGACCACAGGAATGTGTCAATAAAGTTTCCCCTTCCTGGGACAATGAATTCACGGTGTTCTTATTTCAATTTCCAGGAGTGTGTATATATATATATATATATATATATATATATATATATATATATATATATATATATATATGTGAAATTACTAAAAGCTATTACAAATTAAAAAATGACAGCTAGAACTGTTTTGAGCCACACTGCTGTCAGAGATCTTAGATGTAGGAAGTAAAATGATTTTACACAGAAGAAATTTTGAAAGCTGTTACAAATTACACAATGACAGTTGTGTTTACAGCTTGTGTTTACAATTACAAATTACGATAGTGACACTTGAACTGTTGTATGACTGCTACATCGAATTTCCATAGAATATTACTTTGTTATTATATCAGAGGATAATTAGTTTTTGTTTTTGAATATTTCATGAAATATGTGAAGATAACATTTGTTTGCAACCTCCTCTTGTTCGTAGAGAATAAAGTCTGGTGAGTTAGAGCTGTGGATATAAATTTCTAGCTCTTCGAGCATGTTCATTTTCTTTCCTTTGTTCACAGGGTGTAGTATTTGTAGGTTGTCTGTAATGGCTGTGGTTGAGTGACCATTGTGTAATTTGTAATAGCTTTCAAAATTTCATTTGTGTAACATCATTGTACGTCCTAGATCTAAGTTCTCTGACAACAGTGTGGCTCAAAACAGCTCTAGCTGTCATTTTTTAATTTGTAATAGCTTTTAGTAATTTCATATATATAACATCACTGTGCTTCCTAGATCTAAGTTCCGACAAAAATATGGATCAAAAAATTTCGTAATGTGTATCAAAAAACTTCGCAGTCTATAATAGCTTTTCAAGTTTCTGTATGTGCAACACCCTTGCACTTCCTGTGGCTAAGGTCTTTGACCATAACCTACAAGTTTCTGTATGAGCAACATCTTTACACCTGCTACGTCTAAGATCTTTGACCATAGCCCATGTGTTTGTATCTAAACACAGTGTATTTCACGAGTGCACGTCATAATAGAGAAATATGCAACTTATAAGATGGCAGGCAAATCCAACACCTTCCATGAAAACCCTGACATGATAAGCAAATCCAGTAGTATGTCACATAGCTCCGAAAAATCGTGACATTAAATTAACCAAAGTAATACGAGTAACGATTGAGCAAATGGAATACCACAGACTAACACAAGAATGCCTAAATGCATGTCATACCTTCCCACCGCGAGACAGACTCAGTTCTGAGGGGAGAAACGAGAACAGAAGCCGAGAGCAGAACCGTGTTAAGTTAGAAGGCCCTACGATAAGGGACGGACACCCACGTCGCCAGCTAACCGTTAGGACCCCCCCCCCCCCCCAGCCCATGTTAAAAGCTAGAACCTTAGCGTGAGACTTTTTCGCGTCTCTGTTACGTTGCAAACTTTAAAAACATTGCCCCACCACGAAAAGTATAACGCTTCTCATTGGATAGACAGAATTTTTGTAGGCGGAGCTTAAGGTTAACATTAAGACCCTGATTGGTCAGATGAAAACACAGCCAGATAGTTTTTTAAACCAACTTCGGTAAATTGTAGTAAGGAGAAGTTAGGGGAGAGTTGCTTCCGAGACGGCGAGGTGAGCGGAGCTGTGCTGTCCGACGCCCCCTGACGAACACCGACAAGGTAATGAACGCACGCGATGCCGCATAACAGCGCGTAAAGCTTCACTCAGAACTGCAGAAGTCTCATCTGTTACACCCCCTTTTTGCGTAATACTAGTGTCGATCGTCAATTAAAGCTCATGGTGTTCACATTTGCCACTTGAAGTAAAAATTTGAAACGCAATGATTTTTCTGTTATATAGTTATTGAGAAGCCACATCAGCCACTGTAATTTACGACAAGTTAGATAAGTAATTAAAGATAATTGAGGGTCACTGTAGACCATTTTGATAGTTTTCTCTTTTGTGAAACTTAATTTAAACCCAGATTACAGATGTGATATGGCATAGGTCATCCTTCGATCCATTGTAGAGCTTGGAAACCCATTCAGGGAATATTCGTTCACATTTTTGTTGAACGCAGTTGGTTTTTACCATCCTGATTAAAACATTTCCTTTTATCAATAGTGCAATTTATAAACGATGTTTTGTGAGTAGAATAAAATTTCCAATGGTAAACTTAACTGCTTTTTCGACGTTATTTTACCAGCTAACTAAAAATAGGAAAGTCTTGAACCCCTTCCACTAAATTTAGTTAGTATTAGGATTCTTTTACAGGGAGTGCAGTGGAGCTGACGCTGAAATCATTAGGTATTTGGTTATATCATCGCTAGCCTCACTGAACTCTTCTGAATTCTACATGTCATGTGTGGTTTGGCGTCTCCTTACCAGCAACAGGTCCCAGGTTCAAACTAGTCAATACCTTAAAATACACGCTCAGAGCGTCGTTGCGCGAAAGTGGTAGGGAGACCCGACTTAGAACAACAGACACCACGCAGAATGTTAGAAGCTAAACTTTATAAAACTGAAATATGGACGTGAAAATAAATGTGCAACTAAGTGGAAAACCTGTCACCACAGCGTCACTATAATAATGATGCTTCATCTTTATGTAAGTACAGATATATTTTCGACAAATGCTGCCTCGCCAGTTACAATTGTCCCACTGGTATCTGTTTAGTCATCAGAAAATAATTTTTTTGTATTTATTCAGTGATACAGGAATGTATAAACACCTGAGGATGGGCGCAAGCCCGAAACCGGTCGTGTGACAAATAAATAACCTTTTATTGTGACTGGTAGCGGAAATTTTTCTACACTCTATAAGTGAAACTGTCGATTGAATACACAACTTTCACAATATCTCGTTCACAAAATCTGATACACAAATGTGGAAATACGGAGGGGTGCCATCTTGCGGGAAGACGAAATCACTGCTGTCAGTTTCAAGTTGTGGCATGAGTCATAATTGCAGCATTTCGAAATAGGTGATGCCATTGACAGTTCTCCACTCAAAGAAAGAGGGTCCTTGTTTGTCACGGAACAGAAAACGTAAACTTTTTCGAAATCCTGGAAGTATTCGACAGTTGCGTGCGGATTCTTAGTGTTGCTTGTGTTTTGCCGGCTGACGTTTGCCAAAAGATGAAAAATAACTTCTTAACTGAAGATTGATGTGCTTGCAAAGCCTTTATTTTCAAGATGGTTCTACATATCAATACAGAACTTCAAACTTCTCTAGCAGTCGTCATAGCTTACGGCTTGCAGGAACTCCTTCACTCTTAATCACTTACGAAGGATTTTTCGTACTGGTGGCTGAGTGGTGCTGAATTCGGCATCCGCGTGATGGGTAGACTTTGTGGGACATCACGTCCCTCACACGGTCCACTGTCTATTCTGAGACGTCCATTCATCGGCACAAACAATAATCCTGTAACAACTTCTTGTATTACTTCATTATGCTGTTGTAAATTGGTGTTCTCTTTAAATGAAACAGCAAATTTACAGTTACCATTCACCGTTTTATTTATCTGCACGACGCGTTTCAAAGGTTTAAACCTCCATCATAAGGTGGATTTACATTAGTTACTATGACATTTGTGTGCGTGTTGCGTTACGATTTTTTTTTTTTTTTTTTTTAAGAACTTGTGGCACTGTCTAGTGGAGAAACAAGACACTATTTCAGACGTGGTTTTGGGTTTCTTCTTCCAGACGTCATATTTGTTCACAAATATGACAGTATACATGTGATGTGTTACGTCAGCGAAAGGAACCTGTGACCACTGGAGGTACTCTATTTTACTTACTTTATGTTTACCGTTGGATATAAGTTTAATTTTTTGTCAGAAGAAACCCTAAACCATGTTCTGAAATAGTGTCTTGTTTCTCCACTAGACAGTGCCACAATTTCTTCCAAAAAATCATAACACAACACACATACAAATGTCATACTAAGTAATGTAAATCCACCTGATGATGGAGGTTTAAACCTTAGAAACGCGTCGTGGAGGATATATAAAACTGTGGCTGGTAACAGTAAACTTGTTGTTTCATTTAATGTCAATAACAGTCACGGTAAAGCGTAACCTAAAATGTTCGCATTTGATGTTCTCTTGTGAAACTTGCCACGGAAAGCTCCTGGCACGCTCTTTACCGACTGACAATGGGCTTTCTCTGCCTCGTTCGCCACCATTTTCAGCAACTAAGAACGGTGGCGCACCTGTCGTCGGTTTTCCGAAAGTGAGTTGCCGACACACGTAAAAAAAAAGAAAAAAAAAAGATATATGAGACTGACTTTCACTTGCTGTATAATTTCTTATATCATGATAAGCCATGTACCTACACCGATATTTTAAAATATTTCATAGACTTCATGATTACCCTGTACGTACTGGTGAGTTCATCATTATTAAAAACTACTCCGCTCACCCCGAACAAAGTTTCTACAGAGCCCCACACTTCAGATGTGTGCCGGGTTTATTATTCACGGTCGAATCCTTCCCACATCTTCCAACCCAGCTAGTTTCTAATGGCGCCAATATTAAATCTTCTCAGCATGGACAATGGCCGTATAATTATTCAGACGCAGATGACAAGCGGCCATGGTGGGTTGATACCGGGAAGAGATTGATGAACGGCAGGCTGTGTACAGTTATGAGAGGAGTGAGGATGACGCACGACCTGCGGTGTTTCTGTGGGCGCCAAAGCTCGGCGATATATGGCGCCCCGTGCCCATAGCCGCCTGTCAGGAGCCGCATTCACCACCGATACACACAACGGCTCGAGAGTTCCGGCCGACAGCGCAGCTCGCCACACAACCAGAGCGGGACACGCTCTCCGTTATTGCACGCTATTCTGCCCACAGCTCTGCTACAGGAAGACCCAAATATCAGGTTGGAAGGATATCTGTTGCCTTCACCAATGCACTTGGCATCAAAGACACGTATTTCGTTGGAAGACAAACGCCCGCCACCGAAGTACACTACTGGCCATTAAAATTTCTACACCACGAAGAGGACGTGCTACAGACTCGAAATTAAACCAAAAGGAAGAAGATGCTGTGATATGCAAACGATTAGCTTTTCAGAGCATTCACACAAGGTTGGCGCCGGTGGCGACACCTACAACGTGCTGACATGAGGAAAGTTTCCAACCGATTTCTCATACACAAGCAGCAGTTGACCGGCGTTGCCTGGTGAAACGTTGGTGTGATGCCTCATGTAAGGAGGAGAAATGCGTACCGTCACGTTTCCGACTTTGATAAAGGTCGGATTGTAGCCTATCGCGATTGCGGTTTATCGTATCGCCACATTGCTGCTCTCGTTGGTCGAGATCCAATGACTGTTAGCAGAATATGGAATCGGTGGGTTCAGGGGCATAATACGGAACGCCGTGCTAGATCCCAACGGCCTCGTATCACAAGCAGTCGAGATGAGAGGCATCTTATCCGCATGGCTGTAATGGATCGTGGAACCACGTCTCGATCCCTGAGTCAACAGATGGGGACGTTTGCAAGACAACAACCATCTGCAAGAAGTTTGCAGCAGCATGGACTATCAGCTCGGAGACTATGTCTGCGGTAACCCTTGACGCTGCATCGCAGACAGGAGGGCCTGCGATGGTGTACTCAACGACGAACCTGGGTGCACGAATGGCAAAACGTCATTTTTTCGAATGAATCCAGATTCTGTTTACAGCATCATGATGGTCGCATCCGTGTTTGGCGACATCGCGGTGAACGCACATTGGAAGCGTGTATTCGTCATCGCCATACTGGCGTATCACCCGGCGTGATGGTATGGGGTGCCATTGGATACACGTCTCAGTCACCTCTTGTTCGCATTGACGACACTTTCAACAGTGGACGTTACATTTCATATGTGTTACGACCCGTGGCTCTAACCTTCATTCGATCCCTGCGAAACCCTACATTTCAGCAGGATAATGCACGACCGCATGTTGCGCATCCTGTACGGGCCTTTCTGGATACAGAAAATGTTCGACTGCTGCCCTGGCCAGCACATTCTCCAGATCTCTCACCAATTGAAAACGTCTGGTCAATAGTGGCCGAGCAACTAGCTTGTCACAATACGCCAGTCACTACTCTTGATGAACTGTGGTATAATGTTGAAGCTGCATGGGCAGCTGTACTTGTACACGCCATCCAAGCTCTGTTTCACTCAATGCCCAGGCGTATCAAGGCCATTATTACGGCCAGAGGTGGTTGTTCTGGGTACTGATTTCTCAGTATCTATATGCACATTGCGTGAAAATGTAATCACATGTTAGTTCTAGTAAATATATATTTGTCCAATGAATACCCGTTTACATCTGCATTTCTTCTTGGTGTAGCAATTTTAATGGTCAGTAGTGTAGTTGCTTGCACGCGGCAACTGAAAAAGTTTCGTCATAGAGTCAAACAGTTTAAGGCAACAGCGGTGGTAAAATCAGATGGCAGCATAGGTTAGCAACACTTTACACAAGATATAAAAGGGCATTTCACTGGCGGAGTTGCCATAATCCAGGTGACTCATCTGAAAAGGTTACGTGATTATGGCTGTACGACGGGAATTAAAAGACTTTGAACGAGGAATGGTAGATGGAACTAGACGTATGGGACATTCCATTTCGGAAATCGTTAGGAAATTCAATATTCTGAGATCCACAGTGTCGAGAGTCTGCCGGGAACACAACATTTTAGGCATTACCTCTCATCAAGGCCAACTCAGTGACCAACGGCGTTCACTTAACAACCGACAGTAGCGGTGTTTTCGTTGAGCTATCAGTGCTAACAGACAAGCAACACCGGCTGAAATAACTCAGAAATGGATGTGTGACGTGTGACGAACATATCCGTTATGACAGTGCTAACCACGAAAAACAACCCCGTACTGTAACACCATCTCCTCCGCACTTCACTGTTGGCAGGTAAAGTTCTCCATGCATTCGCCAAACCCAAATCCTTCCTTCATGTTGCCATGGAATATAGTGTGATTCATCACTCCGGACCACTTACTTCTAGTCATCCACGGTCCAACGGCGTTGCTCTTTATGCCACCTCAGCGTCACTTGCCACTGACTCCAGTAATGAGTAGTTTATGAGGAGTTACTCCAAGATTATACCCAATTCCTATTAACTTCATATTCACAGTCACTGTGCCAGATGAACTTCTGGTAGTAATTTGGAACTCCTTCCTCTGCGTTCCCACATTCTTTTGCAACCACCCTCCTCAGTGGAAATGGAAATGGCTCTAAGCACTCTGGGACTTAACATCTGAGATCATCAGTCCCCTAGACTTAGAACTACTTAAACCTAACTAACCCAAGGACATCACACACCTCCATGCCCGAGGCAGGATTCGAACCTGCGACCGTAGCAACCGCGTGGTTGCGGACTGAAGCGCCTAGAACCGCTCGGCTACAGCGGCCGGCCATCCGCATTGCTCGACTGTCCTGTTATCAGTACATGAGGTCTCCATGGTCTTGGTTTACCTGTGGTTCCTCCTACGTGTTTCCACTTCATAGTCGCATCACCCAAAGTCGATTAAGGCAGCTGTAGTACGCTTGGAACGCCCATGATGGGATTGTTCCTCAAGTGACGTCCAGTAACTATTAGTCCATGCTGGAAGTAAATGAGCACTGCTTACTTCTCTACTACTAATGCTCTGCTGACAGCGCCATCAAATGGCATGCAGTAAAGCTTCAACATCAGTTATGACGTTTTAATTTAGTAATCCCTTATTACACTACTGGCCATTAAAATTGCTACACCAAGAAGAGACGCAGATGATAAACGGGTATAAATTGGACAAATATGTGGTGTCACCGCCAGACACCACACTTGCTAGGTGGTAGTTTTAAATCGGCCGCGGTCCATTAGTACGACCCGCGTGTCGCCACTGTCAGGGATCGCAGACCGAGCGCCACCACAAGGCAGGTCTCGAGAGACTGACTAGCACTCGCCCCAGTTGTACGGACGACTTTGCTAGCGACTACATGGACGAAGCCTCGCTCCTTTGCCGAGCCGATAGTTAGAATAGCCTTCAGCTAAGTCAATGGCTACGACCTAGCAAGGCGCCATTAGTAACATTGTATGTATCTAAAGAGTCTCACTTGTATCGCCACACTCTCCAGATGTACCAAAAGGATGGATTAAAGTTAAGTATTCCAGAAGCTACGTACTTTTCTTTATAGCATTCATTACTTATCCTGTTTTAGACCTCACGCCCATCTGCGTGAGCGTAGCGCGTGCCTTTCGGCTTCCTCTCATTGTGTCTACGCTGTCTTGTCTAGACACAACAAAATATATTATACTAGAACTGACATGTGATTACATTTTCACGCAATTTGGGTGCATAGACCCTGAGAAATCAGTACCTAGAACAACCACCTCTGGCCGTAATAACGGCCTTGATACGCCTGGGCATTGAGTCAGAGTTAGGATGGCGTGTACAGCAGCTTCAACACGACACCACAGTTCATCAAGAGTAGTGACTGGCAGATTAAAACTGTGACTAGCCAGTTGCTCGGCCACCATTGACCAGACGTTTCCAATTGGTGAGAGATCTGGAGAATGTGCTGGCCAGGGCAGCAGTCGAATATTTTGTGTATCCAGAAAGGCCCGTACAGGACCTGCAACATGCGGTAGTGCATTATCCTGCTGAAATATAGGGTTACGCACGGGTCGAATGAAGGTTAGAGCCACGGGTCGTAACACATCTGAAATGTAACGTCCACTATTCAAAGTGCCGTCATTGCGAACAAGAGGTGACCGAGACGTGTAACCAATGGCACCCCATACCATCAAGCCGGGTGATACGCCAGTATGGCGATGAGGAATACACGCTTCCCATGTGCGTTAACCGCGATGTCGCCAAACACGGATGCGATCATCATGATGCTGTAAACAGAACCGGGATTCATCCGAAAAAATGACGTTTTGCCATTCGTGCACCCAGGTTCGTCGTTCAGTACACCAGGCGCTCCTGTCTGTGATGCAGCGTCAAAGGTAACCGCAGCCATGGTCTCCGAGCTGATAGTCCGTGCTGCTGCAAACGTCGTCGAACTGTTCGTGCAGATGGTTTCTTGCAAACGTCCCCATTTGTCGACTCAGGGATCGAGACGTGGCTGCACGATCCGTTACAGCCGTGCGCTTAGGATGCCTGTCATCTCGACTGCTAGTGATACGAGGCCGTTGGGATCCAGCACGGCGTTCCGTATTACCCTCCTGGACCCACCGATTCCATATTCTGCTAACAGTCATTGGATCTCGACCAACGCGAGCAGCAATGTCGCGATACGATAAACCGCAATCGCGATAGGCTACAATCCGACCTTATCAAAGTCGGAAACGTGACGGTACGCATTTCTCCTCCTTACACGAGGCATCACAACAACGTTTCACCAGGCAACGCCGGTCAACTGCTGTTTGTGTATGAGAAATCGATTGGAAACTTTCCTCATTTCAGCACGTTGTAGGTGTCGCCACCGGCGCCAACGTTGTGTGAATACTCTGAAAAGCTAATCGTTTGCATATCACAGCATCTTCTTCCTGTGGGTTTAATTTCGCGTCTGTAGCACGTCATCTTCGTGGTGTAGCAGTTGTAATGGCCAGTAGTGTATATCTCTGAATGTGCCTGCAGTGCTACTTCGTTGTTCGTCACCTAGTTCTGGACATATGATGTCATAAATATAGAGATGCGTGAAAAACTTGCTTTTGCTTGAACTGCAGTGCAATTACGCAATCTTTATTAATCCAGCGATCTATAATGAAGGCAGTTAGCGAGTTCCAGTAAACTTAAGAATAATTTTAAATCTTTTCTAATATTTTTCTCGTTTTCACACTTAACGTAATACATAAGACATTAACTCATTTTAAAGTAAACAGATGTTTCAAGCTGTCTCATTGACCATCCGTCTGCAGTATCACGAACGACGGCGCTATGATGTTAGACGGACCTCGTTATTCTTTGCAAATGCTTACATTGGAGATGGTGTAAATCCTGATCGTGGCGGTTACTAAGTTTGAACGCTATGACAATTCGTTCACTTACGCCAGCCACTAACGATGAAAAACTGTTTTTAGCTATCTCGTGTACGGATATTGTTATTTTAAGAAAGCTTTCTTCTGTGTGTGAAGCCGTATGGCACCAATACGAATCAAGAATGTTTTATGATCTGAAGATGGCTAGATTGTTGGCTGAAACTATAAATGGATCCAAATAAAGATTTCATATGTTATCTTGACTTCGTGTGAGTTCAATCCATAACGTACATAAAAAAGATAAACTTTTTTTTTCCTTTTATCATTTTGTGGAACTATCAGCGAGAAATAGTTTTATAAATGTTTGGGATAATATGTGAAGTTTTCTGGAAGTCGCTAAGTGACCTCATTCTCATATAGTGGGTGAATGATGTCCGATTATTTGCGCGTCGTGAGTTACGTTGCCGCAATAGAACCACACGGTTCCTAACTGTAACACTTGTCTTATTGTGTTAAATTGAAGCTCTTAATGTAAGATAATGACAGCATTTTATATTTTTAAATTGGGTCAATAATTACGCGAAATTCCGAAAAATTAATATTCGTTGCCCCCAGAAGCCGTTAAATAGAGAACCTGCAATTGGCTACCGGTTTTCGGGATATCGGTTTAGAGATATAGATGAATCTAACAATCTGGAAGTACGTTTTGGTAGAGCCCCACAAGCGTTTTCTGTGGTTGCGTGGTTCGTTGAAATAGCTGAGGGTGTTTAGGAGTTAACTTTTAACTTCATAGCTGTTTATAACCATTGCATCTTGTGTAACAAAAGTTACAGTGGGAGTACGCGGAGGCAGTTTAAACGCGTATTCTCGTCTCAGTTTTCTCATTAACATGGTATACTCGCCCCATCTCCAGCTAAATGGATTTACGAATTTTTGCAGCCATGAACTAATTTTTGAGCCGCCCAGTTCCCAACTTGGCGGTGTTGAGGCCATCACGGGACTCCAACCCAACCGGCCGGGTTTTTCCCAGCGTCAAGAACGCATCAGGTGACTTTATGTCTTACTGGTAGCCGTTTTGTCTCGTGGCCTCGCTTTTCCGGTCAGTAGCAGAGTCTGAAATTATCGTCTGCTGAGGTTAGCAGCCAACGTCAAGTCTCTATCTCACGGTGAGCTTTCCTAGCCTGTGATTGACGCGTTTTCGGCGCCCCCTTTTCAGCTATCGAAACAGATTTCCCACACAGCCACTCCTGTCTTTAAAGTCTCAAAGTTTCACCGCTTCTGTACGTACGACGGACGTTCACTAAGTAATGCAACATTGAAAAATGCGGAATTTTTTGTGGAACATCGTGTAACATTTCCGCTTCAGCCCCTATGGTTTCACTAACGACCGATCGGTGGCACAGCTATAAGTAGTCTTCAAAATGGCGTCTGTATTGAAGTCGCGTTCCAAGCAGAGACTGTCGTTGAGATTCCCTTTGGTGGAAAACCAGAGCATCACAGATATTCAAAGGAGCTTGCAGAATGTCTACGGAGACCAGGCAGTGAACAAAACCATGGTTAAACTTCCTGGCAGATTAAAACTGTGTGCCGGGCCGAGACTCTAACTCGGGACTGGCGGAATTAAAACTGTGAGGACGGCGCGTGAGTCATGCTTAGGTAGCTCAGTCGCTAGAACACTTTTCCCGAAAGGCAAAGGTCCCGAGTTCGCGTCTCGGTCCAGCACAAAGTTTTAATCTGCCAGGGAGTTTCATTCCGGCGTACACTCCGCTGTAGAGTGAAAATTTCACTCTTAAAACCATGGTGAGTCGTTGCGCGAGGCATCTGTCATCATTATTAACAAGGTCGCGGAAACCTGTCCGATGTCCCGCGTGTCGGTTAGTCGCCCACAGCTATGACTCCTGCGATGTTGATATACAGGACACAAAATCCCGTCTGAGGCCTGCGATCATTTTTATGTTAATAATTGGCAACCAATGCTGTAAGTCGCAATAAAGTCATGAGATGTTCAATTGACTCTTTTAATAGAACATGTTACGCGTTTCGGGATTACACCCATCTTCAGATATCAGAAACTTCAACTCCTTCCTAACCAACCAGGCGTGGTCGAAACCGGTTACCAGAATAAATAAATTTGTGATCAAGACTGATTTTAATAGTAACATCTTTTCAGAGATGGTTGTGGGACTCGGCTGTTCAGTAACGAAAATCAAATCAAATACCTTTCAGTCATCAATTTTCAAACTGTTATATTATTGAGCCACCAGTTTCGTCGATATATTACGCCATCTTCAGGCCTGCTGACGGACGTGTGGGAAGATTCCAACCTCGGTTCCTGTGAAATGCCAGCATTCAGAGACTGGTATTTGTAGATTTCTGCTTGATACAGCGATCAATTCAGACATCATCTCCCCTGATGGTGTCTGAAATGATCGTTGTATCAAGCAGAACTCTGCAGATACTAGTCTTTGAATGCTGGTCCCTATTTTGACCGGAACCGAGGTTGGAATATTCCTAGTCGTCGGTAAGGGGCCCTGAAGATGGCGTAAGATATCGCCGAAACTGGTAGCCCAATAAAATAAGTTTCGAAATTAGACGGCTGAAAGGTGTTTGATTTGACATTCTGGTTGGGTTTAACGTCCCGCCGATATCGACGTCGTTACACACGGAGTAAAGGGTGGGAATTTTGTCAAGGATGGGGAAGGAATTCCGCCGTGCCCTTTCAAAGGAACCGTACTGGCATTTGCCTGGAGAAATTTAGGGACATCACAGAAAACCTACATCTGAACGGCTGGACGTGGGTTTTAAACCGTCCTCCTCCCGAATGAGAGTGCACGTTACTCCCCCGAAAGAATTCCATCCGGAGCCGGTGCTTCTTCTCGAGTCCTGGGGGCGGCATACTATCACTCACGGCTACCAGTTGGGTCACTGTTCGGCCTAGTGAGATGACTTATTAGGCATCTGAAGATCTCTTATTGCGTCTTTTGTGTGTTTTGGCAATCTGTGAGTGTCACTGAATGCAACGTGAGAGCTCAGTACGAAATAGAAAAGATCGCTATTATGTTGTATTTGTTTGTTGTGTTGTGTTAATGTTGATTTGCATTCTCCACGTCCTCGTTTGTGATTTTTTATTATGCTGTTGAATTTGTTTTCTATATACTATGTCCGCCCCCGGTAGCTGAGTGGTCAGCGCGACTGAATGTCAATCCTAAGGGCCCGAGTTCGTTTCCCGGCTGGGTCGGGATTTTCTCCGCTCAAGGACTGGGTGTTGTGTTGTTCTAATCATCATCATTTCACCCCCGTCGACGCGCAAGTCGCCGAAGTGGCGTCAAATCGAAAGACTTGCACCTGGCGATCGGTCTAGCCGACGGGAGGCCCTAGTCACTCGAAATTTTATTTTTTGTGTGTACTATGCATATTATGTCGTATTTAATGCCAACAGTGCTACTGAAACGTATCTTCAATCCACTAAATGTGTTACTGTACCTACATGTATCAATGCATAATAGTGGATGGACTTCGAACTCCCCACACGAACACGTCGAGGTTGGGAGTACAACAGCCTCCTTACATCACACTATGCTACCCATAGTGTTATTGAGTCAGGGCCTCACTGGCGAAAGAATATTTCAAAATATCACCGATGACCTTTTCTCGAAAAATAGGAAAGTTACATTACTACATTTTTTTCCTAAAATTGTGAGCGTGTGAGAGTGCTATTCTGTCATTCTGCGCAACGGATTAATCTGAGATGTACCCTTTACCCTGTGGCTCCTGCAAGATGCAATTTCCACCCCCACACTACTACAGAAGTCAGACAGACGCTCCTAACGTTCTACAGAGAAATGCCTAAAAAACTTTCAGCAATAAATATCTTCTGGAGTCGTCCGCTGTAAGGAAATGACAAAAAATTCACAAAATTTCTTACGTGACTAGTGGGATACTTGGGTACTGGAGTAGTGCTAGTTAGTGTAAGAAAAACATGAAACTAACGAAAATTATTATTTATTTTGCAAAAATTCTGAGAAATCACAATGGCACTTTTAGTTATGAACTGAACACGTTATTTCTGGGTTCTTTTCGGAATGTGAAGTTACCTCTCAAGGATAGGATTCGCTAATGAAATTTCTATACAAAGTTTAAGATTGTTATTGATTTGGCAGAATGGCTGAGAGCTGCGCCTATTCAACTTGAATAATTATCCGTTAGAATGTTGCTAGGTACGGTCGAGGCAGTCGCGTGTGAAATGCAGTGAAGTGTACTGTTGTGGAGGAAATATGGGGCTTGCAAGAGCTGTAGCGCACAATACCGTAAGCTGCGATGACTGCTGTCTGCGCCGCTCGCTGCTGACAAATAAGATAACTCTCGTTTTATCTGGATTGACCTTCGCCAATCAAACTCTCCCTACACCTTGATGAAGTCAAGGACTCCTATTCGCCCCTAGTCTAACTATTGGCGTGGTACACCGGTCAGATAACCAGTCAACCGCGATGCCACTCAAAATTCGCTTGCAGGCGTTTAACTATAACTCTGTCCGTTCACACCACACAATAAGTGTGGCGGCCAACACAGTGAACAACGCTTAATCACACGGACTCAATATAGAGTCACACTCTGATTCACTCTCGACAGAGGTGCTCTCCCAGTGAAGGACTGAGGAGAGACTTGTTCCTCGCTCCAAGAGCGACAACGTAACGGCGCCTCCCCACACCAGATGTGAAGGGGTATATCTTTCGGTCTCTTCTACTACTCCTTCAGCTCAAGGCGTCAAGAATATCATCTGCCAATCAGCATTGCTCTTCTAAAATGGGAGAATGACGTTTCGTTTAAGGCGACCAGTCCGGAAATCTGTAGCATCGGCGTTTGGCGTTTGCTGTCTCCCTGTGAAAATCTCTGAAACTGCGTGCTATATTTGTAAAGAATGCATAGGCTGGGCGCTCCCACACACTGTAGCCGAATTTGCTTGTAAGCCAAATACGGGGTCATTCCTCCTTTCACTCGGGCAAACGGTGTCTGCTCTATGGGCGGTCACCGGCCGACATAGATAGGCTGAGTCGTCCTCTGAAGGGACCGGCCCCCTGGCATGCGGTTTGCGTCTCCTAACTAAAAGCCCCTGCAGCCGTCGTGTCTTGAATGTGTGTGTGCACGCCAGCCTCGAGTATTTCAATCTCAGAGCGCATTTGCGATTTACTAGTTATTTGCATATCGTTTACATGAATTCATACAACATTGACTTCATCTTATCGAGTTTGGGTTAGAATGAACGGTCTCGATGTGTGGAATATGATTGTGAGGGCGGAATATGTAAGCAATGAAGGTCAGGAGACCACGACATCTTACAAAGTGTCTTTGTTAATAAAAATAATCAACTACTTGGTTAGTATCTCACATTGTCTTTAATCTGAATTACTGATAGTACATCAAGAAAATTAGAATACTCAAGGAATTAGACGACAACTAAGGGGTTGGACAAAATAGTGTTAACAGCCTAGTATTAACAGTTAATCCGTTATTTTCTGACCTTTACGTAACATAATATCGTCATCTGTCTTCCTGTAGTACTACCTCACGTGTGGAAGTGTCTCAGCTGCCAATTCATCTGTGGATATTGTTGGGCTGTCTTCATTTATCGTCGTACCGAGCTGTACGGGCTTCGAATGAGGGCTAATCATTGGTGGATTGTCGGTAGTCGCTTATTTGATATATCCGTCACAACACTTCACAAATCTGCTTGGGTAATAGTGGTAGATTCGTTAGGTGAGGCCCCACCTTGGCCCCCAATTACATAGTAATAGACTCAGTGTGTATGAGGCCCCACATTGGTGAGTTGAAGTTGATTCTACGCTTGAATGTGGACTTTGCAAATTAATTATTGGAATAAATAAAGGGATTATGTGCAGCTACAGGAATGTGAATAGCATACATCGTAATGTCTTAGTTGCATAAAACGTTCTGTTTAGAACTACAACAAATTGATTTCTGTTAGCCTTTCCACTACTGAATTTTTTTTTAAATAATAAAGGTGAAGCTGTCAACCCGAAGGTTGGTTGGAATACCATAATTTTTTACTAGATATCGGATTATTAGACGCGAATGCCTTAGACAGGAGTTCAAACATCATGCTTTTGGATCCATACTCTGATACTAAATCCACTTTGACCATTATAAAAATGAAAACTCTCAGGCTCTTTTTCCAGAATGACTTACTGTTACACGGAGACAAACGGATTACTGGTAGACGGACTACGACGGGACTGCTTAAGCGCATGTCCTTACCAGGTGATGATCTGCTTCTCAGTGGCGTGGAACAACTCAGCTGCATGCTGGACTCGGTAGGAAGCGTAACTGGATACCGGTCCTAAGTGTGTTGTACTGCTCTATTATTGTCTTTCACTGAACACTTCTGTACTTCTTTCTTTCACTAACCTACCTCTGTCCGTCCGACTTCTGTGTCGTTTTTAGATACGACACCGTTCCCCTTCGACTTAACTGCCTACATTGGCATTCAGTATCGCAGTAGATGCGACCTTTGAGAACTTTAAACGCTTCCCTTCGTTCCTCAGTTCTTATTATCGCACTTCTTCCCACGCTGATTCTTCAGGATGATGCTGCTCAGTTTCAGTCCACTCTTCACCATAACTTAACAGTTTTCTTAGTCTATATCAGTTCCTGGGTACACCTAACAAACCAGCATCTGATTTAAAAGATGTATCGCACTTATAAATGTTCTAAAGGGTAACACCATCAAATTAGATATTGTGGAAAAAAGTTCAAAAATGGTTGAAATGGCTCTCAGCAATATGGGACTTAACAGCGGAGGTCATCAGTCCCATAGAACGTACAACTACTTAAACCTAACTAACCTTAGGACATAACACACATCCATGCCCGAGGCAGGATTCGAACCTGCGACAGTAGCGGTCGCGCGGTTCCAGACTGAAACGCCTAGAACCTCTCGGCCACAGCGGCCCGTTGGAAAAAGTTATTTTTTGCGAAAAAAAGCAGTAATATTGTCTGTAGTTACTTTTATTGATTGTAAATACCACACATTATTTAATCTGGTCTTATACTTTCTGGATTTGGATATCAAAAGATCTCTACCACAATATAAACAGTTTTCCCAGTATGGCCATCAGGAAAGTATATTATATTACCTCGTCCACTCTATACTTGCCATTATTACGGTTCCTGCAAGTCCATCTTATTGGTCGTCGTGGATATGATATTGCGCCGGTTCGTCTCTGATACGTGCCCTGTGATGCCCCTGCTATGCTACCCACGCGCACTATTAGGAAGCCATTAACTACCGCAGAGGCCTCGTTACTGGGCAATTTCGCGCAACGCTCTATGCACACAGGACAGGTATCACAGCAAATTCCACCAATTTACTGACCGGGGATCAGATGTCTGACTCCAGCCAATAAACCATCCCTGTTAGGGTCTGAGAGCTTGGTTTCTGTCTGCACACCACCTCTGGCACCGTCTTCCTGATTTGTAACACGCAAGTTTAAAGAATTAGTTCGTTTACTTCTACAGCACCTTAACTGAAACTTTGTGAAGCTGGTGGCAGAATGGTTAACGTGATGTACGGGATTGGAACCTGTATTCGACAAGCGTGATTTTTGGTTTCATTGGTCTCGCCACAATAGAATGGCGGACGGCTGCCTTTTCGAGATCGCTTCCAATTTTACTTATCTTCTTCTGCGTCTCGGAACCTTCTACTCTGTTTCAAATCGTATCACTATCCAAGGAATAGTACATTATCAAACTATTTTGATTTCGTCGAAAAGACGCAACCTTTAAGTCACTACGCTCGTACTGAATTCGCGTCCACTCATTCTGATTTAAGTTATCGATGCCTATCATTAATCAGACGCGGCGAATTTCGGTGCGGTTGGTTACGAATGGGACATTGCCAACTTGCATCTTGAACTGACACTGTATCCGCTTATGACAGCACCGACACCTTCCTTGTACCATAGTTATTTCTATGGTCCATTGGGCACCATTGCACTAAGATGCAGAGCGAGTTAGTTTCAATTATGCTGCACTTGCTCAGTGAAAAATATGTCAACAACCTGACCATTTACACGCTTGTGTTTTACGTTAATCTGAAACTATTTTGTACTTTTTTGTAACTGGTGTTATTGTTGTTTTAGATAGTGATCATTCATACAAACACACACACACACACAAAATAATGTTATTCTACATTCAGAAATAATTCTTCTATAGAGTAACAGCAGCAGAAACGACGAAATTTGACTTTCAACTTAATCGTATTGCCTATTAATTTCTTGACATAACTGAGGCTAACTAATGGATAGACTAAATTTTGCATATATAAGTAATTCAGCCTCTGGATGTAAGGATTGTTTCTAATTTCTTTATTACATAATCGACTTGAGACTACCAGCCTCATCTTAAGAAAAACCCATTTACACAGGAATATTATTCAATAATTTAATACAGCATTGCACATACAACATGCAGCATTACTCGTATATTGAGCGTAACAAGTTGTCAAACCTCTAACAAAAATTAGATCAGATTAAAGTTCTAGTGCTTATATATGATATTACAGTTGGTGGTAGTAATACATGCTCTAGTAAGACAATTGTGTCTGTGATGTGTTGTTATTTAATGCTCGCAACCAATTTACATGTTGAATCAAGACCATACCACTCTGAACAAGCACCAACCATTAACGGAGTAAAAATCAAACTTCTGTGATGAAATCTAATTAATACTAACGTGAAAAGGCACTGATGAATTATAAATTTCTTCCTGTTGCCCACGAGCTACATAGCTATGGGATGAAGTTAAATAAACTTCCACCAGTGAGAACGTAATGGAATAAACTAATAGTTACTAGTGTAGGTCGTTTTTCCTTCTACACTGGTGTGCAAAATATAAGGAAAAAAGTTACTTTCGCCTGATGTGTAAATACGAGCCGGCCGATGTGGCCGAGCGGTTCTTGGCGCTTCAGTCTGTAACCGCGCGACCGCTACAGTCGCAAGTTCGAATCCTGCATCAGGAATTGATCCGTGTGATGTCCTTAGGTTAGTTAGCTTTAAGTAGTTCTAAGTTCTAGGGGACTGATGACCTCAGATGTCAAGTCTCATAGTGCTCAGAGCCATTTGAACCATTTTCTAAATGCCAAGTAAAATAGCTCGGTGAAATTTGGACCACACATGGAAAGAACTGCTGCAGTATAGTACATGAAATAGATGAAACAAATACGCAGTGAGACAAACACAAATGACACTCTCATTCAAAGCCACCAATTGGAAGTCGCAACGATTTATGAAATTTAAAAAAAAACAGGTTATAGTTCTTAATAGGGTGTGTGGTCATCACAGACGACAATGCATTCTCTGCAGCGTGCTTCCATTCTGGCCACATGGGTGGTAAGGGGTGGTCGGGGTTTCGATTCTTCCACCAGTGCAGTTGATAAATGCTGGATGATCATTGGTGCACATGGACATGCTGCACTAAGTCTTCCCACACTTTCCCACTTGTGCTCGACGGGATTTGAGTCGGGTTAACGAGGAGGCCAATCCATTCGCCTAATATCCCCCTCACTCCTAGCGTTCCTCCATCTGCACAGTTCGATTCTGTCGCGCATTTACATCCATAAAAATGAACTGAGGGCCGGATGTACCACTCAGAACACACACATGGAGAAAGAATATAGTTTCACGATAATATTAACCGGTGAGTCTACCATGATGAAAGATTTGGAGGTCAGAAGGCCCAAGCAGCATTACACTTCCCTGAACTGTAACATTTGGACCACCAACATGATCATGGTCGACAGTGCTCCTGGGTGCATCACGTGTTCCCTCCCCTCGCCTCTCGTCATCTGACGGCAATAGTAAGTCACTGAACTCGTATTCAGGTTCCATAATTTCCCTTACTTTCTTTTCCTTCTTTTCGCGCCTCGAATTCCTCTCCTGTAGCACTCTGAAACCTACATCTTCAATTATTTGCTGGATGAATCCCAATCTCTGTCTCCCTCTCAGCTCTTAACAGCCCTCTCTGGTATCATAGAAGTTATTTCCTTACGTCTTAACAGATGTCCTATCATACTGCCCCTTCTTTTTGCTAGATGAATCCCAATCTCTGTCTCCTCCACAGCTCTTATCTTAACAGCCATCTCTGGTATCATAGAAGCTATTTCCTTATGTCTTAACAGATGTCCTATCATACTGCCCCTTCTTTTTGCTAGGATTTTCCAAAAATACTTTCCTTCCCAATTCTGCAGGGAATCTTATGTCCACGTAATTTTCAACATTCTTCCATAGCACCACATCTCAGATGCTTCTATTCTCTTCTGTTCCAGTTTTACTAAAGTCCTTGTCTCACTGGCATACAACGCTGTGCTCCAAACATCCATTCTCGAATATTTCGTCCTCAAAGTAAAGCCTATGTTTGTTACTAGCAGACTTGTCTTGGAGAGGAGTGCCCTTTTCTGCAGTGCTAGTCTGATTTTTACTTTCTCTCTGCTCCGTCCGTCATGTGTTAGTTTGCTACCTAGGCAGCAGAATTCCTTAACTTCATCTACTTCATGATCCTGATGTTAATGTTCCCGCTTTTCACATTTCTGTTACTTCTCTTCCTTCGATTTACTCTCAAACCATATTCTTTACTCATTAGACTGTTCACCCCATTCAGTTACTATATATAGCTATGTCATCAGCGAATCTTAACATTGATAGCCATTCGCCTTGAATTTTGGTCCTATTCTTGAACCTGTCTTTTATTTCCGTCGTTGCTTCTTCGATGTATAGATTGAACAACAGGGGCGGAATTACACCCCCGTCTCACACCCTTTCTAATCCTTGCACTTCGCTCTTGGTCGTCCACACTTACTGTTCCCTCTTGTTTCTTGTAGATGTCGTATATTACCAGTCTTTCCCTACGCGTCACCCCCATTTTTTTCTCAGACTTTCGTACTCTTGCACCACTTTACACTGTCGAACGCTTTTCCAGGTCGACAAATGAACGTGTCTCGATTTTTCTGCAGTCTTGTTTCCACTATCAGCCGCAGCATGAGATCTCTCTGGTGCGTTCATCTTTGCTAAAGCCAAACTGAACGTTATCATCCTCATCTTTCTTTTCTATTCCTCTGTATATTATCCTTGGCAGAAACTTGGATGCATGTGCTGTTAAGCTGATTGTGCGATAATTGTCACACTTGTCGGCTCTTACAGTCGTCGGAACTGTATGGGTGATGTTTTCGGAAGCTCTGATGGTATATCGCCAGACTCGTGCATTATACATACCAATACGAACAGCCATTTTGTTGTCAGTTACCAAAATGACTTGAGAAACTGAAGAGTTATACATCGCTGTGCATAATTTGATTTTATGTCTTCCAGAGTTCTTCTCATTACTAATTTTAATACTACATCCCCTATCTCTTCCCTATCAGCTCCTGTTTCTATGCCTATCACATCGTCAGAGAAGTCTTCCCCCTGACAGAGGCCTCCAGTGTACTCTTTCCACTAATCGCTCTCTCCTCTGCGTTTACCACTGGAGTTTCCATTGCACTCTTAATGTTACCACCCTTGCTTTTAATTTCACCGAAGGTTCTTTTGACTTTCTGTAAGCTGAGTCAGTCCGTCCGACAAGCATTTCGTTTTCCATTTCTATACGTTTCATGCAGCAATTTCGCCTTACCTTCTCTCTGCATTTCCTATTTATTTAATTCTTAAGTGACTTACTTCTGCATTCCTGAGTTTCCTTGAATCTTTTGCTCTTCCTTTTTTCGTCAAGCATATGAAGTATTTCTTCCCAGCTAGCTTCCTACGCTTTTCTCTTCAGCTTCTGTGATAGCCCTTTTTAGAGATTTCCATTCTTCTTCAATTGAACTGCATTCTGAGCAGTTCGTTATGGCAATGTCTATAGCCTCACTGAACTTCAACCGTATCTCTCCATTCCTTAGTACTTCCGTATCCCACTTCTTTGTGTATTGATTCTTCCTAAATAGTCTGTTATAGTTCAGCCTATTCTTCATTATTATTAAGTTGTGGTCTGAGCATATATCTGCTCCTTGGTACGTCCTAAAATTCAATATATCATGCCGGAATCTCTTCTTGACCATGAGGTAATCTGGCTGAAATCTTGCAGTGTTTCCCGAGCTTTACAGGCACCCTTAATCCTCTTGTGAATATTTGCTAGTACCAATTAGGCTTTCTCTCTCTCATTTCTACTACCAAGCATATATTCTCCCGTAACCCTTTCTTCTACTCCTTCCCCTACAACAGCATTCCATTACCTCATGATTATTAGATTTTCATCTCCCTTTACGTACTGTATTATTCCGCTCAGTATCCTCTTATACTTTCTGCATATCATCTCCTTCGGCTTGCGACATCGGCATGTATACCTGGCATATCGTTGTCGGCATTAGTTTGCTCTCGACTGTGATGAGAACTGTTCGCAGTAACTCACTCTCTGTCCTATCTTCCTATTCAAAACGAGCCCTACTCCCGTTATATCGTTTTCTGCTGCTGTTAATAATCCTCTGTATTCGTCTGACCAGAAGTTCTTGTCTTCTTTCTATTTCACTTCACTGAGGCCCACTACATGTATATTCAATATTAATATTTCCCTTTTCTCATTTTCTGCCTTCAATACCAAGTTCAAACTTCTGACATTCCACCCTCCAACTCTCCAACTCGCAGAACGTTATTTAGTCTTTTTCTCATGGTCACCTTTCCCTTGGCAGTACACTACCGGAGATCCGAACGGGGGACTAGTCCGGAATCTTCCGCCAACGCAGAGATCATCCTGACCTTTTTTTTTAATTTCTGGCCACATGTCCTCTGGATAAACATTATGTGTCTCTAACTCACTGGCTTCCATTGCTTTCTGTATCGTGATGCCGTTGATCATAATAGATTCTTCCACCTTTTTGGGGCAGTTTCTCACCCAAGAACTAGAGGGTGCCCTGAACCTCTGTCTACTCTTCAGACATGATTTCCCTGGGTCGTTAAAAGCGAATGGTGGATTAGAGTTATTCAAAGAGCTTACCTTAGAAGTAATAAAATCTCTGAGATTGGCCGATGACACTCCAGTTATGTCAGAGACGGCAAACAACTTGGAAGAGCGGTTGAGCAGAATGGAAAGTGTCTTGAAAAGAGATTGTATGATGAACATAAACAAAAGTAAACTAAGGATAATGGAAAGTAGTCGACTTAAATCAGGGGATCGCCAGGGAATTATAAAATGACATAATAAAGTAGTAGATGAGTTTTAAGACTTGGGCTGCAAAATAACTGATGGTGGACGAGGTAGAGAGAATATGCAAAGAAAAGCGTTTCTGATAAAAAGAAGGTTGTTGACATAAAAAGTTTTTTTAAGTATTAGGGAGTCCGTTCTGTAGGTGTCTGTGGAGTTGTACTCTATCACGGAAATAAACCATGGACAGTAAACAGTTCGGACAAGAAAAGAATAGAAGTTTTTGAACTGTGATGCTACAGAAGATTGCTGAAGAATAATGAGTAAATCGAATAACTGATGAGAAATTAGTTAATCAGTACTCGCGAAGAAAGACATTATAACACAAACTGGTTGAGAGAAGGGATCGGTTGGTAGGACATATCCTGAGGCGTAAAGGAATACACTTTTAGAGGGAGAGAAGTGTGAGGAGCTAATAACTGTAGAGGAACACCTAGGTATAAATACAGTAAGAAGGTTCAGATGGATGTAGGTTGTAGCAGTTTTTCCGACATGAAGAGATCGTAACACGCTAAAATGGTTTCGAGAGCTGTATCAAACCAATCATTGGACGGAAGACCATAACAACAAAAACTACAATAACAAGGACTGATAAAGAATCGCATCGTGAATTATTCTAGGCACGACCTCGGCATTCGCCTGGAGAAATATAGGTTACAACCGATCCAGAGTAGTTGGGTCTCTGGAATTCTTATATGTTCATTGGCATCATATTGGGTTTTTCCATGCTTCGTGTGGCTGACTGTCTTGCACTGAATTTCATTCTAGAATCGCCAAATAATTTTATGTTGAAACACTGCTCTTAAACACAGCAGTATAAAATCGGTCAAAACTGCAGCGCTCTGACCATGTTTCCAGAAACAGATATATTGTCGCACTGTGAGCCAGCGATCATGGTGGCACTTTTACTAGAATTAATTTCAGTCATTGATCGCATGCGCATTTTCCATTTATCACCGATTTTGGCATCGGCTATCTTCAGATCAATTTTTCCGGGTGCTCAGTGCAAAATATCTCCTGTTGTAAGTTCCTTCTGTACAACATGTACACTTCACAACTTGTCTTGTGTAGAAAAAGACTTAGCACGAGACGTGTTTTGTGTCGAACTGTGGGAAATATTGATTCTGTAGATAGCTAGCGACGGAACCCGTAGGCACAATGAGGTGCGTGGGAGGTAAATGACTGAAGATAGTTTTAGTGAAAGTGATCTGACAATGTGACGTAATGACAATACTACACCACTGGCCATTAAAATTGCTACCCCAAGAAGTAATGCAGATGATAAACGAGTATTCATTGGACAGTTATATTATAGTAGAACTGACATGTGATTACATTTTCACGCAATTTTGGTGCATAGACCCTGAGAAATCAGTACCTGGAATAACCACCTCTGGCCGTAATAACGGCCTTGATACGCCTGAGCATTGAGTCAAACAGAGCTTGGATGGCGTGTACAGGTACAGCTGCCCATGCAGCTCCAACACGATACCACAGTTCATCAAGAGTAGTGATTGGTGTATTGTGACGAGCCAGTTGCTCGGCCACCATTGACCAGACGTTTTCAGTTGGTGAAAAATCTGGAGAATGTGCTGGCCAGGGCAGCAGTCGAACATTTTCTGTATCCAGAATGGCCTGTACAGGACCTTCAACATGTGGTCGTGCATTATCCTGCTGAAATATAGGGTTTCGCACGGATCGAATGAAGGGTATAGCCACGGGTCGTAACACATCTGAAATGTAACGTCCACTATTCAAAGTGCCGTCATTGCGAACAAGAGGTGACCGAGACGTGTAACCAATGGCACCCCATACCATCAAGCCGGGTGATACGCCAGTATGGCGATGAGGAATACACGCTTCGAGTGTACGTTCACCGCGATGTCGCCAAACACGGATGCGACCATCATGATGCTGTAAACAGAACCTGGATTCATCCGAAAAAATGACGTTTTGCCATTCGTTCACCCAGGGTTCGTCGTTGGGTACACCATCACAGGCGCTCCTGTCTGTGATGCAGCGTCAGGGGTAACCGCAGCCATGGTCTCCGAGCTCATAGCCCATGCTGCTGCAAACGTCGTCGAACTGTTCGTGCAGTTGGTTGTTGTCTTGCAAACGTCCCCATCTGTTGATTCAAGGATCGATACGTAGCTGCACGATCCGTTACAGCCAAGCGGATAAGATGCCTGTCACCTCGACTCCTAGTGATACGAGGTCGTTGGGATCCAGCACGGCGTTCATATTACCCTCCTGAACCCACCGATTCCATATTCTGCTAACAGTCGTTGGATCTCGATCAACGCGAGCAGCAATGTCACGATACGATAAACCGCATACGCGATAGGCTACAATCCGACCTTTATCAAAGTCGGAATCGTGATGGTACGCATTTCTCCTCCTCACACGAGGCATCACAACAACGTTTCACCAGTCAACGCTGGTTAACTGCTGCTTGTGTATGAGAAATCGGTTGGAAAGTTTCCTCATGTCATCAGGTTGTAGGTGTCGCCACCGGCGCGAAGCTTGTGTGAATCTCTGAAAAGCTAATCATTTGCATATCACAGCATCTTCTTCCTGTCGGTTAAATTTCGGTCTGTAGCACGTCATCTTCATGGTGAAGCAATTGTAATGGCCAGTAATGTACTTACAACGAGAATTAGAAGTAATGAAGTTTCAAGGCACACTATAAACGAATTAAATAATTAATTAATTAATATGCCGTGACTAAAAGGAAGGATTGTAGAATCCTATAATTAGAAACATCTTAAGACACCAAGAAATCATTGATCTGGTATTGGGGAGGAGGGGGGGGGGGGGTAAGTCTGGGGAGACTTCAGCCGTGTAACTTAAGATCCTATTTTATTTTATTTTGAAAGCTACTAGTTTCAGAATTTCACTATGCCATCTTCAAGCCCCATATGCATGTCTCCAAATTAACTGAAATATCATATAGGGCCGTACACCTCTGGATGTCGTGAATTCAATCTGTAGATTAGTGCTTCATTCGAAGACTTGGTATTACATTCACGACATCCAGAGATTTATGGCTCTATACGACATTTTTGTTTATTTGGAGAGATGGCATAATGAAATGCTGAAACTGGTAGCCTTCAAAATGAAATAAAATAACATCTTAAGTTACAAGGCTGTTGGTGCATTTTATTGACATTGACAATCTCTGGGACAGTGTTGTATTTTCCTTCAAACCTGAGGCACATCTTCAGAAAGATACGACAGTTTGAAGCGCCTCTCAGACACACAGTTTTGTCAACAAGTTGCACAATTTAATCAGTCACATCTGAGTGTCCTCCTTGACCACCTGCATCATCAACATCTGTGCTACCGACCTTGAACTTTCTGCACCGCTCCCTCACAACGCCATCACTCACAAACCTAACCTCATGAACAAGACACAGTCTACGATGTATCTCGACGGCACTGATTCCTTTCTGACTGCTTTCAGGAAGCGAGTGACAGAATGCACCATGTGACTGGCGGGAAACGGTAGAACACCTTCCGTTCAATTCATTGTTGCTCACACACTAACGACTGCATCAGAGATCTGACTGACATAACATGACCTTCAAAATCTCCTTTGCCAACCATGCAAGGGCCATGAACTTACAGAGGTTTGTTTGATGTTAATAGCCAATCGGAGGTTAATTTGTGAGTTGAACTCTTATTAATCGAGAGAGAGAGAGAGAGAGAGAGAGAGAGAGAGAGAGAGAGAGAGAGAGGCAATTAGCGTTTAATTTATTGTCAGCATTTAAAAAGATTGCATGTACGGCGGCAGCGTAATTTGAAAGCAGTACGGAATATTCACAGCGCCGAGGGTGGCGCACAATATTGTTCAGCGAGCCACTCTGTCTGCATACTATTACGTCCTCCGTGATATTTATCACAGGAAATTTTCCAACAGCCAAGACAGTACTGGTAACGGAGCTGGCGCAGGAATATCGAGTTTGCATTTTAGCAGGCGCTTCCAGACGGCAATATTCGCCTCGGTTCCCCCACCAGCTCCTGCCTCATACATTTCTTGCTTCTCGGCGTAAAACTGTGCCAAATGTTTTTTTCTGCAGTAGACCAGGTTGCAGTATTAGAGAGCGGAAGAGTCGCCATCGCCAGAACATTGGACTCGTGTTCCAGTGCGTATGGTTTGAAATCCCATCCTGATTTAAGGATCCCAATAAATGCCTGGAATATGTCTCGCTATTGTTTTATCGTCTTCATTCGAAAGAAAGGTTCATGCAGCTGTTCAATGTGGTCCATCCTGTGAAAACCTCTCCCACTCTGCATAAATATTACAACTTCCATATATCTGAACCTGTTTAGTCAATCTTTAGTATCTCCGTTCATAGATGGCGCCAAACATCAGTCAGATGCGTGGTTATTACAATCTGGCTATTCCGCTATAGATATAGAGGGTGCTAACGTGCTAACCTCTTTCCCCTTTCCTAGTAAATGCAAGGGAGAAAGAGGTTAGCACCCTCTATATCTATAGCAGAATAGCCAAACTGTAATAACCATGTATCTGACTGATGTTTGGCGCCATCTATGAACCATTTAGTAAATATGACGAACAATATACTTATGTTTTAATAAAGGGAGATATAATATAAAAATAAATATATTTAAGCCATATCAACTAGTAGATGTATACAGCACGTGTCTTCTAATGTTTAATAAATTTAAAGAATGTTTTTAAAAATTAAAAAAGTTTTACCCAGCTGACGTGATTTAAATGTTTTAATAATAATAACGGACTCACAAGGAGTGAATATGGAAACTTTATTACTTGATGATAAATATGAAATAAGTCGGACGACAATAAGAATTTTACTTATGTTCCATTTTATGTAGTTAAATTTGAAGTGGTTTACTTCCCTCGAGGTTTATACGTAGTTCACATAGATGGCGCCATGTAAGCAACCGATGTGTTCCCCACACAGCCCGCCTTCCGCAAACATAAGTGTTCAATGAACTGTGGATGAAGCCCGACCAACAGGCATTACATACATTGATCAAAAATGATAGTGGTATGTAATATACAAACCATATGAGTTAAGCCGTTAATTACAATTTTTTATGACATCATCTAACTATGTACCCGTTGTATTCTTAGCAATGAGAATGGCTAGTTTCTAGCTGAAATTTAGATCTGCCAATAAAATTTCAAAAGGACGAGTGATAGCTGAAATCTGCTATTTACAAGTCAAAGTAACACGCATTGCGTGCAACAGCCTTCAGAATTGGAGGTAACCTGATGACATATTTTCCTGTTTAAATATACTTTTGTATACTGACGTGTCAGTTTTCTGGTATTTCACATCGAGCTCACACTTTTTTCTTCTTCCCCATCGTCATCAACCGTTAACATGCAGTACTAGTTAAATGTCTCCTGCAAACTTCTCCAAGCACTGCCGTTTCCAGCTACACTACCTGATCAAAAGTAACGTGACACATATCAGTTGTCATTAGTATGGACCGTGTACACCCTCCGCCTTACGACGGCTTTGATGCAGGCACTTTCAATGAGGTATTTGGATATCTGTGACGGAACGGTGGTCCATTATTCCTCAAGTCCCGAAACCAGTGAATGTAGTGATGTTGAACGCTGGCGTCTTGAGTGAAGTTGACGTTCTAACTCGTCCCAGAGGTGTCTCATTAGCTTGAGGTTGGGATTCTGGGCATGCTATTTTGTATCAGGATTGTCACTGTCCACAACCGATTGCTTCTCAGATGCTGCTTTATCGCGGGGTCTGTTGAGAAGCTGAAACATACAGTCTTTGTCTCTGAGATGTTCCTCTACTCTACACACTACACAATGCTGTAAAGTGTGCTCATATCCATCCACAGTTAAAATTTTCTTATGCACAATAAGGTTACCACAACCTAACCACGAAAAATACCTCCACATCATAACCCACTGTAGGGAAGCAGCCTACTCACGCCATATAAAATTCATATGCTTTCAATTGTGTGCCAGCCTAGTCCGCTGTAACTAGCTATGACACCACGAATGTTGCGCAATACCTTAAAAGTAAAGTAAATAATCTGAAAAGTTAATAGTATGTAAGGAGTGATGCTAAAGTAATAATGTATTAAGTTTCACTTTAGTAACTTTAACAGTTTTCTAAATTTGGACATTTTACGTAAAAATCATCGGCGCAACAGGAAAGAGGTAGAAACTTCAAAATTTATATTCAGATTCCTTTTTTATTGTAATTTAATGGAAACAGCGTGCTGGATCTCACAAAGTAAAATTTTGGTTGAAATTCATGATTTTCTGTTTTTGTGTGCTAAAAGTTCGGAAGCAAGATAGAATAAGTAAGTGATTAGATAAAGCTGGGATGTTTAGATTTTGGTAGAATGGAGATACGATATAATAACAAAGATGTGAGGAGTTTCAAAATGGTAGCTATAAAACTATAGCTGTAGCGTCTCTCCAAAGGGCAAGTTCAGAGCTCATCTGTTACATGCAGTACAACTAAAATGATTCTCCCGCCAAAATTATTTAACCTAACCACATTAGAACTTTATTGTAGATACTTACCTGTGTGCTGATTCCACAATTTAATCGAGAGCTTCATTGGCCTTCGGCGAATGAAGCAATTAATTATTTCGTAACTTGAAGTGGTGTGCTGCTAGGCCCGGCGGCTAGTCAGTAAGGCAAATGTTGTCGGCTGTGCCTTCGCCGGTCCGCACCGCGGCTATATAAATAAGAGCGTGCGAGCTGGAGTAAGGCCCCAGTTCTCTCCTAGATTCGAATCAGTGCGCACTCCGTGTCGGAAGCCGCGTCGCGTTTGTGCAGTTGCCAGGAACAGCCTTTGATGCCGTATTGTGTAACTCGGTATGCACGTAACAATGGGTTCGCTTCTGGGTAAAGTGTTCATTACGGATGGACTCCAGTGATTTAGTCTCAGTCTGCGTATGTCGTATTTTCACCTGTCACCGCAGGACAGACTTTCTACCATTACCAGCGTGGCGTTTGATGAGTATGATCATCAAATTTTGGCGAGCATTCACTTTGAACATTTACATCGATAACGATGTTTGAAAAGTTTCGTTACCTAGGGATACTAGGATCCGCGCAATAGACTCTGAACAGCTCTGATAGTACAATAGCTGATATGGGTAATCATTTGTCTGTAATATTACGCTTTATTGTTTTCAGAATATCGTGAAAATTGTTATAGTAAACTGTATTTTCTACGAATCCCAGACATCATCCTAAATCCTCAGAGTAATGAACTTCAATAATCAATAACTTTTATTCTCCATCAGAGTGGGCACAGTGAACTTTAATAGCAGGCATCACGTTTTTGCTAATCACTTTCTGGTTGCCAATATTGTAGTTAGAGAGCCTGTGTTGAGAACGGCAACATACAAATATACAACAATACAATTTTTTCCACCCACCACCCCACACCACCTGTTGGCACTACGCACGGTGGCAGGCGCTGTACTCAAGTCATTTGTCAAACGCAAACGCTTCCATCGGATTGCCACTGGATACATCTTGATTCATCACCCCAAATCACTCGTTTCCAGTCATCCACCATCCAGTGACGGCGGTTTTTACAGCATCTCAAGCGTCGATTAGCATTGACTCTACAAACGTTTGACTTTCGAGGATCTACTCGACCATTGCACCACATTATTTTCAAATCCCTTGCGCCCAGTCATTGTGCTAGCTGGTCTGGTGGTAGTACTTTGGAACTCACAAGTGATTCCTTCCACTGATTTCATGCGATTTCTTTACAAATCCTTTACGCAGCTCAATCTATCCATCCTCGGTTACGTTGTCGTCTTGGAGTTTCCTTATCATTTGGAATCTAGCAAGGGGTACAGAGATGGTATGACTTAGGCACAGTCTAAGGGAGTGTTTAAAAATGAAGCAAACTTTTTGGAAACTCCCCTAAATTGTGGTTAAGACATTTATCCACTGCACCCTTCCCTCCAGGATTGATATTCCCACAACGTAAGTAGTAGCGCTTCTGTGAAGGTTTCGCGTCGCAGCCACTCACGCAGTTTTAATCGATCACCAAGTTCTATTGTAAATCTGCCTCGTAATGGTTGCCCACAGCCAACATCACCAACCGGTACCTCCTACTCATAAATTATGGCTCGTAGGTTCCTCGAAGAGGAACATTGTGCAACATTGTGCACTATGGTTTGTTTTGCCACTTGGGGGGGGGGGGCCTCTATCGACTCAAATAGTACGTAACCATCTCCACATGGTCAAGCTGGTATTCAGACTTCCATCATGGACAGTACAAATTGAGGTTAGGCTGGGGGGGGGGGGGGGGAGGAGATTCGTTGGGAGAGGGGGACAACGGAAAGAATGGAAGTCTCTTAAATTGACGTCTGGTTCGTTAGATTGATAATTATGCTGATGTTACCAGTTCACGTCTCAGGCATTCAGTCCTACTATAGGTGCTTCAGGGAGGTGGGCAGCTGATGCTTTGGCCAGTATCACGTTGGACGCGTCGCACTGTTTTCGAGGTTACTTGTAGGCTGTGCTGAAGTGAGACAGGATCCTCCAGTCTACAGTCAACATTTCGCCTTTAAAAACAATACTTCACGAGCTCACTGCACCCGTCTCGTGAACATCTTCCTCCAGGAAGCAGGAATCAACAGTATGGACTGCCCTGTAGCCGAGATACTGACATGAAAGCAACTGAGCAGGCGTGAGACCAGATAAAAATTCAATGCCTGTCGCAGGGTATCTCCTCACAAACTGGATGACCCTAGGAAAGGACGCCGCAGAAAAGTTGAACAGAGTTGAGAAGCAAGTGTCCTCCACCCTGTGGACAGCAAAATAAGGAGAAACCAACATATTACAATTGATTTGGTCGACCAACACTGTATTGAATTTTGCTCTGCATTATATTTTCATTTCCCAGGTGTGGAAAGATGTGCACAATCGAACAGACTGCCTATAATTTGTTGATATTAAGTAGCCGAAGTGAGGCCCTGCAACTCGTCCGCCATGCTGACAGAAGTGTACCGAGGGTGAGGCACGGCCGCTGCTGTTAGTGAGACTACAGATCGCATATAAACATCGAACGTCAACACAACTCGTCGGGCTGTTGTCCTCCAAGACTCATACAGCTGCCACAACGTCAGGGGGCGCGATCTGCGCCAATATCTGGCCGCGCATGTCATAGTCAACAGCGCCGCAGCCGCAGGCACCATTTCGGTTCTTCAAGACCACGTACCCACGTAACACTGCGCCAGCATTCGTCCGCTGAGGGTATTAAGTCCGCTACTCTTATACTCGGCGGCCAACAAGGGAACCTGACGTGCTAGCCTTTCAACAGAAAGGCCACAGTAAGCTAAAACTACTAACTGTCCGAACGTTGGTACTACTCCCCTCCACTGTCCTTCATACTTACAGATCCCTGCTCCGCCCCATCCTTTGCTATACAAATGTTGCTTGGACATGCGCCCCACCCGAGTTCTATAAGTTCCTCCAGATCCTCGGATGACACACTTTCCACCTCGCTTTCCACATCCGCTTACCAACCCCCCCCCCCCTCCCCCCCCAAGGATCCTTTACCAACTCGTCAAATTCCCACCTCTTCCTACTCAACACTGAACACCTCCGAATAACCTATTGAATTCGCAAATTCGACACCATCAATCATACTGTGTCCACTCTCATTTCCAGTCCTGGTGTGCTGCCGCATAGATCCGTACACGCCCCACCGACCCTCCACCTTCGCACACTCCACTTTCTCTCCCAAAGAAATTTCAACCTTCAGCATCTCAAGGATCTCAAACTACGCCTCGACATATATCCATCCCACCAATTGTGTGAATCCGCCTCACCCTATCCATCCCCCCCGCCCTGAAATGGGAGACATGGATTTGTTCGGGATGTGCTAGAAAACGGCTGAACATTTGTGACTGAAACCGCATCCCAGACGCTACTACAACCAGTTTCCTAGCATTTCTAAAGTGCTTGGAGGTCTTGTCCACTAGACCTGACAAGAGGTACTGAATTCAGTGATGCCGGTAGGATTTGACAGGTTGGCGTAGCCCATGCGAAACTGCAACCGAGATCCTTGGGAAATCAAAATGGGAATCTTGGCGTCGTTATTCTCGCGAAACCCTATTGGGTACATTTAGAGAACCGGTATTTCATGTGGACTGAGCAACAATGTCGCTGTGTCCATAGTGTATCGAACGAGAGACCGTAAGCTAATAGTAAATTTAGAGAAAATTTCTTGTGGTGAGAAACCAGGATTAGTGTTCCGCTATTATCCAGCACCTCCCGAACAAACACAAATCTAAGATCAGAGACATTAGGGCAGTCATTTCCCCCTATCTCCATTCGAGAACAGCGTGAGACATAGAATGGTTAACAGTAGTTCGAAGCAACCCCTTCATGTGCTGTAAAGAGAAGTACCTAAACGGGTCAAAGATTTTTGTACCGCCTCCAGACCTGCAGATATCAGTCGGATTAGGTGAAATAAAACAGTAAGCTTTTCTGTCCGTGGCGCAGGGTTACCTAGGCGACGACTGAAGGGGCAAGTAGTAAGAACAACTATTTTTTATTAACTACCAACAGTTTCTGTGGACGAGTGTCCACATTACTTGACTGTAAATTGAAAAGTCACTTATTGAAGTTGCCTAGAAGGTGCACGCCATGATGAGTTGCATGACGCCGTAGCTGGTGATTAGCGAGAGGGTCGGACGAGGCTGTGAGTTTCTCGACCGTCAAGATGCAGGTCCAGTGAAACTTACCAGTCGGGAGCAACCTACGTAAGTCCAGCAAGTGTCGAACGGCCGACGCTAATGGCGAAAGCAAGACGTCTCTGTCCCTTGGGCTACAGAAGCGACCGGCATTGAGCCTGGAGCGTACACTGTCTGTCGAGTGTTTTTGTTTCTTTTACTGTTATTTCATCCCCTTTTCACCTCTCCCCATGTGGGAGGTGCTGGGTAGGAGCGTAGGCCGGCAGCGGTACAATCAACTCGCTCTTCAGCCAATAGACATTTTTCCCTAACTTGTATGCTAAACACGAAAAAACTCTTTCTTATGAATCAGTTGCACAACGACTGCGGTTCACGATATCCAGTTTTATGGCGCTATACGATAAGCTCGTTAGTTAGAAAAAAGCGTATTGTACCTGAAGATGGTAAAATGAACTGCCGAAACTGGTTGCGTTCGAAGTAAAATAAAATAAAGTAAACTGCTGTTGGTAAAGTTTATTGAAATGGAAACTATTTTAAAAGGTTTTGTGTTGTTAATGGGAGAACGTAATAAATAATGCTGTCTTCACGAATAGTTTAAAAACGCTGATAAAAATGTTGGTGGACAGCACAGTTAAAAACATGCGAAAAACACTTGAACAACGCTACACACGTGGAAAAACACATGAAAAACACTGAACACGACAGAAGAGACATTAACCATTAATAACGGAGCATTGTACATTTTCACTGAAACTGGAAAAGGGCTTCCTCTGGGGTGGTAAATTGTTAATGAAAAGAAAGGTGGGTATGGAGGGAGACAAGAGAGCGGTGATGATGAGGACAGAATTGACAAGAAGTGATGGTGCAGTAGGGCAGGTGGGGGACAAGGAGAGATAATTATCTGGTAATGGGGTCTGTAAGTTTCAAAGGAAAAAGGGGTGGGGTCCTCAGGAAGAGAAAATGGAGCAGATGTGGAATGGAGAGAGAACGAAGTGTTGGGCGACCACTCCTCATTACAGATGTCGGACGTCGTAGGCTGGACTGACTGGTAAAACAGGACAGGCGGCAAACTGTGGCGGATCTGAGATCAAACTTCAGTGGTGGGCGGAGTGCAAGGCTGTCCGAACACACAGTTAACCGTACAGTCTTAACGATGGGTCTCCGCAGCCGACGATCTATGCATGAACCAGTGTTAATACCATGACGTCGGCGACTACGACTGAAATGGGCGAGTGACCGTTGGCACTGGACGTTGGCGCAGTGGCAGAGCGTTGCACGGTCTGATGAATACCGATGCCTTCTTCTTCATGCCGTTGGAAGGGCGCGAATCCATCGTCTTCCAGGGGAACAGGTCCTTGACACCTGCATTGCGGGATGGAGACAAGCAGGCGGCGGCTCCTGTTTGCTCTGGAGAACATTCATGGGTCCAGTGGAGCTCGTTGAAGGCACCATGACGGCCAAGGAGTATCGTACAGTGGTCGCAGACGACGTACACCCCTTCATGACGACCATGTTTTCCGACGGCAGTGGCATTTTTCAGCAAGATAATACGCCGTGTCACAAGGTCAAGGGTTTGATACAGTGGTTAGAGGAACACAATGGTGATTTGCAATGGATGTGCCGGCCACCCGGCTTACCTGATCTGAATACGATCGAAAAAATCTGGAATGTGATTGAACGTGGTGTCAGAGTTCATCACGCCCATTCCGGGAATTTAAGGGAATTAGGTGACCTGTTCGTGCAGATGTGGTGTCAGCTCCCTCGAGCGACCCACCAAGGCCTCGTTGCTTCCCTGTCACAACGCGTCGCAGCTGTCATCCGTGTACAGGTGGAAACACGGGCTATTAGGTAGGTGGTCATAATGTCCTGGCTGATCAAGATTTATTGGTTTGTACAAGTCTACACCACTCCAGTAGTTTGTAAGTAAATGAGATAATATACTAAAATTTCTGTTTAACTGCGTGGATCGAGTGTTTTATTTTTCCGGAAACATTATTCTGTTCCTGTGTGTTCAGCTGATAAAATTTGATTTTTTTGTTACTAATTTAATTTAAGCTTTTGTATTCAGAACAAACCAGCACCATTCATTCGATCAATTAACTCGTTTACATTGTTTAAAATACCGTATCACGCTGTGGCAGCGTGACTTAATTGTTTTCTCGTTACGTAATCTGAAATCGTTTAAACCTCGAAGTCGAAATTATTGGCGCTCTCATGATTAAGTTTCGTTACCTGATTTCCAGTACCATAGCGTGCCAGTGGAGTGTGTATGTACTGATACATATGTCTAAGTGATGGTTATCTGTTCTTTACTGGTTTAACTACGATGAGACTGTGCTTTATCGATGAAATTACTATCGGTAAAGTATTTTGATTTCAGTGATATGAGCACTGAAACTGTTCATTGGCCTTTTCTTTTTTGTGGTATCCCAATTTATTACTAAATAGATTTCATTGAGGTTAATGAACATTGTCGAGGGGATTCTTCTGTAATACTTCATTTAAATTTGGCCAGACTGTGTCCGATAGCGACGAACGGGATTTATCGCCTACACATTGGCGAAGTAATATGCAGTAACATGGCTTAGTATTACTGTACCGTATGATTCAGACGCGCTCGGAAAGACGGTGGTTTTGATTTGATGCGTCTGCAAATGTTTGAAAAAGACAGCAATTATGAGAAAAAGGGTAAGTAGGATTGCATATCTTATAACTGACAATAATAACACTAATGTTGTTACAGAAATATTAGCGCAAGTGTTTGAATAACAAGACATGCAGAGGTAGTTTACCACTAATCTTCTAATTGGGTACTGTCGTGTTCTTTCTCTAGTGTGTGCACGTTAGTTTGCTTTTGCCCATATTTAAGGAATCTGCCTCCGTAGACAAGTGGTCACTGGCACGCAGAGAAGCCGCATTCGATTGACGGTACTGCCTGGGAAATGTCCTTCGTGACAAAACTGGAGAGGGCTCGACTCAGCTTCGTAAAGTCAATTAAGGAGCTACTTCACCGTGTAAACCGATTAGAGGTCTGGGACCCCATCCGACAACGGCCGTGACAGCGTTATACTAACAACCCATGCCACCAAACCGCACTCAAGTGGTGACACCATTGACCACTGGACGACACGGTGGTCGATTGCGCCCCATTTGTCCATCTGTGGCCAGAATGGCGGAGCTTCCTTTCCATCCTTGAAGAGAGTTTTCATTAATTTGACTACAAATATTATCTAAGTCGTTCTACATATCTTTAAAATCACCTGACGATACTTCATTGCAGACAACACCGCCTGGGAATGCTTCTGATACTGTCTGACAAAACCTTTGTGTGCATACTGAAAATTTAGCCGTCCAGTTCCGCTTCCTTGAGGCACACTCGATGTTGTATTTTCGTTCCTGTCGAACGCCTGCCATCCATTATAGAGTACTGGATGTTATTAGTAAGAAATTCATCGACCCTTTCTTACCTATCGTCTCAGTTCCTATGCAGGTGGGTAGGATGAACTGGTGCCCGCTAGTTCGTAGCTCATCGGTCACGTACAAGACACAAAAGCGGTAAGAGTAAATCGTACGGTAATAAAACGTAAATTCAAGAATGGCGCTGTTTGCACGACACAGTCTGTCTTCATTTATTTCAAATTTAAGTAAACCACATGGTACCGATGGCCTTGCCGCAGTGGTAAAACCGATTCCCGTCGGATAACCGAAGTTAAGGGCTGTCGGGCTGGGCTAGCACTTGGATGGGTGACCATCCGGTTTGCCGGGCGATGTTGGCAAGCGGGGCGCACTCAGCCCTTGTGAGGCAAACTGAGGAGATACTTGATTGAGAAGTAGTGGCTCCGGTCTCGTAAACTGACATACGGCCGGGAGAGCGGTGTGCTGACGAAATGTCCCTCCATATCAGCATCCAGTGACGCCTGTAGGCTGAGGATCGGTCGGTATCGTTGGGCCTTCCAGGGATTATTCGAACGGAGTTAGTTAATTTAGTTAAACCACATGATGGTTACGATCAAAATAAAGTAAACTATTTCTAAAATCGTATCCATATGGACTTCAAAACTCTTGCGTTACGCAGTTTGATTTATATTTATTTATTTAATTTTTAGATTAATGAAACTAGTGCTGACGTGTATCATTTTTTATCTACTATAAAAAGAGACAGTTACAACTCTCATAGAGATCGTTTGGAAATTAAAAGTTGATTATTATTTTGTCGGTATTGCAAGCATCACCTACTGCTATCCTACGACATCGCTTATGTATGTACTAAATCGAACTTGGTAGAGGACTGTGCAGTTCGTTTTATTGCCAATGCCATGTAGTCGCTCTGCTACATTACACTCTCCCTCTATGACTAAAAACGCGTTTCCCCCTCTCCCTACTCTCTCATCATCGTGGCCACCTACAGTCGAGAGATACGTCTAAGACAACATTCACAGTTACTGAAGCTAGAGTTGCATTGCGCGCATGGAAAAGTAAAATTTCTAGTGAGGCAACTGAATCTACCACATTTCGTTGTCCCTGTCAACAGTGTTATACGATTAAAAGGAATCATACTTTAACGAGAAGATTTATTCATCTTTGTAGGCCGGTTTCAACCAAATGGTAATTTTTCAATTGTACGTCTACATACCATCACATGTATAACTATTGGCAGATCGTATGTGATGTCAAAAATAAAAAATAATTCGGAGATGAAGGTGAAAACCCAGTCTAATGCAGTCAAGCGGGTAATAAATTTGGAGCGTGCTTCGGCATTTGTTTCCAGCTCACGTACATACAAACATTTTCACTTGGAACTGACTGGTTGCTTGAAATTGGCCATTCTAGCGAATACAGCATCTTATTTAGGTTAACAGTCAGTACCTTCGAAGTATCACTTCTATACATCGATGTTTGACGACCGAGGACCCAAGAAAAACAAGTGCCATAGGACGTAAATGTTACGAATTTAACCATTTTTGTGTACGTTACCATAGTTCCTTACACTTTCTAGCTAGATAGATCCGTATTACGGGCTACGCTAGGGAACTACAGAGTAAAGTCAATGGATGCCTCACGTCGAATAGCTGGATGAGGCCTGTACACAAACGCCCTTTTCTTAGCGAAGAACACCTGCAGTTGTGCTAGAAGGCTGTATCTTCTGCGGCACAGGGAAACCAGAGTAAGAGTCTGCGCCTCAAAGCTACCTCCCAGCTTATTTTCCTTCTTTCAGTAGAGTTTTTCGTCTCGAGACATCCGACGGACCTCGCCCTCTCTCCCGTCGGCCTCTCGCCGAGTGACGAGCATTGTTCAGCTGCTAAGCGGCTTTCTGCCTTCGCGAAACTCAGCGTCCGACTTTCTGGTACAGCTGCCGGGAGTTTGTGCAGGCGCTTGGACGTGCTAAATGCCTCCATCCCTTCCCCACCACATAACGCGGGGTGTGTTTTAAAGAGTGTGTGTGTGTGTGTTTGTGTGTTTGTGTGTGTGTGTGTGTGTGTGTGTGTGTGTGTGTGTGTGACTTATAAGATGTGGCGTTGAGATTTCGTTTCGACTGAAAATGCATCTTTAAATTCCTTTGTCAATAGGATAGTATATAGCTACGTGCACACACTAATTCTTTACATTTATCAGCGGTTTATTGTTTTGCAGTTTCTTGGTTTATCAGAGGGAACGGAAGAGCTGTCTTATGGAAGCGTTGTTTACCTAAATTTTGTGTATAATTGCTTGTAATGCAGTTGTTGCTTAGACAACCAGCGAAGTTATACTGCTGCTGCACAGCAGTTTGTATTACTTTAGAAAAACAGAGTAATTATTTTTAAATAAATTCAATTTAGATTCGTTCGCACTGTGACCATTTTCCACATAATTTAATATTGTACTTTTCACTGATATACGAGGGCTATTCGGACAGTAAGGTCCGATCGATGGGGAAATGGAAATCACTGTGTAAATCAAAAATTTTTGATTGTGACAGTTAGCTAGACTTTCCAGCTATTTCTCTATATAATCACCTCTCCGACTTAGACACTTGTCGTAGCATTGTACCACCTTTCCAGTACCCTCGTAATAGAAGGCGAACTCTCTGCCCTGGGTTACAGCTCGTTGTCTGTGCCAGGATGTTGTCTTCATAACCAGTGTAATGTAATAAAATAAAAATATTTGTGACTCTTTCCTTTATTATCAGTGTAATGTAATAGAATGAATATGAGCCGTGATTTACATAAGAAACGAAACACATTAATGCAATGGCTCAGCATGAAACAGAAATAACTAACGAAGGAATACTCTTAACAGTGTAATATGTTGTTTAATTTAGCCCGACGCCTATAAGCACTCAGTAAACCAGCTCAGTTCTCAGGGATTACGAAACTGTAAATACTAATTTGTTCAACTATTAAAACACCCCAATATTCCTCAATATATGCTTAGTCGACGTCAAGTTAAAAGTCGTGTGCTTATAGCACCAGAGAATATTTCACCAATCCGTTCACTGTACAACAATAAATTCCGTAACTCAAAATCGTGGTTTCGTCTTGATTCACAACATAACAAGCGTAGCTTTTGAAAATAAAATCGCATACCAGAACTAGGGTCCTGTGACCACGTCTTCCTGCCTGGGATGTTATCTCGCAACTATGAGAAAATCTGAAAGTGAATCTTATTCAATTATTTGCAGTGACCGCCAAGCTCGTAGAATCTGAAAGAAAAGGTTTAGTTTTCTAACGGGCGGCACGCCTCCACAATGAGCTAAAAGAAAATTCTTAATTATTTTTAAGATGGCCCCTAACAATGAAGAATTTCTGTTAAGACCCACGTCTACTCTAGACAAGCAAGGTTTAGGATTACAAATGATTTCAACAGGGAAATAATTTTTAAGTCACGAACATCTCTATTTTCAGTTTTGTTAGTAACTTACTTTAGCTGTTACAGCAAGATAAACCTTCATTAAACGCTCCTTATGGTTCGCGCCCAGATCATAAGCCAAGAAGAAGAATAGTAACGACAAAAGAGGTCAGATTTCAAACACAGGAAACAACAAATCGGAATTCGATGGAATAGGCATACATTGTAGCATAATATATTGTTCCTTGGTAAGACTCACAAGTTACTCATACAATACTTATCGTAAAAACATGTAATCTATACATTTCACATTCTTGTCCACCCAGGAGAAACAATACACCAGCGGTTCATGTGGGCGCAGGTGAAACTCGGAGGGAACCAATAACGGTCTGTATTTTGGATGATCAAACACTTCCCATCAAAAACGCTACAGTAGTAACTTCATTGCCAATGCAGAAAGCGGCCGAGAATTTTCCTGCAAAAGGAAACGCATAACGGAATTTTTAAGTGGACTGCATGACATCAGGCGCAATCTCTCATCACGCCTTCATACTTGGCGGGAAACACTAGTTTGTAGGCATATTTAAGTGCATATTATGCACTCAGAACTGAAAGGCGTAAGGCTATATACGGGTGTAACAGAGACACTACCCAACAAATCCGTGCAAAGCTTCCTCTGATTTTCATTGTGTTTTTCATTTCGCACCCGATCGGACCTCACTTTCCGCATAGTCTCCGTACAAATTTAAGGTCCTTCCGATTCAAAAATATCAAAACAATCTATCTTAAATTCACTCTGTCGTAATATTACCAGACCATAAATCAGTGTACTGCATTGACTTTATGTCGTATTTCCTTTTTTAAGATTCAGGAATAGCGGTGATTTTGAAGCAGAGCAGTTTCGCCTGCAACCAGCCCTGTAATAAAAGTTTAATCAATTCTCTTATTTCAGTTTTAAGTGATAGCAGTTATTTCGGTGATTGCTAGAATTACTAAAAAAACAAACTTTTTTTCCAAATGTGAAAAAAATGTCCCAAAGCATAACATGGTCATGTACCTTACACCATGTATTCCACTGAAATTATAAAAAGTCTCAGTTGAGAATATCTTTTCAGTATTGTATTTAATAGTCTGTTACATTATTACTCTACTATACACCAGTAATCATTAAATGAAATCAGAAACCAGTTAAAAGTTACATTTCGAAATACAAGTTACTATGAGCTAACGCAGATTTCTGTTTCAAGAGATATAAAATTGTTAAGGCGTGTAAGAAACGTAGTTAACTTGCAAATACCACATGTTCCGTGGCAGAAGGCCACCTTCCCTTTCAAGGTACAACGTGATGCACGACTGAGTAAGTATGGCTCAACAAGCTACACGTTCAAAAAAAAAAATACAGAATTTTACTCACCACTAAATTTAATAGCTGAAAAATTAACGTTATCTTCCAAATAACTGTAATGTACCGCAAAGCAATTAAAAGTGTAGAAAATTCACAAATGCTGCACAAAACAGTGAAAACGCCGAAATCTAATTTTGGGTGTTTGGTTGTGCGCATTCCTTCAGCTGATTCTAAAATCAATCACTAAATTGAAGCGGCGAGAAAGAAACATCATGTGTACTCTGTTCTCAAGATGCAACACCCTCCTCTACCTTTTCAGGGACAGCGTTCTAAATAAAATGTAGTATACGACGACAAACCATTTATCTTCGCCACTTAAATTAATTTCCTATAGCAATATAAAAGTGACTGCCACGTAATAAAACTTTAAGAACTCAACCTATATATTAAAGCAATCGTGTGTAAGTCAGAAATGAAAACAGCATGAACATTAACTTTAAAATTTTATAAATTGATTCTTTTTTTTCTCTTATTATAGCCACCGCAAGGGGCTCTCACTACCTCTCGCGATATATGCGGCCGTCGTCCCAGTGAAAATTTAATCCTGTAACGTGAAATCCGCGTACCTCGCAAACAACAGCTGCCATCTTTTTGCCCGATCTCTGCTTTGCTTATGTTACACAGAAAACACAAAACAAACAGTTTTTATTTTTTATATTAAATTGAAACTACTGTAGAAATCGTCAACATCTGTATAGGAACTGCGCAACAGAATTAATGTATCACTTGATCGAAACAACCCCCTTCCCCAACCATTGCGACGTTTAAGTTTGAAATTTGGCTCAAAGGTGCATACTACGTACATTCCTCTGTAATGGCACAAACTTTTGGTGCCCTATGACGTCACCCTCGGGATCGATGACGCTTCAGACAGCAAGGTGTCGACATGAGGTGAATTAATGATGTCACACTGACACCAAATTTCACCACAGTGCCCAGTGCCCAATGACGAGAGAAGCACGCGTCTGCAGGCAGGCTGGCTATGCTAGTGCTCTCTCTTGTTGCCGATAGCAGGCCATCTGGAATCGGGGAGTGTCAAAGGGGTTGCCGGTCTGCAGGCGCCTAGGAAGTCGACACGGGTTCTGTCTGTATAGGTGTATTTCTAAAATTCTTAACAAACGTGGGAAGATGCCACCGAGGGTTTTGCAGAACTGGCAGATTTTAGAGAGACCCTCTGCCGTTTTACTCACGCATCTATCAATGTCGCATTGCGCAATGATCGCGCCACAGGCTGACACATAATAGGAGATCTGAAGAAGCATAAGCATCCTTAGCTGCTTTTTATCACTTTCAGATTTCGTCAAATGGTTTTGAAAGGTGATTCCAAGCTGCACACGCTAGCGCAAATAGCGGTCGCGCTGCGCTCCAAACGAATGCGATCGCGTACGGTGGGGACGCAACCCACAATATTCTTAGAGAAGGGATGAAATGCCTGAGGATGCCAGCAGTGCCAAAGGTTTTGGAGAACGCCTTCCTATTGCTCAAAGCACTACGAACTGTAGATTTCAGCCGCGAAATCTGTGGGAATCAACGCCCCAGTGAAAGGGATGGTTTCATCGATGCCTTTAAGCTACCGCATGCGGCCTTTTCGTGTTAGTTCTGAGCATCTGTGTGTCTGGAAATTTTTCCTCGGCCACTGACAAGAATAAAGTGTGGTTTGAACGCCGGTTGTCATGGTTCTGACCTCCATCACAAAAGTGTCAAAAGAAGGGGTTTAATGTGGATAAAAGGGGGTGTGACGACCTTGGAGTCATTTGAAATATCCACGGTTGCTCGGGGGACAAATGTGGTGAAATTCGGTGCCTATGTGACATCATTAAGCCACCCTACGCGTCACATGAACTTATGAGCTGTGTCGACACCTTGCGGTTTGAAGCGTCATCGAGCCCGAGGGTGATACCACAGGTGGTTGTGGTAAGTTCCTATGCTGCCAAACTGCTGAGGGCATCGGTCCCTAGGTTTACACACTAGTTCATCTAACTTACGCTGAGGACAAAATGCACACCCATGCCGAAGGGAGAACTGGAGCCTCTGACGTGGGAATCAGCGCGAACCGTGGCATAGCGCCTGAGACCGCGAGGCTACCCCCTGCGGCGCCGTCACATGGTGCCATGTTTTTGCACCGTTACAGAAGAAGGTTGTACGCACCTCTGAGAAAAATTTCAAATTTGTGCGTCGCAATGGGTAGGAATTAAGGGGTTTCGAAAAAGTTATCCCTTAACTGTTGGGTTGTGTAACTTATTATGCAGCACACTTAAGCACATTTTATGGACGTCGAAAAAGTTCCATTGGGCCCAGCACAAATTCTGTCTCACTGTAGCTTGTATATTCTCTCGTTTATGTATGCTGCGGATGTCGGAATAGATGCTCCATCAACGTTCTCATATCGAGACGTTTAACTATATGGTGAAATTTTCTCTGGTGGTCAGCCAAGTGGCAGCTTGCTACTGAAGCTACGTTTCAACGATTTTCCTACTCACGATTCCACGATTAAGAAGGAATTACGTACAGTGGATGTGGACGCATCCTTATGAGAAGTGCAGCGTAGGTGTTACCTACACCCAACATAGAATGTGCACTTAGAACAAAATCCTAACAAACCGGTAATAACGTAGGAAGCACAACACACCACATATATGTTTTGAGTCTCTGTTGACTCACTGTAGACATGAGCCAGCGGCTGGTCAAGTATTGCACGTGAGCCAGCAGCTGGTCAAGTATTTAACAGCTGTTGGCGAATTTCATTGTTAAATATATGTTCTGAGGTTTATTTCCTTCTTATTCGCGGTAATGTTTAGTTCACTTGCTACCTGTACATAACTGTTGTACCGACTCTTACCATGTATTGTGCGGTTGTTATTGATGTAGGTTTTGTACCTGTAATTTAAGTTTAAATTAGGGTGTTGTTTCTGATGTATACTTGTTATAAGGATGTTCCGGCACCCACTTCATGGGAGCATACACACCGGTGGGCCAAAACATTACGACCACCCACTTAAACGCGTGTTTCTCCACCCTTGTAACGCAATGCAGCGGCAGTTCTGTGTGGTTTGGATTCGACAAGTCCTTGCCAGGTTTCCCGGAGGTATGTAACGGTGGATATCTACTTATGTACAAGACTCTCAGTTCCATCGGATTTCGATCAGGCGAATCTCTGATATCGACGTGAGTTAACTAACATGCTCGTGAATCAGACCTGCTCAGCACGATTCTGTCCTCATGACGTGGACAATTATTCAGCAGGAAGGTACCCTCACCGTCGTGGAAGACACTGAAAAACATGTGTGTGTTTAGCAAGTAAAGCGTGCTCCCAAAAGTAGCTGTAAACAAGCCGTGGTAATTTCAAGATAAGCAGAATCTATGATTCCAATGCCCCAGAGAAACAATTTGAAAACGCGATCTGACTCGTGGACTGAATAGAAAGTAGTCACACATCACACAAAGATTCATAAATTTAGCTCAAGGGAAAGAAATGGGCCTGCATGTTTAATACTTGTACATTGGAGAGTAACTAACTCCTAAAGGCAACGGAGTACAGTGAACGTGTCTTAGGTCTTTACTCATAGCGTCTAGCTATCCACTGAGGCTGTCTCCTCACTTACCAGGCAAGTGCCGGGATGGTTCCTTTGAAAGGGCAAGGCCGATTTCCTTCCTCATCCTTCCCTAATCCGAGCTTGTTCTCCGTCTCTAGTGGCCTCGTTCTCGACGGGACGTTAAACGCTAATCTCCTCCCCCTCCTCCTACTCCTCCTCACGCGCCCTTCTCTCCAAAGTAGACCACAGAGATTCAATAATATTGAGATCTGGTGGCTGTGGTGGACAGGAGAGACGCGAAAATTCGTTCTGGTGCTCATAAAACCAGTCCTGGACGAAGCGGGCAGAGCGAACAGGGATCTCGTCGTCCTGTAACCGAGCTTCACGATTGTGGAGCAAACATTGTAACACGAGATGAACTTGATTTGCCAAAATGATCACATTATCCTTGGCAGCAATGCGTCCTTGCAGAGTATCGATGGGACCCAAGGAATACCACGACATGGCTGTCCAAATCATCACCGAATCCTGACCACTTTTCATTCTTGAGGCGTAAACTCGACCACAAAGTTGGAAACAGCGTGAAATGGGACTCATACGAACAATGACTTTCTTCCACTGCTCCGCAGTGCAGGTTTTAAGGCTTCGGCAGTACTTTTCTCTGTTAGTGTCGTTTGCATCACTGATGAATGATTTTGGAATACCAGCTAGCGCCACAATTCCCTGTTTCTGGAGCTCCCTCCGTGTTGTTTTGGTTCTGACAGATTTCGGGAGTGCGACATTCCTGTCGTGACTTTTGCCCTTTAATTTTTCGTCGTAACCGTTTTCTGTCACGATCACTCAGCAGAAACTTTCGTCCGCCTTGTGACTTAGCGGACTGTATTTTCCCGCTTTCTTTGTACCGAATATAAATCTTCGATACACTGCCTCTTGAAACACCGATCACTTCGATTATCTTGGTTACAGAAGCATCCGTCACAGGAACACCAACAATTAGCCCACATTCGAATACAGTATCCGACATAGTGCGCTCACAACTACACATAACATTGCACAGGTGCCGTTTGTGGTCAAAGATAACAGCAGAAACTGCCTTGAATTTGCGTTTATGTTGAAGAATGCACCTCTCGCGCTGTTTCTATATTTCTGCGAGCCCTTGTATATCGATGTGCTCTGAGCAGCGTGGTTCGAAACATTTGTACCTGCTGCAGCGTTGCAATCTGTCGTCAAATTTGCTACACATTATCACCTGTCATTTCCTACAGAGCTTAAGCATCCGAACTCGAGATTCTGCAGTGGGGCGTGGACTTCCAACATTTTGTCGCCTACTCATGATTTCACGGTCCTTCAACTACTTTTCATAGATGTTCACGACAGCAGTAACACACGAAAAGCCGATCCTCTTCACCATTTCATGGGTGATCGTCTCCAGGCACAGGGCCATAATAGTCTACCCTTCGTTAAAATAGTTTATGTCAGTGTATTTCCCCTTTTGTGACCCCTGGCGTCGTTACAGTGATTCCCCATTCCTTTCTGCTCCACTTACATGCTTCCCTCTCCGAGTCAAGTGATCGCTACGCCAAAATATTGTATTCAGTCTCGCGGTGGGCATTGGTCAGGTTTCGATTCATCAGTATATTTCCCGAAGTACGCTACATAAAATTCGAGTGCATAAATTGTTAGTTTCATACTAGCTGGGTAATCAGCGTTGCCCGGTATGCATTTATTCAAATCTCCTATCTTCTGTTATCACATCTCCTCCTTCCCACTCTGTCCATCTCTTGCCCCCCCCCCCACCCCCACTCTCTTTCCATCTCCTCCTGCCCTTCTCTCTGTCTTTCTCCTTCCCCCTCTCTCTGTTCATCTGCTCCTCCCCATCTGTCCATCTGCTCCTTCCCCTTTCTGTCCGTCACCTCATTTCCCCCAATAAGTCCATCTGCTTTTCCACGTAAGCTCACCTGTTCACCCCTTTAAAGTCAATCACCTCCTCTCCCTTCTCTCGGTCTACCTCAAACTCTCCCCTCTCTCGGTCCTTTTTCTTCTCCCCTCTCTCTGCCCACCCCCTCCTCCATCCTATCTGTTTCCATCTGCTCCTTCTCCCTATAAGCCCATATTCTTTCTCCATCTCTGTATGTCCACCTTCTCAGAGATGGTTGCAGGATTCAGCTGTTCGATACAGGATGTCTAATTGGACACCTTTCAGCCGTCTGGTTTCCAAAGTAATTTCTGCTTGCTATAGCGATCCCTATACCAGTAATGCTGGGCCCTGTTTTGACCAGAACCGAGGTGGAATCTCCCTACACATCGGTCAAGAGCCTGAAGATGGCGTAGTAAATGGTCGGAACTGGCAGCCAAATGAAATAAGTTTAGAAACTAGACGCCTGAAACGTGTTTGATTTACATCCTGTTCTCTCTCTGTGTTATGATCCCCACACCAGTAGCAGGATGGCGATTTCTACCCCCACGTCTATGTCTACGACTACGTGATTACTCTGCTGTTCACAATAAAGTGCCTGTCAGAGGATTCAATGAACCACCTTCAAGCTGTCTCTCTACCGTTACACTCTCGAACGGCGCGCGGGAAAAACCCATAGTTTTTCTTTCCGGATAGTAAGTAACGTATGTACTAAGTTTGGTAGAAATCGATCCAAAGGTTTAGAAGGGCGATTTTACCCATGGATTTTCCCGGGTACGCGCGTACCACCGCCCTGCAGTTCCATTTTCGCGCAGCTTAATCTTTATGACGTCATATCTCCTGAACAACGAGTCGTAAAGTGATATAATTTTGCAGGTACGTTCAATGGTATATTTGAACACTGTAAAATGTAAACTTTCGCGGCCGGAATTGTCACAATTAATAAAATATTCCGGGCTGTTATACGTGGTCGAAGCGATTTCACCTTAAAAGTGGTCGAAGGGATTTCACTTTAAAATTTTTAATATCCCGGAATATTTTATTAATTGTGATATTTGAATACTGCCTAGGAAAAGCGTTGCGTATAGCGATAGTAGCAAAAACTTAATAAATTACAACGTCATGCATGATGCTCCACTTTTTCACGCATTTTTGTGTTTATGACATATCTGCTGAAATTCGTGGCGTACATTCAACGGAATGTGAGCATATTGTCTGCGAAAAGTGCTGCGAATAGATTCAGCAGCAAAGAAGCAATAAATTCAAATGTCATGCACGATGTGGCCGTTTTTTTATGTCATACCCCCTGACCTATGTGTGACACAATGATACAGTTTTCAGGTACGTTCAGTGGCGTATGCGATTACTATCTGCGAAATGTGTCGCAAATACAATGACTAGTAAAGAAGTAATAAATTAAAATGTCATGCTTGATGCTGCAACTTTGCTGCAAAAACAGAGAAAATTTAGTAAGCGATAAACATCTTTTCCTTTCATCATTTTGTCGGGGTTGTCACCGAGAAAAAGTTTCGCAGAGGTTTGTAATTATGTTTTAAGTTTGTTGGAAGTCACTTAGTGCTCTTGTTCTCAGATACGGGGTAATCGAGCGTCGGCTAAACTTCTTTTCACCCCCATATATCCTTGATGATAGGTGAACCTTACTACCACAGCGATTTTTTCCAAATAGTAGGTGATGAGTGTAACAATTCTAGCTGAAATCGGTCCTGTGGTTTAGCAGGCGATGTGGAACATACAAACAAACATACACACATACAAACATTAATTTTAATAATACGTACAGATTTCTTTATTTTTTGTAGTTAAAGGTGTTCTTGTCAAGTACCTCGACTACCTCTATTTAGATTTAAAAAAAGCACTTTATGCAACCAATGAAACCTATGGCGTTATCTACTAATAATCAACGAGTGCTGATGTGGGTAAGTGCAAGATCTGAAGCTCAACCCGAAGATGTCGATGAAAAACGCTGGGCATTACTTGTACTCTAGCACGTGGAAGACATTTAGCGCGTCGGGGACCCGGGCAACGCGATGTGGCGATACGTCACCAGACAAGCAGTCCGTGAGCGTGGGGAAAAAAAATGGAATGAGCGTATGGCATTGTTGGCCGGGAGGTCCCATCCGGGGAAGTTTGGCCGCCGAGTGGAAGTCTTATTTCAGTGGACGCCACATTGGGTGACTTGCGTGCCGTGGATGAGGATGACATGATGATGAGGACAACACAACACCAAGTCCACGAGCGGAGAAAATCCTCAACCCGGCCGGGAATCGAACCCGGGCCCACTGCACGGGAGACAAGCACGTAACCACCCAGTTAAGCAGGCGGACAGTGAGGGTGGAGAATTTGCAAGTTGCACAACGCCTTCTCGTTCATAGAATGCGTTAGCCACCGCGCACTGTGGCAAATATCCTGGAAACCGACTACGACAGCTCTTTAAACAGTAGAACTTTTGAAGGTTAACTGGATCACATTTATTCCCATTTGTCGTCACGTATTACTAGAACAAAAGCAGACCAGAAAGAAAAACAGGAGACATCACGTTGATACCTCCTAACAGCGCTCATAGCCTTGATAGCGCTCTCTGCTTGGTGAGGAACAGAGTCTAGTACTATCTTCAGATATTCCGTATGCAGCTGAAGTCAGTCTTTGATGATTCGATTACGCAGAACTAACAGACTGCAGGAATGTTGATTGCTACGTTTCATTTAATAATTCCAGACTTTTTTTCACACTGGATAATCCAATCAATTACTTTTCCTTCGTTCTCTTGGTTGGTGCGTTGAAGACCTACAACTTTGTGTGTCGCTGTGAATATCCAATTCATGCTGATTTCTTCGTATTTTTCACTCAGCAACTGGTTAAGATGGACCTACAGCAGCAATTTTTGTCGGATTTCTCTCACTGACAAGGCGAGACACTCATTCCCAAACCGTGACTGATTCGTCTTTCAGCTAATACTGTTCTTATGCTACGTTACATGGCTGCTAGTGGAATGCAGGTCATTGTAGACAAATTGGACACTCCACGTTGATGCCCCAACGAGCAATTCATTCATGACGTAGTCACGGGCACGTACGAACGCGACAATTGCTTTCTGCCACCATCATAGTCTTCACGTCGCCCCACCTTACTGCACTGCTTCTATACAAGCGTCTGCCACATACCCGGGACCTCATTGTCATCAGTGGAGAGTCACAGGACTACCTTGCACGAGTTCCACACCGTCTACAGCGCTCCAAAACGAGCAGTGTGCCATTTGGAGGCGATGGTAAATACTTACTGCAGTCAGTTTGCAATGTTGTATTATGGTATTCCGAACACGAGAATAGCAAAACGTATCTCATCAGACACTAGGTATACTCAGCATATTCAAATGATTCGTCTGAACATCTTATCGTGTGATATAGGATGAGCAACATATCTCATGCACATTAAGATAGATAACCAAGTGTAGATCATGTACCCCACTTGTGTAGAATGCAAGTTGGGTTGTCTACCTTAAGATGAGTAACATTTTCCACGCGTTTTATCTTGGCCACCCTGTAAGAGAGGCAGCAAGCGGGAGGTTTCGCAATGAAAACGCTGGCCCCCTCTGGTTCCTGGCAGCCGCCAAGTGTGCTAAAAAATGGTTCAAATGGCTCTGAGCACTATGGGACTTAACTTCTGAGGTCATCAGTCCCCTAGAACGTAGAACTACTTAAACCTAGCTAACCTAAGGACATCACACACATCCACGCCCGAGGCTGGATTCTAACCTGCGACCGTAGCGGTCACGCGGTTCCAGACTACAGCGCCTAGAACCGCTCGGCCACCCCGGCCGGTGCCAAGTGTCTTCAGCAGCAGCTGAAGGCAACAGCTGCCTAGTCTGCTTCTGGTCTTCAGTCCTCACTAGCCCACCTGGACGTTTGAGAGTACCTGCACTCACACTTACTCAGAATACTGCGAAGACACCTCGTATTACATTACAAAGTGTGTTCTTTCGTGGTCCACTGACGATTACTTTAATGATATTGATAATGGGGAAGAAAGAGTAAAGTTAACATTCCGGAGACGATGAGGTCATTAGATATGAGAACAAGGTCGGCTTGCTGACGGAAATCAGACGAGTACGTCTGAAAGGAAGCAGCGCAGCATTTGTTGAACTACTTAGAGAAACCATGGGGAACATAAATCTCGATGAGGGCAAGAGATTTTAGCCATCGTCCTCCCGAATGCAATTACAGTATGTCAACCACTCCCATTTGAAAGATGGTATCCACAGCACACACAAGGGGCGGGCGGTGTGGTCGAGCGGTTCTAGGCGCTTCAATCTAGAACCGCGCGACCGCTACGGTCGGAGGTTCGAATCCTGCCTTGGGCATGGATGTGTGTGATGTCCTTAGGTTAGTTAGGTTTAAGTAGTTCTAAGTTCTAGGGGACTGACGACCTCAGATGTTAAGTTCCATAGTGCTCAGAGCAATTTTTTTGAGCACACACAAGATTGTTCGCTGACAGTGGTGTAGCGCGTAAGTGAATCGCTGCTGCAATTCTCCACAGTAAAACTCGAATCAGAATTGATTCCTTGCCGGGAATCTGCTGTATTGGCCGTATGGTCAAGGATATTGAACAGTGGCTGAAGACCTTGATGAACGTATTAAATCGACCAGAGCGATAAACTATACAACTTTTAGAGTAATTAATTCACTTTAAACAAAAATAAAAGAATAGTTCTACGCTGATGGCATCATTGCGTCGTATTTGAGGATAATCTCTGTATTTAAAAGAAATGTTGATCGGGCGAGAGCTCTGTATGGCTCTACCTATCTTCGAGGTCGAAATTCGTCGTAACCATTTGCACTTACTGTAGCTGATAGCTGTGGCAACATTATGTTATGAACAGTGAAAGTTCTGCTTGTTTTCATCTTATCTTTAGCTGATAGCTGTGACAACATAGTGTTATGAGCAGTGAAAGTTCTCCTTGTTTTCATGTTTTAGCTTTTGTATTAGTTATCTGAGGTGGAACTCACAAACTAGCTCCAAATTTATCGAAACTTGCGTGAGAAAATCGTAGATTTTTACATTCCAGGAAAGAATACGTCGCTCTCAATGCTTCGCACAAATCAGCCAATGAACCAATCTGATTTGCCAGAACTTTGTACATGAGCCACAAATGTTTTCTTTCTGTCTGCAAGACGTCCACTGATTTTTCTCTCTCGGCATACTACAGCAGTCATATGAAACTTCCTGCCTCAGGCGCAGTACTTCACTACCGTTATTCATTATACAGTTTATTCGTGTCAAAATTAATTGAAGACAAGGCAAAGTAAGCTTATTTCGTTTATTTCTCAATTTCTTCTTTACATTGAATTATCTCTATATCATTGGGAGGGGGTAAGCAGTTCCGGCATTCGCCTTACAACCAAGGGAAACCTCCCGAAAACCCTGGTCGGAACTGAGGGACCACGATGAGCTGTCATGCAGAGGCGACGTCCTCAGGGTCAGCGGTGCGTGGCAGACGCGTAGACTGGGTGGAGTGGGTAGAGTCGCTCCTGCGTAGTGTGTCCGACGCGTAGCGAAGAGGCGCCGATGCGACGCAGAGTCGCAGATGCGAAGCAGTCGCGGATGCGTAGAGTCGCAGATGCGTGGCAGCCACTCGTCGACGCCGTGCGCCCACTCGTCGCGTAGACCCGCCGATGCGCAGCGTAGACCCGGGTTCGCCAAGTGTACAGTCCCAGCAGAGTAGACTGATTGGTGTGAACAGTACGGACACGTAGCACTTCCAGATGAGTAATCCTAGGCACACAGTCATAGACACATAAGAGCCACAGTTGTGTAGCCACTGCCAGCGTGTAGTCGTGCAGGCGTGTAGTCGTGCAGGCGTGTAGAGTCGCAGGCGTGTAGAGTCGCAGGCGTGTAGAGTCGCAGGCGTGTAGAGTCGCAGGCGTGTAGAGTCGCAGGCGTGGAGGGCCACAGAAGGGAAGAGTCGCAGACGAGTATTCGCCGACGCACCTGTGGAGAGACGTACTTACCTATACTTACGTGAGAAGTTCTCGCCGTGCAAAGCTGCTGTAGCTCCGTGTTGCCCTCTCTTGTTGCTGAAGTCGTCTGGATTTCGGGGGCAGCGCGTCTCCTTATATAACAACCGCGGCTCTGTTGAGCTGCATTTCCGAGGAAACCGGCCGTGTACGGTATTGTTGTTCTAGTCCTCGCTAACATTATAGTAATCAGCAACACGTATTGCAAGCATCTTAGTAATTTTTGTTAATACGCACCTATCGTAACATATCTGAGAAATGCGCTTTTAGCTGGCGTTTTAGTTTTTGCAACCCCTAAGCATGACAGGGAGGTATTTTCCAGTCTCGATTCTCGTTATGATTTTGCAACAGCTACTAGGCTTTTCATGCCAAAAATAGCGTACTTTTATCCACGTCCTTCTAAAATTGTTATTGTCTGAGTCTTCTGATTGAAACCGAGAGCAGCGTCACCGATTACTAATATCCATGAAATGAAAAGTCCCATCGTTAGTCAGAATGTTCGTCTTGGATTCCATTTCGTTTCATCCTTGAACTGTACTAATGTGGACATATATGAGTTAATAGAAGTTTACATGACGAGCACACAGTCATTATGTTCACATATTTCTATCAAAACGTTGGAAACATAGACATTTCGATGTGTAATGTTGTGACGTGGTGATATGGTAATAAGACAGATCATGAAGTCCAACATCTTAGTATCGAATACAACGCTGTGCGATGAGTATATAAAAATGTCAGAGCTGTGAGGAAATCATTCGATAGACTTCGTGTGCGGAGAATTTGACGTTTTATGTAACTTGCCAGAGGTAGATCGTTATGGATTTGTGGCTCTACGGGAGTACCATAAAATGAAGATGACCATCAGATAATGTCTGCTGTTTCTTTCTGTGTGTTTCGAAAGTAGGCAAATTAAATCTTTATTGGTCGAAAAGGCGTTGAAGAGGACTATGAGGTACTGTCTGCTGATTCTTTCATTTGTTTCGAAAGCGATCGAATGGTCGTGAAATCGATGTAGGCCACCCCATAAAGCAAACAGCCTGAGACAGACCTGCCAAAACCACCTCTTCATAGTCCAGAAGTATTGCGTATAATAAGTTTATAGTGTCTTATATCTCCTGCTACAAGCGAAAGACGAGAATCTCAAGCCAGAATAACTTCCTGATATTTTCAGCACCAAGCGTGGGAAAAGACGCTGCCGAAAATCTGAGCATAACATCGTAACAGAACGCGGTACAGAGTTTTCCTCTTTACAGCAAATAACCGGAACGGGGGGGGGGCAGCAGTCTGACAGTAATCCTCAAGAACGAAATTCTGAATAAGTTTGAAAATCGCGAAAGAAATACTGGTAGAAATGAAAGTGTTAGGGCGTGTCGTGAATCATGCGTGGATAGCTAATTTGGGAAGAAAACTTACCTGTGAAAGACAAGGTCTGGGTCTTAGTCCGGTCTGACACAGAGTTTCAATATGCCAAGAGGTTTCATAACCATGTTCGAAAGCGCAGATGTTGTTCCTGAGATCGAGATACATGTGTTACTGTAATTAACGGGCTACGAAAGGTGGTTGGTTACAGTTTTCATGTCACAAAAGATCATGAATCATAAATTTCGTTCGTACGTTACAGCGAATTTACATCGAAAAATGTGCTAATTTTAACCATAACATACACATCTGTTCCTATCCCCGCCAGGCTATTTTATTTTCCTATTATTTTTATTTTTTCTATCACAACAAAGCAGGAGCGAAAATCGAAGTTCAACGATGCGAATCGACCACCAGTTCTTCGAAGAAAGCGAGTTTAGGAAGTAAGGTTCCGCCGCTCACGAGGTTATTAAAGAAGCACAAGCCCAAACAGGATATGGAAAGTCGAGAAAAGCTGCCTTGTCATTGACAAGACAGTAGTTCCGAAATTCGTCTTAATAAATTTAGTGAAACTACAGGAAACGAAAATCTAGATTGCCAAATCGCTGTTTGGAGCGTAACCCTCCCGAATGCGAGTTCATTGTCTCTCCTAGAGCACCACTGTAGCCGTCCCCGTAGAAACAGTTCCGTACCTCCCATAGTATGAAATAGTATGAAATTTATTAAATTAATAGTTTTCAAACGGTTCAAGTGGCTCTAAGCACTATGGGACTTAACGTCTGAGGTCTTCATTCCCCTAGACTTAGAACTATTTGAACCTAACTAACATTAGGACATCACACACATCCATGCCAAAGGCAGGATTCGAACCTGCGACCGTAGCAGCAGCGCGGTTCCGGACTGAAGTGCTTAGAACCGCTCAGTCACAGCGGCCGGCTCATAGTTTTCCAGGACTGTAGAAATAACAACGCGAACAGTGTTTCGCGAATTGCATGACAAAGTAATCCAAACAGCAAAGATATCATTATAAAACTATCTGATACGAGTCCGAAAGCCAGGAATCATTGCTCAAGTCATATTCGCGCCCTTTCATGAGGATTAAAAGACGAGAACACTGTAGGTGATTTTTGGTGCAAATGACAATGCTTGTCCCCAACTGCCCGTTCGACAGTAGAAACAATACAGGATACGAGAGCTGAATGTCACGAACATCCATACTACTCACCAGACGTTGCCCCAAGTGACTTTCATGTATTCGGACGGATCAAAGAAGCGCTACGATGCAAAGCATTGCAGAAGCGATGAAAAGATGAAATCCATGGGGCAGGGATGGCTGCATTACAAGAAGAAGAAGTGTCCTCGCGAAGTATCCATGCATTTCTGAAGCATTGGAAGGATTGCATGACACGCTATGGGAGCTACTTCGAAAATTATATTTCAGAAAATACAGGACACCTTGAACGACTAGATATACGACGTTCATATTCACAGGACACGCACTTTAATGTGTTCCTCAGCTTTCTTCGGACATGAGTAGCATTTCAGTCACCTCGGTTTAGCATGTGTCCGCCTTCGGCCCTGATAACTTGTTACACGCATGATGTCATCGACGCGTAGCAGGCGCGAATGTCGATCTGTCGTACAGCCATCCATGCTGCCTTCACCTGGTTCCAAAGTTCATCTGTGGTGGTTGGCACTGGTTCACAACGCTGCACCCGTCATTTCACACTATCCCACACATATTCAGTTGGAGACAAATCTCGCGATCTGCCGGCGCACGGCAAAAGGCTGACGTCCTGTGACACTAACAAGGCACGTGTACGTGCGGCAACATGTGATTTTGCATTGTCTTGCTGAAAAATGGCGTCTGGAGTGTTGTGCACAACGGGTATGGTTACGTGTCGCTGGATGTCATTCACGTAAACGACAGTGGTCACAGTTCTCTGGACACGCACCAACTGTGGTTTGCGTTTGTACCCAATAGCACCCTACACCATAAGGCCACGAGTTGGCACTGTATATCTTGTGTGAAAGCCTCTATGATGCAGCTCCCCTGACTGCGGCGAACCAAAAATGCGGCCATCATTTTCAAACAAACAGAACCTGTATTCGTCCAAAAACACTGTCTGATGCCATTCCTGTACCCAGTGACGTCGTTCCATACACCATTGGCGTCTAGTATGCTTCTGCACATTGGCCAAAGGTAGGCGGAGAAGTGGACGACGCGCATGTAACCCATGCCGTAATAAACGGCGGTGGACTGTCATCCCTGATAGTGTACGATGTGCTACACTGCTCCACTGTTACGCCAGAGCCGGGGAGGATGCAGATCTGTGATGCAATGCTATCTGAATGAGTCGTCGGCCTTCCCGCAAGGTGGCCTGGGTGGTGCGACCTGACCCATCTCGTCGTGTTCTGCGGCTTTCCGTGAACCATCCTACACACACCCGTTGCACTGCTGAAACACTTCGTCGCACGCGAGCAGCGATTTCCCGGTTGGATGCATCACATTCTCTAACGACAATAATGCGTCCCCCTTCAAACTCACTGATTTCATGGTACAGTTCGCGCTTGCGTCCGCGAGGCATCCTACACGTCTGCTCAAGCCACACTGATCCATTACCTTCGGTTTATAGCCGCAGGCACATTTTACCGGTAAGTGGTGTATCACCTTGATTTCGATGTTGACACTGAAACCGCGGGCCGACATGGTTCATATACTAATCATTTCAGCAGGAGATGGCCTTTGAATATCAACGTGCTATCTGTAGTCGTTCTATTTTTTTCTGAACATAAATGTATTTGTCATTTTTCTGAATAACCACATTTGCTTAGTAATAAATTTACTGCGTGATAGAAAGCTGGTTGACAGGTTATATTCTCAGAAGTGAGAAACGAAAAGCACTTCAAGAGCTCAGAGGGTAACTGATATTGTTTCAGTAATTACAAAATTCAAATACATTTCCAAGGAGCTTGGCACTAGGAGCCACTTACCAGTTGGACGTTGTGCTCCCTCTGTACTGCTTTGCTGACGAGGAATGTCCTCTCATGAGGCCAGCTGGCCCTCAGCTGTTGGAACTGGCCGCTGACACCCTGGCTCCTGGCACAGTAAAGGCGTAGACCTCCGAGCTGGTGTCGCATGTGTTCTGTCGTGGACAGATGTTGGGATCTCGTTGGCCACTGGAGTACTTCAGCGTCACGCAGGCAGCTAGAGACACGTTGCCTTCATGGGCAAGCATTGTACTACGGAAATATTACCGACGATACTGTCGCGTGAGAGATGAAACATGAGGACACAGTGGGCCGTGGCGGCTCGTTTCACCTTCCCGCCATCGACAGTTTGCAGCTGGCGTCACACCAGATGGCGCCTGTTACTCCTTTGTGCGGTTATCTCTGGCCCGGTTAATCTTGTACGGCGGCCACTAGAGCGGCTTCGAGAGAGACCTTCGAACAGCGCAGTGCAGACAGTTTATATGTATGAAGTGATAATTAAATCGAGACCCTAAGTTGTCGACAGGCGTTGATATACATCAACGGGAACAGTTGAAAATGTGTGCTCCGACTGGGACACGAACCCGGGACCTCCTGCTTACATGGCAGACGCTCTATCCATCTGAGCCACCGAGGGCACAGAGGATAGTGCGACTGCAGGGATTTATCCCTTGCACGCTCCGCGTGAGACCCACATTCCCAACTCAATGTGCACACACTACATTCGTAGTGCCCCTCCACATAACACTCATTACTCGCGGCATACAATCTTACCGTGTCCCATAAGAGTTCGGGCAATGCGTGTGCATCCAGCACAGAAGAAGAAGATCAATGGCCGGTTAGCCTTAACTGTATGAAGATGGTATCTGTTCTTTCGGACACGTCCGAAAGAACAATCTTCATATTGTTTACACATAGTCTTCTCCCAATGTGCAGCTGGGGCCAGCGTCAAGGCGTGGAGCAACGGACAAGGTGCGGATCGGAACGACGTCTGTTTCCGAGTCGTCGTTCACTGTTCTTCGCCAGGACTGGACAGAAGGCAAAGGTCTGGTCCGCTTACGTTGTGTGCAGCTAATTTTTCAGCTCTGTGCACCGAATTGCCACTCCGCAAGCTGTTCGGACAGATGTTCGTGTTTGTTTTCACTGAGTCGTGCTGCAGGCCTATTTTCTTTGACTCTTTATGGTTCAAATGGCTCTAAGTACTGTGGTACTTAACTTCTGAGGTCATCAGTCCCCTAGAACTTAGAACTAATTAAACCTAACTAACCTAAGGACAGCAGTGCGGTCCCAGACTGAAGCGCCTAGAACCGCTCGGTCACAGCGGCAGGCGCGGATGTTAAGATAGAGTTTTTAGCAACATCACAATTATTATTATAAAATCAACAAAATTTCACAAATGCCTGTTCCATTTACAGAGTGACAAGTATAAACAATTTAGTGGAAGGCTGATGGTACTGGTGGTGTAATTTGCAGTGGCTATTAACCTGGCGGCGATGCAGTCGTACCAATAATGTTGGCTTCGCCTTGTTACATATCTTCTTGACGTCGGAATAATATTTATATAGGGCCAAAAACCATGCTATAGCAATGGTATCACCAGATGCAACATGCGAGGCCCATAAAGCTCTTCTGGCCTCAAAACTCCAGGAATATGAGCCACAATGATCCGCTACTGCTAGCGAGGTGTTAACCACAGCACTGCTCAGCCCAGGCTCCTCACCCGTTAAAAAGAGCGAGTTGCCACTTGCACGCCAACCACACCTTTCCCCACTTCCCCCAAATTTACATATTTGAAAAGTGTTCTAAATGTTGAACAGAATAGTTACTCTTTTAACCGCCTTGAACAAGTTGCAAGAAAATTAGACTTTATCAATACTGGCCCTTTAACATATTTAAATCAAAAAAGTTAAATAAACCAGCAAACAATTAATACTGAGCTCGGCATAAATTTCTGCAAACCAGCGCAAAACCAAAACATTAGGCAGACCGCCAAAAGATAAATATTAACTATTTAACAAGACATAACAATCCAAATTTACGGCTCATCCAAAGGAGTTGCACCAAATAATTTACAATAAAATCTAAAACAAGCTTGCAGTATGTAATAAACAGAACAATAACATGGAAGGGAAAATTCCTTCTGCGAAGTCAGTTAATCAGATAAAGGCCTCTTGACCCACAGAAAACTTTCATTTGCAGTGTAAGTCAAATAACGTAAGGTACTCAACTTGAGCACAGACAGTCGACTGCAAACAAATAGCAAGCCGCGCTAGGAAATGCTCTAGAGCTGTCGACACGGCCGCATGCAAGCCAGAAACACGCGGCAAGAAGCCGCAGGCACGGAACGCTTCGCCGGTAACTTCGTAGGTGTTGTCAACGAACACAGAACACAAATGTCTCATTGGATTACACTACAACTGAAAGTTATTCTTTAACCGCGATTGCACTTACAGGACCTTTCCAGTAAGGTCATACGCCCTAGGAAAGAAGCCTCGCTAAACACATACGGTGTAAAAGAGTGTTACGCAAAGGGAGATGTGAATTCTTCCAGGAAGAAATGTAAATAACAGCTCGCTGAGGTCCTACCATTTGCGCATTCGGAAGGACTACACTTCAAATTCGCTTCCGGCCATCCTGATTTAGGTTTTCTGTGATTTTGGTTGTGGATTGGCAGGAGACCAACCCACGAAATTTAGAGGAAGCCGAAAGGCACGCGTTTAAGCTCACGCAGGCTGGCGTGAGGTCTGGAAGAGGACAAGGAAATTAGAACTTAGAAAAACGGACGCAGATGGTGGAATACTTAACTTTAATCCATTGATGTTGAACGTAGCTCTTGTCTGTACATTATTTACAATTTCAATAGCAACTGATAATGGCGCCTTGCTAGGTCGTAGCAAATGACGTAGCTGAAGGCTATGCTAACTATCGTCTCGGCAAATGAGAACGTATTTTGTCACTGAACCATCGCTAGCAAAGTCGGTTGTACAACTGGGGCGAGTGCTAGGAAGTCTCTCTAGACCTGCCGTGTGGCGGCGCTCAGTCTGCAATCACTGATAGTGGCGACATGCGGGTCCGACGTATACTAACGGACCGCGGCCGATTTAAAGGCTACCACCTAGCAAGTGTGGTGTCTGGCGGTGACACCACATTCCTCCCCCGCAAATCGGCGTACGGTTGTGTTATAAGGCTTCCGCCCGCCGTGGGGAGGACCCCATGTTGACGTATGCGACGAGGTGGGGAGCCTAACAACAGGCGAGGCTGTGCCACCCGCACTCTGACATTCGGACCGCGGGGAGCTAGGAAACGCCTGAAAACCTACTCCAGGGCGCACGCCAACATGCGGTGTATGCGCCCGTAGAGTGACAGGAACGACATATGGTCCGGAGCAGGCAAGAGTCCCATGTCGGAGGACAACCGGTCACGGGAAGCGATCGGCGGCGCGTGACCCAGGGAGGCGCCCGGCGGCTGCAGCGAAGCGTCCACTGCGGGCGTCGCCCGCGGGAGAAAAGGCGGCGGCGGCGGCGCGTCGCCATGGGGCAAAATGGAAGGCAGCGTCGGTAACACCTGGGGCTGAGGCGAGCCAGTAGATGGGTCCCCAGGGCGCTGACCGGACGGCACCGTCGCTGAAAGCAGACGGCGAGCGGCAGATCCCATGCGACGACAGAGGCGCAGCTGATTGAGATGCCGGCGCACCTCACCAGAGGCCACCAAAACCAAATACATAGCGCGGCCGAGGCAGCGAAGAATGCACCCTCCGAGCCAACGCCGTGAACCTCGATAGTGGCGATAGTAGACAACGTCGCCTGGAGCAAAAGCGGGTGTCCGCCGCTGCACAGGAACCGGATGCGGCGGATGTAGCAAAGACATCAAGGTGCGATGAGGGCGACCGTGAAGCAACGCAACCGGCGAGCGACCATCTCGGAGCTGAGAGCGATACGAGGACAAAAAGAGCAATAACGCGTCCTCCCGAGAATGCGACTCTTTCAACTTCAACATCTGTGACTTGAAAGTCCTGACCAATCGCTCAGCGGCACCGTTTGACTGTGGCGAAAACGGCGCGGACGTCAGATGTTGAATACCATTGGCCTTGCAGAATGACAAAGTCTGCGGACATGAATTGTGGGCCATTGTCGGAAACAATAGTCTGTGGAAGACCTTCAATGCAAAAGATAGCAGACAACGCTTGGATGGTGGCAGAAGACGTCGTGGAAGACATCCGGACAACAAAAGGAAAATTACTGAATGAATCAACCAGAAGCAACCATCGAGCATTCCAGAATGGACCAGCAAAATCGATGTGTAAGCGTTGCCAAGGGGAAGTGGCTTTTGGCCATGCAAAGAATTTCCGCGGTGGTGCGGATTGTTGTTCGGCACACACCATGCAAGAAGAGCACATATTCGTAATCGCAGCATCGATTCCGAACCAAGTACAGTGCTGACGAGCAAGTTGTTTCGTTCGCACTATACCCCAATGTCCTTGGTGGAGAAACTGTAAGACAGAGGACTGTAACGAACGTGGGACCACGACCCTGGACTGATCATTATCAGAACGCAACAGCAAAACACCACGTCGTACAAAAAGTCTCTCCTTGTGAGCAAAAAATCGGCGAACCAACGGATCCCCGATCCGTGACTTTGACAAGGGCCATTGCGTAGCAACAAAACGCAGAACGGTAGCAAGGACAGGGTCAGCAGCTGTGGCTGTAGCTACACGACGAAAACCAATCGGAAACGATTCGACCACGTCATCGGTTTCCGCATCAATGAACATGCAAGCAAGTTTGGATGAATCGAATGCTCTATCCTCAGAAACAGGCACACGGGACAACGCATCGGCGTTTCCGTGCTTAGCAGTGGACCGATACAAGATATCGTAGCGGTACTGCGAGAGGAAAATAGACCAGCGAATGAATTTCTGCGCTGTACGTGGAGGTACAGGCTAGTTTGGACGAAAATGGGATGTCAAAGGTTTGTGGTCTGTGATGATGGTAAGTGACGACCATACAAGAAATCATGAAACTTAGTAACTCCAAATACGAGAGCCAATGCTTCTTTATCGATCTGTGAATAATTTCTTTGCGCAGACGAGAGCAATTTGGACGCTAAGGTAATAGGGCGATCGTGCGATCCATCTGTGTGCGCAAGCACAGCACCGATCCCGAAATCCGATGCATCTACCATCAACAAAAGGGGTTTCTGGAGATCGAATGGCGTAAGGCAAGTATTGGAAAGCAACGCCGATTTCAACTGGCGAAAGGCGCGTTCGCATTCCGTCGTCCAGACGAACGGAACACCTTTACGGCGTAAGCGATGAAGCGGAGCTGAAATGGAAGAGGCATGGGGAACATTGCGATGATAATAATTAATTTTTCCCAGCACACTCTGTAGCTGCTTCAAAGTCTGCGGCGAAAGCAAGTCTTGTATGGCACGGAGGTGCTCGGGACTGGGATGTTTGCCTTGGGCATTGATTATATGTACCAGGTACGGTAAGTCACGAGCAAAAAACACACATTTGTCCTTCCGCAAGCGAAGACCATTTTGTCGCAAGACCTGAAATAATGTTCTGAGATTGGCTAAATGTTCTTCTTCCGTCTTTCCGGAGATCACAATATCGTCCAGATAGTTTGCTGCAGTGGGGACCGACGCACAAACAGTTTGTAGATATTGCTGAAACAATGCAGGGGAGGATGCACACCCGAATGGCAGTCGATTGAATCGATACAAACCAAGATGCGTGTTTACCAGCAAAACGCGCTGGGAGTCTTCGTCCACCGGTATTTGCAAGTACGCATCTGCTAGGTCCAACTTCGAAAAATATTTACCCGGGCATAGTTTGTCAAAAAGATCTTCCGGGCGGGGTAAAGGAAAAGTTGCAATCACTAGTTGTGGATTCACTGTTGCCTTGAAGTCCACACAAAGTCTCAGTTTTCCCGAAGGTTTTGGCAAAATTACTAAGGGTGATGCCCAGAGAGAAGCCTGCACACGTTCAATTACACCTTGTGATTCCAAATCGTGTAATGTTTTTGCAACCTCATCACGCAATGCATGGGTAACATTGCGTGCTCTGAAAAATTTCGGTTGCGCGTTTACTTGCAGTTCCAAATGTGCTGTATAGTTCTTAGCGCAACCAAGGCCCGGTGCAAAAATGTCTGCAAATTCTTCACATAGACGAGAAACACTGTCTGAAGGCACTGTCTGGTTCACTGATAGGACCTGATTTACTATAGACAAGTTAAACAACTAAAATAAATCGAAACCAAACAAGTTCACTGCAGAAGAAGAGCGAAGGACGTACAATGACACAAGTTTTGATTGTCCCTTGTATGTTGCAAGAAGGCTGCACTGTCCTAACACAGGGATCGCTTGTCCTGAATAACTACGTAACTTAACATTTGTGGCACGCAACGGAGGTGTGTCCAGCTGTTTGATCAGTGTAACTGCAGCTCCGGTATCGAGCTGGAACGGTATCACTTTGCCGTTAATGTCCAAATCTACAAAAAGTTTATTGTCATGCTGACGACAAGAGCGACTGTCTTGTGCAACTTGAACTGACACTGGTACATAATCACTTACGACTTGACGGGATTTCCGGCGATGTCGACGCACACTTTTTGTGGGACGAACACAGTCGCTGTTAGAGAGAGTGGCACTGGGCTGAGTGGAATGAACTACATGAATTTCCATGGGCGAAGGTTCACGAGCCTGAGTATCCTTGATTCGAATTCGGCGCGAAGTAAAGGGCCTGGAATGGTTGTGAGTGTCCGATTTGAGCTTTTCTGGCAAACACTCTGAACATGTCCTTTTTTATTACAGAAAAAGCAAATGGCCTGGCGTGACGGGCAATTCTCATGCGAATGTCTAGTAGCACACTGCGGGCATGATTTTAGCACTGCATTTGCTTGCCTGCGCGGCACACGCGGCTGAGAGCCTGGCAGCTGTTGCGCGGCTGGGCGCGAGAAATGTTTACTGCTCCGTGCAGCTCGCCCGGCGGGCCGGTTAATGTGACACCCGGCTGGTGAAGTTTCACATGATTCCTGAGCAAAGTCAAGTGTGTCCTGCCGATCCAATATGTCCATCACTTGTTGAAGGGAGGGATTGACTAGTTTCAAAATCTGTTCTCTTATACGAAGATCAGAAACGTTCTGTGCAATTGCATCACGTACCATAGTATCTGAATAAGGGAGTCCACATTGACACTCAAGAGCACAATCCCTAGTAAGGCCTTGCAAGGTTGCAACCCACTCCCGATTAGTCTGACCTGCCATACAAGGTATACCTTTTTGCAACTACATTGACTGATTCTTTGAAATATGCATCAAATGCAGACAAAATTTCGTCGTAGGACAGAGTTGCTACGTCACGTCGGGGAAATGATTTGACTATCACACGGTACATTTGGACGCCGACGGATGCTAACAAAAAAGGCTGCCGCTCGTTTTCTTGAATTCTGTAGGTGGCGAGATGGAATTCAAATTGGCGTGACCACTCCGTCCAGCTTTACAGTGCAGCATCAAAAGGTCGAAAAGTTGGTGCAACAGCGTGTTGTGGCTGCGTTAGCGGTGGAGCGGCGGCTGCCGCTTCGGTGTGCATTGCACGTTGACCCTGGACGAGCTGTCCAAGGGCATCCAGTAAGGCTTGCGTCTGCTGATTCTGTAAGCGATAAAATTCGGACAGTACATCTGGAGATGGTGGCGAAGCCATTACACAAGTAAATCAGGGCAGTATAGGTACGAACATGGTTTGACCTCGTCGCCAAAATATTGTGGATTTGCAGGAGACCAACCCACGAAATTTAGAGGAAGCCGAAAGGCACACATTTAAGCTCACGCAGGCTGGCGTGAGGTCTGGAACAGGACAAGGAAATTAGAACTTAGAAAAACGGACACAGATGGTGGAATACTTAACTTTAATCCATTAATGTTGAATGTAGCTCTTGTCTGTACATTATTTACAATTTCAATAGCAACTGATAATGGCGCCTTGCTAGGTCGTAGCAAATGACGTAGCTGAAGGTTATGCTAACTATCGTCTCGGCAAATGAGAACGTATTTTGTGAGTGAACCTTCGCTAGTAAAGTCGGTTGTACAACTGGGGCGAGTGCTAGGAAGTCTCTCTAGACGTACCGTGTGGCGGCGCTCGGTTTGCAATCGCTGATAGTGGCGACACGCGGGTCCGACGTATACTAACGGACCGCGGCCGATTTAAAGGCTACCACCTAGCAATTGTGGTGTCTGGCGGTGACACCACAATTTTACTAAATCATTTCAGAAAAATGGCGGGATGATTCCTGTGGTGTCACCGCCAGATACCACACTTGCTAGGTGGTAGCTCTTAAATCGGCCGCGGTCCGTTAGTATACGTCGGACCCGCGTGTCGCCACTATCAGTGATTGCAGACCGAGCGCCGCCACACGGCAGGTCTAGTCTAGAGAGACTCCCTAGCACTCGGCCCAGTTGTACACTCGACTTTGCTAGCGATGGTTCACTGACTACATACGCCCTCATTTGCAGAGACGACGGTTTAGCATAGCCTTCAGCTACGTCATTTGCTACCACCTAGCAAGGCGCCATATTCAGTTACTATGTCTTCTGAACAGATAATATTGTGACCTATGTACCGTCAAGAGCGACGTTCATCATTAATGGATTAAAGTTAAGTATTAAACTAATTACGTCCGCTTTCTGAATTCTAATTCCTTGTCATGTTCCAGATCTCACGTCAGTATAGTCCTTCCCTCCTCACACCAGCCTGCCTGAGCTAAAACGCGTGCATTTCGGCCTCCACTAGTAACACGGTGTTGGCTCTTCTGCCATCAAAACAATTCCCTTGAAACTGCAGGGTCGACTTCCTTCCCAATTCTTCCTGAAAGCGACGGGTCCGATGACCTCGCTGTTTGGTCCCCTCCCCCATATCAGCCAACCAATCGACCTACCATTAGCTGGTGGTCATAACACACAAAACTTAAAGGGCTGGATCGTAACAGTATCAGAGTGCATTAACATCTATTTTCGTCCTATTTTGTATCAATATCGAAATTTCTATGTCAATTTGCAGTATTGCTTATACAGGGTGTTACAAAAAGGTAAGGCCAAACTTTCAGGTAACGTTCCTCACACACAAATAATGAAAAGATGTTATGTGGACAAGTGTCCGGAAACGCTTAATTTCCATTTTAGAGCTCATTTTAGTTTCGTCAGTATGTACTGTACTTCCTCGATTCACCGCCAGTGGGCCCAATTGAAGGAAGGTAATGTTGACTTCGGTGCTTGTGTTCACATGCGACTCATTGCTCTACAGTACTAGTATCAAGCACATCAGTACGTAGTATCAGCAGGTTAGTGTTCATCACGAACGTGGTTTTGCAGTCAGTGAAATGTTTGCAAATGCGGAGTTGGCAGATGCCCATTTGATGTATGGATTAGCACGGGGCAATAGCTGTGGCGCGGTACGTTTGTATCGAGACAGATTTCCAGAACGAAGGTGTCCCGACAGGAAGACGTTCGAAGCAATTGATCGGCGTCTTAGGGAGCACGGATCATTCCAGCCTATGACTCGCCACTGGGGAAGACCTAGGACGACGAGGACACCTGCAATGGACGAGGCAATTCTTCGTACAGTTGACCATAACCCTAATGTCAGCGTCAGAGAAGTTGCTGCGGTACAAGGTAACGTTGACCACGTCACTGTATGGCGAGTACTACGGGAGAACCTGTTGCTTCCGTACCATGTACAGCGTGTGCAGGCACTATCGGCAGCTGATTGGCCTCCACGGGTACACTTCTGCGAATGGTTCATCCAACAATGTGTCAATCCTCCTGACCTCAACCCTCTTGACTTTCATTTATGGGGGCATTTGAAAGCTCTTGTCCACGCAACCCCGGTACCAAATGTAGAGACTCTTCGTGCACGTATTGTGGACGGCTGTGATACAATACGCTATTCTCCAGGGCTGCATCAGTGAATCAGGGATTCCATGCGACGGAGGGTGGATGCATGTATCCTCGCTAACGGAGGACATTTTGAACATTTCCTGTAACAAAGTGTTTGAAGTCACGCTGGTACGTTCTGTTGCTGTGTGTTTCCATTCCATGATTAATGTGATTTGAAGAGAAGTAATAAAATGAGCTCTAACATGGAAAGTATACGTTTCCGGACACATGTCCACGTAACATCTTTTCTTTATTTGTGTGTAAGGAATGTTTCCTGAAAGTTGGCCGTACCTTTTTGTAACACCCTGTATAGAATGTTGTATCTATCATGGAAATTCTGTGACTTTGTATACATATTTCAGTTATGTGAATTTTTGAACGATTTTGTTTAAATTATGATTGTGGATTTCAATAACTAATGGAATAATTGTTATGTAATATAAGTGACTTGGTCCATATTAGGGAACATTGGGTTAAACGTAAAAGATGTGGGGAAGCCCCGCAACTACGGAAGTAAGCCACAATTAATTTTCCAAAATTAAAAAAAATATATAACCTTAAGCCTTAAGTTTTAAGTAGCAGAAACCAGACTAAAAGAAAAGACAACACAATGGCAATAACCTTTCAGCAAAAATCCACTTGCCGGAATTCAAACTTACTTACATAAAACACAGAAAAACCAAGATTTTTTTTTACCTTTGGCTCTAATAGATTATAAACAGACAATTAAACACTAGTGAGTAAGACAATAAAGACAATGGCACTCAGAAGCCTCAAGGGGGTCGGTCTACTCTCGTTCACTTGAGTGAGACAGGTAGTGAGCCCAGCTACACTTGATCCGTCGGTAACCCAACCAAGGGACAGACACGGACCGACCGACAAAACGACTTGCTTGTCACCAATCGGTACACGAGAACTCAAACAAAAAATGTTATGAACATGATTATCCACAATGAAATATGTATTAAGCTGTCAAAACTAAACACCATGTTGGACAGAGACAACAGGTGAGGAAAGGACACTGCCTGAAATTACGTTAGTGGCCAGGGCAGGTAACCAGAACACTAACGGCCACAAGGCAGAAAATTCCGCTGGTGCACTTGAATTGTAGTCAACCAATACAGTTAATTCCACCGCATAGCGGCTAAATTCGAGCAATAGAAACACTCGGTGTTGCTCACAGGAAAACTTCACCAACAGCAAACCACCGAAACGAACCACACAACATGAGTGGATGTGGCTTGGGTAGTTGAAACCACAACTCAACTTGACGTCCTGGGTGGGTGATCCACAAAGCTCGTAGCAATCGGACAGCTCCACACAGGCTCCAACACTGCCCAGGGACCGCCAGCGGACCCAGCCGACTGCACGGCGCGGAGATAACTTCCCTAGTCCGCAACAACCGACCGACTGCCCGCTGGTCCGTCCGCGACTGCTGCTCGGTCGTGACTGCACTGCTGGTGCGTGTCCCACTCACTTCCAGACACACGACGGCGGAAATACTGGCTCGGACCCAACCATGCAGAGGAAACGCGCCAATTGGCTAAGTAACATCCCTGCACCAGGAAAGGACCGCCCCAAGTTCCACAAGATGGTAAAGGAAGGGGCCCAGAAGCGCTCAGAGAACCAGTTACACATCGCCCAATGAGACGACCGACCTCGCAGAGCCAGTATGCCGACAACATTTAAAATAACTTGTCAAAGGAAATCACGCCCACTACACACACAACTTGACAAACACTTGCACAAAGACCTGAACGATACCGAACAGTAAGTAAGCACACACGAAGACAAATCGGGAGTCTAAACTCAGACACACACACAGCCGACTCATGAAGGGTTCGCGAGCCAAAACGCGTCGTTCGGTAAGACGACCGACCGACGATCCAGCAAGACCGTGGCCCGGCTCAAGTGATGCGTGGCGGCAACGGTCGGGCGAGCCATGTCGGCGCAGACCTCACAGCTCCAACCCGACTGCACTAGTGCCACATTGCAACTCTCCGACTGTCAGGTCTGGACTGCGCTCCAGTCACGTCCCAACTGACTGCCAACCCGAACTTGCAACCCGCACCTTCTTACCACAGACCACGACCAGGAAGTAATAGCAGTCTGTAACCTCCCCCTCACTTATCGACCTTAATGACAGTGAAAAATTAAACCGCGTGTACCTAATGGAAATTTGGGAAAAGCAATCGTCACCGAAGTTAATCTGTCGGTAAAGAGGGAGGAAAGGGTTACATCTAAATGAAAGGAAAAATGCAAATGAAACTGGTGGAAATTAATTTTGAAAAGGGGTAAAGTTAATGAAGAAAGTAAATGTGCGGCCGTTACGTTAACAGTTAACTAGCAGTAATTAGATATTTGAGATTTGGGGGAAATTACGGTCGCCAGTCCTAAGGACAATTACTATAGTAACTGAAAAAGAAAGGTAATTACACATATAATTAGCACTAGAAGCGTGGCAACTGAAGGTTGACACGTGTAGTGTGAAAACTGAAAGTTTGTCAGAAGTAATAACCTTCGCTGCACTCTGACTTAATTTAGTAAAAGATTTAATAAAACCGGAAAACTGAAAGTTAATTTAGTGACTGAAATTAATAAGAAGCTTTCTTTCTTAAGCACATCGAAATTCAGTAAAATACGGTTAGTCTTGGACTACCTCAACAATCATTTCAAAAGCTACTTGAATCTACGCAGTTTAGAAATAAGAGATTTAGCTTTGAACTTGAATTAAATGATTGTGAACAATTAACAATAGTAAAATTTAGTACGTACCAAGCTGAGCTGTAGTCACAGGTAAGCTAAAATACGGTAACAAAACTCGCACTCTTAATTTGTGCTTGCGTAATCTAAATATTGTAGCCAGCTATGAATACTTAAACTGAACTTTGAAATTAAAGCAGTGAAATGGAATGATTGTACTTTAATGCTTGCGTCTGAATTTCAACGACACTCGGGTTCATTTCGGAAAAGGAAGGGACCCTGCTTGGTAATGCAATTGGGACAATGAGTAACAAAAGTTCATGCTAAGTTGCTGTAATTTTGCGAGGCAAATGGAACAGTTTGAAAAGCTGAGGTCTGCCATACAGTTCTGAAACTTTACGTGCTGTTAGTCTTCCTTGTTGGTTGATTGAAGGTTTGAAGTCGTCGATCGAGGAGGTGGCGACAGTCACTCATTGTCGGCCGTCGCTGTTGCAGAAGCTGGATGTTGGCGCGCCTTCTTCTCGACACGGTCACCAGACGAAACGGGCTCTTGATGTGCGCCAGCTAATGCTTCCCGTCCGCAACACCATGTCAGAAACTATCATCGCAAGTCGACCGAAATTACATGCTGCCAAACCCCGAAAGCGCGGCAACTCGCGGGAGCTTCACACAACACACCTGCTCCACTGCACCACCCCAGCCAGACCCCCCCCTCTGCCCGCGCTCCACGCGACAGAGTTAACACTACCAAAGATCCTAAACACTTTCGTTCTCCACCCGACGTATCGATGTAATCGTTCGATAGCAGTTTTCCCTAGGCAAGACCCAGCGTAAAAATACAAATAATATTTACGAAACAAACCAATTATACATCGACATAAATGCATAAATATATATATACAAATAGTAAAACAATTACAATATGTAAAGACACAGAAATATCATATATTCAGGTAACAAAAATAAGGAGAACAAATTTATAGTACAATAGATGGAAGTAGGAGGATAAGCATTTCCGGCGTTACAAGTCGAGCAAAGTTACTACGGGAGGGGATACATCGATACGCTCTGCTAGCGCCGGTCACGATCAGGCAAAGCAGCAACTCAGTGACAGTAGTAATTTAAGTTAACGTAGTGAGGTGGAAGTACGTTAAAAACAGGGTGTAAAATCCATGATGGCGGGAACATGAGCCACGAACGGCTCAATCTCCTTATATTACACACTGGACTCGCATTAGGAAGGACGACGGTTCAATCCCGCGTCCGGCCATCCTGATTTAGGTTTTCCGTGATTTCCCTATATCACTTCAGGCAAATGCCGGGATGGTTCCTTTGAAAGGGCAAGGCCGATTTCCTTCCCCATCCTTCCCTAACCCGAGCTTGCGCTCCGTCTCTGATGACCTCGTTGTCGGTGGGACGTTAAACACTGATCTCCTCCTCCTCCTCTCCTTATATTACAGCTTTTAATTCTTGTTTCCAGTGCTTCATAAATTGGCTTCTGAACACTGCGGTTTACATTCTCCACTCTTCACCAATATATTCAGCATCCAAAACACTCATGTATTTTGATTAGTGGACAAATAATACCTTCAAGATTAAAGCACAACAGAAGTTACTTGACAATAACCGCAATATGTGCACCATCAGAAGGCGAAAGAACACAAAACAAGAAGAAGAATGCCATTAGTAGTAGTTTATTGTGTAGCGTAAGTGAAGTAGGGAGTTCCTATGGGTTAGTATCGTTAAAGGTCGTTCTTGGCAACCGGAATAAAATAATAACTGAATCCACTACCACTCCAAACTCAGATGACACAATTGCTGAAAGATTCAACGAAAACTTTAGTCTAATTTCAAATACGTACCCGACACATAGAATTACAGATGGTGGTACTTCAATTTACCTCGATATTTTGGCGAAAATACATGTTTAAACCCGGACGTATGCATAAAACATATCCCTAAACTGTGCTAGACGCATTCTCTGAAAATTACTGTAGTCGCTAATTGCTCGAAATAATTTTAAGATTTCGAGCAATTACTTCATGAGCAAAATCCACCAACAATAAACGAGAAACGGGCGATTTATCTGGTAATAAATAGGCAACCAGTTTCTGTTTTAGTTTTTTGATACGATTTTTTCTACCGTAAACATGTTTTCTAGCAAATGTAGGCACGTCACCAGATGGAGGTGTTACGAGAACATCACGCATGCTGCGGTCCAACTGTAGCTAGATGCCGCGATGATGCTGCTGGAGGAAATGAAGGAAATTTAGTAAGCGCTGTTGAAACGTTTAGTAAATAGAATTTTGCTATGTTTTATGTACGTACACTCACTGCCTTGTGGTATCTATGTCATATCTGTTCCTGTAATATACGTTATCAAGCTATATACACAAATACACAGTATTTAGAGGCAGCTGGCCTTTGTGGACAAGCGGTTCTAGGCGCTTCAGTCTGGAACCGAGCGACCGCTACGGTCGCAGTTTCGAATCTTGCCTCGGGCGTGGATGTGTGTGATGCCCTTAGGTTAGTTAGGTATAAATAGTTCTAAAGTCTAGGGGACTCATGAACTCAGATGTTAAGTCCCATAGTGCTCAGAGCCATGTGAACCATTTAGCGGCCCTTGGTGTTACACTGATTCACAGAAAGTAAACATTGGATGTTTTTACAAAGAATGTGGATGTGACACATATTACACTTTACTACGTCATGGTTTTTAGCGTGAGATATGTTGTATTACAGTACAAATATTAATAGTATAGATACACCGAAGCGCCAAAGAAACTGGTATAGGCATACGTATTCAAATACAGAAATATGTAAACAGCCAAAATACGGCACTGCTGTCGGTAACGCCTATATAAGACAACAAGTGTCTGGCGCAGCTGATAGATCGGTTACTGCTGCTACAATAGGAGGTTACCAAGATTTAAGTGGGTTTGGACTTGGTGTTATAGCAGGCGCACGAGTGATGGGACCCAAAACCTCCGAGGTAGCGATGAATTGGGGATTTTGCCGTACGACCACTTTACGTGTGCACTGTGAATATCAGGAATCCGGTGAAACATCAAACCTGCGACATTGCTGCGGCAGGAAAACGATCCTGCAAGAACGGGACCAACGGTGACTGAAGAGAATCATTCAACGTGACAGAAGTGCAACCCAACCGCAAATTGCTGTAGATTTCAGTGCAGGGCCACCAACAAGTGTCAAGGTGCGAACCATTCAACGAAACGCCATCGATATGGGCTTTTTGAGTCGAAGGACCATTCTTGTATTCTAGATGACTGCACGACACAAAGCTTTACGCATCGGCTGGGCCCGTCAACACGGTATTGAACTGTTGATGACTGGAAACATGTTGCCTAGTCGGACGAGTCTCGCTTCAAATTGAATCGAACAGATGTGCGTGTACGGGTATGGAGACAACCTCATGAATCCATGGATGGTGTGGTGTGGGGCGTGTGTAGATGGAGTGATGTGGGACCCCTGATACGTCTAGATACGACTCTGACAGAAGACACTTACGTAAGCATCCTGTCAGATCACCTACATCCATTCACGCCCATTGTGCATTCGGACAGACCTGGGCAATTCCAGCAGGACAATGCGATACGCCATACGTCCAGAACTGCTACAGAGTGGCTTCAGGAACACTCTTTCGTGTTTAAATAACTCCGCTGACGACTAAACTCCCTAAACATGAACATAATTGAGCATATCTGGTGTTCCTTGCAACGTACTGTTCAGAAGAGATCTCCACCCCTTCATACTCTTACGGATTTATGGACAGCCCTGCAGGATTCATGGAGTCAGTTCCCTGAAGCACTACTTCAGAGGTCTGTCGAGTCTATGCCATGTCGTGCTGTGAAACTTCTGCGTGCTCGAAAGGGTCCTACACGATATTAGGCAAGTGTACCAGTTTCTTTGACTCTTCATTGTATTATGTTTAAGGAAATTTTACTAGCTGCGGGAGTGTTTTTATATTGGTAATATAAATGTAACCAGGGTAAAAAGTAATACAAAAGGCACACAAATGTGCAATTAAGAATTTTTTATAAGTTACAAAATACCATAGTTGTTACATTACAAGGAGAACAAAATTTATGCAGAAAGATGGTAATGTGTTATTATTGTCATTTTTTTATTTTTGTAACCAGGATGTCTTGGTAACTCTGGAAGAAAAAGTTCTGCGTAGATTTAGTTTGTTCATTGAGGATTTTTTGAGAAGATTTTAGTTTGTAAATCTCTAACTGTTCAAGGGCGTCCATCTGTCTTCCCTTCTCAGCTATGTATAGCACAGAAGGAGTGTTACTGATATCAGCTACAGAGTATTCATTATTAGCAATATGTGATGCGGAGCTGGGTTTATTTAAGTTTACTGTGAAGTGCATCGGTATGGTCTTTGTACTGGGTTGCTAAATTTCTCCCTGTTTTACCTATGCAGAAGCAAGAACAGAAGAATGTGACTTCATGTATACCAGAATTTTTATGCCAATCTCTAAAGGAATTATTATTGTGAAGAATTTTATTTTGTAGTTTATTGACAGTGTGGAAGGATATTTTTATGTTGAGTGGTATGAAAAGATTTGAAAGCTTATATGACACTTCGCCACGGAATGGAAGACAGACAGATTTTGCAATTTCTTTCTTAGCTTTTAATGGGGATGGTGGTTGCTTAAGTTAATGTAGTACATCGAAAAAGTCCAAAGCAGGGGAGTTCGTTTTGTAATATAGAGAAATAGTGGAGCGATTGTGGCGCATATGATACACTGTTTCGGGTGGATATCTTAAAAAAGAGAGTAAAAAAGAGAGAAAAAAAGCGTTTTTCGTTGCGGCGGTTCTCACGAAATTGCAATCACCAACTTTCTGCTCCGAAAGCGGAAATATTTTATTGATGTCGACTTACATAGGGAGGAACGCTTATCATAATAACGTAAGGGAAATCAGAACTCGCACGAAATATGTAGGTGTTCGTTTTCTCCTTGCACTGTTAGAGACCGAGCGAGGTGGCGCAGTGGTTAGACACTGAACTCGCATTGGGGAGGACGACGGTTCAATCCCGCGTCCGGCCATCCTGATTTAGGTTTTCCGTGATTTCCCTAAATCGCTCCAGGCAAATGGCGGGATGGTTCCTTTCAAAGGGTACGACCGACCTCCTTCGCCGCCCTTCCCTAATCCGATGATACCGATGACCTCGCTGTCTGGTCTCATTCCCCAAACAACCCAATCCAACCCACTGTTAGAGAATGGAATAACAGAGAATTAGTGGGAAGGTAGTTCGATGAACCCTTTGCCAGGCACAGAGTTGCCATGCACGTGTATTTTGCAAAAGGAAATGACTTAATGGCATCACTTGGACGTTTTAACGCATACTGGCGAACCAACCTTTAACTGATGCAATTGACACCAAATTTGAAATAAAAATGGACAAGAATTAAAACAATTCCCATATTTTAATAACCTGAAAATTACTGACACTACTGAAAAGAAAATGAAAAGAAAGGAAAAGAAAAGAAAGGAACAGCAAAGTAGAGAACAGCAAAGAAAAGAACAGCAAAGGAAAGAAAGAATGAAAGAAAGAAGGAAATAAAGCGAAAAGAAATCAAATATTCACAAGTTTATATGGTCAGCGGCAACGGCCTTGCCGCAGTGGATACACCGGTTCCCGTGAGATCACCGAAGTTAAGCGCCGTCGGGCGTGGCTGGCACTTGGATGGGTGACCATCTGGGCTGCCATGCGCTGTTGCCATGTTTAGGGTGCACTCAGCCTCGTGATGCCAATTGAGGAGATACTCGACCTAGTGGCTCCGGTCAAAGAAAACCATTGTAACGACTTGGAGAGCGGTGTGCTGACCACACGCCCCTCCTATCCGCATCCTCATCTCAGGATGACACGGCGGTCGGATGGTCCCGATGGGCCACTTGTGGCCTGATGACGGAGTGCTTTTTATATGGTCGGAAACTGAATATTATCGTATTTAACATAGCTTGTACGTAAATTTATAGAATTTTTTGCGATTTCTAGGCTGTTTTCATGGTACTTTATCTTCTGAAAATTATCGCAAAACGTGGAAATACGTAGATATAAACGCTTTTATTAAAATGTTATTTGACAGTCCCCTTAACCTCCCCTGGATGCCTTCGGCACAGTGGTTGCGACGGCCGGAAGAGGCAGCGGTGCGCCGCCCGTTCGCCAGGGAAGGCGACGCTTCCCCTGCTTCTGCGCTGAGTCCGTAGCCGGGCTGACGTTGAGCTGTTCGTAAGGCGGACTGCGACACAGCTTAAGTCGCTGGCGCGGCAACTCGGAGCGCCTTGGCAGAGCGGCTGATGGATGGCCCTCCAGTTCATCGGCTGTGCCTCAAGTCGCCGCCCTCTAGTTCTGCTTATAGACTGCCTGGCGAAAGAAATGAAGCACCCAGAAGACGCGGTTGGATGTCAGTGTGTCTTCGTGTACAGACGTATCATCGGCAGGAATGTAAGTGATTAGAACTGCAATTCCCTGGGACTGGCAGAACGGCCACCAGAGCGCATTAGTATAGTTCGTGTTTAGCGTTATTACAAAGCCAGGTAGGTTACATAAGGGACAAGAACACAGTGAGGTATTGAATGATCGCTGTGAATAAAACAGAGATGCTGCATATTTATATCACATAGCGTCATCAGCATTTAACAGAATTGGAGGAGGAGAAGGAAGATACTAGTATTTAACTTTCTGTCAACAATGAGGTCATACAGACGAAGCACAAGCTCGGATTACCGAAGCATAGAGGTGACACTGTATAATAATTCCAATCCCAAAGAAAGCAGTTGTTGACAGATGTGAAAATTACCGAACTATCAGTTTAATAAGTCACGGCTGGAAAATACTAACACGAATTCTTTACAGACGAATGTAAAATCTGGTAGAAGCCGACCTTAAGGAAGATCAGTTTGGATTCCGTAGAAATATTGGAACACGTGAGGCAATACTGACTCTACGACTTATCTTAGAGGAAAGATTAAGGAAAGGCAAGCCTACGTTTCTAGCATTTGTAGACTTAGAGAAAACTTTTGCCAATGTTGACTGGAATACTCTCTTTCAAATTCTGATGGTGACATGGGTAAAATACAGGGAGCCCAAGGCTGTTTACAATTTCTACAGAAACCAGATGGTAGTTACAAGAGCCGAGGGGCGTCAAAGCGAAGCAGTGGCTCAGAAGGGAGTGAGACAGTGTTGTATCCTATCGCCGATGTTATTCAATGTGTATATTGAGCAAGCAGTAAAGGAAACAAAACAAAAATTCGGAGTAGGTATGAAAATCCATGGAGAAGAAATAAAAACTTTGAGGTTCGCCGATGACATTCTAATTTTGTCAGAGACAGCAAAGAACTTGGAACAGCAGTTGAACGGAATGGATAGTGTCTTGAAAGGAGGATATAAGATGAACATCAACAAAAGCAAAACGAGGATGATGGAATGTAGTCGAATTAAGTCGGGTGATGCTGAGGGAATTAGATTAGGAAATGAGACACTTAAAGTAGTATGTGGGTATTGCTGTTTGTGGAGCAAAATAACTGTTGATGTTCGAAGTAGAGAGGATATAAAATCTAGGTTGGCAATAGCAAGGAAATCTTTTCTGAAGAAGAGAAATTTGTTAACATCGAGTATAGATTTAAGTGTCAGGAAGTCTTTTTCTGAAAGTATTTGTATGGAGGGTAGCCATGTATGGAAGTGAAACATGGGCAATAAATAGTTTAGACAAAAAGAGAATAGAAGAATTCGAAATGTGATGCTACAGAAGAATGCTGAAGATTAGATGGGTCAATCACATAACTAATGAGGAAGTATTGAATAGAACTGAGGAGAAGAGAAATTTGTGGCACAACTTGACTAGAAGAAGGGATCGGTTGGTAAGATATGTTCTGAGGCATCGTGGGATCACCAATTTTGTTTTGGAGGGCAGCGTGGAGGGTAAAAATCGTAGAGGGAGACTAAGAGATGATTACACTTAGCAGATTCAGAAGGATGTAGGTTGCAGTAGATACTGGGAAATGAAGAAGCTTGCACATGATAAAGTAGCATGGAGAGCTGCATCAAACCAGTCTCTGGACTGAAGACCACAACAACGACAACAGAGGTGACGTTAAAAGCAAGGGTGGTAACATTAAGAGTGCAGCTGGAATTCCACTGCTAAATGTAGAGGAGATAGCGGATAGGTGGTAGAAATACACTGAATGCGTCTATGAGGGGAAGATTTGTCTTATGTGATAGAAGAGGAAACAGGAATCGATTTAGAAGAGATAGGGGAACCAGTATTTGAATCAGAATTTGAAAGAGCTTTGGAGGAGTTATGATCAAATAAGGCAGAACGGATAGGAAACATTCCCTGAGAATTTCTAAAATTCTGGCAACAAAACGACTATTCACGTTTGTGTGTAGAATGTATGACTCTGGCGACATACCATCTGACTTCTCCAAAAATATCATCCATTTAATCCCGTAGACTTCAAGAGCTGACAAGTGCGAGAACTATCGTACAATCAGCTTAACAGCTCATCCATCCAAGTGGCTGGCAAGAATAGTGTGCAGAAGAATGGAATAGAAAATTGAGGATGTGCCAGATGACGATTAGTTTAGCTTTAGAGAAGGTAAAGGCACGAGAGACACAATTCTGATCTTGCGGTTGATAATGGAAGAAAGACTAAAGTAAAATCAACGGACGTTCATAGGATCTGTCGACCTGGAAAAAGCGTTCGACAATGTAAAATGGTGCAACATCTTCGAAATTCTGAGGAAAATAGGAGTAAGCTATAGGGAGAGACTGGTAATACACAATACATAAAAGAGTCAAGAGGGAATAATAAGAGTGGACTACCAAGAACGAAGTGATCGGATTAAAAAGGGTGTAATCTTCCGCCTGTACTGTTCAATCTGTACGTCAAAGAAGCAATGAAGCAAAAAAAGAAAGGTAGAGGAATGGAAATAAAATTCAAAATGAATGGATATCAATGATACGATTCGCTAATAACATTGCTGTCCACAGTGGCAGTGAAGAACAATTACATGATATGCTGAAAGGAATGAACAATCTAATGAGTGCAGAATATGGTCTGAGAATAAATCGAATGAAGACGAAAGTAATGAGAAGTAGCAGAAATGAGAACAGCAAGCATCTTAATATCAGGATTGATGGTCTGAGGTGTGGGGTTGATCTGTTATTCTGTTATTCTGCGCAACGGATTAATCTGAGATGCACCCTTTACCCTGTGGCTCCTGCAAGATGCAATTTCCACCTCCACACTACTACAGAAATCAGACAGACGCTCCTAACGTTCTAAAGAGAAATGCCTGAAAAACTTTCAGCAATAAGTATCTTCTGGAGTCATCCGCTGTAAGGAAATGACACAAAAATTGACAAAATTTCTTACGTAACTAGTGGGATACTTGGGTACTGGAGTAGTGCCAGTTAGTGTAAGAAAAACATGAAACTAACGAAAGTTATTATTAATTTTGCAAAAATTCTGAGAAATCACAATGGCACTTTTAGTTATGAATTGAACAAGTTATATCCTGGTTCTTTTCGGAATGTGAAGTTACCTCTCAAGGATAGGATTCGCTAATGAAATTTCTATACAAAGTTTAAGATGGTTGTTGACTTGGCAGAATGGCTGAGAGGCGCGCCTACTCAACTTGAATAATTATTCTTTACAATGTTTCTAGGTACGGTCGAGGCTGTAGCATGTGAAATGCAGTGAAGTGTACTGTTGTGGAGGAAATATGGGGCTCGCAATAGCTGTAGCGCACAATCCCGTAAGCTGCGATGACTGCTGTCTGCGCCGCTCGCTGCTGGCAAATAAGATAACTCTTGTTCTATCTGGATTGACCTTCGCCAATCAAACTCTCCCTATGCCTTGATGATGTCAAGGATTCCTATTCGCCCCTAGTCTAACTATTGGCGTGGTACACCGGTCAGATAACCAGTCCACCGCTCTGTCCGTTCACACCGCACAAGTGTGTCGGCCAACACAGTGAACAACGCTTAATCGCAAGGACTCAATATAGAGTAGCACTTCGATTCGCTCTCGACAGAGGTGCTCCCCAGTGAAGTACTGAGGAGAGACTTGTTCCTCGCTCCAAGAGAGACAACGGAACGGCGCCTGTCCACGCCAGACGTGAAGGGGTATATCTTTCGGTCTCTTCCATTATTCCTTCAGCTCAAGGCGTCAGAAGTATCGTCTGCCAATCAGCATTGCTCTTCTAAAACGGGAGAATGACGTTTCGTTTAAGGCGACCAATCCGGAAACCTGTAGCATTGGCGTTTGGCGTTTGCTGCCTCCCTGTGAAAATCTCTGAAACTGTGTGCTATGTGTAAAGAATGGATAGGCTGGCCGCTCCCACACAATGTAGCGGAATTTGCTTTTAAGCCGAACTCAGGGTTGTTCCCCCCTTTCACTCGGGCCCACACTGTCCACTACACGGGCGGCCACTGGCCGAAATAGGCTGAAGGGACCGGCGTCCCGTTGTGCGGTTTCTTTCCCGAACTAAAAGCTTCTGTGACCGTTGTGTCTGGAATGTATGTGTGTACGCCAGCCTTGAGTATTTCAACCATGGTGCGCTTACTTGTTGATTGCATATCGTTTACATAAATTCATACAACATTGACTTTATCTTATCGAGTTTGGGTTCGAATGAAGCGTCTTGATGTGCAGAATATGATTGTGAGGGCGAAATATGTAAGCAATGAAGGTCGGGAGTCCACGACATCTTACAATGGTCATGAAGTAGATGAATTTAAGGGATTCAACTACCTAGGGAGTAAAATAACCAATGGCGGAAAGAGGAAGAAGGACCACAAAAACAGACTAGCACTGGCAAAAATGGCATTCCTGCCCAAGAGAGGTCTACTACCTTCAAATACAGCCCTTAATTCGAGGAATAAATTTCTGAGTACGCATGTCTGGAGTACAGCATTGTATGGTAGTGAAACATGGACTGTGGAAAAACCAGAACAGAAGAGAATCGAAGCATTTGAGATACGGTACTACAGGCGAATGTGTAAAGTTAGGTGGACTGATAAGATAAGGAATGAGGAGGTTCTGCGCATAATGGGAGACAAAAGGAATATGTGGAAAACACTGATGATAAGGGACAGGATGTTAGGACATCTGTTAAGACTTGAGGGAATGACTTCCATGGTACTAGAGAGAACAGCAGAGGGCAAAAATTGTAAAGGAAGAGAGAGATTGGAATACATCCAGCAAATAATTGAGGTCATAGGTTGCCAGCGTTACTCTTGAGATGTAGAGGTTGGCACAGGAGGTAAATTCGTGGCGGGCCGTATCAAACCAGTCAGAAGACTGATGATCCTAAAGAAGAAGGAGAAGAAAATCAGACTTACCCTTTCAATGGAACCATCCCGGCATTTGCCTTAAGCGATTTGAGGAAAATTACAGAAAAAGTGAAATCTGGATGGCCGGACGCGGAGGTGAAACCTAGTCCTCCCGAATGCATGTCCAGCGTGCTAACCACTGCGCTACCTCCCTCGGTAACAGAATGTGAATGACGCCACATTGTGGGTCTCCATTTCGTCGGTTGGTCGAATCGTTCAGTATACTGATTTGTGGCTCATTCGGTAAGACGGTGGCATGACATGGGAACATTTGGGTAGGCGTACTATATCCATCAAAGTCCCTGCCCACCGCGTCTGACCATTACAGGGAAGGATTGCTATACTGTGCCCCAAGCTTATCATAAGCCATTCACATCTGCACCTACCACCCGAGAACAAATGTTGGATTCCCTGCAACATTTTGTGCAATTTATTCAAAGTACTTGTAATGACTCGGCCGCATTTACTTAAGATAGCTGCCTATACCCACCACACTGCCGGTACACTCTTTCAAAATGTTATTCACTGTCTCGAAATGCAAGCATTCATATGGCATGTTCAAATGAATTAAAGTGTGGGAAGAGGAATTCCGACTCATGCAAGACACCTTTTTTCTGTTTTGTTTCACCCTGACATGTTTCAGCACTTTTGTGCTAGCTTCATGGGTTTTTTTCTTATTTTCTAACTGTAAAATTGTTGTTACATATTAACATTTAGCGAACTTTTGGTACATAATATTTTCGATTGTGAATGAATAATTGTTGTAAAATATTCTACATGATTTGTTCATAGTTCACAGTTGAGATATTTATTAGCGACCTGATCCACTATGTGTTGTTTATAACATTATGTCAAAGTTCTGTTTATAGCTAACAGATAAATGAGTAGATATATGCATTAGTTTACATATCTTACATGATACTATTGGATATTTATTTTGGTAGCTATTCTGTTACATAATCCACAACTTCACGTCTGCAAAACAGCAAAACGTTTTGCACGAAAGGCAAAGGTCCCGAGTTTGGGTCTCGGTCCGGCACATAGTTTTAATCTCCCAGGAAGTGTCATATCAGCGCACACTCCACTCCAGAGTGAAAATTTTATTTTGGAAACAAACCTGTTGCCAACATGTCTAAAACCATTGCTTCTCCATAGTTATTTGAAGAGTCGATACGTCTGGAGAAGTTAATGTTTCACTTTGTTCTCGACGTTTTGCCATGTACCTCATCTGTCATATTCTTGTAATTCCAATACGTGCAGGAGACATCTGTCGTATCCTAATTCTTACGAATAAGTTGTTTGAGGTAAATTAAATAATAAATATTAAATAATATTCCAAAAATCTCATTTATTATGAACCACACATGAAAGAATATAAAGGAATTTATTGGTTTGTGATTGTATGTGTAACACCGAGTTTAAAATCTCTGTGTGTTCTTAAATTTACTAACTGTTGTGTATTATGCCACTAACATATTTTGGGTACCTTATACAAATTACGAATGCTTTCCTCTAATTTTAAACGCTGGAAAGTCGTTGCCTTAGCAGCAGAGCCACATGGCTCCAGAAACAGCAAAAAATGGGAGTATTGTAATAATGATCATTTGTCATGCCGCCAGGAAGAATGCATGAAAGAACTGCTCACCAACATTTTTTCTATATCAAAAGTATGCGTATTCGTCATCAGGGAGAGTGCGCTATCGCTACTTACACCGAAGCTACCCTCATACAGGTCACCTGTTACAGTTACAGAATAACCTATCGAAAACGGAACTGGAAGTTATGACAGCGAACTTTCAGCTCCTTGTTGGACAAATAACTCTTAATTGTTATAAGTGTTCTGGCTCGAAACCGGTCATTTGGAAATAAAGAAAAGCCACCTGGACAGTTTAGTATTCCTTTGTAACATTGGTAATTTTCGCCTCACAAACATTATTATACGCTCAATAGTAAACGCATGATGACTTGAAGTTATCAAACAATTGTAATGTAAGAGAAATGAACCGTCGCATAGCAGCAACAGAATTTATTATTCTTTCTTTATCTTTGCCGCTCCTGCGCGGCGGCTGTAAATCTCTATGTACACGTATCGATTAATGATATAAAAAGAATTCTGCTTTTTCAGGACAAATGAAGCCTTGAGCGCTTCACCTTTTACTGTTTCTATTACATGAAAGGTGGACGCGGACTTGCTGCGTTCCGCAATCTGTATTTGATAATTTGTGCAAAATAGTCCGTAAATGCACTAATTGTCTTCTCAGTCAGAAAACATATAGTTTTATGTAATTAATTACGAGCAGACACCATCAAGAGGACATTAATCTCAAGTATTGCCTGTGACGTGCAAACCTTTTATTAATAAGCGCCAGCTATTGTAACTGTAATACAAAAAGGTATGTAGCATTAAAAAACGTGAGTTATATATGAACTGTGCTTATTTAGACAAATTATCCTTAAGTATCTCCATCTCCTAGCTACTTGAATGTTAATTATTTTGTATCATTTTATCTCCTGAATTACGATCACGCAGATGGATCGAACGCAGCATTGAGGCAGGAGAAACATTATCGTTTACCTATCATTTCTGAAACAATCTTTTTCAATTGTCTAGTGTTGATTTCTTTTACAGTCAGTAAATCTTTTGGTCCCTTAGTGTCGATCCGGGTATGACTGCATCGCTGTCATGAAAACGCGCGGAAATGATAATGTTGCTTCCTATCAATCTCAACTAAATTAATCTGCCGCTCAATATCCAAAGAATGTCAGGTATTTAGTCACTTTTTACTATGATTCAATCAATCTCTGATTCTGTCGCCAAGTTACACACAAAACATCATTATATCTTCAATACTATATACATAACACTACACCTTCTACCGCCCCACTGTCTCCTGATGCAAACTGACGATTATCCAAGATAAACTTTATATACAGAACTGCAACTCTTTGCTACTATACTGACAGAGCGCTTGCGAATCAGCTAAATCCTCTATAATTATTCTGCGGTTTTCGAAAAGGCTACTGTATGCTAAAAACATTTACGCGCTTTATTTCCTCAATTCGTGTTTTCCGATGGGAATTGTATTCGTCCACCAATATCAAACGACAAATGTTAAATCTTTCCGAAGTAATGGGGCTTGCTAATGCCACAGTTATCTGCTGGCGTTATTAATGCAGTTACACATGAACGCACCCAGCAGCTTAAAATACACGGTGGACGGATTAAAAGCAGCCACATGCCATCTATACAAGTGATTAAACAAATATTCGTCAGCAGCTGACGGCGGCTGATATTATAGCAGAAATAATAATCGTCGACGAAAGTTTTGGTGGATATCGCGGGGAGGGGTGGTGTGCGGGGTGCAGGTAGGGGGTCGAGGTAGGAGGGGGCAGGGGGGGGGGGGAAGGGCGTGTTACCATGTGATGCTCTTCAGAAATCTGGTGGAATTTAGTGGAAGTCGTCCTAGAACTTCACAAAACCTTGCGATTGTATTCTCTCAGGATATAGTTCTTTCAGTTGAAAAGGGAAACAGAAATTGAATGGTGGTACGCGTATAGGTAGGATTTGCAGCTTCAAATTGATACGTAGAATAAAGTAGAGCTGAACAGAGTTCTCATAACCAAACCGGTTTGCAGGTATTGACCCAGGGTTGGCTTCTAGGACTTCCCTCTCCCAAATGTAATGTGCTCTCATCCCCACGTGTAAATACAACAATTAACAAATATTAAATGGTTTTATACGATAATAAGAACTTTCTTTGGTAACTTTTAGTACATCATTTTACCATAACTTATAAGAGTAACAACTTCTTCTTCTTTTCTTCTGCACTTTCTGCTTTAGGCCAGTTGTCGCTTGTTAGGGTTCCCCATTTTCGGTCTGCAGGGATATACTTCTTTTTCGGTTTAAAGTTCTTTATCTGAGTTGATGGTCTCTCTGGATTCATTCCTTCTAGAAGTTTATTCCATTTCTATTTGTTTTCATCCAGTTTTTCTTTCGCACTCAAATTTTCAACTCTTCTCGAATATTTTCGTATTTTATCTATTCTTTTACATTCCTTAACTACTCTAAGAAACCTAACTTCTACTCCCTGTATTTGTTTTTCTTATCTTATGTTTAATGCCAAACATTGACTTCCATATGAAGGGCTTATTTCAGTAGTGGTGCAAGTCCATTTTTGTTCATTGTGAGATACAGAGTCCTAAAGTTAAATGAGCGCTGAAAAATCTGCAGTTGAGGTACCATAAATATCCAAGCATATGGCTTCTTGCTAGAGATGAACCTTTCTTTCTGTTTGTTTGGATCATTAATTGCAGAGGCATTATCTGCAGAAAAGGGGAGGTAATGGACTTGTACCACTATTGAAATAAGCCCTTCATATAACAGGTAAGAAGCAAGGATTCAGTATATGGGTAAAGGAAAAAATCCGAAAAGTGTTACTTTGTACTTGTATCACACTAAAACTGTTATCGGACTGTCTGTCTGTCTATCCGTCTGTTAATACCTCTTTTCCTCAGTAACAGGTAGACACATCAAGTTGAAACTTGAGTCACATACTAAGGTCTACGGTCCCTTGATGGTGTAAAAAAATTTAGGTTTCTAAGGCCATGTAATTAAAAGATATGGTCATTCACGTCATATATTTTGATGATCAGAAACTTATTTACCAAAACCTAAAGGGTACTTCCCATTGACCTTGAACTACTAAATTTGACAAAAAGCAAGGTTTTATATTTAAAATAACAGAATAAAATCAGAAAATTGTTAAACTCTAATTATATCACAAAAAATGTATATTTGCCACTAGACTTACATTATATTCACCATCCGTCAAATACATAACAGGAAAATATTACTGCATGCAAAGATGAAACGTAAGTTGTAGTCATGTTTTAGTTAGTAAATAAAAAATATGTTATTAAGTTTTCTCTCTTCATATGCATAACCTGAAATTCCTGGGATCGATATCTCGTCAGTATCGATATCGATAACAAGCAAAATTTGTCGAGACTCTCGATTCCAGCGATGGATGACCTTCGTATGTACATAATTGAGTTTGAACGGAAGCCTGAGTGCGCGAGTTCTACTGCCACTTGGCCAGTTTCCAATATTTATCCCTTCTTTTTCAAAAAGTGTCCCGAGTAGCTAAATGTGTGGGGAACAAAAGAATATGTCAACTAAAAGATACAAGAGCATTCAGAAATTCTTATATCGGGACTGATCACTAACTTGTAAAAGGTCAAACAGGTACTTTTGCCGAGTGTAAGCAGCAGAAACCTTTTGCTACACTGAAGCAAGAGTAGGTCTATAAAGTATATTTACTCCAGGATGTAATATTGAGGGCTTATAGCAGAATGATGTTTTATAAGATATAAAATTGAATTGCATCAGTGGTCTAGAAGTGTTCTAGCCGTCGTAGCTCACTGAGTAGACTGCTGGAACATCAAACTAACATCCACCGAGGAGCTACGGTTCGAATCCTCGTAAAGTTCATTTATCGCCGGCACGGTAGCTCAGCGTGTTCGGTCAGAGAGGCGCTGGCTCTCTGTAATAAAACAACTGAGTAAAGGAATCAACGATCAACGTGAACAGATGTCCTATGAAGTCCGCCCACACCAAACGCAACGAACATTACCAAACAAAATTTTAAAAAAGGAGTAGGATGTTTGATTAGTAATCAAAATGTCTTCGGTCCGGGTTCTTATCCCGACACCGCTTAAATTTTGATTAATAATCAGCGTTGGCGGCCGAAGACTTCCGGCATAAAAACTCATTCTGCCAACGGCCTTGTCAAAGAGGGCGGAGGAGCCTGTCCTTGGGGTGCGAAACTGCCCCTGAAGGCGGAAGACAGCAATGATCAATGGCATGAGAATGCAGAAGGCAACCACTGCATTAGAGACATTAGAGACACGTAACGCGTATCCACAGGACACGTGGCCTGTAATTGAGGAAGTGTCATGATGATCTCTCCATAGGAAAAAGATTCCGGAGTAATCCCCCATTCGGAACTCTGGGAGGGGACTGCCAAGTGGGAGGTGAGCGTGAGAAAAAGATTGAATAACTAACGAAAGGATAATGTTTTGCCAGTCGGGGCATGGAATGACAGAAGTTTGAACATGCTAAAGAAGCTAGGAAATTTGAAAAGAGAAATGCAAAGGCTCAATCTAGATACAGTAGGGGTCAGTGAAGTGAAATGGAAACAAGACAAGGATTTCTGGGCGGTGCGAGCTAACATCCCGAAGATGTTCGGGCTCACATGTGGTTTCTCTTCGTCGAAATGTCTTGGCTCAAACTCGTCTAGGGGTTAAACCGCAGGTGTCGCATTACACGCCCTAAATTAGGCACTTGTGACCCTTTGGTTAAATTGTCTGGCTAATGGCAAGTTTGCGAAAGACAAAGTTAATATAACATATAATAACAGTGATAATAATATCTGGAAGTAATTTACGACCCATAAGTGATGTAGGCCACAAAGTTTCGATTTGGTTGGAATAATGTTTATTCAGAAAGAAAACTAATAGTGAAAGTGGTCGTATTTAGAGTTACTGTTACACTCGAGCGCATTCCATTTGACACAGTCCGATCATTCACAATCTTATCGCGGATTACAAGTCCAATACTCCACCTCGCCAACTATGCGAAAAGTTATTCACGCCAGGCGCGCTGCTGCTGACCGCTCAGAGACTAAGTCTCGCGATACCACACAAAGCGAAATTTTCTAGGTCGTTTCGCTTCCTAGCGACCAGAAGTCCGACTGTCCGCTTTCGCGTCTCAATCTGACCTGTTCCCTTAGGTGTCTAGACCAGCACTCCGCTGGCCGTCCCCGGCCGCGTTTCCCGCACGCCGAATATCCTCGCTCAACTGACTAGGGCAGTTCCCTTTCCTGAAGTCGTCCATCTGATTGGCTACAGCCTATTCTACATTATTTTACAGTTTAACACGTTTAAATAATAAAAGCTTGACTAATTTCACGTTCTAAATAAAGTAACAATAATATCTATTACATAATAAACGTTAAATTCTCTCACATAAAACCAATACAATTTACTTCTTAGCTTTGAATGCCATGGCCAGTAGCCTTACACCAATGTCTTTTCTGATAAATAAGTAAAGAACAAAAGTAACTATTATGCACTAAACTTTACAACAAATATTCTATTACCTAATAATTCAATAAGGTTTCATGCTGTTATCGTTCAATGTGTTTTGTGTGGAGAAAATGATGATCTGATGCTTAACTGTAAATACTAATAATTTAAATTTACTATATCTTTTAAACAAATAAAGTTACGGAGTGGTTATTTACAAAGTTTGTTGTGGTGTCACCGCCAGACACCACACTTGCTAGGCGGTAGCCTTTAAATCGGCTGCGGTCCGTTCGTATGCGTCGGACCCGCGTGTCGCCACTGTCAGTGATTGCAGACCGAGCGCCGCCACACGGCAGGTCTAGAGAGACTTACTAGCACTCGGCCCAGTTGTACAGCCGACTTTGCTAGTGACGCTACACTGACAAATACGCTCTCATGTGGCGAGACGATAGTTAGCATAGCCTTCAGCTACGTCATTTGCTACGACCTAGCAAGGCGCCATTATCAATAGATATTTAACGTGTGATGCATGTACCACCAAATGCGATGTTCTCCAATTATGGATTAAAGTTAAGTATTACATCAACTCGTACTTTATTTGCTACTATTAATTCCTTTACCTTGTTCCAGACCTCACGCCAATCTGCGTGAGCTTAAAAGCGTGCATTTCGGCCTCCTTTAGCAACACGGTGTTGGCACTTCTGCCAACACTTCATTTGTCATTTTAATGATGCGCTTCTATCTGAAATGTCGATCGTTAAGATCGACTAAAACGTTCAGATTTTAGCATTCAGGTCTTTGTTACAAAACTTGTGAATTTTGCTTTAACAGTAAATCCCCAACCATCATAGATCTGATCAATATTCAAGTTTTATTGGGAACACCACGAAAATTTATGAAGGATGGCACATTAAAATTACTGTAGCTTGATTCCCTGCATTACTACAGAATTAAACAGTTTTCATAAAGGTTTCCTTTCATGGCCAATCTTAGATCCGCCATATTTAAAATTGCTACGTCTCCTTGGCCACAAACAACCACTGCTGGCCGCTGTGGCCGAGCGATTCTAGGCGCTTCAGTCTGGAAACGCGCGACTACTACGGTCGCAGGTTCGAATCCTGCCTCGGACGAGGATGTGTGTGATGTCCTTAGGTTAGTTAGGTTTAAGTAGTTCTAAGTTCTAGGGGACTGATGACCTCAGACGTTAAGTCCCATAGTGCTCAGAGCCATTTCAACCATTTTTGAACTTTTTTCCACCATATCTAATTTTAGAAGTGCGATTTCCCTATGATGTATGTTCCCATCTGTCTCACTCACACACTACAGCGCTTAGGCCTCAATAGACAATAGACGCCTGTGAGTTTCCCCATGTCGTGGTGATTCTGCATCCTTTTTAGGCTCACGTTCCTGGACGACAGGGTTTGTTTCACAATACCTGTAGGCTGACTCTTTGGCCATATATTTAAATGAGAGCCCAATGGTCATTAACTCACAGCAGATGAGTTAGGGTAATGTCAATAGCAGCAGAAAATGGTATAACTGGAGTAGGATTCGTTATGAACAGGAAGGTAGAGCAGAAAGTGTGTTACTGTGAACAGTTCAGTGATAGGATTGTTCTTATCAGAATCGACGGCAAACCAACACCGACAACGATAGTTCAGGTATATATGCCGACGACGCAAGCTCAAGTTGAAGAGATAGAGAAAACATACGAGGATATTGAAAGGATAATACAGTACGTAAACGGCGATGAAAATCTAATAGTCATGGGGGAATGGAATTCAATTGTAGGGGAAGGAGTAGAAGAAAAGGTTACAGGGAAATATGGGCTTAGGACAAGGAATGAAAGAGGAGAAAGACTAACTGCAAAAACATTCAGTTAGTAACGGCGAATACTCTGTTCAAGAATTACAAACTTGGAAAAGGCCGGGTGATATGGGAAGATTTCAGTTGGATTACATCATGGTCAGATATAGATTCCGAAATCAGATACTGGATTGTAAAGCGAGCCCAGGAACAGATATAGACTCAGGTCAAGATGTAGCAGTGATGAGGATTAGGTTGAAGTTCAAGAGATTAGACAGGAAGAATCAATACGCAAAGAAGTGGGATACGTAAGCACAAAGGAATGCCGAGATTCGCTTGAAGCTCTCTAAAGCGGTAGATACAACAATAAAGAATAATCCAGTACGTAGTGCAGTTGAAGAGGGATGGACATCTTCAAAGAGGGGACTCACAGAAGCAGGAAAGAAAAACATAGGTATAAAGAGGGTAACTGCGATGATGATGATGATGATGACTGGATTGTGGGGCGCTCAACTACGCGGTCATCAGCATCCGGAAGGTAACTGCAAAGAACTCATAGGTTTGTTGTTGCTGTCTTCAGTCCTGAGAATGGTTTGATTCGGCTCTCCATGCTACAATATCCTGCGCAAGCTTCTTCATCTCCCAGTACCTACTGCAACCTACATCCTTCTGAATCTGCTTAGTGTATTCATCTCTTGGTCTCCCTCTACGATTTTTACCCTCCACGCTGCCCTCCAATGCTAAATTTGTGATCCCTTGATACCTCAGAACATGTCCTGCCAACCGGTCCCTTCTTCTTGTCAAGTTGTGCCACAAACTCCTCTTCTCCCCAATTCTATTCAATACCTCCTCATTAGTTATGTGATCTACCCATCTAATCTTCAGCATTCTTCTGTAGCACCACATTTCGAAAGTTTCTATTCTCTTCTTGTCCAAACTAGTTATCGTCCATGTTTCACTTCCATACATGGCCAAACTTTATACAAATACTTTCAGAAAAGACTTCCTGACACTTAAATCTATACTCGATGTTAACAAATTTCTCTTCTTCAGAAACGCTTTCCTTGCCATTGCCAGTCTACATTTTATATCCTCCCTCCTTCGACCATCATCAGTTATTTTGCTCCCCAAATAGCAAAACTCCTTTACTACTTTAAGTGTTTCATTTCCTAATCTAATTCCCTCAGCATCACCCGACTTAATTCGACTACATTCCATTATCCTCGTTTTGCTTTTGTTGATGTTCATCTTATATCCTCCTTTCAAGACACTGTCCTTTCCGTTCAACTGCTCTTCCAAGTCCTTTGCTGTCCCTGACAGAATTACAATGTCATCGGCGAACCTCAAAGTTTTTATTTCTTCTCCATGGATTTTAAAACCCACTCCGAATTTTTCTTTTGTTTCCTTCCCTGCTTGCTCAATTTACAGATTGAATAACATCGGGGAGAGACTACAACCCTGTCTCACTCCCTTCCCAACCACTGCTTCCCTTTCATGTCCCTCGACTCTTATAACTGCTATATGCTTTCTGTACAAATTGTAAATAGCCTTTCGCTCCCTGTATTTTACCCCTGCCACCTTTAGAATTTGAAAGAGAGTACTCCAGTCAACATTGTCAAAAGCTTTCTCTAAGTCCACAAATGCCAGAAATGTAGGTTTGCCTTTCCTTAATCTATTTTCTAAGACAAGTCGTAGGGTCAGTATTGCCTCACGCGTTCCAACATTTCTGCGGAATCCAAATTGATCTTCGCCGAGGCCGGCTTCTACCAAGTTTTCCATTCGTCTGTAAAGAATTCGCGTTAGTATTTTGCAACCGTGACTTATTAAACTGATAGTTCGGTGATTTTCACATCTGTCAACACCTGCTTTCTTTGGGATAGGAATTATTATATTCCTCTTGAAGTCTGAGGGTATTTCGCCTGTCTCATACATCTTGCTCACAAGATGGTAGAGTTTTGTCAGGACTGGCTCTCCCAAGGCCGTCAGTAGTTCCAATGGAATGTTGTCTACTCCCGGGGCCTTGTTTCGACTCAGGTCTTTCAGTGCTCTGTCAAACTCTTCACGCAGTATCGTATCTCCCATTTCATCTTCATCTACATCCTCTTCCATTTCCATAACATTGTCCTCAAGTACATCGCCCCCCTTCCACCTTTCCGCTTTCCCTTCTTTGCTTAGAACTGGGTATCCATATGAGCTCTTGATATTCATACAAGTGGTTCTCTTTTCTCCAAAGGTCTCTTTAATTTTCCTGTAGGCAGTATCTATCTTACCCCTAGTGAGATAAGTCTTTACATCCTTACATTTGTCCTCTAGCCATCCCTGCTTAGCCATTTTGCACTTCCTGTCGATCTCATTTTTGAGACGTTAGTATTCCCTTTTGCCTGCTTCATTTACTGCGTTTTATATTTTCTCCTTTCATCAATTAAATTCAATATTTCTTCTGTTACCCAAGGATTTCTACTAGCCCTCGTCTTTTTACCTACTTGATCCTCTGCTGCCTTCACTATTTCATCCCTCAGAGCTACCCATTCTTCTTCTACTGTATTTCTTTCTCCCGTTCCTGTCAGTTGTTCCCTTATGCTCTCCCTGAAACTCTGTACAACCTCTGGTTTAGTCAGTTTATCCAGGTCCCATCTCCTTAAATTCCCTCCTTTTTGCAGTTTCTTCAGTTTTAATCTACAGTTCATAACCAATAGATTGTGGTCAGAGTCCACATCTGCCCCTGGAAATGTCTTACAATTTAAAACCTGGTTCCTAAATCTCTGTCTTACCATTATATAATCTATCTGATACCTTCTAGTATTTCCAGGTGTTTTCCATGTGTACAATCTTCTTTTATGATTCTTGAACGAAGTGTTAGCTATGATTAAGTTATGCTCTGTGCAAAATTCTACCAGACGGTTTCCTCTTTCATTTCTCTCTCCCAATCCATATTCACCCACTATGTTCCCTTCTCTCCCTTTTCCCACTCTCGAATTCGAGTCACCCATGACTATTAAATTTTCGTCTCCCTTCACTACCTGAATTATTTATTTTATCTCATCATACGTTTCATCAATTCCTTCATCATCTGCAGAGCTAGTTGGCATATAAACTTGTACTGCTGTAGTAGGTGTGGGCTTCGTGTCTATCTTGGCCACAATAATGCGTTCACTATGCTTTTGGTAGTAGCTTACCCGCACTCCTATTTATTTATTCATTATTAAACCTACTCCTGCATTACTCCTATTTGATTTTGTATTTATAACCCTGTATTCACCTGACCAAAAGACTTGTTCCTCCTGCCCCCGAACTTCACTAATTCCCACTTTATCTAACTTCAACCTATCCATTCCCCTTTTTAAATTTTCTAACCTACCTGCCCGATTAAGGGATCTGACATTCCACGCTCCGATCTGCAGAACGCCAGATTTCTTTCTCCTGATAACGATGTTCTCTTAAGTAGTCCCCGCCCGGAGATCCGAAAGGGGGACCATTTTAATCCGGGGTATTTTGCCCAAGAGGACGCCATCATCATTTAATGATACAGTAGAGCTGCATGCCCTCGGGAAAAATTACAGCTATAGTTTCCCCTTGCTTTCAGCCGTTCGCAAAACCAGCACAGCAAGGCCATTTTGGTTAGTGTTGCAAGGCCAGATCAGTCAATCATCCAGACTGTTGCCCCTGCAACTACTTAAGGCTGCTGCCCCTCTTCAGGAACCACACGTTTGTCTGGCCTCTCAACAGATACCCCTCCGTTGTGGTAGCACCTACGGTACGGCCATCTGTATCGCTGAGGCACGCAAGCCTCCCCACCAACGGCAAGGTCCATGGTTCATGGGGTGGAGTCATAGGTAACAGAAGATATTCTTTAGTTGATCGACGAAAGGAAGTACAAGCATGATCAGGGAAATTGAGGAGTACAGAAACACAAGTCAATGAGGGATGAAATAAATAGTAAGTGCAATGAAGCTAAAACGAAATGGCTGCATGAATAGTGTGAAGCAATCGGGAAAAATGATTGTCGAAAGGACTGAGTCAACATATAGAAAAGTCCAATCAACCTTCGGCGAAACAAAAAGGAAGTGTGGAAACGTTAAGAGTGCAGTGGGATTCCACTGCTAAATGCAGAGGAGATATTGGATAGGTGGAAAGAGAACATTGAATGCCTCATGAGGGGGAAGATTTGTCTGATGTGACAGAAGAAGAAACAGGAGTCGATTTATTAGAAATAGGGGGGGGGGGCAGTATTAGAATCAGAATTTAAGAGAACTTTGGAAGACTTAAGGTCAATTAGGGCAGAAGGGATACATAAAATTTCATCAGAATTTCTAAAGTCATTGTGGGATGTGACGACTATCCATGTTGGTGTGTATAATGTATGAGTCTGGCAATACACAATCCGACTTTCGGAAAAATATCATCCACACTATTCCGAAGACTGCAAGAGCTGACAAATGCAGAAGTATCACACAATCAGCTTAACGGCTCATGCATTCATGTTGCTTACAAGGATAACATACAGAAGAATGGAAATGAAAATTGAAGATATTTTAGATATGATCAATTTGTCTTTAGGTAAGGTAAAGGCAACAGAGAAGCAATAATGACTCTGCGGTTGATATTGGAAGCAAGACTGAAGAAAAATCATGACACATTCATTGGATCTGTCGACCTCGCAAAGGCGTTCGACAATGTAAAATGGTGCAAGATGTTCGAAACTGTGAGTAAATAGGGATAAAGTATAGGGAGAGACGGGTAATACAGAACATGTACAAGAGCCAAGAGGGAATAATAAGAGCGGACGACGCAGAACGAAGTGCTCGGATTGAAAAGGGTGTTAAGATTGGGGTTGGGTTGTTTGGGGGAGGAGACCAAACAGCGAGGCCATCGGTCTCATCGGATTACGGAAGGACGGGAAGGAAGTCGGCCGTGCCCTTTCAAAGGAACCATCCCGGCATTTGCCTGGAGCGATTTATGGAAATCACGGAAAACCTAATTCAGGATGGCCGGACGCGGGATTGAACCTGTTAAGATAGGGATATAGTCTTTCGCCCCTACTATTCAGTCTGTACATTGAAGAAGCAATGATGGAAATAAAACAAAGGATCAGGAGTGGAATTAAAATTCAAGGTGAAAGGATATCAATGATACGACTCGCTGATGACATAACTATCCGAGTGGAAGTCAAGAAGAATTACATAATATGCTGAATGGAATGAAAGACGACAGTAAAGAGAAGTAGCAGACATGAAAACAGCGAGAAACTTCAGGATTGATGGTCGCGAAGTAGATTAAGTTATAGAGTTCACCTACTTAGGAAAACAAAATAACCAATGGCGGACGGAGCAAAGAAGACATCAAAAGCAGGCTAGCAATGGTAAAAAGGGTATTTCTGGCCAAGAGAAGTCTACTGGTATCAAACATAGGCCTTAATTTAAGGAAGAAATTTCTGAGAATGTACATTTGCAGCACAGCATTATATGGTCGTGATACATGAAGTGCCGGAAAACCGGAACAGAAGAGTATCGAAGCATTTGAGATGTGGCACTACAGGCGAATGTTGAAAATTAGGTGGACTGATGAGGTGACGAATGAGGAGGTTCTGCACAGAATCGGAGAGGAAAGGAATATGTAGAAATCACTGATAAGAAGAAGGGACAGGATATTGGACATCTCATAAGACACCAGGGAATGACATCCATGGTACTAGAGGGAATGTAGAAGAAAAAAACTGTAGAGGAAGACAGAGATTGGAATACATCCAGTGAATAATTAAGGACGTAGGTTGCAAGTGCTCTGCAATGAAGCGGTTGACACAGGAGAGGAATTCATGGTGGGCCGCGTCAAACCAATCAGAAGCCTAATAATTCAAAAAATAAACAATTAAATAAATAAAAATGAAAAAACGCTGATTGTTTCAATAGTGCTCCATTAAATTTCGGGAATGCAGCCACATAAATTCTGCTTCTTCTTCTAATATTTCGGCTGTATATCTTTCAGCCATCTTCAGAGAGAGCCGTACGACTGACGCTCCAGCGCTCGCTCCATCCTTTTAAACTCGCGGACCGCGCCACTGCGCATGCGGCCACAGATGAACAAGGCGCCAGTGATGTTGATCGGCGGCAAAGACGTAACATATGCATGAGTTACGTCTGTGGCTGCGCATTCGATCCATGCTGGGAGATCGATGTATTACTGGGAGCTGAACTGTAGCGACGTCTTTGTAAGTTCAATATTGAAAGTGCCGGATTCCATGATTTATCTAATGTGAAACCGCTGTCTCTATTAATTAAATTCTTCGCCAAGCGGATTTCAATGGCCTCTTTTACTACGGAGTCCCAGAAAGATGAAACAGAAGTCAGAATTTCGACATTTTCATATACCATAGAGTGACCAGAATCAATACAATGCTCTGCCACAGCCGATTTACTGGGTTGTAAGAGCCGAGTGTACCTGCGATGTTCCGTACACCTCTCTTGGACTGTACGATTCGTTTGTCCGATATATGAAAGGCCACATTCACATGGTATCTTGTAAACTCCAGGTTTGCGGAGTAGTAAGTCATCTTTAACGGAACCCAGGAGTGCAGCCGTCTTCGCCGGTGGACGAAAAATCACTTTTACTTTATGTTTAGTGAGGATCCGTCCTACTTTGGATGAAAGGCTTCCCACATACGGCAGGACAGCCATGGATTTAAATGTTTCCTCGTCATCTTCTGCATTCCTTACGGACACCTTAGGTTTTATTTGTAGTGCCTTACGTATCTGTTGTGGAGAATTCCCGTTGTCCTCAAAAACTCTCTTCAAATGTAAAAGTTCATCTTTTAAACTACTTTCATCAGATATGACGTGTGCTCGGTGTACCAAAGTTCTTAGAACACTACTCGTCTGCGAAGGATGGTGACAGCTATTTGCATGTAAATATAAGTCCGTATGGGTCGGTTTCCGATATACTGCATGACCCAGAGTGCCGTCTTCTTTACGCCGAACCAAGACATCCAAAAATGGAAGACATCCCTCGTTTTCCACTTCCATTGTAAACTGAATTTGTCCATGGATGGAATTCAGATGGTTTAGGAAGTCCTGCAATTTGTCCTCGCCATGGGGCCACACTACAAAGGTGTCGTCAACGTACCTCCAAAAAACTGTAGGCTTCAAACTAGCAGACTCCAGGGCCTTCTCCTCGAAATCCTCCATAAATAAATTGGCCACCAAGGGTGACAAAGGACTACCCATGGCAACACCGTCAGTCTGTTCAAAAAAGTCATTATTAAATAAAAAGTATGTGGAGGTCATCACATGGTGAAACAAAGCTAAAATCTCCTTATCAAAACTTTTTCCAATGAGATCTAAAGATTCAGAGAGAGGTACCTTAGTAAATAGCGACACTACATCAAAGCTGACTAATAGATCAGAGGTGTTCAGTTTCAAAGATTTTAATTTGCCAATGAAGTCTGCAGAGTTCCTTATATGATGATCACATTTTCCCACAAGCGGCCTCAATAGTGACGCCAGGTGCTTGGCACAATCATAGTTGGGAGAACCAATATTGCTCACGATAGGACGTAGAGGAACGTCTTTCTTATGGATCTTTGGGAGTCCATAAAGCCTTGGAGGCACTGCACCACTTGGTTTCAGTCTTCGTATGACTTCCGGTGGAAATGGGGAGGCATTCAAAAGCGACGCCGTCTTCCTTACCACCTTGTTGGTGGGGTCCTTACTGATCTTCCGGTACATACTATCATTCAGTAAGCTGTATATCTTATCATGGTAGTCGTCACGTGACATTAAAACAGTGGCATTACCTTTATCAGCAGGGAGAACCACCGTTTCGGTATCTTGGCGGAGCATACGTAGTGCAGTCCTCTCTGCCACAGATATATTGCTTCTTTGTGGGCGAGCCTTCATAACAGCTCGACAAGTTTCGCGTCTTATTTCATCTGCAGAATCCGTAGAGAGTAGTCGAACAGCTTCTTCAACGGCACTGATGAATGCAGGTATAGGCAAAACCTTTGGCGTGGGTGCAAAATTCAGTCCTTTGCTTAAGACCATCATCGTAGCATCGTCCAAATCTCTATCCGTCATATTAATGACGGAGCGTCGAATGATACTTTCTTGCTGTGGAGATGGCTCAAGTCGGCTGAACTTTGCAGTCTGTCTTGATGTTGCTACCTCACGAACCCAGTCTGATTTGGCCCATGTTGTAGCCTCTATCCAGTTCCAAGAGTTGCTGGGTAACTCCACAGACATCTTCAGGTGCAGACGATAAAGTTCTTGAGAAACAAGATCCAGCTTTCTTCGTGTAAATCGGATCCTCTCCTTAACGATAGCAGAACCAGCTTTAAATAAAATCTTATTCATGGAAGTCGATTTTATAAAATGTACTAACCTGGCAAATTTCAGAATTATGCCATGGTCACGGCACCTCAGTAAAAAACTTAAAGAGCTCAATAATCTCGCTCTCAAATGTCGTAGCTTGTCCAGTCGTCGAACACATAAAACCATCTCCTCCCCGAAGAGGTACTTGATGTGAATCTTCAGGTTTTCGCGGCGCAAAGACTGCTCCATTAAATTTCGGGAATGCAGCCGCATAAATTCTGCTTCTTCTTCTAATATTTCGGCTGTATATCTTTCAGCCATCTTCAGAGAGAGCCGTACGACTGACGCTCCAGCGCTCGCTCCATCCTTTTAAACTCGCGGACCGCCTACGGCCAGTAAAGTCGGTGTTTCAGTCGTTTCACGCAGTGTCGCTATGAGCTTACTTACTGACCCGCGCTATGACTCTTAAGCAGGCTCTCTCGACTGCTAGCCTGCTTGCCTGGAAGAAGCTTTGCGCTTTTCTGTCGTATCCTCAATATATTTCGCTGACGGAGTTGTCTGAATGCTACCTGCACGATTGAGTGAGGTATCTTGTTGACATTTGTCACAGCCTGGAAGGTGTGGCCTCACAGAGAATGCTTGTGAACCTGTGGGGCAAAGCATGAAGTCATGAACCTAACAGCTGCTCTGCCATATTTGTCAAACAATTTTAAACAAAACTATTAGGGGAAAAAATTTTGTCGTATCTCATAGCCTCATTCGACAGCTTCATAATGACCTGCCTATTATGTCGTTAATGATCATAGTTTGTGTGGTATTTCGAAATTAAGAAAAGCATTGCACAGCTTGCAATGAAAAATAGATGTCTATGCGTTTCCGTTTGGTGCATATTAGGTAAGATATTGTTTCACAGAAAAATGTAAATAACACACCGAATTATTCTTTATGCTTGGGAGAAGACTAGGAGACTGTAAGGCTCCTCTGTCCTTACTGAAGTCTCATCTCAGTTTTATTTTAGACTAATTTGTTCGGATTTCGGGCTATTGGACTCAAGTATGGGAGGTTTACGTAGGGAACACTCTTCGTTACGACGTAAACCTGGCCATGTGCCTAATACGAAAACGTGTCTCTTGCACGTTACAAATATTATTGTTATACAGCTAAATAATGGAAAATGTCGCTTTGACGTAATAACAATAAAACTCAAATTAATTTGTTTTATTGCCTCTGTAGTACGAAACACACTTCCATAATAATGTCTGAGTTCATCCATTCTGCTTGACAGTTACGTTTGCTTCACATTCTCACTAAAATAAGCATTGCTACTTTGCATTTCCACATTAATTAAACAGATAATCATTGATCACAGAAGCCATTTATTTTATGTTCTACTATCAAAATGTTTCTCCACGACAATTATTAATTCTCAAACATGGGGCTGTATCAGCTATAAATCTCTTAATTAATCCAGCACGCCGTTCACCAAAAGAACTGAATTACTGAAACACTTTTCTTCTGGAATCCGATGTAACACTTTCAGCTTTCCTACCATATTCATCCTACAATTTTTCCTCCACAGGGCTGCGTACGACCACTCGGCATTGCGATAAGCAAGGAGTACAATATTTATACGTTATGACATCAAAAACAGCAGTATTCCATTCATCCTTCCCGTTGAATTTTTTTCAAAATTGGGAGAAAGCAATTTTTTGAAAACCCAAATAAAAAATAGAAATCCCACAGAAATTTTAACCCAGCAACAAGATCCTCACAAAAAAATAACCGATGAACAACGCACCAATGGCACCTTCTCAGTTATTACTGTAATACAACAGACACACCACATACATTTCACACTCACTCGTCCTTATAATGAAAATGAAAATTTCTACATTTTTCTTTGTGTTTGTGATAAATAGGCAACGAACATACATAGAAATTAAATTTAACATATAACTAGATTAAGTAGAATAACAATACCACACTTCCTTTACAGCATACAGCACATCCTAATCATAGTGTTGTAATGCACATTCATATAAATCTACACAATCTAATTGCACAGGCTGCACAGAAATAAAGGTATCATTAGCATATCATCACATCACTGAAAATACTTCTCGTGACTGTATAATACACTCTAATAATATACTTGCCCCTAACATTAAAAATTAAGGTATTCCAATGGCCTCTTGAGTTCAAATACTGATCAGCCTATGAACAAAGGATATACAGATTACTGCAGCTCACTATACAAATGTCAAGAAAATATTATTATTCGTGTGGTAATGAAGCTAATTTACTCTGATTGCATTAATAGAAGAAACAAAATAAAGCTCAAGAATATTTTCTACGTAGTAAAATACTGGCTAAATCTATAGGCCAAGAGACAAAAATATGAAAAAAGTATCTCAAGAGTAAACAACATGCCATCAATATGTACAGTAGAAATAGTGGTTCAAGAATACTAGTGAGCATAACATAAAGATATAGGTAAAAGTTTATTTTTGTTTAATAACATAAAACAGGCAGAAAACGCTATATTTGCAGTCGAAAAGCGTAGAGAATGCTATTAATACGAATTGGAGGACATTATCCTGAAACAAGATGCTCATGAACACAAGCGTATTTGGTGTTTTACTATGCCACACATCACTTTCAGCAACACACACGCTCAATGACAGGTTGACGTAGCAGCTGAGTGATGGCGCCAGACAGCTGCGGCAAGCGTTGATTCTCGCAGAGCAGCTGGCAGCGCGGCTGAAACTCTCCGTTTCTCGCGTCACGGCACCGTTGTTTTGGTGCTGGCAGCGCAGGAAGCATTCGCTGATTGGCGGCTGTGTGGGCGGGCGGGATGGCGGCAGTGTATAGGCAGCGGCTGTGCGAACAAACGTCAGTGGCCTCTGGCGGCTCGGACGAGATGTAAACAAAGCAACTGTGAAGCCTCCTCCGCAAATTGAAGCAGCGTGGGTGAGGGTTACCAGGCCATAAATGTATTCCCCACATTGTAAGATGTGGACGATGCGAGGTAATGTGGTATTTACATGCCTGGAACTCCATTCCATGATGTCAGAATCAAGATCCTTAACAAAAATTTTAGCATCCGTTCGAGTACAATCAAGCAGGTTGGTTTTATTCAGGATCCCAATACACCATATTTTTCTCCACTCTTTTGGGTACAAAACATTTTTTTAACATAATCTACGTTCAGCGCGACTGCCTTACGCCACCTTACTAGGAGGATCAGTATACCAGCGTCACTACTGGTCAAAGTCGCAAAGTCTTGCTGCATTAATAACCTCCCCATCATCCACTTGCAGCTTCCCACGACGTGCATCTTTCGTTGGGCAAAATACATGGAAGTCGGAAAGTGCGAGTTCCGGGCTACAGGAAGGGTGAGGAATAACAGTCCAGAACTTTCTATAGAGAAGATCGCATACATACTTCTTTATTTTCGACAACCTGTTTTGATACTTCGGTGTCATCTTCTGGTCTTCAAAAATTATTGTTACGAAACGTTTACTGTGAGTTGAACCTCATGCCAAGTTGTCATATTGTTAAATAAAATGTAGCACGCTGTGCAAAAGGTTGTCAGAAACAAAACATTAACAATAAATCGGAACCGTTTGCACATGGCCATGACCGTATATGTAGCGCCGACAAATGATTGTTAAGTCTTGAGAAGCACGATGTCCAGTAAAATGTACATTAGCCCATCAGTTTACGTTAGATTTGCATGTTCCATTCATTGATGATTCACCTTAGACGGTATATACAGTACAGTTTGTTTGCATTTTTGTGGCGACGAACACGCTGAAGTCGATGCTTCAGTTTCCAACATCACACGATTCACAACTGTGTGCGGCCGGCCCACACGCGTGAGATCGGAGAGGTTCGCGCAACCTTGTTGCGATGATGACAGACTCACCATGCTTTTGTTCACTGCCAGGTCTCCGTAGACACTCTGCGAACGCCTATGAATATCTGTGATGCTCCGATTTTCCGCGAAAAGCGGGAACGCATCTCTGATGCAGATACAATTTTGAAGGCTACGTACAGTGCCGCCTCCGACCGAAACTATGAAACAATAGGTGCTGAAGCGGGAATATTTCAAAATGTCCCACAACAAATTCCACATTCTTTTCAACCGGAACTTGCCGAGAAAAAAAAATGGTGCATTACGTTCGATCGCTCCTCCTGTCACCGTTAGTGCATGTACTAGGCGTTTCGTCATCTAAGATAGTATTAGCTGGCATTCTGCTTGACATGTGCAGGTCAGAATTGGATATTTGAATAAACAAGGTGGTGTCTAAATTTACCTCTAATTGGTACTCCACAGTTAAGGAACAGTATGTAAGGATAGGCATATCTAGTGTATCTTCTCATATATCTGTGTATTTCTCTTTTTGTCTCTCCTCTAATATCTTCGCCATTCTATTATCATCCTCCTTTTGTGCTTCTCAATTACTTTTCTTACTTCTTTCTAAAAACTTTAGTTAATTTTTCTTGACTTCCTTTAAATTCTTTGATTTCCTTCACAGTTTTTTCTTGACTTTCTTTTAATCCTTTTATCTCCTTTTTTAATTCCTTTGCGACTTCTGCGGCTTCCTTTCCGGTTTCTTCTTGACTTTCTTTCAGTTTTTCCTCAGTTACCTTGAATTCTTTCCTAGGTTGCTGCTGGGTTTTCTCTTGACCTTACCTGTATTCATTTGCGTTTTCCTCTTATTTTCCATTAACGTGTTGAGTAGCTCCACCATATCCGTCTGGCTGCTGTTTGTAGGTGACTGGTGTTCGGTTTTGCTTCTAAACTAGGTCCTCGCTAATTGTTCAAGTTTTCGTATCTGAGGTGCGAGTAAAATCTCAGTTCACTCGCACTTAATTCCGCCATTAGTTCTGTTAGTCACGCCCTCGAAACCGGAATCTTTGGTCTCTGCGTAATTCCACGCTCTCTCGTTATCGAGCTGATTTTCTGTAATACTGTCAGTTGGTGTTTTCTCCTTTTTTGACATTTCTACACAAAGTCAGAAGCATAGAACTCCAGCCTACCTAACTTTCTCCGCGAAAAATTCGTGACATGCTAAATAACTGAAAAGTTTCAACTACAGCAGTTTCAAACTATGCGCAGTTGGCATTATTGCAACACTTTCGTCCATTTATGCGACTGTTTGTTTTCTGTGCTGTGGTGTGATGTTGCAAAGTGCGCAACTCCCTTCTCGTCAACAAGGTCGTCTCGAACCACAGCAATAATTCCTCTTCATAGGAATTCCTCTTCATATCTCGAAGCTTTGCAATTCAAGATGAGGCAGATTTCCCCTTCACACCTGGCGATGAAGTACTCTTACTCCCCCACTCCTAGACTCGTAGCCATATTGCACACAGTTAACCGCATTTCAGATCACTGTTGTTCACCGAAGATCAATCTTCCTTTCATGCATCGCCAGATGTAAGGCTCTTAGGCTCTTTCTCAGTTACATTTTAGACTAATGTGTGCAGCTATCAGACTCCAGAACGCAAGTGTGGCAGATTTACATAACACAGTACATTACGAAATAGACCTAACCACGTGCCTAATACGAATAATTGTCTCTTACACGTTTCAAATATTAAAGTTATTCAGTTAAAGAAAGTAAAATGTCACTTTGAAATAATAACAGTACAAGTCAAATTATTTTTTTGTCCCTTTAATACGTAACACATTCTCCTAACAATGGTTAACAGGTATGTTTGTTTCACATTCACACTAAAGTAACCATTGTTACTTTGAATTTCCACGTTAATTAAACTGATCACGGAAGACTTTTCATTTACATTTTACTAACAATATGTTTATCAGCGACAGTTACTGATTCTCGAACACGCCATTGTACTAACTATTTATCCCTTAATTAATCCGGCGTGAGCTCCCGCGAAGTAATAGAACTACTGGAATACTTTTCGTTTATAGGCCGACCAAAGACTTTCACCTATTAATTCTACTTTCTACCACATTCTTCCTACCTCTTACCCTAGAGGTGGATGCGAGCGACTGCTCCGACAGGGAGCCCAACACCGTCTCCACTGCACACACCAAGAGAGCGCGTGATCACTAGCGCGGGAGCACTATTGCCGTTATACACCAAGACAACGCTTCCTCAGCGAAGAGGTGCGCTCGGCTCCGAATGATCCGAAAGCTAGCGACAAGTTAGTAGTACAAATCGGCACGTTATGGCAACAAAGATATATGCTGAAGAACCACAGAGACTGGTACACCTATCTAACACCGTGTAGGACCCCCGTGAGCATGCAGAAGTCCCGCAACATGACGTGGCATGGATTCAACTATTGTCTGAAGTGGTGCTGGAGGGAGTTGACATCATGAATCCTGCAGGGCTGTCCATAAATCCCTAAGAGCACGAAGGGGTGGAGATCTCTTCTAAACAGCACTTCGCAAGGTATCCCACATATGCTCAGTAATGTTCGTGTCTGGTGAGTTTGGTGCCTAGCTAAACCCAGAAGAGTGTTCCTGGAGCCACTCTTCAGCAGTTCTGGAAGTTTAGGGTGTCGCATTGTCCTGCTGGAATTGCCCAAGTCCTTCGGAATGCACAGTGGACTTCAATGGATGCAGGTGATCAGATAGGATGCTTACGTACGTGTCTTCCTTCACAGTCGTATCTAGACGTATCAGGGGTCCCACATCACTCCAACTGCACACGCCCCACACCATTACAGATCCTCCACCAGCTTGAACAGTCCCATGTCTGCTGACATGCAGGGCACATTGATTCGTGAGGTTGTCTCCTTACCCGTACAATTCCATTCGCTCTATACAATTCGAAACGAGACTCGTCCGACCAGGTAACATGTTTCCAGCCATCAACAGTCCAATGTCGGTGTTGAAGAGTCCATGCGAGGCATAAAGCTTTGTGTCGTGCAGTGATCAAGGGTACACGAATGGGCGTTCGGCTCCGAAAGTCCATATCGATGATGTTTCGTTGAATGGTTCACAAGCTCACACTTTGCTGATGGCCCAGCACTGAAATCTGCAGCAATTTGCGAAATGGTTGCTCTTCTGTCACGCTGAACGATTCTCTTCAGCCGTCGTTGGTCCCGTCCTTACAGGATCGTTTTCCGGCCGCAGCGATGTCAGAGATTATATGTTTTACCGGATTCCTCATATTCGAGTAATAGTCGTAGGGGAAAATCCCCACTTCATCACTACCTCGTTAATGCTGTGTCCCATGGGTCGTGCGCCGACTTTTGATCACCACGTCTAAACTCACTTAAATCTTGATAACCTGCAGCAATAGCCGATCTAACAACTGCTCCAGACACTTGTTGTCTTATATAGGCGTTGCCGATCGCAGCGCCATATTCTGCCTGTTTACAATCTCTTTACTTGAATACGGATGCCTGAGCGACAATGAAGTATTCATAACATTCCTTGTACCTCATGAGCCATTTACGATATCGAAACGAGGTTTTGGCAAACGATAGCAAGCAGAGAGGAGTATATTTTGCCATATGCTTAACAAAGGAAACTTCCTTATCTTCTGCAATTTACAAGCAACTACTGATTTTTGAATGGAATAATTTAATTGCCACAAGGCTCGGTGTAAAGTAAGTACCGATTTTTGAATGAAATATTTGAATTGTTTAAGAGCAATCGGTAGTTGCTGAAGCGAAAATTGCTATGAGTCTTACAACAGCGTAAGTAAAAGAAATGTACGTTTATTTCTACACCGAAAATGAGCTGATACATAAACTATTGACCCATCTTGCCTTTAGTTGATAGTTTAAAAATACACTGTACCAGGGTTCCGTCACAATTCAACTGCATTAGACCGTCAGTGAGGTTAATTTTTGGAATCTTTATATTTTAGCAAAAGAGACCAATTTCAATATGGCAACAAGAAAGTGTAGGTGTTACTCAAATCTCGTCACTGTTGACGTTTCTCTGACGAAACAAAGGAGTAAGAATCCGCGGGAAAATGAGTCGCTATTTCTGCTGAAATTCCGGTGAAATTTTGTACCCCAGTGTATTATCAATAATAAATAGCTGAGACAAACTTTCCAAAGCATTTTGGTTCTATTTCTCAACGATCTGACCACCTCCATAGCCGAACGGTTAGCATTGCTTCCTTCGGTGTGGAAGGATTCTTCTGCGATTCCCGGTACCTCTTCGGGTTTTCCTGTGGTAGGGAGATGTAGAATGGGGGCAGTTCAGTCTCTTGTGACCAGAAGAGGATCTACTTGAATAAAGAAGTTGCCGCATCATCAGGATCCACCCACTGACAATAACGGCTGGAGAGATTGGCGACACGCTGCCTATGGCCTATGATCACAGATCACTGCTCGTAATGCTTTGTAGGCAGCAGTCGGCCAGTCGGAACAAGACCGAGGCTTAATCTGTGAATGGTGTTCACTTTTTTACCTCAATCTGCGAAATATGAAAACAGTTCACAGCACATTGTTCATATCTTTTTCCTCCCAATGCCCATTCAGAGAGATTTCGTGAACTTTTTATTTCGAATATCTCTTTAAATGTTAAATATAACAATCCATTTACATATTGGTGAGCAGAAGCAAACGACTGATAAAGGGAATCAATCGTGGTTTTAAAAATAGTACTATACTCCAGTTTGGAACCAGTGTAGTGGTTCTCGTGGAGACAGTAGAAATATTTTGTAGCTCTGAAGCTGTGATGGCTCTGACGGCCTGCGTAATCTGTAGAGTATCCGTCAAGGTGAAAATAGATTATCAATATCTTTGGCTAGCTAAAAGATCTTCTTCCATTTCAAAGAGTGGGGGTTGTCCCGTTCCGAAACCAAAGAAATTTAACAGAACTGTTTTGTCTATCTCTTCATTGTCTGTCCTCTAACCCGTTTGGTTGAAATCTAATGTTTTCCATGGCAGGCGCTCCGCTTTCGATGTGATCGGTATCATTCAGCGCCTAATCTCTTCTGTCATTATTGTTTTTAAGGCTAATTGTTGTCTTATACCTTCACACCGAACTCTGTCGCGTAGCATTAGTCAAAGAAGCGACCTCAGAAACCTCATCTCAGCTGCTTCAGTTCTTGGTTCGTCTCATTATGTTGGGATCCTGTTCAGTTCCCAGTACCATACATAAGAGTAGGCTAAGGTACCACGTTGTGTAGTCTTAGTGGTACCTCTTTCCTCATACCTGTACCAAGATACCTCCTCATGCATTTACATCTTTCTCTTTCATGGAGCAGTGGACGCTACATAAATTATTTTACAAAGAATTTTCTGGCATTTAAATTCATATGTATGCTAGTTAAACTGTTTTTTCTTAGTCATAAATTCCTGTTTCGCCAATGCAATTCTGCTGTTCACTTCCATTAAGCATCTATTGTTCTCAATTATACTACCGATATAGCAAACCTGTTTCCCCTGATCAATTCAGACGTCATCAGTTTTTATATAGGTTTCAGTTTCTCCAATATTTTCCCGTGCTATCATTATTTTTGTTGCCGTTTGTTCACTTTTGATTTCCATTGTTTAAAAGTATCTGATAAGATTTGCAACATTCTGTTCATTTCTTTTTCGGAGTCTCCGACTATTACAATGTCATCAACATATCTAATACAATGTGTCATTTCATCGTTGGCTTTTGTTCCCTTTGTAACGTCCTTCATCATCTAAATAGCGTCCTCCTTTTCTAATCATGGCCACTTGCTGTGCCTCATTGATGTTTATTTCTGTGCTTTGGTTCTGATACAGTTGGTTAATCATTTTACTGTTCTTCCAGTCAAGTCCTATTTTTTTCATTGTTCGAAAGAGTAGCTCCTGGTTCACATTGTCAAAATCTTGTTCCAAGTCAACGATGGTAAGATATGTTCTTCTTTTCACATCCATCCTTCTCTCCACCTACTCACTATGCCAAAATTGCTTCTCTAAATCCAAACTGGTTTTCTCCAATATACTTGTGTACTTTTCCTTTTATCCTGAAATTAACCGTATTAATGAGTATTTTGGTGCATGTGATAATATTGACAGTCTTCTATAGTTGGCGCAGACAACTCATTTTCCTATTTAGGTACGGTACTGGTTCAGCATTGTGTGAAGCCTTCTGGCCTGTTTTCTCCTTCGTAGCAGCCACTTATTTCTCTGAATAATTGACCTTTCATGCTATTACTTAAATTTTTCAGCAACTTTGCAGGAATGTGATCAACACCAGTTTGGTTATCCTTCTTTGAGACTGAGTGACAAGGTTAAATTAATGTCTCATGATTGGAGGACCTCGCATTTCTCTTTCACACACTTAATGTCTTCAATTAGATTGCTTTCATTATTGAAGTCATTATAATCATACAGTTCTCCTATGTATTCTTTCCAAGAAGCACATATCTGATCATTGTTTACTAGTATTATTCCCTCTTTATTTTTTAAATACTACAGCTTTCGTTCTGGGTTTGTACTGAAAGGCTCTGATTTGCTTATAAACTTCGTCTTGTTTTCCATTTTTCGAATATTTTCTATCAATTCAATAATGCTGTTGGTCCATTTCCCTTTTTCTATTCTGCACTTGTTTGCGATATGATTTATAGTTTTTTGTACTCATTTATGTTGTTTTGTTTCCTAAACTTATTCCTTTCCTGAATATGATTCAGTATTTCTTCTATCATCCCAGTTTCTTTCCCCGCTAAAACTTTTTTTTTTTTTTTTTTTTTTTTTTTTTTTACCTCAGTTGTTCCCATCTTGATGTTATTCCACTGCAGTGGCTCATCCCTTAGAATAACTATTTTATTGATTCTTCCTTAAGAAGCTGCCGTTATTGCTTCTTCTTTCAGTCCTTCTCCTCCATTACTTTTTGACTGATCTCTCGTTCTTTTGAATCTGTTCTTGCATTTGGCGAACATTAGTATGTGGTCACTGGACCTGGATAGCTGTGACACGATTTTGCCTGATTCCTATACCTTTGCTTCATTAGTATATAATCTAAATGAAATTGTCTTTGGTCTGGTGTTAGTATATAATCTAAATGAAATTTACTTTGTCTGGTGCCTCCCATGTCTATCTTCTTCTAAGAGCAACTTCAAATAATTTGTTTGTAATAATCGTATAATTTTTATCGCTTAAATAATTTGATTCCCCAAAGTCAAAATTTCCTACAGTCTTATGTGCTACTAATGCATTAAAATCGCCCATTATGGCATTATTATCTATTTCTTTAGTCAAATTTAATAGTTCTTCAGTACCTTCAAGTTATGAACCGATGTTGGGAAATACGTCTGAATTATTACCAAGGCAACAAGTGTACTTTTTATTTTTATCATCATGTACTGAGATGGTAAGTGCTGCAAAAATTGTATGACTAATGCACCTCTTAGTAAACTGTTATTCCATGCTTTTCTCTTTCCACAACACCGTTACAAATTACTCTAAACTCGTCACTGCAGAAATCTTAGTACTCCAGCTAGGACAATGAGCGTGCGCAAAGAGTTAAAAAATAATAGCATACAGTGTCCGAACAGCTCCTCACAGCTGCAATGGAACAACTTTTGAAAGGGTAAGAGAAGGTCGACTTCGCTCCAATGTCCAGCGTCCAAACATCACTATCCTTCTTTGGTTTCGGCTTTTGAGGAAAAATGGGCTGATTTTCTTCCACAGACATTCCGACAGGTCATTGAAAGGATCCCCACGGACGTTCAAGCAGTCATAAAGACGGATGGCGGACAACCCCTATTAATTTACCAAAGAAAAATCGCCAAACTTCCGTGTGTTATCAGAAGCTTTTTTTGTTTAGATTACCAGTTTCGACATCTCATTAATGCCAAAATTGGTCGTATAAGTAAAGTAATTTCTGAAAACATACGGCTGTTTGGTAATTTTTCTTTGGTAAATACTTGACCGGCTGCTGTCCAGTATCCACGATGGATCGACAGAGACCAGAGACCCATATATTAAGGGGGGGGGGGGGTAGAAATTCAGAAATTTAAAAAATTCGATTTTTCAAAAATATGCCTGTTTTGTAGCGCATATCTTCCTGAATGAATAGTCCGATATGTGAAACATATGTATTGGAGAGATTATAAGGCACGTTGTTTGGTCCTAAGTGTACCAAGATGCAGACCCACACCCCTTTGGACAGCATTCTTCTGTGATACATGTGTTTCGCTCTGTAGAATTCGAACGTTTATATTTGCGCCAGAGATGGTCATACGTGAAACAAACGACTATTGATATCGATACTTTCTCAGGTGCTATCGACGTGCATTGTTTTGATCGTTGATTTTGTTTGTTCTCTGTTTTGCAAGGCTTGCAGTGTGGTGTTGTGAATTTCTATAAGATTTTCTATGGCTGTGTTGTTTAGTGTTCGCTCTGGCATAATATCGCACGAGATGCCTAGAACTCGTTGCTTCAAACGTAAACAATGTCACCAGGGCAGCAGATGCACAGTAAAGGATGCTACAACAAATGTTACACCATTGGCTCAAGACTGCAAACCCTCGGAGATGGTGGTGAAGAATATCATCACAGGAATTATATACCAACTGCTGTAATGGAAGCCATCAAACCTCTATTCAGGGATCATGCAAATGAAAACTTATTGAAGAAATGTCTTCGTGCTGGCTCCCAAAACCCAAATGAAAGTTTTAAGCAATGTGTATGGGAAAGATTGCCTAAAACCGTTTTGTGGGAAGAAATGCACTAGCTATTGGTGTTTATTATGCATTTTCATGTTTTAGAGATGGTGTGGAAAGCAGCAAATATGTTTTAGAGAAAATAAAGTCCGGAATGAACTGCACCAAAGCTTTGTATGCGATAGACAGAGATCATGAAGTGAAACCAGTTAAATCATTTTTGGAGGTGATAAAATCAAGAACAGTGCATCTTATGAAAGTGAAAACTAAGAAAACTGATTCAGAAAATGAAAAAAAAACCTGCTTATGGTGCTGGACAGTTCTAAAAGAATGCCAAATACAAGCAGAAATCTTAACGGCTATATTCCGCAAAACACAAATTTCTGTAGTTACATACAAGTAACATCCAAAATAAATATCGTATTACTTTCAAACTTGGTATGTTTATTAAACACAAGCTCCTTAATGAAAAACTCTAGAATTTTCCAAATCTGTTAAAAACTGTTGTAAAAATTGAGGTAATTAACTACAAAACTTGAGTTTGTTGAAAACACGAATTTTAAAACGTAGCAGCTCATTCATTTTTTTTATAAATTAAATACGTGCTAGAGTTTCATACGCCTGTAAGTATGGTTCGTATGCTGTGAAAAATTTATCGAAAAATCTCTCTTACTTATAAAGAAAAGTGTACCTACAGCAACAAATTAAGCCAGTAATAAGTGAAAAAAATGCTGAAATTTCACTTGTAAAAAAATTATTTTATTGTGTTTTTGTACGTCTACTGCTATCAGTGTAAGCCCTGAATCTCCTTCCCGGTCATACCGATAAAGTTTTATGTATTTATTTGTAAAAGTGCAGATAGTGAAAATTAAAATGTCCTGTGGGCCATTCCTGCTCCAAGTCGGCCCGTTTGACATCCTACCTCCCGTTAATGGCTACTAATAGCTGTTCGGATATTTTTGATAATGTGTAGCTGGGTGGAAAGCATAAGGCGCTGGAGTTATGGAAGCTACATCGTTTCCAGCGGTTCACACGAAGGAAGTGAATATAGCGGCCTCTGAAGTTGCAGAGCGTTATCTACGAAGCACAATGTGCCTTTGCTGTTATGGCTCTGTGCTACAAATAGCCGGCAAGGGTCAGCTCCTTTACGCGGAACTCCCACCGCAAGCTGAAGCTTACAGCGGCGGTAGTCGGCTTATCTGTGACGGTCTGTCCTATCGCCGCCGTAAGAAACGCTTGCCGTTTTGAAATGCCCGGCAGCCGTATGGACACGAACTGAGGGACACATATCTAGGCTAAAGCAGCAAAAATACGCTTCTTGCCTCAAACGCCGTTTCGACTCGAACGTACTGACATCAGTACATGAGATCTCTGCAGTGAATGCCTCCACCCCCATCTTCTTTTACGGCTTAGGAGAGGTATGGTTCGTCGGCGTTCGTGGTTATGAGTTTTAGAATTCTTTCCGGCAGTTCTGCTATGAAATACTACACCACACAACAGCACCGTTTCTGCAGCATTTACTGAGAAACAAAATTAGGTGTGATATTGAGAAGTATCAACAGCAGAACGCAACAAAACGCGATAAAGCTCTCTTTTTGCGGCAGATACCAACTTTTACAACAAAGGGAAGGATTTAGGAGCATTATGAGCTTATTGAGGAATTTGGTATCGAAAACACTTGTCGCTACTCTGTGCTTATTTCACATTTCAAAGGTACAATGTAAACATTGCTGCTGTGTTTTCTAATTGACTGGCTTCTTTACTGTGTACTTAAAATGTAAAAAAATGAAGAAAAAACCGCTAAATCCGAAAGCGCCATCAAAGGTAACTCTGAGAGAAATTCTAATTTAAGTTACACGTTATTATTACAGGCCAACAAACTTTCATTGAACGCTGTACTACACTTCACAGTGATACAGAAAGCTGACAATTTTTAACACAATCACTAAGTCTATACTCAGTCCTCGCTGCTGCTACGGTCGCAGGTTCGAATACTGCCTCGGGCATGGATGTGTGTGATGTTCTTAGGTTAGTCAGGTTTAACTAGTTCTAAGTCTAGGGGACTGATGACCTCATATGTTAAGTCTCATACTGCTTAGAGCCATTTGAACTAAGTCTATATAAACAACGGTCGGAATTTTCATTCAAACCTTCAGTACCTCTACGATAGAAATCCACGCCTTGGTCGCGGAGCCAGAGCGCAAAATGAGAATAAAGGGGAAAATCGACTAAAATACAGAAAATATCAGAATTAACGGCAAATCGAAGGTTAAAAGGTTAACCGTCTTTGGACACCTCTACAGAACAAAGAAGAAAAGATTAGCGAAACAAATATTCCTGTATTTCTGAGAAACGAAAGTAACAAAAGCATGAATTATTGAAATAAGGAAAGATATAGAGAGAACGTAACAGCATCAAAGAATCAGAAATAAAAAAAGGAATGTTTTAAGGTTAAAATACCAAATTTAGAGGCTTTCAAGGTAGAAGAAGTAACAAAAGTGGAACAACATGATCAGAAGTAAGGACAAATAGTACTGGAAGAAGGTGAGGGAGTACTGAAAGAAAATAGGAAACAACAAAGCTCAGGCTTTTGCCGGGTACTAGTTGGTTAATACTAAGATAAAAAAAGGAAATTAATTTTTATATTCCTTCATGTCCTGAGTTACGAAATTGTTTGCTAGTGAAGAAATAAATCTTGAACTTTCTTCATAGGTCACTTTGCTCGGCCAATAAAGCACCCGTTGACCTGACTGGAACCACATTATCATTACATATTATTAATATTTGGTCAAACTGCTCGGGAAGCAGCATGGGAGAGCAAATAAGCGTTTACGTTTGCTGACATAACTGCAACCACATTATCATGATGTATTAGTAATATCTGGACAAACGGCCTGAGTTGTAACACGAGAAAGCAAATAAGCATTTACGTTTCTTCGATCTTAATTAAGGTGCGTAATTATCAATAGAAAATACAGGGATCGTATCTGTGTTACTTCGTTTCAATTAACACAGGAACCAAAGTATGTAAAGTTAATTTAAATTGACTAAAGTTGAACTTTTTGTACAGTTTATCAAAATAATATGGATGACAGGAGGCTTTAGTTCACTGGCGGAAGACAATCGTACCGCAGTAAATAAAATACGAGCTTATGAAATCTTGGAACATGTTCTTGACTAAAGTGAAGATTTCTAGTAAATAAATCTTTATTAACAAGTAGCTTGTAATAGGAAGCACCTGACGTATGTGATAGTGGGCGTAACCTAAGGAAATGTTACAATGTGATTTAAGATACATATCTAGTGATCAGGTGGATACACCATCCTTAGAAAATTTTTAAATTTGTTCATTTATAGGCCAAGACAACAGAAATATATTACGTAATGCGCATGGAAAAGCGGTTGTAGAGACGTTTACTGCTATGTACGTACAAAATAGCATCAAAAACACGACTATAGAGACAATGAATTCTACGATGACCAATACAGATGTAACAACATAAGTTCCGATTATTGCAGGGCAGTATACTTAAGGTTGTTTACAACCTAAGATGAAGATTTTCAGATATTTGTGGAAGAAAATAGAGACTAATATGTTGCCTATCACAAAAGAGGGGTTATCAGTTGTTAGAAGATTGCATAGGAAAAAAGACACAAACTGTGATTTTAAAACATCAGGATTACCTTCCGCGTGTATTCAACAAATCCCCATTAGTATTCCGGCTTTGCTATTGCGCTAATTGACTTCGCATGTTGATTAAAATAGCTCCACTCGTCATAAAAAAAAACATGGTCAACGACGAGGGAAATAACATCTGGTAATATCACTCTTACTTATTTTTTAATATGTAGTCACTGTACTTTTCTGCTTCTGTTCACTCTGAAAGCATAAAAATGATTAGCTACCACCACTATTATCACAACGAAACAGTACATTAGTAAATAGCATTACTCGATTTCACTTAAGGATTAATTTATTCATTAACCTGAACTCACAAACACCATAAGCTGATGTTTGAGCGATATAACAATGAAATACAGTATAAAGAACAAATTCTTTCCGTTGTGTTCATCACGGAGATGAGAATCTTGAATTCTTTTTTAATATTTTGAAGTGACTGGTAGCTTCAATTCAAAAGCCCGTGTTTCGACTCTAGGTCGATTCTAGTACGCTTTCTGTCGCTTACCGTTCCCTTTACCTCTGGCAGCGACTTGTTGATACGAAAAATGCAGAAATGATCAAAGGTTCTACATTAAATTACTAACCTTCGCCATCTCTAATCGATTATGCAAAAATGACGTGACCGCGTGAGCCTTATCGCATCAAATAATGAAGACAATCGTTTCGGAAGTAGTAAGAGTTTGGTGAGGGAAAGGATATAACAAGTTATTTTTACAAATAACGTACTCCACTGTCTTCTTTCGTAAATTTTGATTTTCGTCGTACAGTAAAGCAAATTTCACAAAAAAAGGCAAAGGTACCGCGGAAAAGAATTGAGATTATGGTTGCCAGAATAGATGGACAAACTCTGTTCATTAACAAGTTTTTTTTTTTAATTTGTGGTATGTTCCTATGGGACCAAACTGCTGAGGTCATCGGTCCCTAGGCTTACATACTACTTAATCTAGCTTAAAACTAAAGACAACACACACATCAATGCTCGAGGGAGGCCGTGGCATGATGCCTCAGGGCGCGCGGCTAACAAGTGGGTTATCAGAACAGTAATTATTATGTATCTTGTCTGAGCAAACCTGTGCTGATAAAATTGTTCTCGCACGAAAATAATACTAAACACAGTACGAAGTAACAAAGAAAAATATTAGCTATTGTTTTAAACCAGTAACCAAAAGAAATGTAATAGTGTCGAAAAATGTACAAATACTCATTACAGAAATGAAATCTATTATAGTAAAAAATGCATGTTCTCTTAGTAAAGTTTACCTAAACGGTCAAACATCATTTACTGCTCAAATAGAAATTATAGATGCTATTTTGTCAAAAACTGACATACTGAGCCCGTGGCTGGGTACAAAATATGGGTTGACTCTTACACAGAAGATTACAGCAACCAACCACTTTTTTCGATGGTATTTATTTATTTAAACAGCACCGTTACCAGTTTCGAACCGATAGGTTCAGATGGCTAGTTTACATTTTATATTACATATTGTGTTTTGTTTCCCCACCTGACGAAACTTCCTTGGGCTGGTGATGCCCTACAACCAAAACAAGATGTTAAACAACGTCTTTTTAATTCCAATTGTGCCTCACGACGATTTTAAATGGAGTATACAAATTATTATTATTATTAAATGGAAGATGTATCGGTTACTTACAATGAAGAAGCCGCGCTATTACGTTTCGGGGCAGGATGCATTTCATCTTGCAACATCTACAACTGGATAATGCACTTTATATATAAAGTGCATTATCCAGTTGTGGAGATATATATGTAACACACCACTAACACACAGACGGTTCATCACATGGAAGTATGCATACAAAGGTGGCGATATTACAACCATAACAAGAACAAAGACTTCCACTCTCAGAGATATTTCGTTATGTAAATGTATGTGACAGTAGAAATTAACAAATTGCTAATGTTATGTTACTTACTATTTACATTTAAAGAGAACTGATTAAAGGCTACCTTTCTCAGCATGGTGCAATACTTGTATATGGTCTTCAATGGTATTTCTTCCATGACTGTTGGTTGTTGTGTGCATGGCAAATATGGATTCTGAAATGTTGTCCAAACATATATCATCAGTATGCTCTTTGAACCATGTCTCAGTGCTTCTTCCAATTTGTCCTATATAGTAAGAGGGACAACTTTGATAGATGAGTTTGTATATAAGTTGTGAACTCCAGCAGTTAGCAGTTCACAACTTAAAAAATAACAACCCCCCCCCCCCCCAATACAAAAAATTTGGCATATACAAACTCATCTGTAAAAGTTGTCCCTCTTACTATATAGGACAAACTGAAAGAAGCATTGACACACAGTTAAAAGAGCATACTGATGCCATACGTTTGAACAACTTTTCAAAATCCGCGTTTGCCATGCTCACAACCACCATGCTGAGAAAGGTAGCCTTATGAATTTGCTTGAGGAGATAGAAATATATCTACTTATAAAAGCATGTCACCACAAAGCTCCTCAACGAAGAAACCGAGTTACCCAGTGCAGTCTTTCTTCAAAATTTCATTCACCTGCTTGCCAGTATAAAGTAAAAAATAAAAAATAAAAAATTCCACTAATGTAATATTTGTAAGATTTATAGATGCACATTTCTTATAATTTACTTTTGTTCCAATGTATACCATAATATTTACGTAATATCACGGCAGTAACACTTTGCAACTGACTGCTTTATTTGTTTATCCTAATTCTAATCAGTTCTCTTTAAATGTAAATAGTAAGTAACGTAACATTAGCAATTTGGTAATTTCTACTGTCACATACATTTACATAACGAAATATCTCTGAGAGTGGAAGTCTTTGTTCTTGTTATGGTTGTAATATCGCCACCTTTGTATGCATACTTCCATGTGATGAACCGTCTGTGTGTTAGTGGTGCGTTACATTATATGTATATATATCCACAACTGGATAATGCACTTTATATAGTGCATTATCCAGTTGTGGATGTTGCAAGGTGATATGCATCGTGCCCCGAAACGTAATGGCGCGGATTCTTCATTGTAAGTAACCGATACATCTTCCATTTAATAATAATAATTTGTTTACATCACTTAAAATCGTATTGAGGCACAATTGCAATTAAAAAGACGTTGTTTAACATCTTGTTTTGGTTGTAGGGCATCATCACCCAAAGGAAGGTTCGTCAGCTGAGGAAGCAAAACACGAAATGTAATGTAAAATGTGAACTAGTCATCTGAAGATGAACCTATCGGTTCGAAACCGGTAACGGAACTGTTTAAATAAATGTTCAAAAATGTTCAAATGTGTGTGAAATCTTATGGGGCTTAACTGCTAAAGTCATCAGTACCTAAGCTTACACACTACTTAACCTAAATTGTCCTAAGGACAAACACACACACCCATGCCCGTTGGAGGACTCGAACCTCCGCCGGGACCAGCAGCACAGCCCATGACTGCAACGCCTGAGACCGCTCGGCTAATCCCGCGCGGCCTTTAAATAAATAAATAGCACTGTAAAAGTGGTTGGCTGCTGTAATCTTCTGTGTAAGAGTCAGCCTAGAAATTATAGAATTCCACTATTTTCAGTATTCTGGAAGTCTTTGGATGATTTAATAATATATAACACTTTAACCAAATACGTCATAAAATGTAAAGTTCAAAAGGCATACTTTTCATTTAAGTTATTTTACCTTTATTATTTACTTTCATTTCAACTGTATTGATTATTTGTAATAGTTATGCTGAACACTTGGTCTAGCGTGCCCAGGCGTCATTAGTGAATAATTTGGACCATACCAGCAGAGAAACTCGACGTTGCCCAAGCACCACTGAACGTGTGGCCTTGAGCTTGATGTTTAGAGACGTTATATCTCCTGAGCTATGTGTCGTAAACAAATACAATTTTGTTAGAGCACTCTGCGGCGTATGTGTATGCTGTGTGCAAAATGTCCATTATAATTATCCGGGCTGTTATGCCGTGGTCGGTTGACGAATTCTGTGTCGATTCCCAACGTTTCGTCTCCGACTGCGGGAGACATCTTCAAGGGGGTCCGTAGCTCAATGGAAGGTCCAACACACCCACTGGCTCAGCAGCGAGCCAGTGGGTGTGTTGGACCTTCCATTGAGCTACGGACCCCCTTGAAGATGTCTCCCGCAGTCGGAGACGAAACGTTGGGAATCGACACAGAATTCGTCTACCGACCACGGCATAACAGCCCGGATAATTATAATAGAGATGATATTTCCGGCCGTGAAAGTTTACATTTTAGTATGTGTGCAAAATGTGTTGTTAATGGATTTAGTAGAAACGAAGTAATAAATTAAAACATCACACACTATGCAACAGCTTTTTGTGCATCTCGCTGAATTATATCCTCAGCTATGTGTCGTATAGAGTTACAATATTGTAGGTATATATTCAGCGGCATATGTGGATACTATCAAGGAAATTTATTACGAATAGAATTAGTAAGAAGAAAGTAATGAATTTAATTATCAAACATGACGTAGCAGTTTTTCACGCATCTCATTACGACGTCATGTCTCCTGAACTACGTGTTCTAAAATGACACAAGTTTGCACTTAGATTCAGTGCTACATGCGCATAGTGTCTGTAAAATACACTCCTGGAAATTGAAATAAGAACACCGTGAATTCATTGTCCCAGGAAGGGGAAACTTTATTGACACATTCCTGGGGTCAGATACATCACATGATCACACTGACAGAACCACAGGCACATAGACACGGGCAACAGAGCATGCACAATGTCGTCACTAGTACAGTGTATATCCACCTTTCGCAGCAATGCAGGCTGCTATTCTCCCATGGAGACGATCGTAGAGATGCTGGATGTAGTCCTGTGGAACGGCTTGCCATGCCATTTCCACCTGGCGCCTCAGTTGGACCAGCGTTCGTGCTGGACGTGCAGACCGCGTGAGACGACGCTTCATCCAGTCCCAAACATGCTCAATGGGGGACAGATCCGGAGATCTTGCTGGCCAGGGTAGTTGACTTACACCTTCTAGAGCACGTTGGGTGGCACGGGATACATGCGGACGTGCATTGTCCTGTTGGAACAGCAAGTTCCCTTGCCGGTCTACGAATGGTAGAACGATGGGTTCGATGACGGTTTGGATGTACCGTGCACTATTCAGTGTCCCCTCGACGATCACCAGTGGTGTACGGCCAGTGTAGGAGATCGCTCCCCACACCACGATGCCGGGTGTTGGCCCTGTGTGCCTCGGTCGTATGCAGTCCTGATTGTGGCGCTCACCTGCGCAGCGCCAAACACGCGTACCACCATCATTGGCACCAAGGCAGAAGCGACTATCATCGCTGAAGACGACACGTCTCCATTCGTCCCTCCATTCACGCCTGTCTCGACACCACTGGAGGCGGGCTGCACGATGTTGGGGCGTGAGCGGAAGACGGCCTAACGGTGTGCGGGACCGTTGCCCAGCTTCATGGAGACGGTTGCGAATGGTCCTCGCCGATACCCCAGGAGCAACAGTGTCCCTAATTTGCTGGGAAGTGGCGGTGCGGTCCCCTACGGCACTGCGTAGGATCCTACGGTCTTGGCGTGCATCCGTGCGTCGCTGCGGTCCGGTCCCAGGTCGACGGGCACGTGCACCTTCCGCCGACCACTGGCGACAACATCGATGTACTGTGGAGACCTCACGCCCCACGTGTTGAGCAATTCGGCGGTACGTCCACCCGGCCTCCCGCATGCCCACTATACGCCCTCGCTCAAAGTCCGTCAACTGCACATACGGTTCACGTCCACGCTGTCGCGGCATGTTACCAGTGTTAAAGACTGCGATGGAGCTCCGTATGCCATGGCAAACTGGCTGACACTGACGGAGGCGGTGTACAAATGCTGCGCAGCTAGCGCCATTCGACGGCCAACACCGCGGTTCCTGGTGTGTCCGCTGTGCCGTGCGTGTGATCATTGCTTGTACAGCCCTCTCGCAGTGTCCGGAGCAAGTATGGTGGGTCTGACACACCGGTGTCAATGTGTTCTTTTTTCCATTTCCAGGAGTGTATGTCGCGAATACTGTTACTAGTAAAGAAATACAGTAGAGTTCCGTTAATCCGAACTAATTGGGGTTGTTCGGATTTCCGATTTGTTCGGATTAACTGGAATTACGGTGACGAGTTTCTAGAATGAAGTATACCAAGCAGATAAGTAGGTACACCATGGTAACAAATGGGAACAAGTGTGGGAACAATGGCTCACTCTCACTCCCTGCCCTTGTTTTTGTGCATTGTTGAGATCTCCGTAGTGTCTGCGGTCAGTGCACTGCCAGATGTCTCGCAAAGCGCTTGGTTATGTTAGTTATCGATCGCTGGCACGCGTAACAGTTGTATTGTATTCGTTCAGGTGTAGTGGTGTACGTATTTTCGTCATGAGTAAACGGAAACATACAACCTTAACTCTCAAAGAAAAACTGAATGCTTTGAAGCGGATAGACAGTGGCGAGAATGAATCTAAACTGGCACAATGGAACTGGGTGTTGGTAAAGCAACCATGTGTGATTGGAAGAAGAACCGAGTGAAGCTCGGACAGTCCTGAGCAACGTCTTCGGGAAAAACACTCGAAATTCGACAAACTTTGAAACAGTCCCAGTACGATGAAGTTGATGAAGCTCTTCTCCTTTGGTTTACGCAGGAAAGAGAAAGGGGAACTCCTTTGAATGGAGCACTGGTTCAGGAGAAGGCTGTTTACCTGAACAAGTGAATGAATGGTGATGAGTCTTTTAGTGCGAGTATGGGTTGGTTGGCCAGATTCAAAAAACGTCATGGAATCCGTCAGCTAACAATTACTGGAGAGAAGCTTTCTTCTGACCGTGATGCAGCGAAGGAATACTTGGGTGAGTTCGGAAAAATGATAAGAGAGTGAAAGTATTCTTCACAACAAATTTATAGCGCTGACGAGACGCCTTAATTTTAGGGCATTGCCAACAAAAATCCTGGCATCTAAAGCAGAAGACCATGCTCCTGGTTTTAAAACGTGCAAAGATCGTGTGACTTTATTAGCGTGCAGCAATGCTGCTGGTGATCACAAGCTGCCTTTAGTGCTGATCGGCAAATCTGCTAGGCCCAGAGCTTTTAAAAACTGCAACATGAAGTCCCTGCCCGTATATTACCGCAACCAGGAAAAAGCATGGATGGATGGTAAGCCGTTCAAAGAGTGGTTTCACTGCCATTTTGTTCCCTCTGTTCGACCGTTTCTAAGGAAAATCATTTGTCTCCCCGTGCAATCCTTTTGATTGAAACGCGCCATCTCACCCCACCACTGAGGAATTATGTGATGGAGGAGTTGTGGCGAAGTTTTTGCCGCCGAATGTTACACCACTTCTACAGCCGATGGACGAGGGCGTACTGCAAACATTAAAACTGATTTAAAAGAAACAATTTTTAAGAATGCTGATCCAAGATAATAGCTTTCCTTGACCTCGCACTACGTTGTTTGGATCAACAGCCCACTGCTACACCTGCTGCTTTGATGTTTATGAGACAATGGTGCAAGTATGCGTCTTATAACAGACTGTCTTCATTACGCCAAAAAAAATGTCTGACTCTTTTTTTAACTAAAAAGCAGGGATAAATGTCTGCTGTATTTTAGTAAGTTTGACAGCTTTTCTTTCATTGTTTTGTATTGTTTAAACGTAATGTTTTCTTGCCAATTTTTCTAATACATGTTTACTGTACTGTGTAAATTAAAATAGTGTGTAAGTACAGCAGTTTACCGCACAGTTTTCCATACTTAGACTATCATTTTTCATGTTCGGATTTACCGAACGTTCGGATTACCGGGTTTCGGATTAGCGGGAATCTGCTGTAATAAACTGTAATGTCATTCCTCATGCGGTTCTCTTACTGCATGAACGGAGGAGAAGTACTAAGCGATAAATATTTTTTTCCTTTCATCATTTTGTAGGGGATGTCAGCGAGAATATTCTTTGAAAAGTTTTGAAACTGTATGTAAGTTTGTTGAAAGTCGCTAAGTGCTCTCATTTTCAAATATTGCAGTAATGAAGTCTGAGAACTCACGCGTCGAGGAGTAATCTTCTTTTTCACCCCCACCCCTTTGATAGGCAGGTGGATCTTACCCCTATGGCGATTGTCGCATGACAGTAAGGTATATGTGTACCAAATTTGGTTCAAATCGGTCAAGCTGCTTAGGAGGAGATGTGGAACACACATACACATACATACACAAACAAACATAAAAGTTCACTGTGTGCGAAATCTTATGAAACTTAACTGCTAAGGTCATCAGTCCCTAAGCTTACAAACTACTTAACCTAAATTATCCTTAGGACAAACACGCGCACCCATGCCCGAGGGAGGACTCGAACCTCCGCCGGGACCAGACGCATAGTCCACGACTGCAGCGCTCGGCTAATTCCGCGTGGCATACACAAACACGCGCACACACACAAATACACACACACACACACACACACACACACACACACACACACACACACGTTTTTATAATATCTATGGATTCCGACAAAATAAAACTGATAGGATTTTTTAATGGTAGTCTTCCATTGACAGATTAATGGTACTCCGTTTTGTCAAAACAGAAATGGGACAGGACTCCAGTCTACGTAGCAATAACTGAGGATAATGACGAGATCGTGAAGTTAGAATTTCACACAACTAGCATTATTATTTAACTTTCAATAAATTTCACTGAAATTCACTAGTTATACCTTCAAAAGGTTCTAAGCTGGTCTTACAGGTTGTAAATGTTGTTAACACGGCGGTGTGTCGGCATCTGCGACAACGCTCCATTAGCTCTAGTAAGTACGAGAACACGCTGCTTAGTTGCAAACGTTTATGACGCAGGCTCTTCATGTTACTCGGAGCTTAATTCCTCTACTCACGTGCGTCGCTCCACAGTGCCTCGTACAAGGGAAACTTCTCGTTTTACACGACATACACACATCCACTCTGTATCGTGGCTGGCTCAAGAGCTCCGAGCGCGAGCACTCTGACGAAACAAGGCAACGCCCAGAGGCGTTCTTGCTACCATTACGCTTTACTCACTTACAAATGTATAAGAACATCTAAATTTCCTTAACGTTCACCTGCTGGCACTATTCTTCTGTATAGATAAGTTATATTGATTTACAAATGTACTTTAAAATTAGTTTTACATAATCCATATTAAATATAAAAAACATATTAGTTACCTGCACGTGAAAGTTCGAAATCACAGAAAACTCACTGCTTTTACTGTTGTTGTTGTTGTTGTTCTGGTCTTCAGTCCTGAGACTGGTTTGATGCAGCTCTCCATGCTACTCTATCATGTGCAAGCTTCTTCATCTCCCGGTACCTACTGCAACCTACATCCTTCTGAATCTGTTTAGTGTATTCATCTCTTGGTCTCCCTCTACGATTTTTACCGTCCGCGCTGCCCTCCAATGCTAAATTTGTGATCCCTTGTTGCCTCAAAACATGTCCTACCAACCGATCCCTTCTTCTAGTCAAGTTGTGCCACAAACTTCTCTTCTCCCCAATCCTATTCAGTACCTCCTCATTAGTTACGTGATCTGCCCACCTTATCTTCAGCATTCTTCTGACCATCATCAGTTATTTTCTCCCTAAATAGCAAAACTCCTTTACTACTTTAAGTGTCTCATTTCCTAATCTAATTCCCTCAGCATCACCCGATTTCATTTGACTACATTCCATTATCCTCGTTTTGCTTTTGTTGATGTTCATCTTCAGAATGAGATTTTCACTCTGCGGTGGAGTGTGCGCTGATATGAAACTTCCTGGCAGATTAAAACTGTGTGCCCGACCGAGACTCGAACTCGGGACCTTTGCCTTTCGCGGGCAAGTGCTCTACCAACTGAGCTACCGAAGCACGACTCACGTCCGGTACTCACAGCTTTACTTCTGCCAGTACCTCGTCTCCTGCCTTCCAAACTTTACAGAAGCTCTCCTGCGAACCTTGCAGAACTAGCACTCCTGAAAGAAAGGATATTGCGGAGACATGGCTTAGCCACAGCCTGGGGGATGTTTCCAGAATGAGATTTTCACTCTGCAGCGGAGTGTGCGCTGATATGAAACTTCCTGGCAGATTAAAACTGTGTGCCCGACCGAGACTCGAACTCGGGACCTTTGCCTTTCGCGGGCAAGTGCTCTACCAACTGAGCTACCGAAGCACGACTCACGTCCGGTACTTATATCCTCCTGTCAAGACACTGTCCATTCCGTTCAACTGCTCTTCCAAGTCCTTTGCTGTCTCTGACAGAATTACAATGTCATCGGTGAACCTCAACGTTTTTACTTCTTCTCCATGAATTTTAATACCTACTCCAATTTTTTCTTTTGTTTCCTTTACTGCTTGCTCAATATACAGATTGAATAACATCGGGGAGAGGCTACAACCCTGTCTCACTCCTGTCCCAACCACTGCTTCCCTTTCATGCCCCTCGACTCTTCTAACTGCCATCTGGTTTCTGTACAAATTGTAAATAGCCTTCCGCTCCCTGTATTTTACTCCTGCCACCTCCAGAATGTGAAAGAGAGTATTCCAGTTAACATTGTCAAAAGCTTTCTCTAAGTCTACAAATGCTAGAAACTGCTTTTACTAGCATGAAATTATATAATATTTTCACAAAATATTGGAGAAAAAATATCACAATTGTATTGTAGTGTTACAAAGTGTAGGTCCCACGGTAACTTGATTGTAAGTCAGTTCAAAGGACATTGCGATGGTGGATTTGGAGGAGGGGACCAAACAGCGACGTCATCAGTCCCATCAATTTCAGGAAGGATGGGGATGGAAATCGGCCGTACCCTTTCAAAGTAACCCTCCCGGCATTTGTATGAAGCGATTTAGGGAATTCATGGCACACCTAAATCAGGATGGCCAAATGCGAGTCCAGTGTGGTAACCACTGCGCCACCTCGCTGGGTTCCGAAGGACAGGGAAGCCAAGAGCAAACCACATCGCCGCGCGTGGTAGCCGCGCGGTCGAAGGCGCCTTGCTACGGTTAGCGCGGCTCCCCCTGTCGGAGGTTCGAGTCCTCCCTCGAGCATCGGTGTGTGTGTTATCCTTAGCGTAAGTTGGTTTAAGTTAGATTAAGCATTGTATAAGCCTAGGGACCGATGACCTCGGCAGTTTGGTCCTACACGAACTTACCACAAATTTCCAAATTTTTCGTGCCACATTCAGGAGTCCCTTGCGGTAAACACTGCACTGTTCAAACGAACCCTCAGGTTTACAATAGTTTTACTAATTGAATTATTCACTTCGATCTGAAAGTAAATGTATTGTCCATTTTCAGCAATACAGAGCAACACAACCATAAAAAAAGAGTTTGTTTTCGACTAATATTGTTAGTTATACACTCTTACTGCTGAAGGACATTATTTAAAAAGTCAGTTCTCTAAAGGGTGACAGTTTTTTGTATTTCTGGATTTGAAACCCTATTTCCCTTTCGTAAATTTCGAGTATTCAAGGGAGCAGCAGCCCATTGCTTTCCAGCGGAGCATTTATAGAAGTTTCAAAATTGTTCAAATGGCTCTGAGCACTATGGGACTTAACATCTATGGTCATAACTCCCCTAGAACTTAGAACTACTTAAACCTAACTAACCTAAGGACATCACACACATTCATGCCCGAGGCACGATTCGAACCTGCGACCGTAGCGGTCGCGCAGTTCCAGACTGAAGCGTCTAAAACCGCTCGACCACAACGGCCAGCCTTTAGAAGTTTACATGACTGTACAGGAATAATACCTGTCGAATCCTACACTTGCCGTTTAAATCACACACTCGAAAAAGTGGTTCAAATGGCTCCGAGCACTATGCGACTTAACTTCTGAGGTCAGCAGTCGCCTAGAACGTAGAACTAATTAAACCTAACTAACCTAAGGACATCACACACATCCATACCCGAGGCAGGATTCAAACCTGCGACCGTAGCGGTCTTTCGGTTCCAGACTGTGGCGCCTAGAACCGCACGGCCACTCCGGCACACACTCGAAAAGATTATGCCGACACATCTCTGCTGCTGATGTTATTGATTATTGCATACAGCGAAGGCACGATCGGCACTCGGTGTAGGTGGTTTGATTAATTCCTTACTGACTTCGAAATTACGCGTGCAGCTACAACCTATGTGACATTAAATGAACTACTGCTTGGAAAAAGTGTGACACCAAGACCGGGAGATGTGACCACAAAGAAATTTATTCCACCAATTAGGGACGTGACAAAAAACAAATGATTAATAGTGCAAACCTCTACATGCACTGTGACTTTGGAAATTCAGTACGGAATAGCGCCACCTCATGCTGCAATCAGAGCCGCTAGACGTCTTGGCACGGTATCAAAAAGAGCCTAAATATATTGGTGGGGAATTCTCTGAGACGCGGTTTGAAGGCGCGTCCACAAAGCATCAACTGCAGTTGCCAACCGACCGTATCCTAGACATGTTCGTTGGGCGACTGTCAGACGAACGGGCAGGCCAGAGAAGCAGTGATACCGTTCGGTTTTCGGAGAAGGCTTGCACGTTCCTCGCCACATGCGGCCGGTCGTTGTCCTACTGAAATATGGCATGTTGAACGGTCTGCAGGACGGGCAGCGCCTCCGGATGTGAAACCTCCATGATCGCCCTCAATACGTACGAGACGAGATCGCTTATTGTAGGCAGTAGCGTCTCAATCCATCACACTTGGTGTTCGTCCACTGGGCCGCTCAGCAGTACAGTGTGCCCGAATGCGTTCACCATGGTGGCGTCGAAAGTGTATGTGGCCATCACTGTTGGCCATACTGAAGGGGAAGCCGTCCGGAAACACAACATGTTGCTACTCAGCACTCCAGTGTCGGCGTTCACGTGCCCATTGCAGTCTGTTGTGGACTGTGTTCAGTGGAAGCTGACGCAATGGCATGCGTGTCACCAGTCCACCCCGCAGAAGATAGCATCGAACCGTCGACGCATACATGTCCACACCCGTTGCAGTGCTTCAACGTCGCACCAACACTGTGGAGGAAGCTGCTCTGTCCGTTACGGTCAGTCGGACAAGATGGCAGTCACCTCGCGCTGTGGTCACATTGTGTCGTCCAGTACTCCGTTGGCGCTGCGTACGGCCCTCTCCTCTCCACTGGTTCCACATACGCCTCACTGCCGAAGCAGCGTGCCCTGTTCGACTCGCAGTGTCGCGAAACGACACCCCCGCCTCCCGGTGACTAACCACTCTCCGCCCCTTTCGAACGCACTCACATGCCGATCTTCCACCCTTTGATGTCGACGAGGTTACATGTTTCCGCACCGACTGTGCGTTGCATAACACTGACCTGTCCCGTCACACAAAAGACGTAGCCGTTGGGCCTACGTGCTTCTATCTGCCATTTCAATCACCATGGTTCCACTGATCTACACGTTCTCTTATCTTGACGTCTTGCAGACCACTGCTTCTGAATTTTTCACGTTTCATAAACGGCAGTATGTAAGTATTAAATAAAATAAATATTACAAATGAGTAATGTTGTAAGCTAATTAGGTTCAAATTAGAGAAACATACAGCCTTTTTTATTCCTGTTATTATCTACAATACACAATGACCTATTGCACCATTAAACTTAATGTTGTTGGATATTAACTATCAGCATGACTTTTATTCCTGTCCTAGGAAAACAGATAGTGTTAATGAACGGAACAGTTTGTATCAATTGGCATTTAAAGTCTGTTTTCAAATATTAAGAGGAAAATAATTGCTAACTCATATACAGAGTATTCACAAAAATTTGCAAATATTTTAATATATTATTCTACGAGTAAAACTAAGAAAAAGTTCATACAAACATAGGTCCGCAAATGATTAGATACGGAGTTACGGCTAATAAAAGGTTTTGCCTGAAATTTAGTAACTTCGCTAATTTGAAGCCATCGAAAAACTGCGAGGCTAAAGTAAAGCACAATTTCCATTTATTATGTTGTTATTAGTCTGGTGAATCTAATAACACATGTACCAGTCGTGTATCTGCAGTCGTTTTCCAGAACATCCAGACAAGCAAAGACAATTATACATATAAATTTGTTTACTTTCCACTAAGAATGTAGAAACGTTTATGTCATTGCTGGCTACCGCTAGTGAGTTGTTTCAGTCGTTTCCTAACTTTGAAACGAGTTACTTTTCTGTATCGTTCAGTGAAAGAACGGCATTACTTGCTCGCACTATGAATGCAATAGACGAAATTAAGAACAACCCTGTGAAACTGAAACGAGCAGAAAAATCTTTTTTGCTACACGTGCAGCTAAATGCATTGAACTCGGTGGAGACATCTTTGAGCATTTTTTGTGAATATATTACGAAATTATATGTACACTGTACATCTTCCTTAACACCGAGCTCTGTTTTTCCGGTTTAACATGAATTCATGTGTGAGCAGATTATCTACACATTCATACAGTTTTAGCTAACGTCATTACCATCATTTTTTTCAAAATTAAATCCTTTACAACATCTATTGAAAACATTGTGCAACTGTCTGAAATTTAAAAAATAAATTGGGTCAAGTAGTTAATAAATTAAAAACTTTAGGAAATTATGTCTTTGCTTCTCAGGATGTTCTAGAAAACTACTGCAGATACACGTATGGGTCGTGTATTGTTAGATTCACTAGACCAATAACAACAAAATAAGTGGAAATCGTGCTTTACTTTAGCCTCGTACAGTTTTGCGATGGCTTCAAATTAGCTAAGTTGCTAAATTTCAGGCAGAATCTTTTATTAGCCGTAACTCTGTTGTGGACCTATATTTATATGAACCTTTTTCTTTTTTATATGAACCTTTTTATTTATTAAAATATTTGCATATCTTCGTGAATCATTCTGTATAACTGTAAACCCCAAAACTATAATTTTTAGAATGCAGTATCGTACACTGAATTTACATTAACTGATAAATATGTTACTCAAGCTTTATCATATACACAGGAAAAACTACCTCTTTTGAAACCGAATGTTATATTTGTGTGTACCGAACCTGTTTCGCCTATTCATGCTATGCATTTTCAGTGGTCTTTAATATACAATAAAATTATTTAATTATACACACTTTGAAAAGAAATCTTTAGTGATTTTTGGCTGCTAATTCAATTATCTAACTATTTACAATATATGACCGTATGCAACATGCCATGTCTGCTCTCCATACTTTGTCTAAGAGGTCGGCCAAATGTTTATGAGCATTATTTTGGGATTTGTTCTTTAACATTACATATGATAACCAGACCATTTGTGGCATGAGTTTCGCACAATTCGGCAAGAAGCAAACGTTCAAAGAAACGAAACCGGTCGCAACACAATAAATGTATTACAACACAGCTAAGATTGCCATCTTTAATGATGAAACTGAACCATATGCATCTAGCACACACAGAGGGGCACGTGGATACGTAGACAGCACATAAAAATGAATGTAAGTGTAGAAAAACCACAATCAGTCTGTAAATAGACAATTAAATCAGCTGGCAAGAATCGCTACAGATCTCTTATCAAAATGTGTAAATTAAATAAGTGTCTCGAATATTATGGACTACTGAAGATGCCTTGCATGAATAGGCAAAACATGATTGGAAGCGTGATGACTGGGTGTTGTGTGATGTCCTTAGGTTAGTTAGGTTTACGTAGTTCTAAGTTCTAGAGGACTGATGACCATAGATGTTAAGTCACATAGAGCTCAGAGCCAGAGCCATGATTGGAAGGCACAAATAAAACGTTTTAGTTTCAAAAGACGAAATTTTTCTTACCTGTATGAGAAAGCATAATTTAAGCATCAGCTTAGGAGAAATGGCTGAAAATATTAACAATATGATAAATACTTCTTTAGGTAGCTGTTAATTGACATGTATAAAATGCACAAACTAAATTAATTACGACATTTTATCACTAGAATGAAATTTTCACTACGCATCGGAGTACAAGGAAGTCTCATTTTATCACTAGTTTATCCTCGACCCTAATGAGCATTAACAGACACAAGAAGAGGGACTTTTCCTATATTCAGTTCTTAATTAGCTCTATTCGTGGAATTCTTGACAGACGGCAACCAGGGGGAAAGGTTTCTGGCATCGGCAACTGTTTAACTTCTAGGCCATTTCATGAGCTGCAGGAGGATACAGATGATTTAGGAGTTGAAATTGGTTTAAGGTATCGTCATTACTCTTGGGTTGCTTCTTCTGCTGTAATTGCCTTTGTGAGGCTAAGATTTCGATGGGGTCTCGTCTTTAATAGATGCATAGTAACTACATATTAATTTTATACGAAGGCTGTCCAGAAAGTAACAGACGTTTTGGTCTATCGCGGCGATAGGCGGGGCTACAGCCGCCATCTTGATACCATAACGTGCCTACATACGGCGATGGTAGTGCGTAATCTGTATCTCTGCTACTTTGGTTTCTGTGACGCGTTAAAATGTGCACTGCAATAGAAAATCCCACCACTTGTGAAGTGCGTGCTATGATTAGGTTTTTACTGGCAACAGCTGCAAACCAACTGAAATTTATTGCGACATTTGTGACTTGTACGGAAAACGAATAATGAGTGAAAGCCGAGAGAGGCAATGCTGCAATGAATTTTAAAATGGCCATCCCAGTGTTCACGATGAAGACCGCAATAGTAGACCTAGCCTTGTGACTGACGAACTGGTAATGAGAATTAACGACCAAATCCGTGAAAACCGTCTTTTCGCGATTACGGAAATTTCGCTGGATTTTCCCCAAATTTCAGGGAGTTTGGTTCATGAAACTGTCGTGTAGAAGCTTCGTTATTACAAATTTTGCTCTAGCTTGGTTCCCAAAAGCCTAGCGAAAGATCACAAATAAACAGAGACTGGCTGCACCACTGACCTTCCTCGAGGATTACGCGGTTGATTATCGTTGAGGAGACACTGTTGGTAGCCCCTTGCTTCATGCGGATGGTCAGTTGCTAAACAGCTGCATGTCCATCTGCCCGTACACAACTCCGTAGCCACCATTTACCACTGTCATCTATGATTCGGGTGGAAACCACAGTTCGTTCGCCGCCAGTTTTGGATAGTGCCAGTTCGCCATGTACGGTATATTTTAACCACAGGCTACAAACTTAGCCGTTTCGGAAATTCGTGCACGTTTGACCCGAAACGCAGTGATCACGCCCTTCTGGAGGTTAGATAATTCGCTCGGTTTCCACATTACGATAACGACTCAGCTGTCTTTCCGCATCAGCCGACACGTTTTATAGACCCTCCATTGCTAGCGCTACCACAGGCCGTCTATGAGTGGTTACTGCACGTTGACGTCGAACATAAGCGGTAGTCACATTAATGTGGCTGGACTATGTAGTTATTCCAGAAAAAAACTATTTCAGAGCTTTTGTATGATGCCTTGGAAAAAATCATAAAAAAATGCAGTTTCAATTTATAAGAGTCAAAGCTCGAGAAAAATCATTGAGAAGCTGCACTTCACAAATTCCCTTGTTCGTCGCAAATAGACATCCTTTAATGGACACACTGTTGAATAAGTCGTCATGGGTTCAGTGGAGAATTCGTATATTTTTCCCTCCTTCTCTGGGTCTCAGTGGCGATTTAAAGTTTGGTAATGCAGGGCGATAAATTTTTCTTTCCGTCAGCTAAACAGATTGCCGCAACATATACCTCGTCCCAGGCCACATGTTTTCCTCCGTGCACCCCAATCGCAAACAGCTGCGTTTTGAGATGGTTTAAATGGCTCTGAGCACTATGGGACTTAACATCTGAGGTCATGAGTCCCCTAGAACTTATAATCACTTAAAACCAACTAACTTATGGACACCACACACATCCATGCCCGAGGCAGGATTCGAATCTGCGACCATAGCGGTCGCGCGGATCCAGACTGAAGCGCCTAGAACCGCTCGGCCTTACCGGCCGGCAGCGTTTTGATCACACTTGCCTTTCTCTCTGCCAGGACCAGACTGCAAATGCTCGACGCTTTTAACAGTAAAAAAGGTCTTTGGCCTAAGCAGTGGAGTTCTTTGAAAAGCTAACAAAATTGTTTGCATATATATTTTATTTTTTATTACACATTCTACTGATTGTCTGTTATTGAGGCCTTTAAAAATGTATCATGAAAATAATAAGAAACTTATAACCAAGCACAGCGAAAAGTAAGAATGGCGTGAAAGTGGCACTAGTAACACCACTTTGAGGAAGTAAATCATACTTGCTTGAAATACGTGCTGCAACGATCGTGAGCGTTAATATCCTTTGAGACTCGACATGGTAAATGAAATGTCCGGTGACGAGGGCCTCCCGTCGGGTAGACTGCTCGCCTGGTGCAAGTCTTTCGATTTGACGCCACTTCGGCGACTTGCGCGTCGATGGGGATGAAATGATGATGATTAGGACAACACAACACCCAGTCCCTGAGCAGAGAAAATCTCCGACCCAGCCGGGAATCGAACCCGGGCCCTTAGGATTGACTGTCGCGCTGACCACTTTTTTTTTTTTTTTATCAGCTACCGGGGGCGGACACTCGACATGGTGACTTGATGTTAGTCAAGAATGTTCGGAAGGCGACAATGACGTCATTATCAGCACCTCACTGAGTTTGAACGAGGTCGTGTAACAGAGATACCAGAAGCTGGATGTTCCTTCTGCGATATTACGGAAAGATCTGGCAGGAATGTAGCCACTGTACATGGCTGGTGGCAGCGGTGGTCACGAGAATGTACGGTCTCAAGAAGACAGGACGGCCACGTTGCGCTGCCGACAGGGGAGATCATCGCGTTAGGCACATGGCTCCGGCCCATTGTACTAGAACCGCAGCAGCAACTTCAGCAGCAGTTGGCACCACAGTGACACAAACAACTGTTACAAATCTGTTACTTCAAGGACAGTGACAGAAAGATCTGGCAGGAATGTAGCCACTGTACATGGCTGTTGGCAGCGGTGGTCACGAGAATGTACGGTCTCAAGAAGACAGGACGGCCACGTTGCGCTGCCGACAGGGGAGATCATCGCGTTAGGCACATGGCTCCGGCCCATCGTACTAGAACCGCAGCAGCAACTTCAGCAGCAGTTGGCACCACAGTGACACAAACAACTGTTACAAATCTGTTACTTCAAGGACAGTTCCGAACCAGACGCCCTGTAGCGTGCATTCCACTGTTACTGTCTGTAATAACTACGCGTACCATCCACATAAATTGACCTTTGCTCGATGGCAACGTGTAATGGCCACTCACAGACGCCATTTTCGATTTCAATGGTGTCAAGCGGGAGCTCACTGGAGGGCAGCGTGGAGGTCTGCTATGTTTTCTGATGATAGTTGGTTCTGCGTCAGTGTTAATGATGGCGGTGTGTTGGTTACGAAGAGAACAGCTGAGGGCCCGCAACCAACTTGTCTGCTTGGTAGACACACTAGACCTACAACTGGAGTTACGGACCGGAATGCGATGTTGTATGACGGTAGGAACACACTCGTGGTTATGCTACGCACCCTGACGGCAAATTTGTACGTCAGTCTGGTGATTCGACCTGTTGTGCTGCCATTCGTGAACAGTATTCCACGGGGTGTCTCTCAACAGGATAACACTCGACCACACACCTGTCTTTTAGCTCAACATGGTCTACAGATTGTCAAAAATGGTTCAAATGGCCCCGAGCACTATTGGACTTAACATCTGAGGTCATCAGTCTCCTAGAACTTAGATCTACTTAAATCTAACTAACCTAAAGACATCACACACATCCATGCGGGAGGCAGGATTCGAACCTGCGACCGTAGCGGTAACGCCGTTCCAGACTGAAGCGCCTAGAACCGCTCGGCCACTGCGGTCGGCTACAAATTGTCGACAACTGGACTTTTCGATCACGAGATCTCTCCCCAATCGAGTACATATGGGATAGCATTGGGCGATAGTTAGAGCGTCATCCACACACAGCATTAACGGTCCCCTTATTGACCTGCCAACTGTTCCAGGCACTGACTCCATCCCACAAACTGACATCCGGCACCTGTACAACACAATGCATCTACATTTCCATGCTTGCATTCAACATTTTGTCAGTTGCACCGGTTATTAATGTACCAGTATTTCACATTTCCAATGCCTTATCTCGTGCTTACACTAACCTGTGATCTTGCAACGTTAACTGCTCAAATATGTTACCTAGAAAAGGGTATTCCCGAAATTTTATAACTGTACATCAATTATTTTCTGGTGTTGCTATTTTTTTCCATCAGTGTAGTTTCCCACATCACTAGCGCAAGGTACTACTTGGCATGTTTATAGAACATTGGCGTTTCTATCAAGGAACTGGAGACCGAATTATTTAAAGAACTGACAAATAAGAGAAAGAAAATTGTATTATGTATTAACGTCCTGAATTTCTGTCGCCGGCCGTGGTGGCCGAGCGGTTCTAGGCACTTCAGTCCGGAACCGCGCGACTGCTACGGTCGCAGGTTCGAATCCTGCCTCGCGCATGTATGTGTGTGATGTCCTTAGGTTTGTTTGGTTTAAGTGGTTCTAAGTTCTAGGGGACTGATGACCTCAGATATTAAGTCCCATAGTGCTCAGAGCCATCTGAACCATTTGAATTTCTGTCCGTTTCGAAAGTGTGTTAACGTTTTAACTGGACTGCGTCATTACACCACACACTGTACAGTTGCTTGCAGAGTTACGTAAGTAGGCGTGAATATATGGCTTCGCGCTAACAGCGTCACATTTAATAGGTTGTCGCAATGAAGCCACTCGACGTTGTGTGCTCGGCAAGGGCAAAGAAAGCTGATGTTGAGACTGTGTCAACAAGTAGTGAGTGCCACAACATTGCACGGACGCACGGCGCGACCGAATGTACGCCAATAGAGGGCTTGTTCCAGGTGAGGCGCCTGGAAAACACGGCGTGCGGCATCTGTTTGCGTCTGTTCCGGTGTGATTACAGGACGGGCGCTGTGCCCGTATGATTACAAGGCAGCGGGCGCAGCTGCGAACAGGGCGCCACGACGGTCTAAAACAACCCGCTAGCCAACTAAATCACCTGCTCTGTTTGTGCCTGCCACTAGGCGGCATTGGCCGAAATCAAGCGTTGTTTGAGTAAACGCCGATCAGCAAAAACACCCCGTCCTCTGTAAATCAATACAGCAAACGCGCAGTGGCAACGTTCCAAAAAGAGTATTTCATCTCGAAGCAGAACTGCGCTCTGGAAGAATAAAAAACCTTTCTGGCAGATTAACACGCTAAAACTTTACGTCCACGTTATTTCCTTGAAGTGCACTGGTAAAGGTAAGACCGCACTGAGTGGATATGCGCTGCAGCGGAGTGGCGGAGCACGACGTCACCAAATACGTTTATATGAAATCGTATGAGACAGAACGCACTACAAGGCAGCGGGACTTCTTGGTCCAGCAATACGAGGCGAAGTTGACCAACTACGCTAGAGTAACGAAAGTCATGGTATAATTACTAATATCTTGTCGTATCTCTGTTATGCCGGAGCCAAGGTAGCCCCTGAGGGCCGGCAACCCATATTACACCACAGAGGTCGGCGTTGTTATATCCAAGGCGTACCAAAAGCGCCATGGTAAACACCGGCCTATTTACATACAAGATAATGGAAACAAATATTCCGAGCACTACTTCCTGCAAGGGGAGCTCGAGCCATGGCATGCAGGAAGTATCACTATGCCAAAACATTATTGGCTGGAGACAGCTATTTAGGGGCTAGAACCAGCCCCATATTTCAGTTCACTACGGTTGCCGACCTCTTGTACTTCGACTGCTGAAGATTACGTGTTCGTCTCTGAATTGGACTCTTACTAGTGTGTGTGTTACCACGAAACATTGTGGAAAATTAGAAGTGAACTTTTGTTTGCCTCAATTAGGAGACTTTTACTGGCATCGTTATTGTTACCTTTTCGTTTGTTGTTCAGTCATCAACCTTGTGAACTTACCTCAGTAAAAGTTGTGTTTGTGAAAAATTGCAGCCCGCATCTCGTGGTCGTGCGGTAGCGTTCTCGCTTCCCACGCCCGGGTTCCCGGGTTCGATTCCCGGCGGAGTCAGGGATTTTCTCTGCCTCGTGATGGCTGGGTGTTGTGTGATGTCCTTAGGTTAGTTAGGTTTAAGTAGTTCTAAGTTCTAGGGGACTGATGACCATAGATGTTAAGTCCCATAGTGCTCAGAGCCATTTGAACCATTTTTTTTGAAAAATTGCGAATTGTCAGTCACAACAACCTCCTTTAGCCTGGCGTAGTGCAGCAACTCGACGTGGCATGGACTCAAGTCGCTGGAAGTTGCCTGCACACATATTGAGCCATGCAGCCGTCCGTAATTGCGGAAGTGTTGCCGATACAGGATTTTGTACAAGAACTGACCTCTCCATTATGTCACATAAGTGTTCAAAGGGATTCGTGTCAGGTGATCTGGGTCATCGAACCCTTTGCCCGAATTGTCTAGAATGTTCATCAAACCAACCAATTACAATTGTGGCCCGGCGTCATGTCACCGTTTTTTGGGAACATGAAGAAGGCGAATAGCTGCAAATGGTCTCCAGTTAGCCGAACATAACCATTTCCAAGCAATTATCGGTTCAGCTGGATCAGAGTACCCAGTCCATTCCATGTAACCACAGCCAACACCATTATGGAAACACCAACAACTTGCACAGTGTCTTGTTGACACCTTGGGCCCATGGCTTCATGGGATCTGCGCGACACTCGAATCCTTCGAACACCTCTTACCAGTTAAAATCGCGACTCATCTGACAAGGCCACGGTTTTCCAGTCGTCTAGGGTCCAAATGACATGGTCATGAGCCCAGGATAGGCGCTGTAGGAAATGTCATAGTTTTAGCAAAGGGCCTCGCGTCCGTCTTCTACTACCATAACCCAATAACGCCAAATTTCACCGCACTGTCCTAACAGATACGTTCTTCATGTGTCCCACATCGATTTCTACGATTATTCCTCTTAGAGTTGCTTGTCTGTAAGCACTGACTCTTCGCAAATGCCGTTGCTTTCGGTCGTTAAGTGAAAGCTGTCGGCCACTGCTGTTGTCCGTGGCATGAGGTAATGACTGAAATTTGATTCTCTCATTCACTCTCAACACTGGATCTCGGAGTATTGAACGGTTTTCTAATTGGAACGGCTCATGTGTCTACCTTCAACTACCTTTCCGCGTTAAAAGTCTGTTAATTCCCCTCGTGCTGCCATAATCACGTCGGGAACTTTCCACATGAGTCATCTGAGTACAACGGCAGCTCTGCCAATGCACTGCCGTTTAATGTTCTGTGTACGCAATACTACCGCCGTCTGTATTTGTGCAGATCGCTCCGACATTACATTTTGTCTGCTCAGTGTATGACCCGCCGTGCGCCATCGCGTAGTTCCAGTCTCGCTAGTGCGGTATAGCAAGTGTCACGCCATTCAAATCCTAGCTCTTTTAACGTACGAAACGAAAGTTTGTTCACAAAAATGGCAAAAGACGCGGAAAGCTAATTGGTATTATAAGACGATATGCACAGTTACATGACCTTCAAAATGAACATTATATAAATAGTACCAGAAGCAGCAACATTTGGAAAGAAATTGCCAGGGAAATGGGAGTAAACATAACATTCGAATTCCTGCGAATTACGTTTAATTTTCTTTTTGTAACGGATTTTTCGGTCTTTATTTTTTATGACTACATTCTTTACTACTTGTTTGCTCTTCGACGCCATCCCCTGTTTACCAATTCGTTTTGTCGGGCTAAAATACATTCCGGGGAATTAAAATAATCTATGAATCGATCCCGTATCTGTACAGTATTATTTATCAAATTGCCTCCTATAACAGGAATGTCTCGTAATCGTATCTCTCAAGTCTCAAACAACACTATATCGTATATAAGAAAATAGTGCAAGACGCAAGCAAGAATCACGTTCCCACCTTGTTGCGGCCTGAGACAAATCTCACGATAATAAATCTTAAATTTATGGTACAATGTTCCAAAAGAGTTTTCTGAAACACTTCGAGCTCTTATGTCTGTAGCAGTATACTTTTTTCCACTGGTCATCTAACTGTGAATCAGGATAAGGTCTCATCAAGTAGCTTTTTAACAGGAAAGCGTCTCCAACAATTGCAGTCGAACTCTCGAGCGAGGAAATTCTTTTGGGCATGGTAGATTAAAAGTACACTACTAGTCATTAAAATTGTTACACCAAGAAGAAATGCCGATGTTAAACGGGTATTCATTGGACAAATATATTATACTAGAACTGACATGTGATTACATTTTCACGCAATTTGGTTGCATAGATCCTGAGAAATCAGTACCCAGAACAACCATATCTGGTCGTAATAACGGCCTTGATACGACTGGGCATTGAATCAAACAGAGCTTGGATGGCGTGTACAGACACAGCTGCCCACGCAGCTTCAATACGATACCACAGTTCATCAAGACTAGTGATTGTCGTATTGTGACGAGCCAGTTTCTCGCCCACCATCAAGACGTTTCCAATTGCTGAGAGATCTGGAGAATGTGTTGGCCAGGGCAGCAGTCGAACATTTTCTGTATCCAGAAATGCCCGTACAGGACCTGCAACATGCGGTCGTGCATTATCCTGCTGAAGTGTATGGTTTCGCAGGGATCGAATGAAGGGCAGAGTCACGGGTCGTAACACATCTGAAACGTAAAGTCCACTGTTCAAAGTGCCGTCAATGTGAACAAGAGGTGACCGAGACGTATAACCAATGGCACCCCATACCATCACGCCGGGTGATACGCCAGTATGGCGATGACGAATACGCGCTTCCAATGTGCGTTCACCGCGATGTTGCCAAACACGGATGCGACCATCTTGATGCTGTAAACAGAACCTGGATTCATCCGAAAAAATGACGTTTTTCCATTCGTGCACCCACGTTCGACGTTGAGTACACCATCGTAAGCGCTCCTGTCTCTGATGCCGCGTCAAGGGTAACCGCAACCATGTTCTCCGAGCTGATAGGCCATGCTGCTGCAAAGTCGTCGAACTGTCCGTGCAGATGGTTGTTGTCTTGCGAACGTCCCCATCTGTTAACTCAGGGATCGAGACGTGGCTGCACGATCCGTTACAGCCAAGCGGATAAGATGCCTGTCATCTCGACTGCTAGTGATACGAGGCCGTTGGGATCCAGCACGGGGTTGCGTATTACGCTCCTGAACCCACCGATTCCATATTCCGCTAACAGTCATTGGATCTAGACTAACGTGAGCAGCAGTGTCGCGATACGATAAACCGCAATCGCGATTGGCTACAATCCGACGTTTATCAAAGTCGGAAACATGATGGTACGCATTTCTCCTCCTTATACGAGGCATCACAACAACGTTTCACCAGGAAACGCCGGTCAACTGCTGTTTGTGTATGAGAAATCGGTTGGAAACTCTCCTCATGTCAGCACGTTGTAGGTGTTGCCAACCTTGTGTGAATGCTCTGAAAAGCAAATCATTTGCATATCACAGCATCTTCTTCCTGTCGGTTCAATTTCGCGCCTGTAGCACGTCATCTTCGTGGTATAGCAATTTTAATGGCCAATAGTGCATTTGTTTCCAGCTGTGTTGCTAAATCTGATCACGAAAAGATTCCCACATCGCTGTTTTTTTCAAGGTCAACAACGTTCCCTTGCGTAAATTTATAGCCTTCTTGCTCACATAGCAAAGAAATTATAATCACAAATGGTTCAAATGGCTCTGAGCACTATGGGACTTAACTGCTGAGGTCTTCAGACCCCTAGAACTTAGAACTACTTAAACCTAACTAACCTAAGGACATCACACACATCCATGCCCGAGGTACGATTCGAACCTGCGACCGTGTAAGTCGCGCCGTTCCGGACTGAAGGGTCTGGAACCGCTGAGCCGCTGCAGCCGGCTTGTAATCACATCTACGTCACTGTCGTCCATTATGCTCGCAGATTGCCGAACGGCTTACAAACAGAATTTGTTGCGTATTTTCGCAACGCTGCTGTTCAAATACGGTTCACCACACTCAAGCGCCAAAGAAACTGGTATAGCCCGCGTATTCAAATACACAGATATGTAAACAGGCAGAATATGGCGTTGCGGTCGGCAACGCCTATATAAGACAACAAGCGTCTGACGCAGTTGTTAGGTCGTTTACTGCTGCTACAATGGCAGGTTACCAAGATTTAAGTGAGTTTGAACGTGGTGTTGTTGCATGTTGAACTGAGGACCTGATAGTTTTAATAAGGGGTAACTGGATCATCCTTTCCTACAGTGTTCTTCTCGGTTTGTGATAGCTTATTTGTGACGAATTTCATTAGCGAATGTATGTGCTGCGATAGCGTCGTTAAAATGCCTGCCCCCTTTAAGAGTTAACTACAAGATGACTGCTTGCTTTCCATCAATACTGTCTTTCTAAGTGATGCTTTATCTCAGAAAATTATTCCGTAAGACATTATTGAATGAAAATACGCACAATATGTCAGGAATTTTTTTCGTTTGTTTCCAAGAATACGAAGAGCAAGAGTAGGTGGACTTAATTGTTTGAGAACCACAGAAATATGCTTCTTCCAGCTCAAGTTTTCATCTTTATGTACAGCCAAAAATTTGGCTGCATAGTATCCTGTCTACTGATTCGTGTTCGTTTTTTTTTTCTTTTTTTTTAAATTGGGGAGAGTCCATTTTCAGAGAATCAGTTAACAATCGTTTGAAAAACACCGTTAACAATCTCTTCTATTGCCTTCTCTCTAATGGCATTAATTAGAACAGAAACATTGTCTCCAAAAAGTACCAGTTCCGCTGCTGAATGTTAAGTTAAAGTCCATTCACATATATAAGGAATAGGAGTTGACTCGAAACTGGACCTTGTTTGACTCCCCTTCGTCATTTCTCCCCAGTCAATAAAACTTTCTATATTTCCTACATTGTTTGAATTATTCAGCGCAACGTTTTTCATTGTGTTTTTTTAAATGTGATTGAAATCAGTTATGTTTAGAGCCATCGATGTTTTTCTAAAAGTGTAACATGATCTACATAATCGAATGGTTCGGAAAGACCGCAAAAGTGCCAACTAGCCATATTTTAGTATTAAAGGCTTCTAATATTTACTGAGTGAATGTATAAACTACATTCTCATTTGAGCAACCTTCAGGTTCCAAACTGTGATGTACTATGTAAATTGTTTCTTTAAATGTGGAACTACTCTTGTATACATTACTTTTTCGAATATTTTGGAGAAAGATGTTAGTAAGTATAATTATTTAAGTCTTTCATGTCACCTTTCTTAATAATATGTTTAACAATTGTATATTTTTATCTTTCCGAAAAAAATCCCTCTCCCAGCGATGCATTGCAGTTATGTTACTAAGGACAACGGTTATTAAGTTGGAGTCAACTATCCAGAATTCTGTATGACACTGCATCAGCACCATATGAGCTTTTGTTTTTTAGAAATTTATATTTATATTAATTTCAGTGGTGCACATTGGTTCTGCTTCTAGTTGCCTAAAGTTCTGTGGAATGAATTTTTTAATATTATATTGGTTCGTCAACTGCACTATTCCATCGTGTTTTGGCTGCTACATTTAGAAATTGAAGGTTAAAAGTACGCACAACTTGTGCACTATCAGTTATAAAATTGTCATTTAGTTTCAGTGTTGTGGTATCTTACGCGCTGACTGGCTGTCCTGTGTCCCCTTTGACAATATCACATATAGTTTTAATATTATTATTCCCATTATTAATTGCCGTCAAGATGCACATCCTCTTGACTTTCTTTAAAATATTGCAGTGCGTTTTGTAGGATGCAAATAACGCTGAATCTTGAATTAGTCTTGCCCTTATATAAATTTCCCTCTTCCTCTTACATGAGATTTTAATTCCAATCGTTATTCATCGCTTACTTATCTAATTTCTTTTCCCTAGAGGTCGGTGCTGGGGTCGCTACAGTTTCTTGTTGATGTAAATGATACGCCTTCTAGTATTGCAGGTGATTCTAAGATATCTGTTTGTTGATGACACCAGCATCGTAGTGAAGGACGTTGCATGCAATTTTGACACAGTATCAAATAATGCAGTTCAAGACATAACTTCATAGCTTGTAGAAGACAAGTTAATGCAAAATAGTTTTTATAGTATCGAACACACCATTCAACAAAACCTTACATTTTGATTACACGGAATGGACGTAGGGATGGTGAGACTGAACAGTTCAAATTTCTTATCGTTCAGATAGTAGGCTGTCGTGGAAAGCCCTTGTTCAGGATCTTGTTCAAAGACTAAATTCTCCTTTATTTATCATCAGAACAGTATCTGAAATAAGTGACAGTCCAGCACGAAAAGTAGTCTACTTTGCTTATTTTCATTCGGTTATGATGCATGGTATTATTTTCTGGGGTAAGTCTTGTGATTCAGAAAGGGTATTTTTGACTTAGAAATAGGCGGTTCGAGCAATATTTGGTGTACGTTCACGAACCTATTGGCGACCCCTGTTTAGCGGTCTGGGAATTCTGACATTGCCCTTTCAATACATACCTTCTTTAATGACGTTTGTTGTTAACAATATCAGCTTATTCCCACGGATACTAGACAGAAATCTAATCTCCGTTTAAGAATGCACCTCCTTGATCCATGTGCAGAAAGGCGTGCAGTATTCTGCTGCATCCACGCCACAAGAACTCAGAAATTTTAGCAGCAATTCATACACTCTGAAGTCTCAGCTGAGAAGTTTCCTCATCGCCCACTCCTGTCCTTTCGAAGAACTTCAGGAAAAATAAAAAAAATAAGCTAATTCCTTTGTTACGTTCTTGGTTATGTGTACTTACACTTTTGGCTTGTCGTATGTGTAGGATTCGTATATGTTTCATTTTATCTATTATTAATCTTTTGTTATAATTCATGTATTGACTAATCCCATGACCATGCAGACTTGGTTCTCACTTTCGTCCTTCGGAAAATGACATATAAAAGAGATTCTATCTCGGATATTTCATGCTCCTTCTGTTATCACGGAATCTACATCAAAATCTTCTCACAAAGCTCCTAGTTCTCTGTCGCCTGGCTGATCTCGGCACTATGCGTGTGGCCTGATATTCAACACCTAGGTTTCACTGTAGCATTTGGCCTACTCACCTCCTGTCACTGCTACCGAGCAATTTTTCTATCGAACTTGCCTTAAAGTTGTTCCTATGAGTGTGTGCACTCTACTTTGGTCAAAACCTCTTTGAGGCTATTCTGTTTGAGGTAACAAGTCAAACTAATTACTGACTGGAATTTGAAGTCTTTCCCTCCTCAACCTATGTAATTCAAAATACGTCATTCTTAATTCTCCCTTAGGGGCACAAATCTTTCTCTCCTGTTCCACAGCCTCATCTGATACTTTATTGGCTTCCCTGATTCAGTCATCCCAGTGAAAAATCAACCCACAACAGCCACATTTGTCTCACCTGACGCTACTTTATGTATACTAAAAGACAGTAACACACACTTAAAATGTAATAAAGTAATAATTAGTATTCTAACAGAATACATGTATGAAGGATATAACCTTTCAGCGCCCGGCGCTTGAGGTTCCACGCAAGAACTCATTAATTCAGCAACCAAAAATCCTTTGTTTCCGCAAAACCACGCAGCATGCGATACGTTTGTATTCCCAGTCCTCTTCTAAAGCTGCAATCTGCCGTAATGAGCACAATCGGGGAGTTACTGCTCGCTCAAATGTAAGCTGCCCACATAAACGTCGTGTTTGTGGTCGCTTCTGTTCGCTGAACACTGTTTACGAACTGCTGGCTAAAACCCATAATGAAACTGCCATCTACTCTTCTGCTCTCAAATTCACTGACAGAACGATCACAGTTTCTGCTCGTACTCGCAACAATTGGGAGCCTGAAATTCGCGTTATATCTGTGTGGAACGAAGTTCAACACCAATTCGTGAAATCAGTTATCTACAGCTTCACAATAATTTTTTTTCAAGTTGCCAATGAACAGCAGTTAAATCTGGATATTGTCGAAGAAATTCAGTTCTCTTCAAAATGCAGGGATTGCGAAATCACCCAGTTGGCAGAGGTAACCCAGTAGTTACAGCTTTGCATTCACATTCACACACACACACCCACACACACACACACACTCACGCACATACATACACACACACGCACACACGCATTCTTCACGTATCAATGAAGCAACTAGAAAGATTATTACCTCGAGGCTTACTGTTTATATAATAATAATACAATAATAATAATAAATAGGATGAACTACGTCACCTGTGTTTGCAATCGATCTTACGAAATCCAGAGTTAAAAAATAAATAAAATGCTAATTACGGTTAGTGCTTTCTTGAATAGTAACCAATCACATAAACTCGCACCTACGGTTCTTTAAATGTTGTCCACCATGTTTGTTTCAGTTGGGGATTCAATAACTTCGCCCTTCGACATAGTTTTCTCAAATTGTTTCTAATTTAAGATTTTATCTGCAACGTTCGTCAAACTTTATTTTATTTAAGTCGCTTCATCTCACAGTTCAGAAGCCATTACTATTTCTTACCGCAACAACACATCTTCTTCTCTCGTAGCTTTGTAAAGATTAAATGTAGTTTCTTTACCTTCACTAGATTAATACCGTGTTTCGTTTCATATCTTTTATGAGTAGAAAGAAATGGTGAAAATGTTTGTCCTTTAATCAAAACAACCCTCTCAGTCCTAATTAAGAAAATTACCTCTTCACTGTTTGCTCACCATAAATGAATTAAGAAGGCACTTTTTTTTTTTTTTTTTGAAAGAAAATGCAGAATCTCTGGTTTTCCCCCCTTTTCAGCAGATTATACTAACACATCAATGTTACTTTATTATGTGCTTTCCAAGAAGATTATACTTAAATTTCTCAGTTTAGTGAATGAAAGTAGAAGTAATAATAAATGCTTAATTACAATTACGACTTTAGGTTTATTGCAATTTAAAACTGAAAATTATTTCTGTTGGGGTCAATGAAGACATGCGTGTACAAAGTGAAGCTGCTGTTAAGAACGGTGTGAATAATCGACCAACTCATAGTCTAGAATCTAAATCTACGTCATCCACAGACAAACTCGGAATAGTTCTCGCGTTTACTAATCAAATTATCTGTCGTAGTCTTCTCTGAATATTGTGTTGCTGCTATCCACTAAATAATTGATTGCTACAATATAAGCAGCGCTCTTGTGTACGAACATTGCTATCAAATTACCTACAGCTAGTCTGAAAACAATAAAATAAGTGCGACTAACATTTTCTTGCGATAATCCTTAGAACAATAGTTATAGACACAGGTTTCTCTGTAGCGAAGACTGTCGACTTTGCATCGCAAGGTTGCTAATTTATCTCATCCTCTTAAACAGGAAAGGAAATTAAATATATCTGTAATGTAAAAATAAACTTATTTTAATGTATTTTAAGAGGATAAATTCAGTATACATATTATTAAGTAAAAACTTTGCCAAATTCATTACTTTACTAACATAACACAAGTCTTGAGTGTGTGCAGTCTATCTAGTTACCCATCTAGGTGCAAGAAAAATAAATTGTTGGATGAAGGCACTCTCGAGCAAACAAACTTCATCATCCCGACCTTCCTGTCTGCCATCTCACACCTCGTTTTGGTCAGTCGTTATAAGGAATGTCGGCAGTGAATCTGGCAACTTCAGAGTGCATAATATCACATGGGTAGCCTAGACACCATTGCAGGCGCCGTATTTATTACGATAAATAACGCGATAGGATCTGTTAATTGTACATCAGATTGCTAATGTGAACTAATCTGAGTAAAGATAAGCACGAAGGTAGATCAAATATGGTAACTGTATGCTTTTATAGACCACCTGTCTCATCTATAGTGGCAGACCGCATCAGACAGTACTGGAAAAACATTAGCGTGTAAATTTCCCGGTCATACTTTTGTAAAAGGTGAAAACTTCAATTTTCCAGCTGGAGAAAGGGAGAGCCATACGATTACTGATGCTTCGGGCCGAGAATCATGTATTTTGTTCAGAACGTTTTTATTCCGAAAAATACCTCTAGCGGTCAGTTGTTGTTGTTGTTGTTGTTGTTGTTGTGGTCTTCAGTCCTGAGATTGGTTTGATGCAGCTCTCCATGCTACTCTATCCTGTGCAAGCTTCTTCATCTCCCAGTACTTACTGCAACCTACATCCTTCTGAATCTGCTTAGCGTATTCATCTCTTGGTCTCCCTCTACGATTTTTACCCTCCACGCTGCCCTCCAGTACTATATTGGTGATACCTCGATGTCTTAGAACATGTCCTATCAACCGATCCCTTCTTCTAGTCAAGTTGTGCCACAAACTTCTCTTCTCCCCAATTCTATTCAATACCTCCTCATTAGTTAGGTGATCTACCCATCTAATCTTCAGCATTTTTCTGTAGCACCACATTTCAAAAAGCTTCTATTCTCTTCTTGTCCAAACTATTTATCGTCCATGTTTCACTTCCATACATGGCTACACTCCATACAAATACTTTCAGAAACTACTTCCTGACACTTAAGTCTATACTCAATGTTAGTAAATTCCTCTTCTTCAGAAACGCTTTTCTTGCCATTGCCAGTCTACATTTTATATCCTCTCTACTTAGACCATCATCAGTTATTTTGCTCCCCAAATAGCAAAACTCATTTACCACTTTAAGTGTCTCATTTCCTAATCTAATTCCCTCAGCATAACCCGACTTAATTCGACTACATTCCATTATCCTCGTTTTGCTTTTGTTGATGTTCATCTTATATACTCCTTTCAAGACAATGTCCATTCCATTCAACTGCTCTTCCAAGTCCTTTGCTGTCTCTGACAGAATTAGAATGTCATCGGCGAACCTCAAAGTTTTTATTTTTTCTCCATGGATTTTAATACCTACTCCGAATTTTTCTTTTGTTTCCTTTACTGCTTGGTCAAGATACAGATTGAATAACATCGGGGAGAGGCTACAACCCTGTCTCACTCCCTTCCCAACCATCTGGTTTCTGTACAAATTGTAAATCGCCTTTGCTCCCTGTATTTTACCCCAGCCACCTTTAGAATTTGAAAGAGAGTATTCCAGTCAACATTGTCAAAAGCTTTCTCTAAGTCTACAAATGCTATAGAAACTTAGGTTTGCCTTTCCTTAATCTTTCTTCTAAGATAAGTCGTTAGGTCAGTATTGCCTCACGTGTTCCAATATTTCTACGAAATCCAAACTGATCTTCCCCAAGGTTGGCTTCTACTAGTTTTTCCATTCGTCTGTAAAGAATTCGCGTTAGTATTTTGCAGCTGTGGCTTATTAAACTGATTGTTCGGTAATTTTCACATCTGTCAACACCTGCTTTCTTTGGGATTGGAATTATTACATTCTTCTTGAAATCTGGGGGTATTTCACCTGTTTCATACATCTTGCTCACCAGAGACGTTTGTATTCCTTTTTGCCTGCTTCATTTACTGCATTTTTATATTTTCTCCTTTCATCAATTAAATTCAATATTTCTTCTGTTACCCAAGGATTTATACTAGCTCTCGTCTTTTTACCTACTTGATCCTCTGGTGCCTTCACTACTACATCCCTCAGTGCTACCCATTCTTTTTCTACTGTATTTCTTTCCCCCATTCCTGTCAATTGTTCCCTTATGCTCTCCCTGAAACTCTGTACAACCTCTGGTTTAATCAGTTTGTCCAGATCCCATCTCCTTAAATTCCCACCTTTTTGCAGTTTCTTCAGTTTTAATCTACAGCTCATAACCAATAGATTGTGGTCAGAGTCCACATCTGCCCCTGAAAATGTCTTACAATTTAATACCTGGTTCCTAAATCTCTGTCTTACCATTATATAATCTAGCTGATACCTTCTAGTATTTCCAGGTTTTTGCATGTGTACAACCTTCTTTTATGATTCTTGAACCAAGTGTTAGCTATGATTAAGTTACGCTCTGTGCAAAATTCTACCAGACGGCTTCCTCTTTCATTTCTTTCCCCTAATCCATATTCACCTACTATGTTTTCTTCTCTCCCTTTTCCTACTCTCGAATTCCAGTCACCCATGACTATTAAATTTTCGTCTCCCTTCACTACATGAATGATTTCTTTTATCTCATCATACATTTCATCAATTTCTTCATCATCTGCAGAGCTAGTTGGCATATAAACTTGTGCTATTGTATCAGGTGTGGGCTTCGTATCTATCTTGGCCACAATAATGCGTTCACTATGCTGTTGGTAGCAGCTTACCCGCACTCCTATTTTTTTACTCATTATTAAACCTACTCCTGCATTACCCCTATTTGATTTTGTATTTATAACCCTGTATTCACCTGACCAAAAGTCTTGTTCCACCTGCCACCGAACTGCGCTATATGTAACTTTAAACTATCCATTTCCCTTTTTAAGTTTCCTAACCTACCTGCCCGATTAAGGGACCTGACATTCCACGCTCCGATCCGCAAAACGCCAGTTTTGTTTCTCTTGATAACGACATCCTCTTGAGTAGTCCCCGCCCGGAGATCCGAATGGGGGACTATTTTACCTCCGGAATAGTTTATACAAGAGGACGCCATCATCATTTAACCATACAGTAATCTTGCATGCCCTCGGGAAAATTACGGCTGTAGTTTCCCCCTGCTTTCAGCCGTTCGCAGTACCAGCACAGCAAGGCCGTTTTGGTTAGCGTTACAAGGCCAGATCACTCAATCCAGACTGTTGCCCCTGCAATTACTGTTAAGGCTGCTGCCCCTCTTCAGGAACCACACGTTTGTCTGGCCTCTCAACAGGTACCCCTCCGTTGTGGTTGCACCTACGGTACGGCCATCTGCATCGCTGAAGCACGCAAGCCTCCCCACCAACGGCAAAGTCCATGGTTCATGGGGGGGGGGGGGGGGGGTCAGTTAGAGAACCGATTGGTGAGGACAGCTTCTCAGACAGCGTCTTTGACCCGAACTTTTCGAATAAGTTAACGCAGATAAGTGAATCACTGGCCGTAAGGCTGTTGTAACATCAGTGATTACAAGTACTGGAAGACATGTAAAGAAGTATTTTTAATGAGCAACAGTAATAGGATATAAATCAAAGAGTATTTGAGCGGTCAATATCAAGATTCGGGTCGAAGATGTGGAGCACAAATGGTTGAAATTAACATGCGAATAAAAAAAAAATAAGTGTAACACAAAAGGAGTTGTAGGGTGTGGTATACGTGGAGTAGAATTCAGGGTAGCGTTGTGCAGAGGCGGGCTAATAATCCATCAAAAATATTTTAAGTAACAAAACCGAAATCACTTTCAGAAAAACCAATATAATTCTCTGTTGTTGGAAAACTGAACTAGCACCAGAACATCCAAACACAAAGTATCCTTAACAAAAATAGAACAATACAAAATTAGAAAATTTTAGATATGGCCCTGCAAAGGGAGACTAGGTAATAATACAACAGCTCTCAACATTGGGCACACTACCATCATTATATAAGGTAACTGAAAAATTGCGAAGCCCAGTAACAATTTATTTCCGACCAAATATTTACGCTCTAACTTCACATTGTTCTACTGTAACTACCAACACCAACAACAAGGACACTATCTACTAATACACACTAGCAACCTACCCATGCTTATGTCCAAATAAATAGTTATCCGTTTACATACATTGACAATTAATTCATGAAAGGCCATGAGTGAATAGCTAGTTTACATTCAAGAAATTAGTACTGAATCAGTTCTGAACTCCACTGAAAATATCTTATTTGTTGTTATACTGAAAAACAAATAAAATAAACCCTTACAGAATTTGTTTAATCAAACCCACAGAATTACTGACCATTCAGGCCTGCTCATTCACACAACCAACACTGTCACGCGCCCCTGTGCCATACACACAGACAAGGTATTACTCGGCACTCTCAAACTTCCATGTAGGAAGTTATTTACAAGTGCTCGCACTTACTGCCTGTTCACGCACAAAACGCTGCACTCATCTTAGTCACCATGCCACCAGGATGCCACCGTTAACTGTAAACGCATTCTACATCTACATCTACATTCATACTCCGCAAGCCACCCAACGGTGTGTGGCGGAGGGCACTTTACGTGCCACTGTCATTACCTCCCTTTTCTGTTCCAGTCGCGTATGGTTCGCGGGAAGAACGACTGCCGGAAAGCCTCCGTGCGCGCTCGAATCTCTCTAATTTTACATTCGAGATCTCCTCGGGAGGTATAAGTAAGGGGAAGCAATATATTCGATACCTCATCCAGAAATGCATCCTCTCGAAATCTGGACAGCAAGCTGCACCGCGATGCAGAGCGCCTCTCTTGCAGAGTCTGCCGCTTGAGTTTGCTAAACATCTCCGTAACGCTATCACGGTTACCAAATAACCCTGTGACGAAACGCGCAGCTCTTCTTTGGATCTTCTCTATCTCTGTCAATCCGATATGGTACGGATCCCACACTGATGAGCAATACTCAAGTATAGGTCGAACGAGTGTTTTGTAAGCCACCTCCTTTGTTGATGGGCTACATTTTCTAAGGACTCTCCCAATGAATCTCAACCTGGTACCCGCCTTACCAACAATTAATTTTATATGATCATTCCACTTCAAATCGTTCCGTACGTATACTCCCAGATATTTTGCAGAAGTAACTGCCAGCAGTGTTTGTTCCGCTATCATATAATCATACAATAAAGGATCCTTCTTTCTATATATTCGCAATGCATTACATTTGTCTATGTTAAGGGTCAATTGCCACTCCCTGCACCAAATGCCTATCCGCTGTAGATCTTCCTGCATTTCGCTACAATTTTCTAATGCTGCAACTTCTCTGTATACTACAGCATCATCAGCGATAAGCCGCATGGAACTTCCGACACTATCTACTAGGTCATTTATATGTAATGTGAAAAGCAATGGTCCCCTAACACTCCCCTGTGGCATGGCAGAGGTTACTTTAACGTCTGTAGACGTCTCTCCATTGATAACAAAATGCTGTGTTCTGTTTGCTAAAAACTCTTCAATCCAGCCACACATCTGGTCTGATTTTCCGTAGGTTCTTACTTTATCAGGCGACAGTGCGGAACTGTATCGAACGCCTTCCGGAAGTCAAGGAAAATAGCATCTACCTGGGAGCCTGTATCTAATATTTTCTGGGTCTCATGAACAAATAAAGCGAGTTGGGTCTCACACGATCGCTGTTTCCGGAATCCATGTTGGTTCCTACAGAGTAGATTCTGGGTTTCCAAAAACGACATGATACGCGAGCAAAAAATATGTTCTAAAATTCTACAACAGATCGACGTCAGAGATATTGGTCTATAGTTTTGCGCATCTGCTCGGCGACCCTTCTTGAAGACTGGCACTACCTGTGCTCTTTTCCAATCATTTGGAACCTTCCGTTCCTCTAGAGACTTGCGGTACACGGCTGTTAGAAGGGGGGCAAGTTCTTTCGCGTACTCTGTGTAGAGTCGAATTGGTATCCCGTCAAGTCCAGTGGACTTTCCTCTGTTGAGTGATTTCAGTTGCTTTTCTATTCCTTGGACACTTATTTCGATGTCAGCCATTTTTTCGTTTGTGCGGGGATTTAGAGAAGGAACTGCAGTGTGGTCTTCCTCTGTGAAACAGCTTTGGAAAAACGTGTTTAGTATTTCAGCTTTACGCGTGTCATCTTCTGTTTCAATGCCATCATCATCCCGGAGGTGTCTGGATATGCTGTTTCGAGCCACTTACTGATTTAACGTAAGACCAGAACTTCCTAGGATTTTCTGTCAAGTCGGTACATAGAATTTTACTTTCGAATTCACTGAACGCTTCACGCATAGCCCTCCTTACGCTAACTTCGACATCGTTTAGCTTCTGTTTGCCTGAGAGGTTTTGGCTGCGTTTAAACTTGGAGTGAAGCTCTCTTTGCTTTCGCAGTAGTTTCCTAACTTTGTTGTTGAACCACGGTGGGTTTTTCCCGTCCCTCACAGTTTTACTCGGCACGTACCTGTCTAAAACGCATTTTACGATTGCCTTGAACTTTTTCCATAAACACTCAACATTGTCAGTGTCGGAACAGAAATTTTCATTTTGATCTGTTAGGTAGTCTGAAATCTACCTTCTATTACTCTTGCTAATCAGATAAACTTTCCTCCCTTTTTTTATATTCCTATTAACTTCCATATTCAGGGATGCTGCAACGGCCTTATGATCACTGATTCCGTGTTCTCCACTTACAGAGTCAGAAACTTCGGGTCTGTTTGTTATCAGTAGGTCCAAGATATTATCTCCACGAGTCAGTTCTCTGTTTAATTGCTCGAGGTAATTTTCGGATAGTGCACTCAGTATAATGTCACTCGATGCTCTGTCCCTACCACCCGTCCTAAACGTCTGGTAAATTGAAATCTCCACCTGAGAAAATTTATGTAAAATGTATTCCAAATTTTCTCTCAGTTGTTCTACCACTAATGCTGCTGAGTCGGGAGGTCGGTAAAAGGAGCCAATTATTAACGTAGCTCGGTTGTTGAGTGTAACCTCCACCCATAATAATTCACAGGAACTATCCACATCTACTTCACTACAGGATAAACTACTACTAACAGCGACAAACACGCCACCACCGGTTGCATGCAATCTATCCTTTCTAAACACCGTCTGTGCCTTTGTAAAAGTTTCGGTAGAATTTATCTCTGGCTTCAGCCAGCTTTCTGTACCTACAACGATTTCAGCTTCGATGCTTTATATCAGCGCTTGAAGTTCCGATACTTTACCAATGCAGCTTCTCTCTCCATAGAATCTGCTGAAGCTGTTCCCTTATCTCCATGGCAAGGTTGTGGATCTGACCTGGAAAAAATGTAACCTCATCACCAGATTGTTGTCAGTAAGGCAGCTCCACCCATTCTGATCGTCGTCAAATCTGGTACCATCCGTCACACCAGCTTCTTGAAGCCCTTGGATCCACGAGATCATCTCCCATGTCACTCCAGGAATTCACTACCATTGTTCACCCATCTCGAAGCCCAGCCCAATCTGAGAGCCTCGGCCTAAACCACAGCCCTCTACATCTCACACTGACTGTCAGTGATGCGCTGCGACCACTGACCATGGACACAGTGCTATTTTCTAGGAGCTGTTCTTTTCGTGGCTACAATTGATTCCTGACTAGAGATGGCCGAAACAGTTTCTTCAGAGATCGAATCAGAACCACTCACTCACTGGAATGAAGTAGTTTCTCATTTTAACGAAATCGCTGTAATTGCTGTGTAAATTTCGTTAAAGAATAAAATTTGCTTTTAAGTTAATTTTGTTTACCTTACTTTCTTTGCGTGCGAACTTTGTTGTAGAACCTCTCTCTTATTTACGTGTGGTAATAAAAATTTTCACTTTCAAAGAATTACGCACATTTAAAAATTACGTGAACTCATATTAACTGATTAAGAATATTTGGTTGAAAATTAAATTTTTCACATCATTCGGCCTTGGCACACATTTTCTAAATGCAGTGGATTTTTTGTTAAATATTTTTACTGAATTCTTTCCCGGCGTTAGCTTTTGAACACAAGATTATCACTATTAGCAGAAAATGGTTAATTATTACCAAGCCGACATTTAATTATCACTGATCAAACCTACTTCGCTATACATTAAAGTTATTTGAAAGAACCAAAATTGTTAAATTTCAATGTTAACTATCCGTCTAAGAATGCACAAATGTGTAACTATTTTTTTTAAAAATCTCAGTCAGTCTCTGGATCGCTGTAAAAGAAGAACATCCTCTTAGTTCACTGTTAATGTTTATCTATCTGTTCCCGATTTACGGGTTTGGTTGATTTTTCCTTTAGCGGAACAATTTTTTAAATGTGCCGCCGCTGCAAATCGATCGGTCGCGGCACAGCCCAGCAACACCGCTAAAAAAAATGCTGAAAACTCTTTAAAGAAATATTATAGATGACATGGGCAAGCTAATTTACATTAATAATACACACTTTTGATAAATTCTGATATATTTAGATCAAACAATGATTGAACTCACATTAATTTGTAACGCCTCCTCTAATGGCAGCTAAATCTAGACAGAGACAAAAGAAGTCTACCCATTCACCAAATACATCGATACAGCTTCCTACCGCTTTCAGCTCTAAACGAGGAAGACCAAAGAATACATAGTGCATTGTGCTTTTATAGTATTGCTGACTATTAACATTTCTTTGTAATTTCACGACATTATTTCCCTCTGGCTGAATTTATCTCTGATATCTCAGATATTGACACATTTCGCAATTACATATTTAATATAGAAATATTACCATCCTAAATACAGAGAGAATATTACTACAAAAAATATTACAATAATAACAAATGTCTTTTACACAAAATTCAATAATATTTTTTGTTAAATAATTACATTTTATACAAATTGCTCAGAGTGGCGTATATGGTACAAATAAATTTCAGTTTGTTAATGTGTGAGTTTGCCAGGGAACGTTACATTGCCCCCTGGCAGCATTTGGCAAAGAGTTTCTATACTTTGACACAATGGTGCCAGTAACGTTCTTTACAATTCTGTGTTTTTATGTAATGGCTCTTTTAATCAGTCCCAGGGTTAAACATGTTCATGGCTCCCCCATTTGGGCGAAGGCAGACAGGAAACCTGGGCAAAACTGTGCCGGAGCCCAGCCATCCCAGTTGGTTCATGATTAATATTGTTTCTTTAACAGTCATTCATTTGAATTAATTTAGCAGTTTGTCACCAACGGTTACATAATATCACTGTCACATACAGTTCAACGATATACCGCAAGGTCACTTGTCCTAGAATATATCACTTAGTTTTTTGAAATCATTTAGCACAGCATCACTTTTTATAATATTCCCACTACCTACGTGTCACAAATCCATCTCCTACACTTGTTAGTGTTCATTTTCTCTTATCAGTTCACAGGTATACATAATAAATGTTCAATGTTTATCAAAAATGGAGTCATTGATATGTTATGCAGTTTGTGTAAATATTTTGGAAAATGACAACAATGCTGTAGTCGGTGAGCGGTGCGGAATGGTTGTTGAGCGGCGCTCGGCGCGGCGCGTCGGCTCCGTGTAGGTCACCGCCCCCGGTGTTGACAGCTACAGCGCGGAGGGGCGTGGCTGTCTGGTCTGCTACGGGCTGCTGCGGCCGCTGCATGGCTGATGTAGCCGGATGCGCGTTGGATATCAGCTCGCCCGTGTGACGTCTTCTTACAGTGCTCCAGCAAACATGCAACAAGTTCACAAACAGTGTACTATCCTTATGGGCATTTTTCCTGCTGTGGGAAAGAACGCACACAGTTACTGGCAGTTATTATTCAGTAGGCCTTCACTAGTCTGGTTTGCACAATGTTTCGTTGTCACAGTAACACGTTTTATGGGCACACAATATTTTTCACCATGTCATGACTTCTCATTAGTCACACGCAAGTTTCACCTTAGGACAAAATGTATCTCTGTAGTCAATACGCTTTTCTGGCGTCCCTTGACACACAAAGAATTAAAGTTTGATACTAACTTGGTCCACCGTCCGTTATCGGCTCACTGTTCGTGTCGTGCTAGTTCCTTGTCCACTTGCACACACGGCGATAATACAGTTTTTTATCACTTATACACAACAACTTCGTGACGTATTGCTGCAGGTTTAACAGTCACTGTCTGTCTCTGCCACACAATACTGCACTTTTGTTTAAGTTCCTTTATTTTTATTTACAATGTCCGCTGTGCAATTTTTGTAACAGCACATTCGTAACTGTTTACCAATGTGTGTGATATTTGCGTACATGGTAACAAATATTAAAATTTCGTATTAGTTTGCCCAAAAATCATCTATATTCGTGTTCGAGTAGATTTTATTTGTGCATTCCAGCCGGATTCAGGCATATTGTTCAATAACTCCTTTGAAATCATGTCACACTTTACTATCAAGGTCCTACGTAACTACAGTGTAGCCTCTGTAGGTTAAAATTGACTTGGACTGTATCTGGCTAGTTCCCTTTTTTTTTTACTGATTGAATCTGCACATGCTTCAATTGAAGCTTCTCTGTGCGTAACTTTGCGTTACTTAAATTTGCAATAAGTTTGCCTCCCATGGTGCCCTCGGGTCACTACTGGGTGCATTATTCTCTCTGATAACATTGGTTAGATAATAAAGTTCTCAGGGCCTCATATTATTGATATTATTCTGGGTTCGAATCTGTCAATCTGACAGCTACACATATATACATACATACATATATAATAGAAAAGATTGTGCCAAGAAATATTTCAATTTTGGCACACATATAGAAAATTATGCAGTACACTAACTAATCATTACTAAAATGTTCCTCTTGACTGAACTCTGTCACAGCTTAACACTATAAATAATTGCACTAATCAGATTATCTGTGCAGACATTTAGAGCATGTTTTAGATAACACAAATTAAAAGAAGACATAACACAAATATTCATACACACATGAGAAAGTCAATCATATTCTTATAACTAAATACTTCTACACTAGTACATTATGTCTACAGATCACACATCATTAATGTTCATTATTTACAAAAGAATGGTGTCCTCATAGGACTATTAGTCTTTTACTGTATGAATATTTTTACATCCTTACGCGGATACAGTCCCCGTACTCTCCCTGAGTGGAGATCTGCTAAGAGATAGCTACACTCATGTGGCACACTTACTACTCTAAAAGGTCCATTGTACACCAATTGCCACTTGCTATTCTGTTTCAAGGATGCCGAGGACTTAGGATGATTGCGTAAGAGTACCAAGTCCCCAACACTAAATTTTTTGTTATTCGTCACATGTCGATTATATTTTTCCTTCCTGTTCTGAGCGCACCTGGTAAGGTTGCACCCTGCTTTTCTTATCTTCTCTTCCTTAGGCTCAGGAATGACTGGGACCTTAGGCAAAGGTGCCAGCCACTCATTCAGAACTCTATTATTATTCATTATAATCTCGTTTGGTGGATACCCCGTAGAAGCATGCGGGGTTGCGTTGTGAATTTCCACAAACTTAGGTATCAGATCTGGCCATCTTGTGTGCTTACATGCAATGTATAACCTGAAAAATTTATTTAATTCTTCAAATGTTCTCTCTACTAAACTTGCTTGTGGGTGAAAACGGGAAATTAGTATGTGCTTTATACCTTGTTCATGTAAATAGTTTTTCCAGGTATGGCCTGTAAAATAGGAAGCATTATCCGATATTATCGCTTCAGGCTTACCCACTTGTGTAAAATATTCTTTCCCTAACCATTTAACTATTCCACGAGCAGTGGCTGATTTAAGGCAGTATATTTTTAAGTATTTAGAGAAAAGGTCATACACCGCTAAAATGTACTTTAATCCACCCCTGGCTCGTGGGTAGGGTCCTGCTATGTCTATAGATACTAACTGAAGTGGCCGATGAGACACTATAGGATGCAGTTCAAACCTTGTGGACTTAATTTGAAACTTAGCTTTTTGGCACAGAGGACAAGTCCTGATAATGGTGCGAGTCTGCTGGCTTATTCCCTTAAAGCAACAGAATCTGCATAAAATCCTTATTGTTTTGCCTATCCCAGCGTGACCCCATGCTAAATGCGTGTGCCACACTACAGCTGGGATAGCCTGTTGCGGTATACACACGACTCCATGGTCATTTGACACACCCGTTCTATAATACAGAATATCATCTATTATTTTGAAATTCTGAACACTTTTAAGATTGGTTCCTTCTTTAATTTTGCTAATGATATCTCGCCAAATCGGATCAGTTTCCTGCAATATAGACATATTCTTACACATATGTAAAAAGTCCCTCCTATGTACCTTATCTTGTACTAAGAGTATTCGATATTCCTCCGATTGTTCCAAAATCTTTGACATTGAGGATTGCCCTAGTGGAAGCCTCGACAAGGCGTCAGCCACAACATTATCTTGTCCTTTTAGGTACATAATCTTAATTTTATATTCCTGCAATGCTAACCTCCATCTTAGCAAGCGGGTATGGTATAATTTGCAAGACATTAAATAGCTCAGAGCCTGGTGGTCACTGAATACTTTGACTTCTTTACCATAGATATAATAATTGAATTTCTTTACCGCCCAAACCACTGCAAGAGCCTCTAATTCGGTAGCGGAATATGCTCTCTCGCAGCTGTTTAGTGTGCGGCTGGCAAATACGATTACATTGATTGTTGTGGGGTCGTTGCTCCTGTCCCACTGAAATAGACAAGCACCCAGACCGTATGAACACGAATCTGTCGCTATGCAAAAATCTTTTGTCATGTCTGGGTGTCGCAGTATGTTTGCATTCACCAAGGCATTTTTGATAGCGTCAAATGCGCGTTGACATTCTTCTGTCCACACCCAGTGCGCATTTTTACGCAACAGGCTCAATAAAGATTCGTTATTCATGAATTGGTTTGGAACAAACCGTCTAAAAAAGGATGCAAGACCTATAAACGCTTTGAGTTGTCTCTTAGTTCTCGGACTAGGAAACCCACGAATTGCGTCAAGTTTTTTGCTGTCAGGTTTGATGCCTTGTGGTGTTATTATGTGACCTAGAAATTTAATCTGATTACGTCCAAATTTGGATTTCTCAAGATTCGCTGTTACTCCCGCTTGCTTAAACCTTTCTAAGACTCTACTCAGTAGTTCTACGTGCTCCTCCCAGGTGGCAGTAGCAATCACCAGATCGTCTACATACGCTGTTACCCTTTGCAGCAAATCCGGACCTAAAACCGCGTCGAGGGTTGTTATGAAAACCCCGGCACTTACATTTAAGCCGAAAGGTAGTACCCTAAATTGGTAGCTCCTTCCCCCAAATATAAATGCAGTATATTTCCTCGACTCGGGTGTGAGCAGGATTTGCCAGAATGAACTTTTCATATCAATAGATGTCAAATATTGCACTCCATGGAATTTTTGAATTTGCTCATCTAAGTTTTCCGGATGAGTCCTGACAAGTACAATAATTTCGTTTATGTCTCTCGCATCTAATACTAACCGTACCTGTCCGTCTGCTTTTGCTATCGCCACCAAAGGACTACTGTAAGGGGACAAAAACGGTTCTATTATTCCCCACTCGATCAGTTTTCTTATCTCTTTAGCTACTACTTCCTTCTTGGACCAAGGAATGGAGTATGAGGCTCGACAGTAGGTTTTGTGAGGTTTCACCTCGATATTGTACTGATATCCCTTAACAATTCCTGGTCGTTCTGGAAATACATCTGCATAATTAGATAATAACTGTACCAAATCCTGCTGTTGCATTGAATTCAAATTTTCGGACTGTGATACTTTGTTCACGAGTGCGTCCACATTTGCTTTTGATTGATCACTTTGTACGTCTGGATAATAGAGATTTTGTCCTATAGAATGATTGTCTAAATGTAGTATCCACTGATTCCTACATTTTATGTTAATAGTATTACAATTAGGCACAGGTACCTCTTCAGATCTGAGCATGGACAATTCTATCCTCCTACCCACGTTCATCAAACTTAATTTTCCCCGAGAAAGGTCGATTATTGCGTCCCTTTCTCTCAAAAAATCTACCCCCAAAATGCAGGCTACCTTTAAACCCTTTACTACCAGGAATGAGCACGCTATGGCTTCTTCCCCTAAATACATCTCTACCCGCACTTGGAGTTTAATTATTTATCGCTGTGCACTTATGGCACCAGTGACTTTACAATTATTCACGGGAAAAGTCAGCATACGCTTTTCTTTCCCCAGTACTCTGAATAAGTCCATACTCATGACACTGACAGTAGCACCTGTATCTACGATTGCTTGCACAACAATATTGTTAATTTTGATCTCTATTATCGCTTGTACTTTGTCTTTGTGCTCCTTTATGCACGTGGATGGTTCAGTTATTAATTCATGTCCCATCTGTACCCTGTCATTATACCTAAGGATACAGATTCCCGATGTTTTGTTCTGTGTCGGGCTGCTCTCACTCCAAACCTCAGCCGACGATGGAGAGCGTATCTCGGCTGAATCTAGTTTGTTGGATTATTGCTGGTGGATGGGTGTGGCTGCTCTGTGTCACTGACCTCTACTATGTGTAAGTTGTGTTGCGTCGGCCGCCACGGTTGCGCAATTGGCGCATTTTGTGGTGGCGGTCGGTTATTGTCATATCTTTCACTGTTTTGCCGGTCCGGACTGGGCCTCTGGTTCTGTGGCCAAGTTCGGTTTGCATCATTATAAGTATTAGTGTTCCACGGCCCCCTGGCATTTTTCCATCTACTATTGCTTGGTGGGCCTGTTTCACATCGGTCATCTGACCTCCCTTTCCGGTCATTATTCACCGGCGCACTATTGCCGTTCCGGTCTCTACCTCTATTCCCGTTTTGTACATAATCTTGTCTCCTATTGTTACCTCCGCCGTTTCCATTACTTGGTGGAGGCGTGTTATTTCGACCATTTCTGTAACCGTTTCCGTTACTTCTAGCCTGTTCAGAGGCTGCCTTAACATCCTCCTGAATCAGGTCAATTGAGTCCAGAACAGACAAAAAATGTTCCATATCGTTTTCGGGCACGTGTATAAGTTTTTCCTTTACGTGTATCGGCAAGTGTGATTTCAAAAGTCTGATCAAATCCCGGAATGAAATCTGCTCGTCCCAATAACGGGTCTTATTAATGTACTTCTCAAAATATTTTCGCAAATTGCCTAATCGTGGAGAATACGGCTCTGGATTATATACCTCCTTCCGTAATCTCTCCTGAATACATGTTGACCAATATTTGGCCAAGAATGCCTTTTCAAATTGCTCATATGTATCGCAACTGTCAGCTGCTTCGGTTGCCCATAATGCAGCATATCCTTGTATGTAAGACATAACGAACTGTATTTTTATGTGTATGACTCCAAACGCTAGGCAAAATGTTTCTAAATCCCTTCATAAACACTACAGGGTGAACAGATTTCTTCTCCGTTGTAAAGATCTGAAACTGTCGGTTTCTAATCAGACTTTCTTCAATCATTACCTTGGAATGACACTTATTTGTTTCGTTTACATTGGTTGCCTGTTCTGTCTCGCAGTCGCAATTTTTTACTGCTGTATTTATATGCCTATCATTGTTGGACCTGGCTGGGGTGACATACAGCTGTGAGTCGTCATGCCGCAAGCTGCTTTCTATTTCGGCAAGACGACGGTTGACATTCCGCTGCCACAGCGGAATGTCATTGTGTATCAGCTTTTTCAGGCTCTGCACTTCCGCATTTGAGCCCACATCTTTGGCTTCAATCGCGGCATGCACTTGTTCGGACACTTTGTGCTCAATTACTTGATTTGTGTCAATCTCTACTTGTTCCACTCTGTTGGTCAGTACACTGATTTCCTATACGATACTGGCGTTAGCCACTTGGATACTATCTACTCTTTCGCTTAGTTCTTTCACCGCTTTGGGTAAGGTTTCATAGTTTTGCTTCATACTAACAATCTCACTTTGCATAGCTTCTAAAGATTGCATTAACTGCAAGTCTCTCTCATGCATGCGTCGATCACGCTCTGCTTGTTTAGCATCACGTTCACTATCGCGTTCTGCTTGCATACATGCAAATTCAGCTACCAATCTCTGGTCACGCTCTGCTTGCATACGTACAAATTCACTTTGGAAATTGAGCATGCGCTCGAACATAACTCTTAATGATTGCACTTCTGACACCTCACCACTCTCTGGTCCGTGTCCAGTGCTTGCGGGTGGCACAGTATTTCCGCTATCAACTGAATCACTGGGTTGCAGTGTCAACATTTCTTGCCCTTCTGCCCCCAGATTCTCACATTGTACTTCCTGAACTACGTCACTAACATTACTTTGTGTCCCACTTTCTAACTCGGTATCACTACTTACTGACTGTTGTTCATTATCCATATTGATATCCTTCTGACTACGCAATCTAACCATTGTAAACAAAAGAAATAAAATCTGAACTAAATATCCTAACACTCAGGTTTCACTGACATAATCACACAAGACATGGTCATTTGTTAAAACACACTTATTATATACTACAATGACTAACTACTCAAATGTCCTGTTATTTTAAAACAAAGCACTAACAACAAGCACACCACTAATGATCCGAGAACACTGCACTGAGGCTACTTTACTACCCACAGGACAACTACACTGTAGCTTTACCTTTTGGTGATCTATCTTGGGTGCAGCTGCCCCCTGGTATTGTGGTAGATAATTAATTTTTGGAAATAATGAGCTCTCTTCTTCAGCTTGCCTCTGGGTATATAGTGTTCTCATGCAAAAAATCATATACAGGTATTACCACACAATATTGGTTATGCAATACATACAATACATGGAAAAATTATTAAATGTTCTCCAACAAAGTTCGACTATAATAATTCCCTAGTTATCTCATGGGTATTTAGTGGCCACTGCATATTCTTGCCCCACGTTGGGCGCCAATTTAACGAAATCGCTGTAATTGCTGTGTAAATTTCGTTAAAGAATAAAATTTGCTTTTAAGTTAATTTTGTTTACCTTACTTTCTTTGCGTGCGAACTTTGTTGTAGAACCTCTCTCTTATTTACGTGTGGTAATAAAAATTTTCACTTTCAAAGAATTACGTACATTTAAAAATTACGTGAACTCATACTAACTGATTAAGAATATTTGGTTGAAAATTAAATTTTTCACATCATTCGGCCTTGGCACACATTTTCTAAATGCAGTGGATTTTTTGTTAAATATTTTTATTGAATTCTTTCCCGGCGTTAGCTTTTGAACACAAGATTATCACTATTAGCAGAAAATGGTTAATTATTACCAAGCCGACATTTAATTATCACTGATCAAACCTACTTCGCTATACATTAAAGTTATTTGAAAGAACCAAAATTGTTAAATTTCAATGTTAACTATCCGTCTAAGAATGCACAAATGTGTAACTATTTTTTTTTTTTAAATCTCAGTCAGTCTCTGGATCGCTGTAAAAGAAGAACATCCTCTTAGTTCACTGTTAATGTTTATCTATCTGTTCCCGATTTACGGGTTTGGTTGATTTTTCCTTTAGCGGAACAATTTTTTAAATGTGCCGCCGCTGCAAATCGATCGGTCGCGGCACAGCCCAGCAACACCGCTAAAAAAAATGCTGAAAACTCTTTAAAGAAATATTATAGATGACATGGGCAAGCTAATTTACATTAATAATACACACTTTTGATAAATTCTGATATATTTAGATCAAACAATGATTGAACTCACATTAATTTGTAACGCCTCCTCTAATGGCGGCTAAATCTAGACAGAGACAAAAGAAGTCTACCCATTCACCAAATACATCGATACAGCATCCTACCGCTTTCAGCTCTAAACGAGGAAGACCAAAGAATACATAGTGCATTGTGCTTTTATAGTATTGCTGACTATTAACATTTCTTTGTAATTTCACGACATTATTTCCCTCTGGCTGAATTTATCTCTGATATCTCAGATATTGACACATTTCGCAATTACATATTTAATATAGAAATATTACCATCCTAAATACAGAGAGAATATTACTACAAAAAATATTACAATAATAACAAATGTCTTTTACACAAAATTCAATAATATTTTTTGTTAAATAATTACATTATATACAAATTGCTCAGAGTGGCGTATATGATACAAATAAATTTCAGTTTGTTAATGTGTGAGTTTGCCAGGGAACGTTACATCATGACTGACCACCCACCTTTCATTTACTAAGATAAATGGAAGAAACTCACCTTTCATTTTCAATTCAAAGTCACTGTACCTGTCTTTTACCCTATTTTAAACAGTTCTGAATTAATATAGAAAGAGAACTAATATTTTTCAGTTATGTGATTGATAGTTTAAAGCTTTCAGGAAACCTTTAAATGCAAATATTTAGGTTACGCTTTATTGTGACTGTTATTGACATTAAAAGAATCAAGTTTACTGTTACCAGTCACTTTTTTTCAGAAAAATCCTACATTTGTTCTTCAGTAACAATTAAAAACATTACAACAAAACTCCAAATAAAGGTTTGGGAAATGACATGAGTAACTCGTTATTCTTACTTTTTCATAATTTTACTGAAAACAAATTGTAATACAGAAACTGAAATAATACTGAAATTGATTTTCTAAATCCTGAAATTATCTACTGTTGTCATTTACAATTAATGTAGAAATATATCACTGCAGGTCCTGGGTCGAGATTTCCTTGGAGCTGCATTAGCTAATTTCTACATGGAGAAATTCGAACAGTCAGCTTTGGAAAAAGCAGATAAGAAACCATCTCGCTGGTATCGGTATGTAGACGATACATCTGTGGTCTGGCCACATGGTAGAGAAGCCTTAGGCGAATTTTTTGATTACCTTAATAATATAAATCCAAGAATCGAGTTTACCATGGAGAGAGAAAATGATAACAAATTACCGTTTTTGGATGTTTTAGTTATGAGACAGACGGATGGAAGATTGAAACAGATTTTTAGAAAAATAACGCACACAGACAGATACTTACATAAAAACTAACCACCATCCAAAACAAAAGAGAGGTGTGATTAAAAGTCTCGTTGACAGAGCCAGACGGATTTGCACGCCGGAGTATCTAGACGACGAATTAAAACATCTGAAGCACGCTTTTGAGAAAAATGGCTACTCAAAGAAAGAAGTAAGCAGAATTCTGCACCCAAACAACAAAAAGCTTAAGGACAAGTCCGAAAAACGATGGAAGAATACAGTCTCTCTCCCTTTTATAAAGAAAGTAACGGATCAGATTGGGAAGATTTTAAGTAAATATGATATTAGACCTGTTTTTAGACCAACGAAGAAAATTTGTCATGTTCTTCGGACTGTAAAAGATAAACGCGCTCCTCTATCAGCCAGTGGCGTGTACAAAATTCCGTGTACATGTGGTAAAGTTTATGTTGGAACAACAAAAAGAAGCGTAAATACACGGTTAAAAGAACACAGAAGTCTTTGCCGATTAGGAAAAACAGATAAATCGGCTGTAGCAGAACACGCTTTTCAGCCAGGAAATCATCAAGTGAAGTTTTCCGAAACAAAAATTTTATCTACGACGACGAACTATTACCCACGGCTTTGTAGAGAAGCAATTGAAATATATAAACATAGGGATGATTTTAATCGGGAAGAAGAGACCATGAAACTTAGTGATATTTGGACAGTAGCACTACAGAATTGCTAGACAGTTTCATCCGTCACGATATTACGATCGATAGTTAAGTTTTATCTCTGACAAAGATTATCTCTGCATATCACGTGTAACTCTGGTCACGCCCACTTTCTACGATATATAAGTCGCTCTCAGACGTCCGACCCGTCAGTCGGCAAGACTCACCGGAGGAGAAACACCCCTCTGAAGATGTCCAGCGCAGCTGGAGCTGAAGAGTTTCATGGACCACGACCTTACATCCCGGAAGGTTTACCAGAAGATATGTCATCCGGTCGTGAAAGCTTTCATACTATGATATCATAGAACTCCTTCAAAACTGAACTATGAGTTCTTTGATAACTGGTCTTTCTTTTAAATTCCTTGTAATAAGTTTTCTTAAGGCAAACGAATTCTTACTGAGAAACGTAACTCTTCTTTTTACCCCATCAAAATTTTTCTCTGTTGACTTTTGCATTTTATTTGTGTAGCAGAATGCTGTGCAAAGAATGTGCAAAATATGGGACATGTGCAAGGTTCAAAAGCATGGCAGCTGGCTTCATGTTTGAAGTATTTTTCTCTATTCTGACATTGATTTTGAACTTCAAATTATATTTGGCCGTAACAGCTTTACACAATTCCAAATATTTTCTGCAGCATGTTTTTGGCTGCTTTCTACAACATATGACTTTAATTCAATCTTATCATTTACAAAATGTGTCGTGAGTGCACATAAACTAATATTATTTATGGTTGTTTACCTTTTATTGGACATCAATAACAAATATACTAATGTTATTAACAGCAACGAATGACCATACTATCATCAAAAATAGCTCAGTCCTATGACAACATTTTAGCGTATTTCTATGACATAATAGAATCTTGAAACTATATGAATGATAAACTGCAAAAATTGGTTGTACATTTTCTTGATCTCATATAACGTTTTTCTCGTCACTTGTGTTATGCTTTGTAGATGCTTGAAAATGATACAAATGCAGAAACTGCAATACACGTCTTTTAAAAAATTCATAGATCTGTGGGCCCATAATACAAGAAATATATAATTTTATTTCATGTGATCGGCACAGTAGTGTTGACAGATTAACTTCTGTGTTGTTGCATACGAAAATCGGTTAGGTTAGGAGTGAGGGTGGCATAAAAGAAAATACATCAGGATCTCATGGAGCACCAAAGGAGAGTGGCAGGCTGAAAACAGATTGAGGCTCTTTTTGGTTTCCTAGATTGAGAGATACATCAGAAGTGGAAGCAGATATCAGTGAGGATAATTTGCAAGAAACAATTTCTCGAATTTCTGCAGGAGAATCATTGATTCCAGAACGAAATTTTCACTCTGCAGTGGAGTGTGCGCTGATATGAAACTTCCTGGCAGATTAAAACTGTGTGCCGGATCGAGACTCGAGCTCGGGACCTTTGCCTTTCGCGGGCAAGTGTTCTGACATCTGAGCTACCCAAGCACGACTCCCGATCCGTCCTCAAAGCTTCATTTCTGCTAGTACCTCTTCTCCTACCTTTCAAACTTCACTGAAGCTCTTCTTCGAACCTTGCAGAACCTTCACTCCTGGAAGAAAGGAGACCTGGCTTAGCCATAGCCTGGGGGATGTTTCCAAAACGAAATTTTCACTCTGCAGCGGAGTGTGCGCTGATATGAAACTTTCTGGCAGTTTAAAACTGTGTGCTGGACCGAGACGAAGTGCTGCCAGAATTGAAGCTGTGAGGAAGGGTCGTGAGTCGTGACTGGGTAGTTCAGATGGTACAGCCCGCGGAAGGCAAAGGTCCCGAGTTTACGTGTAAACAGTGTACAAGGCCAGTCGTTTGTTGAGATTTATGTTGGAAATGGTAACACTGTTAAAAGGCTCAGACACGACGGTAACATCTGCACATGTCCAAAGATTTGTGAAATTTAAAATATTCTAAAACACATTCTTTTGAAAATGGCCTTAAGTGCGAAATTTCAATACCGAAAATAAACAGTTCCTACAGTCAATGTTGCTCATGATATCTCTGAGAAGGTTTTACGTGATTCTGAACCACAGCCATGAAAAAATTAATAAGAAGTACACTAGATAGCAGAAGTAAAAACGTTGCGTAAAAACACTCTCACTGAAAAGAGCGAGTTGACGGTGTTATCCAGCTTTCTGCGAGAGAAAATTTAAAAAGAAAAAAAAATAGATCCTCCAGTTACGTATCCCAAAGCGAAAGAGGAATATCGGCATTTCCAGTAAAACCTGAATAAACAGATTCCCGGGAAATTCGAGCTTTGCTTTTTAAAATTTTCCTTTCGTTTTCATACTACAAGACAGAAGCGGCGGCTACGATGCCCAATGACAGCGAATCTCAGTTTTAAAAATATTGAAAGAGAAAAAGCGCCTCTCTGCTCGACTGCGAGATCTCCGTGTACTCTAGCTGAAACCAGGAGCCTTTTTATTTCGCGGCTCCCGTGCTCGCACAGGCGGGCTCACGTAATAATGTTGCGGTGGACAGCTCCAGGCAGTCGATTTCTCGCCATTAAAGCGAGAGAATGGGCGGCCGTTACTCGTGACGTCACGGCCGCTAATTCGCGCGGTGTTGACACGATGATTGTCCTGTCTGTCAGGCCGACGGGGCATTTCATTTAAACGTCAACGGATTTATATACGGGACGTCAATTTGGACGGTCGGTTTCTGCTGATACGCTCCATTTCCGCCAACTCCGTTTTCCGAATACCAACGGTTTTCAGGGTGGCCTTTCTACTGACATATAGAATATTGTTCTTGCAGTAACGTTAATAACTACAAATTAGTGTGTTCACACTAGACTTTGTAACCTTTCTACTTTGATCTATTTCATTAACTTGGTTACGTGTGCCTAATAATGCCGCAATTTTGAACAAAACCATGTGGAAAGCATGTAACTAAGCAACAGAATGACCATCAATTACACTGAGTGAAGACTCACGGAAATCGTAATTATAAAGTTGAAATCAGACTGGTTAGTTAGGATCATAATTAAATATTTTTATATAACCAACGAAACGCTATTGCAGTGTTGGAATACGATAGGTAAGCCACTGATACAATCAGTATACGCACAAAGATTAATTAATCTAAAATAAAAAAGAAATTACTGAAATGTTTGCACTTAATTGGTAACGCTGAAAAGTATTTATGTCCTAGACGAAGCTCAACAGTGCTTTTTGAGATATGCTCCCCTCATCAGGTAGTAAAGCTTAACTCGAGAAGTCTACCACCAATGATGACTGCAGTGTTCGTAAGATAAAACAGAATAAAAGCACATTGGAGTATGGGACCTCATCACACATTAAAATCGTCAACATCGTGTCAGTGGCCTTTCCATCTCGCACTGCACGCAACAACAGGCCACGGCCTACTGATCTGATGTGGGCTCCACTTAGAAACGAACGGCAGTATACTCGCCTTGCTAGAAGTTTCGGAGACTGCCATTCATGAAAAAACACGGCAATATTCAGAACGCGTAAGTGAAAGACAACTAAATCACCTTTCTTAGAGGCTTTGTACACTACCGGCCATTAAAATTGGTACACCACGAAGAAATGCAGATGATAAACGGGTATTCATTGGACAAACATATTATACTAAAACTGACATGTGATTACATTTTCGCGCAATTTGGGTGTATAGATCCTAAGAAATCAGTACCCAGAACAACCACCTCTAACCGTAATAACGGCCTTGATACGCCTGGGCATTGAGTCAGACAGAGCTTGGGTGGCGTGTACCGGTACAGCTGCCAATGCAGCTTCAACACGATACCACAGTTCATCAAGAGTAGTGACTGGCGTATTGTGACGAGCCAGTTGCTCGGCTACCATTGACCAGACGCTTTCAGTTGGTGAGAGATCTGGAGAATGTGCTGGCCAGGGCAGCAGTCGAACATTTTCTGTATCCAGAAAGGCTCGTACAGGACCTGCAACATACGGTCGTGCATTATCCTGCTGAAATCTAAGGTTTCGCAGGGATCGAATGAAGGGTAGAGCCACGGGTCGTAACACATCTGAAATGTAACGTACACTGTTCAAAGCGCCGTCAGTGCGAACAAGAGGTGACCGAGACGTGTAACCAATGGCATACCACACCATACCATCACGCCGGGTGATACGCCAGTACGGCGATGACGAATACGCGCTTCCAATGTGCGTTCACCGCGATGTCACCAAACACGGATGCGACCATCGTGATGCTGTAAACAGAACCTGATTCATCCGAAAAAATGACTTTTTGCCATTCGTGCACCCAGATTCGTCGTTGAGTACACCATCGTAGGCGCTCCTGTTTGTGATGCAGCGTCAGGGGTAACCGCAGTCATGGTCTCCGAGCTGGTAATCCATGGTTATGCATACTCCGTCGATCTGTTCGTGCAAATGGTTGTTGTCTTGCAAACGTCCCCGTCTTTTGACTCAGGCATCGAGACGTGACTGCACGGTCCCTTAAAGCCATGCGGATAAGATGCCTGTCATCTCGACTGCTAATGATACGATGCCGTTGGGATCCAGTACGGCGTTCCGTATTACGCTCCTGTACCCACCGATTCCATATTCTGCTAACAATCATTGGATCTCAACCAACGCGAGCAGCAATGTCGCGATGCGATAAACCGCAATCGCGATAGGCTACAATCCGACCTCTTTCAAAGTCGGAAACGTGATGGTACGCGTTTCTCCTCTTTACACGAGGCATCACAACAACGTTTCATCAGGCAACGCCGGTCAACTGCTGTTTGTGTATGAGAAATCGGTTGGAAACTTTCCTCATGTCAGCCCGTTGTAGGTTTCGCCATGGGCGCCTTGTGTAAATGCTCTGAAAAGCTAATCGTTTGCATATCACAGCATCTTCTTCCTGTCGGTTAAATTTCGCGTCTGTAGCACGTCATCTTCGTGGTGTAGTAATTTTAATGGCCAGTAGCGTAGAATTATTGTAGGGCAGATACATCATTGTAAATTTGTAATACCCTTTAATGGAGTAGGTGGAGGGTGACGATCGTTGGCTTCGAAAATGAGGAAATGATGTCTCGTTATGCTTGAGCCAACAGCTGCATTTACACGGCAACACCGCTGGCATGTCGGACCACAAGACCTCCGGATCTCTGCAGAGGCGTCAGTTTGACACTTTTAGAGCCCAGGTGCCTGATGTAATGTGGCGTGCGAGATGGAACGGCCATTGACTGGCATCGACGATTTTAATGTAAGACGAGGACCTACAGTCCACTGTGCTGTTATCCTATTTGAATTGCTGTACGCCGCAATTATTATTGTTGGTACGTATTTTAGTGTTATTACTTCATGAGCTAAGGTTTACAACCCTGGCGATGAGAACACTGTCCCTCGAAACGCGTCGTTGAGCTGTGTGTAGGTCAGAAATATGGTTGAATGCTACCAATTATTACTGTAAGAACTTAACATCCGTTAGCTCACATCCGCAATGGATAACATTAAATTACGGAAATTTGCCAAATCATATTCTTTGCCGTAGGTACCTGTTCATACAATCTAATGCTCTGCACCCTAGCTAGCAAAGTAGGGAGGTACCTGCTCGTATAATGTAAGGCGTTGTGCACTAGCTAGTGAGGGAGGTACCTGATCGTATAATTTAATGTGCTGCACACTAGCTAGCCATACAGGGAGGTACCTGCTCATATAACATAAAGCGCCATTCACTAGCTATGGGACAGGGAGGTACCTGCTAGTATAAAATAACGTGCTGCACATTACCTAGTGAGACAGGGGGTACCTGCTCGTATAACGTAACATGCTGCGCACCAGCTAGCGTATAACGTAACAAGCTGTGCACTAGTTAGCAGGACAGGGAAGTGCCTGCTCGTATAATGTAACATGCTGAGCACTAGCTAATGAGACAGGGAGGTAAATGCTCGTATGCCATAACGCGCTGTATGGTAGCTGTTTGTATAACATGCTACACAGCATCTAGCATGAGAGGGACGTACCTGCTCGTACAACGGACTGTACTGTGCACTAGCTAGCGCGATAGGGAGCCGCCTGCTTATACCATGTAATGTGTTGTACACCAGCTAGCGAGACAGGGAGGTACCTGCTCTTATAATGTAATTCACTGTATACTAGCTAGAAGGGCAGGGAAGTACCTGCTCACATAACGTATTGTGTTCTGCAGTAGCTAACAAGACAGGGGAGTACCGCCTCGTATAACATAAGATGTTGTGCGCTACCTATTGAGACAGGGAGGTAGCTGGTCGTATGACGTAATGTGCTGCACACTACCTAGTGAGACAGTGAGGTCCGTGCTCGTATAACGTAATGGGCTGCGCACTAGCTTCGAGGAATGGAGGTGGGCCGAACCCAGATCGAATCCGCACGGCAGATTAACATAATGACTGTGGGTGGTGCAGCTGCCTCATTGTAGGTTTAGGCAGTTTTTCATGCTCGTTAAGCAAAATCTGGGATGATGTCCAAATACCGTCTCAGAAAACAAGACACTCAAGCAGCTAAAATATGGTGATACACAAAACAGAGTTTAAACAATGTACAGAATGTGGCGCTCATTACTTTCCTCCAACTGACGACTGCGGACACAAGAAGGCAATCCTGCCACAAAACTAAATAAAAATAAGTCAGATATTGAGTACAGTAGAGCCTGTGTTAGACAGGATTAACGCTAACTACAAGAAAGAAATTATTTTTCCAAAAGGTCTTCTAAATATTAACTTCAAAACTTCGATAGTTGTGACTATTCAAATTTGGATTAATTTGTTTGATTATGAAAAGACAACTTAAAGTTTCAAACTTAGGACCGACTTTAGAGTTCGATCATGTTTTTCGTGTCGAGTACCTCACCTGTACGAGTATGTTTGTTGAAGGAGAAAATAATGCTTCCAAATCGGCAGTTGCTTACACGTATTTATTCTATTTATTTTCTCACTACTGGCCAATTTCGGCCTCACGTGCCATTCTCAAGCGCTATAGGTTCTAGCATGCCGTAATTTGTCCGACTATTCAGCAACGGACATGACCGTTTCTAAGGTGACCACATACACGCGCAAGCGTCGAACTTAAAATAGATTGTTCACTGAATACAGTAATGGTCGTCATTGAAACTACTGTTACACTCTTAAACACTGTATATTCCCACTTTTTCAGCTACTCGAAATACAGAACGGAAAGGGCTTCGATTGTGTTACAGACAATAGTCAGTGCTGAAAACGATTACCCCTGCCTACATCTCGTATAAAACGTATATTGTGCATATTATACAAAACACTGGTAAGCCTTTCAAACCGCTGAAAGACTGTAGTGGTCTGATCGTGCCGTTCTTACTGCAGCAGACACCAAGTAGTAGCTCGACCGCAACACAGTTCCATCTTTTCAAAATACGACAGCCCGCTTCCTGATGCTAATGTTTTTGATATTTGCGGTGGCCAAATGATTGCTGCTTCTCTTCAGTAGTCTTTTTCTACGCCTCTCGGAGCCTCATAGTTAGTAGGCAATAAACAATATCCCTTGTATCTTGCAGTGCAACTCGTAAATGCAAGTACTTGCTGCTTTCGTCACCGTTATGCCTGGTTCACCAACTCTTGGGGTCCATCCCCTCTCCTAGTTCCACCATATCTTCTTACTCTACACGCCACCACTCACCGATTCCAAAAACGTTAATGCCCAGTCCCTGACATTGTCAGTGCACACGCTACACTAGTCGATAACTGTTTCACAATATTTATATGATACTAGATTTGACCAGTCATTAATGAAAAATAATAAAGTGCGTGGTTAGAAATGTAAGAAATACACTCCTGGAAATGGAAAAAAGAACACATTGACACCGGTGTGTCAGACCCACCATACTTGCTCCGGACACTGCGAGAGGGCTGTACAAGCAATGATCACACGCACGGCACAGCGGACACACCAGGAACCGCGGTGTTGGCCGTCGAATGGCGCTAGCTGCGCAGCATTTGTGCACCGCCGCCGTCAGTGTCAGCCAGTTTGCCGTGGCATACGGAGCTCCATCGCAGTCTTTAACACTGGTAGCATGCCGCGACAGCGTGGACGTGAACCGTATGTGCAGTTGACGGACTTTGAGCGAGGGCGTATAGTGGGCATGCGGGAGGCCGGGTGGACGTACCGCCGAATTGCTCAACACGTGGGGCGTGAGGTCTCCACAGTACATCGATGTTGTCGCCAGTGGTCGGCGGAAGGTGCACGTGCCCGTCGACCTGGGACCGGACCGCAGCGACGCACGGATGCACGCCAAGACCGTAGGATCCTACGCAGTGCCGTAGGGGACCGCACCGCCACTTCCCAGCAAATTAGGGACACTGTTGCTCCTGGGGTATCGGCGAGGACCATTCGCAACCGTCTCCATGAAGCTGGGCTACGGTCCCGCACACCGTTAGGCCGTCTTCCGCTCACGCCCCAACATCGTGCAGCCCGCCTCCAGTGGTGTCGCGACAGGCGTGAATGGAGGGACGAATGGAGACGTGTCGTCTTCAGCGATGAGAGTCGCTTCTGCCTTGGTGCCAATGATGGTCGTATGCGTGTTTGGCGCCGTGCAGGTGAGCGCCACAATCAGGACTGCATACGACCGAGGCACACAGGGCCAACACCCGGCATCATGGTGTGGGGAGCGATCTCCTACACTGGCCGTACAGCACTGGTGATCGTCGAGGGGACACTGAATAGTGCACGGTACATCCAAACCGTCATCGAACCCATCGTTCTACCATTCCTAGACCGGCAAGGGAACTTGCTGTTCCAACAGCTTCTCTACGATCGTCTCCATGGGAGAATAGCAGCCTGCATTGCTGCGAAAGGTGGATATACACTGTACTAGTGCCGACATTGTGCATGCTCTATTGCCTGTGTCTATGTGCCTGTGGTTCTGCCAGTGTGATCATGTGATGTATCTGACCCCAGGAATGTGTCAATAGAGTTTCCCCTTCCTAGGACAATGAATTCACGGTGTTCTTATTTCAATTTCCAGGAGTGTATTAATATCCCTGTTGTGACATAGCGAATTCCTCCTCTATTGAGCACTGCTTATTTCAGATGCCTTTGTGTTCGACGAGCATAATAGTGCTGCGGCGAAAACCTCAGATGGTATTATTGTTATGGATCGTGCCGAAACTGAAAATTCTGCTGCTCAGGCTGCTGGCCCGAAGATCAACCCAATGAAACTCAAAATGAATCTCCTGATGATCACCAGGTAGAACCAAGACCTCCAACAAATGCTGCTTCCATGCCTAAACGCAGTCGAAGTCTTGCGTGAATAAAAGCATAAGTTCATTACGTAAAGGGCAAGTGTGTTAGTACGTTTAACTATAAAACCAGATGTTGGTCCATAAAGAAGCACACAATGTGGGCATGAAAATTTAAAACGACTTATAAAAACCTCCAGAGAAAGTACAGTAGAGCATGATGCATACGACGAGCTTTACGTTGACATTCCACCAGAAAACTGGACAGTACATTACCGTCAGCATAGTCCGCGTTACGTAAATGTCGTATATATTGCTCGACGCGTTTTAATTTTCAAGACACTCAACATGAGCTCTGTTGCAAAAACTGGTAAGATATGTCGTTATTCGTAGTTATAAATCAATAAACATACAATATGCAATCCTCAATCACTATCTATTTGTGTCTCATTTGTGTTAATTACGCCACAAAAATCAAAGACTTTTTAACAGTGCGGACTGGGACACGTTGAACTCGTCATATATTGAACACTACTGATTTCAGTGCATCTGCCGTCAGTAATGTAGTTAACGGTTTCAAATAAAGGGAGGTCAGACCTTATGATCCCATTGTTTTGAATGAGCATAATACTGTAGTGGCAAAAACCACAGATCGTGTTGTTCTTATGGATCACACCGAAACTGAAAATCGTCCTGCTCAGACTGCAGACCCCAACGACCAACCCAGTGAAACTCGTTACGAATCTCCTAACGACTATCAATTAGAGCATAACGAAGAACCAAGATCTTCAGCAAATGCTGCTCCCAGGCCGAAACATTGTCGAAGTGTTTTCGAATTTAAGTCAATGCCTAAATATGGGCAATGCGTGAATAAACGGATAAGTTACATTACATAAAGTACAAGTGTTTTAATGCGCTCACCTATAAAAGCCTATGCTGGTTGATAGGGAGGCCAAGATGTGGAACAGGAAAATTTCAAACAACAAAGAAAAACCTCCAGAGAAGGTATTGTCGAGAGTTATGCGTATGATGAAGCCTACGTTGACCCCCACGAGAAGACTGGATAGTACGTGGGATGAAGATTGCTCAAATTTCGGAGGATGAAAATTTTCGTGTCACTTTCGTTTATAAAAAAACACTGATCTACAGTTCCGTTAATTTTCAACAGAATAATCCTTTCATCAAATACGGGTAAATACAAATCAATGTCTGATCAATCAATGTACTGACTTATACTTTGAAAGAATAAAAAATGTTGAACTTCTATCAGTATTATCATTTTGTCCGGTGGTCAAAATCATCTTGACCCTGCACTGGAGCAAGAAGACACTTTTTCATTAACTTTTAAAATTGCATAAATAATTGTGATTGTGTTAAAATAAAAATTTATGCCACTGGATACAATAAAAAGAGCAATTCATTAATATGTTCGAAGAGATAAACACACTACTGCGAAACTTCATTGTAGATGATCATCAGCTACGTATTTTTGTGCTCAATGCCATCGGCTTCGATCAGCTGACCATTATCAAGCCGAAGAAAAGCGTAACCAGCTTGTAATTATAGGATTTGAAGCGAACAATTAAGATGTAGGTAGAAAAATAAACGGCTGGTAGTCACCTACAATAAAGTTTCACAATTATTTAACAGCTGTAAAGCCCCACCTCATCACACGTCTAAAAATAAACTATCTGTAAAAGTTAATTTATTACCTTTTACTAAAATATGACTGGAAAACTGCTTTTATTCTTACCTGAAGATGTTCATCACTGACCGAAATTAATTACCTGCTGTAAAATATTGCTGTCTGTAACTGGACTAAATATAAAAATACCTTCCTGAACCTCTGTGAATTTTTGCTGCGACTGTGTTGCAGTTCGTAAATTAGTTATCCGATAACTTCGCCAACGTGACATAGTCTCTCCTCTATATAAATTTACCGTTACAAACCATCAAGGAGTCACCATGATAGTGGCTGTTTGCAGTAATAAAAGAAACTTCGGTTGTTGTGTATCATGACGCACTCATACAGAAGAATTTTATCGAAATGGAGTTCGGCCGCGAAAGGCTTGTGTTCACGAATTATGACGTCATAAACATTGAGATGCATGAAAGACTAGCTTTTCGTAAAACGAAGCGCAAACTGCGCATACTGTACTCAGGGGATTATTGTTACATCTCTAATTGAGATTAGTGTTCGGATTATCTGTGCATTTATACATTTTCTCGTTATGCAGCTGCACTCTGTAATATACTACATTAGCCTTTCTCTTTTTGTGCGTCTAATTCTGGTACCAGCGGGAATTTTTTTTTTTTTTAAGTTTCATAATATGAGTTTTTTTACACTAATCAGAGTGCTCTCTTTATTTAAGATGAATGCATTTTGTGCAGGCGCCACGAATATGTAACTTATCGTTTCTACGCACACTGTATGTTTGCCCGGGCCTCGCTCGTGCTGCCAAAGCTGTAGTAATTGCAAATTGCGTTGCGACTGCTTCAAGAGAGAAACCAAAACAACTTGCTCGTGAAACTGCAAAACAATTGCACGATCCTGTGGCTCCGCTGATTAAATTTCTGTTGTGCTGAGCAGTATTTGGATTGTGGTCGGCCAAAGGACTCACACAAATCCTTCTGCGTTTTCTGTTCCAGAAATGGCGACAGCTGTTCGACAAGGTGAGTGCGGATTCTGCAGCGGCCGCGAGGTGCGTAGCTACAAGCATGTTTCACTCAGCGAGGCCACACACGCACACACACAGAGAGAGAGAGAGAGAGACGGAGAGAGAGAGAGAGAGAGAGAGAGAGAGAGAGAGAGAACCGGAAGCACTGCTTTCACGCTGGTATTTCATTTGAATGTTTGCAGAATTCCCCACCCTTTCATGCTAAACACGCCGACAAAAAGCAGTGGTCATCCCCTCCCTAAACCGAGCACGCTGACAAAGGAAATCACAAACACACAGACAAACACATACATACACTCTCATTTCGCAACGTGCTAATTTCAGGTCCTGTCCGGACCAAGTGTGTCACACGTCATTGAATTTGCCCACATACACAGGTTTCAAAAGAAAAAAAAATGCCGTTTTACACAGCATTTAAAAAAGAATTCACGTGCAGTCTCTTCTCTGCGCGTTGACTGATATAATTCCCTTCTCCTGAAAGCAAAAAATTGATGCTATAAACGTGCGATATACACAAAATTTGCAATATTATTTTGCTGATAGACAACAAAAAAGCGTTTTCTGATATGATATGAAACTGCTCCAGCAATGTGCTGTGCTACACAGTTTTGGAAAGCACTTGTGATACACTTTCAGCTCCTTCCAAGGACTCGAAATTTAATTACATAACAAGCATGAGAGACTGGTGTACACCAAATTTATGAAATATTTCAGTTGTGTGTCACAAAGAAAATTAGTCATAGTAACCAGTTACAAACACATTGCTGGGATCAAGAGCTTTCAAAAATTCATAATTATTCTTATAGATGGATACACTAATTCAGGTAGCTTCTATAAACATTATTACAGTGAACGCCCACATAATACTTTTAATATCTATACCGGTTTCGACTGATTAGTTACTATCAGTAGCTTATGAACACTTTTTCGTCAATGGCTGCTTCACAAAGCTCCCACTATCAACAGACCGTAAATATTTCGCTGGTGACTGTATAAGGCTACTGCTATCAACTGCCCATAAATGCTTCTTGGTTAAAAGATGTGTCATGGGGCTCCTACTAACACTAGTTCAAAAATACTTCTTGGCCAATAGGTGCATCATCAGGCTCTTACTATCAACAGCCGAGCCAATAAATATTTTTTGGCCTATAGATGTATCATGAGGCTCGTAACATCAATATCACGCGGCGTGTTGATAGTGACTGGTCAGTCGAAGCTGGCAGAGCTATTAAACAATTTGTCTGATCATTGACTTAAATGAACTTCATAGTTATAAGTAATGTGCTCTCTGCCAGCAGTATGGTAAATACGAAGAAATCAGTAACTTTCCTTTAGCGTATGACTATAAATTGGTAAAATTATTTTCATTGCAGGTTCAAAAGCGTGTACCCAATTACTTCAAATAAATGAGAATTTTTCTGACGTATATTACCTAATTTTTTTTAAGTGTGAGAACAATTAATTATTTATTTAAGACTGTTTCAATGATTATTTCTTCACATATCATTTGGTTTTGCTACTAGAATTCTATGCATGCAAGAATTTACTTTGCTTAGTAACGATAACAAAATCTGCCTTTTATAGGGCAAAACTCCGGTAAGTCAATTACGATAGTATGTAAGGTGTCTAAATTAATCACAACATATAAACTAAAGTACGAACACACAATTTAATAAGTAGGACCTTCATTTACAGACAATAGTAACAAAACTATTTCAGAAAAATATCGTGTCGTTTTCAGAATCATTGAATCATTTTTTCAGGTTTACTGAAATATGCACTGAGGTGACAAAAGTCATGAGATGGCAATGTGCACTGTTACGTATCCCCGTGAACTTTGATTTTATATGTAGTTTGATTGAATGTAAAAGAATGTTATTTATTTGCTTGGTGGTAATAAAATCATGGATTGAACTTTTATGATCTTTGGCTATGATACAGTTCATATTGCATAGCATTTTAAGTAAACCAAATGTTGATTATCGTTGCAAACACAAAAGATAAAATGCAGTTCTCACTAATGGTTTTTGTAGTTGAATATTTAACTTTGTGCACTCTGATCTATTGTGTGTGGATAAGCACAACACTAAAGGATTTCCTGCTGTGAATGTATGATCTTTAATTTGCAAAACTATGTTCTCATAACTCTGATCTGGCTTGTTAGATATGAAACACTGTATCACTACTGTAACTGATTACGAAATTAAACATGCCTTTCTCCACTTTAGTCTCTGAAATGCACTGGAAATTACTCTTATTACACGCGTGGAAGTTGCATTATGCAATGTTTGCCAAACATAAAAGCTGCAGTGTTTTTTGTTTTTTTTTTTTTTTTTTAATGTTTGAACACTATTGAATGCCGTGGCTGACACGAGAGCATGAAACTAAAAATGAAAATGATTTTAATGTTATTATCCAGACCAGATTTCAACACAGCAGTCTTTGCTCTCACACAATTAAAGTTTTAACTCTCTGATTTACGTTAATTATTTACGTCACTAATATTGCACCAGCAGTTGCCCATGCCCATCTGAAAATGACATAATAAAATCTGTAATTCTCCTCTGTGGTTTCCGGGAAACTGAAAGAAGTAATTTTAATTTACAATTACCTGTCCGTTTAGTTGCGGGAAAACTGCTTTCATTCAATTATAGTTTGAATTGGCCGCGGCAGCGGCTCCCGCGATCGTGGAGCAGCACTGCGTCACAAAAAATGCTAAATTCGCTGAAAAAGGGCTAAAAATGTGGGATGAAATACTGGACAAGCTAGCTACAAATTATTACAAGTATTTCTAACAATTACTATATTCAGAATTAACTTAAAATTCAAAGTACACGCGTGTTTTATACATCAGTGCCCAATGGCGTCTTTCTCGGTCAAAAACAAATGAAAGCGAACTAAGCGTTCGAAAGAGCGTCACAGGCTCTTACAACATTCACGGCTACGAGAAGTCAGAGACAGTAATGCCTAACCCTCCACTATTTATAAGCAATTTAATATGCTAATATATATCTTTGTTATATTTTTAATTATCATTGTCTGCGTCGGTTTCCACACTCGCCGACCACAGATGTGATTTACTAAATTGACATACACAATATTATACGAGCATAAAAATGCAAAATGATTATTTCTTTTGTACAGAATCCACATAATTGATAACTGTTCACACAGAAATGAAATATAAGAACACAGGTAAATGTTTTTTGCATATATTACACAGATTTTACAAATTTTAGTAATTAACAGCCTCAGTTGCACTGTTTGCCTAGAATTTTCCTAGGTTTCAGTCGGGATAACCCAACGTTCTTCAGAATATCAGTAACTACCGTCTTTCCATAGTGGACAATGTCAAGCTAAAACTACAAACCCATAAATTATCGTCAGACTGTAAAACTTATCTGGAACTGCCTCGGCCCCACTTCGCGACCGCGATGCAGCAGCCACGAGTGCTGTACTGTAACTGACCATAGCGGCATGAGGCCCGCCTAGGCGGAAATAATACCTTGCGCCTGCGCATAGTTACTTGTCGGGACAAGACGTGAACGTAATTCCTGACCTTGAATTTACTAGTAAAGTGAAATAACAGGTATAGCTAAGAAAAAGGGCGTATATGTTAACCTGTGCAGAACGTAATTAGATCGACTGTCTTAGCATTTATAAAGTATTCATTTGTTATGATATGAGGAAGACATGTGCTTACAAGGTATGGCCTATCTTGGAAAATTTTTGTGCTTAAGCACGAAGTTTTATCACCTAAGAAGAACTTACGAGGTGGGAATAATAATATAAAGCCAACATCGTCATTATTACGACTAGGTCTAGAAGTTTTGAAGACGTAATTGAGAAAGCTTTTGACAACGTTAACTGGAATACTCTCTTTCAAATTCTGAAGGTGGCAGGGGTAAAATACAGGGAGCGAAAGGCTATTTACAATTTGTACAGAAACCAGATGGCAGTTATAAGAGTCGAGGGGCATGAAAGGGAGGCAGTATTTGGGAAAGGAGTGAGACAGGGTTGTAGCCTATCCCCGATGTTATTCAATCTGTATCTTGAGCAAGCAGTAAAGGAAACAAAAGAAAAATTCGGAGTAGGTATTAAAATTCATGGAGAAGAAGTAAAAAAGTAGAGAGGATATAAAATGTAGACTGGCAATGGCAAGGAAATCGTTTCTGAAGAAGAGAAATTTGTTAACATCGAGTATAGATTTAAGTGTCAGGAAGTCGTTTCTGAAAGTATATGTATGGAGTGTAGCCATGTATGGAAGTGAAACATGGACGATAACCAGTTTGGACAAGAAGAGAATAGAAACTTTCGAAATGTGGTGCTACAGAAGAATGCTGAAGATAAGGTGGGTAGATCACGTAACTAATGAGGAGGTATTGAATAGGATTGGGGAGAAGAGAAGTTTGTGGCACAACTTGACTAGAAGAAGGGATCGGTTGGTAGGACATGTTTTGAGGCATCAAGGGATCACAAATTTAGCATTGGAGGGCAGCGTGGAGGGTAAAAATCGTAGAGGGAGACCAAGAGATGAATACACTAATCAGATTCAGAAGGATGTAGGTTGCAGTAGGCACTGGGAGATGAAGAAGCTTGCACAGGATAGAGTAGCATGGAGAGCTGCATCAAACCAGTCTCAGGACTGAAGACCACAACAACAACATCAATTGTTAAGCACTTGCTTAGCTATGGCTACAACGCATGAACATCTTGTTGACTTAGCACACAAATGGTCATGATTGAACTTAGAAACAAGTCTATATCTAATCAGTAACATCCGGCAATACGGGCCATACAAAATAGATGGTCATTATTCAAGATTAGTATATTAGACCTGAAATGGTCTAGAATCAAGTCAAAAACTAATACACGTGCCTGATTGAGCTTCTTGGCGACTTTTTGGTTATGAGTTGCAGAAAACACTAAAATGTGGCGGCAATGGGGTACTCAATTTGCCTCCATGGAGGTGATCCACACACATACTGTAAATATTGTGTTTGGACCACTGGCATCATAATTCGGACCTGGTGACCACTGTCATTGAACTTATGGAATGACAGCGGAAATATGTTTAAAGCTTAAGTGTGACTTGGCGAACATCGCTCCAGTCAACACACTTAAAAACTGTTGACCAGCATATAACAACCGATATTCGGTATGCACGTTCTAGATTTAAGAACGGTTTCAACACTTGATTTAAATAGTGGATAATAAATTTATTGGTCAATAGCATGTACGTGTAGTAACCGGAATGACGATCTCCAAGTCACTACCCCTTTACAGAATATAGGTACTACCACATAACCCTTCAAGATGACCGACTGTGGTCAATACTACGTGTATACGACAGCTGTGATGCCATCACCTAGTCATACACAACTTTTTATTAACTTAATTAATGGCAGTAATATCCATATAAATATCACGATACGGTACGTTTAAAGGGGTCGTTGGAGCGTTGCTCGCCAAATCACATAATTTAACCATTTCGTTTCTGCACCGGAAATACCGTTCCTTAACAGTTTCATTAAAGAAAAGCAACTGAACTAAGTTGTTAAACAACATAGTTCAATTAAAAAAATTGCAATTTTCGGTGCAGAAATTGGGACGTTGATACATTCCATGCATGTTTTCATAAGTCAACATTAGATTAGTACTTGATTGCCTTCTGTCATTTACGAAACATCTTGAAAAGACCAGAAAACAAATTAAAACTAGAACAATATAGAATAAAATTTCACATTGCAGCGAACTGTGCGCTGGTTTCTAATTTTCTAGCTTATTAAAACTGTGTGTCCCAATCCTGAGACCTTTGCCATTCGCGGACATGTGTTCTACCGATTGTGCTACACAAGGACAACTAACGAGCCGCCTTCACAACTTCACTTCTGCTAGTACCTCCTCTCGTATATTACGATAATTGTCATACCAAGTCCTGCGCAAATAATAGTAATAGAGTGACTGATGAGTGCGAATCCCATTGCAGTCACCTTCCCTGTGTTACCGCAGATTGCGTGTAACTGCCTCTGTCTGTGCTGGTGTAGCTAGACGTGTAAGAAGCATAGTTTTGTCTTGCCGCGTGAAAATAAAAATAAATAAATTAATTAAATATAACAGAATTTCCAAAATTAACACCAACTTGGCGTTTTCAACCGATGTCATCGCTCCAGCACAGATGTAGCAGGTTATCTTGAGTCACTTGCTTATCCTATGAGGCTGTAATGGAACCATCAAGAAGCAGGCTAGGGCTGATGACACCAATTATATTTTGTTTACACTTCTACAGAAAAGAATTTGAAGCTGCACCATAATATGGTGTAGTATCAGGTGCACCTGCAGAAATCAAACACATAGTTACTAGTCATTCTTATAGGTCAGAACACGTTTCTCTCCGTTTTTGAAAGTGATGAGCAAGTATTGCTAACATTTCACAAACTGAATTTTGCTTTCCTAAACTCAGTTGTACTCTGCATTCCTAGTAGAGTCGCGTTGTTAAGCGCACATTGCAATCCATCCAACCAAAATGGTCGGTCCCTACACTGACGGCTGAAGTGTTTTGCGCTAACCACTTCGCTAGTCGTTCATTTGATGTGAAGCCGATGGCACACGAAGTGATTCGGCTCTTCCTTATTACTCGAGTATTATATGAAAGTTGATAATGTTACGTACAGTATGGCCCTTTGTATTAAGGGTGGAATCGTTTGACAGAGCTCGGGTTGGAAGTACAAGAGTTATACATTTATTGACCATTTGAGCAGAAAATACAGATTTATTTCAATAAACAAACCGCTCAAATAACTTAGTTCGTAATTAGTTCATTGCCGAGTCGTTAATAAAACACAGATCCGACAACATTTAAATGGGTTTAGTATACCGTAATAAAACGACCACAAACAAGTCCAAACAATGCACTTCCTATTCGTAGTGAGTTTAAAAATGAGATATTTAAAAGGCATGAAAACCTAATCCATTGAAATGACAGTCAGCTATTTACCCTAAAATCAAATTAATTCCAATTTAATGTAATTATCAAGAAACTTCATCCAGGAAAAACAAGTCGGTGAAAGCAACAACAGCAAAATCTGAATTTATGTGAACTAGAATTGTGTATTCAATGACCGGCAGCCGTTGCTTTCTCCCATAATATGTGTCATGGTGTTTGAACATCAGTCCTTCTCAGCACATAGGGATACTCAAGACTAAGCTTGAAACTATTCAGCATTAAAAGAAGACAACCACCTTTCCTCATTCTGTTAACAAACATATGCTCCTTAACATGTGCTACTCCTATTAACCACATCCACTCACAAAGAACCATTAATCAAATGGCTCCAATGGCTGTGAGCACTATGGGACTCAACTGCTGTGGTCATAAGTCCCCTAGAACTTAGAACTACTTAAAACTAACTAACCTAAGGACATCACACACATCCATGACCGAGGCAGGATTCGAACCTGCGACCGTAGCGGTCACGCGGTTCCAAACTGACGCGCTTAGAACCGCACGGCCACACCGGCCGGCAACCATTAATCAGAATCTACAGAAACGTCTAGGTAATCGACTGCCCACTTTATCACACGCCAGCAGAAGGAGTCTGTATGGTATACAGCAGCATAACACACCACTGACAGCCAGCTTAATGTGCTCCTTTCAAACACAGTCTGGAGATGCACTGTTCACAGATACCGGCCGGAAAATGCCAATTCAGTAAGAAGCAGATTACAGCACTAGTTCAGAAGAGCAAGGTCGCTAGCAGAGCTAACCATATAAACAACGTTTGTCCAATGCCGTCAGTGTGTGCGACTTAGCAGAAGCACTGACACAGTTTAAAGGTTTCAACGGCTCAAAACTGCTCAGGCGAGCCAGCACACAATCACTGCGGTACGTACGGCGACAACAGAGAAGATCAACTCCTGACCTGCAGCCACGCTTCCATCTTCCACCAGCACCGTGCCTGTTACGTAAATTGAAGCTAAATGGGGGGGGGGGGGGGGGGAATAAAAGAAAATTGAAGGAACTGATGACATCAGATCCATCGAGACTTTATACGAAGTCAGTGGCGATAAGTGAAAATACACTCCTGGAAATTGAAATAAGAACACCGTGAATTCATTGTCCCAGGAAGGGGAAACTTTATTGACACATTACTGGGGTCAGATACATCACATGATCACACTGACAGAACCACAGGCACATAGACACAGGCAACAGAGCATGCACACTGTCGGCACTAGTACAGTGTATATCCACCTTTCGCAGCAATGCAGGCTGCTATTCTCCCATGGAGACGATCGTAGAGATGCTGGATGTAGTCCTGTGGAACGGCTTGCCATGCCATTTCCACCTGGCGCCTCAGTTGGACCAGCGTTCGTGCTGGACGTGCAGACCGCGTGAGACGACGCTTCATCCAGTCCCAAACATGCTCAATGGGGGACAGATCCGGAGATCTTGCTGGCCAGGGTAGTTGACTTACACCTTCTAGAGCACGTTGGGTGGCACGGGATACATGCGGACGTGCATTGTCCTGTTGGAACAGCAAGTTCCCTTGCCGGTCTAGGAATGGTAGAACGATGGGTTCGATGACGGTTTGGATGTACCGTGCACTATTCAGTGTCCCCTCGACGATCACCAGTGGTGTACGGCCAGTGTAGGAGATCGCTCCCCACACCATGATGTCGGGTGTTGGCCCTGTGTGCCTCGGTCGTATGCAGTCCTGATTGTGGCGCTCACCTGCACGGCGCCAAACACGCATACGACCATCATTGGCACCAAGGCAGAAGCGACTCTCATCGCTGAAGACGACACGTCTCCATTCGTCCCTCCATTCACGCCTGTCGCGACACCACTGGAGGCGGGCTGCACGATGTTGGGGCGTGAGCGGAAGACGGCCTAACGGTGTGCAGGACCGTAGCCCAGCTTCATGGGGACGGTTGCGAATCGTCCTCGCCGATATCCCAGGAGCAACAGTGTCCCTAATTTGCTGGGAAGTGGCGGTGCGGTCCCCTACGGCACTGCGTAGGATCCTACGGTCTTGGCGTGCATCCGTGCGTCGCTGCGGTCCGGTCCCAGGTCGACGGGCACGTGCACCTTCCGCCGACCACTGGCGACAACATCGATGTACTGTGGAGACCTCACGCCCCACGTGTTGAGCAATTCGGCGGTACGTCCACCCGGCCTCCCGCATGCCCACTATACGCCCTCGCTCAAAGTCCGTCAACTGCACATACGGTTCACGTCCACGCTGTCGCGGCATGCTACCAGTGTTAAAGACTGCGATGGAGCTCCGTATGCCACGGCAAACTGGCTGACACTGACGGGGGCGGTGCACAAATGCTGCGCAGCTAGCGCCATTCGACGGCCAACACCGCGGTTCCTGGTGTGTCCGCTGTGCCGTGCGTGTGATCATTGCTTGTACAGCCCTCTCGCAGTGTCCGGAGCAAGTATGGTGGGTCTGACACACCGGTGTTGATGTGTTCTTTTTTCCATTTCCAGGAGTGTATGTGTTGGGGTGGGACTCGAACACTGGATCTCTGGCTTACTATGCAGTTGCCTTAACGACTGCACCGCCAGGACACTGTGCTACTCGCAAAAGCGCGGCCTATCTCGACACGTTCCTCGGCTGACTCACACTTCGACCTAGCGCCACCACTTATTCGCAGTCCTTGTCCACGTACTCCGTGCTCGCTAATGATTCAAATAGCTCTGAGCACTATGGGACTTAACTGCTATGGTCATCAGTCCCCTAGAACTTAGAACTACTTAAACCTAACTAACCTAAGGACATCACACACATCCATGCCCGAAGCAGGATTCGAACCTGCGACCGTAGCAGCAGTGCGGTTCCAGATTGTAGTGCCTTTAACCGCTCGGTCACTCCGGCCGGCCGTGCTCGCTAATTTTAGATTCCCACTGGAGGTCTAACCTAAACAAATGGTCATTCATTCATAGACCATCGAGGCATATCAATTAAATGAATGAGTGCTGTCTGTTCTTTCGAGACGTAACTGATACGCCTCGATGAGATATGAAGCCACAACCATCAGTGCATATGGAAATTTACGTTCGGACGTGTCCGAAAGAACCGACACCAAGCATTCATGTGATTAATACTCCTGAATGGGCTGTGTTTTGTCAGTCTTCTGACTGATTCGATGCGGACCGCTACGAATTCCCCTCCTGTGCCAACCTTTCCATCACAGAGTAGCAATTATTTGTTGGATGTCTGCCTGTCTCTATCTTCCTACACAGTTTTTACCCTGTACAGCTCCCACCATTACCATGCACTCTCTTCCCTGATGTCTTAACGCCTGATCTGTCACACTGCCGCTTCTGCTCGTCAGGGTTTTCCACATTTTCCTTTCCTCGTCGATTCTGTAGAGAACATCCTCATTCCTTACCTGAATAGTCCAACTAATTTTCAACATTTTTCTGTAGCACCACATCTCTAAGCTTTCGATTCTCTTCCGTTCCGGTTTTCCCACAGTCCATGTTTCTCTACCATATATTGCTGCCCTCCAAACGTACATTCTCAGAAATTTATTCCTTAAATTAAGGGCTGTGTTTCATACCATCGAACTTCTATTGACGAGGAATGCCCTTCCTGCCTGTGCTAGGCTGCTTGTTACATCCATCTTGCTCTGTACATCACGGGTTATTTTGCTGCCTAGGTAGCAGAATTCTTTAACTTTATACCAATTTATACTAACTTACCAACTTAGATGTTAAGTTTTTCGCTGTTCTCATATTTGCTACTTCTCACTACTTTCGTCTTTCTTCGATTTACTTTCAGTCCATATTCTGTACTCATTGGGCTGTTCATTCCATTCAGCAGATCCTGCAAATTTTCTTCAATTTCACTAAGGATAGCAATGTCATTGTGGAGTATCTGTTATATGAATGTGTGTTGTGTATTCTTTCGGACATAACTGATACCTCTCGATGGGCGATAAATCCACAACCATCAGTGCAGATGCACATTTACGTTCGACCTCCGATGGGAATTTGAAATTAGCATGAACGCACGACATGCATGGGAACTGCTGGTAATGGTGGCGCTAGGTGACATCGTGAGTCGGCCGAGAAGTATGCAAAGATAGTTCACGCATTTGTGAGGAACACTGTATACGGGTGGTGCAGTGGTTAACGGAATTGTGTAGCAAGCAGAAGATCCCAGGCTCGACTCCCGACGGGGCACACATTTCCACTCGTCGTCGCTGATTCCGCATGAAATCCCGGTGCAGGCAACTGATATCATCAGTTCCTTCCCTTTCCTTTCTTTCGCCCCCCCCCCCCTCCCCTTCACCTTCAATTTAGATTATATGCGGATTCCGCGTGGTCCCTGTTCTATCGGACATGTCTGAAAGAACAGACATCACACATTCATGTAACTGTACAGTGCCCTCTGCTCGCTCAAGAGACTGTTTTTTCTCCTTGCACTCCATGCGTTCCGCCAGATAAACGCTGAGAGTTTCTGCACACAAGATAGCTGGAAGTATTGCTAACCCGGAAACCTCGGTCAGATAATGGCACATTTGGCACAATAATAAAATGATGTTTTGATTATGTAATGAGAGAACAGTATTAAGTAGTTCCCTCATATTTTTTATAATCACGATATGAATGTCAATTTAGTAATAATAAATGAAAATATGAGTTTTAGTTCGCCAGTCACAGGGTAATCCCTCCATCTTTTAATACAGCAGCTAATGAGAACAAAAGTTTATCAAGTTGGCGAAGTCTCTCACAATTGCTGTAATCGGAAAATAGCATCTCACAATTGCTGTAATCGGAAAATAGCATCTGCCATTCCTACCTCAATCTATTTTATGACGTCACGTATCAGTTACTGTAACTTAGCCCAACTGACGTGTGATACATGGAACAAAGAATCATTTTTCGGGTTCGAGTGCAGTCCGGTACAAATTTTCACATGTCACCGCTGAATTTAATGCAATGTCCGTACGCAGCTGGCATCTGAAAATTTCACTTGCACGAACTTTATAGCTCCAAGTGTCAGAAATGTAACAATATTCAAAACTTCAGAGAAGTTCTCCCGTGTACCTTACTTGGCTAACACTCTTGAAAGAAAGAATACTGCATAGCCGCAGCCTCGTGAATAGTTTCTCCGCAATATTCTTTTTCCCAGTAGTGCTAATCTCGCAGAGTGTATGGGGAACAGTCAAGTTTGGAAGGCAGGACAAGTGCTGGTGGTAGTGAAGCTGTAAAAGGTGTGTGTGTGAATCGCACTTGGATAGCACAACGGGTGGAACACTTGCACGCGAAAGGCAGAAGTCTCGGATTCGAGTCCCAGTAAGGCCCACCGCTTTAAACTGCCCAGCAGTTAGAATCAGTATCTCTGAAAGCGATCACTCGCCATCAAAATCAATTCTGCATTCTGCTGCCGAATACTGTGCGCCCATGCGAGCTAGCTACAAGCAGTCCTGTCACCTAGTTTACTGTGCAGTTGCAGAAGACAAAAAGAGCTCCCACTGGCACGATAAAATAATCACCCATTCCCTAGCTGGATCTTCTTCTTCTCTTCTTCTTCTTTTGGCTTTCACAGATTAGGCCTATTAGCCTGTTCTGGCCTCAGTTCCATCTTCTAACCGGCCGTCCCAAGTCCCTATTTCCTTTGGATTTTTATTGTAAGGCTATCTCTGGAATCCTTTTTTCTTCAGTTCGTTGCGGATATTTTTCCCATTTTTCTTTCTTTTCTTCTTTCTTCCATTTTGACATTTACTGCAAAAGTATTCAATTCTTCTCTAGTGTTTCAATATGAATCCTGTCCGATTTACTGTAGTCTTTGACTGCTCGTAAAAACTTCAGCCGCCTCTTCATAACCAAGGTTTCGTAGCCAGGCAGTAGAACAGGTACAGCTATCACCTCACAAAATTTCATTTTTGTGTCTCTTCGTATATTTCTTAATGTTCTGCTGATAGCGTCGTATACACCCTGATACAACTGTAATTTAATACCTGCATCCTTATCTTTGTTTAATATAACTCCCTAAATAATTAAAGTGCTGAAACTCTTCCAGATTCTGATCATCAATTACAATTTCTCAATTTTTTTTTAATTTTTTTTTTTAGTGTGTGGAGACACAAAGCTTGTTTTGCCATAAGTACGGAGCTGTCTCGAGATGCGTCTGCTCGTTTCAGAACCCAGTTGCGCTCTGCTGAACAGTGGTACGTCCTTCCGTCCACGACGAAAATGACGTCACGTTACCAGCTTTAATAATTGTGAATGTTTTTGATATTACAACATCTTCCAGTAAGATCTTTGCAGAGTGATATCTGCCAGAATTTTACCTCTCTCGTAAGCACATGACGGAAGAAGGAATGTAACACAAAAAATAATCAATGTAGAATAATAAAATTTCGGGAATACATTTGTCTAGGTAACATATGTAAGCGATGCAAGATGACAGATTAATGTAAGCGCGAAATAACCCATTGCAAATGTCAAATGCTGGTACAATAATAACAGGCGTAACCGTCAGAATATTGAATGCAAGCATGCAAACGTGAATGCAATGTCTTATACAGGTGGCGGATACCAGTTTGTGGGATGGAGTTCCACGCCTGTTGGACTTGGTCGGTCAGTACAGAGACGGTTAATGCTGATTGTGGGTGACGCTAGAGCTCTCGTGCGATGGTGTCCGTTATGCTCGATAGGAGAGAGATCTGGCTATGTAGCCGGCCAAGGCAACATGTCGACAAACTGTACAGCATGTTGGGTTACAACAGCAGTATGTGGGCCAGCTTTATCTTGCTGGAAAACACCCCGTGGAATGCTGTTCATGAATGGTAGCGCAGTAGTTCGAATCATCAGATTGAAGAGCAAATTTGCTCTGCGTGGGATGAACACGAGAGTGCTCCTGGTGTCATATGAAATCGTACCCCAGAGCATAACTCCAGGTGTTGGTCCAGTATGTCAGGTTGGTTGCAGACCCTCAAATGCCCTCCTTCTAACCAGCACCACTGGCAACGTGGCAGAACCGGCTTTCATCAGAAAACACAACAGATCTACATCCTGATATCCAATAAGCTCTCGCATGACACCACTGAAGTCGCAAATGGTGGTTTGGGGTCTTTGGAATGCAGGCTACCTTACAGCAGTCCTTGAAGTAACAGATTTGCAACATTTCGTTGTGTCACTGTGGCGCCAACTGCTGCTCAAATTGCTGCTGCAGGTGCGGTATGACGCGTTGTGGTGGTGGTGGTGGTGGTGGGTAGTGTTTAACGTCCCGTCGACAACGAGGTCATTAGAGACGGAGCGCAAGCTCGGGTTAGGGAAGGATGGGAAAGGAAATCGGCCGTGCCCTTTCAAAGGAACCATCCCGGCATTTGCCTGAAACGATTTAGGGAAATCACGGAAAACCTAAATCAGGATGGACGGAGACGGGATTGAACCGTCGTCCTCCCGAATGCGAGTCCAGTGTGGACGCGTTGTGACCGCACATTCTCGTGGCCACCGTTGCTCTGTTAAATGATTTCATTCAAACTCAGTGAGGTGTTGATATGGCTTTTTGTCGCCTTAAATGCCTTCTTGACTAACATCAACTCACCACATCCAATCTCAAAGGTAACTAACGCTCACAACCGTTAAGGGGCTCCGGAAAGGCTCAAAATCATGAAAAGTTCAATTTTTACTTTTTTGCGTTTTCTGAATCTGCAGACTATTACCTTTTAATAGATATATAATTTATTCAATTCCGAAAACTACAACTATTTTTAAATTTTTTTTGAAATGTGTTCTACATGGGCGTGACCCACTGTGGCGCTGTTAAACTGCTGTCAAATCGTGTTATTATTAACGTCCGTGTTCATCAGGTACATTTTAGTGATGTGAGATAAAGTATGTGTTGTGGCTAACCTGTGATGGTTCAATATATATCGCTGGTCTGATTGTCGATTGTTTCATGTTTATTTACTCTGTCGTTATCTCGAAAATATTCGTAATTAATTCTGTTTCTTGAGTCTCTGTTTTGTTGAAGTATAATAATGAGTAAAAGTAAAGTTATTAGAAATCCTCTGAAGGCTTTTAAGAAAAGGAGAAATGTTGGAAAGCCAAAGGTATGTGTTATTACTGTAAACAATAAAGACGATAACCAAGTGAGTGAACCTAACCTCTCAAGTACACCTGCCCATAGCAGTCAAAGTGGGAAAGAAAATACTTCACAGAAGAAGCTTGGTTCAATGAGTGAAAACTATGAATGTTTTATGGGCGAATCGGATGTGAATGAAATATTTGATATGTCGGTTCTCAAAGGAATTTTTTCAAACTGTGTAAGATGTATTCATTGTAGTGAAGTTGGTCTGGAACTCTCCATAATAAAGCACGTAGGACTTGCTAGTGAAATACAACTGAAATGTGATAAGTGTTCATACATGACCACCTTTTGGAACAGTGTTGCAGTAACTGCAACTGAAGAAAATGGTAGCAAAATCTACGAACACAACAACGAGCGATGCTTGCTTTAGACAAGGAACGCCTTCGGGCTGCAGACAGGGCTGTAAAGAGTCTAGAAATACAAGCAAGAGTAAACAGGAGGAGGAACAAGAGGAAGCTGGAGGAGGAGTTTGCAGAGGATGAAGATAATCCATCCTATGGACCTGGAATGCACTAAAAAGTTAATCCAATCTTTGTCGCTCGATTCCCAAAACTTTTATTTTCTCATACTAATTACATGTTTTCTAAGGATCTTCCTAACATATTTGTTTCAAACTTTCAGTAAATGTTACACAGTACCTTCTGCATAATGTAACACAGCCTTTTTCCAAAAAACTCTATATTTTTGAATATATAAATAAAAAATTGCAAAAAAATGTTGTGAATTTTCATTACAATTGAAAAAAATCATCTTTAATAACTGAACTAAAATTTTGTAAAATCCCTATGTTAAGTTGTAGCCCATATTCCAATAAATAATCTGTAAAAAGTTCAACTTCCTACCTCAAATACTTTGTGAGGAAAGATGTAATTTATAAGCGTTATTTTAGCATTGCAAGTATAGGGCGTTCCGGAGCCCCTTAAGTGTTTCTTTAACGCAAACGTAATGTGCTTCCTCTTAGTGGCGCTGCTAGCGCCACTCTCATGCGACTGGTGCGATATTTTAATAGACATCATCTTTCAACTGTAGAAAGTTGCCTACTAACTTTCGTTTATGTCGCACAACTCCTTCTTTCTGCTGCGATTTATTTTCCCGTCATTGTATTGTATTACAATCCGTCACATTATCAGGCCTTACTTTGTCTTTGAATTTTCATACCACTCTATACTTGTCCAACCGTTCGGAAACTGCTGAAGACGACCCAGTATTTTTAGTTTAGGACCGCTTCCTATCCATCCGCCCGCGTCGGAAACTTCCAGAAGCGTTGTCTGCCCCAGCGCACTGATGAATTGCATTTCTCGGCCCGCACCGCCCCATTCTGCTCCCTTCGAGGAGTCCTCTAGCTTCCTGCACTCGCGAATTAAGATATGTCAACTGAATGAAAAGGTTAAGTCCGCAGCTCGTGGTCGTGCGGTAGCGTTCCCGCTTCCGACGCCCGGGTTCCCGGGTTCGATCCACGGCGGGGTCAGGGATTTTCTCTGCCTCGTGGTGACTGGGTATTGTGTGATGTCCTTAGGTTAGTTAGGTTTAAGTAGTTCTGAGTTCTAGGGGACTGATGACTATAGATGTTAAGTCCCATAGTGCTCAGAGCCATTTGAAGCCATTTGAAAAGGTAAATATCGCTTGAACCGTTACTCTGATCTCGTTGCGGTTTTCACCACTGTTATTCTAAGAAAATTTCCTCTCAGCTAGTTAGCTTTATACTTCCTCAGTTCTTTTTTAGTTATGTTAATTTATTCAGTCATTGATGAGGAGTACAATGAGTGTGGACAGTTGACAGCCATACCACCGCCATGTCTCAATCTTCCGCGTATATGAAATAAGTTGGTGGAGACAGTCGACGTGTTTCAATGTCTCTGATTCTCCTGTTGTTTTGTACAGCATGTTACTAATAATTAAGAGAGGTTGTTATAATATTTTATTTATCAACTCGAAAAAGTCATCCATTAGTGTTACTCTGTCTTTATATATTCACCCTTCAACGCAACGTGTAGCCGTCTTCGTTTTGGCTGCTCTTTATAGGTTCCACATCGAAAATCTCGTAGTCATTCTGGAAATGCTTGTCACTTAATGGTTTCTCCATCTGATCATCTGACGAATAGAAGTAGTTCACTGGCTGCCATGTAAGGAGAATACGGGGAGGAGGGGGGGGGGGGAGGAGGGGAGGAGGAGGGTGACAGGAGGGATGAGCAAAACTTTGACAGCTCAAAGGAGAAACATGTGTGTCGTGTGCAGAATGAGCTGATGTTGCAAAAAAAAAAAAAAAAAAAAAAAAAAAAAAAAAAAAAAAAAAAAAAAAAAAACTGCTACACAACTTGCCGTGTGTCTAAAAGTATAACAATAAACAGAAAACAGTGGGATGAGATTTGACCTCAAGTATCAGTGTCTAATGAAGAAAAACACCAAAAAAGATGTGCTAGCAGACGGCACTTCCGTATCTGGGCGACAAATCAAGCGGAAATCGCCGTAAGTAAAAAGAAACATATTGTTAACGAACTGTTTTTCGATCTTAAAAACTAATCAAACTGTAAATACCTTTAATTATAGACCACTGATGGTGTTTTACCTCAATAAAGCGAAACACGTCTGGTGAAAATAAACACGCATTTTCTTGTAGTTGCTACAGCTGAGTGAAAATACCTTCCCTCACTATCCGGTCGCACGCCGCTTTAGGTGAAACTGTGACCGAACACGATCGCCTAAATCTGGGCGCTATGTCCTGTCCCTCTGTGCTTCCGTGTGCCACGTTGGGCGTGGAAGTCGCTCTCATTTGAAGTTGTGACTTCAGTTGTCTGAGCACTGAGTCCCACGCTTTACTGAGAGTAAATCCTCTCGATCCCGTGCTCTCCCAGTCGTATTTCAATAGCCTCCTTTAGAGCACAGTTCCAAAACGACGATGTCGGACTTAGCGATTCGGTTCGATCATATTTCATTGAGCGCCTGTATCCATGTATTGTTCTGCAACCGCAGATTTGGTGCACTTCTTAAATTCTGTGCGTCTCCAGTGCACTTGGCACCTTTCTTTGGCTATCCGCACAGTCTGTCTGACATGTCTTACCGCATTTTCATGGAATAGCATAGCTAATATTGCACGCGGTTTCGGAAATGGACGGAAAAGGCTTATAATGTTACGTTGAGCCAAAATTCTGCCTATTTTGTTGGTGTACAGTAGAAACGCCATTGTCCTATTTTCCTCCTCGTGTCTATTTACTGGGCGTTTGACTTCTGTATGAAAGCATGTCGGACTTGTCTCTTCGTGAATACGTCCTTAAGGTAGCTGGGCTCCCTTAGTAGGCTTCCGTCTTCCGATATTACAAGGGCCCTGTTGACCAATGTATGTAGCACTCCCTTAGGCTGTGAAGGGTGATGGCAGCTGGAGCTTCTAACGCCGCTTCACCCACCTGTCCTATTACCTTTTGGGTCTGACCAGATTCCAGTACTCGTCTTCCACCCTAAAGAATTTAAATTTGGACAAAGTGAAGAAGGTGTCGCTGAATTAATCTGTACATAGCTTTTTGGTGTTTTTGAAGTTTTGGGCGATGTCTCCCAGGCTGCTGCTCCTGCTTCTTGTGCAAGTTCATAAAAATAGGTACTGGTAAGAGGTTTGACGTTTGTCTTTAATGAAAAGTGTTGGCCATGATGTCATTTTCGAGTAGTAGGTTTTTTTCCAAATTCGGATTACACTTTCACTACTATTCACTTGCATTAGAGACGGCAACAGTTTTCAGGGAGACTCTCAAAACACATCCAGTTCCTACAATTCCTGACAACGAAGTGCTTCATCTGCATCGACACGTCAAGGACTTCGTAAAACCTCCATGTTTCTGTACAAATTGTAAATAGCCTTTCGCTCATTCCCTTCCCAACCACTGCTTCCCTTTTATGACCGTCGGCTCTTGTAACTGCCATCTAGTTTCTGTAGAAATTGTACATCGCCTTTCGCTCCCTGTATTTTGCCCCTGCCACCTTCAGAATTTGAAAGAGAGTATTCCAGTCAACATTGTCAAATGCTTTCTAAGTCTACAAATGCTAGAAACGTAGGTTTGCCTTTCCCTAATCTAGCTTCTAAGATAAGTCGTAGGGTCAGCATTGCCTCACGTGTTCCAATATTTCTATGGAATCCAAACTAATCTTCCCCGAGATCGGCTTCTACCAGTTTTTCCATTCGTCTGTAAAGAATTCGCGTTAGTATTTTGCAGCTGTGACTTATTAACCTGATTGTTCGGTAATTTTCACATCTGTGAACACCTGCTTTCTTTCTGATTGGAATTATTATATTCTTCTAGAAGTCTGAGGGTATTTCTCCTCTCTCATACATCTTGCTCACCAGATGGTAGAGTTTTGTCAGGACTGGCTCTCCCAAGGCCGTCGGTAGTTCCAATGGAATGTTGTTTACTCCCGGGGCCTTGTTTCGACTCAGGTCTCTCAGTTCTCTGTCAAACTCTTCACACAGTATCGTATCTCCCATTTCATCTTCATCTACATCCTCTTCCATTTCCATAATATTGTCCTCAAGTACATCGCCCTTGTATAGACCCTCTATATACTACTTCCACCTTTCTGCTTTCCCGTCTTTGCTTAGAACTGGGTTTCCATCAGACCTCTTGATATTTATACAAGTGGCTCTTTTTTCTCCGAAGGTCTCTTTAATTTTCCTGTAGGCAGTATCTATCTTACCCCTGGTGAGACAAGCCTCTACTTCCTTACATTTGTCCCCTAGCCATCCCCGCTTAGCCATTTTGCACTTCCTGTCGATCTCATTTTTGAGGCTTTTGTATTCCCTTTTGCCTGCTCCATTTTCTGCGTTTTTATATTTTCTCCATCCATCAATTAAATTCAATATTCGTTCTGGTACCCAAGGATTTCTACTAACCCTCGTCTTTTTACCTACTTGATCGTCTGCTGCCTTCACTAATTCATCCCTCATAGCTACCCATTCTTCTTCTACTGTATTTCTTTCCCCCATTCCTGTCAATTGTTCTCTTATACTCTCCCTGAAACTCTGTACAACCTCTGGTTTAGTCAGTTTATCCAGGTCCCATCTCCTTAAATTCCTACCTTTTTGCAGTTTCTTCAGTTGTAATCTGTAGTTCATAACCAATAGATTGAGGTCAGAGTCCACATCTGCCCCTGGAAACGTCTTACAATTTAAAACCTGGTTCCTGAATCTCTGTCATACCATTATATAATCTATATGATACCTTCTACTATCTCCATATTAATAATAGCACACATATTTATTCTTCCAACACTTCTTCTGAGAAATAAAAATAAATGTGAGCGCCACGAGAAACGTAGTAACATTACTGAACCTCGGCCACTCACCTTTCAGTGAAATGAAGAGCACTGTGGCAGTGGAAGACGTACTCGGATGACAAAAGGCGGTGTTCCGCGAAGTGGGCCTCTCGGCAATGTAAGAGTAAATCTGCACTAGCGAGCCCTTGAGACGCAGTGGCGAGTAAGGCGAAGGTGTTGAGGATCATCGCAGGACGGCCGTTAGCTGTGCTGGGGGGGGGGGGGGGGGGGGGAGGCCAGCTGGGCGCCTAACCAAGACTCTGGCTCTCTCTCCCAGGGCTCAATTAAACGGATCAAAGCTCTGAGGGCGCTCCTCCTACCAGCGTCTGTTCCCGTAAATCGCGGCCCCGCCTCGGCGCCATTATTTCATCCACTCGAGGCGCGGTTCATTCTTTACAACCCAGCGTTCGCTCTCCGACACGGCTCTGCACTCGACACCGCATAACGTGCGCCCATCGACCGGAGCTGGTTCTCGCAAATCGTTATTCCCCCTGAGCCTCTGGACCCGCGGTACTCTGCCGTATTCTGTTCTCAGTCGTGTAAAAAATAATTGGTATGCTATTCCATAGAGTCGGTTGTTCAACTGCATCCAAATGGTCGACTCCACATACGAGGGTGGACGGAAAAATAAAGTGTGCGTATGGCATTGTTGGTCCACCTGGTGCAAAGCTCTTGCGCATTGATGATGATGTAAACAACTCTCAAACACCCAGTCGCGACCGGAGAAAATGCCCCATCGAACCGAAAATCGAACCCGCGTCCCAGTGACTGAGACTCAGCAACGTCAGCTTTTTTTTTTTTTTAATTATGCTCCCGCACTTGGCACCTTTTTATTTTTCATCCTTATTTATTTATTTATTTCTGTTGACTCCTTACAACTTGCTACTCTAAAGGAAAAGAAACAAATTAGGTCTTAATACTACAAAAAGTAGACACGGTCCACAGCAGGCTGTATTGCGATATTTATTTAATCGTGCGATTAGCTAATTTCGACTAAGAGTCATTGTCAAGCATATATGTAACATCTGTATTCGTAAAATGACGGAATATCGCTACTTTTTAATTGTGTTTAAGAGTGATTTGAAAACGACACGAAATATAGATGTTATAAATGTACTTAGCAATGACGCTTAGTCGATCGCAAGACTAAATAAGCATCGCATTACAGCCCACTACTGTCCATGTTTATATTTATTAAGCATCTGGAGGCCGTGGGTTCCCAAAAATACAAAATTTTAATCATTCCAGTCGTGGCCTGCAACAATTTTTGTGTCTTTCTTTATTAATTAAACAAAAAACAAGCAAACAGGACCACAAAAATGAAATGGATCATGACGAAAATACCAACATCAATACCAACACCTCTTCTTTTCTTACTTTTTTTTTTTTCAAGTTCACCAAAGCAACTTAACAAGAATGAAACATACGAACAGAAAAGGAACTCCACTCTTCACCCAACTCCTTGACGACTAAGTACCAGGTATAGCATATTCGCAAAAAGCTCACGATAGCGTGGCATCCTTTGCCATGTCCAGTGGGCAGTAACCGTACCGTAAAAGACACAAGGGTTTCGATCGTACCCACTCCCCACCACGTAATGAACATAATGCCCAACAAGCCACATAAAGATACTGTTCTTCGTTCTGGGACCGAAGGTTGAGTAGGGACGCTGGAGAATCACACTCTAGATTGCTTCTTCCGTCGTCCTGGCAAGAAAGGCCAATTGTCGGCGGAGTCAACTCCAATGTCTTTGTCCGCAGGCGACCAACCGGTGGCATAATGTACCCGTTTCATGGCAGCTACTGCATCGGCCTGTCTCACTAAGCACTCCGTCTTCAGGGTACTAGTGGCCTGCCGGGACAATCCGACCGCCGCGTCATCCTCAGTGGAGGATGCGGATAGGAGGGGCGTGGGGTCAGCACACCGCTCTCCCGGTCGTTATGATGGTATTATTGACCGAAGCCGCTACTATTCGGTCGAGTAGCTCCTCAATTGGCATCACGAGGCTGAGTGCACCCCGAAAAATGGCCACACCGCATGGTGGCACGGATGGTCACCCATCCAAGTGCCGACAGCGCTTAACTTCGGTGATCTCACGGTAACCGGTGTGTCCACTGTGGCACTGTCTCACTAAGGCCAATGCAAAAATAGTCGAACGTTACTGGGGAGAAGATCATGAACGACTTGGTATCATGAGGACGCCATTTCCATCGGAATAATACGTCGGTTGGCATTTGACCAAACAACCTTCCAGACTGTCTCTGGCAATAGGAACTCCCCAGAGGAAACGCAATTTGGAAACGTTCAGCGACATATCAGAATTTTGACAGATGTGATTGGGAAAAAATATCAACCCCCAAATAACTCACATCAAGAAAAAAATCACGAATATGCTTTAATTTATTATGTATCCTACCAATATCTTCTGGAGGGGTTAAGCACGTAGTTGAGAGACGTGCAAAAAGGCGAGATGTAGGTGACTGGGGTATACGCGAAGACACATTAAAATAGTGTGTCGAAGAAATAAAGCGGAAGCCTTGGCCCGAACATCAGGGATGCCTAAACCTCCCATCAGCCGTGGTCTCGCCATGACCTTGTAGCGCACTCGAAAAATAAAGTTTCGCCAGATAAACTTGCCCGATAGTTATTGCAGCGTTCGGGACATCGTCTCAGGTAGGAGAACAATTTGGGCATCTATCAATACATGAGCCACTTGAAGTCGGAAGGTTTCAAGGACCGAATCTTGTGAAGTAACGAGACGGAGCGACGCTCGTGTCCAAGGATCGCTCCTTGAACCCTATCAAAGACGCACTTCCAACTTAACGCAGGCATCTCCATCGGATAAATATCAATTATAACGCCCAATGATCGATTGCGGGCGATCTGAGCCGCGTCATATCCCCGCAAATTGGGTAACCGACACGTCCGGTCGTTTATCTGTGCTCCTATGAGACGACAAAATGCATCCAAAATACCTTTGGACACTGCTGTGTCATCATGGGTGCGGAAAAGTACCATACAGTCACCGATATAGACGCGTACGATGAACCTTCTTCCCAATACCGACCAGCCTCGCAATCGGGCAGGTATGGACAGCTTTAAGGGTCCATAAATAACACGAATAACGACACAGAAAGGGGACTCCCCTACAGGAACCTCGACACTCTTCTTTAGGGAGAGTAAGACGAACATTCACGTCAGTAGACGCCTGAATACCAGGTAATACCATTAAAATCTTCAGCCGACAACAACCGCAACAGAAAATCATGACTAAGTCGGTCAAACGCATGATTACAATCAATAAAAAGTAGAGCTCCCGACACAAGAACAATGGAAGCAATCGAGATAAGATCACGACATTCAGCAATATATATAAATGACCTAGTAGATAGTGTCGGATGTTCCATGTGGCTTTTCGCGGATGATGCTGTAATATACAGAGAAGTTGCAGCATTAGAAAATTGCAGCGAAATGCAGGAAAATCTGCAGCGGATAGGCACTTGGTGCAGGGAGTGGCAACTGACCCTTAACATAGACAAATGTAATGTATTGCGAATATATAGAAAGGAGGATCCTTTATTGTATGATTATATGATAGCGGAACAAACACTGGTAGCAGTTACTTCTGTAAAATATCTAGAGTGTGCGTGCGGAACGGTTTGAAGTGGAATGATCATATAAAATTAATTGTTGGTAAGGCGGGTACCAGGTCGAGATTCATTGGGAGAGTCCTTAGAAAATGTAGCCCATCAACAAAGGAGGTGGCTTACAAAACACTCGTCCGACCTACACTTGAGTATTGCTCATCAGCGTGGGATCCATACCAGGTCGGGTTGACGGAGGAGATAGGGAAGATCCAAAGAAGAGCGGCGCGTTTCGTCACAGGGTTATTTGGTAAGCGTGAGAGCGTTACGGAGATGTTTAGCAAACTCAAGTGGCGGACTCTGCAAGAGAGGCTCTCTGCATCGCGGTGCAGTTTGCTGTCCAGGTTTCGAGAGGGTGTGTTTTGGATGATGTATCGAATATATTGCTTCCCCCTACTTATACCTCCCGAGGAGATCACGAATGTAAAATTAGAGAGATTCGAGCGCGCACGGAGGCTTTCCGGCAGTCGTTCTTCCCGCGAACCATACACGACTGGAACAGGAAAGGGAGGTAATGACGGTGGCACGTAGAGTGCTCTCCGTCACACACCGTTGGGTGGCTTGCGGGGTATAAATGTAGATGTAGATATAGAATGGGACCTCGGGAGTGTAAGACCCGGGCGACAACTGTCAGAACGCGCGACAATGTCACCAAGCAAAACGGACAAGCGGCTATTCATCGCCATTGCTACGATTTTATAATCAAAATTCAGTAGAGTTATTGGTCAGATCTTATCCAAAGACAGACGTCCCTTCTTTTTGGGAATTAAAACAATTTTTCCATCCTTAAAGGAGTCCGGCGTGTGTACCCCATGCATCACTTCGTTCACCATAGACGTTATGTATCTCCTGTCAGACGCCAAAACCGATCATAAAATCCTTTGGGAAGTCCTCCCAAACACGACGATTTGCGCGAAGTGGATGGAGCTACAACGTCAGATACCTTACCACGGTGAAAAGTTACCAAAAATTCCTCATGGAGAACTGGCATATCAGCACTCTCATAAAGGGAAGTAAAATCAGCGGACGGTATACCGTCTAATACCACACGAATGCAAAGATCGAAAAAGTATCGAGAAAGTTCAAGCATTCTATCGGGCTGGAATGATCACTCATGACCATCTATAGAACGAATGGCAGTGAGACACTTCCTTTGCGATCGCTTTCGAAGACGAATTAGACGATACATAGACTCCAACTGACCCTGGAGAATCGAACGTGGTTCGGAAGACCATCTAATTGTAATCTTTTGAGTTGCAGGTGTTTCGCCTTCACACGGTGAACGTCCGTAATTGTTAAAAGGACGTCCCGAGTACTATCATAAAGATCACGGGTAACATAACAAAATTCCCGAGTTCTCCTCATTTCAGCCACTTTACCAAAGCTAAAACGCATGAGAGCATTGCGAAGCCGAGATGTGGCAATGGCAACCCACCATTCCATAACTGATGGATAACGAACATGGGAACGGACTGCCCGCCCCCACACGGTAGTAATGATACCATCCTGAGAGGAGTCCGACAGATGTGAAACATTTAGCTTCCAAACAGGGCGAGAGAGATGTACCCGCTGCAGGACGTGGTTAAGAGTCATTGATACAGCACTGGGGTCAATGAAGCTGGCAGGGATTATATCAAGGTAAACCCCCAGTTGGGAAACGGGGCCAAAATTAGTTGGTTACTGTCGAGTTGCAATTTACGATTTCTTCATTGATTACTTCAACCATTAAAAGTCATTTCTTTACTACTTGACCAGGAACAGCTCCAAAAAGCTAGCAGGCGTGAGTGCCTTTTCAAAACAATTTACTTTACAGGTAACGGCCAAGCCATTTTACTTAAAACCGGCTTTGATAAAACATTTGATAACAAATCAAAATTTTCCAAGTAATGAAATTAAAACTTTACTTTGCCGTTAATGGCCAGGCCATTTTACTTAAAACAGACTTTCATAAAGCATTTAATAACAAAATTAAAACTTTCCAAGTAATGAACCGAAAACACTAATTGCATACAATTTCGCTACCGAACATGTACGGAGCCACTTCTTTTAAATTTTGCCACAATAAGATATTAAATTACAAGGGCTCGCTAACAGGGAGGCAGAACTAGCATTTTCAAAGAATGCCTTTAAAGGCACGTAATTTAAAAAAAAAAAAAAAACACCAATGAAAGGCAAACTTAACATTTTTAAACAGTGGCCAAAAACAATCAGTAAAATACAACCATTTAACATTTTACAATAACTAACAACCTTAATACCATGTCCTGCCACCAAAATGTCCTGGGATAGAAATAATTAACCGACCGCGTGTAAGGGCGACCACAATTGTCTCCCGAAGGATGCTCAGGCTAGAAGCGGACTATCAGACCCACAACGCCTCACATTCAGCAACCACATCGACCTGACGCGAGGCCAGGGGAGGAGGAGGAATCATATCAGGAACCATAATCCCTGCCCAAAAATACCCTTCCTCCCAGGCAGTACTAATAAGAAGTCAAAAGATCACTGTCTACAATTACACCGGTGACAGGGACAGGAAACCCGAACGCAGGAGGCCACAAGGCACAAAAAATGTAATCTAAAACAATAAACCCTGTCCAAAAATACACTTCCTACTTGGCAGCACTAACAAGAACCGGAAAAAATCGCTGTCTATAAATACACCGGCGACAGGGACAGGAAACCCGGACGCAGGAGGCCACAAGGAGAAAAGACGCTGGTTGCACAAACCAAAATTCTTCAATTAACATCTAAACCTTTAACCAACTTAACTTGGAGTTTATCGGAAAAACAGCAGGTGAACTCCGATGCAAAGGTTCCTCACACCCGACCGTGTCCACGTCGCCACCGTACCCAACTAGGCACAGTCACGCAGCCACGCGCTCTGTCACCGGAGCCCTCGTCTTCTCTGCACCCATGGCGGCGAAATACCACTCCTCAGACGGAAAATTTAAAGACATCCGTTGCCGCTCCCACCAAGTAGTGACTCGGAACCACAGCCGTGGCCCCCCGGGTGTTGGCAGCAAGAGCTTACAGCCTTGTCCCGTAAATTCGCCCCACTCGTCTCGCACCGCCAGGATAGACCACGCGGCTTCTCGGAACAACAGCCAACTCTCCACTACCACGCCACGCCGTGGTCTCCGCGTACGACATTCTCTAATTCCCGATTTTAAAACCGACCGACCGACTCGTCACCGCTAGGCAACAAACCGGCCATCCCCCCAAAGGATCTTATTCCCTTACACAAGGCTAACAGGAAGCAACGACTCGAAGATCGATAAGACCAGTCACGCCGCCAGAGGGGAATCTCAGCAAAATCGTACGCAGCATAACGATAAATCTGAAAGAATCAACTAACGATGGAATGGAAGGACTCAGAACAATCTTAACACCGCGATATATGTTGAGAGCCGATACACGGCTCAATATCAGCTGACAAGAGTTGGCTACATATGAAAGGAGTCAAATACAAACGATCCAGTCGACTGCTAGAAGTAGATGTAAAATACAAAAAATGCACTAAAGTGAGACACCTGCAGATCAAAAAAATGGTTCAAATGGCTCTGAGCACTATGGGACTTAACAGCTGAGGTCATCAGTCCCCTAGAACTTAGAACTACTTAAACCTAACTAACCTAGGGACACCACACACATCCACGCCCGAGGCAGGATTCGAACCTGCGACCGTAGCAGTCGCGCGGTTCCGGACTGCGCGCCTAGAACCGCGAGACCACCGCGGCCGGCTCCTGCAGATCCATGCATCCTGCAAACCCAAAGACGCCACCACATCATTAAGTTCACGACAATAGCTATAGTTGGAAGTCTGATACACAGGACACATGACGCAGTTGAAATCTCCCCCCCCCCCTTCCCCCCCTTCCCCCTCCCCCGATCAAAATATTTCTCGGATGTTGACGAGGTAAATAAAGGACATTTTCCTTATAAAAACGCGAGCGTCCTATTGACTACCATATCCAGATGGAGCATAAAGAAAAAATAAGGCGAGATCATAAAGACGATACCCTATACCCCGACCATCGTCCAGCGTTTCAAAGTCTGCAATGGGATGCCGTCACTATAAAGCATGGCCATGCCAGTAGAACTTAATGGCGTGACAAGAAGGAGCATAGAAAGCCCAGAGAGACAAAACACATCAAATAACACTTCTTGCAAACACACATCAGCTTCGGAATCATAAATTAACTGTCGTAACGCAGCAAGTTGTAATGGTGGGCTTAGCTTGTTAACATCTAGGATACGGAACATGTAAGTCATCATGTAAGGTATGAAAGTAGAACTAGAAAAACGCATCACGTCCTGCTCTCCATAGCGCCGCCACACGGCGGAGACGAAGTTACAGGATTTGAACCCTCTACACTGGAAAGTGTGGATTCCATGCCTTTTTTTTTTTTTCGTCGCGACGCTGCATGCTCAGGTTGAAAAAGTGGTTTCACACCACTCCGTTACAGCATAAATTCTTGATGCGGAAGCATAGGGGGCTCGTAAAGCAGTGAGAGAGACACGCCCATGACCCGTGTGTGGCTCGCATTGGTGCTGTTGGTAGGATGGCATCATGTAATCGGGATAGTAGCGTCTCATTTTCTTCTTCTGTTTACTGGCGCCACTACGGTTGCTAGTGTTGTCTGTCTGTTAGTGGCGGCAGCAGCGTTTATCGCTATCTAATACCCGTACTATCTTTGGAAGGACGTGAAGTGTTTTTTCCGGGTCGGGTGTGTGTAGTAGTTCGGTAGGGACGGAGCAGCAGAGAGGTCCGGCAGTGCGATGACATGTCGGGACTGCTGGTGGCACGCAGGCATTGACGAATCGAATGGACTGTAGTTGCGAGGACCACAACCTCGTTGTCCACCGGACCCAGGACGTCGAGTTGAGTGAACATTAATCCAGTAGTGAAACCCCCACTATTTTGTGATCACGCCGTTTGTTCGTGCGTTGCTGCTCTCAGGGTCGCCGTGAGACAAAAAGCAACAAGTGGAGTGTGTCGAGTTGGCAGAATCTATTAACTGTCTTCCACTGCCTGTTATTACTTTTTGAACTTTGTGTTATTATTGGTGAACTGAAACCAGCGGTATTTTACTGCCTAGTGGCCGCTAACACCCCAGTTACCTGCCCTGGAGTTAAGATTTTTTTTTTTTTTTTTTTTTTTTTTGCCAGCCGGCGTGTCCGAGCGGTTTTAGGCGCTGCAGTCTGGAACCGCGCGACCGCTACGGTCGCAGGTTCGAATCCTGCTTCGGGCATGGATGTGTGTGATGTCTTTAGGTTAGATAGATTTAAGTAGTTCTAAGTTCTAGGGGACTGATGAGCTCAGAAGTTAAGTCCCATAGTGCTCAGAGCCATTTTAAGCATTTTTTATAATATTTTTGCGGCAGTGGACTTTTCCTCGTCTTGCCGATGCTGTACGGCATGACGTGTAGTTCCACAGCCTCCTTGATTACGGTGTGCATTGTGGTTTCTTTTGTCTACCTTGGTTGTAGTGGTTCCTTCTGCTTTTCGATGTTTTAAACACCGGATTCTGAAGACGCAGTGCTGTCTGTCACTTCGCCCTTGCATGAATTATTCCATCGCTGTACTGGTTATCACACGTTAGGTGGATTTGGTTACATGATTGATCGGCGTTTAAACTGTCCCTAGTTTGAGTTGCTATCCACTTAGGTGAGCATAACTTTTAGCTGCCTGTCTCACCACTTACGCAGCTGTAGGGAGTTTCTCAGGCCAATCCTTGGAGCTCTGTCTGTGGGTCACTCCCTTCTTTATTTGGTTTGATGGTGTCAATTGTTTAAAAATAATATTTTGTTTAAATTATTTCTATTGTTTTGGCCTTCAGCCGACAAATAATTTGAATTCTTTCTTAATAAGGCCTTCAGCCGTCATTGTAGCTTATGTTACAGTTTGTTTTTTAATGATTGTTTAAGAAATTAGTTGGGTATCTTTAACGTGTAATTGTCTTCCTCATTTGTGATTCTGGCCTTCAGCCGTTAATTGTTCTGTAGTATTGCTCGTGGCCTTCAGCCGACAAATAAATTTGAATTCTTTCTTAATAAGGCCTTCAGCCGTCAGTGTAGCTTGTGTTACAGCCAATTTTTTTTAAAAAAATGATTGTTTTTAATAAACAATTTCCTTAAATAAAGTCTATGTATTTACTGTGCAACCAACGGTAACTGATTAGGCCCCGTTCACATCTGTTCCTGCTTTCCTAAAGTCCCACGTATCAGCCCACTCCACTCACAGGAATACGAGACACATAACCAGGACCGATGAACATCATCAGCAGATAAAGAAGAGACAGGCAATGCAGCATCTGAAGCTGGCTGCATCATTTGGCTATCCGGAAGAGAATACGCAGTAACCTGGTGCTCCATCGTATCAGACTGGGGAAAGGATAGCATTTCATTAGAACACTGCAAAGGCAGGACTACAGACCACGTCTCGTTAAATCATTGGAACCCATCGAAACAGACGTTCCTAAGGGTGGAGGAGACGACGCAGATTCAACATTCATTACAACGTCAACAAAATCGGCCTTGTCATCCCTGGCGAAACAAGAAAGGTAATTATTGTCAGTGTTCAAAGCATCACCACTGGAAGAAGCACCTTCTCGGAGAGGCGAGACTGGAGTGTGGTGACTTCAAAATCTTCTCTATCCTGAGTCCACCGGCAAGTTGTGTTACCGGCGCCGGGGCCCTAACGGCACAGGGGTGTGAACGTGCCACTAACGGAGAGGATGGGGGGGGGGGGGGGGCGGGGCGAAGAATGTCTCCACAGCGTCCCCTAAGGCTGGAGAAGTACTGACAGCAGATTACGGAGACACTAATCCAGCTAATGTCAAGGGACGACGTTTTTCAGAGGACGACTTTAAAACCGTAACACGCAACTGAATCTGAGACGGCCACGTTCGTTACAAAGGAAGCAGTTTACTTCTTGCACTGCATATGTAACATGAATCCGATAACCACAACCTTTCAGATGTGAAGAAACATTCTTTTGAACACACATTCCTGCGGTTCGGATACCACTGCAACATTGCAAGCGATGTTGAGCAGACCAGCCTTCCCGCCAGATATGCCGAACGATTCCAAAAGGAAGCAACGCCACCTTAAGAAATGAATCGTCCACTTCAGGTGGAAAATTGCAAACTCTAATCAGAAAATACATGATCGCCGATTTGCAAGAAGGACTGGACTCAACACAATGTGTAAACATCAGCTAAGAAGCAATCAGAGAGAGAAGCCTGTCTGCTTGCAAGGGATCTTGAAACTTCACAAAAAATGCATACTAATCAGAATCAAAACAATCAGTATCTACCTGATCGGATGTAGCTCAAATAATATCAAACGATCAGTCGTGAATTTCTAGAGAACCTGATTGCACATGACGCGTACTCTTGTCAAAGCTGAAACGAACGATACTCCGACGAGGAATGTTCTCGGGAGACTCGACAGACATCACGGCGCGAGCAGAGAACACAGCCGCCAGCGAACAAACCAACAAAAATTTCCGCTAGGCAAGGGCGATGTGACGCCGGCCTACACATTCGTGAGACTGAGTACACAACTACGGTATTTCAGTGCCTCTGTTATTCTGAATTACGGTTCGAAGTTCCTTCGGACATGCATGCAGGTCGAATTATCCAGAATGTTCTTCAAACCACTCGCGAACAACTGTGGTCGTCTTCTGTCCAACCGATATGGTCACGAATTCAGGAGAGGAGCTGCAGGCTACGTCGTGCTGTTAGCAAAAGCACTTGCGCCAGTCGTCTGCTGCCATGTCCTGTAACGCCAAATTTCTCCGCACTTCCCTAACGGATACGTTCGTCGTACGTCCCACATTGATTTCCGCGGTTATTTTTTTGCAGTTTTGCTTATCTGTTAGCACTGACAACCCTATGCAAACGTCGCTGCTTTCTACCGTTAAGTGAAGGCCATCGGCCACTGCTTGTTCGTGGTGATAGCTAATGCCTCCTGCAACTACCATTCCGCGTGCAAAGTCTGTTAATTCCTTTCATGCGGCGATATCATTTCGGAAATCTTTTCACATGAATCACCCGAGTAAAAATGACAGCTCCCTCAAGGCACTGCCCTTTGATGCATTGTGCATGCGGTTGTACTGCGATCTGTATGCATGCATATCGCTGTCCCGTGACTTTGTCACCTCAGTGCAGTTTCATATTAAACTGCAATAATTTCATCTTCATCCAATGTGAATAATCCAGTAGTGGAAAAGCTGGGCTGTGAAGGCAACCACAGGGAGCGAAAAGAAACGCTATAAGGGAAGGTCAGAGGAATAGAAGTCGTTAACGTAACAGACGGTGCTAAGCAGAATATCTGGGTTCAAGTTCCTATCTTTCATGTATTTTCAATAACCGCGGCATTCGGTTTAGCACCTCGTGAACGACATTGATCCTCGTAAATATTAAATAATTCAATAAAAATAGACACGAAAATGTTCAAAATGTAAATCAAAACTAGGATCACAGACGGCTGTTTGGCTCTCTTTTGGTACGTTTACTTGCAGCGGAGATGAAACAACTCTGCCCAGGTAGACATTGATATTACATGTAACTCACCTTTCGGAGATTTATACGTATTTGGAATGAAAATCATTAATGCTTACAAGATCATACTGGTTCTGGCTGCCGACAACGGAAATGTGACCATTGTACTGAAGCTCAAAGATCATGGGCAGAATAAACACGACGTAGTACATTCGACAACATTCTGAAAACCGAGCGTTGATCTGATGCAGCAGATCACTTGGTATGACTTGGTATGCGAACTTATGAATCAGTGTTTCTCTCTGAGCAGATGCACAGAGGGATCTGCGTAAGACAGAAGCCCTTCCATCCCGACTGTAGGTCTTACAAAACGCTATAAAGATGGTCCAACGATAACACCGATCACAAGCATTCCTGGCTCAACGTAAAAGCTAGTCAAACACTTCTCTACTTCAGCTGCACGCGGGAAAGACCAACACATGCACAAAGGACTCGGTAAATTTCACTTAGAAGCTGAAGAAACTGAAATTTGGACCAAACGACTTCCTGGTCAGCCTGTACTTCCTTTCTTTCTTTGTCAAAGTACCACTTAGTGGCTCTCTGGAACATGCTGGTTCCATTTTTCCACAAGGCAACACCAGCTGTTTCATGTATGTACCGACGACGAAGTACTTTATATGGGTGGTGATTTCTACGAACAGCTAGAAGGCATCGCCATAAGTAATCCACTTAGTGCGATGGAGGCCAGTTTCTTCATGGAGTGTTACGAAAGACACGTGCTGGACTTGGCACGTTGCAAATCTTGATGTGGTACAACACCGTCGTTGTGTGGAGCTATAGTGAACAAGTCAGTTACATCCTAAGAAATCTGAACAGTCTCCATAGCAACATTAAATCTACTATGGAGGTAGAAAGTGATCAAAAGCTATCATTTCTAGATATGCTGCGTACGAGGAATGGTGACAACGAGTACCATAACGTGTACCGAAAAGTGACACACACACACACACACACACACACACACACACACACACACACACACTTTCAAAAAATTATTCGAGCCGAAATGAATGGCTTGGTTCAAATGGCTCTGAGCACTATGGGACTTAACGTCTTAGGTCATCAGTCCCCTAGAACTTAGAACTACTTAAACCTAACTAACCTAAGGACATCACACACATCCATGCCCGAGGCAGGATTCGAACCTGCGACCGTAGCAGTCCCACGGTTCCGGACGGCAGCGCCTAGAAGCGCCTGGCCACCACGGCCGGCGCCAGAAAAGAGGAATGATCAATACACTCATAAAGTTCACAAGACGAATTGTCAAGAAGAAATGTGCAGTACGTCCTTTCTGGGACTCATCTCCAGGGAGACAGACGAAATCAGCCGTATATTGCGCAGACACGGCCTAAGGACTATTCACAAACTCAACAAGTCGATCAAAGTCCGCCTCACTTCGGAAAAAGGACGAAATGGACCCTCTCGCAATATCACCATCTACATATACATGATTACTCTGCAATTCACAAGTGAGTGCCTGGCAGAGGATTCATCGACACACCTTTAAGGTATTTATCCATCGTTCCACTCTCGAATGTCACACGGGAAAAACGAATACTTATATATTTCCATGCTGGCTTTGATGTCTCTTATTTTCTAGTGATGATCATTCCCCCGTATTTAGGTGGGCGCCAACAAAATATATTCACACGCTGAGGTGATAGTCGGTGATTGAAACTTTATGAGAAGGTCCTCCCGTAGTGGAAAACGCCTGTGTTTTAATACTGCCACCCCAATTAGTGTATCATATCAGTGGCACTCTCTCCCCTATATCGTGATAATACAAAACGAGCTGCCCTTCTTTGAACTCTGATGCGGATCCAACAGAGCACAGCAATACTCCAAAAGAGTGTAGACAAGCTTAGTGCAAGCGGTTTCTTTCACAGACCTGTTACATATTCTAAGTGTTCTGCCAATAAGTGCTTCCGCACAACGTTATCTATGTTAGCGTTGCAGTTTAAGTTATTCGTAATTGTAATCCCTAAGTATTTAGTTGTGGTTAGTGCAATTAGATTTGTGCAATTTTTAGTGTAACTGAAACTATAGGATTCTTTTAAGTGTTCGTGTCGATGACATCACATTTTTCATTATTTAGGGTCAATTGTCACTTCTAGCCCATACAGCTACCTAAAATATTTTGATCATCTGATGAATTTACATCACGGTAAAAGACAGATTCATTTGCAAACAATCTGAGAGGACTGCTCAGATTCTCTCCTCTACCGTTTACGTAGATCAAGAACAACAGAGGGCCTATAACACTCACTTAGGGAACTCCAAATGTTACTTCTGTTTTACTCGATGGCTACCGTTCAATTACGAGGGTTGTCCAGAAAGAAAGTTTCGATCGGATGCGAAATGGAAACCACTGGGAAAATCCGGTAAAACTTTGCACATATTGGTTGGGCAGTGTCTCTAGTATGCACGTCGATCATGTCGCGTCGCTCTTTTAAGTTTGGAGTGATCAGTGAGCACGTAAAGTTTCGTAGGGAATAGCGTCTCCCGCCAAGTATGAGGGCCTGGTTAGAGATTTCGCCTGTGTCATGCAGCCCACATAACACAACTGTCGAGCAGTTCCTTCTTCATGCCAATTCTCAGCCGCACACTGCAGGGGCAATGTAGTCGCTCCTGCACCGTTTACAATACAGTCCGTAATTGGCTCCCCCTGAGTCTCATCTTTGTTCACAAGAACCACTGGCTATGAAGACAAAATTTTTCCACAGACAACGAGCTGCAGACCAGTGCAGATAACTGGCCGAAAGCACAGACAGCTGCTTTCTATGACGAGGATATTGGCAAGTTGATACAACACTACGACAAAACTCGAAGTTGGAGCGGCGACTATGTAGAGAAGTAGGTGGAAGGTGTACCTAACTGTTGCGAATAAAAGGTTTCTGGTTTTCGCTGTGGTTTCCATTTCGCCGCCGATCGGATCTTACTTTCTGGACAACCCTCGTATTACGAACTGTGACCTTTCTGGGAGCAAACCATGAATCCAGTCACACAAATGACACGATACTCCGTAGGAACGCAGTTTAATTAGAAGTTGCTTGTGAGGAACGGTGTCAAAATTCTTATGGAAATGTAAAAATATGGAATTACTTTGATGTCCCCTGTCGATAGCACTCATTACTTCTTGAAAATAAAGCGCTAGTTGTGTTTCACGAGAACGATAATTTCTGAATCCATGCCGGCTGTTTGTCAATAAATAGTTTTCTTCGATGTGATTCATAATGTTCGAGCACAGTATATGTTTCCAAATTCTACTGCAAATCGTTGTTTGTGGTATGGGTCTTTAAGTCAGCGGATTACTCTATTGGGTATTGATGTGACCTGTGCAACTTCTCGTCATTAGGTACGGATCCTTATAAGAGGGTGTGCTTGTATATGATTGTTAAGTATGGAACTATTGTACCAGAAGGAAGGAAGAATGGGTTTAACGGTTCGTCGACACCGAGGTCGTTAGACACGGAGCACAAGCTCGGATTGTGCCAAGGGTGGGGAAGGAAACCTGCCGTGGCTTTTCAAAGGAGCCGGCCGGAGTGGCCGAGCGGTTCTAGGCGCTACAGTCTGGAACTGCGCGACCGCAACGGTCGCAGGTTCGAATCCTGCCTCGGGCACGGATGTGTGTGATGTCCTTAGGTTAGTTAGGTTTAAGTAGTTCTAAGTTCTAGGAGACTGATGACCTCAGCTGTTAAGTCCCATAGTGCTCAGAGCCATTTGGGCCTTTTTTTTTTCTTTTTCAAAGGAACTGTGGTGTGCGTACTGTAAGACCTTCGGAACACACACCATCAGATTATTTGACTTGTCACTCTAATGAAGTAGGCGAGTGTCAGCAATATGTCTCGTGGCCTTATCGTTGCGTGTTTATCTTCTGCCGTTAGGTCAGACGATAGAAATGCCACTTGCACGCTTAGAGTAGCAGATTGACGGTGGCCAACTTTAAACAGAACTTGATTGATTTTCACACACATTTATTAAAATAATAAAAAGGCATGTATATTACGTAACTTGATTCTGGATGCTGTTTACAATGGACAATCTGAAGTTCCTTTGGTCTTGGTACGTTAATCTTATTCTCACATATCTCTGATACTTGACAAAGTGTCTATTCATTTATCTTCAAGGCTATGTACAGGAACATGATAATCTTATTAGGCGCAGACTGAAACTTGACTACAGACTAATGCAGACTGACTAATCGGAGGTCTGTACACTCGTTATAATACCTGGCGCGTTCAGGTATCACTGCACGAGTGTGATCCGCGAGGAGAAAAGGTTCTACGTTAGCAGCAATCTCATTGGCTGCGTTACATATTAATACGCGGATCGGCGGAACCGGAATTTGGTCCGTCTCTAAGACAGCGCCATCTCGTAGTGCGGAGACGGACGAGCGCTGCGCCTGCGGTGTTGTGCTTAGTGGGGCGCGCTCTAGTGGGAAAGTTGTGTACGCGCTGACTACGCGGAACTATGTACACAACAGGAACTATGCTGGAATTTTCCTGGAGCGATTTAAGGAAACCACGTAAAACCGAAATCGGGATGGCCTGACGCGCGTTTGAACCGTCGTACTTCCGAATGCGAGTCCAGTGTGCCAACCACTGCGCCACCACGCTCGGTTATTATATCAGGATACTCTGAAAAAAAGAAGACTGCTATACAACCTGGACCGGAAGCCTTGCCGTTCTTAAGTGTTTTAAGCTGCTTCACGACACGAAGGATATCAACTTCTAAGCTACCCAAGTTGGCAGTTGTTCTTGCTTCGAATTCTGGAGTATTTTCTTCGTCTTCTTTTTTGAAGGTGTTTCGGAAAAACGTGTTTAGCAACTCTGCTTTAGTGGCATTATCGTCAGAAATATCGCCATTGTTGTCACGGAGTGAATGAATTGATTGCGTCTTGCCGCTGGTGAACTTTACATACGACCAGAATCTCTTTGGGTTTTCTGCCAGATTTCGAGAGAGAGTTTCGTTGTGGCAACTATTAAAGCCATCTTGCATTGAAGTTCGTTCTAAATTTAGAGCCTCTGTAAAACTTCACCTATCTTGAGAATTTTGCGTTCTTTTAAATTTGGCATGCCTTTTTCGTTGCTTATGCAATAATGTTTTGACTTGTTTTGTCTACCATGAGGGATCAGTACTATTTTATTTGGTATATAACTCTCAATTGCCGTCGATACCATTTCTCTGAAATTAACAACATCTGGTTTACGCTTACATAGCCAAACTGGAACGAGTGGAGAGTCTCTTAGGAATGTGTCAAGCGAATTTTTATCTGCTTTTTTAAAGAGGTGTATTTCGCTTTTATTTTTTGTAAGTTGGATGTTACGGTATTCAGTTTAGCTACAACGACCTTGTGCTCACTAATCCTTGCGTCTGTCATGATGCTCCTTATATGGTGAGGATTATTTGTTGCTAAGAGGTCAAGTATGTATACTCAACCATTTACACTTCGAGTGAGCTCTTGAATTATTACCATGGAAAGACGTATGTCTGAATGACCGAATGATCTCTCAGCACCAAGATCATTGAATCTGAATGTTATTGCAGATTGAAACGTGTGGAAAAAATCGACCATCTCGGAGCACGCCTCATATGAGGCTGACACATGTAATAAAATGGGATAGTTCTCACTATGGAGAAGAACTACTGCATCCGGTTGTTCAGGGAAGCCGTAGAAATACACAAACATGACTATATTTTCAACTGAAAAGAAGAACGCCTCGAGTCCAGCGGGTCCTGGATTCCAGTCCTGCAGCGAAAGCCAAATACAGATAACAAGGGGAGAACCACAACGGTAACGAAAGGGATAAGGTCCTTAGGTGTTCGCACGACGGGAATATATAATTTCCGGCCGGGTCTCGGCTACAGTCCGTCACCACGTATGGAAAGGAAATGGCAGACATTCGTGCTGGCGAAACGTCAGAAAAAATCACGAAACAAACGTTGCCTGAAGATCTCGAAACCAAAGCCGACAGGCAGTACGCCAACGACCACGAAAGCCTCAACAGATGTGTACAATCGTACATCGTTATCAACCATTCCATACAACCTGAGCTGTACGGACGTACGTTGAGGTGTCCTAATATCGTGTCGGGGCTCCTTTTTCTCGGTGTAGTACAACAGCTCGACTTGATATCGATCAACAAGTCGTTAGAGGTCCCTCAGGAGAAATACTGAGCCGTCAATAGTTGCAAAAGTGTTGCCGATGCAGGATCTTTTGCACGAACTGCCCTTTCGATTGTTGTTGTTGTGGTCTTCAGTCCTGAGACTGGTCTGATGCAGCTCTCCATGCTACTCTATCTTGTGCAAGCTTCTTCGTCTCTCAGTACCTACTGCAGCCTACATCCTTCTGAATCTGCTTAGTGTATTAATCTCTTGGTCTCCCTCTACGATTTTTACCCTCCACGCTGCCCTCCAATGCCAAATTGGTGATCCCTCGATGTCTCAGAACATGTCCTACCAAACGATCCGTTCTTCTAGTCAAGTTGTGCCACAACCTCCTCCTCTCCCCAATTTTATTCAATACCTCCTCATTAGTTATGTGATCGACCCATCTAATCTTCAGCATTCTTCTGTAGCACCACATTTCGAAAGCTTCTCTTCTCTTTTTGTCTACACTATTTATCGTCCACGTTTCACTTCCATACATGGCTCCATACAAATACTTTCAGAAACGACTTCCTTACACATAAATCTATACTCGATGTTAACAAATTTTTCTTCTTCAGAAACGCTTTCCTTGCCATTTCCAGTCTACATTTTATATCCTCTCTACTTCGACCATCATCAGTTATTTTGCTCCCCAAATAGCAAAACTCCTTTAATACTTTAAGTGTCTCATTTCCTAATTTAATTCCCTCAGCATCACACGACTTAATCCGACTACATTCCATTATCCTCGTTTTGCTTTTGTTGATGTTCATCTTATACCCTCCTTTCAAGACACTGTCCATTCCGCTCAGCTGCTCTTCCAAGTCCTTTGCTGTCTCTGACAGAATTACAATGTCATCGGCGAACCTCAAAGTTTTTATATCTTCTCCATGGATTTTAATACCTACTCCGAACTTCTCTTTTGTTTCCTTTACTGCTTGCTCAATATACAGATTGAATAACATCGGGGATAGGCTACAACCCTGTCTCACTCCCTTCCCAACCACTGCTTCCCTTTCTTACCCCTCGACTCTTATAACTGTCATCTGCTTTCTGTACAAATTATAAATAGCCTTTCGCTCCCTGTATTTTACCCCTGCCACCTTTAGAATTTGAAAGAGAGTAATCTAGTCAACATTGTCAAAAGCTTTCTCTAAGTCTACAAATGCTAGGAACGTAGGTTTGCCTTTCCTTAATCTTTCTTCTAAGATAAGTCGTAGGGTCAGTATTGCCTCACGTGTTCCAACATTTCTACGGAATCCAAACTGATCTTCCCCGAGGTCGGTTTCTATCAGTTTTTCCATTCGTGTGTAAGGAATTCGCGGTAGTATTTTGCAGCTGTGACTTATTAAACTTATAGTTCGGTAATTTTCACATCTGTCAACACTTGCTTGCTTTGGAATTGGAATTAGTATATTCTTCTTGAAGTCTGAGGGTATTTCGCCTGTCTCATACATCTTGGTCACCAGATGGTAGAGTTTTGTCAGGACTGGCTCTCCCAAGGCTGTCGATTATGTCTCATAAATTTTCGGTGGGATTTATGTCGGGTAATGTAGGTGGCCACATCATTCGCTCAAATTGTCCAGAACGATCTTCATACCAATCCCGAGCAACTGGGCCCGGTGAAATCGGGAACTGTCCTCCATAAAAATTCCGTCGTCGTTGGGGGAACATGAAGTACTTGAAAGCCTGCAAATGGTGTCCAAGTAGCCGAAGACAACCATTTCCGGCCAATCATCAGTTCAGTAGGACCGTAGGGCCCAGTCCGTCCCATTTAAAAACAGCCCACACCATTCGGAGCCAGCACCAGCTTGGATACTGCCTTGTTGATAACTTGGGTCCATGGCTTCGTGGCATCTGCGCCTCACTCGAACCCTGTCATCAGCTCTTACCAACGGAAATAGGGACTCATCTGCCCAGGATACGGAGTACCAGTCGTCTGGGGTCCAACCGATGGTCACAAGCCCAGGAGAGGCGCAGCTGGCGGTGTCGTACTATTAGCAAAGGCACTCACGTCGGTCGTCAGCTGCCATAGCTCACTAACTCTAAATTTCGCCTCTCTGCCTTAACGGGTATGTTCGTCGTACGTCCCACATTAATTTCTACAGTTATTTCACACGGTGTCACTTTTCAGTGAGGACTAACAAATCTACGCAAACGCCGCTGCTCTCTGTCGTTAAGTGAACGCTGTCGGCTACAGCGTTGTCCGTGGTAAAAGGTACTGTCATCACACTCTTCATACAGTCATCTCGGAATATTGAATTCCCAAAAGATTTCCGAAATGGAATATCCCATGCGCCTAGCTCCAACTACAATTAACATCTACACTACTGGCCATTAAAATTGCTACACCAAGAACAAATGCAGATGATAAACGGGTGTTCACTGGACAAATATATTATACTAGAACTGCCATCTGATTACATTTTCGCGCAATTTGGGTGCATAGATCCTGAGAAATCAGTACCCAGAACGACCACCTCTGGCCGTAATAACGGCCTTGATACGCCTGGGCATTAAGTGAAACAGAGCTTGGATGGCGTGTACAGGTACAGCTGCCCATGCAGCTTCAAAACGATACCACAGTTCATCAAGAGTAGTGACTGGCGTATTGTGACGACCCAGTTGCTCGCCCACCATTGACCAGACGTTTTCAATTGGAGAGAGATCTGGAGAATGTGCTGGCCAGGGCAGCAGTCGAGAATTTTCTGTATCCAGAAAGGCCTGTACAGAACCTGCAACATGTGGTCGTGCATTATCCTCCTGAAATGTAGGGTTTCGCAAGGATCGAATGAAGGGTAGAGCCACGGGTCGTAACACATCTGAAATGTAACGTCCACTCTTCAAAGTGCCGTCAATGCGAACAAGAGGTGACCGAGACGTGTAACCAATGGCTCCCCATACCATCACGCCGGGTGATACGCCAGTATGGCAACGACGAATACACGCTTCCAATGTGCGTTCACCGCGATTTCGCCAAACACGGATGGGACCATCATGATGCTGTAAACAGAACCTGATTCATCCGAAAAAATGACGTTTTGCCATTCGTGCACCCAGGTTCGTCGTTGAGTACACCATCGCAGGCGCTCCTGTCTGTGATGCAGGGTCAAGGGTAACCGCAGCCATGGTCTCCGAGCTGATAGTCCATGTTGCTGCAAATGTCGTCGAACTGTTGGTGCGGATGGTTGTTGCCTTGCAAACGTCTCCATCTGCATCGAGACGTGGCTGCACGATCCGTTACAGCCATGCGGATAAGATGCCTATCATCTCGACTGCTAATGATTCGAGGCCATTGGGATCCAGCACGGCGTTCCGTAATACCCTCCTGAACCCACCGATTCCATATTCTGCTAACAGTCATTGGATCTCGACCAACGCGAGCAGCAATGTCGCGATAGGCTACAATCCGACCTTTATCAAAGTCGGAAACGTGATGGTACGCATTTCTCCTCCTTACACGAGGCATCACAACAACGTTGCACCAGGCAACGCCAGTCAACTGCTGTTTGTGTATGAGAAATCGGTTGGAAACTTTCCTCATGTCATCAGGTTGTAGGTTTCGCCACCGGCGCGAAGCTTGTGTGAATGCTCTGAAAAGGTAATCATATGCATGTGACAGCGTCTTCTTCCTGTCGGTTGAATTTGTCGTCTGTAGCACGTCATCTTCTTGGTGTAGCAATTTTAATGGCCAGTAGTGTACATCCATATAGATACTCTGCAAGGCACCGTCTAGTGCGTGGCGGAAAGTAACGAGTACCACTAGTAGTCATTCCCTCCCCTGTTCCACTCGCAAATAGAGCCACGAGGAAACGACTGTCTGTATGGCTCCGTACGAGCCCTAATTTCGCGTAACTTCATCTTCTCGGTCCTTAAGCGCAATATGTGTTGGCGACAGTAGAATCGTTCGGCAGTCAGCTCCAAATGCCGATTCTCTAAAGTTTCTCGATAGTGTTCCCCGAACAGAACATCCCCTTTCCTTCTGGAATTCCCATTTGAGTTCCCGAAGCGTCTCCGTAACACCTACTTGTTGATCGAACCTACCGGAAACAAATCTAGCAGCCCACTTCTGAATTGCTTCGATGTACTCCTTCATCCGACTAGGTACGTATCCCAAACACTCGATCAATACTGAAGAATAAGTCGCGCCAGCGTCCGATATGCGTTCTTCTTTAAATGTCAACACTTTCCCAAAATTCTCCCAACAAACCGAAGACGAACATTCGCCCCCCCCCCTGCCCCCCCCCCCCATCCCCTCCTAACACAGTTCTCACATACACGTTTCATTTCATACAGCTTTGCAACGTTACACCCAGATATTTAAACTTTACTATTTCAAGCAGGACACTGGTTATACTGTATCTGAACATTACAGGTTTGTTCTTACTACCCATCCGCATTAACGTACATTTATCCGCATTTAGAGCTAGCTGCCATTCATTTCGCGTTCAGAGTCTTTTAATTTCCATGGTGCTTCGATGATCACGTTCAAAAACCTTTTCACGTGAATAACCTGAGTACAAATGACAGCTCCGTCGAGGCACTGCCCTTTTATACCTTGTGTACACGATACTACCGCCATCTATATATGTGCACTGTCTATGTTTATATCGCCAACCCCACGACTTTTGTCTCCTCAGTGTATCTTTGGCCTAAGCTGTTGATAAAGACAGAGGATATAGTGGTTTCTGATCATAAAACGTAATAGTAGATTAATTATAAACCTATCGATCTGTTCCTCCTAATGAAACCAAACGGGTGAGGCTCTTGAAGCGTCAGTGTAGCATTAGCACATTTAATCAAAAGTATCTCCTGTTAGAGATTTCTTACAAAGTTTAGAATTGGAATAAATGAAAGTACCGTTTATCAGATTTCGTTTGTACAGTATGTCACTTATCTTAGTTACCAAAAAAGTTTCCCCCTTTGTCGAGAATTCGGAAATATCACAGCAAAATCCGTTTCCATTAACGTCAGATATCTTACCTGAAAAATCTGTTATCACAAATAAAACTAAAATGAAAACACAGTATAACTCTTCCACAACACATTGATGCCAGTTCCATTTTTGGACATTGGATAGTTTGCGAGTGTGAGTGAGTTAAATACAATGTAAGAATACGCATGTGTTTTGTACGTGCCGCGGTTACTCTGCCCCGCATCTCTACACACTCTTGCTGAAGAGTGAATCAGAAATCAGTTTGGAACAAAGATACAGTGCAGATTCAACACAGTGTTGATAAGATCCTTGCCAACGTAAAAGCTACTGATGCAGTGTTTCCCTTTTCTTGTTACATATTTACGATTCATGTAAATCAGTGGTTCAAAGTGTCGGAACGTTTATCAAATTTCATTTAGTTTACGGAAACAACACATAACCATGATCTGAAAATCATTCATTTGCATATCAGACGTATTCGGCACAAAGATCTTCATCTGTCTCGTACAAGCTGTACGTCTCAGTAAGTTGACTGTTCCTGCTGCCTTAATCTAAAAATGAGTTGAATAAAAATACAGCAGAATTAAAAACGCGTTTTACGTTAGGTACCCACGCTCAGCACGACTGGGTGAACATCGCGTCCACAATGGAAATAAAAAAAAGAAGATACATTTTTTATTAAAATCCGGAAAGCATATTTCTGAAACATGAACACTCATGGAGCAATTTTGCGCACTTGATGTTTAATTAGCGTTATACTGAAGGGAATCTGATGAATTACAGCAACTTTTTAACTGTCATTTCGTTTGACTTTTGGCTGTTATATAATTCGAAAAAGGTACGCCAAATTTAGTCTGCAACGCGCTCTTTGAAAAAAAAATAAATAAATAAAAACGTGCACCGCGAGGCAAGAGCGCGTTTCTAGTGGGTTAAATTTGTACATTATTATTAAAATTAAAAAGATATACATACTATTCATTTTTTTGGTTTTTATTTAATTTTGAGTATACAGTAGTATTACGTACGTGTGTCTTAGCATATGACAGTTACTGTTAGTATAAAATTAGATTTAATGAACAATTCTGTGACTTATGGACAAAACAGAATAAAAAATACGAAATCAGACGAAAAGATTCCAATTAGAGAAAATGCTGTTTTATAACAGAGGTCACAATTGATGTACATCGAACATAAAAGAACAAGAGTATGATTGATGCCCTGCTCCCCGTACTTTAGTTAATAAATCCAGTATTCTGTTAGTGGATTATTACGTTTCTCATTATTGCTAAACGATACAAATTCTGTAGATTTGTTGTCTTTTTTTTAAACCAGAATCACAGTTTTCCTCTGTGTGTTTCTTTCTCTCTCATTCCCCAAACTATGTTCGAGATCTTTGTTAAATGGAGTCCCGGATACTATTTGATACTATTGCTGACTTCTTGCTCTTCTTCTGTCCTTTCCGTCAATATTGTGGTTCACAAGCAGATTCTTTCGAACCTTTTCTCTTGAGAGATTAGAGGATTACGCAGTGCACAATTTTACCCCACATGCAACACGTAAACTCTCCCCGTGTTATGTGAGAGCAGCTTTTGTTTGTTCATCGATCCGCTTTTAGGAACGTCGATGTATTATCACCCATGCCCGCCAGGCATGCGTACCCCACTCTATTATAATTTTTTCTAGCAACTCTCTACAAAAAAATACTTTCTTGACACTATAGCTTGTTTTACGATAACGTTCGTGTCAATTACATCTATGCTGTAAAACCAAACAACATTTTATTATTATAACATTTTAATTTAAATATATAGTCCTACGTGCGACTTGCTCAATGTACACGAGAATACGCGTAATTTCTGGAACAGCCAGTGAAACATGTCTTTTGTGGGTGCTTTGTGCTCTCGCTAGACTACGTTCATCAGTTTTGCTGAGAAATTCATGTTTCCTCCTAAAGGGAAAATTTGCATTGTGTTTGGTCAGATTCTAGTATGTGGACGCTTACAAGTAAAGAAGTTTGCAAATGAAAAATATCGGTTTTGAAACTTAAGACTTCAGAGTTAAAAAAAAAAAGGTGATCTGTCACTGACATAAACATAGGCTTTTGCAGGCATATTCTGTTTCGGTAAGTTACTAGACTCACCTCCAAGTGGATGGTGCTTCAGATCATTGAATTGCAGGTTCGTCAATTAAATAAAGCTCCATAGCAACATTTAGCGGTAACTTTTTTATGTAGTATTGTTATGATTACATCTCAATATTTGTGCGACATCAGATGTTTCTTCAAAAGTTTTATTATGTTTCGCGATTTTAACCTGGTTGACATGCAGAGTATCTGTATTTTCTGATGTATCGATAAGTCAGTTTATTGATAAATTGAGTGATGTAGTTTCTCACGATTCGTCCGCCCCGGTAACTGAGTGGTCAGCGTGACAGACTGTCAATCCCAAGGGCCCGGGTTCGATTCCCGGCTGGGTCGGAGATTTTCTCCGCTCGGGGACTGGGTGTTGTGTTGTCCTAATCATCATCATTTCATCCCCATCGACGCGCAGGTCACCGAAGTGGCGTCAAATCGAAAGACCTGCACCAGGCGAACGGTCTACCTGACGGGAGGCCCTAGCCACACGACATTTCCATTTTTCTCACGATTCATCGTAGTTAAAATATCGATTTATCGAAATTTCGATATATGTGGAGAAATACATTTATGAGTAGTATGATTGTGATTCTTCATTTATACACAGATTTAGTTCAAAAGTCGTTTAATTTTTATAATAATTTATTCACACATTTTCATTACATTTCAGTTAAAGATAAGTTATAGAGTTGGCTACTTACCGTATTTGTGAGGGTAGAGGGAATAGTGGTGCTGGGCTGGACAGATGTGCGTAACAACGTGTCACAAATAACCAGTTTTTACTGAACAGTACGAAAACCCCAGTATTAAAGTGAATACGCAATCAGGAGGTAAGCCACATGATTACAGTTTTACAATAACCACACACACAATTACCCTCAAAAGACCAATCATTTAAAACGATGCTGATAGCATCCCTAGACAACTTTGTAATGACGTCATATAATGAACCCCAAAACGTATAACTAAAATACCACTACATAGGAAGTAATAAGCATTACATTCTGAAAGTATCCTGTGGAATGACAGCGTCTTTAGATTTTAACTTTTACCAAGCATACCTTTTTTACCAAGCCATACTTTCAATCAATTAATTATTCATTTACTGTATTGTACGTTTTATACTGTGTGTACTATATGGTATGATTCCACACAAGACCGATTTGTTTTACTTTCAATATATTTGATCCAGTCCACCCCCCACCCCACCCCACCCCCCCAACCCCACTCAAAAAAATTTAAAAAATCCTTAACGGAGCTTATCACAGAACATCTACGTTTTCCCGTTGTCTAAGGTATTCGCTGTGTTATTGACAGCTATAGCTGACAAGTATAGGGATGTTTCCACTATCAAGGTACGCAGCAGAGGACAATGGTGCCTCCATTCAGCGCTTAATGCTTCTAACTTCGACTGGTTTGTGGTCACCCAAGAAAACTTTGAGATCACAATTTACAACAGCTCTAAACAGAAGGGCAGAAATGCCTTTAGTGATGCAAGGAAACGGTGCTCCACCCTGTAAGGTTACGGAGACATAAGGTAATTTATCTACGATCTAATGCAAACAGGATCGCTTCTCGTGTTATTTTGTAAGGTGGCTATAATTTCGCACCTTACAAGCACTCATTGGTTGTCTGCACTAGTAGAGGTTGGAACGGAAGTGGAAATGAAACTGCAGGCGTAAATCAAGTCCTGGGTGGAAAAGCCCGCACAGGTGTGTTGGTCCTGCTTGACACAGGAAGTAGCCAAGACGAACGGTCGGGGCACCTGAGCGCTGAAGCACAATACAGCGGCGGTTCAAAAATGGTTCAAATGGCTCTGGGCACTATGGGACTAAACATTTATGGTCATCAGTCCCCTAGAACGTAGAACTACTTAAACCTAACTAACCTAAGGACATCACACAACACCCAGTCATCACGAGGCAGAGAAAATCCCTGACCCCGCCGGGAATCGAACCCGGGAACCCGGGCGTGGGAAGCGAGAACGCTACCGCACGACCACGAGCTGTGGACAATACAGCGGCGGCTGGCCTGTATTGTAGCGGGGCCGGAAGGATAACCGAACAATACTTTGGAAACTCTGAAAATCCTGGATGCAGCAGAGAGGAACGAGGAAGCGTTACTACGCAGGCTGGGCTATTTCTCAGGATTTTTACTCTGAGAAGCGTACCATTGTATGTATTCATAATTAAAGAGGATAGGTATTTCCTCGAAAACTTCCTGCGCTGGACGACAAAAGACTAAAATATGGTTGGTCGGCGTTCAGAAGAATCTGTAGAATATTCGAAAATATGATTCGCCTTCTGCAGTTACGAGGGAGGTGAGCCGAGCTTTGCTGGGAAGCCAGCAGTGAGAGAAATAGGTCTTCCGTTTAGAACGCCCTTGTTTGACGGTTGCTCAGTATCAGCTTTTGTTGGTACAGACGGACTTGCTGTCTTTGATCTCAGGAGATTTTATAGTTAGAACGGTTAGGCACTGTACTGTTGCGATTCAGGACTTCGCCTCTGGGTATGGAGTCGTCGTTGAGTACGCAGCGTTTGAGAGCACTTCTTCCGTCTATACTCATGTAGAGACGTTATCTGAATTCCGTCCTTGTGGCTGGGAGTTCATGTTTCGTGTCTGTAGACCACAGTTAGGAGAAGACAGTATTAGAGTATACTAGTGAAGAGGACCGCCTTCTGCCACTCTAGTGTCTGAAAGATTTTATTTTGTGGCTGGAGTTCTTTCATCGTCTCAGACATGTACGAGATATTGGTAACTGCTTCGGCTAATTAGGGCTATAAGGCTAAACAGCTGTTATCACGTAAGTTTTATTTCCCCTGAGGTTGCCCATCATTGTAAATCATCCTTGAAAGTAGTGTCTTCTAGTATTTGGTACCTAGATGATGTCTGTCATCTCATGTTATTTATATTAAATCGCATAGCCATAAAAAGGGGTAGATTTAGACAATTGATTAGTAGTATTAGGAAATATAAACATTTGTAATACAAAGGAGTTGTAATCTATAATAAATGTATAAGCAGCAACAACATTTATCGTTTAGTAGTTACTAGGTCCCTTAATCATTCATTTATGTTTAGGCTGTAATTTGTCTGTTAAAGAGCAAGAAGGAGGAAATAATATCACAAGTAAGAGATCCTAAGATTTGATTCAAGGGATAGCCAGACAGGGCCAAATCTTGATTTTCGCGTTCAGTATTTTCCGTTGCGCACATTCATTTTACACCCGCCTGGAGTAGCCTCTTGGAAGTTCATCACAGATGTCGATACAATTTATGGTAACATACACTGTCGGAAAAAGTGCAACACCTTCAAGGACGAGGTCGTTTTATTGACAAGTGAGGTGATAGATAGCTCATCTTTGTAGAAGTATATGATAACAGATTCAGACCAAATAAATCACACATGTCACAGTAAAGGGCTCTCGAACAGTCACGTCAATACACAGTGAACCCCCCTCCATCTTCAACGCAGGCGTGTATTCTCGCATGCAAAAGATCATAAAGCTTTTTTGCTTGGCCATCCTCCGCAGAAAGCACAGATTTGTTTATTTATTTTTGTAAGTAAAGAACGCCTTCTCTTGCTGCAGCGAGAAGTGAACTATATTACAACCTTCGAATAATAGATGTCAAAACAAAAGTGTATTATAACTGTATAACTGCATCATTTTAGAACCCACTGATGATGCCTTAAAGTGAAAAAAAAAAAGCGAAATGCGACTGGGAGAATAAAATTCAGTGCGCCAAGAGAAGACTTTTTTTTTTTTACAAATAGATCATAAAGGTGCCTACGATAGAATGTCCCAAGCTTCTTGCGCCTTTTGTTGCAGTTCGTCGATGGCTGTTGCAGGCCCTGGAGATCGAGTACGTTTCTGCTTCACCGCATCCCATTCGTGTTTAATTGGCGACAGGTATGGTCATCTAGCTAGGCAGGGCAGTTGTTCTACACCACCAGCCGTATGTGGACGTTCATTCTCCTCCTGGAAAAGAACAACGCATTCATGTCGGGAAAAGAACAACGCATTCATGTCGAAGATATGGCAGCAGCACGTCGATGACAGCGTGTGCAGTATATCGGGCACTGGATACTTTACTCTGCAACACACCACGAGATCTGCGATGGGATCTGTGTGTAGTGGGGAATTCACTCTGGACCGGGCTGCTCACTAGAAGTACGCCATACACGTGTACGTCCACCACTCGTATAAAGGCAGTACCTGCTCTCATCAGTGAAGACAACAGAGCACCGTTCCACCCTCAAATCGACTCTTTCACGATACTGGAGTAGCTATGCTTCACAGTGTTGTGGTGTCAGTGGTAGCTTGACGCAGAGACGCTTCCCAAGGGTCCCTGATGACACAGTAGCTGCAACATGTGCTCGGATTTCGTGACTGGATGATGTTGGTTGGTTGGTTGGCTGAGGTGGGGGGAACAAAACAGTGGGGTCATCGATCCCGTCGGATTAGAGAAGGATGGGTAGGGAAGTCGACCGCGCTCTTTCAAAGGAACTGTCCCAGCATTTTCCTGAAGCTCTTTAGGAAAATCACAGAAAACCTAAATCAGATCGCGGGTTTGAACCGCCATCCTCCTGAATGTGAGTTCAGCTAGCTAAACTTGGCGGCACCTCACTCAGTCTGGATGATGTTCGGTCTTCCACAACTGATCGCAGAAGGCGGACCTCCAAAACCTATGGGAATGTATTACAGACCACCGTTGAAAGCATCGATACACCATCAATACATTGTGGCCAACATGTGCAGCAGAAGTACGTACTAGTTGGTAGGGCATGGTCGTACCCTAGAATGAATACCGAAACACTGTTCATCTCAAAATTCAGCACAATTATTCCTCGAAGAGTCAAAACAGCTCCTGAGCTCCATTTATCGCCGATGATCGTGACAAATGGATCACGAAGACTACGGCCCCTCAGTATGGACGTATTATACACTGATGCCACTGAACACAGTACTTGCCGATTCAGCAATTTTTTTCAGCAGTGTATGAATGTTCCGTGATTTCGTAGCGTCCCTGTGACATAATTCGTAACTGCACACAAAGCTACCACACGGTTTGTGGTCAAAATAAAACACTGTACGGGAAAATATTTCTGGCTCCATAAGGATGGCAACCCCGACTTACATCATCTGCCCCATGTCTGGATGATGCGAGTTGGGTTGCCTGTCGTAAGGTGTATAAAATATTTTGCCTAACAGTATTTTATTTTGACCACTGTGTAGGATAGTTAACCCTCCTCTACCACGGTTGGTCGTAAGCCACCCAGTTCAAAGTTATATTTCTCACCACGGCTAACCTTGAGAGCACTCCAAGCTGCCGTCCAAGGGCACCTCCTCGTCAGTCGTGGGGAAGCCGTTGACCCAATCACATCGATAACGAACGTACACTTCTTCACTTATCCCCTCTATGGTCGTATCTAAGCCAGTAGCAGTACAAACATATCAGGCCGGATGTCACCCCACTGTGGTGCGTATGAGCTATAATGTATTTGCGTTCGACAATCGTTACGTCTTTACTGGATTTTTGTTCGTGTGTGTAATATCTACTGTAAAGTCGTTCATTTATGATTTCAGAAAAATGGCATTCAGCACAATTTTTTCCACCCCTGAAGAGATCTTGGGAGACTTCCGAAAGGAATGCCTTGAATATGACGACTTTGACGATGTTGCATCTGAAAATGACAATGAAGTCGCATCTGAAAATGAATATGAAACCCTGCCCAACGTACAGGTTTCAGATGACTTTGATGTGGATGGTGATATCGAAAGCAGTCGACGAACACGAATGTAATGCAGCCGACCGTCAGTTTGAGTTCAGAAAAGATGGAGAAAGTATTTGAACGAACAAACCTATTCGTTCTATGTTCGCCAGAGGTCCGCCTCTAAGGATCCTCAAAGGGAACCCTGGACCAAGAGGAGAGGGTGTTGGAAAAACTGATATCCTGGAATTGATTTCACTTTTCATCACTGATGAAATGATACATACAGTTGTCATGCACAAATATGAAGAGATAGATCGCGTACGCTGCAATTACAATAAAGAATATTCGTTTACAGGCCACACGAATGACGTTGAACTTAGAGCGTTTATCGGCTTCGTGTTTACAAGCGGCGCTTTGAAAAATCGACGTTGAATACAGGTGAAATGTTTTCGAAAATGTACGGGCCTCCGATTTTTCGCTCCGCTATGTCTCTCTCACGATTCCAGTCCTTCTGTAACATTGCCGCTTTGACGAAAAAAACACAAGAGAAGAACGTAAACAAAAGGACAAGTATGCTGCCTTTCGGGAGACTTGGGATCTCTTCAACTCCAACTGCTACCGATGTTTTGCTCTCAAGCAATTCGTTATCGTCGATGAGACTCTACTAGGGTTCCGAGGACATTGTCCTTTCTCTCGTCCAAATCGAATAAGTACGGCCTAAAAATAATATCGCTTATTGAAGCGAAATGTTTTTATTTCTGTGGCGGAATACCGTACGTGGGCCAGCCGCGGTGGTCTAGCGGTTCAGGCGCTCAGTCCGGAACCGCGCGACTGCTACGGTCGCAGGTTCGAATCCTGCCTCGGGCATGGATGTGTGTGATGTCCTTAGGTTAGTTAGGTTTAAGTAGTTCTAAGTTCTAGGGGACTGATGACCAGAGATGTTAAGTCCCATAGTGCTCAGAGCCATTTGAACCGTACGTGGGTAAAGAAACCAAAAAAGGATGATTTGTCCTTACCAACGCAATATGTTGTGAAAATTACCGAACCATTTAGTGGCAGTGGCCCGCATATCACCGCTGATAATTGGTTTCATCGACAGATCAGGCTGAAAAAAAAAGACTAACGTACGTCGGTACTCTGCGAAAAAGCAAGCTCCAGATTCCTTCATTGTTATTACCTAACGCCCCTGTCTCGCCCTCAAGATTTGCTTATAACGCTCGTAGCATACACTCCCAGGAAAAATAAAAACGTCGTCCTGGTATCATCAACGCATTTCGATGGGTTGGTAGACAGAGTCCCGAAATTACCAGAAATAATTCGATTTTACAACATGACTAAAGGAGGGGTCGACGTATTAGACAAATTGTGCCATTCTTCATCCACGAAGAGAAAAAGTAATCTCTGGCCGATGCACTCCTTTCATAGTATCTTCGATATCGCTCGGGTAACCAATACGAAACATGAACATGGAGCCATATCCCAATACAATCCGTTCGACGTTTTTCAAAAACTTAGCCGCTGCGTTAGCTTCTCCGTGGATGGAGAAGAGGTATTTGAGAGCGAATATAGGAGAACAACTGGATAAAAAGCTGACAAGAACTGCTACTCCTTCGGCCGCCAGTACAACCAAAAAACGGAGACGATGCGACTTCTGCATCATCTACAAGAAAATAAATTCGTATTGTACTTCCTGTGGGAAATAGATGTGGGGGGGGGGGGGGGGGGGGAACATAAAATTGCCCCGACTTTTCCTCGATCTACGATGAAGAATGTTTATAATTATTTTCTTGTCTTTTCTGGTAAGTTTTTTTGGTATGTTTGTTGAATTCTATGGTTTATTATGTGACGTTAGAATCGTGTATTTTGTTTAGTAGCATGTCGATGTATGGGTATTTTCAGTCTGCAACTGTTCAAATGGTTCAAATGGCCCTGAGCACTATGGGACTTAACATCTGAGGTCATCAGTCCCCTAGAACTTAGAATTACTTAAACCTAAATTAAGGACATTACACACATCCATGCCCGAGGCAGGATTCGAACCTGCAACCGTAGCACTCACGCAGTTTCAGACTGAAGCGCCTAGAACCGCTCGGCCACTGCGGTCGGCTCTGCAACGGTTAGGGCTGAATTTACCAGACTATCTGAAGCTGTGACGACTGAATTTACCAGGCTGAGGTCACCACTTATATGTAAATAACACTTATATTTGATTACGTTCCTCTCTAATTAGTTTTCATTGGTATCCATTTTCCACATGCTATATAGGCTCTTTTGTTTAACTCTTACGTGGGCAAAATCATTGAGCAGGTTTTTTTAATGAATGGAGAGCAGATACTAGTTAACGGATAGGCATATTTATCATACAGAATATCAAGTTTGCTCCAACTGTGGAAGTGAGGTCACACAACAAGGTGGGAAGTATTCTTCCCACTGCCGCTCCTTGGAGTTATACGACAATAACAACTTTTTCAATATATGCCATATTTATTTGATAAATTTACTTCTCTTGTTACAATGATTGTTCATAATTGCTTGCCATGAAATATTCTGAAACATGGGTTTATGCAAGGTGGTATTTGACAATATGTACAAACACAGCGAGTGCTCTTTTCCGCAGCTTTGGTATTACAATGACGGCACGTCCAGTAGGTTTCTCCTAAAATGGATTGATCCTCCCCTACAGCCACATGACGAAAATCGTCAGGTACTTTACCCCTTTTTGCCAGAAGGACAGGTTTTTGTCCACGCCTTTTTTGGGATGAGAAGCCAGTGATCAACTATCTGGTTAGATGGTTCCGGTATGTGAGCTGATCATGCTGTCCACTTTCTCTTTTACTTATTTTCCACAGGATAAATCTGTTAACTGCAGCAACATCCACCAGGAAATAAAGTATTCTGCGCCACCATTTTACAGAACGTCTGCCAGTAGCATACCTTTCTCGTAATTGATCAAACTCATCGACACCACCCATTATTTTGTTGTATTTCTTCAGGACAAGAAATCTCTGTACAAGTACCATCCTTGTTTTTCCTTTTCACTGTGGCTGTTTCTCATGGGTCATGAATTGAGGAGAGGAAAGTGACTGGACGGTTATCCATCCATTTTACTACAGAAATGGTTTCTTTAGTTTCAAACTGGAATTCTCCTCGTTCCAATTTCACGTTTTCCTTCATAAATTTGGGTAAATGCTATAGCTTTGAGGAAAAAAATCACAAAAAGTCACGCAAACAGCACTGAAAGGCTCCTATACAGAGCAACACTCAGCCATATAATGCCTCTGCGCGAAGGATCAGCAAAAACGGAGGGAACTTCCGATTGGAAGTAGTACCTTATACCGTTCACTAGGTGGTAGCACCGTACAGAGGTGGGAACTGTGAATCCCACGGGACTAGGAGCGAGTTCATTGTAGTGGGAAGCATGTTTCCCACGGCTCACGAAAGGGTTAACACGTGGCTCAATATACGCCTAGGTCTGATCCGACCCAGCAGTAGCATATGTACGCAGCTCGTGGTCGTGCGGTAGCGTTCTCGCTTCCCGCGCCCGGGTTCCCGGGTTCGATTCCCGGTGGGGTCTGGGATTTTCTCTGCCTTGTGATGACTGGGTGTTGTGTGATGTCCTTAGGTTAGTTAGGTTTAAGTAGTTCTAAGTTGCAGGGGACTGATGAGCATAGATGTTAAGTCCCATAGTGCTCAGAGCCATTTGAACCATTAGTAGAGGAGGGTTAGCTCGTGATGACAGCGACAGAGTAGAGCCTCGTTGAAACCCAGAACACACAAACAAAGCTGATGCGGCAAGAAAACCGAGAAGCATTTATCGAACAGTTGAATCGTGCTCGTACGAGAAGGAAGGAAAGAAAAAAAGGAACGAACTCCAGATGATAAGAGGGAAGACTGAGAAGTATGGTTCCGGGATAAGCAACCGTTTTACTTGCTGATGGCAACCGGAACGAAGTCGCGGGACCGTATCCTTTGATGAACGCAGAGAACCAGATTCCAGCTGGGAGGAGAAGAACGCAAATAGCTGCGGGACCTTTTTGTCGGCGCGAGGCGCTCCGGCGGCTTATAAATGTGACTGCTTTCGCGGGCGGCGCTCTCAGCAGGTATACAGAGAGGAGGAGGGGGGAGAGGGGAGAGTGGAGTGGAGGGAGTGGGGGACGCCGGCGGCAGATTGGCCGCCCCCTTTGAGGCGCGCCCGAGTTGCACCGCAGATTGAGTTGGCGCTAAGTTGGCCCGCGCCGCAAGAAGCGCGCGCCCCGCCAATGAATTAGCACATTAGCCCCCGGCGCCGCGCTCCGCCGCCCCCGCCACACCGTACCGCCCCGCGGCTGCCGCCCCCCGGAGGCGGAAAATAATTAAAGTTGGCGCAGCATCGTGCTATTGTGCGCGGCCGCCGGCGTTAACGGCTGCAGCGACTCGGCACGCCGCCCGCTGCGACTGCACCGCGGGCGGGCTTCACGCCTGAGTACCTACTGCGCAAGTGCACTCGAGTGGAAGTCTTAGTTATTAAAACTTATTTCAGATACCTGTAAAAGGTTTCTTTCGTTATCTTCGCCATTTACTAATAAACGAGACTTCTATTGGCGGATCTGTAGCTGATATTTAAGAACTGGTTGGTTTTTTGATTTGGGAGGGGAGCAAACATCGAGGACGTTGGTCCCATGACGAAAGGTGGCAGAAGCCAGGAAGGAAAAACACAAACCGTACAGTACAGTCAAGTACGGGCGAAAGAAAGGAAAAAGGAACATTATCAGGGGCAGCATGAAGAGTAAAGAAGAGGAGCGGGTGGGGGAGGGGGGGGGGGGTGACGGCTAGAGATGCCCCAGAGACGCTACTAGCTTTGCGGTATCAGCACCGCCACCCAACATTCCTGATTCCCAGACTATGCCACGCCACGACATAACGGGAACAACATAAGGGGAAGAAACACAAGAAAAGAGGAAACAAAACGGCACAAAAGACCAGAGGAAACGTAGGGAAAAGGGGGTGGAAACCTACCCGGTATGGTGAAAAGGCCAAGACGTCCATAACCAGCGTCAACGCTAAGCGAGGAACTCCAATTCCTGAGAGAAATACAGGTACCTATACCTGGGAGGACAAACCACTTTGCCGGCCTATGTGTTCGAGCGGTTCTAGGCGCTTCAGTACGGAGCCGTGCGGCTGCTACGGTCGAAGATTCGAATCCTGCCTCGGGCATGGATGTGTGTGATGTCCTCAGGATAGTAAGGTTTAAGTAGCTCTAAGTCTAGGGGAATGATGACTTCAGATGATAAGTCCCATAGTGATTAGACCCATTTGAACCATTTGAACAAACCATTGACACCATTTTGATCGCGTAGCCTCTATGAAACAAGACACAAAGGAATTACAGACTTTAGCTGCCCATAGGCATTGGTTTATGTCATTGGGTAACTAATTCAGACGACTGCGGCCGATGATCCCTTCAGTGCACATGCACACCGGCGAAATACTGCGAGCAATGAAGATAATGGTCAGGGGGCACTACATCATTAGCGTGTGGGAAAGGTGAGTAACGGGTTCTGATGGGAGGTGTCCTAGCATAGTCTGTGCAGTTCTGTTGACTACTGTTCCCGCATGGTGTAGTGGTCAGTGCGTCTGCCTAGTAAGCAAGAGACACGGGTTCGAATTTCAGTCAGGCACAAATTTTCAACTTTGCCCATTAATGTAAATCTGTGCCCACTGGCGGCTAGTGTCTTTAATTCCATTCTGTATTGAGGAAATATTCATACGTTTTGATGATTTACTTCACTATAACAATGGTCCCCCACTGCCTCTGACATAAACACGAACTCATGTTTACTTTGCATCTTTTCACTTTGTTGTCTCGGACGTTGTATTTTGGGTCTATTTTGTGTTCTTATTAAGAACATTCTTAACGCAGAAACGAGTGGTTGTTCTAATCTGCGGTGTCAGATCGCGAATTCCGCATTTTTCAGTTGTCTCACAATTCTAATTCTGCCATCCCTACACGTACTCCCATCATGCGATTTGTTGTTTCCAATATTGACCGTTCAGAAGAAACTGCAACAGTAATTCAGAGATAACACTCCCTTAAGCGCTGTATATAAAGGATTGAACTGTTAGCTGGTTTCGTTTTCAATAGGCTTCCAGTGGAACCTAAAAAAGTTGAGTGATAAACCCCAAGTATTCACATCCAAGTTCAAAGATTTCCTTGTGACGCACTTATTACATTCCTCTAGCAGAAGTTGAGAACTTTTCTCTGCAATGTGTTATTTATTCACATACTTTCTGATTTTTTAGTTTTATTAGTTCTTTAATCGTTGCTTGGAATAACTACTTCTACTATTTATTTGGAAACAAATTCCAGACAACTGTATTTCGTGATTTTTATTTATTACCAACGACTTCAAACCGGTAATGACTTCACCATCAGGCACATACCATAACCTGCACACCTGCAAAGCATTTTTCTGCATTATTATGGAAGGCTAACACATACAGCTTCGCCTCAACTGGCAACATCAACTAAATTGCTAAGGCGAGCACTGATTATGATGGATAGTGATACACATCTGGAGTTGGCTCTGCACATATTCACGGTGATTCCGTTATCATGTTACAAACTTTCATGGGTGATTGAGAAGAGTAACGTATTAGTTTGAGGCAAGGACTCTCGTCCAGAAACGACCGAATTGAAAGTTACAAGCGAAAATCCTTCTGATGCCTGTGACTGTGGAACACACATACCGGTATCGCTGTTGCTAAGACTTTAGGGCAGCCAACTTTCAGAGGTTGTAGTATGGACCAAAACAAGAAAAAAATTCCAGTAAACGTGGGCTTTAAAATGCACACCTTAAGAGCTGTGAGCACTTGTTCATCTACACTGTTGTGAAACACATCTCTCTTACAGAACAAGGACCCGCAGCTCTTACGGTATGTGTTTTAGAGCTCACATTTACTGTATATTTCTTTTCTTGTTTTGGTCCACACTACTTCGATCAAAAATATGGTACCTAAAAAGGGTTGCAGTAGGAGAGATGTGTTTCAGAGTAACGAAGATGAACAAGCACTCATAGCTCGTACGGTATGCCTTTTACGTAACATTTTTACTAGACTTTTTTTCCTGTTTTGGTCCACACCATCACCTCTGAAAATTACCTACCTTAATATCCTAGCAACAAGAGTATCGGTAGTTGTATTCCACTGTCAGAGGTATCAGAAAGAGTTTCGCTTATAACTTTCGACTTAGTCGTTTCTGGACCAAGGTACCTTACTTCAGATTTATATATTTACCCTTCTCCATCACTACCGAGAATTTGTAACATCTTCATGAAATCACCTCACTGTGTGTATGTCCAGGTTATGTTGTACATAACTATCCATGATAATCAGTCTTCAATTTGGCCTTTTAGTTGACTTTGACATTTAAAGTGAAGATGTACGTGAAAGTGGTCCATAATTACGTATATAAATACCTTCCAGGCGTGCAGAAATTTGATTGTCACGAAATGTGCCTGATGATGAAGCCACCATTAGAAATCGATCGTAACAAATGAATATCGTCAAATAAAGTTGTTTGGAATAAATTTCAAAATAAGAAATAGTTGTTCTTCACAACAGCAGTATATCAGTTGACGCACACATTTCATCAAAATGAAAGATAATTCTTTAATATAATTTTTGTAAATTTTCAAATCAGCAATTTGTAAGCTGTCTACTGACTACTTCCTTGACGAAGTAGCTTTGGCACCCATGGTCCCAAGGAACCTGTTTAATTAAAAATACATGTGGATGCACTGTTTTGGCCTTCCCACCTTCATCTTCCAGATATGTACAGCCTCCAGCTCCTGAATCTTAACCAGCTGTGTATGAGACTTCTTTAACTATAAACCTTCCAGAATAACAATTGCTTCCAAAAGAAGTATCAACAAAAGTTACATCGTTGGCCGTGGCTGTGTATCTGGCGTCGCCTTTCCAATTCCCGGCGCTATTTGCTCAATACGTCGTGTGATGTCCCTCTGGTTTGAGGCCACTAAGATCTTTGCTCGAGCTTGTTGACGGGGTCGGGGCGTGTTTGGAGTGGCGAGTTGGAGAGTGGTAACGGAGAGAGGAGGACGCTGTGAGAGGTCCACCCGGCGAGCACTAGAGCAAGTGTTTGGGCACGGAGTCCGGCGAGTGGTTGCTGGCAGTATTTGAATCCGTGGCTGAATTCGAACGCCGTCTTCGTGCGTAGCCTGGACAGGCAGGTAGTAATAGTTGCTCTGCAGCTTTTTTACTGTGGATTCCGCACGATTTGTTGAACTGTCCGTTTTATCGGAGCATGTTAAAACAGTGTGCGTGTCATTGATGTATGGATCTATGGAGACCACACATTTATGTTGAGAAAATTGATATGGTGGTGCACCTCAAGTCTGCTATTAACTTTTTAGTGCAGTGTTGTCACAGTTCGTGGTAGTTTTCCGCAGACACGCTCCGGTCGGCAAAACTGTGAGTGGCGTGCAGTTTGTACTTTGTTGCACCGCTGATGTTACTGCAAGCTCCTTGGCCTTGCTGCTTTGGCGAGTATTCAATATTAGTCAGAGAAATCATCTTAAAGTGAAAAGAGATGCTATTGCATGTGCAGCGATCAAGACCAATTTTGTGGAAGCACCTGGTCAGGAGACGGTGCAGATTAACAACGGACTTTGTGTGCTGGATGTTGTGCACCATCAACAGGCACGCAACAAGGTCAGTGTTGTCTGTGTCTGATGCCACGTCATAGCGCAGAGTTCCTCCCACGTCAGTTGTTCCTGAGTTGTCGCATGGTATTGTTGTTACTCTGCGTCTGGCTTAAGGCTAAAATCAAGCCGTAGGTCGTTCATTCTCCCTCTCTCTCTCTCTCTCTCTCTCTCTCTCTCTCTGTCTTTGTGTGTGTGTGTGTGTGTGTGTGTGTGTGTGTGTGTGTGTGTGTGTGTGTTCATTGCTATAAGTGTGCTACAGTAACGTTTTACACGCCTATGGCGGAACGTCATTAGTGATTTTATGCATGTGAGTTGGTCGTGGAAGATTGTATTTGATATCCTTGTTCAGACTTGTTTTTCCAGCGCCACGACGATAAAAGCGGAGGGTTGCGCTATTAGCGGTAGTGCCAGTGAAAGAATTACACGCCATATGTATCGTTGTGAATTATGCCAAGAAGCGTGTTTGCCACATTCAGCGTGAGCAAAGAACTGATGATTTCTATTTTGATAAAGAGCAATTGGCGTGGCCTTTTGATACTGTTTGCCAGTGTTGCGTTTAATTAAATTTAAAGCACGAGTGTAAGAAATTTTCTTGAGCCCAATAGGGCTGCCCCTTCACTGCCCCCCAATTGTAAGTTAGATGTGAGTGCACCACGCTCTCTTAGGATAGTGTACTGAGTACGCACCTAGCATAAGTAGCGTCTATTCAGATTTAGCGTTGTTAAGTAAGCTTACTTCAGAATGCATCTATCTTAAGGCGTGCTAAGCTATTTAAGCTCTTCCGCGCGAGATGATTTGACGTACAGGTAGCAGAGCACGTAATGGTCTACTGTTAAAGTCGTGCATTGAGCACTAGTAATTATGCGTTGTTGTGCTGTGGTGATTGGTGACCAGAGGTTCATTATCTGTTAGATGTGATGTAAATTGTTATTTTGGGGTAGTTCTCGTCGACGAGAATGAATTGATTGAAACTAGAATTCACTTCTCCTTGAGTGTTTCAAAGTGGAAACATATGAAGCCAAAAGCCAAGTTTGGATATTATTTATTAAATTGCATATGTATTATCACATGATTAATCTTTCGAATGTGGAAGGCCTGCGTGTCCCCTTTTTAATTAAACTAAGAGTTATTTCATAATTTGGATTAGCTGAAACTCTTGTTAATCAAGGCCTATCTGTTTTATTGCTCTATTATTGATATCTGATATCTTACTCAATTTGTATTGAAATTAAGTGAAATTGTGATTGTCAAAGAGCTACCTGTTTCATAGGTATTTATGTCAGTAAGGTAACAACAGGAAATGACACATGATGGTACACGGGCCCTAAGCTTAAGCATGCATCCCTTTATCCGTAATTGTAGGTTTGACATCGAATATCTAGTTATGACTTACCTCAAATCATATTGTGATCACTTTGGTCACAATATACGTGCTTCTGTTCGTATAAAACAGAGATAAAGTAAGCTGGGTAAGTGTTTTTCTTTAGGACTTTAAGGCAGAGCCGTGTTAGCACACATGGCAGCTCCCATTGGGACAAGCCATTTGTCACTTAAGACGGGCGAGAGAAAGAAAATGGACTTTCAAGATAGAAGTGAGAGGCGTATGTTACACACACACACACACATACACACACACACACACACACACACACACACACCATAGGCTAAATGACTAGTTCGTTAAAATATTTATAAAAATACAATGATGGTAAACTGCGGGGATACAGTGCAAGGCCTTGTTTTCGGGAAAGAAGAATGGGGATCATCATTTTCTGTTGAATGGTTATATGCGGCGTGCCGTCTCTTCATATTTGTAGAATATATTCCAATGCCCCGCTGTCCCTACAGTTTGTGCTTGGCACGGTTCTTTCCCTGGTGTCTTAACACATACCGTATGACTTTATACTTTCTTTTACATATTTGCCATAGATATTCCTTTCCTCGCCTATCCTGCAGAAAACTTTCTTACTTCTTATTAGTCGAATTAATTTTCAGCACATTCCTGTAACAACACATTTCAGATTCTTTCACAATTTTTTTCTAGTTTTCTCTCTATCATAATTCACTTCTTTAGGAAGCTGTGCTACATACACTGTCGGAAAAAGAATTATTACACCCTTTTAGAGGTTTCCAATTCACTCAATATCTATTGATGCAACATTGTATGTGGAGTACATGAAATGTTTACATCTACAGTTCAACAGCACAATCATATCTGAGGTACGAGGTACTTGGTTCAAATGGCTCTGAGCACTGTGGGACTTAACTTCTGAGGTCATCAGTCCCCTAGAACTTAGAACTACTTAAACCTAACTATCCTAAGGACATCACACACAGCCATGCCCGAGGCAGGATTCGAAACTGCGACCGTAGCGACTGAAGCGCCTAGAACCGCACGGCCACTCTGGCCGGCTACGAAGCATTAATCCATGCTGAAGCACCCATATTAGTATGTGGCCTAGCCCCCACGGGCGGCAATGAAGACACTGATTCTTGCATCGAGTTGATCGTACAAATGACGAATACTGTCCTGGAATATGTTTTGCCACGACTGCTCGACCTGTTCACGTTGTTCTGTAAGAGTTGTCGGTTGACGAGCCGCACGACTCAAATCCATCGCGTGCTCGATTGGAGACAAGTTTGGAGATGCCAGGGAACTTGCTGAACGTCTTGCAGAGCACGTTGAGTTTCACGGCCTGTGTGTCGGCGAGCATTATCCTACTAGAGCAACACATCACCCTCCTGGTGCAAGAACGACAAAAGAACGGTTCTAACAACATTCTGGACTTACCGAGAGCGTGTTAACGTCCCCTCCAGAAATCCCAATGGTGAACGAGAGCTGTAGCTTATTGCAGCCCAGACCGTAAGGACTTGGTTGCGGCCGGTATATCTTGGAGGAATGCACTCTGCGAGTCAGCGCTAATCAGATCTACGTCGTTCGAAAAACGACCATGACTGGTGTGCAGAGAAGATCTGCTTTCATCGCTGAAGACTACGGGGTGCCGTTCCATCTTCCAAGTTATCGTCTGAGGGCATCAGTTGAGCCGTGCACGTCGATGTTGTGGCGTGTGCGTGCCAGTATTCCCACTGCCACTAACCGGTTCGCAATAGTTCGTGTTGACACGTCTTGGTTCACAAGCCCTCTTATCTGTGCTGCGGTAGCTGTACCACCTACTTCCGCTACCCTTACAATACGACGATCCTCGCGGGTGTCTGTGCTGCATGGACGCCCAGAACCTCGTCTGCTGGTGTGAATGCGAGCAATGAGGCAATCGTCCTACCGACGCGCCAGGTGGAAGATACTCGTTTGGTAAAACGCTGTGTCCTGTTCCGTGAAGAAGTCCGGAACTGCCTACTACACATCTCGTCCGACAGGAAGCGTCCACCCTTGAAGGCCTTTCTGAAAGGACCGAAAAAATCATAACCATATAGGGAGGGATCGAGTCTATAAGGCGGGTGCTCGAGTGTCTCCTGCCGAAGTGGGCGTAATGGATGAGGCTGGCCTCCAAGATTGACTGGCGCTTTGTGTCGAATCTCAAGCACCACTGAACTTGGCACACCATTCCACAACTGTGGTTTTGGATAGACATACTGCCCCGAACACATTATCCAGTCTCCGATGGAAGTCTAACGATGTTTGCTCTTCGACACCCAAGAGAAAAAATCGATCAAATGGCTCTGACCACTATGGGACGTAACTTCTTAGGTCAGCAGTTCCCTAGAACTTAGAACTACTTAAACCTAACTAACCTAAGGACATCGCACACATCCATGCCCGATGTAGGATTCGAACCTGCGACCGTAGTGGTCACGCGGTTCCAGACTGTAGCGTCTAGAGCCTCTCGGCCACCCCGGTCGGCCACCCAAGGGAGGAATAACGAAACGCTGGTCCTGTTTGGACGCCTTTGGTAATAACGTTGCCACAGTTCACGATCCCGAATTTACTGCACGCACGTCGGAAAGACACGAATGCCACACTAATACCTTGCATACATGTCGATGCTCACATACCCGCATCGGAAATGCGCTGCGTTGCATGTACGCTGCAGCAACAACATCAGACGCAAACGTTTTGATCGCGTCTTATCAATGAGGAAATAATGTCAACTAGTAATTTTTGTGACTTGCTAAAAGCATTTGAGTACAGTGTGTTCTCTTAGAGAAGCTCAAATATTATAGTGCGGAGATTTTACCGGTAGCTGTATCTCATCATACCTAATTAAAAATACAGAATGTCCCGTTAAGGGAACAAGGGAATATACACAATGAAATAACATCTGTAAAGTGGGGAATAATCACTACAGGTATAACACAAGGATTGACACTGGATCCACACTTGTCCTTGTCATATGTAAATGATGTTCCATCATATATCCGAGAAGCTAAAATCTCTTTGCTGACGATATAAGTGTTAGCACGCATAATGGAGAAACTGCAACGCCTACAGCAAGGAAAAAGTCTTAAAAGTTAGTACTTGATTCCTTGCAAATGGACTTGTACAAAACAATATACTGTACTGCACAAAGCTTGACTTTACTATTCGAAGTTATGCATGAGGGTAAATCAATTACGGGAAAACCTGGCAAGAGAGTAATGAAGAATGTACCTCAACTGAGCATAGGCTTTATACTCAATAAACAAATTCTGGGAGCCATCACTGACTTCAGCTCCAGAAACCGTAGGTTTTCCAAACTTACCTTTAGGTGAGCAAATAGGATTTATACAATGGTCAATGTACATGCTCCCACAAATGAGACTAATATAACCGCCCCAGAGAAAGTAGTAGAATTTTGGGAAGACCTGGAGGAAACACTATCCAAGATTCCACCTAAGAATGTTATCATAATACTTGCAGACTTCAGTGCTCAGCTAGGGAAAGAGAGGAAGTTCAGTAACGTAACTGAGAACTATCCAGCCCACAACAGGACTAATCGGAATGGCAAACGACTAGTGGAAATTTATAAGACCTTTGACCTGATAATGAAATCAACGACGTTTAAACGCCTTCCAAGAAAACAGAAAACATGGGTATCTGGGAGAGTTTCAGCTTGATCATTTAGCGATATCAAGACATGCAGAGAAGGAAACCAAAATTTCAAAGTCCTCAGGGGCGCAAACTTAGACTCGCATCACTTTCTATCCAAAATAAAAATAAAAATTCCACCAAGAGCCCATCAGACTAAAAACAATAACCGTATTGTGAAGTATGATACAGAGAAATTTAGAACTAGCAAAGATTTTAAGGCGAGCTTAAATTAGAAGAACTATCAAGGTTGGGAACAGTTGAATGATGCACTGATTGACAGCGCAGGGCAAACAGTTCGCCTGGAGAAGAGGAAGAAACGTGCATGGTGGAAGGTAGGAGATAAAGCAATCGAAAAGCGTCGAAAAGTGTGGGTTGATTGGTGCTCTGATAAAACACCAGAAAATCTAAAGAATTTCCAAGAAGTAAAGAAAACCACTGCTAAAACTATCAGAAATCTCAAGAGGAAATATTTGAAAGAACGTTTAGCTCAAATAGAAGACGACTTCCGGAAGAACAACATGCGAGACTTCTATAGGACATTCTAGATCAACTTAAGTAAATATGAATCTCCAAACCTCAGCTTTAAGAATAAAGAAGGAAAGACAGTGAATGGAGACATGTAAAACAGTCAGATCTTGGCGGAATACTTTGAAGACCTCCTGAATTGTGAAGTGCCATCCGAGACATTCAATTACAATGAGAAAGAACCAAATCCAGACTCGGGACCACCAACTATAGAAGAGGTTAAGAACGTTATAGGAGCCTTGAAAAATAACAAAGCACCCGGGGAAGCTGGGATCATTGCAGAACTCTTTAAAGTATGCGAACGAGAATATGATCGTAGAATTAATACAAATTATAGTAAAAATCTGGAAAGAAGAGCTGCTTCCAGAAGATTGGACATAGGCACTAATACTTCTTATACACAGGAAAATCGATAAGACGGAACCTAGGAACCACATGGGAATTTCTTTAATACCTGTGACCTATAAGGTATTCTCAAAAGCAGTGCTAAACAGAGTGGAAGAATAACTAAACCCACAGATTGAACAGTACCAAGGTGGCTTCAGTTTGGGGAGGCCATGCGCAGAACAGATCCTGAATCTAAAACTGACAATCACTTATCAAAAACAGTGGAGCAAAAAGTTGGTGCTTATATTCATAGACTCATAGATTCTTAGGCAGACACACACTGTTCCAAATTTTAGGAGAGATGAGTTTGGATAGAAAATCCAGTGAACTGGTTAAAGAGACCCTAAGCAACACAACATCCAAGGTCAAGTTCGGAGGTAAGCTGTCGGAGGCCTTTAATAGTAAAACCGGGGTGACATAGGGAGACAGACTCTCCCCTTTGCTCTTTAACTGTGTCCTCGATAAGGTGATCAGAGTGTGGCGACAAGGAATGGAAGGACTGGGTGGAATACGCCTGGGGTGTAAGAATAAAGGAGTACGTGTAGGTTTTCTAGCATTCGCAGATGACAGTGTCCGAATCACTAGAAGAGACAGTTAACCAAACCACAGAACTGCAGAGACAGGCAGCTAAAGCGGGCCTACAGATTTCTATCGAGAAGACACAATATATGACAAACATCTCGACAGCTCCTAGATGGATGGCAATAGAAGGAGGGAAAATTCAGAAGGTGGAGGGATTCAGATACCTTGAAGAAAGGATAGTCATTGGACTGACCGAAAAAGAAGCAATGGGAGCACGAATAAACAAAATGTACTTAGCATATAAACTAACTATCAACACCTACATTAAGAAGAATATTTCGTTAAATGCAAAATTTAAACACTACCAAACAGTGATCCGCCCTGAATCTCTATATGCAGCAGAAACTCTCAACTTAGCAATAACCAGAGTGATCAAGAGGCTAGAACTGATAGAACGAAAGATTCTCAGGAGAACATTAGGACCTCGAAGAACAGAAGATGGTCAGCTTAGAAACCGAGCTAACTAGGAACTGTATACCAAGATAGAAGAAATTTCTGACGTCTTCAGAAAAAGAAGGTGCATGGTCTTCGGACATATCCTCGGAATGGACCAGGAAAGGTTAACACGGTGAATTGCACAGTTTCTGAGGAACAAGAAAACCAAAGTACTAAGGGTCCAAGAGATACAGAGATCTGGAAGAAATGAAAATACGAGAACCAGAGGTATACAATAGGGAGATTTTTAAATAAAAAATTCAGGCCTTTAAAGCTTTCTAGAACAGAACGAGATCCCAGAATAGAATCATCTTGGACCGAAGAACGGAGAAGGTTGCAAAGTATGAGAATTAAAGGATACTGGGAAAGAAGAAAGATCATAAGAAGCGAAGCTGAAGCGAATTAACGTGGTCCTAAGATGGCCAAAACGAAAGAAGAAGAAGAAGAAGAAGAAGGAAGGACCAGATTGTTGTAAGTATTTAGATGTTTATATTGATAAGACTCTGTAACTTCTGGGTTTCGGATAAAGAAGTATTAAAACGTTTACTTTCGTTTCCTATGTTCATTCATAAACGTCTTGTAGCATCATATCCTGGAGAAACTAGCCGTATAGGAAGAAAGTATGTATTGCACAATACCGTGTAATAGCGATTTTAGTGTGGCGTCCAGTGTAGAACCTCTTGTACATAATCCTTTAAACAGGTGGGCACAGTTACAAAAACGTCACAGTATATTTATATTTACAACTTCAAGTTCATTATCAAGAATCAATCACAGTTCTCAAAGCGCAGTAAATTCATAAAGATAAAACTACACTCATGCTCATAAATTAAGGATAATGCTGATACATGGTAAAACAACGCGCTTGTGAATGGTTTGCGGGTTTAAATCACCTCGGGGTATGACCATGTGGTGCATTTGACCTGCGGTCGTCGCACGGTGGCGCTGGCAACTGTCCACATACGCAGAGGTGTGTTGGTGCATGTCAGAGTACGGTGCAGCGAGTAAGTGCGCAGACGTTTTCAGACGTGCTAATTGTGACTGTGTGTTGAAAATGGCTCAAAGAACACACACTGATGACGTTATGAGGATTAGAGTACTAGGGCTACTGGCGGCTGTTCAAACACACCAGGTCGTTGCACGGGCCCTCCGTGTGCCACAAAGTGTGATCCCAAGATTATGGCAACGATTCCAGCAGACAGGAAACGTGTCCAGGCGCTACAGTATAGGACGTTTACAATGTACAACACCACAAGAAGACCGATATCTCACCATCAGTGCCCGCAGACGGTCACGGAGTACCACAGGTAGCCTTGCTCGGGACCTTGCCGCAGCCATTGGAACAGTTGTCTCCAGACACACAGTCTACAGAAGACTGAACAGACATGGTTTATTCGCCCGGAGACCTGCAAGGTGCATTCCACTGATCCCTGGTCACAGGAGAGCCCGTAAAGCCTGGTGTCAACAACACAGTACATGGTCATTGGAACAGTGGTCCCAGGTTATGTTCACAGACGAGTCCAGGTATAGTCTGAACAGTGATTCTCGCCGGGTTTTCATCTGGCGTGAACCAGGAACCAAATACCAACTCCTTAATGTCCTTGAAAGGGACCTGTATGGAGGTCGTGGCTTGATGGTGTATATGGGGGGCGGTCATTATTTGTGCACGTACACTCCTGCATGTCTTTGACAGAGGAACTGTAACAGGTCAAGTGTATCGGGACGTCATTTTGCACTAGTATGTCCGCCTTTTCAGGGGTGCAGTGGGTCTCACCTTCCTCCTGATGGTTGATAACGCACGGCCCCACCGAGCTGCCATCGTAAAGGTGTAACTTGAAACAGAAGATGTCAGGCGAATGGAGTGGCCTGCCTGTTCTCCAGACCTAAACTCCATCGAGCACGTCTGGGATGCTCTCGGTCGACGTATCACTGCACGTCTTCAAACCCCTCAGACACTTCAGGAGCTCTGACAGGCACTGGTGCAAGAATGGGAGGCTATACCCCAGCAGCTGCTCGACCACCTGATCCAGAGTATGCTGACCCGTTGTGCGGCCTGTGTACGTGTGCATGGTGATCATATCCCATATTCCAGGAAGTTTCATATCCCATATTGATGTTGGGGTACATGCGCAGAAACAGTGGCGTTTGGTATCACATTCGTTTCGGGACGGTTTTCTCAACTTATCACCAAGACCGTGGACTTACAGATCTGTGTCGTGTGTGTTCCCTAAGTGCCTATGCTATTAGCGCCCGCATTGTGTAGTGCAACGCTGTGTGGCACCACATTCTGCAATTATCCTTAATTTATGAGCATGAGTGTAGAAGGAGAATTGCCTTACACTATCCTCACTCAACCTTAGTGTGCGACAGAAAGGAGTGAAATACTCAACCATAAAAATCTCTGACCACTGATCCAGCAACGTAAGGACATAAATATAGTAAGATTAACATATAACTCAAACTGCAACCTCATCTGCTAAACAACTCCTTCTGCACTATAGAAGAATGTCTGAACGTAAATCTGACTATCCGTGCCATTGCCAGAGGTCGCTAGTATGATCCAAGAAACATGCATATAATTAAACTGAATTAAACTTCTACGTTCTATAAGTTGGTCTATTACTTTTGCAGTAAAATTTTTATTTTTGAAATATTTTCACATTTCAAACACATTCGCTACGTGCATCGGGTTTATCAAGATCAAACTAGTTTGTGTTTGCTTGAGACTGTCCTGACGGACTAATTGAAGAAATGGTTCTCGGGCAAACGTCGGATATCGTGCTGAAATCCACATAATATTTCATCGGTATAACTGAACGACTCGCTGACCGACACAAGTATGACGAACACGCAGCCGAAATAAGATTTCCTAATTGTCAGAGGGAAGGCTCGGAATGTATAAGATTTCTTATAGCTGCGCAAGTCATACACTGAACAAACTTGTCGCACGCTTGGACCAACCAGAGGAATCTGAAGCGGCCGAGCCAGAACACGGGACACAATATGAGCTACAAGAGTACCAATATTCTGTCGTCGACGTATTTGAACTGGAACAGAGTAAGAAATCGATGGAAATCCGCAGCTCTACAAACAAAGACCCTCCCCCATTCCACCGCCGTCAGATTTAGTGGTAATATGGCCCAGTGGATAGCCAGTAAAAAACTGAACACAGATCAAAAATGACAACGGGAAGAAGTTGTACCGAACTACGAAAAAAGAAGCGAAACAGAAATAGCGAACGGTCGAAGCCTAAGACGCGCAACATCAAGTGATTTGGAAGAGCCACGGCGTCATGGTTATGTGGTCACAGTGTTGGACTACAAAGCGTGAGATTCGTGTTCAGATTTCTCTCGTGCCCGGGTGTTTTATTATTAATATTATTTTTTTTCTATTTTTTCCACAAAATTATGGATTTTCCGTCCGGTCGCTAACGTATCTCTTGTCTTTTTGCGCGAACCATGATTTTACTTTACCCTTGACAGTTGTACAGGACAGAAGTAACACGCATCGCACAAGTAGATGTAATCAGCATTCTTCCATTTTTTACACCTCTCGTGCAGACGATATATGTGTCTGGCTTCAGAGCAGTCCGCCCCCTCATCGAACACGCTGAGCTACCGTGCCGGTGTCACTCAGCTGTCGAGGTGGACAGACCAGCGCGGCGAATTACTAAGCTAAGGGGCGCGGGTTCAGTTTCCAAACCGAGATTTTCTCCGCTCGAGGACTGGCTGTTATGCTGTCCTTAGGTTCGTATTGTCATAAATGGCATTTTCATCTTGAGATGGCTGTATGGGCACTTCTCGAAAGGCAATAAATACACAAAAAAGTGACGTCACAACTCAGAAATGGTATTTGTACGTGTGTGAATTGCTAAGGGACCAAACAGCTGAGGTCATCGGTCCCTAGACTTACACACTACTTAAAGTAACTTAAACTAACTTACGCTAAGAACAACACACACATACACACACACACACACACACACACACACACACACACACACACACACACATGCCCGAGGAAAGACTCGAACTTCCGGCGGGAGGGGCCGAGCAATCCGTGACATGGAGCCACTCCGCGTGGCTCAGAAGTGGTTCCTCACACCTGAAGATGTTAGTCAGTTGGGTAGGTATTGAAATACAAAATTATGGGTATTTCACAACGATATTCGACGTCTTATTCGAGAACTATTTCCTCAAACTACACCACTGGCCATTAAAATTGCTACACCACTAAAATGACGTGCTACAGACGCGAAATTTAACCGACAGGAAGAAGATGCTGTGATATCCAAATGATTAGCTTTTCAGAGGATTCACACAAGGTTGGCGCCGGTAGTGACACTTACAACGTGCTGACATGACGAAAGTTTCCAATCGATTTCTCATACACAAACAGCAGCTGACCGGCGTTGCCTGGTGAATCGTTATTGTGATGCCTCGTGAAAGAAGGAGAAATGCGCACCATCAGGATTCCGACTTTGATAAAGGTCAGATTGTAGCCTATCGCGATTGCGGTTTATCGTATCGCGACATTGCTGCTCGCGTTGGTCGAGATCCAATGACTGTTAGCAGAATATGGAACCAGTGGGTTCAGGAGGGTAATACGGAACGTCGTGCTGGATCCCAACGGCCTCGTATCACTAGCAGTCGAGATGACAGGCATCTTGTCCGCATGGCTGCAACGGATCGTGCAGCCACATCTCGATCCCTGAGTCAACAGATGGGGATGTTTGCAAGACAACAACCATCTGCACGAAAAGTGCGATGACGTTTGCAGCAGCATGGACTATCAGCTCGGAGACCATGGCTGTGGTTACCCCTGACGCTGCTTCACAGACAGGAGCGCCTGCGATGGTATACTCAACCTGGGTGCACGAATGGCAAAACGTCATTTTTGCGGATGAATCCAGGTTCTGTTTACAGCATCATGATGGTCGCATGCGTGTTTGGCGACATCGCGGTGAACATTGGAAGCGTGTATTCGTCATCGTCATACTGGCGTATCACCTGGCGTGATGGTATGGGGTGTCATTGGTTACACGTCTCGGTCACCTCTTGTTCGCATTGACGGCACTTTGAACAGTGGACGTTACATTTCAGATGTGTTACGACCAGTGGATCTACCCTTCATTCGATCCCTGCGAAACCCTACATTTCAGCAGGATAATGCACGACCGTATGTTGTTGGTCCTGCACGGGCCTTTCTGGATACAGAAAATGTTCGACTGCTGCCCTGGCCAGCACATTCTCCAGATCTCTCAGCAACTGAAAACGTCTGGTCAATGGTGGCCCAGCAACTGGCTCGTCACAATACGCCAGTCACTACTCTTGATGAACTGTGGTATCGTGTTGAAGCTGCATGGGCAGCTGTACCTGTACACGCCATCCAAGCTCTGTCTGACTCAATGCCCAGGCGTATCAAGGCCGTTGTTACGGCCAGAGGTGGTTGTTCTGGGTACCGATTTCTCAGGATCTATCAACCCAAATTGCGTGAAAATGTAATCACATGTCAATTCTAGTATAATATATTTGGCCAATGAATACCCGTTTATCATCTCCATTTCTTCTTGGTGTAGCAATTTTAATGGCCAATAGTGTATTTTGCTGCAGCTGTTGTTTTAACGGCGAAGTATTGCGCCAATTAAAATATCTCACTGTTCTACGTCATGGGGAGAAGAATTATCGTTTCGACGCGAATTTTACGTCGCTGAATATCTGTGGAAGTCCTCTGTGCTGCCCTTTGTAGCGGCTAGTGTGCGGTTCGGTCCAGCAGAGAACGCCGCTTCAGGTCTGCCGCCCGCGAAAGTGGCTCTCTCTCCCCATCCCGGTAACAACGGACATGTTTCACAAAGGCGGCCCGTGGCCGATGACCTTTCTGTTCCGCTCTGCCTCTGTGCCGCGTTTTCGCTTACCCGTCACCTGTCGGACAGATGAAATAATTCGTGCATGTTTGTTCCACTTGGCTTTCTGTTCCTCTTGCTGTTCCTCTGGTCTTCTGCAGACGTAAACGTATTTACATTCGTTTCATTTCAGAATAAAAAGAGTTCTCGCTGCCAAATTATTTAATATCAATGACGCGTTTCACCCTATGGGGTAGCATCAGATTGTGCAGATTGTATAAAAGTAGCTGGATATATAACCCAGCTGCTTTTACACAATCTGAGGATGCTCCAAAGGGGAAAAGCACTCCGCCTTCAGGCCACGAGTGGCCTACGGGGACCATCCGACCGCCGTGTCATCCTCAGTGGTGGATGCGGATAGGAGGGGCGTGGGGTCAGCACACCGCTCTCCCAGTCTTTATGATGGTATTGTTGATCGAAGCCGCTACTATTCGGTCGAGTAGCTCCTCAATTGGCATCACGAGGCTAGGTGCACCCCGAAAAACGGCACCAGCGCATGGTGGCCTGGATGGTCACCCATCCAAGTGCCGACCACGCCCGACAGCGCGTAACTTCGGTGATCTCACGGGAACCGGTGTATCCACTGCGGCAAGGCCGTTGCCAAAAGGGGAAAAGCGTCATTGTTATTAAACAATTTCACAACCGAGACTGTTTTTATTATAAAATAATTCGAAATTGGTTGCTGTAGCACCCTGTCATAATGGAACGGAATAATTTTTATTGTCCTTCAGACTTTTCTCTCATTTGACCTCCATTAGTTAACTGACACACATTATAAAAATGAATAATTGTGTGTGTGTGTGTGTGTGTGTGTGTGTGTGTGTGTGTGTGTGTGTGTTTCATAACTCCTCCTAAACTGTAGCACCGAATTCAACCAAACCTCATATACATATCCCTTACTGTCAGGCAACAACGGCTCTGGGGTAAGAACTACCTGTCTATCATAGTTCAGGAAATCAAATGAAATGATCGGTTGTCGTTGTTGACCGGGAGGTCCGGTCCAGGGAAGTTCGCCCGCCGGGTACAAGTCGTATTTCACGTGACGCCACCCTGAGCGACTAGTTCGTCGGTGATGATTAGATGGTGACGATGAGGAGAACAGAACACCCAGTCCACAACACCCAGCCGGGAATCGAACCAGAGCCCGCTACATGGCGGGCAAGCGCGTTACCATCCGGCTGAGCAGGTGGACATAGTTCAGGAGATATGAGATGGGATGTGTGAAAAAATTCTGCGTCACGCAAGACGTTTCAATGTATTACTTCTGTGCCACTAACTGTATTCGCAATGAATTTCTCAGGTAGTATCCACATGCACCAACAAAAGTAGAAACGGTACCAAACATGGTTCAGGAGTTATGACTCATAAACACTGAGATGCGTAAAAATTGTCGCATTTTGTACGACGTTTAAATCTATTACTTCTTTTTCACTAACTTTATTCGTAACAAATTTGGCAGACAGTATTCACATTTGCCGCTGAATTTACCTACAAAATTATATCACTGTATGGCATATAGATCAGGAGGTATGGAGTCATAAACACTGAGATGTGTGAAAAAATACAACATTATGCATACGTTTTAATTTATCGCTTTTATTGCTACTAAATCTATTCGCAACATATTTCGTTGACCGTATTCACAACTGCTGACGAATGTCACTAGACAAACATATCACTGTACAACACATAACAGTGAGATACGTGAGAAATTGCCGCATCATGTATGAAGTCTTACGTATTCTTTACTACTAAAACAGTGCTATAATCGAGTCAACTTGAGAAAATCCCTGACATCTGAAAGCGCTTATAAACTCACGTTGTAGACACGAAACAGCTGTGCTCATAACACAGACACTGATCATGTTTCTTAATTTGGATACTGTATTTACACATTTGCACATTGTGCATCTATCTTTTCCGACTGTTTCATATTTTCAAAGGTGTTTCCGTGAATAGACGGAAATGAATTTTTTCGATACTTCATCATAAGGACAGTTCATTCTCTGTTTCCGTTCATAGCAAAGTGGCAAAATGAATACCCGGGCAATGCCGTGTATGTCAGCTAGTTATTTAATTAAATGGTTCATGGCCACAATGAAAGGTACAATGATTCAATATTTGAAGTTGTGTAAGCATTTTGCCGACCGCGGTGGTCTCGCGGTTCTTGGCGCTCAGTCCGGAACCCCGCGACTGCTGCGGTTGCAGGTTCGAATCCTGCCTCGGGCATGGATGTGTGTGATGTCCTTAGGTTGGTTAGGTTCAAGTAGTTCTAAGTTCTAGGGGACTGATGACCACAGATGTTGAGTCCCATAGTGCTCAGAGCCATTTGAACCAATTTGTAAGCATTTGATCACAAATATTCTGTATACAGGGCTGTCCAGAATGACTGTAGCTACTTTTTTTTAGGAAAATAGATTAACCAGACAATTCAGAATATACCAAGGATGGGTAACTCCGAGAATTAATGCAGAATCTGCTTGAACACCTTATGCATCCAAGACACTGAAAGAAAAGAAAATAGAGAAGAATTAGAAATAAAATTAAGAACCTTGTAGTTCACTATCGGTTTGACTTTAGGGGAGATAAAGGTGCTAGAGAGACTTTGACGTTCCGCACGATACTGGAAGCAAGACTTACGAAAAACCAAGACACGTTCATATGAACTGCCGACTCATAAAAAGTGTTCGGTAATATAAAATAATGCAAATTGTTCAAAATGCTTAGAAAAATAGGTTTAAGCTATAGGAAAAGGTGGGAAATATACGGCTTGAACAAGAACTAAGAGGGAGAAATGAGACTGGTAGACCAAGAACGCAGTGCTTGGATTAAAAAAGGTGAGCGACAGGGATGTAGTTTTATTCCCCTACGCTCAATTTGTACATCGGAGGTTCAGGAGTGGAAGGATATCAATGATGAAATTCGCTGCTGGCGTTGCTGCCCAGGAATTACAGGACCTACTGAATGAACAGTCTACTGAGCTCAGAATATCAATTAAGAGTAGATCCAAGAAAGACTAAAGTAGCAAAAATAAGATTATTAAGAATCTTACCATCACAATTTCAGGGACTTGGAAGCTAAACAACACTTGATGGAAGAAGCAAGAAGGATATAAAAAGCAAACTAGCATAGTGTGAGTGTGGGGTTGATCTGAGATTCTGTTATTCTGCGCAACGGATTAATCTGAGATGTACCCTTTACCCTGTGGCTCCTGCAAGATGCAATTTCCACCCCCACACTACTACAGAAGTCAGACAGACGCTCCTAACGTTCTAAAGAGAAATGCCTGAAAAACTTTCAGCAATAAATATCTTCTGGAGTCGTCCGCTGTAAGATGAAACAAAAATTCACAAAATTTCTTACGTAACTAGTGGGATACTTGGGTACTGGAGTAGTGCTAGTTAGTGTAAGAAAAACATGAAACTAACGAAAATTATTATTTATTTTGCAAAAATTCTGAAAAATCACAATGGCACTTTTAGTTATGAATTGAACATGTTATATCCTGGTTCTTCTCGGAATGTGTAGTTACCTCTCAAGGATAGGATTCGCTAATGAAATTTCTATACAAAGTTTAAGATTGTTATTAACTTGGCAGAATGGCTGAGAGCTGCGCCTACTAATCTTGAATAATTATCCGTTAGAATGTTGCTAGCTCCGGTCGAGGCTGTCGCGTGTGAAATGCAGTGAAGTGTACTGTTGTGGAGGAAATATGGGGCTCACAATAGGTGTAGCGCACAATACCGTAAGCTGCGAAGACTGCTGCCTGCGCCGCTCGCTGCTGACAAATAAGATAACTCTCGTTCTATCTGGATTGACCTTCGCCAATCAAACTCTCCTCTCCTCTCCTCAAGGAATCCTATTTGCCCCTAGTCTAACTATTGGCGTGGTACACCGGTCAGATAACCGGTCCACCACGATGCCACTCAAAAATTCGCTCGCAGGCGTTTAACTATAACTCTGTCCGTTCACACCTCGCAATAAGTGTGTCGGCCAACACAGTGAACAACGCTTAATCGCAAGGACTCAATACAGAGTCGCACTTCGATTCGCTCTCGACAGAGGTGCTCTCCCAGTGAAGTACTGAGGAGAGACTTGTTCCTCGCTCCAAGAGCGACAACAGAACGGCGCCTGTCCACGCCAAACGTGAAGGGGTATATCTTTCGGTCTCTTCCATTACTCCTTCAGCTCAAGGTGTCAGAAATATTGTCTGCCAATCAGCATTGCTCTTCTAAAACGGGTGAATGACGTTTCGTTTAAGGCGACCAATCTGGAAATCTGTAGTATCGGCGTTTGGCGTTTGCTGTCTCCCTGTGAAAACCTCTGAAACTTTTGTGCTATGTGTGAAGAATGCGTAGGTTGGACGCTCCCACACAATGTAGCGGAATTTGCTTTTAAGCCGAACACGGGGTCGTTCCCCCTTTCACTTGGGTACACGCTGTCTGCTCCACAGGTAGTCGAGGTTGACTCGTCCTCTGAAGGGACCGGCCTCCCAGTATGTGGTCTGCCTCTCTCAAACTAAAAGCTTCTGTGACCGTCGTGTTGTTCGCAGCTCGTGGTCTTGCGGTAGCGTTCTCGCTTCCCGCGCATGGGGTCCCGGGTTCGATTCCCGGCGCGGCCAGGGATTTTCTCTGCCTTGTGATGACTGGGTGTTGTGTGTCTTTCATCATCATTTCATCCCCATCGACACCCAAGTCGCCGAAGTGGCGTCAACTCGAAAGACTTGCACCAGGCGAACGGTCTACCTGATGGGAGGCCCTAGCCACACGGCATCTCCATCTGCACCGTCGTGTTTGGAATGTATGTGTTTACTCCAGCCTCGAGTATTTCAACCCTGGTGTGCACTTGTTATTTGCATATCGTGTACTTGTATTCATACATCATTGACTTTATCTTATCGAGTTTGTGTTCGAATGAAGCGTCTTGATGTGCAGAATATGATTGTGAGGGCGGAATATGTAAGCAATGAACGTCAGGAGACCACGACGTCCTACAATAGGTAGAAAAAGGCATACATGGCAGAAAAATAGTATCGTAGGATTAATTTGAGGAAAAAAATTCTGAGATTGTACGTCTGGAACAGAGCATTGCATGAAAGTGAGTCTTGGCCTATGGGTGCGACAGTGCTTAATGGTTACTGCTCAGTAGTTGCTCTTCCCAAATAGCATTCCATGCGAGCAAATCAGCTGCCTCTTTATTTCAGTTAGTCGTTCTTTAGGTACTTGGGATATGCACGTCTCTGTTTAAAAAGGATAACTTGATGTAGGTCGTAGGGTTGAGCCGCGCACATCAGCTTCCGCGCCCCACAGCTAATTCCCTCCAAATAATCTCCTGTAGCTGTGATCCTGCACTCAAATAGTCTGTGCACTGGTTAGAATTTCGGGTTAATAAAATACACATAAACATAAAGTAAAAGGTAAATAAATAATTTAATAAAAAGCCTTCTTTTGTAAAGTCTGGAATTGATGTAGACGACAGAAAATTATGTTGATTAATGTTTATTCATGAAAGGACATCTCAAAGAAATGCAAAGTGGTCCTATGGTATTCAGTTATGGTTCAAATGGCTCTGAGCACTATGCGACTTAACTTCTGAGGTCATCAGTCGCCTAGAACTTAGAACTAATTAAACCTAACTAACCTAAGGACATCACACACATCCATGCCCGAGGCAGGATTCGAACCTGCGACCGCAGCGGTCACGCGGTTCCAGACTGAAGCGCCTTTAACCGCACGGCCACACCGGCCGGCGGTATTCAATTAAAATACGGACAGAAATACCCTTATCAAAGGCAATAAAGTAAAGCTGAGAGCGTTACAAGAATGGTAGCAAAATTCCGAAACTAAATAATCATAAAATATAGATGAATACTAAGTACATTTAGTAATCGGAATACACGAAACATTCACTAGCTCAAAACAGTTCAGAAATCAATATGACGATTCACAAATTAACACACTTGGTATAAAGAATAGTAATTTATACTGTATCCTTAGTTCCGTAATACAATCGGAAAAAGTTAGATTCCCTCACTGCAGCACATTCAGACCTCTCTCACTATAAATTCCCTTCATAAGTTGGAGTATGGCAATGGCCGTTCGCCGCCCAGGATCAATTATATGTATCGACAGATTCCTGCACCGGGAACGCCATCGCAATTCGTATGGCTGTAGAAGCAGCATGGCTTAATATTTTTGCAGGGGATTTCCAACCATTTGTTGAGTCCACGCCACGTCGAGTTGCTGCACTACTCCGGGCAAACGGAGGACCGACACGATATTAGATAGATTCCATGACTTTTGTCACCTCAGTGAATACCAACAGTGCACCGCACCTCTCGGCGCACTCTCTCTTAATTCAGAGGTTAGACCAGTCACATAATGTCTGTAATTTGTTTTCTCTTTAACTGTTCTTTTGTCTTGACCTGTAGCAAGACTAGTTCTCGCTAATTTCTGTTCTTAACTTGTGAGCTGTAACGGTTACTCACTTGTTGTTCTTCTGCGATAACATATGCAACATTTCACTAGATCTGTTCGTTTTTCCTCGGTCTTTGGCTTCCACCTGTTGTCTGTTTCTGCTGTCAATTCGAATACTGAAACCCCAGCTCGGCGTGATGCCGACTGTCGGGAGAACAAAAGAATCGCAGCTGAGATTCAACATCGGCATCTCAAGTCTTTCATCATACCATATTTCCAGTTAATCTCATCATCTCGCGCCATCTCGAGAAGCGCCAGCCACGTTTTGTAAATAAAATCTCACATGCAGAAAACAGGAATCGTGCCTCTGGTGAGAGAAACGCGAGCATTTGAAGCGCTGTCCCGCTTTCCATTCACGACGGCGCTGCATTAGCGGGCTGCGGCGAGCGGGGAATGTGTTTAACGCTTCCAGCGTCACGTCCCGCCTCACCTCGCTGGAGATATTCTGGCCTCCGCGTAAATCCATCGGCTCCCCGAACACAGCCGCATCGCTTATTCCGGTCGCGGCGGTCCCTCTAATTGATTACTCCGTGATAAACGTGATAAATGGCTCGCCACCAGTACGCAAACTGTCCCGGCCCGGGAGGGGATAAGATCATATTGCGCTGGCGAATATCGAAGGGGAGTGAAGGAAACCGCTCGCCGCACGGTTCACGTAGCTGTGCAACGGTGTGTTAGGCGTGACAAAAACACACCACCCGAAATAAAAGAAACTACGACTTTCAGGTCAATGTAATCGACTCATATTGCTTTTTCATTTTTACGCTGTATTACGACTGCAGTTCTGCAATATGCATCACTTTTGAATGATTACTGTGTAGGTGTAAGAACTGTCTAGTAATTTTTATACCTATTAATTTTTTTTTTACTGCTTTCGCGATGGCTCTGTTTATGTATGACCTAATCTGACAAAGAAAGTAAATATCATCAAGAAAATCGGCGTCATGCAGAATTTAATCTGGAGCACTGAATCTCATAATTTGTGTTAAAAAGTGTGTCGTGATCAGTCTTCTAAACTTGAAGAGATGGTTTCGGGAGCATACGAGTAATGTGCTCTGTTTTACTGCTGCGTGGTGTGGGGCGGTGGGTGGATTATAATTACATGAATATTCGTCGCCGTATTTTCAAGAGCCTGAAAAATATTTTTGCGGACAGCCAGAAAGCGATGGAGCTAACGATATTCCTGATAATAGCCGGCCGGTGTGGCCGAGCGGTTCTAGGCGCTTCAGTCTTGGAACCGCCAGACCGCTACGGTCGCAGGTTCGAATCCTGCCTCGGGCATGGATGGGTGTGTTGTCCTTAGGTTAGTTGGGTTTAAGTAGTTCTAAGTTCTAGGTGACTGATGACCTCAGATGTTAAGTCCCATAGTGCTCAGAGCCAATTGAACCAGTTGATGCTGATAATAATAATAATAATAATGTCCCTGTCATAAACAGCACTATTAGCAGTTCAGAGGCGACCTCTACAGCAAGTTCTGTCGTCCCAACTTTTAATCATTACTGTTAATTGCTCGCCACAAAAGTGAAAAATAATCTAACCACTTGCCAAGCGGTTTTGTCAACATTATGGCGGTACACAAACTGTTACTTCCGTGAAATCTAAGTGATCCAGGATGGTGTACAGTCCTCGCGAGCTCACTTGCTACTTTTACCGAACACGTTTGAAGATGCGTAGCTCTGAAGTGATCCGAGGCAGTACGTATGACGGCGTTTGGCTGACGAAGGGCCGGCCGAGGTGGCCGAGCGGTTCTAGACGCTTCAGTCTGGAACCGCCCGACCGCTACGGTCGCAGGTTCGAATCGTGCCTCGGGCATGGATGCGTGTCATGTCCTTAGGTTAGTTAGGTTTAAGTAGTTCTAAGTTCTAGGGGACTGATGACCTCTGCAGTCCCATAGTGCTCAGAGCCATTTTAACCATTTTTTGACTGACAAAGACTGAGTGATAGCTCAGTGCGAATTGTCTCCCCTCTGCCTCTCTGGTCCTATTTATATAGGAGGGCAGCATACGGCTGAACGGGACATCTGCTGCCAACCGCTCTAGGCACAGCCAGCAGCATCTCAATGTCTGCTTTGTCGGACACGTATCATTTAATAACTCTGTTGGGCATAAATTTATAATTTTCATAAATTTTATATGAATGAAACTAAGTTGGCGTCAGTTACTGAAAATGTTTCAGCTCGGTTGCACTTAAACATAGCTGCCTAGAATTCTTGTAATGGAACCAACAGTAGAACACGACCTCTGAACTACTTCTTTAAGAGTTCTTGTATTGATTGTTATTCACACTAACGTCTTGAAACTTGATACAGCAATATTATTTAATGAACGTATTGAAGTTCTATAATTATAACTTTCCTTTATAAGAACAAATGATACTTAATCTTTTAAGAATATTTCTGTTCCGAATTTAGATTTTGGTAAATTACTTGAAAAGTGTTTGAAGTAGTTTTTATATCAGCCTGAGGCTACACACGAATTTAGTCTAATATTTAACGCCTTCAATTTTTCGTCAAAACGCAGATTTTGCTCAAAATATTGCTGCGATCAAGTTGAGGCTGGTCACTTTTGATTGTGACTTACATTTGCAAATGCAGAATAATTTTTAGATTTTTAGCTGCCTTATTTAGCGCCACTTATTTTTTTCTAAAAACAATGTATTTAGCAAAACGTGTTCATCCTATCATGCTGAGATTTAACAAGTTTATCATTAATACACTGAAGCATAGACTGACAAAGTTAAGAAAAGTTTTTTCCGTTTTTAATTTCATTTTTAGACTATCGCACATTACTTTTTTTTTTATTTGGCCTTTGAGTGTGTACTCAATTTAGCCATCGGCAACACAGTGACAATGTACACATAATTGAATAAACAAATACAGAAATGCATATTTACAAGAATAAAAAGCTTAACTGTTACAGTTTTGTACTTAATGTTTTAAAAATTGAATTGAATTGAAAAATAATGAAAAGTGTCTTGGCTTACAATTCACACCAATTCTGAAATATCTTCATCAGCAAGACATATTTATAATTGACTTAAACCATTAAAACCTACAGATTGTGACCAGTACTCTTGATGAAGTTAACGATCACTTTATATAGACGAACGTCTTTAGTACACAAAAGAGAAGAAGCTGATTGAGGAAGATGGTAGCCCATACCGAGCAATATCTTCAAAAAGACCAACCGTTCACGGTCAAATTTGGGGCACATAAATAAGATGTGGTTGACATCAGCTTCCGACTCAGGATCACACTCACATGCTGGTGAACTGTAAACGTTGATCCGATGTAGATGCTGTGGGAAAGAGGCATGATTGAAGCGGAGTCTTATGATGGTAGAAATCGTGGATCGGTCCAGATGTGTCCTCATGAACCACGGCTGTGAAGGAATCCGAGGTTGTAGCACTGCGTAATAACCGCCTTTTGACGCATTACTTTGTACGCTACGCAAAGGCACGTTATGATGACGTGCCGCTACTAGCAGTGAACTGGGGTAAGTCCCAGCACACTCGCTCGTCTCTGTATCTCACAAATGACACAGCGCCTGTTTCGCCACAATGGTGGCAAGAAGTGCTTGCGTGGGTCGCTCATTTCATAGTGACGTTTTGTGGGAAGAGGATTACATTAAAAAAGAAACCTACAAGTACTCATTTTAAGTTGTAAATTATTATTGGTAACTATGCTTTGCTTTCGTCGCCAACTGTAAAAGGTAAAACTAGCACAAATATCGCAATCTTGCCAATCGTGTTAGACATTTTGTCGAATTTTGACGTCGTTGTTGTATTTGTTTAATTTCTTACTTATAATACTAGTCTCTCCTTTGCATCTTGACATTCTATCCCAAACATTAATTTTGTCAATACTTTGCACCCACCCTGACACATCCCGTCATCGATCCCTTCACTGCTACCGTCACAGAAAGAAGAAAGTAATGAGAAATAGTAGAAACGAGAAAAGTGAGGAATTTATCATCAGGATTGATGGTCACGAGGTCGGTGAAGTTAGAGAATTCTGATATCAAAGCAGGAAAATAACCCATGACTGACAGAGCAAGGAGGACGACAAAAGCAAACTAACACTGGCAGAAAGGGTTTTCCTGGCCAAGGGAAGTCTGCTAGTATCAAACATAGGCTTCAATTTGAGGAAGAAATTTCAAATGGTTCAAATGACTCTAAGCACTGTGCGACTTAACAACTGAAGACTTCAGTCCTCTAGACTTAGAACTACTTAAACCTAACTAAGATAACCTGCGACCGTAGCAGCAGCGCGGTTCCAGACTGAAGCGCCTAGAACCTCTCGGCCACAGTGCCCGGCCGAAGAAATTTCTGTTCGCACGAATATAGGGTAATATGAAAAGCAATAGAAAATGATATAACCGGAGTAAGATTCGTTATGAATAGGAAGGCAGGGCAGAGAGTGTATTACTGTGGACATTCAATCATAGGATTTTTGTTATCAGAATAGACAGCAGACCAACACGGACAATGATAGGTCATGTATTCATGCCGACGTACAAGCTGAACATGAAGAGATAGAGAAAGGATATGAGGATATTGAAAGGGTAGTACAGTACGTAAATGAATATGAAAACTTAACAGTGATAGGGGACTGGAACGCAGGTATATGGGAAGGCGTAGAAGAGGAGGTTACAGGAGAATATAAGCATGCGACATGGAATGAGAGCGGAGAGAGACTAAATGAGTTCTGTAATAAATTTCAACTGGTAATAGCGAACACTCTGTTCAAGAACCACAAGACGAGGAGGTATACTTGGAAAAGGCCGGATGATACGGCAATATTTCAGTTAGATTACTTCGTGGCCAGACAGAGATTCCGAAATCAGATACTGGATTGTAAGGCGCACCCAGGAGCAGATATAGACTCAGGTCACAATGTGTTAGGGATGAAGCGTAGGCTGAAATTTATGTGATTAGTGAGGAAGAATCTATACGCAAAGAAACGTGGTACAGAAGTGCTGAGGAAGGAGGGGAGAGGCTTGAAGTTCTCTGAGGCTATAGATACAGCGACAAGGGGTAGATCCGTAGGATGTACAGTTAAAGAGGAATGAACATCTCTAAAAATTTGGTATGAAAAACATAGGTACAAAGAAGGTTATTACGAAGGAATCATGGGTAACAGAAAAAATACTTCAATTGATCGATGAATGAAAGAAGTACAAAAGTGTTCAAGGAAATTCAGGAATACAGAAATACAAGATGCTGAGGAATGAAATACATGGGGAGTGCAGATAAGCTAAGACGAATTGGCAGCATGAAAAATCTGAGGAAATCGAAAATGAAACGATTGTCGGAAGGACTAACTCAGCATACGGGTAAGTCAAAACATCTTTCGGTGAAATGAAAGAAAAAGGGTGGTAATATTAAAACTGCAACGGGAGTTCCACTGTTAAATGCAATGGAGACAGCGGATAGGTGGAAAGAGTACATTGAAGGCCTCTATGGTGGAGAAGATTTATCTGGTATGATAGAAGAAGAAACAGGACTCAATTTAGAAGAGAACGGGGGTCCAGTATTAGAATTTAAGAGAGCTTTGGAGGACTTAACATCAAATAAGGCAGAAAGGATAGATAATATTCCATTACAGTATTTAAAATCATTGGGGGAGAGGGGGGGGTTATTGGCACCAACACGTCTGTTCATATTGGTGTGTAGAATGTGTGAGTCTGCCGACATACCATCTGACTTTCGGAAAAATATCATCCACATAATTTAGAAGACCAAGAGCTGACAAGTGCGAGAATTATCCCACAATCAACTTAACAGCTCATGCATCCAAGTTGCTGACAAGGATAATGTGCAAAACAGTGGAAAAGCAAATTGAGGATTTGTTAGCTGACGGTCTGTTTGGATTTAGGAAGTGTAAACGCTCTAGAGAGGCAATTTTGACGTTGCGGTTGATAATGGAAGCAAGACTAAAGAAAAGTCAAGCACGTTCATAGGATTTGTCGACCTGGAAAAGCGTTCGACAATGTAAGATGGTGCAAGTTCTTCGAAATTCTGAGAAAAGTAGGGGTAAGCTATAGGGAGAGACGGGTAATTTACAATATGTAAAACAGCCAAGAGGGAATAATAAGAGTGGGCGACCAAGAACGAAGTCCTCGGATTAAAAAGGCTGTAAGACAGGAATGTAGTCTTTCCCCCCCTACTATTCAATCTGTAGAACGAAGAGGTAATCATGGGAATAAAAGAAAGATTGAGGAACGGGATTACAATTCAAGGCGAAAGGATATCAATGATTGCTGTCCTGAGTGGAAGTGAAGAAGAATTACACGATCTGCTGAATGAAATTAAGAGTCAAATGAGTACAGAATACAGACTGAGAGTAAACCGAAGAAAGACGAAAGTAATGAGAACTAGCAGAAATGAGAACAGCGAGAAACTTAACATGAGGATTGATGGTCACGAAGTAGGTGAAGTTAAGGAATTCTACTACCTAGGAAACAATATACCAATGACGGACGGAGCAAGGAGGCCATCAAAACCAGGCTAGTACTGGCGGAAAGGGCATTCCTGGCCAAGAGAGGTCTACTAGCATGAAACATAGGCCTTAATTTGAGGAAGAAATTTCTGAGGATGTACGTCTGGAGTACAGCATTGTATGGTAGTGAAACATGGACTGGGGAAAAAAAAAAAACAGAACAGAATCTAAGAATTAGAGATGTGATGCTACAGACAAACGTTGAAAATTAGGTGGAGTGTTAAGGGAAGGTGCTGCGCAGAATCAGAGAGGAAAGGAATATGTGGAAAACACTGACAAGAAGAAGGTATAGGATTATAGGACATATGTAAAGACATCAGGGAATAACTTCCATGGTATTAGAGGAAGCAGTGGAGGGTAAAAACAGTAGAGGAAGACGAAGATTGGAATACATCCAGCAAATAATTGAGGAAGTAGGTTGCAAGTGCTACTCTGACATGAAGAGATAGGCACAGGAGAGGACTGCATGGCAGGCTGCATCAAACCAATCAGGAAACAGATGACTCAAAAGAAATATACAGAAATACGGGAACGCGTTATTCATTCAGAAGAGCGATGTTGAACATGGTCGTTTCCTGGTCCTGGAGTTAAGATGGGAAGTACCTCAATGTTGGATGTGAATACTTACCTTCAAATCTTGGAACACTCACTGGTCTACTTTATTGTAACATTGAACTTCTTTCCCATATATGGGAGTGCATTCTGCCCTGAATTAATTTTTATATATAGTGAACTAGAATTAAAGTCCTCTGCGCTGTTTTTCTGTCTGTATGTGAAAACTAATCTCAGGAATAATTGTCCGGATCCTTATAAGGATCTGACAAATAGACTGCCTCACGAGGACAGTTTGTATGTTTCATACTACGCAACGCCAGACTAAACGTCCTGCCCTCAGTAATCAGCGCTATCCTTGCGAAGCCATTGCGGCTAGCTCGTAGACCCGTAATTGAGAGGATCGAGGGAACACAACGGCAAGCGCCACTGCCAAGTATTTTGAATTATAGGGCAATAGGCGCTACATATGACTAGCAGAATATAACACACCAACAAAAACTTGTTATTTCAGTCAACAAATGTCAGGGTGATGCTTCGTGGTAAACTGGCGTTTACCAGTGGATGCCACTGCCACGTGTAAGGAAAGCGAGAGGTAAAATGGGTGCTGCTTGGAGGGACCCGTGTTCGTTTACCGAGATTATAACATTTGTCGAGTTACGAAAACGACGCTGTTCTTAGTAATCCAGATATCTCCGACCAGGATTCTGAGCACATTCTCAATGGCTCAGATGACTCAGAGGAATGTAATTTTCCAAATTCGTTTTACTTAGTGTGTTTCACGAACATAATGGTAAGTGCGTGTGCATGCCATTATGTTCCCGAAATGCATGAAATATGAGATTATTATTCAACAGCTGCTGTTGAAGGCTTCATATACGCACATTTCTTCATTTGAATTAGTACAATAATAATAATAATAATATACAGTAATGGACTCAAACATCCCAGAGCAAACAAACAAAGGACAACACGCATCAATTAAACAATCAGAGGAAAACGAAATCTTAAGACAGCCATCAGAACAAGCACAAATAGAACACGAAGTGACACACATGTTAGATATAGAAGAAAAATTTCAGCTGACATATATAGAATACAAAGACACAAATACAGACATTAGACCATTCTTGCAAAGACCGCCAAATAACCCACAAGTCGAAACAACAATAAAAACTATCAACACAATCATACACAACAAAATAAATGAAAACACAACTATGGAAGAGTTACAACTACTGTTTGATATAGGAGCACTCACTACACTAAATATACACACTAGGCAGAGATCAGAACCAACAAACACACAGAAGAAACCCACAAAACCAGCATGGCAACACAGGGTACAGATCAGAATAGAAAAACTGAGAAAGGACATCGGACAGCTAACACAATTTACAAGAAATGAAAGGTCAGAAAAAAAACGAAAAAGGTTAGGTAAAATCTCACAACAAGAAGCGACAGAGCAATTAGATGAAAAGAAACAGAAATTACAAGCATTGGCCAAACGACTTAGAAGATACAAAAAAAGTGAAAATAGACGGAAACAAAAGCAAACATTCAACACAAACCAAAAGAAATTTTACCAGACAATAGATAACAAACACATTAAAATAGACAATCCACCAAACATAACAGACATGGAACACTTCTGGAGCAACATATGGTCAAACCCGGTACAACATAACAGGCATGCACGGTGGATACAAGCAGAAACAGACACATACAAGATGATACCACAAATGCCTGAAGTGATAATTTTGCAACATGAAGTCACCCAAGCAATTAATTCTACTCACAATTGGAAAGCCCCCGGAAAAGATAAAATAGCAAATTTCTGGCTAAAGAAGTTCACCTCAACACATTCACATCTAACTAAATTATTTAACAGTTACATTGCAGACCCATACACATTCCCTGATACACTTACACATGGAATAACTTATCTGAAACCTAAAGATCAAGCAGACACAGCAAACCCAGCTAAATATCGCCCCATAACATGCCTACCAACAATATACAAAATATTAACTTCAGTCATTACACAGAAATTAATGACACATACAACACAGAACAAAATTATAAATAAAGAACAAAAAGGCTGTTGCAAAGGAGCACGAGGATGTAAAGAGCAACTGATAATAGATACAGAGGTGACATATCAAGCTAAAACTAAGCAAAGGTCACTACACTATACATACATTGATTACCAAAAAGCTTTTGATAGTGTACCCCACTCATGGTTACTACAAATATTGGAAATATACAAAGTAGATCCTAAATTGATACAGTTCCTAAACATAGTAATGAAAAATTGGAAAACCACACTTAATATCCAAACAAATTCAAATAATATCACATCACAGCCAATACAGATTAAGCGTGGAATATACCAAGGAGACTCATTAAGTCCTATCTGGTTCTGCCTTGCCCTGAACCCACTATCCAACATGCTAAATAATACAAATTATGGATACAATATTACTGGAACATACCCACACAAAATCACACATTTGCTATACATGGATGATCTAAAACTACTGGCAGCAACAAATCAACAACTCAACCAATTACTAAAGATAACAGAAGTATTCAGCAATGATATAAATATGGCTTTTGGAACAGACAAATGTAAGAAAAATAGCATAGTCAAGGGAAAACACACTAAACAAGAAGATTACATACTGGATAACCACAGCGACTGCATAGAAGCGATGGAAAATACAGACAAAAAATAGGAATAGATAATACAAATATTAAAGAAGAACTAAAAGAAAAATATAGACAAAGACTAACAAAAATACTGAAAACAGAATTGACAGCAAGACACAAGACAAAAGCTATAAATACTTATGCTATACCAATATTGACCTACTCATTTGGAGTAGTGAAATGGAGTAACACAGACCTAGAAGCGCTCAATACACTTACACGATCACAATGCCACAAATATAGAATACATCACATACATTCAGCAACAGAAAGATTCACATTAAGCAGAAAGGAAGGAGGAAGGGGATTTATCGACATAAAAAACCTGCATTATGGACAGGTAGACAATTTAAGAAAATTCTTTATAGAACGAGCAGAAACTAGCAAAATACACAAAGCAATCACTCATATACACTCCTGGAAATTGAAATAAGAACACCGTGAATTCATTGTCCCAGGAAGGAGAAACTTTATTGACACATTCCTGGGGTCAGATACATCACATGATCACACTGACAGAACCACAGGCACATACACACAGGCAACAGAGCATGCACAATGTCGGCACTAGTACAGTGTATATCAACCTTTCGCAGCAATGCAGGCTGATATTCTCCCATGGAGACGATCGTAGAGATGCTGGATGTAGTCCTGTGGAACGGCTTGCCATGCCATTTCCACCTGGCGCCTCAGTTGGACCAGCGTTCGTGCTGGACGTGCAGACCGCGTGAGACGACGCTTCATCCAGTCCCAAACATGCTCAATGGGGGACAGATCCGGAGATCTTGCTGGCCAGGGTAGTTGACTTACACCTTCTAGAGCACGTTGGGTGGCACGGGATACATGCGGACGTGCATTGTCATGTTGGAACAGCAAGTTCCCTTGCCGGTCTAGGAATGGTAGAACGATGGGTTCGATGACGGTTTGGATGCACCGTGCACTATTCAGTGTCCCCTCGACGATCACCAGTGGTGTACGGCCAGTGTAGGAGATCGCTCCCCACACCATGATGCCGGGTGTTGGCCCTGTGTGCCTCGGTCGTATGCATTCCTGATTGTGGCGCTCACCTGCACGGCGCCAAACACGCATACGACCATCATTGGCACCAAGGCAGAAGCGACTCTCATCGCTGAAGACGACACGTCTCCATTCGTCCCTCCATTCACGCCTGTCGCGACACCACTGGAGGCGGGCTGCACGATGTTGGGGCGTGAGCGGAAGACGGCCTAACGGTGTGCGGGACCGTAGCCCAGCTTCATGGAGACGGTTGCGAATGGTCCTCGCCGATACCCCAGGAGCAACAGTGTCCCTAATTTGCTGGGAAGTGGCGGTGCGGTCCCCTACGGCACTGCGTAGGATCCTACGGTCTTGGCGTGCATCCGTGCGTCGCTGCAGTCCGGTCCCAGGTCGACGGGCACGTGCACCTTCCGCCGACCACTGGCGACAACATCGATGTACTGTGGAGACCTCACGCCCCACGTGTTGAGCAATTCGGCGGTACGTCCACCCGGCCTCCCGCATGCCCACTATACGCTCTCGCTCAAAGTCCGTCAACTGCACATACGGTTCACGTCCACGCTGTCGCGGCATGCTACCAGTGTTAAAGACTGCGATGGAGCTCCGTATGCCACGGCAAACTGGCTGACACTGACGGCGGCGGTGCACAAATGCTGCGCAGCTAGCGCCATTCGACGGCCAACACCGCGGTTCCTGGTGTGTCCGCTGTGCCGTGCGTGTGATCATTGCTTGTACAGCCCTCTCGCAGTGTCCGGAGCAAGTATGGTGGGTCTGACACACCGGTGTCAATGTGTTCTTTTTTCCATTTCCAGGAGTGTAAATACATCGGCTACACCATTTCAATTTCATAACCACTTCTACAACCCCTTAGATCACATAACATCAACAGACGCGAAGAAAATATATTGGAAAAAGAAAACACTACATGGCAAGCACCCGTATCATTTAACACAGCCACACATCGATCAAGACGCATCCAACACATGGCTAAGAAAAGGCAATATATACAGTGAGACGGAAGGATTCATGATTGCAATACAGGATCAAACAATAAACACCAGATATTACAGCAAGCATATTATTAAAGATCCCAATACCACAACAGATAAATGCAGACTTTGCAAACAACAAATAAAAACAGTAGATCACATCACAAGCGGATGTACAATACTAGCAAATACAGAATACCCCAGAAGACATGACAATGCAGCAAAAATAATACATCAACAGCTTGCCTTACAACATAAACTTATAAAACAACACGTTCCCACATACAAGTATGCACCACAAAATGTACTGGAGAATGATGAATACAAATTATACTGGAACAGAACCATTATAACAGATAAAACAACACCACATAACAAATCTGACATCATACTCACCAATAAAAAGAAGAAATTAACACAACTAATCGAAATATCCATACCCAATACAACAAATATACAGAAGAAAACAGGAGAAAAAATTGAAAAATACATCCAACTGGCTGAGGAAGTCAAGGATATGTGGCATCAGGATAAAGTTGACATTATACCAATTATACTATCAACTACAGGAGTCATACCACACAATATCCACCAGTACATCAATGCAATACAGCTACATCCAAACTTATATATACAACTACAGAAATCAGTAATTATTGATACATGTTCAATTACCCGAAAGTTCCTAAATCCAATATAACACATACCATACAGTTAAAAGGAAGTGACGCTTGATCAAGGTCCGTGTCACTTTCCATTTTTAACCAGACTTAACGTCTGAGAAAGTAAAGAATAATAATAATAATTAGTACAATAATAATAATAATTATTATTATTATTATTTGTACAATAATAATTATTATTATAACAATAATAATATTAGCCGAGCGGTCTAAGGCGCTGCTGTCATGGATTGTGCGGCTGGTCCCGGCAGAGATTCGAGTCCTCCCTCGGGCATGGGTGTATGTGTTTGTCTTTAGGATAATTTAGATTAAGTAGTGTGTACGCTTAGGGACTGATGACCCTAGCAGTTAAGTCCCATAAGATTTCACACACATTAAATAATAGTAGTAATAATCTTTGTTACTATTCAGGTAACCTGCGAAGGACTAGGAGTTGGCCTTTCATGAAGCAGCAGAGGAATAGGCAAAGAGATCTCCTCGGAAGAGGTTGAGAAGCTCTCCACGACGGATGTTTAAGCAGAAGATGTGAAATACAGGCTACGGATGTGTATTTCGTTCTGGGAAAAATGTAGATAAAAAGGTTGTAAGGCCTAACTGCCGCAGTGTTCTTAAATGTTTTGAGAAAACTTTAAAGCAGTGTCAGGCAAACATTCATAACATTCTGGGAGATTAGTGACTCTGACGCTCAGAATGCCTCTGGCTGCCAACCTAAAGGATCAATATCCATCATCTTTTTTTATTTGAGAGACACTATGTCATGACATCTGTTGCAAAGTAAATTTCAGGGAACGTCGGAGGCTAAACCCAGTTCTTGCTCTTCGATTAAAATACGACGCAGTCAGACTCATCGAAAAGAAGAAAATTTCTGACGTTCCGTCCCTCTTAGATTACATACCTCTTGTTTGTCGTAGATTTTATTGTCACTAAAACCAACGTCTGGACAATGGACGTATCTATGATGAGAAAGTACCTTCAAGCATCGAGCTATACAGTTAAGTCTTCTAGTTACTCTGAGTTAATGTATTCATACGATTATCTATCATATTTTGTGTTTGGAGTAACATAATAATATCTCCACTACAGTAATATGTTTGTTTTTGATTATTTCATATATTGTAGTCTGTTTCTCGTCTTTTTATGGGCGTATGGAAGCATATAGATGTTTTAAAGGCATCCAGAACAAAACAGATGTTAGAATAAAAGTATTTATATTTGTTGATCAGCTGAAAACTTCAGTACTCCCATTTTGGTGCTTATCATTACATCTCCCGAACTGCTCAGATACGTGTAGCTCTCTGAAGATCCATCTTAAAATCTGGAATGACTTACACTTCTTTTTTCCTTTCGGATGGTACTATTCGTTCTCCAGTAACGTACAACAAACTGTTTCTAGAAGTCCAGTGCGAATTCTTTTGCAATATCTCCATAGAATTTCACAGGTATCTCACCCGTCCAGGAGTGTTCCTTTTCTTCGAAAGAAGAAACCGAGAGGGGAAAGCCTGCTCACATCAGGTCGCCATCCACTTACAATAACGTGCCTCAAGTCTAACAATACCATCAAAGCACCACCATATCTCTCGAAGGTGAATAATAACTAGAGAGAATTCTTACTCTTTGAAATTCTGCTTAAAGCCCTAAAGCTAGGCAGCGGAGTTCTTTACCACTGGCAGCTGAGAGCTGGAGAGTGAAAAAGTAGTAGAAGTAATAACGACAGAAAGGCGAGTTATCCTCCTCGGGTGCGGAGGAACGTCGCGGCCAACACGGTTCAAGCTCCCTCGGACGAGAAAGCCAGCGACATGAATGGAAGGTCCGACTCGGTGGCATGTAACCGAGAAAGGGGATTAAGGCCTTGCTACGGCTTCGAAGCCAACGAGTCGGCGAATTCGCTTGCCCTCAAAGCCAATAGAGAGCAGTACCTTCCAGACATGCGTCACTGGAGACAAATCCATTGCGTGGAGCACTGCAGACTCTTTCCTGGCGTTCCCCGACAGGTTATACGACAGTCATTCCGAAACTGATGCCACCCGTTTATTTTCATGGAAACTGCAGCAGACACAGGGAGCAAAATAACAGAGTTAAATATAGAAAGATTTCCGCTATACCCTTTCTTTCACATATTAACCAACTAGCTCGGGCACCCGGCTTGGCTCAGTGAGTTGGCAGTTGGAATAAAAGGATATACTTTAAAATATAAGAGGTAAAAAAATTATTGAAAACATATTCTAACTATTTACAATATTTGTTTATAAACAGTATTTTTCATTTTGTATCCAAGGTACATTCGTACAAATTTTTCGAATTACCTACTCGAGAGTATAGTACTATAGCTGACCGTGAGAGAAACAGGTGTCTTTGGGATTGATGTCGCAATATTTTAAATTTTATCCTTGCTGATTGTATTTGTGCAAGATCCTCTGTACACCTTGGCCTACTTCCCGTCTCAATCCACTGATACTTCTGCATCATTGATCAGTTTCTCTTTCTTCATATCCGATCAAATATACTTGCAGAAATTTTTGGTCCGTGGTGAGTAGTCGTAATAATGATCCCATATTATGAAAGATTTGTCCTTGGATGGAAAAAACGTAATCAATTTCATCTGGATTTGTGTTGATTGAAGTGACACCGAAAGAAGTCATTTGGAAGCAGGCGTTGTACGCTTTTATATTTTGAATAAAGCGTATTGATTCTGGAGTGCCCCCGGCCATGTAACGTAAAAATTCCTGCGGTGGTGCTTTCAGTGATGGTAATCGAATTTTTCAATTCCTCCAAAGGAATTCTGCTGTTTCTCTCCTGAATTTTTTCCGTTGCAAAGTCGGTAAATATTATCCATTTTTCCGATTACGGCGGGTGTCTGTGTTATATTCTTTCGTCCGGTAGTAGTGGAATGCTTCTTTTTTTAGGTTCTACTGTTTACTTGTCCTCGTCCACGCTTCTTGTAGGGTGACATTTCTATGGATGGCTTGAGTTCACAGTCTTTTATTATAAGATTCTGTCCCAAAAAATTCTTGATTCTTCAGTTGCTTCATTTCCTTGTTCTTCGGTTTCTCTGCTTCACACGGTGCTCATTGTCGTTCGATGGGAACTTAAACGTGCTTCGTGCTTTTCGTCTGTTTCGTTTCTTCGCCGTTCTTTTTGTGTTCGTCGTTTTGTTTCAGAACTGACAAGTTCTCCTAAACTTTTACGTTTGGTGATGGTACGCATTTCTCCTCCTTACACGAGGCATCACAACAACATTTCACCAGGCAACGCCGGTCAACTGCTGTTTGTGTATGAGAAATAGGCTGGAAACTTACCTCATGTCAGCACGTTGTAGGTGTCGTCACCGGCGCCAACCTTGTGTGAATGATCTGAAAATCTAATCATTTGCATATCACAGCATCTTCTTCCAATCGGTTAAATTTCACGTCTGTAGCACGTCATCTTCGTGGTGTAGCAAATTTAATGGCCAGTAGTGTATAAGAACCGAGGATTCAGGTGACACATATTTATGTAGGTAAATTGATGATTAATTGTGATACAATTAAATAGACAAATTAGGAGAATACAACTAACACCCTATTCTTTAAAGAATCGAATACTTTTCTATAAAACAACTTTAATTGCCTGATTACTTTACAAATAAGTTAATGTGTTCAATAATTGACGTTAAGCGTGTAAGCGAGAGAAAACATTAGAAAATGTTTGTAATTATGTTTCAAGTTTGTTAGAAGCCTATATGTGCTATCATTATGACAAGCTGAATGAATATAGTACAGATAATTTCCGCTTAATTTTAAACAAAAACAAGTTTTTCTCGCATCTCAATGTTTATGATGTGGTGTCTCTTGAACTACTTGTCGTACAATGTTGTAATTTAACAGGTATATTCAATGACGTATGTAGACTCTGTGTGCGAACTGTGCTGCGAATGGAATGACTAATAAAAAAGCAATAAATTAAATCGTCATGTTTGACAGTGAAGTTCTTCTGCGATAATGGCGAAAATGTAGTAAGCGATAAACTTCTTTCCTTTCATCCTTTTGTGGGACGTTAGAGACAAAAAGTTTCTTAAAAGTCTGAAATTGTGTGAGAAGTTTGTTGGAAGCTCTCAAATACTGAGTGAATAAAGCCCGTGTATCTTCCCGGCCTCAGTTACGCTGCGTCAAGACAAACACAATTTCTAACTTTAATATTTGTCTTACTGTGTCAAAATTTTAACATGGGATTAATAAGACGATTACGACAACATTTTAAATTTTTAAGTCTAGTCAGTAATTACGCAGAATATTAGAAATAAAATTTTTACTTCTACTAAAGTGGTAGGATAAGCAACCTGAACTGGTATCAGGTTCCAGGTTCCGGGTTCTGGGTTCCGAGTCCAAGGTTCCGGGTTACGCCTGTCGTTACCAGCAGAACTGTACCTGCCCGAAGTGCCATTGGTTATAACATGTGGAGTATTTGTCTTTGCGTTACCTCTGCGTATACTAGGCAATAAACAGCGGAATGTTTGTGAAGGAAAAATATGAATTTTATTGCTGCTCGTTTCATTCGCAGCAATTTAAGCTGTCGTGTCGCTTGCTGCCTAAACGCACATCCGAAGTCGCCACAAATTCAAAAGTAAAGGGCCAAATATTTATTTCATACTTCGGTTTCTAATCAGATGGCCGGCCGGTGTGGCCGAGCGGTTCTAGGCCCTTCAGTCTGGAACCGCGCAACCGCTCCAGTCGCAGGTTCGAATACTGCCTCGGGCATGGATGTGTGTGATGTCCTTAGGTTAGTTATGTTTAAGTAGTTCCAAGTTCTAGGGGAATGATGACCTCCGATGTTAAGTTCCATAGTGCTGAGAGCCATTTGAACCATTTGGCCATCTAAACAGATGGAAATGTAAATAACATCAAATGTTGCAGGACATCCCGACAATTTTCCTTCGGAAGAATATCGAATTTTTATTAGAATAAAATTGTTAAGACCTTCGTGGTCACTAGTTGATAAATTGCTGTTGGCTTCTGTCGCGGGTTCCCCGCCCCACGATTGTTTGATAATTTTTGTGACGTTTCGCCAGCACGAGTGGCTGGCATTGTCATAGCTTCACCCCTCCACTGTTCATGGTGGGTTGTAGACGAGCTCGTAACCGCAGATTATACACTGACCAGTCAGAACATTATTATCACATACGCAATAGCCGGTATGTCCACCTTTGACATGGATAACAGAGGCGACGAGTCGTGGCGTGGAAGCAGTGAGGCCTTGTTAGGTCGCTGGAAGGAGTTGGCACCACATCTGTACACACATTTCACCTATTTCAGGTAAGTTCCGGGGAGGGGGCGGATGAGCTCTGACGCCAAGTTAAGTCACATCCCAGATGTGTTCGATCGGGCTCAGATCTGGCGAGCTGGGGCCAACACATAAACTAGAAATCGCCACTGTGTGCCTCTAACCACTCCATCACACTCCTAGCCTTGTCACATGGCGCATTATCTCGTTGAAAAAGGCCACTGCCGTCCGGAAACGTAAACGCCATGAAGGAATGCACGGGGTCTGCAACCAGTCCTTGGGCGTCATGGTGCCTTGCACGAGCTCTGCTGGACCCACGGACGCTCACGCTAATGTTCCGCAGAGCGTAATGGACCCGCCGGCCAGCTGGTCTGCGTCCCGCAGTGCAGTTGTCAAGGAGCTGTGCCCCAGGAAGGACGCGGATCCGCGCCCTCCCTTCGGCAAAATGAAGAAGGTATCGGGATCTATTAGACCATGCATCGCTCTGCCACTGAGCCAACGTCCGTTGCCTATTGTCATGAGCCCGTGTCAGTCGTAGCTGCCGAGGTCGTGGTGTTAACATTGGCGGGGCCGTCGGCTGTGTAGGCCCGTCGTTGGGATTGTTCGGTGCACTACGTGCTCAGACGCCCTTATACTCGGCCCCGCGTTGAAGTCTGACGTTAGTGCCACCACAGTTCGACGTGTCTCCTGTTTTACCAGTCTGCCCAGCCTATAACGTCGGACATCTGCAACGAGAGGTGACCGTCCATCCCTATGACGACTGGACGTGATTTCACCCTGGTTTCGCCACTTGTTGAAATCACTCACCACGGTATTCCTCGAACACTCGGCAAGTCGTGAAATGCTGGTGTCGAGCCTCCGGGCCATCACAATCTGTCCTCGGTCAAACTCAGATAGATCTTCACTATTTCTCATCCTAGACACGGACATCACGGTCACTGATAATACATGAACCGTGCGTGTGCCTGACCAGCAGTCATTCCTCGCCAGGTGACGCTGCTATCGCCTGAACAGATTTATATCGATAGTACGTTGGTGATCATAATGTACCGGTTGATCATTGTATGTGCCTGCTCGCCTACGTCGAATGGCTTTTCCGTGGTCGTTTCCGCTGCAGTTCTCTCCTCGCTACCTGCAACTGTCGTTCGCTGCAGCACGAAAATAAGAGCCTCTCGCCTTGAGACTTTCTTCTTCATTGTTGAAGCTATTGTCACGTCTGTGTCTTCTATTGTTTCCCTGGACAATTGGATGTGATAGCTCTTCTCTATAGCAAGAACTTCGGAGTCGGTCAATTTTGTTATGTCCTCCTCTAAGGCCGATTTCCCCACCTGTCCCAGCCTGCAATGGCACTTAAGTTCGGTGATGTTGTTGTTGTGGTCTTCAGTCCTGTGACTGGTTTGATGCAGCTCTCCATGCTACTCTATCCTGTGCAAGCTTCTTCATCTCCCAGTACCTACTGCAGCCTACATCCTTCTGAATCTGCTTAGTGTATTCATCTCTTGGTCTCCCTCTACGATTTTTACCCTCCACGCTGCCCTCCAATACTAAATTGGTGATCCCTCGATGTCTCAGAACATGTCCTACCAACCGATCCCTTCTTCTAGTCAAGTTGTGCCACAAGCTCGTCTTCTCCCCAATTCTATTCAATACCTTCTCATTAGTTATGTGATGTACGCATCTAATCTTCAGCATTCTTCTTAGCACCACATTTCGAAAGCTTCTATTCTCTTCTTCTCAAAACTATTTATCGTCCACGTTTCACTTCCATACATGGCTACACTCCACACAAATACTTTCAGAAACGATTTCCTGACATTTAAATCTATACTCGATGTTAACAAATTTTTCTTCTTCAGAAACGCTTTCCTTGCCATTGCCAGACTATATTTTATATCCTCTCTACTTCGACCGTCATCAGTTATTTTGCTCCCCAAATAGCAAAACTCCTTTACTACTTTAAGTGTCTCATTTCCTAATCTAATTCCCTCAGCATCACCCGACTACATTCCATTATCCTCGTTTTGCTTTTGTTGATGTTCATCTTATATCCTCCTTTCAAGACACTATCCATTCCGTTCAACTGCTCTTCCAAGTCCTTTGCTGTCTCTGATAGAATTACAATGTCATCGGAGAACCTCAAAGTTTTTATTTCTTCTCCATGGATTTTAATACCTACTCCGAACTTTTCTTTTGTTTCCTTCACTGCTTGCTCAAGATACAGATTGAATAACATCGGGGATAGGCTACAACCCTGTCTCACTCCCTTCCCAACCACTGCTTCCCTTTCATACCCCTCGACTCTTATAACTGCCATCTGGATTCTGTACAAATTGTAAATAGCCTTTCGCTCCCTGTATTTTACCCCTGCCACCCTCAGAATCTGAAAGAGGGTATTCCAGTCAACATTGTCAAAAGCTTTTTCTAAGTCTACAAATGCTATAAAAGTAGGTTTGCCTTTCCTTAATCTTTCTTCTAAGATAAGTTGTAGGGTCAATACGTGTTCCAACATTTCTACGGAATCCAAACTGATCTTCCCCGAGGTCGGCTTCTACCAGTTTTTCCGTTCGTCTGTAAAGAATTCGCTTTAGTATTTTGCAGCTGTGACTTATTAAACTGATAGTTCGTTAATTTTCACATCTGTGATACGGGTCTCGATTGATCGTCCAGTCAGTCCAACAGACACTTTACCACATGTACGTGGTATACTATATATTTCAGACATTGCAGGTTTGTCCCTTCTCTCCCGTGGCGATGTGACACTCTTTGATTCACGCAATATGCGGAAGGTTCTGTCCGTCACTTTCGGAATGCATGGCAGAGAGGCCGTATTCGGCGTTTCTTTTACCGATGTGTAACATCGCCGATTGTTTGGTTCTGTAATATGTCTTATGTAATTGGTTCTGAGAACGCTTTCCGGGTGTTGCACCTCGCATCTGAGATGCTGCGGCTCATATATTCGTCTTCCTCGCGTTACGAGCGTATGCCTCTTTTCTAGCTTGGGGTGGTGATTTTGTAGTTTCTTCAGTTATCGGTCTTTGTGTGTCGGTTCTCGACAGACGCTGTAACTCTGATTTTCACCGTCCCTCATGTCCAGCACATCAAAAAAGGTTCGCTGTTGGTTCTTTTCTAGAAGTCACCGAGCTGTTCCTCACCATGGCTCCACACAACGAAGGTATCGTCGACGCATCGGTACCACACCTTACGTTTACAAGGAGCAGAGTGCCTATGCTTCGAAATGTTCCTCGAAGAAGTTGGCCACCACTGCACTGAGTTGACCACCCGTGGCGATGCCTATCAATTGTTCGTAGAAGGTGCCATTCCACATGAAATACACTGACGGAAAAAAATCCCAGCACCAAAAATAATTAATGTATGGTAACGAAATTTGGGGAATACATTTTTCTAGGTAATATACAGGGTGGTCAAAAAATGTGTGAAATGCTTGTAGGGATGTTACAGGGCAGCTTGTACTGAGACATAAATGTTAAGAAAGAAATTCGATATGTTGCGTCGTTTCCGCGTTATTTAGCATTGAAGTTAGCCAATCATATCGTCGCGCGCGTAAATTCAAGTTTCAGCTAACGAGACAGAGCACTCGTTGGGCAACACCGCCCCTGGCAGGCCGCTTGAATGCGAGCGCGCGACGGCCCAATTGGCTAAATTCTATGCTAAATAATTCGGAAACGGAGCAACGTATCGACTTTCTTTCTTGACATTTATGTCTCAGTACAACGTGCCCTGTAACATCCCTACAAGCATTTCACACACTTTCTGACCACCCTGTATTTAAGTGATTAACATTGCAAGATCATATGTCAATGTCAGCATGAGATAAGTCATTGCAAATGTGAAACGCTGACGCATCACAACCGGTGTAACAGCCAACATGATGTATGCAATCATGCAAACGTGCATGCACCTTCTTGTACAGGTGCTGGGTGTCAGTTTGTGGTATGGAGTTCCATGCCTGTTGCACTTGGTCGGTCAATACATGGAGGGTTAATGCTGTTCGTGGATGACCCTGTACTTCTAGTGTGATGATGTCCCATATGTTCTCAATTGGAGACAGATCTGGAGATCGAACAAGCCATGACAACATGTCGACAAACTGTTACAACAGGGGAGTGTGCGCGAGCGTTATCCTGTTGGAAAACACCCCTCGGAATTGCTGTTCATGAATGGCAGCACAACAGCTCGAATCACCAGACTGACGTACAAATTCGCACTCTGACTGCGTGAGACATTCACGAGAGCGCTCCTGCTGTCATAAGAAATCGCACCCGAGACCAGCACTCCAAGTGTAGGACCAACGTGTTGCACGCAGAGAGTTTGGTTGCAGGTCCTCAACTGGCCTCCTTCTGGCTAACACACGATCATCATTGGCACCGACGAAGTAGAACCAGCTTTCATCAGAAAACACAATAGACTTCCACCCTGCCCTCCAAAGAGCTCTCGCTTGACCAACTGAAGTCGCAAATGGCGGTGACTGGGTGTCAGTGCTATGCGTGCTACATGGAGTCTGGCGCGGAGCTACCCTTGAAGTAACTACATCTACATGGGTATTCTGCAAATCACATTTAAAAGCCTGGCAGAGGGTTCATCGAACCGCCTTCACAATTCTCTGTTATTCCAATCTCGTATATTACGCGGAAAGAACGAACACCCATGTCTTTCCGCACGAGCTCTGATTTTCCTTATTTTGTCGTGGTGATCATTGCCCCATATATAGGTCGGTGTCAACAAAATATTTTCGCATTCGGAGGAGAAAGTCGGTGATTGGAATTTCGTGAAAAGAAAAACGCCTTTTAATGATGTCAAGCCCAAATCCTGTATCATTTCAGTGACACTCTCTCCCATATTTCGCGATAGTAAAAAACGCGCTGCCCTTCATTGAACTTTTTCGATGTACTCCGCAAGTCCTATCTGGTAAGGATACCACACCGAGCAGCAGTATTCTAAAAGAGACAGTCTCCTTAGTAGATTTGTTTCATTTTCTAAGTGTCCTACCAATAAAACGCAGTCTTTGGTTAGCCTTCCCCACAACATTTTCTGTGTGTCCCTTCAAATTTAAGTTGTTCGTAATTGTAATTCCCAGATATTTAGTTGAATTCACGGCCTTTAGATTTGATTGATTTATCGTGTAACCGAATTTTAGCGGATTTCTTTTAGCAATCATGTGGATGACCTCACACTTTTGGTTATTTAGGGTCAACTGCCAACCTTCGCACCATTCAGATATCTTTTCAAAATCGTTTTGCAATTTGTTTTGATCTTCTGATGACTTTATTAGTCGATAAACTACAGCGTCATCTGCAAACAACCGAAGACGGCTGCTCACATTGTCTCCCAAATCGTTTATATCGATAAGGAACAGCAAAGGGCCTATAACACTACCTTGGGCAACGCTAGAAAACACTTCCGTTTTACTCGATGACTTTCCGTCAGTTACTACGAACTGTGACCTCTTTGACAGGAAATCACAAATCCAGTCACATAACTGAGACGATATTCCATAAGCACGCAATTTCATTACAAGCCGCTTGTGTCATGCAGTGTCAGAAGCCTTCCGGGAATCCAGAAATACGGAATCGATCTGAAATCCCTTGTCAATAGCAATCAACACTTCAAGCGAATAAAGATCTAGTTGTGTTTCACAAGAAAGATGTTTTCTAACCCAGTGTTAACTGTGTGTCAATAGACTGTTTTCTTCGAGGTAATTCATAATGTTCGAACACAAAATATGGCTGGCCGGGGTGGCCTAGCGGTTCTAGGCGCTACGGTCTGAAACTTTTTTTTTTTTTTTAAACACAAAATATGTCCTAAAGTCCTGCTGCATATCGACGTTAATGATATGGGCCTGTAGTTTAGTGGATTAGTCTTTACTATCTTTCTTGTGTGACCTGGTGTGACCTGTGCAACTTTCCAGTCTTTGGGTACGGATCTTTCGTGAGCGAACGGTTCTATGTGATTGTTAAGTATGGAGCTAATGCATCAGCATAATCTGAAAGGAACCTAATTGGTATACAGTCTGGGCCAGAAGACTTAATAAAAATAAGTGAATTAAGTTGCTTCACCACTACGAGGATATTTACGTCTACGTTATTCATTTAATTTGTAACAGTTCGTTGTGCCACTATGGTGCCTACTGCTGCTCAAATTGCTGCTGCAGAAGCAGTACGATGCGACAGAGCCATACGCCGAACACGAAGGTCTTCTCTCTCGGTTGTGTCACCTTGCCGTCCAGAGGCTGGTCTTCTTGCGAATGTACGTTCTGACGGTCAGTGGCCACATTCCTGCCAAGTCTTTCCGCATTATCGCAAAAGGGACATCCAGCTCCTCGTAGCCCTGTTCCACGACCTCTTTTAAACTGAGATGTTTATAAAGGCGGCTTTGTCACCTTAAACGTATTCTTGACTAATATCAGCTCATCACGTCCCATCTCAAAGGTAACTAACGCCCGCGACTATTACAGCGTTTATTTAAAGCAAACCTGATTTGCATCCTCCTAGTCGTGCTACTAGCACCAATCTTACGCGAGTGGCGCATCTTTCTTTGTCTTGCGTTTTTTTTCCGTCAACGTATCTCGTGGAGAGATTTACGCGAAAGAGGTTAGTCAAAAGGAGAAAAGGCATCCACTTGCAGGGTCGGGAATATACCTTATACCATGTCCATGTGAAAAGTCTCTGTTGGAATGACTGGACGATTAATCAACATCAAGATCACCAATATAAGCTGTAGTGTTGGCGAAAGAGCCAACACCGTGTTACAACTGGAGGCCGAAATGCACGCGTTTTAGCTCACGCAGGCTGGCGTGAGGAGGGAAGAACTATACTGATGTGAGGTCTGCAACATGACATGGAATTAGAATTCAGAAAGCGGACGTAGCTAGTTTGATACTTAACTTTAACCCATTAATGATGAACGTCGCTCTTGACGGTACATGATTCACAATATTATCTGTTAGTAACTGAATATGGCGCCTTGCTAGGTCGTAGCAAATGACGTAGCTGAAGGCTATACTAAACTGTCGTCTCGGCAAATGAGAGCGTATGTAGTCAGTGAACCATCGCTAGCAAAGTCGGCTGTACAACTGGGGCGAGTGCTAGGTTCAAAATGGCTCTGTGCACTATGGGACTTAACTTCTAAGGTCATCAGTCCCCTAGAACTTAGAACTACTTAAACCTAACTAACCTAAAGACATCACACACATCCATGCCCGAGGCAGGATGCGAACCTGCGACCGTAGCGGTCGCGCGGTTCCAGACTGTAGCGCCTTTAACCGCTTGGCCACCCCAGCCGGCCGAGTGCTAGGGAGTCTCTCTAGATTAGACCTGTCGTGTGGCGGCGCTCGGTCTGCAATCACTGATAGTGGCGACACGCGGGTCCGACGAATACAACGGACCGCGGCCGATTTAAAGGCTACCACCTAGCAAGTGTGGTGTCTGGCGGTGGCACCACATAAGCAGCATTGCAGGCTGGGACAAATGGAGAAATAGATCGATGCGAAGCACGCACTTTGTGAGACAGACCACATAATAAATTCGCCGACACCAATGTTCTTGCTGTAAAGAAGAGCTGTCACACCCGCTTTTTCAAGGAAACTGTAGAAATCAACAAATACAACAATAACTTCAAAATAAACAAGAAAGCTTGTGGGTGAACGGATCCTGGATTGCGGTGCTGCAGTGAACGACCGTTACAAGTAGCAAGAGGAGAACCCCAGCGGTAATGACAAAGGGAAAGCCCTTGCACGTTGGCACGCCAGGTGCATACAGTCTGCGGTCGCGAGCTCGATTCCAATCCTCCACCAGCAATGGAGGGTGAAGCTCTGACAAAGCCAGCCACTAGTAATGGCGAAACGACAGAAAAATTACCAAACAAACGTCGGCTGAAAACCCCTAGACAGAAGCCAACAGGCAAGTTGTCACTTATTAGTATCTTTTCATTTATGTACGTTTCTTTTCCATAATAAATTATGACATTTAAGAACAGTAATTAATAGTATGTATAAGGGTACCAATTATCGTAGAATCAATCACTTAGGCTTAATTTTCTTGTTTCATTAGAACACATGCAATGCCATATATTACAATAACGAAACATGAAACATTTAAATAATTTGGCTCTGAGCACTATGGGACTTAACATCTGATGTCATCAGTCCCCTAGAACTTAGAACTACTTAAACCTAACTAACCTAGGGACATCACACACATCCATGCCCGAGGCAGGATTCGAACCTGCGACCGTAGCGGTCGCGCGGTTCCAGACTAAAGCGCCTAGAACCGCTCGGTCACAACAGCCGGCTTAAATTATTTATATCTTACTCGTAAGGCACATTCTGAAGTCTATCTGCAATGTCAGAGGCCAGGGAGGTGTGTCCGTATAAGAATAGGAGGCTAGGGGGCAAGACAATGGTGGCCAGGGGGGGGGGGGGGGGGGGGGGGAGTGTCAGCTGTCGTGGGAGCTCCGTTCTGTGATAGAAATGGCCGGTGGTTCAGTTTGGCGGAGTTGCAGTGGAGTGTTGAGTAGCAGCTTAAGCTACGTATTGTCTGCATTAATGATCTGCATAGAAGCTATAGGGACATAGGGACATTTGATGTTATTGGGGAATAATTAACGCCTCGTTGATTAACCTGTTAGACCGACATTTGAAGTGGTTTCGGTTTACAACAGAATGAATCGTGTCTGCTTTGCTGTCCACCTTTCCTGCTCCGTTGTCTCAAACGAACGCGTAATTACTTGAATTTTTATTTGACACAATAAACTTTTATTGTAGTATAGACGATACAGCGTGCCCGCAAAATCAATATTTTTGACCTGGTCCTCATTTGTTGAAATTTCAGAGACTTTCAGCAAGACACCGCAGACCTGCTCTTAAACAGTGTAGGGAAGAGTTAATTATGGCTGTGCGCTAATACCGCTAAGTTCCCACCGTATTCAGAGCACTTAAGTCTTCCGTCGAAAGTGGCAATTTTCGTGATTTTGATGCTCGATCGGACATGCGCGCTCGTAAAAATATGAGCCATCTGAGCCTAACCACCGTCTTACACCTGTGACGGCATCGTCTTCTATAGCCCCAAAGGTAAATCTGCAGATTTCTCTGGTCTGACTGGAAATTCAGATTTTTCTCAGCAAAATGGTTCAAATAGCTCTGAGCACTATGGGACTCAACTGCTGAGGTCATTAGTCCCCTAGAACTTAGAACTAGTTAAACCTAACTAACCTAAGGACATCACAAACATCCATGCCCGAGGCAGGATTCGAACCTGCGACCGTAGCGGTCTTGCGGTTCCAGACTGCAGTGCCTTTTCTCAGCATAATCGGTGTCAACATACTGCGTTATGAACTGACAGGTGGGTAAGTTCCAATACATCCTAAACATCCACACCCTGTTTGTTGTGAGTTGACAAGCATTGCGCTCTCATTTAAATACATGGCCGAAAGAGTCAGCCTACAGGAATTGTGAAACGAACCCTGTCGTCCAGGACCGGATGCCACAAAGGGAGCAGATTCACCACGAGATGGGGAAATTCACAGGCGTCTATTGTTATTGAGACCTAAGCTCTGTAGTGTGCGAGTGAGGCAGATGAGAACCTACGTCATAGTGAAACCCAGTAGAATCGGTTTTTGCCCGAGGAGACGTAGCAGTGTTAAACATGGCGGACCTAAGATCGACCATAAAGGGAAACATTTATGAAAACTATTTAATTCTGTAGTAATGCACGGAATCAAGCCACAATAATTGTAATATGCCATCCTCCATAAATTTTCATAGTGAACCCAATAAAACTTGAATATTAATCATATCTATAATAGTTTAGCATTTACTGTTAAAGTGAAATTAACAAGCTTCGTAACAAAGTCGTGAATGCTAAAATCTGAACGTTTTGGTCGATCTTAACGATCGACATTACATATAGAAGCGCAACATTAAAATGACAAACGTTTATAAATATCAAATCTGTAACTTTATTTCTTTAAAGGATATGTAATACATTTAAATTATCAGTATTTTCAGTTAAGCATTACAACATCATTTTCTCCACACAAAACACATTGAACGATGACAGCATGACATCTTATTGAATCATTAGGTAATAGAATAGTTCTTGTATAGTGCATAATAGTTACTTTTGTTCTTTATTTATCAGAAAACACATTGGTGCAAGGCTACTGGCCGTGACAATCAAAGTTAAGAAGGAAACTGTATAGATTTAATGTAAAAGGATTTAATGTTTATTATGTAATGGATATTATTCTTACTTTATTTCGAACGTTAAAGTGGTCAAACTTTGATTATTTAAATTTGTTAAAATGTAAAGTAATGTAGAATAAGCTGTAGCCAATCAGATGGACGGATTCAGGGATGGGAACTGCGCTAGTCAGTTTAGCGAAGATGTTGTGGGCGTGGGAAACGCGGTCGGAGATGGGCAGAGAGCAGTTCTGGTCGAGACACCAAAGGGACAGTTCGGATGGAGACACGAAAGCGGACAGTTCGCCTGGAGACACCAAAGGATACAGTTCTGATTGAGAAGCGAAAGAGGACAGTTGGTCTTTAGCCAGCTAGGAAGAGAAACGACTTAGAAAATTTCGCGTTGTGTGGTATCGCGAGACGTAGTCTCTGAGCGGTGAGCAGCAGCGCGCGTGATGTGAACTCTCAACTTTTCGCATAGCTAACGATTTAGCGTATCGAACTTGTAATCCACGATGAGATTGTGCATGATCGAACTGTGTCACAAGGATATGCGCTCGAGTGTAATAGTAATTCGAAATACGACCACTTCCACTATTAGTTTGCTTTCTGAATAAACATTATTCTAACCAAATCGCAACTGTGTGGCCTACATCATTTGTGGCTAGTTAATTTTGTTCCCGATATTATTGTTACTGTTATCATGTGGTATATTAACTTTGTATTTCCCAAACTTGCCATTAGCCAGACAATTTAACCAAAGGGTCACAAGTGTCTAATTTAGGGCGTGTAATGCGACACGTGCGGTTCAACCAAAAAATGGTTCAAATGGCTCTGAGCACTATGGGACTTAACATCTGAGGTCATCAGTCCACTAGAACTTAGAACTACTTAACCGTAACTAACCTAAGGACATCATACACATTCATGCCCGAGGCAGGATTCGAAATTGCGACCGCAGCGGTCTCGCTGTTCCAGACTGAAGCGCCTAGAACCGCTCGGTCACACCGGCCGGCGCGGTGCAACCCCTAGACAAGTTTGAGCCAAGACATTTTGACGAAGGGGAACAGCATGTGAGCCCGAACATCTTTGCGATGTTAGCTCGCACTGTCGAAGAGCACTGTACGTAGCGCTTTGCCTGCAGACAGCTGTCTGAAACTACTTCTTTGTTGTAGAATTCACATGCTGCCACTTCATGATCTCTCTTTTGGATTTCAGCTCGTATTGCTCTAGAGTCCCGACATCTTTCTCGTCTTATTTAATCGTCTGCAAAACCCATGTCGCACACACAGTACGGTAACCAAAGCTGCTTACCATCTTGTCTACGGCATTACAGCCAACATTCAGCTGTGAACACAATTCCTCGGTCGCGTCTCTCCGATCATCACGGCAACCTGATCATGTTCTACGAACGAAAACGATCGTGACACAATAAATGTGTAATAATGCAGCGATCGTGGTTTAGTTTATCATCAACATTAGTGTCCGCTGTGGTGCTAAACATGATCAATATTACTTCACGGGTGAGCTGATGGAGTCGCTGTTCTTTATGTGGGCAGATCGGGTTGGAAAGAGGCGTTAGTGTTGTGCACAACCTTTTCACCATTATTGACGGATTTCAATTGGCGAAATTTTTCCACCAGTGAAGAATTTAGTGACATATATCTGTTACATATACCACTCGATATCAGATGCAATTTTGGAACTCTTCTGTGCTTATGCTATCTGCTGCAGGACAACTAAACAATCATGTCTTTAGCGGCAAGATTCAAAGATATAGTGTTGTACGAACATAATCTGCCTCGGACACCCGAAGTCAACACACGTACCATGTAGTTTCACTACAGCTTCAGAATCTGAGAAAACATGCCTAAGAGTTAAATTCGTTGGCTACTAAGGCCCGAGCCATTTTGAATAAAATTAAACTATTATCACCAACGGTCCGACCGTCGTTGCAGTGGTCCTCTTCAGGGTTACTAACTAGTAAATTGTGGTGACGCTCTTCCCTATCTGCCGCCTTGTTTTGGTCGTCAAGTGACTACTGGCGCCGGCCGGGGTGGCCGAGCGGTTCTAGGCGCTACAGCTGGAACCGCGCGACCGCTACGGTCGCAGGTTCGAATCCTGCCTCGGGCATGGATGTTTGTGATGTCCTTAGGTTAGTTGGGTTTTAGTAGTTCTGGGGGACTGATGACCTCAGAAGTTAAGTCCCATAGTGCTCAGAGCCATTTGAACCATTTTGACTGCTGGCGTCAGCGATATTCGAGATAAAAATTCCTACACAAAGCGTATTACCGTACGAAATTCCACTTTATAAATGAATTGCACCACTTTGTTTCGGTTACTGTAGTCAAGTGTACAGCACTGCAGAGAGGGATTTCGATGTGTTCTGGGATTTCAGACATGTACCTGCAAAGCGAAAAAAAAGACCGTAACTTCAGTTTTCGAGTTAATAATTAAAACTTTACGACTGCTCGTCTGAAGTTTTCTTTTTGAAACTCGAACACTTCATGTTAGGTTTTTCCGTGACTCTCATAGATCTCGAAGTAAAGAACAAGTTTTCTGTTACTAGCCACTATTTATTTATATCCACGACGCGTTTCGAAGGCTTAAACCCTTATCAGGTGTATTTCCATGTGTTAGTATGACATATGTGGCTATTGTGTTACGACGTGGGGTAACTCTCATGACAGTCTGCATATGATCTGCTACAACAGAGAAAGGAGCCTGTGACCACAGGACACAGTACCACAAGTAACGCGTTGTGGATGTAAATAAACAGCGTCTGGTGAAGGTAAACTTGCTGTTTAATCCGTGAAATTTGTTCTCCAACCTTTATTCGACTAAGGCATCCAGTTATAGGTTTGCCTCCAAGAACTTCGTTGTCTCCAAATGTGGACCAAGTTGAGTAGCTTCAAAGAAACTAATTGTGTGGTTACAAGATTACACGACGTTTTCTTCATTTCTGACTGACATAATTTAGCGTTGTGTTCACAGTTACGGCCCGAAATCAGTCAGGCTGATTAGCCAGCAGTTTGTGATAGTCTGAATACACGACGTTTTCTTCATTTCTGACTGACATAATTTAGCGTTGTGTTCACAGTTACGGCCCGAAATCAGTCAGGCTGATTAGCCAGCAGTTTGTGATAGTCTGAATACGATTTGCTTCGTACTTACCACAAACACGCACCTGCAAACATCATCGGGATCATGATGTAACCTACAAGAAGAGGAGAATACCAACATTGTTTGTTCTCTTTCCAAGAGTATTATAATAGCCTGCGAGAGGTCTAAAACGTCTACAGCACACGGCGGTGAAATATATATAAGTGTGTATGAAACACGGCGTGTGATAAATTACCTCCGCATTCAAGGCGGGATGCAAAAGAATGCGGTAACAGCGCCACGCTTGAAATACGGACTCGTACGTTAGCCGTAACATGTGAAACAAGCCCCCTCGCTGAGATAAATACGATCCTACCACGAACCAAGAAAATTTGCTTCGCCAGATACACGATCTCCATTTACAGTTCTGCGCAACAAAAAGGTTGGCGTACCTTCACTGCTTGCAAGTGGCTATCTAGTTTAAACCATAAATTTAGTACTTATAAGACAACTGTATTTCATATTCTTTTCCTCTGATTTTTAAATCCGTGTGTCTACAGGTCTGTCAGCACATTACCGTCAGTGTCTAAATATTCAGAGTAAGTTCTACATGCATAGTTCACGAACTACCTTAAAACTTACAAAATAAGTGATAAATGTCAATGAGACTCCTCAGACACCATTAGTGTAGCAGCTGCATTACTCAAATTAACTGAAAACGTCAGACATGCCATCGAGAAATGGAATACGATCATTTTTTACACTGTGATTCACTGAGAAAATCGTATCACGGTTTCTGCTTCTAACCGTCGCACGAAAGCCAAAATGGTGTGGCCGGTTAATAGAACATAAACTGAAATGGCCCAATAGGATAGGCGATTGGATCCAAGCAATTCCAGATGGAATATGCGAAAAAACGTACTCCTCTTCTAGTAGCAGTATGCCTTAGATCGCTGGAGGAACGAAGTGTTCCTTGTCTCCCAAAAAATGCGCAGGTCATTTCAATCTGAACGACGATCTTAGAACAGACCGACACTACTTTAGGCCTAGATGTTGACCCAAGTTGATGTTGTGATAATTTATAGATACTAAGATAATTTATGGTCCGCCATATTGTATTAGCCATTTTGAATTTTGAAAATCTAACTTCAGATTTGTGTTCAGCGACATCAAAGATGTATAACATCATGTAGTTTTTATGCAAACTGAACCATTAATTCATATAAAAGTTCTGGGAGGCATTCGATACAGTTGCAATCTCTTACGGCCAGATTCTCATTCAAAATGGCCGAAAATTCAATTTTTATTACATTTTTTGAAAGGTATATATGCATAGAATGTTGGGAGGACGTGGTTTTTTAATCCATTCGTTACAAAAGTTTCTACAGTCCGTATTCGAAAGATTTATACTGCAGTATGCATGCAAATATTTTCGCCGAATAAGCTTACGAAAAACGTGTGCAGGCTACCGAACGCCGCTCATTCAGCTCAGGCACATCGGCTTTTCTCTCCAAGATGAACGAGAAAATTTCTCTCCAGGAACAAGTCGAGTTACAGGAAGGGTTGACAGACGTTTCTGGAACTGCAGACTAATCATAAGTAATGAAAATACTTTTTTTGGTCAAATTTTGGTCACAACTGGTCAATAAATAACATGGTCCGTCACATTGGATTATCCATTCAGTATTTTCAAAATGTAACGTCACATTTGTATTCAGAGACATCAATTTACATTTACCTGGTACTACATTACAATACCAGGTTTTTCTCGAGACACGATTTTTCGAAACTACGTGCAGCATAAAATAAAAACGATTCAACCTATTAACTTCTGCCCTTGACCCCCGAAAAGTAAACACTTTTCTTGGGAGCTTATACCTATGGTATATGAAATTTGTTAATACTGACTATTTTTTGTAAAACCATAAAGAGTGAAAAAAGAAAACAAATATCGAAGTTTACTTCAGTGTGGTTAGATATAAGCTCCCATAAATTTAATGTAGTATCAACTGTTTTGTATTGAAAATCTAAAATGAAGTTGAAAGTATCATCAAGCATAACCACCAAACAGATCTTTTGTATGTCTTTTCACTGTCTCAAAAACAATTCCAAACTTAGGGCTGTTTTTTGTTCATTTGAATGGGAACCTGTTACTAATGAATGAAATGCGAGTGTACGAAATATCAGATCAGCGTTGTGACTGAACTGTTCCGTTCAAGCAAAGTACAGCATGTCTGTCATTTTTAACGGAAACGAAATGTGCGTATGCTATATTTGACCGGGGATCTCGTTCTGGGGATTTCGGCCGCCTGTTCCTGGTGCAAGACTTTTTATTTGACGCCAGTTCGGAGACCGGAGCGTCGACGTTGATGACAACAATACATATATACAGGCCCGAGCGGAGGAAATCCTCGATCCGGCCAAGAATCGTACAGAGGACCCTGTCATCGAGGGACAGCACGACAACCACAACACCACGGGTTGCTCCTATTCATAATGGAGAAAAATCTTCAGACGAAAAAGTTGCTTCGAGCGTCTGAGAAGGGAGTATTATACGGCATATCCCATCTGAATCTGCTAACTCATATACTATCTAAATGAAAGAAAATGTGAAAAATGCAGTTGGTCAAGAACGCACATATGTCAGGGGTTCACAAAATGGGCACGAATTCACAGTCTTCACAAGTAAACAAATATCAGTTTCAACGCAAAGTTAAGTTTTTTTATTAAAAAAAAAGAGGCACATGAGGCACACGTACGTTTTTTTTTCAACAGGAAGCTGGAGGCACAATCAGTGACTGCTCTAAACTTGTATTTTCTGGAATACTTACAAGGAAACCCTTGAGTGCGTGGTCAAAACTTCGATCTTTAGTAAAGCTCATCTGAATGTGTTGTGTTAACAATTGTGACGGGAAAAATATTAGCTGCTAATGACTCATCATGAGCATCAGTAGGACGACAGAAAATGAGTGTCCGTTAAGTACAGACAACAAAGTTCTGTGGGATGTATGTGTTACATACACTTCACGCAATGGACATCGTCGACGTTCAAGAAATATTCAAAACAAACAATTAACTTGGACCATGAGCACTGAATGAAAAATGGCGCGCCACAGTGACCGCATAGGTTCCCACCATCAAGATCGAAGGCGAACTCCTAGGGAATTACAAACCGCGCAGGACGTTCACCTACGTACCCACTCTTAATGACTGCACACAGAATCATAGAACCGAGCGAGGTCGCGCAGTGGTTAGACACTGGACTCGCATTCGGGAGGAAGACGGTTCAATCCCGCGTCCGGCCATCGTGATTTAGGTTTTCCGTGATTTTCCTAAATCGCTCCAGGCAAATGCCGGGATGGTTCCTTTCAAAGGGCACGGCCGACTTCCTTCATCGTCCTTGCCTAATCCGATGAGACCGATGACCTCGCTGTCTGGTCTCCTTCCCCAAAAACAACACAACCTAACAGAATCATATTGGTGGAGCGGGGTGGTGGTATGTAACCGATAGCAAAACAGACCGTCGTGGAGCTTATCATGAAACTGGCTATTCTTTAAGGCGTAGCAGCAAATAGTGCGATAATATGTTTTACAGGCACGGAAAAAAGCATCTAGAGGCTGAATTCGTCCTATGGTTGACTTGCAAACGTCACACACTACTCAGGAGGGATCGTTTGCTCAAAAGGAGAACTACTTCTATACGAAGATCAGGAATAAAGCAAAAGCAAGTTATTTTGACCAGCTATTGGCCAAAGGCAGTGATCATACCATAGTTGTAGTTCTCTTACACTCTTTTGCTCTGAAAATGATAGAGTATGCTTCTGTCGAAGTATCGGATGGTGTCGGCGGTGACGTCCGGCTACTTTCCGTAAGTTACTGGGCTAGAAAGGCTTCACTAAAAACTGTCTAAGTAAACATGGACTATGCTCTCATACGAAGCTTTTCAGGATTAGTTTATGGAAGTTACACCATAGAAAGCCCATTACCGTCACTGTGGATAACAGGTAGTTCTGACATCCAGTAGGCCTACATGTAAGTATGGCTGGGAATGATTTCTAAGAGAGCAACCAAATACGAAAATCTTACGCACACGAAGAAAGCTGTGAATGCGAATATGAGGGCATGCTGAACAGAAATGCCTCCTATTTTGTACGTGAAAACTCCTACAGATTTTCCAATAAAATAAACGTTACTATCATTCTACACTTTTATTCTTCATATCCGAGAATTTATTTCTAAACATAGTTCAAAATGGTTCAAATGGCTCTGAGCACTATGGGACTCAACTGCTGTGGTCATAAGTCCCCTAGAACTTAGAACTACTTAAACCTAACTAACCTAAGGACAGCACAAACCACCCAGCCATCACGAGGCACAGAAAATCCCTGACCCCGCCGGGAATCGAACCCGGGAACCCGGGCGTGGGAAGCGAGAACGCTACCGCACGACCACGAGATGCGGGCTCTAAACATAGTAACCTTGACGACGAACACATTCCTCCCAATGACAGACCAGTTTATTGGACTTGTCACTGTAGAATGTTTGAATTCTTCACTGAGTCACAACCTTTCCCGTGCTAGCACCGCTTCTTCACTGTCACAGGAAGTCCTTGTTGGTGTTATGACCAGACGAAATTACAACTCTCCTGTCGTAACTGTGGGTTCTTTCATTGCTCCGGGAGGTGGCTCATCGGAACTACAATATATGGAGTATTAGTTCACTTTATTACACGAATGAATAAAAAGATTTACTTAACTTGATACAATCGATTGCTCTTACACTGTGACGTAAATATTCTCTTGCAAGATCAAAGCACACGAGCAAGAATCGTAGGGAACAGAGCACGTCCAATTTCTCGCAGCACAGTAAAAATCTTTTCAGCCAATTTACCATCCAGATCAACAGTTGGCGTTAGTGTATTAGAATGCGTCAAGGTATTTATGTTAGCTGATCCTCATACAACTCTCTTGGTACCTCAGATTTCCAGGGTTCCGTTCATATGCATTTCCTCTTCAAACCCCAACTGAGATGAAAACAAATTCCTTACGGAGCTATAGGATAAGTTTGTTTATCTCATCTAGAAGTTTTCGGGCCGATTCTGGCGTTTGCTGTGCATTATCAAGTTGATGCTTTGTTTGAAATTTCGTTATCTTACGTCTTCCATTTCCGTAGCACTGTCTGAAGTTATGCAACCATCCCCCACTTCCCTTGAAATCACTATAATCTGTGACCCGCAGTTTGATATGCGTGATATAGTAGGTCACTATCATGTACATTCTGTAAATTCTATCAACCATCCTTGAAACGCGAAAACGCGAGTTTTTTACTACATTTCACTGCAGACAGGATTTGTAGCTCCCTGTCCGACTAGGATGATGAACTACACCTGTTTGAAGCCCACTTTCACTTGTTGGAACTATCGTCATCATTGTACTCCTTATTATGTTGCTGTTGCATGTGCAGTCGAGCGTATACAACACGACACACTCCAAAATGGCTCTGAGCACTATGGGACTTAACATCTGAGGTCATCAGTCCCCTAGAACTTAGAACTACTTAAACCTAACTAACCTAAGGACATCACACACATCCATGCACGAGGCAGGATTCGAACCTGCGACCGTATCGGTCGAGCGGTTCCAGACTGTTGCGCCTAGAACCGCTCGGCCACCCCGGCCGGCGACACACTCCATTGACTCACCTTACAGAAACGCTAATATTTCATCTGCCACTTCTTTCTCACTCTGTGAAATTCCTTGGGCTCCTTTCTGACGAAACGTCAACTTTGGCAACTGTTGTTCTAGATATAATGCAATGTTTGTTTTGTTTATCCTTTCCGTTGCTCTGCTTTGTAGACTGTAGGACTGGTGGCCGGCCGAGTTGGCCGAGTGGTTCTAGGCGCTGCAGTCTGGAACCGCGCGACCGCTACGGTCGCAGGTTCGAATCCTGCCACGGGCATGGATGTGTGTGATGTCCTTAGGTTAGTTAGGTTTAAGTAGTTCTAAGTTCTAGGGGACTGATGACCTCAGATGTTAATTCCCATAGTGCTCAGAGCCATCTGAACCATTTTTGTAGGCCTGTTGTGAATTACTCGTCGACTAAGCAGTTCAAATACGCTCCCTAGCCTCATGCTGTGCTCACCATTGTATACCTCTAGACCAGTCCCCTGTTGTCTTACGCAGCCAATATTGTGTTGCGTGGTTGACAATTTGTGGGGCATCGAATGCCGCAAACAGCACTGGCCTTTTGCGACTTCGCACTCAAAGGATTCCTTGTTAGATTTTAATAATGAAAACTGATGTCCTCAGTGCGTCCCCTCTCAAAATGTTTATCATTTACTTGTAGTAAAAAATCAGATACGGGCCGCATAACAGTACATCTTTCTCCATCTCCTCCAATCCAGCCATAGGATTCTGGATTAAACTATCCAGTAAACTGAGACCGAGCCCAAACCACACTGAATTCAGTAGAAGACTAAATCCTTACCTGTAGTCATCGCCGTAACTTCCCGCCATGCACCAGCTTCTTCCTATCAAAAACATTCAGTGTAAGGCGTATTACCAAGAACATTGTTTTTCTCGGTTCAGGGCACATTGACTGAGAGAAACAGAGAAACGAATATTGTGATCAGAAGACAACATGTTAACAAGTATTTCTGTAATATAATACCAGCCTTCCACTTCATTAATGACATTAACGTTGTTTATTGAATGCAGCCTGTTTCATTGATACATTAGACCGTCTGCAGGCCCCACGTACATCCATGTGACAACAACATTAGTCATTCAAATAACACGAAAAAAAGTTACAATAAATGTTGCCAAATACTTTTGCCCAATAAGCAACATGTTACCTCGAATCACTTAAGGACATTATGAACTACTCGAAGAAAATCGTACATAAATCGTAACTTGTTCTGTTCAGTAATAAAATTAATTGCAAACTTCAAACGGCTTCAAAACATGCCAGTTGCTTAATAAGAGTAGCCAATTATTGACTAAATCTACCTTCTAGAATATGTATTAACAGTAACTGTGAAGTTAAAATGGCTACAAAACAGGAATATTGGGCGGTGAGAGTAGCAGATCGTATATATTGAGTACATTAGTTAGTCAACACGAATATGTACAAAATATCTCACCATCGATAGAAGTACCGCAACAAAGTTCATCCAAAAATGCACTGACTGTCTGCATTCCTTGTGAGGAAAATGTCAGTATTGGTCAGGTCTTACCGATAATATTGTAAGGTTTTTTTAGAAAGGTACTTTGTTTTGTGATCCTGTTTGTTGGTGACTGCAAACTTCATTGCAGTGTTGAGCAGAGAATGTGTATGGTTTGCTATGGACTGGAGGCCAGCCTTTAAGAGTTTCACATGCCACGTTGATGTTGGGGTTATATTTTCGTGCTTGTTACCAAGAATCATTTTACCCCCTGTACCTATATCAGACACAGATAATGGAAATCCGTAGACAATCAGTGCATTTTTGGATTAACTTATGACTGCCACGGTGCGTGTATTGAGGGTGAAATACTTTGTGCATGTTCATGGTGGCTGATGTACTAAATGTATATGATTTGCTGCTCTCAGAGAGCAACAGTCCTGTTTTTTAGTCACTTTGAAGTCACAATTACTGTTGGCACATACTCTTGAACGTTAACTTACTCAATGACTACCTACTCTTTTTAAGCAACAGACCTATTTTGTAGCCCTTTGAGATTTACAGCTAATTTTGTTCCCATAATTTTTGTCATTTGTAGCCGTTAAAGGTATACAGTTAAGTTGGTTACTACATGGAACAAATTACGGTTTGTGTATGATTTTCTTCGTTTAATTCATAATGTGCTCAACTGATTTGAGCTGTCCTATTATTTATTAAGGAAAGAGTATTTTGAAGCATTTATAATAACAATGTTTTTTTGTATTTCTTGGATGACTAATGTTGTCGTCACATTTATGTACGCTGGGCCTCCCTATGGTCTATTCTATCATCGACACCAGTTGCACTGAATAAAGGAAGTTAACACACAGCTGAAGGAGTTACTGTCAATCCTCAAATACCGATCAGCCGTTATCCCACTTCCCATAGAAGATGGACGAGCGAAATATTGCACGTAATGTTAATATGACTGACATTAAGACATTATCATATGTTCATTGCTGTTATTTGATACAGTTCATGTACTGTGCACATTGCGATGTCAACTCCCTAAGCTTGCCTGTTAGATGTAAATGAGGACTTAAAGGAAAAAATAACTCCAGGTGAAATAAATACGGCGTGAATGGCGTAGTTCACTGCAAAACTCAAACGCACACATTATTCCCGTAACGATCTATAGGCAGGGAAACAGTGCTTAAAAAACCATTTTCGGACCTATTCTAACTACTGAAACTACTTCAACTAATTTATTCATTGTCTGTTGCTAACTGTGTGCAGCTTATTACCAGTTTTCCCTAGGAAGCGACCACTAAGGTGATGGTGTAGTCTAGCAAATTAAAAACAAATACCGCCGGCCGCGGTGGTCTCGCGGTTCTAGGCGCGCAGTCCGGAACCGTGCGACTGCTACGGTCGCAGGTTCGAATCCTGCCTCGGGCATGGATGTTTGTGATGTCCTTAGGTTAGTTAGGTTTAAGTAGTTCTAAGTTCTAGAGGACTAATGACCACAGCAGTTGACCCATAGTGCTCAGAGCCATTTGAACCATTTTTAAAAACAAATACCGTTCAAATGGGCCTTGAAGGCCCAACAGTACTGACCGGCCGCCGTGTCATCCTCAGCCCTTAGACATCAGCAGATGTGGATAGAGAGGGGCATGTAGTCAGCGCACCACTCTTGTGGCCCTTGTCAGTTTTCGTGACCGGTGTCGCTACTTCTCAATCAAGTAGCTCCTCAATTGGCCTCAAAGTGCTGAGTGCACCCCGCTTGCCAACACCACTCGGCAGACCCAGACGGTGACCCATCCTAGGGCTAGCCAAGCCTGACTGTGGTTAACTTCGATGATCTGGCGGGAACCAGTGTTAACACTGCGACAAGACCATTGACACCTCACCAAGTTAGCCGCATCAAAATAAAAGCACTGAAATGGCTTTCCAATTCGTAGATATAATAAACTGCCTCAACAAAAAAGTAGAGCGCTCCAGAAGACATGGTAGGATAGTGTAACTTCGTACACGTAGACACCATCGGCGGGTATGTAAATGATTAGTGTTGGTATTCTCTGTGTCAGGTAGAAGGGCCACCAAAGTACATTAGTGCAGTTCGTGTTTAGTCTTGTTGCCAACTGTGGCCAGGAACATAAGGGGCGTGAACAGCGGTGGATATTGAGAGATCTCCGTGAAGTAGACTGAGATACCGCGTACTCGTGTGGGATAGCGTTATCAGCACCTTACAGAGTTCTAAATGAATCTGTTGTAGGTCAAAATTCGGCCGGCTCATAGAAAGTTCAGTACCAAATTTTGTGGAGCATTCGGATGTGACAGCGGCCCTGTGTTGGACTGTATAGGAACGTGAGGGCAGACACTGATCGTCAAGGTTCCGGTCGACCACATGTGACCAACACAAAGGGGAGATCGCCGTGTTGTGCACCAGGCGCACCTACCGTACATCTGGAACCTGCCATTCGGGAACACGTAATGGACTCCCTACGACATTCTCTGTCATCCCACACCACTGGTTGGAGACTAGCAGCATCCAGACTAGGGAATTTGGGAATTCCTCCCCCCCCCCCCCCCACGCCCCATACGCCGCCATTAACACAACACAAACGGCTGCGTTTCTAGTGGTGCCGTGACCCGGTAGCAAGGACTCCTGATGAATGGCGTCGCACTGTGTTCAGTGATGAACCGCGCTCCTGCTCTAGTCCAGATGACCGTCGTCGATGAGGTCCCATTCTGTATTCGGGAGAGGCCTGGTGTTGTTACTCCAGGCATCATGGCGTGAGGAGCCATCATATGATTCAGGTCAAAGCTGGCAGTGTTTGAGGATACTCAATGGTACTTCACAGACATCTTGCATCCTCATTTGCTACCTCTCACGCGACGTTGTCGTGGTGCCATTTTTCAGAAGGACGATGCTCATCCACAAGTGTTACCTGTCTCTATAAGCAGTCTGCGTGAAGCTGAGATACTCCAGCTGCCTGCAGGATCCCTAGATCCATCCCCGATAGAACATATGCAGAACCAGCTCAGAAATCAAGTCCACCCCATTGTTAGTATCCAGGATACAAAGGACCGGCTGCAACTGTGTGGGCCAGCTTGCCTCAGGGGGAGATGCAATGGCTGCATCACGCGCTTTCCAACGGAATTAGTGCATGCAATATCATACTGATGAGTGGACTCATACTGCCAAGTTCATCGTAAATTTGACACGATTTTGTAATCACTGAAACATCATATGCCCTCTCAGTTCGTGAAGCTCTGAAGTACATTCCGTTTCCTCCTCATCTTCTGAGCGCTCCACTTTTTTTTTTTTCTAGCAGTGCATATAATACCCATCAACCAAGAGAAACACCGTCGACAGCCCATAGGGATACATGTGCTGTGACCCGAAAAAGCTGGAAAATTTCGAGTTAGATTATTGAGTTCAAGAACAGGGTTCTGTGCAGCTTTTTCCGAAAAGGAGGTGGTCAAATTTTTTTTTCGAAATTTGGGCGGTAGTGCAAGAAAGGTTAGGAGCCTATGGTGAAAATTAAGCATATTCGCCGCAAATGTTTCAACAGTGGACCAAGTGAGAAACGGTCGTAGCTCTGCGAACACTGCTCTTTTGAAATTATAAGGAATGTAGAAACCAGTCGCGGAAACGTAATTTATTTATCTTGTTGAAAATCGATATCGACTGATATCAGTCATCATCGGTGCTAAAATGTTTTATTGTCAGTTTCTTCGTTTGTTAAAGCAGTTATTGTTTATGCCCTATCTTTTGTATTTGTTTTAGCACCGATGATGACTGATATCAGTCGAAATCGATTTGCAACAAGATAAATAAATTATGTTTCCGCGACTGGTTGCTACATTCTTTATAGTTTTATATGCCACGGTAGCTGCACAGAAAGGGAACCTTATGGAGCCCAACATTCACTGCTCTTTTGGTTTGGGTGGCAGAACTGCTTGCAAATTATGCGAAACCACCGCCTATCGTTAATATGAACCCGCAACTCTGCCGAGAGCCTGCTTATTTCAACATACAGCCGGCTCCACATACAAGCGTTCCTACAAGCGAAAACCCTTGACGTTAATTTCATAACTAAACCGTTCTAGAAACAAAAACACATAGAAGAGCAGCTATTGTCTGCAAGTTATCTGCAACGCTTCCAATGCGTTGAAAAGTCACCCTACATAAATGATCTGGCTCATAGCGTCAGAAGTTCTGTGATGAAGATATTGTAAAATGGTGACACTGAAATTACTTAAAAATAAAACCAAGATTATTTCTTACAAAAATAGTGATTTTATTAAGACACAAATGAATTAGGACCACTATTTAAATCGCTGCTAAATGGATCGCTTGAAATCAACTGGTCACTTGTTGCTCAAAACATTAGAAATGCGTATTTGGGGCGCAGCTCATCTACAGCGTATCTGCCAAACGAAATACGAACTCATGAGCAGAATTTACAAATTTCATTAACATAAAATATACTGAAGGGATTGCAAAAATATTCCAAGTAAAATAAGTACTCACACCAAACAAATTACCTTCATACAAACTGTGGCATACCATGCTGACATCTTCACGATCAATGCTCAACTGATGGACAATCGCCTTTACAAATTCTAGATACCAAAATGTGCCACCAAAGAGCGTGGCTGTATGGGTGCAGTGGCGTTACTAGCGTCCACAGAAATAGATGAACAACTTGATAACAAGTTAGTACTGGTAATTTGTTAATGAATAGGAACAGACAAAATGCCTATACGCTAAACTGTGTATAATAACTCTTACTGTGTACTGAAAAGGCCACCGGTGAAAGGGGTGAAAGAATGACAGTAGACGAATGGGGGGGGGGGGGGGGGGGGGGGTAGCGATATACTGGGGGCAACAACAAGCAAATTAAAGTTCAGAAATCATACAAAGAGATAAAATACGAAAGCAAAAAAAATGACATTAATTAGTAAATCAAGTACGCACCCAAGCGGACATGGTGATAAGGGGAACTATCAGGAATGGGTAGGACAATCTCTATTACGTAAATAGTGCCACTACAAAGATGGAACATTTAATATACGAAATATCTGGTGCAAGCAGTATATGCTTTCACATGTGACATTAAGCATCGTCACATCAACGAAATAAAAATATGGAATAGAAACATAAAAGTATATAAAAAGTTGCTAAAAGATAGAGTAATAACGAAAAACAAACAATGTATGATCACACCTTATGCCACGGAACAGTTTAATGTAAAGAAAATAACATTATTCGTCAAACTTACCCAACTTTGTAACATTGAAAGCATTACGATGTTTAAGAGAAACCGCAACCGCAAATGCACAGTATGTAATGTTAATAACCCAACAGGGCATAAATGTTAGAAAGTCGCTTAAGTTTCATTGCAGGTCACACACTTATCAGAGACCATAAGTAATGCTCTCAATTTTACTTGTTATTGTCACATGCCTCTTGCACGACCTTATACAGCAACCTAAGCACCGAGATTAATATCTGCGCAGCAACACTCAAAAAAATCTACGTAATGGCCACCAGCATTGCTTTGATCCACGAGTCGGGGTCAAAATTGTCACAACTCCTACACCACCAATAAATAAGGAGCACGCTTACGAAAACGTGACAGATGGAAAGAAAACTAAGTAAACAGTTTGTTATTTTAAAAGTAATCACCATAACTGTTGGTACGTTTCCCCCACTGTGAGATAAAACGATCGATGCCTTCATGGAAAAAAGTTTACATTTGGTATGGAAGAAGAGAATATACGAGATCGGCTTACCCGGAAAAGGATCATGAAAAGACAGTGTTGATTATTTGTATAACACTCATTGTAATAAGTTCCAACTGTACGGGTATTGTCATTTTGCAGAGGAACCTCTGTATCGACGAATGTCTCAATAAATAAAATATGGAAACAGCGCATGTGTTTGATATAAGTGAACTGATTAAGCTTTTTATATATAAGGATACTTGATGCTTGTACAATAACAACTAACGAGCGAAAATCAGAAAGATGTTCGGACTCACAAGCGATTCCTCTTCTTCGAAATGTCTTGGCTCAAACTCGTCTAGGGGTTGAACCGCACGTGTCGCGTTACACGTTCTAAATTAGAAACTTGTGACTCTTTGGTTAAATTGTCTGACTGACGGCAAGTTTGCGAAACTGTATGAAACAAAGTTAATATAACATAGAGTATCAATAATAATAATATCGGGAACCAAGTTAACTACCTAAATACTTGAAAGGATGCGGAAACTTCAAAGTAGGAGGACAGCTCATCAACACCATCAAGTATGCAGACCATCTGGTAGTGCTCGCCAAAAATCAGAGACAGCTGCAACACATGATGAACGATTTGGAGGAAACGGGAAGAAAATACGGCATGGGAATCAAGATCGAAAAATCAAAAGTGATGCGCATATCAAAACGTGAGAAACACTTGAAGATAACTGTTGACAACCGGGAACTGGAAAATGCGAATCTGTTCAAGTACCTGAGAAGTTTTGTCACCAAGGATGCCCACTGCACCAACGAAATTCGAGCAAGAATCGCCACGGCCAACGCTGCCTTCAACAAGAAGAGGGCTCTGCTGACCAGCAATTTGAGTTTGGCATTGAGAAAAAAACTGATAAAGTGCTACATTTGGAGCATTGCACTGTATGGAGCAGAGACATGAACCATGAGAAAGAAGGAGAAAAAATACTTAGAGAGCTATGAAATGTGGTGCTGGAGGAGAATGGAAAAGATCAAGTGGACAGATCGCATAAAAAATCACGATCTGCTGCGAAAAGTAGGAGAGAAGTATTCTGCGTACAATTCTTCAGAGAAAGGCCAACTGGATTGGACATGTACTTAGACACGAGGAACTCATACATGATGTCATTGAAGGGAAACTCAGAGGAAACGCAGGACGAGGAAGAAGAAGAATTCAACATCTGGACGACATGAAAGATGGAAGGAGATACAACAGACTGAAGGAAGAAGCTGAAGACAGGGAACAGTGGAATCAGAAATTCTCCGTACGAAGACATGGACCTGCCACTAGGCAGAATACTACATAATAATAACAATAATAATAATAAATGATGTAGGCCGCACAGTTGCGATTTGGTTAGAATAATATTTATTCAGAAAGCAAACTAATAGCGAAAGTGGTCGTATTTAGAATTGCTGTTACATTCGAGCACATATCCATTTGACACAATTCGATCATTCACAATACCATAGCGAATTACAAGTCCAATACTCCACCTCGTTAACTACTCGAAAAATTCGAGTTCACACCAAGCGCGCGGCTGCTCACCGCTCAGAGACAAGTCTCACGATGCAACAAAACGCGAAGTTTTCCAAGTCGTTTCACTTCCTAGCTGGCTAAAGACCAACTGTCAGCTTTCGCGTCTCAGTCCGAAACGTCCCTTTGGTGTCTAGACCAGCAATGTCCCTCTGCCCGTAACCGGCCGCTTTTCCCGCGCGCCGAATATCCTCGCTCAACTGACTAGAGCAGTTCCCTTTCCTGAAGCCGTCCATATGATTGACTACAGCTTATCCTACATTATTTTACATTTTGAAATATTTAAATAATCAAAGCTTGACCCCTTTCACTATATAAATAAAGTAACAGTAATATCCATTGCATAATAAACGTTAAATTCTTTTATATAAAACCAGTACAATATCCTTCTTAACTTTTGAATGTCACGTCCAGTAGCCTTGCACCAATGTGCTTTCTGATAAATAAACTAATAACAAAAGTAATTGTTATACACTGAACTTTACAATAAATATTCCAAGACCTAATGATTCAATAAGGTGTCATGCTGTCATCGTTCAAAGTGTTTTGTTTGGAGGAAATGTTGATCTGATGCTTAACTGAAAATACTGATAATTTAAATTCACTGTATCTTTTAAGCAAATAAAGTTACAGAGTTAATATTTAGAACATTTCTCATTTTAATGATGCGCTTCTATATGAAATGTTGATCGTTAAGACCGACCAAAGCGTTCAGATTTTAGCATTCAGGTCTTTGTTACAAAACTTGTTAATTTCACTTTAACAGTAAATCCTAAACTATTATAGATATGATCAATATTCAAGTTTTATTGGCATCACCATGAAAATTTATGAAGGATGGTAGATTAAAATTTCTGTGGCTTCATTCCCTGAATTACTATAGAATGAAATAGTTTTCATAAATGCCTGAATTACTATAGAATGAAATAGTTTTCATAAATGTTTCCCTTAATGGCCGATCTTAGGTCCACCATATTTAACACTGCTACACCTCCCTGGACACAAGCAGTTTCTATGGGGTTTCCCTGCGACGTGTCTTCTCGTCTGTCTCATTCGCACACTACAGTGTGTAGGCCGCATTCAGCACAATAGACGTCTGTGAATGTCCCAATCTCGTGGCGAATCTGCGCTCTTTGTAGCACACGGTCCTGGACGACAGGGTCCGTTTCACAATTCCTGAGGGCTGACTCTTTCGGCCACATACTTAAATGAGAGCAAAATACTCGTTAACTCACAAACTGGAAGGACAGTATTGCTTGAGATTAACATTGGCAGTTACAGGTTGAAATAAGTGTCATTGTGTTTCACACTGATAAAATATCGGACGTCTCTATTAACCCTATCGATTATTTTGGTGTCAGTAAATAAACAGTGTGTTGGCAGATTTAACTTTGTTGCTTTTTCGGTCATTTCAGTGTTAATGAGAATGTAGTTTACACAAGATTTTTCTTTCGAAATCCATTTTGGTCTCCCACTGTAAACGTCAGCCGTCTCTCATTTGATATTTAAAAAAACACGCTTTTCAGGAAGAATTCACTACGCTTGTTCATCTGCAATTAGAATACTGAATGACGAGAATTCCAAAAGGAAAGAAGGTTATAGAAGGGTGAAGTAAATGCACTGCACGTTCACTGCTAGAATTTTAAGACCCTGTAAGTATAGATTCCGGTACGATGACGGAAACCGCAGACAAACGTCGGCCAGAGACTCAGCATGCGGGAGAAGTTTGGAACGCCGGACGAGCGGACGCGACACAGTTCCGGCTTCAACCGCCGCTGGCGCCGCCGTCGCTGACATTTCAGTGCTGCCAACGTCCCGCGGCGGACAAGTTCCGCTCGGAGCAGGCGCTGCGGACAGAATAACAAACGGACGCGCTTCTAATATTGGGCACGTCAGCCGCGGTGACCGGAAACTCCCCGGGGCAGCCAATCCCTGGAGCCGCGGCTCCCCTGTCCCGCCGCTGAGCGAGGTGTTTCTCACGAAGGCATTCTAGGTGCACTGCTATCACAGAATGGTGGTGGTAGCCGCGCGGTCTCAGACGCCTTGCCACGGCTTGCGCGCCTCCCCCCATCGGAGGTTCGAGTCCTACCTCGGGCATGGGTGTGTGTGTTGTCCTTAGCGTTAAGTTACTTTAAGTTAGATTAAGCAGTGTGTAAGCCAAGGGACCAATGACCTCAGCAGTTTTCTCCCACAGGAACTTACCACAAATTTCCAAATTTCTCGATTGGGAAGTACCGCAAAGTATTTGTGGCGAGAGCAAGCCGTTAATGTTTACTTTCCGGTGGGCAGCAGGCCAGGTGTTAAAGTGTGGACACAAAATAGTTAGTCTATACCGATAGCCGTAGTCCACTTAGTGGTACAGTTACAGCCTTGCAGAAAACATCAAATAGTGAACTCTGTGTTGTGTGTGGGGGAAGACTCTTCGACGCAGAGAAAAAATGAACTACGACACTGGTGTGTGTGTAGATAGTAAGGCACCACATGTAAAAGTACCTGCACTTATACCCGTTACAGACTGTAGACACTGATGATCGAAAACTATTATTAATAAAGGAAGTGAATTTTCTGCGTGAGTCCACACCACTGTGGATATCTTTTCTATAAAACCATCCACATCGCTTATAAATTTCTTTATTTATTGTGACTTTTGGCTGCTGTAGATATCTGCAGTTAAGATGAAAGAAACATACTGCAATACACGATCAAAACTCATTGACCCTGTGCCGTCGTAACAGAGGATGACGTCACGTCAAATGCGAACAGTTGTGGGTTATCTGCTGCGGAGTGAAATGTAAGAGTGACGTGCAGTGAACGGTGTGCTGCCTGTGCCAGCGATGTGCCCTGCAGTTATATCTGCCACAGATCGCTGGCCGTCCTGCTTTGCAAAGCGAGCAAGCCTCCAATCTCCATGCTCTGTGATGTAGCATGGACGTCCAACACATTGTTCCCTACTCGTGTTTTCACTGCCCTTCAACTCACGACAACAGCTACGAACAGCCGACCAGTTTTCTCATTTATGTGATTCTCGCACGAAGGTGCTGAGTCATAACAATAAACCCCTTGTCAAAGGGTTATTCAGTGGAGTTTCCTGTTCGCGACCACTATAATAGCTAGAATGTTTTCCATTCGTCTCTGCTCCATTTATATACTTTCCTTAAAGCGTCGTGTGGCCGCAGATCCATCAGACAGTATTCTCTCTCTTGGCGGCCAGTGATCGTAATATTTGGCTCGTCTATATGCAGGGGTATAGGAACCTTAATACCTACCAACTTTCGTGTGTAAGTAGTTTTTTCTCTATGTCTAACAGTCTTCTTCCTATCACTTAATTTACTATCTGATGTTTTCTGTGCAGCCGCCAACTGCATCGTGAAATGGGTTACACCTGTCAGTGTACTATCCATTTGCCTCCATGCAACCACACGTCAATACCTGACTTGCTGCTCGGAGAAAAATAGACTTTAATGACTTACTTGTGCCGATAACATAGGTGATAAATACAATGCTTTCCTTAACACATTTCTCATGTTCTTTGAGAGCTGCTTTCCATTAAAACGTTCTAGCAGTAATAGGCAACCCGGGTGGCTGACTAGTGGGATAAGGATATCTTGTAGAACAAAGCGGGAATTATATCAAAATGTTAGAAGTAGTCACAATCAACCTACAGCAGCCCATTAAAACAGTATTTTAAGGTGCTTAAAAATGTTAACAGTAAGGCAAAGAGTACGTGGTATGCAAATAGAATAAATAATTCACAGGATAAAATTAAAACCACAGTATTTTAAGGTGCTTAAAAATGTTAACAGTAAGGCAAAGAGTATGTGGTATGCAAATAGAATAAATAATTCACAGGATAAAATTAAAACCATATGGTCAGTTGTGAAGGAAGTGTCTGGTCAGCAACACAATGTCGATGATATAAAGTCAGTTCGCAGTAAAAATATTTCTGTTACTGATAAATCAGATATATGTACAGTATTTAACAATCATTTTCTGAGCATTGCTGGTGAATTAAATAAAAATTTAGTTTCTACAGGAAGTCATATAACTTTCTTGGCAAATGCCTTTCCGAGTTTGGTGTCTGAAACACTCCTCTGTGATACAGACAAGTGCGAGATTGAGTCAATAATTAAATCACTGAAGACTAAGGACTCTCATGGTTATGATGGAGTGTCTAGCAGAATATTAAACTACTGTGCTGCACATCTTATCCCAGTAATTACCCATATTTGTAATTTTTCCTTTAGGAACGGTCAGTTTCCCGAGCGATTAAAGTAGTCCACTCAGTAGTAAAGCCGCTTTTTAAAAAGGGAGAAAGGGATAATTTAGATAATTTTAGACCTATTTCTATGCCATCAGTGTTTGCAAAAGTTATTGAAAAGGCTGTGTATATAAGGATAATTGATCATTTTGTATCACGCGATTTGCTATCAAGTGTGCAGTTCGCCTTTAGAAGACGTTTAACAACTGCAAATGCTATATTCTCGTCTGCCATTTTTACTATTTGAACGATATCAGAAGTGAGTGATCGTTCGACACGAAAATTAGTCTACTTTGGTTATTTTAATTCAATTATGTCGTATGGTATTATATTTTGGGGTAACTCTTCCCATTCTAAAAGGATATTTTTGGCTCAGAAACGGGCGGTTCGGGCAATAAGTGGTGTAAGTTCACGAACCTCTTGTCGACCCCTGTTCACGAGTGTCGGTATTTTGACAATGGCCTCTCAATATATATATTCCTTATTGTCGTTTCTTGTTACCAATATTAGTTTATTCCCAAGAATAAGCAGCTTTCTCGGTTAATACTCGGCAGAAATCAAACCTGCATTTGGATCGGACTTCCTTAACTCTTGTGCAAAAACGTGTGCAGTATACTGCTGCATCCATTTTCAATAAGCAACTATTCGAATTCAAAAATCTTAGCAGTAATCCACGCGCTTTCAAATCGAAACTGAAGAGTTTCCTCACGGGTCACTCCTTCTGTCCTGTCGAGGAGTTCCTTGAAAAATTAGGCTGATTCTTGTTGTATTGTTGAATGCGTTTACTTAAACTTATGGACTGACTTTTATCGGGTTCATAAACATTTATTTTTATCTGTTATTATTTTTATGTTGTAATTTCATGTACTGACACGTTCCATGACCTTGGAGATTTTCTCCTCAATTTCGTCCTACCGAACTTGACGTGTAAATAAACAAAATAAGTAACACATACTAGCCAACCTAAAAACATATGACCAGTAGTCTGCAAATGAAGTAAATACTGTTCCACACGTTGTCCTCAGTCATCACTATAAATTCATTTTCTTTACCCTGTTTCCTGCCTTTATCCTGCTAAAATACCATTAGGGAATTCCAAAAGAGCTGAGTATCACGTCCTCACATCGTAGACTTGCGGTAGCGTAGTCGCTTCCCGCGCATGGGGCCACGGGTTCGATTCCCGGCGGAGTTAGGGATTTTTCCGACCTCGAGATGACCGGGTGTTGTTATGTCGCCTTCATCATCATCATTCATCCCCATTACGGTCGGAAGAGGGCAATGGGAAACCACCTCTGCTAGGACCTTGCCTAGTACGACGGTGCGGGTCTCCCGCATGTCCCCCCTTGTATCTTCCAGCCCTTGGTGTTACGTTTTAGTTCCAGGCATCTGCTTACGTGATTTTTTTCCCCATCAGTCTTCTGACTGGTTTGATACGGCCAGTCACAAATTCCTCTCCTGTGCTAACCTCTTCATCTCAGAGTAGCATTTGCAATCTACGTCCTCAGTTATCTGGTGGATGTATTCCAATCTCTGTCTTCCTCTACAGTTTTTGCCTTCTACAGGTTCCTCTAGTACCATGGAAGTCATTCCCCCATGTCTTAACAGATGTCCCATCATACTGTCCCTTCTCCTTATCAATGTTTTCCACATATTCCTTTCCTCTCCGATTCTGCGTAGAACCTCCTCATTCCTTACCTTATCAGTCCACCTAATTGTCAACATTCGTCTGTAGCACCACATCTCAAATGCTTCGATTCTCTTCTGTTCCGGTTTTCCCATAGTCCATGTTTCAATCATACGATGCTGTACTTCAGACGTACGTACTCAGAAATTTCTTCCTCAAATTAACACCGGTATTTGATATTAGTAGACTTCGCTTAGCAAGGAATGCCCTTTTTGTCATTGCTAGTCTGCTTTTCATGTCCTCCTTGCTCCGTGCATCACTCGTCATTTTACTGCCTAGGTAGCAGAATTCCTTAACTTCATCTACTTCGTGACCATCGATCCTGATATTTCGTTTCTCGCTGTTCTCATTTCTACTACTTCTCATTACCTTCGTCTTCCTTCGATTTACTCTCAATCCATATTCTGTACTCATTGGACTGTTTATTCCATTCAGCAGATCATGTAATTCTTCTTCACTTCCACTCCGGATAGCAATGTCATCAGCGAATCGTACCATTGATATCCTTTCACCTTGAATTTTAATTCCACTCCTGAACCTTTCTTTTATTTCCATCATTGCCTCCTCGATATACAGATTGAACAGTAGGGGCGAAAGACTACGTCTTTGTCTTACACCCTTTTTAATATGAGCACTTCGTTCCTGGCCGTCTTATTACTCCCTCTTGGCTGTTGTACATATTGTATATGACCCGTCTCTCCCTGTAGCTCATCCCTATTTTTCTCAGAATTTCGAACATCTTGCACCATTTTACATTGTCGAACGCTTTTTCCTGATCGACAAATCCTATGAATGTGTCTTGATGTTTCGTTAATCTTGCTTCCATTATTAACCGCAACATCAGAATTGCCTCTCTCGTGCCTTTACCTTTCCTAAAGCCATTGATCGTCATCTATCGCATACCAAATTTTCTTTTCGACTCTTCTGTATATTATTCTTGTCAGCAACTTGGACGCATGAGCTATTAAGCTGATTGTGCGATAATTCCCGCACTTGTCAGCTCTTGCCGTCTTCTGAATTGTGTGGATGATGTTTTTTCGAAAGTCAGATGGTATGTCGCCAGACTCATACGCGTACATTCTACACACCAACGTGAATAGTCGTTTCCTTACAACTTCCACCAATGATTTTAGAAATTCTGACGGAATGTTGTCTATCCCTTCTGCCTTATTTGACCGTAAGTCCTCCAAAGCTCTTTTAAATTCCGATTCTAATACTGGATCCCCTATCTCTTCTAAATCGACTCCTGTTTCTTCTTCTATCACATCAGACAAATCTTCCCCCTCATAGAGGCTTTCAATGTATTCTTTCCACCTATCTGCTCTCTCCTCTGCATTTAACAGTGGAATTCCCGTTGCACTCTTAATGTTACCACCGTTGCTTTTAATGCCACCAAAGGTTGTTTTGACTTTCCTGTATGCTGAGTCTGTCCTTCCGACAATCATATCTTTTTCGATGTCTTCACATTTTTCCTGCAGCCATTTCGTCTTAGCTTCCCTGCACTTCCTATTTATTTCATTCCTCAGCGACTTGTATTTCTGTATTCCTGTTTTTCCCGGAACATGTTTGTACTTCCTCCTTTCGTCAATCAACTGAAGTATTTCTTCTGTTACCCATGGTTTCTTCGCAGCTACCTTCTTTGTACCTATGTTTTCCTTCCCAACTTCTGTGATGGCCCTTTTTAGAGATGTCCATTCCTCTTCAACTGTACTGCCTACTGCGCTATTCCTTATTGCTGTATCTATAGCGTTAGAGAACTTCAAACGTATCTCGTCATTCCTTACACTTCTTTGCGTATTGATTCTTCCTGACTAATGTCTTGAACTTCAGCCTTCTACTATATTGTGATCTGAGTCTATATCTGCTCCTGGGTACGCCTTACAATCCAGTATCTGATTTCGGAATCTCTGTCTGACCATGATGTAATCTAATTGAAATCTTCCCGTATCTCCCGGCCCTTTCCAAGTATACCTCCTCCTCTTGTGATTCTTGAACAGGGTATTCGCTAGTACTAGCTGACACTTGCTACAGAACTCAATTAGTCTTTCTCCTCTTTCATTCCTTGTCCCAAGCCCATATTCTCCTGTAACCTTTTCTTCTACTCCTTCCCCTACAACTGCATTCCAGTCGCCAATGACTATTAGATTTTCGTCCCCCTTTACAGACTGCATTACCCTTTCAATATCCTCATACTCTTTCTCTATCTGTTCATCTTCAGCTTGCGACGTCGGCATGTATACCTGAACTATCGTTGTCGGTGTTGGTCTGCTGTCGATTCTGATTAGAACAACCCGGTCACTGAACTGTTCACAGTAACACACCTTCTGCCCTACCTTCCTATTCATAACGAATCCTACACCTGTTATACCATTTTCTGCTGCTGTTGATATTACCCGATACTCATCTGACCAGAACTCCTTGCCTTTTTTCCACTTCACTTCACTGATCACTACTATATCTTTATTGAGCCTTTGCATTTCCCTTTTCAGATTTTCTTGTTTCCCTAACACTTTCAAGCTTTCTGACATTCCACGCCAGCCGCGAGGGGTAGCCGCGCCGTCTGTGGGCGTCTTATCACGGCCCCCGCGGCTCCTCCCGTCGGAGGTTCGAGTCCTCCCTTGGCCATGGGTGTGTGTTAGATTAAGTGGTGCGTAAGCATCGGAACCGATGACCTTAGCAGTTTGGTCCCATAAGACCTTACCACAAATTTCCATTCCACGTCCCGACAAGTAGAACTGATTTCGTTTCTTTTTCTCATGGTAACCTCCCCCTTGGCAGTCCCCTCCCGGAGATCCGAATGGGGGACTATTCCAGCATCTTTTGCTAAAGGAGAGATCATCATGACACTTCTTCAATTACAGGCAACATGTCCTGTGGATACACGTTACATGTCTTTAATGCAGTGGTTTCCATTGCCTTCTGCATGCTCATGCCGTTGATCTTTGCTGATTCTTCCTCCTTCAGGGGCAGTTTCCCACCCCTAGAACAAGAAAGTGACCTGAACCTCTGTTCGCTCCTTCGCCCTCTTTGACAAGGCCGTTGGCATAATAAGGGTAACTTCTTATGCCGGAAGTATTCGGCCGCCAATGATGATTATTAATCAAAATTCGGGATTCGAACTGGGACCGATGACGTTTTGTTTGTGAATCAAAGACGCACTTATTTAACGTGCAATTGAGCTCGTTTCGGTGTTTTTTGTCCGTCAAACAGACATTGTTTAAAAATAAAATACTGATATAATCATAAAAATGTCAGTCTTTCGTTTAACGATTCTAACAGGCATTAAAAAAAGACTGAAAAATAAATATCGCTGACGACCCATTTTTATTTCAGTTTTATTTTCGCTGTTAGACTAGTAATTACAATTGGAAAATTAGTTGTTCAGTACTTGCAGTCTTAGGGCGAAGGCACACAAAAGTTAAACAGGAACTGTATATGAAGTTGTGCATGAAAAGAAAAATAGAGAGTTAATGTTATCTATAGGGTATTACAGGTGTAACTGCAGGTATTTTATGGGTGACTGAGGACAATGTACTGAATAACTTACACTAGTATTTACTTCATTTTCGTTCTAATAATAGTAGCTATTGCGAATAGTGTGTTTTTAGGTTGGTTTGTGCTCTAAGTATATGTGGCAAGAGCAAGCTACTAACAAGGGAACCTCCCCATCGCACCCCCCTCAGATTTAGTTATAAGTTGGCACAGTGGATAGGTCTTGAAAAACTGAACACAGATCAATCGAGAAAACAGGAAGAAGTTGTGTGGAAGAATGAAAAAAACAAACAAAATATACAAACTGAGTTGTCCATGTGCAAGGTAAGCAACATCAAGGAGAGTATGTGTTAAGGAGCGCCGTGGTCCCGTGGTAAGCGTGAGCAGCTGCGGATCGGAAGGTCCTTGGTTCAAGTCATCCCTCGAGTGAAAAGTTTAATTTTTTATTTTCAGACAGTTATTATCTGCCCGTTCGGTCATTGACGTCTCTGTTCGCTGTAATAAGTCTAATATCTGTGTTTTGTGAGCGCACCGCTAAACCGTGCGATTAGTAGAGGAAAGGACGTGCCTATCCAATGGGAACCGAAAAAGTTTGATCGCAAGGTCATAGGTCAACCGATTCCTCCACAGGAAAACACGTCTGATATATTCTATACGACACTGGTGACGGCGTATGTAGTCGACCCGCCTAACTTGTACACTTGACGAATGGGTAGAAAGATTCTTCTACCTTGCCCGATTTAGGTTTTCTTGTGGATGTGATAATCACTCCCAAAAAACTGATCGCATCAGACGGACGGACGGACAGATAATAACTGTCTGAAAATAAAAAATTAAATATTTCACTCGAAGGAAGACTTGAACCATGGTCTTCTCCTTGTTGTTGCATATCTTGTGCATAGACTACTCGGTTTGTATACTTTGCTTATTTTTTCCATGCTTCCACACAACTTGTTCCTGTTTTCTCGATTGATCTGTGTTCAGTTTTTCAAGGCCTATCCACTGTGCCAACTTATAAGTAAATCTGAGGGGGGCTGCGATGGGGAGGTTCCCTTGTAAGGTTTATTTTGCCCTGGGCAGCAGGTCAGCTGATGAAGTGTGGATGCATGGACACAAAATAGTTACTCTATATTGATAAGTTTCGTCCACGTACTGGCGCAGTTACGACCGTGCGGAGAACATCAGGTAGTGACATGTTTGAGGCAAGACTGTTAGACACATAGAGAAACAGCTAACCCACTGAGGTTGGTAGATAATAAGATACTAACGGTCACAATAGTTGCACTTATATCCCTAACACTCAGTCTTCTTCGGACGCCCTTGATGGCCCTTGCTGCAGCCGCAACGTACCCTCCTTCCCCACCCCCCTCCCCCTTGGGATGGAATCAGTGTACCCCAACTGTCTGCGTCAAGTGTAATTCAGGAAATAGTGCGGACGTGTTTCAGATGTCTGCGAGTCGTGTAACTGAGGCGGAAAGTGAGGACCAGCCCGGTATTGACCTAGGGCAGGGGCGGGCAGGAATCCTGCACGTGTGCGGTGCACTTGCACGCGTGCAGTTAACAGGTGTTCTGCGTGCACACAGGGGCAAGCTGGCCACCCGCTTATCTTCCCTCCCCACCATACCTTCTGTCCACTCCTTCCTCTGTAATGCGTTTTGTTTTTCTAGCCTGCTTTATTGAATGACGGAATAAGGTTAGCAGGAGTGCTTGAAATAAATCATAGTTTGAAAGAGTACCTATTAACTACGATACGTTTTATTTAATTATCACAGGTGGAGTTTACAATACGTTTAATATCTGGAACAAAATTTCTACATACAGACAAACGCAAACAGTTACGTAAATTTTCATCACTTATGTTTGCTCTTAAACCGAGACTTATTAATTCAGCGAATGGTTTTCCAGCTCTCACTATATTAAGCGTAATTTTATAGCTTGCACGTGCCGCTGGGGTATTATAGTTGTCGTCCTGAAAAATTGAAAACAGTGCTCCATAAAATGTTAAATCAGTTAGATGAGAGACATGACGAAAGAAAATCGCAGATCTCTCGTGACAACGGCAACTAGGACAGATGCATCTAATATCGTCAGGTCGCCCTTCTTAAGCTCGGTCAATTTCCCCATCCGCTCAGAATCCGACAATAAATTGTACTCGTCCTTGTGAAATTTATTATAACGGCCTTCAATACTAAACTTCCGCTGATCAGCGAGAATACTGCCACATATTAACCATTTCGAATTTTCACGTTTTTGCACAAAGAAAAAATGATTCTCCCATTACTTTTTAAAAGATATCAAATCTCCACGTCTCCGTTTCCTTGGTTCTCTCTGCATTTTCCGGTTCCTGAAATACAACGTTCACTACGTAGTGGTCGCTTCGCATCAACGTCCGCGGCTCAGCCTGGTACTACACTGCCGCAACCTGCCGGCTGTCGCCACTGCCCCATTCGGCGATTGCACGCGAGCAGCACACGTGCAGCGCTGTGCGCTCACGAGCCGCATGCAACGTTTGCCCGCCCTTGACCAAGGGGGATGTGGGAAACAGTCTAAAAACTACATGCAGGCTGGCCGGCAACCGGCCCTCGTCGTTAATCCGCCGGGTGGATTCGATCCGGGGCCGGTGCGCCTACCCGAGTCCAGGAAGCATCGCATTAGCGCTCTCGGCTACCTGGCGGTCTATATCCCTTAAGCCCAGTATATTACAGAAAACGAAATAAAAGAGTTATCTTTGCAAAAATAAAGAATCTGCAGTTGACTAATTTGTGACAGATATATGCAGACTGAAGTGATGAATGAAAACTTGTACAAAAGCATTTTGGTATTGCCCCTAAACCTGAACAACATTGCATGTAGGAGAGAGACGTGCTAGGGTAGTCCGCACAGATGTGCAAACCCACTGTGTCAAGGTGGTGTAGTGGTTAGTGCATCAGCTTAGTGAGCAGGAGATACATGTTTGAAGCTCTGCCTTGACACAAATTTTCATTCGTCGCTTCAGTCTGCGTACATACATCATAATTGTGGGAGACATATAATGGTCTCTGGAACCACGGATTTTCACTTGACATTAATCTGTGTTGAAGCCACCAGAACCTTTCAACGACTCGGAAAATTTTTCTTTTATGCAGCGGAAAACGTCGAAGAACCAGAACTCTTGAAGAAATAGAACACGTAATTAATATATCTCAAAAAAAGACAGAATAAAAAAGAAGATTTTTCTGAACACTAATTAACGCAAAAAACAGATTAATTACATTCATATCTTGCCTGATTCAGTGACTAGCAAGGAGTTCTTCTTCTCAGAGAAATATTAATTAATTTCGTTCTACTGTCAGTTTGCCGGCCGGTGTGGCCGAGCAGTTCTAGGCGCTTCAGTCTGGAACCGTGCGACCACTGCGGTCTCTGGTTCGAATGTCCTGCCTCGGGTATGGATGTGTGTTATGTTCTTAGGTTAGTTAGGTTTAAATAGTTCGAAGTTCTAGGGGACTGATGACCTCAGATATTAAGTCCCATAGTGCTCAGAGCCATATGAACCATTTTGAACTGTTATTTTGACTAACCAGCTTTAAATATCATTCGAATGAGTAACTGTGTGAGAAACACTACATCGCTAAAAGTAGTGACTTTTTACGGGCGTTTATTTAAATCTTATTGTGAGTTTATTTCTTTCAAGTGAGTATTTAAAATACTTTTACTGCGACATTCCTACTTACTCACAGACAACGATCTAGGTTTCATATTTAAACATGAGTGTGATGTATGTTCTAGGGATATTTATACCAGCTTTCTCGTTAACAAATATCTCAGAGTAAAGGACTGAATACAGTTTTCTTACATAAAATCTCCCTCCCTTTTTACGTGAAAATGTGTCATATTGTACACTCTTATTTAGTGGTGCAGTAGTCCCATATTTAGTAAGATTATTTAGACGATTCAGGAATTATGCTCTTATTTGTAGGCGGAAGAAGTCGTTGATGTTTTCTGTTCATTTGCATATGCTACACATATAAGAAATCATGATATTAGGTTGGTGCAAAAGTTCGTAGCGTTTCAAAGTTAAAGTGTTCAGTAGCGTATTATAAACGCTGTTTATATTGTTATAGTCTGGCTGTCACGAGCTCAGAACTTTATATGTAAATTGAAGGGGATCACTGCTCTGCTTTCAGCAGTCAGAACTGACTCATGTATGAATGGGACGAAACTATAACTCCGAGAGGATCACAAGAAATTTCATCATATATAGTGAAACACTTAAGAGAAGTGGCTAGTACAAGAAAACACATAACAATGTGCATTAATGCCTGCACTGGATAAAACACAAATTTTAAAATCGCACCGTCCTGTTTGAAACATGTGAGAAATCTACTACGTTAGATATATGTTCTTGGCCATAGTTTAATGACAAGTGGGCACTCATATTTGGCAAACGGTGCTGATTTTCACTCCGGGAGTTCCAGGTAAAAGGAAGAACTATCTACACACTGTCAGACTGGTATAAAGTCATTGCTTAGTCACGAAGAAAGCAGCCGTCTACAGCAGCACAGATGAAAGAAGAAGAATTTTTACCAACGTTAGCTTTGGAGAACGCAGTAGTTGAGCGCAAAACTAATGAATTCAGATGCCCAGTAACTCGGCTACAAGTTCAGTGGTTGCAGTGCAGACGATCTGAACCTACGGAAATACATTACGACTTTGAATGCTAATATTGAATTTTTCACGTCGCAAATACAAAAAGGAAAGAAAGGACTCCAATCCAACTCAACAGTATAAAAAATGAACCACTAGCGGTGAAATACGACCAATGAGTAGTTTGAAGAAAAAGGAGTTGTTGAACGTGTTACAATCCATCCTTCATATTCACCATGTGGGGTGTGTGTGTGTGTGTGTGTGTGTGTGTGTGTGTGTGTTTGTGTGTGTGTTTATGTTTTTCATTCTCTGAAAGCAACTTTTGAGGACAATGGTGGTGTTTGCATTTTTGTTTTGATTCAAACTGAAATTCGTACAGTTTATACACAATTATGATGATAATATTACTACACTTAATTATGCTCAATTATTGTTAAATCAAAGTGAAATTGTCAGTTAAAAGGGAAATTCATGCATTTATAATAATTACTTTGATAATTTTAATATTACTACACTTAATTATGCTCAAGTATTGTTAATACAAAGTGAAATTTTCAGTTCAAAGTGGAATTCGTAGAATTTATAATAAAATTTATAATAATTACAGTGATAATATTATTATGACAATACTGAATTGGTGTTGTCGTTTATTAGGGTCAATATCCCTATACATACCGCTATTAGGCTTTCCTGAATTTCTCGCACAATGATTCCCAGTACGTTCAATTTCTCAAAATGAGCAAGACTGACTTACATCATCATCCCAATGATCCCTTCATATGTCTAAGGTGTTGCTGCGCTTGGTGTCAAAAGAATCATATCTAGTTGTAAGAAAGATCCAGTTACCAAACAAAAGAGACAGAAATAGAGAGAGAGAGACCCACACTACTAGCCATACAGAGCCTAAACAAAATTTACTGCTAGCCGTTGTTTACCATATATATCTTCGCTCACATTATAAACAGAGTAGCTTTGTAACTCCTTAGAAAGTATGCTTATAATAAAAATTACTATTACTTACCGTAATATGGTAAGTGGTTAAATGTGGAAGGAGAGAAAATTCGATTATGCTACATCATCACTGTAATGTCATTCTGGTAACTTCATGTCCGGAAATTTAGACTGCCGCATCAGACAACTCGTTAAAACATTAAACTCCAAGTCCTGCTGGAGCGGTGGTCTGTGTGCGAGTTACAGAGTTGCTTCCAGTCACGAGCGACGGCGCCCCAAACTGCGTTTCAGAAAAAGGGTCGTTTCGTGAAAAGTTAACCACAGACCTCGAGAAAAAAATTAATGTCAGAAAGTTGATTATTACTGCCAAACGAATAAACGTAAACATAACTTCTGAATAACATAAAAAGTAACTCTATATATATTTTTGGCGGTCGAAAGATGTGTTTTGAGTTCGCAAATATCATTAAGGCCATGCATTGTTGAGAGAAAGTTCCAACAAGCAGTTTGAAATAACATTAACCTTTACATATAGAAACTGTTATGGAACTTGGGTAACTCAAGGTTATTTCGATATAGGGATTGTTTCTGACGAAAAAATAAGTTTTTACCATAGTGTGTTTGCTTTGTTACGCTTCCCTTTAATTTTCGTTCATGTCGAATGTTGCAAAATGGCTCTGAGCACTATGGGACTTAACAGCTGTGGTCATCAGTCCCCTAGAACTTAGAACTACTTAAACCTAACTAACCTAAGGACATCACACACATCCATGCCCGAGGCAGGATACGAACCAGCGACCGTAGCAGTCGCGTGGTTCCGGACTGCGCGCCTAGAACCGCGAGACCACCGCGGCCGGCCTCGAATGTTGCAGCTTGTGGTTAACACGGAACGCTTGCTTGTGCTACACAAATCTTTGTTCTCCTGGGTAAAAATACTTTCTGAAACTAGGTTGGTACTCTTTCGGGCATTTTCGTTAAAGTAAACTTTTCTGTTGTACAACTTAAGCTGCGGAAAGTTTAATTTCCAGTTTAACGGTTACGTATTTTGTACTGTATGTTTCTCATGGCAGTGCTTCATTCCCTCATTTTCTTCGTAGTGCAGTGTGGTCAACATGAAAAATACAGATTCACTCGTGGTGCTGTTTTGACCGAAATGTGATGGGTCTATTCTGCTGGCATGTTATTTACCAAGTTCAAAAATGTGAAACACTAATTCTCCTGTTTCAGATGGTAAACACATACCAAAGAAAAGGCAGTCCACCTACAGGGTCGACACGTAAGATGAACCCTGATATAACATATTCTAGGGAACGACATCGCTACTGCGGCGCACTTTGTTGTGTATTACACGACGAATTTTCTCTCAAATCATGTGGGCACCAAGTCATGTTGCCTCTGAAGAGAGGGATGACGGGATTGAAATATATGGTGAAAAAGAGATTTTTTTGTGTATGCAGAGAAAGAAGAAGAAACGCCCCTGGGGAAATCAATAGGCAGAGGGAGATTTCTGGTTTTCTGCATTTATGAAAGGGCAAGTTGCTCTCCCTTTAAGGAAACCAGAGGGATTCTCCAAGACAGCTGTTCTGCACATTGTCCATTGAAGTATGCTCGCCGTGCGAGCCGACTATTATCCATTCCTCACGTGGTTGTCTGCGTGTTTTGCGGCGACGTTTATGTTTCTAGCCACACAGGATTCAGTGGCTACGAGGGTAATCCCAATAGTAAGGTCTCCCACTTTTTTATAAGTACATAGACCTATTTATTTCTACAATGGTTCACATCAGTTTGCAGCTTGAACATTTCTCTATTTTTCATCATAATCACTATTTCTGTCGATGCATTTTTGTAGACGCTGTGGCAGTCTTTTTATGCCCATGTCATACCAGCTCGCCGCCATGCTGTTCAGAAAGTTATGAACCTCTTCTTTCACCTCGTCGTCGGAGCTGAATCGCTGGGACCACAATTAACGCTGACAGGCACTGTGAGACTCTGAAAAAACTCAAACGGGCAATGTTGAGCAAGGGCGTACACATTCTCCATGACAACTCTCCCCCACACATCGCTTGGCAAACCGTTGCACTCCTGCAACAGTTTCAGTGGAGCACAATCACCCACCCACCTTATAGTTCTGACTTGGCGCCCAGGGACTATCACCTGTTCCCTAGGTTAAAAGAACATTTGGCCGGAAAGCGATTCAGCTCCGACGACGAGGTGAAAGAAGAGGTTCATAACTTTCTGAATAGCATGGCGGCGAGCTGGTATGACATGGGCATACAAAAACTGCCATAGCGTCTACAAAAATGCATCGACAGAAATGGTGATTATGTCGAAAAATAGCTAAATGTTCAAGCTGTAAACTGATGTAAATAATTGTAGAAAGAAACAGGTCTATGTACTTATACAAAAATAGGAGACCTTACTTTTGGGGTAACCCTCGTAGAAGTCCTTTATGATGCTGATAAACAAGAGCGAGTAGAAGTTTGTGAATTCAGTTTGCATTTGGATATGGAAGATTATGATTTGGCTTGACGTTTAGATTCAGCGATGTGGCTATGTTAAGTGGAAAAGTGAACCGCCAAAACGTAACAGCATGAGATTTACAGCCGTCACGTGTCGTAGAAACTCCCCAGAAGCTATTGTGTTTTGTGCCATCTCCCGAGAAATGATCGAATATTGTTTATGCCAGGTACAGGGAAGGCGGAAGAATATCTCCCGCTAAGTCAGAACGTGGACGAAAGTATGTGTTCAATACTCGTGACAGGCGGTCATTGAAGAGGATTGTGACAGAAATTGAGGGCGTCAGCTGCGAAAGTCATTGCACTTGCGAACCTTGTCATCAACAAAACAACACGAAGGAAGTTAAATAAGTTGGGAATTGCAAAGCGTGCTGGAATTCCTAACTCACTCACCAGAATGCATTTGCTCATTACCAGGCCGAATCCATAAAACCAGGACTGTGCAGCAGTGGAAGAAAGTCATTTGGTCGTATGAGTCTTATTTCACACTGTTTCCAACTTCTGGCCGAGTTTATGACCCAAGAGTGAAGCATGGTGCGGGTTCGGTGATTATTTGGGCAGCCATATCGCGGTATTCCATGGACCCCTTAGTTGCTCCGTAATGTCTCATTACTGCCAACGATTACGAGACCATTTTGGCTGATTAAGTGCATCCCATGGTACAGTAGTTGTCCCCCAATGTTGATGGTCCCGGACGACAGGGCAGCTGTACATCCAGCTCGCATCTCCCGGGACTGGTTTCGTGACACCACAGTCACCAGATCTCAATATATCTGTGCCTTCATGTTCTATCTTGGAGAAAAAAAGTGTGTGATCGTTGAGCCGTGCCGGCTCGTGTCGATTGATCGATCGGGTCGGCATGGTGTGATCTTTGGGCTCGGCCGTTTGACGTGGCTTTTGTCTGCGACGGGCGTATAGCTCTAGAGAGGGACAACCGGGGAACTATCTGGCTCTGAGCACTATGGGACTTAACAGCTGTGGTCTTCAGTCCCCTAGAACTTAGAACTACTTAAACCTAACTAACCTAAGGACATCACACACATCCGTGCCCGAGGCAGGATTCGAACCTGCGACCGCAGCAGTCGCGCGGTTCCGGACTGCGCGCCTAGAACCGCGAGACCACCGCGGCCGGCCAACCGGGGAGCCGCGCGGATGCTGGGCAATCAGGGGGAGCGTAGTTGAGCAGGCCGGGGCACGACGCAGAGGTTGTGGTGTGTTTGACACGTTTTCAAAACCGAACCTGGCTTATAGTGTGGGAACTGTACTCGACCACATTACCTTAATCGAGTCGTGCGGCCCTGATTTGGATCTGTAAAAGATTTCATAAAAGATTTGTTTGTTATAGTGTACTGTGTGCGGCACCCTGTCCAGCTCTCCCGCTTGCTGCGGGTTCTGGGTCTAGCCGCCTCTGGTCTGGGTCCAGTGGCCCTCCCCCCCCCCCCCCCCCTTCTGCTACTTGAATTTGCCCGTGCCTATGTGACGTCACCTGTTTTGAAAATGTGTCACGAAGCGGCGTATCCACTGATATTTTATTTTGTGTTGAAAAATTTTGTGATATCCATTATTGGTTAAAGTTTATCTCCTTATTGTAGTCTCCTTTTGGGAGCTTTACTGTGTACAGAATTTAATTAACTTGCGAGTCACTTAATGCTTGTTTAAAGATTAATTTTGTTGTTTGAATAGGTCGATTGCCCGTGCTTGTAAAGATTTTTTGCTAACTTACCTTATCACAAAAATTTTAAAGATATAATTTTATTTTACCAAAGAAAAGTTAATAAAAGTGTTGTTGTTCTAAACTGTGAATGTTGCTTATGTGGCCCGGCCCTCCCGTTCAACAGCAATTGGCTGATTAGGGTGGATTAACCACTACAATCGCTATCCACGTCCATCATCGTTATCTGAACTTGCCTCTATTTTGCAAGAAGTATGATATAAGGTCCCTTGAAAACCGTATGGGACTTACATTTATCCACTAGCCCGCATTTTGCCAATTTTCTATAAGAAACGAAACCTTATTGTATATTCCTACAGTATACTCGGTGTGAGATGATGCCAGATAGTTTCTGTACGCTGGACGCATCTGCTTTTCATGTCTACCACATATTTTTGTAAACATCTCTGTGGCAACGCCTCTTCGCAACTCTATAGACGGCTATTGTTTTTGCCCACACCCGTTTGCGATTCGCAGTTGAAAGCTGTCAAAAACGCTGCCAGGTGTCAGTGATATGCTTGACTCAAGTTGAGCAGTGTCTTAATAGTAAAGAATATATGTGTTTAAACTTCTTGAATGATGTGGAAGTTATTCATGCATCTCAGTACTTATGACGTTAGATTTCTCCAACTGTGTGTAGTATAACGATATATTTGTGTAGGTACAGTCACTGGTACATGTGAATACTGTCTCGAAAATGTGTTGCGAAAAGAGTTCGTAGTAAGCAGTAGAAGTAAGAAATTTAAACGTCATGCATGATGCAGTTTCATACGCATCTCAGAGTTTATGACGTCATATCTCCTGGTGTACGTGTCATACAGTGATATAATTTAGCAGGTACATTCAGCTTTATATGTGGATATCGTCTGCAAAATGTATTCCGAACAGAATTAGTAGCACACAAGTAATAAATTTAAAATTTACCAACCATCGGCAATTTTTCACGCATCTCAGTTGTTATTACGCCACATATCTTGAATTATGTGTGGTACCATGATATAATTCTGTAAATGAATTTAGTTCCGTATGTGGATTGAGCCGCGTGCGGCTCGCGTTCATGCCGTTCATAGCTTGGCATCTTGTAATTGCGATAGTGGCGTCTCTTTTCTTAGTGTGTTAAACTGGAGCCACTACATTTGCTCGCCGTGTCTGTCCGTGAGTGGCAGCAGCAGCGCTTATCGATAACGCGTACTGTGGTATCCTCTTTGCAGTGGTCTCTAGTATTTCCGGGTCGTCGTGTGTCGAGCGAGCTGGGACGGAGCAGCAGTGAGGTCCGAGCAGCCAGTACTCGCCCGACCGCTGGCGACACACATGCACTGCCCGACGGAAGGATGTGGTCGCGAGAGCGCACGACCACGTCAAGGACCGGATTCAGAGAGTTTTAGTTGAATGGACCGTGGTATTCGAGTAGTGCAACTTTCACCTGTATGTGTTTGCGTCCGTCGAAGTGACCTCATGACAATAAGTTGTCAGTCGACGTTTTATACTGGGATATTTCCCGTGCCTGACTTGAGTGGGGACGACCGTTGGTTGGTCGTTCGGTCGGTCGTCGTAGCGAACGACGTGCATTTGGTCTTACGAGCGCTTCTGGCTTCTCTGTGTTTGTGTCGACTTACAATTCGTCCTTGTTGGCTCAAATGGTTCAAATGGCCCTGAGCACTATGGGACTTAACATCTATGGTTTCCATTCATTTTTGTCTAACCCCGTACATCGCAACTGTAACACAACAGCCTATTGTAAAGAGAAGAGACACTTATTCAGTCACAACCACGCGACCGCGAACGCACAGGCGGCAGCTAAGATCGGGTAACATTCGTGTTGACAGCTGAAGTCAGTTTGACAGGAGCATTTGGAGGGCCAGTTTCACGCTATGCTCCGCACATGGGGTTGTCTCAGGACTTCAAATGGTTCAAATGGCTCTGAACACTATGGGACTTAACATCTGTGGTCATCAGTCACCAAGAACTTAGAACTACTTAAACCTAACTAACCTAAAGACATCACACACATCCATGCCCGAGGCAGGATTCGAACCTGTGACTGTAGCAGTCGCGCGGTTCCGGACTGAGCGCCTAGAACCGCTAGACCACAGCGGCCGGCTCTCAGGACTTACACCGGCCTCTAAGGCGACCGCGTGACCGAGAAAACGGGTCCGTTGGGCAACACAACGGGTGCTTATTTTTCGTGGCCGCTTCTCGCGTCCAGTGCAAAATTAGACCTTACCTCATAATTAAAAAATATTGACCCATATCCAGTAGGCTCATCTGAAGCGGAAGATATGTAAAGACGCGCCTTCGATATCCGCATTGTGAGCTAAATGTTATAAGTACTTTAAACATAGCTGCGCTACAGCAATGGTTTCACGTAAATCAGACTAAGAACAGCCGACCAGTTGCAAAGGATAAAGTAATCTTTACCTAGGTTTCAATAGATATAAATCTATCTTCTTCAGAAGACGCGGTATTATAACAACATGAAGTGATATGTCCTTATCGTTTAGGCAAACATCTGCATAGTTACATTAATCATATAAAATATAGCCCTGACAACAGGATTTGTCAAACAAATAAAATAGGTACATAGAAGTTGCAGAGCGCCTAAATAAAATAGGTACATAGAAGTTGCAGAGCGCCTAAATAATTCCTGAACGGTAAAAGTAAATGTCTCGGCAACGCGTTATCCGATTTCAACAAACGAGGTGTCTACGGATACAAGTAGAACTGTATCTGACTGTGATAGTAGATATACTGAAATTTTTCACCTGTTTAAATGATAGTACGAAAAGTGGATTTCGTGCAGTTAAAAACAGCTTATCTTACCAAACAAAAAGAGAAACATTACAAATAGCGGCAGTACTGTAAACTTTAGATACATGGGAAATCACTTAATGTTTTCTTAATGTAGATTGTAAATTTTTTGTTGATATTTTCACTTAAAATACCGAAAACGGAGGAAAACCATAAAAATTATTTTTTATAAAATAAACTATGGTAGATGAAGGTAACTGACAACAGCATAATATTTCTTCGAAAATTTCCATGTGATTTGATGTATCATGTATGCATCAATGGTTAAAATTAAGTATTTTAGCAATTTTGCCTTTTAGTAATTCAACTGACTTCAGTGGTTCAAAAATGGCTCTGAGCACTATGGTACTCAACATCTTAGGTCATAAGTCCCCTAGAACTTAGAACTACTTAAACCTAACTAACCTAAGGACATCACACACACCCATGCCCGAGGGAGGATTCGAACCTGCGACCGCAGCAGTCCCGCGGTTCCGGACTGCAGCGCCAGAACCGCTAGACCACCGCGTCCGGCTGACTTCAGTGGTGCTTGACCGAGGTTTCCTGGGTGAACACCGGCAATTTGGAATGGGGAGTCCACGTTCGGTCGCCGTTCGAGGTGCTCAGACTGTGTCAGTCTGTGTTACGAGAAAGTTTCATATGAGGAGCGGTGAAATAGCCTAAAGTTCGCATGTGTGAATTATTCAGAGATCGTACTTTCGGACATAGATATTTTTCGGAGTGTGACGAACTTGTTACTTTACGAGTTGTGTGTGATACAAGCCGCACTAATAAGGTTTCAGTGGGTAGCCATTGTGGAATTTATAGTTTGATATACTGTGGAAATTTAATGGTTTTGTAAAGATAACTCACAAAATTAATCGTGGTTTATTCATCCGCCTCCAAGATATTAAGTAATTCGATCAGGCTCTGAAATTAATTTATTGTGACCCGTGACTTTCGATTTTTTTCTGTGTTCTTGTTAGAAATAAACTCAAACGTGTGAAACTTTAAAAAAATACGTGAGTGCATACGTGATTTTTGCATAGCAAATCCTCTCTGCATTTACATTAAATACTTTTGTGGAACATGGGGTGCATTGCGACGATTGTGAATAGGCGTCCCATAGAAGACACGTAACTGAACACGTAAGTCCAGCCACATTTACTGGCGCCCATTCAACTGTTTGTGCTGCGTAACGTGTAGATAAATCTTTTCGTGCAGTAGCACGTGGGAAATCCGAGCTGATATAAAACTTGTGAACAATTTAGAACTTTGATTTTCGGCGAGTTGATGAGAGAGATTGTACTTTTTTTCGTCATTCACATCACATACTCATTCCCCTACAACCCGACCGGTCGCGCAATACAGAGTCTGATATTTTTAAATTTTGATATGTGTTAGCGCATGAAATTCCCGCAATTTTCACTTGTAAATGGTCAAAGGTCGAAACTGTCAATAGGCTACAGCAATAAATACACCACTGGCCATTAAAATTGCTACACCACGAAGATGACGTGCTACAGACGCGAAATTTAACCGACAGGAAGAAGATGCTGTGGTCTGCAAATGATTAGCTTTTCAGAGCATTCACACAAGGTTGGCGCAGGTGGCTACAACGTGCTGACATGAAAAATGTTTCCAACCGGTTTCTCATACACAAACAGCAGTCGACCGGCGTTGCCTGGTGAAACGTTGTTGTGATGCCACGTCGACGGAGGAGAAATACGTACCATCACGTTTCCGACTTTGGGAAAGGTCGGATTATAGCCTGTCGCGATTGGGGTTTATCGTATCGCGACATTGCTGCTCGCGTTGGTCGAAATCCAATGACTGTTAGCAGAATATGGAATCGGTGGGTTCAGGAGGGTAATACGGAACGCTGTGCTGGATCCCAACGTCCTCGAATCACTAGCAGTCGAGATGACAGGCATCTTATCTGCATGGCTGTAACGGATCGTGCAGCCACGTCTCGATCCCTGAGTCAACAGATGGGGACGTTTGCAAGACAACAACCATCTGCACGAACAGTTCGACGACGTTTGCAGCAGCATGGACTATCAGCTCGGAGACCATGGCTGTGGTTACCCCTGACGCTGCTTCACAGACAGGAGAACCTGCGATGGTGTACTCAACCTGGGTGCTCGAATGGCAAAACGTCATTTTTTCGGATGAATCCAGGTTCTGTTTACAGCATCATGATGGTCGCATCCGTGTTTGGCGACATCGCGGTCAACGCACATTGGAAGCGTGAATTCGTTATCGCCATACTGGCGTATCACCCGGCGTGATGGTATGGGGTGTCATTTGTTACACGTCTCGGTCACCTCTTGTTCGCGTTGATGGCACTTTGAACAGTGGACGTTATATTTCAGATGTGTTACGACCCGTGGCTCTACGCTTCATTCGATCCCTGCGAAACCCTACATTTCAGTAGGATAACGCACTACCGCATGTTGTAGGTCCTGTATGGCCCTTTCTGGATACAGAAAATGTTCGACTGCTGCCCTGGTCAGCACATTCTCCAGATCTCTCACCAATTGAAACCGTCTGGTTAATGGTGGCCGAGCAACTGGCTCGTCACAATACGCCAGTCACTACTCTTGATGAACTGTGGTATCGTGATGAAGCTGCATGGGGAGCTGTACCTGTACACGCCATCCAAGCTCCGTTTGACTCAATGCCCAAGGGTATCAAGGCCGTTATTTCAGCCAGAGGCGGTTGTTGTGGGTACTGATTTCTCAGGATCTATGCACCCAAATTGCATGAAAATGTAAATAGATGTCAGTTCTGGTATAATATATTTGTCCAATGAATAACCGTTTATCATCTGCATTTCTTGTTGGTGTAGCAATTTTAATGGCTAGTAGTGTAGTTTTAACAGACTAAAGTGAAAATGGTGTCCTTCAAAAGTCTAAGTTGTTTGTGAAGCCCATCGAGGGGATGAAAATCATTGGAGACATTTGAGTCCCTTATGTAAGATCACTCAACGATCGTCGGTTGGCTGCATTTGACTGTCTGTAGGCGGCGTCCTCGTCCACCGACACAAGACGGCAGCCGACTCGCCGCTGCCACACAAGCCTCACGAAGACTTGAACAGACGGGCGACCTGACCTCGCCGTGTTTCACGAATGCAGCTCGCCTTTTGCTTCGCGGGGCAGCCCTCGAAATGGCGCACGCCAGCCCGTCTGTGCTGACGTAGGCGTTGTGCAGAGCGTGGATCCAGCGCTGCTGACAGTCGCGACCGCTTCCAGAAATAAAAGGCACACAGAAAAAGGAAAAATAAAGAGCGGCAGTACGACTGCGGCGGGACTGAGTGATTCTGCTCCGCCTACGCCATGTCTGTCCCTAGGTCCTTGTAGAGGCGTTTTCTTCAAACTAGGCGACTAGCGAATAATAGAGAAAGACAACAGCAACTCAGGGGCAAATGGCATTGAATGGGAGCTCGCGCTTAATTTAGATAACAATATAACACAAAGCTTTAAAAATTCTTCCAATCCATACGTGGCATACAGCAAACCAGTGCTTGACAGTATTTCGTTAAAAACAGTCTTGGTTGCAATTTTAGTTTTTTAGTTTTCAACTATGCGTTCAGCCTGATTTAGGCATCTTCAGGTTATCTTAATTTGGTATTTCTTAGAAGAATCCTTTAGTCAGTGTAGCCAAAGAGCATCGTCGAATATATCAGGCCAACATCGTCTTCAGTAAAAACTGTTCTAGATGGACGAGAGTGACCCCAAGACCTGCATAATGCGTTCCCGTTCACAGGAGCGAGTAACAGAATAAGATGGGGGCTCAGATAGTAAGCATAATGCACCACAGCGTCGTGTGCTCACAGGAACTCATTCGTCTATGCATAGTTCAAGTACGTCTATATAAGCGTCGGGTAGGGCTACGTGGAACTCGAATCAGTTCGGTTCTCTCGTCTGCTATTGCGCTAGGGGGGGGGGGGGCAGGGGGGGGGGCTGAAAGAGGGAAGTAGTACGTGATGTACAGGCTGATTAAAGAGAAAAATCTGTTCTTGTGTTATGTCTTTCTTTGAAGCGAACGTATATCGAAATGACTGGTATGATTATTCCTTAATCGATGTAAAAACGTATTTGAAACTCATATTGCTTCTAAATTTATTAATCTCCTTCATCAGCTGTGTGGTGGTCTTCAATCCTGAGACTGGTTTGATGCAGCTCTCCATGCTACTCTATCCTGTGCAAGCTGCTTCATCTCCCAGTAAATACTGCAACCTACATCCTTCTGAATCTGCTTAGTGTATTCATCTCTTGGTCTCCCTCTACGATTTTTACCCTCCACGCTGCCCTCCAATACTAAACTGGTGATCCCTTGATGCCTCAGAACATGTCCTACCAACCGATCCCTTCTACTAGTCAAGTTGTGCCACAAATTTCTCTTCTCCCCAATCCTATTCAATACCTCCTCATTAGTTATGTGATCTACCCATCTAATCTTCAGCATTCTTCTGTAGCACCACATCCAAAAGCTTCTATGCTCTTCTTGTCCAAACTATTCATCGTCCATGTTTCACTTCCATACATAGCTACACTAAATACAAATACTTTCAGAAACGACTTCCTGACATTTAAATCTATACTCGATGTTAACAAATTTCTCTTCTTCAGAAACGCTTTCCTTGCCATTGCCAGTCTACTTTTTATGTCCTCTCTACTTCGACCATCATCAGTTATTTTGCTCCCCAAATAGCAAAACTCCTTTTCTACTTTAAGTGTCTCATTTTCTAATCTAATTCCCTCAGCATCACACGACTTAATTCGACTACATTCCATTATCCTCGTTTTACTTTTGTTGATGTTCATCTTATATCCTCCTTTCAAGACACTATCCATTCCGTTCAACTGCTCTTCCAAGTCCTTTGCTGTCTCTGACGGAATTACAATGTCATCGGCAAACCACAAAGTTTTTATTTCTTCTCCTTGGATTTTAATACCTACTCCGAATTTTTCTTTTGTTTCCTTCACTGCTTGCTCAATATACAGATTGAATAACATCGGGCAGAGGCTACAACCCTGTCTCACTCCCTTCCCAATCACTGCTTCCCTTTCATGTCCCTCGACTCTTATAACTGCCATCTGGTTTCTGTACAAGTTGTAAATAGCCTTTCGCTCCCTGTATTTTACCCCTACCACCTTCAGAATTTGAAAGAGAGTATTCCAGTCAACATTGTCAAAAGCTTTCTCTAAGTCCACAAATGCTAGAAACGTAGGTTTGCCTTTCCTTAATCTAGCTTCTAAGATAAGTCGTAGGGTCAATATTGCCTCACGTGTTCCTATATTTCTACGGTATCCAAACTGATCTTCCCCAAGGTCGGCTTCTACTAGTTTTTCCATTCGTATGTAAAGAATTCGTGTTAGTATTTTGCAGCCGTAAATAATATTAAACTGATAGTTCGGTAATTTTAACATCTGTCAACATCTGCTTTCTTTGGGATTGGAATTATTATATTCATCTTGAAGTCTGAGGGTATTTCACCTGTCTCATATATCTTGCTCACCAGATGGTAGAGGTTTGTCAGGACTGGCTCTCCCAAGGCTGTCAGTAGTTCTAATGGAACGTTGTCTGCTCTCGGGGCCTTGTTGCGACTCAGGTCTCTCAGTGCTCTGTCAAACTCTTCACGCAGCATCGTATCTCCCATTTCATCTTCATCTACATCCTCTTCCATTTCCATAATATTGTCCTCAAGTACATCGCCCTTGTATGGACCCTCTATACACTCCTTCCACCTTTCTGCTTTCCCTTCTTTGCTTAGAACTGGGTTTCCATCTGAGCTCTTGATATTCATACAAGTGGTTCTCTTTTCTCCAAAGGTCTTTTTAATTTTCCTGTAGGCAGTATCTATCTTATCCCTGGTGAGACAAGCCTCTACATCCTTACATTTGTCCTCTAGCCATCCCTGCTTAGCCATTTTGCACTTCCTTTCGATCTCATTTTTGAGACGTTTGTATTCCTTTTTGCCTGCTTAATTTACTGCATTTTTATATTTTCTCCTTTGATCTAGCTTCATTTACTGCATTTTTATATTTTTTTCCTTTGATCAATTAAGTTCAATATTTCTTCTGTTACCCAAGGATTTCTACTAGCCCTCGTCTTTTTACCTACTTTATCCTCTGCTGCCTTCACTACTTCATCCCTCAAAGCTACCCATTCTTCTTCTACTGTATTTCTTTCCCCCATTTCTGTCAATTATTCCCTTATGCTCTCCCTGAAACTCTGTACAACCTCTGGTTCTTTCAGTTTATCCAGGTCCCATCTCCTTAAATTCCCACCTTTTTGCAGTTTCTTCAGTTTTAATCTGCAGTTCATAACCAATAGATTTTGGTCAGAGTCCACATCTGCCCCTGGAAACGTCTTACAATTTAAAACCTGGTTCCTAAATCTCTGTCTTACCATTATATAATCTGTCTGAAACCTGTCAGCATCTCCAGGCTTCTTCCATGTATACAACCTTCTTTTATGATTCTTGAACCAAGTGTTAGCTATCATTAAGTTGTGCTCTATGCAAAATTCTACCAGACGGCTTCCTCTTTCATTTCTTCCCCCCAATCCATATTCACCTACTACGTTTCCTTCTCTTCCTTTTCCTACTACCGAATTCCAGTCACCCATGACCATTAAATTTTCGTCTCCCTTCACTATCTGAATAATTTCTTTTATTTCATCATACATTTCTTAAATTTCTTCGTCATCTGCAGTGCTAGTTTGCATATAAACTTTTACTACTGTGGCAGGCGTGGGCTTCGTGTCTATCTTGGCCACAATAATGCGTTCACTATGCTGTTTGTAATGGCTTACCCGCACTCCTATTTTTTTATTCATTATTAAACCTACTCCTGCATTCCCCCGTCTTGATTTTGTATTTATAATCCTGTATACGCCTGACAAAAAGTCTTGTTCCTCCTGCCACCGAACTTCACTAATTCCTACTATATCTACTATATCTTTATCAGCTGTGTTTCATCATATACGAAAGTAGTAATTTTTTAGAACATTTCGCGTGGACAAACAGCCGTCTGGCTAAAAGTACTTTAAAAAGGATTAGAAATAGTCTGAACCATAATAAAACTTTTATTTAGAATGGTTCCCTGTTTCGGTCACAATGTGGCTATCTTCAGACCCTTTATACTAAGGTTCAAAAAAATGGTTCAAATGGCTCTCAGCACTATGGGACATAACATCTGAGGTCATCAGTCCCCTAGAACTTAGAACTACTTAAACATAGCTAACCTAAGGACATCACAGACATCCATGCCTGAGGCAGGATTCGAACCTGCGATCGTATCGGTCGCGCGGTTCCAGACTGAAGCGCCTAGAACCGCTCGGCCACCAGCGGCCGGCTATACTAAAGTGTCAACAAAGAATTGATTTAGAGGGATGCCTGATACTAGCAGTAATATATAAAATACATGGTACATAACAAATATAAAAAGAAGAAATTATGCCCATGGTGGTAGGCGGTGAACGGAGAAAGTGCTACGACTGCACGAACGTCAACTGCTAAGGAGAACAACGTTTTGTTGCTTAAATACGCGATGCTCCGCCTATTGCATACCGAATCACGTCAGTGATGGCCAGACTGCCACACAGGACATAAAATAAGGTATATAAGGTATATGTATAGAATAGCTACCCGATAGCTAACAACAAATGAAGAAATAGGAACATTATAGCATGTAAAATAACTGCTAAAGACAGCATTTTGTCAGTGTGTGAAAAGATACATATAAAAGAAATAACCAACCATAATCGGTTGTGAGAACACATATAGCCATCTGTGGGGATTGATCGAAAATTCGTAGATCGTATGCCAGCAAAGATAGTGGCTAAGAAATTGATATTTCATGCATAAGAAATCGATATTTAAAAGATATTGTAAACATCGTTGTTTACAGTCATGAATATTCCATGAAACTCCATAAAATAGGGGTACATAGTGTCAGGTGTACGGTAATATGAGTTACGTCAGTACGACGCAATACTTCTCAGGCCCATCTAAGTAGTCATAGGAAACACACTTCACGTACGTCTGGTAATAAAACAGTATTTGGCCAACACCTGATACATCACAGTCACTCGGAAGGATCCATAACGAATAACTTATACGCTCTTCACAGTGCACCTGAAGAATTGTTACTTGACACGTTGGAAGAGATAGAAATTTATGCTCACAGCGGAAATAAAGCGTCTTCCATACCCAACGAGCGATTAGATCTCAGAGAAAAATATTTCTATGCTCTTTTGAAGACTTGCTACAGACTACGCCCGTTCTTCCTATTGCTCTTTTATCCATTCTATGTAATGTTTTCATGGCTGACAAAACTTAGGTTCACTTTATTCTTAACACTGGGCTGCCTTCGCTTTTTGTTTTTTGTTCATAACTACTTTAATAGGCCCAGTTTTGTTTTTGGCAGTTGCTCTGTAATACCTCCCTTGCTGTAATATGATCATCTTGCTCTGTGTTATCTAAAGAACGCTATTTCACTCCTGTTCGTTTTTATTTCTCTATTTTAACTTTATGTTTATTGTTAATTTATTGATTTTTTGTGACTTAAACAACTCTATTCACAGTGTCTTTTAACTTTTGACTGTTCATTCTTTTGTTTTACGTTTGAGGCTACATAGACGGATCCGATGTTCACAGTATCTTTCAAACATCTATTTCTTATGCTCGTATTTTTTTTTTGCTTTTTGTTTTTTTATTTGTTTTTGACTATTCGATGGGTCAATAAGATTTTGTGCCGTAGTTTCCTTTGATCTAACTTATTTTTCCGTGCTTTAGGTACAATGTACCCAGCTTTACTCGTTATCTTGATGGTCACTCAAGCAGTTTTTTCACTGACACTACGATCTAGGAGCAGTCTGCAATACCCGGCATGCATTTCTACATGTCGGCCTGCATGACAGTACATATTTAACATCCAGTCGCTGTCGCAACTCTGAAATCGTCTTCTGCTGCATGGCGCATGTCGATGCGACAACGCCGTCTCCTTACAACCATTGCTGTCGCTTAACCATCATCTTTGCTGGCAAACGAGTTTTAGATTAATCCCCACCTATTATGATTGTTTATCTCCTTTATATATATATTTTTATCACATATTGACGAAATAGTGTCTGTAGCACTTCTTTTACATAATGTAATGTTCCTATTTCATCATTCGTTGTTAGCTATCGTGTAACTATTCTATATGTACGTTATTGTAGCAACTGTTTTATGTCCTGAGTGCCAAATCGGGTATCTCAGACGTAATTCGATATGCAGTTGCTGGAGCATCCGATGCATAAGCAATAACTACGATGCTCTTCTTGGCAGTTCACGTTCGTGCAGTTAGAACACTTTCTCCGTTTACCGCCATCGCCTACCATCATGGGTATAGCTTCTTCTTGCAATATTCGTTGTGTATCATGCATTTTATAAGCTACTGTTTTTATCTGATATTCCTCTAAATCGATTCTTTGTTATATTTCAGTATAAAGGGTCTGAAGATTCTCACACTCTGACGGAAACGGGTAACCAATGTGAATAAATGTTTTATTTCGGTCGAGACTGTCTTCAATCCATTTTTAATATTAATATGCGAGGTCATCCTGAAAGTAATACCTCGATTTTTTATGTGAAAACTTTTAAAGCATGTAGAACAATAAACTGGTAGCCAAGATCGCAGGAATTCTTTTTAGTCCATGATTACCGGTTTCGGCGAAACTAAAGCCGCCATCATCGGATCTTAGAATACATACAGGTTACAACATCAAGGCAAACAATGGTGATATTAATAGTTGCCTGTAATACGCAGACCTTACAAAATTGTCGTGAGCAGCACACAGGCGTCCAAGAGAGACGATATTATAAATGTTAAGTGTCTCCATCACATACAAGCGCAAACTAGGTACCTAGCTTTCTGTTCGTTAAGTATGATTCAAACCAGCTGTGTGACATGATCCACACAGTCAGATGCCTTGGAAAGATCACAAAAAATACCAAATGGCGATAATTTGTTGTTTAGGGCTTGAACTATTTGATGTGTAAATGTGTAGATAGCATTCTCAGTCGAGTAACCCTTCCGGAATCCGAACTGTGACATGTTGGGTACATTATTTTCACTTAAATGTGAGACTAGTCTTGAATACATAACTTCATCGAATATTTTAGGAAATGATATCAGCAATGAAATTTGTCTATAATTATTTAAGTCACTCTTGTCTCCTTTCTTATGAAGAGGTCTGACAATTGCGTATTTCAATCTGCCTGGAAAAATTCCCTGTGCCAGCGAAGCCTTACATATATCACTAAGGACTCCACTTATTAAATTAGAACAACATTTCAAAATTCTGTTAGAGACTCCATCAACACCACATGAGCTATTGTTTTTCAGCATAGCTCCTTAATTTCAGTGGGGGATGTTGGTGCTATTTCTAAAGGCCTAAAAGTCCTGGGAATGACATTTTTAACATTTTTTTTGCTTCATCACCTGAACCCTTTAACTCTATTTTTGCTGCTACATTCAGAAAGTGATCGTTAAAAATACTTGCAACTTGTGAACTATCGCAAATGAGTGACAAGGTCATCATTTAGCTTTATTGCTATGGTATGATGTGCACTGTCAGGCTGCCCCGTCTTCCGTCAGAACACCTAAACTTCTCGACTTCTTAATGACTTTCCGTAAAATATTACAGTATCTTTTGTAGTAAGCAAGTGACGTCGGATCCTGACTTATTCTGGCCTGTCTATATATTTCCCTCTTCCTCTTACACGATATCTTAATTCCGTTAGTAATACATGGCTTACTTGACTTTGTAATTTTTGGATAACGTTTCAGGAAAGCCAGTCTCAAATATTGAGACAAATTTACGCTGGAATAAACTGAATTTGGCATCAGCATCATTTTCTGAGTAAACTTCATCCCATTCTACCTCTTCTAGGCTGCTCTTAAAACTATGTACGCTGTTCGCATCAATAAGCCTCCCTGCCTTGTATGAACCTCCCTGAAGCCTGTAAGGTGCTATATGTGTTATTTCCATTAACTGTGTATCCTGCTGCACACGAGTTGGAAAATTTACAACAGATACTAGATTGAAACAACCAAACAAAGATTCTAGCTCATTTTCCTATCCTTGTCTTTTAAGAAATCTACATTAAAATTACCACAAACCACTAACTGCTTCTTTTTGTCTGACACGTAGCTCAGTAATGCCTCTAGATTTTTCATGAGTAGCTGAAAGTTGCCTTGAGGGGATCTGTAGATTGTTACAATTATTATAGAAGTATATTGCAGTAGCAACTCACGAGCACTTGCTTCAAGGATCTGATCTACACAAAAACTATATGTTTCCATATTTTTGACTTTGTGTCCAGTTTTTATACAAGTGGCAATTCCTCCTTTTTCCATGTTGACTCTACATGAATAAGATGCTAATCTGTAATCCCTTAAATTTAACTTCTCCATCCCTGCGGTTATATGGTATTCAGAGACACGGAAAAGAATTTACCCCATTTTCTAGGCATACAAGAAGCTCATGTACCTTATTTTTCAATCCTCCAATGTTCTGATGAAACACGCAAATTTTATTTCTCTGGATACTGCTACAGAAATTATGGCACTGTTCTATTTTAATCTCTTTCAATACTCTGTGTCTGTAACCTGACTCTAACCTAAAAAATGTGTCCCTCTGACTCCAGAAATTACAGGTATTTTGTCTTCTGTACAGCTTCCAGAACGCTAGAGACCGAGGTGATGCAAAACTTCTTTTGATGTGTGTATTACAAGCAGTGTTGCTGACTTCATTATTCAACTAGTCACGAAGATAAGTAAACATTTTAGCTCATATCTGTGACTTTGTTACTAATTTGTTGGAGCGTTGTAGAGCCTTCGTTCTCATATCCCGTTACCTGACTCTGGGGCATAGCTGTGTGATAGCGCAGGGAGAAATTGCCTTAGCTGTGTACTAGTGGCAACTCGGCCTCCACAACAGTAGCATCAAAACAGGCGACGAGGGTTTACAAAACTGACGACGAGGTTTTACACAACAGAGCACACCCAGACGCATCTCATTATACCAACATCGGCCTCCTGCCGCGTCATGAGTACTCTGATTACAGGTCGGTACAGGAAACTTCTAAGACAAGAGTCAAACGAACATGTAACAACAAAGATAAAGATTTCACAGGGCCACAACACGCCCGAGCTCAAGATTATAACACAATGGCAATAACTATAATTAATAAAATATTTTCATAAATAAGAGAACTTTAAAATCCAACTTCAAATAAAATATACATGGGGTCATTTAACGGAGCCACAAAATTACTCAGCAGTTACTTAGTTGTATAGGTAATACACTCTCTAGAAATAACCGTACAATAGACAACAATTTGTGAACGATTTCTGTGATAAGGTAATGGGCCAATGATTGCAAATTTCACGTTATTAAACAAGAGTGTGTTTTCGATCAACTCTCCCCGCTTAAGGCGTGTCGATAACAGGAAGATCCTTTAAAAAGAGCTTTACACTAGGATGGAAGTAAAACACCTTACGGATGCTTTTTTTCTCTATAATTTTGCACTTTTTCTTCTATAACTCTTGAATTGTACAATATTTTTTTTACAATTTGTTATAAAAATGATGGAAATATTGTGTATGAATTTCATTGTTATACTGTTTGCAGTTTTTGAGAAAATGTTTCTCAAAGATGAAAATTTTAAAGTTACGGGAAATGGCTTCTAAAGTTTTTTAATACATTCCTGTCCCATATGATGTATTACCAGCATCTTCTTCTTTTTCCAGTGTTAAGTTTCCTTTTCACTGGTCTTTTCTTCCCTTTTGCTGCATATTGTAGGCTTTTGTCTCTTCTTCCTGCACCTCTTGGTCTTTCTTCATCAATTAGGCGCATTGTGGAAATGGTGTTGTGTCCTGGTCGGAAACCTAAACGTTTCAGCACATCACATTTGATGTTTCCTTCGTTGTATGTTGCCACTGCAAATTAAATTATTTACACTTTCTTTTGGATTTTGTGTTTTCCCATGTAAACACTTTTCCAATAAACTTCGCTGTGATAAATCTCTGAATATGGACTTAATTACATCAATTAGAGCATTTGGCGAACTGTTTATATGGGCATATTCCTTTCCTGATTGGTACTTACGCCATGGGTCATCACCTGTAGGGCACAGTGCATGTTGTGATCCATTTGTTGATGCAGTATGAAAAAATAATGCCCATACTGCTCTCCTCATATGGTCAATGCTTCTTGTATTTTGCCTAATTGCACACCCATAATACCTCTGCATTCAATCAATTGCTTCATCTGTCAGTCTTCCTCTTCCTCCAATGGTCTTACCATCAATAAGCTTCTGGGATCCTAATGTCTGTTTTTGTTTGCCCAAGCGGCTCCCATGCGCTTCTGCACATGTCCAATGTTCTCCTGTTTTTTAATGTGAATTTCATTGCCATAAGGTTTCAGTTCCTCTACAGCTTTACATCCCTTAGAATCACCATCTCCTAGATAGTTAGTGTATCGTACATTATACCACTCCTGTGATCTGGAAAAAATTTCTTTCACTCTCTCTACTTACATCGCTCCACTCGTGTTGTGAAAATTTGCTTCACAATTTTCACTTTGTTCGTCCTTGGTATTGCCCTTACATCTACAATGTTTTGAGAGAACAACAACATCAATTACTTTGCAACTGTCTCCACTGGTAGCTGTCACAACTCCATTTAGAGATTTATGAACACTACGTTGCCTTGATCCATCTAAAGCAATAGTTAAATCTCTAAAATTCCCATTACCTGTCACAGCTTCTTCAACTGCTTTCTTCATTGTTACTTGAGCAATATCTTCAGCAGAAGATCCCACCAATTCATTATAAAATCCAAACTTGGTTGGTGGTTTTAGCAAGTTCATAATTCCACATAACATTATCCCTGCAGCACTGCCCTTGCCAAGACAACGCAAGCCATACAGTAGCCTAACATTTATATCATACACCTTCTTTCCACTATTACCGCTACGAGGAATACTGTTAGAATTAGAAAACGAAGCTCCTGCAGCACATTTGTTACACTTCAATAACATTTTACATGCCAAACCAATGTCTGAAGCTATTTTCAATTCAAGTCCTCTTTCTTTGCAAACTTAGCAAAATACATTATGTTTCAAAATATTAGAGAGCAAGAAAATGTTAATTATTTCATTCACATCATTACTGTCACTTTCATAGTTTTCAAATATTTCTTGGCTGTCACAAAGTTTCTTGCTGGAAGAAGTTCTATCGCATTCATTTGGAGTAGTCGGTGAAGCAGTCTGAGCAGCATCTCCCTTCGAAACAACAAAAGATTTCCTCTTCCACTCATTGTGCCTTCTTTTAAACACTCGATTGCTGAAACGAGGCATATTGATATCAACAAACCAAATACGTAAAACAGGTACGAGCAAAATTCGTCAAATACTCAAAATTGAACAGCTAATCAGCACAAAGCAAACTCCACGAGTCAACACACACGGTATAGCGTTTATGTTTACCGATATGAACAGTCACTTGTCACAGAGATAAAGCCATACAACCTTGTAAAACAAAACACTGTCTAATTCCGCTAAGATACCCTGCTTGCAGCCAGCGAGCGGAGCCGTCAGAGGTGACACACGAAGTCGCTACAACCATTTAAGCGGAGCGTCAACTTTGCAGCGATAAAAAGGACACTTAGAATTCACTTAGAAGGGTGAAACTTGATTTGTTTTATTCATAAAACTCCAAATAATAATGAAAGAAACGTTAATTTTGTCATTGTCATCGTTCCGGCTCCCCTTAAATATAAATGAAAATATAAGTCATCCTTGGTCTCAGTGCTCGTTTGATGTAACTGTTTGATTACAAAAGTACTGCAAAGACAAGGAATCTTCAAGACGAGTATGCAATTATCTGACGATCACGTTAAAGGCGCATTTTTCTTACTGTCGACTCCCGCGTGCTGTCCACATGATCACAACATGCGATGCAGCTTGACGCAACCTGGGAAAGGGATGCTAATTCGTTGTTAGTCAGTCGGTAGCAGCGAAGGGAACACAAACAATGATGCGCGAGTGCGTACAAAGTGTTGATTACATTAACATTTGTCGCGAGTGAAAGAGAGGAGTGGGGATTCCAAATAAAGTAATGAAACTAGTAAAGTAGTGATGTCAGGATTCGACAACATGTCTAACACGATTAATCAAGCTTGTGTAATCGGTAATAGTTTCTAATATCAACACCTGGTGCCGAAAACTCAAACTGAACAATATCTACAACTCGAAATGACAAATTGTGCGCTTCTTCTTTACTTTAGCCGTCACTCTACAAAGCGACACCATGAAAGCAACGACGCACTCAACTGAGGTTCGCTTCGATGATGCAGGTAACATGGAACATATATGATGTGCTCTGGAAACCACCCCTTCAAACATACTATCGAAAACGGATCATGAACACACTTTTTAACAGAAAGATAAGGGGAATCAGTGTTAAGAGTAAATACCGCATGTCGCTCAGTCTCACAATAACATTTATATTTGCAGCCAGGTTAGATCATGCAAAAAATACGAGTATAGCCGTTGCATATTTGAAAAATAAAACAAAAATGACGTTTTCAGGGCAGACACAGGTCTTATACCACAGAGTAAACTTTCAGAAGTGATGCATTTAATTAAATATACAATGTGTGACTGTATTATAACGGGGCTGATGCTGTCACAGAGTAAGTACACATGCGCCAAAGATGATCGACCGTAATTGTGAAGTCGAATGCGGCATCTGGCATCTGTAGATAAATCGGTGTGGTCTGTGTAAGAGCTGTTATTTTACTCTGCTGGAAAAATGGTAAGTGTAATAATCGACAATGAATTTTCTTGATGCCTCACATGAAATTCGTAAAAGCGCTACTGAAACCGAACTGTTAGTAAAAGGGGTTTATAATGAACACTGTTTTGTCACGTACGCGAGTTAGATCCCCGAGGAGACGTTATGAACGACTCACGGCCAGGGCGCTCTTCAACATCGGAAACGTATGAAAATATCGAAAAAGTCTGATTCGATCTGACAGTCGGTTGGGTATTTGACAGATAGCTGAAATTGTAGGAACCGACAAAGAATGCATAAGCCAAATTTTACATAATCAAATAAAGAAGAGAAAAGTGGGAAATACCATTGTAAATGATCCTAAATTCTTGGAAAGAGTGACGAATCTTCACTAACGATCCAGAAAGTAACCGCCAATACATGCAATGGAAGGGCCTAACTTCACTGAGAGCTAGAAAACTCGAATGAGCAAATCAGTATACAAAGCGATGATGACTGATTTTTCTATACTCATGGAATTGTGTATGTTCATCGGGTTCCTGAAGGTCAGACTGTTAGCCAACATTAATATCTTGAAGTCATTAATAACTAGAGGTTCCTGCTCAGCTCCGTGAGAAAATGAGAAGAGAAACGACCCAAATTATGGACGAACAAGTAACTGGTTCTGTGTCAAGACAATGCACTGGCTGTAAAATGTCTGTTCAAAGGTTTCTAGTGAAGTACAGCATCGCAGTGATGGACCACCTTATTCACCTAACATAGCACCATGTGACGTCCATATAGCCCCCAAGGTCAAATCTGCATTAAAAGGAACAAGATTTCAGTCCGTTGAAGGAGCAAAAGAAAAAATGATACGTGTCGTCAAGGAGCTCACAGAAGAAGCCTTCCAGCTCTCCTTCCATCAAAGAAAAATTCACATGGAGCGTTGTAGGGATAGCGGAGGGGAGTATATTGAGGGTGAAAATAACTAAATATGTATGTTCTTGAAATCAGATCTTCTGTTACTATCATTTTTACACGAATAGCAATGAAAATTTCACATCACGGACCTGTACTCTTGGTATACTATGTCGTTAGAAAGTGTATGCTTTGCAGTCCTTTTTCTCCAGAGCTGGTAGTATGTCAGCGCAACAGACCAAATCTAAGGAATGGCAATTCAGAAGCAAACAGAGACAAACTAAGTCACAGAAAAGCAAGAGTAAATTGAAACAGATTCAGTTGTCGTCAAGGACCTCTGCGGGGACGGCGAGCTTAAACAAAAGAAATTTTTCGTAGCGCTCCCGAGCTCCGTTGCCACTTTGCGTCATAAAGCTGCCAGGAATACACACAACTCTATGGGGACCCAGGAAGCCGAGAACAAATTTAACTTGTGAAACCGAAAGAGCAGTCGGCGAGATTGCGTCTGCAGTCTGACGTACCAGGTAGGGCGTAATAAGGCTTATTAATTCCGACTTTCCTCGTTCAGGTAAATTAAACGGGAACCACAAACTGTCTGGTTCCCAGTGTGTAGGGGATCCGCTCACTGGCTAACACAGCTGTAGAGATTAGTGGAGCTATTATTAAATTCGTCCTGCGCAAAATAAACATTGGGAAGTTAATTCGTATTCCTAGTGATATAAATTTTCGACAAGCTAATAAATTAACGGCTTACTGGAAAACTGACCAAGTGAAACGTTGCTGCTTCTGCTTTAATAGCGTCTAACAGATGATACGTCCTGCAGAACAGATTAGTGAATGAAGTTTTCGCACAAAAATCATCAGCAAATTGCTGTAGTTGCACATAACTTAAACATTACGCAGTTAACTTAGCACTGTGGTAGGCAAAGCAAAATCTCATTAGTAATTTTGCAGGATACAGGGAGCAGAATGCTCATAATTTAGAGATGTACAACGAAACTTGTATGTTTATTCTGTAACTATCATTTTTCAGCACTCCGTCATCCGGCCACGTGTGGCCCACCGGGACCATCCGGCCGCCGTGTCATCCTCAGTTGAGGATGCAGATAGGAAGGGCGTGTGGTCAGCACACCGCTCTCCCAGATGTTATGATGGTTTTCTTTGACCAGAGCCGCTACTATTCGGTCGAGTAGCTCTTCAGTTAGCATCAAGAGGCTGAATGAACACCGAAAAATCGCAACAGTGCATGGTGGCCCGGATGGTCACCCATCCAAGTGCCGTCCACGCCCGACAGCGCTTAACTTCGGTGATCTGACGGGAACCGGTGAATCCAATGCGGCAAAGCCGTTGCCTTTATCATTTTTTAAGAACTCATATATTGCCAAACGGAAGTGAGCGTCCTTATTTATTAAGCCAAGAGCGTCTAATAACTGCAGTTTCACGTTACCGGTTTTGGCAGTTAATTACCATCTTCAGATGGATTTAATCTACAATCAACTTCGTCGTGAGATATAAAAAAAAAAAAATCTCCGAACGTCATGAAGTTGTATACTGTACGACAACAAATTATATGTCATTCTGTCATATTGTAAAAGAGACAGTCCATGTGACGACATGATGTATAACTTATTGACGTGGTCAGAGTGCATAGATTGATTTTTTTAGGGCTACGTGTCTCAGACTGCAAAAACGGTAGCCTTGTAGCAGTGGTCGACAAACGTTTTTGCTCAAGAACTAATACCGACAGTGTAGGGTGGCACCTCGGAACGTATGTATACCGATACTGTTATTAATTGGGACTCTACATAAATTAGTACGTTATGAGTCCCCATCAGACCAGCTTCAGTAAGGGCACGATAAGTTGGCCACTGTTCCCAACGTACTGATCGTTAAAAGTCGGCATTAAAAGGCGGCCCCATTCCGAACACTTCGTGTCAAATATTGTTCTCTGTTTCAGATTGTTGCCACTGCCAGCGACCACAAAGTTGTGACGCCGTAATTGCCTAACGAAGTATTGTTGTGTTTTCATTGTGGATGGGTGATTAAATGATTAATAACTGTAACTGTCCTCACATTCAACGGTATTATCCAGCATGACACATGACCACAAGTGTTTACTAAATGTTTTGAATGCCATTTTTCTTCTATTCATTGTGACATAATAGTTAGGTTACAATCAACAGTCGAGACCGCAATAATATTTGTTTATTTAGCGGTTTCGGCTTATGTAAAAGCCATCTTCAGAGTTTTTGGCTCCCTATGGCCTGGTGCTCGCGGTTGGTCGGTTTCGGAGTACGACGAGCCGCCAGCACCAGCCATAGGGGGCCAAAAACTCTGAAGATGGCTTTTACATAAGCCGAAAGCGGTAAACAAACAAATATTATTGCGATCTCGACCGTTGATTGTAATCGAAATATTGCACCAGAATGCTGCAATACATAGGCAATGTTGTCCAAATTTATTATAATAGTCTTCATTTACACTACTGGCCATTACGATTACTACACGAAGAAGAAATGCAGATGATAAACGGGTATTCATTGGACAAATATATTATACTAGAACTGACACGTCATTACATTTTCGCTACGGTCGCAGGCTAGCATCCTGCCTCGGGCATGGATGTGTGTGATGTCCTTAGGTTAGTTAGGTTTAAGTAGTCCTAAGTTCTAGGGGAGTGATGACCTAAGAAGTTTATTACATTTTCGCGCAATTTGGGGGCATAGATCCTGAGAAACCAGTACCCAGAACAACCACCTCTAGCCGTAATAACGGCCTTGATACGCCTGGGCATTGAGCCAAACAGAGCTTGGATGACGTGTACAGGTTAGGTGCCCATGCAGCTTCAACACGATACCACTGTTCATCAAGAGTAGTGACTGGCGTATTGTGACGAGCCAGTTGCTCGGCCACCATTGACCAGACGTTTTCAATTGGTGAGAGATTTGGAGAATGTGCTGGCCAGCGCAGCAGTCGAACATTATTTGTATCCAGAAAGGCCCGTACAGGACCTGCGCCGGCCGGTGTGGCCGAGTGGTTCTAGGCGCTAGAGTCTGGAAACGTGCGACCGCTAAGGTCGCAGGTTCGAATCCTGCCTCGGGCATGGATGTGTGTGATGTCCTTAGGTTAGTTAGGTTTAAGTAGTTCTAAGTTCTAGGGGACTGATGACCTCAGCAGTTACGTCCCATAGTGCTCAGAGCCATTTGAACAGAGCCTGCAACATGCGGTCGTGCATTGTCCTGCTGAAATGTAGGGTTTCGCGGGGATCAAAAAATGGTTTAAATGGCTCTGAGCACTATGGGACTTGACTTCTAAGGTCATCAGTCCCCTAGAACTTAGAACTACTTAAACCTAACTAACCTAATGACATCACACACATCCATGCCCGAGGCAGGATTTGAACCTGCGACCGTAGCGGTCGCACGGTTCCAGACTGTAGCGCCTAGAACCGCTCGGCCACCCCGGCCGGCTCGCGGGGATCGCATGAAGGGTAGAGGCACGGGTCGTAACGCATCTGAAATGTAACGTCCACTGTTCAAAGTGCTGTCAATGACCGAGTACGTGTAACCAATGGCACCCCATACCATCACGCCGAGTGATACGCCAGTATGGCGATGGCGAATGCACGCTTCCAATGTGCGTTCACCGCGATGTCGCCAAACACGGATGCATCCATCATGATTCTGTAAACAGAACCTGGATTCGTCCGAAAAAATGATGTTTTGCCATTCGAGCACCCAGGTTCGTCGTTGAGTACACCAATTTAAAAATTCTCGTCTGTAGCACGTCATTTTCGTGGTGTATCAATTTTAATGGCCAGTAGTGTAATTTCATATTGCTTGCTACAGATTTGTACCGCATTTGAAACTGACGGTCTCTACAATGCGCGTTCAAGAATCCTTGTTGCTTCTGTGTCAAAATTTACACCATAGTAGCTTATCGGTACCATTCGCGTACACCCGTGTGCTATACTAGAAGGCAAACAATAAAATATCGTCCCTCTCACATCCTCTAGCTCCACAGTGGCCGTCCTATTTATCCCTATACCCTGAGGTAAGCGACAAACCTTATTTAGCTCAGGCCCAATTCACCATTCTCAATTTCGAAAGTTTGTCTGCCTGAAAATGTACTGTTGTCCCAAGCATCTATCGCTGCTCGTTTAGTTTTTATTGCCGTTTCAAATATACCGGTCATTTTTGAAACACCCTGTATGAAAATATTACTGCCTTTTGACGTGTTTCTGTTTGTCAGTGAGCAGGAAAGCGGAAACGCGCGGGCCGCATGAACATTTTATTCGCACCGCAGTTTGACGACCACTGCCTTATAGGATCGCTCTGTCTGTCTCTCTGGCCGACTGTTAAGAACCCTTCTTCTCGGGAACGGGTAGACGTATTAAGTGCATATTTATATTACGTATTAAGGTCTATGGTCCCTTCATGTAAAAACTGTAAGCTTCTAAGTCAAAGCAATAAAAAGATACGGCCATTTATATCATGTATTTTAATACTCGAAAACTCACTTCCACTTGACCTACAACCATGAAATTTGGCAGTAAGAAGGTTTCACGTAAAAGTAAGGGGAAAAAATCCGAAAATCATTAATTTTTAATTACGAGTGTATCAAGTGAAAAAAAACTTTTTTTTCATTTTTTCGGTCTCTCTGTCTATCGGTCTCCTAAGACCCCTTTTTCTCTGGAAGAGGTTGGTGTATCATGTTCAAATTTATGCCACATACTGAAATCTATGGTGACTTGTCAATGCAGTCGAAAGATTCGGTCATTTACGTCATATATTTTGATACTCGTAAAACTGCCACCTAAAATCATGGAATTAGGCAAGAAGCTAGGTTTCAGAGTACAAGTAAAGTAAAAAATATGAAACTTGTTAAATTGTAATTATATCACATAAAAATAAATTTTGCAATTTGAACGTCAAAAGCATAACAGACGGAACATTACTCCATGCAGACATAAAATGTAGTTTGTAATCATGTTTTAGAAAGTAAATAAAACATCTCATTAAATCTTCTCTGGCTATACATATAAACTGAAGTTCCCAACTCGCTTCTTTTTGTATATTTGGATTAGTCTGTGAAACTACTGTAGAGATTTTGACACGGTCTTGGAATTCCCGGGACCAATATCTTGCCAGTATCGGTATTGATAACAAGGAAAATAGTTGAGACTCTCTGTTCCCAGGATGTAATAATTAGGTTTGTACGGGACCCTCAGTGCACAAGTCCTACTCGCACTTAGCCAATTTATATTAACTACATCCGAGGATGTCAATAAATTTCCGAAACCGGTAATGCGAAACTGTAGATATTAGGCAATCTTGATGTAATAAATTATTAGATAAACTATTACTGTAACTTGTACCAGTGCGAGTCTGACCTGAGAGTAGGGTTCAGTGTCTATGAGGTGAGTCGCAGTTGGTACACATGCTAATACCTCATGCTAATACCTGAACGTAACAATTTGTAGGGATTGGAAATCAAGTGATCAAGTGTGCGCAATCCAAACCAATGTCGTGGGGTAGTTACTTCTGCAGGGTGAAGGGTGGAAAAGGCTCTTTTCTTTCTCATGTAATTTCATCAATTATTTTATGTATCTGGTTTACAGTATTTATTTGGTCATTGAGCAGCTGTTTGTGTTAATGCTGTGTTTGTATGGAAATTTTCTTAAAGGGAGGAGATGTCTTTCTTTAGTGATTCCAATGACGTTCATATCTTTTACAGTATTGCTTAGTTTATGGTGTTCTTGTTTTATATGATCTGCAAATATTGAATGGTTTGTCCCATATTTAAATGCAGATCATGGCTTCTCCCTCCACCACCCCCTCCACCACCACATACTGGCCTGCATGTGGGACGAGTTCGCCATTGCCTCCGCAGCTGTTAAGAATGCATGAACAGTCTGTGCTTCATTGACCGATGAATCCATTAAGTAACACAGAGATAGCTACCGACGTGCGGCCCCTGTCGCACAGGCAGTTTGTGACATACACGCTGCAGCTAGCGACATCGTCGTCCTTGCTGAACCTGACGCGTTTCAGCCCCACTGCCTGGTGTGCATCACCCACGCCTCGAACTGAACTCATCCTCGATCCTGGAAGACTGGATGGAGCGAATGACGGTGGCAAGGCCATACCGAGGGAGTGACACAGAGAGGACTTAAAAACCGAAAAAAAACAAAAAAAGAAATACCGTTTAAGAAATAACCGGGAGAGGTGCGTGCGTCCTCCTACCCCTCGTCTCTTCACTACGAGAAGAAGGCTTTCTCTCGGCCTCTGATTATAAATGCAAGCTGTTATCACAGTGACAATTCTGCTGTATGATTTCATCCAAGTAGCATCATATGAAAACGAGAGTTTCCAAACAGACGTTGGTATCAGTGGCAATTCATACTAACTTCCTTGTACCTGCTGACAGTTTTTTTTTTTCCAAAAGGGGTGTATATTGCGACATCGCCTCAGTTACAGCTACAACCCTCAGTGGAAAATCAAAAAATTTCAAAGCAGAAACCCACTTTCAGTAAAGAATATAAGACTACTAGCTGGGAAATCCGACGTGATTCGGGTATTTACTTATTTCATTCTATCACTCCATCTCCTCCTCTCTCTGTCCAGCTCCACCCCCCCCCCCACCCGCCTCCTTACTCCCACGGTCCATCTCTTTCTAACCCTCTTTCTGCCCATCGCCTCCTCCCCCTCTCTCTGTCCTTGTCCTTCCATTCCTCATTCCTCCCTCTCCCTACCGACTTTTTCCTCTCTCCCTTCTCTGTCCATCACCTCTTTATCACCACCACCCCACCCCAATGGAAGGTTGATAGCTGTTTACTTCCACAGGACCTCATTCCGGGTACTAAGTAATACACGTACCAAGTCTTGTTGAAGTCGATCCTGGGGCTTAGGAGTTGTTGAACACATGATGTTTCATACCATACGACTCCAGAGGGGCCGCGCGTGATTAGCCGAGCGGTCTAAGGCGCTACAGTCATGGACTGTGCGGCTGGTCCCGGCGGAGGTTCGAGTCCTCCCTCGGGCATGGGTGTGTGTGTGTTTGTCCTTGGGATAATTTAGGTTAGGTGGTGTGTAAGCTTAGGGACTGATGACCTTAGCAGTTAAGTCCCATAAGATTTCACACACATTTGAACATTTGAACTCCAGAAAGGGGGGAGGGGCATGGGAGGGAGGGGAGGAAGGTGGGGAATCTGTCTGCGATACTCAGCTGTGTGGCTTTATGTTAGGTATCGAAACACGTTGTCCAAATTATTGGCTCCCCACAGTGGTCATTCTCGTGACCTGGTCGGCAAAGTGAACAGCACAAATAAGAGTCGAATTGCACTTCATACTTTTAAAAGCACTCTTAATCAACTAAATGCAGGAATTAAATACCAACAGGTCGTCACAACTTCTCATTCACAGCCCCTTTCCCACAGGCAGTGAGGAATCTTATCCCACAGTATTTTTTATACCAATCATAAATCATGCTTATGACAAATTTCGTTACGAGCTATGCTTCAATGTGACCCGCTTTTCATTTCCAACCCTTTAAGATGCAAGTGCTGCTTTCCAGACAATACGTAACGAATAAATCCTCGATTCTTTAAAGACTCGAACCACCCTCTAAAAAACAATTCCATATTTCACGTCTACTTACAAATTAGTTATCGTGTTTAATACGTGACAGTTGCATGTATCCGAGAAAAAGTTAAGAAAAGGTTTGATATTATGGGTTAATGAATAAGCTCATAGCGTTTTTCCATAAGCTTAATAATCACAACAGATAAATATGATAGAATATTTAGTCATCAATAATATATTCTCCTTCACTATTTACAAAAGTCGGACAACGCTGGGGTAACTTTCCGATTCCGCTGAGAAATCGTTGAACCATGTTCGGAAGGAATTTTCATCCGGAAAGGAAGTTTCTTTAAGGTTGTTCGATAGTGGAAAAGGTGAAAATATGAGGATGCAAGATTAGTTGGATAAGATGGGTGAGGAATAATTTCCAGCCAAACTGTTGTATAGTGCCTTTTGTCAGCGTAGCACAATTAGGACCCGCGCTGTCATTTAGTAGCAACACTTCAGGCAGTCTTCCTGCTCGTTGTTCTTAGGCTGCGTATGCAAAACGTCTCAGTTATTGACAATAAATGTCGGCAGTGATGGTTACACGTCGGAGAAGCAATTCGTAGGACACCAAACCGTCTCTTCCAGCAGATACATAACGTCGTCTTTTGTGGATGCTCGCAGGTCTTTGTGCAGCGAATTACTCCTGTGTGTGAGCTTTCTTTTTCCTTATGTTGGCACAAAGTCACAATTTCTTGTCACCAGTACACATATAGAATAGAAATGGTCAGTGTTGTTCACGTGCCATTTGATGATGAGCAAACAGAAGTACACGTATGGCCAGCCTCTGACTTTTGTGATTTTGCCTCAGAGCATGCGGTACCCACAGACCCGGTTTTTGAACGTTCCCCATTGCATGTAAATGTCACACGATGGTTGAATGACCACTGTTCATCACATTTGACAGTTCACGAGTGTAATAACTTGGAGCATTGTCGGTTAATGGGTTTAAATGATGTTCATCAAACCCCGAAGGTCTTCCTGAACGTGAACAGTCACTAATGTCAAAACTATCCTCCTTTAAACGAGGAAACGATTTTCTTGCCGTGCCCTGTCCAAGGCATTACCCTCACACATGGCGCAAATGTTTCTGGCTGTCTCCGCTACTGTCACCCCTGTACTGAACTTGAAAAGAATGTTCCTCATTTGTGGTGTCATATTGTCCATAGTTGCTTGACAGTTCTTGAGGGTAGTTGCGTTCTGTCGTTGCAGCTACAAAAAATGCACCTTTTTTTCGCCATACGTGTTTCGCATTATTGAGATAAAGCATCAGTAGTCTGTAAGCAATGTGTTGGTTTTTACTTACGGTGATTTTCGGTTGATTTCTCGGCTACATCGGGAAATGCCGTCTGTTAGCACATCGTTGATGTTTTCCTTCTTCAGACATTCATAGTTGTAATCTAATTTTTAGTTGCTCTGCAGAATAATGCATTTTTTATGTTTCAACCAGCACATTTTTTTGCACACCACTGTTTTCTGTTTTGTTTTTATACATCTAAAGCCGGCCGAAGTAGCCGTGCGGTTAAAGGCGCTGCAGTCTGGAAGCGCAAGACCACTACGGTCGCAGGTTCGAATCCTGCCTCGGGCATGGATGTTTGTGATGTCCTTAGGTTAGTTAAGTTTAACTAGTTCTAAGTTCTAGGGGACTAATGACCTCAGCAGTTGAGTCCCATAGTGCTCAGGGCCATACATCTATGTATGTATTGTGGTTTGTGTTTTGTAGTGTTGTCAACATAAAATCGCCAGTAGTTTGTCTCTGAGTTTTTTGGGTGGGGGAGGGAGAAGCCATGATTTGCATTTAAATACGGTACAAACAATTCAATATTTGCAAATCATCTAAAACAAGAACACCACAAACCAATCAATATTGAAAAGATATGAACATCATAGGAATCACTAATGAAAGACATCTTCTCCCTTTCAAAGAAAATTTCCATACACACACAGCATTAACACAAAATAAACAGTTGCTCAATAAAAAAATAAATATTGTAAACCGGACATATAAAATAACTGATGAAATTCCATGAGAAAGAAAAGATCCTTTTCTATCCATCAACCTCTCTCACTCTCCCACGGAAACCCCCCCCCTCCCAATTTCATTTTACTTCTTGCTCCTCACCTCCTCCAGCTCACACTCCATCAGACTATTATTCACTTATGTCCACCCATCATGGCTTCTCCCTCTGGACCCCCCCCCCCCCCCCAAAAAAAAAGCAGAGGCAAACTAGTGGCAATTAACTTGGCAGCACTACAAAACACAAATCACAGTACATACTTAGAAGTATAAAAACAAACAGAAAATAGTGGTGTGCGAAAGAATGTGCAGAGTAAAACATAAAAAATGCAGAAAAACTAAAAATTAGATTACAGCTACCAATTTCTGAAGAAGGAAAGCAACAACGACGTGCTAGCAGAAGGCATTTCCGGATGTAGGTAAGAAATAAAGTGGAAATCACCGTAAGTACAAACCAACATATTCTCAAAAAACTGTTTCTCGATCTTAAAGCAAACCAAAATATAAATAACTTATTTACAGGCCACTGATGATGCTTTACCTCAGTAAAGCGAAACGTGCCTGCTGAAAATGACATGCATTTTTGTAGTTGCAAGGACAGAACAAAAGACTCTCAAGAATGAAAAAGAAGAATATGTCGGAAATTTTCTACCACCCACAGCCTAACTCATTATCTCCAAATTACAAAATGACAATATGTAAACTCGTATAGTAACAGCGAAGTATAAATAAAAAATGAAAATCGATAAATAAACCCACAGCAACCGCAATACCAACATGCAAATCAAAAACTCCAAGAACTTATGCACCAAAAAAATGGTTCAAACGGCTCTAAACACTATGGGACTTAACATCTGAGGTCATCGGTCCCCTAGACGTAGATTTACTGAAACCTAACTAAACTAAGGGCATCACACACATCCATGCCCGAGGCAGGATTCGAACCTGCGACCGTAGCAGCAGCGCTGTTCCGAACTGAAGCACCTAGAACCACTCAGCCACATCGGCCGGCACTTGTGCACCAACCCACGTTCGTTAGAAGTCATTAAGTCGTCTCATTATCAAATACTGGATGAGTATAGCCTGGATAATTTGCACTTCGTTTTAAGAAAACCCAGTTTTTCACGTATCTTAGTGTTTATGGCGTTATATCTCCGGTACTATGTGTTGTAGAATGATATAATTTTGAAGGTACATTCATTGATATATGGGGAAACTGTCTGCAAATTGCGTTTCTACTAGAGTTAGTACTAAAGACGTTCTAAATTAAAATGTCACGCTTGGTGCAGCAGTTTTTCTGGATGAACAGGGAAAATGCAGCAGCGATAAACTTTCTTCCGTTCATCGTTTTCTGTTGTTGCCAGAGAGAAAATGTTTCGTAAAGGTTGGAAATTATGTCTAAAGTCTGCTGCAAATCATGAAGTGCTGCCATTCTCAGTGGATCAGTATAGTTTTTTACCGCTTCCGTTTCACCCTCATCCGTTTGAAAAGTAGGTGGTCCTTAACCCACAGCGCTTCTTTCCAGGTACTAAGTGGAATAAATATTAAGTTTGATGCCAAGAGCCATTTAAGGAATCTTTTCCCACACTCCAGACCATAGGCGAGTGTAACGTGAAGAGACCTAATGCTTGGTACAATGGGAGGCACCCTCTGCCAAGAACTTCTTAGTTGTGAGTGTGAAGTGTAGATGAAAATGTAGTTTACTTGTCTGTGTTGTACTTGATTTGCATCACACTATTCATGAATTACAGGTAATACACTCCTGGAAATGGAAAAAAGAACACATTGACACCGGTGTGTCAGACCCACCATACTTGCTCCGGACACTGCGAGAGGGCTGTACAAGCAATGATCACACGCACGGCACAGCGGACACACCAGGAACCGCGGTGTTGGCCGTCGAATGGCGCTAGCTGCGCAGCATTTGTGCACCGCCGCCGTCAGTGTCAGCCAGTTTGCCGTGGCATACGGAGCTCCATCGCAGTCTTTAACACTGGTAGCATGCCACGACAGCGTGGACGTGAACCGTATGTGCAGTTGACGGACTTTGAGCGAGGGCGTATAGTGGGCATGCGGGAGGCCGGGTGGACGTACCGCCGAATTGCTCAACACGTGGGGCGTGAGGTCTCCACAGTACATCGATGTTGTCGCCAGTGGTCGGCGGAAGGTGCACGTGCCCGTCGACCTGGGACCGGACCGCAGCGACGCACGGATGCACGCCAAGACCGTAGGATCCTACGCAGTGCCGTAGGGGACCGCACCGCCACTTCCCAGCAAATTAGGGACACTGTTGCTCCTGGGATATCGGCGAGGACCATTCGCAACCGTCTCCATGAAGCTGGGCTACGGTCCCGCACACCGTTAGGCCGTCTTCCGCTCACGCCCCAACATCGTGCAGCCCGCCTCCAGTGGTGTCGCGACAGGCGTGAATGGAGGGACGAATGGAGACGTGTCGTCTTCAGCGATGAGAGTCGCTTCTGCCTTGGTGCCAATGATGGTCGTATGCGTGTTTGGCGCCGTGCAGGTGAGCGCCACAATCAGGACTGCATACGACCGAAGCACACAGGGCCAACACCCGGCATCGTGGTGTGGGGAGCGATCTCCTACACTGGCCGTACACCACTGGTGATCGTCGAGGGGACACTGAATAGTGCACGGTACATCCAAACCGTCATCGAACCCATCGTTCTACCATTCCTAGACCGGCAAGGGAACTTGCTGTTCCAACAGGACAATGCACGTCCGCATGTATCCCGTGCCACCCAACGTGCTCTAGAAGGTGTAAGTCAACTACCCTGGCCAGCAAGATCTCCGGATCTGTCCCCCATTGAGCATGTTTGGGACTGGATGAAGCGTCGTCTCACGCGGTCTGCACGTCCAGCACGAACGCTGGTCCAACTGAGGCGCCAGGTGGAAATGGCATGGCAAGCCGTTCCACAGGACTACATCCAGCATCTCTACGATCGTCTCCATGGGAGAATAGCAGCCTGCATTGCTGCGAAAGGTGGATATACACTGTACTAGTGCCGACATTGTGCATGCTCTGTTGCCTGTGTCTATGTGCCTGTGGTTCTGTCAGTGTGATCATGTGATGTATCTGACCCCAGGAATGTGTCAATAAAGTTTCCCCTTCCTGGGACAATGAATTCACGGTGTTCTTATTTCAATTTCCAGGAGTGTATATTGTGACACATCTTGGAGCTACATGGCCGCAACTGAAAGAGTCTAGAAATTTATTTGAGAATTATTTATACCTCAGCATTGACAAGAAGCCACAACCAACCGACAGTCTCCAAAAAAAATAAAAAAAAAAAAAACAAAAAAAAAAAAACAATAACTATCACGTAGACTGTGATTGAGAAACCAAATTATCACTCTCTCTTATTATAATGATCCAACCAGTTTCCACATTTGCTGAAGTGAAATTGCAGACAGATAGATTTAATAGATTCTGTATACTTTAGCATTCTAATCAGTTCTAGTGAACGCGGAATTTTCAGTGGCTGTTATTTTACAAATACCGCTTCACACGTTCGATTTTTCAGTTGCATTATACCGTACTGTACTAACATAATTATATATAAAATCTTTACTGATGATAGCGAGGCGTGGTGTTTTTGACATGGCTCAAGAACCTATTGAACCAGTGGAATACTATTTCATCCCTGCAGGCGCAGAACATAGAAACAGGTGAGAACCTTCAAAACTGTTCTGATTTTGGTTCTTCTATACTTGAAGGAAAGGAGTAGGAGGGGAAATAATAGGCCAACACGAATTTGTACCCGTAACAACCACAGTTAATTATCATAACTGCCGTCAAGAACTAGAAAACAAATCAACAGCTTGCAGAGCAGCGATAAAAAGTTGGCTCATTTACCATAGCAATACAGAGCATAGAACGTTATTTTTAGGTCGACGAAATCAAAAACGGGCGCCGTGTAGCTGGAAATCAGAACTGAAAAGCTTGTCAGTGGGAAAATGCTAAACTGCGTGTACGACTCTAGTTTAAACTAAGTAATATGGAAACCACTATACTAGAAACATCGTTAACAAAGAATACACGATGAACTAAGTGATGTCTTGTAAATTATTTATTCACGACCGACTTCGGTCATATACGACCTTCATAGTGGAAAAATATCTTTTACAAAGGCAAAGAAAATTGGAAATTTGTGGTAAATTCGTATGGGACCAAACTGTTGAGCTCATCGGTCCCTAGATTTACACACTACTTAAACTAACTTACGGTAAGGATAACACACACACCCATGCCCGAGGGCGGACTCGAACCTCCGACGGGGGCAGCCGTGCGAACCGTGGCAAGGCGCCCAAGACCGCACGGCTACCCCGCGCAGCTCAAGGGCAAAGATATTTTTTCCTCTGCGAAGATGGTCTGTGACCGAAACCGTGCTGTGTTCATCACGCATTTTTCCAAATGGATTTTTTTTTCTTTTTGATCATCGCTCTTCTGATGAGGCTTTCCAAGAATTCCCCTATGTGCCAACCTCTTCATCTCAGAATAGCACTTCACGCAACGTCCTAAATTATTTATTAGGTATATTTCAATCTTCGTATTCCCCTACCGTCTTTAGACACCACAGTACACTCACATGCCATGGAAGTTTCTCGATGTTCTTTTACCCAGTCCTGTCCCCATGTCAGTGATTTCCAAGTGTTCCTCTCCTCTCCGAATCTGCGGAGAACCTCCTCATTTCTTATCAGTACACCTAATTTTCAACATGCTACTCTAGTACAACCTCGTAAACGCTTCCAATCTCTTATTTTCAGGTTTTTACACGGTCCGTGATTCCCTTACAAACAATTCTGCTCTCCAAAAGTACATTCTCAGTAACTACTTTCCGTAAATTAACGCTGATGTTTGACCCTCTTTCCTTATGACAGTGTCCTCCTTTCTTCATCCATCAGTTGTTATTTTCCATCCAAACTAGCAGCATTCCTTCGTTTCGTATACTTCGTAGTCATACTTTCTCATCCCATCACCTGTAAACTTACTAGCGATTCTCTGTCAATGAGATCGCCGTATTATGTTGTTTTAAGCAGACGTCGTTGGCACTTTTTCTACCCACCGTCGGATTTTCCGCTTACATAATTTTCATCTTCTGTTTTCCGGTTACATAGCGCCTGATTCTAATATCGTCGATGCAATGGCATATTGCAATCCATCATAGTAGATGACAGGTGAGAATTGTAATTGCAGTATACGCAAATCCATTACATTCTAAATTAACCGCCGCTACTAAAGTGTGGTGAGCGCCTAGGAACTAATTGATACACGGAATTCTCCTTAATTTTGCCCCGGTCCCTCGTCTTTCCCAACCCTCTCCACCACGCGTAAAGTGAAGCCTAGCAATTCTTATTCAACAGACTCCTTTCTTTATGTGAAGGTGGAAATGTTTCCATTTCTGTTCTAGGATATTTCACTTTGTCCTAATACTTTGACCTTGAGATGAATGAAAAATATACTGCACACCCTGACAAACAAATTTAAGCACCCATGAGTCATGATCGGATGAGGATTTAACGTCCTACTCGTACGCACCATCAGCTGGTATGTAAGCGGGGTATGACTGAACTGATCACCATTGGAACACAAAACGGGTCATAAAACTGTTGCAGAAACAACGAAAAAAAAGCATTCCAAATTTAAACGAAATTAAAATCCCCAAGATCTGCGATCTCTTACAGAGGCTCGAAATTTAGCGCTGACTTCACTTCAAGATGCTTATAATAATTTCCACTTTGTCTCGAAATCTGGCAGAAAATTCTGGTGTTTGTGAAGTATGCTAACAGCAAGACACAATCAATGTCTTCTTTGCACGACACCGATGGAAATACAACTACTATCGACGACAGTGTTGCTAAAGCAGAGTTACTAAACACAGCCTTCAGAAATTATTTCACCAAAGACGAATTGAGTATTCTAGAAGTCGAATCAAGAACAGCTGCCAACTCGAGTAACTTAGGTGTAGATATACCCTGAGTAGTGAAGCAACTTAAATCACTTAATAAAAGCAAGTGTTCTGGTCCAGACTGCACACCATTAGGTTCCTTTCAGAGTATCTCCATACTTAACAATCGTATGCAGCATCTCGCTAGATGAAAGATCCGTACCCAATGACTGGAAAGTTGCACAGGTCACACCAATATTCAAGAAAAGCAAAATGAGTAATGCACCAAATTACAGGCCCATTAATGTCGATATGTACCAGGATTTTGGGACATATATTGTGTTCGAACATTACGAATTACCTCGAAGAGAATTGTCTATTGAGAGACAGTCAACACGGATTTAGGAAACATCGTTCTTTTGAAACACAGCTGGCTCTTTACTCACACGAAGTGTTAAGTGCTAATGACAAGGGATTTCAGATTTATTCCGTATTTTTAGATTTCCAGAAGGCTTCTGACAGCGTGGCACACAAGTGGCTTGTAGTGAAATTGCGTACTTATGGAATATCGTCTCAGTTATGTGACTGGATTAGTGATTTCCTGTCAGAGATGTCACAGTTAGCAGCAACTGAAGGAAATTCAACCAGTTAAAAAAAGAAGTGATATCTGGCGTACACCAAGGTAGCGTTATAGGCCTTCTTGTGTTCCTTACCTATATAAACGATTTAGGAGACAATCTGAGCAACCGTCTTAGCTGTTTACAGATGATGCTGTCGTTTATTGTCTAGTAAAGAAATGAGAAGATCACAAAAAATTGCAAAACGAATTAGATGAGATATCTCTATGGTGCGAAAATCAGCAACTGACGCTAAATAATAGAAAGTGTTAGGTCATCCACATGAGTGCTAAGACGAATCCGTTGAACTTCGGTTACACGATAAACCAAACAAGTCTAAAGGCCGTAAATTCCAGTAAATACCTAGGAATTACGGTTACGAACAACTTAAATTGGAAAGAACACGTAGAAAATGTTGTGAGGAAGGCAAACCAAAGACTGCGTTTTATCGGAAGAACAGAAAATGTAACGGATCTACAGAAGAGACTTCCTACACTACACTTGTCTGTCCTCTTCTGGAGTACTGCTGCGAGGTCTGGCATCCTTACAAGATAGGACTGACGGAGCACGTCGAGAAAGTTCAAAGAAGAGCAGCACGTTTCGTATTATCGTGGAATAGGGGAGAGAGTATCAGTGACATGATACAGGATTTGGGATGGACATCATCAAAACGAAGGCGGTTTTCGTTGCGGCGGAATCTTCTCACGAAATTTCAGTCAGCAACTTTATCCTCCGATAGCGAAAACATTTTTTTGACACCGACCTACATAAGGAGAAACGACCATCATAATAAAATAAGGGAAATCATAGCTGTCACAGAAATATATAAGTGTTCGTTTTATCGTCGCGCTGTTCAAGAGTGAAATACTAGAGAATTATTGTGAAGGTGGTTCGAGGAACCCCCTTCCAGGCGCATGATCTGCAAAGTATCCGTGTAAATGTACGTGCAATTCTGTGGCAGTCAAAACAAGAGGGTATGGTTCAAATGGCTCTGAGCACTATGGGACTTAACTTCTGAGGTCATCTGTCCCCTAGAACTTTGAACTACTTAAACCTAACTACCCTAAGGACATCACACACATCCATGGCCGAGGCAGGATTCGAACCTGCGACCGTAGCGGTCGCGCGGCTCCAGACTGTAGCGCCTAGAACCTCTCGGTCACTGCAGCCGGCCCAAGAGGGTATAATTTTATTCGTATTTAGTGTTGGTCCAAGACAGCTATGGCATATTAGGAGCGTAATAGCGTCAGATGTTGAGTGGTCGAAGTGACGGACACGTAAAGGCCGGGTACACGATTCGGACTACATTGTCAGCAACTGATTTTGAAAGGGACGTCTTAACGAGTCTCGATTTGTTCAGCTGGCCGAATCGTGCAGTATCCAGATTTGTGGGACATTCATATGTGACAGTGGGCCTAAGCTGCACTGAACTGGAACGGGTTCAGGTCGGCTACGTCTGACCACCTAAAGGGAGGACCGCCGTACTGTGCACCGAGCACATCGTAACCCCTTCGCATCTCCACCTGCTATCCGAGACCAAACAAAGGTCAATTCACATTGGCCGTCACGTCCCGTCAAAACATTCCACAACGCAAATTAATAGACGGCATCCACATTGGCCGTCACGTCACGTCATGGTTTCTTGGGAAGAAAGTTTTGGCGGCTGACGTCATCATACGTTGATCACGTGACCTGAACCTGACGCTTATTTCCTCCCGATACACAGCCACGTGCGCATCTCCATTCTTCTTTTCGTCGTGCTTCTCGTAGTTGATACCATTTGTTGTTCTAAGTCTTTGTTACTCGTTGTTTTTGTTAATTATTACTAATTGTTTCCTTTCGATATTTATTTTGTTAAATTTTAAAATTCTGTAATGCATGACGAAAGATTAGTTGAAGCTGTGAGGCAGCAGTCTGAATTGTATGACAAGAGTATCCTGAATTACTTTCCCTCTGCTACGTTTATAAAGTGGATTTTTATACGCACCAATATCGTATTTGACATTTTACTATGAAACAGACTGCAGTATGACTCCGAATTTAAGTGAAAAATTCAGATTATTAAATGGAACTTAATTGTGTGTCGTCGGGCATAGTAATGTGTGATAAAGAAATGTTCTAAAAACTTCAGGCATTGCAACAACGGCAAAATGCTTTTTTGTGGTAAAATACACATCAAGTAATAGCTTAGAGTTGTTTATTTAAATATGTGTTTGCGGTAAGCCAATGGCTCCAAACCTTTCTTAGACCATTACCTCTGAGCGCAATTATGCATCAGCTAGTACCCCAGCCCTCCAAACCCCCTCCCCCCCCCCCCCCTTGCTGTCTGCCTCCCCCCCCTTCCCCCACGTTATCACCAACTTTACCACCTAATTAAACGGTGGAATGAAAGACTTTCCTTGGAAAACTTAACACCAATAATGCATGTTCCTTGCATTTACCTGTCGTTTGTTTGAGAAGGAACATTCATCGGTAAATAGAACATTGGAGAAGTAGTTCGGGTTGGCGAGGATTTGGTGCTGTGCTCACTGACATAACTGTACACGATTCTGGAAATCATTCCCATGCAATTCTTGATGTAGGTGTACATGGTAAGGATGGAACCGCTGACGTGTAAGAATACGATGTACACTGGTTTTAGGAATGCCAATCTTGTGTTCAAGCTGTCCTGTGCTCACATGTGGATTCATAACGACGGAAGCGAGAACAGTAACTTCGGCAGCTTCGTCTGTGCGAGTGCTACGACGACTCCGTTGTCGTGGGTTGAAACTTCCCGTTTTCTGAAGCGTCGTAACATGACGAGAATGCTGTATAAGTGATTGTGCAAGGAAGAGGATGCTGGTAGACCTCTTTAATTCATATAATCTTATGCAAACCGTATTCTTTCCAACGAGAGTGCAAGGGAACAGTAGAACAACCATAGACAACATTTTTGTTCATTCCTCATTACTAGAAGGGCATTCTGTTAGCAAAAAGGTGAATGGCCTTTCGGATCATGATGCACAAATTTTAACTTTAAAAGATTTTTGTGCTGCAACACGTGTTAAATATAGTCATCAGCTGTTCAGGAAAGCTGATCCAGTTGCTGTAGAGACCTTTGTAAACCTTATAAAGGAACAAGAGCGGCAAGATGTTCATAGCGCTGATACAGTAGACGATAAGTATAATGCTTTTCTCAAGACTTTTCTCATGCTCTTTGAAAGTTGCTTTCCTTTAGAACGTTTAAAACAGGGTACTAGCACAAACAGGCAGCCTGGGTGGCTGACTAGAGGGAACTTGTAGAACAAAGTGGCAATTATATCAAAACATTAGAAACAGTCAAAATCTAAATGCAGCAGCCCATTACAAACAGTATTGTAAGGTGCTTAAAAATATTATTAGGAAGGCAAAAAGTATGTGGTATGCAGATAAAAATTAAAACCATAAAAGGATAAAATTAAAACCATATGGTCAGTCGTAAAGGAAGTTGCTGGTCTGCAGAGATAGGCAGAGGATATAGAATCAGTGCGTAATGGGAATGTCCGTGTAACTGATAAGTCGCATATTTGTACAGTATTTAATAATCACTTTCTGAATATAGCAGGTGAACTAAATAGAAACCTAGTCCCAACAGGGAATCATATAGCGCTCTTAGAAAAAAGTTTTCCGAGACTGTTACCTGAAATGCTCCTCCATGATACGGACAAGAGGGAGATTGAGTTAATAATTAAATCACTAAAGACCAAGAACTCTCATGGATATAACGGGGTATCTAGCAGAATACTGAAGTATTGTTCTATGTATGTTAGCCCAGTTCTCAGCCATATCTGTAACTTTTCCTTTAGGAGTGGTCGGTTTCCTAACCGATTAAAGTACTCGGTAGTGAAGCCACTTTATAAAAAGGGAGACATTGATAATGATGACAATTATAGACCTATTTCTATGTCATCGGCGTTTGCTAAAGTTATCGAGAAGGTTGTACATACAAGGCTACTGGAGCATTTAAAATCACATAATTTGCTGTCAAATGTTCAGTTTGGTTTTAGAAATGGTTTAACGACTGAAAATGCTATATTCTCTTTTCTCTGTTAGGTTTTGGACGGATTAAATAGAAGGTTCCGAACGCTAGGTGTTTTCTTTGATTTAACGAAGGCTTTTGACTGTGTTGACCACAAAATATTACTGCAGAAGTTGGACCATTATGGAGTAAGGGGAGTAGCTTACAATTGGTTCGCCTCTTACTTTAAGAACAGAAAGCAGAAGGTAATTCTCCGCAATATTGAAAGTGGTAATGATGTTCAGTCCCAATGGGGCACCGTTAAGTGGGGTCGGTGCTGGGGCCACTGCTGTTTCTTATTTATGTAAATGATATGCCTTCTAGTATTACAGGTGATTCAAAAATATTTCTGTTTGCTGATGACACCAGCTTGATAGTGAAGGATCTTGTGTGTAATATTGGAACAGTATCAAATAATGTAGTTCATGAAATAAGTTCGTGGCTTGTGGAAAATAATTTGATGCTAAATCACAGTAAGACTCAGTTTTTACAGTTTCTAACTCACAATTCAACAAGAACCGATATTTTGATCAGACAGAATAGGCATATTATAAGCGAGACGGAACATTTCAAGGTCCTAGGCGTACGGATAGATAGTAAGTTGTTGTGGAAAGCCCATGTCCAGGATCTTGTTCAGAAACTAAATGCTGCTTTATTTACCATTAGAACACTATCTGAAATAAGTGACACTTCAACACGAAAAGTAGTCTACTTCGCATATTTTCATACGCTTATGTCGTGTGGTATTATTTTTTGAGGTATTTCTTCTGATTCAGAAAGGGTATTTTTGGCTCAAAAACGGGCTGTTCGAGCTATATGTGGTGTAAGTTCCAGAACCTCTTGTCGACCCCTATTCAAAAATCTGGGAATTCTGACATTGCCCTCTCAGTATATATTTTCTTTAATGTCGTTTGTTGTTAGCAATATTAGCCTATTCCCAAGAGTTAGCAGCTTTCACTCAGTTAATACTAGGCAGAAATCAAATCTGCATAAGAATGCACTTCCTTGACTTGTGCAGAAAGGAGTGCAGTATTCTACTGCATCCATTTTCAATAAGCTACCACAAGAACTCAAAAATCTTAGCAGTAGCCCAAATTCTTTTAAGTCTAAACTGAAGAGTTTCCTCATGGCTCACTCCTTCTATTTTGTCGAGGAGCTCCTGGAAGAGCTAAAAAATTAAGCAAATTCCAGTGTTACAGTGTTGATTTTCTTCATTTAAACTTACGACTTGTCACCTGAATATGTTTTTTTATATTTCATTTTATCTGTTTCTAATATCGTGTTCTAATTTCATGTATTGACTCGTTCCATGACCATGGAGACTTCTCCTCGATTTGGTCCCACGGTACAATAAATAATTAAATAATAAATAAAAATAAATAAAGAAAACATCCTTCGGGAAGGTGGGTTCTTGTCAGGATATCGCTCTCTGCACAGTTCCGCTGCCTGTGTAGCATTTCGCCTGCCGTCAACAACAACAACAACAACAACAACAGTGATAATAACAATAAAAGAAACGTTATGTCGATGCAGTTTGTAAGAAGAACAGCCTTTACTGTACGCTTATTATACACAACAGTATTTAAAAGGACTAAACTACTGTACTAAATGTACCCGTACATAAGAAAACTGTATTGCGATTACTGTTCTGCTAATTACATTCCCCATAGATGAGTAGCATTCCTACCTTCTCTTCGTTAGTGTACATTCCACTCACACAACGCTTCAACTGACCATGGTTGACTGAATGACGGGTGTGCATTCTACTTATGTTTACATATGTCCTCTGTCAACGTCAGCACGTGGATGTGTTCCATTACCCCGAGTACCTCCACTAAACACTGGGAGCGTCAACGTCAATGTTGTGTTGTGTAATTGATAACGTTGTGTTTCAGTGATACATTTTTGCATAGGTTTTTAGGAGAGGAAATGAATTACCGAATAAAAAATACAGGGTGCCATTTAAAAAAGTCATTCTGCTGTTCATACCTTTGAAAAATACAAAGCTACAACGAAGGCAATGATGCTGATTGATGTCCCCCTGAGGGCTAAAGAACATTTTCTTGAATCATTTTGTAATTTGCATCTGGACAAACAGTTATTTGGGGTGGTCAAGACAAACGGGACACCCTGTATATTAATCTACTTAAAAGCGCCCTCTTTTGGTGTGGTGAACTGAGATACAAGGGCAACACACTTTGTTCTTGAAATAGGTTGGTTTAATTCAGAGTTCCAATGCAACATATTATTCCCCACTTTTTACAAAATCCGCTGCAAAATCCTATTTCTCAACAAAACCTCTTTTCAGTGCGATGGCCTTACGGGCATTTTAGTGAGAGGGCCTGTGTGCCCACATGGTATCACTCTATTGATCGACTTAGGAGCCAACGTCTTTGTGGATCAAAATGGGTTCAAACGGCTCTAAGCGCTATGGGACTTAACATCTGAAGTCATCAGTCCCCTATACTGAGAACTAATTAAACCTAACTAACCTAAGGACATCACACACAACCGTGCCCGAGGCAGGAGTCGAACCTGCGACCGTAGCAGCAGCGCGGTTCTAAACTGAAGCGCCTAGAACCGCTCGGTCACAGCGGCCGGCCGTCTTTGTGCATCAATAACCTCCCCATCAAACAACTACTGCTTCCCAGGGAGTGCATGCTTCATTGGGCGAATCAGACTGAAATCGGATGGTGCGAGATCTCGGCTGTAGGCTGGATGAGAAGGAACTGCATAATGAAGTTTTCTGAGGTCTCTGGTGTGCAGACGTGTGTGAGGCCTTGCGTTGTCATGTGGAGGGAGAAGTTTGTTTGCATTTTTGTGGCTACGAACACTGTAGTTTCTTCAATTTCCTGAGGGCAGCATAATACATTCCACAGTTTATTCTGGCACCGTGACGGAGACATCAAACAGAATAACCTTTTCAGAATCCCAGACGACTGTCGCCATGAATTTGCTGGCTGTGGATAAGGCTTTGAACTTTTTCTTCGCAGGAGTGGTGATGTGGCGCCACTCCATGGACTACCGTTTACTTTCCGGTTCGACATGATGAACACATGTCTCATCGCCCGTGATGATGTTTGACAAGAACTTGTTACGATCAGCCTCATAACTCGCAAGTAATTCCGCAAACATGGTCCTTCGTTGCTGTTTATTGTCTTCTGGGGCGGCTGGCACAGACCTCCGAGTACCACAACTGGTTGACGACGGTGTCAGTACTACCAACAGAAACATCCAGTTGAGCTGAAAGATGTTTCACTGTGATTCGTCGATCACCTCGAATCAGAGTGTCCGCACGTCCCAATATAGCAGGCTGTGTGCGACCGGCTGTCACACGGGAGATAGGACGGGTTTGCGCTACTTTGTTGGGATGATGAGAGACGCCTCGCTCAACGACTCATCTTGCTTTTGTTCACTCCCAGGTCGCCGTAGACATTCTCCAAGCGTCTATGAATATCTACACTGCTCTTGGTTTCCACCAAAAGAAACTCAATGACAGCTCTGTGCTTCGAACGCAACTCCGTTGCAGACACAGTTCTATCAGCTTCTTATACTTGCTATCCACAGTCATGTAGAACTTTATAAAAGACATCATATTTACGCCAGTGACTGTAACACTTTATTTCACGATTGCAATTTCGGCCTTAGGTCATCCGTGAAGACTATACCAGTAAGATTCTCGACTCTTTTAAAAAATTTAAAGTTACTATGTTCACTTTTTTCGACGCTTTGACAGTTGGTTCTACGTTGTTTAGCTATCAGGTTAGTTATTTTCTTTTAATGCTATAAAAAGTTAATAAACTGCTTGCCTAGCCAGGCACACAGGATGTTGCTGAATTACCACCGAACGAAGATAAAACTGCTAAAGAGAACAGAATGTATAAAGTTTAACACACTGTGCAAGAATAATGAAGTTATTCCAAAATACATCAACGTGAAAATTAAAGCTACCTACACGGAAGCAAAACGAGCTAAAAAGGTATGTAAAAAAGTGTGCCTCAAAGAACAAATTAGAGCCAGTTTTAAACGAAAAAAGTAGATAGGTCAAAGGTTATACTTAGCACATTTACAGTTATCTGGGAGTGTATCTCCGTTGCAATTCGACTATCTAATAAGGATTTTAAATGATAATATTCATTATGTTAGAGAACAAATTAGAACAAAGCATTCAAAGAAAATAACTAATCTGATAGCTAAACAACGTAGAACCAACTGTCAAAGCGTCAAAAAAGTGAACATAATAACTTTAAATTTTTTAAAAGAGTAGAGAATCTTACCGGTATAGTCTTCACGGATGGCCTAAGGTCGAAATTGCAATCGTGAAATAAAGAAAGTGTTACAGTCACAGGCGTAAATATGATGTCTTTTATAAAGGCGCAATTCTCAAGGCTACGTACAGTGTAGCACCTGCACCTATCGGAATTTGAAACTTCAAGGGCTGCAGCGGATATACTCCACGAGGTCCCACAATAAACTCCTCTTTCTTCAACCGAAACTTCCGGAGAAAAAAAGTATTGTATTACTTGTTGAATGCCACTCGTATAAATCAGTGTGCGGTATACAGACTTCTCGAACAGCCCTGCCTATTCTCGTGCAACCAAAATATTTAAAGAACACAGCTTTCCTACTCTCTCTGCCTCGACAGCGAACCAGATGTTCGGATGCATACTATTAATGCAGTCGATGAACAGCTCCAGAGCTTAGGCGCCATGTGGATAGTGGAAATGCACAACGTTCTAAGTGCCATTATTCCACAAAACGCGTTTTCAGTGCCGTTGTGTTCTCAGTACTCTAGACCTGATCCAAATGTCAAATCACGGACAAATCGTTTCGGACATTCAGTACTACATGGCGAATGGTCTTTGTGCCAAGCAGTGTTTTCCTCTGGAGTTTCATGTACCATGCGTCATGGAGTCCTCCATTTAGTCTGGTTTAAAGAGATGACACAAAAGTTTTTGGTGAATGGGAACACCTTTTTTGAGCTGCGACATAGTTTTTATGATCATACGGAAACGAAGAAATGTAAGCAAGGAATTTGCTCGGCAATATTTACGCTAGATACTCGAGTCAGGTAAAGCAACGTACCCATTCCACGTAACTCTAATGCATACAACTGACTTCGCAAATGCAGTACGAGCAAAGTGTCTCATTCTCATCCATCTCAAATATCTATTGAAGATTCTTACTCAGAAATAGAAGAATGGTAAAATGTCAAGAGTATAGACCACGGCTCATGTATGCGACGCCGTACTTCCTCTGAAAGACCAGTCGTGTTTATCAGTTGCAAAACAGTAAGACCTAGTGATGAATTTGTCATTTCATCCTCAATAGAACGGAGGATTTCACAGAAAACATTGCAACATCTCATCGCAAGAATGGAGTAGTGTAAGAGACAAAATACGATGCTGGGAGACTTTTTCTTGAATTCTCTTGTAACAAAATTTACAACAAATGAGGAATGGACTTTGTTGACTACAGTTGTACTAGTGAAAATATTACTACTGTATTTCTGTATCAGTATTATGACAAATGAAACGTAGCAGCTCTGTGTTAATGCCACTTTAAAAAAAGAAGTTTCTTATTGGTGCTTAGAAACATTCAATTTGCTGGCACGGCCCATAGAACGTTTTGAATATATTATTTATTTTCTAATGCGTCTCAGTATGTTTTGCAGTGATAGGATGGGCAGCATAGTTCTGTGATATTGCAATATCTTCTAAATTGTTTTGGATAAAAAAAAGTAATGTACAAGAAAAGTTCTTTTTGTTTGCCTGACAAATGTGAGATTTCAAGTAGTAAAGGGTCCAGCAGTCAGTCACAAATGATGTTTATTGCTTATCTAGATTTCGGTCATTGCGTGGCTTCGTCAATGCACTTGGTGCAGGGAGTGGCAACTGACCCTTAGCATAGACAAATGTAATGTATTGCGAATACATCGAAAGAAGGATCCTTTATTGTATGATTATATGATAGCGGAACAAACACTGGTAGCAGTTACTTCTGTAAAATATCTGGGAGTATGCGTACGGAACGATTTGAAGTGGAATGATCATATAAAATTAATTGTTGGTAAGGCGGGTGCCAGATTGAGATTCATTGGGAGAACGCGTAGAAAATGTAGTACTTAACAAAGTAGAAGGCTTACAAAACAGTCGTTCGACCTATACTTGAGTATTGCTCATCAGTGTGGGATCCGTACCAGGTCGGGTTGACAGAGGAGATAGAGAAGATCCAAAGAAGGTTAGGTTAGGTTAGTGTTTTTTAACGTCCCGTCGACAACGAGGTCATTAGAGACGGAGCGGAAGCTCGGGTTAGGGAAGGATGGAGAAGGAAATCGGCCGTGCCCTTTCAAAGGAACCATCCCGGCATTTGCCTGAAACGATTTAGGGAAATCACGGAAAACCTAAATCAGGATGGCTGGAGACGGGATTGAACCGTCGTCCTCCCGAATGCGAGTCCAGTGTGCTAACCACTGCGCCACCTCGCTCGGTTCCAAAGAAGAGCGGCGCGTTTCAAATGGTTCAAATGGCTCTGAGCACTATGGGACTCAACTGCTGAGGTCATTAGTCCCCTAGAACTTAGAACTAGTTAAACCTAACTAACCTAAGGACATCACAAACATCCATGCCCGAGGCAGGATTCGAACCTGCGACCGTAGCGATCTTGCGGTTCCAGACTGCAGCGCCTTTAACCGCACGGCCACTTCGGCCGGCCGGCGCGTTTCGTCACAGTGTTATTTGGTACTCGTGACAGCGTTACGGAGATGTTTAGCAAACTCAAGTGGCAGACTCTGCAAGAGAGGCGCTCTGCATCGTGGTGTAGCTTCCTGTCCAGGTTTCGAGAGGGTGCGTTTCTGAATGAGGTATCGAATATATTGCTTCTCCCTACTTATACCTCCCGAGGACATCACGAATGTAAAATTAGAGAGATTCGAGCGCGCACGGAGGCTTTCCGGCAGTCGTTCTTCCCGCGAACCATACGCGGCTGGAACAGGAAAGGGAGGTAATGACAGTGGCACGTAATGTGCCCTCCGCCACACACCGTTGGCTGGCTTGCGGAGTATAAATGTAGATGTAGATGTAGATGTAAATGTGAGTTAAAACTGCCTCTGACATGAATAGTCCAGTTGGGACTACGTGCATGTACAAGTGGTTTTAACGTTTTAATTTACATTTACTGCACTGAAGGTGGCCACGCAGTGACCGAAATCTAGGTGTGCAATAAACATTCTTTACAACTGATTGCTGTACCTTTTACTATATGAGATGGATACCGTCGCTGGGCACCTGCGAAAATGTGAGATTTTGTACTTACTTTTCGATTTCCACTCTTCACATAGACAAAATCTCTGTTAGCACGAGAAAAAAAAAAATGTGTGTGAAATCCTATGGGACCTAACTGCTAAGGTCATCAGCCCCTAAGCTTACACACTACTTAACCTAAATTATCCTAAGGACAAACACACACACCCATGCCCGAGGGAGGACTCGAACCTCCGCTGGGACCAGCCGCACAGTCCATGACTGCAGCGCCTTAGGCCGCTCGCTAGCACGAGAGATTGACGCACCCCGACCAGTGGCAAGCCCTCTCCGTGCTATAAATGCTTACCACAATAGCAGTAATGACAGTCGCTTATTCCTGAAGAGAAACATGGATGTGGTCGAAAGTCCGAGACTTTACGTGAATTTCACTCGACAGGTAAACTGAGAATGTCTTATATAACGACGTTGTCGCAGTAAACTACGATCTCAAATAATAGCAGCTGTTCGTATGTTCAACAAGACTTTTTAAAAAAAGAGAACAAAAAAATCACTTATGATGGAAGTTCGTTACAGTATTAATTCCACTTCGATCTATGTTACTCATCTGCTTAATGATGATCACCTAGGATCAAATCAGGTACCAAATTACTGACTAACTTTGGTAGAGTTATTTTCAACATGCCTCTTTTTAATCCTTTATGACTGAAGTTTGTAATGGTGGTCCTCATCACGTATAACTCAATGTTACAGCTAGAGAATGAACAATGAACAGAATATTCTCCGCGCGAGAAAAGGTGAGAGTTTTTTTTTTTTTAATTACGCTGTAGAAGTAAATGAGAAATTTCTGGAGAAGATAACGCGAAGATGCAGGTCGTATTTGTCCGGGATGAGGCCTTCCCTGGCGGCTTCTCAGCCCCACGTTATCTGCCCCTGCCCTACCCCGCTGTGTTGTGCTATCGCCGTCCTCTAGAAGAGGAGCCGCCAGCCACCAGGCTACACGTGCTGTACGCGTGGGTGGCGCGCGGTGCGTTCTGGGAGCTGCTTCGTGTGCGTACAATGCGGCGCGCAGGCAATCTGGCCGGCCATTTATCCTGTAATGGCTACCTGAATAGCCTCTCTGCTGGACACAGCGCGCGGCTGCCCCAGCCCCGTTCCCCAGCGCCCCTCTACGTTCTCCAAAGAAGTTTACGTACATCGCGTTACACGAAGCTGTTCTACGTAGATAACATGTTCTCTACTACATTCCACGATAAAATTAGACCCACTGCAAAAGTTTAAAAGAGTTTGTGAAAAGATATGACCAGCGTTGACAGTTCCTTCAGTCTCTATGTTTACAAATTACACTGATGGATGGCGTCGTAGGGTTATGTCCTGGGTCCTATCCTTTTCTTCGTGGATACACTATCTGATCAGATATTTCCGGAAGTTAATAAGGGATGTGTCCACCTTGCCTCTTTTTGATGGCTTGAACTTTGCTGGGGACACTTTCGTAAGGTGTGGAGGAATGGCAACCCATTGCTCCTCGAAAGCCGGAAAAATCTCTTTGCACCCATCCGCTCTCTTCGGCACTTAACGGCGGAATTCCCAATACTGTTACTGGCTTTGCTTCTAATTTCACAGAAGGCTGTTTTGACTTTTCTACATGCTGAGACAGTCCTTCTGACTGTCATTTATTTTTCGATTTCTTCACATTTTTCCTGCGGCTATTTTGCTTTGGCAGCCCTGCGCTTCCCATTTATTTCATTTCTGATTTATAATGCTGTATCCCTCCCTGTATTCTCTTAATATTTTTGTACTTCCTCCTTTCGTCGATTAATTGAAGTATTTCTTCTGTTACCCAAGCTTTCCTCGGATTTACCTTCCTTGTACCTATGTCTGACCGTCCAACATCCTTGATTGCCCATTTTATAGAAGCTGAGTCCTCTTCAACTGAACTACCTACTTATAACACTTCTGTCCGTTACTGCTATACCATAACCTTAAAGGTGGAGGTAGCTCGTGAAATAAATCTATCTTGTTAAAGCAATTATGGTATAAAGCAACAGAGCAGTGTTACCCTCTAAGAGGATTTTTGTTATGTTGACCGTGCTGTACCTAACGGAGGTGGCTTATCGGAAGTGAAAGTCAGTATTACGTAAATATTTGAACAGTAACAAACAATATCTTACCTATGTACACTGCTCGAAGAATAAGGATAACGGTCGCCAGCCTAATTAGGTGTGAGAATGATTAACATTCTTGTACAACAAAACAGTTATTAGTAACTTTAACGGACAAACACAACCTACACTTTGCCACACGCGAGTGCAATGAACTCTGACACCTGTATATGTAAACGTTAAGATTAGAACTAACAGCTAGAGCAGAACAAACTATTTACATAAATATAACAGATAACAAAACACACTATTACCTTGAGGACTTAGTCAATCTGAATGGTCTCAATAATATTACTATTAATATTCACTGCAGGATCGTAAATTGGGCATAAGTTCAATATTACTTTTCAAACATTTTCTTAACTGACATAAAATTGTAAATGTATTTCACTGCAAAATTATAAACTGGTCATAGGTTAAGTCTCTCTCAGCTAAATACCTTTTTATTTAGAATGAAAATTAAGTGGAATTCACTAACAGATTACTTCTCACTGTCTTTTGAATAAAAGAAGTTACTGTTTTCATAAAAAAAAGGGCTCTGAGCACTGTGGGACTTAACTTCTAAGGTCATCAGTCCCCTAGAATTTAGAACTACTTAAACCTAACTAACCTAAGGACATCACACACATCCATGCCCGAGGCAGGATTCGAACCTGCGACCGTAGCGGTCGCGCGGTTCCAGACTGTAGCGCCTAGAACCGCTCGACCACCCCGACCGGCTACTGTTTTCATAGATAGTGGTCTTTCTACTAACTGTTATTTATCAAGAGCATAATGGATAAACTATGGATCCTATTACACTGTTAATATGCACTTTCAGCGCACAAGAGAAACAAGTGCTTAGCAAGCATGAGTATATAACTTTCCACAATTGCAGTTTTCAACTTTTACTAGTCAGACGCAAAATTGACATATTTGTAAGATACTGACTCACCTTTTGCGATTTACAACAGGCAATAATGTGATCATTTTCCAAGCAAAACTTTATAAGCCACAGCTTTGAGATCATTCACTTTAGAAGTTGGCAACTAAATAATGGTAAGCAGTTTTAATAGAAAAATTATTTTCAACAAGCATCACTTACTGTATTACTGAGTTTTGCTACATAAACTTTAACTTTCTTTTTACTATGTTCAAGCGGCATTAATTAGTAAAACACTGGACTTTCCTATTTTCACAATATGGACACTCGGTACGCATTTTTGACATGTGAAGGACCCTAAGTGGTTGTGTGACCAGGGATAAAAAAATCAAGGTAGGTATAAAAGTTCGAGTATATGTTACCTTATATTTACGTACACTAAAACATCCAATGAGCTGATCCTTCACAGTACATTTCTACTATTCCTTGGTTCCTTTGCAGTGATTGCGCAATGTGGTGGCGATTGCATGTTGGTAGGTGGATTTGCAGGTAGAATTGCTGGACTCTGTCATTTCTTGGTGGCGATGATAGATATCAATTCCAGAATAGCTCCAGCTCTTTATCCATCCATCCGAGGCATTGTAAAATGGCACGGACAGCATCTCTCGGCACCAGCACAACATACAACTTTTACATGAGCAGTTGATTCTTTGGTAGCTCGTCCCCGACTGACTCTTGGTGACATCTTTTCTGCCTAGGCCAACCACTATTTGCGTGCGCTGCATGCTTCCGTTCCCGAGGAGAACCACAAACCACAACACTTTTTACAAAGCAAGGCTTATACAATGTTGTGTTATTGATTCAATCAAACAACATTTACAGAAGCTCACCGATGTAACATTAAATATAACAAAACGCAAAATAAATCAGTAGAGCATTAGAGCTATGGTGTTACATACTGTGATATTCCTTGTCGCCGTATCCATATCCTTAGCGAACTTCAAATGCATGTCATCATTCTTCAGGACTTCAGTATCGATTCTCTAAAATTTCAGTCTACTTTATCTTTACTAAATTATGATCTGGGTCTAGATCTGCTCCTGGGTATAACTTTCAATGTAGTATCAGGTTTCGGAATCTTTGGCCATGATCTAACCCGACTGGAATCTTCCCTTGTCTCCAGGTCTTTTCCACATTACCTTCTCCTTTTGTAATTCTTGAACAAAGTAATCGCTGTTACTATGTCTTCCTTCTCTCTCAACCTGCTGCCTAGCCCGTGTTCCCCGGTAAATCTTTCTTCTATTCTTTCCCCTACAACCGCGTTCTAATCTCCCGTGGTTTGTGTCTCCCTTTACTACTGACTTATCCGTTCACCATCCTCATACACTTTCTCTATCTCTTCGTCTCCTGCTTCTGACGCCGGAATGTGTACCTGAACTATCGTCGTCGGCATTGTTTTGTTGTCTAATCTGATGAGAATAAAACTATGATTGAATTGTTCACAGTAGATTACTCTCTGCCCTATTTTCGTGTTGAATCCTATTCCCCGCTCTTGATATTACCCTACATTAATCTGACCAGAAATTCTTATCTTCTTTCTATTTCACTTCACTGACCCTCGCTGTATCTATACTGAGGCTTTACATTATCATTCGCAGGATAAATCCTGCTAACTGAAAAATCGTTAGCATAACTTTTAACAAAAAGAGTTTTCACCCTCCTATATCCGTGGGTATGACACCATTTTGTGTAGTTAGTGGTTATTCGAAATCACTGAGTGGGAAGTTCACGAACTAGCACACTCGGAAGTGTGCCATCTGATGATGTCCTGATAAGCGTGAGCTAATAGGTTAGTGAATGATCGTGCAGTGGCTACGAATGTGTGCTTGTTTAATATTAACTATTCTGCCAAAATCCGACTAAAGATACATGTACATTGAAACGTATTCCTGTCCTACGCACAGCTCAAAAACACATTTCGAGAGGCAGTGCCCCCATCATGAGGTTGCAAAGCCAGCTCATAGAACTAAAATACTAAAAAATCCACCAACAGTGTTATAAGGTAAAATAGAAAAAAACCACATTGGACTATTCTATCACATGAATGTCGTAATTGCTAGCTTTTTCCATGTTTTAAATTCTTGACCTACGTTCTACAACATGATGATTATAGCACTGCCTCTAGAAACGCGTTGTTGACCTGTGTGTAAAACATAAATACGGTTGAATGCTACCAGTTATTAGAGTAAAAACTTAACAGCCGTCATCTCACATCCGTAATAGATAATATTAAATTATATTAACATGGAAGGAACTCACGTATCTAAAACACACTTTATTTTACTGTATTAATCTATCCGTGCTTCGTCAGAAACGTACAGCTGATGTAATTTCTGATAATTGAAAATCGTTTAAATTTATCAATATTGACGTACCACTTTGTCAGATTTGAAAAATAATTTAGTTGATTACGTAACCCCCAACATACAGAGTGGCGTCAATTAAGAGGGATAATTACATTAAGTTGTGTGTAAAGAGCGATAACTGGGACAGCAAACTGTTATTGTAACGAGAGTGATTCGACAGAATAAAATCGGATCATAATTGTAAAACTAGAAGTCGATAAAAATGTTCTAACTTAATAAATACGTCACCACTAAACTTGGCCAATTTATGCGTCCTCCACGTCCTATGAAACGCCCGTCGAACGTGTACCTCACCCCTCATGGTAACGTACATGTGCGTCAGTGAAAAAGACCAATAAAAAGGCGTTAGCATGTGGACGTAATGTGCTGTTCGAGTCTCTTCTGTACCTAAGGTCCATCACTGTTCCCTTTGGATCCCTACGTAATTCGGTGCTCTCCGACACACACGATCGAACAGCGGAGGAGTGGTACTCAAGCGTCAACTTTAGGTTACAATATCTCCGGATGTAATTAACATTTTACAATGCAACAAACGGCACTGATTACGTATTTGTTTATATGTTCAGATGTGCTAACACAACTAACGCGGCTCCATTTAAAAAAACGTAGGTTTGTGTTAAAAAACATAATTCCGTGCATTTTTTTATGGTTTGTATTAACCAATTACACTAGCCCCTCTCCTCACGTTCGGTCTGTGGAATCGATTCGTCGGTATTTGATGTGTTTTACGAAATATATCCAGCGGTAACGTTAGGTGACTCACCCTGTATATACACTGCTGGAAATTGAAATACGAACACCGTGAATTCATTGTCCCAGGAAGGGGAAACTTTATTGACACATTCCTGGGGTCAGATACATCACATGATCACACTGACAGAACCACAGGCACATAGACACGCAACAGAGCATGCACAATGTCAGCACTAGTACAGTGTATATCCACCTTTCGCAGCAATGCAGGCTGCTATTCTCCCATGGAGACGATCGTAGAGATGCTGGATGTAGTCCTGTGGAACGGCTTGCCATGCCATTTCCACTTGGCGCCTCAGTTGGACCAGCGTTCGTGCTGGACGCGCAGACCGCGTGAGACGACGCTTCATCCAGTCCCAAACACGCTCAATGGGGGACAGATCCGGAGATCTTGCTGGCCAGGGTAGTTGACTTACACCTTCTAGAGCACGTTGGGTGGCACAGGATACATGGGGACGTGCATTGTCCTGTTGGAACAGCAAGTTCCCTTGCCGGTCTAGGAATGGTAGAACGATGGGTTCGATGACGGTTTGGATGTACCGTGCACTATTCAGTGTCCCCTCGACGATCACCAGTAGTGTATGGCCAGTGTAGGAGATCGCTCCCCACACCATGATGCCGGGTGTTGGCCCTGTGTGCCTCGGTCGTATGCAGTCCTGATTGTGGCGCTCACCTGCACGGCGCCAAACACGCATACGACCATCATTGGCACCAAGGCAGAAGCGACTCTCATCGCTGAAGACGACACGTCTCCATTCGTCCCTGTCCCTGTCGCGACACCACTGGAGGCGGGCTGCACGATGTTGGGGCGTGAGCGGAAGACGGCCTAACGGTGTGCGGGACCGTAGCCCAGCTTTATGGAGACGGTTGCGAATGGTCCTCGCCGATACCCCAGGAGCAACAGTGTCCCTAATTTGCTGGGAAGTGGCGGTGCGGTCCCCTACGGCACTGCGTAGGATCCTACGGTCTTGGCGTGCATCCGTGCGTCGCTGCGGTCCGGTCCCAGGTCGACGGGCACGTGCACCATTCGCCGACCACTGGCGACATCATCGATGTACTGTGGAGACCTCACGCCCCACGTGTTGAGCAATTCGGCGGTACGTCCACCCGGCCTCCCGCATGCCCACTATACGCCCTCGCTCAAAGTCCGTCAACTGCACATACGGTTCACGTCCACGCTGTCGCGGCATGCTACCAGTGTTAAAGACTGCGATGGAGCTCCGTATGCCACGGCAAACTGGCTGACACTGACGGCGGCGGTGCACAAATGCTGCGCAGCTAGCGCCATTCGACGGCCAACACCGCGGTTCCTGGTGTGTCCGCTGTGCCGTGCGTGTGATCATTGCTTGTACAGCCCTCTCGCAGTGTCCGGAGCAAGTATGGTGGGTCTGACACACCGGTGTCAATGTGATCTTTTTTCCATTTCCAGGAGTGTATATAATGCATTTTAGATCTCATGTTTACAGGACTTTTTTTTTTTGGTTTGGTCAATACTACCTCCCCCCAAAATATGGGAAGCAAAGAACCTGAAGTAGAAAAGGTGTATTACATAGTATCTAAGATGAACAAGTGCTCAGCTCTTGTTGCTGTGGTCTTCAAAGACGGGTTTGATGCAGCTCTCCGTGCTTCTCCATCCTGCGCGAGCCTCCCCATCTCCGAATAACTACTGCAACACCCATTTTTCTGAATCTACTTACTTTATTCATCTATGATCGTCCTCTACGATTTCTACCTCCCTCCAACCCCCTCACCCCCCCCCCCCCACACACACACACTCTTCCCTCCAACAGACAATTAGTGACCCCTTATGTCTCAGAATGTGTTCTATCACCCGATCCCTTCTTTTCCTCAAGTGGTGCCACAAATTACTTGCCTCTCTATCTCTTCAATACTTTCTCATTAGTTACGTGATCTACCATCTAATCTTCAACGATCTTCTGTAGTACCACTTTCAAAAGCTTCTATTTTCTTCTCGTCTAAAATGTTTATCGTCCAGGTTCCATTTCCATACATGGCTACACTTCATACGAATACCTTCGGAAAAGACTTCCTATCACTTTTATCAATATTCAATGTTAACGAATTTCTCTTTTTCAGAAGTCCTTTCCTTGCCATTGCCAGCCTACATTTTATACGCTCTCTTCTTCGGCCATCATCAGTTATTTTGTTGCCCAAACAGAAAAACTCATTTACTACTTTACGTGTCTCGTTTCCTAATCTCATTCCCTTGACATCACCTGACTTAATTCGACTATATTCCATTAGCCTTTTCTTTTTTTGATTTTGTTGGTGTTCATCTTACATCCTCCCTCCAAGAAGCTGACCACTCCTTTGAACTGCTGTTCCGAGACCTTAGCTATCTCTGATAGAATTACGTCATCGACGAACGTCAAAGTTTGTATTTCTTCTCCTTGAACTTCAATTCCTACTGCAGATTTTTGTTTGGATTTCTTTACTGGTTGTTCAACGCACAAACTGAATAACATCGGAGATGGGCTACAGCCCTGTGTCATTCCCTTCTCAACCACTGCTTCCCTTTCATGTAAGTGCCCCCTGCTTTCTCTACAAATTGTGAATAGCCTTTTGCTCCCTGGATTTTACCCCTGGGATCGTCGGAATTTCAAAGACAGTCAACACTGTCAACAGCTTTCTTTAAGTCTGCCTGCCTTCTAAGATAAGCTATAGCGTCAGTGTTGCCTCACGTTTCTCTACATTTCTCTCGAATCCCAAGTGATCTCCCCTGAGATCGGCTTCTACCGGGTTTTCCATGCTTCTATAAAAAACTCTTGTTAGTATTTTGCAGTCATTGTTTAATAAAATGACAGTTCGCTTAAGATATGCATTTTACAGCCCATATTTAGTAGACTTGTTTTCTTGCTTGGTGTAAGGAACATGTCCTTAAAGTTCTCGGTATTTTTTGGGACACACTGTATAAGCTCTCTGTATATGTTCTGACACGCTTGCCATCTCGTGCTGTGCTGTGCAAGTACGCACGGTGCGTGTTACGAATCGAAATTTGGATAGATGTTTTAACTAGTGACATGTCTCTTTTTTCTGTTACGTCCTTTAGTTTCCGCACAGTCATCTTCCGTAAAACCAGAGGAACTTACAAATCATCGCGTATTAAGGTTTCTTTCCGTTCCATGCACTGCTGTAGTTTGGGGAGAATAATTGATTGTAGGATTCTCTGCCGTTATTTGCCTAATTTTATGCTGACGAACAGTACCGGATAGATAGGAATCGTGTGAAATGAACTGGCTGGCCGAAACCCGCATTTCAAGAGGTACTGTGCATGAAGTCTGAGTGTTGTGGCAAGATGCGGCGCATGATTCTGATGTCGAGACGATGTGAGAGCGGTCTGTCATAGAAGAGTGTGTGGGAAGCACATGGCAGCACATCACGCCTTAACCGCAAGCGTGAGACGATATTCGGTACAGGGCGCATGCAACATGCAACAGTAACTCCTTTCTTCGGCGTCAGCCATGAAAAGACGATCTTCGATATCTCTCTGAGACAGCCATTCCACGTACATGGTTCAGTTTAATTAATCTGACCATCGCCTGTGTTAGACGTCTCGTTAGTAGCCACTCACAGACAGCAAGCAGCAGCGATACCATTGAAGGGTATACTGGGTGTTTCCGTAAGAGCGTGAGAAAATGTTACACAACATAGAGAATGCAAGGGACTAGTGAAAAAGTCATCAGTCATCATCAGAATGGGAAGAAATTACGTGTGGTGTCCCACAAGGATCCATCTTAGGGCCATTGTTTTTTCTTGTGTACATTAATGATCTGTTATCAGTTACACTGCCAGAAGCAGAGTTCGTTTTGCTTGCAGATGACACAAGTATTGCAATAAATAGTATGTTGAGTGTAGTTCTAGAAAGATCTACTAGTGATATTTTCATGGATATTAATAAATGGTTTAAATCCAACGCACTGACATTAAACTTCAAAAAGACTCACTATATGCAATTCAGAACCTGTAAGAGTTTTCCACCCAGCATATGCATAAAGTATGAAGAAGAGCAGATAGAAGAGGTTGACAGTCTTAAATTCCTGGGATTACAACTTGACAATAAATGCCGTTGGGAGGAGCACACCACAGAACTGCAGAAACGCCTTAACAAATCTGTATTTGCAATTCGAATGTTAGCAGACATAGGCGACATAAAAATGGAAAAGCTTGCATACTTCGCCTACTTTCATTCCATAATGACATATGGTATAATATTTTGGGGTAACTCTTCAAGTCAAACAAAAGTTTTCAGAGTCCAAGAGCGTGTAATGCGTATTATTTGTGGAGTAAATTCACGAACGTCCTGTAGAAACCTCTTCAAAGAACTGGGTACACTAACTACTGCCTCTCAGTATATTTACTCTTTAATGAAATTTGTCCTAAATAATATATCTCTTTTTCCAACAAATAGCTCAGTTCATACATACAATACCAGGAACAAAAATGATGTGCACGAGGACTTAAAAGCACTTACTTTAGTTCAAAAAGGGGTCCACTACTCATGAACACTCATCTTCAATAATTTGCCACCAAACATAAAAAATTTAGTTACAAATAAAGATCAGTTTAAAAGGAGCCTGAAAGACTTACCAGTGGTCAGTTCCTATTACTCCAGTGACGAATTTGTTAGTAGAAGCAAATGATGTATTGTATATATTCATACTATTAGTATTGTTATTTCAGCTCAAAAAAGAAATTGACATGTTCCACATCCACGATGATCTCCTCAGCACGGATCTATGGAACGAAGAACTAATCTAATCTAATCTAATCCACTGAACAATTTCAGGTAGAACTTAAGAATATATGGAAGTAAATTTGTCTATCCGTTTGTATAGCTTTACTGTTTTCCAGCTTATTTACAACTAACATGCGTACAAGTTTACACGTACTGTACTGTTTATTTACAGCTACATCCTTTATTTTGTGTAAGGAAGAAAGGACGAGCCTGATTGCTAGGAAGTCTACCTGGCCGTCTGAATGGCCATCTGTACTCGAGGTTCGTGCAGCGAGTTCTAAAAAAATGGTTCAAATGGCTCTGAGCACTATGGGACTCAACTGCTGTGGTCATAAGTCCCCTAGAACTTAGAACTACTTAAACCTAACTAACCTAAGGACAGCACACAACACCCAGCCATCACGAGGCAGAGAAAATCCCTGACCCCGCCGGGAAGCTGACAAGCGTTCATAGCACCTCAAGCATGGATTTTAGGGCACATGTTTACCAGACATTTTTTCTTGTTTTGATCTATGGTACCGCATTTGAAAGTTCCACACTGATATATGGAGACTTGAGGCACATCGAAATTAAACACATAACCAGTTTGTAGTTACCACACACTTCTTTATTACAAACATTAACAGTAGCAACACATATTTTTCAAAATTGTCTCAACCAAATTTCATTAATTAAAACAATGTTCATTAAAGAATCATTAATCAAATATGACTGAGTGAACTAAATCACACAAACTTCATGACTTAGATGGAACAGTTTTTCACATGACTCACATCAAAACTCTGACTAATTCCAACATCTAAAGAATGCATTAAGTCCAACAAATTCAAATCTTTCAAAATTTGCTTAACCATCTTTCATTAAATAAAACAATATTCATTATTAATCAAATATAACTGCCATAATTAACCTCACAAGCTTCATAACTTATATTGAAACTGTTTTTCATATAATTCACATCAAAGCTCTAATACTACTTACACAACTAAGGGGATGCATTAAGTCCAACAAATACAGATCTTTCAAAATTTGCTTAGCCAACTTTCATTAATTAAAACAATAGCCATTAAACCACAATTAATGAAATCTCAAACATGCTTTGACTAACATAGAAAGTGGTTTTCATGTGACTCAGGACCCAGCTAATAACATTAATCCACTTAAGTCCAATAAGCTCAGAACCGAAAGGTTCTAACAGGTACGGCAGATGCAGTGGCCAGAAGGTGAAATAAAAATATACTCAACTTTGATGTACAAGTAAGCTTGCGGAAAACCACAACGCTCCACCGGCAAGATGGAAGTGCCGCACGTTAACAACGTAACCCTAGACACCGATCCAGGTCCTTAATTTTCACTCTCCCACCGTGATACCCCGATCGGAGCTTGCTCACGTCGACGACCGCCAATTATCTGAAACATAAACACATCAGCGGCAGACAACATTCTGACGCAACAGATACACAAGGATATTAACCGATATAGTTACCAATAAACCTTTAACTCTACGCGGCACAAATGAACCTTAAGCAGACTTAACATACGTGACTGTGGCTCTTAAGATTTGATTAGACAACCTCTAAAACAACAAATAAAATGATAAAATAGAAAACGAATTAGGGAAAATATTTCGGCCCGCTTCTGAACGCCGCGCGAGATTAGCCGAGCTGTCTGGGGCGTTGTGCCGCTGGTCCCGGCGGAGGTTCGAGTCCTCCCTCGGGCATGGGTGTGTGTGCTTGTCCTTAGGATAATTTAGGTTAAGTAGTGTGTAAGCTTAGGGACTGATGACCTTAGCAGTTAAGTCCCATAAGATTTCACACACATTTGAACATTTTTGCTTATGAACTCTTCTTACGCATTACTTGGTATGCATTAAACACGGCTTCATGTCTATTGGTTGTGCGTCACTAGCACTCCCTTAAACGACGTCAACATATCAGGCAGCAAGATCAAAGGTAACTGAAACAGCCAAGATAGTCTTCACTGCACAGGGGTATTCAGTTATCATGAACAGAACCACCGATGAACACTTCGACGAATCCGGTTCACTGGCTTTGAATCACATGCAAGACACACGAAGGAAATCTGTTCCAATCACCGTCGGCAGCAGATCTGCATTCCAACGGCTAAACACACGGCCCACGCTCCTTCGTCGAACCGACTCTGCCACTCGCCGCGGTGCATACAGGCACCGCGCCACATTTGACTGTCGCTGACAGCTGATACCCGAACTGAAGACCCAGAGGGCGCGCGTGCCGCAGTTAAATAGCCATCCGCCAAAGGTACGAAGCCGAGCAGGCATCGCAAATCGACTCAGACGTTCGTGATGAGAATCTATGGAGACTAGCGCCAGCAGCGCACCAGCTCACATACCCTTCATTTTAGCTACAATACTACCGGTACACGTATTCCACCATGTCTGTAACATCATCACGGAATCACTATGTTTATACACACATTTACAGACGATGGTGCCTACATATTTGACGCTCTGTTGCGTCGTTGGATGACGTTTCCGGACATACGTCCCTTCTCAAAATATTATGTACTCACTCCCCTCTACGAGTCCTAGAAGTCTGTAACGGGAATTTCCAAACGCCCTGTAATGTGCTTTGTGGGCCAAACTACTTTATACACTACTGGCCATTAAAATTGCTACACCGCGAAGATGACGTGCTACAGACGCGAAATTTAACCGACAGGAAGAAGATGCTCTGATATGCAAATGATTAGCTTTTCAGAGCATTCACACAAGGTTGGCGCCGTTGGCGACACCTACAACGTGCTGACATGAGGAAAGTTTCCAACCGACTTCTCATACACAAATAGCAGTCGACCGGCGTTGCCTGGTGAAACGTTGTTGTGATGCCTCGTGTAAGGAGGAGAAATGACTGCCATCACGTTTCCGACTTTGATAAAGGTCGGATTGTAGGCTAGCGCGATTGCGGTTTATCGTATCGCTACACTGCTGCTCGCGTTGGTCAAGATCCAATGACTGTTAGCAGAATATGGAATGCGTGGGTTCAGGAGGGTAATACGGAACGCCGTGCTGGATCCCAACGGCCTCGTATCACTAGCAGTCGATATGACAGGCATCTTATCCGCATGGCTGTAAGGAATCGTGCAGCCACGTCTCGATCCCTTAGTCAACAGGTGGGGACGTTTGCAAGACAACAACCATCTGCACGAAGAGTTCGATGACGTTTGCAGCAGCATGGACTATCAGCTCGGAGACCACTGCTGCGGTTACCCTTGACGCTGCATTGCAGACAGGAGCGCCTGCGATGGTGTACTCAACGAGGAACCTGGGTGCACGAATGGCAAAACGTCATTTTTTTGGAAGAATCCAGGTTCTGTTTACAACATCGTGATGGCCGCATCTGTGTTTCGTGACATCGCGGTGGACGCACATTGGAAGCGTGTATTCGTCATCGCCATACTAGCGTATCACCCGGCGTGATGGTATGGGGTGCCATTGGTAACACGTCTCGGTCACCTCTTGTTCGCACTGACGGCACTTTGAACAGTGGACGTTACATTTCAGATGTGTTACGACCCGTGGCTCTACCCTTAATTCGATCCCTGCGAAACCCTACATTTCAGCAGGATAATGCACGACCGCATGTTGCAGGCCCTGTACGGGTCTTTCTGGATACAGAAAATGTTCGAATGCTGCCCTGGCCAGCACATTCTCCAGATCTCTCACCAATTGAAAATGTCGAGCAACTGGCTCGTCACAAAACGCCATTCACTACTCTTGATGAACTGTGGAACCGTGTTGAAGCTGCATGGGCAGCTGTACCTTTACACGCCATCCAAGCTCTGTTTGACTCAATGCCCAGGCGTATCAACGGCGTTAATACGGCTAGAAGTGGTTGTTCTGCGTACTGATTTCTCAGTATCTATGCACCCAAATTTCGTGAAAATGTAATCACATGTCAGTTCTAGTATAATATATTTGTCCAATGAATACCCGTTTATCATCTGCATATCTTGTTGGTGTAGCAATTTTAATGGCCAGTAGTGTAGATTAAGAGTAGCAATGCATCCACGACGACCTAGCATTTCGTACGTGGCGTAGTCGTAAAGTTTTAATTTGCACCCTTTCCTCCCCACAAAAATAAGTAACGTAATTAACTTTTCGTTTGTTAACAAGGACATGTCTGCAGAATAATTCTGAAGATTAAGTGGACAGATCACGTAACTAATAAGGTACCGGTACCGATGAAAATGGGGTATAAAAGAAATTTGTGGTACAATCTGAGTAGAAGAGCGGATCGGTTGATAGGAGACATTCTAAGACATCAAGGGATCAGGAGTTAAGTACTGGAGGGAATTGTGTCTGTGGGGTGGGAGACGATCGTAAAAATTGTAGAGGGAGACCAGGAGATGAGTATTCACAGCAAGAGGATTCAGAAAGATGCTGGTTGCAAGTAGTTCTCGGACGTGAAGAAACTTGCACAGGATAGAGTAGCATGGCGAGCTGAATCAAACCCGTCTTCGGAGTGAAGATCTCAACAACAAAAACAACATGTCTGCACTGGTGGCACACATTGAAATCACCGCGCCGCAGAAACTGTAGCATGCTGACAAATGAGCCAAAACAAGATGCCACAACCTACTGCTAAAAAGCGGATCGTCTGAGCCATTCTGTTGTGGTACATATATCGGCATGCTACATTGCTGCAGCGTAGTGATTTCAAAGTGTTACATTACTGCAAACATGTACCAACAAAAATAATAGAACATTAACTACGTACCTATATTTTCGAGGTTACGTCTCAAACTTGATAACTACCCTTCGCGTCCTTGAAGACTCCCAGACAGTGCTTTTAAAAGGTTCTGACGATCATTAAGGAGCTGTTTCTCTGTATTAGCTTGAAAATAACTCCAGAAGTGAGGAGAGAAGAACGAGAAAGATAACACCTTGGGAGACAATCAGACGAGTTACAAAGGCGTCAAGAGATCGGAACTTTTGGGGTGAGCTCGGGCGGAAAAGATAGATACGGCGCGGGAACAAATAAACGGTGCTGCAACTGGAAGTACGAAGCCGAAACCCACCCAACTGGCCATTCTCGGTTCTGTGACGTCTTTTATATCCAAGAACCGAAAATGAATCAGCAAGTTTTCGTGTTCGTTGTCACCGAAGGTACAATGACCTTGGTTGTTAGATCGCGTTATGTTCCGCTTCAATTTTTTATTACATAGTTTTTTAGTACACAATCAATGTTTGCACCCGTCTCCTGGGATCATCTTCAAGATCTTCTGGTGCCACCAATTAGCGACTGTGGAAGAACAAATTGAAGAGGAACATGACGCAGCCTGTCAACTCAGAAAATTTCAGCTGCAACAGGAAGAACATTGTGACTTTCCGCGTCTTAAAGGAATTAAGTAATTTTTCAAGTTTTGTTATATTCTTCTAAAAGAACTTCTGGTAACCGTGTTAGCTGTTGATATTCCTTATCAAAGGATCATACACGACCGGTTTCACGATACTGTAATCGCATCTTCTATTGACGATCTACAATTGCTGTGTTACTTTTTTTCTGTGTCTTCTATTCAGAAATTCCTGTTTATATGTTCGAATTAAAGAGGCCATTTTGACCCATCAGCCACTATGATTTAAGACACAAAAAAAATAACAAACATTTGCTGCGAGTGGGCATTGATTTAAATCAATGGGGAAAGCTGAAAATTTGTGTCGGATGAGGTTTCAAATCCGGGAATCCTACGTACTAGGAAGATGCCCTGATAACTAAGCCATTATTTTTTTCTTTTTTTTGACTGATCACTTTACCTACTGCACTATCCTGATCCTTTTTTTAGTTTTATTCCATTCATTTTTTAGAGTCTTTACAAAAGAAGCAAAGAAAGGAGAGGCCCCCCTAGCCTATAAGATACGTGGTTTCCTTCCTGAACACAAGTCAGAACGTGGAGACAGAAGTTGTCCGCACACAGCGTTCATCGCAACTGCACGGACTACCCCACAGTGCGTTTGAAATTATCTGCGACTTTTGACCGGGGGGGGGGATGTGACGTCGTTGTCCCGGTAAAACCAATGACGAGCCGGATTTCCCGTCCACGGCGCCAGCGGTTCTGGCGTTGAAGTGCTCTGTAGTCGTCAAGTATTGTGAACAAGTGTTTTGTGTTGGCTTTGCATGAACAAAAGTGCAGTACATCTGAATACCAGAATTGCCGTCCAAGAACACGTTCATCGGCTGAGAAGATAACGCTCTACTGCAAACATTCCTCGAAATTCGACAGTAGTAGTGGACAAAACTCCATACCACTCTGTTGCGATGCATAAAGCTCCGACAGTGCAGTGTAGGAAAGAGGATATTTTAATCTGGGTACAAAGAAATATTCCATGAGATAAAGTTGAACCTAGTATTTACGAAGGTTATGCGGAAAGTAAGGAACGATCGCTCTCGAAATGGAACACACAGTGAAAATCCGATGAAGTTTTGCGCAGGTGTGTTGGGCAGTGTCTCTAGTATGCCCATCGATCGCGTTACGTCGTTCTTTTTAGTGCTGAACACACAAGGAGAATATAAAGATATCTAGATCAATAGTGTCTCCCGCCAAGTACGAGGGCCTGGTGAGAAATTTCGCCTGAAGCTATGCAGCCAACATTACATAACTGTCGTGCGTTTTCTTCTTCAAGACAATTCTCAGCCGCATTCTGCAGGGGCAATGAAGATGCTCCTGCACCGTCCTCTATTGGAAATGATTACCCACAATACAGCCCCTAAGTGTCTTCCTCTGAGTTTCATCTCTGCTCACATGAACCGCTGGCTATGGAGACAACATTTTGGCACAAACAGCGAGCTGTCGGCCAGCGTAGAGAACTGGCGGAAAGCACTTGCGGCTGCCTTCTATAACGAGGGTATTGAAAGTTGGTATAACGCTAAGACAAAGGTCTAAGTCGGATCGGCGACTATGGGGATAAGGACCTGGAAGTTGCAGATAACTGCAAATAAAACAGTTTTGATTTTCACTGTGGTTTCCATTTCGCGACCTATGTTCCTTACTTTCCGAATAGCCCTAGTATAAGGCGGAGTTAATGCAATTTGTACTGCAGTACAAGCCAAAACTTCGCACTACCGGGTCGACGAACTGGCTAACAGTAAAGGGCATAGTTTCATCAAGCTTCCTCTGTACCATACTCATTTAAATCCGACTGAGAGTGTTTGAACCTATGTGAAAAGTAATGGCGCAAAAAACAAGACGTTTACGCTCACTGAGGTTGAAATAGTGAGAAAAGAAGCCGCTGCAAATTTTACACGACACGGCTGGTCTTGAGTCGTCAGCAGTACCAAGGAGGTATTTGAGGAGATAATGATCCATGAAGGACTATGACGAGATTTGATGAATACGTAACTTCTTTTGTTGCCATGTTAAAAACTGCTTCTTTTGTTAAAACACAACAGAGTTTAGAAACTTTCATCTCACTACATTCTAATGTATTTGAAATTGCGACAGAATATAAAATAATGTATTGTTAAACTAACAAGTGAATGCGAATTAGGTCAATAGTTTTTGAAACATCCCATTCTCAGTATAAAAATAAACGTGTAACTTCTTCACTTATATTGTTACAAAACCTACAGCTGTTCTCGTTTCATCTGCTATCAACGGACCCCAGTAAATATATTATTGTAGTTGCTTGAATATCGCGGATATGTTGTTGTTGTTGTTGTCTTCAGTCCTGAGACTGGTTTGATGCAGTTCTCCATGCTACTCTATCCTGTGCAAGCTTCTTCATCTCCCAGTACCTACTGCAACCTACATCCTACTGAATCTTCTTAGTGTATTCATCTCTTGGTCTCCCTCTACGATTTTTACCCTCCACGCTGCCCTCCAACGCTAAATTTGTGATCCTTTGATGCCTCAGAACATGTCCTACCAACCGGTCCCTTCTTCTTGTCAAGTTGTGCCACAAACTCCTCTTCTCCCCAATTCTATTCAATACCTCCTCATTAGTTATGTGATCTACCCATCTAATCTTCAGCATTCTTCTGTAGAACCACATTTCGAAAGCTTCTATTCTCTTCTCGTCTAAACTATCGTCCACGTTTCACTTCCACACATGGCTACACTCCATACAAATACTTTCAGAAACGACTTCCTGACACTTAATTCTATACTCGATGTTAATAAATTTCTCTTCTTCAGAAACGCTTTCCTTGTCATTGCCAGTCTACATTTTATATCCTCTCTACTTCGACCATCATCAGTTATTTTGCTCCCCAAATAGCAAAACTCCTTTACTACTTTAAGTGTCTCATTTCCTAATCTAATTCCCTCAGCATCACCCGACTTAATTGGACTACATTCCATTATCCTCGTTTTCCTTTTGTTGATGTTCATATCGCGGTAGATATGGAAATTTCGCATATTAACCATATGACAAAACACTCTCGTCTTTGTGCGCTGTGGTTTGCCAATGTCTTGTTTCGTTACCTCAAACCATTTATAAGAGACAAAGAATTTATGAATATTTAATTCTAGTTGTTCACTGACGCACGAGTTCCGGACGGAGCGCTTTACATACTTTCCGTTTTCTCGACATAGGAATAGACAGCGATATCCTTCCAAGTTTAAAGAACATTCAGTGTATTATTTACATCTAATACGCAGCAATATATAACCTAGCACGCACCAAACACAAATTCATAGCGACACCTATTTTGCACTGCAAACTAAGAATTTCCTGCAGTAGTTCACCTATTATCGAAACATCACAGTAACTATGGTTCAAATGGCTCTGAGCACTATCGGACTTAACATCCATGGTCATCAGTCCCCTAGAACTTAGAACTACTTAAACCTAACTAACCTAAGGACGTCACAGAACACCCAGTCATCACGAGGCAGAGAAAACACAGTAACTATGACCATTAAGGAAACGATAGGCGCTTCATCACGAAGCTTACGAATTAAACTATAAGATGTGCGAAAGTCAGAGTTATTTTACAGAATAGTTTCTTTAAATTCCTTTGAGAAAGATTACAGATCGTCCGGTTTACGCGGCTTGCTTTCACGCAGTGTGCCAGGTTCCGCATCGAGTGGGGCTGTCATTACAACGTAGTCATCTGCTGACGCGCCCTGCACATGCCGGTAACTACGCTTCCGTCCAGTCGCTCCATACTGAACTATCAAAAGTCTCAACTTATTTTAAACGAACAACAGCATACCTTCTACCAGTCCGCAGCTCGTGGTCTACTAGTTAGCGTTGCTGCCTCTGGACCACGGCGTCCCGGGCTCGATTCGTGGATGGGTCGGGGATTTTATCCGCCAGGGGACTGGTTGCTTGTGTTGTCCTCTATATGTGTACCAAATTTTTCGCTTGAAATCAGACCATTGGTTCAGGAAGGGGCGTGGAAAACACACATGCACATATCCATTTTTATAATATATATGGGTAACAAACGAGATCACGGTTCCAACGACATGACATCAGTTATGAAGGTTTGGCCTATGTTTGTCTGGTGTGAATATGAATGTATACGACCACCAGGTTAGACTGCTGTCAGTTGCAAGCATAGCAGTAGCTTTCATATGACTGGGAACTATGAGAGACGTCAAGTTGCTTAAAGTGGTGCAGTTTTTGCGTGTGTTCCTGTGTGCGCGTGTGAGTGTTTGTACATTTCACATGGAGAATGTCGGGACTTTGTCCATAGTTTTACTTGAGTCAGAACGCGGCGATCTGCATCCATCTCAGCACTAGACACCTGTAAACTCAAGTGACTTACTTCTCTCACGATAAAGTTTTCATGCGAGCTGTAATATTATTTATCTTGTGAATCTGATATGTTCGGAAGGACTGACACACTCTTATCCGATGCTTATCCATCGCCACCTCGACGAAGTTGTATAACTAATCTTCTGACAAATTATACTGGTCGTCTACTGCATGTCGATTTCACGAATTCATTAACTCACACCTTTTACTGGTATTACTAATTTCAGTCACGTGTATTTGCCTCCATGTCAGAATTCTCATGTACCTGCATGTAGTGGTGTGCCTAATGCATTGGCGTTCTACTTGATGCACATACATTCCCTATTAGAATTTCTTATTTTATAAACGATTTTCAGCAAATAAGACAAGTCAAAACTGATACAGGTACTCCCACATTTCCTGCTGTTGAGACCACGTAACTGTGAAACATTTCATTAAACACACATATGTTATTAGATAAAGTAGGTAAGAGACGAAAGAAATTTGTCCTTGCTCTAAACGGACCTGTAAGATGAGGTTTACCACTCCTGTGGGTTGTATTGCACGTGGTTAACACCTTCATGCACGGATTCAGTATTCAACTGTGTCTCACGTATAACTTTTCTCTTTTTAGTTCTGCTTTGCTTGAGCTTGCCATCTCCTATCATTAGTAAAAAAGACCAGATCGTATTTCACCGCATCACATGCACTTCGTGGAGTCAATTTCACTTTAAATGAACTATTTCACTTTACATGAACACTTGCAACAAGTGAGATAGGAGGGCTGCCACCAACTTTCATACGATTTATCGACGTAGAGAAATCGTCCGACAATGTAGAATGGGGCAAGGTGTTCGATATTCTCAGGAAAATAAGCGTAAACTGTAGGCAAAGACGGCTAATATACAATATGAACAAGAAACAGGAGGAACATTAAGAATAGAAGACCCAAAACGAGGCGTTCGGATTACAAAGGGTGTAAAGCAGGGATGTGGTAGCTTAAAATTGTGACTGAAGGATGTAAACGATGAGATTCGCTGATGACGATGCTATCTTGAGGGAAAGAGAGGATGAACTCGAGTAACTGTTGAATGGAATGGAAGAGTCTAACGAGCAAACACTTTAGACTGAGTTTAAAACCGAAAAAAAGATAAAGTAATCAGAAGTATCAGAAATTAAATTACCGATAAACTTAACATCGAAACGCAGTAAGAGAAACTAAGTAGTTTTGCTACCTTGTATAATGAAAATAACACATGATGGATGAAGTAAGGAGGACATAAGAAACAGACTAGCACAAGCAAAGAGGGTAAGGGGCACCCCTGGTCAAAAGAAGTCTACTAGTGTCAAACGTCGACACTAATTTTAAAAAGGAAAAACAGACGTTGCATCGCCGAGTAAAAAATGGTCTTAAAGGTGTGTAGTCGGATAGCCACATTACATAAACCTTGGCGCATTGGGAGAAGGAAAAGAGAAGGAAGAAGAAATTTTTGGGAATATACGTATGAAGCAAAGTCAGCAAATAACGGAAAATAGAAAGTAAAGGAATCGAATCGTTTGAGATGTGTTGCTATAAAAGGCATTCGAAAATTTGGTGCTCTGATGAGCGATGAAGTTCTCCGCAGTATCGGCGACGATGTGGAAAACATTGAAAGAAAAAGGCATCAGTGAATGTCTCCACGGTACTTTAGGGGAAACAGAGATTGGTATATTCGTATACCCAAAAAATAAATGGAAACGCTAGGAGCATATAGTAGCCTGAGATGTTGAAAATGTGGGGAATTAGTGGTGCGCCGCATCAAACCAGTTACAAGACAGATGACACCGTTTCCACGCATGAAATTTATTGTCACTCTACTGGGACATGGAATCACTGATTTATACTTCTTACGTCCGTCCACAGGCTTTTAGAGAGATAGCCACAACTGTAAAATGAGAGAAATTAAAGCTAATTCAACAGGGGTGGAGGGGAAAGGATAGTGCTGCACAAAGTAACCTCCACCACATACCATAAAGTGTCTCCCTGGGTATAGATGTAGATGTGGAAGAGGCAAGGATGGAAGTAAAGGTGTCACTCTTTACGGGAGTTGTTTCTCACGGACAGGAAATCGGAATTATATGGCACTGTCAGCAAATTATATATAAAAACTAACTTAGCGCCCACTGCTTCGCTCACGTAGACTGTATGGGCTGCAGATACTTTTGTTTTGTTTTGTTTAATCGAATTATTATTTTTTTAATACCTTCAAATCTTTTGACGCTAATTAAGGTCATATAAGCACGGTGTTTTCCGAATGTACTTGTGACAAAAAAGCTATTCTAGTAGCTGGAGTCCAAAGTTTTTGTTAATCGTGCCCTTTGCGTTCTTGTGGAGATACGTATAGCTATTTTCATCCCCTAAAAAACGTTACTTTATATCTAGCCGAGAAGTTTAGCTTTAAAATATGTTTAATGTAGCGAAATATTTTCTTAAAAAATTTTCATACTCTTTTCCCCCTTCCCCCCCCCCCCCCCCCTTCTTCTATCTTCCCTTAGGTGTCGAACTTCCAGAAACACTGAAACACGTATTTTTTAATTTATAACCAAGAAGTCAAATACCAATTCTCATAGATATGACCTTAAAATCCTTTAGTTGTTCTCTAGTAATTATTTATTAAAAAATAAACTTTCACACAGTATTTTATCCCTGTGGGTGAATTTCCAAAAGTGCTGACAATCATATTTTTTATTTTATTACTGAGAAACCAAATACCAGTTTTCGTAGCTTTAGCTTCAGAATTCCCTTAATAGCGACATATTTCCAAAACCGCTCTCATCCCTTTTCCTCCGACAATCACTTCTTAAACAATGCCTACAGTATAAGATCCACACCCTCTCCAAACTTCAAGTTTCTATCCTTAGCAGTTTGGCTGGGAGATGATGAGTCAGTGAATAACTCTGACCCAGTTTTACACAGTTAGGGGTTGAATTTCCAAAATCACGCAGTTATTCGTCTCTAACCGAGAAGCTAAAGACAAATTTTCAAGTATTTAGCTTTAAGAATAATTTCACCCCTATTTCACCCCATTAGGGGATGAAATTCCACAACCAATGATATGCGTATGTTTTATTTCTAACAAAGAAGCCAAATACAAATTTTCATAGATTTATCTTCAAAAAAGCTTGCATTATGAAATACTTCCAGAAAAAATTTCATCCCAGTTTCACACCCTTAGGGGTTGAATTTCCAAAAACAGTAAAACACGTATTTTTTATTTCTGAGAAGCTCCATTCAAATTTTCATAGATTTAACTTTAAAAATGTTTTCATAATAAAATATATTTTTAAAAAGGTGTCGTTTCCTATTTGACCCCTTAGGGGTTCAGTTTCCAAAAACACTGAAACACATTTTTTTTATTTGTAAACGAGAAGTCGAATAGCAAAGTTCATAAATGTAGCTAATGATATATTTTCCAAATATCCTTTACCAACTATTGCACTCTGATAGCATTAAATTTCCAATAATGCGAAACACGTATTTCCTTATTTCTGATCGAGAAACCAAATATCAATTTTCGTAGGTCTAGCTTCGAAACTGCCTTAATAGCGACGATTCTCAAAATATCCTTCATCCCCTATTCACCCCCTTAGGCTGGAATTTCGAAAAATCTCCCTACTGTATAAGATTTAGCGGTTTGGCTGGGCGATGGTGAGCCACTCTGTCAGTCAGTGAGTCAGTCAGGACATTGCTTTTTACGCACAAATCGTGTATCGTCGTGTACGTATTATGCGTGAGAACTAATTTTCACTAAATGTTTTACTAATAAAGTTTTTTAATAACAAACCTGTTTTGGTTGAACAGTTTTATATCACGTGTGCGGTGACTTACTGACAACTCTTGCATAAGTTTGGTGCATTTTTTATGAAGTCACATGTTTAGGTTCTCGCTTCGCCAGCAGGTACGAAAACATACAGTGCGTCCGTGAGATCATGGTGCAACTATGAACGTTTGTTGTGGCTAACAGAAACCAAACGATAGGTTGAAACTTGCTATATATTGGACAGAGTCACAAAGAGTTTGAATAGTATGATGTTCACTGACGTGCTCGCACAGGTGCTAACGCAACACAACGAACCGTGTAGGAGCAGCGGATCAGGCCACGACGTCCATGATGTGGACGGTTCAGACGAAAGTTCAATGTGTTCTGTGGCCTGCTAAATTAGAATCCGTTACCAGTTTTGAAAGTGAATGTCGTCGCGTGTACAACGAAGAGCCACCACATAGAAGCATCGTTAGTCGGTGGGATAAGCAGTTGATAGACATAAGCAGTTTGTTGGACAGGCACTGTTCTGGAGGGCCTTCGTTAAGTGACTAGTGTATAGAAACTATATGGAACAGCTACCGAAGAAGCCCCAAAAAATCGGTGCATGCGTGTGCTCGTGAATGAGGCCTAAAAGAGACTACAGTTGATAATGTTTTAGAGAAACGCCTCCGGTTTTCGGGTTACAAATTGCAGTTATTGCACGCTATCAAACCGACTGATAGACCCAAACGATTCCAGTTTGTTAATAGATGTGCTTCATAAGATCTACTATAATGAACGATTCATGAAGAACTTTGTGTTTAGCGATGAGGCGTCATTCCATGTCTGTGAACATTTTCCTCGCTATAACCTTATAGTGAACGTGTGGTGTGACCTGGTGCATCATAAACTTATAGGACAGTATTTCTTTGCTGTGCAGACTGTCATGACGAACAACTATCTTGATTTGTAGCAGTTGCAAGCAGTGCTACAATTTCCAGATGATGTCACCTCTGAACAAGACGGCGCTCCTCCACAACACGCTGACAACGTTCGGAAATTTCTGGGTACAAAATGTCATAAATGGTGGCTAGGATGGGTTGGTTTGCGTCACGGCGACGACGGTCCTCAAACGTAACGCCATTAAACTTTTACATGTGGGATTATGGGAAGCAACGTGTGTCCAGTGAACGTATCAGCGATTCTAATGATTTAAAACAGAGAATCACAGCCGCTAGTCACTCTGTTACACCAAATGTCCTTAGCCGCATATGGGAAGAACAAGAATATCATTTAGCTGTATGTAGGGCAACAGGTGGACGCCACATCGAACTGCACTCAGTTTCTGTTTCATTTCCATATAGCTTCAGTTTATGATTTTATTGGAAGCAGTGGCTATATTTCAAACTTTATGCATGTTACCAACAGTCAGGCCGATACAAAAGAAAGTGGTAATCTACACTCCTGGAAATTGAAATAAGAACACCGTGAATTCATTGTCCCAGGAAGGGGAAACTTTATTGACACATTCCTGGGGTTAGATACATCACATGATCACACTGACAGAACCACAGGCACATAGACACAGGCAACAGAGCATGCACAATGTCGGCACTAGTACAGTGTATATCCACCTTTCGCAGCAATGCAGGCTGCTATTCTCCCATGGAGACGATCGTAGAGATACTGGATGTAGTCCTGTGGAACGGCTTGCCATGCCATTTCCACCTGGCGCCTCAGCTGGACCAGCGTTCGTGCTGGACGTGCAGACCGCGTGAGACGACGCTTCATCCAGTCCCAAACATGCTCAATGGGGGACAGATCCGGAGATCTTGCTGGCCAGGGTAGTTGACTTACACCTTCTGGAGCACGTTGGGTGGCACGGTATACATGCGGACGTGCATTGTCCTGTTGGAACAGCAAGTTCCCTTGCCGGTCTAGGAATGGTAGAACGATGGGTTCGATGACGGTTTGGATGTACCGTGCACTATTCAGTGTCCCCTCGACGATCACCAGTGGTGTGCGGCCAGTGTAGGAGATCGCTCCCCACACCATGATGCCGGGTGTTGGCCCTGTGTGCCTCGGTCGTATGCAGTCCTGAATGTGGCGCTCACCTGAACGGCGCCAAGCACGCATACGACCATCTTTGGCACCAAGGCAGAAGCCACTCTCATCGCTGAAGACGACACGTCTCCATTCGTCCCTCCATTCACGCCTATCGCGACACCACTGAAGGCGGGCTGCACGATGTTGGGGCGTGAGCGGACGACGGCCTAACGGTGTGCGGGGCCGTATCCCAGCTTCATGGAGACGGTTGCGAATGGTCCTCGCCGATACCCCAGGAGCAACAGTGTCCCTAATTTGCTGGGAAGTGGCGGTGCGGTCCCCTACGGCACTGCGTAGGATCCTACGGTCTTGGCGTGCATCCGTGCGTCGCTGCGGTCCGGTCCCAGGTCGACGGGCACGTGCACCTTCCGCCGACCACTGGCGACAACATCGATGTACTGTGGAGACCTCACGCCCCACGTGTTGAGCAATTCGGCGGTACGTCCACCCGGCCTCCCGCATGCCCACTATACGCCCTCGCTCAAAGTCGGTCAACTGCACATACGGTTCACGTCCACGCTGTCGCGGCATGCTACCAGTGTTAAAGACTGCGATGGAGCTCCGTATGCCACGGCAAACTGGCTGACACTGACGGCGGCGGTGCACAAATGCTGCGCAGCTAGCGCCATTCGACGGCCAACACCGCGGTTCCTGGTGTGTCCGCTGTGCCGTGCGTGTGATCATTGCTTGTACAGCCCTCTCGCAGTGTCCGGAGCAAGTATGGTGGGTCTGACACACCGGTGTGAATGTGTTCTTTTTTCCATTTCCAGGAGTGTATTATAGTAGTTACATGGCCCAAAGATATTCCTTAACGCAAATCCTAAAATCGTAATTGTGCGTGCGTACTTAAATATGTGCATACATAGATACGTACATACATATGCACAAGGCCACGTGCACCAGTCAGCTATAACATCATGACCACCTTCTTAATAAAGTGTATGTGTGCAATACGACAACGTGGCCTGATTTAGACAGTCCTTGGTCCCTTGGCAGGAACATGTGGCTCCAGAAATCTATCCACAAGTCATTCAATTCCCTTACATTAGCATCGGTATTTCGTGCGCTCGGAACTGGCGCCCGAACCGTTCCAGATACCTTCCATCCGGTTCAGATTAGGCGAATTTGATGGCCAAGACGCGAGCATGACTTCACAATCATACCCCACTAACCACTGTAGGACGATTCTGGTCTTGTTACACAGATAACAGGTATCCATGTTGCAGCACGACCTCGCCGTCAGGAACCGAGTGAGATGGCGCAGTAGTTAGCAAACTGGGCTCGTATTCGGTAGAACGACGGTTCAAATCCGCGTCCGGCCATCCTGATTTAGATTTTCCGTGATTTCATTAAACCGCTTCAGTCAAATGCCAGAATGGCATCCATCCATAATTTCAGCTTCTGCCGCATCTCCAATTACCTCGTTTCACTATTTGTGAATAAGAGCCGGCCGGAGTGGCCGAGCGGTTCTAGGCGCTTCAGTCTGGAACCGCGCGACCGCTACGGTCGCAGGTTCGAATCCTGCCTCGGGCATGGATGTGTGAGATGTCCTTAGGTGAGTTAGGTTTAAGTAGTTCTACGTTCTAGGGGACTGATGACCTCAGATGTTAAGTCCCATAGTGCTCAGATCCATTTGAACCATTTTTGTGCATGAGAGCACTCAGTGACTTGCAAAACACTTTGCACAGAATTTCAAACCTTTATGAAATTTTTCTCGCTGACAATCTCTACAAATTGATGAAAGAACAAATGTTTATCGCTTATTAGTTTTTCGCTGTTCAAGCAGTAAAAGTACCGCATTAGGCATGACGCTATAAATTACTGATTCTTTACTGCTAACTTTATTCGTAACACATCTCACAGACAGTACGCATATATACCACTGAATGTAAGTGCAATATTGTATCATTGTGAGACATATAGTCCAGGAGACACGACGTCATAAACAATGCGATGCCTCAAAAACTGTCGCATCATGCACATATGACGTTGAATGTACTTACAGTATTGTATCATTGTACGACGCACAGTTCAGAACATATGACGTCATAAACAGTGAGATTTGTGAAAAACTGCCGCAGTTGGCATGGCTTAAAATTTATTACTTCGTTGCTACTAACTCCATTCGCAACACATTTGGCAGACAGTATCGACATGTGCCGCTAAATTACCTATAAAATTATGTTATTGTACGACACATAATTTAGGAGATACGACATCATAAACCTTCAGCACAAGGACAAACGCTGCCTGGTAAGGGCGTGGACGCATTGTCTGAATCACAACTGTTAATTACCGTTTTACCCAACCGTTGATAAAACTGCACTCTGCCGCGCCAGACCTGAAGATAAGCTGCGGAGAAGATTGTAATCGGTAGCCGGTAATAAAAGATTGTCATCCAGGCAATGTTGGTCTATTTATTATCTGTAAAATGGTTGTGGTGATATATAACCAAATTCTACCACCTAGCGTTGAAACTTCCGCTTTGAAAAATTAAGAACGACAGTGCTGGAAAACTCTTACGTTATTTGATTTTCAAACAGCTGAGCAAAACTCAACGTACTTAGACAGTTCTCTCTTTACTTATTCTGATAATCACTAAACTGACACACAATATTTTTAGCCCAACGCAGTCTGACTTTCAATAATCCGCACAAAAGAATGACCCTGACTAACAATAACTTATACCTTTCATGAATCACTTAACTCACAAAAATCTTCGTTACTCGAACTACTGCAATACAGCGAGCGCCGTTACTGCCAGCTAAATAAAAAGACTCTTAACTACTGAAGGCACTAGCTACTGATAGCCATAGTTAGCAAATGAAAGATTTTGATAGAGAACAAACAGTGTATTTATCTTAATAGCGTTCAAAAGTCATTATATATATATATATATATATATATATATATATATATATATATATATACTCCTGGAAATTGAAATAAGAACACCGTGAATTCATTGTCCCAGGAAGGGGAAACTTTATTGACACATTCCTGGGGTCAGATACATCACATGATCACACTGACAGAACCACAGGCACATAGACACAGGCAACAGAGCATGCACAATGTCGGCACTAGTACAGTGTATATCCACCTTTCGCAGCAATGCAGGCTGCTATTCTCCCATGGAGACGATCGTAGAGAAGCTGGATGTAGTCCTGTGGAAAGGCTTGCCATGCCATTTCCACCTGGCGCCTCAGTTGGACCAGCGTTCGTGCTGGACGTGCAGACCGCGTGAGACGACGCTTCATCCAGTCCCAAACATGCTCAATGGGGGACAGATCCGGAGATCTTGCTGGCCAGGGTAGTTGACGTACACCTTCTAGAGCACGTTGGGTGGCACGGGATACATGCGGACGTGCATTGTCCTGTTGGAACAGCAAGTTCCCTTGCCGGTCTAGGAATGGTAGAACGATGGGTTCGATGACGGTTTGGACGTACCGTGCACTATTCAGTGTCCCCTCGACGATCACCAGTGGTGTACGGCCAGTGTAGGAGATCGCTCCCCTCACCATGATGCCGGGTGTTGGCCCTGTGTGCCTCGGTCGTATGCAGTCCTGATTGTGGCGCTCACCTGCACGGCGCCAAACACGCATACGACCATCATTGGCACCAAGGCAGAAGCGACTCTCATCGCTGAAGACGACACGTCTCCATTCGTCCCTCCATTCACGCCTGTCGTGACACCACTGGAGGCGGGCTGCACGATGTTGGGGCGTGAGCGGAAGACGGCCTAACGGTGTGCGGGACCGTAGCCCAGCTTCATGGAGACGGTTGCGAATGGTCCTCGCCGATACCCCAGGAGCAACAGTGTCCCTAATTTGCTGGGAAGTGGCGGTGCGGTCCCCTACGGCACTGCGTAGGATCCTACGGTCTTGGCGTGCATCCGTGCGTCGCTGCGGTCCGGTCCCAGGTCGACGGGCACGTGCACCTTCCGCCGACCACTGGCGACAACATCGATGTACTGTGGAGACCTCACGCCCCACGTGTTGAGCAATTCGGCGGTACGTCCACCTGGCCTCCCGCATGCCCACTATACGCCCTCGCTCAAAGTCCGTCAACTGCACATACGGTTCACGTCCACGCTGTCGCGGCATGCTACCAGTGTTAAAGACTGCGATGGAGCCCCGTATGCCACGGCAAACTGGCTGACGCTGACGGCGGCGGTGCACAAATGCTGCGCAGCTAGCGCCATTCGACGGCCAACACCGCGGTTCCTGGTGTGTCCGCTGTGCCGTGCGTGTGATCATTGCTTGTACAGCCCTCTCGCAGTGTCCGGAGCAAGTATGGTGGGTCTGTCACACCGGTGTCAATGTGTTCTTTTTTCCATTTCCAGGAGTATATATATATATATATATATATATATATATATATATACACTCCTATATATATATATATATATATATATATATATATATATATATATATATATAATGTTGTGACATCCAATTAAACAAATTTCCTTTTTTTGACGGACACACGTCCAGATTGTCCGCTCAAAACTCTGGCATCTCTCTCCCCACATCCACCACTGCTGGCGGCTCACCTCCAACTGTACAACGCTGCGCGCTGTTCACATCCAACTGCCCAACACCACACAAGCGAATATTCCAAAAATGAGTCCAACCAGCCACAGACTGCACACAGCGCAGTCAGCGATTTTCATACACGTGACATTACCAACATAAAAACCTAAACAGCCTACTTACAACGTTCGTATCAGCCTAACAATATCAGTGCTCTGCCCTCGGTAAGACAGGGCTGTATTATCTCGATATGGCAACGATACCTCGCTCTAGCGGAAAGAAGTTAAACAAGTTACTTACACCGGGCCTGGAGCAATTCTAAGACTCGTGAAAGCCGCCCATTCCAAAACGATTTTCAAATTTTCTTGATTCTTCTTGAGATTTAAGCACAATTCCATTGACAAGAGCATCACTGTTGCCTGTTTTAAAGGTCAAGCTGATTTCCATACAACAGGTCGCTGTATTTTTGGTGGGAAGACTAGTTCGCCAGTTCGGTTGCGCTCTGCTTCCTCGCAAGATTCGATAGCGTGGGCGCCTGCGGTAGCACGACCAGAGGCGGCCACACATTTTACGACCACTAGTCTCGCAGCGAGAGCGTCGACAGTTATATATCGCCAGCTCTGGACCGTTCACAACACCCCGGCGCTCCAAAAGACGGCGACGGGGAAATATGAACCGGAGCTCCTCCTAGCAGCGTGCAGCGCTGTCTGCTCCTCCATTTAGCACGACGGCGAACCACGACCCGAGGAGAGGGGTATTTTCAGGTTAGTTCCACGAGGAGAAAAACAGCTCTGGGAGTGCATTAATCGTTCAGTTCTGTACGATCAGGAAAGCTATAATGGTATATCAGCTCCATGACACAATCTATACTTTCACTGCGCGATAGCACAATGGCGATGTTATCGACGACAGCGAAACTAAAGCCAAGTTACTAAACACTACTTTCCGAAATGTTTTCAGCAAAGAATATGCAGCAAATACTCCATAATTCGGATCAATAACGGCTGTCAACATAACTTAGAAGTAAATGTCCTCAGTGTAGCGATGCAATTCTTCTTTTCTTTTCTTTTGTCATCAGTCTTGCGACTGGTTTGATGCGGCTTCCACGAATTTCTCTCCTGTGCCAACCTCTTCATCTCAGAGTAGCACTTGCAACCTAAGTCCTCAATTATTTGCTGCATGTATTCCAATCTCTTTCTTCCTCTGCCCCGTACAGCTCCATCTACTTTATAGAAGTTATTCCATGACGTCTTAACAGACGACCTACAATCCTGTCCCTTGTTCTCGTCAGTGTTTTCCATATAATCCTTTTCTCTCTGATTCTGCGCAGAACCTCCTCATTCCTTACTTTAACAGTCCACTCAATATTCAACATTCTTCTGTGCCTGTGTCTGGAAAAGGGTGGCGTCCTGTGACGTAACTCTCAATCTCGACGACGACGCTTCGGAGAGTAAAGTGTTGTGAGGTAAGGGGCGAGTTGTGTCGCCCTGGAAATATATGTTCGGAGTTGGGGCGGCCGCATAGGACGCTCGTCAAAGGCGGGGCACGGTAGCAAACACGTGGTCCCGAACGTTAGCCGGACAGGAGGGGTAGCCCCAGCGAATGGTCCAGCAGCGTGGCTGGGAATTCCGCTGTGACAAGGACGGTGCTTTGTGTCGGTGAAGGAGATGTCTATGCCGGGAGTGCCAAAGATGGTGGACTTTGTAAAACCACAATGGCAGACATTTCACAGTCGGTATAGAAATTAATAGTAGCCAGATGAATCATGATCCTCAAAAAGAAACATGTACATTACCACTATTTGCACCACGATTCTGAAGGTGTAAACATATTTCCAATATCTTTATTAGTTTAAAGTTTAATATCTGACGATAAATTATACAAGTAACACCCAGCAACGAATTACCAAAATCGAAACGCTTCATCTCATTTTGTCGATCGCCCTGTCTTTAGAAAGCTATTTGAGGTGTCACCGCCAGACACCACACTTGCTAGGTGGTAGCCTTTAAATCGGCCGCGGTCCGGTAGTATACGTCGGACCCGCGTGTCGCCACAATCAGTGATTGCAGACCGAGCGCCGCCACACGGCAGGTCTAGAGAGACTTCCTAGCACTCGCCCCAGTTGTACAGCCGACTTTGCTAGCGATGGTTCACTGACCAATTACGCTCTCATTTGCCGAGACGATAGTTAGCATAGCCTTCAGCTACGTCATTTGCTACGACCTAGCAAGGCGCCATTATCATTTGCTATTTATCTTGTGATGCATGTACCGTCAGACCGATGTTCACCAATTATGGATTAAAGTTAAGTATTCCAGCAGCTACGTACGTTATTGGCTATATTAATTACCTTGTCCTGTTCCAGACCCCACGCCAGCCTGCGGGAGCTTAAACGCGTGCCTTTCGGCTACCTCCTAGTGGCTTGGCTGTCTTGCCGAGTCACAACACTATTAGTGTAAACCTAAACTGGTATTAATTACAGGCACGTACCTTGAATAGTACATATGTTATAGAGGGTCAAAGTGGCCGATTACTATCTATCACGTCAGGCCATAAGTACAGTTACACGAAAAACGGTAGCAGCATGCTTATAAATATATTTATTCATCTATGTCTTTGTTTATATCCGATACATACGATTCATGAAGTATTTGGTTAAATATTTACTGTGTTTTAGAAAGCACAGAGATATTATGATATTGGCCTATGATATATGTTTATTTAATTTGTTTATGTATCTAATAATGTGTGTTAGAGCGTGTTTAGGGTCCAGCCGTAGGAATATTTATTTAATTTCAGGTTATTTAAATGTAAATCCAGTATTTCGAATATGGGTGCGTTGGCACGAAGACATGGCGCGAGCGCTCTAGCCAATCACAGCGCTCGTGAATGCGGAGACTGGATGGAAGGGGTTCGGGTGGAGGGTGCTGAGAGTACGGTACAGGGCAGTGGAGGTGGAGCCGGACGTGAAGACGCGACGTTCGGTCGCGAGAGAGACTAGGAGTGTGGAGCGGTTTGCGCGTGGTCGCGAGAGATAGAAATACTTGGGAGTCCGAACTTGTGAACTTGTGAGATTTCCGAGGTTTCTACAGTGAAGACGTAGTGTGCGTTTAGAAGTGAATATCTCGCGAGCTATGTTGTTGTCCATAACTAATTACGTGCAGTACGAATCTATTGTTTCCCTGCTATTCAGCTTATATTTTATTTAATTGCTGGACTATCGACACCAATAAGTGTTTTTCAGAAATACACCGCATTCTCAAAAGTACTTCTGCTATCGTACTCATCATTTAAAGTCTTTGAGATAGTACCTGCAGATTTTATTTAATTTCAATCTTTCATCTGTAAACGTCCATGTTACGTTCAAAATTCGCAACTGCCGAGTGATAGGAACTTCGACCATTCGATTCATGTGTCTATTCATATTGCAAACTGTTGACTCAGCAGTATTTGGCTTGTAATGCGGCAGCTACGTATCCCAGCCCCTAGAGAACGAAACCAGCCAAAACTTTTAATACTGCAACGTTGAGTCGGAGGATGCGTAGTTATTTGAAAGCCCGCAGTGTCGACAGAAGCGAAAAAAGGTCACAGCTCAGAAGTTGTTGTGACGTGTAAGGTGGATTAACGATATCACATTGACACCAAATTTCACCACTGTTCTGCCCAGTGCCACCGTGGACGTGTCAAGCGATGGGGAGGTCGTCACACCCTTTCTTACCCACATTTCACCCCTTATTCTGAGCTTGTGCAATGAAGGTGAGAACCGTGATACCCAGCGTTGAAATCACAAGGGTTTGTTCGTGGCCGAGGTAAACATTTCAGACACACCGCTGCTCAGAATCGGCACGAAATGGCCTCAGTGAGTGGCATAAAGGGCGTCAGTGAAACCACCCCTTTCCTAGAGGCGTTGCTTCCCACTCATTTCGCGATCAAAAACGACAGTTCGCAGTGCGACGAGCAACAGCAAGTCGTGAAACTTCCTGGCAGATTAAAACTGTGTGCCGGACCGAGACTCGAACTCGGGACCTTTGCCTTTCGCAGGCAAGTGCTCTACCAACTCAGCTACCCAAGCACGACTCACGCCCCGTCCTCACAGCTTTACTTCTGCCAGTACCCCGTCTCCTATCTTCCACACTTTACAGAAGCTCTCCTGCGAACCTTGCAGAACTAGCACTCCTGAAAGAAAGGATATTGCGGAGACATGGCTTAGCCACAGCCTGGGGGATGTTTCCAGAATGAGATTTTCACTCTGCAGCGGAGCGTGTGCGTGCTTGGGTAGCTCAGTTGGTAGAGTACTTGCCCGCGAAAGGCAAAGGTCCCAAGTTCGAGTCTCGGTCCGGCACACAGTTTTAATCTGCCAGGAAGTTTCATATCAGCGCACACTCCGCAGCAAAGTGTAAATCTCATACAGCAAGACGTTGTTGGAAACGTTTGACACTGCTGACACCCTTGTAGTTTCAATCCTTCTCTAAGAACCTTGCGTAACTGCATCCCCGTTAAACGTGATTGCACCCCTCTGGAGCGTAGTGCGACCACAATTACTGCTCTGGTGTACAAGCTGTGGCCACTAGCGGCCATTCAAAACTATTCGACGAAATTTAAACGTGATCAGAAGCAGCAAAAAGCGCATATACTTCTCCAGCCCTCTTGTTTCGCGTCATCCTGTCGCGTACTGTGCACATACGAGGGCTTTTCAGCAAGTAAGAAGCGATCGGTCGCGAAATGGAAACCACAGTGAAAACCCGATGAAACTTTGCACAGTTGTGTTGGGCAGTGTCCCTAGTATGTCTGTCAATTGCGTTTACGTCGCTCTTTTTAATTCTGAGCATACAGTGAGCATATAAAGATGCCTAGAAAATGTCTTCCACTATGTGTGAGGGCATGGTGAGGGATTTCGCTTGATGTCATACAAGCCACATAACATAACTGTCATGCATTTCCTTCATCATGACAAATCTCGGCCGCACCCTGCAGGGGCAATGAGAATGTTCCTGCAGTGTTTTCGGTACGAAGTGTTTGATAACCCACCGTACATCCCGGACTTGGCTCCCTTTCAATTTCATTTCTTCTCGGTTGAACCACTGATTATGAAGACAAATTTTGGCGCAGGCAACGAGCTGTAGTCCAGCGTAGAAAATTGTCGGAAAGCAGAGGAGGCTGCCTTCTATGACGAGGGTATTGGAAAATTGGTACAACGTTACGACAGATGTCTTAGTAGCTGAGCAGAGAACTAGCTGGAAGGTGAAACTGTTGCAAATAAAACACTTTTGATTTTCACTATGATTTTTATTTCGCGACCGATTCTCCCTTGCTTTCCGAATGGCGCTGGTATTGGAGCTATTTGGTATATGCTGTTAATTCGTCAAGTACAGCATCATATGGTGAGTAAAATGCTACATACTTTTTGAACTATTTATTTAAAATGTAAATGGTTAAGCCATAATCCTACGCCCCCCACCCCTCTTTTCCGGCCGGAGTGGCCGAGCGGTTCTAGGCGCTTCAGTCCTGAACCGCGCTACCGCTACGGTCGCAGGTACGAATCCTGCCTCAGTCATGGATATGTGTGATGTTCTTAGGTTAGTTAGGTTTAAGTATTTCTAAGTTCTAGGGGACTGATGACCTCAGATGTTAAGTCCCATAGTGCTCAGAGCCATTTGAACCATTTGAACCACCCCTCTTTGCCGGTCGTGCACCCTTTTGTAACATGAAACATAAGGTCTTTTATCAGCCTGTGGTACATGCAAATGAACTGAGTTCCTTTAATGTCCTAACAATTTTACTTGCCTTAAAAATGGAAATTTCTGTTAGTTTTCAGTAGCCTCTGCTTCAAAATGCATTTAACTTTCATCTGGTTTCTGATAACACTTCTGGTCAATATGATTTCATTTGCCGATTACTGGTGCATGGTGGAGTAATAATATAACAGATAGACTATTAAATACAGTATTGACAAAATTTTCTCGATTGCAGTGCTTTTATGTTACATCCAAATATTTGTTCCTAGATACGTGACCGTGTGATACCTTGGGATATGGTTTCACATTAGTAAAAACCTAAATTTCCGGAGTAATTTTTGAAAATTGAGAAAAAGACGGCAGGACATGGAAAGTGAATACCATCGTTTAAAAGCTGAATAAGAAAATATATTAAATTTTTATTATAGGACTGGCTAGAAGTGGAGGTCTGAGAAATGTATCAAGGTACCTCACTTTATTCTGTGGCACTACTTTAAACCGATCCATTTCACACGATACATGTAGATTTGCATGGTACTGCATTATTTTTATACATGAAATATCGGAGTGACTGTACTTTTGTGGAGAATATAAGGTCTCAACCTTCGGTGAAGGCAGTCAATGGAGTCAAAAGGTACAATATAAATTAATCTGAAAATAAATAAAATTAATCTGAAAACAAATAACAAAGCCCGATTAAAACAGTAATTACATCATAAATATGCAGTAGAGTGGAAATTTTAAGCCATAAGCAGCCATTACGTACATAATGTAAGCTAAATTACATGAAGCAATATATTTTTATGATGATTTTGATGTTAATAAAAAAGTAATGATAGCTGGAACGACTGGCTCAACATACTGAACAGTCAAGTTATCTGTCGGTGAAATTAAATACAAGGGTGGTAACGTTAAGAATGCAATGGGAATTGCACTGTTAAATGCTGAGGAGGGAGCGGATATCAGGAAAGAGTACATTGAAGACTTCTGTCAGGGGGAAGACTGGTCTCGTGACGTGTTGAAAAAACAGGAGTCGATATAGAAGAGATAGGGGATCCAGTACAAGGATCGAAATTTAAAAGGGCTTTGGAAAACTTAAGATCGAGTAAGGCAGAAGAGATGGATAACATTCCATTCGAATTTCTAAAATCATTGGGAGGAGTGCCAACGAAACGACTAATCACGTTGTTGGGTAGCACGTATGAGGTTTTTCGGAACAACATCACCCACGCAACTCCGAAGATGTCAAGAGCCCACTAAGTGCGAGAATTATCGCACAGTCAGCTTAACAATTGGCAAAAAGGGGTCTCCTGGCTGAGGGAAGTGTACTAGTATCAAACATAGGTCTTAATTTGAGGAAAAAATTCAGAGAATGTACGTTTGCAGTACAACGTTGTACGGTAGTGAAACATGGACTGTGGGGAAAGAGATTTGAAGGGTTATAGATATGGTGCTACAGAAGAATGTTGAAAATTAGGTGGACTTATAAGGTACGGAATGAGGAGGTCCTCCGCAGAATAGACGAGGATAGGAATATATGGAAAACAATGACAAGAAGGAGGACATCTGTTAAGATATCACAAAAAACTTCCATGGTACTGTAGAGGGTGAAAACTGTAGACAAAGACAAAGAATGGAATACATCCAGCAAATAACTGAGGACGTAGGTTGCAAGTGCTACTGTGAGATGAAGAGCTTAGCACAGGAGAGGAATTCGTGGCCGGCCGCATTAAAACCAGTCAGAAGACTGAATGCTGAAAATAATGTTGCTCTTAATTTTTTCAATGTTGCGCACATAGTGATCTTGAGAATCCACTCCAATGGTCTAATTATTGATACCATACCAAAAGTGATAGCGTTGTGATTTATTTGTGTTCCAACCTCGTTTTCAAATAAATAATACGCCATTGAAAAGTTTTTAGTTTGTGCAAGCAAATTGTGACGGAGTTAGTGGTGTTTTCGAGTAGCAGCTCTTCAGGTAGAAAAAAATGAGAGCTAAGATCAAATACAAAACACATGCCGTGACTCAGAAGGTTTTTTGCAACTTTTAGTAGGCACCTTGTGATGCTGGTTGGTTCAGCTGAAATGAAAGCAAAAATAAGAGACGTTTGTTTGTTTATGAAGGAAAAACAATAACGCGGTGTGTGACGCTGTTTCGTTTCATTAATGAGGTACAACCAATAAATTCCAGCCAAATAACTTTGAAATACTGAACCTATGAATCTATAACCGTGGACTACGCAAGCGATTATAAACAATAACAAATACTATTTTGATGAAATGTGACAAGGTCGCAATGAAGAGTACAGAGATACAGTATATGAACTTGTAAAATTTGCATCAGTCTTTGATTAGCATAATTCTTAAAATATTTTACTTTATTACTAGCTTCGACAATTACTGTCATCTTCAGATCGATATGTGCTGATAAAATGGTGCAAGAAGCATAAAAAATTATCCAAGAACGGTAACCTCAGAATACATATATGTTTCATACTTTCCTGCCCTTCCAGTCTTTAAAGAAAAAAAAATTACATTGTTGTATCATTTTATTTTTACAGACCGATCTGAAGATGATCATAACGGACCGAAAGTAGCGATCAAAGAGAATATAAATACTCTTGCGCTCGAAGCCTTCGACAATGAAAAGCATTTATAACTGTTTTACAGGTGTAGATTCCTGAACTTGTCAAGTATATCAAATTTATTTTCATATGTATGTAAAAACTAGTCTGATATGACGAGGAAAGCCGCAAATGTTTTATCGCTAAGTGGAAACCAGAGGCAGTCCGGTTTGGTGGATATGGTGGATGTTCCAACAATACGTGCATTGAATCCGTTTCCTCTTGGTCGAAGCCATTTTGTGGGTAGGTCTACTGTCCTGATTAAATGTGATTTCTACTTTATTAATCCATCTCTCTTCAGATATATCTCCCAGAAGAGATAAGTATAATATTCACAAGATTAAGCAAATTGTGTGTATGTGTGTGTGTGTGTGTGTGTGTGTGTGTGTGTGTGTGTGTGTGGGAGAGAGAGAGAGGGGGGGGGGGGGAGGGAGGAGGAGAGAACATACTCCGAAGAGAGTATGTCGAAATTTTTCTGCCAAGTAACAGATTACGCCTACCATGTATGCAGCCTGCACTATTGATGCACTACATGTGTTGCCTGCAACCAGGCAGGTTTGGGGTCACAAAATATTCTTCGCAAAGCTGTGCTTATGGTTTTTACGACAACACTGAAGAGATAATATGTATCGGTCTATTTCATGGTCATTTGTCAAAAAGCGTCTACAAATCTGTAACGTGTTGTGGTCTACAAACGTATAATTAAATGAAATAAGTGCAGTCGCGACTGCCGTATCTCATTTTGCGTTTTGAGCTCATGCAATACACAGTAAAAAAATAAAAAGAAGATGTGACGCACATGTGTAGACATACAAATGATTACAGTTTCAGGAAAATTGGCTGATTTATTCAAGAAAAACAGCTTCACAAATGGAGCAAGTCAATAACCCGTTGAGCCACCTCTAGCACTTACGCAAGCAATTATTCGGCTTGGCTTTGATAGATAACAGTTTTTGGACGTCCTCCTTTAGGCTATCGCGCCAAACTATGTCCAATTGGCGCATAAGATCGTCAGAATTCCAAGCTAGTAAGCGGGCCCTGTCGCAAATGCTCCAAACGTTCTCAAATAAGAGGAGACCCGGTGACTTTGAGGGCCACCGTAGGTTTTGGCAAGCACAAAGACAAGTAGTAGAAACACTCATCGTGTGCAGATGGGCGTTATCTTGCTGAAATATGAATCTGTTTCGTATTTTAAATCATGCCTACATACACTGTCTTTAATTTTATGCGGTAGCCATCTATTTGTTCTGTTTACCCTGTTATGTTGTACCGACAAACCACAGCACAGACAATTTTGAAACCTTTAGCCTAATGCTGGCGCTGTCAATTGCGTGTAGCTTCTGTGTCGTGAACGAAAGTCTGTTTTTGTTAATTGAAGGATCCGTAGAAAATACAACAGTCTTTGAAAACTTGGTAAAAGAGGTAGAAAATGCTATTTTTCTTCTTTTACTATGTTTAACGAGACAGATCTGTCTGATGATATTGTTAATGACGGAAACCAGTAGCTTAATGAAACAAAGAAATATGAAATCAAAAACTTTTTCAGTTTCTACGAATAACATTAAATCGCTGCAGTCGTGGAAGGTGATCATGCCACGCCTCATCAATAGCGTGTGTAGCAGGAGTAACCGATGTTATTCAGGAATATGACAGGAACGATAATTTGAAGTAGAAAACGTCGTATGATATATGCCCTATTCCGAATTATTTCTGGCGTGGAACACCTTTAATGTGCGTTGTTGCCCGCATCTCGTGGTCGTGCGGTAGCGTTCTCGCTTCCCACGCCCGGGTTCCCGGGTTCGATTCCCGGCGGGGTCAGGGATTTTCTCTGCCTCGTGATGGCTGGGTGTTGTGTGATGTCCTTAGGTTAGTTAGGTTTAAGTAGTTCTAAGTTCTAGGGGACTGATGACCATAGATGTTAAGTCCCATAGTGCTCAGAGCCATTTGAACCATTTGAACCAATGTGCGTTGTTATTTATTTTCTGTGTTTCTCAGTTGATTGTCATTGTTTACGACGTACCGCAGTGTAGAGAAAGTCAAGACGAACAATTTGATATAAGACGTTTGTGGTCTACCAAGTCAGAAACTGCCTCAAATTGGCCTAGAAAACTACCTAAGCTACAGCGCAGGTGCGTAGAGTGAGATTTCCGTTATTTTCTCGCTCTCTTCGCGCAAACTATTATTCCTAGGGAAAAATGCACGGATATTCTTTGGCAGGAGATTTAATTTTATTTAATTTTGTACTGCAACACGGTTTTGCTAGAGGCCACAGTTTTCGTTTCACTGCTTTTCGTCTTATAAAAGTGACATTAAATGTGTTCTATCTCGGAAATTATTCGGAATAGAGCGTTTGTCCATATGAAGTTTTTTTTCTTCAAGTAAGTGTTTCTATCATATCAGTGAATATTGACCATTCCTCCAGGGATACCCTGTACATTAATTACAGTTGCGAGCGTACGAAGCGTGCAGCATTTTAGTGTGAAGTAACATAATGTTAGTGCAGTTCCTTTCACACACTACGCAATATGCCACGACTTTACAAATAATTACATCATCTGTGTAAACTACTACATTTGCATCTACCTAACGGTGTGAGGCAGAGGGTATTTCTAGTACCACTGTAATTTACCCCTTTCAGTTCCACTCGCGAATGAGGCCTGGGAAGAATGACTGACCGTAATCCGTCGTATGTGTTCTAATTTATCTGATTTTCCCGATGTTAACATTTTGCGAAATGTATGTGTGAAGAAGTAATATGTTGGCTGAGTTTTTGAAACGTTTGCTCTCGGAGTTTGATGTGCATCTCCGTAACGTTTTCGCACCCGCAAACTGAACCAGTGTCGTGTAACTCCTTTTTTTACCTTCTCTCTCTCTCTCTCTCTCTCTCTCTCTCTCTCTCTCTCTCTCTCTCTCTCTCTCTCGTCTTAATCATAATCTCAGGCTGACAAGTAATACTCAACAAATGGTTGAACAAGGATTCAATAAGTTAATTTCTCAAGTGTGAATAAGATTTTGCTATTGTTTTTCTGTTTAATTTTCCTCTTAGAAGTAAGACAGTGGTTGAGAACTAACAATTAACAGGCTATGTTGGCGTAGAAACTGTGTGCGACTGTGTAAAATTGTTCAAGGCGCTTTGAATTCTAACAAAAATACATATAAGCTGTAGGTAAAGATGAATGATGTACAATATGCACAAGAACCAAGAAGGTAAAAAAAGAATGGACGACCTAGAACGAAGAGTGCCGATTAGAAAGGGTACAAGGCAGGGACGATGTCTTTCGCCCACGTTGTTCAATCCCTACATAGGAAGTAATGACGTAAATAAAAAAACAATTGAGTGGGATAAAATTTCAGGGTGAAAGGATATTACTGACAAAATTTACCCATGACATTACTTTCCGCAGTGAAATTGAGGTAGAAATGCAGGACGTGTTGAATGAAATGACAGTGTACCGAGCACACACGATGGGCTGAAAGTAAACCGAAAAAAAAGAACGACAGTAATGAGAGTAGCAGAAATGAGATTGGAGGTAAACTTAACATCAAAACTGGGACTACGAAGCAGACGCAGCGAAGTAATTCTGATATCTTGGAAGGAAAGTCGTGCTTGACAGACGAAGGAGCATAAAAAGCAGACTAGCACAGACAAAGAAGACATTTCCGGTCAGTGTCAGTCATCGGGCTTAATTTGAGAAACCGTTTTCTGAGAACGTGAGTAGGGAGCAAAGCATTGTACGGAAGTGAATCTTGGGCTGTGGGAATATCGGAAAAGAAGGGGATCGAAACGTTTCAGATGTGGTGCTGTGACACGATATCGAAAATTGCGTTGACTGATGAGAAATAAGGTTCTCCAAAAAATTAACGAGGACTGGAAGTGCTACAAAGATGTCATACGAAAAGAATTCGTGGCAGGTAGCATCAAACGAGTCAGAAGAGTGACGACTCAAAAAACAAAACAAAACAAAAAACTGCAGGTGCGAGTATGAGTCGCGCTCTCAGGGTTCCCTACAAACTTAATTATGTATGTGGGCAGTTCATCCATCCTTGGAGTCGAGAATCCGACGATTTTGCCTGTTATCGGCACTGCGACTGACAAGATATTGGCCCCAGGAACTCCAAGATTTCCGAGAATGGTTTAATTTTAAGTTTGAAGTCGTATATCAATGACAAAAGAAATACTTTTTCGTGTGATGTAACTACAAATTAACCATTTTCGGATTATTTTCCTTTCCTTGTATAATGTAATAAAATAAAAATACTTGTGTAACTCTTTTTCTGTAATATCAGTGTAATGTAATAGAACGAATATGAGCCGTGACTTATATAAAAAAGAAACACACATAAATGCAATGGCTCGGCATAAAAGAGAAATAACTAATGCAGGAATATCATTAACAGTGTAATATGTTGCTTAATTTAGCCCGACGCATGTAAGTACTAAGTAAACTAGCTCAGTTCTCAAGGGTTACGCAATTGTAAATATTCATTTGTTTAACTATCAAAACACCACAGATATTCCTCAATATATGCCTAGTCGACGTCCAGTTAAAAGTCATGTGCTTATAGCATCAGAGAATATTTCACCAGTCCGTTCACTGTACAACAATAAATTTCGTAACTCAAAATCGTGGTTTCGTCTTGATTCCCAATATAAGATAACAATCGTGGTTTTTGCAAACGAAATCTTATAAGAACTAGAATCCTGTGATCAGGCCTTCCTGCCTGGGATGTTATCTCGCAACTTTGAGAAAATCTGAAAGTGAATCTTATTAAATTATTTGCAGCGGCCGCCAGGCTCGCAGAATCTGAAAGAAAGGTTTAGTTTTCTAACCGGCGGCACGTCTCGACGATGGGCTAAAAGAAAGTTCGTAATTATTTTTAAGATGGCGCCTAATAATGAAGAATTTCTGTCAAGGCCCATGTGTACTCTATACAAGCAAGGTTTAGGATTACAAATGATTCCAACACGGACACAAATTTTAAGTCACAAACAACTCTATTTTCAGTTTTGTTAATAACTTACATTAGGTGATACAGGAAGATAAACCTTCGTTAAACGCTCCTTACGGTTTGCGTCCAGATCATAAGGCAAGTAGAAGAATAGTAACGACAAAAGAGTTCAGAGTTCAAACACAGAATCTGAATTCGATGGATTATGCATACATTGTAGCATAATATGTTGTTCCTTGGTAAAACTCACAAGTTACTCGTACAATATTTACCGTAAAAAAATGTAATCTATACATTTCACATTCATGTCCACCCAGGAGAAACAGTACACTTGTACTGTTAAATTTTTGCTTCTTGTCAAATTTCATCGTTCTTGGTCAACGACAAGTATCCTATATTTCAATGAGTGAGTTCACGATTTTCAAAACATATGACGTAAATGGCCGTATCTTTTAATTGTAGTGACTTAATATTTTTACATGGTCAAGGAATCATAGAAGCTATTAAGTGACAAATTGCAGCCTGATACGTCTACCCGTTCCTAAGAAAATGGATATTACACACAGCCAGATAGGCGGATAGCAAGTGAGCAAAAAAATTAAATATTAATATTTTTCTGATTTTTTTCAATTAGTTGTATTTCGAAACCTTGTTTCTTGCCAAATTTCATAATCTTATGTCAGCGGGAAGTGCCCTATATGTTTTGATGAGTGAGTTTTCGAATATCAAAATATGCGACATAAATGCCCGTATCTTTTGATTGCCGTGAGTTACCCATTGATTACACCGCCAAGGGAGCGTAGACCTCAGAATCTAACAGAACTTGATGTGTCTATCTGTTCCTGTGAAAAAGGGTTTTTTAACAGTATGACAGATAGGCGGACAAAAAAGTGATTCTATAACCGTTTTGTTTTTAGCAATTGAATTACTGATCCATAATTAACAATCCCACTTTCTTCCAAGAGTACTAGACCCGCAAGTTTCAGTGGAGAACTTCTGTGAAGTTTGCGTGGTGGGAGATGAGGAACTGGCGGAAGTGCAGCTGTGAGGACTGGTCTTGAGTCGTGCTTGGGTAGCTCTGTCGATACAGTACTTGCATGCGAAAAGCAAACGTCTCGCCTTCGGGTCTCGGTCTGTCACGCAGCCAAAAAGTTTAACTGACGTAATCAGTAAACAGCAAAAGAATAAATGATATTTCCATGGCCTTTTGATAAGCTGTAGTCTTATTTTACATAGTCTCTCTTAACAACGACAATTTTTTTGTTGCAGCCTCTGATGCAAAGTATTTTTGTATCCTTTATGTGATTCATATAGCTTGTAAGACGTGCTTATACGTACAGTGAGCTGCTAGTTCACTCTAGAAGTCTACACCCAACTTGAAATACAGGGAATATACTAGAATATTAGCGAGTAATACCCATTGGCATACAGAGAAATTTCGAAAACCAGCGAATGTTACTCTGAAAAACGCAACAGTTTGCAACGGAACAGACGTGTGAATTAGACTTTACTAAACGCTATCTACACACGGCTTACAGTGGGGCACATACGTCAGACCAAGCGTTATATTCAGGAAAATTGTGCTTTAATAAACCGTGCACGTTGCAGTATGATTGTAGAAACTAGTCTTAGCCATGTTAAAATCATCAGATAGAAAGAGTAATGGTCGGCGACGTGATTCAACGGCCGGCTTGTGTCTTTCACACCTCACAGTGGAATTCACGACGGAGCAATTTAAAAAAAAATGAAAAAAAAAACATTGTGAACGAACACAAAAATAATCTGAAGTAAATTTGGTAATAATGGAACACTGTAAATAATTTCCCAAGCACTTCCAGATGACGCTTTTGTCATTGCAGTAGATCACGATAACAAATAACTGGGCCACTTCACAACACATATTACTGTGATTAATCTTGTGGAAACAGACAGACAATACGAAATCTGTTGGAAAGGAATTAATCACTCTCTCGCTCCTCTTACAGTGGTTTCACAAGCACAGTCACAAATTTGATGCCTGCAACGGCGTGTACATAATTAATAATGTCCCGGTGGTACAATGGCCAGTAACGACGATTCGAAAGTGTAATCAGCTGTACTGTTAAACAGGAGGAACGAAGCATCAAATCCGGTACTAAATTTGTCTATGCCATTTAGCTACATCAAAGGTATTATGAGTTACTGTATTTAAATACTGACAGCCATATTACATCACGTGATTAATAATAGAACTTGTTATTAATTATTAACTTATTACTATTAATTTCTGTCGGACCTTCAATCGGAAATTAACTCCAACTCACTGTAATACTACCAAATTCGTATAGCTTCTGCAGAATTTAGTAAAATCAAAGAGATTTGAAAATTAGGTGTCATTTTCAATATAACTCAAATAATAACTAAAAACCGGGTAAAATTAAGACCATTTCAGGACGGTGAAAGTAGAATTTAGTTTATGAACGGCCATAAGCGTATACTTTTAAGTGTGTTGTGTAGCATTGATAGTACCTCTTAAGCACTCACACAACAAAGATACATAATGTGGAAATTCCCTGAACTGGAAGCAGCCTTCAGACTGTACCATCAACAAAACCTATACCCACCAAGTCAAAAGAATAATGGATGGTTTGAAGTTCCCCATAAAACAACGATCATTTACTGTTCGATACATTCTGACAAAGTTTAACAGAATACAAAAATCAAAAAGACTTAGTGATGTAAAATTACGTTGCATGAAACTGTTAACGGAATAGCAAACAACTGGTTTGCTTAGTTATGTTTTTTTCACTGAATGCATTCCACTGGTTATGACGATCAAGTCCAACACTTTGTAAGACGAGTGAACTTTGTGTAATATGTACTGAGCAGCTCCATCTTAAGCATTAAACAAACATAAATGTGTGAAATATTTTTATCATGGAATTGTCTTTTGATCTCAGACACGGAAAGTTAATAGCACATTCCTACTAAATCACTTATGAGGATATTAACTGCTATTCTATTTCATTCTATTTCATTGGGTTCAAAACAGTGATACTTCGAAAGAAAAACAGTACCTGTCTTTTGTAGCACTCTCTTTTTCACACAGTATCACATTACGCTCTAGCAAAACTACGTTTCAGTAGTTTTTGTAAACTACATAAATGACGCAGTAAATGGTATGATTATCGGTATTATTGGTAGCACTGGTAGAAAAAGAGACATTAATGAATATATGAGAGAGAAACTGGGAGCCGGTGACTGCTCTTTGTTTTTCGTTTGTTTGTTTGTACATAATTAGAGCCGTATATCGTTCAGTATTATTCCATTGTGTATTTTATATCCTTAAAAACATTAATTTCATTTTGTAATTAATAATTAGTCGATATTGTAACTTTTGCGCTTTTATGTAACAAAAGAAATTACTCTGAAGCAAGCACAGTTTACAAATACAAACATAAAAAACTTATTATTGTTGTTATTTTGTAATCAATAGGACGTTCTTCTTCATGATCGAAGGCATGAGTTTCCTGTTATTAATGATAAGCAGGAAAATTGCTTATGAATATCAGAAACACATTTTATATCAGCTCGACGAAGTATTGAAGCGTTGTCTGATATGTTATTGTTTTGTGTTCTTTAAATTTTACCTCTTTTTTAGGAAACTGCGTTTTCGAGCTCTATGTGACAAATCCGTATTTTATTTTTTTATTTTTAATACAAATCGATTACAAAATGACAATTTTAGAATAAAACTTACATTAAACATCGACGATATCAACTTTTCTATAAATACTTTTTATTTATGAGTAAGCAACAGGAGAACAACTATGTGATACAAAGATTTTCCGTAGGATACACGGGTTACACAGCACTTTATGTATCCCCACTCAGTTTCTAGACCGTTCACCGCTTCTTGTTTCTGGGAGAAAGACACCAGTCGCACACGCAAATAGAGGGATGAGCTGACGGCCAGTATGTGTGCAAAACACCTAATGTACAGGTAACGCAGTTACGACGATCTCAACTGGCCGCAGCTACTAGGAAAATTACCGTCGTCCACGCTTACTTACGACAGTCTACGGTAGCCTATGGTAGCCTAGGGTTCACTGTCCTGTAGTCCAAATTAAAACATCAAATATCATCCGTTTTCGTAGGTACACAGAAACGTTCTGCGTTAATGGCAACAAAATGACAAGACAAGGTTTATTTCCCAGAAAGAACATTTATTAGGAGAAAGTGTTTTGAAGTAGCAGAACTGTATTACCCTTAATGATCAAAACTTGCAGTTCATATTACAGTTTCCCGCTGCTGTACAACTTCCAAAACTCAGATTCGCAATGATGTTGCCCACATACCGTATCAACACTTGCTTACATTTGCAACTTTGAAAAAAATTATTTGTGTTCTTGTAATTATAATCTTGCTGTGTGGTCCAAGCTATATTTAGTGAAACACCCGCACTCCAGCTAAATCACGATAATAGCTCAGACATCATGACTAATGTACCAGGTCCGTCATCTTACCACATCTCTGCACCAAGTCCGTATGTTTTCTTCTTGGAAATCTGCGTTTAATACTCTGTTGTCTTGAAACAGCCAGTCAGCCTTGTGCAACGAACAATATTTCTACGAATCTACATATAAAATTATTTTTCCTAACACAGGCAAATTACGAATGGGTTTCTCATACAGAATAAAATTTACTAGTTTGTAATCACATTATATTTTTTACACATCAGTCTAACAAAGTTTACATATGTTGAAACACAAAAACAATCTTTTACCAATAGACTGACTGTAGTCATGGCCAACATCACCTGATAATTATCAGCTCGAGCTTAACAGTTGCTCCACGATAAGCAGAGACGGTGTTCAGCGTGAGTGCAGGTGTGCATCATCTCTGATTGGTTGAAATTCCCCCAGGCATCCCTGCTCTATGCTTCTACGTCACTCCCTTTTCAATCCTACAAATATGGAAGGTTCTTACTCCGACAGTGCTTCTTTCCCTATAGTGATATGCGTACGAAGTTTGTTTCAAATTGGTCCACTGATTTAGGAGGAGATGCGGGACATACATACGTACACTGATTTTTATAAATATATACATATGATAGCGTCACGCTTAACGTACTATGGTAGCTTGAACATGCTGGGGATTCGAACCTCGTATTGTTCACACGGTCATACCAGTGCTGTCGGTACTACGTCAGAATCTCTTTCATTCATTAAGTGACTGGGGCTTTCGGAACCAAGTATCCAAATGACCTACCTGCGGACTTCTCTCCCCGTTCACTGTTGCAGTATCAGTCCATTCAACACGCTCACGAGACGTTCAGTTTTCATTAACACACAACGGCACCTGCGCTGCTAAATCACTGGGCGGTAGGCTACCGCGCATGCTGCTGGGGCAGTAGAGTTGCGGAACGCTAGGTGCAACAGAATTAAAGGATCACTTTTTCGAAACACTGTAATTCCCACCCATCGCGAAGTTTATTTTTGAAACTTGATTCAAACGTGCGTACAACCATCTTCTGTAATGGTAAAAAGCGTGACGCACTGCGACGTCAGTATCGGACTCGATGACTCTTCTAACAGCAAGGAGCCGAGAAAAGGCCGCAGCTGAGAAGTTCATGTGACGCGTATGGTGGGTTAATGACGTCATATTGGCACCAAACTTCACCACAATTCTGCCCAACGTTCCGGGGACTTGTCACTCTATGGGGAGTCGTCGCATCCTCTTTTACCCAGATTTCGCACCTTCGCTTGACAGCTCTGTGATGGAGGTTAGAAGCGCGAGGCACATCTTTGAAATCACGCGGTTTTCTTACGAGTGGCATAGAACATTGCTTTCATGGAGTTTATTCGACACTTCAACCTGTGTAAAATTACGAGTTTATGGGTAAACACGTGAAATGACACATCGCCGAAATCTACTGACTGTATACTATAAACGTCTGTGATAAAAATACAGCCAAGATGGAAGAGACACAAAAAGTAATTGATGTAGTACGACTTCACAAATGTGTTTTTCAGTAATGAACAGTTCCTCGCACTAATTCAGTAAAAAGCCACAGTCTCCTGTCATTTAGAGCACTAAGATCATCTCCTCTATGTTCATAAATCACTTGCAAGATCTCAACATATTTAATCACTCGGTATCACATTTTCTTTACGCTACCTTTATACGCATTTTTCAATCATGGTGCTTGATCAAATTCTCATTTTCATTCATTCGATGTCCATAAAAAACTCACTTTCTCTCTATTCATTCCAAATTCTTTCGACTGTCCGTTCCACCGCTTTTACGCACATGCTATTTGAAGTGTTGGCAGAAGAGCCAACACTGTGTTGCTAGAGGAGGCCGAAATGCACACGTTTAATTACACGCTGACTGGCGTGAGGTCTGGAACAGTTAACGGAATTAATAGTAGCAAATAAAGTACGTAGTTGATATAATACTTAACTTTAATCCACAATTGTAGAACATCTCTCGTTACGGTACATGCTTCACAATATTAATTATCAAATGCTATGGCGCCTTGCTAGGTCGTAGCAAATGACGTAGCTGAAGGCTATGCTAACTATCGTCTCGGCAAATGAGAGCGTATTTGTCAGTGATCCATCTCTGTCTAAGTCGGCTGTACAACTGGGGCGAGTGCTAGGAAGTCTCTCTAGACCTGCCGTGTGGTGGCGCTCGGTCTGCAATCACTGACAGTGGCGACAAGCGGGTCCGACGTATACTAACGGACCGCGGCCGATTTAAAGGCTACCACCTAGCAATTGTGGAGTCTGGCGGTGACACCACACTATTCTCTCTAGCCACAGAACTCATACAACAGAAAATATGTAAGTATAGCATGTATAACAGTTAGATAGACTACGTACAAATTTACATATTATGGGTTACATACATCATTTTAATTAATGAAAAAGACAGGAAAAAGAATATCAGTGTCACAATATTATACGCCTAAAATTGATTAGTTATGCCTAGCCCTCTCAGAAGTTTATTACAGTATACAGAAAAAACCTTAGTTTCCATATTCTGCTATCAGTTATCTAGTACCACACTTAGTTTCATAACTGTCGACGCTGTTCCTTATTCTTCCCGATCATCACGCCAGAAAGCAGACGCTACTGTAATATGCACGCATTACTGCGTAAATTCTGTTCCTTTTGGCAAAAACCTGCCATCTGTGGTGGAAACAACAGTGTTGGTTGCAGAACTGGTTTTATTTCTTTATTTATTCATGACGCGCGTTTCAGCTACTACGTTGCATCTTCAGATTGTCCAGCATAGCATTGGTAAATGGGTGTTTTGGGCGCCACGATTAGGCCATCGTCAATAATAGACTGCCCTCCTCATATACAGTACAATAAATCGAAGTATGTGTTCACGTCATATGTTAAAACCTTGGAGGTCCTTGTAGCATAGACCAGTAGATTCAAATTGGGATCAGGCCTGCACATAGTCCATCACGTGGTAAATACGTTGGATGTAAGACGAAGAATGGTGCCTCCAGCCACTCGTATCCACTGGTCTATGCTAAACGGAACCGCAAGTTTTTAACACATGACTCGAGCACTTATTTCAAAAATGGTTCAAATGGCTCTGAGCACTATGGGATTCAACTTCTAAGGTCATCAGTCCCCTAGAACTTAGAATTACTTAAACCCAACTAACGTAAGGACATCACACACATCCATGCCCGAGGCAGGATTCGAACCTGCGACCGTAGCGGTTGCGCGGTTCCAGACTGTAGCGCCTAGAACTGCTTGGCCACCCCGGCCGCCAAGAGCACTTATTTCCTTCGATTTATTTTGCTATGTATGAGGAAGGCAGCCTACTTTCGCCGATGCTCTAATCGTGGCAACCAGAACTCATTTACCTACATTATACTGATCAATTTGAAGATGTGTTCCATCGGACCAGCGGGCGTCATGTATAAATAAAGCAATAAAACCAATTCTGCAACCAAGACCGTTATTTTGTCGCATCCTGCATACTGGTTTCTGTACCAAAACACCAAGAAGTGGAAATGACATACTGCGAACTATGGATGAAGAGCAACAGGCAGATTCTAATTCCTAGACTTCCGGAAAGCATTTGACACGATGCCTCATTGCAAGATGTTAACGAAGGTGCGAGCGTTTGGAATAGGTTCACAGATATGTGAGTGACACGAGGACTTCTTAAGTAATAGAACCCATTGCGTTGTACACGATGGCTAGTGTTCATCAGAGACAAGGGTATCGTCAGGAATGATGCAGGGAAGTGTGATAGGACCGATGTTTTCTCTATGTACATAAATGATTTGGCCGACAGGGTGGGCAACAATCTGCTATTGTTGGTTGATGAAGCTGTGGTGCACGGTAAGGTGTCGAAAAGAACAAACTTGCAGTGTTCCGATACAACATTAATAGTGTCCAACTTGACACAATCAATTCGTTTAAATATCTGGGTGTGGCGCTGCAAAGCGATATGAAATGGAACGAGTAGTATGTGAGAACTGTGGTAGGGAAGGTGAATGGTCGACTTCAGTTTATTGGGAGAATTTTAGGAAAGTATTGTTCACCTGTAAAGGAGACGGCATATACGAAGCTGGTGCGACCTATTCTTGAGTACTGCTCGAGTGTTTGGGATCTGTACCAGGTCAGTTTGAAGGAAGACATCGAAGCAGTTCAGAGGTGGGCTTCTAGATTTGTTACCCTTAGGTTCGAACAACACGTAAGTGTTACAGAGATGCTTCGGGAACCCAATTGGGACTTCCTGAAGGGAAGCCGACATTCTTTTCGAGAAATGCTGTTGAGAAAATTTAGAGAGCCGACATTTGAAGCTGACTGCAGAATGATTCTACTGCCTTCGACATACACTGCGCTTAAGGACCACGAAGATAAGATGCGAAAAATTAGGGCCTTATGGAGGCAAATTGACAGTCGTTTTTCCCTCCCTCTAATTGCGAGTGAAAGAGGAAAGGGAATGACTGGTAGTGGTACCCAAGGTCACGCACCGTACGGTGGCTTGCAAATTATCTACGTAGATGAAGATGAAATCCCTTTAATATGCCATTTAGTCTTTGCTGCACGTTTATTCCTCCCTCGAACAATTCCATGGCTTCTGTACTAAAAACTAGGTGAAACAAGGGAGTGAGAAAGGAATTAGGGTCATTAGAGACTAATTAGATGCAATAAGAATAGCACAAAACCGGAGTAAATGTATGGATCTCTAATGATGAGAGAGAGCACGCTAAACGCGAAGTAGCTTCGAGTATGAATGGGAATTGTGACGATCAGAACAACAGCTTCCGCAGCTAAACACATTACCGCCGTGGGGAAACCGGCGGGCGCCGCGGTCTCGGACGACGTAGTTCCGCCAACTGCCGGAAGATGACGACTCCGCTGCGGAGGCGAAATCGTTGGAGTTCAGAGTCTTCCGCCAGAGTGTGTCTCGATCGCTTCTTCTCACGGCGTTTCTCCCGCGAAGCTGTTCGCCAAATCGTCGGCACCCGAACACTAAAGAGTACGTGATTCAATCTAATTCCGTAGGAGCAAATATAGGGTTAATTTGGGATAAAGTACGAACAAATTTGACAAATGTTCATAGTAAATGCGACTGCTCTTTTGCCTGCAATTCTTATCTCGTGCAGGAAACTTAATAACAGGACAAAAGACCATGTCGTCACTTTCCCTGGCTCCTTAAGAGACAGGTATGGACAGATCATCGCAAATACTGATATTGCTAGCGGCGCAGTGTTCAGCACGCCAGACTCTCTGATATAATAACATAATCGATTATCGAAGCAAATTCTATTAAGACAATAAGAAACTCTTTGACCCTAATCAAAAGTTTATCTAATTTCAGTTCATTTTTTTATATCTAAGACACATTTATGACAACAGTGAAATATTGTTAATTGCGCCACTGATACAGTAGAATCATTGTGGAATACTACTTTAGGATTCCTGTAAGAAATACACATCTCGAATTTTGAAGCCGGTTTAATTCATCATTACATATTTTACTTCCATAAACTGATGATCGATAGTAACAAAAAATCACAGTGGGATTTCATGAGTAGTCAACTCATTTGGCTAAATCAAAGATTGTTTCAAATATGCCGTCGTGTAAAATTCATATTAAGTTAAATAACTGACTCCAAACATAACATTTACTTAGAAGATTCTGCAGGTCAAAATGTCATACTTTACACATACGACTGCAATTCAAGTGCATCAGATCAACTGATATTACTTAAATATGCAGTATTAAACGGAAATACCACACGCCTGGAAGAACTATGAGCAGTTTTGGAACCAGCACAAACATTCCTTTAAGATGAGACAGTTTGCATATTCTTAGTCGTTTTAAATTTCGTAAAAATTTCATTTATTTTATTTAGCTAATGTTGCTGACAAGTATGAGGGAATAATAGTGAACTCAAGTATGGTCGGTACCACATTAATGTGCGGTCAAACAAATTTAATATGCAATCGAAAGACGTAAGTTAATGCTAATGTCAATGAAAATAGAAGCAGCCCACAGGCAGCTTATTTCTCTTATTAAATACATTTTTATACTTTGTTTGTGACATCATTTTCCTTAAATTGGTGGGAACAAAGATGTCTCAAAGTACATTTTGCGTATACGTCAAGCGTCACTTGAGATTGAGCTGATATTGTGGCACTTCACGTAAACCAATATTCATTTTAATTCTTATGAAAGCCAAGCAAATGGAGGTTAGTAACAATGAATAAGATGTCTGACGTCAGTAATGGGCGACCTCTATCAGTTGTTCCCCAAAGAACACCTGATGTGTGAAAACATGTTTTATTTATCAATATTTACATAGCACAGATAAAACCTGATAACACAAGTGACCTTTCGGACCTATAATTTACTGTATCCATCAAATGCTTCACGTTACACTAATATCAAGATTAGTTGATAACATTGCTATCCTCAGTGAAAGTGAAGAATATTTATTATTACTTGTTGACTGGAATGAACGGTAACGAGTACAGAATACGGTTAAGAATTAGCCGAAGAAAGCGGAAAGTAATAAGAAGTAGCCGAAATGAGATTAGCGATGAACTGAATATCAAAATTGTGGGACCACAAAGTAGAGAAAATTAAAGAATTATAATGCGCTGGTCAGAAAATAACGCATGACGAAGAAAAGAGGGAATATAAAGCAGATTAACAAGGCAAAGAGAGCATTCATAGCCAAGAGAAGTCTACTAGTATTAAACATAGGCCCTAATCTGAGGAAGAAATTTCCGAGAATGTAAAAAAAAAAGTTCAAGTGTGTGTGAAATCTTATGGGACTTAACTGCTAAGGTCATCAGTCCCTAAGCTTACACACTACTTAACCTAAATTATCCTAAGGACAAACACACACACCCATGCCCGAGGGAGGACTCGAATATCCGGCGGGACCAGCCGCACAGTCCATGACTGCAGCGCCTGAGACCGCTCGGCTAATCCCGTGCGGCCCGAGAATGTAACTTTGGAGCTCTCAACATTGTATGGTAGTTTAACATGGCCTGTGGGAAAGCATGAACAGATGAGAATCGAAGCATACGAGATGTGGTACTATAGAAGTATTATGTAAATTAGGCAGATGTATAACATAAGGAATGAGGCGAGAACGAGAACACATGGAAAACATGACAAGAAGAAGGGACAAGATGATAAGTCATGTGTTAAAACATCAGGGAATAGCTTCCCTGGTGTGGCGCAACTTTACGCTAGCACAGGAAAGGTTCAGTTAACGAAAGGACTAGGCCATAAGTCTCAAACATGATCGACTTTATTACAATTAAACTCTCTGAGCAGGTTTCATTGCTTGGTACTTATACAAAAGAATATACATACAGCATCATTGCGCTTCCAGACTTGCATTAAACTTTTAGGCAAGCTATTAAAATAATAAAAAACTAAAATATATTTTACCAAACAGTAACATTTAACAACCACTACCAAAGCAATCAGAATCCAATAAGCCTGGTGCTTCAACTAGAAAAATAACTAGACCAGAATATAACCTTTGGTCTTAACCTAAGCCGGCATCTGCCAATGAGCTCACGATTTGAAAAAATAAAAAACCACGGTGTATAAAATTTTAAGACAAAGTTTCTCATAAAAACATTCTTATAATTAAATACGTCTCTAAAACAAATGCAAGCTGACAAGTAAATGACTTTAGTTTTAACTTCTGCAATAGTTCAACACAGGATCATTAAACAACATTAAACAAATTCGTGGTTTTAAAATTCGACCACCACTCACGCAAGTACAAATGCATCAAGAGATCACAGTTATAATTAGAGACGTATACTTAAAGCAGGATCACACAGCTTTCCTTTCATTTCACGTGAACTGCCGCTCTTGGTACGAGCGCTTTTACTCTCCAACAATGAACGGACCCAGCTCGCCCGTCTCCTCGGGCAGCTCTTTGTACACACGGGAGAGAACACAAAGTAACAAGACAAGCTTCTCAAACAGATGGTGTTAATTAAACAAGCCTCATAAACACGTTCATATGTGCTTCAGGGAATACAGGCCAGACAATAATGACAATTTAAACTATGGCCTGGAGAACGCTACCAACTGGTCCAGTACATAAAAGAAAAAAAAAATTAACCACACTTGATAAACCATCAAAAAACGGGCATTTCGCTACTAAAGAAATCGTTCAGGCAGTTGGCAATACCCATAGCACAGATTGAAGTGGCTGACGAGAATTTCGAATGAGGCAATAAGAGGCAGCAATACATTAAATCACGTTGTTACCATAGTTCATGGGCTGAAATTTTGCACATCCAAGAAAAAAACTATCAATGGTTCCAATGCCGTCGTCAGCAGAAACAAGGCTGTCCACTCAGAGTATCGTCAACCAATGAAGGTCAGAATCACCAACGTCAGTATAAACAGTCTGAGTTCCACGCGTTGCCAGCTTATACTGCCGCTCAGCGTGCCTCCAAACACAGTCCACGCGCGACTCACGCCTCCTAGCGACTCCGAGTTCACTCTCTCTCTCTCTCCGTGCCTCGCCTCAGGCGAACGCTGTATAGGCAAACTTTACGCCAGATGGGATCGATAATCGCTAGATCGATGTGCACACATCACCTGGTACTAAGGGGAACTGTAGAGCGTAAAATATATAGAGGAAGACAGAGACTGCAAAATACCTAATAAATGAGGACTCTGGGAGCAAGTGCTACCCTGACATGAACAAGATGGCAAAGTGGAGGAATTCTGGATAGCCATATTAAAACATAAGACTGAGGGCTTTCAAAAACGAAAAAATATGAATCCACAAATTCGATTTATGGTGTGCTACACTGAATGTGGGTTCTGACATTTTAATCGACTACTACTCTTGTTCGGGATGATGAGGATACAGTTTCCAGTTCAGTCATCCATGTTAAAGTTTTCATTGGCTTCCCTAACGAAATTTCTTCTAAGCGGACAGAGGTGGTTTCCCTCTTCATCCCGTCCCCAAATCTGAGAGAGCGCACCGTCTTTAATAAACTCGTTATTGTTGAGTGAATAAACGCTCCCTGTACAGTGGAGATGTACATCATGATCGAAACGTTGTTGCAATTTTTAAGATCATCGCATTTCTCATGGGTTGCTATTCTGCTACTAATACACACATCAAAAAAAGTTTTGCATTACCTCGGTTCCGAGAGTTCCGGAACCTGTACAGAAAACTGGAACAGAGATCAACATAAACATCATTTCTGCCCTTTTTATTGCTCATGGAAATCACACATTGCGTGTTGTACTACCACGCAGCGAGACCTGCAGAGGTGGTGGTTCAGGTTGCTCTACACACCAGTACCTCTAATACCCAGTGGCACGTCCTCAACGGCGATTCGGCGAAGATCCCTCAGAATGGTAGGCGAGTCACGTCGTCCATAAACAGCTCTTTTCAGTCTATCCCAGGCATATTCGATAGGGTTCATGTCTGGAGAACATGCTGGCCACTCTAGTCGAGCGATGTCGTTATCCTGAAGGAAATCATTCACAACATGTGCACGATGGGAACGCGAATTGTCGTCCATGAAGACGAATGCCTCGCCAATATGCTACCTATATGGTCGGAGGATGGCATTCAAGTTTCGTACAGCCGTTAGGACGACTTCCATGACCACCAACGTCTTACGTCGGCCCCACATAATGCCACCCCAAAACAACACGGGACCTCCACCTTGCTGCACGCGCCAGACAGTGTGTCTAAGGCGTTCAGCTTGACCGCGGTGCCTCCAAACACGTCTGTGACGATTGTCTGGCAGAAGGCAGAGGAGAAGATTCCAATCCTGAGCGGTCCATTCGGGATGTTATTGGGCCCATCTATAACACGCTGCAAAGATGGACCTCGCCATGGACGTCGAGAGTGAAGTTGCGCATCATGCAGCCTATTGCGCACAGTTTGAGTCTTAACACGACGTCCTGTGGCTGCACGAAAAGTATTATTCATCATGGTGGCGTTGCTGTCAAGGTTCCTCCGGGCCATCATCCGTAGGTAGTGGTCATCCCCTGCAGTAGTAGCCCTTGGGCGGTCTGAACGAGGCATGTCATTGACAGTTCCTCTCTCTCTGTATCTCCTCCATGTCCGAACAACATCGCTTTGGTTCACTCCGAGACGCCTGGACACTTCCCTTGTCGAGAGCCCTTCCTGGCACAAAGGAACAATGCGGACGTGATCGAACCGCGGTATTGACCGTCTAGGCACGATGGAACTAAAGACAACACGAGCCGTGTATCTCCTTCCTGGTGGAATGACTGGAACTGAACGGCTGTCAGACCCTCTCAATCTAATAGGCGCTGCTCAGGCGTCGTTGTTTACATCTTTGGACGGGTTTAGTGACATCTCTGAACAGTCAAAGGGACTGTGTCTGTGATAAAATGTCCACAATCCACGTCTGTTTTCAGGAGTTCTGGGAACCAGGGTGATGCAAAACACAAATTAAATGTTTTGCATTGGAGTTCAAAGGACGCAGAGTATCGCAGCGGCAACGTTGAATTAAAAATTATCAGGCTCCAAGCCGCGTTAAGTGGTTAAAACGGCAGGAGTTTCCGTCCAAGTACTCCTTGGCCACTGTCACGTGGAATGACCGATGATCGGCTGCTGGTACGCCTCCTATTTTATCTACATTTTACCTGCTTATTTTGGCTTTGTGCAGCAAAGACCATACAGCCAACGGTATTCGTAACTATCATGTGAACATAACTGCAATTTCTACAGTAGAACAATAAAAATACCTCGATGTGCAAACGTAAGTTGTTAGTGTAAAACAAAAACATTAAAAGATGAACATCATACAGCCAGAAATAGTTTGAACAATGCTATATCACTAATGCACTTTCCACAATACAATAATGATAAGAGTGTGAAGTACTAAGATAACATCGTTATACGAATTAAAAAACTCGAAAATACGACCCACCGTTCGAACCGGACAGGTTCAACACGATAATGACATCCACGGCAACTTTAGTTGAAAGATGGACAGCGGTGTCGTTAACAACGATAAGTTCTTAATGCAAAGTAAAAACACAAACTGACGTGTCAGTTTTCGAATCTGTCTCTTTCAATGAAAGGACAAGATCCACACAACTGACAGATCAAAGCTGGATAGCGGCGTCTTGCAAGTACACTACTGGCCATTAAAATCGCTACACCAAGAAGAAATGCAGATGATAAACGAGTATTCATTGGACAAATATATTATACTAGAACTGACATGTGATTACATTTTCACCCAATTTGGGTGCATAGATCCTGAGACATCAGGACCCAGAACAACCATCTCTGGCCGTAATAACGGCCTTGATACGCCTGGGCATTGAGTCAAACAGAGCGTGGATGGTGTGTACAGTTACAGCTGCCCATGCAGCTTCAACACGATACCACAGTTCATCAAGATAGTGACTGGCGTATTGTGACGAGCCAGTTGCTCGGCCACCATTGACCAGACGTTTTCAATTGGTGAGAGATCTGGAGAATGTGCTGGCCAGGGCAGCAGTCGAACATTTCTGTATACAGAACGGCCCGTACAGGCCCTGCAACATGCGGCCGTGCATTATCCCGCTGAAATGCAGGGTTTCCCAGGGATCGAATGAAGGGTAGAGCCACGGATTATAACACATCTGAAATGTAACGTCCACTGTTCAAAGTGCCGTCAACGCGGACAAGAGGTGACCGATACGTGTAACCAATGGAACCGCATACCATCATGCCGGGTGATACGCCAGTATGGCGATGACGAATACACGCTTCCAATGTGCGTTCACCGCGATGTCGCCAAACATGGATGCGACCATCATGATGCTGTAAACAGAACCTGGATTCATCCGAAAAAATGACGTTTTGCCATTCGTGCACCCACGTTCGTCGTTGAGTACACCATCGCAGGCACTCCTGTCTGTGATGCAGCGTCAAGGGTAACCGCAGCCATGGTGTCCGAGCTGATTGTCCATGCTGCTGCAAACGTCGTCGAACTGTTCGTGCAGATGGTTGTTGTCTTGCAAACGTCCCCATCTGTTGACTCAGGGATCGAGTCGTGGCTGCACGATCCGTTACAGCCATGCGGATAAGATGCCTGTCATCTCGACTGCTAGTGATACGAGGCCGTTGGGATGCGGCACGGGGTTCCGTATTACCCTTATGAACACACCGATTCCATATTCTGCTAACAGTCACTGGATCTCGACCAACACGAGAAGCAATGTCGCGATACGATAAACCGCAATCGCGATAGGCTACAATCCGATCTTTACCAAAGTCGGAAACGTGATGGTACGCATTTCTCCTCCTTACACGAGGCATCACAACAACGTTTCAGCAGGCAACGTCGGTCAACTGCTGTTTGTGTATGAGAAATCAGTTGCAAACTTTCCTCATGTGAGCAAGTTGTGAAGTCGCCACCGGCGCCAAACTTGTGTGAATGCTCTGGAAAGCTAATCATTTGCATATCACAGCATCTTCTTCCCGGCGGTGAAATTTCGCGTCTGTGGCACGTCATCTTCATAGTGTAGCTATTTTAGTGGCCAGTAGTGTAGTTCGAGAGCACGAATCTACAACAAATCAGTGTCGAGGATACTGGACGGTAGTTTTGTGGATCATTCCTACTATCCTTCTCGCAGACGGATGTGACCTGTGCTTTTTTCCAAGAACAGGGCACGGTTTTTTGTTCTAAGAATCTACGATAGTTTATAGTTAGAGAAGGAGCTAACTCAGCAGCAAATTCAGTATCGGGCCCTGGAGCTTTGTTTAACGTTAACGATTTCACCTGTTTATCAACACCACTGACACTGATAGTTATTTCGTTCACCTTTTCAGAGGCACGACGATTAAATTGGGGCAATTCTCCGCGGTTTTCTTTTATAAAGGAACATTTGAAAACGGAGTTAAGCATTTCAGCTTTTGCTTTGCTACCCTCAATCTCAGTTCCTGTCTCATTTGCTGAACATAAATATCTTTCTGCTTCTTTTACTTGTCCTTTGTACTTTGGGAATCACTGTTGCAACAAACACGTTGTGGTCACTGATACTAGTATCGATGCGGACATCCTCAGGGAGGTCAGGTCTATTTGTTGACATTAGATCCAATATCTTTTCAAGGTGAGGTGGGTTCCTAGCTATAAGTTATAGGTAGTTTTCAGAGAAGGCATTTAGTAAAGTTTCACAGGATGTCGTATCAAAGCCATCACTAACGAAACTGAAATTTCCCGAGTTAATTGTCGGCCGGAGTGGCCGTGCGGTTCTAGGCGCTACAGTCTGGAGCCGAGCGACCGCTACGGTCGCAGGTTCGAATCCTGCCTCAGGCATGGATGTCTGTGATGTCCTTAGGTTGGTTAGGTTTAATTAGTTCTAAGTTCTAGGCGACTGATAACCTCAGAAGTTAAGTCGCATAGTGCTCAGAGCCAGCCAACCCGCGTTAATTGTTGGGTGACTGAAGTCTCCACCGGTTATTACCGAATGACTGGGGAACTTATGTACAAGTGAACTGAGGTTTTCTCCGTAGTTTTCGGTTACATCAGGAGGTGAGTGTGGTGGGTGATAGAAGGATCTAATTATCATACTATATTCACCCCTGACACTGAGTCTTACCCAAACAGTCTCACGTGCAGTTTCAATTGCTACCTCGGTGGATTTGAGTGTCTTGTCTACTGCGACAAATGCACCACCTACGTTTCCGATTTGGTTATCCTTTCGATATACACTCAGATTTTCCCCGAAAGTCCCACTGACATCAATTTCGGGTTTCAGCCATCTTTCTGTATCCAATGTTACGTAAGCTTCATTGCTTTTCAGGAGTGCTTCAAACTTTGGCTCTTCGTTGCTAATGCTTCGTCAGTTACCATTAGGGTTTTAATACTCTCACCTGTGAGAGACATTTCTTTCGAGATTACACTGGCACCTCCGGATTTCCTACACCTGTCGTTATCTGGTTTGGATGGAGAGTCACGTAATGTTAAAAAAAAAAAAAAAAAAGACCTTGTGTGCACTCCACACACAGTCAGCTACCTGAGTAGCAGCCTCTGACGTGTAGTGCACATCTGACCCATTTAGTGGGACCCTACAGTTCTCAATCCCATGTGCGCAAGTACAGGAATTCACAGCCTAGCAGCCTGGTTAAGCTCTTCCACTCGGCCCAGAACCAAAGGGCCACGCTCAGTTCTGGGGACAACGCTGAAAACTGTGAGCTTCGTTGAAACTCCACGCTCAAGACTGGTCTTCTCAACTTTCTCTGCCTGTTGCTAGAATGACCCAAGTATGACATCGGAGCCCAGACGACTGGCATCATTTATTCCAACGTGCTCCACAATCTGCAGCTGGTTGCTCCCTGTTCCCTGAACGGCCGCCGGCATACCCTCTTCAACACGTTGAATGAGGCCCCAGGCATACACACAGAACGCATCTGGTGACCTTTCTTGTCCCTTGCTGCTATTTCCCTAAGGGATACCATCTAGTGGCCCAAAAAAAGTCCTGAATTGGCGATATGATTACTAGTTCAACACCTTGGGCACATCTGATCCTGCCTCAACATCTCTGGACCCTAACCATCCTTCAACATCCATTCTATTGTATTGCACACCATTCTCTACCTAGCTCTGCGAAAGCTCTATTCGTGAAATACTCCAAGGGTGTGGAAAATTTCCTACTATCAGCTCTTTATGAGTGGTCGCCAAGCACAGCATCAAACTTAATAGCTGCCAGATCTCATATTTGAGAATCAACAAACAATGTATCTCTTTTTGTTCTTAACTTATTTGTATCCAAATAATTGAGGAGGGCTTCTGATCCGAGAGAATTGTGGGGCTTACATCATTACTGTATGAAATAATGAGACAAATAAGAAATAAGTAATTTATTAAGAACATTCTGAGTACTATACGAGGCAACTAGCTGGTTCTAAGAGCCAATAAGAAAGTCTTTGTTTCAAATGCCATTAATACTGAGGCACCATGTTTTATTTCTGATAACACAAACACAGAAATACAACAGTAACATTTTAACCAGTAACTGCAGCCACCAAAAGTCATTTATCATATCTTTTAAAGTTTTTACAAGGGAATAACAAAATTAATTTCAAGCAAAACATCTGTTTAACACACAACTCCATGCTTCAGATCGGATGAAACACATTTTGTTCCAGAACACCCATTGCTGTTGATGAATAAATGGCAACATCGTACAGGTGTTTCCGTTTTGGAACTGACAAACACGGCTGGTCTTTCAGATCAAGTCATGTTACACATGAGTCATGGTCTTTGATATTTTTCCATTCTTCTGTTTCAGCATAAGAATTTCTAACAGCTATTTGATATGGATGAGTATGATCGTGTTGCAGTTGGAGATCTTACACGCCCGCGCTGACACCAATATCTTTAAAATCAAAGAAGTCAGTTGTATGCATTGAATTTACGTGGAATGGGTGGATAGCTTTAGCTGACTGAAGAATCTTGTGTCATTCTTGCGGGGCATAGGCCTTCCTCAGTTCGTTTTTGTCTCAGTCGCAGCTCCAAAAGTTGCGAACACTCAAGAAATATTTATGTTTCCCTTCAAACCATCCCAGGTGAAACGGAGATCGGCCCTTGGAACTATGTAGAGACTGACTGCTTGGCACAAAGACCATGCGTTATCTAATAATTATTGAAACATTTTCTCTATGATTTTGATACGCCCGCATCGATTTTTCTGTGAGCTTGTCGTGGGTCCAAAGAGTATGCGCTCGGCTCAGAGGAGGTTCGCGAGCGGCGGGCTTTTAAGTAGGCGAATCGCTGAGTTGAGGTCTTTCTTGGAGATCTCGGAGAGAAGGAGAGAGGAAGCTGGTCGAGAACGGTGAGGACTTTCAGCACCGTGGCAATTGTAAAGGTGACATCTGTACAGCGCCAGGGCAGCAGAATACACTCGACTGATAGGCCAGCCTGTGGAAATGTTGCTGTCTGGCAGAGGTAAACCGCGAGCTGCTGTGATCGAGTTGATGTCTGAACTTCCTTTTCAGGTGAGCGGACGTGTCGTTTAAATTGTGGCGGGATTTGACCACTTGATGGAATTATCTGGTGCCCACGCGCGTCTGCTGAGGAGATGAATTTTGTTCCTTAACGTTCGCGGGCTTAGCTAACACTTTGCCGACTGGCGACACCAGAGGGGTGTCGTGCGCGAAATAGCGGTCAACGGCCGGCGACACCACAGTGGTGTCGTCTGCATAGCATCGCTCGGTGGCCGGCGACACCACATTGGTGTTGTGAGCATAGTATCGCGCAGTGGCCGGTGACAGCACTTTAGTATCTTTTGCATTCTGTTGGTGTTTTGTTTAGCTAACAATAAGTTACACACGTCAACAAGTTTTTTGTTTTTATAAGTACTTGTGCACTTTCATTATGGCAGACGAAAGAGACAAAAGGATTATTTACGATGAATGCGCGACGTCTTGTCTGACGTTCCGGACGACTTGGCCGATTGGGAAGAATGGATATCAAAAAAATAAAGTGAAGCAGAACTTCGGAAAATAGTGAAATACGTCCAAGAAGAATTCGGCGAACGCCACTGTTGCCAACTGATTCGGATGAATCAGACGAAGAAGACAGACAATAATTTACTGTGGAGCAATAACAAATTTTAAGGATCTCCGGGTCCACACATATTCCCAAAGATACACACAGCGCCGTGGATATCGTAGAATTATATATTTGGAACGATCTATTTGGATATATTAGCAACGAAACCAACAAGAATTACAATCAAAATTGCAATAGAAGGAAACAGGATTTTTAAAACTGCCAAATTTGTCGACGTTACGGGATCCGAACTTAGAAAATGGTTTGGGCTTGTTATCCTTATGGGAACTGTAAAAAAGGCAAGGATCGATGATTATTGGTCAATGAATCCGTTGGTAGACACATCGATATTTCGCAAAACAATGTCCCGCAAACGATTCAGACAAATATTATCATTTTTACATTTTTCCGACAACAACAATAAACCGGATAATGCCGACCGTCTTTTCAAAGTGCAATTCCTAATTGATTATTTTTCCAAAAAGTTTAAGGAAACGTTTAATCTAAGTCAAAAATCTCAATTGATGAAGGAATGTTACCATGGCGTGGGCAGTTAAATTTTATAAAGTTTACAGTCCGTCGAAAATTACGAAAATGGCCTCCTCATTCGGATGCTGTGTGATTCGAGTACGGAATACATTTCCTCATTCAAGATATATTCCGGCGATGGACAACCTTAAGCAGAAACAGTGATGGAACTATTGATACCTTCTTATGGAAAGTGGCATCACATCTACATGGATAATGATTATAACAGTGCAGAACTTGCAGAGAAGTTACTTGAAAAGAAAATTCGAGTTTGTGGAACGACACGGCAAAATAGAGGATTTCCGGAAAAATTAAAGCGCGCAAAAGTAAATGAGTTTGAAGCTTGTCATCAACGGAAAGGTGACAAGCGGCCGGCGACAAGCCAAGTAATCCGAATTAGCGCTGCCGGCGCCAAGCGAATAGATTTGTGCGAGACGTGCGGACAGCAAAGTGTTAAGATAGTTGGGATAATATATGTCACGGCTTGATATTTCCGCCGGCCGTTGTGGCCGAGCGATTCTAGGCTCTACAGTCTGGAACCGCGCGACCGCTACGGTCGCAGGTTCGAATCCTGCCTCGGGCATGCATGTGTGTGATGTCCTTAGGTTAGTTAGGTTTAAGTAGTTCTAAGTTCTAGGAGACTGATGACCTCAGATGTTAAGTCTCATAGTGCTCAGAGCCATTTGAACCATTTTTTTAGATTTCCAGTTAACGAAAGACGTTATCGACATTTCAATCCTAACTGACGTTGTGCTCATCTTAGCAAGTTTCCATGCCCGGAAGTCGGTTCCGCAGCGGTCGGAGGATCCATAATTGGCATATTATTAATTGGATCTTTCTCTGTTTATACATCGGGTTTTACGCAACACTGGTCTTAAACAGCGACTGAGAAGGATTGGGCTCGGTTTGTGTTCTGCGGTGGCGTGCAAGGTATCGGCCGTGAAGCAGTTTCCGCATTGATTCTGCACCAGGGCAGCTCTAGAACACTACTGTACAAGCGGCATGTCCTGGAGGGCGAAGAAAATAATTCTATTCGTTAATACCAAATTCTTCTAGTTTAAGTTTCTCATGATGTCATGTGATTGTTTTTCACACTCAGTCGAGAGGATAGTTTGACGTATGAATGAGTTGAATTTTTGGTTTTTGACTTGTATCATGCTTGCAGCTTGGAATATAAGTATTTAATATTGTCCCGCTATAGTCAAGCAATGAAATTAGATTATCGTGACAGTTCATTTTAAATTTTAATTACGTGTTAAATTTTATTGTGAATTTGATGACGAAAACTGGTATTGGTTATAGAGTCTCTGTCGTTAGCCCTTCTAGTTAAACTGATGTTTGAAACTTCTGTTTGGCGCACAAATTACGACGCTGCGTTTGTTTAATGCATTACTGAAAGTTATGAGCCATATCACGGGAACTAAATAAGGGTATTTAAAATTTCTGTTGTTTAACTTTGTTTTGCTCGATTGTAAAGATTTACTTTACGAAACCACATAGGGTGGTTTTAAGTGTTTTTAAGATTTATAGAAGTTTCACGTTATTTGTGAAAATTTTGAAAGATAATTGTACGTCTGTGTACTTATTTGGATAAAATAAATGGTATGTTACATAATTAACAACATTTCTATGTCAGACTCCTGCATTCAAGTCTGACCCACTGAAAGGGTCACCTTCCTATATCCTGTTCTTGTCAAAGAAGAGATTCAGATTTGACACTTTGTGAACGTCTAGGGTTATGCAACATAATACCGAGAACACAAGAGCACTGAAAACGCATTTTGAAAAGAAACGGCACTTAGAGCGTTTGACATTTGCACTTCTCACTTGGTGACGTCTTCTCTTTCCACTTGACCTCCCAGGTTCAGTACCGCAGATCAAACAGGAGGCCGAAAGAATTTGGGCCTAGGGAGTACATTCTCAGGTATTCCAAGCTCTCGGGGCTAATTGGGATCAGTCTCGTCTTCAGTGATGCACGTACCGACGTGCACCAGCTAAATCTTAAGCTGATTGGTGTTACAGTTAAATCACCACGTGAGTATGCTGTCTGTAATTTGCGTGCATTTGGTTTGTTCGGCAGTACGACCCCGAGGGCTTCGGCGAGATCCCGTGGGACGACTTCGTGGAGGTGCTCAACCAGCCGGAGTTCGCCGCCGAGGTGGACGCGCACAAGCGGGACATCCTGCTGGAGAGGGCGCTGGAGCGCAAGACCAGCGCCATCACCTTCCAGGACTTCGTCAACGTGGTGAGTACCCAACCGTGTTGTCACGCTGTTTCTGCCAAGTGCAGCCAAATGTCCAGCAGTCACATCATTAATTCCGTAGGCAGCTTGACTTTCTTATTGCCGTTAAATCCCAGTAAACAAAGCCACACTGTTCTTCATTCATTGAGGAGTCGGTGTAGATGAGTCAAGCGTTTCTGTGGATGTAGAGATATTTAAAAATCATATACCGCTATTTGTGTATCTGCTGTATCCGACGGGGCACAGAGGCTCCAAGCGGTACAGAAGTGTTATGTGGATTGCCTGCCCCCGCAGGCGTTGCCTGCCAAGACGACACACGGATAAAGCGTATCTTCCGCTTGGCCTACGGAGGGTGACACCTCTGCCGCCCTACTATGCATCGACCTATCAGAGGGGCTGAAATGCTGGTATACTGTTAGCCGGAGCTCCTTCTCTTACAGTTATGTCTCTTCCTTTGGACGACTCCAGTGTTTCTTCCAGCTACAATAATTTTTCAATCCAGAGGCTGATTTCTGAGCTGGAAAACTTATGCCTTAATATATTCGTAGGCGTACCTAAAACAATAACAGATTTTTACAGGCCCCCTGAATAATCGCTGTATATTATAGGGCATTGTGGTAACCGACTGACTCACTGATTCGTCATCGCCTAGCCCAAACCACTAAGGATAGAAACTTAAAATTTGTGGATGGTGTTTATCTTATAATGTTCTGCGTCGTTCAAGAACGGATTTTTCTATGTTCTATCCCTAACAGGGTGAAATAGGGGATGAAATGTTTCTTGAAAATATGTCTAAAGCAATTTTGAAGCTACACCTAGAAAAATTGGTATTTAGTTTCTCGGTCAAAATAATTTTTGGAAATTTAACTCCTATAGAGGTGAAATAGTGGATGGAAGTTTTTTTAAATAAATCATTATTAAAGAACCATCAAAGTATTTGTAAAGCTACATTTACAAAAATGGGTAGTTGACTTTTAGATTACAAAAAAAAATACGTGTTTCACTCTTTTTTATTCGACCCCTAAGGAGGTCAAACAGAGGGTGAAATATTTTATGAAAATATTTCGTTGTTAAGGCATTTTTAAAGCTAAACTCTTGAAAACTAACATTTGGCTTCTTTGTTACAGATTAAAAAGTGCGCCTTTCACTGTTTTTCGAAATTCAACCCTTAAGGGACTGAAATAGGGGGATGAATATTTCGTTATAATAAAAAATGTAAAGCTAAATCTATGAAAATTGGTTTCCATTTGTAGGTTAGGTGCAAGGAAATATGTGTTAGGGGATACAAGTTTTTATGTAAGCATCACCACGAGAGCTCAAAAGGCATGATTAACAAAAACCTTGGACTATAGCTACCAGAATCGCTTTTCTCATTAGAAATACATTGGAAAACAGCATGCTTCTATCACCTTAATCGGCGTGAAAAGTTTATAATGTGTTGCAGTTCGTGAACAACACTGCAGACCATACAGCCTGTGGGGGTGAAGCAGTGGGCGCTAAGCTAGCTAATGTATACTCATACAAAGTTTTTTTAGAACGTGTTTTATTTTAAACTGAAAGTATAGTTGTATAACACTAATTTAAAAATTACTTCATACATACGGGGGCGTGCTGAAAAGTAATGCCTCCGAATTTTTTACGTAGAAACTCTTAAATCTTTTCAAATAAAACAAGCTTCATTAACGTTCTACATCTTTATTCTTCATGTCCACATTTTGCAGTCCTCTGCTCTAGCGAGCTCCGAATTGTAGCACGTAACTTAGCGGTATGTTACGTAATTATGTCGGTGCGTGAGAAACGGCGTGCTTTAATCGATTTTCGAATTCGAAGAGTTCGTCCACAGGTGAGGCACCTCCTTCTTCAGCATGACAATGCCAGACATCATAAAAGCGCTGCGCCACCTTCAACAATCCGACGCCTTGAGTTCATTGTCATCGATCATCCTACACACACTCCCGATTTGACACCCGTCAGATTTTCGTACGTTTCAAACACTTAAAGAACCCTTTCGACGACTTCTCTTTGATGGTGATGAAGCGGTGCAACAAGAGGTAAGGTTATGGCTCCGTCAGCAAACATTCTACAGTGACGATATCAAGAAAGCTGTTTCTCGTTGGGAGAAATGTGTTCGTCGCGAGGGTGACTATGCTGAGAAGCAGATATATAGACATGAAGAATAAAGATGTAGATTGTTAATAACGTTTGTTTTATTTCGAAAGCTTTGAGAGTTTTCACATAAGAAATTCCAAGGCACTACTCTTCAGCACGCCCTTGTATATTATGGTGGCTTTTCTTTATAATTACACCGGCTTTTCGTTTCTTGAAGCCGATCCATGTAATGTCGTTGAAGAAGAGCATTTGTAACACATTAACCAAGGAGACTTGGAAGAATATGAAATTGCTGGACAATGTTGTTTTAAATAACTACCCCCTCGTACTTCAAATTTCGTTAACTCATTTGAATTCACTTTATTGCGCTTAGAAAGTCAACAACGTTGTAAGCAACCAGCCATGAAAGACATTTCAGACGAACTTTTATTAAATTTACAATGTTATTTGACAGTTTAAAAATTTTTATTATCACAAATAATTTAATATTCATAACTATCGACTAGTAAACGACCAAATGCATAAAGTGATACTGAAAATGTTTGCTTGTATGTGTCTTCAAAATTGTTCGCATTTAATCAAAAAAAGAACGAGAAATTGCTTCTCGTGAAGACGCTAGTAAAATACACTCGATACTGCATGACCAATTATCAGCCCCGATATTTGAGGAAATGCTGAGTTATGCATAATTTGCTTCAAAATTATCCGCTGAAAGAGGGGTTTTTGAAAATGTTAACGAGGTTTGTTTTTCCATGGAAAACCTCAAAAGACCTTGCGTATGCGGAAACAGCATCTATTCAATGCAGCTGGTGCCGTTTAACTTTATGTTTTCCATGTTTTTACGAAAAATACCATCCTGCCATTGTACTCGTAATGTCGAAAGCGACGATTAATTGTACATCTTTCGAAAGCCGTCTGTGACGGTCAAAACTTGGAGGTAACAAGTAGTTTCGGGCTCCTTCCAGGTATAAAAGATTTCTGAAATCACGGATAAGCATACATTTTCAGTATCACTTTATGCGTTTGGTCGTTTCCTAGTCGATTGTTAAGAATATTATATTATTTATGATAATAAAAATTTGTATACTGCCAAATAACATTGTAAATTTAATAAAAGTTCTTCCGATTACACGTGTTTTTCCCATTATATCAATTGTAATATGAATAGTAAAGAAAATGACTGTGTTAAATATAAAAAAAGTGAGGAACGGTACTCGATCCAGCGATTACGGCGCTTGAACGCTACCCACTCGGCTGCCGCCGCTTCCTGGTAAAAACGGCCACGCACAGGTATATATCTGACGACCGAAATCATCTTGCGATTTTCTCAATAACGCTTGAGAAGCAAGCGCTACTGCTTACACATTTTGTTGTCCTAATAGAGTACTAAGTGTGTACGAAGTTTGAAGTAAATCCGCGTTCCAAACGTCGTGGCCTCCCCATGTTAGAGAGACGACAGAACGTAAGGGCAGAGCAAACGTCAGAAAGGCACTCAGGGCACCGGATTCATCATTATTATCGATCCGATGTGCAACTCGTTATTCATTGACCACAAGGAGCATTAAGAGATGGCTCACAGAAAGGGAACTGACCTCACGACTACTTCTATTGACCTCTGTATACCAACAAACCCTTTGCAGTAGTATCGGGCACATACTGACTGGAGTTGAATCATCTTCATAAACGAGTCCTGCTTTGAATCGAGTCCCGATGACCAGCTAAAAGTTGTGTGGAGACACCCCGGACAATGGTCGGATAACAACCTGACTGTCGTCCGTTGTACAGCCCGACAGCCAGGAGTGATGGTCATGACCGCCATTTCATTTCCTAGCAAGACTCCTTCGGTTGTCATGCGCCGCAGCTTTAGAGCACAGCTGGCGACGGTAATCTATGCCTCGGTTAGTTGCCCTTCGTCGCGAACCATCCTGGGCTTACATTTCAGCAAGGTAAAGCCCGCCCGCACACGGCGAGAGTTTCTCCTGCCAGAATTCGTGGTTGCAAAACCCTATCTTGGCCAGCAAGGTCGCCAGATCTCTCCTCCATTGAGAATGTTTGGAGCATTACTTACAGGGCCGTCCAAATATCTCGGGATTTTGACAATCTAACACGCCAATCGGATCGAATTTAACACGATATATGAAGTGCGGGAATTATCGCACAAGCAGCTCGTGCATCCAACTTGCTTACAAGAATAATACACAGAAGAATGGAAAGGAAATCTGAGGATCTGTTAGATAACGATCACTTTGGCTCTAACTTGATACCAGTGAAGTCGCAGATGGCGGTGGTTTGAGGTCAGTGGAATAGACACTATAGGGCGTCCGGCTCGGTGCTTTCCTTGAAGTAAGCTCGTTCTGTTACTGTGGTGCCAACTGCTGCTCAGATTGCTCCTGCAGATGTAGTACGGAGCGCTAGAGCCGTACGCCGACCACGGCGATCTTCCCTCCCGGTAGTGCCACGTGGCCGTCCGGAGGCCGGTCTTCTTGCAACGGTTCTCGTGACAGCTGCTAACAATGAGGTACAGTGACTACATTCCTGCCAGATCTCTCTGCAGTATCGTAGCCGTATTACACGAGCTCGTTCAAACTCAGTGGCTTCTTCGTTGCCTTAAAGTCATTCTTGTCTAACGTTAACTCACTACGCCCATTCCCAAAGGTAACTATCGCTCACGACCGTTACACCGCGTGTTTAAAGCAAACGTTTTTGCATCCTCACAGTGGTGCTACTAGCGCCTCTCTTACGTAATTCGACCGAAATTCGAATAGACATGTTTCAGATTGAAAGGTCTCTGTTAGATTCCATTCATGTTAGTTTCCTCGATCTACTGTCGTTTACGTCATACGAGGTGCGGCTAGAAAAAAACCGGACTGATGCTGGAAAAAACATTTATTTACAATTATTTACAATTTCATGTTATCTCCTTCAATGAACTCTCCTCCTCGGTCTCTACACCGCTCCATACGAATTTTCCACTGTTCATAGCAATGCTGCAGATCATTTTCGGTAAGTCCATACATTACTTCCGTCGCTTTTTCTTTTACTGCTTCAACAGTCTCAAATCTAGTTCCTTTCAAAGCTGACTTGACTTTAGGGAAAAGAAAAAAGTCACAGGGGGCCAAATCAGGTGAGTAGGGTGGATGATCTAAGATGGGAATGTTGTGTTTTGCCAAAAACGTCTTCACTGACAACACACTGTGAGCTGGGGCATTGTCTTGGTGAAGGATCCATGACTTTTTTCTCCACAAATCGTTCCGTTTTCTCCGTAATCGCTCACGTAGGATAGCCAGGACGCTAATGTAGTAATGCTGATTCACTGCTTGTCCCTCTGGTACCCAATCAATGTGCACAATCCCTTTGATGTCAAAAAAACAATCATCATTGCCTTGAATTTCGATTTTGACATTCGTGCTTTTTTTTGTCGTGGAGAACCAGGAGTTTTCCAATGCATCGATTGGCGTTTAGTTTCGGGGTCGTAAGTAAAAAACCACGATTCATCGCAAGTAATAACATTTTGTAAGAAGGTGGGATCACTTTCAATGTTTTCCAGGATGTCAGAACAAATCATTTTTCGGCGTTCCTTCTGTTCAATTGTGAGACACTTTGGAACCATTTTTGAACACACTTTGTTCATGTTGAAACTTTCATGAAGAATCTGTTTAACACTTTCCTTGTCAACTCCTGTTAACTCAGACACTGCTCTGATTGTTAAACGGCGATCTTGTCGAACAAGTTTACCGATTTTTTCAATGTTTGCATCAGTTTTTGCTGGCAACGGTCTGCCAGTGCGAGTGTCATCACTGGTGTCTTAGCGGCCATCTTTAAATCGTTTAAACCACTCAAACACTTGTGTTCGCGATAAACAATCATCGCCGTACACTTGTTGTAACATTACAAACGTTTCACTTGCAGATTTTCCTAGTTTGAAACAAAATTTGATGTTAACACGCTGTTCTTTCTGTACACTCAACATTTTCCGACGCACAGACAAAACGTCAACTACTTAAAACAGACGCCACGGGCAGACTGAGTGCAGGAGGCAGATGAAACTCGAGCAGTAGGCGGAGCGAGAGTCACGTGACAGGCCACGCGACTTTCAGCCTTATTGCATTCGTTTTATTGTTTCACCAGTACTAGTCAGGTTTTTTTCTAGCCACACCTCATACATTCATTCCACCTCTAAATTTACTGTGGTATTTCTAAATTTATCTGGGAGGAGACTGAGCAGTGGAATGTGTTATATTGACAGATAAACCCAAACAACTTGTCATGCATCACTTTCAAATACATTTTTATATGTAATTCGTATCATACAGTTTCATATGGAACCCACAGCCGCCTCGTTTACATAGTGTATATGATGTCTTAAGATATTGTCGTCTAGTTCCCTTCTGGTGCGAAAGGATGGATGAGTGAGTGTACTTGTAGTTGTATGCTCGGTGGTAGCAGAGAAGCTAGAGAACAATAGGACCAACGACTGAGTAGGTAGCTACGATTTCTAAGGCAAAGAGGTTTGTCTCCTTGGTGTGGTCCTGTCCGTCCCTTGTCAATTTGGTACAGGAAGCTGCGTCTCTGGTCACTTCCTATTCTATTTGTGGGACACCCTCGGAAGGGGCCCACGCTACTCAGTATGCGGCCAGTTTCTGAAGTGGTAAGATCTCCGGGTAAGCACGCGTCTGGTGATTCTGATGGACAATGGAATTCTTAAGTTCAGCCTAACTGAAAAATTAATCACCTTTGTTACAGGTCTACACCGAAAATGTTTTCATATTATTTTAAATCGCGACGCAATGCAATTTCAGTGTTAGTTTCAGAATGTATTGCGGTGGTGGCTTTGTCCCCAGTCGAATAAAGGAAAATGGAAGCACGTGGTGATGAGGCGTAACTGTAACTAAGATCATCCGTCTTTAGTGTGAATGTGCTTATGACTGTAATCTTTCCTCTCGATAAAATTTTTCAAATTACTAATTTTTCTTTATGTTCTAGCCACGTGGTGTGTGCTTTGTGGTACCAGTACCACGTGCTCGTGAAATTGTTTGACCCATCAGGTCAATACTATGGCATTAGTAACACAGTTCGGAAGTTTCTCTTGTAACTAATGTTTCGACTTAATTTTTTTATTATTAAAATTATTGTGAAATTACACATTTCTGTAAATCTAGTTGACCATGTGCAGCATGTGGTAGTAACAAAACTGGCCCTCAGCTACTCTTTTGAATAATACTTCGGGTATTCAAACGTAATTAATCGGCACAACGAGCAGTTCTTTCTGTTTCACATCCTTTTTGAAACATTTCATAGACAATTTAGTAAGGTTGTGGATATATCGCACCGCGTTTCCTTTGTATAAAGTTACTATAGCAGTCTGTGGTTATCCATTAGGAACAGGACTATGGTACGAGGCGAATTTCTTTTCTTAAATAGAAGCGATTGGTTGTGGTTCATTTCCTTTTGTATACCCTTCAATGATCTCTGTTTGTTAGTTTTGAATGTGCTACTGCACCCTGTTTCCCAGTCTTTGTTTGCTTTTCCTTGTTTACTATTTTTTTTCGTAGAAAGTCACGTTTTCCTGACATTTAATAAGGCACCAGCTTTGAGTCAGGTTTACCATGTTTCACGGTTCACTGATAAACTTTAAAATAGATCTCAAGGCTTAAACTTCCTTTATTTTTCATTAATTTAATTTTCCCTATCATTTGCTTAGTTAAAATAACAAAATTTTATAAAAATTAGCTGATAGTGTGCGTGACTATTCCGTAAACTATAAAAATTCGTAACAGTAGTAAAAATTTGTCAGTCACACGCGGATACTTTCCACACGAGGTGCGAACAGTTTTTAAAAACACTAGGCTCATTACAAGATGAACAAACACGCCTATCAACTTTAGTCTACGCCGCACAACTCCTTCTTGGTGTTGCGACTTTTCTTCCGTCAGTGTATTTTAAAAGAATGGAGTCTCTATGAAAATACACAGTCGGTAAATAACCCATCTGGCCCATACCTCACGTGGTTAATTACACAAAGAAAGTATCACAAAACTGAACAATTAAATCAACAGTCTAGATGGTGGTTATAATTAAGCTTTTGTTAGCTCAGAGGCGCCAACGGCCTCGCCTCAGTGGTAACGCCGTCAGATCACCGAGTTAAGTGCTTAGATGGGTGACTGCCGTGGTCTGCCGAGCGTGGGGGAGGGGGGGGGGAAGTGGGGTGCACTCACCCCTTGTCACGTCAATTAAGGAGTTACTTGATTGAGAATTAGCAGCCTGGAGAGCGGCGTCCTGAACACAGGCTCCTCCATATCAGTACCTGGAGAAAGCCTTATGGCTGAGGATGACACGGCGGTCGGTCGATACCGTTGGGCCTTCCGAGTCCTGTTCGGAGTGTATTTGAGAGGGCCCACATCAAAAGCGACTGATCGTAGGAAAATGGAACTTTGGGAAATATTTGCAAAGATGGGAAATAACGAATATAACATTGGAAGAAACACATTTTAATTTCCACATCAGCAGGTAACATTTGTTAACTATATACCACGTTTACGTTCCAGGCTATAATCGTTGCTCAATGTAACGACTAGCTGTGTCCACGACAGGAACCGCTCAGGAGATTGCTCTAATCCTGACTAATATATTTCAGATGCGACGTTGGTTACATCCCTTGCTATGCTCATCTTCAACCTCCAAGGTCTGATGGTGTCCTGTTAATACACAATTTCCTTCAGGTAACCCCGCAGCCACAAATCACACGGTTTCAAATCTGAAGATCTTGGTGGACTCGCAATTTGGCACCATCCGCCAATCGTACGATTTCTTCCAAACGTGTTACGGAGGAACCATGTGTCCTCGTGAGCAGTGTGAGGTGGAGATTCATCGTGCATCAAAACACCTCTCTTGCGCAGAGAGGGTATCACTCCGTACCGGCCGTACCAGCACCGGTTCCTAACGGCAAGTCATTATACTAACACTCCACACGAAACAAATCATGCAGCTCATAGTCTGAACATCATTCCTACAAAGTTAGGTACACAAACGGTGTATACAATGAAGAGCCAGAGAAACTGCCCAATATCGTGTAGGGCCCCCGCGAGCCCGCAGAAGTGCCGCAACACGACCTGGCATGGGCTCGGGTAACGTCTGAAGTAGTGATGGAGGAAACTGACGCCATGAATCCTGCAGGGCTGTCCATAAATCCGTAAGAGTACGAGGAGGTGGAGATCTCTTCTGAACAGCACGTTACAAGGCGTCCCAGATATGCCCACTATTGCTCATGTCTGGAAAGTTTAGAGGCCAGCGGAAGTGTTTAAACTCAGAAGTGTGTTCCTGGAGCCACTCTGTAGCAATTCTGGACGTGTGGGGTGTAGCATTGTCCTGCCGGAATTGCCCAAGTCCGTCGGAATGCACGATGGACAAGAATGGATGCAGGTGATCAGACAGCATGCTTACATACGTGTCACCTGTTAAGAGTCGTACCTAGACGTATCAGGGATCCCATATCACTCCAATTGCACACACCCCACACCATTAAAGATCCTCCACTAGCTTGAACAGTCCCCTACTGACATGCAGGATCCATGGCTTCATGAGTTTATCTCTACATCCGCACACGTCCATCCGATCGATACAATTTGAAACGAGGCTCGTCCGACCAAGGAACGTGTTTCCAGTTATCAACAGCCCAATGTCGGTGTTGACGGCTTCAGGCGAGGCGTAAAGCAGTGTCGTGCAGTCATCAAGGGAACACTAGTGGGACTTCGGCCTCAAAAGCCCATGTTGATGATGTTCCGTTGAAAGGTTCGCACGATGACACTTGTTGATGGCCCAGCATTGAAATATGCAGCAATTTGCGGAAGGTTTACACTTCTGTCACGTTGAACGATTCTCTTCAGTCGTCGTTGGCCCCGTTCTTACAGCATCTTTCTCCGGTTGCAGCGATGTCGGAGGTTTGATGTTTTACCGGAGTCCTGATATTCACGGTACACTCGTGAAATGATTGTACGGGAAAATCCCCACTTCATCGCTACCTCGGAGATGCTGGTCCCATCGCTCGTACGCCGACTATAACACCGCGTTCATTCTATCCAAAAATAATGGCTCTAAGCACTATGGGACTTAACATCTGAGGTCATAAATCCCCTAGAACTTAGAACTACTTAAACCTAACTAGCCTAAGGACATCACACACATCCATGCCCGAGGCAGGATTCGAACCTGCGACCGTAGCAGCAGCGCGGTTCCAGAATGAAGTGCCTAGAACCGCTCGGCCACAGCGTCCGGTGCGTTCATACTCCCTTAAATCTTTATAACCTACCATTGTAGCAGCAGTGACCGATGTAATACCTGCGCCAGACTCTTGTTGTCTTATATAGGCGTTGCCGACGGCAGGGCCATATCCTGCCTTTTTACGTATCTCTGCATTTTAATATGCATGCCTATACCAGTTTCTTTGGCGCTTCAGTGTAGTTTTCCCTCTACATTGGTTCAAGTGGCGAAAGTTTCGTTATACCCACCCTATTCAATATTTCAAAATAGCAAGCAAAACACGTCTGTAGCATCTTAAAGAGATATAGGAGACACCATCAAGGCACTTTTTCGGCCTGCAGTACATATGACATACTTCCCATGTGGTTCATCACACAAAAAGGTATCAGAAAATTGAAGAATTAAGCCAGAAATTTGTATTAATGGACAAGACACGTTCTGCATCCTATGAGAAGAATGAAAATCCTGTTAAAGCATGTAGAAAACACCCTGAGATACCCGCGGAAGGCGTACCAGCTTCTAACAGATCCTTGGACAAGGTACCCACAATGGCAATATGGACATGTGTCCGGAACTTACGACAACCAACAAGCGAGCGTTCACCTTGGGCACTTGCGATGCCCTCTCATTCTAACGATTGTAGGCGACGATGGTGGGATCACAGGTTTACTTCAAACGCTTTACAATTTTAGTAGGCCATTAAAACAAAATAACGTACAAGCAGTAAGGTGCCCTATTCTGGCAATTCCAAGAAAATCGCAAGAGAAGTTTTACACGTCTATTATGTGGCTTATCTATCTGCGCGTAGGTGCCGGACTTTCGTCATGGTCCAGTGGCACAGGCACTATAGCTCAGCGTGCTCGGTCAGAGCGCTGGCTGGCATGTAGCTGAGCGAAGGGATCAACAACGAACTTCAACGGATGTCACCTGACGTCCGCTAGAACCAAATACAGCGAGCAATTACGAACAAAACGCAAAAAACAAGGAAGTGGTTAGCGTTCGTGCTTCGTAAGATGAACGAGTGTGAGACGACGGTTCGGCTCCCGCTCAAACTTTATTATTCATCTATATATATCACTGGTCGTATTATTTAATTTATATGGCATTTGAGGGGTAATACAATTTTTCAAAAACCACATATATTTGCATGAGGTTTTAGTGAATTTCATGTTATGTAATTACTTCTCTCTCTCTCTCTCTCTCTCTCTCTCTCTCTCTCTCTCTCTCTCTCTTCTCCCGAACAGGCCATGAAGGCCAAAGGTACCGACCGGCCGCCGTGTCATCCCAAGCTCACAGGCGTCACTGGATGCGGGTATGGAGGGGCATGTGGTCAGCACACCGCTCTCCCAGCCGTATGTCAGTTTACGAGACCGGAGCCGCTACTTCTCAATCAAGTAGCTCCTCAGTTTGCCTCACAAGGGCTGAGTGCACCCCGCTTGCCAACAGCGCTCGGCAGACAGGATGGTCACCCATCCCACCCCGACAGTGCTTAACTTCGGTGATCTGACGGGAACCGCTGTTACCACTGCGGCAAGGCCGTTGGCTATGTAATTACTTGCTGTTTTTAATTAAATTTAATTATTACAACGAACATATTTATAACTCTCCACAAGTAAATGAAGAAATACACAGAGTTTTCCTGGAAATGTATCCCTTCTTGGTTTGCTAAGTCCCTTATACGTGCAATCTGGTAAGAAATCCGGAACTACTCTTTGCATCGACATTTCGAGCTGAAAACACAGAGGCAGGCCCCATTTGGTATTTAACATGCGTAGCTAATGTAGCAAGAACAAACAGCAGTGTATATGCTACCTTTTTAAATATCACAGAATTTACACTCCTACTAGAAATATTACGTATGAGGGGGAGTCTAAACGTCGCATCATTCATTTTAGTCTTACAAAGCTGGAACGCTAACCATTTGAACACCATGAACGTCTGGTGTCTACGTACAGATATACGCGTAAAACTTCTCTTGCGATTTTCCTGGAATTGTCAGAGTAGTGCACCTTGCTATTTGTACATTATGTTGTTTCAATGGCCTATTATAGTTGTACAAAGTTTGAAGTAAATCTTGATCCCAACCCCTTGTAAGCTCTAACGACGCCTCTAAAACTTCGCTTGGAAACAGCTGTGTGCGTGACACACAGAACCAGAGACACACCGGTAGCTTCTAAATGAAACTACCAGCCGGACTTAAAAAGATAGTTCAGGGAGGATCTCAACTACGATTACTATGTTGATAAAGGAAGAAGAATGGGAATCCTAGTCCACATAATACCAGTTATTACTCCGGCTATTTCGATCTCTTTTGTCTTTATCATTTGTAATGCACTCAATCTGTAGAGATCCATGAAACCTACCGACGCGCTAATAGCTGACGCGTTTCAACCTGTAAGCGTATGAATGTCTTGTAGCATCTAATCTTGTGCGAACTACGACCGTTTTAGTAAAAGATTTTCACATAAGACACGTTTAACTGGACTACGAGACGGCTAGTCAAAGTAAGTTTTATTACCACGAGACACACTCAAAGTGCTTTACATTGATATTGAGTCGTCAGTATAGAAAATCCAGTATCATCACTTCCTTATTTATTTTTTTATTTAATTTTTTTTTCGCCATTCATTAATTGGTTCTATATTCTTGGGATGCATTTCGCTTAATGCAAGTAAATGGAATGCTATTTTCATTTTAACAAAAATAAGTGGCCAATTTTAACATATGAAGACAAACAAACAGGATAGCAAATATATTCAAGAAACAAGGCGTAGCCTACACATAACATACAGATCCAGAAATCCACTCCAATCACATTTACAAACACCGACAGAAAATGCTTGTTCTCGTGGCGATGACGATTAATAAAATACTCAAGCCGCATCAAGTGTTTTACTGCCCACGAGCTTTCGGCAGAGATCTCCTCTGCCATTGTCAAGTGGTTGACTGTCGAGTGGATGGCGCTGCCGTGCTTACATAGCAGCGCCACTGCCAATGACGTCACAGGTACCCAGCCCCGCACCATATATGACAATGTTTTGGTTGTGCGACCGCCTCGCCCGTTTCATCTCTCCAATTACAGGATGCCAGGCCGTACTCAGCTGCAAGCCATCGTCTTTCTTGAGGATAATTTCCGATATTTTCATCTCTATTGCTTCTTTTATTATGCTGTCCCAGAAGTTAACAACAGAAGCATCGTCGAACGCAATTCGGTGTCCGTTATCCAGTGCATGATCCGCTACAGTTGATTTTTCGGGAGGCGGAAACATCTTGCATATTCTGTGCGGAGCTATTCAGTAGTGCAGACAGTCTGGCTGACATAAAACTGTCCACACCCACACGGTACTTTGTATATTCCAAGTGTTCTGAGGCCTACATCGTCTTTCAGAGGTTTCATGAGATGCCGGATCTTTGATGGAGACCTGAAGACTGTGTCGATTTTATATTTCTTTACGATCCGGCTAATTTTCACCATTATGGTGCCACAAAACGCTGGAAACTCAATCTCCTTCTTGTCTTCTTCGGACACCTTCTGCGTTCGTGGCCTATGTGAAACTGCTTGCGAAATTTGTCTGTTATTGTAACCGTTTTCCTTGAAAACATTACGTAAGTGGCTCAGTTCTGAGATGGTTTCAACCAGATGTGCCAGGGTCATCGGAACTGACTGTCTCTGTGCTGGATGGTGGTAGCTGGTGGCATGCAGACACCGAACCGCGTGGGTGGGCTTGTCGTAAACACTACGACCGAGACACGCATTGGGCCTATGGCGGACAAGGAGGTCCAGCAACGTCAAGTAACCCTCCTTCTCTACTTCCATCGTGGACATTATGTGGTCGTGGATGTTGTTTTCCAGGAACTCTTTAAACTTTCCATGCCCATGAGGCCATCTGACGGAGATATCGTCGAGGAAGCGTTAAAGATAACGAGGATAAGCAGGAGCCGTATTCAAGGCGATGTTCTAGAAATACTGCATAAAGAGGTTGACTACAACTGGAGCTAATGGCCTCTCCACCACCGCGCCGCACCACTCCGGCTTGTAAAAAATACGATGACGTCAGGATATGTTTAAGGGGCTCCGGAACGCCCTATACTTGCAATGTTAAAATAACGCTTATAAATTACATGTTTCCTCACAAAGTATTTGAGGTAGGAAGTTGAACTTTTTACAGATTATTTATTGGAATATGGGCTACAACTTAACACAGGGATTTTACAAAATTTTAGTTCAGTTATCAAAGATGATTTTTTCAATTGTAATGAATATTCACAACATTTTTTTGCAATTTTTTATTTATATATTCAAAAATATACAGTTTTTTGGAAAAAGGCTGTGTTAAATTATGCAGAAGGTACTGTGTAACATTTACTGAAAGTTTGAAACAAATATGTTTGGAAGATCCTTAGAAAACGTGTAATTAGTATGAGAAAATAAAAGTTTTGGGAATCGAGCGACAAAGATTGGATTAACTTTTTAGTGCATTCCGGGTCCATAGGATGGATTATCTTCATCCTCTGCAAACTCCTCCTCCAGCTTCCTCTTGTTCCTCCTCCTGTTTACTCTTGCTTGTATTTCTAGACTCTTTACAGCCCTGTCTGCAGCCCGAAGGCGTTCCTTGTCTAAAGCAAGCATCGCTCATTGTTGTGTTCGTAGATTTTGCTACCATTTTCTTCAGTTGCAGTTACTGAAACACTGTTCCAAAAAGTGGTCATGTATGAACACTTATCACATTTCAGTTGTATTTCACTAGCAAGTCCTAAGTGCTTTATTATGGAGAGTTCCAGACCAACTTCACTACAATGAATACATCTTACACAGTTTGAAAAAATTCCTTTGAGAACCGACATATCAAATATTTCATTCACATCCGATTCGCCCATAAAACATTCATAGTTTTCACTCATTGAACCAAGCTTCTTCTGTGAAGTGTTTTCTTTCCCACTTTGACTGCTACGGGCAGGTGTACTTGAGAGGTTAGGTTCACTCACTTGGTTATCGTCTTTATTGTTTACAGTAATACCACATACCTTTGGCTTTCCAACATTTCTCCTTTTCTTAAAAGCCTTCAGAGGATTTCTAATAACTTTACTTTTACTCATTATTATACTTCAACAAAACAGAGACTCAAGAAACAGAATTAATTACGAATATTTTCGAGATAACGACAGAGTAAATAAACATAAACAATCGACAATCACACCAGCGATATATATTGAACCATCACAGGTTAGCCACAACACATACTTTATCTCACATCACTAAAATGTACCTGATGAACACGGACGTTAATAATAACATCATTTGACAGCAGTTTAACAGCGCCACAGTGGGTCACGTCCATGTAGAACACATTTCAAAAAAAAAAATTTAAAAATAGTTGTAGTCTTCGGAATTGAATAAATTATATATCTATTAAAAGGTAATAGTCTGCAGATTCAGAAAACGCAAAAAAGTAAAAATTGAACTTTTCATGATTTTGAGCCTTTCCGGAGCCCCTTAAATAAATCTGCGATGGTGGCGCCAAAGAGCCGAGACAAAGTGTGTGAATTCCTGTCGTACCAAACTGCTGAGGTTATCGGTCCCTAGACTTACACATTATTGTAACTAAAACTAACTTATGCTAAGAACAACACGCACACACACCAATGCCAGGCGGGAGGGGCCGCAAGCCGGGACAGCATTTCTGTAGTCTGTAAATGTAAATCTCGTGTGACTAGGGCCTCCCGTCGGGTAGGCCGTTCGCCAGGTGCAAGTCTTACGATTTGACGCCACTTCGGCGACTTGCACGTCGATGGGGATGAAATGATGATGATTAGCACAACACAACAACCAGTCCCTTAGCGGAAAAAATCTCCGACCCAGCCGGGAATCGAACCCGGGCCCTTGTTGTTGTTGTTGTTGTTGTTGTGGTCTTCAGTCCTGAGACTAGTTTGATGCAGCTCTCCATGCTACTCTATCCTGTGCAAGCTTCTTCATCTCCTAGCTCCTACTGCAACCTACATTCTTCTGAATCTGCTTCGTTTGTTCATCTCTTGGTCTCCCTCTACGATTTTTACCCTCCATGCTGCCCTCCAGTACTAAATTGGTGATCCCTTGATGCCTCAGAACATGTCCTACTAACCGGTCCCTTCTTCTAGTCAAGTTGTGCCACAAACTCCTCTTCTCCCCAATTCAATACCTCTTCATTAGTTATGTGATCTGTCCATCTAATCTTCAGCATTCTTCTGTAGCACCACATTTCGAAAGCTTCTATTATTCTCTTCTTGTCTAAACTATTTATCGTCCATGTTTCACTTCCATACGTGGATACACTCCATACAAATACTTTCAGAAACGACTTACTTAAATCAATACTCGATGTTAACAAATTTCTCTTCTTCAGAAACGCTTTCCTTGCCATTCCCAGTCTACATTTTATATCCTCTCTATTTCCACTGTCATCAGTTATTTTGCTCCCCAAATAGCAAAACTCCTTTACTACTTTAAGTGTCTCATTTCCTAATCCAATTCCCTCAGCATCACGCGACTTAAGTCAACTACATTCCATTATCCTCGTTTTGCTTTTGTTGATGTTCATCTTTCACCCGGGCCCTTACGATTAACATTTTGTCGCGCTGACCACTCAGCTACCGGACTCTGTAGTCTGTGATGGATTCACACTCGAATAGGGAAACCACGTCAGAACTAACCATAATATCCCCTTCACCGAGACGGAGACGTTTAACTCAATCGATGAACTTAACCTACATAAAATCCACACAGATATCAAGGAGCAGGTGCACACCAGTTACAATGTCAAGACTGCAAATCAGTGTCTAGGAATGACAGAAAGAAATTTCAAATCTAGATATAAACAATACGTAAAAAGCTGTAAATATGAAAATAGCCGTTCTACATCTGCTGAATACCTAATAAAGCATAAACATGAACCATCTAATGTGGAACAGGACATGAAAATTGTTACGGTGAGCAATCACAACAGAAAGCTCCATACACTACAGGGAAACGTTCACATACAAAGAGCTCTTGCAATGAACAAGAAAGTAATAAATGGCCAAGTAAATATAAGTAACATTCATCATGTTAGCTACTAAGACACTGACAGAGATATGTAACAAACGAAGACAAAAAATACACACACACAACAAACAAAAGAATATTAAACACCTACAGAAATCACAACACACACAAATGACGAACAGAAGGCACAAAGCGACAGTTGACAACAATGAATAGAGTAAACAAATCAAATCAAAACACAGTAATCATTGAAAGTTAGCTGTTAAGTCGAAATATGTTCGTAAAACGCCGTTAATCCTGGTTACGGAAACCACATTAGTTCAGTTTCGTGGAGGCATATATGCAGTAAGAAGATCGCAAATCACCAGTCGAAATAAATATTAATTTTGTGATTCAAAAAGAGGCAGTCAGAGCTGCAATTAAAATCGAAATATGGATATACATGTTCATGGTCTCAATGCACATAAGTTGGGGCCTTACACATATGTACACACTTTATTTACTGCTATTTTGGACGGTTGGATTACTTGGCAAACATTGGTTCGTTTGAGAATGGATGTAGCCCAAAAGTGGTTCAAAAATGCTTCAAGTGGCTCTGACCACTACGGTACTTAACATCTGAGGTCACCAATCCCCTAAACATAGAACTACTTAAACCTAACTAACCTAAGGACATCACGCTCATCCATGCCGAGCGGTCGCGCGATTCCAGACTGAAGCGCCTGGAACCGCTCGGCCACAACGGCCGGCCCAAAACTGGTCGTCCGCAGCTCGTGGTCGTGCGGTAGCGTTCTCGCTTCACGCGCCCGGGTTCCCGGGTTCGATTCCCGGCGGGGTCGGGGATTTTCTCTGCCTCGTGATGACTGGGTGTTGTGTGATGTCCTTAGGTTAGTTAGATTTAAGTAGTTCTAAGTTATAGGGGACTGATGACCATAGATGTTAAGTCCCATAGTGCTCAGAGCCATTTAAACCATTTTAAAACTGGTCACCGACTAAAAAACATGCATTTTAGTTGCAATACTGGCTGTCTCTTTTGCATCACAGCCTAAAATGAGTTGCTGTCCTACAATACCCAGCACACTGGAGCTATGAAACTATTAATTTAATATAATGAAGCTTGTACTACGGAAGTTTTTTCTCAGCTAGCAACAAAAGAATAACAAAAACTGCAATTTTGTAACAAATCGGTAATTATACATAACACAAATTTGTATACTAAAACATACTGTATTACAGTCCACTGAAGATGCCTTACAAATAAAAAGAAGCGAAATGCTTATAGCAGAATTCATTTTTTATGGCGACAGCAATGCAGTCGTGTAGTTTTCGACGACGAATCATCTTTTGTTTACAAGGCCCACAAGTCGCTGGAATTTTTCATAAACAATCGCACTCTCGAGTCCTAGGTGACTTACTAATGTTCGCGATATATGACATACCAACGGTATCTTGACTCACGACTCTTCTGTTCCATAAACAACCCTATAGAAACAATAAGAACTGCATTGTGTGCGCCGCATCCTAATCTCATTGTAATGGCAGTTAAACCGACGGGGTGTATTTGGAGCCACCGAGACACATTACGCAGCCTGGATGGGAGTTTGATATATCGCTTCCCCAGACGTAAACAACGTGGCTGTGGCATTCCTTCAACATCCATCACGGCGCGCCTGACAGCTACCAAATACGACGTCACAGAGGTTGACAGACAACCTTTTTGTCCCGTTCCCCGATTTCCCTCATCCATTATAACCACTTGAGCTACAATAGGGAGTAATATTCTTCTATATGACTTTTTTCTTTTTTCTCCTCGGTACGAAAGTTTGCACCAGTAGTCTGGCTACCCGTGAGAACATCGCACAGCAATGTGTAAGCGAACTGGCTGTCACTCGGTAGGTACTCACACACTATTTACTAGATATAGTTTTGGCGTAGTGTTAGTTCACCAAAAAGTATCGTGTTGCCCAACAGGTGAGTATCACAATGATAATGTTATGACCAACGCCTAATTACGGCATGTGACGTCGATTTCCCCACAAATATCGTTAGTGTTGCTCTTGCGCCGCAATAAGACGGACTCATGCACGCAATGAGTAGGCATACACTTGAAGTTATTACACACAATTTAAAGGCAAACTAATATGATATTTGAATAATCACAATTAATGTGGCCGTCTAGTCTCACATTAACGAACGATTACTGTTGTTAAAGGTTACTATGAACCAGTCTGTGCAAACCACTCTGCTCCATTATTGACTTTTCGTGTAATTTCGGAGTACGTTCCAGAGCACCAGACCCTTATTAAAGTTTACACATGTTATAGGGCGAATATTATATTGTAATCTGTAATACTAGAAAGCAAGATATTCTCATGTGAAACAGTTTATTTCACGACCAGTTTCGACTGTAAGTAGCTGTCTCAGGTCTCTCAGAAGTACAACTACACGTCAGTCTCGTCGACATACTGAGAACATGTTCTCGTTACAATAATACATTTCCACACTAGTTTGTTAAATATATAAAACTTGCTAAATAAAATATCCATAGCACCAACAAGGAGTACACACTGGGTCTTCCTGTGTTGTCATCGTCGCATCGTCTTTACTCATGTACTTGTATTTGCTCCTGTGCTTCGTATTGGTGCTATGGATACTTTATTTAGCAAGTTTCATGTACCTGACAAACCAGGGTGTAGCTGTACTATTGTAATCGGAGCAAGTTCTCAGTACTTCAAGGAGACTCATGTGAAGTTACGAGCGTTGGAACTTAAATAGTGGCAACTATTTATTCACAACCTATACAAAAGAGTTCCATTTTTGCACCTGTTGCCATCCTTCAAAGTAGTCACCAGCGTTGTGTAGAAATCGTTGCCAGCGATGTGGAATACGTAGTATACCGTTAGCAGAGCCTGTTCTGTTGATGGTGCGAATGGAGCGGTCTACAGCCTGTCGAATATCTGGAACAGTTATGAAGCGAATGCCACGAAGTGGTTCCTTTATCTTAGGAACCAAATCAAAGTCATAATGACTTAAGTCGTATTACTGTTCGTTTTTGGATCATCACCTGCGACCAGCTTTGCGAAAGAAGCGGCGGCACCTTCTGCGCAACCCACCCATCATTTTCTACGACAATGCGCTGGCGCATAAAGCGCAAGCTGTGGCTGCTCTGTTCGGTCGATGGCACTGGGAAATACTGTACCATCCACCATACTCCCCGGACTTAAGTCCTTGTGACTTTGATTTGATTCCGAAGATGAAGGAACCACTTCGTGGCATTCGCTTCATAACTGTTCCAGAGATTCGACAGGCAGTAGACTGCTCCATTCGCACCATCAACAGAACAGGCTCTGCTAACGGTATACTACGCCTTCCACAGCGATGGCAACGGGTTCTACTGTTTTGTATCGGATGTGAATAAATAGTTATCACTATTTAAGTTTCAACCCTCGTATATTTCTGGGAGATCAGAGAGTCTGAAGATGACAACTAGTCTACTGTCGAAACTGGTCATGAAATGAACTATTTCACATCAAGCCATATTAGCTTCAAATACAACAAATTATAACATCGCCGTTCTCCAATTGTTACGAGTATACAAACACTTTATAGAGAGACATTCATTTCTAAATACGAGTGCCTCTAAGAGGAAGCTTGTCTAAAGGGCTCTTTGTTTATTATGAGTAGATCAATGTAATATGCAAGGATACAATGATTGGAACATCTCGGCATGTCGCCAGCTCTCTTTGTCCCCGAGTCGAAATTTCTCATTGTGAATAGTTGGATCGAGTCTAGTTAGTTGAAGCCAAAACAATTATAAGGCGACCACTTGTAGCACACATAACGGTAAAATGTTTGAACGGTAGGTAGTTACGTCTGTTTTGTATGAAGTTCTGATAGGAAGAAACGAGAAGCAAGTTAACTAAACACTCACTGAAGTCGCTTTCCAGTAAATTTACAGTCTAGTCCAGTATTAATCCTCTTATCTCACGCAATAGTCAGGACGCTGGTGATGATTGCTGGTCGTTTGGTATGTCCTTTTCCTTTCTGCTCTAAATTTCACCTTTCCACATTAATTACTCTGCAAGGTGCATGCACTAACAGAGAAAAATGGCACCAACTCTTGTTTCTACCTATCACAACTTCATACAAAACAGACGTAACTACCTACCATTCAAACATTTTACCGTTATGTGTGCTACAAGTGGTCGCCTCATAATTGTTTTGGCTTCAACTAACTAGACTCGATCCAACTATTCGCAATGAGAGATTTCGACTCGGGGACATAGAGGGCTGGCGACATGCCGAAATGTTCCGATCATTGTATCTTTGCATATTACATTGATCTACTCATAATAAACAAAGAGCCCTTTAGACAAGCTTCCTCTTAGAGGCACTCGTATTTAGAAATGAATGTCTCTCTATAAAGTGTTTGTATACTCGTAACAATTTGAGAACCTCGATGTTATGGAAAGCCTACAGACTGTAGCAAAAATCAACAATTTTTTTTCAACATATTCTTTTGATACATTTTTCATGAACTACCTGCAGCCGGCCGCGGTGGCCGAGCGGTTCTAGGCGCTTCAATCCGGAACCGCGCGACTGCTACGGTTGCAGGTTCGAATCCTGCCTCGGGCATGGATGTGCGTGATGTCCTTAGGTTAGTTACGTTTAAGCAGTTCTAGGGTCTAGGGAACTGACGACCTCAGATGTTAAGTCCCATAGTGCTCAGAGCCAATTACCTGTATGAATGAGTTATCATGGTACACAACACACCGCTTCCAAGCTGTAGCTACTGAGTGACAGGGTAAGTACAATAGCCTGAAATTGTAAAACTGAATACGAGTGATTTTAAAACATGGAGATGCGTCTGTGCAACCGCCTATCGGGTTCATTTACCTGCATTTGTTTCCAGTCGATTTTCGAATGTTAATGAAGCCAAAGACTACAGAAGCGCTAATCGCTGAAGAACAACAGCACGTAACAGACAAAGTGACTATGTCTTCTAAATTTCATAATACCGGATGGTTGTAGTTAAATTGATGGTGCTCTGAGTGCTGCAATGCAAGCTGTAGACATCACAGGGCACTGAAACATCGTAGATATGTTCATTAATCGTAGTTCCAAAATCTGCCACCAAGTGAAAATTTGGTGCTGTAAGCAGTCAGAATATGAAATATTTCCAGTTTTGACGTTAGTGTACTGCTTGTCGCTTGGCGACGCCTATCAATTTTTTTTTTTTTTTTTTTTTTTTTTTTTTTTTTTTTTTTTTTTTTTTTTGTGTGTGTGAAGCGACTGATAGTCTAATGGGTTAAAGAGGTTGAAGTTTGCCGTACGAAACGCAATGGCTACTGAGAAGAAAGATCACGCACTGCTGGTAAAATTTTTTCATCACAACGGCAGCAATAGCAGGTCTCTCTTGAGGAAATATCACCGACGAAAACAACTACCAAGAGGCTCCGTGTCAATAAATCAGCTGAAGAATATGATCACGAAATACGAAGAAACTGGTGAATAAGGTAATGAAGCAGAGAGAAGGAGGTGGTCCATTCTTATGGCAGTCATTAATGAAATTGCTGCACCTACAGCCGACGGCGGAGCAGGAGCCTCATATTGTACGCCAAGTGCTAGAGTTGTGTCATGGGAGTTGTCTCCCGCCTGTTGACAGTTCAAAAGATTTTGCAGTTCATTTTACACTGGTATCCCTGCAGGATTCACTATGTGTGCCAAATGAAGCCCCAAGACGGTCTATAACGCTATAGCTTTGCCCTTCGTTTTTTGGCACTCCTGAAAATGGATGACATGTGTCCGGTGAATATGCTTTGGACGAACAAGGCGCATTTTTCTCTGCACAGCCCCATGAAGACACTGAACTGTCACTTATGGCGTTCTAGTAGGCCACATGTTGTGCAGGAACATTACTTGTACTTAGTTCATGTGACTGTGGCATCGATTCACAATCTTTTTCATTCTCGATCTGTTATTGTTCGAGGACATGAGGCCCCACGGCCCTTAAGGCGAACAGTCACATCTGCATGTTATGAGGAGCTCTTTGTGCAACATTTAATTCTAGCTCTGCAAGAACCCAACTGTGTCCAAGTCGCTATTTTGATGCAAGATCGAGCGACTCCACATGTCGCTTGCAGTTGCAACATTTGCTTCGAGACACCTAGGCAATTTCGAGATATGTGGCCTTCCATATCTGCAGACCTAAAACCATGTGACTTTTGGATGTGGGGATATTTGTCAGATCGCGTCATCAGGGATGCATCCGACTTCTAGTTGATCTGAAGGATAGCACAAAATGACACATTTCTCTGGATTACACCGTACATACTGCAAGTAACTGTCGACCATTGCGTACTAGTGACGCAAAGTGTTGCTGGGTCAGGAGACCGTACTGAACACATATTGTAACTTGTGACCATAACCTAATAAACGTATCAGAGCCACCAGTATCAAGTGTCTGATCGTTCTTCCAGTTTTCCTGCACCATACCATTTTATGACTGATTGCAGGGCCATATTTTCACCTGGTGACAGAAAGTGTAACCATTAGTCTTTCAGAATACTCCGTGAGTGTACCAGTTAATGAACATATCTGCTATGTTTCAGCGTCCTGCAAGATAGGCATCCATCACTCAGCGCTCGAAACATCGTCAGTTTAAATTTAACCACCCGGTGCTTGGTTAGAAATTAAAAATTTGGTCGAGACAAGGGTGTGGATTATGTGATCCTTGTGATTTTTCACACTGGGCTGCTATAGTGCGGACACAAACACAAAATGATATAGCATGCCCACATGTTGCCTTAACATTGTAAAATGTGCATGCCGTTCCACACAACCCTATTTTAACACTTCGTTGAATACCTCTTAATACTGTATCGGGTCGCCTGTTGCATGGCGTAGGGCAGCAACTCGACGTGGCATGGACTCAAGTCGTTGGAAGTCTTCTGTAGAAATACTGAGCAATGCTGCATCTATAGAAGTCCATAATAGCGGCCGCGTTGCCGTTGCAGGGTTTTGTGCGCGAACTGACTTCTCGGTTAAGTTTCCACAAATTGTTAAGCCGTCGCCAAGGTAGCCCCTGCGGGCCGGCAACACATCTAACACCACACAGGACCGAGGTTGTCTATGCCGAAGGCGTAAGCAATGATAAACATCGCCTGTTTTGGAAACAGACATTCCGCGTATTATTTTCTGCAGAGGGAGTTTGAGATGGCCTGAAGGAAGTATTACTACACCAACATCTGATTGGCTAGCCAATGCTATTTAAAGGCTAGAACCAGCACCGGACGTCAGTTCACGCCGAATACCGAACTCAAGGACGTCTCCACGGAAGAGTACGTCTTCGCCATTGCAACACGACTTCAAAATAAATGTGTATTACCACAGACTCTTGTGGGTGACTTAGAAGCTATCTTTTGTTGCCTCTAGTAGGAAATTCTTACTGGCTTTGTGATTGTGGCTTTTCTTTGTTATTCAGTCAATTCCATGTAGACTCACTTAAATAAATGCTGTGTTGTAAAAACTTTCAAATTGTCAGTTACAACACAAATGTTCGCTTCGATTCATGTCGGGTGATTTGAGTGGCCAACGCATTTCATCGAATTGTCCACTGTGTTCCTTAAACCAATCGTAAACAATTGTGGCCCAGTGGCGCATTATCATCCCAAAATATTCCATCATCGTTCGGGGATATAACGTCTATGAATAGCAGCAAACGGTCTCCAGGTAGCCGAGCATACAGAGGACCCATTCCATTCCATGTAAACACAGCGCGAATCACTATAGAGCCACCACCAGCTTGCTCAGCACCTTGTTGACAACGTGAGGGAGTCTGCACCATGCCCCAAACCACCTGAAATCGTGTCTCATGTGATCAGGCCACGATTTACCGGACGTCCATAGCGCAAACCGATATAGTAACAAGCCCAGGAGAGGCTATGCAGGCGATGTTCTGCTGTTAGTTAAAGGCAGTTGCGTAGTTCGTCTGCTGTCATAGTCCCTCAAGCCAAATTTCGCTGCACTGTACTAATGGAGACGTTCGTCTTGCGTCCCACATTGATTTCTGCGACCATTACATGCAGTGCTGCTTGTCTGTTAGCACTGACAACTCTACGCAAATTCTGCTGCTCTCAGTCGTTATGTGAACGCAGCTGGCCACTGCGTTGTTCATTGTGAGATCCAGGCGGGATAGCCGCACGGTCTGAGGCATCTTGTCACGGTCTGCGGAGCTTCCTCCGTCGCAGGTTCGAGTCCTCCCTCGGGCATTGGTGTGTGTGTGTTGTTCTTAACGTAAGTTAGATTAAGTAGTGTGTAACCTTAGGGACTGATGACCTCAGCAGTTTAGTCCCGTAAGACCTTACTACAAATTTCCAAAAAATTTCATTGATCCGTGGCTGGCTCGCGTCATGCCTTCTTTTTTTTATCAGAGTTGCAGTCCGTTGGTGTCTTATTTCTTCTTCAGTTACCGCCATAACGTTGCTGTCTTCTCTCCGTGAGTGGCAGCAGCAGCCACATCAAAGATAGTACAGTAGTACTAGTATCAATACTAGTATTGCTGTACTATCTTTGGTGTGGCGGATATATTTTCAAGCGGTGCTGTTTGTGGCAGTCGGTCGGTTGGGGCAGAGCAGCGAGGAAGTCTCCGTGGAGTATGGTCAGGCCAGAGCCGCCGGCGGTGTGCACGCACAGTTGGAATTGTGAGGTTCTTCTTGCGAGGGTTACCAAGTTCGTCACCCACCGATCCTGGTCACTAAAGTAGAGTGTTCACTTAACCTACTACCAATCCTCAACTGCTATCACATCTCTTCGTTTGATCCTGGTTGTCGCTTTCTGGGACATTCCCGCGAGCAACAACGAGTGTGCATTGAAGTCGGCTAGAATTGCGGCCGTCTTCCAGTGTGGTGTTTAGCTTAATTTTATTCATTCCTTCATTCCTTCATTAATGAAGTGTACCAGCGGTATCTTCTACCTTGTGGCCGTTGACGTTCCGGTGACCTGCCCCGGTCGTTGACGTAGTTTTTGGCAGTGAATTTTCCTCGTCCTGTTGATGCTGTCGAGCACGGCGTGCAGTTCGACAGCTGAGGTGTTGTTGGTAGTCTGGGCGTTTATTCTGACTTGGCTGGATTGGGCACAAGTATCCAGAACGTTGTGCTATTGACATCTTGTTGTCGTTTTGCTGGCCTGGTGGAGCAGAACTGATCTTGTTGGTTGGTTGGTCAGCTGGCTTTCGGTTGGGTTGCCTTCGGATTAGGAGGTTGTCGGTCCTGCTGCCTGTCCCACCTGAACGTGCATTAGTGTTACCTTCTCAGGCCGATCCTAGGAACCTTCTGAGCGCCGCTCCTTGTGTGTTATTCATGGTGAGAGGTGATGCTTGAAATGTAGTATTCTCGGCACACTCTTGACGCTGTGGATCTCGGAATACTGAATTCCGTAGCGATTTCCGAAATACAATGTTCCATGCGTCTAGCTCCAACTAGCATTCCACGTTCAGAGTCTGTTAATTGCTGTCGTGCGGCCGTAATCACGTCGGAATCGTTTTCTCATGAAGCACCTGAGTACAAATGAGAGCTCCGCTAATGCACTGCCCTTTCAGACCTTGTGTACGCGGTATTACAGCCATCTGTATACGTGCATACCGCTATCCCATGACTTCCTGTCACCTCAGCGTGTATTCACTGAAAATCATTGAATCTACGGGCCGCCCCCGGTAGCTGAATGGTTAGCGCGGCAGATTCTCAATCCTCTGGGCCCGGGTTCTACTCCCGGGTGGGTCGGGGAATTTTCTCCACCCAGGGACTGGTTGTTATGCTGTCCTCGTCATCATCCTATCATCCTCATCCACTGCAGGCCGCCGAAGTGGCGTCAAATTTAAAGACCGCCACACTGCGAACGGATTACCCGACTAGGCACCCGAACCATACCATTAAAGAAATCCTTTTTTTCAGTGAACACATAGTATGTTGTGGGGCGATCACTCCGTTGTACAAGTGATTCTAAAGCCCAAGATCTCTTAAACACTGTTTACTAGATGACCGGTTTCAACACACTAAAGTTGCCATCATCGGATCTGAATGTAGCTAAACATGCATAAATCAACTGGATATATCGATACATAGGGCAGACCAGCTGATATGAGAGCAGATGTTTTTTTTTTAATTTTTATTTCTGCGACAATGATTTTATATCAGCTAGTCTGCCTCATGTATCGTTTATGATTTATGCATGTTAAGCTACATTCAGATCCGATGATGGCACCTTTAATGTGTTGAAACCGGTCATCTAGTAAACAGTGTTTAAGCGATCTTGGCTTTTGAATTATTTATAAATAAATAAATTGAATCTAGTACTCTATGCATATAATTTTCAACATCCTTGTGTAGCATCACATTTCCATTAGTTCTAGTGTTTAGTTGTCTGCGTTTGCAAAGTCCATATTTCACTTTCTGAAGTTATTGGTCCCAATTGTTAATTTCATTTTATTGCTTCATTTAGGAGAGAAAGTACTGCACATTTATTCAGTTTTCAGGTATAGTAAATCAAGGTTTGTGTGTCATTAGGAGGGGCGATCGATAAAACAAATTCAACAACCACTCCTTTAGGATGGTATTTTTATGTTGAAAACTACAATCCCGGATAATTTGAAGTTTCTAGCTGTTACTTGCTGCAGCCCTAAAATTTAGGAAGAATGCTTTACAAAATAATGATGAACTTCGTTTAGTTGCAGCTTTAACACGGATCTGTACTCAATGTCATAATAGTTTAATTGTGAGTCATGAGTCATTCCGGTGACGCGTTATCGCGCGTAGTCTCCCAGCCAGCAATGGTCCTCTTCTAGAGCGCACTGCTGCTTGCAGTCGGAAGGCGTCCCGCTAAGAATGCGCCAAAGTCTAATTAGCGCCATCGTCGCGTCCAGGAAGCCGTACTTACTTCCACAAAGTTCTGATAAGCTCTTCATCAATAGATTGGATTGGATTGTTTGGGGGTAGAGACCAAACAGCGAGGTCATCGGTCTCATCGGATTAGGGAAGGATGGGGAAGGAAGTCGGCCGTGCCCTTTCAAAGGAACCATCCCGGCATTTGCCTGGAGCGATTTAGGGAAATCACGGAAAACCTAAATCAGGATGGCCGGACGCGGGATTGAACCGTCGTCCTCCCGAATGCGAGTCCAGTGTGCTAACCACTGCGCCACCTCGCTCGGTCTTCATCAATAGAGTAGCAAGATATTTCCAGTAATAAATCCTTTAGCCTCCTCTTAAACCTAATAGCTAAAATTTTTGCAGTTGGCAGTACGTTGCTGAAACGATGCAGTCCTGAATAATGGACAACTTACTGAACCAAAGAAAGTGATGTTCAAGTCTCTACATAGATTGTTTCTATTCCTAATGGTGATTACGTGGAAAGAGCTGTGAGCTTTAAATGTAGGTTAATTATGAAGAAAATTCTACTAACAATTAAATACACTCACGGCTAAAAATCGTAAAACCAAAAAATAATTAATGTAGAGTGATGAAACTTGTGGAATAAATTTTCGTTCGTGACGTATTTAAGTTATTAACAATGCAATGTCACAGATTAATGTGACCCCGAGATAACTCACCCGCTGGTTCACTAATAAGTGGTGTACCGCCAGAATGTTGAATGCAAGCATGCGAACTTGCTTGCATTGTCTTGTACACGTGCCGGGTGTCAGTTTGTGAGATGGAGATCCATGCCTGTCGCACTTGGGCGGTCAATACAGGGACGGTTAATGCTGGCTGCGGATGATCCTTAAGATCCAGAATGAAATTTTCACTCTACAGCGGAGTGTGCGCTCATATGAAACTTCCTGGCAGATTAAATCTGTGTGCCAGACCGAGACTCGAACTCGGGACCTTTGCCTTTCGCGAAAGGCAAAGGTCCCGAGTTCGAGTCTCGGTCCGGCACACAGTTTTAATCTGCCGGAAGGTTTCATATCAGTGCACACTCCGCTGTAGAGTGAAAATTTCGTTCTAGAAACATCCCCCAGGCTGTGGCTAAGCCATGTCTCCGCAATATCTTTTCTTCCAGGAGTGCTAGTTCTGCAAGGTTCGCAGGAGAGCTTCTGTGAAGTTTGGAAGGTAGAAGACGAGGTACTGGCGGAATTAAAGCTGTGAGGACAGGGCGTGGGTCGTGCTTGGGTAGTTCAGTCGGTAGAGCACTTGCCCGCGAAAGGCAAAGGTCCCGAGTTCGAGTCTCGGTCCGGCACACAGTTTTAATCTGCCAGGAAGTTTCAGACCCTTGAGTTGTCATCCGATGATGTCTCATATGTGCTCGATTGGAGACAGATATGGTGATAGAGCAGACCAAAATAACGGTAGTAGAGAGTTGGGGTTACGAGGCCACTTTTGATATCAAATTGATATGCAAGTTAATCAAATTGATCAATCAATCACCCCTGCCCACCCCCGCCCCCACCCTCGCCGCCGTGCACGCCTACCCCAACTCCCGAGTGACGCCATTTGTTTTTCTCAGCCTCCACGTGGACCCCTCCTCCCCACCCCCTCTCCACCCCCCTCCTCCATCAACCTACCCTAATGCCGGGATTTTAGAATGCTGGTGGGAATTTATTTGTCCCAGGGCTGTGCCAACGTCCCACGCCAACCTCCACCCGGAAATTGGCGGGAATTTAAAATGGGGTGTGCCCTTTTCAGGATTCAAACCCCGGCCCTCCTGGCCAGAAAGCCAAAGTGCACCCACCTAACACAATTAAACCACCAGAGACGTTTGGCATTGACGGGAAATTAAAAATGTTGGTGCCCTTTCAGGGACTCGAAGCTTGATTGTACTGGATAGAAAGCCCAAGTGAACCCGCCCCCCCCCCTCCCAACACATGGAAACTGTCCAGATGCGGAAGAGGAAGTTTAGGTTAATGTACTTGATTTATTTTGGTCAAGAAACTGACACAAAGATCGGTCCTAATTGCGTAATTAATCAAATGGCTCTGAGCACTATGGGACTTAACAGCTGTGGTCATCAGTCCCCTAGAACTTAGAACTACTTAAACTTAACTAACCTAAGGACATCTTACACATTCATGCCCGAGGCGGGATTCGAACCTGCGACCGTAGCAGTTGCGCGGTTCCGGACTGCGCGCCTAGAACCGCGAGACCACCGCGGCCGGCACGTAATTAATCGCAAAGATCGAGTCTAATTATACAACCATATGAATAGCGCTGCACAAGATTGCATAAAATCGCAATGCAACTCAAAAACTGATGATGCCGTACAACTGGTGTTGTCCTGCTAGGAAAAATTTTGCAATACCACTCGAAACTAGTGACAGACACACTCAAACATTACCCTAAACCCACAATCTGGCGGGAAAAAGGCTGGGGTGTAAGGTACTATATTTACGTTTTTTGGTGGGAAATATGTTCAACTGAGGAGATGCTGGTGTTGGACAGAGAGGAGTTTAAAAACGTGTATTACCTGTAACCGCTGTCCTGCACTCATCCAAGAGCACAAGCTGTCTCCAGATGCGCGAATTTTGAGGTTAGTACCCCTTATCAGTGTGTAGTAGATATGAATGTGTTGTGATGATACAGTAGACGGTTAAGAACAAGAAACGGGTGGTTTTTATGCGTGGTGGAGCTCCAGATGGACGGAGTTTGCTGCATTTTACGTAAATCAACTGCGCTATCAATTCTAAAGTATTGTGTGGTGTCATTACCAAGGAGGTACTGGTAAGAGAGAACATATACACATGCACTCCTAAGGCTACAAGGTTCCACACTTAAAACACGCTATAATGTTGTATCGTTGCAGTTTCTGTCCTATTAGTCGTATGGAATTCAACGCTGTTACTATCCCAAAGTAAGAAATATATTTCCAGAGCATGTCATACATTCCTCTTGCAGGTTTCTGTACGATAAACTATGGTGACAAACTGTAAAATGAAAAACTACTTCCTTAAAGCATCGTTACCTTGTGATATACGTACAATGTAGCTTCCCAGAGGTGTATAGCCCCAACTGTTCATATCTGACCACGACTCAGAAATTATACTATGATCGCATCAGTTCTATATAAAACATCGTTAGTAATGGAGAATGCCTCTTACAAAAACGAATAGCAGTGGTGTTTGACATGTAAAATTACACGTTATGCGGCCAATAACTCCGTAAACAGGACATCTGTCAAGCAGAAGCATACACGGGGATTGAAGTACCTCAGAAACAGCTGTCGCTAATTAAAAATCACTGTAGTTATGAAACTGAAGACTCGATTTTATGCCTAAGGTGTGTCAGGGGAATGGAGTACATCGCACAAATCTTCGTTCATCTAGAGGAATGTGTCGAAACAGGATGGAAGTCCTCTGATGACCGAGAGGTTTGCTGTTAATGATCGCAAGTATACAGTGCTGTAAGTCACACACAAAACACGCAGTTGCATGCGAGTCGAACCCAGGTTACGTCACGACAGAACAACGGAAAAAAATGAGCAAATGACTATCAACAACATGATCCCCTCTCTCTAGAATGCATCATCAAATGGTTCAAATGGCTCTGAGCACTATGAGACTTAACATATGAGGCCATCAGTCCCCTAGGACTTAGAACTACTTAAGCCTAACTAACCTAAGGACATCACACACATCCATGCCCGAGGCAGGATTCGAACCTGCGACCGTAGCGGTCGCGCGGTTCCAGACTGAAGCGCCTAGAACCGCTCGGCCACACCGTCCGGCAATGCATCATCCGTCTGCCATTAAATCCTACCTGATTACAACTCCACCTCAATCAATCACTCCATCCACTATCTGTCACCCTTTAATGCATATGTAAGTAAGTTTAGAGGCAGATGTTTCTCTTTTTTTTTTTTTCAGGGAAGCATTAAAGAGAGTATTCAACTAGTGCTTATCACTATTACAATAGACATATAGTAGTGTGGTAGCTCGACGAAAAATAAAAAGACTTTTTCTCGTATTCCTCTTGCCATCTTATACTCGTTACCTTGTAGTACAAGAGACGTTCTGCACCGATCAAAAGACATGCAAGTACTCCCTGAATTTCCTCGAATTTCGGCATTCATACGTATTTTCCAACATTTCATCGATTTTATGTCAGTTCTATCCATGTCATCACTTCTCGTTCCGTGTTCTAAAATTGCTTGTAAATGTAGTACAGTTGCCAACACCTTGAGCAAAGTCGCTATTTTCTGGTTGGGTGGCGTAGTATAGCACTGTACTCTAATCCACCCAGTTTTATATGTACTACCTCACATGTGTTGTGAACAGCACGTTCCGGCGATGATCAACACCGCAACAGTAATCAGGCACATGACTGCAAAATAAAGTAACAATGCTATTCCAAATGGACAACCAGGACATCCGCTATCCTGTCGATGGGGAAGATGAGATTAAATGTACAGGTTGTCACCTTCGAATAGCTGTTGGAAGCGCTCTACAATACTGCAAACTCTTCCAGTTTCCATATGTTTTATTTCTACCAGCCTGTGTCGTGGTAGCTGTACAGTTTATGCCATGTGATTTTCATCTTTCTGTGAGAGCCAGAGGATCGAAATGTGATAATGTCAGTTTAGCAGCAGCTGAAATGGATCTCTAAGTCATGGTAGAAAATCAAAGCATATGGCTGTGTACACTGATCGGGTGTGTTACAAACTAAAAAAAAAAAAATTAAAAAAATAAAAAACATGTATTAAACTTCTTATGAAGGAACAATGCAGGAACCCTCATGTGTGATTGATAGTCTGTTGGAAACTTTACACCTGTCTGTGGAAGCGACGTCGATCACGCGCAAGATGCAGAAGGACTGTCTAAAAAACAGTGCTGGAGTATGGGATCCTTAGCAGATAAGTTCGAAAAATGTGACTCGTTCCGAGATATGAGAATGGCACGAGTATGATTCATCAGCGGTTATAATCATCAAAAGACGTCTCTACAGGATCCAACACAAGTACATGATACACTGGAAGACTTGATTCCAAATCACAGAGAGCATTTCTACCCAAAAGTGTAACGCTATCAGCGACTTGGGTGTGTGCCTGTAGACTCAAGAGTGCTTTGTATGCAGGGGTACGGTAACATAGACGCTACGATCGTGTTTTTAATAGTGCCGTCCTTATGCGAAATGTGTGGTGTGGGCTGTAGAATCCCTCTGCGGTCAGTTTCAAACGTCGGTTCTCAATAGTGCTCCTCGAAAAGAACATCGTCTTCCCTCCACCGATTCCCATTTGACCTACCTGGTGAGTGTAATCCGACTACTGACCCTCATGATCAATTTACTTAATTATCCTATCGATATCAATGACTTGCCACCTGGCCGGTGGAATAGATGGCTAGGGCACCACAGAAAGATTCTTGACAGGTGTCACTTTTTTTCGTTGTGGCGGGATCTTGTAACGAAATTTCAGTCTCCCACTTACACAGGGCGAGACAGGCTCTCACGATTTGTTTCGTAAACGCTAGTATGATAAAGCATCGCACTGGTAAAATGGGACCTGTCATAGTGTACAAAACAGCTACATTCTCTTGAATTATAGCTTCTTGTTGTCGAACGTAAAATGGCTGTGTTTTTTCCGACATGTGAGCCAATGGCATGAAAGATGGTCTGAAATGTTTGTAATACACACGTGCATGACAGTTTATTTACAGCACTGAATGTGAGAGACGCTCTCAGGTCATGTACTTTGTTCAAGAAGCTGAAAGAAATTGCTTAATATAAATATTTTTTCTTCGGAGTTTTTTCTTTATTCTGATGACGGTTTCAAGATAACAACGACATTCTGCGGAGATTGGTAATTTTCGCAGCAAAATATTTGAAGTTTTTCCTGATTTTACACATGGTAGGCATGTCACTGTTGATCATTTGTGATCGGTGGCGGTGCACTTAGTTGGACGTCACAAAATAATGAGATGCAAATTGTATCTTTCAGTTGAACATAAGAACTATACCAATTTTGCTCATAAAACTAAAAGAAAATTGACTTTGCCTATTTTCGTGGAAAGAGGACATTTATTACCATACGATTATATTTTTCTTTCTTAATAGTTGCTTTATTATAGGAGTCGTGTTGATGTTCAATAGTCTAGCGCAGAATGGCGGGCTGCTGTGGGCGAGTTCACTAGGAGACCGCAGCTCTCTCTCGGTCGGGATAGCAGTCATTTATCACAGTTTCGTTCTGAGGGATGCCAACGTCGCACTTTGTACTGAAAGCACTGCGACCACAGAGGGTTGCGGAATGCCTGCTGCGGCCAGAGGCCATAGAGGGGTAGTATTGGGGCTGCGAGAAGCACTGCAGAGCATCTGGCGGTTTGAAGAAGCATGTGTCGTTCCCATAGGTGGATGCAGGGAGTCAGGGGGGAGGGAAGGCGTGAGGAAGGGTGAGAGGTTCTCGCTTTTCAGCAGTTTGTGATTGTACATTGTGGAGAATGCACATTTAATTACTGTCCCCTTTGCAGTCTTTTAGGACGACTATTTTCCCCAGTACATGTGCTGCATTATGACCTGTTATTACGAGTGCTGTTTTTTTTTTTTAGTGTAATTAGAACTGTGATGCATTTCTCCATCAGTTGTGACAGCTTGTATTGGCTTCAATTACGTGGGCTGCAGGATGATTTTTGAGTTGGCATCTGTAGTGAACTCCGAAGTCAGACAGTGGTAGATACTGTATGCTTACAGATAATACACCTTTTCAAACTCCTCTCTGTCCAACACCAGCATCTCGACAGTTGAACATATTTCCCACCAAAAAGAATAAAGATAGTACCTTAAACCCCTGCCTTTTTCCTGCCAGCTTGAAGGTGCAAGGAAAAGCTTGAGAGTGTCTGTCACTAGTTTCAAATGGTATTGCGAAATTTTTCCCCAACAGGATAACATCAGTTGTATGGCGTCATCAGTTTTTGAGTTGCATTGCAATTTTATGCTGTCCTTGTGTATGCATGTGCTTGAGTAATTATGCCCAACCTTTGTGACTAATTACGTAACTACGACTGATCTTTGCATCAGTTACCCGAACAAAATAAAAAAAATATACTAACCTAACCTTCCTCTCCTGCATCTGGACAGTATCCATGGGTTTGGGGGAGGGGGGGGGGGTGCACTTGGGCTTTCCATACAGTAGAATCAGAGTCAGAGTCAGAGTCCCAGAAAGGGCACCAACATTTTTAATTTCCTGTCAATGACACATGCCTCTGGTGGTTTAATTGTGTTAGGGTGGTGCACTTGGGCTTTCTGCCCAGGAGGACCAGTGTTCGAATCCCGGAGAGGGTGCCGCCAATTTTAATTTCACGCCAATTCCCGGGTGGAGGGTGGGGTGGGACGTCGGCATGGCCCTGGGACAAAAAAAATCCAAAATTCGAAATTCCCGCCGATAGGGTAGGTTGGTGGTGGGGGAGGGTGGAGAGGGCACAGGGGGGAGGGGGGTCAACATGTAAAAAGGGCCGCATGTAGGAGGCTGGTGCGACCTGTTCTTGATTAGTGCTCGAGTGTTATGTTACGTACTAGGTCGGAGTGAAGGAAGACATCGAAGCAGTTCAAAAGCGGGATGCTAAATTTGTTACGGGGAGCTTCGAACAATTCGCAATTCACAAGTGTTACAGAGATGCTTCGAGAACTCTAATGGGAATCCGTAGGGGAATGCGACGTTCTTTTCGAGAAAGAATATTGAGAACATTTAGAAAAGCGGCATCTGAAACTGACGTCCGAACGATTCTACTGCCGCCAACAGTTCTATAACGTGAAGCTTAGTAAAAAAAATGTTTGGATCCAGTGATATTCGAACCAGCAACACATCAGCTGATATTAGTCGACTACAATAGTGTTGCGCCTGGGAGTGAGGGAGTTTCGGGCCTTTCGGTAGCGTTATTGTGAATTAGCGTATAATCGGCGGTGATAGGGGTATGCACAACTGACTTGAAAGCACTAACATTGACAAGCGTTTTCCTTAGTCACCAGTGTACACCGAGCACCGTGAAGATTATGACCACCTACCTAGCAATCGGTATGTTCACCATTTGCACGGATGACAGCAGCGACGTGACATGTCATGGAAGCAATGTGGCCTTGGCCGATCTCTGGTGGCTTGGCATCACATCTGCACACACAAGTGCCGGCCGTTGTGGCCGAGCGGTTCTAGGCGCTTCAGTCTGGAACCTCGCGACCGCTACGGTAGCAGGTTCAAATCCTGCCTCGGGCATGGATGTGTGTGATGTCCTTAGGTTAGTTAGGGTTAAGTAGTTCTAAGTCCTAGGGGACTGATGACCTCAGATGTTAAGTCCCATAGTGCTCAGAGCCATTTGCACACACAAGTCACGTAATACCTGTAAATTCCTGGGAGGGGGCGATGAGCCCTGACACCACGTTCAATAATATCCCAGATGTGTTTGATCGGATTCAGATCTGGCGAGTTGTGGGTCCAGCACATCAGCTGGAACTCGCCACTTTGTTTCTCGAACAATTCCATCACAATCCTGGCCTTGTGACAGGGCGCATAATCTTGCTGAAGAATGCTACTGCCGTGGGGGAACGTGATCGTCATGAAGGGATGTACGTAGTCTACGTGTACCATACACCTTGACCGTAATGGTGCCTTGCATGAGCTCCCCTGGACCCATGGATGCCCACGTTAGTGCTCCCCAGAACATAGTGGAACCACCCCCAGCTTGTGTCCGTCTCGCAGTACAGGTGTCAAGGAGTTGTTTGCCTGGAATACGACTGATTCGCGCCCTCTCATCGACATGACGAAGAATGTATCGGGATTCGTCAGACCATGCGCCAACATCCATCAGCGATGGTCACGTGACTATTTCAGTGATAGTTGCCCATGTGGTGTTAACATTGGCTGATGCATGGGTCGTCGGCTGTTCAGACACACTTGTACTCTGCTCATGATTAAAGTCTGATGTTAGTTCCGGCATAGTTCGCCACCTGTCCTGTTTTACCGGTCTGCCCAGCCTACGGCGTCCATGATCTGAAAACAGGGATGGCCTCCCAACCTCACGATGTCTGGAAGTTGTTTAACCTAGGTTTCGCCACGTGATGACACTCACCACAGCACTCCTCGAACACCCGACAAGTTGTGCACTTTCAGAAATGCTCGTGTCGAGCCTGCGGGCCATCAAAATCTGCCTCCCGTCAAACTCAAATAGATCGCTGGTCTACCCCATTCTACACACAGACAGCACGCTTATTACATGCGCCTGAGCGGATTTATATGCATAGTACGTCCATGGTCATAATGTTCTGGCTGATCAGTGCACTAGTTTACTATAAAGTGACTGCACGTTTCCAATAACGGTCAAGTGCAATAATATCGTAGTTGAGTAGTTCCCTATAGTTATGCGTCTCTGCTAATTACGCTACACCGCCATTGACTGATTTACGGCCATACTTCAAATCTTACCATCTCCTGAAAGCTTTAATCGGAGACATCTCACTGACTGTCATTAAATTATAACAAATTTTACCGAGAACAACCAGGTTTTGATGCATCCTCAATGCTCCATTGATTACCTTGAAATGTTATACTTTCATAATACACAAGTTACAATATTACTTTATCCACCAAAATGACGTTTTCCGTCACGTTATTTTGACAAATCATACATCTAATGAGAGGTTTTTGAGAGATCCTCTGTTTTCCGATGCTTAGAAACGGCATTTAGATAACTATGGCTTCATGCGAAAGCCAATATGGCTAGTAGCGACTTAGTACTGAAAGGAAATGGTGCGCATGTGACGCAAGTACGTTCTTCCATCTCGTTGGCGTACGTTGAAACGCTCGTTCAAGGTATTTGACATGCTAGATATTGCTCTGCACGTTCGTAAAGACTCCCCAACTTGGTTTTTTTCTCGCTATGATGACAGAAACTCAACACTCGAATGCATAATGCGTGTACCGACGAGTTGAGGGTGCATAGGCCCCGGGAGTAGACAACATTCCGTGAGAACTACTGACAGCCTTGGGAGAGCCAGGCCTAACAAAACTCTACCATCAGGTGAGCAAGATGTATCAGACAGGTGAAATACCGTCAGACTTCAAGAAGAATATAATAATTGCAATCCCAAAGAAAGCAGGTGTTGACAGATGTGAAAATTACCGAACTATCAGTTTAATAAGCCACGGCTGCAAAATACTAGCACGAATTCCTTACAGACGAATGGAAAAACTGGTAGAAGCCGATCTCGGGGAAGATCAGTTTGAATTCCGTAGAAATGTTGGAACACGTGAGGCAATACTGACCCTACGACTTATCTTGGAAAATAGATTAATGAAAGGCAAAATTACATTACTAGCGTTTGCAGACTTAGAGAAAGCTTTTGACAACATTGACTGGAATACTCTCTTTCAAATTCTGAAGGTGGCAGGGGTAAAATACAGGTAGCGAAAGGCTATTTACAATTTGTACAGAAACTAGATGGCAGTTATGAGAGTCGAGGGACATGAAAGGGAAGCAGTGGTTGGGAAGGGAGTGAGACAGGGTAGTAGCCTATCCCCTATGTTATTCAATCTGTATATTGAGCAAGCAGTAAAGGAAATAAAAGAAAAATTCGAAGTAGGAATTAAAATCCACGGAGAAGAAATAAAAACTTTGAGGTTCGCCGATGACATTGTAATTCTGTCAGAAACAGCAAAGGACCTGGAAGAGCAGCTGAACGGAATGGACAGTGTCTTGAAAGGAGGATATAACATGAACATCAACAAAATCAAAACGAGGATAATGGAATGTAGTGGCATTAAATCAGGTGATGCCGTGGGAATTAGATTATGATATGAGACACTTTAGGTAGGGGATTAGTTTTGCTATTTGGGGAGCAAAATAACTGATGATGGTCGAAGTAGAGAGGATAAAAAATGTAGAGTGGCAATGGCAAGGAAAGCGTTTCTGAAGAAGAGAAATTTGTTAACATCAAGTGTAGACGTAAGTGTCAGGAAGTGTTTTATGAAAGTATTCGTATGGAGTGTAGCCCTGTATGGAAGTGAAACATGGACGATAAATATCTTGGACAAGAAGAGAATAGAAGCTTACGAAATGTGGTGCTACAGAAGAATGCTGAAGATTAGATGGGTAGATCACACAACTAATGAGGAGGCACTGAATAGAATTGGGGAGAAGAGGAATTTGTGGCACAACTTGACACGAAGAAGTGACCGGTTGGTAGGACATGTTTTGAGGCATGAAGGGATCACAAATTTAGCATTGGAGGGCAGCGTGGAGGGTAAAAAATCGTAGAGAGAGACCAAGAGATGAATACACTAAACAGATTCAGAAGGATGTAGGTTGCAGTAGGTACTGGGAGATGAAGAAGCTTACACAGGATAGAGTAGCATGGCGGGCTGTATCAAACAAGTCTCTGGTCCGAAGACCACACACACACAGCCTCTGGCCGCCATACGCAGTGGATGCTCCGAGACGACAGACGAGACACTTCTCTTTCGAGGTTTGAAATGGCTTACGAAGCCACTAACAAGGGGACCAGCAGTTTACTCTTGAACTGCAAGCCACCGCGCAACGCTGCTAGTAACAGTCGGTGGACGGTTGCAGTGTGAGGCAGGAATGTGTGGGAGCTCGCGTGCCAGAGTTTGGGCGGCAGACGGGCGACGCCAGGCGGCGGCGGCGGCGGCGGCGGCTTCCGGCGGCGCTCGTGTCGGGCAAGACAAGGAGGCAGGCCGCGTGGCGCGTGCCGCACGCCGCACGCTCGCCCACGCACCTGGCGGGGGCCGTCTGGAGAACGCGGGCGAGCGCCACCTCCGTGTCGTTACTCCCTCTGCACAAAGGCTGCTGCGCGCCCTAGTGCGCCGTGCTACGTCACCTGTCCCTGACAAGAAGTCCCCAGCGGTGCGATCGACTTTTTGAAACTATCTACACGGTGACGCAGCTGAAAGTCCCAGATATCACACACTGGTGGGCCCTCGTTTGAGAGCAACTGACGGAAAAAGAAAATCAGAAATTTGTCTGGTACTCAATAGTGTTAAAAAAGTTGATTTACATAGTCTGGTTGCGTGGTCTTATGGAATGCCGACACTGTAGCTCAGCGTGTTCGGTCGGAGGGTTAGCTGCCCTTTGCAGTAAAAAAAACTGAGAGAACGAATCAACGATGAACTTGAACCGGTGTCTTGGGACGTCCATCACGAACTAATGCAACGAACAACTTCGCTTGTAGGAGCTTGTGGATTCGAATCTCATAAGGTGCAGTAAGCTTTTTCCTTTTCTTTTATATCTTTCTTGAAATTACCTTGATCATTACTTTTATTCAATTACTAGGTTTACTAGGTCGGACTTGGTCGGACTTGGCCCGACATTGGGCTGAAAGGCTTTGAAACAAATCTCCGGACACGAAAAAGTAAGGTAAGTTTCTATTCCTTTGCCACTTCATTTTAATCACCGTGCGAACTTTTTCATTTGTTTCATTTGTTTATTTTTTCCTTACATCATTGAGTGTATTAGCCAAATGAACACTGATGTCTTTAATGTGAATGTGAATGTGAATTTAATTATATTTATCTATTATTATATTCAATTATTTGAAAATTGCGATCTAACATTTAAAAAACAAAAGATGAAATGTTCTATTTGTAATTGTACAATGGTGTAAAACGTGTAGCCGGGCGCTGTGGCCGAGCGGTTGTAGGCGCTTCAGTCCGGAAACGCCGGAAACGTGCTGCTGCTACGGTCCCAGGTTCGAATCCTGCCTCGGGCATGGATGTGTGTGATGTCCTTAGGTTAGTTAGGTTTAAGTAGTTCTAAGCTTAGGGGACTGATGACCTCAGATGTTGAGTCCCACAGTGCTCAGAGGCATTTGAACCATTTGAAACGTGTATTTTTGTTACCAGATGGGCAATTTTTTGCACCGAATCGTCACACGGAGATTTAAAATATAACCTAAATACCTATTCCCCTATGGACAAAAAATAACACATGAAAATTTGCATGAAAGACGGGTTTAGAAGCAAAACGAAATTCAAGCAAAATGAGAAATAGATATAATGAATGCAATAATGTGGACGACAAAGCCGGCTGATTAAACTAAAGAAAGTAAACTGAAATTAATATATAAAATTAAATAAAAAGGTATGAACAAAGATTTCAAGTGGAGAAAGAATGATAGAAAGAAAAATGAAAGGCAGTGAAGGAGTTGATATTTTGATTAAAACGGTGTGATGGAGGAATTGAATTAAAAAATTACATTTAACTTAATTAACTGAATAAAAATGATGATCAAAATCATTTCCATAAAGATTTAAAATGGAAAAAAGATACTGTATCTGACGAGATTCGAAACTACAACCTCCTGCATACTTAGTTGTTAGCCTGTCTGTTATACCACGCAACCACACTACAGCACGCAAGCTTTTAACGCTGTAGAGTGCCACACAAAATTCTGAAACTTTTCTTCTTCAATTACTCACAAATGAGGACCCACTTATTCGTGAGCTACAGTGCGAGGACATAAAGAAGAACAAAAATTATTTGACAATGGGCGAACAAACATTTCAGCTTCCCTTTCTTGAAAGTCGCCTCTCGTGTTCCCTTACTCCATACTCATTTAAAACATGCCATTCCTTAATTTCAATCATCATAATAGATGTTTTTCGGAACCCTGCAACTCTGTCGTTCAGGATTTAAATAATGAACGACTGCACTAGTTACCTTTTTTTTTTTTTTTGTTTAATACGTCTTTCGACAATTTATTCTCTTTATCAAGAGGGAATATTTACACAGGTATTTTATGTAGTGTTCGTATGTATGTTGTTCTGCCTCCCTTGCCCTGAAATTGCGTTTCTATATTTTACTTCAGTAGGAATGATTCAGTTCGCCCGATTTTCCGAAACATGCCATAAAATACCTATGTAACTATTTGTACTTCACCATGAGAATAAATTCTCGCAAAGTATAGTGCAAATAATGGAAAAATATGTAACTATTGCAGTGTTTCATCATTTAAATCACGAACGCTGTTTCTGCTAAAGATGGCGTGGTGAGTTAAGATTTTTAGCAACAGGCGAAAGCTATTCCAGCTTGCAATACAGTATTCGAATCCCATAGTGTACCAATACACGTATTATTAAAATAACCTGTCAACCACCATATAATTCACGTAGGGAGAAATTTATGAAGGATAAGTTAGGTTGTTTAGACTACAAATAAATACATTTGTTTCACTTATACAATTTGAACATTCTTGGCTTTTCACATCGTCATGTCTTTCCTTTCTGTTTATATGCAAGCTAACATCATCCACTGAGTGGTGAATCTATTTATTTCTCAGATTCCAACTGCTTATTACGGTGTCCGCATTCAGCGTGCTTTGTGTTATGAAGAACTTCGTGTACTTTGTACTTTACAATGATCACAGCGGTGGTAGCCACGCAGCAAATACACTTCGTCATTTTACAGTCTAAATGTACTAAAGCAAGCGAAGTTACACTAATACGATGGCGAACTATGATCAAAGCTAGGCCCTCGTACTAACTTCTTTGCTAAAATCTTATGTACTACAGTGTCAAAGATTCGACTGAAGGGATTAGATATGTATTTATCGTTGGCCACAAACACTGCGTGATGCCGCGATTGAGAGGTGGTCATGTCAACCAAATTCATTAAAGAAATCAGTGTTCATTTGGCTAATACACTCAATTCCCTCTTTAACTAGCACAGTTCTCATCAAACAGCAGAAAATTTATGAAGGAAATTATGATAGACCCTATTTGTGATCAATTTAAGAGTTGCGCCTTCGACATAATTCTATTTGTGATAATTTAATAGCTGTTCACTCGTACCTGGTAAAGTCCCTTCATAATAAAGGTGAAATTCAACCACCAAATAATGCAAAGAATGTGGTATCACAAATTTATTTATTGCGAGAATTTCTGAAGTATTACCAGACACAAATACTGAATGGAATGTACGCACTTAAAAAAGAGCCAAAGAAACTGGTACACCTGCCTAAAATCGTGTAGAGCCTCCGCGAACAGGCGGAAGTGCCGCAACACGATGTGGCTCGACTAATGACTGAAGCACCGTTGGAGGGAACTGATACCATGATTTCTGCAAGACTGTCCGTAAATCCGTAAGAGTACGAGGTTGTCTTTTGAACAGCATCCCAGAGATGCTCAATAACGTTCATGTCTGGAGAGTTTGGTGGCCAGCGGAAGTGTTTAAACTCAGGAGAGTGCTCCTGGAGCCACTCTGTAGCAATTTTAGACGTGTGAAGTGTCGCATTGTCCTGCTGGAATTGCCATCTGAATGCACAGTGGACATGAATGGATGCAAGTCATCAGACAGGATGCTTACGTACGTGTCACCTGTCAGAGTCGTGTCTAGACGTATCAGGGGTCACATATCACTCCAACTGCATACGCCTCACACCGTTACAGAGCCTACATGGGCCCTGCACGCCTCAGCGTCGCAAACTCGCCCAGTCGTAGTAACGGACGGACGGATACTAGGCGGCGGTGCCAGCGCCACCAGTGGCCGCCACTTCCGAGAGTCCTGTTCGCGTCCACCTCTCACGTGACCAGAAGGTAGTGCCGAGAGTGTCCACCGCCGGCCGCTATAAAGGTCGGCACCAGAGCTGCTGGTCTCTCCTAGCCTCCAGTAGGGTGCGACTCATTCCATCGCCTTAGGACGTTCTCGAAGTCCATCGTACGGACCAACGCCGCTATATTCAGCATCTGACCTTGTTTTGCAATTAGACTATAGCCACGATAGACTCTTCTCTTCCTATGCTGGTATTACTGAGGACAGCTTCATCGTACTTAGAATATTTTCCATAGAAGTGCTTTTGTCTATGAAGATCCTGATAGTGTTACTTTGTCAGACTCTGGGATCACCATATTGTCGACTCTTCATCCTTGTAAGACACTGTAATTGTGATTTTGTTATTATTGTCGAAGCCATCGTTTCCTTCCTTGGTCAATAAACTTTTGTAAATTTTGGTCACTATTTTCACCGTGTCGGTGTGAGCAACACATCACATCGGCCATGTATAAGCACTGTTGCCAATCGACATTTGGAAGCCATTCACAGATATTATATGTATTACTAGTCTACACGACCTAGCAAGACATAAATTCACTGTGAAGTGACTTCCGTCGTCTCTTTAAATTGTGTTCAAAGACAAACCTCTCCTCACCACTTTAGGAGTTGTGGGGTCACAAAACGAAGTATTTGTAACAGAATTAAGTTGCCTGAAGGCTAGCGCCAGTTTAATTTGTAGCGATATAGCTTAAAGAGTTTCTCTGTTGCATATTAAATTTGCTTAAATAGGTATTAATATGGTAGCAACCACAACTAATTCCACTATTATTTCCATAAACCTGCCTGCCGTCTTAATAAAATAAAATAAAATAATTTTTGTACAGACTGCAAGACTCGTCTTAAATTTTACTAGTTAGTAATATTTCATAAGTTAAGGGGATTTTAATATTATTTTTTTATATTCGACATTATTAGTTTACCTGATGCGTTTGTGTAAAACATGATCTTCATCCTCGACCATCTGCTGAATATATATGAAACTTTTCAAAACCGTCGGTTAATTCAATTTTAATATTGCGAAACAGCGTCCTTTGTTGATACGTTATACAATTTTGAAATTAACCAAATAACGAAGTTCCCCATGAAACCTGTTACCCTATACGGTTTTTACATGTTATGCAACCCTAATTCATTGTAGCAAAATATGGGGTGATAAACAGGTTTCAACATCGAAATTTCTATTTCCTACAGAAATCGTAAAATATAATTTCAGAAGGACTGTGTTGTATCCATGGAATCAGTAAGCACTAAGCAATGTCGTTCTGTTGTTATAAACATGTCTTATGTAAAGGAAAACTGGAACTTACTTGATATAAATTTAGATAAGGATCAAAGAGATTCTTGTTAGGTGTCGAAATCGACTTTATACAATAATCGACAACATTATGAAATTATATCACAACTAACACCCCGCGTCCGAAACCGCGGGACTGCTACAGTCGCAAGTTCGAATCCTGTATCGGGCATGGATGTGTATGATGTCCTTAGGTTTAAGTAGTTCTAAGTTCTAGGGGACTGATGACCTACGATGTTAAGTCCCATAGTGCTCAGAGCCATTCGAACCATTAACACCCCGCCAGAAGACATACACTATGTCATCAAAAGTATCCGAACACCTGTCTGAAAATTACTTACAAGTTCAAGGCGCCCTTCATCGGTAATGCTGGAATCAAACTGTTGTTGACCTACCCTTTGCCTTGTTGACAGCTTCCATTCTCGTAGGCATACGTTCAATCAGGTGCTGGAATGTTTCTTGGAGAATTCCTGCTGAAATCTTCACGGAATGCTGCAATGAGGAGAAGTATCGATGTCGGTCGCTGAGGCCTGACACGAGGTCGGCGCTCCAAAAAATCCCAAATGAGTTCTATAGGATTCACGTCAGCACTCTGTGAAGGCCTGTCCATTACATGGACGTTATTATTGCATAACCACTCCGCCACGGGTCGTGCATTATGAATAGGTGCTTGATCGTGTTGAAATATGCAAAAAAATGGTTCAAATGGCTCTGAGCACTATGAGACTCAACTTCTGAGGTCATCAGTCCCCTAGAACTTAGAACTACTTAAACCTAACTAACCTAAGGACATCACACACAGCCATGCCCAAGGCAGGATTCGAACCTGCGACCGTAGCAGCAGCGCAGTTCCGAACTGAAGCGCCTAGAACCGCTTGGCCACAATGGCCGGCTGAAATATGCAATCCCCATCCCCGAACTGCTCTTAAACAGAAGAAGATTAAAACATCAATGTAGGCCTGTGCTGTGATAGTGCCACGCAAAACAACAAGGGGTGCAAGCCCCCTCCATGAAAAACACGACCGCACCATAACACCACCGCCTCAGTGTTGCCACTACACACGCTGGCAGATGACGTCCACCGGCCATTCGCCATACCTACACCCTGCCATCGGATCGCCACATTGTGTACCATGATTGGCCACTCCTCATAACGTTTTTCCACTGTTCAGTCGTCCAATGTTTACGCTCCTTACACCAAACGAGGCGTCATTTAGCATTTACTGGCGTGATGTGTGGCTTATGAGCAGCCGATCGACCATGAAATCCAAGTTTTCTCACCTCTCGCCTAAATGTCATAGTACTTGTAGTGGATCCACATACGATTTGGAATTCCCGTGTGATGGTCCGGATAGATGTTTGCCTGTTACACATTACGACCGTCTTTTACTGCCGGTGGTCTCTGTCAGCCAAGAAACGCGGTCAGCCTGTACGCCTTTGCGCTGTGAGTGTCCCTATACGTTTCCACTACATTATCACATGGGAAACAGTGGACCTAGGGATGTGTAGAAGTGTGGAAATCTCGCGTACAGACGTATGACACAAGTGACATCCAATCACCTGACCACGTTCCAAGTTCTTGAGTTCTGTGGAGTGTCCCATTCTGCTCTCTCACGCTGTCTAATGACCACTGAGGTCGCTCATATGGAGTACCTGGCTGTAGGTGGCGGTACAATGCATCTAATATGATAAACGTATGTTTTTGGGGGTGTCCGGATACTTTTGATCACATAGTGTATATCGTGACTCTCTCTCTCTCTCTCTCTCTATCTATCTATCTATCTATCTATCTATCTATCTATCTTTATGAAAGGTATCGGTTTGTTAGGTTTCGAATCGTGGATGAAAATATTTATGAGTTGTGACGTCGCATGTATTTCGCACACTCATAGTAGCAGCTAAAATATATGCTAACAATCGTCAATGTTGGTACGTAGCCAAATAATTCTGAGTAAACGTACTAGGTTAGGTTGTAATAAATTAATTATGTTGTCAACAAAGACGGCTAGCTCAAAAATATGTGCGGTTTGCTTAAAACTATATTAATGTCCGATAAATAAATATTGTTGCAAAGAGAAAAATGATTCAAACTGCTCTAAGCACTATGGGACTTAACATCTGAGGTCATCGTCCCCTAGACTTGTTGTTGTTGTTGGCCGGCCGCGGTGGTCTCGCGGTTCTAGGCGCGCAGTCCGGAACCGTGCGACTGCTACGGTCGCAGGTTCGAATCCTGCCTCGGGCATGGATGTGTGTGATGTCCTTAGGTTAGTTAGGTTTAAGTAGTTCTAAGTTCTAGGGGACTGATGACCACGGCAGTTGAGTCCCATAGTGCTCAGAGCCATTTGAGCCATTTGTTGTTGTTGTTGTTGTGGTCTTCAGTCCTGAGCCTGGTTTGATGCAGCTCTCCATGCTACTCTATCCTGTGCAAGCTTCTTCATCTCCCAGTACCTACTGCAACCTACATCCTTCTGAATCTGCTTAGTGTATTCATCTCTTGGTCTCCCTCTACGATGTTTACCCTCCACGCTGCCCTCCAATGCTAAATTTGTGATCCCTTGATGCCTCAAAACATGTCCTACCAACCGATCTCTTCTTCTAGTCAAGTTGTGCTACAAACTTCTCTTCTCCCCAATCCTATTCAATACCTCCTCATTAGTTACGTGATCTACCCACCTTATCTTCAGCATTCTTCTGTAGCACCACATTTCGAAAGCTTCTATTCTCTTCTTGTCCAAACTGGTTATCGTCCATGTTTCACTTCCATACAAAGCTACACTCCATACAAATACTTTCAGAAACGACTTCCTGACACTTAAATCTATACTCGATGTTAACAAATTTCTCTTCTTCAGAAACGATTTCCTTGCCATTGCCAGCCTACATTTTATATCCTCTCTACTTCGACCATCATCAGTTATTTTACTCACTTAAAATAGCAAAATTCCTTTACTACTTTAAGTGTCTGATTTCCTAATCTAATCCCCTCAGCATCACCCGATTTACTTTGACTACATTCCATTATCCTCGTTTCGCTTTTGTTGATGTTCATCTTATATCCTCCTTTCAAGACACTGTCCATTCCGTTCAACTGTTCTTCCAAGTCCTTTGCTGTCTCTGACAGAATTACAATGTCATCGGCGAACCTCAAAGTTTTTACTTCTTCCCCATGAATTTTAATACCTACTCCGAATTTTTCTTTTGTTTCCTTTACTGCTTGCTCAATATACAGATTGAATAACATCGGGGAGAGACTACAACCCTGTCTCACTCCTTTCCCAACCACTGCTTCCATTTCATGCCCCTCGACTCTTATAACTGCCATCTGGTTTCTGTACAAATTGTAAATAGCCTTTCGCTCCCTGTATTTTACCCCTGCCACCATTAGAATTTGAAAGAGAGTATTCCAGTTAACGTTGTCAAAAGCTTTCTCTAGGTCTACAAATGCTAGAAACGTAGGTTTGCCTTTTCTTAATCTTTCTTCTAAGATAAGTCGTAAGGTTAGTATTGCCTCACGTGTTCCAACATTTCTACGGAATCCAAACTGATCTTCCCCGAGGTCCGCTTCTACCAGTTTTTCCATTCGTCTGTAAAGAATTCGCGTTAGTATTTTGCAGCTGTGGCTTACTAAACTGATAGTTCGGTAATTTTCACATCTGTCAACGCCTGCTTTCTTTGGGATTGGAATTATTATATTCTTCTTGAAGTCTGTGGGTATTTCACCTGTCTCATACATCTTGCTCACCAGATGGTAGAGTTTTGTCATGACTGGCTCTCCCAAGGCCATCAGTAGTTCTAATGGAATGTTGTCTACTCTCGGGGCCTTGTTTCGACTCAGGTCTTTCAGTGCTCTGTCAAACTCTTCACGCAGTATCTTATCTCCCATTTCATCTTCATCTACATCCTCTTCCATTTCCATAATATTGTCCTCAAGTACGTCGCCCTTGTATAAACCCTCTATATACTCCTTCCACCTTTCTGCCTTCCCTTCTTTGCTTAGAACTGGGTTGCCATCTGAGCTCTTGATATTCATACAAGTGGTTCTCTTCTCTCCAAAGGACTCTTTAATTTTCCTGTAGGCAGTATCTATCTTACCCCTAGTGAGACAAGCCTCTACATCCTTACATTTGTCCTCTAGCCATCCCTGCTTAGCCATTTTGCACTTCCTGTCGATCTCATTTTTGAGACGTTTGTATTCCTTTTTGCCTGCTTCATTTACTGCATTTTTATATTTTCTCCTTTCATCAATTAAATTCAATATTTCTTCTGTTACCCAAGGATTTCTATTAGCCCTCGTCTTTTTACCTACTTGATCGTCTGCTGCTTTCACTACTTCATTCCTCAGAGCTACCCATTCTTCTTCTACTGTATTTCTTTCCCCCATTCCTGTCAATTGTTCCCTTATGCTCTCCCTGAAACACTCTACAACCTCTGGTTCTTTCAGTTTATCCAGGTCCCATCTCCTTAAATTCCCACCTTTTTGCAGTTTCTTCAGTTTCAATCTTAGAACTACTTAACATAACTAACCTAAGGACATCACACATATCCATTCCCGAGGCAGGATTCGAACCAGCGACCGTAGCAGTAGGGCGGTTCCGGACTGAAGCGCCTAGAACCGCTCGGCCACATGCAGAGAGACACGCAATATAATCATCTACTTAGCTGCACTATTATTGTCAGTGTTACATAAATTTTTTGTTAAACAAGGACCTCTTAGTCTGTTAACTGGGATCTGAATAAAATTTACGGCAGTGAAAACAAGATTTTTTTACCAGTGAGTGATTTACTCATATGCAAGACTGAGCCTCGTATTATTATTTATTATCTTTTCGTTCGTCGTGTATATTTAATGATAACTTTTCTGCAAAAAATATTTTTTCGCAATAGCAGATACATTTAAAGAATTTTTTTGTTATCTTGTGGGTAAAGTCCGAAATTCATATGATTCACTATATTTCACGTAATGGCCGCCAGGACGCCATTAAGACCAAAGAATAGCGATGAATAAATTCACATGGAAGAGAGATATGTAATGAGATTACAAGGACTCTGAAAAAAAACTTAGCACCATTAACAAAATCATGCGTTAAGGAGCAACCTCGTGCAAAAGCATTCAGTAGGTTCGGGAGCTTGCACAAGTGTGACCAATTTACTCATCCAAGTCTTTATCACGCGATTACATGGAAATTGTATGACATGATACAGTTATCGCCTTTGTTATACTTAGTATTTTTATGTTAAAAAGACGTAAAGGTGGAGTTTTTCTCGTTCCAGAATAATATTCCATGATTGAAAGCACATTAACCTACTTACAAACGCATAGTTTTGTTCTTTGTTTACACAGTTCACTTGTGGTTATCGTAATTTTTTTGGAAGATTTTCCAGGAGACGGCACAGACTGTAGCGAGGCTGCTCACCCAAATTTGAATTGCTTCAGTATGTCTTACAGTAACATCTTAGTGACACTAAACCTCAAGACGCACATTGCATACTTCCAAGGTACAATGAATCACAAAATTGTACCTGACAGCTGAGCAGCATGGCTGTCCTCAAGACAGATTTACACAGATTGGTCTACACAAAAGAAACTGAGCTTCCCGCCTTAATAAGGCTACCATTATGTTCTGGCTGAAGCCGCCCTGCGGAATAAAGTGAAATGAAAAGTAGATACCTTGTGCAAGAAAGCTGTGTACACTAGTTTAGTGAAGTACGATAAAGTTCCGCCCAACGATTTCGTACATACTATAATTCAAGGGAGACACTACGCAGCATAAGTACCTAATCTCCCATCATGTGCTTGGTACCAAAATGGCAAATACAGCAGAAACCTTACAGTGACAATGACACGATTTCTGTGCAATCATAGGAGATTTAGAAAGCATTTCTATCGCCTCAACGTGATCCCATTTTCCTCACGAGAAAACTACAGTGAGGAAGACGTTAACTGCCTTTTCTTTGGCGGCAACAGAAAATATTAAGAAACCGCGATACTATTGCAGCGTGTGATGTGTGCAGGCAATGCATTATCAACGAGCTCTTAGTAAATTAATAAGTTGTGTTATCAAACATTATTTTAGTTTTTTTAGATCACTGACTTAATTTCAGGTAAAACTGTAACTGTTGTTGCTTCTAGCGTTTCAATGTGTACAGCCGCGTGGGATTAGCCGAGAAGTCTAGGGCGCTGCAGCCATGGACTGTGCGGCTGGTCCTGGCGGAGGTTCGAGTCCTCCCTGTTTGTCCTTAAGATAATTTAGGTTAAGTAGTGTGTAATCTTAGGGACTGATAACCTTAGCAGATAAGTCCCATAAGATTTCACTCACATTTGAACATTTTTCAATGTGTGCAGGCTGTTACACACTTGAATGATAAAAATCATTCCCAGATTGGACGTGTGAGTAACATCCAATAGCCATTAATAAATAAACAAAACAATAAACAATATGTTTGTTTGCATGGCCATCTTCCGCAGTAGCTTTTAAAATCAGTTATTATTGGTTTTTCCGTCTTGAGCTTACTGCAATTTAATTAAAGAGAATTTGTACACCAGACGCGTTTCGCCTTTGTAAAGCATCTTCCATGGTTATTGGTGTTTCTCCACACATTTTTCAAATCACTGCTTCTTCCCTCCGTGCTAGCAGCGGATGATCTGCAAAGACTTCATTTCACTTTTATACTTGCCAGAGTTTGTCACTCTGCAGTATATCTTGCTCTGCGTTTTAGTTTTTTATACTGTGCCTTTGTAAATCAGACTGTAATTACGTGTGTTTGTCATTCTGCGCAGAATGAGGGAGAAACACACACAATACAGTCCGATTAACGAAGGCAAAGCTTTTGAAACCAGAATGCAAAGCAAGAAATACTGCAGACTGGCAAAGATTCTCAAGTGTATATGTGAAACGAACTCTTTCGACATCAGCCGCTGCTAGCAGGTAGGGAAGAAGCAATGGTTTGGAGAATATGTAAAGCAACACCAATAACCACGGAAGATGCTTTATAAATGAAAGCAAAACGCATCTGCTGTAAAAATTCTCTTTAATTAAATGGCAGTAAGCTCAAGACGTAAAAACCAATAATAACTGAAAAAAACGAATAAATATCTCAGGAAATACAGGAAGACTTGCTAGTGCAATGGCTGGCAGCTGAGATCAAATGTAAGTGTGATTCATTAGGCATAAACAACCAAAGAGGTAAACTGATGTTTATTTACACTATTGGTTATAATACCTTTCAGTGGATGCAGTATAAACCGTTGCCTGCAGGATTTGGGTGGGAGTGGAGCTTGTGTGGGAGTAGTGTAAGCTTGGGTCTTAATCAAGAACTTTGACTTATTACCAAAAACTTTCAATGACATAGCGTATGCACAAACAAACTAGTCAAGCACTTGAGCCCACTCTTTCAAATTAGCCAACTTCTCATAAAACAATGAAAATTTGAAAAAATAATTGTTTATTCCACAGTCAAAGAGGCACCAATGAACATACAGTAGACGGCTTAACGTTATTTGCATGTCATTCATAAGAAACATTGCTTCGCCCCATTAAAACTAGCTTTACAAAGGGGGTGCTGAAATAATTCTAAATCAACATTACTAGCTCACCAGACAGTACAACACGTTAATCGCACGTTGGACAGACAAGACAACAAAATCTACAGTGACACACAAATTAACTTATAATCAGTTACGTAGGTACATAGAAGGATTCACTAAAGCTTATCACTAGGATAAATTATACAACACCAAACACTCGTCGTGCTTTATAAAATCAGCGACAATTGTAAAATAATCAGAGAACACGGATCTTTTCAAGCGTAGCGAAGTCGGCCAGACTGGCCAAGTGGTTCTAGGCGCTTCAGTCTGGAAGCGCGCGACCGCTACGGTAGCAGGTTCGAATCCTGCCTCGGGAATGGATGTGTGTGATGTCCTTAGGTTGGTTAGGTTTAAGTAGTTCTAAGTTCGAGGGGACTGATGACCTCAGATGTTAAGTCCCATAGTGCTCAGAGCCAAGCATAGTGCAGCGTGACGCATCTGGTGCGGACGAAAGGCAGACGTGAACTGATAAGAAATTGGGATCTCCCCAGAATCGAGAGAAACGTATGGAAAACAATAACAGGAAGATGGTAGAAGCTGAGAGACGGCAGTGAATAGCTAAAGGAGCTGCAGAGGTTAGAAATTGAGGGTAACAGAGACTGGGATACATGTAGCAGATAGTCGCTGATACTGGGTGCCAGTATTACTCTGAAATGAAGAGATTGCCACAGTAGGGGAAATCTTGTCGAGTGTTAAAGAAACAGCCGGAGAGCATAGTTTTATCTCACGATGTTATTTAATAAGATCGAGAGTTTAGTAAGCGTTATGAAGATAATCGACAAACCCCGGCCGCAGCTAGAAGAGAGACATGTGTCACAGACAGTTTTACTGCTAAAATTCTGAAAATTCAAGAAGATTCATGCAATATATTACTTCCTTCGAAATATGTATAGCGAAATGACGACAAGGTGAAGAGGTCAGGCGTATTGGAAGTTTCTCATTTGACGCACCATGCGTGAATAGACCAGGCAAAAATGGGGGTGGAGGGATTGTGGTACCAAAACTGTACTCCGCCGTACATCGTAAATTGGTTTTCGGAATATAATTGTAGTTGTAGGGATGTTAAAGCTGGCAACAGCTATAAAGACTGTCTGAATGCATAGACACTCGGATAAAACGTGAAACAGTGTACCGCCAGTAATTGACGGAGGCTGCGCACACACTCAGTGCGTAGTAGTACGTTTATCAGGTGTCCAAAGTGGCACAACAGCGCGTCATCAATCCCAACACTACCACACAACACAATCTCTCGCACGATCAGATGTGTATACCCTGTGAGGGTAATGGCATTTTTGCTTTTTTGAGGGTTGGTGATGAAGGAGATTTCCAACCGAACTTTGCTGTGTGCTCTCAGAATAAAAATGATTTAGTCCAGTTTAATCAGCAGTGATTACTTTTGAAAGAAACTCCGGATTTTCCTCTAACTTCAACTGCGAGCAGACATGTAAGTTGATGTTCTTCTGATCCGGATTCAGCAGTCTTGGAAACCATCTTCTCATTCGATCACCAGCTCCAACAAATTTTAAGTATTTCAGAGTATTTTTAAGATTATTTGCCAATCCTCTCTCACAATTACAGCAGCGGTGTTGATGTAACTGGAGCGTCGGGACCACCTTCCGTTGAAACCCACTCTCATCCTTCCTTAAACAAGTTACACCATCTTCGAGCTGTGCTGCAGGGAAGAACAGACTCTCCACAGGCGTCCTATAACATTGCATTGGCCTCCGCTAAAGATTTGGTGAGATGAAAGCAGAATTTCAAAGCCGCATATTCCTCACCGCTCGTCACCTCCATTGTTGCGGTAGGCTGTGCTCAATATGTCTCCAGTTGCCCAACTCTCAAGAGGCGATAGCCAGCAGTGTCAACAATGCAACTAGTACGGCGTGTGTGTTACACATTAAAGTAACATAGTACCATAAGACTAAATTCTAGCGTGAGAAATTATGATCGTAATAAATTATGTCATTCCTTTTCGAACATAATCCATTTAAATATCGAAGCAGAAGAGTACATTTAGATGACCCAAAACTCTATTAACATTTGAAGGTTCATTACTTCACAGAATAGAGAGGTAAATATTGATAAACATGCTTGAAATGCCATTGACTTTAACAGAAACCAAAAAAAAGTACACAAAATAACCAAGAAACGGGGCGTCGTATGATACAAAAGCAATAATTAGGTTAACAATTCATTTTTAGCAAAGATGATGCTCAACATGTCGGCCGTCATTCATCAAGAATACCTGTAGTCGAGGGACAATGTTGTGAACAGGACTGTACAGCATATCAGAAGGTATGGTGAGAAACTGCCATCGGATGTAGTCTTTCAGCGTCTCTAATGAAGTCGGAAGATCGCGATAGACTTGCGAATTCAGATAAGCCCCTCAACCTACAATTGCACCTGGGAGGCCAATCATGACAGACGTGGCAGCTTGGCACGCGATCCTCACAAACGACGTGCGCACGTGTAGCAATGAGGGTTGCCATTATCCCGTTTGAGTCGGGATTGTCCCGAATTTCCAGTTGAAAACCCGACTCCCGACTGAACTTTGTCGGGATAGGTAAAAATCGAATTCGAACAGAAATAGACTGTTTCGCAACATGTAAAGGTCTGCAGGTTAAATTACAGGTTTAAAATTGAGGGGCCGTCTAGTAAAAGTTCTTAAATTTAAAATTCTGCTTTTAGAGTTAGTCAGAATACTTAATTGGCAAACCTGACTCAACAGCTGTTGCTTTCGAGTAGAAAGTCACAATTCGATAATGGCATTGCTTAGTCATTCTCTCCAAGAGCAAGTGAGTAGGGTTGTGCAGTTTTCTTCCTGTGTGGCATCCTCGGTCGTCTTGAAGTCAGTAAGCGTGGAAATATTCCAAAGATTACTTACAGCGTGCTACAGACTGTCTTGACAAACAATTTGAGTTTCAAGATAGAGTTTTCAGTTTCAGAATTCATAAAAGCGACTTATTGATATGATCTTCATGTGAACGAGTATTTGAAGTTTGAAGAATGTTTAGATTTAAACACCTTCCTCAAGGAAGAAGAAGATAACTTTTTTAAGTTGAAGTCTGTTGATAAGTACTACATGAAATTGTTTCGTCGTTGTGAAAACTGTTGTCTGTCTCGTGTTTTCCACACCTCATTTCAGAGCTGCTCCAGAACGAATTTCCAGCCTGATGAGGAACATTAAGCAGGCTGGGAAAAACCCTTTGCCAATGGCTACATTAGTAGCTGAATTAATGGTGAAGACGATTTAGTCATCTACGTGTCCGCAGCTTATTTTCTCGACAGGGAAGAAGGGAACATCCTACCAAGAAGGTTGTAAAGCGAGGAAAAATATCAATAAGGAAAAACACAGTGCTTTGTTATATTGTATTTTATATTTTAGCTTATGTGTCCTTTGAATAGGTTATGTAAAAAAAAAATCCCGATTTTGTTCAGAAAAAACCTGACAACAAGAAACCTGGCAACCCTGATAGCAATATTGGGTGGAGCTCCATCCTGCATAAAATTCCTACTTTCCAGTAGGTGTTTATCCGACAGGCTGGAGTTGGTCTCAATACTGCTCTCAGTACAGCTTAATTTATACACAATTCTCACGCGTTGTTACAGACGAATTGCTGTCCATCTCCATCTGTCGGCCGCTTTTTCATTCGTTTCTGGTTTCAATTAAAAAAGAAAAGTCATTTCTGTCATGTGTATCAATTTTTATTTCTCTACCTACGTTATTCAGTGAATTAGTGCAGTTGCAAATGTTAACTCACTTATTGCTCACCCTGTATTACATAACTGGTAAGTTCCTCAACAAGCTGTATCTTGTAGAACATCAAACGAAGAAATTCCGCTAAAGAAAGCGTGTTTTCGCCATACCGGTGCACACTATGTGACACACCTTCATCCGAGTAAGGACTTCTCCTGCGCTGCCACAAGAGGCGGCCAGGCCGTGAGACTAGGAGAGCGTTGCTCGCTTCCCAAAGCCCGCCCTCTCCGCTCTAGCAACCGCTCGCTTCCGTTAGCCGCGGAGCTCTTATTCCAGACAATACGAGCCGCCCCTCAGAACCGTCATGTGAAAGTCGGCGCATGCGACTGCCTGGAGGCCATTGTTCGCCCGCGGAGGACTGCGGACTTCGGTGGGAACCAACTCCGCGCCGGCCCGCGTGGAGAGCCGCCAATCTGCGGGTCCTCGACCCTCACGCTGATGCGTCACCACCAGCCGAGCCTCCATTGTCCACCTGTCAGTCTGGCGACGCCATCGACGCATGTACCGATACACACATTGTTCACATTGGTATTCACTGCTCCAGGGACCAATCTACCAACGCCATCTCACTTGTGACACGAGTCGCTCCGAAAGATCGTGAGATTACGGCTGAGCCTCTTCATTCCCCCTTGGATGTCATAGAGAGCTGTACTGGGTGACGGATCGCTCACCATAGAATGAAGGAAATTTAATTACAGGTGTTGCACAACGGATAACTTAATGAGTTAACAGCAGTGGCTTTAACGCGCGCAAAACATTGGTGCTCTAAGTCACAGCGTGTTAAAATAGGGAATTCCATCAAAGTACTGAATGAAACAACGGTCACTATTAAACTCTGTGGACATCAGGTAAACCCCAAGTGCACAAGGACATGGATTCGCTACATTCGTTAACTGTTACTACAGATTACAAGGGAATTAAACTACAAAATATTGGGAAATGTTAGGTAATGAGGTTGAGGTGAATATGTTAAAGTCAGGTGAGCATCTGGGCGAACGATTAAATTCGCAGAAATCCCACAGTGATTGCCAAACGTTAATCAGAGACGAAAGATGATTCAAATGGCTCTAAGCACTATGGGACTTAACATCTGAGGTCATCAGTCCCCTAGACTTAGAACTACTCAAACCTAACTAACCTAAGGACGTCACACACATCCTTGCCCGAGGCAGGATTAGAACCTGCGACCGCAGCAGCAGCGCGGTTCGAGACTGAAGCGCCTAGAACCGTTCGGCCACAGCGGACGGCAGAGACGAAAGAAAGAACTTCATAAATAAACAAGCATCCACCCACTAACTGAGTTTATATTAGGTTCGAGATTCCTAATAAATGCGCTTGAATCAGAAACGTAAAACACCTGACGTCTATCTAAAAACTCCACACACATCCTAACATTCGCTATGTGAATGCTGCAGTTAATCATCATACTTAGTGCTACTGGTCCCTGAAAGTGGCGCCTGTGCGTGGCTGAAAATTCTAAGTTATCTGGCCTGTGTAATTCACCATATAGTAAAGTCAGAACAACCTTCGGTGGAATTAAGAGCAAGTATGATAACATTAAGAGTGCAATGGGAATTCTATTGTTAAATGCAAAGCAGATAAATGGAAAGAGTACACTGAGGGCCTCTATTGGAGCGAAGACTTGTCTGAAGACATGTTAGAAGAAGAAATTGGAAGCTGTAGGAATGACTTTTTTTTTGGTCATCAGTCTACTGACTGGTTTGATGCGGCCCGCCACAAATTCCTTTCCTGTGCTAACCTCTTCATCTCAGAGTAGTGCTTGCAACCTACGTCCTCAATTATTTGCTTGACGTATTCCAATCTCTGTCTTCCTCTACAGTTTTTGCCCTCTACAGCCCCCTCTAGTACCACGGAAGTCATTCCCTCGTGTCTTAGCAGATTTCCTATCATCCTGTCCCTTCTCCTTATCAGTGTTTTCCACCTATTCCTTTCCTCTCCGATTCTGCGTAGAACCTCCCCATTCCTTACCTTATCAGTCCATCCAATTTTCAACATTTGTCTATAGCACCACATCTCAAATGCTTCGATTCTCTTCTGTTCCGGTTTTCCCACAGTCCATGTTTCACTACCATACAATGCTGTACTCCAGACGTACATCCTCAGAAATTTCTTCCTCAAATTAAGGCCGGTATTTGATATTAGTAGACTTCTCTTGGCCAGAAATGCCTTTTTTGCCATAGCGAGTCTGCTTTTGATGTCCTCCTTGCTCCGTCCGTCATTGGTTATTTTACTGCCTAGGTAGCAGAATTCCTTAACTTCATTGACTTTGTGACCATCTATCCTGATGTTAAGTTTCTCGCTGTTCTCATTTCTACTACTTCTCATTACCTTCGTCTTTCTCCGATTTACCATACTGTGTACTCTGTTCAATCCGTTCAGCAGATCGTTTAATTCTTCTTCACTTTCACTCAGGATAGCAATGTCATCAGCGAATCGTATCATTGATATCCTTTCACCTTGTATTTTAATTCCTCACCTCAACCTTTCTTTTATTTCCATCATTGCTTCCTCGATGTACAGATTGAAGAGTAGGTGCGAAAGGCTACAGCCTCGTCTTACACCCTTCTTAATACGAGCACTTCGTTCTTGATCGTCCACTCTTATTATTCCCTCTTGCTTGTTGTACATATTGTATATGACCCGTCTCTCCCTATAGCTTACCCCAACTTTTTTCAGAATCTCGAACAGCTTGCACCATTTTATATTGTCGAACGCTTTTTCCAGGTCGACAAATCCTATGAAAGTGTTTTGATTTTTCTTTAGCCGTAACGTCAGAATTGCCTCTCTCGTCTCATTACTTTTCCTAAAGCCAAACTGATCGTCACCTAGCGCATTCTCAATTTTCTTTTCCATTCTTCTGCATATTATTCTTGTAAGCAGTTTCGATGCATGAGCTTTTAAGCTGATTGTGCGATAATTCTCGCACTTGTCAGCTCTTGCCGTCTTCGGAATTGTAAGGATGATGCTTTTCCGAAAGTCAGATGGTACGTCGCTAGACTCATATATTCTACACACCAACGTGAATAGTCGTTTTGTTGCCACTTCCCTCAATGATTTTAGAAATTCTGATGGAATGTTATCTATCCCTTCTGCCTTATTTGACCGTAAGTCCTCCAAAGCTCTTTTAAATTCCGATTCTAATAGTGGATCCCCTATCTCTTCTAAATTGACTCCTGTCTCTTCTTCTATCACATCAGACAATTCTTCACCCTCATAGAGGCTTTCAATGTATTCTTTCCACCTATCTGCTCTCTCCTCTGCATTTAACAGTGGAATTCCCGCTGCACTCTTAATGTTACCACCGTTGCTTTTAATGTCACCAAAGGTTGTTTTGACTTTCCTGTATGCTGAGTCTGTCCTTCCGACAATCATATCTTTTTCGATGTCTTCACATTTTTCCTGCAACCATTTCGTCTTAGCTTCCCTGCACTTCCTATTTATTTCATTCGTAAGCGACTTGTATTTCTGTATTCCTGATTTTCCCGGAACATGTGTGTACTTCCTCCTTTCATCAATCAACTGAAGTATTTCTTCTGTTACCCATGGTTTCTTCGCAGCTACCTTCTTTGTACCTATGTTTTCCTTCCCAACTTCTGTGATGGCCCTTTTTAGAGATGTCCATTCCTCTTCAACTGTACTGCCTACTGCGCTATTCCTTATTGCTGTATCTATAGCGTTAGAGAACTTCAAACGTATCTCGTCATTCCTTAGTACTTCCGTATCCCACTTCTTTGCGTATTGATTCTTCCTGACTAATGTCTTGAACTTCAGCCTACTCTTCATCACTACTATATTGTGATCTGAGTCTATATCTGCTCCTGGGAACGCCTTACAATTCAGTATCTGATTTCGGAATCTCTGTCTGACCATGATGTAATCTAATTGAAATCTTCCCGTATTTCCCGGCCTTTTCCAAGTATACCTCCTCCTCTTGTGATTCTTGAACAGGGTATTCGCTATTACTAGCTGAAACTTGTTACAGAACTCAATTAGTCTTTCTCCTCTTTCATTCCTTGTCCCAAGCCCATATTCTCCTGTAACCTTTTCTTCTACTCCTTCCCCTACAACTGCATTCCAGTCGCCCATGACTATTAGATTTTCGTCCCCCTTTACATACTGCATTACCCTTTCAATATCCTCATACACTTTCTCTATCATTTCATCTTCAGTTTGCGACGTCGGCATGTATACCTGAACTATCGTTGTCGGTGTTGGTCTGCTGTCGATTCTGATTAGAACAACCCGGCCACTGAACTGTTCACAGTAACACACCCTCTGCCTTTCCCTCCTATTCATAACGAATCCTACACCTGTTATACCATTTTCTGCTGCTGTTGATATTACCCGATACTCATCTGACCAGAAATCCTTGTCTTCCTTCCACTTCACTTCACTGACCCCTACTATATCTAGATTGAACCTTTGCATTTCCCTTTTCAGATTTTCTAGTTTCCCTACCACGTTCAAGCTTCTGACATTCCACGCCCCGACTCGTAGAACGTTATCCTTTCGTAGATTATTCAATCTTTGTCAAATGGTAACCTCCCCCTTGGCAGTCCCCTCCCGGAGATCCGAATGGGGGACTATTCCGGAATCTTTTGCCAATGGAGAGATCATCATGACACTTCTTCAATTACAGGTCACATGTCCTGTGGATACACGTTACGTGTCTTTAATGCAGTGGTTTCCATTGCCTTCTGCATCCTCATGTCGTTGATCATTGCTGATTCTTCCGCCTTTAGGGGCAATTTCCCACTCCTAGGACAAGAGAGTGGCCTGAACCTCTATCCGCTCCTCCGCCCTCTTTGACAAGGCCGTTGGCAGAATGAGGCTGATTTCTTATGCCGGAAGTCTTCGGCCGCCAGTAACATAGGGTATTAGAATTTAAGAGAGCTCTGGGAGACTTGAGATCAAATAAGGAATAACCCAATTCCAATGATAGCAAGAGCAGGTTAGTGCGAAAACTATCACACAATCAGCTTAACAGTTCACACATCCAAGCTGCTGACAACAATAAGTACGGAAGAATTTAAAATAAAATTGGGGATCTGTTAGATAACGACCAGCTTGGCTTTAGGAAAAGTAAAGGCACCATAGAGTCAGCTCACACGTTGTGCTTAGTAATGGGAGTGATGCTGAAGAACATCCATTGATCTACAAAAAGGGTTCAGCAGTGTAAAATGGCACAAGATGTTCGAAATTCAGAGAAAATTAGTAATGAGCTATAGGTAACAAGATATTCAACATGTACAAGTAGCAAAAGGCAATAATAAGATTGGAAGACAAAGAACGAAATGCTTGGATTAAAAATGCTGCAAGACTGGAACGCAGTCCTTCGCCCCTTCTCTTTGATCTATACATCGATGATGCCTCGACAGAAATGAAAGAAGGGTTCAAGAGTAGGATTAAAATTCAGGTTGCAAGGATATTAATAATAAGATTCGCTGTTGACATTGCTGTCTTCAGTAAATCTTGTTGTTCTAGATGCCGTTGTGGCCGTCTGTCTAGAGACTGGTTTGACACGGTTCTCCATGCTGCTCTATCCTGTGCAAGCTTCTCCATCTCTCGAGTAGCTACTGCAACATAGATCCTTCTGAATCTGCTTAGTGGTTCAACTCTTGGTCTGTCTCTACGATTTTTACCCTCCACGCTTCCCTCCAATACTAAACTGGTGATCCCTTGATGCCTCAGAACTTGTCCTACCAACCGATCCCTTCTTTTAATCAGGCTGCGCCACAAATTCCCCATCTCGCCAATTCTATTCAGTACCTCCTCATCAGATATGTGATCTACCCATCTAATCTTCAACAGTCCTCGGTAGCACCACATTTCAAAAGCTTCTATTTCTCTTCTTGCCTAAACTATTTATGTTTCACTTCCATACATACTTTCAGAAAAGACTTCCCGACACTTAAATCTATACTGATGTTAACAAATTTCTCTTCTTCAGAAATGCTTTTCTTGACATTGCCAGTCTACATTTTATATCCTCCCTGCTTCGACTGACATCGGTTTCTTCGCATATCAAATAGCAAATCTCATCTACTACTTTAAGCATCTCATCTCCTAATCTATTTCCCTCAGCATCACCTGATTCAATCCGACTACATTCCATTATCCTCGATTTGCTTTTGTTGATATTCATCTTATACCTTCCTTTCAAGACACTATTCATTTCGTTCAATTGCTCTTCCAAGTCCTTTGCTGTCTGACAGAAACGCAGTGCCATTGGCAAACCTCAAAGTTTTTGTTTCTTCTCCATGGACTTTAATTCCTACTCCAAACTTTTCTTTTGTTTCCTTCGGGCAGACCGTGCGCCGGATGCCGGTCTTTCAATTTGACGTCACTTCGGCGACCTACAGTCAATGAGAGTGAGAGGATGATGATGACGACAACACAACACCCAGTCTCTGGGCGGAGAAAATTCCCCAACCCAGCCGGGAGTCAAACCTTGGCCCAGAGGACTGATAATTCGTCACGCTGACAATTCAGCCACAGGGGGCGGACAAGAGCTCAGATGGAAAACAGTTCTAAGCAGAGAAGGAAAACCAGACATATGGAAGTAGTATATAGAGTGTTTATACAAGGGCGATGTACTTAAGGGCAATATTATGGAAATGGGAGAGCACGTAGATTAAGATGAAATGGGAGATATGATGTTGCGTGAAGAGTTTGACAGAGCACTGAAAGACTCTAACATTCTGCGTGGTGTCTGTTTGTTCTACGAGGTGTGGCTAGAAAAAAACCGGACTAGTACTGGTGAAACAATAAAACGAATGCAATAAGGCCGAAAGTCGCGTGGCCTGTCACGTGACTCTCGCTCCGCCTACTGCTCGAGTTTCATCTGCCTCCTGCACTCAGTCTGCCCGTGGCGTCTGTTTTAAGTAGTTGACGTTTTGTCTGTGCGTCGGAAAATGTTGAGTGTACAGAAAGAACAGCGTGTTAACATCACATTTTGTTTTAAACTAGGAAAATCTGCAAGTGAAACGTTTGTAATGTTACAACAAGTGTACGGCAATGATTGTTTATCGGGAACACAAGTGTTTGAGTGGTTTAAACGATTTAAAGATGGCCGCGAAGACACCAGTGATGACACTCGCACTGGCGGACCATTGTCAGCAAAAACTGATGCAAACATTGAAAAAATCGGTAAACTTGTTCGACAAGATCGCCGTTTAACAATCAGAGCAGTGTCTGAGTTAACAGGAGTTGACAAGGAAAGTGTTAGGCAGATTCTTCATGAAAGTTTCAACATGAACAAATCGTGTTCAAAAATGGTTCCAAAGTGTCTCACAATTGAACAGAAGGAACGCCGAAGAATGATTTGTTCTGACATCCTGGAAAACATTGAAAGTGATCCCACCTTCTTACAAAATGTTATTACTTGCGATGAATCGTGGTTTTTTACTTATGATCCCGAAACTAAACGCCAATCGATGCATTGGAAAACTCCTGGTTCTCCACGACAAAAAAAGCACGAATGTCAAAATCGAAATTCAAGGCAATGATGATTGTTTTTTTTTTGACATCAAAGGGATTGTGCACATTGATTGGGTACTAGAGGGACAAACAGTGAATCAGCATTACTACATTAGCGTCCTGGCTACCCTACGTGAGCGAGTACGGAGAAAACGGAACGATTTGTGGAGAAAAAAGTCATGGATCCTTCACCAAGACAATGCCCCAGTTCACAGTGCGTTGTCAGTGAAGAAGTTTTTGGCAAAACACAACATTCACATCTTAGATCATCCACCCTACTCACCTGATTTGGCCCCCTGTGACTTTTTTCTTTTCCCTAAAGTCAAGTCAGCTTTGAAAGGAACTAGATTTGAGACTGTTGAAGCAGTAAAAGAAAAAGCGACGGAAGTAATGTATGGACTTACCGAAAATGATCTGCAGCATTGCTATGAACAGTGGAAAATTCGTATGGAGCGGTGTAGAGACCGAGGAGGAGAGTACATTGAAGGAGATAACATGAAATTGTAAATAATTGTAAGTAAATGTTTTTTCCAGCATCAGTCCGGTTTTTTTCTAGCCGCACCTCGTATGACGTAAACGACAGTAGATCGAGGAAACTAACATGAAAGGAATCTAACAGAGACCTTTCAATCTGTAACATGTCTATTCGAATTTCGGTCCAATGTCGTGTCTCCCTACCACTTTCGCGCAACGACGCCCTGAGCGTGTTTTTTAGGGAATTGACTAGTCTGAACCTGGGACCTGTTGCTGGTAAGGAGGCGCCAGACCACACATGACATGTAGAGTTCAGAAGAGTTCAGTGAGACTAGCGATGATATAACCAAATACTTAATGATTTCAGTGGCAGCTACACTGCACTCCCTGTAAAAGAATTTAATACTAACTAAATTTAGTGGAATGAGTTCAAGGCTTTCCTATTTTTAGTTAGCTGGTAAAATAACGTCGAAAAAGCAGTTAAGTTTACCATTGGAAATTTTATTCTACTCACAAAACATTGTTTATAAACTGCACTATTGATAAAAGGAAATGTTTTAATACAGGATGATAAAAACCAACTGCGTTCAACAAAAATGTGAACGAATATTCCCTGAGTGGGTTTCCAAGTTCTACAATGGATCGAAGGATGACCTATGCCATATCTCATCTATAATCTAGGTTTAAATTAAGTTTCACAAAAGAGAGAACTATCAAAATTGTCTACAGTGACCCTCAATTATCCTTAATTACTTATCTAACTTGTTGTAAATTACAGTGGCTGATGTGGCTTTTCAATAATTATATAACAGAAAAATTATCGTGTTTCAGATTTTAACTTACGTAGCAAATGTGAATACCATGATCTTTAATTGGCAATCGACACTAGTATTACGCAAAACGGGGGTGTAACAGATGAGACATCTGAAGTTCTGAGTGAAGCTTTATGCGCTGTTATGCAGCATCGTGTGCGTTCATTACCTTGTCGGTGTTCGTCAGGGGGCGGCGGGCAGCACAGCTCCGCTCACCTTGCTGTCTCGGAAGCAACTCTCTCCTAACTTCTCCTTACTACAATTTACCGAAGTTGGTTTAAAAAAAACTATCTGGCTGTGTTTTCATCTGACCAATCAGGGTCTCAAATTTAACCTTAAGCTCTGCCTAAAAAAATTCTGTCTATCCAATGAGAAACGTTATACTTTTCGTGGTGGGGCAATGTTTTTAAAGTTTGCAACGTAACAGAGATGCAAAAGAGTCTCACGCTAAAACTTACAGCTGGTGTGGCCCTTTTAGTGTTATCGTAAGATCTATACTGTTCCTCTGGAGGGCTCTATCTTTTAACATGTGATAGGGGGTGGTCCTGTCGGTTACTTTTCGTGGTGGGGCAATGTTTTTAATGTTTGCAACGTAACAGAGACGCGAAAAAGTCTCACGCTAAAACTTGCGGCTGGGGTGGCCCTTCTAGTGTTATCATAAGATCTATACTGTTCTTCTGGAGGGCTCTAGCATTTAACATAGGCTGGGGGGTGGTCCTAGCGGTTAGCTGGCGACGTGGGTGTCCGTCCCATATCATATGGCTTTCTAGCTTAACACGGTTCTGCTCTTGGCTTCTGTTCTCGTTTCTCCCCTCGGTACTGCATCTGTCTCACGGTGGGAAGGTATGACATGCATTTAGGCATTCTTGTGTTAGTCTGTGGTATTCCATTTGCTCACTCGTTACTTGTATTACTTTGGTTAATTTAATGTCATGATTTATTCGGAGCAATGTGACATACTACTGGATTTGCTTATCATGTCAGGGTTTTCATGGAAGGTGTTGGATTTGGCTGACACCTTACATATCACCACCCTTCGAACTTAATTTTTGCACTGAAGTTAGGCAATGATTGAATCGTTGTCTAAACCAGTCAAAAATTATTCCTTTATCTAAATTTTATTGCCTACTGTTCAGCCACATTATTCTGGTTCTATGCTAATTTGTATTACTAATTTATATTTTTATATTCTTCCACATTATTCTCAAAAATATGTTTATACTGACAAGAGAAGAATATTTTTATTCTATTATAATTATTATTTTTTAATTATTTTCTTTCTTTATTTAAGTGCGAAGTTTGTTGTTTAAGAAGTTTGTTATCGAAAGTGAGGAGTCTTTCACATCGATTTTCTTAGAAATATTTTTTTTTATATATGTAGTAATTAAGTAAAATCTATTCCTAACACATTTTCTAAATATCATGTACAAGTAAAATGTTTTTGTTTCTAGACACTCATTTCAACATTGTTACACTAACAAATAAGAATTATTTCCAAGAATTGCTTTGACAATGAAATATACATACACAAGTATTGAGATATTATCCTAACAAATGTTACAAATGTTAAAAAAAGGGAAAACATCCAACAAGATAATTTTTTATTCTTTGTTTTTATAAGGATAAAATAAGTAAAATATAGTTATTCTTTTATTTTTATGAGGAGAAAATAAGTGGCATATAGTTTTGGTGTTTATTATGCCTTACTTTTGTTCTTTATATACTGTCCATTTCAGAACTAGTGACTTATTTTTATCGATAGTCTATTTTTTACTCAAGTCCATAGTCAATGACTATTATTATTTTGTAGCTTATTAACTGTCTGGTGTGCTTAACTTATTTAATTTTTCACATGTTTCTTTTGCACAATTCCCACATCACATAATTTGATTTCACACATTCACACAATCCTATGAATGTTTAAGCATGAGGTTGGCGAATGTTTTTGCATGAAAGTAATGAACTTGAGCGAGATGGATGTGGGCAAGTATTTGATGTACAGCTTCGATCGTCGTTCCTTGTTGGTTTTGCAAGTGTGTGTTTCTGTTGTGGAGGTCCCATAATGGAATGGAGCTGTGAGTGCAGAATCTCGTGGTTTACTGGCTTTGTATGCGTGAAAGTCATCGTTATGTGTCGCTGAAAGCGGTCGTTTCTTGTAGTAATACTTCGAACATGACTAGTTTATAATAGGATAGGGATTTGGGAAGGTATGTCGTCTATTCTTCACCCATCTTCTTTCTTGGTCTCAATCTTGCAAATCTTCAACTTCTGTTCTTCCTGCTTTTTCTCTGCTTCTTACTTGATTCTTGGTTCTTCTCTGGGCAGGATATGGAAATATTTATTGATAACTAGTCGCTTTGAAGTTCTCCTCTTAGTAACAGTTTGATAAATTGTTTGGACATGTCATTTCTGCTTTGTGGACGTTTTCTTAAGTTTCGTGCATCAGCGTGCTGTTAAATAACAGTATTGTGACTTTTACACATAATTTTTTGCCAATGGTGGCTTTCCCAAACCGGCTTCTCGTCAGGCCGTTTTTTGTTCGCTCCGCTGAGTCAGGGCATTCCAAGGCCCTCACTCTGTGGTTCCGTGTTCTGTCCCAGCAGGGTTCCGCCACTCTGTGGTTCACAGATTTACTGCCCACTTCCGCTACAAGAAGGGCCCTCTGTTGGTCTGGCTGTCCTTTCCCTTCTCTCGACGCATCTGCCTTGTAGGAATTGTGTCTTGCTAATTACATCCTTTTCTTTCTTGATACTTCTCGCATTGCAACTTGTGGGTCGTTGCATCTTGTCTTTGCTGGAGTTTTTACAATGGTTCTTACAAAAAGTTTTACTTATAATCATCTAACATATGTCTAGTACCTACATTGTTTTATGCCTTCTTAAAAAGCTTTACAAATTTCGGCGCCCTTTCCATGTTACAATTCTAAGATATTTTGAGTCTTAATTTCTACAAGAATCCTCAAATTCGTTTTTTATTTTTGTGTAATGTCGTGGTGTATAGCATTTTAGTATTTCATGCTGTTAGACTATCTATGCTTTATCTCTTCACCTTAATCTATGGTACCATTGGTGATATTTTTGTTTTTGTTTTTTAATGAAACTACTTTCTTTTTCCCACCTGCCTCTCTCTTCATTCTTCTTTCTCCTGACGATCTTATCTGCAACATAAACTTGAAATATTTTGCTAATTATTTACTTGAACTTCTTGCAATTTTTCGTCGATTTATTTATGGACTTCTAACATGAGTTGAGGCAATTCCCCCTTTTGTGCATACCATTCTAATTCTTCATCCTCTTTATCTCACATCATTCTTAATTGTTTGTTTATAACTGATATTTCTTCTAATTTTACCTTATGCTCAAAGAGAAGTGTGACATTCCCGAATGTTACGCTACCTTTCCCCATATGTATTATCGCTCGTCTCTCAATTAAAAAATCTGCACCTATAATCAAATGTACAGTTAGTTTAGGTATAATCACGAAGTTGGCTTCGATCTTTTGAACTTGACACGAAAGAGTTAACCTTGTTTGTCTCGTAACTTCCACAGCATTGTTTCTAATAGGACCTCTTACGTGTTTTCAGAACTGGCAATTCCTGATTGGCATTACACTGCATGAATAAATTTTCTTAGATCGCAGTCAGTTCACTTCCGCTATCAATTACAATATTGGCTGGGATATGCTTTACCATGGCCTTCACAACTGTTTGAATTTGAAAGGGTTGGTTCTGTTCTTCTTCTTCTTGCATCAACGAATCCTCCGCTGAATCATACATGAGTCTTTTCAGGAATTTCCCTTGTGAATTCGAACTTTCTGTAGGATAAGCTTCGACTGCTACTTCTCTCTCTTTTATTTCCTCTTCTCTGTTTCTTCCTTCTTTTACGCTTTCTTCAACATCCTCTACTTTTTCCTCATCCTCATCTAACTTCTCCTTCTTCGTCGCTACTTCCACATAATCGCATCCAAATGCTCTAATTATCGCTTCGTAACTTCCTTCATTATATACATTGAGTTGTGTGCCCACTACAACTTCTGTCGACTGCGCATTATCCTCATTGAATTCGCTTTCCCTGGTTTCCATCTCAAATAGCTCTGCAATACTCATTACTTCGTCCTTTCCTCCTACATTCGTTGTGCATGCCTCTGGTAATTCATCTTCCTCATCAGTATTCTCCCAATTAATTTCGTCCCAACACGATATTGTTATTTTCTTGTCTTCGTTTTCATCTGGTCCCTGCGGATTTGTTTCTTCCTTCTTCTCTTCTCGTGATAAGGTATTTACTTCTCTGTTCAAGGTGCTCCAATTGTCCTGGGTCGGTGTGTCATTCTCTTTGGCATGGGCGCTTAGCTGTCAATTCGAAAGTTTATCGGGGTTTGGTGGTCTTACCTCCACCTCTTTTCTTGTTCAGCTTGTTGATATTGGTTTCTTTGTTGATAACTTATCGGTCTATTGGTCCTCCAATACCCGTTCCGGTTGTCGTTATTCCCTCTGTAATAGTTGTGGCCGTTCCTGGGTGAATTATAGTTATTGCCATATTCTCTTCTAAATCCATAACCGGTTCTTTGTTGAAATCTATTGTCGTTTCTTGGTGCGAAGTTATCACGTGGTTCGTAATTATTGTTTCTTCGTACTGTGTCTTGTGGATTCCACTGCTTTTTGCTTTCGTTTTCACGTGCGCTTCGTCTTTTCTTCCGTCATCTTCCGAAAATATGAACTGTAGTTCCCTTAGAATACCTTTAAATGCTTCGACGTCATTGCCTCCGCGACCTACTAATGATTGCTGGTATTTCAATGGTAACTTCATCGCGCATAATTTAATCAACTCTCCGTCACTGTATGGTACATCTAAGCATTGATTTTTCTTTGCCATTAATTCGAAAAATTTCACGGGACTCTTCTCTCCTGAATTTTCAAAACATGGGTTCTGTAATAATTCGTACTTCACTCTGTTCTGTGCTTCGCTGGACCAATATCGTGAGAGAAACTTCTCTCTGAAATCTTCGTACGATCGGCATGTCGCTGCAACATTCTGCATGGTTTCTGCGACTGTTACTGACCTGTGTACACATAAAGTGTCTTATTTGTGTGCTAGCGTCCAGTGCTCTGGTAATCCTACTCGGAATTAATCAATAAAAGTTCGTGGATGTAATGAGTTTCCTTCTCGAAAGTGCTGAAATTTTCTGACTGTGAGGAAATGATCGTTGTCGTACTTCGTCATAGTTCCATATGAAATTCGCGATTCTTCGCCACTTTTGTTTCTGATCATTTCCCCCGTCGTTCTTTCCGGTTGTGGTAGATCCATTGGATATCGCCCACTGTAACTTTCGCCTACCCTTGCGTAGTATCGTTGGAGTGGTACGCAATAATTTTCTTCCATCGGTTGTGAACGTGTAGCTGAATGCATTGCACTGTACTCTTCGCGACCTGGCTTTCCATTGTCAGGTATTGGTTCGGTATCTTGTCTGGCTAACCTTGCTGCTTCATTGCACGATCCAAACTGTCTTGAAACATACATTTGTGGTTCCGCATGTATTTGTGATGACGTTTGTTCATCAAGAATTTCGAAACGTGTTTGTTGCTGTGCAGGCTGTCTGATTTCACGTATGTTACTTTCCGCCTGTGATTGGAATCGCAAATGCGTAATATCTTCGTTAATTGCTTGTTTTAACGGTGCTGTTACAGATACGGATGTGGTTGCAGACTCAGTGCTTGTTCGATCTTGTTCACTACGCTCTTCAATGGTTTGCAACAACTCTATTCGCAATTTCTGAAATTGTCGCTTCGTTTGCGCTTCTATTTTGACTATGCGGTTATCATATCTTTTCAGCGCTGCATTTGTGAAACGTTTGTGTAACACACAACAATTTCACGCGCTGTACCTGCTGCTTGTCTAGTAATTTCGTTTATCTGTTTCTCTAGTTTCTTGACTTCTCCCTGGGTGTTCTTACGTAATGTTTTGATCTCGTCCTGAATGTCATTACGCAATGTTTGTACGTCCACTTTTACCTTGTCAATGTCTGTTCTCAATTGATTGTGACCTGTTATTAAGTTTCTTATCACTTCTCGAGATTCTTTTGCCTCGTCTTCAATATGAATTAGGTGTAACTGAATTTTTTTGTTTTGTTCTTTAATCTCACGCATTTGTCTCGTGGTTTCAACATGCGCTCATACGATCTCATGCGTTTCATAAACTTTTTGTTCACACGACTTGACACTTATTATACCCAAGACTGACAATCCATTCACTTACTTGTTGGGTCAGAACCAACTTGTCAACGATGTATCCGCCACCTGTGCGCTTGCATTGAGAAGAAAACTCAATTCTAATAATTTTTAAAATTCATAACTTAATTATGCTATTGTCTCTGCTAGACTGTCTCACTTTCTATTGAATACTTTCTTACTATCTATCGCTGCAGCTACTGTTTTCAACTATTTATGCCTTTCAAAAAAAATTTTTTTATTACGAAATTTTTTTAACAGGATGTTTTTCTGACCTAGTTAGGCATGTGGTCGACCATCAATCATGGTATTTTACCATCCTGGCAGGGTCGCCCTTCTCTAACATTCTGCGTGGTGTCTGTTTGTTCTATATCGTGTCTCCCTACCACTTTCGCGCAACGACGCTCTGAGCGTGTTTTTTAGGGAATTGACTAGTTTGAACCTTGGACCTGTTGCTGGTAAGGAGGCGCCAGACCACACATGACATGTAGAGTTCAGAAGAGTTCAGTGAGACTAGCGATGATATAACCAAATACTTAATGTTTTCAGCGTCAGCTCCACTGCACTCCCTGTAAAAGAATCTTAATACTAACTAAATTTAGTGGAATGAGTTCAAGGCTTTCCTATTTTTAGTTAGCTGGTAAAATATCGTCGAAAAAGCAGTTAAGTTTACCATTGGAAATTTTATTCTACTCACAAAACATTGTTTATAAATTGCACTATTGATAAAAGGAAATGTTTTAATACAGGACGATAAAAACCAACTGCGTTCAACAAAAATGTGAACGAATATTCCCTGAGTGGGTTTCCAAGTTCTACAATGGATCAAAGGATGACCTATGCCATATCACATCTATAATCTAGGTTTAAATTAAGTTTCACAAAAATTCTGTCTATCCAATGAGAAACGTTATACTTTTCGTGGTGGGGCAATGTTTTTAAAGTTTGCAACGTAACAGAGACGGGAAAAAGTCTCACGCTAAAACTTACAGCTGGTGTGGTCCTTTTAGTGTTATCGTAAGATCTATACTGTCCTTCTGGAGGGCTCTATCTCTTAACATGGGCTGGGGGGTGGTCCTAGCGGTTGGCTGCCGACGTGGGTTTCCGTCCCTTATCGTAGGGCCTTCTAGCTTAACACGGTTCTGCTCTCGGCTTCTGTTCTCGTTTCTCCCCTCGGAACTGCGCCTGTCTCACGGTGGGAAGGTATGACATGCATTTAGGCATTCTTGCGTTAGTCTGTGGTATTCCATTTGCTCACTCGTTACTCGTATTACTTTGGTTAATTTAATGTCACGATTTATTCGGAGCTATGTGACATACTACTGGATTTGCTTATCATGTCAAGGTTTTCATGGAAAGTGTTGTATTTGCCTGACACCTTACAAGACCTAAGTCGAAATTAGGCCCTGGGAATAGACAACATTCCGTTAAAGTTACTGATAGCATTGGGAGAGCCGGTCATAACAGAATTCTTCCATCTGGTGAGCAAGATGTATGAGACAGGCGAAATACCTTCAGACTTCAAGAAGAATAAAATAATTCCAATCCCAAAGAAAGCAGGTGTTGACAGGTGTGAAAATTACCGAACTATCAGTTTAATAGGTCTTGGTTGTAAAATACTAACACGAATTATTTACAGACGAATGGAAAAACTGGTAGAAGCCAACCTCGGGCAAGATCAGTTTGAATACCGTAGAAATGTTTGAACACATGGGCAATACTGACCCCACAACTAATTTTAGAAGATAGATTAAGGAAACGCAAACCTGCCTTTCTAGCACTTGTAGAATTAGTGAAAGCTTTTGTCAATGTTGACTAGAATACTCTCTTTCAAATTCTGAAGGTGGCAGGGGTGAAATACAGAGAGTGAAAGGCTATTTACTGTTAGTACGGAAACGAGTCGAGGGGTGTGAAAGAGATGCAGTGGTTGGGAAGAGAGTGAGACAGGGTTGTAGCCTATCCCCGATGTTATTCAATCGGTATACTGAGCAACCAAGAAAAATTTGGAGTAGGAATTAAAATCCATGGAGAAGAAATAAAAAGTTTGAAGTCTGCCGATGACATTGTAATTCCGTCAGAGACAGCAAAGGAAAGAGCAGTTGAAAGGAAAGGACAGTGTCTTGGAAGGAAGATATAAGATGAACATGAACAAAAGCAAAACGAGGATAATGAAATGTAGTCGAATTAAATCAGGTGATGCTGTAGGAATTAGATTAGGAAACGAGACACTTTAAGAAGTAGATGAGTTTTGCCATTTGGGGAGCAAAATAACTGATGATGGTCGAAGTAGAGAGGATCTGAAATTTAGACTGGCAGTGGCAAGGAAAGCGTTTCTGATGAAGAAGACTTTGAACATCGAGTGTAGACGTATGTGTCAGGAAGTCTTTTCTGAAACTACACTCCTGGAAATTGAAATAAGAACACCGTGAATTCATTGTCCCAGGAAGGGGAAACTTTATTGACACATTCCTGGGGTCAGATACATCACATGATCACACTGACAGAACCACAGGCACATAGACACAGGCAACAGAGCATGCACAATGTCGGCACTAGTACAGTGTATATCGACCTTTCGCAGCAATGCAGGCTGCTATTCTCCCATGGAGACGATCGTAGAGATGCTGGATGTAGTCCTGTGGAACGGCTTGCCATGCCATTTTCACCTGGCGCCTCAGTTGGACCAGCGTTCGTGCTGGACGTGCAGACCGCGTGAGACGACGCTTCATCCAGTCCCAAACATGCTCAATGGGGGACAGATCCGGAGATCTTGCTGGCCAGGGTAGTTGACTTACACCTTCTAGAGCACGTTGGGTGGCACGGGATACATGCGGACGTGCATTGTCCTGTTGGAACAGCAAGTTCCCTTGCCGGTCTAGGAATGGTAGAACGATGGGTTCGATGACGGTTTGGATGTACCGTGCACTATTCAGTGTCCCCTCGACGATCACCAGTGGTGTACGGCCAGTGTAGGAGATCGCTCCCCACACCATGATGCCGGGTGTTGGCCCTGTGTGCCTCGGTCGTATGCAGTCCTGATTGTGGCGCTCACCTGCACGGCGCCAAACACGCATACGACCATCATTGGCACCAAGGCAGAAGCGACTCTCATCGCTGAAGACGACACGTCTCCATTCGTCCCTCCATTCACGCCTGTCGCGACACCACTGGAGGCGGGCTGCACGATGTTGGGGCGTGAGCGGAAGACGGCCTAACGGTGTGCGGGACCGTAGCCCAGCTTCATGGAGACGGTTGCGAATGGTCCTCGCCGATACCCCAGGAGCAACAGTGTCCCTAATTTGCTGGGAAGTGGCGGTGCGGTCCCCTACGGCACTGCGTAGGATCCTACGGTCATGGCGTGCATCCGTGCGTCGCTGCGGTCCGGTCCCAGGTCGACGGGCACGTGCACCTTCCGCCGACCACTGGCGACAACATCGATGTACTGTGGAGACCTCACGCCCCACGTGTTGAGCAATTCGGCGGTACGTCCACCCGGCCTCCCGCATGCCCACTATACGCCCTCGCTCAAAGTCCGTCAACTGCACATACGGTTCACGTCCACGCTGTCGCGGCATGCTACCAGTGTTAAAGACTGCGATGGAGCTCCGTATGCCACGGCAAACTGGCTGACACTGACGGCGGCAGTGCACAAATGCTGCGCAGCTAGTGCCATTCGACGGCCAACACCGCGGTTCCTGGTGTGTCCGCTGTGCCGTGCGTGTGATCATTGCTTGTACAGCCCTCTCGCAGTGTCCGGAGCAAGTATGGTGGGTCTGACACACCGGTGTCAATGTGTTCTTTTTTCCATTTCCAGGAGTGTATTTGTATGGAGTGTAGCCATGTATGGAAGTGAAACATGGACGATAAATAGTTTAGACAAGAAGAGAATAGAAGCTTTCGAAATGTGGTGCTACATAAGAATGCTTATTAATATCAGACGGGTAGATCACGTAACTAATGAGGAGGTACTGAGTAGAATTGGGGGGAAGAGAAATTTGTGGCACAACTTGACTAAAGGCAGGGGTCAGTCGATAGGGCGTGTTCTGAGGCATCAAGGGATCTTCAATTTAGTATTGTAGGACAGCGTGGATGGTAAAAATCGTAGAGGGAGATCAAGAGATGAATACACTAAGCAGATTCAGAAGGATCTATGTTGCAGTAGGTACTTGGAAATGAAGAAGCTTGCACAGGATACAGTAGCATGGAGAGCTGCATCAAACGAGTCTCTGGACGGTAGCCGACAACAACAACAAATTTGTCTTCTTCAGAAACGCTTTGCTTGACGCCCTACCTCGACCAGTAAATTAAAGGATCTATTGGATGGGATCAACAGCGTAATGAGTGTAGAATATGGGCTGACAGTAAACCGCGAAGAGTCAAAGCGAGTAGGATGCAGTAAGAACGAGAATAGCAAGAAACTCAAGATCAAAACTGGATACCAAGAAGCACACGAAGTTAAGGAATTCTGCTACTTAGACAGCAAAGTAATCATTGATGGACAGAGCAAGGAGGACACCAAATGCAGACTAGCACTCTCGAAAAGAGCATTCCTGTCCAAGAGAAGTCTAGTAGTATCAAACATAGGCCTTAATACTAGAAAGAAATTTCTGAGAATGTATGTTTGGAGCACAACGTTGTGTGGTAGTGAAACACAGAATGGTTCAAATGGCTGAGCACTATGGGACTCAACATCTGAGGTCATCAGTCTCCTAGAACTTGGAACTACTTAAACCTAACTAACCTAAGGACATCACACACATCCATGCCCAAGGCAGGATTCGAGCCTGCGTCCGTAGCGGTCACGCGGCTTCGGACTGAAGCGATCTCACCGGCCGGTAGTGAAACACAGGGTATGGGGAAAACATATCAGAAAGGATCAAAGCATTTGAGGGGCGGTGTTACAGAATAATGTTGAAAATTAGGTAGACTGTTAAGGTATGGAATGAGGAGGTTCTCCACAGAACCGACGAGGACAGGAATATTTGGAAAAAGCTGACTAGAAGAAGGGATAGGACGGTGGGACATCTATTAAGAATTCAGGGAATAATTTCCACGGTACAAAATTCTAGAGGAAGAAAGTGACTATGATACTTCCAGCAAATTATTAAGGACGTAAGCTGCAAGTGCTACTCTGAGACGACAATAATAATAATGGCGTGTGACGAGACCTCCCGTGGGGTAGACCGCTCGCCTGGTGCAAGTCTTTCGATTTGACGCCACTTCGGCGCCTTGCGCGTCGATGGGGATGAAATGATGATGATTAGGACAACACAACACCCAATCCCTGAGCGGAGAAAATCTCCGACCCAGCGGGGAATCGAACCCGGGCCCTTAGGATTGACAGTCTGTCGCGCTGACTGCTCAGCTACCGGGGGCGGTACAGGAGAGGAATACGTGATGGGCCGCATCAAACCAGTCGGAATGTCTCACAAGAAGGGGTTGAGCTCTTCAGTTGTCGAGGTGCAACTCCCATGCGACCCTGTAGCCATTCACAACGGAGCGCACCATCCCCCCCCCCCCCCTCACCAACACCACCGCTCTGGTCACCTGCTGTGCGGGTAGAGGACAATTTATTTTGTGTACTCTGTACACTCATGTCTTGTAACTGAATGTCCGCCAATACTCGCTCACTGGAAACACTTTAATTTGTGAAGGAAAAGATAAAAGGTTCGAAGTGCACTCCATGAGATGGGAGACTTCCCTTCTGTCGGCGCCAATGTCGATGGCTTTTCCTTCTATCCGGAGTGCTTTGATTTGTCTCCGCTTGGCGGTAGTCACACCCCACTCCGCCACCCGCACCCTCCACCCATTCTACTGGTCTTTACACGGCGGTTGTGCAGACCAATTTCCGACTGCAGAGACGCCCTCGGCACTTCATGGAAGGAAAATAAATTTAGCCTCCCCTTCACTCCGCTGTGGCAGAATATAGCGGCTGCGTGCATCCAAGTTGGCTGCGGAGCACAAAGGCTGAGGATGTGCGGAAAGAGGACGGGGAGACAAAGGGAGCCGACAGCCGGCGCCGAGCGGGCCGAAAATAATGAAGGCGCCGGCCGAGCGACAGAGCGACAGCGGAGGCGGGCGGTCTTGGGCGCCGCCGTCGCGAGTGGGGTGAGGTTAGGGGGTGAGCGGGCGAGTCAGAGGGGTGGAAACCCGATTACGTAGCGGCCTAGCTGAGCGTGGCAGAGTCGCGACGAGTTGTGCCACCTGCCCCAAAGTGGCGCTGAGCTGGTTACCGCGCGGCTAGGTGCAGTCCGTGCTGCGCTCGCTAATGAACTGCAATAACCGCGTGACAGCTTTACCTCGCTTCAGAACCTCGAACTGCAGTGTCACGACGTTTTTATTCCCCAAAAGTCCTCATAAAGACAGGACGCTGTGTTTGGTAGGCAAACAAAAGCTACATCGGAAAGGTTTTAATTTAAACGACGAGATACAGGTAGATCCCGTTACAAGCGGATTCGTTATCCGCGTCTTCGCATACATGCGATTTTAGTTAGAAGTCCAGTGCTGCCAGGTGTTAACTGGACGCGGAAGTAGGACCGTATCTTACGCACTATGAGACGCACTTTTCCTTAGAAAAATTGCCTCCAAAATTCAGGTGCGTCTTGTACTCGAAATTAATAAAAAAATGTTCAGTTTTTGATTTAAAATTCCCGCCAGTCTTAAAAATCGCCATGTATTCGATGCTGTGGGGAACATACACTGAAGAGCCAAAGAAAGTGGTATACCTGCCTAATATTGTGTAGGGCCGCCGCGACCACGCAAAAGTGCAGCAACACGACGTGGCGTGGACTGGACTGATGTCTGAAGTAGTGCTGGACGGAACTGGCACTATGAACACTGCAGGGCTGTCTATAAATCAATAAGAGTATGGGGGAGGGGGGGGGGAGGTTGGAGATGCCCTCTCAACAGCATGTTGCAAGGCGTCACAGATATGCTTATTAATGTCCATGCCCGGGGAGTTTGGTGACCAGTGGAAGTGTTTAAACACAGAAGAGTGTTCCTGGAGCCACTCTGTAGCAATTCTGGACGAGTGGGGTGTTGCAGTGTCCTGCTGGAATTGCCCAAGTCCGTCGAAATGCATAATTGACATGAATGGATGCAGGTGATCAGACAGTATACATCTACATTTACACTCCGCAAGCCACCCAACGGTGTGTGGCGGAGGGCACTTTACGTGCCACTGTCATTACCTCCCTTTCCTGTTCCAGTCGCGTATGGTTCGCGGGAAGAACGACTGTCTGAAAGCCTCCGTGCGCGCTCGAGTCTCTCTAATTTTACATTCGTGATCTCCTCGGGAGGTATAAGTAGGGGGAAGCAATATATTCGATACCCCATCCAGAAACGCACCCTCTCGAAACCTGGCGGGGAAGCTACACCGCGATGCAGAGCGCCTCTCTTGCAGAGTCTGCCACTTGAGTTTGCTAAACATCTCCGTAACGCTATCACGGTTACCAAATAACCCTGTGACGAAACGCGCCGCTCTTCTTTGGATCTTCTCTATCTCCTCCGTCACCACCTTATCGTAGCACTGTCCGTGCGGGTGGGAGAGTTTGCGTGTTCCTGTGATGCTGAGAGCTATACCGGTGGTAGCGTAGCTACTGGCAGGTTCAACCTAGCCGGTCAGGTCTCAGCAGAGGAGCCAGACGAAGTGTGCCTCACAACGACCTACCGTCCTTTCCTCCCTTTCCCTTCCAGTCCCTTCCCTTCCCTTCTTCCCTTCTGTCAGTCTCTTCATCGGTGTAGGAGGCGGGTAATATCGATAGGTAAACACTCACGGCTTCTGTACCGACGAAGAAAGGCACCTGTGATGTGCCTTAAGGGCGTATGTCAGGATACTTCCAGTGGCATATGGCCATTCACTGCATCCCCTGCCTCTTGCCAGTCGTATCGGCCCTACGATACACCGACAACCAGAGGCAGAGGACGAGAGAGTGGATCTGCATCTGCGCAACTGCTTGTCCACTTTAAATACCTTCACGCGCAGATGACTCCGGCAAAGTTTCAATGGACTATGAGCTTTGAAAGTCCTGCGGCGATGGAGTACTGATGGTGAGGCAAGGGTTTGGTGTACCTGAACCTTAGTTGGTGCTCTGCACGTTAGGCGGTCAGACGGTGATGGTCGTTCTGGTACTCGTGAGAAATGGGAGGACTGGTTCGGCAGCTCGTCAGACGACAAAGCAGCCCTATTTAGGGTCGCTCTGCTTTCCCTAATCCAGGGAGGGGCCTAGAAAAGGTGGCCTAAACATAGCCCGTCTCAACCCAGCACAAGTGGCAAACTGTTCACTAACATATGCGGTCAAAAAAATAATAAAATAAACAGTTACCTTAAATATCTAATGATTGGAGTCTGGAACGTCCGTACTTTACAGGATAACGACCATAATCAGTGCCCAGAGAGAAAGACAGGACTTATCGCAAGGGAATTGGCTAGATATAACATCGACATTACCGCCATAAGTGAAACACATCTTAGTGACTCTGGGCAGTTATGTGAACCGCTCGGAGGTTATACCTACTACTGGAGTGGAAAATCATCCACTGAAAGGGCGGAAAGTGGGGTAGGCTTTGCCATAGGCAATAAATTGGCATGTTCACTAACAGAACTCCCAAAAGGTATCAGTGACAGAATAATAACACTCAGACTTCACCTGGCATCCAAGAAATATCTTCACTTGATCAATGTATACGCACCTACAATGCCATCTCCGGATGAAGAGAAGAACAAGTTCTACCAAGACCTCCGACATGTCCTTAGGGATATTCCTTCTGCAGATAAACTTCTGTTACTTGGTGATTTTAATGCTCGTGTTGGGAATGATTTCAGTGCTTGGAATGGAGTCCTCGGTCGCCATGGGATTGGAAAATGCAACTCGAATGGTTTGGATCTTCTAACTCTATGTGCCGAGTTTGAACTCTGTCTGACAAATACATATTTTCGTCTGCCTGAAAAATATAAAACGACATGGATGCATCCGCGATCTAAACACTGGCACCTTCTGGATTATGTGATAGTACGGAAAAAAGATCTTGGTGACGTACTGGTCACACGTGCAATGAGAGGCGCTCAGGGATGGACAGACCATCGACTCGTGAGGTCCAAATTAAAGATAACTTTGAAGGCACCACGCCGAGCTTCACACAAAATACCAACAAAATTGTCCTGCAAAATCTTGGCCAATGATCAGACTATGAGAGCAAAACTGGACGAAAAATTTGGTGCCGATGGCCGTTTGATATCTGAATCTGCCCCTGTAGATGAACAGTGGAGTGCATACGCTAGCAGACTGCGTGGCTGTGCTTCAGAAGTCTTGGGAAAGCCTCAGAAGAAGCACCAGGACTGGTTTGACGACTCAGATCCAGAGATCAGAAAGCTAATTAATGATTTCAGAACCTCTCTTCGCACCCCTGATGATAACAAGCGTAGAGCAGCGCATTACAATCTGAAAGTGAAGGTACGTGCTCTCAAAGACAGTTGGTGGGCAAATAAAGCAAATGAAATACAGTTATATGCCGACACACACCAAACGGGCAGATTCTTTGAGTCCCTGAAAACTATCTTTGGTCCAAGAGTTGGGAAGATAGCACCAGTCTATAACAAAGATAAAAGTTGTCGGCTGACGCAACAGAGTGACATCCTGTCTCGGTGGGCGGAACATTTTAATGACGTTCTTAATCCCGACCATCAGACAACCGATATTCCATACATAGAAGCACTTGAAGACCTGCCAGTTGAGGAACAACTTGCGGATGCCCCTTCCTACGATGAATTCATTTCAGCACTGGCTAAGCTGAAAAATGACAAAACAGCAGGATTAGATAACTTGCCATCAGTGCTATATAAATATGGGGGGGCCAAACGTCAAGAAACCATTGTTTGCTCTGATCTTAAGGATTTGGGAGTATGAAATGATTCCACAAGACTGGAAAGATGCTTGTATATCCAAGATCTATAAAGGCAAGGGTGACATATCAGACCGCAGCTCCCATAGGGGCATTTCTCTTCTCTCAGCAGCGGGAAATGTCCTTGCCCACATAATTAACACCCGGTTAACACACTTTGCAGAAAAACTGCTACCAGAGACCCAGTGTGGCTTTCGCCCAAACAGAGGCACAGTGGATCCCATATTTGTTGTCAAACAAATGCAAGAGAAAAGCTTAGAGCAACATCGGCCTTTGTTCATGTGCTTTGTAGACCTGGAAAAAGCTTTTGATCGTGTCCCACGGGAAGCGCTCTGGATCATACTAAAGAAAACAGTTTGATTCGGCAGTTTCATGAAAACATGATGGCAAAAATCCGCCATGAGGACAAGCTCTCAGAATAGTTTCCCGTGACATGTGGTGTAAAACAAGGCTGTGTTCTGGCTCCCACACACTTCTCACTTTACTTCGCAGTTGTTATGAGAGACGCGACCAAAGCCTGTAGTAATCAAATTAGTCTCGACACAAGGGCAGACAAAAGTGTCTTCAACATCTCTCGCCTCAGAACAAAAAGTCGCGTAACCAAACTATCCATCTTAGAGAGTCTCTACGCGGATGATGTATGAATGATGGGTAATTCTTGCGAAACTCTTCAGACTTACATAAATCTGCTAAATGCCTCCTGCAGAAGATTTGGCTTAGCCATTAGCATCACTAAGACGCAAGTTCTCAAACAGCCACTTAGAGGTCTTAAGGGGCTCCGGAACGCCCTATACTTGCAATGTTAAAATAACGCTTATAAATTACATCTTTCCTCACAAAGTATTTGAGGTAGGAAGTTGAACTTTTTACAGATTATTTATCGGAATATGGGCTACAACTTAACACAGGGATTTTACAAAATTTTAGGTCGGTTATTAAAGATGATTTTGTTTCAATTGTAATGAAAATTCACAACATTTTTTTGCAATTTTTTGTTTATATATTCAAAAATATACAGTTTTTTGGAAAAAGGCTGAGATAAATTATGCAGAAGGTACTGTGTAACATTTACTGAAAGTTTGAAACAAATATGTTTGGAAGATCCTTAGAAAACATGTAATTAGTATGAGAAAATAAAAGTTTTGGGAAACGAGCGACAAAGATTGGATTAACTTTTTAGTGCATTCCAGGTCCATAGGATGGATTATCTTCATCCTCTGCAAACTCCTCCTCCAGCTTCCTCTTGTTCCTCCTCCTGTTTACTCTTGCTTGTATTTCTAGACTCTTTACAGCCCTGTCTGCAGCCCGAAGGCGTTCCTTGTCTAAAGCAAGCATCGCTCGTTGTTGTGTTCGTAGATTTTGCTACCATTTTCTTCAGTTGCAGTTACTGCAACACTGTTCCAAAAGGTGGTCATGTATGAACACTTATCACATTTCAGTTGTATTTCACTAGCAAGTCCTACGTGCTTTATTATGGAGAGTTCCAGACCAACTTCACTACAATGAATACATCTTACACAGTTTGAAAAAAATCCTTTGAGAACCGACATATCAAATATTTCATTCACATCCGATTCGCCCATAAAACATTCATAGTTTTCACTCATTGAACCAAGCTTCTTCTGTGAAGTATTTTCTTTCCCACTTTGACTGCTATGGGCAGGTGTACTTGAGAGGTTAGGTTCACTCACTTGGTTATCGTCTTTATTGTTTACAGTAATAACACATACCTTTGGCTTTCCAACATTTCTCCTTTTCTTAAAAGCCTTCAGAGGATTTATAATAACTTTACTTTTACTCATTATTATACTTCAACAAAACAGAGACTCAAGAAACAGAATTAATTACGAATATTTTCGAGATAACGACAGAGTAAATAAACATGAAACAATCGACAATCACACCAGCGATATATATTGAACCATCACAGGTTAGCCACAACACATACTTTATCTCACATCACTAAAATGTACCTGATGAACACGGACGTTAATAATAACACCATTTGACAGCAGTTTAACAGCGCCACAGTGGGTCACGCCCATGTAGAACACATTTCAAAAAAAATTTAAAAATAGTTGTAGTCTTCGGAAGTGAATAAATTATATATCTATTAAAAGGTAATAGTCTGCAGATTCAGAAAACGCAAAAAAGCAAAAATTGAACTTTTCATGATTTTGAGCCTTCCCGGAGCCCCTTAATGCAGATGACTCCAGTATTGAGATAAATAACAAACCCTTGCAAAATGTGTCAAATTTCAAATACCTGGGAAGCCAAATTAGAAGTGACAACAGCCTGACAACGGAAATCGCAGCGCGTATAGCCAGCGCAGCCTCAGCCTTCGGTAAGCTTGATGACCGAGTATGGAAATCACATGATCTGAAACTACAAACAAAAATTGCAGTCTACAAAGCAGTAGTATTATCCACCTTACTCTATGCCTCGGAAACCTGGTGCTGTTACAAAGCTGACATTAAGAAGCTAGATAAATTTCATATTCGATGTCTGAGATCAATTCTGCGCATCAAATGGGAAGACCGTGTCCCAAACACGGAGATTTTGCGCCGCGTGAAACTGGCTGGTATTGAAGCTTTAATAATGAAACATCAACTGAGATGGAGTGGTCACATAGTACGCATGGATGACAGTAGGCTACCTAAAGCGGTGTTCTACTAGCAGCTCTCGTGCGGGAAGAGGAGGAAAGGTGGTCAACACCTGCGATATAAATACACTATTAAACGCCACCTTGCAGCCTGTGGCATTCCAAGCAACCGTTGGGAGGAGCTAGCATTGCGCCGGAGTGGCGATCAACTGTACATAAGAGCATCGAACAATTCGAGCAAAAGCGTCTAATGAACCTGGATGCTAAAAGAGAGCTCCGAAAATCTCAGCTCAAGCCTGTCTACACGTATACTTACAACTCTGCTGGTCAACTTCACTGTGCTTCATGCAACAGGATATTCAAAGCGAAATTCGGACTCGCGAGCCACATCCGAGCCTACCGCAACAAGGACAGAGAAGACTGACGGAGTCGCTGTCGCCGGACACGGCGAGGACATCATCATCATCATCATCATCATCATCATCATCTCCTCCGTCAACCCGACCTGGTACGGATCCCACACTGATGAGCAACACTCAAGTATAGGTCGAACGAGTGTTTTGTAAGCCACCTCCTTTATTGATGGACTACATTTTCTAAGGACTCTCCCAATGAATCTCAACCCGGTACCCGCCTTACCAACAATTAATTTTATGTGATCATTTCACTTCAAATCGTTCCGCACGCATACTCCCAAGTATTTTACAGGAGTAACTGCTACCAGTGTTTGCTCCGCTATCATATAATCATACAATAAAGGATCTTTCTTTCTATGTATTCGCAATACATTACATTTGTTCATGTTAAGGGTCAGTTGCCACTCCCTGCACCAAGTTCCTATCCGCTGCAGATCTTCCTGCATTTCGCTACAATTTTCCAATGCTGCAACTTCTCTGTATACTACAGCATCATCCGCGAAAAGCCGCATGGAACTTCTGACACTATCTACTAGGTCATTTATATATATATTGTGAAAAGCAATGGTCCCATAACACTCCCCTGTGGCACGCCGGAGGTTACTTTAACGTCTGTAGACGTCTCTCCATTGATAACAACATGCTGTGTTCTGTTTGCTCAAAACTCTTCAATCCAGCCACACAGCTGGTCTGATACTCCGTAGGCTCTTTGTTTATCAGGCGACAGTGCGGAACTGAATCGAACGCCTTCCGGAAGTCAAGGAAAATAGTATCTACCTGGGAGCCCGTATCTAATATTTTCTGGGTCTCATGAACAAATGAAGCGTGTTGGGTCTCACACGATCGCTGTTTCCGGAATCCATGTTGATTCCTACAGAGTAGGTTCTGGGTTTCCAAAAACAACATGATACTCGAGCAAAAAACATGTTCTAAAATTCTACAACAGATCGACGTCAGAGATATAGGTCTATAGTTTTTCGCATCTGCCCGACGACCCTTCTTGAAGACTGGGACTACCTGTGATCTTTTCAATTCATTTGGAACCTTCCGTTCCTCTAGAGACTTGCGGTACACGGCTGTTAGAAGAGGGGCAAGTTCTTTCGCGTACTCTGTGTAGAATCGAATCGGTATCCCGTCAGGTCCAGTGGACTTTCCTCTGTTGAGTGATTCCAGTTGCTTTTCTATTCCTTGGACACTGATTTCGATGTCAGCCATTTTTACGTTTGTGCGAGGATTTAGAGAAGGAACTGCAGTGCGGTCTTCCTCTGTGAAACAGCTTTGGAAAAAGGTGTTCAGTATTTCAGCTTTACGCGTGTCATCCTCTGTTTCAATGCCACCATCATCCCGTAGTGTCTGGATATGCTGTTTCGAGCCACTTACTGATTTAACGTAAGACCAGAACTTCCTAGGATTTTCTGTCAAGTCGATACATAGAATTTTACTTTCGAATTCACTGAACGCTTCACGCATAGCCCTCCTTACGCTAACTTTGACAGCGTTTAGCTTCTGTTTGTCTGAGAGGTTTCGGCTGCGTTTACACTTGGAGTGAAGCTCTCTTTGCTTTCGCAGTAGTTTCCTAACTTTGTTGTTGAACCACGGTGGGTTTTTCCCGTCCCTCACAGTTTGACTCGGCACGTACCTGTCTAAAACGCATTTTACGATTGCTTTGAACTTTTTCCATAAACACTCAACATTGTCAGTGTCGGAACAGAAATTTTCGTGTGTGTCACCTGTCAGAGTCGTATCTAGACGTATCAGGGGTCCCATATCACTCCAACCGCTCACACTCCACGTCATTACAGAACCTCGACCAGCTTGAACTGATCCCTGCTAACATGCAGGATCCATGGATTGATGAGATTGTCTCTATAGCCGTACACGTCCATCCGCTCCATACAATTTGAAACGAAACTCGTCGACCAGGCAACATACTTCAGCTCATCAACAGTCAAATGTTAGTGTTGATGGACCCAGGGGAGGCGTGAAGATTTTTGTTATGCAGTCATCAAGGGTACACGAGTGGAACTTCGGCTCCGAAAGCCCATATCGATGTTTCGTTGAATGGTTCGCATGCTGACACTTTTTGGTGTCCCAACATTGAAATCTACAGCGGAAGGATTGCACGTTGAACGATTCTCTTCAGTCGTTGGTCCGGCTCTTGCAAGAAACTTTTTCCGGCCTTAATGATGTCGGAAATTTGACGTTTTACCCAATTCCTGATATTCACGATACACTCGTGAAATGATCTTACGGGAAAATCCCCACTTCATCGCTACGTCGGAAATGCTGTGTCCCATCGCTCTTGCGCCGACTGTAACACCACGTTCAAACTCACTTAAATCTTGATAACCTACCATTTTAGCAGCAGTATCCGATCTAACACCTGTGCCAGACACTTGTTGTCTTATACAGGCGTTGCCGACTGAAGCGTCATATTCTGCCTGTTTACATATCTTTGTATTTGAATACGCATGCCTATACCAGTTTCTTTGACGGTTTCGTGTATCTCTGTCTAGCAACGTTGGAATCAATTGGTAGCAGCAGGGCACCGATGCGACGAACATGATTTGCGAGCATTCACAACCTTGTTTAATGATGGTGTTTTGGTTAGTAGGGGCTCAACTGTGCGGTCATCAGCGAAGGTACAAAGTCCCAATTTGTACACAGTCCCTTTTCTTTTCACAATCCAATCTAGCCACTCTCACAAATGATTATGATGAAATGATAAGGACAACACAAACACCCAGTCCGGGGGCGGAGAAATTCACCAACCTGGGCGAGAATCGAACCTGAGACCCCGTGATCCAGAGGCAGCAGCGCTATCCCCTAGACCACGAGCTGTGGATATTTACAACCTTGCTAACACTGTCCCCCTCATCTCCGTCATCTCAAACTCATCTAGTCTATGATGCGGTTTTGCAGTCTACGGTGTCAGTTAACTTGAACTCCAAGGGATTTGTGTTATCGGTAACAGTACAATATTTTTGTTAGTAGGTACTTTCGTAATGGAATAAAATAAAAGGTTATCATATGCTGCGCCTATAAATTGAAAGTAATAGCATATGCAGAAGAACATGGAAACATAGCATTTGAGCGGCATTTTGGCTCTCCACCAACAGAAGAAATCAATCGCGGTTGGCACGCTAGTAAAGAAGAACTGAAAAAAATGAGGAAGACAACATATGCAAATAGAGGACTGAATGCAAAATGGGCAAAACTAGAAGATGACGTATTGAAATGGACTGGAGGACACCATGAAATTGCCACTGCAATTAACGCTCTTATGCTTTTTAGTCTGGCTTTGCAATGTAATAATAAAAATGGTAAAAATGATATTTTTTAAATTGTTTGAAAATTAAGGCGCTTCTTATAGTCCGTAAAATACGGTAACGCGCTAGTTAATCCCATGGAGCATCTGCCGTGTTTGCCGAGACGTGACTCGTCTGTTCAAGTCAGTAGAGCTGTGAAGTTGCACTTGACAGCGTCTGTGTTAAAAATGTCGGGTAAAAGGAAAGGAAGTGTGCCTGTCGAGGGAAAGAAGCCTTTACGAAGCTCGTATTCATTAAAAACAAAGAGGGAAGTTTCGATGGCTACGGGAAATATGTGCGTATTGTTGACATTGGAAGTGTTTTAAGACGTGGTTAATCCACTGTGAGAACTGTTTGTGACAATGCGGAATCCATCCGAAAAACTGTTCATTATTCATTATTCAGTTGCGCTAATGTGTTTAGAGCCACCATATCCCACTCTGGAGCTGCAGCACTAGAGTATGTTACGATGGAGTACGACATCAGGTATTTTGTATGTGATATAAAAGAATGTGATGAACGCAGTATGTACCACACCACATAGCAAATGCACTTGATAATGACTCACGGCCTAAATTAGCTAACAGCACGATTTCAATAAAACACGATACAGCCTACAAAGAACAATGTTTTCTTTTATCTGCCACGAACTCCTTTCCTTTTCATCTCAGAGCAGTACTTGCAACCTACATCCTCAATTATTTTCTGGATGTATTCTAGTCTGTCTTCCTGTACAGTTTTTACCCTCCAAAGCTCCCTCTAGTACATGGAAGTTATTCCGTCATGTCTAGACAGGTATTAAGAGTAATATCATCTTGTCCCTTTATCTTGTCAGTGTTTTCACTATACTCCTTTCTTCGCCGAATCACCGAAGAACCACCTCGTTCCTTATGTTATCAATCCACCTAATTTGCAACATTGTTCTGTAACACCACGTCTCAAATGCTTCGATTCTCTTCTTTCCTTCCCCACAGTCCATGCTGTGCTCCAAACATATATTCTCAGAAATTTCATTCTCAAATTAACGGCTATGTTTGATACTAGTGCTTTCTGCAAATCCTTGTCTGGCATCCTCAGTTTGAAAATGGCACTTGTGACTTTTGTGAAAGTTGCCTACGACAGTTCGCATGAGCAAAGGTCAGTATACAAAATTTCTACTTGGTGGCTCACTTTAAGTTGAAAGGAGAGTTAATTATTTAATTGAGTTGTAATACTATCCTACAGAGTATTAATAAAAAATGAAAATACACCATGTATGAATCATATAAACATAATTAGTTGCACTGAGCACTTTGCTGAAAAACAGATTAAATTTTGAATAACTTAATTTAAATGATAAGGGAAATATGGTGTTGCCGTGAGGAACCAAGACAAGAATTTTATACAACAACAACATTTATTTCCTAATCACTTACTTTACTGAATAATGTGATTCTATGCAATGCTGGCCCACTATAAGTAGTACAGAATAAAAAAAGTAATTTTATACAACCTGCCAGTCATATAATCAACACGTGGTACATAATATTACAATGGCTTTTCTTAACTTAAAGACAAAAGTCTGCTTATAATCTCAAAATCATTGAATTACAAATGGTTCAAATGGCTCTGAGCACTACGGGACTTAACATCTGAGGTCATTAGTCCCCTAGAACTTACAACTACCTAAACCTAACTAACCTAAGGACATCACACACATCCATGCCCGAGGCAGGATTCGAACCTGCGACCGTAGCGGTCGCGCGGTTCCAGATTGAAGCGCCTAGAACAGCTCGGCCACCACGGCCGGCTCATTGAATTACATACTCACTAGCATTCACACTACACATCCATACAATAAGAAAATAGAAGAAACTTCCCACACCAGGTTGGACTGCACTTGGGAGAGAGCACATGGTTCTAACGGTCACCGGTTCAGGAACAAGTCCCGCTCGTACAGGTAAGATAAATCTCCTAGGTTTTCCGGCTAACACGAAAGAACATTATCAAATCACTCACGTGACTTTAACTAGAAGGTTCAGCTCGAACATGAGATGTTGGGTTGGGTTGTTTGGGGGAAGAGACTAAACAGCGATGTCATCGGTCTCATCGGATTAGGGAAGGACGGGGAAGGAAGTCGGCCGTGCCCTTTCAAAGGAACCATCCCGGCATTTGCCTGGAGCGATTTAGGGAAATCACGGAAAACCTAAACCAGGATGGTCGGACGCTGGATTGAACCGTCGTCCTCCCGAGTGCGAGTTCAGTGTGCTAACCACGAACATGAGATGTGATTATGTCGAGCTGAAGCTTCTCACTAACAAGAAACGCAAGTAGGTTGGATGACCATGTGTTATCAGTTTTCTCCACAATTAACATTCAACAAACAAAACTTACAATAAATACATTTTACACACATACTTCACATTCACACCGTAAAATACCAGTTTAAGTAAAACTAACCATTACTTGGCGATGAGCGCTTCTTCACTACCAAGTGCAGTGAACAAAGACTGGTTTGAAATTAGCTGCTAAACACCATAGTGTGTTTCATTAGCACGGAAGCTACTGGAAAGTTCAACGTGAGCATGAATGCCTCAACATTCGCTAACAGTAAGAGCAATCACGCGGAGCGTCCGTACTCGTCAGAGTCTAAGCAGGGAATGCCTAATCGTCTCTCCTCGTTCGGGGTCCACACACGGTGGCCGGAAAGGCTCAGTGAGTCCGCACTGTGGCTAAGGCCGGTATTACACTATCAAATTTCTTTGTCCAATATCTTTGTCCAAAATCTTTGTCAAAGATATTTGATAGTGTAATAGGGATTTTTGACAAATGTCGTCCAATATTTGATCAAATCTAGGCCGAGGCCGTATATTTGATCAAAGAAATCGCTTGTCTTCTGTTCACTGCAATGTGACATGTTACCACATGAAGCGCTAGCATCGCTGCAGCGTTCTGTCGTCTGTAGTGTTTTTATAACCATTGCCGGTAAATACAATTGGTGTGTGCCGACAACTACAAAATTAATAGAGATGTCTGAAGCTGATGAGGCGCTTTACAATGTGAGGCACCCTGAATACACAAATAGATTAAGAAGATTGGAGACCTAACCTGACCTGACCTAACCTGACCCAACCTAACCTAACCTAACCTAACCTAACCTAACATAACCCTCTCCTGTAGCAAGGAATCGGAGTGTTATAGTGAGCCTGTCTTCTGAAGATGTAGCAGTTCTTAAGTGAATATTGTGCTTTGTGATATGAGGATACACTTCACTGAGCACATACAGAAATGTATGCTCATCCATTCTTAAGTAATTGATGTTCGACTTGACGTCTTCCACTGTAAGCTCACGTAACAAGTTTTGTTGAATGCTTTTATCGTGTCGTCGTAAAACCCACGGCTTCACCCAGTTTTTTCGTTCCATAGATCCGTGCTGAGGAGATCCTCGTGGATGTGGAACATGTCGATTTTTTAAGCTGAAATAACAATACTAATAGTATGAATAAATACAATACATCATTTGTTTCTATTAAAAATTTCGCCAATGGAGTAGAAGGAGTTGGCCAGTAGTAAGTCTTTCAGGCTCCTTTTAAACTGATCTTTATTTCTAACTAAATTTTTTATGTTTGCTGGCAATTTATTGAAGATGAGTGTTCCTGAGTAGTGGACCCCTTTTTGAACTAAAGTAAGTGCTTTTAAGTCCTTGTGCAGATCATTTTTGTTCCTGGTATTGTATGTATGAACTGAGTTGTTTGTTGGAAAAAGAGATATATTATTTACGACAAATTTCATTAAGAAGTAAATATACTGAGAGGCAGTAGTTAGTATACCCAGTTCTTTGAAGAGGTTTCTGCAGGAGGTCCGTGAATTTACTCCACAAATAATACGTATTACACGCTTTTGGACCTTGAAAACTTTTGTTTGACTTCAAGATTTACCCCCAAAATATTATCCCATATGACATCATGGAATGAAAGTATGCAAGCTTTTTCATTTTTATGTTGCCTATGTCTGCTAACACTCGAATTGCAAATACAGATTTGTTAAGGCCTTTCTGCAGTTCTGTGGTGTGCTCCTCCCAACTGAATTTATTATCAAGCTGTAATCCCAGGACTTTTAAGACTGTCAACCTCGTATGTATGGTTCCATTTTTCCCCCCCACTTCTTTTCCGCATGTGCACACAATGCAATTGGAGTACGTAGAACTGCTGCGGTTAAATAACAAGTTGTTGTCAGCCATCTTGAACTTTGACGAAAAATTTGATGACAGTGTAATACCCCTTCTAGCGCTACATCAAAGATCTTTGTCAAATACATTGGACGGAATATTGGATCACATCTTTGATCAAATATTTGACAAAGAAATTTGATAGTGTAATACCGGCCTAATTGCCAACCTGACGGGACCTGCTAACGTGCGGGGAGCTTACGTCTCTCTGGTGCGAGGACATGCCGGGACCACCGGCAGCACGCAGGCACTGCCGGATCGAGGGGCTGTAGTTGCGAGGGCCACAACGTCGTTGTCCACCGGACCCAGCACGTTTGAGTTGAGTGAACATTAACCCAGTGGTGAGACCTCCACCATTTTGTGATCACGCCGTCTGTTCATGCGTTGCTGCTCGAGGGTCGCCGTGAGATGAATAACAGCAAGTGGAGCGAGTCGACTTGGCGGAATCTATTAGCCGTCTTCTAATGCCTGTTATTAGTTTTGAATTTTATGTTATTATTTGGTGAAGTGCATCCAGCGTTATTTTACTGCCTAGTGGCCGCTGACACCCCAATTATCTGCCCTGGAGGTTAGTGTATTTATGCGGCAGTGTACTTTTCCTCGTCTTGCTGATGCTATCCAGCATGACGTGTAGTTCGACAGCCTCCTTGATTGCGATGTGGAATGTGGTTTCCTTTGACTGCCTTGGTTGTAATGGTTCCTTCTGCCTTCCGATGTTTTAAACAATGGATTCTGAAGACACAGTGCTGTCTGTCACTTCGCCCTCGCTTGAATTATTCCATCATTGTTCTGGTTATGACACGTTAGGTGGATTTGGTAAGAGGATTGATAGGCGTTTAAACTGTCCCTAGTTTGAGTTGCCGTCCTGTTAGGTGAGCATTACTCTTGGCTACCTGTCTCACTACTTACGCAGCTGTAGGGACTTTTCTCAGGTCGATCCTTGTAGCAATGTATGTGGATCACTCCCCTTTTTTAATTGATCTGATTGTGCCAATTGTTTAAAAATAATATTTTGTTTAAATTATTTCTGTTGCTTGTGGCCTTCAGCCGACACATAATTTTGAATTCTTTCTTAATAAGGCCTTCAGCCGTCAGTTTAGTTTGTATTACAGTCAATTTTTTAATGATTGTTTTAAAAATTATTTTGGTATTTTTAAGGTGTAATTGTCTTCCTCATTTGTAATTCAGGCCTTCAGCCGTTAATTGTTCCGAAGTATTGCTCGTGGCCCTCAGCAGGCAAATAAGTTTGAATTCTCTCTTAATAAGGCCTTCAGTCGTCAGTGCAGCTTGTGTTACTTTCACTTTTTTAATGACTGTTTTAAAAATTATTTTAGTATTTTCAAGATGTAGTTGTCTTCCTCACTTTTATTTAGGCCTTTATCCTCTATTTGTTCTGAAGTATTGCTTGTGGCCTTCAACCGACAAATAATTTTGAATTCCTTTTTAATTAGTGTCAGTGTAGCTTATGTTACACTCAACTTTTTTTAAATGATTGTTTTAAAAAAATAATTTCCTTAAATAAAGTGTATGTGTTTACTGTTCACCCAACGGTAACTGATTAGGCCCCGTCCACATCTTTGCCTGCTTTCCCTAAGTCCCACGTTTCACAGTCATCCATAAAAATTCCACCGTTATCTGGGACGTGAAGTCCATTAATGGCTATAAATAGTCTCCAAGAAGCCGAACGTAACCGTTTCCAGTCAATGATCTGTTCAGTTGGACCAGATCTAGTTCATCCCATGTAAACACAGACCACACCTTATGGAGCCACCACCAGCATGCACAGTGCCTTGTTGACAACTTTGATCCATGGCTTCGTAGGTTGTGCGCCACACTCGAACTTTACCGTTAGCTCTCACCAAATGAAGTTGGGACTCGTCTGATCAGGTCACGGTTTTCCAGACGTCTAGGGTCTAACCGATATGGCCACTAGACCAGGAGAGGCTGTTAGTAAAAGCATTCTCGTTGGTCGTCTGCTGCCATAGCCTGTTAGCTCCAGATGTCGCCGGACTGTCCTAACAGATACATTCCGCGTTGTTTTCTGCGGTAATTTCACGCAATGTTGCTTGTCTGTTATCACTGACAACTCTACGCAAATGCCGCTGCTCTCGCTCGTTAAGTGAAAGCCGCTGGCCACTGCGTTGTCCGTGGTGAGACGTAATGCCTGAAATTTGTTATTCTCCGGGCATGCTTGACATTGTGGATCTCGGAATACTGAATCCCCTAACGATTTCCGAAATGGAATGTGCCATGCGCCTAACTCCAACTACCATTCCGCGGTTAATTCACGTCGTGCGGCCACAATCACATCAGAAACCAGTCGGCAGTAGTTACGGAGAGATTAAGAGGCTTTCGCAGTGTGCACTAGCGCGGAGAGTTACATCAAACAAGACTTCTGACTGGAGACCACAACAACAATAATTTATTATAATCTGTACATCTGTATAGTCTTCTGTTTTTTCTTTTCTTTTTCTCAGTAGTTGGACACGTTCCTTACTACCTTTTCTAGTGTGAGGAACCTTACTCGTAAGCTATTCCATGGATAATACTAACATTTTATCCTTTTTATGAGATCTACATCTCACTCATTACAAAGGGATACTGCCTCTGGTTTTAAATTAGTAATGGTAAGCTGCGGCATACGAAGTGAAATCAAATATCGTTGCTATGGTACTGATTATAAAATTCAGCATGAAAGGATAGCAATGATAAGATTCGCTTATAACATTGCTGTGCTCAGTGAAAGTCAAGAAGATTTCGGAATCTACTGAGTAGAATGAACAGTTTAATGAGTACAGAACATGGACTGACTGTAAATCGAAGGCACACGAAAGTAATGAGACGTCATAGAAATGAAAACAGCGAGAAACTAAACATCGGAATTGGGGATCACGATGAAGACGAAGTTAAGAAATCCGAAGTTTACTAAAGTTAAAAACTTTTGGACTGTTAGGCAGCGTCATATTTCTTCAAACAATCTACGTTTCAAGCCTTCTGCTGGAATCTTCTTTAGGATCTTGTGCTGTCCACTGTAAATAGAGCACTGTTAGAAATTCTGCTACCTAAGCAGCAAAATAACCACGGAGCAAGGAAGACTTTAAAAGCGGGCTATGACAGAAAGTGCATTCCTGGCGAAGAGAAGTCCAGTATCAAACGTAGGCCTTAAATTAAAGAAGAAATTTCTGATAATGTAGGCTTGGAGCATAGCATTATATGGTAGTGAAACATGAACTGTGGATAAATCGGAACAGAAGAAAATCGAAGCGTTTGAGACGTGGAGCTATAGAAGATTTTTGAAAATTAGGTGGAATGTTGAGGTAAGGAATGAGGTGGTTCTCCACAAACTCGGCAAGGAAAGGAATATATGGAACACATTAACAAGAAGAAGGGGCATTTGTTGAGACATCAGGGAATAACTTCCATGGTTCTGGAGGGAGTTTTAGAGGGCAAAAACTGTAGAGGAAGACAGAGGTTGGAATACATCCAGGAAATAATGGGAGCCGGCCGAAGTGGCCGTGCGGTTAAAGGCGCTGCAGTCTGGAACCGCAAGACCGCTACGGTCGCAGGTTCGAATCCTGCCTCGGGCATGGATGTTTGTGATGTCCTTAGGTTAGTTAGGTTTAACTAGTTCTAAGTTCTAGGGGACTAATGACCTCAGCAGTTGAGTCCCATAGTGCTCAGAGCCATTTGAACCATTTGAAATAATGGAGGGCGTAGGTTTCAGTTGCTCCTCAGTCTGCAGACTGATGACTCAGATAAATAAATAAACGTCCTAAAGTCATCTGTTTGGGTAGCGCTACATTATGAAAAATTTTGTGTATGTAGTGTGTACAGTGTGAAGAAATTCTTCGCAGAACAATATAGTACAATGGGGAGAAACTGAATACGGTCGCACCCTTTTAAACCGACTATTCTTGTATTCGGGAGAGAGGAGGCTGCAATTTTCATCAGACAATCCGTAGTGACTCTAACCTACTTCAGGCAAATGCCAGGATGCTTCCTACTATAAGGCCACGGGCAACTGCCTGTCCCATCCTTGCATATTAGATTTATAAGTATATAAACGCAGGCATAAACGAAAACATTATTTTTATTGTTCTTGAATTATAACGGCAAGATACATACAGAATCCTTGTGAGAGTGACCTACGGATGAATAACACTACTATACTATTTACTAAGAATTTCTCTTTTCTGTTGTCTTGCCTATTCGTATTGACATTTCGGAGTTGCCACATCCGCATGTGGTCTCGTGCTGCAAGTCTTCTACAGAAAGTTGCTGACACTAAGGGAAGCTAAGACAATTACAGTAGTGGACGAGACATGCAAGGGACATCAGCGTCAAGCCTGGCGAAACCCCAAGCAAATCACCTGTCGCTTATCAGTGCCTCGATTGTAATCATGAAATTAAATGCGATGAGACCAATATTGCGGTAAAAACGCCAAGTTCGTGTGACGGCATAATTGAGGGGTCTGTAGAAATAAAGTTATCAAAATATCTAACAGACGGCCACGGAGGCTGCAATTTAAACAAGGCTTCGGGCCCAGCACTCAATTTAGATCCCGCCGGCCACGCTGAAAGTGCATTTCTCGGAATATCTCAAAAGTGAAAGGGTATTATTGGGCGTAACGGACATCGGGAATCGGAACGACTAACATGAAAACAGTAACTCCATTGAGCACGCGGAAGCACACGATCAGCCAGCAAACAGTTACGTATCTCATACTTGTGTAGGCGTGTGCCAGGTGGCCACTGAAGTCAGGGTTCATTATACACTCCTGGAAATTGAAATAAGAACACCGTGAATTCATTGTCCCAGGAAGGGGAAACTTTATTGACACATTCCTGGGGTCAGATACATCACATGATCACACTGACAGAACCACAGGCACATAGACACAGGCAACAGAGCATGCACAATGTCGGCACTAGTACAGTGTATATCCACCTTTCGCAGCAATGCAGGCTGCTATTCTCCCATGGAGACGATCGTAGAGATGCTGGATGTAGTCCTGTGGAACGGCTTGCCATGCCATTTCCACCTGGCGCCTCAGTTGGACCAGCGTTCGTGCTGGACGTGCAGACCGCGTGAGACGACGCTTCATCCAGTCCCAAACATGCTCAATGGGGGACAGATCCGGAGATCTTGCTGGCCAGGGTAGTTGACGTACACCTTCTAGAGCACGTTGGGTGGCACGGGATACATGCGGACGTGCATTGTACTGTTGGAACAGCAAGTTCCCTTGCCGGTCTAGGAATGGTAGAACGATGGGTTCGAAGACGGTTTGGATGTACCGTGCACTATTCAGTGTCCCCTCGACGATCACCAGTGGTGTACGGCCAGTGTAGGAGATCGCTCCCCACACCATGATGCCGGGTGTTGGCCCTGTGTGCCTCGGTCGTATGCAGTCCTGATTGTGGCGCTCACCTGCACGGCGCCAAACACGCATACGACCATCATTGGCACCAAGGCAGAAGCGACTCTCATCGCTGAAGACGACACGTCTCCATTCGTCCCTCCATTCACGCCTGTCGCGACACCACTGGAGGCGGGCTGCACGATGTTGGGGCGTGAGCGGAAGACGGCCTAACGGTGTGCGGGACCGTAGCCCAGCTTCATGGAGACGGTTGCGAATGGTCCTCGCCGATACCCCAGGAGCAACAGTGTCCCTAATTTGCTGGGAAGTGGCGGTGCGGTCCCCTACGGCACTGCGTAGGATCCTACGGTCTTGGCGTGCATCCGTGCGTCGCTGCGGTCCGGTCCCAGGTCGACGGGCACGTGCACCTTCTGCCGACCACTGGCGACAACATCGATGTACTGTGGAGACCTCAGGCCCCACGTGTTGAGCAATTCGGCGGTACGTCCACCCGGCCTCCCGCATGCCCACTATACGCCCTCGCTCAAAGTCCGTCAACTGCACATACGGTTCACGTCCACGCTGTCGCGGCATGCTACCAGTGTTAAAGACTGCAATGGAGCTCCGTATGCCACGGCAAACTGGCTGACACTGACGGCGGCGGTGCACAAATGCTGCGCAGCTAGCGCCATTCGACGGCCAACACCGCGGTTCCTGGTGTGTCCGCTGTGCCGTGCGTGTGATCATTGCTTGCTTGTACAGTCCTCTCGCAGTGTCTGGAGCAAGTATGGTGGGTCTGACACACCGGTGTCACTGTGTTCTTTTTTCCATTTCCAGGAGTGTATACCGAGCGGTCATAACGAAAGTTCAGTAATTAACAGATGTAGAGTGTGGGCCGTAATTATCGTATGGAAGCTAAACTTGGTAGACATGCTAGTAAGTCAATGTGAAACGTATTTACGCTGGAAAAATTAGTTGCAATTTTGACCACCAGGCGCAAACCCAGCACAGTGAATGCAAGAAAGACGTATTAAAATATTTCCATATGTAACGGATTAGGCAGAAAAGGCCAGTCAAGTGAGTAAGGCTTAGTGTTCATTCTGTTATTAACCACCGCTTACATAATTTCCACTCCATAAAATATTGCCCGGCCCCATATCATCAACTTCAAAAATGGTTCAAATGGCTCTGAGCACTATGGGACTTAACATCTATGGTCATCAGTCCCCTAGAACTTAGAACTACTTAAACCTAACTAACCTAAGGACAGCACACAACACCCAGCCATCACGAGGCAGAGAAAATCCCTGACCCCGCCGGGAATCGAACCCGGGAACCCGGGCGTGGGAAGCGAGAACGCTACCGCACGACCACGAGATGCGGGCTATCATCAACTTCGATCCGTGCCAGAAACCGAAGAGCAAGTTCAGAACGTTGCTGCGAATCGTGAGGTATCAATTTCTGCACCCTCTCGATCTTATACGGGTGTCTATGTAAAGTCATAAAACTATCCGTACTGTTGAGCATCTGGTGGACAGTTCTCGTGACACCGCACGGGCACTAGCACTACCCGGGGCACGCGCTGCATAGTCAGTTACAGCAACAGCAACCTCGTCAATAACATCCGCGGCGAAAGGATTCTTTGCTCTTCCAGGCGCCTCACCGAGCTCACCCTTGTTTTCAAATTTTATTATCATCATCTTTAAACCATTTAATAACTCCGGAGCTCTCCTCATACCTTTCAGCCGGCGATGCTCTCCCGGTGCAGCACTGTAATTGCTGCCGTTCACAGAAAACAGATTCACTAACAGCGCACGTTCTCCTTTCTCGATGGCCATACTGATCAGTCACTTTTTTTTTAAGTCTTCATCTTCTGACTGGTTTGATAGAGTCTGCTAAAAATTCCCCTCCTGTGCCAATCTTTTCATCTCAGAGTAGCAGTTACAACCTACGTCCTCTACAGCTCCCTCTAATACCATGGAAGTAATTCCGTGATGTGTTAACAGACGTCCTACTATCCTGTCACTTCTTCTTTTCAGTGTTTTCCATATATTCCTTTCGTCGCAGATTCTCCAGAGAACCTTCTAATTCCTTGCCTTATCAGTACACCTAATTTCGAAGGTTCTTCTGTGACGCCACATCTCAAATACTTCGATTCTCTTATGTTCCAGATTTCCCATACACCATGTTTCAGTAACATACAATGCTGTGTTCCAGAAGTACTTTTCGTAAATTTCTTACACTAATAAAACCGTATGTTTGTTATCACTTCTCTTGGCCAGGAATGTCCGTTTTGTCAGTGCAAGTCTGCTTTTTGTCCTCATTGTCCCGTCCAATATGGATTGCTTGTTACTTAGCTAGCAGAATTCCAAATATGATGTTAAGTTTCTCGGTGTTCTCATTTCTGCTACTTCTCGTTACTTTCGTATTTCTACGATTTACTGTCAGTCCATACTCTGTACTCATTAGGCTGTTCTTTCCATTCAGCAAATCCTGTAATTCTTTTTCACTTTCACTCAGTATAGGAATATCACCAGCGTAAATCGTACCATTGATCTCCGTTTGCCTTGAATTTTAATCCCACTCTTGAACCGTAGTTTTGTTTCCGTCATTGCTTCTTCGATGTACAGATTGAACGGTAGGAACGAAAGACTACATCCCTGTCTTACAACCTTTTTAATCCGAGCACTTCATTCTTGGTCTTCCAATCTTATTGTTTCCTCTTGGCTACCGTACATATTGTACATTACCGTCACTCCCTATACGTTACCCCTATAATTTCTAAGAATTTCGAACACATTGCACTATCTGACATTATTGTCGAATGCTTTTTGCTGGTGGTCAAATCCTATGAGAGGGTTTTAATTTTTCTTCAGTCTTGCTTCCATTATGAACTACGTCAGAACTACCTCTCTGGTGCCTTTACCTGTCATGTAACAGGTCCTCAATTTCCTTTTCCATTTTTCTGTGTATTATTCTGGTCAGCAACTTGGATGCAACTGCTGTTACGATGATCGTGCGATAATTCTCGCACTTGTCGGCCCTTGCAGTCTTCGAAATTCTGAGGATTATATTTTCCCGAAAGCCAGATGGTATATCACCGGACTTGTACATTCTGCACACCAACGTGAACAGTCGTTTTAGATAAGATACCTTTATCTGTATGGTGCGAAAAGTGGCAATTGACCCTGAATAAGGAAAAGTGTGAAGTTATTCACATGAGTACTGAAAGAAATCAGCTAAATTCCGATTACGTGATAAGTCACACAAATCTGAAGGCTGTAAATTCAGCTAAATACTTAGGTATTACAATTACAAATACCCTAAATTGGAACAATCACATAGATAATGTTGTGGGTAGAGCAAACCAAAGACTGCGATTCATTGGCATATCACTTAGAAGCTGTAACAGGTCTAATAAAGAGACTGCTTACACCACGCTTGTCCGCCCTACTCTGGAGTATTGCTGTGAGGTGTGGGATCCGCGAGACGTTCGAGAGTGGAACGGTAGAGAGACAGCTTGAAGGTGGTTCATTGAACCCTCTGCCAGGCACTTTATTGCGAATAGCAGACTAATTACGCAGATGTAGATGTTTTGTTCCCACTTCCACCACTAATTTTAGAAATTATAATGGAATCTTATCCATCCCTTCTTCCTTATTCGATCTGAAGCCCACCAGAGCTCTTTTAAATTCTGATTCGAATACTGGATCCGCTATCTCTTCTGTATTGACTACTGTTCCCTCTTCTAGCACGTCATGACACAAGTCTTCTTCACGTTATCGCTTGTCAAATGACGGCGCGGATGTAATGCCGTTATACAAGTAGAGAGCCTGTATAGAGAGAGAGTGGCCAACCGGACGATACGGCGGCCATTTTTCTGCCAAACCGCGGGCGGGACTTTTGAATGGCCAGTAGTGGAGTACACACTCACCGAATCAAAAGCACAAGACCATATGGCGAAATGATTCGTTAAATGCCTTTGTTTATAAGAATAATGTGTTATAATAATTTTCACACAGCCAATTTACAGGTCTGTTTTCAAATTTAACTATGTATATTGCAAGTTGTTTTATATGTAGGAAAACGCAAAAACGACTTATTTCGCATAGATAAGAGTACTTGGTTGGTTTCCACAAGGCTCCTGTTTGATATATGTCAGCCCTGTTGACTGCGACTGCCCACTGCTTTCGTCTTTCTTCATTGCGTGGAAATGCTAACATGCGAAATCCACCTTCGCCTCTATTGGAACAACCAAATGCAGCACAACCTGGCATCGCTTACGAACGTCTTCAGAACGAATTACAGATGTCAAAAACAATACTGTACAATTACTAACGTGTTTACTTCAAACATGTAGGCCTACCGACTTCATCACAAAACGCTTCATTATTTCAACTCGTATTTAAGATCGCAAACGCTAATTACGTACTAAAAACGATATACAACTAAATCGAACATGCACGCATAGCAAGTCTCTCAATAATTCAAATACCTTTTAATTGTTTCCAAAAGTCCTCTGAACTTCAATTCAACTCAAAAGCACGGCGAACATAGGAACCGCGAGAGACGGTTGGCGCCATTTTTCTGCCAAAGCTAATCAACCAATCACGGCCAACTTCACCTATGGCCACTCTCTCTGTATGCAGGCTCTCTATATACAAGTAGTGCGGTCCGCAGCTCGTGGTCGTGCGGTAGCGTTCTCGCTTCCCACGCCCGGGTTCCCGGGTTCGATTCCCGGCGGGTCAGGGATTTTCTCTGCCTCGCGATGACTGGGTGTTGTGTGATGTCCTTAGGTTAGTTAGGTTTAAGTAGTTCTAAGTTCTAGGGGACTGATGACCATAGATGTTAAGTCCCATAGTGCTAAGAGCCATTTTGAACAAGTAGTGCATAGCGCCAGATTTACACCCGACGACCGAAAATGGAACAAATTTTTCCTGCGTAAATCCGTTTCGCATTTACGCTTTAGAATATGTGCTAAGGTTCCGCAGCCATACGAAAACTGCAGCCCACACTGGACGTCCGTGAGTAGTTTCACTGTAATTATAACAACCTGGTACACCGGCTGTGACTAGGAAACTGTGGCCGACATCGGCCCCTCCTATTGTAGGGCGTGTGTCTCCGTGAGTCACGGGATGATACCGTTGTAAGCAGCTAGATGCAGCTCCATGGTACTCAGTTGCAAAGTGACAGGCTGCCAGATGGAACCGCATTCCACGCGTCGGCCGCCGCTCCCGGCCGCTACAGACCGCAGTCACCGCCGCCTATGACGATATGACTCACGCGCAGCGCCGCTGCGACTGGGAATGCCAAGTGGAATGCCGATCCCAGCGACTATCTGCGGGCTAAGGCAACTTTTTTTTCGTTTGCTTATACACTCAGGGAGAGATTGGCTCATACCAATTTGCATCTCTCCCAAGGAAATCTATAATCAGGTCTTCAACCTATGGCAAATTTTAGAAAAGACAACTTAACTCGACATTGCCACACATCACATTTTCATCAAATGCAAACCAGCATATAATAGCACAGATGGTGAGCAAATGTACCGTTCTTTGAACTAGTTAAACGTCCCCTTAGAAAAATTAGTGAATAATTGTGCTGATAAACCCCTTACATTATTTGATTTTCAAACAGCTGAGTAGAACTGAACGTACTCAGACATTTCGCACTTTACTTATTCTGATCAACACTAAACTGACACATAATATTTTTTGTGCAACGCAATCTGGCTTTCAATAATTCCTACAAAAGAATGGCCCTGACTGACAATAACCTATACCTTTCATGAATCACTTACCTCACAAAAATCTTCGTTACTCGAACTACTGCAATACAGCGAGCGCCAATACTGCCAGCTAAATAAAAGATTCTAACTACTGATAGGCATAGTTAGCAAATGAAAGATTTTAATAGAGAACAAACAATGTATTTATCTTAATAGTGTTCAAATTATGTTCATGATATCCAGTATTACAAATTTACTCTTTCTGGCGGACACACGTCCAGATCGTCCGCTCTTAAAATACTGCCATCTCTCTCCCAACATCCACCACTGCTGGCGGCTCACCTCCAACTGCACAACGCTACACGCTGTTAACACCCAACTGCCCAACACAACAATAGCAAACTCCAACAATGTAAACCAGCCCCAGACTGCACACAGGACAGTCAGTGATTTTCATACAGAGCGCGCTACGTGACGTTACCAACATAAAAACCTAAACAGCCTACTTACACTAGAAACTCCTGCAAAATTGTTAAGACTTGTGAGAAAATAAGTCAGAACGGGAGGAATTGTCTTTGGTCCATTAGATATACAAAATGGTTAAAGGCGAGGATATGTGCTGGCGTATCACATTTTTGTTGTTGACTTGGCATAGATTGTGAGGCACGAAAACGGGCTGAATGGTCACATTTGCTGACGACACATACAGGGTGGTCCATTGGTCGTGACCGGGCCACATAACTCATGAAGTAAGCGTCAAACGAAAGAGCTACAAAGAACGAAACTTGTCTAGCTTGAAGGGGGAAACCAGATGGCGCTATGGTTGGCCCGCTAGATGGCGCTGCCATCTACCACAAAGCGAAAAAAGTGGTCCAATTAAAACATTCATATTTCTTTACGTACTACACGAATATGTAATAAAAAATGAGGGTTCCTATTTAAAAAACGCAGTTGATATCCGTTTGACCTATGGCAGCGCCATCTAGCGGGCCAACCATAGCGCCATTTGGATTCCTCCTTCAAGCTAGACGAGTTTCGTTCTTTGTAGTTTTTTCGTTAGATGCTTATTTCGTGAGTTATTTGGCCCGGTCACTATCAATGGACCACCCTGTATATACTGCAAAATTGTATGTTTTAGTCTGTAGTCGCAGTTTATTTACTTTGCCGACTGGTTAACGGATTCGGTACATTGAACCATCTTCAGGCCATCCTATGATTAAATAATTCGATTAAATAGTTAGAACAGTAGTGGAAGAGCAATTTGCAGGAATATTTCCCTCTACGACGGCAAACGTATAGTATATGGCGAACCATAAAAAGTGTAGATAGACTCTTACCCCTGTGCAAGCAGGTGTGTCAAATACTAAAAGGAAAGGTAAATGTTGAGCATTACATAGACGTAAATTGCTACCAGCAGTGATAAGAATGTCCCTTATGAACAGAGTTTATTTAATTTATTTTTTCTGTTTTGAATCTTTTCAAAATGTCGCAATGTAAAAGACATCTAAAAATAGCATAAAACTTTAAGTCACGAAATTACATAACTAAATAGTCCCCACTGTACGGCACTGCACTGACTATCGAAACTGGTAGCTAGTAGGGAAAATTGATTAAAACACGTACTTATCCAGTATTGCATTGATCGTTGTTCCACCGACAATATGTAGGGAATATGTGACATAAATATAGTTGCAAAAACTCAGAAGGTAACGGAGGAGACATTCGTAGCAGTTGAGTAGGTCAGTAGGCATATCGGACTGAATATCAGTCAGTAGAAAACAAAATATACGGTTGTTGGAAAGTACTTAAGGAGGACATGCCACCCTCAACAGCAATGGGCGATTCTACTTCTGCGAGACTTGAGCAGTGTAAATACCTGAGATCGACAGTCACCTATTCAGTTGACACCTAGGGTGAAATTAATTAATAAATAGTGCTATATTCTGGATATGAGCATAGGTGAGCATATCCAGTAATCCTACAAGCTCCTAGTGGAGGTGGTTTGTCAGTGCCTTCCTCCAACCTGTTATGAAGGGTCAAATGTGTACCTGTGTTGTGTGTATGACTGTGATGAGCGTTTGCACAGTGTAGTTTTGGGCTGGTGTCCTTATGGAGCTAGCACATAGCCTACTAGCGAGTAGCACCACGGGGGCTGCCGAGCTCAACATACCCATCCGATGGGCGGATAACCATCAAGAGAGTCAGAAGCCCTCGCTTCATGAGACATAGCGGAGAGGCTTATAATTTAACCCAGGACATTGGCACAAAGACTGGTGAACAGGAACTTCACCTCACCACGTGTCCTCCCCTTGCCGGCCAAATAATGGCAGCGAAAATATCGCCTTCCATCAGAATTCGAACCGGGGTACCTCCTAACCTAGTGCCACCGCACAGCAGCATGGCAGCGATCTCTACCACGGAGGCGGGTCTTACGAAATTAAACGGAGATTAATAGCTGCCAACGGAACCTACTTTATACCGAAAAAACTCTGGGACATTCTGTTTATCGTAAGTCCACTCATACTGATTTGTGCTTTCACTCTACAAGTTGCCATCACCTGTCACAAACCATAAGTGTGCTCAAAACTCGCGTACACAGTGTCGGATGTTGATAGTTTACCTAAAGAGCTTGCGCATTTAAGAACAGTGTTTAGAGACAATGGATATTCTACGCAGCAAATTAACAGGGCATTCTCAGCTAAAAGAACCGGGAAGTGGATGAAGAGGAGAAAGCGCCAGCGAAGTCTCTAGCTTTTCTTCCCTTCGTTGGAAATTTTTCTTAAAAATAGCAAGGATCCTTAGTAGTTTTCAGGAGAAAGGGATTTTCCGCCCACCATCTAAGATTTCAGACCTTCGGGGATAGGTGAAGGATATTTATTATTGCGGAAGGCGGGAATTTATAATATACCTTACAAGCATGGTAAGGCCTATATAGGACAAACGACATTCACAGTGAAAGAACGTTGGACGGAACATAATCGTTGCACTCGCCTTCTGCAATCCAGCAAGTTTGTAATGGCCGCTTGGGGTGGCCGAGCAGTTCTAGGCGCTACAGTCTGGAACCGCGCGACCGCTACGGTCGCAGGTTCGAATCCTGCCTCGGGCATGGATATGTGTGATGTCCTTAGGTTAGTTAGGTTTAAGTGGTTCTAAGTTGTATGGGACTGATGACCTCAGAAGTTAAGTCCCATAGGGCTCAGAGCCAAGTTTGCAATGACAAAACAATTTTGGGCAAAGCAACATCTTTTTGGGACTCCATAACAAAAGAATCCGTTGAAATACGCACAGCGGAAAATGTGATGTACCATGACAGCGGCCACTAGCAGGTTAATGTGTGAAATCCCGTCATCTCCGAGATTTGCTCCAGATGAAGATGCGACCATACTCCAACTGCCGAAGGCAGCTGATCCTTACAGTTCCACCATCAAAGGCGCTGCCGCCGGGCGGTGTGGTCCTTTTGTCACAGTGAATCTGACGCACGCGCTACATAAGGTGGAGCAGAGAACGTCTTCATCAGTCTTTGATGGCGCACCTGAAGACGACTGGCAGGTATCCAGTCAAATATTGTGGACAAAATTTTACGACGACCGGCTGCAATCCCCAAATCTCTTCGAACACTGAAAAAACTATCTTCCTCAAGGGTCTTAACTCGTATCACTAGAGCAATGATTTATTCACACTTACGAGACCTCGGTTTACGTACGCCTCGGAAATTTTGTCATAAACATGAAAGGATATTGGAATACTAGATACCTTTGGGAGAAAAGTACTTCCAAGAGTCATTGACCCAATGTGTGATAGAGGAAGATGGTGGAAAGCTACAAGCATGAGCTGAACAATATATATTGAAAGCTCCTCCTATTAGAATAATAGTGAACACTGGACAGTTTGTAGAATAAAAGTTCACTTCAGTTGCCAGAGGTTGCTTAATTTATTCCGAGACCAGTTTCGAAGCTTAAAGCTTCATCTTCAGGTGCCACCAAATGTATAATGGGAACATAAATGTGTAGCGGTCGGGCCAGTCAGTCTTCGGGGTTCACACCCACGCCAAACAAATGTGTGGGAGCGTAGGACCATAAGCAACAGCGCCCGCCTGGACAACACGATACGGAAATGACCGATGCCGTAGATACAGCTGGAAGAACTCAGAGGGCGATGGAGGACACATTCGTAGCACTTGAGCAGGCCACTAGAAATATGGGACTGAATATCAACCAACAGAAAACAAAATATACGACTGGCAGGAAAGTACTCAAGAAGTACTCTCAGGGAATAGTCACTTCCGTGTAGAACTGTGCAGGTGGATGCTGTGGTTGCTGGTCCTACGCTCCTGTGGATTTGTTTGACATGGGTGTGGTCAGCCATGACTGAACAGCCTGACCGTCGCACATTTATGTTCCTATTACTTATTTGGTGTCACCTGAAGACGGAGCTCTATACTTCGAAAGCGGTCGTGCAATAAATTAAGAAGTTATTGGCAACTACATCGGTTTTTATTCTATAAATACGTTCCTCAGTTGCGGATATTCACTTGATCAAATTTTTTTGAAATCAGCCAGACTGAGATGGGCATGACACGTTTTACGGGTAAGTGATATGGAAACAACTAAAAGGATATCATTTTGAAATTCAGGTATCGACCAAGAATGAATAGATGGAGTCATGGAGCACCTGCACAAAACAGTGTGTAGAGGATGGGAAGCTCGAGCGTTGAAGAGTCGTAAGTGACGGGGAATTGTTGAAGTGGCCAAGGTTCACATTGCACTGTAGAGCCTCAGAAGAAGAAGAAGAAGTAGTCTGGACGCTTTTTAAGAACTGCAACAGTACATCGGTGAGCAACTCAGAAACAGCTCCTTTTTTATCGGGCTTCTGACTAGTTTGACGTGTCCCAGCCATGAATTCTTCTGTGTCAACCTTTTCATCCCAGAGCTTCATTTACACCCAATGCCCTCAATTATTTGTTGGATTTACTTCAATCAGCCCTACTGCTTTTACGCCCTACAGCTCCGTAGGTCAGCCTCCATAGCTGAGTAGTCTGGTGTGACGGAAATGGATTAACAAAAAAATAAATAAATTAATAAAAAGTTTTAATTACTATTATTATTATTATTATTATCGTCGTTATTCCCCATTTAGGAGAGCGTTAAAACACAATCAATTTCCATGGCACTTTTTTTGTCTCTTTCTTTTCTCTTCCCAAGAACTCTCATATATTCACTGTGTCTCTTCTTCCTCTCTTCTGTTCACTTCTTTCCTGGTTTCTTCTCTTTCGATGTTTCATCGAATTTCTGTTACCTGATTTTTTCTCTGTACTTTTCTCTGTTTGTTATTTCTTTTGTGGAGATATTTAGTTTCTATAGTTTCATTGGTTTCCTTTGCCAGTTAGTTTTCATCGTATTACTCATCACAATGTTAAAAATCTTTTTGATCAGCCTATTTTCGTTCATCTATAAATGTGCCCATAGAATTTAGCCCTTCTTTTTCCGATGTTGTCCGTAATTGTCTCTGTCTGTTTGTACAGCTCTTTTTATCCAGCTCCACTCTCTCTGAATTGGCCCATAGATTTTTTTCAGAATTTTCCTCTCTTGCTTTTCCATTTCCTTGATTTTCGTTCTTAGCGTGATTAGTCGTTTCTGAGGCCTACAACGCTTCTGGTAAGACGACTGTCTTGTAATGTCTTAATTTGGGATTAACGGAAATACTTCTTGTAAGGTGTCAGGCAATTCCAACACCTTCCATGAAAACCCTGACATGATAAGCAAATCCTGTAGTATGTCACATAGCTCCGAATAAATCGTGACATTAAATTAACCAAAGTAATACGAGTAACGAGTGAGCAAATGGAATACCACAGACTAACTCAAGAATGCCTAAATGCATGTCATACCTTCCCACCGTGAGACAGACGCAGTTTCGAGGGGAGAAACGAGAACAGAAGCCGAGAGCAGAACCGTATTAAGCTGAAAGGCCCTATGATAAGGGACGGACACCCACGTCGCCAGCTAACCGCTAGGACCACCCCCCAGCCCATGTTAAAAGCTAGAGCCCTCCAGAAGAACAGTATATATCTTACGATAACACAAAAAGGGCCACCGCAACTGCAAGTTTTAGCGTGCGACTTTTTCGTGTCTCTGTTACGTTGCAAACTTTAAAAACATTGCCCCACCACGAAAAGTATAACGTTTCTCATTGGATAGACAGAATTTTTGTAGGCGGAGCTTAGGGTTAACGTTGAGACCCTGATTGGTCAGATGAAAACACAGCCAGATAGTTTTCTTAAACCAACTTCGGTAAATTGTAGTAAGGAGAAGTTAGGGGAGAGTCGCTTCCGAGATGGCGAGGTGAGCGGAGCTGTGCTGCCCGCCGCCCCGTGACGAACACTGACAAGATAATGAATGCACACGATGCCGCATAACAGCACATAAAGCTTCACTCAGAACTACAGAAGTCTCATCTGTTACACCCCGTTTTGCGTAATACTAGTGTCGATTGTCAATTAAAGATCATGGTATTCACATTTGCTACGTAAGTTAAAATCTGAAACACGATAATTTTTCTGTTATATAATTATTGAGAAGCCACATCAGCCACTGTAATTTACAACAAGTTAGATAAGTAATTAAAGATAATTGAGGGTCACTGTAGACAATTTTGATAGTTCTCTGTTTTGTGAAACTTAATTTAAACCTAGATTATAGATGTGATATGGCATAGGTCATCCTTCGATCCATTGTAGAACTTGGAAACCCACTCAGGGAATATTCTTTCACATTTTTGTTGAACGCAGTTGGTTTTTATCATCCTGTATTAAATCATTTCCTTTTATCAATAGTGCAATTTATAAACAATGTTTTGTGAGTAGAATAAAATTTCCAATGGTAAACTTAACTGCTTTTCGACGTTATTTTACCAGCTAACTAAAAATAGGAAAGCCTTGAACCGTTTCCACTAAATTTAGTTAGTATTAAGATTCTTTTACAGGGAGTGCAGTGGAGCTGACGGTGAAATCATTAAGTATTTGGTTATATCATCGCTAGTCTCACTGAACTCTTCTGAACTCTACATGTCATGTGCGGTCTGGCGCCTCCTTACCAGGAACAGGTCCCAGGTTCAAACTAGTCAATTCCCTAAAAAACAACTTCAGAGCGTCGTTGCGCGAAAGTGGTAGGGAGACACGATATAGAACAAACAGACACCACGCAGAATGTTAGAAAATGGCGACCCAGCCAATCATGGTAAAATACCATGATTGAAGGTCGACCACATGCCTAACTAGGTCAGAAAAATATCCTGCTGAAAAATTTTCGTAGTAAAAATTTTTTCTTAAAGTTATACATAGTTGAAAACAGTAGCTGCAGCGATAGATAGTAAGAAAGTATTCAATAGAAAGTGAGACACTGTAGCAGAGACAATAGCATAATTAAGTTATGAATTTTAATATTGTTAGAATTAAGTTTACTCCTCAATGCAAGCGCACAGGTGGCGGATACATCGTTGACAAGTTGGTTCTGACCCAAGAAGTAAGTGAATGGATTGTCAAGTCGTGTGTGCAAAAAGTTTATGAAACGTGTGAGATCTTATGAGCGCATGTTGACGCGAAGTAGGGCGCCTGAATTGCTTTTAAAACAGAAAATAAGGGATTCGTAAAGATTAGCAATGGCAGATCGAGACCTTGACCGAATTGAGGTAGAGACCCAGCATGAAAATGGGCAGAGAATAGAGGACAGTACAACAGACGATGCGTCTTGAATACGTAGAACCCATAGTACAGGTAATCAGAGCTCCCTCACCACAGAGTACAAGGAATGCGAGCAGAAACGTGTCACAGCACAGTTCAATGCAATCTCCGTTTTTATCGGATAAGGTATATTCAAGAATGTGATGAACTTGAAGGAAAAACAAGCGGTCCAGGCTTTAGACTACCAAGCCTCTGGCCTAGAAAAAAGAAAAAAGTCAGTTGTGAGCGTAGATGGCTGTCATGCAGAGGATCCAGCTTCTATTCCCGACACTGCAAAGTATTTTTCCCTGGTGGGAGGACAGGTACGGGGTGCACTCAGCCTCCTGATGCCAACTGAGGAAATACATGAATGAGAAGTCGACGGTCTGGTAAGTCGGCAAAGCGGTCGGAGGAAGGGTCTGCTGAGCACATGTCCCTCCACACCGCATCCGAATGCCGCCGTAAGGCAGAAGACGGCTTTCCTTGAGCTGGCCGGAGTGGCCGAGCGGTTCTAGGCACTTCAGTCCGGAACAGCGCGACCGCTACGGGCATGGATGTGTGTGATGTCTTTAGGTTAGTTAGGTTTAAGTAGTTCTAAGTTCTAGGGGACTGATGACCTCAGATACTTCAGTCCCATAGTGCTCAGAGCCATTTGAACCACTTTTTTTACTTTCCTTGAGCCTTCAGGGACAGGGCGAGAGCTCCTACAACTCCTTCAAGTACTGTGCAAGTTATTCCTTAATGTCTTAAGACATTATCACCCTGTCCCTTCTTCTTGTCAATTTTTGTAATATGTTCTCTCCTTGCACATTCTCCAGAGAATCTTCTCTTTTATTATCGTATCAGTGCACACAATGTTCCACATACTTCTGTAGCACCACAAATCATACCCATAGATTTCCTTCTTTTCCCGTTTCTCCAAAGTAACGATTCACTTCCATTCAATTCTGTGCTCCAAATGTTGATAGGTACTCCGCAATCAACCTCACACTGTTTGGTACAGGGAACATCTGGTACCGTTATCCTTTTCCCCTCTACTCCAGAATTCTGAGTGGGAATAAACCAAGCGGCCATTATTTCTCTGATTTTATGGTCATAGTCATTTCGTGATACATATGCGGGAGGAACGTACGCTCTCAGTAAACCTCTCCATGATACATAGTTTCTCTCTTGTAGCCGCTGTAGTTTGCTTAGAATCTTCGTAATGCATCGGCGCCAACTACTCGATACCGTGACGAAACGTGTTGCTCTTCGTTGTATCGTATCTACCTCTTCAATTAATCCACCACGCTAATGGTCCCAGACAGATGAACAGTACTCAGGATACGGTAGAACAATTTTTTTTTTTTTTGTTTTTCTTTGGAAGCTGCTTCTTTCGTGGACAACTTACGTTTTCTGAATATTCTTCCAATAAATCTGAATCTGCAATCCGATTTCCCTATTGTTTTTATGTTATCAATCCACTTTAAGTCGCTCCAGACAGTTATTGCCAGGTGTTTTACTGTTGTCGCTGTTTCCAGTGAAATTTGACCTATAGTGCAATCGAACAGTTATGGATCTGTTCACTTACGTGCATCCCGTTACATTTATTTACATTGGAACTAACGACCAGTGCAAGATAAAATCTTCGATAGTACGCAGGTTCTCAAGCATTTAACTTTGGTTTTCTGGTGTTGCGATCACCCTGAAGCCATCATCGTCACCCCAAAGCCTCATGGAGCTTCCAAAGTTATCCACTAGTTCATAACACTCGCTTGTGGTACTTCAGAAATGATTTTTACATGTGCAGATTTCGTCCCGTTAAGACTAAAATATTCAGTTCCTGAGTATAGTCCCACAACTGGTCCGATTGTCGTTAAGCTCGGAAACGAGCTCATTAAACGAGAGTGCACACTGCATCGAGTGCCTTCTCGAAATCGAGAAACACACCGCCAATCTGGGCGCTTATCTACGGCGCTCTGATTTTCATGGAAAAACAGAGATAGGTGTCTCTCGCAAGTTCCCTGTTTGCGGAATTCATTTCGTGTCTTTATATTCAGTCTGTAGTGCGCCTTTATCACAGTGTTCATTCCATAAAATAGGTCTCGCAATTCTTCTCCGCTTTCACTGAGTACGGCAATGCAATTAACGAATCTCGTCATTGATAGCCTTCACTCTGATTGAATTTTAATTCCACCCCGGAACTCTTCATTTATTTCCGTCACTACTTCTTTGATTTAAATAGTGCATTAGGGACGAAAGAATTCATCTCCTTCGTAGACCCTCTGAAATCAGAAGGCTTCGTTCTTCATCTTGCATTCTCCTTCTACTCTCTCGGTTCTTGTAAATAATCCGACTGTACACCAATTTCCCTGGGCATTTCTTACGACTTGCACCATTTTACTGGAAAATCCTGGGAACATTTCTAGAGCTTTATTAAGTTTTGTTACCACTCGCAGTATCAGAACCGCCTATCTGGTGCTTTTACTTTCGGAAAGACAAACTAATCGTTGCCTAAAAGATCCGCAATTTTCTTCTCTGTTCGTCTGTATATTGTTCTTGTCAACAACTGAGACGGACGAGCTCTTAAGTTGATTGTGTAATAGTTCTCGCACTTAAGTGCCATTGCCGTCTTCGGCACTGCGCAGAGGGTATTTTTCTGGAAGTCAGTGTTATGTCTCCAGTCTCGTAGAGTGTACGATCTAACTTGAGCAGTTCTTCGGTTTCAACTACATCCAGACGACTTCAGAAACTTTGAAGGAATATTATCTGTATACCGATAGGAAAATGATCGTGAACCCAGAAATTGAAATAATTGAAGGGCCGTCCTCTTTCATTAGGGACGGTCACAATAGCGAGTTACAAAAGTTCGGTTTTCAGCTAATGATTAGGCAATGAGGCACAGGCCCCACTTTAACGACTAACTTCTAGGAAAGCCTCCTCTGGAGAAACGGGTTGGTCCTACCGTCGCAGAGTGGCAGATAAAGTGAAGTCACGAGTCGAAAGTAAATTCGGTTGTGGGTCGCCAAACAGCCTGCTTTCACGCAGTGCTCCTTTAAAACCTGCGTTCCGAATCGCGTGAAATATCTCTCGTCCTCTCCTCCCCATCTTTCTCTCTTTCTCTCTCTCTCCGTCTTTCTTCCGCTCGGAGACGGACGTTTTCTTCCCCTCCCTGGTGTTTTACAGCACATGAGGCGATCTCTCTCAGTCGACCGAACTTTTGCATAAAAGTGCCGGCAGAGGGGAAAGTTGGGAGTCTGCAAGTTATAAGGAGCGGCAGGAAGAGGACTCTGGAACCGGAGCCACTCAGGGGGCCGTTGTCATTTCCTCTGGCGAAGGCTGCGATTGGTGGGGAGTTACACAGCGTCTCTGTTCTCACAGTCAAGCTGGTCGCTGGGACACCCGCTAGCGGTTTGGAAAACACGCCGTAAACTGACAACGCTGGCAATGTTTGTATAAATGTTAGGAGCATGTTTTAAACCGTTTGGTGATCATATCCTCTAAGATCTCACATACAGATACTTTTTCTTTAATGCACAGGCGACTAAAATTCTTTACACATGATGTGCAAACTATAATTGACCCGGAAAAAATGACATGCGCCTTAAGACAGTTAACCCCAATCACATTGCCCGCAACCGGGGTGGATGATGTAAGGTGCGTTGTCCATCTTAATGTGTGTGAAATACGGTTTGTCCATCATTAAAGTTCCAATTTCAAAACGCCGTACAAAGAGAAACACTGGTCAAAATTACGCCAAACTTGAGCAGCTATTATTGACGCAGGGGAAAACGTCGTGGAACAGAAAACCATTTTACGAAAATTTTACCAATAACTGGCGCTGTAAGCGTCTTAACGTAAATGGGGTCGGCTACAAATGGCAGATGAATCGCTAACGACGGTTATGGTTTGACTTGCACATTACACCATCCGTGCTGTTTAATGTACATGGCTGTACAAGCTCGGCAGTCAAGAGACGTGGCACTATTAGTTAGGAAAGCCCACCCCCACGGAAACGTCGTACAACATGGGGTGGGAAAACTCGGTTTTTAATTGTTCTGAGGCCAAAAACCTCATAAAAAACAAAAGACATTAGTTTTTAATTATCCTAGGGGCAAAAGTTGAAGACAATATTATGGAAATGGAAGGGGATGTAGATGAAGATGAAACGGGAGATACGATACTGCGTGAAGAGTTTGACAGAGCACTGAAAGACCTGAGTCGAAACAAGGCTCCCGGAATAGACAACATTCCATTAGAACAACTGACAGCCTTGGGAGAGCCAGTCCTGCCTAAACTCTACCATCTGGTGACCAAGATGTATGAGACAGGCGAAATACCCTCAGACTTCAAGAAGAATATAATAATTCCAATCCCAAAGAAAGCAGGAGTTGACAGATGTGAAAATTACCGAACTATCAGTTTAATAAGTCACAGCTGCAAAATACTAACGCGAATTCTTTACAGACGAATGGAAAAACTGGTAGAAGCGGACCTCGGGGAAGATCAGTTTGGATTCCGTAGAAATGTTGGAACACGTGAGGCAATACTAACCTTACGACTTATCTTAGAAGAAAGATTAAGAAAAGGCAAACCTACGTTTCTAGCATTTATAGACTTAGAGAAAGCTTTTGACAACATTGACTGGAATACTCTCTTTCAAATTCTGAAGGTGGCAGGGGTAAAATACAGGGAGCGAAAGGCTATTTACAATTTGTACAGAAACCAGATGGCAGTTATAAGAGTCGAGGGGCATGAAAGGGAAGCAGTGGTTGGGAAAGGAGTGAGACAGGGTTGTGGTCTCTCCCCGATGTTATTCAATCTGTATATTGAGCAAGCAGTAAAGGAAACAAAAGAAAAATTCGGAGTAGGTATTAAAATTCATGGGGAAGAAGTAAAAACTTTGAGGTTCGCCGACGACATCGTAATTCTGTTAGAGACAACAAAGGACTTGGAAGAGCAGTTGAACGGAATGGACAGTGTCTTGAAAGGAGGGTATAAAATGAACATCAAGGAAAGCAAAGTGAAACGTGGATGATAAATAGTTTGGACAAGAAGAGAATAGAAGCTTCCGAAATGTGGTGCTACAGAAGAATGCTGAAGATTAGATGGGTAGATCACATAACTAATGAGGAGGTATTGAATAGAATTGGGGAGAAGAGGAGCTTATGGCGCAACTTGACTAGAAGAAAGGATCGGTTGGTATGGCATGTTCTGAGACGTCGAGGGATCACCAATTTAGTATTTGAGGGCAGCGTGGAGGGTAAAAATCGAAGAGGGAGACCAAGAGATGAATACACTAAGCAGATTCAGAAGGATGTAGGCTGCAGTAGGTACTGGGAGATGAAGAAGCTTGCACAGGATAGAGTAGCATGGAGAGCTGCATCAAACCAGTCTCAGGGCTGAAGACTACAACAACAACAACAGGGGCAAAAACCGCATAATAAGCAAAATTACTTTGGTTTCTGATTGTCGTGAGACTGGCGCTAGATATGTTCAGTAAGATGTCCACCGTTTTCTTCTACAAGTTGAAATTGAGAAACAGCACGTTTCACAACAGATCGGAGTGTCTTGGGGATCACGTTCAGATTGCGTTGCGCAATGGGTACTTTCAGTTCAACTAAGTTCATAATTGGAGCACTGAACACAACTCTTTCACATGACCCCCCCCCCCCCCCCAGCCAAAAGTCGCACGGTTTAAGATCAGGCGATCTGGACGGCCAGGCTATAGAGAAATGAATACTGATAATTCTAGCATTTCCGAAATATCTCTGTAGCAGCCGCTTCACTGGCTGTGTAATGTGCCGACGAGGGCCACCTCGTGGCATAAAAATGTTCGTAGCCACACATCCACGCTGTTGGAGGGTTGGCCGGCCGCTGTGGACGAGCCGTTCTAGGAGCTTCAGCCTGGAACCGCGCGACCGCTACAGTCGCAGGTTCGAATCCTGCGTCGCACATGGGTGTGTGCGATGTCCTTAGGTTAGTTAGGTTTAAGTAGTTCTAAGTTCTAGGGGACTGATGACCTCAGATGCTAAGTCCCATAGTGCTCAGAGCCATTTGAACCATTTGTTGGAGGGTTGGAATGACGTTGGTACGCTGAAGATTTTCTTAGCGTTTACCCTTGACGATACATGTAACAGAACCCGCAGGACTCATCTTCTCGAAGGAATACGGTCCTAATTGTCCTAATTTCAACGATGGCATCAACCCGCATCCCACAGTCACCTATGCTGAAAGGTACCGGTTGATATGCTTGCGGATTTTTCGTTGCTCGTATTCTGCAATTCTGCATATTGACATGTCCTAGGAGATGGAACTGAGCTTAAACATATCCACACCATGTTCCATTGTCATTCATTGTTCACTTTCATGCGAGCAAGAAATTCCACACCGAACGTTTGTCTTGCTGGCAGGTCAACAGGAAGCAACTTCTGGACGTGGGTAATTTTGTATGGATACCAATGCAGGAGTGTGGCCGAGCTGTTCTAGGCGCTTCAGTCTGGAACCGAGCGACCGCTACGGTCGCAGGTTCAAATCCTGCCTCGGGCATGGATGTGTGTGATGTCCTTAGGTTAGTTAGGTTTAAGTAGTTCTAAGTTCTAGGGGACTGATGACTTCAGATGTTAAGTCCCATAGTGCTCTAAGTAGTTCTAAGTTCTAGGGGACTGCTGACTTCAGATGTTAAGTCCCATAGTGCTCAAAGCCATTTGAACCAATGCGGGATGTTTATAGTACTTCATCCACCGTGCTCGCTGGCATGTTCAACGTTCTGGCAATTCCCCCTGCTGCATGCATGGTCCCACACCACCGCTCGACCTCTACTTGAATGCTGTGGCCATATATTCGATAGACGTCGCGGTTGGTTGGTTGGAACCGAACAGGGAGGTCATCGGTCCCATCGGATTAGGGAAGAAATTGGGCGTGCCCTTTCAAAGGAACCATTCCGGCATTTGCCAGACGCGATTTAGGGAAATCATGGAAAACCTAAATCTGGATGGCCGGACGCGGGTTTGAACTGTCATCCTCCCGAATGCGAGTCTAGTGTGCTAACCACTGCGCCCCCTCGCTCGGTGAGACATCGCGTCAACTGCTTTCCTCGCTCCGCCAAACTGCGCTTTAAAAGAACCTGTATTTCCAAATTTTGTAATCATTTTCTCCAGACCCTTGGCAGACATCGGCCCAATGCCTTCTCTCATACTCCGAAACATCCGCGGGGTTACTGGCGCATGGTAATCGTTCTTCTACAAAAGCTTTATCAGCAGCGTACAGTCCTTGATGGAGACTGTCAAGCTGGGTGTCTCGGACGCAAACAGAGGAATAACCGTGCCACCCGTCTGTTGGTGTGCATATTCTGACTCATACAACACCATGTATTGGTCAGTTTCTATCCATAACTTTTCTGCATGCGTCAATAATATGCTGTTAAAATTTGACGTCATTCTGAGCAGTTAGTCTCTTTCTACAGCGTTTTTAAACTAGGACTTTAATTATGGACACCCTACACTTTAGCACAGCTAATGTAAGATGGGTTGCCTATCTTAAGGTGCATGAAACATTTTCTGGGCATTTTATTTTAAATGAGTACCTGAATTTGCCCGTGAACTCACTGCTCCTTTCAAGCACCTGTTTGATTGTAAAACTAACTTCAATAAACGAAACTGTCCAGAAGAGTGTATTACGCTCCTCTGCCGATCACGTGAAAGTCGTATGTTTTGCTGCATTGTTGCTGTCAGCCATGTGTGTCGTTCACGTGACTGCGGCACGAGTTTATGAAGATGAGTAGGAAAAACAAATCTTGTAATGTTGGAATACATGTCAGTGGTGTGCTGCCTGACACAGTTACGTCGTTTAAATATCCAGACGTAACGTGGCAAAGCGACATAAAATGGAACGTGCAAGTAAGGTCGTTTCTAGAGAAGGCGAATGGTCGACTTCGCTTTATTGGGAGGATTCTGGGGAAGTGTAGCTCATCTATCAATGTGACCGCGTACGGAACACTTGTGCCACACTTTCTTCAGTATTGTTCGAGTGTTTAGAAATCGCTCTAGATCGAATTAAAGGAAGGCTTCGAAGTAGTTCAGAGCCATGCTAGTGCATTTGTTATTAGAAGGTCTATCAACAGAGTAATATTATGGAAATGCTCCGTGAAGTGAATTGGGAACCCCTGAAGGAAAGAAGACGTAAATTATCGCGAGAGACTGTTGAGAATGTTTTCGGAACCAGTATTTGTGAAATATATAGGAACGATTCTACTAAAACCAACGGACATCTCGCGTTAAGCGCCGCGAATTTCGCGAAGATAAGCGGAATTGGGGCTCTTGCCGAAGTGTAGAGGCAAGTGCTTTATGGTGACTTGGGAGTATTTAGTTAGATGTAGATACAGTGAGGTGACAAAAGTGATGAGATAGCGATATGTAAATATATAGATGACGTTAGTATCACGTACACAAGATGTAAATGGGCAGTTTACTTGCGGATATGTAATTTGTACCCAGGGGATTCATACGAGGGGTGTTTGAAAAGTCCGTGCAAAAATAAAAACTACTTACGTGTTTGGGATAAACCTTTTTTTTTAATTTTTCGACATAGTCTCATTTTAGACTTATTCTATACACTTCGTCCAACGCCGTTCTAATTTGTTGATCCCTTCCGAATAATAGGAATTGTCCAATTCTGCAAAATAGCTATTAGTTGCTGCAATCACCTCCTTGTTTGAATAAAATCTTTGTCCTGCCAGCCATTTCTTCAAATTGGAGGACAAATGTAGTCCGAGGGAGCCAAGACTGGAGAATAGGGGGATGTGAACCGAGTTGGAATCCTATTTCCATTAATTTGGCGATCACAACTGCTGAGGTGTGTGCTAGTGCATTGTCGTCATGGAAAAGGACTTTTCTGCGGTCCAGTCGCCGCCGTTTTTCTTGCAGCTCGGTTTTCAAACGATCCAATAACGATGAATAATATGCACATGTATTAGTTTTGCCCTTTTCCAGACAGTCGATGAGGATTATGCCTTGCGAATCCCAAAAGACAGTCGCCACAACCTTTCCGACCGAAGGAATGGTCTTCGCCTTTTTTGGTGCAGATTCTCTCTTGGTAACCCTTTCTTTAGATTGTTGTTTGGTCTCAGAAGTATAGTAATGTATCCACGTTTCATCCACAGAGACGAAACGACGCTCCAAGTCGTGCGGATTCTTCCTGAACAGCTGCAAACTATCCTTTCAACACTTCACACGATTCCGTTTTTGGTCAAGTGTGAGCAATCGCGGAACCCATCTTGTGGATAGCTTTCTCAAGTCCAAATGTTTATGCAAAATATTATGTAACCTTTCATTCGAGATGCCCACAGCACTAGCAATCTCACGCAGCTTAACTCTTCTGTCATCCATCGGCATATCATGGATTTTATCAATGATTTCAGGAGTCGTAACCTCCACAGGGTGTCCAGAACGTTCAGCATCACTTGTGCCCATATGGCCACTCGGAAAATTTGGAAACCACTTATAAATTGTTCTAATCGAAGATGCAGAGTCACCGTAATGTTTATCAAGCTTCTCTTTAGTCTGCTGAAATGTTTTGCCTTTCATAAAGTAATGTTTAGTCACCACACGAAATTCTTTTTCGTCCATTTTTTGACAATCACTCGACTTCCTTGATTCACACGAACGCCAAACACAAAGAAATAGACCAATATGGCTGAAACTCTCTCTCTCTCCAGAGATGCTGCTAACTAAAAATGACCTCGATATGCGGTGGTGGTGCCATCTCTCGGTCTTTGCACGGACTTTCCAAACGCCCCTCGTATGAAAGGGTTTTCCGGCGTGTTATGGCAGTACGATATGAATCAACAAACTTTGAACGTGGAGTGGCAGTTCGAGCAAGGCGCACGGAACATTCCGTTAAATCGTTAGGGATTTCAATATTTCAAGATCGACAATACCAAGAGTGTGCAAAAACTACCAAATTTCAGGCATTACCTTCCACCATGGCCTCCACGTAATGACCGAGAGCAGCGGCGTTTGCGTAGCCGTTGCTAACAGACAAGCAACACTGCGTGTAATAATCGCAGAAATCGATGTGGGACGTACGACGAAATTATCCGTTAGGACAGTGCGGTGAAATTTGGCGTTAATGGGCAGCAGACGACCGACGCGAGTGCCTTCGCTAACAGCACGAAATCGCCTGCAGCTGCTCTCCTGGACTCGCGATGCGATCGGCTACACCCGAGTCGACTGGAAAACCGTGGCCTGGTCAGATGAGTGCCTATTTCAGGTGGTAAGAACTGATGGTAGGGTTTCTAGAGCGCCGCGGACCGTAGGAAGCCATTGACCCAAGTTGTCAACATGACGCTTTGCATGCTGGCTGTGGCTCCATAATGGTGTGGGCTGTGTTTATATGGAATGGACTGCGTCCTCTGGACCAACTGAACCGATCATTGACTGACGTTCGATCACTTGGAGACCATGGAGTTTATGTTACCAAACAACGATGCGTCATGTCACCGTACCACAACTGTTCGCCATTGGTTTGAAGAACAATCTGGAGGATTTGAGCGAATATTTGGCGACTCAGATCGCCAGACATGAATCCCATCAAATATTTGTGGGACATAATTAATAGGTTGGCTCGTGCAAGCATGGCCCAATATTTCTGCAGGGGACTGCGCCAGGACAAAGGGGATCCGACACAGTATTAGGGGTATCCCATGAGTTTGGTCAACTCAGTGCGCAGCTGAACTCGGTAAGGATGGAAAAGTCTAGAAGAAGCTTTCGATGTAAATGGCTGGTGGTGACTTCAGCAATGTTCTGAAACGCTGTGTAGTTGTTCGTCTCATAACTCCTTCCTGCTAGCAGTGAGAACGCTTCAATTTGGCGGTATGGAAGTAGCGTGACGATTGCGAAAATGCGCACCACAAGTACACACCACTCTAAAAACGTTTCTGAGATAACATATGAAATGACCTGTTTACTGCAGTGTAATGTGTTCTTGTTCAGCAGTAAGCCTTTTAATTGGGCTCTCCCACCCTCGCCAGCTCACACCGTAGCATCCTGTGTCAGTAAAGTTACATGGGACGTTATATAACGCCACTCATTAGCCCAACGCGCCACACCTACGTGACCGGATAGCAGAGTGCCCTCTGCTCAGCGGTAAAGTCCGCCTCGCTTGCCTCTGGGCCCTGCCGTTTGCTGCACAGCTGTAATCACATTAGGCGGCTGACATGCTGCGTCGCTTCACCTGACCGGGTCATCAGTCACAGCTCTGACACATAGGCGGCGCATCTGTGGGGGCCAATATTACGCTCTCCATAGGCCCACCACCACCTGCCTTTCTAAGGAACGGACCCCGCGCATCTATACGCTGTTTAAAAAAAAATGGTTCAAATGGCTCTGAGCACTATGGGACTCAACATCTGAGGTCATCAGTCCCCTATAACTTAGAACTACTTAAACCTAACGAACCTAAGGACATCACACACATCGATGCACGAGGCAGGATTCGAACCTGCGACAGTAGCAGTCGCGCGGCTCCAGACTGAAGCGCCTAGAACCGCTCGGCCAGCTCGGGCGGCTAGGCTGTTTCAGGAAGAACAGCAAATGTAATGTAGTAAGTAGCAATTCGAATAAAACTTAACTGTCCTTTTTCATTAACAAAACAGAACATGAGAACCATGAACACAAGACACAGGACAAAATTACGTTGAAACTCGGAAGCGCATAGGACATACCCTAGAGGCTATAATTTTAAAAATGGCTCTGTGCACTATGGGACTTAACATCTGAGGTCATCAGTCCCATAGACGTAGAACTACTTAAACCTAACCAAACTAAAGACATCACACACATCCATGCCCGAGGCAGGATTCGAACCTGCGACCGTAGCAGCAGCGCAGTTCCGGACTGAAGCGCCTAGAACCGCTCGGCCACAGCGGCCGGCGCTATAACTTTAAATTCACAGTACTATATTACAATCTTTTACGTCAAATAAATAGCTGTAACCAGAAAACGTTGTTAATTTCAATGGCTGTTACAAACGGGCACAAAGCGACCCTAAGCCCCCATTATGCCAACAGCGACCGCCTGCTCTATCATGAACACTCCTATTATAGGTTGGTACAGGAAACTTTTAAAACAAGAGACGAGCATACATGTAACAACAAACATAATTATTTCATAAGTCTACAACTCACCCCGCGTTCGGGGTTGTGCGACACAATGGCAATAACTGTAATTAATAAAATGTCATAAACAAGAAAAATTTAAAACCCAACTTTTAATAAAACACACACAGCGTCAGTTAATGACACCGCAAAATTACTGAGCAGTTTCGTCACTTGAAAAACGCAGTACCCTATAGCAATAGCTATCCAATAATAAACAGTTAGTGAATGATTGCTGTGATAAGATAATGGGCCAATCATTGCAAAATTTAAGGTAATTAAACAAGAAAGTGTTCCGAGGAACTCGGACTGCTCAAGATAACCCAATAAAATGGAAATCACATAAAAGCTTTAAAAGGAACTTTAACACGTACATGAAAACAAAACATATGTTTTTTGAAAAGCAACCAGCACATTGACATACCAAATTCGAATAAAGCTCAGTGCTGTTAGGAGCAGAGCGAAAGACAGTAAACAAACTGTTGTGTACATAGTTCCGCGTAGTCAGCGCGTACACAACTTTCCCACTAGAGCGCGCCCCGCTAAGCACAACAGCGCAGGCGCAGCGCTCGTCCGTCTCCACACAACGAGATGGCGCTGTCTTAGAGACGGCCCAATTCTGCTTCCGCCGATCCGCGTATTAATATGTAACGCAGCCAATGAGATTGCTGCTAACGTAGAACCTTTTCTCCTCGAGGATCACACTCGCGCAGTGATACCTGAACGCGCCAGGTATTATAACGAGTGTACAGACCTCCGATTAGCTAGTCTGCATTAGTCTATAGTCAAGTTTCAGTCTGTGTCTAATAAGATTATCATATTCCTGTACATAGCCATGAAGAGAAATGTAGAGACACTTTGTCAAGTATCAGAGATATGCGAGAATAAGATTAACGTACCAAGACCAAAGGAACTTCAGATTGTCCATTGTAAACAGCATCCAGACTCAAGTTACGAAATATCTATGCCTTTTTATTATTTTAATAAATGTCTGTGAAAATTAATCAAGTTCTGTTTAAAGTTGGTCACCGTCAATCTGCTACTCTAGGCGTGCAAGTGGCATTTCTATCGTCTGACCTAACGGCAGAAGATAAACACGCCACGATAAGACCACGAGATATATGGCTGACACTCGCCTACTTCGTTAGAGTGACAAGTCAAATAATCTGATAGTGTGTGTACCGAAGGTCTTACAGTATGCACACCACACAAACTAAGCACAGGCCATGGACAAAATGTTGCAGATGTTCACCCATGTCATGCTAAAGGCGCATAACATGGATCGTAATCCACTTTAGCGAGCCACAAAATGGTCACTGCCCAGTGCAGTTACAAGAGCCAATTTAACCCGCTTTAACGAGGAACTTCGTTCACCCAGAGAGTCTCTCCATGTAAGTCTGTGGCGTACACGACGGCTTAATAAAGCATCATATCATTGCTCGACTTCCACTGGTGTCTGCTACAAGTTGTGAAGTATATTTCGGCACCACACCACTGCATCCCTGCCGTAAACTCAGCTTAGACAAAGAACTGTAGTCCCCTCGGTGGCAGACCACCACATTCACTTGCCCGACCACAGTCTCACCCACCGGTCCACACCTTCCTCCCTTAAGCTTCGGCGCTACACGCTCGCCACCCTACGGAGAACTGCATATAGCGGACCGATTGCAAGATTCTCTGCAATCTCGAAAACATCCCGTTTATCACGTCCAGTTCTTTTATTGAATATAGAGATATAGCTGGTTGTAGAGAGAGGTTTTAATTTTGCGTGTTGGTACTACAGCTTCTATGGGTTTCTTTATTGATTGCTAGTTATTTTATTTTATTTATTTATTTATTTGTTTTTTATTTTTATTTTTAATTTTTTCTGTATTTTATAAGCTGGCGTTTGAAATAGTGCTTGAGTTAACGTGTTTGAATTTTTCAGATTTGATCATTGCTATTTCTTGGCCAATGCTACTGTATCGTTTAAGCATGGCACGCCTCTTAGTATTGCAAAATATGCCAATATGTTGTTTGTACACGGGTATTGTAATGGAAACGCTGCTGCTGCTTGTGGGGAATACCGCAGACGATTTCCTAACACCACAGTAACAGATTCAAGAGCGTTCACTAGTGTCTTCGCTAAACTGTGTGCCTGGTGCAGTGCCCAACAGTCATATGTCTCTTGAAAGTGCCGATGGAAAGAGTGTGGATGAAGTTGTAGATGTTGTTCAACTGGTAGAACATAATGCTTCAACAAACAAGTGCAGTTTCTAAACGTAAATGTTTCCACATATAAGATTATGGAGAGCATTACATATGCATGGCCTCTATCCTTGTTATCGACAGCTGATTCAACACATTCGAGAAGGGGAAAATGTTTTACGATCGGAATTTTGTCGTTGGGTACTAGCAAATCGCCGAGTTAATCTCATTAACACAGTTTACTTATGAATCCACTTTCACTCGTGATGGTATCAATAACAGATTACCTTCTCTTGGTCGGTGTTCGCCGTCATGTCGAATTATTTTAAAATGACATTACATGCGCCCTTTACTGTAGAAATTATTTATTTCACAACTGCAGTTTCGGTCTTTCGGCCATTATCAAGTGGTACAGCAAAATCTAGAAGAATACAAATAATAAAGCAAAGAGTGTACTTGCAGAGTTACACAGACATGCCATATAGACAATAGACATTACAAAGAAGCTGAAAATAACACATCACTTACATTTTGCTTCAGCACATATTAGGCTTTAAACTCGTAGGAAACTAAGCCTTTTCACTGCATAAGTACCGTAACATCAACAAGTGCGAAGCTCTCCACTTCGTGAAATGATGTAAATTATGTTAAGCGTTACCAATGTTAAAATTCTTCACATAAATCGCGATTAATCCTTGTTCTAAGACGCTGTCCACATGTGAACTGAAGATGTTGGAACGAAAATACATCTGCAAGTCAGACTGTCTGTACATTTATCAGAAATGGCTCATTCCAGTGCCAACAATAGTAAGCTTCATATCACTGCATTATTTAACATCTGTTGACAACATATAGCCTTCTAGGTGATGATTTGATTAGTAACAAAGAGGAAACTTTTTATTTGTTATTTTTTCATCTTCATTTTATTTATTTTCAGAGTCTGTCTTGTATTTTACCAGATCTTTATAAATGCTATGTGACAAGTCTTAAAAGTGTCCCCGATGTTTCCCATTGTATTGCAACTTTTATACATGATAACGAGGGAGAATCGCGAGCTCTCCCATGCAATTTATTTTTGTAAATTCGTTTATCCTCTGCATTTCCTTTTATTTTCAGAGTGTATCTTGTCTTATCTAATATATTTTAGCAACGTATCATAATACTGTATAATTAATTTTACGTTTTTTTCTATAGCTTTGAAGCACTTTCGACTTGTATTATTACACGTACATAAGTTTTTACATAATTATTTCCTATATTTGAGCTTCGTAGAGAGGAAAATCATGCGTTTACGAGGTGACGTCTTGTTACGTGTTTTCTCAATTTGTTGGCTGTTTCATGGGCGAACCATCTATGTTGTTTCATCAGTTGCGATGTATATGCAAAAAAACTAATATGAACATTACAGTTGCCATGTTCTGTACGAGAAAACGAGGCAGTATGAGACCTTTAGAAGAGATAGCAACGTATTTTTACGCCACTCTGTTATAAAGAAATTTTCCTATCCTGTCCCCTTGGACCTCACCACGATTTCATCAAGAAGAGAGCTGTATGTTGTCAAGAGGTGTATAATGATGTTGTAATATGGCGCTTACAATAGTTATCGTTGGAATGAACTACCTGTGATAAGTGCACGTACAGTAACTCGTGGATGTATTTTAGTGTGTTAGAACACTGATTTATAGCGATTTATATGGAGGACGTTAACATCGGTAACAGTTCACTTAATTTACATTTTCACGATCTAGAGAGCTTCGCATTCGTTTGATCTTACTGTATTTCTACAGTGAAAAGGCTTACCTTTCGACGACGACATCTATACATTTCGAAGAATTTTAAAGCCTGACACGCACTCAAGCAAAATGCAAGTAATGCCTTTATAAGTGGTGTGTTTACGTTCACCATTTTGTGTAATGTTTATTATCTATATGGAATGTTCGTTCAACTCTGCATATACACTCTGTGCCTTTTTATTTGTATTCTTCTAGCTTTTGCAGTACCACTTAATCCCAAAGACCGCAGTTGCAATTGCGAAATAGATAGCTTCTACATTCAACGGCAAATATGGTATCACTAACGCTCGTAACCCAGGCCTGCGGTCCGACAAAAATCCGTATTTATTTGGGGAGATATATTTTCCAGATATTTGTGGTGTGGTATTACAGACATCAGTTGACTGGGCTTGTTACGTTACTACATTGTCTTACAGGGGCTTGTTCTCTAGATTTTCTTGAAAACGAGCTTCTAATATCAGTGAAAGACATTTCTCTGACTGCATGCATGAGTGAGTTCTTCCATGATGGCGAGGCCCCTGCATATTCCAATCGATAGGTAACACTTGGCACATCATCTAAAACCCAACATTCCCCGTAAGATGAATCGGCAGTAATCTTCATGTTATTTGCACATCAGAGTCGCATAATCTTACCAGTTTCGATTTCTGCCTCTAGGGATGGTACACAGGCGAAGTTCCAAATAGACAAAGTAAACATAAAAGATGAGCGATCGCTCGGGTTATGAACAGTCCTGTCCCCTTAAAGCAAAGACGACCGCGGAATAGCTACGTGTGGAGGTTTCAAGAGAATTTGAATGTACATTAACGTCAGAGGTGGAATTTATGATAGTCGACTTTGAACAATCATTTGCTTTTGCTTAACATATTGTGTATTTTTTTGGGTTACATCCTAACAGCTCTATCTCTGTACCAACAAAAATGGATATTATAGGGAATTTTTTTTCGAAGTAGTCTATATTAATTCGAATTAGTTCATATTAATTCGAACAAATAGTTTAAATAACGTGTGTCCAATTTTTGTTGGTATAGAGGTAGAGCTGTTGGAATGTAATCCAACCACATTCTTAAATCTAAGATATCTCTGTGGGCAACCGCAGCTTAATCTATACATAGTAAAAAAAATTTCAAATCTTTCAACATCCACTGTATTCGTTGGTGCCAGGAGATGTACCTTATAGACCATTGGGGCATCGTACTGGTTTAATACCTTAAAGCAATTCAACAAAATTTAAAGTGAAGATGTGATTCAGTCTCGCTAAACCGGTTATACCCTGATTCCATAATAATTTAGGATTAGCAGCTACCTTCGGACCCTAAAATTCCTTAGAAGATTTATACCACACAAGTTTTTAAACAATTCATTAACCTTCGGAAATATTTACTGTTTCTCCTGAAACACCATGCACAATGGGAAGCCAAACTACATACACATTACGCTAAAATGAGTCTAAAAGTTTGATATCATTTTATACGCAAAGCAATATTTACGAATATATTGCTACTTCTCCGCATCTCGCAACTGCGGTTCGTAGTAGTTTATAAAACAAAATAATTCATACACGAAATGACAACTGTTGTATTCACTAAAAGCACTTGGTTTCCAGCATATAAATGTGCCAGGGAGAGAAACTCTTACCACCGAAGTAGCCACTGCTTTGTGAGTTGCTTGCAACCAGCAACTGTGCAGATGTGCCACATGGACGAATAGGGTTAGGCAACAGCTACGGTACAAAATAACGGAAACATAGATTAGCATCAACATGCAGTGATTTGTTACACTCACTCTGGTACCGAGCGCCGCGGGTTTCGAATCCGCGCCAGACAGCATGGACCTCGATAACCACTAGAGGTATAATGTGAGGGCGCCACGGTGGAGCACGTGGTCCCAGCAGCCAATAGCAACGTATTCTATCACGTATTTAAGCGCCTCCCTCTCGCTCAGCAGAAGACCCAGGTGATCATCGTAGGCCGCACCACCCGCTCCTTCCGCCTCCATGATTTCTACCTCACCATTTATGGCCGTCCTATCCACAACACTCCTACCCTCAAATATCTTGGCCTCACACTCGACCGCCACCTCACCTGGACTCCCCATCTCCTTACCATCCAACACAAAGCTCACAACAGAATCCGCCTCCTGAAACTCCTGTCCAGCCGGACATGGGGTCTGCATCCTTCCACCATCCTTCACACCTACAAATCCTTGATCCGCGCTATCCTCTGTTACGCCTGCGTGGCTTGGATTTCCGCCCCTCCCAGGTTCTATAAATCCCTCCAAATCCTCGAACGCCATCCACTCTGCCTCGCCTTCTGCATCCGCCTTCCGTCCCCCATGCACATCGTCTATGACATCATCCCCTTCCCCTACCTTCTCCTTTTCCCTGAACACATCTGCACACTATATATTGCCCACCGCACGGATCCCCCTCACCCCTGGTGTCTCCCTTCCTCTCCAGCCCCAGCTCGTTGCCGCGCCTTTACCGTTGTGTCCCACCCTCTCTCCATCTCCCAACCCTCTGATTCCTTTCCCAACGTAACTTCCACCATCTACCCCTCCCGGATGATGAGCTTCGACCTGACATCTATCCTTCCTAACAACTCTAACCCCATCTTCCTGCCTCCTCCTCAGGGCTCCGTCTCCTCCCCCTCCCTTCTCCTGAGCGGCTTCCCCCTCCTACTCCCCCTCCCTCTCTTGTGCTCGTCTTCAGTGTCTCTGCACTCCTTCCTACCTTGTCTTCCCTCTTCAGCTCCTCCCCCACCAGTCTCCTGCCTCTTTGTGTACCAGCTGACACTTCTACTCTCTTCATCCCACCACCTCCCCTGCTGCCCCTTGCTCTCCCCTCCTTTTCCATCCTCTCCGGCCTCTCCCTCGGCAGGTCACACCTGGCAGTTTTATTATTCACTGTGTGTGCTACAACTGGGTTTTAAGTGTGTTGTTCTGGAGTGTTTTTAATACTGTGGCCGACTTTTAACCTGTGCGTGTGCTTCCAGTGTCTGTGTTTTAAGAATCGCCAACTGTGTTTTCTTAACTTTATGTCGACTTTTTTAATTGTCCCTCCATGAATGTCTCCATGTCAGTGTATTTTTACCTCCATTATCTCCCATTACTCTGTTTTATGTCCCCCTTTTTTATCGCCTTATATGTAACATTTTATTCTTGTCTTAGTTGTCATGTCACTCGGCTGAAGAGTGGCGGATTGTGCCACTGACAGCCCTCCCCTGCCCATATGGGGCAGGGGAATGAAATCACAATAAAGGAAAAAAAGGTAAAAAAGGCTCAGCAGACAGTCTGATAGTCGCGTTAGTCTATCGATATCTTGCATACGCACAGCTTGTTTACTTGGTTTCGGATGTTGTGGATTCGTGAGGTTTCGCTTGTGACCCCATTGCTATTTGCATGTTGTTGTTCATTAGGTCTTGTTCGGTCGTCCTTCCCCATTCGTTTTGTTTGTTCGCGGGCTGCTCCCGTTTGGCCCCGCCACGCTTTCGTTCTCGGCAACACCGCTACCTGCTACCGTTCCGGACGCAGTTACAAGACTCACATTAATGTGACCACCTGCCAAAAGCCTGAATAACAATTTTTACAGCGCAAGACATGCAGGAAGAGAGTCAGTGCGGTTCTGGAAGCTACCGACAGGGATGTGGAGCCATGCCGACTCCAGTGCCGTGGCCAGCTTCACTAGATCTCTCTGTCGAGGATCCACAGTACGAACAGCCAGACGATATGGTCCCACAGATTGTCGACTGTGTTTAAATCCGGTGCATTTGGTCTCCAGGGATATGGCAAACCTGGTGCTCTTCGCACCGCGCACATTCACTGCGAGCTGTGTGACACGTTGCGTTCTTCTGTTTGTACATATGGTATCGAGGGAAAACAAACTGTGACTATTGGTGGACATGGTCACAAACGACAGTGCTACTTGTTTTGATCCAAACTGTCTTCCAAAATGACGGGTTCACTCAGGGAATGCCACGGAGAAATTCCCCAGGCAATGACGCTCCATCCTCTGGTCTGGGCCCTTCTGACAGTTGATGCAAGATGTTCGCTTCAGACGTTTCACGCAGATGAAAACGTGATTTATATGAAAAAGCCTCCTCACACCATTAAGTGGACATCGAGCATCCAGCTGTGGTACTGGCGTGCAAATTCCTGTTTTGTTGCTGATGAACAACAGCCAGTGTGGGTGCATGAACCAGGCGCCTGTTGCTGATCCCATATACAGCAGCGCTCGCTGAATCGTCGTTGAAGAGACGCTGTTGGTAGCGCCTTGGTTTATCTGGGCGGTAAGCTGTTCAACAGTTGCACGTCTATTTGCCCGTACAAATCATTGCAGTCGCCGTTCGCTCAATCATCTATGGCACGTGGTTTTGGATAGCGCCTTGTTGACATACACGATATTCTTTAACAATGGCGGCACGCAAACAGTTTACAAACTTAGCCGTTTCGTAAATGCTTCAACCTGTGTCAGTGATCATGCTCTTTTGAACTTCAGATAAATCTCTCCGCATCACAACCACTGCACTGTCTTCCGCGTCCGCCCTAAAAGCTTTAGGTACCCTCCACTGCTAGTGCTGCCACCTGGCATACGTGAAAGGTTATTGCACGTTTACTTCGAACATAGGTGGTGGTCACGTTAACGTCGCTAGACGTTTTACAACACTTAACTGGAGAATGAAGACTGTGTGTCGCAATATAGTTGTACGTCCACTTGCAATGATATGTCTTTGAACACTGGTATAGGCCTAAATCCAGAGAACTTTGACTAACATCGCATGTATATTTTCACTTTGTCTCTTCATGACAGTGATTGCAGATAGGTCCTGAGACACTCGCCGGGACAATGCCCTGACTACATTAGTGCAGTGCCTCTATTTAACAATGTCTTCACAGTTCGATGTAACGTTCCTTCAGTCATGGATGCATATCCGAACGAAAAGATACCGCTGGCGGTCGATAGCCGTATTGAATTACGAAGAGATATACAGTACATGTAAACATACGAAAATCCGTGGCGGACCGGGAATCGAACTCCTATTTCCCGCTTGTTGAGAGCGGTTGCCTTAAGGATACAGGTTACTTATAAATGATGGAAAAATAGGAACTTTTCATGACTTTTTTAAACTCTATAGTCTTTCCTGATTACATAGATATATAGATTATAGGGTTTCAAGTGAAAAATGACCTACATAAACCAAATTTTAAAGTTACGGTCATGTATGCCGCCACACCCACCTTTTATTTCTGTTATAGAAGCCAGTATTATTTCGAAAAGAACTGTGAAATTTCTGTTTCCAGCGATTATACGTATGATACATTGTATATGTTGGTAACAGTGCAGGTTTCCAGTGTGTGTAAATGGCTATATTTGCTAGTATTTACTTTTGTTTCGCTGAAGCTGTTTGTTCACGTGTTACTGAATGTTTATTGGCCAAGTGCTACATATATTTGTGGAAGTATATATCCTTTAGTGTGCAATAAATACGATATATGCTGCACGTCAAGAAATTCAATAAAAGGAAATTCCGTGGTAACCAGTTCGCAAATAAAACATGCCACACTGTTGAAAGTAACCTGTGTATCAGTTCTTCAGGGAAGAAACTCCCACATGGCATTTTTTTGTTAATAATGACGCTGTTTGCAGTGGATTTGTTGTTGTTGATGTGGGTATCTTATCTTCTTTGATGAAGGAAGTGGTGAAATGTAAACAATGTGATGGTGTAGGCTGGCTGGAAATAACTCAACAACAAAGTAGCAGGAAGCGTTTAGCGTCAAAATTAGTTGTTATGTGCAGATCTGCAATAAATCTGCCTCGAAAATGACTTTGAACATTGTGCATAATTCATATGATGTGAATTTGAAGTTAGTGTATGCATTGCGTACAACAGGAAATGGAAAAAAGGCTGCTCAAGCGTTTTGTGGTTTGATGGACCTTCCTCCTCCTCCCAGTAGGTTCAGGAAGTACATAAAACACTTTTAGGTGCCTTGACGGTTATGTTTAAAGCATCTATGAAACGTGCAGTAAAAAAAACCTGTAAATATTAGTAGAACCAGGGACATTGCTGTTGCACTTGACGGGACATGGCAACGTCAGGACATCGTTCCTTGAATGGTGTTGTAAGTGCTACTTCTCTGGAGAACGGAAAAGTTGTTGATGTTGAGTGCTTATGTGGATACTGCCACACCTGCCATGGTAACACTGAAGAACATATTGAACATCTGTGTTCTAAGAATTACACTCCTGGAAATTGAAATAAGAACACCGTGAATTCATTGTCCCAGGAAGGGGAAACTTTATTGACACATTCCTGGGGTCAGATACATCACATGATCACACTGACAGAACCACAGGCACATAGACACAGGCAACAGAGCATGCACAATGTCGGCACTAGTACAGTGTATATCCACCTTTCGCAGCAATGCAGGCTGCTATTCTCCCATGGAGACGATCGTACAGATGCTGGATGTAGTCCTGTGAAACGGCTTGCCATGCCATTTCCACCTGGCGCCTCAGTTGGACCAGCGTTCGTGCTGGACGTGCAGACCGCGTGAGACGACGCTTCATCCAGTCCCAAACATGCTCAATGGGGGACAGATCCGGAGATCTTGCTGGCCAGGGTAGTTGACTTACACCTTCTAGAGCACGTTGGGTGGCACGGGATAAATGCGGACGTGCATTGTCCTGTTGGAACAGCAAGTTCCCTTGCCGGTCTAGGAATGGTAGAACGATGGGTTCGATGACGGTTTGGATGTACCGTGCACTATTCAGTGTCCCCTCGACGATCACCAGTGGTGTACGGCCAGTGTAGGAGATCGCTCCCCACACCATGATGCCGGGTGTTGGCCCTGTGTGCCTCGGTCGTATGCAGTCCTGATTGTGGCGCTCACCTGCACGGCGCCAAACACGCATACGACCATCATTGGCACCAAGGCAGAAGCGACTCTCATCGCTGAAGACGACACGTCTCCATTCGTCCCTCCATTCACGCCTGTCGCGACACCACTGGAGGCGGGCTGCACGATGTTGGGGCGTGAGCGGAAGACGGCCTAACGGTGTGCGGGACCGTAGCCCAGCTTCATGGAGACGGTTGCGAATGGTCCTCGCCGATACCCCAGGAGCAACAGTGTCCTTAATTTGCTGGGAAGTGGCGGTGCGGTCCCTTACAGCACTGCGTAGGATCCTACGGTCTTGGCGTGCATCCGTGCGTCGCTGCGGTCCGGTCCCAGGTCGACGGGCACGTGCACCTTCCGCCGACCACTGGCGACAACATCGATGTACTGTGGAGACCTCACGCCCCACGTGTTCAGCAATTCGGCGGTACGTCCACCCGGCCTCCCGCATGCCCACTATACGCCCTCGCTCAAAGTCCGTCAACTGCACATACGGTTCACGTCCACGCTGTCGCGGCATGCTACCAGTGTTAAAGACTGCAATGGAGCTCCGTATGCCACGGCAAACTGGCTGACACTGACGGCGGCGGTGCACAAATGCTGCGCAGCTAGCGCCATTCGACGGCCAACACCGCGGTTCCTGGTGTGTCCGCTGTGCCGTGCGTGTGATCATTGCTTGTACAGCCCTCTCGCAGTGTCCGGAGCAAGTATGGTGGGTCTGACACACCGGTGTCAATGTGTTCTTTTTTCCATTTCCAGGAGTGTATGATGCTTACAGTGGAGGTAGGGAATATGATGGAGCTCTAAAAATATTTCAGAGGTCAGTGCTCGTTTATAACGTTAGATATACGAAGTACCTAGGCGATGCGAGCTCTAAAGCTTTCAATAAAATTAATGTTCAATGTTTATGGTGATATCTTAGTATAAAACTGGAATGTAGTGCACATGTGTAAAAGAGGATGGGTGCAAGATTGAAGAAGCTACGAAGAGAAATGAAAGGAAAGATTCTATCTGATGGAAACTCTCTGTCTGGCCGAGGTAGACTGACAGAAACTGAAACAGACCTTCTTCAGAGTTATTATGGGCTGGCCATTAGACGAACTGCACCTCTGAATGTTGTTACAGCAATGAGAAAAGCTGTGTGGGCCACCTACTTTCATAAGTGGTCCACACATGACCACCCTGTTCACGGACTTTGCCCTAAAGGAGCAGCTTCTTGATGTGGTTATCAAAAAGTAAAAGAAAGCGTTCTCTTCCTGAGCTTGTTATGAATGAAATAAAACCAATTTTTAGAGACCTGAGTGACCCTGTTTTGCTTAGTAAATGTCTTCATGGGGAACGCAGAATACAAATGAAAGTTTCAACCATTGCATATGGGATAGATAACCCATGAATGTTTTTGTAGGACTATATACATTAAAAGTTTGTGTACTAGATGCAGTGATATGTTTCAATGATGGAGCGATAGGAACATTGGAAATCCTGAGAAATTTAGGCATGAAATGTGGCTCTAATATGGCAGATCAACTACTTGTGTGTGACAGACAACGTGTGCATGAAGCTGAAAGATTCGCTCTTCAAGTTACCAAAGAAGCAAGAAGTGCTAAAAGGTGCTAAGAGAAAGCTTGAAGATGAAGAAATGCTGCAGGATGAAGACTATGCTTCAGGAATGTTCTGAGGCACAGTTTAATTGGACTCATATCTTCATTCGCAATTTCCCACAAGTTGTATATTTCAGAATTCAGGTACAAATATTTCCTAAAGTTTATAAAGCATTGCTCTAATTTTTTTGTGTAACTTGCAATAGTCCATACTTATGTAGTAGACCTAAGCTTTACCCCATAATCAACTAAATTATAGAAAAAATAACATTTTTATTAGGAAAAAAATTATAAAAATTAAAATGTAAGATGTGTTATTTTTATCGTTGTAACATATATAATATTTGGAATTAAATAGGTTTAATGTCTAAACCATCATATCATGCATATCTGGTAAAAATTTGGTCTCCTTCAAATGTATAACATTCGATGAAATGGTACCTCACTTTGAGGAAGTATTTTGGAAAAAAGATTGCATCAATTTCTTCGTAATTTTTTAACAACTATATGCAGGTTCAAAAATATTCAAAATACTACTAATTTGTTCAGAATGTGTGCTGCATAACCTAATACCATCGAAAAAAATCTGTAAAACATATACATTATTAACAGTGGCTGAAAGAAGTAGGTGTTGATTTTTACATAATATTGAGCCGGAAAAGTATCCTGTATGATTAACCACATCGGCTATCTAAGCACGCTTCCAGGACGGACTCAAATCTCCATACTTCCAAGTCTCTGCTCCCCATCTTGCTCGCACAATTATGTGATTTCCCCACAGAGAGAGACTTTTTCATTTTCTTCGTGAGATTGCCTTGGATTTGTCATGAAATATATTAGTGCAGTGTCTGTATTTAACAGTGTCTGTATAATTCGATGCATTACACCGTCCTAGACTACCAAAAAAATGGAAATGAGCGTGGGACATTGTTGAACGGAAGGCCCCATCCCGGGAACTTCGGCCGCCAAGTGTAAATCTTATTTCAGTCGACGCCAAACTGGGCGACTTGTGTGCCGGTGATGAGGATTAAATGATGATGTGGACAACACAACACCCAGTCCACGGAAGGAGAAAATCTCCAACCCGGCTGGGAATCGAAACCGGGCCAGCTGCATGGGAGGCCAGCACGTAACCACTCAGCTAAGCAGGCGAACACAGACTAACAAAACTCTGACGACATAATTGCGGCTCCTGGAACCCGTTCCCCATGAGAATGGGTACAGAATGGGTACAGCAATCAACAGACAACGCCGGCTCTGAGACTCAAGAGCTCAGGGAATTACAAGGAACATGAAGACACGGAACAAGAAGAGGATAAGAAGACCGATTTCATACCGTTTTCTGGCAATATATGGTCTGAAATTGACAGACTACTGCGACAACACCACAGAACGCCAGTTTTTCTCTTCCCAGCCAAAATATGAGCTTTATTAGGTTCAAATGGCTCTGAGCACTATGGGACTTAACACCTGAGGTCATCAGTCCCCTAGAACTTATAACTACTTAAACCTAACTAACCTAAGGACATCACACACACCCATGTCCGAGGCAGGATTCGAACCTGCGACCGTAGCGGTCGCGCGGTTCCGGACTGAAGCGTCTAGAACCGCTCGGCCACACCGGCCGGCGAGCTTTATTAGGGATAGTGAAAGACAACATGGAACTCAAAAACGCCAGCGTGTACCAAGTTCGCTGTGAATGCGGAAAAACTTATACTGGACAAACGATACGCACTATTTAAGACGGATGTACAAGACGTGACCACCGCACCCAATTTGTGCAAGCCCTCAAGTATGCAATAGCAGAACATTGTATTGAAATTGAACATAAAATGAATTACCAGTAACGAATGCCGTAGCTATTAACTATAAATTTTTGGGCTGTAATTTCAATGAAACAATTGAAAATCGTGTAATTGGTAATTTAAACAACAGGGATCCTAGCTTCCATCTGATTAAGGCTTGAGAGGCATTACTAAGCTCCCCTGCAGACACTTCATTCCGTCAGCACCGACTCATGATGGCGTAAAGGTTGTCCGCCGACATATCGTGGACTTTCTACGATCGGAACCGGCAGTACAACCGACAACCATGATATCGGTGAAGTGACCAAGTGAAATCTCGTCACCGAAAAGTACTCTTGTCCCATCGAGACGGGGCGTGGGTTCTGAGGCATCAAAAGAACGAGAGAACACAAGCTCTGAGGGAAATGTATGATACTCAACTTTGCAACAGAAGGTCCTTTTCAACTCCATATTCACGGAGGTGATAGAAGTCATAGGACACTTCTTAATATCATGTCGGACATCATTTTACCCGGCGTAGTGCAGGAACTCAACTTGGCATGGACTCAACTAGTCGCTGGAAGTTCCTTGCAGAAACATTGACCCATGCTGCCTCTATAGCGTTCCATAATTGCAACGTGATGCCGCTACAGGATGATGTGCAAAAAGTGACCTCTCGATTATGTCCCATAAATGTTCGATGGGATTCACATCGGACGATCTGAATGGCCAAATCAATCGCTCGAATTATCCAGAATTTTCTTCAAATCATTCGAGAACCATTGCGGCCCGATGACAAGGCGCATCGTCATCCATAAAAATTCCATCGTTGTTTCGGAACATGAAGTCCATGAAGGGCTACAAATGGTCTCCAAGTACCTGAACATAACCATTTCCAGCCAATGATCAGTTCCATGCAACGTAAACATCCCACGCCATTATGCAGCCGCCACCAGCTTGCACATTGCCAAGGACTTGGGTCCATGGCATCGTTGGGTCTGCGCCACACTCGAACCCTACCATCAGCTCTTACCAACTGAAATCGGGAACCATATGATCAGGTAACGGTTATCCAGACGTCGAGGGTCCAACCGACATCGTCAAGAAAGCAGGAGAGGTGCTGCAGGCGATGTTGTGCTATTAGCAAAGGTACTCGCCTCGGTCGTTTACTGCCGTTGCCCATTAACGCCTAGTTTCGCAGCACTGTTCTAACGGATGCGTTCGTCGTACGCCCAGCATTGATTTCTTCGATTACTTCACGCAGGGTTGCTTTTCTACTACCACTGACAACTCCACGCAAACGCTGCTGGTCTCGGTCGTTAAGTGGACCATTGCTTAGTCTGTGGTGATAGGTAAAGCCCGAAATTCGATATTTTCGGAACATTCTTGACACTGTGGATCTCAGAATACTGAATTACCTAACGATTTCCGAAATGGAATGCCCCATACATCTCGCTCCAACTACCATTCCGCGTTCAGCGTATGTCAGTTCCCGTCGTGCGGGAATAATCACGTCAGAAACATTTCGCATGAAAGACCTAAATACAAATGACAATTCTGCCAATTCACTGCCACTTTATACACACATCAAAAAAAGGTTGGTATCACCCCGGTTCCCTTAACTCATGAAGATAGACATTGACTGTGGATATTGTGGCCGAGCGGTTCTAGGCGCTTCAGTCTGGAACCGTGCGACCACTACGGTCGCAGGATCGAGTCCTGCCTCGGGCATGGTTGTGTGTGATGTCCTTAGGTTAGCTAGGTTTAAGTAGTTCTATGGGACTGATGACCTCAGATGTTAAGTCCCATAGTGCTCAGAGCCATTTGTGGATATTTTATCACAGATACAGTCCCATTGACTGTTCATAGAAGTCACTAGACCCGCCCAAAGATGTAAAAAACCTTGCATGAGCAGCGTCTATTAGGCAGAGGGGGTCCGACAGCCAATCAGTTCCAGTCACTCCACCAGGAAGGAGGTACACGGCTCGTGTTGTCTGTAGTTCAACCAAGCCTAGACGGTCAATACCGTGGTTCGATCGCGTCCGTATTCTTACTTTGTGCCAGGAAGGGCTCTCAGGAAGGGAAGTGTCCAGGCGTTTCGGAGTGAACCAAAGCGATGTTGTTCGGACATGGAGGAGGTACAGAGAGACAAGAACTGTCGATGACATGCCTCGCTCAGGCCGTCCAAGGGCTATTACTGTAGTGGATGACCGCTACCTAAGGATTATGGCTCGGAGGAACTCTGACAGCAACGCCACCATATTGGATAATGCTTTTCGTGCAGCAACAGGACGCGTGTTACAACTCAAATTGTGCGCAATAGGCAGCATAATGCGCATATGACCTCCACGGCGAGGTCCTTCTTTGCAAACCACGACACAATGCAGCGCGGTACAGATGCGCCCAACAACATACCGAATGGACCGCTCAGGATTGGCATCACGTTCTCTTCACCGGTAAGTGTCGCATATGCCTTCAACCACATAATCGTCAAAGACATGTTTGGAGGCAACCCGGTCAGGCTGAACGCCTTAGACACACTATCCAGTGAGTGCAGCAAGTTGGAGGTTCCCTGCTGTTTAGGGGTGGCGTTATGTGGGGCCGACGTACGCCGCTGGTCGTTAAGGAAGGCACAGTAACGGTTGTACGATATGTGAATGCCATCATTTGAAGGATAGTGCAACCATATCGGCAGCATATTGGCGAGACATTCGTCTTTACGGACGACAATTCGCGTCCACATCGTGCACAGTGCACATCTCGTGAATGACTTCCTTCAGGATAACGACATCGCTCGACTAGAGTGGCCAGCATGTTCTCCAGACATGAACCCTATCGAACATGCCTGGGATAGATTGAAAGAGCTGTTTATGGACGACGTGACCCATCAACCACTCTGAGAAATCTACGCCGAATCGCCGTTGAGGAGTGGAACAATCTGGACCAACAGTGCCTTGATGGACTTGTGGGTAATATGCCACGACGAATACAATGGAAGACGAAGTGCTACTGGGTATTAGAGGTATTGGTGTGTACAGTAATCTGGACCACCATCTCTGCAGGTCTTGCTGTATGGTGGTACAACGTGTGGTTTTCATGAGCAATGAAAAGGGCGGAAATGATGTTTATGTTGATCTCTATTCCAACTTTGCTACAGGTTACAGAACTGTCGGAACCGACGTGATGCAAAACTTTTTTTTTATGTGTGTACCTTGTACACGTCGCTGTCCCATGACTTCTGTCACCTAAGTGTGCAAGTCCTTGACAAAACTGGGATGAGTTAAACACTTTAACTGTTTACAATACAGAAATAAACGTAAGTCTTAAAGCCAGTTCTGATGTACTGCTATGTTCGACTGCACTGTGGCGATCCCTGACTGCTGGTAACTGGAGCTACTCGACCAGTTGGGCAAGAACCCGGCAAGAGCTAACTCGGGTAGCCTTTTATCCATGTGATCCGTGGCATCTTAGTTTCAACGGGCATTGCACTGAACGGCCGGCGGTCGGGAGGCGCCGTTCGCTGTCGCTGTGGGAGAACAGCAGACCCTCTAGTGCCAACCTCTGTACACAAAACGATTGTCCCTGAGTGGTATGGACTGACTATGACATCACATGCAGCATATTCACTGCGAAAGTCTCAGGTTACATAAGAACAATGACGTTCGATCTTAACAGAACTAGAAGACAAGTATTTTTATTGTGCTTCTAATTCGCTTTCTTTATTCAGTTCGCTTTCTTTAATTACGTATATCAATTACCTTATAGCTTGGAATATTTTCTGCCGTTGGAGCTGAATGTTGAAAATTCCAATGAACAGCAGACATGTAACAAATTCAGAGACCCGCTGTTAATATCGTAAAAGGTCAGTACAACCTATACGCGTAACCGAGATGCTTCATCAGTTTAGATGATAATATTTGTAAGAACGGCAACATTGTTTTCACGAAACCCTGTTCGGTAAATTTGGAAGACTTATATCCGAGGAAAACTATGTGAGTGTGTGGGTTTTATTTTGTCAAGTTGCGCAATGGATTGATCCAACAAGTACCCTTTGGCTCCTGCAAGAAACAATTTCCACCTCACACTACTACAGAAGTCGGTCAGACGCTCCTATTGTACCAACAAGAACTGCTTGAAAAACATTCAGCAACAAATATCTTCTGGAGTCGTCCGCTGTAAGGAAAAGACACAAAAATATTTTGTATATTCTAACGTAACTAGTGAAATGCTTGGGTACGGGAGTATTGCTAGTTAGTGTAAGAAAAACGTTAAACCAACGAAAAATATTATTTATTACAAAAAATTCTGAGAAATCAAGTGGAGCTTTTTCTTATAAAAAAAAATAATAAATTTCCGGGTTCTTTTTGGAACAGTAGATTGCCTCTTATGTATAGGAATGCTATTATTTTACAAAGTATGGAAAGGTTCTTTTCTCCCTTTTCTTTAAGAATGTTATTTACTCGGTAGAATGGCTGAGAGCCGCACCTACACAACTTGAATACCTTTTCTAGGTACAGTCAAGGCTGTCGCGTGAGAAATGAAGTGGAGTGTACTGTTAGGGATGACAGCTGGGACTCGCATACACTGTAGCGCACAATACCAAGAGCTCCAATGACTGCTGCCTGCGTCACTCGCTGCTGACAAATAACACAACTATCTCGTTCTATCTGGACTGACGTTCGCCAATCAAACACTCCCTAAGCCTTGATGAAGTCAAGGTCTCCTATCCGCCCCTACTATTGGCGTGGTACACTAGTCAGATAACCTGTCCACCGAGATGCCACTCAATGTTCGCTCGCAGGCGTTTAACTAGTACTCTGTCCATGTTCACACCGCACAATAAGTGTGGCGGCCAACACAGTGAACAACGCTTAATCGCGAGCGACTCAATATACAGTGTCACTCCGATTTGCTAACGACAGTGAAGTACTGAGGAGAGACTTTGTTCCTCGCTCTTTGCGTACACGTACGAGCGCACTCGCTCTCGTTACATGTTCCCACTCCAAGAGTGACAACGGAACAGCCCCTTTTTCTGGAAAAGTTGAAAGGGTATATCATTCACTGTGTTCCCTCACTCCTCTGACTCTTTGCGTCATAAATATTCCGCCAATTGGCGTTGCTCTTTTAAACAGGAGAATGACGTTTCGTTTAAGTCGACCATTGCTGAAATCTGTAGCATCCCTGATAGGCGTATACTGTCGACTTGTGAGAACTCCGCAACTACGCAGTCGGTCCGTGAAAACATGCATCTTCTGGGCGCTACCACACAATGAAGCGGAATCCCTTCGCTCCGGCAAAAGCTGTCTTCTCTCTGGGCGGTTGCTTCAGCCGAAGTAGGTATGATGTTGATCCAGCCCTTTGAAGGGACGGTCTTCCCAGCGGGCTGGTTTCCTCTTCAGAACGAAAATTCCTGTGCCCATCATGTTGTGTACGCCAGCCTCGACTTTTTCAACCTCGGTGCACACTTGCGATTTATTTATTTGATTTGCATATCGCTTACATGAATTCATACAAAACTGACTCTACCTTATTGAGTTTGGGTTCTAATGAAGTGTCTTGATGTGCAGAATACGATTGTGTGGACGGAATATGTAATAAATGAAGATCAGGAGACCACGCCACCTTACAGCTAATATTTATACTACCTACATTATATAACTACCCAAACGTGTATGAGAATAAATGTAATTATCTTAATGTATGAGAGGGACTGAAGTAATGTATTGGGTTGGTGCTTAAGTTCATAGTGGTTGTCCACAAGTTTATAAGCACAACAGGTACAAATAACGGAGACTTTAGTCACCAATAATAAATTCTCCTTCACTATTTACAGCAGCCTGCTAACGCTGGGGTAGCTTTTCGATTCCGCGACTGCAGTAATCGCGTGATTTTGAGGTGAACAATTCGTGGAGCAATGTTCGGAGTGCATGTTCATCCGCAAAGGAAGTTTCGTGAGGATTTTTGATAGAAGAAATTAGAGGGCGCAAGAGCAGACGAATAACTGCAGAATGTTCTCCGAAACAATTGCTGTGTAGTGTTTCTTGTTGGTCTGGAGTAGCATCACTTCACATAGTCTTCCTGGTCATTGTTCTTGGACTGCGTCTGCAAGAAATCTCTGTTGTTGACAGTAAATGTCAGCAGTAGTGGTTACACCTCGAGGAAGCAATTCGTAGAACACCACAACGTCGCTATTCCACTAGCTGCATAATATTATCTTCTGTGGATGTGCAGGTGTTTGCACGGGTAGCTGCATCTTTGTTTATGCTCAACCACTCCTTTCTTTTCCTTACGTTGGCATAAAGGTATAATTTCTAGTCACTAGTAACGATATAGTATAGGACTCTCTGAAAAAAACTACTCAAATATTTCCAGATCTTTACGGCATCTTAAAATGGCTAAAAACTTAACAACTTCCTTTAAATGTGCACAAGATGCACAAAATTGTTATCAGTTAGTGACAACTAAAGCCAGTCACACTTAGAGAAGAAAAGAATCCTAGAGCTGCAAATGTCCCAATTCATAATACGGAAAGAACGTCTTAAATTGGAGTGGCAGCTTACTGTGAGACTTGTCATGTTTTAACGACTTCTGAATAATGTATATATTTTTCCGACATAAGATGATTCACAGAATAGCGTGGGCTGAAAGAAAGAAGCAGTTGTGAATGGATTATTTTTTTGGCAAATCAGAAAACTGCTGTATTATTTACATTTGTGGAAGTATATGGGGTGCTGAATTCAATACTGACCATTGCATGTTAACGGCACTGATACGGATTAAAACGAGATGGACGAAGAACAAGGTTTGTAATGTGAAAACATTTGCTATAGGAAAGTGATAGCAGGTATCTTTACGAGCAGGGACTTAATAAATTGTGTGACAGAATAGGAGCAAGACAAAATCTAGAGAAGTAGTGGAAAAATAGTATAACTGTAATAGAACAGGCAGCTGCTGGTGCTCTAGGACATTGAAGTGAAAGAGAAAATAAAAAAGAACTTCTACAACGATGATATGCAGGTTGATTCCTTGATGATGTTACAAAATTTTAAGGATGATAGAGAAGGCTAAATGCATCAATCTGGGGTAAGGGATCCTGGTCAAAAAACGACGAATCGAAAGTGAAAATCGAAAATTGTTCTGATGCCTCTGACAGTGGACGTCTTCTACTGCAGCCTCTTTGCTTTCCATATTTTGGGAGTAGGTATTATGGACCAAAACAAGAAAAAATTGGTTAGTAAACATGGGCTGAAAAGTTCATATCTTAAGAACTATGAGCACATGTTCGTGTTTGCTAGTGTGAAGCTCATCTCTTCTAATGAACAAAGCCAGCGAGGTAGCGCAGTGGTTCACATCCGGGAGGACTACGGTCCAGACCGTCTCCAGCCATACCGATTCACGTTTTCCGTGATTTCCCTAATTCGCTTAAGGCAATAGTTCTAAAGGGCACGGCCGCTTTCCCTCTGCATCCGAGCTTGTGCTCCGTCTCTAATTACCTCGTTGTCGACGGGACGTTACTCACTAATCTCCGCTTCCTCTTCCTCTAATGGACAAGTGCTCATAGGCCTTAAGGTAAGCAGTCTATAGCCCATGTTTACTAAACATTTTTTTCTTGTTTTGGTCCATACTACCTCCTCCCAAAATATGGAAAGCAAAGAACTTGCAGCAGAAGGTGTCCATTGTCAAATGTATCAGAACGATTTTCACTTATAACTTTCGATTCAGTCGTTACTGAACCATTGACTCTTAACTCTATACATTTACCCTTCTCCATCATCCCTGAAAGTTCGCACATAATTGTGGAATCATCCTGTAGATAGATGGACGAAGATTAAAAAAGGGGCATATTTGAAGTGATTACAGAACAGGTCAGCTGTAAATAAAGAGGAATGTAAAGGAAGGTAAAGAACTATGTTGGAAAATTAATAGTGAAACCGATTCATTTCGGAAGTGGAAAATGATGTACATGACAGACATGAATTTATTTATAAAATGACGACGAACAAAAATACTTAAAAAATTATGCAAGATTAGAAGTGATAAGTAAGACACCGTGGCTGAACTACTACAACAAATTTTAGACAACAGGAGACGCTGTCATGTGGAAGAAAACGATAGGCGCAAAGAAGATGAAGAGACAACAGTTCGTAGAATAGAAATAAAGGATTTAGAAGATGGAAAGTGTAAAACGAAAACTAGAAGAACCACAGGCAGTAACGGAGTTAATTCAGAACTCACTAAATACGTACGCATCTCCCTCAGCAAATCCAGGTTTTTCAAGTACAGTATATTGATAGATGCTGGACAAATGGCAAAATTCCAGATGACTAGAATTTAGCTAATGTGATCCCTATTTACAAGAAAGCAGACAGAACTACACATGGGACATAGAACATACTCTAAAATAGTAACACGGAGACCAGCACTAACTGTGAAATATTCTGCTAGACGGATAAACGGCTTTAGGAAGGGTAGATAAACGTTGATCTGACAGGCGCTTCAAGTTCAAAGTAAAGCGTCAAGCGGAAATCCACTTCAAAAGTTTCAATATCTAGTAGTAAGTGAGGAATCTACGAATATACTGCAGTCCCTTACTGCGAAGACGAGATCAGATTAATTACAGCGTGCAAAGAGGCACTTCGGCAATCCTGTGCTCCATACGCAAATGACCAAATGGGACAACGCGCCTTACACTTTACCATGGACTTCAGACTGATTTGAGGAATTTAGATGTAGATTAGATGCACTGTAACCTGGTTCTCTGAGCGTAGTATTTAGACGTAGATGTCTCTCAAATTTTTTGAGGTTAACCACTAGTTAACGTTTTTAGAAGTTTGAGGACAAGATCTAGAGCATTAAGCCTCGGTCAGCGTGGCAGATTGCTGAGGGAAAGGTCCCGGGTTAGCTTCCCGGTTTCGTCGGAAGTTTTCTCTAGACGGGGACTGGCGGTTGTTTTCCCCTTGCGTACGTATCGTACTGAGATGGCTGTTTAGGCACGTCGCGAAAGCCAACAAAAAATCCAGAACAACAGTTCTTATGTCTGGAGCGTACTGACATGCTTCCAGTATCGTCCACGCTGATAAACAGATATTGCAACAAAAATGGACATGTAGCTGTCGTTCAACGAATGATCAGTAAAATTCGTTACACGCTGCAGTTGTTTTCCCTTTAGATTTTTTTTGCCAGTAATGCAAAGCTGGGTAAAAATAAATACACGAGGGCTTCTTTTTTTCAGAATGTTCTGCATACGTTGCATGAATGTGCGTGCAAATTACTGTCGGCAGTTATTGGTGAAATAGATAAACACGGGTCATATTTATTCGTTAACACACCACAACAAAACAAACTGGATGGTTTATGACGTGAAATCGTCAGCAGAATCAGCGTGCGACAGACAAAAATTAATGGCTTCCTGCCCGCTTGTTGATTTTCATTGTTTGCTATACAGCCGCTTACACAATTTGCTCTGTAAAGCGAGAAGTTTGTTTTCACACAGTTAGCTCGTTATGTGCTGACTAATGGGACGCAAGGGAAGGCGTTTCTGAGGGTTGTGGAACGCAGTTGTAAATACGTTAAATTGTGGTTTTATGTGCACTGCTATATCTTAGGTGCATCGTAAAAATATAATGAATTTCAGCTTAATAATTCTAATACTTCCCGCTGCTTGAGGTGAAAATGACGAAAGATTAGTCATTAGGGTTTCATCAGAGGTGCCACAGGTAAGTTTGAAACGAGTGCTGTAGTTCTCTTTATACATAAATGATTTAGCGGACAGGATAGGCAGCAATCTGCAGTTGTTTGCTGATGATACTGTGGTGTACGGTAAGGTGATGAAGACGAGTTAAACAAGATGACTTAGAAAAAATTTCTAGTGATGAATGACAGCTAGCTTTAAATGAAGAACAATTGAAGTTAATGCGGATGAGTAGGAGAAAGAAACCTGCAACGTTCAGATGCAGTATTATTAGTATCCTGCTTGAAGCACTCAAGTCCTTTAAATATCTGAGCGTAACGTTACAAGCCGGCCGGAGTGGCCGAGCGGTTCTAGGCGCTACTGTCTGGAACCGCGCGACCACTACGGTCGCAGGTATGAATCCTGCCTCGGGCATGAATCTGTGTGGTGTCCTTAGGTTAGTTAGGTTTAAGTAGTTCTAAGTTCTAGGGGACTGATGACCTCAGCAGTTGAGTCCCATAGTGCTCAGAGCCATTTGAACCATTACGTTGCAAAGCCTTACGAAATGGAACGAGCGTGTGAGAACTGTGGTAGGGAAGGAAAATGGTCGACTTCGGTTTATTAGGAGAATTTTAGGAAAAACTGGTTCACCCGTAAAGGAGACCATATATAGGACACTGGTGCACCTATTCTTGAGTACTGCTCGAGTGTTTGGGATCGGTACCAGGTCGGATTGAAGGAAGACATCGAAGAAATTCAGAGGCGGGCTGCTAGATTTGTTACCTGTAGGTTCGAACAACACGCAAGTGTTACGGAGGTGTTTCGGGAGCTCAAATGGGAATCCCTGGAGGGAAGGTGACGTTGTTTTTGAGAAACAGTATTTATTTTTATTTATTTATTGTTCCGTGGGACCACATTAAGGAGAAGTCTCCATGGTCATGGAACAAGTCAATACATGAAATTATAACACGATAGTAGAAACAGATAAAATGAAATATAAGACACATATTCAGGCGACAAGTCGTAAGTTTAAATAAAGAAAATCAATAATGTAACACTGGAATTTGCTTAATTTTTCAACTCTTCCAGGAGCTCCTCGACAGAATAGAAGGAATGAGCATGAGGAAACTCTTCAGTTTGGACTTAAAAGTGTTTGGGCTACTGCTAAAATTTTTGACTTCTTATGGCAGCTTATTGAAAATGGATGCAGCAGAATACTGCACTCCTTTTTGTACAAGAGTCAAGGAAGTGCATTCCACATGCAGATTTGATTTCTGCCTGGTATTAACTGAGCGAAAGCTGCTAACTCTTGGGAATAGTCTAATATTGCTAACAATAAACGACATTAAAGAAAATATATACTGTGAGGGCAATCTCAGAATTCCCAGACTCTTGAATAGGGGCCAACAAGAGGTTCTCGAACTTACACCACATATAGCTCGAACAGCCCGTTTTTGAGCCAAAAACACCCATTTTGAATCAGAAGAATTACCCCAAAAAATAATGCCATACAACATAAGCGTATGAAAATATGCGAAGTAGACTACTTTTCGTGTTGAACTGTCACATATTTCAGATACTGTTCTAATGGTAAATAAAGCAGCATTTAGTTTCTGAACAAGATCCTGAACATGGGCTTTCCACAACAGCTTACTATCTATCTGAACGCCTAGGAACTTCAACTGTTCCGTCTCGCTTGTAATATGCCCATTCTATCCGATCAAAATATCGGTTCTTTCTGAATTGTGAGTTATAAACTCCAAAAACTGAGTCTTACTATGATTTAGCATCAAATTATTTTCCACAAGCCACGAACTTATTTCATGAACTACATTATTTGATACTGTTTCAATATTACACACAAGATCCTTCACTACCAAGCTGGTGTCATCAGCAAACAGAAATATTTTTGAATCACTTGTAATACTAGAAGGCTTATTATTTATATAAATAAGAAACAGCAGCGGCCCCAGCATCGACCCTTGGGGAACACCCCACTTAACAGTGCCCCATTAGGACTGAACATCACTACCACTCTCATTATTGCGGAGAATTACCTTCTGCTTTCTGTTCCTAAAGTAAGAGGCGAACAAATTGTAAGATACTCCCCTTACTCCATAATGGTCCAACTTCTGCCGTAATAATTTGTGGTCAACACAGTCAAAAGCCTTCGTTAAATCTAAGAAAACGCCTAGCGTTCGCAACCTTTTATTTAATCCGTCCAAAACCTCAATAGTGAAACTGAGAAAATTTAGGGAACCGTCATTTAAAGCTGACTGCACAACGATCCTATTACCACCAACATACATTGCCCGTAAGGACTACAAAGATACAATACGAGAAATTAGGGCTGACACCGAAGCATATAGACAGTCGTTTTTCCGTCGCTCTGTTTGCGAGTATGACAAGTAGTGGTTCAGGGTACCTTCCGCGACGCACCATACGGTAGCTTGCGGAATATCTATGTAGATGTAAATGTATACAAAATTTTAAGGAGCAACTTCAAACGTTACAAACGGGAAGTATTCGAGAACAAATGTTTCGGTTTACGAAATGTTCGCCGTGCAGCGCCAGTTCTACCTCTTCATCTTGCTCCATGTTTATTTTGGTTACACTCTCAAGTATTTGAGAAAATGCTTTCTTAAACATCAGCTGTTTATTATTATGTACACCGATTTCGATCGTAGACCATCATCACAGGGCGTAAGGTGAAGACAGGTCAGGTGAAAGCTTATTTCATGTTCCTTATGGGCCCCTGCAACATAAGACCTCTTGTACTGGAAGTCCACGATTAACAGTAACGACTGTTGGTCGTCCTTGACCGAAACCTTAAATATCATTGCTCACCGCTCAAGTATGTTCCAAAGATCTACCCTCTTCTTGCTGATAGCGATAAATTCTGTTTTTAGGAAATTTACGGTAGGTCCAAACTCTTTAACGGCCATGTTAATCCTGTCGATAAGGAAATATATTTTCTATTTTTCCGGCAAGCATTACACTTATTTAATCATTTACCGTTCATCATTAGTTATTATTAAGCATGGCATTTAAAAATATTGCTTCAGATTGTAGTTTGAAGAAAGAGACGAATTTCGTAACTGTCAGACATCCTTCAGCACTCTTCATTTGAAACTTGATCTTCTATCTTGTTTTTGGCCTTCAGATTCCAGTATTGCTGTTTAATTACATTGATGTCTTTAGTGTCAAGCTCTACCAGTTGCCTCATAAAATCAACAGGAGTGTGATGTTTCAATCCCTGTGCAATTTCTTTATCAACACCTTTCTTTTCCTTTTACTGGTTTCGTAGTCGATGAAAAAAGGATGGTGTTTTGGCAATATTTAAATGTTGTTCCCTAATCTCCCACTGTGTCAACTGGTATTTTTGCTGTCATCTTTGGAAGTTGCTCGGAGGCCTCCTTTGATTTTTTTTGTTTTGTTTTGTTTTTTCGTTCCATAGATCCGAGCTGAGGAGATCCTCGTGGATGAGGAACATGTCAATTTATTTTTTTTAAGCTGAAATAACAATACCAATAGTATGAATATATACAATACATCATTTGTTTCTATTAAAAAATTCGTCAATGGAGTAGAAGGAGTTGGCCACTAGTAAGTCTTTCAGGCTCCTTTTAAACTGATCTTTATTTGTAACTAAATTTTTTATGTTTACTGGCAAATTATTGAAGATGTGTGTTCCTGGACCCCTTTTTGAACTAAAGTAAGTGCTTTTAAGTCCTTGTGCAGATCATTTTTGTTCCTGGTATTGTATGTATGAACTGAGCTGTTTGTTGGAAAAAGAGATATATTATTTAGGACAAATTTCATTAATGAGTAAACATACTGAGAGGCAGTAGTTAGTATACCCAGTTCTTTGAAGAGGTTTCTACAGGACGTCCATGAATTTACTCCACAAATAATTCGTATTACATGCTTTTGGACGCTGAAAACTTTTGTTTGACTTGAAGAGTTACCCCAAAATATTATACCATATGACATTATAGAATGAAAGTAGGCAAAGTATGCAAGATTTTTCATTTTTATGTCGCCTATGTCTGCTAACACTAGAATTGCAAATACAGTTTTGTTAAGGCGTTTCTGCAGTTCTGTGGTGTGCTCTTCCCAACTGAATTTATTATCAAGTTGTAATCCCAGTAATTTAAAACTGTCAACCTCTTCTATCTGCTCTTCTTCGTATTTTATGCATATGCTGGGTGGAAACCTCTTAGAGGTTCTGAATTGCATATAGTGAGTCTTTTCGAAGTTTAATGTCAGTGAGTTGGCTTTAAACCATTTATTAATATCCATGAAAATATCATTAGCAGATCTTTATAGAACTAAACTTGACATACTATTTATTGCAATAATTGTGTCATCTGTAAACAAAACGAACTCTGCTTCTGGCAGTGTAACTGATGAGAGATCATTCATGTACACAAGAAAAAGCAATGGCCCTAAGATGGATCCTTGTGGGACACCACATGTAATTTCTTCCCATTCTGATGGTGACTGATGACTTAATTCACTAGTCCCTTGCACTGACACCCTTTGTTTCCTGTTACTGAGGTATGACTTGAACCATTTTGCAGCATTGCCCGTTACACCATAGAATTCTAATTTACTTAAAAGGATGCTGTGGTTCACACAATCAAATGCCTTTGACAAATCACAGAAAATACCTGTTGCTTGTAATTTGTTATTCAATGAATTAAGTACATTTTCACTGTAGGTGTAAATAGCCTTCTCGATATCAGAACCCTTCAGAAATCCAAACTGTGTTCTTGATAATATGTTATTTGTAGTCAGATGGTTGAGCAGCTGCCTGTACATTACTTTTTCTAAAATTTTTGAGAATGCTGGCAAAAGTGAAATCGGTCTGCAGTTTGATGGTATCTCTTTATCCCCTTTCTTGAATAGAGGCTTAACATCTGCATATTTTAGCCAGTCAGGAAATGTCCCAGTTATAGTTGACTGGTTACACAAGTAACTTAGAATTGTAGTAAACTCACAAGAACATGCCTTAATTAACTTTGTTGATATTTCATCGTACCCACTAGAATGCTTTGTTTTTAAAGATTTTATTATGGAAGTTATTTCTTTTGTTGAAGTGAGTGATATATTCATGTACTTGAAGCTATTTGTGAAGGCTAGTTTCAGATATTCAAGGGCATTATTTACTGATCCTGAAAGTCCCATTCTATCAGTAACAGATATAAAGTACTTGTTAAATAGATTTGCCACACTATGCCCATCAGTTACTAATGTGCCATCTACCCTTAGTGGTATTTGCTCCTGTTCCTTTCTGGTTCTACCAGTCTGCTCTTTCACTATATCCCATATTGATTTTATTTTGTTCCCTGACATTGCTATCTTCTTCTTGTAGTGAATTTGTTTAGACATCTGAATTACCTTTTTTAATGTTTTACAGTATTCCTTGTATTTAGCTAAATCATCAGCATTGGAGCTATTCTTGGTCGACAGATACATTTTCCTTTTTGTCTTACAGGAAATTTTATTCCTTGTGTAATCCATGGTTTTATTATAGACTTCTGTTTAATTTGAGTAACTTTTAGAGGAAAACAGTTTTCAAACATGGTACTGACATTTTTCATGAATGTGTTATATTTTTCATTCATGTCATGAGCACTATAAACATCTTTCCAGTTCATATCTTTGAGCAGTTTTCCGAAACACTCAATTTTTGGTTGATTGAGTACTCTCCTGTACTCAGATTTAGCAGTCTTTATAATCTGCTTAGAATTTGCATCTAAAACAAGGAGCTGCATGCCATGATCTGATAGTCCATTTATTACAGGTTTTATGATATGATTTTGTTCCTTTGATTTTTCTATAAAAATGTTATCAATGACTGTCCTTGAGGATTTAGTGATCCTAGTTGGAAAGTTTACAGTTTGAGTTAGATTGAAAGACAACATTACTAACTGCAGTGAATGTTTACTGGAAGATTGCATTAGAAAATCTGTATTAAAGTCACCAGCAATCAAAATTTCTTTGTTTCTTCCTGTTAAATAACCCAAAAGAGCTTCTAGATGATCTAAGAATAGATTATAATTTCCTGCAGGTGCTCAGTAAATAGTTATTATTATATAGGATCTGTTATGGAACTCTACTTCTGTTGCACATGCTTCTAGATGCTGCTCTAAACAGAATTTATTAATGTCAATGTTCTTGAATTTATGGCAGTTTTTGATAAATGTGGCAACTCCTCCTCCATCCATATCTACTCTGCAGAAGTAGGAAGCTAGCTTAAATCCTGAAATGTCTAACATATCTATATCAGTGGTTACTCGATGTTCAGAGAGGCAGATTATGTCAATTTGGTTAGATGAATTCAGTTCATCGATACAAATTAGTAGTTCATCAACTTTATTTCTAAGTCCCGGAATGTTCTGGTGTAATAAAGATAACTGATACTGCATACTAATGGGATTGTAACTGCTTTGGCGAAGATGAACTGGCAGTTTCTGATTACTTTCTGTTAAACACTGTTTAAATGGAGGCTGTATGATAAAATCTGACTCCTGTTCATCTGTTTTCTCAAACTGAGTGTGTCTGCCAATCTCTCTTAAAACTCGTTTTCTTTCCCCCTTCCCTATCCTAAAAAAGGCATCCCTCTGACACCTGTGACCACTGGTATTTTACCACTTGTGCCAGTGTCCCCCCTTACGTTTTCTGCAATCAACCCAGACAGTTTTCCCTTCCCTTTCCTATTGAGGTGAAGGCCATGCCTAGTGTAGTCCCACCTATCGATAGCATCCACAGGAATCAAACCAAGATGGGACCCTATACCCGTCCTAAGCAGCCACTCCAACTCCAAGTTCACCCTCCCTACGGAAGAGTTCAAATGAGGCCGATCATGGCGTCTCAACACAGACACAAATCCCACACTCGTATGCTTCGTTGCTGATGCTATCTTCACCAGGTCACTCTCTATGGAATAGTCAGAGTCTCTGTCAATGCTATTTCTCGGACCACCCGCTATAACCACGGCATCCTCCTTTGTGAAATCCTTGCATAAAGCACCTACATCCTCTGTTACCTGACCCAGATCTGCACTAGGCTTGAAAAAGTTTGTGACCTGGTACTCTGGACCTAGATTTTCCTGCAGTAGTTGGCCAACACCGCTACCATGGGAACTACCTAACAACAGAACTTTCTATCTCTTTACAAATTTCCCTACCTTTTTCATGTCCTTGAAAGCTTCAACTTTTGTGGTCCTGTCCTCCTCAGTTGCGCGTAATACTACGGTATGTTGATGATTTTCACTTATGGACCGTCTGACAGCAACTGAATAAAACACAATTTTAGTGCCATACGCGTTTCGCCTTTATTTTCTGCAAGGCATCATCAGTGGCCTGTAATATGTACATATGTTAGCTATTTTATTTACATTTTTGTCACTGTGCCTATAGGTTATAAACAGTTCTGGTGGTTGGTATTTCCTATTAAGTAGTAATGTTTTGAACTGTACTTACAGGTTGCGTAGACAGTTTCTTACATATTACGCTCCTGTTGCATTTTTGGTCTTGTTCTTCTTCCTATGAGCGCCAATTTGCTGTTTTTTCCGCATTCCACAGCACTATGCACTGAACGCTTGTTTTAATGCAATGTTTTGGTTTCTGTTGCCGACTGTCAAATGTTTTTGCCAAAGATCGAATATTACTGCCAAACTTATGAGTGTAACTATCGAAGTATCTGTGGTCTGTTCGTGTATGCATTTGTGCGTGCGCTAGTGTATGTGTGTGTGTGTGTGTGTGTGTGTGTGTGTGTGTGTGTGTGTATTTTGGTGTTGTATACTTTTTTTTATGTTATCATTTCCTTTAGTAAGTGTAGTAAGGAGCCTGTGCTGACGTGTGTTTGTTCATTTATCACATGTTTGTTTTCTGCTATGGCTTTCTGGATGTGGAAGTTTTCTTGTATTTGTATAAGATGTTTGTCATGGTTGCTTATTCTCATTATTTTCATTTCTTGTTCCATGTTTGTAGGATGATGGTTGTAGTGTTTTAAATGCTCTGCAAATGTGGAATGGTTTGTTTCATACTTCCAACATCTGATATGTTCTTTGTATCTTGTTTCAAAATTCCTGCATGTCATGCCTATGTATACTGCATCACAACTTTGACATTCAAGTTTATATATTCCTGATTGTTGGAATTTGTCCCTCTTGGTAGCTGGCTGGCTTAGGTGTGATTGAAGGGTTTGCCCAGGCTTATATGCTATTTTGAAGCCCTGTCTCTTTAGGATGTTTGCAACTCTGTGTGTTAGTTTATGTGTGTAGGTCATGGTGTACCATCTGGTTCTTTTCTGTGTGGTGTTGTCATTGTGTGTGTTTGTTGAGTGTGTTTGTAAGTTTTCAGCTTGTGAGTTCTTTTGCATTGTGGAAATGTTGTGTTTGTTTTTTATTTGTGTTTTTATTTTTTATTGAGCCTGTGTACCACATGTGTGTCATACCCGTTGTTCCTAGCTATTTGTATGATCGTGTTCATTTCTTGTTCATAGTTTCTCTTACTGAGTGGGATTCTGTTTAATCTATGTAACATGTGTCTTAGTGCTGCAAATTTCTGGCTTTGGGGGTGGTTGGATGCGGGATGTATTATTGTGTCCGTGGCTGTTGGTTTTCTAAAGATGTTATATGTATGTTTTCCATTTTCTTTTTTAATTGTAATGTCAAGAAAATTTATTTGATTTTCTTTTTCTTTTTCAAGTGTGAATTTTATGTTCTTATGAGCTTTGTTTATTTCTGAATGGAGTTCATCTATTTTTTCACTTGGCTTGTCTACTAAACAAATAATGTCATCCACGTATCTGTACCAATATATGATTTTGAAACTTTCATTTGTGGTTATCTTATCAAATATCTGATTTTCAAGGTGACTGATGAAAATGTTTGCTAGTGTTCCTGATATTGGGGATCCCATGGGCAGTCCATCAGTTTTCTAGATGAGTCTCATTGGCAAAAAACGTAGGAAACGCCGCAGTTTTCATGGCACTAGTAGAAAAAACTGAGCACAACACATACATAGCAATGAAACATTTACAAAACAAACATAAACACAAGATAATGAAACTAACAGTAAAAAAGACGCAAAAATACATTTACATTTTAAATGTGAAACCACATGAACACCAACACTCATTCCATCCACGCTTAGTTAACCTAACAGAGACAGAACTACACGAAAACGAAAAAATGCTCTTGGAAAAAGGTTTGAAACACTGCACCAATAGCAAGGTGAACAATCAATACATAGAAAATCTCATAGTAGAAACCGAACACATCTTACACGTGAAGAACAACAAAATAATTGTGAAATAAACATAGGACTGACAAGAGAACTAGTAAAAGAAGAAATAAAAGGCATAATAAAACAAACACAGCAGACACACAATAAGAACAACCAAACAGAAGCAGCTACTATGAAAAGGTTAAAACAAAAGTTAACAAACAACAACGTATTAATAACAAGAGCAGACAAGGGAAATGTAACAGTACTCATGGATAAAGAGCAATACATCACAAAAACCAAGGAATACATAAACACCAACGCAATACAAAAATTGAAGTCAGATCCAACTACACGATTCCAGGCAAATGTGAAACGAACACTGAAAGACATTGAACACACACTCACAGACAAACAGAAATACTACTTAACACAGAAAAACCCACAAGCACCAACACTCCGCAGTCAACCGAAAGTACATAAAGACGGAATGCCAATGAGACCTGTTATCAACTTCAAGAAAGCCCCAACATACCGCATAGCCAAACACTTCCAAAAGTTAGTTACAAAACACTATAAAGTAGAAAACAACAGAACAGTGATAAACACAGGAAACCTAATAGAAAACATACAGAACATACAGGTACCACACACAGCATCACTGATTTCATTCGATGTAGAAAATATGTATACCTCCATCCCTATCACAGAAACAATAGAAATCATAGAACAAAATCTCTCATCCCACAGCAACCTCACCACAGACGCAATAAAAGAAGTAACAGATATGCTCAGACTGACAACTGAACAAAACTACTTTCAGTTTGAGGAAGAATATTATCTACAAACTGATGGACTGCCCATGGGATCCCCAATATCAGGAACACTAGCAAACATTTTCATCAGTCACCTTGAAAATCAGATATTTGATAAGATAACCACAAATGAAAGTTTCAAAATCATATATTGGTACAGATACGTGGATGACATTATTTGTTTGGTAGACGAGCCAAGTGAAAAAATAGATGAACTCCATTCAGAAATAAACAAAGCTCATAAGAACATAAGATTCACACTTGAAGAAGAAAAAGAAAATCAAATAAATTTTCTTGACATTACAATTAAAAAAGAAAGTGGAAAACATAAATTTAACATCTTTAGAAAACCAACAGCCACGGACACAATAATACATTCCACATCCAACCACCCCCAAAGCCAGAAATTTGCAGCACTAAGACACATGTTACATAGATTAAACAGAATCCCACTCAGTAAGAGAAACTATGAACAAGAAATGAACACGATCATACAAATAGCTAGGAACAACGGGTATGACACACATGTGGTACACAGGCTCAATAAAAAATAAAAACACAAATAAAAAACAAACACAACATTTCCACAATGCAAAAGAACTCACAAGCTGAAAACTTACAAACACACTCAACAAACACACACAATGACAACACCACACAGAAAAGAACCAGATGGTACACCACACACGTCAGCACAGGCTCCTTACTACACTTAATAAAGGAAATGATAACATAAAAAAAGTATACAACACCAAAATACACACACACACACACACACACACACACACATACATACACAAGCGCACACACAAATGCATACACGAACAGACCACAGATACTTCGATAGTTACACTCATAAGTTTGGCAGTAATATTCGATCTTTGGCAAAAACATTTGACAGTCGGCAACAGAAACCAAAACATTGCATTAAAACAAGCGTTCAGTGCATAGTGCTGTGGAATGCGGAAAAAACAGCAAATTGGCGCTCATAGGAAGAAGAACAGGACCAAAAATGCAACAGGAGCGTAATATGTAAGAAACTGTCTACGCAACCTGTAAGTACAGTTCAAAACATTACTACTTAATAGGAAATACCAACCTCCAGAACTGTTTATAACCTATAGGCACAGTGACAAAAATGTAAATAAAATAGCTAACATATGTACATATTACAGGCCACTGATGATGCCTTGCAGAAAATAAGGGCGAAACACGTATGGCACTAAAATTGTGTTTTATTCAGTTGCTGTCAGACGGTCCATAAGTGATAATCATCAACATACCGTAGTCCTTGAAAGCTTGTTGTGCCCTTTCTACAGCTGCAGCTACATGAGGCTCATCCGATTCTGACTGAGGCAACAGGTCAAATCTACACTCCTGGAAATTGAAATAAGAACACCGTGAATTCATTGTCCCAGGAAGGGGAAACTTTATTGACACATTCCTGGGGTCAGATACATCACATTATCACACTGACAGAACCACAGGCACATAGACACAGGCAACAGAGCATGCACAATGTCGGCACTAGTACAGTGTATATCCACCTTTCGCAGCAATGCAGGCTGCTATTCTCCCATGGAGACGATCGTAGAGATGCTGGATGTAGTCCTGTGGAACGGCATGCCATGCCATTTCCACCTGGCGCCTCAGTTGGACCAGCGTTCGTGCTGGACGTGCAGACCGCGTGAGACGACGCTTCATCCAGTCCCAAACATGCTCAATGGGGGACAGATCCGGAGATCTTGCTGGCCAGGGTAGTTGACTTACACCTTCTAGAGCACGTTGGGTGGCACGTGATACATGCGGACGTGCATTGTCCTGTTGGAACAGCAAGTTCCCTTGCCGGTCTAGGAATGGTAGAACGATGGGTTCGATGACGGTTTGGATGTACCGTGCACTATTCAGTGTCCCCTCGACGATCACCAGTGGTGTACGGCCAGTGTAGGAGATCGCTCCCCACACCATGATGCCGGTGTTGGCCCTGTGTGCCTCGGTCGTATGCAGTCCTGATTGTGGCGCTCACCTGCACGGCGCCAAACACGCATACGACCATCATTGGCACCAAGGCAGAAGCGACTCTCATCGCTGAAGACGACACGTCTCCATTCGTCCCTCCATTCACGCCTGTCGCGACACCACTGGAGGCGGGCTGCACGATGTTGGGGCGTGAGCGGAAGACGGCGTAACAGTGTGCGGGACCGTAGCCCAGCTTCATGGAGACGGTTGCGAATGGTTCTCGCCGATACCCCAGGAGCAACAGTGTCCCTAATTTGCTGGGAAGTGGCGGTGCGGTCCCCTACGGCACTGCGTAGGATCCTACGGTCTTGGCGTGCATCCGTGCGTCGCTGCGGTCCGGTCCCAGGTCGACGGGCACGTGTACCTTCCGCCGACCACTGGCGACAACATCGATGTACTGTGGAGACCTCACGCCCCACGTGTTGAGCAATTCGGCGGTACGTCCACCCGGCCTCCCGCATGCCCACTATACGCCCTCGCTCAAAGTCCGTCAACTGCACATACGGTTCACGTCCACGCTGTCGCGGCATGCTACCAGTGTTAAAGACTGCGATGGAGCTCCGTATGCCACGGCAAACTGGCTGACACTGACGGCGGCGGTGCACAAATGCTGCGCAGATAGCCCCATTCGACGGCCAACACCGCGGTTCCTGGTGTGTCCGCTGTGCCGTGCGTGTGATCATTGCTTGTACAGCCCTCTCGCAGTGTCCGGCGCAAGTATGGTGGGTCTGACACACCGGTGTCAATGTGTTCTTTTTTCCATTTCCAGGAGTGTATTTTCAAGATTTATGACAAAGCTGTCTGATGCTCTCCTTTGCCTCTTCCCCCTATTACCTGTTGCCACTTCCCACCTCTGTTCACCCTTCTCCCTCTTTAACCTGTCCAGATCCTCCCTTGCCTTGTCTAGGTCAGCTTGAAGAGCTGCAATTTTCCCTTCCTGTTACAGTATTTTCCTATCTCTACTGCAGATCCTACAATACCACTGGTGAGCCTCATTTATGTCCGAATTTCCCACGCCACTACATTCGCCGGAATGAAAGAAACTACAGCACCCATCACACCATACCCCGGAACTAACAATCCTACTGCATGTCACACACTTCTCACTCATGGTAAAAACAGAAATCGTATAAGCTGATTTAAGTAGTGACTAAAACGTAAACAAAGGACCCTAGAAACTATTCAGGCAGATATAAATAAATTGAAAGAGTACCGAATAAAAAAACTGGTGATTACATATAACTCACTGTTTACTTACGATACGCGCGCGCGAAATTAAGCCTAAAATCCGTGATATAGGCGCGCGCGAGAAGGAACATACGCTTCTTACCCCGTTTAATCTTATTTTATACTTCACTAACACTTCCACTAATTCAACAACACTTATATTATATTTATAACACCTGTACAAGTTTAAAAATAGCTTAATAACAACGCTTTTTATAATTATTTAGTGCAGCAAATACTCGAAGAGTCCGCGTCGGCGCAGTGTTGCCAACTGCAGTGTGTATTGAGGTTCAGGGCACTCTCTTATCCTAGGGGTGGGAAATTGCCCCTAAAGGCGGAAGAATCAGCAATGATCAACGACATGAGGATGCAGAAGGCAATGGAAACCACTGCATTAAAGACACGTAACATGTATCCACAGGACATGTGGCCTGTAATTGAAGAAGTGTCATGATGATCTCTCCATTGGCAAAAGATTCCGGAATAGTCCCCCATTCGGATCTCCGGGAGGGGACTGCCAAGGGGGAGGTTACCATGAGAAGAAGATTGAATAATCAACGAAAGGATAACGTTCTACGAGTCGGGGCATGGAATGTCAGAAGCTTGAACGTGGTAGGGAAACTAGAAAATCTGAGAAGGGAAATGCAAAGGCTCAATCTAGATATAGGAGGGGTCAGTGAAGTGATGTGGAAGGAAGAGAAGGATTTCTGGTCAGATGAGTATCGGGTAATATCAACAGCAGCAGAAAATGGTATAACAGGTGTAGGATTCGTTATGAATAGGAAGGTAGGGCAGAGGGTGTGTTACTGTTAACAGTTCAGTGACCGGGTTGTTCTAATCAGAATCGACAGCAGACCAACACCGACAACGATAGTTCAGGTATACATGCCGACGTCGCAAGCTGAAGATGAAAAGATAGAGGAAGTGTATGAGGATATTGAAAGGGTAATGCAGTATGTAAAGGGGGATGAAAATCTAATAGTCATGGGCGACTGGAATGCAGTTGTAGGGGAAGGAGTAGAAGAAAAGGTTACAGGAGAATATGGGCTTGGGACAAGGAATGAAAGAGGAGACAGACTAATTGAGTTCTGTAACAAGTTTAAGCTAGTAATAGCGAATACCCTGTTCAAGAATCACAAGAGGAGGAGGTATACTTGGAAAAGGCCAGGAGATACGGGAAGATTTCAATTAGATTACATCATGGTCAGACAGAGATTCCGAAATCAGATACTGGATTGTAAGGCGTACCCAGGAGCAGATATAGACTCAGATCACAATAGAGTAGTGATGAAGAGTAGGCTGAAGTTCAAGACATTAGTCAGGAAGAATCAATACGCAAAGAAGTGGGATACGGAAGTACTAAGGAATGACGAGATACGTTTGAAGTTCTCTAACGCTATAGATACAGCAATAAGGAATAGCGCAGTAGGCAGTACAGTTGAAGAGGAATGGACATCTCTAAAAAGGGCCATCACAGAAGTTGGGAAGCAAAACATAGGTACAAAGAAGGTAGCTGCGAAGAAACCATGGGTAACAGAAGAAATACTTCAGTTGATTGATGAAAGGAGCAAGCACAAACATGTTCCGGGAAAATCAGGAATACAGACATACAAGTCGCTGTGGAATGAAATAAATAGGAAGTGCAGGGAAGCTAAGACGAAATGGCTGCAGAAAAAATGTGAAGACATCGAAAAAGATATGACTGTCGGAAGGACAGACTCAGCACACAGGAAAATCAAAACAACCTTTGGTGATATTAAAAGCAACGGTGGTAACATTAAGAGCGCATCGGGAATTCCACTGTTAAATGCAGAGGAGAGAGCAGATGGGTGGAAGGAATACATTGAAAGCCTATGAGGGTGAAGATTTGTCTGATGTGATAGAAGAAAAACAGGAGTCGATTTAGAAGAGATAGGGGATCCAGTATTAGAATCGGAATTTAAAAGGGCTTTGGAGGACTTACGGTCAAATAAGGAAGAAGGGATGGATAACATTCCATCAGAATTTCTAAAATCATTGGGGGAAGTGGCAACAAAACGACTATTCACGTTGGTGTGTAGAATGTATGAGTCTGGCGATATACCATCTGACTTTCGGAAAAGCATCATCCACACAATTCCGAAGACGGCAAAAGCTGACAAGTGCGAGAATTATCGCACAATCAGCTTAACAGCTCATGCATCGAAGCTGCTTACAAGAATAATGTACAGAAGAATGGAAAAGAAAATTGAGAATGCGCTAGGTGACGATCAGTTTGGCTTTAGGAAAAGTAAAGGGACGAGAGAGGCAATTCTGACGTTACGGCTAATAATGGAAGCAAGGCTAAAGAAAAATCAAGACACTTTCATAGGATTTGTCGACCTGGAAAAAGCGTTCGACAATATAAAATGGTGCAAGCTGTTCGAGATTCTGAAAAAAGTAGGGGTAAGCTATAGGGAGAGACGGGTCATATACAATATGTACAACAAGCAAGAGGGAATAATAAGACTGGACGATCAAGAACGAAGTGCTCGTATTAAGAAGGGTGTAAGACAAGGCTGTAGCCTTTCGCCCCTACTCTTCAATCTGTACATCGAGGAAGCAGTGATGGAAATAAAAGAAAGGTTTAGGTGTGGAATTAAAATACAAGGTGAAAGGATATCAATGATACGATTCGCTGATGCCATTGCTATCCTGAGTGAAAGTGAAGAAGAATTAAATGATCTGCTGAACGGAAAGAACAGCTAATGATTACACAGTATGGTTTGAGAGTAAATCGGAGAAAGACGAAGGTAATGAGAAGTAGTAGGAATGAGAACAGCGAGAAACTTAACATCAGGATTGATGGTCACGAAGTCAATGAAGTTAAGGAATTCTGCTACCTAGGCAGTAAAGTAACCAATGACGGACGGAGCAAGGAGGACATCAAAAGCAGACTCGCTATGGCAAAAAAGGCATTTCTGGCCAAGACTAATATCCAATACCGGCCTTAATTTGAGGAAGAAATTTCTGAGGATGTACGTCTGGAGTACAGCATTGTATGGTAGTGAAACATGGACTGTGGGAAAACCGGAACAGAAGAGAATCGAAGCATTTGAGATGTGGTGCTATAGACGAATGATGAAAATTAGGTGGACTGATAAGGTAAGGAATGAGGAGGTTCTAAGCATAATCGGAGAGGAAAGGAATATGTGCAAAACACTGATAAGGAGAAGGGACAGGATGATAGGACATCTGCTAAGACATGAGGGAATGACTTCCATGGTACTAGAGGGAGCTGTAGAGGGCAAAAACTGTAGAGGAAGACATAGATTGGAATACGTCAAGCAAATAATTGAGGACGTAGGTTGCAAGTGCTACTCTGAGATGAAGAGGTTAGCACAGGAAAGGAATTCGTGGCGGGCCGCATCAAACCAGTCAGTAGACTGATGACCAAAAAAAAGAAAAAGGGTCCCTCTTTTGTTTAACGGCAACCTGTGCCTTAGTACAGCTGTTCCTGCTGTATTTACTGCCAAGAGCTGATTAATTAGAACATTAATGATCGGGTACAAACCAGAAAAGAAAGGCCATGTAGGAACGGGTCAAATTTTTCAAACAACTAGTGTCTTAGTACAATACTGCTGCCTATATCTACTACCAAAGAACCGACCGAGTAAAAGTCTGAGGTTCGGGGAGAAGCCAGAAAATAATAGGAAGGCTAGGTAGTCAATGAAACGAATCACCAAGAGGATTACAGAATCTTACTCCCCTTTATCAGCAAGCAGTTCCATGGATCCACGGTGCGTCGCAGCGGTTACTGAGTGGTGCCTATAAAAGCCAGCTAGAAGGACCACGAGCGGTCGTCCAACACGAATGTCGCCAACCAACCGACGGGATGTCGGTCTGCTGCTTGTAGTCGACACTGACCCCAGTGAAGCCCTCCGGTACCTTCGCTCTGCGCAGGCCCTCCTTGCGCAGCTCGTGGCTTCGGCTGCTCGGACCTCGTGACCACCTCTTGTCGCGACGCTACCGCCAATCCCCAAACTTCGTACCCCCCTCTCGGGCTTGCGAATCCCGCATATATATCGGCAAGCAAAGACCTTCTACGAACACAGCCCACAGATACCAACCCTTCCTCGTAGATATTTGCAATGGGGTAGCAAGAGGGACAGTCGATACTACACCTGAGCCAGTGGCGCCAGGCAGAAGAGTCTATTAACTCAATAGCGCCACGGCTCAGCGTGCTTTTCAAACAATTTCCAAACTCGCTTTCCATTTCTATGTATTATTACCACGGAACCACTACTTATGCCTTTCAGAATTGAGTCCGATCAGCGCATGCTGCTTAGTAACTATCTCCATGCGTTAGTATTATTATTTTTGTTTTTTTTTTTATAATGGGTGGAAATGTGGAAACATAACATCCGATACGTTAGGGAAACACTGTAAATGTCGGATACGTTTGACTTATGAAACGGTGTATGCTACAGTATTATATGGCAGAATGAAATTGGCAATTAAAAACGAATACACCTCGTCCTAGATTTGAACCCTGGACCTCCTGCATGCTACCCAAAACGTTGTCCACTGCACCAACCGCACAAATGTGTCAGAACATCCTGACAGAGGTAGTTATCGTACATGTGATTAAAAAAAAATGGCTCTGAGCACTATGGGAATCAACATCTTAGGTCATAAGTCCCCTAGAACTTAGAACTAGTTAAACCTAACTAACCTAAGGACATCACACACACCCATGCCCGAGGCAGGATTCGAACCTGCGACCGTAGCAGCCTCGCGGTTCCGGACTGCAGCGCCAGAACCGCACGGCCACCGCGGCCGGCTACATGTGATTACAATGTTGCCAGACTGCCAATATTTAACGTCCGTTTACTACCGACAATATGCACAGGAGGAAATTTTGTGAGAGACATTTTTGTATTACTAGTACGTGAGGAATCGCGCTGCGATGTCAGAGAGCAAAAATTTTTCTTCACCTATTTATTCAGTTATCTGAAAAACATCATTTCGGAAGACATGAGATACAATAACGAGGTGAATGTGGATTTATGTTGATTTAGAGGAGGGTGGAAAGAATAAAATGGATGGAGAGAGTGAAAAATGAGGTGTTGAGAAGAAAGGGGCAAGAGAGAGAAATTTTAAAGATAACCAGGAAGAGGAAACACGGTTGGCTCGGACACTGGATAAGAAGGGATTGTTTGCTGATTGACGCTATGGAAGAAACGGTGAATGGAAGAAGAAGAAGAAGAAGAGCACACAGAAGGTACTAAATGGTGGATAGTATGTACAGAAGAAGATTTTGAGAGAACGAAGAGCGTAAAAAGGATAGGACTGCATGGAGAGCTACATGTGAAGACTACGCTAGGACAGAATACTGATGATGAGCTTCCTTCGTTTCCGTGGTTGTCTGATTATACACGTTGCTTCTCTTTCTCGTCATTCCTCTTGCCTTTGTTGTTCGATCTCATCACACTGTAAGTGCCACATTGTTTTCCTGTTCGAGAGGTGAGAAAGGTAGCAGGGACCCTGGACCAGGTTTACTCTATGCTCCGGCTAGGCCGGAACAAGTGACGCCCTAATTAACACCACAATTTTGCCGCAATTACGTGCAGTGGCAGTCTGAGAGATCAAGAAGAAACTCCCGCAGGTGCCCTTGAAGATCAACTCGTAAACGTTTCGAGGTCCGCGCCAGCACTCCTGTCTTTCAAAGAACGTTACCACAAGGGAAGCATACAATGACTATGTCGATTATGTAGTATACGAACTTGAAAGCCATGGAGGAACCATTCGTATAAACTGTCTTGTTTGCCAGGTACAGTGCGGCAGTGAGTTTTGAATACTATGTTGTGGGGTTGATTTTTTTTTTGGTAAATTCTTTTTAGAAGACTAATGTCTGTGTTGTTGGGTACAATGAGACCAGTCGAGCGTATGTTTGGGTTCTGCGTAGCTGCGTGTGTACTTGGGAGTGATACAGCCGCAGGGTTGTTTGTGTTGTTCCTTGTGTTGTCGGTGTTGCTACTTGAGGTTGGCGGAGTTGGCAACAACACTCTGCGGTTGCCTCGTGAGCTTGTGGGCTCACTTGTCTGTGTGTCGTCTTTGCAGTGTCTGTGCCGTGGATCGACCTGCTGCCATGGTCCGGCTTCCGTTTCGTGTGTGTACTCTGTCGGCTCCGGCCCCAGCTCTTTCGGAGCCTGAGGCACCGGAGGCGATAGAGAGGGTATATCTAGGGCATTTGCGGCAGGCGCTTTGTGTGGCGCATTTGTTCGTTTTTGTATAATGTCAGCCCCCACGAGCAGCTCGATCAGCTCTTGTGGGTCTGCGATCTGCCGATCCCCCAAGACAACTGCCGTCTGGAACGTGGCGAGTCGAACTGACACACTGGCGGGGATAGCCGGCATCTCCGCCGCTTGTGCTGCAGCCATGCTGCGTGTAATTAGATGGGATCGGGTGGAGGGATTCAACATCTCAACAGCGCAAGGAATTTTATTAGGTAGGGAGGGATACGATATCTGCTTATTCTGAGAAGAAACAAGATTGAATATGGGCCCTACATGAGTGCCCTACTAGTCAGCGCAGAGTGCACTGTGCGGCGCTTAAAGGAAGCGCGGGAGGAGGAAATAAGGCTTGCAGCACTCGGGAATGACCGACGTGAACGGGTCCCTGGTTCTGCCTTCGAAGTCCCTAACAAAGGACGGGAGAGTCCCACCGGGGAAGTTTTAGAGTTTCGGAAGTTACGAGTGGCCGACTGTTACCCGCTGAGCGCTTGAGAGCGTCACTAGATCTCTACGAACGGCAGTTACGCCTTAGATTATATGCGACCACTCCGTAGAGCTATCCTCGGGTAGCTGCGCCATATGCAGAGAGCAGCGGTCCGCTCGGGTCGGCTGCTCGACTGCGAATGTAATCCTTTTCGTGGTACCAACATTTACTAGTCCACAACTACTAGTACAGGGAACTTTATATAGACCAGTGTATCCAAGGAATGGCGTATGTCCGTTACCTTCCTAGTGGGTCTGACAGTAATTTCAACTGCATACTTGCCCAACACTTTCGTGCTTAGATCTATAGCCTTAGTAGTAATCGGAAGAAAAACTTCCAGATTTTGGGGGGGGGGGATCTTGTTCCTCGCTGATCCTCATTCTCTCCCAATGACAAAGAGCTAGATCTTTGTTATTATAGGTTATTATAGGCCGTCTTGTAAGCAAAAGGGTTCACAAATTTTATTGGCCCTATGCACAAGGTTCCTATAATTCTTTTTTTTTTTTTTTTTTTTTGTTGTCAGAGATGGTAGTAGAATATTCATGAACGATCGGTATGCGTGGCTTTTTATACATCTTATAGGCCAACGTCCCGTCCACTCGTTTGATGAGAGACATACCCAGAAAATTAAGTTGCCCTCTCTCTCCGTCTCCATGGTAAATTGTGTTTTTTAGTCGATATTGTTAAGATGTACGAAAAGTCATTCAACTCTTCTGCGCCATGAGTCCATACTGTGTGAGTATCACCGAGATAGCGGTACTACCTAGCTAGTCTTTAATTGGCAGTCTGCAACTCCATCATTCATAAGTTTCCCTAAACAAATTGGCTACAGCTGGACTAAGAGAACTGCCCAGAGCCCTGTCATTATGTTCATAAAAATCATTGTTGTATTGGATATAGGTTTTGGTGAGGCAGTGTCTGAATAACGGCACTATATCGGGTGGAAAAATATCCGCTAAGCATGAGATAGCTTCGTTCACCGGAATCATCGTAAATAACGACACAACAGGAAGACTGACAAGATTATCGCTAGGGGCACCTCTCTTAATTTCTCAGTGAAATGAGCTGAATTTTTAATATAACTCTCAGTTCCACAAACTTAAGGTTGCAACAGTCAGAACAGATGTCTAGATAACTCGATAAGCCGCCACTTTGTAAAACGGAAGCGTTCGCGTCCAGCCTGTAAGGATTACCCAAACTTCGAAAACCACACATTCCTTTGAGTCCCATTGTGAGTTCCATGGGGTCTCCCACCCATATCCCATTAACATGCGCGTATTTACAGAGAGACTGTTGGCACTTGTAAACACCGTAATAATTTCAAAAGAAAAGAGGATGGCGTCAAATTAAACTAGCATCGATAGAATGACGATCGATTACTTTCAATCGAGCATGTTGGTAGTACGAGAGATGTCTCGTACCTGGGTCACATTATGAACTGTGGTGCCCTCTAGACTGCTTATATAAGCGGCGGTCCCTCGAATTCTGATTGCAGTTCGCCGCTTCAACTCGAAGTATGTCTCCCACAGCCAGAGACGAAACGTTAGGGGGCAGTTTTACATATCGACCACGGCCTATCAGCCTGGAAGTTTTAGGTGAAGTTACTACCGGCCGTAAAACCCTACATACATGGCTATCTAATGCGTTCATTTCGGACTATTTGTATTTGATTGGGATTAGTTATATTCGTTAAACCCCAGATAGTACTGCCATAGAATATCTTTGATAGTACTGCATTTTTGTATAATCTAAAAAAAAATGGCTCTGAGCACTATGGGACTCAACTTCTGAGGTCATCAGTCCCCTAGAACTTAGAACTACTTAAACCTAACTAAGGACATCACACACATCCATGCTCGAGGCAGGATTCGAACCTGCGACCGTAGAGGTCGCGCCGTTCCAGACTGTGGGGCCTAGAACCGCTCGGCCACCTCGGACGGCTGTATAATCTAAGTTCGGTATTTTCAGCTCACTACTCCGGAAAAGGGATTGATTTTCTCTGCTATCACCAGCGTTTGATTTCGAATTTCTTGTACATGTTCATGGAATGAAAAATGTTGGGCTATTTTTACCCCAGCGCAGCTGCAAGAGATGTTCCTGTTTTATAGGCGTAACATGTCATGTAATGAGGCCTTTTCTTGCTGGAGTAGGCCGCAGTTGTCTTCTCTGAGTTCAGTTTCACTTCGTTCTCTCGGTGCCATTCGCTGGTTAGATCTAACTGGCGTTGAAACTACTAATAATTCCCTGTGCGTATCTGCTCTCCTTATGTACTTCCCTTGCTGGTCTGCTAACCGCATCGCCCCCAGGCAACAATCTCGTGGTGAAAAGTGGTCATCAAGTTTTGGCCCACCGATTCTCGCTAAAAGACACTGCAGGTAGTTCGATCTCGCACCAAACATACCAGGCACATCACGGAGGCTTGTGGAGTGTGGATGTAAATGTGGAGGATATAGATGTTACGCTGTTTGCATTAGTAGGAGATAACGTACGAGGAATGTTCAATATGTAATGCAACAAATTTTTTTCTGAAATAATATTAGTTTTATCTAGGATTCCAAACCGTCATATTACTCCCCTCTCTACTGGCTACAAAGCTCTATTTTTGAGCATAATCTCTGTTTAATACGACGTCCTTACTTCATCTTATTGAGAGAGCATATATGCCCCCACTGTACCACTCTACTGGCCGAAGTCAGAGCCAATGTCTTATTGCATCAAGAACCTCCATATCATCCACGTTCTGCTTCACCTAGAGATCATCCTTCATTGGGCCAAACAGATGGAAGTCGGAACGTGCGAAGTCCCGTCTGAGGGTGGATGAGGAACAACAGTCCAATTAAGATTTGTGGGCTCCTCTCGGGTGCGCAAACTTATATAAGACCTTGCGTTGTCGAGGAGAAGGAGAAGTTCGTTTGCATTTTTGTGGCAACGAACTCTCTGAATATTATTGCATAGGCTTCCGCGGCTGTAGTCAGTCGACATAAAAGTTTTCTGGATATAGCACCGCGTCATAATGTATAAAACTACTGCTGCTGGAGAATGACCAACGTTTCGGCTGTGTAGATCCAGAAGAAGGCCGCTGCAATACACTTCCACGTTGATCGTTGAGGGAGGGCATTAGAATAACCCCTTCAGAGTCCTAGAAGATCTTCGGCATGACATTATCGGCTAAGGGTGCAGCTTTAACTACAGGGTGTTTCAAAAATGACCGGTATATTTGAAACGGCAATAAAAACTAAACGAGCAGCGATAGAAATACACCGTTTGTTGCAATATGCTTGGGACAACAGTACATTTTCAGGCGGACAAACTTTCGAAATTACAGTATTTACAATTTTCAACAACAGATGGCGCTGCAAGTGATGTGAAAGATATAGAAGACAACGCAGTCTGTGGGTGCGCCATTCTGTACGTCGTCTTTCTGCTGTAAGCGTGTGCTGTTCACAACGTGCAAGTGTGCTGTAGACAACATGATTTATTCCTTAGAACAGAGGATTTTTCTGGTGTTGGAATTCCACCGCCTACAACACAGTGTTGTTGCAACAAGACGAAGTTTTCAACGGAGGTTTAATGTAACCAAAGGACCGAAAAGCGATACAATAAAGGATCTGTTTGAAAAATTTCAACGGACTGGGAACGTGACGGATGAACATGCTGGAAAGGTAGGGCGACCACGTACGGCAACCACAGAGGGCAACGCGCAGCTAGTGCAGCAGGTGATCCAACAGCGGCCTCGGGTTTCCGTACGCTGTGTTGCAGCTGCGGTCCAAATGACGCCAACGTCCACGTATCGTCTCATGCGCCAGAGTTTACACCTCTATCCATACAAAATTCAAACGCGGCAACCCCTCAGCCCCCCTACCATTGCTGCACGAGAGACATTCGCTAACGATATAGTGCACAGGGTTGATGACGGCGATATGCATGTGGGCAGCATTTGGTTTACTGACGAAGCTTATTTTTACCTGGACGGCTTCGTCAATAAACAGAACTGGCGCATATGGGGAACCGAAAAGCCCCATGTTGCAGTCCCATCGTCCCTGCATCCTCAAAAAGTACTGGTCTGGGCCGCCATTTCTTCCAAAGGAATCATTGGCCCATTTTTCAGGTCCGAAACGATTACTGCATCACGCTATCTGGACATTCTTCGTGAATTTGTGGCGGTACAAACTGCCTTAGACGACACTGCGAACACCTCGTGGTTTATGCAAGATGGTGCCCGGCCACATCGCACGGCCGACGTCTTTAATTTCCTGAATGAATATTTCGATGATCGTGTGATTGCTTTGGGCTATCCGAAACATACAGGAGGCGGCGTGGATTGGCCTCCCTATTCGCCAGACATGAACCCATGTGACTTCTTTCTGTGGGGACACTTGAAAGACCTGGTGTACCGCCAGAATCCAGAAACAATTGAACAGCTGAAGCAGTACATCTCATCTGCATGTGAAGCCATTCCACCAGACACGTTGTCAAAGGTTTCGGGTAATTTCATTCAGAGACTACGCCATATTATTGCTACGCATGGTGGATATGTGGAAAATATCGTACTATAGAGTTTCCCAGACCGCAGCGCCATCTGTTGTTGAAAATTGTAACTACTGTAATTTCGAAAGTTTGTCTGCCTGAAAATGTACTGTTGTCCCAAGCATATTGCAACAAACGGTGTATTTCTATCGCTGCTCGTTTAGTTTTTATTGCCGTTTCAAATATACCGGTCATTTTTGAAACACCCTGCACTTCTTCGCAGGAAAGTTGTTGTGGTGACACTCTGTGGGTTGCCGTTTTGCTACCGGTTCGTCCGTCACAATCACTCCTGTAACGCGCAAAAGATTCCGTACAGGTCGTCCTTGGCTTCTCTTTTTGGTCTCCTGTTAGGCGGCGAGGAAACCGAGAGGGTACACGCCTTTGAATAGCACAGCTGTTTGATGAGTTTTTCAGCGCTACGGAAAGAGCCTTCCAGTTGTGCAGCAAGGCTTTTGATTGTGATCCGTTGGGCTCCTCGAGTGAGAGTGTCCCCACGTTCCAGCATTGCAAGAGTCACAGCTGTATGCAGCCGGCCGGAACACAGGAGACCGGTCAGGTTTGCGCGGCCATGTTGCAATTATGACAGACGCCTCGCTTAACGACTCCCGTGCCTTTCTTTGCTGCCAGGTCTCCGTCTATATGCTATAAACTCCTACGAATATCTGCGGTGGTTTGGTTTTCCGCCACAAGAAACTCAATGACGGCTGCTCTCTGCTTCTAGTGCACCTCCTTTACAGACGCCATTTTGAAGGCTATCAGAACTTCGTGAAGACTGCACTGCAGTTCGTTCTCTAGATTGTCGCACAGATGACAAAATGGTAGATATCGAAATAGATGACAGATGGATAGAAAAACAATTAAAATCGCCCAAACGAGGAAAGGCCGCTGGACCTGATGGGATACCAGTTCGATTTTACACAGAGTACGCAAAGGAACCTGCCCCTCTTCTTGCAGCGGTGTACCGTAGGTCTCTAGAAGAGCGTAGCGTTCCAAAATATTGGAGAAGGGCACAGGTCATCCCCGTTTTCAAGAAGAGACGACGAACAGATGTGGAGAACTATAGACCTATATCTCGAACGCCGATCACTTGTAGAATTTTGGAACACGTATTATGTTCGAGTATAACGTCTTTTCTGGAGACTAGAAATCTACTCTGTAGGAATCAGCATGGGTTTCGAAAAAGACGATCGTGCAAAACCCAGCTCGCGCTATTCGTCCACGAGACTCAGAGGGCCATAAACACGGGTTGCCAGGTAGATGCCGTGTTTCTTGACTTCCGCAAGGCGTTCGATACAATTCCCCAGAGTCGTTTAAAAATGGTTCAAATGGCTCTGAGCACTATGGGACTTAACATCTGAGGTCATCAGTCCCCTAGAACTTAGAACTACTTAAACCTAACTAACCTAAGGACATCACACACATCCATGCCTGAGGCAGGATTCGAACCTGCGACCGTAGCAGTCGCGCGGTTCCGGACAAGAGCGCCTAGAACCGCATGGCCATCGCGGCCGGCAGAGTCGTTTAATGAACAAAGTAAGAACATATGGACTATCAGACCAATTATGTGATTGGATTGAAGAGTTCCTAGATAACAGAACGCAGCATGTCATTCTCAATGGAGAGAAGTCTTGCGAAGTAAGAGTGATTTCAGGTGTGTTGCAGGGGAGTGTCGTAGGACCGTTGCTATTCACAATATATGTAAATGGCCTTGTGGATGACATCGGAAGTGCACTGAGGCTTTTTGCGGATGATGCTGTAGTATATCGAGAGGTTGTAACAATGGAAAACTATACTGAAACGCAGGAGGATCTGCAACGAATGGACGCGTGGTGCAGAGAAAGACAATTGAATCTCAATGTAGACAAGTGTAATGTGCTGCGAATACACAGAAGGAAAGATCTTTTATCATTTAGCTACAGTATAGCAGGTCACCAACTCGAAGCAGTTAATTCCATAAATTACCTGGGAGTAGGCATTAGGAGTGATTTAAAATGGAATGACCATATAAAATTAATCGTCGGTAAAGCAGATGCCAGACTGAGATTCATTGGAATAATCCTAAGGAAATGCAGTACGAAAACAAAGGAAGTAGGTTACAGAACACTTGTTCGCCCACTGCTTGAATACAGCTCACCGGTGTGGGATCCGCACCAGATAGGGTTGATAGAAGAGATAGAGAAGATCCAACGGAGAGCAGCGCGCTTCGTTACAGGATCATTTAGTAATCGCGAAAGTGTCACGGAGATTATAGATAAACTCCAGTGGAAGACTCTGCAGGAGAGACGCTCAGTAGCTCGGTACGGGCTTTTGTTGAAGTTTCGAGAACATACCTTCACCGACGAGTCAAACAGTATACTGCTCCCTCCTACGTATATCTCGAGAGGCCATGAGGATAAAATAAGAGAGATTAGAGCCCACACAGAGGCATACCCACAATCTTTCTTTCCACGAACAATACGAGACTGGAATAGAAGGGAGAACCGATAGAGGTATTCAAGGTACCCTCCGCCACACTCCGTCAGATGGCTTGCGGAGTATGGATGTAGGTGCAGATGTAGATATAGGAGGTGAAGCGGAAATATTCCACGATGTCCCAGAAGAACTCCACCTTCTGTCAACAGAAATTGGCAGAGAAAAAAAATGTTATGCATTACTTATTGAATGCCCCTCGTATGTCATGGCTAGTCGCTTCTTCATACTTCAAGCAGTGACTAGTACTTGTCTGCATACGCTCGAGAACAGAGGGACAGGCAGCGCGAGTTCCCGATAAGGCGTCGCCGGGTCACGAACCGCGGCCGGCAGATAGCGGCGCAGCCGGATGCGGGCCGTGACTCACCGCTGGGAGCGCCACGCGCTGTGACGTCACGAGGCGCGGCGAGGCGCGCGAGAGTGCGTGCCGGCACTGGCGAGTAGGCCGGGCGATGGACCTGTCTGTGTGTACGAGCGCACGACAGGCCGTCTGCGCCTGCGTGAGGCGCGCCAGCGGAGCCAGCCGTGACGTAGCGCGCCGCGGAATGCCCAGTCTGTTCTCCGCGATTGTCTGCACCGTTGACGTTCAACGGGAAACAGCGAGCCTGAAAGTCAATACTACAGTCCAGGATTCATTCTGGAAACATCCCCCAGGCTGTGGCTAAGCCATATCTGCGCAATATCCTTTCTTCCAGGAGTGCTAGTTCTGCAAGGTTCGCAGGAGAGCGTCTATAAAGTTTGGAAGGTAGGAGACGAGACACTGGCAGAAGTAAAGCTGTGAAGACGGGGCGTGAGTCGCGCTTGGGTAGCTCAGTTGGTAGCCGGGACGGTAGTTCAGCGTGTTCGGTCAGAGGGGTAGTTGCCCACTGTACCAAAAAAAACTGAGTTAATGGATCAACGACGAACTGAAACGGATGTCTTGCGACATCCGCCCCGAGCAGATGCAACGAACGAAAACGAACAAAATGAGATTACCAAAAAAAAAAGAAATATTAAAAAATGGTAGAGCACTTGCCCGCTAAAGGCAAAGGTCCCGAGTTCGAGTCTCAGTCGGGCGCACAGTTTTAATCTGCCAGGAAGTTTCATATCAGCGCACACTCAGCTGCAGAGTGAAAATCTCATTCTGGAAACATCCCCTAGGCTGTGGCTAAGCCATGTCTCCGGTATATCCTTTCTTTCAGGAGTGCTAGTTCTGCAAGGTTCGCAGGAGAGCTTCTGTAAAGTTTGGAAGGTAGGAGACGAGGTACTGGCAGAAGTAAAGATGTGAGTACCGGGCGTGAATCGTGCTTCGGTAGCTCAGATGGTAGAGCACTTGCCCGCGAAAGGCAAAGGTCCCGAGTTCGAGTCTCGGTCGGGCGCACAGTTTTAATCTGCCAGGAAGTTTCATATCAGCGCACACTCCGCTGCAGAGTGAAAATCTCATTCTGGTATAATATTACTTTCACTGTGTGAAGGAGTGTTACTACTTTTTGAGCTTTCATCACCTCCAGTCTTTCGCTTTGAGTGTGTAAAGCAAGTATAAGTGGCACAAAGAAGAAATCCGATTTTATCCAGAGGTGCGAATGGAATAACAAGATTTCCTTGTGAAGAAATAGCACATCAGTTGCGTCAAAAAACAATTTTGGTGTTTGCAGTGGGCAACTACGTGGGAGGATAAATGATGACGTAACCGGCGAGCTTGCAGAACTGAAAAAATAGGGAACTCGACCCGGTGTGTGACGAAACCGAACGACAGACCCATCGGACACCTTTTATTGTGCCACTTACATCTAGTTACCATTGTTAACAATGTGGTTATTGCCAAGCCTGAATATGCATAATTTTCCTTTCAGTTCTTGCTCTACGGGAGATAAGAAGGCCGCTAGCTTGTTGGTGTACATAATATCTAATAATAAACCAGTACTTAAATGTACAGCTCTAAAACCGGCAGTGTATTTACAATGTGCAGCCGATATTTTTATAGGCTAGGGCGTCGATGCTCCTTCCGTCGATGCATCGATATATCGGGGGCTGACATGACGCTTTTTAAAAAATCGATATCTCGGATTACCGATCTTTTTAAAAATATCAGTAGTCCTATGCTCCGTTACTTGGTGCTGTTACGACGGTGCTCCACAAAGAATTACCCTGGAACGCGAACTGAGCTCGCTAAAAAGGGAGTGAAAGCGAGACCTATGTCTACTGGTGACGTCTATTAACTACGTGGGGAGGGGGAACGAAAATCTCACATTAGCTTTTTAATTCAGAGAATGCACATTATTATAACGGAGAATATTAAAGTGCCCGCCAATCTTTATGGCCTCTCTGAACTGAACAGAATGTTTCACACGTGTGCATGTTTCAAAACAATTGTCACACGAGTGGCAGATTTCATTCCGGGAGTTCTCTGCCGCGCCGTTCGAAATCACAGCGCGTCAGTCAGTCAGAGTCACTCGTGACGTTCCACAATGCATATAAAGCTGATGTTATTGTGTTCCTGCCGGCCGCGGTGGTCTAGTGGTTCAGGCGCTCAGTCCGGAACCGCGAGACTACTACGGTCGCAGATTCGAATCCTGCCTCGGGCATGGATGTGTGTGGTGTCATTAGGTTGGATAGGTTAAAGTAGTTCTAAGTTCTAGGGGACTGATGACCACAGATGTTAAGTCCCATAGTGCTCAGAGCCATTTGAACCATTTTATTGTGTTCCACACGCATTTGTATGACAACGTTTACAATGTGTATGTTAAGTAATTCGAAAAAAACCTGCGAGCAAGAAGTTAATCATTTGTGAAAGGGAGCTAAGCAGAAGTTCACTGACAAGAATTCTGTCAGTGACCACACGAGTAAAGATGCGGAAAAGCGGCGTAGTCATACAGAGAGGAAGGAGCAATGTTGTCTTTGTAACGCCGGAAATGCATATCCTCCTATTTCCATCTATTGTACTATAAATTTTTTCCTTATTATGTTACCTGCATGACATTTCTGAGCCTTTATATATTGTAATTGTTTTACTATTTGTATATATATTTATGCATCTATGTCGATGTATAATTGGTTTGTTTTGTAAATATTATTTGTATTTTACGCTGGGGCTTGCCTAGGGAAAATTATGCTGTCGAACGAACACATCGATAGGTCGTGTGGAGAACCAAAGTGTTTAGGATCTTTGGTAGTGTTAACTCTGCCGCGTGGAGCGCGTGCTGAGCAGGGGGAGTCTGGCTGCAGGAGGGCAGTGGAGCAGGTGTGTTGTGTGACGCTCCCGTGAGTTGCCGCGCTTTCGGGGTTTGGCAGCATGTAATTGCGCTCGACTAGCTATGATAGTTTCTGACACGGTGTCGCGGACGGGAAGCATTAGCTGGCGCACATCAAGAGCCCGTTTCGGCTGGAGACCGTATCGAGAAGAAGGCGCGCCAACATCCAGCTTCTGCAACAGCGACGGCCGACAACGAGTGACTGTTGCCAACTCCTCGATCGACGGCTTCAAACCTTCAATCAACCAACAAGGAAGACTGGAAGCACGTAAAGTTTTAGAACTGTATGGCAGACCTCAGCTTTTCAAACTGTTCCATTTTCATAACTAAAATTACAGCAACTTAGCATGAACATTTGTTGCTCATTGTTCCAATTGCATTACCAAGCGGGGACCCTTCCTTTTCCGGAATGAACCCGAGTGTCGTTGAAATTCAAACGCCAGCATTAAAGTAATATCATTCCATTTCACTGTGTTAATTTCAAAGTTCAGTTTAAGTATTCATAGCTGGCTACAATATTTAGATTACATAAGCACAAATTAAGAGTGCGAGTTTTGTTACCATATTTTAGCTTACCTGTGACTGCAGCTCGGCTTGGTACGTACTAAATTTCACTATTGTTAATTGTTCAGAATCATTTAATTCAAGTTCAAAGTTAAATCTCTTATTTCCAAATTGCGTAGATTCAAGCAGCTTTTGAAATTATTGTTGAGGTAGCCCAAGACTAACCGTATTTTACTGAATTTCGATGTGCTTCAGAAAGAAAGCTCACTATTAATTTCAGTCACTAAATTAACTTTCAATTTTCCTGTTTTATTAATTCTTTTGCTAAATTAAGTCAGAGTGTAGCGAAATTTATTACTTCTGACAAACTTTCAGTTTTCACACCACACGTGTCAACCTTTAGTTGCCACGCTTCTAGTGCGAAATATATGTGTAATAACCTTTCTTTTTTAGGTATCTATAGTAATTGTCCTTAGGACTGGCGACCGTAATTTCCCCCAAATCTCAAATATCTAATTACCGCTAGTTAATTGTTAACGTAACGGCCGCACATTTACTTTCTTTATTAACTTTATACCCGTTTTCAACCGGTTTCATTTGCATTTTTCCTTTCATTTAGATGTAACCCTTTCCTCCCACTATACCGACAGATTAACTTCGGTGACGATTGCTTTTCCCAAATTCCCATTAGGTACACGTGGTTTAATTTTTCACTGTCATTAAGGTCGGTAAGTGAGGCGGAGGTTACATCTTTCATCTGCAAAGTAAGAAAAGGCTCAAAACAAAGTGTCCTAATTAAAGCAACAAACGGGAATTTTGCAAGGTTGGGTTTATTTTACCACAAAAAAAAAAAATAAACAGGTGACAGTAAAGTAGAAACAGTGTAAAGAGTACTGGAGGTAATCTACTGCAACATACACAACAGTGGACAAAAAAAAATTTTTTTTCAACTCAGCGTATTTGCACATACATTCTGACAACTTGTTAATGTGCTCGGTACGGGGAGTGACCACCTCTGGCACCAATGCAGGCCTGCCAGCGAGGTGACATGCTGTGAATGATGTCAGCAGTCTCTTGTTGAGGCAATAACGACCATCCTTCCTGCAGAGCTGCTCACAAGTCTTGGGTTCTGGTTGGTGGATGCTGACGTGATGCAGCCCACCTCCCTACATCATCCCAGACATGCTATGTCGGATTAAAGCGGGAGAGCGAGCAGGCCAAAAAGCATCAACTACATGCTCTATGAGTTCGATTATTATCGTCCATCAGTACGACGTCTGGGCCCACATTACGCCGCAACAACCGCGCATGAGGTCACAAGATCTCACGGCACCTGAGAGCAGTTAAATCTTGCTGATTTCATGAAGAGGTGTTCGAGTGGTCAGCATAATCCCTGCCCACACCATTAGGGATCCTCCTCGATTTCGCCGGCCGCTGTGGCCGAGCGGTTATGAGGGCTTCAGTCTGGAACCGCGCGACCGCTACGGCCGCAGGTTCGAATCCTGCCTCGGGCATGGATGTGTGTGATGTCCTTAGGTTAGTTAGGTTTAAGTAGTTCCAAGTTCTAGGGGACTGATGACCTCAGATGTTAAGTCCCATAGTGCTCAGAGCCATTTATACACAAGTGTAAAATTAAAGGAGCCGGCCGAAGTGGCCGAGCGGTTAAAGGCGGTACAGTCTGGAACCGCACGACCGCTACGGTCGCAGGTTCGAATCCTGCCTCAGGGATGGATGTGTGTGATGTCCTTAGGTTAGTTAGGTTTAAGTAGTTCTAAGTTCTAGGGGACTTATGACCACAGCAGTTGAGTGCCATAGTGCTCAGAGCCATTTTTAAAATTAAAGCAAGAAACTGCTATATCCCCATCCTGTGTGTAATTCACAATGTACTCATACAAACTGTCAACAGATGTCATTACCATCGTGTCCTCCACTGAAGATGGCACTTCCATCAATGGAAAACCACGCCAGTAATGACGTCAGGGCACATATCAAGCGGGGTAATGTTTGCAGGGTAGCCCCACCTCCACAATCACTGTGTACGCATTCACAGACGGTGCAGTACGGCACAGAGAAGACGGCTCCAGACTATCTGCTGTGGAGGGCCATAGGAAGAATGGAAGCAGGACAGTCGCAAACTGATGTGGGCCGATGGATCAATGTGAATCGTTCTGTTGTTTCTCGGATGAAGCGACGGTTTATAGAGACCGATACTGTATCCCACAGACCAGGGCAGGGCCGACCACGTATGGCATCAGGAAAAGTGGACCATTAAATCAAATGGCTCTGAGCACCTTGGGACTTAACATCTGAGGTCATCAGTTCCTTAGAACTTGGAACTACTTGAACCTAACTAACCTAAGGACATCACACACATCCATGCCCGAGGCAGGATTCGAACCTGCGACCGTAGCGGTCGCGCGATTCCAGACTGAAGCACCCAGAACGGCTCGGCCACATCGGCCGGCAGTGGACCATTACTTGACTGTAAATGCACGACGGTTTCACCTTAGTGCTGCAGTGCAACTGGCGTCTGGCGTCGCAGCATCCGCTGGATGTGTTGTATCGAGGCAAACGGCGTACAGAAGGCTTCAGTAGAGCGGCCTTTGTTGTCGGACACCTGCTGTCTGTTATCTCTGATGTGTCTTCACAAAAGGGAACGTCTAGAGTGGATCCTCCAACATACCACCTGCACAGTCGAACGGTGGTCCAATACTCTTTTCACAGATGAGCCCCGATTTGGTCTGATTCTCTACGGATTCCCATCTGGAGGGCACGAGGAACACGATTTCGGGACACAAACATTGTGGAAAGAGACCGAAATCGAGGAGGATCCCTAATGGTGTGGGTAGAGGCTATGTTGACTACTCGAACACCTCTTCGTGAAATTGTACGGGTGAACCAGCAAGATTTAACTGCTCTCAGGTGCCGCGAGATCTTGGGACCTCATGCGCGGTTGTTGTGATGTGATGTGGGCCCAGACTTCGTACTAATGGACGATAATGCTCTCCCGATTTTAATCCGACACAGGATGTCTGGGATGAGGTAGGGAGATGGGCTGCATCACGTCAGCATCCAGCAACCACTCTCCAAGACATGTGAGCAGCTCTGCAGGAAGGATGGTCGTTATTGCCTCAACAAGAGACTGATGACATCATTCACAGCACGTCACCTCGCTGTCAGGCCTGTATTGGTGCCAGAGATGGTCACATACTCATGTATGGAAAAGATCCGTCTCCGGAATTGGTTATTGCTCAAATCTTTAGCTCCACCGTGCTTTTGTAAAGAGGAACTTAGAAATCCTGAATATAACATAACGGTTGCTGAACACTGTACAGACAGTAAAGTAAACTACGGAGATATCTGGGAAAGAAATCAAAGTTTATGTAGAAGAAAGAAAACACTCAATTTTTCCGATGACATTTAAATTCTGTCAGAGACGCCAAAGGCTTCCAGACCAGCTGAACGAAACGGAAAGTCTTGAACAGTAAAACAGCGATGTAGTCAGATTAAGGCAGTTGATGCTGGGGAAAGTGGATCAGAAAATGAGATACTAAATGCAGTAGACAAGGGATTTGCAAAAGTAGTTCTTATATCGTGTTTCCCCATTGAAGGTGCTGTACTGAACTTCGGAGGGGGCCGTCTGTATGTTACCATTGCATTGACTGGGCTTTGGTTTCCGGCTCAAGGTAGCAAAGCCAAGTCTCTTCACCAATCATGAGATTTGACATGAAACCTTCTGGATCCTGGTTGAAGATCGCGGCATACGTTATTACGGTGTTGTGTTTATGCTGCCTCCAGGGATGTGGGAATCAACCTGGCGGACACCTAACTCAAATTTGAGGTGAGCAGAGTCATTGTGTCAAGTGAAGTAGCCGCCTCTTCTCTTGAATGCAATTTCCCGGTCTCGAAATGTTGACTAGTGTTACCACAGTCGCTTTCCTTCCAGAACTGATTCCTTTCTCTGTTGACGTACGGTCTCTTTTTTCATCTACGCTCTCAGTCGTACATGATTTTTCGTGAAGGTGCACTCTCTTCTCACACGCTGCCACGAATCGCTTGTGAATATCCGCGATGTTTACACCCTTCTTCCACAGAAACCTCTTTGTCCAGTTCTCTCTTTCATGATCACACTACATGTTGCCCGCTCGCGTAGTAACAGCAGCTTTGAAAAAAGGTTGTACTGTGCAGGGATTCAGTGCTTTTCTTGCCTGCTTTGGATAGCCCAAACCACTACATACTTGCAGTTGTACTGATGCGCCAAACGACGCACCTTCCATGACGGCCATAAATAAAGTGTAAATCAATATGGAATGCCCCTTACGACAGTACTGGGCGCTACACATTGCAGTTTGAATAGTTTGGCTCGAGCCCCCACGTGTTATGGCACGAAAATATAGATATTTGTTACACTCAGCTTAATTGAGTGGCCCAGAGATGTGGCTGGTCTCAATGTTTGGCTCGTTTTTTCGTCATAAGGTGCCAGCTCACACCTGTCGTAAACTCAATTTTTAAGTGAAATAAAATATAACAAAACAATGCAGGCAAGTATTGCGGTGAAATTTAAAATACTGCGTCGCTCACGTTGATTTTTAATTTGAACAAGTTGTTTATTTTTCTTCAATATATTCACTAAACACTTAAAATGCAGTCTGAGGGGCTCTTACGTAAGGGAGGCCGTTAATAACTGATACTACAACAGTTCACTATAAAATTCATATGTCGCGGTCACGACACTCGACAGTCCGCTCACAATTCACAAAATACACTCTTGAATGAGATTTTCATCCTACAGCGGAGTGTGCGCTGATACGAAACTTCCTGGCAGATTAAAACTGCGTGCCGGACCGAGAGTCGAACTCGGGACCTTTGCTTTTCGTGGGCAAGTGCTCTACCATCTGAGCTACCCAAGCACAACTCACACCCCGTCCTCACGGCTTTACTTCTGCCAGTACCTCTTCTCCTACCTTTCGCAGGAGAGCTTCTGTAAAGTTTGGAAGGTAGAAGACGAGGTATAGGCAGAAGTAAAGTTGTGAGGACGGGGCGTGCGTCGTGCTTGGGTAGCTCAGATGGTAGAGCACTTGCCCGCGAAAGGCAAAGGTCCCGAGTTCGAGTCTCGGTCCGGCACACAGTTTTAATCTGCCAGGAAGTTTCAAATAAACTCTTGTGTGCTGTCCTAAACCACTGTATTGCGCTCCACTTGATCGCTTTCGAACGCCGCTGCATATATACTTGTCCCCGAAGGTGGCTACCAACCCATTACTACCGCCAGCTTGGCAGCACGTCCGGCTCTCAGCGTCGCTCAAACTCAACTCCCCTGTCCTCAAAGATGGCCGCCCTATGCATCCTCGGAACGACTGCCTAACTCGAAACAATGTTTCACAAAATTAATTGCGAGTATGCTAAAACTAAACACAAAAACACATATGATACATTGAAAAATATGGAAATTTCTCGGGCAATAACAATTTAAAATCCAGTTTTTTTGTATCTGCCATCGGTTTTTCACAAATAAAGTTCTTGTGGCGCGATATTGCTTTTCCCGGATTTTTGATACTAAATATAAATAAACAAATAAAAATACATACTTAATATCTCATCTACCTCTTTAAACTTTAGAATGCTACCGCTAGTTTCGTCTCTTTAAATTTGTTAACAAAAATACAGTTTCTCTCAGTCTAATCCCATATTCTGACGTCTCATTCAAAAATAGTACACACTATGTTAAATCAGCTATGACTGTTCGATGCAGCGCAGCTCTATTAGCCGCATCCGTAAACACTTTGTTCATATTAATCGGCCAAAGCATTGCCGCGATATTAGCTTTTGAACTTCCATAAATTTACAATTTTTGAGACAACAATAACTTTTAAACTGGCGAAGAGTTCTCGGGCTTCCAGCCGGGTGAAGGGACCGGCATCCGCAAAGTCTCGGCACTTCGCCAGAAGATGATGAGTATGTCACTCGTCGAAACGTCGCAGTTTGAAGACACCGCCACCCGGCTGGAAGCCCGAGAACTCTTCGCCAGCTGTATACGCCGGGAAAGCATACATTCACATTAACTTTTAAACTATTATATATTTCTGTGGCGCGTCTACATAATTTAGCTTTACACATTTTTCTGTCGATTTGTGCCAACTCGCACCTCCGTGTCACTCTTAGTTCTGTTTTCATCCATTTTTCTCTGGCATATAAATTTCTCCAAGCGCGCAAATACGGCCATACACGCCCCTGCCAAGCGTCCACTCGGGTTTTTCCAAGGCCGCGTACACACTAGGCGCTCGCCACGGTCCCATAGCAACCGCCAGCCACGTGCTCTGTGGCGGGAAACTGCCTCCTTACTCTGCCGCCACACCTTGTATGCTCACACCCTGGTAATTTTTTTAACATGCACAACAAACAGTACAGACAAGGAGGGAAGAGATGCTTTTGACATGTGATGCTAGATAACAATGCTGATGATTAGATGTGCAGATCGACTAACTAATGCAGAGTGTATGAGTCGAACTAGAAATGAATGCGCTTTAGCGCAATTTGAGTAAATGAAAGGATAGGTTGCTTGGGAACATAGTAAGGTATCAATGAATAATTACTTTGATAATGGAGGAAGATATAAAACAAACTTTCATACTTTCAGATAACTGTCATTCACACAATCCCGAAGATAGCAGGGGCAGACAAGTGTGAGAACTATCGTACAGTCATCTTAATAGCTCCTATGTCCGAGTTTCTGACTAGAATAATAGTCAGAAGGAAGGAATAGAAACTTGAGGACGTTAGATGACGATCAGTTTGGCTTTACGAAAGGTAAATCAATCACGTGTTTGATAACCAACATTTAACAAAAATCAAGGCACGTTCATATGACAGCGTTCCACAATGTGGAATTTGTGCAAGAAGTTCCAGACAATCACGAAAACAGATGTAAGTTACAAGAACAAAATGAGAACAATGATAATTGAAGACCAAGAAGGAAATACTCTGATTAGAAAGGCGTCTTGTCTTTTGCCCGTAGAGTTGAACCATACATCTAAGAAGCAATGACGGAAATAAAAGAAAGATTCAGAAATGATATAAAAATTTAGCTTGAAAGACTATCAGGGTTCAAGAGTGACGAAATGTATATTTGGAACACAGCATTGCATGAAAGTAAATTTCGGGCTCTATGAAAACTGCAAAAGAAGAGGCGTCTATTGGTATTAAACACAGACCTTAATTTGAGGAAGAAATTTCTGAGAATGTACGTTTCGAGCAGAACATCGATGTGAATCATGGACAGTTGGAGAACCGGGACAGAAGACAATCGAAGCGATTGAGAAGAGGGGACGAGATGACAGGACATCTACGAAGTGATCAGGTACTAGATGGAGCTGAAGAGGGAGAAACTGTAGAGGAACACAGAGACTGAAATACACCCAGCAAATAACTGAGAACGTAGGATGCATCTACCACTTTAATATATACGGAGCCGTCGTGGTTAAACGTATAGGTAAAGACAGGCATGGAAATGTATCCGACAAATAACTGAAGATGTTGGTCGTATGCGCTGCACTGACATGAAGATGCTATGATAAATCGATTTATCTTCGCAGCCAGTTTCTGGGCAGGACGCATATCTGTAGATCTTCCCTCTGCACTTACAGAGGTATAAGAGGTACCAGATAACCAAAAAATTTTCAGATGTGTGTGAAATCTTATGGGACTTAACTACTAAGGTCATCATTCCCTAAGCTTACACACTACTTAACCTGAATTATCCTAAGGGCAAACACACACACCCATGCCCGAGGGAGGACTCGAACCTCCGCCGGGACCAGCCGCACAGTCCATCACTGCAGCTCCTTAAACCGCTCGGCTAATCCCGCGCGGCACTAGATAATCTATTAACCAGTTGCCTCAATGGAGAACTTTTAACATCAGAGTGGGAGTGTACACAGTTTAGCTCTAAATACAATAAAAGATACGTAAAAGTATGGAGGGAAGTCTGAGAGTTAAAATTTTTAGAAGGTCACTGAGGCTAAAATGTAGTAACCTTTTTTAATGGGTGCAGGCTGCAGATAGAAAAGACGTGTACATGATTGAGTAGCCAGCTGCGCCAGTCCAGACTTGCCCGCGCTAGCACTGCTGCAGTACCACTTGCCATGTTTGCCGACACTCCCGCCGTTGCTAAGTCACTGCCGGCGGGCCACATCCCCTACATTTCGCAGCCCTCGGAAGGCAGTGCGCGGTCGCCCCCAAGCGGAGTCGGCGCCGCACCGGACGCCGGCGCCGGGCGTCGCGACGTCTGGGCGGTTGCCATGGCGACTGCTGCCTCCCTGCCGAGGGTACGGCGCCGAGAAATCCTGCGAGATATCAATAACAACAGTTCCCACCCCGTCTCTCCCTGCCCCTGCCGCCGCATCCGAGTGGAAATGGAGTGAACTGTCTGCCGCATAAATAGAAGTGATTTCGGCGAAAAAACCCGCCCTGTACAATAGTTCCACACCCAACCAAATTCTGCGATAGCTGCATCTTCATTTGTGCCTGAAAACCACATTACTACTAAAACTATTAAATGGCTCACCAAACTGGAGTCATTGTGCACTACAGAAACAGAATACATTGTAGAGACAAACGTTCCCATCAACTGTTACAGTTAGTTATAAAGAGAACATTGACACCAAGCAGTTTTCTTTTGTTATGAAGAATAAACGCTATAATCTAATTAAATTTTAAGAAATACAGCAACCAGGCACTTGGTTATGTATTTTTATTTCAACTGATACGCATTTCGGTCTTTAACCCATCTTCCATTAGTCTAATACATATTTGAGTCTCCAGTCAGTACACAGTTACAGCATTGACAGCAAACTGGTTGCTGCAGTTGCCCTCTGCAACATAATAATGTTATTTAGGTACTACAATTCACGAGTTGTGTTCTATAAAAGTAGCAACAACATAGTACGTTCTATACAGTATTAAAATTACGTATTACTTTCTCACAGGTGGAATGACATTCATATTCCTGGCGGGGTCAGGGATTTTCTCTGCCTCGTGATGACTGGGTGTTGTGTGATGTACTTAGGTTAGTTAGGTTTAAGTAGTTATAAGTTCTAGGGGACTGATGACCATAGCTGTTAGCTGTTTAGTCCCATAGTGCTCAGAGCCATTTGAACCATTTTCTTGAATGACATTCATAAACAATAAAGAGATCAGTTTGGATTCCGTAGAAATACTGGAACACGTGAGGCAATACTGACCATACGACTTATCTTAGAAGAAAGATTAAGGAAAGGCAAACCTACATTTCTAGCATTTGTAGACTTAGAGAAAGCTTTTGACAATGTTGACTGGAATACTCTCTTTCAAATTTTAAAGGTGGCAGGGGTAAAATACAGGGAGCGAAAGGCTATTTACAATTTGTACAGAAACCAGATGGCAGTTATAAGAGTCGAGGGGCATGAAAGGGAAGCAGTGGTTGGGAAGGGAGTAAGACAGGGTTGTAGCCTCTCCCCGATGTTATTCAATCTGTATACTGAGCAAGCAGTAAAGGAAACAAAAGCAAAATTCTGAGTGGGTATTAAAATCCATGGAGAAGAAATAAAAACTTTGAGGTTCGCCGATGACATTGTAATTCTGTCAGAGACAGCAAAGGACTTGGAAGAACAGTTGAATGGAATGGACTGTGTCTTGAGGATGTAAGATGAACATCAACAAAAGAAAAACGAGGATAATGGAATGTAGTCGAATTAAGTCGGGTGATGCTGAGGGAATTAGATTAGGAAATGAGACACTTACAGCAGTAAAGGATTTTTGCTACTGTGTAGCAAAATAACTGATGATGGTCGAAGTAGAGAGGATATAAAATGTAGACTGGCAATGGCAAGCAAAGCGCTTCTGAAGAAGAGAAATTTGTTTACATCGAGTATAGATTTAAGTGTCAGGAAGTCATTTCTGAAAGTATTTGTATGGAGTGTAGCCATGTATGGAAGTGAAACATGGACGATAAATAGTTCGGACAAGAAGAGAATAGAAGCTTTCGAAATGTGGTCTACAGAAGAATGCTGAAGATTAGATGAGTAGATCACATAACTAATGAGGAAGTATTGAATAGGATTGGGGAGAAGAGGAGTTTGTGGCACAACTAGACCGGAAGAAGGGATCGGTCGGTATGACATGTTCTGAGGCATCAAGGGATCACCAATTTAGTATTGGAGGGCAGCGTAGACGGTAAAAATAGTAGAGGGAGACCAAGAAATGAATACACTAAGCAGATTCAGAAGGATGTAGGTTGCAGTAGGTACTGGGAGATGAAGAAGCTTGCACAGGATAGAGTAGCATGGAGAGCTGCATCAAACCAGTCTCAGAACTGAAGACCTCAACAACAACAAAGAGAGAAGTACAGATGTTATTGAGAAAATAAATGCCTATTTCTTCAAGTATGCTCATTCTTCTTCCCTAGTTGCCAAGGAAAATTGTTATTTTCCACAGGGCAGCTGCAGCAACCAGTCTGACGTTGGTGGTGTAAATACGGGGTGTTCATAAAGTCCCTCCGCAATGCCGTATGATTGTTAACCGCGCCTGCCTGGGTTACTTGCTTTCAAGTGGACTCTCCCAACATTCCACTGCTTCCTTTATCTCAGCCAGCGTCAGTAGTATCGTTGGTTTGTGTCGTTACGTGTTGACGTGAACATTTAAGTTTAGTTCGTTTGTTTCGTTTTTGTCACTGTTCAGATGCTAACCATTGAAGAACGTGTGTTTTTAGTCGAACAAGTGTTCAAAGCTGGCGGTAAATACACAGTTTCAGTTCGTCAACCATTTAATTCAGTTTTCCCGCAGACAACACTCCCACATCGCGATACTGTGCGAGATTTGATTAACAAATTTCGAAGTACGTGTTCAGTGACAGATGCACATAGAAGTGGTCGTCCTAGCGTTTTGTCTGACGATAAACTACTCGATATTTCCGATAAAATGTCCCTGAGTCGAACATGTCAGTAAGAAGACTCGCCCAGGAAATCGATGTTAGTGTCGGAACGGCCCACACAGCTGTAAGGAAAAAATTAGAGCTTTTCCCATACAAAGTGACAGTCGTGCAAGAACTGAAAAATACTGGTCATGGAAAGAGACTGCATTATTGTCAATTGTTCAAAAATTTCGTTCAACAAAATGTAAGGGATGTTCTTAATGAAACCTGTTTCACTGATGAGGCGTGGTTTTATGAACTCGCAAAATTCTCGTATGTGGAGTATTGCAAATCCATTGGGTATTCATGAGGAAACACTACATTCTGTGAAAATAGGAGTTTGGATTGCAATTGCTAGACGTCGGATTGTGGGTCCCATATTTTTCAACGAAACAATAAACGCACAACGATCCTGCAGTGATATTCTGTACCCATTCATAGGATAACTTGTGTTAAGTGAAATACTGAACGGTTATTTTCAACAAGATGGTGCAACCGCGCATACAGCTTGCGTTTCAGTGTCACTGCTTGCTGATGTTTTTGGCGATCGAATAATTTCACAGGGACTTTAACCACCACGATCGCCTGGCATAACACCACCTGACTCTTTCTTCTGGGGCCCAGGAAAGCAACTGTCTATAAAAACCGTCCAAAACCCATAGATGAGTTGAAAACTGAAACATCCACTTTCAATGATTCTGTTACAGAGGAAATGTTACAACTTGTGTTAGGCAACATTAATAACTTGTATTTCACTGAGTTTCATTTCGGTATATTCACTGCGGCATACGGCACGCCCGGCTAACAATCATACGGCACTGCGCAGAGACTTTTTGAACACCCCGTATATACTGACAGATGACTTAAATATGTATGGGGAAGAAGAGTATTTTTCTCGATTTCGAGGTATTCTACAAAATCTGCAAATTGTCGCCACTTCATTCGGCAGATCGTTTTTGTATGTAGAGAACTAGAGCTGTCCTGGTGTCTTTGATGTACGCCCGCTGTCTACGACAAACCGTCTGGTTTCTGTTACTTAAAATGTCTTCGAGTCACTAACATATCTGAGAACCTGCTCCGCACGACGTAGACCTTCCGTATGCCTGCAGTAGGGAACTGTGACGAACGCTCCCCGAACATACAGAATCTGCCTGCAGCCATTTATCCTTGGTTTGAGGACATGGTGCGAGAAAAAGACAGTGTTTCGCCCGAGAGATGCTATGTAAATCTCTGTTTATTTCTGGAACGAAGGTTTTTTTCTCTCAAGCAAATCTGTTATATTCGAACTTAGAATGTGTTTAAGAATTCAGCAGCAAACCGACGTTATGGATATTGATCCGTAACTTCGCAGATCCGTTCTTTTAAGGAACATGTGCATTTTCCAGTCGCTTGGGACTTCGCGCTGAACGACAGATTTGCAATAAATACAAGCTAAAGGGGTAAATACGGAAAGATGAAGCGACTGTGTCTACGTAAGCGACAGCAAAAAAATAAAAAATAAAATAAACACAGCTGTTTGGAGAGAAAAGAGAATAGCTATTATTTAACAGGTGACAGTCCGAATTTCCAACACTCTGAAAGCAATAAGACGAAACTGATAGTGTGTGTGATTTCATTTGACAGTAACTGATGATCTGGGAAGGCTTGAAGTACTTTTGCAACAATCCGATTCTCCCCCTCGTAGCAGAGGGCTGCACTGAAGCTCATCTATGATGAGCAATGGGCTCCAGGCCGACGCGGGCAAAGCGGACTCTTTGCACTGCTGTACCAGTGAAATCGTTATAGGTGAGGGTCACCAGCTTTGAAGTGACTCACAAGACAAGTTATTTTGGCAAATTACTGAGCTGTCTTATTTTGAAACTGCTGTTTTAATCGTCAGTTTTGTTTCTATGTTATCATCATTATTACTATCTTTTTAGATGCTGAAGTCAGAGGAATTGCCAAAAGTTTGTGTAAGAAGTCTCATAAACGACTACATGTCGGCAGAATGCGGACAAGAAAATTTCTACAGATGCCTTCAAAATAACTAAAGCTCTGAAGCGAGGTTGCTGCCTGTCTCTCACACCATTTAAGATGTATGTACAGACGTTACTGGATGTATTGTGTAGAAATTGCATGGTCAATGAGATTGATGTAGGGGTCCAGTGTACGTATAAATTTTTCTATGTTGACGGTCGGGTCGTTGCAGCAAATAATGAAGAAGATATATGTTACTTGCTTCCGAAGTTGGTGAGGAGTATAAAAAGTGGAATTTGAAAATTTATTTTAAGAAGACGGAATATCTATGTTACGGAGAAGAAGGAAGTATCTTGAACATTGGTGGACATCTAATTAAAATATGTAAAAGATTTAAGTACCTGGGTAGTATCCTATCACTTGTTGAAAGATGTGACAGAGATATCTAACAACGGATCAGGCAGGGAAGGGCGCCTGTCTAAAAATTAAATCCTGTACTTTCGTCGTCAAAAATGAGTTGAAAAGTTAAAATGCATTTATACAAATCCATCGTCGAAGCAATTACATGTTATGGTAGTGAATTCTAGGGAATCACAAAAAGAAATAAAAAGAGGGTTAGAAATGGATCACTTGAGAGGAGCTTGTAAAATTTCCCCTGTTGACCACACAAGAAATGAGGAAATAAGAGAAATTACGCAATTTTGGTGTTACGGACATAACAGAAGAAACACAGAGTGGTTTGCTCATATCAAAAGGCAGACGGCCCAAGTGAGTACTTCGATGGTAACGTCACAGAAAGAGAAGAAGAGGAAGACAACGGAATGTGTGGCTAAATGGTATCCAAAAAGCGATGGAGAGGAGAAGAATAGAAGAGGATGATGAAGAACGGCGAGACCAAGGCGTCTGGTGACAGAGATGCGACAAGCGGGGACAGCTGTAGGACCCCCGCAACAATAAGAAGAATCAAATAAAAGGCTGTTTGCTTTTATGCCATACGCATTTCGTTTTATTTTATTTGCCTGTAACACATGTTTGTTATTTGCATATAGTAACTGTGTTGTATAATGTTTACAGATACAGTAATATATTACAGCTTTTTAGTTACTCTCATATTGTTAAGAAACAGTATTTTACAGCGCAGATTTATTAAGATTAAATCACTGGTTGGATTTATGTACGATTTTTGGGGATCTTGTTATCACATGTATGTCGCCCTGGAATTGGACCTCGTTGTCCTGCGTACACCAGGAAGACCAATTTTTACCTAACGCTTCATTTTCACTTATTGTTTCGATGAAAACGTTTATTGGTTGAGTGTGTTTACTATTTATAGTGCTGCCAATGCCGCTCTGCGTTTGTCAGTAGACTTTTGTTTGCGTTGTAGTGTCTGTGTGCAGTTTGACATTCGCTTGATTGCGGTGTAGGTGCGTGTTTTACCGTTTGTGGTGGCAGATGTCCTGGGCACAGGAAGAAGAGTGGGAGGGGGGAGGCGAATTTTGAGGCAAGGGAACACTTTCTTTATAGAAGTGTCCTTGGGGTGGCGGAGGGTGGATGAATAAGTTATTATTTAATCTGGTAGTGTTCTACATGTTGGTTTGATACTATTTTACTGGTTAACATGATCAGTGCGTTGTTACTTCCATTAATTTTAACATTTACTACTTTCTTGTCTATTGCAGGGCTTCTTTGTATGTTGTTTGTAATAAACAGCTATTAGATGATGCATTATTTTTACAAAATCGCATTACTTTTCTGCTCTTTCCAGGTGAGTCTGCAATTAAATTAACTTCATATGACAACAAAGACCAGTCCATCTGTTTCCATGAAGGATGTGAAAGGTAAGTCTATTCAAGAAGTATTTCTATGAAATACAGTGATGTTATGTACCTGTGTGTGTGTGTGTGTGTGTGTGTGTGTGTGTGGAAACAAATCACGTTTAGTTTTGGTCGCTGTCAGTGAAAATTCTACACATTTAATTATTTCACAGCTCGCTAAGGCTTTTCCTTTAAATGAAAGTTTAAATGAAAGCACGTTTATTGATTTTTCTTCCACCCTTGTGACTGGTTTGAAGCGACCTGCCTCATCTCAGAGCAGTATTTACATCCAATTTTCTCAATTATTTGTTTTATACAGGGAGCTTGTTTTAACTTCAGATAACGAAATATATTGAAAACGACACATGTTCAAGGTGAAAAGTTACTACTAGTAAAGGGGATATCTGTCTGTGGTACAACCGGCCACCTCCTAACCACCATTCCTGCATGGAGGGGATCAACTTTGTTGGAAAATTGGAAATTTGTGTTAAGGTCTTATGGGACCAAACTGCTGAGGTCATCGGTCCCTAAGCCTACACACTGTTTAATCTAACTTAAACTAACTTACGCTAAGGACGACACACACACACACACACACACACACACACACACACACACACACACACATGTCTGAGGGAGGACTCGAACCTCCGACGGGGGGAGCCGCGCGGACCGCAACAAGACGCCTAAACCGCGCGGCTACCCCGCACGGCGACCAACTTTGTATTTTCAAATGGGAGTCCCCCGCTTTTATTGCGTATTCGGATTCTACACCATAAAATACGTACAGTTTACTCACAACATTGTTTCACATTCGCGGTAGATTACGTTGTAGGCAACAGATATCAAGTGCGTCTGTTTTTGTAATTAATAACAAACGCGTTTGAGTCTACATTTCATGTAAACCTTTGTGTCCTAACGTTTGATACTGATGTTCACACGTTACTTGAGAGTTGCTAATGTGATTGTACAATATAAATGATACGGCTAGACAGTGATACTTCTGGCAAATAAGCTACTTGTATGGTGATGTAGTTTCCTGTTCCCTACAAATTTGATTGTAGTGAATTCCCAAACCATCGGAATGCTTGATATTGGTGGCCGCCCCGGAACCCCGCCATCAGAAACACTGATTTCGGTGGGTATTGCCACACAACCTCTACAACTAACACGCTGGCCGCTACGCAGCTACCCACGGAATAAACAAACCACAACCACTGTATTAAGGTAAAATGTCCACGAAGTGACAGCAAGGGGTGCACCTGCCAGGGATACTGACTGAAGTTAATCACCCTATAGTGACAGGCAAGGAAAGGTAAAATGCCCACGAAGTGACAGCAAGGGGCGCACCTGCCAGGGATACTGACTGAAGTCAATCGCCCTATAGTGACAGGCAAGGAGTCTCATCGGAATCAAGCACCCCAATGGTGAGAGGCAAGAGGACTCACCAATATCAAGAATCCCGATTGGAACAGAAAATTAGTACATCCACGTCGCTGTTCTTAGGTCACACTAAGCGTAGTTTCTAACCACACATTGAAATGGCTAACCATATTGTGCTGTGCAACCAAATTTACAACAAATAAGTAAATTTCTAACATAAATATCATAAGTTAGAGTGAAAAGATTTGTATTTACATGGTAAATGAAATGTAGAGTCAAATGAGTCAGTTTATTATCGCAAAAGCATGCACACTCGATATTTGTCGATTACAGAGCCATCTACCCCGAATGAAAGCAATCGTTTGAGTAAAACGTACTTATTTTTTGGCCTAGAATCAGAACAATAAAAATGGGAGGTTGTCAATCCACATTCCATGATCAAAAGACTCTTCATTCTGTTCTACAGGTGCTGTAATACTCAGTTTCGCGCAGAGAAGCTTTGTCATCAGCTCATACTATCGGTGCTATCATTTCGCCTTGAATTTTAAGCCCACTTCTGAACTTTTCTTCCTTCCACTCGTAAACTAAGAATCCATATTTATTTGCCTTGAGAATAATGATTAACTGCACGATCGGTTTCAGACCGCTCCATCCTCAGGTGCTAATGAGTGTAGAGACAAGAGGTAAAGACAACGTAGGAATTACCGAAAAATGAGAAAACTGCAGAAGGCCATTATTCTCACTTATAAACAATAATATAAGCATGGCGGTTGGGACAGTCAACATGGAAAGCCAAATTTGGTACTCAGTTGCGGATGCCCACCACATCAAATCCTTTCCTACGTTGCTTCTTTGCAATGAGCAGGTGTTAAAAGTGCCCCCCTCCCCCCCCTCGAACGTACTGAAACTCCAAAATCCGATGACGGACGGGAAACATACAACGCTAACACCATCCATTTTCACTTTCATTAGGCTCTTCTCATCACCCTAGGCATGTTCGACAGAACAGACTCTCGGGATAAACAATTCAAATATATTAAGAATTTAGATAACCAATGTCCTCCGCCATGGTATATATCGCAGAGACGTAATGATGATAAGTGTAGGATAAATACAGGAGTATACGAGCAGCCAGTATTTCCTTGACGAATTTGCGGATCGAAACAGAAACTTGCTAATACTGTACGTAATACCCTCCATCACTTGCTGTACAATGGCTTGTAGATTACATAGGATGTCTTATCTTAACCACCTTCAGAAGTAAAATAATGAAACTTAGTTGGTTTCGAAAATGTTTACAGCAATACGTCTTCCGTAAGTAGCACCCAATAGTTTTTATTCAGTATTCCACATCCTCTCCTGAATACCTGTTCAAAAACGTATCACATATTCACGTAAACAAAACATTCAACTTAATAAGAAACAGAAACTGGTATCTTTAATGCCATTTTGTAATACTGCGATCCATTCTGTGTACAAAAAGAGGAAGAACATTAAAAGCTGCTCATACGGGTGATCCACGCTTTTTATGAAAGAATCTGTCACTACCTACAATGTTGTCTACTGAATTACTAGCAGACTGTCTATGACGCTGAATGTTCTGTGGAACTGTTAAATTTGGCGATAGACCTCTCTTATGCATCCCCAGAGAAAATTCCCCGACAGGAAAGCGAGCTGGCCAATCTATTGGTCCTCCACGACGAATCCAACTGGTAGGGTACCTTCGGTCAGGGCACAACGTGCAATCCATCCTGTTGATGTCACGTAAGTATTCTTGTTCTTAGCGGGACTGCATCCAGAAGGTGCACATGAATTCGACTGAGAAAATTGGCCTATGCCCTGCCATTTGAGTAGCGTTGACGAAATAATGGCCAATATAATTGTTGCACCAAGCACCCCAAATCAAACATTAATTCTCTACTGACGTTGTGTGTTCCACCTGTCTAAGCCAGCGTAGGTTTTCGCTGGACCAACAGCGCAGGTTTTTCGTGTTTACCTGTCCTTTTGCTTGAGAAGAAAAAAGAAGTAGGAGCAGAAGTTCTAGTTGACGAGGATTTGCTGATGTACCCACTGACAGAATTGTACGCGATTCTAGAAATCATTCCCACGCGATTCTTGTTTGATGTACGTGATAAGTATGGAAGTGGTCGCGTGTTACAATTCTACGTACACTGGTTTTAGGAATTCCAGCGTCCTTTTCAAGCTGTCATGAACTCAAATGTTGATCCATTGCAACAGAAGCGAGAACAGTAACTTCGCTGTCGCGAAGATGAGGCCTTGTCCGGATTAACTCTATGCAGAGTTCTTCAACTAAAGATTTACTTGTGCTTGCATTTATTTATTTTCATCTCCAGGAAGTGGGTAAGTTACGTTTACCCCTGGTGCCTGCGCAGAGTGAAGTACAGGAGACTCAAAGTCAATTTTGTGATCCAGAATGAGATTTTCACTCTGCAGCGAAGTGTGCGCTGATATGAAACTTCCTGGTAGATTATAACTGTGTCCTGGACCGAGACTCGAACTCGGGATCCGAGTTCGAATCTCGGTCCGCCACACAGTTTTAATCTGCCAGGAAGTTTCAATTTTGTGTTACGTTTTTAATTACGTCATGTGTATGTGAATGGTATACTGTCATACGTTTTTGAACAGATCTCGAATACAGAATGAAAAATGTAAGAGTTCCATTCAAGAAAGACCGACTGCTGTCCATATCTAGGTAACGAACAAAGTTACAAAAAAGGCAATCGTGTTAGTTAATGCCCTAGTAGATAAACAACATTTGCTTGATATATTTTTACTTTACTTCTGGAGAAAAACCTGTTTGGCGTGCTCAAGATAAATGGGATTAAGATGCAGCTGAAGAATGGAGAGCAGGACACAACTCACTTTGAAAAGAACTTGGGAAAAAACAGGCACTGGCATTATTGAAGTGAACCACGGAAATCAGAAATGATGGTGAGTGGGGACTGGAATTCGAATCCCACTCCTTCACAATACGATATCAGGGCCATCATTTCGCCTTTCGTACAGCAACTGTTCAGAGGAATCTGGTGTGATCTGCATCGGTTCAGATTCACGATTCAGTAGACACGCAATATGACATTCCAGCATTGGTTTTTGGGACGTTTCCCACACTCAATGAAGTAAATAATAAAAGGTAGCGATGTTCGCATCATTTGGCCTAGTCACAGACGTACATGGAACGCGACAGGTATTTCAACGCAGCTTTCTCGCTTCACTGAGCAGATGATACCAGACGAAAGAAAATAAGGAACATATGAGGTTGAATGGCACATAAATTTATTTCTATCGAAATCAAATAGCATACTGCGGTTCATTGTCAGAACACTTCATTGTGCCACTAGCGAGTGTCTGAAAGGCTTTTATGGTCGCGAGCATTGTCCAGACGTATGAGAGATCCCTAACAGGCCTGCTGAATGGGTGAAGTCGAGCGCGTTTACTTGGCGGAGTGGGGGCGGGATTAGCGAATCGTGACCAGTCCGTGCGTCATAGGAATGTTGACATCTGCCGAACAACAGGATCCGGCACGGAGGAGTTGCTGACCTCCGGAAGGGTTCCCAAAGCCAGTCGGCCACGAGGTTTCCTGGACAATGCGGGTGCGCGCTCGAATGGACTGCTTTCTACAGCAGTGATCTAAGCACGGGTTCTCCAATCTGTAATCCGACGAAGTCTGTGTCCTTGCCAGGTTTTTAATAAACTTCGGCTAACATAAATTTAATTCTGTACCATTTGGATAAAGTGGCTCTGCTATCGATACTGTTCATTTGCAAAGCTGTAATTGGGAATTACATTGAAGCGCCAAAGAAACTGGTACAGGCATGCGTATTCAAATACAGAGACATGTAAACAGGCAGAATACGGCGCTGCGATCGGCAACGCCTATATAAGACAACAAGCGTCTGGCGCAGTTGTTAGATCGGTTACTGCTGCTGCAATGGTAGGATAACAAGATTTATCTGAGTCTGAACGTGGTGTTTTAGTCGGCATTCGAGCGGTGGGACATAGCATCTCCGAGGTAGCGATGAAGTGGGGATTTTCCTGTACGACCATTTCACGAGTGTACCGAGAATATCAGGAATCCGGTAAAATAACAAATCTGCGGCCGGAAGAAGATGCTGCAAGAACGGGACCCATGACGACTGAAGAGAATCGTTCAACGTGACAGAAGTGCAACCCTTCTGCAAATTGCTGCATATTTCAATACTGGACCATTAACAAGTGTCAGTGTCAGAAACATTCAACGAAACATCATCGATATGGGCTCTCGGAGCCCAAGGTCCACTCCAAGTTTAAACGCAGCCAAAACCTCTCAGACAAACAGAAGCTAAACGATGTCAAAGTTAGCGTAAGGAGGGCTATGCGTGAAGCGTTCAGTGAATTCGAAAGTAAAATTCTACGTACCGACTTGACAGAAAATCCTAGGAAGTTCTGGTCTTACGTTAAATCAGTAAGTGGCTCGAAACAGCATATCCAGACACTCCGGGATGATGATGGCATTGAAACAGAGGATGACACGCGTAAAGCTGAAATACTAAACACCTTTTTCCAAAGCTGTTTCACAGAGGAAGACTGCACTGCAGTTCCTTCTCTAAATCCTCGCACAAACGAAAAAATGGCTGACATCGAAATAAGTGTCCAAGGAATAGAAAAGCAACTGGAATCACTCAATAGAGGAAAGTCCACTGGACCCGACGGGATACCAATTCGATTCTACACAGAGTACGCGAAAGAACTTGCCCCCCTTCGAACAGCCGTGTACCGCAAGTCTCTAGAGGAACGGAGGGTTCCAAATGATTGGAAAAGAGCACAGGTAGTCCCAGTCTTCAAGAAGGGTCGTCGAGCAGAATTTTAGAACATGTTTTTTGCTCGAGTATCATGTCGTTTTTGGAAACCCAGAATCTACTATGTAGGAATCAACATGGATTCCGGAAACAGCGATCGTGTGAGACCCAACTCGCTTTATTTGTTCATGAGACCCAGAAAATATTAGATACAGGCTCCCAGGTAGATGCTATTTTTCTTGACTTCCGGAAGGCGTTCGATACAGTTCCGCACTCTCGCCTGATAAACAAAGTAAGAGCCTACGGAATATCAGACCAGTTGTGTGGCTGGATTGAAGAGTTTTTAGCAAACAGAACACAGCATGTTGTTATCAGTGGAGAGACGTCTACAGACGTTAAAGTAACCTCTGGCGTGCCACAGGGGAGTGTTATGGGACCATTGCTTTTCACAATATATATAAATGACCTAATAGATAGTGTCGGAAGTTCCATGCGGCTTTTCGCGGATGATGCTGTAGTATACAGAGAAGTTGCAGCATTAGAAAATTGTAGCGAAATGCAAGAAGATCTGCAGCGGATGGGCACTTGGTGCAGGGAGTGGCAACTGTCCCTTAACATAGACAAATGTAATGTATTGCGAATACATAGAAAGAAGGATCCTTTATTGTATGGTTATATGATAGCGGAACAAACACTGGTAGAAGTTACTTCTGTAAAATATCTGGGAGTATGCGTGCGGAACGATTTGAAGTGGAATGATCATATAAAATTAATTGTTGGTAAGGCGGGTACCAGGTTGAGATTCATTGGGAGAGTGCTTAGAAAATGTAGTCCATCAACAAAGGAGGTGGCTTACAAAACACTCGTTCGACCTATACTTGAGTATTGCTCATCAGTGTGGGATCCGTACCAGATCGGTTTGACGGAGGAGATAGAGAAGATCCAAAGAAGAGCGGCGCGTTTCGTCACAGGGTTATTTGGTAACCGTGATAGCGTTACGGAGATGTTTAATAAACTCAAGTGGCAAACTCTGCAAGAGAGGCGCTCTGCATCGTGCTGTAGCTTGCTCGCCAGGTTTCGAGAGGGTGCGTTTCTGGATGAGGTATCGAATATATTGCTTCCCCCTACTTATACCTTCCGAGGAGATCACGAATGTAAAATTAGAGAGATTAGAGCGCGCACGGAGGCTTTCAGACAGTCGTTCTTCCCGCGAACCATACGCGACTGGAACAGGAAAGGGAGGTAATGATAGTGGCACGTAAAGTGCCCTCCGACTCACACCGTTGGGTGGCTTGCGGAGTATAAATGTAGATGTAGATGTAGATGTGTACCATTGATGACCGCACGACACAAAGCTTTACGGTCAACACCGACATTGAACTGTTGATGACTGGAAACGTGTTGCCCGGTCGGACGAGTCTCGTTTCAAATTGTATTGAACGGATGGATGTGTACGCGCATGGAAACAACTTTGTGAATCCGTGGACCCTCCACGTCAGCAGGGTACTGTTCGAGCTGTTGGAGGCTCTGTAATGGTGTGGGGCGTGTGCAGTTGGAGTGATATGGGACACCTCAGACCTCTAGATACGACTCTTGACAGATGACAGGTACGTAAGCATCCTGTCTGATCACCTGCATCCGTTCACGTCCATTGTGCATTCCGACGGACTTGGGCAATTCCAACAGGACAATGCGACACCCTACACGTTCAGAACTGCTACAGAGTCGTTCCAGTAACACTCGTCTGAGTTTAAACACTTCTGCTGGCCACCAAACTCCCCAGACATGAACATTATTGAGGATATCTGGGAAGAGCTGCAACGTTTACTCTTACGGATTTACGGACAGCCCTGCAGGATTAATGGAGTCAGTTCCCTTCAGCACTACTTGAGACATTAGTCGAGTCCATGCTACGTCGTGTTGCAGCACTTCTACATCTACGTGATTATTCTGCTATTCACAATTAAGTGCCTGACGGAGAGTTCAATGAACCACCTGCAAGCTGTCTCTCTAACGTTCCACTCTCGAACGACGCATGGGAGAAACGAGCACTTAGATATTTCTGTGCGAGCCCTGATTTCTCTTATTTTATCGTGATGATCATTTCTCCCTATGTAAGTGGGTGCCAACAGAATGTTTTCGCAATCGGAGGAGAAAACTGGTGACTGAAATTTCATGAGAAGATCCCGTCGCAACGGAAAACGCCTTTGTTTTAATGATTGCCACACCAATTTACGTAGCATGTCTGTGGCACTATCTCCCCTATTTCGCGATAATACAAAACGAGCCCCCCGTCTTTGAACTTTTTCGATGTCATCCGTCAGTTTCACCTGATACGGTTCCCACAAGGCACAGCAATACCCCAGAACAGGGCGGACAAGTGTAGTGTAAACAGTCTCTTTACTAGATCTGTTGCACCTTCTAAGTGCTCTGCCAATGAATCGCAGTCTTTGGTTTGCTCTACCCACAATAATATCTACGTGATCGTTCCTATTTAGGTTATTTGTAATTGTAATCCGTAAGTATTTAGTTGAATTTACAGCCTTCAGATTTGTGTGACTTCCGCGTAATCGAAATTTAGCGGATTTCTTTTAGTACTCATGTAAATAACTTCACATTTTCCTTTATTCAGGGTCAATTGCCACTTTTCGCACCATACAGATATCTTATCTAAATCATTTTGCAAGTCGTTTTCATCATCTGATGACTTTACAAGACGGTAAATGACAGCATCATCTGTAAACAATCTAAGACGGCTACTCAGATTGTCTCCAATGTCGTTAATATACAGACCAGGAACAGCAGAGAGCCTATAACACTTCGTTTGGGAACGCCGGATATTACTTCTGTTTTACTCAATGACTTTCCGTTTATTACTACGAACTGTGACCTTTCTGACAGGTAATCACGAATCTAGTCGCACAACTGAGGTGATATTCCATAGGCACCCAGTTTGGTTAGAAGACGCTTGTGAAGAACGGTGTCGAAAGCCTTCTGAAAATCTAAAAATATGGAGTTAATTTGACATCCCCTGTCGATACCATTCATTACTTCATGAGTATAAAGAGCTAGTTGTATTCCACAAGAACGATGTTTTCTGAATCCGTGCTATGTGTCAGTAAACCGTTTTCTTCGAGGTACTTTATAATGTTCGAATACAGATTATGTTCCAAAACCCTACTGCAAATCGACGTTAGGGATTTGGGCCTGTAATTCAGCGGATTACTCCTGTTTCCCTTTTTGGGTATTGGTGTGACTTGAGCAACTTTCCAGTCTTAAGGTACGGAACTTCTGCGTGGTCACAGGGGCCCTACACGATATTAGGCAGATGTACCAGTTTCTTTGGCTATTCACTGTAGTAATACAGGTGCGATAGCGAACAACTTTAACACTCACATCGTTTAAGTATTTACGGTAAATACTGAAACGATATGAAATGGGACTATCGCTTGAAGATTAGTATTAGGGAAGGCTAATAGAACATCTGTTGGAAGGTTTCTGAGAAACGTCAGTGCAACTGTAAAGGACACTAGTCCAACCAGTTATGTCAGCATTAACTGAATTCTTCGTCGGTGCCTGGCAGAGCATGATAATAGCATTAAAGCTTTCGTTTTAAATGGCTGTTCTATTGGTCTATGGTGTCGTTATCAAGAAGCATGACAATAGATGTCGAATTCAAACATTCGCTGCTAGGATCGTAATAGATCGGTATATGGCATACGAAATTGAAACAGAAATATTCGGGGAACATACCGGATATGACTGGAAGAAATCTTGTGTAATTCTCCCAAAATTCTGTTGCATAAATCTAGAGAACATGTATTTGAAGAAAACAGCGCGACTGTGATTCTGCCACCGTGGTATATGTCGCGCGGGTGTTAAGAGTTAGAAGATAAGAGATACTAGTTTGCATACAGAAGAATATAGACAGTCATTTTCCTCCCTTTCAATAAGCGAATGGAAGAAGGCAGTACACTGGTAATGTAGATGGGAAGTACCCTACGCCACCAACGGTCTAGTGGCTTGCGCAGTATACACTATGTGATCTAAAGTATCCGGACACCTGGCTGAAAATGACTTACAAGTTCGTGGCGCCCTCCATCGGTAATTCTGGAATTCAATATGGTGTTGGCCCACACTTAGCCTTGATGACAGCTTCCAGTCTCTCAGGCATACGCTCAATCATGTGCTGGAAGGTTTCTTCGGGAATGGCACGGAGTGTTGCGCTGAGGAGTAGTATCAATGTCGGTCGGTGAGGCCTGGCACGAAGTCGGCGTTCCAAAACATCCAAAATGTGTTCTGTAGCATTCAGGTCAGGAGTCTGCGCAGGACAGTCCATCACAGGCCGTGCATTATGAACAGGTACTCGATCGTGTTGAAAGATGCAATCGCCATCCCCGAATTCCTCTTCAACAGTGGGAAGCATGGAGGTGCTTAAAAGATCAATGCAGGCCTGTTCTGTGACAGAGCCACGCAAAACAACAAGGGGAGCAAGCCCCCTTCATGAAAAACACGAGCACGCCATACCACCACCGCCTCCGAATTTTACTGGTGACACTACACACGCTGGCAGATGACTTTCACCGGGCATTCGCCATACCCACACCCTGCCATAGGATCGCCGCATTGTGTACCGTGATTTGTCACTCCACACAACGTTTTTCCACTGTTCAATCGTCCACTGTTTGCGCTCCTTACACCAAACGAGGCGTCGTTTAGCATATACCGGTGTGGTGTGTGGCTTACGAGCAGCCACTCGACCATGAATTCCAAGTTTTCTCAACTCCCGCCTAACTGTCATAGTACTTGCGGTGGATCCTGATGCACAATTTGAATTCCTGTGTGACGGTTTGGATAGATGTCTGCCTATTACACGTGACAATCCTCTTCAACTGTTGGCGGTCTCTTTAAGTCAGCAGACGAGGTCGACCTGTACGCTTTTGTCCTGTACGTGTCCCTTCATGTTTCCACTTCACTATCACATCGGAAACAGAGGACCTAGGGATTTTTAGGAGTGTAGAAATCTCGCGTACAGACGTATGACAAAGTGACATCCAATCACCTGACCACGTTCGAAGTCCGTGAGTTCCGCGGAGCGCGCCATTCTGCTCTCTCACGATGTCTAATGACTACTGGGGTGGCTGATACGGAGTACCTGGCAGTAGGTGGCAACACAATGCACCTAATACGAAAAACGTTTGCTTTTGGGGGTGTCTGGATACTTTTGATCACAAAGTGTAGACTTAATATTCCCAAACGACGATGGAATATTTGTGGCTGATAATGCATCATGTCACCAGGTCACAGTGGTTCGCGTTTGGTTTGAAGAACGCCAGATCGCCCGACATGAATCCTATCGAACCTTTATGCGACATAATCGAGGGGGCAGTTCGTGCACAAAATCCTACCCTGACAACACTTTCTTAATTATGGAGGGCTATAGGGGCAGCCTGGCGCAATATTTCTGCAGCGGTCTGCTAACTACTTTTTGAGTCCATGCCATGTCGTATTGCTGCGCTACGCCGGGCGACGGGAGGTCCGACACAATATTAGGAGGCATCCATAAATGAGGAAACCTCATCTAGATCTCAGTTTCTTTTTGTAACGACTATGGATAAAGACTATCTTCAGGTCTAGCATTGAAAGATGGTATGAATGACCTAGTAAATTATATCTTATGCGTGGTTTTTCCCATATCTTCAAGTAGTGGCAGTTTAATTATTCGACTGGCAATGTTAGTGGCAGATGGTGGCCCGACGCTCTTCATCTCGCACCCCTTTCCTCCTGGGAGCTAATTTGTTTACCGCATCTGTCTGCGTATAGTGTTATCCACGTTAAACTGAGAAAAAGTGTTCGACATGTTTGCGAATCGTGTAAATGAGGCGGGGCGTGGGTACCAGCAGTGTATCCACTTGGTCAGACATGGGAAACCGCCTAAAAACCACATCAAGACTGGGCTGCACACCGGTGCTTGTCGGTACTACTCCGCAGGGCGGATTCGGTCCGGAGCCGAAGTGCATCTGCGAATGCCAGAAACGGCGTGCTAAGGAGACCGACTATCAGGGCGGGTAAGAAAATTATATTATATGTTATTATTATCGTATTCTCTTATGACACAGAGAGAATGATAATCATTAAACAAAGTTATTACAGCACTGATCAGACATAATCAATCACTGTCACTAATCTACCATTCTCCTTCGTTATGTATTAATACAGCCTATAATTAAATGTATATAAAAACGGAAATAGAGAACTAATAGGACAACATTTCAGCAGAATCTGGGAACAAAACTAATCTGGATGACAACAGTCCTACAAACTGCACTAAAACAAGTGAAACTTCGTCAGTTTCAGGAAGAGACACTTGATCACATTACCAGAATGAAAAATCTTAGGATGGTCTAAGCAGTTCTAAATCTTTCTCTCTGAGAACAAAATTAAAAGTAACTGGCTCCCTGGAAAGACTTTCAAAAAATTGAGATCACGAGAAACGTTGTGACTAAGACAAATTTTATTTCAAAATCGTCATCATATGTGCTGAAGAATGAAGCATAGACTTCGGTGAGATAACGAAGAGTTTCTGGAAGAGGAGAAAAGGTGCCAAGAATAATAAACAGAAGTGGAACAAAAATTATGCTTTAAAGCTCCGTCGACGCAAGTGCGTTACTATAGTTCTTAGACGAAAACGATTTTGTCTCTCTCCCTATCACCAGACCTCAGATTGAAACTGCAATGTGCATACTTGCATGGTTCCTGAAGATGAAGGTGTTTGTAGCATGTAAATCAATCATTAATAAATACAGCTGAGTGAAAAAATGTGGGACAACAGGAGATGAAAAAAAATATTTGTTTCCCCACGCTTTCACGTGTATTATAGTGCTACAAGAAGTACGATTTCCTTCACAACTAACGGTGGCTAGTGGGCTAATAGAGTGTGAATAGGCTTGTACACTTTACTATCTCAGCATCTTTAGTACAGCAGTCCATGGACCACGTTGCATTTTCGAAATTTTTGCTGTGAGTATTGCAAACTTTAGAGATCATGTCGTATCTCATTACGAAATTAAATCTATAAAAGATAAATGTTTCATTATTTTGCTCAATTCCTTTACTGCTTCGAGACACCGGTGTTCGATTTGCGAAGAAAGGCGAACTGTAGAGAATGAACTTCGGTAGTTTATGAACATTATTCTCTTGAGTGAATGCATTCTCTCGGAGATGTAAGGTGTTCCAGCCAAATTCGTCGTGCGAGGAAGTAGAAATGCTAAATGTACTCCGAGGGATCGTTCGTAAGAGTTTGCCCACGTCCAATCTGTTAAGACAGAAACGCTCGCCTGAATTGATTGTGCTAAGTTTGAAGGTTCCAGACGCCGCAATTTATTTTGACAGAAATATTGCTTCCATTTATTAAGAAACCTTACTTACATCCGCTGTTTAAAGTTTCGTACTCCAGCGTTCCCAGTCCTACAACACAGAGTACTTCTTAATATACTGTCTCTTCTGCGGGATTTACCATCATTCTGTGCAAGGTAACTGGTGAAACACAGCAGTAGTCTTAGTTGGATCCAAATTCATTTTAAATCGGCATGCTTTTAAAGCATTCTAAAAGATCAAGTATACTATCGTACCTAACGGCTTCCGTGTCTTCCGACTTAAGACCGAATCACAGCCACAGCAAAACCAGTACCCCCTGTAGTCGAGATTGTTAATTCCCTTACCCTCGATGGAGTCTCGACTTTGAAGTAATCATTTCGAATCCCACAAGTGGGATTAATTTTCCCCTCCAGTATTTGGCCGTGAGGGATAGGTCATGCGGAACAGTTCCTGACAATCAGAAACCACGCCGAAGTCCTCAGTTTAATGCCACACCTTTATGCAACAGGTTTTTTTATGCCCAGCCTTGTGACCGACGGCCTCAGCGACTTCGGCAATTTCAGTGAAATAAACTGTATTGACAGTTCTCTCTCTCTCTCTCTCTCTCTCTCTCTCTCTCTCTCTCTCTCTCTCACACACACACACACACACACACACACACACACACACGCACACGCACACACACACACACACACACACTTTAGTCAAGCAGAGCGAATAACGAGAAGGGAGAAAATGATGAATAAATGTTACTGAAAAGTAGGTACAAGATTTGAAGTGAAAGGGCTATGTAGTCACATGAACTAACGGAAAAGAGTAATTTCTTCGCTGGGGTGCTTTACTTAGAAGCGACGTAGGTGACGAACTGGTGAGGGTGTCTGGATATCAGTGCACGGGTTGTGTGTATCACTGAGGAACGTGACTGTGGCTGAAGCAGTGCGCCCCCATTTGGGAGGAACGGACATTAATTTTTTTCCAACCACCGAGCAATGGATGAAAATCTATGATGAATGAAGAACGCATCAAAGATTTCTTGTAACATTACTACAATCAACAGCCTGAGCAGGGACACCACGACATGTAGGACCCCAAAAATCAGAGCATACAGTCAGAAAAATGGCTAACGTTGTCCAGTGGAAGTGCCATTTGTTTCACGCTAATCCTTTTTTACGTGGCTGTCGTGAAACTGCTATGTATTTCTCGTTAAACTAGAGTGTTTTATTAGCAAGAGAAAACTCTGCATCTAGTCACCCCTGTCAGTGCTCTGCTATACACAGAGCGCTTCGAAGATTAATCCATTTTCCTCATGTAATAAATATCACTTAACCCACGTGCAGGTCTTTCTACCACATCCATCTGGAACATATTTTAAAGAACAGACGTATTTCATGATGATCACGGCAAAATTAGGACTACTGTGACACTTTTACGCTCTGTGAAAAGATGGTAATTTATTAACACCAATGTGCTTGAGATTAAAAGATAAACAATAATTTGTATGCAGTCGGAAATTCCTAGTTGCACATCACAAAATGTTTACAGATGTTACTGCCTACTTTGTCCCAGATGTACAGTTGTGATAAATTCTGACAGAGCTCATATTGATCTCCTTTGACGTTCCGATCTACATGGAACACCGGCTGTTGGTGTTCATTTGAGACGTATCTTCGTTTAGCCATTTGAAAGTCTCACAATCTTTTCCGCATTGGCGGAGCGGTTTATTTTGAACTTGCGCAAACTCTACGTTTACTTACCTTAAAGACGGCCGGGGTGGCCGAGCGGTTCTAGGCGCTGCAGTCTGCAACCGCGCAACCGTTACGGTAGCAGGTTCGAATCCTGCCTCGGGCGTGGATGTGTGTGATGTCCTTAGGTTAGCTGAGTTTAAGTAGTTCTCAGTTCTAGGGAACTGATGACCTCAGAAGTTAAGTCCCATAGTGCTCAGAGCCATTTGAACTTACCTTAAAACTACCACAAACCCGCTCCTTGGTCAAGGGGACAGGGAACAATGTTGTCAGTCAAGAAAAGCTAAAAAGAATTTACGGCGATGGACGTGACTCTAAACTGCTCTTGCGGACTGTCACTCTGTTTCATGTTTGGAAATGGTGCAGGATGTTCGATACTGTAAAGAAAATATTTGTAAGTTATAGGGAAAGTCAGGTAACATACACTAGGAACAAGAACCAAGAGGGAAAATTGAAAATCGAGGGTCAATAATAAAGTTCTCGGATTCGAAAGTGTAATAAGACAGGGTTGTAGTTTTTCGTCCCTACCCTTCAGTCTATAAAATAAATCTTCAGAAGGAAGATTTAAATTCAGGGTGAAAAGATAACAATGGTAATGTCCGCTGAGGGTTTGCTAATCGGAGCGAAAGGGAGGAACGAACATCCTAATGAAGGGTAATGATAAACTTAACATCAAAATAGGTTACAACAAAGTAGACCAAGTTAATTCCTTGTGCGACGTTACAAGCAAAATAATACATGGTGAACGAAGCACAGACAAAGAGGACCGAAGAAATCTAATGGTATCAAACACTGGTCTTAATCTGAAGAAGAACTTACTGGCAATGTATTGTTTAATAGTGAAACATGGACTGTGGGAAAACCGGAAAAGAATTGGGAATCGAAGTATGTGGTGCTATAAACGTGGTGGTCGACAAACAGTTCAGACAAGAAGAGAATAGAAGCTTTTCAAGTGTTGTGCTACAGACGAATGCTGAGGACGTGGTGAGTGGTAGGATTACTAATGAGAAGTACTGAACTGAAATGGCGAGAAAAGAAATTCACGACATTAATTTGACTAATAGAATGGATTCGTCGACTGGGACTCATCAGTTAGGTAACTGAATGGAAGTATGAGGGATGTAAAAATTGTAGAGAGAGAGACCCAGGGTCGGATGGAATAAAATTTTGTAGGTTGCAGTAGTTATTCGCAGGTGAAGAATCTTGATCAAGACAGATTAGCGTGAAGAGTTGCATCGTAGATCTCGTCGGACTGAAGACCACAACAACAACAACAACAACAACATGTACAAAATTGTCCCTGTGTACAGAACCACTAATTTGTTTCATTGTTCTCTGACGGATTCTGATGATGGCTTAAGCACAAGGCGCTAAGGTGAAAATTTTTGTAAAAAATATTTTCAAAACTAAGACGAACGAGAATTACTTGGTAAAAACGTTGTAAAACCAAGATCGCATAAATATTTATTTATTTTCAAAAAATGGTTCAAATGGCTCTGAGCACTATGGGACTTAACATCTGAGGTCATCAGTCCCCTAGAACTTAGAACCACTTAAACCTAACTAACCTAAGGACATCACACACATCCATGCCCGAGGCAGGATTCGAACCTGCGACCGTAGCGGTCGCGCGGTTCCAGACGGTAGCGCCTAGAACCGCTTGGCCACTCCGGCCGGCCTATTTATTTTCGACTACCGGTTTCGACAAACCTTGCTGTCATCTTCAGGTCTTCAAAAATTTTTGTTGTAAAACGTGTTCATTTTGAGTTGCAACCTCACGCCAAGTTGTCATGTTAACGAATAAACTGTAGCACATTACACAAAAGTTTGTCATAAATAAAACACTTATGACATATTATTCCGTAACATGACGACTTGCCATGAGGTTCCAACTCAAAATGAACGTAGTTTATAACAAAAATTTTTGAAAACCTGAAGTGAAAGCAAAGCCTATCGAAACCCGTAGTTCTAAATAAAGAAACATTTATGCTATCTTGGCATTAGGTTGATTCTACCAAGTAAAACAGATCACTCCTTCTGATTTCTCAATACGAGATAATTCAAATGAGAATTACATTAAATAATCATAATGATCGCAAAATCGTACAATTATTTTATGTCATTTGTAGACTGCTCCACATTTCAAGTCGCTGAGCTCTCCCGACCGACCCTGTCTGCTGTTACTGATTCCCTACTGGAAACACAATATTTCCCGCCTCCTTTTATAATGGTGGATTAGCCTCTCGTTGCATCTAGAGGTCAGTTCCGCATCACATAGTTCTGTCCGGATACTTTCGATCAAATACTGTACACTTGAGCTAAAAATGTGAAGGAAAGCGCTTCAGAAACATGTTTAATTTTGAGAAATATTTCCCCTCTCAAATATTCTAGAATAAAGAACAATCACCTTGTGAACAATAATAGACTGAAGGTTACTTAAATTTTCCAAATATATCCTGACTAATTTAGAGCCCGCCGCTTCGCTCGCGTAGGCTGTATGGCCTGCAGAGATTTTTTTTTTATTTAATCGAATTTTTATGTTGTTCACCAAATGCAACACCTTCTAAGATTTTCACGCCATGTAGGTTTATGCTAAGGAAGGCCACATAAGCATCGTCTTTTCCGAATGTACTTATGACAAAAAAAGGATTGTGGTGGCTGGAGTCCAAAATTTTTGTTAATCACGTATTTTACGTTTTGTGGAGATATTTCTATAGCAACTTTCATCCCCTTACAAATATTTGTTTATATGTAAGCGAGACGTGAAATACCAATTTTCGTAAATTTAGCTGCTATCTTTTTTAATGTAGTGAAATATTTTCGTAAAAAGTTACATCCCCTATTGCACTCTCTTAGGGGCAGAATTTCCAGAAACACCGAAACACGTATTTTTTTTTTAATTCCCAACCGAGATGTCAAAAACCAATTGTCATAGATGTAGCCTTAAAAATCCTCTACTAGTTCTTTGGTAATTATTTATTTTCGAAAAAACTTTCACCCACTATTTTACTCCCTTAGTGACTGAATTTCCAAAAATCCAAAAACACTTATTAATGCCTGACTTAGAAACCAAATACAAATTTTCGTATTTCTAGCTTCAAAATTCCCTTAATAACTACCAACTTTCGAAAATACTTTCATCCCCTATTTCACCCCTTTATGAGTGGAATATCGGACAGTCCCATCTTAAAGGATGTCTACAGTAGAAGGTCCACACCCTTTCCAAACTCCAAGTTTCTATCCTTAGCGTTTGGGCTTCTTAAACGATACCTACAGTATATGGTCCACACACTTTCCAAACTTGAAGTTTCTATTGTTAGTGGTTTGAGCTGGGCGATGAAGAGTCAGTGAATCAGTTTGGCCCTATTTCACGCCCCTAGAGGTTGAATTTCCAAAAACAGTGAAACACGTACTTTCTCATCTCTAACAGAGAAGCCAGACACCAATTTTCAAAGATTTAGCCTTAAAAAAGCTTTCCCAACGAAAATTTTCATAAAAAGTTTAACCACCTGTTTCACCCCTTATGGGCTGAATTTCCAAAAACGGTGAAACACGTATTTTTTATTTCTAATTGAGAAGCCAAATCTAAATTTTCATGAATTTGGCTTCAAAATGCTTCCATAATAAAATATTTTCGTAAAAATATCATCCTCTGTCACCCCCTTACGGGATCAGTTTCCAAAAGCATTGAAACATGTATTTTTGTAACTGAGAAGTCAAATACTAATGTTCATTGATGTAATTTTAAAAATACTTTAGTAGTTCTTTAATAATGATACATTTTCAAGAAAAGCTTCACCCTCTATTTTACCCTCATAGGATTAACTTCCCAAAAATGCAGGAACATGTATTTCTTTACTTCTGATCGAAAAACCAAATACCAATTTTCGTAGGTCTAGCTTCAAAATTGCGTAAATAGCTACATTTTTCAAAAAAAAATAGAAAAAAAATTCATCGCCCTATTTCACCCCCTTATGGCTCGAATGTCGAAATATCCCTCCTTAAACGACACCTACAGTATAAGATCCACACCTACTCCAAATTTCAGATTTCTATCCTCAGCGATTTGGGCTGGACGATGGTGAGTCAGTGATCCACTCAGTCAGTTAGTCAGTCAGTGGGGCATTGCCGTTGACATACAGATTTCTAGTTTTTCCTTCTGAATGTTCTTCGCTTGTGCTACGTGATAGAAGAATCGTATTTTTGACATTGGATCAAGTAATCGCCATAATCTGTGTTTAATTTCCCTATGTCAGTACCTCAACAGCGGTTACATCCCCAAAATTTCGTGTACAGAGCCGGTCCAGAAAGTAAGTGTCGTTTGGGTATTAAAAAAGATAAGCCATTTGGTATCATTTGTATTTTAATACAGAAAAATCTACAAAGCTACTTTTCGATACATTCACCATTTTGGCACTTATTCTAGTAGTCGTACGCTTGCGACGTGAACCAATTTTGGACGTTTGCCATTGACCTCATCATCACTTGCAAAGTGCTGGCCAGCAACACATTTCTTGAGATCAGAAAAGGAATTGAAGTCGAATGGATCTGTTTCAGGATTGTAACTAGGGTGAGAGAATTCTTACCAGTGAATGGATCAAGCAGCCTCGTCGTTAGACAAGCAGTATACAGTCTCGCGTTGTCATGTAGGAACAAAGTACCAGAGGTCAGTAGTCCACATCTTTTGTTCCATATCACGCGCCGTAACTTCTTCAATGTCTCACAGTGACTTGTGGCATTGACTGTGGCGCTTCGTTCCATTCAGTTCACTAACAAAATTCCTTGACAGTCTCAAAACACGAGGCGCATGATTTGCCTTGAAGAAAGAGACGGCTTTGCTTTCTTCGGTTTCTGTGAACCAATGTGCAACCATTCGAGTGACTGTCGTTTCGTTTCAGGTGTCTGGTAAAAAAATCCATGTTTCATAACCTTCAACAGTCGGTTTCATAAAATCAGTTCCTTCTTTCGCATAACGCAACAAACTCCAACGCTGCTCTCACGTTTTTTTTCTGTTTTTGAACGTCAGTTAGTGTTTTCGGCAACCATCATGGACAATTTTTTGTAGTGCAAATAATCAGTCACAGTTTCGTATAATAAAGATCGTAAAATGTTTTGAAAATGCATGGACAAAGCAGAAATGTTACCCGTACTTCTTCGTCGGTGCAGAGCCGGGAGTCCTCTGCGCTCCTCGTCTGAATATTTTCCCTTCTTTCATTAAACTTCCTAACCCACTTTCGCACCATACCTTCACTCATCGCGTTCTATCCGTTTCACTTACCTGAGGACAAATTTAACAAGGTCGAGTATTTCTCGATTATATGAATGAAATCCACAGGTGTGTGACCTACTATGTAAATTGAAGGTGAGGGGGGTGGATAGGAAACGAAACGGAAGGAACTAATAATATCATGTCCGGAAGAACAGGCACCCGCAGCTGTGATACACTGCATGTAAACTGACACCACGCACCCATAAAGGGTGACAATTACTGAAATACATGAAATAAAATCATCATAACTTCTGAACGGTTTGCGTTAGGACGTTCAAACTGCATGGCTGGTCACGGGGCATAGTGGAAATTAGCACGCGCTGTCCGGTTTGGTTCCTGACGAAGCCCACTTCCACTTGGACGGGTTCGTCAATAAGCAAAATTGGCGCATTTGCGGGACTCAGAATCCGCATTTCGCGATCGATAAGTCTCTTCACTCTCAAATGTGTGGCGTGCAATGTCCATTCACGCAATAATCGGTGTCATATTCCGTGACTACCGAAGCTTTTGGAAGATGATTTCATCCCCATCATCCAAAGCAAAAATGATTTCGACACGATGTGGTTCATTCAAGACGGAGCTTGGCCCCCGTCGAAGCAGGAGAGGTCCTGGAGCAGCTCTTTGGGACATTCTGGCTCTGGGCTACCCAGAGGGCACTGGCATGGGCCTCGATTGGCCGCCATATTCTCCGGATCTGAACTCATGCCATTCCCTTTTTGTGGGGCTGTATTAAAGACAAAGTGTATATCAATAACCCCAAAACCATTGCTGAGCCGAAAACAGCCATTCAGGAAGTCGTCGACAGCATCGCTGTTCCGACACTTCAGCTGGTCATGCAGAATGTCGCTATTCGTCTGCGCCACTTCATCGCCAATAAAGGCAGGCGTATCGAACATGTCATAACCTAAATCTGAACACACACACACACACACACACACAAAGATAAAATGCAAACAAAATCCAAATTTGGCGCCGAACTCTCTGGTGAACAAATGAACACTGACTGGGCTGGGACACATAACAAACCACTTTCACACTGTGTTCTGGTGTAGTGAAAAAATATTTTACTACATTATTTGTGGAAAATACTTGTTATAGTTACGTATGCATCACAACATCTCAGAGCGATGTGGAGAATAGAAGCGCTTGCCACACGAAAACGTAAGTAAATACGAAAATAGGCGCGAAAACATGGCGAAAAACTAAATTACATTCTAGAATATAGGTTAACTCCCAGCAAAAAACATTCTCATCAACATTGTTCGGGTGCAGATGACGAACTAACTGTAGTAATTAGCACAAAAGTGATCCAGAAAGTTCATGCACACCAAATGTAAAGGTATTTACAAAAAGAAATGATCTGTTGTTTGAAGTAAAAATGCACATAATTTTATAATCATTTAACAAAATGTTGACATTGCAGAATAAATATAAAAAAGGAGAACAAACTGATGATGGCACAGTGGTGCCGAAACATGTTTTGGTACTGAGAAAAACGGTGTTTTGCATAACTGGCGGACCTCACATTCAACAAGTTTTAATTGCAAACACGGCCAATACATGAGCTGCATATCAAATGGTGGATAGTGCGCATATCTTTTGGAGTGACCCTCGTATCATTATCTGCTTCCCTTTCCTTTCCTTTCTCCCCCTTCCACTTTCAATTTACAGAATTTAGCAGTGCATTCAAGTACTTGAAAACGTCTCTTATTTCACAGCTGGCAGCCCGATCGATTGCTTTAAACATGACTGTCGAGAAATAGCGACTTCAGACATTAACGTAATCAAATAAAATGGCTGCACTTATAGGTTCTAAAGCTGAAGGACGTAACTGCGCATACGCAACCATCGTACACTCAGACTGCGCGAGAGACACTTGCTGTCCGCCCCTGGTAGCTGAGTGGTCAGCGCGACGGAATGTCATACCTAACGGCCCGGGTTCGATTCCCGGCTGGGTCGGAGATTTTCTCCGCTCAGGGACTGGGAGTTGTGTTGTCCTCATCATCATCATTTCATCCCCATCGACACGCAAGTCGCCGAAGTGGCGCCAAATCGAAAGACTTGCACCAGGCGAACGGTCTACCCGACGGGAGGCCCTAGCCACACGGCATTTCCATTTCCAGTACTTGCTTTCTGCATCAGCTCTCTAGGTTCCGCAACCGCGAGCTGACAGCCCCGTCGCGTCTCTGTATGCGCGCAGCACTCGAGCCTTGACGACATTGGTGTTAATGCCACGAATGCCTCGGGTTAAACCCCCTGCGGCTGTGACTGACGAGGTGTCTCGTGGTGGACAGAGCTGAAGCGGACGGCCTACCGCAGAGGTGCCGGGCAGACGCCTCCCCCAGCACCCCCGGCAGACACAGGCGGTGTCGGCGCCCAGGACCCGGCGCCCGGGGCGATCCTATCGGGCGGCGGCATTCGCGCGCTCTGACTCTGGCTGGCTCCTCTCGCCACGCCCGACACGCTCCCTAATTAATCGGGGACAGAGAGGGGGGGAGGGAAGGGGGGTCGTACTAGCGTCCTCGCGCTGGAATTCCAGCTGGAATGCCGTTCCGTGCCGGTGACACCTCCCCCCGCCTGGGCCGGGCTGCGACGGGACCGCTTTGTACGCGCCTCAGCCGGGCGGAATGTTAATGTCTGCCAAAGCCTCCCCTCGATACCATTACTGTACTAACGCGCTGGGCGCAAACAGCTATATACGAGCGGCGCACTCACACCGCGACAAATACGAAACTATTCCGTGAAGTCTTGGGATTCCAGCCAGATAGTGATGACTTCTTGCCTCGATGTTTCGGCTTACAAACATCCAGCCATCTTGGGGTGAGTGTTTAGCACTGGAGATTGCCAGTTCGTGTTGTTGTTGTTGTTGTTGTTGTGGTCTTCAGTCCTGAGATTGGTTTGCAGCATCTCTCCATGCTACTCTATCCTGTGCAAGCTGCTTCATCTCCTAATACCTACTGCAACCTACATTCTTCTGAATCTCCTTAGTGTGTTCATCTCTTGGTCTACCCCTACGATTTTTACCCTCCACGCTGCCCTAAAATACTAAATTGGTGATCCATTGATGCCTCAGAACATATCCTACCAACCGATCCCTTCTTCTAGTCAAGTTGTGCCACAAACTCCTCTTCTCCCCAATTCTATTCAATACCTCCTCAATATTTATGTGATCTACCCATCTAATCTTCAGCGTTCTTCTGTAGCACCACATTTCCAAAGCTTCTATTCCCTTCTTGTCCAAACTATTTATCGTCCATGTTTCACTTCCATACATGGCTACACTCCATACAAATACTTTCAGAAACGACTTCCTGACACTTAAATCTATACTCGACGTTAACAAATATCTCTTCTTCAGAAACGCTTTCCTTGCCATTCCCAGTCTACATTTTATCTCTTCTCTACTTCGACCAACATCAGTTATTTTGCTACCCAGATAGCAAAACTACTTTAAGTGTCTCATTTCCTAATCTAATTCCCTCAGCATCACCCGAGTTAACTCTACTACATTCCATTATCCTCGTTTTGCTTTTGTTGATGTTCATCTTATATCCTCCTTTCAAGACACTGTCCATTCCGTTCAACTGCTCTTCCAAGTCCTTTCCGGTCTCTGACAGAATTTCAATGTCAAAGGCGAACCTCAAAGTTTTTATTTCTTCTCCATGGTTTTTAATACCTACTCCGAATTTTTCCTTTGTTACCTTTACTGCTTGCTCAATATACAGACTGAATAACATCGGGGAGAGGCTACAACCCTGTCTCACTCCCTTCCCAACCACTGCTTCCCTTTCATGTCCCTCGACTGTTATAACTGCCATATGCTTTCTGTACAAATTGTAAATAGCCTTTCGCTTCCTGTATTTTTACCCCTGCCACCTTCAGAATTTGAAACAGAGTGTTCCAGTCAACACTGTCAAAAGCTTTCTCTAAATCTACAGACTAGAAACGTAGGTTTGCCTTTCCTTAATCTTTCTTCTAAGATAAGCCGTAGGGTCAGTATTGCCTCACGTGTTCCAATATTTCTACGGAATCCAAACTCATCTTCCCCGAGGTCGGCTTCTACCAGTTTTTCCATTTGTCTGCAAAGAATTCGCGTTAGTATTTTGCAGCCGTGGCTTATTAAACTGATAGTTCGGTAATTTTCACATCTGTCAACACCTACTTTCTTTGGGATTGGAAGTATTATATTGTTCTTGAAGTCTGAGGGTATTTCGCCTGTCTCATACATTTTGCTCACCAGATGGTAGAGTTTTGTCAGGACTGGCTCTCCCAAGGCTATCAGTAGTTCTAATGGAATGCTGTCTACTCCCGGGCCTTGTTTCGACTCAGGTCTTTCAGTACTCTGTCAAATTCTTCACGCAGTGTCATATCTCCCATTTCATCTTCATCTACATCCTCTTCCATTTCCATAATATTGCCCTCAAGTACGTCGCCCTTGTATAGACCCTCTATATACTCCTTCCACCTTTCTGCTTTCCCTTCATTGCTTAGAACTGGGTTTCCATCTAAGCTCTTGATATTCATACAAGTGGTTCACATTTCTCCAAAAGTCTCGATAACATTATGCAAAAAACTGGCGTGGAGACGCAAGCGCATAGGCAGCTCTAGACGAGCGACCTCTGCAGAGTATCGCGCCCTCCTCGAATATTGCTCATTTATGGCGCGAAGGTCCATGCATAATGGTGATAGTACACAAGCGCTCACTGTCGGCGGGCTCACGAAGTTAAAATTCAGATATCAGTTTAATAAAATTCACTGTAGTTAGAAGAATTACAAATATGCTCAATGAAATGAACAATATAATGGGTTCGGAATATGGACGGAGAGTAATTCGAAGAAAGACAAAAGTAATGAGAAGCAGCAGAAATGATAAGAGCTAGAAACTTAACATCAGAATTGGTGATCACAAAGCAGACGAAGCTATGGAATTCTTCTACCTTGTCAACAAAATAACCCATGACGAACAGTGCAAAAAGAATATAAAAACTATGGGCTCTTGCCCGCTCGTCTCGTATAGGGTGCATAAAGAATGCTGCGTTCTCGGAATGCTATACAACAATTCAAGCACAATCACATTAATATTTTTATTACAAATAAGAAGATTGACAATATTTAAGGCCGGCCGGTGTGGCCGCGCGGTTCTGGGGAACTTCAGTCTGGAACCGCGCGACTGCTACGATCGCAGGTTCGAATCCTTCCTTGGGCATGGATGTGAGTGATGTCCTTAGGTTAGCTAGATTTATGTAGTTCTAAGTTCTACGGTACTGATGACCACCGATGTTAAGTCCCATAGTGCTCAGAGCCATATGAACCATTTGACAATTCTTAACTTTAAATTTACAACGGTGTAGCAAGCGATGGGCGACATGCAAACAATCCAAGTCATTTGCTGTATGCAAGGCCCATGTACGAATTGATATGGATCACATGTCACTGCTATCGTAGTACTCTCCTAGTACTGAGCGAATACTGTCCCGCCCGCATCTCGTGGTCGTGCGGTAGCGTTCTCGCTTCCCACGCCCGGGTTGCCGGGTTCGATTCCCGGCGGGGTCAGGGATTTTCTCTGCCTCGTGATGGCTGGGTGTTGTGTGCTGTCCTTAGGTTAGTTAGGTTTAAGTAGTTCTAAGTTCTAGGGGACTGATGACCATAGATGTTAAGTCCCATAGTGCTCAGAGCCATTTTGAATACTGTCCCAATACTGACCGGTCGAGGCTGGCAGGAGCAGCGCTTGTGTTCTCTTCAGCTAGAGGGCGCTCCTGTCGTGGTGTGGATCTTGTCAACGGGGTACTGGCTGACGTCGCCTCACCGCCTTCTTTGCTCTTGCGATCTGCGTCTTCGTCCCCGCGCTTGTCGATACGCCGGAACAAAAACGAGGCTAGCACTGGCAAAAAAGGGCATGTCTCGCCAAGACACGTCTACTAGCGTCAAGCACAAGTCTTAATTTGAGGAAAAAATTTCTGAGAATGTACACTTGGAGCACAGTATTGTAAGGTAGTGAGACATGGATTGTGCGAAAACAGGGACTGAAGAGAATCTAAAGCTTTGAGACGCGGTGCTACAGAAGAATGTTGAAAATTAGTTGGACTGATAAGGTAAAGAATGTCGGGGTTCTCCGCAGATTCTCGGAGGAAAGGAACATATGGAAAACACCGACAAGAAGAAGAGACAGTATGATAGGACTTCGGTCAAACATCAGGGAATAACTTCCATAGTACTAGAGGAAACTGTAGAGGGAAAACACTGTAGAGAAAGACAGAGTCGGAATACATCCAGCAGATAATTGAGGACGTAAGTTGTCACTGATGCTCTGATATTAAAATGTTGGCACGGGAGAGGATTTCCTGGCGGGCTTCATCCAGTCAGAAGGATGATAATTAAAAAGACTGTTATAACAGAAGTTTGCGTTCTTCCCACACCTTATTCAGATGAAACCGGCTAAAACGATTAATAAGGTCCTCCGTCAAACGTATTTCCACCGACTCCTTAATAACTGATTCCCAGAAATATGTCGTCGAACGCAAGATTTTCGTGCAGCGTAATTCTTAGAATGTCATGTGGAGATACGATGCTCGGCTGTGGCCGACTTACTGGGCTGTGAAAAGAGAATGTGGCGATCATGTTCAGAGCACCTTGCACGCACTGTGTGCGTTGTATCACCAATGTAGGCTTTGACACACTGGCAAGGCATACTGTAGAACCCGGCCATCCGCAATCCCGGATCGTCCTTTGCCGAACCGAGAAGAGCACAATTCTTTATAGGAGACCTGATGTTTCCTTGAGATTGTGTGTAACTTCGACAAAATATTGCCGCCATATGGGAGGAACGCTCTGAGACTGAACCGCTCCTTCTCCTGTTGATTTTGTGGGTGATCACGTTTCTTCCTCCTTAACGCTATGCAGATGTGTTTTGCAGAAAGTCCATTATTTTTGAACACAGATTGTTGGTGTTCCACCTCCTTTGCAAAGCTGTCTCCATCAGACACAACATGTGCCCGAGGCATCAAATTTCGAAGGTCTCCCCTAGTTTGTTCAAAAATGGCTCTGAACACTACGGGACTTAACTGCTGAAGTCATCAGTCCCCTATAACTTAGAACTACTTAAACCTAACTAACCCAAGGACATCACACACATCCATGCCCGAGGCAGGATTCGAACTTGCGACCGTAGTGGTCGCGCGGTTCCAGACTGTAGCACCTAGAACCGCTCGGCCACTCCGGCCGGCCCCATAGTTTGTGATGGGTGGTGGCAGCTATGCACCTGTAAATACAGGTCTGTATGTGTTTATTTGACATCTGAATTTTAATTCCGCGAGCCCACATTCTGACAGAGAGCGCGCATGCAGTATTACACATACACCTGCACGCCATAGATGGAGCAATTTTCGAAGAGCGCGTGAAACTCGACAGAGGTCGCTCACGTAGTGCCGGCCTTTCCGCACCAATTTTTGGTATAAAGTTATCGATGTGAACTAGCAATCTCCAGAGCAAACTATTTAACTCGAGGTGGCTGAATGGCTGCCAGCCCCAAACATCGTGGAAGGAATTCAACATTATCCGGCTCCAATCCCGAAACTTCATGGAATATTCTTGATGCTGGAAAAATTTCAGAAACCACAAATACGAAACCATTACCCACAAACTATCGTAACTCAAGAACTACCAAATTTCAGAGTGTCCTCTGCAGGATCAACGTGTGTTACACAAACAGCGATCTTGGAGAAATGGCGCGCTCTCTGTTCGTCCACAAGACCCAAAAGGTAGTAGATACCGGTGCCCAGGTTCATGTTGTGTTCCTTGACTTCTTGGAGGGGTTCGATATTGTTCCGCACTGCCCCTAGTATACATACACATCTATATATACACTACTGGCCATTAAAATTGCTACACCACGAAGATGACGTGCTACAGACGCGAAATTTAACCGACAGGAAGAAGATGTTGTGATATCCAAATGATTAGCTTTTCAGATCATTCACACAAGGTTGGCGCCGGAGCGACACCTACAACGTGCTGACATGAGGAAAGTTTCCAACCGCTTTCTCATACACAAACAGCAGTTGACCGGCGTTGCCTGGTGAAACATTGTTGTGATGCCTCCTGTAAGGAGGAGAAATGCGTACCATCACGTTTCCGACTTTGATAAAGGTCGGATTGAAGCCTATCGAGATGGCGGTTTAATGTATCGCGACATTGCTGCTCGCGTTGGTTGAGATCCAATGACTGTTAGCAGAATATGGTATCGGTGGGTTCAGGAGGGTAATACGAAACGCCGTGCTGAATCCCAATGGCCTCGTATCACTAGCAGTCGAGATGACAGGCATCTTATCCGCATGACTGTAACGGATCGTGCAGCCACGTCTCGATCCCTGAGTCAACAGATGGGGACGTTTGCAAGATAACAACCATCTGCACGAACAGTTCGACGACGTTTGCAGCAGCATGGGCTATCAGCTCGGAGACCATGGCTGCGGTTACCCTTGACGCTGCATCACAGACAGAAGCAGCAGCGATGGTATAGTCAACGACGAACCTGGTGCACGAATGGCAAAACGTTATTTTTTCGAATGAATTCAGGTTCTGTTTACAGCATCATGATGGTCGCATCCGTGTTTGGCGACATCGCGGTGAACGTACACTGGAACCGTATATTCGTCATCGGCATACTGGCGTATCACCCGGTGTGATGGTATGGGTTACCATTGTTTACACGTCTCGGTAACCTCTTGTTCGCATTGACGACCCTTTGAACAGTGGACGTTGCATTTCAGATGTGTTACGACCCGTGGCTGTACCCTTCATTCGATCGCTGCGAAACCCTACATTTCAGCAGGATAATGCACGACCGCATGTTGCAGGTCCTGTACGGGCTTTCTGTATACAGAAAACGTTCGACTGCTGCTCTGGCCAGCACATTCTCCAGATCTCTCACCAACTGAAAATGTCTGGTCAATGGTGGCCAAGCAACTGGCTCGTCACAATACGCCAGTTACTACTCTTGATGAACTGTGGTATAGTGTTGAAGCTGCATGGGCAGCTGTACCTGTACACGCCATCCAAGCTCTGTTTGACTCAATGCCCAGACGTATCAAGGCCGTTGTTCTTCTGGGTACTGATTTCTCAGGATCTGTGCACCCAAATTGCGTGAAAATGTTATCACATGTCAGTTCTAGTATAATGAATACCCGTTTATAATCTGCATTTCTTCTTGGTGCAGCAATTTTAATGGCCAGTATTGTACATACTCCGCAAGCCACCACACAATGCATGGCGGAGGTGCATTCCAGCACAATTAGTAAGTCCGTTTCCGGTTTCACTTGCAAATGGAACGATGAAAAAACAACTGCTTTGTGCCCCCGCACGAGCGCTAATTTCTTTTGTCTTCGTGGTTCTTATTCGACACGTAGGAGGTGCATCCAGAAAGTAAGTTCCGATGACCGATAAAGAAAAGATAAACACCACTAAGAAATATTTATTGTAATATTTACATAAAATCGCTGGCTGCTTCTCAAAATAGTCACCACCATTTCTGAGGAATTTATCGTAATGGTGCACCGTCAGTTGGATGCTCTTACACAGGGTGTTCCCGTAAGAGCGTGTAAAAATGTAAGGGGGCATAGAGAACGCACCAATGAAAAGTTTGAGGTAGGGAACCTGTGGTGTGCCCGATCGGTTCTAGGCGCTACAGTCTGGAACCGTGCGACCGCTACGGTCGCAGGTTCGAATCCTGCCTCGGGCATGGATGTGTGTGATGTCCTTAGCTTAGTTAGGTTTAAGTAGTTCTAAGTACTAGGTGACTGATGACCTCAGAAGTTAAGTCCCATAGTGCTCAGAGTCATGTGAACCATGTGTGAACCTGATTACTAACAAGGGAATCTCCCCATCGCACCCCCCTCAGATTTAGTTATAACTTGGCACAGTGGATAGGCCTTGATAAACCGAACACAGATCAATTGAGAAAACAGGAAGAAGTTGTGTGGAACTATGAAAACATAAGCAAAATATACAAACTGAGTAGTCCATGGGCACGTAGGCAACATCAAGGAGCACATGAGCTCAGGATCGCCGTGGTCTCGTGGTAGCGTGAGCAACTGCAGAAGGAGAGGTTCTTGGTTCAAGTCTTTGCATAAGTGAAAAATTTACTTTCTTTATTTTTGCATAGTTATTATCTGTCCGTTCGTTCATTGACGTCTCTGTTCACTGTAATAAGTTTAGTGTCTGTGTCTTGCGACCGCATCGCAAAACCGTGCGATTAGTAGACGAAAGGACGTGCCTCTCCAATCGGAACCGAAAACATTTGCTCGCAAGGTCATAGGTCAACCGATTCCTCCACAGGAAAACACATCTGATATATTCTATACGACACTGGTGACGGCATGTGCGTCACATGACAGGAATATGTTGTCGACCCACCTAACTTGTACACTTGGCGAATGGGTAAAAGGATTCTTCTACCTTGCCCGATTTAGGTTTTCTTGTGGATCTGATAATCACTCCCAAAAAAGTGATGAAAACATAAGAGTTTGTCACATAAACTGAAAATAAAAAAATTAAAGTTTTCACTCGATGGAAGATTTGAACTAAAGACCTTTCGTTCCGCAGCTGCTCACGTTACCACGAGTCCACGGCGCTCCTGCAATTTTAGTGTCCTTGATGTTGCCTATCTTCCCATGGACTACTCAGTTTGTATATTTTGCTTATTTTTTCACAGTTCCACACAACTTCTTCCTGTTTTCTCAATTGATCTGTGTTCAGTTTTTCAAGGCCTATCCACTGTGCCAACTTATAACTAAATCTGAGGGGGTGCGATGGGGAGGTTCCCTTGTAAGAAGTCATGGCGCAGGTTTTGTCTATTTTCCTTGTCCACTTGTCCATAAGGTGGCTTTGTTGTACAGTATTTACATTGACCCATGACAGAATGTGCTATGAATCAACGACAGACCCGTTCATTACTCCGTGCCATTCAGAGACGTACAGTAAGATACGGTGGAGCAGTTCCGCTACAGTTTCGCAGAACTCACTGACGTGCACCTTGTTTATGGGTAATTACATTGCAATGCTCTCGGTGCTGAAAGGCTGTAGGGGTACGATTTCCTGACAGGCTTTACCTATCACGACGAGTGTTTATTTCTCTCCATCGACGAATACTGGAGACGGGTCACTGGAAAGAAAAGATGCGGGACCTGGCAACATGTGGATCATTCATACGTCCGATTTTGAAGACGATGCCTGCGACGTCACCTGACCTGAATCCCCTTGATTATTTACTATGGCGATATCTAAAGTCACTTGCGAATGAGACCCCAATGGATTTAGACTGGAATTAGTTACCAGTTTTGTAGCTACCTGTGATGTGATTCGAAACACACCAAGAATATTTGTCCGGGTGCGTTAGAATCTTGTTCGCTGATGTCACGCTTGCATTACGGTTAATTGCCGTTAACAAAAGAGTACACAATAATGCGATTTTATTCCTGTTATCTCCTTAAGAAGGCGTCTCCGACTCCAGATTCCCTACCTCTACGTCCTGTTATATTTTAGCACGCTCTTACGAAAAACCCTGTATAGGAGTCTGCCGCCAACGTCCGGAGCCACGAAATCGCTTCAGTCTGCACCTCACCTTCGTTGTGGAAACGGTTTCCCGTCAGAGAATGTTTAATGCGATGTCTGGTAGGGTGGGTGGTCAAAGATTCCCCATCCAAACTGATTCAACAAATTTCGTGTAGCGATAGTCGTAAGACCTCTTGCATTGTCACGCACAAGCGTAATGCCTCTTCTCAACATTCCAAGTCTCTAGTTCTGGTTCTCCCTCCTTATATTTTTCAATGTGTAACAATACCGATCAGTATTTATTGTCTTCCCTCGTGGTAAACTCGCACAGGAGAATACCACGTCGATCGCAGACCATTTTCGCTTCTTCTTTTTTTTCAGAGTCTGTCTGCTTGAATCTGATCTTCGAAGGTGAACCACTATGCCGCCAATGCACGAATTGTTGATTTGTTTCTGGTATGGCATGTGACACCAATGTTTCATCCCCAGTGACAACATGGCTGAGAGAATCATCACCATTCTGTGCGTAACGCTGTAGGAATACCAATGCTACGGCCAGACGTCTCATTTTGTGCTCATTTGCCTTGGCACCCATCTTGCACACACCTCATGAAAACCAAACCACTGAGCCACAATTTCGTGCTACGACGAGCGAGACATTTGAACGGATCGACGAGAGACGCCACTTTTGCAAAATTGCTTGCCGCACACTTTGAAACATCCCCTTAAAAAAAATTTATAAGTTACTGTACTGGTAAACCTCTTACGTTATATGATTTTCAAACAGCTGAGCAGAACTGAGACATTTCTCTCTTTACTTATTCTGATCTACACTAAACTGACACACAATATTTTGAGCGCAACGCGATCTCACTTTCAATAATCCTTGCAAAGGAATGGCTGTGACTAACAATAAGCCGGCCGGTGTGGCCGTGCGGTTAAAGGCGCTTCAGTCTGGAACCGCGTGACCGCTACGGTCGCAGGTTCGAATCCTGCCTCGGGCATGGATGTGTGTGATGTCCTTAGGTTAGTTAGGTTTAATTTGTTCTAAGTTCTAGGCGACTGATGACCTCAGAAGTTGAGTCGCATAGTGCTCAGAGCCATATGAACTAACAATAACCTATACCTTTCATGAATCACTTACCTCACAATAATCTTCGTTACTCGAACTACTGCAGTACAGTGAGAGCCAATACCGCCAGCTAAATAAAAGATTCTAACTACTGAAGGCACTAACTACTGATAGGCATAGTTGGCAAATGCTCTCAAAATTCTACCATATCTCTCCCCACACCAACCACTACTGGCAGCTCACCTCCAACTGCACAACGCTATGCGCTGTTCACATCCAACTGCCCAACACTACAATAGCAAATATTCCAACAATGCAAACCACCCACAGACTGCACACAGCACAGTCAGTGATTTTCATACAGAGCGCTACGTGGCGTTGCCAACATAAAAACCTAAAGAGCCTACATACAACTTTCCATCAATTCTGGTGTCACCAGGGACGGTCGACCATCTTCTATATGAATATTGGTTCGTCCTTCATCGAATTGCCTGCACCATCGTCTGACCATACAGTCTCTCAAACTATCGTATCCATATACGTGGCACAATTGTTCAGGAATTTCTGCTGGAGATTGCTTCTGAGCGTACAACAATCGGACAACGCTCGACCCTCGCAGTTTGCGAGAGACAGTATCAGAGCGGTCATTTTAACTTTGCACTGTGCGGCAGCTATTGCCGTCACATGAGTGAAACTGTACTCCATTATTCCCACATACCTCCTCTTTAATCTGCGGATGCGCATTCATCTCCGACCACGTGCCATCTCTGGACGCGATCTGAACTTACTTTCTGGATGCACCTCGTGCTTGGCGGCAGTAGAATCGTTCTGCAGCCTGCGATATTAATGCGTGGTGTGTGTTCTTTCGGAAATGCCAAAAAGAACAAACAGCACGCATTCAAATCACAGATTCTCCTACATAGGCAATGAGTCCACAACCTTCAATGTGGATGCGCATTTCGTTCGATCTCTAGCGGGGTACGTAAAATTATCGAGCATGGGAAACATGGACGAGAACTGCGGATAGTGGCGCTAGGTAGGAATGTGGGTCGGCCGGACAACATGTCGAGGTGGTCCACGAGTTTGAGATAAACGTTGGCGCAGTAGTTACTGCAACTGTCAAGTAAGCAGAGGACACCGGGTTCGAGGCCCGGCCCGGCATACATTTTCACCGTCGCCGATGATTCCGCACCAAGTCCCGATGCAGATGTTATCCCTAGTTCCTTCCCCTTCCTTTCCTTCCCCTTTCCCCTTCCATATTCGATTACGTAATAAGTTCTGCAGTCTACCGTAAATTCCGATTTTCTAAGCTTTACGTACAGTGTCTCGAGAAAAGAACATCGTCTTGTTTCCAGATGAATAAAATACACTGATGAGCCAAAACATTATGACCACTTGCTTAATAGCTCGTCTGTCTGTCTTTGGAACGAAATAAATCACTGATTCTGCGTATCAGGGATCCGACAGTTTGCTGGTAGGTTTGTGGAGTAATGTGGCGTTAGATGTCTACGCGTAGGTCGTGTAATTCGCGTAAATAACGGGTCGCTGATTTCCGTACTAGGGGATGGCGTCCGTTAGAGACCCAGATTGGTTCCATAGGATTTACATCTGGCGAATTTGGTCGCCGAGACATCAATGTGAGTTCATTATAATGCTCCTCAAACCACTGTGAGACCTGGTGGTCAGCGAAGGCAGGATTCGGTTACGATTGTGGACGGGGCCGTAATCAGTTACTATTGGTTAGCTATTCGTTTAATCACACACCATTTATTTAAAATCAACAACAAATTAAAATAATAGCAATAATTTAAGAATTGATTAAACTTGCTGCAACTTACAATTACAGTTATTAAAATATAAAAGATAATTGACCAAGGTCTTAAAGCTCGGTGCTGAAATACAATTACCAAATTAAAATTTTAAGACAAGTAACGACACTCACGGCTGAAGGCTTTAATGGCAGTAAACTAAGAATTGTTTCACGGCTGGAGGCCTTAACGGCAATAAATTAAGAATTGTTTAACTTGTTGCAACTTATAAATAACAGTTATTAAAATATTGAAACCAAATCGCCAAAGTCTTAAAGGTTAACTGCTAGAATACAATTGCCACATTAGAATTTTAAGACAAATAGCGATAGTCACGGCTGAAGGCCTTTAACGCCAAGAATGGCAATTATTTAAAAAAAATTAACAAACATACTGTCAACAGCAAGGCAATAGCAAAATTTAATTTAAAAGACAGGCAACTGCTCACCAAACAGGTGAGACAAAATGATGGTAAACTTGATAGCACAACCGCTTAAACTTGCTGCAACGCCAAGAATGGCAATTATACTTAAAAAATTTAGAAACATACAATAAAACAGCAAATACAATAACGAGGTTAATTCAAAAGGACAAGCAAATGATCACCAAACAGGTGGTACAAATGATGGTAAGTTGGTAATACAATAATAACACAATAATAAAACATAAGGGCTAGTCACCGACGGTGCTCTAGGAATCGACCTCTGAGTATGTCAGGCCAAACACACTTTCGCGAGCGATGAGAAAGGCAGCCAAGAGTTGCATTCACTTCACAAGATGGTAACTCAGGCTAGTGGCAGTCTAACGAATGACTAATGATAATCTGCTGAAGCTACACAACGTCCGATAACCAATGCAACGATGGAACACCACGCCAAAGCCGGAACCGGCGGACAGCACTACGTCCTCAGAACGCTGTGTTGAGAGCGTCCGAAAGGAGAAAGGAGCCACTACTACCAGAGTACAAGAAACACCAACAGACCTACAAATCAAGGAAACTGCCAAAACTACATGCCATATCGGGCAGCAGCGGCAAGGCAAGGAAACGTACACTGGCGTTACATACACTAACCTCCAGGGCAGGTCACTGGGACGTTTGCGCTCACTAGGCAGGAAAAATACTGCCGGTTGAAGTTAACAGATAGTAATACATAGAATGCAGCAATTAGTAACAAGAAGTCGAGGAACGCTAATTAGATCCGCCTTCCCCAAGCACTTCACTCGCTGCTCTTCGTCTCGGCGACACTGCGAGCAGCAACACGAACCCAAGTCACTGGAGAGTCGCGAGATCTCACAGTGGTGGAGGTTTCACTGCTAGGATCAAAATCCACTCAACTCAAAGCTTGTTGGATCCGGTTGACGACAAGGTCGTGTACCGTCGCAACCACAGCCCTTCCATCCGGCAGTGCATGCACGCCGCCAGTGGTCCCAGCGTGTTCTCGCACTTCCCACTTGGCTCCTCCGGAGTCCCCAACCGAACTGCTCACTCACACGACCCGGAAGAACAACGACGTCACCTCAAAGATAGGGCCTCAGTTACCACATATCGATAACGCCGCTGCTTCCAATGTTAAAACTACAGCTGATTCCTCAAACTGGGGGGCTATCAAGTACGGGGTCCCACAGGGATCGGTCTTAGGTCCTTTACTGTTCTTGATATACAGTACATTAATGACTTACCGTTCCACATTGATGAAGATGCAAAGTTAGCTCATTTTGCTGATGATACAAGTATAGTAATAACATCCAAAAACCAAGAACTAAGTGATGTAATTGTAAGTGATGTTTTTCACAAAATTATTAAGTGGTTCTCAGCAAACGGACTCTCTTTAAATTTTGATAAAACACAGTATATACAGTTCCGTACAGTAAATGGCACAACTCCAGTAATAAATATAGACTTCGAACAGAAGTCTGTAGCTAAGGTAGATTTTTCTAAATTTTTAGGTGTGTCCATTGATGAGAGGTTAAACTGGCAGCAACACATTGATGGTCTGCTGAAAAGTCTGAGTTCAGCTACGTGTGATATTAGGGTTATTGAAAATTTTGGTGATAAGAATCTCAGTAAATTAGATTACTATGCCTACTTTCATTCACTGCTTTCGTATGGCATCATATTCTGGGGTAATTCATCGTTGAGTAGAAAAGTATTCATTCCTCAAAAACGTGTAATCAGAATAATTGCTGGAGCCCACCCACGGTCATCCTGCAGACATCTATTTAAGGATCTAACCTCACAATATATATATTCACTTATGAAACTTGTTGTTAATAATCCAACCCAGTTCAAAAGTAATAGCAGTGTGCAAAGCTATAACACCAGGAGAAAGGGTGATCTTCACTATGCAGGGTTAAATCTGACTTTGGCACAGAAAGGGGTAAATTATGCTGCCACAAAAGTCTTTGGTCACCTACCAAACAGCATCAAGAGCCTGACAGATAGCCAACTAACATTTAAAAATAAATTAAAAGAATTTCTAGATGACAAATCCTTCTACTCATTGGCTGAATTTTTAGATATAAATTAAGGAAAAAAATAAAAAAATAAACAAAATAAAAAAACAACAACTTAAACATTAGTGTCATGCACATCATTACGAAGTGTCGGATTCATGATCTATGGAACAAGTACTAATCTAATCTAATCTAATCTAATCTAGTGGACAGGCAACGCTTGCGAAACGAAGTGGCGCCAGTCAACGCAAGAAGAATACAAACAGCCGCAACCATGTCAACTAAACGATACCCTCTGGCCTCCAACAGAGGACGGAAACCTACAACCGCACCAACGAGAGCTGCAGTACGGCTGACACTGTAGCACGGTTTTGTCTCCGAGAGACGGGCAATTATACACTGCTGAAAGATACTTCGCCGTCGAGTAAGACATCAAGCATGAAGGGATGCAAGTGGTCGCAACTGTCAGCGTTTTTTCGGTTACTACCACAGGTCCCAAGCAAGCACAGGAAAATGTCTCCCATAGCACAATACTGTTCCCACTAGCCTGCGACCGTGGGGCGCTGCGAGTTTCGAGCCGCCGTTCACCGCGAAGACGGCAATTGTGGAGACGAGAATGGACCTAGCATCATGATGGTCGCATCCGTGTTTGGCAACATCGCGCTGAACGCACATTGGAAGCGTGTATTCGTCATTGCCATACTGACGTATCACCCACTGTGTTAGTATGGGGTGCCATTGGTTACACGACTCGGTCGCCTCTTGTTCGCACTGACGGCACTTTGAACAGTGGACGTTACATTTCAGATGTGTTACGGCCCGTGGCTCTACCCTTCATTCGATCCCTACGAAACCCTACATTTCAGCAGGATAATGCACGACCGCATGTTGCAGGTCCTGCACAGAAAATTTTCGACTGCTGCCCTGGCCAGCACATTCTCCAGATCTCTCACCAATTGAAAACGTCTGGTCAATGGTGGCCGAGCAACAGGCTCGTCACAATACGCCAGTCACTACTCTTGATGAACTGTGGTATCGTGTTGAAGCTGCATGGGCAGCTGTACCTGTACGTGCCATCCAAGCTCTGTTTGACTCAATGCCCGGGCGTATCAAGACCGTTATTACGGCCAGAAGTGGATGTTCTGGGCACTGATTTCTCAGGATCTATACATCCAAACTGCGTGAAAATGTAATCACACGTCAGTTTTGGTATAATATATTTGTCCAATGAATACCCGTTTATCATCTGCATTTCTTCTTGGTGTAGGAATTTTAATGGCCAGTAGTGTACTATTCCCAGTAGCCTGCGACCGCGGCGCGCTGCGTGTTCCGAGCCGCCGTTCACCTCGAAGACGGCAATTGTGGAGACGAGCATCGACATACTGTAGCAAAAATGTGATTCACCCGAAGAGCCGACACGTTTCCACTGATCGACGTTCGAGTCCTGACGGTCCCGCGCCCAATGCAATTGTAATTGATGATGTCGTTGAATGGACACGTGAACACGTCGGGGTGGTCGGCTGCGGAGCTCCATGTTCAACGATGAACGGTGTGCTCCGAAACACTTGTGCGTTTACGAGCATTGTGCAGAGATGCCACAGATCACCGTCTGTCCTACTTTACAGAGCAGAGAAGCCTCTGAGCCCCACGTTCTGTGTACGTCCAGCCACTTAGTGCCTAGTGATGGTTTCACTGTCCTTCAACCGCTTTCCGTAGATGCTCATGACAGCACGTGAACATTCGACCAGCCGTTTTGGAGATTCTCGTTCACAGGCTCTGCATAATAATTATCTGCCCTTTGTCAAAGTCGCTTATCTCAGTGGATTTCCCCATTTACAGCCCATATCTTCGCTAGGGTGATACCCCGACCGTGTATGGACCGCTCACATACTTTTTACCGCGTCACGTACCCGCAGCGCCGCCGGGTACCAGGCAGCGTCGCGGTGGGCGGAGGTCATAATGCTTTGGTTGATTAGTATACGAGCGAATGGAATATCAGACACGATTTTGTGATTGGGTTGAGGAGTTCCTGGCAAACAGAAGAAAGTGTTCTTAAAAGAGAGAAATTTTCAGACGAAAAATTAATTTCGGATGTACCAAATAGAGTTCCATAGAATCATTACCTTTCACGACGTACAGCGTGTTTCACAATTCTTATAACACGTTTCGTGGGGTTGTAAAAGGAATTTGGTAGATAAAGTTTTAATGAGGTTAAAATGGCTCTAAGCACTATGGGACTTAACATCTGAGGTCATCAGTCCCCTAGACTTAGAACTACTTAAACCTAACTAACCTAAGGACATCACGCATATCCACGCCCGAGGCAGGATTCGAACCTGCGACCGCAGCAGCAGCGCGTTTCCGGACTGAAGCGCCTAGAACCGCTGGGTCACAGCAGCCGGCTTTTAATGAGGAACCTATGTCTGGAAATGTGCCGTTCGGATATAAAACACATTCGAAGATCGAACCATTTTCAAATCTGTCGCTTCTCGGTACGCACACAGCGGAGACAATGAGCTCCAACCCGTGCACTCTACAGTTCGTGGCATGATCAATGTTTACTCACCGTCGGGTTCCCTTAGACGTTGCGAAGGACGTCCTCTTCACAGAGCTGAGAACGCGGCACGTCCTTGGAGCACCGCATTCAACCCTCCTAGTTCCGAACGCACTTGCAGCCGTTGTGGTAGTCTGACTAAAATCGTATGTGATGTCATAATTACAAGAGGGATTGATGACGGCGCCCTCTTCCCCTCTTTCGTGTGTTCTCTGAAGCGGGAGATATGGAAGTGATCTGCCCTTCAAACTTATTTTGTATCCAAATGGTTCTTTTCAGAAGTGGTTTCCTTATCGAAACATTGTCTACTAAAAGTTTTTGAATGACCATCCTCCTGACTGGAGATTTGAAGGACCTCGGCCGTTCACTTATGTTATACAATGGAACATCTACAGCCGTCCTTCCGATGTTATTTATTATATGGCTACCAGTTCCCGTGCTTCTGTATACCACCTTCAGGCCTTTACTGGCGCCAAGGAGGCTACCTCCAATCGTATACTCGATTCATCAGTGGCTAACAGTATGAACTGATTTTCGCAGATTACCCGAAACAACGATGTTGTGTCTCCAACCATGAACTATCAACTGACTGGAGAAAGAATATATATCTATATTTTTAATGTTCAATTTGCAGATAGGCATCCCTCCATGTTTTATATGATTAAAAACCTACATTCCCTATGCATCACCAGTATTACGAATTTTGTTTTAATATTTCCATTCTTTCACAGTATATCGATTTTGAAATTACATCCGTAGATTAATTGAAATTGCATAAACCGACGTAAATAATGAGTAAAACATTAAAGAAATCCACTAAATTACAGGCCCACATCATTAACGTCGATATGCAGCAGGATTTTGGAACAGATGTTTAGTTTGAACTTTATGAATTACCTCGAAGAGAAGAGTCTATTGAAACACAGTCAACGCGGATTTAGAAAACATCGTTCTTTTGAAACAAGAAGTGTTGAGTGCTACTGACAAGGGATAACAAATTGATTCCGTATCTCTAGCTTTCCAGAAGGCTTTCGACACTGTATCACACAAGCGGTTTGTAGTGAAATTGCTTGCTTATGAAATAGTGTCTCACTTATGTGACAGGATTCGTGATTTCCTGTCACAGAGATCACAGTTCGTAGTAATTGACGGAAAGTCGTCGAGTAACTCAGAAGTTATTTCTTGCGTTCCCCAAGATATTGTCACACACCTTCTCTTGCTCTTTATCTATATACTCGTATGTAAGACAGACGTCTTTGGTTGTTTGCAGAAGCTGCAGTGGTTTGTCGTCTAGTAAACTCACCAGAAAATCAATACAACTTGTAAAACGATTTAGAAAAGATATCTGTATGGTGCGAAAATTGGCAACTGTCCCTAAATAATAAAAATTGTGAATACATCTCCATGAGTGCTAAAATGAATCCGTTAAACTTCGGTAACGCGATAAATCAGTCAAATATAAAGGCCGTAAATTCAACTAAATAACTACGAATTACACTTACAAACAACTCAGATTGGAAAGAATACATAGATTATTTTGTGGGGAAGGCAAACCGAAGACCGTTTTATTGGCAGGACACAGAAAATGTAACAGATCTACTAAAGAGACTGCCAGTACACGCTTATCCGTCCTCTTTTGGAGTCGTGCTGCGCGGTCAGGGATCCTTACCAGATAGGAGTGACGGAGTACATAGAGAAAGTTCAAAGAAGAGATGCATGTCTTGTATTATTGCGAAATACGGAAAGAGTTTCACTAACATAATACATGATTTTAGGTGGACGTCATGAAAAGAAAGACGTTTTTCGTTGCGGCGGAATCTTATCAAGAAATTTCAATCACCAACATTCTCCTCCGAACGTGAAAATATTGGTTTACGCCGACCTGCATAGGGGGAAACGATCATCGCCATAAAATAAGGGAAATCAGAGCTCGCGCGGAAAGATATAGGTGCTCGTTTTCTCCGCGCGCTGTTTGAGATTGGAATAATAGAGAATTATTGTGAAGGTGGTTCGAAGAACCCTCTGCCAGGCACTTAATTGTGATTTGTAGAGTATCCATGTAGATGTAGACGTAGGCGTACATAAGTATTACATCAAAGATCATGGTTATAAAGAAGTCACATGAAGTAAAAGCAAACAAAGAAGTTAGATAAGACAGTTACAGGTAATATCGATAACAGAGTTACAAGCTATAGGGAAAGATGTGTAGTGTAGAACATGCACGAGAACCAAGAGGAAACGATTGCACTGGAAGAGCAAGAACTAAGTGCTCGGATTAAAAACCGTGTAGTCTTTCGCTCCTACTGTTTCGCTCCACTCTGTACATCGAAGAAGCAGTGACGGAAATAAAACAGATGTTCAACAGTGGAATTCAAATTCAAGGTCAAAGGATATCAATGATAACATTCGGTGATGACACTGCTATCCTCAGTGAAAGTGAAGAAAAATTACAGAATGTGTTGAATGGAATGGACAATATAATGAGTACAGAAAATGTATTGGGAGTAGTAGGTAATCAAAGTATTTCACGAAAAAAATAAAAAATAAAAAAAAATAAGCATGACCTAAGGGCCGGTTTCCGCGTACTTTAGACGTTGGTTCACATACAAATTTAAGAAATTTCTTTTAGTATTAAGTGAAGAATTTAGGTTGTTTTCATTACACATATATTTAGTGGTGCAGTATCTACTCTGGGAATTAAAGGTTTTAAGTTCTATCTTTTATTTCCTTTCAAAACGCGTAAAGTACGTGTCGCGCATACACGATCTTAGGCCTGATTTTTCGGGTATAGAAGTTTTGACTTTTAACGTTAGTTTAACTGCATTACGTTACTATATTAAAAGTATATACGTATATTACTGTTCCATATAACTTTAGTGACTCTTATGATCTGTAGTTAATAGAGTATTACTGTTATTGCCTAAATAAATTTCGTAAAATTATTATCAACAACCATGAGCGAAATGTGTTTGAGCTGCCGTAGGAAAGTCAGTTTTGGGCTTCTGTGCAGCTGTTCTGGCAGATGGTTACATTGGGGTGAATGTAGTGGCTTGGGAATCGGGGAATTGCATGGGTCTCTTCCATGGTATTGCAGATTATGTTCAAGCGATAGGAAAATAGCGGAACAGGAAGGGAAGATTAGAGCCCTTCAGATTGAACTGGATAGTGCTAGGGAGGAACTGATGAGGTTAAGGGGGGAGGAGGGTGAAGACAGGTGGGAAGTGGTAGCAAGGAACAGCGGTCACAGAAAGAGAACAGTATCAGACAGTTTCATCATCGCTACCTCAGTCAACTAAGGAAGAGGCTCAAGTACACTCCTGGAAATTGAAATAAGAACACCGTGAATTCATTGTCCCAGGAAGGGGAAACTTTATTGACACATTCCTGGGGTCAGATACATCACATGGTCACACTGACAGAACCACAGGCACATAGACACAGGCAACAGAGCATGCACAATGTCGGCACTAGTACAGTGTATATCCACCTTTCGCAGCAATGCAGGCTGGTATTCTCCCATGGAGACGATCGTAGAGATGCTGGATGTAGTCCTGTGGAACGGCTTGCCATGCCATTTCCACCTGGCGCCTCAGTTGGACCAGCGTTCGTGCTGGACGTGCAGACCGCGTGAGACGACGCTTCATCCAGTCCCAAACATGCTCAACGGGGGACAGATCCGGAGATCTTGCTGGCCAGGGTAGTTGACTTCTAGAGCACGTTGGGTGGCACGGGATACATGCGGACGTGCATTGTCCTGTTGGAACAGCAAGTTCCCTTGCCGGTCTAGGAATGGTAGAACGATGGGTTCGATGACGGTTTGGATGTACCGTGCACTATTCAGTGTCCCCTCGACGATCACCAGTGGTGTACGGCCAGTGTAGGAGATCGCTCCCCACACCATGATGCCGGGTGTTGGCCCTGTGTGCCTCGGTCGTATTCAGTCCTGATTGTGGCGCTCACCTGCACGGCGCCAAACACGCATACGACCATCATTGGCACCAAGGCAGATGCGACTCTCATCGCTGAAGACGACACGTCTCCATTCGTCCCTCCATTCACGCCTGTCGCGACACCACTGGAGGCGGGCTGCACGATGTTGGGGCGTGAGCGGAAGACGGCCTAACGGTGTGCGGGACCGTAGCCCAGCTTCATGGAGACGGTTGCGAATGGTCCTCACCGATACTCCAGGAGCAACAGTGTCCCTAATTTGCTGGGAAGTGGCGGTGCGGTCCCCTACGGCACTGCATAGGATCCTACGGTCTTGGCGTGCATCCGTGCGTCGCTGCGGTCCGGTCCCAGGTCGACGGGCACGTGCACCTTCCGCCGACCACTGGCGACAACATCGATGTACTGTGGAGACCTCACGCCCCACGTGTTGAGCAATTCGGCGGTACGTCCACCCGGCCTCCCGCATGCCCACTATACGCCCTCGCTCAAAGTCCGTCAACTACACATACGGTTCACGTCCACGCTGTCGCGACATGCTACTAGTGTTAAAGACTGCGATGGAGCTCCGTATGCCACGGCAAACTGGCTGACACTGACGGGGGCGGTGCACAAATGCTGCGCAGCTAGCGCCATTCGACGGCCAACACCGCGATTCCTGGTGTGTCCGCTGTGCCGTGCGTGTGATCATTGCTTGTACAGCCCTCTCGCAGTGTCCGGAGCAAGTATGGTGGGTCTGACACACCGGTGTCAATGTGTTCTTTTTTCCATTTCCAGGAGTGTAGATGTAAGTGTAGTCAGTACTCAGCAGACTTTCATCAGCAAATCAACTGTTGTAAGAAAATTAGAAAGTAAGAGTAACGTTCTGTTGTTAGGTAGTAGCCATGGAAGAGGTGTGGGCCAGATCTTGCAGGAAAAACTATGTGACAGGTACCAGGTCACAAGTATTTTTAAGGCCAGTGCATGTCTTAGCCCAGTGATAGAGGATGTAGGATCATTGTAGAAGGGTTTTACATAGCAGGATCATGTTGTCTTAGTGGGTGGAGCGGGAAACAGCATTGTTAGGGATCAGGGCTACAATATTGAGTGTGACCTGGTAAAAATAGCATCTGCAACGAACCATGCAAATGTTGGCTTGGTTCCTGCTTTCATGCAATATGATCCGCCTCAATTGAACAGCTGTGTCAGGAAGGTCAATATGGAGCTAAACCAGCTGCTTCGGGTGGCTACTTTGTCAGGCATAGGTTTGATTCCTGTTGATGGTATTGGTAGGTGGGACTTCACAAGACATGGCCTGCATCTCAATAGGAAAGGGAAGGGTAAACTGACTGGGATGATAGCAAAATCTTTAAGGGGGGGGGGGGCACAGGAACTGATGGGAGTACTTTTTTAGGCTAAGATCAGTGTCCAGTCATCCTACATTGATTGAAATTAAGCTTAATGAGAAGATCAGACAGGCAGGTACTAGAGATGTGAAAATATCACAAAATCCTCATAACAGTACAGAGAAAAATAATGTTGGTATGTCACAATATTCACATAGAAGCACAATGAAAAATAATGTTAATATATTACATTAGAATATGAGGGGATTAAAAAACAAACTAGATGAGCTTCTTGTCTATTCATAAGATTTAGAAACTCGGGGTGGAATAGATGTACTATGCCTATCTGAACATCATATAGGCACAGGTATGGAAATGGTAAATATAGGTGAATAATGTAGGTGAATAATGAAGGTGAATAATGGAATGTAGTCGAATTAAGTCGGGTGATGTTGAGGGAATTAGATAAGGAAATGAGACACTTAAAGTAGTTTTGCTATTTGGGGAGCAAAATAACTGATGATGGTCGAAGCAGAGAGGATATAAAATGTTGACTGGCAATGGCAAGGAAAGCGTTTCTGAAGAAGAGAAATTTGTTAACATCGAGTATTGATTTAAGTGTCAGGAAGTCGTTTCTGAAAGTATTCGCATTGAGTGTAGCCATGTATGGAAGTGAAACGTGGACGATAAATAGTTTGGACAAGAACAGAATAGATTTCGAAATGTGGTGCTACAGAAGAATGCTGAAGATTAGATGGGTAGATCACATAACCAAAGAGGAGGTACTGAATAGAATTGGGGAGAAGAGAAGTTTGTGGCACAACTTGACTAGAAGAAGGGATCGGTTGGTAGGACATGTTCTGAGGCACCAAGGGATCACCAATTTAGTACTGGAGGGCAGAGTGGAGGGTAAAAATCGTAGAGGGAGACCAATAGATGAATACACTAAGCAGATTCAGAAGGATGTAGGCTGCAGTAGGTACTGGGAGATGAAGAAGCTTGCACAGGATAGAGTAGCATGGAGAGCTGCATCAAACCAGTCTCAGGACTGAAGACCACAACAACAACAACAGGTGAATATAAGCTTTCAGCACTTGTAAGTAGAGACACTAGAGAGAGAGAAGGAGTTGCCATATATGTTAAAAGCTTTCATAGTGTGAAAAATTTGGAAACTAAAATTTTTTGCATAGAGCAACATATAGAAGCATGTGTATGTGAGCTTAAACTAAATAAAGGCACTTTTATAACTGTAGCCATGTATAGGTCCCCATTGGGAAATTTTCAGATATTTTTGAAAAACTTCGATTCTTTGTTGTACTATCTGTCAGACAAAGGAAAGAAAATTATTATTTGTGAGGACTTCAATGTAGATTTTCTAGAAGAGTCCTATAGAAAGCTTGACCTTGAAATATTACTTGGTTATTTCAATTTGACATCAGTTATTGATCTTCCTACTAGGGTGGTACAGCAAAGCAGCACACTGATAGATAATGTTTGCATAGAGCATTATAAATTTTTCTGTTAAGAATGGTTCGTTAAGAATAGACTCTCTGATCATGCTGCACAGCTAGTTACAGTATATGATAAGCTCCATACTGTAATGTAAAACAGTCCTCCAAAATAGTGTGTTCAATTAACGATTTAACAATTCAGAATTTTAGGGGAAGCTTGCAACAGTTAGATTGGGATGAGGTGTGCAGGGAACATGATGCTAATTTAAAATTTAATCTGTTTCATGATACCTTTGTGAGTATATTTGAAAATACTTTCTGTAAGGAAACTGTGAAATATAATTGTAAGCAACCATGTAAAAAGCCATGACTTAGTAATATATAAATATAATAAAATATAAAATATATAAAAATATCTTGTAAACAGAAAAGGGAAATGTATCTTATAGCGAGGAGGAGCAATGATCCTGAAACAGTGAAACATTATAAAAACTACTGTACTGTACCCAGAAAAGTTATTAAAAAGTCCACAAGTACGTGCATTATGTCTGAGATTAGCATATCTGATAATAAAATTAAAACTATTTGGAATATTGTTAAAGGGGAAACGGGGCAACTGACTGTATTTCTATTAAACACAATGAAAAGTTTGTTAACAAGAAGTCAGAAGTAGAAAACATTTATAGTAATCATTTGTAACTGTTGTAGAGACAATAGAATCCAGCTATTCGTTAGAAAATGCAAGGCAGTATATGGAAGAGGCAGTACCTATTGCAATTTGATAAAATTGAAATTCAACCCATCTCTCCTACTGAAATTAGTAGAATAATAAATTCACTCAAATGTAAAAGCTAACATGGAATTGATAGCTTTCCCAACAGAGTACTAAAAGCTTGTTCCCAACAAAAAGTAGGATGCTCAGCCACATGTGTAGTAGCTCACTGAAACAGGGCATTTCTCCAGACAGACTGAAATACGCTATTGTTATACCACTGCATAAAAAGGGGGATAGGTCTGATGCTAACAACTGCTGCCCAATCTCACTTCTGACAGCTTTATCCAAAATTCTTGAAAAAGTAGTGTATTCAAGAGTAGCATCACATTATTTGAAAAAAACAAAGTATTAACAAAATGTCAGTTTGGTTTTTAGAAAGACTTTTCAACAGAAAATGCTATCTGTGCTTTCAGTGATCAAATATTAAATGCATTGAATAACGGAACATCACCGACCGGGATATTTTCTGATCTCTCAGAGGCTGTTGATTGTGTGAATCATGAATTTTTTTTAGATAAACTTAAGTATTGTGGTATGAGTGGGACGGTGCACAAATGGTTTAGTTCTTACTTAACTGGAAGAATGCAGAAGGTTGAAAGTACCAGTACAGATAGTCTGAAAAAAACAGCAAGTTTGTCTAACTGGGAGGTTTCAAGAATGGTGTCCCACATGGTTCAGTCTTGGGTCCCTTATTGTTCTTAATTCATATTAATGACCTGTCACTCTATATTCAAGAAGATAGAAAGCTAGTTCTTTTTGATGATGATACAAGTATAGTAATCACACCCAAGAAGCAAGAATCAGCTGAGGAAATTGCAAATAACGTCTTTCAGAAAATTATTAAGTGGTCCTCTGCAAATGGACTCTCACTAAATTTTGAGAAAACACAGTTTATAAAATTCCGTACAGTAAATGGCATAACACCATTGATTAATATAGACTATGAACAGAAATTTGTTGCTAAGGGAGAATACTCTAAATTTCTGGGTGTGTGCATTGCTGAGAAACTGAACTGGAAGAAACCCATCGATGATCTACTGAAACGGTTAGGTTCAGTTACTTATGCCATTAGGGTTATTGCAAATTTTGGTGATAAGCATATCAGTAAATTAGCTTACTATGCCTATTTTGATTCACTGCTTTCATGTGGCATCATATTTTGGGGCGATTCGTCATTAAGAGAGAAAGTACTCATTGCACAAAAGCGTGTAATCAGAATGATAGTTGGAGCTCACCCAAGATCACCTTGCAGACATTTATTTAAAGTACTCGAGATATTCATGGTACCTTCGCAGTACGTATATTCAGTTATGAAATTTGTCATTAATAACCCATCCCAATTAAAAAATAACAGCGAAGTGCATAGCTACAACATTAGAAGAAAGTATGATATTCACTATTCTGCATTAAATCTCACTTTTGCACACAAAGGGGTGAATTATACTGCCACAAAAATATTTGTTCATATGAAAAATGTTAGTAAAAGACTGACAGATAGCCAACCAACATTTGAAAGCAAATTGAAAGAATTTCTCAAAGACGACTCATTCTACTCGTACTCAATAGATAAATTCTTAGATATGAAGTAGTAACTGTAAAAAAAATATATATATTAATTATTTTGTATAAAGCAAACTTATGTTAAAGTGACACGTTCCACATCATTACGAAATGTCGTATTCGTGATCTATGGAACAAGGATTAATGTATGTATGTATGTTGAAGTAGCAGAAATGAGAACAGCGTGTAACTTAGCAACAGAATTGGGGATCACGAAGTAGATGAAATTAAGGAATTCTGATCTAGATGGAAAAATAACAAATGATGGTCGGAGCAAAAATGATATTAAAAGCAGACTAGCACTGGCAAAAAGGGCACACCTGGCCACGAGAAATCTACTAATATCAAACATGGGTCTTAATTTAACGAAGAAATTTCTGAGAAAGTACGTTTGGAGAACAGTATTGTATGGTAGCGAAACACGTGCGGTGGAAACCCGGGACAGAAGAGAATCGAAGCGTTTGGAATGTGGTGCTACAGAAGAATGTTGACAATTAGGTGAACTTATAAGGAAGCCAATAAGGAAGTTCCCAGTAGAATCGGCGAGGAAAGGAATGTGTGGGAAACACTGACAGCAAGAAGGGAGAAGATGATAGGCCATTTATTAAGACATCGGGGAATAACTTCTATGGTAGTCGAGGGAGCTGTAGAGGATGAAAAATGTAGAGGAACACAGATATTGGAATACATCCAACAAATACAATCCTGGAAATGGAAAAAAGAACACATTGACACCGGTGTGTCAGACCCACCATACTTGCTCCGGACACTGCGAGAGGGCTGTACAAGCAATGATCACACGCACGGCACAGCGGACATACCAGGAACCGCGGTGTTGGCCGTCGAATGGCGCTAGCTGCGCAGCATTTGTGCACTGCCGCCGTCAGTGTCAGCCAGTTTGCCGTGGCATACGGAGCTCCATCGCAGTCTTTAACACTGGTAGCATGCCGCGACAGCGTGGACGTGAACCGTATGTGCAGTTGACGGACTTTGAGCGAGGGCGTATAGTGGGCATGCGGGAGGCCGGGTGGACGTACCGCCGAATTGCTCAACACGTGGGGCGTGAGGTCTCCACGGTACATCGATGTTGTCGCCAGTGGTCGGCGGAAGGTGCACGTGCCCGTCGACCTGGGACCGGACCACAGCGACGCACGGATGCACGCCAAGACCGTAGGATCCTACGCAGTGCCGTAGGGGACCGCACCGCCACTTCCCAGCAAATTAGGGACACTGTTGCTCCTGGGGTATCGGCGAGAACCATTCGCAACCGTCTCCATGAAGCTGGGCTACGGTCCCGCACACCGTTAGGCCGTCTTCCGCTCACGCCCCAACATCGTGCAGCCCGCCTCCAGTGGTGTCGCGACAGGCGTGAATGGAGGGACGAATGGAGACGTGTCGTCTTCAGCGATGAGAGTCGCTTCTGCCTTGGTGCCAATGATGGTCGTATGCGTGTTTGGCGCCGTGCAGGTGAGCGCCACAATCAGGACTGCATACGACCGAGGCACACAGGGCCAACACCCGGCATCATGGTGTGGGGAGCGATCTCCTACACTGGCCGTACACCACTGGTGATCGTCGAGGGGACACTGAATAGTGCACGGTACATCCAAACCGTCATCGAACCCATCGTTCTACCATTCCTAGACCGGCAAGGGAACTTGCTGTTCCAACAGGACAATGCACGTCCGCATGTATCCCGTGCCACCCAACGTGCTCTAGAAGGTGTAAGTCAACTACCCTGGCCAGCAAGATCTCTGGATCTGTCCCCCATTGAGCATGTTTCGGACTGGATGAAGCGTCGTCTCACGCGGTCTGCACGTCCAGCACGAACGCTGGTCCAACCGAGGCGCCAGGTGGAAATGGCATGGCAAGCTGTTCCACAGGACTACATCCAGCATCTCTACGATCGTCTCCATGGGAGAATAGCAGCCTGCATTGCTGCGAAAGGTGGATATACACTGTACTAGTGCCGACATTGTGCATGCTCTGTTGCCTGTGTCTATGTGCCTGTGGTTCTGTCAGTGTGATCATGTGATGTATCTGACCCCAGGAATGTGTCAATAAAGTTTCCCCTTCCTGGGGCAATGAATTCACGGTGTTCTTATTTCAATTTCCAGGAGTGTAATCCAGGGCGTAGGTTACAAGTGCTACTCTGAGATGGAAAGGATCCCACGGGAGAGGACTTCGCGGCAGGTCGCACCAAACCAGTCAGAAGCTTGAAAAAAACGTGGTGTATTATACGAGTCAGAGTCTGACAGAGCTTTGAATGACGAAGAAGGGATAGATAACATTCTTTCGAAATTTCTAAAATGATTAGAAGAAGTGGCAACCAAACGATTGTTCTAGTTAGGATGTAGCTCATAGGAGACCAGAGACAAAGGTTCGAATTATCGGAAGAATATCATCCACGGGTAACATGGTCGGGTAAACACGAGAACTATCGCACGATCAACTTCAGATATTACGCATTCAAGTTGCTGATAAGAAGGATGGAAATGGAAATTGACGATTTGTTAGTTGACGATCACCTTGGCTTTAGGAAAACTTAGTGCACAAGCGGGGTAGTCCTGCGTTGTTCTTGATACTGGAGGAGAAAACTTAAGAAAAATCAGGGCACTTTCAGAGGCTAAGTCGATCACCAAAAAGCTTAAGATAACGCAAAGTGATGCAAAATGTTTGACATTGTCAGAAGAGGAGGCATAAAATACAAGGAAACTCGGACAATATAGAATACTTACAAGGACCGAGAAGGAAGAACAGGCATGGAAGATCTTGAGGCAAATGCTTGCACTAAGGAGGGCCTGAGGCCCCTCTCCTAATGAGTAAATATTGTAAACTAAGAGTAAACGAAAGAAAGATAAAAGTAATGAGGATTGGCAGAAATGACATTAGCGGTACGCTTTACATCAAAACTGGAGACCATGAAGTAGACGAAGTTAAGGAATGATGCAGCTTGTGAAAAAAGTACCACATCACGGACGAAGAAAGGGGGATATAGGAAGGAGTCGAGCACGGGCAAACAGAGCATTCCTGACTAAATTAACTCTGCTTCTATCAAATATAGGCCTTAATTTGGTGAAGACACACTGTGTGATCAAAAGTATCCGGACTCTTGGCTGAAAATGACTTGGCGCCCTCCATCGGTAATGCTGGAATTCAATATGATTTTGGCCCACCCTTAGCCTATAGGACGGCTTCCACTCACGCAGGCATACGTTCAGTCAGGTGCTGGAAGGTTTCTTGGGGAATGGCAGCCCATTCTTCACGCAGTGCTGCACGGAGGGGAGATATTGATGTCGGTCGGTGTTCGATAGGATTCAGGTCAGGACTGTGCAGGCCAGACCATTACAGGGATGTTATTGTCGTGTAACCACTCCGCCCTAGGCCGTGCATTATGAACAAGTGCTCGATCATGTTGAAAGGTGCAATCGCATCCCCGAATTACTCTTCATACTCTTCAACAGTGGGAAGCAAACATCAATGTAGGCGTTTGCTGTGATAGTGCCACGCAAAACAACAACGGGTGCAAGTCCCCTCCACGAAAAATACGACCACACTATACCACCACCGCCTCCGAACTTTACTGTTGGCACTACACGCGCTGGCAGATAACGTTCACCGGGCATTCGCCATGCCCACACCCTGCCATCGGATTGCCACATTGCGTACCGTGATTCGTCACTCTACACAACGTTTTTCCACTGTTCAATCGTCCCATGTTTAGGCTCATTACACCAAGAGAGGCGCCGTTTGGCTTTTACTGGCGTGATGTGTGGCTTATAAGCAGCCGCTCGACCATGAATTCCAAGTTTTCTCACCTCCCACCTATCTGTCATAGTACTTGCAGTGGATCCTGATGCAGTTTGTAATTCCTGTGCGATGGTCTCGGTAGATGTCTGCCTCTTACACATTACGACTCTCTTTAACTGTCGGTCTTTGTCAGTCAACAGACGAGGTCGTCCTGTACGCTTTTGTGCTGTACGTGTCCCTTCATGTTTCCACTTCACTATAGGAAACATTGGACCTAGGGATGTTTAGGAAAGTGGAAATCCCGCGTACAGACGTGTGACACTAGTGACACCCAATCGCCTGACCACGATCGCAGTCCATGTGTTCCGCGGAGCGACCCATTCTGCTCTCTCACGATGTGTAATCACTCCTGAGGTCACTGATATGGAGTAACTGGCAGTAGGTGGCAGCACAATGCACCTAATATGAAAAATGTATTTTTTTGGGGGTGTCCGGATACTTTTGATCACATAGTGTACATCTGAGAAGTTACGAATTGAGCACAACGTTCCATGGGAGTGAATCATGGACTGTACAGAAAGGAGAATCAAAGAGTCTGAAATGCTGGAAATTCAGTTGATTCATAAGAAATGAGGAAATTCTCGACACAGTAGGCGAGGAAAGGAATCTATGTAAGGCGCAGACTAGAAGAACGTTCAGAATGACAGAACGGAATAACGTCCATTGTACTAGAAAAGTCCATAGATGTCAAAAACTGCACTACGGAGACTGGTAGGTATAAAACAAATAATTGAATATGTTGGATCCATTTACTACTCTGAGATTGTTGTTGTTGTTGTGGTCTTCAGTACTGAGACTGGTTTGATGCAGCTCTCCATGCTACTCTATCCTGTGCAAGCTTCTTCATCTCCCAGTACCTACTGCAACTTACATCCTTCTGAATCTGCTTATTGTATTCATCTCTTGGTCCCCCTCTACGATTTTTACCCTCCACGCCGCCCTCCAATACTAAATTGGTGATCCCTTGATGCCTCAGAACATGCCCTACCAACCGATCCCTTCTTCTGGTCAAGTTGTGCCACAAACTTCTCTTCTCCCCAATCCTATTCAATACTTCCTCATTAGTTATGTGATCTACCCATCTAATCTTCAGCATTCTTCTGTAGCACCACATTTCGAAAGCTCCTATTCTCTTCTTGTCCAAACTATTTATCGTCCATGTTTCACTTCCATACATGGCTACACTCCATACAAATACTTTCAGAAATGACTTCCTGACACTTAAATCTATACTCGATGTTAACAAATTTCTCTTCTTCAGAAATGCTTTCCTTGCCATTGTCAGTCTACATTTTATATCCTCTCTACTTCGACCATCATCAGTTATTTTGCTCCCCAAATAGCAAAACTACTTTAAGTGTCTCATTTCCTAATCTAATTCCCTCAGCATCACCCGACTTAATCCGACTACATTCCATTATCCTCGTTTTGCTTTTGTTGATGTTCATCTTATATCCTCCTTACAAGACACTGTCCGTTCCGTTCAACTGCTCTTCCAAGAACTTTGCTGTCTCTGACAGAATTACAATGTCATCGGCAAACCTCAGAGTCCCATTTTAATACCTACCCCGAATTTTTCTTTTGTTTCCTTTACTGCTTGCTCAATATACAGATTAAATAACATCGGGGAGAGGCTACAACCCTGTCTTACTCCCTTCCCAACCACTGCTTCCCTTTCATGTCCCTCGACTCTTATAAGTGCCATCTGGTTTCTGTACAAGTTGCAAATAGCCTTTCCCTCCCTGTATTTTACCCCAGCCACCTTTAGAATTTGAAAGACAGTATTCCAGTCAACATTGTCAAAAGCTTTCTCTAAGTCTACAAATGCTATAAACTTAGGTTTGCCTTTCGTTAATCTTTCTTCTAAGATAAGTCGTAAGGTCAGTATTGCCTCACGCGTTCCGGTATTTCTACGGAATCCAAACTGATCTTCCCCGAAGTCGGCTTCTACTAGTTTTTCCATTCGTCTGCAAAGAATTCGTGTTAGTATTTTGCAGCTGTGGCTTATTAAACTGATTGTTCGTTAATTTTCACATCTGTCAACACCTGCTTTCTTTGGGATTGGAATTATTATATTCTTCTTGAAGTCTGAGGGTATTTCGCCTGTTTCATACATCTTGCTCACCAGATGGTAGAGTTTTGTCAGGACTGGCTCTCCCAAGGCCGTCAGTAGTTCCAATGGAATGTTGTCTACTCCGGGGGCCTTGTTTCGACTCAGGTCTTTCAGTGCTCTGTCAAACTCTTCACGCAGTATCGTATCTCCCATTTCATCTTCATCTACAGCCTCTTCCATTTCCATAATATTGTCCTCAAGTACATCGCCCTTGTATAGACCCTCTATATACTCCTTCCACCTTTCTGCTTTCCCTTCTTTGCTTACAAGGGAACCTCCCCATCGCACCCCCCTCAGATTTAGTTATAAGTTGGCACAGTGGGTAGATCTTGAAAAACTGAACACAGATCAATCGAGAAAACAGGAAGAAGTTGTGTGGAACTATGAAAAAAATAAGCAAAATATACAAATTGAGTAGCCCATGTATAAGATAAGTAACATCAAGGCTAATGTCAGCTCAGGAGCGCCGTGGTCCCGTGGTTAGCGTGAGCACCTGCTGAACGAGAGTTACTTGGTTCAAATCTTCCCGCGAGTGAAAATTTTACTTTTTTTATTTTCGCAAAGTTATGATCTGTCCGTTCGTTCATTAACGTCACTGTTCACTGTAATAAGTTTAGTGTCTGTGTTTTGCGACCGCACCGCAAAACCGTGCGATTGGTAGACGAAAGGACATGCCTCTCCAATGGTAACCGAATACATTTGATCCCAATGTCATAGGTCAACCGATTCCTCCACAGGAAAACACGTCTGATGTATTCTATTCGACACTGGTGACGGCATGTGCGTCACATGACATGAATATGTTGTCGACCCACCTACCTTGTACACTTGGCGAATGGGTAATAAGATTCTTCTACCTTGCCCGATTTAGGTTTTCTTGTGGATGTGATAACCACTCCCAAAAAAAGTGATCACATCGGACGGACAGATAATAATTGTCTGAAAATAAAAAATTAAACTTTTCACTTGAGGGAAGACTTGAACCAAGGACCTCTGGCTCGGCAGCTGCTCACCCTAACCACGGGACCACGGCGCTCCTGTGCTGACATTAGCCTTGATGTTACCTGTCCTGTGCATGGACTACTCAGTTTGTATATTTTGCTTTTTTTTCATAGTTCCACACAACTTCTTCCTGTTTTCTCGATTGGTCTGTGTTTAGTTTTTCAAGGCCTGTCCACTGTGCCAACTTATAACTAAATCTGAGGGGGGTGCGATGGGGATGTTCCCTTGTTAGAACTGGGTTTCCATCTGAGCTCTTGATATTCATACAAGTGGCTCTCTTTTCTCCAAAGGTCTCTTTAATTTTCCTGTAGGCAGTATCTATCTTACCCCTCGTGAGACAAGCCTCTACATCGTTACATTTGTCCTCTAGCCATCCCTGCTTAGCCATTTTGCACTTCCTGTTGATCTCATTTTTTAGACGTTTGTATTCCTTTTTGCCTGCTTCACTTACTGCGTTTTTGTATTTTCTCGTTTCATCAATTAAATTCAGTATCTCTTCTGTTACCCAAGGATTTCTACTAGCCCTCGTCTTTTTACCTACTTGATCCTCTGCTGCCTTCACTATTTCGTTCCTCAAATCTACCCATTCTTCTTCTATTGTATTTCTTTCCCCCATTCCTGTCAATTGTTTCCTTATGCTCTCCCTGAAACTCAGTACAACCTCTGGTTCTTTCAGTTTATCCAGGTCCCATCTCCTTAAATTGCCACCTTTTTGCAGTTTCTTCAGTTTTAATCTACAGTTCATAACCAATAGATTGTGGTCAGAGTCCACATCTGCCCCTGTAAATGTCTTACAATTTAAAACCTGATTTCTAAATCTCTGTCTTACCATTATATAATCTATCTGATACCTTCTAGTATCTCCAGGATTCTTCCATGCATACAACCTTCTTTTATGATTCTTGAACCAAGTGTTAGCTATGATTAAGTTATGCTCTATGCAAAATTCTACCAGACGGCTTCCTCTTTCATTTCTCTCCCCCAATCCATATTCGCCCACTATGTTTCCTTCTCTCCCTTTTCCTACTCTCGAATTGCAGTCACCCATGACTATTAAATTTTCGTCTCCCTTCACTACCTGAATAATTTCTTTTATCTCATCATACATTTCACCAATTTTTTCATCATCTGCAGAGCTAGTTGGCATATAAACTTGTACTACTGTAGTAGGTGTGGGCTTCGTATCTATCTTGGCCACAATAATGTGTTCACTATGCTGTTTGTAGTAGCTTACCCGCATTCCTATTTTCCTATTCATTATTAAACCTACTCCTGCATTACCCCTATTTGATTTTGTGTTTATAACCCTGTAGTCACCTGGCCAGAAGTCTAGTTCCTCCTGCCACCGAACTTCACTAATTCCCACTATATCTAACTTTAACCTATCCATTTCCCTTTTTAAATTTTCTAACCTACCTGCCCGATTAAGTGATCTGACATTCCACGCTCCGATCCGTAGAACGCCAGTTTTCTTTCTCCTGATAACGACATCCTCTTGAGTAGTCCCCGCCCGGAGATCCGAATGGGGGACTATTTTACCTCCGGAATATTTTACCCAAGAGGACGCCATCATCATTTAATCATACAGTAAAGCTGCATGCCCTCGGGAAAAATTACGGCCGTAGTTTCCCCTTGCTTTCAGCCGTTCGCAGTACCAGCACAGCAAGGCCGTTTTGGTTAGTGTTACAAGGCCAGATCAGTCAATCATCCAGACTGTTGCCCCTGCAACTACTGAAAAGGTTGCTGCCCCTCTTCAGGAACCACACGTTTGTCTGGCCTCTCAACAGATACCCTTCCGTTGTGGTTGCACCTACGGTACGGCTATCTGTATCGCTGAGGCACGCAAGCCTCCCCACCAACGGCGAGGTCCATGGTTCATGGGGGGAGGACTCTGAGATTAAGAGGAGAGAAATTCGCGGTGAGCCACAACAACCTAGTCGGAAGACTGATGACTGTCTCTCCCTCCTCCCCCTCAACAAAACAATAAGAAGTAGGAAGTACTAATTTTACTGGCAGAATTACCGAATTCTAATTTCTCTCTGTAAACACCAAGTGCACATCAGTCACTTATCAGTGTGCTTATTTAATAATGAATAATGTGTCGTTCAAATATAATCGAAATTGACTCGCTGATCTCTATCAATTTCGTAATTTACCTTCCACAATATCCAATGTTATTTAAGGTAATGAGTTTCACAGTGAACAGGTCCGCTCTTGAAGAGAATAATGTAATCACAAAATTCATTTAACGTGTCAGCTTCTGTATACAGATATCAGCGTTCAGTTATGGAGTTGCAATTATAGTCTATTGTTTCAAGTTGACGGGAGGGTAAAATTGAGTTTGTTGTCTAAATTTATTGACTTGAATTCATGTTGGATCAGTATTTAATCGAAATGTTTCAGGTCTGTAGCGTTTCGAATTCAGTACTTCCGTGAGTCAATTATCATATCAATCAATTTATCAATTTAATGACATTGTGTTTATTAGCATTTAATATGACCTACTTCCAGTTAAAGCAATTTGACAAATATCACACTCTAATATTAAGTTCTAAGCAGCCCGAAATGCTTCAGTTAAATTAGAAGACTATTGTAAAGATTTGTTGTTCTTGCCTTCAATTTCACAGCTACTGCAGCTTACATCCGTTTGAACTTTATTTACGCCGCTGTGGCCTCTCTACAGTTTTTCTGCAAAACTCTGCAGTCATGCTCTAGATATCACTGTAGATGTAATTATAGACGCCATACGCAATGCAGCAATCTTAACTATAAATGTAAATGCTGAATGTCACTAAAATGCTCCGAGCAATACGAATGACTGCAAAACGTACAGTGAAGAAATGCAAGTTGATCGCATGGCGTATTTGCACATTCTATAATATCAGTGTTGAACGCCACGTCAGTGACACTTTTGAAGTTGTTCACTGGTTCACCAATATCGTAGCCAGCGTTCTGCCACGCGTAGCGAAGCATTGGACTGTGTACTCCTGCAGATAACTGATTGTAAATGACAGAATGCATATTCATGATAAAGAATCTGTCGTGCAATTTCGGCTGTGTATTACTGGAACGTAGTTTAATGAAGTCTGTTATTCTCTTGGCATATATTTTATATTGCCTGAAGAAATACACATCCAGAGGTTGTGCATATTTTGTAGTTTTAGGCGGAATGATTTTTAAATCTACATGTTTTCCGCCAGATGCCTCCAGTAGTACTCGTTCATCCTTATGTCCAGACCAGGAGACACAAAGCACTAATGACTTTTTCAACAAATGTGGATTCAAAACTGACAGAAAAAACGTCTTCAGATGTTGTTTCGTCATCTTCCCACTCACACTTGCAACGACGACGACATTTGGAGGGCACCGCGTTTCTATTTCCCTTGACACGCGGGGTCCAAACTTTCCACTGGATTCTTGGAAGCAAAGATAGAGTTTGTCCATTGATATAGCAACATCGATCGTGTAGCTATGTGTTGCACAGTTAACTGATTGCGACATCGCGACAGTGTTTCTCTCCCCTTTCATGGATAGTGTTCTGTCACAAGAAAGTTCATAGCTGAACTGACTCTGATCACAGTTCCATACAGAACAAATATCGATGTTTTCTCTCGTGATATGCTCATTGACGTCAGCAACAAACGTTTGAGCTCTTTCAATCAGTTCTTCTTAGTCATCCTTATCTTTTCGTGCTTGGAGCATAGTGATGCGGCGTGATGTTATCCTAAACTCCTTTTTCAAATTAGTAATATATCCTAGTGAAACTGTAAAGTTTGTACACCCGAGATTTCTGTCTACGTCCAATGCCCAATGTTGTAAATGCCAATAATGAACGACGGAACCGAATTCTTGCGCTTCATCGAATTTCGCCATTACACGCTCCTTGATGGTCTTGAACAGCAGTGTACGATTTCCTTTGCAAACTGTATTTCCTTCTCTTTTCTTTGCCACGTAATCCAGTACGTTTTTAATATTGCTTTTAGACTTCAGTTTAGGGTATCTTTTCAGAGGCTTGTCGTATGTGTCGAAACCTCTTACGTAATAATCATCGTACATGTTCTGCAGTGTGTTGTCAGCAAACGCCGTGATGATACTTGAAACTTTAACCTTCTTCTTGGGAGACGGTTGGCATTCACTGTCACTGCTTCCATCGCCTCTTCCCGCACTTGCCGTAGCACTACTCCTTTGCAATGAGTTATTCGTCATTATCATCCCTATCATCATCATTATGTGTTAGTGTTACAACAGTATCTGTTTCTAACTTATGCTCATATTTCTGCACTATAATAGATACCAGAAAACATGCGAATGATTCGTCTTCTACACCATTACCATCTTCACGAAGAAGGGTTCTTCGTAACTTCAACTCAACCAATCGCAATACATTAGCAGGACTGATTACCAATCACCGAGCCATCTGACGCTTCAATAGACAAATAATGTCACAAAACGCAACTTCAGAGGCACACAGCACCGTCCCTACTGGTCCCGACTGGCGTACCGGCAGGTCAGTGTGCAATGCGGCATGGCATACGCAGAGGCCTCTAACGAACGACTGCAGAGTTTTGCAGATGCGGGAGTATCACTAGTGCAATAAGAGACCTTTACATTATTTCTCACACAATTTTGGTGTATTTGTGTTTGTTCGAGCCCAAGTACTTTCCTGGTGAGTATCAAGCCAACACGGCTCAATATCCTCTCTACTTCGACAATTGTAAGTTATTTTGTTGTCCAAAAAGCAAAACTGCTTCCAGCGTCTCAGTTCCTAATCATAATAATCCCTCAGCATCGCCTGATTTAATTCCACTGCTGCATACGATTACCTTTGTTTTACTTTTGTTGATATTCGTGTTATAACTGCTTAACAGGGCATTATCCATTCCGCTCAACGGCACTTCTGATTTCTTTGCTGTCACTGACAGAATTACAATGTCATCATTTCATTTCTTCTCTGTGAACTTTAATTCCCTTTACAAATTTCTTTAGTTTCTTTTACTCCTTGCTCAGTGTTCTGATTGAATAATATCTGGGTTAAGCCACAAACGTCTCTCACTCCCTTCTCAACTACTGCTTCCATTTCATGCGCCTCGACTCTTACAACTGCAGTCTGGTGTCTATACAAGTTATAAGTAACCTTTCTCTCCCCGTATTTTGTCCCCTGAACCTTCAGTATTTCAAAGCGGGAATTCAGGTCAACATTACTAAAGGCTTTCCTTACATCTACAAATGCTACTAACGTCGGCTTTCCATTCTTTAGTCTCTCTTCTAAGGTACTTCGGGCAAATATTTCCTAATGTGTTCAGCACTTCCCCGAAAACCTGATTCATCCTTCCCAACGACAATTTCTACCAGGTTTTCATTTCTGCTGCTAAATTCTGTGGAAGAAAATTTGCAGTGGTGGTTGAGTCAGTAATTTACAGTGTCTTAGGGAGATATGAACTTACACCTTCAAATATCTCTTGTCAGTGATAAATGTTTCAAATGGCTCTGAGCACTATGGGAATTAAAACTGAAGTCATCAATCCCCTAGACTTAGAACTACTTAAACCTAACTAACCTAAGTACAGCACACACGTCCACGCCCGAGGCAGGATTCGAACCTGTGACCGTAGCAGCAGCGCGGTTCCAGACTGAAGCGCCTAGAACCCCTCGTCCACAACGGCCGGCCGCAATGATACAAACAGAAGTGATTTATCCATAGATAATAATTACGTTGAAGTCACAGAAGTTGATTATGATCCCCTGGACATGGTTCTTAAGAGGATGTTTGCTCACCAGGGACGACAATGCATGATCTGCAACGTTCTCCTCTGCTGGCCATCAGCGCTGTTGACAACTCTTGGATGATCGTTGGTGCATGTTCATGCCTCCCCAACGCATCCCACACGTGCTTAATGGAATTTAAGTCAGGGGAACTGCCAGGCCATTCCATTCCCCGAATATCTTCTCGTTCTAAGAGTTCCTCCAGCTGCGCTGTTCGATGCGGTCGCAAATTCTCATCCGTAACAATGAAGTCAGGGTGAAATGGACCCCTGAAAAGAAATACTTGCGGAAGGAGCAGAACGTCACAATAACGTTGAACGGTGAGTGCACAGTGTTCAAAGATACGGAGGTCAGTGCACCTATGCAACATTATGCCTCTTTACCTCGTAACATCTGGATCACGAAAACGATCATGTTCGACAATGCTCCAGTGTGAGTTACGTGTTCCCGCCTCTCGCAGTATGAGGCTACGTGCAGTGTAATTGTTGCTTTTGAACAAAAGTGAAATTTCTATTCGTCTCATTGCGTATTTCTTTCAATTACTTTCTGTACTATATTGTGGCAATTCTTTCTATGTACGGTCCTAGTTTCATCGACCTATTTTACTTGGCCGTTTCGTCCTTAAATTTTACACAGCAGTGTACTTTTTTTAGAGAGTCACGAGCCCGCAACGTCATTAGGGGACGTTAAATCCCGCGGTGGCCAATGGTCTTAATGTCTTAGCTCATCAGCGTATGTAGATGGGCCGTGCTTCAAAGATCTGCCCGCTATCATACACGTTAAGATATGTTACTTAGAATATTACTGTCACGTGCCATGTTGACTGTTCCCCTCGACGAAGCGACAAGTGCACTAACATGGAATCCACCTAAAACATCGTGTAATTCGGCTGCCCAACAGCACTGTACTGTCTCGTGAGCCCAGCCACGGATCACCACCTATCCTACTTTACAGAGCGGGAAAAAGTGGGAAGTGAAAAGTTTGTGAGCTCATAGGGCAGACAGGACAAGGCGGAAGCAGGAGGAAAAGGTACGTCTGGTGGTGACGCCAGTAGCTCGCAGGGTGCAGCACCATCGGAACGCGTCTGTCTGGGCGTAACAACGGTCGCACAGCTGGGGTGGCTGCCAGCTGCCGCCAACAGATGCCGCCACTTCCGCCCCGCAACCCAACCAAGGTTCCTGTCCACGGCACCTCTCGTTCTGTACCGTGCCAAGGCATTTCGACTTCTGCAAAAAGCAAAACTCAGGTAAAATTAGGAAGTAATTCTACCAAGCTATAGCTACAACATCGGGGCTTCACTGTAACGAGATTCTTGATACTAAAATCAAAGATACAATTTACTGAAACGAGATCCTCTAACGGTCTTGTAACTAGGCTATTTATCCCCCCTTCAGCCATTCCCATCCCAACTACTACGAAAGCAAAGCTGACCCCCCCTCCCCCTCCATTTCCCACACCAAACTGAATTTACCCTCCCCATGTTTCATATTGACACACTACCTGAACAACTCCGTACGTCTTGTTCCCACCGCTGAAGACGTCATTCGCTTCATTACCACTGGCCTCAAAATATCCAATCATTTGGGAATTCCCGTATGCCCCTTCAAATCACGCTGGCAGTCTACTCAGTTTTCCGCTTAAATGCGACTGCCCTATATTCCCTAAACCATTTCCACTCTCGTTTCCTATTTTGCCACTCATGCTTCTGCAGCACATCCAAATCCATTGCACCTAACTGCAAATCCCCCTTCCACAGCCAAACATGGCTAGATCCTTCTCACCATCACAACTGTTACAAACCACACCTAAAAAAACTTTTCTCAGTTTCTACAACTTCAGTGTCAGTTTCCTACACTATCCTTCACCTACTGGTAATCAAGCAAGAACGGTCATCACCATAAGCATCATCTTCAGTAATTCATCACCACCAAGCTGCCCACCATACATAGTCAGTCCCGCAGAATGAGCATCACTCAGTATTTACTGATCATCTTTTATCACCTCTCAATATTTTGGCCAGCTCTTGCGGCCGAGCGGTTCTAGGCGCTTCAGTCCGGAACTGTGCTGCTGCTACGGTCGCAGGTTCGAATCCTGACTCGGGCACTGATCTCTGTGATGTCCTTAGGTTAGTTAGGTTTAAGTATTTGTAAGTCTCGGGGACTGATGACCTCAGATGTTAGGTCCCATAGTGCTTAGAGCCATTTGAACCATTTGAACCTCAATATTTTCAATACCACTTCTATGTTTAAACACCTGTAAGCTGAAGAACAGCTGCATTGCAACAGCCAGCCAGACTAACATGAGGAATGAAATTGCAATAAAGAACTGATTAAACTATTTATGTAGCAATACCCTCTCCTCGCCTCCCGTACACCTACTCCAATGTTCTTTAGCAGCACACTTCCTTGTTACCCCTTCCACCCTATCTTCATCCCAATGAGCCCTCGTGCAGCACCCCACGAATTTCTGTCTATGTTATATCTGCGAAAGAAATGACTCATATTGGAACAGGTGCTGGACAAGAAACAGGCATAGAATTAGCAAGACGCATAACAGTAAGAGAAGAAAAGATAAAGACAGATCATCAAGTAATAAAACTTATGATGGGGAGAATCAGTACGGATTGAGGAACGAACAAATTGATGAGACACAGCAAACATAAAGGTTCCGTCAAAATACAGTAGAAAGGTAAGACGCTGAATGAAGCAAATCCTTTCCGTACTTACGAAAGTTGGTGATCAAAAACAAAAGTTTAGTCGATTAAATATGTATACACGATCTGTTCAGAAGTATCCGACACCTGTTAGGGGATATTAATGCGGAGCGTGCCCACCCTTGTCCTTTACTACGATCCGAGCTCTGCTGGGAACTCTTTCAGTAAGATGTAGGTGGAGAAATGGCAGGCCATTCTTCCTCAAGAGCCGAAACCAGAGAAGATAACGGTCGACGCTGTCTGCAGCAAAGTGATCTCGTAGATGTTCAAGTGGGTTCAGGCAGCTCATTTCAGGAATATTATTGTTTACAGAGCATTGCCTTACAGATACTGTTTTATGACAAGGTGCCTGGTCATGCTGATACAGTCATCGTCACCAAACTCTTCCTCCACTGTACGCAGCATACAATGTTGTAAAATGTGTACACATCCCGCTGCATTTAGCATTTTCTTAAGCGCAGTAAGGAGACCCCCATCTTCCACACTTCACTATTCACACTACAGACGATAGCAGCTAACTGTCTCGAGGTATTTGCCAAACCCAAACCCTTCCATCGGAAGGGACAGGTCGTAGCATACACCACAACAAACCACTCGCTTCCAGTCACCCACTCTCCAGTGGCTTCGCTCTTTACATCACCTCAGGCGTCGTTTAGCATTGACTAGAGGCATGTGTGGATTATGAGGAGCTGCCTTGTCAGTGTATCCCATTCTTTTAACTCCTAATCCTCAGTCACTGTGCTAGTTGGACTTCTAGTAGAACTGTGGAACTGACGTGTCATTTCTTCTACTGACTTCAAGCGATTTTTGCAGCCATCCTCCACGGTGCTCGACGGTCCCTGTCCGTTAGAACATCACGCCGCTTGGTCTTAGTTAAACTTGCGATTGTTTCCAGCTCATAATCACATCACCAACAGTCGACTAGCGCCACTTTAGATGTGTAGAAATGTCCCTTATGGTTTCGTTACTCATCTGACGCACACTGACTGGTCTACGTTCGAAGTTATTCAGCTCTCCTGACCAATTCTTTCTAGAGTTACTGGTTTTCTACTGACGACACAATACTCCCTGATTCCTTTCATACCGGTACTTCCATCTCTTGTGACATCTAGCGGTCGTTTCCGCATTATACAGGTATGTCCAGGTACTGTCATCAGATATTATACGCTTGTATGAACTACATTGAGGCAGTGGCCTTGCCGCAGTGGATACACCGGTTTCCTTCAGAACACGGAAGTTAAGCGCTGTTGGGCGTGGCCGGCACTTGGATGGGTGACCGTCCGGGACGCCATGCGCTGTGGCTATTTTTCGTAGTGCACTCAGCCTCGTGGCACCAATTGAGGAGCTACTCGACTGAACAGTAGCTGCTCCGGTCAAAGAAAACCATCATAACGACCGGGAGAGCGGTATGCTGACCACACCCCTCTCGTATCCGCATCCTCAGCCGAGGATGACACGGCGGTCGGATGCTCCCGACGGGCCACTTGTAGAATCATACAATGAAGGCTTTCACGACCAGATGTTTCAGCTGCCCAGAATTCTTCCGGGCTGTATGGCCGTGGTCCATGGAACTCTTCTATCCCTGACGTTTTGTCCAAAGCTATGTTGGACATCTTTGGAGGCGCTCTTGCCGATGAGACTCAGCATCACCAGGAGCACCTCCGAAGATGTCCAACATAGCTTTGGACAAAACATCAGGGATAGAAGAGTTCCATGGACCACGGCCACACAACCCGGAAGAATTCTCGGCACTTGTGGAGTGCTTTTATGAACTACACTGACGGAACGAAAAATCGCAACATCAAAAAATCACGAAATTTCATGAATACGTTTGTCTAGGTAACACATTTGAGTGATTAACATTGCAAGATCAGGGGTTAATGTGAGCACGAGATAAGGAATTGCAAATGTAAAATGCTGGGTACAACGATAACCGGTGTAATCGCCAGACTGTTGAATGCAAATATGGAAACGTGCATGCATTGTGTCATGCAGGTTCTGGATGTCAGTTTGTGGGATGGAATTCCATGTCTCTTGCACTTTGTCGGCCACAGTCAGTAGAGGGACGGTAAATTCTGTTTCTGGATGACGCTGGAGTTGTCATCCTATGATATCCCATATGTGCTTGATTGGAGACAGATTTGGTGATCGAGCAGAGCAAGGAGCTAGTACACACCCTTTAGAGCATGTTGGGTTACAACATCGGCATCTATTCGGGCGTTATCCTATCGGAAAACAACCCCTTGAATGCTGTTCATCAGTGGGAGCACAACAGGTTGAATCATCAGACGTACGTACAAAAAAAATGAATTTTGTGGTAAGGTCTTATGGGACCAAACTGCTGAGGTCATCGGTCTCTAAGCTTATGTATGGACAAATTTGCAGTCAGGGTGCGTGGTATAACCACGAGAGTGCTCCCAGTGTCACATGCAATCGCATTCCAGATCCTAACTCCAGGTGTCAGTCCAGTGTGTCTGGGATGCAGACATGTTGGTTGCAGGCCCTCAACTGGCTTCCTTCTAGCCAACACACGACTTTCACTGGCACCCAGGTAGAATTAGCTTTCATCAGAAAATACAACATACCTCCACCCTGCTCTCTATAAGCTCTCGCTTGACACCACTGAAGTCGCAAATGTCGGTGGTTTGCGGTCCGTGGAATGCACACTACAGGGGTCTCGCTGAGAGCTATCCTTAAAGTGACTGATCAATCCGTTGTATCATTGTTTTGCCAGCTGCTGTTCAGATTGCTGCTGCATATGCAGTATGATGTTACAGATCCATACACCGAACTTGATTGCCTTCCCTGTCTATAGTACGACGTGGCTGTCTGCAGCCTGCTCTGCTTGCAATCGTACATTCTCGTTGCAAGGTGGCAGAATAAATGAAGGTCAGATTTGCACCTTACATGAGAGCTTTATACATCGCAATGGGAAGGTGAATATGACACCTACATTAATTTGGAAGTAGCGAACAAATTTACCTGTCAGTATGTAATGCAAAAAGGGATGACACTCAATTGATGGTAACTGACACACAGTTCCTACAATGCATGTTTGAGCAGAATGTGAAAACAGCAGCGAGAGGCGTTTTAGTTTGGAATTCAGAGGTACTACGGCAGAGGCAAGGCCGTGCTACAGAGGGTACCACAGAAACCACTTAAAGGGGTGTCCCAGGCGGAAAGTCAACGACCGACCAGGTGACTCAGATGGGGAGAGCGAGTATAGCAGCCCATCTGAGGGAGGACAGGAAAAAAAAAAGGTTTTAAAAAACTGTGTTTCGGAATTCCAAATGGATACGAAACAAGACCAGTGACGCATTTTCGATCACGTGTCCAGTGAGTGGTACACACATGAGAGAGTCAAAGTACTCATCTAGGCGTCTGGAATGGACACGAAACGTCCGATTGGCGGAAACGCGCTAGGAAGGAGAAAAGAGCCAAAGTTTCGACGCAATTTAATGGTAGGGACCTAGCGACTGGTAGAGTGAGTTTCCTTAAAATGAGAGGAACGCTCCTATTGGTCGAAAAAAGCTGTGACATGAAGAACGAAAGAACCCAGGTGGGGAGACAGCTCGGCTATGGGTAAGACAAGACGCAAATTTTCGGGGAATCTTCTCTGAACTGGCGTTAAGTGCAAAATGGAGCGCATAATGCTCTGTACGACGCAGAGAAGTAATTTGTGTGAACACTGCCTTTACAGCGGCTGATATCCAGCTAGAAATTAGCTGTAGCTTCGTTTAGCTCCAACTGTGGAGAAACTAACTGGCCAATTACTTAATTGCTCTTGCGAGAACTGAGAGGGCATTATAGTATGGACGCTGCTCCAACTATGTGCGTGTGTATTGCCACATTCTAAGACTAGGGATGAGTACATGTTCTCTCGCATAACATAGAGAAAGTTTCTGATGGAAAATTCAGCAGAGGTGTAATTAGTTTTATAGGAATTTCAGCGGAAGAGACCTTCCTAGCAGACGACAGCTCATCGCAGCTTAAGGCAAATACCGAGTTCAGAGGCGTAAACTTCTTGGTTCACCAGCTGGCGTCCACCGTCAACTCGTGCGACCATGGGTAATCTTATACTCAATTTGTCACAGAATAACCATCCACAATACACTTGACTGTCATCCTAACTTTCAATCGGAATCGGACTATTTTCGTAGTACTGACCAACATCATAACGTAAGTGTATGAACAATTTTGTAAGGAAACTTCTAGTTAAATTTTAATATTGTCATGTTTAGGATAATTTAACCTTCTGAGAGTTAATATTTAATATTTTTGTGTTTAGGATTATTTCACGTTTTGATGTTGACGAGAAGCGTTACCCTGACAACTGTTTTTTTTTTTGTTGTCACATTGAAAACTGTGTAAAAGCGTGTATTTTTGTGCTAATATTGCGACATTAAACATGTCATTTCAACTTGCACAGTTGTCTTCAATCCTAGCGTGTATTTTTTTGTTGTAGCGTGTATGTTTGTGCTAATATTGCGACATTAAACATGTCATTTCAACTTACACAGTTGTCTTCAACCCTAGAATAAGTAAAACACAAATATTGCCCCTTACATCGTGACTACCTCTGCCAGAAATATTTACTGTATGACAGAAGAAACTTCCAGCTTCTCGTAGCCCTATTACAAGTCATCGTTCAAACACAGTGACGTGCCTACAATGGCATCATTGTCGCCTTAAAGGTTTTCTTGATTAACAACTCACCACGTCCAATCTCAAAGGGATCTAACGCTCACGACCGTTACAGCCTCTGTTTGCTAGCGCCACTTTTATGCGGCTGGCGTGAAATCGGAATAGACATCTTCTTACAGATATAGAAACATGCCTACGAACTTTCGTTTGTGTCGCACAACTCCTTCTTCTTGCGATTTTTTTTCGTCAGTGTAATAGCTGTTTTACGTATGCGGCCATGGAGTGTGAGCACAGAGTTTTAGTGTGTCTGGCTGTAGCGTCCCCGCAGTGTGCCCAGCAGAGAGCTGTCGATCATGCGGAGACTGGCGCGCGAGCAGAGATTTCCGCCTCTCCCATAATGCAAACTCGTCCTAACGAGGCGAGGACAGACGCTGATGAGCAGCATGCAGACTGGTGTAAGAAGGACACCGGAAGAACAGTTTCAAACACGGGACGAGAGTGACTGACTAGCTTCAGGAGAGTGTCATCCTCCGTGCGTCGCATCCTGTTCAGAGTTTAGGGGAAGATACCAGAGTGACACATCACAGTTTTCGCTGCACTAACAACCGCTTTCACACAACAAAGGGCTATAATCGTGCCACGAATTTGCTTGAAATGTGATTAGAAACGACATAAAGCACCACCGTCTCTATTATTTGTATCCCAACCTGTGCCAGAATAACAAAGTGACTGATGGCTACTTAAGATAAAAATTTTCTGTGTATCTAATTGTTTTACATCCGGTTTTGTTTCTTTGAACATCTTCAAGGTTGCCGAGTTGTGCTGAAGTCAAGACATAGATGGTCTGTTAGTCGTATGTAACGATAAAGACAACATCAAAGAACTGTGATCACAAACATTCTACCGACCGCTTGGCGGAAGTATGGCGAACCGATACGGCATGCTGCGTTCACTAAACAGCGAAGCACGAATGATGATGATGTTGATGATGATGATGATGATGATATGATGATGATGATGTTTGGATTGTGGGGCGCTCAACTGCGCGGTTATCAGCGCCCGAACAAATTCCCAACCTTTGCTCAGTCCAATCTCGCGACTTTCATAAATGATGATGAAACGATGAGGACAACACAAACACCCAGTCATCTCGAGGCTGGTGAAAATCACTGAGCCGGCCGCTGTGGCAGAGCGGCTCTAGGCGCTTCACTCCGGAACCGCGCTGCTGCTACGGTCGCAGGTTCGAATCCTGCCTCGGGCATGGATGTGTGTGATGTCCTTAGGATAGTTAGATTTAAGTAGTTCTAAGTCTAGGGGACTGATGACCTCAGATGTTAAGTCCCATAGTGCTTAGAGCCATTTGAACTATTTTTGAAAATCTCTGACCCCGCCGGGAATCGAACCCAAGAATCTGTGCTCGGGAAGCGAGAACGCGACCGCGAGACCAAGAGTTGCGGATGCGAAGCATGGAGGAGGTGATGTTACGCTAAGGAGTGCTGCCTACACTAGAGGACGCTGAGTGTTTATATTAGCACAACAATGCACTCTCTCATAATGCAGCATCTGTGAGTCAATGGATTGTGGACAATAACAGTCCTGAAATGAACTGTCCTGAACCTACTAGAGCACTTTGGGATCAGCTACAACGTCCATTTCGCTATAGACCCTTGCGGCAAACACTACCTTCTCTAGTTTCGCTCTTGAGGAAGAGTGGGCTTCCGTTCCTCCACAGAATTCAGATATCTTACTGTACATGTCCCCAACAGAGTTCAAGATGTCATAAAGGAGAATGGTGGACACACCCCATATTAACACCTGCTAGTTACTTTCCAGATGTAGTTTATCTCACAGTACTGTTCAGAGTGTGTGAGGAGTGTTCGCCTCTGTGAAATCGAGAGCAGCGTCAAAGACGGACAAAATCTTCTTCTTCTTCTGAAAATGCTGCTGTGCGGCGCCAACAGGTTCTGGGAGTCAATCTACATCTACATCTACATTGATACTCCACAAGCCACCCAACGGTGTGTGGCGGAGGGCACTTTACGTGCCACTGTCATTACCTCCCTTTCCTGTCCCAGTCGCGTATGGTTCGCGGGAAGAACGACTGCCTGAAAGCCTCCGTGCGCGCTCTAATCTCTCTAATTTTACATTCGTGATCTCCTCGGGAGGTATAAGTATGGGGAAGCAATATATTCGATACCTCATCCAGAAACGCACCCTCTCGAAACCTGGTGAGCAAGCTACACCGCGATGCAGAGCGCCTCTCTTGCAGAGTCTGCCACTTGAGTTTATTAAACATCTCCGTAACGCTATCACGGTTACCACATAACCCTGTGACGAAACGCGCCGCTCTTCTTTGGATCTTCTCCATCTCCTCCGTCAGACCGATCTGGTACGGATCCCACACTGATGAGCAATACTCAAGTATAGGTCGAACGAGTGTTTTGTAAGCCACCTCCCTTGTTGATGGACTACATTTTCTAAGCACTCTCCCAATGAATCTCAACCTGGTACCCGCCTTACCAACAATTAATTTTATATGATCATTCCACTTCAAATCGTTCCGCACGCATACTCCCAGATATTTTACAGAAGTAACTGCTACCAGTGTTTGTTCCGCTATCATATAATCATACAATAAAGGATCCTTCTTTCTGTGTATTCGCAATACATTACATTTGTCTATGTTAAGGGTCAGTTGCCACTCCCTGCACCAAGTGCCTATCCGCTGCAGATCTTCCTGCATTTCGCTACAATTTTCTAATGCTGCAACTTCTCTGTATACTACAGCATCATCCGCGAAAAGCCGCATGGAACTTCCGACACTATCTACTAAGTCATTTATATATATTGTGAAAAGCAATGGTCCCATAACACTCCCCTGTGGCACGCCAGAGGTTACTTTAACGTCTGTAGACGTCTCTCCATTGATAACAACATGCTGTGTTCTGTTTGCTAAAAACTCTTCAATCCAGCCACACAGCTGGTCTGATATTCCGTAGGCTCTTACTTTGTTTATCAGGCGACAGTGCGGAACTGTATCGAACGCCTTCCGGAAGTCAAGAAAAATAGCATCTACCTGGGAGCCTGTATCTAATATTTTCTGGGTCTCATGAACAAATAAGGCGAGTTGGGTCTCACACAATCGCTGTTTCCGGAATCCATGTTGATTCCTACATAGTAGATTCTGGGTTTCCAGAAATGACATGATACGCGAGCAAAAAACATGTTCTAAAATTCTACAAGAGATCGACGTAAGAGATATAGGTCTATAGTTTTGCGCATCTGCTCGACGACCCTTCTTGAAGACTGGGACTATCTGTGCTCTTTTCCAATCATTTGGAACCTTCCGTTCCTCTAGAGACTTGCGGTACACGGCTGTTAGAAGGGGGGCAATCATCACGTAGGCAGTGAAAATACAAGTACGTAAGTATCTTGTCAACCAGGACCGAGGTCTCCAACTGAACGCCGCAAGGGACGTGGCGTTAGCAACGCTCTGATGCAACAGGCGGAATAGACAGGAAGCACCTGGACTAGACGGCCAGCTCCCTCCCTCTTCCTTTCAATCCATCCGTCCCCCGACCCCACCGCCACCATCGACAGAGGAGTCTGTGGTCCATATGCCATAAAGGAACGAAAAAAAGTGTACTCGACACTTCCACTGAAGATAACGGTTCCCAGATAGATGCCGTGTTTCTTGACTTCCGCAAGGCGTTCGATACAGTTCCCCACAGTCGTTTAATGATCAAAGTAAGAGCAAATGGACTATCAGGCCAATTGTGTGATTGAATTGTAGAGTTCCTAGATAACAGAACGCAGCATGTCGTTCTCAATGGAGAGAAGTCTTCCGATGTGAGAGTGATTTCAGGTGTGCCGCAGGGGAGTGTAGTAGGACCGTTGCTATTCACGATATACATAAATGATCTTGTGGATGACATCGGACGTTCACTGAGGCTTTTTGCGGATGATGCTGTAGTATATCGAGAGGTTGTAGCAATGGAAAATTGTACTGAAATGCAGGACGATCTGCAACGAATTGACTCATGGTGCAGGGAATGGCAATTGAATCTCAATGTAGACAAGTGTAATGTGCTGCGAATACATAGAACAGCTACAATATAGCAGGTCAGCAACCAGAAGCAGTTAATTCCATAAATGATCTGGGAGTGGGTTGTTGTTGTTGTTGTGGTCTTCAGTCCTGAGACTGGTTTGATGCAGCTCTCCATGCTACTCTATCCTGTGCAAGCTTTTTCATCTCCCAGTACCTACTGCAACCTACATCCTTCTGAATCTGCTTAGTGTATTCATCTCTTGGTCTCCCTCTACGATTTTTACCCTCCACGCTGCCCTCCAATACTAAATTTGTGATCCCTTGATGCCTCAGAACATGTCCTACCAACCGATCCCTTCTTCTGGTCAAGTTGTGCCACAAACTTCTCTTCTCCCCAATCCTATTCAATACTTCCTCATTAGTTATGTGATCTACCCATCTAATCTTCAGCATTCTTCTGTAGCACCACATTTCGAAAGCTTCTATTCTCTTCTTGTCTAAACTATTTATCGTCCATGTTTCACTTCCATACATGGCTACACTCCATACGAATACTTTCAGAAATGACTTCCTGACACTTAAATCAATACTGGATGTTAACAAATTTCTCTTCTTCAGAAACGCTTTCCTTGCCATTGCCAGCCTACATTTTATATCCTCTCTACTTCGACCATCATCAGTTATTTTGCTCCCCAAATAGCAAAACTCCTTTACTACTTTAAGTGCCTCATTTCCTAATCTAATTCCCTCAGCATCACCCGACTTAATTAGACTACATTCCATTATCCTTGTTTTGCTTTTGTTGATGTTCATCTTATATCTTCCTTTCAAGACACTGTCCATTCCATTCAACTGTTCTTCCAAGTCCTTTGCTGTCTCTGACAGAATTACAATGTCATCGGCGAACCTCAAAGTTTTTATTTCTTCTCCATGAATTTTAATACCTACTCCGAATTTTTCTTTTGTTTCCTTTACTGCTTGCTCAATATACAGATTGAACAACATCGGGGACAGGCTACAACCCTGTCTTACTCCCTTCCCAACCACTGCTTCCCTTTCATGTCCCTCGACTCTTATAACTGCCATCTGGTTCCTGTACAAATTGTAAATAGCCTTTCGCTCCCTGTATTTTACCCCTGCCACCTTTAGAATTTGAAAGAGAGTATTCCAGTCAACATTGTCAAAAGCTTTCTCTAAGTCTACAAATGCTAGAAACGTAGGTTTGCCTTTCCTTAATCTTTCTTCTAAGATAAGTCGTAAGGTCAGTATTGCCTCACGTGTTCCAGTGTTTCTACGGAATCCAAACTGATCTTCCCCGAGGTTGGCTTCTACTAGTTTTTCCATTCGTCTGTAAAGAATTCGTGTTAGTATTTTGCAGCTGTGACTTATTAAACTGATAGTTCGGTAATTTTCACATCTGTCAACACCTGCTTTCTTTGGGATTGGAATTATTATATTCTTCTTGAAGTCTGAGGGTATTTCGCCTGTTTCATACATCTTGCTCACCAGATGGTAGAGTTTTGTCAGGACTGGCTCTCCCACGGCCGTCAGTAGTTCCAATGGAATATTGTCTACTCCGGGGGCCTTGTTTCGACTCAGGTCTTTCAGTGCTCTGTCAAACTCTTCACGCAGTATCGTATCTCCCATTTCATCTTCATCTACATCCTCTTCCATTTCCATAATATTGTCCTCAAGTACATCGCCCTTGTATAGACCCTCTATATACTCCTTCCACCTTTCTGCTTTCCCTTCTTTGCTTAGAACTGGGTTTCCATCTGAGCTCTTGATATTCATACAAGTCGTTCTCTTATCTCCAAAGGTCTCTTTAATTTTCCTGTAGGCGGTATCTATCTTACCCCTAGTGAGATAGGCCTCTACATCCTTACATTTGTCCTCTAGCCATCCCTGCTTAGCCATTTTGCACTTCCTGTCGATCTCATTTTTGAGACGTTTGTACTCCTTTTTGCCTGTTTCACTTACTGCATTTTTATATTTTCTCCTTTCATCAATTAAATTCAATATTTCTTCTGTTACCCAAGGATTTCTACTAGCTCTCGTCTTTTTACCTACTTGATCCTCTGCTGCCTTCACTACTTCATCCCTCAAAGCTACCCATTCTTCTTCTACTGTATTTATTTCCCCCATTCCTGTCAATTGCTCCCTTATGCTCTCCCTGAATCTCTGTACAACCTCTGGTTCTTTTAGTTTATCCAGGTCCCATCTCCTTAAATTCCCACCCTTTTTGCAGTTTCTTCAGTTTTAATCTACAGGTCATAACCAATAGATTGTGGTCAGAGTCCACATCTGCCCCTGGAAATGTCTTACAATTTAAAACCTGGTTCCTAAATCTCTGTCTTACCATTATATAATCTATCTGATACCTTTTAGTATCTCCAGGGTTCTTCCATGTATACAACCTTCTTTCATGATTCTTAAACCAAGTGTTAGTTATGATTATGTTGTGCTCTGTGCAAAATTCGGCCAGGCGGCTTCCTCTTTCATTTCTGTCCCCCAATCCATATTCACCTACTATGTTTCCTTCTCTCCCTTTTCCTACACTCGAATTCCAGTCACCCATGACTATTAAATTTTCGTCTCCTTTCACAATCTGAATAATTTCTTTTATTTCATCATACATTTCTTCAATTTCTTCGTCATCTGCAGAGCTAGTTGGCATATAAACTTGTACTACTGTAGTAGGTGTGGGCTTCGTATCTATCTTGGCCACAATAATGCGTTCACTATGCTGTTTGTAGTAACTTACCCGCATTCCTATTTTCCTATTCATTATTAAACCTACTCCTGCATTACCCCTATTTGATTTTGTGTTTATAACCCTGTAGTCACCTGACCAGAAGTCTAGTTCCTCCTGCCACCGAACTTCACTAATTCCCACTATATCTAACTTCAACCTATCCATTTCCCTTTTTAAATTTTCTAACCTACCTGCCCAATTAAGGGATCTGACATTCCACGCTCCGATCCGTAGAATGCCAGTTTTCTTTCTCCTGATAACGACGTCTTCTTGAGTAGTCCCCGCCCGGAGATCCGAATGGGGGACTATTTTACCTCCGGAATATTTTACCCAAGAGGACGCCATCATCATGTAATCATACAGTAAAGCTGCATGCCCTCGGGAAAAATTACGGCTGTAGTTTCCCCTTGCTTTCAGCCGTTCGCAGTACCAGCACAGCAAGGCCGTTTTGGTTATTGTTACAAGGCCAGATCAGTCAATCATCCAGACTGTTGCACTTGCAACTACTGAAAAGGCTGCTGCCCCTCTTCAGGAACCACACGTTTGTCTGGCCTCTCAACAGATACCCCTCCGTTGTGGTTGCACCTACGGTACGGCTATCTGTATCGCTGAGGCACGCAAGCCTCCCCACCAACGGCAAGGTCCATGGTTCATGGGGGGGAGTAGGTATTGGGACTGATTTAAAATGGAATGAATCATATAAAGTTGATCGTCGGTAAAGCAGATGCCAGACCGAGATTCATTGGAAGAATCCTAAGGAGATGCAATCCGAAAGCAAAGGAAGTAGGTTACAGTAATTTGTTCGCCCACTGCTTGAATATTGCTCACCATTGTGGTATCCGTCCCAGATAGGGTTGATAGAAGAGATGGAGAAGATCCAACGGATAGCAGCGCGCTCCGTTACAGGATCATTAAGTAATCGCGAAAGCATTACGGAGATGATAGATAAACTCCAGTGGAAGACTCTGCAGGAGAGACGCTCAGTAGCTCGGTACGGGCTTTTGTTGAAGTTTCGAGAACATACCTTCACCGAGGAGTCAAGCAGCATATTGCTCCCTCCTACGTATATCTCGCGAAGAGACCATGAGGATAAAATCAGAGACATTAGAGCCCACACAGAGGCATTCCGACAATCCTTCTTTCCACGAACAATACGAGACTGGAATAGAAGGGAGAACCGATAGAGGTACTCAAAGTACCCTCCGCCACACACCGTCAGGTGGCTCGCGGAGTATGGCTGTAGATGTAGATATAGGTGTCGAAACCAGCCGAAACGTTGCGGCAACACAGTGCCACTTTTCAGCTGAGAACCAGAGATTTCGTGGAAGACTGTTAAAATTAAGTCACAGATAACACAGTAAAAGAAAATGTCCTAACAAGAATAGGTGAGGGAAGAATATGGAAGATAATTGCCAGGAGAAGTGAAAGGTTTGTGGAACGCCTTCTACGACATCCAGAACAGTTACCTGTTGGTGGAAATTTGCAGTGAAGGGGGCAATTTCGAAGTGAAATGATTAGCATAATGTAAGAGAAGTTGGAGAACTGCATCAAACCTGAATAAAAACTCTTTGTGAGTCAATAGAAAGTATCAAATCACAATATCTGGTCATGGGATTTCGAGTCTCTGTAAAGTGTAGAAAGTTTTCTGCTTTTGCCACTGCCTGTGCTACAACGCATTTCATTTATTGTACGGTCAACTGCAGCTTTTAAGTTAATAGCACAAACCAGACGTGCCATGCGCTGGAAATTATCGATGACCCTTGAAGTAATAGCATCCATATAACCATAGTAAGGTGTCGCTTGATGGCCGGTTAGGTGGGTCTGGACGTTGGCTATCTGGGAAAGTTAACACAAGTGTAGTAGTCATTGTCTTCGCTCCAACCACTTGTAACAAACCTATCCAAACGTATCCATCTATGCGGATAAGTGCAGAATAGATGTTTTGCCCCACCCGTCCAAGGTCTGGTACGCCTATTACGAACACATAAGGCTGATTTAGAGACTAGGAAGATGGGAACTTCATGGATTTCAGGATATTTCAGGGCTAGGCTTTCACGTCGGGCAGCTAACGGTTAACAACTAGGGAAATCGTTTTATATCTGGTACTTGAGCCTGGTCGGCCAAAGGATCACTGGAAACCACTCAGAAAGTTCTGGTCATTTCTTTGGATGATTCAGTTTCGGAAAAAAGGGAGGTTGTATTTTAAGTCTCATCGACATTGAGACGTGGCGCTGGTTCACTTAGAGAGGTTCAGAGAAGGAAATCGGCTGTGGACTCTTTCGGGAATGGTGGTGTCGTTCGTCAGAGATGATTCAGGAAACCCACAGGACTCTAACCCTGGATAATCGGATGCGGATTTGAATGCACTTTTTTTTCTCATGCACGTCTATTATCGCAACCACGACGACAGCTCTCCCGGTCCTTTCAAGTAACTGTTGTAAACACAGGGTGCCATATTTTCCTGATCATGTATTCACCTACCGCCTTTTATCTTCGTTTGTCCTTAGTTCCTTCTTAATTGTAAATTATCACCACACTATGTTTTTCATACTTAGTCATTTTTCATTCCCATTATGTGATCTGTACTTCAACGAAAACTAATTTCAGTTGACATCATATTGCTTGTGGTCTTATGTAGGATAAGATATCTATTAAATTTAGTTCACCACTACGCGAAATACTGAACGTACATTACGAGGACAGCTACCATTTGATATTTATTATAACAACAAGTAGAAATTGCTTGGCAAGCGTTTGTAATTTATAATAACTGTATTCTTGTGTCCAACTGCTTTATATACAAAAGACTTGCAACAGCTCTTCTTGTAACAAATTTAATCAATATTAATCTAGCTATTTCAGTTGCTGGAATAACACTTTTAAAAAATATATAGATACATGAAGTCAGCGTGGAATTGGACAATTAAAAAAATCAAAGGCGCAAATACAAAATGACAAGAGTAAAATAGGTTGTAAAATTTCACAGTTGTTAATCATATAAAAAATTTGTTAAAGGAGTAAATGTAAAATAAACACCTGATGTTATAATAAGAAAGTTACTTGATCAAGCAGAGGATTTTGATAACGTCAGTCTACAGTAATACACCAGCCGTCCAAAAAGTTTCAAGAATGCCTTTGTAAAGGCGGATAAGCGATGTCAGCGCATTAACTACGGTGACAGCTTGAACTAACAACCTTAAACAACAGGTGTGTATTCGACCAGTCAGTTGTGAGCAGGCGGTGTTAAGCAGCGGACATGCGACTGCAGCATGTCAGAGTTTTTTTGCCACAGATTGCAAGTGGAACAGATCCCTACATCAAGTGTTCACGACATTCTCCAGAAGAGAAAAGTCTGTGCGAAGTCTGACCCTTTCACTTTGATCCCCGAACGCCTGCCGCGACTTGACTGAAATGCAGACCGCGGATAACATTCCCTTTTCATCGAGGGTGACAAGACTTGGTGTCATCAATAGGAACCTAGCACAAAATGGTAAAGTGCAGAAATTCAGATGAAGGGTCAACGCTTTGACGACATAAGCGGCATTCAAGCCAATACTATGCTCGAGTTGAACAACAGACCACAGAAGTTTTGTGCGTTGTACGCACGTGGGGAGACACTACGTAGAACAGGTGAAGCATTACGACCACTATCTTAATCTTTGTCTACTTTCTTCTGATCCAGTCTCGAAACTTTTTGCACTGACGGAGTACGGTCTACAGGATTAACTTGCTTCTAGGACGTCCCCCGCGTATTCCGTAGGTATAGCTAACGATGAGAACACGGACAGCGTCATAACCCGATTTCCCAGAAACTTCGGTGGGTCGGGGAGGAGTCGGAATAAGCCAACACGTGTATCATCTTGTCCGTAGATACTTTGCCGTGCTTCAGATGCCTTTTTAGCGCGCTATATTATCAGCCGAAACTGTCGCCCAGCGGCTATAGTCGCGGCGACTCCTTTTTGTGCTCCGTGTTGTAAAATCGATTATTGGTTCTATTTATTTTATTTTTCAGTTATATATCCATGCTCGTAGAAGGTAACTCTACTCATGTTGTTATCAAGTTAGGAAATACAAGGGCGTCACAAAAAAAAAATGTCTCTAAGCACTATGGGACTCAACATCTGAGGTCATCAGTCCCCTAGACTTAGAACTACTTAAGCCTAACTAACCTAAGGACATCACACACATCCATGCCCGAGGCAAGATTCGAATCTGCGGCCGTAGCAGCAGCGCGGTTCCGGACTGAAGCACCTAGAACCGCTCGGCCACAGCAGCCGGCAAGGGCGTTACATTAATTATCAAATTATTTAACCAGACTTCAGAAAAAATGTCATACTTTTATTATTATAGTATGTGTGCATGATATTTTCAGGAGTTACAATCCTTTTAAATTCTCGTATTCTTATATTTCATTCTTATATCAGATCTTCTATTAATGCTTATATTTTATTCTTACGTTTATTCTTGATGAATTTCCTTGAATCATACTGAGAGTAGAAACATTCGAAACATACAGATTCCGAACATCACGAGCGTAGCGCGAAGTCAGGTTTGCCACAGTGCTATTCCATCGAATGAATCTCATTTGCGAAAGGATACTGGTGAAGATTTCTCGCGTTGGCAATAATTTCTCAGAAAACCACGAATAACGGATCATTTTATGGGAAACTGGAATTTGAGATTGATTATGAATCAAAATAAGCGACAGGAATTAGATCAAAAACAATTTCAAATAATTTTCTCATTGATTTATTTGTTTATTATTCACTCACAAGACACACAATTAGCAGACGAATAAGGAAGACGAAAGACAATGTTATTTCAATACACAATGGAATACGATTCGGAAAAGATATCTGTGTGGTACAAAAATTTGCAACTGAACCTAAATAACGAAAAGTGTGAAGTCATCCGCAAGAGTGCTAAAAGGAGTCCGTTAAACTTCGGTTACACGATAAATCAGTCACATCTAAAGGCCATAAATTAAACTAAATACCTAGGAATCACAATTACTAACACCTTAAATTGGAAAGAACACATAGAAAATGTTGTGGGAAAGGCAAACCAAAGACTGCATTTTATTGGCAGGACACTTACAAAATGTATCAGATCTACTAAAGAGACTGCGTACAATACGCTTGTTCGTCCTCTTTTAGAGTACTGCTGCGCGGTGTGGGATCCTTACCAGACACGATTAACGGAGTATATCGATAAACTTTAAAGAACGAGAGCACGTTTTGTACTATCGCGAAATAGGAGGGAGAACGTCACTGAAATGATATAGGATTTGGGACGGACATCATTAAAACAAGGGCGTTTTTCGTTGCGGCGGAATCTTCCCACGACATTTCAATCAGAAACTTTCTCCTCAAAATTCTAAAATATTTTGTTGACGCCGACCTACATAGGGAAAACCGATCATCATATTAAAATAAGGGAAAACAGAGCTCGCCCGAAAATATAAAGGTGTTCGTTTTTTCCTCGTGCTGTTCGAGATTCGAGTAATACAGAATTATCCATCTTATCCATGTAGATGTAAATGTAATAAGGGCATACTCAGATGAATGAAAAACAAAAATAAGAATGGTAATCGGATTTCGAACACGGGATGTAAAAATGTGAGGTTGCCCCGCTGGCCATTGTACCACTGCGCTATCGTTTCAGGTGTTTACTTGCTAGAAGACACGTACACTACCTCGAACACTTTTAAGGTCACTTTCTCAGAAAAACGGTTCAAATGGCTCTGAGCACTATGGGACTTAACTTCTGTGGTCATCAGTCCCCTAGAACTTAGAACTACTTAAACCGAACTAACCTAAGGACATCACACACATCCATGCCCGAGGCAGGATTCGAACCTGCGACCGTAGCAGTCCCGCGGTTCCGGACTGCGCGCCTAGAACCACTGGACACTTTCTCAGAAACTGTCGAGTATCTACGGATAAGTCGAGACACGTGTTCGCTTGTTTTGACGCCTTCTTCCTCTCCGCGAAGTTTATGGGAAATCGGGTTATGGCACTTGTCGTCCTCTCTTCGTAAGATCTGATCCTAGCTGGTTTTTCTACCTTATTCTAGTAGGCAAACAGTCCAGGGAACAAGCAGTTACCAGAAAGAAAATCTTTATACAGCTGGGATCGCAACGCCGCTAGGAGACTGCTTAACCGAGTCGTTAAGAAGAAAAGAACAAACCAACTTCGCCGGCCGCAGTGGCCGAGAGGTTCTAGGCGCTTCAGTCCGGAACCGCGCTGCTGCTACGGTCGCAGGTTCGAATGTGTGTGATGTCCTTAGGTTAGTTAGGTTTAAGTAGATCTAAGTCTAGGGGACTGATGATCTGAGATATTAAGTCCCATAGTGCTCAGAGCCAAACCAACTTCAACACACCAGACAAACGCCGTTGATGTTTCCAACGGTGCACCGGTGTTGTTACGTTGCCTTTTACCAATCTTAGAGTAAAATCTGTTGGCAACACGACAGATGGCACCGAACAACAAAATAACGACGCACCACAAAGCAATTATCCAAACGGGGTGGAAATGAGTGGATATGATGTAGGGATAAAGACAAACAAATCATTACAGTTTCACAAGAATTGGGTGTTGTATTCAAGAAAAAGCGCTTCACAAACTGAGCAAGTCAATAACGCGTTGGTCCATCTATGACCGTTGTATAAGCGGTTATTCGCCTTGGCTTAGATTGATAGAGTTGTTGGATGTCGCCCCGAGGGGTCTCGTGCCAAATCCTGTCCAGTTGGCGTGTTAGATAGTCAAAATCCCGAGCCAGTTGGAGGGACCCGCCCAGTATTCTCCATACGTTCTCAATTGGAGAGAGATCCGGTGACCTTGCTGTCCAAGGTGGGATCTGCCAAGCGCGAAAACAAGCAGTAGAAACTCTCGCCGTGTGCGGGCGGCTAATATCTTGCTGAAATGTAAGCCTAGGGCAACAAAACGGGCGTAGAGTGTCGTCGACGTACCGGTGTGCTGTAATAATAATGAGCGTACCGCTGTACTGTAAGGGTCCATATGGGAGTCTATCCGATGGTATGTTTGTATTGATTCTCCTGTGTGAACGATTTCTTGAACGCGAAAATTAAGATTTCGGCTTTCGTTTTGCTATCTTCAAGTGTCACACCAGACTGGTCAACGGCAAGCAATGTTTCCGCATTGCATTAGTAAAAGACGTCATAAACAAAATACAAAACATTCTAGTTCCTCATACGTATAAACTTTTATATTTTGTTATGTTAGTGCTATCTGATTTTTGCTATCTCTCTATCTGGGTAGACATTCGAGCTTATGGAAAAGACAGCGACTCACGAAGTTTTAGAGATTTCGTTCCGCATGCAAAACTCACTGGAAAATCTCAGAATCTACCGAAACCAAGACCTTTAACCGAAAACCACGACATGGCCCTTCCTTACATGGTCATAGATGATGAAGCATTTAGGCTGACGGAAAATTTAATGAGACCCTACGCCGGGCCGGCCGCTGTGACCGAACGGTTCTAGGCGCTTCAGTCCGGAACCGCGCTGCTGCTATGGTCGCAGGTTCGAATCCTGTCTCGGGTATCTATGTGTGTGATGTCGTTAGGTTAAGTGAGGTTTAAGTAGTTCTAAGTTTAGGGGACTAATGACCTCATATGTTAAGTCCCATAGTGCTTAGAGCCATTTGAACCATTTGAACCCCGCGCCGGAAAGTTGCTGACTTATGAAAAAAAAAATTAACTATTGGCTAACTTTAGCACATGGGTATGTTGAGTGTGCTTTTGGCATGGCATGTAGTAAGTAGACAATACCACATCGCCCATAAGACGTCAGTGTGGATGGTGCCGAACACATTGTAGTAGCAATTATACTACAAATGTTGGGATGAGAGATGGGTTTAAATACGAAGACATCTTAGAAGGAAATCTCAAAAGTATAAATGCTACCCTCAAGGGATGACCCACTTCATCAGTGAATATCGTTCGGGTTAAATTTACGAACAATTTTATCAATTAAGGTAGACTTCAAAATGCAGATTGTTCGACATAAACGGAAGAGTACTTGTTCACGACTAAGTTTTTCTTACCTACATTTTTTTCCTTGAGTCTTTTCCCTCACATTAAATCAAAAGCAAAAAATGGAATTTAGGCAGTAAACTTCAAAAATAGTAGCTCGACGTCAGTATTCTGATTTTCAGTCTCACTCATTTTTCGCAACGTCCAACAGAGAAAAATAACTGAAATACACAGAAAATTTTATAATTTTTTTTTCATAACGTGGGGCCAAAGTCATAATACATTTCTTTAAAATCACTACCGCCATTAGACTGTTTTTTATTTACAGTGTTACATTTACACTATCATGATTTCGGCTTCAAAGTGCCATTATCAAGTGTTTTAATGTTATACAGTGCCTATGATGACATACTTTCGTATTTAAAATACACTATTAGACACATTGTCTAAGGGTCAATATTTCTGGTAAAAGCCTACTGCTTTGTTTTATCACTGACAAGGGGAGGCCGCCAATTGTGAAATTCAGATTCGATTCACACTGCGCATAATAAAAGCTCATGGCCAGAGGTGTAATGTGGCAAAGCACCAAGATGCACTTCTCAGCCGTTGTCGAGAAAATCGACAGTTAAAAGAAATCGTTCCGGTGAAATACTCTCGACGATTAGTAATTTTCTACAACGTCGTGACGCAGCGGTAAGCGCTCGAGTTCCTAATCCGAAGGTCCCCGGATCGAATCTCGCGCCATGCAATTTTTTATTATTATTAGTTTTTTGTAATTCAAATATATGTATATAAAGTATTAATGAATTGCTTACGCATGTTGGTGAAGGCGGATCGCTCTCCAATTGTACCGCCTCCATTTTTCCGTTTTTTTTAACAGGATGTACCAAAGCTCTCCCGTCCGCACTGATTTTCGACAATGTTATAAGTTGCGCTAGGGACCGCATCTACCTTCTTTCGAAGTTAGCAGGCAACTACGCTGTTATGCGGCGGCTCGTTTCGGCCCATTCAACATCTGTCATTCAAGTGTAACGAGCGAGTAACGGAGTTTATATTTCATACCTGCCACAGCAAATTTGTGTTCGTGGGGACTCTATTCTAATTCGAACGTTTGACTTACGCTATACGTATTCGTTTCGGAATATCGTTTCTACGTCTTCCGTTAACTATGCGTGGTTAACATTATGAAGACAATTAATAACATTTGTGAAACACAACTTTGTTTGCGGAAAACATAATAATGTTCGAAGTCGCCAGTTTTTCCACGACAAACGACTTTCAACAACTTATTATATGCATAATTGTTGCAACTGATTGCCGGGAATTATATATATATATTTGAATTATAAAAAACAAATACTAAAAAAAAAAAAAAAAAAAGGTTGCATCGTGCGAGAATCGAACCGGCGACCTTTGGATTACGAACCATAGCGCTTACCGCTGCGCCACGGCGCTGTAGAGAATTACTGGTCGTAGAGAGTATTTCACTGCAACGGTTTCTTTTAACTGTCGATTTTTCTCGACAACGGTTGAGAAGTGCATCTTGGTGCTTTGCCACATTATACCTCTGGCCATGAGCTTTTATTATGCGTAGTATGAATCGAATCTGAATTTCGCAATTGGCGGCCTCCCCTTGTGAGTATACCATCTTGACTCAAGTGTAGTGTATTTTAAATACGACAGTATGCCATCTTATGCACTGTATAATATTAAAACACTTGATAATGGCACTTCAAAGCTGAAATCATGATCGTGTAAATGCAACACTGCAAATAAAAGACAGTCTAATGGCGGTACTGGCTTTAAAGAAACACAGAAAAGTCGTCTAGTCATGACGGTAAGGTGCTACCAACTGAACAGCACGAGGACGCCATCTAACTTGGTATCACCGCGTGAAAGCGCGTTCGTCTGCGTCTGGACATTTTCTACACTAACGCCGCATTAACTCGCCTCAACGCGCGCCCATATGATCGGTTGTATATCAGATTACTGGATGCAAATCCGAGTTGAAAACGCTTCAGAGACCCGTCATGTGAGCGTAGCCAAATTGTTTGTTATCAGAATCCTTTATCAGTTTTGTGGATACAAACCAGTTACGTACATACAGAGATACTCTTTTTTTTTTTTTTTGTTGATAATTATCAAATTTGGTGCTTTGGACGTTTTTCAATTTCACTCTTTTATTTGTTCGCTGCAGGACATACTTATCAAAAAACATTTCTATATCTGACGTTCTCTCCACGTTCTGTTGTGGTGTTTAGTCATCGGCTTTGCCGGGCGGCGTGTAGCTGGCGGGAGGGCGCGAGCCAACGGCAGGTAGCGCCACCTCGCCGCCACACCTGCCGGAGGGGTGGGAGAGCAGCGGAGGGGCGGGAGTCGTTAGCGGCGCGGCGGCGGGGGGGGGGGGGGACGCGCACCGGTGGTGGGGGGGACGCGGACCACACAGAGCAGCGGTGCGGCCTTGACATAGCGTGCCGGCGATTTGTCAGCCGCACGGCGACTGCGACGGCGACGTCTTCATCAGCGGCAACACGCGCCGTGCCGAGCTGCGCAGCGCGGGCCACACAAGAGGCCGGCGGAAGCGTGCGCGTCGCCGAGATAGTGCAGGGGGCTTCGTTATCGCCGGCCCGCAATTAAAGACCCGGCCGTGTAAACATTCATCACCGCCACGACTCGGTCGCGCCGGCGCAGTCCGGAATTTACGTTCGACCAGGGGGGTAATGGAGGGATTAACTGCCTGCGACCTCCGGGTGACGTATCAGATCTGAAGCCCTCCGCGGGCTGCTCAGATCGATCCTAACGAGTGGTCGTCGTCGACTACTTTGCACATCGGGCGGTCAGGAGCAATTTGCTAACGAGTTCCGTACACCGCGAATCTGAAGCTGCCTATTAACAACGGCGTTAGCTCGCGACATCAATTGAGAATTGTATGTTTTGGAAACGGGTGTCCCAAAGCTTCACTGAATTTTTTAATTTATTTGTCGATGAGCAGTGATGAAGCGTGCCAACTGTCTTGCCGCAATGGAAACATCGGTTGCCGTCAGATCACCGAAGTTAAGCGCAGTAGGGTTGAAATAGCACTTGGTTGGGTGACCATCCGGTCTGCCGAGCGCTGTTGGCACGCGGTGTGCACTCAGCCCTAATGAGGCAAACTGAGGAGCTACTTGATTGAGAAGTAGCGGCTCCGGTCTCGTGAACTGACATACGGCAGGGAGAGCGGTGTGCTGACTACACGCCCCTCCATACCCCCATCAACTGACCCATGTGTTTCAGGATGACACGGCGGCCGGTCGGTACCGTTGAGCCTTCATTACCTATTCGGGAGAAGTTTAGGTTTAGTGATGAAGCATCCCACTCTGTCAGCTTGGCTGACGGCTGAAATGATCGCTTCAAAATGTGGCTATGACCTAGAAAATAGTAACAAGATCGAAAGACAGATAAACGAAGTAAAAGCAGTACCATCTATTTTATTTATTACTAGCAAAAATGTCTAGTAAACAAGGGCTCTAGAAGGCATGCTTTAAGAATTATGAGCACTACTTCAACTTTGATGCTGCAGAATAAATCTCTTCTGCTGCAAGCTCTTTGTTTTCAATATTTTGAGACATAGGAGTATGGACCAAAACAAGAAAAAAAGTCCAGTAAATTTGGGGTCGAAGATGCATACCTTAAGAGCTATGAGCACTTGTTCATTTTCACTGCTGCGACACATATCTCCTCTAGTGAACAAGTGCTCATAGCTATCAAGAAGTGCATACTAGAGCCCACATTTAGCCCGCCAATTTTTTTCTTCGGTCACAATAGCTGCTCCCAAAAAATGAGAAGCAAAGAGCTTGCAGTAGACGAGACTTCTTTCACACTGTCGAACGTGAACAAGTGTTCATAGCTTTAAAGGTATGCAGTTTAGAGTCCATGTTTAGTAAATACACTCCTGGAAATTGAAATAAGAACACCGTGAATTCATTGTCCCAGGAAGGGGAAACTTTATTGACACATTCCTGGGGTCAGATACATCACATGATCACACTGACAGAACCACAGGCACATAGACACAGGCAACAGAGCATGCACAATGTCGGCACTAGTACAGTGTATATCCACCTTTCGCAGCAATGCAGGCTGCTATTCTCCCATGGAGACGATCGTAGACATGCTGGATGTAGTCCTGTGGAACGGCTTGCCATGCCATTTCCACCTGGCGCCTCAGTTGGACCAGCGTTCGTGCTGGACGTGCAGACCGCGTGAGACGACGCTTCATCCAGTCCCAAACATGCTCAATGGGGGACAGATCCGGAGATCTTGCTGGCCAGGGTAGTTGACTTACACCTTCTAGAGCACGTTGGGTGGCACGGGATACATGCGGACGTGCATTGTCCTGTTGGAACAGCAAGTTCCCTTGCCGGTCTAGGAATGGTAGAACGATGGGTTCGATGACGGTTTGGATGTACCGCGCACTATTCAGTGTCCCCTCGACGATCACCAGTGGTGTACGGCCAGTGTAGGAGATCGCTCCCCACACCATGATGCCGGGTGTTGGCCCTGTGTGCCTCGGTCGTATGCAGTCCTGATTGTGGCGCTCACCTCGCCGGCGCCAAACACGCATACGACCATCATTGGCACCAAGGCAGAAGCGACTCTCATCGCTGAAGACGACACGTCTCCATTCGTCCCTCCATTCACGCCTGTCGCGACACCACTGGAGGCGGGCTGCACGATGTTGGGGCGTGAGCGGAAGACGGCCTAACGGTGTGCGGGACCGTAGCCCAGCTTCATGGAGACGGTTGCGAATGGTCCTCGCCGATAACCCCAGGAGCAACAGTGTCCCTAATTTGCTGGGAAGTGGCGGTGCGGTCCCCTACGGCACTGCGTAGGATCCTAAGGTCTTGGCGTGCATCCGTGCGTCGCTGCGGTCCGGTCCCAGGTCGACGGGCACGTGCACCTTCCGTCGACCACTGGCGACAACATCGATGTACTGTGGAGACCTCACGCCCCACGTGTTGAGCAATTCGGCGGTACGTCCACCCGGCCTCCCGCATGCCCACTATACGCCCTCGCTCAAAGTCCGTCAACTGCACATACGGTTCACGTCCACGCTATCGCGGCATGCTACCAGTGTTAAAGACTGCGATGGAGCTCCGTATGCCACGGCAAACTGGCTGACACTGACGGCGGCGGTGCACAAATGCTGCGCAGCTAGCGCCATTCGACGGCCAACACCGCGGTTCCTGGTGTGTCCGCTGTGCCGTGCGTGTGATCATTGCTTGTACAGCCCTCTCGCAGTGTCCGGAGCAAGTATGGTGGGTCTGACACACCGGCGTCAATGTGTTCTTTTTTCCATTTCCAGGAGTGTATTTTTGCTCCGAATGATGGTTTCTCTCATATCCCTGAGTATTGATCATTCCTATTGGAACACCACATATAAAGGGAGAGAGTAAAAAATTATCGCCGGCCGCGGTGGTCTAGCGGTTCTGGCGCTGCAGTCTGGAACATCGGGACTGCTACGGTCGCAGGTTCGAATCCTGCCTCGGGCATGGGTGTGTGTGATGTCCTTAGGTTAGTTAGGTTTAAGTAGTTCTAAGTTCTAGGGGACTTATGACCTAAGATGTTGAGTCCCATAGTGCTCAGAGCCATTTGAACCATTTTTTTAAAAATTATCTAACGTAGTGAATAACCAAAAAACACCAACTAAACATAATATTTAATATGTGCCATGATGAAAATACGCTTATATAAAACGATTTTCATTGTTTGTAGTATCTTAGCAACTGAAATATGTTTGTCTCAGCAGTTCAGAGTCCTCGAAATGAGAACTTCTGAATGCGAAAGTGTTGTGATGATGATGTGTTTGTTACAGTGTTCTGTATGTCAGATAACTGCGTTTCCAGTAAAAATATGAGTAAAGTCATTAAATGAAAAGTTTTAAACTTACGCCTCACTTAAGATTTGTGCTGAAAAAAGTTAATCTTTCCGTGCATGACTATATTTTAGTATGTACCCTCACTGGCACACCCAGCAAATAATTCTCATCACACTTCATATTAATGACATGTAACTGTAAAACACCTGTTGACGACGGCATCCTGCCAAAATGTGTGGTGCTAATAAGTATTGGTAAAAAAAGTGACTGAAGCAGTAGAAAGTATTTCATAAATTTATGGGAAAATCGCTGACTTTAACCACTTCCATACAACGTGGATAAACATAAGCTTTTTTAAAAAAAATATTTATACACATATATACGTAGTTGGGCCCGCGGCAAGAAACGTTTCGTAATATTGCATTTTAAACCAATATTTCGGCAGTACTGCCAAGACACCTGCGAACATTGCAGTTAGTAAATTTCATTTATTTTCAATCTGTTTGTTCAAATGGTTCTGAGCACTATGGGACTTAACAGCTATGGTCATCGTTCCCCAGAACTTAGAACTACTTAAACCTAATTAACCTAAGGACATCACACAACACCCAGTCATCAAATCTGTTTGTATATGGAGTTAAACATATATGTACCCTTACGGCTAGCTAGACGAAACGCAAATACTGCATCACTAATAAATCCTTTTGGCAAATGCTGTTGTTTTTACGGGGAGTTGACAGTTCTTAATGATGCAGTATGTTTACAGAGTGGTTATAGATGGTCAGCGGTATTGCTTGAGTTTGTTATCTTTGGTTGTTTATTTTTTTATGGTTTCTCATGTTGCACAATGTCAAAAAATTGTCTAGGTAATATTTATGTTTGAAGTCGGTCAGTTCGTTTAATATGTCCTGCGGATAATTATTCATATTTACATAAATTTCCATTTCTTTGAGCATGTTCGTGGTGAGACCTTTTAGTATTACACGGAGTTGTATATGGAGTTAAACATATATGTACCCTTACGGCTAGCTAGACGAAACGCAAATACTGCATCACTAATAAATCCTTTTGGCAAATGCTGTTGTTTTTACGGGGAGTTGACAGTTCTTAATGATGCAGTATGTTTACAGAGTGGTTATAGATAGTCACGGAAGATCTGAAGAGCAGTTTCAATTTTGCTGACTTTAGAGTTTCGAATTTTTAAATGCACAAAGAAACTTGACTTTTGACTATCAGTGCCTCTAGTGTGCTCACTAAATTTGATGTTGCATTGGACAAACAAGACGAAATTTTAACATCAGATTTAGAGAAAGTACTAGAGATCTAGAGATAGTGAAAGCAATCAGTCGAGTCTCTTTGTGCGTCAAAATCCTGAAGTCAACAAAATCGAAACTGTGCTTCAAATTCTACATATAACACCAAAAGGACACGTGAAGAACATGTCTGAAGAATTAAAAATTTATGTAAGTGCGAAAAATTAAGCGCCCGCCATATTAAACGAACAGACCGGTTTCAAACATTAAAGCTACCTAGAACATTTTATTGACATTCTGGAACATGACATAGGATATAAAATTAGCAACCAAAGTATACACAGACAACTAAATTATCGCCGGCCGAGGTGGCCGTGCGGTTAAAGGCGCTGCAGTCTGGAACCGCAAGACCGCTACGGCCGCAGGTTCGAATCCTGCCTCGGGCATGGATGTTTGTGATGTCCTTAGGTTAGTTAGGTTTAACTAGTTCTAAGTTATAGGGGACTAATGACCTCAGCAGTTGAGTCCCATAGTGCTCAGAGCCATTTGAACCATTTGAACTAAATTATCCGCAGCACAAACAATACCGCTAACTAGCTATAACCAATTTGTAAACATACAGCATCATTCTACTAGCCATAAAAACATCGACAATTGACAAATGGATTAATCAGTGATGCAATATGTACGTCTACACGTAAGTACACGTGCACATTACACTACTGGCCATTAAAATTGCTATACCAAGAATAAATGCAGATGATAAACGGGTATTCATTGGACAAATACATTATACTAGAATTGACATGCGGTAACATTTTCACCCAATTTGGGTGGATAGATCCTGAGAAATCAGTTCCGAGAACAACCACCTCTGGCCGTAATAACGGCCTTGATACGCCTGGGCATTGGGTCAAACAGAGCTTGGATGGCGTGTACAGGTACAACTGCCCATGCAGCTTCAACACGATACCACAGTTCATCAAGAATAGTGACTGGCGTATTGTGACGAGCCAGTTGCTCGGCCACCATTGACCAGACGTTTTCAATTGGTGAAAGATATGGAGAATGTGCTGGCCAGGGCAGTAGTCGAACATTTTCTGTATCCAGAAAGGCCCGTACAGGACCTGCAACATGCGGTCGTGCATTATCCTGCTGATATGTAGGGTTTCGCAGGGATCGACTAAAGGGTAGAGCCACGAGTCATAACACATCTGAAATGTAACGTCCACCGTTCAAAGTGCCGTCAATGGGAACAAAAGGTGACCGAGACGTGTAACCAATGGCACCCCATACCATCGCGCCGGGTGATACTCCAGTATGGCGATGACGAATACTCGCTTCCAATGTGCGTTCACCGCGATGTCGCCAAACACGGATGCGACCATCATGATGCTGTAAACAGACCCTGGATTCATCCGAAAAAATGACGTTTTGCCATTCGTGCACCCAGGTTCGTCGTTGAGTACACCATCGCAGGCACTCCTGTCTGTGATGCAGCGTCAAGGGTAACCGCAGCTATGGTCTCCGAGCTGATAGTCCATGCTGCTGCAAACGTCGTCCAACTGTTCGTGCAGATGGTTGTTGTGTTGCAAACGTCCCCATCTGTTGACTCAGGGATCGAGACGTGACTGCACGATCCGTTACAGCCATGCGGATAAGATGCCTGTCATCTCGACTGCTTGTGATACGAGGCCGTTGGGATCCAGCTCGGCGTTCCGTATTAGCCTCCTGAACCCTCCGATTCCATATTCTGCTAACAGTCATTGGATCTCGACCAACGCGAGCAGTAATGTCGCGATACGATAAACCGCAATCGCGATAGGCTACAATCCGACCTTTATCAAAGTCGGAAAAGTGATAGTACGCGTTTCTCCTCCTTACACGAGGCATCACAACAACGTTTCACCAGTCAACGCCGGTCAACTGCTGTTTGTGTATGAGAAATCGGTTGGAAACTTTCCTCGTGTCAGCACGTTGTAGGTGTCGCCACCGGCGCCAACCTTGTGTGAATTCTCTTAAAAGCTAATCCTTTGCATATCACAGCATCTTCTTCCTGTCAGTTAAATTTCGCGTCTGTAGCACGTCATCTTCATGGTGTAGCAATTTTAATGGCCAGTAGTGTAATTCCATATACAAATGTCTCAAAAGTAAATGAAATTTACTAACTGTAATATTCGCAGGGGTACTTGGCAAAACCGTTGAAATAGGCCTATTGTACGAATGCAATGCGACTATTAGCAGCTGACTTGAAAGATTCAAATTAAAATGTCATATTAAGAAATGTAGTCAAACGCACAGTTCAGGCCTGCATGGAATGGGTGGTGTTTCCCAGAATCGCGGCGTTATCAAATCCCGCTTACGAGCAGCAGCCGTCCATAATGTGTTGTGTGTGTTGCAGGCGTGTGGGTGGGACGGACGGCCCCCGCTCCGGCCTTGTGTCACTAACCTAACCAGCGTAACATACTCGCCTGACGCAGCACTTCTGGCCGCGGCGCGCTTTATAAGCGCCGAAATGCGCCTGCTAACAGGATGAAATTAGTTTCTTTCTGGAGTATACTTAGGCGGTTTTTTGCGCCTCGGAGGCGGGAGCCGTGAAGAACACGGCGGCCCGGCCGCCTCCGGCAGGTAGGGGCGCCAGCGGCAGCGGCTGCGCCGACACACGACCGCCCCCGCCTCCCACACAATAGCGGGCGGCAGGCAGGCACAAAACTACCGACAAGGCCGTAAATACTGGAAACCGCGCCGACGCGCCGCGCGAGGCGGTTTGTTTTCGGAAGGCGGCGCCGTAGTCTTCACGCTACGAGAGTGTTTCGGTGTATCAACTGCGCAGAACCCTGCCCTAGGATGCGGAAGGTGCCAGTCAGACGGTGGTACACTTGCGAGGGTGTTTCTGGGGAATCAGAGGGGAAGGAAAGAATTTTTCTTTCTATTAAATCCCCTTACGACCGAAGCGAAAACAAGCGAATGTGCATTCGCTAACAGTGCCATGTCATTCGTCAGGGCACACAATTAGTGACTTCGAATAACCATTTACGTCGGAGCGCATGGAAAAGTACACCAGGGGACGAACGTCGCAGTATAAGCTGTATACGCCTACTGTCTTTTGGAACTAACGTTGCAGCTGAGAAGTTGCTTAACTTATATACTGACGTGACAAAAGTCATCGGATAGGGATGCGCACATATACAGATGGCAGTAGTATCAAGCACGCAAGGTATAAAAGGGCAGCACATTGGCGGAGATGTCATTTGCACTTAGGTGATTCATGTGAAAAGGTTTCCGACGTGATGGCCGCACGACAGAAATCAACAGACATTGAAGGTGGAACGGTAGTTAATGGTAGACGCATGGGACATTCCATTTCATAAATCGTTAGCGAATTCAGTGTTCCCAGATCCAGACTGTCAACAGAGTGCTCAGAATACCAAATTTCAGTGCAGACAACGCGATGACCGACGGCCTTCACTTAACGACCGAGAGCAGCGTTGTTTGCGTGTCAGTGCTAACAGACGAGCAGCACTACGTGGAATAACCGCAGACGTCAATGTGGGACATACGACGAACGTATCTGGTAGAACACTGAGGCGAAATAAGGCAATAATAGGATACTCACAAGGGAACCTCCCCATCGCACCCCCCTCAGATTTAGTTTTAAGTTGGCACAGTGGATAGGCCTTGAAAAACTGAATCCAGATCAATCGAGAAAACAGGAAGAAGTTGTGTGGAACTATGAAAAAAATAAGCAAAATATACAAACTGAGTAGTCAATGCGCAAGATATGCAACATCAAGGACAGTGGGAGCTCTAGAGCGCCATGGTCCCATGGTTAGCGTGAGCGGCTGCGGAACGAGAGGTCCTTGGTTCAAGTCATCTATCGACTGGAAAGTTAAATTTTTTATTTTCAGACAATTATTACCTGTGCGTCCGTCCGTCCGTCCGATGCGAGGTAACTGCGCCGTAGTATGGGGACGCCACACCTAAACAAACATCGAAACACACTACGTCAGTCGACTACAGTGCACGGAAGAGAGAGTATTCCTGCTAACGAGGCTCCGTGGCTGGCAGTTGACTGCTCACTACTTTGGACGAGAGTGCATTAAATACGTGAGATGTATTCCGTGGGCAATATGAATCCAGCAAAAATAGCTCGCGACTTCAATAACAATCGCAAGGTTTTGCGGTGCGGTCGCAAAACACAGGCGCTAAACTTATTACAGTGAACAGAGACGTCAGTGAAGGCACGGACAGATAATAACTTTGCGAAAATAAAGAAAGTAAAATACTCACCCGAGGGAAGACTTGAACCAAGGACGCCTAGTTCCGCAGCGGCTCACGCTAACCACACGACCACGGCGCTCCTGAGCTCACATTCTCCTTGATGTTGCCTATATTGCACATGGACTACTCAGTTTGTATGTTTTGCTTACTTTTTTCATAGTTCCACACAACTTCTTCTTGTTTTCTCGATTGATCTGTGTTCAGTTTTTCAAGGCCTATCCACTGTGCCGACTTAAAACTAAATCTGAGGGGGGTGCGATGGGGAGGTTCCCTTATCAGCAGAGGAACAATGTGAGTGCGTTTGCTGACAGCAGTCCCTCTCCTGGGCTTCCGACAATATCGGTTGGATCCTAGACGACTGGAAAACAGTCACCTGGTCAGATGAGTCCGATTTCAGTTGGTAAGAGCTGATGGTACGGTTTGGTGTGGCGCAGACCCCACGAACCATGGATCCAAATTGACAAAAGACACTGTACACGTTGGTGACAGCTCCATAATGGTGTGGACTATGTTTGCATGGAATGTGATGAGTTCTCTGGTCCAACTGAACTGATCATTGAATGTAAATGGTTATGTTCGCCAACTTGGAGACCATCTGCAACCATTCATGCACTTCATGTCCCCAAATGGCAATGTGAAATGCCACCGTGCTACAAGTTTTAGCGATTGGTTTAAAAAACATTCTGGAAAGTTCGAGCGAATCATTTGGCGACACACATCGCCTGATATGAATTCCATCGAACATTTATGGGACGTAATCGAGAGGTCAGCTCGTGCACAAAATCCTACACTGTCACCACTTCCGCAATTACCGACAGCTATAGAGGCAGCATGGCTCAATATTTTTGCAGGGGACTTCCTACGACTTATTGAGTGCATGCAATGTCAGCTGCTACACTATGCCGGTATTACATGGCTTTTGTCACCTCAGTGTATATGTGAGCACGTAGGTAGAAAAAATGGTTCAAATGGCTCTGAGCACTATGGGACTCAACTGCTGTGGTCATAAGTCCCCTAGAACTTAGAACTACTTAAACCTAACTAACCTAAGGACATCACACACATCCATGCCCGAGGCAGGATTCGAACCTGCGACCGTAGCAGCCTCGCGGTTCCGGACTGCAGCACCAGAACCGCACGGCCACAGCGAGATGAGCTACTGACGGAGGTAAAGCTTTGAGGACGGGTTATGGGGCATGGTCAGGGAGCTCAGATGGGATAGCACTCACTCGCAAAAGGTTCGAGACAAGCTCAGTGCACAGTTTTAATCTGCCAGGAAGTTTCATATAAGCACACACTCTGCTGGAAAGTGAAAATTCATTGTGGTGTATGTACATTTTAGTTCATCTTTACTTTCAGCTCTTATCATGTTGTCGTTTCCAACAATTTCATTTACATCTCATTTGTCAACAGCACGTAACTTGCCTTTTATAACAATGAATTCAAACACTGAACGTCCAAATGCAGAACTGAATGTAATCACCCGAAGATAGGCTTAGGCTCTAAACCGCTCATGTTATAAATCAACCGCCTTCATTTGTGATTTTCTTCAACATGGCTATAAAGTGTATGCTGTTGTTAACAGTATGCAGTGTGAGTTCATCGGAAGTTAAAGATGCTTAGTTCAGTTGTGCATCAGTAGGAGTGCTGCAAGCAACGTAACCTTTTCTGTTACCAATTACTCTATCCTTAACACTGTTAACAATGGCATACATGTTACATTACGTCTTAGCGCTCCCCGTTACAAGCGAATTCAAGTGCTTGAGCCAAAATGTATACTGAAATCGATTTGTCGCGTTACTATCTTCCCTAGATGGTTGTAACAGGTACTCGCCCCCAAAATCAGAGCTCCTTTCCTTCCCTGAAAAACTATCCAGATCTTGTCAGCGTGCGAAATAGTTATGTCCCAGTTGCAATTCATCTGGTGAAGCTAGAATATAATACCGAGTGGCCATAATTAAAGTGCAGCTACTCACAGAAATTCAATGTGGGCTGTAATTATCGTATGGCAGCGAAATTTGATAGATGTATCGCGTTAATGCGGATCCGATTTACACTGGAGAAAATAGTTCCAGTTTCGGTCTCCAAGTGCAAATCTCGCGCTGCGAATGCAAGATAGACATGGATTATGTTTCCATAGGTAATGGATTAGGAAATGAAAGTGAGCAGAAAGGGTCAAACAAGTGAGGAAGGCATAATGTTGAATTTATTATTAACCGCCGCTTGCACAATATGCTCGATACGAGCACCTGAGATGTTGACGATATGTTGTACAGCGCCAGATTTGCAACTAGTGGCCAAAAGTGGAACTAATTTTTTTCCAGCTCAGATTAGTTGTACTTCAATTATAACAGCCTTATAAAAACAAATTAACTTCTGAACAAAAGGGCCGTCACTAGGGCTTATGACCTAGAGAAGAATGAAAGCATATTCGGGTGTCTTTCGTATCCAAGACCGAAAGTCCAAACAGTGAAGCGGCACTTCTCTAGACGTGTTACTATACCGATTGTATAATGATGCACAGTAAAACAAAATGCATTTTCAGTGCTTTATGAGTATATTACACCAACGGAAATTTCTGGCTACGATTATCCTGAGACAGTCACATTTTTACATGCTACACACTCCTGATGATACACGTTGACTGAGAATTTGTATCACAGACACAGTCCCTCTGACTGTTCAGAGATGTCACAAAACCGCCCAAAGATGTAAACAACCATGCATCAGCAGCGCCTATTAGACGGAGGGGGTCCGACAGCCGATCAGTTCCAGTCATTCCGCCAGGAAGGAGGTACACGACTCGTGTTGTCTGTAGTTCAACCATGCGGTCAATACGGCGGTTCGATCGTGTCCGCATTGTTACTTTGTGCCAGGAAGGGCCCTCAACAAGGGAAGTGTCCAGGCGTCTCGGAATGAACCAAGCGATGTTGTTTGGACATGGAGGAGATACAGAGATACAGGAACTGTCGATGACATGCCTCGCTCAGGCCGCCCAAGGGCAACTACTGTAGTGGATGGCCGCTACCCACGGATTATGGCTCGGAGGAACCCTGACAGCAACGCCACCATGTTGAATAATGCTTTTCGTGCACCCACAGGTCGTCGTGTTACGACTCAAACTGTGCGCAATAGATTGCACTCTCGACGTCCATGGCGAGGTCCATCTTTGCAACCACAACACCATGCAGTGCGGTACAGATGGGCCCAACAACATGCCGAGCCGGCCGCTGGTGGCCGAGCGGTTCTAGGTGCTTCAGTCTGGAACCGCGCGACCGCTATGGTCGCAGGTTCGAATCCCGCCTCGGGCATGGATATGTGTGATGTCCTTAGGTTAGTTAGGTTTAAGTAGTTCTAAGTTCTAGGGGACTGATGACCTGAGATGTTAAGTCCCATAGTGCTCAGAGCCATTTGAACCACTTTGAACCAACATGCTGAGTGCACCGCTCACTATTGGCACCCCGGTCTCTTCACCGCTGAGTGTCGCATATGCCTTCAACCAGACAATCGTCGGAGACGTGTTTAGAGGCAACCCGGTCAGGCTCAACGCCTTCGACACAATGTCCAGCGAGTGCAGCAAGGTGGAGGTTCCCTGCTGTTTTGGGGTGACATATGTGGGGCCGACGTCCGCCGCTGGTGGTCATGGAAGGCGCCGTAACGGCAGTACAATACGTGAATGATATCCTCCGACCGATAGTGCAACCATATCGGCAGTATATTGGCGAGGCATTCGTCTTCATGGACAATTTTCGCCTCCATAGTGCACTCCTTGTGAATGACTTCTTTCAGGATAACGACATCACTCGACTAGAGTGCCCAGAATGTTCTCCAGATATGAACCTTATCGAACATGCCTGGGATAGATTGAAAAGGGCTGTTTATGGACGACGTGACCCACCAACCACTCTGTGGGATCTACGCCGAATCATCGTCGTCGCCCGGGTTCCCGGGTTCGATTCCCGGCGGGGTCAGGGATTTTCTCTGCCTCGTGATGACTGGGTGTTGTGTGATGTCCTTAGGTTAGTTAGGTTTAAGTAGTTCTAAGTTCTAGGGGACTGATGACCATAGATGTTAAGTTCCATAGTACTCAGAGCCATTTGAACCATCGTCGAGGAGTGGGACAACCTGGACCAACACTTCCTTGATGAACTTGTGGATAGTATGCCACGACGAATAAAGGCATGCATCAACGCAAGAGGACGTGCTACTGTATATTAGAGGAACCGGTGTGTACAGCAGTCTGGACCACCACCTCTGAAGGGCTCACTATAGGGTGGTACAAAACGCAATGTGTGGTTTTCAAGAGCAATAATTGATGTTTATGTTGATTTCTATTCCAATTTTCTGTACAGGTTCCGGAACTCTCGGAACCGAGGTGATGCAAAACTTGTTTTAATGTGTATATTTCTATAGCTAAATATATATATTTGCACAGTTAGCCTACTCGCTCTTTTGACAGCCACTGTTATTCCACGGTACATATTGTGCAGTCCCTCGGATTCGTTCGTCGTCCATCGACATGCAGCTAACAGTGAAGTCATATCACAGGCTGGCGTCTGTCTCATTTCTTACTGAGACAATGGACGATCACTATATACGCTCCGCAAGCGAGGCATCTTTCCCTTGTCGCAATGCAATAGTATTTCATTATTTTTAGTAATCAAATTATTTTTAGCTTGAGATGTACATCTCCCTTCATTAGGAGTCTTTATGTGTCCTGTCTTCTTTTTTTCTTTTTATTTATTACACCAATTCGCTCACTTTGCTAATCAATTACAATTTTAGAACTCGCGATTTCACACGATTGTCCGGTGCCACAGTTACGCTGTCTGCCTGAGCATCTTCCCCGCCTAGATAGGTAGCCAGGAGGAGACATTCATTGCCTGCCCGCGCAGCAATGGCTGTTTCGAAAAAACGCCTCTGGAATGCGCCACCCTGGTCTCACGTCAGCCAGAAATTATCCCCGCCAGACTGGCGCCATACCTAGAGCTGCCTATGTGTTTACCCCATGCACAGCCCACGATCTCATTACCTTACAGGTTGCACCGAAATACCTTTCATGTGCATCTATCTACCTATCTGCATCACTCAACATTGGCGCAACAGCTCAATTAGACCTGCTGTAAACAGTAATACACTTCAAATTTTTCGCGACAGCCCTGATTGAACAATGGTTTTTAACCTTTAACAAAGTCTTACGCCCCTCGGAACACATCGTATAAAAATACCTGGTAATTTAATGAAAGACCCGCTACTCACTGATGTCCAATGTGGGCTGTAATCATCGTCTGGCAGCGAAACTTGGTAGATACGCTATTGCATTAATGCGGAACCCATTTAAGCCGGAAAAAATTAGTTCCAGTTTTTACCAGCAGATGTAAATCTGGTGATGTACACTTGTTTGTATGACGGTGTGACATCCACGCTTTCATACGACAAGTCGTAACGTGAGTTAAGCGTACGACTACCGGGAACAGAGATGGTGTACTGTTAGCGAAACTGTTTTATGTGAACGGCAGCAATAACAGTGCTGCATTGAGAGAGTTCCCCAACTGACAGGTCTGACGAGAGCCCCGATGCCATTAAGTGGTTCAAAGAAGATGATAATAAAATTCGAAAACACTCGTGACTTTGGTGTGGTACCTGGAAGAGTAAGCCATCCTATCCCGGTGGAAGTCTTTGGCGAGGTTTCTGCTGCTATAATTGCCCAAGCAGCACGTGCCCCAAGTAGTGCTAGTCCTAATGCAGTGTCCAACACATATCCGTTCCATGGTCAACGTAGGAAAAGTTCTGCGGTCTATTTGACAACAGTAGCCGTACAAATCGAGACCGTGCAGCAACTGAAACCTAATGATCCGCAGCAATGTTCTGAATTTGCTCTTCGGTTTCTGGCACGGATCGAAGTGACATGTGGCCGGACAATAGCTTTCGGAGAGAAGAGGCACGTTTTACAATACAGGGTGTAGTGAGTACACAGAACTGCTGAATTTTGGGTACTGTTGGACCGCGTGTTGTCTACGAATCGCTGATGCACTCGCCGTGTGTGACTGATTGGTGTGGGTTCACAAGCACCTTAATTCTGGTCAGTCCTTCCCTGCAGAGAATACAGCCAGAGGGCCTTTGAGATGAACCCTGACTTCGGCACGTTCAAATGGTTCAAATGGCTCTAGAACTTAGAACTACTTAAACCTAAGGACATCACACACAACCATGCCCGAGGCAGGATTCGAACTTGCGACCGTAGGGGCCGCGCGGTTCCAGACTGTAGCGCCTAGAACCGCTCGGCCACTCCGACCGGCTTCGACACGTTATCGAGGCCATCTTATGTAGCATGTGATTCGTGCTTTGGAGAAGTGCAACTGGCACGGTGTGGAAACCGGTGCCTCGATGCAGGATTGGGCAACACCTCATGTCGCTAGCTGAGTGAAAGATCTGCTTATCCAACCTTCCACAAATGTGTTATCACCGGAGGATGATGCATGGCCTGCAAGACCACCTGATCTTAATCCATGTGGCTTCTGGCTCTAGGGGCATCTAAAAGAAAGCGTTTACCAGGGACACGTTCGGTCTTTGTCTGATCTGAAAGCCATTATACAGAAACACGTTGTCCAGATCCCACCGGAACTGCTGCCAGGAGCTCTTTTGCACGTCGTTCAATATTATGGGTCTCTCGCTTGTTTGACCTTTCTGCTCGTGTCCCGTTCCTAATGCGTTAAATATAGAAACATTCCTGTTTTTTCTTGCATTGAAAGCGCCAGATTTGCACCTGGTGGCCAAAATTGGAACTTTTTTCAGCATAAATCGGTTCAGCATTAACGCATTACAATATTTACCACGTTTCGCTGTCACACGGCAATTATAACCCAGACTGGACCTCTGTGAGCAGAAGCATTTTTATTATAGCCAGCAGGGAAGAATGGATTGTCAGTGGATGATTGTAAGGGAATGGAGATCGTTTTAGACTATTTCTTTCTGCTGCACTGATGCCACTTTTTTTCGCATGGTGCTCTTAACAAAGTATCCGGTTACACGATCCGTCAACGTTTGGAACTGCACTCGCTGTTTAAATACCTTTTAATATTAGGAATATGCGAAATCAGTGGTAGTAAAGGCGACTAGGATGCGTAGATTTAATGGAAGGATTTTGGGAGAAGCGTTGCATCCTTAACTGAAGCCAGATACGAAAGACTGGTGCAACCACTTCAAGAGTACCGGTCCTTTGTCTCGAGTCCTTATCAAGTAGGCGTGGCAACAGACATCGGAAAACAAGCTGTTAGCGCCGTATCAAGTCAGTACAGACCAAATGAAAACGCAACAGATTTGCCCTGTAAACTAAACAGGATGAAACTTCCTGGAAGATTAAAACTGTGTGGCGGACCGAGACTCGAACTCGGGACCTTTGCCTTTCGCGGGCATGTGCTCTACCATTTGCCCGCGAAAGGCAAAGGTCCCGAGTTCGAGTCTCGGTCCGCCAAACAGTTTTAATCTGCCAGGAAGTTTCATATCAGCGCACACTCCGCTGCAAAGTGAAAATCTCATTCTGGAAACATCCCCCAGGCTGTGGCTAATCCATGCCTCCGCAATATCCTTTCTTTCAGGAGTGTTAGTCCTGCAAGGTTCGCAGAAGAGCTGCTGTAAAGTTTGGGAGGAGACGAGGTACTGGCGGAAGTAAAGCTGTGAGGACGGGGCGTGAGTTGTGCTTGGGTAGCTCATTTGGTAGAGCACTTGCCCGCGAAAGGCAAAGGTCCCGAGTTCGAGTCTCGGTCGGGCACACAGTTTTAATCTGCCAGGAAGTTTCATATCAGCGCACACTCCGCTGCAGAGTGAAAATCTCATTCTGGAAACTAAACAGGATCTGTGGAGGTCAAAATACGATGCTATCGCGGAATTCTGTTAGATGAATTTTGCGAACTAGTAGTCGAACAACACTAACTACTGACTGTGTCGTATCTCAAACAGAGGTTATGCTGATACAATAAGACAGATTATTGCGGGTGCCGAGTCGTGTAGATACACTATGTGATCAAAACTATCCGGACACCCCCACAAATATACATTTCTCATATTAGGTGCATTGTACTGCCATCTACCGCCAGGTACTCCATATCAGCGACATCAGTAGTCATTTGGCATCGTGAGAGAGCAGAATGGGACGCTCCGCGGAACTCACAGACTTCGAACGTGGTCAGGTGATTGGATGTCACTTGTGTCATACGTCTGTACGCGGGATTTCCACACTCCTAATCATTCCTAGGTCCACTGTTTCCGATGTGATAGTGACGTGGGAACGTGAAGAGACACGTACAGCACAAAAGCGTCGTAATGTGTAATAGGCAGACATCTATCCAGACCATCACACAAGAATTCCAAATTGCACCAGGATCCACTGCAAGTACTATGACAGTTAGGTGCGAGGTGAGATAACTTGGATTTCATGGTCGAACAGCTGCTTATAAGCCAAGCCACATAGCACGCCGGTAAATGCCAAACGACACCTCGCTTGGTGTAAGGAACGTAAACATTGGACAATTGAACAGTGTAAAAATGTTGTGTGGTGTGACGAATCACGGTACACAATGTGGCGGTCCGATGGCAGGTTGTGGGTATGGCGAATGTCTGGTGAACGTCATCTGCCAGCGTATGTTGCACCAACAGTAAAATTCGGAGGCGTTGGTGTTAAGGTGTGGTAGTGTTTTTCATTGAGGGGGCTTGCACCCCTTGTTGTTTTGCGTGGCACTATCACAGCACACGTCTACATTGATGTTTTAAGCACTTTCTTGCTTTCCATATTGAATTCCAGCATTACCGATGGAGGGCGCCACGAACTTGTAAGTCATTTTCAGCCAGGTGTCCGGATACTTTTGATTACATTGTGTATTTATTCCTCGCTTTGGAAAAGGACAAAGTTGCTAACATCCCTGCCATGCACTGCGAAATATGCTTGGTAAATAAATGAAATTGTGTTTGCATACTGGAGTATCAGCGTATTATGCTAATAGCTTTTCTAGATATGAAATTTTAAAAAAAATGTGAGAGACCGAGTGTTCATTCACGCATTACAGTGTACCAGATCAGTTGCTAGGAATACACCGTTTTTATTAGGGAGACAATATTATTTTAGTTTTTGTCAATACACGAACCTAGCAAAAATCTGTTAGGTATACAAAAAAAAAAAAAAAACGAACCTTTGGTACTATAGACCTGCTCATGAAATTAGATTTGATCACATTCCCAATTCTTCTGCTTTTCTTTTTTTCCAAATAAAGGAAGTGTAATATTATTAATACTGTAGTAATCTACTATAAGATGAGGTCTCCCATGTATTGGTGCTTGATGTATAGTTGTTGCGAACTGTGCAAGTCACTGTGTAAAATTTGACTAAGTCACTTGTTTTTAATCTTGTTGTATTTGAAATTGCGACTGTTTCATTAATGTCTGGCGAAATCCGGAAGGTAAGCGAAAATGAAATGTCGTGTGGCGAGGGCCTTCCGGCGGATTGACCTGATCGCCTGGTACAAGTCTTTTGAGGTGACGCCACTTCGGCGACTTGCACGCCGATAAGGATGAAAGGAGGATGATGAAGACGACTCAAACACCCAGTCCCTGAAAGCAGAAAACCTCCAACCCAGCCAGGAATCGAATCCGGGCCCCCCGTCAAGAAAGGTAAAGTTTTCTCGCCTTTAAGAGAGCTCCGTTAGGTAGATATTTCTCCACAGCAAAATTCGAATGGAATATTAGAGGTTGGTTCGAGCACACAGATCAATGGCTGAGGACCGACCAATAAAGAAGACGAACTGAAAAAAAATTGAGCTTGATTAATTCACTTCAAACAGAAATTAGAGAACGGTTGTATGCTGATGGCCGTAGTGTGTCTTGTTTGAGGATAAATCTCGATCAGATGTCGCACAGCCGTATTTATCTTCGTGTCGGAAATCGTCGTAACCACATCGACGTAATGTAAGTGATCGTTGTGACACCATCTCTTTATAATTAGTGAGGTGGTGGTGGTGGTGGTTGTTGGGATGTTTTAAGGGGGACTAAACAGCGAAGGTCATCAGTCCCCAAATTAGTGAGGTGCTGCATGTTTTCGTAATTCAGATTTTGTGTGTTAGTTATCAGCGGTGGTAATCGCAAATCAGCTCTAAAAGTCCTACGTTTCAGAACTCAGGCTTCTTTCATATAAATGCAATGGTCGTTCATATGACGCTAAATCTAGATTCGAGATAGGATAATATCCTTGTCTCATTGACACGTTTTTCACTATGCACTGTACAAGCAAGGGATTCTGTAATTGAAAACATGGTGCATTTCAATATTGGTACCGACATTGAACAAATTTTGACACAGTCGTACTGAATATATGTTCAAATGTTCAAATATGTGTGAAACCTTATGGGACTTAACTGCTAAGATCATTAGTCCCTAACCTTACACACTACTTAACCTAAATTACCCTAAGGACAAACACACACACCCATGCCCGAGGGAGGACTCGAACCTTCGCCGGAACCAGCCGCACAGTCCATGACTGCAGCGCCTGAGACCGCTCGGCTAATCCCGCGCGGCACTGAATACATCTCACACGCCGCAGTACGTGTTTTCTGCTGTTAAATGAATGTAAGAGGAGACCCCGTCTATGCAGAATTCGCTGGCGTAACCCTGTAAAACAGGCTTCGGCGAAACTTAACGAATAAAGAGGCGTTGCGATGGTATTCCACTTAGGCTAATCGGACAGTCCGTTTTTTTAGCAGTCCCAAATTTGTTTGCGAAGGCTCAATGCTGTTAGTCACATCATTAAGCTCTACCGAATACACAGGTGTACTACATGTCAATGTAAACACAGATGTTCGTTTAATTTCTGTAAGAATCACAGTACAAGAAACATTAACTGGCTCTGAAGGCTGAAAACTCTCAGGTACAGCAATAAACACCCTGTCCTCATATTGCTAAACAGCCTGTCCTCATATTGCTTAGAGATAACACTGAACTATTCGATGAAATGTGAGCAGTAGAATAGCATGAAAATGTTTCGCTGAATAAACTAAAAAGCTAAGGGGGCATCAGGCAACGATGTATGTATCTCAGTGCTATGTACAAAACAGCCACTATTTGCCAAGGACATAGAAAATTGTTTCAGTCTTTGTACTAGAATTTTGTACATCGACTATGTTAGCTTTCGTCCGTGTGACATCCGTCTGTATGACATCCACTGATCTCTCTCTACGTGTACCAAAGTGATCAGATGTAGCTTCGTGTCTCAGTCACAGTAAACTGTTGTCATTTATTACCCAACTTATTAGTGTCAGATCCATTAAAGAAAAGGCAAAGTGAGTTTATTGCTTTATTTCTCAATTTCTTCTTTACATTGAATTATCTCTATATCGATGGGAGGGGGTAAACAGTTCCGGCATTCGCCTTACAACCAAGGGAAACCTCCCGAAAACCCTGGTCGGAACTGAGGGACCACGACAAGCTGTCGTGCAGAGGCGTCGTCCTTAAGAGTCAGTGATGCGTGGCAGTCGCGTAGCGTGGGTGGAGGGGCAGAGTCGCCGCTGCGTAGTGTGGCCGACGCGTAGCGTAGAGTCGCCGATGTGTAACACGCAGTCACAGATGCGTAGAGACACAGATGCGTAGTCACAGATGCGTGGCCCGTCCTAGGCGGACAAGTGACGGGCTAAGCCAGAGCTTAACTCGACCGAGACAAATCGAAAACTCGTAGACTTCTGGACGTGTAGCGTAGAGTAGCGGATGCGCAGAATAGCTTAGTCTCGTGGACGTGCAGCGTAGACTCGTGGATGCGAAGCGTAGACTCGTGGATGCGAAGCGTCGCTCAGTGTACAGTCCCAACCGAGTTGACGCGGATGTGGAGATTACGGACACGAAGCACTTCCACATGTGTAATCCTAGACACACAAAGTCAGATATGTAGCGCCAGACAGGTAGGAGTCACAGAAGTGCAGTCCCAGACGCGCAGGAGTGAGATGTGCAGCTACAGCCAGCGTGTAGTCGTGCAGATGTGTAGAGTCGCAGGCGTGTAGAGTCGCAGGCGCAAGAGTAATATATTCAGCCACAGCCAGCGTGCAGTCGTGCGGGCGCGTAGACTCGCAGGCGCGTAGTGTCGCAGTTGCGAAGAGCCACAGAAGGGAAGAGTCGCAGACGAGTATTCGCCGACGCACCTGCGGAGAGACGTACTTACCTATACTTACGTGAGAAGCTCTCGCCGTGTGAAGTGGCCGTCGCCCCGTGTTGCCCCCTCTTGCTGTGAAGTTCTCGCCGTATAAAGTGGCCGTCGCCGCGTGTTGCCTTCTCTTGCTGCTGAAGTGGTCTGAATTTCGGGTGCAGCGCGTCTCCTTATATAGCCACTGCGGCTTTGTTGTGGTGCATTTCCGAGGAAACCGTCCGTGTACTGTATTGTTGTCCTGGTTCTAACGAACGTTATAGTAATCGGCAATACGTATCCCATGTATCTTTCTATAATTTTGTTTAAAATACACGCTACCCCAACGTTTCTGAGAGTGTCGCTTTTAGGTGACGTTTCAAAGTAACGTTTTACAATTCCTGAGCAATGACAGAATCTTGGTTCTCATGATGACTAGCTACTAAACTTTACACTGCAAAAACAGCTTACTTCCATCCACGCCCCTCCAAAATCCTCATCGTCTGAGGCTACTGGTTGAAACTGAAAGGGACATCAATCAGTCAGTAACGTTTATGAAATGAAATGTCCCATCGTTACTTAGAATATTCGTCTCTGATTCCATTTCATTTCATTCTGAAACTCTACTAATATGGACACATGTGAGCCAATAGTATTTTCCAAGACGATAATACGAAATTTACGGATTTCTATCAGATCGTCGTAATTATTTATAGAAATTTTTGGTGTGTAAGATGACGAAGGGCTATTAAGGACATGAAGTCCAAAGTTCTACCATCGAAAAGACTTCGTATAGGTGGTGCAGGGAGGAGTGCAATGCGGTACGATGAGTATATAACAACGCCAGACCTGCAAGAAAATCATTCAGCATAATTACTGTGCCGAGAATGGAAAAATTTGCTGTTTTATGTGGCTCAGACTAAGGAAAATTGTTATGCTTTTCTGGCTTTACGGGAGCACTATAAAACGGCAACAGACATCAGATACTGTTTGCTGTTTTGTTTAGTGTCTTTAGAAAGTAGACGAATGACCGTGATATTGCTAACGGTCGTAAAGGCGTTAGGTGTCCACACTTCATTGACGAAAAGGGACATTGACCACCTTGTAAAACAGAACACGTAGCAGCCTGAGACAGTTACAATCCTCGGGATGGCACAAGCGTTTTGGTTTAACGGATCATGGAATCGGTTGCATCACACCGATGACCTATTCAAATTCTACGTCTTCCTTGAAGGTACTTGGTCTGTAAATGCAGACAGGAGCCTGGTTCGTCCACCACTACAATACGTCTGCACGCACAGCCATCTCTGTTAGACCGTTTTTTGCTAAAAATGGCATGGTTCCGCTACTCCACGCACCTTACTCGCCTGACCTGGCTCCAAGCGCCTTTTTCTTATTTCCATGCATGAAAAGCAGCATGAAAGGATGTAGATTTGATAACGTTGAAGAAGTTAAGAAAAAAACGAGAAAGGAGTTGACAGTCTTTTCCAAAAATGACTACGAAAAATGTTGCGAAAAGTGGAAGCACCGGTGGGACAAATGTATTAGTTGTAATGGAGAGTATTTTGATGGGGACTAGGCTGTTTTGTAAGCAGTTTTAAAGTACACAGCTTTTAAAAAATAATTCCGTTTCTTTGGGTAAGCCTTCGTAAATAAATACATGGGTGATGCCGGATTTCTGAACTAATTGTACATAAGATGAGAGAAGAGAGAGGGTGAAACTCAGCTCCGGTATGTAGCTAAACGTCCCCAAGCGACGGACGGATCCCATCTACAATGTCATATGTTCTCACTTCATGAGACACTGCGGAGAGGATTGGTATTTAATCCAAGACATTAGTACCAAAACTATTGACCAGGAACTTCACACCACCACATACTACCATCACCACCAACACCATCCTTCCTCCCCTTCCTGTCCCAGTGCTGGCAGTGAAAATTTCATCCACCAACAGGGTTCGAACCGGCTTACCTCCGAGTCGAGCACCACAGATGTGCATTAGGCTGGTATTACACTGTTTATTACCTTTGACAAAGGAATATGATCAAACATTCATTATATTTTCTTTGACAAAGGTATCTGACGTAGTAAAACAGGGCTATTACGTTGTCATCAATTTTTTGTCTAGGACAAATTGGTTGAAAATCAGTGTGGGTTTAGGCCTCTTAGAGGTTGTCAGGACCAGATCTTTAGCTTACGGCAAATAATGGAGAAGTGTTACGAGTGGAACAGGGAATTGTATCTATGTTTTATAGATCTAGAAAAGGCATATGGCCGGGTTCCTAGGAGGAAGTTACTGTCTGTTCTACGTGATTATGGAATAGGAGGCAAACTTTTGCAAGCAATTAAAGGTCTTTACATAGATAGTCAGGCAGCAGTGAGAGTTGACGGTAAATTGAGTCCATGGTTCAGAGTAGTTTCAGGGGTAAGACAAGGCTGCAACCTGTCTCCACTGTTGTTCACATTATTTATGGATCATATGTTGAAAACAATAGACTGGCTGGGTGAGATTAAGATAGGTGAACGCAAAATAAGCAGTCTCGCATATGCGGATGACTTAGTTGTGATGGCAGATTCGATTGTAAGTTTGCAGAGTAATATTTCAGAGCTAGATCAGAAATGTAAGGACTATGGGATGAAGATTAGCATCTCCAAAACAAAAGTAATGTTAGTGGGAAAGAGATATAAACGGATTGAGTGCTAAATAGGAGGAACAAAGTTAGAACAGGTGGACGGTTTCAAGTACTTAGGATGCATATTCTCACAGGACGGCAACATAGTGAAAGAACTGGAAGCGAGGTGTAGCAAAGCTAATGCAGTGAGCGCTCAGCTACTATCTACTCTCTTCTGCAAGAAAGAAGTCAGTACCAAGACTAAGTTATCCGTGCACCGTTCAATCTTTCGACCAACTTTGCTGTATGGGAGCGAAAGCTGGGTGGATTCAGGTTACCTTATCAATAAGGTTGAGGTTACAGATATGAAAGTAGCTAGGATGGTTGCAGGTACTAGTAGATGGGAACAATGGCAGGAGGGTGTGCACAATGAGGAAATCAAAGAAAAACTGGGAATGAACTCTATAGATGTAGCAGTCAGGGCGAACAGGCTTAGATGGTGGGGTCATGTTACACGCATGGGAGAAGCAATGTTACCCAAGAGACTCATGGGTTCAGCAGTAGAGGGTAGGAGGAGTCGGGGTAGACCAAGGAGAAGGTACCTGGATTCGGTTAAGAATGATTTTGAAGTAATAGGCTTAACATCAGAAGAGGCACCAATGTTAGCACTGAATAGGGGATCATGGAGGAATTTTATAAGGGGGACTATGCTCCAGACTGAACGCTGAAAGGCATAATCAGTCTTAAATGATGATGATGATGATGATGACAAAAATCTCTGACGTCATTGTTCATTCCGAATGGCCGACTAAGACCAGTTACTGTGTTCTGTAGTTGCGTGCATAACTGCACTGTTATGATCAAACATTCATTATATTTTCTTTGACAAAGATATTTGACGTAGTAAAACAGGGCTATTACCTTGTCATCAATTTTTTTTCTTTGACAAAAATCTCTGACGTCATTGTTCATTCCGAATGGCCGACTAAGACCAGTTACTGTGTTCTGTAGTTTCGTGTATAACTCCATTGTATTTACATTTGGAAGAGAAGCAGAAGAATAGAAAAAGGAAACGTACGTGGGTGAAGCCGTGAGTTTCACGGCGAGATGCTAACAGAATGTATTACGGGAACTCCAAGCCGAGGACGTAAAGTCGTACGAAAATTACTTGCGAATGGATGAGAGTACACTTCAGTATATGCTCAAGAAAGTGGTTCTTCATATTACGAATCACAACACTCTGCTCAGAAATCTTATATCTGCAAAATACCTACTTACCGCCACAGTGTGATTTCTTGGAGCAGGAAAAGCAACTCCAGTTCACACTTTAGCACTCGAACACCCCACTGTACATCGGCGAAAATAATACCAGAAACGTGTAGAGCTATTTATAAAGCACTGAAGGCGGAACATCTGAAGGCAAATTAATAATCCTGCGAATGCTGCAGGCAAAAGCGAAAGAAATAAGCGTGCTAGCTCGACACAAACAAAGTGAAAACACCACAACGTCAAAAACTATAAATAACAACGCTAAATAACATGGTACCTAGTGATTCTCTGTCGGAAGTGCATAACAAACAGGAAAATAAGATAACGTTTTGCTGTCAAGCTGCAGACTGCGTAGTAGACCTAAAGCTACCAGCATAAACATCCAATAGCATCACGTGAGGTATATAAACAAATGCATGCGTTCACCTCATTTCCAAATATACTGCAAAACTATAATCAGTGGACATACCGTAAATAAACAACATAGACTTCTTCAACTTTGCAGTAGATGTCTCAACTCTGTACTGTACGCAAACCAGTGTAAACTATTTAACAATAATCGCTCATTTTACAAATGTAAATATTTTGTACCAAAAGTTTTTTAAAGGTTAACAGCAGTAACAGGACAATAAACAAATAAGCCCATTGAAGGTAGCACAAAAGATGTTGAAACATGGCTAGACGAAAACAAAACTACAAAGGTGTCTTGCATAAGGTGGAGTTCCTCTCCAAGGCAAACAACTGTTTTGTACATACAACAGCCATTAAGAAATATTTTTATTTCTACTAAAGTTGTTGAGTTTCTCCTTTACATCTTCGGGAGTACATTCTGGCCGTACTTCAGAGCTAATAGCCTCTGCAATTTTTTTTATAGCTCTCACTTCTTATTCCGTAAGTTATACAGCCTATCTCGTGCATTTCCATCAATTTCGTTGCAGATGCGACGCACCATGTATATTTCGAAGTCATGCTGATAAACATCAGACAGCTGCAGCGACGCTAGCGCTCCAAGGGTTACATTTCTCTTTCCAGTAAACAGAACACGAACACTTTCTTTGATCAAATCTAAGGTGAGGCATAGTCTAACAGTCGCGACACTCTATCTCGTTTTTGTTGCCGCGTGGTGTAGCCGAGCGGTCTGGGGCGCCTTGTCACGGTTCGCGCGACTCCCCCCCCCCCCCCCCCCCCGTCGGAGATTCATGTCCTCCCTCGGGCATGGGTCTGTTGTGTGTTGTCCTTAGTGTCAGTTAGTTTAAGTAAGTTATATTAATTAGAGTGTAAGCTTAGGGACCGATGACCTCAGCAGTTTGGTCCCATAAGACCTTACTGGTGGCCGAGCGGTTCTAGGCGCTTCAGTCTGGAACCGCGCGACCGCTACGGTCGCAGGTTCGAATCCTGCCTCGGGCATGGATGTGTGTGATGTCCTTATGTTAGTTAGGTTTAAGTAGTTCTAAGTCCTAGGGGACTGATGACCTGAGATGTTAAGTCCCATAGTGATCAGAGCCATTTTTGGTACCATAAGACCTTACCGCCGACTTGCAAAACTTCGTTTTTGTTACGGTACCCGCAACGATAAGCAGCGCCCCCAAGCGGCCAGTAAGCGACACTTCTGAATTCGATATCGGATGGGTGTGAATGCTAACGTTTACATTACTCTGTAACACAGTTTTTACTATAGGATGTGCGCTTAGTACCATAAAAATCGGTAATAACAAAAAAATTACGCCATATTTGTCATTCTTTTGTTTCCTAAAGGCCCTGGAAGGTACGAAATTATATAACACATCACAGGACATTTTCCCTACGATTATTTTGTAACGTAAAGATATTTTGCAATATTTATTTGGTCACTGAACAACTCTTTATTTTGTATTAATACTTTTTGTACGTGGAAATTTTCTTGGAAAGGGAGTAGCTGTCTGTCTACACTGATTTTTGTGATATTCACATCTTTTTCTGTATTGCTTCGTCTATGGTGTGATATGAATATCATAAAAAAACAGTACAGACAGACATCACCTTTTCCAAGAAAATTTCCACATACAGAAAACATTAATACAAAATAAAGAGTTGTTCAGTGACCAAATAAATATTGCAAACCAGACTCTGTATAAAACAACTGACGAAATTACATGAAAAAGAAAAGAGCCTTTATCATCGTTCACCCATTCCCACTCTGCCACAACACCCCCTGCACCCCTCCCCCCACCCCATCACAATTTCATTTCACTTCTTGCTTCTCACCTTCTCCTCTAACTCACACTCCATCACATTGCTATACACTTACGTCCAGTCGTCAGGGTTGCTCACTCCCCTATACAAAAAAATTCCTCTATCAGTATTCCTTCTCTCCTCTTACATACTATATAAATACACAGAAACATAATTAAATATAATTACACACATACAATAATCTAATAATAAGAAAAATAGTTGAAGGTCAAAGACAAAATGGTGGAAAGGTTATGTTGGCACCACTACAAAACACAAACCACGACACATACTTAGAAATGCAAAAACAAACAGAATACAGTGGTGTGCATAAAAGTGTGTTGTGAAAAAGATAAGAAGTGCATAGTGCTGAAGAACAACTAAAAATTAGGCCAAAATTATCAGTGTCTAAGGCACAAAAATAACGATGTGCTAGCAGACGATATTTCCCGATGTAAGCGATAAATCAAGCTAAAATCACCGTAAGCACAAAGGAACATAATCTTAACGGACTGTTTCTCGATCTAAAAGCAAATCAAAATGTAAATAACTTAGTTACAGACCACCGATGATGCTTTACCTCAATGAAGCGAAACGGGTCTGGTGAAAAAAATCGAGCATTTTTGTAGTTACAACGACAGAACAAAAATATCCTCAAGAATCGTAAAGCAACCACGGCAATACAGTCACACAATGAAGAATTCAATCAGTTATATGAATGGGTGGCGTCTATTCTTTCGGACATGCCCGAAAGAACAGACACCACACATCCATATAAGTGAGTGACTTTATTTGTTAGACTGTCGGCGAGGCGCTAGATTTGATGAAAGTCAATTTGTCCGAGGCCTAATTTTGTCAGCGCTCCTTATTACACTATCGAATTTTATTTGACAGTTTGATAGTGTAATGCCGGCCATAGGGACCTCGGCTGCAAAGGCGACTCTTGTTTATAAACTTTGGTGTGGAAGCGAACTCTACATGGTGCTAGGAAGGTTTATCTAATTTAGTTACGCACTCAGACGAGCAGGGAGGTAAATATATGTATCCGAGACGCGGCTGCCGTGTTGACCTCGGTGTTTTTGTGGTGGGCGTCGTGTGGTGTGTTTGCCGGTGTGACTAAGCAGGCCGCGGCGCTGGCTGCGGCTCCAGCTCCAGCTACAGGTGGCCGGGAATTAGAGGGCGGCTCCAGACTCCGGCCTCCAGGTGGGAGGCGGCCGCAGGAATGCCGGCCTAACGAGCCTCCCCACGGCGGCCGACACACGACCGCGCCTCGACCACCGACCGCTCTCCTCGAAGCTGCCTTTTCGCGCGGGATCACAGGCGGCCGCACCGCGCCGCACACAACCGTCCCCGCGTCAAGCACGCCCCGTAAAATTACTAATGCCTGCCCCTCACATTTACAGCTCATTTCCGCGGTGCTTCAAAGCTGACCTTCTCCGTCCTAACAATAACTCTATTTTTCCATCCGTGCCCTTTCTGTCTTACAGGCATGTTCCCCCAACATTTATTAGCTGGCTTAATTTTCAGTAGATGCTACCCCAAAGATTTATTTGTTTATTTGTTAACCTGGCAAGATTAAGGCTTCTTGAACATTCCGTATACACTGAGAACTGAAAAAAAACTGCAAACAGGTAGGAATTTAAGGAAATCGGACCTGGATAAACTGAAATAACCAAAGGCATTCGATTGTGTGAACCACAACGTCCTTTTAAATAAATTAGAATTCTATGGTGTCACAGGCAGTGCTGCAAAATGGTTCAAGTCATACCTCGCTAACAGGAAATAAAGGGCGTCAGTGCAAGTGACTACTGAATTAAGTCATCAGTCATCATCAGAATGGGAAGAAATTACATGTGGTGTCCCACAAGGATCCATCTTAGGGCCATTGCTTTTTATTGTGTACATTAATGATCTCTCATCAGTTATACTGCCAGAAACAGAGTTCGTTTAGTTTTCAGACGACACAAGTATTGCAATAAATAGTATGTCTTGTTTAGTTCTAGAAAGATCTGCTAATGATATTTTCATGGCTATTAATAAATGCTTTAAAGCCCATTCACTGACATTAAACTTCGAAAAAGACTCAGTATATGCAATTCAGAACCTGTAAGAGGTTTCCACCCAGCATATGCATAAAGTATGAAGAAGAGCAAATGGGAGAGGTTGACAGTCTTAAATTCCTGGGATTACAAAAAAGTGTTCAAATGTGTGTGATATCTTATGGGACTTAACTGCGAAGGTCAACAGTCCCTAAGCTTACACACTACTTAACCTAAATTATCCTAGGGACAAACACTCACACCCATGCCCGACGGAGGACTCGAACCTCCGCCGGGACCAGCTGCACAGTCCGTGACTGCAGCGTCGCAGACCGCTCGGCAAAATCCGCGCGGCCCTGGGATTACAACTTGATAATAAATTCAGTTGGGAGGAGCACACCACACAACTGCAGAAACGCCTTAACAAATCTGTATTTGCAATTCGAGTGTTAGCAGACACAGGCGCCATAAAAATGAAAAAGCTTGCATACTTTGCCTACTTTCATTCCATAATGTCATATGGTATAATACATTCCTGGAAATGTAAAAAAGAACACATTGACACCGGTGTGTCAGACCCACCATACTTGCTCCGGACACTGCGAGAGGGCTGTACAAGCAATGATCACACGCAAGGCACAGCGGACACACCAGGAACCGCGGTGTTGGCCGTCGAATGGCGCTAGCTGCGCAGCATTTGTGCACCGCCGCCGTCAGTGTCAGCCAGTTTGCCGTGGCATACGGAGCTCCATCGCAGTCTTTAACACTGGTAGCATGCCGCGACAGCGTGCACGTGAACCGTATGTGCAGTTGACGGACTTTGAGCGAGGGCGTATAGTGGGCATGCGGGAGGCCGGGTGGGCGTACCGCCGAATTGCTCAACACGTGGGGCGTGAGGTCTCCACAGTACATCGATGTTGTCGCCAGTGGTCGGCGGAAGGTGCACGTGCCCGTCGATCTGGGACCGGACCGCAGCGACGCACGGATGCACGCCAAGACCGTAGGATCCTACGCAGTGCCGTAGGGGACCGCACCGCCACTTCCCAGCAAATTAGGGACACTGTTGCTCCTGGGGTATCGGTGAGGACCATTCGCAACCGTCTCCATGAAGCTGGGCTACGGTCCCGCACACCGTTAGGCCGTCTTCCGCTCACGCCCCAACATCGTGCAGCCCGCCTCCAGTGGTGTCGCGACAGGCGTGAATGGAGGGACGAATGGAGACGTGTCGTCTTCAGCGATGAGAGTCGCTTCTGCCTTGGTGCCAATGATGGTCGTATGCGTGTTTGGCGCCGTGCAGGTGAGCGCCACAATCAGGACTGCATACGACCGAGGCACACAGGGCCAACACCCGGCATCATGGTGTGGGGAGCGATCTCCTACACTGGCCGTACACCACTGGTGATCGTCGAGGGGACACTGAATAGTGCACGGTACATCCAAACCGTCATCGAACCCATCGTTCTACCATTCCTAGACCGGCAAGGGAACTTGCTGTTCCAACAAGACAATGCACGTCCGCATGTATCCCGTGCCACCCAACGTGCTCTAGAAGGTGTAAGTCAACTACCCTGGCCAGCAAGATCTCCGGATCTGTCCCCCATTGAGCATGTTTGGGACTGGATGAAGCGTCGTCTCACGCGGTCTGCACGTCCAGCACGAACGCTGGTCCAACTGAGGCGCCAGGTGGAAATGGCATGGCAAGCCGTTCCACAGGACTACATCCAGCATCTCTACGATCGTCTCCATGGGAGAATAGCAGCCTGCATTGCTGCGAAAGGTGGATATACACTGTACTAGTGCCGACATTGTGCATGCTCTGTTGCCTGTGTCTATGTGCCTGTGGTTCTGTCAGTGTGATCATGTGATGTATCTGACCCCAGGAATGTGTCAATAAAGGTTCCCCTTCCTGGGACAACGAATTCACGGTGTTCTTATTTCAATTTCCAGGAGTGTATTTTGGGGTAACTCTTCAAGTCAAACAAAAGTTTTCAGAGTCCAAAAGCATGTAATACGAATTATTTGTGGAGTAAATTCACGGACGTCCTGTAGAATCCTCTTCAAAGAACTGGGTATACTAACTATTGCCTCTCAGTATATTTACTCATTAATGAAATTTGTCCTAAATAATATATCTCTTTTTCCAACAATCAGCTCGGTTCATACATACAATACCAGGAACAAAAATGATCTGCACAAGGACTTAAAAGCACTTACTTTAGTTCAAACAGGGGTCCACTACTCAGCAACATTCATCTTTAGTAATTTGCCAGCAAACATAAAAAAATTAGTTACAAATAAAGCTCAGGTTAAAAGGAGCCTGAAAGACTTACTAGTGGCCAACTCCTTCTACTCCATTGACGAATTTTTAGTAGAAACAAATTATGTATTGTATATATTCATACTATTAGTATTGTTATTTCAGCTTTAAAAAAAAAGATTGACATGTTCCACAACCACGAAGATCTCCTCAACAAGGATCTATGGAACGAAAAACTAATCTAATCTAAGAGACAGATGGTTCTAATGGCTCTGAGCACTACAGGACTTAAACATCTGAGGTCATCAGTCCCCTAGAACTTAGAACTACTTAAACCTAGCTAACCTAAGGACATCACACACATCCATGCCCGAGGCAGGATTCGAACCTGAGAGAGAGAGAGATAGAGAGAGAGAGAGAGAGCATTAGGCAACGATCGACAAGAACACGGGAAAGGAATGAAGTAGAAGAAAAATTAGTATGTCTGAGAGATTGATTTGCTGATGTCGTGGGGCTAGGGCCTCCCGTCGGGTAGATCGTTCGCCGAGTGCAGGTTTCTCGAGTAGACGACACTTCGGTGACCTGAGCGTCGATGGAGATGAAATGATAACGATTAGGACAACACGACACCCAGTACCTGAGCGGAGAAAATCTCCGACCCAACCGGGAATCGAACCCGTGACCTTAGGATTGACATTCCGTCACGCTGACCACTCAGCTACTGGGGGCGGACGTCTTTGAGAGATGAAATAGTGAAGTCAGCATAGAATCAGGTAGATAGAAAGACGAGGGCTAGTAGAAATCAAAGGGTAACAGAAGAGATATCGAATGTAACTGATGACATGAGAAAACATTAAAATGCAGGAAATGTAGCAGGTGAAAAGGAATACAAATGACCCAAAAATGAGCTCGAGAGGAAGTGCAAAATGGCTAAGCAGAGCTGGCTGGAGGATACATGTAAGGATGTAGAAGCATGTATCACAAGGGATAAGATACATATTGCCTACAGGAAAATTAAAGAGACCTTTGCAGAAGAGAACCACCTGTATGAATATCAAGAGCTCAGATGGAAAACCAGTCCTAAACAAAGAAGGGAATGCAGAAAGGTGGAAAGAGTATACAGAGGATCTACACAAGGACGATGTACTTGAGGGTAATATTATGAAAATGGAAGAGGAGCTAGATGAAGACGAAATGGGAGATGTGATACTGCGTAAAGAATTTGACAGAGCACTGAAAGACCAAAGTCGCAACAAGGCCCCGGATGTAGACAACATTGCGTTAGAATTACAATAGCCTTGGGAGAGCCAGCCATGACAAAACTCTACCATCTGGAGAGCAAGATGTATGAAAAAAGGAGAAATATCGTCAAACTTTTAATCCCAAAGAAAGCAGGTACTGACAGGTGTGAAAATTACCAAACTATCAATTTAATAAGTCACAGTTGCAAAATACTAACACGAATTCCTTACAGGCGAATGGAAAAACTGCTAGAAGCTGACCTCGGGGAAGATCAGTTTGGATTCCGTAGAAATGTTGGAACACGCGAGGCAATACTGATCCTACGACTTATCTTAGAAGATTCGTTAAGGAAAGGCAAATCTACGTTTATAGCTTTTGCAGAGTTAGAGAAAGCCCTTGACAATGTTGACTGGAATGCTCTCTTTCAAATTCTGAAGGTGGCAGGGATAAAATACAGGGAGCGAAAGGCTATTTATAATTTGTACAGAAACCAGATGGCAGTTATAAGAGTCAAGGGGCATGAAACGGAAGCCGTGGTTGAGAAGGGGGTGAAACACGATTGTTGCCTATCACCAATTATTCAATATATACACTGAGCAAACAGTAAAGGAAACCAAAAGAACATTTGGAGTGGGCATTAAAATCCATGGAGAAGAAATAAAAAGTTTGAGGTTCGCCGATGACATTGCAAATCTGTCAGAGACAGGAAAGGACCTGGAAGAGCAGTTGAACGGAATGGACAGTGTCTTGATAGGCGGATACAAGATGAACATCAACAAAATCATGACGAGGATAATCGAATGTAGTCGAATTAAATCACGTGATGCTGAGTGAATTAGACGAGGAAATGAGACACTTAAAGTAGTAGATGAGTTTTTGCTATTTGGGGAGCAAATTAACTGATGACGGTCGAAATAGAGAGGATATAAAATGTAGACTGGCAATGGCAAGGAAAGCGTTTCTGAAGAAGGGAAATTTGTTAACATCGAGTATAGATTTAGGTGTCAGCAAGACTTTTCTGAAAGTATTTGTATGTAGTGTAGCCATGTATGGAAGTGAAACATGGGCGATAAATATATTAGACAAGAAGAGAATAGAAGCTTCCGAAATGTAGTACTACAGAAGATTGCTGAAGATTAGATGAGTAGATCACATAATTAATGCAGAGGTACTGAATAGAACAGGGGAGAAGAGAAATTTGTGGCACAACTTGACTAGAAGAAGGTATCGGTTGGTAGGACATGTTCTGAGGCATCAAGGGATCATCAATGTAGTATTGGAGGGAAGCTCGAAGGTAAAAATTGTAGAGGAAGCCCAAGAGATGAATACACTAAACAGATTCAGAAGGATGTAGGTTGCAGTAGTTATTCGGAGATGAAGAGGCTTGGACAAGATGGAGTAGCATGGTGAGCTGCATCAAACCAATCTCTAGACTGGAGACCACAACAACAACATAACTATGATGACAAAAGTCAGGGGATGACTCCTTTGGAGCAAAGCTGCCTCTATAACCGTCCCTAATTGCTGAAGTGTTGCCGCTGCAGGATTTTGTGAAACAACTGGCTTCTCTATTATTCCCGATAAATATGCGATGGGATTAATATCGGGCGATCTGGGTGGCCAAATGATTTGCGCGAATCGTCCAGAATGTTCTTCCAACCATTCGCGAACAATTGTGGCCCGTTGAAATGCGCATTCTCATCCACAAAAATTCCATCTTTGTTTGCGAACGTAAATTCCATGAATGGCTGCAGATGGTCACCAAGTAGCCGAACATAGCTATTTCCAGTGAATGATCGGTTAAGTTGGACCAGAGAACCCAGTCCATTCCACGTAAACACAGCCCACCCCACTATGGAACTACCACCATCTTGCATTGAGCATTGTTGACAACTTGGGTCCATGGCTTCGAGGAGCCTGCGCCACACCTACTATCAGCTCCAACCAACCGAAATTGGGACTCGTCTGACCAGGCCACGGCTTTCCAGTAGTCTAGGGCCCAACTAAAATGGTCACGAACCCAGGGGAAGCGCCGCAGGCGATGTCGTGCCGTTAGCAACGGCACTCGCTGAGATCGTCTACAGCCGTAGCTCATTTACACCAAATTTCGCCGCACTGTGCTAACGGATACGTTTATTTCTGCGGCTATGTCACACAGTGTTGCTTGTCTGTTAGCACTGACAACGCAACACAAATGTCGCTGCTCTCGGTCGTTAAGTGAAGGCCGTGTTGTTGGTGGTGAGAGCTATTCTCGGCACACTCTTGACACAGTGGATCTCGGACTGTTGAATTCCCTGAAGACTTCCGAAATGAAATGTCTCATGCGTCTAGCTGCAAGTACAACTCTGTGTTCAAAGTCTGTTAATTTCCGTCGTGCGACCATAACCACGTCGAAAATCTTTTCATGTGAATCACCTGACAGCTCCGCCAGCGCATTGCCGTTTCACACCTTGTGTGCGCAAGAACTACCGACGTGTGTATGTGTGCAGATCACTGCCCGATGACTTTTGTCACCTCAGTGTACATTAACTAGCACGATTGACTTTCCTGTAACTTTGTTCGTTACATCGATACCAACAGCAGTACGACTTTCTTAAGTAGCATCCTGTATTTTCTATTTGTTAATCAACTTCCTGCCGTCAATATGAAAAACGCATCACACTGTACGATTCACGTAAACATGTCGTTATTAGATCCGTAGCAGAAAAACCACTTTGAATTTCCTGTATTCACACACAGCGCTGGTACCCGGCGTAAGAAAGCTCGTCCAATCGCTGGACTTGACAGTAAACAAAAGGAAACACAAGAAGACTGCCCAATAACTGTCTTCTTCTACTTACATTCTCCTTAGAGGAGTAGCATTTCTGCCTTATCTCCAATGGTGTACACTGTACTCAGGCAAACATTTAACTGAAGACGTTTGACTGAATGACAAGTGTGCATTTTCCTTGTGTTTCCATTTGTTGATTGTCAACAACAGCAAGTGGAACAAATGGATTACGAGAGTCAAAATCAAGTTTGTGGTACGTTTGTAATAATGTCGTGTTTAAAATAGTGGTACACTGTGAATTATTTTTAAAATATATTGAGGAAAGGAACTGGATTAGCAATAAAGGCGTACTGCGGTTCATATCTTCAAAACAAACAAATTCACGAGTATAAGATAGGCAGTCATGCTGGTTAATGTTATGGTAGCTAAACAACATTTGTATGGTTGTTATTTCGGGAGGTCAAGGTCAATTGGAATTGGTCGAGGTATCGCCGCAACTCCACACACGGTGAAACCATACGTTGCTCAGTCCCATTCTTGCGGTCACATGCACATACCCACAGTAAATACCGACTCCAGCGTAGCTACACAATAGTTGGATGAGTTGTAAGCGTCTTGGTCATTACATGTTCAGATTACCGCTTTCGACTTTGGTACATCCCAGCTCCAGATCCAATATGTGATTCTGCGAATCACATTTCGTTAGCAGGGCGAACATTCAGTGAAACTTTGGGTTATACCTGAAACTTCTGCTTGTTGACGAATCGCGATCTGCAGTAATTACATTATGAACACGAGGATGACCTGTAGCAAAGCTCTTCTCAAACATACGAAGTGACCTAGACGGTGGCTGTCTCTCTTCATTGGTTCAAAAGTGGGCACGGTGCACTTAGAGGTCAAGTATCCAATTGTGACTCAATAATGTTAATACGTTGTAAGATGGCTATTATTTCGCACTTTACAAGCACTTATCTACATACCTTTCCATGATTTGAAACCAGAATTAGGTATCATTTGATAGGTTGGACATCGTATATTTGAATATTTAACGACGACTGACATTGTTAGATACGTCTTGTGTAGTTGTTAACGATTATTGCATGAAAGGTGATTGATCGTCTTTATTATCAAAATGGCGTAATGAATGGTTGCCTGTACTAGCAGAGGTTGGAACGCCAGTGGAAATGAAAAGGCAGGCTTAACTCAGGCTCTGGGTGGACAAGCCAGTACAGGTGTGTTGGTCCTGCTAAAAACGGGAAGTAGCCCAAGACGGACGGTCGGGGCATCTGAGCGCTGAAGCACAATAGAGTGGCGGCTGTCCGGTATTGTAGCTAGGCCGGAAGGATAACCGGATAATACTTCGGAAACTCTGAAAATCTTGGACGCAGCAGAGAGGAACGATGAAGCGTTGCCTCGGAAATCACGCAGGCTGATTTATGTCCGAGGATTTTTACTCTGAGAAGCCTACCATTGTCTGAATTCTTAATCAACGGAGATAGGTATTTCCTCGCAAACTTTCCGTGCTGGACGACTGGACGGCAAAAGACTAAAATATCGTTGGTCGGCGTTCGGAAGAATCTGTAGAGAGGGAGAACATTCCGTGGTCCCGAGGATATGATTCGCCTTGTGCAGCTACAAGGGAGGGGAGCCAGCGGTGGAGAGGAGGAGGTCTTTCGTTTTGAGCGTCCGTGTTTGACGGTCGCTTAGTATCAGCTTTTGCTGGCACAGACGGACTTGCTGTCTTTGCTCTCAGGAGATTTTATAGTTAGAACGGTTAGGCACTGTACAGTTGCGAACTTATACGATACAGGACTTCGCCTCCGGGTAGGGAGTCGTCGTTGAGTACGCAGCGTCCAGTGGTTGAGAGCACTTCCTCTGTACTCGCGTAGAGACGTTATCTGAATTCTTTCCTTGTGGCTGGAATCTCTCGTTTCTTGTCCGTAGAACACAGGGAGGAGAAGACGGTATTAGATCATACTAGTCAGAGGACTGCCTTCTGCCATCCTAGTGTTTGAAAGAGGTTTTATTTTGTGGCCGGAGTTCTTCCATCGTCGCAGACATAAACGAGAGCCATCACTCCGACGTACCGGAGAAGTACATACGGTGATATTGCTTCGGCTTATTAGGGCTCTAAAGCTAAACAGCTGTGATCAAGTAAGTTTTATTTTCATTGAAGTTGCACACCACTGCAGATCATCTTTGAAAGTGTTGTCTTTTAGTGTTTGGTATGTAGGTGATGTCAGCCATTTAGCGTTATTTATATTAGATCGCGTAGCCATAAAAAGGGAGAGATTTGGACAATTGATCAGGAATATTAGTCAGGAAATTCATTTGTGTCTCTTTACGTCCTCTGGACGATGATATATAAATATTTGTAATATATAAAAGGAATTTTAATCTACAATAAATATATATGCAGAATCAACATTTATCATTTTGTAGTTACTAGTTCGTTTAATCATTCGTTTATGTAATTTATATGTTAAAGAGCAACAAGGAGGAAATAATATCATCATCAAGAGATCCTAAGATCTGCTTCAGGGGGTAGTCTGGCAGGGCCAAACCTTCATTTTCGCGCTCAGTATTTTCCGTAGTTCACATTCATTTTCACTCCCGCCTGGAGTAGCATCTTGGAACGTGAAAGAAGGAGAAAGATACTAGTGGGCAATGTTGTAAGGGCGGATCGTGAGTTGTGTTTGGGATAGCTCGGGTGATTCTGTCAGACGGTTAACTGCCCACTGTAATTAAAACAAAACAAAAAAACTGAGTTAATGGATCAAAGCTGAAGTTAAACAAGCTTCATGGGACGTACGCCCCGAACAAATAGAACGAACAGTAACGAACACAGTGAGATGAACAATAAAAAAAGAGGCGGTAGAACACTTGCTCGCGAATGGCGGAAGTCCCGGGTTCGAGTCCTGGTCTCGCACACATTTTTAATCTTTCAGTAAGTTTCAGGTCATCGAATACTCCACTTCAAGTACAAAATCTATTGTGGCTGTTAAAATGTATTTGACGATGTCAGTAGCTTATACTCCCAGCTAAGATGGTTACGGACAGACGAGATACGTGACCATCACATCGTATGTGGATTTCAGCGGAATCTCGGTGAGAAGTATCCCGCGTCAGGGAGTAAGTGTCTTTACCACAATTTAAATGAAAAGTATCACTTGCCTAGTATCACAACGCTAACTGCCCATAAACCAAAACACTATCACAGTCCTTTTCCATAGCTAGTGAACACCGTTATAACGAGTTACTGCCATTCTATGCACAGTCACTACCGTTGCATATAAGAAAAAGGTCAACGACATTCTTTTTTCCTCAAAAATTAACGTAAATTACTATTTATTTCCGTCAAACGGTGAGGTAATCGCTGGTGAGACATGTGCTCTTCTTTCTCTTTTTCAGTCAGTAACATTTTTTCCTTTTGTTTCTCCTCTCTTCATTAACTGTGTTTTTATCCACCATCCTCTGTTTCTACCTCTGCCACATCTTCTCTCATGTTCATTCCCGAAGTTTGACCACAGCGTAAATTTAAGTAAGAATTGTTTTAACATTGGTGCAGACTTAATTTACGAAACTGGTGGTCTTCGAAAAACGCTTATTTGTAAAACTGTCTCAGAGTCGACCTTCGTACGTTCCGGGCCGAAACAAAAATATTGAACGTCATTAACGCCAGTTAATTAAAGAAATTATGTATTTATTATTTCTGTACCCGTAGTGTCACTGACTGAAGTAATTTAGTTAAAGACTTACTTTCTTTCTTAATGTAGAATGTCGAATGTGTTTTCCCAGTGCCTCATTGTTTAAGAGAGAGAAAAATTGGTAGTATTTCAATATATTAAAAACTGTGTATTGAAATTGCAAATGGCCATTGTCATACTGTGAGTGACAAAAGATGACTTACCAAATATGTTATTATATCACACTGTAAGTCCTTTCTACATTTGATTATCGCTGTTTTAAAAACTCACATTCGTCAAACTGTGACGTAAAGAATGTTACGACGCCACAGAAAACAAAATCGTTGTACATATTCTCAGTGTTTGTTTGTCAGTAATTAACGTTTACATACAAACAGACGGAATAACTAATTAACTTTGAACTGAAGTACGTGATAAGCGGGGGTGCTAGCCTCCGGTGAGATTGCCCAGTATATCTGAACACTATTAAATGTTGAGTCCCAAATATGTATAAATTGAGTGAAACTCCTGTGCACGCTGATCGGAATCTGCAATTATTTTTGAGTGGCTTTCCGGAATTCACACATTTGAAAAGTTTACTTGCTAAAGATTGTTACTACATGACAAACAGACGGTTGGAGGTTAAATGCAGATTGCCAGCGCTGTGCAGTACCTGATACAAAAGCATCCGGACACCCGTATGCACCGCGGAATTATTCTATCTGCATCCACATCATACTCCGCAAGCCACCTAATGGTGTGTGGTGGAGGGTACTTTCGGTAACGCTATCTGATCCCTCCAACCCTGTTGCACTCGCGAATAGTGCGTGGGAAGAATGATTGTCGGTAAGCCTCTGTATTGACTCTAATTTCTCGAATTTACTCCTCGTAGTCAATAAAGCAAGATGTATGCGGGGGAAGTAATATGTTGTCTGACTCCTCCATAAAAGTGCTGTCCCGAAGTTTCAATATTAAATCTCTCCGTGATGCACAACGCCTCTAACACTGGACTTTGTTTAGCATCTCCGTAACGCTCTCTCGGAAGCTAAACGATCCCGCGACGAAGCGCGCCGCTCTTCGTTGGATCTTCTCTATCTCCTCTCTCAGTCCTACCTGATAGGGATCCCAGATAGATGAACAATATTCACGAATCGGGTGAACAAGCGCCTTACAAGCCACTTCTTTCGTGGATGAGTTACATTTCCTTAAGATTCTTCCGATGAATCTGAGTCTGGTGTCTGCTTTTTCCACTATCTGTTTTATGGGGTCATTCCACTTAAGGTCGCTCTGGATAGTTGCGCCTGGATATTTTACGACAGACCCTGTCTCCAGCTGTTTGTCATCAATAGTGTAGCTGTACAGTAGTGGATTTCATTTCCTATGTATGTACAATACGTTACATTTATTTACGTTCAGGGTCAACTACCAGAGTCTGCAACATTCATCAACTCTCTGCAGGTCGTTCCGCAAATTCTTACCATCTTCTGTTGTTGCTACCTTAGTATAGACAATTGCGTCATCTGCGAATAGCCTTAAAGATTATCCGACGCTTTCTGCTAGATCATTTATATATACTGTGGGCCTTCCCGTATAAAATGGCGCGGGGAGTGTTGTGTTGTCAACAGAGAAGCTGTTACAGCAGAATGGGATCAAATTCAAATGGCTGATATGGCTCTGAGCACTATGGGACTTAACATCTGAGGTCATCAGTCCCCCAGACTTAGAACTACTTAAACCTAAGTAACCTAAGGACATCACACACATCCATGCCCGAGGCAGTATTCTAACCTGCGACCGTAGCGGTCGCGCGGTTCCAGACTGACGCACCTTGAACCGCTCGGCCACAACGACCAGCAGCAGAATGGGTAGGGAGAGCTAAGTGACTTCGAAAGTGGAATAGTCACTGGACGTCACTTGAATAACAAAATCATCAGGGACATGGAAGCGCTCCTAAAGTTGCCCAGATCGACTGCTGGTGATGTCACTGCAAAGCGCAAAAACCGAAGGGACAACTACAGCTAAACCAAGAGCAGGCAGGTTTCATATACACTATGCGATCCGGACACCTGGCTGAATATGACTTACGAGTTCGTGGCGCCCTCCATCAGTAATGCTGGAATTCAGTATGGTGTTGCCCACCCTTGGCCTTAATGACAGCTTCCACTCTCGCAGGCATACGTTCAGTCAGGTGCTGGAAGTTTGTTAGGGTAATGGCAGCTCATTCTTCACGGAGTGCTGCGCTGAGGAGAGGTATCGATGTCGGTCGGTGAGGCCTGACACGAAGTCGGCATTCCAAAACATCCCAGAGGTGTTATATACGATTCACATCATGACTCTGTACAGGCCAGTCCATTATAGGTATGTTATTGTCGTGTAACCGGTCCACCACAGGCCGTGCACTATGAACAGGTGCTCTATCGTGTTGAAAGATGCAATCGCCATCCCTGAACTGCTCTTCAACAGTGGGAAGCAAGAAGGTGCTTAAAACATCAATGTAGGCCTGTGCTGTGACAGTGTCAAGCAAACCAACAAGGGGCGCAAGCCCCCTCCATGAAAAACACGACCACACCATAACACCACTGCCTCTGAATTTTACTGTTGGCAATACACACGCTAGAAGATGACGTTCACCGTGCATTCGCCATACCCACACTCTGCCATCGGATCGCCACATTGTGTACTGTGATTAGTCACTCCAAACAACGTTTTTCCACTGTTCAATCGGCCAATATTTACGCTCCTTACGCCAAGCGAGGCGTCGTTTGGCATTGCGGCGTGACGTGTGGCTTACGAGCAGCTGCTCGACCGTGAAATCCAAGTTTTCTCACCTCCCGCCTAACTGTCACAGTACTTGCAGTGGATCCTGATGCAGTTTGGAATTTCTGTGTGATGGTCTGGATAGATGTCTGCCTATCACACATTACGACCCTCATCAACTGTCGGCGGTCTCTGTCAGTCAACAGATGAGGTCGTCCTGTACGCTTTTGTGCAGTACGTGTCCCCTCACACTTCCGCTTCACTATCGCATCGGAAACAGGGGACGTAGGGATGTTTATTAGTGTGGAAATCTCGCGTACAGACATATGAGACAAGTGACACCCAATCATCTGACCACGTTCGAAGTACGTGATTTCTGCGGAGCACCCCATTCTGCTCACTCACGATGTCTAACGATTACTGAGGTCGTTGATATGGAGTACCTGGCAGTAGGTGGCAGCACAATGCACCTAATATGAAAAACGTACGTTTTTCGGGGTGTCCGGATACTTTTATCACATAGTGTACTGACGGAAGGAGACAGCGTACATCGTGGAGGGTGGTTGCAAAAATTCGAATGTAATCAGGGAAATAAATTACTCATGAGTTCCAAAGTCCTACCAGCAGTCAAGCTAGCACAGTGACTGTGCGTATGGAGTTACAAAAAGTATGGGGTACAATGGTCAAGCGTATCTTCATAGACGACACGTTTTTGCCTTCAGTTCTAAACTACGCTTGAGGTGGGAGAAAAAGCGACGCCACTGGATAGTGAACCGAGAGATGCGGAGTGATGAACCACGGTGTACCTCGTGGCAATCCGATGGCAGAGTTTGAAATGGTTCAAATGGCTCTGAGCACTATGGGACTTAACTTCTGAGGTTATCAGTCCCCTAGAATTTAGAACTACTTGAACCTAACTAACTTAAGGACATCACACACATCCATGCCCGAGGGAGGATTCGAACCGATGACAGAGTTTGGCGAATTTCTAGAGAGCACTATCTGCCGTCGTGTGCAGTGCCAACAGTGAAGTACAGAAGAAATCACGGTTAGGATGTGATCCACTTATCGCGCTTAAGAAGACGAAAAAATGCAGAAGGCTACGAACACATTTCACACCATTCTGTCCTGTGTACTGTAGAGGAACGGTTGGGAGATGATGATTGTTTGTTTCAGCATGACAGCGCACCCCGTCATAAAACAGCGTCTATGAGGCAATGATTTGTGGACGACAACATTCCTGGAATAAATTGGCCTGCCAAGAGTCCCGACATGAACTCGGCACCTTTCCCACGAGGCAGAACATCGACTTCGGTTCACACTGTAGCGTCCAACGCTACCTTCTATAGTTTCTGCTTTTGAAGAAGAATGGACTGCCAATCCCAGACAGACGTTCAGACGCCTCATTGAAAGTGTCCTCAGCAGAGTTCACACCGCCTTAAAGGTGAAGGATGGACGCACCTCATATTGTTAAATGAGTGAAAGAACAGACACCACGCTTTCAATATGGTAGAGCACAATCCGGTTCTGTGATATGTAAAGTGAAGGCGGAGTGGCGAGAAAGGAAAGGAAGGAATTATTTATGTTAGCTGCGTCGGGGCTTTGTACAGTGAAAATGAGTGTCAGACCGGGACTCGAAGGCTGGATCTCCTGCTCATTATGCACTTCCGTTAACTATGCGCCACCTGGACACAGTATTTACCTCAAAGGCGTGGACTATCTCAGCACGCCTCCCAGCCGACCCACATTCCCACTGAGCACCACCTAGCCATAGTCCCGATCTGTATCCTCCGTGATAGCTAGTTTGAGATTCTCACAGAAGGTCGAATGTAACTGTGCATCCGCACGGAAGGTGGTGGATTCGTGTCCCGTTGAGGGGAATCCATTATATCAATGCATCGTGTCTGTTCTTTCAGACACGTCCGAGAGAAAAGACACTGTGCGAAATCCTAGCTGTGATACATACTACCTAAAATGAATTGCGATGCACCCTGTGTCCAGATGGGGCAGTTGTTAACGAAACTGTCCAAAGCAGGAGGTCCCAGGTTAGAGTCCCAGTCCAGCACACACTTTCACTCATCACCACTGATTCCACACAATGTCCCGATGCAGATGACATCAATAATTCCTTCGCTTCCCTTTCCTTTCTCCCGCCATCCACCTTCAGTTTACCTGATATTAACGACCACTAATAGGTGTCTGGCTACTTTTGATCAGATAGTGTACGTTTCCCGGGCTTTGTAATTAATCTGAGGTCCGCAGGCAGGGTCCTTCTGGAAGGGTGCAAGAAAGTCTTTGGAGACCTATTGAAAGCAGTGGATGGCACATTTAGCACAGAGTATGGCACAAGGGCAAACAAAGCAAGAGGAAGGTGATGAAGAGTAGAAGAAATGAGGATAACAACTCGTTAAACATAAAAACTATAAATGAATCAACGTTAGAATCTAAATTTTGAAATGACACGGTGGTGAATAGAGTGAAAGACGCAGAATTACACAGAATGGCGATAGCAAGGAATACAACACAGCTACATTAACACACTCAAACAAAGCTCTGGTCAGTAAAAGAGATTCTACTGGTATCAAGTGTTGATTTGGGAATGAGGAAAACGTACTGGTGTTTGCCTCTGGAACCTATCACTGCTTGTATGGCGGCTCCCTTCTTTACAAACGTTGCTTTGAATTTTATTAAACGTTATTCAGTCACAGGCACTAAGTTCAATTGTTCTTACAGTTTTTACAGGGTGAACGTACGCTGTAAGGGGCATAAAATAAAAATACCCTGAGAAATTTAAGTTACCAGCACGAAAATCATATTTGGTGTTCGGATGTAGCATGTGTCTGCATCACAATCTGCGACAAACAGTCGTGAAACTCTACCAGGGCGAAAAATGCAGCTGAAGCGATGTTAGCATTCCAGGCGGCCAGCTTGTACTAACAAAAGAATGACATTATATAAACAGAACGCGCTATTTGTAATTCCGTTTACTCCCATATTTCCCGTTCACTAAACACATCGGTGATTTTCCCAATACGAACAGTAAAATGTAATTAAAGTAATATCCCACTGTTAATGCTTGTAAAAGCGATAGTTTGTGACGTGTATTTGTGTGTGTGTGTGTGTGTGTGTGTGTGTGTGTGTGCGTGTGTGTGTGTGTGCCGGCCGGAGTGGTCGAGCGGTTCTAGGCGCTACAGTCTGGAACCGCGGGATCGCTACGGTCGCAGGTTCGAATCCTGCCTCGGGCGTGGATGTGTGTGATGTCCTTAGGTTAGTTAGGTTTAAGTAGTTCTAAGTTCTAGGGGACTGATGACCTCAGAAGTTAAGTCCCATAGTGCTCAGAGCCATTTGAGCCATTTGTGTGTGTGTGTTTTAGGATGTTTATTCTTCCTTCAGGCAGAAAGGGCAGGACGGATTTGGATGAAATTTAGAATGCAGGTAGTTTATACACTGGATTAAGACATAAGCTACCTTATATATACCTAACTACACTCCTGGAAATGGAAAAAAGAACACATTGACACCGGTGTGTCAGACCCACCATACTTGCTCCGGACACTGCGAGAGGGCTGTACAAGCAATGATCACACGCACGGCACAGCGGACACACCAGGAACCGCGGTGTTGGCCGTCGAATGGCGCTAGCTGCGCAGCATTTGTGCACCGCCGCCGTCAGTGTCAGCCAGTTTGCCGTGGCATACGGAGCTCCATCGCAGTCTTTAACACTGGTAGCATGCCGCGACAGCGTGGACGTGAACCGTATGTGCAGTTGACGGACTTTGAGCGAGGGCGTATAGTGGGCATGCGGGAGGCCGGGTGGACGTACCGCCGAATTGCTCAACACGTGGGGCGTGAGGTCTCCACAGTACATCGACGTTGTCGCCAGTGGTCGGCGGAAGGTGCACGTGCCCGTCGACCTGGGACCGGACCGCAGCGACGCACGGATGCACGCCAAGACCGTAGGATCCTACGCAGTGCCGTAGGGGACCGCACCGCCACTTCCCAGCAAATCAGGGACACTGTTGCTCCTGGGGTATCGGCGAGGACCATTCGCAACCGTCTCCATGAAGCTGGGCTACGGTCCCGCACACCGTTAGGCCGTCTTCCGCTCACGCCCCAACATCGTGCAGCCCGCCTCCAGTGGTGTCGCGACAGGCGTGAATGGAGGGACGAATGGAGACGTGTCGTCTTCAGCGATGAGAGTCGCTTCTGCCTTGGTGCCAATGATGGTCGTATGCGTGTTTGGCGCCGTGCAGGTGAGCGCCACAATCAGGACTGCATACGACCGAGGCACACAGGGCCAACACCCGGCATCATGGCGTGGGGAGCGATCTCCTAAACTGCCCGTACACCACTGGTGATCGTCGAGGGGACACTGAATAGTTCACGGTACATCCAGACCGTCATCGAACCCATCGTTCTACCATTCCTAGACCGGCAAGGGAACTTGCTGTTCCAACAGGACAATGCACGTCCGCATGTATCCCGTGCCACCCAACGTGCTCTAGAAGGTGTAAGTCAACTACCCTGGCCAGCAAGATCTCCGGATCTGTCCCCCATTGAGCATGTTTGGGACTGGATGAAGCGTCGTCTCACGCGGACTGCACGTCCAGCACGAACGCTGGTCCAACTGAGGCGCCAGGTGGAAATGGCATGGCAAGCCGTTCCACAGGACTACATCCAGCATCTCTACGATCGTCTCCATGGGAGAATAGCAGCCTGCATTGCTGCGAAAGGTGGATATACACTGTACTAGTGCCGACATTGTGCATGCTCTGTTGCCTGTGTCTATGTGCCTGTGGTTCTGTCAGTGTGATCATGTGATGTATCTGACCCCAGGAACGTGTCAATAAAGTTTCCCCTTCCTGGGACAATGAATTCACGGTGTTCTTATTTCAATTTCCAGGAGTGTATTAAAGGGGTGGGTAAGGAGGTGAAAAAAAGTTTAGTCCACGACTAACGAATAGCCATATTTTATTCGCTTAGTATTTGAGAAGGAGAGCACTTACTGACTTACTGACTTACTTCAAACTTTACGCCTAATATCAAATCATTGCGAAACTTTCTCTGTCTGACAACCCCCACAAAATGATGAAAGAAAAGAAGATAACGCTTACTACATTTTTGGTGCTCATGCAGTGAAACTGCCAGATGAAGCATGACGTTTTAACTTATTACTTCTTTGCTAAAAACAAAATTCGGAACGCATTTTACAGACAGTATTTGCATATAAAATTGAATGTACCAGCAAAATGATGTCACGGTACTACACACAGTTGAGGAGATACGAAGTCGTAAATACTGACTTGCACGAAAATCTACCTCATCATGTACGACTTTCAAATTTAATACTTCTTTGTCACTAACTCTATTGGCAACATATTTCGTAGAGAGTAGCCACATGTATGGCTGGACGTACCCTCAAAATTATATCAGTTTACGACACATAAATTAGGAAGTACGACGTCATAAAAATTGAGCTGCGTGAAAGTGAAACTGCAGGGAGAAATTCGCGTGAGATACGGGTGAAGTATGTACAAATGCGGGTGAAATATGTTATCTGCATGTAAAATAAATGTGACATGAACGTATGCGGGTAAAAAGCTCATCCTAAACCCCTGGATTTCAACCAAATTTGGTAGACATATTAGTTATTGTAAGAACCACCAGCCTCATATTGGGTGGGGGTGATTACGTGGAGAAAGAAGTGGGGGATGAGTAGATGTAGATAGATAGGGGAGGCGGGGATGGGCAGAGAGAGAGGTGAAGAGGAGATGGACAGAGAGAGGGAAGAGGAGGAGATTGTCAGGGGGAGAGGAGAGAAGGAGATGAACAGAGAAAGGAAAGCGGAGAAGATAGAAAAAGAGTGAGAAGGTGACCGATAGAGTACGAGGTGGAGGAGGTGGACAGTGAGATGCGGTGGAGGAAATGCACAGAGGAGTGGGAAGAAATACATGGACTAATAGATGATCAGAATAAATACGTAACAAGGCATTTATTAATTAATAATTTAATAATTAACAAAAGAACTTATTACGAGTAAATTTGCGTGCTTGGCACGTACGTTCTAATGTGTTCTCCGGCTGTAGTTCGTAACAAGAGTTTATTTGCGGATTACAGACTCATTTTAATGCAGTGAAAACTAGCCACGACTTTTACTTTTTGATTTTTGGCCGTGTCTTCGCTTCTTTGCCTTGCCTGTACCTATCATGTTTGCTTCCTAGGTATCGAAATGCATTGGCCTATATTGTTGTGTACCACTTCGGACGCAACGGTAAGGAGAGGTGGGCCACAGAGTGGTGCAGCAGGTGTCGTCATAGGTAAGCTGGAAAGAAGTGAAAATGGTTAGTGAACACATAAATACAGTAAACAGAATCTTTACTTAACTTATAGCTTCCTCCCAGCGTTACGAAGGAACTTTACAAAAGAACAATCAGAAATACAGTCTAGCTATTAGAGAAGTTAACTAAATGTGTCATGCAGCATGAGGCTCCCGCTACTAATGCTCGAGCGAACTGTCTGAAGGTGACTAAGACTGGAGACTGTCGAACACTGTGACTGAGACTGCACCGTGTAGCTGCCGCTGACCATCCTGTATTGCGACGGCAGAGGGCGCTCGTAGTCTGAGCTGCTTTAGATGTGGCTCTACAGGTGCAAATCAATGGATTCGCTGGGTTCCCGCGGGACCGCTATCAGCGTCTCTCGGAAATGAGCGTTTTCTTAGCCAACTGTGAGACGCCGGTGCGGTAGTATCGATCTATGAGACCAAATATACACTACTGGCCATTAAAATTGCTACACCAAGAAGAAATGCAGATGATTCGACAAATGTATTATACTAGAACGGACATGTGATTATATTTTGCTGGCCGTTGTGACCCACGGTTCTAGGCGCTTCCGTCTGGAACAGCGGGACCGCTACGGTCGCAGGTTCGAATCCTGCCTCGGGCATGGATGTGTGTGACGTCCTTAGGTTAGTTAGGTTTAAGTAGTTCAAAGTTCTAGCGGACTGACGACCTCAGGTGTTAAGTCCCATTGTGCTCAGAGCCATACGAACCATTTTTTGATTACATTTTCACGCAATTTGGGTGCATAGATCCTGAGAAATCAGTACCCAGGACAACCACCTATGGCCGTAATAACGGCCTTGATACGCCTGGGCATTGAGTCAAACAGAGCTTGGATGGCATGTACAGTTACAGCTGTCCATGCAGCTTCAACACGATACCACAGTTCATCGAGAGTAGTGACTGGCGTATTGTGACGAGCCAGTTGCTCGGCCACCATCGACCAGACGTTTTCAGTGGGTGAGAGATATGGAGAATGTGCTGGCCAGGGCAGCAGTCGAACATATTCTGTATCCAGAAAGGCCCGTACAGAACCTGCAATATGCGGTCTTCCATTATCCTGCTGAAATGTAGGGTATCGCAGGGATCGAATGAAGGGTAGAGCCAAGGATCGTAACACATCTGAAATGTAATGTCCACTGTTCAAAGTGCCGTCAATGCCAACAAGAGGTGACCGAGAAGTGTAACCAATGGCACCTCATACCATCACGCCGGGTGATACGTCAGTATGGCGATAACGAATACACGCTTCCAATGTGCGTTCACTGCGATGTCGCCAAACACGGATGCCACCATCATGATGCTGTACATTGAGTACACCATCGCAGGCGTTCCTGTCTGTGATGCACGCCTGTACATTGAGTACACCATCGCAGGCGTTCCTGTCTGTGATGCAGCGTCAAGGACAACCGCAGCCATGGCCTCCAAGCTGATAGTCCATGTTGCTGCAAACGTCGTCGAACTGTTCGTGCAGATGGTTGTTGTCTTGCAAACGTCCCCATCTGTTGACTCAGGGATCAAGACTTGGCTGCACGATCCGTTACAGCCATGCGGATAAGATGCCTGTCATCTCGACTGCTAGTGATACGAGGCCATTGGGATCCAGAACGGCGTTCCGTATTACCCTCCTCAACCCACCGATTCCATATTCTGCTAACAGTCATTGGGTCTCGACCGACGCGAGCATCAATGTCGCTATACGATAAACCGCAATCGCGATAGGCTACAATCCGACCTTTATCAAAGGCGGAAACGTGATGGTACACATTTCTCCTCCTTACACGACGCATCACAACAGCGTTTCACCAGGCAACGGCGGTCAACTGCTGTGTGTGTGTATGTGAAATCGGTTGGAAACTTTCCTCATGTCAGCACGTTGTAGGTGTAGCCACCAGCGCCAGCCTTGTGTGAATGCTCTTGAAAGCTAATAATTTGCATATCACAGCATCTTCTTCCCGTCGGTTAAATTTCTCGTCTGTAGCTTGTCATCTTCGTGGTGTAGCAATTTTAATGGCCAGTAGTGTATATATTCAAGTTTCTCTTTCCCAGCTCTGACATTTAGTCCTGCAGCAAATCCATTTTCGACACTTTCTTCTTATGAGGAGTGATCAAAAATACAGTGAATAATTTCATTAGAAACAAAGTAATAAGCTTATATGAAATTTGATTATCGCCTTAAAAGTACTGTCCTTTGCTAGCAGTGCACTTATCCCAAAGTCCCTGGAAAGCTTGTTTAGGAATTGCATTCAGCTGTTCTTTTTGTCCCTCTCAATGTCAGGAATGGTTTCAAAATAGTGTCTTTTAAATACTCTTTTAATTTGTAGGAAAAACCAGAAGTTGCACGGTGCCAAATGTCGACAGACTGGAACACTTCTTCTGACCAAAAACTCGCGAGTCAAAAGCAAATTGTGTCACATTGCGTTGTCGCGATGAAGAAAGAAGCCATTGGTCCATCTTACTGGTGTCTTTCTTCACACATAGTTTCGCAAATGCCGCAGTACGCCCACGTTTCTCGGCGTTTACAGTTGTTCCCCTTGGAACGAACTCTGATCATATTACCTCTTCAAAATCGAAAAAAAAACAATGAACATGGCTTTGATATTTGGTTTTTATTGACGTGCATTTTTAGCTCAGGAGATTCACTGCTTTTCCAGTGGGAACTCTGAATTTTCGTCTCACGGTCATGCCCATAGCCACGAGTTTTATCTCCAGCCACAGTTTTGAAGTCCTGATCTGAGAGAAGACGTTAATTCAGCTCCCTGCAGTCCGACACACGATATTTCCTTCTGTTCATCACTCAAAAGTGTGGGAACAAATTTTGCACTCAGTCGTCTCATTTGTAAATTATAGTTTAAAATGTTTTGGACGGACGCCTACGAGATGCGAAGCTCTCCCGTAAGCCCTCGAATACACCTGTTTGAAGGAACAATTTATGCCATTCTTTACATGATTTCTCCTGCTTTTGACGTTAATGGACGTTCCTAACGTTGCTCGTCTTCAACCGATTCATTTCCGCTTTCAAATCGCCACTACCACTTACAGTCTTCAGAGTTACAGCACTATCGCCATACACCAAATTCAACATTTCATGTGCTTCTTTGGCAATTTTTTGCGACTTGAAACAGAACTTAATGTTCACTCTTTGTTCGAAATCCATGACGCGCGACAGACGCGGTGGGAACAACCTCACTTTAGCGTCTCTGAACACAGACTGATGAAGCAGAAGGTGTTCCAGCCTGACGCTGCCTGCCTCAACGGATCAGGCTAACTGTACCGTCAACAGCTGTTACTAAAATAATTCATTCACCGTATTTTTGGTCACTCCACGTATTTATGTGCATGCCTTAAACTACACGTGTTCCATTACATCCACCACAAAAAGCAACTGTTCACTTTCAGCAACCACTGCTGGATCGTCAGTTGTTCGTATCGTGCTAATTTTCTGCATTCGATAAACGACAACAGTACTCCACCCATGCGAAATCCAATTAAGCTGCTACAGTTTATTCAAGAAACTCCGAAATAGACCTAATTTGCATTTTAAATGTGCTTCTCCACTCCATGTACACAATACACAATTGTTTCGCAGTGTTTGAAAAATGTCATGTTATCGCTTTGAGCTGCTGATAAAATCCTTTATTTTGAAAGGGTACAGTACCGCCCGACATTGAAAATAGGTACAACATACTTCATTATTTTTGTCAGAAGAACACACTTTTTGGAAAATAACTCAATTTCAATTAATACAGCGAAGCCGGATACCAGTGTGGGAAAGAATGACAATTTATTTATTTAATTGATCACATGTGCACTCCCACAAAGTAAATCCCTACATCCAGTTTGGTGAGATCTGTGAAATGAATGAATGTATGGTCGTCTGCTAACCGCAGATAGTGAATGTGAATATATGATCATCTTTGAGTCGATCCTTTGGCCACCTTTGGTGGGACCAGAGAGATGAAATTTGCCTGAGCTTTGAGCGCCTGAAATGTGGCTGACCGCCGGCCGCAGTGGCCGTGCGGTTCTAGACGCTCCAGAACGGATCCGCGCTGCTGCTACGGTCGCAGGTTCGAATCCTGCCTCGGGCATGGGTGTGTGTGATGTCCTTAGGTTAGTTACGTTTAAGTAGTTCTAAGTTCTAGGGGACTAATGACCACAGCAGTTGAGTCCCATAGTGCTCAGAGCCATTTGAACCATTTTGTGGCTGACCAATGCGGTAGAAAGGTGCTCCCCCACTTCGACAGAGGTGGGAGAGAACCTCAAGAACGGCCATGTTTCAGCACTCTGCCGCTGGATCTTGTGCTGTTAAGACCTGTTTTAGTTGTGCTCCGTAATGACGAAAGAGTGGAGACATGGTATGCATGTGGAATATTTAAGAGTAGTTTGAAATAATAATTTCTCTATTTCAGGAACTTTTGTGGGGTGAATTAAATGTCAGGAAGGTAATATTAATGGGATTGTAGTAATCTTCGGAAGTGACCAACGGTCACAATGAAACCACGTGTAGCAATAAGTTGAAATACTTCCGTGTGCTTAAGTTAAGCTGAATTACTAGCGTGTGTACAATAAGTTGAAATATTTAAGAAATAGCGTGTGTACCATAAGTTGAAATATTTAAGAAATGGCGTGTGCAGGACTTGAAATTAGAGGCGAGTACTTCCACGTGGTGAGTACTGTGTGAGTCTCAATCTGTGTATGAGACAAAGCATAAAGAGAAGTACTCGTCCATGGTATCAGTTGAGGACTCGCGTGTGTGATGGATATGTTCTTAATATTACTTTGCGTGATATGATTCCGTGTGACGCTTGATTCAAACTCTGAGAGAGAAGCAAGGTGAGTCGGCCGTCTATCCAGCAACGCCACTTGGCTTGCATTGCACAGGAAGACGTGCAAATATCTCCAGAGTTCATAGTAGGAAAGTAGAATTACAAAGTGGGGCAGTGTCGTGTGAAACTGGGATAAATACTAATTGAAGTGGGAAAGCTGAAAGTGATAGTGTTGTGACTATTTTGTGTTTTGTATTCCATGTCGTAGTGTGATGTATGTCATGTAATTTGGGTATGTGTGGTTTGCATGGGAGAGTAGCGAGGTAGTTTCAAAAGATTAGTGGGTTATGCTTGTTCCTTCGGTACCGCTCGGTCTGGAGGAAAGTTTAGTGATGATGATTGTGAGAGTCGAAGTGTGAGGTATAATAAAAGATCCACCATCCTATCCAGAAAGTGCACTGTAGCGTTAAAATAATTACGAGACCATAATACAGAGATTCACCGATGTAAAGCCATGCCCACTGGGCGGAATTTCTCATGTGTTATTGTTGTAGGTTATAGAATTTGTGTGTTTAGGTTATAGAATTTATCGGAATAAATAAGATAGTGAAAAGAAAGAGATTGGTGGACTTTTCCTTCGAATTGTATGTTGTCATAATGTCCCGAATTTATAATGTGTGCGCCATTCATATTCAGTGCGGTGGCCACGTGTTGACAAAAGCCGTTAAATAAAAGACAAAAAGAAAATGTGGTATTGCCAGTGCGTAGTGTGCAGTCAGAGTTCTGTAAATTACTGATAGTCACATGCGTGTTTCCGTTGCGCATTATTCATGCAGGAAGATAATTTGTAACTAAATTGTGAGTACGAGAGTTCATGTTACTCGATAAATAAGAATGAATCCACTCGCTTGGCAGACCACTCATCTTGCGGGCCTGACTGCTTGATGCCACAGTATGAGCAAGGCATGTGGGTGCCTCTCAATTTATGCAACCAGAATCGTTCGACTGATAATCACTAGGCTCATAAAAGTATTTACAGCATCATGTAGGAAATTGGAAATTTGTGGTAAGGTCTTATGGGACCAAAACTGCTGAGGTCATCGGTCCCTGAGCCTACACGCTACTTAATATAACTTAAACTAACTTACGCTAAGGACAACACACACACCCATGCCCGAGGGATGACTCGAACCTCCCGACGTGGGGAGCCGCACGGACAGCCACAAGGCGCCCCAGACTGTGCGGCTACTCCGCGCGGCAGCATCATGTTAATCGAAATATAAAATCATTAACGTCACACGATAAAACCATGAATTAGACGTTCTCATCATATCGTGATATAAATTACATCGTCAGTCTGTATAAACTGTGCTATGCGGTGCACTCATTCATATTGTAACTGCAGCCGGCGTTACCGCTGTGAACAGATTCATACCACATAGAGCCGACACAGAGCTTATGTAGTTTACATTTCCATTTGATAACAGAATATATATAATTCATGGTTTTTTCATCTAACGTTAATGATTTCATATTTCTCCGAACACAATGCTGTAGATACTTCTACGAACCTGATGATGGTTAGTCTACCGAAACTGGTTCTATAAATACAGAATTTTATCAGCAGCTCAAGGCAACAACATTACAATTTTCAAATATTTAGGAGCTATGGGGAACCACCTCCTAAAAAATATATTGTTTCGCATTGTGTTTATAGAAGCAAGACGCTTGGCAGCATTGCGACAGCGACTGAAAAAAAGAACTGTGGGAGTTTTGGACTCTGCACTAAAAAATGTTCCGACACTACGGGCGCTTCTCATAACATAACTGAACACAAAATGGCAAAAGCGTCTGTCGCGGTTTCACGTAGCGATTTAAAAACTGTGTACTAAGTAAAACTGACGGAAATAAACCAGCATGCTTTCATATAAATTCGCCGTGAAAGGTAAACCATTGTTCGCTGATTTAAAAACAGAATATATTTTTCAAATACACTGAAGATCCAAAGAAACTGGTACACCTGCCTACATCTACATCTACATCTACATCTATACTCCGCGAGCCACCTTACGGTGTGTGGCGGAGGGTACTTATTGTACCACTATCTGATCCCCCCTTCCCTGTTCCATTCACGAATTGTGCGTGGGAAGAATGACTGCTTGTAAGTCTCCGTATTTGCTCTAATTTCTCGGATCTTTTCGTTGTGATCATTACGCGAGATATATGTGGGCGGTAGTAATATGTTGCCCATCTCTTCCCGGAATGTGCTCTCTCGTAATTTCGATAATAAACCTCTCCGTATTGCGTAACGCCTTTCTTGAAGTGTCCGCCACTGGAGCTTGTTCAGCATCTCCGTAACGCTCTCGCGCTGACTAAATGTCCCCATGACGAATCGCGCTGCTTTTCGCTGGATCATGTCTATCTCTTCTATTAATCCAACCTGGTAAGGGTCCCATACTGATGAGCAATACTCAAGAATCGGACGAACAAGCGTTTTGTAAGCTACTTCTTTCGTCGATGAGTCACATTTTCTTAGAATTCTTCCTATGAATCTCAACCTGGCGCCTGCTTTTCCCACTATTTGTTTTATGTGATCATTCCACTTCAGATCGCTCCGGATAGTAACTCCTAAGTATTTTACGGTCGTTACCGCTTCCAATGATTTACCACCTATGGCATAATCGTACTGGAATGGATTTCTGCCCCTATGTATGCGCATTATATTACATTTATCTACGTTTAGGGAAAGCTGCCAGCTGTCGCACCATGCATTAATCCTCTGCAGGTCCTCCTGGAGTACGTACGAGTCTTCTGATGTTGCTACTTTCTTGTAGACAACCGTGTCATCTGCAAATAGCCTCACGGAGCTACCGATGTTGTCAACTAAGTCATTTATGTATATTGTAAACAATAAAGGTCCTATCACGCTTCCCTGCGGTACTCCCGAAATTACCTCTACATCTGCAGATTTTGAACCGTTAAGAATGACATGTTGTGTTCTGTCTTCTAGGAAATCCTGAATCCAATCACAAACCTGGTCCGATATTCCGTAAGCTCGTATTTTTTTCACTAAACGTAAGTGCGGAACCGTATCAAATGCCTTCCTGAAGTCCAGGAATACGGCATCAATCTCTTCGCCAGTGTCTACGGCACTGTGAATTTCTTGGGCAAATAGGGCGAGCTGAGTTTCACATGATCTCTGTTTGCGGAATCCATGTTGGTTATGATGAAGGAGATTTGTATTATCTAAGAACGTCATAATACGAGAACACAAAACATGTTCCATTATTCTACAACAGATTGACGTAAGCGAAATAGGCCTATAATTATTCGCATCTGATTTATGACCCTTCTTGAAAATGGGAACGACCTGCGCTTTCTTCCAGTCGCTAGGTACTTTACGTTCTTCCAGCGATCTACGATAAATTGCTGATAGAAAGGGGGCAAGTTCTTTAGCATAATCACTGTAGAATCTTAAGGGTATCTCGTCTGGTCCGGATGCTTTTCCGCTACTAAGTGATAGCAGTTGTTTTTCAATTCCGATATCGTTTATTTCAATATTTTCCATTTTGGCGTCCGTGCGACGGCTGAAGTCAGGGACCGTGTTACGATTTTCCGCAGTGAAACAGTTTCGGAGCACTGAATTCAGTATTTCTGCCTTTCTTCGGTCGTCCTCTGTTTCGGTGCCATCGTGGTCAACGAGTGACTGAATAGGGGATTTAGATCCGCTTACCGATTTTACATATGACCAAAACTTTTTAGGGTTCTTGTTTAGATTGTTTGCCAATGTTTTATGTTCGAATTCGTTGAATGCTTCTCTCATTGCTCTCTTTACGCTCTTTTTCGCTTCGTTCAGCTTTTCCTTATCAGCTATGATTCGACTACTCTTAAACCTATGATGAAGCTTTCTTTGTTTCCGTAGTACCTTTCGTACATGATTGTTATACCACGGTGGATCTTTCCCCTCGCTTTGGACCTTAGTCGGTACGAACTTATCTAAGGCGTGCTGGACGATGTTTCTGAATTTTTTCCATTTTTGTTCCACATCCTCTTCCTCAGAAATGAACGTTTGATGGTGGTCACTCAGATATTCTGCGATTTGTGCCCTATCACCCTTGTTAAGCAAATATATTTTCCTTCCTTTCTTGGCATTTCTTATTACACTTGTAGTCATTGATGCAACCACTGACTTATGATCACTGATACCCTCTTCTACATTCACGGAGTCGAAAAGTTCCGGTCTATTTGTTGCTATGAGGTCTAAAACGTTAGCTTCACGAGTTGGTTCTCTAACTATCTGCTCGAAGTAATTCTCGGACAAGGCAGTCAGGATAATGTCACAAGAGTCTCTGTCCCTGGCTCCAGTTCTGATTGTGTGACTATCCCATTCTATACCTGGTAGATTGAAGTCTCCCCCTATTACAATAGTATGATCACGAAACTTCTTCACGACGTTCTGCAGGTTCTCTCTGAGGCGCTCAACTACTACGGTTGCTGATTCAGGTGGTCTATAGAAGCATCCGACTATCATATCTGACCCACCTTTGATACTTAACTTAACCCAGATTATTTCACATTCGCATTCGCTAATAACTTCACTGGATATTATTGAATTCTTTACTGCTATAAATACTCCTCCACCATTGGCGTTTATCCTATCCTTGCGGTATATATTCCATTCTGTGTCTAGGATTTCGTTACTGTTCACTTCCGGTTTTAACCAACTTTCCGTTCCTAATACTATATGCGCACTATTTCCTTCAATAAGAGATACTAATTCAGGAACCTTGCCCTGGATACTCCTGCAGTTTACCAATATTACGTTGACTTTTCCTGTTTTTGGTCTCTGAGGACGGACGTTCTTTATCAACGATGATAATGTCCTCTCTGGTAAGCCGTCAGGTATTTTATCGTTTCGCCCAAGGGGGGGGTCCCTCTAACCTAAAAAACCCCCGTGTGCACGCCACACGTACTCTGCTACCCTAGTAGCTGCTTCCGGTGTGTAGTGCACGCCTGACCTGTCTAGGGGGGCCCTACAGTTCTCCACCCAATAACGGAGGTCGATGAATTTGCAACCATTATAGTCGCAGAGTCGTCTGAGCCTCTGGTTTAGACCCTCCACACGGCTCCAAACCAGAGGACCGCGATCGACTCTGGGCACTATGCTGCAGATATTAAGCTCAGCTTGCACTCCGCGTGCGATGCTGGTTGTCTTCACCAAATCAGCCAGCCGCCGGAAGGAACCAAGGATGGCCTCAGAACCCAAGCGGCAGGCGTCATTCGTTCCGACATGTGCTACTATCTGCAGCCGGTCACACCCAGTGCGTTCAATAGCTGCCGGAAGGGCCTCCTCCACATTACGGACGAGACCCCCCGGCAAGCACACCGAGTGCACACTGGCATTCTTCCCCGACCTACCCGCTATTTTCCTAAGGGGCTCCATAACCCGCCTAACGTTGGAGCTCCCTATAACTAATAGGCCCGCCCTCTGTGACTGTCGGGACCTTGCCGGAGAATCGGCCACTGGCCCAACAGGCGAGGCATCCTGTGGTGGCTCGGAAACGATGTCATCACCACTAGGAAGCACCCCGTACCTGTTGGAAAGGGGTAAGGCAGCTGCCACGCGGCCAGATCCCACCTTCGCCTTTCGGCCAGGCACGCGCGAGCCCACCACTGTCCGCCATTCACCCTGGAGTGATGGCTGACCGGTAATATGCTCACTGCCGGAAGACGCAGCGACATCAGGGGTTCCATGCGATTCCAAGGCCACCGAAGTAGGCATAGGTCTCACCACAGTTGCCCCAACGCCACTACGAGCCGACGCCTGCGCCTCGAGCTCGATGAGCCTAACAGACAAAGCCTCCACCTGCCCGCGAAGAGTGGCCAATTCTCCTTGCGTCCGCTCACAACAACCACAGTCCCTACACATGACTATGTTTACCCTACAAGCGAACGGTGTACTCGCCTTATTAGCAGCAGGAAATCGAAGTGCTCTCTCACTGACGGTCTAACCGACACTGAGCTGTTCTAACCAAACAAACAAAAGCCTGTGCGATACGAGGGTCAGTAGCAACGGCGATACTGTACACTACACTGTTATTAAAATAAAAGGTTGTGTCTAGTAGGCACTCAAACACGCAAGAAATTACAAAAATAAAATAGTAACTACCCAGATAACTGAAAATAAGTTGTACCTGTTTGAAGCTCGCAAAAATGTGTAACAAGCGAACGGTGTACTCGCCTTATTAGCAGCAGGAAATCGAAGTGCTCTCTCACTGACGGTCTAACCGACACTGAGCTGTTCTAACCAAACAAACAAAAGCCTGTACGATACGAGGGTCGATAGCAACGGCGATACTGTACACTACACTGTTATTAAAATAAAAGGTTGTGTCTAGTAGGCACTCAAACACGCAAGAAATTACAAAAATAAAATAGTAACTACCCAGATAACTGAAAATAAGTTGTACCTGTTTGAAGCTCGCAAAAATGTGTAACAAGCGAACGGTGTACTCGCCTTATTAGCAGCAGGAAATCGAAGTGCTCTCTCACTGCGAGCCCGCAGAAGTGCCGCAACACGACGTGGCATGGACACAACTAAAGTTTGAAGTAGCGCTGTAGGGAAGTGATCATGAATCCTGCACGGCTGTCCAAAAATCCAAAGAGTACGAGGGGTGGAGATCTCTTCTGAACAGCATCCCAGATTGCTCAATAATGTTCATGCATGGGGAGTTCGGCGGCCAGCGAAAGTGTTTAAACTCAGAAGAGTGTTCCTGGAGCCACTGTGTAGCAATTTTGGACGTGTGGGGTATCACATTGTACTGCTGGAATGTGAATGGATGCAAGTGATCAGAGAGGATGCTTTATGTACGTGTCACATATTAGAGTCGTATTAGAGTCGCATCAGAGTCGCGTTACCTGTCAGAGTCCCATATCACTCCAAATGCGTACGCCCCGCACCATTACAGAGCCTCCATCAGCTTGAACTGTTCGCTACTGATGCGCACGGCCCATAGAATCATTGGAAGAATCCGAAGGATATGCAATCCTAAAACAAAGGAAGTAAGTTACAGTGCACTTGTTCGCCCAATGCTTGAATACTGCTCACCGGTGTGGGATCCGTACCAGATAGGGTTGATAGAAGAGATAGAGAAGATCGAACGGAGAGCAGCGCGCTTCGTTACAGGATCATTTTGTAATCGCGAAAGCGTTACGGAGATGATAGATAAACTCTGAAAGATAGACACTCAGTAGCTCGATACGGGCTTATGATGAAGTTTCGAGAACATACCTTCACCGAGGAGTCAAGCAGTATATTGCCCCCTCGTACGTATGTCTCGCGAAGACACCATGAGGATAAAATCAGAGAGATTGTAGCCCACACAGAAGAATACCGACAATCTTTCTTTCTACGAACAATATGACACTGGAATAGAAGGGAGGACTGATAGGGGTACTCAAAGTACCCTCCACCACACACCGTCAAGTGGCTTGCGGAGTTTGGATGTAGATGTAGATGTAGGTTGTCTCCATACTCGTACATGTCCATCCAGTCGACACAATTTGAAACGAGACTCGTCCGACTAGGCAACATGTTTCCAGCCATCAACAGTCCAATGTCGGCGTTAACGGGCCCAGACGAGGCGTAAAGCTTTGTGTCGTGCAGTCATCAAAGGTACACGAGAGGGCCTTCGGCTCCGAAAGCCCATATCGATGATGTTTTGTTGAATGCGCCTACTATAACATCACGTCCAAACTTACTTAATTATTGAATGAGATTTTCACTGTGCAGCGGAGTGTGCGCTGATATGATACTTCCTGGCAGATTAAAACTGTGTGCCCGACCGAGACTCGAACTCGGGACCTTTGCCTTTCGCGGGCAAGTGCTCTACCATCTGAGCTACCGAAGCACGAATCACGCCCGGTCCTCACAGCTTTACTTCTGCCAGTATCTCGTCCCCTACCTTCCAAACTTAACAGAAGCTCTCCTGGAAGGTAGGAGACGAGATACTGGCAGAAGTAAAGCTGTGAGGACCGGGCGTGAGTCGTGCTTCGGTAACTCAGATGGTAGAGTACTTGCCCGCGAAAGGCAAAGGTCCCGAGTTCGAGTCTCGGTCGTGCACACAGTTTTAATCTTCCAGGAATTTTCACTTAATTCTTGACAACCTGTCGTTGTAGCAGCAGTAACCGATCTAACAACGGCGCCAGACACTTGTTGACTAATATAGGCGTTGCCGACAACAACGCCGTATTCTGCCTGTTTACATATGTGTGTATTTCAATACGCAAGCCCATTGTTCACAATATCAAGTTCAGAAAAATTTCTTGGGTAATGCATTCCCTGGAATGCAGAGCTTGATGTTTTCAGCAGTGAACATGAAACAGTCTTTTTTCCAAAATTATTAATAAAATGATTTTTTCCCAGTTTACCAAACTTCTTCCACCAGTCACCAACAGTTTGATACTCATTATCCTATTCTTCCATCTGAAATTAATGTTTTAGTGGGAATTTAAGAAAAATGAATGTAACTGGACCGTTACACTTGGTAGTGAAACGTAGAATATAATAAACCTGTACAAGAAGAAATTCGAAGCATTTTAAATGTAGTGCTATCTAAAAAAAATAATAAAACTTAAGTGGACCTTTGAAGTACGAAATGAAGTACCAAAAGGTGAAGAAACACGCCTGTGGAAGAAATTCACAGGTAGTCTAGCAAGTCGGATATATGCAGGGTGTTTCAAAAAGAATACACGTATTACAAAGTATTATTTTGTACAAACTATCGATCGCTGCACCTCGGCTCGGCTATTGGAGAAACGAATACATAGTGTAGTCTATATTAATAGCCGCTAGATATCAGTTGTCTTCTGTTTTGCTTGATAAACGTCATATGTTTAAAATGGTTACTCTGGAGCAGAAATCATTTTGTGTTTTCGAGTTTGCGAAGTGCAATTCCGTGATTACAGTGCAAAGACGTTTCAGGTTGAGGTACAAAATTGATACTCCGAATGGATGGAACATTCGCAGATTGTATCGACAGTTTCTAGATACAGGATGTGTACGTAAAAGTAAGAATCCTGGCCGCCTTGGTGTTCCCGAAGAAAATGTTGCACGAATTCAAACTGCTTTCCAACGTAATCCATCAATATCAACTCGTCGTGACAGTCAGAAATTACAACTGCCTACAACAACAATTTGGCGTGTTTTGAGACGTCGGTTGGTTATGAAGCCGTACAAGTTACAGCTGTTACAAGCTCTGCGTCCTGATGACAAACGCAAACGTGCGGAATTTTGTAGCGAGATTATTGATGCTATTGACAATGATAACACTTTCGCACAATTCTTCGTGTTCAGTGATGAAGCGACTTTCCATGTTACTGTTCAGGTAAACAAACACAATGTTTGAATTTGGGGCCTACAGAACCTACATGCAGCCACTGAATATGTATGAGATTCGCCCAAACTTTGTGCGATGTCCCGATCATCTGTTTACAGCCCATTCTTCTTTGAAGGAAACACGGCTGGCTGGTTCAAATGGCTCTGAGCACTATGGGACTCAACTTCTGAGGTCATAGGCTCCCTAGAACTTAGAACTAGTTAAACCTAACTAACCTAAGGACACCACACACATCCTTGCCCGAGGCAGGATTCGAAACTGCGACCGGAGTGGTCGCGCGATTCCAAACTGCAGCGCCTAGAACCGCACGGCCACTTTGGCCGGCCGAAACACGGTTAACCACAGTTAAAAGTCTGCAGCATATCGCTGTCTTACAAAACTGGTTGTTTCCGAGGCTGCACGATGACAACTTCATTTTTCAGCAAGACGGGGCACCCCCACACTGGAGTCGCCTAGTGCGTGAATATCTGAATGAAACTATACCGACCCGCTCGATTGGTTGCCAAAGAGCTGGTGACTTAACAACTCCAAGCTGGGCTCCACGGTCATCGGATTTGACACCCTCTGACTTCTTTCTATTGGGTTTCGTTAAAGACAACGTTTATGTACCACCACTCCCACAGAACCTGGAAGAGTTGAAGAACCGGATCCGTACTGCCATAACATCAGTGACGAAGGACAAGCTTGCCCAAGTATGGGAGGAATTTTGGTATCAAATGGTTCAAATGGCTCTGAGCACTATGGGACTTAACATCTGTGGTCATCAGTCCCCTAGAACTTAGAACTACTTAACTCTAACTAACCTAAGGACATCACACACATCCCTGCCCGAGGCAGGATTCGAACCTGCGACCGTAGCAGTCTCGCGGTTCCGGACTGAGCGCCTAGAACCGCTAGACCACCGCGGCCTGAAATTTGGGTATCGATGTGATACTGTTCGTGTCGCTGATGGAGGACATATTGAACATCTATAATCTGAACTTAAGAAGTTCGTAAATATGTGTGTAAAGTTTCATATTCGTATGTCTTAATGTTTAATAAATATAAGCAACTGAAATACGTATATTCTTTTTAAAACACCCTTTATTCCAATTTCCAGTTTGCAGTACTTTCTTGTAATACTGTAACACAGTTCATTGTGATATACAAGCAAAGTAGGATCACTGCTTGAGCAGAAATTGTTTTGGAACGTGATCTGTGGACAACCTGCCCATTACGCACCTGTTGTAGACAGCAAGGAGAAAGCGTGATAAGCAAAGCCACGGGTTTGTCTGTTGGTCTCCGCCTGGAGCATCGGTTAGAGGCTGGAAGCTCTCTCTGGCCCCGGCTTACAGCTGACAGTGATGTGAATCCTTTCCAACACCTTTCTCTAGACTTTGTGGTGACGTAACAGTCCATCTCAAGCCCCGCTAAAATTGGCTAACGGCTCTACAGGATGACCTGCGCGCGCCCCTCTGTATCCGTTACATACAATATACGTAGTTACGGTAAGTCTTAACCAGTTATTTCATTTGTAAATCACTTCATATGCCCACACCATCGCCGCCCTGATCGGGTCACCTACACAGCCGTACGCTGTGGCGACAAATGTATCATTGCCGTGACCCAAGTTCTAGGTTAGTTTGGAATGTGACAGTTTGGTTGCGAGATGGCGAAGCCAGCTAGTGTGAATATGAAATCTTAGATGTCTTATTGATCTGCGGCGTATATTGAGGTCTAGGTTATTTTGGATGAGCGTTGGCGAAGCTGCATGGAACACTTCATTAATCAAAATTCTCAGTCTAGGAAGCAAAATTAAGGACAATAGCCTAAACAAGGAAAATGCTAAAACAGTTTTCTCCAATAAGAGGTTCCTTGCAGTAACAGTTGATGGAAATAAGAAAGAAGTTCCTGAAAAAGACCATCTGAAGCAAACCAATGTATGGAAGTGAAATGTGGAACATCGAAGAAGAAACTGGAAACTTTTGAAATAAGATACCATCGTAGGCTGTGAAAGTAGACAGATAAAAACAAATGAAAAAGTAATAAATAGGATAGGTGAAGAGAGAATATGGAAGCTCTTACCAGAAGAATGGACTCATCTGTGGGATATCTGCTACGGTGTCCAGGAATAAACATGGCGCTGTATGTAGTAGTAGAAAGGAAAATTGTAGGGACAAGACTAAAATATATGAGAAACAAATCAGAGGATATTTGATTTAATAGAGATGAAAATCGGGAGAAGATGGAAAATAGACTCAAAACAGTAGAAACATTAATGAGTTATCCGGTCATTGCGAGGCTGGTGAACCTCATGAAACACTATTCCGCTAATACAGAGTGAGCTCAAAGTCTTTCCCTGATTACAGAAGTTTATTCCTAGGGAACTATGCTAGACACAGCTATGCAGTGTCTTTCAAATGGTAACTTAGCTCAAAGTTTTTAATGAGTGTACACTGAGAGCATCTGTTCCTGTTCTTTCTCCCTTATTAAAGGTAGCGTAATTTAGGCACTGCTCTCACTCTGATATGTAGGAGAAAGCTCAATGTTTTTTTATGGTTTAGTGAAACACGGTCACCTGTTACAGTTCAACGGCTGTTACGGAGTGTTATAGTTGAGATCCGCCAGATTTGACGACATGCAAAGACGAAATGAGAAGTTTAAAGAGGCTGGTAGCGTTGGTCACAAGGCAAGGAGCAGTAACCCTGCAGTGCACTGTTGATTGCGTGCGTACAGCATTTCAGCGTAGTCCCCGGAAATCGAAGCGTCGTGTTTCCAGAAAAACAGGCGTGCCTCAGAAAACGATGCTGAAGATTTTAAATAAACAGCTACACTTTCATGCCGTTCCTAGCTCTACAGCCAGATGACAGATCCAATCGTGCTTAGTTTACTAAGAACATGCTGGAACAAGTCCGTACATACAATTACTGCCTTAATAACGTTTGTTACTCCGATGAAGAGACTTTTCGCATCTCCGGGAAAGTAAACAGGTATAATGTCCTTATCTGGGAGGATAAAAGATTTGGGACAGGCTCAAAGTGAATGTGTGGTGCGGCTTAATGTACAAAATGATTGTTGGACGATGCTTTTGGTTGAGCCTACCATTACGGCAACAATTTTGCTCTTATGAGAGAAAACACCACTCTAGCTGTGTATTGAGAATGTCTTTGTTCTATCACAGACTAGTTTCGGCGGCACATTACCGCCATCCTTAGGCCCCATGACTGCCAAAAGAGTATTTGATTTCCTTGATGCATTTACTGTGGGGTCTTTTGTTACTAGCATACGTTGGCTAGCTTTCGTTGGAGACAACACGGTGTCGAGTACAGCTAGCCCACTTATGCTAGTAACAAGGATCCCACAGTAAATGCATCAAGGAAATCAAATACTCTGTTGGCAGTGGTGGGGCTTGAGGGTGACGGTAATGTGTCGCCGAAACTAGTCGCGTGACAGAATTAAGACTTTCTCAAGATAGAGCTGTGGTGGAACTTTTCCTCATATATATGAGCTTAAGTCCCTCGTCGATGTAATAAAATGAGCATCCGTAAATTTTGCTTTTTTTCCACTCATTATGGCCTTGTAACTCGAAAACCGGTTAATACAATTGTAACCTCCACACAAAAATATTTATAAAATAAATAATATGAATATGATTCTAATTTAGTGTAACCTCCCCACAGAAATTTTTACCGTAGCCTCCCAACAAAATTCGTTCCCATTTAACCTCCGCACAAAATTCATTCACATTTAGTGTAACCTCCCCACAAAATATGTTTTCCGTAACCTCCCCACAAAATTTGTTATTCACATTAACCTCCACACAAAAATCATTTACATTTAATCTCCCCACAAAATTCGTGCCCATTTAATCTAAGCTCAAAACAGAAAAATTCCTAAATCTCTCAACAGTAAAAAATTATAATTATGTTATTCACTTATGACTTTTCCATAATTGACTATGAATTTAACCTGGTAAATTTTGGACGTCAGCAGTGCTGCGTCATGGCCCTGAAATCATTCTGAATAAAAAAGAGAAAAATTGTTACCTCAATGAAGTCGCCGGATAACGCATATATATCTGCTCTTAAAATAATGTTTTCTGGCGCAGCCCTGTGCAATGCTGGCCGATAGATTTGTCATTTATGAAAGGAAGCAACTGATTTTTCTTTTGCAACAATCGGGATGATCATGGATGGGAGAAATTAGTAAATTCTTTAAAGTGAAATGAATGGTTGTTAAAAGTTACTTTTTATGAGAAAGATTATTATTACGAGATTTTTAAAACATTTACATGGGACTTGAGATGACATTACTACATAAGCGCGAGGCTGCTTTTTACCTTATACAACAATACTCAGGCTCCGACATCGCTGCACCACGACCGGCCCAGCCAACACGATACACCAGACCAGACCAGAGCATACTGCAGACTAGAGCAGACTAGCCACAACTTACTGCTACAGCTACTGCAGTCAACACTGCTCTCTGGTCTGAGATTCTCTTATACCTTGCATATCGCAGGCAGCGCATGAGCAATACATCGAAATTACATCTGCTCGGAACTCTTACAAAACATTACATCTGCTCGGACCTCTTACGCAATAAATTAGTACTGTAGAACAAAAGCAAATTAGTGCTTTTCGTTCAGTATAATATTGTTCTACCTAGAACAGACGGAAGATTCAGTTAACATTATGGCGACATGGGGGCCACATGTAGAAGTGTATCCACAAAATACTTCGTGAGTTAAGCTAACGTTTGCGACAAACCGGTCACCTTTATCTGGCTTAATTATTGTAACACGAGGCGCATTCGAGATATGACATTTTCGATTTTTTTGCTCAGCATTGGAAACAGAAACATGTCGTTTATCTTAAAATACGCTGAAACATCCCCTTAGAACAATTATAAATGACTGTGCTTAAACTGACACACAATACTTTTAGCGCAACGCAATCTGACTTTCAATAATCCCTACAAAATAATGGCCCTGACTAACATTAACCTATACCTTTCACAAATCACTTACCTCACAAAAATCTTCGTTACTCGAACTACTGCAATACAGCGAGCGCCACTAATGCCAGCTAAATAAAAGATTCAAACTACTGAAGACACTAACTACTGATAGGCATAGTTTGCAAATGAAAGATTTTGATAGAGAACAAACAATGTATTTACCTTAATAGTGTTCAAAAGTCATAATATATATAGCAGTTCATGACATCCAGTCTTACAAATTTACTGTCTCTGATGAACACACGTCCAGATCATCCGCTCTCAAAACTCCGCCATTTTTCTCCCCACATCCACCACTGCTCGCGGCTCTCTTCCAATTGCGCAACGCTAGGCGCTGTTAACATCCAGCTGCCCATCACTACAATAGCCAACAACAATGCAAACCAGCCACAGACTGCACACAACACAGCCAGTGATTTTCATACAGAGCGCTACGTGGCGTTACCAATAAAAAAACCTAAACAGCCTACTTACAATGCGTGCACTCATCATGAGCACGTGACAGAGATGTCAGCACTGTACGGCACATAAAACTCTATCGGCAGTTGCCAATGTGAGGAAAGTTTTTGATACTAAAAACGGCGACGTTTTCATTGCAAGAGCAGCGCGTAATCATACCTTTTCTCTACTTGCATGGTCCGACATCAATTACAGTCCATCACCAGTTGAGTGAAACAAGTGGTGCTGGTGTCGTGGATGTGTCTAATAAGTACTCGTGTCTGCGACAGTTCGAAGAAGGCAGGACAACATGTGACAACATACGAAGACAACCTTAGTCTCGCACCAGATGGTCTGACGATATGGTCGAGCGAAGGAGAAATTTGTTTTGGAGGATCACCGAAAGGGTGTGGAACGCATCGCATCCAGAGCTGTCATCTACGTGGTATTCGTGTACGCAGTCCTGCATAGAACTGTAAATGCGAAAAGTGTCGTATAGGTGGGTGCCACGAACGCTGACGGATGGCCCAAAGGTTGCGCGCGTGGCATGTTGCCAGGCAATGTTGACGCGTGATGAAGCCACGAATGGGACTATCTTTTCATCGATTGTAACAATGCACAGACAGTCAGCTCAATGGAAGCGCACACACCCAGCCACCAAAAAGCTTTCAGGTAAGTGGCCACTACTGAAAAAAGGATGCTGGCCAAGCTCTGGGAAAACGATGGCGTAATCATTACTCACTTCATTCCAAAGGGCATCACGGCGACAGGTGCTTATTACCAGAACGTTTTGAAGAACATTCACTTGCTGTGCCGCTATTGCATCAGCGATTTTCAAGTGATCAAACTAAACTCCTAAAGAAGTGTTTGCGTCCACCGTGAAATCACAGTGCATACGCTATAAAAACTCTGTAGGGCTGCAAGGAGATTACGTCGAGAAGCGACAGGGGTCACAGATTTCGTGTGATTACGAGGAGCGGTCAATAAGTAATGCAATACTTTTTTTCTGAAGGCAGATTAGTTTTATTCAGGATTCCAATGCACCACATTATTCCCCATTCTTTTGGCTACACAATTTTATTTTCCATCATAATCTCCGTTCAATGCGACGGCCTTACGCCACCATACTAGAAGGGCCTTTATGCCCGCAAGATATCACCCTATCAGTCGTCTTGCTGCACCAACAATCTCTCCACCACCCACGTACTGCTTCCCGCAGATTGCATTCTTCATTGGGCCAAACAGATGCAAGGCGCGAGATCCGGGCTGTAGGGTGAGGAAGAACAGTCCAATGAATTTTTGTGAGCTTCCCTCGGGTGCCCAGACTTGTGTGAGGCCTTTCGTTGTCGTGGAGAAGTTCGTTTGCATTTTTGTGCCGACGAACGCGCTGAAGTCGTTCTTCAGTTTCCTGAGGGTAGCACAATACACTTCAGTGTCAATTACTGCACCATGAAAGAGGATATCAAACAGAATAAGACCGCCGCCATTACTTTACCGGCAGAGGATGCAGTTTTGAACTCTTTCTTCGGAGAAGATGTGGTGTGGGGCTACTTCATGGATTGCCGTTTTGCTTCCGGTTCGAAGTGTAGTGGTTGGTGCCAGGAGGTGCCGTATTAAAACTCCGAGAACTTTCCGAGTGATTTACTGTTTCCAACTACAGTGCCCTCGTTCCTCTTGGTCTGCATTACAGGGTCGCGCAATGCTGAGGAAGCACCCCAGCACTTTTAGTACTGATGGGGTTATGTCCATTGTACATAAAAATTAGGGAACAGGCCACCTGGTATTGGATAAAGAAGAATAGAAGAGAAAAAATTGAAGAAATCATGGGGGTATATGTAGGGGATAAACAAAGTATTAAAAGAAGGGGAATGGAATTATGGCAGGAACTCTGGGATAATGATGAGACTGGCCGAAGAACACACGAGCTGCTTCCAAACATACAGGAACGCCTAAAACTCACTTACATCAAACCCACTAGAGGCTTGCTGCACTTTCTTACTGGGCACGGACCCTACCTGACGTATCTGTGGAGGTTCGGGAAAAAGGGCAACATCAGCGTGTGACTGTGGAGCAATGCAGGGCACTCCGGACCATGTGGTGTACGAGTGTCCCCTCTTCGACGATGTTGCACAACAATTTAGGGAACAACTGCCGAATAACGATACGCACCACTTGCTCAGGCATGAAAACACTTTCAACGTCTTGAATCATCTAGCAGACGTAATCTCAGGCAAAGTCCTCAAAGAATATTTAAGAAATAATCAATAAATAAATACCAGACTTGTCACGTACACCCCCCTGTTCCGCCGGGACGTGGACTTGGCCAGCCGCCTCACGGCTGGAACCCGCCAGGTTTTCGGAATAGGTTGGGGGGCAGTACATCACCACCGGACCTGACTAGGCACCAATTACGACATTAGATATAAGGTTAGTTATAGGTTCAAACTAGGATAATAGAAATAGTATAGAACTGCAGCGACCACGTCACCGGCCAGCCCAGTGCCAGGGGCACTCCCACTGGGATTAGCTTAGTGGGAATGGCTAACAATTAGGTTTGTATCTTATTCTGGCACACTTGTAACGCTGCAGGTAGAGTAGTCATAATAATAACTATCTGCAAGTAGTATCCTAATTAGCAGTAGCTAAAATCAAGGTAACACTAAAACAATAACATAGTATAGTATAGTAGAATAACCCCCATAGTGGTGAAGGATCACAGTAGAAACCTGTAGTGTTAAACATAATAATGGCTGCAGATAGAATATTGTAATAGTTAAAAATAGGACCTACTAATGTATTTAGGTAGTAGGTTAAATTGTATCATGATAATGATCAAATAAAGATTTTCTTTTTATTTAAAAAAAATACCCTTAAAAAAGCACCCCAGCAGCCCATGCAACAAAATGCTGTGTCGTGCCGGCCTCGTACAGCCGCGCAATTGTGACAGCGTCAGGATGCGCAGACAGTGGGTCAACAGTCTGCATCCCTGCCGACTCAGCGCTGCTCAGTGTGAGCCGCAGGTGGGCAGCTGCTGCTTCTTCTCGCCGGCATGACTGAGATCGCGGCGATCTGGCGTCCGAATGTGCGGCCCTCGCCTCGGGATGCCTCTGGTGTGTTCGACTGTCCGCAGTAGCGAGCTGTGGAGTGGCCGGCCGCTGGCTGATGGCTGCAGACCCCGTGTCAGCCTCAGAGGGTCAAACCAACGACCCGCCATGGACTGGAATGCTGCCGCTCCATCTGCTGCTGTGTGTAGCCAGTGGTGTGACACGCCCCACCGTCCAGGAGAGCTGCCACACTTGAATGACTCTCATTAAAAAATGGCACCTATTTATTCTCGGCTGTGCGCCTCTGTTTTGCCAAGTGCACCGCTTCGCGTCACGTATTCGTAACATGCTAGGTTGGCCAGTGGGCCCCTTCTGCCCGCGACTTGCGATATGCAAAACAGCTACGTATACTCTTTCAGCAATTTCACGGCCCTTTGGCCTCTATTCTACTTCGCAACTGTTGGTATGCGTAACTCACTGCACTCTGGCCTGCATCTGGCTGTAACTTGTGCTCAGAATATCGCACAAAACTGATCTTCCCTATCCTAAACGGTGGTGCCGCTACAGAAGTGATGAACCCATGTTTCAATGCCTATGACGATATTTGACAAAAAGTTGTCACGATCTGCCTCGTAATGAGCAAGTATCTCTGCACATGTGGTCCTTCGTTGTTCTGTATGGTCTTCTGTCAGGCGGAGAGGAGCTCAGCGGGTGAGTGCCCCGACTGGTGGACGAGAGTCTTAATACTACCGACAGAGATATCCAGTATTACAGCGAGAATGATAGTGTCAGTTCGTTCCGACATCGCGGCAGTCACAACTGTGTGCAGCCAGCCAGCACGCGGAAGATAGGACAGGTTTGCGGGACCTTGTTGCGATGATGACAGACGCCTCGCCCAACGACTCACCGTGCTTTTGTTCACTGCCAGATCTACGTAGACATTCTGCAAGTGGCTATGAATATTTGCGGCGCTCTGGTCTATTGCTAACAGAAACTCTGTGACAGCTCTCTGTGTGGAACGCACCTCTGTTACAGACGCCATTTGAAGGCTACGTATAGAGCCGACACCTATCGGAAGTTCATGAAACAATAGCGGCTGAAGCGACAATATTCCACGACGTCCTACAACATACTCCGCATTTTTTCAGCAGAAATTGGCCGAGAAGTAAAATGTGTTGCATTCCTTATCGAACGCCCCTCGTTGTATGTTAAGTTCACCAGTGGCGAAAAACAGTCAATACCGTCAATGCGCGATAGCGATGGAAATGTTACCGATGATGGCGACACTAAAGCGGAGTTACTAAATACAGTTTTCCGTAATTCCTTCACGAAAGAACATGAAGTAAATATTCCAGAATTCGAATCCAGAACAGCTGTTAGCATGAGTAACATAAAAGTAGATATCTTAGGTGTTGCGAAACAACTCAGATCACTTGAGAAAGGCATAGGTTCCTTTCAGAGTATGCAGACACAATAGCGCCTTTCTTAGCAATCACACAAACGCTCACTTGACGAAAGGTCTGTTCCTAAAGACTGGAAAGTAGCACAGGACACACCAATATTCAAGAAACGAAATAGGAGTAACCCATTGAATTACAGACCCATATCACTGACCTCAATTTGCAGTAGGATTTTGGAGCATATACTGTACTCGAACATTATGAATCACCTTGAAGAAAATGACTTACTGATACATAACCAACACGGATTCAGAAAATATCGTTCTTTATTCCCATGAAGTAATGGGTGCTGTCGACAAGGGATCTCAGATCGATTCCATATTCCTAGATTTCCAGAAGGCTTTTGATACCGTTCCTCACAAGCGACTATTAATCAAATTGCGTGCATACGTGCATATGGAGTATCGTCTCAGTTGTGTGACTGGATTCGTGGTTTCCTCTCAGAGAGGTCACAGTTCGTAGTGATAGACGGTAAATCATCGAGTAGAACAGAGGTAATATCTGGCGTTCCGCAAGGTAGTGTCATAGGTCCTCTGCTGTTCCTGATTTACGTAAATGGTCTAGGTGATAATCTGAGCAGCCCCCTTAGATTGTTTGCAGATGACGCTGTAATTTACCGTCTAGTAAAATCATCAATTCCAATTACAAAATGATCTAGAGAGAATTTCTGTATGGTGCGAAAAGTGGCAATTGGCACTAAACAAAGAAAAGTGCGAGGTCGTCCACATGGGTACTAAAAGAAATCCAATAAATTTTGGGTATACGATAAATCGCACAAACCTAAGGGGCTGTCAGTTCGACTAAATACCTAGGAATTACAATTACGAGCAACTTAAATTGGAAAGACCACATAGATAATATTGTGGGAAAGGCGAAACAAAGACTGCGCTTTGCTGACAGAACACTTAGAAGATGCAACAAACCCACTCAAGAGACAGCCTAAATTACACTTGGCCGTCATCTGCAGGAATATTGCTGCGCGGTATGGGATCCTTACCAGGTAGGATTGACGGAGGACATCGAAAAGGTGCAAAGAAGGGCAGCTCGTTTCGTGTTATCGCGCAATAGGGGTGAGAGTGTCACTGATATGATACGCGAGTTGGGGTGGCAGTCACTGAAACAAAGGCGGTTTTCTTTGTAGCGAGATCTACACTCCTGGAAATGGAAAAAAGAACACATTGACACCGGTGTGTCAGACCCACCATACTTGCTCCGGACACTGCGAGAGGGCTGTACAAGCAATGATCACACGCACGGCACAGCGGACACACCAGGAACCGCGGTGTTGGCCGTCGAATGGCGCTAGCTGCGCAGCATTTGTGCACCGCCGCCGTCAGTGTCAGCCAGTTTGCCGTGGCATACGGAGCTCCATCGCAGTCTTTAACACTGGTAACATGCCGCGACAGCGTGGACGTGAACCGTATGTGCAGTTGACGGACTTTGAGCGAGGGCGTATAGTGGGCATGCGGGAGGCCGGGTGGACGTACCGCCGAATTGCTCAACACGTGGGGCGTGAGGTCTCCACAGGACATCGACGTTGTCGCCAGTGGTCGGCGGAAGGTGCACGTGCCCGTCGACCTGGGACCGGACCGCAGCGACGCACGGATGCACGCCAAGACCGTAGGATCCTACGCAGTGCCGTAGGGGACCGCACCGCCACTTCCCAGCAAATTAGGGACACTGTTGCTCCTGGGGTATCGGCGAGGACCACTCGCAACCGTCTCCATGAAGCTGGGCTACGGTCCCGCACACCGTTAGGCCGTCTTCCGCTCACGCCCCAACATCGTGCAGCCCGCCTCCAGTGGTGTCGCGACAGGCGTGAATGGAGGGACGAATGGAGACGTGTCGCCTTCAGCGATGAGAGTCGCTTCTGCCTTGGTGCCAATGATGGTCGTATGCGTGTTTGGCACCGTGCAGGTGAGCGCCACAATCAGGACTGCATACGACCGAGGCACACAGTGCCAACACCCGGCATCATGGTGTGGGGAGCGATCTCCTACACTGGCCGTACACCACTGGTGATCGTCGAGGGGACACTGAATAGTGCACGGTACATCCAAACCGTCATCGAACCCATCGTTCTACCATTCCTAGACCGGCAAGGGAACTTGCTGTTCCAACAGGACAATGCACGTCCGCATGTATCCCGTGCCACCCAACGTGCTCTAGAAGGTGTAAGTCAACTACCCTGGCCAGCAAGATCTCCGGATCTGTGCCCCATTGCGCATGTTTGGGACTGGATGAAGCGTCGTCTGCACGTCCAGCACGAACGCTGGTCCAACTGAGGAGCCAGGTGGAAATGGCATGGCAAGCCGTTCGACAGGACTACATCCAGCTTCTCTACGATCGTCTCCATGGGAGAATAGCAGCCTGCATTGTGCATGCTCTGTTGCCTGTGTCTATGTGCCTGTGGTTCTGTCAGTGTGATCATGTGATGTATCTGACCCCAGGAATGTGCCAATAAAGTTTCCCCTTCCTGGGACAATGAATTCACGGTGTTCTTATTTCAATTTCCAGGAGTGTATTTACGAAATTTCAGTCACCAACTTTCTCTTCCGAATGTGTCCGGCCCCGGTAGCTGAGTGGTCAGCGTGACAGAATGTCAGTCCTAAGGTCCCGGGTTCGATTCCCGGCTGGGTCGGACATTTTCTCCGCTCAGGGACTGGGTGTTGTGTTGTCCTAATCATCATCATTTCATCCCCATCGACGCGCAGGTCGCGGAAGTGGCATCAAATCGAAAGACCTGCACCAGGCGAACGGTCTACCAGACGGGAGGCCCTAGCCACACTTTATTTCATTTCTTCCGAATCTGAAAATACGTAGGGAGTACTGATCATTATAATAAAATGAGAGAAATCAGAGCTCGAACGGATAGATTTATGTGTTCCTTTTTCCCACGCGTCATTCGAGAGAGGAATGGTAGAGAAGTAGTATGAAAATGGTTCGATGAACCCTCTGCCAGGCACTTAAGTGCGCATTGCAGAGTAACCATGTAGATGTTCAAAAATGGTTCAAATAGCTCTGAGCACTATGGGACTTAACATCTGAGGTCATCAGTCCCCTAGAACTTAGAACTATTTAAACCTAAGTAACCTAAGGACATCACACACATCCATGCCCGAGGCAGGATTCGAACCTGCGACCGTAGCGGTCGCGCGGTTCCAGACTGAAACGCCTAAAACCGCTCGACCACACCGGCCGGCCCATGTAGATGTAGTTTGTAAGAAAAAGTCGGAGGTGTTATAAACTGATTGCACCTCCTGTCAGAGCAGAGAGTCCACTGCTTACCAATTCTATTGTCGACACTTGTTCTCCTACGTCGCGCGGGGGAAACGCGTGCGTCTCATGCGCGCGGAACGCGGTGACCGTGGCACGGACTGACCCTCGTGCCAAGGCCGCAGAGGACAAGCGGATTGTTACACAGCCCCGCCGCCGCCTGCGCCACAGTAGCGGACCCCGCCCGCCCCCGCACAGTGGTCAGAGCCTGCGACAATGCGGATTACCGTCGCGCCACAAAGCGTCCCTGACAACAGCCGCGGCCACCCCACACACGCCGCGCGCCTTTCAGGGCCGCAACTCTTCTCGCCGCCGTGAATAGCCGCGACCACTTGGCTCGCGTTATTCCCGCGGTATCGGGGATTATAATCCGCACCGCGGCGGCGGGCCACCCCCTAATCGCCTTGCCGTGGCCAGCCGACCTTCGGCAGGACCCCTCGGACGGATTTCCATTGCAAATACTCTCGGTCCTAGACGCTCTCCGACTTCGCGGCGGTCTCCCATACAACAGTGCACCCTGCTACCGGCGCATTCCCCTCAGTTACAGAGCACAAAAGAAACTACACATCCACTGTTGCTACATTATAGTGTGTTCAAAAAGTCAGTGCCCAAACTGACAGATATTACGACAGAGCCAACGACAAATACAGAGCAATAATACAAGAAAATTAAATTCCACGACACTTGATATAGGCCTTAAGAAGCTTATACAATGAAACTAAATTTCTAATAAAAACAGGGAACAAGGAGCATTATGCAGAGTGTAATGGGTATAAATGCAGGTATTTTTATTGTTGATTGAGGACAATGTAGGCCTACATGAGTATTTATTTCATTTGCAAACTAATAATTATTACTATTAAGAGTACTATGTTTTTAGGTTGGTTAGTACCTCCAAGTATATGCGGCAAGAGCAAGCCATTAACGCTTATTTCCCCTGGGCAACGGATCAGGTATTTGACGTGTGGACGTAAAATGATTAGTCTACACTGACAGGCGTAGGCCACTTAGTGGTGCATAGAGAAAATATCAGGTTAGGAAATTTATGTGATGTTTGTGCGAAGACTGTATAAATGCAGAGGAAAAAGCAACAAACACTCTGATGCCTGACATACTAAGGTACCACATATTAAAAAAGACCTACTTATACAGGTAACAGCCTGTACAAAAACGTAATGTATGCTGACGAAGAACTTTCTGAGAATCTGCGTTTGGAGCAGAGCGTTGTATGGTAGTGAAACATGGGCTGCGCGAAAACGGGAAAGGAAGAGAATCGAAGCATTTGATATGTGGTGCTACAGAATAATGTTGAAAATTAGGTGGAATGATAAGGTAAAGCCGGCCATGTGGCCGAGGGGTTCTAGGCGCTTCAGTCCGGAACCGCGCTGCAGCTACGGTCGCAGGTTCGAATCCTGCCTCGGGCATGGATGTGTGTGATGTCCTTAGATTAGTTAGGTTTAAGAAGTTCTAAGTTCTAGGGGACTGATGACCTCAGATGTTACGTCCCGTAGTGCTTAGAGCCATTTGAACCATTTGATAAGATAAAGACTGAGGAGGTTCCCCACAGAATCGAAGAGGTAAGGAATATATGAAAAACACTGACAACAAGAAAGGGGGTGGGACATCTGTTAAGGCATCAAGGAATAACTTTCACGGTACTAGAGGGCGCTATAGACGGTAAAAACTGTAGAAGAAGACAGAGATTGAAATACATCTACCAAATAACTGAGGACATACTGTAGTTTCCTAGTGCTACTCTGAGATGAAGAGGTTAGCACAGGAGGGGAATATTTTAAAATTAAACCAAACTGGTCAGAATTGCAATTTCAAAATATCTTTAGAAAAGATGGAAGTGATGGCATTCTGAGGAAAACAAGAAATGTGCTCAGAAAAGTGTTAGACAACAAAATCATCGAGCAGGTAGGTCAATTTAACTTCCTGGGCTGCGACATAGCTTTTGTTTATGATACAAAAAAAATGGTTCAAATGGCTCTGAGCACTATGGGTCTCAACTGCTGTGGTCATAAGTCCCCTAGAACTTAGAACTACTTAAACCTAACCTAAGGACATCACACACATCCATGCCGGAGGCAGGATTGGAACCTGCGACCATAGCGGTCGTGCGGTTCCAGACTGTAGCGCCTTTAAGCGCTCGGCCACTCCGGCCGTCGTTTATGATACAGAAATGAAGAATATACCAGCAAAATTTCAATGTATCCTTTGAACAAAAGGGACATTAAATAAAAAGAAAGCCATACAAACACAACAAACAAGGCAGACAGAAATCAAATAGAAATGAAATCCTCAGATCAGTTAAAGGACGTAAACTAGAAGATATGAAATGAAGATGTTAGATATGAGTATAAAATATTTGCAGTAATAGGAAAAATTGACCCATACGAGCAGAAGTGGAAGCAATATGTAGATAGAATGCAACAAGACAGATACCCTAATAAAAATTTGCTACGTATACCCAAAGGTGTAAGGAATGGAGATCGACCCAGGAAGCAATGGAATTAATACGCTGAATCCGGAACAGTTTCTTCGAACCAAATTCGTGATTGTACGTGATTATTACGTGTATTATAAATTTCATGAAACATTTTTAAAAAGGCGGTGGAGGTAAATGGCTAAACATAAAATAACAAATGATACATTACATGAGAGACAACTTTCTTTAATGTGACGCCGTTCAGTTGGTTCGGAAAACCGGCCCGCCGGCAGGGACGCCACCGATCGTAGTTGCTGAAAATGGTGGCAAACCAGGCACAGAAAGCATTCTCTGTGCTATAATTTATCCGTAGTCAGTCCGAAGTAAGAACAGGAACAGCTTTTCATGACAGCTTCCACAAGACACTACCAGTGTAATGAAATGGTACAAGAAATCTGAGTAGGAGTGTTGTTTGTGCAGTGCAAAATATTCGGGCTGACCAGGCGCGTCAGAACAGAGAGTGGTCCATGAGAGGGATGTGATGTTGCGAAGTCCCAAGAAGTCTAATTGTCTATCTAGTGCAGAACTGCACACCCCTCAGCCAAAAGTGTGGAAAGGCCCACATGTGCTATTAAGAGTTAAGCCGTAAATTATTTAATTGCAGCTCCTACAAGCCATAAGAGAAGACGACAAACTGCGCTTCTGCAGTTCTGAAGAATCATTTTCAAAATGCTACTTCCCAAAGTAAATTAATCTGCAGCGACGAAGCCAGTTTTCATCTTTCGGGAAAGGTCACTCGACGCAACAAACAAACAAAAAAATGGCTCTGAGCGCTATGGGACTTAACATCTGAGGTCATCAGTCCCCTAGAACTTAGAACTACTTAAACCTAAATAACCCAAGGACATCACACACATCCATGCCCGAGGCAGGATTCGAACCTGCGACCATAGTGGTCGCGTGGTTCCAGACTGAAGCGCCTAGAACCGCTCGGCCGTTCCGGCCGGCCAACAAACACATATAGGGGACAGAGAATTCAAGTGCAACTGTCGAACTCATTCCAGATTCCGAGAAAGTTAGCGTTATTTGTGCCATGCCTAACAAAATAGTCACGGACCTTTCTTCTTCGCAGACAGAATTGTCAGTGGTATCACCCTTCTCAATATATTGCATTTGTAGCTCATAACAAAACAGTCATGAGTCCTTCTTCTTCCTACCGGGTCAGTGGTGTCACCTTTCTCGATAAGCTACATGAGCCGTGCGTGGCTCATGTTCCCATCATCATGTACTTTACACCCTGTTTTTAACGTACTTCCACCTCACTACGTTAATTTAAATTACTGGTGTCACTGTGTTGCAGCTTTGCCTGACCGTGAGCGGCGCTAGCAGCGCGTATCAATACATCCCCTCTCGTAGTATCTTTGCTCGACTGCTATTACTTCCCGGTGGTTGTCTGTCGTAAGCCAGTTCGGGTCGCGAGTTCAGGTCTGCCAGTCAGTAGGAACGTGTCTGGAGCGCAGTCCGGTCCTGCCAGTCGGAGAGTTGCAATGCGGCACTGGTGCAGTTGGGTTGGAGCAGCAGTGAGGTCTGCGTCGACATGGCTCGCCCGACCATTGCCGCCACGCATCACTTGAGCCGGGTCACAGTCTTGGTGGATCGTCGGTCGGTCGCGTTTTGGCTCGCCGATCGTTCATGAGTCTGCTGTGTGTGTGTGTGTGTGTGTGTGTGTGTGTGTGTGTGCATCAACTCCCGATGTGTCTTGGTGCGTGCTTAGTTACTGTTGCGTATCGTTCAGGTTTTCGTGCAAGTGTTTGTCAGGTTGTGTGTATAGTTGGCGTTATTTCCACTGAGGATTGTTTTAGATGTTGTCGGCATCCTGCGGCTAGTCGGTCGGTTGGTGCGGACCAGGGAGGTTATCTCCGAGCGGTGCAGTCAGCTGAGTCCACTGGCAGTCCCTGCGCAGTGTCGGAGCGTGTCTGGAGCTGTCTGATCGCTACGAGCTTCGTGGCTCTCTGACCCAGGACTCAAAGTTGAGTGGTGTCTTAAGGACCCAAGCCACGTCGGTCATGTTGTGTCGGTCATTTCGGTGGTTCGCTGTTGGGGAGCTTCTCCTGTGAGCAACACTGTTTGTAGTGGTGAAATCGAGCCACCGTGCAGTGGAGATAACTATATCGGTTCACTACAATCAAGTGCACCAGCGGAAGTTTCTGAATTGCTGCCGTTAGTGTCCTGGTTACCTGACCTGGCCACTGACGTAAATGCAGGCAGTGTTCGCTTCTGGTGAAGTTACTGACAGGTCTGCGAAATGTTGAAGATATTTAACTATATAATCTTATTTCAAATTCAAGTGTACCAACGGAGTTTTCTGCCTTGTGGCCGTTAGTGTTCCGGTTACCTACCCTGGCCACTAACGTAATTTCGGGCAGCGTCCTGTCCTCACCTATTGTCGCTGTCCAACATGGTGTATAGTTTTTACAGCTTAACACATATATCACTGTGGATAATTACGTCCATAAGAGTTTGGTCTTCGAGTTTTTTATGTACCGATTGGCGGCGAGCAAGTCGTTTGGTTGATCGGTCTGTGACTGTCTCTTGGTTGGGTTACCGACAGATCAAGCGTAGTTGGGCCCACTACCTGTCTCACGTAAGTGAACGTTAATGTTTCCAGCGCAACCCCCCCCCCCCTCCCCCCCTGGAGCCACCAAACGGGTCTGAGTGCCGTTGTCTGTCATGTTCTTTTCATGGGTGTTTAATGGTCTGTTAGTAATTTATTATAACCAATGTTTTCAAAGAAAAAATTTTTATTGTGTCTTATGTAAATCAATTTATGTAAATCAACTGTGGGCCTTCAGCCGCTTAAAGCTTTATTCTCAAAATTTCCCCTTAAGCGAAAACATTGCGACCTTCTGCCTTAAAAGATTATGGTAATATATTTTAAAATTTTGAAGTTTAATTGTGGCCTTCAGCTGTTTGTATTGCACCTTGTATATATTTGTTCTATCCACTTTGCCTTGAGGCTTTCCACCTAGCTGTGATAATTATTTTATTTGCTATTTTAACCTCATTTTTATCTCGATGATTTTTAAGATTTCTTGTTTGGAGGCCAACAGTCATGAAAGAATTGCATTTTGAAACTCGTAGTTGTAAATGTTCGACTATGTTCCGTTTTGGTTTAAAGGTGTTATTAAATTACAATAAATTACAATTTTGAGTTAAACTAACCGACACCTTATTTGGCCCTTTCCACAATCCTAATCACTTGTTCTACCCAGCGGGTTTAGCGGGCGTATCACTGCAGTTGTAGCTAATGCCACAACTTTAATCTGTAACAAATGGTTAGGACAGGTAGCGGGGACAGACAATCATGTGAAATGGTTCTAAATGTCTTTCCCGAAAATTACCTTGAGCAGTTCGTCAGAGAACCGACCCGTGAAGACAACTTCTTGGACCTGCTGGTGACAAACATCCCCAACTTCTCGACTCAGGATAGAACAGAGAATCTATGATCCTAAGGCCGCTACAGCATCACTGAATATGGCTGTAAATAGGAATACAAAGAAAGGCAGGAATATCTTTCTGTTTAGTAAGTGCGAGAAGAGACAAATTTCACATTACCTGATAGGTTATCACGAAAGTGTCATCTTCAGTACTGATAATATTGTGCATCAATGGACAAAGTTCAAGAGCATTGTACAATACACTTTAGACAAGCATGTTCTGAAGAAAAAAATGTGAAAGGCGGGCAAGGCTCACCATGGTTCGACAACCATGTTAGCAAGCTGCTACGAAAGCAAAGAGAGCTTCACTGCAAGTTTAAACGTAGCCAAGCCTTAAACGAAGCCAAAACTAGCATAAAGAGTACAAAGAATACAAAAGTAAATTTCTAGGTACCAACTCGACAGAAAATTCTAAGAAGTTCTTGTCATACTTTAAATCAGTAAACGGATAAAAGACACCTGTCCCGACACTCTGCGACCATAATGGCACTGAAACAGAGGACGACACAAAAAAGGCGGAAATACTAAGTCTTTTCCAAAACTGTACCACAGAGGAAGATAACGCATCAGTCCCTCCTTTAAATAATCACACAAACGACAGAGTGAAGCATATCGAAATAAGTGACCAATGCTTAAAAGAGCAACTGAAATCACTCAACAGAGCAAAGGCCACTGAATGTGACTGGATATCGATTATACATAGGTTATGCAAAAGAAGTTGCCTGTCTTCAAGCAGCAGTGTAGGCTAAAGCTCTATAGGAGCGATGCCTTCCTAATGACTGAAAAAAAGCACAGGTCATTTCCCTTTTGAATATGGGTCGTCGAACAGACGCACAAAACAATAGGGCTAATTGATTGAAAAGTAGTGACACCGGTCACGAAAGCTGACAACAGCCGAGAGAGCGGTGTGCTGACCACATGGTCTTCGGTATCCGCATTTGGTGACGCCTAAGGGTGAGGTGACATGGCGGCTGGTCGGTACCGTTGGACCTTCAATGGCTGTTCGGACCGTGTGTATATCTCTCTTACGTCGGCATGTAGTAGAATTTTGGAACATGTATTACGGTCGCGTATTATGACATACCTGGAGACCGAAAAACTGATGAATAGGAACCAACATGGGTTTCGAAAACAACGATCTGTTCGTCCACGAGAAACAGAACGCAATATATATACAGGTGCCCAGGTAGACACCGTTCAGGCCGCTCATGGGCTACTACTACAGCGGATGACGGCTACCTGCGGATTATCGCTCGTAGGAACCCTGACAGCAACGCCACCATGTTGAATAATGCTTTTCGTGCACCCATACGACGTCGTGCTACGTCTCAAATGGTGCGCAACAGCCTGCATGATGCGCAGCTTCACTCCACGGCGAGGTCCATCTTTGCAGCGCGGTACAGATGAGCCCAACAACATGCCGAATGGATCGCTCAGAATTGGCATTACGTTCTCTTCACCGATAAGTGCCGATTATGCATTCAACCAGACAATCGTCGAAGACTTGTTTGGAGGCAATGCGGTCAGGCTGAACGCCTTAGACACACTGTCCAGCGAGTTTTGCAAGGTGAAGGTTCCCTGCCGATTTGGGGTGGCATTATGTGGAGCCGACGTACGCCGATGGTGGTCATGAAGGCGCCGTAACGGCTCTACGATACGTGAATGCCATCCTCCGACCGATAGTGCAGCCATATCGGTAGCATATTGGTCAGGCATTCGTATTCATGGACGACAATTCGCGCCCCCATCGTGCGCATCTCGTGAATGACTTCCTTCAGGATAACGACGTCGCTCGACTAATGGCCAGTATGTTCTCCAGACATGAACCCTATCAAACATGGCTGGGATAGATTGAAAGGGGCTGTTTACGGACGACGTGACTCACCAACCACTCTGAGGGATCTACGCCGAATCGCCTTTGAGGAGTGGAACCATCTGGACCAACAGTTCCTTGATGAACTTGTGGATAGTATACCACTACGAATACAGACATGCATCAATGCAAGAGGACGTGCTACTGTGTACTAGAGGTACCGGTGAGTACAGCAATGTGGACCACCACCACTGAAGGTCTCGCTGTATGGTGGAACAACACGCAATGTGTGTTTTCCACGAGCAATACAAAGAACGGAAATGATGTTTATGTTGATCTCTATTCCAATTTTCTGTACAGGCTCCGAAACTCTCTGAACCGAGGTGATGTAAACCTTTTGTTGATGTGTGTAAAACAAAAATATGGCCCTCGATGTAGCTATTTTGATATCGATGTATTGGGAGGAAAACATCGCCTATATGTATTCATGTACTTTTGGGAAATGTATCGATATATCGATATTTTATCAAGAGCAAAAATAGATGTGTCAAATACTCAACAGTCTATTACAATTGAAAGTTTGTAAGACCGTCAATCTCGTAGTGGGCAGCAGTAATAGTGTTGTGTCACGCCAGTGTACGTCGGTGGCAGTATAATCGGCTTTTTTCTAACACAAGTTCGTTAAGCTTATCCTGCAGGGTTTCACGAGAACTACGTCGTCTTTCCTTCAAGGATTCAAATTCCCTACACCTACTCTGTGTGATGACTAAAAGCCCGTCTCTGAATTCGGTCTCTGTTGCCATGCATATTTGGTAAAGACCCCAGAATCCAAACAATATTCCCACGATAGCGTTATATGCAGTGCCTGTAACAACCCTCGGTATAAGCAACGGATCACTTTCAGTGTAATGTGATGACGTCCAATATCTCCACATTTCTCGTAAATTTCTTGCAGAGCCCATACATACTAAGGTATATAAAAGGATGTGAGTATATATGTATGTGCATCTCGTCCTAAATCACTGAACCGATTCGGACAAACTCGGTACACGTATCACTTACTGTCTGGAAATCGTCGCTGTGGGACTAAGAACAACCTGCCTATCAAAGTGGGGTGGAGGTGAGAGAGAAAAAGCTCTCTAGACAACCATGCGCGAGTAGTCAAACTTTAGTCATCCATTATTTGAGTATGAGAGTACTTAGTGACTTGCAACAAACTTAACACATAATTTCAAACTTTTACGAAACTTTTTCTCGCTGAAAACCTCCACAGAATGACGAAAGGTAAAAACTTTATCGCTTACTACATTTTTCGCTGTTATAGTAATACTGCCGGTCGAAGCATGACGTGTTAATTCATTACTTCTTTACTATCAACTGTACTCGCGACACATTTCGCAGTGTGACTGTTCCAGAAAAAATTTTATTGATGTACCAACACATAGATCAGGAGACATGACGTCATAAACGCTGAAGGCGTGAAAAACTACCGCATCATGCAAGACGGTTAGATTTTATTACTTCGTTGCTACTAACTCTATTAGCAACACTTTTCGCAGACAGTATCCATGCATGTCGCTGACCCATAAAAATATGCTACTGTACGACACATAATTCATAAGTCATAAACAGCGAGACGCGTGAAACCCTGCCGCATGATGCATGATGCTTTAATTTATCACTTCTTTACTGTTAACTCAATTCGCAACACATTTTGCATAAAGTAGCCACATATACGACTAGATGTACGGGCAAAATTATGTCATTTTACTTCACATATTTCAGGAGATACGAGGTAATAAACATTAAGCTGAGTTAAAATGAAAGTGCTGGGCGTAATTCGCTAGAGATACATGTGGGATATGTGTACAAATACATGTGAAATATATTTGATGTGTGCGTATGTGGGCAAAGCCCTCATCCTAAATTCTTGAAGCGATTTCAAACAAAATTTTGTACTCATATTTGTTACAATCTACAAAGACATACTATGGGGATAAGAATCACCAGCGTCCTATTCTACATCTACATTTATACTCCGCAAGCCACCCAACGGTGTGTGGCGGAGGGCACTTTACGTGCCACTGTCATTACCTCCCTTTCCTGTTCCAGTCGCGTATGGTTCACGGGAAGAACGACTGCCGGAAAGCCTCCGTGCGCGCTCGAATCTCTCTAATTTTACATTCGTGATCTCCTCAGGAGGTATAAGTAGGGGGAAGCAATATATTCGACACCTCATCCAGAAACGCACCCTCTCGAAACCTGGACAGCAAGCTACACCGAGATGCAGAGCGCCTCTCTTGCAGAGTCTGCCACTTTGCTAAACATCTCCGTAACGCTATCACGGTTACCAAATAACCCTGTGACGAAACGCGCCGCTCTTCTTTGGATCTTCTCTATCTCCTCCGTCAACCCGATCTGGTACGGATCCCTCACTGATGAGCAATACTCAAGTATAGGTCGAACGAGTGTTTTGTAAGCCACCTCCTTTGTTGATGGACTACATTTTCTAAGGACTCTCCCAATGAATCTCAACCTGGCACCCGCCTTACCAACAATTAATTTTATATGATCATTCCACTTCAAATAGCTCCGTACGCATACTCCCAGATATTTTACAGAAGTAACTGCTACCAGTGTTTGTCCCGCTATCATATAATCGCACAATAAAGGATCCTTCATTCTATGTGTTCGATATACATTACATTTGTCTATGCTAAGGGTCAGTTCCACTTCCTGCACCAAGTGCCTGTCCGCTGCAGATCGTCCTACATTTCGTTGCAAATTTCTAATGCTGCAGCTTCTCTGTATACTACAGCATCATCCGCGAAAAGCCGCATGGAACTTCCGACACTATCTACTAGGTCATTTATATATATTGTGATAAGCAATGGTCCCCCCCATGAACCATAGACCTTGCCGTTGGTGGGGAGGCTTGCGTGCCTCAGCGATACAGATGGCCGTACCGTAGGTGCAACCACAACGGAGGGGTATCTGTTGAGAGGCCAGACAAACATGTGGTTCCTGAAGAGGGGCAGCAGCCTTTTCAGTAGTTGCAAGGGCAACAGTCTGGATGATTGACTGATCTGGCCTTGTAACATTAACCAAAACGGCCTTGCTGTGCTGGTACTGCGAACGGCTGAAAGCAAGGGGAAACTACAGCCGTAATTTTTCCCGAGGACATGCAGCTTTACTGTATGATTAAATGATGATGGCGTCCTCTTGGGTAAAATATTCTGGAGGTAAAATAGTCCCCCATTCGGATCTCCGGGCGGGGACCACTCAAGAGGACGTCGTTATCAGGAGAAAGAAAACTGGCGTTCTACGGATCGGAGCGTGGAATGTCAGATCCCTTAATCGGGCAGGTAGGTTAGAAAATTTAAAAAGGGAAATGGATAGGTTGAAGTTAGATATAGTAGGAATTAGTGAAGTTCGGTGGCAGGAGGAACAAGACTTTTGGTCAGGTGAATACAGGGTTATAAACGCAAAATCAAATAGGGGTAATGCAGGAGTAGGTTTAATAACGAATAAAAAAATAGGAGTGCGGGTTAGCTACTACAAACAGCATAGTGAACGCATTATTGTGGCCAAGATAGACACAAAGCCCATGCCTACTACAGTAGTACAAGTTTATATGCCAACTAGCTCTGCAGATGATGAAGAAATGGATGAAATGTATGACGAGATAAAAGAAATTATTCAGGTAGTGAAGGGAGACGAAAATTTAATAGTCATGGGTGACTGGAATTCGAGTGTAGGAAAAGGGAGAGAAGGAAACATAGTAGGTGAATATGGATTGGGGGGAAGAAATGAAAGAGGAAGCCGCCTTGCAGAATTTTGCACAGAGCATAACTTAATCATAGCTAACACTTGGTTCAAGAATCATAAAAGAGGGTTGTATACCTGGAAGAATCCTGGCGATACTAAAAGGTATCAGATAGATTATATAATGGTAAGACAGAGATTTAGGAACCAGGTTTTAAACTGTAAGACATTTCCAGGGGCAGATGTGGATTCTGACCACAATCTATTGGTTATGAACTGCAGATTGAAACTGAAGAAACTGCAAAAAGGTGGGAATCTAAGGAGATGGGACCTGGATAAACTGAAAGAACCAGAGGTTGTACTGAGTTTCAGGGAGAGCATAAGGGAACAATTGACAGGAATGGGGGAAAGAAATACAGTAGAAGAAGAATGGGTAGCTTTGAGGGATGAAGTAGTAAAGGCAGCAGAGGATCAAATAGGTGAAAAGACGAGGGCTAGTAGAAATCCTTGGGTAACAGAAGAAATATTGAATTTAATTGATGAAAGGAGAAAATATAAAAATGCAGTAAATGAAGCAGGCAAAAAGGAATACAAACGTCTCAAAAATGAGATCGACAGGAAGTGCAAAATGGCTAAGCAGGGATGGCTGGAGGACAAATGCAAGGATGTAGACGCTTGTCTCACTAGGGGTAAGATAGATACTGCCTACAGGAAAATTAGAGAGACCTTTGGAGAGAAGAGAACCACTTGTATGAATATCAAGAGCTCAGATGGCAACCCAGTTCTAAGCAAAGAAGGGAAGGCAGAAAGGTGGAAGGAGTATATAGAGGGTTTATACAAGGGCGATGTACTTGAGGACAATATTATGGAAATGGAAGAGGATGTAGATGAAGACGAAATGGGAGATAAGATACTTCGTGAAGAGTTTGACAGAGCACTGAAAGACCTGAGTCGAAACAAGGCCCCGGGAGTAGACAACATTCCATTAGAACTACTGATGGCCTTGGGAGAGCCAGTCCTGACAAAACTCTACCATCTGGTGAGCAAGATGTATGAGACAGGCGAAATACCTTCAGACTCAAGAAGAATATAATAATTCCAATCCCAAAGAAAGCACGTGTTGACAGATGTGAACATTACCGAACTATCAGTTTAATAAGTCACAGCTGCAAAATACTAACACGAATTCTTTACAGACGAATGGGAAAACTGATAGAAGTGGACCTCGGGGAAGATCAGTTTGAATTCCGTAGAAATGTTGGAACACGTGAGGCAATACTAACCTTACGACTTATCTTAGACGAAAGATTAAGAAAAGGCAAACCTACGTTTCTAGCATTTGTAGACTTAGAGAAAGCTTTTGACAATGTTAACTGGAATACTCTCTTTCAAATTCTGAAGGTGGCAGGTATAAAATACAGGGAGCGAAAGGCTATTTACAATTTGTACAGAAATCAGATGGCAGTTATAAGAGTCGAGGGGCATGAAAGGGAAGCAGTGGTTGGGAAAGGAGTGAGACAGGGTTGTAGCCTCTCCCCGATGTTATTCAATCTGTATATTGAGCAAGCAGTAAAGGAAACAAAAGAAAAATTCGGAGTAGGTATTAAAATTCATGGAGAAGAAGTAAAAACTTTGAGGTTCGGCGATGACATTGTAATTCTGTCAGAGACAGCAAAGGACTTGGAAGAGCAGTTGAACGGAATGGACAGTGTCTTGAAAGGAGGATATAAGATGAATATCAACAAAAGCAAAACGAGGATAATGGAATGTAGTCAAATTAAATCGGGTGATTCTGAGGGAATTAGATTAGGAAATGAGACACTTAAAGTAGTAAAGGAGTTTTGCTATTTAGGGAGTAAAATAACTGATGATGGTCGAAGTAGAGAGGATATAAAATGTAGACTGGCAATGGCAAGGAAAGCGTTTCTCAAGAAGAGAAATTTGTTAACATCGAGTATAGATTTAAGTGTCAGGAAGTCGTTTCTGAAAGTGTTTGTATGGAGTGTAGCCATGTATGGAAGTGAAACATGGACGATAACTAGTTTGGACAAGAAGAGAATAGAAGCTTTCGAAATGTGGTGCTACAGAAGAATGCTGAAGATAAGGTGGGTAGATCACGTAACTAATGAGGAGGTATTGAATAGGATTGGGGAGAAGAGAAGTTTGTGGCACAACTTGACTAGAAGAAGGGATCGGTTGGTAGGGCATGTTTTGAGGCATCAAGGGATTACAAATTTAGCATTGGAGGGCAGCGTGGAGGGTAAAAATCGTAGAGGGAGACCAAGAGATGAATACACTAAGCAGATTCAGAAGGATGTAGGTTGCAGTAGGTACTGGGAGATGAAGAAGCTTGCACAGGATTGAGTAGCATGGAGAGCTGCATCAAACCAGTCTCAGGACTGAAGGCCACAACAACAACAACAAGAAGCAATGGTCCCATAACACTCCCGTGTGGTAAGCCAGAGGTTACTTTAACGTCTGTAGACGTCTCTCCATTGAGAACAACATGCTGTGTTCTGTCTGCTAAAAACTCTTCAATCCATCCACACAGCTGGTCCGATATTCTGTAGGCTCTTACTTTGTTTATCAGGCGACAGTGCGGAACTGTATCGAACGCCTTCCAGAAGTCAAGGAAAATGGCATCTACCTGGGTGCCTGTATCTGATACTTTCTGGGTCTCATGAACAAATAAAGCGAGTTGGGTCTCACACGATCGCTGTTTCCGGAATCCATGTTGATTGCTACAGAGTAGATTTTGGGTTTTGGGGGTGGCGGTAATAATCTGGAGAGAGAAGAGGGGAAGAGGGGACAGACATACAGCGAAGGGGAAGGAGGAGATGGACAGAGACGGAAGAGGGGATCGACAGAGAGAAGGGGAGGGGGAAATGACAAAGGGGGGGGGGGGAGGAGGTGGTGGACGGCGAAAGGAAGGAGGAAGAGGTAGGCAGAGAGATGGGGGTGGAAGAGATGAACAGAGAGAGAGGGGGTGCAGGAAATGGACAGAGAAGGGGAAGAGGAGGAGGTGGACAGAGAAAGAAAACAGGAGGTTAACAGGGAGAGGAGGGAGGAAGAGATGGACAGAGAGAGGGTGAAGGATGACACGGACACTGACAGGGGAAGAAGGAGATGTACTAATAGAAGACTGAAATAAATACATACCTGAGCAACATCGGTTACTCTGCCAGCGTATACATAAAAGCGATATAATTCAAACGAGGTAACATAATGAATTGAACCCGATCAGTTAGCTTTTCGTGTTGTGTGAACGCCAGCCGACATATTTATATGTCGTAGCGCTGTATCGTGGTCATCTGGCGTGTCCAGGAAACCATTTGTCAGCGTGGCAGCACGTTTTCCGTTGGATTGTTCATTGGCTCGGTTTGAGTGACAGCCGGTGTGGGGTGGCATTTTGAGCAGTTTGCTGGCGTGGGAAGCGGTGTCCGGGCAGAGCAGCTGTGGGGAAGCGGTTGGTGCTGCCCGGGATGTGACAGGTGGTCAGCAGCGTGCAGCATAGGGCACGGGGCGCCCACCCTGGCGTGAAGCCCCCACACTAACAGCTGTCCCACAGTCGTACGCCAGCAGCTGGTCAAAGGCCTGCTGTTTGCGAAAACCTAGTAGTAACTCGCATGATAAATGACCGACACGTCTTACCAAAACGACATATCCACGTTATCTGCAAACCACCTTATGGAGGGTGGCATCACCACGAGGGTACCAACATCATTTTGCACGGGAAGAACGACTGCCGACAAACTTCTGTGTGAGCTCTAATTTCTGCATCGTATGTTGCCAGGGCTCTTACCGGAACGAACGTACACTCTCGCAATTTCAACAGCAAATCTCCAGGTGACAGTCTATAGCTCTCTTGTAGTGACTGGCATCAGAGTTTGTTGAGCATCTCGTTAATGTATTTACAAAACAATCCCGTGACGAAAAGTGGCGCTCTCTGTTCTGTTTGCTCTATATCTTCGGTTAATCCTATTTAGTGATTGAAGAACAATACCTAAAAATCTGTCGAACAAATGTTTCGTAAGTCACATCCTTTGTGGATGAATTACATTCCGTTCAATGTCTTCCAATAAATCTCAGCCTGGCATGCGACTTTCCTACAACAAGTTTTAAGTGATCATTCCACTTTAGGAAGCTCCAGATCAGTGGTCGTCAAACTGCATCCCGCTGTCCGCATTTTATGCGGATCCATGGGATACCTACTAATATCGTGTCGGACCTCCTTTTTCCGGATTTAGAGTAGCAACTCGACGTAGCATGGGTTCAACAAGTCGTTCGAAGTCCCCTGCAGAAATAACGAGCCATGCTGCCTCTATAGTCGTTCACAACTGCGAAAGAGTTGCCGGCGCAGCATTCTGTGCGCGAACTCACCTCTCGATATGTTCAAAATGGTTCAAATGGCTCTGAGCACTATGGGACTTAACTTCTAAGGTCATCAGTCCGCTAGAACTTAGAACTACTTAAGGGGCTCCGGAACGCCCTATACTTGCAATGTTAAAATAACGCTTATAAATTACATCTTTCCTCACAAAGTATTTGAGGTAGGAAGTTGAACTTTTTACAGATTATTTATTGGAATATGGGCTACAACTTAACACAGGGATTTTACAAAATTTTAGTTCAGTTATTAAAGATGATTTTTTTTTTCAATTGTAATGAAAATTCACAACATTTATTTGCTATTTTTTATTTATATATTCAAAAATATACAGTTTTTGGAAAAAGGCTGTGTTAAATTATGCAGAAGGTACTGTGTAACATTTACTGAAAGTTTGAAACAGATATGTTTGGAAGATCCTTAGAAAACATGTAATTAGTATGAGAAAATAAAAGTTTTGGGAATCGAGCGACAAAGATTGGATTAACTTTTTAGTGCATTCCAGGTCCATAGGATGGATTATCTTCATCCTCTGCAAACTCCTCCTCCAGCTTCCTCTTGTTCCTCCTCCTGTTTACTCTTGCTTGTATTTCTAGACTCTTTACAGCCCTGTCTGCAGCCCGAAGGCGTTCCTTGTCTAAAGCAAGCATCGCTCGTTGTTGTGTTCGTAAATTTTGCTACCATTTTCTTCAGTTGCAGTTACTGCAACACTGTTCCAAAAGGTGGTCATGTATGAACACTTTTCACATTTCAGTTGTATTTCACTAGCAAGTCCTACGTGCTTTATTATGGAGAGTTCCAGACCAACTTCACTACAATGAATACATCTTACACAGTTTGAAAAAATTCCTTTGAGAACCGACATATCAAATATTTCATTCACATCCGATTCGCCCATAAAACATTCATAGTTTTCACTCATTGAACCAAGCTTCTTCTGTGAAGTATTTTCTTTCCCACTTTGACTGCTATGGGCAGGTGTACTTGAGAGGTTAGGTTCACTCACTTGGTTATCGTCTTTATTGTTTACAGCACTAACACATACCTTTGGCTTTCCAACATTTCTCCTTTTCTTAAAAGCCTTCAGAGGATTTCTAATAACTTTACTTTTACTCATTATTATACTTCAACAAAACAGAGACTCAAGAAACAGAATTAATTACGAATATTTTCGAGATAACGACAGAGTAAATAAACATGAAACAATCGACAATCACACCAGCGATATATATAGAACCATCACAGGTTAGCCACAACACATACTTTATCTCACATCACTAACATATACCTGATGAACACGGACGTTAATAATAACACGATTTGACAGCAGTTTAACAGCGCCACAGTGGGTCACGCCCATGTAGAACACATTTCAAAAAAAATTTAAAAATAGTTGTAGTCTTCGGAATTGAATAAATTATATATCTATTAAAAGGTAATAGTCTGCAGATTCAGAAAACGCAAAAAAGTAAAAATTGAACTTTTCATGATTTTAAACCTAACTAACCTAAGGACAACACACACATCCATGCCCGAGGCAGGATTCGAACCTGCGACCGTAGCGGTCGCGCGGTTCCAAAGTGTAGCGCCTAGAACCGCTCGGTCACCCTGGCCGGCTCTCGATATGTCCGGAATATGTTCGACAGAATTCAAGTTGGGCGATCTGGATGGCCAAATCTCCCGATCGAATTGTTCTTCAAACCAGTCGCATAAAAATTTTGGCCCGGCGACATGGCGCATTGATATCCATAAAAACTCCCTCGTTGTCTCGGAACATGACTTGTATGAACGGTTGTAAATGTTTTCCAAGTAGCCAAATAGAACCATTTCCAATCAATGATCGGATCAGTTGGACCGGAGGACCCAGCTCATTCCATGCGCGCAGCCTCCATTATGGAGCCCCATCAACGTACACAGTGCCTTGTTAACAACCTGAGTCCATGCCTTCGTGAAAGACTGTTGATGTTTTTAAAAATATTGCAAATCCGATATGTCGATATTTAAAAGAATATCATTATTGGCCCTAGATATATCGAAGAAAAGGATCATTATATCAATATATCGATGGAGAAGTATGACATACCTGCCTATATAAATATTGTCTGCACATCGTACATATATTGACAGTTTTAAAGCTTTACATTTATGTACTGATTTATCACACTACTGGCCATTAAAATTGCTACACCACGAAGATAACGTGCTACAGACGCGAAATGTAACCGACAGGAAGAAGATGCTGTGATATGCAAATGATGTAGCTTTTCAGAGCATTCACACAAGGTTGGCGACGGTGGCGACACCTACTACGTCCTCACATGAGGAAAGTTTCCAACCGATTTCTCATACGCAAACAGTAGTTGACCGGCGTTGCCTGGTGAAACGTTGTTGTGATGCCTCGTGTAAGGAGGAGGAATGCGTACCATCACGTTTCCGACTTTGATAAGGGTCGGATTGTAGCCTATCGCAATTGCAGTTTATCGTATCGCGACATTGCTGCTCGCGTTGGTCGAGATCCAATGACTGTTAGCAGAATATGGAATCGGTGGGTTCAGGAGGGTAATACGGAACGCCGTGCTGGATCCCAACGGCCTCGTATCACAAGCAGTCGAGATGACAGGCATCTTATCCGCATGGCTGTAACGGATCGTGCAGCCACGTCTCGATCCCTGAGTCAACAGATGGGGACGCTTGCAAGACAACAACCATCTGCACGAACAGTTCGACGACGTTTGCAGCATCATGGACTATCAGCTCGGAGACCATGGCTGCGGTTGTCCTTGACGCTGCATCACAGACAGGAGCGCCTGGGATGGTGTACTTAACGACGAACCTGGATGCACGAATTGTAAAACGTCATTTTTTCGGATGAATCCAGGTTCTGTTTACAGCACCATAATGGTCGCATCCCTGTTTGCCGTCATTGCGGTGAACGCACATTGGAAGAGTGTATTCGTCATCGTCATACTGACGTATCACCCGGTGTGATGGTATGGGGTGCCACTGGTTACACGTCTCGGCCACCTCACGTTCGCATTGACGGCACTTTGAACAGTTGACGTTACATTTCAGATGTGTTACGATGCGTGGCTCTACCCTTCATTCGATCCCTGTGAAACCCTACATTTCAGCAGGATAATGCACGACCGCATGTTGCAGGTCCTGTACGGGCCTTTCTGGATACAGAAAATGTTCGGCTGCTACCCTGGCTAGCACATTCTCCAGATCTCTCACCAATTGAAAACGTCTGGTCAATGGTGGCCGAGCAATTGGGTCGTCACAATACGCCAGTCACTACTGTTGATGAACTGTGGTATCGTGTTGAAGCTGCATGGGCCCTGTACACGCCATCCAAGCTCTGTTTGACACAATGCCCAAGCGTATCAAGGCCGTTATTACGGCGAGAGGTGGTTGTTCTGGGTACTGATTTCTCAGGATCTATGCACCCAAATTGCTTGAAAATGTAATCACATGTAATTTCTAGTATAATATATTTGTCCGCCGGCCGAAGTGGCCGTGCGGTTAAAGGCGCTGCAGTCTGGAACCGCAAGACCCCTGAGGTTGCAAGTTCGAATCCTGCCTCGGGCATGGATGTTTGTGATGTCCTTAGGTTAGTTAGGTTTAACTAGTTCTAAGTTCTAGGGAACTAATGACCTCAGAAGTTGAGTCCCATAGTGCTCAGAGCCTTTGAACCATTTGAACCATATTTGTCCAATGAATACCCGTTTATCATCTGCATTTCTTCTCGGTGTAGCAATTTTAATGGCCAGTAGTGTATTAGATATTCTGTACATCAACACGTTAGCAACCTGATTATCCCACTTAGAGGAAGAATTGAGAGGAAAAAGATGCACATTCACACTTGGCGATAACCACTTTGCTAAATAGTAACTGAATGTAAGTGGCATAATAAAAGGTGTCCGATGGGTCCGTCGTTCGGTTTCGTCACATATCGGATTTGTCCGGAACACATGTCGATTTCCCTACTTTCTCATTTCTGTCAACGCCAGTAACCTAGGCGTTGTAGTGTCAAAATTGCATGGTGAAACAAACCTTGCAGTTTCTGTTGGTGGCGGCGAGCGCCAATTACGTCAGAATTTTCCCTCAAATGTCTACGTCCGCTGCAAAGACCAATCTTGTCATTTACATTCATCATTTGCAGCAACTACTTTTGAAGAATGCCAATGTGACAAACATCACATTATTGGCATTAAAATTTGTTTTTTAATGCGACTGGTGTGTTATTTCTTCACATCGGAAATCTTGTTATTCTATTCACACCGCCACCCCCCCCCCCACCCCCCCACCCCCCCCAGTGGAATCCGATTTCTTCTTCTTTCGTGCCACATATACTTGCTCTACACAGTCAAAGTGAAAGATTGGACGTGATGAAAGCTCAAAAGTAATAAGACTCGTTCACAAAATGAAATTAAAATTATGAATGAAAGTAAAATTATGTTATGCTACAATTTCATAAGAACAGCTTCAAGTCTTTACCGAAAATTTTGAACAAAAAATGCAATATAAAATAAAAATACCTGCGACATTTCTATTTTTCGTTTGTTGGATAAATAAGTATCGCCGATGTAAATCGATATTTGTGAAAAAAGTTCAGTACTTCCATATATAGATATTTTATCAATAGTTCTAGCTTTGTGAGGTCTGCGCCCCAGCCCGCTGGAGTGTCCTAGCGGTTCTAGAAGCTACAGTCTGGAACCGCGCGACCGGGCATGGATGTTTGTGATGTCCTTAGATTAGTTAGGTTTAAGTAGTTCTAAGTTCTAGGGGATTCATGACCTCAGAAGTTAAGTCCCATAGTGCTCAGAGCCATTTCAACCATTCTGCGCCACACTCGAGCCGAAGAAGCGGTTAACAAGAGGATATATGACATGCGATACTACAAGCGCTGTGACTCGCGATACGACGCTGACGCTACTCCCATTGGCGGAGAGTATAGAAACATTATGCTTTTTAGACAGTGTTGGCTAATGTAAAATATTACCAGTGTGCTGCAATGTGGCGGCCTATAGCCTTTTGACTTACAAGGGCACTAACCGTAACTGATTGTGTATATGTATTTTACGTATATATAATATGTTTAAATTTTATAATTAAACGTTTAAAATTGAGAGGAATAAAATTAAATTAAAAAGGACCTTGTGGCGTCTGCGAAAATCAAATCCTAGCCGACAAATTCCTAGTCAGTTTAAACATTGGGCATCGCACCGCTGTGTGAACTACTGCCCATAAATACCTCCTACTCTATGCGTAAATCTTTAGAGAGCGTTTTATCTTCTCCTACGGTCCACTCAGGCGCATTATTCAAGGAACTAGAAAGTGGCATTTACCTGCTTCCACTCATATGGTTTTATTTTATCTGTAGTTCTGTCAACGGAATTAGTTGCCTTTTGGAAATCAACAGACGTCCTTTGAATAAAGTAATCTGTGGCAAATGATTGACTTCAGATTAAATGTTCAGAACATGATCTGCGCTTCCTGAAACCACCACCGCCTGGGGGTAGCTTCTTGTCACGGTCCGCGCGGCTCCCCCCGTAGGAGGTTCGAGTCATCCCTCGGACATGGATGGGTCTGTGTGTTGTCCGTAGCATAAGCTGGTTTAAGTTAGATTAAGTAGTGCGTAAGCTTAGGGACCGATGACCTCAGCAGTTTGGTCCCATAAGACCTTACCACAAATTTCGAAAATAAAACCACCTTCATATTCACATGAGTTACTTTTCAGTGTTGTCTCTGCTCTGTTTAATATAATCTTGGAAAATATGTTATACGAAGGTATTTTAGAGCAAGTTCTGAGGTATATTAATGTGCCTAGTTTTGAGAGTAGATTATTGTGTTACTGCTGAAGCGAAATACTGTTCGAATTCTTGTGTCATCACTTTACTGAACCTTTAATTGTAAATGGTTGAGCGCAAAGACTTTGGTATTCATGAGTGCTCTGTTATTGCAATTTATTTATTATTAACGTACAGATATCACAACTGCAGTCAAACACTACGTCCCTCTACAAAGTCAACTGAACCTTTTTTTTTTTTCATACGCCGCATTTACCGAGCGTGAGTAAAATAGCAGGTTTCTCTTGCTATTGAACGTTATGTTACCGTTTTGATACGTTCCAAACTTTCCGTTCTTGTACGAGCAGTTTTTATTTTGCTTGTAAGCTGGGCGTTTCCTGCTATTTCCACTTTTTTTAAAGAGCGACTGAGATGAAGTTGCAAGCGCGTTGGAATTCGGTGAGTCCCTGTACTACACGTCGGTCATCGTTTATTCACTTTTCGTAGAGGACGGGGAGAATAACTCGGCTTGATATTCTGGATACTTCAGTTTGCAACTTCGGTTTAGCAGATGACATGGTGAGAAACTATCTGCGGAAATTTAAATATTGTGAATCCTTACGGTACAGAGAACTGGTCAAAGACCCATCTTTATTTTTCCCGTATTCCCCTAATCTCAAAATTCTTTAGAAAAAGTAGCAGGTAAGTATTTGAAAATTTTCATAGTAAACAATGTAAGAATATGGAGCATAAAATGTTGACTCCACTGCTTTTTCTGTGGAACTTGGTTCTTAACATTTTCCAATGCTTCTAGTCTTATTCATTCATTTAACTCCTAAGATCAGGGCCATTAAGTCCTCCCTTACCTCTAATCAGGCATTCTACATATTTTATTTTACATATATTTCTATAGGCGTGCTATTTACAACTAAAAGGGTATAGTGGCATCGCCCCCCCTCCCCCCCCCCCCCCCACACACACACACACAAACACACACAGTTCACATTCATAACTGAAAAAACAAAATTACAAATTAGAGGAAGATAGGTTTTTAACGTTATGAGCTATGGAGACAAGAGAAAGGGCTAGAGGTGGAAAGGAAGGAATAACGTGATAACATACAGTTAATGAATATCAGGGAAAAGCAGATAGCGTGACTCATAGAGAAAAGGAAGAATAAAACCGAAGTTACCAATGAACCGGTTTATGCTGATTTACTGGAATAACAGAACGGTTTAACGCAAAAGGTAATTAGTTCAAAATGTTGCGAGATCGAGACTCTAGAATCCTGATTCAGAAACTGAAATAAAAAATAAAACTATCGAGTGTCATGGTCGTGTTGCCGTCACGAACGTTGTGATTGCTGTGCTGCCTACTTTTAGGCGCTAGCTGCAGTCAGACTGAAAGAAAGAAATGGCTTGCTTTTTGTGGAAGAAAGAAATGGCTTGCGTTTGGTGGGAGAACACGTACTTTACGATGGTACAGCAGACAAATGATAATACAGCGTATATCGTTCTATTACAGTAACATTGCATTAAAACAGCTATCGGATGCCTCTCAGCGGGTAAAGAAGCATATCAGTTTGAATAATTGAAAGCCTTAAAGAAGAGAGATATTTATGCGAACAATTTGTGCGAGAAAGTGCTTTTGGCATTCCCAAGAAAAATGTAGACATCACATAGAAAATCTTTAAACAAACACTATCGTTTGAACGATACTTCATTTGCTTCAATGTAGTAGGCATAAATCACTCTCTCAGCAACTGGTGACAGTCCGCAGCTCGTGGTCGTGCGGCAGCGTTCTCGCTTCCCGCGCCCGGGTTCCCGGGTTCGATTCCCGGCGGGGTCAGGGATTTTCCCTGCCACGTGATGACTGGGTGTTGTGTGATGTTAGGTTTAAGTAGTTCTAAGTTCTAGGGGACTGATGACCATCTATGTAAAATCCCATAGTGCTCAGAGCCATTTGAACCAATTGGTGACATGTTAAGTAAAGTTCTGAAAGGAACATCAAGAACAGCGTATTGGACGTTACCGAAAGGTCGTGAACAAACGTTACCCATAACATATACTAAAAATGATCGCTATAAAGCCACTGCGTCGAAACTAAAGCGGATCAAAAAGTGGATGGCTAGCTGTAAAAGTTTCATTTGGTGTAACAGGCGCACCCAACAAAAGCAAAAGGTTAATTTTTTTAATTTTTGCAGCATACTCCTTAGATTATACGTGTGAGGCGCGTTTCTTCTCGTCTTGCACGCTTCTTCAGACGTATTGGGAATCTTCTGACATCAGCTGTCCAAAATTAGTTGTTACTAATTAAAGATTCTGGATGATTGTATGTTAGACACTTATGGTTCTCTCTTTAGTTTTTGCTCTTTTGCCTTTTCGGTTTCATTTTATACGTATATATTTTATACGTACTTCTCTTATGCAGAAATTTAGCTGGCATAAAATAAACGTGAAGGCCTAAAACAGTGATTTTAAAATGTACAGCGACTCACACAAAAGTGAACTAGATCACCGCCTAAATTTTCTCAGGTCACCCAATACTTATAGCACGTATAGCATTGAACGAATTTCATTAAAAACTCTACTACATACGTTGCATATAAAGGTTGTGGGAAATTGTACGATTGTTTGTGTGACGTTTCTCACAGGCAATAACCGATTTTCGTTGTCAACCACTTCTTACTTGCCGCCTTGTTGTGCTAAGCACGACGCATTTCGAGTATTAAGTATTTCCTAATTTATCAGAATAAAACTAGTGTTTATTCACACATTACTGAAATGAGACATATATTTATACAGTTACACCATCAAGTACTGTACCCTCTACAGCTCATTCTTAAAATATGGTACGTTTCAGTCTACGTGGAACGATAGTGGCGAAAGACTAGATCCCTGTTTTACACCATTTTTAATCCGAGCACTTCGCTCTTGATCTTCCACTTTTATTAGTCCCTCCCAGCTCTTGTACATATTGTATATTACCCGTCTCTCCCTATAGCTTACTCCCTATTTTACTCAGAATTTCGAACACCTTACACCATTTGACGTTGTCTAACGCTTTTTCTATATCGAAAAATCCTGTGAACGTGTCTTAATTTTTTTTTCGTTTTGTATCCATTGTCATCCGTGTCGTCAGAACTCCCTCTCTGGTGCCTTTTCCTAAAGCGAAATTCATCGTCAGGTAAATGATCCTCAATTTTCTTTTCACTCTTCTGTATATTTTTCTTATCAGCAACTTCGATGCATAAACTGTTAATCTGATTGTGCGATAATTCTCGCACTTGTCAACTCTTGCAATCTACGGAATTGCGTGGATGGTATTTTTCCAAAATTCGGATGGTATATCACCAGATTCATATATTCTACACGCCGACATCAGTAGCAGTTTTGTTACCACTTCAGCCAGTGATTTTAGAAATTCTGATGGAATGTTATCTATCCGTTCTGCCTCACTTGACCTTAAGTCTTCCAATGCTCTTTTAAATTCTGGTTCTAATAATTGGTCCCCTGTCTCTTCCCTATCGACTTTTGTTCCTTCTTCAGGTATACGGTATACTAATAATGAATTCTGTTTATCTGCACAAGCTTCACAAGTAGCTACATTTGTTGTTCACAATCCGAACGAATTCGAAAGTAATAGCAGTGTACATGGCTACAACACTAGGAGAAACGATAGTCTTCACTACTCAAGGTTAAATCTAACTTCTTTGGCTCAGAAGGGGGTAAATTATGCTGCCACAAAAGTCTTTGGTCACTAACTAATAGCATCAAAAGTCTGACAGATAGCCGTACAGCATTTAAAAGGAAATTAAAAGAATTTCTTAATGGCAACTCCTTCTATTCATTAGATTAATTTTTGGATATAATAAGTGGGTAATTTCCCCAACCTCCCCCCCCCCCCCAAAAAAAAATATTAAAAATATTAAGTGTCATGTCATATTTTGTGTAATGTAATATCTTGTATAGACCCCTTTTATTCACCTGACACGTTCCACATCATTACGAAGTGTCGTATTCATGATCTATGGAACAAGTAGTAACCGAATCTAATCTAACAGTTGTTCAAAATGGGGTCCCCCAGCGTCAATGCAGGCTTTGTAACATCGCCCAAAGTTCAGTCGTACCCGTTCTATTATCCCTGCCGTCGTTTGAATAGTGTTGCTCGCAGGGCGAATTCTTACCAGGGGATCCTCTTTAGTCTTGGAAGGCGTCTCGCACACAAGACTTGAGGAAATATCTGATCCACGTGCTCACAAGCCCTCAGTCCAAAGTGAGATGGGGCTCCATTATGTTGGAATCAAATCCGTTGATGTATAATAAGAGGGAAATCTTAACAACAATAATAATACCGATACACATATTCCAGTGGCAGAAGTATCAGAACGATTTGCGCTTATAATTGTCGGATCGGTATCTTCCGGACCAGGATCGGTTACCTCAGATTCATACATTTGTCCTCTATCACCCTTGAAAGTTTGTAACATCATCACGGTGGCGCTCGGTATAAAAAAATTGTATGTATTGAAGAAGGCATTTACTAAAATAAAAAGAAGATATAAAACTCTATTTCAGTATTTTCTAGTATGTAGTAGATATATATTTCATGTCACATTCCAGTTTAGTAACCGTATTGTAATAACATTTTTTCTGCTCTTTCCAGGTGAGTGAGCTCTTAAATTATTTTCGATTGACAACGGAGGCGAGCCATCTTTTACTGTCTGGGATATAATCAGTAAGTGTCTCTTAAATAAGTAGTCTTGTGAATTACATTATCCTCATAAACGATTTCATATAAGTGGATGTGTGTTGAGTACTCAGTAACATAACCTCACTGGCGCGAAATATTTTCCATGATCGCTGGGTGTGAAATGTGTATTCTTCTATATTTTCCTGCTCGTTAAGACATTTCTTTCATAAGAAATGAGTTATAAATCGATGAATCGTGTATACTGATGTTTGCTAGTGAAGACTAACAAATGACGGTTGGACAGTCGGCTAGTCTGTCCTAGTGATTATCAACTATTCGCCCAGTTGCTTGTACTCGTCTTAAGAAATTCAAACAGGTAACTTGAAATAACATCAATAACATGGACCTCCATACTGATAGCAACAAACTCGTGTAGATTTCGAAAAGACAGTTGAGGCTATATTAATTCAGATGAGCCTAATATTATCTCTTTATATACTGAGTGGAACAAAACTATACCGACAAATTCTTGGTGGTCATAGAGGGTGTCCTGAGAAACAAACTGAGAATAGGAACTCATTTTCAAAATTTGTTGGCGTGAAGGGATGGGGGTCGAGGAGGTAGCACTTTAGAAGGGACGCTAACGGGATAGTCCACGTGTGAGATTCTGAGGCAAAAAAAGTATGAAATTAACTTAGCATCCATCTCGAAATCAATAAAGCTGTGGTCATATCCTCACTCTGTACCTACACTTAAGGCTGCAGAAAGCAGTTTCGAGAAAATTAGAGAAATGTCATTCTCTGACATTAAATGTAGTTCTCAGAAATATGTAAAATTAATGTTGTTGAATAATAAATATGCATGCACCCAGATAAGCATTCAGTCGCCCGAGAAACACTGACGCGCCTGAAACTCTCGTAATATTGCAAACAAAATCCACAGCCACCTGATCGTCAACTGTCAGAAATGACTGCACAGTCAGAAAAAAGATCGATTTATTGTTGCTTCGGATGAACTCCTTGTAATGGTGATTTACAAATCTAGCCACATCACAATTCAAATCATTAATGACGTGAGTAACCAGGATCTGCGGAACATGGCATATGCACTGAATGAATGGGAGCTTGCGTGACACGTATTTTCAAAAGATGCGACAGTTCGCGGCAGTGCGTCAATATTGCAGTATTACAGTTGGACACACGTATAATTTCGAAGAGAAAGCCTGATACTATTTACAGCCTGTTTCAAAAAAATCACCGTTTGGGTGCATGTCACCTCGCTACAGTATTCGGAGAAAGAGAGAGTGGCGACGATCACACTCGATGCTGCTAATTGACGATTCTGCATTGAAAATAATGTCTCCAGATGATTTCTGAACTATCGCAAATGAGGTGGGATTTATGTCACTGGACTGCAGTTCGAGAGAGTACACAAACGGAAACTCTCAGCAATGACGTTTTTACGGTTTATATACGTTTATACGATGTCCTACTCCGTGATACCAATGAAATAGTTTCTTGTCATTGATCTACACGACACTGTTCATCGCATATTCACATCAAAACTGAGTACCCGTAAAATTCCAATTCACCATCGTGGACTCTCTTTGTTTCACATGTGACTGGCTGCTATGTATCCCGTGTACATGCTTAATTTGCCTTAGTTCATCCAGGAATGATTGCACAGTCTACAGTGTCGTTCTGCAGTTCACATTGATACCATGCACACATTAATTTAAACGTTTTATCCGTGCCCTCGTACACGAAAACCGACCACTAGTCACTGATCCCTACCTCCCGACTGTCCAGTTTCGATAGTAGAAAGAGACATTGTACGCGGACAAAACATTATAGAGCGATTGTACTCTTCATTGGTCGTGTACGTGAATGATGAAGTAAAATGGTTCAAATGGCTCTGAGCACTATGGGACTTAACATCTGAGGTCATCAGTCCCCTAGAGCTTAGAACTACTTAAACCTAACTAACCTAAGGACATCACACACATCCATGCCCGAGGCAGGATTCGAACCTGCGACCGTAGCGGTCACGCGGTTCCAGACTGTAGCGCCTAGACCCGCTCGGCCACTCAGACCGGCGATGAAGTAAAAACTCTGGTTCATGTTAAGGCGGCGAATGAGCGAGTCTAAGTCCTGGTACGACAAAATAAAAATCCGGATAAGTGCGAGTAGGACTCGCTCTCTGAGGGCTCTGTGCAAACTTAATCATGTACACAATAGTTCTTCAATCCTGGGAATCGATAATCTCGACGATTTTTGTTTTTTATCGATATCGACACTGGCAAGATATCAGTCTGGAATTCCAAGGTTTTCGAGAGTAACAAAATTTTTTGTGTCTTATAGAAGTACAAATCAACAATGTTCCCTTTTTTTTACTTTTCTCGTACTGTTAAACCTTACTTCTTGCCAAATTTCGTGTTTCTAGGTCAATAGGAGTATCCTATAGATTTTGATGAATGGCTCTGCGAGTATCAAAATATGTGACATAAATGGTATATCTTTTGAGTGCATTGACTACATGGCCAAGCGACTATAGACATTAGATCGAGACACAAGTTTCCAAGATGCTACTCCAGGCGGGTGTAAAATGAATGTGATCAACGGAAAATAATAAACACTAAAATGAAGATTTGACCTTGTCTGATTACCTCCTGAAGCAGATCTTAGGATCTCTTAATTCTATAAATTACAATCTAAACATAAATGAATCATGAAGGCAACTAATCCTGGCAAATGATAAACGTTGTTCCTGCTTATATGTTTATTGCAGATTAAAAAAACCTTTATATCACAAAGTTTACATTTCCTAAGTAAAATTACTAATCAATTGCCCAACTCTGACCCTTATTATGTGTGCGCGATCTAATATCTCTAACGCGAAATGACTGACATCATCTACGTACCAAACAGTAGGAGACACTACTTTCAAAGATGATCTACGGTGGTGTGGAACCTCAGTGGAAATAAACTAACGTGGTCACAGCTGTTTAGCTTTTGTAGCCCCAATAAGCTGAAGCAATTTGTGATACCACCGTATGTACTGCGTCCGGTGCGTCGAAGTGATGGTTCTCGTACTCGTCTGCGACGATGGAAGAACTCCAGCTATAAATAAACTCTTTCAAACACTAGCACGGTAGAAGGCGGTCCTCTGACTAATATACTCTAATACTGTCTTCTCCTCTCTGTGTTCTACAGACGAGAAACGCGAACTCCCAGCCACAAGGACGGAGTTCAGATAACGTCTCAACGTAAGTATAGACAGAGGGAGTGCTCTCAATTACTGAACGTTTATCATTTGCCAGGATTAGTTGCCTTCATGATTCATTTATGTTTAGATTGTAATTTATAGAATTAAGAGATCCTAAGATCTGCTTCAGGGGGTAGTCAGACAAGGTCAAATCTTCATTTTAGTGTTTATTATTTTCCGTTGATCACATTCATTTTACACCCGCCTGGAGTAGCATCTTGGAAACTTGTGTCTCGATCTAATGTCTATAGTCGCTTGGCCATGTAGTCAATGCACTCAAAAGACTGAACGCTGTGTACTCAACGACGACTTCTAACCCGGAGGTGAAGTTCGCAATCGTATAGGTTCGCAACAGTGCAGTTCCTAACTGTTCTAACTATAAACTCTACTGAGAGCAAAGACAGCGAGACCGTCTGTACCAACAAAATCTGATATCAGGCGACCGTCACACACGGGCGGTCACAACGTAAGACCCCGTCTCTCCAGCGCTGGCTTCCCAGCAAGGCTTGGCTCCCCACCCTCGTAATTCCGAAAACTAACCATATTCCCGAAACCATCGAATATTCTTCCGTCCAGCGCGGAAAGTTTGCGGGGGAAAACCTGTACTCGTACAATGGTACGATTCACAGTAAAAATCCTTGGAGATAACCCAGCCTGCTTGGTTTCAGAGGTATCGCTTCTTCGTTCCTCTCACCTGCGTCCAAGGTTTTCAGCGTTCGGAAGTATTATCCGGTTATCCTTCCGGCCCTTACTGCAATAGCGGCCGGCCGTCACCCTATTGCGCTCCAGAGCTCAGGTACCACGACGTCCATCTAGCTACTTCCTGTGTTTAAGCAAGACCATCACCCGTGCGGGCCTTCCACCCAAATCTTGAGTTCTGCCTGCCGTTTCATCTCCACTGGCGTTCCAACCTCTACTAGTATAAGGTTCGTATGAGCAGTTGCCAGCGGGCTCGTGCGCATGCGCAGAGCCATCAAGTGAAATGGTTCAAATGACTCTGAGCACTATGGGACTTAACATCTTAGGTCATCAGTCCCCTAGAACTTAGAACTACTTAAACCTAACTAAGGACGTCACACACATCCATGCCCGAGGCAGGATTCGAACCTGCGACCGTAGCAGTCTCGCGGTTCCGGACTGCAGCGCCTAGAACCGCAAGGCCACATCAAGTGAATTAATATACATTCTCATAACCAAGAAAGACCAAAATAAGTTAGTAGTTTCAATTTTCTGATTTTATATTATTTCCACGTTATAATCAACCATTAGCCTCTTAATGAACCTGTTTCTATCTGTTTTGTAGAGAAATTTGCTTCTACTAATTTTTTTCGGCTGAGGCAGTTAGTTTATATGAAACGAAGTGTTTCATTCCGCACTATTGGCTACTTTCAACTTCGTCCAACTTGAAGTGCAAATTTTCGTGGCCTGGGACGAATTACATTAGACCATAATAAAGAAACTAACATGAGAATACAGTGCTGGACCTCCGACAAAATTGGTATCACGAAAACCACATGAGAAGCTGAATATCAGATACTTCAGAGTGCATCTGGACATAGAAATGTGCAATTAGAGTGGAATGAAGCATTGTAGTATGGTTTATGAAATTCCGATACTGGCTGGAGTAGTTTCCTTTTATGACACTGTAACATCTCTTAATGCTATATACGTACGAACATACGTAAACATTTACCTGAAGCTAACGAAGTAGGCAAATTTGGTCAGTAGTTTTGAACTAAATATTTTGTTTCAAATATAATAACAGCTGCAGCAGAATTTTACAAATCTGCCTTCTGTGAAAGTGTTTTTCCATCACAAGGCACTTGTCTAGTACTTCCTCTAGTCCTGAAGTTATTTCTTAATTTGTGTTTACGTCTTAAATTTGTAGAATGCCATTCTATGGTAAATTGTAGACTGGCAGCATACCGTGTTTTATCGTTTTAGCTACGCACATGGCTTCATTTTTAATCCTAGAGTAGAACATAAACTGTCAGTTGTACAGTTTCTTTGCCTCACAGACAACCTTGTTAATTTTTTGCACATTTTGAAATAGTCATGATATTTATTGTCCTTTATTCCGGTGTAAGCTACACAAGAAACTGTTTTTTTTTTTTTTTTTTTTTTTTTTTTGCAAGAAATTTCTTTTCCATCCTACTAGCTTTTTGCAGTGCCCATAGCAAAATGCTATGGTACTTCGAGCTATGGAGTCTAATTTTGAAATGATATTTTGCGAAGAACTGCTTCCTTATTTGCATCCTTTATCTAAGTGGGATATGATAAAACAATTGCTGTAAGTACAACTCTGCATGTCCTCTCAACAACATGCCGCAGGGCTGCACATGGTCACGTGATGCCCCTCCACGCACGAAATTCCACGAGAAATGCGACGAAAAGCGTATGAGCGGAGCAAGCACCAAACACGGGCTGCCTGCGTCATCGTAGCTGTACATGCGCAGTACAGCCTGTTGTATGGCGCTGTCTGGTAACTGTTCAAACGAACCTATAGGCAATCATCCATTACGCCGTTTTTATAATAAAGCCACTCCGTCACCTTTCATGTAAGAAGCGTTAACAGTTATTTACAAGACATATGTGACGTCAGTCTCCTTTATTTATTCATATACAGGGTGAGTCACCTAACGTTACCGCTGGATATATTTCGTAAACCACATCAAATGCTGACGAACCGATTCCACAGACCGAACGTGAGGAGAGGGGCTAGTGTAATTGTTTAATACAAACCATATAAAAATGCACGGAAGTATGTTTTTTAACACAAACCTACGTTTTTTTTATGGAACCCCGTTAGTTTTGTTAGCACATCTGAACATATAAACAAATACGTAATCAGTGCCGTTTGTTGCATTGTAAAATGTTAATTACATCCGCAGATATCGTAACCTAAAGTTGACGCTTGAGTACCACTCCTCCTCTGTTCGATCGTGTGTATCGGGAGCACCGAATTACGTAGGGATCCAAAGGGAACGGTGATGGACCTTAGGTACAGAAGAGACTGGAACAGCACATTACGTCCACATGCTAACACCTTTTTATTGGTCTTTTTCACTGACGCACATGTACATTACCATGAGGGGTGAGGTACACGTACGCACGTGGTTTTCGTTTTCAATTTTGGAGTGGAATAGAATGTGTCCCGACATGTCAGGCCAATAGATGTTCAACGTGGTGTCCATAATTTGCTGCACACAATTGCAATCTCTGGCGTAATGAATGTCGTACACGCCGCAGTACATCTGGTGTAATGTCGCCGCAGGCTGCCACAGTACGTTGTTTCATATCCTCTGGGGTTGTAAGCACATCACGGTTCACATTCTCCTTTAACGTACCCCACAGAAAGAAGTCCAGAGGTGTAAGATCAGGAGAACGGGCTGGCCAATTTATGCGTCCTCCACGTCCTATGAACATCCTGTCAAGGGTCAGCCTAGAGTTAATTGCGGAATGTGCAGGTGCACCATCATGGTGATACCACGTACGTCGACGCGTTTCCAATGGGACATTTTCGAGCAACGTTGGCAGATCATTCTGTAGAAACGCGATGTATGTTGCAGTGCTCTCCGATACACACGATCGAACAGCTGAGGAGTGGTACTCAAGCGTCAACTTTAGGTTACAATATCTCTGGATGTAATTAACATTTTACAACGCAACAAACGGCACTGATTACGTATTTGTTTATATGTTCAGATGTGCCAACAAAACTAACGGGGTTCCATTTAAAAAAACACGTAGGTTTGTGTTAAAAAACATACTTCCGTGCGTTTTTGTATGGTTTGTATTAAACAATTACACTAGCCCCTCTCCTCACGTTCGGTCTGTGGAATCGGTTCGTCAGTATTTGATGTGGTTTACGAAATATATCGAGCGGTAACGTTAGGTGACTCACCCTGCATACGAAGTACAACCTATCACATGATACCTAATTGTGTTTGTAGATCACGGCAAAGTATGTGGATGAGTTCTTGTAAGGTGCGAAATTATAGCCACCTTACAAGTTTCAGCTTAATACGTTCCTGTGAATAGGGTTCTTAACAGATGGAACGACAGACAGGGTTTAGATGACCCATTGACTGTCACCCGTGGAGAGTGAAATGAGACGACATTAGATTTGTTTATTCCAGCCGAGGGCCGTAATACATCAGGAACATCTTGACGTAGGCGTCCAGACGCCCAGGATTGCAGACAGCACAATGAGCGGGGCCGAGCGAGGTGTCACTCGAATGCCGCTGTCAGCGACGCCTCCGGCTGCGACCGCCATGACAGCTCTGCGGCGCAGCTGACGACATCCGTGCCCTCCCTCCGGCGAGCGGGCGGTTCCCTGCTCTCTCGTCACTCAGGACAGGCTGCCCCACCCTGTAGTCGAACACTGGATCCCACAGTGCATTCCAGGGTGTCACTGGCTCGTGGTGTAGGCTGTGATATGGAGAAGAGAATACTTTAGTGCACGAGTGGATGAGTACTTTAACTATGTTCGTTTATGTGAGGAAAGGCATCTGTCCTTCCACTAGAACAGTGGTTCCCAACAGGTGGTCCACGAGCTATGCCAGAGGGGTCCGCAAGATGCTATTAGAATAAAAAATATATTACATATATTTCGTATGATATCAGATTTTTTGTTTTGGCCGCTTCCTGCATGGGGGTTGGGTTGTTTTGGGGTAAGAGACCTAACAGCGAGGTCACCGGTCTCATCGGATAAGAGAAGGACGGGGAAGGAACCATCCCGGTATTTGCCTGGAGCGATTTAGGGAAATCACGGAAAACCTAAATCAGGATGGCCGGACGCGGGATTGAACCGTCGTCCTCCCGAATGCGAGTGCAGTGTGCTAACCACGGCGCCACATCGCTCGGCCTTCCTGCATTAGCAGCGCAAGACCAGTACACTTAGTTTTTATTTTTTCGTGTCATTTTCAGTTCGTACTCAATTTTTATTTTTTAAGGAGTTACACTAAACACACAGATTTGAAGAGAAAGATTTTGAACAATAATCAAAAATTTAACAATAACAATGATGGCTCAATATTTTTTCAATAATGAATATGTCAATGTTTTTTCTAAGTACCAAAAATAGAAAACGTATAAAAAGACTCTTAATTTGGCTTTTTTTTTAGGTACTTGGTACTGTGATATGACAAGGTACCAATCATGCTCGATGAGGGGGTCCTCGAGAAAATTTTGTTGGGAACCCCTGGACTAGCATCCAATGTTGCTATGCTGTCCCCACCTGGCTCTGCTTTACAATGCCTGTTGGCTGTATTTTGCTTCGTAACACTCGTGCCTGCCTGTGGTTGACTCTGCTCAAACTCACTTCCACTCTGGCCTATTTTTTGACCGAATGCAGATGACAGACTACACAGACAATTTGATAGCAAATTTTAAAAAAATGGCCACAATCGCGATTTGTCGGACCATAGTACACGTCTCCAGTCAGCTACCCTCACCATTCCCCGTGTTGGGTGGTCCACTGAAGACGTGCAGCATTATTTGCTGTGAGCAATGGCCTACTGCGAGATACCCGATTCCAGTTCCCCACGTAAACTGGTTGAGAGGGAACTGCTTTCACTGATAGCAGTCTTGTCAGGTTTGAAAGCAATAGTCAATGACAAAGCGTGCTACTCGCCATTCCTTTTGGACATGTTGCACAGACCACATTGATACACCAACAAATCGGGCAACTTAATTCAGGGCGTATTCATGGACACGCCGAAACAACATAGCTCCTTTTAGCCATTCTGTCACGTTTCCACATCAGCCTATCTCACTGCACTAATCTCATACAACCAACTAGCAAGTACACACCACTTCATCCCATGACTTGCGTCGCTGGTGGAGGGTTGAAGAACTGCTTGGTTCCAGTTATACACCACCTCGAGTGCTCCAAAGCCACCATTGCTTTAAGGGAGTTCAATAATATTTTGTCTGTGTGAGCTTACACTGATGTGACGAAAGTCATGGTACAGCGATATGTACATGCCGTATACAGATGGCGCTAGTATCGTGACACAAGGTATAAGAGGGCATTGCATTGGTGGGTCTGTCATTTGCACTTAAATGATTCATGTGAAAAAGTTAAAAAGTTGCTGACGTGATTATGGCCACACGACGGGAATTAATAAACTTTAAACGTGCAGTGGTAGCTGGAGCTAGATGCATGAGGCGCTACATTTCGGAAATCGCTATGGAATCCAATACTCCGAGATACACAGAGTCAAGAGTGTGCCGAGAATACCACGTTTCAGACATTACCTGTCACCATGGACTACGCAGCTGCCGATGGCCTTTACATAACGACTGAGAACAGCAACGTTTGCATAGAGTTGTCATTGCTAACAGACAAGCCAAACTGCTTGAAATAACATAGAAATCAGTGTGGCACGCATGAGGAGGTATCCATCAGAAGAGTGAGACAGTTTGACATTAATGGCCTTGGCATCCGACAACCGACGCGAGTGTTTTTGCTAACAGCACGGAATTGTGGAAATTTGTGGTAATGACTATGGGACGAAACTGCTGAGGTCATCGGTCCCTAGTCTTACACAATACTTAATCTAACTTAGACTTAGAACAACACACACACCCATGCCCGAGGGAGGACTCGAACCTCCGGGGGAGGGGGGGGGGGGGGGGAGGGGGTAGCAGCGCGAACTGTGACAAGACGCCCAAGACCGCACGGCTACCCCGCGTGGCTCTAACAGCACGACAGCCTGCGCGATCCCCTCCTGGGCTCGTGCCAACATCAGTTGGCCACTAGAGGACTTGAAATCCGTGGCCTGGTCAGATGAGTCTCAATTTCAGTTCGTAAGACCCTGCGAAGCCATGGATCGAAGTTGGCAACAAGGCACTGTTTAAGCTGGTGGTGGCTCGATAATGGTGTGGGTTGCGTTTACAGAGATTGGACTGTGTACTCTGGTGCAACTGAGCTTGCAGACCATTTGAAGTCACTCATAGACTTCATGTTCCCACACAACGATGGAATTTTTATGGAGGGGAATGCACTATGTCACCAGAGAACAACTGTTCGCGATTGATTTGAAGAACAGTCTGGACCGTCCGAGTGAATGATCTGGCCATCCAGATCGTCGGACTTGAATCCCATAGAACTTTTATGGGAGGTTATCAGGAGGACAGTTTGTGCACGAACTCTTGCACTGGCAACACTTTCGCAGTTATCGACGGCTGTAAAGGCAGCGTGACTCAATATTTATGTAGGGAACTACCAACGACTTGTTGAGTACATGCCATCTCGAGTTACTGCACTACGCCAGGCAAAAGGTGGTCCGACACGATTTTATCCGATGGCTTTCGTCAACTCAGTGGATTTCTTGTCTGGTCCGAAACTGGTATGGGAAACCCCAACTCGCACATTTCCCACATGATGTCTTTAAAGCCAATGGGTAGAGGCAGTCAGGAAGACGCCCTGTTTCTCGAACTAGAACTGCACTTGGACGAATATCACACCACGCCTATTATCAAATTTGCGATCCTAAGGAGCATCAAGCGATATTTGTGACTTTTTCCTGGTAGGGGGTTCGCAGGATGTTATCTTTGATGGCGGGTCATCGACAGATGTAGAAGTAAATATGAGTACTTTAAACATAGCTGCGCTACAGCAACGGTTCCACGTAAATCAGACTAAGAGCAGCCGACCAGTTGCAAAGGATAAAGTAATCTTTACCTAGATTTCAATAGATATAAATCTATCTTCTTCAGAAGACGGCAGTATTATAACAACATGAAGTGAAAATTCACTTCATGTTGTTATAATACTGCCGTCTTCTGAAGAAGATAGATTTATATCTATTGAAACCTAGGTAAAGATTACTTTATCCTTTGCAACTGGTCGGCTGCTCTTAGTCTGATTGAAGTAAATATGGGTGTGCCCCAGGGAAGAGAGATCGGTTCAAAATGGTTCAAATGGCTCTGAGCACTATGGGACTCAACTTCTGAGGTCATTAGTCCCCTAGAATTTAGAACTAGTTAAACCTAACTAACCTAAGGACATCACACACATCCATGGCCGAGGCAGGATTCGAACCTGCGACCGTAGCGGTTCCGCGGTTTCAGACTGCAGCGCCTAGAACCGCACGGCCACTTCGGCCGGCTAAGTGAGATCGGTCTCTTGCTGATCATGTCGCATATTAACGAACTTGAGGCAAAATTAACGCTAACGTCAGACTTTTCCAGACGATGCAGTTATCTGTAGTGAAGCGCTGTCTGAAAAAAAAGCACACAAACATTCAGCTGGATCTGCATAAGATTTCAAAACGGTAGAGAGATTAGATACTTGCTTTTAACGCTCAAAAATGTAAAACTATGCGCTTCACTAAACGAAATACACGTAGTAACCTATGAGTATAATAACAACAAGTAACCGTTGGAATGTGTCAACAGTGCAGGTGTAACACTTTGGAACGATTACATAGGCTCAAGGCAGGTGGTACAGTTTGGTTGATAGAATACTGAGGAAATGCAATCTATGGAGATTGTTGATAAATCACTCGTGAGACACGCCATAGAGTATTGCTCATGTGTTGGACTAGCAGGGCTACTGGACATATACAGAGAAGGGCAGCAGGAATAGTCACAGGCTTATATACGAGGCAGAGCGTTACCAAGATACTGAAAAAACAGAACTGCCAGACATTAGAAGATACCAACTATCCACAGAAAGGCTATCTACAAAATTTAAAGTACTGGCTTTAAATAATTACTGTAAGAATATACTACAGCCTCCTACACATCACTGCTGTGGATAGGAAAAGATTAGATTAATTACGACGCGCAGAGAGGTATTTAACCCTTAAATGCTTTATTTTTTATTTCAAGCTGTAAAAATTACCACGTTTAGTTTACAGTGCCTACATTACGAAAAAAATATTGAAATTTTTTTAATTAAATTAACAAAGCCTTATTGTTGACAATCGCTACAAACGCAAAAACAGACCCAATTACAAATCTATCGTAAAGACACTCGAATTACGTGTCTACACCGTATCTACCTACGTTTTCAAAATAAAAAAATAATTCTCAAAGCCACAAATCAGTGCACAAACACCAAAAGAAGTATCTACTTTCCGCCAAAACACACGTGCGGCAGCACATCCACATAGCTGACTGGCGAACTGGTTCAATTCATCCCGCCATTTACGATCGCTGTGAAGAACTACTAGCAGCTGCAGCCGGCCGTGGTGGCCAAGCGGTTCTAGGCGCTTCAGTCTGAAACCGCAAGACCGCTACGGTAACAGGTTCGAGTCCTGCCTCGGGCATGGATGTGTGTGATGTCCTTAGGTTAGTTAGGTTTAAGTAGTTCTAAGTTCTAGGGGACTTATGACCACAGCAGTTGAGTCCCATAGTGCTCAGAGCCATTTGTGTGATGTCCTTAGGTTAGTTAGGTTTAAGGAGTTCTAGGAGACTGATGACCTCAGATGTTAAGTCCCGTAGTGCTCAGAGCCATTTGAAGCATTTAGCAGCTTCAGTAGAGTGTATACACTTAACTACATAACGAATTTGTTAGAAAATGTTAGAATAGAATACATCGAAGAAATGAAGTCTGTAGCTGATCAGCTACACTATGCGTAAAGGGTTAAGCAATCATTCTCCTCACGCTCCATACGTATATGTAACGGGAAACGGCCGTAATAACTGTAACAATGGGAAGTACCCTCTGCCATGCACATCACATTGGTTTACAGAGTATGGTCGTGGAGGTTACGTGAAGTTAAAACGGCCAGGACACGTCTTTATAGCGTACAGTCCTCTGCAGAATGACTCATTCTGGAAATCATTCAACTCGCGTTGCCGCAAACACTGGATGCTGGAGTGTAAATGAAAGTGTAAACAGAACAATGGCCGGTTAAGCCTGGAAGCGTGCGCTACGAGTGGACAGGCACTAGCGGAGCGGCGGGTGGCGGCGTGGATTCCCGTCATGCAGCGCGCGGGCCATTGTGCGACTGTGTGTGCAAACAGCGCGGCCGCACAACAAAGAAGGCGTCCCCGCCGGCCCCCATTACGAGTGTCGTCAGCGCCGAGACAATGCGTCGCGGTGTGAACGCGCCGCTCTACCAGCCCAGCCCGGTGGCTCGCCTGCCACTGGTCGCGGGGTCGCATTGTCCCCCTGGCGCCGGCGTGACGCCGGAGCAGAGTTCGTTGTCCGAGGGCGCGGGAAGCAGGTGGCCTTCGCACTCACAAGGCAATTACCGTGTGTAGCGGGCGATAACTTCACAGAAAAATCAGGAATAAGATAGGATCACAATTAAGAGAGAGAAAAAAAAAGTGAACTTCCATCTGGAAGATGAACTTTTGGTGAATTCCCAGCCAGGAAGGCTATACAAAAGAGGTTGGAATTTGGGTAAGACATCTGTGACGTCTCCTGGCAAGATATTTACAAAATCGGTAGAATATAAAAAAAACATTTAGCTGTATTATTATTATTATTTCATTACTGTATGAATGGTTGTAGATTATGTACGAGGGCTATCCACAAAGTACATTACGTTTTGGAATTAAAAATAAATAAAGTATTGGAAATTTTTTTTATTATATAAGATGAAAGCCACACTTAAATACTACTTTTCTACATGGTTGCCATTTAAACTAAGGCACTTTATCGTAGCGATGGACGAGCTTGGAAATTCCTTCGTCGCAAAATTCGGCCGCCTGCGCCTTCAACCACGTGGTTACCTCTTCTTGAAGATGTGCGTCGTCATCAAAACGCTGCATAGCCAACCACTTCTTCATTGCTGGGAATAAGTGGAAGTCTCTCGGTGCCAGGTCGGGACTGTACGGCGGATGAGGAAACAACTCCCACTTTTAAAGATTCGAGAACTTCACGAGTGGCATTTGCCGTGTGGGCCCGGGCGTTGTCGTGAATCAGCAAGATCTTTGAGCCCAACTTTCCCCTGCGCTTGTTTTGTATTGCTCTTCTGAGGTTGTGCAGAGTTTGGCAATACCTTTGAGAGTTTATTGTAGTGCCTCTTTCCAGGAAATCCACAAAAATCACACCTTCTCTGTCCCAAAAGACAGTCATTACGTGGTTGAAGGTGAAGGCGGCCGAATTTCAGGACGAAGGAATTTCCAAGCCCGTCCATCGCTACGATAAGTGCCTTAATTTAAGTGGCAACTATGCAGAAAAGTGGTACTTAAGTGTGACTTTCATCTGTATATAATTTAAAAAAATTTCCAATACTTTATTTATTTTTAATTCCAAAACGTAATGTACTTTGTGGATAGCCCTCGTATAAAAGGAAATAATTTTTCATTTTTATGTTTGTGCAATATTTATGTATCTATATTTCACAAATGGGGCAACGGCCTTGCCGCAGTGGATACACCAGTTCCCGTGAGATCACCGAAGTTAAGCGCTGTTGGGCGTGGCCGGCACTTGGATCCGTGACCATCCAGTCGCCATGCCCTGTTGCCATTTTTCGGGCTACACTCAGCCTCGTGATGCCAATTGAGGAGCTACTCCACCGAATAGTAGCGGCTCCGGTCAAGAATACCATCGCAACGACCAGGAGAGCGGTGTGCTGACCCCACGCCCCTCCTATCTGCATCCTCAACAGAGGATGACACGGCGGTCGGATGGTCCCGGTAGGCCACTCGTGGCCTGACGACAGAGTGCTTTTTTATATTTCACAAATAACGTCCGTGGTTGGCGATTGTATGTATCAAAGCAGATAATGAAAAATAATTACAAAGATGCTTATTAAATTGCTTATAAATAGTGAAGGTTAAAACATTACTCTCTCCGTCTTCCTGTAGCCGTTTAAGTTGTAATAGCCTGTGACGCTCGCTTGAATGCGCAGGTAGCGTTTGTTTGTCCTTTGATCGAGAAAGACGCCATTGGATGTTGATATTTGTAAAGGTGTGTACTTTCAATTTATGTTGATTTTCTGAATATAGAAATTGTTAAAATTATTACCTGCAATAATTTATTGTTAGCTTGCCCAAGATTTCATTCCATATTCTTAGCAGTTTTCAGCATGTTAGGAATTTTTCATGACACAGAGCCGTGCAGCGATCGCGGGAGCCGCTGCCGCGGCAAATTCAAAGTAAACTGAATGAAAGCAGTTTTCCCGCAATATAGCGGGCAGGTAACGGTACATTAAAATTATCTCTTTCAACTTCCTGGACACTTCAGAGGGAAATTGTGGATTTTATTATATCATTTTCAGGAGGACATGGGCAGCTGCTGTTATGTTATCAGTTTCGTAAATAATTCATGAGTGATAAAGTTTTACTTGTGCGTGATCAGACTGCTGTGCAAAACCTGTTCTGGCTAATAGCATAATAACTAAATTTAATTTTTTTTCATGCTCTCATGTTAGTCGTGGCAGTTAATAGTCTTCACATATTAAAAGAAATCCACTGCAGCGTTTGCGTTTAGTGAACATAACATACTGTAGGTTCCGTACAGGTAATAAGAGTAATTCTTTGTGCATTAAGGGATGAAAGTAGCGGAGGGCATTTTTTTCATAATTAGTTACAGTAATGATACCATGTTCCATATCTAACAAGCCAGACCAGTGTTACATAAAAATAGTTTGCAAATTAAAGATCGTATGTCCACAGCAGGAAATCTTTCAGTGTTGTGCGTATCCCCACATAACAGGTCAACGTGCATAAAGTTAAAATATTTTCAACTGCAGAAACTAATAGTGAAAATCGTATTTTATCTGTCGTGCTCGCAACAGTAAGCAATATAAAATTAATTAAAATACGAGGGCAGTTCAATAAGTAATGCAACACATTTTTTTTTCTGAAACAGGGGTTGTTTTATTCAGCATTGAAATACACCAGGTTATTCCCCAATCTTTTAGCTACACAACACTATTTTTCAACGTAATCTCCATTCAATGCTACGGCCTTACGCCACCTTGAAATGAGGGCCTATATGCCTGCACGGTACCATTCCACTGGTCGATGTCGGAGTCAACGTCGTACTGCATCAATTTCTTCATCATCCGCGTAGTGCCTCCCACGGATTGCGTCCTTCATTGGGCCAAACATATGGAAATCGGACGGTGCGAGATCGGGGCTGTAGGGTGCATGAGGAAGAACAGTCCACTGAAGTTTTGTGAGCTCCTCTCGGGTGCGAAGACTTGTGTGAGGTCTTGCGTTGTCATGAAGAAGGAGAAGTTCGTTCAGATTTTTGTGCCTACGAACACGCTGAAGTCGTTTCTTCAATTTCTGAAGAGTAGCACAATACACTTCAGAGTTGATCGTTTGACCATGGGGAAGGACATCGAACAGAATAACCCCTTCAGCGTCCCAGAAGACTGTAACCATGACTTTACCGGCTGAGGGTATGGCTTTAAACTTTTTCTTGGTAGGGGAGTGGGTGTGGCGCCACTCCATTGATTGCCGTTTTGTTTCAGGTTCGAAGTGATGAACCCATGTTTCATCGCCTGTAACAATCTTTGACAAGAAATTGTCACCCTCAACCACATGACGAGCAAGCAATTCCGCACAGATGGTTCTCCTTTGCTCTTTATGGTGTTCGGTTAGACAACGAGGGACCCAGCGGGAACAAATCTTTGAATATCCCAACTGGTGAACAATTGTGACAGCACTACCAACAGAGATGTCAAGTTGAGCACTGAGTTGTTTGATGGTGATCCGTCGATCATCTCGAACGAGTGTGTTCGCACGCTCCGCCATTACAGGAGTCACAGCTGTGCACGGCCGGCCCGCACGCGGGAGATCAGACAGTCTTACTTGACCTTGCGGCGATGATGATACACGCTTTGCCCAACGACTCACCGTGCTTTTGTCCACTGCCAGATCACCGTAGACATTCTGCAAGCGCCTATGAATATCTGAGATGCCCTGGTTTTCCGCCAAAAGAAACTCGATCACTGCCCATTGTTTGCAACGCACATCCGTTACAGACGCCATTTTAACAGCTCCGTACAGCGCTGCCACCTGTCGGATGTCAATGAAACTATACGAGACGAAGCGGGAATGTTTGAAAATATTCCACAAGAAATTTCCGGTTTTTTCAACCAAAATTGGCCGAGAAAAAAAAGTGTTGCATTACTTATTGAACTGCCCTCGTATTATGCCATATAAACTGCATATAAAGTGAAAAGGGTGTGCGGTGGGGAATACGCGACATATCTTAGTTGCATTCATGGATTTAAAGAAGGCTTATGACACTGTTAGAAGCGAAGAGATATTACAAGATCTAAAGAGACCGACATTGTCAAAAGGAATGCAACTGAGATTCAGAAAAATGTACAAAAAATGCCTGAATTATGTTATAATAGATGGCAAAAAATCAGAATGGTTTACAACAGACGGTGACCTTCGGCAAGGAAGTGTGGCCTCGTCGATGCTTTTTAATGTAGCCATGGGTATCATAAGAAAGTTCGCCAAGGGTCAACAGCAGATGATATGAAAATCATAGCATACGTATATAATGTGACGATCTGGGGAAGAAAACTAGCAGAAACTGGTAGAACAACTAAACTCCTGGCAGAGAGTAATTGAAGAGGCAGGCACTGGAAATAAGGATGCTTTCAAGTACCTAGGAAGTAAATTAACCAAGAAACGAAACATCACGGATAAAATTTCAGAGAGAACAGAAGGAGTTCGAAATTTTATTATTGTACATCGGACATAATCAGAAATTGGAATATACCTGTCAAAGAAAATATCATGAGGTACAAGCCACACTATCTGCACAATTCTGAAATATGGATCAGTATGTTGGACTTGGACAAAGATCTGAGCAGAATACAAGGAACAGAGATGTGCTTTCTACGAGAGATCTTGGGTAGGCCGAGCACGGAAGGATAAGTAATGAAACAATGCGAAATACCATGCAAATCATGCCCCTAAAAGAAGCAGTGGAGAATACGAGGCTTAAATGGTTTAGTGACATTAAAAGAATGGGTCCAGAAAGATTTCCGAGAAGAGCCGTAGAATGGAGAAAATCTGGACGAAGACCTATTGGAAGACCACGAAAAAGATGGAGAGACTGCAATGGGAGAAGATGCTATATTATAGACTGTAAGAGAAAAAAGAAGCTTGGAGAAGGTCTGTGAAAGACCTGTATCAGCAGAAATGTTTCAGGAAGAAATAGAGGAAGAAGAAGAAGAAGAAGCGAAGGATGCCGCCACCACCACTTCCTCTATCGTTTTCCACTCGCCACCGGTGCGCAGGAAGAACCACTGTCGGTAATTTTCAATACTACCTCGAATTTCTCTGATTTTGCTCAAGGTCATTTCGCGAGATTCTGCTTTTTTTCTCATTTTTGGGTCTGTGAATGTGACTCCATTCAGTATACTGGAAATGTTGATAAAAACTTCTTCACTTGCAATTTTGTTGTGTTTTATTGAATTACTCGATGCATTTCCGAACCTGTAGATCCATCGTCAGGTGTAAATCGCCTTAATACATGATTTGCTTCTGCTCTTACGTGAGGTAAAATTTACGTTCCGCCGGCCGTTGTGGCCGAACAGTTCTAGGCGCTTCAGTCCGGAACCGCGCTGCTGCTACGGCCACAGGTTCGAATGCTGCCTCGGGCATGGATGTGTGTGATGTCCTTAGGTTAGTTAGGTTTAAGTAGTTCTAAGTCTAGGGGACTGATGACCTCAGGTGTTAAGTCCCATAGTGCTCAGAGCCATTTGAACCATTTACGTTCCTGTTACGAGGAGGTTTTAATTTCATCAATCAACTGGGAAAAATATGGTGAGGAATTGCAGTAAAACAGTGAAAAACTTACTGAACAATCAAGGAAGAACATTTTTAACCTTTAAACACCAGCAGACGTTGGTTTACCCTTTCTGTCGTCACATGTTACATCACTCAAGGTGCACATTTGTTTATACATATTACAAACACTTCACAGGTGTAGCTTAACATCATACGATGAAATATACAGTTTAGCACGTAGTGTCAGACATGTGAGTATTAACTAAATTAACATATGCAAGGAGTAAATTTCAAATGTCTCTCAGATTACTAAAATAACTAGGGCTAGTGAAATCTGTTCATTTAACATAGATCTAGCTTTTTTATTTTATTGAGGCGTATTTCAGGTTGTTCTAACAGATTTAGATGACAGATTCCTAACAAGTCCACAACATACGAACTGATACCGAAAAACTCAACAGTTTTCCTGCTACTGTGTAGGGAAACAGGCAGAAATTTCAAAATCTGTTTTCAAGAAAACATAAATGTGTTCAGACACAACCACTTTGAATAAAAATTCCATCGTTGTTTGGGAAAATGACCTTCGCGAATGGCTGCAAATATCTCCGAGTAGCCAAACATCCAGAGGATCCAGTCCATTCCATATGACCACAACCCACACCATTATGGAGCCAACACCAGCTCGCACAGTGCCTTGTCGACCACTTGGGTCCTTGGCTCCTTGGGGTCTGCGCCATACTCGAACCCTATCATCAACTCTTAACAACTGTAGTCCAAATGGTTCAAATGGCTCTGAGCACTATGGGACTTAACATCTGTGGTCATCAGTCCCCCAGAACTTAGAACTACTTAAACCTAACTAACCTAAGGACATCACACACATCCATGCCCGAGGCAGAATTCGAACCTGCGACCGTAGCGGTCGCGCGGCTCCAGACTGTAGCGCCTAGAACCGCTCGTCCACTCCGGCCGGCCCAACTGTAGTCGGGACCCATCTGACCAAGCCAGGCTTTTCCAGTCGTCTAAGGTCCAGCGGTATGGTCACTAGAGGAGGAGAGGCGCTGCGGACGATGTCGTGCTGTTGGCAAAGGCACTCGCGTCGATAGTATGCTGCCATAGCCCATCAACGTCAAATTTCGTCGGACTGTCCTAACGGATATGATCGCCGTACGTCCCACTGATTTCTGCGGCTATTTCAGGCAATGTTGCTTATCTGTCAGCACTGACAGCTCTAAGCAAACGCCGCTGCTCTCGGTCGTTAAGTGAATGCCGTCGGCCACAGTGTCCTTCGTGGTCAGAGGTAATGCCTGAAATGCGGTATTCTCGGCACACTCTTGACACTGTGGATCTCGGGATATAGAGTTCCCGAACGATTTTCGAAATGCAATGTCCCATGCGTCTAACTCCAACTACCATTCCGCCTTCAAAGTCTGTTAATTCCTGACGTGCGGCGATAATAACGTCGGACATACACTCCTGGAAATGGAAAAAAGAACACATTGACACCGGTGTGTCAGACCCACCATACTTGCTCCGGACACTGCGAGAGGGCTGTACAAGCAATGATCACACGCACGGCACAGCGGACACACCAGGAACCGCGGTGTTGGCCGTCGAATGGCGCTAGCTGCGCAGCATTTGTGCACCGCCGCCGTCAGTGTCAGCCAGTTTGCCGTGGCATACGGAGCTCCATCGCAGTCTTTAACACTGATAGCATGCCGCGACAGCATGGACGTGAACCGTATGTGCAGTTGACGGACTTTGAGCGAGGGCGTATAGTGGGCATGCGGGAGGCCGGGTGGACGTACCGCCGAATTGCTCAACACGTGGGGCGTGAGGTCTCCACAGTACATCGATGTTGTCGCCAGTGGTCGGCGGAAGTTGCACGTGCCCGTCGACCTGGGACCGGACCGCAGCGACGCACGGGTGCACGCCAAGACCGTAGGATCCTACGCAGTGCCGTAGGGGACCGCACCGCCACTTCCCAGCAAATTAGGGGCACTGTTGCTCCTGGGGTATCGGCGAGGGCCATTCGCAACCGTCTCCATGTAGCTGGGCTACGGTCCCGCACACCGTTAGGCCGTCTTCCGCTCACGCCCCAACATCGTGCAGCCCGCCTCCAGTGATGTCGCGACAGGCGTGAATGGAGGGACGAATGGAGACGTGTCGTCTTCAGCGATGAGAGTCGCTTCTGCCTTGGTGCCAATGATGGTCGTATGCGTGTTTGGCGCCGTGCAGGTGAGCGCCACAATCAGGACTGCATACGACCGAGGCACACAGGGCCAACACCCGGCATCATGGTGTGGGGAGCGATCTCCTACACTGGCCGTACACCACTGGTGATCGTCGAGGGGACACTGAATAGTGCACGGTACATCCAAACCGTCATCGAACCCATCGTTCTACCATTCCTAGACCGGCAAGGGAACTTGCTGTTCCAACAGGACAATGCACGTCCGCATGTATCCCGTGCCACCCAACGTGCTCTAGAAGGTGTAAGTCAACTACCCTGGCCAGCAAGATCTCCGGATCTGTCCCCCATTGAGCACGTTTGGGACTGGATGAAGCGTCGTCTCACGCGGTCTGCACGTCCAGCACGAACGCTGGTCCAACTGAGGCGCCAGGTGGAAATGGCATGGCAAGCCGTTCCACAGGACTACATCCAGCATCTCTACGATCGTCTCCATGGGAGAATAGCAGCCTGCATTGCTGCGAAAGGTGGATATACACTGTACTAGTGCCGACATTGTGCATGCTCTGTTGCCTGTGTCTATGTGCCTGTGGTTCTGTCAGTGTGATCATGTGATGTATCTGACCCCAGGAATGTGTCAAGAAAGTTTCCCCTTCCTGGGACAATGAATTCACGGTGTTCTTATTTCAATTTCCAGGAGTGTATTTTCACATGAATCACCTGAATACAAACGACAGCTCCGCCAATGCACTGCCCTTTTATACGTTGTGTACGCGATACCACTGCCATCCGCATATGTGCATATCGCACTTTTGTCACCTGATTGTATATAGATGTTTGTGGTATTTCAGTGACGTTGACTACACAACCAGCAGTGAAGTGTTGCTGCATTTGAGTCCGTCCTACGAGATCTGAACATGTATGGATTGACAATATCTGGGCTGAAGAGCGAAATTCATTCCCTCAAAAAACTCACATATGAATTACGAAAAACGTGAGGAATTAAAACGTATTGTTGTGCAACATACAACATCTACTGTGCAAACGAATATGTATCATCACTGCCCAAAAAAGAGCAGTGTAGTTTCACTGGCTTCACGTGTTATAGCATCTTTCTTCCTTTTCACACCACTACCTGTATTGAGAAGAAACTTAATCTGTTGTGGTTGAATTCTCAGACGGATGAAAAAACTTCTCGTGCCTTTCCATAGTATTGGCAGTTTCTTGCAGCAAGATCGCTGAAAAACCGAGCTAGCGTCTCTTTTTAATCCAATTACGAATCCAACATCAAAATCGATTTCATGCAGCGAAATATTAATTAACTCCTTCACTAATCGTGTAACTGCCGTAATTGTCATTTCAGAGACGACTTTGACATTCACTTAACGACCGAAACCCAAACCCACACTGATGTAGATGCAAATTAGCGTTAAGCCTCCCCCAAAACACTTTTTTGTGTGTAAAAACGTGTAGTGCTAGGTAAGAATGAAGTGTAAAAGCTGTGAAAAGCCGCTTATATAATTGCAGCCAAAGGTCAATACGACGGATAAAGTTAAGTGTTGTACATACACCACTACTACTCTCGGAAAAATGTATTAAAAGATAATAGGTCTTTAAACAAATTCTTCAAAATGTTTTGCAGCCAGGCCACAAAAAGGTTTATAGCTGAGTCAACATGAGACGGAGTTTAAAAACCCTGATTTAATTTTCAAAGACGGACAAAAAGTATGTCGACAGGAGCTCCTAAAACCAGGAAGATGATTGGCAGTCAGATCCATTATGGACGAAGTTTTGAGCTCTGTGACTGTCAAAATTTAAAAGTAAATGCTGTATTAGTCACGAAGCTTTTACTTCAGCCACTAGGCGCTTCGATGGTTAACTGTCATGACCAGATGGGAAAGGCATTCACTGGATTAGACTGCTTAGAAATTCATCATCAGATGATGTCTGAAAATAAGGGAAAAAAAGAATAGCAAATACTATTAAATTCCTCTTTACACAACTGCACACTCCAATAAGTTCCTGCCGGCTGGGGTGACAGAGCGGTTCTAGGCGCTACAGTCTGGAACCGCGCGACCGCTACGGTCGCAGGTTCGAATCCTGCCTCGGGCATGGATGTGTGTGACGTCCTTAGGTTAGTTGGGTTTAAGTATTTCTAAGCTCTAGGGGTCTCATAACCTTAGAAGTTAGGTCCCATAGTGCTCAGAGCCATTTGTACCATTTTGAACCAATAAGTTCCATTATATCTTGCCAGAAGAGGCTCTAATAAGAATCTGAACTTATCATCACTGGCTCCTGAATGGAGTTTCACTCTGCAACGGCATGTGCGCTGGTTTGAAACTTCCTGGCATAATACTACTTGTCTGTCAGACCGGGATCCGAACTTGGGACCTTTGTATTTCATAGGCAGTCGCTCTCCGACTGAGCCATCGCAACACGGCTCACGAGCGAGGTTCGAATCCCGATCTGGCAGTTGGAATCTGTCAGGAAGTATTAAATGAACGTACACCTCACAGCAGAGTAGAAAGTCATTCTGGAAGAAATCCTCTTGGCTGTGGCTACTGCTCAGGAATAGCCCTTCTATCGGGAATGCCATTTCCTCAAGTTATGTAGGAGAACTTTCATGAAGTTTGGCAGGTAGAAGAAGAGGCAACGGTTGAAGTAAGGCGTGTTTGTTTAGCGTAGTCCGTGAGTAAAAGTCTCAGGTTCGGATCCTGACGCGGGGATTTGAACAGTCGTTCTCCCGCATACGAGTCCAGTGTAGTAACCACTGCTCCAACTCGTTCGATGCCATGAATTCCTCTCCTGTGCCAACCTCTCCACCTGAGAGTATCACTTGCAACCTACGCCCTCAGTTATTTGTTGAATGAATTCCAGTCACTGTCTTCCTCTACAGTTTTCATCCTCTGCAGCTCCCTCTAGTACCTTGGAAGTTATTTTCTGATGTCTTAACAGATTTCAAATCCTCGTGTCGTTTCTTCTTGTCAAGGTTTTCCATACATCCCTTTCCTCGCCTTTCTCCGAAGAACCACCTCATGCCTTTACCTTGTCAGTCCACCTAATTTTCAACGTTCGTCTATAGCACCACATGTCAAATGGTTCTGTTCTCTTTTGTTCTGGTTTTCCCACTGTCCGTGTTTCAATACCATACAATGCTGTGCTCCAAACGTACATCCTCAGAAATTCCTTACTCATATTGTAATCCCTGACACAGTACTCGTTAAAGCCTGTGCTATGGTAAGTGAGCGTGATTCACCTTATGAGAAAGGATTTTCGTATAGATATCGACCGCGTGTACCTGAATGGTGGCAAATCAGATTTACATCCACTCTGTAATAACAATGATCCGTCAAGTATGTTCGAAATGTAATTACACGTCAGGATGGATCAAAAGCAACCCAGAAGATGCTGCCAAAGTGACAATAATACGGTTGCCAGCCTAATTAGGCATTAACTGAGTTTCTTCCCTGCGGAAGTTGGTATATATTCATGCAAAACAACAAGTTGTAACACTACATAATATAGTAGAATTTTAGAACCAAAAAATCTATTGAACTGACAGTTTCACGTTCTGTACGGATATGGAAAACCATGAATACATAACACTACACTATAATGTATACTACAAAACTTTATCTGTCTATTAATTTGATTAAAATCGGGCATAAGTTACCCTAGAAATTGCACTTTCGTGCCACACACAAAATATCAATTTTGATAAAGATAAAACACTGATTAATTTTGACTTATATATTGACTGGTCAAACCAGGGGGGGGGGGGGGGGGGGGGGAACCCTGAAACTGTTATGATCGCTGTATTTGAAAAAATGATTACTGAATTAATTATGCGTTCAAGATTTCCGGCATATAAGTTACTACTCTTTTCATCTTATTTACTACTCATTTAAATGCCTTTAAATCTGTCTCGAAATAATAAACTTCATTACTATATCGATACTAAAGTTATCTTTCAACTTCGTTAGACCTTCGTTATTCATTTACTGGTTCATTAACAAAACATTTCCTTAAACACCATTCTAATATAGCTAGTTCTGCAAATAATTATTATTAACGCAATTTTTAATTTTCATTTCGGGACACTCGGATTGCACAACATTTGGAAAGAACCCTGTCTAGGTTAGTTGTGAGGATAATTAAATGATGGAAAAGTTCTGGTAAAATTTAGGTTATTATTGCACCAAACAAACACAGTTCACTCTCTGATCCACACGAATACAGTACTAAAAGTTTCAACCTGCTAGTATCGATGCGGCGGTTGGCGGGCGGCGAGATGGCGAGGCACAGAGCACACATACAACCACAGCTATGGCTCTTGGTGTATCGGCACTTTAATTCTTCTTAGCGTCGCAAAAATTTTCCATTTAGTGCCTATGGAATTTCGCCATGCTGTGTGGGCGTTGGAATAGCATATCGAGGCTCAGTGAAGCTATGTCTTCCAGGAGCGCCGCCTCACTCCGGAAGGTGTCGCTCAAACCAGTGCCAAACTCCAACTACTACTGTGCCCGTTGTGCCGTGCAGTGCCCGCGCGCATTTTCCCGTGCTCGCCTGCCATCCACCTTTTACCGCTCCCTGACAGACCGGGTATTCACCCGAGGTTTTGCATTCTACATATCCTAACACATTGCCTACGTATGGACCAGATGCACGATTACAATTTTAAACATCTTACAACAGTTTCAACATTCGTTACATTTCAATTCTATTACAATATTACTTGACATTTGACATAAACATTAACATTGACATTGAAACTTATTTACAATTTTCTTAACATAATGGCATGAAACAAAAAGAAATGAAATCAGAAAATCCATTACACAAATTTATCGAAAAATCGTATGAAAAGAATTAATTATATATACAATAGTAAAGAGTCGTTGTTGTTACAATATAAAGGCTATGTTTGATACTAGTAGATTCCTCTTGGTTAGGAATGCCCTTTTTGCCAGTGCTAGCCTGCTTTTTATGTCCTTCTTGGTCCGTCCGTCATGGATTATTTTGCTGTCTAGGTAGCAGAATTCGTTAACTTCATCTACTTCGCGATCACCAATCCTGATGTTAAGTTTCACTTACGCGTCATCTTTTGGACTACTGTCACGTGGTGTGGGATCCTTAAGAGAAAGAATTAGGGGAGTACATCGAGAAAGTTCTGTAAAGGGCAGGACGTTTTTTGTAATCGAGAAATAGTGAAAGAGTGTCACGGACATGATACACGCACATGGGGTGGACATAATTAAAAACAGGTGTCTCTTGTTGCGGCAGGATCTTCTCACGAAATTTTAGTGCGAAAATATTTTGTTGACGCCAACCTACGCAGGGAGAAATGATCATCGTAAAAAAAAAAGGGAAATGAGAGCTCGGACGGGATGACATAGTTGTCAGTTTTTTATGCGTGGCGTTTAAGAGTGGAATAATAGCGTGTGTGAAGATGGTTCGATGAACCCTCTGCCAAGCACTTAACGTGTGATTTGCAGAGTACCCATGTAGATGTAAATGTAAATGTATAAATTGAACAGTAGGGGCGAGAGCCAATATCCCTGTCTTACATCCTTTTTTCTTCGTCTTCCACTCTTATTCCTTATTGGCTTTTGTACATTCTGTATAGTACCCTTCTGGCTCTTGTACATACTGTAGTTTACCTTCAATTTTTTTCAAAATTTCAAACATCCTGCACCATTTGACATTATCAAACACCTTAATATCTATATCTACATTCATACTTCGCAAGCCACGTCACGGTGTGTGACGGAGGGTACTTTGAGTACCTCTATCGGTTCTCCCTTCTATTCCAGGTCGACAAATCCAATGAAATCATCGTGATTTTTCTTTAGTCCAGCACCCATTATCAACTGTAACATCAGAACTGGCTCTCTGCTGCCTTTATCTTTTCTAAACAGACTGATCGTCATGAAACAGATCCTCTGCATAAAGTTTGCTAGAAACTGGACTGTCGCTTCATGCTGCATAAATAAATCAGTTCTGGATCGCACGTGGGACTTGGCTCGCTACTATGTTGTGGAGGCAGGCGGGACGCGAGCTCCCCCGGCATCAGAATGCATTACGGCGGGGGTGCCACGGCGGCAGATGCGGACGGGCCTCTGGTGTGGGGCTGTGCGGATGCTGGCGCGTGGCCCATCTGCTCGGCCGGACTGGGCTTTGCCCGATTTGCGGAAACGGGCCGGCCCAACATCTGGCACAGCTGACGCTCTGGTCCCTCACCCTCCCCCCCTGCCTAACCTCCCCCCCCCCCCCCCACACACACACACTACACCCAAACCCTGACTCGGCGGTCCAGCCATGCTGCGTCTGCGCATTGCTGACGCCATATCCCTCTGGAGGCCGAGTTACACATCGATAAAATTCACGAGCCGATGAAATTAGGAGGAACCAGTATTACGAACATGGTTTAGAAAACGACCTGGTCACTGTGCGTCAGGACATCCAAACAGCGCAAAAGCAAAGAGAAGTTCTTAAAGAAACAGCTCCAAATAATTGGACTGATGCGGTCTTGTGTCCTAAGACTGGTTTGATGCAGCTCTCCACGCTGCTCTAATTGTATAACACTCTTCATCCCTGAATAACAACTGCAACCTACATCCGTTTGAAACTGTTTGCCGTACTCATCTCTTAGTCTCCCTCTACAGTTTCTGCATGCATGCCTGCACCCTCCCGCCTCCCCCAACACGCATTTCCCTCCATCGTATTTCTAAAACCAATTGAGGAAATGTCAACAAACGACTATTCACGTTGGGATGTAGAATGTAGGAGACTGGCGATATACCATCAGACTTTAGGAAAAACATCATCCACACAATTTCCAACATTGCGAGGGCCGACAAGTGTGAGAAGTAATGCACAATCAGCTTTACAGTTCAGACATCCGAGTTGCTGACGAGAATCATATACAGTAGAATGGAAAAAATTGAGGGTGTGTTAGATGACGATCAGTTTGGCTTTAGGAAAGGTAGAGGTACCAGAGAGACAGTTGTGAGAAATCCTGAGAAAAATAGGGGTACGCTATAGGGAAAGAAGGGTAGCATACAATACGTACTGGAACCAAGAGGGGACAATAAGACTGGAAGACCAAGAACGAAGTGCTCGGGTTGAAAAGAGTGAAAGTGAGGGCTGTAGTTATCACCCCCCCCCCCTACTGTTCAATCTCTACATCGAAGAAGCAAGGCAGGAAATAAAAGAAATGTCCAGGAGTGCAACTGAGGGTGAAAGAATATCACTGATAAGATTCGTTGATGATATTGCTATCCTCAGTGGAAGAGAAGAACAATTACGGGATCTGCTGAATGGAATGAACAGTGTTAATAAGTACAGAAATACTCACACGAAGGTAATGGCGAGCAACAGAAATGAGGACAGCGAGAAACTCAATACCAATATTAGTGATCAAGAAGCAGATGGAGTTAAGGAACTGTTATCTAGGCAGCAAAATAACCCACGACAAACAGAGCAAGGAGGACATAAGAGGCAGACTAGCACAGACAAAAAGGGCGTTCCTGGCCAAGGGAAGTCTAATAGTATCAAACTTGAGGAACAAATTTCTGAGAATGTACGTTTAGAGCACAGCCTTGAGACTGTGGGAAAACCAGAAGAGAAGATAATAGAACCATTTGAAATGTGGTGCTACAGAGGAATGTTGAAAATTAGGTGGACTGACAAGGTAAGGAATGAGGAGGAAAGGAATATATGGAAATATGGTAAACACAGACAAGAAGAAGGGATAGGATGATAGGACATCAGTTAAGACATTGGGAGCTGTAGAGGGTGAAAACAGTAGAGGAAGACGGACATTGGGATACACCCAGCAAATAATTGAGGATGCGTCATTAAAAGACTTCTCCATAGGACCGAACGTAAGTATGTGGTTGAATGGAAAGACTTGATTCCAAATCACAGATAGCATTTCTAACAGAAAGCGTAGCACTAGAGATCGGCGACGTGTAACCGCACTGTTGGTCTGATGCTATACACTCCAGCGATCATCGTCTATATTCAGTGTCACAGTATGTGTCTGGAAAAACTACTTCATTCGGAGATAATGCGATACGTGAATTTATAGTTAGCGATACTTGTGAGCACCTGTAGAACCAAGACCGATTGTGACAGTAACATAGTCGTTGCGACCGTGTTTTTAACATCTGGCGGCTTATAAGATTGTTACGTTTCTCTTTGTAAGACAATGTGGTACCACTCGCAAGAAAAACTAATGAGACATGTCCACACATCGCTCATTTTCGGTCAGTATTATTTCGTGTCACCAGCAATCAGTTACTGACGAAGTATTATAGTTAGTAGTAGGAGATGCGTAACAGGTTCACCTTGAGCATCAGGCTTATGAAGTATATGTATGTGTTCCGATATGTGCGAAGAAAATGACTATGTCCAATCATAAGGAAGGTATGGATTTGACGTGCAATACTGTGATAGCAAAGGGAATGGAAGATTTTTTTTTTTTTACTTGGAAAAGAATGTTACAGATATTTCTATTTCCAGAGCCACAGCTGTCAGCAGGGTGTATTAACGATACTTCACTCATTGTCGAATGTCGTCCAATTGAGACCTCCATCGTAATATGTTGTGACGTAACAAGACTGTTACGCCACACTGAAGTAGCCGAAAGAAAGGCACGCGTACACACACGCCGACTGGCGTCAAGTCTGGAACAAGATAAGTTATGACTGCTATCAAGAAAATACGTAGCTTTGGAATATACTTAACTTTATTTATTCCTTGTGATACATCTCTCTTGACTATACAAATGCGACTCGTAAGATACATGCACTGTTACAATTGGCGCCTTGCTAGGTCGTAGCCATGGACTTAGCAGCAGGCTATTCTAACTGACTCTCGGCAAATGAGAGGAAGGCTTCGTCCGTATTGTCGCTAGCATTGTTGTCGTACAACTGGGGCGAGTGCTCTATCGTATCTCGAGACCTGCCTTGTGGTGGCGCTAGGTCTGCGATCACACAGTGGCGACACGCGGGTCCGACATGTATTAAATGGACCGCGGCCGATTTAAGCTACCACCTAGCAAGTGTGGTGTCTGGCGGTGACACCACATAATATTTAATTGTAAGCACAGTGATAAAACACATATGTAGCCGGTTTCCTAGGACGATTCTCTCTGGGTGTGTGTGGCGCGCAGCAGCGGTGCCCTGTGGCGGGAATTAATCACAGCAGAATCTGTCGAAATGGAAAGGCCTGTTGGGGTGCAGGAATGTACCTAACCTGACTGTGTCGTTCTCTAGACGGCTGAATAGCGAACTAATACTCATTATGTGTTGGACAGTCTTCGTGATCGTGTGTGTTCCACCTGGAAATTTGAGAAGACTCGATATGGAAGTGTGTTTGCGCTGGGCCATTGTTTCTTCCCATGTAAATTTTCTGGTTGACTGCTTCAGCACATTTTCCATCTTTATTTGGTTGAGAGAACATCAATTGTGGTGAGTATTGTGTGCATCTAGCAGTTGAAAGGCGGGTGGAAGACGCATTTGCTGGTTCTCTAGACATGAGAAATACCTTAGTTGACTTTCTAAATTATGAGGATGATTTGGAATCTGTTATATCACCGACATCGGTATTCGCGAGTGGAAATATCAGTTTCCTCTAGTTTTTTCGAGTTTTAACGTAAAGGTCTTTGCAGACGAGGTAAGTTTCTAGTTACTCAGTAGTTTACAGCATGCTCCACCTCGCTAGAGTTTCGAGTTTCTAGAGAAATAATTTCCAGTCTATACCTTCGGAATTAAACTGCGCAAGCGAACTGCTATGCAAGCAATATTCCTATGTGCTTGATATCGAGGAGTACCACGAAAATGGTATGATATTCTGACAAACCATGTAATAATATATATGTTCTTGTAAGCCCTGAGTCTGGAGATGTGTGTAGAAAGCAAGCAAGCAAGCAACACGGGACCAGAACAGTAACGCCTTTGTGCCGAGGCGAACCGACCCAGCCTTTGAACAACAGTTTGGAGAGTGACCTCGGTCCGCTGAGGGCGCTCTGGGCATGCGTCGGGCTATGCGGGGGTGGATGACTTGTGACCATCGGCTGCAGTGGATGACTGCCTGACCTAGCGGGAAATATCTAGTGCTGCAGGAGTATATATGGTGCATGTGCTTATGCTGTCTGTCTTTGCAGTGTATGTACGTGTGTCTCTTGGTCGATAGCAATATGCATGATGCAGAAGTGGTGATTTTGTATGGCGCAGGATACGAGTTGTATGTTTACTACATCAACACGGTACATGGTGATATATAGCCGAGTTGGAGATCGATTTCACGCTGTAATACTCAATCTTCCGTCCTCAGTGGCAGAGAAGTGCAATTGAGTAAGTGTCTTTACGTATTTGACGATCTGTAGACCACTGTGTTGCTATCAGTGCAATATGGCGATCTGTACAAGAAACGTTTACCGTTTCGGAGACGTTTGTTGAAAGCATGACATTACGATTTCCATGAAGGGTAACACGTGATGGACGCCTCGTTAGGACCATCAGGATGAATGCGTTCGGCGTTATTCTGGGCTTTTATCGTAAACAGGTCCTGCTAGGACAAGAATTTCCACACAGACAAGCTGAGATATCACAAAAGCTCCTACAGCAACAACAAAAGCGACCATTAACTATTTCTGCGGCACTTTACTATTTCTGGGAAGGGTTGATACATAATGGACGGGCTATCCCCATAGGATCGCTAGGAAGAATGCATCGTGTGTTATTCTGGGAAGCATTGCAAAAGATTTCTACAGCATGTCCAGAGGGACACTTGGCTCTTATTTACATAGACTTGTGATGTCAGTATAACACTGACAACCTTTTAGCTGCACTTGCGATGGTGAGTCGCCAGGCAAACATCTCTCTCACTCGGCAATTACGTCTTCGGTGGACCGCAGGTACAAAGGCATCGTGCCAGCAACACGTGCACTTGGCCCAGAAGCATCTCACAGGCTGGACCGACATGCTCACGCCGTCTCAGCATGAGTGCCTTGGGGTGTCTGTAAGGAACAGTTTGCTGATTGCAGTTGAATTACTTAACGATTATTCGAAAGCGTTTTTACATGCACCGAGTGTTTCTGCACTGCATTATTTTTAGTAGGCTTCCAGCACAACTGAAAAAATTCAAATCGAGGTTGAAATACTTCGCTTCTGTTTTTCTCGCAGTAGTTAGAACTTTTCTTTGTAACATGTTACTTACTCGCGTATTTTCAAGATTTATTAATGCCTCAATTCTTTGTAAATTTTCTGGTCAGTTTTCTGTAAACTATGTACTGACTCGTTCCGTCACCACGTAATTTTGCCTCGCGTGGTCCCACGAAATTTGATAAATAAGTAAGTGGAATAAAATACCAAATAAATCATAATTACATTGTTAGCCCGTGACAAGCCGCCGGAGATCATGGGTCCCTTTTCACCAATATACGTTGACAATATCCCTGAACGTCTTCCGAAATTTTTTTGTCGGTGCTGCTGTGATTCACCCAACATATTCCCATCTGAACCTGTGCCTTCGCTTTCTTGAATAATTACTCGATCGTTAGTATTAAGTAGTTTTGTTACGAAGTTATTTTTTCTCCTAACTCTGATAGATGAAAGTCAGTACATCTCCCACAATTAGCTATCATACCAATGAAATTTTGTCTATTAACCCTTTCGCGGTTCATGGGATCCATATGTCCCACTAAAGTAATGTTCACTTTTGAGCGTTGGGACATCTATATCTCATATCTGTTTAGTGCTAGCATGTAACTAGAAGTTTTTCGGAACTCGGAGACAAATGGGTGGATATATATACAAGGCTATGAGCGATCAAATGTGGCGGCGTGCTTATAATGTGTCTGTTTCATAAAAATCACATGAAATCACCATCTTCTCCAGTCCAAGAATGTCAGAAATAACTAACTGTGTTCTCTTATACATCATAGACATTGTTTTGAAACACTACTACACAACTCAGTAATATGGCTGGTCTGTACATAGTTTGTATTTAGTGGGGCGTATGTTCCCCAGAAAAGTCACAGAATGTAAAAAAAACATTGGTGTGTAGCATGTCAAAGCACTCTTCAAATGTTATGCTGAAAACTTGTGTGTGACATTTTATGTTCATTGTCAGGAGAATAAATGTGTTTCGGTATTGATTTGTTATACGAGAGCTATTCGGAAAGTAAGGAACGATAGGTCGTGAAATGGAAACAACAGTGAAAACCAAAACTGTTTTATTCGCAGTGGTTAGCTACACCTTCCAGCTACTTCTCCACACAGGCACCACTCAGACCTAGACACCTGTCGTAGCGTTGTACCAACTTTTCAATTCCATCGTCATAGAAGACAGCTGCCAGTGCTTATCGGCAAATTTCTACTGTGGGCTGCAGCTCGTTGTCTGTGTCAAAATATTGTCTTCATAGCCAGCTGTTCATTTGAGCAGAGATAAACCTCAGGGGTAGCTAATTACAGGCTGTATTGTGGGTGATCAAACACTTCCCATCGAAAACGCTGCAGGAGCATCTTCATTGCCCCTGCAGAGTGCGGCCGAGAATTGAGTGTAGAACGAACCGCGTGACAGTTACGTTATGTGGATTGCGTAGCTTCAGGCGAAATCTTTCGGCAGGCCCTCATACTTGGCGGGAGACGCTAATCTCTAGCCATCTTTACGTTCTCACTGTGAGCTCAGAACTGAAAAGAGCGACGTGATGCGATCGAGGGGGATACTAGAGACAGTGCCCAACGCATTCGCGCAGAGCTTCGTCAGATTTTCAACGTATTTTCCATTTCGTGACTGATCGTTCCTTACCTTTCCGAATAACCCTCGTACATTTTTCCGTAATTTCCATCCTTATAAACTCATTCTAAAATCAGAAATTTAACTTTTAAAATCCTAGTTTCACATGAAACCATGGGTCTTGTGTCCCATACCTAGTTAGGTTCGTGGGACTTCCTTGATTTTCAGAATCAATCAGCTTTAAAATTTTTGTTAGTGGAAGTGTATTATTTATTACAAAGAAACGTAGTTTCTGACCTTTTTTTTTCAAATATATGGAAAATAAATTTTAGCCATGAAAGGAAAACAATGGCATAGGTTTATTAATTCGTAAAGGCTGTGGATACCAGTTCGAATTTTGTTTAATAGACAGGGCCGTAAGCGAGAACTGAAACGAACGAAACAATACGCCTGTAGAAGCAAACACTTCCCAGTAAGAGGTAATTGCGAATGGTTGGTTACACGCCACCACTGGCTTTAGCATGAAACGTTGTACTATTTAGTACAAATGTACCTGAAATATAAGCTTCTTGATTAAGTCCCGGTCGCACACGTGGCGTACCTTAATATGAAACGAAATGCCACTTTACCAATTACCGTTTCTGTGTAATTTGCTGTACACGTGTACCTATTCAGCAAGGTGTTCACGTGTCGTCCTCACATTAGGATGTAGTATGGAACTCTGTACTGAGATAGGAATTCTTTTAAATGCTCTCGCGTCGTATAGTATATCTTGAGAAGGCTGTTACAATTTGCTGCTCCCATTCTTCAACCAGTTCAACGGGGGTGCCTTCCAATTCACTTTAGAGATGCCCCCAGACAAAAAGAAGACCAGAGGATTAGAGATTGAGTGGGCATGGTACACGCTGTTTTCGACCCGCTCTTCTCGAACCCCTTCGGAGCGTTAGATGTCATCTTGTACATGAGCAGAAAAATGTGCCTGTTCTCCACCACGCATGTACTACATCCCCGAATCATGTGCCGCAATAAAAACCTGTAAACTAAAGTGTTCACGTATTATTTGCTTCCCAGGCTTATTCCCAGAGGAACATTGACTCCTTTCCAAGCCTGCATCTACATCTATACTCCGCAAAGAACAGTGACAGAGGGTATTTTCCATTGGAGCAGTTCTTCACGTATGGAGCGCGGGAAGAATAACTGTTTAAACGCCGCTGTGTGCGCTGTAATTAGACTAACGGTGTCTTCGCGACCCCTACGGGATTCATCACTTACAGTTGGTTCTTCAAACTTGAAAGTACACTTTCACGGGACACTTAAACTTTTCATCGTGTTGGAAGATGGGAACGTAGTCGTGTGGTTAGTGAAAGCTTTAAATGTATTAACCTCTCACCGCAGGATTCTTTTTCAGTTTCTTTATTACATTATCGATTCCGGGATTACCAGACCGATCTTCAGATGCGCCTTTTTACTATTTTTTTTTACAATATTACTTTACAGCAAAGTATATATAAAAAACAGCATTACTCGTAGACAATTTGTAACACTTATATCGATTAGGAGTAGGTTTATTTTTTGTAACTGTGTATCTGCAATTTATGAAGTATGTATTTTGTGTTGTTTAAACTCCTTGATGCATGGCAATAAAATTAGAGTTTTTTAATGTACATATGAAAAACAGCAAAAAAATAGTTTCAGATTTTAAATTATTATAATATGAATATGTTTATGAAAAAGAGTATGTTTGTTAAAAGCTGGTTCGTGCTTAGGGCATTTGTATTTGTAACATGTAAACGATGTAGGGAAGTCCCTCCGCAAAGAAAGTGGCATGGCGCGATGTAAAAAGTGGTGAGCCGTGGCTGGCTCATGCTATGCGTTGGATTAAACATTGGCTGCTATTCTGTGTTTAGTCTTCCGCGGTTATTGCGATTATGCTGTTATCCTCTCTTTCTGTGGGTGGAAGCAGCGGTGTGTATCGATATTCGCACCTTGGACTATCTTTGGCCTGGTGCTTGTAGTTTCCTGCTGGGCTGTGTGTGGGGAGTTGGTCGGTTGGCTGCAGCAGCAAGGAAATATCCGTGGCGCGTGGTCTGGCTGGGCCCGCTGGCGGCCTCTATGCAGTGTCGGAGTGTGTAGTTCAAATGGTTCAAATGGCTCTGAGCACTATGGGACTTAACATCTGAGGTCATCAGTCCCCTAGAACTTAGAACTACTTAAACCTAACTAACCTAAGGACATCACTCACTTCCATGCCCGAGGCAGGATTCGAACCTGCGACCGTAGTGGTCGCGCGGTTCCGGACTGAAGCGCCTAGAACCGCTCGGCCACACCGGCCGGCGGAGTGTGTGGTGCTGTTCCCATTGCTACGAGGTTTGTGGCTCACCGATCCTGGACATGAAAGTTGAGTTTTGACTTAATCTACCAGCAAGTCACGACTGTTCACTTTGTGTTGTTTGGAGTTCGTTGTCGGCTGTTGGGATATTCCTGTGAGCAACAAAGTGTGTTTTTAAGTTGGCAAATTTTAGCCACCCTCCGGTGGAGTTCACCTGTACTTGGTTATTTTTAACTGAAATGCACCAGCGGAATCTTCTGCCTTGTGGCCGTTAACGTTCTGGTTACCTGCCCTGGCAATTGACATACATTCAGGCAGTGCATTTTCCTCATCGTGTTGTCGCTGTCCAGCAGGGTGTGTGGCTTGACAGCTCAACGTATAATTGGTTGTGAGCGCTATTATCTTCTACGTTGTTTCATTGAACTCCCTGTTGTGTGCTGGTCGGGTGAAGCGGAGGTTATCTTGTCGGTGGGTCCGTTGACTGTCTGTCGGTTGGGTTGTTGTCGGATCGACTATGGTTGGGCCGACTGCCTGTCTCAACCAAGTGAGCGTCAGTGTTTGAATTCTAGGCCGACCCTCAGAACTTCTGGGCACCCTTGGGTGTTCCGCGTCTTCTTGTTTGTACTTGTATGACTTCCAGCCGATTTTTAGATTAAGGTTGTTTTGCCCTTAAGGCGTCAGATGGTTTGGGCCTTCAGCCTAATTTAAGAACTGTTTTACATAAGCCTTTGCCATTTTTAAAATCAATGTTATTGAGTCCTAAGTGTTGGACCTTCAGCCGATTTTGAATTTAAATTGAATTTAATTTAAGTGTCAGATTCTTTGGGCCTTCAACCTAATTAAGGTTTGCCTTTTAAATTTCTGATTTTGGTTGAGCTTTAAGTTATTGGCTTTCAGCCGTTTTTAAATTGTCTTGCCCTTAAGGATTGACATTGTACGAAGCATTCAGCCGCTAATTAAGTTCCAAAACTAAAGCTGTGTATTTCTCTTTTTAAAAATTTTCTTGGCTCTTGTAATGTTTGGTCAAGTAAATAAAGTTGTATGTTAGAGTGTAACTGACAGCGGCTTATTTTGGCCCCTTTCCACAATTTAAACCACCTGTCCTGTCCTGCGGGTTTATCAGGGAGTCTCGGATTAAAAGGAATTTGTCTCGGATATGAATCTGGCTATTATTTCGTATTCATGGAAAAATAGAAAGGCTCTAATATGTTGAAAATCCGACGCCAAGAAGAGATTTTATAGAGCATGCGCACATCAAAAGCCGTAGTTAGCCGCCATGTCGCCTGCACCAATCTTCGGCACTGCTTCAGTAACTTCATACATCCAGCTAAGTAATGTGAATGGGCATCGACCAGTTAATTTGTGTGTTGTTTCAATAATAATCACATAAAACATAAATTCGTGGCTGGAACCATAACTTCTGTCGTGGTCACGAACCTACGCAGAGTCCTCACGTATTGCTTCTAAAACCGAGTATCCTGATTCAAATGAACAGTTCTTGCATTCATATGTATAAAAGTGATTTTTTTGTCTAAAGTAAAAGAAGCAGTAAAAGTTAAAGTAAGAGTAGCATTTGGATGCTTTGTTAATGAACTACTCCTAGTGAAATTGTTAAGGTAGCAAGTTAAAGTAAAAAAAATTCAATTAATAGGAAAGTGAAAACCTTAATTATTTCAAAGGTAAAACCACAAAAGTGAAGTTGGATAGGCTTTTGCTAAAGTATCCTTAGTTTATTATAAAATATAGTTTTGTAGGATTACAGTGCAAGATTGCGTAAATATCATTGCAAAGAATACCTGCTTCACAGGTAGTTAAAGTTCAAGTACATATAAATCTTTAATGAACAGATTTACGGTAGTGCTGTTAGAAGCAAAATTATTCACGTTTTCAAAGAAGTTGTAGTTTTGATACCCATCATGAAAGGTTCCTTTTTGAAGTTAATTAAACACAGTGTTTTACCTTGTTGTCTTCCAAAGTAATTTAAGTGAGTGATTAGCTTTTAGAGCTAATCTTTACTATTGCAATTGCCAAAGATCTTTGACTAGTTTATGTGTCCCCATCATATGTACATCTACATCCATACTCCGCAAGCCACCTGACGGTGTGTAGCGGAGGGTACCCTGAGTACCTCTATCGGTTTTCCCTTCTATTCCAGTCTCGTATTGTTCGTGGAAAGGATTGTCGGTATGCTTCTGTGTGGACTCTAATCTCTCTGATTTTATCCTCATGGTCTCTTCGCGAGATATACGTAGGAGGGAGCAATATACTGCTTGACTCTTCGGTGAAGGTATGTTCTCGAAACTCTAACAAAAGCCAGTACCGAGCTACTGAGCGTCTTTCCTGCAGAGTCTTCCACTGGAGTTTATGTATCATCTCCATAACGCTTTCGCGATTACTAAATGATCCTGTAACGAAGCGCGCTGCTCTCCGTTGGATCTTCTCTATCTCTTCAATCAACCCTATGTGGTACGGATCCCACACTGCTGAGCAGTATTCAAGCAGTGGGCGAACAAGCGTACTGTAACCTACTTCTTTTGTTTTCGGATTGCATTTCCCTAGGATTCTTCCAATGAATCTCAGTCTGGCATCTACTTTACCGACGATCAACGTTATATGATCATTCCATTTTAAATCACTCCTAATGCGTACTCCCAGATAATTTGTGGAATTAACTGCTTCCAGTTGCTGACCTGCTATTTTGTAGCTAAATGATAAGGGATCTATCTTTCTATGTATTCGCAGCACTTTACACTTGTCTACATTGAGATTGAATTGCCATTCCCTGCACCATGCGTCAATTCGCTGCAGATCCTCCTGCATTTCAGTACAATTTTCCATTGTTACAACCTCTCGATACACCACAGCATCATCTGCAAAAAGCCTCAGTGGACTTCCAATGTCATCCACAAGGTCATTTATGTATATTGTGAATATCAACGGTCCTATGACACTCCCCTGCGGCACACCTGAAATCACTCTTGCTTCGGAAGACTTCTCTCCATTGAGAATGACATGCTGCGTTCTGTTATCTAGGAACTGTTCAATCCAATCACACAATTGGTCTGATAGTCCATTTGCCCTTACTTTGTTCATTAAACGGCTGTGGGGAACTGTATCGAACGCCTTGCGGAAGTCAAGAAACACGGCATCTACCTGTGAACCCGTGTCTATGGCCCTCTGAGTCTCGTGGACGAATAGCGCGAGCTAGGTTTCACACGACCGTCTTTTTGGAAACCCATGCTGTTTCCTACAGAGTAGATTTCTAGTCTCCAGAAAAGTCATTATTCTCCATCTATTAAGAAAAAATAAACTATTACTGTTACTAAGGAAAACAGCTATATGTAGACGAGCTTAAACAGTGTATTTAAAATGTTATTCATCTTTATTTTTGTTTTTCATGCCAGTCAAGATACGAGGCGTGTTTTTTTAAGTAAGTACCGTTTTGAAATCAAAAAAAGACGTGCTAAGATATCTCAATAATTTTATTTTTACATGAAAGCCTGTACCTCAATCTACTTATCTACATAATTTCCGTCAATATTGAGGAACTTGTCTTAACGTTGTACCAGTTTTTGAATACCCTCCTCATAGAAGTCTGCCGCCTGACTCGTTAACCACTGCATCACCACTGTTTTGACTTCGTCATCGTCTTGAAGACGCTGACCGCCCAGGCGTTTCTTCAGATGCAGGAACAGATGGTAGTCACCGGGCGCAAGAAAGGGGCTGTACGGAGGATGATCTAGAGTTTCCCATCGAAAAGATGTGATAAGATCTTTGGTCTGATTCGCCACATGCGGACGGGCATTGTCTTGCAGCAAAACGATTCCCTTGCTCAACTTCCATGGACTGTTACTTTGATTCTGGTGTGACGTAGGCCACCCATGTTTCATCGCCCGTAAGAATTTGGCTTAAGAAATCATCACCGTCGTTGTGATACCGCTCAAGGAAAGTCAATGCACTGTCTAATCGTTTCGTTTTGTGCACATCCGTCAACATTTTCGGTACCCAATGTGCGCACAGTTTTCGGTAATTTAAGTGCTCGGTTACAATGCCATACAAAACACTACGAGAAACATTAGGAAAGTCATCCCGCAAGGAGGAAATTGTAAAGCGTCTGTTTTCTCTCACCTTATTGTCCACTTCCTGCACCAAACTTTCATTAACGATCGAAGAATGCCCACTCCGTTGTTGATCATGCCCATTTGTGCGGCCATCTTTAAATGCTCTCATCCACTTTCTTACCATTCCATCACTCATAATGTTTTCTCCGTAAACTGCACATATCTCATGATGAATATCGATCGCTTTTAGGCCTTTAGCCCTAAGAAATCTCATAACAGCCCGTACTTCACAGTCGGAGGGACTCACGATTATTGGAGGCATCTTAAACACTCAGTAAACAACGTAAACAAGGAAGCATCTGACTGTAATGGCGTCAGTGCTTAGATTAAGGTACAGGCTTTCATGTAAAAATAAAATTATTGAGATATCTTAGCACGTCTTTTTTTTAATTTCAAAACGGTACTTACTTAAAAAACACGCCTCGTAGAAGCCCCACATGTCCAAAATTAGTTCTGCACTTCATGGAGTGACGTTTCAGTATTTGATTAAGTAATACTCTTGAGTGTGGCTGTCATTAGTATGAGCTCGGTGCAAATTTACTCCCCATAATTTACTGGTGTGTGTGTTACTGGTAACTGCTGCTACACGCAGTACAGAGTGCACTGTGCCATTTTCCATCCTGTTTGCTATTCAAAGGGAAATCTCAACAAAAGTAACTTCAAAGACTAATATCCAATTTTCTCAAATATATATTTCCAAATTAATGTGCCTAATTGGCTGGCGACCGTTCATTTTCTCATTTATTTATGATTCTACCACTTCCGTTGTGTGTTTTCCTCATCATCATTTAATGATCATCGAAGCGCAAGTTGCCGAAGTGGCGTCGAATTAAAAGACCTCCAACAGACTGATGAACTCCCCAGAAGGGAACTCGCCGTCAAATACAACAGACGCACATTGTACAAGCAATTCATTAACTGTATTGGCAGACGCGGATATGAACCACCGTCGGCTGTAGATTGGAATGACATGAATGAAAATTTGTGTCGGACTGGGACTCGAACCCGGATTTCCCCCTCGTGATAAGCGAGAAATCCTGGTTCGAGCTCCAATCCGGCACAAATTTTCATCGATGTCATTCCATTACACAGTTGATGGGTACCTATATTCGCAGACATTTAATGTGTTTGATAACAGCTATGGTCACCGCAGTGCTTGTACCTTAGGACATGCATGGATGCCCGAAGGAGCTTTGCATCGTAATTCGGAATAGTACAGGCACTGAAATATCGTATTTTGCGAGTAACGCTGTTGTATATGCGCTACTGTACTGTCATTTTCAAAACAAAACAAAAAAAATAGAGTGAAAAGGAGCACTTGAAGATGGGGCTTGTAGTCCCGAAAAAGATCATGTGCATAATAAAGAAACTGCAAACTATCGCTGCAGCCAGAGGCTAATTTATTTATAACGTCAAATTTCACGGGATAGTTTACGTCTTTCTACAAACGTCTGCCAGTTCAGTTTTTTCAGGGTCTCCGTGACCCTCTCCCAAGCGTCAAACAAAGCTGACACCATTCGTGCTGCCCTTGTCTGTACACGTTCCACATCCCCTGGTAGTCCTATTTGGTACGGCCCTCACACACTTGAGCAATATTCTGGGTAGATTGCACGCGTGTCTTTTAAGCAATCTCCTGGTTTCATTTCCCAAGTATTCTACTAATGAACCGAAACCTGTCACCTGCTTCGTCAACTGAGCCTGTGTGACAATTCCATTTCATATTCCTACAAACTGTTACAACCAGATATTTGTATGAGTTTACCAACTGCAATTGTGACTCGTTGATATTGCATGAAGTGTTCCACGCAGACGATGAACAGTCAAGAGATGTACTGCATCCCTGCTTCAAGTTTTTATCTGCACTATTTGATCAAAAGTATCCGGACACCTCTACGTAATGCGGAATTGACCACCAGATGACACGAGTGACGGATCCGCAATTATAAAAGGATGCGAGGAATATTTTGTTGCCGGTAGAGATGCAGTGTCATTAGAACGAGGTGGTCAGAGGAGCTAAGAGACTTCGAACGCAGACTAGTGATTGGATGCCATCTGAGTAGCAAATCCATCACGGACATTTCAACCGTTCCAAAGATCCTAAGATGACTGTCGACTGTTAGCGATGTGACTGAAGAGTAAACGCGAAGGAACAACGGCGCATAAACAAAGACGAGGTAGACCTCATCTAAGGACGGACAGCAATCACCGACCACTAACTGGCTGAAATCAGAGGAAGGAACCACTTGTGAAATCCAAAATGCTGCTAGATATAATTTTTTCTTGGAACTCTTCCAGTGTACCGTCTTTATATACAAAAACAAAAATATGAGATTGTGGGTCCGCCTTGACACAAAACTCTTTTGTTATTTGTTTATTTATTCCCCCAAACTAGTTTCTGCAACGAATATCGCCATCATCAGTGGGTTTTTTAATTCTAAAACACGCAGAAATAACATCCTTATAAAACATTATTATATGTGCACTAATATATGGAATAAAAGCAACCACCTGTTGCGGAAAGTAACAGTCGAAAGCTCTTGACCTAGTTTTCAACCCATATAAATGGGCCTTCTACAGAAGTCTTGCTACGTTTTACATGCTGATCATAATGTGCCGCCAGTAGGTTTAGTCGTTATTAAAATATTGGCGACATGTCATGATCAGAACGTAAAACGTAGCAAGACTTCTGAAAAAGGTCAATTTATATCTTTTGACCTTCCCCAATTGGTGGCTGTTTTTATTCCATATATTACATTTGCACAGTTCTTGCTGTAGCCATGTTTAAGCTTCTATGTTCTTGTTGTTTTGGTCTTCAGTCCTGAGACTGGTTTGATGCAGCTCTCCATGCTACTCTATCCTGTGAAAGCTTCTTCATCTCCCAGTACCTACTGCAACCCACATCCTTCTGAATCTGCTTAGTGTATTCATATCTTGGTCTCCCTCTACGATTTTTACCCTCCACGCTGCCCTCCAATACTAAATTGGTGACCCCTTGATGCTTCAGAACATGTCCTACCAACCGATCCCTTCTTCTAGTCAAGTTGTGCCACAAACTCCTCTTCTCCCCAATTCTATTCAGTACCTCCTCATTAGTTATGTCATCTACCCATCTAATCTTCAGCATTATTCTGTAGCACCACATTTCGAAAGCTTCTATTCTGTTGTAATATTGCTACATGAATTGTGCTATGCTGAAATCGGGTGCTAATAGTAGAATAAAAGCGGGTTAAAAGCTGTGAGCTGTCTGGGGAGGTTAATCTTGTATTACTAAGCAACTGTTTCATCAGGTATCTAGTCTAAGTTTACCAAATTCCCAAACAGACTAACATTGATTATAATCTTTTACAGTCATACAACAACCGGTAATATATCTATATATAAAAAGGAGAATTTAAATAAAAAGAAAGAAATCAGTTTATATTTGGAAATTTATTTTAAAATTGTTCATTGAAATTTCAGCATATTATACGTGAGTTATAACTGAGCTGGTGCCTTGTTTAAGGATTGTAAAAATGTGAGATTTTAATCTTACGGAACACATCAAATATGGAGCCAAGATTGGGAGACTGCATACAACCCTGCATTCACAAAACAACACCCAAAGAACGTTGAAACATAAGCAAGGAGAAATTAACCACAACCAACAGATTCAGTTTTCACCCAAAGAAATTACGTTCGTAACACAATCCTGTCCGTCATGTAATTACCACACACTGGTATACTAAATTCATATTAACTCTTTGTAAAATCTTCCCAAAAGGAATAGCTGAAGGCTACTTTGATGATTACACCACATGCTCCACGTGGTCAACTTGGTTTACAGAAAGCGTATAACTCCACAGTAATTTTTATAATTAAAATAAATTCGATCGAAAAGCAATTGACAAAAGAAAAACCTTGAACTGGTTACTAACGTCTTATTATTAACCTGATGGGTCAAACAGTTATATAAGCACGTGGTACTGGCCTCGCAAAGTACACTCCACGTGGGTTGAACATAAAGAAAAGCATAAAGAAAAGTTGTTATATTGTAAAATATTGTCAAGACGAGACGTTATAATCACAGAAGCATTCACATTTAAGATTGATGAACTTAGTTAGAGTTACTGATCAACACGTGGTTCCACTTTACTCACAAAGTAGTAACAAAGCAACAACCGGAAACTAATATGAACTTCACACGAGAATTACACTACGCTGCAATTTAAGATAACCTTAGATATTTTAGAGCTAAACCCGAAATAAAGATGATTAAATTTTCAGTTAGGCTGAACTTAACAAATCCATTGTTCTATGGACTTAGCAGACACGCGCTTAGCCGGAGATCTTACCACTTCAGACGCTCGCCACCGCCAGACTGCAACTGCCTACTGCCGAGCGTGCTTCCTGAGGGTGGCTCACAAAGACAAACGGAAGGGGCCAGAGGGGCAGCTTCCTATACCAACATGACAACGGACGGACAGAACCATACTAAGGATAGAAACCTCTCTGCTTTAAGAAAGCGTAGCTACCTGTTCCGACGTTGGTCCTACTGTTCTCTAGCAGACAGCCTTGTCTGCTACCCTCAAGCATGCGACTACAAACACATTTGATCATTCATCCTCTCACACAGAAGGGAAGGGGGATGACAGTATCTTATCATATACAGTATATAACAGAAAGCGGATGTAGGTTCTGTATGAGACTGTGTGACATGAATTACATATACACTGTGTTTTAAAGTGTAGTAGTGTGACAGATCGTTCTTGTTTACGTGTAAAAGTAACACGTTCCACTACTCAGTCTCCTCCCAGATAGTCAGAAACGCCACAGTAAATTTAGAAGAGGAATTTATTCCATAAATGACAACAGATTTAAGAAATCAAACATGAAAGGAATCCAACAGAGACCTTTCATAACCCCAACGCTCCGGGAAAAGACTGTGCAGGGAATTTTCTGGCCATGCTAGGACATTCCCAAGCAGGCTTCTCACATCCTACTTAAACCAAAAGTGTAAAGAAAAGGCAAAAGGTCACCAGCTACTTGCTAAAACACAATAATTTCAACAAATCTTTAAAATCTACTAATTTCAAACAGAAAAAGAAGAACACAATCTGTGACACCTATTTAAAAGATAGTGTAGACCTAATTCGGTCAGCAAGTAAAAACAATGGTTCCTGTGTCATTAATATGAAAACAATTTCTGGTTGTTACCCTTATGGAGTTCACCAGTATTTGCTCATTGCAAGAGCCAACTGATCACAGGCAAATTTATGACTGTTTATTAACAAGCAAAATTTATGAAAATAGCAAAGGTGCCACAGCAATTAAAAAAGAACATGAAATAACATCAGTATTATAAAGCAGAACATTACAATGCACAATCCGCAAAAGCAAAAATTGATAAGAAAAAAAACATGTTTTACAAAGTGGTTATCGCAAAAAAAATTCTATATCACATTTTGTGCTTTTTTTGCCGTTTTTCTTGGCATACATCAAGTCATCTGCAACTGCATGAGTGGCTGCTAGTAAACAATTACAAAACAGTGAACTTATGTATGTCAGCGCAACACAATTGGGATTGCGGTGTGTTGTGGATACAGTTTTGGTGTGCACTAGGTTGTTACGTAGTCTGTCATGTACTCATGTTCGTTGGATGGCTTGCAGCTACTTTAGACACAGAGAGACATAACTTTCGCACCTTGTTCGAGATCCAAAACATTATGCCATCTTCCTGTTCGAGTGTGTCTCGAGAAATGCATCGCATACTGCGAGAAGGTTATGAAAGTTGTAGCGGGAGTTCTGGCGGCTTCTGTTTTTCCGTATTTATGTCCCTGTGCTTGATAGGGAATGACTGTGTATGTGTGTTTTCCTATTCATCTACATCTACGTGATGAACGTAACACTTTCTGTGTCCTGTATCAGTTGTCTTAGAGCGGTAAAGAGAGTATTGTTGCAAAGTGTTGTGTTTTCGTTTATTACGTTTTTTCCCTCCACTATAGCCTTTTGTATGTAATAATTTTCTTCTCTTGTTAGTTTTCGGTGTAAATTTTTGCTGTATTTCAGGATGTGTAGATCACTTTCGGTATTAAGGGGGTTGTGATTTTTGTTCATTAGGTGTTCTGCGAAAGAGGAATGTGTGCGGTCGCTCGTTACAGCTCATACGTGTTCTGTGTACCTTGTTCGGAAATTTCTGCTTGTTTGTCCTAAACACATCAAAAAAAGTTTTGCATCACCTCAGTTCCGAGAGTTCCGGAACCTGTACAGATAATTGGAATAGAGATCAACATAAACATCATTTCCACCCTTTTTGTTGCTCATGAAAACCACACATTGCATGTTGTACCAACATACAGTGAGACCTTCAGAGGTGGTGATCCAGACTGCTGTACACACCGGTACCTCTAATATCCAGTAGCACGTCCTCTTACATTGATGTATGCCTGTATTCGTCGTGGCACACTTTCCACTAGTTCATCAAGGCACTGTTGGTCCAGATTGTCCCACTCCTCAGCGGTGATTCGGAGTAGATCCCTCAGAGTTGTTGGTGGGTCACGTCGTCCATAAACAGCCCTTTTCAATCTATCCCAGGCATGTTCTATAGGGTTTCTGTCTGGAGAACATGCTGCCACTCAAGTCGAGCGACGTCATTATCCTGAAGGAAGTCATTCACAAGATGTACACTATGGAGGCGCGAATTGTCGTCCATGAAGACGAATGCCTCGCCATTATGCTGCCGATATGGTTGCACTATTGGTCGGAGGATAGGTTTCACGTACCGTGCAGCCGTTACGGCGCCTTCCTTGACCACCCGTGGCGTACATCGGCCACACATAATGCCACCCAAAACAGCAGGGAACCTCCGCCTTACTGCTCTCGCTGGACAGTGTGTATAAGACGTTCAGCCTGACCGGGCTGCCTCCAAATACGTCTCCGACGATTGTCTAGTTGAAGGCATATACGACACTCATCGATGAAGAGAACGTGATGCCAATCCTGAGCGGGCCATTTGGCATGTTGTTGGGCCCATCTGTACCGCACGGCATGGTGTTGTGGTTGCAAGGATGGACCTCACCATGATTATTCAACATGGTGGTGTTGCTGTCAGGGTTCCTGCTAGCCATAATCCGTAGGTGACGGTCATCCACTGCAGTAGTAGCCCTTGGGCGGCCTGAATGAGGCATGTAATCGACAGTTCCTGTCTCTGTGTATCTCCTCCATGTCCGAACAACATCGCTTTGTTTCACTCTGAGACACCTGGACACTTCCCTTGTTGAGAGCCCTTCCTGTCACAAAGTAAAAATCCAGACGGGATCGAACCGCGGTATTGACCGTCTAGGCACGGTTGAACTACAGACAACACGAAAGCAGATTTGTAGAATTCTGCTAAAGCTGTCATTATATTTGAAACAAAATATTTAATTCAAAACTACTGACCAAATTTGCCTACTAAGTCAGCTTCAAGTGAATATTTACGTATGTTCGTAGGCATACAGCATCTGACAATGTAATGCCATTAGTGTCAGAATGTGCACTTGGAACTGAACGAACTTGGAACTAGGCAGTAGTATGGAATGAAACATTTCTTTTCAAATAAATTGACTACCTCGGCGGAAAAGATTAATAGAAATAAATTTCTCTAGCAAACCGACACAAATAACTTCATGTAGACGATTAATGGTTGCTCGCTAATGACATGGAAATAATACCAAATCAGAAAATTGAAACTACCAGCTTGTTTCCGCCTTCCATGATTATGAGAAAGTATATTAGTATACTTGATGACTTCCGGTCGCAGAAATCTGTTTTTTTTCTTTTTCTTCATTTGACGAGAGGGCTGTAAACTAAGAGAGAACAGCAATATCACGTACCACATACACAGGTTACACGGAGAATCCCCTCACTATAACTCAGATTGCTCAGCGCATGCGCGAATCTGGCAGCTTGGGTGCGCCACAAAAATTTTTCCTTCTAGCATCTGGCTACTTGCTGCTACTGCTCATACGGGAAACAGCCACACGTCAAGTAGCCAGAAGCGGGAGAAGGCACTTTTCATACGCGAATTCAGTTCTGTGCATGCTCACGAGCCCGCTGGAAACTGCTCAAACGAACCTTCAGAAACCGAGCAGATTCTGGTTTCAAGGGCAGTCGTCGCCACAGATTACTACCGGAGAATGGCTTCTCTGTCTGAATGTTCATTTGTACGACATTTGTAACTCCTTGTCACTCCTCATAGCTCGTCTTTCGTCTCGTGGTGGGAGATGTCCCGGTGTTACGGGGTGACGACTCGCTGGAGCAGTTGGACCGTCGACCAGCTGCTTCCCCTACAGCAGTAGGACTTCTTCCAGTAGATCGTACTTCGCCCACCAAGGCTGTCAAGAGTCACAGAACATAGTGCTTTGAGGGCAAGGAAAGGTAAAGGGATTGTCACAGAGTCGACACAAATCTCATTCACCTGTAAAGGTGGTTGCTGGGAAATCCGAAAGAGGACTTCGCCGTTCTCGTCCCTTCTGCTGAACAGGGGGTGGCGGAGCTGGGCTTAAGTGGTTTGCGAGATGGATGGGACGGGGGAGTCCACCCTGGCGTGTCAGCGCAAGCAGCCCCGGGATTACCTCTGTTCAAACCTGTTAGCGGGTGAGCTTTCAAGCTACAGCACCACTACACCACTGCTTAGTTTAAGACGAACGTGCTTTCTGCGCCATACCAGGGAGGTGAAATGTCTTTAGAGGACGTGTAACGAATTAACCAGGGGACTCGTGCGAATCTTTCCCACTTTTACAGTTTCCATCTTTTATATTTGCAGCTCTTGGTTTTTTTTTTCGTGTTTGCAGTCAAAATATTGGATATAGGCTCCGCCTTTTATACAAAACACTGTTTTTTCTTGTTACCCAAACATGTTTCGTCACCTCTGCGCCACTATCAGTAGGTTTTGCTTACTGAAAAACTGGATTTTACGTCGTATCGTTTTGCAGGGCCGTCTGTATGGTGTCTGCACTGATAGCTCGTCATGTTTAATCGTGACTGTTCCTTCTTTTGCTTCCTGTGGGCACTGCACACACATATTTTATGTACTTTGTGTAATCTTGGTTATACAGGGCGACAGTTATTGAACTATATGAAATAAATTCGTCATAACTTCTGAACTGCTTGCGTTGGGAAGTTCAAACTGGACGGTTGGACGCGGGGCATGATGGGAATTAATATGCTCATGCATTGTTTGATTCAGCGACGAAGTCCAGTTTCATTTGGATGGGTTCGTCAATAAGCAGAACTGTCGCATTTAGGGGACTGGAATCCGCATTTCGCGATCGAGAAGTATCATAACCCTCAAGGGTGACTGTGTGGTGTGCATTGTCCGATCACGGAATAATGGGTGCGATATTTCTTGATGGCACAGTGACTACCTAACGAGGTCGACTATATAAAGTCAGTTCGCAGTAAAAATATTTCTGTTACTGATAAATCAGATATATGTACAGTATTTAACAATCATTTTCTGAGCACTGCTGGTGAATTAAATAAAAATTTAGTTTCTACAGGAAATGATGTAACTTTCTTGGCAAATGCCTTTCCGAGATTGATGTCTGAAATACTCCTCTGTGATACAGACAAGAGGGAGATTGAGTCAATAATTAAATCACTGAATACTAAGGACTCTCATGGTTATGATGGGGTGCCTAGCAGAATATTAAAGTACTGTGCTGCACATGTTAGCCCTGTATTTAGCCATATTTGTAATTTTTCCTTTAGGAATGGTCAGTTTCCTGAGCAATTAAAGTACTCAGTAGTAAAGCCGCTTTATAAAAAGGGAGAAAAAGATAATGTAGATAATTTTAGATCTACTTATATGCCGTCAGTGTTTACAAAAGTTATTGAAAAGGCTATGAATGTAAGGATGATTGATCATTTTATATCACCCGATTTGCTATCAAATGTACAGTTCGGCTTTAGAAGTATTTTAACAACTGAAAATGCTATATTCTCTTTTCTCTGTGAGGTACTGGTTGGGTTAAACAAAAGGTTGTGGCGTTCGCTGTGTTATTCAGTGGTTTGGTACTTAACTAATTTGTAAATGAAAATGATAATCTTATTTTATTACATTGAGTAATTACTAAATAACATTTCTCCCGGCTAAAGAATTGGTCAAGTTACTAAAGAACTCCAAGTTAACGTCGTGTTAAAGCGTTGTCTGTAAGTTGTGTAAGTGCCACTAAGTCACAGTTCATACAACAGATTCTATACAACTATGGATTATGATGGAAACAGTTATCTTGAGCAAAATGATCATTGAAACCACCGAATATCAGCCGCGCACAACACTGACGTATGTTACCTGAAACAATATTCTTCGCAACTCGTGCGTAATTAATTTCGGCTCCATACATCAGCTAGAAAAGTTTGTTATAACGATCGTGCTATGAGCACTGTTTTTAAAGAACCAATCTGATTCGAATTAATTTCATTAAAATGAGTTCGGAACCACCGCTGCACATTTGTTTTTACATATTTGTATTACGTTCGGCATTTATATCTGCAGAGTTGCGTAATTTGAATTCGCCGCTGAGATAATTGTTAAGATGGCGGCAGACAATTGATAGAGACTTTCTATTATTAGAGCAAATAAGTAAGCATTTGACGTACTTATTAAACACTATAAACTCTACTTTCGTATTGTGCACTATTTAGACTTCATCAAGCAAACATTTGATTTGTTTCTAAGGAAAACATAGACAAAAACGCGATACAAATCGCTATCATCAATGGCTGCGCTCCTGCAGCGGAAAGAGATAATTAACACAGATAATGCTTACTGAGAGAGGAATTAAAGTTACAAATAATTATTTACTCATATTTATAATAATGAACTCTATTCTCAAGTAATAATTAACAAATAATTCCAATTTCTTAACAGACCTCAGTTTGATGTGCGTCCGCAACCTACAAAAGCCAACCAACAAATGGTAAAAAAAAGGAAGACAAACGCAGATCATAAAAGGAATTTACAATTATCATATCATTGTCTTTGTATGATACACATCGATATGTCCAATTAAATAATAGAATATTATATAAATAATTAATATTTATCATCGTTTTCAATATCTTTTCATATTTCGAATGTATAATGATTACAATTGTTAGAGGCATAATTTCCTCTCGTCGCACTGTAGCTAAAATTTATCTCGTGGATGTTACTAGGTTTCGAGAGCTTGGCATATTGTTTTCATTTAATTAAGGCATTTGATTGTGTTGATCACAAAATATTGCTCCAGAAGTTGGACCATTACGGAATACAGGGACTAGCTCACAATTGGTTCCCCTCTTACTTTAGCAACAAGCAGCAAAATGTCATTATTCACAATGTTGATAACGTCAGTGATGTGGGGTCTGAGTGGGGTACTGTCAAGTGGAAAGAGGGGGGGGGGGGGGGGTGCCCCAGGTATCAGTGTTGGGGCCACTCCTGTTCCATATTTATATAAATGATATGCCCTTTAGTATTACGGGTAGCTTTAAAATATTTCTGTTTGCTGATGACACTAGCTTGGTAGTAAAGGATGTTGTGTGCAACACTGGCTCGGTTTCAAATAGTGTAGTACATGACCTCAGTTCATGTCTTGTAGAAAATAAACTATCGCTAAATTACAGTAAAACTCAGTTTTTACAGTTTCTAACACACAATTCAACAAAACCTGACGTTTTAATTTCACAGAACGGGCATATGATTAGTGAAACTGAACAGTTCAAATTTCTAGGTGTTCAGATAGATAGTAAGCTGTCGTGGAAAGCCCACGTTCAGGATCTTGTTCAAAGACTTAATACTGCCATTTTTACTATTCGAACGGTATCAGAAGTGAGCGATCGTTCGACACGAAATTTAGTCTACTTTGCTTATTTTCATTCATTATTGTCGTATGGTATTGTATTTTGGGGTCACTCCGCTCATTCTAAAAGGATATTTTTGGCTCAGAAACGGGCGGTTCGGGCAATAAGTGGTGTTAGTTCACGAACCCCTTGTCGACCTCTGTTCACCTGTCTGGATATTTTGACATTGGCCTCTCAATAGTTATATTCCTTATTGTCGTTTCTTGTTACCAATATTAGTTTATTCCCAAGAATAAGCAGCTTTCACTCGGTTAGTACTCTGCAGAGATCGAGCCTCCATATGGATCGGAATTCCTTAACTCTTGTGCAAAAAGGTGTGCAGTATATTGCTGCATCCATTTTCAATAAGCTGCCACTCGAATTCAAAAATCTTAGCAATAATCCACGCGTTTTCAAATCGAAACTGAAGAGTTTCCTCATGGGTCACTCCTTCTATTCTGTCGAGGAGTTCCTTGAAAAATCAAGCTGATTTTTATTGTATTGCTGATAGCGTTTACTTAAACTTATGGACTGACTTTTTTAAGGTTTATGAACATTTATTTTTATCTATTATTACGCTTATGTTGTAATTTCATGTACTGACACGTTCCATGACCTCGGAGATTTGCTCCTCAATTTGGTTGACGAGTAAATAAATAAATAAAATACGTGAAGGCTTTGGAAGATGATATCATCCGCATTATCGAAAGTTACCCTGATTTCGACAAGATGTGTTTCATGCAAGGCGGAGCCGGACCCCATCGAAGCAGGATAGTGTTTGATGTCGTGGAGGAGCACTTTGGGGACCGCATTCTGGCTATGGAGTACCCAGAGGCCACTGTACAAACGTCTTTTTATTTCGCAAAAAGCAGTGTTTTAGATGTTGTGTATTCTAACCCTCTCGTCGTCCATTGCCCACAGAACGCGAAAGAAGGACAAGCTATCAGCGCAGGACGCCATGCAGATGGTCCTGCAAAACCATATAATGTAAAATCCAGTTTCTTAATCAATAAAAGTCACTGATGATGGCAGAGGCGCCTAAACATGTCTGGGTAACAAGAAAAAACAGTATTTTGCATAAAAGGGGGAACCTATATCCAATAATTATATAGTTTTAAATAATAACAGTATTTGAAGTAAGTGTAGTCCGTAGGACAAGAAAAGTTGTGGGAATGAAAAGAAAATATCTTTAAAATGATCCGTACGACGTGAAATATAATAATGAATTTACGATGCATACTTGTGTCCAAAAGTGTGTTTTGCGTCCGGAATATTTGTCCAGCCTTCTACAACGGGCAGGCATCACGGACTGTCAATAAACAGTAGTGACTTTAACTCGACAAATATTGTCAGTTGCCGTAATCACGTTAGACCGTAGTAGCAATAGGTAAATCACAATTCAAGGCGACATTGACAAATATGTTTATCGTTTCAGAAAATATATTTGTTTAGAACAGTCAGCTCGTACGATGGCAGAGATAATGAACTACTGCAGTGTCAGGGCTGCTATCTCTGACAAGGCTGTATACAGATGATCCATTTAGTAAATCCTTTGAAACAAATTAAATGATATTTGCAATAATATGAAAACGGAATCTCTTATTCGTGATTAATTAGTTAACTCCGAGAAACATAGGTATGAAGCTGGGCATTTATGGTGCCCTTTTGGTTTTATGTTAAAATTTTCCAAAAACAGTTAGTTTTAGCGCAAAATCGGCATGCATTGTCAGAAATTGGTAAAAAAATCTTTCGGGGGGTACCTTATTCATCCCTGTACGATTAGTATGTGTTGAGAAAAGGGATGTTGACTTGAGAAATAACATAAATGATGACACATATCGTAGCTCAGAGATTTCCCCTGTTTCTGCAATAAGTTTGGTCTTAGCATTCCTCTAGCAATCAAACGTTGAAAATGTTTCTCGGAGACCGCTATCAGTCACAAAATTTGTTGACTACTTAAATTATTTAATGAAGCAACATGTTTCGAGGTACAGACCTAATCTTCAGTGAACCATGGCAATTTAACTAAGTTCTTCTGTGAAGTCTTGAAAGGTGCTGCGAGAAGGATAATATAATATGAGGGAGTATTCACTTCGCCGGCCGTTGTGGCCGAGCGGTTCTAGGCGCTTCAGTCGGAAACCACGCTGCTGCTACAGTAGCAGGTTCGAATCCTGCCTAGGGTATGGATGTGTGTGACGTCCTTAGGTTAGTTGGGTTTAAGTAGTTCTAAGTTCTAGGGGACTGATGGCCTCATATGTTAAGTCCCATAGTGCTTAGAGCCATTTGAACCATTTCTGAATATTCACTTTGGTTGTTTATCTGCTACTCGCTTTGTTCATATGAAATGGCTGTCTTTTTATCCTGTGTTCAGTTACCTTCACAAGGAGACAGTCATTTCATATGAACAAAATGAGCACTTATTTAAAAAAAATATGTGGACCTCAAACCAACACAGAAAGTGAATATTCCCTCATATTACATTCGCCTTCTCTTTTTACATGTGACGACTACGACACGTCAGAACCGCTCGGAAAAACTGCAAAGTGCAGTTCTTCAGCATAAATCGCAACGACGTGTCGAACACCTACTCTAAGGAGGGACTTTCATGAAAAACATACACTATTTTAAGGCTGCACCAATTCCACAATTTTGAAGATACAGCAATGAAATTTTATACCACGCTTTAGATGAAATTTGCACATTTACTGTTAAGTTCCTTGGATTATATAAATTTAACAGGGTTGTAGCCTATCCCAGATGTTATTCAATCTGTACATTGAGCAAGCAGTAAAGGAAACAAAAGAAAAATTCAGAGTAGAAACTAAAATCCATGGAGAAGAAATAAAAACTTTGAGGTTCGCCGAAGACATTGTAATTCTGTCAGAGATAGCAAAGGATCTGGAAGAGCAGTTGGACGGAATGGACAGTGTCTTGAAAAGACGATATAAGATGAACATCAACAAAAGCAAAACGAGGATAATGGGATGTAGTCGAGTTAAGTCGGGTGATGCTGAAGGAGTTAGATTAGTTAATGAGACACTTAAAGTAGTAAATGAGTTCTGCTATTTGGGCCATAAAATAACTGATGATGGTCGAAGTAGAGAGGATATGAAATGTAGAGTGGCAATGGCAAGGAAAGCGTTTCTGAGGAAGAGAAATTTGTTAACATCGAGTATAGATTTAAGTGTCAGGAAGATGTTTCTCAAAGTATTTGTGTGGAGTGTAGCCATGTATGGAAGTGAAACATGGACGATAACTAGTTTGGACAGGAAGAGAATAGAAACTTTCGAAATGTAGTGCTACAAAAGAATGCCGAAGATTAGATGGATAGATCACATAACTAATGAGGAGGTATTGAATAGAATTGGGGAGAAGAGAAATTTGTGGCACAACTTGACTAGGAGGAGGGATCGGTTGGTAGAACATGTTCTGAGGGATCAAGTGATCACCAATTTGGTATTAGAGGCAGCGTGGAGGGTAAAAATCGTAGAGGGAGACCGAAAGATGAATACAGTAAGCAGATTCAGAAGGATGTAAGTTGCAGTAGGTACTGGGTTCAAATGGTGCTAATGGCTCTGAGCACTATGGGACTTAACATCTATGGTCATCAGTCCCCTAGAACTTAGAAGTACTTAAACCTAACTAACCTAAGGACATCACACAACACCCAGCCATCACGAGGCAGAGAAAATCCCTGACCCCTCCGGGAATCGAACCCGGGAACCCGGGCGTAGGAAACGAGAACGCTACCGCACGACCACGAGATCCGGGCATGTACTGGGAGATGAAGAAGTTTGCACAGGATAGAGTAGCATGGAGAGCTGCATCAAACCAGTCTTTGGACTGAAGACCACCACAACAACAACAACAAGCTTGTTATGGAATTTAAAAATTTTATTTTCAAAAAATAATGTATGTACTATTTTCTCAGAAACTATTCAAGAGATTTGTATGAAATTTTCTCTGTTTAATCATTTTGTGTACCACAAGCTTCTCTCATGAGATTTTTTGATACAGTGTATCGAGTAGGAGAATTTAAGTAATTTTAATTACCATTCTGTAGCTGTAATATACAATTCATGCAAAATTCCTAGCACTTTACCTCATATGTCAGCTTACATGTCAGCTTACGCGGTAATATGACATTTCGACCTTAACGTAGCTTCGACGTGGGAGTCATTAGAGACTCGAGGGATGGCCGGAGGCGGCGCGGTCAAAGAGAGCGAGGCCAGAATGCGCGTCCGGCCCCCGCTGGGAACGGGAATTCCGGACGCACAGGTAGGCGGGGGCACGCACCTGCGTGGGTGTGCGGAAGTTGCGTGCGCGCGCAGACACGCTGCGGATTACCGGAGACCTATAGCCCGCGGCCGCTCAGAGCTGCCAGGGGCACGCAGCCACACCTGCCGATGCCGCAGCCCTTTGTGAAGGGTGAGAGGTAGGAGGCCGCCTCTGTGCTGCAGTCTTCAGTCACGTTCCTAGCAACACGAACTCTGTATTGTTCATTCACAGTTAGAAAATATTTCCGTACAATTCTTCGCGCAAGAGCGCTCTCACCCCCCCCCCCCCCCCTCCCCCTCCCTGACGTAGTTTGCACCGCTGCAGAGTTCTGCTCACCCTATCCGTCAGATAGTTTATGTGTACAGACCTTAAAGACTGGTCCCTTAGACCTAAACAAGAAAAAAATGTCTAGTAAACGTGGGCTGCAAAACACGTACCTTATGAGCTATGAGCAGCGACAGGTAAAAATCGTTTTATTCTGGGGCCGAATCTGGTTCTATTTTTTACCACATCGGGTGTTAATTTTTGTCACATTCATTGTTATTTTTGCAAATTCGCTAATATTTTTCCAAATTCGTGTTTTATTTGCCAAATTCGGTGATATTTTTTTGACAAATCAGTGTCCTTTTTGGCACATCTTGTATAATATTCGGCCAAACTCGTTGTTTTTGCCAAATACAGTGGATTTTTCTCTTTTTCTTTTCTTTTTTTTAGAAATCCACTAACTTCGTTGCCTAATTTAGTGTTCTTTTTGAAATATTAGCTGGTATTTCTTCCCCATTTTCGACGTTATTTTTAGTGCATTTTGGTAGCAAGTGTTTTTTTATATAGATTTTGTGTTATTTGTTTGCCTTATTTTATGGTAAAATTTGGTGTTTTCTTCCAAGTTTAGTGTTTGTCTTCCAAATTTTGGGCTATTTTTTTGCCAAATCCTGTGCTTATTTTTGCTATATTCGAAATTATCTCCTGCCAGATTGTGTCATTTTTTGCCACTTCTGTTTTATTCCGCAAGACCGCTACGGTCGCAGGTTCGAATCCTGCCTCGGGCATGGATGTTTGTGATGTCCTTAGGTTAGTTAGGTTTAACTAGTTCTAAGTTCTAGGGGACTAATGACCTCAGCAGTTGAGTCCCATAGTGCTCAGAGCCATTTTTTTGTTTTATTCCAAATTGTTTTATCTTGCGAAATTTTTTTGTTATTTCTTTCCAAATTTGGTGTTATTTTTGAGTGAAATTTGGTGTGTTGTTTTGATACATTGGGTGTTATTTTTTACAAATTCGGAGGTGTTTCTTTTGTAAAATTCGATATTTTTTGCCAAATACGCTGGTTTCTTGCCATATTCCATGTTATTTTTGCTAATTTCGGTGCTATTTTTGTCGTCACATTAAAGTTGTTTACACAGGAAATGTAATTCCAGTTTACGATTATATATGAAACTCAACCTTGAGGAGATTAGAAGTCAAAATGAAGTTTTAACATTCAATAACAATCTATTACGAATGCTAGTGGATTTCTTTCCTCAAATTTATAGCACTTTTATACGGCAAAATTACAAATTTCGCGATACCTTTACGAAAATTGCTGATTTTACAGTATTTCACTAATCGCGATAATTTTTTGCGTTATCGTTTTCGCGAAATCTTCCTGTCCCGAGTTATATGCCCTTGTTCGTCTTCGATACTGCGAAAGACATCTGTTCTTCTGCAAGCTCTTTGCTTGCCATACCGTGGAAGGAGGTAATATGGACCAAAATAAGAAAGAAAAACCCGGCAAACTTGGGCTCTACCTTGCCCATCTTTGCTACCATGATGAGGAAGTGTTCATAGGCCGTGCGTTGTAGAGCCCATATTTAGTGGACATTTTTTATTGTTTTGATTACCACCTTTTCCTAAAAAATGGGAAGCAAAGAGGTACAGTAGGAGAGATGTGTTTCACAGTATCGAAGGTGAAAAAGTATTCATAGCTCTTAAGGTATGCATTTTAATTTCCACATTTTCTAGACATCTTTTTCTTGTTCTGGCATAAGAAAACTGTCTTCAAGGTCCGTAAAGGGAATTTAGTTACGCCCTGTGTAGAGGACAACAGCAGTCTGTATCTAAAGCCACATGGCCACTCTGCAGTTGAGCCTAAAGTGTCTGGAAGAGGGTTCATTGAACCACTTCCACAATTATTTTTCTACTGTTCCATTCGCGTACAGCGCGCGAGGAAAAAGAACATTTAAATCTTTCAGTGCGAGCTCTGATTATCTTATTTTATTATGATAATGCTTTCTCCCTAAGCAGGTGGGTGCAATCGGAGGAGAAAGTTGAAGATTTTCATGAAAGGTCTTGCTGTGTCGAAAAACGCATTTGTTTCAATTATTGCCAGCCCAGCTCACTTATCCATATCCGTCACACTCTCTCCCCTAATTCGCGATAACACATAACGAACAGTCCTTCTTTGAACTTTTTAGATGTCCTCAGTCAATCCTACCTGGGTGGCTTCCCTATCAGTATTCTTGAAGAGGATGGAAAATTGTTAGGCTATTTGTTGCATCCTCTAGGTATCCTGCCAATAAAACCCAGCATATGGTCCGCCTTCCCGGCAACATCATCTCTGCCCTCGTTCAAATTCAATTTCTTCGTAATTGTTTCCTCTAGGCCTTTAGTTGAATTGACAGCCTTTGGATTTTTCTGATTTATCGTGTAACTGAATTTTTCTGATTCTTTTTAGTTTGCATCAGTACGCCACCACACTTTCCATTATTTACTGTCAATTGCCACTGTTCCCACAATAATGTATCATTTTGGAATTCGTGCTGATCTTCCGATGGCATTACTAGACAGTAAATGGCAGCAACATCTGCAAACAATCACTTATTTTTACTCAATGACTTTCCGTCATTTAAGACGAACTCTGACCTTTATAACAGGAAATACGAAACCAGTCGCACAATTGAGATGATACTTCATGGAACTTGATTAAAAGCCGCTTGTGATTAAAGGAATCAGAGATCGTCTGGAAACCCAGAAACATGGAATCAGAAATCCCCTGTCGACAGCACTCATTACTTAACGCGAATAAAGTGCTAGTTGCGTTACACAAGAATGATATTTTCTGGATCTACGTGTCAATAGATCTTTTTTTTTTTTTTTTTCGAGGTAATTCTTGATCTTCGAACACGGTATATTCGCCAAAATTCTGCTGCAAATCGAGATTGGTTATATGGGTCTGTAATCCAGTGGATTAATCCAACTTCCTTTCTTAAGAGTTGTGAGCTGTGCAAATTTGCATCCTGTAGGTAACGGATCTTTCGCCTAGCGAGTGTTTGTATATGATTGCTAAGTATTGAGGTATTATATGAACTATACTGTGAAACGAACACAACTGGTATATAGTATGGAGCGGAAGACTTGCCTTTAATAAACTATTTGAGCTGCTTCGCTACACCGAGGATACCAACTCCTAAGTTACTCATGTTGGCGACAGTTATGGATTCGATTACTGTAATATTTACTTCGTCTTATTTGGAGAAGGAATTTTGGAAAACCGTATTCACTATCTCACTCGGCTTTAGTGGCACTGTCAACGGTATCATTACCATCACGCTTCCCTGGGGCACTCGTGACGATACATTTCTTTCCAATGGCCACTGGCCGTCCATAACGACATTCTGGGTCCTATTACTTAAAGAGTCCTTGGGCCACTCAATTACTGAGGACCGGTTCCCTATACTCGAACCTTCGTTAAATGCCTACAGTCAGGCACTGAGACAAACGCCTTCTGGAAATCTAGGAATATGAAATCTGCTTCTTGCCTTTCATTGATAAAAACCACCTTATTAGCTCCAATTTATCTGATTTTCCCGTCGTGGTCATTACGCAAGACGTGTGTAGGAGGAAGTGATGTATTGCCCGACCTTCCCGGAACATTCTCTGTCTCTGAATTTCACTATTACATTTCTCGGTGATGCACAACGCCTCCCTTGTAGCCTCTGCCTCTGAAGCTTGTCGAGCTTTTTTAATAATGTCCTATCCCCGAGAAAACGATCCCGAAAAGAAACGTGGCGCTCTTCGTTGGATCTTCTCTGTCTCCTCTATTAATGAAATCTGGTAAACTTTCTAGATCAACGAGCAGTACTCAAGAGTTGGTCTATCGAGTGTTTCGTCACTTATTTCGTGAAATTTCTTTAAAATTCTTCCTATGTATCTTAGGCTGCCAACTACTATGTCTGTTGTTTGTTTTATTTGGTCGCACCGGCTGGTTTCTGTGGTGTATTTGACGGCAGTAACTGTTTCCAGTAATTTGTCGACAGAAGTGTAATCTTATGTGAGTGACTCGAAGACTTCTTCAGGAATAGAACCCAGTACGTTGTCCTCATCAAGGACAAGAGTATCATCAGGAGTGCCCCAAGGAAGAGTGACAGGAGCGCTCTTATCCTCTGTATTTGCATATACTACATGGCTACTCTACGAATCACACTTAAGCGCCTGGCAGAGAGTTCATCGAACCACCTTTACAATAATTCTCTATTGCTCCACTCACGGACAGCGCGCTGAAGAAACAGACACCTGTATCTTTTCATGCGATCTCTGATTTCTCTTATTTTATTATCATGCTAGTTTCCCCCTACTTAGCTCGACGTCAACATAATATTTTTGCATTCGGAGGAGAAAGTTAGTGATTGAAATTTCATGAGAAGTCCCGCCGCAAAGAGAAACGTCTTTGTTTTAATTATGTCCACCCCAAATCTTGTATCATTTCTGATGACACTTTCTCCCCTATTTCTCGATAATACAAATCATGCTGCCCTTCTTTGAACTTTCTCGATGTATTTCTTTAATCCAGCGTCATCTGCAACCGCCGAAGACGGTTGCTGAGATTGTCTCGTAAATCGTGTATGTAGATAAAGAACAATACAGGGCTTATAATAATACCTTGGTAACATCAGAAATCACTTCTGTTTTACTCAATGACTTTCTGTCAATTGCTACGAACTGTGATCTCTACGACAGAAAATCACGAATCTAGTCGCTTAACTGAGATGATATTCCAGGAGCACGCAATTTGATTACAAGCCGCTTGTGAGATATGTAGTCAAAAGCCTCCTGCATATAAATAAATGACAGGATGAATAGTAATTTACAGCTGTTTGCTGATGATGCTGTGGTATACGGGAAAGTGTAGTCGTTGAGTGAGTGTGAGAGGATACAAGATGACTTAGACAAAATTTATATTTGGTGAGATGAAAGGCAAATTGCTCAAAATGTAGAAAGTGTTAATGCGGAATAATAGAGAAAACAATCCTACAGCGTTCTAATACAACTTCAGTAGTTTGCTGCTTCACACAGTCGCGTCGATTAAATATCTAGGTGTAACGTTGCTAAGCGAAACCAAATGGAACGATCACGTAAGGTTGACAGTATAGAAGGCAAATGGTCGGTTTCGTTTTATTGAGAGAGTGTTGGGGAAGTTTGCCTCATATATAAAGAAGATGACACATAGAGCACTAATGCGACACTCTTGAGTGCTGGTGGAGCGTTTTGCGATGGTCGCCAGACTGGATTAAAGGGCAACATCGAATCAATTCAGAGACTTGATGCTAGATTTCTCACCGGTAAGTTCGATTAGCACATAGGTAGTATGGAACTGCTTCGGGAACTCAAATGGGAACCTCTGGATGGAACAAGATGTTCTTTTCTCTATGTGCTACTGAGGTAATTTAGAGAACAGTGGGGAGCAAGAAGGCGCTTAAAACATCAATGTAGGCCTGTGCTGCGATAGTGCCACGCAAAACAACAAGGGGTGCAAGCCCCCTCCATGAAAAACACGACTAAACCATAAAACCACCGCCTCCTAATTTTACTGTTGGCACTAAACACGCTGGCAGATAACGCTCACCGGGCATTCGCCGTACTCAAACCCTGCCATCGAACCGCCACATTGTGTACCATGATTCGTCTCTCCAGACAACGTTTTTCCACTGTTCAGTCGTCCAATCTTTACGCTCCTTACACCAAGCGAGTCGTCATTTGGCATTTACTGGCGTGATGTGAAGCTTACTAGCAGCCGCTCGACCATGAAATCCAAGTTTTATCACTTCCCGCCTAACTGTCATAGTGCTTGCACAGGACCCTGATGCAGTTTGGAATTCCTGTGTGATGGTCTGGATAGATGTCTGCCTATTACACATTACGACCCTTCTGTCAGTCAACAGACGAAGTTAGTCTACACGCTTTTGTGTTGTACGTGTCCCTTCACGTTTCCACTTCACTCTCTTCACTCTCACATCGGAAACAGTGGACCTAGGGATGTTTAGGAGTGTGGAAATCTCGCGTACAGACGTATGACACAAGTGACAACCAATCACCTGATCAAGTCCGTAAGTCCGCAGAGCGCCCCATTCTTCTCTCTCACGATGTCTAATGACTACTGAGGTCGCTGATATGGAGTACCTGGCAGTCGATGGCAGCACAATACACCTAATATCAAAAACGAATGTTTTTGGGGGTGTCCGGATACTTCTGATCACATAGTGTAGATATAAGGCGGTGTACTTCATCGCCTGTTTATGCGGCGTACGTTATAGCGTTACATTTATTTACGTTCAGAGTAAACTGCCAATCCCTGCACCAATAATTATCCTTTGCAAGTCATCTTGCAGTTTGCTAGTCTACATCTACATCTACATCCATACTCCGGAAGCTACCTGACGGTGTGTGGCGGAGGGTACCTTGAGAACCTCTATCGGTTATCCCTTCTATTCCAGTCTCGTATTGTTCGTGGAAAGAAGGATTGTCGGTATACTTCTGTGTGGGCTCTAATCTCTCTGATTTTATCCTCATGGTCTCTTCGCGAGGTATACGTAGGAGGGAGCAATATACTGCTTGACCTCTCGGTGAAGGTATGATCTGGAAACTTCAACAAAAGCCCGTACCGAGCTACTGAACGTCTCTCCTGCAGAGTCTTCTGCCGTTGCTACCTTCCTGTAGACGATCGCGTCATCTGCAAACAACCTTATGGAGCTTCCGACAATATCCAGTAGATCAATAACCTACACTGACATCATAATTAGACGAACACTTTTTCGAAACGCCTTAATTGTATCCCGTTGCGACGTAGCAGTTTCAAATTTGGCTCAAAGGTGCCTACAACCTTCCTCTGTAATGGCACAAAAGTGTGGCCCCCTGCGATGTCACCCTCGGCTCGGCAACACTTCGAGCAGCAGGGTGGCCAGAGTATAAAAGTTCATTTGAGGTGTGTGATGGGTTAATGATATCACATTGACAACAAATTTCACCACAGTTCTGGCTAACGCCAACGTGGACGCGTCATACCGCCGGTCCTCACCGCCCAACCTCTCAATTATTTGTGGATGTATTCCAATCTAGGTGTTCCTCTACAGTTTTTGTCCTCTACTGCTCCCTCTAGTACCATGGAAGTCGTTCCCTGATGTCTTAACAGGTGTCCTATCATCCTGTCCCTTCTTCTTGTCAGTGTTTTCCACATAGTACTTTGTCCGCAGCTCGTGGTCGTGCGGTAGCGTTCTCGCTTCCCACGCCCGGGTTCCCGGGTTCGATTCCCGGCGGGGTCAGGGATTTTCTCTGCCTCGTGATGACTGGGTGTTGTGTGATGTCCTTAGGTTAGTTAGGTTTAAGTAGTTCTAAGTTCTAGGTGATTGATGACCATAGCTGTTAAGTCCCATAGTGCTCAGAGCCATTTGAACCATTTTTGAACCACATAGTACTTTCCACTCCGATTCTAAGCAGAACCTCATCATTCCTTACCTTATCAGTCCACCTAATTTTCAACATTCGTCTGTAGCACCACATCTCAAATGCATCCATTCTGTTCCGGTTTTCCCACAGCCCATGTTTCACTACCATACAATGCTGTAATCCAGACGTAGATTCTCAGAAGTTTCTTCCTCAAATTAAGATCTATATTTGATATTAGTAGACTTCTCTTTGTCAGGAATGCCCTTTTTGCCATTGCTAGTCTGATTTTGATGTTCTCCTTGCTCCGTCCGTCATTGGTTATTTTACTGCCTAGGTAGCAGAAATCCTTAACTTCATTTACTTCGTCACCATGAATCCTGATGTTTTCTCCCTGTTCTCATTTCTACTACTTCTCATTACCTTCGTCTTTCTTCGATTTACTCTCAGTCCATACTGTGTTCTCATTAGACTATTCATTACGTTCAGCAGATCATGTAATTCTTCTTAACTTCCACTCACGATAGCAATGTCATCATCGAATCGTATCATTGATAACCTTTCACCTTGAATTTTAATTTCACACCTGAACCTCCCATTGATTTCCGTCATTGCTTCTTCAATGTACGGGTTGAACAGTAGGAGCGAAAGACTACATCCTTGCCTTATATCCTTTTTAAGCTGAGCAATTCGTTCTTGGTCGTCCGCTCTTATTACTCCCTCTTGGCTCTTGTACATACTGTATATTACCTGCCTCTCCCTATAGCTTACCCCTATTTTTCTGAGACACCCCTTCCTTAAACACATTCCGCTCCTTCTTTTGACGCCTCTGCGATTGACGTCAGAAACGCGATGACCGGCGCTGAAATCGCGCGGTTTCCCTGTGGATGGCCGAGGCGAGCATTTCAGACACACCGCCGCTCAGAATCAACACGGAAACGCCTTAGGAGCTGGCATAAAGGGCGTCAATGAAACCGCCACTTTCCTTGGGTCGCTGATTCCCACAGCTTTCGCAGTCGCAGTATAATGAACAACAGGGTGACATTCTTAACAACCTTTGGCACTGCTGACCCCACACCCCTTTCCCCACCCCCACCTCCTGGGTGATTCAACTCCTCTCGAAGGAGCTCGTGGGCCAACAACCCTGCTGAACCTGATCGCACCAGTTGGGAGTGCAGTGCGACTGCAGTTTCTGCTCTTGTGTACTCCTAGGGAACGTTCAAAACCATTCGACGAAATCTGAACGCGATCCGAAGCAGCAAATGGTGATTGTGCTTTTTTTCAGCGATACTGTTTTTGACCTCTTTTGGCGTTATCATGAAGGCGTGCAACATTGACAGACGCATGAATAGAACAGCAAAGGAATACCTGTCAGACCCCCAAGTTCGGCAACACCGTCGGTGCCCACCGCCCACTTTTGTGAAGAACTCTAAAAATGTACCTGAACAGAGACAATCTGCGACAAGAGTCGTAGGCGCCTGCTGGCACTCTACGCTGCTACTCTTGCGCTTGCTAGTAGGCATGTGGTATCGGAACGGTGTCAAGTGGTTGCCTATTTGCAAGCGTGTAGGATTCCAACACAGTTAGTACACGTATATTTTTCAAGTGCACAGATACCACCTAGTATGTTCTCTGGAACACAAATCGATCTTCCCCAAGTTCAGCTTCTACTAGTGATTACACTCCTTCTTCTTCTCTTGATATATTAGGCGAAATTCCCTGTTACAGTACCCATCGTTGCCGGGGTCTTCCTCTGTTTCTTCTTTCTTGGCACTTACTATTTCTGTCTTTTAAGGGGAGTCTGTCACTTTCCATTCTTTCTAGGCATTCGTTCCATTTTCTCCTATACGCTATAATTTTACAATTTAGAGTAAAAATTTTTAGTTCTCTAATATCTCGATTCCTTTGTCTTCTATTGAGAAACTTTTAACTCGCCTGAGGAATTTTATTTCTTGTGCATGAATATGGCTTTTTTGCAGTTCTGGCTTCCATAGAGTAGTGTTGGGACTGCACTAGTTTAGCAGAATTTGAGTATCTTTCCTAACTTTGTTTTTATGGTTTTTGTTAATTGTCACAAATACCTGGCTAAAATTTACTAATTTGTATATCTTTACTGTAGCCACGTGTCACCTCACATCCTAGATAATTGATTTACTTGCTCTAAAATTTTTTGATATACCACTTTTTTCTTCTAATGTGTTGTTTTGCCATGAAGGCGACCTCCATTTCAAATTTCAGTAAGTAAATCCCTTTCCGAAGGTTCTCTTCGTTATCTGCCAGTATCTTTGCACTTTCGGCATAAAGTAAGCTGTCTAGGTAAATACCTTTTTGTCATTCCATTATCCACATATGCATTATTTCATGCATGTAAACGTTAAACAAAGTTGGGGAGATACAGTAGCCTTGCCATACTGCTTTGTTGGTTGGTACCTCGACAGTTATTTCTCCATTGAGATCTAGAGTGATAGTTGTGTTCTGATATAAACTTTTTATCGCATGTATTAGATGTTTCGGATATTCGCGATTCGTCATTATCTTGCAAAGTCTTTTTCTGTTGACAGAGTCGAAAGCTTTTTTAAAATCAATAAAAGAAATGTGTGTTTCTTCATTATATTGTCTGTGTTTCCGTATTATCTGTTGTAAAATAGTAACTTCATCTATGGTAGAGCGTCTTTTCTATAACCCATTTGTTCGTCATGCAATACTACTTCTGCTATGTTTTTAAGTATTGTGTTTAAAATCTTAGCATATATCTTCTGTGCAGAGTCTACTAAACTTATTCCTCTGTAGTTGCCGCATAAACTTTTGTCTCCTTTTTTAAAAAAACTGGTATAAATCAGCCAATCTTCAAGTCTTTTTGGGATACTCTTGCTCTTCCAGTATTCGTTTAAGGGTCGTAGCAGTCGTAGATGTAGCACCACTCCTTCATGTCTTAGCAATTCAGCAATAATACCATTTCTGCCTGTCGCTTTTCTGTTCTTAAGTGATGCTAAGACAGATTTTTATTCTGTCATACTGTGTTTCATCCAACCCCTTGATTCAATTTCAGTTTCTTTTGGTATATCATCATTTGTAATAATTTACCCATTTTTCTTCTATAACATTGTTTATTTGTACCTTCTCTTTTTCTGTTTTGTTTAAAGTTTTTAAAAGCTAATAGGCCATTTGCTGCCTCCCGCGAACATCATTCTCGCTGAGAATGAGATTTTCACTCTGCAGTGGAGTGTGCGCAGATATGAAACTTCCTGGCAGATTAAAACTGTGTGCCGGACCGAGTTCGAGTCTCGGTCCGGCACACAGTTTTAATCTGCCAGGAAGTTTCATCATTCTCGCTCTTAGAAATAAACCTATCCCAATATTCTCCGTATGTTTTTCTTACTACACGTTTAGCAATATTACGTCTCTTCTTATACGATTTCGTCTTTTCACCTGTGGGGTTGCCCAAGAATTTTACATAAGCATCCTGCTTTTTTTAACAGCTTTTCTTACATCCTCGTTCCAAATTTTTGGGTCCTAACTTTTTCTTATTCTTTTTCTTTTTACGGAGAGCTTCTCCTGGTACTCTATATACAGGGTGAAGCGAAATTCGTGCAGTCGGGCTTCGCAGCGCCACTCCTCACAAGCCAACGATGAAAAAAATGTCTCTCACAAAATTTCGTCCGGCGAGTACATCCGGCAGAAACAGGACGTTAAAGAGTGGCAATCTGGCAACACTGTAACCACATGTATGGTAACTATCTCTGACATCACATTTTGGTTGTGCACTACAGTTGGTGCAGCGGATATAGTTATGGGTTAGCATACAGAATGTCCATGGTTCGATCCTGGGTCGAGGGATGTCTTTTTTATTTGCTAAATGTGTTTCAGGTGGTATGGTATCTGGTTATCTTACTCGTCAACAGCAAATGCAGCGGGTCCTCTGGAAAAGATTGCACTTGCATACTACAATCGTGGAAATGGAAAATTAGTCACCTTTGAAAGAAGCTCTTTCCACGCTGTGGGCACGAATTTATTCACACCACTACATCTACTAAATGCGAGGCCTGTTTTCTTTGTACTCTTCTCTAGTGGTCCCATAGATTAGTACCAACTATTATTCTTGCCTCGTTCAGGTACATTACGTATCGCTAGGGGCTTACGTTACCAGTAGGACTAACAACGTGGTTTGCGAATAAGGTCCAAACTCGGTTACTATTTGAATGCGTTATGCCTTTCAACATTCAGTCTGGTAACGGCATGCTGTTTAGTACGTTTCTCAATGCGTTAGCATTATTATTATTATTATTATTATTATTATTACTATTATTCTATCGATGGGACTGTGGAAACATCACGTCTATTTCCGCTAGGGAAAAAGTGCAATTCGAAACTGAACATTTCACAATTAGCTGAGTCGGGATGAATCATACAGATCAATATCTGTCAGCGAGGTAATTCGCGTCAGATGGAACAGCGTGCAGGACTGACGGCGTGTTTATACTGTATGCGCTGTCCACCAGACAGGGACTAGTTGCGAGCGAAGTAAAGTGCCCACGACCGACTCCAACGCACGTACGTAGACGTATAGAAATTTCTCATTGTAATCCACTAAACCAGTGTGGCAGACGTATGGCATACACAAACGATGAATACGTCGATATGCTTCTGGTCCTTGGTGCATCCGATAACCGGGAAGGTGTTGCCACTCGTGAATATGCCGCTAGGTATCCTCGTCGACGCCATCCAGATAGAAATGTGTTTCGTCGTCTGGAGCTGCGCCTTCGGGTGTCAGGTGCTATTCTTCCACCATCGTGTCACAGAGGTCACCCACAGACTCGCCATACTCCAGCTACTGAGGAAGCTATTCTGGAGGTCATACACCAAGAACCTCAGCGAAGTACTCGTAGCATAGCAAGGCAGCTGCGTGTCTCGCAACACACGGTCGTTAACGTGCTGCACGAGCATGGGCTGCACCGCTATCATTATGCTTTCACGCAACACCTGCATCCTGCAGGTCGCCAACACTGTGAAAGGTCTCTGTTGGATTCCTTTCAAGTTTAATTTCTTAAATCTGTTGTCATTTACGGCATAAATTCCTCTTCTAAATTTACTGTGGCGTTTCTGACTATCTGGGAGGAGACTGAGTAGTGGAACGTGTTACTTTTACACATAAACAAGAACGATCTGTCACACTACTACACTTTAAAACACAGTTTATATGTAATTCATGTCACACAGTCTCATACGGAACCTACATCCGCTTTCTTTTGTATACTGTATATGATACGACACTGTCATCCCCCTTCCCTTCTGTGTGAGAGGATGAATGATCAATTGTGTTTCTAGTTGCGTGCTTGAGGGTAGCAGACAAGGCTGTCTGCTAGAGAACAGTAGGACCAACGTCGGAACAGGTAGCTACGCTTTCTAAAAGCAGAGAGGTTTCCATTCTTAGCATGGTCCTGGCCGTCCGTTGTCATGTTGGTATAGGAAGCTGCCCCTCTGGCCACTTCCGTGGGTATTTGTGAGGCACCCCTCAGGTAGGAACCACGGCAGTCTGTCCGTGGCGAGCGTCTGAAGTGGTTAGATCTCCTGCTAAGCGCGTGTCTGCTAAGTCCGTAGGACAATGGATTTCTTAAGTTCAGCCTAACTGAAAATTTAATCACCTTTATTTCAGGTTTAGCTCTAAAATATCTAATGTTATCTTAAATTGCAGAGCAGTGTAATTCTCGTGTGAAGTTCAGAATATATTCCGGTAGTTGCTTTGTCACTACTTTGTGAGTAAAGTGGAACCACGTGTTGATCAGTAACTCTAACTAAGTTCATCAATCTTAAATGCGAATGTGCGTGAGATTATAACGTCTCGTCTTGACAGTATTTTTCAATATAGCAACTTTTCTTTATGTTCAACCCACGTGGGGTGTACTTTGTGAGACCACTACCACGTGCTTATATAATTGTTTGACCCATCAGGTTAATAGTAAGACGTTAGTAACCAGTTCGAGGTTTTTCTTTTGTAAATTGCGTTTCGATGTAATTTATTTTAATTTTCAAAATTATTGTGGAGTTACACGCTTTGTGTAAACCAAGTTGACCACGTGAAGCATGTGGTGTAATCATCAAAGTAGCCCTCAGCTATTCTTTTTGGGAAGATTTCACAGAGAGTTAGTATGAATTTAGTATACCAGTGTGTGGTAATTATATGACGGACAGGATTGTGCTACGAACGTAACTTCTTTGGGTGAAAATTGAATCGGTTGGTAGTGGTTAATTTTCTCTTGCATATGTTTCAACGTTCTTTGTGTGTTGTTTTATGAATGCAGTGGCGTATGCAGTCTCCCAATCTTGGCTCCATATTTGATGTGTTCCGTAAGATTACAAACTCACATTTTTATAGCCCTAAATAAGGCACCAGCTCAGTAATGACTCACGTTTAATATACTGAAATTTCAATGATCAATGTTAAAATAAATTTCCATATATAAACTGATTTATTTCTTTTTATTTAAATTCTCTTTTCTATATATATATATATATATATATATATATATATATATATATATATATATATATATATCTCAGCGGTTGTCGTATGACTATTAAAAGATTAATTATAATTATATAAACATATAAATTATAATTATATAAACATTAATTATAATGTTCATCTGGTTGGGAATTTGGTAAGCTAGACAGGATACCTGGTGAAACAGTTGCTCAGTAATGCAAGATTAACTTCCCCAGAGAGCTCACAGCTTTCAAACCGCTTTTATTGTCCATCAGTACCGCTTTCATAGCAAATTAAAGTAACAACGTTACAACTGGATGCGATGACTTTGTGAACACCGTAATATGGTCCGATGAAGCAGCATTCACTCGTGAGTGTGTTCAATATCAAATCAAGTTCCGTTTGGCATCAACATCTGGGCCGGAATATTAGGCGATAGGTGTTTGGGCCCATAAATGTTGCCTGACTGGTTGACTGCACGAAGATATGCATTCGTCTCAATCTATTTGTCTGATGCACTGGAAGATGTTACACTGCATGTTCGGCAGAAGATATGGTTCCAACATGATGTTGCATCTCCACACTCTGGAATTAATATGCGACAGTATTGGGACAGAACATTTCCAGGGAAATGACTCGGACGTGGATGTCCAGTTGTATGACCACCACGTTCACGTGAGCTAAATACCATGGGTTTCTTCCTGTGGGGACACCTGGACGAGCACGTGTACTCTACTCCGCCTACGAATGTGGAAGAATTGGTAGCGCGTGTTCATTACTGTGGACGCAGCTTTGCTGCAAAGCGTCCCGAGCTGTACGATCCGGCGGGTTGCGCAATGTTTGCGTGGTGTCACCGCCAGACACCACACTTGGTAGGCGGTAGCCTTTAAATCGGCCGCGGTCCGGTAGTATACGTCGGACCCACGTGTCGCCACTATCAGTGATTGCAGACTGAGCGCCGCCACACGGCAGGTCTAGAGAGACTTCCTAGCACTCGCCCCAGTTGTACAGCCGACTTTGCTAGCGATGGTTCACTGACAAAATACGTTCTCATTTGCCGAGACGATAGTTAGCATAGCCTTCAGCTACGTCATTTGCTACGACCTAGCAAGGCGCCATATTCAGTTGCTATTGATATTGTAAAGAATGTACACACAAGAGCTACGTTCAGCATTAATGGATTAAAGTTAAGTATTCCACCAGTTACCTCCTTTTTTTCTAAGTTCTAATATCCTTGTCCTGTTCCAGACCTCACGCCAGCCTGCGTGAGCTAAACGCGTGCTTTTCGGCTTCCTCTCAATTTAGTGGGTAGGTCTCCTGCCAATCCACAACAGTTTGGACGTGCAGGGAGGTCGCTTTGAGCATCTGTTTTTCTGCGGACAACATATTCTGTTGTGAAGGTCATGTGGTTATTAATATGGACATTATTGTTGTCACTGGTTGCTAATGTAGGACATCTGAGCGCTCATATTACATATAGTATAAATGACAAGTAGATGTCGTGTTATTGTATTGTGCTATCATCTTTAACATCTCGAAACTGATATTGATTTTGTAGTTATTCTGACAGGTTATTTGTTTCAATTGTCTGTTTCTTATTTGTCTAACCACATGTTTGTTATGTTCAGCGGTACAAACTGTCGTAAATTTACGATACATCTGACCTACGAAACGGTGCATATTACAGCAGGAAATGTCAGAATGAAATTACCAAATAAAAAAAAAAAGTGCGCCCTAACGCAGGATCGAACCCTTGACCTCCTGGATGCTAACACAAAATTCTGTCTACTGCACCAATTGTAGAGAACAAGGAATATATGATGACAGAGATAGTTACCATACATGTGGTTACAGTGTTACCAGATTGCCACTCTTTAACGTCCTTTTACTGCCGAATGTGCTCACCGGACGAAATTTTGTGAGAGACATTTTTTTATCGTTGGCCTGTGAGGAGTCGCGCTGCGAAGCCCGAGTGCGGGAATTTCGCTTCACTCTGTATGTCACATTCTTTAGATTTTACAATTCTTCCTCTATATTATCTTAAGTCTGCAAGTTTGCTAGCTCTTTGTTTAATCAAATTTGGTAAAGATTTCTAACGCTGTCGTCTTCACGCAATTATACTTTATAAACGCTTTGATCTTTCGTCATTTTCTTCCATTTCGCAAAAACATCTGTTCTGGAGATTAGTAGAAAATGATCTGATCGTCGTCTATAAACTCTTGTATCCCTTACTTGACTCACTAGCTTATTATTTACCAAAATGTAGTCAATTACTGGTCGAAGACCTCTACTGGCCCAAGTATACTTATGTATAGCTCTATTCCTAAAATGTTATTTTGTTATTTTTAGATCACTGTAAGTGACAAAATCTCTTAGTATCTTTTCGATTTTCATTACCTGTCGGTACTCGAAAGGGCTCTTTAATATTCGAACTGGGATATTTCTTGTTCTGGCATTGAAATCACCCACCATAATTATTTGATCAGTAGTGCTGTAGCAAAATGGTTCAAATGGTTCTGAGCACTATGGGACTTAACAGCTGAGGTCATCAGTCCCCTAGAACTTAGAACTACTTAAACCTAACTGACCTAAGGATATCACACACATCCATGCCCGAGGCAGGATTCGAACCTGAGCCCGTAGCTGTCGCGTGGTTCCAGACTGTAGCACCTAGAACCGCTCGGCCACCCCGGCTGGCAGCGCTATAGCCTACTGCAGTGTTTCGTAGAAGGTTCTAGACTCGACCTTTTTTCTGCTTCTAGTGCAAATACGCTTATATTGGTGGCCTTGCCTCTTCGCAGTTCCAGTCTTTCGCTTATCTGTGCGCAATTTTTGATCTCTTTTTTTCTATCTCTTACGGAGGAGTAATGCCACACCTTTGCTTGGTCTTTCATTTTAATCGACTTCATTATATAGCATAATTAATCGGCTACATCCTTTCTACCTCTCATTCTCATTTTCATTTCTGTGATCGCTACAGCGTAGACATTCATGTCTTTTGGGCAGATTTGTTGGTGATTACAATCCTGCGTAGGTAATGTGTATCAGTATTTTGTAACCGTGGCTTATTAAGCTGATGTATTGGTAATACCTCTCCTCACAACGTGATTGATAGTGGGAAGATTTCTCGTCTAAACTACACAGTCACAGGAATTTCACACCTGAGACGCCGCATAGGTCTTCACGTGACCTGCAGCTACATTTTGTGCGTCACGCATTGGCACCGTAACCGAGGATGCCCAGGAGTGTCACGTGACGTAGCGGCAATCATTAGGAGCGCAGGCCTGAGCTGGCGGCGTCCCCCCCTGCCCCTCCCCGCGCCCACCCGGGCACATTTTTCGCGCGCGCCCTCCTCGTAAAGCTGCCTCTGGTATCGTTCCTCGGTCTGCAGGCCTGCGTGCCGCGAAATATGGGGGCGTTTAGGCGGACCCCAGAGCGACGAGCGGGGACGAGGAGGCGCTCCCGGCTGTTTTATCGAGCGCCCCGCTTCCACGCGCCACGGCACTCCACACACACGCGCCGTGCCACACACGACGCCGCCGCGGGGTCTTCGCCTCCGCTTACAGCACAAGCGCGTTGCTGTTCTAAGCAGTTCTCAGTTCGAATATAATGAATTTCTTGAGACAGAGAAGTTGCTGTCCATGTATCAGCACGGCTTTAGAAAGCATCGCTCCTGCGAAACGCAACTCGCCCTTTTTTCGCATGATATCTTACGAACCATGGATGAACGGTATCAGGCGGATGCCATATTCCTTGACTTCCGGAAAGCGTTTGACTCGGTGCCCCACTGCACACTCCTAACTGAGGTACGAGCATATGGGATTGGTTTCCAAGTATGTGAGTGGCTCGAAGACTTCTTAAGTAATAGAAACCAGTACGTTGTCCTCGATGGTGAGTGTTCATCGGAGGTGAGGGTATCATCTGGTGTGCCCCAGGGAAGTGTGGTAGGTCCGCTGTTGTTTTCTATCTACATAAATGATCTTTTGGATAGGGTGGATAGCAATGTGCGGCTGTTTGCTGATGATGCTGTGGTGTACGGGAAGGTGTCGTCGTTGAGTGACTGTAGGAGGATACAAGATGACTTGGACAGGATTTGTGATTGGTGTAAAGAGTGGCAGCTAACTCTAAATATAGATAAATGTGAATTAATACAGATGAATAGGAAAAAGAATCCCGTAATGTTTGAATACTCTATTAGTAGTGTAGCGCTTGACACAGTCGCGCCGATTAAATATTTGGGCGTAACATTGCAGAGCGCTATGAAGTGGGACAAGCATGCAATGGAAGTTGTGGGGAAGGCGGATAGTCGTCTTCGGTTCATTGGTAGAATTTTGGGAAGATGTGGTTCATCTGCAAAGGAGACCGCTTATAAAACACTAATACGACCTATTCTTGAGTACTGCTCGAGCGTTTGGGATCCCTATCAGATCGGATTGAGGGAGGACGTAGAAGCAATTCAGAGGCGGGCTGCTAGATTTGTTACTGGTAGGTTTGATCATCGCGCGAGTGTTACGGAAATGCTTCAGGAACTCGGGTGGGAGTCTCTGGAGGAAAGGAGGCGTTCTTTTCGTGAATCGCTACTGAGAAAATTTGGAGAACCAGCATTTGAGGCTGACTGCAGTACAATTTTACTATCGCCAACTTATATTTCGCGGAAAGACCACAAAGATAAGATAAGAGAGATTAGGGCTCGTACAGAGGCATATAGGCAGTCATTTTCCCCTCGTTCTGTTTGGGAGTGGAACAGGGAGAGAAGATGCTAGTTGTGGTACGAGGTACCCTCCGCCACGCACCGTATGGTGCATTGCGGAGTATGTATGTAGATGTAGATGTACGCTGTCGGGTCGTATTATAATGGATTGCTGCTACCTCTAACGTTTCATCGAGTGCATTTGAGGTTGTTCAGCGTGATAGACTCATGCATATGTTACGTGAACGGGGCTAGATGGTTGTGGCAACCGACTGACTGGAAATTATTACTGGAACTAAAGCGCTGGTGGGCATGTCGATCGTCAGCTGTCAGAACAAGTATCGATTACGAAAGGAGCTCTCTAGGACTGCATTCTCTCCCCATCATTTTTCAGTATCTGTTGTGCAAGGATTTTCCGATGCACTCTTGATCGAAAGTTTCGGTTAATGGTATTTCTTTTACCATCAGATTTTTTTACCATCAGACTTCTCACCCGCTACCAATTCCTGTCCTGCGCCAATTTTTTCATCTCAGAGTAGCGCTTACAAACTACGTCATCAATTATTTGCTGTACATATTTGAAACCTGGTAGTCAAGGGAAGGCAGCATTCGGTTACGATTGTGAACGGGGCCGTAATCAGTTATTATTGGTTGCCTTTTACAGTTACACCCTTTTTATTTCTAAAACAGTAATACCAGACTCAACAATAAATAAAAAAAGTACCACACGGTTTAATGGAAGAATGAACAACTGTGTACATAATAGTGTTTTCAGTGCGTTACAAATTAGCAATCACCATAAAATACAGATACAGACAACGTTAAAAAAAAAGGCCACTGTGATCACGGCTGAAGGCCTTACATGACAAGAATGGCAAAAAATTAAGAATGTTTAAGAACTCGCTGCAATTACGACTTACAGATGTCTAAATATTCAAAAGTAAGTGGCCACAAACACAGCAAAGGTATCAGACGCCATGAATGGCAGTAAATAAGGTTTTAAGGCTTACTGCTAAAATACAAATATCGAATTAATTTTTTCAAAGTGACCACAATTACGGCTGAAGGCCTTACACGCCAGGAACTGCAACTGTTCAAAAAAAATTTAGAAACCTGCTGTGAAACAGCGAATACAAGCAAAGGTTATTTAAAAGAAACAAGCAACTGACCACCAAACGGGTGAAATAAGATGATGGTAACCTTGTAACACAACCCTTACACTGTTAGATTTATTCCAGAAGGCGACCGGAACTATTAACTAGACATACACAACCTTTAATGTCGGCATTACAAGGTATGGTAACAAATAATACAGTAATAAAACGCGAGGACCGGTCATAGACGGGGCTCCAGCAATCGACCTCTGAGAAGGTCTGGCAACAAACACGTTCGCGAATGATGAGATAGGCAGCCCAGAGCTGCATTCAGTTCACAAGATGGTAACTCAGACTAGTGGCAGTCTAAGGAACGACTAGTGATAATCTTGCTGAAGCTACCTGAAGTCCAATAAACCAAATGCAACGATGGAACAACACGCCAAAGCTGGAACTGGTGGACTGCAATACGCCCCCAGAATATCGTGCTTAGAGCGCCCGGAACGAGAAAGCAATCACTACCACCAGAGTAGAAGAATCACCAACCGGCCTACAATCAAGAAAGCTGTCAAAACTACACGCCTTACCGGACAGCAGCGGCAAGACGAATACACGTACACTGCCGATGCATAGACTAACCCCCGGGGCAGGTAACTGCGGCGTTAGCGGGCACCAGGCAAGAAAAATTACCGCTGGTGGAACTTAACAAATTGTAACAAGTTGAACGCAATAAATAGTAACAAGAAGTCGAGGAAAGCTAATCAGATCCGCTTTCCCCAAGCACTTCACTCGCTGCTCTTCGCCTCGGCGACGTTACGAGCAGCAACACGAACCCAGGTCACTGGAGAATCGCCAGATGTCACAATGGTGAAGGTTTCTCTACTTGAATTGAAATGCACTCGTCTTAAAGCTAGCAGGATCTGGTTTACGACGAGGTCGTGCACCCTCGTGACCACAGCCCTTCCGTCCGGCAGTCCATGCGTATCACCAGTGGTCCCGGCGTGTTCTTGCACCGCGCGGACCTGGCTCCCTCCTGAGTCTACAACCAAATTGGCGCAGTCTCACCACCCAGACAAACAACGACGTCGCCCAAAAGATAGGGCAACAGTTATTATATATCGATAACCGCTGCTGCTGCCACTAGTGGACAGGCAATGGACAGGCAACGCTTGTGAAACCGAGTGGCGCCAGTCAACACGAGAAGAAGGCAAACAACCACAACCATACCAACTAAACGATACCGTCTGGCCTCCAACAGAGGGTGGAAACCTACAAACAGCACCAACGCGAGCCGCAGCACTCAGCACTCCATCTTCAGGCCACGAGTGGCCTACCGGGACCATCCGACCGCCGTGTCGTCCTCAGTGGAGGATGTGGAGGGGTGTGGGGTCGGCACACCGCTCTCCCGGTCGTGATGATGGTATTTCTTGACCGAAGCCGCTACTATTCGGTCGAGTAGCGAGCCGCAGCACGGCTCAGTATTCCAATTCCTGTCTTCCTCTACATTTTTTGCCCTCTACAGCTCCCTCTAGTACCGTGGAATTTATTCCCCGATACCTTAACATATGTACTGTCAACCTGCCTCTTCTCCTTGTCAGAGTTTTCCATACGATTCTTTCCTCATCGATTCTGTGGAGAATCTCCTCATCCTCTATATGTCCACCTTACTTTCAACATTCTTCTGTAGTACCACATCTGAAAAGCTTCAAATCTCTTCTGTTCCGGTTTCCCAAAGTCTGTGTTTCACTACCGTACAATGCTGTGCTGCAAATGTGCATTCTCAGGAATCACCATCATCATCATTTAAGACTGATTATGCCTTTCAGCGTTCAGTCTGGAGCATAGCCCCCTTATAAAATTCCTCCATGGTCCCCTATTCAGTGCTAACATTGGTGCCTCTTCTGACGTTAAACCTATTACTTCAAAATCATTCTTAACCGAATCCAGGTACCTTCTCCTTGGTCTGCCCCGACTCCTCCTACCCTCTACTGCTGAACTCATGAGTCTCTTGGGTAACCTTGCTTCTCCCATGCGTGCAACACGAACCCACCATCTAAGCCTTGAAACGTCCCCTTTTGAACACTTACACATGACTGTGCTTAAACTGACACACAATATTTTTAGCGCAACGCAATCTGACTTTCATTAATCCCTACAAAAGAATGGCCCTGACTAACATTAACCTATACCTTTCACAAATCACTTACCTCACAAAAATCTTCGTTACTCGAACTACTGCAACCTTAACAGTGTTGAAAACTCATAATATACATAGCAGTTGATGACATCCAGTCTTACAAATTTCAAAACTCCGCCATCTCTCTCCCCACATCCACTGCTGCTGGCGGCTCACCTCCAACTGCGCAACGCTACGCGCTGTTCACATCCAGCTGCCGCTGCCCAACACTACAATGGCAGACAAGAACGCAAACTAGCCACAGACTGCACACAGCACAGCCAGTGATTTTCATACAGAGCGCTACGTAACGTTGCCAATAAGAAAACATAAAACAGCACAGCCAGTGATTTTCATACAGAGCGCTACGTAACGTTGCCAATAAGAAAACATAAACAGCCTACTTACATAGCCCCCTTGCTACCCACAAAAAATTTTACAAATTGTTTTGGGCAGTGGCCAATAATGATTTGATATAATTTTCCATAATTACAATAACAAAGAAATCAAATGCACACACTTTTTGATACAATGTTGGTCAAAAGCTAAAATTTTCTCACAGTCCATAAAGACAGTCCTGATCATTCATCACAGTAAAATAGCAGTGTTTTTCTCAAAGTCTGAGCAGTAAAAGAAAATGCACACAGAAGTAGTGGATTTTCATGCTGTCTTGAAGAAGTAGTGTTGTCCTTCCAACGGAAAGACAGTGCTGACTCTTGACATGCAGACAGGTAATGGGCCACAACAGAGCAAACCCACAGCAGAGTCAGTCGAAGTTTTGAAGAATATTGGTAGGTAGGGCATCAGAGACTAGACCCACTGCAGTCCTGGTAGAAATTACGGTATTGGTGGGCCACCAGAGGTGCAGACCCACTGCAGTCCTTGTAGAAATGGCCAGCAGCCATCTGCTGCGACTGTGCAGGTGCACAATCACCATCGAAGAGTCTTGCGGACAATATAGCAAGTCCATAACCACCACTTGTGCACTCACAAAGTTTTTGGTATTGTCCTTAGAACCAGCAATGTTGTTGACCAGTCCCTTGCTGAATTATTAACACATGTCCAAACACTAACAGTCCCAACTGCTCATATATTGTCCATATACTATGACCAACAGAAACGTGTGCAGTGAAATGTAACTTACAAGTTACTTAATTCGATGAACTGGTGTCAATTACAATTTTATAACATAAGAATACAATAACAAAGGTACAAAATACATCATTAAAGAACATAACAATACAGATAACATTTGTAGTAACAAACTTTACAAAAGAATCGAAATAACATATACATCAGTGTTACAGGAATTATGACATAAGTACATACATAAAAGGTCTGAATAACTTTCGAAACATCAACTTCACACGTGAGCATTAAAACAAAACAGAATAAATAACGTCTAAAATTCTTTACAAAGAAAATAACATATTATTATAAAAATTCTACAACATAACTCTTATTAGCTAAACACATAAAGACAGGAAAAACAGAAATATACAAGAGTACACAAACACATAGGGGGATAACACAATGGAAAGGACAGGGTTTGTTTTCAGTGTAACATTTGGTACTGCAGTCCAACCCAAAACTTCCATAGATCTTTCGTCTTATTTCAACATTTGTTTCCACCAAAACATCCTATCCAAGCATGCTTTCTGTATTTGTATGTTCACATATTTCTTACCTCATTATTTATTTTCCATTATCTTATGTCATTTATTTCCAAGAAAATCCTACCTAAACTTGTTGTCTCTAAACCCTACTTTTTTGTTCATATCCTCTTTCAAAAATAGTTTTTCCCCACTTTACACTACTTTTTTGGCCAAACCATTTTCTTATAGCTTCTCAATGCATTTCTTCCAATTCACCATAACTCATTCTCTTATATAGCCTACCCCATTTTAAGCTAACTTAAATCTACTGAGCTCAGATGCTAAACTAAGGGACGAGGCAATGCAGCAGTACAAAACAATTAACATAAACAGCAATCACAAAATATTCAAATTGGCCAAGCAAGCAGCAATATCACAACTAATACTACGCAATGAGCAGCAAACAAGAAAAATAAATCAGTAGTAAAACTGGCTTAACAGAGTAATGTAAAGTGAAATTTAGTTGCACTACGCCTGGAAAACAGCAGAAGCAATAGCAATAACTTATATCTAAACATCACAAAGCTCAAGCAGAAAAAAATATTACACTAAAGACAACAGTGCAGACAAGGGAAATGTATATTCACATCTTAATGTCTATGTAATTAAAGTGGTGCACCACAACTTATTCTACAAAAGAAATTACCAAGTACTTGGAAAGAAAATTCTGTATGCAATTCCTGTGAAGGGAAATGTTCTTTTTTGTGCTCCTTCGGTTTTTTTAAGTCCATCATAAAGTTACTATTTACTGGATCTATAGGCATAAAATGTTTATATTAGTAAATCTATTAAATTTTATTTTAACCAATGCTGCAGTGCAGCTAGAAACTAGATATTAAACAAAATGAGCAAATAAATACATAAAGCAAGCCATATGGCATTTCTCTCAACCAGCAAGACAATAGCCGTGAAATGTTTCTCATCATTTCATTAGGCATTTTAGTAAATATCATAAATGAAGAGCTCCACAGTATAATCATATGTTTTCAAGTTTGAGCGTGTTGTATTTGCGATGCTTTCTACAATGGAATGTCAATAGCGAGGATAATGGCGTCCCTTTTTTTTTCTACCTGTGCCTCTGAAATGGCACACACTAATGGCTTTTTCTCCAGGTGTCTGACACAGCTGGGTGCCCACGACGCATTACGTGCAGGTGGTCACTTAACTTTCTTACGGAAATATTTACGACAGCAGTTTCCGCTACAGTGATGGTCTCATATAAAAATATTTCACAGGTCAAGAATTTGCGTTACAAATATGTAGAAACAAAATCCTATTGATATAACAGGGTCCAAAAAATTTTCGGCGGCATTGTAATACATTCACGCATTTACATACATTTCGTAACTCTTAAAGTATGATTCTTGCTTTCCAACAACCTTTTTCACAAACCAGAGTCCCTAACCACTACTCATTATTCCTTACCTTATTCGTCGACACTTCTTCAATATTTCATCAGAACAGATACATAGCATACTCAAATAGCTCATATAGAATCAGCTTATTGATCATAAACATACCGCAACAGCGTAATACACATCGTCATCATAACATCATAAAACCTCAGCCAAATCTCAAGAAAGGTGTAGCTTCCTTCAATAATTACAAAACCTAAAAAAATTCTCTGCTCATGTCAAAAGTGTCATCTACCTCAAACGTACTTTAAAAATCATGATCTCATACCAAATACATCATTCAAAGCTCTCATAGTATCACAATGGTTCTGAAGAAATACGAACAGTTCACAAAGTCCAGACGAAATACAATTTCATAAGTGTGAAGTTATCCGACTGTGTAATTGTGTAAACATGTGTCACTGATGTAGTAAAAAAATTTATCTCTCAGTTAAATGATCAGATAGCTGTGCAATTTGTGTGTTAGAGAAACATGGTACCAATGTGTAAAGTTGTATAAGCAATTACCATATTAGCCAGGGCTCCTTGTGCTTGCCAAACACATGGTACACAAAGTAAATGTGTACCCCCCTGAGGATTAATGTAATTATACCCTCAGGTGTTACAGATTACATCAATGGAATGAAATGTATCATGGAAAACTTTCTTTGTAATTCAAAAATCTTGAAAATAAATGGCTTAAGAACAAAATCTCTCAAATGCGTGTCCTGTAGCGCTAAATGTGCGTCTTGCTGTAAGATAATTCTGTGGAAGTGTCGTAGTTATCGTCCTCTGTAAGCAAAATTCTGCTGAAGTCAATATACTTACCTCATCATAAACGAAAGTAAATGCTTTGCATATGGATACCGTAGTTATTACGTACCTTACTGTGATCAAGAAAGTACTATAATGTAACGTATTGCTGTGCTACGAAAAAGGCTGTCTCATTGTAGCTATACCACAAAAGTTACTACTAAAACATGTTTTACTTTCCAGAATAATACAGAAAAACTGTGCAGAAATAAAACACAAACACTGCAAAAGCAACATTGTATATTGTCACTCAATAGTAGCGTCGTGATAAAATCGTGTAGCTGTCACATAAACTAACCACTGTGTCATCTGGTATCTCACAGAAAGTACTTTAAATAAAGAATGTATTTTCAAGTAAACCAAAATGTTGCATTAAAATCTCATTAGCAGTACTGGTAAATGTTCTAAGAATGTAAGGCTTATAGTCGTTACATAATCGTGCAACTAACAAGCAAGAATGTACACACACAATAACACTGTGACGTCTGTTCACTATAACAATGCATTCGTAATTTCTGTTTAAATAAGTTCTCTTGGTTCTTGATTGGACTTGGACTTGCTTTTTTGTGGATGGAACTGGAATGGCTCTGATTGCTTCTAACTTTTCAGGATCCGGCTGAATGCCTTCAGAAGAAATAATATGTCCCAAAAACCTCACCTTTGACCTACCGAATTCAGACTTTTCCAAGTTAACTGTAATTCCAGATTCTGCAAAAATACGTAACAAACTGTTTAGGATGCGATTATGTTGTTCCCATGAAGCTTCTGCTATTAGAATATCGTCCACATATAAGGTGATGTGACGTTTTAAGAACTCAGGTAATATGGAATTTAGCCCGCGAATGAATGCTGCCGAAGAAATGTTTAAACCAAAAGGAAGTTTCCGAAACTGATAACAAACGCCGAAACAAAGGAAAGCTGTGTATTTTCTACATTCTGGATGAAGTTCGATCTGATAAAAACTGGATCTGAGATCAATGGAAGACAACACTTTTACACCATTAAAATTTTGAAGAAGTTCTTCCAACGTTTGTTTCAGGAATAATGATAGTATTGATTTGTCTCGAATCTAAGACAAGCCTGATCGATCCATTTTTTTTCTCAACAACATGTAATGGATTGTTGTATGAGCTTACTGCAGGCTCAATAATGCCCTCGTCAAGCATAGATTGTATTTCTGTTCTAACATGGTCCCTATAATGTGCTGGAATTACGTATGGTCTAACACAAAATTTAGTATGCTCACGAACACGAAATTGGTATTGAAATCCCTTGATTGTTCCTGTTTTGTGAGTAAAAACTGTGGAATATGCTTGTAAAATCTCAAAAAGGTCCTGCCTATCAGTGTCATTACGATTCTCAATTGTTTGAATTTTATTCTGAATTAACTCATTGGTATCAGATGTGTCGTCGATATCATCCCTGTCAGTACTTGCAGAGTGATTGTTAGTGTCTAGTTCTGTAGAAAATTCCGAACTGTTTTCTAACAGAAGGTAAAGCCGATTAATTTCCTCGTCATGGTTTGAGAGCCAATCTTCAAGTTTCAAAGCTATTGACTTACCTTCTTTCTCTAAACTTATTTCAGCATCGTGAAAGTTTAAGATTGCTTTGTATTCATTCAAAAAGTCTACTCCCAGTATAATTCCCGTCGACAATAATGGAACAATAAGAAAGTTCATAGAGAAGCTGTGGCTTTGACAAAAGGATTCTAAGTTGGTTTGTTGGCGTACATCTACACTTTTTCCAACGATTGCACCTTGTAATTTAATCTTACGTAACGGAAGTGTGGGGCAATCGTTCGATTTGTTGCATTTGCTAAAGGCTGTTTCACTAATTACTGAAATGGGACTGCCAGAGTCAAGTACTGCAGTAAATTTTACGTCATTTACTGTAATGTGAATCACAGGATATGCAATGTTGTTATGTTTTACGTCGTGTTCCTGGAGTAAGATGTCCCTAATGTCTTCCAATTTTACGTAATTACTAGCTACGGCAGCTGCGTCGTCAGTTTCATACGTACGTTTTGTGGCTGCCAGTGGTATGAGTCATTGCCTATTGTCTCTTTGTTGGAGCGCGTCGTTATTGGGATTTGGAGACCTAACTTCTACAAATTCACCTTGCCGAGAGGGCCCTGCTCTGTTTGAATCCCACCAGTTCTGATGCAATTCAGCTCTGTCGTTACGATCATATTGATAATATTTATTTTGGTTCCTGTATTGTCTGTTTCTCCTATTGTCTCTGTGATAGTCATTACCACGGAGAGGTTATCTTTCCCTGTAATTATTACTACTCTGCCAGCGGTTGTCATACGGGTGGTGTCTGTTTTGGTCACGATTTGTGTTTTGAGAATAGCCTTGTCGCGTCCAGTTATTATTTCTTTCATCGCGGAATTGCGACGGATGTGACCTGTAATTGTTGTGTTCCTGTTTTCGCGTTCCGCGACTGTCAGTGTCAATTTCTAATTCTTGTAAGAGTCCCTGAAAAGCTTCAACGTCGTCTTTGCAATGTCCTGCCAAAATAATATGTCGTAAATGTTCAGGCAATTTGATTAAGCAAATGCGGATGAGTTCTGAGGGGCTGTATGAGTTTGACAGGTACTGATTCTTGTGCAACATGTCTTCAAAATATTTCACAAGACTGGAAAATTCAGATTGTTCGAAATGTTTCATCATTATGATGCTATGTTTTACTCGGTCTTGTGTAGCTTGAGACCAATATGCTGCGAGGAAGGCATGATAAAATTCTCCTTCACTGTGACAATCGTGAATGACCGCATTCTTACAGCTGGTTCATTCTCTAAATAGCCACACATAAATTCTAATCTGTGCTCTAATGTCCAATTGGGAGGAAAACAATGACAGAATTGATGGAGCCACGCTTGTGGATGAATGTCGTTGCCAGAATGCTTAAACGTTTTGAATTTACGCGTAGTAATGATCAGCTTATAGTCAAAATCATCATGTCGGCGAGTCGCATGTCGGTCATTGTTACGTCGTGTCGGCGGTTCCATCTCAAAATTCGGTGCACATTGCCAATTTCTATCATAACTTCCGAAATGCCCTGTGTTATTATTTTGTGGCTGTTCCGTATTTCTATGTCCTTCTTCCCGTATTGGGGAGCGAGTGTCCTCTGAAATACGTAATTCTTGTATTACCTGTGTCAGCTGATCTTGTACTTCCCGGATTTCTCTTTTGTACTGTGTATTGATTTGATTTTGATTTTGTTTGAATTTTCTAATTTGTTTGCACTCTTCTGTGTCATTAAAGACTACCGGTTTTGTGTCATTCAGGTTATCATCTACCTTCGTAGATAAATTAATTAGCTGATCCGAAAGTTCAACTACTTTCTCTGATAATGAACTAATTTCCTCCATGTGTCTTTCTCAACCAATTTTCAGAGTATCTACTGTGTCCTTTAAGTTTTCCTGAGTTTTCGCAAGTTGCGTAACCAAATCGGTAGATGCAACTGAGTCAATTTTAGCTTGCAAGGTCTCATGATTTTCATGAACAATAGTTTGCAGTTCTTTTATGGCTGCTTCGTGAGTCTGTAATGCATTTTCATGCCGCGAAAAAATAGGTTGAAAATGCTCACAAATTTGTGTTTTTACGTCATTACAGACTTTTTGACATTTCGATTCAATGTTATGTAACTCAGTAGTTAAATCTTCACGTGTTTGTTCAAGCGTATGTTCCACTGAGTCTAACTTTTGAAGCTTTTCTTCCATTGCGTCTAACTGTTGCTGTGTTTGTCTCTGGTGTTGTTCCATTGTGTCTAACTTTTGAAGATTTTGTTCCATTGTGTCGAACTTTTGAAGATTTTGTTCCATTGTGTCTAACTGTTGCTGTGTTTGCCTCTGGTGTTGTTCCATTGTGTCTAACTTTTGAAGCTTTTGTCCCATTTGTTGCATTAATTGTGATAACAATGCACTGGTGTCTGAAACATGTTCCTCAGTGCTTTTCGGCAGTGAATTTGCACCGGCAACATTCACATTTTGACAAGCGGAAAATGTGTCTTGACTCATTTGACAAAACGGTGAGAACCCAAAACCTGAGTCTACAGTATTTGCAATATTGTGTTCTGTCATTCCCGATTCCTGAGGCGAGCTGTTGCCGACCGATCGATCGATAATCCTTCCCTGTTCACTACCTGTTTCACTGTCTACACCATTATTTGACGCCCGCTCCATTTCCCTATGCACAGTTACCAAATTACTACTTTGAATATTAGTTAATTCATTACATGGTGGCGCTAACACACTGCTTTCGTCTTCACAGTCATTTCTCGGTTTACTTTGGAGCCTAGTATTACGTTTTTCACACGCCATTATTGTCACAATATTTCACACGACAACACAGAAAAGGACAATTTGAAGAGCAAAAATAAGAGAACACGTTAACATAGCACTGAAAATAATATCTAGTTAATTGCAGCTGCGAAATACTTGGTGCAAATCTACATGCGTGCCACACCTGTTTTACTGTACAACAATGAGAGACTGCAAATACAAAGGAAATACTCTCTATAATTACGCGCTAGCAATAAACAATAGCTACACTAATTACACAAACTACAAGAAAAAAATCAGAAGATTCCAGTGAGTTATCCTAGGCTAAGGGTCGACATATGATACGTCCCCTTTTGAGCAATTACACGTGACTGTGCTTAAACTGACACACAATGTTTTTAGCGCAACGCAATCTGATTTTCATTAATCCCTACAAAAGAATGGCCCTGACTAACAATAACCTATACCTTTCACAAATCATTTACCTCACAAAAATCTTCGTTACTCGAACTGCTGCAATACAGCGAGCGCCACTACCGCCAGCTAAATAAAAGATTCAAACTACGGAAGGCACTAACTACTGATAGGCATAGTTAGCAAATGAAAGATTTTAATAGAGAACAAACAATGTATTTACCTTAATAGTGTTGAAAACTCATAATATACATAGCAGTTCATGACATCCAGTCTTACAAATTTCAAAACTCCGCCATCTCTCTCCCCACATCCACCGCTGCTGGCGGCTCACCTCCAACTGCGCAACGCTACGCGCTGTTCACATCCAGCTGCCGCTGCCCAACACTACAATGGCAGACAACAATGCAAACTAGCCACAGACTGCACACAGCACAGCCAGTGATTTTCATACAGAGCGCTACGTAACGTTGCCAATAAGAAAACATAAACACCCTACTTACAGCCTGTTCGCCCTGACTGCTACATCTATAGAGTTCATTTCCAATTTTTCTTTGATTTCCTCATTGTGGACACCCTCCTGCGATTGTTCCCATCTACTAGTACCTGCAATCATCCTAGCTACTTTCATATCCGTAACCTCAACCTTGTTGATAAGGTAACCTGAATCCACCCAGCTTTCGCTCCCATACAACAAAGTTGGTCGAAAGATTGAACGGTGCACAGATAGCTTAGTCTTGGTACTGACTTCCTTCTTGCAGAAGAGAGTAGATCGTAGCTGAGCGCTCACTGCATTAGCTTTGCTACACCTCGCTTCCAGTTCTTTCACTATGTTGCCATCCTGTGAGAATATGCATCCTAAGTACTTGAAACCGTCCACCTGTTCTAACTTTGTTCCTCCTATTTGGCACTCAATCAGTTTATATTTCTTTCCCACTGACATTACTTTCGTTTTGGAGATTCTAATCTTCATACCATAGTCCTTACATTTCTGATCTAGCTCAGAAATATTACTTTGCAAACTTTCAATCGAAGCTGCCATCACAACTAAGTCATCCGCATATGCAAGACTGCTTATTTTGTGTTCACATATCTTAATCTCACCCAGCCAGTCTATGGTTTTCAACATATGATCCATAAATAATATGAACAACAGTGGAGACAGGTGGCAGCCTTGTCTTACCCCTGAAACCACTCTGAACCATGAACTCAATTTACCGTCAACTCTAACTGCTGCCTGACTATCCATGTAAAGACCTTTAATTGCTTGCAAAAGTTTGCCTCCTATTCCACCGACAATAACTTCCTCCTAGGAACCCGGTCATATGCCTTTTCTAGATCTATAAAACATAGATACAATTCCCTGTTCCACGCATAACACTTCTCCATTGTTTGCCGCAAGCTAAAGATCTGATCCTGACAACCTCTAAGAGGCCTAAACCCACACTGATTTTCATCCAATTGGTCCTCAACTAATACTCGCACTTTCCTTTCAACAATACCTGAGAATATTTTACCCACAACGCTGATTAAAGAGATACCTCTGTAGTTGTTACAATCTTTTCTGTTTCCGTGTTTAAAGATTGGTGTGATTACTGCTTTTGTACAGTCTGATGGAATCTGTCCCGACTCCCAGGCCATTTCAATTATCCTGTGTAGCCATTTAAGACCTGACATTCCACTGTGTTTGATGAGTTCCGACTTAATTTCATCCACTCCAGCTGCTTTATTGCACTGCAATCTATTGACCATTTTCTGCACTTTCTCAAATGTGGTCCTATTTCCATCATCATTCCTATCCCATTCTACCTCGAAATCTGAAACATTACTTATCGTATTTTCACCTACATTGAGCAACTCTTCAAAATATTCCCTCCATCTGCCCAAGGCATCCACAGGATTCACCAGCAGTTTTCCTGACCTGTCCAAAATACTTGTCATTTCCTTCTTACCTCCTTTTCGAAGGCTGCTAATTACACTCCAGAATGGTTTTCCAGCAGCTTGACCCATAGTCTCCAACCTGTTTCCAAAGTCTTCCCAAGATTTCTTCTTGGATACTGCAATTATCTGTTTGGCTTTGTTTCTTTCTTCAACGTAACTTTCTCTGTCTACCTGAGTTCTAGTATGTAGCCATTTTTGATACGCCTTCTTTTTCCTTTTACAGGCTGCCTTGACTGTGTCATTCCACCAAGCTGTTCGCTTCATCCTACTTTTACACACTACTGTTCCAAGACATTCTTTAGCCACTTCTAGTACTGTGTCCCTGTACTTTGTCCATTCCATTTCCAGTGACTGTAATTGACTACATTCAACTAACTGGTACCTTTCTGAGATCGCTGTTATGTACTTGTGCAGGATTTCCTTATCCTGAAGTTTCTCCACTCTTATCCTCCTGCATATGGACCTGACCTCCTGCACTTTCGGCCTCACAATCCCAATTTCACTGCAGATTAAATAATGATCAGTGTCATCAAAGAATCCCCTGAATTCCTGATCCGTTATTATATAGTCAATGACAGATCTGGTTCCCCTGCCTTCCCAAGTATACCGGTGAATGTTCTCATGTTTAAAAAAGGAGCTTGTGATTGCTAAGCTAATTCTCAGGAATATCGTACTCAAATTAAGGCCAACGTTTGATACTACTAGAATTCTCTCGGTCAGGAACGCCCTTTTTGCCTGTGCTAATCTACTTCTTACATCCTCCTTGCTCCGTCCGTCATGGGTTATTTTGCTACCCCGTTAGTAGAATTCTTTAACTTTGTGTACTATCCGCCCCCAGTAGCTGAGTGGTCACTGCGACAGACTGTCAATCCTAACGGCCCGGGTTCGATTCCCGGCTGGGTCGGGGATTTCTCCGCTCAGGGACTGGATGTTGTGTGTCCTAATCATCATCATTTCGTCCCCATCGACGCGCAAGTCGCCGAAGTGGCGTCAAATCGAAAGACTTGCACCCAGCGAAGGGTCTACCCGACGGGAGGCCCTAGTCACACGACATTTACACTTTTACTTTGTGTGCTTCGTGATCAGCAGTTATGTTTTTAAGTTTCTCGCTGTTCTCACTTCCGATTTACTATCAATCCAAATTAGACTGTTCATTCCATTTACAGATCCTATAATTCTTCTTCACTTTCACTAAGGGTAGCAATGTCATCAGCGAATCTTATCACGGATAGCCTTTTACATTGAATTTTAATCCCGCTTTTGAAGCTCCCATTTATTTTCGTGATTGCTTCTTCTATGCATAGATTTAACAGGAGGGGCGAAAGAATACATTCCTGACTTATACACTTTTTAATCCGAGCACTTCGCTCTTGTCGTCCAGTCTTATTATTCCCTCCTGGCTCTTGTACATATTGTACATTATCCGTCTCTCCCTATAGCTTACCCCTATTTTTCTCAGAGTTTCGAACATCTCACACCATTTGACACTGTCGAACGCTTTTTAAAGGTCGACAAATCCTATGAACGTGTCTTGATTTTTCTTTAGTCTTGCTTCCATTATCAACTGCAACGTCAGAATTGCCTCTCGTACGTTTACCTTTCCTAAAGCCAAATTGATCATCATCTAACACATCCTCAATTTTCTTTTCCATTTTTCTGTATATTATTCGTGACAGCAACTTGGACGCACGAGCTGTTAAGCTGATTCTGCGATAATTCTCGCACTTGTCACCTCTTGCAGTCTTCGGAATTGTGTAGATGACATTTTTCTGAAAATCAGATGGCATTACGCTAGAGTCATACGTTCTACAGCAATGTAAATAGTTGTTTTGTTAACACTTTCACCGAATGATTTTAGAACTTCTGTTGGTATGTTATCTACCCCTTCTGCCGTATTTGCTCTTAAGTCCCCCAAAGCTACCTTAAATTCTGGTTCTAATACTGGATCCGCTATCTCTTCTAAATCGACTCCTGTTTCGTCTTCTATCGCATCCGATAAATCTTCCCCCTCATAGAGGGTTTCAGCATGCTCTTTCTACCTATCCGCTCTCTCGTCTGCATTTAACAGTGGAACTCCAGTCGCACCCTTAGGGCCGAGTGCACCAATCTCGATTAACAGTTAACCGCGGTTAAGTCGATATATAACCCTGTTCAGCGCAATATTCTGGTGCACCAACACAGATCTAAAGCCGGCCGAAGTGGCCGTGCGGTTAAAGGCGCTGCAGTCTGGAACCGCAAGACCGCTACGGTCGCAGGTTCGAATCCTGCCTCGGGCATGGATGTTTGTGATGTCCTTAGGTTAGTTATGTTTAACTAGTTCTAAGCTCTAGGGACTAATGACCTCAGCAGTTGAGTCCCATAGTGCTCAGAGCCATTTTTGAACAGATCTAAATTAAACGAGGGAATCGACCGCGGTTATATTTAACCGGGGCTCTTTCCCGGTTTTCTCGACATAACCGCGGTTTTAGAAGCATACGCTATTAAGATGGCGGCGCGTTTTGATGTTATGGATGGCATTGAGGAAGATTTGTTATACCTTGGCCATTTAAATCGTGACCGAAATCGTGTTGGAGTGATTGTGGAAAGGAGAAACCCTTTTGAAGATTATGGTGACAGGAAGTTTGAAGAGAGACTTCGTCTGTCAAAAGAAACAGTGTGGTGGTTATTAAATCAAATTAATGATAGGTTAGAATTTCCTATTGATCGGAATAACCCTGTTTCTCCGATAAACAGACTTTTGATTACTTTAAGGGCATATGCAACAGGTGCATTCAACATTCTTATTGGGGACAACAGTAATGTACATCGTACAACAGCACAACAAATCATCAGTGATGTATCAGACATCATAGCATCACTGTCTCCTCGCTTTATAAAATTTCCTACAAGAGAAGAAGTGTGCTCTGTGATGTACGGTTTTAGTCAATTGGACCGATTTCCTGGCGTTCTTCGTACCTTGGATTGTACCCATATAAGAATTCAGTCTCCTGGAGGACATAATGCTGAACTGTTCCGCAACAGGAAATCATATTTTTCCTTTAACTGTCAAACCTTTAGTGATCACAATTTGTTAATAAGAGATATTGTCGCTCGATGGCCGGGCTCTGTGCACGACGGTACCATATTTCTCAACTGCGCTCGCAGAGCTCAATTTGAAAACGGAGAAATACCACAAGGTTACTAATTGGGAGATAGTGGTTATGCATGTAGATCCTACTTGTTAACTCCACTTTTAAATCCGCAATACGAAGCAGAGCATCGATATAACAGGTCTCATATTAAAACTAGAAACACTGTTGAGAGAAAATATGGGATGTGGAAGAGAAGATTTCCCGTATTATCTGTAGGAATAAGATGTAATCCACAGAAATCAATGTCAATAATTGTGGGTACGGCTGTCTTGCATAATATTGCGAGGAGTACAAGCAGTGAAGAACCACCAGAAGATCCTGAAATTTCTCGACTTTTAAATGAGTTACGTGATGAGAGAGGCCCCAACATTGAAGACAGTGCTACCTGGACAGCAGATGTATCGTGATGATACATTACCTGGAAGAGCAGTTCACCGTGCTATAGTTAATGAACATTTCCGATAATCTAACATAAATTCAGACGTTGTTCGTAATGAAAAATTATGATTATAGTTATGGGATTTCGCCGTATTTTCAAATTTTCAGATTATTTCAGCATGTAATCTATTTCGTTTCTGCTGTCTAGCGAACATAAAAGTACTCACTGAACTCAGTGTGTGATGCGAAATTTGAGGTTTTAGCGTGCCAGGGAGAGGCTGTGCTGCCTACAGACAATTACCCAGCTGCTGCTTTTCTGTGATATTTTTTTAGTGTGGAACTGATGATAATTCATTATTAAAGATATATTTCTTGCATCACATTGGTTGTGAAATCAATGCAGTACCTTGTTATTTATATACATGTTCAGTTTCTGGGTATGTACTTAAATTTGAGAACAAATGACTCATTACATTTAGAGAGTGTGAGAGTAAAAGCGAGTAGAATAAAATATAATGGATATTTCTGTATTACGTTCACTATAGATCCTAAACATCTCTTAAATTTTCTCCTGTAACAACAAATATGTGAATGTCCAACAGTTTTGCAATATTAAAAGAGCACATTCTTTATTATTAGAACCTTTCAGTTTAGAGATTATTTTACTGCACTTCTGCTCAGTATTAATGCAGTCTTATCACCTATATTAGCTTAAACTTGTGAATATGCAGTAAACACATAGGCACAAAATAAATAATCATTTGTGTAATAACATAAAATGTTAGTTTGGGAATGTTTATTTGTTAAATTGTTTCCGTATTATTCACTACTCTTTGTTTACAACATGATTTTCTTCAGACATAAGTGTGTGTGGCTATAAGGTTGTGCAAATAATTGAATTACGTTTTTAATTCTAGTCAGTCATGCATGTAGCAGCAGTTTACACAATATTATCTACAACTGTACGGTATTAAAAAAAAATGAAATTGAAGACAAATTTGTGTTTAGAAATTGCCACCAAAAACAAGTTCTCATTGCTACAAAAGGCAATGGAATTTTGTCAGCAATGTCTAATACTTTGGGGATCAGTGCAAGAGCAATAATTAGTTTAGGAGTGTGCTACTTCGGAAGATATGAAAGCAGAACCGTAATACTGTGGGTTGATGGTATGAAGTGTCACACTTTGAGTTATTACTGAGGGAAACTCCCTCCCTCACTCTGTCACTGATATTGATGCAGTTTTTTCACATATTTAATGCTCACCTGTACAGAAGGGAATTCCTTGTCATTTCATAGTGCCACAGAAAAATGCCTCACTACAAGTACAGTTGTGGCAGAAGTTATGGGTCGCCATCATAAACATTAGCAGGTGCAGAGTGTTGCTAAGAAAGCCACACATACTATGATTACTATAGCAGAAAACAGTGACCCATCATAGGAATGCATTTCTGAAAATATCTTGCTACACATTTTGTTATGATAAAAGTTATGGGCTGACATTATAAACATTAACAGGTGCAGAGTATTGCTAGAAAAGCCAAGCAATGCTAATCTCACAACTGTCCATATTAGCAATGTATTACTCAATAATGCCTCTCTACAAATACTGTTATGATAAATGTTACAGGTTTCCACCACACACATTACCACGTGGTGTGGCTAGGAAAGCCACATATGATATTCTTACTTTTGCAGAAAAGAGAAACCATCACAGCAATGTATTTCTCAAAATGCCTCACTTCAAATTGTATTGTCATAAAAGATACAGGTTCCCATTATAAACATTACCAGGTGCAGAGTATTGCACGGAAAATGGCTCACACAAAATTATGATTTGGGGCACTTTCCCTCATAATTTAATATGTTAGGATATTTCTGGTATAAACAATGCAAAACTTGATAACATTGGGCCTCATGTATATAACTGTTACAGCACATATGTTCATTCCAAAGTTAGAGTAACAAGGATGCTTTATTACTATTATTTTGTTTCATTAACAGTCTACCTCATTGTTAAGTCATTTAAGTAGAAATTGGCACCTGACGTTGTGGCTGCAGGCCTGCAACTCACATGTAGCTTACTTGTGTAAACTGCAGTGTTGCTAATCTGTTTTTATATATGAAGTAATTCTAATTTTACGTGATTGGATAAAACTTAGTCCAGATCAAATAAGCTATAAGCAGATATTAGACAGACAACAACTAGGACAGTAGCAGTATCACTAACAGGACAAACACAGAGAAAAAATTTGAACTGTGAGACAACTTTAATACATTAGATAGAATACAACACAGCACAAAAAATTACAAAAATTCACTGTCACAGGAAAAAAAAGTCACATGTCACTGGCATTTTTCTTCTTCCAGTATTTTAGTTTTTCTTTCAGGGCCAGAATCTTCAAATTTTTAATCCTCAGCTCCTTTTGCTGCTCTGCCTTCATCATGTGTAATTGGGCCTCCAGTAGTTCCACTCTCTTCTTGCACACATTTTCGATTACTGTTCCCGAACCTGATGGCCTTGGTTTTGCAGGCATCCTGCGACGATGCCATTTATTTTTCGTCGTGCAAATGTTTTCATTGGGTTGATCAGGAGACTGTGAAACAGATTGCAGCTGGGTGACATCCACCAGAACATTCTTTGGTGTCTCTTTACTTTGTATTACGACAGGTGTGTGGTAAGTGCTAGGTTGTGTGCACTCTGCTAACTCAACAACTGAAGCAGGTTCTCACTTCACTGCACTGCACTCCATGTTGACAGCATCCATAATCATGCTAAACTGTGCATCGGAATCATATGCATTTGTTAATGGTTTCATTGAGGAACCAACAATTTCTAATAGTTTAGCCCGATCATGGATTTGCTTTTTTGGGTAGGCTTCCCCCCACCTGTTTTATACACTTCCTTCTTCTGCAAGGTCTTTTCGAAGTCTTCTTTTCATGTTTTCATAACAGGTTTTCAGGCTGTCAGAGGATCTTTTTGTCACACCTGAAATTAAATAAATGTTGTAGTTTGTAGTACCATAAATTAATTCTTATATTATTTACATTCGTAAGTCCATTTTGCATTCTGAGGCTCTTAACTTATAACTGCAACAAAAATCTAAGATCTGTATATGGCTTTTGTTTACATATCAGTTCATTAAAAAGAATGTGGTGTAGGCATATATGAAGAATACGGCACAGGACTAAGTGACAAACGTATGTTCACAATTTTCAACATAAAAGCTTCCGTTAGTCACGTAATATTTAATTAACAGTAGCACGGCATTGGATTTTAAATTTAAAACTAACAAAACAATTCCAACCGTAAATGTACGTAGTCCTATCACGTATTTCAGTGGTACGCCAATAACAGTGTCAAATTTCAAACTAAAAGCCAGTGTGGGCCGTATCCTATGCTTACGATGAACCTAGAAAAGTTATTCATTTATGGGTAAACTTACCAGGAGTAGAATTAAATTGCGCCTCCACATGGGACCACATAGCCCGTTTTTCTTTTAAGTTGCAGCCGTCAGTTCTCTTATTTTCGAGAACGGATGCATTTGCACCCACCAGTTCAAGAAGTACATCTATCTCGTACTTCGAGAAATTCAGTGTTCTTCTTTTATTCTCCATTATTCTCCAAAAAAGAAACCAACAGATCAGAAATAGGTACTGAGGTACGTACACACACTTCTGCTTGTTAACGGAAAAAACAGCAAAGATAGAATGTGGCACCAACGGTTATCTGTGCAATTTCATGTTTACTAACATCTTTGCGTCACCAGGGCACGTTCCATTGCAATTTAGGGAGTTTACCGAGGTCAAATGCACAGTTGGCTGACGACGATTTGCTGACCAGCGATTAACGTTGGTGCACTGCAGAAACATTTTGAACGCGATTTACTTTTAACCATGATCGCGGGACTTTGGTTATCATGCCTTTTGACCGGGGTTGGTGCACTCGGCCATTAGTGCTGCCAGCCTTGCTTTTAATTTCACCGAAGGTTGTTTTGACTTTCTTACACGCTGCGTCACTTTTTCCGACAGTCATTTCTTTTTCGATTTCGTCACATTTTTCCTGTAGGCATTTCGTCTTAGCTTCCTCGCATTTCCTATTTATTTCGTTCCTAAGCGACTTGTATTTCCGTATTCATGAATTTTCCCTGAACATTTTTGTGCTTCCCTCTTTCACCGATCAACTGAAGTATTTCTCCTATTATCAATGCTTTCTTCACAATTACCTTTTTTGTACCTACGTTTTTCTTGTGATTGCCCTTTTTTAAGATGCCCATTCCTCTTTGACTGAAATGCCTACTGTGCTATTTCTTATCGCACAATCTGTAGCCTTAGAGTACTTCAAGAATATCTCTTCAGTCTTTAGTACTTCCATATCTCACTTCTTTGTATACTGATTGTTCTTGTCTAATCTCCTAAACGTCAGCCTCCTCTTCGCCACTATTAAATGGTTATCTGAGTCTGTATCTGCTCCTGGGTATGCCTTAAATCCAGTATCTGATTTAGGAATCTCTGCCTGACCACGATGTAATCTAACAGAAATATTTCCGTATCTCCCGATCTCTCCGATCAACTGAAGTATTTCTCCTATTACCAATGCTTTCTTCACAATTACCTTTTTGTACCTATGTTTTTCTTGTGATTGCTCTTTTCTAAGATGCCCATTCCTCTTTGACTGAAATGCCTACTGTGCTATTTCTTATCGCACAATCTGTAGCCTTAGAGTACTTCAAGAATATCTCTTCAGTCTTTAGTACTTCCATATCTCACTTCTTTGTGTACTGTTGTTCTTGTCTAATCTCCTAAACGTCAGCCTCCTCTTCGCCACTATTAAATGGTTATCTGAGTCTGTATCTGCTCCTGGGTATGCCTTAAATCCAGTATCTGATTTAGGAATCTCTGCCTGACCACGATGTAATCTAACAGAAATATTTCCGTATCTCCCGATCTCTCCGATCAACTGAAGTATTTCTCCTATTACCAATGCTTTCTTCACAATTACCTTTTTTGTACCTATGTTTTTCTTGTGATTGCCCTTTACTAAGATGCCCATTCCTCTTTGACTGAAATGCCTACTGTGCTATTTCTTATCGCACAATCTGTAGCCTTAGAGTACTTCAAGAATATCTCTTCAGTCTTTAGTACTTCCATATCTCACTTCTTTGTGTACTGATTGTTCTTGTCTAATCTCATAAACGTCAGCCTCCTCTTCGCCACTATTAAATGGTTATCTGAGTCTGTATCTGCTCCTGGGTATGCCTTAAATCCAGTATCTGATTTAGGAATCTCTGCCTGACCACGATGTAATCTAACAGAAATCTTTCCGTATCTCCCGGCATTTTCCAAATATGCCTCCTCGTCTTGTTCTTCTTGAACCGAGTATTCGCTATTACTAACTGAAATTTATTACAGACGTCAATAAGTCTTTCTCCCCTCTCACTTTTAGTACCAATCCATATTCTCCGGTAACCATTTCTTCTACTCATTCCCCTACAACTGTATTCCAGTCCCCCAAGACTATTAGGTTTTCATTTTCCTTTACGTACTTAAACTTACATTTGTAAATAATACAATGAAATACCAATTCAGTTTTTCCTAAAAGTGTTCAACGTGAGCACCATGCGTCACGCCGCACACATCGAGTCGATGGGCGAGTTCTTGCCAAATCTTGATCAGTGTTTGTGGAGTAATTGTTGCAACAGCTGTTTGAGTTCTGTTTCTTAAATCAGGTGGATCAGCTGGTAGCGGAGGCGCATACAGCACCATTATGAACCCCCAAAGGTAAAAATTGCATGACGTCAGATAGGGTGAACATGAGGGCCAAACGAAATACACTCCTGGAAATGGAAAAAAGAACACATTGACACCGGTGTGTCAGACCCACCATACTTGCTCCGGACACTGCGGGAGGGCTGTACAAGCAATGATCACACGCACGGCACAGCGGACACACCAGGAACCACGGTGTTGGCCGTTGAATGGCGCTAGCTGCGCAGCATTTGTGCACCGCCGCCGTCAGTGTCAGCCAGTTTGCCGTGCCATACGGAGCTCCATCGCAGTCTGTAACACTGGTAGCATGCCGCGACAGCGTGGACGTGAACCGTATGTGCAGTTGACGGACTTTGAGCGAGGGCGTATAGTGGGCATGCGGGAGCTCGGGTGGACGTACCGCCGAATTGCTCAACACGTGGGGCGTGAGGTCTCCACAGTACATCGATGTTGTCGCCAGTGGTCGGCGGAAGGTGCACGTGCCCGTCGACCTGGGACCGGACCGCAGCGACGCACGGATGCACGCCAAGACCGTAGGATCCTACGCAGTGCCGTAGGGGACCGCACCGCCACTTCCCAGCAAATTAGGGACACTGTTGCTCCTGGGGTATCGGCGAGGACCATTCGCAACCGTCTCCATGAAGCTGGGCTACGGTCCCGCACACCGTTAGGCCGTCTTCCGCTCACGCCCCAACATCGTGCAGCCCGCCTCCAGTGGTGTCGCGACAGGCGTGAATGGAGGGACGAATGGAGACGTGTCGTCTTCAGCGATGAGAGTCGCTTCTGCCTTGGTGCCAATGATGGTCGTATGCGTGTTTGGCGCCGTGCAGGTGAGCGCCACAATCAGGACTGCATACGACCGAGGCACACATGGCCGACACCCGGCATCATGGTGTGGGGAGCGATCTCCTACACTGGCCGCACACCACTGGTGATCGTCGAAGGGACACTGAATAGTGCACGGTACATCCAAACCGTCATCGAACCCATCGTTCTACCATTCCTAGACCGGCAAGGGAACTTGCTGTTCCAACAGGACAATGCACGTCCGCATGTATCCCGTGCCACCCAACGTGCTCTAAAAGGTGTAAGTCAACTACCCTGGCCAGCAAGATCTCCGGATCTGTCCCCCATTGAGCATGTTTGGGACTGGATGAAGCGTCGTCTCACGCGGTCTGCACGTCCAGCACGAACGCTGGTCCAACTGAGGCGCCAGGTGGAAAGGGCATGGCAACCCGTTCCACAGGACTACATCCAGCATCTCTACGATCGTCTCCATGGGAGAATAGCAGCCTGCATTGCTGCGAAAGGTGGATATACACTGTACTAGTGCCGACATTGTGCATGCTCTGTTGCCTGTGTCTATGTGCCTGTGGTTCTGTCAGTGTGATCATGTGATGTATCTGACCCCAGGAATGTGTCAATAAAGTTTCCCCTTCCTGGGACAATGAATTCACGGTGTTCTTATTTCAATTTCCAGGAGTGTAAGTTCTGTCATCCGCCCCGTGCTGCCCATCCAATGGTCGCGTGCGAAGGCGTTTAACGAATCGCATGCTGAGTTATGTCAGTGAGGCGGCGCACCGTGTTGTTGCTAAATATAGTTACGTGGTTTTACCAACTGCTGAAAGAGCCATAGTTTTAGAGAGTCGAAGTAAGAACCGCCAGTTACAGTTGCTTCACCGAAAAAGAAAGGCCCATAAACTTTCCACCGGGATATGGCACAAAAAACATTCAATTTAAGGGAGTTTTGTTACAACTGTACCATCTCACAGGAATTTGTTGACCCCCTTACCACACATTACCTGTTTTCACATTTACACTTTGGCGAAACGTCGATTCATTACTGAAGACGATATTATCCAGAAAATCTTCCTACAGCAACATTTCGTTTCCACAGCTGACACGTAAACCGTGGTCTGTAGGCTACACAGCATGCGCGCAGGTGTACGAACAAAATTGTTTGAATTGCTTTTTCCTTGAAACCCCGATATTCATTTTGAAACACTCGTCATATTCTGAAAAGATTTCTGAGATAGTGTTGAAGAAAGGTTCAGTGAATGGAGGTTAATGATCATAAATAACATCAGTCACGCTGATGATATTGTCTTACTTGCAGCCAGGCTGGAAGATCTGCAAGAACTGCTAAACAGTGGTACTGAAGAGAGAAATTTTATGGAGTTATGTTTAAACGCCAAGAAGACAAAAAATGGATGGTTGTCAGCAGAAGTCGAGATGAAATTCAGGAAACTTTTGCATTTGGGAATGATAAAATCGAAAAACCTTCATCGCATAAATATTTGGTGTGCCAAATCAAGAATAAGTGTGACTTGTGTGAAATTCGTCGCAGTATCGAACAGCCCAGAAGTCCTTTCCATCAAATGAAGATAGTTCTGACTAGCTTTGACATAAGTATCTGCACTCGTCTACCTCGATGCTACGTCTTCAGTGTCCTGCTTTATCGAGTTGAGTCACGGACACTTAACGCAGTATTAGATAAGAAAGCGGAGGCATTTGAAATGTGGACATAGGGAAGAATGTTAAGGATATACTCCCCATGGCGTGTAGAAGTCGTGGGCACTTTGGGGCGGAAATGGTGTTTTCGTTGCGTATTCCTGAAGTCGGGAGCAGCTGACCTTTCGTCATCGATCAAGTTACTTACAAGAATGAAATGTGGACATAGGGAAGAATGTTAAGGATATACTCCCCATGGCGTGTAGAAGTCGTGGGCACTTTGGGGCGGAAATGGTGTTTTCGTTGCGTATTCCTGAAGTCGGGAGCAGCTGACCTTTCGTCATCAATCAAGTTACTTACAAGAGGACTAAAAGGCAGTTCCTGAAGTTCAGAACTCAAATATTAGTCGGATAGGGCAGTTCGATCCAACTCTCGAAAATTCTCAAGGAAATTTACTTCGAAGTTTTCAGACCATGTTTAATAAGCTAATGCAAGATCGCTCATTCGACAAGTGGTGGTGTTCTTTGGTAATGTGTTCATCTGTCACGTGGGGTGCCTTGGTTCTACAATAGTAAACCATTTTAAACTCTCAGACACTATCATGTAGTGAACCAGGAAATATGCTGCCTCGGTGAGCTGGCAAATCTATAATAACAATGTTCAGAACATCTGTCCGTATCATTCTGAAAAACAACAACAACAACAAAAAAACAAATTTCTTTGCATTCTATTCCATATTTCTATGTCTCAAGAATAAAACACGCACACCAGAAAATTCCACTCTATTCAAACTAACCATGAGTGACCAGAAATCATTATTATTTAACCTGTGCTCTTTATTGCATTTCAGTGAATTCATTTTTTCACAAGTAGTTAAACTGATGAACTAACCCGCATAAGCAAGTACTAACGAACTCTGTTCGAGGGACAGTCACATAAAGGAACAGACTCTGATAACAAGCTATCTAGAAATACCACAAAAACAACAACTATGTTGCAATACATTTCTCGGGTTTGTCGCCGGATCGTATTGGAGTAAATCCCAAAATATATCATCGATGCAACTGTTTGGCACCTTCAGTTAGTGGTAGTTGCTGCTGTCACTGCTGCAAGTCGCGACAGACGACAATTGTGGGTCGGCGTCGAAATCTAGCAGGCCAGGGGCAAGCAATACGCGTGCGCGGGAAGACGCTCGCAGATGGATGAAAGCGGTACGCTTAGTGTCCCCTGCTGGGAGCCGCAGGAAGGACTTTCGCGCGTACGCGGTGGGCGATGACTGTGCTGTCGGACGCTCCTCTGGTTAAAAGCTGAACTAAATCAGTATGAAACCTGGAACGTCACGGATGTATAATGTGTGCACCACTGTAATTGTTGGTCTGTAAGTAAAAGTACTCATACCACACAAAAAACATAATGATGGAAACATTAAGTTGTACTGTTTATTTTTCTTTAAATTTAAATGGTTCAGATGGTTCTGAGCACTATGGGGCGTATGTTGGTTAGAATGAGACCAGCTGAGGGCCTGCAGCCAAACTGTGTGCATGTTAGACACACTGGAGCTACACCTGGGATTATGGTCTGGGTTGCAATTTCGAATAACAGCAGGAGCCCTCTCGTGGTTATCCCATGCACCCTGACTGTAGATTTGTACATCAAACTGGTGATTCGAACTGTTGTGCTGCCGTTCACGAACAACATTCCAGGATGTTTTTTCCACGCAGATAACGCTCGCCCACATATAGCTGTTGGAACCCAACATGTTCTAAAAATTGCCGACATGTTGTGTTGGTCTGCTCGATCCCTGATCTGTCACCAATTGAGCATATATGGGGCATCATCAGATAACAACTGCAGCGTCATTCACAAACAGCATTAAACGTCCCTGTATTTACCGACCAAGTGTAGAAGTCACAGAACTCCTTCCACAGACTCACTACTGACGCCTGTAAAACACAATGCATGAACTTTTGCGTTCTTGCATTCAGCATTCTGGCAGTGACACTGGTTATTATTGTACCAGCATTTCACATTTACAATAGCTTATCTCACTCGTACATTTACCGGTGATCTTTCAATGTTAATCACTCAAATGTATTACCTAGACAAACGTATTACCGAAATTTCATTACTTTACATTAATTACTTTTTGATGTTGCGATTTTTTTCCGTCAGTGTAAAAAAAATTACAAAAAATCCCGATTGTTTTCTGATCTGCTTGTTAGACCAGTACCCAAGACTGAGAGAATCTTAGGTAGTTTCATGTTGTCAGAGAGTATTTCGGATTAGTGACCGAGCACATATTCGGTATAGGGAGGGACCTCAGAGTAGAGTGTGGTGTCAAAGCTAGTTGAGTGACGTTGCAAAGAAGTGACGGACTTGCTGTGGTTAATTCATGCCAACAAATTTAATTCTCGTGCAGATTTGAGTGTGATGTTTTAGTGTTACTCTTTCCTTATTGGCTTTGAACTTTATTCCTGTTGTGTTGTTGTGCCGATTACCGGTGAAATTTGTTAGTAGCCAGTTGAAGGCGTTGATAACTACATGGATTTTAATTATTGACTTTGGAGTTGTGAGAACTAACACAGTGTCGAGAGGCAAAGCGAGACTGGCGACCCATATTTCTATTGATTTGAAAGTGCAGCAATGCAGGGGATTAAACAGGGTCCGCCAGCAAACGTTTCCGATTAAATCCGTGGATCAGAAAGTCGCGTGTCGCACGTTGCTAAGAGTACATTACTGCTGTGACCGCAAATGGCACTTCGTGAGACATTAATGGGCCGTCTCACGTTCAATAAATTTGTCAAACTGTCAGTATACTGACTGTCTGAGGGGGTATTTTGTCGAATTGTCAATACTGCAACTGCTGGTGGCCCTCAACACACACTGATCGAAAAAAAATCGCAGCATCAAAATATAATTCATGTAGAGTAATGAACTTTCAGGAATACATTCGTCTAGGTAACATATTTAAGTGATTAACATTGCAAGAACACAGGTTAATGGAAGGACGAGATACAGTATGCTATTGCAAATACGAAATGCTGGTACGTTATAACCGGTGTAACCGCCAGAATGTTGAACGCAAGAATGCAAAGTACATGCATTATGTTGAAATAGTTCTGGATGTCAGCTTGTCGGACAGTGTTCCATGCCAGCTACAGTTGGTCCGTCAATACAGAGACAGTTAATGCTGTTTGTGGATGACGCTGGAGTTATCCCCGATGATGGCCCAAATGTGCTCCACTGGAGACAGATTTGGTGATCGAGCTGGCCAAAGCAAAATGTCGACACCCTGTAGAGCAAGGTGAGTTACAACAGCGGCATGTGGGCGAGCGTTATCCTGTTGGAAAACACGCTCTGGGGTACTGTTCATGAACGACAGCACAACAGTTCGGATCCCCAGATTGACGTACAAATTTGCAGTCAGAGTGTGTGGGACAACTACGAGAGCGCTCCTGATGTCATACGAAATCGCACTCCCGACCAGCTGTAGGATCAGCGTGCCTAGCACGAAGACAGGTTGCTTGCAAGCTCTGACCTGGCCTCCTCCTAAGCAACACACGGCCGTCACTGGCACCGAGGAAGATCCACATTTCATCAGAAAACACAACAGACCTCCACCCTGCCCTCCGATGAGCTCTCGCCTGACACCGCTGAAGCCGCAAATGGTGGTGGTTTGAGGTCAGCGGAATGTACGCTACAGGGTGTCTCGCTCGGAGCTGTCCTTGAAGTAGCCGATTTGTAACAGTTCGTTGTGTCACGGTGGCGCCAAATGCTGCTCAGATTTCTATTTCAGATGCAGTACGATGCGCCAGAGACATATGCCGAACACGATCGTCTTTCCTCTTGATGGTGCCACGTGGCCGTCCAGAGCCCGGTCTTCTTGCGACCGTGCATTCTCGTGACCACCGCTGGCAGCACTCATGTACAGTGGCTACATTCCTGTAAGTCTTTGCCCAGTATTGCAGGAAGAACATTCAGGTTCTCGTAACCCTATTACACGACCTCGTTCACATGCAGTGAGGTGCTGATAATGGCGTCTTTGTCCCCTTAAAAGTGTCTTTACTAACATCAACTCACCACGTCCAACCTCACAGGTAACAAACAACAATTACAGCGTATATTTAAAGCAAACCTGATTTGCATCCTCATACTGGTGCTACTAACGCCAATCTTACGCGACTAGCGCGAATTTTTAATAGAAATCATCTTTCAGATATAAAAACACAACCTACCAATATTCGTTTGCGTCGCACAACTTTTTCTTGGTGCTGTCAATACGTACTGAACATGTGAGGTCAAATATTGGCCGTTTGACAATATTCTCTATTCACATGTTAGCAGAGCCTTCCGAAGGTTCACAAGGAAGGGGTTCCTTTCCGTCCTATATTGAGTAATATCGGTGCTCCTACATATCGTGTAGCTAAGCATCTTGCTTCTCTGTTGAGCCCACAAGTAGGTCGTTTGGAGGGACTGCGGTTGAATCACTCTGATATTTTAGTGAGTTTCAATGTGGTCTCTCTCTTCACTCGTGTTGCTCTGTCTGATTCAAATGGTTCAAATGGCTCTGAGCACTATGGGACTTAACTACTGAGGTCATCAGTCCCCTAGAACTTAGAACTACTTAAACCTAACTAACCTAAGGACATCACACACATCCATGCCCGAGGCAGGATTCGAGCCTGCGACCGTAGCGGTCACGCGGTTCCAAACTGACGCGCTTAGAACCGCACGGCCACACCGGCCGGCTCTGTCTGATTCGTTGCGTTTAATTGAGGCTAGGTTTGGTGCTGAATTAACTAATCTCTTTCGGCATGTGTTGACATCCACTTACATTTTATGCAATGACCAGTATTACGAGCAGACAGATGGAGTTTCGTTGGGTAGTCCGTTGTCTTCTCTGATCGCAAATCTGTTTATGGAAGACTTCGAGGAACGTGCATTGGAGTCGGCACCTTTGAAACCCGCCTGTTTCTTTAGACATGTTGACGATACTTTTGTTGTTTGGCCTCATGGTAGGGAGAATTTGAATGCCTTCCTAGAACATCTGAACTCGATCAACCTGAACATTCGTTTTACGGTGGAGGTGGAAGAGGATGGTTGCCTTCCCTTTCTTGATGTGTTTGTTAGGAGGAAGGATGATGGATCATTGGGATACGCAGTCTGCAAGAAACGTACTCACGCCGACTAGTACTTACAGGCTAATAGTTGTCACCATCCGGCTCAGCGTGAAGGGGTACTTCGTACCTTGGTACACAGGGTACATGTCGTTTCCGACGCTGAGACTTTGCCAGCTGAGCTGGCCCATCTTGAAGTTACGTTTCGTCAGAATGGTTATAGTGATAGACAGATTGAACGTGTGTTGCGCTATCGACCAACTGCATTGGGTGATTGATGTTAATTCTGCGTCGACACCTAAGTCTACTATCTTTTTGCCTTACGTAGGAAACACTTCCAACAAGATCGGTCGTATTTTGCGGAAATACGATGTGAAATGTGTTTTCCGACCTCCATCTAAAATTAGAGTGCTTTTGAGTTCTGTTAAGCATGATCTTGGTCTGCGTAAGGAGGGTGTATATCGCATTTCTTGTAGCTGTGGCATGGCATATATTGCTCAAACTATCAGGACCGTGGAGGACCGATGTGCTGAGCAAAAACAGCACACACGATTACAGCAGTCGAGTAGATCTGCCGTTGCCGAACGTTGCTTGGATACTAGTCACTCCATGTTATATAATAACACCGAAGTACTGGCATGCACCTCCAGCTACTGGGACCGTGTTATTAAGGAGGCACTTGAGATTAAATTAGCGAGCAATCTCGTTAACCGAGATGGAGGTTTTTGTTTCAACTCTGTTTGGAATCCGGCTCTCTCCCTTGTCAAAAAAACAGAGGGACAGATTCAATGCTACCTCACCTGCGAGTTCGCAGTGTCACTATCGATATCTCTGATTTTGGTAATCTTTGGTGGCACTAGTTGTTCAGTGTGTGTGTGTTATCTTTCCTGCATCATTCCGAGAACCGAGATTTTAAATTTGCATATATGTCGCCTGTCCGTTGCAATTTGCCTTGAAAATGGCGGGGTGTTCTCTCGCCGAAATACGGGCGATCGCTGGCTGAATTCTCGGAAGTTACTTGAAAGTTGTATACGCTAGGAGAAACTCAGGTCTCACAAGCTAAAAGGCGTTAGTGTGAACTATTTATGTTGTCGTTTCGATTTTCTGCGTATCGTACCTCAGATTCAAATTTTGAAGTAATCATTTAACACAAAACTATTTTAATAGGCATTTGAAAAAGGTAATCATTGTATATATCACTTTAGGATTGTCAGCGGGAGATTCTCTACGACACTGTTTACTTCATTAATTTGAATTAGAGTACAAGTGATGAGTTGCATAGCAGTTTAGAAAAACAGTTGCACTTCGCAATATACCTCATATACCCTCAATGACTAATAAGAGGTCTGCAAAATGCAGTTTCACCAAATTATCACTAAACGTAAAAAAATGTTCTACATTAATTACCTAAACGTACCCTTGCGAGACAGAGGTAATCATCAGGTGCCTCCAGTAAGTAATGCAACACTCTTTTTTCTCAGTCAGTTTCGGTTGAAAACATGCGGAATTTGTTGAGGGCATCGTGAAATATTCCCCTATAGTTTCATGAAGTTCTGACAGGTGGCGGCGCTACATGTAGCCTACAAAATGGCGTTTGTAGCGAAGGTGAGTTCTAAGCAGAGAGCCGTCACTGAATTTCTCTTGGCAGGAAACCAGAGCATCGAAGATATTCGTAGCCAACTGCAGAATGTCTACGGAAATCACGCAGTGAACAAAAGGACAGTAAACCGCGCAAACATGTTCCGTCCCCTGAGTACCGGCCGGCAACACACAGCTGTGATTCCTGCACTGCTGGAACGTGGGGACACTCTCGTTCGAGGTGATGGACGGATCATACTCAAGCACCACTTGTCTCTTGATACTCAAAGGCGTTTGCCCCTTGGGTTCCTCGCCGCCTAACAGAATACGGTAAGGAACAACGAAGTACACTAATGGCCATTAAAATTGCTACGCCAAGAAGAAATGCAGATGATAAACGGGTATTCATTAGACAAATATATTATACTATAACTGACGTGTGATTACATTTTCACGCAATTTTGGTGCATACATCCAGAGAAATCAGTACCCAGAACAACTACCTCTGGCCGCAATAACGGCCTCGATTCGCCTGGGCATTGAGTCAAACAGAGATTGGAAGGTGTGTACAGGTACAGCTGCCCATGCAGCTTCAACATGATACCACAGTTAATCAAGAGTAGTGACTGGCGTATTGTGACGAGCCAGTTGCTCGGCCACCATTGACCAGACGTTTTCAGTTGGTGAGAGATCTGGAGAATGAGCTGGCCAGGGCAGCAGTCGAACATTTTCTGTATCCGGAAAGGCCCATACAGGACCTGCAACATCCGTCGTGCATTATCCTGCTGAAATCCTGGTTTCGCAGGGATTGAAAGAACGGTAGAGCCATGGGTCGTAACACATCTGAAATGTAACGTCCACTGTTCAAAGTGCCGTCAATTCGAACAAGAGGTGACCGAGACGTGTAACCAATGGCACCCCATACCATCACGCCAGGTGATACGCCAGTATGGCGATGACGAATACAGGCTTCCAATGTGCGTTTACCGAGATGTCGCCAAACACGGATGCGACCATCATGATGCTGTGAACAGAACCTGGATTCATCCGAAAAAATGACGTTTTGCCTTTCGTGCACCCAGGTTCATCGTTGAGTACACCATCGCAGGCGCTCCTGTCTGTGATGCAGCGCCAAGGGTAACCGCAGCCATGGTCTCCGAGTTGATAGACCATGCTGCTGCAAACGTCGTCAAATTGCAGATGGTTGCTGTCTTGCAAACGTCCCCATCTGTTGAGTCAGGGATCGAGACGTGGCTGCACGATCTGTTACATCCATGCGGGTAAGATGCCTGTCATCTCGACTTGGGATCCAGCACGGCGTTCCTTTTTACCCTCCTGAACCCACCGATTCCATATTCTGCTAACAGTCATTGGATCTCGACCAACGCGAACAGTAATGTCGCTATACGATAAACCGCAACCGCGATAGGCTACAATCCGACCTTTATCAAAGTCGGAAACGTGATGGTACGCATTTCTCCTCCTTACACGAGGCATCACAACAACGTTTCACCAGGCAACGCCGGTCAACTGCTGTTTGTATATGAGAAATCTGTTGGAAACTTTCCTCATGTCAACACGTTGTAGGTGTCGCCACCGGCGCCAACCTTGTGTGAATGCTCTGAAAAGCTAATCATTTGCATATCACAGCATCTTCTTCCTGTCGGTTAAATTTTGCGTCTGTTGCATGCCATTTTCGTGGTGTAGCAATTTTAATCGCCAGTGGTGTATTATTTGTGCGACGTCCATCGTGACAATGTTTTGTCGAGCATCTTCACAGGCGACGAAACACGGGTTCATCGCTTTGAACCGGAAACGAAACGCCAGTCCGTGGAGCGGCGCCACACCACAAATCGTCCGAAGAAAATTTCAAAGTCGCCCCCTCAGCCAGTAAAGTCATGGCGACTGTCTTCTGGGGCTCAGAAGGCGCTATTCTGTTTGATGTCTTCCCTCATGGTGCAACGACCAATACTGCAGCGTATTTTGCTACCCTCAGGAAATTGAAGAACCGACTTCAGCGTGTTCGTCTTCACAAAAATCCAAACGAACTTCTCCTTCTCCATTACGCAAAGCTTCACCCAGGTCTACACACTCAAGAGGAGCTCACAAAACCTCACTGGACTGTTCAGCCTCATCCACCCTACAACCCGAATCGCGCACCTTCCGATTTCCATCTGTTTGGCCCAATGGAGGATGTACTCCGCGGGAAGCACTACGTGGACGATGGGGAGCTTACTGATGTCGACTAGCAGAGTGTTACCATGCACGTATAGACTATGGTGGCGCATTGCTGTCGCACACAGCGGATGTTATGTAGAAAAATAGATCTTTTTTTGCCAAAAGAGTGGATAGTAATATGGTGTACTGAAATCCTGGATAGAACCAACCTGCTTTCACAGAAAAATTGTTGCATTACTTATTGAAAACACCTCGTACTTCATTGTTTTCCATATAATTTTTTGTAACTGTGTTTGCTGATATTACAAAACTAAACTTCAAGCTTTCGTATGACATGTCCGTGCCGGCCGGTGTGGCCGAGCGGTTCTAGGCGCTTCAGTCTGGAGCCGCGCGACCGCTACGGTCGCAGGTTCGAATCCTGCCTCGGGCATAGATGTGTGTGATGTCCTTAGGTTAGATAGGTTTAAGTAGTTCTGAGTTCTAGGGAACTGATGACATCAGATGTTAAGTCCCATAGTGCTTAGAGCAATTTGAACCATTTGACATGTCCGTCGACAGAGGTATTCATGTTACCCTTTATCTCTCGGAGACGTCGACTGATGCTACATTAACGAAATTTTTCTCTATACTTATCGACATTAATAATTTTTCGTACGACCCAGGGCTCATCCGCAAATAGTTAATGAAATCGTCCTGGAATGTGATTTTAATTTCAGTTAGTAAATGGATATTGAGCCGTGCACGGCTCGCGTTTATCCCATTTATTGTTTGTCATCTTATATTACGGTACTGCCGTCTCGTTTTCTTATTCCATCTACTGGCGTCACTAACTTCCTGCCTTACTTGTCTGTGAGCGGCAGCAGCAGCGGGTATCGATAAGTATTTCCTGATCTCTGGAGCGACCGATAGTATTTCCGGATCGTCGTGTGTCTGGCAGTCAGTTGGAGACGGACGAGCAGTGAAGTCGGGGGCGGAGCGCCGCTGAGGCGCCGACAGCCAGTGCTCGCCGACCGCTGACGACACACATGAACTGTCCGACGGAGGGAGATTGGAGCGGGACGACCGTTGGTTGGTCGTCTCATCGGCCGATATATATTTGGTCCGTTCACCGTTTCCGGCTCTGGGCAGTTAGTCGGTTGGCGTGGAGCAGAGAGGAAGTCTCCGTGGCGCGTGTCTGGCCGGGGCCTGGCGGCGTCCACGGGCGGTCGGACTGTGAGGGGCTGTTCCCATTGCTACAAGGTCCGTGGCTCACCGATCACGGACAAGAAAGATAAGTTATCCTGTCGCTTGGTCCGTTGACTGTCTGTCGGTTGGGTCGTCGTCGGATCGACAATGGTTGGGCCGACTGCCTGTCTCACCTAAGCGAGCGTTAGTGTTTGAATTCAAGGCCGACCCTCGGAACTTCTGAGCGCCCTTGGGTGTACTGCGTTTGCTTGTTGGTTCTTGCTTTTTGTACTTGTATGGCTTCTAGACGATTTTTAGATTAAGGTTGTTTTACCCTTAAGGCGTCAGATTCTTCAGGCCTTCAGCCTAATTAAGGAACTGTTTCAACATAAGGCTTTGCCTTTTAAGTTTCTGATTTTGGTTGAGGTTTAAGTTATTGGCCTTCAGTCGTTTTTAAATTAAGATGGTCATGCCCTTAAGGCATGAGATCGTACGGAGCATTCAGTCGTTTCAAAACTAAAGCTGTGTTTTTTTAATTTTTCTTGTCTCTTGTAGTGTTTGATCAAATAAAAGGTTGTATGTTCGAGTGTAACTGACAGCCGCTTATTTTGGCCCCTTTTGCACAACTTAAACTACCTGTCCTGCGGCTTTAGCAGGGCGTCTCAGATATGAAATGACAGTGTGGCATTGATGGTCCCTCGGCCCCATCCGCGTAGTTCGGCCGGCGAATTGCAAGTCTCAGTACAGGTGACGCCACACTGGACGACTTGCGTTTCGGTGATGATTAAAGGATGATGAGGACAACACGCTTAGTCCACGAGCGAATCGAACGCGGACCCGCTACATCGTATGCAATCACGTTACCACTCAGCTAAGCAGGCGGACAGTTAGTAAATTAACACGTGGCAAGTCGCTCGTGTTTTTCAACAATGTCCTGAGCAGTCTCCTATTTGTTGTTGTTTTGTGTTACAACTAATATAACTGCGGCACGTGCTTTTCGATTTTTAACTCTGTCAGATCGCGTTGCCAACTGAAAATATTTACATACACTCCTGGAAATTGAAATAAGAACACCGTGAATTCATTGTCCCAGGAAGGGGAAACTTTATTGACACATTCCTGGGGTCAGATACATCACATGATCACACTGACAGAACCACAGGCACATAGACACAGGCAACAGAGCATGCACAATGTCGGCACTAGTACAGTGTATATCCACCTTTCGCAGCAATGCAGGCTGCTATTCTCCCATGGAGACGATCGTAGAGATACTGGATGTAGTCCTGTGCAACGGCTTGCCATGCCATTTCCACCTGGCGCCTCAGTTGGACCAGCGTTCGTGCTGGACGTGCAGACCGCGTGAGACGACGCTTCATCCAGTCCCAAACATGCTCAATGGGGGACAGATCCGGAGATCTTGCTGGCCAGGGTAGTTGACTTACACCTTCTAGAGCACGTTGGGTGGCACGGGATACATGCGGACGTGCATTGTCCTGTTGGAACAGCAAGTTCCCTTGCCGGTCTAGGAATGGTAGAACGATGGGTTCGATGACGGTTTGGATGTACCGTGCACTATTCAGTGTCCCCTCGACGATCACCAGTGGTGTACGGCCAGTGTAGGAGATCGCTCCCCACACCATGATGCCGGGTGTTGCCCCTGTGTGCCTCGGTCGTATGCAGTCCTGATTGTGGCGCTCACCTGCACGGCGCCAAACACGCATACGACCATCATTGGAACCAAGGCAGAAGCGACTCTCATCGCTGAAGACGACACGTCTCCATTCGTCCCTCCATTCACGCCTGTCGCGACACCACTGGAGGCGGGCTGCACGATGTTGGGGCGTGAGCGGAAGACGGCCTAACGGTGTGCGGGACCGTAGCCCAGCTTCATGGAGACGGTTGCGAATGGTCCTCGCCGATACCCCAGGAGCAACAGTGTCCCTAATTTGCTGGGAAGTGGCGGTGCGGTCCCCTACGGCACTGCGTAGGATCCTACGGTCTTGGCGTGCATCCGTGCGTCGCTGCGGTCCGGTCCCAGGTCGACGGGCACGTGCACCTTCCGCCGACCACTGGCGATAACATCGATGTACTGTGGAGACCTCACGCCCCACGTGTTGAGCAATTCGGCGGTACGTCCACCCGGCCTCCCGCATGCCCACTATACGCCCTCGCTCAAAGTCCGTCAACTGCACATACGGTTCACGTCCACGCTGTCGCGGCATGCTACCAGTGTTAAAGACTGCGATGGAGCTCCGTATGCCACGGCAAACTGGCTGACACTGACGGCGGCGGTGCACAAATGCTGCGCAGCTAGCGCCATTCGACGGCCAACACCGCGGTTCCTGGTGTGTCCGCTGTGCCATGCGTGTGATCATTGCTTGTACAGCCCTCTCGCAGTGTCCGGAGCAAGTATGGTGGGTCTGACACACCGGTGTCAATGTGTTCTTTTTTCCATTTCCAGGAGTGTACAATAATATTGATGGTGAATAGGTTGCTTCAATATACGGAAAGTTTGATAAACTAGTATTGTCAATAAACATTGAGCGTGTGCAGGCAACTTTACAGAAGCTCTGAGGCCCTGGTGGTAGGAGCTTTTCAGAACATATCCCCAATCACTCCGTCCGTTTCAGAGGGTAGCACACTGAACTCGCATTCGGGAGGACGACGGTTCAAACCCGCGTCCGACCATCCAGATTTAGGTTTCTCGTGATTTCCCTAAATCGTTCCGGGCAAATGGCGGGACAGTTACTTCGAAAGGGCACAGCCGATTTCCATCCCTATCCTTGACGCGACCCAAGCTTGTGCTCCGTCTCGAATGAGCTCGATGTCGACGGGACGTTAAGCCCAGTCTTCCTTCCTTCCTTCTTCCGCTCATTTCAGTCCAGTGAATTTAATTCAGCTGACATATACCACTAAGGCAGGATAAGCCACAATCTTTCATCATATCCGTTCCTCCTGTAATATCATCTCATATCCCTCTTGGAAGAACCTTAGCTTGTCATATTGTGAAGTACAATGTGGGTATCTTCGGTGTCACTAAAATTTCGACGTGGACCTGCGAGAATGCTCGGTTGGTGAAAACCTAAGGCAAATGCTCCTAGTTAGTAAAAGATTCGTGTTCGACTCTCATTTAGCATTTTCATTCGTAAAAATAGGAGGGGCCTTCGTAAATTATTTTCAGTAGCAGTTTTCTGTACCTTATTTTTTAATTAAATTGAGTCATTATACAAGGGCTCTCTTAATATACTTCCCCAGGGACGTCAATGCACGGCTGCCACTTTCCTGGGAACTTTACTATTGCGTCACGGAACCACTGTTTGGGGGTGCTACCCACCCACTCGTAGACAGCTGCCTGCAGCTCTTCGTTGTGCCGAACCTCTTACCTTGCAGGACGTCCTTCGTGCTTTCGAATAAACCATAATCAGATGTAACGAGATCCGGAGAACATGGTGGGTGTGGCACAAAAATGAACCCAGTGATGTCAACTTCGCAGTTGTGTCATTGCTGGTAAGGAGTCACACATTGTCGCGCTGTAGGAGCAAACCTTGTGAGCACTTTCCCTGCCACCTCTGCTGAATCCGGCTTCTAAATCGTGTGAGAGTGTCAGGGTACACCCTGCTACTGACACGATCTCCATCTGCCCCGAAGACCGCTATGTCGACGGACGACCAGTACTTACGTTCTTGCGTGCAGATTCGGTGCACTAGCGAACCCAGACATCCAGATATAGTCAGTCATTTGTGCAGGAGCTTCCTGAACACACACCAGAGTTAAATGTTTACGAATGTCTGCTGTTTTGACTCCGTGCTTCAATAAAAACTATGCGGTCCATCTTCCATCCTGTCTGTACACTGAGATGATGAAAGTCATGGGATACCTCCTAATATCGTGTCGGATCCCCCCCTTTTCGCCGGAAAAGTGCAGTAACTCAACGTGGTATGCACTTAACAAGTCGTTGGAAGTCCCCTGCAGAAATATTGGGTCATGTTGCCTCTATAGCCGTCCATAAACGCCGCTGCTCGAACTGACCTCTCGGTTATCTCTCACAAATGTTTCAAGGGATTCTGGACGGCCACATCATTCGCTCTAAACGTCCAAAAATGTTCTTCAAAGTAATCGCGGACAATAGCGGCCCATTGGCATGGCGCCCGGGTTCCCGGGTTCGATTCCCGGCGGGGTCAGGGATTTTCTCTGCCTCGTGATGGCTGGGTGTTGTGTGCTGTCCTTAGGTTAGTTAGGTTTAAGTAGTTCTAAGTTCTAGGGGACTGATGACCATTGATGTTAAGTCCCATAGTGCTCAGAGCCATTGGCATGGCGTATTGTCCATCATAGCAATTTCATCGTATTTCGGAAACGTGAAATCCAACAATGGCTGCAAATGGTCTCTAAGTAGCCGAATATAACCATTTCCAGTAAATGATCAGTTCAGTTGCACCAGAGGACTTAGTCCATTCCTTATAAACACAAGTCACCCAATTACGGAGCCACCACCAGCTCGTACAGTGCCTGGTGGAGAACCTGCGTCCAAGGTTCCGAGGGGTCTGTGCCACACTCAAACAATACCGTGAGCTCTTGTAACACCCCACCCGTCACTTATCTGGTTTTGGCATGCGTTCACCCCAGCTGATTGGCTAACAGATCAACAAAGAGTGCAAAACTGCCGCAATATCGGATAATGCAAAGAAAGTAATAAGGCCCTGTGACTCCTGATTGAACTGCGGTGGCCGTGTTGACATTAATTGATTCAGAATTGACCCCTTTTCATTAAAAAGGGGTGTACATGATGTTATATTCAGCTATTGAACACCAGATGCAAATGTTGAACATAAAATTAATTAAGAAAGTGACTTGGGATTTCAACTACTTGATTGAAAACAGATGCAGTCGATTAGCACACATTTATTTTAACTCACGACCTTCAATCATCACATTACATGACTCTCCTAACAGGCACTGTGAATAAATTGCGTTTACTTGGAGTAAAGCGCAATAAATCAAAATTAATTCCTGTCGACTGACCCAGGCGTAAAGCAGAGTGCAAGAAGAATTCTACAATACACAGCCCATGAAACCCTCGTGGAAACTTTGCTGACATGATCCAACAAATTAATCAGTGGCCTAACTCAAGCTGGAGCGGGCGCAATACCACCGAATTGAGCGTGGCGGGGCGTCGTCGTTGTGTGGACGTCGGCCAGCTTCATGGTGCTGCAAGGCTGCACTCGTCTATTCACTCGTAGCTATCTTGCTCAGTACATAGCTGAGCGAAAACTTTCTATCTCCAAGCTCAATCGTTCAGTTTGCTAAGTCCTAAACTGCAGAGATGCTCACTCTCTCTCAGGCAAGCTGAGTAAAGAGCGCCACGTCCGCACTCTAGGCAAGCTGGGAATGGAGATCCTCTACAGAGACTTCTGCCAGTCCACTCTTCGCCTTGGTTTCCCCTCCAGGAAAATCGCTTACGCCAATTGCAGCGCAAGACGCATTAATTATGTGTTGCTTCCCAGTGCTGACCAATGCCTGCTCTGGGAAGTGAACAAATTCCCACAAAATTTCCCTTCCTCTCAACTTCTGCTATTTAGCTCCTCCCAGGCCACCCATCAAGGTTAGCATCTGCATAAAACACCAATTTTTCCGAAATTCTGACTCCCAGGAGAGTACTTCAAATTCCTTGGTCCTATGTTCAGAGACCGGCGTATTTCATTCTGTCGCTCTTCACTGATTTACTTCAGACTCTGTGGACCGTGAATTCAGCGTGAAGTTGCTATAGTCACGAACACGCATAGTTTGGCCTCTCTTGACCACTCCACCATAGTTTTGCGCGGCTTTCTCCCATGTTTCACTGAAAACAGGACGACGGACATTTATCAACAGGCGTACAAGTTCTCTGTCTGCTTCCCGGTACAACAGCATGGAGTCAACCACCCCCTCACTGCCACTCATCTTAAGGCAGCTGGAGGCCGCACCCCATTACCACTTTCTCAGAGTTTGAGCTGCCCTAAGCTGCCTATTGTCGCTTCCCTTCGCTGCTGCCCAGCCGCGCGCCGCCACTCGGCCACGGTCGACTCTGAGTACTTCCCTGGGATAAACTAGCCTCCAGTAAATCGATGCATTTCCACAAAGTTTTCATGTCACGTGAATTACTTTAAAACCATCACCCATGATTAATTATTCCAATATGTCCATGCTATACCCTCTACAAGATGCATTGTGCCTTGTCAGTCATTTTTGTTCAGCCCTACTGTTCGCTCAGCGTGAGTTCGGTTATCTTTAATGACTTCATGCAAGGGGCATAGTTCTTGCCATCTTACACTCTTACCAACTGAAATCTGGACTCATCTGACCAGCCCACGGTTCTCAAGTCGTCTAGGGTCCAACCGATAAGTCACGAGCCCAGGAGAGGCGCTGCAGGTGATATCATGCTGTTAACAAAGATCCTCATGTCGTTTGTCTCCTGCCAGAGCCCGTTAACGCCAGATTTCAACGCTCTGTTCTAATGGAAACGTTCGACACATGCCCCACCATCATTTCGGCTTTTATTTCACGCCGTGTTGCTTGTCTGTTAGCGCCGGCCGGTGTGGCCGAGCGGTTCTAGGCGCTTCAGTCTGGAACCGTGCGATCGCTACGGTCGCAGGTTCGAATCCTGCCGCGGGCATGGATGTGTGTGATGTCCTTAGGTTAGTTAGGTTTAAGTAGTTCTAAGTTCTAGGGGACTGATGACCTCAGATGTTAAGTCCCATAGTGCTCAGAGCCATTTGAACCATCCGTCTGTTAGCACTGACTACTCTACACAAACGGCACTGCTCTCGGTCGTCAGCCACTGCGTTGTCCATAGTAAGAGATAATGCCTGAAATTTGGTATTGTCGGCCTACTCTTGCCACTGTGGACCTCAGAATATTGAATTCCCAAACGATTTCCGAAACAGAATGTCCAATGCGTCAAGCTTTCATCGCCCTACGAGAGGACGGGCCTGGAATGTGAGTCGCATTTGTGAAACAACACAAATCTTGTTCGAACGTTCCTCGTACATTAACTAATGACATATTTCGATATTTTATCATACTATAGAAAAAAGTCGTTGCTCAGAGCGTAAGGTGATGCATACCTCATTAATTAAATAAAACTTGTGACATTAGCGTCGAAAACACCTCCCAGGGCAGACTTGCGCTTCCAATGGTCTTTTCAGAATTTTCCCCAGCGATAGTGCTATAGGTTGAGTAAAATGTGATCCATTATGTTTTACTTTAGGTTTCTAACACTAAGCACTTTTACACAGTTCGGCTGACTACAAAACAAGATTTCATAGCAAGATGCAGTCTGTCGCAGCGCTATCAAAATAACACTGGTGCATTTTAGAGACAAAGCAACACAAGGTGTCTGTAGTCCTTACTCAGAAAACACCCCTAGCATCAGGCAACCTACTATGTTCTCAGTAAAGCTGAACAGCAATCTTAACACACGTGTTCAATAAGCGACCATATTTCCAAACTGTAACTAATATCATCTTTCTACGAAAAGTTAAACACTTTTCTGCCTGTTATTATTTCAGAATCTCGTTTTCAATAAAATTTTAATTAGCTGATGTCTGATAGGTATATGAGGTAAAATAAATACAGCATTGTCAATTTGTACAGAAAATTATATGTTCCATATTTTTTTTAACGTAGAACATCATTATGTGCTATAATGAGGACAGAAGTGTGACTTTTTGTAGAAAATATTTTCAAACTAAAATTAATTAATAATTATTTCTGTAGATGTGTTCTGGATGTGATTAATTTCATATTGTGGTCTGTGGGTTGTCTTCTACGTCTGAAATGGCGAATATGCACGCAAATCAGTTTTGACATTGTGATGCAATGAACTGGTACTGACGTGCGTTTTTTGGGGTGTCCGATTACCTGTGAAGCAGACCATGCGCTTTAATAGTTCCGCTTTTAGTGTCTCATTACGTAAATTTAATTAACAGAAAGCGTAATTTTCCACAGAAGATTTTTGTATAAGTATATGAAATAGTTTAAAACTATATAAAGTACGCAATCGAAATTACAGGTTAACAGAGAGCGAATAGCGTGCAGTGTGGTATCGTTTTAAATTAGGCACCTGGAGGAGGGTATTATCCCAGGCTATTTCATTTAAACAGGTGCTGAAAACTACATGTAAGGTAAACACAAGTTAATACAAGTAAACTGGTAGGTTGACAATCAAGAAGGCAGACATTGCTGCCCGTGAAGGATAGAATTTGCGTGTTCTTGTAACGCTTGAGATGACACATGCAGCAGACATTTGAAAGCTATATAAATTTAGTAATAACTTTATAACAGTACTGGAAGTACAGAGGAGACATTCGACTGTCTTGGACATCACAAAAAACTGCATGAAGCATCCCCCTCTCCTAGCTCGTATGTACGTACGAAATACTCATGTTGCTGATACGGTCATTTCCCGGAGTGCTGCCAACAGTTTCAGATTTACAGAATTGTTGAGACTTCCGCGGCCGGCCGCTGTAGGCGAGCGGTTCTAGGTGCTTCAATCCGGAACCGCGCTGCTGCTACCGTCGCAGGTTCGTATCCTGCCTCGGGCATGGATGTGTGTGATGTCCTTAGGTTAGTAGAGGTTTATGCAGTTCTAAGTCTAGGGGACTGATGACCTCAGATGTTAAGTCCCATAGTGCTCAGAGCCATTTGAACCATTTGAGACTTCCGGTACCATTTGGTAACTACTGCCTGCTGGTTTTCGTCTCGGGAAATTTGGCCGACGTCTGTTTGATGATTTTTCTGATGTTTCGCGTTCCGTTGCTGATGACGCACCGGAGTCGTGCCCGCGCTCACACATCACGCCGTCCGTCCAAAAAATTGTGAGACTGTTTTTTTTTTCGGGCGTAAAAGCGACGACAGCGCAGCAACTACGATAGCAGCCTGAACTAACAACTGTAAAAAACAGATGTACATTCGACCAATCGGTTATGAGGAGGCAGCGTTAAGTAGTGGGTGTGCGTACCTAAAGTGTTATCGTTGTTGAGTACGAATTTCAGTCGAGCAGCATCTCTAAATCAAGTCTTCAAGACATTCTCCAGAATATTTTAAAGAAGAGAAAAGGGTGTGTAATATTCGTCCCGTACACCTTAGCTTCCGAACAAAAACAGCGACGCATGAACGCCTGCCGCTACTTGATTGAAATGCAAAACGCGCGCAATTCTTTTCTGCAAAAAAGTCGTCACGGATGCCGAGACATAATGTTACCAAGACAAGTCTATCACACAGCGAAAAGTACAGAAATTCAGAGAGGGATGGTTCAGCATACAAGCCAATTTAACCTACGAGTGATTTCCTGTCAGACAGGTCACAGTTCGTAGTAATAGACGGAAAGTTATCGAGTAAAACAGAAGTAATATCCGGCGTTCCCCAAGGAAGTGCCATAGGCCCTCTATTGTTCCTGATCTATATTAACGACATAGGAGACAATCTGAGTAGCCGTCTTAGATTGTTTGCAGATGATGCTGTCATTTACCGTCTTGTAAAGTCATCAGATGATCAAAACGACTTGCAAAATGATTTAGATAAGATACCTGTATGGTGCGAAAAGTGGGAATTGACCCTGAATAAAGAAAAGTGCGAAGTTATTCACATGGGTACTAAAAGAAATCGGCTAAATTTCGATTACGCGGTAAGTCACATAAATCTGAGGGCTGTAAATTCAACTAAATACTTAGGGATTACAATTACAAATAACCTAAATTGGAACGTTCACATAGATAATATCGTGGGAAGAGCAAACCAAAGACTGCCATTCATTGGCAGAACACTTAGAAGGTGCAACAGGTCTACCAAAGAGACTGCATACACTACGCTTGTCCGCCCTGTTCTGGAGTATTGCTGTGTTGTGTGGTATCCGCATCAGGTGGGGCTGACGGATGACGTCGAAAAAGTACAAAGAAGGGCAGCTCGTTTGGTATTATCACGAAATAGGGGAGATATTGTCACAGACATGATACGTGAATTGGAGTGGCAATCATTAAAACAAAGGCGTTTTTCGTTGCGACGGGATCTTCCCATGAAATTTCGATCACCAGTTTTCTCCTCCGATTGCGAAAACATTCTGTTGGCACCCACCTACATAGGGAGAAATGATCATCACAATTTAATAAGAGAAATCAGGGCTCGCACGGAAAAATTTAAGTGCTCAGTTTTCCCGCGTGCCGTTCGAGAGTGGAACGGTAGAGACAGCATGAAGGTGGTTCATTGAACCCTCTGCCAGGCACTTTATGATGTAGATGTAGAAGAAAGACTTTTCAGACAGTTGTGTTGTAGATGTGTAAGGTGGTCATGTCATTTGGTTTTTGTACGTTATCGACGCGCACGTCAGAGAGAGAGCAAGTTACGATACTGTTAACCAATCTTTGGTCTTGTCGTGGTACAGTCTTTGCCTCTGCGCAGTCTGATACATTTTTAGTTGAAGTGTGGTAGGTAATGGACGTATTTAGTAGTTCAGTGTGGATTTGTGACGGTATCTGTTAGGTGAAGAAAGGACAGCAAGCATGAGTATGATAGACACATTGAAAAATGAAAGGATTATAAATTTTGAATAATGTCATTATTTTTGAAGAGAAGAATTTTGAGGTAAGACTGCGGCACTGCGCAGCTCTAATGATTATTGTCAGCTAGTTAACTTGCTCAGAGCTGAGAGAAAGACCACCCCGCTTCACTGAGTCCTGGATTTGTGTGTTAATTGATTAAACTGTTTCATCTTTATAGTAATTCTCTGATAACTTTGTACCTTTATGTTAAAGTTATTGCTCACTTTATTAAGCATATTATTATTCATATCCATGTTACGTGTGAAGATAACGCGAAGCTTTACTATGTCTTTGTGAATATGTATTTCATTCTCAAATCTATTTCATAGGAATAGTTACAATCTCCACCCCATTGTTTGTCATTAGGCATTATCACATGCAACAGTTTGAATATGTATTTATAAACAGAAAACTGTCGTAGCCGCTGCCTGCCTGCTAAACGCTGTTGTGATTTCGAGAAATCTGCAACAATGTTGTCAAGACGCGAGGTAAGTGGAAATTTTTGGTTAGGGCCAGATAACTGTTTTACTTCCGTTGCGCACTTAGTACAAAGTCAAGCTGCATTCAAATCAGTTACTGTTCAGTTCATATTAGGTTCTGTAAAGTTGGGCTGAATTTCAGACAGAAACAAAATAGAGAGCAACTTACAGATGTAGATACACCTTACAGATGTACTCAGGTGGGACAGCTATGTAGAACGCCTGAAGAATTAAAACCACTATCTTAACTTATCTCTATTTTTTATGTACCTATATTCGAAACTCTTTGGACTGACTGTGTATACGTACTTGACGCGATAACGTCTGAGTGCCTTTTCTCTGGTCATTACCCCTCTGATTCTCTTCTTGTTACTTGCAACGGTCGCTTGCTGCAGCGCGGGAATCCAGGATCCATTTATCTTGAGGATTTCTTCTTTCTCGTTCAAATTTTTTTCATGTTTATGACTTTCAAAGGCTTCACTTAACCAGTCCACAAGGAGGACCTGCACGTCGGAAAATTTTATTATGTAATCGGTCTCGCACAGTGCGTGCTCCGCCACAGCTAACTTCTCCATCAGTGGCTACATATAACACCGTTTATGTTCCTTGACCCTGGTACTGATGGGTTGTCCGATTATTCGACATGCACAGGGCATGCGGCATACTCCCGACATTGTGAGTGAGTCCCTTTTTTCCTTTGTCGAGCTGGATACTCTTTGATCTTCTTGGTCGGTTCGTATACCGTATTTGTTTTTGCGATACAATGCCGATTCTGTCATATCGCACACCTATAAAGTCTGTAAGAAATTATACTTGGTTTTACGCTCTGCAGTTAATATCGATGAATTGAATAATAATGAAGAAAAACGAAACTAGCATTTTATAGCACGGAGCGAGGAGCGCTGGATCTCTTAATCAGGTAGAAACGTCAGAGAATTTAAAAAGGGAATGGATAGGTTGAAGTTAGACACAGCGGGAATTAGTGAAGTGCGGTGGCAGGAAGAACAGCTCTTATCAGGTCAGTACGTAAAATCAAATAGGGGTAATGCAGGAATAGGCTTGATACTATGTAAGGAAGTGGGAATGCGGGTAAGAAACTATGAACGGCATAGTGAACACATTATCGCAGACAAAATAGCGTGGAAGCCAATACCCAGCACAGTAGGTCATGTGCAACTAGATCCGTAGATGATGAAGAGATTAGAAGAATGTATGATGACATTAAACAAATTATTCAGACAGTTCAGAGAGAGGAAAATTTAATTATGATGAGTTACTGGATTTTGGCAGTATGAAAAGGAAGAGAAGGAAAAATAGTAGAAGGACAAGGATTGAGAGAAAAGAATGAAAGGGGAAGCTAGCTGGTAGAATTTTGCTCAGGGACAGGGAGCGAAAGGTTTTTTTACAAACCAACAGGAATCAGTAAAAGTCAGAGGAGATGAAAACGAAGCTGTAGTTGAGAAGGGAATGAGACAGGATTGTTGCTTATGCCTGATGTTTTCACTCTACATGCTGGGCAATCAGTAAAGGAAATCATGGACGAAAGTGGAAAGGGAACTTAAGTTCAGAGAAATAAAAACTTCGAGGTTTGCCGATGAGATTCAAGTTCTGTCAGAGAGGAAAAAAAACTTGGAAGAGCAGTTTAATGGAACGGATAATGTCTTGGAAAGAGAATGCAAACGGTCGAGTTACATTACTGTGACCAGTGCTTACGTTCCACGTCAGTGTGCAATAACCACTCACGGACGGAAAGTGCAAACTACATAAAATGTTTCGCGGGGATACGGAAAACAGTGCAGTCGCTGATGTAGTGCGGAAACGGAGCGATTTATCTAACTTCGAAGAGGGCATGATCATAGGCTTTCGGACCAAGGGTGGAAGCATTTCTGAAAGTGCGAAGTTTCTAAACTGTTCGCGTGCTACCATGGGTAAAGAAAACCATGCGTGGCGAAACTGCGCTATCCAAAACCTGCACCGTGGTGCACCACGGGCCATAGATGACAGCTGCGGAGATGTGTAAGAGCGGATAGGCGGGCAACTGTTGAGCAACTGATCGCGCAGATGAACCAAGAGGCTAGAAACTGTGCCTTCTCAAAGACCGTTCAGCGAATGTTCCTGCGTACGGGCCGCCGCAACACGCGCCTAGCTCATGCACCGAAGCTGACTGCTGTTTATCGGAGACGAAAACTGGAATTTGATCGCCATTACCGCCGCTGGACCTCCACTGACAGTGGACAGGTGACCTTTTCAAACGAATCACGTTTTATGCTCTATCGGACAGATGACCGTTGGCGTTTACGGCGTGAAAAGTTTGGAAGCAAACACCGTCGGATCGTTATGGTCTCGGGAATATTTTCGTGGCGTTCCCTGGGTGATCTCGTTATTCTGGAAGGCATAATGGATCAACAAAAGTATGCATCTATCCTTGAGGATCATGTCCACCCCTACATGAAGTTCCTTTTTCCTCGGTACAACGGCATCTACCAGCAGGACAATGCAACGCATCACATAGCTCGCAGCGTACGTGCGTGGTCCGGAGAGCAGCAGGATTTTACCGTATTCCCCTGGCCACCACACTCTCTGGAACTACAAAGAGCCCCATCGGAGGAACATCCGCAACTGAGCATTATACCAGAGGCTAAAAATACCGCTACAGTTGTAAGGTTCTTTTATGTAACACGCGACCGGTTTTGGGCTCTTACCCGCCCATCTTCAAGTGCTGTAACTTGCTGCTGTGACCCCGAGCGACGCGGTGGACGCGTACAAGACGCGGTGTGCTACCAACGAGCGCAGAGCATACTATGTGCTCGTTGGTAGAACACCGAGTCTTTTACACGTCCACCGCGGCGTTCGGAGCAATGGAGCAGCAAGCTGAACATATCCACTCGTAAGCAAATCATTCTCCAGAACGTTTTAAAGAAGAGAAAAGTGTGTTCAAGTTTGCCCGTACACCTTGCCTCCACAACAAAAGGGAATGACATGATGGTGTCTGCTGTGACTAGTAAGCGAACGATTCTTTTCTGGAAAAAGAAATCTTCATGGATGACAAGACTTGTTGCTATCAATATACGAACCTAACACAAGAAGGCAAGGTGCAAAATGGGTCTCTTGTTTCGCCAAACTCGAAGGTGCGAATGTGACGCGCGAGTTTAACAACATACACCATGTGATCAAAAGTATCCGGACACCTGGCTGAAAATGACTTACAAGTTCGTGGCGTTCTCCATCGGTAATGTTGGAATTCAATATGGTGTTGGCCCACCCTTAGCCTTGAAGCTAGCTTCTACTGTCGCAGGCATACGTTCAATCAGGTGCTGGAAGGTTTCTTGGGGAATGGCAGCCCATTCTTCATGGAGTACTGCACTCAGGAGAGATATCGATGTAGGTCGGTCAGGCCTGGCACGAAGTCGGCGTTCCACAACACCCCAAAGGTGTTCTATATGATTCAGATTACAACTCTGTGCAGGCCATTCCATTACAGGGATGTTATTGTCGTGTAACCACTCCACCACAGGCCGTACATTATGAACAGGTGCTCGGTCGTGTTGAAAGATGCAGTCGCCATCCCCGAATAGCTTTTCAACAGTGGGAAGCAAGAAGGTGCTTAAGACATCAATGTAGGCCTGTGCTGTGATAGCGTCACGTAAAACAACAAGGGGTGCAAGCCCCCTCCATGAAAAACACGACCACATCATAACGTCACTGCCTCCGAATTTTACTGTTGGCACTAAACACGCTGGCAGATGACGTTCACTGGGCATTCGCCAAACCCACACACTGTCATCGGATCGCCAAATTGTGTACTGTGATTCGTCACTCCACACAACGTTTTTCCACTGTTCAATCGTCCAATGTTTATGGGCCTTATTACACCAAGCGAGGCGTCGTTTGGCATTTACCGGCGTGATGTGTAGCTTATGAGCAGCAGCTTGGCCATGAAATCCAAGTTTTCTCACCTCCCGCCTAACTGTCATAGTACTTGCAGTGGATCCTGATGCAGTTTGGAATTCCTGTGCGGTAGTCTGGATAGATGTCTGCCTATTACACATTTCGACCCTCTTCAACTGTCGGCGGTCTCTTTCAGTCAACAGACGAGGTCTGCACGCTTTCGTGCTGTAAGTGTCCCTTCATGTTTCCACTTCACTATCACAGCGGAAATAGTGTACCTTGGCATTTTAGGAGTGCGGAAATCTCGCGTACAGACGTATGACACAAGTGACACCCAATCACCTGACCACATTCGAAGTCGGCGAGTTCCGCGGAGCGCCCAATTTTCGCTCTCTCACGATGTCTAATTACTACTGAGGTCGCTGATACAGAGTAGTTGGCAATAGGTGACAGCACAACGCACCTAATATGAAAAAATTATGTTGTTGTGGGTGTCCGGACACTTTTGATCACATAGTGTGCGAAGTGCCGGGGCTAGCAGTGTATTTAACACTAAATTCTTCTAGAAGTGATGCTCTAAGCCCCCCCTTTTCTAAACCCGACTTTTGCTGTTGCACATGTATTAAGAAGAAACGCGAACTGACTATAATCGACCCTGCAAGTGGAGTAGAAAAAGTTTGGCACCTGCAATAATTTAATTTGATAAAGGAAGTTTCATTAACATAGTGAGAAATGAAAGGGTTGCTTTACCGATCCACAAGATGAAAGTTCTGTCCAAAATAACAATTTGATTTATTATGACTAAACTCAAAATAATAAACAAAACTCATGAAACATTTACAATAGGTCAAATTGGATACTCAAATAAATTGTGTGAAGGTGAAGTTGTCTATAAACTAGCTTGTGACGTTTGCGACCAAGTGGTATGTGGAGCCAATTCCTTGCAACTCAAATCTTAAGAGAAACACCCAGCCAACCTAACATTAATTGCTGCTACAGTAGTGAGAACTCAGGCAATCAACAACCAAGACAGAACCACGTAAGAAAAGACGGGAACAGGCGCGCTCTGCTGAGCTCTGATTATCACAGAGCAAATTCTCTAATCTGCCGGTGCTGCGCACATACGTTACCAAGCTGTCTTCTTAACTGCAAGGACACGATCTGGTGTACCGGAAGCGATGGCTGGTTGCTTCGACGTCCCGTCGTGGTGATGATAATGTGGCGAGTATAGCCCGAAACAAATTATTCTGGTCTGGTTGTTCCAGACGAAATACTTCCTATCAATACAAATGCGCCTCTGAGGGTGACGAAGAAGGCTCGCCACACAATCACTGACGGTACCGTGATAGATTTTTAACAAGCGAAGTCACACAGTAACTCCGATACAGTCAACTTTAGCCAAAACTGCTCAAGACGGACAACATAGGCCGCTTGTACGCAGAGCGCTCAATTGCCAACTATACTCGGAAAGTTACGTTGAAGTCAAAACTTCAGCAACTTCGTCAAACAGTTACAATTAAATGAAAGTATATTAGACAGCCAACGGAAGGCAGGCTGTACAGAGCAGAGAGCCGACCTCTTGAAGAGCACCTGTACAAGCCGAACACACAACATTCCCGCACCCACGGCAGTGGCCGTGGTTAAACGTTCCAATCAGCAACTCGAAAACCGGCGGAAAATTCCACTCTATTGCCGAAGCACTACCATTCCACCAATGGAGATTCTTGGCGCCAATTTCTGCACCGATTTTGCTACGTCACGGAGCTATGCCCTGAGCAAGCGAATCACAGTTACGATTTTGCAGAAAACGCGGGAATTTGCCCGCCAAGACTGCCTGGGAACACAAGTCATTCCCACGCCTCCCTGGTAGCGCGCCAGAAACGGTTTTCACTAAGTTTCTGCGAAGGAACGGAATCTCTAGCCCAGCCGCCCTTTCTGGCCCCTCTGGGCGTGTCGCTCACGCTCTTATGACAATGTCGGCGTCTGGACAGCATCCACTCGACTCCCACACACCCGTCGGCTTAACCCTTTCAAGCTCAGCAGTACTCGCCTGTCACCGGACCACCCAGGTGACGAGAGACACTGCATGGGAAGTCCGCATGTGAAGGAATAGCAACTTTTCACCGCATGCAATTGGAGAGGAAAATCGAATTACTCAGAGTAAGATAGAAATATGAGAGGGGGCTCATGCCACCTCTTAAGTGTACCAAAGAAGGACTTTTCTGGCTGTTTACTTGGTTGTACGGATATTCTGGGCCTTGTACTGAGGGGGTGGAGGGGGGGGGGGAAGACTGTGTAGAACACATACAGCACTATCACCAACATATTCATTTGTTTTTTAATTTCCGAATTTGGCCGACTATGGACCGCAAATAACTTAAGATTACTTTGCTTTTCTTCTCTTCTCCTAGCAGGAACGTATCATTCTTCCGCTTCTTTTTTTTTCTCTCTTCCTCGGAAATGACCCGTCAGGGCCTTATGTTTTGTGGCTTCCCTTGATTTTATGTTAGCTCTGCTTCTGAACTCTCTCCCATTCTGCACTATCTGAGGCATAATTGCAATTTCCGCTGCTCCCTTCACCTCATATTCCCATTTGGATGTAACTTTTACCCCCACAGTGTGACTGAAGATACTTTTGGTCAGTCTGCATTCACCAGTTCTTAGTACGTGTCTGTAGAATGTCAACCTCCGCTTCCTCATTGTGTCCGTGAACTTGTCAGTGTACTTGCAGAGTTCTTCGTTTTTCCTCTTCTTCCAAATCCCATCAGTAGTCTTTTGTGGTTCCAGTACTTCCCTCAGGAACTTCCTTTCTTCCCTTTCGAGTTCTTGGAACTCCCCTTTTTTATTTACAATAAGACACTCCGGAGCATACAGTCCTTCAGGCTCTACTACCGAGTTACAGTGTTTGATTTTGGTCTTGTGGGATAACGCCCGTTCGTTGTACTTGTTCTGTATTAGCTTGTAGACCAGGACTTGTTTTATTCCTCTTCCAGTGTTTGCTTCTTTATCCAGTCCGTTGGACTGGATCCATTCCTCAAGGTATTTAAATTTCTCTGTCCTCTTAATCTGGTCATGGTTTACTTCCATGCATCTCTGACTTCCGTGCCTGTATTCCACTTGTTCTGTCTTTCCATAGGAGATTTGACGACGCGTTATTTCTGTGATTTCATGAAGACTGTCAAGCGTATTTCGAGCATCTTCACATTTTTTGGCTAAGAGAGCGAGGTCGTCGGCTAAAGCTAAACACTTGATTTCCAAATTCTGTCTTTCACTTCCACGGCGTATTCCTCTTCTCCCTTCCAAATTCAGAGCCCCTTCCCAGGTATTCACTATTTTCTCCAGTACGACATTACGATATTGAAGAGGATTAGAGAGGATGCACCTCCTTGCCTGACCCCTGACTTAATTTCAAATTGATCAGGAATTTCACCAAAGAACTAGACTTTCGATGTGGTATCTGTTAGTGGTTTTTTTCCCCATTCCAAGCTGTTTCAAGTAACTAAATAACATTTCTCTGTGTATCGAGTCGTATGCCTTTTCAGAGTCGACAAATATCACCACAGTGTTCTGGCTTCTTAGAGCTCTTGTTCGCAGAATACTTTTTAGGTTGAATAGCTGTTGGGCGCTTCTCGAATGAGGTGATCAGCTTGTTCTTCAGCTCTACTCAGCAGAACTCTAGATTATCTTGTATACAGTTGGACGTAGAGAGATAGCCCCGTAATTACTTGGATTTATTCGATTACCTTTTTTACGAAGCGGGGCGGATGAATGTGCACACATTTCTAGTTGTGTGCCATCTTTACAGTGTTCCATTATTATTAAAAAATGGTTCAAATGGCTCTGAGCACTATGGAACTTAACATCTATGGTCATCAGTCCCCTAGAACTTAGAACTACTTAAACCTAACTAATCTAAGGACATCACACAACACCCAGTCATCACAAGGCAGAGAAAAACCCTAACCCCGCCGGGAATCGAACCCGGGAACCCGGCATTGTTATTATTATTACCATTATTATTATTATTATTAGTGCTACACATTTTTGCCTCCAGGACAGTAGTTAACATGAATCTTGCTTGATTATTCTTTCTTCGTTTCCTTCTTCTTTTTCTGTTCCCAAAACCTCTTCATTCCTTGGCTGTGTTCCTGTTTTCTTTTCTCTGTTCATATTGTACCAGTTTTTCTTCTTTCTTTTACTTCAGATTTTTTGTTCATAATTTTGTCTCTAAATTTTTCTCATTTACGATTTCAGTACTGATCCGTGCTTTTTTTAGGTCTTCTTCTGTTTCTTGAAACCAATTGGTTTCTTTGATTGAATTGTTTACTGCATCAAAAACCCTCTTTGTGAATCTGTAGTTGTTCATTCTGTGTGTGTCCATAGAACGTTAGTCTGCGTTTTCTGATCATGTCTGTGAGTTTGTCTGTGCGTTCGTATAATTCATCCATTCTCTTCATCCATTTGCCATTTCTGCGTACTGCGCCAAAAATTTGTCTGAGGATTTTTATTTCCTTTGTTTTCGACTCTTTGATGCCTGACACTCCGATCGTGGTGTTCTGTAATGCTTAGAGTGCTTCAGATAGTACAACTGTATTGTAGTGCCTGAATTTTGCCTGTCTTGAAACATTTCTTTTATTGTAGTGCTCCCATGTCTTTTTGTACGCTTTCTAAAATTTTTCGTTCTTTCTATGTTGGATGCGTTGTTTGATCCTCTTATTTGTATATATTTCTCAAGATATTTCAATTTTCCGCGCTGTTAACCTTTCCGCGTTTTGTGTACATAGCTTCGTTGTTGTTCTTCCTTTCGATGTATTGTGTTTTCTTATATGATATCTGTAGCCCTGTTTCAGCAGAGACTTCTTGTAAGAATTCCAGTGATTCTTGTGTAATGTTACTGAGTATTGCCAAGTCGTCTACAAGTGCCAGGCATTTTATGATCGTCTTGTTAGTAGACGTTCTTCCTAACTGAATTCTTTTTACTTTTTCTTTCCATTGTTTGATAATTTTGAGCAAGACCATGTTTAATAAAAGCGGTCTGACCTCTCGAATGGGTCTGAGATTTCTCTCACAAATTTTATTTTGCGTGTGGTGTCTGTAAGCGTCTTTTGTACGAGTGTTCGAGTTTTTCCATCTGTTCCATATTCTTCTAACCTCTCAAAGAGAGTCTACCTGTCTGTGAAGCTGTAGGTCTCCTTAAAGTCCACGAATGTGACTGACTGATCTTAAGGAGTGTACGCAGGTTCCAAATCTGTTCAGTACAGGACCTTCTTTTTCTGAAGCCTGCTTGTTATCCACCTATCTTTGTATCAGCTTGTGGTTGTAGTCTGTTGAGTAATGTTTGGAGGGAATTTTTTTTAGGTTGCCGGTAATAATGAGATGCCTATGTAACTATTAGGGTCTGCCTTGTCGCCATTTTCGTGGAGCGAGTGAATCAACCCACATTTCCATCGCTGTAGAATTTTCTGTGTATTCCATATTTCTGTGAGAATGTCATGGATTTTCTTGTGTTTTGTTCTTTGAGTTTCCGGATCTCGCACATAGTGCCGTCTTCTCCGAGGACTCTTGTTTTTAGTACTCTAATAATCTCTTCTATCTCTATATGAAGGCTTTCACGACTGGATGACATAGCTGCTGGTAAACCTTTCGGGATGTGAGGTCGTGGTCCAAGAAACTCTTCCGTTCCTGATGTTTCGTCCAGGACTGCGCTGGACATCCTCAGAGGCACTCCTCCACAAGACTCAGCTGTTACAGTGTTCCACATTTGCTTTATTTTTTACTAATCCAGCCTCGAAATTACACTACTGGCCATTAAAATTGGTACACCACGAAGATAACGTGCTACAAACGCGAAATTTAACCAACAGGAAGAAGATGCTGTGATATGCAAATAGTTATCTTTTCAGAGCATTCATACAAGGTTGGCGCCGGTGGCAACACCTACAACATGCTCACATGAGGAAAATTTCCAGCCTATTTCCCATACACAAACAGCAGTTGACCGCCGTTGCCTGGTGAAACGTTGTTGTGATGTATCGTGTCAGGAGGAGAAATGCGTACCATCACGTTTCCGACTTTGATAAAGGTCGGATTGTAGCCTATCGCGATTGCGGTTTATCGTATCGCGACATTGCTGCTCGCATTGGTCGAGATCCAATGACTGTTAGCAGAATATGGAATCGGTGGGTTCAGGAGGGTAATACGGAACTCCACGCTAGATACCAACGGCCTCGTATCACTAGCAGTCGACATGACAGGCATCTTATCCGCATCGCTGTAACGGATCGTGCAGCCACGTCTCGATCCCGGAGTCAACAGATGGGGACGTTTGCAAGACAACAACCATCTGCACCAACAGTTGGACGACGTTTGCAGTAGCACGGACTATGAGCTCGGAGGCCATGGCTGCGGTTACCCTTGAGCTGCATCACAGACAGGAGCGGCTGCGATGGTGTACTCAACGACGAACCTGGGTGCACAAATGACAAAACGTTATTTTTTCGGATGAATCCAGTTTCTGTTTACAGCATCATGATGGTCGCATCCGTGTTTGGCGACATCGCGGTGAATGCACATTGGAAGCGTATATTCGTTATCGCTATACTGGCGTTATCACCCGGCGTGGGGTGCCATCTGTTACACGTCTCGGTCACCTCTTGTTCGCATTGACGGCAGTTTGAACAGTGGACGTTACATTTCAGATGTGTTACGACCCGTGGCTCTGCCCTTCATTCGATTCCTGAGAAACCCTACATTTCAGCAGGATAATGCACGACCGCATGTTGCAGGTCCTGTACGAGCCTTTCTGGTTACAGAAAATGTTCGACTGCTGCCCTGGCCAGCACATTCTCCAGATCTGTCACCAATTGAAAACGTCTGGTCAATGGAGGCCGAGCAACTGGCTCGTCACAATACGCCAGTCACTACTGTTGATGAACTGTGGTATCGTGTTGAAGCTGCTTGGGTAGCTGTACCTGTACGCGCCATCCGAAGTCTGTTTGATTCAATACCCAGGCGTATCAAGACCGTTATTACGGCGAGATGTGGTTGTTCTGGGTACTGATTTCTCAGGATCGATGCACCCAAATTGCGTGAAAATGTAATCACATGTCAGTTCTAGTATAATATATTTGTCCAATGAATACCCGTTAATCATCTGCATTTATTCTTGTGTAGCAATTTTAATGGCAAGTAGTGTATATGGACTGTCGGGGTAGGTACTTCTGCTCTGTGGTAGCGGCTTTTATCGGCTCAGCTACTTGCGCCAAGACGTTTCCCCCCTACGTAAGTTCTGGAACAACTCGGGCAGCGCACAAGGGGCATTCCAGAAGCAAGCACCGGAAAAGTGTGTGGGGTGCGTCAGGGGAGGGGCGAAGCTGGGCGTCTTACATCTGCCGGTGGGGCTGCACGCAGCCTGTCTGGAGGGTCGCAGGGCAGATGCGGCGACAAAGGGCGAAGGGCGCCCCGGCAGGTAGGCGGCGAGGCGAGGGTGCGTGCGGCGTGCGTGCCGAGTGCGAGCCGCCGGAAGCGGCGTGGCTGGCGCGTGCCGGAAGCAGCTGGGCCGGCCCAGCTGCCAGCCGCGCCTCCTCAGGGCTCAGCTTTGTGCCCTGCGGCAGCGCCCCAGGTAAGGCGCCGGCCACCGCACTGACAGACTATCTTCTCGATACGGGTCTCAGTCTAGACTCGAGAGGTGGCGCCGCTTCACGCCGTTGTCGTGGACACGCCGACCCGTGTGCCTCGCCACCGCTGACGTAAAGCCGTCGGCACACGGACCGTGCATCCGAACGTTGAGCGTTGGGCGTGCCGAGTTTCTGACGTCATAGCGTGGAATAGCACGTTTGGGAGTCTTTCCGAAAGTGCAGAGCAATATCTGGCATGTCAGATATTCTGAGCGTGCGTCTGAGCGTTGACCAATGAGATGGCACAACGCCACCTACGTCACACGCACGCCGTCTCCCTTCAGTATAGAGTTGTGAGGCGCCATATTGGTATTCATTTCAAGCTTATATGTATATATGCCGTTTCTCAGCACCAGCAAATTGAGAATCACTGGAAAACCCGTTGTTAGTTGTGTGATTCGTTCCAATAAAATAACGAGAAACATCATATTCGTGGCAAAAGAATTATTGTAACGAGCGTATTATGAGAGTCGGCTATTTGAAGGCAGCGACACACTGAAGATCCACCCAAAACGCTTTGTTCTTCCTACAATTGCTTATAATTAAATTTCAATTAATAACATAATTGTCTACGATTAACGTTTTTAGCATGGGTAACACAATAGTTTTTCGAATTGACGCGTCCCAACACACCCAAATTTTTTTCCTAACATTCGCGTTCTTATTTAGTTCTGATACTTTATTATTAGTTTAATATAAGTATAGGATATAAGATTTGATGTTATGTAAATATAAGTTCACCTTTTTTTGAGGGGTGACTTTGTTCTATTGGCTTAATTACAGGACTGCTTGCGCTACTTATATAAAGATATTTTGCTCCTTTTTCTTTTACGCTTCGTAATTCACGTGTTGCAAAGATTCTGCTACTGGGTCGGAACAGTCATCAAGTAAGACTGACGTTGGGGTTTTACTAAAATGTGGGAATGATGAAATAATGCTTATCTTATGCGGAGAAGTATTCCAAATTTGTACCGCACTGTTTGTAATGGAACTTTTGTAAGCCTGTGTCCTAACTGATTGGACATGGTACTGTCCTTTTCGTGGACGATGGAGCAAATGTGTGTTTTAATAGAGCTAACGTGGAAATTTTAAGCGCGCCTTTTGAGTAAACAGTGTGATTTACGAACTAGAAACATCCCTCAAACTGCCGTTGAGATGTGTTGCGATCGCGTATACCACGTTGGGGCCCACGTACCGTATGCACAAGTCGCTTCGTTCCTGAGCGTTCAGCAGCACGTTGAACTTGGCACGCTCAATGCTAACGTTCGACAGCACGGTCCGTGTGCCGACGGCTTAAACGTCAACAAAAAATATTTTCACCGTGGGGTTTCCGACCATCAAAGAAGCCACACTAGTGGTGGGGGTTCTGCCAACCATTATGTAATAGAAACATCCCTTCACATTTTATCCACGCTTGGTACAACCTGTGCTCATAGTACAGGCTGGTTAAACACTTAGGTGTCGAAAGTCACGGGATAGCTCCTAATATTGTGTCAAACCTCCTTTTGCCCGGCGTAGTGCAGCAGCAACTCAACGTGGTACGGACTCAACAAGTCGTTGGAAATTTCCTGCAGAAGTGCTTCCGCTATATCCGTTCATAACTACTGTAAGTAGGCTGTTTATGTTTTCTTATTGGCACCGTTACGTAGCGCTCAATATGAAAATCACTGGCTGTGCTGTGTGCAGTCTGTGGCTAGTTTGCATTGTTGTCTGCCGTTGTAGTGTTGGGCAGCGGCAGCTGGATGTGAACAGCGCGTAGCGTTGGCAGTTGGAGGTGAGCCGCCAGCAGTGGTGGATGTGGGGAGAGAGATGGCGGAGTTTTGAAATTTGTCATGAACTGCTATATTTATATATGATCAAGGTAAATACATTGTTTGTTCTCTATTAATATCTTTCATTTGCTAACTATCCCGATCAGTAGTTAGTGCCTTCCATAATTTGAATCTTTTATTTAGCTGGCAGTAGTGGCGCTCGCTGTATTGCAGTAGCTTGAGCAGCGAAGATTTTTGTGAGTTAAGTGATTTGTGAAAGGTATAGTTTAATGTTAGTCAGGGCCATTCTTTTGTAGGGAATTTTGAAAGTCAGATTGCGTTGCGCTAACAAAATATTGTGTGTCAGTTTAAGGACAGTCATGTATAATTGTTCAAAGGGGACGTTTCATATGTCGACCCTTAGCCGAGGATACCTCACTGGAATCTTCTGATTTTTTCTTGTAGTTTGTGTAATTAGTGTAGCTTTTGTTTATTGCTAGCGCGTAATTGTAGAGAAAATCTCCTTTGTAGTTGCAGTCTTTCATTGTTGTACAGTAAAACAGTTGTAGCATGCATGTAGATTTGCACCAATTATTTCGCAGCTGCAATTAACTAGATATTATTTTCAGTGCTATGTTAATGTGTTCTCTTATTTTTGCTCTTCAAATTGTGCTTTTCTGTGTTATCGTGTGAAATATTGTGACAATAATGGCGTGTGAAAAACGTAATACTAGGCTCCAAAGTAAACTGAGAAATGACAGTGAAGACGAAGGCAGTGTGTTAGCGCCGCAGAGTAATGAATTAACTAATGTTCAAAGTAGTAATTTGGTAATTGCGCATAGGGAAATGGAGCGGGTGGCAAACAATGGTGTAGACAGTGAAACAGGTAGTGAACAGGGAAGCGTTATCGATCGATTGGTCGGCAACAGCTCGCCTCAGGAATCGGGAATGACAGAACACAATATTGCAAATACTGCAGACTCAGGTTTTGGGTTCTCACCGTTTTCTCAAATGAGTCAAGACACATTTTCCGCTTGTCAAAATGTGAATGTTGCCGGTGCAACTTCACTGCCGAAAAGCACTGAGGAACATCTTTCAGACACCAGTGCATTGTTATTACAATTAATGCAACAAATGGGACAAAAACTTGAAAAGTTAGACACAATGGAACAACACCAGAGACAAACACAGCAACAGTTAGACACAGTGGAACAAAATCTCAAAAAGTTAGACACAATGGAACAACACCAGAGACAAACACAGCAACAGTTAGACACAGTGGAACAAAATCTCAAAAAGTTAGACACAATGGAACAAAATCAGAGACAAACACAGCAACAGCTTCAAAAGTTAGACTCATTGGAACAAACTCTTGAACAAACGCGTGAAGATTTAACTACTGAGTTACATCACATTGAATCGAAATGTCAAAAAGTCTGTAATGACGTAAAAACTCAAATTTGTGAGCATTTTCAACCTATTTTTTCGCGGCATGAAAATGCATTACAGAATCACGAAGCAGCCATAAAAGAACTGCAAATTATTGTTCATGAAAATCATGAGACCTTGCAAGCTAAATTTGACTCAGTTGCATCTACCGATTCGGTTACGCAACTTGCAAAAACTCAGGAAAACTTTAAGGACACAGTAGATACTCTGAAACTTGGTTCAGAAAAACACACTGAGGAAATAAGTACACTATCGGAGAAAGTAGCCGAACTTTTGGATCAGTTCACTAATTTATCTACGAAGGTAGATGATAATCTGATTGATGCAAGACCGGTAGTCTTTAATGACACAGAAGAGTATGAACAAATTAGGAAATTCAAACAAAATCAGAATCAAATTAATACACAACACCAAAGAGAAATCCGGGAAGTACAAGATCAGCTGACACAGGTAATACAAGAATTACGTGTTTCAGAGGACACTCGCGCCCCAATACGGGAAGAGGGACATAGAAATACGGAACAGACACAAAATAACAACACAGGGCACTTCGGAAATTGTGAAAGAAGTTGGGAAGGTACGCCGAATTTTGAGATGGAACCGCCGAAACGACGTAACAATGACCGACATGCGACTTGCCGTCATGATGATTTTGACTATAAGCTGTTCATTACTACACGTAAATTCAAAACATTTAAGAATTCTGGCAACGACATTCATCCACAAGCATGGCTCCATCAATTCTCTCATTGTTTTCCTCCCAACTGGTCGTTAGAACACAGATTAGAATTTATGTGTGGCTATTTAGAGAATGAACCAGCTGTAAGAATGCGATCGGTCATTCACGATTGCCACAGTGAAGGAGAATTTTACCATGCCTTCCTCTCAGCATATTGGTCTCAAGCCACACAAGACCGAGTAAAACATGGCATCATAATGATGAAACATTTCGAACAATCTGAATTCTTCAGTCTTGTGAAATATTTTGAAGACATGTTGCATAAGAATCAGTATCTTTCAAACCCATACAGCCCCTCAGAACTCATCCGCATTTGCTTAATCAAACTGCCTGAACATTTACGACATATTATTTTGGCAGGACGTTGCAAAGACGACATTGAAGCATTTCAGGGACTGTTACAAGAATTAGAAATCGACACAGACAGTCGTGGGATGCAAAAACAGGAAAACAATCACTACAGGTCACATCCGTCACAATTTCGTGACGACAGAAGCAATAACTGGACACGACAAGCCTATTCTTACAACGCAAATCGTGACCAAAACAGACACCACCCATATGACAACCACTGGCAGAGTAATAATAGTTACAGGGAAAGATCGCATTTCCGTAGTAAAGAATATGACAGAGATTACCTTAGAAACAGACAATATGGGAACCAAAACAATTATTATCAAGGGAGACAGAATAACTTTAGACGCAACGGTCCAGCGCGCAGTTACGACTCAGGGCGAAATTCTCCACCACATGACCGACAAACAAGAAACTATGTAAATACCGACAAAACGACAGACGTGAATTTCATCAGAACTGGCGGGATTCTAACAGAGCTGGGCCCTCTCGGCAAGGCGAATTTGTATAAGTTAGGTCTCCTAATCCCAATAACAACGTGCACCAACAAAGAGGCAGACAATGACTCGCGCCGCAGGCACCCACGTGCGCCGGCTGGCTCAGAGAAAAATAACGTAGATGCTAACCTTGTGAAAAATTCCAGTATTCTTTACCAACGTATACTGCATGATAATTGCGTTCAAGCTGAAATTCTGAGTACCTTGAAGAGTAAAAGATTGTACCACATTTCACATGTAAAATCGATTATTGAAAGATAATCTGCTTTTTAACTTTGTCTTTGCCATAAAACTTTTCACTTCACATTTCTAGTATGCTTTGTCAGATTTAGAATCTGTTAACATGTAACAATGTTTGAAGTGAAATATCCAGTCAAGAACCAATAGAACTTATTTAAACAGAAATTACGAATGCATTGTTATAATGAACAGACGACACAGTGTTGTTAGTTGCATGATTACGTAACGACTATCAGGCTTACATACTTAGGACACATACTGGTACTGCTAATGAGATTTTAATGCAACATTTTGGTTTACTTGAAAATACATTCTGAATTAAAGTACTTTCTGTGAGATACCAGATGACACAGTGGTTAGTTTATGTGACAGCTACACGATGTTATCATGACGCTACTAATGAGTGACAATTTACAATGTTGCTTTTGCAGTGTATCTGTTTTATATCTGCACAGTTTTCTGAATTCCTCTAGGAAGAAAAACATGTTTTAGTAGTAACTTTTGTGGTATAGCTACAATGAGACTGTCTTTTCCGTAGCACAACAATACGTTACAGCACAGTACTTTCCTCATCATGGCAATAAGCGTAATAACTAAGACATTTATACGCAAAGCATTTCACTTTTGTTTATCATGTGGTAAGTACATTGACTTCTGCAGAACTTAGCTTTCGGAGGACGATAACTACGACACTTCCACAGAGATTATGTTGCGACAAGATGCACAGTTTAGCGCTACAGTACACGCATTTGAGTGATTAATCTTATACTTAAAACACTTATTTTTAAAGATTTTTGAATTACAAAGAAAGTTTTCCATGATATATTTCATTCCATTGGTGTAATCTGTAACACCTGAGGGTATAATTACATTAATCCTCAAAGGGGTACATGCTTACTTTGTGTACCATGTGTGTGGCACCCACAAGGAACCCTAGCTAATATGGTATTTGCTTATACAACTTTACACATCGGTACCATATTTCTCTAACACACAAATTACACAGCTATCTGATCATTTAACTGAGAGATAAACATGTTTTTTACTACGTCAGTGACACATGTTTACGTAATTACACCGTTGGATAACTTCACACTTACGAAATTGTATTTTGTCTGTACTGTGTGAACTCTTCATATTTTTTCGGAACCATTGTGATACTATGAGAGCTTTGAATGATGTATTTGGTATGGATTCATGATTTTTAAAGTACGTTTGAGGCAGATGACACTTTTGACATGAGCAGAGAATTTTTTTAATTATTGGAGGAAGCTACGACGATTTTGAGATTTGACTGAGGTATTATGATGTTATTTTTACGACGATGATGTGTATTATGCTGCTGAGGTATGTTTATGATTAATAGGCTGAGGCTATATGAGTTATTTGATTATGCTTCATATTTATAATGACGAAATATTGACGAGTGTCGATGGATACGTATATGTGTAATAAGGTAAGGAGTAATGAATAGTGGGTAGGGACTCTTGACTTGTGAAACAGGATGTTGGAAACCAAGAATCGTACTTTAAGAGTTATGAAATGTGTGTAAATGCGTGAATGTATCACAATGCCGGCAAAAATATTTTTGGACACTTATATTTATAGGATTTTGTTTCTACAGATTTGCAACGCTAATTCTTAACCTGTGAAATATTTTTATGTGAGACTGTCACTGTAGCGGAAACTGCTGTCGTAAATATTTCCATAAGAAAGTTAAGTGACCACCTGCACGTAATGCGTCGCAGGCACCCACCTGGGCGACAGCCGCCCAAAAAAAAGCCATTAGCCTTTCAGCGGCACAGGTAGAAAAAAAAAAGGGGAGGCCATTGTCCATGCTACTGACATTTCCTTGTTGAAAGCATACTGTGGAGCTCGTAATTTATGATATTTACTGAAATGCCTAATGAAATGACGAGAAATATTTTTACATCTTCACACCTGATTACGACAAGCGTCTTTCTACGAGAGTTGAGAGAATTTCTACTAAGTTATGAAATGTCACATGACTATTGAATGATAATTTTATGCTTTGATTTTCATAGTTGCTTATTTCACTTGATATCTGGTTTCCAGCTGTGTTGCAGCATTGCGTTAATAAAATAAAATGCATTTGCTAATGTGAACACTTTCTGTCAACAGATCTATTAAATAATAATTTTGTTATCCACATTCTTTAAAAAAGGAGCACTTGGAAAGGAAAGAACAATAAGAAGGAACTAGTAACAGTAACACACAATTTTCTTTTCAAGTACATGGTAATATTTCTTTTTACAATCAGTTGTTGTGGTGCACCACTTTAATTACATAGATATTAAGATGTGAATATACATTTCCCTTATCTGCATTGTTGTTTTTACTGTAATATTTTTTCTGCTTGAGCTATGTCATGTTTAGGTATAGGTTACTGCTGTTTGCCAGGCATAGTGTTATTGAATTTGACTTTACATTATTCTGTTAAGCCAGTTTTACTAATGATTTACTTTTATTGTTTGCTGCACATTGCCTTAGATTAGTTGTAATATTACAATTGCTTTGCTAATTTCTTAATGCTGCTTGCTTTGCCATTTGTATTTTTGATCATTGCTGTTTGTGTTAATTGTTTTGTGCTGCTGCAGTGCCTCGTCCCTTAGTATAGCATCTGAGCTCAGTAGATTTAAGTTAGCTTAAGAGGGGGTAGACTATATAAGAAACTGACTATGGAGAATAGGTAAAGAATGCATTGCGAAGTTATATGAAAAAGATTTGGGCCCAAATGAGTATTGTACAATCAGAAACAATTATTTTGAAAGAAATATGAACAGAATACAGAAAGCAGGCTTAGATAGGGCTTTTTGGGAATAATGATGAACAAAAGGAGATCTCCATGCAAAATACTGCAGTAAAACAAACCCTGTCCTTTCCCTATTGGTGTTATCCCACTATATGTTTGTGTACCCTTGTGTATTTGTTTTCTTCCTGTCTCTGTGTACTGTTTCATAGAACTTTTTTCTCTTCTAATACTAAGTTACATTCACTATGATGAGGAATACTGTTATCCTCAAATACAATTGGCATTAATAATGTGTTATTTACTTTGTAAAGATGTTTAGACATTATTTATTCTGTTTAATGCTCATGTGTGAAGTTGATGTATCAAAAGTTATTGTGATCTTTTATGTATGTACTCATGTCATAATTCCACTGATGTATATGTTAGTTCGATTCTTTTGTAAAGCCTGTACTACAAATGTTATCTGTATTGTTATGTTTTTAATGATGTATTTTGTACCTTTGTAATTGTATTCTCGTGTTATAAAATTGTAATTGACACCAGTTCATCTTATTATTAACTTGTAAGTTACATTTCACTGCACACGTTTCTGTTGGTCATAGTATATGGACAATCTGTGAGAAGTAGGGACTGTTAGTCTTTGCACGTGTGTTAATAATTCAGCAAGGGACTGGATAACAGCATTGCTGGTTCTAAGGACAATTCCAAAAACTTTGTGAGTGCACAAGTGCTGGTTTATGGACTTGCTATATTCTCCGCAAGACTCTTCGATGGTGAATGTGCACCTGCACAATCGCAACAGATGGCTGCTGGCCATCTCTACAAGGACTACAGTGGGTCTGCACCTCTGGTGGCCCACCAATACCGTAATCTCTACCAGGACTACAGTGGGTCTGTTCTGTGATGACCTACCTACCAATATTCTTCAAAACGTCGAATGACTCTGCTGTGGGTTTGCTATGTTGTGGCCCATTACCTGTCTGCATGTCAAGAGTCAGCACTGTCTTTCCGTTGGAAGGACAACACTACTTCTTCAAGACTGCATGGAAATCCACTACTTCTATGTGCATTTTCTTTTACTGCTCAGACTTTGAGAAAAACACTGCTATTTTACTGTGATGAATGATCAGGACTGTCTTTATGGACTGTGAGAAAATTTTAGCTTTTGACCAACATTGTATCAATAAGTGTGTGCATTTGATTCCTTTGTTATTGTAATTATGAAAAATTTTTTTCAGATCTGTATTGGCCACTGCCCAATCCAATTTGTAAAAATTTTTGTGGGGAGCATGGGGGCTATGTAAGTAGGCTGTTTATGTTTTCTTATTGGCACCGTTACGTAGCGCTCAATATGAAAATCACTGGCTGTGCTGTGTGCAGTCTGTGGCTAGTTTGCATTGTTGTCTGCCATTGTAGTGTTGGGCAGCGGCAGCTGGATGTGAACAGCGCGTAGCGTTGGCAGTTGGAGGTGAGCCGCCAGCAGTGGTGGATGTGGGGAGAGAGATGGCGGAGTTTTGAAATTTGTCATGAACTGCTATATTTATATATTATGATATCAAGGTAAATACATTGTTTGTTCTCTATTAATATCTTTCATTTGCTAACTATCCCGATCAGTAGTTAGTGCCTTCCATAGTTTGAATCTTTTATTTAGCTGGCAGTAGTGGCGCTCGCTGTATTGCAGTAGCTTGAGCAGCGAAGATTTTTGTGAGGTAAGTGATTTGTGAAAGGTATAGTTTAATGTTAGTCAGGGCCATTCTTTTGTAGGGAATTTTGAAAGTCAGATTGCGTTGCGCTAACAAAATATTGTGTGTCAGTTTAAGGACAGTCATGTATAATTGTTCAAAGGGGACGTTTCACTACGAAAATGTTGCCGGTGCAGGATCTTCTGTACGAACTGACCTCTCGATGGGATTCATGCCGGGCGATCTGGGTGGCCAAATTGTTCGCTCTGATTATCCAGAATGTTCTTCAAACCAATCGTAAACAGTTGTGGCCTAGTGACAGAGCGCATTGTCATCCATAAAAATTACATAGTTGTTTGGGAACATGAAGTCCACGAATGACTGCAATCGGTCTCCAAGTAGCGGAACATAACCATTTCCAGTAACTGATGGTTCAGTTGGACCAGAGGACCCAATTCATTCCACGTGAATACAGCCCGCACCATTATGAAGCCACCCCCAGCTTGCACAGTGCCTTGTTGACAACTTGCTTCAGCGGCTTCGTGAGGTCTACGCTATACTCGAAGCCTACAATCGGGTCTTGGCAATTGTAATCGTCTGACCATGCCACGGTTTTCCAACGTCTAGGGTCCAACCGATATGGTAACGAGTCCAGAAGAGGTGCTGCAGGTGATGTGGTGCTGGTAGCAAAGGCGCTCACATCGGTCATCTGCTCCCATAGCCCATCAATGCCACATTTCGCCGCACTGTCCGAATGGGTACGTTCGTCGTTAAGTCCCATTGATTTCTGCGGTTATTTCACGCAGTGTTGCTCGTCTGTTAGTGCTGCTCGTCTGTTAGCACTGACAACTGTATGCAAATGTTGCGTCTTTCGTTCGTTAAGTGGAAGACGTTCGCCACTGCGTTGTCTGTGGTGAGAGGTAATGCCTGAATCTGGCATTCTTGGCACACTCTTGAAACTGTTGATCTCGAAATATTGACTGCTTTAACGATTTCCAAAACGGAATGTCCCATGCATCTGGTTCTAACTAACATTCCGCGTTGAGCGTCTGTTAGTACGCGTCGTGCGGCCATAGTCACGTCGGAAACCAATTCGCGTGAATTGCCTGAGAACAAGTGGACTTCGACTATGCACTGTCCTTTTATACCTTGTGTACCCGATACTACCGCCATCTGTATATGTGCATATCGCTGTCCCGTGAGTTTTGTCACCTAAGTGTAATTAAACTGACAGTGTTCCAACTGCTGCAGTGCGGGCTGTATACCCCGCGGGATTCTGTGGCACTGTAGGTATGTTCACTAATCGGGGCGTTTGCGAAGTATGCCGAAAACAATAATCCACTTTCTGCTACCAGGTGAAAATATGGCTTTATAAGCAGTCAGGATGCGAAATTTTTTGTGTTTCGACGTCACTATGCTGTTTGTTGCTTGGCGACGCATGTTGATTTCTTACGTGAAGTGACGAGGTACAGATGTCAAGTTCAAAATGGTTGAAATGGCTCTGAGCACTATGGGACTTAACATCTGAGGTCATCAGTCCCCTAGAACTTAGAACTACTTAAACCTAACTAACCTTAGGACATGACACACATCCATGCCCGAGGCAGGATTCGAACCTGCGACCGGAGCGGTCGCGCGGTTCCAGACAGAAGTCAAGTAGCTTAGGGCTAAGAAACTACGGGGAAACGAAGGCTGTCGGCGAGCGCACAGTATGATGGACGATTCTGTAAATCAGCACACACACACACACACACACACACACACTTAACTGATCAATCTTCGCGACATTCTCGCCGCGAAACACAAGAACTTAATTAGGGGTAAGAAAACCTGTTGTTTCAGTGAACCAGTACCGTAAACAACCTTTTACTTCACATAAACGTTGAAAATCTATATATTGTAAGAGTGTACACTCAAGAGCCATTCTAGAGCATGGAAAACATCCAGAAATATCAGTAGTTTTGATGACCTAATACAACGTAGAAAGTGGATTTTCTCGGTGTTAGGATTAAAAGTGTGTTGTGTTGCATGTGCTTTGCTTCGTTCTACACATCTCATTCCACAGCATTGCAAAGAGGACAAAATATTATTGTAATATAAAATATGTTTACTTCGAATATATGTTTCTGGAGCACACTGGACAGTGGGCTATTGTCTCTGCACAAACACAGTGTGGCCTCGCGGAAACCCAGTTTTGCGGAGGGCGCTATATTTACCATTGGGATTTCTGGTCGCACGCTGTGTTCGTTTTCCCTGATCTCACCGGCATCAGGAAGTTGGACAGGTCTGAGTCTACTCACGCCTGCATTCGACCCTTCAGTCACACAAATCACTTATGTATATTGTTTCCAGAAAGGGAAGAAAAAAATGTTCAAATGTGTGTGAAATCTTGTGGGACTTAACTGCTAAGGTCATCAGTCCCTAAGGTTACACACTACGTAACCAAAATTATCCTAAGGACAAGCACACACACCCGTGCCCGAGGGAGGACTCGAACCTCCGCCGGGACCAGCCGCACCAGAAAGGGAAGACGTTCTTGTCTTCCGATTGTGTGCAACAGCACATATGAATTCGACTACTCATCCACCGCCACAGAATACATCAAGCAGCTTGAGCAGCTTGATACTTACTGCAGCGGAAGTGTAAAGCCCAAAGACTAAAACAACTTGCATATTCAGACGCTTACGCACAGCGTCCCTCAGCAAGGCGGACAGTCTCTTGTCACGGTGATGTAGTTTTCTGTATCGTATGCATGATAATAATCAGTGTTAACAGCGGTCGGCGTCTTAATCGGCCCGTACACTGTCGACACATTGGTCAGCCAGAACGTTATGATCACCAACCTACTATCGATATAAACCTGTCCCGGATAGCAGCGTCACCTGGCGATGAATGACGGTTAGTCAGACTCACTCACGGTGCATGTAATATTAGTGAGAGTGCTGTCCTTCGTTAGACTGCGGAAGGCGCACGGTCTATCTGAGTTCGATTGAGGACAGACTCTGATGACGCAAAAACTGCACGACTTTACCGGTGTTCGAGGAGTGCTGTGGTGAGTCTCTTCAATATGTAGCGAAACCAAGGTGAAACCAGGTCCAAACGCCATGGGGTTGGGCGGCGACCCCTATTACAGATGTCGGACGTCGTAGGCTGGGGAACTGGTAAAACAAACACAAGGCGAACTGTGGTGGAACTAACAACAGATATAATGCTGGGCAGAGTACAAGTGTGTCTGAACGGTGGAATTAACATCAAACTTTAATTCTGGGCAGAGTATAGGCGTGTCTGAACACACAGTGCACGGAACACTCCTAACGAAGGGCTTCCGCAGTCGACAATGCAGGCATGCGCAATGTTAACAACACGACATCGGCAACTAACATTGAAATGGGCAGGTGACGGTCAACCCTGGACGTTGATGCTGTGGCAGAGCGTTGCATCTACATCTACATCTACATGGATACTCTGCAAGTCACATTTAAGTGCCTGGAAGAGGGTTCATCGAACCACCTTCACAATTCTCTATTATTCCAATCTCGTGTAGCGTACGAACTCTGATTTCCCTTATTTTATCGTGGTGATCGTTCCTTCCGCATTCGGGGGAGAAAGCTGGTGACTGGAATGTAGTGAGAAGATTCCGCCGCAACGAAAAACGCCTTTCTTTTAATGACGTCCAGATCAAATCCTGTATAATTTCTGTGACATTCTCTACCCTATTTCGCTATAATACAAAACGTGCTGACTTTCTTTGAACTTTTTCGATGTATTCCGTCAGTTCTATCTGGTAAGGATCCCACACCGCGCAGCAGTATTCTAAAAGAAGACGGACAAGCGTGGTGTGGGCAGTATCATTACTAGGTCTGTTACATTTTCTAAGGGTCCTGCCAATAAAACGCAGTCTTTGGTTAGCCTTCCCCAAAACATTTTCTATGTGTCTCTTCCAATTTAAGTTGTTCGTAATTCTAATAACTAGGTATTTAGTTGAATTTACTGCTTTTAGATTAGACTAATTTATCGTGTAACCAAAGTTTAACGAGTTCCTTTTAGCACCCATATGGATGATCTCACACTTTTCTTATTTAGGGTCAACTGCCACTTCTCGCACCATTCAGATATCTTTTCTAAACCGTTTTGCAGTTTGTTTTGATCTTATGATGGCTTTCTTAATCGATAAACGACAGCGTCATCTGTAAACAACCAAATCGTTTTTATAGACAAGGAACAGCAAAGGGCCTATAACACTACCTTGGGGAACGCCTGAAATCACTTCTGTTGTACTCTATGACTTTCCGTCAGTTACTACTAACTGTGACCTCTCTGACAGGAAGTCACAATTCCAGTCACATAACTGAGACGATATTCCATAAGCACGCAATTTCAATACCAGCCGCTTGTGTGGTACAGTGTAAAAAGCCTTCCGGCAATCCAGAATTACGGAATCGATCTGAAATCCCTTGTCAATAGCATTCAACACTTCATGTGAATAAAGAGCTAGTTGTGTTTCACAGGAATGTTGTTTTCTAAACCCATACTGACTGTGTGTCAATAGACCACTTTCTTCGAGGTAGTTCATAATGTTCAAACACAATATATGTTCCAAAATCCTGCTGCATATCGACGTTAACGATATGCGCCTGTAATTTAGTAGATTACTCCTACTACCTTTCTTGAATATTGGTGTGACCTGTGCAACTTTCCAGTCTTTGGGTACGGATCTTTCGTCGAGCGAAATGAATCCTGATACCTTCTTCATCATGCCGAGGAAGCGAATCTGTCGTCTTCCAGGGGAACAACTCCTTGACACGTGTATTGCGGGACGGAGACAAGCTGGCATCCATGGGACCAACGCAGCTCGTGCAAGGCATCATGACGGCCAACGAGCATCGTACACTTGTTGCAAACTACGTACAGCCCTTCAGGACGATCATGTTTCCCGACGGCAGTACCATTTTTCAGCAAGATAATGCGCCATTTCACAAGGCCAAGAGTGTGATGGAGTGATTCGGGAACGCAATGGCGAGTGCCAATTGTGCTAGAGACGCAACTCACCAGATCTGAAGCCGCTCGAACACATCTGGGTTGTGATTGAACGTGGCGTCAGAGCTCATCAGCCCCCTTCCCAGAATTTACGAGAATTGGGTGACATGCGTGTGAAGATGTGGTACCAATTCCCTCCAGCGACCTGCGAAGGCCTCACTGCCATGACGCGCCGCCCCTGCTATCCTTGCCAAAGGTGGACATACCGGCCTTTAGGTAGGTGGTCATAATGTTCTGGGTGGTCAGTGTAATATTATGCAGTATTTCAAAAGGTGCACTATTGCTGATTGTCTATAGATAAAATTCAAAGCTATACAATATACTGTACATTATATTGGCAAACCTGCTAAAATTAGATGTTTATTGTGCAAACTGCTTAGGCCAGCGGTCGTCAAACTGTTTTTGCTCAAGAACCAATACTGACATTGTGGGAGGGCACCTCTGAATGCATATGTACGGATATTGGTATTAATTGGTAACCTACAGTAATTAGTTAGTTATGAGACTAGCTACTATAAGGGCGAGATACGTTGCCCGCCGACACCCTCAGCGACCACAAAGTTGTGAGACAGTGATTTCTTTCTTTTATTTTTTTGTTTTGGTTTTAGGGCGCAAAACTGCTACGGTCATTAGCGCCCCCACTGATTTCTTGACGAACTGTTGTGTTGCCTGCGTGAGCGTATGATTAATCGATTAATAACGGTAAGTGTATTTATATTTCAGTGGGTTATACAATACGAGACAGCGTCACAAATGTGTACTAAACACTTTTAGCTTCGTTTCTTTTCCCTGCCCTGTACTACAACTGCTTTTGTTGAATTTCTTATTCCTCGCTACAAATGCGTACCGCAATCAAATATCACCGTCTCTGCAATACTGATTCACGAAATTTCCACATAGCTGCTGATCAGTACGAGAAATGCACACTCTTGTCAGCACTGGGAGACGAACAAGAAACTATTTGCCGCCTCTGTAAATATTTGTGTTTGTTACTGAGCAGGAAAACTACACTCTTAAGAAGCTTTTAGTGTTAGTGACATTTAGGATTCAGACGCACATTATTATAAAAGACAGCTGAGAATAGCGGGCCGCACAAATATTTGACTCGGACCACATGCTGCCCTCGGATCGTAGTTCGACGGCCACTGCCTTAGACTATATAGCCTCTGGCTTAGGTTGTATACACTACTGACCATTAAAATTGCTACAACAAGAAGAAATCCAGATGATAAACGGGTATTCATTGGACAAATATATTATTCTAGAACTGACATTGATTACATTTCACGCAATTTGGGTGCATAGGTCGTGAGAAATCAGTATCCAGAACAACCACCTCTGGCTGTAATAACGGCCTTGATACGCCTGGGCATTGAGTCAAACAGAGCTTGGATGGCGCGTGCAGGTACAGCTGCCCATGCAGCTTCAACACGATACCACAGTTCATCAACAGTAGTGACTGGCGTATTATGACGAGCCAGTTGCCCGGCCACCATTGACCAGACGTTTTCAATTGGTGCGAGATCTAGAGTATGTGCTGGCCAGGGCAGCAGTCGAACATTTTCTGTATCCAGAAAGGCTCGTACAGGACCTGCAACATGCGGTCGTGCATTATCCTGATGAAATGTAGGGTTTCTCAGGGATCGAATGAAGGGCAGAGCCACGGGTCCGACCACATCTGAAATGTAACGTCCACTGTTCAAAGTGCCGTCAGTGCGAACAAGAGGTGACCAAGACGTGTAACCAATGGCACCCCATACCATCACGCCGGGTGATACTCCAGTATGGCGATAACGAATACACGCTTCCAATGTGCGTTCACCGCGATGTCGCCAAAAGACGGATGCGGCCATCATGATGCTGTAAACAGCACCTGGATTCATCCGAAAAAATGACGTTTTGCCATTCGTGGAAAACGTACACCATCGCAGGCGCTCCTGTCTGTGATGCAGCGTCAAGGGTGACCGCAGCCATGGTCTCCGACCGCGCGACCGCTACAGCCGCAGGTTCGAATCCTGCCGTGGGCAAGGATATGTGTGATGTCCTTAGGTTAGTTAGGTTTAAGTAGTTCTAAGTTCTAGGGGACTGATGACCTCAGAAGTTGAGTCCCATAGTGCTCGGAGCCATGAACCATGGTCTCCGAGTTGATAGTCCATGCTGCTGCAAACGTCGTCGATCTGTTCGTGCAGATGGTTGTTGTCTTGCAAACGTCCCCATCTGTTGAGTCAGGGATCGAGACGTGGATGCACGATACGTTACAGCCATGCGAATAACATGCCTGTCATCTCTACTGCTAGTGATACGAGGCCGTTAGGATCCAGCACGGCGTTCCGTATTACCCTCCTGAACCCACCGATTCCATATTCTGTTAACAGTCATTGGATCTCGACCAACGCGAGCAGCAATGTCGCGATAGGCTACAATACGACCTTTATCAAAGTCGGAAACGCGATGGTACGTATTTCTTCTCCTTACACGAGGCATCACAACAACGTTTCACCAGGCAACGCTGGTGAACTGCTGCTTGTGTTTGAGAAATCGGTTGGAAACTTTACTCATGTTAGCACGTTGTAGGTGTCGCCACCGGCGCCAACCTTGTGTGAATGCTCTGAAAAGCTAATCATTTGCATATCACAGCATCTTCTTCCTGTCGGTTAAATTTCGTGTCTGTAGCACGTCATCTTCGTGGAGTAGCAATTTTAATGGCCATTAATGTATTTTTGACATCTCAGTGTCGTATGCTAAACTATTTATTCTGTCCGATCTGTTATGCTCTGAAGTGTAAATGGCTTCGAAATCTGCAGAATGCACGTTCTTATTGGAATTCTTCATCTTTGTTGTTCTTCCTCTTCTCCTCGCTAGCTTATTCCGGTTCCTGTAACGGGTTAGCACTCTTATTTGGGTTGTGGCACTGTTAGTCGTAGTTGGTGGCTCTTCCTGAATCCACCACAACCATGGAGGGTGGAATCTGTGCACCCCATCTGTCTGCGTGTAGAATAAATCTCACGTTGAAGGGTGAGAACATTTTTTTAAATGTTTGTGTACCGTGTATCTGATACAGGCTATGGATGCCAGTCCGGTATTGACATAGTTGGTTGTGGAAACCGTCTACAGACCAAATCGGAGCAGGTCGCCTCACCAGCCCTCATCGATCCGGAACAGGCTCGCCTCCCCGAATCCGTGGAAGGAAGCGTTAACCCAATGGCTACCTCAGCGAGTCATCTTCCCTTAAAGGAAGAAATGTAGAGGGATTTTCCAATATTACGTTGTGTTCAATAAAACGAGTATGTCACAAAAAAATGCAATCAGTTGTCAAAATACAGGTAAATAAACCCAGAAATAAAAAAGAAACTATTTCATTCTTGTACCTTTATTTTGCCTTTATCCCTTTCCACAAAATTTTACTGGCCGGATCGCAGCTGACACACATCTACAGGGTGACAGTTATAGAACTATATGAAATAAAATCGTCATAACTTCTGAATCTACGAGGGCAGTTCAATAAGTAATGCAACACATTTTTTTTCTCGGCCAATTTTGGTTGAAAAAACCGGAAATTTCTTGTGGAATATTTTCAAACATTCCCGCTTCGTCTCGTATAGTTTCATTGACTTCCGACAGGTGGCAGCGCTGTACGGAGGTGTTACAATGGCGTCTGTAACGGATGTGCGTTGCAAACAACGGGCAGTGATCGAGTTTCTTTTGGCGGAAAACCAGGGCATCTCAGATATTCATAGGCGCTTGCAGAATGTCTACGGTGATCTGGCAGTGGACAAAAGCACGGTGAGTCATTGGGCAAAGCGTGTGTCATCATCGCCGCAAGGTCAAGCAAGACTGTCTGATCTCCCGCATGCGGGCCGGCCGTGCGCAGCTGTGACTCCTGCAATGGCGGAGCGTGCGAACACATTCGTTCGAGATGATCGACGGATCACCATCCAACAACTCAGTGCTCTACTTGACATCTCTGTTGGTAGTGCTGTCACAATTGTTCACCAGTTGGATATTCAAAGGTTTGTTCCCGCTGGGTCCCTCGTTGTCTAACCGAACACCATAAAGAGCAAAGGAGAACCATCTGTGCGGAATTGCTTGCTCGTCATGTGGCTGAGGGTGACAATTTCCTGTCAAAGATTGTTACAGGCGATGAAACATGGGTTCATCACTTCGAACCTGAAACAAAACGGCAATCAATGGAGTGGCGCCACACCCACTCCCCTACCAAGAAAAATTTTAAAGCCATACCGTCAGCCGGTAAAGTCATGGTTACAGTCTTCTGGGACGCTGAAGGGGTTATTCTGTTCGATGTCCTTCCCCATTGTCAAACGATCAACTCTGAAGTGTATTGTGCTACTCTTCAGAAATTGAAGAAACGACTTCAGCGTGTTCGTAGGCACAAAAATCTGAACGAACTTCTCCTTCTTCATGACAACGCAAGACCTCACACAAGTCTTCGCACCCGAGAGGAGCTCACAAAACTTCAGTGGACTGTTCTTCCTCATGCACCCTACAGCCCCGATCTCGCACCGTCGGATTTCCATATGTTTGGCCCAATGATGGACGCAATCCGTGGGAGGCACTACGCGGATGATGAAGAAGTTATTGATGGAGTACGACGTTGGCTCCGACATCGACCAGTGGAATGGTACCGTGCAGGCATACAGGCCCTCATTTCAAGGTGGCGTAAGGCCGTAGCATTGAATGGAGATTACGTTGAAAAATAGTGTTGTGTAGCTAAAAGATTGGGGAATAACCTGGTGTATTTCAATGCTGAATAAAACAACCCCTGTTTCAGAAAAAAAATGTGTTGCGTTACTTATTGAACTGCCCTCGTACATCTACATCTACATCTACATCTACATTGATACTCCGCAAGCCACCCAACGGTGTGTGGCGGAGGGCACTTTACGTGCCACTGTCATTACCTCCCTTTCCTGTTCCAGTCGCGTATGGTTCGCGGGAAGAACGACTGTCTGAAAGCCTCCGTGCGTGCTCTAATCTCTCTAATTTTACATTCGTGATCTCCTCGGGAGGTATAAGTAGGGGAAAGCAATATATTCGATACCTCATCCAGAAACGCACCCTCTCGAAACCTGGCGAGCAAGCTACACCGCGATGCAGAGCGCCTCTCTTGCAGAGTCTGCCACTTGAGTTTATTAAACATCTCCGTAACGCTATCACGGTTACCAAATAACCCTGTGACGAAACGCGCCGCTGTTCTTTGGATCTTCTCTATCTCCCCCGTCAGACCGATCCGGTACGGATCCCACACTGATGAGCAATACTCAAGTATAGGTCCAACGAGTGTTTTGTAAGCCACCTCCTTTGTTGATGGACTACATTTTCTAAGCACTCTCCCAATGAATCTCAACCTGGTACCCGCCTTACCAACAATTAATTTTATATGATCATTCCACTTCAAATCGTTCCGCACGCATACTCCCAGATATTTTACAGAAGCTTGGAATTCCTGTGTGATGATCTGGATAGATGTCTGCCTATTTCACATTACGACCCTCTTCAACTGTCGGCAGTCTCTGTCAGGCAACAGACAAGGTCGGCCTCCATTTCACTATCACAGTGGAAACAGTGAAACTAGGGATGTTTAGAAGTGTGGAAATCTCACGTACAGACATATGACACAAGTGACACCCAATCACCTGACCACGTTCGAAGTCTGTGAGTTCCACGGAGCATCGCATTCTGCTCTCTCACAATGTCTAATGACTACTGAGTTCGCTGATATGGAGTACCTGGCAGTAGGTGGTAGCACAATGCACCTAATATGAAAACTGTATGATTTTGGGGGTGTCCAGATGCTTCTGATCACATAGTATATGAATGTTTTCACTCAGTCTATGGGTTTGAGCTATTCTGCTTATATACTTTTCCACCTTTTACCATAGTGTGCAATGGTTGATGTTGGACGGGTGCATATTACTGCCACCATAATCTCCTCCTGCTGTTGTCAGGGCCAGGGCAGCGGCTGTAGGAAGCAGGTGGTGCAGAGGCTGTGTGAGCGCAGTGCTGCCAGGACCTGCACTAGGCAGGAAAACATGAACTGTATGGTCATCCTAAATACGTCGGGTGTGTACTACTCATCAGAGGCTGCTGCTCAGGTAGCTGACTGTGTGTGGGATGCACGTAAGGTTTTTTAAATCAGGTGGCACACTATCCAATCAAGACAACAATAGCTGTAGGGAACCCAGAAGTATCAGTGTAAGATAGAAAGAAATGCCTTCCACAGTTGAGAGTATTAAAATTCTAATGGTAAACTGCTGAAGCAACTGCACTGTCGCTTGATAAACTAAGTAAGAGCCTACGGAATATCAGACCAGCTGTGTGGCTGGATTGAAGAGTTTTTAGCAAACAGAACACAGCATGTTGTTATCAATGGAGAGACGTCTACAGACGTTAAAGTAGCCTCTGGCGTGCCACAGGGGAGTGTTATGGGACCATTGCTTTTCACAATATATATAAATGACCTAGTAGATAGTGTCGGAAGTTCCATGCGGCTTTTCGCAGATGATGCTGTAGTATACAGAGAAGTTGCAGCATTAGAAAATTGTAGCGAAATGCAGGAAGATCTGCAGCGGATAGGCACTTGGTGCAGGGAGTGGCAACTGACCCTTAACATAGACAAATGTAATGTATTGCGAATACATAGAAAGAAGGATCCTTTACTGTATGATTATATGATAGCGGAACAAACACTGGTAGCAGTTACTTCTGTAAAATATCTGGGAGTATGCGTGCGGAACGATTTGAAGTGGAATGATCATATAAAATTAATTGTTGGTAAGGCGGGTACCAGGTTGAGATTCATTGGGAGAGTGTTTAGAAAATGTAGTCCATCAACAAAGGAGGTGGCTTACAAAACACTCGTTCGACCTATACTAGAGTATTGCTCATCAGTGTGGGATCCGTACCAGGTCGGGTTGACGGAAGAGATAGAGAAGATCCAAAGAAGAGCGGCGCGTTTCGTTACCGGGTTATTTGGTAACCGTGATAGCGTTACGGAGATGTTTAATAAACTCAAGTGGCAGACTCTGCAAGAGAGGCGCTCTGCATCGCGGTGTAGCTTGCTCGCCAGGTTTCGAGAGGGTGCGTTTCTGGATGAGGTATCGAATATATTGCTTTCCCCTACTTATACCTCCCGAGGAGATCACGAATGTAAAATTAGAGATATTAGAGCGTGCACGGAGGCTTTCTGACAGTCGTTCTTCCCGCGAACCATACGCGACTGGAACAGGAAAGGGAGGTAATGACAGTGGCACGTAAAGTGCCCTCCGCCACACACCGTTGGGTGGCTTGCGGAGTATCAATGTAGATGTAGATGTAGATGTAGACGTTCAAACTGCACGGTTGACCGAGGGGCTTGATGGGAATCAGTACGGTTTGGTTTAGCGACGAAGCCCACTTTCATTTCGATAAAGTCGTTAGTAAGCAAAATTGGAGAATTTGGGGACTGAGAATCCGCATTAACAGATCGATAAGTCTCTTCACACTCAACGGTTGACTGTGTGGTGTGCAGTGTCCAGTCACGGAATAATCGGTGCGATATTCCTTGATGGCACGGTGACTACCGAGTATTACTTGAAGGTTTTGGAAGATGATTCCATCCCCATTATCCAAAGTGACCCTGATTTCGACAGGGTGTGGTTTACGCAAGGCCTCGACCCCATCGAAGCAGGAGAGTGTTTCATGTCCTGGAGGAGCACTTTGGGGACCACATTCTGGTTCTGGGGTACCCAGAGGCTACTGACATGGGTCTAGATTGGCTCCCATATTCTCCGGATCTGAACACATCTGACTCCTTTCTGTGTGGTTTTATTGAAGACAGGGTGTACAGCAATAACTCCAAAAACATTTCTGTGCTGAAAACAGCCATTCCAGAGGTCATCGACAGCATCGATATTCCAACACTTCAGCGGGTCTTGCAGCATTTCGATTCGTCTGCGCCACATCATCGCCGATGATGGCAGGCATATCGAACGTGTCATAACCTAAATCCAGATATCTGTATTGATATATCCATGTTGAATAAGGTGTGTATATTAGTGTATGTTAACCGGGGCGTAGAAACGACGGAGAGACTCCGTCCCCGCTGCAGCCGCAGTGGTCCACAACCCGACGACGACTACCTCAGTCCACTTCACCCCTCCGCCGCCCCACACCGAACCACTCTTTCAGGGTTATTGTGCGATTTGGCCCCCGGTGGACCCCCCCCCCCCCCCCAACCAGGGGAACGTCTCACACCAGACGAGTGTAGCCCCTATGTTTGCGTGGTAGAGTAATGGTGGTGTACTCGTACGTGGAGAACTTGTTTGCGCAGCAATCGCCGACGTAGTGTAGCTGGGGCGGAATAAGTGGAACCAGTCCACATTCGCCGAGGCAGATGGAAAACCGCCTAAAAACCGTCCACAGACTGGCCGGCTCACCGGACCTCGACACAAGTCCGCCAGGCGGTTTCGTGCCGGGGACCAGGCGCTCCTTCCCACTCCGGAAAGCAGTGCGTTAGACCGCATGGTTAACCAAATGATTCAAATGGCTCTGAGCACTATGGGACTTAACATCTGCAGTCATCAGTCCCCTAGAACTTAGGAACTACTTAAACCTAACCAACCTAAGGACATCACACACATCCATACCAGAGACAAGATTCGAACCTGCGACCGTAGCGGTCGCGCGGTTCCAGACTGTAGCGCTTAGAACCGCCCCCGGCCGGCACGGCTAACCGGGCGGACAATAAAGTGTGTGCACGCCGTAGTTTGTAACTAATTTAGGTTTATTTTCATGTAGTTCAATAATTTTTGCCCTGCAGATTACAACTTTCGGCAAGGTTTTATTGCCATCTTCAAATCATAGGATAAGTGCATTATAAAGCCACTTCATGTGCCATCGATACAGACATCGCTCTTCCTGACAAGCACAGGTAATTACAATACTGGAATATGTAAGAGCCGTAAAGGATGGTCGCCAACCGCTAGAAAAATGGGCAGTACACAGAATACTGTGTATGCATAAACGTGATTACTACTATGAGAATCATTTACTACTACTATCGTTTACTACTATGAGAATCAAGGTTACTGCAGCATTTAAATTCACATAATTTGCTGTCAAATGTACAGTTTGGTTTTAGAAATGGCTTAACAACTGAAAATGCTATAGTCTCTTTTCTCTGTGAGGTTTTGGATGGATTAAATAAAAGGTTGCGAACGTTAGGTGTTTTCTTTGATTTAACGAAGGCTTTTGGCTGTGTTGACCACAAAATGTTACTGCAGAAGTTGGAACATTATGGAGTAAGGGGAGTAGCTTACAATTGGTTCGCCTCCTACTTTAAGAACAGAAAGCAAAAGGTAATCCTCCGCAATATTGAGAGTGGTAATGATGTTCAGTCCCAATGGGGCACTGTTAAATGGGGCGTTCCCCAAGGGTCGGTGCTGGGGCCACTGCTGTTTCTTATTTATGTAAATGATATGCCTTCTAGTATTACAGGTGATTCAAAAATATTTCTGTTTGCTGATGACACCACCTTGGTAGTGAAGGATCTTGTGTGTAATATTGAAACATTATCAAATAATGTAGTTCATGATATAAGTTCGTGGCTTGTGGAAAATAATCTGATGCTAAATCACAGTAAGACTCAGTTTTTACAGTTTCTAACCCACAATTCAACAAGAACTGACATTTTAATCAGACAGAATGGGCATGTTATAAGCGAGACGGAACAGTTCAAGTTCCTAGGCGTACGGATAGATAGTAAGCTGTTGTGGAAAGCCCATGTTCAGGATCTTGTTCAGAAACTAAATGCCGCTTTATTTACCATTAGAACAGTATCTGAAATAAGTGACATTTCAACACGAAAAGTAGTATACTTCGCATATTTTCATACACTTATGTCATATGGTATTATTTTTTGGGGTAATTCTTCTGATTCAAAAAGGGTATTTTTGGCTCAAAAACGGGCTGTTCGAGCTATGTATGGTGTAAGTTCGAAAACCTCTTGTCGACCCCTATTCAATAGTCTGGGAATTTTGACATTGCCCTCACAGTATGTATTTTCTTTAATGTCGTTTGTTGTTAGCAATATTAGCTTATTCCCAAGAGTTAGCAGCTTTCACTCAGTTAATACTAGGCAGAAATCAAATCTGCATGTGGAATGCACTTCCTTGACTCTTGTGCAGAAAGGAGTGCAGTATTCTGCTGCATCCATTTTCAATAAGCTACCACAAGAACTCAAAAATCTTAGCAGTAGCCCAAACACTTTTAAGTCTAAACTGAAGAGTTTCCTCATGGCTCACTCCTTCTATTCTGTCGAGGAGCTCCTGGAAGAGCTAAAAAATTAAGCAAATTCCAGTGTTACATTCTTGATTTTCTTTATTTAAACTAACGACTTGTCGCCTGAATATGTTTCTTATATTTCATTTTATCTGTTTCTACAATCGTGTTATAATTTCATGTATTGACTCGTTCCATGACCATGGAGACTTCTCCTAAATGTGGTCCCACGGAACAATAAATAAATAAATAAATAAATAAATAAATAATCAAAAAGCATTGTGGTCAGAGTGGGAGAAAATGGATAATTCAACGTCAGTCATAAAAGGCGACGAACTTAACTTGCTATACCGTAACTAGCTGAAAAGATCTGAAGGTGATCCTCAATTACGCAACTGTGACCGAAATAAATACTCAGCTATAATAACCATTTTCCACCAACAGTTGCTGCACGACCCCTTCCCCCACCACCCACACCCCCGCCCCCACCCCCGAAAAGACGAAGGTAGACCTGCGAAGGATCAACACTTGGTGCAGGGACTGATAGTTGACCTTCAGTAGCAACAAACGTAACGTATTGAAGAAAAATGAAGGCAAGTTCATAGCATTTGTCGACCTGGAAAAAGTGTTCGACAGATGGTTCAAGATACTCGAATTTCTGAGAAAATAGAAGCTAGCTACAAGGACAGATGAGTAATACAGAACATGTACAAGCACCAAGAAAGAAAAACAAAACTAGAAGAAGAAGAACGAAGTGCTCAGGTTAGAAATGGGTAAGATAGGAATGCAGTCTTTCACTCGTACTGTTTACTCTATACATCGAAGAAGCAATGATGGAAATAAAAGAAATGTCCAAGAGTATGATTAAATTCAAGGTGAAAGCATGTCAGCGATAAAATTTGCTGATGACATGGATGTCGTCAGAGAAAGTGAAGAAGAATTACAGGACCTGCTGAATGGAATGAACAGTCTAGTAAGTGCACAATATGGATTGAGAGTAAACAGAAAAAAAGGCCGAAGTAGTGAGAAGTAGCAGACGTGAGAACAGCGATAAAGTTAACATCGGAATTCGAGTTCGCGAAGAACACGAAATTAAAGAATTATGCTACCTAGGCAGGAAAATAACCCGTGATGTTCGGAACAAGGAGGACAGAAAAGCAGACTAGCACTAACAAAAAGGGCTTTCCTGACCAAGAGAAGTCTACTAGTATCAAACGTAGGCCTTAATTTCAGGGAGAAATTTTTGAGAACATACATTTGAAGCACAGCACTCTATAGTAGTGAAACATGGACTGTGGGTAAAGCGTAACAGAAGAGAATCAAAGCATTTGAAATTAGGTAAGGAATACGGAGGTTCACTGCAGAATCGGTGATTAAAGGAATATGTGGAAAACACTGACAAGAAGGAGGGGCAGGATCAGAGGACATCTGTTGAGACATTAGGAAATAACTGCCATGGTACTAAAGGAACCTGTAAAGGGTAAACACTGTAGAGGAAGACAGAGTTGCAATACATCAAACAGATAATTGAAGACCTAGGTTGCAACTGCCATTCTGAGATGGAATGGTTGGCACAATAGAGGAATTTATGGCGGCCGCGTGAAACCCAAGACTACTGAGTAAAAAAAGTAAAAATAAGAAACTAATAAAAAAACGTCGCATTGCACATAAGTAGACAGAAAGACCCACAATATTGCAGAACAATCAATGGAAGCAGTCTTATCCATTAAATATCTGAGAGTGTGCATACGGAGCAATTTAAAGTTGAACGATTACACAAAATTATAGGTAACTAAGGTCCCAGACTGAGATTCTTTGGAAGAAAAGTCAGGAAGTGCAGTCTAGCACAAAACACACAGCTAACAAAGCCATCGTTTGACAGATGCTTGAGTATTACTCCTCAGCCTTGTATGCTTACCAGACAGGAATGATGAAACAGAAAAGATCTGAAGAAGATCATTGCGTTTTGTAAAAGGTCCGTTTAATAAACGCAAAAGCGTTACGGAACTGCTGATCCAGCTCCAGTGGCAGACGTTGTGCATCACTCTGTGTTTTACAGTTAACATTTTGAGAGCGTGTATTCCTACAAGAGTCAACCAATACACTGCGCAAAGAAGTATAACCTTTTAGAAACCTCATAATTATCTCGCACTGCGACTCATTTGTTTGAAATTTGGCTGAACGGTGCCTGCAACCTTCCTATGTAAAGTTGCAAAAGTGTGGTACCCTGTGTTATCACCCTCGAGCTTGGCGAAATTTGAAACAGCAGGGTGTTGACAGAACGGAAGTTTCATTCTGCAGCGGAGTGTGCGGTGATATGAAACTTCCTGGCAGACTGAAACTGTGTGCCGGACCGCGATTCGAACTCGGGTTCTTTGCCTTTCGCGGTCCAGTCCCCGAAAGGTAGAAGACGAGGTATTGGCGGAATTGAAACTCTGAGGACGGGTCGTCAGTCGTGCTTAGTAGAGCACTTACCCGCGAATGGCAAAGGTACCGGGTTCGAGTCTCGGCCAGGCAGACAGTTTTAATCTGCCAGGAAGTTTCCAGGTGTGGACACATGTGAAAAAAATGGCAAGAGCTCAGAAGTTCGTTTGAAGTGTAAGGTGGGTTAATAATGTCAAATTGGTACCGTGTATCAACACAATTCTGCACCACCTAAGTGGTGTCGAAAGTGTTGCATGCACCCAGTCGCTAGAGCAGCGGCGAGGCACCGCTTACCTGAATGGGTGCGCAAGTATGTGACAGCTACATTTCTAACGCGCTGAGCAAAGGTGCCTGGACGACACACAGGTGTTTCCGAATGGGGGGTCTTAGAGGTACCCGTTGTCGTTTTATTCACGTATGTGTCAATGTTTCACCTCTCCGTAATCACGCCATAGGAGAGCGTGAAGCAGGAGGGTTGATAAAGCATAAACACCCTTTGCTGTTTTGGATCGCGTTCAGATTTCGTCGAATTATTTTGAACGGCCCCTAGTGGTTCCGCCATGTATATCAGAGTAAGAATTGCTGTCGCGCTACATTCTGAAGCAGTCAGATTACATTCAGTGGGGTTGCAGCACCACAATCGGCTCACAGTTTCATCGTCCGAGGGTGTCAGCAGTGTTGAAAGTTGTGAAGAACATCGCCCTGTTGCTGAACGCCGCAAGGGGAGGGATGGTTTCACCGACGCTCCTTATGGTATATAGTGGGCAGGGGCACTACGAATGTAGTGTGTGGAAATTTGGGTCTCACTGGGAGCGTGCCAGAGACAAATCCCTGCAGTCACACTATCCTCTGTGTCCTCGATGGCTCAGTCGGATAGAGCGTCTGCCATGTAAGCAGAACATCTGTCAATCTGTCAGTCGGACATGTCCGAAAGAACAGATACCATTGTTGATCTTGCAGTTCTCGAAGAATGAAATATCAATGAAATCCAGACCATTAGCTGCTTACAGGCGTCGATAGATAACAACGAGGACAGCTGAAAATGTGTGCCCCGACCGGGATTGGAACCCGGGATGTCCTGCTTACATAGCAGACGCTCTATCAGACTGAGCCACCGAGGACACAGAGGATAGTGCGACTGCAGGGACTTACCACTGGCACGCTCCCAACTGTCCACACACTACGTTAGTAGTGCCCCTGCCCACTATATTCATAACTCGCGGCAGTCAATCTACTGATTCCCGTAACAGGTTGAGATCATATAGATAAGGCTTACCGGCCAATGATCTTCTTCAGTGCGGATGCACTCACATTGCTCAAACTCTTACGGGAACCGGTCGATAGACTGCTGCGAGTAATGACTATAGTGGGCAGGGGCACTACGAATGTAACGTGTGGACATTAAGTTGGGAACGTGGTTCTCAGCCGGCCGGACTGGCCGAGCGGTTCTCGGGGCTACAGTCTGGAACCGCGTGACCGCTACGGTGGCAGGTTCGAATCCTGCCTCGGGCATGGATGTTTGTGATGTCCTTAGGTTAGATAGGTTTAAGTAGTTCTAAGTTATAGGGGGAAGTGGCAACAAAACGACTATTCACGTTGGTGTGTAGAATATATGAGTCTGGCGACATACCATCTGACTTTCAGAAAAGCATCATCCACACAATTCCGAAGACGGCAAGAGCTGACAAGTGCGAGAATTATCGCACAATCAGCTTAATAGCTCATGCATCGAAGCTGCTTACAAGAATAATATACAGAGGAATGGAAAAGAAAATTGAGAATGTGCTAGGTGACGACCAGTTTGGCTTTAGGAAAAGTAAAGGGAGGAGAGAGGCAATTCTGACGTTACGGCTAATAATAGAAGCAAGGCTAAAGAAAAATCAAGACACTTTCATAGGATTTGTCGACCTGGAAAAAGCGTTCGACAATATGAAATGGTGCAAGCTGTTCGAGATTCTGAAAAAAGTAGGGGTAAGCTATAGGGAGAGACGGGTCATATACAGTATGTACAACAACCAAGAGGGAATAATAAGAGTGGACGATCAAGAACAAAGTGCTCGTATTAAGAAGGGTGTAAGACAAGGCTGTAGCCTTTCGCCCCTGCTCTTCAATCTATACATCGAGGAAGCAATCATGGAAATAAAAGAAAGGTTCAGGAGTGGAATTAAAATACAAGGTGAAAGGATATCAATGATACGATTCGCTGATGACATTGCTATCCTGAGTGAAAGTGAAGAAGAATTAAACGATCTGCTGAACGGAATGAACAGTCTGATGAGTACACAGTATGGTTTGAGAGTAAATCGGAGAAAGACGAAGGTAATGAGAAGTAGTAGAAATGAGAACAACGAGAAACTTTACATCAGGATTGGTGGTCACGAAGTCAATGAAGTTAAGGAATTCTGCTACCTAGGTAGTAAAATAACCAATGACGGACGGAGCAAGGAGGACATCAAAAGCAGACTCGCTATGGCAAAAATGGCATTTCTGGCCAAGAGAAGTCTACTAATATCAAATACCGGCCTTAATTTGAGGAAGAAATTTCTGAGGATGTACGTCTGGAGTACAGCATTGTATGGTAGTGAAACATGGACTGTGGGGAAACCGGAACAGAAGTGAATCGAAGCATTTGAGATGTGGTGCTGTAGACGATTGTTGAAAATTAGGTGGACTGATAAGGTAAGGAATGAGGAGGTTCTATGTAGAATCGGAGAGGAAAGGAATATGTGAAAACACTGATAAGGAGAAGGGACGGGATGATAGGACATCTGCTAAGACATGAGGGACTTCCATGGTACTAGAGGGAGCTGTAGAGGGCAAAAACTGTAGAGGAAGACAGGGATTGGAATACGTCAAGCAAATAATTGAGGACGTAGGTTGCAAGTGCTACTCTGAGATGAAGAGGTTAGCACAGAAAAGGAATTCGTGGCGGGCCGCATCAAACCAGTCAGTAGACTGATGATCAAAAAAAAAAAAAGTTATAGGGGACTGATGACCTCAGAAGTTAAATCCCATAGTGCTCAGAGCCATTTGATCCATTGTGGTTCTCACGGGGAGCGTGCAAGGGATAAATCCCTGCAGTCGCACTATCCTCTGTGTCCTCGATGGCTCAGTCGGATAGAGCATCTGACAAGTAAGCAGGACATCCCGGGTTCCAATATCGGTCAGGGCACATATTTTCAGTTGTCCCCGTTGTTATTTATCAACGTTTGTAAGCAGCTAATGGTCTGGATTTCATTGTAATTTCACTCTTTATTCCATGTCCTGAAAGCTTTTCGTATCGATTCTGTGGAGTGGTGTGTCTGAAATGTTTTCCTTCGTCAAGCATAAGAAAACCGCGTCGTGTTTCTGATCCGCATCACCGAGGCGTCATAAGAAGGGGTCACATGTCAGTAAGACGGCGTCTAACGACATTCCCATATCGTGACACGTCCACGATGGCATTGGGCGGAATTGTGGTGAAATTTGACGCCAATGTGACATACTTAACCCACATGACACTTCACATGAACTTGTAAGCTGAGGCTTTTTTTTCGCATATGTCCACACTTTGCCGATTAAAAGGTTGCCGAGCGTGGAAGTGACGTCGCAGGACGATACCCTTATACACCATTATAGGAGAAACTTCCTGGCAGATTAAAACTGTGTGGCGGACCGGGAATCGAAGTCAGGACCTTTGACTTCCGCGGGCAAGTGCTCTACCAACTGAGCTACCCAAGCGCGGCTCACGCCCCGTCCTCACAGCTTTACTTCCGCCAATACCTCGTCTCCTACCTTCCAAACTTAACAGAAGCTCTTCTGCGAAGCTTGCAGAAATAGCACTCCTGGAAGAAAGGATATTGCGGAGAAATGCCTTAGCCACAGCCGGTCGGGCACACAGTTTTAATCTGCCAGGAAGTTTCATATCAGCACAAACTCCGCTGCACAGTGAAAATCTCATTCTGCAAACATTCCCCAAGCTGTGGCTAAGCCATGTCTCCGCAATATCCTTTTCTTACAGGAGTGCTAGTTCTGCAAGGTTCGAAGGAGAGCTTCTGTAAAGTTTGAAAGGTAGGAGACGAGGTACTGGCGGAAGTAAAGCCCTGAGGACGAGGCGTGAGTCGTGCTTGGGTAGCTCAGTTGGCAGAGCACTTGCCCGCGAAAGGCAATGGTCCCGAGTTAGAGTCTCGGTCCGGCACACAGTTTTAATCTGCCAGGAAGTTTCGTATCAGCGCACACTCCACTGAAGAGTGAAAATCTCATTCTGGATTATAGGAGAAGGTTGTAGGTACCTTTCAGCCAAGTTTCAAACTTCTACATAGCAGCCGGCCGGAGTGGCAGTGCGGTTCTAGGCGCTACAGTCTGGAGCCGAGCGACCGCTACGGTCGCAGTTTCGAATCCTGCCTCGGGCATGGATGTGTGTGATGTCCTTAGGTTAGTTAGGTTTAATTAGTTCTAAGTTCTAGGCGACTGATGACCTCAGAAGTTAAGTCGCATAGTGCTCAGAGCCATTTGAACCATTTTTTCTACATCGTATTGGCAGACAGTTACGCAGCGCGGGATTAGCAGAGCGGTCAGGGGCGCTGCAGTCATGGACTGTGCGGCTGGTCCCGGCGGAGGTTCGAGTCCTCCCTGGGGCATGGGTGTGTGTGTTTGTCCTTAGGATAATTTAGGTTAAGTAGTGTGTAAGCTTAGGGACTGATGACCTTAGCAGTTACGTCCCATAAGATTTCACACACATTTGAACAACATTTGACACTTACAACGCTTCCAAAAAGTGAAATGTCTTTTTTGCACAGCATATATTGCTTCCTACTACGTTTATCTCACGAAAAGTCGAAGAAGGTAGATTAAGAGACATTGAGTTTCTGACGAAGGCTATCAACAAATCGTTCTTCCCGCCGACCATTTGCAGGTGTTATAGGAAAGGGGGTTCTGATACAGGTTCAGAAAGTATCCTCGGCCACACACCGTAAGGTCACTTGCGGAGTACATATGGCGCTGTGGCTGTAGGTAGGCACCGTTAGAGGGCAGCTGAACCTTTTTTTTCCGAGGAGTTTTAGGGAAAAGCGATGCGCTTTGCTGAGCTCGGGAATTACTTGGAGTGGGATAAGGTGGTGACGGGATACAGTGTGGGGCGTCCGTGCCGACGTGAATGCGAGCTGCCTGCGAGAGGGTGGGGGAGGGGGGCAGCGTCCGCATTATCGCGTTACGAGACGGCCCGGCCAGGCTTCTGCGCACGTGCCGCGCGCCCGCCAGCGGAACCCGACACCGCGCCCACGGAGCAGGTAGGGCCGGCAAACACGCTACTGTGTGTAGCGGCCGCTGGACCGCCGCAATCTGCCAGCTGCCACCGCCTCTCGCTGAAACCCCACTTACGCCGAACTGAACGTGCTACAGCGAACGATAATTCTCTCTGGTGTAAACGCTAGGCGCGCCTGAGCTAACGGCACTGGATCGTGCTCCGTTCCATTCGCTTGTGTTCGCCCACATACGCTGGCTGACGGTCTCTTAAGGTTAGTTTGAGCAGTTGCCAGACAGCACCAGACAACAGGCTGTACCGTACATGCGCACCCACGATGACGTAGGCAGCCCGTGCTTGTTGCTTGCTCTGCTCATACGCTTTTCGTCGCAATTCTGTGTGGAATATCGTTGCGTGATGGAGCATCACGTTACCATGTGCAGGCCTGCGGAAAGTTGTTGAGAGAACCTATGGAGTTGTAACTGGAGCAATTGTTTTATCAATTCTACCCAAATAAGGAATGCAAGTAAGGAAGCAGTTCTTGGTGTACTATTCATTTCAAAACTAGACTCCACAGCTCAAAGTACCATAACATTTTGCTATGTGGTGACTCTGACAGATTTTTTTCTTTCAATTCGTACTCTGCAATATTGTTCTGTAGCATTTCCTGTCAGGTTTACATCTACACAGCACTGCAAAAAGCTAGTAAGATGGAATACAAATTTCTTGCTTACACCAGAATAAAGGACAAATTTCGTGACTATTTTCAGCATGCGTAAAAAATTAACAAGGTTGTCTGTGAGGCAAAGAAACTGTACAACTGACAGTTTATATTGTACTCTAGGAATAAATAAAAAGTCATGTGAGTAGTTAAAACGATAAAACACGGTATGCTGCAAGTCTACAATTTAGCATAGAATGGCATTCTATAAATTTAAGATGTAAACACAAACTGAGAAATAGCTTCAGGCCTAGAGTCTTGTGATCGAAAAACACTGTTTCACAGAAGGCAGATTTGTAAATTCTGCTACAGTTGTCAATATATTAGGAACAAAGTATTTAGTTCAAAACTACTGATCAAATTTGCCTACATAGTCAGCTGGAAGTCAATGTTTACGTATGTTCGTACGATAACATTAAGAGACCTGACAGTGTCATAAAAGGAACAGGACATCAGACACTACTCCAGCAGCATCTAAATTTGATAAGCCACACTAAAATGCTTCATTCCGCTCTAATTGCACATTTCTATGTCCAGATGCACTCTAAAGTACCTGATGTTCAGCTTTTCTGTGTGGTTTTCGTGATACCAATTTTCTTGGAGGTCCGGTACTCTATTCTCATGTTTGGTTCTTCATTATGGTATAATGTCATTCGTCCCGGAAAATGAAAATTTGCACTTGAAATTGAACGAAGTTGAAAGTAGCCAATAAAGCGGAATGAAACACTTCGTTTCAAACAAACTGACTGCCTCCGCGGAAAAAATTAATAGAAGCAAATTTCTCTACAAAACTGACAGAAATAGCTTCATTAAGACATTAATGGCTGATTGCTAATAACGTGGAGAATATATAAAATCAGAAAATTGAAACTGCTAACTTATTTTGGTCTTTCATGATTATGAGATTGTATAGTAATTCACTTGATGGCTCCCGGCCACAGAAATCTGTTTTGTTTTCATTTGACGTGGGAGCTGTAAAGGAAGAGACCAACAATATCACGAAACATATACACGAATCCACGAATCACGTGGAGAAGGACGCACCCCCCCCCCCGCCCCGACTGTAACTCAGCCTGCTCTGCGCATGCGCGAAACTGGCAGCTTGGGCGCGCCGGAAAAATTTTTCCGGGTAGCATCTGGCTACTTGCTGCTACTGCTCATACGGCAAACAGCCACGCTTCACGTAGCCAGAAGCGGGAGAAGGCACTGCTCATACGCGAATTCAGCTCTGCGCATGCGCACGAGCCCACTGGCAACTGCTCAAACGAACCTTTAGTGAACCGTCAAAGGAAGTTCACGTCCTCTCCGCTCCGGCGTTAGCAGTACAAAAAGCAGGTAGCCAGAATCTGAAAGATCTCGAATATCATTAAAGTAAAGGGGAAGACAAAGAACCAAGAGAAATGAGATCTTACAGGCCGATTTGTTTGGTAAATACTCTAGGCAAAGTACTGGAAAACCATCTGTGCCGCCCCCTGACGGACCACAGACAAGCAGTAGGAAGGAGCCTCCTGCAATACAGTTTTAGGAAGGGAAATTCAGCGAAGATGCGATAGTAACGCAGTGAATATTCATCAGGTTACCCTCCATTCAGAAGGCTGTTGCACGCAGCGGCTGTTATATTGACTTGTAAATAATAGATTTCAGCTACCAGTCGTCATTTTGAAATTTTATTGGCAGATGTAGATTTCAGCTAGAAACTAGCCACTCTCAATGCACCATCATTTTTGATCATGCATGTAATGCCTGTTGTCGGGCTTCATCCACAGTTCATAGAATACTCCGACCAACAGGCATTACATGCATGATCAAAAATGATGGTGCATTGAGAGTGGCTAGTTTCTAGCTGAAATCTAGATCTGCCAATAAAATTTCAAAAGGACGACTGATAGCTGGAATCCATCGTTTACAAGGCAGTGAATATTGTGAACACCTCAAGCGACAAGTATGTTATAGACATAATGACTGATGTAGCTGGGGCGTTTGATAATTTTTGGTGGCCTGCCCTGTTCAAATGAACTGTCAAAGGTGTCTCTATAACAGCCCACGAGATTATTACGCAGACAGGAAGGTGCAGTTAGAATCTCCTGCAAAGACAATGGTGAAAGACATCAGCAAACGCTGCCCACTGGGCTCTGTTTGTGGTTCAGAGTCCTGGGATGTTGGCATAGAGCCATTACCGAACCAGCTTCAGAGTATAAAAAACACTAGAGGCTGCATCGCCTATACAGACAATCTGCTGATTACTTATCTGCCAATGCAAGGGCTAAATTAGAAGAAAATAGTAAGCTAGTTCCTGAAAGACTAGGGTAACTAGTGCATAGAAAGCAAACGATGGCGGCACACAAAACTATATATATATTACTAAAGGGAACAATATTATTAAAGGGAAAAGTATCAAAACAGAGGAACCCACAATCAGAAAAATGGCCAACCTCTGAAAAAAAGAATGTAGTTACCTTGTAATTAACATCACATAAAGCAAAACTTTCATGCATATGTAGAAATCGTCTGCCAGAGGAGCATTAAAATGCTAAACAAAAGAGCAACAAGTGGCCATAGAAGTTTTCAACTGCTACCAAGCCCAATAAAGACGTTAGGAACAGCACAGGCCGTAAGCCGAGCGCAGAGCAGTGTACTGCGCCTGTTTCGCGCATGAGCCGCTGCTTGGTGATATTAGCCTTTCTACCTCTAGACATAGCCATATGAAAGAGAGATGAACAATATTGGCTCAAAAAATTCGAATATGATAAGGTAAACGAGATACTGAGCGCAAGAGGCACATCGAATAAGAGAACAAGGGTATGCATTGATAGAGCATGGCAAGAAATGCGGGACAGGACAGAATATGGGAGAAAAACCTAGTAGTTCCTAACATGAAAGAAAGAGTACTTTCTTCCGACCTGGGGAGCTACGTACTACGTGTCAGGTCATGTCCATATCCCAGGTACTTACCAAAAATACGGCAGCGCACCGTAGATACTTGTGAAGATGGAGCAATCGGCACCCCGGATCGCATCGTCAGGGTGTGTGCCATTAGATAAAATATGACAGACCAGACAGGAATGCCTTTGGTAATCCAGCAGGCTGTCACATAACAAGGAATGAGGAACTGCTACATACGCTGAACACGCTCACAGGTAAAATATTAGCTTATGAACTGCAAGGTTACATGGTTCATAGACAACCAAGAAGAGATCATACGTCCAGACAACGATGCTCGTCATTGCAGAACATCCACCTACAACAACCTTCCGGAAGCAGTGATGAGCTGGCCCTCAGGCAGAACGAGAAAGGATATCTTGAGACCCTGACAGCCATCACCCAATCTCTACACCTTTCGTGCTGCCCCTATGAATCCTCAGTGTACGGCGGGCTAACCATCCAGACAACCGACGAACACAATTGTGCAGTACAGTGTTGTATTGCAATGTAGTTCAGAATGATAAATTACAATATTTGTGATCTACGAGTGCTGCATAGTGTAGCAGACCATTAGTGTGACTGAGCGAGGTGGCGCAGTGGTTAGCATACTGGACTCGCGCTCGGCAGGACCTAGGCTCAATCACGCGTCCGACCGTCCTGATTTAGATTTTCCGCGATTTCCCTGAATCGCTTCAGGCAAAAGCTGGGATAGTTCCTTTGAAAAGGCAAGGACGATTTATTTTCCCATCCTTCCCTAATCCGATTGTACCGATGAGCTCGCTGTTTTGTCTCCACCCCCAAACCAACTAACCAACCAGTAGCGCGTGCCTTTTGGACTCCGCCAGATGGCCGAATAGTAGTATATATATTTATTTTACTTTATTTTTAAATATTATTATCATTATTATTGTGACTCTTCAAGCTTTATTATTTTGATGTAGCTATTCTGTGTAGATTTTTTCCCTTTAAACACCGTATCGCTTAATTCACTAACACATTTGAAATTGTGTTAAAATATTGCGTGCTACATTCATGCCAATTCGTGTGCAATATTCGGTCTGTTCTTGTATATGAATAATAAACTAAACGAAAATACCACAGAAAGATTTCGTCCACTATTTCGTCTATTGATGTTAGAGTGACTTGCTTGAGGGATGTAATGGTTTGAAGACAATGTAATGTTAGTGTGAAAAAAATATACATGTCATAGGAGTTTCTGGGGCCCTAGAAATCCGGCGAAGCACTCAAAGGTTTAACTGGGCACGCGAGAAAGACGATAAACTCATTAGATGTTTGCATCAGCCGAGAATGGCTTATTAAAAAGGAAAAGCAGTTTGCATTTCACTGAAAGCAGAAAAATGCGAATATGTATCTTTTAAGCTGATTTAAATTAAAAAATATGCGTAAGACCTGATCACTCCCGTTCGTTACCTTCATGGCAGCTGTAATTACATACATCATTGTTATTTCAGAGATTTTTTATAATAAATAAAAATAGTTTACGGGGATCACGCTGCCTGCAGTCTAACAGATTTCAAGCTCCGAAACCATGGCGAAATTAAAACCACATTGAAAATACGACGAAGTTTTGCACAGATGCGTTGCGCAGTTCTCTCCAACATGCCTGTCGATCGCAGCACGTGGCACTTTTCACTTATAAGTGCACAGTGGGCACCTGTACATGCCCAGAGCAATAGAATCTCGCGCCAACTGCTGTCACCAGATTTCTTCAGAGGGTTCCGCCTGATTTCATGCAACCTACATAGCATAACTGACACGCATGATCTTCGTCGTAGCAATGTTCGGCCGCACACTGCACGTGCAACAAGGACGCTCCAGCAGCGTTTTCAGTGCGAAATGTTTGATCACAAATAAAACGTCCTCGACTTGGCTCCCTCTGATCTCATATCTTTGGTCACAGGAACCGCTGGTCATGAGGACAGCAGCTTGGCACAGGTAACGAGCTGCAGACCAGCTTAAGAAATTGGCGGAAAGCGCAGGCGGCTGCTTTCTGTGACGGAGGTTTTTGGGAAGTTGGTACTGATGATCATCTACTATATGGGGAAATAGCTGGAAGATGTAGCTAAATGTTGCAAATAAAACATTTCTGATTTGCATTGTGGTTTCCACTTCGCGAGTGACTGGAAACTTCGTATTGCGTGTGTTGGTTGATTGGATGAATAGCTGTAGCTATGACTAGCGTCTGTGTCACCTTGGCTCTTAAGTGTCTCAGTTAATTTTACCGACTATCACTGTACCCTATGAGATCACTCACCTGCTGACCCTCTCTCCAGGGGTCGGACTTCGTTTCTGACAGCAGGTGTTCCGTCGCCTAGTAAAGAACTGAGTAAAGAGACAGCAGGGAAGCTACAGACCAATGAAAGTCAGTATCATCTGACAATGCATCTGTTGGGAAATGGGCACGTAAATCAGAGGTAGCCCTGTCATAGGTTTCCTAAAGTGTCGCTCACAATAAAGCAGCCGCTAAATGAGCAACGGACTTGCTGCAGGACAAGCCAAAAGGACAAAAGCTCACACAAACGATAATATCTGCAGTGTAAAGACCAGTTTTAGAAGGAGATCAATATGGTTTAATCACTGTAACAAAGAAGCTTGCCATAGGTCAAGAAAGCGCTCACACTAACAGAGGTCAAACGTTAGAACTTACCACGCTGTACATCGATTTGCAGGGTCGGTATCTCGTAGTGCGAATGTAACGACAGCTCAGACGCAACCATCGTAATTGCTGAGCGCTTCGTAATTGTAAACATGTCGAGCAACTTGAGGATGGTTAACACAAGGCAGCTCATAAGGTAATGCAAAACAGCAGTTGCCACAAAACTGCGGTAACTGCGGAAATGGGGGAGGGGGGGGGGCTGCTCTCCGGAATATTTAGGAACTCTGTCAGCGAATTACAGTGTATCTCCGCGGTACACGAATAGGCCAGTCTAGTCAACCTTACAGAATTTGCAGGTATAACCCTTCCCGCTATTCTCACCGACTGGCGTGAATTCCTAGAACACGGGACACTTTGTACGCCTCCGCCACCGCGTGGCATCAGCGGCGATTCGACATAACGGTCGGGGAACCAAGTTAGAAGATTTCGCCGTCTTGGGCGTTGTTTACATTAAATAAACGGGGAATGCCAAAATTATCCTGCCCCCTCCAATCGACAATCCTTTATGTAGACAACACCTCGATAGTGTCTGCGGACATGGGAAAATTAGCAGTATTAGTTGAGTAATTAAGATTGACGACTTGTTAATTAATTGACCAACCGATCTCTGTGTGATATCAATTTACTCGGAATTTTATTGGCAGTTCCAATCTGTGATCAGAATTAAAGTATTAATTTTATTACTCTCTCTTCCTCTGTGGGGACTGGTCTGGATAAACGCTGTGGCCTCATCATGTGTGTTATGTGTGACAAAGTTACTGCATTCCATTTTGAAAAAAAAAAAGTTGGTCTTGTGTGTAGCAGAGCAAGAGCAGGGCTAGAAAATGATTTTCTTGTTTCAAGTAGGGTCGTTTTGACGTTATAGACCACGTTCAGGGAGACCTGGATTTGACGAAGACCGTTAAAGTGCATTGATCCACAATGATACTTGTCAATGTACCCTGAGAAATGGCAAATGTGGTGAACTCTTATCATTCCACCATTGTGAGACATTTGCATGCAATGAGGAAGGCTCAAACATCGGGTGTATGGGTACCGCATGCTCAAAGCTAAAATCACAAAAATCATCGGGTGGTCAATGTACAACTTGCTCGTCATCAATTAGCTCGTGAACAACGCCACACATTCCTATCCAGTATCGCTACTGGCGACGAGGAATGGTGTCTCTGTGCTGACGTAAGGAAAAGGAATGGTGCAACCCAGAGAAAGCAGCAACTCACTGTACAAAAACCTGCGCGCATCCACAAAAGGTAATGTTACGCATCTGGTGGAACAGAGACGGTGTGGTATACCACGAATTGCTTCCTCGAGGTGTGACCATTATTGGTGACATTTATTGCCAACCACTGAGACGTCTTACAGACGCGACCCAAGAACAATGATCGGGAACACTGTGTGAACTGATGCTGCTTCACCACAACTCCCGCCCGCATCCTACTAGACTGAGAAAAAACACAATACAGGAGTTTGGTTGGGAAGTCATTTCGCACCCACCTTATTCACCTGATATTGCGCCCTCAGATTTTCACCTTTTCCGCTCTCTGTAGCACAACCTTCAAGGAACTTCTTTTCCGGATGAAAATGAACTCCGACCTTTACTTGACGAGATTTTCGCCTCTAAACCACGTGACACTTAACAATTATATACTACCGTTAGCTCGACTATAGTTCCGTACCCAAAGACTGGAAAGTTGCGCAGGTCTCACCAGTATTCAAGAAAGGTAGTAGGAGTAATCCACTTAATTACAGGCCCATATCGTTAACAGTTACGTGACTCGATTTGTGATTGCCTGTCAAAGAGGTCACATTTCGTAGTAACTGACGGAAAGTCATCGAATAAAACAGATGTGATTTCTTGCGTTCCCCAAGGTAGTGTTATAGGCTCTTTGCCATTCCATATCAGTATAAACGATTTGGGAGAAAATCTGAGCAGCAGTCTTAAGTTGTTTGCAGATGACGCTGTCGTTTATCGACTAATAAAGTCATCAGAAGATCAAAACAAATTGCAAAACGATTTAGAAAAGATATCTGAATGGTGTGAAAATTGGCAGTTGACCCTAAATAAAGAAAAGTGTGAGGTCATCCATGTGAGTGCTAAAAGGAATTCGTTAAACTTCGGTTACACGACAAATCAGTCAGATATAAAAGCCGTAAATTCAACTAAATACTTAGGAACTACAGTTACGAACAACTTAAATTGGAAGGAACACATAGAAAATGTGCGAGGTGCCGGGGCTAGCAGTGTATTTAACACTAAATTCTTCTAGAATCTACATATGTAAATGATGCTCTAAGCCCCCCCCCCCTATTCTAACTCCGACTTTTGCTGTTGCACAAGGATTAAAAAAAATACGCGAACTGACTCTAATCAACCCTGCCAGTGGAGTAGAAGAGAGTTTGGCACCTGTAATAATTTAATGTGATAAATAAGTTAAATAAACGAAGGTTTCATTAACATAGTGAGGAATGATAGGGTTGCTCTACCGATTAACAGAATGAAAGTTCTGTCCAAAATAACAATATGATTTATTAAGACTAAACACAAAATAATAAACAAAAACACATGAAACATTTACAATACATCAAATTGGCTCAAATTGGATACTCAAACAAACGTTGTGAATGTGAAGTTGTCCCTAAACTAGATTGTGAGGATTATGACGAAGTGGTATGTGGAGCCAATTCCTTGCAACTCAAATCTTAAGAGAAAATACATAGCCAACCCAAATTTAATTGCTGCTACCCAAGACAGAACAAAGTTAGAAAAAGACGAACAGGCGCACTCTGCTGAGCTCTGATTATCACCTAGGAAAATCCCTGTCTGCCGGTGCTGCGGACATACATTACCAATCTGTCTTCTTAACTGCAAGAACACGATTTGGCGTACCGGAGGCGATGGCTGGTTGCTTCGACGTCCTCGACTGAAAGGGGAGAGCCGACTACCTAGAGCACCCGTACAGGCCGAACACACAACATTCCCGCCCCCACGACAGTGGCCGTGGTTAAACGTTCCAATCAGCAATTCGAAAACCGGCGGAAAATTCCACTCTATTGCCGGAGCACTACCATTCCACCAATGGAGATTCTTGGCGCCAATTTCTGCGCTGATTTTGCTACGTCACAGATCTATGCCCTGAGCAAGCCAATCACAGTTACTATTTTGCAGAAAGCGCGGGAATTTTCCCGCCACAACTGCCTGGGTACACAAGTCATTCCCACACCTCTCTGGTAGCCCGCCAGAAAGTGTTTTCGCTAAGTTTCTGCGAAGTAACGGAACCTCTAGCCCAGCCGCTACTTCAGACCCCTCCGGGCGTGTCTTTTGACAATGTCGGCGTCTGCAAAGCATTCACTCGACTTTCTCACACCCGTCGTCTTAACCCTTTCCAGATCAGCAGAGCCTGCCTGTCACCGGACCACCCGGGTGACGAGAGACGCTGCGTGGGAAGTCCGCGTGTGAAGGAATAGCGACTTTGCACTGCATGCAATTAGAGAGGAAAATCGTAAGATAGAAATATGAGAGGGGGCTCATGCCACCGCTCATAGCCCCTACCCCATTTTAGATTGTAATTGGTGAGCGGTTGGCTCACTTAGGAGCAAGGTGAGTCAATCGCCCAAGAACAATCTCGCAAACTGGCTGCACATGCCGCACTCTATAAAGAAAATCACTGCAACTGAAAAATGCAGCTCATAGAGGGAGGATTATTTATGATGTAGCCAACTTCACCTTCTTAATGTGGAACACTAACACTCACATCACACATCCATACCCAGAGAGCCCCTTCCAAACACTGATTCACACAGACATTCAGTCTCTAAATATGGCCTGGGCATGTGAGCCAAATATGGAGCAATTTATTCTTTACAATCAGAGTTGGAATGCTCCGCAATTAAATGCCCAAGATGTTACAACAATTTTAATCATTAAACTAACCTGAACTCACTCACACATGATACTATTTAAGTTAACAATCTCTTTGTGAGCTTTCAGAATCTAATTACAACCTCCAATTCATTCTGTCTCCCTGCAGCAAGAATAACCTTTACAAAATGTTCCCTGAACTGATGGTCCATTCACAATGACAGTGGTGGTATCTGCTTCAGTTTATGGGGACTTCAGGCACACTGTTTGCATACACACAACAATAAATACAAAATACAAAAAAAACATGGTGTGGAGAACAATACAGTAATTTGTAATAAGAATTACAGTGTAAAACACAAACACATACAAGGTATAATATACATTACAAAAACAACACTAGAGAAAGAAATTTAAGAAAAAAAAACAAGGTTCATGGGGCATCAAGTTGAGCGTGCACATTGCACAAAGTTCACAACTGTGCTGAGAATGAGGCACTAAATCACATTGTTAGAAATATTCGAAGCACTTCTCAAATTCCACAGTACTGACATCACGTAGGGCTAAACGTTGGGTGTTGTTGCTACATTGTTGCAACGGCAATAGGGTGTGTTGGAGCATCTGCAGTACTCTGTTGAGATTGCACCAAGACCTACGCATATGATCACGGCAGTATGGTAGGAAGACACAGTTATAGGCTCTCCTCACAGCGATTAATTGTCTCTGAGGTCTACTTGTTGGGATACATCACTAGTCTAGGTCTCTTCTCTTGCTGGACAGTACTTTACGTTTCCCAATATTGCAGTTCGACGAGGGATGATGGCACGTGGAGTGACTCCACAAGTGTGTGAGGTCATCCATACAGGATCGAACTAGGAGCGACGATTGCTAAAACTGCTCTCTAATAGAGAGGAGAAGTTAGAAATGAGACCATACATTTGTTAGTGTGGCACGATACTGGTTTGTGTATGCAGATCGGCCAATGCTAGTGAGTTGTAAAAACCCAAACAGGTGAGTATATAGCGTCCCTTTCTGTCCTGAGGCACATGAGGCGCAGGTTCTGACACGATATGTGATCTTCTTCGTGTACCCACGACAACGTGGTCTGCCGCAGGGAATCCCTCCAAACGGCTGCCGCGTCCGGAGAGCTAGCAGGCTGTCGCGTGTGGGTCGCGTATCAGTCTCAATGGCCAGCCTCACTTTCGCTTGTGGCCCGGCGAGGATCCCGCCTAATCCCTCAGGTATATGGCCCGGTGACTGTTAGCTTGCAGGACCGGACGCTCGCCTTCTTGCAGGTAGCCGAAGACCTCTTGTTTTTGCGCTGGCTGGCCTCTGCATTGCCACGATACCCGTCATCTGCACAGTTCTGACAAAAATCTTATGCCTAACTTTTTCCCATGACCTTCTATGTTATAATAAATTTACATAATGACACATTGATGGTCTGTCATTTCAGACACTCTTATTTTGCTTTTATAGTTATTAATCTATGGCTATCATTATAACAAAATCTTGGTGTATCAAATTTAGACATGGAAATAATTTATCTTGATATTTGTGTAGAGACCGGTCTCACTAATGTACATGGTGTGTGATGCTACACTGGATGAACAGCTGAATGTGCGGGCCCGCACTAAGATTACTATTAATTATATAGATCGACAGTAAACATGCTCAAGAATTAACCACCATTTGCCAACGATCTACATTCTATGTCTTTTAATTAAATTATGTTGTTACGCAGGTCTAAGTTTTACTGTGTTATAAAGAACAAGCAACTATGCTACTTTCGCTCGCCCGTCGTCCCTCCATCTCGGGTCTGTGGTTTGGTGACCTGAAAAATAGCATCTCAACAGGCGCGCGCCAAACACTTGTGGTAGAAAACCGCCACAATATTAAGGATCTAGTTATTGTAAAATCCTAAAGTTAAATTTATCCTAGTATATGGTACTCTCTCTATTATTATTATTTTTTTTACCTTATACGGCACTCTTACATAATTCCTGTTACGCTGAGATGTCTCGCTGCTCGCCGCTATTGACGACAGTGATGTGCGCGCCGTACGACATGGCCTCCGAGTTCTCACTACGCCTCACTGAAACTCCAGAGACTGGGTTAGCCATGGCTATACAAGACAATAAATTTATAGTTGCAACTTCTTTTTCAATGTTATGCAGTATTCGCGATCAAACCACACCTTTCCAGAGGCAATGTAATATGACCAAGCCAGGACTGGTTCCTGTTGATGATTCCGTCGCCCACCACACATCAGCTACACAGTATATCACGAATTTCCAAGTATAATTCCTTGGTTATTCATCTGTGACAGTCACAAGCAGCACGCTAAATCCCCAACCAGCACATTGGCATGGTAGGCTTTATGCCCGCATTTCTACCGTCTAGGCCCTATGGCACCATTGGAGTCAAACGCTCACAGGTTCACCCCGACTTGCAAGACAACGATGCTGGCGCATCACTGTAAAAACTATACAGCACATGTTCATCCTCGAAATCACGCATTATACCACAATCTTGCAGTTCACTGACGCGTGCCTGCAAGCATTGGTATGAACGTCTCACGAACTGGTTGTGGCCGCTATGGAGCGTATCACGACTTCTCAGAACGCTTCTAAGAGCACGTTCTTGTATGCGCCCGTTTGTGCGACATCTCCTCACTCATCATTATCCCTCAACATGGACACCAGACAGGAAAGGTCTAAAACATTGCATCATGGAAAGATAGTGTCTCCTACTCCACCGACATTGGAAGTCGCGAACAGAAAAAAAAAAAAAAAAAAAAAAAATATAGCAAAAGTAAATTCTTATGCGAGACAACGCAGCGTGTTAATACTTTAGCAATCTTAATCTATTAATGCAACGATTATCGTTCCCCGAAGAAAGGTTCATATATTTGCCTATTCTACTACGTACACCACTTACACTACTACTATAGCAGGGTTCATGTATTTGCCCATTCTACTATGTAGACCACTTACACTACTACTATTCCACGAACTCCTTTATGTGAGAGATGTGGTGGAGTCCTATGGACTTCTTTCCTTTCAGCGTCTCCAATTCATAAGCATTGTGGTGAGCTGCTCTCCTTATACGGTATGGGCCGTTGTAAACAGAATAGAATTTTTGGCATTTCATTTTTTGTTTGTTCGAAAGTCGGAAAGACTTCACGAGCACCTTTTGTCCAATTTGGAAGTGTCGTAGACGAGCTCCCCTGTCGGCACGTCTCTTCCTGACCTCTGCTGCAGCCCGTATCCTCTTGAGAGCCAAATCCACTATGGCTTGGTGCTGCGGTCGCGCCCTTGGTGGGAAGTTTACGACCTCGGTTATCAAGTCCTTAGGAATCCGATTTTTCAGTACTGAAATGGGTGCCAATTTTGTTATCCCATGGGGTGCCTCATTGATCACCTCCTGGAAGTCTTTAAGGAAAACGTCCCATGTCGTGTGCTGTTTGTTACAGTACAACCGGCACAAGTTTCCGAGTTCCTTAATAACCCGTTCTGCAGCATTCGAGCTCGGATGGTGTGAAGATATAAAAATGGGATCAATTTTACATCCACGCAACGTCTCCTTCCATGTTTTTGACTTAAACTGTGGCCCGTTATCAGAAATAATTTTACTCACATGACCAACCTGTGGTAGGAAATCCCGGATTAGGGCTCGTGATACAGTTCGTCCTGTCGCCCTTTTCAGTGGCGTAAAGGTAACGTATTTGGACGTTAGTTCAACAAACACTAATACGTAAGTATATCCTCTTCTTGTTCTTGGCAAAGGTCCCATCAAATCTGTTGCTGCTAATTGTTTTAATTTGGTCGGTACGATTGGGTATAATGGTGCCTGCATGCTCACAGTGGTGTGCTTAGCCTTTTGGCAGTCTTTACACACCGACAGTACCATCCGTATTCGACGCTCCATGTTTCGAAAGTAACACATGGTCCTTAGCTTGATATTGCACTTGCGTGGTCCGAAGTGCCCATAGCTGAGGTGAGTACGCCATATAACCTTGTTTATTAGGTGTTCAGGGATGCATACCCCCCATTCAGTGTCATTGGCATAATTTCGATGGAAAATTATGCCTTTCCGCAAGAGGTAAAACTGCCTGATGGTGGCGTGTCTTCTGTCTATCCATTTCTGTTTCAATAACACTAGGGCAGGGACCTTGTCTTGCTCCTTCTTGATGTCCTGCATACTACAGGTAATAAAATTTTCAAAGGCCACTTTCTGCATATAGAAAAGGCAGTAGTGATTTTCCTCCAGATCTTCTTCAATGTTGTGCTCAAATCCGATCGGTGACGGTGATAAGGCGTCTGCAATAATGTTCTGACTGCCGGGGATATATTCTATCGAAAAGTTGTACTGCTGCAGATATGATGCCCACCTAATGAGCCGCCTGTGATTAAGCTTTGCAGTCATCAAGAACTCGAGTGCCTTGTGGTCTGTGTAGACCCTCGTCTTGCGACCAAACAGAAGGTATCTGAATTTTTCAAACGCCCATACAATAGCCAGCGCCTCTAACTCGGTTACTGAGTAATTCCTCTCACTCTTGGCTAGTACTCTGCTACCAAACGCAATTGTCTTCCACACCCTGTTTCCTTCATGTACATAGCCTTGGAACACCATGACACCCAGACCTGAGTATGAACTGTCCGTTACTATGCAAAGCTCTTCTGCTAAATTAGGGTGTGATAGGATGGGTGTTTGTAATAATGCGAATTTTAATGCTTTCCATTCGGATTCGGCCGCCTCATCCCATTCGAAGGAATCTTCTTTCCTGTAAGTTGATGCAACCTAGGACTGCTCTGAGTTTTGACATGTATAAAGCGGTTGTAAAAATTTATGATCCCCAAGAACCCTCTTAACTGCTTCTTTGTCGTAGGAATGGGAAACTTCAATCGCTTCGATCTTTTCGGGATTTGGCGCAATGCCCTCACCCGTGATGATATGTCCTAGAAATTTGACAGAGGACGTCCCAAAATTCGATTTTTCGATATTGATAGTCACTCCGTATTCCTTGAATGTCGCAGGGAGTTCACCGAGGACCGCATTGTGCTCTCCCCAAGATTTCTCCGCGATCAGCAAATCGTCCACATAGCTGGTGACATGGCGTTTCAAATTATCGCTTAGTATGCCGTCCAGCCCCCGAATGAATGCGGCAGACGAAATGTTCAAACCAAATGCGAGACGACGAAGCCGGTAACATCTTCCAAATGCTAAAAAGGCTGTGTACTGTCTGCGATTTGGATGGAGCTCGATCTGCCAGAAACTCGATTTTAGATCAACTGATGAGAGGATTGATATTCCATGGAAGTTTTGTAAGAGTTCCTCTAATCGTTCCGGTCTGTCTGTTTCGGGTTCTATTATGGTATTAATTTGTCGCGAGTCCAAGACTAAACGAATACTACCATCTGCCTTCTCGACTACTCTTAACGGGTTATTATAGGCTGAAGCCGTAGGTTCTATTATTCCTTCACTCAGCATTCGCGTAATTTCAGCTGCTACTTTCTGTCGATATGCCAAGGGGATTGGATAGGGTGGCACACGAAACTGGTTGTGCGGACGTACACGAAATTCATATTGGAAGTTCTTTATTGATCCTGTCTTGGGAAGGAAGACCTCCGTATGTTCTACTAGTAATTTATAAAGTTCTTTGCGGTGGTCGCACCTTATATTCTTTATTGCTTCCACTTTTTCTCCTATTTTCTCCTTTATTTCTCCCATTATTCCGACTTCATTCTCATCCGTGTCCTCTCCCCTACCCGCAACGTCGACCTGTTCTTCCTTTCTGTCTTTCAGACACGCATAGTTTATCCGTACACAGTTAGACGGTAGTTGAGCTGGGATCAGCTAGTCGTCGAACTTAATGTGGACGGGATTCCCTTTCCTCAAAACCACTTCACCTCGTCCTAGATCAACTATCGCTTCATGTTCATTTAGGAAGTCCGTTCCTATTATCATGTCGATCGCCAGAATTGGAACGATCCAGAAGTTAGACTTGTAATATTGCTACAAGAATTTGCTATGCTGAAATCGGGTGCTAATAGTAGAATAAAAGCGGGTTAAAAGCTGTGAGCTGTCTGGGGAGAAGTTAACCGTGCATTACTGCGCAACTGTTTCACCAGGTAACTAGTCTAGGTTTACCACATTACCAATCAGACTAACATTGATTATAATCTTTTACAGTCATACAACAACCGGTAATATATCTATATATAAAAAGGAGAATTTAAATAAAAAGAAAGAAATCAGTTTATATTTGGGAATTTATTTTAAGATTGTTCATTGAAATTTCAGCATATTATACTTGAGTTATAACTGAGCTGGTGCCTTGTTCAAGGATTGTAAAAATGTGAGATTTTAATCTTACGGAACACATCAAATATGGAGCCAAGATTGGGAGACTGCATACAACCCTGCATTCACAAAACAACACCCAAAGAACGTTGAAACATAAGCAAGAAGAAATTAACCACAACCAACAGATTCAGTTTTCACCCAAAGAAATTACGTTCGTAACACAATCCTGTCCGTCATGTAATTACCACACACTGGTATACTAAATTCATATTAACTCTTTGTGAAATCTTCCCAAAAAGAATAGCTGAAGGCTACTTTGATGATTACACCACATGCTCCACGTGGTCAACTTGGTTTACAGAAAGCGTATAACTCCACAGTAATTTTGATAATTAAAATAAATTCGATCGAAAAGCAATTGACAAAAGAAAAACCTTGAACTGGTTACTAACGTCTTACTATTAACCTGATGGGTCAAACAGTTATATAAGCACGTGGTACTGGTCTCGCAAAGTACACTCCACGTGGGTTGAACATAAAGAAAAGCATAAAGAAAAGTTGCTATATTGTAAAATATTGTCAAGACGAGACGTTATAATCACACAAGCATTCACATTTAAGATTGATGAACTTAGAGTTACTGATCAACACGTGGTTCCACTTTACTCACAAAGTAGTAACAAAGCAATAACCGGAAAATAATATGAACTTCACACGAGAATTACACTACGCTGCAATTTAAGATAGCATTAGATATTTTAGAGCTAAATCTGAATTCAAGGTATTAAGTTTTCAGTTAGGCTGAACTTAAGAAATCCATTGTCCTACGGACTTAGCAGACACGCGCTTAGCCGGAGATCTTACCACTTCAGACGCTCGCCACGGTCCCACAGCAACTGCCCTGCTACCGAGCGTGCTACCTGAGGGTGGCTCACAAAGACAAACGGAAGTGGCCAGAGGGGCAGCTTCCTATACCAACATGACAACGGACGGACAGAACCATACTAAGGATAGAAACCTCTCTGCTTTAAGAAAGCGTAGCTACCTGTTCCGACGTTGGTCCTACTGTTCTCTAGCAGACAGCCTTGTCTGCTACCCTCAAGCATGCAACTACAAACACATTTGATCATTCATCCTCTCACACAGAAGGGAAGGGGGATGACAGTATCTTATCATATACAGTATATAACAGAAAGCGGATGTAGGTTCCGTATGAGACTGTGTGACATGAATTACATATAAACTGTGTTTTAAAGTGTAGTAGTGTGACAGATCGTTCTTGTTTGTGTGTAAAAGTAACACGTTCCACTACTCAGTCTCCTCCCAGATAGTCAGAAACACCACAGTAAATTTAGGAGAGGAATTTACTCCATAAATGACAACAGATTTAAGAAATTAAACATGAAAGGAATCCAACAGTGACCTTTCAGACTCTATTTTGTGTCCTTGGCAGGAGAATTCCAGTCTTGTTTGTTGGGTGACCTCCGTACATTTACCCGCTAATGCCCCTTTTATTTTGGTTTCCTTAACCGATAGAACAGGCCAGTCCATCTCCTGAGAGCACCTCTTGTATGCTGCCTTAGATATTGCTGTTATGTAGCTTCCACTATCTATTATCGCATTCATACTCTTTTCAGCTATTGCTACTGTGATAAGAGGCTGCCGATCTTGTCGAGGAGTTGCTTTATGTTCCTCGAGCAGGATTTCTGATAAATCTTCGTAATGTATCATCCGTAGTTGGCCAGGTCCGAGATTACGTGCGAAATTCCGGCGGCCTGTGTTCGCACTAGTCTGGCGTCAATCCCTTGTTAAGCTCCCCCTCCTCTGACGTGCATTAGGATTTGCGGGTCTAGTTTCAATCTCCTGGTTCCACTGTTGTCCTTGGTTTCGCTCTCTCCAATTAAGGTCGCTTTGCCGTTCGTTATTCCTCCTATCCCAGATTCCTTGTCTAGATTGACCCTGCTCCCTGACGTTCGGGTTTCCGTGTCTTTGGTTTCCATAACCTTGAATAGCGTAACCTTGACTTCCGTAACCCTGGTTTCCTAACTGACCAGTGCGATTATGCGATCTGTTGTCGTCTTCCCTTCCTGGCCCGTGGTATTTGTTACTTTCCCCCTTCTTCCTGTCCTTTGCGTCTTGTTTATCAAAGACTACTTCGAGTTCGCGCAATAGACTCTTGTTTGTTTCTATGTCAGATCCACACTTGCCGACAAGTGTCTGTTGGTACCTAACTGGCAATTTGGAAAAGCAAAATTTAATGATTTCTCCGTTGCTATATGGACTATCTAAAAATTGATTCTTCTTGAGTAAATCATCAAGAAATTTGGTTGCGCTCCTATGCCCGGACACTTCCAGTTCAGGACAAAATATTATTTCCTCTTTAATCCTGTCTTGCGTTTCCTTTGACCAGTAGATCCGCAGGAATGCACCAACAAATTCCTGATAAGTCCGACACGTCACTGCCACACCCCGCATCATTTCCGCGGCTTGGCCTTCGATGTGTCCACACATGAATTCTAATTTTGCCTGGGTTGGCCATGATGACGGTAATGAATTTGTAAACTGCATCACCCAGCTCTTCGGATGCATCGACCCTCCATTTTCTTTGAACTTCTGGAATTTTAGTATCGACAGGAAGTGATTGTGATTAAAATCCTGTCTGATCCTCGCACTGGTGTTGTCACTCATTTCCGATACTTGCACGTCTGCTGAGTGTCCTGTTCTATCTTGCTGATAACTTTGATGTGCTACCTCTGTATCACAGTGGAAGTGGCACTCAGAATTCACTCTCCTAAGTGGGCTATAATTATTGGAGCTATTACTCGCTGTTTCTGCGTGTGAATTATTAGTTCCGCACTCGGTCATTGGGCTAGAGCATAGCGAGCTTCTCCTCGGAGACACAATTCTGTGTACTCCATCATTGGTATCCGAACGCGCAGTGCTCGTGTGCCCGTTTTGCTCTAGTTTTGCTATCCGACTCTCTACTTCTTCCATTCGTTTCGTGGTGTTCGCAACCGCGATATTACCTTGAGTTTTTAAGAATCCTAGGGATTTTGAGTGGGATTGTGTTGTACGTCGCAAGCGCCCTGCGAGTTTAGAAGTTGCTTCCGCGACTTTCATTGCCCCTATTGCTGCCGTTTTGGCCAGGCCTGCTACTTTTTGTGCAGCCATTGATATTTGTTTTACTTCTCCACATTCTTTCTTTATTGTTAGTAATTCCCCACGAACTTCCCCTATGTGCGAAATTATTGCCTCAGTGTCCTTCTTACGCTGTTCGTCAGCTTCTTCCTTCTCCTTCTTACGTTGTTTCTCCTCTTCTTCCTTCTCCCTCTTACGCTGTTCGTCAGCTTCTTCATTCATTGATCGTAGGAATCTCAGTATTGGGTTTACGTCATCTTTTTGATCCTCTTCAAACGTGGGAGATGTAACTCTGGACACCTGGGCGCTAGAGCTCTGACGTGGCCGAGCTAGCCCCTGTCTGCTCTCGTTCGTTTGATTATAAACTTCTGCTACCGTCTCGACCTGTGTGCCTGCCTCTGTTTCATCCTCTACTTCACTATCATAATCACGGCCGCAACGCTGCTCTGAGATCGCGTCCAAATCACCTTCCTCATCAATGACCCTGGCGTCCTGTCCTGCTAAAAATGTGCCCATCTCATCTCTGAACCTATTCCCGTCAGTAAACTGCCCCTTATCCATTATGCTATCCTCTTTTGTTTTAGCTTCGCTCGATAATAGTCGTGCCTTACTTCTCGTTATCATTCATGAAAAACAAATTTATCTAAAATGCACAATAAACTTAACCTACTCCACACATTTTTTACACATAGACATAAAATTTCAACAACGCCTCTCCAACGCTGTAATTATACGCACGATTTGTTGTGGTGCAGAAACCGCACACAAACCCGACAAAGTGTGATGTGATACGACGGACACACCATCCAAGGAACACAAAAACAATGAACAAAAGAATATATACACTGAAAACAAAAACTGTAATCATGCGCCGCTTCTTAAAACTAAACGCGGAACTACCAGAAAAAAAACTTGGGTATAAATCAATAAAAAAAATTAAGCAAAAAAAATTCTGAATGTCCCTACTACTAATAATACTTGCTTATCAGCGATTCACAGGAAAGATCCGAGGCTAAGGGTCGCCATTTTATGCGAGGTGCCGGGGCTAGCAGTGTATTTAACACTAAATTCCTCTAGAATCTACATATGTAAATGATGCTCTAAGCCCCCCCTATTCTAACTCCGACTTTTGCTGTTGCACAAGGATTAAAAAAAATACGCGAACTGACTCTAATCAACCCTGCCAGTGGAGTAGAAGAGAGTTTGGCACCTGTAATAATTTAATTTGATAAATAAGTTAAATAAACGAAGGTTTCATTAACATAGTGAGGAATGACAGGGTTGCTCTACCGATTAACAGAATGAAAGTTCTGTCCAAAATAACAATATGATTTATTAAGACTAAACACAAAATAATAAACAAAAACACATGAAACATTTACAATACATCAAATTGGCTCAAATTGGATACTCAAACAAACGCTGTGAATGTGAAGTTGTCCCTAAACTAGATTGTGAGGATTATGACGAAGTGGTATGTGGAGCCAATTCCTTGCAACTCAAATCTTAAGAGAAAACACATAGCCAACCCAACATTAATTGCTGCTACCCAAGACAGAACAAGGTTAGAAAGAAACGAACAGGCGCGCTCTGCTGAGCACTGATTATCACCTAGGAAAATCCCTGTCTGCCGGTGCTGCGGACATACATTACCAATCTGTCTTCTTAACTGCAAGAACACGATTTGGCGTACCGGAGGCGATGGTTGGTTGCTTCGACGTCCTCGACCGAAAGGGGAGAGCCGACTGCCTAGAGCACCCATACAGGCCGAACACACAACATTCCCGCCCCCACGACAGTGGCCGTGGTTAAACGTTTCAATCAGCAATTCGAAAACCGGCGGAAAATTCCACTCTATTGCCGGAGCACTACCATTCCACCAATGGAGATTCTTGGCGCCAATTTCTGCGCTGATTTTGCTACGTCACGGAGCTATGCCCTGAGCAAGCCAATCACAGTTACTATTTTGCAGAAAGCGCGGGAATTTTCCCGCCACAACTGCCTGGGTACACAAGTCATTCCCACACCTCGCTGGTAGCCCGCCAGAAAGTGTTTTCGCTAAGTTTCTGCGAAGTAACGGAACCTCTAGCCCAGCCGCTACTTCAGAACCCTCCGGGCGTGTCTTTTGACAATGTCGGCGTCTGCAAAGCATTCACTCGACTTCCTCACACCCGTCGGCTTAACCCTCTCCAGATCAGCAGAGCCCGCCTGTCACCGGACCACCCGGGTGACGAGAGACGCTGCGTGGGAAGTCCGCGTGTGAAGGAATAGCGACTTTTCACTGCATGCAATTAGAGAGGAAAATCGTAAGATAGAAATATGAGAGGGGGCTCATGCCACCTCTCAAATGTTGTGGGTAAGGCTAACCAAACACTGCGTTTTATTGGGAGGACGCTTCGAAATTGTAACAGATCTATTAAGGAGACTGCCTACACTACGCTTGTCGTCCTCTTTTAGAATACTGCTGCGCGGTGTGGTATCCTTACCAGATACGACTGACGGAGAACATCGAAAAAGTTCAAAGAAGGGCAGCACGTTTTGTATTATCGCGAAATAGGGGAGAGAGCATCACTGAAATCATACAGGCTTTGAGATGGACATCATTCAAAGAAGGGCGTTTTTCGTTGCGGCGGAATCTTCTCACGAAATTCCAATCATCAACTTTATCCTCCGAATACGAAAATATTTTTTTGTCACCAACCTACATAGGGAGAAACGATCATCACTGTAAAATAAGGGAAGTCAGAGCTCGTACAGAAAGATATAGGTGTTCGTTCTTCCCGCGCGCTATACGAGATTGGAATAATAGAGAATTGTGAAGTTTGTTCGATGAACCCTTCTGCCAGGCACTTAAATGTGATTTGCAGAGTATCCATGTAGTTGTAGATGTCGCGGAATCGAAAGACTACCCAGTGTTTGCTATAATGGTTAAGGAAAATATATTCTTGATGACTAAACTCTGTGTTATTTTTACTTGTTGTGTATATTAAACTTCTGGAAAATCGCTACTAACTTATGTACGAATCTAATACACCCTGACAGGCATTCACCGCTGGTTCTAGTTCTACAACAGCCCGTCCAACTCTCACAAATGGGAAATTAAATGTGTAAAAAAAATCTAGAGAAAGAAATGCCAGGGTTCAATGCACCACCGAGTTCAGATCCGAAGACGCAACGCTTTGGACCCACAGAAGCTGGAGACGAAAATCGTGATGATGGGCATGAGTGACTGCGCGACTTGCCGTTGCGAAGCTCAAGGACACCTTCGTCTGGTCGCTGCCTGCCGGTTGCGTCCTTGGCTGTTCCCACTAGAAGGCGGCACGGCCTCGCAATGTTAAGTTCGTTGCCTAGCGCTGTCGCTTCTCGATCCCTACGGCTTAATTTAACGTCCACTTCGAGGGCCCGGACACATTTTGCAATCTGTAGGGATGTTCGATGATCATCTATATTTACAAAATCTCGATATTGGGAGTAATTCTTTGGTTCAGAGGGTAATGTAGAAAACCTGCTACCTTGGTCGCAAGGAAAGTATCTCCTCGGAAAGAATGGGTCTAACGCGCTGCTTTCTGAGCCAGAAGGCGTGCCGGTCCCCGACACGAACCCGCCCGGCGGATTAGTGTCGAGGTTCGGTGTGCCAGTCAGACTGTGGGTGGTTTTTAAGCGGTTTTCCATCTGCCTCGTCGAATGCGGGCTGGTTACAGTAGTCGGCGATTGCTGCGCAAACACTGTCTCCACGCACGCGTACAGCATAATTACTCTACCACGCAAACATTTAGGGTACACTGGTCTGGTATGAGACGATCCCGGAGGGGGAGTGGGGGCGGGGGACGTTCCACTGGGGGCCGAATCGCACATTAACCCTGGTTCGGTGTGGGCAGCGGTGGGGTGAGTGGACTGCTGTGGCATGTTGTGGGGTTGTGAACCACAGAGGGCTACGGCGGGACGAAGCCTCTCCGTCGTCTCTAGGTCCCCAATTCGATACACAATACACACACACGCTCTAACGTAAAAGTGCCTCGCGACGCTGGACACACCAGAGTTAATCCTGGTCGCGGCAAGTGTTTACTACAAAACGTATGCAACACATAGACATGAAACTTCCTGGCAGATTAAAACTGTGTGCCCGACCGAGACTCGAACTCGGGACCTTTGCCTTTCGCGGGCAAGTGCTCTACCAACTGAGCTACCGAAGCACGACTGACGCCCCTTCCTCACAGCCTTACTTCTGCCAGTACCTCGTCTCCTACTTTCCAAACTTTACAGAAGCTCTCCTGCGAACCTTGCAGGACTAGAGCTCCTGAAAGAAAGGATATTGCGGAGACATGGCTTAGCCACAGCCTGGGGGATGTTTTCAGAATGAGATTTTCACTCTGGTGAGATTTTCACTCTGAGCACTTGCCCGCAAAAGGCAAAGGTCCCGAGTTCGAGTCTCGGTCCGGCACACAGTTTTAATCTGCCAGGAAGTTTCATATCAGCGTACACTCCGCTACAGAGTATATCTTCTAGGGACGTACGCTCTGGGACGCTAACAGTAGACCACACCGTGTTGCAGAACGCCTCTTTTGCAGCATCTGCCACTGGAGTTGACTGAGTATCTCCGTGACACTCACGCTTGCTAAATGAAGCTGTAACGAAAGATCCTACCCTTCCTTGTATCTTCCCTATTTCCTCTATTAATCCTATCTGGTGCGTATCCCAGACTGGCGGGCAGTATTCAAGTATTGCTCTAACGAGTATTTTCTAAACTACTTTCTTCGTAGATGGAATACATCTGTAGAGGATTCTTCCAATGAATCTCAGTCTGGCATCTGCCTTACCTGCAATAAATTTAACGAGGACATCCCACTTCAAATCGCTCAGTGCGCAAACTCTTAGATATTTTATGAAAGGAGCTCCTTCCAGTGATTGTTGTGCAATAGTGCAATCATCTTTCTATGTATTGGCAATATGTTTCATTTGTTTATTTTGAAGTTCAACTCCCACTCCCCGTACCAAGTCTCGCTCCTCTGCAGATATTCCTGTATATTTCCCTAAAATCCTCAAGGAAATTCCGACGTTATCTACCAGGTCATTTTTATATATTGCGACAAGCAATGGTTCTGTAATATTCCCTTGGGGCACAATCGAAGTTACTTTTACGTCTGCGGGCTGTTGTGGCCGAGCGGTTCTAGGCGCTTCAGTCTGGAATCGCGCGACCGCTGCGGTCGCAGGTTCGAGTCCTGCCTCGGGCATGGATGTGTGTGATGTCCTTAGGTTAGTTAGGTTTAAGTAGTTCTAAGTTCTAGGGGACTGATGACCACAGAGCCATCTGAACCATTTTGAACTTTTACGTCTGAAAACTTCTGTCCGTTCAGGATGATATGCTGGGTTCCGTTTGCTATAAACTCTTCGTCCCGATCACATAGCTGGTCTGATAATCCGTACGCTTGTGTTCTGTTCATTACGTGGCAGCGCGGAAGCGTGTGAACGCGTTCTAGAAGTCAAGGAAGACGACTTCCAGTTGGGGGCCTGTATTTTCTGTTTTCTGGGTCTCGTGAATGAAGAGAGCGAGCTGCCTTTCACATGATCGCTGTTTTCGGAATCCTTGTTGATTCCTACAGAGGAAATATTCAGCCCCCAAAAATTTCACAAGAAGCGACAATAACACACGTTCTAAAATTCTAAAACAAACCGATGTCTGAGATATAGATTTGTACGTCTGTAAGACGACCCTTTATGAAAACGGGAATGAACTGTGCTTTTTTTGCAGTCATTAGGAACGCTTCTCAAGAGAGCTACGGTACACTGTTGCCCGAAGAGAAACAAGCATACAGTGAGGCAAAAATGTCTGTTTTTTTGAGGATGATCTCTCCATTTAAAGCCAGACTCTGTCGCACTGTTTCTCCGAACTGCCGTACTTATCGTCATGGTCGAAAATTGGCGTAACGTCACTTCGACTTACTACAGATGATTGAAGTGGCATCTGCCTGTTTATTTATAGTGAAATTCTGTTCTTGTTTCTATCCATATTTTTGTTTCCATACTAGTTATATGCGGTGGGAAATTTAAACCTGCATAATATTCTTTCAAACTAGTCTGAGAAACTCCAAGATTCCACACGCAGGCTGGTTACAGTACAAGCTCAGTGGACGTTAACGCGACGCTAAAATTCGAGATGGATAATTTCATAGTCTCACAGTGACAAATTTTTGCCCTGCACTATACAAGTAATATATTGCATTGTATTGAACTGGGGACCTAGAAAGGACGGAGAGGCTTCGTCCCCGCCATAGCCCGCAGTGGTACACAACCCGACAACAGGCTACAGCAGTCCACTCACCCCACCGCCGCCCCACACCGAACCCTGGGTTATTGTGCGGTTCGGCCCCCAGTGGACCCCCTGGGAACGTCTCACACCAGACGAGTGTAACCCCAAAGTTTGCGTGGTAGAGCAACTATGGTGTACCCTTACATGGAGAAAGTGTTTGCGCAGCAATCGCCGACATAGTGTTACTGAAGCGGAATAAGGGGAACCAGCCCGCATTTCCTGAGGCAGATGGAAAACCGCCTTAAAAACCATCCACAGGCTGGCCGGCACCCCGGACCTCGACACTAATCCGCCGGGCACATCCGTGCCGGGGACCAGCACGCCTTCCCGCCCGGAAAGCAGTGCGTTAGACCGCATGGCTAACAGGGCGGGCTCCTACAAGTAATGTGTTTTGTAACTTAAAACATGAATACTTCATTACCGGGTACTGAATGTGTTTAACATGTCGCAGTATGTGTTCTTTTTCTTTATCGATGTCGTAAGTAACGGGAGATATCATCTAAGCAAAATTCATTGACACAACGGTGCAAAATACGCTTCAGCCAGACATGATGTATAAAGAGCCTCAAAGGTGACAGTGCACTGAAGTAGCTAACTGGACAGAGCCTGGCTTAATGAACAGTAATTTTTTGAAGCGTACAGAATTTTTTTTTTTACGAAGGTCGAATAGTGTTAACCACAGCAGTAAATTCTGTTTAATACACCACTACGATATCAACGCAAAAACAGAAGTGCGTACGTGTATTTCCCGTAAGAATCTGTTTTATCAGTTTTTGTAATAAGAACATTTGGTGTAACTTGAACGTTATGATCAAGATCGGAAAACTTTTTTCAGGTCCAGTACTTCGTCACCAGAAACAACCAGACTGCCAGATACTTACTCCAGAGATAACACATGACTTTCGATACACTCTGACCCGTTGAACAGCAGGAAAAGTGTTCGGAGAATGAATAACAGGAAACGTGTTCTGAGAACAAGTCGCACAAAAACGAGGTGCCTAGTTTCATTGTAGTTCCCTCAGTGTTACGCTGTTTGCACGTAAAATATAAGACAGAAATCAGTCCAGAGGAGTCGTGTGTGCCGAAGAGCATGTTTTGCTTTTTTGAGTCTCAAACTTTGTACTTCTGTTACAAGTGTTTGAGTCACGAATGTTTTCTATCATTCCCCCTCTTTTCTGTCTACGATACGTCTCTTCGCATACTGTGGCAATCAGGTGTAGTTAGTAAATGGTTAATACCAATCATTACTTTATTGGTGTAAAAATTCATGAAGGACAAGGCAAAGTAAGCTTATGCAATTTATTTCTCAATTTAATCTTTACATGAACTATCTCCTTATCGATGGGAGGGGGTGAACAGTTCCGGCATTCGCCTTACAACCAAGGAAAACCTCCCGAAAACCCTGGTCGGAACTGGGGGCCAAGTGTCCGTAGCTCGATGCACTGTATGGGGCACAGTAATGAGCAGCTGTCATGTAGAGGCTTCGTCCGCTTGGTCAACAGTGCGTAGCAGACGCGTAGAGTGGGTAGAGTCGCTGCTGCCAAGTGTGGCCGACACGCAGCGCAGAGCAGCCGATGCGTAGCACATTCACAGATGCGTAGAGTCGCCAATGAGTAGTAGAGTCACGGATGCGTAGAGTCGCCGTTGCGTAGTAGAGTCAGGGATGCGTACAGTCGCCAATGAGTAGTAGAGTCACACATGCGTAGAGTCGCAGATGCATGGCAGCCACTCAATCCACGCCGTACGCCCACTGGCCACTGCACCTCCGCTCGTAGACTCCGTACGTCTACTCTCGCCGACGCAGTAAGCTGACTAGCCTCCGGCCTCGACTTCCTGAAGCTCTGAACCTGCAACATGGCCTGCGCATATCCTAAAAAGGCTGGACGTGTAGCGTAGAGTCTCGGACGCGTAGCTTAGCGTGGACTCGCAGACGTGCAGCGTAGACTCGGCAGCACAGCGTAGACTCGTGAATGCGTAGCGTAGAGACCCGGCCGAGTTGGCGGCCACTTGTGTAGCCTCGCAGGCGTGCGAGTGGCAGATGGGAAGAACCGCAGACGCAAAGAGCCGCAGCTGACGTGTCTGTGAAATCACAGACTTACCTGTCTATACTTACGTGACAAGTTCCTGTGGTCACCCGATGTTGCCGTCTCCTGCTGCTGAACTGCACTCAATTGTAGGGGCAGCGCTTCTCCCTGTATAACCACTCCGGCTCTGTTGAGCACTCATTTCCGAGGAAACCAGGTGCGATATTGTTGCTTCGCCGCCCTGGTTCTAATATTACAATAATCGGTAATAGGTTACACGTCTATCCTCGTTACTCCTGTTGAGATACAGATGTCCTAATCTTTCCGAGAACGCCGCTTCTAGCTGCTCTGCCGTTTTTAGTGAATGGGTGCAATTTGCAACGCTAAGCAAAAGCAGAAACGTCTTCTATGATCTGGATCCTCTTTACGATTTTGCAGCACCCGCTATGCATTTCTCGCCGAAAACAGCATACCTTCACCCACGACTTTCTAACATCCCTATCGTCTAGATATTTTGGATGAAAAAGAAAGACATTACTCAGAAATCTTTCTGAAATGAAATGTCCCATCGTTCTTGGAATAGTCGTCTCTTTTCCATTTCGTTTCATCCTGAAGCTGAAATTTTGTGGACATAATTGAGACAGTAGTACTTTACATGACGAGCAGATAGTCAATTTATTCACGGACTTCTATCAAATTATTAGAAACATTTACAGAAATTTCACTGTGTGAGTGATGATAGTGCACTAAGGCAGTCCGACGCTTTACATTCGACGCGACTTCGTCTAAGCCATGTAGAGGGAGTGTAACGCAATACAACGCGTATGTACCAACGCCAGAGCTGCATGGAAATCACTCGATACACTTCCCGTGGTGAGAATGAGAAATTTTGCTGTTTTGTCTAAGTTTGGCAAAGGCAGACCGCTATGGTTTTGAGCTTTTAGGGGAGGGGCACGATAAGGCTACAAGGACCACCAGATATTGTCTGGTTTCCTCTGACGTCTTTCGAAATTGAGCGAATGGTCATGAAATAGCTAATGTCGAAAGGCGTAGTATGTCCACTTAAATGGGCGTTGTAATTTTTGACTGGCATATAAAGTAGATCACGCTCAGAGAGTGGGAAAAAGCACCAAAAACACAACACATTATCATGCACAACAGGTGTAGATAAACCATTGGAATCCAAAGAGCTTCCAGTCTTCTCGGACTGGATAAATACATATAGTTCCTGCATGGTTTTCAAGTAACTCTTATACCATTCTTCCCGCAAAAAAGCGACAAATTCAGGAACCGATCGTGTTTTTCCACTTTCCCTGCAAGCGGTATAAATCTTCAATATGCTGATTCTTGAAACACTAAACACTTCCATTGGTTACGAAAGCTTCCATCATATTAGCCTTAACAGTTTGCCCACGTACTCCCGAAATTGCATTTGTGTCTGTTAATTTCGTTAGTTAAGAACGACATGTTGAGATCTACCTGGGAGGAAGACTTGAATCCAGTGTCAAATCTGGTCCAACACTCGGAAGATCGAACTTTGTTCACTAAACAGCAATGCGGGACAGTGTCAGATACCTTCCTGAAGTCAGGAAAACAACATCCTGAGCGCCGATGCTACAGCGCTGTGGATTTCGTAGAGCCGGCCGAAGTGGCCGTGCGGTTCTAGGCGCTGCAGTCTGGAACCGCGAGACCGCTACGGTCGCAGGTTCGAATCCTGCCTCGGGCATGGATGTGTGTGATGTCCTTAGGTTACTTAGGTTTAACTAGTTCTAAGTTCTAGGGGACTAATGACCTCAGAAGTTGAGTCCCATGGTGCTCAGAGCCATTTGAACCATTTTTTTGATTTCGTAGAGGAAAAGAGCGATCTGAGTTTCGGGATATCTCTGTTTGCGGAATCCATGTTGATTTTTGTAGAGGAGATTCTTTTTCTTCAAATACGTAATAATACATGAACACAAAACATAATCCTACAACGGACTGAAGTCAACGATATAGGCCTGTAATTATGTGCATCATTCCTTTGACACTTTTTGAAAATGGGGATGACCGGCGCTTTTTTCCAGTCGCTAGATACCCTCCGTTGCTCCAGCTACCTGCGATAAACTGCCGCTAGAAGGAGAGCAAGTTCTTTCGTATAGTTTCTGTAGAATCTTCGTGGTATCTCGTCTGGTCCTGACGCATTTCAAATACAAAGTGGGTGTAGTTGTTTTTCTAATCTGTAACCATTACCTCACTACACGCCATTTACAGCATTTCAAACACAAAGTGGGTGTAGTTGTTTTTCTAATCTGTAACCATTACTTCACTACACGCCATTTACAAATTCGTATGTTGATTGAAAGGAGTGACCGTATTACGGTCTTCTGCCGTGAAACAATTTCGGAAGATCAGACTCAGTATTTCGGACTTCTTGTATGTTCTGGCACCTTAGGGACTTGTTGAGAGTGCCATCGTGATTATTGTTAATAAGTTAAATGCAGTGACGCGTTTTTTGAATTGTTTATGGTGTGTTTTGGTTTCTGCAAAACCGCAATAGTGGGACTGTTTCTTGCAATTAAGTTCAGTGCAGTTGTGCGTGAGCACCAGCAAACCAGGTTAACAGTAATTCATGGAAAGGCTAGGCCCCAGGTTATGCCATCATTCACTACTTGCCAAGTGATTGACATCTACTAGACAATTTTTTTAAAATTCAACAATAGTAAAACACAATTAAATAATTTTTTGATATCAGTATTTCTTAAAACTGTAACTGGAAAGTCATAAATGCAAAGGAGCACAATGACTTAACCAGTTTAACGACGACAGCAAAATGTTTAAACAAATACGATACCTTAAATGTCCCAGGCTAACAGTGTTTTTAAATTACAGATCCAAGATTTAACACCGCGTATTAAGAGAACTGACAAATTTAAAGCAAAAACTTTTGAAGGCCAAATGTAACAACGGCTAGCACAAATTTAGTAACAGGTAAAAAGTTCCAACATATTTAAATATTCCACGCTAACAGAATGATTTTAAATTACAGACCAAAAATTTTGAACGGCAAATTTAATAACGTCTAGCACAAATTTAGTAACAGATAAAAGTCTAAACAAATTTGAATGACCAAGCTAAAAGAATGGTTCTAAATTACAGAACAAAATTTAAAATATCCTTCAAGAGATCTGACAAATTTAAAGTAAAATTTTTAAAAGTCAAATTTAAGAACGACTAGCACAAACTTAGTAAAAATATCTAAACAAATTTAAATGCCCCGAGCTAACAGAATGATTTTAAATTACAGAACAATATTTAACTCGGTCCATTTTAAGCAAATACAAAGACCAGTAATGGTCTTGCTGTCAAGGGAAAACTTGGTACGGAAAGGGCACGGCGCCGAAAGGAATTCAACCCGAAACGCAAAAAATACGCGATCTCTGAAAAGATTTAGCCCCACTCAAATCAGTGAAGCAGCAGTCACTGAACCAAAAAACACCTTCACACAAGGTAATGGCAGCAGCGAATCCCAAATGCCGGCAGGTAATATCGGCGATGCGCTCAACCTTGTCAAGCAGGTCCAACTGCACGCAAGGACTGCAAAAACAGTAGCTGACCCATTAGGCAACATCACGGCGCTCGTAAAATAAGCGTCTTGAAACTCCAACAGGTCAAATTGTACAATAACACATTTTTAGCAAATAGCTAAACAAGCAGTCCAGAATAAGCTACAACAGTCGCCAAACAGTGATTAACAAACTAAGAATTTCAAGAATGGTACAGTTTAAAAACTGGCTAGAACCAAGAATAAGTATATTTATATATCCAAGCTACAAACATAGTTAAAGCGGATGCTAAATAAAAATTTTGAACTTACCTTCCGGGTTGAAATCCTGGTTCTGTTAACCATATGACGGTCGGATACAAGTACAAGACGGCCCGCAGACTCAAACAGGCTCCAAGAACTCGCCGTGCTAAGTGCCAACACAGAAAATTCCACAGCTTTCTGGCACCTAATCTGGCCAAATCAGAATCTAAAACGTAATTAAAAGAGCACGTTAATGAAAAATGTTCATGGCTACACCAGTAACACCTGCGACCGCCGTCAGATTCCCACCACCGGTACAGACAGTGTTTGGTATCATTCGGCAAGGAGAAACACTATTAAGGGAGAAAGTTCGCCACTGCGAAAATTTCTCCACCACTTCACGTATCTTACAGCCAAAGAGTAAAAAATTATCACAACAATCGTCACTCCTGTGGATCACAACTAAATTATTTTCCAGGAAAACGACAAAGGGCACTCGACGAACACCGAGGTGGGCAGGCTCAAAAAGACTCCACAAGCGATACGCCACACCAACGGCGGATCCAAACTTGCCGGAAAGCACCAATTCGCAACTCAATATAGAATCACATACGGCAGGGCAGTAACAACAGAGCCTGCTAACACCGCCAAACCAGATTACACAACACAGCTTGACAACAGGAAACAGATGAGCTTTCAGAACACAGGTATCAGCTAATCATAATCAAAGTCGTTCCTGTTGCAATTTTTCCCTGAGAGCGAATCAGTCAACAACCGGACCACAGGCACGTCACAACACACGTCTCCTGCAACCGACTTCCTTGCTCCTCGTCCCCGGTGACTGTCCGTTCCGCAATCGCCCGCCTCCTAAACATTTCAAAACGAAAGTCTGCGACGGTACCTAAAGGTAGTTGCACTTCTAAATACCAGTCCATACTGCGTTGCGACTTTACCCGCGGTTACTCGTTTTCAGATACTGGGGCTATGCACGGTTCTGTTTCCTAAGAATGGCTCGTTGTAGTCAAAGGTTGACCCGCGCACGTCTGGCGTCACGCCCCGCAGCTAATTCGCTACAAATAATAACCTGTTGCTGTAATCCTGCAGTCAAATAGTCCATGCATTGGCTAGAATTGCGAGTTAATAAAATACCGTACACAGAAATACAAAATAAAAGTTACATTAAATGGTTCAAATGGCTCTGAGCACTAAGGGACTTAACTGCTGAGGTCATCAGTCCCCTAGAACTTAGAACTACTTAAACCTTACTAACCTAAGGACATCGCCCACATCCATGCCCGAGGCAGGATTCGAACCCGCGACCGCAGCGGTCGCGCGGTTCCAGACTGAAGCGCCTAGAACCGCTCGGCCACTCCGGCCGGCAAAAGTTAAATGAATGATTTAATAAAACAATGGTTCAAATGGCTCTAAGCACTATGGAACTTAACATCTGAGGTCGTCAGTCCCCTAGACCAAAACTATTTAAACCTAACTAACCTAAAGCCATCACACACATCCATGCTCGAGGCAGGATTCGAACCTGCGACAGTAGCAGCGGCGTGGTTTCGGACTGACGCGCCTGGAACCGCTCGGCCGCAAAGGTCGGCTAATAATTTAATAAAAAGGATTCTATTCTAATGCCTGTAATCGATGTAGTCCACAGAGAATTATGTGTTGAATTACACTTATTCAAGAAAGGACATCTCAGATTAACGGGAAGTGGTCCTACGACATTCAATTAAAAACTGACAAAAATCTCCATGTCAAATGTAGTAAAGTTACGTTAAGAGCGTTACGAGAATGGTAGAAAAATCCCCAACTTAACAGTCATCAAAGATACGCCAAAAATAAGTCCTTTTCGTAATCGCCGGCCGAGGTGGCCGAGCGGTTCTAGGCGCTTCAGTCTGGAACCGCGCGACCACTACGGTCGCAGGTTCGAATCCTACCTCGGGCATGGATGTGTGTGATGTCCTTAAGTTAGTTAGGTTTAAGTAGTTCCAAGTTGTAGGGGACTGATGACCTCAGAAGCTTAAGTTCCACACTGCTCAGAGCCATTTGATTTTTCGTTTCGCAATCGCATTAAATATTCACCAGCTCAAAATAGTTCAGAGCTCAACACGATGATCCACAAAATAACACACGCAATAGAGACAATAGTAACTCATACTCAGCCTATCCTTAGTTCCGTGACACTAGCGGAAGAAGTTAGAGGCCTACTCCGGATCACATTCAGGCCTTCTCGAAATATAAAAGTACCTTCAGAAGTTATAGTAGCGGCCGTTCACCGCCCAGAATCAGTCACCTAGACGACAGAATCGCGTACATTACTCTAGACAGAGCTGCCTTCTTTCAGAACTAGACATAAAGTTCCTAATCGCTCCCTTGAGCTCTTCACTCGAAGAGTCCTGTCTTCACTTGATTCCAGCAGTGTTCCGCCACAGTCCAACTCTCATTGGCAAAAGGCCATCCCCATAAATAAATACGAAGTCTACGGACATCATTAGACTCACTTGACCACTTTCCCGCCATAAACTAACATCTTGTAACAATATTTAAATAAAAGAAACGTTATAAACATTCGGTTACATCCCAACGTTTACAATAGATAGAAATAATAGTTAGCTCATAAATAAATAAGTGAGCATTCTTGTGCAAGTGTGCTCATCTTAAATGACAACGAATTGTCTACATCTACATCTATACTCCGCGAGCCACCTTACGGTGTGTGGCGGAGGGTACTTATTGTACCACTATCTGATCCCCCCTTCCCTGTTCCATTCACGAATTGTGCGTGGGAAGAACGACTGCTTGTAAGTCTCCGTATTTGCTCTAATTTCTCGGATCTTTTCGTTGTGATCATTACGCGAGATATATGTGGGCGGTAGTAATATGTTGCCCATCTCTTCCCGGAATGTGCTCTCTCGTAATTTCGATAATAAACCTCTCCGTATTGCGTAACGCCTTTCTTGAAGTGTCCGCCACTGGAGCTTGTTCAGCATCTCCGTAACGCTCTCGCGCTGACTAAATGTCCCCATGACGAATCGCGCTGCTTTTCGCTGGATCATGTCTATCTCTTCTATTAATCCAACCTGGTAAGGGTCCCATACTGATGAGCAATACTCAAGAATCGGACGAACAAGCGTTTTGTAAGCTACTTCTTTCGTCGATGAGTCACATTTTCTTAGAATTCTTCCTATGAATCTCAACCTGGCGCCTGCTTTTCCCACTATTTGTTTTATGTGATCATTCCACTTCAGATCGCTCCGGATAGTAACTCCTAAGTATTTTACGGTCGTTACCGCTTCCAATGATTTACCACCTATGGCATAATCGTACTGGAATGGATTTCTGCCCCTATGTATGCGCATTATATTACATTTATCTACGTTTAGGGAAAGCTGCCAGCTGTCGCACCATGCATTAATCCTCTGCAGGTCCTCCTGGAGTACGTACGAGTCTTCTGATGTTGCTACTTTCTTGTAGACAACCGTGTCATCTGCAAATAGCCTCACGGAGCTACCGATGTTGTCAACTAAGTCATTTATGTATATTGTAAACAATAAAGGTCCTATCACGCTTCCCTGCGGTACTCCCGAAATTACCTCTACATCTGCAGATTTTGAACCGTTAAGAATGACATGTTGTGTTCTTTCTTCTAGGAAATCCTGAATCCAATCACAAACCTGGTCCGATATTCCGTAACCTCGTATTTTTTTCACTAAACGTAAGTGCGGAACCGTATCAAATGCCTTCCTGAAGTCCAGGAATACGGCATCAATCTGCTCGCCAGTGTCTACGGCACTGTGAATTTCTTGGGCAAATAGGGCGAGCTGAGTTTCACATGATCTCTGTTTGCGGAATCCATGTTGGTTATGATGAAGGAGGTTTGTATTATCTAAGAACGTCATAATACGAGAACACAAAACATGTTCCATTATGCTACAACAGATTGACGTAAGCGAAATAGGCCTATAATTATTCGCATCTGATTTATGACCCTTCTTGAAAATGGGAACGACCTGCGCTTTCTTCCAGTCGCTAGGTACTTTACGTTCTTCCAGCGATCTACGATAAATTGCTGATAGAAAGGGGGCAAGTTCTTTAGCATAATCACTGTAGAATCTTAAGGGTATCTCGTCTGGTCCGGATGCTTTTCCGCTACTAAGTGATAGCAGTTGTTTTTCAATTCCGATATCGTTTATTTCAATATTTTCCATTTTGGCGTCCGTGCGACGGCTGAAGTCAGGGACCGTGTTACGATTTTCCGCAGTGAAACAGTTTCGGAACACTGAATTCAGTATTTCTGCCTTTCTTCGGTCGTCCTCTGTTTCGGTGCCATCGTGGTCAACGAGTGACTGAATAGGGGATTTAGATCCGCTTACCGATTTTACATATGACCAAAACTTTTTAGGGTTCTTGTTTAGATTGTTTGCCAATGTTTTATGTTCGAATTCGTTGAATGCTTCTCTCATTGCTCTCTTTACGCTCTTTTTCGCTTCGTTCAGCTTTTCCTTATCAGCTATGATTCGACTACTCTTAAACCTATGATGAAGCTTTCTTTGTTTCCGTAGTACCTTTCGTACATGATTGTTATACCACGGTGGATCTTTCCCCTCGCTTTGGACCTTAGTCGGTACGAACTTATCTAAGGCGTACTGGACGATGTTTCTGAATTTTTTCCATTTTTGTTCCACATCCTCTTCCTCAGAAATGAACGTTTGATGGTGGTCACTCAGATATTCTGCGATTTGTGCCCTATCACTCTTGTTAAGCAAATATGTTTTCCTTCCTTTCTTGGAATTTCTTATTACACTTGTAGTCATTGATGCAACCACTGACTTATGATCACTGATACCCTCTTCTACATTCACGGAGTCGAAAAGTTCCGGTCTATTTGTTGCTATGAGGTCTAAAACGTTAGCTTCACGAGTTGGTTCTCTAACTATCTGCTCGAAGTAATTCTCGGACAAGGCAGTCAGGATAATGTCACAAGAGTCTCTGTCCCTGGCTCCAGTTCTGATTGTGTGACTATCCCATTCTATACCTGGTAGATTGAAGTCTCCCCCTATTACAATAGTATGATCACGAAACTTCTTCACGACGTTCTGCAGGTTCTCTCTGAGGCGCTCAACTACTACGGTTGCTGATGCAGGTGGTCTATAGAAGCATCCGACTATCATATCTGACCCACCTTTGAGACTTAACTTAACCCAGATTATTTCACATTCGCATTCGCTAATAACTTCACTGGATATTATTGAATTCTTTACTGCTATAAATACTCCTCCACCATTGGCGTTTATCCTATCCTTGCGGTATATATTCCATTCTGTGTCTAGGATTTCGTTACTGTTCACTTCCGGTTTTAACCAACTTTCCGTTCCTAATACTATATGCGCACTATTTCCTTCAATAAGAGATACTAATTCAGGAACCTTGCCCTGGATACTCCTGCAGTTTACCAATATTACGTTAACTTTGTTTTTGGTCTCTGAGGACGGACGTTCTTTATCAACGATGATAATGTCCTCTCTGGTAAGCCGTCAGGTATTTTATCGTTTCGCCCAAGGGGGGGTCCCTCTAACCTAAAAAACCCCCGTGTGCACGCCACACGTACTCTGCTACCCTAGTAGCTGCTTCCGGTGTGTAGTGTAGTAAATATATTTTAAACAATTATTTATGCTGCTTGTCAGAAGTGTCTTTTGGCATTCTTTTACAAAGGTGATATCCGATACATGCGATTGACCACAGTTTTTTAACAGCACTTGCGGTCAACATTTAAACTAAGCTACTGGCAAAATAGTAAACTATTCATGAAATAAAAACACTAGCACGACAGCATGTGAGGTATTCATGCTGCGTTCATTTGCTGTGTAAATGTGGAGAACACGATGTCTTGACAAATATTTTTATAATGAAAAAATGCAAAAGACGTCATAAGTCAATAAATAAAAAATATACACATATGTAGCTTTCAGGGATGACAGCTGTAGTGCCATGCTCTCATCTGAGATAAGGTTTGTTGAAATCGCACGAAGCGATTAAAAATTGTTAATTCAGAGGCTCATTGTGTGAAAGTTTATTCACTGTGAAATATTAACTTCTCTCTTAAAAGTATTGAAATGTTGTGTCATTGGATCCGCATCATTTTTCTGAGATCGCCGATGTATTCACATTTGAATGAGTTATTGTTGAATCTCAAAGAACTGTAGCTTGGCTCCCACCTTCCCTCGTAGGAGCTGTAGGGGGCCGAATAGCTCGCTTATATACGCGTACGTCACAAAACGCGGCACAAGAGCGCCTCCCGGCGACCAGAGGGAAAACGAACCAGAGATTCGATCAACAGTCCACAATCGATACGAGCCGACACGGCTCAGTGTGTATTTTCTTTTAACTGCATAAATTTGTTATAAGATCCGCATTAGGTATTTTGTACTTCGGGCCCCCCTTGTGGTTAAACATTGTTCCTCTAAACTACATTACTCGGTGGAATTGTTTCTTCCAACCATTAATTTCGTTTTGAAGACATTAGTTCTTCTAGTTGGTGATGAATGGCAGTTAGCTACAGACATAGAAAAATGTAAATTATGCAGATAAGTAGGAAAAACAGCATCAGTAGTGTACCGCTTGATGCAGCCACATCGATTAAATTTCTGGGCGTAACATTTAAAAGTGATATGAAATGGGACGAGCACGTAAGGACGTTTGTAGGGAAGGCAGAAGGTCGACTTTGGATCAGCTGGGAGAATTTTAGAAAAGTGTGGTTCGTCTGTGAAGGAGACCGTGTATAGAACACTACTGCCACCCTTTCTTGAGTACTGCTTGTTTGGGAGCCCCACCAGGCCAGATCAAAGGAAGACATCGAAGCAATGGCTGCTAAATATGTTACTAGTAGGTTCGGTCAACCCTCGAGTATTACGGAGATGCTTCCTGAACTCAAGTTGGGAATCCCTGGAGGAAAGACTACGTTCTTTTCGCGGAGCACTATTGAGAAAATGTAGAGCAGTGACATTTGGAACTCACTGCAGAACGATTCAACTGCAGCCAACATACAACGTGCGTTATGACCACGAAAACACAATAAAAGAAATTAGGGCTAGTATGGAGGCGTGTAAGCAGTCGTTTTTCCCATGCTCAGGAAAGGTACCCCCCGCCACGAAGCGTACGACGCCTCACGGAGTTTGTATGTAATCGTAGATAATTACTTGCCAACCACCACCAGCCATCCGGCGATCCTCTGGCCTTGCTGGGTGGTGCCCGCTGCAGCACGGTAAGCTTTTAACACTGGCCGCAGACCTGTGGTGGTTCAGCAGAAGAGGACCAGAGGACATGGAGGAAGGGTGGCGAGGCGCGGTGAGCGGAACTGGGCTGGTGTGGGGCGGGCAGCTGATCGCTGGTCGGCCAGGTGCTTCCTGGCGGCCGGTCGGGTTTCACCCCTGGTCTGCCCTGGTCTCTGACTAGCCGGCCTGCCACGCGCTTCCTGTCGCTCGGGGCTTCCCCCAGGTGATCCGGTGCGCCAGATGGCCGGCCACCGCCACCCTCCGCTAGCTAAGCTGCGCTCAGCCTCTTAAGGCACCCTAAGACGATCAAACCATTTGTCAAATTTTGCTATGTTTGCCGGATATCTGACAGTGTCAAACCTCGTGGCAGATTAAAACTGTGTGCCGGACCGAGACTCGAACTCGGGACCTTTGCCTTTCGCGGGCAAGTGCTCTACCGACTGAGGTACCCAAGCACGACTCACGACCCGTCAACACAGCTATACTTCCGCCAGTAGTCTCCTACGTTGACCGTGTACTGTGCTGTTTGGCGTGCTTGTCACACATGCGGCGTCTTTGATGTGTTTTAATTTCGTTCATCATATTAGATGTTTCACAAAAGCCTGCAATTGTGTCATTCGTGATTTAAATAAAGCCGGCCGCTGTAGCCGAGCGGTTCTAGGTGCTTCAGTCCGGACTGCTACGGTCGCAGATTCAAATCCTGCGTCGGGCATTGATGTATGTGATCTCCTTAGGTTAGTTAGGTTTAAGTAGTTCTAAGTTCTAGGGGACTGATGACCTCAGATGTTAAGTCCCATAGTGCTCAGAGCCATTTGAACCATTTGAATTTGATTTAAATAATGAAAACTTACCAGTTACTTATTTTTATGCTTATCACAACGCGTTTCTATAATTTTTTCTCGTTTTCAAGTACATATGTGCCATGAATATTTTTGGTGATGTTTGCATGTGTGATTTCCTGCCTGTCTTGAGGGTTTATTTTATTATTTTTTCTAAGTTAGTTGGGATTGTGGCTCCACCATTATACAGAATATCACATACACGCAAATCATCACGTACACAGCCTAAATTTGACAAAATGACGGACGTTGTTTGTGTCGATGTTTCGCCGCATATTTTTAGTGAAAAATAGTTTTATTACAATTTATCTCACAACTATGGAAACTACGATCAACGATAAAAACAAAACAGCACTGACAGCTACTAAATGGTAGCAGTGTTGCACCTTTTTCAGCCATATACTACGCAGGAACAAGTTAAGAAGAAAATCAACATTCTATGCGTAACATACAAACGAGGATGCAATGAAAAAAAAAAAAAAAAAAAAAAAAAAAAAAAAAAAAAAAAAAAAAAAGAAAAAAAAAAGAAATCGAAGTTCTGCGGTTCTTCCACGGACGATCTGGGCTACGTTTTCCAAAGTCCTGTCAAAGATAAAAAACTGTTTAGCGATTCTGCAAAACAACGGTCTGTAAGTCGCTGAGTTTCATGGTCTTTATTTTCCTATTCAAATAATCCTTATGTTTATGTATTTTAATGGCTTCAATACCCAGGGTGGTCCATTCATCGTGACCGGACCAAATATCTCACGAAATAAGCGTCAAACGAAAAAATTACAAACAACGAAACTTGTCTAGCTTGAAGGCCAGATGGCGCTATGGTTGGCCCGCTAGATGGCGCTGCCATAGGTCAAACGGATATCAATTGCATTTTTTTAAATAGGAACACCGAGTTTAATGAACTATCGTTAGGAGACCATGTAAAAGACAATAAATTTTCGCATGCTTGTATCATCTTTTCCAATGTGAAGGCGACGTATAAGGGACAATCAAAAAGTTTCTGTTTCAGAACGTCGCTGCAGCATAGCGCGACTCAGATGCGGGTATATAAGCACCGACATGCAGGTAAGTGATTAGAGTGCCATTCGTCTCTTTCCTACGTGCGTGTGGTAAATCGGAAGAGTGAACTATGATGACGTTATTACCAAATGAGTCCAAACAGGACTGACGTACCGTTATTCATTTCTTGGCTGCCTAAGGACAAACACCGGTAGACATCCGTCGGATAATGAAGAACGTGTGGGGCAGCATGTCCGTCGAAAGCAACCGCTGTGGAATGGTGCGAAAAGGTGTGCTGCCGCTTCATGATGAGGCACGTCCCCATGTCGCAAATGTCGTAACGCAGAATTTAAGCCAACTCAAGCGGGAGACACCGTGGCATACGCCCTTTACTCCTGATCTCTCCCCATGCGATTATCACGCCTTTGGTCTCTTAAAAAAGGGAAGGCCGACGATTCCTGTCGGACGAGGGTGTCCAGCAGGCAGTTACAGCCTTCTTCACGCAACAGAGCATGGTGTTCTACTAAACGGGTATCTTCAACCTGGTTCGTCGGTGGGATTATTGCCTCAATGCTCATGGCGATTTTACCTTATTGACATACCGATTCTGGACTTCAAGGCCTTCGAATGGAAACTTTTTGATCGGCCGCTTTAACTGTAAACAAGTTATTGAAAGTTAATGTAATCATCAGATTCTGAGCGTAACATTTCTTTTAGAAGGTTTTCTTGTACTTTTTTGTTCTTTACTTCAATACTATCGTTTTGTTTTTTCCTCCTTCTCTAACCAGTGTTAGAAATGCTTCATCTTCATTTCTAGCCTTTCCCATCAGCGTCAAAATACTGCATACACAAAAAGCGCCTGCTTAAAAAGTACAATTAAATTGACAAAGTTTGTTGGTACGTTTACGGACCTGTTTGACACACCCACGTTTAGACAGGAGCGAATTTGACAAACAAGGTTTTTGCTCTTTTACGATGACCTTAACAAGTAAGTAAAAGTTTCATTGTCCATCCGAAGAAAGGATGCAAGTATCGGGTTCTGAGAGCAATACTGGTTAAATCTCTCTCATTTTCAGCCGTTCCCTGGTCCACCGGCTTATTTTCTTCTTCTTTATCTCCTTACTCTTTAAACACAGTGTCAAAGTGTATGTTAGAAATACTTTATTTTTGTGGGCATTCTCAGTATCGTCAAAATGCTCACGAAGGCGTTTCCTTCAAAGTGAGGTTATGGTGACAAACTGTGTGTACGTGTATGACTTCGTGTGATACATCCGTCTTTAGATAAGGTCTAATTTGACAGACACGTTTGCTCGTTTGCAGGGGCTTGTAAGATGGCCTGTCTTCTGACTACTTCAAGAGGTTCCATCAGCCTCCTATTCACGATATATAGGCTGCTTCATTATAATAGGTACACGCGAAAGGCGCGAGTACTGGGCAATCAAGCAAGCAAATAACGCTAATAAACATAGGTGGGGAGAAACTTATCGGGGGTGAAAGGTGGTGATCCACGAAACTCTTCTGTTCCTAAAGTTTCGTCCAGAGCTGCGCAAGCACATCATCAGACGCGCTGCTCCTCCGTTGAGTGTTGCCGACTGACGGATCGAACGTGTGAGAGAGATGTATGTACTGCAGAAAAAGAGGCATGGCCGCAGTTACAAGTGACAAGCAGCGACGATCCTTGTCAGGGATAAAATTGTTGTCTTGTCAAAGATAAAAAGCTGTTTAGCGATTCTGCAGAACTACGGTCTGTACGTCGCTGAGTTTCATGGTCTCTACTTTCCAATTCAAATAATCCCTATGTTTATGTGTTTCAATGGCTTCCCTATATAGCCATCGATAATAGTTCGTCACCGTAGATAAACTTTTTTGTTTCAGAAAACTTCACTTCGTGACTTCCCGGCTGTAGAGCATGCTCTGCTACACCCGGTTTGTCTATTTTCCCTAGTCGAAAAACGCTTTTGTTTCCTTTAGCCGTGTATTCACGCTCCTCTTGGTTGCTCCAATATAAACTTTACCACCCGTATACGGAGTTTTATACACTGAAGCGCTAAAGAAATTGGTATAGGCATGCGTATTCAAATACAGAGATATGTATGTTGTTGTTGTTGTTGTGGTCTTCAGTCCTGAGACTGGTTTGATGCAGCTCTCTGCAGGAAGAATATGGCGCTGCGGTCGGCAACGCCTGTATAAGACAACAAGTGTCTGGAGCAGCTGTTATATCGGTTACTGCTGCTACAATGGCTGGTTATCAATATCTGAGTGATCTCGTAGAATCGGGTGTACTGCCGGTGGTCCGCGTCTTCCCAACACGATATTTCGATGTCGTAACTCGGCGTCTTCATCGGGTGTTCCCTGAGAACAGTCTCAGGGAACACCTGATGAAGACGCCGAATTAGGACGTCGAAATATAAAGTGTTGGTAAGGCGCGGACCACCAGCAGTACATCCGATTCTACGAGATGGCAACTAATCGCCGGGAAAGTCTTAGAAATTGTACCTTAAGATCTGAGTGAGTTTGAACGTGGTGTTATAGTCGGCACACGAGCGATGGGACACGGTTTCTACGAGCTAACGATGAAGTGAGATTTTTCCCGTAAGACCATTTCACGGGTGTACCGTGATTATCAGAAATCTGGTAAAACATCAAATCTCCGACATTGCTCCGGCCGGGAAAAGATCCTGCAAGAACGGGACCAACGACGGCAGAAGAGAATAGTTCAACGTGACAGAACTGCAACTCTTCCGCAAATTGCTGCAGATTTCAGTGCTGTGCCATCAAGAAGTGTTAGCGTGAGAACCATTCAACGAAACATCATCGATATGGGCTTTCAGAGCCGAAGGCCCATTCATGTACACTTGATGGCTGCACGACGCAAAGCTTTACGTTTCGCCAGGGCCCGTCAACGTAGACATTGGACTGTTGATGACTGGAAACATGTTGCGTGGTCGGACGAGTCTCCTTTCAAATTGTATCGAGCGTATGGTGGACGTGGTCGAGTATGGAAACAATCTCATGAATCAATGGACCCTGCATGTCAGCAAGGGACTGTTCAAGCTGGTGGAGGCTCTGTAATGGTGTGGGGCGTGTGCAGTTGGAGTGATACAGGACCCCTGATATGTCTAGATACGACTCTAACAGGTGACACGTACGTAAGCATCCTGTCGGATCACTTGCATCCATTCACGTCTATTGTGCATTCCGACGAACTGGGCAATTCCAGCAGGATAATGCGACATCCCACACGTCCAGAATTGCTATAGAGTGGCTCCAGAAACACTCCTCTGAGTTTAAACACTTCCACTGGTCATCAAACTCCCCAGACATGAACTTTATTGAACATATCTGGGATGCCTTGCAACGTGCTGTTCGGAAGAGATCTCCACCCCTCGTACTCTTACGGATTTACGGACACTCTGGATGATCCATGGTGTCAATTCCCTCTAGCACTACTTCAGACATTAGTCGAGTCCATCCCACGTCGTGTTGGGTCACTTCTGCGTGTTCTCGGTGGCCCTACGTGATATTAGGCAGGTTTACCCGTTTCTATGGCTCTTCAGTGTATAAGCCACATGTTGACAGAGGTGGGCATCTATCCTTCATAGATCGTAGTGCTTGACCTTCTTTCTTTGTTGGTCTAAAACCCGCTCTGTCACGTTTCTGTAAAATCTTTTTCATTAATAAAAGGTAGAGAAACTGTATTCTTCCATTGTGATTCTCACGCCTGTGTTTAAAGGATGCACAAGTGCAGTCACGCCAGTGGTACGTGGCGCGGTCCACACAGACTGGCGCTGTAAGATAAGCGACATAGCAAGGCGCGATTAAGGTTGCGCGAAGCGACGTTTATCGGTGAGACTCTCGGATGATATGATTCCATATTCACAGTTCAAAGCCACATTGATTTGCACAATACGTAACAAAAAGCATTTCCAAAGAAAGCAGTTGCCGACAGGCGTGAAAATTACCGAACTATCAATTTATTCAAGGTTGCACCATACTAATACGAATTCTTTGCAGAAGAGTGGAAAACCTGATGGACCCCTACCTTGGGTATGGTCAGTTTGGATTCCGGAGAAACGTAGGAACACGCGAGGCAATACTAACTCTATGACTTATCTTAGAAGATAGGTTAAGGAAAGACAAACCTACGTTTATAACATTTGTAGACTTAGAGAAAGCTTTTGAGAATCTTGATGTGGAATTCCTTCTTTGAATTTCTGAAGGTAGCAGGGGTAAAATATATGAAACGAAAGGCTATATACAACTTGTAGAGCAACCAGTCGGCAATTATATGAATCGAAGGGTATGAAAGGGAAGCAGTGGTTGAGAGTGTGTGAGACAGTGTTATAGTCTATCCCCTACGTTATTTAACCCGTTCATTGAACAAGCAGTTAAAGAAAGTTCAGGGAAAAGAAATAAGAACTTTAAGGTTTGCCGATGATATTGCAATTCTGTCAAAGACGCCAAAGGACTTGGAAGAGCACTTGGAGAGAATGGACAGTGTGTCGAAAGGAAGATATGAGATGAACATCAACAGAAGCAAAACAAGAAAAATGTTGCGAGCTAACATCTCCAACGACGTTCGGGCTCACATGCGATTCCTCTTCGTGGAAATGTCTTGGCTCAGACTCGTCTAGGGGCTGAACCGCACGTGTCGCATTACAAGCCCTCAATTAGACACTTGTGACCCTTTGGTTAAATTGTCTGCCTGATGACAAGTTTGCGAAATACAAAGTTAATATAACATAGTAATAGCAATAATGATATCGGGAACTGATTAACGACCCGTAAATGATGTAGGCCACACGGTTGCTATTTTGTTAGAATAATGTTTATTCAGAAAGCAAACTAATAGCGAAAGTGATTGTATTTAGAGTTACAGTTACACTCGAGCGCATATCAGTTTGACACAGTTCGATCATTCACAATCTCATAGCGAAATACAAGTTATCTATGTGAAAAGTTAGAGTTCACACCATGCTCGCGGCTGCTCACCACTCATAGACTTAGTCCCGTGATACCACACAACGCTAAATTTTCTGTCGTTTCACTTCCTAGCTGCCTAAAGACCGACCGTCCGCTTTCGCGTCTGCATCCGAACTGTACCCTTTGGTGTCTCCAACGGAACTGTACTCTTTGGTGTCTAGGCCGGAACAGCCCTCTGTGCCCGTCTCCGGCCGCGTTTTCCCGCGCGCCGAATATCCTCGCACAACTGACTAGGGCAGTTCCCTTTCCTGAAGCGTCCATCTGATTGGCTACACCTTATTCTACAATATTTTACATTTCAACATATTTAAATAATCAAAGCTTGACCACTTTCGCGTTCTAAATAAAGTAACAATGATATGCATTGTTAAATTCTTTTATATAAAACCAGTACAATTTCCTTCTTAACTTTGAATGTCAATGCCGGTAGCCTTTCACCAATGTGCTTTCTGATAAATAAATGCCGAACAAAAGTAACTATTACACACTAAACTTTACAACAAGTATTCTATTACCTAATGATTCAATAAGGCGTCATGCTGTCATCGTTCAATTTGTTTTGTGCGGAGGAAATGATGATCTGATGCTTAACTAAAAAATACCGATAATTTAAATTTTCTATATATTTTAAACAAATGAAGTTACGGAGTTGATATTTACAACGTTTGTCATTTTAATGATGCGCTTCTATACGAAATGTCGATCGTTAAGATCGACCAAAGCGTTCAGATTTTAGCATTCAGGTCTTTGTTACAAAACTTGTTAATTTCACTTTAACAATAAATCCTAAACAATTATAGATATGATCAGTATTAAAGTTTTATTGGGATCACCATGAAAATTTATGGAGGACAGCAGATTAAAATTACTATGGCTTGATTCCCTGCATTACTACAGAATTAAATAGTTTTCATAAACGTTTTCCTTTATGGCCAATCTTAGGTCCGCCATATTTAACACTGCTACGTCCCCTTGGCCACAAAAGCCTTCTACTGGGTTTCCCCATGACGTAGGTTCTCGTCTGTCTCACTCGCATACTACAGCGCTCAGGCCTCAATAGGCCTGTGCGTTTCCCCACCTCGTGGTGAATCTGCGCCCTTTGTGGCATGCGGTCCTGGACGACAGGGTTCGTTACAAAATTCCTGTAGGCTGACTCTTTCGGCCATATATGTAAATGAGAGCGCAATGCTCGTTAACTCGCAATGTGATGCAGTCGAATTAAATCAGGTGGTGCTGACGATATTAGATTAGAAAACAAACACTTAAAGTAGTAGGTCAGTTTTGATTTTTTTTGATGGCCAAAGCACAGAGGATATAAAATGTAGACTGGCAATGGCAAGAGAAGCGTATTTGAAGAAGAGAAATATGTTAATATCTAATATAGATTTGAGTGTTAGGAAGTCTTTTCCGAAGGTATTTACAAGGAGCGTAGCCATGTATGGAAGTGAAACTTGGACGATAAACAGTTCGGACAAAAATTACAATAGAAGCTTTCGAAATGTGGTGCTAAGAAGAACGTTGAAGATTAGATGGGTTGACAACGTAACCAATGGGGAGGTACTGAACAGGATTGGTGACACAAGAAATTTGTGGCACAACTTGACCAAAAGAAAGGATCGGTTGAGAGAACTCATTCGGAGGCATCAAGGAATCACCAATTTAATATTCGAGGGAGGAGTGCAGGGTAAAAATTGTAGAGGGACACCAAGAGATGACTACAGTAAGCAGATTCCGAAGGATGTAGGTTGCGGTAGTTATTCGGAGTTGAAGAGGCTCGCACAGGATAGAGTAACATGGAGAGCTGCATCAGACCAGTCTTCGGACTGAAGACCACCACAACAACAACAACAAAACAAAATGAAACAGACACAGCTGTCTCCAAAAACACACAAGAACCTAAGTTTGTAACTGTACCTTATTTGGGAGTAATTTGAGACAAAATAGTCAAGCTGTTTAAAAACACAGATATCACCAACAACTTAAGAAAGAAATTGGTCCATGACATCTCTCACCCAAAACGGAAACTGAGAAAGTCCGAAATTTATAAAGTGATATGTAGCCATTGCAACAAATATTACGTTGTCCATGCGGAAAGAAATTTTAAAATCAGTTTTAAAGACACATTGACTGATTCAAACTTGATAAAACGGGTCAACTACAGTGAAACATTTAAAATTAATAGGACACAGTGTTTCAGTTGACTACCATCTTAATGGATACTTAAGGAAAGAGCTGGAAAATGGACTTCTTGGAGGAGATGGAAATTTTCATCCACGGTCAAAAGATAAAAAACGAGAACCTAAATGAAATGACAGAGTTTAAGAATTCAAATTTCTTCACCAACTCGTATTCAGTACTCTTAAAACAGAAAATGCATGAGCTTGTATATACATCCAGGTCCCATCAATATCTTTGCAGTTCTTAAAATAAAACTTTTATACTGTCATTTTTATTGTAAGATTGTCACAGTCATTCGTTTTGTAATATACCCAATATGTAATATAACCGACATTAGTGATTTGACAGCAAGACTTATAGAAGACATTGCAAGTGACGGACAACACAAGGATCGACATATCAATAGTCAAATCGAAATCAGCTTTGTTTTGACCGCCCTTTGTTTTCTGAGCTGTTGTGTTGGTGATGTGTTTCGAGATACCTTTAGAAGTTTGTAAGCAATCCCTTCTTCGAGTCACTGTTTTGCAAGTCAACTAAGAACCTTCCCATTTCTTGCCTTATCTAATTTCTTACCAAAATTTTAATATCCTTGTACAGCACCATATCACAAACCGATCGATTCTCTTCTTTACCAGATTTCCCACAGTTAAAAGTTAAACTGTATATCAGTGATGTAGCACTGGGAGCACTTTATATCACACACACATACATGTCTTGGCTCTGAGAACTATGGGACTTAACTTCTGAGGTCATCAGTCCCCTAGAACTTAGAACTACTTAAACCTAACTAACCTAAGGACATCACACACATCCATGCCCGAGGCAGGATTCGAACCTGCGACCGTAGCGGTCTCGCGGTTCCAGACTGCAGCGCCTAGAACCGCACGGCCACTTCGGCCGGCTGGTGTTGTTGATGTACCTCGTTGGGGACAGGTGAAAATGTGTGCCCCGACCGGGACTCGAACCCGGGATCTCCTGCTTACATGGCAGACGCTCTATCCAACTGAGTCACCTAGGACATAGATGAATAGCGCGACTGCAGGGACTTACCCTTGCATGCTTCCCGTGAGACCCACATTCCCAACTGTCCACAATCTACATACGTAATGTACCTAATAGATATTTGCCCATCCACTCATTCCTCGCGCACGTTAAGGTGACGATTCCCGTAAGAGTCCGGGCAACCTGAGCGCATTCACACATGGAAGTGGGAAGTTGCGAGATCTAGGCTGGATGAGGAAGAACAATCCAAAGAAGTTTTGTGAGCTCATTTCGAGTGGGCAGACTTATGTGAGGCTTTGCGTTGTCAGGGAGAGCCGCGCGGGATTAGCCGAGCAGCCTTAGGCGCTGCAGTCATGGACTGTGTGGCTGGTCCCGGCGGAGGTTCGAGTCCTCCCTCGGGCACGGGTGTGTGTGTTTGTCCTTAGGATAATTTAGGTTAAGTAGTGTGTAAGCTTAGGGACTGATGCCCTTAGCAGTAAAGTCCCACTAGATTTCACACACATTTTTTTGTTACGGAGAAGTAGAAGTTCGTTTGCATTTTTGTGACGAAGAACACGTTGAAGTCGTTACTCCAGTTTTCCGATAGTAACACAATAAACTTCATAACTGGTCGTTGCACCACGAGGGAGGGTATCAGACAGAATAACCCATTTAGAGTCCCAGAAGACCGCCATCACAACTTTACCGGCAGACGGTGCGGCTTTGAACTTTTTCTTCGAAGCGGAGGTGGTGTGGCACCATTCCATGGATTGCCGTTTTGTTTCCGGTTGGAAGTGAGGAACCATGTTTTCTCGCCTGTGATGATGTACGTCAAAAACATTGTCACGATCAGCATCGTAACGCACAAGCAATACCGCAGGGATGGTCCATCGCTGCTCTTTCTAGTCTTAGGTAACTAGGAACCCAGCGGGCACACAGCTTTGAGTACCCCAACTGATGGACGGGTGCGTCATCATTACCAACAGAGACGACCATTCGAGCAGCGAGGTATTCGATTGTTATCTGTCCGCAGCTCGTGGTCGTGCGGTAGCGTTCTCGCTTCCCACGCCCGGGTTCCCGGGTTCGATTCCCGGCGGGGTTAGGGATTTTCTCTGCCTCGTGATGACTGGGTGTTGTGTGATGTCCTTAGGTTAGTTAGGTTTAAGTAGTTCTAAGTTCTAGGGGACTGATGACCATAGATGTTAAGTCCCGTAGTGCTCAGAGCCATTTGAACCATTTTTTGATTGTGATCCGTCGATCACCTTGAATGGGAGTGTCCGCACATTTCACGAGTCACAGCTGTTTGCAGCCGGCCGGCACGTGGGAGATCGGACGGGTTAGCGCGACCTCGTTGCGTTAGTGGCAGACGCCTCGCCCAACGATTCGCCGCGCTTTTGTTCACTGCCAGGTCTCCGCAGACATTCTGCAAGCGCCTATGGATATCTGCAGTTCTCTGGTTTTCCGCCAGATCTCTGCTTCGAACGCACCTCCGCTGCAGACGCCCTTTCGATGGCTACGTACAGCGCCGCCACCTATCTGAATTACATGAAACTATAGGGGCTGTAGTGGGAATATTCCACGATGTCCCACAACAAATTCTGCGTCTTTTTCAACCGAAATCGGCCCTGAGAAAAATGTTACATTACCTCCTGAACGTCTCTCCTGTTCTAGCTGGTTCATGATTAGGGCTTTTAGAATCGTAAACGACGGGAAAAGATGGAGGAAGTCCCCTTCCCATGCCAGGGAAACGTGGGAGACTGCGAAGCTAGAGCGCCACTACCGCAACAAAGATAGTCTGTGGCCAGTTGGCCAGCCAGTGATGTGAAAGCAACTGGAGGGAAGAGCGAGTCAAAACTATAGCTAACTTTACTGAAAGAGCGCTGGATGGAGTTTGGCATTTTTTTACGTCAGATAATGGTAAACTCTGATTAATAATTCCATCGCTAAGAAGAGATTTTGCAGACTACGTTATGTGAAGAGTTACGGTTGGGTCATTATGCCCAGCACCGTTGCCACACCAGCTCAACTCTGTTGTAATACTACGCTTGGACCAGTTTTTCGTGACGTTTCATAGTAAAGGTATTTATCGGAATTACATATCTGAGGTATACTGATCTGACCGGTATCACTTCACCTATGTTAGGATCCTATTCCTAATCCACAAACAGTTCCAAATATTTATCTAAGCGATTAAATCCGTTTAATACCAAATACTATTTTCTATTAACTTTGTTTAAAGAAGCTATGAGCATTTGAACCTGAAAAACGTTTTGTGAAGTAGGTTGTGAGACCAGTGTAAGGGCCACCCTCATGTTCCAGGTGTCACAAAAGTTCACAATAAGTGAACTTTATTACAAATTTACCAGTTCGTTCCTAGCAAAACTGTCTGTTGAAGAATGTGTCATAGAGTACAGCACCTTGTGGGTCCCCCTACTTTATTCTGTGTGCACATTATTAGTCAATTAAATTGCATTAAATACTATCTTGACCAAGTTTTATGAGTTTGAATACATGAAAGTTTGACCAGAAGTAACAGTTCCAAGGCCCCAAGTGTCACTTGCTACGTGGTTCATCAGTTTGTTAACTATCATCCAATAATGGCTTATTTACACTCTATGTGTGTGTGTGTGTGTATGATAAAAGTCAATTAAAAGTGCAATGGTACACTATAATAGATTCTGGGTCCCCGTATGCTAAAAATGTTTTGGTCATTGTTAAATTGATGCTCATTAAAGTGCATAAAGTTACATAGTTTACGAACTAATACACGTTACTGTGACAAAGTTTACTGCTTCATCCATGTTTACCAATAGACCAGTGCAAAGTGATGATAAATACGAGGGTTGGAACTCTAATAGTGGCAACTATTTATTTACAGCTCGTACAAAATAGATACGTGTTTCGAAGTTTTACTAACCTCCTAAGTAGTCACCAGCATTGTGTATAATCCGTTGCCAGGATAATCTTAGCAGTGACAGTTGTGTTGACAGTTCGAAGCGGCGCGGTCTATTGCCCGACGAATTTGCAGCATTCCTGAAGCGAATGCTGTGAAGCGTTTCCTTCAGTTTAGAAATCGAGTTAAACTCAGGAAAGCTTAAGTCAGGGGAGTGCAGTAGGTGGTGTAGCACTTAGCAGCCCCATCAGTCAAACAAATCAGTGACAGCTTTCACTATACGTGCTTGAGCATTGTCCTGCAAAATGGTGGTCAGGTCCTGCAGAAAGAGTCATCACTTCTATCTCTAAGTTGGTCGTAGGTTGTTTCAAAAAATGAACAGCATAGTGACAGAAGTGATGACACTTTCTGCAGGACCTGACCACCATTTTGCAGCACAATGCTGAAGCACGTACAGTGCAAGCTGTTACTGGTTTGTTTGACTGATGGGGCTGCTAAGAGCTATACCACCTACTGCACTCCCCTGACTTAAGCTTTCCTGAGTTCAACACGATTTATAAACTGAAGGAAACACATCACGGCATTCGCTTCAGAAATGCTACAAATTCGTCGGGCAATAGACCGCGCCGCTCGAACTGTCAACACAACTGGCACTGCTAAGAGTATCCTACGACTTCCACATCGCTGGCAACGGGCTATACGCAATGCTGGTGACTACTTTGAAGGACAGTAAAACTATGAAACACGTATCTATTTCGTACGAGCTGTAAATAAATAGTTGCCACTATTAAAGTTCCAACCCTCGTAGTTGACCCTGCTAGTTTGTTCTCGTCTGAATTTATTTTCGTATTGAGTCTTGAAAGGAAGGAGAATTGAAAGTTTTAGTTCCATTCTCGAAATGCTATAATTACTAAAGTTTGCTTTGAAATTATTTGTTCGATTTGAGCGGGCGACAGTTTGCGTTATTCTTGTCACATATAGTTACTATAGTCTGAGGAACATTGGTTTAAAAATCGTTGTTGTTGTAGTATTCCTTGTGATACATTGGTCTGTCGGGAAACGATGGACATAGTCCGGTTACTTTAATCCATTAGATGCACAATCACGGTAAATAAATCCGGCAGAAGGATAAAATTACTTGGATTTCAATAACTATGACGATTAAGTTGCAGAACTGTAAATATAGGTTAGTGTTATAACGTCCATACAAAATTCGATTCCAGACTGACACTCCCAGAAATTACTTCCCCAAATCAAAGATGATGCTTGGTGCAAGCAGACTTCTTTACGTCAGGAACGTTTTTTTTGCCCCTCTTTTTTATATTCTTCTAGCATCGTCCGTCATGCGTTATTTTGCTTCCGAAGTAGAAGAATTTCGTCTACTTCAAAGACCGAAATTTTGATAAGTTTGTCGCCAATTCTACCAAGGTTTTTCTCAGCGCCGTTAGCTGGTTTCCGATCAGAGGTTTTGTCCGTAACAGTAGTAGAGATCCGTCACAAACTTTCGCTCTTGCCTACCAGTGGTGGACCGAATCCAGCCTGCACGGCGGCATGACCGTTGTCCGAGGTCATTGCCCTGGTAGTTGAAACAAGCACTTCACAATGAGCCCAGACGTCTGGCGCCAATCAATTTGTACGTGGAAATCCCCTAATTTTGCCGGCACGATCCGGCTGGCGCCACGGTGTAAGGCGCCAGCTGAAGTTAATAGCCGTTTAGCCTTCTGGCGCCACAGCGCTACTCGCACCACCGTCTCAAGTCTCTCAGCGCGCTCTTCATTGTACTGCACTTCGTTCATCACAAGAATAAACCTGATGTAAACAAACACAAAAGCGATGATTCGTCAGCATCCGTAGCTTTCGTGCACTGGTGTTGTTATGCTCTTGGAAGTAGGTCCAATTTATGAATTAGATATCTTATTACTGTGTCACCGTAAAATGACCTTTAAGGGGCTCCGGAACGCCCTATACTTGCAATGTTAAAATAACGCTTATAAATTACATCTTTCCTCACAAATTATTTGAGGTAGGAAGTTGAACTTTTTACAGATTATTTATTGGAATATGCGCTACAACTTAACACAGGGATTTTACAAAATTTTAGTTCAGTTATTAAAGATGATTTTTTTTCAATTGTAATGAAAATTCACAACATTTTTTTGCAATTTTTTATTTATATATTCAAAAATATACAGTTTTTTGGAAAAAGGCTGTGTTAAATTATGCAGAAGGTACTGTGTAACATTTACTGAAAGTTTGAAACAAATATGTTTGGAAGATCCTTAGAAAACATGTAATTCGTATGAGAAAATAAAAGTTTTGGGAATCGAGCGACAAAGATTGGATTAACTTTTTAGTGCATTCCAGGTCCATAGGATGGATTATCTTCATCCTCTGCAAACTCCTCCTCCAGCTTCCTCTTGTTCCTCCTCCTGTTTACTCTTGCTTGTATTTCTAGACTCTTTACAGCCCTGTCTGCAGCCCGAAGGCGTTCCTTGTCTAAAGCAAGCATCGCTCGTTGTTGTGTTCGTAGATTTTGCTACCATTTTCTTCAGTTGCAGTTACTGCAACACTGTTCCAAAAGGTGGTCATGTATGAACACTTATCACATTTCAGTTGTATTTCACTAGCAAGTCCTACGTGCTTTATTATGGAGAGTTCCAGACCAACTTCACTACAATGAATACATCTTACACAGTTTGAAAAAATTCCTTTGAGAACCGACATATCAAATATTTCATTCACATCCGATTCGCCCATAAAACATTCATAGTTTTCACTCATTGAACCAAGCTTCTTCTGTGAAGTATTTTCTTTCCCACTTTGACTGCTATGGGCAGGTGTACTTGAGAGGTTAGGTTCACTCACTTGGTTATCGTCTTTATCGTTTACAGTAATAACACATACCTTTGGCTTTCCAACATTTCTCCTTTTCTTAAAAGCCTTCAGAGGATTTCTAATAACTTTACTTTTACTCATTATTATACTTCAACAAAACAGAGACTCAAGAAACAGAATTAATTACGAATATTTTCGAGATAACGATAGAGTAAATAAACATGAAACAATCGACAATCACACCAGCGATATATATTGAACCATCACAGGTTAGCCACAACACATACTTTATTTCACATTACTAAAATGTACCTGATGAACACGGACGTTAATAATAACACCATTTGACAGCAGTTTAACAGCGCCACAGTGGGTCACGCCCATGTAGAACACATTTAAAAAAAATTTAAAAATAGTTGTAGTCTTCGGAATTGAATAAATTATATATCTATTAAAAGGTAATAGTCTGCAGATTCAGAAAACGCAAAAAAGTAAAAATTGAACTTTTCATGATTTTGAGCCTTTCCGGAGCCCCTTAACACGTTCTGATTTGTTAGCGCCCTTTAACGTCTATCTTAATTATGCTTTAACTACATAATTTTTATTTCAAAAATCGTGTGCAGTCACAGTGTCTGTAAACGCTGCCTGTGCTCTGATTCTCTTGCTCTTCGTACGTACAGTGAGAACGGATGACACTGCTTCCTGCTTCGTAGTGAAACACGCGCTCGGAACACCGGAGAGAAACAAATTGTTGTTGATGTTTTTCACAAGATTACAGAGAAAAATCGGCTTTGGCGTTTTCCGATAAACACTGAGCAGTAAACATAAGGGAAGGTATTTCAGTTACATGCGTGGCGTGAACAGTGGCATGGTAGAATGATAATCGTGTATGCTGGCGGGCAGCGGTTCGAAATTCATTGTGATCTGTAATCTTTTTTTGCTCGGTTTGAATACTTAAATCATTTAAATATGAAATTCATAAAATACACTCCTGTAAATTGAAATAAGAACACCGTGAATTCATTGTCCCGGGAAGGGGAAACTTTATTGACACCTTCCTGGGGTCAGATACATCACATGATCACACTGACAGAACCACAGGCACATAGACACAGGCAACAGAGCATGCACAATGTCGGCACTAGTACAGTGTATATCCACCTTTCGCAGCAATGCAGGCTGCTATTCTCCCATGGAGACGATCGTAGAGATGCTGGATGTAGTCCTGTGGAACGGCTTGCCATGCCATTTCCACCTGGCGCCTCAGTTGGACCAGCGTTCGTGCTGGACGTGCAGACCGCGTGAGACGACGCTTCATCCAGTCCCAAACATGCTCAATGGGGGACAGATCCGGAGATCTTGCTGGCCAGGGTAGTTGACTTACACCTTCTAGAGCACGTTGGGTGGCACGGGATACATGCGGACGTGCATTGTCCTGTTGGAACAGCAAGTTCCCTTGCCGGTCTAGGAATGGTAGAACGATGGGTTCGAAGACGGTTTGGATGTACCGTGCACTATTCAGTGTCCCCTCGACGATCACCAGTGGTGTACGGCCAGTGTAGGAGATCGCTTCCCACACCATGATGCCGGGTGTTGGCCCTGTGTGCCTCGGTCGTATGCAGTCCTGATTGTGGCGCTCACCTGCACGGCGCCAAACACGCATACGACCATCATTGGCACCAAGGCAGAAGCGACTCTCATCGCTGAAGACGACACGTCTCCATTCGTCCCTCCATTCACGCCTGTCGCGACACCACTGGAGGCGGGCTGCACGATGTTGGGGCGTGAGCGGAAGACGGCCTAACGGTGTGCGGGACCGTAGCCCAGCTTCATGGAGACGGTTGCGAATGGTCCTCGCCGATACCCCAGGAGCAACAGTGTCCCTAATTTGCTGAGAAGTGGCGGTGCGGTCCCCTACGGCACTGCGTAGGATCCTACGGTCTTGGCGTGCATCCGTGCGTCGCTGCGGTCCGGTCCCAGGTCGACGGGCACGTGCACCTTCCGCCGACCACTGGCGACAACATCGATGTACTGTGGAGACCTCACGCCCCACGTGTTGAGCAATTCGGCGGTACGTCCACCCGGCCTCCCGCATGCCCACTATACGCCCTCGCTCAAAGTCCGTCAACTGCACATACGGTTCACGTGCACGCTGTCGCGGCATGCTGCCAGTGTTAAAGACTGCGATGGAGCTCCGTATGCCACGGCAAACTGGCTGACACTGACGGCGGCGGTGCACAAATGCTGCGCAGCTAGCGCCATTCGACGGCCAACACCGCGGTTCCTGGTGTGTCCGCTGTGCCGTGCGTGTGATCATTGCTTGTACAGCCCTCTCGCAGTGTCCGGAGCAAGTATGGTGGGTCTGACACACCGGTGTCAATGTGTTCTTTTTTCCATTTCCAGGAGTGTATATGTTAATTTTCACATACTGAACAATAATTTTTAAGAAAAATGAATGTCTTCTAGTTCCTGATTACATATTGCATGCAAAATTCTGGTTTTCATTGCAAATATACATTCTTAATTATCAATATTTTATAAAATATTGTTAAAGATTGTTCAAGTTCAGAAAAATTACAGAATTAAATTTTCTGGAGTAAAATGAAAAATCAAATTCTGTTTATTTGAATATTCCCATTATTTTGTGGGAAAGATGTGGTCTCACACAAGCCAGAGAGATAAGCGTCGTATAAAAATGGAAAACAATAATTTTCGCGGCGTCGAGCACACTGTATAAATGCCGCATTTTTTACATGTGTCACCGTTACACTGCAATCTAAACCCAATAGAATTGATCTGGAGCCAAGTTAACGGATTTGTCGCGAGAAATAACAAGACATTAAACTTCCAAACATACTGGAACTAATGCACAAAGCTTCCTGACACGTCGCTGCCGAACGGAGGCGAAATGCAGAAATGCACGTCATGAAAAAGGTCTTGACTTTTTGGTAGCTTCGGATTCTGTTGCTGATCGCCCCGCTATCAGCGCGGCAGAACTGAAATGTGCCATATTCCTCGGAGTCCGATATGAAAGGAGTTCAGAGATTACCAGACGAGTTACTGTAATACCTTCAGTGGCTTCAATATTTAAATATATGGGAAATCAGAAATGCGCTTTTACGCCACAAATAGCTCGTGCGTAAAAATTACTCTTGTTAAAGTCAGGAATTTTCATCAGTTGTTTTTGATTACAACACGATGTTAGCTAAGATCGAGAGCATATTATGTTTTCCGTCTGTACATCTAAGAAGAGTATTGCTTGAGTTTTGCCAAATATTATTTCCTTCTGTTTAAAAATTAAATGAAATTCGAAGCTATGTTGTTTCTCGGTTCGTCTCTTTTTAAGTCTATAGTACAACTGTTCACAATATTGGAGATTAGTTGGATCAGTGCTGTCCAAGTTAAATGCGCCGGTAAAACTGTTGCCCCGTATCATCATTGAGTCTACGTACGTGTGATGCACAGCATAAAACGTATTGTCACTATCGTGCTTGACAGTACACGAGACAACATGGCTTCCTCTCCACATGAAATTAAGTCCAGTGAGGTTCCAACAAACGCGGAAGAATACATAGTGTACTGTTTACATGAGGTTTATTCTTATTATAAACGGAGTATAGTGCCTGTCAGTCCAGAACATGGAGATTTATTTTTACCTTTTTGGGCGGAGGAGAAGTATACAGACTCCAAATGAGCGAATACACTCTATTATGGCCATTCGTTATTAGTTCATAATTACATCTTAACTACTGCACGAGGATAATGACGTGTACGTAATATTTCTGCGAGACATACATCGTAGATCTATCAAAATTTTGCTTTCCTTTTTTGTTATTATCACGGTTGTACAGAAATTATGCACTTGACTGTTTTTAATTAAAATGATCACTGCACTCACAAAACACATTTGGATATAAGAGCTTTTTATTAACAGCCATAAGATGTAAGGAAGAATTAAATTCCTCAAGACATATATTTGGAGCATTTTATGCTACGGTTATGAAGGGTGGCTTGTGGGAAAACAGAAAAGATAAAGAGGCAACAGAGATGTGAATATGAACCAAAAGAAAAAAATACTGGACTGAAAGTAAAGCTAATGAACAAATAGGAGAGGAAATCAAAGAGAAAAGGACACACATTAACATGGCACAGAGAAGGAAAAGTAAATTAACTGGACATTGTTTTAATTTCAAGTTTGAGGCTGGACAACAACTGACAAAATAAATATACTTTTCGTGCGGTATACTCATAAATTAACAATTTTCTGATTTTTTTTCCTTCACTTTTACTGTGAAACATTTCTTCTTGCCAAATTCCATGATTCTTCGTCAGGGGGAAGTACCCTATAGATTTTAATGAGTGAGTTCCCGAGTATCAAAATGTGTGACATAAACGGTCGTATCTTTTGACTACATTGACATAGAATCTAACGGTTGTTACGCCACCAAAGGACCATAGAGCGTAGCACGTGCCATAAATTGGAACTTAATAAACGGACGGGCAGGCAGACCGTGGGACAAAAAAAAAAAAAAAAAAAAAAAAAAAAAAAAAAAAAAAAAAAAAAAAAAAAAAAAAAAAAGTTTTTTCGGTGTGATATAAATACAAATTAACTACTTTCACACTTTTTCCTTTACTTGTACAGTGAAACCTTGCTTCTTGCCAAATTTCATGGTTCTGGACCTACGAGAAGTATACTACAGGTCTTGATGAGTGAGTTCGTGAGCATCAAAATATGTTACATAAGTGACGTAAATTGCCGTATCTTTTGAGAGAATTGGCTGAGAAGCTCCAAGTTTTTACACCGCCACTGACCGTATACTTAGTATGCGACATAAATGTCAACTTGACCCGTCTACCCGTTTAAGAGAAAAATGGTTTCTAACAGTTGGACAGACAGACGGACAACAAAGTAATCCTATAGGGTTCCGGTTCTACCGACTGAGGTAGAGAACCTTGAAAACCAAAAAAGCAATCCCAGAACATTCGTATTGTAAAATGTTCTCAGTGGAAGTAATTGCATTAAATACAACCAAATGATACAGATGGCGTGGGAGAGGCAAAGATGACTACATCAACAGGGCGTTGCTTTTAGCGTCTGATGATGAGGGCGATATGAGACGTCAAGAAATCTCTTTTTCAAGTGATGCATGCAGAAGAAATATATTAATAATAGGTTCAAATACGCAGAGGTGATGTGTTGCCAGTTCCAGCCTTCCTTTAATGTAAGGACACCTTGCTCAAGAAAACAAAAATGCACCGTTATGGATTGAAAATATTCTTTGATAGTTGTGATCATCGGCGTTTTTCCTAGTTAAGTAGAAGAGGGCGCAGGGGGGTTACAACCTAAATGACACCTTGAACAGTTAGCTATTTGACACACATTATTAAACGCTAAGCATTATGATTTAGAAATCGTCAAAAGCTGCACGGAAGCGATTCATTCAGGAATTAAAGGGAACCGTGTCACGTCAGATATCCACATTCAGCGACAAAGGAGAAACTGTTCATACATGCAGTTAACGCCATTAATAAGAAACATTGTTAACTACTTTCTTTTATGTTTTCAAAAGTATTACATTTATGATACGTGCGGTGAGTTTCTTGTACTGGATTCGCTTATCTTAAACGTTAACGAAGACAGTAATGAAATGTTAGTCCTTAATACAGTTTTTTTCATGGAGATAGGTCTGGGAATTTTGTCCTGTGTGTAGAACACCTGGCGAGGCCAGGTTCTTTACCGAAATGGATTCGCATTTTACGAATCCGGATTGACGTCAGGTGTTTGTGACAAATAAAAATTTGTGTCGGATCGGGGCTCGAACCCTGATTTCCCGGTTGTCGCGAGCGGTTGCTTAACTACTTGCACTATCCAAGCACTCTTTCAGGACCGTCCAAAACCTCCGTACGTCACGCAGTCCGTGAAGTTTTGATCGGTCTTGGAGACGTGCAGGGTAGCTGACATTGTACCAGTTATTACGGCTCCTTACCGTTTCATTTACGTATGGCGCGGGGGAAAAATTTTTAAACGCCTCGGTGCACTCTGTAACTAGTCTAATCTTCTGCTCGCGGCCCGTACGCGAACGGTTATTAAGGGATTGATGACTTAAACCTCACCGAGAGAACAGGCGCAGTGGTTAGCACACTGAACTCGCATTCGGGAGGACAACGGTTCAAACCCGTGTCCGGCCATCCTGATAGGGATAGGTTAGAGGGACCCCCCCTTGGGCGAAACGATAAAATACCTGACGGCTTACCAGAGAGGACATTATCATCGTTGATAAAGAACGTCCGTCCTCAGAGACCAAAAACAGGAAAAGTTAACGTAATATTGGTAAACTGCAGGAGTATCCAGGGCAAGGTTCCTGAATTAGTATCTCTTATTGAAGGAAATAGTGCGCATATAGTATTAGGAACGGAAAGTTGGTTAAAACCGGAAGTGAACAGTAACGAAATCCTAGACACAGAATGGAATATATACCGCAAGGATAGGATAAACGCCAATGGTGGAGGAGTATTTATAGCAGTAAAGAATTCAATAATATCCAGTGAAGTTATTAGCGAATGCGAATGTGAAATAATCTGGGTTAAGTTAAGTATCAAAGGTGGGTCAGATATGATAGTCGGATGCTTCTATAGACCACCTGCATCAGCAACCGTAGTAGTTGAGCGCCTCAGAGAGAACCTGCAGAACGTCGTGAAGAAGTTTCGTGATCATACTATTGTAATAGGGGGAGACTTCAATCTACCAGGTATAGAATGGGATAGTCACACAATCAGAACTGGAGCCAGGGACAGAGACTCTTGTGACATTATCCTGACTGCCTTGTCCGAGAATTACTTCGAGCAGATAGTTAGAGAACCAACTCGTGAAGCTAACGTTTTAGACCTCATAGCAACAAATAGACCGGAACTTTTCGACTCCGTGAATGTAGAAGAGGGTATCAGTGATCATAAGTCAGTGGTTGCATCAATGACTACAAGTGTAATAAGAAATGCCAAGAAAGGAAGGAAAATATATTTGCTTAACAAGAGTGATAGGGCACAAATCGCAGAATATCTGAGTGACCACCATCAAACGTTCATTTCTGAGGAAGAGGATGTGAAACAAAAATGGAAAAAATTCAGAAACATCGTCCAGTACGCCTTAGATAAGTTCGTACCGACTAAGGTCCAAAGCGAGGGGAAAGATCCACCGTGGTATAACAATCATGTACGAAAGGTACTACGGAAACAAAGAAAGCTTCATCATAGGTTTAAGAGTAGTCGAATCATAGCTGATAAGGAAAAGCTGAACGAAGCGAAAAAGAGCGTAAAGAGAGCAATGAGAGAAGCATTCAACGAATTCGAACATAAAACATTGGCAAACAATCTAAACAAGAACCCTAAAAAGTTTTGGTCATATGTAAAATCGGTAAGCGGATCTAAATCCCCTATTCAGTCACTCGTTGACCACGATGGCACCGAAACAGAGGACGACCGAAGAAAGGCAGAAATACTGAATTCAGTGTTCCGAAACTGTTTCACTGCGGAAAATCGTAACACGGTCCCTGACTTCAGCCGTCGCACGGACGCCAAAATGGAAAATATTGAAATAAACGATATCGGAATTGAAAAACAACTGCTATCACTTAGTAGCGGAAAAGCATCCGGACCAGACGAGATACCCTTAAGATTCTACAGTGATTATGCTAAAGAACTTGCCCCCTTTCTATCAGCAATTTATCGTAGATCGCTGGAAGAACGTAAAGTACCTAGCGACTGGAAGAAAGCGCAGGTCGTTCCCATTTTCAAGAAGGGTCATAAATCAGATGCGAATAATTATAGGCCTATTTCGCTTACGTCAATCTGTTGTAGAATAATGGAACATGTTTTGTGTTCTCGTATTATGACGTTCTTAGATAATACAAATCTCCTTCATCATAACCAACATGGATTCCGCAAACAGAGATCATGTGAAACTCAGCTCGCCCTATTTGCCCAAGAAATTCACAGTGCCGTAGACACTGGCGAGCAGATTGATGCCGTATTCCTGGACTTCAGGAAGGCATTTGATACGGTTCCGCACTTACGTTTAGTGAAAAAAATACGAGCTTACGGAATATCGGACCAGGTTTGTGATTGGATTCAGGATTTCCTAGAAGAAAGAACACAACATGTCATTCTTAACGGTTCAAAATCTGCAGATGTAGAGGTAATTTCGGGAGTACCGCAGGGAAGCGTGATAGGACCTTTATTGTTTACAATATACATAAATGACTTAGTTGACAACATCGGTAGCTCCGTGAGGCTATTTGCAGATGACACGGTTGTCTACAAGAAAGTAGCAACATCAGAAGACTCGTACGTACTCCAGGAAGACCTGCAGAGGATTAATCCATGGTGCGACAGCTGGCAGCTTTCCCTAAACGTAGATAAATGTAATATAATGCGCATACATAGGGGCAGAAATCCATTCCAGTACGATTATGCCATAGGTGGTAAATCATTGGAAGCGGTAACGACCGTAAAATACTTAGGAGTTACTATCCGGAGCGATCTGAAGTGGAATGATCGCATAAAACAAATAGTGGGAAAAGCAGGCGCCAGGTTGAGATTCATAGGAAGAATTCTAAGAAAATGTGACTCATCGACGAAAGAAGTAGCTTACAAAACGCTTGTTCGTCCGATTCTTGAGTATTGCTCATCAGTATGGGACCCTTACCAGGTTGGATTAATAGAAGAGATAGACATGATCCAGCGAAAAGCAGCGCGATTCGTCATGGGGACATTTAGTCAGCGCGAGAGCGTTACGGAGATGCTGAACAAGCTCCAGTGGCGGACACTTCAAGAAAGGCGTTACGCAATACGAAGAGGTTTATTATCGAAATTACGAGAGAGCACATTCCGGGAAGAGATGGGCAACATATTACTACCGCCCACATATATCTCGCGTAATGATCACAACGAAAAGATCCGAGAAATTAGAGCAAATACGGAGACTTACAAGCAGTCGTTCTTCCCACGCACAATTCGTGAATGGAACAGGGAAGGGGGGATCAGATAGTGGTACAATAAGTACCCTCCGCCACACACCGTAAGGTGGCTCGCGGAGTATAGATGTAGATGTAGATATAGGTTTCCCGTGATTTCGTTAAATCGCTTCAGGCCATTGCCGGGTTGGTTCCTTCGAAACGGCACGACCGGCTTCTTTCCCCATGCTTCCCTGATGCGATAGGTACCGATGACGTCGCTGTTTGGTCCCCTCCCCCAAATCAACCATCCAACTTAAATCTGTTCCCGAGTTCGAGTCTCCGTCCGGCACACAGTTTTAATCTGCCAGGAATCTGGTTTTTGAAACTAAAATGTTTTTCTCGGGGTAGTTTGCGTCTGTTTCAAGTGTCGGCCACTTCAGTTTCATCAGCATCTCCGTGACACAATCCCACTGCTCAGATGAACCTGTGACCATCCATGCTGTCCATCCTGGCATCCCCTGTTAATCCTGTTTACCACGGCTCCCACGTACTTGAGTAATATTCTAGGCTGGGTTGCGCGACTGACTTTTTAAGCAGTGTCCTTTGTAGATAGATTACATTTCCCTATTATTCTACCTATAAACCTCAGTCTGCCACCTACTTTTCCTACGACTGAGTCTGTGACATCGCTCCATTTCATATCGCTACAAAGTGTTACATTCGGGCGTTTGTATGTGTTAACCGACTCCATTTCTCACTGCATACTGCGTTTTTTTGTTTTGTGAAGTCCATAATATTGCATTTTTGAACATTTAAAGCAAGATGCCAGTCTCTGCACCACTCTGAGATCTCGTCGATCCAGCTGAATATTCGTGTGGCTTCTTTCAGACAGTACTTTCTTGTAGATAACTGCATCACCTGCGAAAAGTCTGAGGTCACTGTTAATATTGTGTGCAAGGTCATTAATATACAACATTAACAGCGCGGGTGCCGTCACATCTGAAGTTACTTTTACATCTCTATCAAAAAAATCCTCAAGCCAGTCACGAATCTCACTCGGTGCCCCATACGATCGTACCTTTGGTAATAAGCGTAGGTGTGGTACCGAGCCAAATGCTTATCGGAAATCCCACAACAAACTGCGTCTACTTACAACAAACACGTATTTTGGGACAATGAGGATGCTTCCCAAATAAAAGTAAGCGAAACGGGCATAGAACGGAGAACAGTCTTTTATTTATCGTCATTTTTCTGTTTTCCGTCTTTCCCTTAGTTGCTTTAAATTCGAGGAGGTATGTTCCGTCTATATAACTAATTGAAAGCAGTTTGTTTATTGGCATACGCGTTTCGCTTCTTGTATTTGGGAAACAAACCATATTCAGCGGCGATTTCCAGCGCTGTTAACTCATGCATGTGATCCTGGAGATGTATTCGTTAGTTTCCATGCTCCAGCTCTCCGATTTCTGGCGTTCTTTCACCCGCTTTCGACACATCGCATATATCGCTTGCACTTTTCATTTTATTTAGTTGCATTGACGGACCACATCTCCAAGAAGATACCGAGTGAGGTGGCGAAGTGGTTAGCAGACTGGACTCGTACTCGTTAGAACGACTGCTTAGATCCACGTCCAACCGTCGTGATTTAGGTTTTCCGTAATTTACCTAAATCGCTTCAGGCAAATGCTGGGATGGCTCCTTTAAAAAGGGCATCACCGATTTCCTTCCTTATCCGATGGGACCGATGAGCTCTCTGTTTCGTCCCCTTCACCCAAACCGACCAACCAACAAATGATAATCATGCTAATAATAATAAAAAGGAAACAGTATTTGTTTTAGTTTATAGCCGCAGAATTTTTGTTTCGCCCGCTGGCAACCGATTTCGGTACACATTAGCGTTCTCAAGCTGTCCCTTCGTAAGCAGAAGCCAAGTTAGTTTCCCAAAGAGATATATCATGCACTCAATTTGACACGCCTATTTGGTACTGAAGACCGCGTGCTAGGTGATGGCTTGAGTAGGGGACACAGCAGACATCAGTACATTCGCTTTAAACTCGCCAGCGAGGTCTGTGACGTCATCTCCGAAACCGTGAAGCCAACGGGATACAAGGGTTGGAACTTTAATAGTGGCAACTATTTATTTACAGCCCGTACAAAGTAGATGACGCGCGGGATTAGCCGAGCGGTCTAGGGCGCTGCGCCGGCCAGAGTGGCTGGGCGGTTCTAGGCGCTTCAGTCTGGAACCGAGCGACTGCTACAGTCGCAGGTTCGAATCCTGCCTCGGACATGGATGTGTGTGATGTCTTTAGGTTAGTTAGGTTTAAGTAGTTCTAAGTTCTAGGGCACTGATGACCTTAGATGTTAAGTCCCATAGTACTCAGAGCCACTTGAACCATTTTTAAGGCGCTGCAATCATGGGCTGTGCGGCTGGTCCCGGCGGAGGTTCGAGTCCTCCCTCGGGCATGGGTGTGTGCGTTTGTCCTTAGGATAATTTAGGTTAAGTAGTGTGTAAGCTTGGGGACTGATGATCTTAGTAGTTAAGTCTTATAAGATTTCACACACATTTGAACATTTTTTGAACAAAATAGATACGTGTTTCAAAGTCTTATTGACCTTCAAAGTAGTCACCAGCATTGTGTATAGCCCGTTGCCAGCGATGTGGAAGTCGTAGGATACTCTTAGCAGTGCCAGTTGTGTTGACAGTTCGAGCGGCGCGGTCTATTGCCCGACGAATTTGTAGCAGTTCTGAAGCGAATGCCGTGAAGCGTTTCCTTCAGTTCAAAAATCGAGTTGAAATCACGAAGACTTAAGTCAGGGGAGTACAGTAGGTGGTATAGCACTTAGCAGTCCCATCAGTCAAACAAATGAATAACAGCTTGCACTGTATGTGTTTGAGCATTGTCCTGCAAAATGATGATCAGGTCCTACAGAAAGTGTCATCACTTCTCTCTCTAAGCTGGTCGTAGGTTGTATTCCACATCGCTGGCAACGGGTTATACACAATGCTGGTGACTACCTTGAAGGTCAGCAAAACTTTGAAACACATATCTATTTTGTATGAGCTGTAAATAAATAGTTGCCATTATTAAAGATCCAACCCTCGTATAAGGACCCTGCAACGAACTTGTGACGTCACACTAGTCGGCTTGTCCGCCACACTTCGTAAATGATCGGCTCCGTGCAGGGTCCACACGAAATCAATATTTAAATGAAAGGTACTCACTAAAGATCTTAATTTTGTCGTATGCTCTAGAGAACTTGCATGTATTTAAACATGCTGTCAAGAGTTATTAAACTCGTCTGACATAGTTACTCGCTCCCCGCCAGAGATGGTTGCTGGCACTCGTAAGACCTACAGTGTCGCATCGAGGCCCTTTCTCGTGGGCCTCGTGTCGCGTGCTGTGACGTACTTGTCGCGGCCTGCCTTTCTCGTGGGCCTCGCCATCTCGTTGTCTCCGTGTGCCCGTGGACTCAACTCCTGAGTCTCCGCCGCCGGCCACTCCTCACCTGAGTCTGCTGTCGGGTTTGGCCGGCCGCGGTGGCCGTGCGGTTCTGGCGCTGCAGTCCGGAACCGCGGGACTGCTACGGTCGCAGGTTCAAATCCTGCCTCGGGCATGGGTGTGTGTGATGTCCTTAGGTTAGTTAGGTTTAAGTAGTTCTAAGTTCTAGGGGACTTATGACCTAAGATGTTGAGTCCCATAGTGCTCAGAGCCTTTTTTTTTTTTTTTTTTTCAGGTACTAGGGGACTCGACTCGCCCAGAAAGCGAGTAGACTAGTTTGCAAGTACAATCGCGGACTCGCGACATTCCCGCTACTATGCAGTCGTTTTGAATGAAATTTTCGTTACTAAACTGTAAATTACTATTCATTTATTTCGCACCGTCATGATTCTGGCTTTACAGCCATTTTCAAGTGCAAGTTGCAATGTCCCAAAATTTCCGACGTGCCTAATGACAGAAACAAGTTGTCTTTGTTTTCTTCCGTCCGAAGACTTGTTTGATGCAGCCCCCCATGCTACTCTATCCTGTTCGAGCCTCTTCATTTCCGAATAACTACTGCAACAAACGTCTTTCTGAATATGCTTACTATATTCATCTCTTGGTCTCCCTCTATGAACTTTACAACCCCCGTCGCACCCCCTCCCCCCCCCCCCCCCCACACACACATACGTTTTCCTCCATCGAATACTAAACTGGTGATCCCTTGATGTCTCAGAGGTGTCCTATCAGCTGATCCCTTCTTCTAGTCAGATTCTGGTACAAATTTCTTTTCTCCCCACTCTGTTCAGTACCTCCTCATTAGTTATGTGATCTACTCACCTAATCTTCAGCATTCTTCTGTAGAACCACATTTCAAAAGCTTTTATTCCTTTCTTGTCTAAATAGTTTACCGTCGATGTCTCCTTATATGGCTTCACTTCATACGAATACTTTCTGAAAAGATTCGTAACACTTAAATCCACGGTATATACAATGTAAACAAATTTCTTTTCTTCAGAAACGCTTTTCTTTCCATTGTCGGCCTACTATTTATACTCTCTCTACTTGGGCCATCATCAGTTATTTTGCTGCCCAAATAGCAAAACTCGTCTACTGCTTTAAGTGTCGCATTTCCTAATCTACTTCCCTCAGTATCACCTAATTTAATTCGACTACACTCAACTACCCTTTCTTTTGTTTTGCTGATGCTGATGTTATACCCACCTTTCAAAACACTATCCGTTCCATTCAACTGCTCTTTCCAGTCATTTGCAGTTTGTGACAAAATTACAATATCACTGGCAAACCTCAAAGCTTTTATTTCTTATCCCTGAACTTTAATTCTTTCTCCAAATTTTTCTTTGGTCCGTGGGCAATTTGTAAATAGCCTTTCCCTCCTTGTATTTTACTCCTCCTACCTTTAGAATTTGAAAGAGAGCGTTCCAGTCAAGCAGATTATACAGCAATATAAAGACAGGTCAGAAGTGAAAATTGTTCTGTTTATACATATATTTACGCAGATAATTCTTTTTCGAAGACGGCTGTAAATTTATTTTAATATTTAATATCTGTTCAGAGAATGACTAAAAACTGCGTTGACCTACACTCACTTTCGGTGCGTTACCGAGTCTGTAACGACGGCATCAGAAAACATGTGATGAAGATGTAGTGTGTAGTCTGTAAATGGTGATTAACTATTGAAATAAATTACAAAAATGAATGATAAGCTATACTATTCCATGTTAGACCTTAATCTCAAGTTGCCATGGGCAAATTAATACAGAAACAGCGCGCTTTTTTATCGCAATATATAACAGTCAGTTAGCACTAATGTAACAGCGGCGCCTTGATTTGTAAAATGTGCAACCTACAACATTCGGCTCTTACTCGCTCCTTCACCTTCGGTGAAATTAAAAGCAAGGGTGTTAACATTAAGAGTGCAACGGGAATTCCGCTGTTAAATGCAGAGGAGAGAGCGGATAGATGGAAAGAGTGCCTTGACGACCTCTACGAGGGGCAAGGGTTGTCTGATGTGATAGAAGAAGAACAGGAGTCGACTTAGAAGAGATAGCGGATTAGTATTAGAATCAGAATTTAAAATACCTTTGGAAGAGTTAAGATCAAATAAGCCAGAAGGGGTAGATAACATTCCATCAGAATATCTAAAATGGTTGGGGAAAGTGGCAACAAAACGACTATTCGTGTTGGTGTGTAGAATGCATGTGTCTGGCGGTATACGAGCCGACTTCCGGAAAAACATCATCCACATAATTCCGAATATAGCAAGGGCCGACAAGTATGCCAATTATCGCACAATCAGCTTAAAAGGTCATGCGTCCAAGTTGCTGTCAAGAATAATATACGGGAGAACGGAAAATAAAACTGAGGATGTGTTAGATGACGATCAGTTTCGCTTTAGAAAAGGTAAAGGCACCAGAGAAGCTATTCTGATGTTGCGGTTTATGATGGAAGCGAGACAAATGAAAAATCAAGACACGTTCATAGGATCTATCAACCTGGACAAAGCGTTCGACAGTGTAAAATGGTGCAAATCGTTCGAAATTCTAAGAAAAATAGGGGTAAGCTATAGAGAGAGACTGGTGATATACAACATGTACGAGAGCCAAAAGGGAATAATAGGAGTGGAAGACTTTTGTATCCCACGTGGATAGGTGGCGCGTGGGTCTGCTCCTGGGAACTGCTTCTGTAATATAGGCCGGGAGTGAAGGAAGCGAGTAGGAGCAGGAGAGGTGAAGCACTTCGGTACTGCATGTAACTTGAACACTTTTAATAGAGTCGAAAACACAGGTAAATATCAAATGGATATATAACTTTGGCTAGGATGAGCACATACGTGTGAAGCCGTAGTGAATGTCTAATCCTGTGAAGTTAGGATGGCCGTTCTGTATAATCTCAAAGCTAACAAATACTCGTTGCTGTCCAAACTTTAGCTGAACGTAACTAATACAAAGTCTCAATAGCAAGCTAGCCCACTCGATAGTAGAAGCGATATTTCCAGGCCGTCTGCTCTTGATCAAATGGACCGAAGTCAAGATGGCACTCGCTGAGCTCCACAGCGTCGGCCAGAGGGCGCTGTGGTCGGTGTAGTTAGTCTTCTCTCGTAGTGCCAACTTAAGAGAGCGTGCACCTACGTTGTGGCATCCTAACTATCGACGCCACAAATACCAAGAACGAAGTATCCGGATCAAAAAAAGTGTAAGAGAGGGAAGTAGTTTTTCACCCCTACTGTTCAATCTGCACACGAAGAAGCAATGATGGAAATGAAAGGTTCAAGAGTGGATTTAAAATTCAAGGTGAAAGGATATCAATGATAAGATTCGATGACGACGCTGATATCCTGAGTGAAAGTGGAGGAGAATTACAGGGAAATGAGTACAAAATATGGGCTGAGAGTAAATCGAAGAAAGACGAAAGTAATGAGAATGTTGAAAGTTAGGGGGACTGATAAGGTAAGGAATGAGAAGGTTCTGCGCAGAATCGGAGAGGAAAGTAATGTATAAAAGATACGGACAAGAAGAAGTGAGAGGATGATAGGACATCTGTTAAGACATCGGTGAGTGACTTCCATGGTACTAGAGGGAGTTGTAAAGGAAGAGAGAGATTGGAATATATCCAGCAAATCATTGAGTACGTTGGTTGCTAGTGTTACTCTGAGATGAAGAAGCTGGCAGAGGAGAGGAATTCGTGGCGGGCTCATCGAGATTGATGGCCCAAAAAACAGCACACTGTACATATGGGTAGACGCAGATTTTTATACTTAGATGTAGGATTTCTCGATTTCCGGTAAGCATTTGACCCAGTACTACATCGTTAGCCAGCTGGTAAAACAAAAAAAAACTGCAGCTACAATAATAATAAAAAATCACACATTATAATCCGTCTGTAACAGTGAAACCTTCCCGTCTCCTCTATATATCTTTTTTTATGCAACCTTCCCTTCTACAATAACCTATGAAACCTTCCCTTAGGATTTCTATCTCTTGCTTAATAATCACAAATGAAATCTTCCCTTTGAAATTAGCTCTCTTTCTCAATAATAAAAAGTACAATCTTCGCATACAAATTTAAATGCTGCATATTAAAAGTGATTTACTGATTATTTCGACGAAACATATAAGCCGGCCGAAGTGGCCGTGCGGTTAAAGGCGCTGCAGTCTGGAACCGCAAGACCGCTACGGTCGCAGGTTCGAATCCTGCCTCGGGCATGGATGTTTGTGATGTCCTTAGGTTAGTTAGGTTTAACTAGTTCTAAGTTCTAGGGGACTAATGACCTCAGCAGTTGAGTCCCATAGTGCTCAGAGCCATTTTTCGAAACATAGAATGTGCCGTCGTCGTGGCCCTCAGTCGTTACCTGCAATAACCCAAAACTGTTCCTTACCTTTTTTACTGTTGCTGGATCGCCATCTGACTGCTACATCGAACTGCGACATGAATATACTTACCCTGTTTTACTATGCCCTATTAGCTGCTGGTGGGCTGTCATAATAAATGGCTGTATTTATTACCAAAGCTGACGTTATTCTTTAATAGCAAAGCTGACGTTATTCTTTAATTAATTTCACTGAAGTTACGTAATTCATAGTTAAACTTTTTCTTGACAACAATAAAATTTTGCAAAGTTTTACGTTGATGGTTTTTGGAATGCAATATTGCTGGCAAAGATTAATTATATTCTCAAGACGTTTCTTCAAATATTTACTGCTGGTAATGAAATGATTTTACAAACGTTCAAATGGGACTTACTTTTTACAATAACATTCCAACTAGCATTGCGCAAACATACCTCCAGTAGTTTTGAGCTTCTCGAAAAAAAGGTCAATAATATTAGTTCCTCTTATGATAGTAGTTGGCTGATGTCTCTGTACATCCGTTTATAATCTCCTGTAAATCACAGCTGGTGGCTGGCAGGCACACCGCTCCTCTCAACCTCTCGCGTCAGACCTGCTACCGACTCGCTTCACATTTCGCTTACTGCTGACTTCCTACGAACGCTAAAGTGCGGTCTCTCCCGCCAACAATGCTTTCTGGTGCAGACAGTCCCTGCTACCATTACAAAATGCATCAATGCGCGGTCTCTCCCGCCCTTTTTAAAACTATATCAATGTACGGTCTCTCCCGCCAACAATGCTTTCTGGTGCAGACATTCTCTGCTACCATAATTATCTCCAAAATGACAAATATTAATTATTTCTACGTAATCGTATTAATAAAATATAAATATGTTTCATAAATTGTGGTCTGACAATAGAAATATACACGTCTTACAACAGGGTGCTCAGATATCGCGACTACACTCGTCGCATAGGCTGCATCTAGTTGATGCATTCGAGCGTCATACACGGCGCGTCTTTAAATGGGACAATCCTCGCCCAGTCGATGTTCAGAGCGTCCAGTTTTCACCCGCCAAGTGCCTGCGTGGTGCCCGTGACGACCCACTCCGGCAGTGTTTCGCGGTAGCTGTGAGCTGACGTACACGGCACAGTGCGCCGCTTGTAGCGAGCCGTGTTACGGCGACGTATCGCGTAGCGGCGAGGACGGCTTTACGACCGGCCCCGCGTGTTGTGAGCGGCGCTGAGTTACGCCTCAGTTCCTCACCCCGGCCGCTGCCAACAGGTACCGCTCGAGAAGGCCGCTCCTGTCTTCAGCGCGCGGCGCGCATAAGCCCGTTGCAAAGTGAAACGCCGCTACTGTACACACCCTTCTTTACATCTCAGGAAAGCAAACGTGCTCCGTTTAGCCCCTTCCCAGTACTCCTAACCTTCTTTTCGGCTAATGATCGCTTAGTTCAAAGAGAAAAGATTACTGTTACAGGCTTGCTTGGTTGTCACACGTTCACAAGGAGTTCCAGATTTTAAATCACCATCTCGTTACGACTGCAACTCCTTTGCGAAAAACTATGTCACAATAGTATCTAAATAGTAGTTCTCCAACCCCGATTCTTTAAAGAATCCATTTCCCCATCATAAAACAGCTTCTAAGACTGATTACTGAAACGCCCTGCTAATTCCACAGGACAGGACAGATAGTATAAATTGTGGTAAGGGGCCAAAATAAGGGCTGTCAGTTACACTCGAACATACAACTTTATTATTTGATCAAACATTACAAGATCACAAAAAATTAAAAAAAAGACACATGGCTTTAATCCTTGGGAATTAATTACGGCTGAAAGCCACTTTAATTTAAAAACGGCTGAAGGCCAATAACTTCAAACACAAGCATAATCAGAAACAGTTCTTTAGTAAGGCTGAAGTAAACAAGTTAAATTCAAATCGGCTGAAGGTCTAACACTTAAAACTCCATAACATTATTTTTTTTAAAATACCAAAGGCCTTACGTGAAACAGTTCTTTAATTTAGGCTGAAGGCCTTAAGAGGAAAAGAACTCTAATTTTTAAAAAATCGGCTAGAAGCCATACAAGTACAAACAACAAGAACAAATTTAAAAAAAGTAGGGCAGTACACCCGAGGGCACTCAGATGTTCGAGGGTCGGCCTGTAATTAAAATATTAACGCACGCTTAGGTGAGACAGGCAGTTGGGCCAACCATTCACGATCCTACGACAACCCAACCGACCGACAGTCAACGGACCCACCGACAAGGTAACATTCACTTCACCTGACCAAGGCACAACAGCGAGTTCAATGGAACAACGTAGCAGATACTGGCGCCCACAACCAATCATAATAGAGCTGTCAAACGACACATAGTGCTGGACAGCAACGACACGATGAGGAAACTCCATTTACATCAACGGCCAGGGCAGGTAACAGGAACGTTAACGGCCACAAGCGCTACTGCTGCCGCGCACGGTCAGGCAAACCAACAACTCAGTGACACAAATAATTGAAACTAACATAACGAGGTGGCAGTACAGCAAAACCAGGATGTTAAATACGGGATGGCACGAACACGAGCCACGCACGCCTCAGTTACGTTACAAATTAGTTAATATGTTAAATATTTTAATTTCGTGCATCATATTAGATGTTTCACTTAAGTCTCCAACAGTGTCATTTAGGATTTAAGTAATGAAAACTGCTCCGGTTATTTATGTTTTGATGCTTAGCACAACGTGTCTCGAGAATTTATTCTCCTTTTCAAGTGCATATGTGCATTTGTTAGTATGAATATGTTTGGTAATTTTTGCATATGTGATTTTTCTGCCTCACTTGCGTCTTTTTGAGGTTAGACTGCAATCGGAAAATTGGACAAAATGAATCTTTGAGTGTTTTCAAATTCCAATGCTAGAAATGGTATTTTTGTTCGCCTGTTTACAGGTGTTGCCCCTCCTCCATTATCCAGAACATCCTACACATGCAAATGAATTACACCCTTGCATACATGAAAGCTCAGTGGTTCAAATGGCTCTGAGCACTATGGGACTCAACTGCTGTGGTCATAAGTCCCCTAGAACTTAGAACTACTTAAACCTAACTAATCTAAGGACACCACACACATCCATGCCCGAGGTCGGATTCGAACCTGCGACCGTAGTGGTCGTGCGGTTCCAGGCTGTAGCGCCTTTAACCGCTCGGCCACTCCGGCCGGCCATACATGAAAGCATTACATACAAACATATATACATGCATATTACGTGCATACAGCCTTCCCCGTACCTTCACAGCGTCGGCATGCTATTACGCTGTATTTGGCAATGTAGGATGGCTGCGTGCCTTTCCTGTTTCCACCGCTTCACCCCAGGACGGTTTCTGTGCACCCCAGCTCTCTGAATTTGGCGTTATCTCGTGTGAGATTCTGAGAACTGTTAACGAAGTGTCTGCGAGTCGTGTTCGGTGAGGCAGAAATAGATTACTAGCTCGGTATTCACTACGGCCTCACACCTACGTGCTCATCCTAGCCAAAGTTATGTATGCATTTGATATTTACTTGTGTTTTTGACTCTATTAAAAGTGTTAAAGTTACATGCAGTACCGAAGTGCTTCGCCTCTCCTGCTCCTACTCGCTTCCATCACTCCCGGCCTATATTACAGAAGCACTTCCCAGGAGCAGACCCAGGAGTCGCCTATCCAGGTGGGATATAAAAGTCGAAAGGGTACAGTACCGCCCGACATTGAAAATAGGTACAACATTCTTCGTTATTCTTGTCATAACAACACATTTTTTTAATAATAACTCAATTACACTTAATACACCGAAGCCGGATACCAGTGTAGGAAAGAATGACAATTTATTTATTTAATTGATCACATGTGCACTCCCACAAAATAAATCCCTACATCCAATTTGGTTAGATCCGCGAAATGAATGAATGTATGGTCGTCTGCTAACCACAGATAGTGAATGTGCAATATATCATCATCTTTGAGACGGTCCTTTGGTCACCTTTGGTGGAACCAAAGAGATGAAATTTATCTGTGCTTTGAGTGCCTGAAATGTGGCTGACCAATACGGTAGCAAGGTGCTCCCCCGCTTCGGCAGAGGTGCGAGAAAGAAACACCCATGTACTTACTATCCAATTTGCTCGCATGTTGAGCTCGGGATTGTTCATAAATGTTCTTGAATTAAAAAGATGAAAGTGGTAAAATCAATCGGAAATCTTTGTCCACATTCTATACTTCAATTTTCGAATAGCGCAGTTGCTCACTGTACTTACAGTATTACAGTTGCCCAAGAGTACCAGCTGTTAGTGGCTGTAAAATTCTGTCATCTGGCCTGCACCGAACGCTGCTCTGCCTCAGAGCCTGGAGTCGAAGTCCTTCTCTCGGCTGAAGTGTCTCCTGGCAAGTCTCAGATGGAAGTAACATCTACAGAGTGCTCCCAGTAGGAAGCAGGATTTTTACTCCATCTTTTTGAATCAGAGCCATTATCAAAGAGTGTTTCTTCCGAGACCTGGTTACAATTTATGCCGTATTTGCAACAGGTGGGTTTATAGGATAATGAAATCTACATCTACATTTTCACCCTAACAGACACTTCACAGTGCAGGTTTTTGCGTGCACTTCCATAATTTCCATCTTTACTGTTCCATTCGCGAATTGCGAATGGCAAGAATGAAACTTGGTATGCTACCTCACCAGCTCTAATACTTTTTGCTTTACCAACACGATAATTTCAAGTAGTCTTTGAGGAAGGAATTGATATGTTGCTTGACTTCTCTTGCAAGATAAGCTCTCTGAAATTTACAGTAAAACCTCTTCGAGGCGCACAATGCCCCACTTGTTGCTTCTACCCCAGGAGTTGGAGGAGCGATCCTGAAACGCTCTCGAGATTACTACGCGAGCCCCTGACACAGCACCCTAATCTGCTTCTGTACCTATTAATCTGCTGGTTCGAGCCTTGGTCCACTATATGTATTCGGGAATCGATCGCACCATGCTTTTGTGAGGTTTCTTCTCCTCAGTCATTCAGTTTACGGCCTGCTGGGAGCTTTGATAATATGCAATCTCCATTTCTAACTACTATCCCAATTCTGAGATTTCCACAATCTTGATTAATTTAACGTAGGCCGTAGCACCGTTCTATAAATTCTTTAGTGTACTAACATAACTAAAACAAGTTCGTTGCATGTCAAGGCTGTAATTTATCCACAGAAGAGGTACCTTGCAAAATCATCAGTTGACCTCGTTCTTTTTCGAAGACTTACTCATGTCTTCACAGGGTCGACATGTTATTATCCTGGATCTGGCAATGTTAGCTGTACACTAAAGCTTAGTTGTACACTGAAGCCGGCCGCGGTGGTCTCGCGGTTCTAGGCGCGCAGTCCGGAACCGCGCGACTGCTGCGGTCGCAGGTTCGAATCCTGCCTCGGGCATGGATGTGTGTGATGTCCTTAGGTTAGTTAGGTTTAAGTAGTTCTAAGTTCTAGGGGACTGATGACCACAGCTGTTAAGTCCCATAGTGCTCAGAGCCATTTGAACCATTTGTACACTGAAGCATGCGTATCCAAATACAGACCAAAGAAGCTGATGCAGGCATGCGTATCCAAATACCGAGATGTGTGAACAGCGCTGCGGTCGGCAACGCCCATATAAAGGCAACAAGTGTCCGGTGAAATTCTTAGATCTGTTACTGCTGCTACGATGGCAGGTTATCAAGATTTAAGTAGGTTTGAACGTGGTGTTATAGTCAGCACACGAGCGACGGGGCACAGCATCTCCGAGGCAGCGATGAAGTGGCGATTTTTCAGTACGATCATTCCACGAGTGTACCGTGAATATCAGGAATCCGGTAAAACATTAAATCTCAGACATCACTGCGGCGAAAAAATATCCTGCAAGAACGGGACCAAAGATGACTGAAGAGAATCGTTCAACGTCACAAAAGTGCAACCCTTCCGCAAATTGCTGCAGATTTCAATGCTGGATCATCAACAAGTGTCAGCATGCGAACCATTCAACGAAACATCATCGATATGGGCTTTCGGAGCCGAAGGCCCGCTCGTGTATCCTTGATGACTGCACGTCACGAAGCTTTACGCCTAGCCTGGGTCCGTCAACACTGACAATGGACTGTTGATGAGTGGAAACATGTTTCCTGCTCGTTTCAAATTGTATGGAGTGGATGGACGTGTACGAGTAGGGAGACAACCTCATGAATCCGTGGACCCTGGATGTCAGCAGGGGACTGTCAAGCTGGTGGAGGCTCTGTAATAGTGTGGGGCGTGTGTAGTTGGAGTGATATGGGACCCCTGATACTTCTAGATACGACTCTGACAGGTGACACGTGCGTAAGCATCCTCTCTGATCATTTGCATCCATTAATGTCCATTGTGCATTCCGACGGACTTGGGCAATTCCAGCAGGACAGTGCGACACTCCATACGCCCAGAATTGCTACAGAGCGGCTCCAGTATCACTCTTCTGAGTTTAAAGACTTCCACTGGCCACCAAACTCCCCAGACGTGAACATTACTGAACGTATGTGGAATGTCTTGCAACCTGCTATTCAGAAGAGATCTCCACCCCCTCGCACTCTTACGGATCTATGGACAGCCCTGCAGAATTCATGGTGTCAGTCCCCTCCAGCACTACTTCAGACGTTAGTCGACTCCATGCCACGTCGTGTTGCGCACTTATGCTTGCTCGCGGGAGTCCTACACGATATTAGGCAGGTGTACCAGCTTCTTTGGTTCTTCATTGTATATGCTGGCTACATGCGTTTCCTGTCGCCACCCCTTCCCCCAAAGACGGAATTCGTGCACCCCACCTCTCTGCATTTAGTGTTACCTCATACGAGAAAGTTTATCGAAGAGGATGCTTATCGCCGGACGTCGGATACCGCCGAACAACGATATCGAGACTGATTGGTACACTAACCTTCGTGCGCCGGACGTATTCGAACCAGGGCGGCCCGCCTCCGTGAATGATGGAAGTGACGTGCTAATGCGTGCGGCAATCCGTGCGGGACAGGATAATCAATCCACAGATTCTCGAATATTAGTGTAAAATCAGTTGGACAGGAGATTCAGAACATCCAAGCAAGAGCAGGGCGAGTCAGCGTGGTATTGTTTAACGTGTGCCAAGAGTGTGCCGAGATTACTAAATTTGAAGCATTACCTCTCACCACGGAAACTAAGTTTATATGAAAAATGAAGAAATTCCTCCAGCTGTATTTAAGGTGTCGATTTTATTTTGGCAACTAGTTTCAACGTTGTAACAACGTCATCTTCAGGCCCATACACTTGTTGAAGTCACCTGCGTGCGGCTGATACTAGAAGTCAGTGGTGAGATATGGACGTGCTCCGTGTGCCATACGAGGACGCCTGCGGATGACACGACGCTTCAGGGGACGATATTTCTCATACCGTCGTCTCCGGACTAAACGGGGACGACGAAGTGTCCATCTCCTCCTTCACAGACAAACAATGCCCAGTATGGCAATTAGCATGGACAATATTTAATCGAGACAACAGTGCCTCATGACCAATAGCCATTTCATTGGACACAAATATAACGAGCCCCGAATGAGTAATTGTTAGGTCGGGTTAATTTTTAACATTCACTGTTACTGGCCTACCTTCAACAATTCTCATCAAGACACCTGCAAAAGGCTTCCATCTACACCACTCGAATTCCTCAAACAAAATGACAGAATGAATAGAGCACGTCCATATCTCACAACCGACTGCTAGTATCAGCCGCACACAGTTGACGTCAACAAGCGTATGGGCCTGAAGATGACGTTGTTACAACGTTGAAACTACTTGCCAAAATAAAATCGACACCTTCAATACAGCTGGAGGAATTTCTTCATGTTTAATATAAATTTATACCAGCTGACGTCCCACTGTCCTCCATTTCAACTATGGATGTACGAAGACGGAAATGAAGTGGCCGATACCCTTCACTTGAGGCCTCTCGTAGGACGACTGGAAAACAGTAACCTGGTCAGATGAGTCCCGATTTCAGTTGATAAGGACGAATGGTAGGATTCAAGTGAAGCGCAGACCGCACGAAGCCATGCACACAAGTTGTCAACAAGGCACTGTGCAAGCTGGTGGTGGCTCAATGATGGTGTCGTCTGTGTTGACATAGAATGGACTGGGTCCTCTTGTCCAACTGAACCGACTATTGACTGGAAATGGTTATGTTCGGCTACTTGGAGACCATTTGCAGCCATTCGTGGCTTTTATGTTCCCAAACAACGATGGAATTTTTATGGATGACAATGTGGCGTGTCACCGGTCCACAATTGTTCACAATTGGTTTGACGAACATTCTAGATAATTCGATCGACTGGTTTGGCCACCCAGATCCCCCGACATCTTTCCCATCGAACATGTATGGGACATAATCGAGAGGTCACTTCGTGCACAAAATCCTGCACCGGCAACACTTTCGCAATTATGGACGGCTATAGCGGCAGCGTGGCTCAGTATTTCTGCAGTGGACTTCCTGTGACTTGTGGAGCCCATGCCACGTCGACTTGCAGCACTACAGGGACTGAAGGAGGTCCGACACGATGTTAGGAGGTATCCAGTGACTTTTGTCACCTCGTTGTAAATGTTGATCTTTGCAGCTTGTTTTCAATTTTACTTTCTTGTTATAGTTTTTTAGTCTCTCGCGATCAGTTGGTCTTACACCACGTGAGTCAAATGTCACGTGAATTTTCGAGCAACACTCGATGCAGTATCGATTCTGCGGCACACCGAACGACCCCGAGCTCTTTCGAACTTCAGTATCGTTTGCCGACCCCTGTCTCCTCCACGAAAGACGTCATTGCCGTATTCCTTTTTCCTTCCTTCAGTTACGTGTAACAGCTAGTGTTAGCCGTATCGCTTACACTAGCAGTATCGCTTACGCCGAGCACGTATTTTACGGGCGTGATTGCTCGCCACACATGATCCTTGCGGTTGGCTTTCGTACGACGAAAGTAAAACGGACGCCGGACGTTTCTGTGTAATGGGACGCAAGGACAGCCAGCGACCGGCACAATCAGAGAGGCTGCGGGTCTCCACGGCTCATCGAGCAGACCTGGGAGCAGCCGCGGCGGCCGAGATCCGGGCTAAGCACGCCGGCCAAATTACCCGGCGCGTAATCTGAGCGAGGGCGGTGGTTACCGAAGATAAACAGAGCGCGCTGGCCCGGCCTCATTTCACGCTCTGTCGCTCGCCGTGTGACTGCCGACGCTCGGAATCAATAAGCGGCGGTAGGCAGCCAGGTAGCGGAGTAGCCGGTAATCCCTGGCCGGCCGCAGACGCGCGCAGCGGAGCGATGAAGACGGCGTCTCTAATTCCCCAACAGGAAGGCGACGACGCCGCGGGTAAATATGTGCCGAAAGTAGAGGGCCGCGCGACAATACACGCTAATTAGGAGGGGCCGCCACTTACCCACCCCACGCCACCAGCCGGCTACACGGGCGGTCTCCCCTTCTGTCGTCCTTTTTCGTTTCTCAAAATTGTGGCTCGTTTCTCGATCTGGAAAACAGTCACCCTGTTACTATTAGTCCTTTATTTTTCGTCTCTCTCTCTCTCTCTCTCTCTCTCTCTCTCTCGCTTATTCCCGATGGGAGGGGAACAAAAATGCGCTTGCTGTAGCGTGGGTGTTCTTTTGTCTCTGGAGGCGCCGAACTGCCCCCACCATTTGTCAAGATCCTGCTTCAGCTCCTCCGCGGGTCTTCCACTTGCCACAAGGCCGTCGCGTTTCGCTGTGGAAAAGCGAGCGGGTAGGTTCAACATGACGATATCGCAGATTGGTTCTGACCCGTGGTGTTGCAGCGTGTGACGTCACATGAGAGGAAAAACAGGTAGAACTGCACGGTGATAATATTTATTTTGGTTGTACAGGATGAAGAAAAAATGCACCCGGGTGGTCGGCATGCGATTCCTTATCCCATCTCAAGATAGAAGTGTGTCTGTCAAAACCTAATCCCTCCAATAGTTTTAATAGAAATGCGGTCTAAAGGCGAACCGAGCGAGGTGGCGCAGCGGTCAGCACTCTGGACTCGCATTCGGGAGGACGACGGTTCAATCCCGCGTCCGGCCATCCTGATTTAGGTTTTCCGTGATTTCCCTAAATCGCTCTAGGCAAATGCCGGGATGGTTCCTCTGAAAGGGCACGGCCGAATTCCTTCCCCGTGCTTCCCTGATCCGACGAGAGCGATGACCTCGCAGTTTGGTCTCTTACCACAAACAACCCAACCCAACCCTCTAAAAGCGAGGCTCTGTCAATGCTGTAAACGCGTGCGACGCGGTCAAGAACAGGTAGCATGGACTCTACATTCTGCCGAAGCTGTGCCATTAGCTCAGTGAAGCAGGTCTGCCAATCGCGTCTCTACCGGATCCACTTGGCGCCATCACCATTATGTCCTACGTGTGGCGTGCAAGACGACAATAGCCGTCGACTAGTGTGCGGCGAGTCGAGTAATGTTTGGCTTATGGTCCGCCAGATGTTGGCGTTCATCACACGCACCACTCCTGACAACATTACCCCACAATGATTGTTTTCCAGGACATGGGCTATTTTCCGCGCGCAAAGACCTATTCGGTGACTCGGATTAGCAGTCCGCTACCTGTTTGGTAGTGGTGGAGACAAATCAGCCCTCGATTTCTGGCAATGCCTTAACGTCCGACATTGCGCAGTTCTCACGAACCCATAGTACCAACAATATTCCTCGAACTTTCTCCGGATCGCCTTCCTAACCCCGCCCCCCCCCCCCCCCCCCCTCGCAGTTGGACCATCCATGCAAGGAGCAGTTGACATATGTCGCTTCTTCCACTTTACACATTCAGTCCCCTCAACGGTTATTCAAACAAACTTTCGAAAAGACGTGCTTCGATGATATGTCAAAAGCGACCGCCAGTCTTTGCTAGGACGTGCTGGTGTGACGGAGATAGTTTCATTCATGACTTTTTTGTTACTGGGGTATTTCTTGATAGCGGCCAACGCCTAAAATGGTGGAGCATTTCTTTTGGGGCTTGACACGAGGCAATGCCTTGGGGAACATATATGCAGACTTGCCGACATTCGAGATTCGAGTCGCGTTGGTGCCAAACTCTTTTTTTTTTTTTTTCAGTTAAAGCATCAAACAGTATCCAATTTACACCTCCACAATGGGGTATCTTGTGCTTTTCTTTCTGTTAGTATTAGCTTTATTTAAACATTAAGATATAACGATAACTTCTTACAGACGTTAACGGCCAATTTGTTGCATCCATGATACAAATAAAACCAGTAAGAAGTAGCAGTGAAAACAGAAACATCGTCTGCATTCAGTAACGTTCAAAAAACGCAATATGTGGGCTACAATACAGTGCACATTATGCTACGAATAATAATTTCATTCGGTACGTTTGACGTACAGTCTTATCCTCACAGACAAAATTTATGGTAACATTTTCGGAGAACAGCGATCTTGTAAGCTATACAAAATTAGTGAAAAACAGTCTAGATTTCGCCTTTTGTTTCCCCACCTGCCGAACAGTCAGGATTTCGCCTTTTGTTTCTCCACCTACCGAAATTTTCTTGAGGTTGTGGTGACCTACAACCAAAACATGATGTGAGACATGGTCTTTTGAACTGCAATTGTGCCTCACAACGATTTTAAGTGGTATAAACAAATTATTATTATTATTAAAGGGAAGATGTTTCATTCACCTGCCTTCCAATTTAAAGCAAAAAAAGCACACTATTGTAATATTTATATTATGCACATTCATCCCAACCCATTTACTATGCTTTCAATGTATGTCATAATATGTCCATAGTTGTGATATTTATTTATGTACATCTGTCCCTTATCATTTACTTTTGTTCCAATGCATACCATAATATTTACGTAATATCACTGCAGTAACACTTTATAACTGACTACTTTATTTGTTTATCTTAATTTTAATCAGTTCTCCTTCACTGTAAATAGTAAGTAATGTAACATTAGCAGTTTGTAAGTTTGTACCATCAGTACATGAACATAATGAAATATGCCGGCCGCGGTGGCCGTGCGGTTCTGACGCTGCAGTCCGGAACCGCGGGACTACTACGGTCGCAGGTTCGAATCCTGCCTCGGGCATGGGTGTGTGTGATGTCCTTAGGTTAGTTAGGTTTAAGTAGTTCTAAGTTCTAGGGGACTTATGACCTAAGATGTTGAGTCCCATAGTGCTCAGAGCCATTTGAACCATTTGAAATATCTCTGAAAGCGGAAGGCTTTGGGATTGTTATGGTTGTAATGTCGCCATCTTTGTATATATACCTCCATGTGATGAATCTTCTTAGTGTGTGAGTGTTGCCTTACATTATGTGCATATATATATATAGACAAAAAAGTGAATTATACAGTTTTCACGGCTGCAAGACGATGAGCAACCTGCACTGCAACATCATGGCGCGCATTCTTCGTCGTAAGTAACCGAATCATCTTCCCTTTGATAATAATAATTTGTTTACATGACCTAAAAATCGTTGTGAGGCACAATTACAGTTAAAAAGACCTTGTCTCACATCTTGTTTTGGTTGTAGGGCACCACTACGCCAAGGAAATTTCGTCAGGTGGGGAAACAAAAGGCGAAATCTAATGTAAAACGTGGACTAGCAGTCTGAAAATGAACCTGTCGGTTCGAAACCGGTAACGGCGCTGTTTAAATAAATAGCATTGTAAAAAGTGTCTGGTTGCTGTAACCTTCTGTGTAAGAGTCAACCTATATTTTGTACATAGCCACGGGATCAAAATACCAGTTTTTGACAAAATAGCAATATGACCAGCATTCCAGTTTTGTTATATGATCAGACGCTATGTTATGATCGGATTTTATACGTTGACATAATTTCACCACAAATAACGGTTTATTGGCTTCCAAGTAGTATCGTTCTTTTGTAAAACAGGTCCGTATTACGAGTACGACTAGCTTTTTATTGGCAGCTTACAGAAAAATTTGTACTGGCTCCACTTCAGAAGGCATCATCCCGATTATATTTGACAGCTGCGATCGACCTCAGTCGTTATGCTAACACATGCGTCCATGATATGCATCTTTGGTACTTGCTAGCCATCTTACTACGACGTCTCCATGGCAACGGCGCCCGTAGATAGAAAGTTCAGGCCAGAAGAGTGCACCAATGTTCTACTAAATGCGGTATTATTCAGAACATAGTGTAACTACTGTATAATTACCATCCATGATAATTATTTTACATAAATACATTTGTTTATTCTACACATACATTCTATTGATTAAATAGCCGATGCTGATTAAGTAAATCATTTCCACCAGATGGTACTACAAGAAATAAGAGAGACTAATTTTAAATAGTCTTATTACAATTACTCTCTGTTTTTAACAATCTGTTCTGTCCTATAGGCACTACGTTTTTTATAATCATTCACTTTTAGATAAACTGCTTCTTCAAATGGTACTTAATTTATCTAAATCGTTCCTCATTGGCTAAAGTTGACGACCTACAGCACAAAAACGCCCTCACCAGATCTATATAGTGCAATACTGAGTAGCCAACATTAGCAGTTTCAGGGAATTACGTCAACTGTATGCTCTGGACATCGTCAACTTCAGGTGATGGGTAACGACTCTTCGATTTTATGTATTACTTTATTTTAAGTCACTGATTTCTTTATGAAACTAGAACGATTTCTATCCTTCACATGCTACTCTGAAGACGGCTTAAGACTAAGCCGAAACCTGTCATTTTAAATAAAATAACCATTGCGATCTAGACTGTTTTTCACTAGTTTTATATTATCTCCACAGAGCCGTGATATAAACTTACGAGCAACGCTCACTTTAGAGAAGATCTTCAAAGCCACTAGCTCGCATTTGCAAACACTTCGCCACTCACTGGATCATACTGTTTTGGGCCTTACACAAGAGACCTGCGTCCTCCATTGCTGAAGTGGCATGCACGCGAGCTGTTAGGTCGTGTACATCCATGGGTGGAGTAATATAAACTTGTTTCTTTAACTGTCCCCACAAATAAAACTCTAGTGTATTAAGTTCCGCAGAACGTGGAGACCAGAACATTTGACCTCCACGTCCAGTCCACTTCCTTGGAATAGCTTAATTTAAATAGTTACGCACATTCATTCCAAAGTGTGGCGGTGCACCAACACGCTGAAGACATCGCTGTCGTCGAACACCAAGTGGAACGTTTCCTAATGCGTCAGGCAAAATATTGCAAAGAAACGTACGATACAGAGAAACATTCAACTTGTCTGGCAGTAGATAAGGGCCCAAAAGCTCCGCTCCAACGATCAAGCCGACAGGTTTATGCCCAAGCGTGAATGAAAGCCACATAGGGTTGTTTTCCGAGCAATAATGGCTGTTGCGGAGGTTGAAAATACCTTCCCAAGTGAAGCTAGTTTCGTCAGTGCGTATCACGTTACTTATAAAATACTCGTTATCTTCCACTTGTACCTGTAGAATGCGGTCTACTGACCGCTGGTGTTAAGGTGGAATGATTTGGATTTAGTTTTTCATCGTGCGATACTTCATCCACAAGCCTCTTATATATCTGGAACTGGCTTGCAATATAACGGGCATTTCGCCGAGGTTCGAAGAATCGCATCCTCTGTTTGTGGAGTACGTCTAGTCTTTGGACGACCTCTGTTGATTACTTGTGGACGAAGGTCACCGGTTTCCCGAAGGCGTTGCTCCAGGTGACATTTGTATCAGGCTGGCGCCTTAGAGGGTGCCGTGCAACACACGAACGAGCAGCATCAACTGCTTGGTTATCGGATGCACCCAGCACCAGAAATAGATGTATTCATCGTTTGTGTATTCCATCGGCAAGCCGCTGTACAAGAACTCGACACGACCAGTTATTGTAGTGCACTGCGCGGTTAGTAGTTAACAGTTTGATTGGTCCAACTGTCATGTCAGAAGACACTTGTCAGGAACCGTGTCGAAAGCCTTCTGTAAATCTAAAAATATGGAATCGATTTCACGTCCCCTGTCGATAGCAATCATTACTCCAAGGGTATAAAGAGCTAGTTATGCTTCATATTTTCTGATATTTTCTGAATCCGTGCTGACTATCTGTCAATAAATCGTTTTCTTAGAGGTAATTCATAGTGTTCGGACACAGTATATGTTCCAAAAACCTGCTGCAAATCGACGTTATTTATATGGGGCTGTAATTCAGCAGATTACTCCTACTTCCTTTTGGTGTGACTCGAGCAATTTTCCAGCGAGAGGTTGTATATAATTGCTAAATATGGAGTTATTGTATCAGCATACTCTGAAAGGAATCTGGCTGGTATACAATCTGGACCAGAGACCTTGCCTTTATTAAGTGATTTAAGCAGCTTTGGTACACGGAGGGTATGTACTTCTACGTTTCTCATCTTGGCCGTTGTTCTTGATTGGAATTCAGGAATATTTACTTCGTCTTCTTTGGTGAAGGAGTTCCGGAAAACCGTGTTTAATAACTCTGCTTTAGTGTCACTGTCATCAGTTACTTTACCGTTGTTATCTCGCAATGAAGCTATCGATTGGGTCTTACCACTGATGTGCTTTATGTATGACTAGATTCTCTTTGGGTTTTCTGCCAGTTTCCGAGACAGAGTTTCGTTGTGGAAATTAATAAAAGCATCTCGCATTGAAGCACACGCTATATTTCGAACTTGTGCAAAACTTTGCCTGTCTTGGGGATGTTGCGTTCTTTTAAATTTTGCGCGCCTTTTTTCGTTGCTTCCGCATAAGCGATCTGCCCCGTTTTATGTAGCATGGGGGATCAGTACCATCACTTAGGACGACGACTAGAATTTCTGTGAAAGTATCTATCTATGTGAGTGGGCTTTCTGTAGACTTTACGCCTTAAAGTTCACCATACAAAGCAGAAAAGAAGAGTTCTTTGATGGGCCAGGCTAAATGAATCTGTAAATCACAGTTCATGGAGAACGAGATCGATCATTTAAGAACTACCTTCAGAAGAAATAGCTACTCTGACAAAGAGGTAATAGGACACGACACTTCCGTTAGGTTTAGAGGTTCTAACGAAAAAGAAAAACAACTGAAGGCAATGTTTTCCTTTGATTTGTACAAGATGTCACAGATCTCATCAGCAGAGAACTCAGAAAACATGGTATTGACACAGTATTTAAATCAAGATGCGTGAATATGTCTCTCTGCAAAGGACTTAGCCCGCCGCTTGCCACAGCAGGAGTATACAAAATCCGTTGCTCCTGCAGCAAGTGTACGTAGGCACTACAAAATGAAGCATTAACACCCGCCTTAAGCAAATCAACAGTAGCAGATCATGCACTGGGACCATGAACCACCAAAGAAAAAAGAAAAAAAAAAGGGACAGGGTCAACTCTTTCCCACTACAAGCTCCATTAACATCGGCGCGACTCCGAGATATTAGTCAGCAGTCTGATGACGTCACGAACCGACCGTTGCCTGAATACATATAAACAGATTAGCTTGCTGAGCTTGTTTTAAACCGTAACTGCTTTCTGAGTCGTTAAAGCCTCCAGCACTGGAGGACGAAATGTTATAATACAGAGAATTACGTCTTGGTCCACAGCCTAATGCCCAAAACCGAATGTCAGCAATAAAAATAATCTGAGGTGGCAAAAGTTTTGGGCCTCACCCAGTGTGTAGGCCCTGCATTTACAGTATCGAAGAATCTTGAAAATTAAATGTACAGATAAAGTAAAAAATGAGTAAGCACTAAAAAGAATAGACGAAGAAAGGGTTCTATGGAGGACTTCTAATTTTAATTTTCTTTTTTACGGTACTCGTACCGGTATTATGATATTTTCGATAGCAAAACTGAATTCACGGAATGTGTAAAAATTCATCCAAATACATGATATGTACACACCTAAAATTCACATAATAGGAAACAATTTCTCTTTGTAAATTAATGAGTATGTGGCTGGTTACTGAAACTCTGTCATTGACTTACAGCCAGCGTTCGTATTACATGAAGGAAGGAAACGTGTACAACGTAGTTTTAAGTTTATGCACTCGTATCTTTTTAAATAGTTTTCATTCTCTAGTTACCGTGCGCTGTTCAAATAGTGACCCATGCAGAGTCAGTGATTTCTCAGTCAAATGCTAGGCAGGCTAATATTGAGGCATAGGGAGTCCCATTTGACAATACTTGGGACGGGTTTTCTAGTTCCAGCATTGGCTCATAACCAAGGAAATCTCCTGAATTTTGTCGGGACTGGAGGTTGGGAATTATTTTTAATTCACCTGAAGGACACTATCTCAGACAAAAAATGAGAGTCTATTATGTGAATGTGTATTTGCTTCAGCATACAGGGAAAAGTCAGTGACATGTCGGCATTTGGCGCCTGTGGTGTGGTACTAACGTGATCACAGGGTTAACGCCGATTATAATTTTAACTTGAACGAGATCACTCCCTAGAACAGTTTTTATAGATTGACGACGTAATTTATATTTCGATGGTTTTATCACCTGACGATAACGACATTTGTACTTGTCGTAACAAGATGCTGTGAATTCTCTTACGAACTGACGATGGTCAGGTGACTGTAACTGGTTGTACAAATAAAGTACTCTACTGGCCATTAAAATTGCTACACCACGAAGATGATGTGCTATAGAAGCGAAATTTAACCGACGGGAAGAAGATGCTGTGATATGCAAATGATTAGCTTTTCAGAGCTTTCACACAAGGTTGGCGCCGGTGGCGACACCTACAACGTGCTGACATGAAGAACGTTTCCAACCGATTTATCATACACAATCAGCAGTTGACCGGCGTTGCCTGGTGGAACGTTGTTGTGATGCCTCGTGTAAGGAGGAGAAGTGAGTACCATCACGTTTCCGACTTTGATAAAGGTCGGATTGTAGCCTATCGCGATTGCGATTTATCGTATCGCGACATTGCTGCTCGCGTTGGTCGAGATCCAATGACTGTTAGCAGAATATGGAATCGGTGAGGTTCAGGAGGGTAATACGGAACGCCGTGCTGGATCCCAACGGCCTCGTGTCACTAGCAGTCGAGATGACAGGCATCTTATCCGCATGGCTGTAACAGATCGTGCACCCACGTCTCGATCCCTGAGTCAAAAGATGGGGACGTTTGCAAGACAACAACCATCTGCACGAACAGTTTGACGACGTTTGCAGCAGCATGGACTATCAGCTCGGAGACCACGGCTGCGGTTACCCTAGACGCTGCATCACAGACAGGAGCGCCTGCGATGGTGTACTCAACGACGAACCTGGGTACACGAATGGCAAAACGTCTTTTTTCCGGATGAAACCAGGTTCTGTTTACAGCATCATGATGATCGCATCCGTGTTTGGCGACATCGCGGTGAACGCACATTGGAAGCGTGTATTCGTCATCGCCATACTGGCGTATCACCCTTTGTGATGGTATGGGGTGCCATTGGTTACACGTCTCCGTCACCTCTTGTTCGCATTGACGGCACTTTGAACAGTGGACGTTACATTTCAGATGTGTTACGACCCGTTGTTCTACCCTTCATTCGATCCCTGCGAAACCGCACATTTCAGCAGGATAATGCACGACCGCATGTTGCAGGTCCTGTACGGGCCTTTCTGGATACAGAAAATGTTCGACTGCTGCCCTGGCCAGCACATTCTTCAGATCTCTCACCAATTGAAAACCTCTGGTCAATGGTGGCCTAGCAACTGGCTCGTCACAATACGCCGGTCACTACTGTTGATGAACTGTGGTATCGTGTTGAAGCTGCATGGGCAGCTGTACCTGTACACGCCATCAAAGCGCTGTTTGACTCAATGCCCAGGCGTATCAAGGCCGTTATTACGGTCAGAGGTGGTTGTTCTGGGTACTGATTTCTCAGGATCTATGCACCCATACTGTGTGAAAATGTAATCACATGTCAGTTCTAGTATAATATAGTCGTCCAATGAATACCCGTTTATCATCTGCATTTCTTCTTGGTGTAGTAATTTTAATGGGCAGTAGTGTATTTTACCAGCAGCTCAAGGCTGCAGTATGGCATTTTTTTAAAATATGTATGAGCTGTGGGGCACCATCTCCTGAAAATGAAAACTGGAACGCTAAAGTGTGTGAAAGTGTACTTATTTATTTGTATTTAGAGTAAAGTCGATGATTTGGTCGACATTTGAAGTGCACAGTGAACTACTAAGCCGGCCGCGGTGGCCGAGCGGTTCTAGGGGCTACAGTCTGGATCCGCGCGACCGCTACGGTCGCAAGTTCGAATCCTGCCTCGGGCATGGATGTGTGTGATGTCCTTAGGTTAGTTAGGTTTAAGTAGTTCTAAGTTATAGGGGACTGATGACCTTAGAAGTTAAGTCACATAGTGCTCAGAACCATTTGAACCATTTTGAACTACTAAATACACGAAATGTTCGTATAATGTGAGGATGTGTCTGGATAAGTAGGTTGTTACACCAGACAAAAATCGTTAGTCTTGAAACTATATGCTAGTTCAAATGTTTGTTATTCTGTGAAAGAACATGTGAAAGAATGTATTTTATTCTTCTGGGTTTACTACCAGTATCTGTGGAGGGCAAAGATGTATGCAAGTAAGCTTCTCCTACTTGACGTCATATGTAGGAGGTGGCGGATACTGCCATCTCTGGCCTAGCTACCAGTGCTTCCGCGTCGCTGTGTCCTGTACGGAGACTTTACGTTCCTAATGTCATTAAAATTGTCAATGCCTTGTAAATGAGTCATGAATTGCTGTAATTTGGCAGTTTCTGAAAATAAAATTTATGTTGTGTGGTTTATGGCAGGATGTTTAGTCGGGCTGGATATAGAATACAAATGGATACCAGTTTCATTTGTCTGGAATCGCATATTCAATTTTTATTGGAATAAAATGTTCGCTCATCTACTGATTAACAATCAGACCCAGTTATACGTACTGTATCCTCGCGATTTCACTACATGTACATGTTATTCTTTCCATAACACTATTTGCGTAAATGACACTTCGCACCACATAGACACACTTTGTACAAGTCTCTTTTAAAAGTTTCCTTTGAATTGCTGCAATCTATGCAAGCTTTAAACAAGCTTCCACAAAAGTTGTTAGTTTTTAATGTCTTCTATTGTAAGTGGCATATATTTACAGGGTGGACAAGATGAAACTGTCCCGGAAAATTTTTCATGCACCTTAAGGTAAGCAACCCAATTTACATTACCCGCATCTATGGTAGATGTTGCAAACTCGATTGCCTGTCTGAAAATGCACGAAAAATTTTCCGAGCCATTTTTATTTTGCTTCCCAGTAAATGTACAACATTTACATACATGTAAAATTTGCTGACTTAACATAACCTAAATAACATTAAATAAAGAAACAGAAAAAATAAACGCACAAAGAAGGCCCAAATTAATGTGAAATCTGCCACAGCATCCAAGAATAGTTAACATGACGCTTAAGGAGTAGCAGAGGGTGAAAATAGTAGACACAAAAGGATGGAAACACATTATGGAGGATTATGTAAATTCAGGTCCGCCTATTATACAAACAACTGTTGTTTACAAATGCTCAAAGATGTCTGAGAATGTTTGTGCCATCATCAATTGGCACTTATATTCAGTTCTGTAAAATGCAAACATTTTTAAGTGCCAATTATTCTAATGCAAGTAGGCTAAAAAACAGCTGACGTCGTTGTGGTTTTTTACATTACTGGATTCGGGAGGATCCTCTTGACATTATTCTGTGCCGGTATCTTGCCATCTTCAACTAAATGATGCTAATATTATCCGTTTTTTTGGGGAGTTAACGAATCACTATATCTATAAACATAATTTTGTTGCCCGAGAATATTTCGCAACCATATCTTGTGGTTACTTACAGTTGTTTTTGAAGTAACCGTCCTCATCTGCATTCTCATCTCTTCTGGAAATGCACGCAAAAACACGATACATCTTTTTGAAAAAGTTTACTAGAAAGTCAAACTTGTGTCCTCGGCGAAACTCAATATGTTGCTGCTACTTGTCTAGTGCCTACTGATTCTCACTTATTTTCGTATGTCTGGCGCCAAATGTGGGCATTCATAAACAACAGTTGTTTGCATAATAGGCGCACCTGATTTCCGATAACTTAGCCTGCAAACACAGCGTCTGCTAAAGTTTAAAAACCAAACAATGATTATGTAAGATTTTGGGCGCAGCATTTTATTCTTGCAAACAAGAATACAGCAACCTGCCACGGTTAATAATTGTATTTATTTACACAAACAATACCGCTACCTAATTCGAATCGACAGGGTCATCTATAGACAGTTGTTACGTTTATATCATATTTATTATTGTTTACGTTACTTGTAATAGAAACGTGACAGCCATTTGAAAATGAACCTATCTGTTAGAAACTGCTAACAGCGTTATTTCTATAAATACATAGCATTATTAACAGCGGCGTATTGCTGTTTTCTTCTTTGCAAGAATCAGCTTGCATTTTTTACGCAGCCACGGTCTCAAACGTCAGTTTCCGAGAAAATAAAGTTTAACAATTTCGTAGGGACGAAACGACCATCACAAGATAGCAAAAGATGGTCTTCTTTATACGTGCTTTGCGCTGATTTTGGCTGACTTTTTTTCTAACCTTGATATCGCCTCGAGGCATCTACATGCCTCTTGCACCTTTCGAAGTGTTTTGCTCTACGTATTGCAGCGCTTCTTGCAAAAGCTGAGGCATTCTCTTCGCTTTGCACAACTTGCTGTGGTGGCCACAATGGGACCGTGACGAACACGGAGAATGTGACGTAACACACACACACACACGTAGTGTCTGGCAGACACGGAAGCACACGATGCGATGGTCACGCGAGAAGGATAGCTACCACTGCGCAGAACGTTGCAATTCTACGGCCGTTACTTTGCCGAGAAAGAAACTGGGTCGCACACTTTTCCTCGACGAAATGTTCAGATAAAGCAAGTAGCTGTGTACTTGTCACGCTTTTCCAAACGAATGGCTTAAGTTGAGCTATAAGTGTGTTAACCACAATAAAACTTTTTTATCAACGAGGGACTCTGTAAAATTACAATCTCCGTGAGAGATATAACTATGGCATACAGCACGCACTTCGGAAGTCAATGATATAAAGAGGACAGAACCGATTCACCCTCATCCACTTGTCAAACCGTAAACGAATGCGTTGTGTACAAGCCAATCGAGTTTGCACATATTTCTCGGTATAATGAGCCAATGAGTACAACAAATATGTAGGGAACAACGGTGTAGGTTTGTTAACGTACTTATCGTCATATCCGTCTTCAGTCGCATGTCTAATAATTCAATAAGGTTTTCTTATACTCACGCGTACAACTGAAAATTTGCTACGTAATTTATCCTGGAAGCATTGCAGAGTAGTTACAGTTGCAGAAGGACCAACACTTGAGATGATTCTGCAATTAAAACGAAATACTTATTTACCACACGTCGCCATTTTTGAGATTACAAGGAACAATAAAACAATCTCAGTGAAAAATGTAGGCATCTAATAAGGTAGCAGTGCATTATATTAATGACTTTGAAACAAAAGATTTGCAATGGCTCCAAGAGCGTAGAGACTGGCCCAAAAACGGCTCTGTTGTGTGCTCTTGTAGGATGAGAGCAGGTTGCTTAGTGATTCTTGACATACTCTCATATGATCAGAGCACCCAGGAATATTTTCGAACATAACGGTTTGTACAGTTTAGGCGTTATGGTGTAGGGACGCGTAATGTTGCATGGGTTTACTGACCTCAAAATCTTTGAACACGGAACACTCGGTCCTGGCACTGTACCCCTTTCCCAAGTGCGTCCCTCATTTCATTTTTGTGGATGGCAGTGTGAGATGGTATCGAATAGAGCAGTTGGTGGAGCTCCTGGAACGGTAGAATATCGAAGGACTTGCCTGTCCGTTCTCCCGAATTGAATCCCACCGAGCGCGTGTAGCATGCTTGGTACCTCCTGCCATAAGCGCTTCTTAGTAACTTTGCAGCCGACAAGTGAGCAGTTTGCAGAGCATGCATTATCGTCCGTCGTGATCATACGCCTTATTAAGAACCATGTCCTGACTTCTCTACTGTTCAGGGGACTACCACAAATCGCGGTGACTGCAGTGTAGTTATTATTATCTTTGAATAAAAGTATGATTCTATTCTTCTGATTCCTCTACCTTTTCTTCTATACACCGATATGGGATACCGATATCTACATATACAGATGGTGATTGTATCGCATTCACGAGGTATAAAACGGTAGCGCATTGGTGGAGCCGTCATTACTACTCACAAGGGAACCTCCTTATCGCACCCCTCTCAGATTTAGTTATAAATTGACACAGTGGATAGGCTTGAAAAACTGAACACAGATCAATCAAGAAAATAGGAAGAAGTTGTGGGGAACTATGAAAAAATAAGCAAAATATACAAACTGAGTAGTCCATGAGCAAAATAAGCAACATTATGGACAATTTGAACCGAGGGGCGCCGTGGTCCCGTGGTTAGAGTGAGCAGCTACGGAGCCAGAGGTCCCTGGTCCGAGTCTTCCCTCGAGTGAAACTTTTACTTTCTTTATTTTCGCAAAGTTACGATCTGTCCGTTCATTCATTGACGTCTCTGTTCACTGTAATAAGTTTACTGTCTGTGTTTTGCGACCGCACCGCAAAACCGTGCGATTAGTAGACGAAAGGACGTGCCTCTCCAATAGGAACCGAAAACATTTGATCGTAAGGTCATAGGTCAATCGATTCCTCCACAGGAAAACACGTCTGATATATTCTATACGACACTGGTGACGGCATGTGCGTCACATGACAGGAATATGTTGTCGACCCACCTAACTTGCACACTTGGCGAATGGGTAAAAGGATTCTTCTACCTTGCCCCATTTAGGTTTTCTTGTGGATGTGACAAACACTCCCAAACAAGTGATGAAAACATAAGAGTTTGTCACACAAACTGCAACAAATAAATGCAACAGTTTCACAGTCGCACAGTTTTCCCTGTGCTCTGTCAAAACAAGTTTTTTTACGTTTTCAAATGTTTCCGTGTGTAGAGCGTCAAATCCTGCATATGTCCAAGCAAATCTGAACATGTCCTGGAATTTTGGAGAGCGAAGTTGATTATGTGTGAGTGCCTGAACTATGATAGTTGTCTGAAAATAAAAAATTAAACTTTTCACTCGAGAGAAGGCTTGTACCAAGGACCTCTCGTTCCGCAGCTGTTCACGCTAACCACGGGACCACGGCGCTCGTAAGCTTACACTCTCCTTGATGTTGCATATCTTGCACATGGACTACTCAGTTTGTATATTTTGCTTATTTTTTTCATAGTTCCACACAACTTCTTCCTGTTTTCTCGATTGATCTGTGTTCAGTTTTTCAAGGCCTATGCCTGGGCCAACTTATAACTAAATCTGAGGGGGGTGCGATGGGGAGGTTCCCTTGTCAGATGATTCCTGTGAAAAGGTTTCCGACTTGATTGTGGCCGCAAGACGAGAATTAACGCGGGATGATAGTTGGAGCTAGGCGCATGCGACATTCCAATCGTTAGGGAATTCAGAATTCTGAGATCCACAGAGTCAAGAGTGTGTCGAGAATACCAAATTTCAGGTATTATTTTTCAATACAGACGACGCGAGGCCAAAGCCAAAGCAGACTTACTAAACACAGCCTTCCGACATTCCATTACCAAAAAAAGACGAAATAAAATTTCCAGAATTCGAATCAAGAATAGCTGCCAACATCAGTAACGTAGAAGCAAATGTCCTCGGAGTAGTGAAGCAACTTAAATCATTTGACAAAAGAAAGTCTTCCGGTACAGATTGTATACCAGTTAAGTTCCTTTCCGAGTCTACTCATTCAATAACTCCATACTTAACAATCATATACAAACGTTCGCTCGACGAAACATCCGTACCCAAAGACTGGAAACTGGTACAGGTCACTCCACTATTCAGGAACGTCAGTACGAGTAATCCACTAAATTACAGACCCATATCATTAACGTCGATATGCAGCAGGATTTTTGAACGTATATTGTGTTCGAGCATTATGAATTAACTCGAAGAGAACGGTCTATTGACACACAGTCAGCACGGATTTAGACTACATCGTTCGTTTGAACACAATAAGCTCTTTACTCACATGAAGTGTTGGGTAATGCTATTGAAAAGGGATTTCAAATTGATTCCGTATTTCTAGATTTTCAGAACGCTTTTGACACTGTGCCACACAAGTGGATTGTAGTGAAATTTCGTGCTCATGGAATACAGTCTCAGTTATGCTACTGGATTCGTGATTTCCTGTCAGAGAGGTCACAGTTCGTAGTAACTGTCGGAAAGTCATCGAGAAAATAGATGTGATTTCTGGCGTTCCCCTGTTCCTGACCTATATAAACGATTTGGGAGAAAATCTGAGTATCCATCTTAATTTGTTTCAGTCGTTTATCGTCTAGTAAAGTCATCAGAAGATGAAAACAAACTGCAAAACGATTTAGAAGAGATATCTGTATGGTACAAAAATTGGCAGTTGACCCTAGGTAACGAAAAGTGTAAGGCCATACACATGAGGCTAAAAGGAATCCGTTAAACTTCGGTTACACGATAAATCAGTCAAATCGAAAGGCGGTAAATTCAACTAAATATCTAGGAATTGCAAATATGAACAACTTAAATCGGAAGGAACACACAGAAAATGTTGCGTAGAAAGCTAACCAAAGGCTCTGTTTTATTGGCAGGACACTTAGAAAATGTGACAGATCTGCCAAAGAGACTTCCTACACTACGCTTGTCTGTCCTCTTTTAGAATACTGCTGCGCGATGTGTGATCCTTACCAGATAGGATTAAAGAACTACAGCGAGAAAGTTCAAAGAAGGACAGCACGTTTTGTATTATGGCGAAACAGGGGAGGGAACGTCAAGGATATGATACAGGATTTGGGGTGGACGCCATTAAAACAAAGGCGTATTTCGTTGCGGCAGAGTCTTCTTACGAAATTTCAACCACCAATTTTTTCCTCCGAATGCGAAACTATTTTGCTGATGCTGACCTTATATAGGAAGAAACGATCATCATAATAAAATAAGGGAAATCAGACTTCGCAAGAAAAGATACTCGTAGGTGCTCATTTTTACGCGCTCTGTACAAGATTGGAATAATAGAGAATTATTGTGAAGGTGGTTCGATGAACCCTCTGCCAGGCACTTAAATGTGATTTGCAGAGTATCGATGTAGACGTAGATGTACATGAGAGGAGTGGTCTTTACATAGAGCTGTGAGTTTTACCATCCAAGCAACACTGCGTGAAATCGCAGAAATAGGTGTGGGACGTACCACGAACGTATGTGCGACGAAATTTGGCGTTAATGGTCTGTGGCAGAAGACGACCGACGCGAGTGCCTTTGCTAACAACATGACATCGCCTGTAGAGCCTGATTTGGCCAATCATCCGACATGAATACAATATATTTATGGGACATAATCGAGAAGTTATTCGTGCACAAAATCCTTCACTGAAACACTTTCACAATTATAGACGGCCGCGCTGGGTAACCGTGCGGTCTATGGCGACTTGTCACGGTCCGTACGGCTCCCCCCGTCGGAGGTTCGAGCCGTCCCTCGGGCATGGGTGTGCGTGTTGTCCATAGCGTAAGTTAGTTTAAATTAGATTAAATAGTGTGTAGGCTTAGGGACCAATGACCTCCGCAGTTTACAAAAAAATTACAGACGGGTATAGCGGTAGCATGGCTCAACATGACTTTTGTCACCTCAGTGTACTGTAGTAGTTCTTTCTATGTGTGGTTCAACTCCCATCGAGCTATGTTACTTGTCAAACAATGGAAAATTATGTTACTCGACAGTGGCACATCACGGAACAAGACTGAGCCTCAGTTCACTTCGCCCCCCGGCCGCTGTGGCCGAGCGGTTCTAGGCGCTTCAGTCCGGAACCGCGCTGCTGCTACGGTCGCAGATTCGAATCCTGAATCGGGCATGGATGTGTGTGATGTCCTTAGGTTAGTTAGGTTTAAGTAGTTCTAAGTCTAGCGGACTGATGACCACAGATGTTAAATCCCATAGTGCTTAGAACCATTTGAACCTTCACTTCGCCCGTGACCACCCGCATCATATGTTCCTCTGTAGATGGATAGGAAGGTGAGGTACTGCTGAAAGACAAGATCGTTCATCTGATTTGACTCGTTTCTTCTTGTGTGGTCATATTAAATGTCTTGTGTACGACATACATGTCGAGACAGAAGCACACATCCTAGCAAGAAATTTCGTTGCCTGTGGTGTCCCCCAAACATAACTGGAGTTGAACTGTATTGAATACAGCACCCGTATATGTTTTACAGTTAACATTATTGCAGTGACTTTGAAGTTTTCGGCTGTAAGTCTCAACTCTGCCGTTTCTTAAGTGGGTTACCTATCTCAGACTTATACATTTGCCCTTCAAGATCGTCCTTGACAGCATCATCATCGGAGAAGAAATATGAATGTGTAGGGTGAGTCAATGTTTTGTCTTTCATATACACCAACATGACGACTGTGTGATTCACACTTGTTCGGCGAAGCTTTCATAGAACCAATTTCGGTCAATTTCTTGACCATTTCCTTCTTAAACAGCATTTAGAAAAATGAACATGTACATATTTCTGTCCCGGTTCTTATTTCACTCTTTTTTTAATGATCGCTTCTCCTTTTGAAGGTGTGTGAGGATAAAATATTTTCGTACTTGGAACAGGAAGTCGGTTGAAATTTCGTGAAAAATCTCACTGTAGGGAAAAATGCCTTTGTTTTCACGATTTGCACCCCAACTCGCTTATCATATCTCTCCTGTTTCACCATAACAGAAAACGAGTTGACCTCCTTTAAACTGTTTCGATTTCCTCAGTCAGTACTTTCTGGTAAGGATCCCATACCGCGTAGCAGTATTACAGAAGAGGACCTACAAATGTATTGTAAGCATTCTGTTTAGCAGTATTCCACGGATAACACGCAGTCTTCGGTTCACCTTCCCCACAAAATTATCTTTGTGGCGGTTTCCATTCACCTTGTTCGTAACTGTAACCCCCAGTATTTGACTGAATCGACAGGCTTTAAATATGCGTCATTTTTCGTGTAATCGAAATTCAACGGAATTTTTTAGTACTCTTGATGAGGATCTCACTATTTATATTGTTTAGAGTCAGTCGCCACTTAATGCATCATACAGATACCGTGACTAAATCATTTTCCTTTTCGTTTCGCTCTTCTGATGACTGTACTAGACGGTAAGCGACAGCATCGTCTGCAAGCAATTTAAAGCCGCGTACACACCTAGCGACAAAGTCGCGAAACACAAGTCGCGGGGAGAAGTTTCAGGGTTGTTCCGCGACATTTTTCTGGTATGTTACGGCACTACAACATGAAAGTCGCATATCTCACAGTCTCCATCGAAGCTGGAAACACGCGACACTCTTGCACGACTTCTTGTAATCACTACAGTTTCCGAGCCAGTTTCTGCTTGCCCGCTATAGAGGCAACACTGAAAATGACCGGAGGTTTTAAAGTCCTCCCACGTGTTTTAGATGTGACGTCCCAAGACTACAAAAATAGAAGCAAAACGAGAGACGCTGTGGAGAATTTCGCCAAAAAATACGAGATGACACAACACGACACCGAAAAAGTACGCAATTTAAAATCACAGTTCAGGGGAGAACACGAGCCCACGAGAGTAAAAAAAAAGGTGGTGTGAAACGCCCGCTAAACCCGCTGGGCAGAACAGGTAATAGGATTGTGGAAAGGGCCAAGGGTTGAAGTCAGTTTCTGCTTCTAATTGTCATTTATTATAATTTAGCAACTCTTTCACGGCTGAAGACCTCCAACAATAAATCTTAACAAGATAAAAATCCAATTAAGATAGCAATAAAATAATTCAAAAAACAACATACGCAAAGTGCAATACAAATGGCTGAGGGCCACAATTAATTTCCAAAATTTTAGAATATATTACCATAGACCGTCAAAGGCAGAAGGCCAACAAGAAATCTTTAATAAAACCAAAATTCAATTAAGATAGCAATAAAATAATTTAAAGAAACAACATATGCCATGGGCAATACGAATGGCTGAGGGCCACAATCAAACTTCAAAAGCTCAAAATATATTACCATAATCTTTAAAGGCAGAAGGCCGCAGTGTTTAAGCTTGAAAGATAAATTTAAATTAATTTGCAAAATTTTGAGAAACAAACAATAACCATAAGCCTAAAATTTAAAATAGCTGACAACAGATAAACACCGGTGGCACTCAGAAGGTCTCCAGGGAGGTCGGTCTGCCCTCGTTCACTTAGTTGAGACAGGTGGTGAGCCCAGCTATACTTGATCCGTCGGAACCCAGCCAGGGGACAGCCACGGACCGACCGACACAACGACTTGCTTCCCGTTAATCAGTGCATGAGAACTCAATCCGGCAATGCTACAAACGTGATAATCCACAATCGAGTATGTATTAGCTGTCAAAATTACACACCATGTTGGACAGCGACAACAGGTGAGGAAAGGACGCTGCCTGAAATTACGTTAGTGGCCAGGGCAGGTAACCGGAACACTAACGGCCACTAGCAGAAAATTCCGCTGGTACACTTGAATTTGAAACACGGTAATAGTTAACTCGCACGAAAGAACACTGCCTGAATTTATGTCAGTGCCCAGGGCAGATAACCAGAACACTAACGGCCACAAGACAGAAGATTCACTGGTGCACTCACATCGTAGTAGACCAAAATAGTTAATTGCATCGCATGGCGGCTACATCTCAGCAGTAGAACCACTCGGTGGTGCTCACAAGAAAACCTCCCCAATAGCAAACCACCGAAGCGAACCACCACAACATGAATAGAAGTGGTTTGCGTGGTTGAAACCACCACTCAACTTTGACGTCCTGAGTCGGCGAACGACGAAGCTCGTAGCGATCGGACAGCTCCACACACGCTCCGACACTGAACAGGAGCTGCCAGCGGCCCCAACCGACTGCACCGCGAGGAGAACTTCCCTTGTCCACAACAACCGACAGATTCACTCAGACCCCTTTGCCGGAGCCGGCCGGTGTGGCCGAGCGGTTCTAGGCGCTTCAGTCCGGAACCGCGCGACCGTACGGTCACAGGTTCGAATCCTGCCTCGGGCATGGATGTGTGTGATGTCCTTAGGTTAGTTAGGTTTAAGTAGTTCTAAGTTCTAGGGGACTGATGACCACAGATGTTGAGCCTCATAGTGCTCAGAGCCATTTGAACCATTTTTTGAACCCTTTGCCGGAAACTATATGCACCAAACCAAAGATGGTACACGGCGCAAATATCGATACACATCACTGCTGCCACACGTAGAAGGAAGAAGAACCACGACGTAACCGCGGCAAGGGCAGGAAACCAAACACAGATGGACAGCGAAGTTCAAGAAAACGCATAGTTGGGAGAGAGCACGGCTCACGGTGCTTCTTCAAGAAGGTCGAACTGGTTTGGTTACTACCAATTACAGTGCTTACTGTAAGGTGTGGAATCAATGGGAAGTCGTCGTAAAGATTGCAGTGCATACTGACGAAAACAGGCTCTCAATGAAGTAAGTACGAGGGCAGTTCAATAAGTAATGCAACACATTTTTTTTTCTGAAACAGGGGTTGTTTTATTCAGCATTGAAATACACCAGGTTATTCCCCAATCTTTTAGCTACACAACACTATTTTTCAACGTAATCTCCATTCAATGCTACGGCCTTACGCCACCTTGAAATGAGGGCCTGTATGGCTGCACGGTACCATTCCACTGGTCGATGTCGGAGCCAACGTCGTACTGCATCAATAACTTCTTCATCATCCGCGTAGTGCCTCCCACGGATTGCGTCCTTCATTGGGCCAAACATATGGAAATCCGACGGTGCGAGATCGGGGCTGTAGGGTGCATGAGGAAGAACAGTCCACTGAAGTTGTGTGAGCTTCTCTCAGTCGCGAAGACCTGTGTGAGGTCTTGCGTTGTCATGAAGAAGGAGAAGTTCGTTCAGATTTTTGTGCCTACGAACACGCTGAAGTCGTTTCTTCAATTTCTGAAGAGTAGCACAATACACTTCAGAGTTGATCGTTTGACCATGGGGAAGGACATCGAACAGAATAACCCCTTCAGCGTCCCAGAAGACTGTAACCATGAGTTTACCGGCTGAGGGTATGGCTTTAAACTTTTTCTTGGTAGGGGAGTGGGTGTGGCGCCACACCACTGATTGCCGTTTTGTTTCAGGTTCGAAGTGATGAACCCATGTTTCATCGCCTGTAACAATCTTGGACAAGAAATTGTCACCCTCAGCCACATGACGAGCAAGCAATTCCGCACAGATGGTTCTCCTTTGCTCTTTATGGTGTTCGGTTAGACAACGAGGGACCCAGCGGGAACAAACCTTTGAATATCCCAACTGGTGAACAATTGTGACAGCACTACCAACAGAGATGTCAAGTTAAGCACTGAGTTGTTTGATGGTGATCCGTCGATCATCTCGAACGAGTGTGTTCGCACGCTCCGCCATTGCAGGAGTCACAGCTGTGCACGGCCGGCCTGCACGCGGGAGATCAGACAGTCTTGCTTGACCTTGCGGCGATGATGACACACGCTTTGCCCAACGACTCACCGTGCTTTTGTCCACTGCCAGATCACCGTAGACATTCTGCAAGCGCCTATGAATATCTGAGATGCCCTGGTTTTCCGCCAAAGAAACTCGATCACTGCCCGTTGTTTGCAACGCACATCCGTTACAGACCCCATTTTAACAGCTCCGTACAGCGCTGCCACCTGTCGGAAGTCAATGAAACTATACGAAACGAAGCGGGAATGTTTGAAAATATTCCACAAGAAATTTCCGGTTTTTTCAACCAAAATAGGCCGAGAAAAAAAAGTGTGTTGCATTACTTATTGAACTGCCCTCGTACATTTTGTTTTATTTCAGAATTTATGTAATGCAGTACACTGACTTACCTTTTTTATGAGAAATACGAATTATGTGTGTATAAATATGTAAGTATTATTTCTAATTCTGACTAAAAATTATGTGCATACATATTCAGTAAATTAGTATTCCCTCGCAAAACTTAAGTGCGCGGGTAACTGAAATAAATAATGAGACGAACAGAAATGACACTTCTGTTCAAAGACAATAATTAGACTGATGCCACCGCGGTTTGTGTGGTTCCCTCGGCATTAAAACGGACGGGACAAGGTTCTTAATATAGTGTGTGATCACCACGGATGGCAGTGCATGCTCTGCAAGGCGCTCCCATGCTGACAACGAGGAGTTGTTGTGACAGGATGAGCAGTTCACAAGTGCTAGATGGTCGTCGATGAATGTGGACGTGCTGCAATATGTCTACCCTAAGTATTCCACAAGTGCTCGATGGGAGTAAGTCGAGGGTATGGACAGGTCATTTCATTCGCAGAATGTCCTCTCATTCCAAGGGTTTTTCCACCTGCGCTGTTGGAGGCGGCCATGCACGGTCAGCCATAAAAATGAAACCAGGAGAGAACGCATTCCTGAAGAGAAGCGCAGGGTGGAGAAGTACAAAGTCACAATGAGACTGGCCAGTGAGTATACAGTGTTGAAAGATTTGGAGGTCAGTACACACTTCAACATTATGTGTCCCCACAGCATAACAGCTGAACCATCAAATCGATCATGTTCGTCATTTTTCTGGATGCATTACGCTTTCCGAGCTCCTGCCACATGAGGGTATGTCCAGCATTTCGTTTTGGTGGTCCAGATATTATGGGGTGGGGAGGCTCAAATGGTTCAAATGGCTCTGAGAACTATGGGACTTAACATCTATGGTCATCAGTCCCCCTAGAACTTAGAACTACTTAAACCTAACTAACCTAAGGACCTCACACAACACCCAGTCATCACGAGGCAGAGAAAATCCCTGACCCCGCCGGGAATCGAACCCGGGCGCGGGAAGCGAGAACGCTACCGCACGACCACGAGCTGCGGACGGTGGGGAGGCGTGGTGATGCATGGGTGTACTGACCTCCAGATCTTTCAACACAGTATACGCACCAGTCAACATCAGTGTGATAGAGTGACTCCTCCCCATGGGCATCTTTTCAGGGGTACATTCACCCTGCCTTCATTTTTTATGAATGGTAGTGCGTTATGGTAAGTATCGGAACACGCTGCAGAGCATGCGTTGCTGTCTGTGGTGGTCACACACTATTAAAAACCGTGTCACGCCTTATGTTATGTCCATGTGACAATTATTAATAGCAGTGACTTCAGTGTAACGTTTGTCTTTGAGCAAAAAAGTCATTTCTGTTATTTTCGTTTCGTATTTCTTTCAGGTATCTACTGTACCATACTGTAGTAGTTCTTTCAAAGTAGCGTCCAAGTTTCATTTAACTAGGATATTTGGCGGTGACACCTCTTGTGAAAGTTAATATTGTCCTTATTTTTGCACGCCAATGTAAATGTCTTTCATGTGTCCTTTGCCTCTTGACCCCAGTTATAACCTGATTCTTTTAACATTTGCACATGACAGAATGGGAAACTATAGTTTGTTTACTCAAATAATGGTTCAAATGGCTCTGAGCGCTATGGGACTTAACATCTGAGGTCATCAGTCCCGTAGAACTAAGAACTACTTAAACCTAACTAACCTAAGGACATCACACACATCCATGCCCCAGGCAGGATTCGAACCTGCGACCGCAGCAGTCGCACAGTTCCAGACTGTAGCCCCTAGAACCGCCCGGCCACAGCGGCCGGCTTTGTTTACTCGTGAACGAAATTAAAAACGGCCGATAATACACAAACGTCAGTTGACATGTGCCGCCTGCATTTGCACAGCCGCGTTAGTATTCGTTGAGACTTCCTATTACATTGTATGTTAAAAATCCGCGATACTTTCTTACATTTAATAATATACAGAATAACTAATTCATTTATGTGTATCCATAGGGCTGGTGAAAGAACCAGCACTGACAGGAAATCGGAGTGTTACAACTAACCTAATAGTTACTGGAATTTTTTCCCATAATACAGTGGAACCTTTCGGAATCTTTCCTTCAACCACGTATAGAGCGATTTACAATTTCTCGAAAAGTTTCGTACCAACAGTAATGCGCCCCGAAAATAAAGATCTCCTCAAGTAACGCTTACGATTACTTTGTTCTTTTTTTAAATAACATATCGACTGATACAGTACAATATACTGAGGCGACAGTAGTCATGTGACAGCGATATGCACATATACAGATGACAATAGTATCGCTTACACGAGATACAAAAGGGCAGTGCATTGACGGAGCTGTCATTCGTACTCTGGTGACCCATTTCAAATTACGAGGGCTGTCCAGAAAGTAAGTTACGCTCGGTCGCGAAATGGAAACGACTATGAAAATCCGATAAAGCTTTGCAAAGATGTGTTGGGCAGTGTTTCTAGTATGACTCTAGGTAGAATTATGTCGCTCTTTTCATTCCTGAGCTCTTAGTGAGCGCGTAAAGATGTTATAGATAATAGTGTCTCCCGCCAAGTACGAGGGCCTGGTGAGAATTTTCCCCTGAAGCTATGCAACCAACATTACATAAGTGTCGTGCGGTTTCTTCTTCAAGACAATTCTCAGCCTCATTCTGCAGGGGCAATGAAGATGTTCCTGCATCGTTTCAATTGGAAATGTTTGGTTACCCACAATACAGCCCGTAATTGTCTCCCACTGAGTTTCATCTCTGCTCAAACGAACCGCTGGCTATGAAGACAACATTTTGGCACAGACAACGAGCTTTAGGCCAGCGTAGAGAAATGGCGGAAAGCACTTGCGGCTGCCTTCTACGACGAGGGTATTGGAAAGTTGGTACAACGCTACGACGAATGTCTGAGTCAGAACGGCGACTACGTAGAGAAGTAGCTGAAAGGTGTAGCTAACTGTTACAAATGAAACATTTCTGATTTTCACTGTGATTTTCATTTCGCGATCAATCGTAATTTACTTTCTGGACAGCCCTCGTATTATGGCCGCACGACGGGAATTAAAAGACTTTGAATGCGAAATGGTAGTGGAGACAGACGCCCCCAGCGTCCCTCCTGGGCTCGTGACCGAATAAGCGGACCCAAGACGAATGGAAAACAGTGGCCTGGTCAGATGAGTTCCGATTTCAGTTGGTAAGAGCTGATGGTAGGGATCGAGTGTGGCACTGACACACGCAGCCGTGGATCCAGGTGGTGAAGGAGGCACTATAAAGGCTAGTGGCGGCTCCATAATGGTATAGGTTATGACAACATGGAATGGACTGGTCCTCTAATCCAACCGAACTGATCATTGACTGGAAATGGCTGTCCGGAGACAATTTGAAGCCATTCGAGGACTTCACGTTTCCAAACAACGTGAAAGGGTACAGTACCGCCCGACATTGAAAATAGGTACAGCATACTTCATTATTTTTGTCAGAACAACATATTTTTTTCTAATAATAACTCAATTTCAATTAATACAGCGAAGCTGGATACCAGTGTGGGAAAGATTGACAAATTATTTATTTAATTGATCACATGTGCACTCCCACAAAATAAATCCCTACATCCAGTTTGGTGAGATCTGTGAAATGAATGAATTTTGGTCGTCTGCTAACCGCAGATAGTGAATGTGAATATATGATCATCTTTGAGACGATCCTTTGGCCACCTTTGGTGGGACCAAGGAGATGAAATTTACCTGAGCTTTGAGCGCCTGAGATTTGGCTGACCAATACGGTAGCAAGGTGCTCCCCCACTTCGACAGAGGTGCGAGAGGACCTGAAGAACGGCCATGTTTCAGCACTTTGGCGCTGGATCTTGTGCTGTTAAGACCTGTCTTAGTTGTGCTCCGTAGAGACAAAAGAGTGGAGACATGGTATGCATGTGGAATATTTAAGAGTAGTTTGAAATAACAATTTCTCTATTTCAGGAACTTTTGTGGGGAGAATTAAATGTGAGGCAGGTAATATTAATGGGATCGTAGCAATCTTCGGAAGTGACCAACGGTGACAATGAAACCACGTGTAGCAATAAGTTGAAATACTTCCGTGTGCTTAAGTTAAGCTGAATTACTAGCGTGTGTACTATAAGTTGAAATATTTAAGAAATAGCGTGTGCAGGACTTCAAATTAGAGGCGAGTACTTCCACTTGGTGAGTACTGCGTGAGTCTCAATCTGTGTATGAGACAAAGGATAAAGAGAAGTACTCGTCCATGGTATCAGTTGAGGACTCGCGTGTGTGACGAATATGTTCTTAATAATACTTTGCGTGATATGTTTCCGTGTGACGCTTGATTCAAACTATAATACTCTGAGAGAGAAGCAAGGTGAGTCAGCCGTCTATTCAGCAACGCCACTTGGCTTGCATTGCACAGGAAGACGTGCATATATCTCCATAGTTCATAGTAGGAAAGTAGAATTACGAAGTGGGGCAGTGTCGTGTGGAACTGGGATAAATATTAATTGAAGTGGGAAAGCTGAAAGTGATAATGTTGTGACTATTCCCTGTCTTGTATATCATGTTGCAGTGTGGTGTATGTCATGTAATTTAAGTATGTGTGGTTTGCATGGGAGAGTAGCAAGGTAGTTTCAGAGGTAGTGGGTTATGCGTGTTCCTTTTGTACTGCTCGGTCTGGAGGAAAGTTTCGTGATGATTGTGAGAGTCGAAGTGTGAGAATAATAAAAGATCCACCATCCTATCCAGAAAGTGCACTGTAGCGTTAAATAATTACGAGACCATAATATAGAGATTCACCAAGGTAAAGCTATGCCCTGCCCGCATCTCGTGGTCGTGCGGTAGCGTTCTCGCTTCCCACGCCCGGGTTCCCGGGTTCGATTCCCGGCGGGGTCAGGGATTTTCTCTGCCTCGTGATGGCTGGGTGTTGTGTGCTGTCCTTAGGTTAGTTAGGTTTAAGTAGTTCTAAGTTCTAGGGGACTGATAACCATAGATGTTAAGTCCCATAGTGCTCAGAGCCATTTGAACCAAAGCTATGCCCACTGGGCGGAATTTCTCATGTGTTATTGATGTAGGTTATAGAATTTGTGTGTTTAGGTTATAGAATTTATCGAAATAAATGAGATAGTGAAAAGAAAAAGATTGGTGGACTTTTCCTTCGAATTGTATGTTGTCATGATGTCCCGAATTTATAATGTGTGGGCCATTCATATTCAGTGCGGTGGCCACGTGTTGATAAAAGCCGTTAAATAAAAGACAAAAAGAAAATGTGGTATTGCCAGTGCGTAGTGAACAGTCAGGGTCCTGTAAATTACTGATAGATGTGCGTTTCCGTTGCGTATTATTCATACAGGAGGATAATTTGTAACTTAATTCAGAGTACGAGAGTTCATATTACTCGATAAATAAGAATGAATCCACTCGCTTGGCAGACCACTCATCTTGCAGGCCTGACTGCTTGATGCCACAGTATGAGCAAGGCATGTGGGTGCCTCTCAAACGAACTCACATCACTAGGCCACAGTTGTTCGCAATTTGTTTGAAGAACATTCTGAACATTTCGAGTGAATAGTTTCGCCATACAGATCGTCCGCCATGAATTCCACCTAACATTTATGGGACATAACCGAGAGGTCAGTTCGTGCGCAACATACTGCACCGGTAACACTTACGCAGTTATGGACTTCTATAGCGGGAGCATGACTCAGTATTCCTGCAGCGGACTTCCAAAAACTTGTTGAGTCCATGCCACGTCGATATTGCACTGAAGCGCCAAAGAAACTGATGTACGCATGCGTATGCAAACACAGAGATATGTAAACAGGCAGAACACGGCGCTACGGTCGGCAACGCCTATATCAGACAACAAGTCTGGCGCAGTTGTCAGATCGGTTACTGCTGCTACAGTGGCAGGTTATCAAGATTTAAATGAGTTTGAACGTGGTGTTATAGTCGGTGCAGGAGCCATGGGACACAGCATCTCCGAGGTAGTGATGAAGTGGGACTTTCTCCGTACGACCATTTCAAGAGCGTACCGTGAATATCGGTAATCCGGTAAAACATCAAATCTCCGACATTGCGGGCCGGAAAAAGGTCCTGCAAGAACGGTACCAACGACGACTCAAGAGATTTGTTCAACGTGACACAAATGCAAACCTTCCGCAAATTGCTGCAGATTTCAATGCTAGACCACCAAAAAGTGTCAGGCTGCGAACCATTCAGAGAAACATAATTGATATGGGCTTTCGGAGCCGAAGGCCCACTCGTGTAGCCTTAGTGATTACACGACGCGGAGCTTTATTCCTCCCTGGGCCCGTCGACATCTACATTGGACTGTTGATGACTGGAAACATGCTGCATGGTCGGACGAGTCTCGTTCCAAATTGTATCGAGGGGATGGACGTGTACTGGTGTGGAGACAACCTCATGAATCCATGGACCCTGCATGTCAGCAGTGGACTGTTCAAGCTGGTGGAGACTCTGTAATGGTGTGAGGCATGTGCAGTTGGAGTAATAGGGGGCTCATGATATGCCTAGATACAGGTAACACATACGTAAGCATCCTCTTTCATCATCTGTATCCATTCTGTCCACTGTGCATTCCGACGGACTTGGTCAATTCCAGCAGGACAAGGCCCCACACGTCCAGAATTGCTAATAAAGTGGCCACCAAATTCCCCAGACATGAACATTATTGGGCATATCTGTGATGCCTTGCAACAGTTGAGAAGAGATTCCACTCCCTCGTACTCTTACGGATTTATGGACAGCCCTGCAGGACTCATGGTGTCAATTCCTTGCAGCGCTATTTCAGACATTAGCTGAGTCCATGCCGCATCGTGTTGCGGCACTTCTGGGTACTCGTAGGGACCCTACAAGATATTAGGCAAGTGTATCAGATTCTTTATCTCTTCATTGTAGGAGGCATCTCATGACGTTTGTCACCTCAGTATTTCGCGACTATCTGCATGCAGTGTAGCGCGACTTTATCGCTAGGTGTGTACGTACTGTGACAGCTCAGACCGTTTCCTAAATCGTTTACATAAGAACAGCAGAGAGACTATGGCACCTGCATTTGGCACCCCAGATATGCTGCTGTTTCACTACACGCCACCCCCAATCCCCGGTGTTACTACGAACTCTGCCCTTTGCCACAGGAAATTGCGAATCCAGTAGTCCACAACCGAGACGATATTCTATGGAATCTGATTAGAAGCTGTTTATAAGGAACGGGGTCGAACGCCTAGAAATATGGAATCAACTTGGGCTCTCCTGCCGATATCACTCATTACTTCGCGTGAATAAAGAGCCAGTTGTGTTTCACAATAACGATATTTTCTGTATCCGAGCTAATTATGTGTCATTAGGTCGTTTTCTTCGAGACCTTCCGTAAGGTTGGAACACAGCAAATATTCTAAACTCCTATTAATAAAAGCTGTTGTTTAGTTTGAGCCAGAAGCTTATTAAAAATATCTGTCATGGACAAATAGACAAAATATGTTATCACATACATCGATTTTTTTTTAGTATTACCTTACATTCAAATGACTCACTCAAAGCTATAAACTTATGTGCCTCAAATCATTCCTCTTCAAACGCACGAATATGTACTGAGTAGCTAGGCGTACATCTTTCCAGTCTCTCTGGTTGCTGCTGTGGAGAGTTTTCAGATTGGCAATAACAACGTGGCGACGTCGTAATGCTGCAGAGCGAACGAATCCAATAGCTGGGGGGAGGGACTGCAACGAGACTCCTCGCTCCGGCCGCTATATACGGCCTCTGCTGCGGCAATTTCCATTCGCGGAAGCGAAAATTGCTCCGCTCGATTTACGTGGAAGCATTCGCACACACTGGATAGCTGGCGACGTCGTTCGAGGGCCCGCGATTGCTGGCGCCACTGCTCTGTTGCTTCGCGCTTGCTATCTGGTGTCTAAGGCGCTGCAACAATTTACCTCACGCCACCTCGGAAATTAGTATAGTTTGAACAGCATGAAAGGAAACTACGGCAAAGAAATTTGAATGTAGTATCATGCTTGTCATGTAGTGGATGCAATACACTTAGGGTGCTTATTAGGTAAAGCAACGTTAGAATCTGCCCCGTCCACATCCAGGACATTAATGCTAGACTCTAGTTCGAGCAGAATTTGCCCCGTCCACATCCAGGATATTAATGCTAGACTCTAGCTAGAGCAGACAAGACTTGTGGCACTACAAGAAAAGGTCCGTTCGCCACGTGCCAAGCCCCGCGCACATGGGCGGTCCCACGAGGTCAAGTAGCAAAGACAGATTTATATTCCCACTGAGTAGTAAAGCCCACGTTACAGCTAGTGCTCTGATATATACGCGAAGAAAGAGAAATACCGACGTCAGCCGCGTGAGAGTACTGAATAATTCAGTGGCGACAAGTGAAAATTTGTGCCGGATCGGGACTCGTACCCGGATTTCCCGCTTTACGCAAGCGGGCGCCTTAACTGCTTCGGCTATCAGAGCACGCTTCCCGTCAAACCCAAATTCCTAACTTTTCGTACATTACTTCCAAAGCGCCCCCTGTCCATTTTCCTCATTGCTCGCAGCATCTCGCACGATTCCCGCAAGAGGTCAGACCTGTGGTGCATCCACATTGAAGATATCATGAAATACCGTCAAGGATTACACATTGGAGAGCCAAAGAAACTGGTGCGCCTGCCTAATACCGTGTAGGCCTCTCGCGAGCACGCAGAAATGCCGCAAAACGATGTGGTACACACTTGACTAATGTCTGAAGCAGTGCGAGAGGAAATTGGCACCATGAATCCTGCAGAGCTGTAAATAAATCCGTAAGAGTACGAAGGGGTGGAGATCTCTTCTGAAGAGCACATTGCAAGGCATCCCAGATATGCTCCATAATGTCCATGTTTGGGGAGTTTGGTGGCCAGCGGAACTGTTTAAACTGTACCAATTATGGACGTGTGGGGTGTAGCATTATCCTGCTGGAATTGCCCAAGTCCGTCGGAAATGCACCATGGACAGAACGGATGCAGATGATCAAAGAGGATGCTTACGTATGTGTTGCATGTCAGAGCCGTATCCAGACATATCAGGGGTCCCATATCACTCCAATTGCACGTCCTCCACACCATCACAGAGCCTACACCAGCCTGAACAGTCCCCTGCTGACATGCAGGGTCCATAGATTCATGAGATTTTCTCCATACCCGCACACGTACATAAGCTCGATAGAATTTGAAACGAGACTCGTCCGACCAGCCAACATGTTTCTAGACATCAACAGTCCAATGTCGGTGTTGACGGGCCCAGGCGAGGCGTAAAGCTTTGTGTCACGCAGTCATCAACGGTACACGAGTGGGCCTTCAGCTCTGAAAGCCCATGTCGATGATGTTTCGTTGAATTATTCGCACGCTGACACTTGTTGATGGCCCAGCATTGAAATTCGCAGCAATTTCCGATAGGGTTGCATTTCTGTCACGCTGAACGCTTCTCTTCAATCGTCGTCGGTCCCGCTCTAGCAGGATCTGTTTCCAGCCGCAGCGATGTCGGAGATTCGATGTCTTACCATATTCCTGATATTCACAGTACACTCGTTGAATCATCTTACGGGAAAATCCCCACTTCATCGCTACCTCGGGGATGATGTGTCCCATTGCTCGTGCGCCGACTATAACACCACGTTAAAACTCATTTAAATCTTGATAACCTGGCATTGTAGTAGCAGTAACCGGTCTCATAACTGTGCGTGGCACTTGTTTTATATAGGCGTTGCCGACAGTAGCGCCCTATTCTGCCTGTTTAGATACATCTGTATTTGAATACGTATGCCTATACCAGTGTCTTTGGGGCTTCGGTGGATGTTACTATTACCTGTGTGGTTTCTGTTCTTCCAGAGATGTCCAATAGAACACGTATCATATATGATGTGTTCCGTTTTTAGTGGTTCGTCCGATTGTCTGTCCGCTTGTTAAGACCCCTTTTTCTAAGGAACGGTTACAGATATCAACTTGAAATTTATGTCACTTTCTAAGAACTACAGTCCCTTAACGGTGTGAAAAATTTAAGCTTCTAAGTCAATGCAGTCAAAAGACTCTGTCATTTACGTCACACATTTTAAACTCGCAAACTCATTCATCAAAACCTATAGTGTACCTCTCATTGGTTTAAAATTATGAAATTTGATAAGAAGCAAAGTTTCACAGTACAATTAAAGGGCCGGCCGTAGTGGCCGTGCGGCTAAAGGCGCTGCAGTCTGGAACCGCAAGACCGCTACGGTCGCAGGTTCGAATCCTGCCTCGGGCATGGATGTTTGTGATGTCCTTAGGTTAGTTAGGTTTAACTAGATCTAAGTTCTAGGGGACTAATGACCTCAGCAGTTGAGTCCCATAGTGCTCAGAGCCATTTGAACCATTTGAACAATTAAAGGAAAAAGTTTAGGAATCGTTAATTTCCAATTATATCATGCAAAAATATTTTTTTGCCATTTGTTGTCCTTCCGTCTTCTCCGTCCGTTTGTTAAGACCCTTTTGTCTCGGGAATAAGTAGAAGTAGGCAGCTGAAATTTGTGTCACATACCAAGGGGTGCGAAAAGGTTAAGCGTGAAAGTCAGTGGAGTCGAAACATATGGCCATTTATGTCACACAATTTGATACCCGCAAATCACTCATAAAAACTTATAGGGTACTTCCCGTTGATCTAGATATTTGTTAGAAAAATAGATTACATAGTACAAGTAAAGGAAAAAAATCTTAAAATCGTTAAATTGTAATTCTGTCACACACAACAATATTTTTTGCCTTTTTCCTTTTTGTCCGTCTGTCAAGTCCCGTCTTCCTTAGGAGCGCGTGGTGGTACCAATTGAAATTGATGTCAGGTACTGATGTCTACAGACCCTTGACGGTGTGAAAAATTTAAGCTTCTAAGTCAACGAAATCAAAACATACGGCCGATTATGTCAGATATTTTGATACTCGAAAATTCTATCATCAAAACCTATAGATTAGCTACCTAACCCCACTTGCCGGACCTGGTGATCTAGCGATAAAACGAGTGTCTGCAAAGCGAGAGGACGCGGGATCGAGTCTCGATCGGGCCACGTGTTTTTCAGCCTTCATTTTAACCTAACCTTTGCCTTTCAACGATGTGGGGAGTTAAACGACACGTGGTTCGGATTCCACGTTAAACTGTAGGCTCCCTTTCCCTGGTTGGATAAGTGGTGTGGGTTAGGTATACGCAAGTCGCTCAAGTGGCACCCAACAGGCAGACATGCACCCCACCATTGGGTCACACGAAACCATTAGTATCACCATCTGAATGCAGAGTTGAGTTCGCACGAAAACTTCAGAATGCGAATCCGGTTTCTAATACTAATTTTATTTCAATGTCGGTAAAACTCTAGCGTGCAGATTTCCCCCTCAAAGAAAAATCGGAGAGTAAAGAGAAAATAGCTACCAAAGTCCTTAGGTAGTGCAGAATAGTACCCCAAAATCTGAGCTACAATGGTGCTATCGTCATAGAACTCAGCAATTTCTCAAAATACCCACAACAGCTGAAAATTTGAAAGGCTCCTTCTTCTTCATCATTATCTTCTTATTCCTCAAAGCGGCGTTTTGATACAGAAGACGTTCTCCTTTGCGTTGATTGGCGGGTAGGCAGGTTGGGAAACTTCTGAGGAACGAAGTAATTATCTGCTTTCTATGTCTCAGGAGGTAGAACTGCTGCGTTTTTCAGCAGTTGGCAGGAGACGTGTTTTTTGACATCGGACGCTTACTGAAGCCCCTTTTGCACGACCGACCTTCTTGTCTCAATTGACTTCTCGAGACAAATGCGTCTACTGCAGCGCCCCTGGCGTTTTATACCCGTACCGAGTTGTCTGTTTTGAGTGGTCATTTCCGTTTACTCGTCAGCGCCAAAATAGCCGGTGTTGTGAGAGCTGTCTGCTTTGCAGTTTAGCATTTAAATAGTGAAAGCGAGGTTATGAGGGACTATCCGTTTTACGGAAAAATCGAAATACAGTAACAAAATTTAGAGACAAGCAATGACAATAGTGTTTATTAATGAGCAAAGCAGAATTCATAGTGAAAGATCGTGTCAAAGGTCGTGTGGTTAGGTATTCACACTGCTGAGAAGGGAAAGAATAGGAATAGTGTCATTCAAACATTTCAGAACATACACATTTATCTGCTCGAGGAAATACGTAATTGCAAATACACCAGACAAAATGTAGGACACAGTAAACAGTATGTTTTTGTTTCAGCCTTTGTATTTTGTTTTCTTGCTAAGTGAGAAGTAACAAGGAAAATTATTTTTCTTATCCAATCATTATCATGTTTCCACTGTTGAAATAACTTTTGTTAAAACATGTTTATCTATTTACGTTCTAATTCATGCAAAGTGTAATTATTTTCTCTGTAAAACGTAAATATTTTTTGCTTTCAGATATTTCGTCTCTCTTGTAGGAAAACACTAGTAGGAAAACATACCAGGACCTTGTGTAACCTCTCAATATGCCACGAAAACAAAACAAACAGCATGAAAAGAATAAAAAGATATGAAACCACAAAATCCATTCCTATAACGCGATACGATATTGTAGTGCCTGTGTTATTCCGAATTATAAAAACTTATTAACGACATGAAACTTAATCGCAATTGCGAATGTGGACTACCATTGGCTGTATAATGGAATGATGACAATGAAAATTTGTGTCGGATAGGGCCTCGAACCCCGATTTCCCGCTTCTCGCGAGCGGCTGCCTTTCCATTTTTTTTTTAAATCTCATTTTGTTCTATATTGTTCGTCGAATTTGTTCGGGGCGGACGTCCGATGACACCTGTTTAGGTTCTTCGTTGATCCATTCACTCAGTTTTTGTGTTAGCCTCTAACCGAACACGCTGAACTACCTTGCTGACTTCTTTTTGCCTATCCAAGTACGACCTAGGGCCAGACTCTCTTCCATGTGTCGTCAATCACGTGTCCACATCTGTACTGGTACATGCATTACGTATATTCCCGTACAGTGGAGGCAGTTTACTTTAAAATCGCTTGCCCGGGGTCTGCAGGTTAATACGGTATTTCACGCATGTCCGAAGGAACCTTGCATCGTAATACGGAATAACACGGGCACTGTAGTATATTTATACACTGACAGCAGGCAAGAGATTTTCAAGTAAACTGTTTCTCCTGTATGGGAATACACATAATGGATGTACGATTACGGGTGTGGGCAGGCACTTGACGACATACGGAAGTTCGGATGGAGCCGTGAGTTGTACTCCGTTAGCCAAATGGTAAGGCGAACGCTAGTCGTAACTGGGAAATCCGGGTTCGAGTCCCGATGAGGCAGAAATTTTCATTGTCATCATTCCATTATACAGCTGATAGTAGTCCATACTTGCAATTGCTAGAGCTTAATAGTTTATAACTCCCGATGTTAGCTTCTGGAGTAACGGTAAGTTGTCTCTGCGCATGCGCAGTGCAGCACAGTCGTAAATTTAGAACTCCACACTCGGCACGGCCTATACACCATCGACGTCGTACACACAATCGCCTCGTGGTTGGTTGCTAATGTACACGAAGGCAAAAAAGGTTCATGCACTTTGAGTAGTCGATTTTGACCAGAATGTCGCTCTTGTACAACGGACTTGAGGACCGGTCATTCCGATGTCATAGGAATCCTGGCAACCGTCGTCCGCGATATTCTGCTTGTTCGGACATCAGCGGTTGCAATGAGAAGGCACGTTCTGAACACACCGACGGTTATCGCATTCGGCTGCAGGCATATGAGGCAAGCAGTCGCGTCACAGGTTTGCTGTTCATTATTTTGAACACAGATTGGAAATGACGCTCACAATAAAGCGACCAAACTCTCTTGAGAGCGATTACTTATTTATATCTGAAACTTTACCCCGGTAATATATGCAGTGGAGAGTTAAATTTAACTTATAGAGTAACGGCAAGTTGTCCATCACTTTATAACCACTACTTGTTTTATTATTTGCTAACAATGCCTGTTTCTCTTTACCTGCGGTTGTACTTAGGGAATTTTTGGCTGCAACTGGACCCTTGAGTAGGATGTTCAGGCCAATGTGAAACTTTCTGGTTCTACTCTATGAATATTTTAATGATACCTTTTCCTTCGTGTGTTGTGTCCACAACGTCAGTTTCAAATTAACCAATTCAGAGTCTCTTGAAAGTAGGTACGAATTAGACTGCCTTACGCAGTCAAGATAGAGAGGAGAAGTCATAATTAATTCCCCCCAGTCAAGGAACAAGGTGGAAACACTCCCCTCTACACACTTACACGGAGTGACTGCCAAGCAAAAAGCTAGCAAACAATTACAGAGCGGTTGGGAAAGAATTGAGCGTGATGTGTTGAACTAATCATCCTAACATCCACATGTAGAGGTTGAAGGAAACGACGAAGAACGCCGACCAGAACTGCCTGTCAAGCACATCAACCCCGTTCGTTGTAAACTTGATTAGTATCATGTTTATTGCGATGTTTCGCTCGGTTGCTACTATCCTGAGTTTTAGGTATACGTGCATTGTAGAACTCAGAACGCTAGGAGTGAGTAAGCTATCACGCGAGCGAGTTTATTATTACACCAGATAAACAGCGCGGGTGAATTGATGTTAACGACTATGCTATCTAAATTAACTCCCCCCTCTCAGAATACCAATTAAAAAATTTAGTTTAGATCCATTAGTTATTAAATTATCTCTTGTTCTTTTTAAAACACCCACTGCTAATGACAAATAACAAAATTTAAAACGATTTTTGTTAACGTTACGTTTTACCTCCACTTCAAGCGAATGAAACTATTTGTAGCATTTAAACCTTGATTACTTTGCGAAAAAAATATATTTCTTTAAATGCGACATCACCTTCGTAGGTTTAACACACAAGTTTATTTCTAGACACGCATTCACATTGGTGACTCACGAACCGTGGAGCTTGCCGCGATGGGGGGTGTAACACCACAACTCTGTGGATGGTCATACATTTTCTATGTGTCTTGCGAAGTCTGCCTTATTAGTCGTGCTGCATACAGGGTGAGTCACCTAACGTTACCGCTGGATATATTTCGTAAACCAAATCAAATACTGACGAACCGATTCCACAGACCGAACGTGAGGAGAGGGGCTAGTGTAATTGCTTAATAGAAACCATACAAAAATGCACGGAAGTATGTTTTTTAATACAAACCTACGTTTTTTAAATGGAACCACGTTAGTTTCGTTAGCACATCTGAACATATAAACAAATACGTAATCAGTGCCGTTTGTTGCGTTGTAAAATGTTAATTACATCCGGAGATACTGTAACCTAAAGTTGACGCTTGAAACCTCCGACGTTCAGTTGCGTGTTGTAAGAAACAGCTGCAACATACATCGCGTTTCAACGGAATGATCTGCCAACGTTGCTCGAAAATGTCCCACTGGAAACGCGTCGACGTATGTGGTACCAGCATGATGGTGCACCTGCACATTCCGCAATTAACACTAGGCTGACCCTTGACAGGATGTTCGATGGGCGTTTCGTAGGACGTGGAGGACGCATAAATTGGCCAGTCCCTTCTCCTGATCTTACACCTCTGGACTTCTTTCTGTGGGGTACGTTAAAGGAGAATGTGTACCGTGATGTGCCTACAACCCCAGAGGATATGAAACAACGTATTGTGGCAGCCTGCGGCGACATTACACCAGATGTACTGCAGCTGTACGACATTCATTACGCCAGAGATTGCAATTGTGTGCAGCAAATGATGGCCACCACATTTAACATCTATTGGCCTGACATGTCGGGACACCTTCTATTCCACTCCGTAATTGAAAACGGAAACCACGTGTGTACGTGTACCTCACCCCTCATGGTAATGTACATGTGCGCCAGTGAAAAAGACCAATAAAAAGGTGTTAGCATGTGGACGTAATGTGCTGTTCCAGTCTCTTCTGTACCTAAGGTCCATCACCGTTCCCTTTGGATCCCTACGTAATTCGGTGCTCTCCGATACACACGATCGAACAGCGGAGAAGTGGTACTCAAGCGTCAACTTTAGGTTACAATATCTCCGGATGTAATCAACATTTTACAATGCAACAAACGGCACTGATTACGTATTTGTTTATATGTTCAGATGTGCTAACAAAACGGGGTTCCATTTTAAAAAAACGTAGGTTTGTGTTAAAAAACATACTTCCGTGCATTTTTTTATGGTTTGTATTAACCAATTACACTAGCCCCTCTCCTCACGTTCGGTCTGTGGAATCGATTCGTCAGTATTTGATGTGGTTTACGAAATATATCCAGCGGTAATGTTAAGTGACTCACCCTGTATTATTCGTGTAAATATGTTGTCAAGTTACATATGCTATTTGTTATTTAAGAAAGAGAATACGCATGGGATGTTAACATTTCGTAAGTAGACACGCTGGCCTAGTCAGGAAAAAGCTATTGTCAAAGTGTGTCATAAATTGTAAATGCATTATCGCTGGGCGTGCAAGCGCGCCAAAAAAGTAGCAGTGAGAAGTCGCGAGAAGACGGTTGGTGTCGTTGGTTGCGTTTATTCGCCGGTGTGGCTATGCGAAAGTGCGGAGACAAAAAGTCTGTTTCCGAAGTGCTGAGCAGTGAAAACTGAAATGGTTGTTTCGGCGGATGTTTAATGTGGACAAGCTATGGCATTTACTGGGCACAGTACAAATATAGCAAGAGTAATTCACAAAACTTCAAGAGTACTGTGGGACCTTGTTATTGGCTATGATATGGCAAGAAGATCAACCTGTGCCCTATTTACCTATAACTGAAGCCACTTGACAAGCCAACGGCATCATGAAGTGAAGTAAGATCTATACTTTTTATAACTATAACTGTAATAGACTGACCAGCGTAGCTAGAATTTTATTGTCTGAATAACATTGTCACGTATATAATTTTCCTCCGTCTATATACAAGCAGTATCCATCCTGTCCCTTTGTATGAACCAAGATAATCAGAAAATGAACGGAAAATGAAGTGAACATTAATTTATTAGATTATCAGAATAAAACTTTTCCAACTTTTGGAAAATCACGTAATAATGAACTTTTTGGCTGTAGTACGAATAATGTCAGAAACAGAATGATGCAAAAGCCAGTATCAATTCATTTGCTAAAAATAGAGTAACTCTCGTAACAAAAAAAAATTGTATTAAAACATTACGTAACTTGGACACTGACTTCTATTGTCAAAGCACGAAATCTTTCACGCAGGAGGATCGTACAAACATACCGCCGTTTGAGTCTCGTACAGATTCTCGTATGGAGGACATAGTGATAGACATCCCTGGGGTTGTGAAGTAGCTGAATGGGTTGAAAATAAATAAATCGCCAGGTCCTGATGGGATTCCAATTCGGTTTTACAGAGAGTACTCTACTGCATTGACTACGTACTTAACTTTCATTTATCGCGAATCTCTTGCCCAGCGCAAAGTCCCAAGCGACTGGAAAAAAGCGCAGGTGTTGTAAGCATCTGGCACGACTGAAAGTCCTAGAAGATTTTGTTGATTCAGATCTGTGACACACGAAACTGACGGCCTGTGGGTTGGGACAGTTGTCCGCCACAAGTATGAAGAAGAGAAACCTGTGGCGGACACAGAGGAAGCGCACAGTAGGCGTGCGGTAGCCGCTATAGCAGCGCGTTGTACGCAGCGGGCGTAGAACCGACTCTCTCCGAGATGGGGCAGTGCGGAACTCGGCCAGTAATTAAAACTTTCCTGCCGTAATGAGCGCTGGGCTCTCGCAGCGCCGACTTCCAGTCTGTGACCTGGCTCACCTGTACGGCTTGGCCCACGCTCACTGTGCGAGCTAGCAAGCCGACACCCTGCAGGGGGAGGTACGTCTGTGTGCTAGTCGCTGCTGCAACCCAAGCAGCGTTAAGTCCGGGAAAACGGTAAAGTCTACTGCGACTTGGTAATACCAGACGCCATAGCTGATGGTTCGCCGTCAACTACCACGCTGTGAAACCGGAAGTTTTCAGTCTCTTCTCATACCCATCGTCCCTGACCTGTGCTTGTGCACAGGATCTAAAATGCGTGTATGACTGTATCTTTGCTAGACTCGCGACTACTTCCAAAACTCAACCACGAAGCTCTACCCCCTACAGCGCAAAAGATAGAAAGCACTCATACAAGAAAATCACGAATAACCCCCAACTGCCCATCCACCAGGACGTACTCCAGCTGGCAATTAACTGACTTCTATCCTGAAACCCATCCTGGTATCTTGTTCACCGGTTCGTCGGTAACAGCATCAGTCTCAATGCCATTTTTTTTATGTCCATACTTTTGAGCTGTGGTCTTTGTGACCACGGCCGCTCACTATTGTAAGAATAAGAAACACCAAAAGTTGTCCTTATGATCTTATTTATTGTGCCGGTTTGTAACCATTCTTTCTCATATAATTACAATGAATATAATGATTCCTACAATAGAACTTTTAAAACTTCAGAGGTGGAAAGCTTTCCATCATCGGTCCCCAAAACCGATATTTTTAATAAACTAACCCCTGAAATGATCAAAATAATAATTATATCGCTATCAAACGTCATAAATATTAATTTTATTAAATTAAGACACCCAATATCAATAATGCTTTTCATTATCCTACAAACTTTTCTAGTTGGACTAATAACAGGAACAATAATGGAAAGATATTGGTTATCATATATTTTATTTTTAACGTTTCTTGGCGGTATATTAGTTCCATTTATTTATATTACGAGAATTGCATCAAACGAAATATTTCAACCTAAATCAATTACAATAATTATTACCTTAACAATATGAATATTTATCATATCAACATTAATTATTTTAGATATGACAATATTTATAGACTTTTTCAAAAATACTGAAACTATAAATATTGATAATTCAATCAATTATCAAGAAATAACAATATCTTTAGAAAAACTATATAGTTAGTTGCCAGTTTCGGTGCTTCAGAGCGGCATCCTCAGACCTCAGTTGATGCTGAAGGAGCTATTATGCAGTGGCCAACGTAACTGCTTTACGTAGACCATACGAAACTGTGATATCAGCATTCCAACCATCAAGTGCTGACACTGCAGTTACACATAGTCTGCCAAAACCAGTTATTTTGGCCATTGAAGCAGCGTATTTTGGATCGTGATAACCCCTGCAGCATCAACTAAGGCCTGAAATGGGGCACTGAAGCGCCGAAACTGGTAGCTACATAATAACTAAGACCATAAGGACGGCTGTAGTTGTTTCATTTTCTTACAATCAATGCCAAATGGTTGGAATTGTTTCAGACGTTCTCTGCTATCTTCGTGACCTGATAAATCCATCACAAATGACCAGGGTTTTGAAACCTCCCTCCATTTATGGAAAAGTTTAAACAGAATTCGCAAGAAGCGCGATATTTGTGCTTAAAATACACTTCCTGACAAAAAACAGAGAAGCACCCAGAAGACATCGTCGGAAGTCAACGTCACTTCGTACAAGTACACTCCATCGGCGGGTATGTAAAATGATTAGAATTACATTCTCTACGACAGACAGAACGGACCCCAGTGTGCATTAGTGTCGTTAACAGTGCTGTTAACAGACCTGGTAGGGTACACAAGGGGCTTCATGTTTTAAGTGATCACTGTGAAGAATCGTACTTCTGTGAGACAACGTTATCAGCACCCGACAGAGTTTCAAAGGGGCTTAATTGACGGTCTCCATTGGGCTATTTGGTCGAATCGTGCGATATCTCGATCTGAGGGGGAGTCGCATGTGACAGTGGCCCAATATTGAAATGCATGGCAACGTGAGGGCATGCACACTCATAGTTATGGTTCCGATCCACCAAATCTGACCACCAGAAGCGAGGCTCGCCATATTGTGTAAATGGAAATACCTTGTAGCTAGGGCCTCCCGTCGGGTAGACTGTTCGCCTCGTGCAAGTCTTTCGTGTTGACGCCACTTCGGCGACTTGCTTGGCGATGGGAATGAAATGATTATGATAAGGACAACACAACACCCAGTCCCTGAGCGGAGAAAATCTCCGACTCAGCCGCGAATCGAACCCAGGCCGTTAGGTATGACACTCCGTCGCGCTGACCACTCAGCTACCAGGGGCGGACGCCATATTGTGTAGTAAATACATGGTAAACCCATCACATTTGCGCCTATCATATGACGACAAGTAATGGACTCCCTGCAACATACTGTTCGGTCACTAGCACCAGCCGGACTACTGAGTCTGTGTAGGCTGCTGCTAACACCACAAAACAAACTTCTGAGTTTGGAATGAGATGCACGGCTGCTATGAATAGCAGTTCTGCACCGCTCTATGTGACCACTGTCGGTGAGTATGACGGAAACGTGTGGAGAGGTACCATTCTTCCAATATTCAGGAGAGGCGAAGGGGTGCTACTCCTGGAATAATGTCGTCGGAAGCCACTGGGTATGACTTTAGGTCACGGCTGGTACTGACTGAGGGAATTCTCATCGCACAACAATAAGTCACAGACTTCCAGCATCTTCATGAGTTACCTCTCATTCGACTGATGCAATGCTTGTCCAAACATGGCACTTGGCTCATAGCTAGGACGTCAACTGCGTCCCAGCGTGGCCAGCATGTCGAGAACCACTTATAACAGTTGCGGGTCAACCTGCCTCAAGAGAGGGTACAGCGGCTCTAGGACACCCTTTCCAACCCAATCTGTGGCTGCATTCTAGGTTGGAGGGAGTGAAACGTCCTACTGGTAAATGGGCTCATACTGCCAAGTTCTTTGTAAATTTGACTCTATTTTTTAACCACATTGCTGGTGAAGTGTCATGTTTGCTCCTTCCCTTCTGGGCGCTTCACTATTTTTGTCGGGCAGTGTTATACTCCAAAACGCTATTTCAGACGAGTGTAAAATGCATATGCGCAACGGGAAATATTGAACGCTAAAATGATAACTTGGCTCTGTCTGCCTACCCCCTGAAGCAGATCTTAGGATCTCTTAATACTCTTTAACATATAAATTATAACCTAAACATAAATGAAAGATTTAGGCAACTAATACTACTAAATTATAAACGTTGTTTCTTATTATACATTTATTGTAAATTAAAAAACAACCCTTTATATTACAATTGTCTATATTTCTTGACTAAAAAGTGCCAATCAATTGCCCAACTCTGCCCCATTTTATGGCCACGCGATCTAACAAAAAATGGCTCTAAGCACTATGTGACTTAACATCTGAGATCACCAGTCCCCTAGACTTAGAACTACTTAAACCTAACTAATCTAAGGACATCACACACATCCATGCCCGAGGCAGGATTCGAAGCTGCGACCGTAACAGCAGCGCGTTTCCGGACTGAAGTGCCTAGAACAGCTCGCCCACAGAGGCCTCCCCGCAATCTAACATAAATATAGACTTAGAACTACTTAAACCTAACGAATCTAAGGACATCACACACATCCATGCCCGAGGCAGGATTCGAAGCTGCGACCGTAGCAGCAGCGCGTTTCCGGACTGAAGCGCCTAGAACAGCTCGCCCACAGAGGCCTGCCCGCAATCTAACATAAATAACGCGAAATGACTGACATCATCTACGTACCAAACACTAGAAGACACTACTTTCAAAGATGATCTACGGTGGCGTGGAACCTCAGTGGAAATAAACTAGCGTGATCACAGCTGTTTAGCTTTATAGGCCTAATAAGCCGAAGCAATTAGCAATATCACCGTATGTACTGCGTCCGATTAGTCGGAGTGATGGTTCTCCTACACGTCTGCGGCGATGGACGAAGTCCAGCCAGAAAATAAAATTTCAAACAATAGGACGGCAGTAGGCGGTCTTCTGACTGATGTACTCTAATACTGTCTTGCCCTGTCTCTTTTCTACGGACGAGAAACGGGAACTCCCAGCCACAAGGGCGGAGTTCAAATAACGTCTCAACGTAAGTATAGGCAGAAGAAGTGCTCTCAATCACTGAACGCTGCGTAAGCAATGACGACTTCCAACCCGGAGGTGAAGTCCAGAGTCGTATAATTTCGCAACAGTACAGTGCCTAACCGTTCTAAAATATCCTGAGAGCAAAGACAGCAAGTCCGTCTGTACCAACAAAAGCTGATACTGAGCGACCGTCCAACATGGCTGCTCAAAACGGAAGACCACTTCCTCTCCACTGCTGGCTTCCCAGCAAGACTCCGCGTCCCTCCCTCGTAACTGCAGAAGGCGAATCATGTTCACAAAACCACGGAATATTCTCTCTCTCTACAGATTCCTCCGAACGCCGACCAACCATATTTTAGTCTTTTGTCGTCCAGCGTGGAAAGTTTGCAAGGAAATACCCATGCTGATACAATGGTACGCTTCTGAGTAAAAATCCTTGGAAATAACCCAACCTGCGTGATTTCCGATGTGACGCTTCCTCGTTCCTCTCATCTGTGTCCATGATTTTCAGAGTTCCCGGTTATCCTTCCAGCCCAGCTACAACACCGGCCAGCCGCCGCTGTGTTGTGTTTCCGGGCCCAGGTGTCCGGACTGTCCGTCTTGGCACTTCCTGTGTCAGGCAGGACCAACACATCTGCGTGGGCTTTTTCGCCCCACGAGCTGAGTTCTGGGTGCCGTTTTATCTCAACTGGCGTTCCAGCCTCTACTAGTATAGGCAATCATTCATTACGCCGTTTTGATAATAAAGACACTCCGTCACCTTTCATGCAAAAGCGTTAAAAGTTATTTACAAGGCCTACGTGACAATGTCAGTCTTCTTTAAATAATCATATATACGATGTACAACCTACCATATGATACCTAATTGTGGTTGTAGATCACGGCAAAGTATGCGTAAGTAGGCTGTTAGTAGGCTGTTTATGTTTTCTTATTGGCAACGTTACATAGCGCTCTGTGTGAGAATCACTGGCTGTGCTGTGTGCAGTCTGTGGCTAGTTTGCATTGTTGTCTGCCATTGTAGTGTTGGGCAGCGGCAGCTGGATGTGAACAGCGCGTAGCGTTGCGCAATTGGAGGTGAGCCGCCAGCAGTGGTGGATGAGGGAAGAGAGATGGCGGAGTTTTGTAATTTGTCATGAACTGCTATGTATATTATGACTATTAAGGTAAATACATTGTTTGTTCTCTATTAATATCTTTCATTTGCTAACTATCCCTATCAGTAGTTAGTGCCTTCCGTAGTTTGAATCTTTTATTTAGCTGGCGGTAGTGGCGCTTGCTGTATTGCAGTAGTTCGAGTAATGAAGATTTTTGTGAGGTAAGTGATTTCTGAAAGGTATAGTTTAATTTTAGTCAGGGCCATTCTTTTGTAGGGATTTTTGAAAGTCAGATTGCGTTGCGCTAAAAATATTGTATGTCAGTTTAAGCACAGTCATGTATAATTGTTCAAAGGGGACGTTACATATGTAGATGAGTGCTTGTAAGGTGCGAAATTATAGCCACCTTACAATACAAGTAGTCCAGCTACAGTATGTCAGCTGAGATTTCATTCTGCTGGTCCAATGAAGTTCTTCGTTCAAACGCCCATATGCCTTGAGTGAATATGTATTTCATTTATTTATTTACCATTGCCTCGCCGCAGTGGTAACACCGGTTCGCGTCAGATCACCGAAGTTACGCGCCGTCGTGCTTGGCTAACACGTGGATGGATCACCGTCCGTGTCCGCCGAGCGCTGTTGGCAAGTGGGGTGCACTCAGCTCTTGTGAGGCCAATTGAGTAATTTGCGGTAGAAATATAAATAAAATTTTGATGTTTTGAGAAGAGTGTAAACAGATAGGGCAATGAGAGATTTTTTTTAGTGCCATCACCGATTGTGACGCAATGAATACCTCGGAATGGCTTCTTCGAGCTGTTGACCGCCAGTCACAACGAAATAGTTTACATTTAGCAGTAAAGAAATGGTTTTGCTAATCCTACCCATTGACGTTAGGTATTCATTTCTGTACAACATGAGGTGATTTATTGGCTACATTTACTGCAGTATTAGCTGCCCATAACTATTATTTGACTGGTATGTACAATTTGTCATTGCGTTTTGGCATGTTATGTCTGATTTACAGTTCTATGTGTGTTATTTAATGTTACATCAAATTTTCTTCCTCGTCCTCCTCCTTCTCATCCTCTTCAATGTCAGTGCTGTCACTGTGGGTGTCGCTGTTCACCTCTGGAGAGTGTTGTTTCGTTTTATAGAGGCATGTCTATTAGGTCGTGTGTGCAGGTGCTCTTCATGTGCTGTTTTTTGAAATACTGTCTGTTAAATCATTTAATTGTGCCCATTATTTTTGGTCTCTCATTGCAATATATATACGTTCCTGTGTAGTCTAAGTATAGTGTATGTCTGTTGTATTAAGTCATTTAATTGTGCCCGTTGTCCATAGTCTCACATTGCAAATATATATATCAAAAAAAGCTTTCCATCACCCCGGTTCCCAGAACTCCTAAAGATAAACCTTGACTGTGGATATTGTATCACAGTCCCTTTGAATGTTCAGAGATGTCACTAAACCCATCCAAAGATGTAAACAACTATGCATGAGCAGCCCCTATTAGACGGAGGGGGTCGGACAGCCGAGCAGTTCCAATCATTCCACCAGGAAGGAGATACACGGCTCGTGTTGTCTGTAGTTCAACCATACCTAGACGATCAATACCGCGGTTAGATAGTGTCCGCATTGTTACTTTCTGCCAGGAAGGGCCGTCAACAGGGGAAGTGTCCAGGCGTCTCGGAGTGAACATAAGCGATGTTGTTCGGACATGGAGGAGATACAGAGAGACAACAACTGTCGATGACTTGCCTCGCTCAGGCCGCCCAAGGGCTACTAATGCAGTGGATGACCGCTATCTACGGATTATGGCTCGGGGGAACCCTGACAGTAACACCACCATGTTGAATAATGCTATTCTTGCAGCTGCAGGACGTCGTGTTACGACTCAAACTGTGCGGAATAGGCTGCATGATGCGCAACTTCACTCCCGACGTCCATGGCGAGGTCTATCTTTGCAACCACGACACCATGCAGCGCGGTACAGATGGGCCCAACAACATGCCGAATGGACCGCTCAGGATTGGCATCACGTTCTCTTCAACGTTGAGTGTCGCGTATCCCTCCAACCACACAATCGTCTGAGAATTGTTTGGAGACAACTTGGTCACGCTGAACGCCCCAGACACACTGTTCAGCGAGTGCAACAAGGTGGGGGTTCCCTGCTGTTTTGGGGCGTCATTATGTGGTGCCGACGTACGACCCTGGTGGTCAAGGAAGGCGCTGTAACGGCTGTACGACACGTGAATGCCATCCTCCGACCGATAGTGCAACGATATCGGCAGCATATTGGTGAGGCATTCGTCTTCATGAACGACAACTGGCGCGCCCATCGTATTAATCTTATGAATGACTTCTTTCAGGATAACGACATCGCTCGACAAAAGTGGCAGCGTGTTCTCCAGACATGAACCCTATCGAATATGCCTGGGATAGATCGAAAAGGGCTGTTTATGGACGACGTGACCCACCAACCACTCTGAGGGATCTACGCCGAATCGCCTTTGAGGAGTGGGACAATCTGGACCAACAGTGCCTTGATGAATTTGTGGATAGTATGGCACGACGAATTCAGGCATGCATCAATGCAAGAGGACGTGCTACTGTGTATGAGAGGTACCGGTGTGTGCAGCAATCTGGACCGTGACCTTTGAAGGTCTCGCTCTATGGTGGTACAACATGCAATGTGTGGTTTTCATGAGCAACAAAAAGGGCAGAAATGTTTATGTTGATCTGTAGTCCAAATATCTGTGCAGGTTCCGGAACTCTCGGAGCCGAAGTGACGCAAAACCGTTTTGGCTATACATATATACAGGATGGCCCATTGATACTGACCTGGCCAAATATCTCACGAAATAAGCATCAAACGAAAAAACTACAAAGAACAAAACTTGTCTAGCTTGAGGGGGGAAACCAGATGGCGCTATGGTTGGTTGGCCCGCTAGATGGCGCTGCCATAGGTCAAACGGATATCAACTGCGTTTTTTTTAAATAGGAACCACCATTTTTTATTACATATTCGTGTAGTACGTAAAGAAATATGAATGTTTTAGTTGGACCACTTTTTTCGCTTTGTGATAGATGGCGCTGTAATAGTCACAAACGTATAAGTACCTGGTATCACGTAACATTCCGCCAGTGCGGACGGTATTTGCTTCGTGATACACTACCCGTGTTAAAATGGACCGTTTACCAATTGCGGAAAAGGTCGATATCGTGTTGATGTATGGCTATTGTCATCGAAATGCCCAACGGGCGTGTGCTATGTATGCTGCTCGGTATCCTGGGCGACATCATTCAAGTGTCCGGACCGTTCGCCGGATAGTTACGTTATGTAAGGAAAGAGGAAGTGTTCAGCCACATGTGAAACGTCAACCACGACCTGCAACAAATGACGATGCCCAAGTAGGTGTTTTAGCTGCTGTCGTGGCTAATCCGCACATCAGTAGCAGACAAACTGCGCGAGAATCGGGAATCTCAAAGACGTCGGTGTTGAGAATGCTACATCAACATCGATTGCACCCGTACCATATTTTTATGCAGCAGGAATTGCATGGCGACGACTTTGAACGTCGTGTACAGTTCTGCCCATGGGCACAAGAGAAATTACGGGACGATGACAGATTTTTTGCACTCGTTCTATTTAGCGACGAAGCGTCATTCACCAACAGCGGTAACGTAAACTGGCATAATATGCACTATTGGGCAATGGAAAATCCACGATGGCTGCGACAAGTAGAACATCAGCAACCTTGGCGGGTTAATGTATGGTGCGGCATTATGGGAGGAAGGATAATTGGCCCCCACGTTATCGGTGGCCATCTAAATGGTGCAATGCATGCTGGTTTCCTACGTAATGTTCTACCGATGTTACTACAAGATGTTTCACTGCATGACAGGATGGCGATGTACTTCCAACACGATGGATGTCCGGCACATAGCTCGCGTGCGGTTGAAGCGGTATTGAATATCATATTTCATGACAGGTGGATTGGTCGTCGAAGCACCATACCATGGCCCGCACGTTCACCAGATCTGACGTCCCCGGATTTCTTTCTGTGTGGAGAGTTGAAAGATATTTGCCATCGTGATCGACCGACAACGCCTGACAACATACGTCAGCGCATTGTCAATGCATGTGCGAACATTACGGAAGGCGAACTACTCGCTGTTGAGAGGAATGTCGTTACACGTATTGCCAAATGCATTGAGGTTGACGGACATCATTTTGAGCATTTATTATATTGATGTGGTATTTACAGGTAATGACGATATAACAGCATGCGTTCTCAGAAAAGATAAGTTCACAAAGGTACATGTATCACATTGGAACAATCGAAATAAATTGTATAAACGTACCTACGTTCTGTATTTTAATTTAAAAAACCTACCTATTACCAACGGTTCGTCTAAAATTGTGAGCCATATGTTTGTGACTATTACAGCGCCATCTATCACAAAGCGAAAAAAGTGGTCCAACTAAAACATTCATATTTCTTTACGTACTACACGAATATGTAATAAAAAATGGGGGTTCCTATTTAAAAAGCTGAGTTGATATCCGTTTGACCTATGGCAGTGCCATCTAGCGGGCCAACCATAGCGCCATCTGGTTTCCCCCCTCAAGCTAGACAAGTTTCGTTCCTTGTAGTTTTTTTCGTTTGACGCTTATTTCGTGAGATATTTGGCTCGGTCACTATCAATGGACCACGCTGTATATATATCCGTTTCGGTGTAGTCTAAGTGTAGTGTATGTCTATTGTTCGCGTATTCCCTCAGAAGAAGACAATATGTTCTGGGGAGTGGATAGCTTGAATTAATCTTAGGAAGTAAAACTTATATTTTGGGCGCTTTTTTTTCCTTCAAGTGTCTTGCAGAACAATAGTGCTATACGCTAAGAAAGTAATAACGATATTTTGTCCGATGAGCTAGTTGCTTTTAGGGTTCCACGCCTCAGTCTGTGATAACGGAAGCCTTGTAGGAGAGCTTTATTGTCCGACCGTCCGTTTGTATGTCTGTCCGATTGTTAGCAACCTTTTTGTCAGGAAAGGGCAGACGTATCAGGTTCAAATCTGTGTTACATATTACGGTCCATGGTTGCTTGCCGGTGGAAGTGTTTTAAGCTTCTAAGTGACTTCAGTCATACGTATGGCCATTTCTGCACATATTTTTGTACTCGAAAGTCACTCTTCAAAACGTATAGGGTTTTTCCTGTTGACCTAGAACCATGAAATTTCTGGAGAAGAAGGGTTTCGCAGTGCACTTACAGAAAAAATCCTAAAATTGTTTGTTGGTAATTACATAATATGAAAAAATATTTATCATTTTTTTATCAGTCAGTCCGTCTGTTAAGAGGCTGTTTCTCTGGAGCTATTTGGCGTATCAAATTCAAATTTACGCCACATACTAAGCTCTATGGTTGCTTGGTGGTGTAAAAATTGAAAGCTGAAAAGTCATTGCAATGAAAAGATACGGTGATTTGTGTCACATGTTTTTATACTCGAAAACCCACTCATCGAGACTTGAAAGGTGCTTCCCGTTGACCTCGAGTTGTGAAATTCGGCAAGCAGCAAGGTTTCACAGTACAAGTTAAGTAAAAATCTGAAACCTGTTATAATTATATCAAATAAAAATTATCTTTTGCCTTTTGAACATACATTGTATTCACCATCCGCCATAAACATAACAGACGAACATTACTGCATGCAAACATAAAATTTAAGTTTTAGTCATGTTTTAATAATTAAATATAAATGTTTTATTAAATCTTCTCTCTTTCTCTCTCTCTCTCTCTCTCTCTATATATATATATATATATATATATATATATATATATATATATATATATATGAACTTCTCGCTTCTTTTTTTATGGGTGGGATAGTTTGAGGAACTACTGCAGATACGAAGGTGAGTCAAATGAAAACCTTAAATATTTTTTAAATGTTATTTATTGTGCAGCAGTGGTACAAAGCTGTATCACTTTTCAACATAACATTCCCCACGCTCAATGGAAGTCTTCCAGCGCTTACAAAGTGCATATATTCCTTTAGAAAAAAATTCTTTTGGTAGTCCGCGCAACCACTCATGCAACGCGTGGCATACCTCTTCATCAGAACGGAACCTCTTTCCTCCCACTGCGTCTTTGAGTGGTCAAAACATATGTAAATCACTTGGTAATTCTTCACAAGCATCAACATGTTCTTCACAAGCATCAACATGTCGTTCTCTCATTTCAGGAGTCAGCTGCCGTGGCATCCATCTTGCAGTTTGTGAAACTGGGACACATCATGCACAATGTGGTGTGCTGGCCCATGACTAATTTGTAAACATACTGCAATGTCATTCAGTGTCACTCGGCGGTTTTCCTTCACTATGTCTTCAACTGCTGCAATATTCTGTGGAGTCACAACTCGTTGTGTCTGACCTGGACGATGAGCATTTTCCACTGAAGTCACACCATTTGCGAACTTCCTATTCCATTCGTAGACTTGCTGCTGTGACAAACACGCATCACCGTACTGAACCTTCGTTCGTCCATGAATTTCAATAGGTTTCATACCTTTACTACGGAAAAACAGAACGCTGTTCGTCCCTGGCGCAAGTGGCAAATGGTGCTGCCATCTACAGGCCATTCTGCACGCTGTTTGTAGCACACTTACTAACTTACAGGATGTTGTGTACAAAGTTGCGCATAGTCAGCGCGTACACAACTTTCCCACTAGAGCGCGCCCCGCTAAGCACAACAGTGCAGGCGCAACGCTCGTCCATCTCCGCCCTACGAGATGGCGTTGCCATAGAGACGGACCAAATTCTGCTTCCGCCGATCCGCGTATTAATATGTAACGCAGCCAATGATATTGCTGCTTACGTAGAACCTTTTCTCCTCGCGGATCACACTCGCGCAGTGATACATGAATGCGCGAGTTATTATAACGAGTGTACAGACCTCCGATTAGTCAGTCTGCATTTGTCTGCACCAGTCTGTACCAGTCGGCATTAGTCTGTACCAGTCTGTACGAGTTCTATATTTGTCTGCACCAGTCTATAGTCAAGTTTCAGTCTGCGCCTAATAAGATTACCCTATTCCTGTACTTAGCCATGAAGATAAATGTATAGACACTTTTGTCAAGCAGCAGAGATATATGTGAGAATACGATTAACGTACCAATACCAAAGGAACTTCAGATTGTCAATTGTAAATAACATCCAGAACCAAGTTAAGTAATTTTTATGCTTGTTATTATTTTGATAAATGTGTGTGAAAATTAATCAAGTTCTGTTTAAAGTTGGTCAGCGTCAATCTGCTGCTCTAAGCGTGTAAGTGGCATTTCTATCGTCTGATCTAACGGCAGAAGATAAACACGCCACGATAAGACCACGAGACACATTGCTGACACTCACCTACTTCGTTAGAGTGACAAGTCAAATAATCTGATGGTGTGTGTACTGACGGTCTTACAGTACGCACACCACACAGGATAACTTCGCGAAATTTCGATTTGTTATTACAAATTTAAGGTTTTCATTTGACTCACCCTCGTATTTTGATACGGTCCTGGAACTCCCGGGACCAATATCTTGGCAGCATCAATATCGATACTAGGCGAGAATCGTTGAGATGCTCGATTCCCAGGATGGATGAACTCTGTATATTCACAATTATGTTTGTATGGAACCCTCAGTGCGCGAGCGCTGTTCGCACTTGGCCACTTTCTTTTCCTCGGTACCCTCCAGTTTCTCCAGGAGACACGTAGCATCCTTACGCCCCTCGTTACACACACACACACACACACATACAGAGAGAGAGAAGAGGTGCCCGCTAGGAATGCAGCGTCCGCGTCCGGGCGTTCCGTGAGCCGGTGGCCCCTAATTTGCTTTCCCGGAGGCCCTCCTTGATTCCCCTGTGATCCGCCGTCTGCTTCCGCCGACGGGCGCGCCCCTAGCGGCTGCTTTGTGCCGGCGTCTTATCGAAAATAAAAAGAAACAGGAAAAGAAATTAAACGGAATGCCCGGCCGCGGGCCTGCACGCTTCACGCAGGAACACGGCGCACTGCGAACGGCGCACTGCGCGTTAACGCCGGCGGGATATGCCATTGTTTTCCCGTTATTAATGGCTTCCGGAGAACTTCGGCTTTGCCGACAGACTGCAGATTCTTCGTGTCGGCAGAGGTTTATCCACGTCACTTGGAAGCAGACAGAGCGGAAAATTACTCTCCTTGACGTAGGGACCACACGAGGTGCTGTTGCTCATTCCTATACTATATGTTTTAGACTATTGTAACAGTTCAAACAGGATGTTGTGCGACAAAACTTTTATATCCGCGGGGGTCCTCCAATTCCCTCCCCCGCCCGCTCTCCACTCCACCCCATACGTAGAGGTTGAGCGTATGCAGAGTGGTTCGACCATAAAGTACGATCAAGGTGGATGCAGCTGCAGATGGGACAGTGGTGAAACTGGTTACAAATAGCTGTAGTCAGTTAAGTTTCATAACTAGTTCCGACCTATTTCGGATTCATCTCTAGATGAGGAATGCAGGAAAAATTGGAATTTTGTGGTAAGGTCTTATGGAACCAAACTGCTGAGGTCATCGGTCCCCAAGCTTACACACTACTTAATCTAACGTAAACTAACTTACGCTAAGGACAACACACACACCCATGCCCGAGGGAGGACTCGAACCTCCGACGGGGGCAGCCGCGCGGACCGTGACAAGACGCCTGAGACCGCTCGGCTACCCCGCGCGGCGAGACATGCAGGACGTTTATTACAATAAATACTATTGCGATCTCGACTGTTGTTTTAATGTACGTATAGCGCCAGATCGCTGCGGTCCACGGACAGCGTTGTCTAAATTTATGTATTATTCACTAATCATCGTTCTGGGCAGTGCAGATTGTTTCGTTGTAATAAAAGCTAGGAGATAAATGTTAACATGGAATCTTTGAGAACCTACACATTCTGGAGGTAGCAGGGGTAACATGTATGGAGCATAATATAATCTACAACCTCTGTAGAAACCAGACTGTAATTATAAGAATTGAAGGACGTGAAATGGAGGCAGTGGTTGAGAATGGAGCGAAACAGAATTGTAGCCTGTATCACCTATGTCATTCTATTTCCGCATTCATCAAGCGGTAAAGGGAACCAAGGAGAAATTTGGAAATGGAATTAAAAGTTCAGAGAGAAAAAAATAAAAATTTTGACTTTTGCCGATGACATTGTAACAATGCGAAAGACAGCAGAGGACTTGGAAGAGCAGGTGTACGGAGTGGATAACGTCTGGAAACGGAGTTACACGGTGAACATCAACAAAAGTAACACAGGCGTAATGGGTCGCAATCAAGCTAAATCAGGTGACACTGAGGGAATGAGATTAGGAAATGAGACACTAAAGTAGCAGACGTGTCGTGAGATGTAGGAGCAAACTAGCACAATGGAATAAGTAAAGATGATATGAAATACACACTGGCAATACCAACAAAAGCATTCCTGAAAAACGGAAATTTGCTAACAGCGATTATAAATTTAAGTGTTATGGCCGTTTCTAAATGTATTGAAAAGGTTACTGAACAGGTATTGAACAGAAGTGTACGCTCGGCAATAAGTACTTCCGACAAGAAGAGAATAGAAGCTTTTGCTACGTAGTGCTACAGAACTATGTTGAACATCAGAATGACGGGTAGGGTAACTAACGAGGAAGTAGTAAATTTATGGCATGACTTCACTTAAAGAAGTGATCAGTTGACCGGACACTTCCTGACGCATCAAATTTGGTAATAAAATAAATAGTAGGAAAAGCAGACGCCAAACTGAGATCCATTAGAAGAATGTAATTGATTCACGAAAGAAATGGCTAACAAAACACTCTTTGAATTCTTGACCGACGATCATTAGGATTAAGTACGATTAACAGAAGAGACAGAGAAGGGGCACATTGCGTCACCGGAGGTTTACTCGGTGCGAGGGCGGTAGGGAGGAGTTCTCAACACCCTTCTATCGCAAACGGTACACTAGGGGCGTTGTGCATCACAGAGAAGTTAACCGTTGAAATACAGAGAACGTCCACTCCGGGAAGAGTCGGGCAGCATATTACTTCTTCTCACATACTTCTCGCCAAATGACCGCAACGAAAAAATTATAAAAATTTGATGTCATATGGAATTTTTCTGTCGGCTGCAAGAGACTGCTCTGACCTACGACTCTATTGCAGCTCTCTTTTGACAGGGGCAAAGATATTTTATATCTCAGGCAGCGCCTGCGGATTGTCGTTCTAGCAACTGAGCAGTACATCGAGACTACATTTGCTCCAGCAGGGTGGTGAACCCCTTACATAACCCTCCACTGGGGGGTAAAAATTTGGTAGCGATGGTGAGTCAATTAGACTTGCCGAATTTTTATCTTGCAAATAGATATGAAATATTTAGTTTACTAAGTCTACAAAATGAGTTTTGGTAATTAATGTGCATATGTTTTACATGGTTCCAGAGTACATATGAAATCATTTACAAATTACGTAAGTATTGAACATACAAAGGTTGTTATATTGCTAGAGAAGGCCGAAATGCACGCTATAAGCTCACGCAGGATGGCGTGAGGTCTGAAACAGGATACGTAATGAATGCTATAAAGAAAAGTACGTAGCTTCTGGAATACTTAACTTTAATCCATCATTTGTATACATCGTTCTTGATGAGACATGCTTCATACGATAACTATCAATTGCTATGGCGCCTTGCTAGGCCGTAGCCATTGACTTAGCTGAAGGCTATTCTCTCCAAACAAACGAGGCTTCGTCAGTGTTGTATCGTTAGCTAAGTCGTCCGTACAACTGGGGCGAGTGCTAGTAAGTCTCTCGAGACCTGCCGTGTGGTGGCGCTCGGTCTGCGATCACTGACGGTGGCGACACGCGGGTCCGACATGTACTAATGGACCGCGGCCGATTTAATGCTACCACCTAGCAAGTGTGGTGTCTGGCGGTGACACCACATTCCTCCCCCGCAAATCGGGGAACGGTCGTGTTATAAGGCTTCCGCCCGCCGTGGGGAGGACCCCATGTTGGCGTATGCGATGAGGTGGGGAGCCTAACAACAGGCGAGGCTGTGCCACCCGCAACCGGTCATTCGGTCCGAGGGGAGCTAGGAAACGCCTGAAAACCTAGTCCAGGGTGCACGCCAACATGCGGTGTATGCGCCCGTAAAGAGACAGGAGGGGCCGAAGGGTCGACCTCCATCGCGTCGGGGTACCCGACGCGCGAAGACGCCATCTGGTCCGGAGCGGGCAAGAGGTCCATGTCGGAGGACAGCCGGTCACGGGAAGCGATCGGCGGCGCCTGACCCAGGGAGGCGCTTGGCGGCTGCAGCGAAGCGTCGAATGCGGGCGGCGCCGGCGAGAGAACAGGCGGCGGCGGCGGCGGCGCGTCGCCATGGGGCAAAATGGAAGGCAGCGTCGGTAACACCTGGGGATGAGGCGAGCCAGTAGATGGGTCCCCAGGGCGCTGACCGGACGGCACCGTCGCTGAAAGCAGACGGGGAGCGGCAGAACCCGTGCGACGACAGAGGCGCAGCTGATTGAGATGCCGACGCACCTCACCAGAGGCCCCCAATACCAGATACATAGCGCGGCCGAGGCAGCGAAGAATGCGCCCTGCGAGCCAACGCCGTGAACAGCGATAGTTGCGATAGTATACAACGTCGCCTGGAGCAAACGTAGGTGTCTGCTGCGGCACAGGAACCTGATGCGGCGGATGCAGCGAAGACATCAAGGTTCGATGAGGACGACCGTGCAACAACTCAGCCGGCGAGCGACCATCTCGGGGCTGAGAGCGATACGAGAACAAGAAAAGCAACAACGCATCCTCCCGAGAATGCGACTCTTTCAGCTTCAACATATGTGACTTGAAAGTCCGGACCAATCGTTCAGCGGCACCGTTTGACTGAGGCGAAAACGGCGCGGATGTCAGATGTTGAATACCATTGGCCTTGCAGAAAGACTGAAATTCTGCGGACATGAATTGTGGGCCATTGTCGGAAACAATAGTCTGTGGAAGACCTGCAATGCAAAAGATAGCGGATAAACGCTTGGATGGTGGCAGATGACGTCGTGGAAGACATCCGGACAACAAAAGGGAAATTACTGAAAGAATCGACCACAACCAACCATCGAGCATTCCAGAATGGACCAGCAAAATCTATATGTAAGCGTTGCCAAGGGGAAGTGGCTTTCGGCCATGCAAAGAATTTCCGCGGTGGCGCGGATTGTTGTTCGGCACACGCCATGCAAGAAGAGCACATATTCGTAATCGCAGTATCGATTCCGAACCAAGTACAGTGCTGACGAGCAAGTTGTTTCGTTCGCACTATACCCCACTGTCCTTGGTGGAGAAGCTGTAAGACAGAGGACTGTAACGAACGTGGGACCACGACTCTGGACTGATCTTTATCAGAACGCAACAGCAAAACACCACGTCGAACAAAAAGTCTCTCCTTGTGAGCAAAGAATCTGCGAACCAACGGATCCTCGATCCGTGACTTTGACAAGGGCCATTGCGTAGCAACAAAACACAAAACCATAGCAAGGACAGGGTCAGCAGCTGTGGCTGTAGCTACACAACGAAAATCAATCGGAAACGATTCGACCACGTCATCGGTTTCCGAATCAATGAACATGCAAGCAAGTTCGGAAGAATCGAATGCTCTATCCTCAGCAACAGGCAAACGGGACAACGCATCGGCGTTCCGTGCTTAGCAGTGGACCGATACAAGATATCGTAGCGGTACTGCGAGAGGAAAATAGACCAGCGAATGAATTTCTGCGCTGTACGTGGAGGTACAGGCTTGTTCGGATGAAAAAGCGACGTCAAAGGTTTGTGGTCTGTGATGATGGTAAAGTGACGACCATACAAGAAATCATGGAACTTAGTAACACCAAACACGAGAGCCAAAGCTTCTTTCTCTATCTGTGAATAATTTCTTTGCGCAGACGAGAGCAATTTGGACGCAAAGGCAATAGGGCGATCATGCGATCCATCTTTGTGCGCAATCACAGCATCGATCCCGAAATCCGATGCATCGACCATCAACAAAAGGGGTTTCTGGGGATCGAATGGCGTAAGGCAAGTATTTGAAAGCAACGCCGATTTCAACTGGCGAAAGGCGCGTTCGCATTCCGTCGTCCAGACGAACGGAACACCTTTACGGCGTAAGCGATGAAGCGGAGCTGAAATGGAAGAGGCACGCGGTATATTCCTGTGGTAGTAATTAATTTTTCCCAGCACACTCTGTAGCTGCTTCAAATTCTGCGGCGAAGGCAAGTCTTGTATGGCACCGAGGTGCTCTGGACTCGGATGTATGCCTTGGGCATTGATTACATGTCCCAGATATGGTAATTCACGAGCAAAAAACACACATTTGTCCTTCCGCAAGCCAAGACCATGTTGTCGCAACACCTGAAATAATGTTCTTAGATTTGCTAAATGTTCTGCTGCCGTCTTTCCGGAGATCACAATATCGTCCAGATAGTTTGCTGCAGTAGGGACCGACGCACAAACAGTTTGTAAATATTGCTAATCCAACGTGCTTTGCACGCGTGGGTTCGGATCCCATCCTCGTCGCCACTTGTTATATTGCTAGAGAAGGCCGAAATGCACGCTATAAGCTCACGCAGGATGGCGTGAGGTCTGAAACAGGATACGTAATGAATGCTATAAAGAAAAGTACGTAGCTTCTGGAATACTTAACTTTAATCCATCATTTGTATACATCGTTCTTGATGAGACATGCTTCATACGATAACTATCAATTGCTATGGCGCCTTGCTAGGTCGTAGCCATTGACTTAGCTGAAGGCTATTCTAACTATCTTCTCTGCAAATAAACGAGGCTTCGTCAGTGTTGCATCGCTAGCTAAGTCGTCCGTACAACTGGGGCGAGTGCTAGTACGTCTCTCTAGACCTGCCGTGTGGTGGCGCTCGGTCTGCGATCACTGACAGTGGCGACACGCGGGTCCGACATGTACTTATGGACCGCGGCCGATTTAAAGCTACCACCTAGCACGTGTGGTGTCTGGCGGTGACACCACAAAGGTAGTTATGAATATTAAGAATCAGATAAAGTGCACATGCACTGTCAATTCAAATTATTGTTTAGTATAAGTCTTTAGTATCTGTTATAAGAAGAAGGTGAGGATTGGAAAGGGTAGCATCATTGTTGTAGCACAGTGGGTTGCACATAGCTGCACTGAAAAGTCCGTATCCTTTCACAGAAGCACAACACCAGGCATGGCAGTTTGAAGTTCTCTTTTCCGGAGAATTAATCAGTGCTGCCAAGACACTGATATGTAGTATTCGTATTGTATGTTGCCGTTTTGGTAGTACATTAGGTACACCAAGCAGTAGGTCCATAATAACGTCTCCTTTGGTCAGTGTGGTGGAAAGCTTGATATGTCAACACCACATGCTTGTAGAATCCATTATTTGTGCATCAACGCTGAATTAGTGCAAAAAATCCAAGTACATTGCTCGATGACCATGAGGATGGGCAGGATATAGGAAAGTCTCATTAATTGGTGATAATTGGGTCAGAGGTTGAAGGACACATTTAGTCTTATAATATTTTGTGAAAATTACGTTACTGACATCAGTCCATAGTTATAAAGTATAAGCTGAGTTTCTGTCCCATAACATATGTAAGTTAAGCTCACATGAGCGTTCATTAGCGGTTTTACATAGATATATACTTGATTTGACGTAATTAGTAGATCAAGAAAAAATTTTTTATGTTACTCATTTATGTGGCTTCTAGGAAGCTTTACATGACAATTTTACAAAATATATGGCGTTCAAAGGCCAAACAGTAAAATTAAAACATTAAATAAGTGTAACATATAAATCATTAGTAGTAATCTTATATATTCTTAGCTGGAGAAGTGTTGGCACTCAGTGGCCTTTCAAAATTTCATTAACTGATACAAATGATACATAAATTATTATCCAGAAATAGGTGTTATTACGTGTAGCATTTGCTGCTAGTAATTACACATAATATTGTGTAAGTGACATGAGAGATACCTAAAATGTATGACATTTAATCTAGTGATCAAGGTGCCTAGCCTAATGATACATCCAGGTAATGGAATCCATGAATAAGACAAGAACGGAATTCTGGAATATATAGTACGTATATTTTTGTTTTATGGACCAGCAATGCATTCCTTTGGGATTAATGATTAGTTGCTGGCGCATGAGAATATTTGCTTTTGATTTACTTTTGGAAATAAAATTATTAACGTCATATGTCAGTCGTCATGAGTCAGCTGCAGCAAGGTTACCAAATAAGTAAAGTACACTCCTGGAAATGGAAATAAGAACACCGTGAATTCATTGTCCCAGGAAGGGGAAACTTTATTGACAAATTCCTGGGGTCAGATACATCACATGATCACACTGACAGAACCACAGGCACATAGACACAGGCAACAGAGCATGCACAATGTCGGCACTAGTACAGTGTATATCCACCTTTCGCAGCAATGCAGGCTGCTATTCTCCCATGGAGACGATCGTAGAGATGCTGGATGTAGTCCTGTGGAACGGCTTGCCATGCCATTTCCACCTGGCGCCTCAGTTGGACCAGCGTTCGTGCTGGACGTGCAGACCGCGTGAGACGACGCTTCATCCAGTCCCAAACATGCTCAAGGGGGACAGATCCGGAGATCTTGCTGGCCAGGGTAGTTGACTTACACCTTCTAGAGCACGTTGGGTGGCACGGGATACATGCGGACGTGCATTGTCCTGTTGGAACAGCAAGTTCCCTTGCCGGTCTAGGAATGGTAGAACGATGGGTTCGATGACGGTTTGGATGTACCGTGCACTATTCAGTGTCCCCTCGACGATCACCAGTGGTGTACGGCTAGTGTAGGAGATCGCTCCCCACACCATGATGCCGGGTGTTGGCCCTGTGTGCCTCGGTCGTATGCAGTCCTGATTGTGGCGCTCACCTGCACGGTGCCAAACACGCATACGACCATCATTGGCACCAAGGCAGAAGCGACTCTCATCGCTGAAGACGACACGTCTCCATTCGTCCCTCCATTCACGCCTGTCGCGACACCACTGGAGGCGGGCTGCACGATGTTGGGGCGTGAGCGGAAGACGGCCTAACGGTGTGCGGGACCGTAGCCCAGCTTCATGGAGACGGTTGCGAATGGTCCTCGCCGATACCCCAGGAGCAACAGTGTCCCTAATTTGCTGGGAAGTGGCGGTGCGGTCCCCTACGGCACTGCGTAGGATCGTACGGTCTTGGCGTGCATCCGTGCGTCGCTACGGTCCGGTCCCAGGTCGACGGGCACGTGCACCTTCCGCCGACCACTGGCGACAACATCGATGTACTGTGGAGACCTCACGCCCCACGTGTTGAGCAATTCGGCGGTACGTCCACCCGGCCTCCCGCATGCCCACTATACGCCCTCGCTCAAAGTCCGTCAACTGCACATACGGTTCACGACCACGCTGTCGCGGCATGCTACCAGTGTTAAAGACTGCGATGGAGCTCCGTATGCCACGGCAAACTGGCTGACACTGACGGCGGCGGTGCACAAATGCTGCGCAGCTAGCGCCATTCGACGGCCAACACCGCGGTTCCTGGTGTGTCCGCTGTGCCGTGCGTGTGATCATTGCTTGTACAGCCCTCTCGCAGTGTCCGGAGCAAGTATGGTGGGTCTGACACACCGGTGTCAATGTGTTCTTTTTTCCATTTCCAGGAGTGTATATATGATCACATTCATGAATGATAGAAAGAAGTAGATAAAATACAAGTAGTGGAGCAAGCTTAATAACTAAGTGTCTGTAGCATGTAACATAAAAATCATATTTCAAAATGATTCTGATGACATGAAATATTATTCCTGGAAAAAATACAAAGTCGATTATTAAGCTGAAGGAAGAAATGTACGCACATTATGCATAAAATGTAATAAAATCTAAATTAACAGGTAATGAGAAATTGTGTTTAATATGAATGTATTCTAGCTATCTCTCCCAAAAATATTCATTCATTATACTGTGCGATATATGACATATTGTCAAAAAAAAAACTACAACAAATACTTAAACAACTACATAGCATCTCATAACTAAAGGGAAACCATCATTATCATCATATGCAAAAAATAAAGACTTCAGTATTTACCATCATCATTTGTTTGTGTTAGCTCAAGGTATGACTCCTCTAATATGATTCTCTTCCGTATAAAATTATTACCATTATCATTCTCTTTCATATTACTTCATACACTGCATCATTCTCTTTCATATTATTTCATTCGCATCATCATTTCACATATTATAGAGTTTCTTACATCTAACATACCTCATCATTAAAATTAACGTGTTTAGTTTTACTTGATAGCCTGCCATAATCGTGTCATACTTTTTCATGGCAAAGTGTTGCATTTTCTCTCTTTCGTTCTGATCGTAAAATATCCACGTCAGTTTACAGTAAACGCTGTGGTTATTTATTTATTTTACAGGGTATTGCTTTCTTACAATAGATGACTGACTTAATTACACTGTTGATATTTCATTATATTAACAATTATTCATTTGTTTATCATAATCTCATTCCACAGCATCATTTAGCTCTGCGGCTGATGACAATAATTATTCAGTTCCATATAATAAAATTTTACAATTTGTTCTGCACTGTGACTTTAACAACTACTAACTATAAACTGCGCTGTGCCAGCGACAGACTACAACTACACTGTAGCAGCGAGCGACTGTAACTGCGGCAGAGACTGCTCTGACCTGCGGCTCTACTGCTGCTCTCTTTTGACAGGGGCAAAGATATTTTATGTCTCAGGCAGCGCCTGTGAATTGTCGTTCTAGCGAGTGAGCAATACATCGAGATTACATTTTCTCCAGCAGGGAGGTGAACCCCTTACAAGCTTTTCCCAAATCAATAAAAACAGTAAAATGTTTTTACCTTTCTCAATATATCTGTCACCTATTATTCTCTTGTTCATTTACCTCTACTGAATCCGAAGTGTTCCTCCCCAATCCACCTATCCAGCTTGCCATACATAGCTCTCTATTCGGCATTCTCAGCAATACTTTAGTTGGATGAGAAATTGGGATGATAGACCTACCCTCTACACATTTTTTGATATTTCTCTTTCTCTCAATCGTATCGTTATCGTTGCGGGAAACTCATCAGGCCATTCCCCTTTGTCATATATCTCATTATAGGGTGTAACCTACAATTATGGATAATGGGATGTAAGGCGAAAGGTTAGGGCCCATGTACCATCATGTGTTATTTCCTGTTTCTACCTTATTGATGCAAATACCTCTGAAACACGTAGGCTTTTGGCAATCACAGATTCAGTAAATTACAACACAGACTGCGTAAGATACCAAATCTCAATAACAGCACAATAAAAACTGGTAGACCTTGATTGATAATAGTTTCAGCTAACCCAAATTATGAAATAGCTCATACTTTATTCAAAAGGGAGCAGGCAGGACCAATCGTGACAGCTTCAGTTGAGTAAAATTACCAAACAGAAAACAGCCAGGCCTTCAATAATAACAGCTTCAGCTAAGTAAAATTACCAAATACCAACAGAAGGTCTTCAGTTAAGCAAAATTACCAAATGGAAAATTCAGCACAGCAAAACGCTTCAACTCTCTTACCGGTGTGTCAAGTCCCAGAGCTGAAAGGCCAGGCTACACACTTAGAAGGCAGTCAAAATCGGCCACGTATTCCAATCGGTCCACAGATATGCCCAGCAGCCACTCGCCGGACTCCGTGCCGAAGACGCTTGCGCGAGTGCTCGGCCTACTCGCCGGGCGGACCACTCACACCGTCCTCCTCGCTACGTCCCCACTCCCCAACTCGCCACGCCACAACACGTCCCGCCCCCATCAGAAACCTCGAGCAAATACCTTAGTCGCCTCAAGCCAGAAGAACATCACATAACAGATCCAGCTGGTGGCGCCAGGGATTCGAAACGTGACGCCAGCAGCACCGCTATGGCTCAAGAGGTAGATCATTTCCACTGTTTCTCAAACTCTTCAACACTTCTACTGTCAAGTTATCGATTCCACATGCCTTCCGATTCTTCATCTCCTTCAGCGCTTTCCTACTTCTGCGTGTAAGATGCTGTACCCCTTTCCATCATCCGGCATACATTTCTCCTCTTCTAGCTTGATTCCAGTTGGTAATCGATTCGAGTTATAGAGACATTCTGTACATTGTTGCCATCTGCTCAGAACCTCCCTTGGTTCTTCGGCTAATGTACTGCCTACATTTTCTACTGGTCTGTTATTATTCCTTCCTTTACTTTCAAAAACGTAGTTTATGGAGTCCAGGTATAACAATGAGGGTTGTATAAAGTGTCAGCGGTAGGGGTAGCTGAATAACCCTTTACACTGATGAGCCTAAACACTATGACCACCTGCTTAATACACTCCTGGAAATGGAAAAAAGAACACATTGACACCGGTGTGTCAGACCCACCATACTTGCTCCGGACACTGCGAGAGGGCTGTACAAGCAATGATCACACGCACGGCACAGCGGACACACCAGGAACCGCGGTGTTGGCCGTCGAATGGCGCTAGCTGCGCAGCATTTGTGCACCGCCGCCGTCAGTGTCAGCCAGTTTGCCGTGGCATACGGAGCTCCATCGCAGTCTTTAACACTGGTAGCATGCCGCGACAGCGTGGACGTGAACCGTATGTGCAGTTGACGGACTTTGAGCGAGGGCGTATAGTGGGCATGCGGGAGGCCGGGTGGACGTACCGCCGAATTGCTCAACACGTGGGGCGTGAGGTCTCCACAGTACATCTATGTTGTCGCCAGTGGTCGGCGGAAGGTGCACGTGCCCGTCGACCTGGGACCGGACCGCAGCGACGCACGGATGCACGCCAAGACCGTAGGATCCTACGCAGTGCCGTAGGGGACCGCACCGCCACTTCCCAGCAAATTAGGGACACTGTTGCTCCTGGGGTATCGGCGAGGACCATTCGCAACCGTCTCCATGAAGCTGGGCTACGGTCCCGCACACCGTTAGGCCGTCTTCCGCTCACGCCCCAACATCGTGCAGCCCGCCTCCAGTGGTGTCGCGACAGGCGTGAATGGAGGGACGAATGGTGACGTGTCGTCTTCAGCGATGAGAGTCGCTTCTGCCTTGGTGCCAATGATGGTCGTATGCGTGTTTGGCGCCGTGCAGGTGAGCGCCACAATCAGGACTGCATACGACCGAGGCACACAGGGCCAACACCCGGCATCATGGTGTGGGGAGCGATCTCCTACACTAGCCGTACACCACTGGTGATCGTCGAGGGGACACTGAATAGTGCACGGTACATCCAAACCGTCATCGAACCCATCGTTCTACCATTCCTAGACCGGCAAGGGAACTTGCTGTTCCAACAGGACAATGCACGTCCGCATGTATCCCGTGCCACCCAACGTGCTCTAGAAGGTGTAAGTCAACTACCCTGGCCAGCAAGATCTCCGGATCTGTCCCCCTTGAGCATGTTTGGGACTGGATGAAGCGTCGTCTCACGCGATCTGCACGTCCAGCACGAACGCTGGTCCAACTGAGGCGCCAGGTGGAAATGGCATGGCAAGCCGTTCCACAGGACTACATCCAGCATCTCTACGATCGTCTCCATGGGAGAATAGCAGCCTGCATTGCTGCGAAAGGTGGATATACACTGTACTAGTGCCGACATTGTGCATGCTCTGTTGCCTGTGTCTATGTGCCTGTGGTTCTGTCAGTGTGATCATGTGATGTATCTGACCCCAGGAATGTGTCAATAAAGTTTCCCCTTCCTGGGACAATGAATTCACGGTGTTCTTATTTCAATTTCCAGGAGTGTAGTTTGTTTGCCCCACTCTGGAACGAAATGCACCACTGATTCTGCGTATCGGGGATCCGACAGTTTGATGGTAGGTCTGTGGAGGTATCTTGAATTAGATGTCTACGCACGGGTCAAGTAATTCGCGCAAATGACGGGCCGCAGATTTGTGCACGCGGTAATGGCGCCCGATAGCGACCCAGAGGGGTTCCACAGGATTTTACCACCGAGATATCAACGTGAGTTCACTATAATGCTCCCCAAGCCACTGTAGCACGGTTCTGGCTCCGTTAACGGACAATTATATTGCTGAAAGATGACATTACCGTCGGGGAAGACATGAAGCATGTAAGGGTGCAGATGATTCTCAGCTGTCAGCGTGTCTTCGATCACCATCACAGATCCCATGCTCGCGCAGGAGAATGTCTTCCTTAGCGTAATACTGCTCCCTCCATCCTGCGTACGCCGGATGCTGCACGTTCACCTCGATGACCGTCTTTGTGGAGACGACCAGCGACCTAGTGTAACTAAATGTGATTCAGCCGAAGACCCGACACGTTTCTACTGATCGACTGTCGAATCCCAATGGTCCCGTGCCTACTGAATTTGTAATTGACGATGTCGTTGGGTCACCAAGTGAACACGTAGGGGTGGTCTGCTGCGGAGTTCCATGTTCAACGATGTACGATAAAGGGTGTGCTCCAAAATACTTGTGCGTGCACCAGCATTCTGCTTCTTTAGCAGAGATGCAACAGATCAATCATCTATCCTACCCCATGTTCTGCGAAGAGTCGTGCACGCCCAACCATTTAGCTCCCAGTGATAGTTTCACAGCCCTTCTATCTCTTTCCGTAGATGCTCACGACAGTAGCACGTGAACATTCGACCGGCTTCGCCCTTTTCGAGATACTCGTTCACAGGCTCTGCGTAACAGTAATCTGTCACAGTCGCTTATCTCAATGGATTTCCCCATTTGCAGCCCATATATTAACTAGGTTGATCCGTGTCTGCTCTGCTTCCATACTTTTCTTACTGCGTCACGTGCCCGCAACGTCACCAGGCTGCGTGCAACGTCTTGGTGGGCAGTGGTCATAGTGTTTTGGCTCATCGGTGTATGCTGTATGTAGATTAGTGTGGCCAGTCCCGTGTTGTCTCGGCTGGTTTAGATAACGAGGAGGCGCCGCCGCAGCTGTGGAGCGCGTCGCGGCCCTCGGCGCCGCGCAGCAAGAAAAGCGGCGCCGGGACGCGGGTAGGCGCCTCGCGGCGGTTCCCACGGCGCTCCTATATTTAGCTGGGCGCAGGTGCACAGTGGAGGCGGCAGGGGATGGCCCATTGTAGGGCCGCAGCCACCGCCCGGGCCGGCCGTTCCTCTCGGCTGGCCGCTGCCGCTGCCGCTCACCTGCTTCACGCGGCCTTGCTGCGCTCCAGCGGACTCGAGACCAACCCAGACCGCTACCTGCGCCACGAGGTCATTGCCCAAGGCGCACAAAAACGAGACGCCGGCGCCGCTTGCTTACTTTACGTGGGGCCCACTATCTGGCGCGAGGCGCCGCTCCACAGATTTAGTCTCTCCTCCTCCTGGATGCTGTACCACATCGCCAGCGAAACTGAGGATGAATTACGGGGCAATCTGCGTATATCTATCTTGCCATAGATTTTGGGGCGACAGCTGTTACTTTATCTTCAGGAATGACACCTTCAGCTGAGCAAAGTGTTAAAAAAAATGACACATACAGAAACCAGATGGCAGTTATAAGAGTCGAGGAACATGAAAGGAAAGTTGTGGTTGGCAAGGGAGTGAGACAGGGTTGTAGCCTCTCCCTGATGTTATTCAATCTGTATATTGAGCAAGCAGTAAAGGAAGCAAAAGAAAAATTTGGACTAGGTATTAAAACCCATAAAAAAAAGAAATAAAAACTTTGAGTTTCGCTGATGACATTGTAATTATCTCAGAGATAGCGAAGGACTTAGAAGAGCAGTTGAACGGAATGGACAGTGTCTTGAAAGGAGGATATAAGATGAACATCAACAGAAGCAAAACGAGGATCATGGAATGTAGTCGAATTAAGTTGGGTGATGCTGAGGGAATTAGATTAGGAAATGAGACACTCAAAGTAGTAAATGAGTTTTGCTATTTGGGGAGCAAAATAACTGATGATGGTCGAAGTAGAGAGGATATAAAATGTAGACTGGCAATGGCAAGGAAAGCGTTTCTGAAGAAGAGAAATTTGTTAACATCGAGTATAGATTTAAGTGTCAGGAAGTCGTTCCTGAAAGTATTTTTATGGAGTGTAGCCATGTATGGAAGTGAAACGTGGAAAATAAATAGTTTGGACAAAAAGAGAATAGAAGCTTTCGAAATGTGGCGCTACAGAAGAATGCTGAAGATTAAATGGGTAGATCACATAACTAATGAGGAGGTATTGAATAGAATTGGGGAGAAGAGGAGTTTGTGGCACAACTTGACTAGAAGAAGGGATCGGTTGGTAGGACATGTTCTGAGGCATCAAGGGATCACCAATTTAGTATTGGAGGGCAGCGTGGAGGGTAAAAATCGTAGAGCGAGACCAAGAGATGAATACACTAAGCAGATTCAGAAGTATGTAGGTTGCAGTAGGTACTGGGAGATGAAGCAGCTTGCACAAGATAGAGTAGCGTGGAGAGCTGCATCAAAACAGTCTCAGGACTGAAGACCACAACAACAAGGAGGCCTATAGGAGGTAGTACTGGTCAAATCTAAAACACAACTTACTGTAATTATACAGGGTGAATGTTCCTAAAGTTTAAAAACCCTCGAAGCGACATATAAGACGCTGAGACAAGTATTTTAATACAAAACACACAGAGCCACAAATGTCGGGAAATACCCCAAAGTGGATGAGAAATGTTGTACATGTGACGTCACAAGATGATATACCACGCCGCCCGAGCCGCGGTTCGGCTTCGTCGTGAAGGGATGACCGAGCGATGCAACACTTGCATTCAAGGAAACTGTGCAAATTTCGAACACTTTTTGTAATTGTCATCAGTTGTAAAAGTAGTTATCCAGTTTGAAATGCAGGTTCTTTAAATTTTCTCGAGAGTGTATGAAGGTAGTATCTTTTTCCGAAAGGACAAATACCACTGATGACCGTGCAGCTTCTCTAGAATGAAATGATAATTAAATCGACATATTGAAAACATGTCCCCAATGATGTATGTAATCGCCTGTTTGCAGCTAGCGTGTCGATTTAATTATTGAGCCGTGGTAAAAATGGCTGTTTTGAAGAGCGCGCCGCAGCGCGTAGAGTGAAGCAGTCGCCCTCCGTTTCTGGCGGTGGCGCCACTGTGGCAGTCGCAGCTTTGGTGTCTCCCTCTGGTGGGAAAGGGAAAAGATTGCCTGTTCACGTGCATTTAAGGGGTGCTATGAGCTCGCCAGAGGTTCAGTCTGGGTCAGTCTCTCGTCCCCAGCTTGCTAGTCTGTCTCTCGTCCGAATTTGTGGCGCAGCGAGAGAACTCAACGAGTGATCGCCTGGTGGGGGCTGAGTTCCTGCATCTGAGTCTGCGCGTGAGGCCGCTAATCTGCTCGAGTTGCTCAGGCAACGGTCATTGGCGGTTGGATCGATCGGTTGGTCGGTCGCGCACTGAGACACAAGATGACTTGTCCGCATTGAGCGTCGGTGCATGTGAGGTCGCCACGTAGGTCCAGTGGGCCGCGCCGTATAGCGAGGGGTAGTGGCTTCGCGGCCGACACGAGAGCAACAGGAGTCAACCCACGACATCGGTCTGACCGGCGCGAGCTGCGACGCCGTGAGACGGGAGATTGACGCGCCTTCGTGCGTCCGCTGAAGCGGCTGGCAGCGGACGGTTCGGGAGAGCGTTGGGAGTGCTGCGCCAGGTCTTCGCCAGAAATCGCAGTTTATTAGAAGTTAAGTGATTGGAGATATGTTGTTTCATTTACTTGTTAAATTCTACTTGTTTTCCTGGTGAGGTCACCAGCCGCTTAGTTTTGTGGTCGTCCCACCATTCTTCTCCGCTTTGTCCATACGCGGGAAGGTGGTTATTTATGAACTGGGTGGTCCGTTTTTCCCTTGTGGAGTAGGGCGGATTAGAGCAACCTGCGGTTCGGGTTGTTCGGTAATCTTCTTATCTATCTGCCGTACGTTAATAGCTGCCTCTGTCATGTTTGTCGGATTCGGTGTGTTAACAAATTTATTGCTTGAAGTGTAACGGCCTAATTCCTGAAATATGTTTTTATCTTGCCTACCATCTTGAGAGGCAGTATATGTGTGCTGTAGAGCATGTTTGGCTAACCTTGTATAATTTTATGTAAGATTGAATTTCATGGGCTTTGACTTAAATGGTCATTTTAGTACATAAAGTTGCCACCCTTCCACCGTAAGACTTTTCTTAGAAGTTAAAATCAAGTTGCACCTTCGGTGGCAAGTTGACATTTTAATTTTAGTGTTTTGTACCATTTCCATCCCTCCTGCGGGGTGCATAGTTTGTGTGCTTGTGTGATTGGTTAAAACTTTTACTTTAAGGTAATCTGGTGTGTTGCAGATTTGCACCTGTGTAGTCTTTCAGAGGCTGTCGTGAGCGGTCGTGACTACGGCTGTGTCAAAAGGGAGCGGCAAGGTTCTCAGCCCGAAAGCTCATACACTCAAAAATTTGTTTCTTTCTGCCTCTGAATAAATTGTAACTTGATATTTAGAGGGTGCTTTTCTGTTTATAATTTTAAATCTGTTTCTAAAAAAAACTTTTAGGAATAAAATTCCCATTTGTTAAAAGCAATTTGATTTTGATTTCATCAGTTACTCCCTGGCAACTACTTCCACGCTCACATAGTGTTATTAAATGTGTTAATGTTCTTGATGAATCGCTAGTAAATAAAAATTTTTTAAAGAATATTCTTTGAAATTAAACCAACGGTTCAATTATTATTTCATTCTAGAGAAGCTGCACGGTCATCAATGGTACCTGTTCTTTCGGGAACAGATACTACCTTCATATATAGTTATATATGGCTACCCGCCCACTGACCTTCTTGAGCGAACGCACACCCTATGCCCCAACTCGTACGGGACTTGGTAGATTAATCTGCCACGAGTAATGAGTGTGATGGGGAAACATCTGTTAGACGCACTACGAATGTAGTGGTGTGGACATGCTGGGAATGTGGGTCTCAAGCGGAGCGTGCAACGGATAAGTCCCTGCAGGCGCACTATCCTCTGTGCACTCGGTGGCTCAGATGGATGCCGGCACGGTAGCTCAGCGTGTTCGGTCAGAGGGTTAGCTGCCCTCTGTAATAAAAAAAAAACTGAGTCAACGGTTCAACACTGAACTTGAACGGTTGTCATGGGACAGCCGTACCGAACAAAATCGAACAAAATAACAGAAAGAAAAGATGGATAGAGCGTCTGCCATGTAAGCAGGAGATCCCGGTTTCGAGTCCCGGTCGGGGCACACATTTTCAACATGTCCCCAATGATGTATATCAACGCCTGTTTGCAGCTAGGGTGTCGATTTAATTATCATTTCATTTCTCAACAGTGTTCCTCGAAAGTAACTTCGCCTTCCCTCTGTCCCGAGTTCGAGTCTCGGTCGGGCACACAGTTTTAATCTGCCAGGAAATTTCATAACAGCGCACACTCCGCTGCAGAGTGAAAATCTCATTCTGTTCTTGTTTTGTTTTGTTTCTTTCCTTTTCCCTTCGTTTTTTGTGTAGAGACATTATTTAGTAAAGAAAATGTAGGTGATTTCCCAGCCAACGGCCTTGCCGCCGTGGTAACACCGGTTCCCGTCAGATTACCGAAGTTAAGCGCTGTCGGGCTGGGCTAGGGCTTGGATGGGTGACCATCCGGTCTGCCGAGCGCTGTTGGCAAGCGGGGTGCACTCAGCCCTTGTGAGGCAAACTGAGGAGCTACTTGATTGAGAAATAGCGGCTCTGGTCTCGTAAACTTATATACGGCCGGGAGAGCGGTGTGCTGACCACATGCCCCTCCATATCCGCATCCAGTGACGCCTGTGGGCTGAAGATGATACGGCGGCCGGTCGGTACCTTTGTGCCTTCATGGCCGGTTCTGGAGGAGTTTAGTTTTAGTTTAGGGTGATTTCCTAATAGTGACGCAATTCAGAAGCTGGCACTCATTCACTTGTGACGCAATACGATAGATTTTTGTTGCTCTGTACCTTGCAATAAACTAACGGAGATCGTCAGACCGGTAAATAAAATAATGAATCATACGTCAATAGTTGACTTGAAATGATCAGGTGCGACAGACCTATAGGATCAAACTCTGCATGTTCAGTGACATCCGGTGACGTCACATGTCCAACATCTGTCATCCACTTTTGGGATATTGCCCGAAATTTGTGGTCTCACGTGTTTTACACTGAAATACTTGTTTCAGCTTTATCGGTGTCGTTTCGGAGGTTTTTTATGTTAGTGAGAATCATGTTGCATATCGGTAAACTAACACCTGTAGAGAAACGGACCGCCTTACTTGTGACGAGTAATACGATGTATTCGGTGGTGTGTGCCATCTTACTGTTGTGGCCTACTGTGCATGTCTGAATGGTTGCTATTTGCAGGGCTCTGTTGGCTGCGCTGACAGTAGCTACAGGCAACGATCTGCCACGGTAGTCACCTGCCCACGCAGTACGTTAGCACAATACGATTAGTGATTCTGTGCAGATGAACTAATTACGCTGTAAACAGAGTACTGGAGGCCAACTATACCACGAGGGAAATGCCAGACACGATTTTCTGTTATGTGTTAGCCGAGACCCCTGAAATGTACGCCGAACGACATCCACGACGTGCCATTTATCAGCAAGAATCTTCAGCAGGTTATCCCAGCGACGTACAGACAGTGAATCATTAGCAGCGAGGAAAACAGGCCGCTGTCGGCCTCGCACAACTCGTACACCGAAGATGGGACGGCAGGTTTTGTGAGAGTCGAAGAAGAGCCTGAAATAAGTCCGTGAAGAAATGGAGTTGCTTCAAGTACCAACCATACCCATGCGTGATCACGCCTGCACAAGCAAAAATACAGCTGAATGTGTAAGTCCTATGAAATAAAGAGAATTACGGGACACGTCGGATACAATGACTAAAGAGCACCGGGTATGGATTAAGAGTAAACAAACGATAGACAGAAGTACCAGGATTGATGTTAGCGATAGAATTTACATCAAAATTGTGGGTCACGAAGTACTCGATGTGATGTAATTCTGCTATCTTGAAAAGAGAGTTACGGAGCAAGCGATAGATAAGAAGCAGACGAGAATGTAAGCGCTTGAGACGTGGTTCTATAGAAGAATGTTGAAAATTAAGGCGATTGGTAATATGAGAATTGAAGATGTTCTCTACAGTATCGGTGAGTTGAAGAACGTGTGGAAAATACTGACAAAAAAAAACGGGACTGGACAATAGGACAAGCCTTAAAACATCAGGGAATAATTTCCTTAGTATTAGGCGGAGCTGTAGAGGGTAAAAACTGTAGGGGAAGACATTGGAATGTATTCGACAAATAATTACTACGTTAGATACTACTGCTACTGAGAGGTGAGGAGGTTGGCATCCAACCACCCAGAAAACTGATGACACCCCTCGCTCCCCCCCCTAAAAAAATGCAAGGGCATATTTTGCGCTGACATCAGACAAGAAATACACTACTGGTAATGATAAACATGTTTCACACGTTAACAAAGACGTGAGCACAAAGTACTACACTCTAGGAAAAAAAAAGACTGACATGGAAAAATATTATCAGAATGTGTCGGAGATTGGTAGATGTGACGTACATAGATGTGACGTACATGTACAGATAAACAAATGATTGCAATTTCAGAATAATTGGATGATTTATTCAAGAGAAAGAGCTTCACAAGTTGAGCAAGTCGGCAACATGTTGGTCAAACTGTTATTCGTTGACAGAGTTGTTGAATGTCCTTCTGAGGGATATCGTGCCGTATTCTGTCCAATTGGCACCTTAGATCGACAAAATTCCGAAGGGGTTGGAGGGCCCTGCCAATAGTGGTCCAAGAGAGATCCGGTGACCTTGTTGGGCAAGGTAAGGTTTGACAAGCAAGAAGACAGCATTATATTGCTGAAATAAAAGCCCAGGATGACTTGCCATGAAGGGCAATAAAACGGGGCGTAGAATACTATCGACATACAGCTGTGCCTCAAGGGTGCCGCGGAAGGCAGCGAGAGGCGTCCTGCTGTGAAAGGATGTGACACCCCGGACCATCACTCCTGGCTGTCGTCGAGACTCAGTTCGAAGCGACACTCGTCACTGAAGACTTTTCTATTCCAGTCAATGAGATTAGAGGCGGAAGAACTGCCTGGAGACGCCCTGGACAGCAGTGGGATACGAACTCGACAGTCGCCCGTCATACAGAGTGGTTTAGTTACAAGAGTTTCTGTTGATATTGTAAGACGTGTATATTTCTATTGTCTATTGTCAAACCACACTATATAAAAGATGTTTACATTTTATTAATAGGATTAAGTAGGAATAATTAATATTTGTCATTTTGGAAATAACGTCTGCACCAAAGTATTGTTGGCGGGAGAGACCGCACATTGATATAGTTTGTAATGGTAGCAGGGATTGTCTGCACCAGAAAGCATTGTTGGCGAGAGAGACCGCACTTTAGCGTTCGTTGGAAGTCAGTAGTAAGCGAGATGTGAAGCGAGTTGGTAGGAGGTCTGAAGCGAGAGGCTGAGAGGAGCGGTGTGCCTGCCAGCCACTAGCTATGATTTACAAGAGATTATAAACGGATGCACAGAGACATCAGCTAAATATTGTCATAAGAGGAACTAAAATTATTGAATTTTTTTTTTTTTTTTTTTTTTTTTTTTTTTTTTTTTTTTTTTTTTTTGAGAAACTCAAGACTACTGATGGTGTGTTTGCGCAATGCTAGTTGTAAGATTATTGTAAAAAGTAAATTTCATTACCAACAGTAAATATTTGAAGAATCGTTTTCAGAATATAATTAATTTTTGCCAGCAATATGCATTACTGACTATAATCCATCCCAAAAACCATCAACGTACAACTTTGCAAAATTTTATTGTTGCCAAGAAAAAGTTTAACTATTAATTACGTAACTTTAGTCAAATTAATTAAAGAATAACGTCAGCTTCGCCATTAAAGAATAAAGTCAGCTTTGGTAATAAATACAGCCACTTATTATGACAGCCAACCAGCAGTTAATAGAGTATAGTAAAACAGAGTAAGTATATTCATGTCGCAGTTCGATGTAGCAGTCAGATGGCGATCCAGTAACAGTAAAAAAGGTAAGGAACAGTTTTGGGTTATTGCAGGTAACGGCTGAGGGCCACGACGACGACACGTTCTATGTTTCGTCGAAATAATCAGCAAATCACGTTTAATAAGCAGCATTTAAATTTGTATGTCAAAATTGCATTTATTATTATTGAGAAAGAGAATTAATTTCGAAAGGAAGATTTCATTTGTTATTATTAAGCAAGAGATAGAAATCCTAAGGGAAGGTTTCATAGGTTATTGTAGAAGGGAAGGATGCGTAACAAAAGAGATATAGAGGAGACGGATAGATTCCACTATAAAATTTATTTAATGGGGGTAGGACGTCAGAGGGGCCGACTTGGAGCAGGAGAGGCACCACAGGAGATTTTAATTTCCACTGTCTATACTTTTACAAATAAATTCATAAAACTTTGTCAGAATGACCAGGAAGAATTCAGAATTCACGCTCATAGCAGTGGAAGCTCAAAAACATAACAGAATAACTTTTTAAGTGAAATTTCATCATTTTTTCACTTACTATTGGCTGCATTTCTTGATACAGGTACACTTTTCTTCGTAAGTAGGGAGGTTCTTCGATGGATTTTTCACAGCATACAAACCTACTTACAGATGTATGAAACACTAGAATTTTCCAAATCTATTAAAACAGTGGTAAAAATTGAGATAATTAACTTTAAAATTTGGGTTTTTTGTAAACGTGAAGTTTAAAATGTAACGTATCATTCGTTGTTTCATAAATTAAATAAATTCTAGAGTTTCGTACAATTGTAAGTACGGTTTGTATGCCGTGCAAAATTCATCGAAGAATCTCTCTTATGAAGAAAAGTGTACGTATAGCAACAAATGCAGCCAATAGTAAGTGAAAAAAATGATGAAATTTCACATGTAAAAAAAATTTATTTTGTTACGTTTTTGAACTTCCACTGCTATGAGTGTGAATCCTGAATCCTTCCTGGTCATGCTGACAAAGTTTTATGAACTTATTTGTAAAAGTATAGACAGTCGAAATTAAAATGTCCTGTGGTGGGTCTCCTGCTCCCATCGCCCGTTTGACGTCCCCCCCCTCCCCCCCTTTATACAGTGTGTTCCCCTTCATGTATCTCGTGATAAAATCCTGAAGGTAAAATTGGACTCGGTTTCACACGGAGGTTTAACACAGGTTATTCTTCCCTGAAAGATGTACACAAAGTAATCTCTGCCACGCATCGTAACATGGTTTGCGGAGTAGATGCAGATGATATTTATGTGGGTAAACAGTTCTTTGGAATTACAGAAGTCCCTTGTGGGTTAGGACTCTTCGTACCTTGCGATAGGGCGATGTGATTCTCCACGGAAGACATCGTGTTGAACCAACCGAGGGCGCTGAGCTGAGAGTATTTGTTTTTTCTCCGCGTCATAACCCACTTGTTGGTCAGGCTATGCTCCCTGCGGCGTCACCCTCTGCTGCTCCGCTACACTCACCTGCAGGGCTCGGTGGTTAGCCCCGCGCCGGTAGTTGTGGTTTCCCAGCCTGCTCTTTTTCTGTCTGCGAGTAGCTTAGCAGACGCTTCTGTTTGCGCTCGAGTTATGAGTATAGGCCACTGCGACGAGGGGCAGCCAGCCGCCACAGTACAGGGTACCAAACTCAGACTGTCGTTAAAAAAAATCAAAACTTGGAAATTAATAGAGATACGCGGGGCATTCAGTAACAAAGTTTCGGTTGAAAAAATGAGGAATTTTGTTTGGGACGTTGTGGAAGCTTTGAACCGTAAAATTACTACTGGTTCACCAAAGGTTATTAATCTCAATCAATACACAAAATGTAAAGTGGAAGTAGGTACCAAGGAATAACTGGTGAAATTACACACAATTTTCAATAACATTCTTTATTCAAATTTGGTGCAAGACTTTAAGATTTTTAAAAAAAGACCAACAATCGTTTAACACATAAGTCACAATTTACGACGGGAAAGGACTTTTAAATTATTATAAAAAATTTCACGTCAGTAAAAGGCAAGTAGAGGCAAGCAACTTAAAGTATACAACGCGACGCTGTATAATATTTCAAGCTCATCTAAATTACAGGTGAATTTGACTCCATACGTTAAACAGCGCGGAATCTAACTTGTCTGCAACATATAAGGACAATCCTGTTTACAAAAGCTCTCGAAATAGAAAAAGCAAAACGCATGAGTGAGGCACACGGGAGGAGGGGGAGGGGGGGGGTACACTCACTGTTAATAAAATTAACATTTCCAAAATATATAAAAAAACAAATTTTACAAATTTCTGCCAGTTAACTTAACGGCAAACAGACACGCTCGCCAGGTAGGACTTGCGAACTTTGACAACATTCTCCTTTCAAGGCAACAATTTCTACCCGTAATGAAATGGCAAACTTTTGCATGGCAAGAAAACACACTAATAACCAACTACCTGTGTAAAACACATAAGCACGTTGAGGAAAAGCCTTAAAAGGTATTGAATTGGAAAAACACACAACAGTTTTTGCTGACTAGAAACAATATAAAAAAATCCACTACGGCGTACATTAACAACCGTGCTTATTAAGCCAAATATCCACAAACACAAATTGATGTAAGTTACAGCTTCCAGATGAACAGGAATTCGTTATGCAATTGCCTAGTTCTTACCACGAGGCAAATGGAATTTTTCTTCTTTCTTAGAGTACCTTTTCTTTCACGTGAGTCTAGTAACACCAGTTATGGCAGGCGAGAGAATGGATCAGGTCTTAGTGCCTTGTATTTTAAACAGTACAGTCATTGGTGCCTTCGTCTTTCACAGACATGGCAGAGGCTAACAGTTGAATAAACCCTTGGGTAAGCTCGGAGGGGAAAGAAGTAATCCGAACCATAGATTTACTCTGCTCCCCCCCCCCTTTCCTCCTCAAAAGGGGACAAACGGACCAGCCTTTCTAATATTACCATCTCCCCGCGGGTGGGCAGACGAGACTGAATGGCGGGAAACCCCCAAAAAATACCGCTGGAATAATTAACAAGAATAAGTAAATTGAATTCAATTCAACTTCATAAAATCTGTTACCAATCAATACTTCTGGTGCGTTACGACTCCCAGGACTGAACCAACGCAGCACCTCCAAATGCTCTGCCAAGCCATCCGCTGCCAGCCGTTTTAAACGGACGCAGGAAGGCGCGCCGATTTTCAGAACATCCACGCCGGTCGACAGCATACGGCCGAACTGCAGATTAGGCCCCTCGCGGCCCCACGCTCAGGAAGATTCCTTTCGCCAAGAGCAGTTAACGCCCCATACCACGGAGCCGCTGTTCGCGTCGCTTGAGCTGATGCCGCGGTCTGCGTGCTGTCCCCCTAGCACCGGCAGAGAAGTCGCTTCTTGATGCCCCGACTGCCAACGAGAGCCCATACATTCACTTCTTAAACCCACGCGAACCACCCACTTTTCCCCTTTCCCGCTAGAGGGAGACACCGAAGCCTTCAATTGCGACAAAGGCGCCACCACCAGAAAACGAAGGGCGACTGCTTCACGCTACGCGCTGCGGCGCGCTTTTCAAAGCTAACTTTACTACGGCTCAAGCTTCTATAGTTTCATGAAGTTCCAATAGGTGGCAGCGCTGTACGTAATTGGAGATCCGTTTCAAGCATAGAACTGTCATTGAGTTCCTTTTTGCAGAAAATCAGGATATTCATAGGCACTTGCAGAATTTCTACGAAGATCTGACAGTGAACAAAACCACGGTGAGTCGTTGAGCGAGGTATCTGTCGTCATCGCAACAAAGCCGCGCAACCCTGTCCGATCTCCCGCTTGCCGGCCTTCCGCACGCAGCTGTGTCTCCTGCGATGTTGGAACGTGCGGACACTCTCATTCGAGGTGATCGATGGATCACATTTAACACCTGGCTGCACAATTGGCTGTGTCTGTTGGCAGGGCTGACATACTCATCCACCGGTTGGGTACTCAACGCGTTCCTCGCCGTCTAACAGACGACCATAAAGAGCAACGTAGGACAATCTGTTTGGACTTCCTTGCTTGTTAGGAGGCTAATCGTGACAATTGTTTGTCATATATCGTCACAGGCGATGGAACATTGGTTCATCACTTCGAACCGGAAGCGAAACGGTAATTCATGGAGTAGCGCCACAGAACCATATAACGGACCTGCACTTCCGGTTAATTAAGATTTTTTTGAATGGCACTAGCACCTAAAATTCCCTTTTGTTTGGGAAAGGCATCTCTTCCGAAAAAGAGTAATGAAAATCTGTATACGTGCAGATATAGTTATAAACGAATCGTTATCGCGCGTCTGCTTTTGCACAACAGTCGAAAGAAATTTTGACCAAAATTAAACATAAGAAATACCTAATGAAATTTGGAATAAATAAACCGAACGTATTGTAATCTCATATTGCAAACTACTAAAGAACGTACACCAAAAATTATTGTATGATTATTGATTGTACATAGACTGTAATTACGAACTAATCACTACATTGTAATCACGCGAGAGCAGAACCAAAAGCACTGAATCGAACGCAGTTGTAAAAACTCAGTTAAAACCATGACTAAAAATTAATCAGAAAAGCAGCAAAATAATTTGTACTGACAACATGCGCGTTAAAGTTAATTGTTTGCAAAACAGTCCGCTTAGTGCATAGCTCTGCGTTACTCACTGTGATGCCAGCTGTTACTGGTTTTAGAAATGCAAATGTTCAATTTTTTTACTTATAGTAAGTTATTTCCGGAAAGTTAGTAATGTTTCATTTACCGAAGAATAAATAATTTTCATTATACTGTTATGTAATTTGCAAATGTGAGCAAATTTGCAGTCCACACATGAAACATTAAACATATTATCGTGATGTGATATTTTGTCAACATTTATTTTTAAAAAATGGTTCAAATGGCTCTCAGCACTATGGGACTTAACTTCTGAGGTCATCAGTCCCGTAGAACTTAGAACTACTTAAACCTAACTAACCTAAAGACGTCGCTCGGTTCCAGACTGTAGCGCCTAGAACCGCTCGGCCACTCCTATTTATTTAAATTACGCCTTTATTCTTTTACTGTTAATCTTCATTCCTTAACTAGCTGTTCTAGCAAGCAACAAGTTCACGGCTGTTAAACAATAGTTTTTGATAGTTCTCAGTTTTGTAAATTGCAGTTCTTTATCTTAGTTACCGAAGGTAAATAAGCTCACCACTTTCAGTATTTTGATTTTCTTTTACTGGTAGTATTCTCTGAGTCAATAGTGGTAATAGGACAGGACCCTGTTGAGGTAAAATTCATTTACACTGTGGCAGTACTTGCTCTAACCATTCTGTTATTCAGTTAAGAGCAATTGGTACGCTGGCTAGCCTTGTACAGTCTAAGATTAAACTGGTCGGAGCTTACTTTGACGGGTTGCTGCTGGTGCGACGTGCGGCATTATTCGCCGATACTGTATGGCAATAGGCTTTCGTTGTCGTCGATCCACATAACACGTTTGGATCCACATTGTTGAATATTAATTCCTCTTGATATTAATTGCCGTTGATGACAATGTACTGTGCCCGTTTATAACCATATAATACGCCTGGCCATATATTACAAATCTAGCAGTTTATTTCTCAAGCCGGCCGAAGTGGCCGTGCGGTTAAAGGCGCTGCAGTCTGGAACCGCAAGACCGCTACGGTCGCAGGTTCGAATCCTGCCTCGGGCATGGATGTTTGTGATGTCCTTAGGTTAGTTAGGTTTAACTAGTTCTAAGTTCTAGGGGACTAATGACCTCAGCAGTTGAGTCCCATAGTGCTCAGAGCCATTTGAACCATTTTTTATTTCTCACATTCCCGCGCACCCCGTCTGCACTTGACCATTTATCGCTAGTAACTCCTCTCCGCCAACTACTTCTGCCCGACTCGGCGCTTACGCACCCGGCGACAATACTCCTTACTTCCAACGTGTTCTTTGCCTCTGTTCCATAGCAAACTTCCCTGGCCAGGTCAAGGTGTTTACTATATCACAATTAGAATATTTTTAATTAGTTCGTTTGAATTAAAGCTCTGACATTTAAATCTCTGACATTTAAGTACACGAGAACATCAATAAAATAATGAAAGGTACATATGACAGAAATGAAATGTCGTGTGACTAGGGCCTCCAGTCGGGTAGACCGGTCGCTGGAGCAAGTCTTTATAGGCGACCCCACTTCGACGACTTGCGCGTCGATGGGCATGAGATGATGACGATGAGAACAACACGACACCGAGTCCCTGAGCAGAGAAGATCTCCCACCCAGCCGGGAATCGAACCCGGCCCCTTTTGATGGCATTCTGCAGCGCTGACCACTCAGCTGTCGAGGCCGACATGACAGGAACTACATCACAGTTACATTATAGTTACAGAACTAATTATGTGAAGAAATTATTAGGCACTCTGTTTTAGTGATTCGGCCTCTCCTCCGAAGAAAAAGTTCAAAGCAGCGCCCTCAGTGGCGCAGCAATCAACTCCGAAGTGCAGTGCGCTACCGTCAGGAAACTGAAGAACGACTTCGGCGTGTTCGCTGCCACAAAAATGCAAACCTCCTTCTGCATGACAAAGCAAGGCCTCACACGTTTTTCTGAGCTCCTGTTGGATGAGTAAACTTAGACTGTCCTTCCTCATCCACCCTGCAGCCTGGATCTCGCACCTTCGAACTTCCATCTGTTTGTCCCAATGAGGAATGCACTCCTCGGTTAGCAGTCCCTGGATGATGTGGAGATTATGAATGCACCAAGACTTTGGCTCCGAGATCGTCCAGTGGAGTGGTGCCGCGAGGGCACTCAGACCCTCCCAGCAAGATGGCGCAAGGCAGTCGTATTGAAAGGAGATTATGTTGAGAAATAGAGTTCTGCAGCCAAAAGATTGGGGGATGATATGTACTGGAATCCTGAATAAAACGAATGTGCTTTCAGAAATAAAAATTTGTTGCATTACTTACTGAACGCCACTCTTATAACATCGTTATTTGTTGCGAAACCTTCAGCAGCTCTCGAGGTTTCTTCCGTTCTGCCAGAATTTCATTGGGAGATCCCCCCATCGCTCGTTGGAATTCCTGGCAATATTCGAGTTCTGCCCAGCGTTTGCAGCATGAACATTTCTGACTGTTTCATTGAGTCGTGCACGAACGGTAGCAGTGTCATAGACTGCAGTTGTTCGCACGTTATCCTTGTCGAAACCCTACAAAAAGAAGTCTGGCGGCTTGACATCGAGAGAGCGAGGGGGCCTTGCGATGGGACCAGCACGACTCGTCAACCTGTGAGGAAATGTCAGTCAGCACACCCCAGAGCTAAATTTAAATACATTAAATTGCCTACAAAGAGGGCCCGTTCATTTTTTTCTGTAGAACTAACAGCGTGCGCGTAGCAAGCGAGACAATATAAAAATTTTGCGTGTGGTTCATGAAGGCTCTGCAGGTTCCATACAACTCACGGCTGGGGCAGCTTAATCAAAATGGCTCTGAGCACTATGGGACTCAACTGCTGAGGTCATTAGTCCCCTAGAACTTAGAACTAGTTAAACCTAACTAACCTAAGGACATCACAAACATCCATGCACGAGGCAGGATTCGAACCTGCGACCGTAGCGGTCTCGCGGTTCCAGACTGCAGCGCCTTTAACCGCACGGCCACTTCGGCTGGCGCAGCTTAATCACCCCGCCTTTATCTCACCTTACTTCTATTCCGTAACATATTCAACAATCTAAGTTTAATGTCAAACAACACACAATAAATTCTCTCTCTCTCTCTCTCTCTCTCTCTCTCTCTCACACACACACACACACACACACACACACACTCATATACAAATACACACACAGAGAGAGAGAGAGAGAGAGAGTGAGTGAGTGAGACATGCGTGCGAGGACTGATGATATTTTTAAAAAGTCCGCCCCCGGTAGCTGAGTGGCCAGCGCGACAGACTGTCAATCCAAAGGGCCCAGTCTGCTTTCGGCTGCGGTGGGGCGAGGACGTCAGAAGCGCCCCACCGTGCGCGACCGTGAGCGCTTGCTTGTGTTTACCTTCTCGCGGCGCGAGTTGTATTTGTTCCAAGTTCAGTGCGATTATGGCACACACATGGCGCCACGATACGATCAAAATTGCTTTCCAACCAGATCACGCGCGTCCTCGAGCCTATGAAATAGAACAGTTCATACGCGACGATCTACGTTTAGATCCGGCTACTGTCGTCGGAATACATTTTTCTGTAACGGCGAGCGTGGTTTATGTTGCGTCTGAAGTTATTCTGTCTCCCTTGATAATAATTGTTTTTGTTCCCATATTGTCTGTTTCTATGGTAATCTCTGTCATATTCATTACTACGGAAATGTGATCTCTCTCTGTAACTATTATTACTCTGCCAGTGGTTGTCTTATGGGTGGTGTCTGTTTTGGTCACGATTTGCGTTGTAAGAATAGACTTGTCGTGTCCAGCTATTGTTTCTGTCGTCACGGAATTGTGACGGATGTGACCTGTAGTGATTGTTTTCCTGTTTTCGCATCCTGCGACTGTCTGTGTCAATTTCTAATTCTTGTAACAGTCCCTGAAAAGCTTCAATGTCCTGCCAAAATAATATTTCTTAAATGTTCAGGCAATTTCATTACGTAAATGTGGATGAGTTCTGAGGGGCTGTATGGGTTTGACAGGTACTGATTCTTGTGCAACATGTCTTCAAAATATTTCACAAGACTGGAAAATTCAGATTGTTCGAAATGTTTCATCATTATGATGCTATGTTTTACTCGGTCTTGTGTAGCTTGAGACCAATATGCTGAGAGCAAGGCATGGTAAAATTCTCCTTCACTGTGACAATCGTGAATGACCGATCGCATTCTTACAGCTGGTTCATTCTCTAAATAGCCACACATAAATTCTAATCTGTGCTCTAATGACCAGCTGGGAGGAAAACAATGAGAGAATTGATGGAGCCACGCTTGTGGATGAATGTCGTTGCCAAAATTCTTGAATGTTTCAAATTTACGTGTAGTAATGAACAGCTTATAGTCAAAATCATCATGTCGGCGAGTCGCATATCGGTCATTGTTACGTCGTTTCGGCGGTTCCATTTCAAAATTCGGTGCACATTACCAATTTCTTTCATAATTTCCGAAATGCGCTGTGTTATTATTTTGTGGCTGTTCCGTATTTCTATGTCCCTCTTCCCGTATTGGGGCGCGCGTGTCCTCTGAAATACGTAATTCTTGTATTACCTGTGTCAGCTGATCTTGTACTTCCCGGATTTCTCTTTGGTGTTGCGTATTAATTTGATTCTGATTTTGTTTGAATTTCCTAATTTGTTTGCACTCTTCTGTGTCATTAAAGACTACCGGTTTTGTGTCATTCAGATTATCATCTACCTTCGTAGATAAATTATTTAGCTGATCCGAAAGTTCAGCTACTTTCTCTGATAATGAACTAATTTCCTCCATGTGTCTTTCTGAACCAATTTTCAGAGTATCTACTGTGTCCTTTAAGTTTTCCTGAGTTTTTGCAAGTTGCGTAACCGAATCGGTAGATGCAACTGTGTCAATTTTAGCTTGCAAGGTCTCATGATTTTCATGAACAATAGTTTGCAGTTCATTTATGGCTGCTTCGTGATTCTGTAATGCATTTTCATGACGCAAAAAAAAAGGTTGGAAATGCTCAAAAATTTGTGTTTTTGCGTCATTACAGACTTTTTGACATTTCGATTCGATTTTATGTAACTCAGTAGTTAAATCTTCACGTGTTTGTTCAAGCGTGTTGTGAAGATTTTGTTCCATTGCGTCTAACTGTTGCTGTGTTTGTCTCTGGTGTTGTTCCATTGTGTCTAACTTTTGAAGATTTTGTCCCATTTGTTTCTGATTTTGTTCAAGCGTTGTGTCTAACTTTTGTAGCCTTTGTCCCATTTGTTGCATTAACTGTAATAACAATGCACTGGTGTCTGAAACATGTTCCCCAGTGCTTTTCGGCAGTGAAGTTGCACCGGCAACATTCACATTTTGGCAAGCAGAAAATGTGTCTTGACTTATTTGAGAAAACGGTGAGGACCCAAAACCTGAATCTACAGTATTTGCAAGATTGTGTCCTGCCATTTCGGACTCCTGAGACGAACTGTTGCTGACCGATCGATCGATAATACTTCCCTGTTCACTAATTGTTTCACTGTCTACACCATTATTTGCAGCCCACTCCATTTCCCTATGTACAATTACCAAATTACTACTTTGAATATTAGTTAATTCATTACTCGGTGGCGCTAACACACTGCTTTCGTCTTCACTGTCATTTCTGAGTTTACTTTGGAGCCTAGTATTACGTTTTTCACACGCCATTATTGTCACAATATTTCACACGATAACACAGAGAAGCACAATTTGAAGAGCAAAAATAAGAGAACACATTAACATAGCACTGAAAATAATATCTAGTTAATTGCAGCTGCGAAATAATTGGTGCAAATCTACATGCATGCTACAACTGTTTTACTGTACAACAATGAAAGACTGCAACTACAAAGGAGATTTTCTCTACAATTACGCGCTAGCAATAAACAAACGCTACACTAATTACACAAACTACAAGAAAAAATCAGAAGCTTCCAGTGAGGTATCCTGGGCTAAGGGTCGACATATGAAACGTCCCCTTTGAGAAATTAAACATGACTGTGCTTAAACTGACACACAATATTTTTAGCGCAACGCAATCTGACCTTCAAAAATCCCTACAAAAGAATGGCCCTGACTAACAATAACCTATACCTTTCACAAATCACTTACCTCACAAAAATCTTCGTTACTCGAACTACTGCAATACAGCGAGCGCCACTACTGTCAGCTAAATAAAAGATTCAAACTACGGAAGGCACTAACTACTGATAGGCATAGTTAGCAAATGAAAGATTTTAATAGAGAACAAACAATGTATTTACCTTAATAGTGTTGAAAAATCATAATATATATAGCAGTTCATGACATCCAGTCTTACAAATTTCAAAACTCCGCCATTTCTCTCCCCACATCCACCACTGCTGGCGGCTCACCTCCAACTGCGCAACGCTACGCGCTGTTCACATCCAGCTGCCGCTGCCCAACACTACAATGGCAGACAACAATGCAAACTAGCCACAGACTGCACACAGCACAGCCAGTGATTTTCATACAGAGCGCTACGTAACGTTGCCAATAAGAAAACATAAACAGCCTACTTACAACTTGTGGCTGATTTCTTTCAGTAGCAACAAGGAACACATAACGTAAAAATGGTCAAGCACATACCTCATATAAACAACAAAAAATGTGATGTCGACATATTCATAAGCTGCACAAAATTTGTAAGTATAGATTTCACGAACAATAAAGAAGTAAGCCACTGAAAGCCCGCCCGGTTAGCCGTGCGGTCTAACGCACGGCTTTCTGGTCTGGGAAGGAGCGCCTGGTCCCCGGCACGAAACTGCCCGGCGGACTTGTGTGAAGGTCCGGTGAGCCGGCCAGCCTGCGAATGGTTTTTAGGCGGTTTTCCATCTGCCTCAGCGAATGCAGGCTGGTCCCCATATTCCACTACACTACGTCAGCGATTGCTGCGCCAACAAGTTCTCCACCTACGCGTTCACCACCATTACTCTACCACGCGAAGATAGGGGTTACACTCGTCTGGTGTGAGACGTCTACATCTACATCTACATACATACTCCGCAATCCACCATACGGTGCGTGACGGAGGGTACCTCGTACCACAACTAGCATCTTCTCTCCCTGTTCCACTCCCAAACAGAACGAGGGAAAAATGACTGCCTATATGCCTCTGTACGAGCCCTGATCTCTCTTATCTTATCTTTGCGGCCTTTCCGCGAAATATATGTTGGCGGCAGTAAAATTGTGCTGCAGTCAGCCTCAAACGCTGGTTCTCTAAATTTCCTCAGTAGCGATTCACAAAAAGAACGCCTCCTTTCCTCCAGAGACTCCCACCCGAGTTCCTGAAGCATTTCCGTAACACTCGCGTGATGATGAAACCTACCAGTAACAAATCTAGCGCCGGCCGCGGTGGTCTAGCGGTTCTAGGCGCTCAGTCCGGAACCGCACGACTGCTACGGTCGCAGGTTCGAATCCTGCCTCGGGCATGGATGTGTGTGACGTCCTTAGGTTAGTTAGGTTTAAGTAGTTCTAAGTTCTAGGGGACTGATGACCACAGATGTTAAGTCCCATAGTGCTCAGAGCCATTTGAACAAATCTAGCAGCCCGCCTCTGAATTGCTTCTATGTCCTCCCTCAATCCGGCCTGACAGGGATCCCAAACGCTTGAGCGGTACTCAAGAATAGGTCGTACTAGTGTTTTATAAGCGGTCTCCTTTACAGATGAACCACATCTTCCCAAAATTCTACCAATGAACCGAAGACGACTATCCGCCTTCCCCACAACTGCTATTAGATGCTTCTCCCACTTCATATCGCTCTGCAACGTTACGCTCAAACATTTAATCGACGTGACTGTGTCAAGCGCTACACTACTAATGGAGTATTCAAACATTACGGGATTCTTTTTCCTATTCATCTGTATTACTTTACATTTATCTGTATTTAGAGTTAGCTGCCATTCTTTACACCAATCACAAATCCTGTCCAAGTCATCTTGTATCCTCCTACAGTCACTCAACGACGACACCGTCCCGTAAACCACAGCATCATCAGCAAACAGCCGCACATTGCTATCCACCCTATCCAAAAGATCATTTATGTAGATATAAAACAACTGCGGACCTACCACACTTGCCTGGGGCACTCCAGATGATACCCTCACGTCCGATGAACACTCACCATCGAGGACAACGTACTGGGTTCTGTCTTCCCTGGGAGGGGGGGCGGGGGGGGGCGGTCGACCGGGGCCCGAACCGCACAATAACCCTGAAAGAGTGGTTCGGTGTGGGGTGGCGGAGGGGTGGACTGTGGAAGTTCAAATGGTTCAAATGGCTCTGAGCACTATGGGACTTAACATCTGTGGTCATCAGTCCCCTAGAACTTAGAACTACTTAAACCTAACTAACCTAAGGACATCACACACATCCATTCCCGAGGCAGGATTCCAACCTGCGACCGTAGCAGTCCCGCGGCTCCGGACTGAGCGCCTGAACCGCTAGAGCACCGCGGCCGGCACTGTGGAAGTCGTCGTGGGGTTGTGGACCACTGCGGCTGCGGCGGAGACGGAGCCTCTCCGTCGTTTATAGGCCCCCGGTTAACATACAATACAAGCCACTGAAGATGTCACAACTGTGGTGAAATATGTTTGAGGATTCAACAAACCAAAAGCTTTGTTCCTGCAAGAAGGCGGGGCCTCTCTGATTCATTATTATCTAGCACAGCTTTACGTCATCGAATGCCTTTCGTAGGTCGACGGGAACAAAGGACGGTCCACGCTGCGGTGTCCGGAGGGCGAACGCGACCGTGCCGTTCAGAGACACGGACGGGACAGAGCCGCGGTCCCCACATGACGCCGGCCTTCATTATAAGTTTGATTGCGCCAAACCGCAGCGCAGACCGGCGTCGTGCAGCCGCCTGTCTCACGGACCCCGGAGCTCTGCCGTCCGCCGCCTCGTACTCCTAACCGGACAACTCTGGCTCTGCCTACCCACCTCAGCCACAGCGAACCCTCTCCAGTACTGCTACTGCGGAGGTTAATAGGAAGCTCATCGGTATGCTCTCACTTATTCCACATTTTCAAAGTTATTTCCACCTTCCTTTTGAGTCATCAGTTTCCTAACCAGTTTGTTGGGGTTAATCACAAATTCCTCTCTTGTACCAAAGTCTCCATCTCAAAGTAGCTCTTGCATCCTACGTCCTCGATTATTTGTTGAATGTATTCCAATCTCTGTCTTCCCCTTCTGACAGCTACGTCTAGCACTATGGACCCTGAAACGTCTCTGTTATTCGTTTCATACTATTTAATTTGTATCTCGTGCTGTCACGTAGTTTCGATCAGTGCATTCTACTTTGGTTGGGGGTGGTAAGTTCCTATGGGACCAAACTGCTGAGGTCATCGGTCCCTAGGCTTAAACGCTGCTTAATGTAACTTAACTAACTTATGCTAAAGACAGCAAACATACCCATGCCCGAGGCAGGACTCGAACCTCCGACTGGGGAAGCCGTGCGAACCGTCGAACGGTGCCAAGACGCCCAAGACCGCGCGGCTACCCCGCGCGGCATTCTAGTTTCCATACTTATCTCGTGCAGCAGCTTTCTGGTAAGTTCCTAGTAACAAATAATCGTAGATACGTCCACTTCAGTAGATAAATTTCTTTCTGTTTAAGAGCTTGCTGTAGTGACAAATCTGTAGAGCAGTTTTTAACGTTCTTTTTTTTTTTTTTTTTTTTCTTTTTTTTTTTTTTTTTTTTTTGTCCTCGTTATATTCTTCGTACATTCCAAACTCAGTAGCGCCACCTGAGATCTTTATTGTTAGGGGGTGATTTTAACTCTTTTATGTTTTTGATAAGCTTGCTATTACATCTTTTGGATTTATTTGGGTCCGGGCAACTTTACCACGTTTTCGGTACAGTAAGTTTCTTTTTGTGAATCTGAGTCTGGCACCTGCTTTCCCATCATTTGTTTTATGCAATCATTCCACTTAAGGCCGCTGTGGATAGTTACTTCCAGATACTTCACGGCAGATACTGTTTCCTGCGGTATGCCACTGATAGTGTGGCTATCCAGTAGTGCCGGCCGTGGTGGCCGAGCGGTTCTAGGCGCTTCAGTCCGGAACCGCGCGACTGCTACGGTCGCAGGTTCGAATCCGGCCTCGGGCATGGATGTGTGTGATGTCCTTAGGTTAGTTACGTTTAAGTAGGTCTAAGTTCTAGGGGACTGATGACCTCCCATAGTGCTCAGAGCCATTTGAACCATTTATCCAGTAGTGCATTTCTTTTCCTACACATGCGCAATATGTTAAATTCATTTACGTTCAAAGTCAACTGCCAGAGTCTGCACCATTCATCAGTTCTCTGGAGGTCATCCTGCAAATCGTCACTATCTTTTGGCGTTGCTACTTCGTTATAAACAACCGTATAATCTGCGAACTGCCTTAGAGAGCGTCTGACGCTCTCTACTATATCATATATATCGTAAACAGTGACGGTCCTGTCACACTTCCTAGAGTTATTGCGGAAATTAACTCTACATCTGTCGATTTTTTCCGTTAACAGCGACGTGTTGAGTTCTCCCTGCAACGAAGCCTTGAATTCAGTCGCAGATGTGCTCTGATGCTATAACTCATCCACGAAGGAAGTGGCTTATAAGGCGCTTGTTCGACCAGTTCTTGAGTGTTGTTCATCTGTCTGGGATCCCTACCAGATAGGACTGATACAATAGATAGATACGATCCAAAGAAGAGCGACACGTTCCATCACGGGATTGTTTAGACGGCAAGAGAGCGTTACGGAGATGTTCATCAAATTACAGTGGCTGACGTTACAAGAGAGGCGTTGTGCATCACGGAGTGATTTATTATTGAAATTTCGAGAGAGCGCTTTCCTGGAAGAGTTGGACAACATATTACTTCCCCGCCACATTCGTCTCCCGTAATGACCATGAGGAGAAAATTCGAGAAGTTAGAGCCAATACAGAAGCTTATCGACAAACATTCTTCCCACGAGCTGTTCACAAGTGGAAGAGGTTGGTGGGCTTAGTTAGTAGTACAAAAAGTACCCTCGACCACACACCGTTAGGTGGCTTGCGGAGTATCAGACACATGTAGATAGATGCCACGCTCAATTATTAGTTTTCTACATCGTGTTTGTCCCCATTCGGTGGTACAAGTATCAATTTTTCCAGTAAGCACCTAATCCTATGTACATTACCTACATTTTGAATTCCAAAATTTCCTTTCTCTCTGTATCCTCTGTATAAATGAGTGAGTGAATGTGTACGTTGACTTTGTCGTTTATATGGTAGCAGTACAGATTTGGCTGTCTGTTGTGGTAGCAACAGCGTAGCCAACTTAGCTTTCTCAGTCAAGGCAAAGAGATTCGTACCTTTCCCGTAGCCATTCGACAGTAGTTAAGTTGGCGGCGGGAAGGACGCCTCTGGTCTCTTCCGGCTATCTGGGGGAAGTTCGTGGCAGGGAGAGTGAGCTTCAAATGGTTCAAATGGCTCTAAGCACTATGGGACTTAACATCTGAGGACATCAGTCCCCTAGACTTAGAACTACTTAAACCTAACTAACCTAAGGACATCGCACACATCCATGCCCGAGGCAGGATTCGAACCTGTTACCGTAGCAGCAGCGCGGTTCCAGACTGAAGCGCCTAGAACCGCTCGGCCACAGCGGCCGGCTGGAGAACGAGCTCCCGGCACTCGAGACTGGACGTTTTCTGACTGAAGATGGTGCGCTTAAGAGCGACTTGGCGCTGGTGAGTGTGTTAATGGGTGCTGGTGTGTAGCTGTTCTAACTGTTGTACACGGTTGGTCTGCCAGTTCATTTTCAAGATCGGTAGCCAAATTCTTACGTTTCTCAGAGTGTGGTCACGAGCATGTTTTCCTGTATGTAATAAGTTTTTCCGGTTCTTCCTTTGTGTAAAGAGAACACGAGGTAAAAAGTTCGTTACTCCAGCACAGGTTTAATATGCAGTTGTCAGACTTCTTTTTTATATGGGATGTATGTGTGAAATTTTCTCATGTGCAAGTGTTTTACAGCTAAAATCTCCTGGGTTGTTAGGCCGCGTCATATTTCCTTTTAAAATAATCGACGTGCTGCAGCACAAACGCGGGAGAACTTCCGTTTATAATAGAACGCGACACTGGTCTCTGACAGTGTTCTAGCGGTAGTGGACATCGAAACATCCTGAAGAAGATCCCTGATGCGGGATCGAAACGTCGATTATTTTAGAAGGAAATATGTACGACGCGGCCTAACGAGCCAAAAGATTTTAACTTTGGTGACAACGACCATGACAGCCTGCAGACTTACATGTATGTGTTTTATTTCTTCTACTTTTCATTTCGTTTCAGTTTTAAAACTGTGTATCTTTTTTCATACCACGTGCTGGTGATTTCACCGTGTGTAATGTCAGTACCATCTTGAATAAGTTTTATTCTTAATTCCACGTGACATTTGCCCATAAGGTTTACGTTTGTGTTCTTGAAGTTTTCACGAGTCTTAATAATTTTGCCTTGTTCATGAACATACACGGCATTTGCGGGTGTTTCACGCCAGCGTACCTTAGTTTGATGTGCAAGGTGATGCAGATAAATATCTTTGTCGGGAAGTGTTCCATAGTACTGTTGTTCACAATAATTCGATCATCGCGTTAGAGATGAACTTCTGAGCCTCTGACTTACTGTGATGGGGAAAATTCATTTTATCTCTTTTCTTGTGTGTGTGTGAATCGCGTATTCTTGTATGAACTTTGTCGATTGGCGCCTCGGGTTTCCTTTTCATTTATCACGACAGTGTACCTCAGCAGTCGGTATAATAACAGTGTTAGTGAGTTGATTAGTTAAATATCAAACAACGACAGATCATCGCTTAGAATTACTTTGCAAATTTTTAATGTGCTGTCTTATTTTAATAAATTATGTTAAAATGTGATGACTCTCACACAAATTCCTTCCCTTTTGCAAGAATATTTTTAAAACATCCCACCTGGCGTTTCTGAAGCGCAAGAGGCAGGCCTTATATTCGTAGACTTTTGTCTGATTGATTATCTTTCTTTTAATTAAGTTCCTGCTTTTTAATTATTTTATTTCTATTTATCGTGTACTTAAGTTGTTCCCACATGCTCATTCCATATATTCACTCGGATGTTTTTATTAATACAGAGGCTGAAAATACCGCTTCAGTTGCAAGGTTCTTTTATTTGACACACAACCGGTTTCGGGATCTTATACGCCCATCTTCAGGTTTGGTAACTTGGTGCTGTAACCCCGAGCGCAGCGATGGACGTGTACAAGACACATTAGTTATGCTTACCAATTCCGTGATTTATTCAGTTCGTATACTAAATTTCTCCAGTTTTAATTAAAATGGGTGGAGACCCAGCAAAGTTTTGCGCACACGAAACTTACGGTAGACCGCAGAGTTCCACATTGACTAACTTCGCCCACTTTCTGTTGGCACATCACTTTCCAGAAAACCATTCACTCATTAATAATCATTTAACCCACACAAGATCTACTATCCTATCCCTTCTCGTGTCTGTATTTAGCAATAGTTCCTTTCTTTGCCAATTCTGCGGAGAATCTCCTCATTCCTTATTTTTTATGTTCACCGAATGTTCAACACCCTTCTATAGCACAACATCAAAAACGTTTCGATCTCTTCTTCTCCGTATTCCACATATCCATGATTCACTAACACACAACGCTGTGAAACCTTTGAGGAAGTAGAGGTGAAAGTGATAACAGCTCTTGAAAGTTTGGCCAAGTATTAGGATGAAAACCAACTGAAACCGAACCCTGGAAAGACCCAAGTCTGTGCATTCCATCTTTGAAATAGGGAAGCCAAAAGGAAACTGTATATCGCCTGGAGAGGAGAACAAGTACTCCACTGCGAAACTCCTGAATACCTTGGGGTGAAGATGGACCGTTCCCTCACATTCAAATCCCACTGTGAAGAAACGAGCCTCAAAGTAAAAGCGCGGAACAACATCATCCGCAAACTTACAGGATACACCTGGGGTGCCCAGCCAAAAGTGCTTAGAACATCTGCCTAGGGCACTATGTTTCTCCACGGCAGAATACGCAGCCACCGTCTGGAAAAACTCTGCACATGCTGAACATGTAGATACATCCCTGAACGAGACAGGACGCGTTGTTACAGACTGCTTACGACCTACTCCTGTCAATAAGCTGTACCAAATTATGGATATAGCACCGCCACGCATTCGAAGGCAAGCTGCAACTGAAGTGGAGAAGAAAAAACAAGAAATAGACCCTCGACATCCTTTCTTCGACATGACCCTCAACAGCCAAGACTGAGGTCAAGAAAAAGCTTCCTACAGAAAACTATGGCAGTTCGTTCATCCCCCAGAACTCGCAGAGGGGAGCTCTGGCGAGACTCCCAAGCTCAAGACAATCACATAACGGTCAAGGAGGAAATGGCCGAAGGTTCGCACCTGTCATACGTGACCTGGAAGACTTTGAACAGACTGCGAGTTGGGGTGTCAAGGTGCAAATCCAACCTCAGGAAGTGGGGCTTCAGTAATGAGGGGGAAACTTGTGAGTGAGGTGACGTACAGGACGGACAACATCTGCTAGTCTGCAGGAACCTAACGGCTGCATGCACTATCTGTGATCTTGCTGCAGCCAGCGAAACTGCTGTGATAACCGCCGAATACTGGGCCCGTCAAAAAATATAATCATCTTGCTGCTTGTTTGTATATATTATTGAATCTGTGTCATAAACACTACTGTACATATATAATTTTGCAAATTTGTTATGTGAAAAGTGTTGCAAATTTGTTATGTGAATCAATACTTTCTAGTTTTTGTAATTATTTTATGTCCCGGCTCCTTAAAAAAAAAAAAAACACACACACACACACACACACACACACACTGTACACCAAACGAACATTTCCAAAAACTTTGTCCTCAAATCAAGGCCTACATTTTTGATGTTAGTACGAGGGGAGTTCAATAACCATCACAACAAATTTTTTTCTCGGCCAATTTCTGTTGAAAAAATGCAGAATTTGTTGTGGAACTTCGTAGAATATTTCCCAATTCAGCCCTGTAGTTTCATGAAGTCCCTAAAGGTGGCGGCGCAATACGAAGCGTTCAAGGTGGCGTTTGTAACGGAAGTGCGTTCCTAGCAGACAGATGTCACTGAGTTTCATTTTGCGGAAAACCAGAGCAACGCAGATATTCATAGGCGCTTACAGAATCTCCTGGCAGTGAACAAATGCCCAGAGAGTCGTTAGGAAGGCGTCTGTCTTCATCGCAACAAGGTCACGCAGACCTGTCCGATCTCCCACGTGCCGGCCGGCCGCACATATAGAGCTGTGACTGCTGCAGTGTTGGAACGTGCGGACACTCTCATTATGGATGATTGACGGATCACAATCAAACACCTCGCTACTCAGCTGGACGTCTCTGTTGGCAGTGCATGTCCACCAGTTGGCGTACGTCACCGCCTTGGAAGGACCATCCGTGCTGAATTGCTTTCGCGTTACGAGTGCATGGGGGCTTAATTAAATAAAATGCAAATATTTTTGGTAGCTGTATGTCCGATTACTCTGTGTCTCGTAAACGGTTGGCCCTGACTAGTATTATTACGCTATCTGACTGCAAAGAACAACAACAAAGAATGAAATGAAAATTTTCGTTAACACAATTAATTAATTAAGTCACCAGCAACTATGAAACCTACGAAACCAAAGCACAAGTATAACTGTTCTGTATGTGGAAGTATGACTCAACGCACATCTGGCACGGTTCTTCTTCAACAAGACAAGAATTTTTAAATACCAATTTTACTGACGTGATAAAGAAAATTAGAAATACTATAATCGCGCAAGAAAACCAGAATTACACTCTAATACAAGAACACAAGCCAGATGCTTTGTTGACCGAACCTGTAATGACGCATTATTCAGGACATTGAAATAATGAGAAAAAAAAGAAAAGTAGTTTGTTACCTTAATTTATATTGATGAAAAGCACTCTAAACATTACAATCTCTCCACGCAGAATTACACTCTAATACAAGAACACAAGCCAGATGCTTTGTTGACTGAACCTTAATTTATATTGATGAAAAGCACTCTAGACATTACAAACTCTCCACACCGACTCGTTACTACCACATCTCAACCAGAACTCTCCAATATCACATTTCAGCAAGCACTGCCTACTAGCACATCTCAACAAACACTCTCTGCTACGAGTTCTTAACAAGCACTGACTACCACGAGACCTCGACAGGCACTGACTACTACGAGCTCTCCCCAAGCACTGTGTAGGCGGCTTAATAATACTCTTTGGCGCAATCTCTGGCGCAGTGGCTCAGTGTAGCCACCTTTCACGAGGCTGAGCGTAACAATTTTACCTCGAATATCGTCATAGGCAATGAAACATGGTTCCATCACTTCGAACCGGAAACAAAACTTCATTGGACTGCCCTCCCTCGTCCATCCTACAGCCCGGATTTCCCACCTTCCTTCTTCCAGCTGTCTGGCCCAATGAGAGGTTGATGGGGAGGCTATTGATGCAGTAAGACGTTAGTTCCAACGTCGACCAGTAGAGTGGTACCATGCGAACATGCAGGCCCTCCCAGAAAAGTGGGGTAAGCCCGTCGCATTGAACGGAGATTATGTTGAAAAATGGGATATACACTACTGGCCATTAAAATTGCTACACCAATAATAAATGCAGATGATAAACGGGTATTCATTGGGCAAACGTATTATACTAGAACTGCCATGTGATTACATTTTCACGCAATTTGGGTGCATAGATCCTGAGAAATCAGTACCCAGAGCAACCACCTCGGCCTTGATACGCCTGGGCATTGAGTAAAAGAGCTTGGATGGCGTGTACAGGTACAGCTGCCCATGGAGCTTCAACACGATACCACAGTTCATCAAGAGTAGTGACTGGCGTATTGTGACGAGCCAATTGCTCGGCCACCATTGACCAGACGTTTTCAGTTGGTGAGAGATCTGGAGAATGTGCTGGTCACGGCAGCAGTCGAACATTTTCTGTATCCAGAAAGGCCTGTACACGACCTGCAACATGCGGTCCTGCTTAATCCTGGTGAAATGTAGGGTATCGCAGGGATCGAACGAAGGGTAGAGCCAGGGGTCGTAACACATCTGAAATGTAACGTCCACTGTTCAAAGTGCCGTCAGTGCGAACAAGAGGTGACCGAGACGTGTAACCAATGGCACCCCATACCATCACGCCGGGTGATACGCCAGTACGGCGATGACGAATAGACGCTTCCAATGTGTGTTCACCGCGATGTCGCCAAACACGGATGCGACCATCACGATGTTGTAAACAGAACCTGGATTCATCCGAAAAAATGACGTTTTGCCATTCGTGCACCCAGATTCGTCGTTGAGTACACCATAGCAGGCGCTCCTGTCTGTGATGCAGCCATAGCCTCCGAGCTGATAGTCCATGCTGCTACAAACGTCATCTAACTGTTCGTGCAGATGGTTGATGTCTTGCAAACGTCTCCATCTGTTGAATCAGGGATCGAGACATGGCTGCACGATCCGTTACAGCCATGCGGATAAGATGCTAGTGATACGAGGCCGTTAGGATCCAGCACGGCGTTCCGTATTACCCTTCTGAACCCACCAATTCCATATTCTGCTAATAGTCATTGGATCTCGACCAACGCGAGCAGCAACGTCGCGATGCAATAAACCGTAATCGCGATAGGCTACAATCCGACCTTTATCAAAGTCGGAATCGTGATGGTACGCATTTCTCCTCCTTACACGAGACATCACAACAACGTTTCACCAGGCAACGCCGGTCAACTGCTGTTTTTTTTTTTTTGAGAAATCGGTTGGAAACTTCCCTCATGTCAGCACGTTGTAGGTGTCGCCACCGGCGCCAACCTTGTGTGAATGCTCTGAAAAGCTAATCATTTGCATATCACAGCATCTTCTTGCTGTCGGTTAAATTTCGCGTCTGTAGCACGTCATCTTCGTGGTGTAGCAATTTTAATGGCCTGTAGTGTAGTAGCCAATGGAGTCGGGAATAATTGGTGTATTGGAATCCTAAATAAAATCAAACTGCTTTCAGAAAATATGTGTTGGACTACTTATTGCCTTCCTTCGGCCGTTCTGCGTTATTTTACTCGCTTCTCTTCACCTATGCTATGGCCCCAATTCTGATATTATCACTAGACTCAGTTCTGTTACTCCACATCACTTCTGCCTTTCTGCGGTCTAATCGTACTCGGTATTCTGTGCTCACTAGACTGTTCACTGCATTCAGCAGGTGCAGTAATTCGTCCTCGTTCGCACTAAGAACGTCGTCGTGGAATCTTATCGTTCAAATTATTTCACCATGTATTTTGTTCACATCCGTGACTCTGTCTTCTATTTCTTCAGGGTGTCAGTTGAACAGTAGGGGCATAAGACTGCACCTCTGTCTTATACCGTTCTTGGTTTACCATTCTTGTTAAACTGTAAATCGCTTACTCCCATTTTTCTCATTTTCTCAGAATCTGAAACGTCATGAACCATTTTAAATTGTTCAACTTTTTTCTAGGTTGACAAATCCTATGAACGTGTCTTGATTTTTATTAATTCTCGTTCCGTTACGAAGCTTTTTTACCTTTCTTAGAAAGGAAACTAGAGTGTGACATTTTTGGCCGGGAGACCCCTTCTAGGCTGTTCGGTCGCCTTGTGCAAGTCTTTTTATTTGACAGCACTTCGGCGACATGCGCGTCGGTGATGATGAAATGATGACGACTACACATACATACACGCCCACTCCCGAGAGAACAAAATCCCCGACGCGGCCGGGAGTTGAAACCGGTGCTCCCAGATCGAGACTATGCAGCGGTAATCAGATAATGAAGAGCTAATGACCGTCCTTTCTAAAATCAAACTGCTCATCATATAGCAGTTCCTCAGTTTTTCTCTGAAGATTTCTCTGAGTCTCTCGATACTTCGAGATCACTCATACATCGTTTGAAACGTTCCTTCGGTTTCGTCCTCGAGGCGTTGGAGGTATTCCCACTTAACGGCCACTACCAGAATCGGAGCACTCTTAACAAGGGAATGCGGCTAGCCGACATCACCAATTTCGTTCAGATTTGTGTTATACGTAGGTCGTGGCCAGAAATAACAATGAGACAAGTGGGAGCTCCAGATGGCTAATGTTCTGAAAAAAAGTATTTTTGGCATGGGTCGAGCGACGCATGAGCCATTTATGTTTGCGTACTTTACAAGCGGTGGGTGGCGCAGAGGAAGGAGCACAGAACGATAATCCGATTTTCAATTTTTACGTTACACTGCGAATAAAATGAAATAATGTTCAATGTTAGCAGTAGATTGGCACTCACTGTAAAGATGACCCATTGAGTTATAGATAGGCATAACGGAAAGACTGTTACACATATAGCACACCTCTCGCACACATGACTTTTACCATCGCCGGCTCAGAAGGTAACTGAAAGAAATGCACAATGAGACGAACAGAAATGACACTTTTATTCGAAGACAATAATTAAACTGAAGTCACCGCGATTCATGATGGTTCCCTCGAAATTACGGAAGATGGGACACTGTTCTCGGCTGGGTGTCTGATCAACGTGGACGGGCACATGGGCATGCGTCTGACGCAGTTGTCGGATCGGTTACTGCTGCTAGAATGGCGGGTTATCAAGATTTAGGTGAGTGAGCGTGGTGTTATGGTGGGCGATTGAGCGATGGGTAACAGCATTTGCAAGATAGCGATTTGGCAAAAGTCTCTGATATCGCTGCGGGCGGAAAAAGGTCCTGCGAGAAAGCCTGAAGAGAATCGTTTAACATGACACAAGTGCAACCCTTCCGCAAATTACTCCAGATTTCAACGCTGCGCCACCAACAAGTGTCAACATGCAAACCATTCAACGAAATATCATCGATATGGGCTTTCGGATGACGATCAGTTTGGCTTTAGGAAAAGTAAAGGCACGCGAGACGCAACTCTGACATTGTGGTTAAAATGGAAGCAAGACTAAAGAAAAATAAAGACACGTTCATAGGATTTGTCGACCAGGAAAAAGCGTTCGACAATGTAAAATGGTGCAAGCTGTTCGAGATTCTGAAAAAGAGTAGGGGTAAGGTATAGGGAGAGACGGGTCATATACAATATGTACAACAACCAAGAGGGAATAATAAGAGTGGGCGATCAAGAACGAAGTGCTCGTATTAAGAAGTGTGTAAGACGAGGCTGTAGCCTTTCGCCCCCACTCTTCAATCTGTACATCGAGGAAGCAATGATGGAAATAAAAGAAAGGTTCAGGAGCGGAATTAAAATACAAGGTGAAAGGATATCAATGATACGATTCGCTGATGACATTGCTATCCTGAGTGAAAGTGAAGAAGAATTAAATGATCTGCTGAACGGAATGAACAGTCTAATGAGTACACAGTATGGTTTGAGAGTAAATCGGAGAAAGACGAAGGTAATAAGAAGTAGTAGAAATGGGAACAGCGAGAAACTTAACATCGGAATTGATGGGCACGAAGTAGATGAAGTTAAGGAATTCTGCTACCTAGGCAGTAAAATAACCAATGACGGACGGAGCAAGGAGGACATCAAAAGCAGACTAGCGATGGCAAAAAGAGCATTCATGGCCAAGAGAAGTCTATTAATATCAAATATCGGCCTTAATTTGAGAAAGAAATTTTTAAGAATTTACGTCTGGAATACAGCATTGTACGGTAGTGAAACATGAACTGTGGGAAACCGGAACAGAAGAGAATCAAAGCATTTGAAATGTGGTGCTACAGACGACAGTTGAAAATTAGGTGGACTGATAAGGTAAGGAATGAGGAGGTTCTGCGCAGAATCGGAGAGGAAAGGACAATGTGGAAAACACTGATAAGGAGAAGTGACAGGATGATAGGACATCTGTTAAAACATGAGGGAATGTCTTCCATGGTATTAGAGGGAGCTGTAGAGAGCAAAAACTGTCGAGAAAGACAGAGATTGGAATACATTCAGTAAATAATTAAGGACGTAGGTTGCAAGTGCTACTCTGAGATGAAGAGGTTAGCACAGGAGAGGAATTCGCGGCAGCCCGCATCAAACCAGTCAGATGTCTGATGACCAAAGAAAAAAAAAATGGGCTTTGGTAACCGAAGGCCCACTTGTGTACACTTGGCGACTGTACGAGACAAAGCTTTACGCCTTCCCTGGGCCCGCCAACACCGGCGTTGGACTGTTGATTATGGAAACATGTAGCATGGTCGGTCGAGTCTCATTTTAAATTGTATCGAGCGGATGGAAGTGTACGGGTATGAAGACAACCTCATGAATCCCTGGACCCTGCGTGTCAGTAGGGGACTGTTCACGCTGGTAGAAGCTCTTTAATGGTGTGGGGCGTGTGCAGTTGGAGTGATATGGGACCCCAGGAACGTCAAGATACGACTCTGACAGGTGACACATACGTAAGCGTCCTATCTGACCGCCTGCATCCATTCATGTCCATTGTGCATTCCGACGGACTTGGGCAATTCCAGCAGGACAATGCGACACCCCACACGTCCAGAATTGCTACAGAGTGGCTCCGGGAACACTCTCATGAGTTGAAACACTTCCGCTGGCCACCAAACTCCCCAGACATGATCATTATTGAGCGAATCTGGGTGCCTTGCAACGTACGGTTCAGAATAGATCTCCACCCCGTCGCCCCCCCCCCCCCTCGTAATCCTAGGGATTTATGGACAGCCCTGCAGGATTCATGGTGTCAGTTCCGTCCAGCTCTACTTCAGACATTAGTCGAGTCCATGCCATGCCGTGTTGCTGCACTTCTGGTACCCGCGGGGGCCCTACACGGTATTAGGCAGGTGTACCAGTTTCTTTGGCTCTGCAGTGTAAAGACTGTTCATCCATTCCGGGAATCCATGATTTCGATTATTTTTGTCAGTTATCGATACTGATACTGGCAAGACTTCGGAGAACGTTTCAGTTTCAAGTCTGAAGTCGGATAATGACAAAAGAATTGTTTTCGTGTGATATAATTACAGATTAACAATTTTCTGGTTGTTTTGATTGTTTTTTCCCTTACTAGCACTGTGAAGCCTTTGTTCTCGCAAATTTGATGGTTCTACGTCTGGGGGATATATCCGATAAGTTTTAATGAGAGAGTTTGCGAGTATCAAAATATGTAACCTAAATGGCCGTATCTTTTGATTGCATTGGCTTACAAGCTTAACATTTTTACACTATCGAAAGACTGCAGACCTCAGTATATGATACAAATTTCAACTTGATACGTCTATCCGTTCCTGAGAAAAAAAAGGGGCCTTGACAGTGGGAGAGACCGACAGGCAGTTGGGTAACAGATGACAAAAAATTTTTTTCGTGTGATATAATTGCAAAATAACGTTTTCGGATTTTTTCCTTTACTTCTACTGTGAAAAGTTTCTTCCTGCTATTATTATAGAATTGTAGAGCAATGGGAAGTACACTAGTGATGAGTGAGTTTGGGGGTGCCAAAGTTTATGAGATATATGGCCGTATCTTTTGATTATAACGACTTAGAAGCTAACTTTCATTATATCTCCAAGAACCCATAGGCCTTACTATGTCACACAAATTTCAAACCGATACGTAAACTCATTGCCGAGAAAAAGGGTTCTTAACAGACGGACGGAGAGACCGACAGGCTGACAATAAATGCCAAAAAACTTTTATTCCTATGATATAATTACACATTAACAATTACCTAATCTTTTCCTTTGGTTGTACTGCGAAACCGTGCTTATTCTCAAATTTCATAATGCTAGGTAAAAATAAATGCCCAGTCTTTGGAAGCTGTAACATCCGTCAAGTATCTGGGTGTGACTATTCGAAATGATCTCAAATGGAATGATCAGATTACACAAGTATCGGGTAAGGTGAACTCTACATTGCTGTTTATTGGTAGAATCCTGAAGCGACGCAGTCCGTCAACAAAGGAAATAGGTTACAATACGTTAGTTCGACCAGTCTTGGAGTTTTGTTCGTCTGTATGGGAGCCTTACCAGTTCGGTCTGATTCAAGAGATTGAGAAGGTCCAAAGAATAGCGGCAAGATTCGTGACTGGTACATTTAACCATCGCGAGAGCTTTACAAATCTCATAGCAAGTTTGAAGTGGGACACACTTGCAGATAGACGGAGCGCTAAACAGAAGGGGCTGTTCACTAAATTCCGAAATCCGATCTTCACCGAGGATGTAGAGCATATATTATTACCACCAATTTTCAAATCGCGCAGTGATCACTATCAAAGATAAGGGAAATTAGAGCTCGTACTGAGGCGTTCAGACAGTCGTTTTTCCCTCGCGCGATCCGCCAGTGGAACAGAGGGGTGGAAATATGACTTTGGCGGGAATTGTGCCCTCCGCCACACACAGCTTAGTGGCTAACGGAGTATATATGTAGATGTAGATGTATTTGTCATAGGGTGGTATTGCCGCTTGCGACTATCAAAACATTTGTCATATACATTCGTATGCCTTGATTACATTGACTTAGAAAAAAATGGTTCAAATGGCTCTGAGCACTATGGGACTTAACATCTGTGGTCATGAGTCCCCTAAAACTTACAACTACTTAAACCTAACTAACCTAAGGACATCACACACATCCCTGCCCGAGGCAGGATTCGAACCTGCGACAGTAGCGGTCACGCGGTTCCAGACTGAAGCGCCTAGAACCGCCTAGAACCGCACGGCCACACTGGCCGGCCATTGACTTAGAATCTTCAGTTTTTTTTCTTTTTTTTTTTTTTTTTCATCGCCAAGGGCCCATAGACCGTAATATGTGACAAATTTCAGCTTGGTCCGTTCACCCATTCGTGAGAAAAACTGTTTTGAACAGTTGACAAACAGACAGAAAGACGAATGGACAACAAAGTGATCCTCTAAGGGTTGTGAGGTACGGAATACGAAAAATGAAAATGGGAGACCTTAAGCAAGGAACATTGAAACATAACAAGGCTGCCAGTGACCTGTAGTGGTAATGCAATACTTTTCGGACGACCAGTAACACAAACTAAGGGCAAGGGAGCGAGAGGAGGAATTGTTTCCACGCTCCCCGCCTCACCCCTCGCAGGCATTCTGCCCAGCTGCCTACCGTGCAGACAAGTGGAGCGTATTTCGCGTGAGATGTTATTGCACTTAGTTTCGTGTTACTGGGTTGGTATTCATTACGGACATTCCTCTGGTTCAGAAAAAGAAAACCCGGACGAGGCATTTACTCCGCGAAATGAGATTTGGGAAGTCGGCCATTATAGCGGGCGCGAGAGTTGTATTCGGAAATACGTCCGTGGAGGCGCGCTGATGGAAAATAAACTTTGGCTTCTGGAACGGCCAGCAGCGCGAAACGCAGGTGTCGGCACATGAAACGGACCGCGGCGGCAGAATTCACGGCCGCTGCCGAGTGGAACGGGAAGAGGCGGAGAGGGGTGGGAGGAGGGGAGGTGGGGGGAGGAAAGGGGGTGGGGCAGCTGGACCACCGGGTCTGTGTCCGCGACCGTGGCGCCGTGTTCCAATCTGAGAGGCGGCACTTCCCAGGCTCCATTCCCTGGCCTCGTCTGAGCCCACACCGGCAGGCGGCCACACCCGCGGATACTGCCACCACCTAAAGCCACACATCAGTAGCTTCATTTTTCCTCCTACGCTCGTACGCTTATTGCAGTTGGTATGACGAAATACCATAAGACTTGAATCGCTAATAACTACGAGGGGTGTTCAAAAAGTAATTGTAAGAGGTCCATGACTAAGGGATTTATTGCTAGCGCACTAGAGCAGATGTAATTTCGATGGATTGCTCACGCGCTGCCTGCGATATGTAAGCTATAAGAGAATCTCAGATCAGAGAGCAGTGTTGTATGCAGTAGGAACAGTGTAGCAGTAGGAGTTTGTAGTTGCTAGCAGTCGTGTGTATGAAGTTGGCTGGGCCGGTCGTGGGGAGCGATGGCGGAGCCTGAGCGATATACTATAAGGTAAAAGCAGCCTCGCGCATATGTACAGGGCCATTACAAATGATTGAAGCGATTTCATAAATTCACTGTAGCTCCATTCATTCACATATGGTCACGACACACTACAGATACGTAGAAAAACTCATAAAGTTTTGTTCGGCTGAAGCCGCACTTCAGGTTTCTGCCGCCAGTGAGACAAAATGGCGACAGGAGCCGAGAAAGCGTATGTCGTGCTTGAAATGCACTCACATCAGTCAGTCATAACAGTGCAACGATACTTCAGGACGAAGTTCAACAAATATCCACCAACTGCTAACTCCATTCGGCGATGGTATGCGCAGTTTAAAGCTTCTGGAAGCCTCTGTAAGGGGAAATCAACGGGTCGGCCTGCTGTGAGCGAAGAAACGGTTGAACGCGTGCGGGCAAGTTTCACGCGTAGCCGCGGAAGTCGACGAATAAAGCAAGCAGGGAGCTAAACGTACCACAGCCGACGGTTTGGAAAATCTTACGGAAAAGGCTAAAGCAGAAGCATTTCTTAAACAGGAGATTGGAAAACCGATGGATCGGTCGTGGTGGAGATCATGATCAACAATTCATGTCATGGCCTCCACGCTCTCCTGACTTAACCCCATGCGATTTCTTTCTGTGGGGTTATGTGAAAGATTCAGTGTTTAAACCTCCTCTACCAAGAAACGTGCCAGAACTGCGAGCTCGCATCAACGATGCTTTCGAACTCATTGATGGGGACATGCTGCGCCGAGTGTGGGAGGAACTTGATTATCGGCTTGATGTCTGCCGAATCACTAAAGGGGCACATATCGAACATTTGTGAATGCCTAAAAAAACTTTGAGTTTGTGTATGTGTGTGCAAAGCATTGTGAAAATATCTCAAATAATAAAGTTATTGTAGAGCTGTGAAATCGCTTCAATCATTTGTAATAACCCTGTAGTATTGTTATATCAAGTCCCATGTAAATGTTTAAAAAATCTCTTAATAATAATCTTTTTTATAAAAATTAACTTTTGACAATCATTCATCTCAATTTAAAGAATTTACTAATTTCTCCAATCCATGGTCATCCCGATTATTGTAAAGAAAAATCAGTTGTTTCCTTCTATACATGACAAATCTATCGGCCAGCATTGCACTGGGTTGTGCCAGAAAAATTTAGTATAAGAGCAGATATACATGCGTTATCCGGCGACTTCATTGAGGTAAGAATCTTCAATTTATTCAGTATGATCTTTCAGGGCCATGACGCAGCACAGCTGACGTCCAAAATTTACCAGTTTAAATTCACAGTCAATTATTGAAAGGTTATCTATGAGCCACAATTTTATTGAGAAATTAGTCACATTATATTATTGGTAGGTTATGGAATTCATTTATTGGGAGGTTACGCTGAATCTGAATTATAGAATTATATTTTTTACTTTTGGGAGGTTATTATACAAATATCTGTTGGGAGGTTACATAACGCAACACACTTTTTTCTGAAAGCAGATTGGCTGTATTCAGGGTTCCAATACATCATATTATTATCCACTCTTCTGGGTACTACACCTGTATGGTTGCGGGGGTTTGTTTTTGCTTGCTTATTGGTTCAAATGGCTCTGAGCACTATGGGACTCAACTGCTGAGGTCATTAGTCCCCTAGAACTTAGAACTAGTTAAACCTAACTAACCTAAGGACATCACAAACATCCATGCCCGAGGCAGGATTCGAACCTGCGACCGTAGCGGTCTTGCGGTTCCAGACTGCAGCGCCTTTAACCGCAAAGGCCACTTCGGCCGGCTGCTTGCTTATTCTTGAATTGAGAACAACTGTGTGAGGTGAAATGACAAGTTTAATGTCCCAATATTTCTCACCAAATTACAGCTTTTCACAAAGTTTTCAACTCGCCAACATAAAAACAGCGCAATGGATAACGCATCTTGCCACCATGAAAAAGTGAAATTAGTTTATATACAACAATGTTAAATATTAACTCTCTGAAAGAACATTCATCTTAATCACAATATTATGAAAGTTTAATTCGAAGTTTCTTTACATTAATCCTAAACACAATAATAAGAAAGTTTAATTGGACGTTTCTTTACAAAATTGCTTCTACACATACATTATGATGTTGGTCAGTACTATTCCGGTTCAAAGTTCAGTATTATTTAGGATGACAATGAAGTCTACGGTGGATGCTCAGTCAAGTGACAAATTTGAGCGCAAGATTACCCAAGGCCGCTCGAGTTTACAGTGGACGCAAGCTGGTGCACCAATGAAGTTTACGCCTCTGCACGCGGTATGTACCTTAAACTGTGACATGCTGCTGTCTGCAAGGCCGCTCTCTCCCCTCCCACTGAAATTCCTACAAAACTAATCTGGCCTTTGCTGAACTTTCCAGCCGAAACCCCCTATGTTTCTCGTTATGCAAGAAAACATGTACTCAGCCCTAGTCGTATTATGTGGCGAAATACTCGCACATGGTTGGAGCACTGTGCGTATTGTAGTGCCCTCTCAGTTCTCGCAAAAACAGTTAACTAATTTGGCTGGTTCGTCTCTCCACAGTTGGAGCTAAATGTTGCTACAGCTAATTTTAGCTGGGGTGCAGCCGCTGTGAACGCAGTGTCCGCGCCAATTTCTTCTCTGCGTCGTATGGAGCGTTAAGCCCTCCGTTCTGCACTTGACGCCAGTTCAGAGAAGAGTCCCAACAAAATTTCTCTCTTGTCCTCTCATGGCAGAACTGCCTCCCTCCACTTGGGTTCCTTTTTCACGTCACGGCTTTCTTCGACCAATAGGAGCGTTCCTCTTATTTTGTACAAACACCCTCTACCAATCGCAACGTCCCTTCCATTAAACTGCATCGAAACTTCAGTAGTTTTCTCCTTCCTAGTGAGTTTCCGCCAATCGGACGTTTTGTGCCCGTTCTAGACGCCTAAAGTACGTTGATCTTTCCATGTGTTGCACTCGCTGGACGAAAATGCGTCACTTGGTTTTGTTCGTATCCCATTGGAATTTCGAAACGCAGTTTTCTAAAACTTCTTCTCTGCTCTTGTACCGATGCCCTCGCTAAAGGCAGCCCTCCAGGTTGAATCACCTGGCCCGGGGTCGCTGTCCTCCTTCCTGCCACCCTTTTAAGTGGTTGCCGGTGTAACTCCCACAGCGCAGTTTCGATACGCCGTTGTGGAGCTGGCTTTTCAAAACTAAAAGCGACTTGACTAGCGTTCCCTGATCTACATTCCGCTCAAAGACATGCATTTTATAGGAATGGTGTGTTAATTACCGTCGATTGACTGTCATCCCTTTCTGCATTACATATTGATGGGCAAATGTTCTCATAACTGTCAATTTACGTTAGGTGTCATCTTCATCTTCTCATTGCAGCCGGCCGGGGTGGCCAAGTGGTTCTAGGTGCTACAATCCGGAACCGCGCGACCGATACGGTCGTAGGTTCGAATCCTGCCTCTGCCATGGATGTGTCTGATGTCCGTAGGTTAGTTAGGTTTAAGTAGTTCTAAGTCCTAGGGGACTGATGACCTCCGAAGTTAAGTCCCATAGTGCTCAGAGCCATTTGAACCATTTTTTTCTCATTGCGATTTGTAAAGGTATCATGTAAGGTGCGAATCTGACCATTTATTCTGCCACCTTACACACCCTACTGACCCACATAATCTCCTTTCAATGCAACGGCCTTACGGCACCTTACTGGGAGGATCTGTTTGCCCACATGGCACCACTCTACTGATCAATGTCGGAGCGAAAGTCTTTCTGCATCAGTAACCCCTCCCCCCCCCCCCCCCACCGCCACCCCCACACCCGAATATTCACGCAGATAAGGAAGAACAGTCCAGTGAGGTTTCGTGAGCTCTTCTCGAGTGCGCAGATTTGTGTGAGTCTTGCAATGTCACGGAGAAGCATAAATTACTTTGGATTTTGAGACTTAACATCTGAGGTCATCAGTCCCCTAGAACTTAGAACTACTTAAACCTAACTAACCTAAGGACGTCACACACATCCACACCCGAGGCAGGATTCGAACCTGCATCCGTAGCGGTCGCGCGGTTCCAGACTGAAGCGCCTAGAACCGCTCGGTCACAGCGGCCGGCGAGGTGGTGTGACGCCACTCCATGGACTGCCGTTTTCGAAGTGATGAACCCATGTTTCATCGCCATTGACGATGTCAAATACTTATCACCATCAGCCTCGTAACGCGCAGGCAGTTCCGCACAGATGTTCCTTCGTAGCTCTTTATGGTCTCTGTTAGGCGGCGAGGAACTGAACGGGCACACAACTTCGAGTACCTCAAGTAACGGACAAGTGTGTCAGCACTACCAATGGAGAACTCCGGTTGTGCAGCGAGGTGTTTGATCGTGATCCGTCGATCACCTCGATTGAGAGTGTCCGCACGTTCCAACATTACAGAAGTAACCGCTGTGTGTGGCCAGCTGGCACGCGGGAGATAGGACTGACTTGTGCAACCTTCTTGTGAAGATAACAAAGTCCTCTCCCAACGACTCACCGTCATTTTGTTCACCGGCAGGTCTCCGCAGACATTCTCCAAACGCCTGTGAATATCTGTGAAGCCCTGGATTTGCGCCAAAAGAAACTCAATGACGGCTCTCACATTGGGACGCACCTCTTCTACAGACGCCATTTTTAAGGCTACGTATAGCGCCTCCATTTGTCGGAAATTGATGACAATACAGGGACTGAAGCGGAAATGTTCCACGATGTCCTGCAACAAATCCCGCATATCATCAATCAATATTGGCCGATAAATTTGCTGCATTATTTATTTTACATCCCTTGCAGAAAATAATTGAAGATGTCGTTTCACATATGCTCGAAATTCCAAAAGCTGAAAAAGTCTAGTGCAGAGTGAATGCGAGAGCTGCGGCGGCGTCCAAAGTGAAATGAAAAGGAAACGGCGCAAAGTAATGATGTAGCTGGCGAATCGGGCGTACAGCGGGTCGTGCGCGGGCATCGTGGGAACACAATACAGAAAACAAAATACAGACGTAAGTGGCAAAGTGGCAGCGCCAGATGGGTATGGATCGCGTATACCAGATATCATCGTGATGTGAATCGACGTTGCGTGCAACAGACTTGTGATCTATGTATTCTGTAACTGTTATAACGCTCTGTAAAACCATTGTGCTAAAGAAATTCATAATTAAAATACACATTCATTTGTCACGAAGATTCCAGATAAAATCTACGGTGCTGACGTGAACTGCGCGCAGAGGATTCTTTTTTTGAATCATCAGTCTTCACAGTATTTCAGAATAGCAATTGCATCCAATGTGCTCAATTAAATATTGGATATATTCCAGGGTTTGTCCTCTCGTACAGATTGTATCCTCTATAGTTCCTTCTGCTATCGTGAAAGCTATTCCTTGATGTCTTAAAACATGTGCTGTCGTCGTGCCCTTGCCCTTTTTCAGTGTTTTCCGTACCTTCCCTGATTCTGCGGAGAACCTCCACATTTCTTATCAGTCCACCTAATTTTCAGCGGCTTCTGTAGCACTACATCTCAAACGCTTTGATTCCCTTCTGTTCTGGTTTCTTTCTGAACTGCTCTATATGTATCCTTAATATGCCTTTTACATTATACACTTCCTTATCTCTGTCGTCTACTCTTTTCAATGAGTCTACTGCAGCGTCCCTAGCGTTTTGCTGCTCTATTGAGGCCCCCATACTCAAAAGTACTTGAATAATTCAGAACGAAATTTTCACTCTGCAGCGGAGTGTGCGCTCGCATGAAACTTCATGGCAGATTAAAACTGTGTGCCGGACCGAAACTCGAACTCGGGACCTTTGCCTTGCGCGGGAAAGTGCTCTACCAACTGAGTTACCCAAGCACGACTCATGCCCTGTCCTCACAGCTTTACTTCTGCCAGTACCTCGTCTCCTACCTTCCAAAATTCGCAGAAGCTCTCCTGCGAACCATGCAGAATTAGTACTCCTTGAATAAAGAATATTACGGAGATGTGGCTTAGTCATAGCCGGGAGGATGCTTCCAGAGTGAAATTTTCAGTGGCTGCGCGGTTAAAGGCGCTCCAGTGTGGAACCGCACGACCGCTACGGTCGCAGGTTCGAATCCTGCCTCGGGCATGGATGTGTGTGATGTCCTTAGGTTAGTTAGGTTTAAGTAGTTCTAAGTTCTAGGGGACTTATGACCACAGCAGTTGATTCCCATAGTGCTCAGAGCCATTTGAACCATTTTTTTGAAATTTTCACTCTGCAGCGGAGTGTACGCTGGTATGAAACTTCCTGGCAGATTAAAACTGTTTGCCGGACCGAGACGCGAACTAGGGATCTTTGCCTTTAACGGGCAAATGCTCTACCAACTTCATACTTGAATAATGGTTTAAAAAACCAGTGGCTGTATTTGAATGTAACGTCGTTGATCCTTTTTATCACATGCTACCAATTTCGACACCACATGGTGTCATCTTCAGGTCCCGAACGTAACCTGTCACCCACAAACTTTTTCATGTGCAGTGAACAGAATCGTATGCAGTGGACCATTCTGTTCTTTGCAAATGAAAACGATTGTGGATGGTAGGTTACGTTCGGATCCTGAAGATGAAACAATGTGGTGTCGAAACAGGTAGCATGTGATAAAAAGGATCAACGACGTTACATTCAAATAAATACAGCCGCTGGTTTTGTTATCATTACTGAAGCACTACGTGTCCAGCAGCAGCCCCACTTGATGGATTACCAGAGACTAGTCACAAGTGGTCGTTTTTGTTTACACGTCGGCCTCAAAACTGCATGTGTTGTGAGCGCTCTCTGGTCTGAAGGTGAGTGTGTGAGGGACTGTCCTACCTACAAAAAGCTGTAATGTGTAACATATACCACAGTTTATAAATAGCCAAAGCTAAATTCGCACTGAATGTTCTGGACAGAGATGTATACTCCACACTGCAGAACACTGAAAGAATAGGAAATGTGTCCTCGATACAACACAAAACGTTATCGTTTATTTGCTCGATAAAATAAGTACATGCAAGCACACCAAACAATACTGAAAAGGCAGTACATGGTACTCTGTGATGTATGTATGTAGACCGAAGTGACAAATAAAAATCTGTATATGGCAAAGAGCAGGGGTAGCTTGGTGGTTAGTGAGCAGGAGACCCGGGTTCGAATCTCAGCCTTGATACAAATTTTCATTTGTCGCTTTAGTCTGCATATACAGGGTGTTTCCACAATAGCGTGCAGAAATGTAACAGGACGTAGAGAATGCTCCACTAAATAATTTGAGGTAGGGAACCTGGGGTTGGACAAGACAGTTTCAGGAGGTATGGAAGTAAACTTGTCTACCGCCTTGTCTTGCATTACTGTTTTCCAGCTATTTACAGCTAACATACTGTGCTGTTTATTTACACGTGCATTCTTTATTTCCTGCAAGGAAACAAGAAGGACTACTAGGACGTCATGGCGCAGGTATTGTTTACTATACTTGCCCTTAAGGTGGCTCTGTTGCATCGTATTTACATTGTCCCAGGACAGAACGTGCTATGAATCAACGACAGACCCATTCATTCATTCATTCATTCTTTACTCACTGCTATTCAGAGACGTTCGGTACAATACAATGGAGCAGTACCGGTATAGTTTCGCGTAACTCACTCGCGTGGCACCTTGTGTATGGGGAAGTACGTTGCAATGCTCTCGCTGCTGAGAGACTGTACAGGGAACGATTTCTTAACAGGCATAATCCTTCACTACACTGCCTTTCCCCACTCTCTCGTCTGCCCAGCTCTCCCCCCCCCCCCCCCTCTTATGAGTCCTCGTCCTGCGTCGGCTCCATCCCCCTCCCCCCCCCCACTTAGTTTTTCCTCTCCTTCCCCCCTTTTCTTTCCGATCATCTGTCCAGGTTCCCCCCGTCTGCCCTCGGTTGTGGCATTTCAAGAAAATGGTTCAGATGGCTCTGAGCACTATGGGACTTAACTGCTGTGGTCATCAGTCCCCTAGAACTTAGAACTACTTAAACCTAACTAACCTAAGCTAACCTAAGGACATCACACACATCCATGCCCGAGGCAAGATTCGAACCTGCGACCGTACGTGTCATATTTGTGCCAACTTTTTAGTGCAGTGTTCAAGTGAGCGTTCAGTGTTGTGCGTCTTTCCAAAGTGTTGCGAACAAAAATCATGCTGTCGCTGGGTGTGACTTTTATATCTCTTGCGAACACAAACCGGGCTGTCGCCGTGTTTTTTAATAGTCTGTCTATTATTTTAGTGTGTCTGCTTCGTGTGTATTTTATTAGCATCACCAACCCTTTGTTTTATGTTTTAAGTTCTACAATTTTCCGCCATTTTACCATTTAAGTTACCGCTTTTATCGCCTTCTTTTATTATTTGTTATTTTCATTTTTTTAAAACAAATTCTGTAGGTTGAAGAGCGGCGTACTAAGCTACTGCCAACCCGCCCCCTTCGGGGGGGGGGGGGGGGGGGGAATCGAAACTCAATAAAGGCAAAAAAAAAGGCCGTCACGACAAATGTTTATTTCTCTCGATCGACGAGTATGGGAGAAGGGGAAACGAGGAACCTGGCAACATGTGGACCACTCGCACACGCACTTTTGAAGAGGAGGCGCTGGGACGTGTTGCAGCGGACCCCACTACAAGTACTTGTCTTACTGCACGTGAAATGGGCGCTGTACGTACTAGCGTGTGGCGAGTACTCCATGAAGAACAATTACACCCGCATCACCCACAGCGAGTCCATGCAACGCTTGTGGCTGACTTTGCACCAAGCATCGCATTGTGTCAGTGGTTGCTCCAACAGTGGATTTCTCGATCAGATTACCTGCAAATCGTGCTGATTACTGACGAAGTTATCATTTGCTCGTGATGGTATTTCGAACAGCAGGAATAGCCATGTGTGGGTTGAGGGATGCCCTCACGCTGTAGGAGTGTCACACCATCGAGTAGGTTTGGTTGTGAATACCTGGACCGGCATTGCAGGCGACTATCTCATTGGGCCACATCTTCTACTTGGCCTTCTGAATGGCTGCCTGTACTTGAGGTGCAAGGAGATCCGCCTGAGTTGTTGGAGAACGTACCCTTGGCTGTTCGTGAGAGGATGTGGGTACAACGTGACGGTGCGCCGCCTCGCTTCAGTGTGGGCGTCCGCAACCATCTCAGTGCTGTATTTCCTGGTCGCTGGATTGGAAGGGCAGATCGTATACCATGGCCTGCGAGGTCACCTCGTAAGTGGGCTGCTTCTGTGTTGGCAGCACTGTGTAGCGCTATACACTGGATCTCTGACTGCGCTTTCTTTGTAAGAGTCTCTGTGGCTGGTTGGACTCGTTGTTGGAAGTTAATCGCCAGTACTGTTCGGCAGTTGGAAGTTAGTCGCCAGCAGTGATGGAAGTACTGTTAGGTAGTTGGAGGTGAACAGCCAGCACTGATGGATGTGAGTTGTGAGAAGTTAGCATTGATGCAGGGTAGAGGTCTGAAGTGTTAGCGTAGGCTAACGATCTGTACATGTTCGACTTGGAGATTGAATATTATTCATGATTATAATCTTTGTACTGGATGTCAATGACGATTTATATTCCTGTTTGAACTGGATGTCACATTATTAAGGTAAAAAATACATTATTTGGTTTGTAACCAAATATTTCCTTTGCTAACCACATGCCTGTTAGTAGTTAGTGGCTTTAGTAGTTACAATCTTTTATTTAGCTAGCAGTATTGACGCTCGGTGTATTGCAGTAGTTCGAGTAATGAAGATTTTTGTGAGGTAAGTGCTTAATGAAAGGTATAGGTTATTAGAATGAGATTTTCACTCTGCAGCGGAGTGTGCGCTGATATGAAACTTCCTGCCAGATTAAAACTGTGTGCCCGATCGAGACTCGAACTCGGGACCTTTGCCTTTCGCGGGCAAGTGCACTTGCCCGCGAAAGGCAAAGGTCCCGAGTTCGAGTCTCGATCGGGCACACAGTTTTAATCTGGCAGGAAGTTTCATATCAGCGCACACTCCGCTGCAGAGCGAAAATCTCATTCTGGAAACATCCCCCAGGCTGTGGCTAAGCCATGTCTCCGCAATATCCTTTCTTTCAGGAGTGCTAGTTCTGCAAGGTTCGCAGGAGAGCTTCTGTAAAGTTTGGAAGGTAGGAGACGAGGTACTGGCAGAAGTAAGGCTGTGAGTACCGGGCGTGAGTCGTGCTTCGGTAGCTCAGTTGGTAGAGCACTTGCCCACGAAAGGCAAAGGTCCCGAGTTCGAGTCTCGGTCGGGCACACAGTTTTAATCTGGCAGGAAGTTTCGTATAGGTTATTGTTAGGATTCCTTTTTAGTCAAGGCCATCCCTTTGAATTAATTATATGAAGTTGGGTTATCCTTTTTTGAGCAGTCAGATTGCGTTGCGGTAGGATATTGTGGGTCTCAGTCACTCTGCAATTTAAGTACAGACAAACTCATTTAAATAAAGAAGTTTCAACCTGAACTGAATTCCCTTGATTATTTCCTCTGGGGATATTTAAAGTCACTTCTGTATGAGACCCCACTGGATGCGGAGATGGAATTAGTTGCCAGAATTGTAATTGCCTTTGATGTGATTCGAAACCCCACCAGGGATATTTGTCAGGGGGCGTCAGAATCTTGTTCGTCGATGTCATCCTTGCAGTGAGGTTGTTTGCCTTCGGTTTCAGCAAATTTTGTAAGGTAAAGTACAAACGGTGCGTTCATTGTGTCAGCGATGGTATTTGCAGTGAACTGTAACTAATGTAAATAAAGAAGTACACAGTAATGTGATTTTATTTCTATTATCTCCTTAAGCTGGCTTCCTCGACCCCCTGTTCCCCACCTTAAATTGTGCTGTCAAATTTTTGCGCGCCCTTAGGGAAACACCATGTGTAAATCGTAGACCTTTGTGACTTGAAAAAGTCTAAGAGTCATACACGTATAGTTTCGTTCGACATAGTGTCCTTTTACTTCATCCTTTTTGTCTTATTCCTTTCCAAGTAGCAAGCAACAGTCAAAACTATTTCCCCGTCTTTCTCCGCTGTAGCAACAATTTTAAAAAAAACTGTTATATAATTTACTTGTCTTTGGGCAGAGTACGCTTTTTCTTTGTGCTGGTACTGTAAAATCCGTATAAGTTTTTGCTTTGGTCTCTCTTATGAAAGACCGCTCGTAGGAAAAATATCAGATCCTCATGCAGCGTTCGCAGCGTGTTACGAAAAGAAAGCAAACAGTAAAATAAAGCTTAAGATGACACAAACTCCTTTACCATGGGGATGACTGAAGGCCACATGGATTGGTTAACTTACGACGTAATCGGGTGACTTTACTCACGGGGTGGGCAGGAGCTATCACTGCTTTCTGCCGTCCTGATACTATTCGGCATCGACGCATCTTATACCACTAATTTCGCACGACTGATTGGCACATACACAGCTCTTCACTGCCATGGCTTGCGTCAGAGGTGGAGGGTAACACGACCCGTGTGATGCCGGTACTACACCAAGTGCAGCAGGCCTAAGCGGCCACCCAACTCTTTTAAGGGGACGGTGACATTTTTGTCCGGACAGCTAGTGCTTTCGGGAATAAAAACTATATGGGTAGCGTGCTAGATAAACGCAACAACTGCTGCTGCGAAGTGCTGCAGTCGCGTATCACGTACGGGCATATGTTTCTTGTGGTCGTTTCTGAACGCTCACCAACCACTCTGGAACTAGCATTCAAGTCCACATCCAAATTTGTATTCATACCACGTGTGAGGTTCTCTGCAGGGCAAAGACGGACTGTGAAATCTCTGCCCACGAGCTTTTATTCCCCCCCCCCCCTCCCCCAATATGCCATGGTATTCTGCAGCACCTCCTTGAAACTTGCGACTAGGCGGTCGACAACTCTCTTTTCTCGTCGCGTTCTGAAATCAGACAGACTCAATAGAAGAAGCAACGAAGCGTGTTTCTGTCGGTGGCTGCTTACAAATGGGCGAGTGTGGGGGTAAGAAATTAGTTTATCGTCTAATCGAAGACGAGGTCATTGGATATGTAGCATTTTCTGCCGTTCTAACTACTCTCCACGACATTTCGACTGGGCACATGTCAGCCAGCCACAAGTGAACCAACGAAGACTGAAGAAGGCGTCCCACGTTCCGCATTCTATTAGCGCGCTGTGAGTATTCCAAAGTTCTTTTCGCCGCACCATCTAAGACTTCAGAGCTTTTGGGATCAGCAAAGAACAATCTGCTATTGCGCAAGACGAAATTTACAAAATAACGTACTACGTGCAACTTGGAACAACGCTCCACCGGACATCAACACTGCATTCGCCTTTTGCAGCCAACCGAGTCTGCTGTTGTCAAATATTGTATTGCGGACATTGTATGCAATTTGATAAAACAATTTTTAGTCACAGCAACACCTCATTCAGACACCATTGTTAAAGAATCTGTGGAAGTACGCATGGCGGAAAATATGATGAACGGTGCTAGTGCATGGAACACTATCATCTCCACGATTTACCCTTTGAACATTTAATTTGCCGGGAAACTTTCAAAAAAATTAAAATATCTATTTCTTTATATTCAGAGGGAATTCTTTTAATAAATTTATTATTAACGTATTAACAAGTTATTTAGCGTAATAGTAATATAACACGAAATTAGTATTTAGGAGTATAATACAAATTTTGCCATATGTTGTAACTGTGGTTTTTTTCTATCATGTGAATGAACGCTCAACACTTTGGCTAGCGTGTTTTCTGGTCAGCTGGTCGAATTCCACAAAGCAATATGAACAATGTTAACTCTAAAACTCTGTAGTATTTCGTGGCTAAGAACCAGGCTACTCCAGATCCTGCACCATGCCAGTACGAGTGTCATGCAAGACAAAGGATCTACTGTACTGGTGGACAGTTTCGAAAAAATGTACACGTTGTCAATGGAGATTAGGTGATTGATTCTCTCCTTTTATTTTCTTACGACACAGCCAAAACGACATTTCACAATGCAGAGCAGAGCAAGTTTCGACCAGTCAGTGGTCATCAAGAGGCTAAAATCACTTGCATACTCCTTGTGTTGTCAAATGAAAACATTGTTCATCCATATTAGCACAATTACTATGTGGGGTCTGAGTGTGGGGTACCGTCAAGTGGGGGGTGCCCGAGGGATCAGTGTTGGGGCCACTCCAGTTCCTTATTTATATAAATGATATGCCCTCTAGTATTACGGGGAATTCTAAAATATTTCTGTTTGCTGATGACACTAGCTTGGTAATAACGGATGTTGTGTGCAACATTGGCTCGGTTCCAAATAGTGCAGTACGTGACCTCAGTTCATGGCTTGTAGAAAATAAACTAACGTTAAATCACAGTAAGACTCAGTTTTACAGTTTCTAACACACAATTCAACAAAACCTGACGTTTTAATTTCACAGAACGGGCATATGATTAGTGAAACTGGACAGTTCAATTTTCTAGGTGTTCAGATAGTAAGCTGTCGTGGAAAGCCCATGTTCAAGATCTTGTTCAAAGACTTAATACTGCCATTTTTACTATACGAACGGTATCAGAACTGAGTGATACTTCGACAGGAAAGTTAGTCTACTTTGCTTATTTTCATTCGCTTATGTCGTATGGTATTATACTCTGGGGTAACTCTTCCCGTTCTACAAGGATATTTTTGGCTCAGAAACGGGCGGTTCGGGCAATAAGTGGTGTGAGTTCACGAAACTCTTGTCGACCTCTGTTCACGAGTCTGGGTATTTTGACATTGGCCTCTCAATACGTATTTTCCTTATTGTCGTTTCTTGTTACTAACATTAGTTTATTCCCAAGAATAAGCAGCTTTCACTCGGTTAATACCCGGCAGAAATCAAACCTGCATTGGATCGGACTTCCTTAACTCTTGTGCAAAAAGGTGTGCAGTATACTGCTGCATCCATTTTCAATAAGCTGCCACTCGAATTCAAAAATCTCAGCAGTAATCCGCGCGCTTTCAAAGTGAAACTGAAGAGTTTCCTCATGGGTCACTCCTTCTATTCTGTCGTGGAGCTCCTTGAAAATTATGCTGATTTTTGTTGTACTGCTGATAGCGTTTACTTAAACTTATGGGCTGACTTTTTTAAGGTTCATGAACATTTATTTTTATCTGTTATTACGTTTATGTTGTAATTTCATGTACTGACACGTTCCACGACCTTGGATATTTGCTCTTCAACTTGGCGTGTACATAAATAAAAATAAAACAAATAGCTATCAAACTATTAAAACTGTTATTAAACAGCGTTTGTTTGCATTTTACCATGAACAAATTATGCCTAAGGAGCCATATTGCAAGTGATACAGGATCACATGTAAACTGTCACCACAACCAAAATTATCCAAAACGACTGATACAGAACAAACTATTATCAGTAACGCTTTAGAATGAAGGAACAAGCTGTCATTCCAAAGATATCGGAAGACTGGTTTGGGAAAAAATTAACGTCATTTTTGGTCTAAAACTTGGTGGTTATCAGTGTTGTGCACCTTTACACTCTCGCGACCACAGAGGGCTCATAGACGCCCTTGTCTTTCGATGAGAGGAGAGGAAAGCCAATGAAAGCACTAGTGTCTGGTTCTCAAGGCCGCCGCGGCGGGTTCCCGACGTTCCCCGAAATAACCCGGGAGAGGTGTGCGTGAAACAAGAAAGGCCGGCCGCGAGATATAAAAAGCCAGCACCGGCCGGTCCCACGGCGCGACAAAGGCCGCGACCGCTGAGGCGAGGCGGGCCCCGCGCTGTGACGAAACGCCGGGCTGGCCAGCGCGCAGGTGGCGCCGCCGCCCCCGCCGGCTGCCTACTGCGCAGGCGCGCCAGCCGCGCAGGCGCAGTAGCGGCCAGCGATAGAGCCGTCACGGCGCCGCGTCTGACAGTAGCGCTCCGACGTGACACCGGGTGGGAAGCTGGAGCTGCGGCGATCATCCACAGCCGTTTCACGCCCAGAGTTGCATAATCGCCTCCCGTACATCTCGTACAGCACTACGGTCTTCAGCCATAGCTATTGAGTTCATGCTGCGTATTTTCTAATGTCAGTAGCCCGAAATTTCTCTCCGTCGGCGAGGAATCTCAGATTAACGATAGATGAAGACCTGAGCTGGATCAAACCTACAGCTACAATTTGCAAGAAAGTATTAGCAATTCTTCATGCTCTACATAAACAAAAAAAAACTATTTGCTCTGTACTCGTAAGGTCTTTTTTGCCTATGGAACTGGTGATGGATGCCTGAGGTCAATACAGCGCGTAAGATCTGCAGCGGATAGGCACTTGGTGCAGGGAATGGCAACTGACCCTTAACATAGACAAATGTAATGCATTGCGAATACATAGAAAGAAGGATCCTTTATTGTATGATTATATGATAGCGGAACAAACACTGGTAGCAGTTACTTCTGTAAAATATCTGGGAGTATCCGTGTGGAACGATTTGAAGTGGAATGATCATATAAAATTAATTGTTGGTAAGGCGGGTGCCAGGTTGAGATTCATTGGGAGAGTGCTTAGAAAATGTAGTCCATCAACAAAGGAGGTGGCTTACAAAACACTCGTTCGACCTATACTATATTGCTCATCAGTGTGGGATTCGTACCAGGTCGGGTTGACGGAGGAGATAGAGAAGATCCAAAAAAGAGCGGCGCTTTTCGTCACAGGGTTATTTGGTAAGCGTGATAGCGTTACGGAGATGTTTAGCAAACTCAAGTGGCAGACTCTGCAAGAGAGGCGCTCTGCATCGCGGTGTAGCTTGCTGTCCAGGTTTCGAGAGGGTGCGTTTCTGGATGAGGTATCGAACATATTGCTTCCCCCTACTTGTACCTCCCGAGGAGATCACGAATGTAGAATTAGAGAGATTCGAGCGCGCACGGAGGCTTTCCGGCAGTCGTTCTTCCCGCGAACCACACGCGACTGGAACAGGAAAGGGAGGTAATGACAGTGGCATATAAAGTGCCCTCCGCCACACACCTTTGGGTGGCTTGCGGAGTATAAATGTAGATGTAGATGTAAATGATAATTGTTTATAACAATAACAGGCGGACCGCGAGCCAGATTTGGCCCCTGTTTGAGTTCGCTCCGCAGAAGAAATCCTTGGGAGAGTGAGCGAAGCGCTCATACTACGACCCATGTTCGGATATTTCCGCGGACACACGGCACGTCTCAGGTTTGCAGCTCATCGGTTGCGCAATGCCTACAGTTGAGCTGTACCAAAACTGACATTCTATAGTTTTGGTACACTACATAAATGATGTAATAAATGGTAGGATTACCGGTAATACTGGAAGCGTTGGTAGGGAAAGAAACATAGATGAATTTGTAACAGAGAAACTGGAAGCAGACGACTTCTCTTTGTTTTTTGTTTGTCTGGTTGTTTGTTTTGCGCATAATTAGAACTGGATATCATTCAGTGTTAGTTCATTGCGTATTTTATCTCCTTACAGAACAAAAATTGCATTTTATAAGTAATAAAAATTAGCTAATCGCGTAACTTCTGCGCTCTTATGTAACCCCCAATTACTTTTGACGCAAGTACAGTATACATGTACATGGCAATTTGTACTCAGAAGACCGTTCTTCATCATGATCAAAGACAAAAGTTTCCTATTATTGCTGATAACTGCGAAAGCTTTTTATGAATAACAGAAACATGTATTGTAGATGTTAAAAACAAAGTACTGAAGCAATGTTTCGTACATTTTTGTTTTGCGTTTTTTTACTTTACCTTTTTGTTGAGCAAAATTGTGTTTTCTATCGCTCTGTCATAATTCTGTATTTTTTTATTTTTACTACAATATTCCTTTGTTTCACGTCACAAAGCAACAATTTTAAAATAAAACCTGAATTAAGCTATAGCCGGCCGGTGTGGCCAAGCGGTTCTAGGCGCTTCAGTCTGGAACCGCGCGACCGCTACGATCGCAGGTTCGAATCCTGCGCCCGGCATGGATGTGTGTGATGTCCTTAGGTTAGTTAGGTTTCAGTAGCTCTGAGTTCTAGGGACTGATGATCTCAGATGTTAAGTCCCATAGTGCTCAGAGCCATTTGAACCATTTTTTTTTAAATTAAGTATTAACAGTTTCGGTTTTACTATAAATCCTGCTTACTGTAAAGTAACAGACAGGAGGATAACTATGTAGAAAAAAATGTTCCTTAGATTACCACCCCTTTACATACATCCTCAGTTTCTAGACGGGTCACCGCTTACAGTTTTTAGAGTAATATAGTGAGACGCTGATCGCGTAAGCATAGAAAGCGATCCTTATGAGATAGCGCCCGATATTATGCAACACACCTAACGTACCGGTAACTCAGGTACGACTTTAACTGACCAGAGCTAAACTTGCCGTAGTCTACGCATAGTTAACGACTTGTTTACGATACCCTACAGTAGTTTTACAACTCTAGCAATGCTACTTCGTTGCAGCTGGATTCGAACAACAAAGAGAAATATGTTTCCAGTCTGAGAGCGGAGTTACGGCTGATGCGCTCACCTGCCTGGGATCAGTGGAGGAAACAGCTCAGCACCCTGAAGGGATGTGGGGAGAAGTATTTTCGCCTCCGTTTTAGTGCTCACAACAACTCACGCCTATGCGATCAGTCATGAAAGGTATTTTTGCAGAAATTTGTGAAAAAAAATGCTTGTTAATAGTGTTTGTCGATACTAACACACTAAATTTCTAACATCAGATCTACCTGCATGTGGCCGTAAATCACAAAGTAAATTCTAACTGCTTGTCGACTGATACTGCTTATCTCATTGACGTATTTTGTTTCTTTATTCTTTCTCTGATTAACTTTAGTAAAAAATGGTTTTCGTTGTGGGCATTGTACCGTCTCCTGAAATGCCATAAATGAAAACTATCCGAGTGCGTCAAACGCAAAGTGTTGTAAGGTCAAAGATCCAATGACACACTGTGATGACGAATAGTCTAATAGAGAAAATCAATACAAAAAGACGCTATAAAGAAAAGGACGGCTATATCAATTGTCTGATATCGCTTTTATCATTCGTCTCTTGGGTGCTGTTCGGTCGCTATTATGTGCTCAGCTCCGTATAGTATATTATCTGTAAGATAATATGACAATATATTACGTATTGTTAAAATTAATTTTATTCATTCGTGTGAAATAGTATCCCGTGCCATGTATTAGATTAATGAACAATATTTTTAAGCGTATTTGTATAATTTGATTGTTGGTAGCCACCACGGCATACGATAGGATTTTGCTTGAATACGGACGGCCACAGGTGCCGATATTATCTGAAGATAACTGGTAACTGTCCTTACTTTGACAAAGTGTTAAATGTTTACCAAAAACGAACCTAATAATTTTCAGTTATTTCGTTCGTACTGGGGTAAACTAACCCGAGTCCGTTAATACGTAGATATTTCAAATGTAATTTCTGTTTTATTGACGGAGAAATATTAAATGAACAACTAGAAACTAGCGCTTCGCGTCTCCTTATATCCTCTACACTGACCCATGAAATAAATGAGCTCATGTTCTCGACTTACGATGAATAATGTGACGTGATGATACGCCCACCGTAATGATTCGTGAAAAGGTAATTCTAAACTTCTAAAGCAGTATTAATTTACAAGCAGCGGATTAATTAATTATTTTTTTTTTTTTTTTGTAATTTTCACGCATCGTATAAACACACATCGACAAAAATAGGCCCCACACATTTACTCATCATCAAGTATTACTGAAATTGAAGGCATTTTTTAATGAATTAGCTGCAGCCAGTTGCTTTTATGGGCGTCTTTTTCAGTCATGACATTAGAAGATAGCTCGCAACCCATCACCAGATGTTTACATTTATTTACGTTTCGTGAACATTGTTATTTTATTAACAGCACTGCAGAATTTTTCAACGGAAATTTTTTAAGATGGTTACACCTTTTCGAGCTTTCATCACATCCTATCTTTCCCTTTGACTGTCTAAAGCAAGTTGTAAGTAGGCTGTTTAGGTTTTTTTATTGGTAACGCCACCTCTGTATGAAAATCACTGGCTGTGCTGTGTGCAGTCTGTGGCTAGTTTGCATTGTTGTCTGCCATTGTAGTGTTGGACAGCGGCAGCTGGATGTGAACAGCGCGTAGCGTTGCGCAGTTGGAGGTGAGCCGCCAGCAGTGGTGGATGTGGGGAGAGAGATGGCGGAGTTTTGAAATTTGTCATGAACTGCTATACTTATATATGATGATATCAAGGTAAATACATTGTTTGTTCTCTATTAATATCTTTCATTTGCTAACTATCCCTATCAGTAGTTAGTGCCTTCCATAGTTTGAATCTTTTATTTAGCTGGCAGTAGTGGCGCTCGCTGTATTGCAGTAGCTTGAGCAGCGAAGATTTTTGTTAGGTAAGTGATTTGTGAAAGGTATAGTTTAATGTTAGTCAGGGCCATTCTTTTGTAGGGAATTTTGAAAGTCAGATTGCGTTGCGCTAAAAATATTTTATGTCAGTTTAAGCACAGTCCTGTATAATTGTTCAAAGGGGAAGTTTCATATGTCGACCCTTAGCCAAGTATACCTCACTGGAATCTTCTGATTTTTTGTTGTAGTTTGTGTAATTAGTGTAGATTTTGTTTATTGCTAGCGCGTAATTGTAGAGAAAATCTCCTTTGTAGTTGCAGACTTTCATTGTTGTACAGTAAAACAGTTGTGGCATGCATGTAGATTTGCACCAAGTATTTCGCAGCTGCAATTAACTAGATATTATTTTCAGTGCTATGTTAATGTGTTCTCTTATTTTTGATCTTCAAATTGTGTTTTTCTGTGTTGTCGTGTGAAATACTGTGTCAATAATGGCGTGTGAAAAACGTAATACTAGGCTCCAAAGTAAACTGAGAAATGACAGTGAAAGTGAAAGCAGTGTGTTAGCGCCACCGAGTAATGAATTAACTGATGTTCAAAGTAGTAATTTGGTAATTGTGCATAGGGAAATGGAGCGGGCGGCAAACAATGGTGTAGGCAGTGAAACAATTAGTGAAGAGGGAAGCATTATCGATCGATCGGTCGGCAATAGCTCGCCTCAGGAATCCGAAATGACAGGACACAATTTTGCAAATACTGTAGATTCAGGTTTTGCGCCCTCACCGTTTTCCCAAATGAGTCAAGACACGTTTTCCGCTTGTCAAAATGTGAATGTTGCCGGTGCAAATTCACTGCCGAAAAGCACTGAGGAACATGTTTCAGACACCAGTGCATTGTTATTACAGTTAATGCAACAAATGGGACAGCTACAAAAGTTAGACACAACACTTGAACAAAATCAGAAACAAATGGGACAAAATCTTCAAAAGTTAGACACAATGGAACAAAATCAGAGACAAACAGCAAAAGCTTCAAAAGTTAGACACCACACTTGAAAAAACACGTGAAGATTTAACTACTGAGTTACATAACATTGAATCGAAATGTCAAAAAGTCTGTAATGACGCAAAAACACAAATTTGTGAGCATTTTCAACCTATTTTTTCGCGGCATGAAAATGTATTACAGAATCACGAAGCAGCCATAAAAGAACTGCAAACCATTGTTCGTGAAAATCACGACACCTTGCAAGCTAAAATTGACTCAGTTGCATCTACCGATTCGGTTACGCAACTTGCAAAAACTCAGGAAAACTTAAAGGACACAGTAGATACTCTGAAACTTGGTTCAGAAAAACATACAGAGGAAATAATTTCACTATCGGATAAAGTAGCTGAACTTTCAGATCAGTTCACTAACTTATCTACAAAGGTAGATGATGATCTGAATAACACAACACCTGTAGCCTTCACTGACACAGAAGAGTATGAACAAATTAGAAAATTCAAACAGAATCAAAATCAAATCAATACACAGTACAAAAGAGAAATCCGGGAAGTACAAGATCAGCTGACACAGGTAATTCAAGAATTACGTATTTCAGAGGATACTCGCGCCCCAATACGGGAAGAGGGACACAGAAATACGGAACAGCCACAAAATAATAACACAGGGCATTTCGGAAGTTATGAAAGAAATTGGCAATGTGCACCGAATTTTGATATGGAACGGCCGACACGACCTAACAATGACCGATATGCGACTCGCCGACATGATGATTTTGACTATAAGCTGTTCATTACTACACGTAAATTCAAAACATTTAAGAATTCTGGCAACGACATTCATCCACAAGTATGGCTCCATCAATTCTCTCATTGTTTTCCTCCCAACTGGTCGTTAGAACACAGATTAGAATTTATGTGTGGCTACTTGGAGAATGAACCAGCTGTAAGAATGCGATCGGTAATTCACGATTGCCACAGTGAAGGAGAGTTTTACCATGCCTTCCTCTCAGCATATTGGTCTCAAGCCACACAAGACCGAATAAAACATAGCATCATAATGATGAAACATTTCGAACAATCTGAATTTTCCAGTCTTGTCAAATATTTTGAAGACATGTTACATAAGAATCAGTATCTGTCAAACCCATACAGCCCCTCAGAACTCATCCGCATTTGCTTAATCAAACTGCCTGAACATTTACGACATATCATTTTAGCAGGACGTTGCAAAGAAGACATTGAGGCTTTTCAGGGACTGTTAAAAGAACTGGAAATTGATACTGGCAATCGGGGAACGCGGAAACAGGAGCACAACAATTACAGATCACATCCGTCACAATTCCGCGATGACAGAAATAATATACGACAAGGCTATTCTTTCAACGTAAATCGTGACCGAAACAGACACCACCCGTATGACAACCGTTGGCAGAGTAGTAATAATTACAGGGAAAGATCATCTCTCCGTAGTAATGAATATGACAGAGATAACCACAGAAACAGACAATATGGGAACCAAAACAATTATTACCAGGGGAGACAGAACAACTTCAGACGCAACAGATCAGCGCGGAGTTACGATTCAGGGAGAAATTCTCCACCACATGACCGACAAACAAGAAACTATGTAAACTACCGACAAAACGACAGACGTGAATTTCATCAGAACTGGCGGAATTCTAACAGAGCTGGGCCCTCTCGGCAAGGCGAATTTGTAGAAGTTAGGTCTCCTAATCCCAATAACAACGCGCGCCAACAGGATGTGAACAGCGCGTAGCGTTGCGCAGTTGGAGGTGAGCCGCCAGCAGTGGTGGATGTGGGGAGAGAGATGGCGGAGTTTTGAAATTTGTCATGAACTGCTATACTTATATATGATGATATCAAGGTAAATACATTGTTTGTTCTCTATTAATATCTTTCATTTGCTAACTATCCCTATCAGTAGTTAGTGCCTTCCATAGTTTGAATCTTTTATTTAGCTGGCAGTAGTGGCGCTCGCTGTATTGCAGTAGCTTGAGCAGCGAAGATTTTTGTGAGGTAAGTGATTTGTGAAAGGTATAGTTTAATGTTAGTCAGGGCCATTCTTTTGTAGGGAATTTTGAAAGTCAGATTGCGTTGCGCTAGCAAAATATTGTGTGTCAGTTTAAGCACAGTCATGTATAATTCTTCAAAGGGGACGTTTCATAAAGTATAGGAGACACGAAAGAAGAAAGTCCGATTGTACTGGGGGGAGGGGAGATGAATGGAAAGATTTTCTATATAAAGGCATAGTGCATCAGTTGCGTTAGAAAACAATTTATAATGCAGCTAGTCTACATCTACATCTACTACATCTACATTTATACTCCGCAAGCCACCCAACGGTGTGTGGCGGAGGGCACTTTACGTGCCACTGTCATTACCTCCCTGTCGCGTATGGTTCGCGGGAAGAACGACTGTCTGAAAGCCTCCGTGCGCGCTAGAATCTCTCTAATTTTACATTCGTGATCTCCTCGGGAGGTATAAGTAGGGGGAAGCAATATATTCGATACCTCATCCAGAAACGCACCCTCTCGAAACCTGGCGAGCAATCTACACCGCGATGCAGAGCGCCTCTCTTGCAGAGTCTGCCACTTGAGTTTATTAAACATCTCCGTAACGCTATCACGGTTACCAAATAACCCTGTGACGAAACGCGCCGCTCTTCTTTGGATCTTCTCTATCTCCTCCGTCAAACCGATCTCGTACGGATCCCACACTGATGAGCAATACTCAAGTATAGGTCGAACGAGTGTTTTGTAAGCCACCTCCTTTGTTGATGGACTACAGTTTCTAAGCACTCTCCCAATGAATCTCAACCTGGTACCCGCCTTACCAACAATTAATTTTATATGATCATTCCACTTCAAATCGTTCCGCACGCATACTCCCAGATATTTTACAGAAGTAACTGCTACCAGTGTTTGTTCCGCTATCATATAATCATACAATAAAGGATCCTTCTTTCTATGTATTCGCAATACATTACATTTGTCTATGCTAAGGGACAGTTGCCACTCCCTGCACCAAGTGCCTATCCGCTGCAGATCTTCCTGCATTTCGCTACAATTTTCTAATGCTGCAACTTCTCTGTATACTACAGCATCATCCGCGAAAAGCCGCATGGAACTTCCGACATTATCTACAGGTCATTTATATATATTGTGAAAAGCAATGGTCCCATAACACTCCCCTGTGGCACGCCAGAGGTTACTTCAACGTCTGTAGACGTCTCATAGTAGGGGGAAGTGCTTGAAGATGATGAACAAAAATCTAGACGTCAAGATTGTTCTTTGCGGATGGTGGCGACGTGTCAGGGGAAATGCTGATGTAATCGGCGCTCGGCTCTACCAGCAGAAATACCAACCTTTAGCTTCACCACGTAGTTTTTCCTACTTCAGCGTGAAAAAAAGGTGTATTTCGACATGCAGCCAATGACAAGCAACTAAGGTGTGAGAGGTTAACCAGAATGAAATATTGCATAACAATGCACCATGTACACAGTTGTTAATTAACAACACAACAGTCGACTAAAAACTATTGTAATACACGCTTTTCGTCTGCACAAAGTCCCATTACTAACTCACATATTTTCAAATTAAGTTTTTTCCTTTCAATTCTTTCCCTAAGGAGGATAGGCAGGCTGCTAGCTTGTTGATATACAGAATATGCAAAGAACTGGAACACAGTACGCTGCATGATATTTTATTTTAGTACGTAAGCTTATTTCCGCTTTATTGCCTTCATCGATACATCTTCAAATAATAGTATTCATTTATATTTACACAATATAGAATTTATAAAGGTTATTTACATTTGATATTGTACTAAAGTCCTTATTTTGTAGATAGACACATGTCAACTTCGAGTAAACCATTACTGCTGTCTGTAATTGTTGGTTGCAATATTATTTTAAGCAACGTTTCAAAGTTGTTCGATAATTTGCTGTTGCACGTATATTATAATACGTTTCTTTTTACAATCTGACGGTTGTAGAAATTCAAGACTGACATCGAGTTGTTTGTTCAAAGATATTTATGTTGTTGTGATTCGTATACCCTCTTTTTTTTTAAGTCGTCTGTCTGGTTTGATGCGGACAGTCACATATTCCTCTCCTGTGCCAACCTCATCATCTCAGAGCACTTTCAACCTACGTCCTCAATTATTTGCCGGATGTATTCCAGTCTCTGTCTTTACAGTTTGTTCCCTCTACAGGTCCCTTCTCTGATTTCTTAGCGGATTTCCTATCCTCTCAATCAAAGTTCTGTTTCTCATTAGACTGTTCACTCCGTTCAGCAACTCCTGTAATTGTTCTTCACTTTCATTCAAGATAGCAATGTCATCAACGAATCATACCATTGATTTCTTTGACCGGCATTTTAATCCCACTCCTGATCCTTACTTTTAATTTCCGTCATTGCTTCTTCGATGTACGGGTTGAACAGTAGGGGCGAAAGACTACATCCCCGTCTTACAGTCCTTTTAATCAGAGCACTTCGTGACCATCAGTCTTGATGTTAAGTTTCCCGCTGTTCTCAATTCTGTTGCTTCTCATTTATTTCGTCGTTCTCCCATTTACCATATTCTGTACTCAATATACTGTTCATTCTAATCAGCAGATCATGTAATTCTTCTTCGCTTTTACTCAGGTTAGCTATGTCATCAGCGAATCGTATAATTGGTATCCTTTCACCTTGATTTTTAATTCTACTCCTGAACCTTTCTTTTATTCCCATCATTGCTTCTTCGAAGTACAGAGTGAACAGTGGGGGCCAAAGATTACATCCCTGCCTCATACCCCTTTTAATCCGAGAAGTTCGCTCTTGGTCTTCCACTCTTATTGTTACCTCTTGGCTCCTGTACATATTGTGTACTACCCGTCTCTCCCTATAGTTTACCCCTATTTTTCTCAGAATTTCGGACATCTTGCACCATTATACATTGTCGAACGCTTTTTCCTGGTCGACAAATACTATGAGCGTGTCTTGATTTTTCTTTAGTCTTGCTTCCATCATCAAAGTTAGAATTGACTCTCTGCTGCCTTTGCCTTTCCTAAAGCCAAACTGTTCGAAATGTAACACACCTTCAGTTTTCTTTTCCATTCTTCTGTTTGTTATTCTTGTCAGCAACTTGGATGCATGAGGCGTTAAGGTGATTGTGCGATGATTCTCGCACTTATCAGCTTTTGCAGCCTTCGGAAATGCGTGGATGATATTTTTCCGTAAGTCTGGAGGTATGTTGCCAGACTCATACATTCTGCACACCATCGTTAGAAATTGTGGTGAAATGTTATCTATCCCTCCTGCCTTATTTGATCTTAAGTCGTTCAAAGCTCTCTTAAATTCTAATACTGAATCCTTTATCTCTTCTAAATCGACTCCTCTTTCTTCTTCTGTCACATGAGAGAAATCTCCCCCTCATAGAGGTGAGGATTTAACAATTGAATTTGCCGGCCGCTGTGGGGGAGCGGTTCTAGGCGCTACAGTCTGGAACCGCGAGCCGGCCGAAGTGGCCGTGCGGTTAAAGGCGCTGCAGTCTGGAACCGCAAGACCGCTACGGTCGCAGGTTCGAATCCTGCCTCGGGCATGGATGTTTGTGATGTCCTTAGGTTAGTTAGGTTTAACTAGTTCTAAGTTCTAGGGGACTAATGACCTCAGCAGTTGAGTCCCATAGTGCTCAGAGCCATTTGAACCATTTTGAACCTGGAACCGCGAGACCGCTGCGGTCGCAGGTTCGAATCCTGCCTCGGGCATGGATGTATGTGATGTCCTTAGGTTATTTAGGTTAAAGTAGTTCTAAGTTCTAGGGGACTGATGACCTCAGATGTTAAGTCTCATAGTGCTCAGAGCCATTTTTTGAACAGTGGAATTCCCGTTGCCTCTTAATGTTACCTCCCTTGCTTTTAATTTCACCGACGGTTGTTTTGACTTTCGTATATGCTGAGTCACTCCTTCCGAAAATCGTATCTTTTTCGATTTCTTCACACTTTTCATGGAGCCATTTCGTCTATATCTATGGATTGATGTCCTTGTAATCTCTGGTGTTTAGGTTTTCCGTTATCCCTACACAATATCCAATAATTTTTTAAACTGTGTCTATCTGAAATCGGTTTGTTCATTTAGTATATCGTACGGATAATCCTTGGTGTGTACATATATTTCAAGTTCCTGCAAAGTATTCATCATTGGACCTTTGGGAGTTTCTGCAGTATTTTTAGTGCGTTTTCAGTGTTGTCAACTTCGTGTTTTTCATTTTTAAGGTGTGTAAAGAAAGTTGATTGTTTGTTTTTTTCCTTTCATGTGTTGTATGGATCTAAAGATAAAATTCCTTCCCTTCTGTCCTACATATAATTTCGTGCAGTTATCGAAGTTAATTTTGTAGTTTAAAGATGTTAAGTGTTTCGGAAATATGGCTTTTCCTGAACGTGGCTTTTGTGCTGATATGATTTGTCGTTCTGAACGCTAATCAGTACTTAAATATACAACTCTAAAACGGGTAGTATATTTACAATGTGCAGTTTTTTTGTAAGCCGATGGGCCGGTATTTTTTCCTTCGATATACGATACTTTTTGTTGATAAATCGAGGGCTAATAATGATAATTTTTTAGATATTGGTATGTCGGACCCCCAGTATTTTAAAAAATATCAACAGTCCTATGTGGAAGGCTTTGACGCCCTGTTACCCGCGCTATAAGGGTGGCCCACTGAAAAGTTTCAACGCAAATATCTCTGGAACTACGGCAGATATCGAAGCACGACTTTCACGGGTGTGAATGTAAGACAGGGGCTAATGAAAATAAGTACTATGAGACATTCTAACACGTAAGCAAATATTAGTTTCAATACAAATCTATATTTTTAATGGACACTCCGTATTATTTCTTACGCAATCAGTAACAAGAAAAATCACAAAAATAATGGGGTTGGCTGTATCGCAGCGCGTCAGTTACATCCCGAGAAATTGTAAAGCGAAGTTGACGCTTGAAATAAACGAAACGCGCCGTTATTGCACGTCTCGAGATGCAAGCATGAACGCACGTTGCTCGTAATCGCGATGTGATTGGCGTGCGTAATGTTACTCTCACTGTTGTCACAAGGGCCGGAAGTAATCACAGGGTTTCCTTCCATAAATATGGATATGTGGCGCTCGCGCTTGTATCTCCGGATATGCAACAGCGGCGCGTTTCGTTTATTTCATGCGCCAACTTCGCTTTGCAGTTTATCGTAATGTAACTGAAGTATTGCGATGCAACCAACGACATTCTTTTTTTGATTTTTTATATTGTTGATTGGAAAAGGAATAATACGGGGTGTCCATTTCAAAAGAAAAAAAAGAAAAACGGAAGTTTACGTTGAAACTTATACCAGATGTAGAAGTATGAAACCGGAATTTCCCTATAGATGGTGCTAACCGTCAGTCCAGGGTCCGTGAAACCGCGTCTGCAGTGCCATCTGCTTCCTTTGACGGCTGACGACAAATGTCAACACAGAGTAACCCAAGTTTCGTACATCGGTATCAGTTTCAAATATGCAAACACGTCGAGTTTTGTGCCTACGAACTACGATTTGCGGTCAGCATTGGTTTTCTGTTATCGTTTGAAGAAAACTGTAGCAGAATTGCATCGAATGCTTGTCGAAGCTTTCGGCGAACACAGTGTTTCAAGTAGTTCAAAATATTCAAAGGTGGTGATTTTTACGTGAGAAACGACGAGCGCGGGAAACCACTGAAAAGTTCGAAGACAACGGATTGCAGGCCTTACTGGATGAAGGTGATAATCAGACTCAACAGGGATTCGCGAAACAATTGAATGTAACGCAGAAAGCCGTTTCTCTTCGGTTTAAAACTATGGGAAAGGTGCAGAAAGTGGGAGAATGGATTCCGCATGAACCGAATGAAAGAAGGCAAGCAAATCAAAAGACTGCTTGTGAAATGCCGCTCGCCAGATACAAAATAAAGTCGTTTCTTCATCGAATGGTGATAGATGATGAAAAATGGATATATTCTGAGAATCCTAAGCGTCGTAAATCATGAGTGAATCCAGGCAAACCATCGACATCCACTGCAAGACCAAATCGCTTTAGAAAGAAGACAATGCTCAGTGTTTGGTGGGATCAAAAGGGTATCATGTATTATGAGCTGCTAAAACCTGGTGAAACCAACACTGATTGCTACTAACAGCAAATGACCGATTTATATCGAGCATTACGTAAAAACCGACCGGAATATGGAAAAAGGCGACACGAAGTCGACACGAAGTCGTATTGCTGCATGATAACGCCCCATCACATACAGAAAAATGGGTCAGGGAAACGATAGAGGCGTTCAGTTAGAAAATACTAGGGCATGTAGCCTATTCTCCAGACTTGGCTCTGTCCGATTATCATCTATTTACATCACAGGGACACACATCGTATGGAAATGTGCGGAAATGGCTCGCTGACTGGTTCGCTTCAAAAGAACAACTTTCTTTTTTTTTTGTTTTTTAGTGTAGCACTAATAGCCCGCCGGATAGGAGGGAGAAATGTATAAATAGCAATGGAGATTATTTTGAATAAAATATTGTTTATCAGTTTCAAACAACAGACGTGTAATTATTGCAGCGAAATTCCGTTTTCATACTTCTACGCCTGGTATATGCTTACGTTTTAGAATGCCTGGTAGTATTTACTTTCATGAGCCCCTACCTTGCACTCATACTCGTGAAAGTCGTTTTTTAATGTATGTTGTAGTTCCACACATATTTGCTCTCAAAGGTTTAAGTGCGCTACCCTGTATATGCGCGGAGCAGCCCTGACTAAGTTATTCTAGTTTTAATTAAACTGGAAACAGTGTTGATCGCATAAATTTGTTAATGTGGTGACAGGTTTCGATCTTATTATAAGATTATCTTCAGGGCCTAATTGTCTGCCGGAAGCGGTGGCGCATGGAAACCCTATTGCTTGTGGCTGGTGGTGTGCTGCAGCCAGCTATCATAAGATCGAAACCGGTCACCACATTAAAAAATTTATGCTATCAAGACTGCTTCCAGTTTATTTATAATAATTATAGATCAAGAAATTATCAAACACATAAACAAACTCAAAAATAACAAAGCATCAGGAGAAGATGGAATTGTAGCCGAATTTCTCAAAAGTCTAGGGTCTAACTCAAGAAATGAGCTAGTTAAAGTTATTCAAAACATATGGGTTACTGAAGAAATACCAGAAGATTGGAAATGTGCCCTAATACATCCGTTACATAAAAAAGGGGATAAATCGGATGTGAACAACTATAGAGGAATCTCTTTACTTGCCGTCACATACAAGATATTATCAGCTTGTCTTCTTGAAAGAACACAAAAACTGCTAGAACCCAAAATCTCAGATTTCCAAGCTGGTTTCAGACCAAACAGATCATGTCCAGAACAAATTTTAAACTTGAAATTGATTACAAGGATGAGACAAATGCGAAGGAAGCCTACAGTATATGTCTTTGTCGACTTTAAAAAGGCATATGATTCAATTCACAGACCCACACTATTTAAAATTCTTGAAGAACAAGGACTGGATAAGAAGACACGGAACATCATAGAGCAGACATTAACAAATACAAAATGCAAAGTGAAATTCATGGGAAAACTTTCAAAATCATTTGAGATAAAAACTGGGGTTAGACAAGGTGATGGATTATCACCTCTGTTATTTAACTTAGTTCTGGATAGAGTCATGGCAGAATGGGAAAAAGAACTCAAAAAAGAAAAGTACTGGAAACCAATATCACTGGGAACCAAAAAAGATGACCTACAAATCCCCTACTTAGCCTACGCAGACGATCTTGCAATAATGGCAGATTCTAGTGAAATGGCAGTCAAACAGATAGAAACCTTAAAAGAGTGTGCAGGAAAAGTTGGCCTACAAATATCTTTTGAGAAAACGGTGTTTACAACAACAAATCTAGAAATTTCTAAGTTACAAACCAAATATGGAGAAATTAAGAGGGTACCATACTTTAAATATTTAGGAGAGATAATTTCTGAAAAATACTCACAACAAGAAAGAATGTTAAAAGCTCGTAGGGGTCTAGGGCTGGTCCAAAACATTTACAATAAAAAATGTCTATCTATAAATACAAAAATTAAACATTATAAGTCGGTAATTAAACCAATAATGCTATATGCCAGCGAAACCTTGACACTTAAAAGGAAAACAGATATGGAAAACCTGAAGAAAGAGGAAAGGAAAATCATTAGGAAAATTCTGGGACCAAGATGGACCAAAGAGGGGTATAGATTACAGAAAAATTCTAAAATTGAAGAATATTCTAACATAGAGATAGACATGAGGGAGAGGCGTCTAAAATTCTATGGCCACATAATGAGACTTCCCGATCACAGACTTACAAAAAAAATAGTAAGATACGTAGCATCCCTTGTTAATGGAGGAGAATGGATCAAAAATGTAAAGAAAGATCTGGAATTAGCCAACATTACTACTGAAGACATGAACAAAAGAAACAATTTCAAACTCAAAGTTGACAAATGGGAGGTCAAACCAGAGACAAAAGCGCCGAGAACTGGAACAAAATGGAGCGAAGAAAGAAAAGCTGAATTCTCGCAAAGAATGAAGACCCGGTGGGCAAACAAGAAGAATAAGAAGCCCCAGAAGTGAACCATCTTTACTTAGCGTCTTCCATGTTGGGAGCTTTACGACTAATAATAATAATAATTATTGTAGATCGCTGTTTGCTACAATAAGAACCATGTTCTGTAAAATGTTGTTCTAGTTTTGTATCATGCACATCCATTCGTTGTTCTGAGTCTTGTGTAGTCTCGAGAGGCTACTTCCGGATTTGGTAAGAGGTTATGGATAAACCCCTATTTGTGTGACTTGGATTGGGTTTGTGTCTCAGTTACTACACAGTTGGCGACGTGTTTGGAACAGCTTCCGCTTGTGCAATCTTTAAGTGCAGTTTTACCAAGTTCATTCATTAGGGACGCAGTGCCTCCGGCCTTGATTGAACAGCTTGCTTTGGCTGTGACCACTTTGTCAGCATCCATTAACAGACAGAGTACCGCTGCACCGTTGCATCCACCGACGTTTCATCCACATGATGATTCAGCTGAGTATTGGGAAGCATACGAAAAACGACTCAGACAGCATTTTTTGCTTTCGGTAGAATTTTTGTAAAGCCCTCTTCCTCTAGTGCGTTCAATTACTGTGTCAGCTTGACCCTTTTGATCCGTGGCCGGCTCGCGTTGATGCCTTGCTCTTTGGCATTTGTCACAATCGAGTGGCATCTTATTTCTCCCTGAGTTGCGGCCATAACGAGTTGTTGAGTTACCTCGATCAGTGGCAGCCGCAGCGCTTATCGATACTAGTGCTGCTGTACCATCTTTGGTGTGACCGCTGTATTTCCGTGTGCGGTGTGTGTGCCAGTCGGTCCATTGGGACAGAGCAGCGAGGAAGTCTCCACGGCGCGTGGTCAGCCCGGGACTGCTGGCGGCGTGCGTGCACGGTTCGATTTGTGAGGCGCTAGCTGTGAGAGCTGAACCTGGACACTGAAGTTGAGTGATCAGTTAACCTGTTACGAAACCTCAGCTGCTCTGACATCTCTTCGTTCATTGGCGGTTGTTGCTTTCTGGGCCGTTCCCGCAAGCAGCAACGTATGGTGTGTTGGAGTCGGCGAAATTTTGCAGCTGTCTTCCTGTATGGTGTTTAACTATTGAATTAGTTGATATTTATTAGTGAAGTGCACCAGCTGTATCTTCTGCCTTGTGGCCGATAACGTTCCAGTTACCTGCCCTGGTCGTTAGCGTAGTTTTCCGGCAGTGTGTTTTTCCTCGCCATGTTGATGCTGTCTGACACGGCGTGTAGTTGGACAGCCTTTGGTGTTCTTCATATTATTTTGTGGTTATTGTGCCTTGACTGTATTTAGACGCGAATTTTCAAGGCGTAGTGCTGCTGGTATCTTCGTCCTCGCGGGTTTTTCCGTTGTCGTGCTGTTGGTCGGACGGAAGGGAATTGATTAGGTTGTTTGTCGGTCCTTCAGCCGTCCCTGGGTCGAGTTGCCATCCGATTATTTAGTATTACGCTTGGCTGCCTGTCTCACCTAAACTTATGTTACAGTTTCCTCCTCAGGCCGACCCTTGGAGCACTTCTGAGCACCACTGTTCTGTTGTTTTAGATTGTGATTTTCTTTTAGTCTGAAGTACTGTGCGTGGCCTTCAACCGAACTTTACGTGAAATATTTTACGATAACACCTTCAGCCGTCTTAAATCAAACTTTGAAAAATCACTTGTTTAAAACCTTGAAAATTTTTTTCTGTATCTGAAATTCTTGTTATCCAGGCCTTAAGCCTTGGGTTGTTCTATGTTCAGAATGTGGCCTTCAGCCGAACTTTACGTGAAATGTTTTAAGATAAGAAACCAAAATTTGAAAAATCACTTGTTTAAAACCTTGAAAATATTTTTCTGTATCTGAAATTTTTGTTATCCAGGCCTTAAGCCTTGAGTTGTTCTATGTTCAGCATGTGGCCTTCAGCCGAACTTAACGTGAAATGTTTTAAGATAAGGCCTTCAGTCGCGTTAAATTAAAATTTGAAAAATCACTTCTTTAAAACCTTGAAAATATTTTTCTGTATCTGAAATTCTTGTTATCGAGGCCTTGAGCCTTGAGTTGTTCTGTGTTCAGTATGTGGCCTCCAGCTGAACTTTACATGAAATATTTTAAGGTAAGGCCTTCAGCTGTCTTAAATTAAAATTTGAAAAGTCACTTGTTTGGAAGCTTTTAAAATTTTTCTTCTCTATCTGAAATTGTTGTTATCCAGGCCTTCAGCCCTCAGTTCTCCTATCTCCAGTGTGTGGCCTTCAGCCGAGTTTTTATGTAAAATTTTGTAACTAAGGCCTTCAGCCGTGTGTATTCCTTAAGGCAACTTTTATAACTTGTGTCCGGGCCTTCAGCCATATTGCTTTGAATGCTTTTAAGGGCATGTGTGATTAAGTGTTCTACGAAAATAAAGTTTGTACGTTTTGTGCAACTAACAGTAAATCATTTTGGCCCCTTTGCACAACTGTAATCTGATCCGCTCTGTCTTGCGAAACCCAAGAACTGGCGGCTGTTACTTTTGTTTACTTGAGCAGTTTATTGTCCAACTACTATCGCAGGCGAATGTTCGTCACAGTAGAGCGATTTCAGTTCTACCGTTGCCATAAACAAGTCATACAAAGCCTCGGTTGCCGAACTTCACGACCCTAGCCGTAAGTGTAATTTCGTTGCTGGTGTCAATAACGACTGTTACGCAGACTCCATGGTGCGGGACGCAATTATCTGTGTAGTTCAGGACAAGGATGTGCGCCAGAAGCCTTAACTCTGTGAAAACTCCCGCTGGCAGAAGTTTTGCAAATAGCACTGTCTTTCCGAGTTTCTCTGGCAGCGGGTGACCCAATTGAAGCGTGGGGCGATCTGGCAGTAGTGGCACAATACATGCCCACTAGGACAACAGATAGGTTGCGCGAGGAAGCGGAGGGAAACATGCGGGCTTGGCATCGTACAGACCAAGGGCGGCCGAAACAGCCAGCGTCAGCGTTCTCTGTATCCGTCTTGTCCTTTCTGTTTTGTCCAGCACGAACGTTCGGCGTGCCCTAAGCGCTGGGCTACTTGTAATGCTAGCCAGAAGAAAGGCCACGTAGCCTCCATGTGTCATTCGCAAAGAATGTTCCGGATATGGACAAGGACGTAAACTGTGTGACTCCAATACTTGTGACATCCCCAAGTTGTTTATGAGTTGGGTTTTTCGCCAAGCGATGCGGCTACAGGTCGGCATTGTGCCGCAGCAACGTTATTGAATTCTCAAATCTATGTCAGTTTAGGTTCAAATGGTTCAAATGGCTCTGAGCGCTATGGGACTGAACATCTGAGGTCATTAGTCCCCTAGACTTAGGACTACTTAAACCTAACTAAACTAAGGACATCACACACATCCATGCCCGAGGCAAGATTCGAACCTGCGGCAGTAGCAGCAGCGCGGTTCCGGACTGAAGCGCCTAGAACCGCTCGGCCACAGCGGCCGGCTGTGAGTTTAGGCTCGCCACCATTGACACCATTCACGCGGCAGCTGGTCACTTATAGCAAATCGAATATTGCACTGTTGGAACAATTTACGGAATCTGCCTCTTACAAGTCGGTAAGCATATCGATTTTCTATCACCGGCGCACTTCGCCTTGTGTCCTATCAGGTATCGTATTCTCAACTGGAAACACTGTGTGAGGAATTTTCAGACTTGTTTTCAGTGGGTGGAGGGTGTGCTACGAATTTTTCTACTCAGGTTTCTTCGAAATCCACGGCTCGGCCTCGTTCTTGTCGTGTACGTCCTATTCCTGTCGCCCTGAAGGATCAAGTGGAAGCACAGACTTCACTCTCTAGGTGTGGTACAACCTGCTAGGTCTAGTGAATGGACCTCTCCGCTGGTTGTGGTGGTTCGGAAGCCGTCGGGAAAACTTCGCCTCTGTGTCAACTCCAGTGCTACTATCAAATGCTTCTTTGTCTGGGGTTACTCATACTTCAGAGACTTAAGCTATGCACGGTTCTGTTTAAAAAGAATAGCCCAGTGTAATCATAGGGTTGAGCCGCACAGGTCTGTTTCCATGCCCCGCAACTGATTCGCTACGAATAATAACTTGTAGCTATGATAATTTTCTATGCATTGATTGGAATTGCGAGTTCATAAAATAGACAGCAATACAAAAAAATTAAATGAATAATTTAATAACATGCGTTCTATTCTAATGTCTGTAATTAACGTAAACAACAGAGAGCTATGTCGAATAATGTTTATTCAAGAATAGATATCTCAAGTAAAAGGGGAGTGGTCATACGATATTCAGAAAAACCTCATCAAATGCAGTTAAGTTACGTTGAGAGCTTTGTGAGAATAGTAGCAAAACCGCCAGACTAAACTTTAATCAAAGATACGTGAAAACTAAGTCCATATCGTAATCACGAAATATTCACCATCTTAAAACATTTCAGTATTCATCATCATGATTTACTAATTAACACATGTGATACAAAGAATAGTGACTCATACTCTATCCTCAGTTCTGTAATACAAGTGGAAAAAGTTGCAGTCCTTCACTGGAGCACATTCAGACCTCCTGAAATGTAAAGTCGCTTGAGAAATTAAAGGATGATAGCAGACATTCACCACCCAGAACCTGTCACCTACTTCATCAAGAACCACACAATACCACAGACAGGGCTGCCTGCTTGCATCACTTGCCACAAAGTGTCCGGAATCGCTGTCTTGAGCTCTTCATTCAAAAGTTCTAGTCTCCACCTGATTCTTGTAGTGTTCCCCTACTGTCTGCTTTTCCATTGGCTGAAGTCTGTTCCCACCATAAATACATCGTTCTTAAGCTCTACAGACATGATTTCTTTCAACATGGCCACATCCTGGACTAAACTAATATATTACAAAAATATTTAAATAAAGAAATGTCATTAACATGCAGTTATACTCATATCATCTACAATAAATATAATAGTCCATAAATAAATAACATGCGATCGACCACTTTTAAATCAGCACAGTTTTTAACTAAACATGTAATGAAAATTTAAATTAAAGTTACTGGCAAAATAGTAAACTCTTCAGTAAATAACTACAAAAGTATGACAATATATGAGCTATACATGCTCCAATCATTTGCTGTGCAATTTTGGAGAATGCAATGTTCTGAGAAACATTTGCGTAATAGAAAGTATATAACAGACATCGTAAGTTAACAAATAAAACAGACACAGGTAAGTGATTTTCTTGGATAATAACTATCGTTCAACGCTATCATCTGAGATATTGTTCATTAAAACAGCGTGAAGCGTTTAAATGTTGTTAATTCAGAGGTTCATTGTGAAAATGTTTATTCACTGTGCAAAATTACCTTCTGTAGATTTAAAAATATTGAAAATATTGTTGTATCATTGCACGCACCCAATTTTTCTGAGATCGCAAATGTATTCATATTTGCTTTAACACATGATTGTAAATTATCATAGATTCTTGAAGAGCTTTAAGAAGCCATCCTTCAGCTTGTCTGACACTCCGGCATTTCTTGGAGCATTGTCTCTCTTTTTTTTTGTTCTCTCTCTCGCTCTCTCTCTTCCTCTACAGTTCTTGCCCTCTACAGCTTCCTCTAGTACCATGGAAGTCATACAGATGTCTTATCATCCTGTCCCCTCTCTTTCTCACTGTTTTCCACATATTCCTTCCCTTTCCTCTCCGATTCTACGCAGAGATTCTACCTTCCTTATCAGTCCACCTAATTTGCAACATTCATCTGTAGCACCATATCTCAAATGTTCTCTTCCGGCTTTCCCACAGTCCATGTTTCACTACCATACACTGCTGTACTCAAAAGTACATTCTCAGAAATATCTTCCTCTAATTAAGGCCTATGCCTGATGCCAGTAGACTTTTCTTGGCCAGGAATGCCCTTTTTGACGTTGCTAGTCTGCTTTTGATGTCTTCCTTGCTCTGTCCGTCATTGATTATTTTGCTGCCTAGGTAGCAGAACTCCTTAACTTCACCTGCTTTGTGATCATCAGTCCTGATGTTAAGATTCTCGCTGTTCTCATGTCTGCTACTTCTCATTACTTTCGTCTTTCTTCGATTTACTCTCAATCCATATTCTGTACACATTAAATTGCTCATTCCATTCAGCAAAACATGTAATTCTTATTCACTTTCACTCAGGATAGCAATGATAGTGGCGAATCTTATCACTGATGTCTTTTCACTTTGAATTCTAATTCCACTCCAGAACTTTTCTTTTATTTCCATCATTGCTTCTTCGATGTACAGACTGAACTGTCCTCTTAAGCACCACAATTCACCATATAAGGGCCGGCCGGGGTGGCCGTGCGGTTCTAGGTGCAACAGTTTGGAACCGCGCGACCGCTACGGTCACAGGTTCGAATTCTGCCTCGGGCATGGATGTGTGTGATGTCCTTAGTTAGGTTTAAGTAGTTCAAAGTTCTAGGGGACTGATGACCTCAGAAGTTAAGTCCCATAGTGCTCAGAGCCATTTGAACCATATAAGGATTATACCCATATCGGCCAAGGCTTTGTACCTGTACCTGCACTCGCCAGCGACAGTTGCTGTACAGCTTCACAAGCAAATTCACCTCACCTCGTACCAATTCTAGGCAGCCGATTAGTACGCATACGGAACATAATGTTACAACAGTAAATGAATGTAGCGATCTCAGAAAAATTGGGTGCATGCAATGATACAACAATATTTTCAATATTTTTAAATCTACAGAAGTTAATTTTGCACAGTGAATAAACATTTTCGCAATGAACCTCAGGAACATCAATGCAGCATCAGTCATCGGACAGACAGTACATTAGGTACGAAACTCAGACACAGCACTGGTAGAACAAACCAGTTTGCAAGATCTGGGATACACAGAACAGAATGTGGCACATGCACAAAATGTTATATCGGACAGACTGGAGGGGCATTAAGTAAAATTTTTAAGAAATGAGAATAAACGTATGGTGAGCAACATATATAGATTCAGTCCTTACAATGCAGGATACAGTGCCTAAAAGTAATATTATGAACAATTTCGAAGAAATAAAAATTTACAACTGCATTTAAAATCATCCTGAATACTTACACAACGATCAAACTGAATTAAAGATTTTTATATAATTTCTTGTCTATTTTATCTACAAATGAAAGGAAATAACATGACATAAGGACGCATTACGCGTTCTACCTGGTGCAGAAATGTGTGTACGCTGATTTCTTAATATGGATGGTGCTAACTACGTTTTTATTTAGTAATATGGAAGAATAATATGCGCTTCCACCCACCATGAACCATGGACCTTGCCGTTGTTGGGGAGGCTTGCGTGCCTCAACGATACACATAGCCGTACCGTAGGTGCAACCACAACGGAAGGGTGTCTGTTGAGAGACCAGACAAACGTGTGGTTCCTGAAGAGGGGAAGCAACCTTTTCAGTTGTTGCAGAGGCAACAGTCTGAATGATTGACTGACCTGGCCTTGTAACACTAACCAAACCGGCCTTGCTGTGCTGGTACTGCGAACGGCTGAAAGCAAGGGGAAACTACAGCCGTAATTTTCCCGAGGGCATGCAGGTTTACTGTATGATTAAATGATGATGACGTCCTCTTGGGTAAAATATTCCGGAGGTAAAATAGTCCCCCATTCGGATCTCCGGGCGGGGACTACTCAAGAGGACGTTGTTATCAGGAGAAAGAAAACTGGCGTTCTACGGATCGGAGCGCGGAATGTCAGATCCCTTAATCGGGCAGGTAGGTTAGAAAATTTAAAATGGGAAATGGATAGGTTAAAGTTAGATTTAGTGGGAATTAGTGAAGTTCGGTGGCAGGAGGAACAAGACTTTTGGTCAGGTAAATACAAAATCAAATAGGGGTAATGCAGGAGTAGGTTTAATAATGAATAAAAAAAATAGGAGTGCGGATAAGCTACTACAAACAGCATAGTGAACGCATTATTGTGGCCAAGATAGGCACGAAGCCCACGACTACTACAGTAGTACAAGTTTATATGCCAAATAGCTCTGCAGATGATGAAGAAATTGATGAAATGTATGATGAGATAAACGATATTATTCAGGTAGTGAAGGAAGACGAAAATTTAATAGTCATGGGTGACTGGAATTCGACAATAGGAAAAGGAAGAGAAGGAAACGTAGTAGGTGAATATGGATTGGGGCTAAGAAATGCAAGAGGAAGCCGCCTGGTAGAATTTTGCACAGAATTTGGTAACACTTGGTTCAAGAATCATGAAAGAAGGTTGTATACATGGAAGACCCTGGAGATAGTAGAAGATTATATAATGGAAAGACAGAGATTTAGGAACCAGATTTTAAATTGTAAGACATTTACAAGGGCAGATGTGGACTCTGACCGCACTCTATTGGCTATGAACTGTAGATTAAAACTGAAGAAACTGCAAAAAGGTGGGAATTTAAGGAGATGGGACATGGATAAACTGAAAGAACCAGAGGTTGTACAGAGCTTCAGGGAGAGCTTAAGGGAACAACTGACAGCAATGGGGGAAAGAAATACAGTAGAAGAAGAATAGGTAGGTTTGAGGAATGAAAGAGTGAAGGTAGCAGAGGATCAAGTAGGTAAAAAGACGAGGGCTGTGAAAAATTCTTGGGTAACAGAGGAGATACTGGATTTAATTGGTGAAAGGAGAAAATACAAAAATGCAGTAAATGAAGCAGGCAAAACGGAATACAAACGTCTCAAAAATGAGATTGATAGGAAGTGCAAAATGGCTAAGCAGGGATGGCTAGAGGACAAATATAAGGATGTAAAGGCTTATCTCACGAGGGGTAAGATAGATACTGCCTACAGGAAAATTAAGAGACCTATGGAGAAAAGAGAACCACTCGTATGAATATCAAGAGCTCAGATGGAAACCCAGTTCTAAGCAAAGAAGGGAAAGCAGGAAGGTGGAAGGAGTATATAGAGGGTCTATACAAGGACAATGTTCTTGAGGACAATGTTATAGAAATGGAAGAGGAGGTAGATGAAGATTAAATGGGAGATATGATACTGCGTGAAGAGTTTGACAGAGCACTGAAAGATCTAAGTCGAAACAAGGCCCCGGGAGTAGACAACATTCCATTAAAACTACTGACAGCCTTGGGAGAGCCAGTCCTAACAAAGCTCTACCATCTGGTGAGCAAGATGTGTGATACAGGCGAAATTCCCTTAGACTTCAACAAGAATATAATAATTCCAATCCCAAAGAAAGCAGGCGTTGACAGATGTGCAAATTACCGAACTATCAGTTTAGTAAGCCACAGCTGCAAAATACTAACGCGAATTCTTTACAGACGAATGGAAAAACTAGTAGAAGCCGACCTCGGGGAAGATCAGTTTGTAATCCGTAGAAATGTTGGAACACGTGAGGCAATACTGACCCTACGACTTATCTTAGACGAAAGATTAAGGAAAGGCAAACCTATGTTTCTAGACTTAGAGAAAGCTTTTGACAATGTTGACTGGAATACTCTCTTTCAAATTCTGAAGGCGGCAGGGGTAAAACACAGGGAGCGAAATGCTATTTACAATTTGTACAGAAACCAGATGGCAGTTATAAGAATCGAGGGACATGAAAGGGAATCAGTGGTTGGGAAGGGATTGAGACAGAGTTGTAGCCTCTCCCCGATGCTATTCAATCTGTATATTGAGCAAGCAGTAAAGGAAACAAAAGAAAGTTCGGAGTAGGTATTAAAATCGATGGAGAAGAAATAAAAGCTTTGAGGTTCGCCGATGACATTGTAATTCTGTGAGCAACAGCAAAGGACTTGGAAGAGCAGTTGAACGGAATGGATAGTGTCTTGAAAGGAGCGTATAAGATGAACATCAACAAAAGCAAATGTAGTCGAATTAAGTCGGGTGATGCTGAGGAAATTAGATTAGGAAATGAGACAAAAAGTAGTAAATGAGTTTTGCTATTTGGGGAGCAAAGTAACTGATGATGGTCGAAGTAGAGAGGATATAAAATGTAGACTGGCAATGGCAAGGAAAGCTTTTCTGAAGAAGAGAAATTTGTTAACATCGAGTATACATTTAAGTGCCAGAAAGTCGTTTCCGAAAGTAATTCTATGGAGTGTAGCCATGCATGGAAGTGAAACATGGATGATAAATAGTCTGGACGAGAAGAGAATAGAAGCTTTCGAAATGTGGTGCTACAGAAGAATGCTGAAGATTGGATGGGTAGATCACATAACTAATGAGGAGGTATTGAATAGAATTGGGAGGAGTTTGAGGCACAACTTGACAAGAAGAAGGGATCGGTGGTAGGACAAGTTCTGAGGCATCAAGGGATCACCAATTTGTACTGGAGGGCAGCGTGGAGGATAAAAGTCGTAGAGGGAGACCAAGAGATGAATACACTAAGCAGATTCAGAAGGATGTAGGCTGCAGTAGGTACTGGGAAATGAAGAAGCTTGCACAGGATAGAGTAGCATGGAGAGCTGCATCAAACCATTCTCAGGACTGAAGACCACAACAACAACTTTTTATTTTCATCTTTATTTTATTTATTTTTCAGAATCCCTTATCCGCAGTGATATATTTTACCAGCTCTTCAAAAATGCTATGAAACAAGTTTTCTCAGTGCTCCCAATGTTTTCTAATGTATCACAAGTTTTATGCATGGTTACGAGACAGCATGAAGTGCACTCCACACCATTTTATTTTTGTAAATTAATTTTATCTTCTACCTTTCATGTTATCCGTAGAGTTTATCTTGGCCTGTCTAATCTATCCTCGTAGCAGTGCATCATAATATTCTATAATTACCCTTTTCACTTTTATCAGAATCATTTTAAGCTCTGTAAAATTCATTATTATATGTGCGTATGTTTTTCCGTATCTACAGTTCCCCATATTATAGCTTGATAAAAAGACATATCCCGTATCTACGTGGTAGCGTCGTGTATCGTCCAAATCTGTTGTCCTGCACTACTGGCTGTATCGTTGGCGAGCATTTTGTGTCTTCCATGTTTTTTCATCATTTGCAATGTATACGTAAACGAAGTAATGTGTCAGAGTTCTGTTGCCATGTTCTGTATGAGTATCTAAATCAGTGAGACCTATTGAACACATAACGTTTTAGTCTTCTATAAATAAATTTTGTTATTCCGTCCCCTGGCACCTTAAAGCTATATGTTGTCAACCGATGTAAAAATATGTTATGATATGAAGCTTACAAGTGTCATTGCTGGAATGATGAATGCGCAGACGATCGGACTTTCATGTGAATGGATTTTCCGCCAACAGCCTTAGTTCAAACGTATACAGTGTGTTAGAACATGGATTTGTAACGGTTTATGTGAAGGATGTTAACGTTGGCAACATTCCACGTAATTGACATCATCTCACGATATACAGAGCTTCGCACTCATGTTGCTGTGTTCCTACAGTGAAAAGGCTAATTTTTGACGATGACATGTACACTATCGGAAGATTTTAAAGTGTTGCATCTCCTGAAGGAAAATGGTATGTGATGCATTATTTTCATCCGTACTGTAATGTACTACCGTCCACATTACATGTTACTGCAGTTACGAGCGTGGTGCCGCAGCGGTTAGTAGACTACATCTACAGCTCCATCATACTCCGCAAGCCACCTTATGGTCTGTGGCGGAGGGTACTTCTGGTACCACTATCTGATCCCTCCAACCCTGTTCCACTAGCGAATAGTGCGTGGGAAGAATGATTGTCGGTAAGCCTCTGTATTGGCTCTGGTTTCTCGAATTTTCTCCTCGTGGTCAATACGCGAGATGTATGTGTGTGTGTGGGGGGGGGGGGGGAGGGGGAAGTAATATGGTAATATGTTGTCTGACTCCTTCTGAAAAGTGATGTCCGGAATTTCATAACGTCTGCCGGTGGAGTTTGTTTAGCATCTCCGTAAGGCTCTCTCGCCAGCTAAACGATCCCGTGACGAAACGCGCCGCTCTTCAGTCCTACCTGATAGGGATCCCAGATAAATGAACAGTACTCAAGAATCGGGCGATCAAACGCCTTATAAGCCACTTCTTTCGTGGATGAGTTACATTTCCTTAAGATTCTTCCGATGAATCTGAGTCTGGTATGTGCTTTTCCCACTATCTGTCTTATGTTGTCATTCCACTTAACGTCACTCTGGATAGTTACGCCTAGATATTTTACGGCAGACGCTGTCTCCAGCTGTTTGTCATCAGTAGTGTAGCTGTACAGTAGTGGATTTCTTTTCCTATGTATGTGCAATATGTTACATTTATTTACGTTCAGAGTCAACTGCCAGTCTGCACCAATCATCTTTTCTAAATGAAACTTCCTGGCAGATTAAAACTGTGTGCCCGACCGAGACTCGAACTCGGGACCTTTGCCTTTCGCGGGCAAGTGCTCGCAGGAGAGCTTCTGTAAAGTTTGGAGGGTAGGAGACGAGATACTGGCAGAAGTAAAGCTGTGAGTCGTGCTTCGGTAGCTCAGATGGTAGAGCACTTGCCCGCGAAAGGCAAAGGTCCCGAGTTCGAGTCTCGGTCGGGCACACAGTTTTAATCTGCCAGGAAGTTTCGTATCAGCGCACAGTCCGCTGCAGAGTGAAAACCTCATTCTGGATCTTTTCTAAATGGTTCAAATGGCTCTGAGCACTATGGGACTTAATATCGGAGGTCATCAATCCCCTAGAACTTAGAACTACTTAAACCTAACTAACCTAAGGACAGACTGAAGCGCCTAGAACCGCTCGGCCACACCGGCCGGCCATCATTTCTCTGCAGGTCGTTCTGCAAATTCTTACTATGTTTTGGTGTCGCTACTTTGCTACAGACAACTGCATCATCTGCGAATAGCCTTAAAGAGCATCCGAAGCTTTCTACTAGATCGTTTATATATGCTGTAAACAGCAGCGGCCCCATCACAACTCCCTGTGCTACTCCAGATATTACCTTCACATATGTCAATTTCGTTCCGACAAGAGCGACGTATTGAGTTCTGTTTGCAAGAAAGTCTTGGATCCAGTCGCAAGTCTGCTCCGATACTCCGTAAGCTTGTATCCTTTTCATTAAACGGCAATGTGGGACGGTGTCAAATGTCTTACTGAAATCAAGAAGCACGGCATCAACCTGAGCGCCGTTGTCCACTTCGCTGTGGGTCTCATGGAGGAACAGAGCAGCTGAGTTTCGCAGCAGCTCTGTTTGAAATCCGTGCTGATTTTTATAGAGGAGATATTCATTTTCCAAAAACGTCATAATTCTTGAGCATAAAACATGTTCTATAATTCTACAACAGATTGCTGTCAACGATATAGGTCTATAACTGTATGGACCTGTCTTAGGCCTTTCTTAAAAACGGAGATGACCTGCTCGTTTTTCCAGTCGTGAGGTACCTTCCGTTGCTCAAGCGATCTACCATAAATAACTGCTAGAGGCGGAACAAGTTCTTTCGCATAATCTTTATAGAATATTATAGCTACCTCATCTGGTCCTGACGCCTTTCCAATACTAAGTGATTGTAGCTCACATTCGGCAGGACGACGGTTTAAACCCGTGTCCGGCCATCCTGATTTAGGTTTTTCATGATTTCTCTAAATCGCTTCAGGCCGTGATGGTTCCGTTGAAAGGGCACGGTGGACTTCCTTTCCCATCCTTCCCTAACCTGATGGGACCAATGACCTCGCTGTTTGGTCCCCTCCCCCAAATCAACCAGCCAACTGCAGTTCTGTATGTACGAGTACACTCTGTGGTTCATTTTGGTATTATTTTAGCTTTTGCAGTACCACTTGAAAATGGCCCAATGGCCGAAATTGCAGTTTGTTAAATAAATTATTTCTGCAGTCAACAGTGACTATTATGTCATTTAAAAATATTAATAAAGTAGAGTCGGTTAAAGCTTTCAGAAGATCGTTACAAACAAGGTCGTTCCTAGTAGATGTTTGACGTTGCATAGTTAGTAGAGACCCTGAGTTCCGAAACACAGTGCAGCCTTTTCGCGTCTTGCCGTACCACATTCACTTTTTTTAAACTTCGCGATTTATAAAGCCTAATTAAATTAATGGAATATTTTCTGTAATGTTCTATGTTATGTGAATATAAGTGCTCTGTCTTTCAGGTGTGAGTTTGTGCGATTTTGTGGAGTTTTCTAGGCCCTTACTGAAAGGACGTGGAACTAGCCTTTTTGTCTTATAACATGTTGATGAATATTAAACTTTTTATTTAAGTATACTGTGGACAGAACAACGTGACACGTATAGGGACAAATGAGGAAATGCATTTTAATGGAGCTAACACAGGAATTTTACGAGTGCCAGGAGTTTTACGAGTGTTCGTTTTCGTAAACAAAATGTGTGATTCGCTCGCCACACAAAGCCACCGACAACTGCCGCTGGTCAGCGCATATGACTTTAACTAGCACGTCCCATGTGAGGCGGGCGCTGTGGCTCGTGAGGTTGGATTTCCTGCCAGCGTCCACGGGCGTTAGCTGCCTTGTCTCGTGTGAGGACGGGCTAAGTGTGCACCCACCACGGATGACACCCAGCCTATCGTGCTCTAATGAAATTAATGAAAAGCTGCTCCAGTTTCTTTATTAGAACTTTATTAAACGCACGCGAGCGGTTTCGTACTTTTCAGGCCACTATCAAACTGGCAAAACATATACGAATATACGAGAGGGTATCCAGAAAAACCGGAATTATTTTTTAAAAGCTATATATTTTATAAATGATAGAGCGCATAATCAGTCGTCTTTTTTTATAAAACCTGCAAAAAAAAGGACGACTCGTTGATGCGCTCTATCGTTTATAAATTACATAACAGTCGCTGAGTGCACCCACTAATGGAAGGAAATCTGATGAAGCTATATATTTTCAAAGTGTTTAAAAACAACCTTACCTTTTTCAAAATACTCTGCATTACAACTAAGACATTTGTCCCACCGGTGCTTCCCCTGTTCGAAAATTTTTTGTAGTCATCTTTAGGAATGGCTGATAGCTCCTCCCTCGATTTTTCTTGACTTCTTCAATATTAACAAATCGGTGTCCTTTCATGTCCCTTTTCATTCGTGAAACTAAGAAAAAGTATCTCGAAGCCAGGTCACGCGAGTAAAGTGCGTGTATCAGCCATACCATGCCATTTTTAGCCAAAAATTGTCTAACGGCGATGGCTCTGTGTGCAGGTGCGTTGTCGTGGTGGAAGAACCAGTGTCCTGTCTGCCACAAATTCGCTGAACAGAGCTCCAAAATAAACCACTAATCGCTGACAGTTGATCAACTGTCTGTCGTCGATCTGTGAGCACAAGCTCTCCAATGGACGTCCAGAACGAGGTTTGACATCGATTGATATGTCACCATTTTTAAATCGAGCAAACTAGTCCTACGCTTGAGTTTTTCCCATAGCGTCATCTTGGTGAGCTGTTTTCAACATTAAAACAGTTTCAGCAGCATTTTTATCGAGTAGAAGACAAAATTTCACGCCTGCACGTTGTTCATTTGAACTTGCCAACATAAAAAAACGAAACAAGAACAAAACACCACTAGGAAAATGCCAGTACACGTCAATAAAGTAGGAAAGAAACTTGCTGGTTGCGAAATGTAGTCCTGAATAACGGCTATGACAGCATGCTCATTGATGAAATTTATAATTTCACGAAATCTAAAACGAATTAGTTGGCACAAATCGAGGAATTACACAAAAAAACCATTTGTATCTTTTCCTTCTAATGTCCAGGTCTCGTATAGATTCAGTAATCTTTTCAAAAAACATAATGGACACATCTCGTATCAGTGTCAAACATCGCTTTAATGCATTTTAATACACGACCTCAACACAGCACATGACGTATATCAATAAGGTGACGTAACGAAATGTTAAGGCTAACTCCACTGGACAGACGGGAAGAAATTTTAAAACAAGATGTAAGAAATATACAAGATTAAAAAGAAAAATAACGTAGGTACTAGATCCACCTTCGCAACTCGCCTCATACAAGATGGTCATAAGGTACACGCTATCGAAAACAATCTCGTAATCCTTCATAAATGAAGAAGAGATACTTTATGGACATTTACGAAGAGACGGAAATTTACATCCACCTGAAGCAATCCACGGAAATGACACTCAACGAGCAGTGTACATTAAGAAACAACTGTTTCTTCGATTCTGCCGCCTCACTATCAACAAACTCCTTTAAAGCTTCGCAAGTATCTAGGCGTGTCTATACAAACACTCCAATAAAAAAATAAAAAAAGGTTCACTACGAATGAGTTCTGCAAATTAATCAGATTCCTATTCACACAGGTATCGATGAAAAATCAAAACTGATATGAATGTGTGACACTGCTAAACAGGGGACATGTCGATACCAGGGCATAAAGTCTTTCCGAATTTCGTTCCGTGTACTCAGTTGGACAGTACGAGTAACTATGCTTCGCAGACAGACGCGTGAGCAATATAGACAGGTTTCAGTACTGGGGAGATGGCGTGTAGTTGAGCGCAAAGAAGCCGGTTGGAGTAACCGGCGAATCGCTCGACATTTGAATAGGAGCGATGCCATTGTTGGACGATGCTGGCAGGAATGAGTGAACCATGGCCGAACACAATGTCAACATGGAATCGGTCGAACCTAGAGAGATGACACAATGAGAGGAACGAGCAATCGTCAAAGAGGCACCCAGAGCCCCGAATTCATCGATCCGACGTGCAGATGGTGCTTCACTGACCACAAGGACAGTTAACAGGCGACTCACAGAATGGGAGCCGAGGTCACGATGGCCCTTGAACTTACTACCATTGACGTCTGTACACGAACAAACCCGTTTGCAGTGGTGCCGAGCGCATTCGGCCTTGAATCTCATTGAGTCCAGTAGAGTTGTCCTCAGTGATGAGTCCCGCTTAGAATTGAGCCCCGATGACCTGCGAAGAACCCGGGACAGTGGTGCGAACCAGCCTAGCTGTCGCCCGGCATACGGCCCAACAGTCAGTAATGACGGTAGGTTGCCATTTCATTCCAGAGCAAGACATCTTTGGTGGTCATCGGCGGCACCCTTACAGCACAGTGATACGCGACGATGTTCTACGCCCTTCATGGCAAGCCATCCTGGGCTTACATTTCAGCAAGATAACGCCAGCCTCACACGCAGCGAGAGTTTCTACTGCTTATTCTTGTGCTTGCCAAAACTCACCTTGGCCAGCAACATCGCCGGATCTCTCCTCAATTAAGAACGTTTCGAGCATTATGGGCAAGGCCCCCCAACCAGCTCGGGATCTTGAAGATCTAACGCGCCTGTTGGACAGAATTTGTCACTATCTACATCTACGGCCTTGCCGCAGTAGTAACACCGGTTCCCGTCAGATCACCGAAGTTTAGCGCTGTCGGGCTGGGCCAGCACTTGGATGGGTCACCATCCAGTCTGCCCAGCGCTGTTGGCAAGCGGGATGCACTCAGCCCTTGTGAGGTAAGGTGAGGAGCTACTTGACTGAGAATTAGCGGCTCCGGTCTCGTAAATGGTCATACGGCCGGGAGAGCGGTGTGCTGACCATATGCCCCTCCATATCGGCATCCAGTGACGCCTGTGGTCTGAGGATGGCACGGCGGCCGGTCGGTACCATTGGGCCTCCAAAGGCCTGTTCGGACGGAGTTACAGCTACATCTACCTAGATACTCCGCAAGCCCCCGCACAGTGCGTGGCGGAGGGTACCCTGTACCACTACCAGTCTTTTCTTGTTCCACTTGCAGACAGAGCTAGAGATAAACAACAATATGAGCCTAATTTCTCGTATCTTATCTTCGTGGTCCTTACGAGCAATGTATGTTGGCAGAGAAAATCCAACAACTGTCAATCAACGCCAAGCCGAATACCTGCTTGCATAAGAGCCAGAGGTGGACCAACGCATTATTGACCTGCTCAATTTGTGAAGCTCTCACTTTTGAATAAATCGTGCAATATTTCTGGAATGGTAATCACTTCTTTGTCTGTACATGCACATCACATCTACCTATTTCCATCGCATTCGCGTATGCCTTCGTGGTGCGTTTTTTCTTCTTTTTTTTCGAGTATACTTTTGTAACCAGACGATGCGTAGAAGCTAAGCTAGAGCCACTCAACAGTTCCCGGCAGTTTAAAGTTTGCTCGTTAGAGGACGTATCCTTACGCTTCACTTGGATGCACCGTCCACTGCAACTATTCTACACTTTCAATAAATCCAAATAATCACTTTTAGCGTGGAATTTGAGAGTTTCAAAGACATCAAAATATCGCAATTTTGTCATAGATAGACATTGTTTGAGACCGTGGCTGTTATACAAAATAAATTGTTGATGGTGAACAGCAACCAGCTACAAACTGATTTTACGTTACTTTATCCAAAAAGTACCGTTAACAGTTTCGAATTATGTGCAATTCATCATCAGACCAGTGTGTAATCTCTATTGATTAAAGCATGAAAAACCCGTCTGATGATGAATTTAAAAACAATTGGAAACCGGTAACGGTACTTCTTGAATAAAGTAACGTAAAACCAATTTCTGGTTCAAATGGCTCTGAGCACTATGGGACTCAACTGCTGTGGTCATAAGTCCCCTAGAACTTAGAACTACTTAAACCTAACTAACCGAAGGACAGCACACAACACCCAGCCATCACGAGGCAGAGAAAATCCCTGACCCCGCCGGGAATCGAACCCGGGAACCCGGGCGTGGGAAGCGAGAACGCTACCGCACGACCACGAGATGCGGGCACCAATTTCTGGCTGTCTGCTGTTCACTATCAACAATTTACAGCAAAATATAACTCTAAAGCATGCAAATCGTTTTAACGTTTCATCATGCTCAGTTTTTATAATTATGACATGTTCCGTTTCTCAGGCTGTCATTAAACGCGAAACGTTTTAAAACCACGTTTAGGGTTGTGTTTACCATTCACATTGCTTCTCAACAGCGTAGTGTTAGTTATATATCTTTCTGTACGTATCCTGCACACACATAGGCATTCTCCCCCGTCCTATTACGTAAAATATTTGTATAACCCTACGATGTAGTGGCAGATTCAGATACACTACTGGCCATTAAAATTGCTACACCAAGAAGAAATGCAGATGATAAATGGGTATTCATTGGACAAATATATTACACTAGAACTGACATGTGATTACATTTTCACGCAATTTGGGTGCATAGATCATGAGAAATCAGTACCCAGAACAACCACCTCAGGCCGTAATAACGGCCTTGATACACCTGGACATTGAGTCAAACAGAGCTTGCATGGTGTGTACAGGTACAGCTGCCCATGCAGCTTCAACACGATACCACAGTTCATCGAGAGTAGTTGCTCGGCCACCATTGACCAGACGTTTTCAATTGGTGAGAGATCTGAGGAATGCGCTGGCCAGGGCAGCAGTCGAACACTTTCTGTATCCAGAAAGGCCCGTACAGGACCTGCAACATGTGGTCGTGCATTATCCTGCTGAAATGTAGGGTTTCGCAGGGATCGAATGAAGAGTAGAGCCACGGGTCATAACACATCTGAAATGTAACGTCCACTGTTAAAAGTGCCGTCAATGCGAACAAGAGGTGACCGAGACGAGTAACCAGCCGAGTGATACGCCAGTATGGCGATGGCGAATACACGCTTCCAATGTGCGTTCACCGCGATGTCGCCAAACACGGATGCGACCATCATGATACTGTAAAGAGAAACCGGATTCATCCGAAAAAATGACGTTTTGCCATTCGTGCACCCAGGTTCGTCGTTGAGTACATCATCGCAGGCGCTCCTGTCTGTGATGCAGCGTCTAGGGTAACCGCAGCCGTGGTCTCCGAGCTGATAGTCCATGCTGCTTCAAACGTCATCGAACTGTTCGTGTAGATGGTTGTTGTCTTGCAAATGTCCACATCTGTTGACTCAGAGATCGACACGTGGCTGCACGATCCGTTACAGCCATGCGGATAAGATGCCTGTCATCTCGACTGCTAGTGATACGAGGCCGTTGGAATCAGCACGGCGTTCCGTATTACCCTCCTCAACCCACCGATTCCATATTGTGCTAACAGTCATTGGATCTCGACCAACGCGAGCAGCAATGTCGCGATACGATAAACCGCTAACGCGATAGGCTACAATCCCATCTTTATCAAAGTCGGAAACGTGATGGAACGCATTTCTCCTCCTTACACGAGGGATCACAACAACGTTTCACAAGGCAACGCTGGCCAACTGCTGTTTGTGTATGAGAAATCGGTTGGAAACTTTCCTAATGTCAGCACGTTGCAGATGTCGCCACCGGCACCAACCTTGTGTGAATGCTCTGAAAAGCTAATCATTTCCATATCAAAGCATCTTCTTCCTGTCGGTTAAATTTCGTGTCTGTATCACGTCATGTTCGTGGTGTAGCTATTTTAATGATCAGTAGTGTACTTTTGATAACGCCCTAAAAAGGCCGAAACCGCTCGACTTAATAAAGTTCCAGTTACGTACGTGGAGCGGCTTCTCATTAACTGAACATCAGTTGCGGGATCAGTACCCTCCCAACACGAACAAACTAAAGTTAGGTATACACGTGTTTCTCACTCTCCGAGGGCTTTGCGAGTAATGCGTTTCATGTAAACAGCGACGAGAGTTAGCTCACTGGCAGTGACCGAGAGAGGAGTAAGATCTCATATTGTCGCCCTCTACGAGTTTATACCTCTCGTGTAGGCAGAAGGCTCCATCTCTCGAGAGCTGCTCGCCGTAGCTCTCGGACAAGAAAAACTACACCGGCATCGTCGGGAGAGCTGAGAATACTCGGAGAGTGCTGAGCGGCCATATTGCGTCCCAGATTTGTGCCGTATTTCACAGATGTTACACCACCACGTCTCGATATTTTGCTATACTCATGCACACATTAAATAAAAGAACCCACGAAACGGCCTGTATTGAGCCTTAATGCGTGGTCACGGCAAGTTTCTGAGAGAAGAAATCGCCCGTTTTACCTCCAAAACGAACAGCATGAGTATTAGCCTTACACAGTCCTACATGACAGATAATGTTAAGAAACATCATACACATATTACGTACAGCTGACGAACAATAATAAACAAAATGTCACTGAAAAGACTCGATCCACACGTTAATGTAAACATGATTAAAAAGGCTGCTAGTCTACGTACTGCGTCACACCGACAGAGGAGCGAGACGTTCTACAGATGTCTACAGCCACTTTCTGGAAGTTGAGGCTACTGTCGCAATGCATACGCATTGTGTGAGTGAATGTCAGCGGTTTGTAGGTAAAACAGGAATGAAGAAAGCAGCCAGGAAATTGGACTCAGGACGAAGATGTGCATTTAATTAGTTTGTACGAGGAACGTAGAGTTACTTGACTACACGAACTAAGATAAGGAGCAAAGTTTGTTGGCTGAAATGGCTACAGAAGAAATTTACCAGAATATCCACAATTGGAGGAATCGGACAAAATAGTTTTATAACACGGCTTAATTAACATAGAACAACAAGTGGTGTTAAGTTAAAGTAATCGTTCTGGAACTCAGAAAATTACCATTTAACTTCAAGTAATACAGCTGTATCTATAATTTTATATGAAGTTTTATTTACTGATTATATTTTTCTACTGGGTGTTGAACAGACCTTCAGGAATTTCCAAGTAGTTCCTTAAGGGTAGATTCTGATCCAAACCAGCAAAAAATAGGCAAAGTTTGGGATTTTTTTTAGACAATGAAAAGACATTCAGAGGATCTGTTTGGGGGTTAATACTGATCATACTTTGAGTTTTATTTTAGATTTTAAGTATCAAAAAAATGGTGCCCATTATTATGGTTTGCTCAAGGTCCTGCGAGTTTGAACTACGCAGACGGCGTGCAGTGTAGCCTGTCAGCAGTTACCTGAAATCAGAAATGGATAACTTCAGTCGATACTTCATTAAATTTATGGGAGCTTGTAGCTAACCACAATGAAATAACCTTAAATTTAACGATGTGGTGCTAACTCGAAATATGAGTTCAATTTTTGGGGTTTTTCCACTCTTTGTGGATTTACAAAAAACACTTAATATTAACCAAAGCATTTATTTTTCGGGGGTCAAAGGTACAAGTTTTTAGACTGAACCATTTTATTTTATTCTGCGCACCGTTTTGAAAAATCGTTTCTCGAGAGAAATATGTTTAAAGTTCAGGGAAACTTTTGTACGTGTTATGAGTTCTATTTGCCCAAAAACTACTTGTTTTTATGATTTTTCGATGTCGCTGAACACAAATCTGTAGTCAGATTTTCAAAATTAAAAATGGCTAATTCCATATGGCGGACCAAGAATTATGTTTTGACCAATTTTGGCCAAAATATGACCAAAAACGAGTGTTTTCGTTACTTATGGTTTGTCTGCAATTCCAGGAGCGTATGTCAACCCTTCCTCTAACTCGAATTCTGCCTGGAGAACAATTCCCTAGTTCTTCTTAGGGAGAAAAGCCGATCTGGCTGAACTGGATATGCTGCGTTCTGTAGCTAGCACACACTGTTCGTCAGCTTTTTCGGCGAATGTGTTTGAGATGCGATGATACAGATGAATGTTGAAAAATAGGTGGGCAGATAAGTTGAGGAATGAGGAGGCTCTGCGCAGAATCGGAGAGGAAAGGAATATGTGAAAAACACTGACAAGGAGAAGGGACGGTATGATACGACATTTGTTAAGACATGAGGGAATGACTTCCATGGTATTAGAGGCAGCTGTAGAGGGCAAAAATTGTTCAGGGGCACAGAGATTGGAATACATCCAGCATTGAGGACGTAGGTTGCAAATGCTACTCTGGGATGAAGAGGTTGGCACAGGAGAGGAATTCGCGGCGGGGAGCATCAAACCAGTCAGAAGACAAAAAGAAAAAAAAAAGTTTGCATGAATACGGAAATATAAATCATACTGTGAACGTGCGTCACGGCACGACAAGTTTTCTACCTCCGCCGGGCTTATCCGGCTGAGAATGTCCCACGGCGGCCGTGACACTGCTTTCAACAATGGACTGTAGAAACCTTTATAACGCGCGGATTAAAAAAAAAAAAAAAGAAACCTTCTGGTTCCAACATTCTAGACACATACATTTTTCAAATGGTGTAATAAAAAAATTGAATTTCTGACCATTTTCAATGAGATCCTGGACGCAAGTCAATACAAGTAAAAGCGTTCGAGTAAATGTGTGTCCGGAAATGCTTCATTAATCTAATATCCAACCCATTTAGCTACTGAAAGTCTATGGGTATCGAGATGAAATTGGTGTAGTGATAGTTCACCGCAATTGATACTTTATCAAATATTAAAGGGAATAAACGCAGCCGATGCTGGAAATACTAGTGTCACAAACAGTCTGACTTTAGCACTAATGGATTTGTGCACAACAATATCTAGAATGGCAATTTTGAGTCCAGTTATAACAAGTATTTCTCCCATGTCAGTTGCTGTCATTCTCCTAAAATTTCGATACTGTTGTGGATTTACCATCAACATCCCTACAAGGAGATACATCGCGGCGCCTAATCCGCTCTCGTATCCAACAGGCACACGGTCGTTCATGTTTTTTCTTTGCCACTAAAAGTATTAAAAATGCAGCTGCAGCCGGACGCTCTCACTTTCACGCACAGAACTACGACAGGAAAATCTCGAGGAGAGTGATCTCTCAACTCTCACAAACACTCTCTCCTCGTTGCGTGTTTTCGACATCGGCTCACACAAGACTCTCAGACACTTAACACCAATTACTCGCAAGATACTATCAACAGTAACTACCTGCGAAAATTCGCTCCTAGTGTAACCAATTCTGCGAGTACTACCTGAGAGTACCAAGCTGTCTGAGAGCAAAGAAACGCTCACGTGTATCCCAGCCCTAATCATTCTGCGCAAAGAAAGACGTCCCGTGTGAGCACAACAGTACTGGAATCAGCCTTGCATCATTCTAGTAGTGTATCACTTTAGAGATGTGACGAATTCCTTCACCGAGGCCGTGGCAGAACAGGCAACCAATGTCGTCCGATCGAGCTGGCGCTCGTTCCCGCTGTCGTCGGGACGCCGTTAGCGAGGAAATGGAAGAAGGAAGAGGAGAGGAAGCCTGGCGACTGGCCTGTTAATACACGTGATTATGGAGTGGCGGGGCGTTTGACGTGGCCGTCAGCGGCGCTGACAGGCCGTGTTTATAAACAGCGCGCGGCTCGCAGCGGGCGGCGCGGTTGCTCCGGAGACGGGCTGTGGAGGCGGCGGGCACGTGACCGGAAGCTATTATTTCCGTCTGGGCACGCGCCCCGCCATTGTTCAGCCGGAAGGCGCGCAGGTAGCGCCGCGGCGGCAGGTGCGGGAACAACGGCAGCCGTGGACCAACCGGCAGGAAGCGGGAAGCGGGGGCAACGGCCCGCTCCAGCCGCTACCCCGCGCTAGGCGGGGCTCTCGTGCTTACACGGTGTAAACCAGCAAAGGCCCGTACCTGCCACCACACACTCACCTCTCCTATAAGGTCTGGAGGTTGTTTGGAGGATTCTTAAGACGTTCGCAGTGACCTCTCCAATGGTAAAGCAGGCTCCTGAAGAGAAGATATATAGGGTGGTCTATTGATCGTGACTGGGCCAAATATCTCACGAAGTAAGCATCAAACGAAATAACTACAAAGAACGAAACTTGTCTAGCTTGAAGGGGGAAACCAGATGGCGCTATGGTTGCCCCGCTAGATGGTGCTGCCATAGGTCAAACGGATATCAACTGCGTCTTTTTAAATAGGAACCCCCATTATTATTACATATTCGTGTAGTGGGTAAAGAAATTGAATGTTTTAGTTGGACCACTTTTTTCGCTTTGTGATGGATGGCGCTGTAATAGTCACAAACATATGGCTCACAATTTTAGACGAACAGTTGGTAATAGGTAGGTTCTTTAAATTAAAATACAGAACGTAGGTACGTTTGAACATTTTATTTCGGTTGTTCCAATGTGATACATGTACCTTTATGAACTTATCATTTCTAAGAACGCATGCTGTTACAGTTTGATTACCTGTAAATACCACATTACTGCAATAAATGCTCAAATTGATGTCCGTCAACCTCAATGCATTTGACAATACGTGTAACGACATTCCTCTGGACAGCGAGTAGTTCGCCTTCCGTAATGTTCGTACATGCATTGACAATGCGCTGACGCATGTTGTCAGGCGTTGTCGGTCGATCACGATACCAAATATCTTTCAACTTTCCCCACAGAAAGAAACCCGGGGACGTCAGATCCGGTGATCGTGCGGGCCATGGTATGGTGCTTCGACGACCAATCCACCTGTCATGAAATATGCTATTCAATAGCGCTTCAACCGCACGCGAGCTATGTACCGGATATCCATCATGTTGGAAGTACATCGCCTTTCTGCCATGCAGTGAAACATCTTGTAGTAACATCGGTAGAACTTTACGTAGGAAATCAGGATATATTACACCATATAGATTGGCATCGATAAAATGGGGCCAATTATCCTTCCTCCCATAATGCCGCACCATACTTTAACCCGTCAAGGTCGCTGATGTTCCACTTGTCGCAGCCATCGTGGATTTTCTGTTGCCCAATAGTGCTTATTATGGCGGTTTACGTTACCGCTGTTGGTGAATGACTCTTCGTCGCTAAACAAAACGCGTGCAAAAAATCTGTCATCGTCCCGTAATTTCTCTTGTGCCCAGTGGCATTCTCAACACCGATGTTTTTCAGATTCCCGATTCTCGCGTAATTTGTCTGCTACTGATGGGCATCATCATTTGTTGCAGGTCGTGGTTGACGTTTCACATGTGGCTGAACACTTCCTGTTTCGTTAAATAACTTAGCTGTGCGGCGAACGGTCCGGACACTTGGATGATGTCGTCCAGGATACCGAGCAGCATACATAGCACACGCCCGTTGGGCATTTTGATCACAATAGCCATACATCAACACGATATCGACCTTTTCTGCAATTGGTAAACGGTCCGTTTTAACACGGGTAATGTATCACGAAGCAAATACCGTCCGCAATGGCGGAATGTTACGTGATACCACGTACTTATACGTTTGTGACTATTACAGCGCCATCTATCACAAAGCGAAAAAAGTGGTCCAACTAAAACATTCATATTTCTTTACGTACTACACAAATATGTAATAAAAATGGGGGTTCCTATTAAAAAAAAACGCAGTTGATATCCGTTTGACCTACTGAAGCGCTATCTAGCGGGCCAACCATAGCGCCATCTGGTTTCCCCCTTCAAGCTAGACGAGTTTCGTTCTTTGTAATTTTTTCGTCTGATGCTAATTTCGTGAGATATTTGGCCCCGTCACTATCAATGGACCACTCTATATATATATGCTGGTCCCGGTGGAGGTTCGATTCCTCCCTCGGGCATGGGTGTGTGTGTTTGTCATTAGGATAATTTAGGTTAAGTAGTGTGTAGGCTTAGGGACTGATGGCCTTAGCAGTTAAGTCCCATAAGATTTCACACACACACACACACACACACACACACACACACACACACACACATACACACTCACATATATATATATATATATATATATATATATATATATATATATATATAAAACTGGGTGTTACAAAAAGGAAACATTCCTCACACACAAATAAAGAAAAGATGTTATGTGGACATGTGTCCGGAAACGCTTAATTTCCATGTTAGAGCTCATTTTAGTTTCGTCAGTATGTACTGCACTTCCTCGATTCACCACCATGATTTCATACGGGATACTCTACCAGTGCTGCTAGAACATGTGCATTTACAAGTACGACACAACATGTGGTTCATGCACGATGGAGCTCCTGCACATTTCAGTCGAAGTATTCGTACGCTTCTCTACAACAGATTCGGTGACCGATGGATTGGTAGAGGCGGACCAATTCTATGGCCTCCACGCTTTCCTGACCTCAACCCTCTTGACTTTCATTTATGGTGGTATTTGAAAGTTCTTGTCTACGCAACCCCGGTACCAAATGTAGAGACTCTTCGTGCTCGTATTGTGGACGGCTGTGATACAATACGCCATTCTCCAGGGCTGCATCAGCGCATCAGGGATTCCATGCGACGGAGGGTGGATGCATGTATCCTCGCTAACGGAGGACATTTTGAACATTTCCTGTAACAAAGTGTTTGAAGTCACGCTGGTACGTTCTGTTGCTGTGTTTTTCAATTCCATGATTAATGTGATTTGAAGAGAAGTAATAAAATGAGCTCTAACATGGAAAGTAAGCGTTTCCGGACACATGTGCACATATTTTCTTTCTTTGTGTGTGCGGTTCTAGGCGCTCCAGTCCGGAGCCGCGCTGCTGCTACGGTCGCACGTTCGAATCCTGCCTCGGGCATGGATGTGTGTGATGTCCTTAGGTTAGTTAGGTTTAATTAGTTCTAAGTTCTAGGGGACTGATGACCACAGCAGTTGAGTCCCATAGTGCTCAGAGCCATTTTTTTCTTTGTGTGTGAGGAATGTTTCCTGAAAGTTTGGCCGTACCTTTTTGTAACACCCTGTATATCGTCTGAACAAGTTGAAATACCTCGACAAAGAAAGAGTGACAGGCTGTAGTCTCACGTACCACCAGCACAATTGGAGCACGAGCTCCCTCGCATAGGGTGAGAGCGTGTTTTGTGGCAAAATACAAGAGTGCCGGAATCAGCTTAAATGAAGTAGTAATCTGGAGACACAAGGGAATTAGACGTTACTTGCAAGTGGAAATTGAATTACATCAATGGAGCAAGATTAAAATTTGTGTCAGACCAGGATTCGAAACTGGATCTCTTGTTTAGTAGGCAGATGCCCTGACCACTACGCCACCCGGACACAGTGGTCGACACGACCGGCGGACTACCCTTGCACGCCTCCTGTCAAACCCAAGATCTCAATTTACACCACGCAGTACTGATATACACTCCTGGAAATTGATATAAGAACACCGTGAATTCATTGTCCCAGGAAGGGGAAACTTTATTGACACATTCCTGGGGTCAGATACATCACATGATCACACTGACAGAACCACAGGCACATAGACACAGGCAACAGACCATGCACAATGTCGGCACTAGTACAGTGTATATCCACCTTTCGCAGCAATGCAGGCTGCTATTCTCCCATGGAGACGATCGTAGAGATGCTGGATGTAGTCCTGTGGAACGGCTTGCCATGCCATTTCCACCTGGCGCCTCAGTTGGACCAGCGTTCGTGCTGGACGTGCAGACCGCGTGAGACGACGCTTCATCCAGTCCCAAACATGCTCAATGGGGGACAGATCCGGAGATCTTGCTGGCCAGGGTAGTTGACTTACACCTTCTAGAGCACGTTGGGTGGCACGGGATACATGCGGACGTGGATTGTCCTGTTGGAACAGCAAGTTCCCTTGCCGGTCTAGGAATGGTAGAACGATGGGTTCGATGACGGTTTGGATGTACCGTGCACTATTCAGTGTCCCCTCGACGATCACCAGTGGTGTACGGCCAGTGTAGGAGATCGCTCCCCACACCATGATGCCGGGTGTTGGCCCTGTGTGCCTCGGTCGTATGCAGTCCTGATTGTGGCGCTCACCTGCACGGCGCCAAACACGCATACGACCATCATTGGCACCAAGGCAGAAGCGACTCTCATCGCTGAAGACAACACGTCTCCATTCGTCCCTCCATTCACGCCTGTCGCGACACCACTGGAGGCGGGCTGCACGATGTTGGGGCGTGAGCGGAAGACGGCCTAACGGTGTGCGGGACCGTAGCCCAGCTTCATGGAGACGGTTGCGAATGGTCCTCGCCGATACCCCAGGAGCAACAGTGTCCCTAATTTGCTGGGAAGTGGCGGTGCGGTCCCCTACGGCACTGCGTAGGATCCTACGGCCTTGGCGTGCATCCGTGCGTCGCTGCGGTCCGGTCCCAGGTTGACGGGCACGTGCACCTTCCGCCGACCACTGGCGACAACATAGATGTACTGTGGAGACCTCACGCCCCACGTGTTGAGCAATTCGGCGGTACGTCCACCCGGCATCCCGCATGCCCACTATACGTCCTCGCTCAAAGTCCGTCAACGCTGTCGCGGCATGCTACCAGTGTTAGACTGCGATGGAGCTCCGTATGCCACGGCAAACTGGCTGACACTGACGGCGGCGGTGCACAAATGCTGCGCAGCTAGCGCCATTCGACGGCCAACACCGCGGTTCCTGGTGTGTCCGCTGTGCCGTGCGTGTGATCATTGCTTGTACAGCCCTCTCGCAGTGTCCGGAGCAAGTATGGTGGGTCTGGCACACCGGTGTCAATGTGTTCTTTTTTCCATTTCCAGGAGTGTAGTACCTCTGCCTATCAGCCTCATTACGCGCGGCATCTCGCCGATTCCTGCAATAATTCGAGCTTCATGCTCATCAGCACTGAAAGGATCTTCGGCCCTCGTCGACGTAATTATATATATTGTGTATGTTTTTCCAGACATGTCGAAAGAACAGACACCATTTAGATCCTGCAGCCGCTATGAATCAAGTCAAAAAGGAGTTTAAGACATTAGCTGCCTGTGGGCATTGATTTATTTCAATGACGCAAGTTGAAAATTTGTGCTGAACCGGGATTCAAACCCGGGTCTCCAGCTTGCCCCACTGATAGAAATCAATGTCTGTAATTCCTCTGTGTCTCGGTTCATAATGGCCACAGGATCAAAATTCTATGTATACACTACGTGATCAAAAGTATGCGGACACCTGGCTGAAAATTACTTACAAGTTCGTGGCGCCCTCCATCGGTAATGCTGGAATTATGCCACAAGCTATAAATTAGAAGTGTGCTTTGACAATGAAATTCGGTGTCCAAGTTACGTAAAGTTTTACTACGATTTTTTATTATGAAAGTTACTCTATTTTTTGTAAATGAATTAATATTGGCTTTCACTTCATTCTATTTCTGACGTTAGTACAATCAAAGATTTCATTATCACGTAATTGTCGAAAAGTTGGAAAAATAATGTTTTGATGATCTAATAAATTAATGTTCACTTCATTTTCAGTTCATTTTCTCATTATCTCGGTTCATACAAAGGCATAGGATGGATACTACTTGGATAATGAGTTAGGAAAATTATTTACGTGACAATATGTGTGAAAACAGTGCTATTCAAGCAATAAAATTCCAACAACGCTGGTCAGTCTATTACACTTTTAGTTATAAAAAGTCTACATCTTACTTCACTTCATGATTCCGTTGGCTTGTCGAGTGGCTTCATTTAGCGGTAAATTGGGCACAACTTGACCTTCTTGCCATACCATGGCCAATAACAAGGGCCCAAAGTAGTCTTGACGTTATGTGAATTACTCTTGCTGCATTTGTACTGTGCCCAATAAATGCCATAGCTTGCCCATATTAAACATCCGCCAAAACAACCAATTCAGTTTTCACTGCTCCGCACCTCGGTAACAGACTTTTTGTCTCCGTACTTTTGCATTGCCACACTAGCAAATACTCACAACTAACGAAACCAATTGTCTCCTCGCGACTCCCAACTGCTACTACTTTTGGCGCGCTCGCACGCACAGCGATAATGCATTTACAATTTATTACATTCCTTGACAATATTTTTTCCCTGACTAGTCAAACGTGTCTGCTTACAAAATGTTAAGATTCCATGCGTATTCTCTTTCTTAAATAACAAATAGCATTTGTAACTTGACTACATATTTACAAGAATAATATTCAGCACAACTAATAAAGCAAACTTCGCAAAACACGTAGAAAATGTATGGTCATTTACAGAGTTGTGGTGTTACATACCCACAACAAAAATTAAACGAGCATACAGAATTTAGACACAAGTACGACCTCAAATACTGTACTGAACTTTTAGAACGTGAAAAAGGTTAAATCGGAAATAACGTAATATGCAACAACCAAAATGATAGTGACAAAATTTAGTTAATAAAATAATATGGCTGATATCTGTATAATCTTTGTACACGTGCAACATCATAAGAGTAGTAATGTCAAACTTCAAATGTTCAAATGTGTGTGAAATCGTAAGGGACCAAACTACTGAGGTCATCGGTCCCTAGACTTACACACTACTTAAACGAACTTAACACTAAGGACAACACACACATCCATGCCCGAAGGAGGACTCGAACCTCCGGCGGGTGGGGAACTGTCAAAGTACTGTCAAAAAGTAATAACGTATTATTTTCAATACATTTACGTTATTTATCATCTAATCAAAACATTGACAATGGTAACACAGTTCGCTAATGAAGTAATACGGGCGTCACATCATTCTCAACGTGAGTACAGTATGGTCACTTTAATATAAATGACACATTTATACACGTTCTCACCAGAATTGCATAGTAGGTTTTTGACAGTGACGGTAAATACCGAAAGAGTTAATAAAAATTAGTTATTATAAGCAACTATTATGGTGTATCTTTCTAACAATCATGTCATTAGCACTCTTATGTTACGATGCTACCCTAAAGAAGAAGAAGAAGAAGAAGATAAATGTTGTTTCCTTTGTACAGTATTGGTGGGTCACATACCTGAAACACAAAAAAAGCTCCTGAGTTTTCTAATCGCTAACCGTATATTGGACGATGAAGAAGAATATTATTTGCTCCAGACTTATGCGAAACGCGAAAAACAGTCAGCAATACATTTCTGAACAGAGAGACTTGAGCTATGTTAACACTGATTTACAACCTCTCCCTCGAGGGAGAAGAGACTCGTACCATATTTTAGATTTACTCTGTGGTGCAAGTTCGTGGCCAGGCTACTGGATTGACTGCAGGTAGAGTGCAGCCTTTCTTTGGCGCGGCACTAGGAGGGAGTGGGTGGCGGGACTTCACCCCGGCCGCCTTTTACCCCGGGAAAAATTCCCGGTAATCATTTGATAGCAGGCCGAGTGGACCTGGGGCTGTCCTGGAGGGACTGGAACAAGATCCCGTCCCTTGAAACGTTCCGCCTCGTCAATCGTGTCGGAGCTCCTGTAGCGTCTGGTGAAGTCCTATTACGGCCGCGGAGAGTCCTCGTTGTATTAGCCGTTGGTACACGGACCGCGCATTCGAACGTTGAGCGTGCCGAGTTTCCGACGTCATAACGTGGAATAGCACGTTGATGAGTCTTTCTCAACATGCAGAGCAATATCTAGCATGACGGATATTGCGAACGAGCATTTGAACGCAGAGCAGTGAGCCGTCACATGCACACCACCTTTATTCAGCACAGAGTCGCCCGGACGCCATTCTGACTTTCAGTTGAAGTCTATATGTATACACGTCGCTTCTAAGCGCCAGCAAATTGAGGATCTCTCGAAATACCGCCGTGAACTGCATGATTTGTTGTAGTAGCATGACGGGGAACTTCATATTGGTAGTTAAAGAATTACTGAAACTTGTGAATTATGAAAGTACGCTGTCTCAAGGCGACGCCACACTGAGTATAGACAAGAAATCCAATGTTCTTGGCACAGTTGCTTATAATTAAATGTCAGTTAATAACACATCTACGATTAGAGCTTTCAATTAGTATACCTACGATTAAACCTTTCAGGAGACGTAAGATGCAAAGTATGGTCGTGCAACAGCCATGGTCGGTATAGCGCAGTGAGTAACGAATGCAATAATTGATGACTGTAATTAGTTGTCACGTTATTTACGTCATTTCATTGTAAGTTAGTCATCTTTGTTACTGGTTTTGTGGAATAAAAAATAAATAAAAATGGAGAGTCGTAGAATCGTAAGGTAGTGGGTGACGTGTTGTTGCTGCTTCGTGTCTAACTGCATCCACTTTTTTTTTACTAGTCTTCGCGATTTCTAAAAGGTTCTGATGATTTCTTATTAGTTTCATAAAAATTTATTCTATAATATTCAACGTTATGTAAATAAAAGTGCGCTCTTTCTGAGGAATGAATTTGTTCGATTGGCTTCATCGAAAAGACAGCTTGTACCACTTGCAGTAAGATACTTTGCACTTTCTTTTTTTTTTTTTTAATGTCTTGTATTTCACATGTTGTAAATATTCTGCTGCTGAATAAGAACGATGATCAAGTATGAGTGGACTTAGGATTTTACTAAAAAGACTGATGAAATAATTTTTATCTCATGTGGAGAACGATTGTAAAGTTGTACCGTATTATTTGTAAGGGAACTTTTATAAGCCGATGTCCTTCTTGACTGGACATAGTACTTTCTTTTTTGTTTTGTAACATGTCCACGTATATTGAAATTTTTATCTATGTATGCTACAGAAAGAGTAACATGGCTAACATGTTGACAGTGGAGGAAATGTGTGCTTTAATAGAGATAACGCAGGCCGGCCGGTGTAGCCGAGCGGTTCTAGGCGCTTCAGTCTGGAACCGCGCGACTGCTACAATGGCAGATTCGAATCCTGGCTCGGGCATGGATGTGTGTGATGTACTTAAGTTAGGTTTAAGTAGTTCTAAGTTCTATGGGACTGATGACCTCAGATGTTAAGTCCCATAGTGCTCAGAACCATTTGAACCATCAGAGCTAACGTAGGAATTTTATGTCCTTTCATTTCGTAAACAGTGTGATTTGCAAGCCGGACAGAGCCGCCAACTGTTGCTGGACTGCGATTCCGTCAATTATAGCATGTTAAGGCACAAGTACAGTATCCACAAGTCATATCGTTTCTCAGCGTTCACCAGCACGTTGAACTCGGCACGCTCAACATTCGACGCCACTGTCCATGCCTCGGCGGCATTAGCGCCGTGCGGTCAGCTACGCAAATTACGCGACGTATTGCTCGATGGACCTCCCCCCCCCCCCCACCCCCTCCACCAACGTTTATTGGTAGATGGTAGACCTGGATAATTTCTAGGAACTGATACACCTACGCTATTAAGACATATAAGGGTCGCCAGCCTCGCTTAGACTGTTTCCGGTGTTTTAGGCTTAGAACAATCCCTTGCTCTACACCACTATTCAATGTCCTGAAGCCACCTGATTACCTTCACAATCACTGAATCGGACAACAAACACCGGAAACAGTCACTACACCTGCAGGTTTCTGCCATCCCTTCTGTAAACAATACAGGAACACACTCTAAAGTCGAAGTGGTTAAGTACATCCACGAGAACTACACACTTCAAATACAAAACTTCTCCCTATTATCCACGCCCAGTCCGCTTCCTTCATAATACAACGCCTCCAGTCACCCAGCTGCTCCACATTTTCTTAGTAGACATCTTACTTAATAATCTGTGTACGTCAAACACCAACACCCACCTAGAAAAGAGGCAAAGTGCGTGAAGGGGAGCGCACTTTGAACACTTTCGGCCTTCCATACACGAAAAAAGTATTACTGACCCCTGATTACAAAGCCGGCCGCGGTGGTCTCGCGGTTCTAGGCGCTCAGTCCGGAGCCGCGCGACTGCTACGGTCGCAGGTTCGAATCCTGCCTCGGGGATGGATGTGTGTGATGTCCTTAGGTTAGTTAGGTGTAAGTAGTTCTAAGTTCTAGGGGACTGATGACCACAGATATTAAGTCCCATAGTGCTCAGAGCCATTTGAACCATTTTTGAACCTGATTACAAACTTCTAACCTAATCCTACACACCGCCTCCTCCGCTGAGGGCTCAAACTCGCCTCCCGCACCCTACCAGAATACATGTTAAATCACGCTCGGAATATCCTAGTCCTCCATTGCACCCTTCTTGCAGCCGCGCTGTGGGAAGTGACGTAAATCCGACGTGACACTATATGCTGTATTTGGCATATTGGTTTCGTGGTGTTTCGCTTTTTTGTATTATAACTTGAAGTACGTCATTTCAAAGGAATGGCGCAATGATTCCATATTTCTAGATTTGCAGATTCCAAATTTCTAGATTTCCGGAAGATTTTTGACACGGTGCACCACTGTAGGCTGTTAACGAAGATTAGAGCATGTGGAATAAGTTCACAGACATGTGAGTGGCTCGAAGACTTCTTAAGTAATAGGGACCAGTATATTGTCCTCGACGGCGAGTGTTCATCAGAGACGAGGTTACCGTCAGGAGTGCCCCAGGGAAGTGGGATAGGACCGCTGTTGTTCTCTGTATACATAAATGATTTGGCGAAGAGGGTAGGCAGCAACCTGCTGTTGTTTGCTGATGATGCTGTGATGTACGGTAAGATTTCGAAGTTGAGGGACTGTAGGAAGACTTGGACAAAATTCCTAGTTTGCGTGAAGATCGACATCTAGCTCTAAATGTGGAAAACTGTAAGTTGTTGCGGATGAGTAGGAAAAACAAGCCTGTAATGTCGGGTTACAGTATTATTAGTGTCCTGCTTGACACAGTCAAGTCGTTTAAATATCTGGGCGTAACCTTGTAAAACGATAAGAAATGGAATGACCATGTGAGAACTGTAGTTGGGAATGCGAAAGGTCGACTTCGGTTTATTGGGCAAATTTTAGGAAAGAGTGGTTCATCTGTAAAAGATACCGCTTATAGGACGCTGGTGCGACCAATTCTTAAGTACTGCTCGAATGTTTGGGATCCGTACCAGGTCGGATTGAAGGAAGACATCGAAGCAATTCAGAGACGGGCTGCTAGATCTGTTACCGGTAGGTTCGAATGATTCGGGAATTCAAATGGGAATCCCTCGAGGGAAGGCTACATTGCTTTCGAGAAGCACTATTGAGAAAATTTAGAGAACCGGCATTTGGAGAGGACTGTAGAACGATTGTACTGCCGCCAACATACCACAAAGATAAAATACGAGAAATTAGGGCTTCCACGAAGGCATATAGACGGTTTTCCTTCGCTTTTTTGCAAGTGGAACAGAAAGGGAAATGACTAATCGTAGTAGCACAGGTACCCTCCGCCATGTGACGTACGGTGGGAGTATCTATGTAGATGTAGAAGATTTATCACACACACTTCACCCTTGTTATAAATTCTTATAATCAAATATCACTTAATGCAGCATTGGTAATAAAAGCTTCCAGGATAAGACCAATGGTAATGCGAATAATGTCCTGCGACCACTGTGGTCGTGTGGACGCGGACGTCGTATTACCTACCACACCGAGGAAGCCACGTTCGCGTCGAAGTAAATGCTAATTTTATTTATTTTTATTCGGCGAATTGCGAAAGAACACTGAAAGATCTCCTCAAAGCGCATCATTTTTTAGTGCGGCTTAAACGTGAAATGTGGGGAGATGGCGTACTGAGCACTGAACTGAAGTTAGAAGTTGGCGTTGACCATTCTCATTACAGCCGAAGATGAACTATAAAAGCAGAACACTAATTACTGACGCGAAGAAAGACTAGTATTAACACTCTGGTCATTAGCAACCGGAGACTTTTACGACAGCGATTGTTTTGCATTTCAGTACCTGCTACACATGAGGTAGTTTCCGATGCCTGCAGGGCATACCCGAAGCAGTTCAAGGAATTTATTGAAGTAACTTATATAACACGAAAATAATGTCAATAAAATATGATTTATGAAACGTGAAATAGACACACGACCTGTCAAATACGTTCTCAATGAAATCTGCTATATACACTCCTGGAAATTAAAATAAGAACACCGTGAATTCATTGTCCCAGGAAGGGGAAACTTTATTGACACATTCCTGGGGTCAGATACATCACATGATCACACTGACAGAACCACAGGCACATAGACACAGGCAACAGAGCATGCACAATGTCGGCACTAGTACAGTGTATATCCACCTTTCGCAGCAATCCAGACTGCTATTCTCCCATGGAGACGATAGTAGAGATGCTGGATGTAGTCCTGTGGAACGGCTTGCCATGCCATTTCCACCTGGCGCCTCAGTTGGACCAGCGTTCGTGCCGGACGTGCAGACCGCGTGAGACGACGCTTCATCCAGTCCCAAACATGCTCAATGGGGGACAGATCCGGAGATCTTGCTGGCCAGGGTAGTTGACTTACACCTTCTAGAGCACGTTGGGTGGCACGGGATACGTGCGGACGTGCATTGTCCTGTTGGAACAGCAAGTTCCCTTGCCGGTCTAGGAATGGTAGAACGATGGGTTCGATGACGGTTTGGATGTACCGTGCACTATTCAGTGTCCCCTCGACGATCACCAGTGGTGTACGGCCAGTGTAGGAGATCGCTCCCCACACCATGATGCCGGGTGTTGGCCCTGTGTGCCTCGGTCGTATGCAGTCCTGGTTGTGGCGCTCACCTGCACGGCGCCAAACACGCATACGACCATCATTGGCACCAAGGCAGAAGCGACTCTCATCGCTGAAGACGACACGTCTCCATTCGTCCCTCCATTCACGCCTGTCGCGACACCACTGGAGGCGGGCTGCACGATGTTGGGGCGTGAGCGGAAGACGGCCTAACGGTGTGCGGGACCGTAGCCCAGCTTCATGGGGACGGTTGCGAATGGTCCTCGCCGATACCCCAGGAGCAACAGTGTCCCTAATTTGCTGGGAAGTGGCGGTGCGGTCCCCTACGGCACTGCGTAGGATCCTACGGTCTTGGCGTGCATCCGTTCGTCGCTGCGGTCCGGTCCCAGGTCGACGGGCACGTGCATCTTCCGCCGACCACTGGCGACAACATCGATGTACTGTGGAGACCTCACGCCCCACGTGTTGAGCAATTCGGCGGTACGTCCACCCGGCCTCCCGCATGCCCACTATACGCCCTCGCTCAAAGTCCGTCAACTGCACATACGGTTCACGTCCACGCTGTCGCGGCATGCTACCAGTGTTAAAGACTGCGGTGGAGCTCCGTATGCCACGGCAAACTGGCTGACACTGACGGCGGCGGTGCACAAATGCTGCGCAGCTAGCGCCATTCGACGGCCAACACCGCGGTTCCTGGTGTGTCCGCTGTGCCGTGCGTGTGATCATTGCTTGTACAGCCCTCTCGCAGTGTCCGGAGCAAGTATGGTGGGTCTGACACACCGGTGTCAATGTGTTCTTTTTTCCATTTCCAGGAGTGTAGTTTGTTAGAGACCAGATAGCGTGATCGTTGGTAAACCGTTTCTTTTGTCATCAATTGTCTCTAACATAACAGAAGTATATCAGCCTCGTAATTACAGGCAGCATGAACGTATGCAAAGAAAATTGTCAGTCTTTTGTATATCTTTAATTTTAACCAGTTCGTTATAACTAAAGGGGAAATTTAAAAGTAGGACACCAATTACTGACGACCATTGCAACGCGAAGAAAGACTAAATGTACCCGCGCTTGTTTACTTTCTCGTAAATTTGATCAAAGCTCCGTTTCTGTCCGGTGCAAACATCTACAATGACATTTATCGTCTTTCATACGTCCCCAACTGGACCAAACTGCTGCGAGTGAGATATTTAGCGGTTTCTGCTGTTGTTTCTCCCAGGAACCATTCACCCTCGCGACAAAGCGGTGTCAGCGTCACGCACAGCTTACTCGAAATGTGCCGCTGGTCACGTATACGTCATTTCGACGTCACTTCCGGGTCTCCGGAGCCGCGTAGGCCTCAAGCTCGTGTCCTTTCCAGGGCCACCGACCGACACCTCCATTTCGTGAGCTTCCCACAGCTCCACGACATTACTTTCACATGCCGAAACTTCGGTCGATCAGTCTCAGGAGAAGAGAGCAGCTTCTGTGATTGGCCACTTTCTACCAACGCTCATCGTACCACAGTAAAGTTCTGCTACCTGTCGACAGTTCCAGAACTTTGTTCCCCAAAGAGTACTAGGAAACGCTACCCATACAGTGCGAAACGCACTAACCTTCACACAGTCGGGAAAGGCCGCCAAGCATCAGCCCGATTAATGGAAGCCAACCCTACATCTTCCTTCCGGCTGGAGAACAGCCGCAGTTCACTTGTAAAATGGCGCTGTTGCGCACAAAAGCACCCTGCACTCGCCGACAGCCGCAGCCCCTACGTAGTCCATAGTCGTTGTGCATGGCAATGTGTTCAGCGCCGTTAATTTTCTTAAGAAAGAACCGAAATTTTTATTTGGAACTTAAAAAGTTCAACAATAAATGAAATATTCAAAGCAGCTGAAAATGCAAACATACATCACGAAGATGTGTACCGACAATTTTTTTTTTAATCAGATGTACAACCCCGCGAAATTAAAACACTGCCGTTACTTTTGGACCACACCTTGTATGTACGAGGGTCATTCAATAAGTAATGCCCCACAATTTTTTTCTCAGAACATATTTATTGCTAAGAGTCAGAATTTGGTGACAACACACATCAGCATTTTTCTACGTAGTCTCCATCACGTTCTATGGCCGTACGCCAACGTTGCGGAAAAGCATGCATTCCCTGGTGGTAAAAGCTCTTGTCCTGTAGGCGTAGCCATGTTTTCACTGCATGACTGGCACCCTCTGTATTCCCTGTAAGCGGTCCAAAGAGATGGATATCCGAGGGTGCCAGGTCTGGACTGACGGTGGTTGAGACAATTATGTCCAACCGAATTTGGGGTTCTAGGCGCTTCAGTCCGGAACCGCGCGACTGCTACGGTCGCAGGTTCGAATCCTGCCTCGGGCATGGATGTGTGTGATGTCCTTAGGTTAGTTAGGTTTAAGTAGTTCTAAGTTCTAGGGGACTGATGACCACAGATGTTAAGTCCCATAGTGCTCAGAGCCATTTTTTAGCCAACCCAATTTGGCAATGCGTTCTCGGGTTCTCAGACTTGTGTCTGGGAGTGCATTATCGTGTTGGAGCAAGATTTCTGCTGGATTCTTGTCGGATCGAACACATCGGAAACGGTTCTTGAGTTTATTCAGTCTCTTCACGTATGCCTCTGAATTTATGGTTGATCCTCTTGGCATCAGATCCACGAGAATGAATCCATCACAATCCCGGAAGACTCTCACCATGACTTTTCCTGCAGAGGGGGTTCTCTTGAGTTTCTTCTTTTGTGGTGAATGAGGATGATGCCACCCCACTGACTATCTTTTTGTTTCCGGCGGAAAGTGGTGCACCCAGCTTTCGTCCCCCGTAACGATCCGTGACAGAAAGGCCTCTCCGTCGGTCTCAAAACACTCCATCAATTCAGATGAAATGGCCTTTCTTTGAATCTTGTGGTCCACTGTGAGCATTCGTGGGACCCATCGTGAGCACCTCTTTGAATATGCGAGAGTCTCCATCATTGCAGACACACTTCCAATGCTGACCGACAACTGTAGAGCCAATTGTCGAGTTGTGATGCGCCGTTCGGCACGAATAATGACATCCTCACGATTCGGCATGTGTAGGGCAATGACTGTGACAGGACGTCCCGAGCGTGGCTGATCATGGAGCTCTGTTTCTGCATTTCCTGAGGCTGTAACTTTCTTTATTCGTCGCCCAACTATACTCCTATCAATTGTAGCATCGCCGTACACTGCAAACAAATTTTTATGGATGTTCACCACGGTTTCTTTTTCTGCATACACGAATTCAATAACAGCACGCTGCTTGTAACGTGAGTCGTATGTAGACGCCGTTTTGACGATATTCTACGGCTCTGCCAGGTGCTAGAACGGTTCGGAACTTCACCAGGCCACAGAACAAACATCAAATGTGAAGCAGCAACAAGGACGGTTGTCTACGCTCAGTCGCAAAAGTATTCGGACAGCTCGTAACGGCGCATAATTTTGCGGTTTGCCGCATGAACAAATACAGAAATTGCGCTTTGTAATGTATTTGGGACTCTGGGTACGATGTCGCAACGTGAAACACGTGTCAGATACGAAGAATTGTTGTTGGACATGTGTCTGTTACGTAATGTTTCCTGAAAACGGCATGGGAAGGTGCAACAAAAGTATTCGGACAAAGGCGGACAACGTGAGAGAATAGTTCATTCCGAGACGCACAGAGGGTGAAGCGACTGCAGCGTGGCCGACATTTCCGCGAGACGGTAGCGATGATTAGTAAACACGTATCGCGAGTCTGTGCAGGTCGACGATGGGACGCAAAGGGAAGTGTTCTACGTTCGAGCAAAGGCAACTTGTCGTTTATCATCACGCGAAGGGGAAAACCTGCAGGGAAATTGCCGCAATAGTGAACACGAAGAAAAGTACCAGTTCACGACATTATTAGAAGGTTCGAGAAAGAAGACCGATTGGAGTTCCGTTGCAGTACAGGACGGCCACGGACATTTTCACAGAGAGATGAACGGGTGATTGTGCGAAAGGTACAACAGAATCCGAAAATAGATGCCACACGAATTGCAAGTGAGGTGGAGGGAGACCTTGGTATAAAAGTTCATCCCGAAACCGTGCGGAGAGTACTAAGACGATCGTAGCACCACGGTCGAGTGGCACGGCGAATGCCATTCATAAATGCAGTGAACCAGAAGAAACGTATGCAGTTTGCGAGGGAACACGCCGAATACGATCAGGCTTGGTGGAATCGGGTGATATTTTGCGACGAATGTAAATTTACATTATGGCAAAGCGACGGAAAGGCAAACGTGTGGCGAAAGACCAATGAAGAGCTGAATCCCAGGTACCTCAAACCAACAGAGAGGTGGGAGCATCATGGTGTGCGGATGTATGTCCAGCAATGGTGTGGGTGATTTAGTGTTCATTGATGATACTGTGGGGCGGCAGGTGGAATAAATGTTAAATGTTCCTATTATTTATTTAATGCTGTTGTTTGCTGTTCTCAACACTGGCTCTCTAACTACAATATTGGCAACCAGAAAGTGATTAGCAAAACGTGAAGCCTGTAATTAGAATTCCTAGTGCCCACTTCATCTGAGAAATACATTTATAGCTACAGCTTATAGCTCTGAGGAATTAGGAGGTTGTCTGGGAATCATAATCAAAAACCATTCTCTCTAAAATGTTCACTATATTCTGAAAGTCACACACCGAAAAGAATCCACACAATCCAACTACCAGATCAGAGTCTAATGCCCTGATGCCACTATAACTGTTCAAATTAAATGTTTAAGTGAATGCTCGCCATAATTTGATGATAATGTTCATCAAACGCCACGCTAAATAATGGTAGAATGTCTCTCCTGTGGTGGCACGTGAAAATACGACATACGCAAACTGAAGATAGATCATTAAAGCCATCCCAGAATTAACACTTCACTCGAAAACGATTTCATGGTTACGCGTATCCCGAGTACTTATTACTGCTATCGAGGCTGTTTATATCAACGATACCGACACGACGCGACTCCTGGCACAGGTGGTGCGCTAATCAGCGTCTAGAGAGAACTGGGGCCTTCTTTCCTCGCGCAGCGTTCTTACATATAAAGCCGCGGTGCGGACGGCTAAGGGAACGCCTGATCAAATCTGCTCTCCCGACTAGCCGCTGGGCTAGTAATGCACCACTTTAAGTTATCAAATAAATCATTGCTTCCTTTGCTGTTGGCCGATGAAGCTCTCAATTTAATTGTGCAATGAGCACACAGGTAAGTAATCATAATAAAAGTCTGACGTGGCTAAGTCAAATATTTTGGGCGAGATGATTAATTTAATTACACTACACGCAGTAGACGAGCTCTGAACTTGCCCTATTGCTATAGTTTTATAGTTATTCAGATGAAACTTCTCACATCTTTATGATTAAAGCGGATCTCCCTTCTACTTAAATTTAAACATCCTAGCTTTATTTATTCACCTACTTAATCTATCTTGCTTCCTTAATTTCTAAGACAAAAACCAGAAAATCATGAATTTCAACTAAAATTTTAATTTGTGAGATCCAGAATACTGTTTCTACTAAATACAAATTTTTAAGTTTCTACCTCTTTTCTGTTGTGCCAATGATTTTTACAGAAAAACGTCCAAATTTCGAAAATGGTTAAAGTTATTGAACTGATATTCAACACATATTGATTTAGTATTACTCCTGACATGCTAGAAACGTTTCAGGTTATTTACTTGATTTTTAAAGTATTGCGTGCGCCCGCATCTCGTGGTCGTGCAGTAGCGTTCTCGCTTCCCACGCCCGGGTTCCCGGGTTCGATTCCCGGCCGGGTCAGGGATTTTCTCTGCCTCGTGATGGCTGGGTGTTTTGTGCTGTCCTTAGGTTAGTTAGGTTTAAGTAGTTCTAAGTTCTAGGGGACTGATGACCATAGATGTTAAGTCCCATAGTGCTCAGAGCCATTTTTTAAAGTATTGCGCAACATTTATGATGTCTGAGCTAGTTACAGCGGATTGGCTGGCACACAATGGAAAGACTGATGTGCATTTTATAAGGCGTGGGTATGCTGCTTCCCTACAATACGATGAACAAGGAAGCGTGTTTGAATATACTGCGAGGACATTTGAAGCAGAGTGCACGACATCTAGGTATTGCGAACAACTTTCACTTTTATCAGGATAATGATCCCAAGCATACCGCGCATAGTGTACAAATGTGGTTGCTCTTCAATTGTCCAAAAGTATTGCACCACCCTCCCCAATCACCAGACCTTAACACAGTCGAACATTTACTGTGAGGACATTTGAAGCAGAGTGCACGACATCTAGGTATTCCGAACAACTTTCAGTTTTATCAGGATAATGATCCCAAGCATACCGCGCATATTGTACAAATGTGGTTGCTCTTCATTTGCCCGAAAGTATTGCACCCCCCTCCCCAATCACCAGACCTTAACACAGTCGAACATTTGTGGGATAAATCGAAACGGACCCTCTGCGCACATCTATACGAAGGAGACCTTGAAAGAAAAACTGCGCCAATAATGGGCAAATATAGGCCCAGATTTCACGAAAAAACTCGTGGAAAGTATGCCTAGTAGATTGGAGGAGGTATTGAAAATGAAAGGTGGACCCACAAGATATTGACATTTTTGTCGTACAACTTATGAACATTTATTGGACAGTGTCCGAATACTTTTGTAGCAGCAGGGTGTGCAGGATGTTTCATTTTTGTTGTTAATTTTTCTCTTATTTATGTTTTGGAAAGGAAATAATATAATGATTGTTTTGTAATTAATGTTGTTGCACATATATATATTGCCAATAAATATGTTTGGGTTTCATAGTCTGTGTTTCTCGAGTACTCATTGTGAAACTTCCCACTGTCCGAATACTTTTGCGACTGAGTGTATGTATATTAATGGCTTTTTTTAAAAAATGTGGGGCATAACTTATCAAGCGACCCTCGTACCTGCTTGTGTGTGTGTGTGTTTGTGTGTGTGTGTGTGCGTGTGTGTGCGCAGAAGGAATATGTGAACTCGCCGGACATGTACTTGGGTGCTGTATCATTACGCGATCACGGAAGCGTTTTTCTCTACGGTGACGCGCAGTTGCTGGTGCGACTTAATAATGGTGTGTCCCGCGGTCCCCTGCCGCGGAGAAGAATGTGACAGCGCGCAGGTGCGAGAGCGGAACGGCGGAACGGTCTCGCCTCGCCTGCAGACCCGCCCCTTCGCCGCTCTCCGGCGGGGCTCGGCTTTCGCCGGCGGATAAGATCTGCATCCGGCCGCGCGGCGCGCTGCCGCGCCAGCCGGGCGCCGCTCAATGGCCGCGGCCGGGCCGCATTGTTCCGCCCATTGAGACTTCCGCGGCCCACGGAGGCTCATTGAGCCAACTCGCCCACCCACCTCACCGCGTGTGGCCGGCTGGCTGTCCGCTCTCCAGGCGCGCGTTCTCGCCGCTGGTGCTGTGCAGCCCCGTCTCACACGCCGACATACTACGGCCTAGCCTGCACTGCACGTCTCACTCCTCTTTCTTACAGAATCCATCCATTATATCGCGGGTCAGTCAGACGAAGTATTGGTCTGCTGCACGGATCGAGGTGTCTTCAAATAATTCCGGCACATTCGCTTACGGTGTGTTGGAGCGAAATGATGCTGGCATCGCTGCACATGCCGCAACTGCCGGAAGCTTCATTGTTGTATGTCTGTCACTTATTATTCAGTGCTGCATTTAATAGAACGTTGTGTCGCACAGTTTGCGAATTTCAAGATGGCAGAGTTAGACGAGCATCGCGTCTGTATTATTTTATTTCGCATGAAAGTCAAGAAAACCCTTACAGAGACACATCAAATAAAGCAGGAAGCCTACGGTGTAGAGTGCTTAAGCCGTACTCGGTGTTAGGAATAGTTCATGCGGCTTAAAAATTTTGCAAAAAGGTGGGAATTTAAGTAGATGGGACCTGGATAAACTGACAGAACCAGAGATTGTAGGGAGCTTCAGGGAGAGCATTAGGGAACGACTGACAAGAATGGGGGAATGAAATACAGTAGAAGAAGAATGAGTAGCTTGGAGAGATGAAATAGTGAAGGCAACAGAGGATCAAGTAGGTAAAAAACGAGGGCTATTAGAAATTCTTGGGTAACAGAAGATATATTGAATTTAATTGATGAAAGGAGAAAATACAAGAACACAGTAAATGAAGCAGGCAAAAAAGAGTACAAACGTCTAAAAAATGAAATCGGCAGGAAGAGCAAAATGGCTAAGCGGGGATGGCTAGAGCACAGATGTAAGGATGTAGAGGCGTATATCACTAGGGGTAAGGTAGATACTGCCTACAGAAAAATTAAAGACACCTTTGGAGAAAAGAGAACCACTTGCAAGGATATCAAGAGCTCAGATTGAAACCCAGTTCTAAGCGAAGAAGGGAAAGCAGAAAGGTGGAAGGAGTATATAGAGGGTCTATACAAGGGCGATGTTCTTGAGGACAATATTATGGAAATGGAAGAGGATGCAGATGAAGATTAAATGGGAGATATGATACTGCGTGAAGAGTTTGACAGAGCACTGAAAGACCTAAGTCGAAACAAGGCCCCGGGAGTAGACAACATTCCATTAGAACTACTGACAGCCTTGGGAGAGCCAGTCCTGACAAAACTCTACCATCTGGTGAGTAATATGTATGAGACAGGCGAAATTCCCTCAGACTTCAAGAAGAATATAATACTTCCAATCCCAAAGAAAGCATGTGTTGACAGATGTGAAAATTACCGAACTATCAGTTTAATAAGCCACGGCTGCAAAATACTAACAATAATTCTTTACAGACGAATGGAAAAACTAGTAGAAGCCGCCCTCGCGGTAGATCAGTTTCGATGCCGTAGAAATGTTGGAACACGTGAGGCAATACTGATTCTACGACATATCTTAGAAAATAGATTAAGGAAAGGCAAACCTACGTTTCTAGCGTTTGTAGACTTAGAGAAAGCTTTTGACAATGTTGACCGGAACACTCTCATTGAAATTCTGAAGTGGCAGGGATAAAATACAGGGAGCGAAAGGCTATTTACAATTTGTGCAGAAACTAGATGGCAGTTGAGAAAGTCGAAGGGCATGAAACGGAAACAGTGGTTGGGAAGGGAGTGAGAAAGGGTTGTAGCCTATCCCCGATGTTATTCAATCTGTATATTGAGCAAGCAGTAAAGGAAACAAATGAAAAATTCGAAGTAGGAATTAAAATCCATGGACAAGAAATAAAAACTTTGAGTTCGCCAATTACATTGTCATTCTGTCAGAGACAGCAAAGGACCCGGAAGAGCAGCTGAAAGGAATGGACAGTGTCTTGAAAGGAGGATATAAGATGAACATCAACAAAACCAAAACGAGTATAATGGAATGTAGGCGAGTTGACTCGGGTGTTGCTGAGAGAATTAGATTAGGAAATGAGACGCCTAAAGTAGTAAATGAGTTTTGCTATTTGGGGAACAAAATAACTGATGATGGTCGAAGTAGAGAGGATATAAAATGTAGACTGGCAATGGCAAGGAAAGCGTTTCCGAAGAAGAGAAATTTGGTAATATCGAGTATAGATTTAAGTATCAGGAAGTGCTATCTGAAAGTATTTCTATGGAGTGTAGCCATGTATGGAAGTGAAACGTGGACGGTAAATAGTTTAGACAAAAAGAGAATAGAAGCTTTCGTAATGTGGTGCTACAGAAGAATGCTGAAGATAAGATGGGTAGATCACACAACTAATGAGGAGGTACTGAATAGAATTAGGGAGAAGAGAAATTTGTGGCACACCTTGACTAGAAGAAGGGACCGGTGGTAGGACATGTTCTGAGGCATCAAGGGATCACCAATTTAGTTCTGGAGGGCAGCGTGGAAGGTAAAAATCGTAGAGGGAGACCAAGAGATAAATACACTAAGCAGATTCAGAAGGATGTAGGTTGCAGTAGGTACTGGGAGGTGAAGAAGCTTGCACAGGATAGAGTAGCATGGAGAGCTGTAGCAAACGAGTCTTTGGACTGAAGACCACAACAACAACGACAAAAATTTGGAGAAGATGAAAAGCCCACAGCTGTCCTTATGATTTTATTTATTTTGTCGCTACCAGTTTCGGCGCTTCATTGCGCCATCTACAGGCTGTAGTTAATGCTGAAGGGGTTAACACGATCCGTGTATCAGCGTCAGTGGCCACCGTAACTGGTTACGCAGACTATCCGAAAACTTCGGTGTCAGCACTCCAACCACCAACGATCGCACTGAATCGCTAAAACTGGTAGCGACAAAATAAATAAAATCTTACGGATGGCAGTAGGCGTTTCATTTTCTCACGATAGTAAACAGCCGTCGTCCCCAATATCTCCCGTCAAAAGGATGGAGATACAAGACTCGGTTTAAAAATGGCCGGACGGATGTTATAGGTGACCCTCTTTCAGGACACCCCCCTCTACCTCTACCAAAGACGTTCATCTCAGGAATGTCAAGGAAATTATGCCTGCCAACGAAGGCTGACTGTCCGAGATGTCGCAGAAGAATGTAACATTTCAGTTGGATCATAGCATGAAATCCTTGGAATGCATCATGTTGGCACAAAGTTCGCCCCACGGCTCGTGAGTCAAGACCAGAAAGACCTTCGCCTCACAGTCTGTGAAGAGCTTTTGGATCGCGCAAATGAGAACGAGATGTTCCTTAAGAGAATCATAACTGGTGATGAGACATGGTTCTATGGTTATGATGTTCAGACCAAGGTTCAGTCTTCACAGTGGGTCGGGAAAGTTTCTCCAAGACCAAAAAATATCCATCACGTCATGTCAAATGTCAAAGCCATGCTGACAGTTTTCTTTGACTTTGAAGGATTAGTTCATTATGAATTCGTGCCGCAGGGACAAATTGCTAAGCGATGGTACTATCGGGACGTATTGTGATCCCTGCGAGAAAATGTGGGAAGAAAACGGCCTGAAATGTGGTGAGACAATTCATGGCTCTTGCATCACGATAACGCACCTGCACATTCATCCCTGTTGGTGCGTGACTGCTGCACAAAAAACCGAAATCACTGTGCTGCCTCATCCTCCGTGCTCTCCAGACCTGGCCCCTGCGGACATTTTTTATTTCCAAAGTTGAAAACAACGTTGACAGGACGAAGATTTAAAACGATAGACGAGATAAAAGAAAATTGGCAGACGGCGCTTCGCACGATCCAGCAAGAGGCGTACAAAGACTGCTTCCGGAAGTGGAAACGGTGTTGGGAGCGGTGTAGCTATTGTAGAGGAGAGTATTTCGAAGGAGATAGTGCACAATAAGTAAAAGTTAAGAGTAGAAAAATTTTATGGACAAAGTTCATGAATTTTTCGAACAGACTTCGTAGTCCTATTGAAAATTACTTGTAGTTGATACTTCACGCGTTGGAACTGGTTTCCTCCAATCAGAGCACTCTCCGTCACGACTGAATCGTTCGCCGTTGCCAACCTACCACAACAATTAGTTCACTTCCGGTTCCTTGTCCTGTTTCTTTCTTGATGTGTTTGGATCCTGAATCCTGGGTCTGGCCCTTTTAATTCGTATTTCATATCACACACGCGCACACACACACACACACACACACACACACACACACACACACACACAACAACGATACTAACGATATACATAATAGCACTAACCAAACACTATTGGATCCTTCCGCACAAGATGCGATTCAGCATCATTATACAGTTACCAGCTTAGTGGCCACTGCTTCACTCGCGTAGACTGTATGATCTGTAAAAATTTTTATTTTATTTTTTTCATATTGCTTTAATCGAATTTTTATGTTGTTCAGAAACAGCAATACCTTCTAAACTTTTCACGCTAATTAGGACCATAGAAGCATGGTCTTTTCCGAATGTACTTGTGACCAAAAACTGTTCTGATTGCTGTAGTTGTTTGATAATCGTGCCTTTCGCATTCTTGTGGTGATATTTCCGTACAAACTTTCATCCCCTCACATATTTCTTTACGTCTGACAGAGGAGTGAAATGCTAATTTTCATAGATATAGCTTTAAATTTTTTAATATAATGAAATACTTTGTTAAAAAATTTCATTCCATATTTTATCCAAAAAGTGGTTGAATTTCCAAAACAACAGAAACACGAATTCTTTTACTTCTAAGAGAGAAGCCAAATACAAATATTCATAGATTTAGCCTTGAAAATTATTTCATAATGAAGTATTATTTTATCCCCTATCTCACTCGCTTAGGGGGTTGAATTTCCAAAAACATTGCAATACGTGCTTTTTTTCGTTCTACCTAAGAAGTCCAATACCAATTTTCGTAGATATAACTTTAAAAATGCTTTAGTACTTGTCTAATAATGATTTATTTTCAAAAAAACTTTCACCCACTATTTCACCCACATGGGGGTTAAATTTCCGGATATGCTGACACACGTATTTCTCTGTTTAACCAAATACCAGTTTTCGTAGGTCTAGCTTCAAAATTTCCTTAATAACGACCTATTTTCAAAAATAGGTCCATCCCCTATTTTACCCACTTAGGGGTGGAATTTCGAAATGTTCCTTCTTAAAAGAGGCGTACGAGGTCAAACACATCTCCAAGTTTCTAGTTTCTGTCCTTAGCGGTTTGGGCTGTGCGACGATGAGAGATTACACTCACAGCGATCGCCTTACATTAGACAACCTTCGTACGACATTTCATGGAGCCAGATTTTTTAAGACCGTCAATTAATCGTTGCGACTGGGACACCATAGTCAGACAAGTGTTTGTCAGAATAATGGCTTACAAACTCGCCTGTAGAAGGTCGACTGTTCGAAGCTAGTCAAATGTAGCGAAGTTTTTTATTTTTCTAAATCTAATCAAAAGAGTTTATCATTTTATCCAATTTAATGATTTAAATGTATTTTTTTATTTCTAATATTTTTCCGTGTCAATTTCATCATAGTAGTGACCTTTTTATTCGCTCTCGTTTTTCTTCCAGTGATTCTTTTTTTCGTCTGTAATCTGCATATGTTGCCTATAATTTGGAACCAAATGCCATCCAGGACAGTTCATCGGTTGGAAACGCGGCACACCGTGTAGCCGGTGTCAGGATGTTTCAGGTGATCGATGAAGCGAGAAAAAATTTTGCCAGGGAGGATGGCTACGCAAAGAAATTTTTCTGTCTTGACTTTGCCCATAGAGGTTAGCCTTAAATGCCGTGGACAATGCGATCGTGGTTTTAGTTCTGCCGCAGATAATGTTGATCGCCGTTTTTTCGGATACGCTACACACCACGATATTGTGGTTAGATTATAACATTTGTTAAATTCAGGGCTACAAAACCTGTCCTCTGTCGCAGTTCAGTCACTGGTCGCTTAAAGTCAGCTGTCGACAGAGTATCTTCCATTTCCATCGTTCCTCGCCCGCTACACATTAACAACATTTATAAAGTGATCCGCCCTGTTTGTGTGTCGCCTATAACCGAACGGTAGCCGGCAGTGGATGAGACAACACTGTAGCGGCAAGTGACACACGTCAACTATCAAGTAATTTTAGCCCTATGACCACAGACGGTCAGAGACTTCTCAGATGCCCCTTCTCTCCTCTCCCCTTACCCTCACTCAACCTCGTCAACGCAAAAACGCAGGGTACGGCGGTTTTATTGTTACTTGCGTATAACAGACAACACAGCTGCTCGAGTGTTGCCTCCAAGGCACAGGTCTTATAATCGTGTTTCGATGAAGGTGTGGCCAGCGTGGGGCAAGCACAACGTCGACGACTGTGTGTGCCGCGGATATCTTTAATGAAGTAAGTGGGAGAAAGTCTCCCAGGATAGGCCAGCCGCTGTGGCCGAGCGGTTCTAGGCACTTCAGTCTGGAACCACGCGACCGCTACGGTCGCAGGTTCGAATCCTGCCTCGGGCATGGATGTATCTGATCTCCTTAAGTTAGTTAGGTTTAAGTACTTCTAAGTTCTAGGGGACTGATGACCTCAGATGTTACGTCCCATAGTGCTCAGAGCCGTTTGAACCATTTCTCCCAGGAGAGATCATTTTGGAATGGAGAGGAGAAACTGTTAGATCTGGTAGAAATTGAATAAGGGTGCTAACATTTATGGATATAATTTAAGAATAATCTATTTCCCAATTAAAAAAATGGTTCAAATGGCTCTGAGCAATATGGGACTTAACGTCTATGGTCATCAGTCCCCTAGAACTTAGAACTACTTAAACCTAACTAACCTAAGGACAGCACACAATACCCAGTCATCACGAGGCAGAGAAAATCCCTGACCTATTTCCCAATAATTTAGCTTCATTCGGCGAGGTGTCTTACAGTGTCTTTTATGACTTTGCGGATCAGTGAGTACATCCTCTCGATACTTATCAGAAACTCAGCTGTCCTCCCTTGAATTTTTTACTGCATCAGCATCAAAGTGTTCTCTGTAGTGACTGCTCCAGAAGACTCGGCTGTTGTACCCCTCCTACCTGCTTCCTGATAATCACTGTCTTGGCTCCCTGCACTGACCATTGTTTTTCACGGACTTTTGTGCGAGTTTCTCACTTAGAAATTTCTCTCTGATTCTTCTGAAGGTCGTCCTAAGGATTTTTCCAGAACGTTCCAAAATGTTCTTGAACTTTCTGGCTGTATGCCAGCGCCTGCTACTCGCCAGAGGGCCTGATGCTGTTGTCCTAGGCAAGTCATTACAGCAATGCCGCTTCCTCAGCAGGTTGTGAACAAGTTTAACTTCATATGGAGCAATGGCGTGCTTTCTGATGCCCGCCTGGCACCAGGCCTTGTGCATGATCTTAAATATCTCTCTTAATAAAGTTTCTTTCCTTTCCTCACAGCCATGCCACTTCTTACATTAATGAAATTCGATGGCCATGACACCATACTTACCCTCATCCCCAACTCATTATGCACAGAAGAATTCTGTTGCACAAAATAACTGTTGATTCATTTCAAGGCTATAAGACAAATTGTTAATCCATATATGACTGCACAAGGCCGGCAGTAAACAGTCGTGGCAGTGTTATTTAGGTAAACCCATCCACCGTGGTAAGGTCGTACCACATCGGACGGAAAAAATCGGTTTTTAATTCTCCTGAGACCAAAAATCGCATAGAAAACAAAATGGCATAGGTTTCTAACTGTCGTGAGACTGCCGCAAGACACGTCCAGTATGCTTTCCACCGTTTCCCGCCAGAAGTTGAAATCGAGAAACCATTATTCAGAAAAGATCTGAGTGTCTCGGGCATCACGTTCAGAGTGCATTACGCAATGCGTTCTTTCTGTTCAGCTGCGTTAGTAATTGGAGCACTGAACACATCTTTCAGATAACCCTACAGTCAGATGTCACACGGATTAAGATGAGGTGATCTGGATGGCCAGGCTGTAGGGTAATGACGTCTGCTAATTCTAACATTTCTCTGCATCAGCCGCTTCACCGGCTGTGCAACCTGCGGAGGAGCGCCATCTTGCATAGAAGTGATCCTACCCACACACCCACGCTGTTGAAGGGTTGGAATGCCGATGACGCGCAAAGGTCGTCGTAGTGTTTACCAGTAACGGTATAGGTATTGCGCCCTGCGAAACTCATCTCCTCGAAAATCGCGCCGTCAACCCGCACTACACAGCCAGAACGAAGTGGTACTGGTTTACATCTACGTCTATACTCTGCAAACCACCGTGAGGTGCATGGCAGAGGGGACATCCCATAGTACCTGCTATAAGGCTTTCTTTCAGTTCCATTCACGGATGGAGGGCGGGAAGAATGATTGTTTGAATGCCGCTGTGCGTGCAGTAGTTATTCTAATCTTATCCTCACGACCCCCATGTGAGCGATACGCAGGGCGTTGTTGTATATCCCTAGAGTAACCATATGAAGCCAGTTCTTGAAACATTTCAGTAGATCAATAGACTTTCTCGGGAAAGTTTACTTCTATCAGCTCCTGCAGTATCTCGGTGACACTCTCCCACGGATTAAACAAACTTGTGACCATTAGAGCTGCCCTTCTCTGTATACCTTCAATATCGCCTGTAGTCCGATCTGTATGCGTGCCACACACTATTCTAGGATGGGTCGCACGAGTGACTTGCAAGCAATCTCTGTAGCAGACTGATTTCGCTTCTCCAGTATTTTACCAATAAACTGGAGTCTACCACATGCTTTATCAACGCCTCAGTCCATATGATCATTCCACTTCATATCCCTACGTGTTCCAACTAGGTATTTGTATGACTTTCCTGATTCCAGTAGTGACTCATTGATATTACAGTCATAGGATACTATGTTTCTTCGTTTTATAAAGTGCAAAATTTTACGTTTCTGAACAATTAGAGGAAATTATCAATCTTTGCACCACGTTGAAAACTTAGCAAGAGCTGGCTGAATATTTATGTATCTTCTTTCAGACAGTAATTCGTTGTAGATAACTGCATCATCTGCAGAAAACCTTATTTCACTATTAATATAGTCTGCAAGGTATTAATATACAACATGAACAGAAAGGATCCCAACCCACTTCCCTGGGGCCCACCCAAAGTTACTTCTACATGTGAAGACCACTCTTCATCCAAGATAACATGCGGTGTCCTCTCTACCAAAAAGTCTTCAATCCAGTCACAAATCTCACTTGACGCCCCATATGATCGTACTTTTGACGATAAGCGTATGTGCGGTAGAGAGGTGATGAGCGTCCGGATTTTCCGTTCCCATATTCTTCAACTCTGCTTATTGATATATCCTTTGACATGGAAACAAGCTTCACCTTTCCACAGAATGGTCCATGGCCATCCATTGTCCATTTCCATCCGAGAAAGAAATTTCAGAGCGAACATTTTGCCTTGTTGGAAGGTCTACAGGTAGCAATTCCTGGACATGGGAGAGACTGTATACATAGCAATGCAGGATGTTCCCTCGGATTTTATGCACTGTGCTCGCAGCCATGTCCAGTGTTCGGGTAATTCTCCGTGCACTCCATGTTTACACCAGTGCGACCCCGCCTGCAGTGATGTAGCCATGGTTTCGAAGGACGGCGGATCAACTGCTTTCCTCCCTCACATCGCACTTGAGAAGAATCTGTCTTTTCGACGTTTGTAATCATTCCCTCCAGAACGTTAGCAGACATCGGACCAATGACTCTTTACATATCCTCGAGTGTCCGGAACTTCTGCAGGGTTCAAATGGCTCTGGGCACTATGGGATTTAACATCTGAGGTCATCAGTCCTCTAGAACTTAGAACTACTTAAACCAAACTAACCTAAGGACATCACACACATCCATGCCCGAGGCAGGATTCGAACCTGCAACCGTAGCGGTCGCGCGGTTCCAGAATGAAGCGCCTAGAACCGCTCGGCCACTCCGGCCGGCCCTTCTGCAGGGCTATTGGCGCCTTGTCACTGTTCTTGTAAAAGAGCTTTACCAGCAGCGCGCGATCCTTCATGTAGGCAGTCACGCTGGACATCTCGGACGCAAATTGAGGAACAGCCGTGTGCTGTGCGTATGATGGTGTGCATATTCTGACGCTTACACCGCCATCTATTGGTCAAATTTTCGCTAAGTTTTTTTATTTATCGTTTCGTGTCGTTTCCTCCAGCGTCTATAATATGCTGTCAAAATCGGTCATTCTGAGCAGTGGTTCTCTTCCTACAGCGGTTTGAAATTGGAACTTTAATTATGGACACCGTGTACCTCCACTATTTCAAAAACGACCGCTCAAGAACTGGAAGACATACAGGAGAATGACGGATATTAGTGGATGGAACATCTTTACAATTCGCATTACAGGTGGCGACATAGCAGAACATATGGTAGCACTGGTGGGGCACGTGTATCACAACAAGTGCTCTGTACTGTCGCACCGAATTAGTTAGCGCCTGCAGATATGCAACCCAGTGCACAGATTTCCAAAGCAGGCTGCTGCTTCAATTTATCACACGAACGTATTGATGTTTTCCGAGTCACAAACGGTGTCCATATTGCGCGGCATAATGTGAGTTAAAAACTTGTACAGACGCTCTGTCAACTCATTTGGGTCTTTTTTCAGCATGTTTTGTAATTTTCTTACAGTCGACTTCTGAAGTTCTGGCTGTACGTATGCTAACCCTGTATTTGTAACTATTCATATCCATTAAAATAAATCCAAAAAGCTATTAAAAACTCACTCTGTTGTCATTCATTTGAACATTAAGGACGTTGTAGAATTTCTTCTTGTGAATGGCTACTTCTAATTCTTCCAACAAGTCCAGTTTTCTTCCTTTCTTTGGGATCTACATCATTTCCACGCTTTCTATATCGTGACTATGGCCTGTTTCATGAACTTGATTGGGTAATACTCAGCGCGCTCGCCTTTGTTTTTCTTGTACGAAACGGGCCGCGGCTAGGATGGTACGAATATGTTCCCGTCGGTTGTCAGGTGAATGCTAGAATTGGAAACTCTCTCCCAACTATTTTCATTCTGAAATCCTCAGCCTTCTGAGGTACCTGGCTACAATAGCTCGCCCTGCTCTCATGAGCAGCGAATGAAAGATGAAAATGATGAAAGAATTACAGACCTATTTAACATGTCCGTTCATAGACCACATCCTAATCTCGAACAGCATCATATTTCTCCGAGCAACCTGGTAAAGTGGTACCAAGACTGGACACGCATTCGGGAGGTATGGGATTGAAATCTCTATCCGGCAATTCAGTATCTCTACAAAATCGGTTAATGAGAATGTCTGGGTTGTTCGCCTTATACGGAGGTGACATATTTCCTTCTCCATCGTTACTCTGTCTGTCTAAGATGTTCTCAAAGAATCAGCTCAGGCTCACAGAAACCTACTCGTGCCACTCACAGCATATCAACGCATAGGATCAGAGTGACGGATTGCCGTCCTACGGGCCCGGGTTCGATTCCCGGGTGGGTCGGAGATTTTCTCCTCTCAGAGACTGGGTGTTGTCTTCATCATCATTTCATCCCCATCCGGAGTGCAGGTCGCCCAATGTGGCGTCGAATGTACTAAGACCTGCACCAAGGCGGCCGGACCTGCCCCGCAAGGGGCCTCCCGGACAATGACGCCAAACGCTCATTTCCATTTCAACAGATAGGATAGACTCTAAGACAAAAAGAAAAGACGCACCACGAATGAATGATCCGAATGGGGCGGAAACAGGCGCGTTACATCGCTAGTCATCGGAGCTCAGTTCGAAATGGGACTCATCACTGAAGATAATTTGAAACATCCCCTTAGAAAAAATTCATAAATGACAGTGCTGGAAAACCTCTACGTTATTTGATTTTCAAACTGCCGAGCAAAACTGAACGTATTCATACATTTCTCTCTTTACTTATTCTGATCAACACTAAACTGACACACAATATTTTTAGCGCAACACAATCTGACTTTCAATAATCCCTACAAAAGAATGGCCCTGACTGACAATAACCTATACCTTTCAGGAATCACTTACCTCACAAAAATCTTCGTTACTCGAACTACTGCAATACAGCAAGCGCCAATACTGCCAGCTAAATAAAAGATTCTAACTACTGAAGGCACTAACTACTGATAGGCATAGTTAGCAAATGAAAGATTTTGATGGAGAACAAACAATGTATTTACCTTAATAGTGTTCAAAAGTCATTTTAAGTCATTTTTATATATATATATATATATATATATATGTTATATCCTAGCCAGTAATGCCACCCGAGCCCGCTGCCAAAAGGTTGGCAGCATCAAAGTCCGGACGCCGTCCGCATAAGCAGCGCCAGCGAGACAGGAAATCGCCGCAAGTCTGCGCGCGCCACCGCTGGCTTCTGGTTTCTTAAGCGCTGGAGTCGCGAGCGCTAGGACAGTTCTGCATTCGCCGCTCAGTTGTATACTCGCCACCGAATTGTGTACTTGCTAGTCAGTTGTGTGTTCATCGCAGCAGAGTTGTTGTTTGTCGTCAGCCGACGCTGACCTAGCCGCTCCGACTCGAACTAGACAGATCTCTGTAGACACGGAGTTCACTACTGTGTTTCTGTATCTTCGTTAATAAAGATAAGTACCGACTTTTATTTAATCAGAGTGTTTGGGTTTTCATCTTTCTGTTCACTGTTCCAGCGGACCGGTCGGCTCGCTATTAAAAGTGTGGCGGTGACTTCGTAAGCCGTTTCTACAGCGAATTGTTTGTCCCTACGAACGCCGCCACAAAAAAATATATATATGACATCCAGTCTTACGAATTTCCTTTTTCTGACCGACGCACGTTCACATCGTCGGCTCTCAAAACTCTGCGATCTCTCTCCCCACATCCACCACTGCTGGCGGCTCACCTCCAACTGCGCAACGCTATGCGCTGTTCACATCCAACTGCCCAACACTACTATAGAGAATATTCCAACAATGCAAACCAGCCACAGACTTCACACAGCACAGTCAGTGATTTTCATACAGAGCGCTACGTGGCATTACCAATATAAAAACCTAAACAGCCTACTTACAAATTCTACTCCAGTCATTGAGATTCCAGACCGAAGACTTGTCTGGTGACAGCATGGACAGTGCTGGGACACCTGCCTGACTGTCGATAGCCATACAGCCTGACAACCAAGAGCGATGCCCTTTCTTTACGTAACAGGACGCCTTCGGTTGTTATCCCCGGCGCCCTTACACCACAGCGACACGACGACGATATTCTACGCTCCGTCTTGTTGTCCTTCATGAGAAGTCATCCTGGGCTTACATTTTAGCAACCACTCTCAGACGGCGAGAGTTTCTGTTGCTTGTCTTCGTACTTGCCAAACCATACCTTGGCCATTAAGGTCGCCGGGTCTCTCCCCAGTAGAGAGCATTTGCAGCATTATGGTCAGGGCCCACCAACCAGCTTGGGATTTTGACTATCTAACGGCCAATTGGACAGAATTTGGCACGATACCCCTCAGGAGAAAATACAACAACTCTGTCAATTTGTGCCAAGCCGAATACCTGCTTGCACAAGGGCCAGAGGTGGACCAGTGCGTTGTTGGCTTGCTGAGTTTGTGAAGCTGTTTCTCTTGAATAAATCATCCATTTATTCTGAAATTGTAATGATTTATTTGTCTGTACATGTACATCACAATTTTTTAGAGTATATCTTGGAAATAGCAGAAGCAAATGAAGATTTCCGGAAAACTTTTTGGTATTATACCACATCGAGGAATGATAATGAAGACAGTGTGTTGACAAATATGTTCGAACCATTTTTGGCAAACAGAATGCGGTGCGTTGTACCGGACGTCTTCGCCTCACTGTAATACATACTATTATCGGCAGCTTCTTTAAAGTCATAGCCCATGGTGGATACGGATTCTTGTATGTGGAAACCAATGACTGGGAAACCGCAGCAAAGGATCAGATGCGTTGGTCACAATGCGTTGCGCACCACGGCCTGTGCTCTTCACCGCGCACGTAACGTATAAAAGGCGCTTTAGAAGCGATATGTTGCTTAAAACAAAATTTTGTGCCGTCATAGGACTGCCAATATAGTTACCACAAATCCATGTTGCTGATGGTGTGACACAGTACTTCCCGTAAACGCTGAACGGTGAGTAGGGAGATTAAGTGGGATATTAAATACGAACTGCTTGTATAACAACGTATCCTACTAATTGAAAAACAGGAATATCATTAAGGGACTATCACAAACAAATGAAAAGTATTTCTCATACGACTGCAGTAACATAAACACGCTACTATACTGATCTTTGTTTGGATCGGCAGCTTTCCGCGTGGCCAACCCTTACTGCTACAAAGAAAAACAAATAAATTTAACCTCTCGATCAAAGAATTTCTAAAACTACCCGCCACAAGGTAACGATGCGTGTTCGAGAAGAGATGCGAACGGCCGGTCTAGGCGAGTTGTCAGTGTGAACACGAGAGGCGACGCGTGCAAACATTCACGCACTGCAGTATTCCGTCCAGGATGGCGAGCGCATCATACACTGCTTCGGCATACCAAGGCTGCAGTCCATATGCGACTGTCAATTGGCAGGTGACTATACTTGTAGATACAGTATGCCATTCCAAAAGGGTACCAACGCGAAGACATACATATAAATACGAATACGTGTCATATGAAGGTGAGACATACTTTCTGTTTTGTTTTGGATGCTAAATGTTTCAGAAGCAAAGAACGATTCTTTGAGAAGGACGGCCCATTGTTAGGCCTGGTTGACACCCGAGCGAATGAAAGGGAACACAGGCGTACGAGAAATCGCAGACAATTCGTCAGTGGTCGCTGCCATTAGATTCTACCTGTGAACAAGCGTTTACACTCGACGGAACGGAAGACAACACCACATAACGAGCGTAGCCAGAGAACGCTGCGTTACTGAATTTTGGCAAACCGGATACAAGACTACACACTTAGAAGCACGAGATAAAACTCTGACCATTCGCGTATCATCAGTCAGAGAGGATTGTTTTGCATAGCGATAATACTGTTGTTGACGAAATAAGCTAAATGGAGAAGGAAAAGAAGACTTTGACTGAATCTATACATAAACATGAACTGCGAGGAGGTAGTGCGCTTAACAAAAATGGTTCAAATGGCTCTGAGCACTATGGGACTTAACATCTGTGGTCATCAGTCCCCTAGAACTTAGAACTACTTAAACCTAACTAACCTAAGGACATCACACACATCCATGCCCGAGGCAGGATTCGAACCTGCGACCGTAGCAGTCGCGCGGTTCCGGACTGAGCGCCTAGAACCGCTAGACCACCGCGGCCGGCTGCGCTTAACACTGCAGATTCATCTGTTCTTGGTGTTATTCCAAAAATTTCTACACAGACAGAAAAAAAATCACAACGCCAAGAAGGTGTGTGACATAAACTAAACTAGGCAGGCGGGTTTCAACATCTGAAACTTGATATCTGTTAAAATTTCGCGTCAGTCGCGTAAGACTGGTGCTAGTTGCGCCACTACGAGGATATAAATCAGGTTTGCTTTAAATACATGCTATAACAGTTGTGACCGTTGGTTACTTTTGGGATTGGACGTGGTGAGTTGATGTTAGCCAAGAATGCCTTTAAGGCGACAAAGACGCCATTATCATCACCACACTGAGTTTGAACTAGGTCATGTAATAGGAATACGAGAAGTTGGATGTTCCTCCTCCTATACTGCAAAAAGACTTGGTACGAATGTAGCCACTGTACGTGATTGTTGACGCTGGCCGACCGAAGTGGCCGTGCGGTTAAAGGCGCTGCAGTCTGGAACCGCAAGACCGCTACTGTCGCAGGTTCGAATCCTGCCTCGGGCATGGATGTTTGTGATGTCCTTAGGTTAGTTAGGTTTAAGCAGTTCTAAGTTCTAGGGGACTAATGACCTCAGCAGTTGAGTCCCATAGTGCTCAGAGCCATTTGAACAATTTTGTTGACGCTGTGGAGAGAGTATGGTCGCAAGAAGACTGCGTTCCGGGCGGCCACATGGCACTACCGAGAGGGAAGACCATCTGGGTAATGTACTGCATCTGCAGCTGCAACTGGAGCAGCAGTTGGCGCCACAGTGACACAGCGAACTGTTACAAATCGGTTACTTTAAGGACAGCTCCGAGCCGGACGCCCTGTTGCGTTTATTCCACTGACCCCAAACCACCGCTATTTTCGTCTTCAGCGGTGTCAAGCGAGAGCTCATTTTGAGGTCAGGGTGTAGGTCTGTCGTGTTTTTTGAGGAAAACTGGTTCTGCCTCAGTGCCAGTGATGACCGTGTATTGATTGGAAGGAAGAGAGTTGAGGTCATGCAACCAACCTGTATGCGTGCTGAGCACACCAGATCTACACCTGGAGCTATGGTCTGGGGGTGCTAATTCCTATGACAGCAGGAGCGCTCTAGTGGCTATCCAACGCACCCTTACTGCAAATTCGTGCATTAGTCGGGTGATTCGACCTGTTATTCTGCCATTCATGAACATTCCAGGCGGTGTTTTCCAACAGGATAACGATCACCCATGAGAGGTGTTCCATGCCCTCTTTTGCATGCCGCCTCTCATTTTCATCAATTTTATTAATGTTCTATATCATTGCACGGTAGTAACAGACCGAATAAGGTTATTGTAATGCGAGTATTTGTACTGAGAGCTCAAAAAAATACTTTTCACTTCATTCCTACGCATGGTGGGTTACTTCCCTGGGTGGCCTGTGTGAGGCAAGCATCGGAGGATGGGGCACACTGCGTTTCCGGTTGGGGGCTGCACTTCCCTGAACTCTGAGGGGTTCTTACAGTAGGCTTAAACGCCTGGCGGAATGACTTACGTCAGTCGAGTTTCACCTATTGTAAGCAGGGCGAAACGACCTGCGAGACGTCTGCGTGTCGCCGCAGTATGGAACGAAGACTCCTGGCACCGACTGACTGCATTGTCCTCCTGATTCTGAGAATACTTGTGGACCGTGCCCTGCTGGGTGTGACTGTCTGGCACCAGACAGTAGGTAGTCTTGGCATGTTATTTTCGTAGCCGGTCAAACGGCAAGTTCAGTGCCCTCAGTTGAATAGCAGAGGCATGATTGGTCAACTTAAACTGAGGCTAGTTGACGTCATAAACCCCTGCTCGAAATTGGAGGGAACGGACGCTATTGGCGCGAATCATGTTCTGAGACAGTGTAGGGGAATTTTGGAATCAGAACTGAATGCTGATTCGCCGTTTTCGAGGAGAGTAGGGAGTTGAGCAATGTTGGCTTCGCTCTTGGATTGCATGGGCACAGAGGGGATTCGGGATCTGATCTTCGTCGGAGTCGGACGGTCTTGCGACTTGGTCCCTCTTTTTCGGAAGAACTTAGAATTCTTCGGACAGCCTTCGAGGCCAGGGGTTGACACAGAGTTGCTGCACAGCAGAAGTCGGCGCCTACATCATCAGGGAGCTGCCTACCGACGACGCGCTGCAGATTTCAGTACTGGTACAGTATTTTGCAGCTCCGGCATTGTAGGACCTTATCAATTTTATACCGAATCCCTCAGCAACACGCGCGCTCGCTTTGTTACAAGTCCACCTTGCCTGTTTCTCCCTGTGATCCCATTTGAGCTCTCACTACTAATTGCGATACTGCTATATAGTCGGGAGATTAATGTTTGTTTCATTAGGACCTCCAGTCATTATTGCCAGTCTATTATATCACAGAGAGTAAGGAGCCTCTTGTTCTCGAGCCAACTCTTACTCTCATAATATTTCAGTATACCCCACCCTTTAACCTACTGTTTGTGTCGATAATCATGTGCATTTATATTCTGCTGTATAATAAATCTCATTGTAGTATTTAATCCGCGTATTATTCCGTAGATATATGCAGAATCCCATTGCCTGTTGTTTATTATGATAAAGTTCTCTTTTTTTCTGAGTAGATTACGGTTTTTATTAAATTATTGTGAGTGTCCTTATTTTACCAACTAGCAGGGTCAACCATCATTTTCATCCGTTACCGTTGTGGGCACAATTAATTAGGTGGTTGATAATGAGGCGTGCATGTCTCGTTCTCATGCAAAATTCGTCTGAATTAAAGAGGTACAAACTCTTTTCCAGCCCGGAACCTCGCATCCACACACCGCTGTTGTAACCAGGTTTTCTCTACAGTGTGTCGACATGTTGCGTTGGCCGTCTCGATCACCAGATGCGTCACCAATCGAACACATATGAGGCATCATCGGACGGCAACTCTAGCGTCACCTACAAACAATACTAATCATCTCTGTATGGTCTGACAACGTGCAACAGTCACGGAACTGCATCCCGTCAGCTGACATCCGGTGTCTGTGCAACACAAAGGCATCCACGTTTGGATGCTTGCATTCGTCTCTGTATTGTCTGACAATGTGCAACAGTCACGGAACTGCATCCCGTCAGCTGACATCCGGTGTCTGTACAACACAAAGGCATCCACGTTTGGATGCTTGCATTCAACATTATGGCAGTTACTCCGGCTATTAATGTACGAGTATTTCAGATTTGCAATGGCTTTTCTCGTGCTTACATTAACATGTGTTCCTGCAATGTTAATCCCTTAAATATGTTAACTAGACAAATTTATTCCCGAAATTTCATTATCTTCTTGTGTTGCGATTTTTTTCTGCCAGTGTATGTAGGTTGACGTTTTTTGCTGCCTTCTCATTACAATCGAGGAGGAAATTTAAACGCAGGACATTAACACTATACCGTCCGGCGACACCATAGTGGTGTGGCGAGGATAGTATCGCGCAGTGGCCGGCGACAGCACATTAGTGTCTTTTACATTCTGTTGATCTTTTGTTTAGCTAACAATACGTTACACACGTCAAGAAGTGTTTTGTTTTTACAAGTACTTGTGCCCTTTTATCTTGGCAGACGAAAGAGACAAAAGGATTATTTACGATGAATGCGCGGACGTCTTGTCTGACGTTCCGGACGACTTGGCCGATTGGGAAGAAGACACTGGATAGCAAAAAATGAAAGTGAAGCAGAATCGTAGGAAGATAGTGAAATACGTCCAAGAAGAATTCGGCGAACGCTACGGTTGTCAACCCATTCGGCTCAATCAGACGAAGAAGACAGTGCACAGTGGTCAGACTTTGATTTACCGAGGACCAACAATAAATTTGAAGGATTCTCGGGTCCAAACATATTTCCCAAAGACATACAGAGCGTGGAGGTTATTGTACAATTATATATTAGGAAAGTACTACAGTCAGAATTGCAATAGAAGGAAACTGGATTTAAAAAATGCCAAATATGTCGACGTTACGGGACACAAACTTAGAAAATGGTTTGGACTTGCTATCCTTATGGGAATTGTAAGAAAATCAAGGATCAATGATTATTGGTCAACGAATCCGTTGATACCCACACCGATATTTCGCATAACCATGTCTCGCAACCGATTCAGACAAATATTATGATTTTTACATTTTTCCGACAACAATAATTAACTGGATAGTGCCACCCGGCTTGTCAAAGTGCAATTCGTAATTGATTATTTTTCCAAAAAGTTTAAAGAAACGTTTAATCTAAGTCAAAACATCTCAATTGATTGAGGAATGATACCGTGTCGTGGACGGTTAAATTTTCAAGTTTACAATCCGTCGAAAATTACGAAATACGGCACACTCATTCGAATGCTGTGTGATAAGTGTACGGGATACATTTCCTCATTCAAGATATGTTCCGGCCCTGGACAGCCTTTAACAAAAGCAGTGGCGGAACTATAGACACCTTCTGATGGAAAGTGGCATCACCTCTCCATGGATAATTATTATAACATTGTAGAACTTGCAGAGAAGTTACTTGAAGACAAAATTCGAATTTGTGGAACGATACGGCAAAATAGAGGATTTCCGGAAGATTAAAGCGCGAAAAAGTCAATGTGTTTGAAGCTTGTCATCAACGGAAAGGTGCCAAGCGGCCGACGACAAGCCAAGTAATCCGACTTAGCGCTGCCGGCGCCAATCGAATAAATTTGTACGAGACGTGCGGACGGCAAAGTGTTAATTACCTACAACCAACATAACCTAAAGAATGGCTAGCATTTGCAGTCTGGTTATTAGCAACTGGACGCATTTACGTTACAGATTGTGTCGCATTTTAGTAACTGCTGGATCTCAGGTAGTTTCTGGTGTCTACAGTGACATAAGCGAAACACTTCAAGTATTTTATTAAAGTACGTACAAATAAGATAAATCAATGAAATGCAAGTAATGAAATGTAAAGTAGTAACGGGCCTTCAAAAAGTTTACGTTCGAGGACATTGCTGCAGCATAGACGTAACGTAGCGCGACTCCGATGCAGGTGTATAAGCACTGACATGTACGTAAGAGATTAGTGTGGCATTCGCGTCTTTCCGACTTGCGTGCGGTAAATTCGGAGACGTGAACTATGACGACCATATTACCAAATGTGTCCAAACATGATCAACGAGCTGTTGTTCTTTTAATGGCTGCCGAAAGACAAAGATCAGTGGACATTCATCGGAGAATGAAGAATGTGTGTGGGGCAGCGTGTCCGTCGGAAACCACCTTTGTGGAATGGTGCGCCAAGTTCCGTGCAGGTCGCAATTCGGTACAAGACGCCGGTCGATCGGAGATTTAGGCCTACTCAAGCTGGAGACACTCGAGCCATATAGTCCTCCCAATCTCTTCCCACTCGACTATAACGCTGTCGGTCCCTTAAAAAACCTTGAAGGGTTGACGCTTCAAACATTGCTCTAGGTACTATGAGACTTAACATCTCAGGTCATCAGCCCCCTAGAACTTAGAACTACTTAAACCTAACTAACCTAAGGACATCACACACATCCATGCCCGAGGCAGGATTCGAACCTGCGACCGTAGTGTTTAACGACCCGTTGACATTTAGGGCATTAGAGTCGGAGCACACGCATGTTTCATAGATGAGAAGGGAAATCAGCAGTGCTGTTTTAAAGGAACCATTGCGGCTGTTGACTGGGAGATTTAGGGAAATCACGAAAACTCTAACTCTCGATGGCCGGACAGGGATATGAACCATCGTTCTCCTGATTGCTGGTCCACTGTGCTAACCATTGCGCCACCTCGCTCAGTAATGTGCGGTAATTACACACTACTGGCCATTAAAATTGCTACACCACGATGAAGACGTGCTACAGACGCGAAATTTAACCGACAGGAAGAAGATGCTCTGATATTCAAATGATTAGCTTTTCAGAGCATTCACACAAGGTTGGTGCCGGTGGCGACATCTGCAACGTGCTGACATTAGGAAAGTTTCCAACCGATTTCTCATACACAAACAGCAGTTGACCAGCGTTGCCTTGTGAAACATTCTTGTGATGCCTCGTGTAAGGAGGAGAAGTGAGTAGCATCACGTTTCCGACTTTGATAAAGGTCGGATTGTAGCCTATCGCGATTCCGGTTTATCGTATCGCGACATTGCTGCTCGCGTTGGTCGAGATCGAATGACTGTTAGCAGAATATGAAATCAGTGGCTTCAGGAGGGTAATACGGAACGTCATGCTGGATCCCAACGGCCTCACTAGCAGTCGAGATGACAGGCATCTTATCCGCATGGCTGTAACGGATCGTGCAGCCACATCCCTGAGTCAACAGATGGGGACGTTTGCAAGACAACAACCATCTACACGAACAGTTCGACGACGTTTGCAGCAGTATGGACTATCAGCTCGGAGACCATGTCTGCGGTTACCCTTGACGCTGCATCACAGACAGGAGCACCTGCGATGGTGTACTCAACGACGAACCTGGGTGCACGAATGGCAAACGTCATTTTTTCGGATGAATCCAGGTTTTGTTTACAGCATCATGATGGTCGCATCCGTGTTTGGCGACATCGTGGTGAACGCACAGTGGAAGCGTGTATTCGTCATCGCCATACTGGCGTATCACCCGGCGTGATGGTATGGGGTGCCATTGGTTATACGTCTCGGTCACCTCTTGTTTGCATTGACGGCACTTTGAACAGTGGACGTTGTTACATTTCAGATATGTTACGACCCGTGGCTCTACCCTTCATTCGAAACCTGCGAAACCCTACATTTCAACAGGATAATGCACGACCGCATGTTGCAGGTCCTGCACGGGCCTTTCTGGATACAGAAAATGTTCGACTGCTGCCCTGGCCAGCACATTCTCCAGATCTCTCACCAATTGAAAACGTTTGGTCAATGGTGGCCGAGCAACTGGCTCGTCACAATACGCTAGTCACTACTCTTGATGAACTGTGGTATGGTGTTGAAGCTGCATGGGCAGCTGTACCTGTACACGCTATCCAAGCTGTGTTTGACTCAATGCCCAGGCGTATCAAGGCCGTTATTTTGGCCAGAGGTGGTTGTTGTGGGTACTGATTTCTCAGGATCTATGCACCCAAATTGCGTGAAAATGTAATCACATGTCAGTTCTAGTATAATATATTTATTCAATGAATACCCGTTTATGATCTGCATTTCTTCTTGGTGTAGCAATTTTAATGGCCAGTAGTGTAGTTTGTTAGAGGGGTACCTAGTGTGAGACCGCGTAAACCATTTTTATTCATCATCAAAGACGAAACATAACAGTGATAAATAAACCATGTACTTACATCTATCACAACGTAAGGAACAATAATTAAAAAGTCTTTCGTATATTTTTGATGTTAATGAGTATAATAGACTGGAATTCGTACTTGTTAACCTTCAAGGAAATTTACTGTGCTTTTCCATTTTAATAAAATGAAATACGAAACTTGTGCTTATTCGCATCATTCGCCCCCAATCCATGTATCCACAGATTTTATCGTTTTTGTGACGTCTCCAGGAGGACCTTTGAGGGCTTCAATAATTTTCTACCAATCATATTTCTTTCTCTTTGGCATTTTTTCTGTAGATTTCGTGAATCCTAGGACCACCTACGATATCGCTATTCTTCTAGCACCGATATTGAATTCTCTTCAGACCATTCTATATCCCAAACTTCTCATGTTAACAACAAGACAGCAGACGCTTTCTCTACTGCTACCGCCAAAGTGGAGAGAATACAGAAGTTCTCTGCATGTTCGCTAAACACCGACAACCAGCACCGGCCTCTGTGGCCGAGGGTTCTAGGCGCTTCAGACTGGAACCGCGCGAACGCTACGGTCGCAGGTTCGAATCCTGCCTGGGGCACGGATGTGTGATGTCGTTAGGTTAGATAGGTTTAACTAGTTCTAAGTTCTAGGGGACTCATGACCTCAGATGTTAAATCCCATACTGCTCAGGTCCATTTTTTTTTTTAACACAAGCGAACACTAGCTAATGTGAACCGAAAGAAACTAAACGCAGTGGAAATTATCGTTCGCTGATGCTGGTTCTCTTATGTTCGCTCTAGAGTAAGCCAGGCTTGAAGATAGCACATGAAAATGCTTTATCGCGAACGGTTTTCGAAATACGGGGGCTGTTCGGAAAGTAAGGTCCGATCGGTCGCGAAATGGAAATAACATTGAAAATAATAAATGTTTTATTCGCAGCTGTTTGCTACACCTTCCAGCTGCTTCTCTACATAGGCGCCGCTCTGACTTAGACATCTGTCGTAGCGTTGTACCAATTTTCCAATACCCTCGTCACTGAAGCAGCCGCCTGTGCTTTCTGCCACTTCCCTACGCTAGTCTGCAGTTGGATATCTGTGCCAAAATGTTGTTTTCTTAGCCAGTGGTTCATGTGAGCGGAGACGGATATCAGAGGGAGCCAAGTCCGGGTTGTACGATGGGTTGCATGTAAACTGGCGAAACCTCGCAGTGGCCACCCATAGTTGGCGGGGGACACTACTGCTCTAGGCATCTTTACGTCTGACTTTGAAAATAGAGACGTGACGTGATCTACAGGCATACTAGACACACTACCCAGATACACTTCATGGATTTTCACTGTCGTTTCCATTTCATGACGTATCGGACCTCACTTTTTGAATAGCCGTCTTGAACATTACAATTTTTACACATTATCAACACACATTGTCACACCCACTCCTGAGCATTTTTTCGCATTTAGTAAGTCCTAAGTTTGGTTCCAGGAGTTCCAGAGTTACACTGGAAAACACACACTCACATTTCTTTTTATACGTCCAGATATCTGTAGTAAACGTATCTCTAGTCTGACGTGTTTCTTTATTGTGACAGTTATTTTCTTCTGTTTTCAGGTGAGTATAACCCCGACTTTCTTGAACGAGATAGATGTCATTCCTACTCTTCCGCAAAGATCTCTCAAAGGTAAGTTCCTACTAAAGCATCTGTTTGAATTACAGAACCATGAGCTCTGTATTGTATGTTTTTTTTCTGTACCGAAAATAGTAACAGACGCTGACTAGGTTTGTTTATCGAGGTGAAAGTGTAGTAAACTGTTGCACAGTATTCGAAATCATCTTCCAGGAAAGGTAGTTAGCGAGTACATATTCACTCATAACATGAATTTTAGTCTTTTGTCTCGCTAACAGGCGGGAGGCTTCAGACAGATAAGCTCATATTTAGCAGGTAGCCTATGCACCACCTATAAGGAATGACTCTAAGATAGTTTGGCTCATTATCCCTGAGTTTTTGGAAAAATCATCCCGAAAGAGTACGATGCACAATCGATTCAAAATTTACGGGATCGAAGGACAATTGAAAACTGTGTGTTTTGCACTAAGATATATGGAGTTATAAATGCACATTTCTCGAGAAATTGAGAAAAGAAACATTTACGACTATCGCCTATATATTTATACAGTTAGCCACTTAAAACGGAAGCGGCGCGGGGGAAGAGACCAAGGCAACTGGGCTTGAGTGGAGGACTCGTGTTGAACTTCCTACTTGCGTTCTCCAGTTGTTTTTTAAGTCTATCTGTGCCGTATATAAATTGGAGGAAGCAGCAGGATTAACCAAGTACATGAAGGAATACTACTACATTATTTAAATAAACTTATCAAATAGTGTACATAGTGAAAAATTAAAATTTTAATGGCCTAGTCGTTGAATTAGATCATCTCCAGCTAACTTAAACAGATGTGCTATTGTGCATTTCAGTGCGTACTGTGTATTTTATGACGTAACAATCTTCTGACAGCAGCCCGTATACGAACACTAAATGATTTGTTATAAAACATTCAAAAACCAAGATCGCACAATATATTTTTTTAATCAAGACAAACGGTTTCAGCAGTCTGTCATCTTCAGGTCTTATACTTTTTTTGTAGTCAAACATGCTCATTTTACGCTGAACATCATGCACATGATGTTAAGTGGATAAAACTCAGCGCATTATAAACGTTTTTCATCGCTAAAATATTTAAAAACACACAGCACCCTGTTCAAGAGCACATGTCCATGTACATATTGCTCACAGATGTTTGTTACGTGATACATGATACAAATACCGTATGCGTATCATGTAAGACGCATCTGTGAGCAATATGTATATGGAAACGGCCTTATGTACAAGATACTGCGTGTTTTTAAACATTTTAGCGATGACAAATGTTTATAATGTGCTGAGTTTTATTCACTTAACATCTTCTGCATAAGCTTCAGCGTAAAATAAACATGTTTTACTACAAAAAATGTTTAGCACCTGAAGATGGCAGCTGACTGTTGAAACCGTTTGTCTTGAATAAAAAATACTTTGTGCGATCTTGGCTTTCGAATGGTTTTTAACAATGAAAACAGATCGCACTTCAATATTCTCATAATGAGGAAATTCAATCATTAAAATTCTTTATTTATGACAAACCTTTATGCAATATGGTACATTTCGTCTACATGACACTTCGGTGTGAGGCCCACCTCAAAATGAAAACATTTTCTAACAAAATATTTTGAAGACCTGAAGATGAAGCAAAGTCTGTAGAACCAGTTGTTTGTAAATAAAGAAATACCATTTATGCGATCCTGGTTTTAGAAAGTTTCTACAAAGTAAAACAGATCGCTCCTTCTAATTTCTCAACCTGAGAAAATTCAATCATAACTTCCTCTGCCACATCTCACGAGTGCCAGGAGCTTGCGATTACATGTAGGCGTATTGCATCAGCTCTTCCAAGATCTGCCATTGAATGTGCGTCGAAACACGTGGATCCAGAATGGTTTCGCACCACCACATTCTTCACGTGCGGTCCGAGATCATCTGGACCATCGATTTTGGCATCATGAGATAGATCGTGGTGGCCTGATTGTTTGGGCTTCACGTTATCCCCAATTTAACCTGCACGACCACTGACTGTGAGGGTCACATGAAATCTTTGATTTACTGGACCCTTGTGGCGTCAGAGGAACACGTACGAGGGGCATCTGAAAAGTCCGTGCAAAAATAAAAACTACTTACGTGGTTGGGGTAAACCTTTTTTTATTTTTCGACATGGTCTTCTTTTAGACTTATACACTTCGTCCAATGCTGTTCTAATTTGTTGATCCATTCCGAATAATAGGAATAGTCCAAGTCTGCAAAATAGGTATTATATGCTGCAATCACTTCCTCGTTTGAATAAAATCTTTGTCTAGCCAGCCATTTCTTCAAATTGGGGAACAAACAGTAGTCCGAGAGAGCCAAGTCTGGAGAATAGGGGGGGATTTGAAACGAGTTGGAATCCTATTTCCATTAATTTTGCGACCACAACTGCTGAGGTGTGTGCTGGTGCACTGTCGTGATGGAAAAGGACTTTTCTGCGGTCCAATAGCCGGCGTGTTTCTTGCAGCTAGGTTTTCAAGCGGTCCAATAACAATGAATAATATTCACCTGTAATAGTTTTAACCTTTTCCAGATAGTCGATGAGGATTAACCCTTGTGAGTCCCAAAAGACAGTCGCCATAACCTTTCCGGCCGAAAGAATGGTCTTCGTCTTTTTTTGTGCAGATTCTCCCTTGGTAACCCATTGTTTAGATTGTTGTTTGGTCTCAGGAGTATATAGTAATGTATCCATGTTTCATCCACAGTGATCCTGCGGATTCTTCCTGAACAGCTGCAAACCATCCTTGCAACACTTCACACGATTCCGTTTTCGGTCAAGCGTGAGCAATCGCGGAACCCATCTTGCGGATAGCTTTCTCATGTCCAAATGTGTATGCAAAATATTATGTACCCGTTCATTCGCGATGCCCACAGCACTAGCAATCTCACCACCTTAACTCTTCTGTCATCCATCACCATATCATGGATTTTATCAATGATTTCTGGAGTCGTAAACTCCACAGGGACTCACTTATAAACTGTTCTAATCGAAGGTGCAGAGTCACCGTAATGCTTATCAAGCTTCTCTTTAGTCTCCTGAGGCGTTTTGCCTTTCATAAAGTAATGTTTCATCACCACACGAAATTCTTTTTCGTCCATTTTTTGACAATCACTCGACTTCCTTGATTCACACGAATGCCAAACACAAAGAAATAGGCCAATATGGTTGAAACTTGGTGTGCGTTCTTTCCAAAGATGCTAATAACTACCTCGATACGCACCGGTGGTGCCATCTCTCGGCCTTTGCACGGACTTTTCGAACGTTCCTCGTACAGGCGCAAGTTATGGCTGCAGTGGATGCTAGACGGCCTGGGATTGGCGATCCTGTGTATCAGAACATGGTACGGAGGTACCGCCGTATATGTGTGGACGTCAGTGGTTGTCACGCTGAGCGATGCTTGTAAGTGGATCCAGACGACAAGCAGCAGGAGTCAGAGAGCAACGCGTATTGCGGTATTTTGCGCATAGCGTGAAAACGGCACGTTTCCGGACTGGGTTACTAAGCTAAACTTAGGCGTCTTGGTCCCCACTACACGTCCTCAAGTCGGTAAATGGAAGTTAGTTACGCCCGGCATTTAACTTACGACATACGTTTGCACGAACTAGGACAATACACACTAAGTATAAAGAAGAACGGCACACCATGAAGGAATTACCCGAATGGGGCGGAAATCAGTAGATGTGATGTACATGTACAACAGAGAAATAATTACAACTTCAGGAAAAGTGAATGATTTAGTCAGCAGAAAGAGCTTCACAAACTGAGCAAGTCAATAACGCGTTGGTGCACTTCTGATACTTACGCAAGCATTTATTCGGCTTAGGATTTGAAACGTCCCCTTTTGAAAAATTATACATGACTGTGCTTAAACTGACACACAATATTTTTTGGCGCAACGCAATCTGACTTTCAATAATCCCTACAAAAGAATGGCCCTGACTAACATTAACCTATACCTTTCACAAATCACTTACCTCACCAAAAATCTTCGTTACTCGAACTACTGCAATTCAGCGAGCGCCACTACTGCCAGCTAAATAAAAGATTCAAACTACTGAAGGCACTAACTACTAATAGGCATAGTTAGCAAATGAATGATTTTAATAGAGAACAAACAATGTATTTACCTTAATAGTGTTGAAAAATCATAATATACATAGCAGTTCATGACATCCAGTCTTACAAATTTCAAAACTCCGCCATTTCTCTCCCCACATCCACCACTGCTGGCGGCTCACCTCCAACTGCGCCACGCTACGCGCTGTTAACATCCAGCTGCCCAACACTACAATGGCAGACAACAATGCAAACTAGCCACAGACTGCACACAGCACAGCCAGTGATTTTCATACAGAGCGCTACGTAACGTTGCCAATAAGAAAACATAAACAGCCTACTTACACATTGATTGATTGGGTTCTTGGATGTTCTCCTGAACGATATCGTGCCAAATTCGCTCTAGTTGGCGTGTTAGATCGTCAAAATCACGAAGTGGTTGGGAGGTCCTGTCCATAACACTCCAAACTTTCTTGATTGGGGAGAGAGACCTTACTGGCCAAGGTGGGATTTGGCAAGCACGACGACAAGCAATAGAAACCCTCGCCGTTTGCGGGTGGACATTATTTTGCTGAAATGTAAGCCCAGGATGGGGCGTAGAATATCGTCGAGGTTGCGCTGTGCTGTAAGGGTGCCTCGGATGACAGGGATCCTGATGAAATGGCACGCCATACTATCACTCCTGATTGTCAGGCTGTATGGCGGACGACATTCGGATTCTATCCCAGTGTTGTTTCGGGCGATCGAAATGAGTCCCGAAACTTGTCTGGAGGTGCCCCGACAGCAGTGAGTTACCAACCTGACTCTCGCTGGCCATTTGGCCAGACAACGAGGAATGATGGTCTGGGGTGCCATTTCTTAGCATGATCACTTTGGTTGTCATCCGCGGAACTCTTACACCACAGTGGCACGTCGACGATATTCTATACAACGTTTTGGTGTCCTTCATTGCAAGCCATCGTGGGCTTACATTTCAGCAAGATAATGCCCGTCCGCATACCCGAGATTTTCTACTGCCTGTCGTCATGCTGGCCAGACCCTACCTTGGCCAGCAAAGTCGCCTTATATCTCCCGAGAACGTTAGGAGCATTAGGGGCAGTGCTCTCCAACCAGCTCGCTATTTTCACGATCTAACGCGTCCGTTGGGATGAAATTTGGCACGATATCCCTCAAGGGGACATCCACCAACACTATCAATCAGTGTCAAGACGAGTAACTGCTTGCATAAAGGCCAGAGATGAAGCAACACGACTTGCTCAATTTGTGAAGCTCTTTCTCTTGAACAAGTAATACAGGGGATATCCGGAAAGTAAGTTCCGATCGGTGAAGAAATGGAAACCACTGCGAAAATTTAATAAAGCTTTGCACGTATGTGTTCGACAGTGTCTCAAGTATGCCTGTCAATTACATCGCTTCGCTCTTTTCACTTCTGAACGCATGGTGAGCACATAAAGATGCGTAGAAAATAGAGTCTCCCACCAAGTATGAGGTCCTGGTGAGAGATTTCCCCTGATTTTTTGCAGTTCACATAACAGAACTGTCATACGGTTCCTACTTTGCGACAATTCTCGGTCGCAGTCTGCAGGGGCAATGAAAATGCTCCTGCAGCATTTTCGATAGGAAATGTTTGATCACCCGCACTACAGCCCGTAATTGGCTCCCTCTGTGTTTCATCTCTGCTCACATTAACTACTGGCTACGAAGACAGCATTTTAACAGAGACAACGAGCTATAGATGAGCGTAGAGAATTGGCGGGAAGCACAGGCGGTTGCCTTCTACGGCGAGGGTATTGGAAAGTTGGTACAACGCTAAGACAAATATTTAAGTCCGAGTGGTGACTATGTAGAGCAGTGGCTGGAAGCTGTAGCTAACTGTTGCAGATAAAATATTTCTGATTTTCAAAGTGGTTTCCATTTCGAGATCAATCGGAACATACTTTCCGGATATCACTCGTACAATTTTACCGAAATTGTAATCATTTGTTTGTCCTTACGTGTACATCGTATCTACCGATTTCAGTCCCATTCGGATAATTCGTCCGTGGTGTATCACTGTTTTTGTGTGTGTTAGAGTGTGTTTCAGACTGATGTCAGAGGGTGCTAGTATCCGCACATATGCAGTCGTCCCACAAACAGCTCGTTTGCGAACCCAGGTTTGTTGGAATATTTTCGCATCTATTATGGTATACGTACACCCGTGTCAAGTTTGCCTGTTAATTATGCTACACTCTTATAGAACGCGGGAGGAAGCTGCTTGTGACCTCGAGAGTTGTCAGATGCATTTGCCACTCGCTTAACTTGAACACCGGCCGTTTGGATGACTTCCTGAAAAGAGGGCTCTCTTAATGAAACGCGCAGTCGTGGAGAATGCTAAGGCAACACAAGAGTAGTTCTTCCGCGACTGCGTAATAAATCATCAAAGTTGCTCGTTTTCTCGTAAAGCGTTACATCCTGTATTTAACGAACACGAAAGACTTGGTGTAATTAATATCTGGCTGGCAACGAGGCGAAACAACACCGTTATCTTTGGAGTAAGAGCAAGGGGAAGCGTACACAGTAGCAACGCAAACATAGTTCTAGACTGCAGAACAGAGAGAAGTTGTAAGACATAAATAATGAAAAATATAAGATCAGCTCTTTTTTTCTGAGTTCTGACTGCTTTGCTTCCGTCGGCCACGAAATGCTCTCTCGTGCCAGCCTCTTCATTTCAGAGTAGAACTTCAAGCAATGTCCTTAATTATTTGTTGTTTATAGTTTTCACCTACCCCGAAATGACTAGGTGTTGTTATGCGTCTTCATCAACATTCATCTCCATCACGGTCGGAGGAAGGCATCGGCAAAACACCTTCATTAAGACCTTGCCTAGTACGGCGGTGCAGGTCTCACGCATCGTTCCCCTATGCTCTGTCAAGAAGCATGGGAATTCATTTCCACAGTTTTCACCTGCTGCAGCTCCCTCAAGTACCATGGAAATTACCCTTCGATATTTAAATACATATTCTATTGCTCTGTCCGTTTGTCTTGTCAATGTTTATCCAACTTTTTCCCTCGTCGCCAATTATCCTCCTACAGCACCTTATGTGCCAACTTTTCGATTCTCTTCTTTTTCGATTTTCTCACAGTCCACACCGAGCGAAGTGGCGCATTGGTTAGGACACAGGACTCCCCTTCGGTGGGACGACAGTTCAAATTCGCATCCGGCCATCCAGAGTTATATTTTACATGATTTCCATCGAGATGAATTCCCGGATGCTACCCTTGAGAGAGTACGGCCGATTTCCTTCCCCGTCCTTGAGACAATCCGGGCTTCTGGTCCCTCTCTGACGACCTCGCTGTCGACGGGACGTTAAACCCTAACCCTTCCTTCCTTCCTTCGCAGGCCATGGTTCACTACTATACAATCTTTTCTCTAAACATACTTTCTCACATTCTATAGGCAATGTCACTGACTGTAGGACACTCTGACGTTCATGGAAATTGCGGGGACCATTATGCACTAGGTGAACGAAAAATATCATAAAGATTACTCGCGATATGATGCAACCATCATTTAGACATAGTTTTAGTTTTTGAGATGAAGTAATTTTACTTTTTCATTAAGTAACCGCTGTGATTTTATGTGAGGCATAAAACTACGTTGTAATTTTCTCCGTTTTCCCAGTTTAAGGCATTTTGCACATACTGAAAAGATAATTAAAACTTTTTATACGTAATTTAAAATAATGGTAATAAAAATGTCTAATATCTTATATATTACGGATGCATCTTCTAGATATCTTCCTGTATCACCGCTTTTTTAGTGCACCGCACCTCCATCGCTAAAAACAGAACCGTTGTAAGATGAGTTTGTCGTCCGTCTGTCTGTCTGTCTGTCTGTCTCTCTCTCTCTCTCTGTCTCTCTCTCTCTCTACGACTGTTCAAAACCCTTGCTATTAAGAGCGGGTAGGCGTATCAAACGGAAATTTATGTCACTTATAAATGTCTACCGTCCGTTGGCGAAGTAAGAAAGTGAAGCTTCTAAGTCATACGGCCATTTATATCATATATTTTGATTTGGCAAGAAGAGAGGTGCAGCTAAAGGGAAAAATCAGAGATTGTCAAATTGCAACCATAGCACACGAAAAAAAATTTTTGTTATTTGTTATCTAACGGTCTGTCTGCCCCTCCATCTGTTAAGACCCCTTTTTCTCAAAAATGGGTGGACGTATCGAGTTGAAATTTGCGTCACTTACTGATGTCTCTCGTCCTTTGGTAGTGTAAAAACGTTGAGCCCCTAAGTCCAAGCAGTCAAAAGATACGACCGTTTATGTCATGTGAAAAAATGAGAACATTGGTAATTTGTAATTATATAGCACGAAAAATATTTTTCCGTCGTCTCTTATCCACTCGAACTCGAGATTAAAACATTCTCGGAATCGACATCTTGCCAGTATCGTGTCTATAACATGACAAAGTCATCGAGATCCTTGATTTCCGGAAAGGATGAACTGTCTTTAAACTTAATTAAGTTTGTGAGGAAGCCTCAGTAAGCCAGTCCTGCTCGCACTTGGCCAATTTCTTACTTAAAAATTCGAAGCGTACCAACAGCGCACATAAAATACAGTCACAAGTTTATTTTTCCATCCTTTTCTGCCTTCTCGCATATTATTATCATAAAGAGTTTATTGTATCGTATTTGCCATAACGCCGACTCCCCGCACGGTTGAAAGGTGACTAAATTGTAGTATCCATTTTTGTCAACGTTGCACATTAAATAATTCTCCAACAGCCACACAGCAGTGTCATTTTTCCCTGTCGGGCAAAGTTCCTTATCAGGCCAGAGTAATATCATTGTGTGGCAGAGCGGTTCCAGGAGCTTCAGTCTGGAACCACGCGACCGCTACTGTCGCAGGTTCGAATCCTGCCTCCGGCAAGGATGTGTGTATTGTGCTTAGGTTAGTTAGGTTTAAGTAGTTCTAAGTTCTAGGGGATTGATGACCTCAGATGTTAATTCCCATAGTGCTCAGAGCCATTTGAATAATTTTTTAATATCACTGTAGTACCGTTAGTTTTCGCACTGCGGCCGGCCGGTGTGACCGAGCGGTTCTAGGCGCTTCAGTCTGGAACCGCGTGACCGCTACGGTCGCAGTTTCGGATCCTGCCTCTGGTATGGATGTGTGTGATGTCCTTAGGTTAGTTAGGTTTAAGTAGTTCTAAGTTGTAGGGGACTGATGACCTCAGCAGTTAAGTCCCATAGTGCTCAGAGCCATTTGAACCATTTTTTCCGCACAGCTAGCAACCAGTCCTGTTCCACGTACAAAACGCCGTCTGTATCATGATGGCAGCTGGTGCGCGTCATCATTGTAATGATTCATAAAATTATAAAACAAAGTCACTGTCATAACTTGCGACACGATGTGTTCTTTCTATTCTGTTTCGTTTCCGACCCATCTCATGTCACGCGCACCCCATTGCAACTGAAACTATGCAGTGTCACAAGTTAAGTAGTCAACATTTGAGATTATATTCAGCGTCGGTAGGGTATTTCATTCTTTGCCGTGGAATTGTTCACAACTGGATACTAACTTAAATTTCGTTCATTCATAGCTGTGTTCATCGCATTTCAAAAAATGGTTCAAATGGCTCTGAGCACTATGGGACTCAACTGCTGTGGTCATAAGTCCCCTAGAACTTAGAACTACTTAAACCTAACTAACCTAAGGACAGCACACAACACCCAGCCATCACGAGGCAGAGAAAATCCCTGACCCCGCCGGGAATCGAACCCGGGAACCCGGGCGTGGGAAGCGAGAACGCTACCGCACGACCACGAGATGCGGGCTCATCGCATTTGATAGGGGTAATCATCACAAGTAAAAATCCTGTATCTTCTTACAAAATTTACACTTCTAGACATAATCAAACATGTTCGCTCTTAAAATCAAGCATCAACGCATTTATGAGTAAAAGAGTGTTTTGCAGTAGGTCGCATGCTCCAGTCGAAAACATTAAATCTGATCCAACTTAAATTTATCCTTAGTATAATGGAAAAGATGAGATCAGCAAGTTTTAATATGAAATTTACAAAACTTCACACGTTGTTTTCTTATCATTTCCAAGAGCAAGTTAATACGACGAGCACACTGTCATCTTCAGGTGCTCATTTGTTGTTAGCACATCGCTTAGCGTAGTGCACACTGCTGTCACATGAGATGTTTGTGTTGAGCGTGAAAGTTAATGTAGATGGGGCAAGCCATTCGAATCTTTTCATGTAAAAGGAATGTATGCTGCTAAATTGTGCTCGCCTGAATACGGCAGTGTGCTGCCAAAACTCGTCTTGCGAAATCATTGTTGGAGATACAAAGCGCCTGCAGCAGAAAAGTTTGTACACTTTATACCACTTCCCATGAATGTATTTTCAAATTGTTGCTTTTCCTTACTGTCTTCTGTTTGACGATAGGGTGTTTCATTTCGATGTTAATTGGGCCCCCCGATTCCTGCCGCTAATTTTACTCATTCGCTTTGTTGTTAAATTTGTTTGACAACACACATGTGCGGGTAACCATTATTTATCACTGACGTCAATGAGGGAGCTAACTATATCACAAAAACGAGCTCATGGATGTCCCTCAGTAGCCGTTGTCGGTTACGCAAGCTATTGCCATGGTCGAAAAAAATTTTCATCGCCGGAATTTTGTCTACACACAATTGCCAGAGCACAGACAACAGTATGCACAGCGTATAAAATTCACGCCAGGATAATTCAAAGGCGAGTAGCGGCGATAGCAGAAGAACACATAAATTATGTTAAAGTGGCTTTCGTAAAGGTCGATCTTGCACTGAATGCACAGAGTATCAAAATATTCTTCAATGTTCATATTTGAAACAGGTATCTATTTTGTACGACCTGTAAATAAATAGTTGTCACTATTAAAGTTCCAGGCCTCGTATATGCAGGTGTAGATGTACACTCAAGACAAATATCTTCAAGAAAAACTTCTTAGCAATTAAATTTACATTAGATATTAGCAAATCACCCTTTTTGAGAAATGATTTCCTCGCTACTGCTAGTCTGAATTTTATATTCTCTCTACTTCTGCCATCATCAGTTATACCGCTGCATCCTCAAGGACTGTGTTCAGTGCCATGAGGATATGAGGGGTCGTGGAGATATTAATTTGTCACGGTCGTCGGTGATCAAGTGGCCGTCAGAATGCTTGTCTTTACGCCCTCTGTTCTGATTCCGCAGGCAGGAACTGTGCCGAGTTCATACGTGAAATGTGTGCGCAACACTCACTCTAGGCATCAACCATGTCCCACCGACGTGTGCGTACTCCTGCTGAACAACTTCAGCCGTTTGAATCGGGTCACATTGTGGGCTTTCGGCAAGCTTGATGGACATGTGGGCGGATTCCTGCACATGTTGGGCACTGTGTATCACTGGTGTGTCATTGCATTCAGCTGTGATCTAAGGAATGTTCCTACAACAATAGACCAGGTTCTGGACGTCTACGGAGTACAGACGTACTTCAGGACTGAAGCACTGTGCGACCAGTGGCGGCCGACCGAACATTACTCAAGAAAGAAATCCGGGCCTATGTTGCATTTAATGTGTCACCGTCTACTTGAAGCAGGATTAAGATTACGTACGCTGCTGGCCGGGCTACCACTGACACTATGAGATCGCCAAGCGTGGCTACTCTGGTGATGAGGGCAGATTCTGTCTGCATGGAAGTGATGGATGTACACGTGTAAAGTGTAGACGTGGTTAGCTGCCTCTTCCGGAGCGCATACGCTCAGGATATATAGGTCTCATCCCAGGATTTATGGTGGTGGTGGTGGGGGGGGGGGCATCATTTAGATCTCATGGTCACATTTGGTGTTTCTGCAGGGTGAAGTAAGCAGTGACCACTAGGGACAGGAAGGTGATGGTCCTTTTCAGCAACATAAGGGCCTCCTGCTAAGCAACTTGCTCTTCGTGATATACGACAACCAGATATCACCACATATTTCGCCAACTGAACACGTATGGAGCATGGAGATGCAGGAACTCACCCGCTCTCCAGGGCCTGCAAGAGCCATTACCCACTTGCAACGGAACGTGAAGCAAGATGCTTGGGAAAATCTGTGTGACCGTTCGCATGCGAGAATACATGCCTGCGTTTTCGCCAGAGGGGAGTACGCTGTGTATTGATGCGACTGCTTGGGTATCCTTTACTGTGGCATGTGTTTTTCATTTTATACGAATCTTTTATCACATACTACAACCACGACGAACTACCTGTCACTTCACATGTCAATAAAATAGCTTGCCCTAGAGGATGATAATTTTTTTCTCCGGCAGTATATTTTGCTGCCCAAACAGCAAACTTCTTCTATTAGTTTTACGTTCTCATTCCGTAATCCAATTTCTCGATTTTACCTGATTTAATTCGACTGCCTTCCATTACATTTGTATAGCTGTTTTTTTGTTCATCTTACGACCCTTTCCCTGGAACCACCCATTCCGCCCAACTTCTCTTCCAAGTCCTTTGCCCTCTCTGACAGAATTACAGTCTTCGCCAGATCTAGAAGATTTTATTTCTTTTGCATGAACTTTCATTCCCTTTCTAAATTTCTTCTTGGTTTCCTTTACTTTCTGTTAAGTGTACAGGTTAATTGTTATAATTGTTCTTTATTTTCTGTCCAAGCTGTATGTAACCTCTATAATCTGCATTTTATTCTTGCTAGGTTCAGTATTTCAGAGGGTGCATTTCAGTCAAAACTGCCAAAATTTTTCTTCAAGTCTACGAATGCTGTAAATGTAGGTCTGCCTTTCCATAACTTGTTTTCTAAGATAACTCGTAAGGTCGTTATTGCCTTACGTGTTCCTACATTCCCCTGTTAAATTGGAAGAAGAGTTTTGGATTGAACTTACTGGAGGTATTTCAAATTTTTAAACACAATTTCAGTTATAGAGGCTTTATTCTTAATGATAAATTATATCCTAAAAACAGAAACTTTAAAAACAGGAACTTTGTCAATGACTTTCGGCCTATTCTTCAATGGACACAACAGCTGCATCGGGTTTTCTTCGCAGTTTCGAGATGTTATTTTTCTGAAAGGCGTAATCTGTCATTATCCTGTATTAATGTGCCTCGCAGTTTTTTTACCATTTGCATAGATTTGTACGGTTTTCTTATATAACTTTCGTTATGTTACTGTTTTTATAATGTTATTTTCACGTAATTTTATTAACATGACAGGTGTCTTTTATGGTAGGCACCACTTCTTATGTGAGCGCCACCAGGGCGTAAGTTTACTGCTGGTTTGTCCCTTCTGTCCTGTTAGCTGTCTGTGTACGATGCACGTCTGCTTTAGATTTTTAATGCATCACTTTTACTGTTGACAAAGGCGTATGGCTATGCCATAGCATTTATATGGATCATTTTTCTGTTGATTAAGCATTATGTCTTCATTTCAGTGTTCACACAATGCGTAACAAGTAACTTTATTCTATATTTTCACTGAACATAGTTTTTGATGTTTCTTTTTACTGCACATAGGACTTCCATGTACTTGTTGTAACATATCCTATTTTTAGGTGTTATTACCTCTTCTGAGGAATACAGATTTATATCTGTCGAAACCAAAGTAAAAGTTTGAATAATCTTTTGACGTGCAAATGGCCGGCTGAATCATTCCAGTTGTATCCACATGCTGTGGGTTATCACACGTCCAAGAAGGCATATTTGTGGTACACAAGCAGTTTCTTTCGTTTCTAACGGTGTCGACCACACAGTATATATGGTGGGTGAAAATCGTTGCTCTCATCTTGTGGTATGCTCGTAATTTCATTCGTTTAATAAAGGTTTCTGCACCTAGTTTAGTTGATGTAGGAATATCATAGGCCACAGTAAGCGCCCTTGTGGTACACTCACAGCTTTTTCCGACTTTAGCGGAGATGACATACTTCGTCCATATAGTGCAGTATTACAAGGATGCGCCAAAGAAACTGGTATAGGCATGCGTATTCAAATACGGAGATATGTAAACAGGCAGAATACCGTGCTGCTGTCGGCAACGCCTATATAACACAATAAGCGTCTGGCGCTGTTGCTAGTCGATTACCGCCGCTACAATGGCAGGTTATCAAGATTTAAGTGAAATTGAACGTGATGTTTCAGTTAGTGCACATGCGATGGGACACACCATCTCCGAGGTAGCAATGAAACGGGGTTTTCCTGCACAACCAATTCACGAGTGTACCGCGAATATTAGGAATCTGGTAAAACATGAAATCGCCGACATAGCTGCGGCCGGAATGAGATCCTGCAAGAACAGGACCAACAACGACTGAAGAGAATCGTTCAACGTGACAGAAATGCAACCCTTCCGCAAATTACTGCAGATTTCAAAGCTGGGGATCAACAAGTGGCAGCGTACGAATCATATAACGGAACATCATCGATGTGAGCTTTCGGAAGGCCCCCTCGTGTACCCTTGATGACTGCCCGATACAGAGCTTCACACCTGGTCTGAGTCCGTCAACTGGACTGTCGATGACTGGAAACTTGTTGCCTGGTCGGACGAGTCTCGTTTCAAATCGTATCGAGCGGATGGGCATGAACGGGTATGAAGGGATGGACCTTACATGTCAGCAGGAGACTGTTCAAGCTGGTGGAGCCTCTGTATTGGCGTGGGGCGTGTGCAGTTGGAGCGTTATGGGACTCCTGGTACGTCGATATACGACTCTGACAGATGACACGTACATAAGCATCCTGTCTGATGACCTGCATCCATTTACGTCCATTGTGCATTGCGACAGACTTGAGCAATTCCAGCAGGACAATGCGACACCCCAAACGTTCAGAATTGCTACAGACTGTCTCCAGTAACACTCTTTTGAGTTATATAATTCCGTGGACTACTAAACTCCCCAGACATGAACGTTATTGAGCATATCTGGCATGCCTTGCAACGTGCTGTTCAGAAGAGATCTCCACCCGCTCGTACTCTTGCGGATTTATGGACAGCCCTGCACGATTCTTGGTGTTGGTTCTCTCCAGGACTACTTCAGGTATCAGTCGCGTCCATGGCACGTCGTGTTGCGGCACTTCTGCGTGCTCGCGGGGGCCCTACACGATACACTACTGGCCATTAAAATTGCTACACCACGAAGATGACGTGCTACAGACGCGAAATTTAACCGACAGGAAGAAGATGCTGTGATATGCAAATAATTAGGTTTTCAGAGCATTCACACAAGGTTGGCACCGGTGGCGACACCTACAACGTGCTGAAAGGGGGAAAGTTTCCAACCGATTTCTCATACACAAACAGCAGTTGACCGGCGTTGCCTGGTGAAACGTTGTTGTGATGCCTCGTGTAAGGAGGAGAAATGCGTACCATCACGATACCAAATTTGATAAAGGTCGGGTTGTAACCTATCGCGATTGTGGTTTATCGTATCGCGACATTGCTGCTCCCGTTGGTCGAGATCGAATGACTGTTAGCAGAATATGGAATCGGTGGGTTCAGGAGGGTAATACGGAACGCCGTGCTGGATCCCAACGGCCTCGTATCGCTCGAGATGACAGGCATCTTATCCGCATGGCTGTAACAAATCGTGCAGCCACGTCTCGATCCCTGAGTCATCAGATGGAGACGTTTGCAAGACAACAACCATCTACACGAACAGTTCGACGACGTTTGCAGCAGCATGGTCTGTCAGCTCGGAGACCATGGCTGCGGTTACCCTTGACGCTGCATCACAGACAGGAGCGCCTGCGATGGTGTAGTCAACGACGACACATGTGGTGAATGGTGGCCGAGCAACCCTTTGGAGGTGTACCTTCATGAAACTTTTACGATTCTACGACTTCAGTGCACGAAGCCGTGCTGGAAAGTAACGCCTCCGAATTTTACATTCTGTTCTCGATATCGGCTGAGGTATTAAACGTTATTCGTATCGCTCGATCGACTCGGTGCACGAATGGCAAAGCGTTATTTTTTCGGATGAATCCAGGTTCTGTTTACAGCGTCATGATGGTCCCATCCGTGTTTGGCGACATCGCGGTGAACGCACATTGGAAGCGTGTATGGTATGGGGTGCCGTTGGTTACGCGTCTCTGTCACCTCTTGTTCGCATTGACAGCACTTTGAACAGTGGACGTTACATTTCAGATGTGTTACGACCCGTGGCTCCACCCTTCATTCGATCCCTGCGAAACCCTACATTTGAGCAGGATAATGCACGACCGCATGTTGCAGGTCCTGTACGGGCCTTTCTGAATGCATAAAATATTCGACTGCTGCCCTGGCCAGCACATTCTCCAGATCTCTCACCAACTGAAAACGTGTGGTCAATGGTGGCCGAGCAACTGGCTCGTCACAATACGCCAGTCACAACTCTCGATGAACTGTGGTATCGTGTCGAAGCTGCACGGGCAGCTGTACCTGTACACGCCATCCAAGCTCTGTTTGACTCAATGCCCAGGCCCGTTATTACGGCCAGAGGTGGTTGTACTGGGTACTTATTTCTCAGGATCTATGCACCCAAACTGTGTGAAAATGTAATCACATGTCAGTTCTATTATAATACATTTGTCCAATGAATACCCGTTTATCACCTGCATTTCTTCTTGGTGTAGCAATTTTAATGGCCAGTAGTGTATTATGCAGGTGTACCATTTTCTGCGGCTCTTCAGTGTACATTTTCCGTGCTCTGTAGTCAATAGCAGACGTACCCCCGCCTGGTCCCGCGCCAGGGTGGTACTTCCGGTTCCGCGGCGGAGACACAGGCGAGCGGCCGCCCTTCCCCCTCCCCCGCTTCCGGTCAGCGGCGCGGCTTCCTTCCGGCGCGGCGCGGCTCACACCGGACGCGGCGTCATCTCGCGCATCCCAACGCGACGTCACCTTGGCCGCCTCCGAGCGTTACGTCATCGCCCCGCCTCGCTCGCTCTGGCTCTTCGCCACACTGGAGGAACAGCCACTGGTGGTGCCGATGCTGGTTACAGCGGTGCAGATGCACCGTAGCTACACACATGCTCCACTGTACAGTACATGCCGACGGGTACGAATCAATATTACCCTCAAGACCACATCAATTCCCTTAGAATTTTACAGAAATTTACAGACGCGCGAAATTTGGCACGGACTTCAATGCGAGATGCCTTTAATAGGTTCCACAACGAAACATTGTCTCGAAATTTGGTAGAAAATCCGAAGAAATTCTGGTCGTATGTAAAGTACACAAGCGGCAAGACGCAGTCAATACCTTCGCTGCGCAGTGTCGATGGTACTGTTACCGACGACTGTGCCGCTAAAGCGGAGTTATTGAACGCAGTTTTCCGAAATTCCTTCACCATGGAAGACGATTGGAATATTCTAGAATTTGAAACACGAACAGCTGCTAACATGAGTTTCTTAGAAGTAGATACCTTAGGGGTTTGGAAGCAACTCAAATCGCTTGATATGGGAAAGTCTTCAGGTCCAGATTGTATACCGATTAGGTTCCTTTCAGATTACGCTGATACAATAGCTCCCTACTTAGCAATCATATACAACCGCTCGCTCACCGATAGATCTGTACCTACAGATTGGAAAGTTGCGCAGATCGCACCAGTGTTTAAGAAAGGTACTAGGAGTAATCCATCGAACTACAGACCTATATCATTGACGTCGGTTTGCAGTAGGGTTTTGGAGCTTATACTGTATTCAAACATTATGAATCACCTCAAAGGGAACGATCTATTGATACGTAATCAACATGGTTTCAGAAAACGCAGCTAGCTCTTTATTCGCACGAAGTAATGGCCGCTATCGACAGGGGATCTCAGGTTGATTCCGTGTTTCTGCATTTCCGGAAGGCTTTTGACACCGTTCCTCACAAGCGACTTCTAATGAAGCTGCGGGCCTGTGGGGTATCGTCTCAGTTGTGCGACGGGATTCGTGATTTCCTGTCAGGAAGGTCGCAGTTCGTAGTAATAGATGGCAAATCATCGAGTAAAACTGAAGTGATATCAGGTGTTCCCCAGGGAAGCGTCCTGGGACCTCTGCTGTTCCTGATCTATATAAATGACCTGGGTGACAATCTGAGCAGTTCTCTTAGGCTGTTCGCAGATGATGCTGTAATTTACCGTCTGGTAAGGTCATCCGAAGACCAGTACCAGTTGCAAAGCGATTTAGAAAAGATTGCTGTATGGTGTGGCAGGTGGCAGTTGACGCTAAATAACGAAAAGTGTGAGGTGATCCACATGAGTTCCAAAAGAAATCCGTTAGAATTCGATTACTCGATAAGTAGTACAATTCTCAAGGCTGTCAATTCAACTAAGTACCTGGATGTTAAAATTACGCAGAACTTCAGTTGGACACACCACATAGATAATATTGTGGGGAAGGCGAGCCAAAGGTTGCTTTTCATTGGCAGGACACTTAGAAGATGCAACAAGTCCACTAAAGAGACAGCTTACACTACACTCGTTCGTCCTCTGTTAGAATATTGCTGCGCGGTGTGGGATCCTTAACATGTGGGATTGACGAAGGACATCGAAAGGGTGCAAAAAAGGACAGCTCGTTTTGTATTATCACGTAATAGGGGAGAGAGTGTGGCAGATATGATACACGAATTTGGATGGTAGTCATTAAAGCATAGACGTTTTTCGTCGCGGCGAGATCTATTTACGAAATTTCAGTCACCAACTTTCTCTTCCGAATGCGAAAATATTTTGTTGAGCCCAACCTACATACGTAGGAATGATCATCAAAATAAAATAAGAGAAATCAGAGCTCGAACAGAAAGGTTTAGATATTCGTTTTCCCCGCGCGCTGTTCGGGAGTGGAATGGTAGAGAGATAGTATGATTGTACTTCGATGAACCCTCTGCCAAGCACTTAAATGTGAATTGCAGAGTAATCATGTAGATGTAGATGCAGAATTTTTAAAATCATTGGAGGAAGTGGCAACAAAACGGCTATTCACGTTGGCCTGTAGCATGTATGAATCTGGCGACATACCATCTAACTTTCGGAAAAAATACGACGTACCCAATTTCGAAGACTGCAAGAGCTGACAAACGCGAGAATCATGGCACAATCAGCTTAACAGTTCATGCATCCAAGTTGCTGACAAAAATATTATACAGAAGAATGAAAAAGAAAACTGAGGATTTGTTATATGACGATCAGGTTGGCTTTAGGAACGGTAAGGGCACCAGACAGGCAATTCTGACGTTGCGGTTGATAATGGAAGCAAGACTAAAGAAAAATCAAGACACGCTGATAGGATTTGTCGACATGGAAAAAGCGCTCGACAATGTAAAATGGTGCAAGATGTTCGAAATTCTGAGAAAAATGGCGGTAAGCTATAAGGAGAGAGATAAGCCAAGAGGTAACAATAAGAGTGGAAGACCAAGAGCGAACTGCTCGGATTAAAAAGGCGTATAAGGCAGGGATGTAATCTTTCGCCCCTACTGTTCAATCTGTACATCGAAGAATCAATTATGGAAATAAAAGGAATGTTCAGGAGTGGAATTAAAAATCAAGGTGAAAGGATACCAACGATACGATTAAAAAAAAAAAATGGTGCAAATGGCTCTAAGCACTGTGGGACTTAACATCTGAGGTCATCAGTCCCCTAGACTTAGAACTACTTATACCTAACTACCCTAAGGACATCACACGCATCCATGCCCGAGGCAGGATTCGAACCTGCGACCATAGCAGCAAATGGTTCAAATGGCTCTGAGCACTATGTGACTCAACTTCTGAGGTCATCAGTACCCTAGAACGTAGAACTACTTAAACCTAACTAACCTAAGGACATCACACACATCCATGCCCGAGGCAGGATTCGAACCTGCGACCGTATCGGCCTCACGGTTCCAGGCTGTAGCGCCTAGAACCGCACGGCCACCCCGGCCGGCCCGTAGCAGCAGCGTGATACGATTCGCTGAGTGAAAGTGAAGAAGAATGACATGATCTACTGAATGGAATGAACAGTATAATGAGTACAGAATATGGACTGAGAGTAAATGGAAGAAAGAAGAAATTAATGAGCACCAACAGAATTGAGAATAGCGGGGAACTTAACATCGGGATTGATGGTCACGAAGTAGATGAAGGTAAGGAATTCTACTACCTACGCAGTAAAATAACCAATGATTAACGGAGCAAGGAGGACATCAAAAGCAGACTAGCAATGGCAAAAAGAGCATTCCTGGCCAGGAGAAGTCAACTAGTATCGAACACAGGCCTTAATTTGAGGAAGAAATTTCTGAGAATGTACGTTTGGAGCACAGCATTGTATGGTAGTGAAACATGGACTGTGTGAAAATTGGAACAGAAGAGAATCGAAACATTTGAGATGTGTTGCTGCTGACGAATGCTGAAAATTATGTGGATTGACAAGATAAGGAATGAGGAGGTTCTGCGCAGAATCGGAGAGGAATGGAATATGTGGACAACATTGACAAGGAGAAAGGACAGGATGATAGGACATCAGGGAATGACTTCCATGGTACCAGAGGGAGCTGGCAAAAACTGAAGAGGACAACATAGATTGGAATACATATAGCAAATAACTGAGGGTTCAGGTTTCGAGTGTTACTCTGACTTGAGAAGGTTGGCACAGGAGAGGAATTCGTTGTGGGCCGCATCACCCCAGTCAGAAGACTGACCGCGTTCATCTCTTTCGAGTGCTGTAGATGGGGTAGAACGTACCAAGCGATCATGTGACGCTGGCGAAAGTCATGGCAAGTGGGGTGTGTGTGCCAGTTGGATGTGTGGAACAAACGCAGTAAAACAGGTCTGACTGGAGACGTGACAGAATGACAGAAACCAGCTATCATGCTGGACTTGACCAAGACCGTACCGTGAACAGAGATCGCCAATTTCTTCGCCCAAAACGTTTCTACAACAGATGGTGCACAACTGGCAGCCACATAACAAGGCGTAAAAACAGTGGTCGTAAAAATATTTTAAGTGACAGGAACCGGAAATATGTGTCACGCTTAGTTAAGGACAGTCGGTTTCAAACACGAGTAGGAATTGCTGCTACACGAGTATGTCAATGCTGGTCCATCTTCACGGCCCATGGCGTCGTAACTGGTACAGCAACCGTAAGTAATATTTTGAATGAAAAACAGTTTTCCTTGCAAGGGAAACAATACTTTTATTGACGCGTTTCACCTTTTTGTTTTATAACTATCACATGTTCCAACAGAGGGCTAGTAGATCAGAATTCACTGAGTGAATACAAAGATTTAATTACTAAGAACGCTTATAACTCCATGTGGAACAGCTTTGGTTCAGGAGTGTTCCAAACGTGTGGCAGCTTGTTGAAACATATCTGCCCATTAACATAACTATTATTGTCAGTTGTTTTTAATTTCGTGGTCTGCTTGAAGTACTTATCCTTACTTCTAGTATCATAATTACGTTTATCACTGCACTTACTTACTTACTTTGTTTTTATATACTATTCAGCAAAAATTTAATAAGTTTATACAAATACAAGGAATATTCTGTTAAATATTTATGTTGGACAAAGATTTCACGACAGGACTCTCTGGCCTTTAGTACAGGCATTAACCTAATGGCTCTCTTCTGTAATACTAATATTCTACGCAGCTGCAGCTCTGCTGCGCAGTCCCACAATTCAATACCGTAATTAAAAAACGGATAAACTGCCCCATAGTAAACAATTTATCTTGTTTGGTTTGGGACCGTTCTTGCCAGCTGACTTATGAGATAAAAGCTGCTGATGATTTTCTCTCATACAAAAGTAATATGGTTTACCCAACGGAGCTTTTTGTCCAGGTGGATACCAAGAAATTTGATGTTATTTGTTTCTACTGATGTAATACCTCAAATATCGTTTGTTTCAGCCTCATGAGAACCAGTTGTTTTAAATTTCAGTAACTGGGACTAACTGATGTTGGTGTTTAGACCCTGGTGTAGAAAATATGTGGTTACTTCTGTCACACCCTTTGTTGCGGCTGAGTGTAATGTCTGAAAGTCCTTTTCATAAAATAAGAGCGAGGCAACATCAGCATACTCGTATGTTACCATATGTGAGTTGAAGGGTTGTGTTATGTCATTGATATAAACCAAGAAGAGAAAGGGACCAAGGATCGATCCCTTCCGTGCGCCCTGAATTACTGTATCTCTAGAAGACTGGAAATCTATTACCTTATTATCTATTTTACATGAAAGTTTAGTACACCGTTCGCGATTTGTCAAGCATGTTGTCAGTAATTGCATAGATGAGTCCTTGATGTTGTGAGCCTTCAGTTTCTTATTGAGCAACCCATAGCTGACTGAATCGAAGGCTTTGGAAAGCTCTAAGAGTATGCCTGCTGTCTTCATATCTTGGTCTAGAAGGGTGTATACTTTACGGAGAAATTCAGCAACTGTAGTAGTTATGCATCGATCTTTCCTAAAGCCATGCTGTGTTTCTGCTAACAATAACAGCAGAGGGCATCATCAGAAAATTTTAACATACTGCAAAATTTGTACTCGTCGCATCTGTTGCGACCGTCATGTGTACCTTCAGCACACCAGCCGTGTTTTGCATATGGACTTGTAACGTCTGTTTGGAACGAGGTATTGCTTAGCGTGCAGATTATACTGTGTTCTCAAAACTTGTATGTACGGTCTTACTCCAGCAATGCTCTTTCAACTGACTCCTGTGTGTTTTTTGTTGTTTCCAATAGTTTCACAAAAAAGAGCCAACAATTAATGTAAATAATGGCTTATGTAATACAAACACGAATAGCCATCTGAGGATAAACCTGTAGTTCTAAACTGGTAACGACCCTATCTGTGTAAAAATAAGAAGCATTGTTAACAGTGGATGGTTGCTGTTTTCTTCTTGGTAAGAATCAACTCGCATTTTGTACACAACCATGGTCTCAAAAATCAGTTTTTGCCAAAATAGCAGGAAGACAGTATTTGTCCCAAGTGCACTACTTTTTATTTGTGACGATACAGAAACACAGCAGTAATGTTTTAATTAGTAGAACTAAAGTTAACAAAACAACTTCATACACCTTTTAAATTTTGGACCACAAGGGGCAACCACAGCTTCGCACGAAGACGATGCAGTATAACGTAATGTCAATGAATGCTCCAGTTTTTATATGAATTGAAATGTTTTTGGAAATAAAGAAAACAAACTTTGAGGATCTGTCAGTCAATTTGTTGATTTACTAGCCTTTTCTCCTGTGTGGATAACAGTTAATATTAACTTACTGAAGATAAACTCCCTACTACATTTACATTATGGTTATACCAGGTTTCAGTAAAGTCATGCCATGCCTATGTAGTGTTGAAAACCTGTAATCCTTACATTATTTGTCACGAAGGTCACGATGCATTAATCCTTAAAACAGCTGGGGTCCAGATGCGAACTTGCTAATTTCATAGCCGAGACAGCGTGACAAAGTGTACGCATACCTTGTACGTGACTGGATCCCGTGTTCAGGTCTAGTGCAACACCATAAGGAAATACACATTTGCATTTAACACAGGAAACGAGTTACTTAGCGGCCCCATTATGCAGAAGCAGCCTTAATGAGCTCACTTATTGCAGGGCTGGCCAAATTGTGCTCTCTGTGTAAAAGAAGCACTTCATTTATTGTTGCCGTCTCATACAATCCGGTACCTAGTACCTGAGACGAGGTGTTATGGATAAAATTACATTTGTACAGAGCTATGATTCTCACTTATTTCTTACGATGTGGTCTTACCTCAATTTTATTATAACAAGTGCTTCTCTCTTATACATACACTGCTCAAACGAATTAGGGGAACATTCACATCAAAGTACACTACTGGCCATTAAAATTGCTACACCACGAAGTTGACGTGCTACAGATGCGAAATTTAACCGACAGGACGAAGATGCTGTGATATGCAAATGATTAGCTTTTCAGAGCATTCAGACAAGGTGGCGCCGGTGGCGACACCTACAACGTGCTGACATGAGGAAAGTTTCCGACCGATTTCTCATACACAAATAGCAGTTGACCAGCTTTGCCTGGTGAAACGTTGTTGTGATGCCTCGTGTAAGGAGAAATGCGTACCATCACGTTTCCAACTTTGATAAAGGTCTGATTGTAGCCTCGTATCACTAGCAGTCGAGATGACAGGCATCTTATCCGCATGGCCGTAACGGATCGTGCAGCCACGTCTCGATGCCTGAGTCAACAGATGTGGACGTTTGCAAGACAACAACCATCTGCACGAACAGTTCGATGACGTTTGCAGCAGCATGGATTATCATTTCGGAGACTATGGCTGCGGTTACTCTTGACGCTGCGTCACAGACAGGAGAGCCTGCGATGGTGTGCTCAACGACGAACCTGTGTGCACGAGTGGTAAAACGTCATTTTTTCGGATGGATCCAGGTTCTGTTTACAGCATCATGATGGTCGCATCCGTGTTTGGCGACATCGCGGTGAACGCACGTTGGAAGCGTGTATTCGTCATCTGTACTGGCGTATGACCCGGCGTGATGGTATGGGGTGCCATTGGTTACACGTCTCGGTCACCTCTTGTTCGCGTTGACAACACTTTGAACAGTGGACGTTACATTACAGATGTGTTACGACCCGTAGCTCTACCCTACATTCGATCCTTGCGAAACCCTACATTTCAGCAGGATAATGCCCGACCGCATGTTGCAGGTCGTGTACAGGCCTTTCTGGATACAGAAAATATTCGACTGCTGCTCTGGCCAGCACATTCTCCAGATCTCTCACTAACTGAAAACGTTTGGTCAATAGTGGCCGAGCAATTGTCTCGTCACAATACGCCAGTGATGAACTGTGGTATCGTGTTGAAGCTGCATGGGCAGCTGTACCTGTACACGCCATCCAAGCTCTGTTTGACTCAATGCCCAGGCATATCAAGGCCGTTATTAGGGCCAGAGGTGGTTGTTCTGGGTACTGATTACTCTGGATCTATGCATCCAAATTGCGTGAAAATGTAATCACATGTCAGTTCTAATATAATACATTTGTCCAATGAATACCCGTTTATCATCTGTATTTCTTCTTGGTGTAGCAATTTTAATGCCCAGTAGTGTACAATATGTTAAATCTATTCTCATACAGGCGACCTGTGGTCTTAGTGCTTACCTTGAAATCTTCGCTTTTTATGTGTGCAACAACTTAAATCATTCGCCATCTATCGGCTGTGTTATGCTTTGGAGTATCAGATGACCCTGAAAAGGAAGTGAGTACATGTGTACCCAGAGGTTCTCTAGTGAGGTACACAGACGGTAATTGTAATACGTGAACGTAGTATTCAACCAAGCACGTACAGTGCGACATCTTAATTCAGTGCAAATTGCAAGGACCCTCTGTTTGATCCAAGAAGGCTGGAGTATCCGTCGTGCTGCTCCACATGCCAATGCCTCTTCATGTGTCACCCATAAGTAGTGGACACGCTACGGAGACACAGGTCAGTACACAAGGGGAGTTGGGCAAGGGCGCCGACGCATTACAACCCGATGTGAAGACAGATTGAAACGTCCCCTTTTGAACGATTATACAAGACTGTGCTTAAACTGACACACAATATTTTTAGCGCAACGCAATCTGACTTTCAATAATCCCTACAAAAGAATGGCCCTGACTAACATTAACCTATACCTTTCACAAATCACTTACAAAAATCTTCGTTACTCGAACTACTGCAATACAGCGAGCGCCACTACTGCCAGCTAAATAAAAGATTCAAACTACGGAAGGCACTAACTACTGATAGGCATAGTTAGCAAATGAAAGATTTTGATAGAGAACAAATGATGTATTTACCTTAATAGTTATAATATATATAGCAGTTCATGACATCGAGTCTTACAAATTTCAAAACTCCGCCATCTCTCTCCCCACATCCACCACTGCTGGCGGCTCACCTCCAACTGCGCAACGCTACGCGCTGTTCACATCCAGCTGCCACTGCCCAACACTGCAATGGCAGACAACAAACTAGCAACAAACTAGCCACAGACTGCACGCAGCACAGCCAGTGATTTTCATACAGAGCGCTACGTAACGTTGCCAATAAGAAAACATAAACAGCCTACTTACAAGATTTCTGGTCATTTATTCGGTGCGGCGGGGTACGGCTACCGCCAGAGCATTGCAAGACAATCTCATTAGTGCTATTGGTGCAATTTTGTCGGAAGAGACTATAAGAAAAACACCAAGGTGACAAAAGTCATGGGGTAGCACCTTATATTGTGCCGGACTTCCTTTTGCCCGGTGTAGTACAACAAGTCGACGTGGTATGAACACACCAAGTCGTTGGAAGTTGCCTCCAGAAACACTGAGCCATGCTAGCTCTACAGCCGTCCACAATTGCCAGTAGAGGATTTTGAGCAGGGACTGACCTCTCGATTATCATTTCCCATAAATGTTCGAGGGATTCATGTCGGCCGATCTGGGGTGGCCGAATCATTCGTTCGAATTCTCCAGAATGTTCTTCAGTACCGATCGTGAACAATTGTGGCCCGGTGACATGGCGCATTGTCACCCATAAAAAATTCCAACGTTGTTTGGGAACATGAAGTCAATGAATCGTTAAAAATTGTCTCCAAGTAGCCGAAAGTAAACGTGATCGGTTCAGTTGGACCAGAGGACCCAGTTCATTGCACCAGCTACTTGTCGAAAACTTGATTCCGTGGCTACGTGGGGGCTGCGCCTCTCTCCAACCCCACTACCGGCTCTTACCAACCGAAATAGGGACACATCAGATGAGGCCACGGCTTTCCAGTCGTCCAACCGACACGGTCACGAGCCCAAGAGAGGCGCTGCAGGTGATGTCGTGCTGTTAGCAAAGGTACTCGAGTCAGCTGTCTGCTGCCCTAGCCCATTAATGCCTCTTCCAACCGACACGGTCACGAGCCCAAGAGAGGCACTGCAGGTGATGTTGTGCTGTTAGCAAAGGTACTCGAGTCAGCTGTCTGCTGCCCTAGCCCATTAATGCCTCTTCCAACCGACACGGTCACGAGCCCAAGAGAGGCGCTGCGGGTGATGTCGTGCTGTTAGCAAAGGTACTCGAGTCAGCTGTCTGCTGCCCTAGCCCATTAATGCCTCTTCCAACCGACACGGTCACGAGCCCAAGAGAGGCGCTGCAGGTGATGTGGTGCTGTTAGCAAAGGTACTCGAGTCAGCTGTCTGCTGCCCTAGCCCATTAATGCCTCTTCCAACCGACACGGTCACGAGCCCAAGAGAGGCGCTGCAGGTGATGTCGTGCTGTTACCAAAGGTACTCGAGTCAGCTGTCTGCTGCCCTAGCCCATTAATGCCTCTTCCAACCGACACGGTCACGAGCCCAAGAGAGGCGCTGCAGGTGATGTCGTGCTGTTACCAAAGGTACTCGAGTCAGCTGTCTGCTGCCCTAGCCCATTAATGCCTCTTCCAACCGACACGGTCACGAGCCCAAGAGAGGCGCTGCAGGTGATGTCGTGCTGTTACCAAAGGTACTTGAGTCAGCTGTCTGCTGCCCTAGCCCATTAATGCCTCTTCCAACCGACACGGTCACGAGCCCAAGAGAGGCGCTGCAGGTGATGTCGTGCTGTTAGCAAAGGTACTCGAGTCAGCTGTCTGCTGCCCTAGCCCATTAATGCCTCTTCCAACCGACACGGTCACGAGCCCAAGAGAGGCACTGCAGGTGATGTTGTGCTGTTAGCAAAGGTACTCGAGTCAGCTGTCTGCTGCCCTAGCCCATTAATGCCTCTTCCAACCGACACGGTCACGAGCCCAAGAGAGGCGCTGCGGGTGATGTCGTGCTGTTAGCAAAGGTACTCGAGTCAGCTGTCTGCTGCCCTAGCCCATTAATGCCTCTTCCAACCGACACGGTCACGAGCCCAAGAGAGGCGCTGCAGGTGATGTGGTGCTGTTAGCAAAGGTACTCGAGTCAGCTGTCTGCTGCCCTAGCCCATTAATGCCTCTTCCAACCGACACGGTCACGAGCCCAAGAGAGGCGCTGCAGGTGATGTCGTGCTGTTACCAAAGGTACTCGAGTCAGCTGTCTGCTGCCCTAGCCCATTAATGCCTCTTCCAACCGACACGGTCACGAGCCCAAGAGAGGCGCTGCAGGTGATGTCGTGTTGTTAGCAAAGGTACTCGAGTCAGCTGTCTGCTGCCCTAGCCCGTTAATGCCTCTTCCAACCGACATGGTCACGAGCCCAAGAGAGGCGCTGCAGGTGATGTCGTGCTGTTACCAAAGGTACTCGAGTCAGCTGTCTGCTGCCCTAGCCCATTAATGCCTCTTCCAACCGACACGGTCACGAGCCCAAGAGAGGCGCTGCAGGTGATGTCGTGCTGTTAGCAAAGGTACTCGAGTCAGCTGTCTGCTGCCCTAGCCCATTAATGCCTCTTCCAACCGACACGGTCACGAGCCCAAGAGAGGCACTGCAGGTGATGTCGTGCTGTTAGCAAAGGTACTTGAGTCAGCTGTCTGCTGCCCTAGCCCATTAATGCCTCTTCCAACCGACACGGTCACGAGCCCAAGAGAGGCGCTGCGGGTGATGTCGTGCTGTTAGCAAAGGTACTCGAGTCAGCTGGCTGCTGCCCTAGCCCATTAATGCCTCTTCCAACCGACACGGTCACGAGCCCAAGAGAGGCGCTGCAGGTGATGTCGTGCTGTTAGCAAAGGTACTCGAGTCAGCTGTCTGCTGCCCTAGCCCATTAATGCCTCTTCCAACCGACACGGTCACGAGCCCAAGAGAGGCACTGCAGGTGATGTCGTGCTGTTAGCAAAGGTACTTGAGTCAGCTGTCTGCTGCCCTAGCCCATTAATGCCTCTTCCAACCGACACGGTCACGAGCCCAAGAGAGGCGCTGCGGGTGATGTCGTGCTGTTAGCAGAGGTACTCGAGTCAGCTGTCTGCTGCCCTAGCCCATTAATGCCTCTTCCAACCGACACGGTCACGAGCCCAAGAGAGGCGCTGCAGGTGATGTCGTGCTGTTAGCAAAGGTACTCGAGTCAGCTGTCTGCTGCCCTAGCCCATTAATGCCTCTTCCAACCGACACGGTCACGAGCCCAAGAGAGGCGCTGCAGGTGATGTCGTGCTGTTAGCAAAGGTCCTCGAGTCAGCTGTCTGCTGCCCTAGCCCACTAATGCCTCTTTTCGCCGCACTGTCACGGATACATTCGTCGTACGTCCCACATTGAATTTCTGCGATTATTTCATTCACTGTTGCGTGACTGTTAATCCTGACAACTCCACGAAAATGCCAACTCCACGCAAATGCCGCTGCTCTCGGTCGTTATGTGAAGGCCGTCAGCCATGCTTTGCACACGGTGAGACGTAATTCCTGAAATTTTACGTTCTCGGCTCACTCTGGACACCGTGCCTCTTGGAATATTGAATTCTCTAACGATTTCCGAAATGGAGTGTCCCATGCATCTAGCTCCGAATACTATTCCCGTCTGTTAACTCCCGCCGTACAGTCGTAATCACGTCGGAAACGTTTTCACATTATTCACCTGGGTGCAAATGAAAGCTCGGCCAATGCACGGCCATTTTATACCTTGTGTATGCGGTACTACAGCCACCTGCACATACGCTATCCCATGAGTTTTTTCACCTCGGTGTGGGTTGCCAGAACCAACCAACCCAAATCTTCTGTTCCATTAACCCCATGACACGACAACATCCCATAGCTCGCCATCCGGTCAGCCGTTCCCATGTCAACTGGCAACTTCGGCATTGGAGAAACGTGTTATTCTCAGACGACTCCATATTTCTTCTGGTGCAAGGTGATGGCCGTTTTCGTGTGTAGAGACGTCATGGTGAGCTATAGCTACGAAATATTGTCCAGAGAGTCGACAGATTCACCCTAGTTCCACTGATGCTGTGGGGAGGCATCAGTGTCGACAGCCATAAGGATCTTCTCGCTGTCCGTTGTCGCCTTACCGACAGCAATTACATCAAACAGACAATGTTTGAGCATGAGGTGGATGCAGCATACTGTGTTGCTCCTGAATTCGTTATCAGTCTGATGTTTTTCCTAGTAAGGCATACGTGCCAAAGGCTGAAACGTGTTTAATTTTAGTTTTTGACTCGAACATATCTTCCATAAACTTTTATCATTGCGTTCTCGCAATGTAACTTTACAGTTTCTCAAAATTTCATTCTGATGACGACATCCTTAGAGATGTTGAAACTGTCAGTGTACCAGACAGTTATTTGCGACTGGTTGGCTGTGTGATTTCTATGTTGAAACAGTATACATGCCTACCTCTATGGCTATTTTGCCTCGCGGTAGGTGCATCTGCATAGCAGGATACGCCCAGCCACGTTAGCAAGTCTCGAGAAGTGCTTGAATGAGAAGCGGCGACCATTTTTTTTTTTAAATCGGCATTTGTGGTCGGGTACTGGTGTGCCAACCATATGCCCTCCATCACCTCTCCCCAAACCTTATTCTTCAATACAAGAAAATAAAGACAACTTTAGCAGCTCGCCGTAATTGCTGACTTGCGAAACTGAGCACACAATGTACACAAGTACTAAACGCACCTCAGACACCGTCTGATGAAACAGCTTGCACTAAATGTTCTAGACCATTGTTTTAATTTCCTTATGAATTTTAACAAGTTGTTTCATGTAGCAATGTTAGCTACCTTATGTAAATTGTCACTTACTTATTTATTTACTCGAACAACTCTTTTGGAGGATACAATAAATCAACTTTCGTTTTACTTCTTTGTGTCTAATTTTCGTTGCTCCCAGACTTCCTTCATGCTTCGAGAGTGTCGTTCCTTTTCTTCCAGGGCCCACTTTCTTCCTTTTGCAGACTTTTTATCCTGAAATCCTATCTCTTGTGTTTCTTCTATAAAAGTATTCTGTTGTCTGTTGTTTCCCTTCTAATTCTTATGTTTTTCATATCTTTGTCGATTTCGGTGAACCATATGGGTTTCGATTTGTACCTGTTTAGTCAGTTACATCTGCTACGTTTGCCAGTTATTATACATTCGGTATATGTGGCTAAAAAATGAGCGTTTTTTTGCTCATTATATCAGTTAGCTTTCCCATTTTCAAACAGAGCTCTCAGTTTGATCTTAATTTGTATTCAACATTACTATTACTTCTAGGTCCCAGTATTTCCATTACAATTCTTCCTTCAACTTTTTCCAGTTTCTCAAGATCGACAAATCTTGTTAGTTTAAGTGTTTCTAATGCATACTGTGTTTTAGCTCTTGCTACTGTTTCATAGTGTCTTAGTTTTATGTTACACGACAAAGATTTTTTGTTCTAAATGTTATTTGTCATTTGGAATACCCTTTCTATTTTATGTACTCTATTTTGTAAGGCTATCTTTGCTTTCGTGTTAATTGCATCCATTCTCCTAGGTATTTAAAACAGTTTGTTTTAGACATTATGCTATGAATTTTAGTATTTGGAGGGGCATCATTAATATTCTGTATGATGCAAAGTGGATTTAGCAGAATTCTTGATGCCACGAAATATTGTGACAAATGTAACGTAGTGCTGTTTCTTTTATGTTACAGCTTATGACTAAGTTATTTTTTATTAATTTTGGCATCTCTTTGCTGTTGATTAATCAGGTACAGTTTCAAGAACCTTACATGTTACAGCTTTACTGTATGACTAAATGACGATGGCGTCCTCTTGGGTAAAATATTCTGGAGGTAAAATAGTCCCCCATTCGGATCTCCGGGCGGGGACTACTCAAGGGGATGTCGTTATCAGGAGAAAGAAAACTGGCGTTCTACGGATCGGAGTGTGGAATGTCAGATCCCTTAACCGGTCAGGTAGGTTAGAAAATTTAAAAAGGGAAATGGATAGGTTAAAGTTAGATAGAGTGGGAATTAGTGAAGTTCGGTGGCAGGAGGAACAAGACTTCTGGTCAGGTGACTACAGGGTTATAAACACAAAATCAAATGGGGGTAATGCAGGAGTAGGTTTAATAATGAATAGGAAAATAGGAATGCGGGTAAGCTACTACAAACAGCATAGTGAACGCATTATTGTGGCCAAGATTGATACGAAGCCCACGACTACTACAGTAGTACAAGTTTATATGCCAACTACCTCTGCAGATGACGAAGAAATTGAAGAAATGTATGATCAAATAAAAGAAATTATTCAGATAGTGAAGGGAGATGAAAATTTATTAGTCATGGGTGACCGGAATTCGAGTGTAGGAAAAGGGAGAGAAGGAAACGTAGTAGGTGGGTACGGATTGGGGCTAAGAAATGAAAGAGGAAGCCGCCTGGTAGAATTTTGCACAGAGCACAACTTAACCATAGCTACCACTTGGTTTAAGAATCATGAAAGAAGGTTGTATACATGGAAGAACCCTGGAGACACTAAAAGGTATCAGATAGATTATATAATGGTAAGACAGAGATTTAGGAACCAGGTTTTAAATTGTAAGACATTTCCAGGGGCAGATGTGGACTCTGACCACAATCTATTGGTTAGGAACTGCTGATTAAAACTGAAGAAACTGCAAAAAGGTGGGAATTTAAGGAGATGGGACCTGGATAAACTGAAAGAACCAGAGGTTGTACAGACTTTCAGGGAGAGCAAAAGGGAACAATTGACAGGAATGGGGAAAAGAAATACAGTAGAAGAAGAATGGGTAGCTTTGAGGGATAAAGTAGTGAAGGCAGCAGAGGATCAAGTAGGTAAAAAGACGAGGGCTAGTAGAAATCCTTGGGTAACAGAAGAAATATTGCATTTAACTGATGAAAGAAGAAAATATAAAAATGCAATAAATGAAACAGGCAAAAATGAATACAAACGTCTCAAAAATGAGATCGACAGGAAGTGCAAAATGGCTAAACAGGGATGGCTAGAGGACAAATCTAAGGATGTAGAGGCTTATCTCACTAGGGGTAAGATAGATACTGCCTACAGGAAAATTAAAGGGACCTTTGGAGATAGTAGAACCACTTGTATGAACATCAAGAGCTCAGATGGAAACCCAGTTCTAAGCAAAGAAGGGAAAGCAGAAAGATGGAAGGAGTATATAGAGGGTCTATACAAGGGCGACGTACTTGAGGACAATATTATGGAAATGGAAGAGGATGTAGATGAAGATGAAATGGGAGATACGATACTGCGTGAAGAGTTTGACAGAGCACTGAAAGACCTGAGTCGAAACAAGGTCCCCGGAGACCTTGGGAGAGCCAGTCCTAACAAAATTCTACTATGTGGTGAGCAAGACGTATGAAACACGCGAAATACCCTCAGACTTCAAGAAGAATATAATAATTCCAATCCCAAAGAAAGCAGGTGTTGACAGATGTGAAAATTACCGAACAATCAGTTTAATAAGCCACAGCTCCAAAATACTAACACGAATTCTTTATAAACGAATGGAAAAACTAGTAGAAGCCGACCTCGGGGAAGATCAGTTTGGATTCCGTAGAAATACTGGAACACGTGAGGCAATACTGACCGTACGACTTATCTTAGAAGAAAGATTAAGGAAAGGCAAACCTACATTTCTAGCATTTGTAGACTCAGTGAAAGCTTTTGACAATGTTGACTGGAATACTCTCTTTCAAATTCTAAAGGTGGCAGGGGTAAAATATAGGGAGCGAAAGGCTATTTACAATTTGTACAGAAACCAGATGGCAGTTATAAGAGTCGAGGGACATGAAAGGGAAGCAGTGGTTGGGAAGGGAGTAAGACAGGGTTGTAGCCTCTCCCCGATGTTATTCAATCTGTATATTGAGCAAGCAGTAAAGGAAACAAAAGAAAAATTCGGAGTAGGTATTAAAATCCATGGAGAAGAAATAAAAACTTTGAGGTTCGCCGATGACATTGTAATTCTGTCAGAGACAGCAAAGGACTTGGAAGAGCAGTTGAATGGATTGGACAGTGTCTTGAGAGAAGTATATAAGATGAACATCAACAAAACCAAAACGAGGATAATGGAATGTAGTCGAATTAAGTCGGGTGATGCTGAGGGAATTAGATTAGGAAATGAGACACTTAAAGTAGTAAAGGAGTTTTGCTATTTGGGGAGCAAAATAACTGATGATGGTCGAAGTAGAGAGGATATAAAATGTAGACTGGCAATGGCAAGGAAAGCGTTTCTGAAGAAGAGAAATTTGTTAACATCGAGTATAGATTTAAGTGTCAGAAGAGAAGTTTGTGGCACAACTTGACCAGAAGAAGGGATCGGTTGGTAGGACATGTTCTGAGGCATCAGGGGATCACCAATTTAGTATTGGAGGGCAGCGTGGAGGGTAAAAATCGTAGAGGGAGACCAAGAGATGAATACACTAAGCAGATTCAGAAGGATGTAGGTTGCAGTAGGTACTGGGAGATGAAGAAGCTTGCACAGGATTGAGTAGCATGGAGAGCTGCTTCAAACCAGTCTCAGGACTGAAGACCACAACAACAACAACAACATGTTAAATATTATCAGTTACTATTATGTGCTCAGTGAGGTGAAATTTTAAGAATTTTTGAACTCTAATTAATTTCGATGCATGTTATTTACAGAAATTGGTATTTCCTTCTTTCCTTTGTAGACCTGAAGATTATCATTTAACGTGATCTAAAATGGGTATTAAGTGTAACTAATTGCAGCTTAGGCTGTTACAACAAATATTTAAAAAAACATTGATGCAGTGGCGGTTTCTTTTGTGACAGTTTGTCGTCCGTTATTAAAACAGAATACTCATCCTACTCACATCATTCCAAGTTGGACACCGGGCGAAATACTCTCCTTCTGAATTCCCCTGTTAGGGAGACAGTTAGTTCAGTAGCGGTCCGAAAGCACATCCGCTGCCAGCTCGCGTGTGCCATTTCTTCTTCAAAAATTGCTCCTCCTCCCCCAACCTCATTATTTTTTTTAATTCGTGGAATACCTATAAATCAGCAAATATAAGATTGATCACAGATTCTCTTTCGACTTCGTAGTTGGTCAGATTTCTCGAAAATCGATTTGTACCGCCGTCATCTGCTACGAAAATCTTTATTATTGCGGCCAGTTTCGATTGTTACTAACTGTCATCAAGCGTAAGAAATTTTTCAATCATTGTATCTGCCTGGATATATATATAATGTTTCATCCAATTCTATATAACATCAAAAACACGAACTTGACGACAGCACTCAGTATATAAATTTAAACAAAGTTCAGAAGGTCGAATGTATCACTGTGTGTTTGTGAACAATGTTTAAATGCTATATACTGAGTTCTGTCGCCGAGTTCATGCATTTGAAGTAATGCAAAAAATGAATGGAACTTCAAGTGTGTTTCGATACAGATATGTAGATGAATTTTGGCGACGATAATTGATAGTAATCGAAGCTCGCTGCAATAACAAAGGTTTTCGTAGCAGCTGTCGATAGTACATGCAAGCTGTCACGCGCAAGTTGCAAGTTACTAAAAATATAACTTAGAAGAGACTAAATACTGGCTGCCATTTTTCATACGTTACTCTGGCACCCCATAGCCTGTGATGTACAGCCCCCTTACACTTGAAAACATCGTAAGAGAACAAGAAATGCAGCAGATTATGTGACGTCCTTGGATCCAAAAGGTCGTGACGAATGCTGGCGGACGACGATTTTAAGGCTGTCATGTTTAAGGATTTATGGGGAAGAACTTACGGATGGCTTGCTTCAGATATCACATAAAAGGCAGTCACTGCTATGTTTAATCCTCTTCGTTTTCCTTTGGTGGAGTATAATACACTGACGGAAAAAAACAGCAACACCGATAAATATTTAAAGAAATATTTGGATTGAAACTTCCTGGCGACAGCTGGTAGACCACTTGCCCGCGAAAGGCAAAGGTCCCGAGTTCGAGTCTCGGTCGGGCACACAGTTTTAATCTGCCAGGAAGTTTCATATCAGCGCACACTCCGCTGCAGAGTGAAAATCTCATTCTGGAAATATTTGGATTGCTTTCGTCTAGGTAACATATTAAAGTGATTAATATTTCAAGGCGACAGATTAATGTAGGCGCGAGATAAGCCATTGCAAATGTGAATTGCTGTACATTAATAACCGATTTAATAACCAGAATATTGAATACAAGCATGGTGTTACATAGGTGCCGGATGTACAGAATATTGAATACAAGCATTGTGTTATATAGGTGCCGGATGTAAGTTTGTGGGATGGAGTTCTATGGCTGTTGAACGTGGTCGGTCAATAAATTGACGGGTACCGCTGTTTGTGGATGACGCTGGAGTTATCATCCGATGATGTGCTCGATTGGAGACAGATCTGGTGATCGAGCAGGCCAAGGTAACATTTCGACGCTGTGTAGAAGATGATGTGTTAGAACCTCGGTACGGGCGCCAGCGTTATCCTGTTGGAAAACACCCGCTGGAATTCTGTATATGAATGGCAGTACAACAGGTCGAATCACATTTGCTGTAAGGGTGCGTAGGATAACCACGGGAATCCTCCTGCTGTCGTACGAAATCGCATCCCAGACCATAACTCCAGGTGCAGCGTCTAGCGCGTCTGGTACTCAAGACAGGTTGGTTGCAGGCCCTGAACCGGCTTCCTCCTAACCATACACAACTATCATTGGCACCGAGGCAGAACCAGATTTCATCGAAAAAGATAACAGCCCTCCACTTTGCTCTCCAATGAGCTTGCGCCTGACATCGCTGAAGTCGCAAATGGCGGTGGCTTGGGGTCTGTGAAATGCATGCTACATAGCGTCTGACTCGGAGCTGTCATTCAAGTAACCGACTGGTAACTGTTCGTTGTGCCACTGTGGTGTCAACTGTTGTTCAAATTACTGCTGCGGGCGCAGTAGGATACGCCAGAGCCCTACTCCAAACGTGGATTTTCCTCTCGGTAGTGGGACGTGTCCGTCCAGAGCCCGGTGTTCTTGCGACCGTATGTTATCTCGACCACCAGTGCCATCAAACATGTATAGTAGCTACATTCTGGCGAAATCTTCCTGCAATTTCGCAAACTGAAGATCCAGATTCTCGTTGCCCTCTCACACGACCTCATTCAAACTCAGTGAGGTATTGATAAAAGCGTCTTTGCCACCTTGAAAGCATTCTTCACTAACATCAACTCACCACGTCCTATCTGAAAGGTAATTGACGCTCACGACCGTTACAGTGTGTATTTAAAGCAAACCTGATTAGCGTTCTTATAGTGGTGCTACTTGCGTCATTCTTATGCGACTGGTACGAAATCTGAATGGACACCCTCTTTTAGACGTAGAAACAGCCTACCAACTCCGTTTGTTTCGCGCCACTCCTTCTTGGTGTTGCGATTTTTTTTCGTCAGTATACGTTTACACTATTAAATTTGCCACACTATCTGTAATAATGATTTTCATGTATACTTCATGCTCATTCAGTAATAATTCCAGCCATATACAGGCACAAACAGCACAGGTGAAACAGCCAAGTAAATAACAAAAGTACACTATATAGACAACGACTCAGGACTGAACATTAAAAAAATTAAAAAGAAGAAAATTTACATTTAAAAATTAATCTGTGATTCATAAAAATGATTCTGTCTCACTTTTAAGTGCCAACAACAGCACATTTTCTTAGAAAGAAAAGGTCAACACACAACTGCAGTTTATTCACCTCAATTCCAGTGTAGTAACTGTTTCACTGCGGAAAATCGTAACACGGTCCCTGACTTCAGCCGTCGCACGGACGCCAAAATGGAAAATATTGAAATAAACGATATCGGAATTGAAAAACAACTGTTATCACTTAGTAGCGGAAAAGCATCCGGACCAGACGAGATACCCTTAAGATTCTACAGTGATTATGCTAAAGAACTTGCCCCCTTTCTATCAGCAATTTATCGTAGATCGCTGGAAGAACGTAAAGTACCTAGCGACTGGAAGAAAGCGCAGGTCGTTCCCATTTTCAAGAAGGGTCATAAATCAGATGCGAATAATTATAGGCCTATTTCGCTTACGTCAATCTGTTGTAGAATAATGGAACATGTTTTGTGTTCTCGTATTATGACGTTCTTAGATAATACAAATCTCCTTCATCATAACCAACATGGATTCCGCAAACAGAGATCATGTGAAACTCAGCTCGCCCTATTTGCCCAAGAAATTCACAGTGCCGTAGACACTGGCGAGCAGATTGATGCCGTATTCTTGGACTTCAGTAAGGCATTTGATACGGTTCCGCACTTACGTTTAGTGAAAAAAATACGAGCTTACGGAATATCGGACCAGGTTTGTGATTGGATTCAGGATTTCCTAGAAGAAAGAACACAACATGTCATTCTTAACGGTTCAAAATCTGCAGATGTAGAGGTAATTTCGGGAGTACCGCAGGGAAGCGTGATAGGACCTTTATTGTTTACAATATACATAAATGACTTAGTTGACAACATCGGTAGCTCCGTGAGGCTATTTGCAGATGACACGGTTGTCTACAAGAAAGTGGCAACATCAGAAGACTCGTACGTACTCCAGGAGGACCTGCAGAGGATTAATGCATGGTGCGACAGCTGGCAGCTTTCCCTAAACGTAGATAAATGTAATATAATGCGCATACATAGGGGCAGAAATCCATTCCAGTACGATTATGCCATAGGTGGTAAATCATTGGAAGCGGTAACGACCGTAAAATACTTAGGAGTTACTATCCGGAGCGATCTGAAGTGGAATGATCACATAAAACAAATAGTGGGAAAAGCAGGCGCCAGGTTGAGATTCATAGGAAGAATTCTAAGAAAATGTGACTCATCGACGAAAGAAGTAGCTTACAAAACGCTTGTTCGTCCGATTCTTGAGTATTGCTCATCAGTATGGGACCCTTACCAGGTTGGATTAATAGAAGAGATAGACATGATCCAGCGAAAAGCAGCGCGATTCGTCATGGGGACATTTAGTCAGCGCGAGAGCGTTACGGAGATGCTGAACAAGCTCCAGTGGCGGACACTTCAAGAAAGGCGTTACGCAATACGGAGAGGTTTATTATCGAAATTACGAGAGAGCACATTCCGGGAAGAGATGGGCAGCATATTACTACCGCCCACATATATCTCGCGTAATGATCACAACGAAAAGATCCGAGAAATTAGAGCAAATACGGAGACTTACAAGCAGTCGTTCTTCCCACGCACAATTCTTGAATGGAACAGGGAAGGGGGGATCAGATAGTGGTACAATAAGTACCCTCCGCCACACACCGTAAGGTGGCTCGCGGAGTATAGATGTAGATGTAGATTCTTGGCGAGTTAATTTTTAACGGGTTATGACCGGTGTACACGGACGTTCTCATAAAGCAAACACCGGCGGATGATACCTACAGAAAGTTCCCTTGTGACAGTATGACCTTCTGCGATCAGTTACTTGTGAATGACAGCGTATTGATCGGAAAACACATTCGACATCCTGATGATTTCTGTTTTATGGGCATTAGGACGTGGCCAAAATATGTTCGTATGCCTTATGTTTCGTCTGCTAACGTTGTAGTCATCCTCAAAGACTATAAATACGTAGCTAGTTAATTTTGAAGCTCAAACAAGTTTAGCAAGCCGACTCTACCGAACTGTTTATACGTAACCGTGACTTCATCCGACTGCTAAATTCACGGAATTGCGCAGACGTGTGTTATGTAGGTTGTACAGCAGTTGGCACTGTTTATTTAGTACAAAGATCCACAACTTGTCGAATTACAATTCTCCTCCTTTTCTGTTGAAGTTGTTTTTCTTGAGTTTGTATGGCCGCTCTGTCCACCCTAGAGCAGCGGTAACTAAATAAAGCGAACAGCGCCAACTGTTTTGCTGTACAAGCTCCGTAACACACGTCGGTGTGACTCTACAATCAGCGGCAGCGGTCGGATGACGTCAGGACCTGTCTGATGCGCGGTTATGTACAAACAGTTCGTCAGCGCTACTTACGGGTATGCATCCGGGTGACGTCTTCGACAACAGCCGATATTTCGACAGGTGAACACCCCCATTTTCAGGGAAAGTGAATTGTTCAGTAATATCGAATTGCTTTGCGTTTTTAAGTTTGGAAATTAACTAGCTACGCGCTTATAGCCTCTAGTTATGTGCTTATAGCCTTAGGAGATGAGAGATGTTGGCACTAAAACATGCCTTAGACCACGGCGTGATGCCCCCACCACACAAATCGCCAAGGATTTAAATAGCGGTGGTGAAAAAGTGCGCTGTATGACCTCCAACATGATTGGTTGGTTCTGAGCACTATGGGACTCAACTGCTGAGGTCATTAGTCCCCTAGAACTTAGAACTAGTTAAACCTAACTAACCTAAGGACATCACAAACATCCATGCCCGAGGCAGGATTCGAACCTGCGACCGTAGCGGTCTTGCGGTTCCAGACTGCAGCGCCTTTAACTTTACGGCCACTTCGGCCGGCTACATGATTCTCTCCTTAATTTTGTCCAGGTATTTTTTATTTTCTGAAACGTTTACAAGCCTCCTAAAGAACTGATTATCCGCGATCGGCGAGATAACAAGATCTCTTTGCTATTCGCAATAATTGGTCCTCTACTTCTACCAGAACATCACTGCACCTTGCGTGTCTTGGGTGACAGCGTCTTGGAAACCCTAGGAAAATAAACGCCACGCATGTTCGAAACGTAGTATAAAATATCGTCAGTGGCCCAATGTGATAAAATAACAAGAGATGCAATATGGACCTTTTCTCTGGAATATTAGGCGGGTACGCTCAATTTCGGCCGAAAGTATCGGGTGTCGTCACCAGGATGTAAACATCCTATATCCTCACAAAGATATTTATTGTATTTTTGGCATTTCTCACTAAGGTTATTCTCTTGTTTCGCTGCAGGTCGAGGTGTGGTGCATCGATAGTCACGCAGCAACATGTGGTTAACGTGCGCCCAATGCTAAAAGATAATCTTTACCCGCCGACAATGTTACGCGGATTATCGCTGTTGTTCGCGCTGTGAGCAGTGGGCATAAGAACTGAATCAGCTGCAGTGGATGGGTAGCGTTCGTGAGGTACGACAGCGTTGATATACTCGTATGTGTCATGCCACGTTAACAAAGCCATTACTGTTTCTGATAGGTTGCAAAGCATTCGAGTAATCATTCGTGCCACGGTTTTCAGTGCGAAAGGATTTATTGACGGTCGTGGCACGCAGGTATTTTTCGATTATTAGAGTTTAACAGATGAAGGAAGCTTGTCATACATAATAATTGTTCTCCCAGCCTTTATTTTCCATAGCTGCGCACGATCCTGTATAAATTTTCGCAGCGCTTTTAAAATTGCACGCAACAAATTGAAACTTATGACGCATGGTTTAGTAAAGCAAAGAATTTTGTTGGATTTGGAGAAGAGAAGAGAATTGACGTGACATTTCAATTAAGGTGGGAATGTTACAAGTTCTTGTATGACTTCCATTACATTACTTCTGTAATTAGATGCGATTTATTCTGTACCTTGTTTGTGTTGCTTTTGGTCTGCATTGTCCTTCTTGGCGATTGCCGTAAATATGCGCAGAATCGACCATTGGCAACCTTGATAAGAGTTTTTCCGTGTTCATTTCACTTATATAGCTATAAAAGCAAAACTTTGGACTATCGTCAATAAATGATTCTTTTAAATGTATAGAGACAAGGAAAGCCAAGCTTTGGCATTAAAGATCATCAACCCTCTTCTGTTTATTCCACTGACAAAATTTTACAAGAAGGTAGTTCCCCATCTGCCACAGCCAAGCCATCTAGACTGAAACCCTATAGAACTGGTCTGGAATCTTGCAACAAAAATTGGTTCAAACGGCTCTGAGTACTATGGGACTTAACATCTGAGGTCATCAGTCCCCTGGAACTTAGAAGTATTTAAACCTAACTAACCTAAGGACATCACACACATCCATGCCCGAGGCAGGAGGGAGGAGGAGGAGATTTAGTGTTTAACGTCCCGTCGACAACGAAGTCATTAGAGACGGAGCGCAAGCTCGGGTGAGGGAAGGATGGGGAAGGAAATCGGCCGTGCCCTTTCAAAGGAACCATCCCGGCATTTACCTGAAGCGATTTAGGAAAATCACGGAAAACCTAAATCAGGATGGCCGAAGACGGGATTGAACCGTCGTCCTCCCGAATGCGAGTCCAGGGTGCTAACCACTGCGCCACCTCGCTCGGTCCCGAGGTAGAATTCGAACCTGCGACCGTAGCGGTCGCGCGGTTCCTGACTGATGTTGGGTTGGCAGAAGAGCCAACACCGTGTTACGAGAGGAGGCCGAAATGCACGCGTCTTAGCTCACGCAGGCTGGCGTGAGGAGGGAAGGACTATACTGACGTGAGGTCTGGAACATGACAAGGAATTAGAAATGAGAAAGCGGACGTAATTAGTTTGATTCTTAACTTTAATCCATTAATGATGAACGTCGCTCTTGACGGTACATGATTCACAATATTATCTGTTAGTAACTGAGTATGGCGCCTTGCTAGGTCGTAGCAAATGACGTAGGTGAAGGCTATGCTAAACTGTCGTCTCGGCAAATGAGAGCGTATGTAGATTGTGAACCATTGCTAGCAAAGTCGGCTGTACAACTGGGCGAGTGCTAGGGAGTCTCTCTAGACTAGACCTGCCGTGTGGCGGCGCTCGGTCTGCAATCACTGATAGTGGCGACACGCGGGTCCGGCGTATACTAACGGACCGCGGCCGATTTAAAGGCAATTGTGGTGTCTGGCGGTGACACCACAGATGGAATCTTGCAAAGAATAAGGTCTTGAGTCGTAGTAGGTCGACCATCTTGCTCTAGGAGGTGGAAGGAAACAGCTGACGATTTTGGTGCCAGTAAATATACGTGCGTCACCCAGTCTTGGGTAAGTTTCTCGGTGTGACGCCACTTCGGCGACTTCGTCTTTTTTTTTTTTGCTGCTATTGTTTGCTCCCACGAGGTTGAGTGCACCTTGTTCCAGATCTTCTGACCAGCGGAAAGTCTGAGGTGATGATCGGGAATCGACTGCGTAACCTCAGCGTGTTTAACCAATATCACTAACCACTAGACCATAAGAGCAAACTGTTTTTGCTACTGTGTCATTAGAAGGCCAGTAAAGCCGTACATCCCGTCAAAATTTTTATGATGAGTACTGTTGGAGAGATACTTTGGCGTAAGAAGAAAATGAAGACAAAATAAAATCAGTCGGCAGGGATTGGAACGAATGATCGCCATTATCGTCCGCGAATGAAACTATAGCGGGAGACAGCGACAACACCAGGGAAGGTAGTTTCACGGATGCAGTCAGCGAAGCGTCGTGAACAGCCAAGATAGAGATACACTATGTGCCCTGTTTCTGTTGTTGTTATTAGACACTTTATTCAGTGGTACGTGTAGACGTAAGACAGAGCTCCACTTGTCAGAGTACTGGACAGTACGCTGTCACCGCCTCCCCTCCCAGCTTGTCAGGAGTAAACACAACGGTGCTGTAACCATGGCCAGGTGTTCAGTTCGCTTTGCTGGGAAATACTTTTGAAATGACATCTCAGCTTAAATATGGTATATCTGCACAAAGGTGTTAATCTATTTAACTTCTGAACATGATCGGACGTCAGGCATTTTCAACAAGTAGACGTACAGCCCTGTCAACGAAGAAACGAAGACCAGAAATGGCCGATGGGAGAAATAATTCGTGTAGTCGCAAATTTTTGAGCAATGGTAGGGAGAAAGGCCGTGAACAGTATACACTACTGGCCATTAAAATTGCTACACCACGAAGATGACGTGCTACAGACTCGAAATTAAACCCACAGGAAGAAGATGCTGTGATATGCAAATGATTAGCTTCTCAGAGCATTCACACAATGTTGGCGCCGGTGGCGACACCTACAACTTGCTGACATGAGGAAAGTTTCCAACCGATTTCTCATACACAAACAACAGTTGACCAGTGTTGCCTGGTGAAACGTTGTTGTGATGCGTCGTGTAAGGAGGAGAAATGCGTACCATCACGTTTCCGACTTTGATAAAGGTCGGATTGTAGCCTATCGCGATTGCGGTTTATCGTATAATTGCTGCTCGCGTTGGTCGAGATCCAATGACTGTTAGCAGAATATGGAATCGGTGGGTTCAGGAGGGTAATACGGAACGCCGTGCTGGATCCCAACGGCCTCGTATCACTAGCAGTCGAGATGACAGGCATCTTATCCCCATGACTGTAACGGATCGTGCAGCCACGTCTCGATCCCTGATTCAACAGATGTGGATGTTTGCAAAACAACAACCATCTGCACGATCAGTTCGACGACGTTTGCAGCAGCATGGACTATCAGCTCGGAGATCGTGGCTGCGGTTACCCTTGACGCTGCATCACAGACAGGAGCGCCTGCGATGGTGAACTCAACGACGAACCTGGGTGCACGATTAGCAAAACGTCTATTTGGGTATGAATCCAGGTTCTGTTTACAGCATCACGATGGTCGCATCCGTGTTTGGCGACATCGCGGTGAACGCACATTGAAAGCGTGTATTCGTCATCACCGTACTGGCATATCACCCGGCGTGATGGTGGTTCAAAAAATGGCTCTGAGCACTATGGGACTCAACTGCTGAGGTCATTAGTCCCCTAGAACGTAGAACTAGTTAAACCTAACTAACCTAAGGACATCACAAACAACCATGCCCGAGGCAGGATTCGAACCTGCGACCGTAGCGGTCTTGCGGTTCCAGACTGCAGCGCCTTTAACCGCACGGCCACTTCGGCCGGCGGCGTGATGGTATGGGGTGCCATTGGTTACACGTCTTGTTACACCTCTTGTTCGCATTGACGGCACTTTGAACAGTAGACGTTACATTTAAGATGTGTTACGACCCGTGGCTCTACCCTTCATTCGATCCCTGCGAAACCCTACATTTCAGCAGGATAATGCACGACCGCATGTTGCAGGTCCTGTACGGGCCTTTCTGGATACAGAAAATGTTCGACTGCTGCCCTGGGCAGCACATTCTCCAGATCTCACACCAATTGAAAACGTCTGGTCAATGGTGGCCGAGCAACTGGCTCGTCACAATACGCCAGTCACTACTCTTGATGAACTGTGGTATCGTGTTGAAGCTGCGTGGGCAGCTGTACCTGTACACGCCATCCAAGCTCTGTTTGAGTCAATGCCCAGGCGTATCAAGGCCGTTATTACGGCCAGAGGTGGTTGTTCTGGTACTGATTTCTCATGATCTATGCACCCAAATTGCGTGAAAATGTAATCACATGTCCTAGCATAATATATTTGTCCAATGAATACCCGTTTATCATCTGCATTTCTTCTTGGTGTAGCAATTTTAATGGCGAGTAGTGTAGTTTGTTAGATGGGTACCTAGTATGAGACCGCGTAAACCATATTTATTCATCATCAAAGACGAAACATAACAGTGATAAATAAACCATGTACTTACAGCTATCACAACGTAAGCAACAATAATTAGTGTACTTTCTCTAGCGCTATCTCGCTGGGTTTTCAGATACCACGGCCAATGCCCTTTTCCTCACGGGTACTTGCGTAGGGCTCTAGCTAGTTCACACTTACTTATCGCCGTGCTCGCATCGCTTCCAGTTGATAATACGGTATATTCTCCTCTGACAAATGCTTGTAGCTGGTTTTAGTTTATCTATGAAGTGAAGGACACGGAGTGGCTTCAGGACAGCGTAAACTAATGTTGTGGACACTATTTATATCACCTAGTGATGCGTCTCAATTGCCGTTCAACAGGTTGTGGTTTTAGCAAAAAAAAAAAATTATACTGACAGAGTAGAAATTTTTACCTTCGTAGTAAGGAAAGAGAAGCCTTAGTAAGGAAAAAGAATGCCATCAAGACCGATGGGCTGCGAATCTTGGGGCGGGGCGGCGTAAGGTCACTTGTTGATTTTTTTTCGCAATTTTAAACAAAGCTGACAGCACCGACAGAAAATGAACTTTCAATTAAATGATGTACACAGCCAGTCGGTTATATAAAGTTTGTTGTAATATGCCTTCACTAGGTATCAGTTCCGTAAGGGCATCTTCTTAAGAAGGAGTAACGTCACCTATACTATTTTAAACATATTATTTTTTTAGTGTTATCTCATCCCCGTGCTCCGTATGGGCGGGGGTCGGAGGGCTTTCAGCAGTACCATATCCCACTCTTCAGCCAAGAGCATTTTTAAACAAATAACAAAGATGAGCAAAAAATAAAAACGAATTCCTAGAAACTGTAATAATATACATTTTACGGCGCAATTCTTCTAAGAAAAAGCACTAAAGCATTCCAGTTCCACTTAAAAACTGAACAACCTTCACTGGGAGAGAAGCATTTCGGGAGAAAGGAGTATGTAGGGGTGAGGGATGTGGGCAGAAAAGATAGCGGTCTGTTAGACAGGTAACGGCCTTGCCGCAGTGGTAACACTGGTTCCCGTCAGATCACTGAAATTATGCGCTGTCGGGCTGGGCTAGCACTTGGATAGGTCACCATCCGGTCTGCCGAGTGCTGTTGGCAAGAGGGGTGCGCTCAGCCCTTGTGAGGCAATCTGAGGAGCTACGAGATTGCGAAGTAACGGCTCCGTTGTCAGAAACTGACATACTGCCGGCAGAACGGTGTGCTGACCACATGCCCCTCTGTATCTGCATCCAGTACGCCTATGGGGTGAGGATGACACGGCGGCCGGTCGGTGCCGTTGGGCCTTCATGGCCTGTTCGCGAGGAGTTAAGTTTCTTTTTTTAGAGAGGTAAACTATGGAGATGAGTGTTGGGGTGGATAGTGGGAAGACAGAAGGTGGAAAATGCAGAGGGTGCGGAGGAGTTCAGTGTATGGATAGGCCACTGGTAACAAGGGGAAAGGGATAGGTATGGATAGAAAGGGAAAGGGTGTCAGGAAACCTGATGTGGACTGCAATAAGTAGCGGAATCATTAAAATTGCTAGGAGGAGTAAGTATTCGGGCGGATCTCATTGTCTGGGAAAGGGAGTTGGTTGAAGCTGCGTTCGGATAGGATATTGAATGTGTGTATGTGTAGAGATGTTGGGATGTGTCTGTGAAAGTGCGACAGCATACCATGGTTGGTGATCAGAGGGAAGACAATGGCCTTATTGTGATCCAGTTTCCAGATAGTGTAAGAGATGAAGAGGTATTTGATGTTGGTGAGGATGAGTGAGAATTTGATGAGATGGTAGAGGATCTGGGTGGAGGAAGATAACCGGATGCAGAAAGCGAGACGGAGCGTTAGAATTTTGGTGAGGTGGAGATACATGCAACATTTGCATGTCAGAGGTTGGGTCGGATCAGGGTTTTGTAGGTGTGGAGAATACTGGAGGGGTGTAATTCCCAATTTCGGCCTGCTAGTAATTATAGTAGTCTTTCTCTATCGTGTATCGTGGGATTTCTGTTGGATTAGTCATTAAGAATTATTTTATTTATTTTGTATTCTCTTCTGTAATGTCCTTGTTTTTACAGCATGTAAAAATTGTTATATTTAAAACACTCACATGAATCTTATACTCAAATATTATTGCTTCAGTAACGTGTTCGATACGGTTGAGCGTTTACCACGCTACTAGCACCCGGCAGGTGGCGCGCTCCACGCTGCTTTTGCTTGACGTCGTAACCAGTTGTCCCACCTTCAGTCCAGTGTCTGTTCTTGTGATAAACTGTACCTGTGGAGTAATTCTTGCTGGATTTCACGGAGGTCTTAATGTATGATTTCGGCTATCCGACTTGAGCGCTTCAGCTGATAATGTTTGCTTATAATTTTAACGAAATGTCAGTTATGTAGCATCGTTTTTATTCTATGAATCGGTACTTTAATTCACTGTGGCAGTGTAGTGCTATTTTAGATGTTTATTTTGTAATTTGTATAAAATATTACTGGTGATCTTATTTCTTCTCAAGAAGATACCCTAGTGATACTGAAACCTGGTCATGACTTATTACAATAAACTTTATGCACCCGACTGGCTATCCCCATCATTTACTAAAGGTCCCTTTTTAATATTTGTCTTTAAATAATTTGGGAACTGCGGTTTCTAGCGAAAATGTTTCCCACTATCGAACCGAATTACATTACATTTCTTACAAAAACGTATGGTCTGTTTTTTCTCTACGGTTAATAGTTCTCGCGTTGAAGGGGATAGAAAACCAGCAGTCTATCTAAAACAGTGTTTTGAAGGTATGCGGTTAATGTTTATTGTTAAACTAAATAGTTTATATACTTCACCTAAGTACAGAATAACCCTATTAAGGGATAAATTTTCTGTGGGTGGTGGAGGGTGGATGCGGGCGTGAAGGACACCAGGTTGTGGTCATGCACTTCCCGTTTTGTAAGTCTGCAAACTAAAGAGTGAGCAGGTGAGTATCCACTCTCTTTACCCCGCTACTTTACAAGAAGAGACTACAGGCTTATTCATAAAGTTATACCGACCCTTCCGCAGCTCGCCTTATGAAAAAAAAAGTAGTTCAAATGGATCTAAGCACTATGGGACTTAACATCTGAGGTCATCAGTCCCCTAGACTTAGAACTACTTAAACCTAACTAACCTAAGGATATCACACACATCCATGCCCGAGGCAGGATTCAAACCTGCGACCGTAGCAGCAGCGCGGTTCCAGGCTGAAGCGCCTAGAACCGCTCGGTCACAACGGCTGGCAAGAGAATGTCACTTAGGTGTTATGGAACTTCCGATATTTTAACGTAAGTCACGCAGTGTATTACAGCCGATTACTATTCTAGAACTGAATACGTTCAGTCCCACTTCATCACACGTATTCACCGTTATCTTACAAAATACACTGTGGGTATGGGGTAGGACGCTCCACCCAGCGTAGTCCTCTTAACGAGTGCCACCAATGCAAAATATTTTTATAGTCTACTGGTAACACTGCGCTGCTGCTACGGTCGCAGGTTTGAATCCTGCCTCGGGCATGGATGTGTGTGATGTTCTTAGGTTAGTTAGGTTTAAGTAGTTCTAAGTCTAGGGGTCTGATGACCTCAGATAAGTCCCATAGTGCTTAGAGCCATTTGAACCATTTGAGATTCTCCTGCAAAGGTAATCAATTTTAGCCTCTGGGTCTCTTCGGACGTTGGAGGCTGGGATAATGCCATTGGAGATAATGGAATCGGCATTGTCGAATAAATACTGATAGCGTGTTACACTTGAAGCAGGCTCTATGATGCGCTAGACAGCCGTTTCACTCTTTTACATAATAGCTCACTTAACAATTGCAAGTAAGTATTAAGTCAGTAAACTGAAAATAGCTCCACCATACAAACACGAACTCAATGAAGTTATTCCGTCTACTCACATAAGAGAACTAGACAAGAAATTCTGCCGGCCGTTGTGGCCTAACGGTTCTAGGCGCTTCATTCCGGAAACGCGCTGCTGCTACGATCGCAGGTTCGAATCCTGCCTCGGGCATGGATGTGTGTGATGTACTTAGTTAGGTTTAAGTAGTTCTAAGTCTAGGGGACTGATGACCTCAGATGTTAAGTCCGATAGTGCTGAGAGCCATTTGAACCATTTGAACGAAGAAATTCTTGCGAGGTCCAGTCTGTCTGCAAACTGAAAATCGAGCAGTGCTCTTCGTGCGGGCGGTCGCCTTTCCTGGAAAAAAGCTACAGGTGCCGTACAGGATGACTTAAGAGTCAATTTCCCCTCTAGCAGTGTAGAGCAGTTGGCAGGGATGCAGGTAGATTCTCTCCATATGCATTTCTTCCATTAATATCATTATTAACTCATATTTGTATTGCATATAGTGTCTCCCCCACCCCCCACCCTTCCGGGTATGTCTGCATATTATGTCGCTAGAGATTCCAAATGCGCAGTGCGCGGACTCGGTATTACATGTGAAACTCCTAGTAGTTGCTTCTTCTGACGTAGTGGGATAGATAGCGTGGGGAATCATCTGTTCACTCTTCAGTCTGCATACTAACGAAGGAGCGAAGTGCATGACGAAAGTCCGGCTACCTACCTTGCCCCACGCAAGTGAGGCGGCGTGTTGGTGTGGCCAAGCGTCTGCTGTCGCCCGTTAGCAAGAGTACCCTAGAGGCTTTGCTCACTGCGGATTTGGAGGGGCCGGTTGTTGGTCGCAGCCGTGAACATTGCTCGTTAAAGGCACAGTAATCGGCCGGGTTGGAGTCCGGTCTGACCTTTGCAAGTACTGGACGCGGTGGCGTTTGCTGGCTTTCCGACTACGAGTAATCTTTGTTACATCCTTCTCTCGGCGCCTTCTGAGCAATCATTTGACAATGGGCGCTGGATTTTACGATAAATGACGGCAAGCATCCGATTAGTGTGCACGTCACTTGGTGTCGTGTGTTGGCTATTTTGACTCCGTATCCTGAAGTGGGATACGGAAGTACTAAAGAATGACGAGGTACGTTTGAAGTTCTCTAACGCTATAGATACAGCAATAAGGAATAGCGCAGTAGGCAGTACAGTTGAAGAGGAATGGACATCTCTAAAAAGGGCCATCACAAAAGTTGGGAAGGAAAACATAGGTACAAAGAAGGTAGCTGCGAAGAAACCATGGGTAACAGAAGAAATACTTCAGTTGATTGATGAAAGGTGGAAGTACAAATATGTTCCGAGAAAATCAGGAATACAGAAATACAAGTCGCTGAGGAATGAAATAAATAGGAAGTGCAGGGAAGCTAAGACGAAATGGCTGCAGGAAAAATGTGAAGACATCGAAAAAGATATGACTGTCGGAAGGACAGACTCAGCGTACAGGAAAGTCAAAACAACCTTTGGTGACATTAAAAGCAACGGTGGTAACATTGAGAGTGCAACGGGAATTCCACTGTTAAATGCAGAGAAGAGAGCAGATAGGTGGAAAGAATACATTGAAAGCCTCTATGAGGGTGAAGATTTGTCTGATGTGATAGAAGAAGAAACAGGAGTCGATTTAGAAGAGATAGGGGATCCAGTATTAGAATCGGAATTTAAAAGAGCTTTGGAGGACTTACGGTCAAATAAGGCAGAAGGGATAGATAACATTCCATCAGAATTTCTAAAATCATTGGGAGAAGTGGCAACAAAACGACTACTCACGTTGGTGTGTAGAATATATGAGTCTGGCGATATACCATCTGAGTTTCAGAAAAGCATCATCCACACAATTTCTAAGACGGCAAGAGCTGACAAGTGCGAGAATTATCGCACAATCAGCTTAACAGCTCATGCATCGAAGCTGCTTACAAGAATAATATACAGAAGAATGGAAAAGAAAATTGAGAATGCTCTAGGTGACGATCAGTTTGGCTTTAGGAAAAGCAAAGGGACGAGAGAGGCAATTCTGACGTTACGGCTAATAATGGAAGCAAGGCTAAAGAAAAATCAAGACACTCTCATAGGATTTGTCGAGCTGGAAAAAGCGTTCGACAATATCAAATGGTGCAAGCTGTTCGAGATTCTGAAAAAAAGTAGGGGTAAGCTATAGGGAGAGACGGGTTATATACAGTATGTACAACAACCAAGAGGGAATAATAAGAGTGGACGATCAAGAACGAAGTGCTCGTATTAAGAAGGGTGTAAGACAAGGCTGTAGCCTTTCGCCCCTACTCTTCAATCTGTACATCGAGGAAGCAATGATGGAAATAAAAGAAAGGTTCAGGAGTGGAATTAAAATACAAGGTGAAAGAATATCAATGATACGATTCGCTGATGACATTGCTATCCTGAGTGAAAGTGAAGAAGAATTAAATGATCTGCTGAACGGAATGAACAGTCTAATGAGTACACAGTATGGTTTGAGAGTAAATCGGAGAAAGACGAAGGTAATGAGAAGTAGTAGAAATGAGAACAGCGAGAAACTTAACATCAGGATTGATGGTCACGAAGTCAATGAAGTTAAGGAATTCTGCTACCTAGGCAGTAAAATAACCAATGACGGACGGAGCAAGGAGGACATCAAAAGCAGACTCGCTACGGCAAAAAAGGCATTTCTGGGCAAGATAAGTCTACTAATATCAAATACCGGCCTTAATTTGAGGAATAAATTTCTGAGGATGTACGTCTGGAGTACAGCATTGTATGATAGTGAAACATGGACTGTGGGAAAACCGGAACAGAAGAGAATCGAAGCATTTGAGATGTGGTGCTATAGACGAATGTTGAAAATTAGGTGGACTGATAAGGTAAGGAATGAGGAGGTTCTACGCAGAATCGGAGAGGTAAGTAATATGATGTGGAAAACACTGATAAGGAGAAGGGACAGGATGACAGGACATCTGCTAAGACATGAGGGAATGACTTCCATGGTACTAGAGGGAGCTGTAGAGGGCAAAAACTGTAGAGGAAGACAGAGATTGGAATACGTCAAGAAAATAACTGAGGACGTAGGTTGCAAGTGCTATTCTGAGATGAAGAGGTTAGCACAGGAAAGGAATTCGTGGCGGGCCGCATCAAACCAGTCAGTAGACTGATGACCAAAAAAAATCCTGGTTGCCCGTTGTTCTGTATATAAATGTGTTATTTATGAAGGTTTTGCCTGCTACTACTTGAGTTCAGTTCTGTCAATGTGTGTGGGTTGTGGCTGTCACTATTCCAAACTGGTTTTAGAATCTGAGGGTATAGAATTCAGATAAAATACTTCCGATTTACGAATTGTGCTTTATAGTCAGTGAAAATTGTTGAATCTAGGGGCTGATAGGTTCTAGGCGCTTCAGTCTGGAACCGCGCGACCGCTACGGTCGCAGGTTCGAATCCTGCCTCGGGCATGGATGTCTGTGATGTCCTTAGGTTAGTTAGGTTTAAGTAGTTCTAAGTTCTAGGGGACTGATGACCTCAGATGTTAAGTCCCATAGTGCTCAGAGCCATTTTTTTGAATCTACGTTGGTTGGTTGTTTGGGGGAGGAGACCACACAGCGAGGTCAACGGTCTCATCGGATTAGGGAAGGAAGGGGAAGGAAGTCGGCCGTGCCCTTGCAAAGGAACCATCCCGGCATTTACCTGGAGCGATTTAGGAAAATCACGGAGAACCTAAGTCAGGATGGCCGGACGCGGGACTGAACCGTCATCCTCCCGAATGCGAGTCAAGTGTGCTATCCACTTCCTTATTTCTGATGCATGTCTACAGTTACCTGCTGGCTAGTATCACAAGCTCGAGTTGTTTTACTAAATTGTTTGCATTTACAAAAAAACCAAAGAAGAATTTCTGCATTTGTAGTATGTTATTTTTTACTAAATAATTAACGAGTTGTTTGTATGTTACTGGATAGGTGATAGTATCTCTTGTTACCTGTGATCTTGTTAAAAATGCCTGATACCGTGATTGAAATTGTTAATGAAGGTTTCTAGCACTGTGGCAGCGGCAACCGCCGTCCTATGTTAGTAGAGAAGGAGGAATTATTGCTCCTGGCGTCGCCTCTGCCACCACCTCTATCATCATAAATTTGAATCTCTTTTGTCAATCCTTTTGGCTAGTTTGGAGGCAATAGCCGATGGTTGATATTTGTGACATAATAATTTGATCACATGTTTTGCTGTTTGTAATGCAAATGTACTTTTCTTACTTCATTTAATATTCTTTACAGAAACGAAGTGATTTAGTACTGTTGCCGTTTTGAGGTGTTTCCTACTAGTTGTGTTACTGAAATTTAGTCTTTTCAGTTTATTATTGTTGCATTTTTGCTTTTAAAAAATAAATTCATTAGTGTTTTTAGAAACGTTAATAAATTCATTATGGCTCAGTACCTTTCCACTCAACACCAGCTCCCTACCGCATATCAACAGACAGTCGAACAACGAATAATAAATTTTTTTTCATATGTTATGATTACAGATTAATACTTTTCGGATTTCTTCCTTTAACTGTACTGTGGAACCTTGATGTTTTCCAAGTTTCATGCTTCTATAGTACCCTACAAGTTTGTATGTTTCAAAATATGTGACACAAATGATTGAATTGACTTAGAAGTTTCTGTTCTTTACACCGTCAAGGGACCGTAGACATTAACATGTGACATAAATATGAATTTGGTACGTCTACCAGTTCCTGAGAAATATCGTTTTTAACAGTCGGACAGATAGACACACGCACAACTAAATGATCCTGTATGAGTTCCGTTTTTACCGACTAATGTACCAAACCATAAAAATGAACGTAACAGGGTGGTCAATACTCCAGGTTTGGCACTTCACAACATACGCATTAACTTTTCCTAGAGCGAATTTTCACCCATATTACCATTTAAGGGATAAATAAATATTTTGATGGTGGTAAACGATTCCGGAAACTTTTCGGATATGCTCAACACGCTGCAGTCAGTTTCTTCCCATCTCTTCCTCAAGGTAAATGTAGGAAGACTCATGATGCTAGAAAATTTCAAGCACGCATTATATGCATCGTTAGACTGCGGCTTATTTCATTTCCACTAAAGGCGAATTGGGTAACTCATTGTTGATATGAAAATAATATTCAACCCTTATATCGAATTAAGTATGTCAGAAAAAAATATTTTTTTCAGCACGTCATTCAGGAGATCTATAAGAAAGGTTGGTTGCGTCTAGATACTTGCTAATATTATACAATAAATTTCTCGCGTTGTTCCAGAGCCGTAGCTCAACACGAAATTTGCTGTGCCGGTACTAGTTGGCTTCAAATCCTTCTCTTTGTGCTAATTAATGTTCGGTCCTTTCAATTAGGGTTTATTTACTCAGTAGCACTGATTAAGTCGTAATTAATTGGATGGTGCTCTCGCTCTTTTTTGTAGCAGCTGCCGGTAGTGGAAATAACGATGCTGCCTCCCTGAGTACAAGAGCATGTAGTATATTTTCAAACGCTTAATGGCAAGAATTCTTAAGGGCGTTGGCTGGAATTCTCGGGGGAATAAGTTTGTACCGCGTAAAACATATTTGTTACCCAGAATGTACTACACGGCTGTAAATTTTGTTTAATACGGCGGTATTCCTGAGCTTTGGGAAGACGTGAAGAATTGCAGGTTAGACAATATTGTTCGTAGTTTTTTTCGTTAATACGACGATGCATGTACAGGGCATTTAAAACAAAAAATTACATGATTTCAAAAACTTCATGTTTATTGATGAAAACAGACTACCGACATGGGATGGATTGCAGAAAACTAACAATATGTTGGAGTTTTAGCTGTGCTATTAGAAATGCTCTGTGTGTCCACCACCAGCAGCACGAACAACGTCTTAACGATAGCTATATTCGTCAGAAACTTAACACAATGTATCTATGGCTGCTGTTATTCTGCTCTTCAGTTCTTCTCTGTCACGAGGTAGACGTACGCATCTTGCTCCACATATCCCCATAGCAAAAAATCGCATGTGGTCACGTCTGGCGATCTTGGACGCCAAGAATGCAGGGCCGAGTCTCGGGGGTTCTGTGCATCCTATCCAGCGTTGTGCTATCTTCAAATGCTGCAGAATAGGCCTCTTCCACAAACGTACGTCACTTTCTCAATGACACTCTGCATCAACGCTGGATAGGGCGCACGGGATCCCGTGACCCTGCCTTGCATTCTTGGCCTCGTAAATTGCCAGACATGGGCCATTGAGATTTTTTCTTGTGGGGATATATGAAGGAAAGTGTCTTCATCTACCGTTTATCTCGTGACACAGTTAGAGAGAGGAACAGAAAAACTGTAAAAGCAGACATAGTGCGCAAAGTTTGTGACGAATGTAGCTATCGTCTATATGTTGTTCGTGCTGCTGCTGGTGGATATATAGAACATTTGTAGTAGCGCAGCTAAATAAAACTTTAAGATTTTGTGAGTATTTTACAATTTACTTTATTTTTTAGTATGTTTTATCAATAAATATGGACTTTTGAAATTAGGGCATTCTTTTTGAAATCTTCTGTGTGTCCTTTCCTGGGTAGCAAAAGTTGATCATTATGAGACAACTACTGGAATGCACAAAATTTATGCTATACTAGAATGACGGTGATACAAAAAATTAGGTTCTGAAACGGTTGCACTTAGATTGCTGGGGGAAAAAACTACCTTTTTCGGGATACCACTCCGAGATGTAGTAAAGTCTAGAACATGATGGTGTGAAATAAAGGCGTTTAGCATTAGCAAAAGTGTCGTATTATAAATTGTTTTTCGATTCGATGTTCGTGATTCACAACTATTGATTCACGCGTTCCAGCTGTAAGCCACGAGATCTCAACTCACTGTATCTTAGCGTTTTTCCGTAATTACTACAACTGGGAAGCCAGAAAGGAAACGGTTTCCTTTCTGAAACATGGTCCGCCTCCGTGATCGTTTTGTATTAACTACGGGAAATGGCCAACGAAGGGAAAGTTACGAAACAAGAGGTACTGGTTGCCCGTGCAGTACAACAGCCAGTCCTTGGAGGGTGGTTTCATAAAGTATCAGAGGGTCCTAAACGCATCGGGGAAAAATACTGACCAGGGGCGCCAGGGTGGCTGAGGTCGTTTATAGCGACGACACTATAAGCTGTAAAAACAAGGGTGGTGTAATTGCAGATACGAATCGAAGGTAAGAGAGTGATTAAGGAAGCGAGTCTTTGGAAGGGGCACCTATGCGTCATGAAGAGTCTGCATGGGGCGGAGGAGGAGGAGATTAGTGTTTAACGTCCCGTCGACAACGAGGTCATTAGAGACGGAGCGCAAGCTTGGGTTAGGGAAGGATGAGGAAGGAAATCGGCCGGGCCCTTTCAAAAGAACCATCGCGGCATTTGCCTGAAGCGATTTAGGGAAATCACGGAAAACCTAAATCAGGATGGCCGGAGACGGGATTGAACCGTCGTCCTCCCGAATGCGAGTCCAGTGTGCAAACCACTGCGCCACCTCGCTCGGTGCATGGGGCTTAAGACACGATTTAATGAGAGACGCCACCCTCCCTCCATTCAGCCTCCAAACAATAGTATGCAGTTAGAGCCAATAAGATGTGAGGGATCTTTGACGACACGCCATTTCAGGGAATGGTGGGGGCGAATAGGAAAACTGAATAAAACTCGGAAGCAGGACCTTCCGAGAGGTATATTACAGTCAGAACAGGAAGTTGGTGGTACTATCAGCAGAGGTAGCCGAAGAGAGTAGCCAGAAAGGGCTAAGCAGAGTTATCTGTAGTAGTTGTAACATAGCTGGTGAAATACGAGTCGTTTAGCTAGGGACTTCTGCGTGTTGTGAGTGCGGGCTCAGTTAGTACTTATACACTCCTGGAAATGGAAAAAAGAACACATTGACACCGGTGTGTCAGACCCACCATACTTGCTCCGGACACTGCGAGAGGGCTGTACAAGCAATGATCACACGCACGGCACAGCGGACACACCAGGAACCGCGGTGTTGGCCGTCGAATGGCGCTAGCTGCGCAGCATTTGTGCACCGCCGCCGTCAGTGTCAGCCAGTTTGCCGTGGCATACGGAGCTCCATCACAGTCTTTAACACTGGTAGCATGCCGCGACAGCGTGGACGTGAACCGTATGTGCAGTTGACGGACTTTGAGCGAGGGCGTATAGTGGGCATGCGGGAGGCCGGGTGGACGTACCGCCGAATTGCTCAACACGTGGGGCGTGAGGTCTCCACAGTACATCAATGTTGTCGCCAGTGGTCGGCGGAAGGTGCACGTGCCCGTCGACCTGGGACCGGACCGCAGCGACGCACGGATGCACGCCAAGACCGTAGGATCCTACGCAGTGCCGTAGGGGACCGCACCGCCACTTCCCAGCAAATTAGGGACACTGTTGCTCCTGGGGTATCGGCGAGGACCATTCGCAACCGTCTCCATGAAGCTGGGCTACGGTCCCGCACACCGTTAGGCCGTCTTCCGCTCACGCCCCAACATCGTGCAGCCCGCCTCCAGTGGTGTCGCGACAGGCGTGAATGGAGGGACGAATGGAGACGTGTCGTCTTCAGCGATGAGAGTCGCTTCTGCCTTGGTGCCAATGATGGTCGTATGCGTGTTTGGCGCCGTGCAGGTGAGCGCCACAATCAGGACTGCATACGACCGAGGCACACAGGGCCAACACCCGGCATCATGGTGTGGGGAGCGATCTCCTACACTGGCCGTACACCACTGGTGATCGTCGAGGGGACACTGAATAGTGCACGGTACATACAAACCGTCATCGAACCCATCGTTCTACCATTCCTAGACCGGCAAGGGAACTTGCTGTTCCAACAGGACAATGCACGTCCGCATGTATCCCGTGCCACCCAACGTGCTCTAGAAGGTGTAAGTCAACTACCCTGGCCAGCAAGATCTCCGGATCTGTCCCCCATTGAGTATGTTTGGGACTGGATGAAGCGTCGTCTCACGCGGTCTGCACGTCCAGCACGAACGCTGGTCCAACTGAGGCGCCAGGTGGAAATGGCATGGCAAGCCGTTCCACAGGACTACATCCAGCATCTCTACGATCGTCTCCATGGGAGAATAGCAGCCTGCATTGCTGCGAAAGGTGGATATACACTGTACTAGTGCCGACATTGTGCATGCTCTGTTGCCTGTGTCTATGTGCCTGTGGTTCTGTCAGTGTGATCATGTGATGTATCGGACCCCAGGAATGTGTCAATAAAGTTTCCCCTTCCTGGGACAATGAATTCACGGTGTTCTTATTTCAATTTCCAGGAGTGTAGTTCCATTTTAAGTAGACGGAACGTTGACAGTTAGTCACCATCACTGTGCAAAGACTTAGTCTTTTCCAGCAAGTACACTGAAGTGCCAAAGACACTGTTATGGGCAAGCGTATTCAAATACAGAGGTATGTAAACAGGCAGAATACGGAGCTGCAACGCCTATAAGACAAAAAGTGTCTGGCGCAGTTGTTAGATCGGTTACTGCTGCTACAGTGGCAGGTTATCAAGGTTTAAGTGAGTTAGAACGTTATGTTATAGTTGGCGCATGAGCGATGAGACACGGCATCTCCGAGGTAGCGATGAAGTGGGGATTTTCCCGTACGACCATGTCACAAGTGTACGGTGAACATCAGGAATCCGGTAAAACACCAAATCTCCGACATCGCTCCGGCCCGAAAAAGGTCCTACAAGAACGGGACCAACGACAATTGTTGAAACTTCTTTATTTAATTGAGTGTGTCTGTACTTAAATTGCTGAATGACTGAGCAGATGAAACTTCTGCGTTATTTGATTCTGAAACAGCTGAGTAAAACTGAACTTACTGAGCCAACTATTCTCTTTACTTCTTCTTATCATGTCAACACTGACCCACTATATTCTAGCACAACGCAATCTGACTACTTAAAAAAAATTTACAACCTGACTTCAAATAATTAATTCAAAAGATTGGCCCTGACTAAAAAGAAATCTTAACAATAACCTATACATTTCATTAAGCACTTACCTCACAAAAATCTTCATTACGCGAACTGCTGCAATACAGCAAGCGTCAGTACTACCAGCTAAATAAAATTCTAGCAACTAAAGCCCCTAACTACTAATAGGCATGTGGTTAGCAAAGGAAAGATTTTGTTGCAAACCAAATAATGTATTTTTTACCTTAATAATGTGACATCCAGTTCAAACACGAATACAAATCGTCATTGACATCCAGTACAAAGATATATAATCATGAATAATTTTCAATCTCCTAGTCGGATACTTCCAGATCGTTAGTCTTCGCAAACACTTCAGACCTGTACCCTCCATCATTGCTAACTTCTCACATCTAGCATCCATCAGTGTTGGCTGTTCACCTCCAACTGCCCAACAGAACTTCGATCACTGCTGGCGAATAACTTCCAACTGCCCAACACTACTGGCGATTAACTTCCAACAACGAGTCCAACTAGCCACAGAGTCTCTTGCAAATAAATCGCAGAGATCGAATGCAAAGCGCTACACAGCACTGCCAACACAGAAGTAGCCCACTTACACTGTCAACGCGACAGAAGTGCAACCTTCCGCAAATTCCGGCAGATTTCAAAACTGGGCCATCAACAAGTGTCAGCGTGCGAACCATTCACCGAAACATCATCGATATGAGCTTTCGGAGCTGGACGCCCTCTCATGTACCCTTAATGACTGCACGACGCAGGGCTTTACGCCTCGCCTGGGCTCGTCAACACCGACGTTGGACTGTTGATGACTCGAAACATGTTGGCTGGTCGGACGAGTCTCGTTTCAGATTGTGTTGAGCGGATGGACGTGTACGGGTGTGGAGATAACCTCGTGAATGCGTGCATGTCAGCAGGGAAATGTTCAAGCTGGTGGAAGCTCTGTAACAGTGTGGGGGGAGTGCAGTTGGAGTGATATGGGACCCCGGCACGTCTAGATACGATTCTGAAAGGTGACACGTACGTAAGTATTCTGTCTGATTATCTGCATCAATTCATGTCCACTGCGCATTCCAACGAACTTGGACAATTGCAGCAGGACAATGCGACACGCCATACGTTAAGAATTGCTCCAGGAGCACTCTCCTGAGTTTAAACACTTCCGCTGGCCACAAAACTCCTCAGGCATGAACGTTATTGAGTTTATCTGGGCTGCCTTGCATCGTACTCTTCAGAATAGATCTTCGTACTCTTACGGATTTATGGACAGCCCTGTAAGATTCATGGTGTTATTTCCCTCCAGCACTACTCCACACAATAGTCTAGTTCATGCCACGTCGTGTTGGGGCTCTTCTGCGCGCTCGCGGGGTCCTACATGATACACTCCTGGAAATGGAAAAAAGAACACATTGACACCGGTGTGTCAGACCCACCATACTTGCTCCGGACACTGCGAGAGGGCTGTACAAGCAATGATCACACGCACGGCACAGCGGATACACCAGGAACCGCGGTGTTGGCCGTCGAATGGCGCTAGCTGCGCAGCATTTGTGCACCGCCGCCGTCAGTGTCAGCCAGTTTGCCGTGGCATACGGAGCTCCATCGCAGTCTTTAACACTGGTAGCATGCCGCGACAGCGTGGACGTGAACCGTATGTGCAGTTGACGGACTTTGAGCGAGGGCGTATAGTGGGCATGCGGGAGGCCGGGTGGACGTACCGCCGAATTGCTCAACACATGGGGCGTGAGGTCTCCACAGTACATCGATGTTGTCGCCAGTGGTCGGCGGAAGGTGCACGTGCCCGTCGACCTGGGACCGGACCGCAGCGACGCACGGATGCACGCCAAGACCGTAGGATCCTACGCAGTGCCGTAGGGGACCGCACCGCCACTTCCCAGCAAATTAGACACACTGTTGCTCCTGGGGTATCGGCGAGGACCATTCGCAACCGTCTCCATGAAGCTGGGCTACGGTCCCGCACACCGTTAGGCCGTCTTCCGCTCACGCCCCAACATCGTGCAGCCCGCCTCCAGTGGTGTCGCGACAGGCGTGAATGGAGGGACGAATGGAGACGTGTCGTCTTCAGCGATGAGAGTCGCTTCTGCCTTGGTGCCAATGATGGTCGTATGCGTGTTTGGCGCCGTGCAGGTGAGCGCCACAATCAGGACTGCATACGACCGAGGCACACAGGGCCAACACCCGGTATCATGGTGTGGGGAGCGATCTCCTACACTGGCCGTACACCACTGGTGATCGTCGAGGGGACACTGAATAGTGCACGGTACATCCAAACCGTCATCGAACCCATCGTTCTACCATTCCTAGACCGGCAAGCGAACTTGCTGTTCCAACAGGACAATGCACGTCCGCATGTATCCCGTGCCACCCAACGTGCTCTAGAAGGTGTAAGTCAACTACCCTGGCCAGCAAGATCTCCGGATCTGTCCCCCATTGAGCATGTTTGGGACTGGGTGAAGCGTCGTCTCACGCGGTCTGCACGTCCAGCACGAACGCTGGTCCAACTGAGGCGCCAGGTGGAAATGGCATGGCAAGCCGTTCCACAGGACTACATCCAGCATCTCTACGATCGTCTCCATGGGAGAATAGCAGCCTGCATTGCTGCGAAAGGTGGATATACACTGTACTAGTGCCGACATTGTGCATGCTCTGTTGCCTGTGTCTATGTGCCTGTGGTTCTGTCAGTGTGATCATGTGATGTATCTGACCCCAGGAATGTGTCAATAAAGTTTCTCCTTCCTGGGACAATGAATTCACGGTGTTCTTATTTCAATTTCCAGGAGTGTATTAGGCAGGTGTACCAGTTTCCTTGGCTCTTCAGTGTATATCAGGAGTTTTCTGAATAAGATAAGAAGTTGTAAAACACCCATAGTGCTTGTCATTTCAATACTTATTCCAAGCCTTAACTTTTGTAATTTCGTTCTAAGGGAATTGTAACAACATAGTCAGGGCAAGACTGCTTCTCAATAGGCCAGCCGACTATTTCCCTTCTTCCTGAAACCTGTCGCCTAATTCCAAGCAAAACTCAATTGACAGTTATGAGCACATGTTAGCTGGTGCTCGATTCCATTGCAATTCGGTTACAATTCTGATTATGAATGAAATTTAGTAGTCAACAGCAGGCAAGGGATGGATCATTTTCTGGTGATATGATGCAGGACACTTGTGCAAGGTCTGACTTCTTGCTGGGAGGTGACACCCTTGCAGGTTAATTACCAGTGGTCAAGCTTTCTTCCACCAGCAGGAGTTGAATCGGCTACTTTCGTGTAGATCGTGACCGTATTGTGTTGGTCTGGCGGTATAGCAGCAAAGCAGGTGCTGGAAGCTGGACGGTCGCCAGATCGAATCCCAGTTGGGCGATGGAATTTTATTTCTGCCTATAATCTAGCCCTCACCTCTCAGTGGCGTAAAGATTTAGCAAGAAAGAAGGTTGGTGCTTTGGAATACACGTTGAGCTGTAGGTCCCCTTTCTCCAGTAGGATTTCTGGGGTAGATTAGGGGCACTTAAGCCCCCAATGTGGCGTCTAATTGAAAGACTTGCACCACGCCTTTCAATTGTTGTTATTATAGCGTAAGATTTCGAAAGTAAAGCAGCAGAATTAGGTTTTATTGTCCCGAGACGGAGCACAAACTTGCAAGGGGCAAGCTCGGAAAGGAATTCGTAGCATTTGCCTCAATAAATGGACGGAAATCAAGTACAATCTAACTCCGCTTGTCCTGGTACGATCTGAGCGCTCTGTTTTTTGGTGATCCCACATTATGTGAAGCATCAGGACAACCCTATGTAATGCCGAATTGTCCTCTAGATGTCATGAGACACGGACCTGTCATAAAAAGGAGGGATGGAACTTTGTGTTGTCGGTAGGAAAGTAGTAACATGAGAACGGTTTGGTCAGGGGAGCCCGGTGATTTCGATCGTGGATGTCACTCGAGTGACAAATCCATCAGTGGCATTGCTTCTAAAAGTGCCCAAGTTGACTGCTGGTTATGCGATTGTGAAGTGGAAACGTGATGGAACAACCATAGCTAAACCAGGGCCAGGCAGATTTCATGTATGGACGGAAACCAGCAGAAGGAATCACTCCAATGTGGTACCTGCAGTCCAGGTAGCATAATAACTGAGCATGAGAAGTTCCAAAGAAAGAGGTACGTAGTTGAGCAACTCCTCATAAGCCACACATTTCTGTAATCAGTGCTAAGTGACCCATGACGTGGTGTAAAGAGCGACGCCACTCAAATATGAATGACGGGAAACGAGCGATTTTGAGCGATGAACCACGCTGTCCCCTTTGGAAACTCAAAGGAAGAGTTTGGGTTGGCGAATGCCTGGTGAGTGTTACCTGACATCACGTGTAGTGCCAACAGTAAAGTACGGAGAAAGTGGTGTTGCGGTATGGGGGTGTTTTTCGTTGTTAGGATGTGCTTCCTTTATTGCGCCTAAGAAAGCGCTAAATGCGGAAGAGTGAGAAAACGTTTTAAGCATTGCGTCATGCATGCAGTAGAGGAACAGGTAGGAGACGCTGATTGTTGCTACCAGCATCGCAATGAGCTCTGTCTTAAAGCAGCGTTCCTGAGGCAATCCTTTGTCGACAGTAACATTCCTGAAACGGACTGGCCTGCCCAGAGTACCGACCTGAGCCCAATGGAACACCCTTTGGGGGTAGTCAGAACCTCGCCTTCACTCCAGACACCAGCATATAACGTCATTCTCTTCTCTGGTTTCCGCTCTTGAGGAAGAATGCGCTGCCGTTTCTCGCACAGACATTCAGGCACCTCATTGAAACGTTCCCAGCAGAGTTCAAGCCTCCATATAGGCGAATAATCGGTACGCCACATACGTGGTCCAGTCACATTAACGTAACCAAAGCCTATGTTCGATGTCAACGTGCAGTAACCACTCACAGACGGCAGACGGCAGGTGGCAGCAGTAGCATACATAAAGTATGTTCGGGGGATACGGGAAACAGTACAGACGCTGTCGTACTGCGGATACATCCAAAACGCCATGATTATTAGCTTTCGAACCAAGAGAGGACTCATTTCCGAAGCGGCTAAGTTTGTTAACTGTTCGCGTGTCACGTGGTTAAAGTATACGTGCTTGGGAAACTGATGCTATCCAAAACTGGTGCTGAAGCAACAGTGGTGCACCATCGGCCAGGGGTGGACGATGGCTGCAGAAATGGGTATGGGTGAATAGACACGCATGTATAGAGCAACTGACCGCCCAGATGAACTAAGGGGCTACCAAAACAGTTTACCCAACGAGTGATAAACGAACGTTGCTGCGTATGGGCCTCCTGTTTCATGGTCCCATGCTGATTGGTGTTCATTGGTGACGAAGGCTGGAATCTGCACGCAGATGCGGCAACTGGACGTCTACTGAATGGCGACTGGTGCCATTTTCAGATGAATAACGGCTTATGCTACAAAGGATAGATGGCCACTGGAGTGTACAGTCTGAACGTCTGAAAGCAAAGGGGTTCAGACCAGAGGTGGGAGCGTTGTGGTCTATGGAATGTTTCCGTGGCATTCCTTGGCTGATCCCGACGTTCTGGAAGACACAAGTGTGCATCTATCCTTGGGGATCACGTCCGCCCCTACATGCAATTTGTTTTTCATTGACATAATCGTATGTACCACCAGGACAATGCCACATGTCACATATCTTACAGTGTATGTGCTTGGTTTGAAGAGCACCAGGATCAGTTTACCATACTCCCCTGGCCACTACACTCCCAGGATCTAAATCCAATAGAGCATGTAGGTGATCACCCCAATTCGACTGTTCGCACTGTGGATCCTCAACCCAGAAACCTAACGCAGCTGGCCACGACACTCATTCCTGACGAAACTTTCCGGAACATCACTCACTCTCTTCCTGCACGTGTTACAAAAGTCCGGGCTGCAAAAGATGGTCACATTAACGTGACTGGACAGTGCATTAATGTCTAGTGACATTTGTCCGAATACTTTTGATCAGAAAGTGTATAGAGCCAACCACTGTGCGTGCGTCTTGGGCCTCACCTGCAGGTTGTTAGGTGGCGATCGAGGTGTAGACGTGCCATATATGTATTAATGTACTTGCAAAATCAAATCTTCGTCTTGATAATGTACTTTATCGCCGGGTTGGTTCCTTTGAAAAGCAAACACTCTGTCTGTTAGTCCTGACGTGCCACACAGTACCGATTGGCCACCGCGTCATCCTGCGGCAACAGCGTCATTCGGATGCAATATGGAGAGGCAAGGAGTCGGCACATCGCTCTCCCAGCTGTTGTCAGAACCACTTCTTCTCACCCAAGTAGCTCATCAGCTGGCATACGAAACTTAGTGGAACCCGTTCCAGTCCTACCACGAAGGAAAAGTCCCTGGCAGTCTGCTTAGCAATCAGACACGCTGACTCCTAAGGAGGAGGACATATCCTTCCCTTCCTTCTCCAACCTTGCGCCCCGTCTCAAACGGACTCAACACTGACGGCACATTAAACCCTGATTTCCCTTTTGTGTTTACAATAGTGACAAATGTAGTTCCAAGCAGCTGCAGAATGGCCTTCTTGGAACTAGCAGCGGGTGGCGGCAGTATGGTATTTCCCGGTGCCGACAGCGTTCCTGCGCTGGGCTGCCGGGGCGCATTATCCAATCAGCGGCCGGCATTATTCCATTGCGGTCAATGTGGGCTGGCGCCACCGGCGCTGACGCCACGCGCAGTTCAGGGAAGCGCGCGCCACGCACCGTGTCTGGCGCTACCGGCTGCTCCACGCACTCTATTGCGGCCGCAGCGCGGGTCAGGCACAGCTGGCAGCGACAGGGGCTAAGTGAGCTGTTCCCTCTTTCCATCTGTCTAATTAGGGACCGAGGGCCTCACATCACTCTGCGACAAAAACAAAATAAAAAGGTCAGGGTTTAACACCCCGTCGACGACGAGGTCGTTAGCGCACAAATTCGGACACGGGAAGGAAATCTACCGAGTCCCCTCAGAGGAACGAGTTGGGAAAATCACTGAAAACGTAATTCTGGATGGCCGGACATGGATTTGAGCCACTGTCCTCCCGTGTGGGAATCCAATGTCTTACTATACCGGACCTACACTTCCGGTTGAAAAAAACTAAACTCCACCCGGACAGGCCATGAAGGCCCCACGTTACCGACCTGCCGCCGTATCATCCTCGGTTCACAGGCGTCACTGGTTGTGGGTATGGATGGGCATGTGGTCAGCATATGCTCTGCCGGCCGTATGTCACTTTACGAGACTGGAGCCGCTACTTCTCAATCAAGTTTGCCTCACAAGAGTTGAGAGCATCCCTCTTGCCTACAGCTCTTGGCAAACTGGATGGTCACCCATCCAAGTGCTAACCCAGCCCGACAGCGCTTAATTTCTGTAATCTGACGGGAGTCGGTGTTACTACTGCGGCAAGATCGTTGACACACTTTTGGTTAATTCAGATTTTTAAATCACACGTGCACCTAACATTTCCTGTTATTTGGGAAAGGCATCTAGTCCGAAGACTAATGAATATCCGGATAAGTGCAGATGTAGTTATAACCGAATGTTATCGCGCGCTACTTTTGCACGATAAAGATCGAAAGAAATTTTGATAAAGAAGGTAAAAATAAGAAATGACCGTGCAACTTCTCTAGAATAAATGATAATTAATTGAAACCCTGCACGGTCATCAATGTTCTTTCGAGAACAGTTGCTATCTTCATATATATAGTTTATATTTGGAGAAGATCTTTGGCCTTAGTGATACTATGAACAGGAAGACTGATCACTACCCTACAGCACGTGTGCAACGGAAGACGTGTACACTCCTGAATTCTTCCTCGTTACCTCCAGAGACCATCAAGCGGTTAAGACCACATGGCAGCGTTCCACCAAGACTGTACGGTCTTCCTAAGGTAAACAAGATGGACTTCCTTTACGGCCTGTGGTGAGTAATATTGAAGCCCCCATCATAATGCCCAACGGGCGTGTGCTATGTATGCTGCTCGGTATCCTGGCCGACATCATCCAAGTGTCCGGACCGTTCGCCGTATAGTTACGTTATTTAAGGAAACAGGAAGTGTTCAGCAACATGTGAAACGTCAACCACGACCTGCAACCATGTAGGTGTTTTACTTGCTGTCGCGGCTAATCCGCACATCAGTAGCACACAAATTGCGCGAGCATCGGGAATCTCAAAAACGTCGGTGTTGAAACTGCTACATCAACATCCATTGCACCCGTACCATATTTCTATGCACCAGGAATTGCATGGCGACGACTTTGAACGTCGTGTACAGTTCTGCCACTGGGCACAAGATAAATTACGGGAAGATGACAGAGTTTTTGCACGCGTTCTATTTAGCGACGAAGCGTCATTCACCAACAGCGGTAACGTAAACCGGCATAATATGCACTATTGGGCAACGGAAAATCCACGATGGCTGCGACAAGTGGAACATCAACGACCTTGGCGGGTTAATGTATGGTGCAGTATTATGGGAGGAAAGATAATTGGCCCCTATTTTATCGATGGCAATCTAAATGGTGCAATGTATGCTGATTTCCTACGTAATGTTCTACCGATGTTACTACAAGATGTTTCACTGCATGACAGAATGGCGATGTAACTTGTGAGCGTGGGGTTGATCTGCTATTCTGTTATTCTGCGCAGCGGATTAATCTGAGATGTACCCTTTACCCTGTTGCTCCTGCAAGATGCAATTTCCACCCCCATCCTACTACAGAAGTCAGAGACGCTCCTAACGTTCTAAAGAGAAATGCCTGAAAATCTTTCAGCAATAAATATCTTCTGGAGTCGTCCGCTGTAAGGAAATTACACAAAAATTCGCAAAATTACTTACGTAACTAGTGGAATACTTGGGTACTGGAGTAGTGCTAGTTAGTGTAAGAAATACATGAAACTAACGAAAATTATAATTTATTTTGTAAAAATTCTGAGAAATCACAATGGCACTTTTAGTTATGAATTGAACAAGTTATGTCCTGTTCTTTTTTCGGAATGTGAAGTTACCTCTCAAGGATATAATTCGCTAATGAAATTTCTATACAAAGTTTAAGATTGTTATTAACTTGGCAGAATGGCTGAGAGGCACGCCTACTCAACTTGAATAATTATGCTTTTAGAATGTTGCTAGGTACGGTCAAGGCTGTTGTGTGTGAAATGCAGTGAAGTGTACTGTTGTGGAGGAAATATGGGGCTCGCAGTAGCTGTAGGGCACAATACTGTAAGCTGCGATGACTGCTGTCTGCGCCGCTCGCTGCTTACAAATAAGATAACTCTCGTTCTATCTGGATTGACCTTCGCCAATCAAACTCTCCCTACGCCTTGATGAAGTCAAGGATTCCTATTCGCCCCTAGTCTAACTATTGGCATGGTACACTGCTCAGATAACCTGTCCACTGCGATGCCACTCAAAAATTCGCTCGCAGGCGTTTAACTACAACTCTGTCCATTCACACCGCACAATAAGTGTGTCGGCCACCACAGTGAACAACGCTTAATCGCAAGGAGTCAATATAGAGTCGCACTTCGATTCGCTTTCAACAGAGGTGCTCTCCCAGTGAAGTACTGAGGAGAGACTTTTTCCTCGCTCCAAGAGCGACAACGGAACGGCGCCTCTCCACGCCAGATGTGAAGGGGTACATCTTTCGGTCTCCTCCATAACTCCTTCAGCTCAAGGCGTCAGAAATATCATCTGCCAATCAGCATTGCTCTTCTAAAATGGGAGAATGACGTTTCGTTTAAGGCGACCAATCCGGAAATCTGTAGTATCGGCGTTTGGCGTTTGCTGTCTCCCTGTGAATATCTCTGAAACTGCGTGCTGTGTGTAAAGAATGCGTAGGTTGGACGCTCTCACACAATGTAGCGGAATTTGCTTTTAAGCCGAACACGGGGTCATTCCCCCTTTCACTTGGGCACACGCTGTCTGCTCCACGGGCGGCCGAAGTGACTCGTCCTCTGATGGGACCGGCCTCCCGGTGTGTGGTCTGCCTCTCGAACTAAAAGCTGCTGTGACCGTCATGTCTGGAATGTATGTATGTCCGCCAGCCTGTGTGCACTTGTTATTTGCATATCGGTTACATGAATTCATACAACATTGACTTTATCTTATCGAGTTCAGGTTCGAATGAAGCGTCTTGATGTGCGGAATATGATTGTGAGGGTGGAATATGTAAGCAATGAAGGATGTGTGTGATGTCCTTAGGTTAGTTAGGTTTAAGTAGTTCTAAGTTCTAGGGGACTGATGACCACAGATGTTAAGTCCCATAGTGCTCAGAGCCATTTGAACCTTTTTTTTTTTTTTTTTTGTAAAAGTTAGGCTATGCGCCGCTTTGGTTGGAAATGTATTATTAAATTACAATAAATTACAATTGTTAGGTGAAACTGACCCCAACCTCATTTGGCCCTTCCCGCAATCCTAATCACCTGTTCTGCCCAGCGGGTTTAGTGGCCGTGTCAACTGACAAGAAGAAGCGACAGGATGACAGGACATCTGTTAAGACACCACGATGTATTACAACTTCCAACATGATGGTTGTCCGGAACATAACTCGCGTGCAGTTGAAACGGTATTGAGTAGCATATTTCATGACAGGTGGATTGGTCGCCAAAGCACGTTCACCAGATCTGACATCCCCGGATTTCTTTCTGTGGGGAAAGTTGAAAGATATTTGCTATCGCGATCCCCCGACAACGCCTGACAACATGCGTCAGCGCATTGTCAATGCATGTGCGAACATTACAGAAGGCGAACTACTCGCTGTTGAGAGTAACGTCGTTACACGTATTGCCAAATGCATTGAGGTTTACGGACATCATTTTGAGCATTTATTGCATTAATGTGGTATTTACAGGTAATGACGCTGTAATAGCATGCGTTCTCAGAAATGATAAGTTCACTAAGGTACATTTATCACATTGGAACGACCGAAATAAAATGATCAAACTTACCTACGTTCTGTATTTTAGTTTACAAAACCTACCTGTCTAAAATTGTGAGTCATATGTTTGTGACAATTACAGCGCCATCTATCACAAAGCGAAAAAACTGGTGCAACTAAAACATTCATATTTCCTTACGTACTACACGAATATGTAATAAAAAATGGGGGTTCCTATTTAAACAAACGCAGTTGATATCCGTTTGACGTAAGGCAGCGCCATCTAGCGGGCCAACCATAGCGCCATCTGGTTTCCCCCTTCAAGCTAGACAAGTTTCATTCTTTGTAGTTTTTTCGTTTGAAGCTTATTTCGTGAGATATTTGGCCCGGTCACGATCAATGGACCTCCCTATATACACGTAATGATAATGAGGGTGAAATTAGAACATTAGCGACAGCTTGCCTTCAAATGCACCGTGAGTGACTAGGGTAGGGAAGGAATGCAGTGCAGGGGACAGTGAGTTATCGTGAGATCGGTGTTGTCCCAGTCGGGTGCGTCCCCGCGCGTTGTGTTTTGGGACGGCAGAGCGCGGCGTGCAGCGACGCGCTCCTCCGCTACTCGTAACAATTAAGCGGCTGCCTCGGCCACAATTAGCCTCGCCAGCCGCAGCCAGTGCCGCTGCGATGGCAGATAGCGACGCTTCCGGCAGGTGGCGAGGCCGCAAGCTCGGCGCGCAACAGCCGCGCCGCGCAGCACAGGTTCGCTTCCGCGGCGGAGCTGCACCGCGGGACAGAGCCAGGAATGCGAGCGTTTCCTGCACCGCCTTCATTATACGCAACAGCCTAACGGGACGTGTGCCGGCGAGAGAACGTCTCGCCGAGTCGTGGCGTGCGCGCGTGTGTGGAGCCGCCGTCCGGAACCCGGCCAGTGTCCGGCGTTCCGCAGGGCACCGTCCTGGGACCGGGACTTTTGCTCCTGAGGCGCCTACACACTAGGCCAACAAACGTCGGCCAAGATTTGCTTTAAAAAATAAAAAATAAATAAAAAACACTCCGTCGCCAGGGACCGCCGAGTCAACCTGAGTGGAGAATACGGATAGGAGGGGCGTGGGGTCAGCACACCGCTCTGCCGGTCGTTATGATGGTATTCTTGACCGAAGCCGCTACTATTCGGTCGAGTAGCTCCTCAATTGGCATGACGAGGCTGAGTGCACCCCGAAAAATGGCAACAGCGCATGGCGGCCCAGATGGTCACCCATCCAAGTGCCGACCACGCCCGACTTCGCTTAACTTCGGTGATCTCACGAGAACCGGTGTATCCACTGCGGCAAGGCCGTTGCCTCAAGATTTGCTTAGCGTGTATTTTTTTTCCTGAGTCACCAGTCTTCTGACTGGTTTGATGTGGCCCGCCACGAATTCCTCTCCTGTGTCAACCTCCCCCTTTCAGAGCAGCACTTGCAATCTGTATCCTCAGTTATTTGGCAGATGTATTCCAATCTCTGTATTCCTCTACACTTTTTACTCTCTACAACTCCCTCTACTACAATGAAAGTGGTGTCTTAACAGATGTCCTGTCATCCTGTCGCTTCTTCTTGTCAGTTGACACGGCCACTAAACCCGCTGGGCAGAACAGGTGATTAGGATTGCGGGAAGGGCCAAATGAGGTTGGGGTCAGTTTCACCTAACAATTGTAATTTATTGTAATTTAATAACACATTTCCAACCAAAGCGGCACATAGCCTAACTTTTACAACAACAAAAAAATGGTTCAAATGGCTCTGAGCACTATGGGACTTAACATCTGTGGTCATCAGTCCCCTAGAACTTCGAACTACTTAAACCTAACTAACCTAAGGACATCACACACATCCATGCCCGAGGCAGGATTCGAACCTGCGACTGTAGCAGTCGCGCGGTTCCGGACTGCGCGCCTAGAACCGCTAGACCACCGCGGCCGGCTAACTTTTACAACTACGAGTTTGAAACTCAAATTCTTTCACGGCTGATGGCCTCCAAACAAGAAATCTTAAAAATCAATAAGACAAAAAAATGCAGTTACAGTAGCAAATAAAATAATTAAAATATTTTATTATATCACGGGTAGGCTGAAAGCCTCAAGGCAAGGGTGAATAGACAAACATAAACAAGATGCAATACAAACGGCCGAAGGCCCACAATAAAATTTTCAAGATTTTAAAATAAATTACCATAACCTTACATCCCGCGCCCGGGTTCGATTCCCGGCGGGGTCAGGGATTTTCTCTGCCTCGTGATGACTGGGTGTTGTGTGATGGCCTTAGGTTAGTTAGGTTTAAGTTCTAGGGGACTGATGACCATAGATGTTAAGTCCCATAGTGCTCAGAGCCATTTGAATCATAACCTTAGAAAGGCAGAAGGCCCGCAACGTTTAAGCTTGAAAGGTAATTTTAAAAATAAGGTCCAAGCCGCAATGTTTAAGCTTGAAAGCTAATTTGAAGAATAAGGTTCCAAGGCTGAAGGCCCACAATTAATTTTCCAAAATTAAAAAAAAAATAACCATAAGCCTTAAGTTTTAGGTAGCTGAAATCGGACTAAAAGAAAAGACAACACAATGGCATTAGCTTTTCAGCAAATATCCGCTTGCCGGAATTCAAACTTACTTACATAAAACACAGAAAACCAAGAATTTTTTATCATTGGCTATGATAGATTATAAACAGACAATTAAACACCAGTGAGAAAGACAGTAAAGACAACAGCATTCAGAAGCCTGCAGGGGTCGGTCTGCCCTCGTTCATTTAGGTGAGACAGGTGGTGAGCCAGACTACACTTGATCCGTCAGAACCCAACCAAGGGACAGCCACGGACCGACCGACAAACGACTTGCTTGCCACCAATTGGTACATGACAATTCCACAATCAAATATGTATATGTATTAAACTGTCAAAACTACACACCGTGTTGGACAGCGACAACTGGTGAGGAAAGGACACTGCCTGAAATTACGTTAGTGGCCAGGGCTGGTAACTGGAACGCTAACGGCCACAAGGCAGAAAATTCCGCTGGTGCACTTGAATTGCTGGTTAATTCCACTGCATGGCGGCTAAATTTCAGCAATACAAACACTCAGTGTTACTCACAGGGAAACCTCCCCTACAGCGAACCACCGAAACGAACCACACAATATGAATGGACGAGGCTTGGGTAGTTGAAACCACTACTCAACTTTGACGTCCTGAGTCGGTGGACCACGAAGCTCGTAGCGATCGGACAGCTCCACACACACTACGACACCACGCAGGGACCGCCAGCGGACGCAGCCGACTGCACCGTGCAGAGATAACTTCCCAGGTCCGCAGCAAACGACCGACTGGCCGCAAACCTCCTAGCCGGAAACTATACGCACAAAACCAAAGATGGTACACGGCGCAAATATGGACACATCGCTGTTGCCACACGTAGAAGGAAGGAGAACCACGGCGTAACCACAACAAGGGCGGGAAACCAAATACAGATAGACAGCCAAGTTCATGAAAACGCATAGTTGGGAGTGAACACAGCTCATCAGTGTTTTCCATGTATTCCTTTCCCCGCCAATTTTGTGGTGAACCTCCTCATTCCTTACCTTAGCAGTCCACCTAATTTTCAAAAAATGGGTCAAATGGCTCTAAGCACTATGGGACTTAACATCTGAGGTCATCAGTCCCCTAGACTTAGAACTAATTAAACCTAACTAACCTAAGAACGTCACACACATCCATGCCCGAGGCACGATTCGAACCTGCGACCGCAGCAGCAGCGCGGTTCCGGACTGAAGCTCCCAGAACCGCTCGGCCACCGAGGCCGGCACCTAATTTTCAACTTTCTTCTGCAGTTAAGATAACATCCATTTATTGTTCCGTCTCAGTTGCACTTTTCTTAATTAGATTACAAGTTTCGATCACAATGGATCATCTTCAGATGTAAGTAGATGCGTCGACAACCCGTCTTGTCTATTCAGAACCACATGTCAGCGTACAGCACTCTGAGAGTACAGTACTCTGATATGTGGTTGTGAGTAGACAGACGGGTTGCTGACATAGCTACTTAGATCTGAAGATGATCCAGTGTGATCTAAACATGTAATCTAATTAAGAAATGTGTAACTGAGATGGCACAATGAATGAGAATTATCTTACCTAACAGTTGCTGATTATCACAGGACGATTATGTCGACAACAGTAATTCTTCTGTAGCACCACATCTCAGACGCTTAGATTCTTTTCTTTTCCTGTCTTCCCAACGTACACGCAATGTTGAGATCCAAACGTACATTCTCAGAAATTTCTTCCTCAAATTATGGATACTAGTACATTTATCTTGATCACTAATACCTTGTTTGCCTTTCTTGACCTTTTGCTAGAATGTTATGTCCGCCTTGCTCCAACCGTCATAGGTTATTGGTTCAAATGGTTCAAATGGCTCTGAGCACTATGGGACTTAACATCTGAGGTCATCAGTCCCCTAGAACTTAGAACTACTTAAACCTAACTAACCTAAGGACATCACACACATCCATGCCCGAGGCAGGATTCGAACCTGCGACCGTAGCGGTCGAGCGGTTCCAGACTGAAGCGCCTTTAACCCCGTGGCCACACTGGCCGGCTGTCATAGGTTATTGTCTTGCCTACATCTTCATCTACATCGTGACCATCAACCCTGATGCAAAATTTCTCGCTTATCTCATTTCTGCTACTTCTCATTACTCTCGTCTTTCTTTGATTTAGTCTCAATCCGTATTCTGTAATCATGAGACAGTTCATTTCATTCAACAGATCCTGTAATTCTGCTTCATTTTCACTGAGAATAACGACATCATCAGCGAATTGTCATTGATATCGTTTCACCTTGAATTTAATTCTACTCCTGAGCATGTCTCTTATTTCTGTCATTGCTTCTTCAATGTATAGATTGACCGCTACTTTATAACAATAACAAGACGCGCGCGACGTCGGCATATTATCAGAGCCAACTTTGATTCCAAATGACCGAAGCCCTTCGTTTGCTGTGGATGGGAAGCCAAATCCCAATGCATTGGCGATCAACGTCCTGCCGAATCCAGTCTCTGCTGTTCGTTGGCCTTCGTTGGCCTAGCGTGTACGCCCCTTAACCGTCGTTCTGTTATCGCTTCATAGTTGAAGACATGTCCTCTGAAGATATCGTGACCACTTTTAATACTAAGAACAAACTTCAGTGCATTCGAAGTAAAGATAACCAATAACAAAATACAGGTTTTTCAAACCTTGACCAAGGTTGCGATGGTTTTAAAACCGTTTTCTTCAGAAGATGTAGAACGTAAAATCACATAATCTATAGTCAAATTGGATAGATGTGTGGCTGTACGTCCTACATCTTTTGAAGAAGACTGATTTAAAACCATCGAAACAATCCCCAAATTTAATAAACCTGTATTTTGCAACTGGTTGGCTATTATTTCTAATGCAGGAAGCTCTTGCATACACAGCTCCATGTTCAAAAACTATGAAGAAAGAAAAACCCGTCTGAGTCATTGTAGTCACACTAAAAAGATATGAGATCTGAAGCTAACCTACTGACCCATAAGAAAAAGTATAAACTGATAATTCGAGTAAACAGACGGTGTCTGACTTTCTTCATTTGTTATCGTATCATACTTTGAAAGCTAACCATTGCCTTGAAACTTGATTTAAACGTTCAAACAAAAGTTCTGAGAAGTTCTTTTAACTAATTCCTGGCCATTTTTCAGGAAAGCCCTGGTGATAACGCAATCTGACTCTAAATACACAGTACGATTAATCGTTCGCAAACGCAACCTAAATTTTGTTCGTGTCTTGCAGGAGGTAAGCAAAGGAGACATGCAAAGCTAATAGATTCTTAGTGTGAAGAGGTTGGTTCTGTAGCCAAACAATCGAGCGATGCATATGTATAAGCCTCCTGTGAGATGTGAACAAACAAAGGAGTCTGAGATTACGCATCCAAAAGTATTAACCCCCAAAAGCATTAACCTATAATTTCTTGTGATTTTCAACGAACTTATTAAGAAATCTGATCTGAAAAAATAGAGCTGCCAGCGAAATTGCACTCGTCAGCAAAAAGAAACCTAAATACTTACGGGGATGGTGAAATATTACGTTAAACAAGAGAATAATAATTGGCTCTATGAAGCGAGTACATTGCTTGTTTAAACATAGCCGTTAAACAGAAAAAGCAGCCAGGATACGATCAGTGGCGGTCGTAAACGCGCCAAGCCACGTGGTTTCAAGAACGATCCATGTGAGTTTAACACAGTAAGCGGACAAATACCGATACTGTTGAAAAATCAATCCAATATTCACTGTCTGGATACGTAATAAGTATATTTACACATATATTTACAAACGCAGTTACAAGCAATTTCAGATTTTACACAAAGGGGCATAATATTCCAAGCTTTTACATTATTCATAAAAAAACTTGCCAAGGCAGTTTGCTCTCTACGATTGAATGAGGCAGGAATTGAACGCCACTAATGATCGTGGGTGAATGGAATACGAATGGATATCGCTATCCACGTGGACATGCGATTCTGAACTGACCGCAAACGAAAGTTAATTTTGTTTTAATGTCAACAAGCCACGCTGTACTCCTGCTATGACTCGATAAACAAAGACGTTCTACATGAGTCTGGTCGGATACGCGTGAGAAGCTTTGCTTAATCTAAGACCACGTTGCGATCTCGCTCTACACGTATGGTGGAGCATGGTCAAAAGCGCAGCTGGAGTCCACCACCTCACAGTACACAATTCGCGCCAGGTGGGTCCGAGTGTAACAGAATTCAGACCCTAAACGAAGCTTCCAGCTGACCATGCTTCCACACAGCCGAAAACACGCGGACCTTTTCCCGACTGGCCCGCGTTAGCAAAAGTTTCTGACCCACGCAAGGTATGTCACGAGATACGGGAAGCGGCCATTGTACGGCAGCATGTTTAAATACAAGCGCCTCTCTGGAAAACAGCAGAGTGACAATTCGCGTGCATATGAAAAGAGTCGATGCAAACAGAAGAGGCGTTTCAACTTGATCAAAGATATTAGAACAGGTAAGAGTGTTTGTGGTAAGTTCTATACTATTTACGTCATTTCAAAAAATGAATGTATACTACAGTAATACAGAGGATCACTTGAAGAAATGCAGCAAGTTGCCCCAAGACGACTCATTGTAAATATACATTGTATGTTGAGCATTTTGGTCAGCATATTCTTGTTGATTGTGTTTCACAGCTTTCATAAATCTTAGAAATAACATATCATACGACCGATTTCAGTCAGAGACTATTTTTCAGCACATATTATTGTTGATAGCTGGTGTTAAATATATGTTATAAAACAAGAGTCAAAGTACAATATTTTTAAATAATATTTTGTTACGCATCTACTTTTGCAACACATAATTTGTAGCCGGCCGGAGTGGCCGAGAGATTCTAGGCGCTTCAGTGTGGAACCGCGTGACCGCTACGGTCGCAGGCTCGAATCCTGCCTCGGGCATGGATGTTTGTGATGTCCTTAGGTTAGTTAGGTTTAACTAGTTCTAAGTTCTAGGGGACTAATGACCTCAGCAGTTGAGTCCCATAGCGCTCAGAGCCATTTGAACCATTTTGAATTGCAATTTTTCAGAGGCTAACCGAAATACTCAAAAAACGGACGACAAGAAAGTTGTACTGACTATACAGGGTGGTCAGAAACAGCCCGATAACCTTGTAAGGGTATTGCAGGGTAGGTTGTACTGAGAAATTGAAGAGGAAAAAATTCGATACATTAAGCCGATTTAATTAGCACCGAAGTTAGTCAATTAGGCCGTTGCGCGCAGAAATCCATGCTGCGAGTCAGAGACGGTGTCGCCAAACGTGTTGTCCGTTTCGTTTCCTAAAACCTAACAAGAGAGAGATACAAACATTGGACATGGGACGGTAATATGGATCGAACCCCAGCCAAAAACTAACCAGTCTCGTGCTCTGTCATGTGCTCTATGAGAACAGCTGACAATACTGTATCTGGCGCAACGGCGCAACGGTCTGATTGCAAACTTAGATGCTAATTAAGTCGGAAACGGATCGAATTTTTCTCTTAACAATTATTTTCAGTGCAGCCTGCACTACGACACCCTCACAAGCTCTTCAGACTGCTTCTGACCACCCTTGTATAAACGTATTACGCAAATTTAAGATAAGTCTGAAATCCGTTTTGGCATTAATGAAGCTGTATGAAGCGTGGCTGGGTGCTATACTCTTCACTTATAAAACCCTCTAGATCTCATTTTTATTTATCATGACGTTTTGACGACTACCGTCAGATCAAACTGTAGACCATCAAAAACAAATTTCTTTGTTGCTGGACCGAAACTCGAATACTGGACCTTTGTCTTTCGCGGGCAAGTGCCCTACCATCTGAGCTACCCAAGCACGACTCACGCCCCGTCCTCACAGCTCTAATTCCGCCAGTACCTCGTCACCTATCTTGGTAGGAGAGCTTCTGTAAAGTGTGGAAGGTAGGAGACGAGGCGTGTGTCGTGCTTGGGTAGCTCAGATGGTAGAGCACTTGCCCGTGAAAGGCAAAGGTCCCGAGTTCGAGTCTCGGTCCGGCACACAGTTTTAATCTGCCAGGAAGTTCAAAATGGTTCAAATGGCTCTGAGCACTATGGGACTTAACATCTACGGTCATCAGTCCCCTAGAACTTAGAACTACTTAAACCTAACTGACCTAAGGACATCACACAACACCCAGTCATCACGAGGCAGAGAAAATCGCTAACCCCGCCGGGAATCGAACCCGGGTGCGGGAAGCGAGAACGCTACCGCATGACCACGAGCGGCGGACCTACCAGGAAGTTTCATATCAGCGCACACTCCGCTGCAGAGTGAAAATATCATTCTGGAAACATCCCCCAGGCTGTGGCTAAGCCATGTCTCCGCAATACCGTTTCTTTCAGGAGCGCTAGTTCTGCAGGGTTCGCAGCAGAGCTTCTGTAAAGTGTGGAAGGTAGGAGACGAGGTACTGGCAGAAGTAAAGCTGTGACGACGGGGCGCGCGTCGTGCTTGGGTAGCTCAGATGGTAGAGCACTTGCCCGCGAAATGCAAAGGTCCCGAGTTCGAGTCTCGGTCCTTCACACAGTTTTGATCTGCCAGGAAGTTTCAAATTTCTTTGTTAGTTGAGTAAAATCTATGCCTCGTGACCTAGGTTTATTGCAACTAACAAGGACCTTTTTTATTTTTTACAGGCTCTAAGTTTTGATACGATGATGGCAGTAGCCGAAGCATCATAATAAATGAACAATATTAAACAACCCAGATAGCTTTCTTCACAAAAATCACTGGTGACCGCAGGCCCTCTCAGGTCGTTTATTGCCTTTATTAGTATTCCATCTTTGCCCCAAGATGAGACGGGGCAGAGAGACTGACGGCAAATACGATATTCAGCTGTAAAGATTTTCACTATTGCCGACACATTCGTTGCGAGAGGTTGCGCAGCTGTGTCGATATTTAAAATTTATCACTTATTTCGGTGTGTCAATCGCACATTTATTTTTATGAGATGATACGTTTCGAACTGATCGACGTTTCCTTGGCTTACAGACTGATCAATATCTGATGATTAATGTAGGCAGCTCGCTCCACTTTGGCAGACGTTATGTTTCTGCTTTCAGAATGAATGTTTAACTCTGCAATTGTGTGTCCTCTGTTTTGAAACTTCCTGGTAGCTTAAAACTCTGTGGCGGATCGGGAATCAAACCTGGATGTTTACTTTCCGTAGCCAGTGCTCCTATCGACTGAGCTATCCAGGCAGACACGACCTAACGATCTGCCCTCGCAGCTTCAGTACCGCCACCCGTACATCTCTCCTACCTTCTAAACTCCACGGTTAGCCTACACATCTTGCAGGACTAGCATTCCGGGAGGAAAGGATATTGTCGAGATATGGGTTCACCACTGCACGAAGAATTGTTTTCAGAAAGAATCTTTCGATCTGCAGTGAGTTTGGAACTTCGTGGAGGATTAAAACTGTCCCAGACCGGGACTCGAACCCATGAACACACATTTTGCAGGCAGTTCACTTAGCTGCTGAGTTTTCCAGGCACGACTTTAGACCCAACTTCAGAGCTCTACTCCTGACAGTATCTTTCGGCAACATTCTGTCTTTCTGGAGAGCTAGTCCAGCAAGACATTCAGGATAACTTGTGTTTAGTAGGGAAAACGTAATTTTGGTTGCTGGTACTTAATTCTTCGCGCCGAAAGAGCACATGGCCTTGACTCCATGTTTCGGCCTGGGGTGCAAGTGTACATGGTTGTGCTTTGACTACAGGTATTTAAACTGGCCCTATTAATCTGATATAATTAACTACTGCCCTCCAAAATAATGAGTAAGAACGTTGTTGGCTACGCAAATTAAACAGGAATCGCAATTAATTCAGTTTATTACATTGAAAGTGCACAATAAAACATCTGACTAATTAGACGAATTCCTTGGGAAGGCTGATTAAAGGATCTGGTGACTGATTATAATAAACGCACTTCAGTGCGAAGCAAATATAATCGTGAAGTGGTACCGTGATTGGTGAAATGTTAGTGTAGAAAGACAGATAGAGCTAGAAAATGGTATACTTTTTCATCTGTGGCGTATTGATCGTAAAATCTGCAAGCAAGTCTTCAGACTGAAACTTGAAGTTATGGAAAGCAGGTAAAATTGATTTGACTATCCCTACTCATTGTCGCGGCTACATCTCTCCATGTTATTCCGCAGGTAGAGGCTGAAGTGGCCGCAAAACCAATCATTGGATAGGTCTGCGACTAAATACAACTTAGACGAAAAAATTCCCCAGCTCATGTGCTCAGAGGTGCCGGAGTGCTCGACCTGTCTGATCACCTGCATCCGTTCATGTCCATTGTGCATTCCGACGGACTTGGGGAATTCCATCAGGACAATGCGACATCCCACACGTCCAGAATTGCTACAGAGTGGGTCCAGGAACACTCTTCTGGATTTAAACAACTCCGCTGGCCACCAAACTCCCAAGACATGAACATTATTGAGCATATCCGGGATGCCTTGCAATGTGCTGTTCAGAAGAAATCTCCAACCCCTTGTACTCTTACGGATTTATTGACAGCGCTGCAGTATTCATGGTGTCAGTTCCTCCAACAGTACTTCAGACATTAATTGAGTCCATGCCACGTAGTGTTACGGCACTTCTGCTGGCTCTCGGGGGCCCGACAGGATGTTAGGCAGGTGCACAAGTTTCTTAGGCTCTGCAGGGTATAAACAAATGAAATTAAACTGAATGGGAAATATAAGTGCGTTGCAGCACTCAGAGATTAGACACCTACGATGAGAAAATTGTGTCACCCGTCAGTAATTTACCACACACTACACTACTGGCCATTAAAATCCCTACACCACGAATATGACGTGCTACAGACGCGAAATTTAACCGACAGGAAGTAGATGCTATGATATGCAAATAATTAGCTTTTCAGAGCATTCACACAAGGTTGGCGCCGATGGCGACACCTACAACCTGCTGACATGATGGATGGATCCGTGGATGGATATGGTGTTATGGGCGCTCAACAGTGTAATCTTTAGCGCCCGGTGCTGACATGAGGAATGTTTCCAGCCGATTTCTCATACACAAACAGCAGTTGACCAGCGATGGCAGGTGAAACGTTGTTGTGATGCCTCGTATAAGGAGGAGAGATGCGTACCATCACGTTTCCGACTTTGATAAAGGTCGGATTGTACCCCATCGCGATTGCGGTTTATCGTATCGCGACATTGCTACTCGCGTTGGTCGAGATCCAATGACTGTTAGCAGAATATGGAATCAGTGGGTTCAGGAGGGTAATACGGAACGCCGTGCTGGATCCCAACGGCCTCGTATCACTAGCAGTCGAGATGATAGGCATCTTATCCGCATGGCTGTAACGGATCGTGCAGCCACGTCTCGATCCCTGAGTCAACAGATGGGGACGTTTGCAAGACAACAACCATCTGCACGAACAGTTCGATGACGATTGCAGCAGCATGGACTATCAGCTCGGAGACCATGGCTGCGGTTACCCTTGACACTGCATCACAGACAGGAGCGCCTGCGACGGTGTACTCAACGATGAACCTGGGTGCACGAATGGCAAAACGTCATTTTTTCGGATGAATCCAGGTTCTGTTTACAGAATCATGATGGTCGCATCATTGTTTGGCGACATCGCGGTGAACGCACATTGGAAGCGTGTTTTCGTCATCGCCATACTGGCGTATCACCCGGCGTGATGGTATGGGGTGCCATTGGTTATACGTCTCGGCCACCTTTTGTTCGCATTGACGGCACTTTGAACAGTGGACGTTACATTTCAGATGTGTTACGACCCGTGGCTCTACATTTCATTCGGTCTTGCGATTACATTTCAGCAGGATAATGCACGACCGCATGTTGCAGGTCCTGTATGGGCCTTTCTGGATACAGAAAATGTTCGACTGCTGCCCTGGCCAGCACATTCTCCAGATCTCTTACCTATTGGAAACGTCTGCTCAATGGTGGCCGAACAACTGGCTCGTCACAATACGCCAGTCACTACTCTTGATGAACTGTGGTATCGTGTTGAAGCTGCATGGGCAGCTGTACCTGTACACACCATCCAAGCTCTGTTTGACTCAATGCCTAGGCGTATCAAGGCCGTTATTAGGGCCAGAGGTGGTTGTTATGGGTACTGATTTCTCATGATCTATGCACCCAAATTGCGTGAAAATGTAATCACATGTCAGTTCTAGTATAATATATTTGTCCAATGAATACCCGTTTATCATCTGCATTTCTTCTTGTTGTAGCAATTTTAATGGCCATTAGTGTAAATAAAGTGCGTTGCAGCACTCAGAGATTACAGACCTACGATGAGAAAATTGTGTCACACGTCAGTAATTTATCACAAACTAGATTATTCCGTTATTGCCGTAAGCCTACTGGAGCGATGCCTGTAGTTTGTGCTCTTCTGAAGTGCTCTTCTGACCATAGCTCTGCTAACGGTGGCAAACGTGTACACAGACACTCAGCATCTGGGGAAATTTGTTTTTAATTAAATCCTTTGTGTCGGAGCCCTTTGCCTGTGAAATGGAGGAAGTTGGTCAGCGTGGCGCGTTACATTTATATTTAAAAGGACACTCGCAGCAGTACGATGGAGATAACGGTCGAATGGATGGTGTGTGTGGCGCGGCCACTGGGTCCAGCTGCCAGTGACAAGTGTGCCCAGCCCCAGTGAGGCAACGCGCGCCCTCTAGACCAGGACGGGACGTAACAGGGCCCGCTAATGCAACGCCTCATTCAGACTCCTAGACACAAAAGCGGCGCTGTCGCAACCAGGTGGTAATTACGGCGGTTGCTAGTTCCCATTGTGAAAAACGGGATACACGTTGCGCAATCCTCGGGGAATTCCCCGCTGTCCGCTAGCGTGATTATAGCTCACGTTTTCACTCTCGCAAAATACTCGTGTACGTCGCTATTGGGCGGAGCGTTTAATTACTGTTCTGTCAAGGGATGCTCCCACTGTGCGTGTGGTTAATCAACATCACCTTCATCATCGTCCTCGTTAGCCACTTTACGTGCACTGCTGACTTCATTATGACTTTTTCTTCCATTATTCTTACAGTGTATATACCAACATGATGCTCCTGTCTCGTTGGTAATGGTGCCAAAAGTGGTCCTGACGACGTGAAAACCACAGGATTGAGCTGGCATTCAGGCAACGAGGAACACGGTTGTATTGGTAAGCGGAGTGTTCTCTTTCAAAGTTCCACCAGTAACCCCATTCAACACCAATTCTTCACAGTATTCAATTCCCATACGTAAGACACAATTCAGTGTTTATGACGTCATATCTCCTGACCTATGTGTTATACGATGAACTAATTTTGCACGTACATTTACTAGGATACACTACTGGTCATTAAAATTACTACACCACGAAGATGACATGCTACAGACGCGAAATTTAACCGACAGAAGAAGATGCTGTGATATGCAAATGATTAGCTTTTCTGACCATTCACACAAGGTTGGCGCCGGTGGCGACACCTACACCGTGCTGACATGAGGAAAGTTTCCAACCGACTTCTCATACACTAACAGCAGTTGACCGGCGTTGCCTGATGAAACGTTGTTGTGATGCCTCATGTAAGGAGGAGAAATGCGTACCATCATGTCTCCGACTTTGATAAAGCTCGGATTGTAGCCTATCGCGATTGCGGTTTATAGTATCGCGACATTGCTACTCGCGTTCGTCGAGATTCAATGACTGTTAGTACAATATGGAATCGGTGGGTTCCGGAGGGTGATACGCAACGCCGTGCTGGATCCCAACGGCCTCGAATCACTAGCAGTCGAGATGACAGGCATCTTATCCGCATGCTGTAACGGATCGTGCAGCCACGTCTCGATCACTGAGTCAACAGATGGGGACGTTTGCGAGACAACAACCATCTGCACGAACAGGTCGACGACGTTTGCAGCAGCATGGACTATCAGCTCGGAGATCACGGCTGCGGTTACCCTCGACGCTGCATCACAGACTGGAGCGCCTGCGATGGTGTGCTCAACGACGAACACGGGTGCACGAATGGCAAAACGTCATATTTTCAGATGAATCCAGGTTCTCTTTACAGAATCATGATGGTCGCATCCGTGATTCGCGACATCTCGGTGAACGCACATTGGAAGCGTGTATTCCTCATCGTCATACTGGCGTATCACACGGCGTGATGGTATGGGCTGCCATTGGTTACACCTCTCGATCACCTCTTGTTGGCATTGACGGCACTTTGAACAGTGGACATTACATTTCAGATGTGTTACGATCCTTGGCTCTACCCTTCATTCGATCCCTGCGATACCCTACATTTCAGCAGGATAATGCACGACCGCATGTTCCAGGTCGTGTACGGGCGTTTCTGGGTGCAGAAAATGTTCGACTGCTGCCCTGGCCAGCACATTCTCCAGATCTCTCACCAATTGAAAACGCCTGGTCAATGGTGGCCGAGCAACTGGCTCGTCACAATGCGGCAGTCCCTACTCTTGATGAACTGTGGTATTGTGTTGAAGCTGCATGGGCAACTGTACCTGTACATGCCATCCAAGCTGTGTTTGACTCAATGCCCAGGCATATCAAGGCCGTCATTACGGCCAGAGGTGGTTGCTCTGGGTATTGATTTCTCAGGATCTATGCACCCAAATTGCGTGAAAATGTAATCACATGTCAGTTCTAGTACAATGTAATCACATGTCAGTTCTAGTATAATGTAATCACATGTCAGTTCTAGTATAATGTAATCACATGCCAGTTCTAATATAATATATTTGTCCAATGAATACCCGTTTATCATCTGCATTTCTTCTTGGTGTAGCAATTTTAATGGCCAGTAGTGTATTTGGATATTGTCTACAGAACGCCTTGCGAATAGAGTTATAGAAAAGAAGTAATAAATTTAAACGTCATGCCGGATGCAGAAATTTTACAGCACGAATAGCGAGAAGGTAGTAAGCGATATACTCGTCTCCTTTCATTATTTTGTACTGGTTTCACACCGAGCGAGGTGGCGCAGTGGTTAGCACACTGGACTCGCATTCGGGATAACGACGGTTTAATCCCGTCTCCAGCCATCCTGATTTAGGTTTTCCGTGATGTCCCTAATTCGTTTCAGGCAAATGCCGGGATGGTTCCTTTGAAAGGGCACGGCCGATTTCCTTCCCCATCCTTCCCTAACCCGAGCTTGCGCTCCGTCTCTAATGACCTCGTTGTCGACGGGACGTTAAAACAACGCTAACCTAACCTAACCTACTGGTTTCACGGAGAAAAAGTTTCGGTAAGGTTTGAAAATGTGTTAAGTTTGTTAGGAATCGCTAAGTGCTCCCATTCTCAATGTTTTTGAATTACCTTTCTTCTGACTGGTTTGAGCGGTTTGCCGCGAATTCCTCTCCTGCGCTAACTTCCTCATCTCGGAGTATCACTCGCATCCTCCGTCCTCAATTATTTGTTGCGTCTACTCCAAACTCTAATTTCCCCAACAGTTTCTTATCCTCTACAGCTCCCTCTGGTAACATGGTAGTATTCCCAGATGTCTTAACATACCATCCTACCGCTTCATCTTGTCAGTGTTTTCCATATGTTCCTTACTTCGTATATTCTGCAGAGATCCTTCTCATTCATTATCTTACCAGTCGACATAATTTTCAACATTCTTCTGTAGCACCACATGCATCGATTTTCCTCTCTTCTAGTTTTCCCAGTGTCCATGATTCACTTTCAAACAATGATGTGCTCCAAAGGTAGTGTCGGAACTTCCATGCGGCTTTTCGCGGATGATGCTGTAGTATACAGAGAAGTTGCAGCATTAGTAAATTGCAGCGAAATGCAGGAAGATCTGCAGCGGATAGGCACTTGGTGCAGGGAGTGGCAACTGACTCTTAACATAGACAAATGTAATGTATTGCGAATACATAGAAAGAAGGATCCTTTATTGTATGATTATATGATAGCGGAACAAACACTGGTAGCAGTTACTTCTGTAAAATATCTGGGAGTATGCGTACGGAACGATTGAAGTGGAATGACAATATAAAATTAATTGTTGGTAAGGTGGGTGCCAGGTTGAGATTCGTTGCGAGAGTCCTTAGAAAATGTAGTCCATCAACAAAGGAGGTGGCTTACAAAACACTCGTTCGACCTATACTTGAGTATTGCTCATCAGTGTGGGATCCGTACCAGGTCTGGTTGACAGAGAAGATAGAGAAGATCCAAAGAAGAGCGGCGCGTTTCGTCACAGGGTTATTTGGTAACCGTTTTAGCGTTACGGAGATGTTTAGCAAACTCAAGTGTCAGACTCTGCAAGAGAGGCGCTCTGCATCACGGTGTAGCTTGCTGGCCAGTTTTCGAGAGGGTGCGTTTCTGGATGAAGTATCGAATATATTGCCTCCCCCTACATATACCTCCCGAGGAGATTACGAATGTGAAATTAGAGAGATTCGAGCCCGCACGGAGGCTTTCCGGCAGTCGTTCTTCCCGCGAACCATACGCGACTGGAACAGGAAAGGGAGGTAATGACGGTGGCACGTAAAGTGCGCTCCGCCTCACACCGTTGGGTGGCGTGCGGAGTATAAATGTAGATGTAGAAGTACTTCTCAGAAATTTCTACCTCAAATTAACACCTGTGTTTGATACCAGTAAGTTTCTCTTGGCCAGGAATGCCCTCTATGCCTATACTACTCTGCCTTCTGTGCCTTGCTTACTTCGCCCATACTGGTTATTTTGCTTCCAAGGTAGCAGAATTCCTTAATTTCGTATACTTCATTATCACCAATTTTGAGCCGGCCGAAGTGGCCTAGCGGTTCTAGGCGCTGCAGTCTGGAACCGCGAGACCGCTACGGTCGCAGGTTCGAATCCTGCCTCGGGCATGGATGTGTGTGATGTCCTTAGGTTACTTAGGTTTAATTAGTTCTAAGTTCTAGGGGACTGATGACCTTAGATGTTGAGTCCCATAGTGCTCAGAGCCATTTGAACCATTTTGAACCAATTTTGATTTTAAGTTTCTCACTATTCTCATTTCTGATACATCTCATTAACTTTGTCTTTTCTGGATTACTCTCAGTCCATGTCTTGTACTCATTAGACTTTTCATTCCATCCTGTAATCCTACTTCACTTTCACTAAGGATAGCATAGTCATCAGCGAAGCTTATCAATGATAACGTTTCACCCTGACTTGTAATCCCAGCGTTCAACCTGCACTCCCGTCTTACATCCTTTGTAATCCGAACACTTCCAGTCTTAGTGTTCACTCTTGATTCTTGTACATATTGTGCATTACCCGGCTTTCCATACATCTTGCTCCTACTTTACTCAGAATTGTGAACATCTAGCACTATTTTACACTGTCAAATGCTTTTTATAGGTCGGCATATCGAATGAACGTGATTCTTCTGCGGTCTTGCTTTTCCATTATCTGTCGCAACGGCAGAACGGCCTGTCTGGTGCCTTTAGCTCTTCTAAAGACAAATATTGAGCGAATTTAGTCTGGCTAATTTTTGAGCCTTGAGTCACACTGACTCAAATCCGGAATGCAGCATGAAATTTTCACTCTACAGCAGATTGTACGCTGATATGAAACTTACTGGCAGATTAAAACTGTGTGCCGGACCGAGGCTCGAACTCGGGACCTTCGTCTTGGGCGGGCAAGTGCTCTACCAAGCACTTGCCCGCGAGAGGCAAAGGTCCCGGATTTCGAGTCTCGGTCCGGCACACAGTTTTAATCTGCCAGGAAGTTTCAACCTGAACGCAGTTGGTATTTTTAATACGTATCCCATTGTGTAAAACTTTCAACGTAACATTATACCTCTAGGTGCATAGACTATGACAGCATTTTACATTTCACAGGTTGACAATGCTCTTAAAATTAAGTCTTTGCCTCCAGTCTGTTCCCTGATCCACCTATTTGTTCTCCTATCTCTCCATTGCTCGTTGAGGGACGATCAGAACATATAGGGTTTTTCCTTAAAATTCCATGTCTCACTGACTGCTTATGCACACTTTTGAGTTGCCACTCCTGTCGAAATATACTCGGATGTTCATGCGAGATTATGAACACAGCTATCCACAGAAATACATGCATAAAAAAAAGTTTTGCATCAGCCCGGTTCCCGGAACTCCTGAAGAGACACATTGTCTGTGGATGTTGTCTCACAGACACAGCCCTTTTGACTGTTCAGAGATATCACTAAACCCGCCCAAAGATGTAAACAACCATGCATGGTCGGCGCGTTTTAGACGGAAGAGGTCCGACAGCCGATCAGTTCCAGTCATTTCACCAGGAAGGAGGAACACGGCTCGTGTTGTCTGCAGTTCAATTATTAGTAGACGGTCAATACCGCGGTTCGATCGCGTCCGCATTGTTATTTTGTGCCACGAAAGGCTCTCAGCACGGGTAGCGTTCAGGCGTCTCGTAGTGAACCAAAGCAATGTTGTTCGGACATGGAGGAGGTACAGGGACACGAACTGTCGATTAAATGCCTCGCTCAGGCCGCCCAAGGGCTACTACTACAGTGGATGACCGCTACCTACACATTATGGCTCGGAGGAAGACTGACAGCAACGCCACCATGTTGAATAATGCTTTTCGTGCAGCCACAGGACGTCGTGTTACGACTCAAACTGTGCGAAATAGGCTGCACGATGCAAAACTTCACTCCCGACGTCCATGGCGAGGTCCATCTTTTCAACAACGATACCATGCAGCGTGGCAGATGGTCCCAAGAACAGGATTGGCAACACGTTCTCTTCACCGATGAGTGTCGCATATGCCTTCAACCCGACAACCGCCGGAGATGTATTTGGAGGCAACCCGGTCAGGGGCCCGCATCTCGTGGTCGTGCGGTAGCGTTCTCGCTTCCCACGCCCGGGTTCGATTCCCGGCGGAGTCAGGGATTTTCACTGCCTCGTGATGGCTGGGTGTTGTGTGATGTCCTTAGGTTAGTTAGGTTTAAGTAGTCCTAAGTTCTAGGGGACTGATGACCATAGATGTTAAGTCCTATAGTGCTCAGAGCCATTTGAACCATTTGAACCCGGTCAGGGTGAACACCTTAGACACACTCTCCAGCGAGTGCAGCAAGGTGGAGGTTCCCTGCTGTTTTGGGGTGGCATTATGTGAGGCCGAATTACGCCACTGGTGGTCATTAAAGGTGCCGTAACGGCAGTACGATGCGTGAATGCCATCCTCCGACAGATAATGCAACCATATCGGCAGCATATTGGCGAGGCATTCGCGTTCATGGACGCCAATTTGCGCCCCCATCGTGCACATCTTGTGAATGACTTCCTTCAGGATAATGACATCGCTCGACTAGAGTAGCCAGCATGATCTCCAGACATGTACCCTATCGAACATGCCTGGGATAGGTTGAAAAGGGATGTTTATGGACGATGTGACACACCAACCACTCTGAAAGATCTATGCCGAATAGCCATTGAGGAGTGGGACAATATGGACCAACAGTGCCTTGATTAACTTGTGGATAGTATGGCTCGATGAATACCGGCATGCATCAATGCAAGAGGACGTACTGCTGGATATTACAGATACCGGTGTGTACAGCAATCTGTACCACCACCTCTGCACGTCTCGCTGTATGGTAGTACAACATGCAACGTGTGGTTTTCATGAGGAATAAAAAGGGCAGAACTGATGTTTATGTTGATCTCTGTTCCAATTTTCTGTACAGGTTCCGGAACTCTCGGAACCGAGGTGATGCAAAACTTTTTTTGATGTGTGTATATCCCCAGGAGGTGAATATGATCAGTTGATAACCCAATCAGAATTTTGAATAGCTGCAGCAGGTTGCAAAGCCTACGTAAAGCGCTACTAAATGGATGGAAGGTACGCAGAAATAACACAAAAAATTTTCAAATGTGTGTGAAATCTTATGGGACTTAACTGCTAAAGTCATCAGTCCCTAAGCTTACACACTACTTAACCTAAATTATCCCAAGGACGAACACACACACCCATGTCGGAGGGAGGACTCGAACCTCCGCCGGGACCAGCCGCACAGTCCATGACCGTAGCGCCCCAGACCGCTCGGCTAATCCCGCGCAACGAAATAATGCAGTTGAGTAGTGAACACGCGCATGAACTGCAATCCACATACTATACAGCGACAAACTATAGTAAATCGCACTTTACAGTTCCGATTTGTGGAAGACGAAATGCTTTTGCCCCATCTTCAGCTACATCTAGACTCCGCAAGGAGGAGGGTATGTTGTGTACTATTCTCATTCCCCCCTCCCTTCCTCTTCGCGGGAAGAACAATTGCCAGTAAGCCTCCGTGTGGGCTCTAATCTCTCAAATTTTATGCCTTTTCGCGAGATATACGTAGGAGGAAGCAATATGTTTGTTGACTCATCTATGAATGTACGCTCTCGGATCTTTAACAATATTCCACAACGTGATGCAGAAAACTTCCCTTGCCGCGTCTACCTCTGCAGTTGGTTGATCATCTCTGTGACGCTTTCTGGTTTACTAAATAAACCTGTGACGAAACGCGCTGCTCTTCTTTATTTACTCTATCAGTGCGATCTCGCACGGATCCCATACTGATGAGCAGTATTCAAGTGTTGATCAAACGAGTGTCTTTCAAGCTACTTCCTTTGTTGATGCACTGCATCCAACTTCGTTTCCGAGGAATGCACTGCTCGGGAGACTGGTTATAATGTGGTGGAAGCACAGACCAGTGGGCCAAACAGCACGGAGACTAAGCCCCCTGTCACCGTGCCGAAAACATGAAATTCTTATGGAATGTATTTGTCAGGATTCAATATTACAATGAACACTGTTTATAATTTTCATTAAAGAATATTATTATTTTATTCATTCTCAGTGGTTCGTTGTTTTCTTTACAAACTGAATGAAACCAGCGGCCGGGGTGGCCGTGCGGTTCTAGGCGCTTCAGTCTGGAACCGCGTGACCGCTACGGTCTCAGGTTCGAATCCTGCCTCGGGCATGGATGTGTGTGATGTCCTTAGGTTAGTTAGGTTTAAGTAGTTCTAATTTCTAGGGGACTGATGACCACAGATGTTAAGTCCCATAGTGCTCAGAGCCATTTGAACCATTTTGAATGAAACGAAAGTGATAATATTTTATTTCCAGTTATTTGAGAGTGTGCAGCTGATTTTTATTAGCAATTGCTGCGTGAAGGTATGACATTTGGTTATTCTTATTTCATCATTTAGTATGCTTTGGAGCTGAGTGCGTTACGTTGTGGCCGAACATTATCTACGCTATGTGTTCATAAGTTCCGGACACCCCCCAAAAACATACGTTTTTCGCGTTAGGTGCATTGTTCCACCACCTACTGTCAGGTACTCCATATCAGCGACCTCAGTAGTCATTTAGACATCGTGTGAGAGCGGAATGGGGCGCGGAAATCACGGATTTCAAACGTGGTCAGGTGACTGGGGGTCAATTGTGTCATACGTCCGTAAGCGAGATTTGCACACTCGTAAACATCCCTTGGTCCACTGCTTTCGTTGTGATATTGAAGTGGAAACGTGAAGTGACACGTACAGCACAAAAGCGTACAGTTCGACCTCGTCTGTTGACTGACAGAGACCGCCGACAGTTGACGAGGGTCGTAATGTGTAATAGGCAGACAGCTATCCAAACCATCGCGTAGGAATTCCAAACTGCATCAAGATCCACCTCAAGTACAATGACAGTTAGGTGGGAGGTGAGAAAACTTGGATTTCATGGTCGAGCGACTAGTCATAAGCCACATATGACGCCGGTAAATGCCAAACGACGCTTCGCTTGGTGTAAGGAGCGTAAACATTCGACGATGGAACAGTGGAAAAACGTTGTGTGGAGTGACGAATCACGGTACACAATGTGGCGATCCGATGGCAGGGTGTGGGTATGGCGAGTGCCCGGTGAACGTCATCTGCCAGCATTGATGTTTTAAGCACCTTCTTGCTGCCCACTGTTGAAGATCAATTTGGGGATGGCGATTGCATCTTTCAACACGATCGAGCACCTGTTCCCAATCCTCGGCCTGGGGCAGAGTGATTACACAACAATAACATCCCTGTAATGGATTGGCCTGCACAGAGTCCTGACCTGAATCCTATAGAACACCTTTGGGATGTTTTGGAACGCCGACTTCGTGCCAGGCCTCACCGACCGACATCGATACCTCTCCTCAGTGCAGCACTCTGTGAAGAATGGGCAGATTGAACGTATGCCTGCGAGAGTGGAGGCTGTCATCAAGGCTAAGAGTGGGCCAAAACCATACTGAATTCCAGCATCACCGATGGCGGGCACCACGAACTTGTAAGTCATTTTCAGCCAGGTGTCCGGATAATTTTGATCACATAGTGTTCATCTAAATCTATATACATACACAGCAAACCACGGTAAAGTGAGCTGTAGGGGATACCTTGTACTACTACTACAAAACCAATTCGGTCTTCGTGGCACCAGCTTTGTGAGTTACGTTTTCCATACCCTCACGAGTGAAAGTGACTCATCAGTGAACAATATTAATGGAACTACTCGGCGATTTCCAGTCGTCTACCGCCGTCCCCTTCTCGAAGGTGTTGAACCCATTGTAAATGATAAGGATAACGCAGCACATGCATAATGTCCGCCGTATTCTTGTATGTGGAATACCGATACATATAGAAATTTTGCGTGTGACTGTTTACGTGCCGACTAGTAATGTCTTATACCTCAACCACAATCTGTTCATTTGCACTTTCACGTGAAATATGACTGTCGGTCACTGTACATGCCTCAAGCAGTTTAGTGCAAACACAAGCAAACACTCAAGAATTCGATACTCTGCGATTAGGACATGGTCTGACGTATTCTCTACAAGCAACAATACCGTTTTCATTACAAAATTCGTACGCAAATACCATATGGGCATACTCAGTATTTGTAAGTAGGTGCCGCATGCTTAAACGAGACAGTATAATTCACCAACAGAACACGTTCACTGTTAAAGATACAAAATTGTTAACTCAAGCACAACTTCACAGCTTGAACGATCGATCAACAAACCCACATGAGCAGGCGAGTCTACACATGAAATGAAAACTTACTTCTGTACCCAGCTGTATTTCTGTAACCATTAAAAATAGCACTCATGTTATATCTAATGACGTATTATAATCAGTTTGTACTACCACCTCCTAGAATATTTCCTATTCCTCCTAAAACAGCATATATACAGTACGTTTGCACGAAATATATGACTCTTCTCGCGCACGAACGGGCGGCGTACTGCGCGAGCCATAATTCAAAATACGAACGCGGAGCATGACGTGCTACGCACAAAGCGGTCAATTACCACTGATGGACGTCATCGCCACAAATACGTCGTAAATACTGCTTATTAGCGCGAAGTCGATAACGACGCGCAGTAGCTCTCATAATAAAAAAAAAAGGTTGTAAATCGACAGCGTTCAGCATCCGTGCACAATTAACTGTCGCGGTGGTGGTGGGGGGATAAATAAGTTATCCTCGAATGTTTGATCGTTTGATATTAACGGTGAATCCCTACGATATTTTTGACCACAAATTAGGCTTCGGAAAGTACAATTTGCCAATAGACGTTAATACGGCGCCTGCTATCAATCCCAGCACGAGAAACGCTTTTACTTTCTTTTTTTCTTTCTTTTTTTTTGTTTCATATGACGACAGAGTGACGCAGAGTAACGTACTGAATCTGATATCAACAATCACTAGTTCATAGTTATAAGAGTATGAGGCGCGTCTGAAGTTGTACACTTTGATGTTTTCGCGGCGTAATGATTCATACATTAAATTTCAAGACTGCAACCGCATAAGCTTTACACCTTATTTTTCTAATGTTTCGGCAGTGTATCTTCTTCAATAAACTCGCGAAGAGACCGCTACAGTGCAGCTAATAACGATTAATAGCGACACATTGACAACACAGCATGGATCGATCGCATAGCCACAGATTCAATGTATGCACACTCTTTTGCGCCGATGAACGTTTCCGGACCATGTGTTTTCTGTCGTCTGAAACGGCGGAACAAGCGCTGTAGCGTTATGTACCTTCGGTCTAAGGGTGAACTCTGAACATAGTCGGAAGTTAGGCGGCCGAAATATTAGAAATAGAAGAAACAAAGCTTATGTGGCTGCACTCCCGAAGTTTAGTGAATTAACGTCTGTAGTCGTTTAACTTGAACGTGGGTGAGGCGATGATCAATGTGGCGGCCCCATTACCTATAAAGTCTGAATAAGAACTGCAATCAGAGGTCATATCTGGGGTCCTAGAAAACGCTTGTGACTAGTGATGATATTCGTATTATGAGTGTAGCAGGGAAAGCGAATGGTGGGCTTCGGTTTATCGGGAGAATTTTGGGAAAGTGTGGTTCATCTGTAAATGAGACCGCATATAGGACACTAGTGCGACCTATTCTTGAATACTGCTCGGGTGTTTGGGATGCCCACCAGCTCATATTGAAGGAAGACCTAGAAGAAATACACAGGCAGGCTGCTAGGTTTGTTACAGGTAGTTTCCATCAACACGCAAGTGCACTGACGAGAAAACTTCGCTACACCTAAAAGTAATTAATGTAGAGTAATTAATTTCGGGAATACATTTGTCTAGGTAACATATTTAAGTCATTAACATTGCAAGATCACAGTTTAATGCAAGCGTGAGCTAAGCCATTGAAAATGTGAAACGATGTACATTAATAACCCGTGTAAACGCCAGAAAGTTGAATGCAAGTGCGCAAACTTGCATGCACTGTGTTGTGCAGGGCTGGATGTCTGTTTGAAGGATGGAGTTGCTTGCCTGTTGCTCTTCGTCTTTCAACACATGGACGGTTAATGCTGTTTGTGCATGACGCTGCAGTGATCGGCCAATGATGTCCCACATGTGCTCCATCGGAGACAGATCTGCTGATCGAGCAGGCGAAGGCAACAGGTCGACAACCTCTAGAGCATATTGAATTGCAGCAGCGGTACGTGGGTGAGGGTTATCTTGTTGAAAAACACCACCTGGAATGCTTTTCATGAAAGGCAGTACAACAGGTCGAGTCCCCAGACTGATGTACTAATTTGCAGTCAGGGCGAGTGGGGTAACCACGAGAGAGCTCCTACTGTTATACGAAATTTCACCCCAGACCATAAATCCAGCTGTAGATCCAGTGTGTCCAGCACGCAGACAGGTTGGCTGTAGCTCTTAATTGGGGCTTCTTCTAACCAACACACAGCCATCACTGCCACGGAGGCAGAACCAGTTTTCATCAGAAAGCACAACAGACCTCCTCCCTGCCCTCCTATGAGCTCTCGCTTGACACCACTGAGGTCGGCAATGGCACCGGTTTGCAGCCAGTGGAATGCACGATACAGATTGTCTGGCTCTGAGCTGACCTTGAAGTAACGGGTTTTTAACAGTTCGTGTTGTCACTGTGGTACCATCAGCTGTTCAAATTACTGCTACAGACGCTGTACGATGCACCAGATCCATACACCGAACACGATGTACTTCCCTCTCGTTAGTGTGATGTTCTCGTCGACAGTCCGGTCATCTTGCGACCGTACATTCTCGTGACCACCGCTGGCAACGAACATGTACTCTGGCTATTTTCCTGCCAAGTCTTTCTGTAGTATCGGAAAAGGAACATCCAGCTTCTCGTAGCCCTATTGTAAGACCTCGTTAAATCCAGTGAGCTCTATTACACCACCTCCTTCAAACTCAGTGAGGTGTTGATAATGGCGTCATTGTCGCCTTGGAGTCATTCTTGACTAATATCAACTCACTAAGTCCAATCACAAGACTAACTAACGCCTGCGACTGTTACAACGTGAATTCAACGCAAACCTGATTAGCGTCCTCATAGAGGCGCTACTAGTGCCACTTTTTTGTGCGACGGGTGCCAAATTTGAACAGATATAGGAACACGGCTAATTACGTCACACAGCTCCTTCGTGGTGTAGCGATTTTTTTTTCAGCGGTGTATTATGCAGAAGCTTCCCTGGAGAGAAGGCGAAGTATTCACGCGGCAAGTGCGGGATTTTGTGCACGATCTGATCTCTCGGTGCCCTATAAATAAACAATAATGTCATATAAATGTTGTAATGTCCTATAAGTGTTCGACGGGGTTCATGTCGGGCAATGTGGGTGGCCAAACCATTCCCGCGAATTGTCCAGGATGTTCTTCAAATAAATAGCTAACAATGGTGGCCCGATGACATGGCGCATTGTCATCCATAAAATTTCCGTTATTGTTTGGGAACATGACGTCCATGAATGGCTGCAAACGGTCTTCAAGTAGCCGAACACCCTGAGGATCCAGTCCATTCCATGTAGACACCTTTATGGGGCCATCACCAACTTGCACAGTGCCTCGTTCACAACTTGTTTCCACGGCTTCGAGGGGTCTGCGCCACAATCTAACATTACCATCAGCTCTTACCAATTGAAATCTGGAGTCATCTGACCAATTCACGGTTTTCCAGTCGGTTATGGTTCCACCGATACGGTCACGAGCCCAAGAGAGGCGCTGCAGGCTAAGTCGTGCTTTTAGCATGGGCACTCATGTCTGTCGCCTGCTGCCACGGTCCATTAACACCAAATTTCGCCGCGCTGTCCTGACGGATACGTTCGTCGTACGTCCCCAATTGATATTTGTGGTTGTTTCACACAGTGTTGCCTGTCTGTTAGCACTGACAACTCTACGCCGCTGCTCTCGGTCGTTAAGTGAAGGTCGTCGGGCACTGCGTTGTCCTCGGTGAGAGGTAATGCCATGAAACGTGGTATTCTCGGCACAGTCTTGACACTGTGGATCTCGGAAAATTGAATTCCTTAACGATTTCCGAAACTGAATGTCTCATACGTCTAGCTCCAACTACCATTCAGCGTTCAAAATGGTTCTAATGGCTCTGAGCACTATGGGACTCAACATCTAAGGTCATCAGTCCCCTAGAACTTAGAACTACTTAATCTTAACTAAACTAAGGACATCACACACATCCATGCCCGAGGCAGGGTTCGAACCTGCGACCGTAGCAGTCGCGCGGTTCCAGACTGCAGCGCCTAGAACATTCCACTTCAACAGTCTGCTAATTCCTATCGTGCATCCATAATCACGTCGGAAACTTTTTCACGTGAATCACCTTATAAATGACAGCTCCAGTAATGCACTGCCCTATTTTACCTTGTGTACGCTATACTGCCGCCACCTGTATATTTGTATCTGTGCATATCGTTATCCCATAACTTTTGTCATCTCAGTTTACAAACTCTTTATGTATTCCTTCCACGTATCAGGCTCTCCTTCTTTGATTTCCACGGGCTTGCCATCTGAGCACTTAATATTTATGCAGGTCCTTGTCTTTTCTCCGAATGTCTCTTGAATTTTCATATACGTTGCATCTATCCTTCCCACCGCCATCCCTGCTTTTACAACGTTGCTGTTCTCGTCTAAACATTCTGCTTTGTCACATTACCGTTCCTATCACTCTCCTTTTCACACGTTCGTATTCACTTCTGCCTGGTTCCTTTCCTCCATTTTTATATTTCCTCTTTTCCTCAACTAGATTGAATATGTCGTGTCGTATCGATTTCACAGTCACTTCCTGGAAATAGATCTACCAGGAAATCCTAAGGAGTTCTGATCACACGTAAAAAATGCAATTTTTCACTCCGTCTTTCGTGGATCCGTAGCGAATCGAAACTGAAGACAGTAAACAGAAAGCAGAAATGTTAAGTTCCTCTTTTAAAAATTGATACTACCGTACCAATGTCTGAATGCCACACAGACTCAGAAATGAGCGATATCAGTATTGGCAATCCCAGTACTGGGAAACAGCGTTTTGGGGGCAGGGTTCACAAATTGCACTTTTCGGCGCCTGATCTGAAGATGATCTGCGGAGCAGATCGAAACCGGTGGTGGTCAAGAAAAGAAACTGAGAATCTCCTGCACCCTCCGTCATTACTCATTTATTGTATGTATTCCAACCTCTGCCTTACTCTACAATATCGATTTTTTTTTAGTAAAACATTGATGGTCGAAAGTCATCGTCTTAAAAACCTCAGTCTTTTTTGTGAATACTGACGGCCCGCTTAAGTATTGTTCCACTGCTAGGTAATACTTAAATAAAAATTCTGTTCACTTTGTGCCAAGTACTGAACGAGGAACTTTCGCCAATGTAAAGTCACGAAATATTTGAGTTATACTAATAGTGAAAGCACAATATCAGAAATTAAAATACTGAAACTAAAAAAGATACAGGTTTTATAACATTCAATCTCTGTGGGGAGACAGCTTTCAGAAATCAAGGTTTATTCATTCACAACAGAATAAAAAAACTGTAAAAAATTTCGCGGGTAGATAATCGTCGCAGCGGCTTTAGAAAATCGTTCGCTCTGAACCTACGTCGCTGCGATGGGTCAATGTAAGACGGCATATGTGTACAGTATCAGAAACTTACTTTTTATATTATTGCAAATTTCAGTTGGGGTATGTGTAACCGGAGCAACTGTCGATCCCAGATACATTTGAACTTCAATGTCCATTGTTTTGAAAGATCTCTGTTTCAATGTCATGGTCTTGCGTCCTAGATATTTATGATACTTCCAAATAACAACAATTCTTCTTTTTCCAATGACGCCTCGTCGGATGATTCCATCTATGAGCAGCATTTACTTTTAGTTAAAGGATCTGTAAAATTTAATAACTTGATCTTCGGGTCGAGGGTAGATGCCAACGCCATAACTGAATTATATTCCACTCCCTAGAACCGTTTTCTTTTGCAGTTTATTCCTCAATTTCACAACGTTGCGATCTCTTCATGTAGGCAACTTATCAGCGAAATCACTTTGTTGACAGTCATGAAATTTCGTAACATTCTAATAGTTCGATCACATCCTAACATCGTTTAACTTAGCTGCAGTTATCACAAAAGGATTTCATGTCGGAAGAGTAATGTTTCATTTACAACAGAAGCTAACCTGAGGAATTTCTCCAACGAACAGGAGTTCCACCGTGTTCTTACATCGACAGTCAGTTTCTTTACGCTGACTGTGATTATAGTCGAACAAGATTCGTTCTACTCTGTTTATAAGAGATACTATTGCCATCTATTGAGCTAGTTAGACGTACAAATAGTTTATGGTTCGCTAATTTTATTAGGAATCTGTAACACTTCCAATAGAAGCTGGTATTTCATTAAAACATTTTTAAGAAACATCGCTAGAATTAATATCGATATTTTTCTTATGTATTTTTGCAAAACATTGATTTTACAAAGTTCAGTGCATCGTTTGTATCCCGGATTTTGTTCCTTTTTCTTGTTGTGTTTTCCGCACATTCCTCTCCTCACTGATTCTGCAGAGAACCTCCTCATTTCTTACGAGTTAACCTAATTTTCTACATCCATCTGTAACACGTCAGAAACACTTCGACTCTCTTCTTTTCCGGTGTCCCCACAATCAGTGACTTATATCCAAAAGATGCTGTGCTCCAAACGTATGTTCTCAGAAATCTTCTCGTCAAATTAAAACCGATGTTTGAAAGTAGTAGACTTATTTTGGGTGGGAACTGTCCTCTTTGCCTGTGCTAGTCTGCTTTTTATGTCTTCCTTGCTTCGCCCGTCATTCGTCATGTATTATTTTGCTTCTGAGGTTGCAGAATTCCTTCATATAGTCTATTTCGTGGTCCTAAGTTTTTTTAGTTTATCACCAAACTTATTATTGCCGCTCCCCATTTAGACTACTTACAGCGTAATAAAAGAAAGGTTCAAGACTAATATTAAAATTCAAGGCGAAAGAATATCAGTGTTAAGACTCGCTGATGACAATGCTATCCTCCGTGAAAGTGAAGATTACAGGATCTTTTGAATGAAATGAACACTCTAATGAACAGAGAATATGGATTGAGAGTAAATCGAAGAAAGACAAAAGTAATGACAAATGGCAGAAATGAGAACAGCAACAAACTTAACACCATACCTGATTATCACAAAGTAGACGAAGTTAAGGAATTCTGCTACAATGGCAGCAAAATAACCCATGACGGAGAGGGCAAGGAGGACGTCAGAGAGAGACTAGCACTGACAAAAAGGACATTTGGCGAAAAGGGCGTTCCTGGCCAAGAAATTCGAGGAAGAAATTTCTGAGAGTTACGTCTGAGGCACAGCATTATTTGAAAAACCGGAGAAGAAGAGGATAGAAGCATCCGAGATGTGGTGCTATAGGAGAATGTTGGAAATTAGGTGGACTGATTGAGACGCCTCTACAAGGAAGAAAAAGAAAGCCCTGCTTAAATAGGGATTGAACTTCATTGCATATTTGAATTACAATTTATTAAGATTACAAAATTCCGTAAATCAGCAAACTTAATAGCACGGCCCCCAAAATCAAAGGCTTTAGTAACAAATTTCTAAATTAAGAGCACTGCAAGGCAAAGATGTAGGTATGACGAATTGACCAAACATTCTTTACATCAATGAGCATTTGAGAGTAAAATTACATAATTTTAATGATGTAGGCTTTAAATGAAATCAAACAACTCTTAAAATATTTTAGCCGTGAGTGAAATAATGTACACAAACTCACGGTAACACCCGCCTGAACCTTAACTGGGCGCATCCAGTGACATTTAAATCAATTTAAAGAATGTTTCAAGAAACGACATATAAAACAAATGTAGTAAGAAATTTGAAGATGAAACCTTTACGTATACAACACATGTAACAAGAAATTTGAAGTGAAACTTCTGCGTGTACAACTGTAACAAGAAATTTCAATGTGAAATTTTTACAAAATATTCGTACTAGCCTTTTGGCATTGCAAGCGGTTGGCACCGGGAGACAGACCTCGTGACACTCCACAAGAATGGGGCCCAGTACCCCAAATTAACTGGTTCTAATACATACACAAGACTATTATTAGAAACACAATAAAATTAACACGGTAAATAGAGCTTGGCAACAAACAGCTGAATCTCGCACTCTGTTGATTAGATTTAGGGGTTGGGTACACACGTTCCTTCAATAATACTCTGTTTTACAATAGAAGAAAGGACAAGTAAAAGAAGCTCCTGGTACCCAACGATATAACAGAGTGCTACAATAAATGAATATAATTTTTCTTCATTTACAAGAAGTGGAAATTTTTCTGGTTGCAAGACCCGCACTACCTTTCTTAAATAGGCAATTTCATTGATATTAAGAGAGCCCAAGCTGGGACAACCCTTATAAGGCTGGCCGCAAGAATACAGGTGGCGTGTTAAAAATCATGTCAAACTTTATGCTGTTCATAACGGCACAATTTGATACAGTCAGATTTTATGCCATTACCCGTTTGTTCACCAAAGGGCCTATGCAATAAACAGCAAGCATGTAATTAGAAGGAAGTTTTACCACTGGTGGCTGAACCTTGTAAAACAAATCAAATGATTTAAATGTTGTTGTTATTGTGGTCTTCAGTCTAGAAACTGGTTTGTTGCAGCTCTCCATGCCACTCTATCCTGTGCAAGCTTTTTCATCTCCCAGTACCTACAGCAACCTACATCCTTCTGATCTGTTTACTGTATTCATCTCTTGGTCTCCCTCTACGAGTTTTACCCTTCACTCTGCCCTCCAATACTAAATGCCTCAGAATATGCCCTACCAACCGATCCCTTCTTCTAGTCAAGTTGTGCCACAAATTTCTCTCCTCTCCAGTTCTGTTCAATACCTCCTCATTAGTTATGTGATCTACCCATCTAATCTTCAGCATTCTTCTGTGGCACCACATCTTCTATTCTCTTCTTGTCTAATCTATTTATCGTCCACGTTTCACTTCCATACATGGATACACTCCATACAAATACTTTCAGAAATGATTTCCTGACACTTAAATCTATAGTTGATGTTAACAAATTTCTCTTCTTCAGAAACGCTTTCCTTGCCATTGCCAGTCTACATTTTATACCCTCCCTACTTCGCCCATCATCAGTTACACTCCTGGAAATTGAAATAAGAACACCGTGAATTCATTGTCCCAGGAAGGGGAAACTTTATTGACACATTCCTGGGGTCAGATACATCACATGATCACACTGACAGACCCACAGGCACATAGACACAGGCAACAGAGCATGCACAATGTCGGCACTAGTACAGTGTATATCCACCTTTCGCAGCAATGCAGGATGCTATTCTCCCATGGAGACGATCGTAGAGATGCTGGATGTAGTCCTGTGGAACGGCTTGCCATGCCATTTCCACCTGGCGCCTCAGTTGGACCAGCGTTCGTGCTGGACGTGCAGACCGCGTGAGACGACGCTTCATCCAGTCCCAAACATGCTCAATGGGGGACAGATCCGGAGATCTTGCTGGCCAGGGTAGTTGACTTACACCTTCTAGAGCACGTTGGGTGGCACGGGATACATGCGGACGTGCATTGTCCTGTTGGAACAGCAAGTTCCCTTGCCGGTCTAGGAATGGTAGAACGATGGGTTCGATGACGGTTTGGATGTACCGTGCACTATTCAGTGTCCCCTCGACGATCACCAGTGGTGTACGGCCAGTGTAGGAGATCGCTCCCCACACCATGATGCCGGGTGTTGGCCCTGTGTGCCTCGGTCGTATGCAGTCCTGATTGTGGCGCTCACCTGCACGGCGCCAAACACGCATACGACCATCATTGGCACCAAGGCAGAAGCGACTCTCATCGCTGAAGACGACACGTCCCCATTCGTCCCTCCATTCACGCCTGTCGCGACACCACTGGAGGCGGGCTGCACGATGTTGGGGCGTGAGCGGAAGACGGCCTAACGGTGTGCGGGACCGTAGCCCAGCTTCATGGAGACGGTTGCGAATGGTCCTCGCCGATACCCCAGGAGCAACAGTGTCCCTAATTTGCTGGGAAGTGGCGGTGCGGTCCCCTACGGCACTGCGTAGGATCCTACGGTCTTGGCGTGCATCCGTGCGTCGCTGCGGTCCGGTCCCAGGTCGACGGGCACGTGCACCTTCCGCCGACCACCGGCGACAACATCGATGTACTGTGGAGACCTCACGCCCCACGTGTTGAGCAATTCGGCGTTACGTCCACCCGGCCTCCCGCATGCCCACTATACGCCCTCGCTCAAAGTCCGTCAACTGCACATACGGTTCACGTCCACGCTGTTGCGGCATGCTACCAGTGTTAAAGACTGCGATGGAGCTCCGTATGCCACGGCAAACTGGCTGACACTGACGGCGGCGGTGCACAAATGCTGCGCAGCTAGCGCCATTCGACGGCCAACACCGCGGTTCCTGGTGTGTCCGCTGTGCCGTGCGTGTGATCATTGCTTGTACAGCCCTCTCGCAGTGTCCGGAGCAAGTATGGTGGGTCTGACACACCGGTGTCAATGTGTTCTTTTTTCCATTTCCAGGAGTGTATTTTGCTCCTCAAATAGCAAAACTCATTTACTAATTTAAGCGTCTCATTTCCTAATCTAATTCCCGCAGCATCACCCGATTTAATTCGATTACATTCCATTATCCTCGTTTCGCTATGATTTAAATAGCAAGATAACAATTAGCGGGTATTGGCTTCTCTCAGGGGTCCGCCCAGTTAACGAGCATTGCCTAAGTTTGCGTACCGTGCAAAACACTCGACTAGTGTAACGTGTCATAATTACAGTTACAACAGCACTGCTGCGTTGCTAAATGTAAGCAACAACTTCAAACTCCTAATCAGGTATTAAAGGAAATACGTAAACATGCATCTTGTGATCCAGTGGCTGCACGTAGTAGAACTGTGGGTCAGACGGCGATTTTCAGCACCAGTCCTTAGGCCGCGATGGAAAAACCACCTCTTCATGCGATACCAGCTACGGCGAAATGCGATCCACACGTCCGTCATCGAAAGCACTGTCGCCAACCGCGGACCACCCCACGAGCTTTCCAGCTAAGAACTACCTGCCTCCACGGTGGTCTGTCTGAGAGAGTGCCAGCTCACCAGAGACACCCTCTAGGCAAAGATAAGTGCACACAAAAGCCTGACGCGATAGGTCGATTCGCGATACGGCTCATTGGTAAGGTAAGCGATGAGGAGGTTCTGCAGAGAATCGGCGAGGAAAGGAATATATGGAAAACACTGAAAAGAAGAAGAGACAAGATGGTAGGACATCTGTTGAGACATCAGGGAATTACTTCCTTGGTACTAGAGGGAACTGTAAAAGGTAAAATCTGTTGAGGAGGACATAGATTGGGATATGTACATCAAATAACTGAGGACGTGGGTTGCAAGTGCTACACTGAGAGGAATTCATGGTTGGACAGAAGACTAATGACAAAAAAAAAGACGGAAAGAAAAAGCAGAGAATAAAGTACCGGGCTCCTGCAGCGTTTTCCGATGTCTCAGGTGCGTCAGCATCGCCGCGCTATTGCACGCGCTGTTCGTGGCGCGCACAGCGCTACGTGCTGCGGGTTGCGTCGCTGCAGGGGCCCGGCAGAGCTGTGTGGTCAGCGGCGGAAGCGCGTGTTAGCGCGGACGCAGGCAGCGGGCGGACTCGGACTGCGTGCCTGGTGCGTGATGTGCGTGGGCCCAGGAAGACGCTCGTTACGCCTCGTTACCGCAGGTGACCGGCCCAGCGCTGGCGGCGCCGCTTCCTGGCCCCGCCGCGTCGGAACGCGCTCAGCCAGATCCTCTTCCGCCCACTGCACCATTCACCATGTGTGGGAGTTAAAGCTGCTGCACCACCATTAGCCTCGTATGGTACAGCGTACCTTTGGGCGTCCAGAGCACCTTAAATCTTGGATGACTGTGACCTGAACGGTGAGTAATGGATCCTGTTTGATTCCTCACTGAAGGGGTAATGATCTTTAATTTTTAAAGAGGCAGTGTTTACAGTATCCCTTTCTGTCATTACCGTAGTAATATTTAAATTTTCATTACTTCACGTCTCTGGCCACAAATTTTTTGTCATCAGACTACCGGTGTCGGTCAATGATGACGATCTTCAGATCTGTTTTACGAAAAAGTATCCTAATATGTATTGCATTATCTTAGCCACTTTTGGGCGCACTCTCAATTTTCTCGTGCGTAAAAATAATTTGGCCCTGGAGTGCATAAATCGAGGGCCCAGTTCTTACAATGGATCTATTTTTCCTTAGCTTTACCCTTGGTACAGCTTCAATGAGATCGAAACTTACGTCTTCCGGGAACTGTTGTCAAATTATTGAAAAAAACAATCAATATTTATTCGGATAGAGCTAGGATCTCGTGCTAGGCTAGTCGCCTTTAGTTTTCGTAACCACAGAGTTCATAATATCTTGTTAAAAAAAGAGAAGAAAGAAAAAAAGAAAAACAAGGTGACAGCGAAACAGTAGTCTCCTGCTTTATTCTACCAAAATTTAAGAAATTTAATAGAACTTTTCATGCAAAGATCTTAAGCCAATGGTTTGATTTCTTTTGACATTATAATGGGGTAAAGAGGAACATATTGTTTTAATTTCTTCTCGCTATCATCAGAAAAAAATGTGTTTTGAAAAATACCAACATTGTTGGAAGGTCGAAATATTTTTTCATCGTCAGTCTCATCTTCGTAAGTTCTCTTACAATACCTTGCTACAATTCGATAACTTATTTGATCATCATCCATTTTCTTCTCTTCCTTACTGCTGCAGGCATGTCTGCATCAACTTCTTCACGGTTTGTCTTTTTCTTATTTCTCAATATCTGTACTTGAACCAAGTGAGAAAAGTAATAGAAAACCTGCCGGAATGGTTGAAAACCTGCCGGGATGGTTGTCACAACCAACTGCGAACAGACAATTCAGATAAAAACTCAAGTTGGAAAAACAGACCTTGATCCTAACGTCTAGTTGCACAGCAATTATAAAGTAATAGTAAATGGACGGGACAAAGACTTCACTCAATGCACATTGAATAATGAGAGCAAATTATTTCAGTAACTGAATACTTACAGCTGTACGATCATGTTCGACTGCGTTCCTGGGCGCATTACGTGTACTAATATGGCGAGAGGTGGGAACACGTACGGCATGTCGTTTTGGTGGTCCATGTGTTATGGTGTGAGGAGGCATAATGTTGCATGGGTGAACTAACTTGCAAATCTTTGAACACGGTACACTCATTGGCCAATATTAGTGTGACATTGTACTCCTTGCCCAAGTGAGTCTTTGTTTTTACAGGTGAAGGAGCTCTTGGAACGAGAGAATATTCGGCAAACGGACAGTCGTTCTCTTTCCCCCGTCTTATATCGTGCGGGATTCGTTGGGGAAGCGTACTGCAGCACGACCACAAGCAGAGATGAACACCCAGCTGGTTTCAACCGTACTGGTAGGGGAATGGAACGGCCCACCACAAGAACATACGAGGGCTGTTCAGAAAGTAACGTCCCATCGCTCGCGAAATGACAACCACTGTGAAAATCAAAAAGTTTTTATTCTCAATGGCTGCCACACCTTCCAGCCACCTCACTAAATAGTCACCGCTCCGACTTGGATATTAGTCGTAGAGTTGTACAAACTTTCCAGTACCCTCGTCACAGAAAGCAGCCGCCTGTGCTTTCCGTCAGTCTGCCTTTCGTTATTTGTGCCAAATTGTTGTCTATGTAGCCAGCGGAGGGAGCCAATTAAGGGCGGCATTGTGGGTGATCAAACACTTCCCATCGAGAACGCTGCAGGAGCGTCTTCATTGCCCCTACAGAATGCGGCTGAAAATTATCTTGAAGAAAGAAACGCATGACATTTATGTTATGTGGGCTGAATAGTTTCAGGCGAAATCTCTCACCGGATCCACATACTTAGCGGGAGACACTGTTGTTTTAGGCATTTCTACGTGATCACTTTGCTCTCTGAACTGAAAAGAGCGACGTGAAGCGATCGACAGGCACACTAAAGACACTGCCCAACACATCTGTGGGAAGTTCCATCGGATTTTCGCAGTCGTTTGCATTTCCCGCCTAATCGGACCTTAGTTTCCGAATAGCCTGGTATTACCAGCCTTGTGGCCAGCATGAGAGTACATTGGAGAGCATACATTGCTGTCCATAGTGCTCACATATCATACTAAGAACTATGTCCTGCATTTTGTAATATCCAGGGACCACCATAATCAAATGGCTCTGAGCACTATGGGACTTAACATCTTAGGTCATCAGTCCCCTAGAACTTAGAACTACTTAAACCTAACTAACCTAAGGACATCACACACATCCATGCCCGAGGCAGGATTCGAACCTGCGACCGTAGCAGTCCCGCGGTTCGGGACTGCAGCGCCTAGAACCGCACGGCCACCGCGGCCGGCCCACCATAATCGCCTGACTTCGTTGTACATGAGTAAAAGTATGATTTATATTCTTCTCATTGCGTATTTCTTTCAGTTACCTTCTGTATGATACTGTAGCAGTTTGAAATGTGCAGTATATAGGGATCGTTGTTGTGAGCGTGACGTGATGTAGCTCGTCAATGAAAGTGCAGTCAGCCTGCCACACTTATGTGATCATTACACAAACGATAGCCAAATTGGTGTAAGTCTTATATTGCCTAAAGCCAGCAAATTGCTTATCACGCTAATCTCTGTGATCCCAAGACTGTATTGAATGCAAATGAGAGCAGTTCTCATTATTCACGTGACATACAAATTAAATACATTTCCTACTGCACATATATAGTTCCGTGTAGGAACACCTGCTTTACAATGGAACGCTGTTGCAGTATGACCACAATTCAGTCATAAAGAATGAGTGTCGCCTGCCCTGGACTGTTACAGGATAATAAAAAAGGGAAAACATCAGTTTTTTCAAACACCAGATTTATTTCTCTAAATTGCTTCACAAGTAAAGTGAATACTTTCTCGAATCAATGAACAGTTTCTTATTTAATGCTCAGATAAGAGAGGCATTCTCTCTGCAAAAATCTAACAAATCAAATTTCACAATAGAATGCACGCTGATGTGCCCAAAACTACAATAAATGATAGTTTGAGCGAAGCTCACTTTACACAGATCGTTCTGCTAACAAGTGGTGGATACATGCATAGGGAAATTCCTGTGGAACCGTGATTGACTTTCCAAAATCTGTGCAGTTCGCAAACGCAAGTTAGAAATAAGTAAAGACATTGAAAAGCAGCACAAGTAGCGGAATTGCTCTTGCAATTTCTGAGCGTCTCAGAGCAAATGTAGCGCTAGCGCTAAATAGGCGACCGATTCACTGTAAACTGCAACAGGCAGTAACCAACCGTCTCTCTCTCTCTCTCTCTCTCTCTCTCTCTCTCTCTCTCTGTCTCTCTCTAGGCGTTTCAGTCCGGAGCCGCGCGACTGCTACGGTCGCAGGTTCGAATCCTGCCTCGGGCATGGATGTGTGTGATGTTCTTAGGTTAGTTAGGTTTACGTAGTTCCAAGTGCTAGGGGACTGATGACCTCAGATGTTAGGTCCCATAGTGCTCAGAGCCATTTGAACCATTTTTTGTATCTCTATCGATGTTCCCTCTCGGCCACGCGTCACCTCACAGACTCCTCTGCTCTTTCTGTTTCCTCACCGCTACCAGGAAAACACCGCTTGGAGGGGAGGACTCATAACTTTCGCCACAGTGGCGACCAAGAATTCCTCTCCAACGCTGAAACGCGGGGTAAAGCCTGCGAAAACTTCCCCAGTATTGCTTACAGCATGCCCATAAACTGCCCATATACACGGTATATGCTGTGTCACCACTCATTGGTTCAAACTATGCTACAGCTCATATGCCGATGATCCTTCTGATTCGCTGACATCATCCAGACTGTTAGATTATGGAATTTTCCAACACTGAACATGGCACGATATCGGTGTCGCGCATTTGCAGCCGCCAATATAAAATTCAGATTCGTCACATCAGAAATGCTTAGGCGTGCTGTGACCGCCCTGCTGTATCTGCCAAGACTGTGGCGCCTCGCGGACAACGGAAACCGGCCAGCGTGTAGCCGCAACACTTCTGCAAATCAGCAGACCAGCAGAGGACGGCTTGGGTCGTCCCATATCATAGCAATGCGACCACGCAGATCCTTCTTTGTACCCTCTCAGGCATGCCTTAAGCAGATTGAAATTCACGAATCTCACACCAGAAGCCACTACCGATGTGTTTCCCTCCAGCACAGTTATGAACATTAAACTATCAGTTTTACTCATTATCATAAAGCGATGTGTATGATAGTACTGTCACAAGTTCTTTCTACGTATGGTCCAAGTTTCATCAAGCTATGTTGCTTGGATCTGACCCATTATGAGAAAGTTACGTTCGTCAAAAATGGTTCAAATGGCTCTGAGCACTATGGGACTTAACTGCTGAGGTCATCAGTCCCGTAGAACTTAGAACTATTTAAACCTAACCAACCTATGGACATCACACACATCCATGCCCGAGGCAGGATTCGAACCTGCGACCGTAGCGGTCGCGCGATAACAGACTGGAGCGCCTAGAACCCCTCGGCCACTCCGGCCGGCTACGTTCGTCCCTAAGTTTTGTTTAACAGTGTATAAACACTTCAAAAGAAAGTTGCTAGCTTACATCACAACTCGTTGCTTGCACACTGTCCGTCACACATTGCGTAAACTGCAATATCCTGGATTTACTATGGAAGCTTGTTGCATGACAAGCTACAAAAAAGGCCTCACACACAAACGTATTTAATTTCCGGGCTGGAATGAAAGGGTACATTGCAAATTTCCGGTAGAAGATAACTCTTTACTGTTTAAAAGTACTAATACGCTGAGATTAGCAAGGTCAGCTATTACGAACAAATATACTACTATTCCAGTTACAAATCTGCAAAGAGAATACCGATGAATTCTAGCACTTGGAATTACACTAAACCATAATGCGTGGAATATGCTGCATAAAACAGGTATAGATAATGTTTACCTCAACGAAGTTGTATTTTAAATAAGATGAAATGCGACACTCTGTAGAAAAAATATTCTTTTTTTGTTAAATTTCTGTCTTGATGTTTCCAGTGTTTAGTCAAACATTACCTTTTGGATATACATTTAGTTCTTTCCGACATACCATTACTTTCTCTTAGGTGCAAATATTTTAATAATTACGTTGTTTCACCACTACTATATTCCTATTTTTATGCAGAAATTTCATATGGTTAGTTCCTTATTTTATTCTACTTCTGTTTGGTAAGAAAGAAGATAGACGAAATGTATAAAGACATAAGCTTATCTCTCTTCTCTACGTGATATACAGGGTGGCGCAAATAAAAGTGTCCCGGAGAACATAGTTCCAGAGTACAATGAAACACAGCAGAGAAAAGGGAATACAGTACTAAACTGGCTATAGCAAATGTCGAAAGTGACCACCATTCATCCCTTGGTACTTTTGGGCCCTGGTCAGCAAGTTACTGAAAGCAGATAGGAGCTGGACGCTGATTTGCTGCAGTCACTTCCGAAATGTTCTGCTGCAGTTCTTGAAGATTATGATGGTTGTTGCGATTCAGCTTCGACATGAAGGCTTCCCACACAAAGTAATCGCACACTGACAGATCAGGTGACCTGTGTGGTCAGCTAGGGCCGCCACCAGACTGACCTCTGATAGCAACTCTGTCAGGCGTGAAGATTGTATGAACGTGCTCAAACGTTCGGCGGGCTGTATGGGCAGTTGCTCCATCCTGTTGAAGTAACAGAAGAGTATGTGGAGCAGTGGATCATTATAAAGTTGAGAAAGGAATTCTTGAACGTAGCAATAAGTACGAATTACCTTCTCGCAAACGAAATGTGGACGTTGAGAAATTTTTCGACTCAGTTTCAAAATAACCCCTAACAAAAAATCCTAGATCGGGTGCGGTGAAGTAAACACATGGTATTTCAGATAAGGCGTTTTTCTCTTTAACTTACAAAACAATAAGTGAATGATAGACGTTAGGAGCGTAACTCTTTCTGCGGAGTTATGAATAAACGTTAGGAGTTATAGTTACTTTGTCCACTTACACCAACGAGTTATAATTTTCTCCAAACACAACGTCATTTTTTTCTAGCCGGCCGCGGTGGCCGAGCGGTTCTAGGCGCTTCAGTCCCGAACCGCGCGACTGCTACGGTCGCAGGTTCGAATCCTGCCTCGGGCATGGATGTGTGTGATGTCCTTAGGTTAGTTAGGTTTAAGTAGTTCTAAGTTCTAGGGGACTGATGACCTCAGATGTTAAGTCCCATAGTGCTCAGAGCCATTTGAACCATCTGAAGCCATTTTTTTTTCCATCACGTACGTTGTGTATATAAAAGAACTGTATCAAATCAATTTAAATCAAATTTCTTTCAATTTTAGTTAACTACAAACACTAAAAGGTTTAAGGTGGTGGTGGTTGTTTGAGGAAGGAGACCAGACAGCGAGACCATCGGTCTCATCGGATTAGGGAAGAACGAGGAAGGAAGTCGGCGGAGCCCTTTCAAAGGAACCATCCCGGCATTTTCCTGGAGCGATTTAGGAAAATCACGGAAAATCTAAATCAGGATGGGCGGACGCGGGATTGAACCGTCGTCCTCGCGAATGCGAGTCCAGTGTGCTAGAAGAGGTTTAAGGATTAGATTCAACAGGCTGTACAAAATTGGTTGTGGTCATTGGATGTTCTAGAGGCGGGATGTTCAATTACGTGAGGGGTTCAAACGAATGCCCATTTTCTTGAAGATTAAATTAGATAAAATTATGTGTACCTTTCGTTCCAATAGATCCATAGCGAGGAGATACTACAGGTTGTAGAACATGTCAGAAAAACAAGTATGTATTGTTCACACAGAGAAAAACAAATATGCTAAAGCAGCTTCCACAGATCCCAGGTAAAATGGTTCTCATGGGTGAGGATAAGCCTGAAACTCTTAAGCTTATTTTCATTTAAAAGGCACTTCAGTGCGCTTCCAGACGACTCGCAGACGAGCTGCTGGTGTCACGGAGCGATGAGCTTCCTCTGAAAACTGAAGTTATCTGGGGTTATAGGTTAGGAGACGTAAACACGATTGTTTGGATTTGTCAGTGAAAAGAAATGTACTGGTGTTAAATTGGGTGACCGTGTGGGCCCTTCCTGAGTATCATCGGGTCCTAACCATCTTCCAGGGAATTTGTTGTTCAGTTCTTGCATACCATCAAGCGCAAAATGGGCCGAGTGAACACCGTGCTGTATCCACGAATGTCCTCTAATGTTTAGATTAACATTTTCAAGGAGAACACATAAGCGGTCTACGAAAAAAGCTCGATACATCTTACTTGTAAGAGTACATGCTGCAATGGTTGTGTATTTACTTAGTACTCGTAAATTAATAAAATCTTAAATATTTCTGCTATGTGGAACGTGTAATATTACAAAGTCTGTGTAGTCTCTTGAATGCCTAAGTATACTTCACCAAGACAGAGTTTACCTAGCAAGTTCTGAAATTATTTCTACATTACTTGAATTTTCACAGTCGCCAGAATCTGAAGTAGAATTGTGGTGAGACGTTGCAGCTGTCTTCTGCTCCGTCCCGTTGATGCTGCTGGGCTCCGTCGTGCTAGAAACGTTCTGCATTTATACAGCTCCAAAGATATTATTGCCACACTTGAAACATATTCTTTAAATTTTATGCAATAGTAATTTCCTTGTCTGCCAGTCTTCCTACCACAAAGTTTTAGAATGCCATTGCCGGCCGAAGTGGCCGTGCGGTTAAAGGCGCTGCAGTCTGGAACAGCAAGACCGCTACGGTCGCAAGTTCGAATCCTGCCTCGGGCATGGATGTTTGTGATGTCCTTAGGTTAGTTAGGTTTAACTAGTTCTAAGTTCTAGGGGACTAATGACCTCAGCAGTTGAGTCCCATAGTGCTCAGAGCCATTTGAACCATTTTTTAGAATGCAATTTTCGAATAGTTCTCCATAATTATTAGGTTGGTGCATAAGTTCGTAGCGTTTTTGTTTAGCGTGTTGCTTTCCGGTTGCTATGGGTTTATTTATCGAATGTCTTTTTTATTTGTAATTCACTGTTACTATTTGAGTTTACATATTGTCATTTAGAGGTAGTGAGTGGAGCTGGGGACGCTAGAAAATGGCGTACCACGTGGAGAAATCGGAATATTTCCGACATATTGTCACGTAGAAGAAGGTGTAATTACATGACTGACGAACACTAACTTCACTTAACGAAGGTTTATTCAGCACTTGCATATATAAGAGCGCGGAGCGAACTGCCTCTGGCCTGAGCACATACGGTATATAAACAGTTACAGAACATTCCAGAACATTGATTTTTGACATTTGTGGATACTTCTAGAATGTACTGGAACCGAATATAGAAATTAAAATTTCACAGTCCAGGGGAGTTTTGAACTCATGACCCTCTTTGCAACAGTCTAGTATCATAACCACTACACCACACTGATTTTTTTTTCTTTTTCTTTTTTTTTTCCCTAATGAACCGCTGCAGGAGCAGGACGACGGGTAGGGCAGGGGTCGACACCCGAAGCCTGGCCATCCCGCCGCCACGCCCAAGCAACGTGTTCGAGTTCGAGGATCGAAGGATCAGGAAGAGGATGAAGTGGGTTTGTCGATGTTGTTCTTTTTATTTATTTATTTATTTAATTTTTACAACACTTTTTTTTGTATTATGGATTTATTTTGTTTCATTACAAAGAAAGATCCTACAACTGCCGTAGCCGAGCGTCCGAGTCGTCTTCTCGCCTGTTGGGAGGGGTTCCCCCCTATTCCGTCCGTAGAGGATCAATATGCTCCAGGATTCGTCTTCATTTTCAGCGTCTCATACCCGGAACGCCCCAGTGAGCAGGAGGATCCGCAAATAATGAACCTAAATAATTTGCGAAACGAGTGCTGTAGCTGCATGTGTCGTCATCAATAGGGACCAAAAGTCGAGTGTGCCTTTGGGAGCATCGCAAAATATGTAGTGAACGGCCATGCCTTTTAGCCAGTTAACGGCGTTCGTTCTGGTTGATGGAAAGTATACGACGTCGGGGCGCAATACGTCATCAGGGGAGATAGACTCCGGCAATCGCCGCAAGAGTAATGCCAGCATGCGCTGCGTCAGTAGCCAGCACTCGCTGGTCGCGGCACACGTCAGGCGGTGTGCATCCGAGTCAGCGACTGAGCATGTCGGACACAAGGGGTCGTCCGTCAGATGTATGGAATGTAACCTCTGACGAGTAGCGAACTTCCCATTCACAACTACGTACCACAATGAACGCACCGTCGTAGGTAGAAAAGGCGTGTGTACCGCTCGCCACACCGTGTTCCAGGCAACTTCAGGGTGTCTGTGGGTGACCGTATTTACAGGTTGCCGCTGCTGATAGAGGCGATAATAGTCTTTTGTGCTGGGCTTCCGTGCCGTCGGAAGTTCTGAACGTAAGTAGCTGAAGTCAATAAAGAAGTCTCTGATGTGGGTGAGTGCCGGTGAAATGTGTCCTACAGAAACCGGGGGATGCAGAGAGTGTGGTGCCACTTCCGCTATCAGGGTGCCCGTCAGAGTGGCGTGGGCAGAGGTCCACGTGCGACGCATAGTGTTGAGATAAAGCGATCGCGCACGGTTATATACGTGAATTAAACCGATACCGCCCGCCCGCTGCGGCAGTGTCAGAGTGGCGTATCGGACTTTAAAAACCAGACCGGTGCTTGCGAAATGTCCATATGCTGCTTGAAATCTGTCGGCCATCGTAGCTGTCAAGGGAAGGATATGCGCAAAATAGTTCAGTTTTGAGACAAGATAGGTGTTGACATAACGTGTTCTGAGGAGCATATCCAAGCGACGCAGTTTGTTGTCCTGCAGCAGAGCACGTGTCTGGTGTAGGAGCCGGCGGTACGTAGCCGCCGCCGTGCGGCGGACATTGCTATAGAATTGCACTCCTAAACACTTGAGTACGGGCACCTTGTCAAAGGGCACCGCCGTTGTGTGGGAAATCCCCCCTCCGACATCCATGTATTTTGTCTTCTTCACGTTGATGACGCTCCCAGCGACCGCCCCGTACTGGCGTAGCCACTGTAGCGCCATATGCATTTCATCCTCTGATCTGGCCAGGAACACCACGTCATCGGCGAATGCATCACAACAAAAGGTCACGTCCCGCAAGGAGATACCAGTTAATCGCTGCCGTAGACCATGTAAAGCTGGTTCAAGTGCTGCAGCAAATAATATGCCCGACAGGGGGCACCCTTGTCGCACTGACCGTCCAACAACAATGTGACCAGACTGATAACCGTTGACCATCATGCAGGAGCGCGCTCCGTGGACCAGTCGAAGGACCACCTGTGCAGACTCCGGAGAGAGGCCCATGCGATGCAAAACTGCGCGTAAGAAGCCGTGATCGACGCGGTCGAATGCGTGGTCAAAATCTACGGCGACAAGGGCGCCTCGTATCTTGCAGGCCGCCGTCAAAGCAATTACGTCGCGGTATGCTCCTAACGCCGTATGAATGTTGCTGACACCACCTAAACATGTCTGATCGGTGTGGATGGCTTTCCCGATAGCGGTGTGGAGACGCGCGCGGAGGATACGGGCGAAGATCTTGTAGTCGTTGTTGAGGAGTGTGAGTGGGCGAAAATCCTGCCACCTACAACCACCATTCGGTTTCGGAACTGGGATCAAGATGCCTTCTGTCAATTCTGTGGGGACAGTGAAATCAGGGCGGATCAGGTCTTGAAACATTTGGAGCCACTTGTCACCCATAAGGTGGTAAAAAGTGCGGTAGAATTCCAGGGGTAAACCGTCCGGTCCAGGCGACTTGTTCGGTGCTCCACGTGCCAAGGCCGATGTCAGCTCGTCGGGTGTAATGGGCAACAGCAGACTATCATCGGGTGCCACGTCCCGAGGGGCGGGAAAATCGTGCAACAGTCCGTCATAATCACGTACATTCCGCGGATCTTCCATGTACAAGGTCCCATAGTGTCTGGCGAACGTGTGCGCGATGTCCGCTTGTGTCACTGCGCGCCCGCCGTCCTCCGTGTTTACCGCCGTAATGAGCTGACGTTTGCGGTTGCGCCTCTCGCGCACAATGTGATACACTGACGCTGGTTCGTTGGGGATACAGTCTTGCACTCGCGCACGGATGCGGACACCGTCTAGCTGCTCTGTCCTGATGCGAAGTAGACGAGCTTTGATGCGTTGTACGGACATCTGACGTTCGGGAGACGGTGGTTGCGTCGCCAGCTCACGTAACGCTGTATAGTAAAATTCCGATGTTGCCCTTTGCCAGTTCGATCTGTCACGCCCGTAGGCCATCAAGGTCTTTCGGAGGGCAGGTTTGACACATCCCAGCCACCACAGCAACGTGGAAGCATACATAGGCAGGCGCCTGATACATCGACGCCACGTGTCAGTGACTGCTCGCCGACACGCTTCCTCGCGAAGGAGGGAGACGTTCAGCGTCCACGGGCCCCTGCTGCGTCTTGTGAGTTGTCGGGGCAAGGTGACAGTGCAGATGTACGCGAGATGGTCCCTGAAGGCCGTCGGCCAGAGTTCTGCATCACGGGTTGCTGTGCGGAGGGCACGCGAGACGTATATCCGGTCCAGACGACTGGCAGAATGGCTGGTAAAGTGCGCATATCCACTCTGGGTCCCATGATGCAAGAGCCATGTGTCGTGGAGCGCGAGGTCACGTATCAATGCTTGTAGAGCGGGGCATGGGACGTAATGCGGTATCTGGTCCTCGGGCCGCAGAACACTGTTAAAATCGCCGCCCACTATGTAATGGTCCATATTTCCTTGCAAAAGTGGGGCCAATTCCTCCGAATAGAAGACATGCCTGTCACCACGGTGCGAATTACCGGAGGGAGCGTAGACGTTAATGAGGCGCACTGCGCCAAGTGTGAGTGCGATGCCTCGCCCGTTCGGCAAGTACGTCGCGTCCGTCGCGTCTATGCCATCTCGGAGAAGGATGGCCGTTCCTCCTGCGCCATCACCTACGGGTAGGCTGTACGTGGTGTAGCCATATAGGTCTAAACACAGCTCGGGACGGACCTCCTGAAGAAGGGCAATGTCCAAGTCTGCCGCTCTGATCATGTCGTGTAACATGCGGGTCTTGACAGTGGAGTGGACACCATTTACGTTGACTGTTCCCACACGGTATGACTGAGACATATCAAGAGGCGGAGGCAGTGTGCCGGTGCAATCCCACAGTGATTTCACACACCACACACCACACAGCCATCCACCTGCATGCTGTGCATTACTGTGCCGTAGGAGTCCCTGACTGGCAGAGCCCTCCGGGCTCATTGTCAGCCATGGGCTCTGGTGGAGATATCGATGTTTGCTGTGCATCATCTGCCTCCATATCGTCTGCCCAATCACCAAGAGACGATTGCGATGTCATTGGGGGCTGGACGCTTTCACAGGAGCCCACATTTTGGGAGTCGACGCAGTGCGCCTCGTTTTCTGGGCCACCAGATTTAGGAGAGTGTTCCTTGTCTTCAGGCACCTTCTGGTGAATGATGCCACTGGAGTCCGTTGCAATTGTGGGCGAGTCAACGAAGTCGATGTCTTCCGCCGGGTTCACATTCCTGTCCTGTTCGTCAGCTGACAATCGCCTCTTCTTGTGTCGCTTGGGTGATTTTTGCTTTCGGGTCCGAGATTCGACATCCACTGGAGGGCGGGGCTCGACACAGTCTCGGTCGCTAGGAACCCCTGTGTCTGATCCCAACAGTGACGGTGGCTGGGTGCCCAGGACGCTGCGGTGGGCGGAGGCTGTAGGAACCTCTGCACCGTTGGGCTGCGGCGTCGTCGACGACGCTGACTCTCCAACGGAGCTGGCAGCGGCTTGAGGAGGTAGCAGGTTTTGATCATCCATCACATCATGTCGTGCCGCCTCCACATATGTTAGCGGGAGAGAGGTCATAGTGGATCGTTGGGGAAGTTCATTGCGGGGCACCTGAACGAGGCGGCGCTGCAGACACTCAGTTCTAACATGGCCCTCCTGGCCGCAGCCCGATCAGGTCCTCGGTTGTCCATCATATATAACAATTGCGCGGCAGCCACCAACGAAAACATACGATGGAACGTGCTTCTTAAGTTCTATGCGCACTTGTCGTACCCCGTTAAGGACAGGGTACGTTTCGAATGTGTTCCATTTCTCCTCTGTGTGGCTCAGAACTGTGCCGTATGGCCGCAGCGCATCAACGACTAGGTTGGCAGGGACTGCGAACGGTAGTTCAAAGATGCGCACGGTACGCACCCCCAGACCAGCATGGTCAACTCCTACCACGCTCACGTTACCGTCTGCGTGACAGAAGCGAAAGCCGTTTGCAGATCGTTGGAGTAATCTGTCGCAGGCCGCTTCGTCAATCAGTTTGAGGTACACTGTGCTGGTTACAATAGACAGATGAATTCCTATCAGTTCTTGTGGTTCTATGTGCATGATGTCTCGTAGAAACCGTTCAGTTTCATGGGCCTTCGGTCTCGTGTACGATGCGTTGAACGTTAGTTTGATTGTAGCTTTTCGATATGAGAACGCCATGTCGGGTCGGTACAGGTACTATACGGCAAGACAACGACGCGACCGCGCGCTAGCGGGTAAACAACACCTGCGGAGCACTGCCCGGCGCGCCGAGCCCGTCCGCACGGTAACACGGCTGAAAACCGACGCTGATTGTGCTACTCAGTTTATTTTGCATCAATATTCTTCTCGTTGACTTAAGTAGGGAGCTGAGAGCAGAGGAGGCAGCGAGAAACATTCGCTCTGTGTATGGGGATAATGCTACTGGATAGAGCAAGAAAGTTGTTTTCTCGTTTTAAGGACGCTCGTTTTCACATTTACTTTCACGAAGACCTTCGGGGTTTGATGAAGATCTTTTAAAGGCATTAATCCAAAATGATCCACTTCAGTGCACCCGAGAACTGAGAAATGTGATGAACTGTGATCATTCCATCAACGTGCAACATTCACCATGCAATGGAGAAGGTTCAAAAACTGGGTGTAAGGGTACCACATGCTCTAAACCAAAATCACAAAAATCAGCGGGTCGCCACATGTGCACCTCTGCTTGTTCGTCATCAGTTGCTTCGTAAACAACACCGACCATGCCTATCCTGTACCGTTACTGGTGACGAGAAATGGTGGCTTTATACTGACATAAGGAAAAGAAAGGAATGGTTGAGCCCAACAAAGTAGCAACTCCCGGTACAAACACCTGAGCGCGTCCACAAAAGATGATATTAGGCATCAACCTGTCTACACGCTAAATACACTGGACCTACAGCTAGCGTTGTGGTCTGGGTGCGGTTTCGTATGAGAGCAGGAGTATTCTCGCCGTTATCGCACATACCCTGACTGCATATATATACGTCAGTTTGGTGATTCGACCGGTTGTGCTGCCATTAATGAACTGCATTCCAGGGATTGTTTTCGAACAGGATAACGATCGCTCACATACCGCTGCTGTAACCCAAAATGCTTTACAGAGCATCGACATGTTGCCTTGGCTGCCAGATCACCAGGCGTGTTTCCAGGGGATGTCAACGGGCGACATCTCCAGCGTCATCCACAACAATCATTATTGACTTACTAAGTACGGCCGTAGTCGCATCCGCAAAGCAAATTGTGCATTTGTACAACTGTACCCTGTCTGGAGAAATAGGAACAACTCAAAGAAGACCAGGCTCCCGCTTTTCAATAGCAATGTGAAGGCTGTTCTGTTATATGGTTGCGGAACTTGGAAGGTGATTAACCACATCAAAAACCAGCTCCAAGTTTTTGTCAACCGCTGTCTCCGGCGTATTTTAAATGTGAGATGGCCAGATATAATGACAAATGAAGATCGGGAGTGAAGTGAAGAGACTTGCTAGAAACCGTACCAGGTGGAGGAATTTCGTCACGGCTCTATGTTCCAGAGGGAACGACAGGAACTAAGCAAGTACAGCAGGCGTGGAACTCCATCCCACAAACTGACACCCGGCTCCTGCACAACATAATGCATTTGCGTTTGCATGCATGTATGCAGTCAACATTCTGGTGGCTACAGCGGTTATTAGTGTACCAGCATTTCACATTTGCAGCGGCTTATTGTAAGTAGGCTGTATACGTTTTTTTATTGGTAACGCCACGTAGCGCTCTGTATGAAAAGCATTGGCTGTGCTGTGTGCAGTCTGTGGCTGGTTTGCATTGTTGTTGGCTATTGTAATGTTGGGCTGTTGGCTGTTAACAGCGCGTAGCGTTGCGCAGTTGGAGGTGAGCCGCCAGCAGTGGTGGATGTGGGGAGTGAGATGGCGGAGTTTTGGACAGAGACACTAAGTTTGTAAGACTGGATGCCATGAACTGATATATATAATATGACTTTTGAACAATATTAAGGTAAATACATTGTTTGTTCTCTATCAAAATCTTTCTTTTGCTAACTGCGCCTATCAGTAGTTAGTGCCTTCAGTAGTTTGAATATTTTATTTAGCTGGCAGTAGTGGCGCTCGCCGTATTACAGTAGTTCGAGTAACGAAGATTTTTGTGAGGTAAGTGATTCTGAAATTTCATTACTCCACATTAACTACTTTTGGCAAGTGATCTTTTTCCGTTAGAGAAGATCGTTTCGAAGGCGAATTGACTTGTTCAGTGAGCAAAATGGTCGCTCGTTTAAATGAACACTCTGCGACCAGAACGGCCATCTGAACAAAGCCAATTATGTACAGCAGGTTGCATCCATCCCTAACACTTTGAAAGTTTCTAACTATCTAACTAAAATTGATAGGAATTCTATTTAAATGTACTTGAACACAGTTAACTTAAATGCATAAGCAACGTGATAAGTAGTACTCTGTTTGAAACAACTACAACATGTAGCTCTCTGGAAAATAACTAAATAAACAATCTCAAAAAAGGAGCAGGAATTCGGAAATCAGTCGCAAATCCAATATGTACGAGTATTTTTATTGCAGAGCTAGATTTCAGCTACTGAGTACCTATCTCAAGCGCATTCAACAACGTCATATACACGTCAAGCTTGCGACAACACTATATGAATTTAAGACGTACTGCACTGAAGATAGTTATTCAATAGCTGAAATATAAATCTGCAATAAAAATGTATGTTGGATTTGCGGCTGATTACCTTTTTTTAAATCTGCCACAATCAGTGTGCACAACAGTTCCAATGGAACCAAACTTGCTTATGGTGGGACGTTGATGAAAAACACACACTATTTCAAAAATGCACCAAATCCACAGTTTTGGAGATATGGCAAAGAAATTTGGTACCACGCTTTACATGAAAGTAACTTATTTACATATAAAATCCTTTTATTATATATATTCAACATGCTCTTCAGACAACATTTATGAGGTTTACAAAAATGTGTGTAGAAGATTTTATAATTCTAGTATTCGTAGAATCCGAGGAAAAGGCACATAAACTTAAAAAAAAAAAACTTTTCACGAAATGCAATTTAAAAGTTCAACCTAACTTTTTTCCTTATGTCGCTTCTTGAGAAGGCACCACATTTGTACTCTGGGTCGTCTTTCCCTTCAAGGCTTCTCTTCTGGTTTCTTGTTGTCTGTCTTCTTTCCTTTACCAGGTCTTCAACTTACTTTTCAGCTGCAGAGACGCGTTGTAAATCTATTTTTCTCCGGATGTCTTGAGTAAAATTTCCTATCTTGAAGCCTGTTATTATTCAAACGCCGTTTATCCAGTTTTTTATACACTCTTTGTGATCGTGGCATAACTGAATGAAGAAAGAATCGAACACTTGTATTAAGCTCCGTCAGTATCACAAGGCAAAAAAAAGAATTGCTTCGTCATAAACGATGCAGCTAGGTTGTTATTGTTTATAAGATACGGAACAGAGTCATAGATGAGCCATAAACCCAAAGAGTATGTATCACGGCCTTCTAGATGCATCCCGCACACATTTGGTTGAAAGTAATACACAGAATCGTTGTTCAGTGAACTGGTATTGTGGTGCTGCTTCAAAACGTGGGATTGGCAGGGAGGCCGCATCACACTTTTAATTAATTTTCAGGCACTTCGGATGCGATTTCAACATTGAAACTTTGGGAACTTATTGTCCATGAGTTGTACTAACAAATAAAAAATAAATCGAAAATCCCCCCTTAAAAAAAATGCACGTAACTCAGCAGAAAGCGTAACCCAGATGAGTAATGCCGATGAATAGGAAGGAGCGTACTGTAATGTTCGAATACAGCGCTAGTGGTGTGCTGTTTGACACAGTCACGGCGATTAAAGATGTAGGAGTAACGATTCAAAGCAACACGAAACGGAACAAACACTTGAGTCGGTGGTAAAGTAGGCGAATAGTCGACTTATCGGGAGAATCCTATGGAAGTATAACTCATCTGTAAAAGAGGTTATATACAGAACACTTGAATGGACTATTCTTGAGTGCTGTTCGAGAGTTTTGTATCCTCACCATTTCGGATTAAAACAGGTATCAAAGCAATGCAGGGACGTGCTGCTAGACTTGTTACAGGTAGATTCTATAAATACGCGAGAATTTTGCAAATTATCCGTGACCTCAAATGGGAATCCCTGAAGCGAAGAAAATTCTTTCGCTTAACACTATTGATACCATTTAAAAATCTACTGACAATGTTTGAAAAAGCTGTATTTGCGACTGACTGCATAACGAGTCTACTGCCATCAATGAACACCTCGTTCAAAAATAGTAAAGACAAGAAATATCAGGGCTCGTAAAGGATATAAGAAGCCGTTTCCCCTCTCCCACTTTGCGTTAGAACAGAAAAGGAAACGGCAGCAGTGGTACAAGGTACCCTCCCCTGTTTGGTCGCTTACGATAAATAAACATGTAGATAACTTAAGGATGTAAGTCTACTGGATTTCTTTATCCAGCAGTGAGTTTGGAATTACTGGCGACGATAATGATAACTGCCCTTTTGTCTGCTTCTGTTTTCTCCGAACAAAGGCTGTTACCTTTAGTTCCGTTGTCCCTGCGTCTGAATGATTAAACAGAAAAGGATCGAACTAAGCGCATTAAAAATTTTGGCTCTTTCGTCATTAATCAGTCTAAGCTGTGCATAATTGACATTGTGTTGCGTACCCTTCTCGTAATCTCCTGCATGATGGAAGAATTTGTCGCAACAGCCACAATATTGACAAAATTACATTACGTAAATTTAATATACAGCGTGTGCCATATTTTTGTCTGTGATTTTTGCAGTCAGTATACTCATTTTGAATTTCTTTTTGTTTGCTCTAATCATTATGTGTCTGCTCCAGAAGCGTTGTAAAATCAAATACAATTTTTTCCCGCCATGCGCAAATCTATAAAAAACTGTAATAATTTAAAAAATGAAATAATTGTGAAACAGCTGAAGTGCGTCAAATCTCTGCACCTGTTTCCCGAATTGTGTGTGATACTACAGTGTATGTAATCTGAAAAGAAAAATTCTTAACAGTGGATATTTTCTTGAAGATGGTTTTAAACGCAAGCAGCAGTCGCGTACTTGGTACACTTGAGATGTTGGTAAATGGAAACTGACCATTGTTTATCCTAAGTACAATAATTCTGTAGAGTGGCGGATGTATACGGCTACAACTGTCAACAGTGGGGCATTTCACATTGATATGATCTGTCTCTTCTTTTCTGAAATCTGTATGTGCAAAACTTATGCACATCAAACGTACGGGGAGAACTGGTGATTTGTTTGGCTAAAAATATGCAACCAGTTGCTTTTTTAGATTTTTGATACGACTTATTGAACCATTGCTAGTTTTCAAGACACTGCAGGCTCATAATCAGATGGAGGTGTTACAGGAACGTTATACCGTGGACCATGTTAGTTAGATGCTATGGTGAAGGTGCTGGCGAGAACAATGGAAATTTAGCTATCGGTAACGAAACATTAAGGAAACTGAAAAGAAAACTGAAAAGTGGTTATGTTTTGGAAACTTGCAGTGCACTGCATCGTGAAATCCGTAGCAAATCCGTTCCCATAATGTGCATTATCAGGTAAGACTCACAAATAAACAATAAAACCAAAGTGCAACTAAGTTGCACTTGGGTTTACCCTTGCTCATAGAAGGTGAGTTTTAACAAAACTGTCACGACACTCTATCTCGTTTTTGTTACCCACAGCGATAGCAGCGCCCCAAACGGCCAGTAAGCAACACTTCTGAACACGATATCGGATGTGTGCAAATACTAACGTTTGTACTGATTTGCAACATAATTTTTACAATACCAAAAAAAAATGACACCACATTTGTCATCATTTAGCTTCCTAAGGACTCTGGGAGGTAAAAAACGGTACATTACAGAACAGTTTATTTATGTAATTTGTCCATTGTTTTTCAGTGTTTCGTCCGCGACTGTTTTACTTTCGTAAAATGAAGAGCAAACCGCCTTCAGTCACAAGTTGCGTTTATTTACTGCACTATGCATTTCGAGCCAACAGTAGAAAACTTAATCTACTAGAACAGTTAGAAATAACGCTACACAAAGAAAAATATTCCGAAAACTTGTTGAATGAACAAACAGAGTCAAACAGCCACAATTTTTTCTACACTTAAAAAGTTTATTTTTTTCTGAGGGATCAAATCTATAATAATACAAACAGATGACAACCTACAACATGGTGCCAAACAATTATTTTAATAATACCTATGTACTAGTAATACTATATCATATTATCTTCTGTGAAACAAGAAAATCGATTATATTTAGTAGTAGAACATCTGTATGAACGAGAATATTTGGCACGTTTACGTTCTACTACAAATGTGTGAAAAAGAGTGTGTCTATGTATATATCCCAGTATGTACTGCAAAATTAAAGAGGTGTATTGTGTATACCACCTGCACAACAGAAGCAGACATCATACAATGTTAAACTGTAAGTTAGTTTCATATTATTAACGCTGTTAAACTTATATCTACAATATACCATGTTGTAACACAAAAATGTAATATCAACAGGCAAACAACTAAAAAACCTGATGTAAATCACTAAAAAGCACCTGAAGATGAGCCTCCAGGGCTCGAAATGTATAGTGCAGTAAATAAACGCAACTTGTGACTGAAGGAGGTTTGTTCTTCATTTTACGAGAGTTTATTTACGGTTTGTTGTTCTGTACAGACAATTACTCAGTAATGTCTTTTCCTTTAATAACAAATCATTTGCTAGTAAGCTAACCTTTTACAGAAAGATATCGTTTATCTACCCAGCTAAGCAGAGTTCTGGTCGCTGCACTTTCAGCCAAATCAATGAATGGGGGACGTAGGAAACCTACATAGGATGTAATGCTTACATTATTTAACGTACGAAATAAGCCACGACAAATCTAGATTAAGGGAAGACCACACGGACATGCTAATAAATCGTCAAAAACAATAAAATTGTTTCCCCAGCGTATAAGAAGCCAGTTCCACAATTGATGCTAAATGCGAGCCACCAATGTCATGTGTCTTCATCGCGTTCCCTTTTGAAGCAAAAGAAATTTCCTTTTCAAAAATATTCGTGTTTTAGGGAGTCGAGTGAAGTGTAAGAATGGGAGAATCATTAAACCCGATAAAAATTTTTAAAAGGATAACAAAAACAAACAGGATAATAAAAACAAACAGCAACAGAAATATATGCTACTCATGTATGACGTGTGTGTTTACATTAAACTGAAAAGCCAAAGAAACTGGTACGCCTCCCTAAAATCGTGTAGGGACTCCGCGAGTACGCTGAAGTGCCGCAACACGACGTGGCATCGACTCGACTAACGTCTGAAGTAGTAGTGAAGGGAATTGACACAATGAATCAGGCAGAACTGCTCATTAATCTGCATGAGTACGAGGGGGTGGAAATCTCTTCTGAACAGCACGTTGCAAGGCATCCCAGTATGTTCAATAATGTTCATGTATGGGGAGTTTGGTGACCAGCGGAAGTGTTTAAACTCAGAAAAGTGTTCCTGGAGCCACTCTGTAGAAATTCTGGACGTGTGGGCTGCTGCATAGTCCTGCTGCAATTTCCAAGTCCATCGGAATGCACAATGGGCATGAATGAATGCAGGTAATCATACAGAACGCTCACGTACGTGTCACCTGTCAGAGTCGTATCTAGACGTATCAGGGGTCCCATACCACTCCAACTGCACACGGCCCACACCATTACAGAGTCTCCAACGGCTTGATCAGTCCCCTGCTGACATCCAGGTTCCATGGATTCATGAGGTTGTCTCCATATCTGAACACAGCCATCCCATCGATACAATTTGAAAAGAGACTCGTCCGACCAGGCAACATGTTTCCATTCATCAACAAGCCAGTGTTGGAGTCGACGGGCTCAGGCGAGGCAAAAATGGCTGGCTCTGAGCACTATGCGACTTAACGTCTGAGGTCATCAGTCGCCTAGAACTTAGAACTAATTAAACCTAACTAACCTAAGGACATCACACACATCCATGCCCGAGGATTCGAACCTGCGACCGTAGCGGCCGCTCTGCTCCAGACTGTAGCGCCTAGAACCGCACGGCCACTCCGGCAGGCCGAGGCAAAAAGCTTTGTCGTGCAGTCATCAAGGGTATGTGAGTGGGCCTTCGTCTTCGAAAGCCCATATTGATGATGTTTCGTTGAATGGTTCGCACACTGACACTTGTTGATGGGTCCAGCACTGAAATCTGCAGTAATGTGAGGAAGGATCGCACTTTTGTGACGATGAACGATTCTCTTCAGTCATCTTTGGTCCCGTTCTTGCAGGATCTTTTTCCGGCCGCAGCGATGTCGGAGATTTGATTATACCGGATTCCTGATATTCTCGTGAAATGGTCGTACGGGAAAATCCCCACTTCAGCGCTACCTCGGATATGCTGTGTCCCATCGCTCGTGCGCCGACTATAACTCACTTAAATCTTGATAAGCTGCCATTATAGTAACAGTAACCGATCTAACAACTGCGCCAGACACTTGTTGTCTTACATCGGCGTTGCCGACCGCAGCGCCGAATTATACCTGTTTACATGTCTCTGTATTTGAATACGCATGCCTATACTAGTTTCTTTGGAGCTTCTGTGTATCTTGCTTTCAGCGGAATAAGCTGCAAATATACAAGTTGTAACTTTTGTCACTGAATCAGTGTGTTTCGGCTATTTTAAGTGTATTTCACGATAATTCATGTCTCTTGGTAATTTCCTAACGCATGCAACGCAAAAATATAGTAACTTGTTTATTAATTAAGTAGAAAATAATTAAAGACAAACATTGTACTTATGTCTGCTTTCTCACCGCTAGGAGTGCTAGTGTCGCTCCAGCTGTCAAACTTTCGCACGAGGGGGTGTCGTAACTGCATATACACTCCTGGAAATGGAAAAAAGAACACATTGACACCGGTGTGTCAGACCCACCATACTTGCTCCGGACACTGCGAGAGGGCTGTACAAGCAATGATCTCACGCACGGCACAGCGGACACACCAGGAACCGCGGTGTTGGCCGTCGAATGGCGCTAGCTGCGCAGCATTTGTGCACCGCCGCCGTCAGTGTCAGCCAGTTTGCCGTGTCATACGGAGCTCCATCGCAGTCTTTAACACTGGTAGCATGCCGCGACAGCGTGGACGTGAACCGTATGTGCAGTTGACGGACTTTGAGCGAGGGCGTATAGTGGGCATGCGGGAGGCCGGGTGGACGTACCGCCGAATTGCTCAACACGTGGGGCGTGAGGTCTCCACAGTACATCGATGTTGTCGCCAGTGGTCGGCGGAAGGTGCACGTGCCCGTCGACCTGGGACCGGACCGCAGCGACGCACGGATGCACGCCAAGACCGTAGGATCCTACGCAGTGCCGTAGGGGACCGCACCGCCACTTCCCAGCAAATTAGGGACACTGTTGCTCCTGGGGTATCGGCGAGGACCATTCGCAACCGTCTCCATGAAGCTGGGCTACGGTCCCGCACACCGTTAGGCCGTCTTCCGCTCACGCCCCAACATCGTGCAGCCCGCCTCCAGTGGTGGTGCGACAGGCGTGAATGGAGGGACGAATGGAGACGTGTCGTCTTCAGCGATGAGAGTCGCTTCTGCCTTGGTGCCAATGATGGTCGTATGCGTGTTTGGCGCCGTGCAGGTGAGCGCCACAATCAGGACTGCATACGACCGAGGCACACAGGGCCAACACCCGGCATCATGGTGTGGGGAGCGATCTCCTACACTGGCCGTACACCACTGGTGATCGTCGAGGGGACACTGAATAGTGCACGGTACATCCAAACCGTCATCGAACCCATCGTTCTACCATTCCTAGACCGGCAAGGGAACTTGCTGTTCCAACAGGACAATGCACGTCCGCATGTATCCCGTGCCACCCAACGTGCTCTAGAAGGTGCAAGTCAACTACCCTGGCCAGCAAGATCTCCGGATCTGTCCCCCATTAAGCATGTTTGGGACTGGATGAAGCGTCGTCTCACGCGGTCTGCACGTCCAGCACGAACGCTGGTCCAACTGAGGCGCCAGGTGGAAATGGCATGGCAAGCCGTTCCACAGGACTACATCCAGCATCTCTACGATCGTCTCCATGGGAGAATAGCAGCCTGCATTGCTGCGAAAGGTGGATATACACTGTACTAGTGCCGACATTGTGCATGCTCTGTTGCCTGTGTCTATGTGCCTGTGGTTCTGTCAGTGTGATCATGTGATGTATCTGACCCCAGGAATGTGTCAAAAAGTTTCCCCTTCCTGGGACAATGAATTCACGGTGTTCTTATTTCAATTTCCAGGAGTGTATTACACTGTGGTAAACACTGAATGTAGTTATAAAGAATATGAACATGATATATATCACACTTTGCTACATAATGAACTTTGGCCTGAGACTGTATTACAGAATTAACGTTCGCAAACACAGGAAATATATTTAAGTGAATCTTGCTAACTGTTAACTTTAACCCATGTAACACGTATATTGCCAGTATAAGAACACGCCTGCAGCTGGAAAGATTCACTGAAATATACTGTCTGCACTAGTTATCATGCCAAAGAGACTGATGCAGCAACCTGTGATATCTATCATATTCATATTCTTTGTAATTACATTCAGTGTTTAACTTCTGTGAATAAGTGTAAAATCAGGAGCAGCTAAATACTGTGTATGTTCGTGTGTCTTAACCTGATAATGCACATTATGGGAACGTATTTTCTACGGATTTCACGAGTCAGTGTGCTGTAACTACCAAAAACGTAACAGTTTCATAAAAGTTTCTTTACTGATAGCTAAATGTCTATTATTTTTGCCAGCAGCATCACCACAGAGTCTAGCTGCACATGGTCCAGATAATGCTATAATTTTCCTGTAACATCTCCATCTGACGATGAGCCTGCAGTGTCTCGGAAACTTCTTAATAGTGCAATAAATCGTATCTAAAATGCAGGAAAACGATTGGTTGCGCATATATACCCAAATAAATGGACAATATTAATCATAGTTGTAGTCTGTCATCCATAAATAATACACCGAAAATAAGAGGAAAATTTTCAGTTCTTTTAACAATGTGATAAGAAAGTATTTATTGATTATTTAGCTTTCCATCGTTGACAGAACAACAGGAACTTAGTTGTACGGTAAGCTGAGAGTAAGAATGAATTTTCCTAAGACTATGGCTAAATTATCTTCAATTTTATGGCAACATTATCGATTTCGTGGCTTCAAGCCTCATCTACAGATATACCTGTTCCCATTAAATAACTACAATGATCCAGTGATTACGTAATACAATAGCATTATCTACTGTTTATGTGTTATCAACTTCCAGAAACTCTTCTGGTCAAGAGAGTAAAGCCCTTACGTTTAAGAAAAAATATACATAAAATTAAGATTTCTTACCGCAGTAAATAGGAAATATTGAGTAACATCTGATGTTTTTGGGAACTGGCTTATACTGTAACCCGTTCAGACCTGAATTTTTTCTGGAGGAAACTCCGCGCGGTCTGGCCGCGCGGCTTGAGGCGTCATGGTAAGGACTGCCCGGCCCATACCGCCAGAGGTAGGGCATGGGTGTGTGTGTTGTTCTTAGTATAAGTTAGTTTAAGCACTGTGTAAGTCTAGGGACCGATGACCTCAGCAGTTTGATCCCTTAGGAATTCACACACATTTGAACATTTTGTGGAGGAAACAGAATTTTTGTTTCTGTGGTGATGCTCTTAGGTGATTTTTTATTGATTTTAGAAGCGAGATTTATACAAAAATAAGTAATTGTTTTCGAAACATATTCTGTACACTTGGCTTTGTTTTATGGACTAAAATAACTAATGGCGAAACATTCTCTATTGTAATAAATCGTAAAATGGTCATTCAATAATTACCTTAGAAAATAACAATAATAATATTCAATTATACAGTGACATATAGTGAACCAACTACCTCCGTATATTCTGGTGGTCACGAGCTCCTGTGCACTGCTGCATTGACTTGCTGATATTTTTCTAGTGATGCCCAGCACTTTCACTTGATGGAACGGATGAACATTCACAAATGTGTAATTCAGGTTTCCATTAGGAAAAAAGACACAGTAAAAGTTAATGTACGCTCTTGTAGCCAGAGGATCTGAAAGGCTTAAATCTACAAACATCTATAACTAGAAATCGCGTCATACTGCGTTGTGTGAACAGATAATTGGAAAATAAGGCTAGGTATGTTAAAATGAAACTGAATATCGTTTAATGCAATCAGAGGCAAATTCATTCTTACTCCCAATTTACTGATTTGTCAAGTCATGACGTCATTTGCGGTAGTTACCAATTTACCATCACTGTTTGCTGTGTAAAACTTTTCTACGTTTCTAGAGAGTGTGTATGTCACGTAAACAACCTGAAATACACGTCAATACCTTCTTTAAAAGAGTAAATTGTACACAGTCGATGTTGACTTCTGTCTCCAAGAAGCTCATCAAAATGAATCCTGCCCATTATGCGGCGGGCCAGAAGACATTCAAATTAACGAGAAGTTCCTGATAGTTTCACATTCGTGTCATTATTTTGAGTAAAATATCCTAAGGAAGCCACACACCAAACTCAACGTCAGCGTAACGAACTCTGAAGAGGCTGTCGTTGGAAACACCCATCCGACAGCCACGTGAACTTGTGAGAGTTGGGAGATGACGCAGTAGCGCGGCATATCACATCTACCTGTGTCACGCTTTCACTCCCACACTCTCACTGCGTGTGCGTGTGCGTGTGTGTGTGTGTGTGTGTGTAGGAGGCTATGATGGGGGAGGGAACGGGGGCTATCTTCCTCCACCATACTGCAGAACACACGCATCTCTAAATTTGTTCAGCCTCCTTCGTCGCTCGAGTGCCTTCAAAGTCTTACACCATGATCTGCACGAAAATATTGCAGGGTTTCCACTTTTTGGACACATTTACAGTCATAGTTTACAGTCGCAGCTCGAAAACGACCCTGTTGAGTAATTAGGATTGCTCTATTGAGAGTTCTATTTATACAATCACTCTCAAAATATTACTTGCCATAAATATTAAAATGTTGCTCGTTGGTATGTTTTAGGTTTGTCCAAATGTTTGCTCCTGTCGATCACGTTACTCTCTTAGAAACGTACACGTTTTACGGGAATACTGGATCTACAAAGAACGGTTTTGAATCATACTTAGTAAACAGAATGCAAAAGGTCGTGCTGAATAATTAAATGTTGAACGAGAGAAGATTTTAACGAGTGGAGAGAAATCACGAAAGAAGTCCAACAGGTTCAAAAATGGTTCAAATGGCTCTGAGCACTATGGGACTTAACTTCTGAGGTCATCAGTTCCCTAGAACTTAGAACTACTTAAACTTAACTAACCTAAGGACATCACACACACCCATGCCTGAGGCAAGATTCGAACCTGCGACCGTAGCGGTCGCGCGGTTCCAGACTGTAGCGCCAGAACCGCTCGGCCACTCCGGCCGGCGAAGTCCAACAGGGCTCCATTTTAGATTCACTACCTTTGTGCGTGTGTCCATAGCCGCCAAATATTTTACAAACTAAAATCATGATCCGTTGTAAGTTGTATATTAATGCTCTTTATTTACTTCTTGCGCTTAGCTGTTTTCGACACTGCGTCATTTTCAAGCACGTGCGTTACTTCAACTTCCGTACATCACGTTTTACATTGTGTAAATATCAGATTCAACTTACACATAGTTACACGTAATTACTCATAGCTACAGCTATCATTATGTGACATGAGATAGTGTGGCATTACTATTTGGATTCAGTCCACCTTTATTTATGGATTATGATATATTATGTACAGAGTGTATCATAATTAAGGCGTAAACGCAAGCAGTTGTTAGTTATGAGCAATTGCTCATTAGAAGAGTTGTGTTTCCAAGTAGGGAAGATGAGCACGTTCTCATAGCTCCTAAGGTATCCAATGTAGAGCACATGTTTACTGGACATTTGTTTCTTGTTTTGGTCCACATTACCATTTCCCAAAATATGGAAAGCAAAGAGCGTTCAGTAGAAGAGATTTGTTTCACAGTATCGAAGATGAAAAATTGCTCGTAGCTCTTAAGGTATGCATTTTCTACCCTATGTTTACTGAGAGTTTTTGGTTCTAGTATCGTATACTTTCAGCTGTATGTGTTTACGCCATTAATTATGATACAACATATATATATATATATATATATATATATATATATATATATATATATATATAATGTTTAAATATCGGATTCATCGGACACACACACGTGTGTGTGTGTGTGTGTGTGTGTGTGTGTGTGTGTGTGTCCGTCCTATGCATCCGATATTTAAACATTTTAAAATGCGCTATACCCAAGTTAACGTCATGCACGTGCTTGAAAATGACACAATTTCGAAATCAGTTAATCCCGCAAAGTAAATAAAGAACATTAATACACAGCCTACAATGGGCTATGTTTCCATTTGTAAACCTATTACTTATAATTCCTCCAACTTAACATTCATCAAGCAGACTTTGCCCTTTTTGAAAATAATACTACGCTTATAATAAATCCCATCAGTGATGGGAAACAAAAAAAATGTTAATGCTGCTTTTCAAAGAAATATTAAGTGTAATACTTCAGGCTTTCCCGGCGATCTGTTGACACCGCCGGGCGCGGTGGTCTAGCGGTTCTATGCGCGCAGTCCGGAACCGCGCGACTGCTACGGTCGCAGGTTCGAATCCTGCCTCGGGCTTGGATGTGTGTGATGTCCTTAGGTTAGTTAGGTTTAAGTAGTTCTAAGTTCTAGGGGACTGATGACCACAGATGTTAAGTCCCATAGTGCTCAGAGCCATTTTTCTGTTGACACTTTGATGCATACCGAGCGAAGTGGCACGGTGGTTAGCATAGCCGTTCATGCACAATATTTCGACAACGTGGCTCATTGTCTCCTTCACGCGCTATCTGAGACTACTTGTCAAGCGATCTGGGTCCAATAATTAGATCTGCTGCCTACCATGGAGGAGGAAGGCAGTAGGTATAAGTACAGGACCCATTGCATTCGACGTACACTGGCACCCGGTGCATTTCAACGCTAAAATGGTTCCCTGAAAATGCATTCTCCTTTCATTTTGAAAAAAAACTATGTTCATATTGTTAATATCTGCAGCCATTTAATTTTACGTAATTTGATAGAGAACTTTAACTGCTCTATCACAAGTATATGGTTATGTTTTTTACACTTACACTCATTTTATGTACATTTCATGTATCCATGCGTTGCACATAGTAACAGGTCACATTTTAACGTTTCAGTGCGGATAACCTATACTTCTGCACTGCACCCACTCTTGCTCACATGATTTAGGGCTGACAGAGGGATTATTGTAAGTTGCTGAGGGTGAGACGAGTCTGGCCTGTCGGGTTGGGGACAGAGGGAGAGTGGCTAGTGAGGCACTGTGTTTGTGTTTGGGAGAAGGAGTGGGGGAGGGTGTGTGGGTGGTGTATGCGTGTGCATGTGTGTGTGTGTGTGTGTGTGTGTGTGTGTGTGTGTATGTGTGTGTGTGTAAATACTTTTATTGAATTTTTTAAAGTGTTATATTCTTTATGTATGGCAAACTGTACATATTGTTCTTCCCATATTGCTCTTTTGGCCTTCTGTATGTAATATTTATCCTGCAGAGTGAGCGTTCCCTTTCTTAGTTAAGGCATAAGAGTGCCACATGCTTTTACACCAGTGTGGAGGTGATTTTTCCTTTATTACATGTTCTATGCAGATTATGTGGAGTAGGTACCTGGAACCTTCATTTGTTATAGTTGATATTAAAATTCTTGCAGTCATCCTAATATTTACAGTTTGAACTATTGCATACGAATTCACTTATGCCTGAACTGTTGTATTTATGTTCATGTGACTGTTTTCTATTTATTTTTTTATTGTGCTATTTGCATTGGATATATGATTTTTTAGCCGGCCGGAGTGGCCGTGCGGTTCTAGGCGCTACAGTCTGGAACCGCGAGACCGCTACGGCCGCAGGTTCGAATCCTGCCTCGGAGATGGATGTGTGTGATGTCCTTAGGTTAGTTAGGTTTAAGTAGTTCTAAGTTCTAGGGGACTGATGATCTCAGTAGTTAAGTCCCATAGTGCTCAGAGCCATTTGAACCATTTTTGAACCAAGCCATTTATATTATTTCTATGTTTTTTGAAGATGTTACTAATCTTGTGTGTGAGTTGGTTGTAGTATATTATGGTGTCCATTCTGCGTGTGTGTTGAGATATGAGTTTTCCTGTGCAAGTGTACATTACGTGTCACTGCTATGTGTTGGCTGTGAGCACTATGGGACTCAACATCTTAGGTCATAAGTCCCCTAGAACTTAGAACTACTTAAACCTAACTAACCTAAGGACATCACACACACCCATGCCCGAGGCAGGATTCGAACCTGCGACCGTAGCAGTCCCGCGTGCTATGTGTTGGTATATTTGGATTGTTTTGAATTGTGCTGTCTTCTGTTTGTATTTTCCTTTTAATAGTATTGTGTAGTTAATGTACTGTCTTACTAACATACACATTATTTTGTCCTTTATTGATTGTCATGTTGAGTTGTTTATGATAGTTGTTTTCGCTTAAAACTGTTCTGTACATGAAGAGAAAATAAACAAAATTAAAAAAGTAATATGAAAATTTTTCACACACACCGCGCACCCTCCCTTCACGCCCAACCTTACCCCATGGAATAATTTTTTGGGGTAACCCTTCACTTATAAAGTACTGATTTATCAAAAGCACTGAAGAACAAAAAAAAATGATCTTTATTACTCACTAAACTTTTCCCTGTGGCTTTTCCCAGGGACGTGTTCGACACTACCTGGATCTATCTTGTCCTCAGGCCCTCTGACTGTCTTCTCTTCCCCTCGTTCTGACCATCTCCTCCTTCCCTCATCTCTCTGTCCATACCCATCCTTGCCCATCGTCACCTCGCCTATCCCTCTAGCTATCTCCCCCCCCCCCCCCCCAATCTTTCTACCTATTTCCTTCCTGCTCTCTTTCTAGCCATCACTTCCTTCCTTCTTCTCCTCCCACCCTGTCCATCGCCTCCTCCTCGCCCTCTCTCTGTCGGTCACTCCTTCCTCTCTTTTTCTGTCCATAACCGCCCATCCTCCTCTCCCTCCATCTCAGCCTTCCTACAGCCGTGTCTATCCGCAAGTATAGCCCCTACATCACTCTCCCTGTTGCCTTTTCCTCGTAGAGTTCATGCCGAGCTTGAGCCGAGTATTGGTAAGTTTACAATTTGAAGGGATTTCAGAAATAGAAACCCGCTGCATAATCTTATCTTATACACAGCATGTAAATGGTGTACTCCTGCGTGCTTTGTACGGTTATTCCGAAATGCTAACTAACCATTGGTATATCCCAGAACGTTGTACGCTTCATGCTAGTTTCACGCCTCTTGCAGTTTTAATTGACAGCAGTTAACTTCCAGGGAGTAAATCAAGTGGTTAAATCTGTTATATCAAATGCGTTAAATTACGCCGCTGTATATCAATTGTGTAGTTTACAACACGTGTCAGTCACCATCCGCTGGACCCATTGTTACCAGACCACTTCAGAATCTGAGTAACGTACAGCATCAGTCCGAATGTATTATCTATGAGAACAACAACTCCAAAATTATATATATATATCAGTGTAAATTCCTCATTAGTATTATCAGAATGTACAGAATTGTTGACATCCGTTTCCATGAATGAATACCCTGTGAAATGAGACAGAGCAAAACTTTGAACTGCAGTAATTGCAATGACAGTACGCTATTTCACCTATACGCACAGTTCACGGTACATCTGACAAAGTTACCAATGATGGGGATCTGCCATTATAAGGATTATTCACAACTTGTGCAGCTAATTAACCGCAGGGAGTCGACACTCTGCACAAAGCAGCTAATGCCATGTGTTTGGAATTCAGCTGCAGAATTGAGCTTCTTCTCTTTGATGTTCCAGTTCCGACACTGGCAGTTGCTGGTATTTTGTGCATTTTTTTTATTTTACTCCCGCTTTAATGTTGGAATAAAATGCAGCTCTAATCAGACATCGGTTGTTTCTGACTAGTTTATCTTTAGGACGGAACGTAACGAGATAATTTCGCCCGGCTTCACTTATTCCACCGGACGATGGTTGCTTGTCTCTGTTTATGGCGATCTGTATCAAATCAAGAAAAGCACTGATTACCATATTTCATTTGACGGGAACAGTTGGTGCTGTAATATGATTCTTGACAGAGAAGGAGCCGAATGAAACTTGCAGCTATAGAAATGATGAGCGTATTATCGCTTACTTCCAAGATTTTGCAGTATATGTGGGATCTTTTTGAACAATGTCTAGTTGACAACCCTTGAACTACTTTATTTTCACAACTCCGTCTTGATCACACAGATTTCTTACGCTTTATTACCGGTTTCTTCATACTGCCATCCTCAGATGATTAAAATATTCTGATGTAAATCATCGTCAAGTTAAACATGTGAGTACATAGTTCGTGGTAACGTACCATGTACTCACATGTTTACCTTGACGATGATTTACATCAGAATATTTTAATCATCTGAGGATGGCAGTATGCCGAAACCGGTAATAAAGTGTGATCAAGACGGACTTGTGAAAATAAAGTGCCAAAAATGATTTCGGACTCATTTACACACTTTATGTCTTCAATTTATAAATCGTGACGATATGCAGAAATACCTATTCACGTAATAAACTCGCAGTTATTGCTGTGGCCTGATTGACACAGCAACCATCTTCAGATCATGTTGCTGCCGTGGCTGTATGTACACTGAAGTGCCAAAGAAACCGATATAGCCATGCGTATTCAAATACAGAGATATGTAAACAGGCAGAATATGGCGCTGCGGTCGGCAGCGCCTATATAAGACAACAATTGTCTGGCGCAGTTGTTAGATCGGTTACTGCTGCTACAATGGCAGCTTATCAAGATTTAAGTGAGTTTGAACGTGGTGTTATAGTCGGCGCACGAGCGATGGGACACAGCATCTCCGAGGTAGCGATGAAGTGAGGATTTTCCCGTACGGCCATTTCACGAGTGTACCGTGAATATCAGGAATCCGGTAAAGCATATAATCTCCGACAACGCTGCGGCCGGAAAAAGATCCTGCAAAAACGGGATCAACGATGACTGAAGAGTATCGTTCAACGTCACAAAAGTGCAACCCTACGGCAAATTGCTGCAGATTTTAATGTTGGGCCATCAACAAGTGTCAGCGTGCGAAACATTCAACATCATCGACATGGGCTTTGGAAGACGAAGGCCCACTCGTGTACTCTTGGACTGCACGACACAAAGCTTTACGCCTCGCCTGGTCCCGTCAACACCGACATTGACAGTTGATGACTGGAAACATGTTGCCCGGTCGGACGAGTCTCATTTCAAACTGTATCGAGGTGTTGGGCGTGAACGGTTATGGAGACAACCTCACGAATCCATGGACCCTGCATGACGGCAGGGGACTGTTCAAGCTGGTGGAGGCACTATAGTGCTTGGGGCGTGTGCAGCTGGAGTGATGTGGGACACCTGATACGTCTAGATACGAGTCTGACAGGTGACATGTACGTAAGCATCCTGTCAAAATGGTTCAAATGGCTCTGAGCACTATGGGACTTAACATCTTAGGTCATCAGTCCCCTAGAACTTAGAACTACTTAAACCTAACTAACCTAAGGACATCACACACATCCATGCCCGAGGCAGGATTCGAACCTGCGACCGTAGCGGTCGTGCGGTTCCAGACTGTAGCGCCTTTAACCGCTCGGCCACTTCGGCCGGCGCATCCTGTCAGATCACGTGCATCCATTCATGTCTATTGTGCATTCCGACGGACTTCGCCAGTTCCAGCAGGTCTGTGCGACACCCAACACATCCATAACTGCTAGAGAGTGGCCCCGAAACACTCTTATGAGTTTAAACACTTCCTCAGTTCGCCAAACTCCCCAGACATGTACGTTATCGAGCATATCTGTATTGCCTTGCAACCCCCTCGTACCCTTACTTATTTATGGACGGCCATACAGGATTCATTGTGTCAGTTCCCTCCAGCACTATTTCAATATTAGTCGAGTCCGTGCCATGTCGTGTTGCGGCACTTCTGCGTGCCCGTGGGGATCCTACACGATATTTTGCTGGTCTACCAGTTTCTTTGGCTCTTCAGTATATAAATTATTCCGTGTTCAAAGACATGCCTCGCCAAAACTGAATTCAAAAAAATAACCAATCTCCACTAGAGCTCACCGTCACAAGACAATACTGTGCTTTACAAATGCAGTTGTCCTGCTAAGCATTTAATACGCTGAGGGTACAGTTGCCAGAGCATTAACGTTCGCACACCCGGCAGAGCATTCGAAACACCGTATTAATGTCATTTAAGTTGAATTCCATAGAGAACAATATGCTCAACGACTGCAATATTACTATAGTAAACAAAGCAGAAAAGCCCTGCGAACGCTATCTGACTCGTCTGAAAAAAATGAGACGTCCACCAGCCCTTCAACAGGACAATAAACATCTTAAAAGGTGCTCTTATACGGTGTATCACGGTTACTCACGATACGAGTACAAATGTTATAATCGATGAGATAAGCTTCTCCTCTAATAATTTTTATTTGCAACTTGTTCCAAAAGTTCATGACAACAAACTATGTGATGGGTTTCTTATGGACACTTATGATATTTTTCTATAAAGCGTACCGCAGTCGATCACTGCATTCGTTGGGCTTAGGAGTCGTCATTTAAAGGTGGTGCAAAAACAGATATCATTGCAAATTGGTGTGCTTGCAAACTATTACTACTATTTAGATTTCTTCAATTATTAATTGAGTTACAATCATGTAAACTTTGTTAATGCCTGTTCAAACAAATCTCGGGTTTGCAGCCGGTCGTCGTTCAATACTTCGCACGATATTTCAACTTGGCACCTGCCAGTCATCTTCAGGTGAGCCGTCGCAGACTTTGACAAATTCACATTTGTTAATGCCTGTTGATGGTTTTATGAATGTTACATCAGCGGTCGTAATTTCTCTTATTGGTGTATTTTTATATCATTTATTTACTTGATTTCACGGGTTACGAATATGGTGTTTCTTATTTTTAATTGGTTTTTACTGTTCTTTTGTATAAACTCTTGGTCCCCTCTTTTTTTAATAAAATATATTTTGTGTAATAGGTTATTTGAATAAAGACGACTTTGTTATGTCTACGTCATGTAGTGATTTTGTCTGAATGTCACTCTAAACTGCAAGCTCAGCTTAAAATTTGCTGGTTACCAGCTATGTTCTTCTGCAATGGTGCTATTTTGAAGTTGTAATATGTGCTTTTATGAGATGGGCTTTTTACGTCAAAATTGTAAAGTACTCTATGTGACATGCCTACATTATATAGTATGGTCTTCAGATCTGATTTTATGTCGGCCGAGGTGGCCGTGCGGTTAAAGGCGCTGCAGTCTGGAACCGCAAGACCGCTACGGTCGCAGGTTCGAATCCTGCCTCGGGCATGGATGTTTGTGATGTCCTTAGGTTAGTTAGGTTTAACTAGTTCTAAGTTCTAGGGGACTAATGACCTCAGCAGTTGAGTCCCATAGTGCTCAGAGCCATTTGAACCATTTTTTCTGATTTTATGTCATACATTTTTAACACTGAAGATAGTCACGCAGTAACTGAAATCGATTTGCTGTAATAAATTATTTCAGACCTCTTGCTACCAATGCTGCCAACTATTAATGTCGTACGACACGTAACCAAGATCAACAGTTCTTCGGATCCTTGCTCTTTAAAACAAACGAAGATAGGGGTTTAACGTCACATTGGAAACGAGGTCATTGAGATAGATCGGATTATTTCAAGGATGGGGAAGGAAATCGGCCGTGACCTTTCAAAGTAACCATCCAGGCATCTGCCTGGAGGGATATTACCCTCCAGAAAACCTAAATTGGAACATCGGACGCGAATTTGAACTGTCGTCCCGCCGTTATGGTAACCACAGCGCCACATCGCTCAGTTCTTGCTCCTTAAGACATGATGAACCAGACGTTTGTTGCAGGCCACCGAAACACAATCTGCGGATGCAGAAAGCGTACCGTGCCAATAATAGTCATGAAAATACTTTCACTGCCAAAAAGCCAGTACACCGTCATCTCAAGAGTGTCAACCCATGTTTCTTGTTTAAATAAATTGACGGAAAAAATCACAACACCAAGAAACAATTAATGTAGATTAATGAAATTTTGAGGATACGTTTGTTTAAGTAACATATTTAAGTGAACAACATTTCAAGATCACAGGTCAACGTAAGCGCGAGATAAGCCGTTGTAAATGTGAGATGGCCGGCCACTGTGACCGAGCGGTTGTAGGCGCTTCAGTCTGGAACCGCGCGACCGCTACGGTCGCAGGTTCGAATCCTGCCTCGGGCATGGATGTGTGTGATGTCCTTAGGTTAGCTAGGTTTAAGTAGTTCTAAGTTCTAGGGGACTGATGACCTCAGATGTTAAGTCCCATAGTGCTCAGAGCCATTTGAACCATTTTTAAATGTGAGATGCTGTTACATTAATAACTGGTGTAATCGCCAGAACATTGAATGCAAGCATGCGAACGTGCGTGCACCATTTTGTGCAGGTGGCGGATGTCAGTTTGTGGGACGGAGTTCCACGCCTGTTGCACTTGGTCGGTCATTACAGAGACGGTTAATGCTGTTTGAGAATGACGTAGGAGTTGTCGTCCGTTGATGTTCCATATGTGCTCGACTGGAGACAGATCTGATCATCGAGGAGGCTAAGTCAACATGTCGACACTGTATAGAGCATATTGGTTACAACAGCAGTGTTTGAGCGAACGTTATCTTGTTGGAAAACACCCCCTGCAATGCTGCTCATGAATGGTGGCACAACAGCTCGAATCACCAGACTGACGTTCAAATTTGCAATCAGCGTGCGTGGGATAAACACGATAGTGTTCCTGCTGTCATACGGAATTGCACTCAGACGATAACTCCATGTGTAGGTCAAGTGTGTTTAGCATGCAGACAGGTTGGTTGTAGGCCCTTAGCTGGTCGTCTTCTAACCAACACAGGGCCGTCACTGGCGCCGAGGCAGAACCAGCTTTCATCAGAAAACACAGTATACCTCCATCTTGCCCTTTACTGAGCTCTTTCTTGCCACCACTGAAGTCGCAAATGGCAGTGGATGGGGTCAGTGGAATGCACACTACAGGGGGTCTGGCTCGGAGCTGTCCCTGAAGTAACCCATTTGCACTTCGTTGTATCACTGTGGTGTCAACAGCCGCTCAAATTACTGCTGCAGATGCAGTACGATACGTCAGAGCCTTACGCCAAACATGAGTCTCTCTCTCTCTCTCTCTCCCTCTCTCCCTCCCTCTCTCTCTCTCTCTCTCTCTCTCTGCACCTCTCTCTTTCTCAGTAGTGCCATGTGGTCGTCCGGAGCCCGGTCTTCTTGTAGCCGTACATTCTTGTGAACACCGCTGCTAGCAAATCATGTCTAGTGCCTACATTCCTGCCAGGTCTTTCTGCAGTATCACAGACGGAACATCCAGCTTCTGGTAGCCCTATTACACGACGCCATTGAAACTCAGTGAGGTGTTGATGATGGTGTCTTTGTCGCCTTAAAGGTATTATTTATTTATTTATTTATTTAGCTATTTAACCTGATCAGATAAGGGCCATCAGGCCCTCTCTTACATCGGACCAGTGTTCCACACATGCAGCATTTCACACATCAGAGTTACATCAAGACAATAGCGTAATAAGAAAATTAGATTACTCTAGTGACAATATGAATAAAGAGTAATGACTAAGACCTAATAAGGTAAATGCTGGCAGTATTTTTACAACAGGTGCTATACATACAAATTATGATAAAAGCAATAATATTAACAGTAAAAAAGAAAATCAAATAATAATGGTAAACATGAAAAAAATTGACAATAGTAATGAAGATTTGTGCAGATGTACATTAATATCTTGTGTGTAAAGTAGATGTTTACTAGTATAGCGAGTTTTGGGGAAGGGAGATCGACGGAGGGGGAAAGAGGGAAGTAATGAGGTGAAGTGCATTCATGTACAGAGGAAGGCATTACTGTTGCTGAAGTAGATACGTCATTAACTGTTTTATGAAGCCGGACATGTTTTTAAGTTCTCTAACATAACGAGGGAGGTTATTACAGAGTCGGGTTCCCGCTCATGTAAAGGACTTGGAGAAAGTGGCTGAGCGATGCAGTGGAACAGAGAGGATTTTATTACGATGGGAACGTGTGTTTCCGTCATGTTGTTCCGACGTAAGCGTTAAGGACGAGGGGAGATATGAGGGACAGTGTACATTTATAAGGCAGTAGATGAGACAGAGTGTATGGAAATCTCTGCGTTTGTCTGCACGCAGCCAGGACAATTTTGCATATACTGGTGAAATGTGATCAAAAAGTCGAACGTCACAGATATATCGGACGCAGGCATTCATGACCAGTTCCAGACGTCGCGAATTTTCCTGAGAGGGGCCTTGTAGGATAATATCGCTGTAGTCAATGATTGGGAATATAAGCGTTTGTACTAATTTCTTTTTCAGATCGAAAGGGAAGAGTTTTTTATATTTTTGTAGTACATGAAGGGATGCTGATGCTTTTTTGCACACTACAGTTACGCGCTCTGTCCAATTTAGATTTTCGTCTATTATTACTCCCAAACTCTTTGCTGAGGGAGAGAAGTTAATATTTGTTCCACTTAGGATAAGAGATGGTACGGATTCCCGATGTTTTGGGCTAATGAGCTTAGAGTGACCAACAAGTACCGCTTGGGTTTTAGATGGGTTTAGTTTTAGTCCTATGTCCTGTGCCCATTTTGATAGTGCATCGAGGTCAGTACTGAAATTTTCAGTAGCTTTCTTAAGATTGCTTGGTTTCGCACTTAGATACAACTGAAGGTCATCAGCATACATATGATATTTGCAATAGGTCAGAACCGATGACACATCATTGACATGCAGAGAGAAGAGTATAGGACCCAATACTGAGCCTTGGGGAACGCCTGACACTACCTGCTGCCATTGTGATTTTATAATCCCTGGCAGGACGCGTTGCTGACGACACGTCATGTATGAGCGAAACCATTGCACTGCACTTGGTGAGAAATTTAGACCGCTAAGTTTGGCTAGTAAGATGTCGAAGTATACAGTATCATATGCTTTGCTGAAATCTAAGAAGCAAATGATAGTAGCTTCTTGTCTGTCCATGGCAAGTTTCAGGTCATCTGTCACCTTTATCATTGCAGATGTTGTGCTTCGATGTTTACGGAAACCTGATTGGTATTCGTCTAGTAGGTTGTTCACTGACATCAACTCAGCAAGTCCAATCTCAAGTGTAGTTAATGCTGACGACGGTTACAGTGTGCATTTAAAGGAAACCTCATTTACATCCTCATAGTGGAGCTACTACCGCAACTCTTACGGGAATAGCGGGAAATGTAAGTAGACATCACTTTCAGATGTAGAAACACGCCTCTCAACTTTGGTTTATGTCGCACAACTCCTTCTCGGTGATGCGATTTTTTCCGTCATTGTAATTAATTAGTACAGTGACAACTTGTGTTGTCGAATATAGTAAAAATTGCTTCCTTGTACGGGAAATGTATTATCTTTCATATCATTGTGCAGTTTTCATATCGACAGGACACAATAATTCCAGAAAAATTTGTTGCGGTATGGTGAGTTACGAAAAAAATCATCCAAACCATCAGTATCGTTTCCAACACTATTCTTCTGTTTCGCCATTATCGGCGAAACAATGATCACAAGATCGACGGCCATATGAAATCTAAAATTATCTGCAAGCCTCGTCCGTGTTTCTAGGATAGCTGATGTTGGTGACTTCAACGCTTGCGTGGAACGCTAGCCACATGCCGATGACTACACAGAATTCGTGGGGTATGGTAAGTAGTGCGAGCCCCCTCCTTCAACTGATAAAATAACTGTTAAAAGTTGCAGTCGAAACAGCGGAGGATCTGGTAAGTGTACAACCTAGCAGAAATTTGGCTCGGCAACGTGTCTAAATTCTGAGGGATGGTTACATATTGTCCTTTCGTCACACTTTGGCCAACTCGGCTGGAGAACCGTGAGAATTTTTCAGAGTTTACTAGCAATTGATGACAACTGCAAAATAAAGCTACATTCGCCAGTAAAATTAGTTAATATAAAATAAATTTCAAAGTACGAAAGCGCCCTAATTTCATGAAAATCGGAAGTTAAATTTCATTTAATGATACTGTAGATACCGTCCAGTAATGTCTGTTTAGCTTAACATAGCGCTACAAGTTCGCAAGAAATAAAGAGTTTTTAGCGCATTGCAGCTGATCGTGACACATCGTAAAACGTAGCCCTTCAGCTTGCCTTAGTGTCTAACCCAATCGAAAGTTATAAGGTCTCGAAAACAGCTGCGAACAGCTATCGCCCAAGAATGATGGATTAAGTTGAAAGTTGAATACATAGCGTAAAATTTTAAAACTTTCACATTCGTCGCGGCCGACATGCCTCCAAAATCTCTCTTCCGCGCTGTGTATCGCCACAAATCACTGTTGAGGCTACGACCACGATTCAAAAGTAAACCTACCAAAGGGATACATTTCGATTTTGATCGACTTTGAGTACTTCTAGTGCAGAACAAAATAGTAGACACACATTTTTTTGTACTTGCCCATACGGTCGGTAAGGTGGTGAAACTCCCCATTGAAAAAATTGAGTTTAATATTTCTGGACGAATGCTGTTGGATCGGTAACAGATACAAAAAAGTTTCGAATAAAAGTACTACGGTTTTTGATGAACGTAACAACGGACACCCATATTTGTTGAAACAGTCAGTTTTTTCAAAATCTCCTTCCCGCAAGCTATTTTGTTTTTCATTTAGATATTTTACTAATAGCAAAACGTACAGCTTTATCAAAACAAATTCAGTCATATATGATCATGTGCCATCGCAAACATGTATTTATCAGGAACAAGCTACAAATTTTTATATATCGCTGTACACACGCCTGTCCGCTATAGTGCCAATTGTCATATTTGGGTGTTTCCAAGATAAAAATTTTCTAAATGTTTGTTCTGTACGTATTGTTTTGTATGTACATATTTTCTTTTAATTTTATGAAATGTAAAATATCCTGTGTTCCATTTGTGTTTTCTTCTTACATTTTCTGTATTTTTTTCAAGTTGTACGTTTTTCAGATTTAATTACGTTATTTTTGAAATTGATTGTACATTATTGTTGCAACATCATTGTAAATCTGTACAATAATGAGGAAGCGCAGAATTGTGCGGCTCAAAAAAATTGTTGAATCAGAGGGATTTAAAAAATTTACTTTTTCCAAAGCTATGGGTGCACCGTTATAACGTGCATCTAAAACTATGGAACTAATGTTTGAATTTTTTATATCTGTTACCGTTTCAACGGTATTCATTCAGAAATATTAAACTCGATTTTCTTCAAGGGGTTGTTTCACCCCTATTAGCCGTACGGGCACGAGTAAAAAATTATCTGTCTCTTCATTTATTCTGTACTACAACATATTTAATGGTGATTAAACACAAAATGTATCCCTTGGCCATGTTTACTTGTGACAAACGAAAGACTCTGCGGCAGTGGCGCGTCTCGCTTGCAAAGCGTTGCTGACGTCACACGTTCCAACGAAAATTACATTTACAGCCACCATTCAAATTTTTCAGATAAAACACTGAAACTGATAGCTCTCTTTCTTGCGGTCATTTGTCGCATACAACCTGCACTGTAAGTCTATTGGTTCCCTCGTTATTGACGAAACGCATGTTGAAATCTTTTCGGAATTTTTTTTTGCGAAAACATATCTATATATAGCCAGTTATTCCGAATCATATGCCCTCATGATTTACAATACGTGTACCATACTCACATCGCAAAGCCCTCATTAGATTGAAAGTAATTTGAGATTAGGGGAGAGTGTTTCACCTTGGCCTCTAGCCAGCCCTGAAACAGATGTTTAATATATTTTGTCATTCCATTTTGAAAGGATAGCGTTGACTTTATGCTTGCCACAGTCTTTCTTATTCCAAGAGAGTAAGGTTTTTCCAAATGTGAAAACGATTCCAAGGTACGGCATGGTCATGTACCTGGACACAGATGTTCTATTGAAATTTAAAAGCGACGCAATCGATAAAATCATGTCAGTGCTGAATTTAATAGTTTATGTGTTACATTTTACTCTCCTCTATGGCACTAAACAGTAAGTGAAGTTCAATTAGGAAGAAGTATTATCAAAAATTATTTGTGAGTCACAACCATTTTGACGACTAACACAAACTTCCCTTTTGAAGACAGGGAAAATTGTTAAGACATTAAATAAACTCAGTTAATTTGCAAACATCAGTTGATTCTTAGTAGGAGACTATCTTCCGTTTCAGGACACAAGGTGGTGCAGCACCGACAAAGTATGGCTTAACCAACCACAAGTTATGTAACTAGTTTTAAAAATACATTTAATTTTTCTCACCGTAAGAGTAACTGAATAATTAAAAAATCCTCCAGATAGTTTTACTATATTATACAGCACTTAAATACACGGTCCAGCTACCGTGACTAACACCTATGTTCGACGTCAATGCGCAATAACCATTCAAGGCAGATGGCTGTCGCTGTAGTGCAGAAACAGAGTGATTCATCTGACGTCCAAAAGGCTATGATCATTGGTTTTCGGGCCAAGGGTGGAAGCATTGCCGAAAAGGGTAAGTTTGTAAACTGTTAGACTGCCGCCGTGGTTAAAGTATACCGTGGATCGAAAAATAACTCCATCCAAAATCGGCGACGAGCCATCTGTGGTGCACCAGGGGTTACAGTTGACAATAGGTGCACGACGGCTGCGGAAACGAATAGCTGACCGCGTAGTTGAACCAAGTAGCTACTAACAGTGTCTCCTCAACGTACGTTCAGCGACCGGTGCTGCATGTGAGTCTCCGCAGCTGGTGCCTGGTTCACGCACCCACGCTGACTTCTGTTCATCAGCGACGAAGGCTGGAATTTGCCCGCCAGTACTAAACTGGACGTCCACTAAGTGGTAACAGGTGGCTTTTTCAGGTGAATCACGTTTTATGCTCCATCGGACAGATGGTCGTCGGCGTGTACGGTGTTGCAACAATTCTCTGAAGGGTCCAGGCCTGAGGAGGGAGCGTTAAGGCCTGGAGAACGTTTTAGCGGGATTCTCTGGGTGATCTAGTCATTCTAGAAGGCGCAATGGATCAACGCAAGTATCCATCCATCCTTGCGGACAGGTCCACCCCCACAGGCAGTTCGTGTACCCTTGTCGCTATGGCATCTACCAACAGGACAACGCAACGTGTCACACGGCTCACAGCGTACATGCGTGGTTCGAAGAGTGCCAGGATGTGTTTACCATATCCCACTGGACACCACATTCCCCTGATTAAAACACAGTCGAGTATTTGTGGGACTACCTCGATCGGGCTGTTCACAGCAGGGGTCGACAACAGAGACACCTAGCGCAGCTGGCCACAGCACTGGACTTATCATGGCTTCACATCCATGTTGGTACTGTTCAGAACCTCATTCACTCTCTTCTTCCGCGTCTCACTGTGATCCGCGCTGTAAACGGTGGTTATGCAGGCTTTTGACACGTGGTCACATTAATCTGTCTGGACAGTGGATACACTGGGTGATCAAAAAGTCAGTATAAATTTGAAAACTTATAAACCACGGAATAATGTAGATAGAGAGGTAAAAATTGACACACATGCTTGGAATGACATGGGGTTTTATTAGAACCAAAAAAAAAAAAAAACAAAGTTCACAAAATGTCCGACAGATGGCGCTGGACAGCAAAACGTCAGTGACTGCGCATGACAATCGTGTACAAAAGGAGCTGTAATGTTGCAGAATCGCATCATCCCCAGCCTGGCTGATAAACACCTGCTGGAACGTACGGTGTTTATGCAGGATGGTGCTCCACGCCATATTGCTAGACGAGTGAAAGATCTCTTGCGCGCGTCGTTCGGTGATGATCGTGTGCTCAGCCGCCGCTTTCGTCATGCTTGGCCTCCCAGGTACCCAGACCTCAGTCCGCGCGATTATTGGCTTTGGGGTTGCCTGCAGTCGCAAGTGTATCGTGAGCGACCGACATCTGTAGGGATGCTGAAAGACAACCTCCGACGCCAATGCCTCATCATAACTCCGGACATGCTTTACAGTGCTGTTCACAAGATTATTCCTAGACTACAGCTATTGTTGAGGAATGATGGTTGACATAATGAGCATTTCCTGTAAAGAACATCATCTTTGCTTTGTCTTACCTTTGTTATGCTAATTATTGCTATTCTGATCAGATGAAGCGCCATCTGTCGGACTTTTTTTGAACTTTTGTATTTTTTGGTTCTAATAAAACCCCATGTCATTCCAAGCATGTGTGTCAATTTGTACCTCTCTATCTACATTATTCCGTGATTTATTCAGTTTTCAAATTTATACTGACTTTTTGATCACCCGGTAGAACTCACATCTCACAAGAACAAAAGCAGTAGAAAAAGCTGGAAACTGCATATGGCATATCGAGTGCACATTCCCTCTAAAATATGGAAATCACGCTAGAAATACTAGTTTGAACATAAATGTAGTTGGCAATCTAGCCTGCAGGTTGCGGTGTTGTATTTGACCCTGTCAGGCACCTGTGCAATGTTTCCAGTCCATTGCAAGTGTCAGTGGTGAAGGAAAATACAGGTAGACCCTTTCAATTTCTCTTTAAGTGTTCATGTTTAGTTCGCTGCAAGGCTATAAACGGAGCGAAAGCCATCTGATATCCTCGGATGGACGCCGGCGAACGGGTCGCTGTAAGCATCGAGCGTTACGTCGTGCATGAGGCTACATTATAGACGGCATTAGCGGGTCGGTGAGCTGGAAAGCTCTCGCCAGCGAGACATTAGCTCGGAGAATGTACGGCCATCAAGTTCGGACGCACGGGAAATTTTAAAGTCCTCCTGGTTCATTTTACAAAACACAGTGACGGGAAAATCGCAACACCAACAACTAACTAATGTAGAGTAATGAAATTTGGGAAGTATAGCGTGACAGTTATTGCACTGTATGAAATAAAATCGTCATAACTTCTGAACGGTTTGGATTAGGACGTTCAAATTGCACGGTTGGCTGTGGGGCATGATGGAAATTAGTACGCGCATATATGGTTTGGTTTAGTGACGAAGACCCGTTTCATTTAGATGGTTCCGTCAATAAGCAAAATTGGAGCATTTGGTGAGTGAGAATCTGCGTTTCGCGATCGAGAAGTCTCTTCATCCTCAACGAGTGACTGTGTGGTGTGCAGTGTCCAGCCAGGTAATAACTGGTGCGATATTCCTTAATGGCACGGTGACTACTGAAAGGTGCGTGAAGGTTTTGGAAGATGGTTTCATCCCCATTATCCAAACTGACCCTGATTCCCAAAAGATGTCGTTTGTGCAAGACGGAGCTCGACCCCACCGAAGCAGGAGAGTGTTTGATGTCCTGGAGGAGCACTTTGGGGACCGCATTCCGGCTCTGGGGTACCCAGAGGCCACTAGCATGGGTCTCATTGGCCGCCATATTCTCCGCATCTGAACACATTCGACTCCTTTTTGTGACGCTGTATGAAAGACAAGGCGTACAGCAATAACCCCAAAACCACTGCTGAACTGAAAACAGCCATTCAGGAGGTCATCGACAGCATCGATGTTCCGACACTCTCGCCATAGCCTTTTAGCCTTTCTGAATTTCACCCTATTGTCTGCATTTGTTGGTCTGATATAGTAAATGCAATGGTGTGTGGGAGTAGGTGTTTGTGAGTCCGAAAGCTTTTACTACTTTTTGGCATGAGGACACAGAAATCTGTGAAGGATTGTTACTAGCACTCGACGGATCCGATTTCAAATCCGTTACGTATTTACGGGATTACCTGAAGGTACGAATATTGTGTGAGTGTTTAACTGATCATGAACACTGTCGTGTGATTAGTATGATGAGCGAAGTCGAGAACGAGGAAATTCTTGTTAATGCTGTAATTGTACTTATCTTGTAACTTAGGATTCGCGGCGGCTATCAGTTGTAAGCCTTTCGCTTTTCAACTGGTAATTATTGTTCTTCTCAGACTGTGCAAAGCAATGTCTGAATTAGGATGTATGGGATGGGCGTTGGAGATGTAGTTAGTGTTTGGCTCTGGTTTTCTCTAAATGATTTGCCTATGGTTCAAAAGTGTCGTAAGAATTTAGAGACTTGACAAGGAGTTACTGTCGTGTGAAGTGGTTCTTGTGAATGATTATTAACTTTATGTTTTACAATTCGACTGATTGGAAGTAATGCTACTTGTGAAAGATTTTGATTTCATAGTTTCTTTTAATTCGTCCGCATGGCTGTAAAGGTTTAGAAACGTGTAATTAATGTTTAGTTTTAATAAATGCTTCAACGTATTACTCTGCCTTTTGACATCCAGTCCTCACTCCACTGCCAGATTGGTACACCGTCTACATAGTCTCCCCTCACTTGAGTACAACGCACAGAAAGTTCAGACAACCATGTGAAATTGACAGAGTAGTCCTTCTATGGGATGTTCTTCAACTTGCACTTTACACTGGCCTGAATGTCGGTTACGTCGTCAGAGCTCTGACTCTTCATGTGAAGTTTTGCACTTTGTCGTTTTGTGGCAAATTGGTGTTGATAACTCCAAGTATTGCCGCCAGTGATGAATCTTTCCAGAAAAGCATTGTGCGCGTTTTGTATTAAAATCAAGGCGCGGCAAGCGTCCACTCGTGGCTGTTCTTGTTCGGAAGTCAAGGTGTGCGGGACACACTTTGCACATAGTTTCCTCCTCCTCAAAACATTCTGAAGGATGCCTCGAACACTTCGTTTAGAGGTTTGTGAGACAACAACGTTGACATGCTACACCCGCAGTCCACTAGCTAACACTGCCTGGTCACAGGTGACTGTGCGCATGCTCTTCTGTTATTTACAGTTTTTGTTCAAGCTGCCAATGTAGGTATTGCGCTGACTTCTCTTATACGACAGAAACAATATCAGTCTCAGGACTTTTTCGACGAACGACGTATACGCTAGTCAAATCCCGTCGGCGTTGGGTAGTTGGTGTGTGTGTGTGTGTGTGTGTGTGTGTGTGTGTGATAGAGAGAGAGAGAGAGAGAGAGGGGGGGGCGGGTTGGAGAGGGGAGGGGGAAGTTTTATTTTATCAAAAGAGTTTAACTAGATTTTTCAACTTCTTTTTTCTTCACCTTCGGCCTCCATTCGCTGGAGAAAAGTGACTGGATGTGGAATGATGTTGTTAAATGAGATGGAATTTCCCGCACTATTTGGGTCCACAGGGCGATAGACATTTGATTGTTCGGCAGCCATAAAATACTGGTGGCAGCTATTTCAGTTAAAAGCACAATTCTACTACATTTTATTTGCTCTCGTGGACGCAAACTATTTACGAATTAAAGGGGCTCCTCTTTTTCATCATGTATTCGTGGAAGGTACGAAGTAAGGCAGCTTATTTTGTCCAAGTTTGCCTTTCTTGTTTCCAGGTTGTTATTTGTGAGTGAGCCGTGCGTTGGTAGTTGGGTCCACTACCTGTCTCACCTAAGTGAACGTTTATGTTTCGAGGGCAGGCCCACCCCCCTTCCTGGAGGCGTCTGAGTGCCGTCGTCTATACTGTCCTTTTCATGGGTTTTTAATGGTCTGTTGGTAATCTATTATAGCCAATGCCTTAAAGAAAAAAATTTTTTATTGGGTTTTATGTAAATCAAGGGCCTTCAGCCAGTATAAGTAAGTTTGAATCCTGGCAAGTGGATATTTTGCTGAAAGTTACTGTTGTTGAACTATCTCTTCATTTAGTGCGCTATCAGCCTCTAAAACTTAAAGGTTTAGCGTATTTTGAATTTTTGGAAAATCAATTGTGGGCATTCAGCCGCTTAAAGCCTTATTCGTAAATTTAGTTATTGTCGTTGCGTTACCTTTTCATTTAGTGTGCTTTCCGCCACTTAAAACTTAAAGGTTAAGGTACTTTTTGAATTTTTGGAAAATCAACTGTGGGCATTCAGCCGCTTAAAGCCTTATTCTCAAAATTTCCCCTTAAGCGAAAACATTGCGGCTTTCTGCCTTAAAATATTATGGTAATATATCTTAAAATTTTTAAATTTAATTGTGGCCTTCAGCCGTTTCTATTACACCATGTATATGTTTGTTCTATCCACTTTTGCCTTGAGGCTTTCAGCCTAGCTGTGATATACAGGGTGGTCCATTAATAGTGACTGGGCCAAATATCTCACGAAATAAGCATCAAACGAAAAAACTACAAAGAACGAAACTCATCTAGCTTGAAGGGGCAAACCAGATGGCGTTATGATTGGCCCGCTAGATGGCGCTGCCATAGGTCCAACGGATATCAACTGCGTTTTTTTTTGTTTTTTTTTAAATAGGAACCCCCATTTCTATTACATATTCGTACAGTAGGTAAAGAAATATGAATGTTTTAGTTGGACCACTTTTTTCGCTTTGTTATAGAGGGCGCTGTAATAGTCACAAAAGTATAAGTACGTGGTATCACGTAACATTCCGCCAGTGCGGACGGTATTTGCTTCGTGATACATTACCCGTGTTACAATGGTCCGTTTACCAATTGGGGAAAAGGTCGATATCGTGTTGATTTATGGCCCAACGGGTGTGTGCTATGTATGCTGCTCGGTATCCTGGACGACATTATCCAAGTGTCCGGACCGTTCGCCGGATAGTTACGTTATTTAAGGAAACAGGAAGTGTTCAGCCACATGTGAAACGTCAACCACGACCTGCAACGAATGATGATGCCCACGTAGGTGTTTTAGCTGCTGTAACGGCTAATCCGCACATCAGTAGCAGACAAACTGCGCGAGAATCGGCAATCTCAAAAACGTCGGTGTTGAGAAAGCTACATCAACATCGATTGCACCCGTACCATATTTCTATGCACCAGGAATTGCATGGCGACGACTTGTACGTTCTGCCACTGAGCACAAGAGAAATTACAGGACGATGACAGATTTTTTGCACGCGTTCTATTTAGCGACGAAGCGTCATTCACCAACAGCGGTAACGTAAACCGGCATAATATGCACTATTCGACAACGCAAAATCCACGATGGCTGCGACAAGTGGAACATCAGCGACGTTGGCGGGCTAATGTATGGTGCGGCATTATGGGAGGAAGGATAAAATGGTTCAAATGGCTCTGAGCACTATGGGACTTAACATCTGAGGTCATCAGTCCCCTAGAACTTTGAACTACTTAAACCTAACTAACCTAAGAACATCACACACATCCATTCCCGAGGCAGGATTCGAACCTGCGACCGTAGCGGTCGCGCGGTTCCAGACTGAAGCGCCTAGAACCTCTCGGCCACACTGGCCGCCGAAGGATAATTGGCCCCCATCTAAATGGCGCAATGTATACTGATTTCCTACGTAATGTTCTACCGATGTTACTACAAGATGTTTCACTGCATGACAGAACAACGATGTACTTCCAAAATGATGGATGTCCGGCACATAGCTCGCGTGCGGTTGAAGCGGTATTGAATAGCATATTTCATGACAGGTGGATTGGTCGTCGAAGCACCATACCATGGCCCGTACGTTCATCGGAACTGACGTCCCCGGATTTCTTTCTGTGGGGAAAGTTGAAGGATATTTGCTATCGTGATCCACTGACAACGCCTGACAACATGCGTCAGCGCATTGTCAATGCATGTGCGAACATTACGGAAGGCGAACTACTAGCTGTTGAGACGAATGTCGTTACACGTATTCCAAAATACATTGAGGTTGACGGACATCATTTTGAACATTTATTGCATTCATGTGGTATTTACGGGTAATCACGCTGTAACAGCATGCGCTCTCAGAAATAAGTTCACAAAGGTACATTTATCACATTGGAACAACCGAAATAAAATGTTCAAACGTACCTACGTTCTGTATTTTAATTTAAAAAACCTACCTTTTACCAGCTGTTCTAAAATTGTGAGCCATATGTTTGTGACTATTACAGCGCCATCTATCACAAAGCGAAAAAAGTAGTCCATCTAAAACATTCATATTTCTTTATATACTACACGAATACGTAATAAAAAATGGGGGTTCCTATTTTAAAAAACGCATTTGAAATCTGTTTGACCTATGGCAGCGCCATCTAACGGGCCAACCATAGCGCCATCTGGTTTCCCCCTTCAAGCTAGACAAGTTTGGTTCTTTGTAGTTTTTCCGTTTGACGCTTATTTCGTGAGATATTTTGCCCGGTCATGATCAATGGACGACCCTGTATATATTTTAATTATTTTATTTGCAGTGTTAACTGCGTGTCTTCAGTCTCTTGAAATTTATCTTGTTGATTTTTAAGATTTCTTGTTTGGAGGCCTTCAGCCGTGAAATAATTGGATTGTGAAACTCGTAGTTGTAAAGGTTTGGCTATGTGCCGTTTTGGTTTAAGTGCGTTATTAAATTACAATAAATTGCAATTTTGAAGTGAAGCTGACCGACACCTTATTTGGCCCTTTCCACAATCCTAGTCACCTGTTCTGCCCCGCTGGTTTAGCGGGCGTTTCAGTTAGGAATTGTAGACAGTCATTCTGTTTCATTCTGCATTTATAATCCGCAAAATTAACCTACGACAAACAAGGAAATGCACGACAGTTCTTCAGTTTCCTTGTGTTTCTCGTCAGGCCATTCGGCCAAAGTGCTAACGCGCCTGCACACGGTGTCCCGCAGGCTTGCGTGACTTTGCACCGTTGCATTCGCCCCCTGCCTCTCCGCGCAACGGTTTCATGCACCTAGGCTACGGACAGAGGTTCGCTTTTTCCAGCGGGATACAAGCTGGAAAAACGCGGCAGAAATCTGCACCTTCAGGGCCGCACGCAGCAGAATGTGTCTCGGACTATTTCTCTGTAGGAATTCCAGCTGCCCGAGTTAGTGGCCACACGAGCAGTTCTTCAAGTGGCGTTCAGTCCAGCGCACGCTTTCGACGAGAAGGTCTCAGTGTTGATGTGTAACAAGGACAATATGGACAGCTGTTAATTGTGGAGGTACAAAGGTATCCGTGTATTTAGGGTATGAGACCCCAAGGGTCTAGAATCAGGAGTATGAAGGCGGAGTCGTAGCTAGCAGTTACCGTAGCACGCATTGGTGAAGAATGAGAGAAAAAAAAATTAAATTGGAAGAAAGAAAAAATCGTGATTGTTAGTTAGCATACAACACACGAATGTGGGGAATGTAATCCACAGCTACGCATTTCGGGAGTCCTCCTCCCCTCCCATCTGGCTGTGTGGTGCAGCCCTTCGACACACGAACGTAAAAAGAGCAAAGTAGTCATGAACTATAAATAAATTGAGTAGTACTGAAAGAACTGTGACAGACGCTCGAACAACAGGGAACTGACATGCACTGAGACTGAAATAGTGCACTGATAATGGCTATGCCGCGAGGAGTGGCCGCGCGGTTTGAGGTACCATATCACGGACTGTGACGCCCTTCCCGCCGGACTTTCGTGTCCTCCCTCGGGCATGGGTGTGTGTGTGTTGTTCTTAGCTTAAGTCTGTCTAGAGACCGATGACCTCAGCAGTTTGGTCCCTTAGGAATTCACACACATTTGAAACACACATTGATAATGGCTAGGCACTAGCCGAAGTCTAGATTTGCCAAATAAAACCTGCGAAAAAGGACGACTGACGACTGTACTCTATCATTTGTGTGTTGTATCACAGTCGCAGAGTGCACCCACGTTCCTGGTGGAAGGTAACCTGATATAGATAAAAAAAAGTGGCCATGTGCGACTAGGAGACGCGCACTGGGGTTCCGTACAACCTCAGTTACATATAGAGAGATTTCATCTATTCCAGGAATGAAGGAAATGGATCATTTTTGCCTGTTATCGACATTTATACTTCAAACATATCAGTCCAAGGGATACCAAGACTTTCGAGAACGTTTTAATTTCAAGTTTGAAATTGGGTAACAAATGAAAAAAAGGTTGATATTATGACAAATTCACAATTTTAGAATTTTTTTCGTTTACTTGTACAGTGAAACGTTGCTTTTTGCCAAATTTCATGATTCTAGACCAATAGAAAGTACCCTTATGTTCTAGCGAGGGTGTTTGCGAATATCAAAATATGAGACATTTGTATAAATGGCCGTTTATGTTGATTGCATTGACTTAGAAGCTAACGTTTACTATATCGCCAAGGGACCACAGGCCTCAGTATGTCACAAAAATTTCAACTTTACAGTTTTACCCTTTCCGGAGGAAAAAAGTTTTGGGCAGTTGGACAGACACACATATGAGCAACAAAGTGATCCTATAAGGGTTCCATTTTTACCGATTGAGGTACGTGACCTTAACAAAATAAAAGTATTCGGACGTATACTGAGGAGACAGAAGTTATACGATGCCTATTAACATCGTGTCGGTTCTCCTTTTGTCCGGCGTAGTGCAGCAGCTCGATATGGCATGGACTCAATAAGTTGTTGGAAGTCCCCTGCAGAAATACTGAGCCATGCTGCTTCTCGAAGGTGTTGGCGGTGCAGGAGTTTGTGCAAGAACTGATCTCTCGACTATGTCCCCTAAATGTTCTATGGGATTCATGTAGCGGGTTCTGGGAGGCAAAATCTTTCGCTCGAATTGTCCAGAACGTTCTTCAAACGAATCGCGAACACCTGTTGCCCGGTGACATGGCACATTGTCATCCATAAAAATCTCATAATTGAAACTTCCTGGTAGATTAAAACTGTGTACCAGATTGAGACTCGTACTCGGGACCTTTGCCTTTCGCGGGCAAGTGCTCTACCAACTGAGCGACCCAAGCACCACTCACGGCGCGTCCTCACAGTTCTAATTCAGCCAGTGCCTCGTCTCCTACCTTCCAAACTTCATAGAAGCTCTCATGTGAAGATAGGAGAAGAGGTACTGGCGGAATTAGAGCTGTGAGAACGGGTCCTGAATCGTGCTTGGGTAGCTCAGTTGGCAGAGCACTTGCCTTCGAAAGGTAAAGGTCCCGAGCTCGAGTCTCGGGTTGTTGGGTCGTTTGTGGGAAGAGACCAAACAGCGAGGTCATCGGTCTCATCCGATTAGGGAAGGATGGGGAAGGAAGTCGGCCGTGCCCTTTCAAAGGAACCATCCCAGCATTTGCCTGGAGCGATTTAGGGAAATCACGGAAAACCTAAATCAGGATGGCCGGATGCGGGACTGAACCGTCGTCCTCCCGAATGCGAGTCCAGTGTGCTACCAATGCGCCACCTCGCTCGGTTCGAGTCTCGGTCGGGCACACAGTTTTAATCTACCAGAACGTTTCATATCAGCGTACACTCCACTGCAGAATGAAAATTTCATTCTGGAAACATCCCCCAGGCTGTGGCAAAGCCATGTCTCCGCGTATCCTTTCTTCCAGGAGTGCGAGTTCTGCTAGGTTCCCAGAAGAACTTCTGTGAAGTTTAGAAAGTAGGAGACGAGGTACTGGCGTCGTGCGTGGGTAGCTCAGTTGGTAGAGCACTTTCCCGCGAAAGGCAAAGGTCCCGAGTTCGAGTCTCGGTCCAGCACACAGTTTTAATGTAACAGGAAGCTTCATATCAGCGTACACTCCGCTGCAGAGTGAAAATTTCATTCTGGAATTTCGTAATTGTTCGGAAACATAAAGTCCATGAACGACTGAAAACTGTCTTCAAGCAGCCGAACATAACCATTTCCAGTCAATTGATTGGTTCATTGGATCAGACACAAAATTACGGAGCCACAACCAGCTTGCACAATGTCTTGTTGACAATTTGGGTCCACGGCTTCACGGGATCTGCGCCACACTCGAAACCTGCCATCAACTCTTACCATCTGAAATCGGAACTCACCTGACGAGGGCACGGTTTCCCAGTCGGCTAAGGCCCAACAAATACAGTGACGAGCCCAGGCGAGGCGCTGCAGGCGATGTCAAGCTGTTAGCAAAGGCACTCGTGTCGATCGTCTGCTGCCATTGACCATTAGAGCCACATTTCGCCGCACTATCCTAACGGATACGTTCGTCTTAAGTCCCACATTGATTTTTGCGGTTATTTGATGCAGTGTTTCTTGTCTGTGAACGCTGACAACTCTACGCAAAAGCCGCTGCTCTCGGTCCTTAACTGAAGGCAGTCAGATTCTGCGTTGCCCATGGTGAGAGGTAATGCCTGAAATTTAGTGTTCTCGGCACACTCTTGACACTGTATGTATATCTGGGAATGTCGAATTCCGTAACCGTTTCCGAAATGGAATGTCCCGTGCGTTTAGCTCTAACTACAATTCCGCGTTCAAAGTAACTCCCGTCGTGCGGCCATAATCACGTCGGCAACCTTTTCACACAAATCACTTGAGTAAAAACAACTTCTCCGCCAGCGCACCTTGTGTACGCGACAGTGCCGTCATCTGTATATGTCCACATTGTTATCCCATGACATCTATCACCAAAGTGCGTGTCTCACTTTAAAATCGGAAACACCTAACACTTTGTTTCGCTTCTCCATTCCACCACCCATTCGCCAGTGTGCTCTTTTCCTGTCATAATTACACCGGCCACATCTGCTTCACGTTATAGTAACTTACTATCTGTGCTTTGGCTAGTTCTATAGACAGGCATTCGGCCCCAGTTCACCACAATGAATCGTCAGCCTCAACCGTCCCATGGTATTCCAAATATGTTAAAGGGGATATGAAGAAACAACACACCAACAGTTATCTATGCAATCTCCTCACATAAAACGCACTGCTGCTAACCTCAAAAATGATTTGCAAACCCGTTGAAGAAAGCGTTAGCGCTCTCTTCCGTTTGTATGTTAAGCACATTATCGAATCTGTCTCGTTGAACTGCTATTTCTTTATAGTCAAATAGGTCGAGCTTTCTTCCTTTCTTCACTTTTTGTGCTTTTAGGATTGATCTGTGTCATATATACGTTTCGGTGCTACCGATTTATCGTAACTTCAAATGGTTCAAATGGCTCTAAGCGCTATGGGACGTAATATCTGAGGTCATCAGTCCCCTAGACTTAGAACTACTTAAACCTAACTAACGTAAGGACATCACACACATCCATGCCCGAGGCAGGATTCGAACCTGCGACCGTAGCAGCCGCTTGGTTCCGGACTGAAGCGCCAAAACCGCTCGGTCACAGCGGCCGGCTATTGTAACTGCCAAGTCTAAAAGCGTTTGTGTACTCTTTACACCACGTCAAAATTTTCCTCCCCGTCCGTCCTGTGTTGTTTCTTCATGTCTTTTGAGTACTACTGACCGGATGCTGGCTCAGTGCTGCCAGTTGGATGCGTACAATTGTTTATATAAATAACCATCCCAAAGAAAGGTACTTGAAGCAGATGTGGCTGGTGTTTCCTTTACAGGAAGAAAGGAAGGAAGATCAATTTAACGTCTCGTCGACAACCCTCCAGGGAAGGAGCACTCCGATGAGTGGACGGTAGTATGCAGTAGCGAAACACGAAAGCAGGTGTCGCCGATTTTGGAGTAAGACGTGGACCTTGTGTCCGAATATTTTTATTTTGTTCTTACTTTATGAATACTTCGTGTTTTCAAGTGCGTGTGTGTGAAGGGTCACGGTGAGAGCTTGACTCGCGACATGCGTAGCTGTGGATTACATACCTCACATCTGTGTGTTGCATGCTAAATAAATCCGAGAAGTTCGTTCTTGGTGGTCCACGCTCATTATTCCCTCATGGTACTTGTACATATTGTATATTACCCGTGTTTCCTTATATCTTACCTCTATTTTTCTCAGAATTTCGAAAATCTTGCACTATTTTACATTGTCGAACGCTTTTTCCAGGTCGACAAATCCTATGAATGTGTCTTGATTTTTCTTTAGTCTTGCTTCTGTTATCAATTGCTTCTATTATCACCAGACAGAATTGCCTGTCTGGTGCCTTTACCTTTCGTAAAGCCAAATTTAATTGTTTGCCTCATATATATTTAGCAGTAAGTTGTCCGATCCTTTCCAGTCCGGACAAACATTTAGTATTTACTCCTTACAGTGGTTTTCTCTCTGCTGATCTTCATACCGTAGATGAGAACTTGTTTTCAAGCCCTGACTCGCAGTCCAACGTAGGTTAATGCGATGTAGGTGATATTTTGTTTTCAAGCCCTGACTAGGTCCTCTATGTAGATGCTGAAAAGGTCATCTCCTTTTATAAGTCCCGCGTTGTTGTTGATTGTTTAGACAAGGTACCTCCATCTTCGATGATTATTTTTGTCTTTTTATACAGAACTTTTACAAAATTAATTAGATGGTTTGAGAACCCTTTTTTCATAATCTGTCACTTTAGGTGTCTATTTGTAAAACTTTTTTCACAATCTACAAATGCTATGTTTTCTTTGCCAGTTGTTTTATGTTAAAAATACCACCAGTACATGATCATCCGTTTCCAAAACCTGTTGTATCAGAGATATTGCACAGGTCTATTATTTAAAATAGTGCTATATATTTTATGGCCTGTGTTAACTGGGATGATTCGGCTATAGTTGTTTGGGTCGCTTTTATTGCCTTCCATGAAAATAGAGTTACCTTACTCGCAGTTCAGCATAGGTTAATGAGAGGTAGCATACGTTCCTTCAGTGAAAGAATCCGTATTTAAACAATTCGGCAATTTATTCCGTCTGCCCTTGTTGCTTTCTCGTTTTTCAATTTTTGCACTGCTGCGTCTAATTCATTCATTTCGATGAGATCTGTGTTTCTGCTGATTGGACAATTCACACAGTATTCCTCCGCAGCGGAGTCGTCAACCCAGAGATTTTTACAATGCTGTTGCCACAGTTCTAAAATTATTATACAGAACTACTAAAAATGATTCATTCGCTTTCAAAGCTCTGTATTTCCAAAAGTGTTACATGTACCACTACGACTGATGCATGACTAGATCCGTAAACTCACCAGGTTTGCATTTTGCATACCAAAAATGCGCTCTGGTTACACAATACACCTCCAAGCGATAGTTATGTAGGCGCATCCTGTCAATTATCATCACAGCAGCATCGATCGGTTTCTTGAGCGATTCCAGTGTTCTAGGCGGTATTTATTTATTATTTTATATGTCCAGGACTTAGATGTACAAACTAATTAAAATGCAACGTAAAAAATAAAAGTACAGTATAGTACAGCAGTACGAAACACTGAAACAGCAAGACACACATGATTTTCTATTAAACGGACCACAAGCTCCGGAATTTCGTGGTTTTGATGGTCTTACCACTTGCTGCAAAAAGATCTTCGGTGGTGCAAGTACTGAGCACGTTTCTGCAGGCCAGGAGATGATGTGTGTCTTGTAGGACGCCACACTCACGTAATTCTTCCTCAGCGGTGTAGCTCCCTTCCTGAGCATCGCCTTGCATCTTGACCCTCCCGCCCTCAGTCGGTTTAGAGTCTTCCATGTCGCCTACGGCAGATGACAGCCCGCAGCAAGTTGCTCTTTGATGTTCTTTCTGTCCCTTTTAGTTAATGAATCTTTCCATAGGTCTGTTCGACGAGTTCCAGGTGCTGACGGAATTGCTGATGTTGTGTGCTTGTAGCTCCTTCTTGACCTTAGCCTATGTCTTTGAGCTTCATGTCCGAATAGGGAATACCTGTTTTCGGTTTCTGGATTCTTTTTTCTCAATTTCCGCGGCTTTTAGGGACGCTAACCCATAATCTGACGTATTTTCGTGACAGGAGTTTGTCGTAAGCAGCCAGTCGAATGCATCCAGTCTCACTCAGTACATGTCCACCTGTTTACCACGTGTGGAATTCCGTCAACCTGGTGTTGCATTTTCTGTTTCAGAGAAGCATAGCGCCATGAAGGGTGTATGTAGCACGTTAGGCCGTGATGCCCAGGAGGTGCCAATAAATTTACATATGATGTTGTTCCGAGCAGATACTTTCAGCCTTCAATGAGATTTTCACTGTGCAGCGGAGTGTGCGCTGATATGAAACTTCCTGGCAGATTAAAACTGTGTGCCGGACCGAGACTCGAACTCGGGACTTTTGTCTTTCGCGGGCAAGTGCTCTACCATCTGAGCTATCCAAGCACGACTCACGATCCGTCCTCACAGCTTTACTTCCGCCAGTACCTCGTCTCCTACCTTCCAAACTTCACAGAAGCTCACCTGCGAAACTTGCAGAACTAGCACTCCTGGAAACATCCCCCAGGCTGTGGCAAAGCCATGTCTCCGCAATATCCTTTCTTCCACTACGCCCTCCAGTGATGCAAAAGTTGCTTATTTATGTATCGACGATCATTAGTGCTCCAATGAGGTGGTGTCCCGTCTTGTTGAAACAACGAATGCTCGGAACCAACAGTCAGTTGTGGAAACGACCAGGACTGGTCAAGGTAAGAGGTACCCGACACAGCCTCCTCACAGGAAAAAAACGGCCCTTACATCTTCGTCTGTGACATTCCCTAGAAAACATTAACCTCGGTGAATCTCGTACATGCACCACAAATTTATAGCGTTTTTAAGTGCCCTATACTCTCACACTCTCACATTGTGGCAATTAACCTTTAGAGATAAATGAAGGTTGCTTCGTCGCTGAATATCAGCCTTGAGGGCGAAATGTACATCCTCAAGCTCTTCCTGCCTTGTGACAGAAAACTGAAGGCGCCGACTATAATCTTGCGGTTTTAACTGTTGCAAAATCTTCCACACAGTTTGCTACAGTATTTCAAATTCGTGACTTTCGGGGATCGTTAATTTTTTTAGAGTGCATACGAAACTTTACCTCACCTTCTCTATGGTTGCATCTGACACTTTGACTCGACGGGCACTTTTCTGTTTACAGAGACAACGAGTGCCCCTAAACTATCAATGGAAACATTCAATGCTCTGTGTAAATAGCGATTCTTCTCCATAATTCATTCTGAATGCACGCTAAACGATAAACATCCTCGCATATTCTAACACGCAGAACTTCTTTTTTTACTTTGTCGCCATTTCGTGAAGGCACTGCAATCTTAACGCCAACTGAAAGGCACGAAGCAAACTCGGCAGTTTATGGTTCTATTCATGCATCAATTATGTTTATACGTGAAATGCATTCGCAAATACAGCACTTTGAAAACGAATATATCACTTATAGTAGCTCTATATTTAGCAGTAAGTGAAACAGGCAAAAAGGAATACAAACGTCTCAAAAATGAGATCGACAGGAAGTGCAAAATGGCTAAGCAGGGATGGCTAGAGGACAAATGTAAGGATGTAGAGGCCTATCTCACTAGGGGTAAGATAGATACCGCCTACAGGAAAATTAAAGAGACCTTTGGAGATAAGAGGACGACTTGTATGAATATCAAGAGCTCAGATGGAAACCCAGTTCTAAGCAAAGAAGGGAAAGCAGAAAGGTGGAAGGAGTATATAGAGGGTCTATACAAGGGCGATGTACTTGAGGACAATATTATGGAAATGGAAGAGGATGTAGATGAAGATGAAATGGGAGATATGATACTGCGTGAAGAGTTTGACAGAGCACTGAAAGACCTGAGTCGAAACAAGGCCCCCGGAGTAGACAATATTCCATTGGAACTACTGACGGCCGTGGGAGAGCCAGTCCTGACAAAACTCTACCATCTGGTGAGCAAGATGTATGAAACAGGCGAAATACCCTCAGACTTCAAGAAGAATATAATAATTCCAATCCCAAAGAAAGCAGGTGTTGACAGATGTGAAAATTACCGAACTATCAGCTTAATAAGCCACAGCTGCAAAATACTAACACGAATTCTTTACAGACGAATGGAAAAACTAGTAGAAGCCAACCTCGGGGAAGATCAGTTTGGATTCCGTAGAAACACTGGAACATGTGAGGCAATACTGACCTTACGACTTATCTTAGAAGAAAGATTAAGGAAAGGCAAACCTATGTTTCTAGCATTTGTAGACTTAGAGAAAGCTTTTGACAATGTTGACTGGAATACTCTCTTTCAAATTCTAAAGGTGGCAGGGGTAAAATACAGGGAGCGAAAGGCTATTTACAATTTGTACAGAAACCAGATGGCAGTTATAAGAGTCGAGGGACATGAAAGGGAAGCAATGGTTGGGAAGGGAGTAAGACAGGGTTGTAGCCTCTCCCCGAAGTTATTCAATCTGTATATTGAGCAAGCAGTAAAGGAAACAAAAGAAAAATTCGGAGTAGGTATTAAAATTCATGGAGAAGAAATAAAAACTTTGAGGTTCGCCGATGACATTGTAATTCTGTCAGAGACAGCAAAGGACTTGGAAGAGCAGTTGAATGGAATGGACAGTGTCTTGAAAGGAGGATATAAGATGACCATCAACAAAAGCAAAACAAGGATAATGGAATGTAGTCTAATTAAGTCGGGTGATGCTGAGGGAATTAGATTAGGAAATGAGACACTTAAAGTAGTAAAGGAGTTTTGCTATTTGGGGAGCAAAATAACTGATGATGGTCGAAGTAGAGAGGATATAAAATGTAGGCTGGCAATGGCAAGGAAAGTGTTTCTGAAAAAGAGAAATTTGTTAACATCCAGTATTGATTTAAGTGTCAGGAAGTCATTTCTGAAAGTATTCGTATGGAGTGTAGCCATGTATGGAAGTGAAACATGGACGATAAATAGTTTGGACAAGAAGAGAATAGAAGCTTTCGAAATGGGGTGCTACAGAAGAATGCTGAAGATTAGATGGGTAGATCACATAACTAATGAGGAAGTATTGAATAGGATTGGGGAGAAGAGAAGTTTGTGGCACAACTTGACCAGAAGAAGGGATCGGTTGGTAGGACATGTTCTGAGGCATCAAGGGATCACCAATTTAGTATTGGAGGGCAGCATGGAGGGTAAAAATCGTAGAGGGAGACCAAGAGATGAATACACTAAGCAGATTCAGAAGGATGTAGGTTGCAGTAGGTACTGGGAGATGAAAAAGCTTGCACAGGATAGAGTAGCATGGAGAGCTGCATCAAACCAGTCTCAGGACTGAAGACCACAACAACAACAACATATTTAGCTTGGCTGTATCTTACGCCTTTTGATTCATCTCTCTTATTAATTTGCCTGCTATTGACTCTCATTTTTAATTTCGTTGATGAAACCCTCCCATGTTTCCTATTACTTTTACCAAGTTACACTGCTAGCTATATTTCTTTTTATGTGGTATGTTAGTACGAGTTACTGAGAGTGTGAATGTAGGTAAATTTTCATTTAGTTTACGTTGTCTTTTGACATAGTCTAAACGGGAAACAGGCGATTTGTTATGTTAAAACGTGTGGATAAAAACCCTAAGTCAAGCTCGCTAAAATCTCATTAATGATTACTAGTTTCAGCCCCTTGATGAACTACAGATCAGTAAAAATTTTAATTCAGTATGTATCAGACAATAGGCATTACAAATTGTCACAGTCTTTTGAGCACACTAAAGCAGTTTCTCCAAAAGGGCACGGCTGATTTCCTTCCCCTATCCTTGACACAATCCAAGCTTGTTCTTTGTCTCCAATGACCACGATGTTGACAGGACATTAAACCCAATCTTCCTTCCTTGATTGTGTTAAGCACTAGTTCAAGTCACAAAACTAAAATCCTTTTTGGATATCTTGTTTATAATTGATCGGCCAGAACAATATGATCACCGACCTGCTGTCGATATAAACCCGTCCAGGCAATAGTAGCATCACCTGGCGAGAGATGACTGCTAGTCAGACACACACACGGCGCATGTAGCATCAGTGAGCGTGCTGTCCGTGTGTAGAAGAGGGAAGGAGCGCGATCTGTCTGAGTTTGACCGAGGGCAGACTGTGATGAATCGGAGGCTCGGCACGGGCATTTCGGAAAAACTTGTCGGGTGTTTGAGGAGTCCTCTGATGAGAGTCTTCAACACGTGGTGAGACCAAAGTGAAACCGCGTCTGGGGTTGAGGGCCGTAGGCTGGGAAGACTGGCAAGACGGGACAGGTGGCGGACTGTGACGGAACTGACTTCAGACTTCAATGCTGGACCGACCACTAGTAACGATGGGCCTCCGCAGCTGACGATCCATGCATGTGCCAATGTCAACACCGCGACACCGGCAACTACGACTAAAATGGGCACGTGACCGTCGGTACTGGACTTTGGTGCAGTGCCAGCACGTTGCATGGTCTGATGAATCCCGATACCTTCTTCATTCCGATGGAAGGGCTTGAAGCCGTCGTCGTCCAGAGGAATAGCTCCTTGACAGGAGTACTGTGGGACGGAGACAAGTTGGGGACGGATCCGTTATGCTCTGGGGAATATTCACGTCGGTCCAGTGGAGATCGTGCATGGCACTATGACGGCATCTCGGCTGTCATGGCACCAAGGATATCGTACACTGGTTTCAGACCACCTACACCCGCTCATGACGATCATTTTTCTCGGCAGCAGTGAAATTTTTGAACAAGATAATGCGCCATGTCACAAGGCCAGGAGTGTGATGGAGTGGTTCGAGGAACACAATGGCAAGTTACAGATGACATTCTGGCACCGCATCTCTTCATATCTGAACCCCAATCGAACATTTGGTTCAAATGGCTCTGAGCACTATGGGACTTAACATCTGAGGTCATCAGTCCCCTAGAACTTAGAACTACTTAAACCTAACTAACCTAAGGACGTCAGACACATCCATGCCCGAGGCAGGATTCGAACCAGCGACCGCAGCAGTCGCGCGGTTCCAGACTGAAGCGCCTAGAACCGCTCGGCCACACCGGCCGACGGTCATAATGTTCTGCCTGATCAGTTTATATGGCTAACGTTGTAAATTAAGCAATCAGGACGACCTACTTCAATGTGGACATGATAACGAGAGCGATTCAGCTCAACAGATTACGAATATGTGTAATTCCTGGTATCTGATACACAGTGAATTAAGTAACAATTTTTATTCATCTGAACACGGCTCGTCAATGACCTGAAACCAGTTATCAGTAAAGGAATTCTAGCCATCTTACGTAGGATATTTACCCACACATCTCCTCAGTTCCTGAAAGTATGCGGATATCGGTTGAGGACTGTCGCGATTGCGCGGAAGCAGGCGCCAAGGAACAGAGCGAGGTACGTTTCACAGGTGGTTGTCGTCTGCCTACTGAAGTCCCAGGCGCAGTGAAGCACAGTCGGCCTGGAGGGCAGGCCGGGCTCTTTATTTTCGTGACGAGACCGAGCCGTGAAACGGATTTTTCGCCCGTCGCGGCAACAAAAAGCCGCGGAGGCTGGGACGCCGCCGGAGCGGAAGGCGGAGGGCACTTTCTTCGTCTGCGCGATTAGTGTCACCGCGCGGCAGGCGGGCAAGCAGGCTTTCCCTGGGCGACGCGACCGCCGCGGCGCAGCCATCCGGAAAAGCGCGCCGGCGGGATTTGCGGGCAGCGCGCGCTCCCACGGCCCACCGGCGTGGGCGGCGCCGCCCTCCGGCGATACGGCGCTACCTGCGGACCCAACTGTCACACGTAGTCGACTCACGGCTACACGTTACCGCTATACTCTGCGAAGCACTATGAACTGCGCGCCAGAGATAACTTTTCATCGTTGGGCGCGTGAGTGATTAAAAATCGTAGGTACGTCTGGCATTCGGCTGAAATCGCAAAGCGGTCACTTGACGTTGTAAAGTTGATGCATTAAGTTGTTCTGAAAGCGGTGCTGATAATCAAGATAATAAAAGTGGGTTAAAAGCTGTGAGTTATCTGGGGAAGTTATCCTTGCATTACTGAGCAACTGTTTCACCAGATATGCCGTCTAGTTTACCAAACAGCCAACCAGACTAACATTAATTGTAATCTTTTAATAGCCATCTTACGACAACCGGTGTATGTCCAAAAATCAGTTTATATTTGGACATTTATTTTAACATTGATCATTGGTCCATTAAAATTTCAGCATATTAAACTCGATTCATAACTAAACTGGTGCCTTGTTTAGGAGTGTGAAAAAAATGGTTCAAATGGCTCGGAGCACTATGGGACTCAACTTCTAGTTAAACTAGTTAAACGTAACTAACCTAAGGACATCACACACATCCATGCCCAAGGCAGGATTCGAACCTGCGACCGTAGCGGTCTCGCGGTTCCAGACTGCACCGCCTAGAACCGCACGGCCAAATGGTTCAAATGGCTCTGAGCACTATGGGACTTAACAGCTGTGGTCATCAGTCCCCTATAACTTAGAACTACTTAAACCTAACTAACCTAAGGACATCACACACATCCATGCCCGAGGCAGGAATCGAACCTGCGACCGTAGCAGTCGCGCGGTTCCAGACTGCGCACCTAGAACCGCGAGACCACCGCGCGCACGGGCACTTCGGCCGGCTAGGAGTGTGAAAATGTAAGTTTGTAATCTTATGGAACACATCAAATATGGAGCCAAGATTGAGAGACTGCATACAACACTGCATTCATAAAATAAAACACGAAGAACATTGAAACATATACAAGAGGAAATTAACCAAAACCAACCGATTTTCACCCAAAGAAGTTACGGTCGTAGCACAATCCTGTCGGTCATGAAATTACCACACACTGGTATACTAAGTTCATACTAATTGTCTATGAAATCTTCTCGAAAAGAATAGCTGAGGGCTACTTTGATGATTACACCACATGCTTTACATGGTCAACTTGGTTTACACGAAGAGTGTAACTCCACAATAATTTTGATGATAAAAATAAATTACATCGAAACGCAATTTACAAAAGAAAAACCTCGAACTGTTTACTATCGTCATACTATTAACCTGGTGGGTCAAACAATTATATAAGGACGTGCTACTGGTCTCACAAGGTACACCCCACGCGGGTTGAACATAAAGAAAAGTTGCTATATTGAAAAATACTGTCAAGACGAGACGTTATAATCTCACACACATTCGCATTTAAGATTGATGATCTTAGTTAGAGTTACGGATCATCAACACGTGGTTCCACTTTGCTCACAAAGTAGTGACAAAGCAACTACTGGAAGATATTCTGAGCTTTACACTCGAATTACACTGCGTTGCAATTTAAGATAACATTAGATATTTTAGATCTAAACCTGAAACAAAGGTGATTAAATTTTCAGTTTTGTTGAACTTAAGAAATCCATTGTCCTACAGACTTAGCAGAGACGCACTTAGCCGGAGATCTTACCACTTCAGACGCTCGCCGCAGACAGACTGGCGTGGGCCCCTACCGAGGGTACCTCACAGATACAAACGGAAGTGACCAGAGAGGCAGCTTCCTATACCAGCATGACAAGGAACGGACAGGACCATACAAAGAATAGAAAACTCTTTGCTTTTAGAAAGCGTAGCTACCTGTTCCGACGTTGGTCCTACTGTTCTCTAGCAGACAGGCTTGTCTGCTACCATCAAGCATGCAACTAGATATACATTTGCTCATTCATACTTTCACACAGAAGGGAAGGGGGATGGAAGTATCTTATGATATACACTATATAAAAAAGCGCATGTAGGTTCCATATGAGACTGCGTGACATGATTTACATATAAACTGTGTTTAAAGTGTAGTAGTGTGACAGATTGGCCTTGTTTATGTGTAAAAGTAAAACGTTCCACTGCTCAGTCTCCTTCCAGAAACACCATAGTAAATTTAGAAGTGGAATTTATACCGTAAATGACAACAGATCTAAGAAATTAACATGAAAGGAATCCAACAGAGACCTTCTCTTTCGTGTGGTGTGAGCTTTGTCTCGATCGACAAATTTACCAAAGCGTCGTTGAGGATTCGATCGGGACTAAACATTAGCAATAAAAGCAAGACTATAAATATGATTGCTCGTTTCGCTCGCAGAAATTTAAGTTGTGCTCTTAGGTTCCTACCTAACCACACCCACGAAAACCGCGATGTATTCCGAATAAACAGCAAAGTGTTGGTGACAAGCAAGACTACAAACGTGCCTGCCCCTCATTTTAACAGCGACAATTTAAGCTGTGTAACACTGAAAATGAAGACAAAATACCTCCTGCATCATTCAAATTTTTTCGCCATTTAATACCGTTGGAGTAATCCACTAAATTACAGGCCCATATCGTTAACGTCGATATGCAGCAGGATTTTAGAGCATATATTATGTTCGAACACTATGAATTACCTCGAAGGAAACGGTCTATTGACACACAGTCAAAATAGGTTTAGAAAACATCGTGCCTGTGAAACACAATAGCTCTTTATTCACCCGCTGAGTGCTATTGACAAGAGATTTCAGATCGATTCCGTATTCCTGGATTTACGGAAGGTTTTTGACACTGTTGCACAAAAGCGGCTCGTAGTAAAATTGCGTGCTTATGGAATATCGTCTCAGTTATGTGACTGGATTTGCCATATCCTGTCACAGAGGTCACAGTTCGTAGTAACTGACGGAAAGTCATCGAGTAAAACAGAAGTGATTTGAGGCGTTCCCCGAGGTAGTGTTATAGGCCCTTTGATGTTCCTTACCTATATAAACGTTTTGGGGGACAATCTGAGCAGCCGTCTTCGGTTGTTTGCAGATGACGCTACCGTTTATCGACTAATAAAGTCATCAGAAGAACAAAAGAAACTGCAAATCGATTTAGAAAAAATATCTGTATTGTGCGAAAAGTGGAAGTTGACCCTTAATAACGAAAAGTGTGAGGTCATCCACATGAGTGCTAAAAGCAATCCGTTAAACTTCGGTTACATGATAAATCAGTCTAATCTAAAAGCCGTAAATTCAACTAAATACCTAGGTATCACAATTACGAACAACTTAAATTGGAAGGAACAAATAGAAAATGTTGTGGGGATGCCTAACCAAAGGCTGCGTTTTGTTGGCAGGACACTTAGAAAATGCAACAGACGTAATAAGGAGACTGCCTACACTACGCTTGTCCGTCCTCTTTTAGAATACTGCTGCGTGGTGTGGGATTCTTACCAGGTAGGACTGACTGAGTACATCGAAAAAGCTCAAAGAGAGGCAGCACGTTTTGTATTATCGCGAAATATGGGAGAGAGTGTCACAGAAATGATACTGGATTTGGGCTGGAAATCATTAAAAGAAAGGCGTTTTTCGTTGCGGCGGAATCTTCTCACGAAATTCCAATCGCCAACTTTCTCCTCCGAGTGCGAAAATATTTTGTTGACACCGACCAACATAGGGCGGAATGATCACCACGATAAAATAAGGGAAATCAGAGCTCGTACGGAAAGATATAGGTGTTCATACTTTCCGCGCGCTATACGAGATTGGAATAATAGAGAATTGAGAAGGTGGTTCCATGAACCCTCTGCCAGGCACTTAAATGTGATTTGCAGAGTAGATGTAGATGTAGAATACCCGTTGATGCCTTGTAATACAATGCTACTTCTGAATCTGTAAGCTTTATTACAGAAACTATATTTACTGCTTAATGGATGTAATAGCGTATTTATTTGTGAATGTATAGCATAGATTGTAATTATAATGTAAATATTGTAAAATGCTGGATAATCGCCAAGGGAACTTCGTTTAACTATATCGATAGCAACGATGAAATGGTAGTACTCGTAGCTGCGCCGTTGTTTATCTTTACGTATGGAGAGTCTCTGTCGCGCTGCGAGCAGAGAGGAGACAGAGCAACTTGAGTCTTGAAAAAATATAGACGTGTTTTTCTGTGGGCGCTCCCGCAGATGCAGCGTACTGCTATGATCGCGGCAGTTAGGCGCAAACCAGCTAGTACTGAGAACACGGGCGGAGTGGACAGGCGGAGGAAGCTGCAATTCTAACTATTGTGTTTCCCATAATTTTCCGTGGCGCTGGAGGCGATTCGTGGTTCTCAACCAGCAGCAAAAGCAGCAGCTCAGCGTTGTCGTCCGCTACATTCTTCGTGATCTGCACAGCTACAACATCGTAAGACTGTTAACAGACAGAGTATAACCAATATTGTACAGCCATTACCCAGTGAAATTTGTTTCACGAACTTTAGTAACTAATTTTCTTGCACAATAAACGCAATAGTTAAAACTTATAGTTCACCAGCGTTGTCATTGTCTACAGATGTTATTACCAAGCTGGGTCCCTTTGATTTCCATACAATCACCGAGTGTCGTAAAAATATGAAAATTGATTGACTATTTACTGCCATTTTTGTTTGTTTGCTAACGACTAGTTTCAATCTAAATTTTGCTACCTCAGTAACTGTTCATTCTTGTATTGCACAACAGAGACTTAACTACTTTGCTATTTTGAGTATTAACTTCACTCACATAAAATAACGTAAAATTTCACTGGCAAAACTGAGCAAAGATACAGCATAAATTAAAGAGTGTGGAATTTCATTTGTTCTGTATTTAGCTTAGCGAGTGACTTCTGATGGCTTGGTACGTATTTTATTGCTCTTGTGTTAAAAGTAAATGAGGTCCTCATTTGCTTAAAGTAAATTTAAATCAGTCTTTTAATAATTGCTTCTTCCTAATTTTGCATTACGTTACGCTGAGGTTACTGAAAGTCATTTTTTACATAACTTTGAATTACAGTTATTCATTTATTTAACCAGCTACTTCATTTAGCTTTGCTTTCAAAATTTAATATTTCAGAACAAGTAACTGCAAGCTCAGTGCTTTCTGATTCATTTATTTTTCTCGTGAACTGTTCTGTAGTGAAAAAGCGTGACAATCTTCTGCTGCCACGCCAGTGATTTATTTCCTTAATTTTCTTTGCCATTACCTTCCCTAGGATTATGGATACTCATTGCCTTAATGGACTGGCGACCGCTTAATTATCCGTTTTTTGCTAATCAGTATTTTTTATATTAAATATTACGTGGTAACATTCCCCCCCTCCTCTCTCTGGTTCGTGAGCGTTTGTACTATAATCCACCAATTTCAAAATTATTATTAGTATTTAGATTTAGAATAGATTCTTCCTTCAGATGGGTCTGTTGTACACTTTCCACATACTAACCGGTAATATTTTCCTTCGGTAACGATAGCCTTACTCATTGTAAAATTTCATCATTTATATCGCAATCCAATAGCCCGATTAGGCCGGGGGCGTTACAGCTGTACTCTTAGATTCCTGCCTAGCCACACCGTCGGAAATTGCGTATGGGAGTTTCTGCAAAGTGTCTTCGTAGTGCTGCGCATTGATTGTAGTTCCAAGGTCGAGCAACTCGACGACATGAAACTTCCTGCCAGATTAAAGCTGTGTGCCCGACCGAGACTCGAACTCGGGACCTTTGCCTTTCGCGGGCAAGTGCTCTACCAACTTCTTTTATTTTATTTTTTTCTCTTTTTGTTCGTTGCATCTGTTCGTGGCGGACGTCCCCTGAAGCCCGTTGAAGTTCTTTGTTGATCGATTCACTACAGAGGGCAACTAACCCTCTGACCGAACACGCTGAGCTACCGTGCCGGCGACCAACTGAGCTACCGAAGCACGACTCACGCCCGGTACTCACAGATTCACTTATGCCAGTATGGTCTAGTTGCAAGGTTTCAATTACTATAAATGCAATTTCTTTCCTTCATCACTTCTAGTTTTATTGGATTGTGGAAATGTTCCCGTTTTTCTGTGTCACCCTGTATATATGCCTTGACGCCATTAAAGATCGTTTCCGCGCGGGTGCTCTCTCTCTCTCTCTCTCTCTCTCTCTCGAATTCTTGTTGATATCAGCGTCAGGCTGCAAGCAATGAGTATGGTGGACAGGGGCTCTACGTAGGTAGTGGGCGACAAGTCCGGAATTTCAGTTGGACAGGAAGCGTACTCCGACAGCAGAAGCGATTGAAACAATCGTCACTTGTCGCCTCTGAATTCATTTCATCTACATCTACATCTACATCTATACTCCGCGAGCCACCTTACGGTGTGTGGCGGAGGGTACTTATTGTACCACTATCTGATCCCCCCTTCCCTGTTCCATTCACGAATTGTGCGTGGGAAGAACGACTGCTTGTAAGTCTCCGTATTTGCTCTAATTTCTCGGATCTTTTCGTTGTGATCATTACGCGAGATATATGTGGGCGGTAGTAATATGTTGCCCATCTCTTCCCGGAATGTGCTCTCTCGTAATTTCGATAATAAACCTCTCCGTATTGCGTAACGCCTTTCTTGAAGTGTCCGCCACTGGAGCTTGTTCAGCATCTCCGTAACGCTCTCGCGCTGACTAAATGTCCCCATGACGAATCGCGCTGCTTTTCGCTGGATCATGTCTATCTCTTCTATTAATCCAACCTGGTAAGGGTCCCATACTGATGAGCAATACTCAAGAATCGGACGAACAAGCGTTTTGTAAGCTACTTCTTTCGTCGATGAGTCACATTTTCTTAGAATTCTTCCTATGAATCTCAACCTGGCGCCTGCTTTTCCCACTATTTGTTTTATGTGATCATTCCACTTCAGATCGCTCCGGATAGTAACTCCTAAGTATTTTACGGTCGTTACCGCTTCCAATGATTTACCACCTATGGCATAATCGTACTGGAATGGATTTCTGCCCCTATGTATGCGCATTATATTACATTTATCTACGTTTAGGGAAAGCTGCCAGCTGTCGCACCATGCATTAATCCTCTGCAGGTCCTCCTGGAGTACGTACGAGTCTTCTGATGTTGCTACTTTCTTGTAGACAACCGTGTCATCTGCAAATAGCCTCACGGAGCTACCGATGTTGTCAACTAAGTCATTTATGTATATTGTAAACAATAAAGGTCCTATCACGCTTCCCTGCGGTACTCCCGAAATTACCTCTACATCTGCAGATTTTGAACCGTTAAGAATGACATGTTGTGTTCTTTCTTCTAGGAAATCCTGAATCCAATCACAAACCTGGTCCGATATTCTGTAAGCTCGTATTTTTTTCACTAAACGTAAGTGCGGAACCGTATCTTGAAAATGGGAACGACCTGCGCTTTCTTCCAGTCGCTAGGTACTTTACGTTCTTCCAGCGATCTACGATAAATTGCTGATAGAAAGGGGGCAAGTTCTTTAGCATAATCACTGTAGAATCTTAAGGGTATCTCGTCTGGTCCGGATGCTTTTCCGCTACTAAGTGATAGCAGTTGTTTTTCAATTCCGATATCGTTTATTTCAATATTTTCCATTTTGGCGTCCGTGCGACGGCTGAAGTCAGGGACCGTGTTACGATTTTCCACAGTGAAACAGTTTCGGAACACTGAATTCAGTATTTCTGCCTTTCTTCGGTCGTCCTCTGTTTCGGTGCCATCGTGGTCAACGAGTGACTGAATAGGGGATTTAGATCCGCTTACCGATTTTACATATGACCAAAACTTTTTAGGGTTCTTGTTTAGATTGTTTGCCAATGTTTTATGTTCGAATTCGTTGAATGCTTCTCTCATTGCTCTCTTTACGCTCTTTTTCGCTTCGTTCAGCTTTTCCTTATCAGCTATGATTCGACTACTCTTAAACCTATGATGAAGCTTTCTTTGTTTCCGTAGTACCTTTCGTACATGATTGTTATACCACGGTGGATCTTTCCCCTCGCTTTGGACCTTAGTCGGTACGAACTTATCTAAGGCGTACTGGACGATGTTCCTGAATTTTTTCCATTTTTGTTCCACATCCTCTTCCTCAGAAATGAACGTTTGATGGTGGTCACTCAGATATTCTGCGATTTGTGCCCTATCACTCTTGTTAAGCAAATATATTTTCCTTCCTTTCTTGGCATTTCTTATTACACTTGTAGTCATTGATGCAACCACTGACTTATGATCACTGATACCCTCTTCTACATTCACGGAGTCGAAAAGTTCCGGTCTATTTGTTGCTATGAGGTCTAAAACGTTAGCTTCACGAGTTGGTTCTCTAACTATCTGCTCGAAGTAATTCTCGGACAAGGCAGTCAGGATAATGTCACAAGAGTCTCTGTCCCTGGCTCCAGTTCTGATTGTGTGACTATCCCATTCTATACCTGGTAGATTGAAGTCTCCCCCTATTACAATAGTATGATCACGAAACTTCTTCACGACGTTCTGCAGGTTCTCTCTGAGGCGCTCAACTACTACGGTTGCTGATGCAGGTGGTCTATAGAAGCATCCGACTATCATATCTGACCCACCTTTGATACTTAACTTAACCCAGATTATTTCACATTCGCATTCGCTAATAACTTCACTGGATATTATTGAATTCTTTACTGCTATAAATACTCCTCCACCATTGGCGTTTATCCTATCCTTGCGGTATATATTCCATTCTGTGTCTAGGATTTCGTTACTGTTCACTTCCGCTTTTAACCAACTTTCCGTTCCTAATACTATATGCGCACTATTTCCTTCAATAAGAGATACTAATTCAGGAACCTTGCCCTGGATACTCCTGCAGTTTACCAATATTACGTTAACTTTTCCTGTTTTTGGTCTCTGAGGACGGACGTTCTTTATCAACGATGATAATGTCCTCTCTGGTAAGCCGTCAGGTATTTTATCGTTTCGCCCAAGGGGGGGTCCCTCTAACCTAAAAAACCCCCGTGTGCACGCCACACGTACTCTGCTACCCTAGTAGCTGCTTCCGGTGTGTAGTGCACGCCTGACCTGTCTAGGGGGGCCCTACAGTTCTCCACCCAATAACGGAGGTCGATGAATTTGCAACCATTATAGTCGCAGAGTCGTCTGAGCCTCTGGTTTAGACCCTCCACACGGCTCCAAACCAGAGGACCGCGATCGACTCTGGGCACTATGCTGCAGATATTAAGCTCAGCCCGGTTGCGACCGATTCTGAATCTCTGTTGTATTTCATCACGTACTGCAGAACATTGCCTTGGTACCACCAATCGAAGGAAATATGAAAACATAGAGCTCCTGGCGCTCACTTCGTTCCTGGAATAGCGTTATTACAGAAGCTGTTGAGATTAAATTAGCAAATGACCTTATAAACAGAGTTTACGCTTAAATTCTGCTTGCAATCCTGCTCTGTGCCTGGACAAACAGAAGAGGCTCAAACGATACTTGTTAACCCATTGTTAATATTATACTATCGTAACTACAGACGACGGCTGTGTGTGGTTGGATGGTGGTGCTAGTTGTTAACAGAGTGTGTTGTTTTTCGGCATACGTCGTCTGTTGATTAGCTAGTTGTCGTAGTCCCCGCTCAACGAGGGCTTTAAGTTGCCATTCGCAGGGATCTCTCGTTCCATTTGAGTTTCGACAATGACCGGGTGTCCACCTGTCGAAATATCGGTAGTTTTCGAGGGTGTTACCTGGTTACATTCCCGTAAGCTTTATGAGCAACTACCCTGACGGAAAAAAATAGCAACACCAAAAAGGAGGTGGGCGACATAAACGAAAGTTGGTAGTCGTGTTCCTACATCTGAAAGATGAGGTCTCTTCCAACTACACGCCAGTGGCGTAAGAATAGCGCTATTAACGCCACTATGAGGATGCACATGCCGTAACGGTCATGAGCGTTATTAGCTTTCACATTGAACGTGGTGAACTGATGTTAGTCAAGAATGCCTTTAAGGCAACAAAGACGCCGTTATCAACACTCACTGCGTTTGAACGAGGTCGTGCTATAGGGCTACGTGAAGCTGGATGTTGATTCTGCGATACTGCAGAAAGATTTGGCAGTAATTTTCACACAGCACATGACAGCTGGCCGCGGTGGTCACGAGGACGTAGGCTCGCAAGAAGACTGGGCTCTGGACGACCGTGTAGCTTTACCGAGAGGGATGACCGTCGTGTTCGGAGTACGGCTCCATCGCATCGCAGTGCATCTGCAGCAGCAATCTGAGCAGCAGTAGGCACCACAGTGACGCAACGAACAACAAATCGGTTACTTCAAGGACAACTCAGGACCAGACCCCCTGTAGCGTGCATTCTACCGACCCGAAACCACCAGCATTTGCAGCTTACATTTCAACAACAAGATAATGCCCGCCCACACACAACAAGAGCTTCTAATACTTGTAATCGTGCTTGGCAAACCCTATCCTGGCCAGCAAGGTCGCCAGATTTTTCACTGTTTAGTGTACGAGCAGTTGTGTAATTTAGTATTCATGACAGAAAAGTAATTTTCCCACGTTGATGCTGTCTCACATGTCGCTTTTTTTTTTAGATGAATTTAAGAGGAGAAATAATTTAAGCAGATGTCGTTGACTTGCTTCGGCCAGACATAACAAACAACTAGACATGACGCTGATATTCCACTGAAGTAACTAAGCGGACAGAGCACCCTTAATACACATATCAAAAAAAGTTTTGCATCACCTCCGTTCCGAGAGTTCCGGAACCTGTACAGAAAATTGGAATAGAGATCAACATAAACATCATTTCCGCCCTTTTTATTGCTCAAGAAAACCACACATTGCATGTTGTACCACTATACAGCGAGACCTTCAGAGATGGTTTTCAATCATATTTAATTAAGCCCCCATGCAGTGTGTGAAATCTTATGGGACTTAACTGCTAAGGTCATCAGTCCCTAAGCTTACACACTACTTAACCTAAATTGTCCTAAAGACAAACACACACACACGTGCCCGAGGGAGGACTCGAACCTCCGCCGGGACTTCCCTTGTCGAGATCCCTTCCTGGCACAGAGTAACAATGCGGACGCGATCGAACCGCGGTATTGACCGTCTAGGCACGCTTCAACTACAGACAACACGAGCCGTGTACCTCCTTCCTGGTGGAATGACTGGAACTGATCGGCAGTAGGACCCCCTCTGTCTAAATGGCGCTGCTCATGCATGGTTGTTTACATCTTTGGGCGGGGTTAGTGACAGTCAGAGGGACTGTCTCTGTGATACAATGTCCACAATCAACGTCTATCTTCAGGAGTTCTGGGAACCGGGGTGATGCAATACTTCTTTTGATGTGTGTAATTTGTTCATGTAGGCTGAATACTGTAAATCATGTTAGTAAGCTGTACCGAATACGCAGCTATACTACGAGGGCTATTTCTTTTTCAGCTTCCGACCGGTCGCAAAATTAAAACCACAGTGAAAATCTGGCGAAGATTTGCGCAAATGTGTGGATCAGTGTCTCTAGTATGACCTTATCACGTCACGTCGCACTTCTTAGTTCTGAGCGCACAGTGAGCACGTAAAGGTGCCTAGAAAATAGTGTCTACTTCCAAATACGAAGTCCTGTTGACAAGTATCATCTGATTTCATGCAGCCCATATAACGTAACTGTCATGCAATTCATTCTTCGTGACATTTCTCGGCCGTGCAGGAGCAACGAAGAAGCTCCTGCAGTGTTTTCAGTTGTAAACAAGAGTATTTGATCTCTCACCTTACAGACCGGACTTGGCTCACTGCTTTTTCGCATCTTTGCTCACATGAATCGCTGGCTATGACGACAACATTTTGGTACAGACAACGAGCTGCGGACCTGCGTAGAGAGTTGGTGGAAATCGCAGGCAGCTGCCTTCTATGAGAAGGGTTCTGGAAACTTGGTACGACGCTACGAAAAGTGTCCAAAGTCGGAGCGGTGCCTATGTAGAGAAGTGGCTATGGTTTCCATTTAGCGACCTGTCGGAGGTTGAAAAACTTATCCCTCATACGATCTCAGTGTAAACACAGACGTTCGTTCGTCTATAATCTGTATGTATCGTCGCAGTAAAATTTCAGAGAAAACGTTTCCTATAGTCAGGGGCCTTCAGTGCCGCAAATTTTCTCAGGTGCAGAAATATACAGCCTTCAGTGCCGCAAACTTTCTCAGGTGTAGAAATATACAGCCTATCAGAGATTGCTTAGTCCAGAGAAAACACTGACATTTCGATAAAACAGTTGAGTAGCAGGAATGTGTAAAAAAGCTGAGTGGATACCAAGCAGCTTTGTATGTCTCTCAATGTTAACCACAAATCAGTCAGCGAACCAATCTGTTTTACCAGGGATATGCAAATTTTTGATTAGTTTTTGCTACAACTTTGTATGTCAGCCACAAATTCTGTTTGCGAAACATCATTGATCTCTTTCTCTGTATACTATAGCGATCTTTTTTTGCTAGAACTTTATACATCAGCCACAAATGTTTCCTTTCTGTTTGCGAGACGTCGTCATTGATCTTTCTCTCTGCATACTATAGTGATCAGATGAAGCTTCCTTACTCAGGCACAGGAAATTCATCTGTTACTCAACATATACATGTCATAATTGATCATCTGTTACTCAACATATACAAGTCAAAATTGATAGACAATTTAAAGTAAACTTATTGCGTTTATTTCTCACTTTCTTGTTTACATGAGTTGTCTATATATCGATGGGAGGAGGTGAACAGTTCCGGCATTCGCCTTACGACCAAGGAAAACCTCCCGAAAACCCTGGTCGGAACTGAGGGACCACGATGAGCTGTCATGCAGAGGCGTCGTCCTCAGGATCGGCGGTGCGTGGCAGGTGCGTAGGATCGTGGACATGCAGAGCAGACTCGTGGATGCGAAACGTAGACTCGTGGATGCGAAGCGTAGACTCGTGGATGCGAAGCGTAGACTCGTGGATGCGAAGCGTAGACCCGTGGATTCGAAGTGTAGACTCGTGGATTCGAAGCGTAGACTTATGGATGCGAAACATAGACTCGTGGATGGGAAGCGTACTCGTGGATGCAAAGCGTAGACTCGTGGATGCGAAGCGTAGACTCGGGGTCGCGCAGTGTACAGTCCCAACACGTAGCATTTCCAGACACGTAATCCTAGGCACATAAAGTCAGACAGCCCCAGAGGCGTAACAGTCACATTAGTAGCCACAGCCAGCGTGTAGCCATCCAGACGTCTGGAGTCGCAGATGGGAAGAATTTGTGAAGAGCCGCAAAGGTGAAGAGTCGCAGACCCGTAATCGCGACGCACCTGTGGAGAGACGTACTTACCTATACTTACGTGAGAAGTTCTCGCCGTCCAAAGCTGCCGTCGCCCCGTGTTGTCCTCTCCTGCTGCTGACGTCGTCTGGATTTCAGGTGCAGCGAGTCTCCTTATATAGCCACGGCGGCTTTGTTGAGCTGCATTTCCGAGGAAACCGTCCGTGGTACGGTATTGTTGCCCTGGTCCTAACATTATCGTAATCGGCAATACGGATTACACGTACCAATGCTATAATTTTTGTAAAGCCAAATACTTTCCTGTTTCTGAGATCGTCGCCTGCAACTGCTTTCCCAGTAGAAGTAATGACTTGCAACCCCTAAGCAACGGCAGAAATGAATTTACGAGAACATGATTCTCGTCATGATTTTACGACAGCTGCTAGGCTTTCTGCACCACTTCCATCCACGCCCTTCTAAAATCCTTATCCTCTGAATCCACTGGCTGAAAACGAAAGGGAAGTGATTAGTAATATTTGTGAAATGAAATGCCCGTCGTTACTTAGAATGTTCGTCTGTGATTCCGTTTCGTATCATTCTGAAACTACACTACTGTGGACATACGTGAACCAATAGCACTTTCTGTCACGAACAGATAGTCAATACATTCACGGATATCTATGAGATCGTTCGAAATATTTACTAAAACTTCTGTGTGTGAGATGACGATGGTGTATTAGGAACACAAGTCCTGCGCTCTACCTTCGAGACGACTTTATCTATGTCGTGTAGAGGGAGTGGAACGCGGTACGAAGACTGTACAATAACGCCAGAGCTGTCAGGAAATGATTCGACAGAATTTCTTTGCAGATAATGGGCAAATTCTCTGTTTTATGACCTATGACAAAGGCAGATCTTTAAGGATTTGTGACTGCATAGCAGCAAGAGCCATCAGATACTCTTTGCTGTTTTCTTTAGTGTCTTTCAAAAGTGGGGGAATGACCGCGAAATCGCTAACGGTCGTAAAGGCGTTGCCGAAAATCAGCGTTGACTATCTTGTAAGTCAGAACGCGTAGCACTTTGAGAGATAACTGCCAGATATTAATAATTCTCGGGATAGCACGAGCTTTTAGGATTAACGAATCATAGAATCTGTTACTTAACACCTACGACCTAGTCAGACTTCACATCTTCCACGACGATACACGGTCGATAACTGAGTCATGGGGCAGAGCAAATGATTGCCGCGTCACGCCGTGGAAAAGATTGAAATTTCTAACCTCGGCGTGTGCGTTACTTTCTTCAAGCAGCATGAGTGGTCAGGGTCAATACTATCTCTAATAAAAGGCGACCGCAGAACAGACAATCCATTGCTTAGTAGTCCGGAAGTATTGCGTAACCTGTGTGTAAGTTTATGGCGCTAATTAACACCAAAAAGACTTCGGAATCCCACGCTAGAACAGCTTGCTGTTCTTTTCAACACCGGATGTGAGACAACATGCCGTTTTGTCCCTGCTCATAACATTGCGGCAGAACACTGCAATTAGTTCTTCTGTTTACAAAAAAAAAAATGTTCAAATGTGTGTGAAATCTTAGGGGACTTAACTGCTAAGGTCATCAGTCCCTTAGCTTACACACTACTTAACTTAAATTATCCTAAGGACAAACACACACACACCCATGCCCGAGGGAGGACTCGAACTTCCGCCGGGACCAGCCGCACAGTCCATGACTGCAGCGCCTAATCGCTCGGCTAATCACGCGCGGCTCTGTTTACACCAAGTAACGCTAAGCTAGAGTAGCATTCTTGCATAATACCACAAGAACGAAATAAGCGTAATGGTACCCTGAATAGCTTTGAAAACTAGAAAGATGTGCTCGCAGAATTGAAATGTAAGTAGATATTGTGAGTCGCTCACGAACACCAAATTCGCTAATTCGGGGATAAAATTTGCCCGCGAAATACAAGATTCTGAGTCTGAACCAGGTCTCGCATACTGTCAGTGTGCCAAGAAGTTTCTTGGCCGTGTCGTGATGCACAGAAGGAGCTCTTATGTCGTGATACGAATGTTTACGGCATCACGAAAGATGGTTAATTACAGTTTTTATGTCAGAAGTGACCACAAATCGTAATCTTTGTTTATATTTTTGCCACACATTTATTTTAACAAATTTGATTTTAATGAGAAGTGGGTTGGTAAAATCTTCGAATAGATAGACGCATCAGGTCAGATTCTAGGTCACGTTAGTTTATTTCCCTGTTATTTGTATTTTTGCTATTACAGAAGAGTTGGAACGAAGAGCAGCAGTCAACAATTCTTTGTCAACGACAAGTTCTTTGGAAAGAAGCAGATTAGAATGTAAGGCAGCGTCTACAACGAAGTAATTGAAGTAGCACCAGTTCACACAGAAAGGGGATACGCAAGGAAATCTAGCGTGTCCTCAAAAGATAGCTCCAATATTCTCGTACGTGGGTTAGGGTAACCATGGGAAAAGTATATCTGGATGGCCAGAAAGAGATATCAACTGGCAGTCCTCCCGAATGCCAGTGCATTGTCTCTATTAATGTGCTATTGTAGCCCTCCTCAGAGCAACCACACATCTCTCAGTAAGAAATCGCGTAATTTACTTAATGTCGCGAGGGGTTAGCCGAGCGCTCTAGGGTGCTGCAGTCATGGACTGTGCGGCTGGTCCCGGCGAAGGTTCGAGTCCTCCCTCGGGCATGGGTGTGTGTGTGTTTGTCCTTACGATAATTTACGTTAAGTAGTGTGTAAGCTTGGGGACTAATGACCATAGCAGTTAAGTTCCGTAAGATTTCACACACATTTGAACATGTGTTTACTTAATATTTTACCTGAATTACCTTTTTCACAGGGACCTCGAGGTCTGTCAAAACAACATAAAAGAGCCCAGAATGAGATTTTCGCTCTGCAGCGGAGTGTGCGCTGATATGAAACTTCCTGGCAGATTGCCCGCGAAAGGCAAAGGTCCCGAGTTCGAGTCTCGGTCGGGCACACAGTTTTAATCTGCCAGGAAGTTTAACATAAAAGAGTGTTGTAACTTGAGGACAGACACGCACGCACACTGGAAACCGCTATGAGCAGTTTCCGGCATTTTCTAATGTTTTTGTTACTGTGAGACATGGAGTAGTTTAGTGTTTTGTGCAGCGCTTGTAAAAATTACCAAATCCACATGTTTAAGTGCTGCGTAATATCGTGCCCAACAGTCACTAATGTTGCGATGCAACACGCGGTGTTGGTGGCGCTGTGGGCAGTGCGATTGTGGCGCCTCCTACACGAAGTTACCAGCCATCTGCTTCGGAGTGCCAACAGCGACTCATACGTAAGCTGAAAGTGGAGGCGAAAAAAGAAAAAGAAAGGGAATGAAGTGATGATATCAGCTGCACCGGGACTTTATGCGGAATCAGAGGCGACGAGTTAAAAGTGTGCTGGACCGGGACTCGAACCCTGTATCTCCTACTCAGTCGGCAGTTTCGTCAGCCAGTGCGGCCCCCCGGACACAGTGTTTATCGCAAATGCGCGCACTACCTCGGCACGATCCCCGGCCAGCCCACATTCCCACCTCACGCCACCACTTACCTGCTGTCCCTGACCGTGTCCTCCGTCCTCTTTAGTTTTAGATTTCCGCTGGAGGCCGAATGTAAACGTGCATCGGCATTGGTGGTTGCAGATTCATAGCCCATCGAGACGTATCAGTTGCATGAATACCTGGTGTTTGTTCTTTCGGACATGTCCTGACATTTCCGAAAGAACAGACACCACACGTTCATAGAACAGCACTTCTCCCTGGCCACCAGCTTGGAATCCATAGCTACTATCGACGGTGTCCGCTCGGGTGGAGCCTGGACATATTTGTTTCGCTGGCTCTGTACCGTCAACGCCGGCTTCTACCATCGAGGAATACAATGTGCTAATGGTCGCCTGTTCGGGACTGCAAAACCTGGCGCACCTCGCTGCATACGCAGAAGTGCTGGGTGGCCTTGTTTGCTATCCGGAAAGGCTCTGGTCGTGGTTCAGAAAACTGTTGTTGTGGCTATCCTAAAGCAAGCTGGCTGTCTTAATTTTATTGTGTGATTACAACATTTAGGAACAACCACTGTAAGAATTTACTTCCATTAAACATCTCAGAGTATGGGTATGGGGCGATTTGATGCCGAACGACCGCATAAAATTAATCGGAAGCGATGCAGATGCTTGACACAAGTAAATCGAACGAACAGTCCATGAAGGAAAAATCAGAGACATTAGAGCCCACAAGGAGGCTCACCAGCAATCGTTCTCACGAAACATACACGACTGGGACAGGAAAAGCGGAAACTGGTGCACAATATACCCTCCGCCATGCACCGTAAGGTGGCTTGCGGATTATAGATGTAGATGTAAATGTAGATGAGTGTGGTAGCTCCAGTCTTGTTGATTTGCTGTATTTAATCAGAGGTCACTGCTGGGACAAGACATATGTATAATTTTTATTAATCGGATTGATAAATGTACGTGGTTGTTGCCTATGTAAAGAAATATTATTTTAATTTATTGACGCTTAGTGCATTCATGTCACTGCAGTACTTCCATGCATAGATAGTGATGGATATATAAATTTGTTTTATTAAATATGATTTACTGTGATGCCTTTCATAAGTTACTGTAGTTGCATTTCGTACTTGCCGAGGAAGTTGTGAAAGTATATGCGTTTAACTGTTCAAAATTATATTGGATTATTACGTATAAAATGGATTATAGATTGACGGAAGAAAAATCACAACAGCAAGAAGAGGTTTTGCGACATAAACGAAAGTTGGTAAGCGTGTTTCTACATATGAAATATTATATCTCTTCCAATTACACGCCAGTCGTATAAGAGTGTCGCCACTATGAGGATGCACGTAAGGTTTGTTTTAAATAGATGCTGTAACGGTCGTGAGAGTTAGCTACGTTTCAGATTGAACGTGGTGAGTCGATGTTAGTCAAGAATGCCTTTAAGGTGACAAAGACGTCATTATCAACACCTCACTGCGTTTGATCGGGATCCTGTAACAGAGCTATGAGAAGGTAGGTGTTCCTTCCCCCATACTGCAGAAAAGATTGCCACGAATGTAGGCACTGTGCATGACTGCTGACTGCGATGGTCACGAGAATGTATGGTCCCACAAAGACCGGGCTCTTGATAGTCACGTGACTCTTCCTCCGAGAGGGAAGATCGTTGTGTTCGGTGTATGGCTCAGGCGCATCTGAGCAGCAGTTGGCACCTCGGTGACACAACGAACTGTCACAAATCGGTTACTTCAAGGATAGCTCCGAGCCAGAAACTCTGTAGCGTGCATCTCACTGGCTCCAGACCACCGCCATTTGCGACTTCATTGGTGCCAAGCGAAAATTCATTCAAACGGCCCTGAGCAGTATGGCACTTAACAGCTGAGGTCATCAGTCACCTATAACTTAGAACTACTTGCACCTAACTAACCTAAGGACATCACATACATCCATGCCCGAGGCGGGATTCGAACCTGAGACCGTAGCGGTCACGCGGTTCCAGACTGAAGTGCCTAGAATCGCTTGGCCACACTGGCAGGCGAAAATTCATTGCAGGGCAGGGTGGAGGTCTGTTGTTTTTTCTAATGAAAGCTGGTTCTGCAGCGGTGCCAATGATGGCCATGTGTTGGTTCAGAGGAAGCCAGCTGAGTGCTTCCAACCAAGCAATGTGTGGTCTAGACACGCTGGAGTTGTCTGGGGCGTGATTTCGTATGATGCACTCTCGTGGTTATCCCATGCACACTGATTGCAAATCTGTATGTCAATCTGGTTGTGCTGCCATTTATGAACAGCGTTCGGGGGCGTATTATCCAAACAGGATAAACCTCGCCCTCATACCGCTGTTGTAACTCAACATGTCCACAGTCTAGAGATGTTTGCCTTGGCCTGCTCGATATCCAGATTTGTCTCCAATCGAGTACATATGGGACATCATCGGAAGACAACTCCTGTGTCATCACAAACAGCATTAACCATCCCTGTATTGACGGATGAAGTGCAATAAGCTTCGGACTCCGTCCCACAAACTGACATCCATCAAATGTAAAACACAGTGCATGCACGTTTGATGCCTGCATTCAGCATCCTGGAGGTTACACCGGTTAATAATGTATCAGCAGTTCACATTCGCAATGGCTTATCTAGCGCTTATATTAACCTGTGATATTGCAATGTTAATTACTTAAATATGTTACCTTGATAAATGTATTTCCGAAATTTCATTGGTATATATTAATTTTTTTTGTGATGCGATGTTTTCCGTCAGTGTATTACCCTTTATTATACTAGTCCTCTATGAAGACACCAAGTTACACCAGACGTCGTATTCGTATTGGCATTGTTTTGCTTTAGGGCGTAAAAAACAACTGGGGTCATACGCAGCCAAGTCAAAACTAGAGAACATGAAGACAGAGAGAAGTTAAAAAAACGTCTCTACGTCAGTCCCAATTGACAAATAGAAGACAGCTAAGAACAGGAACATGGAAAAAGGACTAAAAAAGGCACCATACATAAACGGTGGTCCAAATCTAAAAATTAAGTGGCCTTCGCCATATTGCTTTGGCGGATAAGGAAAACGCGGTCGACAGCCCGCGCGTCATTTGCTAAAACGGCCGATGGCTCTGAGCACTATGGGACTCAACTGCTGTGGTCATCAGTGCCCTAGAACTTGGAACTAATTAAACCTAACTAACCTAAGGACATCACACACATCCATGCCCGAGGCGCGATTCGAACCTGCGACCGTAGAGGTCACGCGGTTCCAGACTGTAGCGCCTAGAACTGCACGGCCACTCCGACCGAAACGGCCGATAAATCAGACGGCAAACCCAAGCGGCAACGTAAACGGTTAAAAAATGAACATTCCATCAGAAAGTGTCGGACAGTTAAAACTTGGGCGCAATGTGTACAAAGTGGTGGGGTAGCGCCACTTATCAAATGACGATGGCTAAAAAGGCAGTGCCCAATACGCAGCCTAGTTTAAAATGACCTCTTCCCGGCGGGAGGGCCGAGAGGAGGTCGTCCAAGTTGCTGGGAGAGGCTCAATAAGCCGGCGCTTATTCCCGTGAAAGGAGGACCCTTGGCGACGCCAAAGGGACACAGCTTCCTGACAGACGGCAAAACAGAGATCATCGGAGGGAATATAAGAACTAGTGGGCTGAGGTACGAGGACTGCAGCCTTGGGAACTGCTCCAAAAGACACGTATGTATGCGTGGTACTATTTTGTTGATTTTCAGCGGTCATCATTGTTGAGATATAAAAAAGTCACTTATATTGATAAGACAAAATGGCCCTCTTCAATTTGTTTCTTACTTTTATTCTAAAGAACTGATGAACTTTTTGTATTTATTTATTAACACTACAGAGTGACCCACCACCTTGGTAACTAAAGTGGGTCGTCTGCTACTACGAACTAGACAATGTTCAGATTTTTAATACTTTTATCATGTTTTTCTTGTTTCTCATGTTCATTGTCCTGACATCAGTTTACTACATCAGTACGATGCAGTTCTCAAATAGATAAATAAATAATCGCCTTTTTGAAGATTATCAGATTTCCGAGCGCTGTTAAGTAACAAGATTTCCAGCACTTTAAGGTTCAAATGGTTCAAATGGCTCTGAGCACTATGGGACTCAACTGCTGAGGTCATTAGTCCCCTAGAACTTAGAACTAGTTAAACCTAACTAACCTAAGGACATCACAAACATCCATGCCCGAGGCAGGATTCGAACCTGCGACCGTAGCGGTCTTGCGGTTCTAGACTGCAGCGCCTTTAACCGCACGGCCACTTCGGCCGGCCAGCACTTTAAGAGAATCCGTTAGTTTGAGTACACACATTTTCATGCGATTCGGAAATACACTCCTGGAAATGGAAAAAAGAACACATTGACACCGGTCTGTCAGACCCACCATACTTGCTCCGGACACTGCGAGAGGGCTGTACAAGCAATGATCACAAGCACGGCACAGCGGACACACCAAGAACCGCGGTGCTGGCCGTCGAATGGCGCTAGCTGCGCAGCATTTGTGCACCGCCGCCGTCAGTGTCAGCCAGTTTGCCGTGGCATACGGAGCTCCATCGCAGTCTTTAACACTGGTAGCATGCCGCGACAGCGTGGACGTGAACCGTATGTGCAGTTGACGGACTTTGAGCGAGGGCGTATAGTGGGCATGCGGGAGGCCGGGTGGACGTACCACCGAATTGCTCAACACGTGGGGCGTGAGGTCTCCACAGTACATCGATGTTGTCGCCAGTGGTCGGCGGAAGGTGCACGTGCCCGTCGACCTGGGACCGGACCGCAGCGACGCACGGATGCACGCCAAGACTGTAGGATCCTACGCAGTGCCGTAGGGGACCGCACCGCCACTTCCCAGCAAATTAGGGACACTGTTGCTCCTGGGGTATCGGCGAGGACCATTCGCAACCGTCTCCATGAAGCTGGGCTACGGTCCCGCACACCGTTAGGCCGTCTTCCGCTCACGCCCCAACATCGTGCAGCCCGCCTCCAGTGGTGGTGCGACAGGCGTGAATGGAGGGACGAATGGAGACGTGTCGTCTTCAGCGATGAGAGTCGCTTCTGCCCTGGTGCCAATGATGGTCGTATGCGTGTTTGGCGCCGTGCAGGTGAGCGCCACAATCAGGACTGCATACGACCGAGGCACACAGGGCCAACACCCGGCATCATGGTGTGGGGAGCGATCTCCTACACTGGCCGTACACCACTGGTGATCGTCGAGGGGACACTGAATAGTGCACGGTTCATCCAAACCGTCATCGAACCCATCGTTCTACCATTCCTAGACCGGCAAGGGAACTTGCTGTTCCAACAGGACAATGCACGTCCGCATGTATCCCGTGCCACCCAACGTGCTCTAGAAGGTGTAAGTCAACTACCCTGGCCAGCAAGATCTTCGGATCTGTCCCCCATTGAGCATGTTTGGGACTGGATGAAGCGTCGTCTCTCGCGGTCTGCACGTCCAGCACGAACGCTGGTCCAACTGAGGCGCCAGGTGGAAATGGCATGGCAAGCCGTTCCACAGGACTACATCCAGCATCTCTACGATCGTCTCCATGGGAGAATAGCAGCCTGCATTGCTGCGAAAGGTGGATATACACTGTACTAGTGCCGACATTGTGCATGCTCCGTTGCCTGTGTCTATGTGCCTGTGGTTCTGTCAGTGTGATCATGTGATGTATCTGACCCCAGGAATGTGTCAATAAAGTTTCCCCTTCCTGGGACAATGAATTCACGGTGTTCTTATTTCAATTTCCAGGAGTGTAGGAGCATTTTTACTAAAAATTATGATTCAATATTTGTTAATTAACAGTTTCGTTTGATAATAAATAATTTATAGACAGAAGTAATTTTCTTCAGAATTACATGATCTGCTGAGCGGAATGATCAGACTAATGTGTACGGATATGGACTGAGAGTAAAATGGCAAAAGACAGAACTAATGGGAAGTAGCAGAATGAGAATAGCGAGAAACGTAACACGAAAGTTGGTGAACACCAATTAGACGAAGTTGGGGAACTCTGCTACTTAGGATCAAGATAGCCCATGACGGACGAAGCAGGAACGACATAAAAAGCAGATTAGCGCTAGCAAAAGATCATTCCCGACCAAGAGAAGTCTACTGGTGTCAAACATAGGCCACAATTTGCGGGATAAATTTCTGAGAATGTACGTTTCGAGCACACCATTATTGGTAGTGACACATGGACTGTCTAAAAACCGGAAACTGTGCGGTCTAAGGCGCTGGAGTCCTGGACTGTGCGGCTGGTCCCGGCGGAGGTTCGATTCCTCCCTCGGGCATGCGTGTGTGTGTTTGTCATTAGGATAATTTAGGTTAAGTAGTGTGTAGGTTTAGGGACTGGTGACCTTAGCAGTTAAGTCCCATAAGATTTCACACACACACAATAACCGGAACAGTAGGTAATCGAAGCATTTGAGATGAGGTACTACAGAAGAACGTTGAAAATTCAATGGACTAGATCCATATCTACATCTACACCTACATGATTACTCTGCGATTCACGATTAAGCGCCTGGCAAAGGGTTCATTCAACTACTTTCAAGGTACTTCTCTACCGTTCCACTCTCGAACAGCCCGCAGGGAAAACGAACACTTAAATGTTTCCGTGTGAGCTCTGATTTATCTTATTTCATTGCGATGATCATTTCTCCCTATGAAGGATGGCGTCAACAAAATATCCCTACACGCCGAAGAGAATGTTGGTGCTTGAAATTTCATGAGAAGGTCCTGTCGCAGCGAAAAACGCTTTTGCTTTAATGGCTCCCACTCCAGTTTGTGTATCATATCCGTGGCACTCTCTCCCCTATTTCAGATAATACAAAACGAGATGCCCGTCTTTGAACATTTTCCATGTTCTCCGTAAATTGTATCCGATGCATATCCCACACCGAACAGCAACATTCCAGAAGAGGGCCGACAAGCGTTGTGTAAGGAGTCTCTTTAGTAAACCTGTTACATTTTCTAAATGTTCTTGCCATAAAACCAGTCTTTGGTTTGCTTTCCCCACAAAGTTACCTACATGAGCGTTCCAATTTAAGTTATTTGTAATTGTAGTCCCTAAGTATTTACTTGAGTTTACAACCGTTAGATTTGTGTGACTTATCATGTAATTGGACTCTTTTTAGTGTTAATGTCGATGGCGTCACACTTTTCATGATTTAGAGTCAATTGCACCACACAGATATCTTGTCTATATCACTTTGCATTTCGTTTTGGATCATCTGACGACATTAGAGGACGGTACACGATACCATCATCTGCAGTCAGTTTAAGAGGACTGCTCGGATTGTCTTCTAAATATTTGTTTTGTAAATAAAACTGCCTATTCCTGCTGCTCGTTACTTTATTTATCCCACACGCGTTTCGCCTTCTCCTGTTCTAAGGCATCATCAGGATGATTTGCTGAGCTGCGTTTCCTCAGATCTGCCATATAATGACATCTTTGTGTCCTCGCCTTCCACACACTGCTCACCATGTTTCTCATTTACAAAACAAATATTTATATGCTTGCTGCGGAGGATGGCAACACAAACAAACTTGTCTTCTAAATCTTTTATGTAGATCAGGAACGACAAATGGCCTATAACACTTCCTTGGGGAACGGCAGATATTACAATACTTCTGTTTTACTGGATGACTTTCCGTTAATTATCACTAATTGTAACCTTTCTGACAGGAAATGACGAATCCAATCACACAAATGAGACGGTACTCTTTAGACACGCAATTTGATTAGAAGTCGCTTATGAGGAACAGTGTCGAAAGCCTTCTGGAAATATAAAAGTATGGAATCAGTTTTACGTGCCCTGTCGATAGGACTCATTACTTCGTGAGAATAAGAGCTAGTTGTGTTTGACAAGAATAATATTTTCTGAATGTGTGTTGGCTATTTGTCAATAAATCGTTTTCTTCGAAGTGGTTCGTTATGTTTCAGCACAGTATATGTTCCAAAATCCAACTGTAAATCGACGTTATGTGGGTCCGTAATTCAGCGGATTACTTCTATCTCCTTTCTTGGGTATTGGTGTGAGCAGTGCAACTTTCCAGTCTTTACGTACGGATCTTTCGACGAGCGAGCAATTGTATATGATTGTTAAGTATACAGCTGTTGTATCAGCTTACTCTGGAAGTAACCTGACTGGTAGAAAATCTGAACTGGAAGCCTTGCCTTTCTTAACTGCTTTCACCTGCTTCGCTACACCAAGGATATCTATTTCTAAATTACTCATGTTGGCAGTTGTTCTTGATTCGAATTCTGGAATATTTTCTACATTTTCTTTTGTGAAGCAATTTCAGAAAACTCTGTTTAATAACTCTGTTTTAGTAGCGCTGTCATCAATAACATCATCATTGTTATCGCCGAGTGAAGGTATTGACTGCGTCTTGCCACTGGTGTACTTTACATATGACCAAGATCTCTCTGAGTTTTCTGCCAGATTTCGTGACAGAGTTTCGTTGTAGAAACTATTAATAGCATCTCGCATCGAAGTTCGCGCTAAATTTCGAGCTTCTGTAATTCATCACCATACTTTGGGATTTTGCGTTCTTTTAAATTTGACACGTTTTTCTTTTTCGGTGCTTCTGCAATAGTGTTTCTGGCCTGTTTGGTGTACCACGGGGGATCAGTACCATATCTTATTAGTTTATTTGGTATATATCTCTGAATTGCCGTCGATACTGATCTCTCTGAATTTAAGCCACATCTGGCCTATGATCACGTAGTCAGATTGGAAGATGTGGAGACTGTCTCTTAGGAAGGTGTCAAGCGAATTTTTATCTGCTTCTTTAAATAGATGTACTTTGCGTTTTTTTTTTTTTTTTTTTTGTGTGTGTGGTTCGGTGCTACGGTGTTCAGTCTAGCTACAAAAACATTTTGGTCAATAATTCCTGTATATCATGATGCTCCTTATTTGTCCAGGATTATTTGCTACGCAGAGGTCAAGTATGTTTTTCGCAACCATTTTACACTTCGACTGGACTCCGGAACTAGTTGTTCAAAACAATTTGCTAAGCAGGCATTCGGTACGATTTCGGACGACGTTTATGCCTACTACTGATTTTAAACATGTATTTTCGCCAACATATGGAGCTCGAAGACTATGTATTCAGGGCAGCGACAGCACGGATATATCACTTCGGAGATAAAAACGCTTCAGCTGTAGCTACCTTATTTGTAAGCATGACCGATTTCGCAGGACTATAGCTGCATCATCAGGTGCAATGTGTACAAAATAATAGACAAGAACTCGTGTTAGGCAAGAAAGTGAAAAGATTTAAGGGATGAACGTTCTCAAAAGATCGAGTCATATACTGATCAATAAGGAGAATGGGATGACCCAGCGTTCATAGTCAGAAATTTTTCGCTGTGCAGCGGACGTCAATTACGAAATACCATAAAACAATATGGAACCTTCTCGGATACGCTCCCTTCATACCTAGTGAGCTAACTGGTCCTATATACCGAAAAAGTGGTCATATATGACAGTCTGTGAGATTATTTAAAATTAATCAGCACCGGTCCCCCATTTACCTAAGAATGTTTGATAAATATACTGGTAAAGACCAACATTATTCAATCTGAAATTTTGGGTCATTCCTCCAAAAAAAAATCAAATAGAAAACTATTTTAAGGTTTAGCACGAAACTGACTTGAAGTGAAACAAGGCTGAATATCGTGCCATCCAGTAAATCTTTTCATTTTTTTTTCGTTCTCTTGTCTTAAATGAGTTATTATCTGTTATTTTGTATAGATTGGACATGATGCAGCTACAATGCTGCGGGACTGGTGGTGCTTGTAAATAAAGTTCTTACAGCTGAAGCGGTTTTATCTTCAGAATGATATCGAGGGTAGACGGAAGTCACCACTAACTGTAATAGTGTGAGTGCGATACCTTTCTGAAATGAGACTCAAGTTTTCTTTGACTGATAAGTCGGCAAACAGACGAGGAAAGGAACATATCGAAAACATCGACAGGAAGAAAGGACAGGACGACAGGAGATGCGTTAAGGCATCACGCTACTAGACACAGGTGTAGAGCGTAAAAACGGTTGGGGTACACAGGGACTGGAATAGATTCAACAAAAAATTATAGTGCCGTAGGCTGCAAGTGCTACTCCAAAATTAGGTTAGCGCAGGAGAGGAATTATGGTGGGCCGCAACAATACAGTCACAAGACCGATAACTAAAAAAAAAATAAATAATTCTGGTAGTGAGAAACGAATCCAGGAGCTCCTAAACCCAAAATTTATACGCTATGCATTCAGCTACTTGCGATTCTTTTTATAAATTCGACCTGTATTGTAGTCAATCTTCACGGGCGAACTTTTCAGTTTTCATTTTGGTTTAGGAAACTGATGACCGGGCACTGATTTATTTATTTATTTAGCGTATGGCTAATAGAGACATATCATGAAATTAAATTACATATACATATTTGCATTTTGACACACAAGAAACTTAAGTTTGTCTTTACAAGTGAATATCCAGTCCTTCAATCCAGCGCACTGCATCTGGAGTTGCTAGCAGGACCCCCTCTTCGGCACCGTGATACGCGCGAATCCTGCATTCACTGGCAATGTGGCGAACAGTCTGTTATGGAGCCCCGCAGTCACAGGCTGGATTAGGCCGCTTCTTCCACTTAAAGAGAGCATCCCTGCATCGGCCGTGGCCGGTACGGATTCTGTTGAGAGTAGTCCAGGTCTTGCGTGGTAGGTCGAATCCGCTTGGAAGTTTAGCACCTGAGAAGATGTCATGCAGGCGCACATCTGTCACTGCTTCCCACCGACCTTTCCATTCTTCAAGAGGGTTGAAATTCTTAGCAACCATGTCAGGAGCATCGCACAGAGTTGGATGGCGTGATTTCAGTCTCTTACGATTTAAAAGTGGCAGGTGGCTATGCACGGGTAGGTTTGAATTCCTGGAGATCTTGGGGAATTCTCTCATAAGGGCAGTACATCTGCGTAGATCAGGAGGCATTATACCGGTTAACAGTGGAATCCAATAAACTGGAGTAGATCTCATTGCGCCAGATATTATGCGCATTGTCGTATTCAGCTGGGTGTCAACAAGCCTTGTATGATGACTGTTCATCCAAACAGGTAGCGTTGCTCACGTCTGTAGGTTTAACCTTAAAATACTCTACGCGTGCCTCCTGGGTGGTGCTAATTGAGCAACAGTGATTATAGGCAGCCAGACTATCCATAAGATCTCCTGGCAATGACATATCAACTAAACAGCAGAAACAGTTCTTTTCAGAGACCATTAACAGGAAACAATGGACCAGCTATCAGACTCCTTCAACCGAATATCGAAAGCATTAGCAGGGCAAAGTGTGACTACCTGTCAAAATTTTTGCTGGACAACAATATCGATGCGTGATGGCTGGGTGTTGTGTGCTGTCCTTAGGTTAGTTAGGTTTAGGTAGTTCTAAGTTCTAGGGGACTGATGACCATAGCTGTTAAGTCCCATAGTGCTCAGAGCCATTTGAACCATTTGAACAATATCGATGTCGTCGTCATTCAGGAAACTCGTGTTTCCAGTGAAGAAATATTCCGAAGCAGAGGTCGAATTCCTGGATACTCTGCACTTTTTGGTGTAACTTACCACGAAGTGTATGGAATTGCTACCGGGCACTGAGATTCAACCTTTAACTGTGAAGGAGACCGAGGGGGACCAGTCCTTAAGGTAGGTTATTAACTCCAGGCTGCTTTGAAATTATATCCTACTGTCGTCGAGATATCGCTTTGTCATCTGTGAGCGGGTCTACTTTTTGCTGACGATTGTTTCCTTCTTCAGGTTATAATTCCATTCGTTGAGCAGAACGTAAACCACCCGATTTGTCTTCCGTCGCCTTTCTCTTCCCATCCACATATCCTTCGAATATTTTTTATTATAATCTCTTCACGCTTTGTCGGTATGTCTCCAGTCCACTTCGGCATTCTACGGTGAATTCAATACAATTATTACCTTTCTTCTGCAACCTTCTTCAGCACCTTTTTATTTGTCAGTCTGTCTACCCGTTTCATTTCTTCCAGTCTCTCCAAAGTCCACTTTCGAAAGCCTTCACTCTCTTTCTGTCTTTCCTCCTCATGACGCAAGTACGACCGCAGTACAGGTGGACACTCCAAACGAAACATGTTATCAATATTTTCGTTAACCCCATTTCCATACTGTTGCTGAGAATCCTTTTACTTTCTAAGAGTACCAGTTTTGCTATTGGTAGTGTCGATTTAATGTCGCTCCTACAATTCCAGTTGCTTTCATTTACATCCTAGGTGCTTAAAATTTTTCACTTACTAAAATTTTCCTCTGTTCGGCATTATTGCTACTGTGTCATCTCTCTCCTGCAGCCGAAATAAAGAAATCCAGTTTTTGTTGCCGTGTGTTGCCTCTTAAGTCTTTCGAAACAGCCGTAGCTTGTTAAAACAGGGCACAGGGATCAATACTATTCGCTTTATATCGCAGCAGAAGGGAGAAGGCAATGTAGTGAGATTGCAGCAAGGGAAATATTAAATAAGTACTGATGGAATGAATACGGAAACGGGGAAGTGAAAAGGGGCGACTTCAAAAGAGTTGTTCTTGCGACGTCCTGGAAACAAAGTGCAAAAGGAATAACAGACGACTTCCGAGAATTTGGAATGATGGAGTGGGTAGAAGATAGGCCTAGGTCAAGAACATCAAAGAAGAGATACAACACAAAAGAATACGAGCTCTTCGGAAAAGTCATCACGATGAAAACGAATACGGAAAAAGAGTTGTGTTTGTGTGTGTGTGTGTGTGTGTGTGTGTGTGTGTGTGTATGTGTGTGTGTGTGTGTGTGCACTTAACACGATTCTCGTACGTTTTTGCTTTACCTTTCCTGAGCTTTATATAATGTTCTTGTATCTATGAAGTTCTTCTTTGTTGTAATCCCCGCCGTATTGCGACTTGATGAATCATTGTTTGACAATAACCTCCATCAGAGTTTGCCAGCAATTTGGATGGGGTCGTCAAAGACTACAACACATAATTCTCGCATATTTGACTGAACTTCATTTCGTATGCAAAAATTTGTTCCCGATAACGACACCTAGCCATTGTTTCCCAATGGTCTTGCTGTATGATCTGGCAAGTACGTAAACCCGAACTACATCGAGTAAAGCTCGAATGTTATTTTCTGAGTATGTTGGTATAAGGAATTATTGGTCTCTGGTGGCTTGAGATATAGCAGTTGCATTTCGTTTGATTTATTATCCACATCTATACTTGTATTTCTGTTGTACTGATAATACCTGCACAGTAGTGCAAATTTCGACGGTATGTGCTGTGGGTCTTGTTAGGAAACAAATTTGTTCGACTCACCCACGGTACTTGCTACTGCCGACATATATGTCCTCTTTTACTCTTCGTCTCAAACTTGCATTTATTTGCTGCTCGGATCTGTACCGGGGTTGTTTTTCCGGCAATATTAGTTGTACGTTATGAGGGATACCCAGCAGTACGGATGGTGACAACATTGTGTTTCAATTGAATTGCGGCATGACATCAGTATGTTGAGCGACCGCAACCACATCACAGTATTTTACATCTGATTTAGCGTTTTTGCGTTAGCCTTTTTTGTTGTACAATTTGGTGCTTTCATATTAAAGGTCTTTTCACTGTGGTTTGGGTATTTTCAGAGAAACAGAGGTAACTGGGGAAAAACAGAATAAATCATAATTACCACCGCAGACCACAGGTTTGTTACTCAGAAAATAACTATGAAAAGCCTCCGAAATTTTGTCGTTCGGGTTCGGGTTCACCCTGTATAGTGACGGCGATGGAATTAGCACTTCTTGGATATCTTGTTACGGAGGTGAATGTATAGGAATGACCAAATTCTCAGTCTCACGACGTTCAGGGTAAAATTATGGTCTCTTACCTGTGATTATTCTGAACCTTACGACCAATTGCCTAACAACTGTTGGAACGGTTGATATTTGCAACTGATCGAGACATGAATTATACAAACCCTAGTGACGTATTTGGAAGAAGATTCTTCGAGATGTTCATTCTCAAGTAGTACAAGGAGAATTGTGAGAAGGGAAGACGTTAAACACATGAGGATCTGGAACATTCTGCAAGGATTAAATGAAGGCAGACTTTCAGTCAAGAATAACATACTGTCGATGTATGTGGGGACAGCGTGCCGTGTTTCTGCAGTTTACGTACGTTATTCACTGATGAAGCTGACCTTTCAAGTGGTAGGATCTTCAATTATCACTATCAGCCAGTCATCTTTGGGCTGACGAACACCATAACGAAGTGTGACAAGACAAACATCAACAGAGGTTCGGCCACAACGTGTGGGGTTGAATCATTCGTGATCGTCTCATGGCCCTTATTTCTTTCTTCAAGGTTTTACTGTACAAACGTACCTGTTGTTTATCAGACATGAGTTGTTTCATTTAATTGATGAAGTCATCCAACGAATGTGGTTTATGCATGATGGTACTCCACCTCACTTATACGGTTGGTTCGCCAGTATGTCGATAGACAGTTTCGGAACAGATGGATTGGTTGAAGGGAACCCAGTTCATGGCGTGCCCGAGCGCCAGATTTGAATCCAATGGATTTTTCGTTTGGTGGATATTTAATATCTTTGGTGTATTCGACTCCTGAACCCGAGATCGATGTTCTGAGGGAGTCTACGCAAGATGGATTTGACCAACTATGGAACACACGTTTTCCACAACGTACGGCAAAGAACGGATTTCAGAATCAGGAGATGCAAGGAAGTAGAAGATGGTCGCTTCGAGCAATTTCTGTAAATGTATTTGCGTTTGGTAAATGTATCATTTTGTGTACCATGAATGATAAATCCTTTCATACCTTCCTAACAAAGAATTTTCGGACCCATTACTTTTTGTAATGTTCTGATGTCAAGAATAAATTCCTGCAGTTTCTAAGACGTATTTTCATACGCCCTCTATAAAAGTAGAAGAATTGCGAACTTTCACAGCCACAACCGATTTCCACATTTAACTCGTCGTCAGATAGCCAGTCGTTTTGATCACCCTGAGGACGTTCCATTCACTTATTTTCCGCAGTTGAAGATCACCTGTTCACGTGGTCGGGAACAGATTTAGGAACGAAGCATAGTTCACATTTTGGTGAGATTACTGTATTTTACATTTCCACAGTTCTCTGGAGGAGGTAGACTTCATAATCAAATTTCAGCTCCTTGTTCACTGTTTTTCACAATCCTGCTTACCGATACAGATACTTACATTCAATACTTCACGTATCAAGTTAGTGTGAACAACCAGACCCCACCAGAAAGATGACACCAACAGCATGTAAGACGGCCTCTCGTCTCGAAACGACAGTTCGGCGAGTACGTGCAGCCACAAATTCCTTCATGTATACCGTATCCAGGTAAAGAGACACATTGATAATTAGATCCCGCAAAGCCATCAAATTATCAGGACATTTATTATCACGTTGTTCCATAATGTCTCAGATGTTTTTTATAGGATTAAGATTGGGTAATTTAGCGGGTACGTCAAGCAGCTGTACGATGTGTAAGTGGTCGTCAAACCAGGAACGTGCACGTGCCGCCTACATCTACATCTACATTCATACTCCGCAATCCACCATACGGTGCGTGGCGGAGGGTACCTCGTACCACAACTAGCATGTTCTCTCCCTGTTCCACTCCCAAACAGAACGAGGGAAAAATTACTGCCTGTATGCCTCTGTACGAGCCCTAATCTCTCTTATCTTTGTGGTCTTTCCGCGAAATGTAAGTTGGCAGCAGTAAAATTGTACTGCAGTCAGCCTCAGATGCTGGTTCTCTAAATTTCCTCAGTAGCGATTCACGAAAAGAACGCCTCCTTTTCTCTAGAGCATCCCACCCGTGTTCCTGAAGCATTTCCGTGACACTCGCGTGATGATCAAACCTACCAGTAACAAATCTAGCAGCCCGCCTCTGAATTGCTTCTATGTCCTCCTTCAATCCGACCTGACAGGGATCCCAAACGCTCGAGCAGTACTCAAGAACAGGTCGTATTAGTGTTTTATAAGCGGTCTCCTTTACAGATGAACCACACCTTCCCAAAATTCTACCAATGAACCGAGGACGACTATCCGCCTTCCTCACAATTGTCATTACATGCTTGTCCCACTTCATAACGCTCTGCAATGTTACGCCTAAATATTTAATCGACGTGACTGTGTCAAGCGCTACACTACTAATGGAGTATTCAAACATTACGGGATTCTTTTTCCTATTCATCTGCATTAATTTACATTTATCTATATTTAGACTTAGCTGCCATTCTTTACGCCAATCACAAATCCTGTCCAAGTCATCTTGTATCCTCCTACAGTCACTCAACGACGACACCTTGCCGTACACCATAGCATCATCAGCAAACAGCCGCACATTGCTATCCACCCTAACCAAAAGATCATTTATGTAGATAGAAAACAACAGTGGACCTACCTCAGTTCCCTGGGGCACTCCAGATAATAACCTAACCTCCGATGAACACTCACCATCGAGGACAACGTACTGGGTTCTATTACTTAAGAAGTCTTCGAGCCACTCACATACTTGGAAACCAATCCCGTATGCTCGTACCTTAGTTAGGAGTCTGCAGTGGGGCATCGAGTCAAACGCTTTCCGGAAGTCAAGGAATATGGCATCTGTCTGATACCCTTCATCCATGGTTCGCAAGATATCATAGGAAAAAAGGGCGAGTTGCGTTTCGCAGGAGTGATGCTTTCTAAAGCCGTGCTGATGCATGGACAGCAACTTCTCAAGGAAATTCATTATATTCGAACTGAAAATATGTTCGAGAATCCTGCAACAAACCGATGTTAAGGATATTGGTCTGTAATTTTGAGGATCCGTCCTTCTACCCTTCTTATATACAGGCGTCACCTGCGCTTTTTTCCAGTCGCTCGGGACTTTACGTTGGGCAAGAGATTCGCGATAAATGCAAGCTAAGAAAGGAGCCAATGCAGTAGAGTACTCTCTGTAGAACCGAATTATAATCCCATCGGGACCTAGCGATTTATTTATTTTCAACCCATTCAGCTGCTTCACAACCCCAGGGATGTCTATCACTATATCCTCCATACGGGAATCTGTACGAGCCCTCTGAACATAGCTGTTATCATCTTGGATAGCGAGACTATCGTATCACACTCACCATGAAGATGTAGAAGAAACGACAAAACACAGACAAAGGTAGTGTTGAAATAAACATGCTACCTCATGTAGAGCCGGCCGCTGTGACCCAACGGTTCTAGGCGCTTCATCCCGGAACAGCGCTGCTGCTACTGTCGCAGGTTCGAATCCTGCCTCGGGTATGGATGTGTGTGATGTCCTTGGGTTAGTTAGAGTTATGTAGTTCTAAGTCTAGGGGACTGATGACCTCAGATGTTAAGTCCCATAGTGCTCAGAGCCATTTGAACCATTTGAACCTCATGTACACGAAAACATGAATGAGTCGGCCGAAGTGATAATACCAAAACCACCACCAAAATTCAAAATCATTCGACGCCTTGATCATTTGAAAAGAGGCAAAATCACATCTACATAGACCACACTACATGCCTCAAGCCTAGGGTGCTGAAAAAATGCAACTATACAGGGTGGTCAGAAAAAGTTTGAAAAGCTTGTAAGGGTGTCGCAGGGTAGGTTGCGCCGACAAAAAACTGTTAAGAAAAAAAGTACATACGTCGCGCCGTGTCCGAGTTAATTAGCAACAAAGTTAGCCAAACAGGTCGCTGCGCGCGCAAATTCAAGCGGCCTGCCGGTGATGGTGTCGCCAAACCTAACAGACAGCTATACAACAGGACAGGAGACGGTAGTAAGGATCGAATCTGAGCCAACGGCTGAGCAGTCTCGTGAGCTGTCATCTACGCTGTGAGAACAACTGACACTAACTGTACCTGGTGGGCAGCTTATATTTGGGCTCGCAACGGCCTGACTGGCTAACTTTGTTGCTAATTAGCTCGGAAACAGCGCATTGTATCGACTTTTTTCTTAACAGTTATTTCTTAGCACCACCTACCCTACAAGATCCTTACGACATTTTTCAGACTCTTTCTGACGAACCCATATGTCCTGCTTTGACCAATGGCGCCGCCTACTTAGCTGAGTGGTAATGCGTTTGCCTACCCTGCAGCGGTCCCGGGTTCGATTGCCGGCTGGGTTGGAGATTTCCTCCTCTCGTGGACTGGGTGTTGTGTTGTCATCATCACATCATCACCGACACACCTAATGTGGCGTCGCCTGAAATAAGAATTGCAACTCGGCGGCCGAAGTTCCCCGGTTGGGGCCTCCCGGCCATCAGTACCACACGACCATTTTTTTGACCGATGGCCTTTTTTCGAGGTACCTGTCTCCAAACGTCCATTGTATCTACCGTATTTTACGGACTATAAGATGCTACGGACTATAAGAAGCATCTTAATTTTTGCGCAATGTTTTTAAAAGAATAATTTTTTTACCATTTCTATTACTACGCTCTAAGATCAGACTTAAAATAATTCTTAGTTTATAAAACCGAACTGACCTTTAAAATCGCTGAAAATTGTAATCCTAACTATCTTCTTCTTTCTCTACGTCGTCATAGTTGCCGTCTTCATATATAAGATGGTCTTCACTGCCACTGAAAGCTTTACGTATGCCGCACTTTTTGAAAGATCAAGCAATAACATCTTTTCTCACTCTAAGAAACAACTGTTTTATTCACTGACACCCTTGTTTGATTGTAGGTCGTTTTAAAGCATCCTCCGGCGTGAATTCATGTTGGGTTTCATCCATCATCCATTTGTTCCATTCCTCTCTCGTACATCTTTACATCTACATCCATACTCCGTAAGCCACCTGACGGTGTGTGGCGGAGGGTACCCTGAGTACCTCTATCGGTTCTCCCTTCTATTCCAGTCTCGTATTGTTCGTGGAAAGAAGGTTTGTCGGTATGCTTCTGTGTGGGCTCTAATCTCTCTGATTTTATCCTCATGGTCTCTTCGCGAGATGTACGTAGGAGGGACCAATAAACTGCTTGACTCTTCGGTGAAGGTATGTTCTCGAAACTTTAACAAAAGCCCGTACCGAGCTACTGAGCGTCTCTCCTGCAGAGTCTTCCACTGGAGTTTATCTATCATCTCCGTAACGCTTTCGCGATTGCTAAGTTATGCTGTAACGAAGCGCGCTGCTCTCCGTTGGAACTTCTGTATCTCTTCTATCAACCCTATCTGGTACGGATCCCACACTGCTGAGCATTATTCAAGCAGTGGGCGAACAAGAGTACTGTAACCTACTTCCTTTGTTTTCTGATTGCATTTCCTTAGGATTCTTCCAATGAATCTCAGTCTGGCATCTGCTTTACCAACGATCAACTGTATATGATCATTCCATTTTAAATCACTCCTAATGCGTACTCCCAGATAATATATGGAATTAACTGCTTCCAGTTGTTGACCTGCTATTTTGTAGCTAAATGATAAGGGATCAATCTTTCTATGTATTCGCAGCATATTACACTTTTCGACATTGAGATTGAATTGCCATTCCCTGCACCATGCGTCCATTCGCTGCAGATCCTCCTGCATTTCAGTACAATTTTCCATTGTTAGAACATCTCGACACACCACAGCTTCATCTGCAAAAAGCCTCAGTGAACTTCCGATGTCATCATCACATCATTACCGACACACCCAATGGCACCACTGCTGCCAGTTGAATCTAGTGTTGCCAGATAGGTATCCCGTGGCATCGAATAGATGGCCATTTTTAGAACTGGCAGGAATTTTAAATCAAACACTGGACGTTTTTGTACTAATTTCAAGTATAAGGCGCACGTGAATTCTGGAGGCAGTTTTTCGAACAAAAACTGCGTCTTATAGTCCGTAAAATACTGTAGCAGCCGTGGCAGTGTTCACTCAGAAAATGATTGACATGGCTCTGCATTTAATGATAGCAACACACTTTGAAACCGACTGCCATTGGCTAGACGTGATACTTGTCTCCTCGATTGTTTGACGGTGAGTATTCTTTCGGCTTATTACATAGGTGCGAGTATTACAGCATTCCTTGTAAACACGTTGAGCAGTCCAAGCTGATATATCATTGAATGTGGCAAATTCATTCACGGGGTGGTCATGGACACGTCCAAACAGGATAGCTCCTATCTGTCATTCCATCACGTCTCCACGTCGACCTAGCTTACTGAATTGAGTTCATGCAACCTACTACCACACACACACACACACACACACACACACACACACACACGCACACACACACACACACACACACAAGCGCACGTGCTGCAAAGTGATCAGGGGCTGACCAATATTTTGCTATGTGAGCTCATCATTTTGAAATAAAATTTGTTTCCCACAAATTTCACAATAGATTTCCACTTTTAACCCTTTATTCGTAACTACCACTGCCTGATATTACTGTTTTTATGGATAACTTAGGACCTATAGACTACAGGTAGATGAACAGAAAAACAGCCTAACCTTGACATTATTCTCTTCGTTATGCGCTAGTCATGTTGAATTACACTTGAATAAACGTGAAATACAATGAACACGTTTACTACACACTAACTCATGTCCTCTTGCTAGCTAGGCACAGAACGTAAAGTTGCCTCCCTCCTCCACCCCGCCACCGTCCCCCCCCCCCCCCCCCCGAAAAAATGGGAAAAAAACTTAGTGCGAGCAAATAGTCCCGACAAAGATAGTGGCTTCTACACGATTCTAACACTCCATTTCCAATCATGGTCAGACTCCACACTCTACATAGATAAATGGGTCCTTCACAATAATTTACAGCAATAAACATCGGTATTGGCGCGCCTGGAGGTCTGATATTCTAAAGGATTCCACTTAATTCCATTTATTGCATTACAGCCAATACATGGCTGCAGCCGCTGTTGTACATTCAGTATGTCAAAGAAGTACATTATTTTTCTCGAAAAGGGAGCTGTGTCCGAGAGGTTTTAGGCGCTTCAGTCCGGAACCGAGCTGCTGCTACGTCGCAGGTTCGAACCTTGCCTCAGGCATGGATGTGTGTGATGTCCTCAGATTAGTTAGGTTTAAGTAGCTCTAAATCCAGGGGACTGATGATCCCAGATGTTTAGTCCCATAGCACTTAGAGCCATTTGAACCTTCCAAAAGGCACAAGCATATTCCGCTCGGCACCTACTTCAAAAAAACGTTCAAATGTGTGTGAAATCTTATGGGACTTAACTGCTAAGGTCATCAGTCGCTAAGCTTACACACTACTTAACCTAAATTATCCTAAGGACAAACACACACACCCATGCCCGAGGGAGGACTCGAACCTCCGCCGGGACCAGCCGCACAGTCCATGACTGTAGCGCCTGAGACCGCTCGGAGCACACAGGCCCTGCCAGTAAGGTTGCGTAATGTCTTGGCATTGAACGGAGACTACATTGAAAAATAGGGTTTTGTAGACAAAAGAGTTGGGAATAATAGGGTCAATCGGAATACTGAAGAAAACCAGCCTTTCTAAAACATATGTGTTGTATTACTTATTGAATGCTCCTCATGCTATTTAATGAGTGGGAAAGCAAAGGGATATACGAGGGTAATCCCAAAAGTAAGATCTCCTATTTATATATAAGTACATAGACCCGTTTATTTCTACAATGGTTTGCACTAATGTACAGCTTGAACAATTAGCTATTTTTCGACATAATCACCATTTCTGTCGATGCATTTTTGTAGATGCTGTGGCAGTTTTTATTTGCCCATGTCATACCAGCTCGCCGCCATGCTGATCAGAAGGTTATGAACCTCTTCTTCCAGCTCCTCGTCGGAGCTGAATCGCTTTCGGTCAAATGTTCTTTTAACTTAGGGAACAAGTGATAGTCACTGGGCGCCAAGTCAGGACTATAGGGTGGGTGGGTGATTATGTTCCACTGAAACTGTTGCAGGAGAGCGACTGTTTGCCGAGCGACGTGTGGGCGAGCGTTGTCATGGAGAATGTGTACGCCCTTGCTCAACATTCCTCTTCTCCGATTCTGAATTGCCCGTTTGGGTTCTTTCAGAGTCTCACAATACCTGTCAGCGTTGATTGTGGTCCCAGTGGGCATAAAGTCGACCATCAATACTCCTTTCCGATCCCAAAAAATGGTTGTCATCACTTTACCGGCAGACAGTGTTCGTTTGAATTTCCGCGGCTTTGGCGAAGAAGGATGTCGCCACTGGCGTGATTGTTGCTTGGTCTGAGGTGTAAAGTGGTATGCCCAGGTTTCGTCACCCATGACAACTGAGTCCAGAAAGTTGTCCTGTTCGGATACAAGGCGATGGAGGAATGCGCGGGAAGCATCAACTCGTTGCCGCTTGTGGTCCTCAGTCAGCATGCGTGGCACCCATCTTGCGCCCACCTTTCGGTAGTTCAATGTTTGCATTAAAATTCTGTGAGCGGTGCTTCGGGAAACCTCAGGAACCAACGTGCAGAGATCAACCATGGTGATTCGCCGATTTTCACGCATGCTTTGCTCAACCTTCAACACTGTCTCCTCAGAAATTAACGGTCTCCCGCTTCTTTGTTCGCCGTGAATTTCGGTCCGACCAGCTGCAAACTCTCTACACCGCTTACGAACATTTTTGACATCCATGCACGACTCACCATACACTTACGTCAATTGGCGATGGATTTCAATCGGCGCAGTGCCCCTTGAATTCAAAAACCGAAAAACTGCGCGCAATTCGCACTTGGCGGTAACATCCAACGGGAGCTCCATTCTCAACGGCTGCCAAGCCAAGACTGAGCGCCTCAGCGCGGCGTGCGCATGTTTACACGCAGCGCGTGAGGCACTCTTCATAACAGTGTGACCAACTGCCACACAAACAGAGTTCTGTACTTATAAAAAAAAGGAGACCTTACTTTTGGGATTACCCTCGTACATTTTGTGTATCCGGATGAGTGAGTAGAAAACAGAGATTGATTCCCTAACAAAGAACTAACATCGTTCACGTGTAATATGGTTGCCAAGTAGCTCACGTGAATCAGTCTGAAAAACCACATAACGTACAATTAGGCAAAGACAGTGCAAGACAGGAACCATATCACCGGAATATCGGACAATGCCGCTTCAATGTGTCCACTTCCCTAGTAAGCATGACAGCAGTGCGTGTTCATAGCAGCAGGCCGAAGAGAAGGACGTCCACTTTGCCGACAAGCCATGCCAGGCCTCGCTAAAGTGTATTAGACGACGATCCGCCACGAACGGCACAGGTCTAGCGGGACAGGCATCTGGCGAGAGAACGGATGGAACTAAGAGAGTTGGCAGACGCAGTATCAGCGTTTGGAAATAAAAAGCAGTTCTGAACTCCGGTGAATCAGCGCATGCGCACTAGAGCGCGATAACTCGCGCATACGCAGGAGCGGGTACTCCTTGTGTGCTTTCTGCTTGTTATCGTTTATGTTCTACGCTTGTTCTTGGCGACATCATTGGTCAGCAGCTAACATTAAGTTTTCGTATTGGAGATTCTGCGCATATTTCAATGATTAAATTTTATAAATTTAGTATTAAACAAAAGAAATACTATTGCCAACAAACTTTATTCTATACAAGCTGTTTGCGAAAAGCATTTTTCGTACTGTTTGCTTCGTATTCTAGAAATGCAGTGGACCAAATAAATATTAAGCGTCCTAATTCTAGGTGTCTGTACGATCATCACAACCCACTGTATGATAATAACGTATGTCGGCAATCATTTATATCTGTACATATGCACATAACTTTATATGTTTAATTTCCGACTTGTATCCGTAGCGGCGTAATTGACGAAAGGTCACGTTTGACTTGATTGCATCTTTTGCTTTATTTCAGCATGGCAGGGAGGAAAATATTAGCAACAATCGGTGAGAGAGTCCCACCACAAAATGAATAAACAAATGGTTCAGTTCATACTTCCGACTAGGTGAAACCGCCTCCTACACTACCTGTTATTTGAGTGAATCGCTTCCTGCAACTTCGACAGCAAAAAATGGTTCAAATGGCTCTGAGCACTGCGGGACTTAACTTCTGAGGTCATAGAACTTAGAACTACTTAAACCTAACTAACCTAAGGACATCACAAACATCCATGCCCGAGGCAGGATTCGAACTTGCGACCGTAGCGGTCACGCGGTTCCAGATTGTAGTGCCTAGAACCGGTCGGCCACCCCTGCCGGCAACTTCGACAGCAGCTTGTCGAAATAAGCCAAGGCCATTCTCACGAAGTACCGAAACTCTGCGTATCTTCGGACCTCAATTCCTTCATTACTAGGAAATAAATGCCACCGCCGTCGACTCTTCTTCCCAACCAGGTTTGAACCCAAGAACGTCTGGCCTTTCGTCGTCGTTACGCTGCCCAAATCCTAAGGATTACAGACACCGCTCGAAAAACAGCTGCATACTCCATATGCAGAATGCATAAACGTAAATTTAGAGACATGTATTCTTGTGCAACGAAATGCCGTAATACAAAACGAACAGATCAGTCGATAATATTCAGAACAGTAATTATTTCCGTGATAGTTACATAAGAGAACACAGTTACTTAATAAATAATAACAACAACAAATAAAAGCAATTTCTTTGTAAGTGGGAATTTTCAGCTCTCAGAAATTTTTAATCTGAAGGAATAACTTTACAGGAAATCAGCCAGTCCACTTCGAGATTTGCGATGCGTAGCGCGCGTGCGTGGATTCGCGGCAGGACTATTCCGCGAGTATCGTGCAACTGATCGACGTCAACCAGGGACTGAAGCGATTTTCAGCGCCAACTATTACGACTTACTGGCTAATCTCATAGTTGAAGTGAGTTGCTTAAGGAATGCCTTTGCTGTTCCCAAGCAAAAGGTAAAACTACCCCATCAGCAGGAGAGTGACTATATAATTTTCGGGACATGCAAGTGCTCATCGACACACGTACGAATACACTAGCTTAGTTTTCCCTGCTTCCCTCGCTTTGACTGCATAATCTGCACGGATCTTTTTTTCTTTAATCGAATTTTTATGTAGTTCCAAAATTGCAACACCTCCTAACTTTATACGCTAATTAATTCTATAGAAGCACGGCCTTTCCCGAATGTACTTCTGATCAGAAAGTGATTCTAGTAGCTAGAGTGCAACGTTTTTGATAATTATGCCTTTCACTTTCTTGTGATGATATTTCTAAAGAAACTTTCATCCCGTAGCAAATATTTGTTTATATCTAACCCAGAAGTGGAATACCAGATCTGACAGATTTATCTTTAAAATATTTTTAATGTAACGAAATATTTTCTTAAAAATTGTCATGTCTTATTTTATTCCTTTAGAGATAAATCTCGGAAAACAGAGGAATAAGTATTTATTTTATTTCTAATGTGATCCAAATAAAAATTCTCATAGATTTGGCTTTTAAAATGCTTTCGTAATGAAAAAATTTCATAAAACTCTTCATTCCTTTTTTTTTTTTTTGTTTCTAGCCTAGAGGTTAACACTAATTTTCATAGATTTCTCTTCAAAACTGCTTTCACAAAGAAATATTTTAAAAGCAGTGAAATGTGAAATGCGTATTTTCTTTTTATTTCAGGAGAGAAGCCGAATGCAAATTTTCATAGATTTATCTTAAAATTGTTTGCAGTACGAAATATTTCCATAGAAAAACAACCCATTTCACCCCTTGGGGGATGAATTTCCAAAAACACTGAAACACGTTTTTTTTTTCTAACCTAGATGTCAAATACCAATTTTTATAGATGTAACTTTAAAAATACTTAAGTACTTCTTTAATAATTATTTATTTAAAAAACTTTCGCCCACTTTTTCACCTCCCCCCCCCCCCCACCCCCCATAGAGGTTAAATTAGCAAAAATACTGAAACACATGTTTCATCGTTTCTGACCGAGAAAGGAAATACCAGTTTTCGCAGGCTAGCTTCAGGTATACTAGCCAACTACACAACCTAAACATGAAGACACAGAGAAAGTATATGTCGGTATTGAACGGACAATTCATTACGTAAAGGGAGATGAAAATCTAGTAGTCATGGGGGACTGGATTGCGGTTTTAGGGGAAGAAGTAGAAGAAAGGGTTAAAGGAGAATGTGGACTTGGTACTAGGAATGAGAGAGGAGAAAGACTAATTGAGGTATACAATAAATTTCAGCTAGTAATGAAGTATTGCAAGGGGAGCTATATTTGGAACAGGCCAGGAGATGCGGGTAGAGTTCAGTTAGATTACATCATGTTTAGGCAGAAATTCCGAAATCAGATACGGGACTGTAAGGCGTATCCAGGAGCAGATGTAGACTCCGATGAAGACTAGGGTGATGTTTAAGAGACTAGTCAGAATGAATCAATCAGCAAAGAAATGGGATACAGAAGGACTAAGGAATGAAGAGACACGCCTAAACTTCTCCAGAGCTATAGATACTGCGAAAAGGAATAGCTTAATACGCAGTTCAGTTGAAGAGGAATGGACATCTCTAAAAAGGGCAATCACAGAAGTTGCAAAGAAAAACATAGGTACTCTTAATGTTACCACCGTTGCTTTTAATGTCACCAAAGGTTGTTTTGACTTTCCTGTATGCTGAGTCTGTCCTTCCGACAATCATATCTTTTTCGATGTCTTCACATTTTTCCTGCAGCCATTTTGCCTTAGCTTCCCTGCACTTCCTATTTATTTCATTTCTCAGCGACTTGTATTTCTGTATACCTAATTTTCCCGGAACATGTTTGTACTTCCTCCTTTCATCAATCATCTGAAGTATTTCTTCTGTTACCCATGGTTTCTTCGCAGCTACCTTCTTTGTATCTATGTTTTCCTTCCCAACTTCTGTGATGGCCCTTTTTAGAGATGTCCGTTCCTCTTCAACTGTACTGCCTACTGCGCTATTCCTTATCGCTGTATCTATAGCGTTAGAGAACTTCAAACGTATATCGTCATTCCTTAGTACTTCCGTATCCCACTTCTTTGCCTATTGATCCTTACTGACTAATGTCTTGAATTTCAGCCTACTCTTCATCACTACTATATTGTGATCTGAGTCTATATCTGCTCCTGGGTACGCCTTACAATCCAGTATCTGATTTCGAAATCTCTGTCTGACCATGATGTAATCTAATTGAAATCTTCCCGTATCTCCCGGCCTTTTCCAAGTATACCTCCTCCTCTTGTGATTCTTGAACAGGGTATTCGCTATTACTAGCTGAAACTTGTTACAGAACTCAATTAGTCTTTCTCCTCTTTCATTCCTTGTCCCAAGCCCATATTCTCCTGTAACCTTTTCTTCTGCTCCGTCCCCTACAACTGCATTCCAGTCGCCCATGACTATTAGATTTTCGTCCCCCTTTACATACTGCATTACCCTTTCAATATCCTCATACACTTTCTCTATCTGTTCATCTTCAGCTTGCGACGTCGGCATGTATACCTGAACTATCGTTGTCGGTGTTGGTCTGCTGTCGATTCTGATTAGAATCAGCTGTAGAGGGTAAAAACTGTAGAGGAACACAGAGTTTGTAATACAACCAGCAAATAATTGAGGATGTAGGTTACGAGTACGTCTCGAGTATTGTATGGTAGCGAAACATGGACTGTGGGAAAACCGGCACAGAAGAGAATCGAAGCATTTGCGATGTGGTGCTACAGACGAATGTTGAGAATTATGTGGACTGATAAGGTAAGGAATGAGGGGATTCAACGCAGAATCAGAGAGGAAAGGAATATGTGGAAAACACTGATAAGGAGAAGAGACAGGATGATAGGACATCTGTTAAGAGATGAGGGAATGACTTCCGTAGTATTAAAGGGAGCTGTAGAGGGCAAAAAGTGTACAGGAAGATAGAGATTGGAATACATCCAGCAAATAATTGAGGACGTATGTTCCAAGTGCTACTCTGATTGTTGGGTTGTTTTGGGGAAGGAGACCAGACAGCGAGGTCATCGGTCTCATCACATTAGGGAAGGACGGGGAAGAAAGTCGGCCGTGCCCTTTGAAAGGAACCATCCCGGCATTTGCCTGGAGCGATTTAGGGAAATCACGGAAAACCTGAATCAGGGTGGCCGGACGCGGGATTGAACCGTCGTCCTCCCGAATGCGAGTACAATGTTTAACCACTGCCCCACCTCGCTCGGTGCTACTCTGAGATGAAGAGGTTGTCACAGAAGAGGAATTAGTGGTGAGCCGCATCAAACCAGTCAGAAGACTGATGACTAAAAAAAACTTAAGATTACCTTAGTAGCGAAATATTTTCAAAAGACTTTTCATCCATTATTTCACCAGCTTATGGGTGGAATTTCAAAAAAAAAAAATCTTTTCTTAAATGATGCCTACGGTATAAGATCAGCACCCTTTCCAAATTTGAAGTTTCTATCTTTAGCGATATGGGCTGGCCGATTGTCAGTCAGCCAGGACATGGCCTTATATATGCAGTACGAAAGGGCTTTCAAAGTGACGAAGGAATCGTAGGTCACGACTCTTCTGGAACCCTTTCAAAATGTCGTTGGTCATCAAGCAGCCTTTCTAAAAAAACAATTAATCAGGCGCGACTGTTCCATCAGCGTAATCAGCTCTTCTTAAGAGAAATCTGAGAATCGGCGACAGGCGGTGAGTTAGGTGGAACTCGATCAATCAGCTGGATTCGGAAGGCCAGATTGGACGCCGGCGCTGGATATTAAGTGCGAGGCGGCAGGTCTGCGCGGCGCTGATTGCTTCTGGCCGTGATTTATGCCCGGAGATTGCAGCGGGCGTAATTCTCGGCCCGGCTTGGCCCGCTCTTCTACAAGCAGCTGCGCCCGGCAGCCGATCGCGGGAGGCGACCGGAGAATTCACTCCTGCCGCGGTCACCGGCGAGTGGGCGGCTCCAGCTGGTGTCTGCTAGCTGTCTACACCTCGACCTACCCGCTAAATTCTCCAGTTTTTATCCCACGGAAAATGCTGGGGACATTTAGAACAGCGGTCGAGCTACATCAGTGTCCACCACAGTATCAAACAATCATCTGAAGAAGACAGAAATCACGAGATACAAAAATGGTGGTGCTATTTCATTCAGTCGAGAGGCTATTCCACCCAGTGCATTTCAGTGTCAAAATCACAAACTTTTACCACAACTAAACATTTTTCATCGTTTTGCAGCGACACACACTGCGTGAAACATTGCAGCACAATGCTGCCTATAATACTTGTTACAGCTTGTTTCATATCTCCTTTAGACCATGAAGCACTTCGCTTTTTCCTTTTGTCTGTACGTACCATTTGGAAGGAAACGGTGCTCCACTGCAGACTCCTAACTAAGGTACGAGCATATGGGATTGGTTGCCAAGTATGTGAGTGGCTCGAAGACTTCTTAAGTAATAGAACCCAGTACGTTGTCCTCGATGGTAAGTGTTCATCGGAGGGGAGGGTATCATCTGGAGTGCCCCAGGGAAGTGTGGTAGGTCCGCTGTTGTTTTCTACCTACATAAATGATCTTTTGGATAGGGTGGATAGCAATGTGCGGCTGTTTGCTGATTATGTTGTTGTGCACGGGACGATGTCGTCGTTGAGTGACTGTAGAAGGATACAAGATGACTTGGACAGGATTTGTGATTGGTGTAAAGAATGGCAGCTAACTCTAAATATAGGTAAATGTAAATTAATGCAGACGAATAGGAAAAAGAATCCTGTAATGTTTGAATACTCCATTAGTAGTGTAGCGCTTGACACAGCAGCGTCGACTAAATATTTGGGCGTAACATTACAGAGCGATATGAAGTGGGACTAGCATGTAATGGCAGTTGTGGGGAAGGCGGATAGTCGTCCTCGGTTCATTGGTAGAATTTTGGGAAGATGTTGTTCATCTGTAAAGGAGACCGCTTATAAAACACTAATATGACCTATTCTTCAGTACTACTCAAGCGTTTGGGATCCCTATGAGGTCGGATTGAGGGAGGACATAGAAGCAATTCTGAGGCGGGCTGCTAGATTTGTTACTGGTAGGTTTGATCGTCACGCGAGTGTCACGGAAATGCTTCAGGAACTCGGATGGGAGTCTCTAGAGAAAAGGAGGCGTTCTTTTCGTGAATCGCTACTGAGGAAATTTGGAGAACCAGCATTTGAGGCTGACTGCAGTACAATTTTACTGCCGCCAACCTACATTTCCCGGAAAGACCACAAAGATAAGATAAGAGAGATTAGGGCTCGTACAGAGGCATATAGGCAGTCATTTTTCCCTCGTTCTGTTCGGGAATGGAACAGGGAGAGAACATGCTAGTTGTGGTACGAGGTACCCTCCGCCACGCACCGTATACTGGATTGCGGAGTATGTATGTAGATGTAGATGTAGAAGAGAACGTGTTCTCAAGAATTTCGCAGTAAAACATCGGTTAAACTGTAAGTAGGCTGTTTAGGTTTTTATGTTGGTAATAACGCCACGTAGCGCTCTGTATGAAAATCACTGACTGTGCTGTGTGCAGTCTGTGGTTGGTTGGACTCGTTGTTGGGATATTGGCTTGTGTAGTATCAGGCAGTTGGATGTGAACAGCGCGTAGCGTTGCGCAGTTGGAGGTGAGCCGTCAGCAGTGGTGGATGTGGGGAGAGACATGGCAGAGTTTTGAGAGCGGACGATCTGGACGTGTGTTCGTCAGAAAAAGGAAATTTGTAAGACTGGATGTCATGAACTGATATATATATATATTATGACTTTTGAACACTATTAAGGTAAATACATTGTTTGTTCTCCATCAAAATCTTTCTTTTGCTAACTATGCCTATAAGTAGTTAGTGCCTTCAGTAGCTAGAATCTTTTATTTAGCTGGGAGTATTGGCGCTCGCTGTATTGCAGTAGTTTGAGTAACGAAGATTTTTGTGAGGTAAGTGATTCGTTAAAGGTAAACGTTATTGTTAGTCAGGGCCATTCTTTTGTAGGGATTATTGAAAATCAGATTGCGTTGCGCTAAAAAAAATATTGTGTCAGTTTAGTGTTGATCAGAATAAGTAAAGAGATCAGTTTTGCTCAGATGTTTGAAAATCAAATAACGTAGAGGTTTTCCAGCACTGTCTTTTATAAATTTTTCTAAGGGGATGTTTCAAAACTAATAATTCGACTGAGCAGAAGTAGCCCCAATATTTGTTGATACACACACTGCGTAACCTGTGTTCTTAAACAAATAACGACGAGAGTTTAAAATTTCAAGATATTGTGTATGATACACCTTAATTTGTGACTATTACAGCGCCATCTATCACAAAGCGAAAGAAGTGGTCCAACTAAAACATTCCTATTTCTTTACGTACTACACGAATACGTAATAAAAAATGGGGGTTCCTATTTAAAAAAAGGCAGTTGATAACCGTTTGACCTATGGCAGCTCCATCTAACGGGCCAACCATAGCGCCATCTGGTTTCCCCCTTCAAGCTAGACGAGTTTCGTTCTTTGTAGTTTTTTCGTTTGATGCTTATTTCGTGAGATATTTGGCCCGGTCACGATCAATGGGCGACCCTGAATAAGGGGCGTGAAGAGTGTCGGATGTTTAGTGATTACTGTGAAGAACAAGGAGATGCCGCGTACTTGTGTGAGACAGAGTGGAACTCCTACAGCCGTCCTTACGATGTTATGTATTATATGACCACCAGTTTCGGTGCTTCAGTACGCCATCTTCAGGCCTTAACTGACGCTGAAGGGATTACCTCGAACCGTACAAAAGATTCTGTCAGTGGCCAACGTCTATGAGCTGGTTGACCAGTGATGGAATTGTGTATACGACTGGAGCTAACCCCATGAGCGTCAGTTAAGGCCTGAAGATGGTGTACTGAAGCACCGAAAGTGGTGGCCATATAATAATTAACATCGTAAGGCCGGCTGTAGATGTTCCATTTCATTACGTAAGTGAACTGCCGAAGTCCCTCAAACCTCCAATAAATAACATCGTTGGGACGGCTGTAGGTGTTGCATTTCATTACGTATGTGAATGACCGAAGTCTCTCAAACCTCCAATCAGAAGCACGGACATACCCTAAAAACGTGTAAGGCAGCGTTATCAGCATGTCATTTTTTGGTCTCCGTTGGGCTAGTTGGTTGAATTGCGCCATATCCAGATTTGTGGGACATTGGGCTGTGGCAGTAGCCCGATGTGGGACTGGATGGGAATGTGAGGGAGGCATATTCGTCGTCGTCAAGCTAAAGGTCGACCACCACGATGGAGGATCGCCCTACTTTGCACCCAGCACATCCGAATCCATTTACATCTGCGCCAGCCAGCCGAGAACGAGTAATGGACGCCCTGCAACATTCATACCGCACCTTTGGCAGCAGCCGGACTAGGGAATTTCTGTGCTATGCGTTGGTTGTCTTTAACACATAACTCAATTAGCTGTGTCTTAATTAATGCCGTGACGTAGAAGCACGGGCTCCTGATGAATGCAGCCGCATAGTGTTCAGCGATGAACACTCTGTTCCACTCGCGGATCGGACATTTCGTCTGGCGTAGCTGGGGCTTCGTCATAGACTGCATCTTTAAATGCTCCCGAAAGAAAGAAATCAAGAGGAGTCAAATGGGGGGACCTCGCAGGCCATTTACAACAGAATTTTGCCCTATCCAACTGCCAGGAAAGTTCCCATTCAGTATTTCAGTATTCACACGGCATGAGTGAGCTGCAAAACGGTCGTGCTGCGGCCACGTGCACAGTGGAATATCCAGTGGTACCTCTTCTAGGCCGGCCGGTGTGGCCGAGCGGGTCTAGGCGCGTCAGTCTGGACCGGCGCGACCGCTACGGTCGCAGGTTCGAAACCTGCCTCGGGCATGAATGTGTGTGATGTCCTTAGGTTAGTTAGGTTTAAGTAGTTCTACATTCTAGGGGACTGATGACCTCAGATGTTAAGTCCCATAGTGCTCAGAGCCATTTGAACCATTTTAACCTCTTCTAGAAGAACCGGCGGAATGTTCGTTAGAATGTGTGCGTACGAATGTACATTTAGGACGCCTGAATTGAATTAAAACCCACAATGTAATTTCTTATAATGCCGCACCATACGTTTACGCTCCACGGCCGTTGATGTTGCACCTGACGAAGCCAGTGTGGATTTCCGGCTGCCGAGTAGCGGATGTTATGCAAATTTACGTTAGCGTGGTTAGTAAACATTGCTTCACCGGTAAAGAGCACACGCTGGAAAAACGTAGGGCCGTCTCTCAGTTGCTGAAGGGCAAACCGACAAATCTCTGTGTGACGTTCGAAATCTCGGTCGTCGAGTGCCTCATGTAGTGACGGAAAATAGGGATGGAAATTCTGTTGATACAGGATGCGAGTGGCACTCTTCTGGCTGATTCCACATTCCTTGCCAATATGTATCGCACCACTGCGCGCATTCATTAGCGTCGAAGGCAGAACAGCTTCTTCGTGTTCTCTGTCAGTTACAGTCTTCTTTCTTGTCCTATTTTTGACGTTCAAGGAGCCTGACTTCACTAGCGTCTAAATAATTCGCGCAACTGAACGGCGCGTCGGACATTGGCTATCTGGATAGACAGCCCTACGCTGCTGTACCGTTTTTACAGCATTTCTTTTACATTCACCATATAAAAGTAGTATATCCAACTTCTCCTCATTGGTGTACGTGTCTGCACGCAACGAATGCTGAGGCAGAAATGAGCGGTCTGCAGTGCAGACAAGTAAATAGGCAAATGTGTTGATATTGTCGCACAGCGTAGCATGAGAGCTCTGCTTGTTGCCGATTCCGGCACGCTAGGGCATTTATCGACCTTTTTAACGACAGGTTTCATTGTCAACGTTAACAAACGTTATATCACCGTAATTGTCTTCTCAAAAGCTATCGAATGCGGTTATTAAAAGTATGCGGTTCCTGTTGAAAAACGTACTTGCTTCAATATCTCAGTTGGTACCAGCGCTAAAAACATTAACCAAACAAAACAATACGTGCTCCTCGACGCTCTAACATTTCCTGAAAACCCCGTTTCGATATGTGTAACCTTCCACGAAATAAAACGTGTCTTTGGTCTTACGTGACTCACCCTGTATATTATTACCACATACAGGGTGACAATTATTGAACTACGAGGGTAATCCCAAAAGTACGGTCTCCTATTATTTATAAGTACAGAATTCTGTTTGTGTGGCAGTTGGTCACACTGTTATGAAGAGTGCTTCACGCACTGTGTGTAAACACGCGCACGCCGCGCTGAGGCACTCAGTCTTGGCTTGGCAGCCGTTGAGAAAGAAGTTCCCGTTGGATGTTACCGCCAAGTGCGAATTGCGCGCAGTTATTCGGTTTATGAACGCAAACGGCACTGCGCCGATTGAAATCCATCGCCAGCTGACGGAAGTGTATGGTGAGATGTGCATGGATGTCAAAAATGTTCGCAGGCGGTGTACAGAGTTTGCAGCTGGTCGGACCGAAATTCAGGACGAACAAAGGAGCGGGAGGTCGTTAATTTCTGAGGAGACAGTGTTGAAGGTTGAGCAAAGCATGCATGAAGATAGGCGGATCACCCTGGATGATCTCTGCACTCTGGTTCCTGAGGTTTCCCGAAGCACCGCTCACAGAATTTTAACGCAAGCATTGAACTACCGGAAGGTGTGCGCAAGATGGGTGCCACGCATGCTGACTGAGGACACATGCGGCAACGAGTTGATGCTTCCCGCGCATTTCTACACCTCCTTGCAGCCGAACAGGACAACTTTCTGGACTCAATTGTCACGGGTGACGAAACGTGGGCATACCACTTTACACCTGAAACCAAACAACAATCACGCCAGTGGCGGCATCCTTCTTCGCCAAAGCCGCGGAAATTCAGACAAACACTGTCTGCCGGTAAAGTCATGACAACCGTTTTTTGGGATCGGAAAGGGGTATTGTTGGTCGACTTTATGCCCACTGGGACCACAATTAACGCTGACTGGTACTGTGCGACTCTGATAAAACTCAAACGAGCAATTCAGAACCGGAGAAGAGGAATGTTGAGCAAGGGCATACACATTCTCCATGACAACGCTCGCCCACACGTCGCTCGGCAAACCGTTGCTCTCCTGCAACAGTTTCAGTGGAACATAATCACCCACCCACCGTACAGTCCTGACTTGGCGGCCGGTGACTATCACCTGTTCCCTGGGTTAAAAGAACATTTGGCCGGAAAGCGATTCAGCTCCGACGACGAGGTGAAAGAAGAGGTTCATAAGTTTCTGATCAGCATGGCGGCGAGCTGGTATGACATGAGCATACAAAAACTGCCACAGTGTCTACAAAAATGCATCTACAGAAATGGTGATTATGTCGAAAAATAGTTAAATGTTCAAGCTGTAAACTGATGCAAACCATTGTAGAAATAAAGAGGTCTATGTATTTATAAAAAAATAGAAGACCTTACTTTTGGGACTACCCTCGTATATATATATATATACGACGGGGTGCACACACTTTATTTAACATGCAAACGTCACTACATGTTTGAGAATCAATCACTGGAAAAAATACAAATCTAAAGAAATGTTCGATGTGCCTGCCATCATTGGCGGTTATGTGGTACAGACGAATAGCGAAATTCTGCATGACCCTCTCAAATGTCGGATCATCGATGCTGCCGATGACCTCCTGAACTGCTGTTTTCAGCTTCTAAATGTTTATTGGGGCTATTTTTTTACACCTTGTCTTTAATATAGCCCCACAAAAAGGAATCGCATGTGTTCAGATTCGTTCAATCGAGGCCCATGCCAGTGGCCTCCTGGCTCCCCAGAGCCAGAATGCGGACGCCAAACTGCTCCTCCAAGAAATCAAACACTCTCCTGCTTCGATGGGGTCGATCTCCGTCTTGCATGAACCACATCTTGTCGGAATCAGGCTCACTTTGGATAATGGGGATGAAGTCACCTTAAAAAAAGTTCTCGTATCGTTCGGTAGTCACTGTGCCGTCAAGGAATATCGCACCGATTATTCCGTGACTGGACACTGGAAACCACAGTCACCCGTTGAGGGTGAAGAGACTTCTCGATCGCGAAATGCGGATTCTCAGTCCCCCAAATGCGCCAGTTTTGCCTATTGAAGAACCCGTCCAAATGAATGTGGGCTTCGCGTGCGCATGCACGTACTAATTAACATCATGCTCCGCTAGCAACCGTGTAGTTTGTACGTCCCAACGCAAACCGTCAGAAGTCATGACGATTTTATTTTATATAGTTCAATAATTGTCACCCTGTGTGCGTAATTAAAGGGAAGACGGCCAATGATTTCTCCAGTGCGAATGCACACCAGGCTCAAACTCTTACGGAAATCGGCAAAATGAAGCGAGGAATGAAGCTAATGGCCAAGGGGCACTACATCCGTAGTGTGACGGTAAGTTGAAAAATGGTTTAAATGGCTCTGAGCACTAAGGGACTTAACATCTGAGGTCATCAGCCCCTGGAACTTAGAACTACTTAAACCTAACTAACGTAAGGACATCACACACATGCCCGAGGCAGGATTCGAACCTGCGACCGTAGCAGTAGCGCGGTTCCGGACTGAAGCGCCTAGAACCACTCGGCCACCGCGGACGGCCCGATAAGTTGAGAATTTGGGTCTGACGAGAGGCATGTTATGGTAGTCCATACAATTGTGATGACCGCTGTGTGTGCATGGCTAAGTGGTCAGAGCAGCTGCCTAGTAAACGGGAGACCCGGCATCGAATCCCAGTCCGGCACAAATTTTCAGCTTTCCCCATTGCTTTACATCAATACCCAATCGCAGCCAACGTCTGTAATTCATTTGTGTCTTACATGCACTCATGAAATTTCAATCACCAGTTTTCTCCTCCAATTGCGAAAAGTTTCCGTTAGCACCCACCTACATAGGGAGAAATGGTCATCACGATAAAATAAGAGAAAGCAGAGCTCGCACAGATTGATTTAAGTGCTCGTTTTTCCCGGGCGCTGTTCGAGAGTGGAACGGTAGAGAGACAGCTTGAAGTGGTTCATTGAACCCTCTGCCAGGCACTTTGTTATGAATAGCAGAGTAATCACATAGATGTAGATGTTTCGTACCCTACCAATGCAACCAAAACTGTTGGTAATCTTACCATCTATTAGCCGGCCGGAGTGCCCGTGCGGTTCTAGACGCTACAGTCTGGAACCGAGCAACCGCTACGGTCACAGGTTCGAATCCTGCCTCGGGCATCGATGTGTGTGATGTCCTTAGGTTAGTTAGGTTTAAGTAGTTCTAAGTTCTAGGCGACTGATGACCTCAGAAATTAAGTCGCATAGTGCTCAGAGCCATTTGAACCATTTATCATCTACTACGTCATTTACATACTGTAACAAAACTACAGTTCGCTATACCAAGAGTACCGAACAGTAGTTTTGGTAGAGCGCAACCTAGCGGTATGCAAGAGGACAACTGGAGGCGGTTGACAGGTCAGGAATTTCGCAGGGCAGGTGATGGCGGCAGAGAGAGGCCTCAGCCGACCGCATTCGACTGTGACCGCTGTTGGCCTGTGGGACGGCGTTGCGGCGCGCGCAATACGGGCGCCGGAGCCCGCGGGCCGCGCCATGGTGGCTCTATCTGTCTCCAGCGCGGCCTCCTTCCGCAGATACGTCCCGCATAATCTGCGTTCCGGTCGACGCACAGCGCAGCCGTCCCAGTTCAAAACGCGTGGCCGGCACCCACTGAACACTGACAGACAGGGCCAGCAGACAACCGTCTCACGGGAATAACTGAAATGAGGTGGTCTTGTAGCAGGTATCAACGTGTTCAAATGCAGTAGCTGTGAGCTCTTCGAAGACTGCTTTGATGTATTTTGTTACGGAGAACAAATACTATACCCTTACTAGCTCTCGTCCGCTCAGCTGTATGTATTGTTTTAATTTATTTGAAACCTATTTCGAAGCAATTGCAGCGTCATGTTGTAACCTCCCCCTTACTATTCGGCCTATACTGCTTGCGATATAAAATATGGCCGTGGATCGCATGTATGCCTAATGGATTTTTACTGAATTGAAAGTTAAGACGTATTTAGAAGAATTTCGTTCAGGGTTGCAATTTATGTTCGGCAGTATTAATGGTGTTTTTGATGTTCAAAGTTGTAAGAGCAGGAAATCTGCTTTAATATACATAACGAAGTATGATTCTGAACCTTTATCTAGCTGCAATGATTCGTCTTTGTCATTTAATGAGCGAACTACAAGGATTGATTCCACTGATCGGTTTCTTGTTAATAATTGGAGTCGTATACGTTTTATTGGGAAGTACTTTGAATCCTTTGAGGCTAATCGGGTCGTTGTGCATACTCTGAGCGAGTGCCATCCAAGGTATAATGGCTGGGCGGGTCGCGTCGTACGCTGGTATAACAAGGCCTTTCGGTCCACGGAGATTCGTAAGAAACAATCATATTTATTTGGCGATACAAATATTGGCAAGTCAACTCTTATAGAGAAAGTATTGTCTAAAAAGCAGCACGTATGTTTATCCTTTTGTTCCGAATTCGGATTTGATGGGTAAGATAGCCGTATTCACAAGGCAACTGTTTTCGAAGAGTTTGAGTGGTCCAGGTGGCGTCAATATGCTTGTATTTTGAAGCGCATCCTTGAAGGCCGACCGGTGACCGTCCCAAAGTAGGAGTAGAGTGTACAACAGACCCTTTTGATGAAAAAATCTACTAAAAATAAAAAGTAATTAAACTGAACAGGGCTATAATTTGGAAAAATGAAAGTTATTTTGTGCATTCACTCACGAACAGCACTGAATAGAAAAGGGGTACTACTGATGATAAATCCAAAAGTTACACTAATAAACGAAAAGGAAATAATTAACTGTCTCCGCCCACTAGGGTGATTCACATCCAAAATGCTGTACACTAACTTTAAGTGAGTATGTAATGATAAAGAATACTGAGAAGTCACTCTTATGTTTGTTATTAAATTTTGGAAAAAACAATCGAGTAATGCTCAAATAACTTACGGGTTTCCTGCCGGGTGACGCCGTCGACCACCGCCGATATTTCGACAGGAGCACACCCTGCCATTCTCAAGGCACAACTGCAAGGAGGAAGCAATATGCAAGGGAATTTAATACCTCGGTTCACAGAGGAGAAACAAGGAAGATACCACACACAGAACAAGTAACCGCAGAGTATGCACACAACCAAAGATAACCAACATCAGAAATATCGATAGTGACTATTAATCAACAGGTGAGGTAGCACTAATTCTGTCCCTCCGTTTTTTTATGAGATACAGAGCCGGATTCAAAGCAGCATTTAAACAAAATCCACCATCTCTGTTTATAAGGTTGCTTGATAGTTTGATTTCAACAGCTTCCTTAATAGCACTATCCCAATAGCTGGACGTGCAAGCCAGAATCTCCGTGTTGTTGTATTCCATAGTATGACCGATGTCAAGGCAATGTTCTGCAATAGCGGATTTGCTCGGCTGTTGTGAGCGTGTGTGACGCTTATGTTCAATACACCGTTCTTCCACAATCCTGATTGTCTGACCAATATATGACATGCCACAACTGCAAGGAATACGATAGACATCAGCCTTACGCAAACCAAGATCATCTTTTGCGGACGCCAACAGGGCCTTAATCTTAGAAGGTGGTCGAAAAACACATATCACATCATATTTCCGCAAAATACGGCCAATCCCGTTGGAATCGCTTCCTGCGTAAGGCAAAATGGCCGTAGACTTAGGTGCCACTTCGTTGCTATCGTCACTCACCCGTTGCACAGAAGGCTGATAGCGCAACGCACGTTTGATCTGCCTGTCGAAATATCGGCGGTGGTCGACGACGTCACCCGGCAGCAAACCCGTAAGTTATTTGAACATTCAATTTGCCGGGAAAAGTTAAGGTCTCAAATCGAGTAATGATTTAAAAATATGCAATTAAACTGCATGTTGGTACTGAACTTCGTTACGTGAACAATGACTCTCAGTGGTATCAATATAACGTCATCAAAGAAATTTTTTTTAAAAAAGCAAGCACTTTTACTTTGCAGCACTTATTTTGCAAATTCGATTTCAAATTATTATCTGAACAACTGAGCCTTTTTTGCTGAACTGAACAGAAATAAATAATAGAATACGTACCAAACCAAACAGCCATGTGCTCCAAGCTGTATGTAAAATAAATAAAACTTCCGCACTCTTAATTTGTGCATTTCTTTGGATTTGGATTTTTTCCAGCGATTGATACTGAAACTTGAAAAATTAAATTGCTTTACTTCACTCATATAATGAAGCCTCTGTTGTACAACAGTTCATTGAAAGTAGACTGAGGCTGAAATTCTTAAAACTGAAATTATTCATTAATAAACTGGCTGTAACTATTCAATTTGTTTCTTAAGACACTAGGTTAGCATATAAGGAAAAAATAACGAACAAGGACCCTGCTTGGTAACAATGTCTCAGGACAATGAGGACACAGTCGCCCTGAGTTTAACTGATTATTATTTAAATAAATTTTACCAATCAAATCACATTCAGTTGTGCTGCTGGGTTAGCCGTTAATACTTTCTACCAATGAACGGTCTTACTTCATTGTTGTGCATACGACAAAACACGGAGCCGATGACGAAATTGTGTTGCTGGAACTGCTGCTGTTGTTGAATATGGTAGCATCTTGTGGAGCCACAGCTAATTACAGGAACGGGCAGTCGTAATTAATACAGCCTCTTCCGCCCGTCCACTGTCCTTACTTCTGCTACTAGACATCTGCCCGGTGCGTGTACATGATGCCGCCGAAAATGGTACTCTCTGCTGGGAGAGGGTTAACACCACACTTCCGCACACTACAAGCGCTGGAGCCCGTCTCTCTTTCTCCGCGGGCTTCTCACAGCAACTCCCTACCCAAAGATTTTACAACGCACAAGCACTGCTACTATCATTGCTAGTCGATGCAAATAATAATTCTTTTCGCTTTTCCCAAGAGCTTATAAGTTTCACAGTAAGACACAAATAAATCCAATGAAATGTCATCAGACTTCTACCTACACTACTGGCCATTAAAATTGCTACACCGCGAAGATGACGTGCTACAGACGCGAGATTTAACCGACAGGTTGCAGATGCTGTGATATGCAAATTATCAGCTTTTCAGAGCATTCACACAAGGTTGGCGCCGGTGGCGACACCTACAACATGCTGACGTGAGGAAAGTTTCCAACCGATTTCTCATACACAAACAGTAGTCGACCGGCGTTGCCTGGTGAAACGTTGTCGTGATGCCTCGCGTAAGGAGGATAAATGCGTACCGTCACGTTTCCGACTTTGATAAAGGTCGGATTGTAGCCTATCGCGATTGCGGTTTATCGTATCGCGACATTGCTGCTCGCGTTGGTCGAGATCCAATTACTGTTAGCAGAATATCGAATCGGTGGGTTCAGGAGGGTAATATGGAACGCCGTGCTGGATCCCAGCGGCCTCGTATGACTAGCAGGCGAGATGACGGGCATCTTATCCGCATGACTGTAACGGATCGTGCAGCCACGTTTCGATCCCTGAGTCAACTGATGGGGACGTTTGCAAGTCAACAACCATCTGCACGAACAGTTCGACGACGTCTGCAGCATGTACTATCAGCTAGGAGAACATGGCTGCGGTTACCCTTGACGCTGCATCACAGACAGGAGCGCCTGCGATGGTGTAGTCAACGACGAACCTGGGTGCACGAATGACAAAACGTCATTTTTGGGGATGAATCCAGGTTCTGTTTACAGCATCATGATGGTCGCATCCGTGTTTGGCGACATCGCGGTGAACGCACATTGGAAGCGTGTATTCGTCATCGCCATATTGGCGTATCACCCGGCGTGATGGTATGGGGTGCCATTGGTTACACGTCACGGTCACCTCTTGTTTTCATTGACGGCACTTTGAACAGTGGACGTTACATATCAGATGTGTTACGATTCGTGGCCCTACCCTTCATTCGATCCCTGCGAAACCCTACATTTCAGCAGGATAATGCACGACCGCATGTTGCAGGTCCTGTACAGGCCTTTCTGGATACAGAAAATGTTCGACTGCTGCCCTGGCCAGCACATTCTCCAGATCTCTCACAAACTGAAAACGTCTGGTCAATGGTGGCCGAGCATTTGGCTCGTCACAATACGCCAGTCATTACTCTTGATGAACTGTGGTATCGTGTTGAAGTTGCACGGGCAGCTGCACCTGTACACGCCATCCAAGCTCTGTTTGACTCAATGCCCAGGCGTATCAAGGCCGTTATTACAGCCAGAGGTGGTTGTTCTGGGTACTGATTTCTCAGGGTCTATGCACCCAAATTGGGTGAAAACGTAATCATATGTCAGTTCTAATATAATATATTTGTCCAATGAATACCCGTTATCATCTGCATTTCTTCTTGGTGTAGCAATTTCAATGGCCAGTAGTGTAAATTTACACTTACAGTGAAGCAATGTCCTTAATTACTAAAAGAAAGCATTTAAATTACAAATATTTACATACAATTCAGCAAAAAAATAATGTGTCGGTAGCAGGTGCCATTCATCCTGCGTTTTCGGTGTTACAATCTCCAGGGACACTCAGACTGTTATCGATAAGATACACTCATGTGACAAAAGTCATGTAACAATTTCAAATATATTATCAGTCCTCCGTTTGCCCGGTGTAGTGCAGCAGCTCGACATGGAATTGACCCAACAAGTCGTGGAAGGTCTCCTGAAAAAGCATTGAGCCACGCAGCTTAGATAACCGTCCGCTATTGCGGAGGTGTTGCCGGAGCAGAATGTTGTACACGAGCTGACCTGTCCACTATGTCCAATAAATGTTCGGTGGGACTCATGCCGAATGATCTAGGTGACCAAATCATTCGCTCAAATAGTCCAGAATCTTCTTCACACCAGTCACGAACAACTGTGGCCTCGTGACATCGCATTGTCATCCATAAAAATTCCATCATTGTTTGGCAACATGAAGGCAACGAATGGGTGCAAATCGTCTGCAAGTAGTCGAAAATAACCATTTCCAGTCAATGATCGGTTTCAGTTGGACCAGCGACGCAGTCCGTTCCATGTAAATACAGCCCACCCCATTATGGAGCAACCTCCGGCTTGCACAGTGCTTTGTTGACAACTTGGGTCTATGCCTTCGTGAGGCCTGCGCTGCACCTGAACTCTTCCATCAGTTCTTACCAGCTGAAATCGAGACTCATCGGACCAGGCCACGGTTTTCCGGTCGTCTAGGGTCCAACTGGTATGTTCACGACTCCAGGAGAGGCACTGCAGGGGATATAGGTTGTCTGCTGCCATATCCCATTAACGTCACATTTCGGCACACTGCCCTAACGCATACGTTCTTCGTACGTCCCTCTCTCTCTGCGGCTATTTCGCGAGTTGTTCTTGTCTGTTAGCACTGGCAAGTCTGCGAAAGCGCTACCCCTCTCGGTCGTTAAGTGAAGGCCGTCGGCCACTGCATTATCCGTGTTTACAGATAATGCCTGAAATTTGGTATTCTCGGCACGCTCTTGACACTTTGGATCTCGGAATACTGCACTCCCTAACAGTATCAGAAGTGGAGTGTCTCATGTGTCTAGCACTCTCTACCACTCCGCATTCAAAGTCTGTCAGTTCCCCTCGTGCCGTCGTAATCACCTAAGTACAGACGACAACTCCACCAATGCTGTGCCCTTTTATATCTTGTGTACGCGATGCTACCACCATCCGTATATGTGCGTATCGCTATCCCATGACTTCCCTTCACCACAGTACGTACCAGACCACATCTTCGTATTTCATGTATTTATTGACCAAATTTTAAACGCTGTCACAGACCCCTCATTAAGAGGCAAAATCTTAGATTAAATGTTTAATACGACAAGGCAAGTATTACAGTAAGAATCTGTAATGTTTTGAAGCAGCGTAAATCAGAGCGCGCACATTTCTCAGACTTTATTCACCCAGTATTTGCGAATGAGAGCACTTTGCGACTACCAATAAACTTTATGTGTAGTTTTTCTCGCTGATATCCCCCCCCCCCCCCCCCGCCCGTAAAATAATAAAAGGAAAAAAGTTTATCGCATATTATATTTTCACTTTACACACAGCAAAACTTCAGCACTAGGTATGACGTTTTAGTTTATTACAGATTTACTACTCACTCTATTCGCAATAAATTTTACATGTAGTATTCACATATACCATCGAGCGTACGTGCAAAATTGCATTATTGTACGACTCATAGTTCAGAAGATACGCTGTCATGAACATTCAAATCCGTACAAACCTAGTTTTTCCTAAAACGGAGCGCAGATTGTTAAGATTTTACTTATCCTGGGTTTAATAAGGAGAGCACTTAGCGACTGCCAGTGAACTTCAAATATACGGTCTAAGACTAAGAACACGATGCACCGCGAACGAATTGTCCGAATGGGACGTACTTCGGTAGATGTGATGTACATATACAGAAAAAGAAAGTATAACAATTTCAAATAAACCGGGTGATTTATTCAAGAGAAAGAACTTCACAAATTGAGCAAGTCAATAATGCTTGAACCCCGTCTGGCCCTTATTCAAACACTTACTCGGCTCGACATTGATTGATGGTTCTTGGATGTCCTCCTGAGGGATACCGTGCCAAATTCTGTCCAATTGACCAGCTAGATTGTCAAAATCCCAGGCTGGTTGGAAGGCCCTGCCCATAATGCTCCAAATATTCTCAGTTGGGGAGAGGTCCGGCGACCTTGCTGGCCAACATAGCGTTTGGCAAGCACGAAGACGAACAACTTCAGTTGGAAAGAACACATAGATAATATTGTGGGGAAGGCGAGCCAAAGGTTGCGTTTCATTGGCAGGACACTTAGAAGATGCAACAAGTCCACTAAAGAGACAGCTTACACTACACTCGTTCGTCCTCTGTTAGAATATTGCTGCGCGGTGTGGGATCCTTACCAGGTGGGATTGACGGAGGACATCGAAAGGGTGCAAAAAAGGGCAGCTCGTTTTGTATTATCTCGTAATAGGGGAGAGAGAGTGGCAGATACGATCCGCGAGTTGGGAGGGAAGTCATTAAAGCAAAGACGTTTTTCGTCGCGGCGAGATCTATTTACGAAATTTCAGTCACCAACTTTCTCTTCCGAATGCGAAAATATTTTGTTGAGCCCAACCTACATAGGTAGGAATGATCATCAAAATAAAATAAGAGAAATCAGAGCTCGAACAGAAAGGTTTAGGTGTTCGTTTTTCCCGCGCGGTGTTCGGGAGTGGAATGGTAGAGAGATAGTATGATTGTGGTTCGATGAACCCTCTGCCAAGCACTTAAATGTGAATTGCAGAGTAATCATGTAGATGTAGATGTAGATGTAGAAACTCTCGCCATCTGTGTGCGGGCAGTATCTTGCTGAAATGCAAGCCCAGGATTGCTTGCCATGAAGACCAACAAGACGGGGTTTGGAGTATCGTCGACGTACCGCTGTGCTATAAGAGTGCCTCGGATGACAAACGAAGCGGTCCTGGTATGGAATGAAATGGCACTGTAGACCATATCTTATGGTTGTCGGGCCGTTTGGTGGAAAAGTCAGGTTGGCATCCCACCACTGTCCGGGGCATCTCCAGACACTTCTTCGGCCTGGAATCTCATTGATTGGAGTAGATTTTTCACTGAGGAGTCCTGCTTCGAACTGAGCCCCTATGGCCAGCGAAGATGTGTCTGGAGACGCCCCACACAGCGGTAGGATACCATCCTGACTGTCGCCCGCCATACGCCCAGACAACCAGGAGAAATGGTCTGAGGTGCCACTGATTTCCGTTGCAAGACCCCTTCGGCTATCATCCGCGGCACCTTTATAGCACAACAGTACGTCGACGATGTTCTACGCCCCGTTTTGTTGCCCTTCATGGCAAGCCATCCTGGGCTTATATTTCAGGAGGATAATGTTCACTCGCGTCCGGCGAGAGTTTCTACTCCTTGTCTTCGTGCTTGCCACAGTTCGTAGAATTGGCGGAAAGTCATCGAGTAAAACAGAAGTGATTTCTGGCGTTCCTCAAGGTAGTGTTATAGGCCCTTTGCTGTTCCTTATCTGTATAAACGATTTGGGAGACAATCTGAGCAGCCGTCTTAAGGTTGTTTGCAGATGACGCTGTCGTTTATCGACCAATAAAGTCATCACAAGATCAAAACAAACTTCAAATCGATTTAGAAAAGATATCTGAATGGTGCGACAAGTAGCAATTGACCCTAAATAACGAAAAGTGTGAGGTCATCCACATGAGTGCTAAAAGGAATCCGTTAAACTTCGGTTACACGATAAATCAGTCTAATCTAAAAGCCGTAAATTCAACTAAATACCTAGGTATCACAATTACGAACAACTTAAATTGGAAGGAACACATAGATAATGTTGTGCGTTTTATTGGCAGGACACTTAGAAAATGTAACAGACCTACTAAGGAGACTGCCTACACTACGCTCGTTCGTCCTCTTTTAGAATACTGTTGCGCGGTGTGGGATCCTTACCAGATAGGACTGACGGAGTACACGGAAAAAGTTGCCGCGCGGGATTAGTCGAGCGGTCTCAGGCGCTACATTCATGGACTGTGCGGCTGATCCCGGCGGAGGTTCGAGTCCTCCCTCGGGCATGGGTGTGTGTGTTTGTCCTTAGGATAATTTAGGTTAAGTAGTATGTAAGCTTAGGGACTCATGACCTTAGCAGTTAAGTCTCATAAGATTTCACACACATTTGAACATTTCGAAAAAGTTCAAAGAAAGGCAGGACGTTTTGTATTATCGCGAAATATGGGAGAGAGTCTCACTTGAAATGATACGGGATTTGGGCTGGACATCATTAAAAGAAAGGCGTTTTTCGTTGCAACGGAATCTTCTCTCGAAATTCCAATCACCAGCTTTCTCCTCCGAATGTGAAAATATTTTGTTGACACCGACCTACATAGAGAGGAACGATCACCACGGTAAAATAAGGGAAATCAGATCTCGTACGGAAAGGTATAGGTATTCATTCTTTCTGCGCGCTATGCGAGATTGGAATAACAGAGAATTGTGAAGGTGGTTCGATGAACCTCTGCCAGGCACTTAAATGTGATTTGCAGAATCTCCATGTAGATGTAGATGTACAAACCATACCTTGGCCAGCGACTTCGTCGGACCTCTCCCCAGTTGAGAACATTTGGAGCATTATGCGCAGGACCCTGCCAGCAGCTCTGGATTTTGAGTAACGCGCCAGTTGGCCAGGATTTCGCACGATATCCCTCAGGAGAACATCTAACAACTTACTGAATGTCAAGTCGAACAACTGCTTGCATAAGGGCCAGAGGGGGACCAAAGAATTATTTACTGGCTCAATTTGTGAAGCTCTTTTTCCTTGAATAAATCATCTAATTTCTCTGAAACTGTAATAGTTTGCTTTTAAGTATATGTACATCACATCAACCGATTTTCGGCTCATTCGGGTAATTCCTTAATGGTGCGTCGTTTTTTTGAATGTGTATGGGCCTATAGTTTGTGCGTCTTCTCGATGCGGAGCCTTTGCCACTGTAAGGTAAGAAATTAAATCGAGTGCGTAGGAGTACAATCGGAAGCTCAGAGGCTCCCACTCCTACTCCGCAAGATGGAAGCTCTTTCTGCCACGAGAGTCAGACGGGATTACCAGCCAAAGCGAATCCGCCGACAGGCGACGCGCGCACTGGGGCGCAGGCGCCAACGTTTACGATTCCCGGAAGCAGAAGCAGCGACGGAAAGGGCGCCGCAGTGAGGGATTTACAGCCTGTGTCAGAGGTGGCCGCTCTGGTGCCATTCCATTACGGCCTCCGCAGCCGCCGCAGGGCCTGCTGCGAGGATCTGCAAGCCTAGCCAGAGGAAACATGGCGCTCCGTCCCAACAGGACGCTTTCGCGTCTGCTGCTCGAAATGTGACTTTCACGACTGGAGGACAGAACAAACATTTTTTTTACAATGTACTCCATCTTTACACATACTGTCTTACGTTTTATATTTTCCGTCTACAATAAACTCCCGTTTATCCGAAATTAGCTTTATCTGAACAAATTTTTCCGATTTTCGCGACTCACATTAGCACTGTCTGACACTTCGCGCAGCTACGCTTTTGGCTAGCTAGACTGACACTGGACAACTTTCAACTTGTCTACGCCTGGAGCCAAGCATTCGTTGGTGTTTTTGGGCAGTGTACAGCTAATCAGTGCACTGGCGCGTGTCATAAGACCGAGTGTCGTTAATTAGCGCGTGTGTTGGTTGAAGTTTTAGCGTCTCACTTGTTGGTGTTGCGTGGTTTCATGCCATTGCCATCTATCGGAACTCCGTGGAAGCACAGCGCTATATGCAGCGCGACGTAGCACTGCCGAAACCGGCCTGTTGTCGGTACATCAGACGAAGCCGAGCGTTTAACAATTTAAGAGTGAACGCACAACGTACTGTTGTGTTGCAGCGTGGGCTTGCGTAGGCCACGGAAGAGGGGATAGATGTATCGAATGACATTCTAATGAAATCCAGACCTTTAGCTGCTTACAGGCCGCTTTATCAACGGGGTAGTTGAAAAATGTGTGCCCCGACCGGGTTTCGAAGCCGGGACCTCCTGCTTACATGGCAGACACTCTAACAGACTGAGTCACCGAGGACACAGAGGATAGTGTGACTGCAGGGACTTGTCTCTGGCACGCTCCCCGCGACACCCACACTTTCCAACTTTCTGTCCACACACTACATTTGTGCTGACCCTGCCCACCTGTCATTACTGGCGGTAGTCAATCTACCGATTCCCGTAAGAGTTCGGGCATTGTGAGTGCACCTGCACTGAAGACGATCATCGGCCGGTAAGCCTTATCTATATGAAGCTGGTATCTGTACAGATACCATTGGTGATCTTGCAGGAATTATTATGGTGGGCAGGGGCACTACAAATGTAGTCTGTGGACAGAAATTTGGAAAATGTGGGTCTCGCGGTGAGCGAGACAGAGACAAGTCCCTGCAGTCGCACTATCGTCTGTGTCCTCGCTGGCTCAGTCGGTTGGAGCGTCTGCCATGTAAGCATGAGGTCCCGGGTCCTCTCGCCTCAAATAGAGAAGTATAGTAGTATAAAGTGTTTCTTCTTAGTGAAATCAGTGATACAAAGTGCTTCTCTCCAAACATCTGTCATGCTCGCAGCCAAATCAGTGTCAAAAGTATGCCCAGTAGTACGACCAGTTTTTTTTAATTTTTTTCATTAGTTGTACTATATTGTCTAGGATACAAGCATTACTTAGTGGAAAGTACCAACCACTCACAATTTTTTTTTATGGTTTCCTTTATTATGTGCCCAAAAAATTTATATTTTTTGCTCACACTTTCCTTTCTGCTTCTCTTACACATGACAAAATTTTCTCTCTTCTTCAATGTATGTATAATCTGTAGTACTTGTAAAAAAGTTTCTTCCACTTCTGCTCCATCTATCATGCTGATGTTTCCCTCATTCTATCCCACCTAACAGTGCAAACTAGAGGAAGAGAACAAACCAGAATGCACAATGTGCCTGTGGCATCACAAGTGCATGACATACAGAAACATGAACTCAAAATCCATGTGCCGATGCTACATATAAATTATTTTGCCTGTCCTGCAATGTTTTACCCAAAAAAAAGATGACAAATGGCCATGTAAAAGGGTTCAAGGAACAACAACAAGAGAAAAACGAAAAAGGAAAGAATATAAATACGAAAACCTATAAAATGACAGTAATGTTAACCAACACTAGGAATATAATAGGTTAATAGAAAGAAATGGTTTTTTAATCTAAAAAAAAGGTTCGAATCCCGATGGGGCACACATTTTTCCAACTGTCCCCTGTAAGCAGCTAAAGGTCTGGATTTCATTATAATTTCACTCTTCGAGAGCTGTAAGATCACCAATGGCATCTGTAGAGATACCAGGTTCGTATAGATGTATGGAATGTTTTCATTCGATGGCTGCCACAGCCTGATTTCAAAAGTCAAATGCTTTGTCTTGTGCGTCTCGAGTGTTGTCAAGTAGCGTGTCTTTGTGTTTTCAATTTAACGTTTCGTGTTCGCGCTACATGCTTTGAAACGTCCAGAGACAAAAGTGGCCAAAAACAAAAAAAAACAAAAAAACAAAAACAAAAAACAAAATAAGAATCAGTCGAGTGTCGGTTCAAAAACGCTGAACGTGACTACGGGCGCGAAACGAAAAAAGAATGTGATCTCGTTGGAACGAAAGCTTCGCGCTTTGCAGAGAATTAAGCCACCCGCGAAAGTTGCTGCGGATTTGAAAGTCGGTAGAGTACAATTACTGATTGAACGACAAATCGATTGGAAATTAAAAAATTTTGTTCCATCCAATGTGATGTGATCTCGTTGGAACGAAAGCTTCGCGCTTTGCAGAAATTAAGCCACCCGCGAAAGTTGCTGCGGATTAGAAAGTCGGTAGAGTACAATTACTGATTGAACGACAAATCGATCGGAAATTAAAAATTTTTGTTCCATCCAAGCGTCAGGCAGCGCATGAAAACTCGGAAAACAATGAGAAAAGGTGCACATTCTCACTTAGAAGAGGCCTTATTTTTGTGGTACGAACAAATAAGAACCAAAGGTGTGCCAGTTTCAGGTCCTCTACCTCGTCAAAAAGCGATGATTTTTTTTGAATTGATTGAAGGAAAGGACAAGAATTCCTCGGAAGTGATGGCTAAATGGATCGGCTCAAGAAGCGGCATGGCATTCGTGAAATTGCCATTAGCGGCGAATAATTATCCGGGGATGAAACCGCTATCGCTGATTTTAAGAAGAAATTGTTGACAGTCATCGACAAAGGAGGTTATACTGACGATCAACTTTACAACTGTGATGAAACCGGGTTGAATTACAAAATGTTGCCAACAAAAATCCTTGCCTCTAAACAAGAAAAAACGGCATCCCGATATAAAAAAGCAAAGAAAGAGTTATTGTCCTCGCATGCAGTAATGCCACTGGCAATCATAAACTGCGCCTTACTTTAACAGGCAAATCCAAAAAAACAAGAGCATTTAGACGGCAACCAGCTGATAAACCTTTGCTACTGTGGTACACGAACAGTCTAAGGCATGAATGAGCGGTGCCATCTTCAAAGAGTGGTTCCAGGCAGAGTTTGTTCTAGCTGTAGAAAAATACATGGAGGAAAATGGATCTCCTCGAAAAGCGCTACTGCTTGTGGACAACGCTTCTTCTCACCCAGATGATGTACAAGATGGGAATATCAAAGTTGTGTTTCTCCCACCAAACGTCACGTCTCTCTGTCAACTGATCGACCAAGGTGTTCTTGAGGCGATAAAAAACGTTACAGATGCAAGCTGCTGGAAAACGTAAACGGTGCGATTGATGCTGAAGAAAATTTTGTGTGGAAGCTCTTAAAAAATCGATGTTTTAAGAGTCGTTCATTCGATTGCTGATGCTTGGAATATAATTCCTCCAATTTCTCTCTCTAGGTCTTGGAAAAAAGTCTTACATCATAAGGCAACTCATTAGCGTTGGGAAGAAGGAGGCGACACCGAATCTCAGGCTGACGTGACAGAAATAGATGAAAATTACGTAATTTTGGTGGATTTACTGGAGAAGCTACCAGGTTGTGAAGACTCGAACTTCTAAGACGTTGAAGAATAGATGGAAAACGACTTTTTTGACTGGGGAAGAAATCGTCCAAATTGCGACCAATCAGAAAGTGTCAGAAGAAAACCCTGGTGGCGAACCAGAGAAAAAGAGTCCTCACACAGTCGGTTGCGAAGCGATCCAAACCGCCCTTGAGTACATCTGTCAACAGGAGAAGGGGACTTATCCCGAAATCGTTTGTTTCCAACGTTGGAGATATATTGCCGCAACAAAATTTTCTCAAGACAAAAAACTAAAAACCATCACAGACTTTGTTACCAAAAATTTAATTCTAATGTAGCGTCCTAGAACTTCAACGTGCATAAGTTAAACGTTTGTTGTTTTTATACTTTAAAGTTACTCTAGACAAACTTCTCGTTCCTTTGAGTAACCTCTACATTCGTTTCATAATTTTGTACAGTAGCATATTTTTTATTCAAAAGGGTAGGTAATAAAATTAAAACTCCTGTTTTTTCCCGCTGCCAAGTAAGGCGGATGTATTCTGTAAGAACGCAAAATAAACGAGCTTTGTTATTCAGCATTTAAAAAAGCTTGGGTTTTCACTCGCACTTTGGAGCCTTTTTAACACATCATCACAATTTTTTCAGTCAAAAATTTGCAGGCTTGTTCACACCCATATCAATAACATTCTACGTACCCTAAGCACATTTTACGATCTTATTTCGCGATATTGACGCAATTGGGGGTGTTTCACGCGTGAAAACAGGGGGACTTTAGTTTATCCGAAATTTTCGTTACCCAAACCGGCCGCCGTCCCGATCATTTCGAATAAACAAATGTTCAAATGTGTGTGAATTCCAAAGAGACCAACCTGCTAAGGTCATCGGTCCCTAGACTTACACACTACTTCAACTAACTTACGCAAAGGACAACACACACACCCTTGTCCCATGCAGGACTCGAACCTCCGGCGCCGGACGCTGTGGCCGAGCGGCTCTAGGCTCCTCAGTCTGGAACCTCGCGACCGCTATGGTCGCAGGTTCGCATCCTGGCTCGGGCATGGATGTGTGTGATGTCCTTAGGTTAGTTAGGTTTAAGTAGTTCTAAGTTCTAGGGGACTGATGACCTCATATGTTAAGTCCCATAACTCAGAGCCATTTGAACCTCCGGCGGGAGAGGCCTCACAATCCGTGGCATGACGCCCAGACCGCGCGGCCACTCCGCGCGCCTTTCCGATAAACGGAGTTTATTGTATATATATATTAGTTCCCCCCCTCACTATCCCCCCTCCGCGCCATGGCTTCTGCTTTAATCTTCACACTAATCTCAGGAGTTACTGTAGGGATTTTCGTACTTTTTTCCGCGTTTAATTCACGAGAAAGATTTGGAAAAAGTAAGCCGTGACACTTGTCGAATCAGGCACACGTTAGTTAATATTTGTAACAGTTTGTGTCTTTTCAATGCCAGTATTAGGCGGTTCTGATAACACAATGTTTATGTTCACCTCCTCGTGGTTATCAATAATTTTCCTTTTTCCAAGATAATTATCAGTTATTGTTTCGTCTCAGTTGCATATTTTTAATTACATGTCTTGATCACTCAGGGCCATCTTCACACCTAAAACAAAGTAGTAGCAATTACGTACCATCTACAGTAAGTGAAAAAGAAAAGAACTGCACTGAAATGTATAATTTACCTAAACAGTTGCGCCAGCAACCCTTCTTGTCTTTGTATCCGAGTGCTGTGTTTTGCAACTGCTGTCAGTGTTTTACATAGATATCATGCTAAATTACAGAAAGTACAAATACGTGAAACTTCTTGATAAAATACTAACAGTGCACAACAATGGGTATGTACAATGTCAACGGCATAAAATAGAAAAATTATAAAATGAAGTGAGGCGGTTGAGAGCGGGCAAAGAAGGCAAGGGAGGGGGGAGGGAGCTATGAGTTTAATAGGGGAGGGTCTTATACTGAAGTTGCAAAAAGTCGACTATGTAAAGAACCTCCTGTAAAAATACCAGAATAGAAGCGTGAAACTGTAAAATATACGCAGATCAGCAGCAGAAAAATTATTGAAGAATTTTTCTTCCAGCGAATTAATGAAAATATCAGCTCTTGGGAAAAAGAGGCACTAATGTATATAATTCTACTTTCTCTGATCGTCTGTTAATGTGCGGTCACAAACAGAAAAGTTTTGAAGAAATTTCCATTTTCCATAGGGAAAAAAAAAAGGTCGTAGGCTCGACGTACTCGAAGAGCTTGAGTTTTTCAAGTATATTTCTAAGAACGATGGCCTTATCCTCAATGAATAGCATTACGTAACAAAAATTTTGTTCAATGGTTTTAATACACTACCCGCGGAATTTAGATTATTTTATTTTTTTTCTGTGTATTCCTGCCTCTGATTCAGTAACACCTTTTTTTTCGAACATCACAGATGTGTACTACTAACGTTACTTTCATGCAGACTATTTTTTGGATTATATAGCTGTTTGTATAAATATTGTATAATATTCTGTGTTTTACGTAATGATAATTTCTGTATAGCCTAATAGATGGCTCTTGGTTACACTTCATTTGCTTGTCTAATGTGCATTTTCAAAAATACCTAAGCTCTCTTCCTTTGTATTTTGTTTTATAATTAACTGTTGTTTAATTCAATTATTTCTGTTATAATGTCTCAAATGGGGACCTGTCACTGTCCATGCCCGATAGTCGGCGCAGTCTGTATTGTTTCTGTGGCTGCAATGTGAGCCACTGGACCAATCAGTCTGATTTTCTCTCTAGCTAGGCATTTTGTTTTAGTTTTTGACGAGCATATGTGCTCTAAAGTCTGACCACTGTCCTCTCGCAATGTAACTTTACGTAATTAACCTTTATATGTCATGGCAATTGTTATCTAGGTTAATGTTTTTGTCAAACTTAATTTTCTATGTATTACTTTACATTGTTTATTAAAATTTCAGTCTCATGAAGACATCCTTAGAGGTGTCGAAACCTAGGTCATTATACGAAGCAGCTGTTTGCAACCGGTTTGCTTTGTGATTCCTATGTTGAAAATTATACACCGCTCCTGAGAGACAGCCATGTTTAAAACTGTAATGCTGAAGCAAGTGTAGCTGACATCAGTGGAGGCTGAAGGTAGATACCGACAGCGATGGAATACCACCTGCAGTAGATACTCGTATCTCATCCATTGTGACCGGCTAACTTTCCGTTCTTATTTTGCTTTTTGTTGTGTGTTCTTTCATCATTTATTATAGTGTGTGGTATTTTCGTTCTGTAGCGTGGGCTCTTCTTTTGTTTTCCGCTGTAGGCTTTAAAGGCCTGTTAATGTAGTAAATGATGAAGATGATTTTGTGCAAATTGGCTGAGCTATGGTGAATTAAATTTCCCCGACACGGTGGAAACTATGCCACTGCCATGTAACACTGAGCAGCAGAATTTCTTGGAATCATCCTCAACATGCCCCTGTCTATGAGTAACACTAGCTCGAGGCGGCCTAGCGTCGCAGTCGGATGGCGTTAAGGGGAGTATGTACACACTTCAGTATGCCAGATTCACATAATACAGGCAAATAATTAATTAGTTATGAATTTTTTAAATGACACTCAATTTTTTCTTTAAAAACTTCACTTTTTCGCTCTGTAAGTAAAAATGTTGTTAGATGAAAATATATTTTGGTCGCTCAGTAGCTGCAGTGTACTGAGAAGTCACAAAATGTAAAATTAAGTAATAGTTCCTGAGATAATGAAACAAATATTTTTAAAACAGTCATTTTCAGGGAATGAAGTTCAAAGTTGGGGTGATATCAACTCACATGTGAAGTCATGGCAGCCCCTAGAAACAGCCAGCCCATAGTCAGTATTGACTGTATCCTATTCTTGATCATCCTGCTAGTCTAGATGCTTCCTCCTTTTCCTGTCTCTTGCTTCTTTATTCATTTCTTCTGCTGCATGCTCGGCTTTCATTATTCTAAGGAGACACATTCGCTGGAAGGCTTGAAGCGTATTACCTCCTGGAGTGCTATGAAGGTGCTCAAGTATCCTAATGCTCCCCCTGTTACCATCGTTAAACGTTATCACAGCATTACAGAAACCCAGATATAGAGTTTTCATTCCTACAAACACATTTTTGTGGTGTGCACTTCCAAATGACATTGTTGAAAGGCTCATTTGGGTTTTGCGTGAAGGCATTTCGAATGATGATGATGAGGTCCCATACTGCGAGTAGTATGGTGTTATGGTGTGGTTGTGTTTTTCATGGAGGATGCTTGCACCCCTTATTATTTCCCGTGGCACTATCACAGCACAGGCCTACATTGATGTTTTATACAGCTTCTTGCTTTCCTGTTGAAGAGCACCTGTTCATAATGCACGGGGACTGGCCTGCACAGAGTCCTGACCTGAGTCCTACTGAACACCTTTGGGATGTTTTCGAACGCCGACTCCGTGACAGGCCTCACTGACCGACATCGATACCTCTCTTCAGTGCAGCACTCCGTGAAGAATGGGCTGCCATTCCCCAAGAAATCTTCCCGCCCCTGATTGAACTTCTGCCTGCGAGAGTGGAAACTGTGTTCAAGTCTAAGGGTGGGCCTACACCATACTCAGTTCCAGCGATACCGATGGAGGACGCTGCGAACTTGTAAATCATTTTCAGCCATCTCTCCGGATATTTTTGATCACATAGTGTATATTCATTTTTGTAGCAGAGTTAGTAAAACTGAAAGAACAGAGAGAGTAAGTAATATGAATCGTAGAGCATAAAATGAAGGGTAACATCAAGAAATTGCAAGAAGTAAACGAACGGATATGTCCTTACAGCTGAAGAAGAATGGGCACGAGATAGCAATGGTTGGTGTGCATGCACCGACTGTTGACACTGATAACGTTTATAAAAATGCTTTTTATGAAGATCTGACGGACGTTGACATTAATCCATGGACAAAGATGTACCGTATGGTATACTTTAATGCCCGAACAGGAAAGACAAAAAAAACAGCGAGGTCTTAGGAAGATATGGGGAGGAAACAGACAACGAAATTGCCAAAAAAAATTGGTTGGTTTTTGTGGAGGGCATTAATTAAGAATTCTGAAAGGTTACTTGTCTCACAAAGAAATACCTAATTGTACCCGGATGGAATCTGCAAGGGATTTAAGATCGGCAATAGACCATGTGATACAACTGCAAAATTCAGAATTAAAGACCCAAGATGTTAGAATCTACAGAAGCGCAGATGGTGAGTCCGATCATTTTATAGACAAAGTAGAAATTGTAAACAGTCACGGCTTAAGTTGACACAACAGTAAAATAGCTGAAGCAACCAGACATAATTTGGAAAGTTTACAAGACGCTGTGAAATGCCTATGCAACACGAGATTGGTCTACGTATTAAATAATACTAGTGATATCAGTGAATCCACGACAGCAACATTTTCACATGGGGCTAGAGGGCTTTTTTTTTTTTTTTTTAGTACTTTATTTTTGCAGTTGCAGTTGAGTTCGAGGAATCGTAACGCCTGCTCTTTTCACCGCCACCATCTTAGTCGGAGGACTGAAGATGGTCAAAAACCGACCGAAACCGGTACCCACAAAAATAAACGGTTCTTGCGGTCGAGACTGTCTGTATTCATTTTAATGTATTCATGGTGCAGCACGAAATGCATTAGGAATAAAGGGTAGTCCTAAGAATATGAATCCCGAATGGTGGACAAATAGTTTTCAAGAAAATAGTACACAGGACAGCGGGGACAGGAAGTGCTACCTAAGATACAGCAGAGAGGTTAAAAAAGGAATTCCAAGAGCAAAAGAGTGATGTGGGACAAAACGTATGAGAAGATCAATAGTATAAGGGGGGAATCATACAAAGATATGCCTAGAAAACAACAAAACGCCTTAAAGCAGATACCAACTTTGACTCTATGCAGAATTGTTGTGCCCAGTGACAGTATGTCACTGTAAGGAAGGAATACAGCGATCTCTCGCAACCCCATTGGTTTATATTATTCTTGCATATCCTCATTTCAGCTATAAATAGCCATCTTCAGTGTATTTGAGTGAGGTGTAAACCCACAAAATTACAGTAATACATGTCAACGTACGACCTTATTAGCGCACGGGTAGGGGACTTTCAGCAAACATTTCAGCAAGCTGACTGCCCGAAGTCAACTTACTGGAAGTTCAGCGGCTGTACGTTGACTCCTGCCGCTGTCGTCATACATTGCGTCGTGATTGGTGGTTGCTGCCAACAGACATACGACGTCTCCTCTCAATAGCTCAGATCACCCGGCAGTTGTTTTGAAACGTGAAGCGACTCGGAGAACATCTTCGAAGGCTGCTCTCACACCAGCTGCAGCAACGCTGGCTGGCGGGTAGCCTACACGGGTAACGTAAGGGCAGTTCGCAGTCCCCTATAACAGAAAGTTACGATGCCTACTGAAGAGAGATGTTTACATCTACATCTACAGGATGAGTCTTATTAACGTTTAAAGTCCCAGGAATCGACGTAGATGACACTGACACAAGTAATTTAATATAAGACACATGGGGCAGCAAACGTGGTTGACAAATGTTGAACATAACGTCACCAGATGACGTAACTCGTTGCGGTGGGGCCTGTCGGTCTGTCGCACATCATCATCCCAACCCATGTCAAGTATTCACGTCAGTGTGGCTCCGGGCCTACAAGCCGACTTTAGCACGTGAGTCTCAGCGTTTGAGACTCGTATCTGGAGGTCTCCGCTTGTTAATTAAGACGTACAGCACAACAAAAACCTACCGTATTGAGTCACAAGTAAGTAAATATAAGCTTCCGAATTGCATCGCTGCCAGCTAATGATCTACGTGTTCTTTATCAAGCAAAGTCTGTAAACCAAAAAAAAAGAAGGGGCAAAAGGAAAGAAACACAAAATAATAAAAGCTTTTGCTTAGTTACATGGAGGACAATAGTTTTGCTTCTACGTTTGTAACAGATCACATTTACAAACGTTGTCCGAAAACAGAGTAGCCTAGCGTAGCACTGCCTCCTACCAGCGAGGATACGATCGACAAGCGCAATCGCTGCGCGTGCGGAGAGATACGTCATTTGGTGACATTACGTGTTCTACATTTGTCATCCACTTTTAGAGCATTTCTCGTCATTTGCGACCACATGTGTCTTGTATTAAATTACTTGTCTCAGCATCACCTACGTCGCTTCGAGGTTTTCTAAACAATAAGAATCACCCTATATACTCTGCAAACCACTTTACAGTGCATGCCAGAGGGTGCTTCCTATTGTAAAATTTATTACGGTTTCTTCCTGTTCCATTTGTGTATATGTCTGTTTAAATGCCTCTGTGAGCGTTATAATCAGGCTAACCCTGTGTGCGCGATCCTTACGAAAGCGATACGTAGTGGGATGAATATCTCTGGATTCTTGAGTTAATAGTAGTATGTGAAACTTTGTAAGCAGGTTTCCGCGGTATAACTGCGAATGCCAGCTCACGTTATTGACATTTCCATGACACTCACCCGTGAATCAGGCTGTTCTATGACCAGTCGTGTGCCCTTCTTCGTATGTGCTCAGTGTCCGTATATAAAAAGCAATATTCTGACTGAATAACTCATTATCGCCCAACCCAAACCGGTAAGGATAGAAACTTGAAATTTGGAAAGGGTATTGCTCTTATACTGCAGGCATCGTTTAAGAAGGGATTTTTAAAAATTCCATCCCTAAGGGAGTGAAATAGAGGATGAAATGTTTTTCGAAAATCTGTCGCTATTCAGACAGTTGTGAAACTAGAAGTACGAAAATTGGTATTTAGTTTCTCTGTCGGAAATAAAGAAATGCGAGTAGCCGCATTTCTGGAAATTTAACCCCTAAAGGTGTGAAATAGTGTGTGAAAGCTTTTTTGAAGAAAAAAATCGTTATTGAAGAAGTACTAAAAAGCATTTTTAAAGTTGCGTCTATGAAAATTGGTATTTGACTTCTTGGTTACAAATAAAAAAACCTTTGTTTCAATGTTTTTGGAAATTCAACCCCAAGAGGGTGAAACAGGGGATGAAAGGGTTTATGATGACGATGTTTGGTTTGTGGGGCGTTCAACTGCACGGTCATCAGCGCTCGTACAAAGTCCCAATTTTTACACAGTGCAATTTTTTTACCCAATCCCACCTACCCACTTTCACGAATGATGATGATAATGGTATGATTTGGACAACACAAACACACAGTCACCGGACAGAGAAAATCCCAACCCTGCCGGGAATCGAACCCGGGACCCCGTGATCCAGAGGCAGCAACGCTCGCCACTAGACCACGAGCGGCGGACGAAAGTGTTCATGAAAGTATTTTTTCATCATGAAAGTATTTTTAAAGCTAAATCTCAGAAAATTTGTATTTAGCTTCTCGGTTAGAAATTAAAAAATACTGGTTTTGGTGTATTTGGTAATTCAATCCCTAAGGGGATAAAACAGTGAACAAAAGTTTTCACAGATTTTTTTCGTTACGAAAGCAATTTTGGAACCAAATCTCTGAAAATGTGTATTTCGTTTCTTCGTTAGAAATAAAAAATTATGTGATTCATGTTTTTTGGAAATTCAACAACAGGGTGGGAAATAGGGGACAAACATTTTTATGAAACATTTCGTTGTATTAAAACATACTTCAAGCTAAATTTGTGAAAACTGATATTCGACTTCTAAAGAAATGTGTTAAGAGATGAATGTTTTTACGGAAATATCGCCACAAGAACTCAAACGGTAGGATTAACAAAGAACTCCGACCCTCTAGCTACCAGACTCCTTTTTAGTCATACCTGTACTCGGAAAGGATCATGATTCTGTGACTTTAGTAAGTGTGAAAAGTTTAGAAGATATTGCAATTTGTGGACATAAAAATTCGATCAAAAAGAAAACAAAAAAGAAACTGTGCACACGACACAGTCTGCGCGAGCAAAGCAGCGGGCGCTAAGCTACAACACAATATTAAAACTGAGAGTTGCAGCACACTTCCGTTGGGTACGCCTGAAGTTACTTCTAGTCTATCGATGACCTTTTGTAGTGGAACTGATCAGTGACCCATTTTCGCCATGTATTGTGCTCCTCGATGCACAAAAAAAAATCCATTAAAAATAAGTAGTTATTAAATAAACTCCACTATACAAACATGAGTTCAATGAAGTTATTTTATCTGCTTGCACAGGAGAACTGGACGAGAAATGCTGAGTGGGTACAGTCTGTAGGTAAACTGAAACGCGAGCAGCGCTAATGGAGGGTGGGAGGCGTGTGTGTGTGTGTGTGTGTGTGTGTGTGTGTGTGTGTGTGTGTGTGTGTGTTTTTGTGGAGTTGCTGAAGATCGCTACACCTGTCGTCCATGATGAATAACAGTCGAATTCCTCTCTAGTAGTGTAGAACAGTGCGCAGAGGTTCACATAGATTCTGCTCATGTACGTTTCTTCAGTTTGTATTAGTAGTAACACATCTGCATTTGTCTTGTTTCAAATAGGTACCCCACCCATATAACTAAAAATGGTGGGGAGTTCGACATGTCGAAAAAACACGTGTTTAAAACCTGCGGTAGGCATATAACGTCGTCAAATTGTACTAAATACTTTCTCATAAAATTATGTTGAACAATTAGTTCAGGAGCCCATTCGAAGTGAAAATGGTTGCGAAGACTACTTGGCCTCTTAGCAACAAATAATCCCGAGCAAAGAAAGAGCACCATGACGAATACAGGTATAAGTGACCACAAGGCTGTTTCAGCCGCACAGAATACCATAACATGCAAAAGCACCAAATATAAACGCAGAGTATGTCTGCTTAAAGAAGCCATAAAAATTTGTTACAAGCTTCTCTAAGAGACAGTCTTCTGATTTATGTAAGCATAGGCCAGACGTGATTTGAACTCAAAGAAATAGTATCGACGGCAATTGAGAGATACTGTAACACCTCACCCGTCACTTAGATGGTTTTGGCGTGTGTTCACCCCAACTAATTGACTAACAGTTCAACAGAGAGTGCAAAACTGCCGCAATATCAGATAACGCAGAAAAGTAATATGGCCCTGTGACTCCTGATTGAACTGCGGTGGCAGTGTTGACATTAATTTATTCAGAATTGATCACTTTTAATTAAAAAGGGGTGCACATTGATGTTATATTCAGCTATTGAACACAGATGCAAATGTTGAACATAAAATTAATTAAGAAAGTGACTTGGGATTTCAACTACTTGATTGAAAACAGATGCAGTCAATTAGCACAGATTTATTTTAACTAACGACCTTCAATCATCACGTTACATAACACTCCTATCACGCAGTGGTAATAAATTGCGTTTGCGTGGAGTAAAGCGCGATAACTCAAAAGTAATTCCTATCGACTGACCCAGGCGTAATGCGAAGTGCGAGAACAATTCTACAATACACGGCCCATGAAACCCTCGTGGAAACTTTGCCGACGTGATCCAACAAATTAATCAGTGGCCAGAGCGGGCGCAATATCACCGAATACGGCGTGGCGGAGCGGCGTCGTTGTGTGGACATCGGCCGACCTCGTGGTGCTGCAAGGCTGCACTGGTCTATTCACTCCTAGCTATCTTGCTCACTACATAGCTGAACCAAAACTTCCTATCTCCAAGCTCAATCATTCCATTTGCTAAGTCCTAAACTGCAGAGATGCTCACTCTTTCTCAGGCAAGCTGAGTCAAGAACGCCACGTCCGCACTCTAGGCAAGCTGGGAATGGAAGACCTCTACCGAGACTTCCACCAGTCCGCTCTTCGCCTCGGTTTCCCCTCCAGCAAAATCACTTAAGCCAATTGCAGCGCAAGTCGCGTTAATTATGTGTCGCTTCCCAGCGCCAACCAATGCCTGCTCTGGGAAGTGAACAAATTCCCACAAAATTTCCCTTCTTCTCAACTTCTGCTATATAGCTCCTCCCAGGCCACTCATCAAGGTTAGCGTCTGCACAGACACCAAGTTTTCCGGAATTCTGACTCCCAGGAGAGTACTTAAAATTCCTTGGTCCTACGTTCCCATCGGAGGCTGGCGTATTTCATGCTGTTGCTCTTCACCTGATTTGTTCAGGCTCTGCGGACCGTAAATTCAGCGTGAAGTTACTACAGTCACGAACACGCATATTTTGACCTCTGTTGACCGCTCCACCATAGCTTTGTGCGGCTTTCTCGCATGTTTCACAGAAAACGAGACGACGGACATTTATCAACAGGCATAAAGTTCTCCATATGTTTCCCGGTACATCAGCATGGGGTCAGGGTCGACCACCCATGCTGTCACTCATCTTAAGGCGGCTGGAGGCCGCACCGCGTTACCGCTTTCTCAGAGCTTGAGCCACCCTAAGCTGCCTATTGTCACTTCCCTTCGCCGTTCCCCATCCGCCCACAGTCAATTCTAAATACTTCCCTGGGGTAAACTAGCGTCCAGTAAATCGACTCGTTTCCACAAAGTTTTCATGTCATGTGAATTACTTTTAAACCAGCACCTGATATTAATTATTTTACTACGTCCATCCTATACCCTCTACAAGATGCATTGTGCCTTGTCAGTCATTTTGTTCAGCCCTACTGTTCGCTCAACGTGAGTTAGGTGACATTTAATGACTTCATGTAAGGGGCACAGTTCTTGCCATCTTACAATATACACCACATAAATTATTGAGCGACGGTACTGATTCCCCATGGCACACAAATCAGGTCAGAACACTATTGTAGAAGCAATGAAAAAAGCATGCCAAATTTAAAAGCACACTAAATAGCCAAGATTGGCCAATTATTACAGAAGCTCGAAATTTAGCGCTAACTTCAATGCGACATGCTTTTAATAGTTTCCACAACGAAACTCTGTCTCGAAATGTGGCAGAAAAGCCAACGAGATCCTGGTAGTATGTAGAGTACACTAGCGACAACTATTGCGATATTATTGATGACAGGGCCACTAAAGCAGAGTTACTAAACGCGGTTTTCCGAAACTCGTTCGCCAAAGAAGACGAAGTAAATATTCCAGAAGTATAATCTAGAACGACTGCCAACATGAGTAGATATCCTCGGTGTAGCGAAGCAGCTTGAATAACTTAATAAAGGCAAGGCCTCCGGTCCAGATTGTATACCAGTCACGTTCCTTTCAGAGTATTTTGATAGAAAAGCTCCACACTCAGTAATCATGCACAATCGCTCGCTCATCGAAAGTTCCGTACCTAAAGACTGGAGAGTTGCATGAGTCACACAGATACCCAAGAAAGCAGATAGGAGTAATCCGCTGAAATACAGATCCACATCACTAACTTGAGTTGCAGTTGGGTTTTGGAACACATACTGTGATCGAACATTTTGTATTATCTCCAAGAAAACATTTATTGGCAAACAGTCAACATGGATTCAGAAAATATCGTTCTTGTGAGGTACAACTTGCTCTTTATTCTCACGAAGTAATGAGAGCTATTGACAGGGGATGTCGATTCCATATTTTTAGTTTTCCAGAAGGGTTTCGATACCGTTCCTCACAAACGTCATCTGATGAAATTGCGTGCCTATGGAGTATCGCCTCAGTTGTGCGAGTGCATTAGTGAGTTCCTGTCAGAAAACTTACAGTTCGTAGTAACTGACGGAAAGTCATCGAATAAAACAGGAGTAATATCTGGCGTTCTCAAAGGAAATGTTACAGGCCATCTGCTGTTTCTGATCTACATAAACAATTTAGGAGACAATCTGGGCAGTCCTCTTAGATTGTTTCCAGATGATGCTGTCAATATCGTCTTGGTAAAGTTATCAGATGATCAAAACCAATAGCAAAATGGTTTAGACGAGATATCTGTGTGGTGTGAAAAGTGGTAATTAACTCTAAATAATGAGAAGTGTGAACTCATCTGCTTGATTACTAAAAGATATCCGATAAATTTCGGTTACACGGTAAAGTAGACAAATCTGCAGGCCATAAATTCAACTAAGTACTTACGGATTACTTTAAGAGTAACTAAAATTGAAAAGATCGCATATGTCGGTAAAGCAAACTAAAGACCATGATTTATTGGCAGAACACTGAGAAAGCGTAACTTGTCTATTAAAGAGCTGCTTGCACCACGCTTGTCCGCCCTCTTCTGGAGTTCTTCTGTGCGGTGTGGGATCCGCATCAGGTGCGACTGACGGAGGACATCGATAAAGTTCAAAGGAGGGCAGCTCGTTTTGTATTATCGGGAATTAGGGGAGAGAGGGTGCCACTGAAATGATACGTGACGTGAAGTGGCAGTTGTGGCGTTTATGTCACATCCCTGCCGAGTTTATTACATTTTTTGTAGTTTTTTAATGCACAGTATAGATTTTGTTGTGAGAGGCTATTGAGTAAGTAGGTTCACAAGGCTGACTCTCCGAACGACGTGCCAGATGTCACATAGCGTGAGAACGGCCAGGCCAGCAAGAGCCAAATCGTACTGGAACAGACAGGCAGTGGGGGTTCCCCTACCACGTTGGGCGCCAAGAATCGAATCTTTTGTTATTTATATTTACTGTTTAAATATTAATATACCGCTCCATCCGTACTGATGACGTTACTTGCACTGATAACTTGTTGATAATAAATTCAATATCACACATTTCGTCAGGGAATGATAACTACAAATTTTAGTTACTGTCAGCGCTTACTGATGGAAAGTATTGACCAGTCACAAATGCGCCTTAACAGACCAGGCGTCTAACAGCTAAGATAGTTCACTACTGGCCTTGCCATAGGTTTCCGAAGAAGTATTATATGCATCCGTGTAAAAAATCTGATCTCATGTAAAGACGGGACATTTGATTGAAAAATTGGCTCGGATGACATACTTGTGCGAGGTTGCGTTAATCCAAGGCAGTCTACGATCGGTTTTCGAGGTGGCAACGCGCGAGTTAGTGTATGAAGTGCAACTCCGCGTAAAGACGGAATTAATTGTTAAAGTTGTCTCGGAAAACATATTTGTGTGATCTCATGTAGATTCTAAGATCATGTGAAGCAATTTGTTACCTTTGCGGAGCTCGGGGACTAGTCATTATTGAGCAGAGATCTCGTCATGAAAATGTACAGGCTGGCTCTATAAATCGTTTATTTCTAATTTTGCGATTAGACAAATGAAACAAAATTAGTTAGCATCCTAAGGTTTTATGCTTGACATCTGAACCTACCCACTCTTCACATTGTTATGCACTTTTGATTGCACAATCGTTCGAGTTCGAACAGACGGAGAAGAAACCAGTTGGTGTGACATCTACGAGACGTGAGGTAAGCAAGCTGGCTACTATTCAGTTTCGCGAAGGGGTTGAGGAGGGGGGGGGGGCGCATTTTACGTGTTGTGGAAGACGATATTTCGAACGTTCATTCCCCTTTCTGCTGCGATAATGTTGCAGTTGCCATCCCTTGTGTGGGGAAAGCGTTCTTTAAACGACGGTGAATTTCAATAGGAAACATTAAACCCGCGTTATAGTACTACACAGTCTTTAAAACAAAGGCGTTTTTCGTTGCGGCAGAATCTTCTCGTGAAATTTATCACCATCTTTGTCCTCCGATTGCGGAAGTATTCTGTTGGTGCCCACCTATGTACGGAGAAATGATTATCATGACAAAATGGAGAAATCAGAGCTCATACAGAAAAATGTAAGTGCTTTTCTTTCCCGTGCTCTGCTTGAGAGTAGAACAGTAGAGAAATAGCTTGAATTTGGTTCGTTGAACACTTTGCGACGCACCTAATTTTGAATTGCAGAGTAATCTTGTAGAAGTACTTACTTCAAGCACTGTTAATGCATTTTGTGGAAAATTAATACCTCGGGCATGTCTGCGCACTCTCGTCACATCCATTCATTTCTTCCTGAACTCTTATTCGCTTAACCTCAGCTCTATCGAATGAATTAAATATAGAAGGACATATTCTTACCAATGGTAAAATTAAAACCAAACAAAATTAAGTACTTTGTAAGGCGCGCTGCGGAAGGGTCGGCGTAAGTTCACGAAACATTCTGAAGTCGCTTCTTGTGACGTAGTGGGGTAGACAGAGTGGGGAATCACCGGCTTGCTCTCCGATTTGCAGACCAACGAAGGAGGTCACAATCCAGAAAACTACCCTCCTTCGTTCTTTTGCTCTCCACCCTGTTCAACACAGGGACGGTTAAAGCTGTTTGTGGACGACGCTGGAATTGTCGCCCGATGGGCTCGATTGCAGGCAGAAATAGTGTTCGAGTAAGCCAAGGCATCATTTCGACACTCTGTACACCATGTTGGGTCACAATAAAGGTATGTGAGCGTGCCTTATCCTTTTGGAAAATATCCCCTGGAATGCTGTTCATGAATGGCACCAAAGCGACGTACAAATGTACAGTCAGGGTGCCTAGGATATCCACGAGAGTACTCCTGTTGCCAAACGAAATCGCACTCCAGGTGCGCGTCCAGTGTGTCTAGCATGCAGACAAGCTGGATGCAGGTTCTCAGCTGGCCTTCTTACAACGAACACACGAACATCACAGGCACCGATGCGGAACTTGCTTCACCTCCACCCTGACCTCCAATGAGCTCTCGCTTGTGTAACCGCTCTTCAGAGGGTGGTTATACAGAAACGAGTATTAGATTAAATTCTGTCATACGAAATGACCTAACAGCAAATAAAGGTAGTAGTATTTCGAAGTAATAGTTAGTTAAAATTTTACAAAGAGTGGATATTCGAAAATGAGTGACGAATGGTTCAAAAAAAATGGTTCAAACGGCACTATGGGACTTAACATCTGAGGTCATCAGTCCCCTAGAACTTAGAACTACTTAAACCTAACTAAACTAAGGACATCACACACATCCATACTCGAGGCAGGATCCGAACCTGCGACCGTAGCGGACTCGCGGTTCCAGACTGAAGCGCCTAGAACCGCTCGGCCACAACGGCCGGCAATGAGTACTACAAAGTAGTACAAATGGAATCGACGGAAGACATAACAGAGCTGCGTTTCGTTTTGAATGTAATATATAAACCAATACCCAGCATTGTTAGGTCTCTTGAGTTTTTGTTTTCAGCGGTGGCTAGTGCGTTCGCAGTTCTTCCGTGGTACTCGGAATTTTGGGATTAGAAGCCTAATTAAACTGTATTATTAGAACTGGGTTAGACATTGGAGTGGTGGAGAATAGAATATTTTCGGATAAATTCAGAGACGGAGTCAATTAGAGGTTATTGGGTGTACGAACATTGATATTCAAGTGAATGGTGATTGTACGTGTTAAGCGAAACGCTAAGATCGTATAATTACTATTGTGAAGAGATTTATTGACAATACGGAAACTTTTGTGTTGAATTAGGTCTTTATTCGCTGTATGCGAACTATTAAAGAGTATTGGGACCGGAAATAGTTTGGACCTTATCACACTAGTAACTTTGGCGCTCGTTGTCAAGGTGACTCCGCTAATAAACGACAAGTGAAAAATAGTGCACGTTAAAAGACTAAACTTGTGCTGAACAGACATTGAAAGGATTCGAACCCACAATTAAAATCGTATCGTGAGAGATGAGGAGCTTAGACATTGTAAGGCCCAGAGACACATTTATAATTTATCGGACATTAATGGCAAAGGACAGTTTCATGGGAAAACATATCTTTGGTTATAGGTACAGGAAGGAATGTAGTACTGACTGACTGTTATTATACTGAAACAATACACACTAGGATCAACTCTCCTTTCATTGATCCCCCCAGTGCCATCTCTCAGTAATTTAAGAAGTTAATTGTGTCAATAAAACAGAAATATACGAGACATTCCCAGTATTTACTAAATTCCATAATCAGCTAGTACATAGTCAATAATACCTGTGACCATTCAAGGGTTACTGAAAGAAGCTGATAGACCTTTTTACAAACAGATTTAATAGGATTCAACGAATGCATACAGAGTGCTAAAGAAACTAAATCAAATTACTCACGGAAACAAATTAGTAAAAATAGACTGGAACTCAATTGATAGCTAACTCCAGAGTAATTAAAAAAAACTGTCTTTGGATCCATCGTGGTTGAAAGTGTATGAAATCTCTCTGGAAAAACGTGATCAATTTTCAAATGCTAGTTCACACGATTAGATCCACAACGTGATTCAGAGATGTTTTATGCGCGACCCACACGGCAGGGAATGGTTCGTAACTAGCCGGGACAATATATACACAAACTTGAGATCATCTCCGCTGTCGTGGTGGAAACGGCGAAGCGGTATCTGTGCAGTCGCAACTACGGTGGGTGTGCGGGCATACTTGACACCACTGAAGAAGCAAATGATGATGGTTTGGGGTCAGTGGAATGCACGCTCCAAGGCGTCTGGCTCTAAGCCGTCCTTGAACTAACCGATGTATAACAGTTCGATGTGTCGTTGTGGTGCCAACAGCTGCTCAAACCGCTGCTGGAGATGTAGTACGATACGGCAGAGCCATACGCCAAACACAGTGGTCTTCCCTCTCGATAGTGCCACGTCGCCTCCGGCGCCCACCGGCCGCAGTGGCCGAGCGGTTCTAGGCGCTTCAGTATGGAACCGCGCGACTGCTACGGTCGCAGGTTCGAATCCTGCCTCGGGCATGGATGTGTGTGATGTCCTTAGGATAGTTAGGTTTAAGTAGTTCTAAGTTCTAAGATCTGACCTCAGATGTTAAGTCCCATAGTGCTCAGAGCCATTTGATCCATTTGAACCTCCGGAGCCCGGTATTCTTGCTCCGTTACATTCTCGTGACCACTGCTGCGAGCAATCATGTACAGTGTCTTTCTGCAATATCACCTTCTCGTGGCCGTGCTACACGACATCGTTTAAACTCAGTGAGGCGTTGATAATGACGTCTGTTTCGCCTAAGCCATTGTTGACTAACATCAACTCAGCACGTAACTCAAGATCATTACGGCGTGTATTTAAAGCAAATCCGATTTGCATCCTCATAGTGTCGCTACTAGCATCACTCTTATACGACTGGCGCGAAATTTTAATAGCCATCATCTTTCTGGTCTAGAAACGCGACTGCCAACCTTCAATTATGTCGTGAGTGCAAAAATGTCTTCTTCATTCAATAAATTTCTGGTTATCGTTCAGACAATGTAGAAGATTTACGTTAGTGTGTATGAATTTGCAATATCTTTGAAAAAGTTACTTTTATTTTCCTTGTTTCCTTCTCTATCAAAAAAGTTGGTGTCGTGTTACCCACATGCTGGACATTGAAGTCCCAGGAAAAGCCTCCCCGACTTGCCAGTGTACGGCGAGATACCGGGCGCCCGCGTCAAGGAGACGGAATAGTTGCCACGCGGAGCTATTTGCGCGGCCGTCGTTAGGATTTGCGGCGTGGGCGGTTCGCGGAAGGGCGACAGGGCGGTAGGCAGTAAATTCCCTGCTATGGTCGCCAAACCGCGCGCCTGAATGCCGAGCCGGCCGGCGCGACGCGGCGATGGACGACGCAGTGCGCATTTCAATACCGCCGCCGCCTTTGATCCTCCGCCGCGAAACGTCCCTCTAAAAGCCGGCCGGCGCTGCACGCCCTGGCGCGCTGTGCCGCGACGCCCGGGGCCTCGCTACGTAGCAGCGGTCTAGTGGACACGTGCTCCTACTTGCAGCCGCCGTGTAAGCCACTCCACTGCCGTCGCTGTTATTATTACGGCCTAGCCAGAAAGCAGATAAACAGTCTACCAGAGAAGAGCAGTGAGCGTTTCTCCAGTGAAAATACATAGCTTGATAAAAAAAAAGTGAAACACGCGGAAGACGTTATCTACCATTGGTGGGTATGTAAACTGTGACAAGTAGAACGGCCAACAGAGTGCGTTTGCGTCCTTTGTGTATAGTGTTCTTATCAGGCCTGATAAACCAAAACGTTATGACCACTGCCCTTCGCGACTTTGCATGCCACCTGCTGGGGTTGCGGGCAGGTGACTCGGTAACAAAAGTAAGTCAACCGAGCAGACACGGAAGGGAGATCACCCTACCGAAGATATGGGCTGCAAAGGGGAAGTCGATTGAGATAAGCGACTCTGACAAAGGGCAAATTATTATGACACAGAGTCTGTGAACGAGCGTCTCGGAAACGGCGAAGCTAGTCGAATGTTCGTGTGCTACTGTCGTGAGTGAAAGAGTTAGGACAATGAAACTACCACTAGGCATTACATGGTTGGAGGTCCTCAACTTTTCACGGAACGTCGGGCTCGGAGGCTTGTCTGCTCTCTAAGTAGGGTAGGTATCCGCCCCCGGGAGCTGAGTGGAGCCGGCACGGTAGCTCAGCGTGTGCGGTCAGAGAGCTGGTTGGCCTCTGTAATAAAAAAACCGAGTGGAAGGACCAACAAACGAACTAGAACGGATGTCACGTGACGTCCGCAACGACCAAACACAACGATCAACAACGAACAAAATGAAAAAAAAAGTGGTGAGCGCGACAGAATGTCAATCCTAAGGGCCCAGGTTCGATTCCCGGCTGGGTTGGACATTTTCTCCCCTCAGGGACTGGGTGTTGTGTTGTCCTAATCATCATCACTTCATCCCCATCGACGCGCACGTCGCCGAAGTGGCGTCAGATCGAAAGACTTGCACCCGGCGAACGATCTACCCGACGGGAGGCCCTAGTCATACAACATTTACATTTTTAGTAGGATAGATGGTGATCTGTGGCATCTCTGCCGAAAGGGCACAATGTTGGTGCACGCACAAGTGTTTCAGAGCACACCGTTCATCCTACACTGTTGAAAATGGAGCTCCGCAGCAGACCATCCCTACGTGTTCACTTCGTGACCCAACGACACCAGTGGGCACGGGACTCGACCGTCGATTCGTGGAAAGGTGTCAGCTCTTCGGGTGAATCACATTTGCTACATGTCGATAGTCGTCTCCATTAATGCCGTCGTCGAGATGACCGGCGCCTCGAAACGTGCAGCGCGCCACAGACGCAGGCTGGCGGGAGCAGTATTGTGCTATGGGAGACATTCTCCTGCGGTGGCATGTGATCTGTTGTAGTCATCGAAGACACGCTGACAGCCGCGAACCACCTACATCCCTTGTTGCTTGATGCCATCCCCGACGGTGTCATCTTTCAGCAGTATAATTCCCCATGTCTCGGAGACAGAAACGTGTTACAGTGCTTTGACGACCAAAATCGTCTCATGTAAATCCTATCGAACCCATCTCGATCGCTATCGGTGCCATCATCTCTTACGTAAATCAGCGGCCTGTTATTTACGCGAATTACATGACCTGTGTGTAGACATCTAATGCTACATACCTCCACAAACGTAGCAACAAACTATCGGATTCCTGAAACGCAGAATCAGTGATGTATTTCGCACCAAAGACGGAAAAACAAGCTATTAAGCAGGTAGTCATAATATTTTGGCTCTTCAGCGTAAGGGGAATGAACATCATCAGATACACTGAGGTGATAAAAGTCTTGAAATAGCGATATGTACGTCCACAGATGACGATAGAATCGCATACACAATGTATAAAAGGTCAGTGCATTGATGGAGCTATCTTTGTACTCAGGAGATTCACATGAAAAGGTTTCCGACGCGACTGTGGCCTCACGACGGTAGTTAACAGACTTTGAACGCGAAATGGTAGTTGGAGCCAGATGTATGGGACATTCCATTTCGCAAACCTTTAGAGAATTAAATATTCCGAGATCCACAGCGTCAAGAGTACGCGGAGTGTACCAAATTTTAGGCAGTATCTCTCACCATGGACAACCTGTTGTTCGATACCCCCTCCTAGCGACCGAGAGCTCAAAAAATGGTTCAAATGGCTCTAAGCACTATGGGACTTAACATCTGAGGTCACCAGTCCCCTAGACTTAGAACTACGTAAACCGAACTAACCTAAGGACATCACACACATCCATAACCGAGGCAGGATTCGAACCTGCGACCGTAGCAGAAGCGCGGTTCCGGACTGAAGCGTAGAGTTGTTGGAACTAACAGACAGGCAACACCGTTCGAAATAACCTCAGAAATCAATGTGGGACGTACGATGATCGTATCCGTTAGCCAAAATGGCGAAATGTGGCGTTAATGGGCTATGACCGTCGCGAGTGCCTTAGCTAACAGCACGACATCACCTGCTGCGCCACTCCTGGGCTCATGATCATATCAGTTGGACCCTAGATGAGTGGAAAACCATGGCCTGGTCAAATGAGTCTCAATTTCAGTTAGTGAAAGCTGATGGTAGGGTTCGAGTGTGCCGCTGACCCAAAAGAAGTCATGGACCCAAGTTGTAACCTAAACACTGCGCTGGCTGATGTGGCTTCATAATGATGTGGGCAGTGTTTACATGGAATACGCTGGGTCTTCTGGGACAACTGAACCGATCATAGACTGGAAATGGTTATGTTCGGCTTATTGGAGACCTTTTGCAGCCGTTTATGGCTTTCATGTTCCCAAACAACGATGGAATTTTTATGGATGACAAACTTCAGCTGTACACGAGAGCAAAAATTGCGGATGCACTGCACTCTAAAGGGGATCGGTTGAGAGGATATGTCATGAGGCATGAAGTAGCTCATACAGCTGCGACGGCATAATTTATATCTGAGGAAACGAGTGTAGCGCGGCGAAATTCAAAGACCCGCTACAGTATGTTATTGGAAGGAAGAATCGTGGGTAAAAATTGGAGACCAAAGCTTGAATAGAGAGAGCTGACTGTAGGTTGCAGTTGTTACGCAAACGGTTGCACGTGATATACTTGCGTGGAAAGTAGCATCAGACCAGTCTTCGGAGCAAAAAGCACAAAAGCCATCTGTATAATTTCGGACTTACTGTGTACATGGTACACAAAAAGAAATGACGTGAGATACATGACGAGGAGATACGAGGCAGAAAGTAGTTAACAGGAGACAGGAGCATAGAAAATGTACTGCCATCAAACAGAGCGAGAGGGGAAGCGAAATGGAAACTCTCCCTTCAACTAGATGGTCAGACACCCTAACAAAAACCGCGGGAGAATTCTGAATCAGCCGCGAGCAACAAAGATGATGTCAAGCAGGTTTTGGAAGTTGGCATCGTCCCAAAATGTAATTGAAAAGTTTTTTAAACTAAATTAAGAAATATTGAAACATTGCTTGTCCCGAATACAGATTTGACAACGTGGAGAGCGCTACTACATACGATCACATCGTAGATGCCAAACTGTGTTAAGAAGATCACCTGCACTGCAACAGACACACAGACAGCGATATGGTCAGCAGAATGTACATCTACATCTACATCGATACTCTGTAAATCACATTTAAGTGTCTGGCAGAGGGTTCATCGAACCATCTTCACAATTCTCTATTATTCCAATCTCGTATAGCGCGTGGAAAGAACGAAACACTTATGTCTTCCCGTACGAGCTCTGATTTCCCTTATTTTATCGTGGTGATCGTTCCTCCCTATGTAGGTCGGTATCAACAAAATATTTTCGCATTCGGATGAGAAAGTTGGTGATTGGAATTTCGTGAGAAGATTCCGTCGCAACCAAAAACGCCTTTCTGTTAATGATGTCTAGCCCAAATCCTGTATCATTTCTGTGACACTCTCTTCCATATTTCGCGAGAATACAAAACATGCTGCCCTTCTTTGAACTTCTTCGATGTACACCGTCAGTCCTATCTGGTAAGGATCCCACACCAGGCAGCAGTATTCTAAGAGAGGACGGACAAGCGTAGTGTAGGCAGTCTCCTTAGTAAGTCGGTTACATTTTCTAAGTGTCCTGCCAATAAAACGCAGTCTTTGGTTAGCCTTCCCCACAACATTTCCTATATGTTCCTCCCAGTTTAAATTGTTCGTAATTGTAATACCTAGGTATTCAATTGAATTTACGGCTTTTAGATTAGACTGATTTATCGTGTAACCGAAGTTTCACGAGTTCCTTTTAGCACTCATGTGGAGGACCTCAAACTTTTCGTTATTTAGGGTCAACTGCCGCTTTTCGCACCATTCACATATCTTTTCTAAATTGTTTTTCAGTTTGTTTTGATCTTCTGATGACATTATTAGTCGATAAACGACAGCGTCATCTGCAAACAACCCAAGATGACTGCTCAGATTGTCTCCCAAATCGTTTATATATATAAGGAACAGCAAAGGGCCTATAACACTACCTTGGGGAACGCCAGAAATCACTTCTGTTTTACTCGATGACTTACCGTCAATTACTACGAACTGTGAACTCTCTGACAGGAAATCACAAATCCAGTCACATAACTGAGCCGATGTTCAATAAGCACGCAGTTTCACTACGAGTGTCAAAAGCCTTCTGGAAATCCAGAAATACGGAATCGATTTGAAATCCCTTGTCATTAGCACTCAACACTTCATATGAAAAAAGAGCTAGTTGTGTTTCACAGCAACGATGTTTTCTAAACCCATGTTGACTCTGTGTCAATAGATCGTTTTCTTCGAGGTAATTCGTAATGTTCGAACACAATGTATGTTCCAAAATCCTGCTGCATATCGATGTTAACGATATGGGCCTGTAATATAGTGAATTATTCCTCCTCCATTTCTTGAATATTGGTGTGACCTGTGACCTGTGCAACTTTCCAGTCTTTGGGTACGGATCTTTCGTCGAGCGAACGGTTGTATATAATTGTTAAGTATGGAGTTGCATCACCATACCGCGAAAGGAACGTAATTGGTATACAGTGTGGACCAGAAGACTTGATTTAATAAGTGATTTAAGTTGCTTCACTACTCCGAGGATATTTACTTCTACTTTACGCATGTTGGCAGCTGTTCTCGATTCGAATTCTGGAATATTTACTTCGTCTTCTTCTGTGAAGGCATTTCGGAAGGCTGTGTTTCGTAACTCTGCTTTGGCAGCACTGTCTTCGGTAGTATCTCCATTGCTACCGCGCAGATAAGGAATTGATTGTATCTTTCCGCTAACATACTTTACACACGACCAGAATCTCTTTGGATCTTCTGTCAGGTTTCGAGACAAAGTTTCGTTGTGGAAACTGTTTATAAGCATCTCGCATTGAAGTCCGCGCTAACTTTCGAGCTTCTATAAAAGATCGCCAATCTAGGGGATTTTGCGTGTGTTTAAATTTGGCATGTCTGTTTCGTTGTTTCTGCAACAGTGTTCTAACCCGTTTTGTGTACCAAGGAGGATCAGCTCCGTCGTTTGTTAATTTATTTGGTATAAATCTCTCAATTGCTGCCGATACAGTTTCTTTGAACTTAAGCCACATCTGGTCTGCACCTGTATTATTAACTTTGAACGAGTGGACATATTAAGTGATGTGATAATGGTGTAGCAACGCCAAAACATGAATGGGTGACGAGAGAAAAACGAGGGAATGTCTTTTGTTCGAGGTAGATAAATCAAAACATATTTAATACATAACTACTTTTAAGAAAAGTTTGACGGAATACCAGCGTATAAGTAGAGCGAGCACAGAATACAAATAAACCGTATAACAGTTACGAAAATAGTAGTTGTTGCACGTACGTCCATAAACTTTAACGACAGTCTGTAAAGCAAAGGTCATCAGACACTATTCTCGACGAAATAACAGTACAGGCTCAAGTACACGTGAGCGCAGCGTAGCACAGCGTTAAGAGAGGGTCATCGTCTGTACTCGTGCTCGTATGAACGTGTGTGCAACAGGTGCAGATCACCGCATCGCTGCCTGCATCAACATGCAGCCCAACCAATAACAGGTGTATTGTGTCGCTAGCGGTGGTCCAATGGAAGCTGCGGGGTGCCGGAGATTGTGTAGCTTTTTGTCAGGCGGTGTTCGATTCCCACCTTATTAAGAGAGGGTCTCCACTCCTTCCGTTCTGATCATGTAAGCGCAGAAAAGAAACAGTATCGACGGCACCTGAAAGATATACAGGGTGTTACAAAAAGGTACGGCCAAACTTTCAGGAAACATTCTTCACACACAAATAAAGAAAAGATGTTATGTGGACACGTGTCCGGAAACGCTTAATTTCCATGTTAGAGCTCATTTTAGTTTCGTCACCTACGCTTCCACCTACGCTCAATGTAGCACGTTATCATGATTTCATACGGGATACTCTACCTGTGCTACTAGAACATGTGCCTTTACAAGTACGACACAACATGTGGTTCTTGCACGATGGAGTTCCTGGACATTTCAGTCGAAGTGTTCGTACGATTCTCAACAACAGATTCGGTGACCGATGGATTGGTAGAGGCGGACCAATTCCATGGCCTCCACGTGAAAGGTGGCTACACTGCGCCACAGCGCCAGAGATTGCGCCAAAGAGTATTATTCCGCCGCCTCCACTGACAGTGCTTGTCGAGAACTCGTAGTAGTGAGTGCTTGCTGAGATGTAGTGAAAAGTTCTTGTCGAGAAGTCGTAGTGGAGAGTGCTTGTTCCATGTTTCATGCAGTTGCTTAATGGGATAGACAGCAAATGTTGTTCGAATGGAGATATTGTAATGATCAGAGTGCTTTTCGTCAATATATATGAAGGTAAAATATTCCCTGTTTTTTCATTATTTCCATGTCTTAAATAATGCGTCATTACAGGTTCAGTCAACAAAGCACCTGGCTTGTGTTCTTGTATTAGAGTGTAATTCTGGTTTTCTTGCGCAATTATAGTATTTCTATTTTTTTTAATTACTTCAGTATAAATGGTATTTAAAATTTCTTGCCTTGTTGAAGAAGAACCGTGCCAGATGTGTACGTTGAATCACACTTCCACACACAGAACAGTTACACTTGTGCTTTGTTGTTGCGTTGGTTTTATAGCTGCTGGGACTTAATTAATTAATTGTGTTAACGGAAAATTTCATTCCATTCTTTGTTGTTATTCTATGCAGTCAGATAGCGAATTGAAACTAGTCAGGGCCAACCGGTTACGAGACTGCGTAGCCGGACATACAGCTAGGAAAAATAAAAATTATTTTCATTTAAACAATTAAGCCCCCATGCACTTGGCGACCGCTGCTTCGGATCGTCCCTTGGAATTATTCTGATTGTAAAAATAGTAGACAGTAGTATTGTTGTAGTAATTTGTAGTTTAGTAATTGTAGTCTATTTTGGATGTGTAGATTTGGTAATTGTCATTCTTCTAATGGTATTTTTTTTCAGAATTTAATTTTGTTGTCTTGTATACGCGTTTGACAATTTAGTGCAATTATTTCAATTGTTCGTTAATCGTGTTTGAGGGAAACATTTCGTGTGAATGGTATTGTTGGAGATGTGGAGTCATTGGGTGTAATTTTCGTACAGTGACGAGTTTTGTATGTTTTGTAAATGATTAGGCGATGGATGAAAAAGGCAAAAATGATGGATAGTCAGAATGACGAAATTGTTGACATGGCGAATTCGCCAACACAGGAGAACAGTATGATGAATAATGAAGTGGAAAACAATTTAATAACTCGGGAAAATAGTCCGGAACCATTTCAAAATTTTTCTCAATCAGAAAATTCACAGAATACGAGATTAACGATAGAAGATTCTGAAATAGTATCGAACACAGATAGCTTTATGGCTATGCAGAAGGAAGTTAGTTTTGCGGGAAATGTTAGGGGCGAAAAGAATTTCGAACCAGCTAATATGGAGCAGTTGATGGGTGCTATATTTAATTTGGGAGCACGAATGGAAACACGGTTTTGATCTGAATTAAAAACACAAATAGGAACAATTAAAACTGAGATAGGAACAATGGAAACACGGTTAGACTCACTGGGATCACAGTTAGGATCTGAATTAAAAACAGAGATGGGAACTTTGGCAACACGGTTAGACTCACAAATCAGAACAATTAAAACAGAGATGGAAACAATGGAAACACGGTTAGACTCACGAATAGGGACATGTTTCAAAAACATAAAAGATGAATTAAAGAAAGAAATTAGAGAAGAAGTACAACCGATTTTGAATGCTCACAATAATAGATTAATTTCAATAGAAATCAGACACAAGGAACAGGATAGAGAACAGGAGGAAAGAGATCGCGTGATAGTACAGAAATTTTCAGAGTTAAATTTACAACGTGCACACGATAAGGAAGAAATATTTGAGAGAATCGAGGAATCCGTACCTAATGACAAATTAAATAACCTAACACAACAGTATGAACGGTTAACTACTAAATGTGTTAATACTGAAACCCGAGTCGCGACACTTACGGAAGACGTAAATAAACAGAGAGAACAATTGGGTGACTTATCGGAAAGAGTTGAGGAGATTTCAGATAAATTGACAAGTCTTAGCTTAAATGGGGACAGAGATTCGGATGATACAGCTCCATTACCATTTGCAGAAACTGAAGAGTACCAGAACATAAATAAGCATGTTGAAAAACAGGGAAAATTTAATGAATGCGTTAAAAGGGAATTTGAGGCATTACGAAAGCAAGTTAAACAAATTGAAGGCGAAATCGTAGGAAAAGACAGCAAAAGAAATTTAGAATCACGGATAGCAGAGGGCTTTGAAGAAAGTAATTTGTTTCATTTAAGGGATGCAATAAGAGAGCGCCAGGCGCGTGAACTAGACAATAATCGACATTCGGACTGGAACAGTCGCGGTAGGTCTTTCTCGCCACGAGGCGAAAACTTTGACTATAAACACTTTTTGACTGTTCGGAAATTTAAGATCTTTCGCAATTCTAAGAATGACATACATCCATGTGCGTGGTTAGATCAATTTACGTACGCACTTCCACCAAATTGGCCACTAAGTCACACACTGGAAATTATGTGCGGCTATTAAAGTCCTCAGGGGATTCACTACACTAAGTGAATATGTGCCGTAGCGTGCATAGGGCCCCGAGTTGTAGTGGTGCTATTTCCCTTTTAGTTTTCTGCACCTCTGCCTACTCTTTTACTATTCTTTGCATCTGTCAAAACAACTCTTCGACTATCAATCTATCTAGAGAGTAGGTAAAGAATAACCGGAGATGACTATTTTACCTAAAAGTGATTTCGGAAATTATCATTTGGACTTACTGTATCTTCATCAGCATTCATTCGTAGTTTAAACGAAATCTTATCTGTTTATCTTCGTGACAATATTACTTCATATGTTGACGATATTCTTATTGCTAAACATTCTTGGTGTGAGCACAACAAAATTTTGGATTCATTATTACGTATTTTTGCAAGAGTTGGCATTACAGTGAACTTGGAAACATCAGAATTTGGTCGTTCTCAGGTGAAATTTCTTGGTCACATTATTTCTACAGAAGGTATTCTTCCTGATCCAGAGAAACTAGACGCTATTCGTAATTATGCTGTTCCTACCACAAAACGTGATGTTCGTAGTTTCCTTGGTGTCTGTAATTTTCTTAGACGCTTTGTTAGATTGGACGATTTGGCCACACCTCGTTTTTGCGAACTGTCTGAAAAGTTCTTTTTAAACGAAAATCGGTCGACAACTCTGTGTGGTTAGTTTGTATTCCTGATGAGTGGGTCAATAAATTGATTTGGTACACACATTTCAGTTATGCACACTTTGGTCCCAGAAAATGCTTTCATAAATTACGAGAAAATTGCTACTTCAGTAATATGGAAAAACGTATTCGATCTGTTCTTGCCAAATGCAAATTATGTCAAAAGGCTAAGCCGCCAACTATTTCTCACAGAGCACCTTTGTTTCCTATCATTCCAGCGAAATTAAAGGAGATGGCTGCAGTTGATTTGTTCGGTCCAGTGGTTCGTTCTACTAATGGTTTTGCGTACATTTTGGTAGCAGTGGAACTGACATCAAAATATGTGTGTATTACACCTTTACGCAAAGCAACAGCTCGTTCAGTATCTAATGCTTTCATCAAACATTTTCTTAAAGAAGTGGGGCATGTTGATAAGGTTATATCGGATAATGGATCACAGTTTCGCTCTAAAATTTGGTTTTGTACTCTACGGCGTTGTAAGATTAAACCAATTTTCATTTCACTTTTTCACCCTCAATCTAACGCTTCAGAGAGATGGATGAAGGAAATCAATAAATTGTGTCGTCTTTATTGTCATCAGAATCACAGAACTTGGGATCAGTATCTTCATATTTTTCAAAACACTCTGAATGAACTTCCTAATGACTCAACTTCTTTACCGCCTTTACTGATAATAAAAAACAAAGCACCGACAAATCGCATTTCTGAAATCGTTCCTTTTCCGCCTACACGGAAACTGCGGCATTCTGAAGTTGTGAACCTGGCTCTGCAAAATATTGCATCTGCAGCTGCAAGAAGAGAGAAATCAGCTAAGCGTCCTGGTCGTTTAAAAATCTTGTCAGTTGGTCAAAAGGTGTTAATTAAGTCTCATCGTTTGTTTCACAAAGGAAAAGGCTTGTGTCGGAAATTTTTTCTTCTTTATAACGGTCCATATAGAATTCGCAAAATTATTCATGATAACACTGTCGAAGTAGAAACTCTTAAATCTCGACGCTCTAAGGGAATACATCATATATCTAATTATGCTATAAACGTTCAGTATTTTTCAGGGTACGGTTGTATAAAATATTTAAGAACTTCAGGTAAATTCTGTGTGTCTCCGACGTTAAGAGGACTTGCTATCGAGAAATATTTCAGGAAGAATGTAATTTCGAAGAAGAAAGTAATAAACTAAAAAGGTAACTATAAATTGAGTTTATTTTTCAGGTAACATATTTCCACTTAGGTACGTACTTTAGACGTAATTTGCTGCTCGCGATTACGTGATTTATACTTTCTGTTTACTGATTTTGACAATGATTGATTAATGAACAGGGTTATTACTTATGTATATTATACATCGCTTGGCTTGCACTGCTTTTTCACTGATGTCATATTTTTTTTATTATGTGCCAGCTGTGCTTATTTATTTAAATTATAATTGTCACCTGATTAATTGTGCTGACTGTGGTTATGTATGTAAGTTATACTTTGTGATTTATCTGCTTGAGCCTTCATGTTTACTTATTAAGATTACATATGAACATTTATTTGCTTATGCTGATATGATGCTAATGACCTGTTTATTATGTAAGATACGTATTTGCTGCTTTGCGTATGGATTGCATATTTATACATTTCTGTTTGTTGTCATAACTATTCTTTAATTTGCTATATATAGAAATGCTGATATACTGTGTACAAACATAGAGTTTAGGTCACACTATGGTATTAATTATAGATTATTCGCTTGGCAGAGCCTCGTTGTAGGAATTGTGCTGCATCCACTTGTTGACATTCTGTTCTCTACTGGTATATTTACTCGCTATTGCATGTTTTGCTTACGCTCAGTGCCTTATATTTTTAAGATAAGAAAATGAACTGCTATAATTCGACGAACGACATTAGTACAAGAAACTTCATAGAAGTCACATGAGCTGGAGGTTTTATGGAAGCTGTATAAATTTATGCTAATAGGAAGGAAGCTAACGACATGACATATCAAAACTAGGTTTAGACCATTGACAGCTATTACACCGCATTCTTCGTGAGCAATTGAAATATCTAGTGACACGTGACACAAGAAATACTCCACATGTTTGCTTCTGTTTGCCATAATTCTTGGAGTGGTGTACACACTGAAATATCACGATTATTCACACTTCGTAATCGTACTTACTTACTGAGAGTTATTCAAACTAAAGGCTGTTAGAGGTCGTGTATGCATTTCTTTTGTTTAATGATGGGCAAGGTAAGCAAAATGTATTTTATAATTCATAATGAGTAGAAGATTTGGCTCAGGTGGACTACACAGAGGTTGTGTGTGGACATTGTGTCTTCGGATTGTATGGGATGATGAACTGAAGTTTGCACTAGGATTTTATCTGTACTTGTTCGAGGAGACTAACTAGAGGAAAGAGTTGTTATGGAAGTGAAATGATATTGGCGATAAGATTTATATGTATCGACGTATTGAAGAGGTATTATTGAGGTATAGAGATTATGTTATGCTGATGATTATTAGTGGACAAGAGGTAAGGTAAATGATATTGATGATAAGGTTTATATGTATCGACGTAAGAGGTATTATTGAAGTATTAAGATTATGTGATGCTAATGATTATTGGAGTTTTGGTGGATAAGAGGTAAAGTAAGTGAGGAGCATATTTTTTTTGTTGGTTTTATGGAACAAGGAGGATGAAGATAGCAGACTAGAAAGAAGATTGTCTACACACACTTTGTTAAATCAATAAGCAGTACATATTTTTTTTTTTTTTTTTTTTTTTTTTTTGAGAGAGGAAGTAATTGCATATCTTGGCTCACCGACAGTTGTTCAGCAACCGTACATTTTGATCTGGCTTGGCAAACATTGGTCTTGACATGATGACTATGACGTTGACTAACTATTATTGACTGTTATACACTATGCCACTACTACTTGATACACATGATGAACATCAAATTTTGACAGAATTGCATTTATACAGTTAACACTATTTAATTACACAGTAGTACTTAATGTGGATGAAAGATGAGTGAGTGTGTTTTGTGTGTTTTCCCTTCCTAATCCCAGAAAAGTGGTACCGACTTACCTCCTAAATATTATTTTACTTGTTTGTTGTGGCTTGCACTGACACCCATAAATATTATAGATTTACTGATATTTGTGTATTTGTAATAGTTAATATGACAATTATCTGATATGATTTGTGTGTTTGTTATAATTTGTATGTTTAGTGTAAGAGTATTGATAATAATTTTGTAAAAGTAATTGTGTGTGCATTCAAACTATTGTTCATGCCTGAACTGTCTGATTAATGATGGTGAATATTATGCACTTGTTCAACATAATGCGTGCCACTTAGAAATGTTTAATTTCTGCTGATGAACTGTGTGATCAGTGATAGTGAATATTATGGACTGTTACTTGTACTTTTTCTACATGATTGGTGCCACTAGGACATGTTTAATTTCTGCTTATAAACTCTGATGAACAGTGTGATTAGTGATAGTGAATATTATGGACTGCTGTCTGCACCTACTCAACATTGCTGGGTGCCACTGATGAAACTGTTTCTACTGACATAATGACACTTGTTGCTGTCTGCACCTGCTCAACATTGCGGGGTGCCACTGATGGAACTGATTCTACTGAAATAATGTCACTTGTTGCTGTCTGCACCTGTCAACACTGCTGGGTGCCACAGATGGTACTGCTTCTACTGAAATGTCACTTGTTGGTGTCTGCACCTGTTCAACATTGCTGGGTGCCACTAATGGAACTGCTTCTACTGAAATGATGTCACTTGTTGGTGTCTGCACCTGTTCAACATTGCTGGGTGCAACAGATGGAACTGCTTCTATTGAAATGATGTCACTTGTTGGTGTCTGCACCTGTTCAACATTACTGGGTGCCACTGATGGAACTGCTTCTACTGAAATGAAATCACTTGTGGTGTCTGCACCTGTTCAACATTACTGGGTGCCACTGATGGACTGCTTCTACTGAAATGATGTCACTTGTTGGTGTCTGCACCTGTTCAACATTGCTGGCTGCCACTGATGGAACTGCTTCTATTGAAATGATGTCACTTGTTGGTGTCTGCACCTGTTCAACATTGCTGGGTGCAACTGATGGAACTGCTTCTATTGAAATGATGTCACTTGTTGGTGTCTGCACCTGTTCAATATTGCTGGGTGCCACTGATGGACTGCTTCTACTGAGATAATGTCACTTGTTGGTGTCTGCACCTGTTCAACAATGCTGGGTGCCACTAATGGAACTGCTTCTATTGAAATAATGTCACTCATTGCTGTCTGCACCTGCTCAACATTGCTGGGTGCCACTGATGAACTGCTTCTACTGAAATGTTGTCACTTGTTGCTGTCTGCACCTGTTCAACAATGCTGGGTGCCACTGATGGACTGCTTCTACTGAAAAGATGTCACCTGTTGGTGTCTGTACTTGCTCAACATTGCTGAGAGCCACTAATGGAACTGCTTCTGCTGAATGGTGTCACTTGTTGGTGTCTGCACCTGTTGACCATTGCTGGGTGCTACTGCTGGAACTAATCATTGAAAGCATTTTATGTGAACATTTGTATAAACTGATTTTTTGTGTATTGTGTGAACTATTATGTAAAGTCACATGCATGAAAGAAGTGTATTGCTTACTGTATTTTATATATTAGGTTATTGAAAGGTCAGTGCAAAGCCAAAATTTTATCTAATTCTGTGATATTTACGTATTAATATTATCTTTTATTTTTGTCTGTATTTTTGTGGACGAATTTGGTGGTATTTTCACCACCAACGCTGGCAAAAATACCATCAAATTCTGGCCCGTGGAGGAAGGGCGTATGAAAGGTGGCTACACTGAGCCACAGCGCCAGAGATTGCACCAAAGAGTATTATTCCGCCGCCTCCACTGGCAGTGCTTGTCGAGAACTCGTAGTAGTGAGTGCTTGCTGAGATGTCGTAGTGAAAAGTTCTTGTCGAGAAGTCGTAGTGGAGAGTGCTTGTTCCATGTTTTATGCAGTTGCTTGATGGGATAGACAGCAGATGTTGTTCGAATGGAGATATTGTAATGATCAGAGTGCTTTTCGTCAATATATATGAAGGTAAAATATTCCCTGTTTTTTCATTATTTCCATGTCTTAAATAATGCGTCATTACAGGTTCAGTCAACAAAGCACCTGGCTTGTGTTCTTGTATTAGAGTGTAATTCTGGTTTTCTTGCGCAATTATAGTATTTCTATTTTTTTTAATTACTTCAGTATAAATGGTATTTAAAATTTCTTGCCTTGTTGAAGAAGAACCGTGCCAGATGTGTACGTTGAATCACACTTCCACACACAGAACAGTTACACTTGTGCTTTGTTGTTGCGTTGGTTTTATAGCTGCTGGGACTTAATTAATTAATTGTGTTAACGGAAAATTTCATTCCATTCTTTGTTGTTATTCTATGCAGTCAGATAGCGAATTGAAACTAGTCAGGGCCAACCGGTTACGAGACTGCGTAGCCGGACATACAGCTAGGAAAAATAAAAATTATTTTCATTTAAACAATTAAGCCCCCATGCACTTGGCGACCGCTGCTTCGGATCGTCCCTTGGAATTATTCTGATTGTAAAAATAGTAGACAGTAGTATTGTTGTAGTAATTTGTAGTTTAGTAATTGTAGTCTATTTTGGATGTGTAGATTTGGTAATTGTCATTCTTCTAATGGTATTTTTTTTCAGAATTTAATTTTGTTGTCTTGTATACGCGTTTGACAATTTAGTGCAATTATTTCAATTGTTCGTTAATCGTGTTTGAGGGAAACATTTCGTGTGAATGGTATTGTTGGAGATGTGGAGTCATTGGGTGTAATTTTCGTACAGTGACGAGTTTTGTATGTTTTGTAAATGATTAGGCGATGGATGAAAAAGGCAAAAATGATGGATAGTCAGAATGACGAAATTGTTGACATGGCGAATTCGCCAACACAGGAGAACAGTATGATGAATAATGAAGTGGAAAACAATTTAATAACTCGGGAAAATAGTCCGGAACCATTTCAAAATTTTTCTCAATCAGAAAATTCACAGAATACGAGATTAACGATAGAAGATTCTGAAATAGTATCGAACACAGATAGCTTTATGGCTATGCAGAAGGAAGTTAGTTTTGCGGGAAATGTTAGGGGCGAAAAGAATTTCGAACCAGCTAATATGGAGCAGTTGATGGGTGCTATATTTAATTTGGGAGCACGAATGGAAACACGGTTTTGATCTGAATTAAAAACACAAATAGGAACAATTAAAACTGAGATAGGAACAATGGAAACACGGTTAGACTCACTGGGATCACAGTTAGGATCTGAATTAAAAACAGAGATGGGAACTTTGGCAACACGGTTAGACTCACAAATCAGAACAATTAAAACAGAGATGGAAACAATGGAAACACGGTTAGACTCACGAATAGGGACATGTTTCAAAAACATAAAAGATGAATTAAAGAAAGAAATTAGAGAAGAAGTACAACCGATTTTGAATGCTCACAATAATAGATTAATTTCAATAGAAATCAGACACAAGGAACAGGATAGAGAACAGGAGGAAAGAGATCGCGTGATAGTACAGAAATTTTCAGAGTTAAATTTACAACGTGCACACGATAAGGAAGAAATATTTGAGAGAATCGAGGAATCCGTACCTAATGACAAATTAAATAACCTAACACAACAGTATGAACGGTTAACTACTAAATGTGTTAATACTGAAACCCGAGTCGCGACACTTACGGAAGACGTAAATAAACAGAGAGAACAATTGGGTGACTTATCGGAAAGAGTTGAGGAGATTTCAGATAAATTGACAAGTCTTAGCTTAAATGGGGACAGAGATTCGGATGATACAGCTCCATTACCATTTGCAGAAACTGAAGAGTACCAGAACATAAATAAGCATGTTGAAAAACAGGGAAAATTTAATGAATGCGTTAAAAGGGAATTTGAGGCATTACGAAAGCAAGTTAAACAAATTGAAGGCGAAATCGTAGGAAAAGACAGCAAAAGAAATTTAGAATCACGGATAGCAGAGGGCTTTGAAGAAAGTAATTTGTTTCATTTAAGGGATGCAATAAGAGAGCGCCAGGCGCGTGAACTAGACAATAATCGACATTCGGACTGGAACAGTCGCGGTAGGTCTTTCTCGCCACGAGGCGAAAACTTTGACTATAAACACTTTTTGACTGTTCGGAAATTTAAGATCTTTCGCAATTCTAAGAATGACATACATCCATGTGCGTGGTTAGATCAATTTACGTACGCACTTCCACCAAATTGGCCACTAAGTCACACACTGGAAATTATGTGCGGCTATTAAAGTCCTCAGGGGATTCACTACACTAAGTGAATATGTGCCGTAGCGTGCATAGGGCCCCGAGTTGTAGTGGTGCTATTTCCCTTTTAGTTTTCTGCACCTCTGCCTACTCTTTTACTATTCTTTGCATCTGTCAAAACAACTCTTCGACTATCAATCTATCTAGAGAGTAGGTAAAGAATAACCGGAGATGACTATTTTACCTAAAAGTGATTTCGGAAATTACCATTTGGACTTACTGTATCTTCATCAGCATTCATTCGTAGTTTAAACGAAATCTTATCTGTTTATCTTCGTGACAATATTACTTCATATGTTGACGATATTCTTATTGCTAAACATTCTTGGTGTGAGCACAACAAAATTTTGGATTCATTATTACGTATTTTTGCAAGAGTTGGCATTACAGTGAACTTGGAAACATCAGAATTTGGTCGTTCTCAGGTGAAATTTCTTGGTCACATTATTTCTACAGAAGGTATTCTTCCTGATCCAGAGAAACTAGACGCTATTCGTAATTATGCTGTTCCTACCACAAAACGTGATGTTCGTAGTTTCCTTGGTGTCTGTAATTTTCTTAGACGCTTTGTTAGATTGGACGATTTGGCCACACCTCGTTTTTGCGAACTGTCTGAAAAGTTCTTTTTAAACGAAAATCGGTCGACAACTCTGTGTGGTTAGTTTGTATTCCTGATGAGTGGGTCAATAAATTGATTTGGTACACACATTTCAGTTATGCACACTTTGGTCCCAGAAAATGCTTTCATAAATTACGAGAAAATTGCTACTTCAGTAATATGGAAAAACGTATTCGATCTGTTCTTGCCAAATGCAAATTATGTCAAAAGGCTAAGCCGCCAACTATTTCTCACAGAGCACCTTTGTTTCCTATCATTCCAGCGAAATTAAAGGAGATGGCTGCAGTTGATTTGTTCGGTCCAGTGGTTCGTTCTACTAATGGTTTTGCGTACATTTTGGTAGCAGTGGAACTGACATCAAAATATGTGTGTATTACACCTTTACGCAAAGCAACAGCTCGTTCAGTATCTAATGCTTTCATCAAACATTTTCTTAAAGAAGTGGGGCATGTTGATAAGGTTATATCGGATAATGGATCACAGTTTCGCTCTAAAATTTGGTTTTGTACTCTACGGCGTTGTAAGATTAAACCAATTTTCATTTCACTTTTTCACCCTCAATCTAACGCTTCAGAGAGATGGATGAAGGAAATCAATAAATTGTGTCGTCTTTATTGTCATCAGAATCACAGAACTTGGGATCAGTATCTTCATATTTTTCAAAACACTCTGAATGAACTTCCTAATGACTCAACTTCTTTACCGCCTTTACTGATAATAAAAAACAAAGCACCGACAAATCGCATTTCTGAAATCGTTCCTTTTCCGCCTACACGGAAACTGCGGCATTCTGAAGTTGTGAACCTGGCTCTGCAAAATATTGCATCTGCAGCTGCAAGAAGAGAGAAATCAGCTAAGCGTCCTGGTCGTTTAAAAATCTTGTCAGTTGGTCAAAAGGTGTTAATTAAGTCTCATCGTTTGTTTCACAAAGGAAAAGGCTTGTGTCGGAAATTTTTTCTTCTTTATAACGGTCCATATAGAATTCGCAAAATTATTCATGATAACACTGTCGAAGTAGAAACTCTTAAATCTCGACGCTCTAAGGGAATACATCATATATCTAATTATGCTATAAACGTTCAGTATTTTTCAGGGTACGGTTGTATAAAATATTTAAGAACTTCAGGTAAATTCTGTGTGTCTCCGACGTTAAGAGGACTTGCTATCGAGAAATATTTCAGGAAGAATGTAATTTCGAAGAAGAAAGTAATAAACTAAAAAGGTAACTATAAATTGAGTTTATTTTTCAGGTAACATATTTCCACTTAGGTACGTACTTTAGACGTAATTTGCTGCTCGCGATTACGTGATTTATACTTTCTGTTTACTGATTTTGACAATGATTGATTAATGAACAGGGTTATTACTTATGTATATTATACATCGCTTGGCTTGCACTGCTTTTTCACTGATGTCATATTTTTTTTATTATGTGCCAGCTGTGCTTATTTATTTAAATTATAATTGTCACCTGATTAATTGTGCTGACTGTGGTTATGTATGTAAGTTATACTTTGTGATTTATCTGCTTGAGCCTTCATGTTTACTTATTAAGATTACATATGAACATTTATTTGCTTATGCTGATATGATGCTAATGACCTGTTTATTATGTAAGATACGTATTTGCTGCTTTGCGTATGGATTGCATATTTATACATTTCTGTTTGTTGTCATAACTATTCTTTAATTTGCTATATATAGAAATGCTGATATACTGTGTACAAACATAGAGTTTAGGTCACACTATGGTATTAATTATAGATTATTCGCTTGGCAGAGCCTCGTTGTAGGAATTGTGCTGCATCCACTTGTTGACATTCTGTTCTCTACTGGTATATTTACTCGCTATTGCATGTTTTGCTTACGCTCAGTGCCTTATATTTTTAAGATAAGAAAATGAACTGCTATAATTCGACGAACGACATTAGTACAAGAAACTTCATAGAAGTCACATGAGCTGGAGGTTTTATGGAAGCTGTATAAATTTATGCTAATAGGAAGGAAGCTAACGACATGACATATCAAAACTAGGTTTAGACCATTGACAGCTATTACACCGCATTCTTCGTGAGCAATTGAAATATCTAGTGACACGTGACACAAGAAATACTCCACATGTTTGCTTCTGTTTGCCATAATTCTTGGAGTGGTGTACACACTGAAATATCACGATTATTCACACTTCGTAATCGTACTTACTTACTGAGAGTTATTCAAACTAAAGGCTGTTAGAGGTCGTGTATGCATTTCTTTTGTTTAATGATGGGCAAGGTAAGCAAAATGTATTTTATAATTCATAATGAGTAGAAGATTTGGCTCAGGTGGACTACACAGAGGTTGTGTGTGGACATTGTGTCTTCGGATTGTATGGGATGATGAACTGAAGTTTGCACTAGGATTTTATCTGTACTTGTTCGAGGAGACTAACTAGAGGAAAGAGTTGTTATGGAAGTGAAATGATATTGGCGATAAGATTTATATGTATCGACGTATTGAAGAGGTATTATTGAGGTATAGAGATTATGTTATGCTGATGATTATTAGTGGACAAGAGGTAAGGTAAATGATATTGATGATAAGGTTTATATGTATCGACGTAAGAGGTATTATTGAAGTATTAAGATTATGTGATGCTAATGATTATTGGAGTTTTGGTGGATAAGAGGTAAAGTAAGTGAGGAGCATATTTTTTTTGTTGGTTTTATGGAACAAGGAGGATGAAGATAGCAGACTAGAAAGAAGATTGTCTACACACACTTTGTTAAATCAATAAGCAGTACATATTTTTTTTTTTTTTTTTTTTTTTTTTTTGAGAGAGGAAGTAATTGCATATCTTGGCTCACCGACAGTTGTTCAGCAACCGTACATTTTGATCTGGCTTGGCAAACATTGGTCTTGACATGATGACTATGACGTTGACTAACTATTATTGACTGTTATACACTATGCCACTACTACTTGATACACATGATGAACATCAAATTTTGACAGAATTGCATTTATACAGTTAACACTATTTAATTACACAGTAGTACTTAATGTGGATGAAAGATGAGTGAGTGTGTTTTGTGTGTTTTCCCTTCCTAATCCCAGAAAAGTGGTACCGACTTACCTCCTAAATATTATTTTACTTGTTTGTTGTGGCTTGCACTGACACCCATAAATATTATAGATTTACTGATATTTGTGTATTTGTAATAGTTAATATGACAATTATCTGATATGATTTGTGTGTTTGTTATAATTTGTATGTTTAGTGTAAGAGTATTGATAATAATTTTGTAAAAGTAATTGTGTGTGCATTCAAACTATTGTTCATGCCTGAACTGTCTGATTAATGATGGTGAATATTATGCACTTGTTCAACATAATGCGTGCCACTTAGAAATGTTTAATTTCTGCTGATGAACTGTGTGATCAGTGATAGTGAATATTATGGACTGTTACTTGTACTTTTTCTACATGATTGGTGCCACTAGGACATGTTTAATTTCTGCTTATAAACTCTGATGAACAGTGTGATTAGTGATAGTGAATATTATGGACTGCTGTCTGCACCTACTCAACATTGCTGGGTGCCACTGATGAAACTGTTTCTACTGACATAATGACACTTGTTGCTGTCTGCACCTGCTCAACATTGCGGGGTGCCACTGATGGAACTGATTCTACTGAAATAATGTCACTTGTTGCTGTCTGCACCTGTCAACACTGCTGGGTGCCACAGATGGTACTGCTTCTACTGAAATGTCACTTGTTGGTGTCTGCACCTGTTCAACATTGCTGGGTGCCACTAATGGAACTGCTTCTACTGAAATGATGTCACTTGTTGGTGTCTGCACCTGTTCAACATTGCTGGGTGCAACAGATGGAACTGCTTCTATTGAAATGATGTCACTTGTTGGTGTCTGCACCTGTTCAACATTACTGGGTGCCACTGATGGAACTGCTTCTACTGAAATGAAATCACTTGTGGTGTCTGCACCTGTTCAACATTACTGGGTGCCACTGATGGACTGCTTCTACTGAAATGATGTCACTTGTTGGTGTCTGCACCTGTTCAACATTGCTGGCTGCCACTGATGGAACTGCTTCTATTGAAATGATGTCACTTGTTGGTGTCTGCACCTGTTCAACATTGCTGGGTGCAACTGATGGAACTGCTTCTATTGAAATGATGTCACTTGTTGGTGTCTGCACCTGTTCAACAATGCTGGGTGCCACTAATGGAACTGCTTCTATTGAAATAATGTCACTCATTGCTGTCTGCACCTGCTCAACATTGCTGGGTGCCACTGATGAACTGCTTCTACTGAAATGTTGTCACTTGTTGCTGTCTGCACCTGTTCAACAATGCTGGGTGCCACTGATGGACTGCTTCTACTGAAAAGATGTCACCTGTTGGTGTCTGTACTTGCTCAACATTGCTGAGAGCCACTAATGGAACTGCTTCTGCTGAATGGTGTCACTTGTTGGTGTCTGCACCTGTTGACCATTGCTGGGTGCTACTGCTGGAACTAATCATTGAAAGCATTTTATGTGAACATTTGTATAAACTGATTTTTTGTGTATTGTGTGAACTATTATGTAAAGTCACATGTATGAAAGAAGTGTATTGCTTACTGTATTTTATATATTAGGTTATTGAAAGGTCAGTGCAAAGCCAAAATTTTATCTAATTCTGTGATATTTACGTATTAATATTATCTTTTATTTTTGTCTGTATTTTTGTGGACGAATTTGGTGGTATTTTCACCACCAACGCTGGCAAAAATACCATCAAATTCTGGCCCGTGGAGGAAGGGCGTATGAAAGGTGGCTACACTGAGCCACAGCGCCAGAGATTGCACCAAAGAGTATTATTCCGCCGCCTCCACTGGCAGTGCTTGTCGAGAACTCGTAGTAGTGAGTGCTTGCTGAGATGTCGTAGTGAAAAGTTCTTGTCGAGAAGTCGTAGTGGAGAGTGCTTGTTCCATCTTTTATGCAGTTGCTTGATGGGATAGACAGCAGATGTTGTTCGAATGGAGATATTGTAATGATCAGAGTGCTTTTCGTCAATATATATGAAGGTAAAATATTCCCTGTTTTTTCATTATTTCCATGTCTTAAATAATGCGTCATTACAGGTTCAGTCAACAAAGCATCTGGCTTGTATTCTTGTATTAGAGTGTAATTCTGGTTTTCTTGCGCAATTATAGTATTTCTATTTTTTTAATTACTTCAGTATAAATGGTATTTAAAATTTCTTGCCTTGTTGAAGAAGAACCGTGCCAGATGTGTACGTTGAATCACACTTCCACACACAGAACAGTTACACTTGTGCTTTGTTGTTGCGTTGGTTTTATAGCTGCTGGGGACTTAATTAATTAATTGTGTTAACGGAAAATTTCATTCCAATCTTTGTTGTTATTCTATGCAGTCAGATTGCGTATTAAAACTAGTCAGGGCCAACCGGTTACGAGACTGCGTAGCCGGACATACAGCTGCGAAAAATAAAAATTATTTTCATTTAAATAATTAAGCCCCCATGCACACGCTCTCCTGACCTCAACCCTCTTGACTTTCATTTATGGGGGCATTTGAAAACTCTTGTCTACGCAACCCCGGTACCAAATGTAGAGACTCTTCGTGCTCGTATTGTGGACGGCTGTGATACAATACGCCATTCTCCCGGGCTGCATCAGGGCATCAGGGATTCCATGCGACGGAGGGTGGATGCATGTATCCTCACTAACGGAGGACATTTTGAACATTTCCTGTAACAAAGTGTTTGAAGTCACGCTGGTACGTTCTGTTGCTGTGTGTTTCCATTCCATGATTAATGTGATTTGAAGAGAAGTAATAATATGAGCTCTAACATGGAAAGTAAGCGTTTCCGGACACATGTCCACTTAACATATTTTCTTTCTTTGTTTGTGAGGAATGTTTCCTGAAAGTTTGGCCGTACCTTTTTGTAACACCCTGTATAATAAATAAGTTTATAAGTGATGGCACTGATCCCCCATGGTACACAAAACGGGTGAGATCGCTGTTGCAGAAGCAACGAAACAAGCATGCCAAATTGTAAAGAACGCAAAATCCCTCAGATTGGCAAAGTTTTGCAGAAGTTCGAAAGAGAGCGCGTACTTCAACAGTGATGCTTTTAATAATTTCCACAACGAAACTCTGTCTCGGAATCTGGCAGAAAACCCAAAGAGATTCTTGTCATAAATAAAGCACTCCAGTGGCAAGACGTAATCAATACCTTCACTGCGCGACAACAACAGTAAAGTCACTGATGACTGTAACACTAAAGTAGAGTTATTAAACGCGGTTTTCCGAAATTCCTTCACCAAAGAAGACGAAGTAAATATTCCTGAATTCCAATCAAGAACAACTGCCAAGATGAGAAACATAAAAGTACATAGCCTCGATGTAATTTAACCTGCAGCCCAGGAAAGTTTTTAAAAGTAGGGCTCCAACCTGAGAATGCAAATAAAATGCTTTCATACAATAAAAAGAAATAAATTCAAACCTTTGCCCCAGCACACACAATCGGGCAATAACAGTAACAATTAGAGAATACGGTTACTGGCCGCAGGAAGAAAGTACAATAGATATATCATCATATTTTCGAGGCGCAGTGATTTTTCAATAAAATTACGGGTGTGCAACCGCATAAACTTCACTTTTTCAGAGTGAGCCGGGTGACTGACGCTCCAACATTTGCTCCGTCTTTTTAAACGCGCGGAACACGCCACTGCGCTTGCGGCCACCGATACACAAGACGCCAGAGACGATGATCGGCGGCAAAGAGGTACAACGTATGCATTAAATTAGATCTATGACTGCACGGTCGATCCGCACTGTGATATTGATGTATCACTACGAGATGCACCGTTGCGACGTCTTTGTGAGTTTAATACAGAAAGTGCCGTATTCCATGACTTGTCCAAGCCGAAGCCGCGAACTCTATTAATTAAATTCGTCGCAAACCGAACTGCATTTGCTTCTTGCAATACTGAGTCCCATAAAGACGAAGTCGAGGCTAATATTTCAACGCTATCGTACACCATAGAGTTCTCAGTGTCAATACAGTGCTCTGCCACCGCCGATTCAAATGGCTCTGAGCACTATGGGACTTAACTTCTAAGGTCATCAGTCCCCTAGAACTTAGAACTAGTTAAACCTAACTAACTTAAGGACATCACACAACACCCAGCCATCACGAGGCAGAGAAAATCCCTGACCCCGCCGGGAATCGAACCCGGGAACCCGGGCGTGGGAAGCGAGAACGCTACCACACGACCACGAGCTGCGGGCCCACCGCCGATTAATTAGGCTGTAAGAGACGGGTGTACCTGCGGTGATCTGTGCATCTCTCCTGGACTGTATATGTCGTCTGTCGTATGAACGGTCACACTCGCCGGGGATCCTGTAAATCTCAGGCTTCCGAAGCATCAAATCATCAAAGGTGACATTGTAGGTGAAATTTGTTGAAATCTGACATTTTCTGTTTTCTACTCCATAACGTACTTTGGACTTTCGTGAACATTTTGCTATACAATCCATTAAAATCAGATAATTGTGAGACCTTCAAATAATATTTTGAATGTTCACGTGTGACTGTCAAATTTCGCAGCTACGCATGTACTGCCCTAGTTGAGCAGTCATATCTTGGGAACTACACAGTCTAGAAGGCTGTGAATTGCTTTGTTTTGTGCATACTGCTACGTCTCAGAAGTTGGCATTACGAATAAACCTAAAAAATAAGCTGGACAACGCAAAACTGTCTGATGGCAAGACAATACAATGTGCTGGAAGATTAACAGACAAAGTAATTGATGAGTTACAGGAATATTATGGGAAGGCCATTAGAGATAACTATGACAATTTAGAGAAGATCAAAAGAGCTGTGTGTGCCACTTTCTTTCATCGAATATCAACCGATGAAAAGCCATGCTTTGTGTCCACCCCACCAAACACTTGGTGTAAATATAGGCAAACTGAATTTTCTGGCACCCAGCGTGAATTTACACAAACATTCTCTTCCTTTGGCAGTAATGGAGGCAATCAAACCTTTTTACAGAGATTTGGCAAAACCTGAGTTACTAAAAAAGTGTCCATATGGGAAGACCCAGAATGTGAATGAGACCTTCAATAATGTTCTGTGGTGCCGTGTGCCTAACAATGTATTTGTTGGCCTTATGACTCTAGAGTTAGCAGTGTCTGATGCTGTAATAACTTTTAATGGCGGGAACTATGAAAGACTTAAGGTTCTGGAGAAGTTAGGGGTAAGATTTGGACAGAACACACCTAAAGGACTGCGGGAACTGGATATGCTTCGTGCACGCGAAGCAGAGGTAGCTGCTCAGCAAATGACAAAAGAAGCGAGAAAGAAAAGGAGGAGGCCAGTACTGGGCTGTTATGACACTGAAGAAGACACAGACTATGGGCCAGGGCAATTCTAGTGCATAAAAGACGCAGAAATGTAAGTCTGTACAATAATTGGTAATAAAAAAGTTTTAAACCTCAACTCTCTGGACTACATTTTTTGCAAAAATGACCTGTTTCCTAAAAAAGTACTGATGGTAGAGACACGAAATTTTCGCAGCATGACAAGTATGAGATTCAACACACATGGAACTAGAATAATTAAAACATCCTGAGTTGTTTTGTTTTTATGTTCAATTATTTACAAAATTCTGTCAAAAAATTGAGTGTTTGAAAAAAAAGAAGGTAACATGTCCCAGAATACAATTTGAGTAATAATTCTAGTTCAGTGTATCTAGAAAGATGCATTCAATAATTATGGCAAATTGTAAGTTGGTGGCTTAGCAAATTTCCAAGATAATGAGTCACAAAATTCGATAATTTAACATTGGCGGCATAGGACATACAATTTCCCCTTAACGGAACCCAGGAGTGCTGCTGTCTTTGGTGGAGAGCGAAAAATCGCTTTCACTTTGTGTTCGCTGACGATCCGTCCTGTTTTTTACGATAGGCTTCCCACGAATGGTAGAGAGTCCGTAGATTTAAAGCTTTCTGCGTTGCTTATTCCCGCTGTTCAAATGGTTCAAATGGCTCTGAGCACTATGGGACTCAACTGCTGAGGTCATTAGTCCCCTAGAACTTAGAACTAGTTAAACCTAACTAACCTAAGGACATCACAAACATCCATGCCCGAGGCAGGATTCGAACCTGCGACCGTAGCGGTCTTGCGGTTCCAGACTGCAGCGCCTTTAACCGCACGGCCACTTCGGCCGGCCGTGCCCGCTGTTGGTTTCATTCGTAGTGTGTCAACGTATCTCTGTGGAGAATATCCGTTGGCTCCAAAAACTCTTGTCAGGTGTAGAAGCTCCTCCTGCAGACTACTCTCGTCAGCAATGATTGTGCCAAACACTTGGCGTCGTTATTAAGGCCTCTTGTGGGAAAATATGCTCATCATAAATGGTTCAAATGGCTCTGAGCGCTATGGGACTTAACTTCTGAGGTCATCAGTCCCCTAGAATTCAGAACTACTTAAACCTAACTAACCTAAGAACATCACACACATCCATGCCCGAGGCAGGATTCGAACCTGTGACCGTAGCGGTCGCGCGGTTCCAGACTGAAGCGCCTAGAACCGCTCGGCCACACGGCTGGCTATGCTCATCACATACGCGACTCTGCGAACTTCAATGGCAGACTAAAATCACTCAAACTGAACAGTTCTGATATATTAGTCAGTTTTAATGTAGTGTCGTTGTTCACAAGAAGTGAAATGTATGCGGCTACACGCCCGAAATTTTATGAAACAATAAATATAAACTGTTTAGTCACATTAATATGGCCACCTGCCGAAAGCCACAATAACCAGCACTTGCACCGCGGACCAGTGCGAGACTTGCAAGAAGGGTCAGTGAGGTTGTGGGTCAAAAAATGGCTCTGAGCACTATGGGACTTAATATCTTTGGTCATCAGTCCCCTAGAACTTAGAACTACTTAAACCTAACTAACCTAAGGACGTCACACAACACGCAGTCATCACGAGGCAGAGAAAATCCCTAACCCTGCCGAGAATCGAACCCGGGAACCCGGGCGCGGGAAGCGAGAACGATACCGCACGACCACGAGCTGCGGACTCAGGTTGTGGGAGGCACCGACGCGGATGTGGAGTCTTGCAGATTCCAGTGCCACGCCCAGCTGCGCTAGGTTTCTAAGTTGAGGATCCAGCCCGATCAAATTGGTTCCACAGATTCTCGATTGGGTTTAAATTCAGGAAGTTAGGTCGGGAGGGGAGCATCTATCCTTGTGCTCTTCGAACCACATAGGTACACTGCGAGTTGTATGTGAAATTGTATTATCCTGCTGGTATTTGCCATCGTTGTGAGGAAAAACAAACGGCATGTAGGAGTGGACATGGCCCCGAGGATAGGTGCATATTCCAGAATGACGCAATCACCCACGAAAAGCCAAGAAAACATTTCTGAGCCGTGACTTCCTGCGATGGTCTTAGCAGCATAGTTTCTCTGTCGAATTTACGCGCTTTGCGGCGTCCTGGTTGGCTAGCGCCCTCTATTTACGACGGCCGCGGCTCGCGAGACGTGACTCTGTCGGGGGGGGGGGGGGGGGGGGGACAGTGACAGAGGGAAGACAGCGCACGGAGCATCTCCAGTAGTCAGTCGGCGCTTTGTGTACTGCGAGGTCGCACGCTGTTGACATTCCGGCGCCTGGGTCTGGCGGCGAGCGGAACTGGAGTGCGGAAGCAGTCACCGGTCAACATAGGCTCTAAGAGTCGTGTCCACCTCGAATCCTGAGGACAGCGCGGGAGATTACCCTGGCGTGCATATTAACAGCGAGCTCCTGGACTAACTTTAAATGGCGAGCCATTTTGTGGTGCAGCCACTTTGATTTTCGCCAGTCATTCCTTAAACCACCTGGACGAGGGCCCGGGATACCTGGTATTGCAAGTGCCTGCTGCACTGTACCCTGGTTCCGTTGCACTAATCTTGAATTACAATTTTTTATTATTATTGTTAATATGTTACGTGGTCAATTTTATGAATCAAAGTTTATTCTCTGTATAAAACTTCGGCCGATAATTTAAATTGTAATTGGAAACTTCTTCCTTGTTGGCAACTATAATAGTAACAATTTTGCTCCGTCAAACACTGCTTTGGTATTTAAGATTGTGTGCGGATTGTCTTGTCATTATCACCAGGAGCTAGTTGTGGTCTATAAATTTATCAAGTGAAATTTCACGTCATTGGAGATAGTTTAATGAACTATTGCAATAATAGTAACTGTGGCTGTCACACTATAACGATTAACATCTCTTCCTGCATTTGGCGCTAACCAGTGCTTGAATGGTGGTTTTAGTATTTTAGTGAACTGTGTATTAATACTGGGTTTGTGTGTTCTAGAAGCCGTTATTGGTGTGTGTGCGTGGGCCTTTGTGACTATTGTTGCCACTTGAGCTCACGAGCAGGAATTTAGACGCGCGGCCGATGTGAACGCCAAATGTCGAGAATGTGCTGATTGCTGTGTTGATCTTTCAGACTATCATAACATCATATTGCCGAATGTCTTCATAATAGTTAATTCACGTATTTATGAGATCTCGCTATTTGAGTATTTTTGAAACCTAATGACTTTTACAAATTGTTATTTTTCATAGTCACAAGACGTGGTAATTGACTTAATTTCACAACTAGTGAGCTCAGATCTGCACTTATGTTACAGTTATATTTGTGTAAAGTATTTTTTTATTAATTTAAGGTTAGGCCCATAATGCTATTTTTCTTATAATTTTTTTTAATTATTCTCATTGCTCTTATACAATTGAAAAATCATCGCATTTTGCAAATGATAATTTGTAACACCCCACCCGCCACTTAGCTGGTTTTGGCGTGTGTTCACCCCAACTAATTGACTAACAGATCAACAGAGAGTGCAAACCTGCCGCAATATTGGATAACGTAAAAAAGTAATATGGCCCTGTGACTCCTGATTGAACTGCGGTGGCATTGTTGACATTAATTTATTCAGAATTGATCACTTTTAATTAAAAAGGGGTGCACATTGATGTTATATTCAGCTATTGAACACCAGATGCAAATGTTGAACATAAAATTAATTAAGAAAGTGACTTGGGATTTCAACTACTTGATTGAAAAGAGATGCAGTCGATTAGCACAAATTTATTTTAACTCCCGACTTTCAATCATCACATTACAAGACTCTCCTATCAGGCAGTGGTAATAAATTGCGTTTGCATGGAGTAAAGCGCGATAACTCAAAAGTAATTCCTATCGACTGACCCAGGCGTAATACGAAGTGCGAGAAGAATTCTACAATACACAGTCCATGAAACTCTCGTGGAAACTTTGCCGACGTGATCCAACAAATTAATCAGTGGCCGGAGAGGGCGCAATATCACCGAATACAGCGTGGTGGAGCGGCGTCATTGTGTGGACGTTGGCCGACCTCGTGGTGCTGCAAGGCTGCGCTCGTCTATTCACTCCTAGCTATGTTGCTCAGTACATAGCTGAACCAAAACTTTCTATCTCCAAGCTCAATCGTTCCATTTGCTAAGTCCTAAACTGCAGAGATGCTCACTCTTTCTCAGGCAAGCTGAGTAAAGAACGCCACGTCCGCACTCTAGGCAAGCTGGGAACGGAAGAATTCTACTGAGGCTTCTGCCAGTCTGCTCTTCGCCTCGGTTTCCCCTCCAGCAAAATCACTTACGCCAATTGCAGCCCAAGTCGCGTTAATTATGCGTCGCTTCCTAGCGCCGACCAATGCCTGCTCTGGGAAGTGAACAAATTCCCACAAAATTTCCCTTCCTCTCAACTTCTGCTATTTCGCTCCTCCCAGGCCACCCATCAAGGTTAGCGTCTGCACAAACACCAATTTTTTCGGAATTCTGACTTCCAGGAGAGTACTTCAAATTCCTTGGTCCTACGTTCCCATTGGAGGCTGGCGTATTTCATGCTGTCGCTCTTCATCTGATTTACTTCAGGCTCTGCAGACCGTGAATTCAGCGTGAAGTTGCTATAGTCACGAACACGCATAGTTTGACCTCTGTTGACTGCTCCACCGTAGCTTTGCACGGCTTTCTCGCATGTTTCACAGAAAATGGGACAACGGACATTTATCAACATTTCTCTGTCTGTTTCCTGGTACACCAGCATGTAATCAGGGTCAACCATCCACTCACTGTCACTCATCTTAAGCCAGCTGGAGGCCGCGGCACGTTACCGCTTTCTCAGAGCTTGAGCCGCCCTAAGCTGCCTATTGTCACTTCCCTTTGCCGTTCCCCAGCTGGCCACAGTCGACTCTAAATGCTTCCCTGGGGTAAACTAGAGTCCAGTAAATCGACTCGTTTCCACAAAGTTTTCATGTCGTGTAAATTACTTTAAAACCATCAACCGACATTAATTATTCCAATACGTTCATACTATACCCTCTACAAGATGCATTGTGTCTTGTCAGTCATTTTTTTGTTCAGCCCTACTGTTCACTCAACGTGAGTTAGGTGATCTTTAATGACTTCATGTAAGGGGCATAGTTCTTGCCATCTTATAAATTAATCATTCTGTTGTTACCAGTGCCATGTTTTAATTAATAAGATGAAAACAAATTTTTGTATCCTCAAATGGGGTCAGCATTCCAATCCTGCAGCCTATATGACCTGCTTACCAATCCTATACCTTACCAATTCCCCTGACCATAACTCTACCAGGGTTTGCTTTCGGACGTTTGCTTCCGGACGTTTCACACTGTACACGCCAACAACCATCTGCCCGACAATGCATAAAACGTGATTCATTTGGAAAGGCCGTCTGTTGCCACTCAGTGGAAGAAAAATGGTTCAAATCGCTCTGAGCACTATGGGACTTAACAGCTGAGGTCATCAGTCCCCTAAAACTTAGAACTACTTAAACCTAACTAACCTAAGGACATCACACACATCCATGCCCGAGGCAGGATTCGAACCTGCGACCGTAGCGGTCGCGCGGTTCCGGACTGAAACGTCTAGAATTGCTCGGCCACACCAGCCGGCCTCAGTGAAAGACCAGTTGCGGTATTGGCGTGCAGATTTCAGCCATCATCGCCAATGAACAGCAGTCAGTATGGGTGCAGAAACAAGGCATCGGCTGCGGAGGCACATACGCAGCAGTTCACTGAACGCTTGTCGAGGAGACACTGCTGGGTTCCCCTTGGTTCATCTGGGCGATGAATTGCTCAACAGTTGTATGTCTGTTGGCCCGTGCACATCTCCGCAGCCGTTGTTCATCACTGTCATCTATGGCCCGTGGTGCTTACATTTGCCTTGGCGTCAGTTTGGGATAGAGCTATGTTCCCATGCGTGGTATACTTTAACCACGGCGGCAGCATACAGGAAATGCTTCCACCCTCGGTCCGAGAGCCAACGATCATGCCATTTTGGACGTCAGAAAAGACGCCCCGTTTCCCCATAACGAATATGACTGCACTGTTTTCCGTGTCCACTCAGCACACTTTATATACCCTACCCCGCTAGTACTCCATCTACCGCCTGTGAGTGTTATTGCCCGTTGATGTCGAACACTGGAGGTTCTCACATTAACCACGAAACTGTTATACCTGGTTAATACTGTGTAGGGCCCCCGCGAGCACATAGTAGTGCTAGAGCAAATTGACATCATGACTCCTGCAGGGCTGCCCATAAATCCGTAAGAGTACGAAGGGTGGAGATCTCTTCTGCACAGCACGTTGCAAGGCGTTCCAGATATGCTCTATAATATTCATGTCTTGGGAATCTGGTGGCCAGCAGAAGTGTTTCAACTTAGAAGACTGTTCCTGGAGCCACTCTGTAGCAATTCTGGACGCATGAGGTGTCACACTGTCCTGTTGGAATTGCCCCAGTCTGTCGGAATGCGCAATGGACATGAATGGATGTAGCTGATCTGACAGGATGCTTATGTACGTGTCACCTGTCAGAGTCGTATGTAGATGTATCAGGGGTCCCATATCACTCCAACTGCACAGACTGTACACCGTTAAAGAGTCTCTTCCAGCTTCAACAGCTCCCTGCTGACATACAGCGTCCACGGATTCATGGGGTAGTCTCCATACCCGTGCACGTCCATCCGCTCGATATAATTTGAAACGAGACTCTTCCGACCAGGCAACATGTTTCCAGTCATCGACAATCCAGTGGCAGTGTTAACGGGCCCAAACGACGTGTAAAGCTTCGTGTCATGGACTCATGAAGGGTACACGAGTGGGCCTTCGGCTCCGAAAGCCCATATCGATGATGTTTCGTTGAATGGTTCGCACGCTGAGACTTGTAGAAGGCCCAGCATTGAAATCTGCAGCAATTTGCGGAATGGTTGTAGTCCTGTGACGTTGAACGATTCTCTTCAGTCGTCGTTGGTCCCGGTCTTGCAGGATCTCTTTACGGCTGCAGCGATATCGGAGACTTGATATTTTACCGGAGACCTGATATTCACGGTCCACTCGTGAAGTGGTCGTAAGGGAAAACCTCCTGTTCATCACTCGGACGTGCTGTGTTCCATCGCTCGTGCGCCGACCATAACACCACGTTCAAACTCACTCAAATCTTGATAACATGCCATTGTAGCAGCAGTAATCGATCTAACAACTGCGCTAGACACATTTTTTTTATATATGTATATAAGCGTTGCCGACCGTAGCGCCGTATTCTGTCTGCGTATATATCTTTGTACTTGAATACGCATGCCTATACCAGTTTCTTTGGCGCTTCAGTGTCCATAGCACTTAACTAAATATTTGTCTACTATTACATTCTCAACTGCATCCTCTATACAGGGTATATCATAATTAATGGCGTAAACGCATACAGTTGAAAGTACACGATACTAGAAGCAAAAAAATCTCAGTAAACATAGGGTCGAAAAAGCATACCTTAAGAGTTACAAGCAATTTTTCATCTTCGATACTGTGAAACAAATCTTTTCTACTGGAAATTATTTGCTTTCCATATTTTGGAAAGTGGTAGTACGCACCAAAACAAGAAAAAAAGTTGAATAAATATCTGCTCTAAAATGCATTTTTTAAGAACTATGAACACTTGTTCACGTTTGTTACTTTGAAACACAACTCTTCTAATAATCAAGTGCTCGTAACTTTTAAGATATGCGTTTTAGAGCACATGTTTTGCTGGACATTTCTTTTCTTATTTTGGTCCATACTACCACTTCCCAAAATATGGAAAGCAAAGAACTTGCAGTAGAAGAAATTTGTTTCACTTTATCGAAGATGAAAAATTGCTCGTACCTCTTAAGGTATGCATTTTCGACCCTACGTTTACTGAGACTTTTTTGCTTCTAGTATCGTGTACGTTTATCTGTATGCGTTTACGCCATTGATTATGATACAGCCTGTATATCGCGGATTAAAAACCTAATTAGGCGTAGATGGACTCGACGCCTTGCTTCATATGAAAAGGTGCAAAATCGTAACTCTCCGGACCACACTATGCGTCTCCAGTAGCTGCGTGGTAAAGAGGTACAGCTTCATCTCTGTTGATCCGTTGTGGACTCGGGGCATTTGCTGGTCAAGTGTTTAACAAGGAAAATCGCCAAACAGCCGTCTGATTTGAGAAGTTACTTTATATTATTTTTCACAACCAGTTTCGGCAATTCAACATTCTATCTTCAGGCTCCACATACATCTCATTTACAGACATATAAATAGTTTGTTGTAAAGCCTTCGAAGGAAGCACTTGAAATACGAATTCATGACGTAAAGATACTGATGGCTCCAATCTGCCAATATCGATACGCTTTAATGTCTGTACAAAAAAATGGTTCAAATGGCTCTAAGCACTATGGGACTTAACATCTGAGGTCCCCTAGACTTAGAGCTACTTAAAGCCATCTACCCAAGGACATCACACATCCATGCCCGAGGCAGGATTCGAACCTGCGACCGCAGCAGCAGCGCGATTCCGGACTGAAGCGCCTAGAACCGCTCGGCTACATCGGCCGGCTGTGTGTACATGAGGTGCATAAGAGTCCTGAATTTGGCATACTGAATTGTCGAAACTGCTATTGAAAATACAATAAAATAACTTCTCAAATCGCACAGCTTTCGGCGATTTCCCTTGTTAAAAAATACAGCTTTCTGTGCTGCAGTGAGCAATGGTGTTTTTCGAGGTGCCCGACTACGGTCGTCGTTGCATGCTGTTCGCTTCATAATGTTCGCTCGGAAATTGGTTGAGATGGACCGATATTCACCGATACCAGCAACTGTTAACACGGACGTCACTGGCAAGGCGTAACGCTAGTCTCCGGTACCTGACGGTTAGGATCTTTATAAGGCCAATCTTCTGTTGCCGTGCTACGTTCCTTGTTGACACGATGCATGGTCTGTGATGACGCACCGTCAAATCGGTCTTCATTCAGGGTATGGTCATGGGCGTATCCAAACACGATACCTGTTTCTGCCATTCTGCCAAGTAGCCACGTCGATCAAACTTACTGCATCATATATAGCTCCAAAGCGAACTTCTTTAAAAATGAGCTCCTCGTCCAGGCCTTGAAGGCTCCAGGAACGTCGATCGGCGGCCGTGTCATCCTTTGCGTTGCGGATGCGGTTTGGAGGGGCACTTGGACGGCAAACCGCTCACCCGGCCGTTTAGCCGACTTTACAGACCGTGGACACCCTACTTCTCATTCGAATGACTCCTTTTCTTTTTTTAGCATCATGGCGTTAAGTGCACGCTATAGCAGTCCTTTCACTCAGGAAAAATCCTTGGCGGTACCGGGAATCGAGCCCAGGTCCACAGTTTGGAAGCCAGCAACGGAGGCAGACGTGCTCTTTTAAGTGGGTAGCTAATAGTCTATACGATGAACTTATGTGTTTCATATGTACTTACACACATTACATGAATGAGTGGAACAGTAGGAGCAATAGTGGCTAGAGTGGAAGGACAACAAGCTGCGGCTCTATAATACGCTTATCAGATCATTTTACTGTTTTATGTTCTGCTTTACGTATATCAGTCATTCTAATTTGTAAGCGGACGGTCATGATTTAATCATACAAGGGAAAATTCATATTTTTTTACGAGTGGATGTTGTGTAATGATGATAATGATGACGATGATGTTTGGTTTGTGGGGCGCTCAACTGCACGGTTATCAGCGCTCGTACAAATTCCCAAAATGTGCTCAGTCCAATTTCGCCGCTTTCATGAATGATGATGAAATGATGAGGAGAACACAAACACGCAGTCGCCTCGAGGCAGGTGAAAATCCCTGATCCCACCGGCAGTCGAACCCGGGACTCCGTGCTCGGGAAGCGAGAAAGCGACAGCGAGACCACGGGCTGCGGCCGAATGTTGTGTAATCGGTAGTTCACAGGCACTACAGCACGTCAGACGACTCCCGGTGGATACATTTCTCATCTGCTCCGATTATCTTAGTAATCTAGAGGCCCTTACCCAAATATGCAAAGAAGAAAAAAATTGTACAGAATATGCTAGATACACTTTCCTTGCTATTACAGCATGGGAAACAGGTGATATTCTGCCAGCTACCAGCGAACATGGGGATAAAGAGAATGAGCAAGTTGACACTGCAGCCAAGGATCCCTGTAGGGGTGACAGAAACGAACAATGCGTCACTTCCGTACAGGCTCTGAACTCGCTGTTGAGCCAGAAGGTCACTACTCGGTGGGAGGTAGAGAGCCTGCAGATGTACGACAAGCTATTGTTCACGAAAAAAAATTATCATCTGGATCACTAAATGTTACAAATTGATCACGCTGCCGGTTTTAGCGTGTTATTGCCATAGACTAAAAAACAATAAAAGGATTCGTCAAAAGCTATAGAAGTTTATTATGACCATAGGACATTCGTCATAATCACACTGTAATGAAACATTGGGGACTTACAGTTAAATATTTTCGGCACTGTGTTCTAATACCGGAAAAAATCGCAACAACAAAAAATAATTAACGTAAAGTAACGAAATTTCTGTAATACATTTCTGTAAGTAACGTATTTAATTGATTAACATTGCAAGATCACTGGTTAGCATATGTGTGAGACAAGCCGTTCGAAATGTGAAATGTTGGTACGTTAAAAACTGGTATACTCGCCGGAATGTTGAATGCAAACATGCAAACGTGCATGCGTTGTGTTGTACAGGTGGCGGATGTCAGTTTGTGGGATGGAGTTGTCTGTTGCACTAGATTGGTCAATACTGCGACGGTTAATGCTGTTTGTAGATGACACTGAAATTGTCATCCGGTGTGCTCGGTTGGAGACAGATCAGCTGTTCGACCAAGCAAAGGGAACATGTCGACACTCTGTGGATCATGTTGGGTTGCAATAGAGGTATGTTGGTGAGCGTTATCCTGTTGGAAAATACCCCCGAGAATGCTGTTCATCAGTGGCAGCGTAATAGGCTGTATCACCAGACTGACGTACAAATTTGCAGTCAGCGTGCGTGGGATAACCATGAGAGCGCTTCTCCAGTCATACAAAATCACGCGGCAGATAATAACTCCAGGTGTGGGTCCATTATGTCTAGGACGCAGACAGGTTGATTGTCGGCACCCAACTAGCCTCCTCCTAACCAACATTAGAACTGGTACTGTCATCACATTATAAAGTTTTAGTACTGTCTCTTTTCTAACTTTTTTGAGGAGAGTGCGATTTATAGTACCTACCAACTGTCGCAATTCTTGCTGTTTATGCTCTTGATAACTGTATGCGATATATGAGACTCGTATCCCAGATATTTAAAAGTATTAATTTGTTCTAGCAGTTTATAATCAGTTATTGTTTTTGCTCTTAAATGCTCCTTACCATGTAATGCCATTATCTAAGTTTTATCTGTATATATTGTTATGTTATATTCATTTGATACCTTAGGCAAGGACTAAATTGTTCTCTGTAATCTATCTTCTGATTCCTCTAAGATTATTTGATCATCTGCAAACAGGAGTTTATATATAATTTTATTATTAAGCTTATAGCCGGCCTGTGTGACCGAACGGTTCTAGGCGCTACAGTCTGGAGCCGCGCGACCGCTACGATCGCAGGTTCGAATCCTGCCTCGGGCATGGATGTGTGTGATGTCCTTAGGTTAGTTAGGTTTAAGTAGTTCTAAGTTCTAGGGGACTGATGACCTCAGACGTTAAGTCCCATAGTGCTCAGACCCATTTGAACCATTCTATTAAGCTTATAGTGGTGCACTACTTTATTCGCCATGTCTTTATGACGTTGTCTATTTACGTGATAAAAGACATCCTTGTCTCATTCCGTGAGAGATGTTTCTCACAAACGGAGTTACTTTCTGTGTTTTGATTTTGTTGTTTATATACATACTTTCAATTACACTTCTTAGATGCTGGAGTAAACCATTATTTTCTAAAATTTCCCATAACTTAACTCTGCTAACTTTATCAAAAGCGTTTTCATAATAAAGGCTATGTATGCGGGATGGCTGTATCCCCGGTGTTTTTCAATAATTTGGCAGACTGGAAAAACACTAAGCAAGATCTTCTTATCTGAAACCCATTATGATCTTCACTAATAAACGATTCCGAAAGTATCTTTCTACTTATTTTTAGTTTCGCATATATCTTGCGTCCAGAGTTTAGAAGACTAATATCTCGATACTTTTCGCATTTTCTGCGATCCCGTTTTTTCAGTAATAGGATAACATCTGCTGTTCGCCAACCGTATGGTATACTGTATTTCCATCAAGTATTTACAAATTTCAATAGTTTCCAGAGTAACGATTCTGAAGCACGTTTAAATAATTCCTCAATTATATTGTCTTCCTCTGGGAATTTTCTGTTTTTGGATGTTTTTAACACGGCCTTCAGTTCTTCCATTGATATAACATCAACATGTTCATCACTAACAGCAGTTTTCGTATTTTTCTCAGCACTGTCCATAGACTTAGGAAATAATTCAACCCCTCATTTTCTGCAATAGGGTTAGTTTTAACCATATCTCCTTCATCTTTGTTGTTTCGGCATGCTATGGGCTTCAGTTTGTTTCTCATGTAAATCATGGTCCGTATCGCTCACAAAAAGTTCCCAGCTATGTTGTCTCATTTTTCTTTTCTCTTTTTTGATCACTGATGTGTGTCGGTTTTACTCGATGTACAATGATGAACCAAAACACAATGAACATCTACTTAAAAGCGTGTTGGTCCACTTCTGGAACGCAATTCACTAGTGATTCTTCGTGCTGTGGATTCTACAAGTACATGATAGGTTCCCAGAGGTTTGTTGCACCAGATGACTAAGCACTGGTCACACACTTCCGGTAATTTACGGGCGGTTGGTCTGTGGGCGCGGAGCTGGCGCCCGATATCATCCCTGTTGGATTTCATCGGATTCAGATAAGCCGAACTTGAGTTCACTATCATGCTCCTCAAACCACTGCAGCACGATTCTGGCCCTGTTGCACGGACCTGCTGGAAGATACCGTCGCTGCAAAGGGGTTACAGGTGGTCCGTAATAATGTTCACACAGTCCACAGCTGTCATGGTGTCATCGACTACTATCGCAGGTCGCAATCAAGTCCAGGTGAGTGTCCCTCATAACACAATACTGCTCCCACAGACCTGCGTCCGTGGCGCGCTGCAGGTTTCGAGCAGCTGCTTACCTGGATGAGGGCGTATCTGGACATGACCATCGACGAGGTTTAACAATAAACGGGATTCATCCCACCAGGCGACACGCAATCCAATCTCGATGATCCCGTGACCACTGTAATCATAACTGACGATGTTCTTTGGTCAACATGGGAACACGTAGGGGTCCTCTGGTGCGAAACACCATGTTCAACACTGTGCGCCGAACGGTGTTCTCCAAAACTCCTGTGCCTGTGCCAGGCTGTAGTCGTATTCCCGAACGGACGACATAGTAATACGCACTTGGCACAAAATTCTAAGAAATTTTCGTCTTATATCAAAGCGGTAGGTGGATCAAAACAAAATGTCCAGACACTCTGTGACCAAAATTGTACTGAAACAGAGGATGACAGACTAAAGGCCGAAATGCTAAATGTCTTTTTCCAGAGCTGTTGCACACAGGAAGACTGCACTGTAGTTCCCTCTCTAGATTGTCGCGCAGGTGACAAAATGGTAGATATCGAAATAGACGGCAGAGGGATAGAGAAACAATTAAAATCGTTCAAAAGAGGAAAGGCCGCTGGATCTGATGGGATACCAGTTCGATTTTACACAGAGTACGCGAAGGAACTTGCCCCCTTCTAGCAGCTGTGTACCGTAGATCTCTAGAAGAGCGTAGCGTTCCAAAGAATTGGAAACGGACACAGGTCATCCCCGTTTTTAAGAAGGGACGTCGAACAGATGTGCAGAACTATAGACCTATATCTCTAACGTCGATCAGTTGTAGAATTTTGGAGCACGTATTATGTTCGAGTATAATGACTTTTCTGGAGACTATAAATCTGCTCTGTAGGAACCAGCATGGGTTTCGAAAAAGACGATCGTGTGAAACCCAGCTCGCGCTATTCGTCCACGAGACTCAGAGGGCCATAGACACGGGTTCCCAGGTAGATGCCGTGTTTCTTGTCTTCCGCAAGGCGTTCGATACAGTTCCCCACAGTCGTTTAATGAGCAAAATAAGAGCATATGGACTATCAGACCGATTGTGTGATTGGATTGAATAGTTCCTAGATAACATAACGCGCGCTTCGTTACAGGACATTTAGTAATCGTGAAAGCGTTACGGAGATGATAAACTCCAGTGGGAGAGACTGCAGGAGAGACGCTCAGTAGCTCGGTACGGGCTTTTGTTGAAGTTTCGAGAACATACCTTCACCGAGGAGTCAAGCAGTATATTGCTCCCTCCTACATATATCTCGCGAAGAGACCATGAGGATGAAATCAGAGAGATTAGTGCCCACACAGAGACATACCGACAATCTTTCTTGCCACGAACAATACGAGACTGGAATAGAAGGGAGAACCGATATAGCTACTCAAAATACCCTCCGCCACACACCGTCAGGTGGCTTGCGAAGTATGGATGTAGATGTAGATATAGAGATCCCTGGCGCAGAGGAACAACTGAAATATTTGAGCAAATATATCACCATGTCCGGATGGAATCTCATTTCGGCGTTACGAAGAGTACTCTACGGAATTTGCCCCTTATTTAGCTTGCATTTATCGTGAATCTCTTGTCCAGTACTATGCACCAAGTGACTGAAAAAAAGCGCAGGTGATTCCATATAAGAAGGGTAAAGGAACGGACCGGCAAAATAACAAACCGATTCACCTAACTTCGGTTTTCTGCAGACCCCTTAAACGTATTCTCAATTCGAATCACCATGTCCGGATCGAATCTCATTTCGGCGTTACGAAGAGTACTCTACGGCATTTGCCCCTTATTTAGCCTGCATTTATCTTGAATCTCTTGCCCAGTACTATGCACCAAGTTCATGGTTTTAGAAAGCATCGCTCATGCGAGACTCAGCTTGCGCTTTTCTCACATGGTATACTGCGAACTATGGATGAAGGACAATATTCGGATTCCGTATTTCTAGATTTCCGGAGAGCGTTTGACACGGTGCCCCATTGCAGGCTGTTAACGAAGGTACGAGCATGTGGAGTAAGGTCACAACTATGTAAGTGGCTCGAAGACTTCTTAAGTAATAGAACCCAGTATGTTGTCCTCGACGGTGACTGTTCATCAGAGATAAGGGTATCATCAGGAGTGCCCCAGCAAGTGTGATAGGACCGCTGTTGTTCTCCATATCCATAAATGATTTCGCGGACAGGGTGGGCAGCAATCTGCAGTTGTTTGCTGATAATGTCGTGATTTAGGGTAATAGGTCGAAGTTCAGTGACTCTACGAGACGACTCAGGAAAAATTTCCAGTTCATGTAATGGCAACTAGCCCCAAATGTGGAAAAATGCAAGTTCAAAAAATGATCAAATGTGTGTGAAATCTCATGGGACTTAACTGCTAAGGTCATCGGTCCCTTAGCTTACACTCTACTTAACCTAAATTATCCTAAGGACAAACACACACACCCATGGCCAAGGGAGGACTCGAACCTCCGCCGGGACCAGCCGCACGGTCCATGACTGCAGCGCCCGAGACCGTTCGGCTAATCCCGCGCGGCAAAAATGTGAGTTAATGAGGATGAGTAGGAAGAAAAGGACGGTAATGTTCAGATACAGCTTTAGTAGGGTCCCGCTGGACGCAGTCATGTCTTTTAATTAAATGGTTCAAATGGTTCAAATGGCTCTGAGCACTATGGGACTTAATATCTGTCGTCATCAGTCCCCTAGAACTTAGAACTACTTAAACCTAACTAACCTAAGGACATCACACACATCCATGCCCGAGGTAGGATTCGAACCTGCGACCGTAGCAGTCGCGCGGTTCCGGACTGAGCGCCTAGAACCGCTAGACCACCGCGGCCGGCGTCGTTTAATTATCTGGGCGTACCGTGGAAGAGGGACATGAAATGGAACGATCGCCGCACGCTGTGGCCGAGCCGTTCTAGGTGCTTCAGTCTGGAACCGCTCGACCGCTACGGTCGCAGGTTCGAATCCTGCCTCGGGCACGGATGTGTGTGATGTCCTTAGGTTACTTAGGTTTAAGTAGTTCTAAGTTCTAGGGGACTGATGACCTCGGATGTTAAGTCCCATAGTGCTCAGAGCCATTTGAACCATTTTTGGAACGATCACGCGAGAACAGTGGCATGGAAGACTAATGGTCGACTTCGGTTTACTGGGAGAATTTGACGAAAGACTGGTTCACCTGTAAAGGAGACTGCATATGGGAGGCTGGTGCAACCTGTTCTTGAGTACTGCTGTTAGTGTTTGGGTTCCGTACCAGGTCGGACTGACGGCAGACATCGAAGCAATTCAGAGGAGGGCTGCTAGATTTGTTACCGGTAGGTCCGAACGACATGTTGCAAGTAGCCTGTTTATATGTCCGTATGTTGGCAGCGCTAGGGACCGCATAATATCACTGACAGCGCTGCCGCGCGGGATTAGCCCAGCGGTTTAAGGCGCTACAGTCATGGACTGTGCGGCTGGTCCCGGCGGAGGTTCGAGTCCTCCCTCGGACATGGGTGTGTATGTTTGTCCTTAGGATAATTTAGGTTAAGTAGTGTGTAAGCTTAGGGACTGATGACGTTACCAGTTAAGTCCCATAAGATTTGACACACATTTGAACATTTTTGAACTGACAGCGCTATGCGCCCTCGCTATGAGACTCTGTAGCTGGTCTGACTCGCAGTGGGAAGTTAACAGTTAGCAGTGTTGGAGGTTGGAAGTGTTAGCGCGAGCGGACGGTTTGGACGTGTGTCCGTAATGGAATCATTGACGATTATATCATTTTTAGAACTTGATGTCACATGATTAAGGTATAATCTGCTAAATACTTTGTTTACTCTGCAACAAAATCTTTCCTTTGCTAACTATATGCCTATTAGTAGTTAGAGCCTTTCGTAGTTAGAATCTTTTAATTTAGGTGGCTGTAGTTCCTGCTTGCTGTATTTGCTGTAGCTTGTATCATGAAAATTTTCTGTGAGGTAAGTGACTTATGAAATGTATGGGTTATTGTTAGGATTGCTTCTAATTCAGGGCCATTCTTTTGTATTTATTATTTGCACGCAGATTGCGTTGCGATTATATGTTGTGGGTAATAAATGAATAGAATACGTTTGAGTTGTATTTGTCAGGGAAATGATAAAAACAAGTAAAGACACAGTAGGTGCGGTTGCACTCAGCAATTTCAATTGGCTCTGAGCACTATGGGACTCAACATCTGAGGTCATCAGTCCCCTAGAACTTAGAACTACTTAAACCTAACTAACCTAAGGACATCACACACATCCATGCCCGAGGCAGGATTCAAACTGAAGCGCCTAGAACCACTCGGCCATCCCAGCCGGCGCAGTCAGCAATTTCATCTCATGGTAAAGACTAAGAAGTTTCAAAAATGGTTCAAATGGCTCTGAGCACTATGGGACTTAACTCTGAGGTCATCAGTCCCCTAGAACTTAGAACTACTTAAACCTATCCAACCTAAGGACATCACACACATCCATGCCCACAGCAGGATTAGAACATGCGACCGTAGCGGTCGCGCGGTTCCAGACTGTAGCGCCTAGAACCACTTCGGCCGGCTAAGAAGTTTCACTCAGTTTCTCTTTGCAGTTTCAGAACATTCAGTAAGCATTCAGCAGTTTAAGTAAAAAAACGTTGAAGTTTCAATGTGTATGTTACGGTGGTGCTTCAAGAACTCAAATAGGAATCCCTGGATGGAAGGGGACGTTCTTTTCGAGAAACACTATTGAGAAAATTTAGAGAACCGGTTCTACTACCGCCAACATGCTTTGGCTAAGGACATCACAAACACCCATGCCCGAGGCAGGATTCGAACCTGCGACCGTAGCAGCAGCGCGGCTCCGGACTGGAGCGCCTAGAACCGCTCGGCCACCGCGACCGGCCATCGGTGTAGTCTTGTTGTTTCTTTGATCGTAGATATTTCTTGTAGACCTGCTTCTCACATTTTATGATGTCTGCTAGTTCTTTGTTCCAGAGTGGGAGTCTTCTTTCCGCTCTCAGTTCGAAATCGGTTGCGAAATTTGTACCGACCAGACACACGGACAAGAAAGTGACATAATAAAAACTTGTTAAAGAACGACAATTTTACAAGCTTGTGCCCCCCCTCCCCTCTCCCGCACCCCTCTATTCGATAAAGTTCTACGGACGCCATGAATGTCCCACTTGAAAGAAATGTACCCCAGAGATATCCGAAATACTGAATGCGCCTGAAAGCACATGTCAGCGTATCTTACGTCGGACGCTGAGAACTGAGGGAGCTGGCCAGTTGTAGCTGAGCCAGACGTGTTTGTCGTGTGATTGCGCGAAGGAGGCCGTAATCGTGGGCGCGATTTGTGTTACCGCGGCCGAGTGCGGCGCGCCTCAAATAAACGCCGGCGGCAGCAAACTGCTACGATCTGGCGAAAGCGGCCCGCCGTGAAATGGGAACGTACGGCCCGGGCAGCTGCAGCAGGGGTCGCAGCAAAGCCCCTCCCCAAATTAAACTACGGGATCACTACGATAAAAATGTTAATGGGATGAAAAGTGTACAGTGTGTCTTGCTCATCTGCCAGAATCTGTTTACTGGAAATGGATTCGCAGTTGCGAGCATGATCCACCATTGGCTGCATATTAGAATGACGACAATGGTAATTTGTGCCGGATCAGGACTGGAACTCCGATTTCCTTCTTTACGCAAGCGGCCGCCTTGACCGCTTCGGCTATCCGTGCACGAATCACAGCCGGATAAAATCTTATAGTTGTCGTCGTCTTTGTGCCGCAAGCTGCACTCGTACGCTACGTGTATTCCCGTCCAGGGAGGACACATTTATTGGACGTTGAGAACCTGGTATTCGCGAATAAATATGAAATAGCAGTGCCTATGTTATTAACAAGTAGGATACAATGTTCATTCGGAACAGGAACTGCACTGACTACAGTCGTTAAGAAAAACAGGAAATGTATCTGCAGTTCTGAATATGCGTATGCAAGCGTGTATTTCTTAATAATACAGGCACTGATTTCGTATTTCTTCTGCAATATCAGGCCCTCGACTCTCACTAAATACACTACTGGCCATTAAAATTGCTACACCACGAAGATGACGTGCTACAAAAGCGAAATTTAACCGACAGGAAGAAGATGCTGTGATATGCAAATGATTAGTTTTTCAGAGCATTCACACAAGGTTGGCGCCGGTGGCGACACCTACAACGTGCTGACATGAGGAAGGTTTCCAACCGATTTCTCATACACAAACACCAGTTGACCGGCGTTGCCTGGTGAAACTTTGTTGTGATACCTCGTGTAAGGAAGAGAAATGCGTACCATCACGTTTCCGAGTTTGATAAAGGTCGGATTGTAGCCGATCGAGATTGCGGTTTATCGTATCGCGACATTGCTGATCGCGTTGGTCGAGATCCAATGACTGTTAGCAGAATATGGAATCGGTGGGTTCAGGAGGGTAATACGGAACGCCGTGCTGAATACCAGCGGCCTCGAATCACTAGCAGTCGAGATGACAGGCATCTTATCCGTATGGCTGTAACGGATCTTGCAGTCACGTCTCGATCCCTGAGTCAACAGATGAGGACGTTCGCAAGACAACAACCATCTGCACGAACAGTTCGACGACGTTTGCAGCAGCATGGACTATCAGCTTGGAGACTATGGCTGCGGTTACCCTTGACGCTGCATCACAGACAGCAGAGCCTGCGATGGTGTACCCAACGACGAACCTGGGTGCACGAATGGCAAAACGTCAATTTTTCGGATGAATCCAGGTTCTCTTTACAGCATCATGAAGGTCGCATCCGTGTTTGGCGACATCGCGGTGAACGCACATTGGAAGCGTGTATTCGTCATCGCCATACTGGCGTATCACCCGGCATCATGGTACGGAGTGCCATTGGTTACACGTCTCGGTCATTGTTCGCATTGACGGCACTTTGAACAGTGGACGTTACATTTCAGATGTGTTGCGACCCGTGGCTCTACCCTTCATTCGATCCCTGAGAAAACCTACATTTCAGCAGGATAATGCACGACCGCATGTTGCGGGTCCTGTACGGGCCTTTCTGGATACAGAAAATGTTCGACTGCTGCCCTGACCAGCACATTCTCCAGATCTCTCACCAATTGAAAACCTCTGGTCGGTGGTGGCCGAGCAAATGGCTCGTCACAATACGCCAGTCACTACTCTTGATGAACTGTGGTATCGTGTTGAAGTTGCATGGGCAGCTGTACCTGTACATGCAATCCAAGCTCCGTTTGACTCAATGCCCAGGCGTATCAAGGCCGTTATTACGGCCAGAGGTGGTTGTTCTGGGTACTGATTTCTCAGGATCTATGCACCCAAATTGCGTGAAAATGTAATCACATGTCAGTTCTAGTATAATATATTTGTCCAATGAATACCCGTTTATCATATGCATTTCTTATTGGTGTAGCAATTTTAATGGTCAGTAGTGTAGGTCCTTTCCAGAAGAGAATATACGAGGGCTATTCAATAAAGAATGATCATAATTTTTTACAGTCATAATTTAATCTTATGATATTCTGTTACCTTAATGTGCAACGAACACGCCGTAGTAGCTTCATTTTTGGGACTCCTGATTCCCTCCTGTGAGAGGCAGGCAATGTCAGACATGTTCAGTGTCGCCTGCCGCTGCAGTGGAGGTAACACGCGAGGAACAATATGTGGCTTTGAAATTCTGCTTTAGTCTCAACAAATGTTACAGGAGCCCTACGGAGTGTCTGTTCTTCCCTACAGCACAGCTCGAAGGTGTTATAAATTGTTTAATGAGGAGAGACCATCAATTTCAAAGGAAGGTGGACTCGGTGCTCCAGTTACTGCTCTTACGGAAGAAAACATCAACATATCTGCTGCCGTTGTGAGAGAGGTTCGACTAATTACCTTAAGGTTACTTTGTGAAATACTGAACATTTCATTGGGTGCCACCCACACGTTGGTGACAGAAAAATTACACCTGACACGTGTTCCTGCGCGTTGGTTCCAAGATTGTTGATTCCCGGACAAAAGGACATTCGCATGCTGGTCTGCATGCAGTTAAAGTTGATGTTAGAGGAAGATCCGGAGTTTCTTTCAAATGCAATCACTACTGATGAAAATTGGCTACATCATTTTGATCCTGAGAGCAAACAGCAAAGCTCAGCGTAGAAAACTCCTTCATCGCCAACCCCTAAAAAGTCAAAAGTGGTTGCTTCTGCTGGGAAAGTTATGGTCGTCTCAGTCTTTGATATTTATGGAATGGTGTATCAGCATGTTGTACCTGCACACACATAAGTAACTGGAGAATACTATAGGGATGCCCTGGAAACATAGCAAGTCCATATCAGGCGTAAAAGACCACATATCCGTGAAACAGGCTTGATGCCGCACCACGATAATGCGCGGCCGCATATTGCCAATGTTGTTGCTGAATATCTTGAAAAACTCAACGTGAGGTGCATCCCTCACCCTCCCTATAGTCCGAATTAAGCCCCATGTGACTTTTTTCAATTCCCTAACATGAAGAAACGGCATCGTGGGCGGCATTATCAATCATTAGAAGCAGTGGTGAAGGCTGCGGAGGTGATTTTGAAGGATCTCAAAAAATGGTTTCCACCATGTATTTGAAGACTGGTAGAAACGCTGGGACAAGTGTATCGCACTCATGGGGGTCTACTTTCAGAAGGACCCGCATATCTTAATAATAGAGCCACTGCTATTTTGCAAACGCTTGTTTAACAGTGCACTTTCTGGAGATTGCACCGTCGTTTCTTTTTCAAACTCTAACAGCAGCCTTGATTACAGACTGAATTATGGGAATTTGGATCAGCTTTCTAATCCTAGACACGTTTCTCCACATTTGTGCCATCATAAAACGCTTTAGGACTAATTTTCTTTCCAGTAATCATTATTTAAAACATGCTGTGTATTTTAAAGACCTGAGTAGAAGGAACAACTGACATTGGCACGAATGTGTTTGTAGCGATGGTTCTCGGAAGAAACGTCAGATGTTGCGAAATATCCACAACACTTCAAGTGACTTTCACAACAAAATTCGATATTCGCTTCGTAATCGTTTGCACAACTAGTATGTCGGGAATTGTTGAGGGCGGATGTCCATGAAATTGATAGAAAATGTCAGTTTCCAATTTATTTTTTATTTTTTAGTTGGACAATAAGTTACCAAAGTTTCAGTGATGACATCGCATCCGAAGTACACGACAAATATTTAAATGTGTGACGCGACCTCCCTGCCACGCCCACGTTTTGAAGCAACACTGAAGAACTAGCTCGGTAACAGTGAATGAGTGCAAACCTGAGGGGGAATTTTCATTTGAGAAACTCGAACGCATTGGACATATCCAGAAGAGAATGGACTCTATATTGAGGAAGTCTGTCAGTCATGTTGTTGTTGTTGTGGTCTTCAGTCCTGAGACTGCTTTGATGCAGCTCTCCATGCACCTCTATTCTGTGCAAGCTTCTTCATCTCCCAGTACCTGCTGCAGCCTACATCCTTCTGAGTCTGCGTAGTTCATTCATCTCTTGGTCTCCATTTACGATTTTTACCCTCCACGCTGTCCTCCAATACTAAATTGGTGATCCCTCGATGCCTCAGAACATGTCCTACCAACCGATCCCTTCTTCTAGTCAAGTTGTGCCACAAACTCCTCCCCAATTCTATTCAATTCCTCCTCATTAGTTATGTGATCTACCCATCTAATCTTCGGCATTCTTCTGTAGCACCACATTTCGAAAGGTTCTATTCTCTTCTTGTCCAGGCTATTTATAGTCCACGTTTCACTTCCATACATGGCTACACTCCATACAAATACTTTCAGAAACGACTTCCTGACACTTAAATTTATACTCGAGGTTAACAAATTCCTCTTCTTCAGAAACGCGTTCCTTGCCATTGCCAGTCTACGTTTTATATCCTCTCTACTTCGACCATCATCAGTTATTTTCCTCCCCAAATAGCAAAATTCCTTTACTATTTTAAGTGTCTCATTTCCTAATCTAATTCCCTCAGCATCACCCGACTTAATTCGACTACATTCCATTATCCTCGTTTCGCTTTTGTTGATGTTCATCTTATCCCCTCCTTTCAAGACACAGTCCATTCCGTTCAACTGCTCTTCCAAGTCCTTTGGTGTCTCTGTCAGTGATATGAAGACCAAAAGCTTGAAACATGGAAAGAGCGCAGGTGGATACAACAGACTCACAAAGAAAATGATTGACACTGTACAACTGTATTATGGCAAGGCTATCAGACAGCACCTATCCAATGTATCTGACATAAAAAGCGCAGTATGGGCTATATATTTTCACATGGTGTCAACAAATGAGGAGCCTATTCATCGTATGTGCCACGTTAGCTGGTGTAAATATCTACAGCCTCAAAGGGATACAATCCCTTACATTCACAACGAGAGGCTTCTAAAGAGTATCCTGTATGTTGTGAAGCCCGCTATTAGATTTCGTACCGATCCTGAACTTCTAAAAAGAATGTTCATGGCAAAAGCCAGAATCCAAATTCGTCTCTAAATTCACTCATCTGGAAACCACGTCCTAAAACCACATTTTCGTCTGCTAAAATTATCAGAATTGCAATATGCGATTCAGTTATTGTATTTAATGATTGGAACGTAAGAAAGATGAAGGTATTAGAGAGAATGGGGTTTAAGGTAGGAAATTTCACTGGAGACATCTTGAGAAGAACACACTGACTGCGCCTCTCTGCAGCTCCAAAGTCAGTTGAAAAAAACAAGAAACCAGAAGAGACACCTTGAAGGAAAAGAGGACCCTGAGTACAAATCTAGGGCTTTCTGAAGAGGTGGCAGAGGAAAAACGTTAGGTTGAACTTTAAATTGCATTTTCTGTAAATTGTGTTTTTTAATGATTATGTACCTTTTTCTCAGAATCTGTGAAGGCAGGAATTATGAAAGTTTGTACAGTTATTTTTATAGAGCCAATAAATGTTGTATGAGGAGCAACTCTTGAAATTCTGAGTGTAAGCTGAGATATGAGGCGAAGTGCTTGGAATGTCGCATGAATTTTACAATTGCGGAATTGTAATTAAAACATTATTAAAATTCTCCTCTTCCATACATTAATAAGACCTCATGAGAGACGCTTACTATCTGCAGAGAGAGTAAACAGAGAACATTTTGTAGAAATCCCTTGAATAGCTTCTGAGAAAAAGATACATATATCATTTTTTTGAAAATAAAATTTTTAAATTCCATACAAAAGTGAAATATATGTTATCCAGCAAATATGTTAACTTCATGTAAAGCATGGTACAAAATTTCATTGCCATATCTTCAGAATTGTGGATTTGGTATTTCTTTTAAATAGCGTGTGTTTTTCGTGAACGTCCTCCCTTCCTGAACACAATTTGGTGTTTGTTTGCAGCTAGATATCTGCAGAGCTAGTGGCGTGCTACGGTTCTGTGATGCTGGGATTTCAGTGTATCCCACCACTGCAGATATGTAGCTGCAAACAAATAAAATGTAATTTTCAACGTGATACTTAACACTTTATAACTAAGAATCGTTCCTGACAAAAACGAGTGAAGCAAGAAAAAGAGAGGTGGAAACGAAATAAAACTTCACCGGTTGAGAGGGTATTTGATGTCATTTCAGTGAGATTACAATACCGAGTCAAATTTGCAAAGAACTTGGCAATATGAACCCACTTATCCATATGATTTTCCACCCCTTCTTGCCTGAATGCATACGCTGGTTTGCTTGGGAAGGATGTCATAAAATCGCTGTATCCTCCCCTGAGACAAGCTGCCCCACCACAGTTGTAACTGGTTTGGGTACTGTTATTGGGACAGAGTTGACGTCCGAGCTGGTTCCAGATATCTTGTTTGGGGACAGCTGTGGGAATCTTGCTAGCAATAGGTGTACCTCAACATCGTGCCACGTGTGCACGAGCATTGTCCTGCTGGAAAGTGGCATCACCATACTGTCACATGAGAGGTAACACGTCAGAACACAGGATGTCCGTAAGGTACCACTGTACCATCAGAGGTCCCTCAATCACTACAAGCTGCGATCTAAAATCATACCCGATGGCTCCCTCTCCACCCAGGAGTAGCACTGCTGTGCTTCTTCAAAAGGTGGGGGGAATGGGACCTCTCCCTAAGTCGCCACCATTCTCGCCGGCGATCTTCATACGCGCTAGTGTAGAACAACGTTACATCGCTAAGGACGGTGCGACGTCTTTCATCAGCAGCCCTCGATTGCCAGTCATGGCACCGCTCCAAACAGCCTTTTGTGTAATTTCCTACTCCAGCTGCTGCTGATCCGTGATCAGCCAGAACCTTGGCGACGAGTACACCAGTTATCATATTCCCATCCAGTCCAACGTCAGGCCACTGTCACATACGAATGCCGCACATGTCTGGATATTACACTAGCCAGCCAGTAGGCCAAATGGAGACCGAGCGAGGTGGCGCAGATCAGCACACTAGACTCGCATTCGGGTGGACGATGGTTCAAACCCGCTTCCAGCCATCCTGATTTAGGTTTTCCGAGATTTCCCTAAATCGCTTCAGGCAAATGCCGGAATGGTTGCTTTGAAAGGAAACGGCCAACTTCCTTTCCCATCCTTCCCTAATCCGATGGGACCGATGACCTTGCTGTTCGATCCCCTCCCCCAAGCCAACCAACGAACCAAACAAATGGAGATCCTCAGTCAAACCCTGCCAAACATTGTTTCACATGAGTATGCGACTTCTCTGCATCTTGTACAGTGACCATTTAACATCTGAAGCTTTCGCGCCCTTCATATATACTACCAAGTCTAGTCACAACACCACACGTGAACAACTCTAAAGCAGTTAATACACCCTTGATAGGCGTTCTACCAGCCCCATAAAATTGCAATTCTGATCATTTACATACCCAGCGATGAGGGCTGTGCGTACGAAGTTACGAGGGCTATTCGGTAAGTAAGGAACGATCGGTTGCGAAATGGAAATCATAGTGAAAAAACTGCGTTATTTGCAGCAATTAGTTACACTTTCCAGCCTCTTCTCTACATAGTCGCCTCTCCGTCTTAGCTTCTTCAGTCCCGAGGAACCGTATACGATACCTCCAAGTTTTATTTTTTTCTCGCTCGCGTACGCAGCTGAACTTTCTCTGGGCAGTTGTATTGTGTACAATAGACATCGCGCTTGCATAATCTCACTTGTTCTGCCGGCTACGGTGGCCGAGCGGTTCTAGGCGCTTCAGTTGAGAACCGCGCGACTGCTACGGTAGCAGGTTCGAATCCCGCAGCGGGAACGGATGTGTGTGATGTCCTTAGGTTAGTTAGGTTTAAGTAGTTCTAAGTTCTAGGGGACTGATGACCTCAAATGTTAAGTCCCATGTGCTCAGAGCCATCTGAACCATCACTTGTTCTGCCGAGCATCAGGATGTGGCAGCAATGATTGGAAACTTAGAAATCCGCGACTGCAGAGCATGTCACGGCGAAATAGAGATGAAGACATAACATTCTAATTACATGTATTTTCACATGCTTTAATATCGTGTAAAAAATATGCAGACATCCGCAGTTATTAGCGAACTATGAATGGATTTAAAAGCTTTAAACTTTTGGGTATCGCGTATGATACCTCGGGACTCAATGGTGACTTCGTTTGTCAGCTGAAGTGTGGTTGCATTTTTTTTTTCACTTGATTACCTGACTTGACTGATGAAGAGATCACCAGAATTAATCCAAATGAGTCTGACATAGAAATTGATGTATCTGATGGTGAAGATAACGCTTTGATGCAGCGCATCAGAAGGAGAAACAGTGCTTCTTGCTCAGATTCGTGAAAGAGAGAAGTTCTGGAAACAGAAAAATGAGTAAAAAAAATTTTGTCAAAATATTTTGAATTTGTTTACTTACAATTGTCGAAAATTTTGGTACCAAGTTTGAAGTTTGACCTATATTGAAATCTACAGCAAACGTGAACAAAATGTGTAATGTTTATGACTTTTTTGTAATAAAGCCCTATGAAACTGCATAGTTTTTTATAACTGTTTTGCCTAAGTCCCAAGGAATCATATATAATACCACCTATAAAAAATTCACTATGGGTTCAAAATGTTTTTGAGGGTCATTCACGTCAACGATCATTAACAAAAACCAGTTACCACAAATGTAGCTCATTTTTAATGTGTGCTCGGGACTTGAGGAGGTTAGACATCTGTCGTAGCATTGTACCAACTTTCTGATACCCTCGTCATAGAAGGTAACCTCTTGAAACTTCCTGGCAGATTAAAACTGTGTGCCGGACCGAGACTCGAACTCGGGACCTTTGCCTTTCGCAGGCAAGCGCTCTACCTAGGAGAACTTCCGTAAAGTTTGGAAGGTAGGCGGAAGTGAAGCTGTGAGGACGGGACGTGAGTCGTGCTTGGCTAGCTCAGATGGTAGAGCTCTTGCCCGTGAAAGGCAAAGGTCCCAAGTTCGAGTCTCGGTCCGGCACCCAGTTTTAATCTGCCAGGAAGTTTCATATCAGCGCACACTCCGCTGCAGAGTGAAAATCTCATTCAAGGCAATCTCTTGTCCATTCTGACACTTTTCCACGCTGGGCTCCAGCTCGTTGTCCGTACCAAAATGCTATCTTCGTACTTAGCGGTTGATTTGAGCAGAGACAAATTTCAGAGGGAGCCTTGGACGGGCTGTATGGTGGGCTGCAGGGGCGTCGTCATTGCCCCTGCAGTGTGCGGCCGAGAACTGTCATGAAGGAGGAAATCCATGACATGTGAGGTTGCATGAGATCAGGCGAAATCTCTCAGCAGGCAGTCATACTTGGCGGGAGACACTGTTTTCTAGGAATCTTTATGCGCTCACTGTGCGCTCAGGACTGAGAAAAACGACGTGACGCTGTCTACGGGCGTACTAGAGACACTGCCGAGCACATCTGTGCAAAGCTTCACAGGATTTTCGCTGGGGTTTGCTCTTCACGACCGATCGTTCCTTGCTTTCCCAATAGCCCCCATACATTGGCATCTGACAACATTTACTGCTGTTAGTCTCCGACCACTGGTTCAGGAGGACACAAAGTTGTCAGGGGTCCGGTTCACTGACGATTCGTGAGCGTAGAAGCTCGAAAAAATTGCCCCTGTACGCTACTCTGCTGTGGTGGGTGGAGGATAATTTCGCGACTGGCGTATCGCATACGCCTGGACAAGCGACGCGGCGTAAAACGTCGGCGCTAGCTGGTAAAGCTGATAGGGGCGCCGTCGGGAACAAAATCCGCTGTCACGTTCGCCAAATCGCGCGAGCGGAAGTGCGCAACAGCGCCGGCGCCGGAAGCGCACACGCCGCTGCTGACACCTGTCGCCCAGTCGGATAATTCCCCGGCGCTGCGCGCTGGCCTCGCGTCGGAATGTGGCGTGCTCACGGCGGAGTTCCGCCCCAGCCGTGGAACTCGTTAATGGCGAGCGCGGGCCGTCCCTGCTGCTGAAAGCAGGCTCCGTTCGTCATCTCCGATGGGTCCTACGACTAATTCTCCGGACCTGTGCTGCGCGATTAACCAGCGAGTGATTCAAAGCGTTGGGTGAACCTGTATCAGCAACAGAACTACAAAAAAGTGTGATGCGTATGCAGCTACAGTTGTACCCGCCAACTCTGCCATCGTCACTTGAATCGAGTGGCGCAAAGTATAGAAACTTCGGGTAAATCCAATGAAAAGCCAAGCCACCGTCTTTGGGCCCATCACTCTGCATTTTCGTCACCCAAATTTTCACTTGCATGGTTCTCATTGAGCCGATACAATATCTGATATGATACGCGATGTGACTCACCATAAGACGTAGAAGCAACCCGCCTTGATGGATCGCACAAAAAAGTAATACACTGCTGGCCTTAAAATTGCTACACCAAGAAGAAATGCAGATGATAAATGGGTATTCGTTGGACAAATATATTATACTAGAACTGACATGTGATTACATTTTCACGCAATTTGGGTGCATAGATCCCGAGAAATCAGTACCCAGAACAACCACCTCTGGTCGTAATAACGGCCTTGATACGCCTGGGCATGATTCAAACAGAGCTTGGATGGCGTGTACAGGTACAGCTGCCCATGCAGCTTCAACACGATACCACAGTTCATCAAGAGTAGTAACAGGCGTATTGTGACAAGCCAGTTGCTCGGCCACCACCGACCAGACGTTTTCAATTGGTGATAGATCTGGACAATGTGCTGGCCAGGGCAGCAGTCGAACATTTTCTGTATCCAGAAAGGCCCGTACAGGACCTGCAACATGCGGTCGTGCATTATCCTGCTGAAATGTAGGGTAGAGCCACGGGTCGTAACACATCTGAAATGAAAAGTCCACTGTTCAAAGTGAAGTCAATGCGAACAAGAGGTGACCGAGACCTGTAACCAATGGCAGCCCATACCATCATACCGGGTGAAACGCCAGTATGGCGATGACGAATACACGCTTCCAATGTGCGTTCACCGCGATGTCGCCAAACACGGATGCACCATCATGATGCTGTAAAGAGAACCTGGATTCATCCCCAAAAATGACGTTTTGCCATTCGTGCAGCCAGGTTCGTCGTTGGCTACACCATCGCAGGCGCTCCTGTCTGTGATGCAGCGTCAAGGGTAACCGCAGCCGTGGTCTCCCAGCTGATAGTCCATGCTGCTGCAAACGTCGTCGAAGTGTTCGTGCAGATGGTTGTTGTCTCGCAAACGTCCCCATCTGTTGACTCAGGGATCGAGACGTGGCTGCACGATCCGTTACAGCCATGCGGATAAGATGCCTGTCTTCTCGACTGCTAGTGATACGAGGCCGTTGGGATCCAGCACAGCGTTCCGTATTACCCTCCTGAACCCACCGCTTCCATAGTCTGCTAACAGTCATTGGATCTCGACCAACGCGAGCAGCAGTGTCGCGATACGATAAACCGCATTCGCGATGGGGTACAATCCGACCTTTATCAAAGTCGGAAACGTGATGGTACGCATTTCTCCTCCTTACACGAGGTATCACAACAACGTTTCACCAGGCAACGCCGGTCAACTGCTGTTTGTGTATGAGATATCGGTTGGAAAGTTTCTTCATGTCAGCACGTTGTAGGTGTCGCCACCGGCGCCAGCCTTGTGTGAATGCTATGAAAAGCTAATCATTTGCTTATCACAGCATCTTCTTCCTGTCGGTTAAGTTTCGCGTCTGTAGCACGTCATCTTCGTGCTGTAGCAATTTTAATGGCCAATAGTGTAGAAACTACTTAACTGATTCACACTGGGAAGAGAGTGATACAGCACCGTCACATACACTATCGCTCAAAAGTTAAGAACATAAGAGATTTTTAAAAAAAAATGGTTAAAATGGCTCTGAGCACTATGGGACTTAACATCTGAGGTCATCAGCCCCCTAGAACTTAGAACTACTTAAACCTAACTAACCTAAGGACATCATACACATCCATGGCAGAGGCAGGATTCGAACCTGCGACCGTAGCGGTCGCGCGGTTCCAGGCTGAAGCGCCTAGAACCGCTCGGCCACATCGGCCGGCAGGAAAAAATACAAATTGGAACTAGAAACGTTAGAAATACTCAGAAGTCATATTTGGAATAATCTTTTATTAAAATTAAAACTAATACTAAATCCATGTGTTAAATTTTACTCTCCTCAAAGTAGGCTGCTTTGGCTATAGCCACTGTTGTGCAAATGCGAGGCATTCTTGATATCAGCTTCATCAGGGTTTCCTCGGTGATATACCGCCATCCCTCTTGTAGGCTGGTCCAGAGGTGATGAACATTGTAATAAGCCTTGATTTAAATTCTCTATCAAAGTGATCCCAAAGCAGTTCATTAGGATTACAGTCTTGTGATTGGGGGGTGGGGGGGCAGATCGTATTTTTCAATTCCTTTATTTTTCTAAATTTGTCAAATAAGCTTTACGCGCTTTTGAAGTACGTTTAGGGTCTTTATCGTGCTGTAGGACGAATCCCTTGCCAATCGAAGGTCTCCCACATGTCTTTGTATGATACTGTAGAATGCGATGGTAATCCCCCTTCTTCATTTTCCCCAGACCATGGGTGAACCCCTTCTATGCTTTAATGATGGAGATACATTCGTTCACCTCGCAACCAACGAGCAAACTTGTGTCGCTTTGTGCCAAAGACCTCAAATTTCGATTCGTCAGTGAAAACTACCTTTTTCAACAGATTTACTGCCCAACTTTCATGTTGTCTTACCCAGTGTAGCCACTTCTGCTCATAAATAGCCGTCAGTGGTGATTTTTTAGGCACCACACGCCCGTTAAGGTTCGCTACCTGAAAACGTCTTTTCACAGTACCTACATTCACCGGCTTTTCCCTTTTATGGTTGAGTTCTGCTGCTAAAGCTGACGCTGTTTTGAAACGATCACGTTTACTTGTGACTACTATTTGTCTTCACTTTTGGCCTATCCTTTCGAGGTCGGTCCATATTCTGGTCTGTACCAGCAAGCCCCTGCAAGGAAATATGTTCTCGACCTGCTGTTTGTCGCATAGTAAGACCAGCTCCACGTAATGACACAACTGCAGAACGTTTTTCTGTTGAAAGCTCCTACCTTCGCCCCATTGTCGATGTTTACACTGAGCACTCACTGAATTCACACTTTGATATCTTGTCCATAACTACATGCCCCTTTCTTACATGGAACCGCATTTACAGATTTGTTGACGTCCTATGAACGCCATTCAGTGAGAAAAGATTACATTAGCACCTCAGTACAAAATTAGCGCCATGCAATGCTTGAAACCTGAACAGCATAACAACGGAAAGTTATGTTTTGAAAGATTTCATTTTTAAAAACTTGGAACACAACTCTTCAACGTTATATTGAGCATGACACCGGGGAGACAATACAGCTAATTCGCATTTGAATCTGATAACCAGCTTATCTTACTTTCAGGGCGTTCGAAAACTTTTAAGCGATAGGGTACCTCTGTTGCATCAACCAGCACAACAGGGAGTTCGTTTGTTCCACACAATTGTTTTGCATGATACGGATTTCAGATCAGATGTGCCTAAGAAAATTGTTTTTGCATAAATGAAGCAAGTAAAGCATTTACTTTTTGCATCAAAAATTAAAAACTTGAGTTTTTAGATTTGCATGAGTTCTCCACTATCATTCGAAACCAAGAAACTGTTCATTAAAAATTTGATTCTTTTCCACATGATATAGTCTCACATCATAGCATGACATTGAACTGGTTTTCTTCTCATTATTGCTCATTTCTATTGCAATACTTCGCAAATCAGTAAACCACTGGGCATATTTCGAAAAGTTTGGAGTGTCGAATGTCGTCACTGACCAGTTTACGTCTGGTGCATTTCGGGTCATACGTTTGTAAGGTATCAAGATATTGCCAGCGTGCAGTCAATATCCTTGTCGATTTATCCTTATACTAGATCGTGTTTAGGATGCGAAATCGGATTAATCACTTCATTAGCTGTTACTGGCTAGCAGCACAAACTAACCATTTCTGTGATACTGCGTTCTCGCTGGGCGTTAATTAGAGCTGAGCACTGAGAGGAAGGGCCAAGTGACCCTGCGTTCCTCAGAAGCCATTGTCGACTAACGAGGGGCTGGGAATCACGTTGTCATATTCTGGAGGTGTGAACGTTTATTGCCCTGAAAGAGAGTAAAGTGTGGCGGCGGTGGTTTATAATGCTAAGGGCCGCAGATCCCCCGCAGTATGGACAGAGTGGGTGGGACATCTGAGACGAAAAGAGTTTTTCAAAATAGCATACTTCGTGAAAGAGCATCGGGGGCGGAACAATGCAAAAGGGTGTCCTTTTAGTGTGAAGAAATGTACGAGCTCAAAAATGAAGCTTGAGAGCTGAACTCTGAGGAATCTTCTCAGGAAAAGTGCCGGAGCACGCCTCCAATGGAAAAAAGCAGAGATACGTTACGGAGGGGAAAGGATCATTCAATAAAATAAAAATGGTTCCATTTCACGCTGGGCCCCCGGTACAGCAACCGGTTATGAATTTCTTGAAATAAGACAGTCTCAGTTGCAAAATCTTTTTTGTTTACAGGAAATACGCGTTTCGCCCATTTGGGGCATCATTAGGTTGACCTGAGGATGAAAAATGGCAATAGTGAGACATATGCAGATTAAATGGGGAAATAGAGTTAATAAAATTTCAGGCTGTGCAGCAGTCTCTACAATTAAACATAACGTGAACTTACGTAAAATTAATGTGGATAGTCAACATTCGTCCATTAATGCCCGCATATGGCATTAAGATAAAATTGTATGAGGAACCATCGCCCTATCGTCATGGGATGAATAAAAGCATTACGGAACCTGGAACCGGGACTACCGTGCCATGTATAACAACAGTGGCTACTGGACAGGGAAACTATGACAAACCAAGAAAAATTAAGAAATCTTACGTAACATGGAGCCAACCGCATTCCGGCGTACACAGCAAGGAGCATTGGGTATAGCTGACAAATAGCAGGTAATGCGGTCGAGAATAAGGTACGTCACCCCTCCAAGCCGGCCATACAAACATAGAGCCGTAGAGGCAAGATTATACGACCGTAGTACCAGACTTTAAAGGCGTTGAATGACCAACGCGCTTACAAAAAGCTATTGCATAAATAAATTACGTATGGAGAAGACAAATTAGATAAAACAGTGAATTATTAAAACTGAATTAGAGCAACAGTGTCAATGGAATAGGTCAAGAAACACAAAACTGATACCGGTAAAAAGAAATCTGTAGAGTGCAAAAATTCAAAAGTCTTCTGAAAGGTGAGAGGTTGGCAGATTCATGACCCATGTAATGGGAGGTAATATTTCTATAACGGCCGCTGGGACTCGCCGCCTGGCCGCGTGGAGTGTCCGCATGGTCTAGGCCGCCACGTCACGGATTGCGCGGTCCCTCCCGCCGGAGGTTCGAGTCCTCCCTCGGGCATGGATGTTTGTGTTGTTCTTAGCATACGTTAGTTTAAGTAGTGTGTAAGTCTAGGGACCGATGACCTCAGCAGTTTGGTCCCTTAGGAATTCACAGACACACACACACACACACACACACACAAACACACTCGCCGCCTGTGTGCAAATGTCGACGCCGCCTGTCCAGCAGGGAGCGGCGTATGAGGGGAGAGAGAAAGGACTTCACTGCGGGCAGCGATCGAGGCCATTTGCCAACGGAGATCGCTAGAGGGGACTTGCTGGCGAGCACCACAGCGGAGGAACTGGCGAGTTAAATTTTCATAAGTCATGCTTTCGACAAAAGAAGCTCGTGAAGTCGTTTCTCTGTAACAGGGCTGGTATTCTGTGTATCCGAGTGGCGATTCTTTAGCTCTCTATGGAGTCTTACACACGCTGAAGTGTTGCTTTACAGGCGAATACTTGAGTCGAATTACTGTTCCTACCTAGTGAGCAAACAGAAATCTTGACTCATGTTCTGTCTTGTACTGAGGCAATTTCAGCCCTAGGGGTTTGTGGGCGGCAATGAGTAGCCAAAGAATTGCAGGTACGCCACGTACATTATCTGCACAGCGGCCAATGCCCCAACGAGCAGATCATCGGTGCAGTACAACTGTTGTTCGTTGATCAGTAGGTAGATGCGCATTCAGGTTCGACAGATAGGAAAACAGTCAGAGTATTTTTGTTGAGTTCCATTTGTTTGTCTACTAAGCTTCTTTCTGAAAGTGCCAGTCGGGGTGAAGGTCTTCTGTTTCTCACTGCTAATCACTATCAGCCAACTTTGTGCTCATCTAATAAGAGGGAGACGCGGTCTAAAGTCAAGAATATATTCTGTCAGTCTATAAATTACATGTATGCTACCAACAGGTTTTGTGTATTTCATATCTGTACAAATTTTGTGTTCCGCTTGCTTTTTGAGAGACAAGTTACAGTATCCCGTAGTGACTCTTTCAAGTAGCGCCCCGATAAAGAGAATTGGTCTGATGTGCTAAACTGAAATGAAGTAACTTCGTTTTATGGAAATCCCTAGATGTGCATTATCCGTGACAGGGCCAGTTTAATCATTTGTAGGCGTGAGAATTCCGTGGTGGAGACTACATTATGTAACCACACGCACACATGCTGTATGTTTTATACACCAGGTCTTTACACACCACTGTGTACAAAACATAGCTAACATATCAAAACTATTTTTAAAAGTGGAAGAAGAGCATTGCCTCTTCCCATTTTGTAGAAAATATGTGAGATATATTGGAGGTTGTCCAAGACAAGGTTGGCAGCTAAATGCCATACGTGAGACTATTGGCATCAGCTATAGCCTGCTATGTGGACTGCAGAGCTGCCTCATGTTACAGTTTTTCGTATGCTGCTGATGCAAGCTGAAACTGGAAATGAAAAGCTTACTGATTTCAGTAAACAGATTCGAAAGTTACATTCTTCTGAATGAGCAGCTGGATGCAGCCTGAAAAGACAAATCGAAATTTTCCTTATCATCGTGTGCCTCTGCCATTTCTTCAAAACCGCCTCACAGCGTCCACCACACACTGCGACCCCGCTGAAGTGTTGTACCACATTGAATAAACCATCATAGTGGGTCACCTTACAAACAATAAACTTCTCAAGGTGACATTTTTAATTCATATACTTTCTATAAATTACTTTATTCTAATGAGTAGTTTCTCAGCAGGAGATATAGCAAGTCAACTATCTGAGTCCTATTCTGTCAGCTAACATGGGATGCACTCATCTTTACCATCCAACACAAAATCTTAAACCTGCTAAAATTACTAACAGCTTGACGTGATTCTACATTCTTGTGCTATTATCCCCACTTAAAAATCCCCCCTCTACCCCATACTAACTTATGCCAATATTACCTGGATCTCCATCTCTGCTAAATTCTACGAATGCGCTAAGCTCCTATAAAGACGCACTCCATCTCACCTTCCGCATTCGCCTACCTTTCCCAGATCGCTTCCTATACCAACTCACCTACTACCCACAGCTGCTTGTCTTCTTGGATCACAGTCTGACTCAGTACATTAAACCAAAAACTCAGTCCCAATACCCAGTATCCTACAAATACATCCTGGTATCCCACAGCATCAATACATCTGCCTTCTATTCTCCTCCACGCCTTATCCATCTACTTCCGCTGGAACTCCGATCAACTGCCACTATCCAACGATGAAATACGTGCCGATGTATATCCTTCCTTTCAGCACCAGTCAACAAGCTACCCTGTTCCTCCCTCCTAAATGTTAGTTTCTCCCCGCTGTTGTCATCATTACACTTCCATCATGAATGATTATTTTCATACCCCAATAGCATAACCATTGTATCACAGCGGCATAGACATTATCATCACTGATTAACTGTCCGTAAAACCACGTAAATACACTCCTGGAAATGGAAAAAAGAACACATTGACACCGGTGTGTCAGACCCACCATACTTGCTCCGGACACTGCGAGAGGGCTGTACAAGCAATGATCACACGCACGGCACAGCAGACACACCAGGAACCGCGGTGTTGGCCGTCGAATGGCGCTAGCTGCGCAGCATTTGTGCACCGCCGCCGTCAGTGTCAGCCAGTTTGCCGTGGCATACGGAGCTCCATCGCAGTCTTTAACACTGGTAGCATGCCGCGACAGCGTGGACGTGAACCGTATGTGCAGTTGACGGACTTTGAGCGAGGGCGTATAGCGGGCATGCGGGAGGCCGGGTGGACGTACCGCCGAATTGCTCAACACGTGGGGCGTGAGGTCTCCACAGTACATCGATGTTGTCGCCAGTGGTCGGCGGAAGGTGCACGTGCCCGTCGACCTGGGACCGGACCGCAGCGACGCACGGATGCACGCCAAGACCGTAGGATCCTACGCAGTGTCGTAGGGGACCGCACCGCCACTTCCCAGCAAATTAGGGACACTGTCGCTCCTGGGGTATTGGCGAGGACCATTCGCAACCGTCTCCATGAAGCTGGGCTACGGTCCCGCACACCGTTAGGTCGTCTTCCGCTCACGCCCCAACATCGTGCAGCCCGCCTCCAGTGGTGTCGCGACAGGCGTGAATGGAGGGACGAATGGAGACGTGTCGTCTTCAGCGATGAGAGTCGCTTCTGCCTTGGTGCCAATGATAGTCGTATGCGTGTTTGGCGCCGTGCAGGTGAGCGCCACAATCAGGACTGCATACGACCGAGGCACACAGGGCCAACACCCGGCATCATGGTGTGGGGATCGATCTCCTACACTGGCCGTACACCACTGGTGATCGTCGAGGGGACACTGAATAGTGCACGGTACATCCAAACCGTCATCGAACCCATCGTTCTACCATTCCTAGACCGGCAAGGGAACTTGCTGTTCCAACAGGACAATGCACGTCCGCATGTATCCCGTGCCACCCAACGTGTTCTAGAAGGTGTAAGTCAACTACCCTGGCCAGCAAGATCTCCGGATCTGTCCCCCATTGAGCATGTTTGGGACTGGATGAAGCGTCGTCTCACGCGGTCTGCACGTCCAGCACGAACGCTGGTCCAACTGAGGCGCCAGGTGGAAATGGCATGGCAAGCCGTTCCACAGGACTACATCCAGCATCTCTACGATCGTCTCCATGGGAGAATAGCAGCCTGCATTGCTGCGAAAGGTGGATATACACTGTACTAGTGCCGACATTGTGCATGCTCTGTTGCCTGTGTCTATGTGCCTGTGGTTCTGTCAGTGTGATCATGTGATGTATCTGACCCCAGGAACGTGTCAATAAAGTTTCCCCTTCCTGGGACAATGAATTCACGGTGTTCTTATTTCAATTTCCAGGAGTGTATTTTTCAATCGCAAAATAGACATACTTCCAATGTACTTTTTGGGACAAAACTTATATCATGTTTCATGTAATCAAAAAGTTGTTACGCATGTGAAACCTTTGTCTTCCCTCGTGAGTAACCAAATACCAATTTTAAAAAATTGCTGTCACTGCCTTCTTTACTTCCGACACAGAGCCGACATCATTGAACCACTGTCCTATGTTTCTACTTCCATGTGCTGACAAAACCGCTTTCCTCGCTGTGCATATTACCAATCATTCGTTCCAATGATCTCTCCAAATCCGCCTAAGCAATTTCCCCTCATGGTGTCACTGTATCAACGTAAAAATACAGGCAATCATTATAGAAACAAACCACCCACGCCTTCCGTGCCTCAGACCTCTGGCCCATAGTGCACGGCGTCACATTTGCGTAACTAAAAACCTAAAAGATCTTGGGCTAACATCCGATAAAAAACTAACTTGGAAACCCTCACTTGCAAACCAAATAAAAGGGCGCGCACAGTGGATTAAAACTGTCAGCTGACCCAACGCTGGGACGAAATTCCATGAGCCTTATACGAACATAAAAGACAGCCGTCCAGCCGGTCGGAGTGGCCGAGCGGTTCTAGGCGCTTCAGTCTGAAACCGCGCGACCGCTACGGTCGCAGGTTCGAATCCTGTCTTGGGCATGGATGTGTGTGATGTCCTTAGGTTAGTTAGGTTTAAGTAGTTCTAAGTTCTAGGAGAAGAATCCTGGAGATACTAGAAGGTATCAGATACATTATATAATGGTAAGACAGAGATTTAAGAATCAGGTTTAAAATTGTAAGACATTTCCAGGGGCAGATGTGGACTCTGACCACAATCTATTGGTTAGGAACTGTAGATTGAAACTGAAGAAACTGCAAAAAGATGGGAATTTAAGGAGATGGGACCTGGATAAACTGTGAAAGAACCAGAGGTTGTACAGAGTTTCAGGGAGAGCATAAGGGAACAATTGACAGGAATAGGGGAAAGAAATACAGTAGAGGAAGAATGGGTAGCTCTGAGGGATGAAGTAGTGAAGGCAGCAGAGGATCAAGTAGGTAAAAAGACGAGGGCTAGTAGAAACACTTGGGTAACAGAAGAAATATTGAATTTAATTGATGAAAGGAGAAAATATAAAAACGCAGTAAATGAAGCAGGCAAAAGGGAATAGAAACATCTCAAAAATGAGATCGACAGGAAGTGCAAAATGGCTAAGCAGAGATGGCTAGAGGACAAATGTAGGGATGTAGAGGCTTATCTCACGAGGGGTAAGATAGATACTGCCTACAGGAATATTAAAGAGACCTTTGGAGAAAAGAGAGCCACTTATATGAATATAAAGAGCTCAGTTCTAAGCAAAGAAGGGAAAGTAGAAAGATGGAAGGAGTATATAGAGGGTCTATACAGGGGCGTTGTTCTTGAGGACAATATTATGGAAATGGAAGACGAGGTAAATGAAGATGAAATGGGAGATATGATACTGCGTGAAAAGTTTGACAGAGCATTGAAAGACCTAAGTCGAAACAAGGCCCCAGGAGTAGACAACATTCCATTAGAACTATTGACAGCTTTGGGAGACCCAGTCCTGACAAAACTCTACCATCTGGTGAGCAAGATGTATGAGACAGGCGAAATTCCCTCAGACTTCAAGAAGAATAAAATAATTCCAAACCCAAAGAAATTAGGTGTTGACAGATGTGAAAATTACCGAACTATCAGTTTAATAAGTCACAGCTGCAAAATACTAACGAGCATTGTTTACAGGCAATGGAAAAACTGGTAGAAGCCGTCCTCGGGGAAGATCAGTTTGGATTCCGTGGAAATGTTGGAACACGTGAGATAATACTGATCCTACGACTTATCTTAGACGAAAGATTAAGGAAAGGCAAACCTGCGTTTCTAGCATTTGTAGACTTAGAGAAAGCTTTTGACAATGTTGACTGGAATACTCTCTTTCAAATTCTGAGGGTGGCAGGGGTAAAATACAGGGAGCGAAAGGCTATTTACAATTTGCACAGAAACAATTTCTCTTCTGAAGAAGAGAAATTTGTTAACATCGAGTATTGATTTAAGTGTCAGGAAGTCGTTTCTGAAAGTATTTGTATGGAGTGTAGCCATGTATGGAAGTGAAACATGGACGATAAATAGTTTAGACAAGAAGGGAATAGAAGCTTTCGAAATGTGGTGCTACAGAAGAATGCTGAAGATTAGATGGGTAGATCACGTAACTAATGAGGAGGTATTGAATAGAACTGGGGAGAAGAGGAATTTGTGGCACAACGTGACTAGAAGAAGGGATCGGTTGGTAGGACATGTTCTGAGGCGTCAAAATATCACCAATTTAGTACCGGAGGGCAGCGTAGAGGGTAAAAATCGTAGAGGGAAACCAGAGATGAATACAATAAGCAGATTCAGAAGGATGTAGGCTGCAGTAGGTGCTGGGAGATAAAGAAGCTTGCACAGGATAGAGTAGCATGGAGAGCTGCATCACACCAGTCTCAGGACTGAAGACCACAACTACAACAACAACAAACAACAAAGCCAAACTGATCGTTATCTAACATATCCTCAATTTTCTTTTCCGTCAGCAACTTGCATGCTGATTGAGAGCTAATTCCTGCACTAGGCGGGTTTTGCAATCTTCGAAATTGTGTGGACGATGTTTCCCGATAGTCAGATGATATATCGCCAGACACATTGCATGAGGGCTTAATTATTATTAAATTTGAAAATCATTTTTAATTTTGGTGGCTGTATGTCCGATTACGCTGTCTCGTAAACGGTTGGCCCTGACTAGTTTTTGTCCGCAATCTGACTGCATGGAACAACAACAAAGAATGAAATGAAAATTTTCGTTAATACAATTAATTAATTAAGTCCCCAGCAACTATAAAACCTACGAATCCAACAAAGCACAAGTGTAGCTGTTCTGTGTGTGGAAGTGTGATTCAATGTACACATCTGGCACGGTTCTTCTTCACTAAGACAAGAAATTTTAAATATCATTTATACTGAAGTAATTTAAAAAAATATAAATACTATAATTGCGTAAGGAAAGCAGAATTACACTCTAATACAAGAACACAAGCCAGATGCTTTGTTGACTGAACCTGTAATGCTGCATTATTTAAGACATTGAGATAATAAAAAGAAACGGAAAAATTTTTTTCTTTTACCTTCATATATTGACCAAAATCACTCTAATCATTACAATATATCTCCACACCGACTCTCTACTACCACATCTCAACAAGAACTCTCCACCACGACCTCTCGACAAGCACTCTTCACCACCACATCTCAGCAAGCACACTTTTCACTAGCACATCTCAACAAGCACTGTACTACTACGAGTTCTCCCCAAGCACTGCCAGTGGAGGCGGCTGAATAATACTCTTTGGCGCAATCTCTGGCGCTGTGGCTCAGTGTAGCCACCATTCAACATCCATTTTATACATCAACATAAATAGTCGTTTTCTTGCTACTTACTGCAATGACTTTAGAAATTCTAATGGAATGTTGTCTGTCCCTTCCGCCTTATTCACTCCTAAGTCTTCCAAAGCTCTATATGAAGTTCGCATATGTTCTTTCGGATATGTCTGCCGGGAGTAATGAGTATGCGTGGGCAGGGGCACTACAAATGTAGTGTGTGGACAGCAAGTTGGAAATGTGGGTCTCACGGGGAGCGTGCCAGAGATAAGTCCCTGCAGTCGCACCATCCACTGTGTCGTCCATGGGTCAGTCGGATAGAAAGCCTGCCCGGTAACTAGGTGATCGCGGGTTCGAGTGTCAGTGGGGGGCACATTTTCAACTGTCCCCGTTGATATTTATCAACGCCTGTAAGCAGCTAATGGTCTGGATTTCGTTTTAATTTCATTCCAAAGCTCTTTCTTCTCCTATCATGTCGTCAGACAAGTCTCTCCCTCATAGAGGCCTTCAATTACTCTTTGCACCTATCTGCTCTCTTTTTTGCGTTTAAAAGTGGAATTCTCATTGCACTCATAATGTTAAAGACCTTTCCTTTTAATTTCACCACAGGTTGTTTTGACTTTTCCGTATGTTGAGTCACTCCCGAGCCCGCCCGGGTAGCCGCGCCGTCTAACGCGCTGCTTCCCGAGCGATAAGGCGTGCCGGTCCCCGGCACAAATCCGCCCGGCGAATTAGTGGCGAGGTCCGGTGCGCTGGCCATTCTGTGGATGGTTTTTAAGGCGGTTTTCCATCTACCTCGATGAATGCGGGCTGATTCCCCTTATTCTGCCCCAGTTACACTATGTCGGCGATTGTTGCGCAAACACTGTCTACACGTACGCGTACACCGTAATTACCCTACCACACAAACATTTGGAGCGGTGGGGTGGATGGACTGCTGTGGCCTATTGTGGGGTTGTGAACCACTGAGGGCTACGGCGGGACGAAGCCTCTCCGTCGTTTCTAGGTCCCCGGTATAACACACAATACACAGTCCTTCCCATATCAATTCTTTTTCGATTTCTTCACATTTTTCTTGCAGTCATTTCACTTTATGTTCTATGCGCTTCCCATTTCTTTCATTCCTAAGTCACTTGTATTTCTGTTGAATGACGGCGAAACTGAATGTTTCATCGACTTCCACATTATAGATATTTCAGATGCAGATTATATAGACTAATATTCATATCGAATTAATTTGATTTGAAAATAGTGTATTCCTTTATTTTCATTAAAGATTATCTGATGGGGTTTGCCAGTACATGATGAACTTTTTGGCGTTTCGTTACTTGAAAATTAAGTTTAGCTGGACTGGCATTTTCACAGACAGACAACAGATCAAAGTGGGCGGAAGGGCACCATTAACCTAACATAGGCTGTAAACGGTGACGCCGACGTCAAGTAGGACAGCATTTGCCGAAGGCTGTTGTGTGTACTGGACAGTACCAGGGGACGCCGGTGACCAGCTGACACAGTGCGGAGAGAAGGTAACGCTACAGGCGTCCAGACGGACGCAGAGGAGTCAGAAAAATTCTACACGAGATGACCGCCGTATTGCACTCTTTATGTTACCACTTTTGCTTTTAGTTTCACTGAAGGTTGTTTTAACTTTTCCATATGCTGAGTCAGACCTTCCGACAGTCATTTATTATTCGATATCTTCCGATTTTTCATGCAGCCACTCGTCTTAGTTTTCCTGCACTTCCTATTTACTTCATTCCTCTGTATTCCTGAATTTTCCTTCTTCGTCGATCAACTGAAGTATTTGTCCTGTTACCCATGGTGTCTTCGCAGTTACCTTCTTTGCACCTATGTTTTTCTTTCCAGCTTCTGTGACTGTACTTGTGACAGCACCAGACACAATCTCCGCAAAAATATAGCAATATATTTCAGTATATGGTCTGATCTATATTTTATATTGTATTCGGAGTGTACGCACCGTCAAGTAGCTGGCTGATGTGACCTCATACAGGGATGCAGGAAGGGCTCCAAGAGCAAGGAACAGACAGGTCTGTGTTTGGTGGCCATGAGGGCTACATCAGTGCTAGACGATCGTAACCTATGAGTTCTGTAAATGTGTTCGGTGCAAGTGAAACTTTTATTTCAACCAAACACCCCTGTTACTCAAAAATTTAAAAGTTATTATTTGCAAACTGGGCGAAAAGTCAATAGGTGTTTTTCCTCCACACTGTTCGTGAATGCAATAGGAAAGCAGAAAATGACAGTCGTGCGATAAGCACCGTCCACAACGTACTGCAAGTTCGTTTGCGGCGTGTAGATGTAGCTTTGGATGCAGATGTAGATGCTATCATGCACGTAATGTGGAAATCGACAGTTACGTGCAAAATAGAGCCTCGATGATGTATTCAAGACAAAGTGAACATCAACAATCGGAGTTAGTATTAAAAAAGATTGTGATGTTGTCGAGGATTGCATGAGAAACGTTCACCAAGATGTAAAGTAATGCGAAAGCTGGAACTGCCAGAAATTGTGGATTTCAGAAGGAGAGGAGTGTCATGATAACAGAGCATACAAAACAAAAATGTGAAAACATGAATGGAAATGGAGAAAAACATCGCAGATAAAATGTAAGCACGGTGAGTTCATGACATGGTCACGTGAGCCTGCACGAAAACATGCGATGCCAGGAGACTGTCGCAAGGAATCCATATTCTCAGAGAGCTAAACGAATCAACAGAGGAATCGGGAATGCATGTGAGTAAGCGCATGGATACGAGAGTAGCACACAAGAAGCAAAATGGAGAAACAGATCAGTCTGCAGAACAGGAAAATCTCTAGAACAAGAAATTAGATGCTCTGCAAACTCCTGTATACATAGATGTATTTTTTGTCTTCTATTTTAAGCCGATCACTGTTATTTTTCTGTAGACTCAGTGGCGAGTGAGACTACAAATCCAGAGATGCTGAGTATAGTTGTGGGATTTCTTAGTCTGAAAAAGACCAAATCTCCCCGTGGTTCGCAGTCACTCTAAACTGTAAGTCCCCAAATGACAGACTGTTTAAAACAGTTCAAATTTCGAACGGACATGCTCATGAATACCAAAGCCCTGTGGTGTGCAAACCAACCTGTGGTTTGTGTACGGCTTTACTTTGTTTTTGAGAAAGTGACGAGTAGGCTGAAAAGTTTCGCGAAGAGCATTGTTCGTAAACGCGCTACAAACGCCGGCTTCAGTATTGTCCGAGATGCTGCGTCACTTTGTGAGCGTAGCAAGTAAAAGGAAAGTGAGAGAAACGAGGAAGCAGCTTCCGCTTGCAGGTCACGCACGGTTTCAACAGGAAACTCGTGTATTTGCATACAATCCGCTCCTCTCCTTCTCCAGCGCTGTCCACAGCCGAACACCGTGCGATGATATCGGGACATAGCGCGGATGTTTCATTACGAGAAGCGACAAAAACGTGGAACGCACCGTCTGAATGCAGAAGTGCGTCACGCTTGACAGACAATGGCTGTGTGCGCGACATGTGTCACCAGCGATATTCACCGGACCACCATGCTTGCTAGCGAAGGAAAGGAAATTGCAGTATCTGTTAGTGTAACAGTGAGTCCGCGTCTACGCCCAGTAGAGAACATGTTTTGCTACAGTGTTCGTAGCTAATACAGGACTGTAGACATTTGCAACATGTTTGCTATTCCTGACAGTGACGGTACAGATCAATGGAAACCTTTTCTCTGGCCTGCTGCTACTAAGCGCCACTGTATAACCTACAGTGTATTTATTTTCTGACATTCTTCGAGCGCAGAGTGAGGCGTAGTGCCGTATAACGATCCTGCGCTGGAGGAGGCTAAGTGGGAGATGTGTCTCAGAGCTGGATAGTGACAAATAGTGACGCGAGACTGGACGCGCACGTAGTTTATGCATCAGCCGATAGAGGACAATATTGGATAGGGGGACTGTGATTTTAGTTTCGATTGTGCCCACTAGAGTGCACTAAAGTAATAGAATGTTTTTCATAAACTGTGCTAGTAATGGTTCAAATGGCTCTGAGCACTATGGGACTTAACATCATCTGAGGTCATCAGTCCCCTAGAACTTAGAACTACTTAAACCTAACTAACCTAAGGACATTACACACATCCATGCCCGAGGCAGGATTCGAACCTGCGACCATAGCGGTCGCGAGGTTCCAGACTGAAGCACCTAGAACCGCTCGGCCACACCGGCCGGCTGTGCTAGTATTTTCATAAAGTGTTATTATGTCTTTTTGTGTATGTAAAATGTTATAAATGTGTTTCAGCAGTATGAATGATGCGTGAGTGTGGTTTAAGGTTACTATGAAGATAATTGTTTAACGAGTTGTGTAGTAGGATTTAGTGTGAGAACATTTCGAAGAAGTATGGATATGGACAAAGGGGAGTTTTGTAGAATAGATTTGTAAAGTAAGTTTATGGTAAAGGGAAAGTTAATTCAGGTATAAATAACAATAGTAAATAACTTCATGCATAAACAAAACTTCAGCATATTAGATAATTACGTCGGTAAAAAGTGCAGTCGTGAGGTTTACTATTTTACGACCGGTTATGGATGAAAAGCGCGGACTGACGCGGGAGAATGCTTTTTTTGCTATTGGCTGTTGAGTAAACTGACCAATGGTAAAGCAATATTCTTCGCCTGCCTTTCTCGGCTGGTAGAGAAGACTTACAGTATTCTAGAGAAGAGTTGGAGCCTAGCCATGAAACAGTTCGGACGTGTGTAGTAGTAATTCCGATGGAAATGATAAGTTGCCGGATCTAGCAGTGTTTCACATATCAAAAGTGTTGTAAAGTGACGGCATAATTATTCCGATGTGTGTGTAGAAATTTCGTAATTTTTAAGGGAATTTTGTCGGTGGCTAAAAACTGTGACTGCATTTAGTACCGACAGACTTAATATTTGGCGAGCATTCTCAATCAAAAACAATCAGTGTTTTTGTAGGTATTACGTTTTCGGAAATGCAACAACATAAACTTGCTAACGTGAGTGAAAGGGATTATGAGTGACTCTGTTAAGACTAGCACGGGATTGGCAGTGATACTTGTTCACCAAAGTTTCAGAATATGTTAATTGAGGACAAAATTTCCAAACTTTCATTTGTGTGAAAACTTTTTCCCGAAACGTAGATTAGTGACTTAAATTGCAGCCTGGTTCACGTCGAAGTACTGATGATCTAAAAATGGTTCAAATGGCTCTGAGCACTATAGGACTCAACTGCTGTGGTCATAAGTCCCTTAGAACTAATTAAACCTAACTAACCTAAGGACGTCACACACATCCATGCCCGAGGCAGGATTCGAACCTGCGACCTTAGCGGTCGTGCGGTTCCAGAATGTAGCGCCTTTAACCGCTCGGCCACTCCGGCCGGCAACTGATGATCTGCTGAGACAATGTTCACAGGTAGGTGCAGGTCCGTCGTAAACGGACGGAAAGAACCGCGCCGCCGCAAAAGGATAACTGTGTTTCTTAAAAATGAAATGTACAAAACAAACTGAGCCGTGCACGGTTCGTGTTCATGCCGTTTATTGTTAGTCATCTTCTATTACGGTACTGCCGCCTCGTTTTCTTATTCCATTTACTGGCGTCACTAACTTCCTGCCCCACTTGCCTTGAGCGGCAGCAGCAGCGCGTATCGATAAGTGCACTGTTGTACCATCTCTGGAGCGACCGATAGTATTTCCGGGTCGTCGTGTGTCTGTCAGTCAGTTCGAGACTTACCAGCAGTGCAGTAGTGGACTGAGCCCCAGTGAGGTCGGTACAGACAGTACCAGCGGGGACGACCACTGGTTGGTCGTTCGGTCGGTCGTCTCATCGACAAAGTGTATTTGGGTCGGTTCCTTCCTGTGCAGAGATGTCGGTTGTGTTCCCTCTGCGTGGTTGGGTCCGAGTCACCAGTGTCTCCGGGACGTCGTCCGTTCAAAGGAAGTCAGTGAGTTGGAGACGCACCAGCAGTGCAGTCGTGACGGAGCAGCAGTCGCGGACGGACCAGCAGTCCAGTCGGTCGGTTGGTGTGGAGCAGCAAGCAATCCCCCGTCGCGCGGAATCGGGCTGGAGGCGCTCGCGGCGTGTACGCACGTTGGAGTGTGAGGTGCTGCTTGCGAGTACTACGAAGTTCGTCGCCCACAGATCTTGGACATGAAAGTTGAGTCCTCGCTTAACCTACTATCGAACCTCAACTGTTTACATTTCTTCGTTTGATTCTGTGTGTCGTTGTATTGAAACCTCGTGGTCGTTTTGCTGGTTGCGTGGAGTGGAACTGATTTGGTTGATTGGTCGATCGGCTGTCTCTCGGTTGAGTTGCCTTCCGATTAAGAGGTTGTTGGTCAGGCTGCCTGTCTCGCCTAAACGGGCGTTAGTGTTACAGTTCCAGGCCGATCCTTGGAGCTTCTGAGCGCCGTTCCGTGTCTGTTACATAGTAACTTCCCAGTCTGAGTTTTAGTTATTTGGTCGATGTGTGGCCTTCAGCCGAGTTTTTATATATCCTGAATTAATGTCCTTGTCTTGCCCTTAAGGCATGAGATTTTTGTTCTTATAGGGGCCTTCACCAGAATTTTGCATCAAATCTTTTAAGACCTTAAGCTGTTAAATTATTGTCTTGATGTGTGGGCTTTAGCCGAGTTTTAATATCTCTTAAATTAATGTTCTCGTCTTGCCCTTAAGGCACACGATTGTGATGTTTTGTATGGGGCCTTCAGCCGAATTTGCTTCAGTTGTCTTAAGATAAGGCCTTCTGCCGTTGGACTGTTTAATCGCGGCCTCCAGCAAATTCCATTAAAATTAAAGTGCTAAGGCCTTCAGCCTGTTTAGATTGAACATTTAGAAAATATTTTTGAGCGACACCTCTAGAAGAACCTTCTATGTCAATTTCTTACTTAGGGCTTGCGTCTTGGATTTTGAGTGTGGCCTTCAGCCGATCTAAAGTTAATGAAAGGAGATACGTTACAACTTCGAGTGTTTGCATTCTTGTGCAATATTGTGTGTGCGGACAAATGAAGTTTGTATGTTGAGTGCAACTGCCAGCAACCTCATTTTGGCCCCTTTGCACAACCTAACCCGCTCTGGCCTGCTAGCCCAGGCATTACAGATACTTTGTCCAGGAACATTAACGTGACCACCTGTCAAAAGCCTGAGCAACACACATCTTGCAGCGCGAGACGTGCAGGAAGACAGTCAATGAGGTTCCGGGACGTCCCGATACGGATGAGGAGCCATGCCGACTCCAGCACCGCGACCAGCTGCGCTAGGTTCCTATGTTGAGGATCCACGGCGCAGAGAGCTCGATCGAGGTGGTTCTATAGATTCTCGCTTAGGTTTTAATCCGAGAACTTTGATGGCCAGGGGCGAACGGTAAACTCACTCTGCTGCACGTACCCTGCAAGCAATGTGACACGTCGCATTGTCCTGCCGGTAGATGCCCTCGTGACGAAGAAAAATAAACTGCATATAGGGGTGGACATGGTCCCCGAGGACAGATGCATACTTGTGTCGATCGATTGTGCTTTCCAGAATGGCGAGACTACTCAGGTAATGCCAAGAAAACGTTTCCCAGGTCATAACGCTCCCTCCTCCAGACAGGAGCCTATGCATTAAGGCGTTCCAAGCTGTACACACCAAAGGACATCAGTCAGATAGAGCACAAAACGTAATTCATCTGAAAAGGCCACTGTCGCCACACAGTGTTCAGTTGCGATATTGACATGCAAATTCCAACCTTCGTCACCCATGAACAACAGTCAACGCGGCTGCATGAACCACAAGCCTCCTGCCGAGGCCCACACACAGCAACGTTCTCTGATCGGTTGTTGAGGAGACACTGTTGGTAGCCTCTTGGTTCATGTGGGCGGTCAGATGCTCAACAGTTGCACATCTATTTGCCCGTACACGTCTCCGCAGCCGCCGTTCAGTCACGTTATCAGTGGTTGCCTCGGCGCCAGTTCTGGTTGGCGGTATTTTGCCACGCACGGTACGCTTTAACCATGGCGGCGTGCAAATAGTTTACGAGTAGCCGTTTCGAAATGCTTCCACCCTCGGCCGGAAAGCCAATGCTCATGCCATTCTGGATGTCAGAAAAGTCACTCCGTCTACGCATTACGGCAGCAACCGTACTGTTTCCCGTGTCTCCCGCGACACGCTTTACATACCCTCCACTGCTAGTGCTGTCACCTGCCGTCTGTGAGTGTTTACTGCACTTTGGCGTATAACACAGGCGACGGTCGCAATAATATGACTGGACCGTGAATTTCAACTTAAGACACTTTGTGTTGCAGAGGAGTCCCTCTAGACAGTGTGAACTCCAAACTATAAAAATTTGAAGCTGGAACTGTTATCCTTAACACCAGTACAGAGATGTAGGAAAGAGATTGAGCTGTCTGCTGACACAGAACGGGAAATGTTAATTAATCAATGACTAACCGCCCCCGTCCCTCCCCTCTCCCAATCTGCCGCCGTGTAGCCTCTACAGTGCTGTTTTAAGTGAGTGTTCAGTGTTGTGCGTCCCCTTTCAGTGTTGCGAACAGCCGCCATACTGTCGCTAGTTGTGTTTTTATCTCCTGCGAACAGAAACCAGACTGTCGCCGTCCTTTTTTTTAATTGTGTATGTCTCCTTCCTGTGTGTCTTCAAATGTTCAAATGTGTGTGAAATCTCATGGGACTTAATTGCTGAGGTCATCAGTCCCTAAGCTTACACACTACTTAACGTAAATTATCCTAAGGACAAACACACACACACCCATGCCCGAGGGAGGACTCGAACCTCCGCCGGGACCAGCCGCACAGTGTGTCTCTTCATCCGCGTCGTCAACGCCGTGTTTTTTGTATTTTAAGTCCGCAACTTTCCGCCGTTTTACTGTTATTAACAAAGTCACCGTTTTATCGCCTTTTTATATTGTTTATTCTCTACCTGTGTTTGTTTAACTTTCCTCTCGGCTCTAGAGCAGCATATTAAGCTAAGCTACTGTCAGCCCGCCTCTTCCCAGGTGGTGGTGGCGGAGGGGGGGGGGGGGGGGGGGAATCGAAAATCAATAAAGGAAAAAAAAACGTCCCGGTTGCTAAAAAGTTCTTTACATTACTCCAGGCCCAGTTTCACCTTTTATATGGAAGCCATTTTGTAGTCGAATCTGAAACTGACATTTTAAAACCATGATATAATTGAAGGGGTTGGCGGAAGAAAGTGGTAACCCACAAGACTGCATTTTGATTTGCTGTTTGTTATATGTTTGGTTGCATTCAAAGACAAATACAATAAGACTAAACAAGTTATGTTGCAGACAGCGGTTTCTATAGGTACGTATGGAAAAACTTGTTTCCAACATGTTGTGGATTCAGTGGCACAACGGGCAGTGTGATCACTCTATTTCTTACTAAATTGAGGGTAACGCCGCCTTCCACCGACCCCTTCGATTAATATTTGAATACATGAAATGTATTTGCAGTTGTGAATACGAACGACTATCATCTGTATAACGGTATGACGACAGCGAAAATTTGTTCCGGATCGGGACTCGAACGCAGACGGGGTCCCGGGTTCGATTCCCGGAGGGGTCAGGGATTTTCACCTGCCTCGAAGTGACTGGGTGTTTGTGTTGTCCTCATCATTCATGAAAGTGGCAAGATTGGACTGAGCAAAGGTTGGGACTTTGTACGGGCGCTGATAACCGCGCAGTTGAGCGCCCCACAAACCAATCATCATCATCATCGAACGCAGATTTTACACTTTACGCGAGTGGTCGCCTTGACCGCTTTGGCTATACGTGCACGACTCATAGCCATACCCCAACATAATATTTGAATACTTTACATAAGAGGAATGTTGGAGTTTCGAGATGAAGGACATTAAGTTTGTGCGTGTGTAGTGTAAGTACTGAAAAAGAAAAAAAAAGAGAAAAATATAGTATACAGTGTACTGTGGTGAAGCAACATCAAATGAATACCAACAAAAGTCGGTTAGATATAAAAGTGATGTGCTCAATAATGTTTTTCTCCTTTCTTTCTTTTTCTGTACTTACTTTGTACTCTTGTAAACTTTTTCACCTCGAAACTCTTACATTACTGTTATGTAAAATACACTCCTGGAAATGGAAAAAAGAACACATTGACACCGGTGTGTCAGACCCACCATACTTGCTCCGGACACTGCGAGAGGGCTGTACAAGCAATGATCACTCGCACGGCACAGCAGACACACCAGGAACCGCGGTGTTGGCCGTCGAATGGCGCTAGCTGCGCAGCATTTGTGCACCGCCGCCGTCAGTGTCAGCCAGTTTGCCGTGGCATACGGAGCTCCATCGCAGTCTTTAACACTGGTAGCATGCCGCGACAGCGTGGACGTGAACCGTATGTGCAGTTGACGGACTTTGAGCGAGGGCGTATAGTGGGCATGCGGGAGGCCGGGTGGACGTACCGCCGAATTGCTCAACACGTGGGGCGTGAGGTCTCCACAGTACATCGATGTTGTCGCCAGTGGTCGGCGGAAGGTGCACGTGCCCATCGACCTGGGACCGGACCGCAGCGACGCACGGATGCACGCCAAGACCGTAGGATCCTACGCAGTGCCGTAGGGGACCACACCGCCACTTCCCAGCAAATTAGGGACACTGTTGCTCCTGGGGTATCGGCGAGGACCGTTCGCAACCGTCTCCATGAAGCTGGGCTACGGTCCCGCACACCGTTAGGCCGTCTTCCGCTCACGCCCCAACATCGTGCAGCCCGCCTCCAGTGGTGTCGCGACAGGCGTGAATGGAGGGACGAATGGAGACGTGTCGTCTTCAGCGATGAGAGTCGCTTCTGCCTTGGTGCCAATGATGGTCGTATGCGTGTTTGGCGCCGTGCAGGTGAGCGCCACAATCAGGACTGCATACGACCGAGGCACACAGGGCCAACACCCGGCATCATGGTGTGGGGAGCGATCTCCTACACTGGCCGTACACCACTGGTGATCGTCGAGGGGACACTGAATAGTGCACGGTACATCCAAACCGTCATCGAACCCATCGTTCTACCATTCCTAGACCGGCAAGGGAACTTGCTGTTCCAACAGGACAATGCACGTCCGCATGTATCCCGTGCCACCCAACGTGCTCTAGAAGGTGTAAGTCAACTACCCTGGCCAGCAAGATCTCCGGATCTGTCCCCCATTGAGCATGTTTGGGACTGGATGAAGCGTCGTCTCACACGGTCTGCACGTCCAACACGAACGCTGGTCCAACTGAGGTGCCAGGTGGAAATGGCATGGCAAGCCGTTCCACAGGACTACATCCAGCATCTCTACGATCGTCTCCATGGGAGAATAGCAGCCTGCATTGCTGCGAAAGGTGGATATACACTGTACTAGTGCCGACATTGTGCATGCTCTGTTGCCTGTGTCTATGTGCCTGTGGTTCTGTCAGTGTCATCATGTGATGTATCTGACCCCAGGAATGTGTCAATAAAGTTTCCCCTTCCTGGGACAATGAATTCACGGTGTTCTTATTTCAATTTCCAGGAGTGTATTTAAATATTCGTTACAGCACTCCTTTAGAATGTCAGTTTGCGGGCTTTCAAAAATAAAATGTGATGGTGATGTTGGTGTGTTGGCCCTCAACTACGTACCCTCCGACTCAGCGTTGAAATATTAAAAGTTTTGGCTGGTTTCGTTGTCTAGGGGCTGGGATACGTAGTTGCCGCATTACAAGCCAAATACTGCTGAGTCTACAGTATACAATATGAATAGACACATGAATCGAATGGTCAAAGGTTCCTATCACTCGGCAATTGCGAATGTAATGTAGAAATTTATAAATGAAAGACTGCAATTAAATAAAATCTGCAGGTACTACCTTAACAACTTTAAATGACGAGTACGATAGTAGAAGTACTTTTGAGAATGCGGTATATTTCTGCAAAACACTTATTGGTGTCGATGGTACAGCAATTAAATAAATATAAGTTGAATAACAGGGAAACAATAGATTCGTACTGCACGTAATTAGTTATGGACGACAACATAGCTCGCGAGATATTCACTTCTAAACGCATACTACGTCTTCACTGTAGAAACCTCGGAAATCACACAAGTTCATAAGTCCAGCACTCCGAAGTATTTCTATCCCACGCGACCACGCGCAAACCACTCCACACTCCAAGTCCCTCTCCCACCACACTGTGCCCCTCGCGCCGTACTCTCCCGGACTGCTTCTCCCACTCACTTCGGTAGTCGACTCCCTTAGATACGAGCGCTGTCATTGGCTAGAGCGCTTCCTCCATGTCTCCAACCCAACGCAAATTCACAACCATAATGAAACACTTTCGAAATACTGCATTTACATTTAAATAACTTGAAATTAATTAATATTCCTACGGCTGGACCATAAACACGCTCTAACATACATTATTAAATACATAAACAAATTAAATAAACATGTATCAAAGGAATAGCAAGCAAAAGTAGGCCAGTAGCCTAATGTCTCTGTGCTTTCTAAAACACAGTAAATATTTGACCAATTTCTTCATGAATAGTATATGTTGTTCGTTGTTGTGGTCTTCAGTCCTGAGACTGGTTTGATGCAGCTCTCCATGCTACTCTATCCTGTGCAAGCTTCTTCATCTCCCAGTACCTACTGCAACCTACATCCAACTGAATCTGCTTAGTGTATTCATCTCTTGGTCTCCCTCTACCATTTTTACCCTCCACGATGCCCTCCAATACTAAGTTGGTGATCCCTTGATGCCTCAGAACATGTCCTACCAACCGATCCCTTCTTCTGGTCAAGTTGTGCCACAAACTTCTCTTCTCCCCAATCCTATTCAATACTTCCTCATTAGTTATGTGATCTACCCATCTAATCTTCAGCATTCTTCTGTAGCACCACATTTCGAAAGCTTCTATTCTCTTCTTGTCCAAACTATTTATCGTCCATGTTTCACTTCCATACATGGCTACACTCCATACAAATACTTTCAGACCAGACTTCCTGACACTTAAATCTATACACGATGTTAACAAATTTCTCTTCTTCAGAAACGCTTTCCTTGCCATTGCCAGTCTACATTTTATATCCTCTCTACTTCGTCCATCATCAGTTATTTTGCTCCACAAATAGCAAAACTCCTTTACTACTTTAAGTGTCTCATTTCCTAATCTAATTCCCTCAGCATCACCCGACTTAATTCGACTACATTCCATTATCCTCGTTTTGCTTTTGTTGATGTTAATCTTATATCCTCCTTTCAAGGCGCTGTCCATTCCATTCAACTGCTCTTCCAGGTCCTTTGCTTTCTCTGACAGAATTACAATGTCCTCGGCGAACCTCAAAGTTTTTATTTCTTCTCCATGGATTTTAATACCTACTCCAAATTTTTCTCTTGTTTCCTTTACTGCTTGCTCAATATACAGATTGAATAACATCGGGGAGAGGCTACAATCTGTCTTACTCCCTTCCCAACAACTGCTTCCCTTTCATGTCCCTCGACTCTTATAACTGCCCTCTGGTTTCTGTACAAATTGTAAATAGCCTTTCGCTCCCTGTATTTTACCCCTGCCACCTTTAGAATTTGAAAGAGAGTATTCCAGTCAACATTGGCAAAAGCTTTCTCTAAGTCTACAAATGCTAGAAACGTATGTTTGCCTTTCCTTAATCTTTCTTCTAAGATAAGTCGTAAGGTCAGTATTTCCTCACGTGTTCCAGTATTTCTACGGAATCTAAACTGATCTTCCCCGAGATCGGCTTCTAGTAGTTTTTCCATTCGTCTGTAAAGAATTCGTGTTAGTATTTTGCAGCTGTGGCTTATTAAACTGATTGTTCGGTAATTTTCACATCTGTCAACACCTGCTTTCTTTGGGATTTGAATTATTACATTCTTCTTGAAGTCTGAGGGTATTTGGCCTGTTTCATACATCTTGCTCACCAAATGGTAGAGTTTTGTCAGGACTGGCTCTCCCAAGGCCGTCAGTAGTTCCAATGGAATGTTGTCTCCTCCGGGGGCCTTGTTTCGACTCAGGTCTTTCAGTGCCCTGTCAAACTCTTCACGCAGTATCGTATCTCCCATTTCATCTTCATCTACATCCTCTTCCATTTCCATAATATTGTCCTCAAGTACATCGCCCTCGTATAGAACTTCTATATACTCCTTCCACCTTTCTGCTTTCTCTTCTTTGCTTAGAACTGGGTTTCCATCTGAGCTCTTGATGTTCATACAAGTGGTTCTCTTATCTCCAAAGGTTTCTTTAATTTTCCTGTAGTCAGTATCTATCTTACCCCTAGTGAGATAAGCCTCTACATCCTTACATTTGCCCTCCAGCCATCCCTGCTTAACCATTTTGCACTTCCTGTCGATCTCATTTTTGAGACGTTTGTATTCCTTTTTGCCTGCTTCATTTACTGCATTTTTATATTTTCTCCTTTCATCAATTAAATTGAATATTTCTTCTGTTAACCAAGGATTTCTACTAGCCCTCATCTTTTTACCTACTTGATCCTCTGCTGTCTTCACTACTTCATCCCTCAAAGCTACCCATTCTTCTTCTGCTGTATTTCTTTCCCCCATTCCTGTCAATTGTTCCCTTATGCTCTCCCTCAAACTCTGTACAACCTCTGGTTCTTTGAGTTTATCCAGGTCCCCATCACCTTAAGTTCCCACCTTTTTGATGTTTCTTCAGTTTTAATCTACAGGTCATAACCAATAGATTGTGGTCAGAGTCCACATCTGCCCCTGGAAATGTCTTACAATTTAAAACCTGGTTCTTAAATCTCTGTCTTACCATTATATCATCTATCTGATACCTTTTCGTATCTCCAGGGTTCTTCCATGTATACAACCTTCTTTCATGATTCTTAAACCAAGTGTTAGCTATGATTAAGTTGTGCTCTGTGCAAAATTCTACCAGGCGGCTTCCTCTTTCATTTCTTAGCCGCAATCCATATTCACCTACTACGTTTCCTTCTCTCCCTTTTCCTACTACCGAATTCCAGTCACCCATGACTATTAAATTTTCGTCACCCATAACTATCTGAATAATTTCTTTTATTTCATCATACATTTCTTCAATTTCTGCGTCATCTGCAGCGCTAGTTGGCATATAAACATGTACTACTGTAGTAGGTGTGGGCTTTGTATCTATCTTGGCCACAATAATGCGTTCACTATGCTGTTTGTAGTAGCTTACCCGCATTCCTATTTTCCTATTCATTATTAAACCTACTCCTGCATTACCCCTATTTGATTTTGTGTTTATAACCCTGTAGTCACCTGACCAGAAGTCTTGTTCCTCCTGCCACCGAACTTCACTAATTCCCACTATAGCTAACTTTAACCTATCCATTTCCCTTTTTAAATTTTCTAACCTATCTGCCCGATTAAGGGATCTGACATTCCATGCTCCGATCCGTAGAACGCCAGTTTTCTTTTTCCTGATAACGACATCCTCTTGAGTAGTCCCCGCCCGGGGATCCGAATTGGGGGCTATTTTACCTCCGGAATATTTTACCCAAGAGGACGCCATCATCATTTAATCATACAGTAAAGCTGCATGCCCTCGGGAAAAATTACGGCCGTAGTTTCCGCTTGCTTTCAGCCGTTCGCAATACCAGCACAGCAAGGCCGTTTTGGTTATTGTTACAAGGCCAGATCAGTCAATCATCCAGACTGTTGCTCCTGCAACTACTGAAAAGGCTGCTGCCCCTCTTCAGGAACCACACGTTTGTCTGGCCTCTCAACAGATACCCCTCCGTTGTGGTTGCACCTACGGTACGGGTATCTGTATCGCTGAGGCACGCAAGCCTCCCCACCAACGGCAAGGTCTATGGTTCATGGGGGGAGAGAATAGTACATATCGGATATAAACAAAGACATAGATGAAAGAATATATTTATAAGCATGCTGCTGCCGTTTTCTCGTGTAACTGTGGAGTACTTATGGCCTGACATGATCGATAGTAATCGGCCACTTCGACCTCCAATAACTCATGTACTATTCAAGTTACGTGCCTGTAATTTATACCAATTAAGATTTACACTAATAGCTTTCTAAACACATCGATCGACAAAATCTGCTGAACCGTTTAGATTTTGGAAATTCGTTGCTGGGTGTTACTAATAAAGGTATTGAAAATCTGATTACACCATCAGAATCATCGAGCAAATTATAGTAATGTACATGTTTCTTTTTGAGGTATCATAATTCATCTGGCTACTATTAATTTCTGTATGAACTGTGAAATGTCTGCCATTAAGGTTTCACAAAGTCCGTCATCTTTGGCCCTCTCGGCGCACAAGTCTCTTTCATCGACACAGTGTCACCAAGGAATTCCCAACCACGTGCTCAGCGGACCACGCGCTGGGGCTCTCCTCATGCTGAACTAATGTTCGGCACCGCATGGTTGCTGCCGGGCCGCGGCTTTGACGAGCATCCTGTGCGGCCGCCCCAACTCCGAACATAGAATAGTTCCAGGGCGCCACAACTCGCCCATTACCTCACAAGTTTCAGAGTCAGCTCAGAGCTGCTTCAATATAAACGTTGGAAGTGCTCGTGCAGTAAAATGAGTAGCATCTGGAGAGGTTGTTGACCAGCAGTGCTCTCCAGACACGCAGAAACGAAAAAGAAACTGTAATCAGGTTCTCTTTGAGGAGGAAGTGAATTCATATAAGAGGCAGGAGAAGTCGTCAGTGTGTTTGGATATGGCAAGGAGGTGGGCAAGTGCTAATTCCCCTGTTACTTACGTTAGTAGCGATTGTGATATTGCTGTAGAATAGGTGGCAGGTGTTGATAATGAAGATGATTTTATTTTATTGTAAACATTACCAAGCGACCCGCTGGTGTTTCGAATGGTAGTAAGTATCCACGGCTGTATGGCTCGTTGCTTGCCGGCCATGAAACTCTAGCGTCAATCTGGTGTGAGCTACATTTTGTTAGTAACCTTGAAAAACTTTAGTAAACGAAGAGCTTGGAGTAGTAAGGTGCCAGAGCACAAAAACATAACACACCATCCTGATCAGACTTTATTTACCAAAATTTTTCCCTTTGAACACTTGAAATGCAACAATGAAAATTAAAAAATAATGTGGAGCATTATGCACACGTCACTCTGTACTGGAAATAATGCATCGTCGGCATAAGGTTGTGTATTTTCCTTCTTTCGAATTCTACTTTATTCTAGGCCACAGCGCCCGGAGGACAGCGCCATTGCTCGTGGAGCTGTGAAATTCAGCTGCCATACACTGAAGCGCCAGATAAACTGGTACAGGCGTGCGTAATCAAATACAGAGATATGTAAACAGGCAGAATACGGCGCTGCGGTCGATAGCACCCATATAAGACAACAAATGGTTCCAATGGCTCTGAGCACTATGGGATTTAACATCTGTGGTCATCAGTCCCCTAGAACTTAGAACTACTTGAACCTAACTAACCTAAGGACATCACACACATCCATGCCCGAGGCAGGATTCGAACCTGCGACCGTAGCGGTCACGCGGTTCCAGACTGAAGCGCCCAGAACCGCACGGCCACACCGGCCGGCAGACAACAAATGTCTGGCGCAGTTGTTAGGTCGGTTACTACTGCTACAATGGCAGCTTATCAAGATTTAAGTGAGTTTGAACGTGGTGTTATAGTCGGCGCACCAGCGATAGACACAGAATCTCCAAGGATTTTCCCGTACTACCATATCACGAGTGTACTGTGAATATCAGGAACCTGGTAAAACATCAAATCTCGAACATCGCTGCGGCCGGAAAAAGATCCTGCAAGAACGAGACCAACGACGACTGAAGAGAATCGTTCAGCGTGAGAGAACTGCAACCCTACCGCAAAGTGCTGCAGATTTCAATGCGGGGCCACCAACAAGTGTCAGCGGGCGAACTATTCAATGAAACATCATCGATATGGGGTTTCGGAGCTGAAAGCCCACTCGTGTACCCTTGATGACTACACCACATAAAGCTTTACGCCTCACTTCGGTACATCAACACCGACATTGGACTGTTGATGACTGTAAACATGTTGTCTGGTCGTACGAGTCTCGTTTCAAATTTTATCGAGCGGATGGACTTGTACCAGTATGGAGACAACCTCATGAATCCATGGATCCTGCATGTCGTGGGGGACTGTTCAAGCTGGTGGAAGCTCTATAATGGTGTGGGGCGTGTGCAGTTGGGGTGATATGGGACCCCTGATACGTCTAGATACGACTCTTGAGAGGTGACACATACGTAAGCATCCTGTCTGATCACCTACATCCATTCATATCCATTGTGCATTCCGGCGAACTTGGGCGTTTCCAGTAGGACAATGCGACACCTCACACATCCAGAATTGTTACAGGGTAGCTGCAGGAACACTCTTCTGAGTTTAAACACTTCCGCTGGCTACCAAACATCCCAGACATGAACATTATTGAGCACACCTGGGACGCCTTTCAATGTGCTGCTCAGAAGAAATCTCCACCCCCTCCTACTGTTATGGATTTGTTGACAGCCCTTCAGGATTCATGGTACCAATTCCCTCCAGCACTATTTCGGACATTAGTCGAGTCCATGCCACGTCGTGTTGCGGCAGTTCTACGTGCTCGCTGGGACCCTACACGATATAGACGTCAGAGGGATAGAGAAACAATTAAAATCGCTCAAAAGCGGAAAGGCCGCTGGACCTGATGAGATACCAGTTCCATTTTACACAGAGTACGCGAAGGAACTTGCCCCCCTTCTTGCAGCGGTGTACCGTAGGTCTCTATAAGAGCGTAGCGTTCCAAAGGATTGGAAAAGGGCACAGGTCATCCCCGTTTTCAAGAAGGGACGTCGAACAGATGTGCAGAACTATAGACCTATATCTCTAACGTCAGTATAATGACTATTCTGGAGACTAGAAATCTACTCTGTAGGAATCAGCATGGGTTTCGAAAAAGACGATCGTGTGAAACCCTGCTCTCGCTATTCGTCCGCGAGACTCAGAGGAACGTAGACACGGGTTCCCAGGTAGATGCCGTGTTTCTTGACTTCCGCAAGGCGTTTGATACAGTTCCCCACAGTCGTTTGATGAACAAAGTAGGAGCATATGGACTATCAGACCAATTGTGTGATTGGATTGAAGAGTCCCTAGATAACAGAACGCAGCATGTCATTCTCAATGGAGAGAAGTCTTCTGAAGTAAGAGTGATTTCAGGTGTGGCGCAGGGGAGTGTCGTAGGACCGTTGCTACTCACAATATACATAAATGGCCTTGTGGATAACATCGGAAGTTCACTGAGGCTTTTTGCGGATGATGGTGTGGTATATCGAGAGGTTGTAACAATGGAAAATTGTACTGAAATGCAGGAGGATCTGCAGCGAATTGACGCATGGTGCAGGGAATGGCAATTGAATCTCAATGTAGACAAGTGTAATGTGCTGCGAATACATAGAAAGAAAGATCCCCTATCATTTAGTTACAATAAAGCAGGTCAGCAACTGGAAGCAATTAATTCCATAAATTATCTGGGAGTAGGCATTAGGAGTGATTTAAAATGGAATGATCATATGAAGTTGATCGTCGGTAAAGCAGATGCCAGACTGAAATTCATTGGAAGAATCCTAAGGAAATGCAATCCGAAAACAAAGGAAGCAGGTTACAGTACACTTGTTCGCCCACTGCATGAATATTGCTCACCAGTGTGGGATCCGTACCAGATATGGTTGATAGAAGAGATAGAGAAGATCCAACAGAGAGCAGCGCGCTTCGTTACAGGATCATTTAGTAGACGCGAAAGCGTTACGGAGATGATAGATAGACTCCAGTGGAAGATTCTGCAGGAGAGACGCTCAGTAGCTCGGTGCAGGTTTTTGTTGAAATTTCGAGAACATACCTACACAGAGGAGTCGAGCAGTATATTGCTCCGTCCTACGTATATCTCGCGAAGAGACCATGAGGATAAAATCAGAGAGATTAGAGCCCACACAGAGGCATACAGACAATCTTTCTTTCCACGAACAATACGAGACTGGAATAGAAGGAAGAACCGATACAGGTACTCAAGGTACCCTCCACCACACACCGTCACGTGGCTTAGGGAGTATGGATGTAGATGTAGATGTAGATTAAGCAGGTGTACCAGTCTCTTTGGCCCTTCAGTGTAGTTGATTCATGCCATGGCCATCAGCTTAATCTGCAGTTTCAGATAACAAAAAATCCGGAAATGCTGTGGTTCCACTCATTATCCAACTGGTATCCTCTCTCAAGTTTTATCAGATTTTCCGCCAAGGGTATTTACACAGATTTTTTTTAAATAATGGATTCGCAAAAAAATGTACCTGTGGCCAAAGTTATTGTTTATCATACTCCACTGAAGGTCCAGTGGAGATGCAATATTCTGCAACAGCTGATTTGCCTGGTTACAGAAGGCGAGTGTAGCTCTTATGTTCGGTCTAGCGTTCTTCCACAGTGCGCGTGGTCTGGCATATGTAAGCCATACCATACTCATAAGGTGCTTTCTAAATTCTAGCCTTCCACAATATCAGATTATCCTACACTGATCACAGCAAGTCTGCAACGTTAGATAGTGGGTGCAAAAGAACTCTTGTAAGTAGGCTGTTCAGGTTTTCTTATTGGTAACGCCACGTAGCGCTCTGTATGAAAATCACTGGCTGTGTTGTGTGCAGTCTGTGGCTGGGTGGCATTATTGGAATTTGCTATTTTAGTGTTGGGCAGCTGGATGTTAACAGCGCGTAGCGTTGCGCAGTTGGAGGTGAGCCGCCAGCAGTGGTGGATGTGGGGAGAGAGATGGGGGAATTTTGAGAGCGGATGATCTGGACAGAGACAGTAAATTTGTAAGACTGGATGTCATGAACTGATATATATAATATGACTTTTGAACACTAGTAAGGTAAATACATTGTTTGTTCTCTATCAAATTCTTTCATTTGCTAACTATGCCTATCAGTAGTTAGTGCCTTCAGTAGTTTGAATCTTTTATTTAGCTGGCAGTAGTGGCGCTCCCTGTATTCCAGTAGCTTGAGTAACGAAGATTTTTGTGAGGTAAGTGATTTGTGAAAGGTATAGGTTAATGTTAGTCAGGGCCATTCTTTTGTAGGGATTATTGAAAGTCAGATTGCGTTGCGCTAAAAATATTGTATGTCATTTTAGTGTTGATCAGAATAGGTAAAGAGCGAAATGCGAAATGTCTGAGTACGTTCAGTTCTGCTCAGCTGTTTGAAAATCAAATAACGTAGGGGCTTACCAGAACAGTAATTTATTAATTTTTCTAAGGGGACGTTTCACTCTCAGCAAAAATTTACGGAAGATTTTTGTTATCTTGAACGAAATATCGTCGAAAAAGGGAAGAAAAGACAAAGATTTTATCGGCATGCTGTTCTCTTTGTCCACTTTGTGCCGTGGATTTTGGTCTGCCAGGTAGAATACCAGTATCCATTTTCCCTGAGCAGTGAAGTGGTAAACTTTTCTGTAAAGTTGAACTTTCAGAACGCTGTAGAAATAACACCACTGGTCAGAATAACGTCAAATTGCAACGTAATATTATCTGAGAAGAGGGAAAACGTATAGCAGAAGAAAAATAAATAGTTGCAAAATGTAACAATACACAGCGCTGTAACCGTCATAATTTATTAGTGGTCGACTATAAATCACAAATGAATCATACAACAACGGCTAAAACGTTTGACGTTAAACAAACTGTACTACTCAGTGTGCATGGGAGTACAGATGTGATACTGTTAGTTACGTAAGCCCATTCACCACGGCAAGGTTATATCACATCAGATGGGAAAAATCGGTTTCTAATTGTCCTGAGACCAAAAGTCGCATGAAAAGCATCATCACATCGGATTTTAATTGTCCTGAGGCCAAAAATCGCATAAAAAGCATCAATCAAAATCAAATCGGATTATTAATTTCCGTGTGACTGGCACACATTTTCATATGCTGTCCACCATTTTCTGCAACAAGTTGAAATCTAGAAACAGCATGTTCCACAACTGATCGAAGTGTTTCCAGGGTCACGTTCAGAATGTGTTGCGCAATGCGTGCCTTCAATGCAGCTACGTTTTCAATCGGAACAGTGAACACAACATCTTTCAGATAGCCCCACAGCCAGAAGTCACACAGATTGAGATCAGGTGATCGTGACGGCCAGGATGTAGGGAAATGGCGGCTGATAATTCTAGCACTTCCGAAATGGCGCTTCAGCAGCTGCTTAACCCAGACACTCATGCCTCTTATCAGTGACAGTACAGGTAACACGAGCGGAAGCACTTGTATCTTCGAAAAATGGTCCTGTGATAAATGATGCCGTAAACCCGCACCATACAGTGATCTTTTCAAAATGAAGTGGTACTGGTTGATTTGCGTGTGGATTTTCCGTTGCCAATATTCGACCATTCTGTGTATTGACAAATCCCATCAGATGGAAATGGGCTTCGTCTGTCCACAAAATCTTTCACGGCCAATCATTGTCGACTTCCATGCGAGCAAGAAATTCTAAAGCAAAGGTCTCTCTTGCTGGCAGGTCAACAGGAAGCAACTCGAGCACATGGGTAATTTTGAATGGAAAAAAAAGAAGGATGTTTCGCAGGATTTTACGCACCGTGCTTACAGGTATATCCAATTTTCGGGCAATTCTCTGCGCACTACACGTTTGCACACCACCACTCGTCTCCTCCTGCATTGCTGTGGTCACTGCTTACACTGACGTCGAATCAATTCATTTCACCCCTCTACCAGATTGCACACCAAAAGAACCCGTCTTTTCGAATTTCCGAATCATTTTCTCCAGACCCACGACAATCAACGGACCAATGCTTTTTTCAAACACTTCAGTGTCCGGAACTTCTGTAGAGCGACGTGTGCACAGCTAATACAGCTTTACAAGCAGAGCGCGATCCTGCAAGAGGCCTACGAGAAAAACAGGCCGCGGCGCGTACGTCACGAAGGTAGTCCTGCGCTCGCTCTCTCAAATCAGCAGACAAACTACGTTTCTACACCTGTTAACTCGTAACTAGGCGTGTCTGTACAAACTAAAACTGAATCTTCTACTGGAATCCGCTATTATGGACTCACTTATAATTTGTTACGGCTGTACTGGCATACAATGAAATAAAATCTTGCTAAAATGATTATCAGTTGCATAAGGCACCACTTTCAGCATGTAATGAGTACTGTTAAGCAGAAGAGACTAAATGCTATAAACAAGCCGATCGAGTATTGATCTTAAATTAAATTTTGCTGTAGTACTGTTAATCAGTAAAACTTCATAATACCAGATTCCAGTGGAAGATGCAATTCTCGTTAGAACTTACACGCCTAGCTGCGAATTAAAAGGTTTAGAAATGCATTTTGTCTGCTGAACTGAGCGAGCGAGCGAGTTCAGGACTACCTTCGTGACGTACGCGCCGCGGCCTGTCTTTCTCGTGGGCCTTGATCCTGCATAGAGACAGTCATGGCGAACGTCGCCGACGCGAAAGGAGGAAAAACCGTGTACACGGCGTGTTTATACCAACTTCAATGGGTCGTGCGCATGACAGGTGTTTTCAATTACATATTTTGGCACATACAGCGCCATTTATTGATCAATTTTCACACTATTTTTTTTCTCCTGCCATACGGTATCCCCCTTCTCCGATAATATTCCGTTGCAATTTGACGTCATTCTGACCAGTGGTTTAATTATATAGCGTTTTGAAAGTTTAATTATAATCACCCTGTGTATCAGAAAGTCCCAAATAAAATAATCCACTGCAAAAGCGGTAAAAACAGGAAGAAAATACAGCTGTCTTCATTTTCAGTTGAAAATGTTCTAAATTCTGATTATTTTCGATTTGAACAAATTCAAGCTCAGTGGATTTGCCAGTTTGAATTATAGCTAAATTCAGGTCTAAATGGTTATCGTTGGTTAACGGCGCGCTTGGTGACGAATAACCTGTACGTAGTCAATTTTCATACAAACAAAATTACGTTGTAAAAGAGAGTGCGTCTGGAATGCGGCGGGAAGGTGTACACTTTCATACTAGCCTCCAGGCAGCAATCTTTGAACTGACACAGCATGCGTTTCAGAAATGATGAGAAATTCTTTAGGATGACATTCGGATGTTGTTATCTTCCATACCACAACGAACTGAACAACGACTAAAAGACATTTCATCTATCATTGGCTGCAGCTATACTTAAACAGCATTTTATTTTCAGTTAGTTATACACCTAGCAACACGTTTTCGGGTAACGGAAAAAACTGTTTTTGAAGCTTACAGTAATAATCTGGATTTCATGTGGTGGTATTTTCGTCTTGCTTGATATGAAATATGACTCTAAATCGCACCGACGAAAAAAAAAGTATTGTCACATTAAACACTAATTTATTAACCGAAAAATGTTGACAAGGGAATTAATGTGGCTGCGTAAAAACATTTTCCAACCGAGAATAATGTAATTTTAATCAGAAAACCGATTATATTCGTATGATGTACGTGACTGTCACGTGGCAGCGTCACTTTTCGATTCATTGCTACTAAAGCTCTTAAATCCGTTAAAAAACAACAAAATTTATTGTATTGCTGGAAAAGAAGATCACATAGTCGTTACGAAGAGGACATGAGAAAGTTAGGATAGCTCAGATTTACATGAAGTGAAACTGTGGTTCTGTGTCGAGAGAATAGGTAGCCGACCGGTTCTAGGCGCTACAGTCCGGAACCGCGCGACCGCTACGGTCGCAGGTTCGAATCCTGCCTCGGGCATGGATGTATGTGATGTCCTTAGGTTAGTTAGGTTTAAGTAGTTCTAAGTTCTAGGGGACTGATGACCTCAGCAGTTAAGTCCCATAGTGCTCAGAGCGATTTGAACATTTTTTTTTTTTTTAAATAGTTGACCAAGCTTGACAAAAATGCGTGGCTGTGCTTAAACGGTTCGCAGTTGCAACCTTTTAAGAGCACTATATCATAATACGTCTGCAATATCTTCTTAAAAGAATGAATGTTATGAAGCCACCATGGTTTGTATTGGGAAAGTAGTCAATGTGCTGTAGTTGTTCAAAAATGGTTCAAATGGCTCTGAGCACTATGGGACTTAACATCTGAGGTCATAAGTCCCCTAGAACTACTTAAGCCTAACGAACCTAAGGACATCACACACATCCATGCCCGAGGCAGGATTCGGACCTGCGACCGTAGCGGTCGCGCGGTTCCAGACTGAAGCGCCTAGAACCAACCGCTCGGCCACACCGGCCGGCCACTGTAGTTGTCTTCCAGTGGCCTTCAAGGAAATGGAACAGCAGTGATATAAAATCCCGTTCACGCAGACACCTAAGCATCAGTTTCCCTCTCGTCCCCACCCCTAGAAACCGCGAGAACGTCAGTTGTCAACGGCTTCAGTACTGCTGGCTGGTGGAGACACACACATTGGAAATTAATGGTACGACGGAACAACTTAAGACGCTGTGCGTATCCACCAAGCCACCTGGCTTTGAATTGTCACAGACAATCTGGTCGGTTCGTAACCGAATGAGAACGAACACTGGAAGGTGTGCAAACTCTCTGTACGAGTGGAAGAAAATAACACCTCCATGTTGTGACTGTGATGCTGAAAAGCAGACCGTTCACAATGTAGTTCAAGAATGTCTGCAAAGAGCTTTCTCCAACAGAGTTCCTGGTGATGGCGGAGAGATCAGTAGACTTCCCACTTTGGTTAGAGAACACCGCAGCTGTTTTCGTAAATTACACTGTAGGAAATACTGCAACTAGCCACAAGTTCTTTTGAAATAATTTTATTGTTCCGGCACTAGTTTCAGGAACATTTGGTAAACATCGAAGAAAACTTAGAAATATTACATTTTTCCGAAAAAGGTGTACAGATGAATTTGTTAGAGGATTTAGAAACATAAAACTACTTTCACAGTAAACTTGACTGCATCCTGAATGATCAACTAAAATTAAAAAACCAAATATACTTCCAAATTTTCATACAGCTCCCATAATTTGAAATGACAGAAATAATAATTAATAGACAGAGAGAAAATTCTTCATTGGTCATTTTCAGCATCTTTCAAACCTAAAGAATTAAATACCTAACTGTATAAAAATTATTTGTGCTACGAAGAAGTATCTTTGCAGAAACTTTAGAAGCGTGCCACATCTGTACACATATCACTTTGTTTGGTACATCAACTCAGCAGCCTGTGTAAAGAAAATAATCCGCCATCTTGAATTTAGAACAGTTCATTGATCAGCATGGATCGTAAAAGAAAATCAAACATCTGTCTTATAATATGTGAAGTAGAGCTTTTCATAAGTATAGAACATATACAAGTGTAAAACTATGATATCACAGAAACTTCGTTATGTTTTAGGAGACAAATTTAAAACTTTCGAAGAAGTCAGCGCTACCATCTGACGATGTGTTCCGGCACGACGGTTCAATGAAATTATTTCGAAGGAACTTGTGGCTGGGTGCAGTGTTTCATAAAGCGTAACCAATAGACTGCATCCGTCGCCTGGATATTAGTTTACCATTTCAGATAACTGGGCTATTATTTTTGTGGTGTAGCCACACACTAAATAAATAAATCCCGTTCGCTGCAACCCAAATGTACGTGCACCGCGCACCAAGAAGATTATGACTGCTTTGTATGCCAGAAGTGACCTTGCGAGGTGCCGTGGCTAGCAGTGTATTTAACACTAAATTCTTCTAGAAGTGATGCTCTAAGCCCCCCCTTTTCTAAACCCGACTTTTGCTGTTGCACATGGATTAGGAAGAAACGCGAACTGACTGTAATCGACCCTGCAAGTGGAGTAGAAAAGAGTTTGGCACCTGCAATAATTTAATTTGATAGAAATTAATTAGATAAAGGAAAGTTTCATTAACGTAGTGAGAAATGAAAGGGTTGCTCTACCGATTAACAGAATGAAAGTTCTGTCCAAAATAACATTTTGATTTATTATGACTAAACTCGAAATACTAAACAAAACACATGAAACATTTACAATACATCAAACTGGATACTCAAATAAATGCTGTCAAGGTGAAGTTGTCCATAAACTAGATTGTGACATTTATGACCAAGTGATATGTGGAGCCAATTCCTTGCAACTCAGATCTTAAGAGAAACACGTAGCCAACCCAACATTAATTGCTGCTGCAGTAGTGATAACTCAGACAATGAACACCCAAGACAGAACAAAGTTAGAAAAGACGAACAGGCGCGCTCTGCTGAGCTCTGATTATCGCCTAGCAAAATTCCCTGATTTGCCAGTGCTGCCGACGTACATTACCAAGCTGTCTTCTTAACTGCAAGGACACGATCTGGCTTACCGGAAGCGATGACTGGTTGCTTCGACGTCCCGTCGTGGTAGTGATAATGTCGCGAGTATAGCCCGAAACAAATTATCCTGGCCTGGTTATTCCAGAGTAAAGACTTCCTAGCAACACAAATACGCCTCTGAGGGAGACGAAGAAGGCTCGCTACACAATCACTGACGGTACAGTGAGTGATTTTAACAAGAGAGGTCACATAGTAACTCCGGTACAGTCAACTTTAGCCAAAACTGCTCAAGACGGACAACATAGGCCACTTGATTGCCAACTGTACTCGGAAAGTTACGTTGAAGTCGAAACTTCAGCAACTTCGTCAAACAGTTACAATTAAATGAAAGTATATTAGACAGCCAACGGAAGGCAGGCTGTCCAGAGCAGCGACAGCTCAGTCGTGTAACCTACTCCGACCGAAAGGCGAGAGCCGACTCCCTCAAGAGCACCCGTACAAGCCGAACACAGAACATTCCCGCCCCCACGACAGTGGCCGTGGTTAAACGTTCCAATCATCAACTCAAAAACCGGCGGAAAATTCCACTCTATTGCCGACGCACTACTATTCCACCAATGGAGATACTTGGCACCAATTTCTGCGCCGATTTTGCTACGTCACGGAGCTATCCCCTGAGCAAGCCAATCACAGTTATGATTTTGCAGAAAACGCGGGAATTTTCCCGCCGAGACTGCCTGGGAACACAAGTCATTCCCGCGCCTCGCTGGTAGCCCGCCAGAAAGTGTTTTCACTAAGTTTCTGCGAAGTAACGGAATCTCTAGCCCAGCCGCTCCGTGAAACCCATGTAGGCGTGTCGCCCCCACTCTTATGACAATGTCGGCGTCTGGAAAGCATCCAATCGACTCCCTCACACCCGTCAGCTTAACCCTTTCAAAATCAGCAGAACTCGCCTGTCACCGGATCACCCGGGTGACGGGAGACGCTGCAAGGGAAGTCCGCGTTTGAAGGAATAGCAACTTTTCACCGCATGCAATTAGAGAGGAAAATCGAATTACTCAGAGTAAGACAGAAATATGAGAGTTGGCTCATGCCACCTCTCAACCTTAAATAATGGCACATGCGTGTTCATGCCATTTTGTCCGACTTTTAAACGCCACCTCTCAGCTAGAACCGATTTCAAGGAAGAGTATGAACAATGCAAGCACTTTTACTTTTCTTGTTCCGATTTTGCTATTGTGGGAGAACCAAGAGAAAAAGTTGATTAATTAAGATGTTTAGGCATAGGCCACATGGTTCACCGCGGGGTTGGAGATTCCGGAAGGTAGCGAAGTCCCTTAGAAGGGAAATAGGGCCGGGACTATCGTGGAGAACATGCGAAACTCCCTGCAGAGTAGCTGGCAAGCAGGCGACGGAGCTGCACAACCAGGAAGTAAGCCTAAGCTGTCGTTACTCCGACTGCGCATTCGAGGGACAACGTTGAGCGTGCGGGGGTTTTGGCGTGACAGCGTGCAAGAAGCACAATGCGTACTCTTTTCGAACGTGCAGAGCAATATCAACGATATCGGATGTTCTGAACACCACCTACGTCACATGTAGACCATCTACACTTGGGAGACGCCATATTGGATTTCAGCTGAAGCTCATACAGTATTTCGTTTATTTTATACTGTACTGTGACGAACTATTATCCACGGCTATATAGAGAAACCATCGAAATATACAAACATGGGGATAATTTTAACAGAAAACAGGAAGCTATGAGACTCAGCGATATATGGACAGTGGCGCTACAGAATCGATGAGAATTTTTTTCTTTGACGTACTATGATCGATAGTTATATTTTATCCTTGACAAGGTTTATCTCTGCTATCACGTGAAATCCGGACCATGCCCACTTTCCACGGCATTTAGGCCATTCTTCGACGTCCGACTCGTCAGTTGGCAAGATTCAGCACAACCAGGAGCACCTCCGAAGATGTTCAACGTTGCTTTGGACGAAACGTCAGGGATAGAAGAGTTCCATGGACCACGGCCATACAACCCGGAAGAATTCTCGGCAGCTGAAACATCCGGTCGGAAAACCTTTATCGTATGTTTATACTGTAACTTACACCCTATGTATATACACCGTTTCAAAGCAGCAACACACTGAGGATCATTCGTAAACATGTCGTTTGTTGTAATAAAATTAAGGAAATCGTCGCATTGGTTGTTAAAGAATTTTTATTTACATGTTTACGTGTTATAAAATGCGTAGTACGAAATTATGCCGTTTCAAGGCATCACCATAGTGAAGATCCATCCAAAAAGAATTGGTATAATTTGTTGTAATTAAATGTAAGTTTCATACTGGCGATTAAAGTCTTCAGGTGGGTTGTTTCTGCTCTTGGACTGGTGTACCTGCTGCTTGATGCCGACTTCGGCGCACTCTGGGCTTAGAGTCTGGCTGCCATGCTGGAACTTTGAATTCAACGTTGACTAGGCTTAGTATGTCAACGGACTTGTCATTTCTGCCGGAATTACACATTCCACAAACATTTCCGGTACGTTGGTCTAACCGCCATCAATTTATATTATTTTCACAAAGTTTTCGCCTACCACATGCCACTTGGTGACAGAATCATTTGCATCACTGTTATGTTAATAAACTGTAGAACTGTGATATATTTAGTACGTTATTCCTGGTTATAACAGTTAACTATCCCTTCTACCTTATTTGATCTTAAGTCTTCCACAGCTCTTTTAAATTCTGATTCGAATACTGGATCCCCTGTCTCTTCTCTATTAGCGCCTGTTTCTTCTTCTATCACGTCATCAAACAAGTCTTTCAAGTCTTCCCCCTCATAGAGGTCTTCAGTGTACTCTTTCCACCTCTCCGTTCTCTCCTCTGCATTTAACAGTGGAATTCCAGTTGTGCTCTTATTGTTACCACCCTTGCTTTCAATTTCACCGAAAGTTGTTATGACTTTCCTATGTGCTGCGTCAGTCGTTGTGACAATCATTTCTTTTTCGATTACTTCACTTATTTCATGCAGACATGTCGCCTTAGCTTCCCTGCACTTCCGATTTATTTCATTTTTAAGTGACTGGTATTTCAACATTCCTGAATTTCCCTGAATATTTTTGTACTTCCTTCTTTCATCGATTAATTGCAGCACTTCTTCTGTTATCCATGGTATCTTCGCAGTTATCTTCTTTTACCTATGTTCTTCTTTCCAACTTCTGGGATTGCCCGTTTCAGAGATGCCCATTCCTCTTCAATTGTACTGCCTACTGAGCTATTCCTTATTGCAGTATCTATAGCCTTAGAGAACTTCAAACGTATTGAAACGTTCCCTTTGAACAATTATACATGACTGTGCTTAAACTGACACACAATATTTTTAGCGCAACGCAATCTGACTTTCAATAATCCCTAAAAAAGAATGGCCCTGACTAACATTAACCTATACCTTTCACAAATCACTTACCTCACAAAAATCTTCGTTACTCGAACTACTGCAATACAGCGAGCGCCACTACTGCCAGCTAAATAAAAGATTCAAACTACGGAAGGCACTAACTACTGATAGGCATAGTTAGCAAATGAAAGATTTTAATAGAGAACAAACAATGTATTTACCTTAATAGTCGTAATATATATATACGCCGAGCGGTTCTAGGCGCTACAGTCTGGAACCGCGCGACCGCTACGGTCGCAGGTTCGAATCCTGCCTCGGGCATGGATGTGTGTGATGTCCTTAGGTTAGTTAGGTTTAAGTAGTTCTAAGTTCTAGGGGACTGATGACCTCAGAAGTTAAGTCCCATAGTGCTCAGAGCCATTTTTTTCGTAATATATATAGCAGTTCATGACATCCATTCTTACAAATGTACTGTTTCTGAAGGACACACGTCCAGATTATCCGCTCTCAAAAATTCGCCATCTCACTTCCCCACATCCACCACTGCTGGCGGCTCACCTCCAACTGCGCAACGCTACGCACTGTTAACATCCAGCTGCCCAACACTACAATGGCGAATATCACTCCAACAATGCAAACCAACCACAGCCTTCACGCAGCACAGTCAGTGATTTTCATATAGAGCGCTACGTGGCGTTACCAATAAGAAGACCTAAACAGCCTACTTACAGTATCTCTTCCTTCCTTAGTACTTCCATATCCCACTTATTATCGCGTCGATTCTTCGTTGATAGTATGCTAAATTTTAGCCCACTCTTCATCACTACTAAACTGTAATCTGAGTCTACATCTGCCCCTGGATACGCCTTACAATCCACTATCCGATTTAGGAATCTCTTTCTGACCACAATTTAATGTAACTTAAATCTTCCCGTATATCCCTGCCTTTTCCAAGTATACCTCCTCCTCTTGTGATTCTTGAACAGAGAATTTGATATTACTAGCTGATATTTATTGCAGAACCCAATTAGTATTTCTCCTCCCTCATTGCTAACACCAACCCCATATCCTCCCGTAACCCTTTCTTCTACTCCTTCCCACATAAGCGCTTTCCAGACCCCCATGACTATCAGGTTTTAATCTCCTTTTCAATGCTGAATTCCCCTTTCGATATCCTCATATACTCTCTCTCTATCGGCAGGTATTCCTGAACTATCGGTGTTGGTTTGCTGTCAATTCTGATAACAACCCTACAATTGAAATGTTCACAGTAATTCACTCTCTGTCCTACCTTCCTACTCGTAACGAATCCTACTCCGTTTCTACCACTGTCTGCACCTGTTGACATTGCCCTATACTCATCCGACCAGAAATCCTTGTCTTCTTTGCATTCCTCTGGACTGACCCCCACTATATCTAGACTGAACCTTAGCATTTCCCTTTTCAGAGTTTCTAGCTTCTCTGCCACGTTCAAGCTTCCGACATTCCACGCTCCAACTCGCAGGGCGTTATCCTTTCGTTAGTTATTCAACCTTTTTCTAATGGTTATCTCTGCCTTGGCAGTTCCCTCCCGGAGATCTGAATGGGGGACTATTAGGAAATCTTTTGCCAAATGAGAAATCATCATGCCATTTTTTTCAGTTACGGGGGACATATCCTGTGGATACACATGTCTTGAATGCAGTGGTTTCCGTTCCCTTGTGCATCCCCTCTAATCTCTAATCTTTGCTGATTCCTCCACCTTCAGGGGCAGTTTCTCAGCCCAGTCACAAGAGAGGACCTGGACTTCTGTCCGCTCCTCTGTCCTCTTTGACAAAGCCATTGGCAGAATGAGGGTTACTTCGTATGCCAGAAGCCTTCGGCCGCCAGTGCTGATTATTATTCAAAATTTAAGTGGTGGCAGAGTTTGGACCCGGGTCCAAGGACGTTTTGTACTACTAATTCAACGTTTATGCTTAAGTTGCAAAGGGAATTACTCTAATTACGTCAATTTTCTAATTTCGTGGAACAGTATTTGGCACACACTCCCGGGAGGTCCGTTAGGTGCGCTTACCGCTCGTTGATGCCCGTCAGCTCATTGGAGTCCCCTTCTGAGACGTGACAGGTCTACAACCTCTAAGGCTCGTCTCACATGGCCTCTGTTTCAACCATCATCTCTCAGGTCGTGGCATTTTAGGTGCAGAAAGTTCACTTGTTCTCCATCGTGCTGCTGAATGCTCAGGAAAGATCGAGCTTGTGCATACAGTACATGTGCCTGAATGAGGTACACGCAATAGCAGCACGCTCCAGCGCCAGTTCGCCTCAACACGTGATTTTTTTTCTTTATTGTGATTTCATTCCATTGCCCAGGGCTGGCAGCGGCACAATCCGCCGCCCTTCAGCCGAGTGACATTACAGTTAGGAAAGAGGACACTATACATAAAAAGGGGAAAAAAGGGGGACATAAAAACATAATAAGTGGAGAAACCGAGCCTTAAAATATACAATGACATGAAGACGTTCATTGTGGAACAGTGAAAAAAGTCGACATAAAGTTAAAAAACACAGTTGGCGATTTGTAGAGCACATAAAATACACTTGGGTCACACACACAAGTTAAAAGTTGACCACAGTATAAAACACTACAGAATGAATACACTTAAAAAACCACTGTAAGAGATAGAGCACACACACACACACACACACACACACACACACACACACACACACACAATGAAGAATAAAAACTGCCAGGAGGGACCTGTCGAGGGAGAGAAGGCCTGAGAGGAGGGGAGAGGAAGGTGCAGTGGGGGAGGGGAGGCTGGAGGGGATGGGATGAAAAATAAAAGGGGGTCAAGGGTCACACCAAGGGGCAGGAGACGGACTAGGTGCGAGATGGAGAGAGAAGGCAAGTCAGGAAGGAGTGTGAAGACTCAGAGGAGTGCACGGGAAATGGAGGGGGGATGGAGGAGGGAGGAAAACCGCTCAGGGGAAGGGAATGGAGGGGAGAGGGAACCCTTAGCAGGAGAAGGGGGAATAGGTAGTGTTAGAGTTGGTAGGAGAGGTAGAGATCAGGGCGAAGCTCATAATTCAGGAGGGGTTGCGTTGGGAAAGGAGGTGGACGGTGTGGAATGGAGAGAGGGCGGGACATAACGATAAAGATGAGGCAACGGGATGGGGATAAAGAGGATAGAAGACACTGGGGGGGTAGGGGAGATCGAGTCTGTGGACAATGTACAAGGTGTGGATGCTTTCTAGGAAAAGGAGGAGATGTGGGAAGGGCATTAGGTCGTAGAGGATCCGTGTGGGGTACGGGAGGCAGATACAGAAAGCGAGGCAGAGTGCAGGCCATTCAAGGATTTGGAGGCCTTTATAGTCTGGGAGGGGTGGAAATCGAGGCGATGCTGGAATAACAAAGGATGGGGCAGATCAAGAATTTGTCCATGTGAAGGATAGTGGAAGGATGCAGTCCCCATGTCCAGCCAGGCAGGAGTTTCAGGAGGCAGAGTCTGTTACGGACCTTATGTTGGACAGTAAGGAGATGGGGAGTCCAGGTGAGGTGACGGTCGAGGGTGAGGCCAAGGTATTTCAGGGTAGGAGTGAGGTGGATAAGACGACCATAAATGGTGAGGTAAAAATCGTGGAGCCGGAAGGAGCGGGTGGCACGACCTATGATGATTGCCTGGGTGTTCGATGGGTTGATGCGAAGGAGCCACTGGTTGCACCAGGCGTTGAACTGGTTGAGTTGGGTTTGGAGGTTACGTTGGGACTGTTGAAGGGAAGGATACAGGGCCAGGAAGGCGATGTGCAACATGTGACGGGCACGAACTGTATACACAAGAGTTCTCGAAACGGACAAGTGGAAACTGTCTGCGATAGCTTTAAGCCGTCTTCACATGGGACGAGGCAGCTGACGTTGACATGTACGCACGCTAAAACAAACTGCACAAGACGCAGCGCCCGTGTCACATTGGACTTGCTAGTTATGTTATCTGCCCATGTACCTTGGTGATTTGCGATCAGAGCGCCATCCAGCAGCTGTATCTGGCTAGTAAATTACACAGTTTGTTTATGAAATCGAAAGACGTAAAGTTCCTACAGTAGCTGATCTAGAACGCTTATTTCTTCCTTCGTCCATACGCTAGTCGATACATCAGGAAAATAACATTTCAGTATGAATACACAAATGATAGTGGACACAGAGTTGTTCAGTTTGGACTATCAATAACGTGATTGTAGGTAGCACTACGCTCCCACACAAAAGGTTCCATAAAGCAACATGGTGTAGGCTTCATCAGCATACCTTCAACCAAAACAATCATGTAATTATTGAGGGCAGGCATTTCTGAAACTTACTAGATGTTAATGTGGATTCCGACCACCACCTTGTAATTGCGCAACTAAGAGCTCGAATATCTAATGCAAGGAAAGTAAAAGGAACATCTCATAGAAAGGAACATATCATAGAAAGTATACGGTATCTAAGCTAAAACAAGAAGAGACTGCTAAAACATACTCTGAGAAGGGTACTGAGAATCTTGCACTATACGCTCTTAGTGTAGAAGATACTGTGGATCAGGAATGGAGTGCTTGCAGGGACGCAGTCATTAAGGCAGCAGAAGAAGTTCTAGGGAAAGAAGGAAAACAACCAAGGAATTCGTGATTTGATGAAGATTGTAATAGAATAAGTCACGAGAAAAACTTAGCTTATAGGAAAATGCTTGATAAATCGTATACACGTTTAGCGGTAAGAAATTATCAAGATAAAAGGAAAGAAGACAAGAAACTCAATCGGAGGAAGAAAAGGAAATGGGAAAGAAAGCTGACTGAAATTGGAGACAATTGGAAAAACAAATGATGTCAAGTAATTCTATCAAAAAATTAATAGTGAAAGATCATTTAATCCACGCATTAATATATGTAAAAGTAAAACTGGGGAATTACTAATTGGTGATCAAGATATATTGGAACATTGGTTAGAATATTTTAGTGAACTGTTGTATACTTCAGAGTCCCCTATTGAAGATACCATAATCCACCTAGAAGTAGATGATGAGGCCATAGTCCTCCCCCCCCCCCCCCTCTCTTTCTCTCTCTCTCTCTCTCTCGATAAGAAGTAGACAAAGTAGCAGCCCGACTGAAGAACAATAAACCACTAGCGACTGATAATATAACATAAGAGCTATTGAAAGCCGGAGGAGTTGAGTTAAATGACAGGATATACAAGATTTTGTACTTCATTTGGGAAAAGGAGGGGTTGCCAGTAGAATGGAATGAACGGATAGTGTGTTTGATACAGAGGAAAGTAGATATACTTCAATGCGGCAACTGCAGAGGCATAACACTCCTAAATATTGCAAAAGAAGTATTGCCAAATATCTTGTTTAATAGACTGTTACCCATAGCAAAAACATTATTGGAAGTTATCAATGTGGATTCAGACCAGGGAAGTCAACTGTGAACCAATATTTACTCTCCGGAAAATAGTAGAAAAGACCAACGAATATAATGTTGGTGTACACCATCTTTTCATTGATTTCAAATGTGTGTATGACATAAAAAAGGGGCTAAATTTTGTGAGGCAATGCGGGAATTTCGGGTGCCTGAGAAGTTGGTGCGTTTGATAGAGGTTACCGTAAGGCTTCCCCAGTGTACAATGCGAGTGCAGTCTAGGCTATCACCCCAGTTTCCCACACGAACTGGGCTGAGACAAGGGTATGGGGTTTCCTGCGTACTCTTCAATTTGGCACACGAAAAGTGGTGCGTGAATCGGGTATGCAGATAAGAGGTACTATCTACTGTAAGTCCGTACAACTTTTGGGACTAAGCATATAATTTGGACTTAATAAGTAGAACATTTAGAGATCTACAAAATGCCTTCTCAGCTCTAAAACTGAGGGCAGGGAAGATGGGCCTGAAAATTAATGAAGGAAAGACCAAATAAATGTATAACAGTACAAATCAACCTCTACAGCCCACAGTAACCCTCGATGGAATTAGTTTTGAGCGAGTGGAATAGTTCACTTACCTGGGGGCAAAGACTGAAGCAAACTGTAGCACTTCGACTGAAATCATGGCCCGCGTAAGTGCTTCTAATCGATGTTACTTTGGAATGCTGCGATATCTTAAATCCAAGCTTCTATTACGAGAGACTAATTGCCGACTCTATAAAACGCTGATACGCCCAGTACTTACGTATGGTTTAGAAACATGGACGATTACCAAGCAGCGTGAAAGTAGACTCAGATCATACGAAAGAAGTATAATGAAGAGAATATTTGAACCTGTGTATGAAAATGGTAGTTGGAGAAGGCGAAGGAATGGCAAGCTCTATGACAGCCATAAGGAGGATGATCTGCTCGGATTCATAAAGTTATGTAGTTTTAGATGGGGCAGATATGTAATACGCCTCGATGAGACAAATGCTGCAAGGAAAGCCTGCTGCAGTAGACCTGGAGGATGAAGAGGAAGATTCCGAGTTGTCATCACCCGTCGTAAACTATAAGCATGCTTAAAACACTGGTACACAGAGCTCACGCTGTCTCAGATCTAGACAGGTTAGCCTCCTAAAGACAGTGTTAAAAAAATGGGTATCCTAACCATCAGAATAACAGGATATTTTACTTAAAATCAAGAACCAGGAAATGGATAAAGAGGAGAACACACCGGCAAAATCTTTAGGTTTTCTTCCTTTTGTGCGCAACATTTCGTTTAAAATAGCAAGAATCCTTCGTAAATTTCGGGTGAAAGTGATTTTTCGTCCACCATCTAAGATGTAGACCTTTTGGGGTGAAGGGCGACTTGTTATTGCGGGAGGCCGGAATTTACAAAATACCCTGTCAGCATGGTGTGGCTTACATAGGACAGACCACACATATTGTCAAAAAACGCTACACTGAACATCAACGTTCCACTCACCTTTTGCACCCGAACACTGTTTTTCCACTGGAGATTCAGTGCTGAAATATGGTTCTGGTCACAGTAACGTCTTTTTGAGACGTCATTGTTAAATAATCCGTGAAAATACGCATAGTGAAGAGCTAAAATGTAAATATCGTGTGACTAGGGCCTCCCGTCGGGTAGACCGTTCGCCGGGTGCAAGTCTTTCGATTTGACGCCACTTCGACGTCGATTGGGGTGAAATGATGATGATTATGACAACGCAACACCAAGTCCCTGAGCGGAAAAAAATCTCCGACCCAGCCGGGAATTGAACCCGGGCCCTTAGGATTGACATTCTGTGGCGCTGACCACTTTTCTTTTCTTTTTCTTTTTGTTCTGTATTGTTCGTTGAAATCGTTCTTGGCGGACGTCCGATGACACCCGTTCGGGTTCGTCGTTGATCCGTTCACTCAGTTTTTTATGGCAGAGGGTAGTTAATCCTTCGACCAAACACGCTGAGCTACCGTGCCGGTGACCACTCAGCTCCCGGGGGCGGACAGTGGAAGAGCTGATGAACCATAATTGTGGCTACCAGTTCAACAGTGCATGGATGGTGCATGTCCACGATTTGTTGTAATGGAAGACGACAGAGCGCGCCAACGGCGGCAGCGAGCGGTTAACACACAACTGAGTTCCGTGGTTCCACCAGCGAGAGCGCTGCTGCCAAAAAGTGGTCCGTCCGCCAACTTGAGATTGCCGCATGCGCGGAATATTCGCAGCGCTCTATGTTGAGGAAAGTCTAACATTCTGCGTGGTGTCGGTTTGTTCTAAGTCGTGTTTCCCTACCACTTTCGTGCAACGACGCTCTGAGCGTGTTTTTTAGGAAACTGACTAGTTTGAACCTGGGACCTGTTGCTGGTAAGGAGACGCCAGACCACACATGACATGTAGAGTTCAGAAGAGTTCAGTGAGACTAGCGATGATATAATCGAATACTTAATGATTTCAGCGTCAGCTCCACTGCACTCCCTGTAAAAGAATCTTAATACTAACTAAATTTAGTGGAAGGGGTTCGAGGCTTTCCTATTTTTAGTTAGCTGGTAAAATAACGTCGAAAAAGCAGTTAAGTTTACCATTGTAAATTTTATTCTACTCACAAAACATTGTTTATAAATTGCACTATTGATAAAAGGAAATGTTTTAATACAGGATGATAAAAGCCAACTGCGTTCAACAAAAATGTGAATGAATATTCCCTGAATGGGTTTCCAAGTTCTACAATGGATCGAAGGATGACCTATGCCATATCAGATCTATAATCTAGATTTAAGTTAAGTTTCATAAAAGAGAAAACTATCAAAATGGTCTACAGTGACCCTCAATTATCTTTAATTACTTATCTAACTTGTCGTAAATTACAGTGGCTGATGTGGCTTCTCAATAATTATATAACAGAAAAATCATCGCGTTTCAGATTTTAACTTCACGTAGCAAATGTGAATACCATGAGCTTTAATTGACGATCGACACTAGTATTACGTAAAAAGGGGATGTAACAGATGAGACTTCTGCAGTTCTGAGTGAAGCCTTATGCGCTCAAAAATGTGGCAACGCGTGCGTTCGTTACCTTGTCGGTGTTTAGGCAGCGCCAGGGGGCGGCGGGCAGCGCAGCTCCACACCTCGCTGTCTCGAAAGCAACTCCTCTCCTAACTTCTCCTTACTACAATTTACCGAAGTTGGTTTAAAAAAAGCTATCTGGATGTGTTTTCAACTGACCAATCAGGGTCTCAATGTGAACCTTAAGCTCCACCTACAAAAATTCTGTCTATCCAATGAGAAACGTTATACTTTTCGTGGTGGGGCAATGTTTTTAACGTTTGCAACGTAACAGAGACGCGAAAAAGGCTACGCTAAAACTTGCAGCTGGTGTGGCCCTTTTAGTGTTATCGCAAGATCTATTCTGTTCTTCTGGAGGGCTCTATCTTTTAACATGGGCTGGGGGGTGGTTTTGGCGGTCAGCTGGCGACGTGGGTGTCCGTCCCTTATCGTAGGGCCTCCTAGCCTACACGATTCTGCTCTCGGCTTCTGTTCTCGTTTCTCCCCTCGGAACTGCGTCTGTTTCACGGTGGGGAGGTATGACATGCATTTAGATGTTCTTGTGTTAGTCTGTGGTATTCCATTTGCTCACTCGTTGATCGTATTACTTTGGTTAATTTAATGTCAGGATTTATTCGGAGCTATGTGACATATTGCCGGATTTGCTTATCATGTCAGGGTTTTCATGGAAGGTGTTGGATTTGCCTGACACCTTACAAACGGAGAAGGTCTTCGTCACTCTTCGGTGGCTCATGTAACATTACCTCCTTTCTGTGTAGTTGTTGTTATTCCATATAAGTCAGTGCAGACTGCTACGTGCGGTTTGAAATACGCGCGCAGGCGTCAGACACAACCTATAGCGATGATAATGTAACGTAGGAGTTCCAACTCTGCATATTGTTTTTGGGAACCCCACGTCTATTTTGAGCGCGCGTAAATGCGTCTTACATATACGTAGCGTGATTTACCTTCAATATGCATGCAAAAAGTGAAACGTCCCCTTTTTGAAGAATTATACAAGACTGTGCTTAAACTGACATACAATATTTTTAGCGCTACGCAATCTGACTTTCAAAAATCCCTACAAAAGAATGGCCCTGACTAACATTAAACTATACCTTTCAGAAATCACTTACCTCACAAAAATCTTCATTACTCGAACTACTGCAATACAGCGAGCGCCACTACTGCCAGCTAAATAAAAGGTTCAAACTACGGAAGGCACTAACTACTGATAGGGATAGTTAGCAAATGAAAGATATTAATAGAGAACAAACAATGTATTTACCTTAATAGTCATAATATATATAGCAGTTCATGACAAATTACAAAACTCCGCCATCTCTCTCCCCACATCCACCACTGCTGGCGGCTCACCTCCAACTGCGCAACGCTACGCGCTGTTCACAGCCAGCTGCCTAACACTACAATGGTGAGTATTACAACAATGCAAAGCTGCCACAGACTGCACACAGCACAGCCAGTGATTTTCATACAGAGGTGGAGTTACCAATAAAAAAACCTAAACAGCCTACTTACAAAAGTTATTTATTGTTAATGGAAATGTTACGCTCTCTTTCAATGAATGACAATGTAACGTAACCTGCAACTAACCCAGCGGTAATATAGAGCATGAAATGATTTCTTTTCCTAGGAAATTAAATCTAATTTTACACAGAAAGAAAGAAAGAAAGAATGGTACAAACACCTGCATATTTTATTAAAACAACTGCAAAGAATTTCTTTATCTTTATCACTTTAAGAATTGAGTTAACTTTTAATCCTTTGAATTAACTGAAAATACTTTAAATCAGAGGTCAACCTCACCCAAGCCTTGCTGAGTTAAATCTCTGAATAAGTTTCGTAATCAAAATATTAACTAACTTTAATACTGAAAACTGACTGCAAAAATTCATAAAAGCACTTCAAATTATTTTCCTTTGCGAGTGAAGCTCGCAAACACTGAAATATTTTTTAGTACACGTAATGGCGGACTCAGCGCCACCGAAACGGTCGATGCCAGATGGGTAATCGACAGCAGAATTATTATTACCTTTTACATCGATCCACAAGAGAGAGAGAGAGAGGAAAATTGAGAAACATAGAACAAACAGGGGCGAGCAACATGGCTCTTGTGTATATACGAGGGTTGTCCAGAAAGTAAGCTCCGATCGGTCGCGAAATGGATACCACAGTAAATGGAAATGTCGTGTGGCTAGGGCCTCCCGTCGGGTAGACCGTTCGCCTGGTGCAGGTCTTTCGATTTGACGCCACTTCGGCGACCTGCGCGTCGATGGGGATGAAATGATGATGATTAGGACAACACAACACCCAGTCCCTGAGCGGAGAAAATTTCCGACCCAGCCGGGAATCGAACCCGGGCCCTTAGGATTGACAGTCTGTCACGCTGACCACTCAGCTACCGGGGCGGACGATACCACAGTGAAAACCCGATGAAGCTTTGCACGGATGTGTTGGGTAGTGTCTCCAGTATGACCGTAGATCGCATCAAGATGCTCTTTTCAGTTGTGAGCGCACTGCGAGCAAGTAAAGGTGCCTAGAACAACGCTGCCTCCCGCCAAGTAGGAGGGCCCGCTGAGAGGCTTCGCCTTAATGAATGCAGCCCACCTAACACAACTGCCACGCACTTCCGTCTTCATGGCAATTCTCAGCTGCACTCTGCAGGGGCAATGAAGACGCTCCTGTAATCTTTTCAATGTGAAGTGTTAGATAACCCACAACACAGCTCTAATTGGCTCGTACTGAGTATCATCTCTGTTCACACGAAACGCCAGATACGAAGACAACACTTGGGCGCAGGCTACGCGCTATAGACTAGCGTAGAGAATTATCGGACAGCACAGGCGGCTGCCTTCTATGACGATAGAATTGGAAATTTGGTATAACGCTCTGACGAATGTCTAAGTCGGAGCGGCGACTCTGTCGAGAAGAATCTGGAAAGTGTAGCTAACTCTTGCAATTAAAATGTTTCTGATTTTCACTGTGGTTTCCATTTAGCGACCGATCGGAACTTACTTTCTGGGCAGCTCTTGTATATTACACTTGAAGTGCCTTGCTTTCATGGAACATATTGAAATACAGTATTTTTTAATGGAAAACATTTACAATATTTGTCACAAAATGTTATCAGACTCGACAAAATGACTTATAATATTACAGCTATCACTTTCTCATTTTCCATTACCTTCATATCGGTTGAATAAGTCGCGTCATACATTAGATAGGCTTCCGGGTGACGCCACACTCACCTGAAGATGTCTGGCAGGTGCCCAGTCGAAATGTCGCGGGATGAATGAAACGACGACCGGCTCCAGGCCCGAAATTTATTTGAATATCATAGCAGGTGAATTGTTCGTAAGACAAGACCACTACAGATTTCCTTTACCATTTTCGCAAAGTACTTGGTGGTGCTCTGTCTTAAATTATTCCGCAGCAGATACGCGAAATGAAATTATTGAACGGATTCAGTAGCGCAGGATAAGAGAGGCTACTCAAATAATGCCAAAACTGCGTGAACAGAGAGGGTGGCTGCAAGATGCCGAAGGCCTGACTGCCGGCGATCACAGTCTAATGGGCCGCTTATGTTCGGCAACAACTGCTCAAGACTCGGATACGCCATTATAAGAAAAGCGGCCACAAGACACTTGCTGTGTGCGGTCGACGTCTCATTGAAGGAGAAAGTTGCCTCTGAAACATAACGACGTATCTCGAACAGAATGGCCTCGTTGCCATCATGGATTTCGAAAACATCGATCCTGCGAAACTTTTCTCAAATGACATGTTGAAAATTCTGATCGAGGCAGTCAGGTAGATGCAGTTTTTCTTAATTTCCGAAAAGATTTGACGAATACTGACTGTACTGAGGATTTTTTTTGGTAGGTAGGACGCAGCATGTTATCTTGGATGAAGAGTCATCGTCAGATGTAGAAGTAACTTTGGGCGTGTTCCCAGGAAGTGTGTTGGGATCCTTGCAGTTCATGTTGTATATTAATGAGTTTGCAGACAATATTAATAATAACCTTAGACTTTTTCCAGATAATGTAGTTATCTATGATGAAGTACTGCCTGAAAAAAAGCTGCATCAATATTCAGTCAGATCTTGATAAAATTTCAAATTGATTCAAAGACTGACAACTTGCTTTAAATGTTCAGAAATGTAAAATTTGTGCACTTCGCAAAACGAAAAATACCTAGTAGCCTATGACTGTTATATCAGTGAGTCACAGTTCGAATCGGCCAACTCGCACCTGGGTGTAACACTTTGTAGGTATTTATTTATTTATTTTTTATTTACACGTCAAGTTCCGTAGGACCAAATTGAGGAGCAAATCTCTACGGTCATGGAACGTGTCAGTACATGAAATTACAACATAAAAGTAATAACAGATAAAAATAAATGTTCATGAATCTGAAAAATGTCACTCCATAAGTTTAAGTCAACGCTATCAGCAATACAATAAGAATCAGCTTAATTTCTCAAGTAACTCTTCGACAGAATAGAAGAAGTGACTCGTGAGGAAACTATTCAGTTTCGATTTGAAATCGTGTGGATTACTACTAAGATTTTTGAATTCGAGTGGCAGCTTATTGAAAATGGATGCAGCAGTATACTGCACACCTTTTTGCACAAGAGTTAAGGAAGTCCGAGCCAAATGTAGGTTTGATTTCTGCCGAGTATTAACCGAGCGAAAGCTGCTTGTTCTTGGGAATAATCTAATACTGGTAACAAGAAACGACAATAAGGAATATACATATTGAGAGGCCAATAACAAAATAACAAATAGGTTCATGAACTTACACCACTTATTGCCCGAACCGCCCGTTTCTGAGCCAAAAATATCCTTTTAGAATGGGAAGAGTTATCCCAAAATATAATATCATACGACATAAGCGAATGAAAATAAGCAAAATAGACTATTTTCGTGCCGAACGATCACTCACTTCGCTCGAATAGTAAAAATCGCAGTATCAAGTCTTTGAACAAGATCCTGGACGTGGGCTTTCCACGGCAGCTTACTATCTATCTGAACACCTAGAAATTGGAACTGTTCAGTTGCACTAATCATATGCCCGTTCTGTGAAATTGAAGCACCAGATTTTGTTGAATTGTGTGTTAGAAACTGTAAAAACTGAGTCTTACTGTGATTTAGCGTTAGTTTATTTTCTACAAGCCATGAACTTATGTCATGTACTGCACTATTTGAAACCGAGCCAATGTTGCACCAACATCCTTTACTACCAAGCTAGTGTCATCAGCAAACAGAAATATTTTAGAGTTACCCGTAATACTAGAGGGCATATCATTTATATAAATAAGGAACTGGAGTGGCCCCAACACTGATCCCTGGGGCACCCCCAACTTGACAGTACCCCACACTCAGACCCCACATGACAGCCGTTATCAACATTGTGAATAGTGACGTTTTGTTGCCTGTTGCTAAAGTAAGAGGTGAACGAATTGTGAGCTACTCCCGGTATTCCGTAATGGTCCAACTTCTGAAGCAATATTCTGTGATCAACACAATCAAATGCCTTATTTAAATCAAAAAATATGCCAAGCCTTCGAAACCTTCTGTTTAGCTCGTCCAGTACCTCACATAGAAAAGAGAATATAGCATTTTCAGTTGTTAAACGACTTCTAAAGCCGAACTGTACATTTGATAGCAAATCTTGTGATGTAAAATGATCAATTATCCTTACATTCACAGCCTTTTCAATAACGTTTGCAAACACTGATGGCATAGAAATAGGACTACAGTTATCTACATTATCCCTTTCTCCTTTTTTATAACGCGGCTTTACTACTGAGTACTTTAATCACTCAGGAAACTGACCATTCCTAAAGGAAAAGTTTCAAATATGACAAAATACAGGGCTAACATGTTCTGCACAGTACTTCAATATTCTGCTAGACTCTACATCATAACCATGACAGTCCTTAGTCTTCAGTGATTTAATTATTGGCTCAATCTCCCTCTTGTCTGTATCTTCGAGGACTATTTCAGACATCAATCTCGAAAAGGCATTTGCTAAGAAAGTTATATGATTTCCTGTATGGAATGTAATGAGGATATGGACTCAGTAGTGGATAAAGCAGGTGGTAGACTTCGCTTTATCGGTAGAATACTGGGGAAGTATCAATCTAGAAAGGAGATTGCTTACAAAGCACTCGTGTGACCGGTCCTAGAATATTGCACAAGTGTGAGGGACCCATACCAGATAGACCTAACAGGGGATATTGAAAATGTACAGAGAAGGACAGCACGAATTGTGACAAGTTTGACAAGGAAACTGGAACAAACCCTAATAACTGATGCAATGGGGCGTACCCTGTGCCACTCACTTCACGAAGGTTTGCAGGATATAGATGTAAGGGTGCATGTAGATGTAAAAGTTGTACTTTGTTTAGTCTGAGATGGAAATATTTTTCTATTTTTTGAATTCCGGTTAGGCAAGAGAGAGATTTTCTGCATGCTTCTTGCCAGTTTAGTCGCTCATCCAGAATTAAGGAGAATCTTTTACTGTTTTTTTTTTTTTCGCCAGGCTAATTGGATACCGTTAAGAAACGCTGCAAGAACCGTTTCACAAAACTGCTCCTGATTCGATTTCGGCATGATATGAGGGATGTCCTGTAATTTGTTAGGTTTTAGTTTGACACCACGGCTTTGTACCCACTGTGATACTGAACAAATGTCGTTATTCATATCTGCTACGGCAGCAGCAGTGTATCATACTTTATAATTCCATGGAAGCCGGTTCATTTTGTTTCGCAAAATGCTTCTAAATCTGAGGAAGAACGTCAGCAGAAACGGAGCAGAAGCCGCGTCAGCGCAGCGCTTGGCATGGCGAGCTGTCACCCGCACGGGTCGTATGACAAAGGGAAGCAAATCATCTGCCACATCGACGGCCCAATAACTCGTGGAGAATTGCCTGCTTCTTAGACTTCGTCCGTATTTCTCATGTGGTTTGAATAACAAGCTACTGCGCGCTCCGTGCTCTTTCATCAAAGGTCTCCAGCGGCCCACGTCCGATCCTCACTATCCTCGACGTCCGACGCACGACTGCCAGTCAAAATAAATAAAAGTGTAAATGTTAGTTTGTTCAAAATAGTGTATCACCCAAAGTTCCGGATCGATGGCTTTGGAATTTTTAACTTTTTGAGATTTTTGTAACGTCCTCCTACTTTCAAATTTATAAAAATTTATATATTGCATACATTTTAAAATTTAACTATATAAGAACACATGTTGTGTCAAAATTTCAGAATATTCGAGCGAAACCTTCCGGAGAATTGCAATTAGGATCATTTAAAGTTCCTGTATAAGTACAAACGTAGATGTTCGTTTCTCCAAAATCTCAAACCTCTTCCCAATGAATTGCTTTGAAATTTCGACGTAGCGTTGCATTAGAATAGTACTGGAAAGCCTTATGGTATATATGTAACTTATACATAATAACAAGGGCCAACATTTTGGGTACATATATTATACTGATATTTCAGCATATATAATACACTCCTGGAAATGGAAAAAAGAACACATTGACACCGGTGTGTCAGACCCACCATACTTGCTCCGGACACTGCGAGAGGGCTGTACAAGCAATGATCACACGCACGGCACAGCGGACACACCAGGAACTGCGGTGTTGGCCGTCGAATGGCGCTAGCTGCGCAGCATTTGTGCACCGCCGCCGTCAGTGTCAGCCAGTTTGCCGTGGCATACGGAGCTCCATCGCAGTCTTTAACACTGGTAGCATGCCGCGACAGCGTGGACGTGAACCGTATGTGCAGCTGACGGACTTTAAGCGAGGGCGTATAGTGGGCATGCGGGAGGCCGGGTGGACGTACCGTCGAATTGCTCAACACGTGGGGCGTGAGGTCTCCACAGTACATCGATGTTGTCGCCAGTGGTCGGCGAAAGGTGCACGTGCCCGTCGACCTGGGACCGGACCGCAGCGACGCACGGATGCACGCCAAGACCGTAGGATCCTACGCAGTGCCGTAGGGGACCGCACCGCCACTTCCCAGCAAATTAGGGACACTGTTGCTCCTGGGGTATCGGCGAGGACCATTCGCAACCGTCTCCATGAAGCTGGGCCACGGTCCCGCACACCGTTAGGCCGTCTTCCGCTCACGCCCCAACATCGTGCAGCCCGCCTCCAGTGGTGTCGCGACAGGCGTGAATGGAGGGACGAATGGAGACGTGTCGTCTTCAGCGATGAGAGTCGCTTCTGCCTTGGTGCCAATGATGGTCGTATGTGTGTTTGGCGCCGTGCAGGTGAGCGCCACAATCAGGGCTGCATACGACCGAGGCACACAGGGCCAATACCCGGCATCATGGTGTGGGGAGCGATCTCCTACACTGGCCGTACACCACTGGTGATCGTCGAGGGGACACTGAATAGTGCACGGTACATCCAAACCGTCATCGAACCCATCGTTCTACCATTCCTAGACCGGCAAGGTAACTTGCTGTTCCAACAGGACAATGCACGTCCGCATGTATCCCGTGCCACCCAACGTGCTCTAGAAGGTGTAAGTCAACTACCCTGGCCAGCAAGATCTCTGGATCTGTCCCGCATTGAGCATGTTTGGGACTGGATGAAGCATCGTCTCACGCGGTCTGCACGTCCAGCACGAACGCTGGTCCAACTGAGGCGCCAGGTGGAAATGGCATGGCAAGCCGTTCCACAGGACTACATCCAGCATCTCTACGATCGTCTCCATGGGAGAATAGCAGCCTGCATTGCTGCGAAAGGTGGATGTACACTGTACTAGTGCCGACATTGTGCATGCTCTGTTGCCTGTGTCTATGTGCCTGTGGTTCTGTCAGTGTGATCATGTGATGTATCTGACCCCAGGAATGTGTCAATAAAGTTTCCCCTTCCTGGGACAATGAATTCACGGTGTTCTTATTTCAATTTCCAGGAGTGTATATTGAAACGTTCCTAGCAAACAGGAAAGTTTTATTTGTGGCTTATTGGTTTATGATTTGAATACTACTATAAAATATGAATCTGCAATAACAATAAACGAGGCTCAGGGTCAGAGAGAGGGAGGAAGGAGAGACAGATGGAGGGGTGCGAGGAAACGGACATAGAAAACGCCAAGGAGGAGATGGATAGATGAAGGAGCAGGAGGAGTTGGACAGGGAGGGAGAAGGAGAAGATGGATGGAGAAAGAGGGGAGAAGGTGATGGACAGAGAGAGGGGAAGGGAGAGAGGAAGTAGGAGGAGATGGAGAGAGAGGGAGAGGAGAATATGGACACAGAGACAGGTAGGAAGAGATAGGGGGAGGGTAAGAGGAAGTAGGAGGAGGTGGAGTTAGAGGAGGGGAGAAGAAGATGGACAGAGCGAGAGGTAGGAAAGGAGAGGATGGGAGAGAGAGGAAGTAGGAGGAAATGGTGAGAGAGGGGGGAGGAGAAGATGGACAGGGAGAGGGCGAGGAAGTAGGACGAGATGGAGATAGAGGAGGGAGGAGAAGATGGACAGAGAGAGGTGTAGGAAGAGAGGATGGAGAGAGGAAGTAGGAGGAGATGGAGAGAGGGGAGAGGAGAAGAGGGACAGAGAGGGGGTAGGAAGAGTGAGGGGGAGGGAGGGAGGGGGGAAGTAGGAGGAGATGGAAAGAGAGGGGGAGGAGAAAATGGACTGAGAGAGGGTAGAAAGAGAAAGGGGGAGGGAAAGAGGAAGCAGGAGGAGATGGACAAAGAAAATGGGAGGGGGAAGATGGACAGAGACAGGGGGAGAAGGAAACTAGGACGTATGTCCAATTCCCATAGATAGTAGAAACGTGTGTTTTTTCTTTATTTCCATTTAAGCAGACTAACCTACAGTGAAGTGTGGCTGGGTGCAGCAAGTGTGAAATATACACTTAAATCAATGGTCGGCATCAATTAGTCGTGCGGGCTGCAGTACTCAATTTTTTTTATACTAAACACATCAAAATAAGTCTTGCATCACCTCGGTTCCGAGAGTTCCTAAACCTGTACAGAAAACTGCTCATGAGAACCACACATTGCATGTTGTACCACCATACAGCGATACCTTCAGAGGTGGTGGTCCAGATTGCTGTACAAACCAGAAGCACGTCCTCTTGCATTGATGCATGCCTGTTTTCCTCGTGGCATACTATCCACAAATTCATCAAGGCACTGTTGGTCCATATTGTCCCACTCCTCAACGGCTATTCGGCGTAGATCCCTCAGAGTGGTTGGTGGGTCACATCGTCCATAAACAGCCCTTTTCAATCTATCCCAGGCATGTTCGATAGGGTTCATATCTGGAGAACATGCTGGCCACTCCAGTCGAGCGATGTTGTCCTGAAAGAAGTCATTCACGATGTGTGCACGATGAGGGCGCGATTTGTCATCCATGAAGACAAATGCCTCACCAATATGCTGCCGATATGGTTGCACCATCGGTCGGGGGATGGCATTCACGTATCGTACAGCCTTTACGGCGCTTCCATGTCCACCAGCGGTATTCGTCGGCCCCCACATAATGCCACCCCAAAACAGCAGGGAACCTCTACCTTGCTGCACTCGCTGTACAGTCTGTCTAAGGCGTTCAGTCTGACCGGGTTGCCTCCAAACACGTCTCCGACGATTGTCTGGTTGAATGCATATGCGACACTCATCGGTGAAGAGAACGGATGCCAATCCTGAGCGGTCCATTCAGCATGTTGTTGGGCCCATCTGTACCGCGCTGCATGGTGTCGTGCTTGCAAAGATGTACCTCGCTATGGACGTCGGGAGTGATGTTGAGCGTCATGTAGCCTATTGCGCACACTTTGAGTCGTAACACGACGTCCTGTGGCTGCACGAAAAGGATCATTCAACATGGTAACGTTGCTGTCAGGTTTCCTCCGAGCCATAATCCGTAGGTAGCGGTCATCCACTGTAGTAGTAGCCCTTGGGCGGCCTGAGCGAGGCAAGTCATCGACAATTCCTGTCTCTATGTATCCACTCCATGTTCCAACAACATCGCTTTGGTTCAGTCCAAAACGCCTGGACACTTCTCTTGTTGAGAGCCCTTGCTGGCACAGAGTAACAATGTGGACCCTTTCGAACCGCGGTATTGACCGTCTAGGCATGGCTGAACTACAGACAACACGAGCCGTGTACCTCCACTGGAACTGATCGGCTTTCGGACTCCCCTCGTCTAATAGGCGCTGCTCATGCATGGTTGTTACATCTTTGGGCGGGTTTAGTGGCGTCTCTGAACAGTCAATGCGACTGTGTCTGTGATACAATATCCGCAGTCAACGTCTATCTTCAGGAGTTCTGGGAAGCGGGCTGATGAAGAACTTTTTTTGATGCGTGTAATATGCATCTAGCTGGAACACGTATTATGTTCGAGTATAATGACTTTTCTGGAGACTAGAAATCTACTCTGTAGGAATCAGCATGGGCTTCGAAAAAGACGGTCGTGTGAAACCCAACTCGCGCTATTTGTCCACGAGACTCAGAGGGCCATAGACACGGGTTCAGAGGTAGATGCCGTGTTTCTTGACTTCCGCAAGGCGTTCGATACAGTTCCCCACAGTCGTTTAATGAACAAAGTAAGAGCATATGGACTATCGGACCAAGTGTGTGATTGGATTGAAGAGTTCCTAGATAACAGAACGCAGCATGTCATTCTCAATGGAAAGAAGTCTTCCGAAGTAAGAGTGATATCAGGTGTGTCGCAGGGGAGTGTCGTAGGACCGTTGCTATTCACAACATACATAAATGACCTTGTGGATGACATCGGAAGTTCACAGGCTTTTTGCGGATGATGCTGTGGTATATCGAGAGGTTGTAACAATGGAAAATTGTACTGAAATGCAGGAGGGTCATTGATATTGACCCATGGCGCAGGGAATGGCAATTGAATCTCAATGTAGACAAGTGTAATGTGCTGCGAATACATAGAAAGAAAGATCCCTTATCATTTAGGTACAATATAGCAAGTCAGCAACTGGAAGCAGTTAATTCTATAAATTATCTGGGAGTAGGCATTAGGAGTAATTTAAAATGGAATGATCGTATGAAGTTGATCGTCGGTAAAGCAGATGCCAGACTGAGATTCATTGGAAGAATCCTAAGGAAATGCAATCCGAAAACAAAGGAAGTAGATTACAGTACGCTTGTTCGCCCACTGCTTGAATACTGCTCAGCAGTGTTGGATCCGTGCCAGATAGGGTTGATAGAAGAGATAGAGAAGATCTAACGGAGAGCAGCGCGCTTCGTTACAGGGTCGTTTTAGTAATCGCGAAAGCGTTACGGAGATGATAGATAAACTCCAGAGGAAGACTCTGCAGGGGAGACGCTCAGTAGCTCGGTACGGGCTTTTGTTGAAGTTTCGAGAACATACCTTCACCGAGAAGACAAGCAGTATATTGCTCCCTCCTACGTATATAAATAAAATCAGAGAGATTAGAGCCCGCACAGAGGCATACCGACAATCTTTCTTTCCACGAACAATACGAGACTGGAACAGAAGGGAGAACCGATAGAGGTACTCAAGGTACCCTCCGCCACACACCGTCAGGTGGCTTGCGGAGTATGGATGTAGATGTAGATGTAGATAGACAGCCTAATCCAGAAACATCTGCTAACGTTAAGAGCTTCTCAGGAGTGTAGTTTTCCTGCTTAATAACAAACGAACATACAGAGTCAGCAATATTTTAAGATGTAACTAATTTTAATTGATGTTGGTGAATTGGACCTTGAGGTAAGTGTCCCCCCTTACCTCAGGGGCTGAGGGGTAGTAGCGCGGACACTGTGGGCTTAGAGGAAAGAAGGCACCTTCTACTGGAGGAAGTTGGCACCACATTTGCACACACAAGTCACCTAATTACCGTAAATTCCGGGGAGGGGGCGATGAGCTCTGACGCCACGTTCAGTCACATCTCAGATATGTTCGATCGGGTTCAGATCTGGGTAGTTGGGGGGCCAGCACATCGACTGGCACTCACCGTTGTGTTCCTCGAACTATTCCCATCACTTTCCTGGCATCGAGACATGGCGCATTATCTCGATGAAAAACGTCACGGCCGTCGGGAAACTTGATCGTCATGAAGAGGTGTACGTGGTCTGCAACCAGTGTACGATACTCCTTGGCCTTGCCTTGCACGGACCCCACTGTATCCATGGATGCCCACGTGAAAGTTCCGAGGAGCACAAGTGAGCCGCCGCCAGCTTTTCTGCGTCCGCCAGTACAGATGCCAAGGAGATGTTCTCCTGGAAGGCGACGGATTCGCGCCCTTCCATCGGCATGATGAAGGAAGTATCTGGATTTATCAGGCGATGCAACGGTCTGCCACTCCGCCAACGTCCAGTGCCGATGGTCACGAGCCCATTTCAGTTGTAGTTGCCCTTGTCGTGATGTTTTTGGCACGTGAATGGGTCATCGGTTGCGGAAGTCCACCTTCTGATGTTAGTTCCGGCACAGTTCGCCGCCTGTCCTGTTTTACCAGTCTGCCCACCCTAAGACGTCCGACATCTGCCGCGAGAAGTGGCCGCCCAGCACTACGACGTCTGTAAGTGTTTTCGCCTTGATTTCGCCAATTGTTGAAGACACTCACCACAGCACTCCTCGAACACCCGACAAATCGTGCAGTTTCCGAAATGCTCTTGGCAAGCCTCCGGGCCATCAAAATCTCCCCATGGTCAAACTCAGATACATCGCACGTCTTCCTCCTTCTACACGACCAGCACTCTCACTGATAGTACTGACTAGCAGTCATTTCTCGCAGTCGTTCCTGCTATCGCTTGGACGCGTTTATATCGTTAGTAGGTCGGTGGTCATAATGTTTGATCAATGTACGATTGCTATAGTCCGATCCACGAACGATGGCGGTTCGCGCATGTCGAGGCACGGACGAGGATTGCATCATTGACGATTCCAAGCGACAGTTGCGGTACGTGCGCGCGCGTTATTTTCCGCTTGAAGAAAGCGTATATCCTGCACATTATGTCTCTCCCTCGCTTATGCGGAATGTATCACTTACCACCATCATCAGTGATAACAGCTCGCAGAAAATGGAATAAAAATTTACTAAATAATTCGCTACGATTACTTTTAATGCTCAGATTAGCTCTAGCATTCAGAGCAGAGCGCTCTGAACACCTCTGAACGCTCATTGGCTGTCGGGGAGTGCGCGACGTAGGTGTGCAGAACAAGCCGAAACTCGACCGCCATCGGTCGTGACTCCAATTACAGTCAACTTGGGGCTCATTACATACTAGTTTGTATAGGTTACTAATTAGTAAGTTGCCTCTCTGTCAGTATTGGCTCTTGAGCAGAAAGTTTTACTGTCACTGACTTAAACGAACGTAAGTCAACGCGGAAGTCCTCAACCCTTTATTACTTAAATTAGTCAACACTATTAGTGTGGTATGTGTCGTGTAAACATAAGCCCATATTAAACGTTTTATTTGGAAGTAAATAAAGTTTTGTTCGAAACAATGTAAATGAACCTTGACAACGTACATCAGTTACAAAAAGTTTTGATTTTTCCATAAAAGGCCGCGGTGGCCGAGCGGTTCTAGACGCTTCAGTCCGGAACCGGGCGACTGCTACGGTCGCAGGTTCGAATCCTGCCTCAGCCATGGTTGTGTGTGATGTCCTTAGGTTAGTTACGTTTAAGTAGTTCTAAGTTCTAGGGGACTGATGACCTCGGATGTTGTCTCATAGTGCTCAGAGCCGTTTGAACCATTTTTCCATAAAAATTTATATTCCAGTTACAACTTAGCATATTTGTTAAAATAGAAGCCCGCCGCTATTGCGGTGACATTTTATAGAATCCGGCGAGGAAAAACGTGTATGTCTTCCTCCCCAAACGAAGCTAAACCGATGTTAACTACAATAACACTATCTACAGATTGTAAAACTTAGCTACTGAAGCCAAATTACGCACCATCTCACGACAAAGTTGAGAAATACATCGGTTTGGGTGTGTGACACCCCATCACAGTAACGAAGGGCTACAGTTGTTGATCAGTGATCTGTGCTCTGAACGGTTAGAGATGTCTTCCAGATTCAGCCCAATGCTCCTCACGCTCTTCCCTTCTTCCTTGAACCCTTTGTCGGAGACTTTGGAGTCTGAAGCTCACCATATTTAAAATCGGCTTCGGTAGTCGGGTTGCATCCATCCTGAACAGATGTCTGCAGAACTTCATCTGTCGTTTCCTTACTGACTTTTCCTCTTCTTCTTTTCCTCCTCCTGCCTTTACGGCCACGTTGGACCACTTCATCAGCCATTTTATGGGCATCTCCTTCAGTAGATTTTCTTTCCGAATTGCCCAGTATCTTTTCATTCGTTCTGATCCTTTTTATCGTTACTCATCTGTAAATACCCTCTTCATTCTTTGTCGTTTGTCTATTTTTGGTTTAAATCTAATTATTGCGTTTTCAGTTTCTTTACATTTTCTGTTTTATTTTGCAAATCGTCCAGTGTTAATTCTAGCTCTTTCATATCCTCCCTGATTTCCTTCACCCATCCTACTTGTTGCTTCATGTTCCAAAGTTTCTCTATAATTTTTCTTGGTAATCTGGTTTCTGGTGTCCTCATAAAGTGACCAAAAAAGACATCCTTTTTTCCGTATATTATCTGTAATGGGCACCAGTTTGCTGTGCGGCACATCATTTGACACTATTCACCTTTGTCCATCTTTTTGATATTTCTTATTTATGCACGTTATAGCTATTATTCTCTCTGCCTTTAGAATTTTGTAGATTCTGTTTTTCTGGATAACTTTGAAAAGAGTTCTTCCGTATGTTACCTCTTGTTGAACCACCTTTTTGCAATGTTTTAACTTAGCTCTGATTGACACACTTTTTTATTGTATGTAGACCATATTAATTTTTGAACTGTTATTATTTTCTTTCTTGCCATGCTGGTTTCTCGTCCAAGCTGTGTGTTGTAATTTCTCCTAGGTATTTAAACTGTTTCACTATCTTTACTTTCCTGTTATTTACTGTTATGAGATTGAGTACTAGTTGATCAGGTATCATTATCTCAGTCTTTTTGAATGATGTCTGCAGTCCCATTTTTGTGCTATATTTTGTTGGGTGGTTGTTTGATTTCTGGCTTCTTGAATGTTACTAACTAATAATGCTAACTCATCTGCGAATCCCAAGCAATTTAAGTTCATTTGATTTTTCTTTGTTCCAATTTTTATGTTTTTAGGCTTTTTCTTGTACCATTCCCTCTTTACTTACACCAGACTATAGATGAAAAGTAATGGGGATAGGCCATCTCCCTATCTTAACACTGTTTCAATCGCAAATGGCTCAGATATTTCTAATCTGAACTTTAAATTTGGTGTTTGTTATAATTAGGTTTATGATTGTTATTGATTGGAAGGAAGAACACAATTCCTTAGTATCTTCATTAATGAACATACATCGTTGTGGATACAGTCACAATCTTTTTGAAGTCTACAAAGGTTATATCTTGTTGTTTTTCTTGGTAATCTGGTTTCTGGTGTCCTCATAATGTGACCAAAAAATACATCCTTTTTTTCCCTTTTGTTTGCCGTGCAGCACTTCATTCGGCACTATCCAATTTCAAAGTGATAATCTGTTCTGGGCAGCTTCTCCAGGGTCTAAATCCTCCTTAGTGTTGTCTTAGAGCCAATTCAAGTTGATCTTAGCAATGATTGTATCGAATTCTTGACAGGACTTTAAAAGTAATATTGCAAAGGGAAATTCCTCCGCAGTTGTCTGGATTTGAATTTTCTTCTTCTCTGTGTAATGGATGGATTATAGCAGTAGTTTAATATTGCAGTAGTTCTTCTTTGTTCCAGATATTTTTGATTTGTTCATAATATATGATAAGAAAACTCTTACCCATTGATTTAAAACGTACGAGTTTTTTATTTTATTTTGTATGCTCCCACTGTGAGGTCACTGTGTAATATTTCTGGATTTGCATGCATCATATTTGGCTACAAGAAGCTCTTTTTAGAGCAGTTGAGAAGGCAGCTGTGGCAAGATGACGTAATTTGGTGTGAGGTACCGATGACAGAGGGTTTATTCGATACGGGTATCATGAGAAAGACCGCCTAAATTGTGGTCCTTCTCCGCGATTGGCTGCTGCATTCGGAAGTTGCACGCCAAAATGACAGTCTTGTATTATTAATATTAGACAAACTACACTGCGCGCATACTTGCATTTCATATTTAGAGCAGCTATCGATAGCGTGCTATCATTCCATTATTTCAAAAGTATTAATCCCAACAGAATACTAAACAACTAGAAAACGAAAAAGCGGACGAAGCACTTCGGTGATCTTCGGATCGCGCCTAGCTTGGATGGTGCGCGCAGTGGTTCTGCATCTACATCTACCGTACATCCACATCCATACTCCGCATGCCACCTGACGGTGTCTGGCGGAGGGTACTTTGAGTACCTCTATCGGTTCTCCCTTCTATTCCAGTCTCGCATTGTTCGTGGAAAGAAAGATTGTCGGTATGCCTCTGTGTGGGCTCTAATCTCTCTGATTTTATCCTCATGGTCCCTTCGCGAGATATACGTAGGAGGGAGCAATATACTGCTTGACTCCTCGGTGAAGGTGTGTTCTCGAAACTTCAATAAAAGCCCGTACCGAGCTACTGAGCGTCTCTCTTGCAGAGTCTTCCACTGGAGTTTGCCTATTATCTCCGTAACGCTTTCGCGATTACTAAATGATCCTGTAACGAAGCGCGCCGCTCTCCGTTGGATCTTCTCTATCTCTTCTGTCAACCCTATCTGGTACGGATTCCATACCGGTGACCAGTATTCAAGCAGTGGGCGAACAAGTGTACTGTAAACTACTTCGTTTGTTTTCGGATTGAATTTCCTCAGGATTCTTCCAATGAATCTCAGTCTGGCATCTGCTTTACCGACGATTAGTTTTATATGGTCATTCCATTTTAAATCACTCCTAATGTCTACTCCCAGATAATTTATGGAATTAACTGCTTCCAGTTCGGCGGTCTGGGAGGACGGACGTGTTGTCTGCCGAGGTATCATTTAAGACTTAATTTGTAATGTTTAGTTTGTAAATGTGATAGCTGATTGGGAAGCTCCAGAGGCGAGACATGTTGTCTGCCGCGGTATCAGTAAAGACTCAACTTGCAATGTGAAGCTGAGAACAGTGTGATTGTAATTACAGAAATACGCCGTTAATTACTTTGTTGAAGAATGGAAAGTATTTGTGCCTGTAAAGTGGAATGTAATTGCACAGTTTCTCGTGTTCTGCCAATAAAAAGCCAGTGGCATCCCGTATAAACAAACTGATCGGAAATTTAATCACTTCTAAAACAACAGTTTCTCGCTAAGAGTTTCGTACAGCCTCAAATTTACGGATCCACGACCAACGTGCTGTTTTCTGCACAGGGGACGACTACTATAGAAGATTGCAGGGCGGTGAACTTTTATTAGAATTTACACGTTCCACTCTGGACGGTGGAAGCAAAGACGCACCTCGCCTTCCGCAATCTTAATACAAATGAGATCAGTGACACGTTATCTGCGGAACACAGAGGAGGTACGAAGAAGAGAAATTACTTTTGAGGGAAGGGATTATCATACACAAGTATACATCACTTCTCTCTCGAACTCACTCTTTTTCGACTTGCCGTGCCTGCCCCACCGACTTTTGAAATCACCAGTCAGCAATTCCAGATTTTCCGCAAATTTGATCTGGCAACATTAATTAAGAAATTTTTTTGGAAATTTGTAGTAAGTTCCTATGGGACCAAAAGGAAGCCCACGAGAGAGACAGGCCGCGGCGCGTACGTCACGAAGGTAGTCGCTCGCTCAGCTCAGCAGACAAAATGCGTTTCTAAACCTATTAACTCGCAGCTGGGAGTGTCTGTACTAACGAGAATTGCATCTTCTACAAGAATCTGCTATTATGAAGTCTTACTGATTAACAGTACTACAGCAAAATTTAAGATCAATACTCGATATAAATGGTGTAACGGCGTGATTATAGCAATTAGCCTCTTCTGCTTAACAGGGCTCATTACATGCTGGAAGTGGTGCCTTATGCAACTGATAATCATTTTAGTATGATTTTATTTTATTGTACGCCAGTACAGCCGTAACAAAATATAAGTAGGCCCATGGACTTCCACATCATTATAGGACTAAATATCGGACTGCAGTAGAAGATTGTTTTCCTTGTACAGACACGCCTAGTTACGAGTTAACAGGTGCAGAAACGTAGTTTGTCTGCTGATTTGAGCGAGCGAGCGCAGGACTACCTTCGTGACGTACGCGCCGCGGCCTGTCTTTCTCGTAGGCCTCGGACCAAAACTGCTGAGGTCATCGGTCCCTAGACTTACACACTACTTAAACTAACTTACGCTAAGGACAACACACACACACACACACACACACACACACACACACACACACCCATGCCCGAGGGAGCACACGAACCCCGACGGAGGCAGCCGCGCGAACCGTGGCAAGGCGGCCTATACCATGCGGTACACTAATTTAGTCTCTCTATTCGACCCGCTGTTGACTTCATTGTTAGTTTTCTTCTTGATCGATGTTGACGTGGTCTGCAAGCGGGGAGACGGTTCGAGGTCAGTTTGCCGGACCGCCGTCAGCGCGTGACAGTGTAAGTGACGCCTGCGGGAGTCGCCGCCGGACCCGTGCGTGGGAGAAGGGGCCGTGTGCGGCGGAGCGCCCGGCAGGTGCGAGGGCGCGCGCGCCGCCGCGCCGTGGCACGCCGTGCAGTGCCTGTGCGCCGTTGTGCGTGGCGTCGGTAGCGCGTGCCCGCGGCCGCCAGGCGGCAGCAGCCGGCGGCCGCGGTGGAGGGGGGAGCGGCCGCGCCGCCACACGGAGGCGTGCGCCGGCCCGCGCCAGTCGTGCGCTGCGCGTCGGCCCGTGTTGTCGTCTGCCAGCGAGTGGGGCCACGCAGGCCGGTCGCGCCCTCACCTGTCAGCGTCGTGTAAACTCGGCGTCGCTCCTCAGGGCACGTGGTCCGCGTCCAGCGCGCCGCGACCGATCGAACGACAGTCGATTTCGATTCGGCCAGGTGACCTCTCTGGCACAATTCGTGTGTGATTACCGCCGTGCAACTGCTGCTTAGTTTACGATCTTGTGGATACTCTCGCGTCGCCGGCGCCATGCGTGGGTAAGTTATAGCAAGAATGCCTACAGTGGCTGTTTTTTGTTGTTAAACATTTGTTTCTGTGCATTGTAGTGTGAGATGGTTATTTTCACTCAAAGACTCGTCAACTCTGCCTAAACACCTAACACAGTCCAGCAGCATTTTGCAAGCAATTACATTAATGTTGCAATGTATTGTGAAAGGATACTCCCTCATGTTTCCTTTTTTGTCTGCTGGTGACTGTAGTGGTCTCTTACACATCACGTCTGAAAATTAAATCCAGAAGATCCGCGGATTGTAAAGAAAAACGTGTGTGTGTGTGTGTGTGTGTGTGTGTGTGTGTGTGTGTGTGTGTGTGTTTGCGCGCGCGAGCGATTACGTTTTGTATGCTGTTGTTTAATCTCTTTTCGTATATACACATACTATGTGTTTTTAATTACCCGTCGAATATTGTCTTTTGTTGCTATTGTTTCCCACAAAGGAGCCACTGTTGTTTCCATGTCATTGTTGACGATCTTATTGTACACTTGAAATGAAGCACAGGGTTATTGTCATAAGAGTAACTGGTTTTACAAATTTACTTTGATATTAAGGGGGTAATAGTGGCCATCCTGTAATTTAATTACGTATTTAAGATTTCGATCCCGAAACAATATAATTGGATTCCTTTCATTGCAAGATCCGTTTAAAAAGAACGAGAAAGGGTATTACAATGCTAGGAAACTAAAGTAGAAGACGAACTACATCACTCATATCTACGTACAGGAAATAAAGTACATGTGGTTGTGTATCGAACTTAGAAATAGTATTTTAGTACTTGTGTTTCTCCCTTTTTAATTATGTCATCCTAAGATTTTGTAGTACTACGAAACCGATAATTGTACCATTTGAGTAACGCGAGGCTGTGATAGGACTTACTCGTAGTTTCCAATTCTTCCAAAATAGCTGATAGGTGTGAAACACTTGTTTGTTGATATGTTTGTCGTAAAGGCGTGACCTCTACACCGTTTGTATGCGGTTATAATTTTTTACGAATACATACGGGTGTGGGCGTTAATGGAAAACGTCTCGTTGAATACCGATGCCTTGTGTTTTCCCGAACAGTCGGCAGCGGGTTTACGGTGAGGACGTTCAGAATTAGAACAGGCACGAAAGCGCTGACTCTTCTTGGAAAGGACATTACCGTCTCTTTAGTTCACGTGCTCTGGAAACGGTACTGCTTTTCCAAGCCATATTGGCAAGAGTTTACTTTGGATCGCGCGTTGACCCCTGTCGTCTAGTAGAAAATAACTGCCCGCTGGTTGGTTGGTTTTTGGGGGAAGAGACCAAACAGCGAAGTCATCGGTCTCATCGGATTAGGGAAGTCGGCCGTGCCCTTTCAGAGGAACCATCCCAGCATTTGCCTGGAGCGATTTAGGGAAATGACGGAAAACCTAAATCAGGATGGCCGGACGCGGGATTGAACCGTCGTCCTCCCGAATGCGAGTCCAGTGTGCTAACCACTGCGCCACCTCGCCCGGTCTGCCCGCTGGTAAAGGAAGTCTTTTACTGTGAGCTTAAGAGGCGTGTTTCGATCGTGCAGGAAGAACTTGGGTACAATTTGATTATGTTTCTAGCGCAGCAACTAATTACGTTGTTGATTACTTAAGGAAGTTGAAAATTGAAGCGACATTGCTGTGAAAAAGGTGTGCTTCTACTTTGTTTCATAAATTGTCATTTTCCGGGGTAGAGGTTTTTTTTTTATTTTGATGAAAGCTGTTTTATTATTAAGCCATTAAGTTAACTTCGCCTCCGTGGACATACTGTAGCTGCTATGTTTACAGCGTGACATGTTTCACAGATCGGCTAAAGGGCGGAGTTTCGCAAATCAACAGTAGGTACATGCGCAACTATCACATATCTGAAGACTATATGTAAAATGTATTTATATTTGATGAGAAACTACAGTTTTAAATATTGAAATTCCTACGCGAAAATCCACTTCAAAAATTTGTGCTGGGTCAGGACTCGAGCCCGGATTTTCCTCTCGGCGCGGGCGGTCGCCTTACCACTTAATCAGAGCACGCTCCATTTACCGACCCAAGTTCCTTGTCACACACCTATATATTTCGTCTCATAGATTAGCAGTTAATTTACCCACACTCGCACATTTCGTGATTCAAGACAGCGAGAAGCCATAGACTTTCGTTGTCATTTTCGTCACCCACGCACCCGCATATATAAGTTTCAAATATTGGCATTTACTTCCGAACATCAACTTAGCTGTAATCGGTATGGTTGTGCTACGTGAAACAACGTATGAAAATTTGTGCTAGCCCAGGAGTCGATCCCGCTGGCGATAAGCGGGAAATCCCGCTTCGATTCCAGGCCTCCCACAAATTTTCATATGCTGCTTTACGTGAGACAACTATATATATTACTGTCGATTTTTTCGGGAATAAATTTCAGTATCTAAAATGAAAGAAAAAGCCCTTATTCTGGCGTTTCACTTCAGTAGTTACGCTAACGTACACGACGTGTTGGGTACGCCCGCATCCTAACAAAATCCGCATAATGGTTCACTTTTTTTCAATTTACATATGTGCGTCACATCTGTGATACTTGCGCCCCTGTCTCCTATAGTTATGCGACCCGTTTAGGCCAGCACATGTTGCTTGCCATTGCCCCCTTCCCCCGAAACACACACACACACACACACACACACACACACACACACACATTCATTCATTCATTTTATGTGTAAGACGCTGCTAGGTGGTTTACAATACAGAGTATTCTTCTCTTCGGCAGCTTATTTTGTCAAGCAGATGTTTGATCTAGTTGTTTCAAAAATCACGTTAATCTTCATAATCAGAACAAATCGTGAGTTAATCACTGTCATGTGGATTAGCTATGAAGTGACTTTCTGGAATCGTGTTTTCCATAACACTAATTACGGTTCTGATTTAAGCATCGGATGTACCAATTAAATTAGCATCGTTATAGTCAAGTCGTAAAATGGCGTAGAGTAATGCAGATCTTTCCGTCTTCAGGACTCGAGGAACAAGATTAGTATCACTTCTGTTATGACACCTGACATAATTACCCGAAACATGTTTGATTGATACTTAGTCGCGGTCACAGAAAATGAGCGAACAGTTTCGTATCGCCACGACATAATCTCGTGGCTCAGGGCAGCAACTTTCGGCGTAATTGGAAAACCGTTCAGCGTTGTGTCCAGAGAATTGGTGCACATAGATGTTTTTGTGCAGGCTTTATGTCGCTGTTCTGTCAGTGCCTTTTCTCAGCACGTTCCCGCGGTGCGTGAACGGAAAAGCGACGAGGCCTGCCTTCGCGCCACCATCGCGTGCTATTGTGAGAGGAGGTCGTCCCCCTCGGAGAATTTCAGCATCCCTCGTGGATTAATATTCATTAGCAGGGGGGGTACGAGATGTGTCCTAGGGCCACCAGGGGAGTAACTAGTGCGTTGCCACTTTTACAGTTGCGTTTCGTGAGGGGTGAACTTTGCGGCCTCGTTTATATGGCAGCGGCTGTCGCCCCGTAAAACGTGAAGGGGAAAAAGGAGATTGTCACACGTTGATTATTTTGGGTAGCGGATTTTTACATCACAGCATTTGAGGGAATTGATCGTATTTGTGTGTGCATACGTATCCCAGTTGTGGCGATTTGTACATAATTTTCGTTTACTTTCAATGTCTTGTAGCACCGTCGGCAGTGTATGTGTGCAGTTGAGAGGTGGTGCAGTTACTTATCCGGCTTGTGTTTGAATCCCTTGAGGCCTGACAATTTCCAACACGGAGTGCTTGAAATGGGTAGAATTGATCGACTTGGGTTGCGAAGGAAAGTTGACTTGTGGACCGAAAAACTGCAGTTTCAGCTGAGATGACTTGCGACATCCTGTTAGATTGTTCTGACAGCCTTTCCTGCTGCCAAATTATTTTTTTACTTACCGCCATGGAAGATATACGCCAGTACTCACAAGAATTTATGTTCGAATTGTTGGAGATTGTTGCGTTTGTGGCTAGTAAGATCGAAAGACTGTAATTTTGTTGAGAAGAAGAAAAGGCGTAAACTTAGACACCTACAGTATTATTTTTGTGGCGGTCTAGTTCGTAGCAACACCCTTGCCCCCAAGAATAAGTAAAACGAATCAGCGAGAGATTTTCACAATTTACTCTCTGTGGTAATTTCATGCCACGTCAAACCCAGACACGTTGAAAGGTAAGATGTGTAACTGCGTCGCCCTCCGTAAGGTGTTTTTGAGTTGCCTCTGTCTAACCTTCCTTGATTTTTTTTAAAGAATAGTTTGATGTAAACAGCCGTACAAGAGTGGCTACAGCGTCGCGTGACTTGGCTTGTTGTAATTGCGAAGTAAAGAAATTGTGTGTCCCGTGTGCTCAAATGGCTTTCTCCATACGTATGCTCTTTCATTGTTGTAGGAGTTACCAATGTCCGGTTTGCAAGTCAGTATTGACAAGGGGTCTCACAGTGGTGAACCTCATTACGTAATGAAAGCGTTTAAACTATCATCAGAAATAAGTATCGCGTCAGTATTGGTACTTTGATGTAGCATAAGTGAATTAAATTACATTGTAGCTGCTGTTTTTACTCTGATTCCGTCCATGGCTTTAGCTATAATTAGCATGAAAATGGTGAGACACGAAGCGGCCATTTGGACGCACTTTAATAATTTTTCTTATGCCTTGACCACACTTTTATTATTTCCAGTAGTAGTGTGGTCAAGAAATAAAAAATTATTAAAGTAAATGTTAGATGTATTTATGCTGTATTGAGAAGCTAATTTCGCAAACTTTAATGGTTACCCACAACTCTTAAAATAAACTGAAAAGATGAAAATCACCGCTTACGTAATCATTGTTTTGGCCATTTGGTGCACCCTTTGATAGGCGCACACGTTTGCTCATTGGTCAACAACACAAATAGCCAATATTGGCCACAGGGATATTTAATCAATTATGAGTTCGTTAACATACAAAACTGTGTGTAAAAAAACTCTTCCCGGAGGAAATTTATTGCGTTTTTTTACTCCGTTCAGCACGCGCGGATAAATATTTGCCTGCCTGTCGGTCTTCGTGACTGTGCCATTCCTTTTGTCAGCGAGCGTTGACAATGTCAGAATCTGCAGCTATTGTCTCGGTCATAAACGTTTTTTCCCGCCTCTACTGTGTGTTTTGGTATCATTATAGCGTACTATGTTGAATAGAATGTAATGTACGTTCCATAAGCTTTTTCTTTTCGCGCTCTACTCCGTGGACTTAAATGTTCCCGTTCTCGAGCGGAAAGTCTTAATTGAGATCTACGGCCTGGTGCAAAATCACCGGGGAATGGAGGGTCAGCGTATTTGTGAGATAAGAGATCAACAACAACAACAACAACCCAAATATTGCAGGCCTGATGAGAACCAAACGGCTTGTCTCAGCAGGTGGTGTCGCACGGAATAACAAACCTCAGTGGCAGTGCAATCTACGGATTTTATTCCCTGCTGACTAGATAGACCAAAGAAAAGGATCAGACGCGTAACCCACGAGAACTTGCTGCAGATCGGCATAGAGGGCTATTGGCGGCAGAAAGCGAGGGTACTCACGGGACATCTAGACCAACACCAGAGCCGAATTATCGAGGTGTCCGAATAGTTACCGTTCCAGTTCAAAATTTTTCACGTAGAGATGGTTTGAAACAAGGTTTACCGACTTTTATCAACACACTCCTGAAACTAGTCAGGCTATCAAAATGCAACTTCGCAGTCTGCAAATGACGCGTTTGTCTGCTGTGAGATTCACAACGTTTTTCGAAAGTTCAAAACAGAAAATCCAAATGTTTTTAAGGGGAATTGCGAATGACACATTTAAATACCGGAATTGCAACAAAAAATAATTGTAAGCATTACAGTTTGACGTGGAATCGTTGATACTGACAGTTTATTACGAATTTTCCGCATTTGCGAAGCGAACTGAGAAGAGCTTCTTAGATTTCCCTCATTTAGAGTACAAATCTATTCTCCCCGATCTGCGTACACCATGGCACACTTTGCTTCCAGCTTTAGACTGACTTCTTTTGAAGTGGTCGCTTTTGAGAGAATATTTTGCGAAAATGAAGGTGCAGCAATAATTCGGAAGGTCTTTAAAAACGAGAAGCGTCTTCAATTACACTGCTATTTTGTTCACAACATAATGCAAATTTTTGAAACCTCTGTTTAGAAACTGGAAAGTGACTATATTACATGAACTGAACTACATGTGTTTGACAGGATTGCGAAAAAAAATTACTGTCTGAAAAATGAGTTCTACAGACAGTTAGCGATGCAGTGTCTGAGGAAGTTGTTAAGTGATCAAAATACTTTTAAAGAAGATGCAGACAAATATTTGTAGTGTTTGGCTCATTTGAAAAAGTGGTACAGGTATAACAACTCATACTATGGAAATGTGGACATTTTGACAATGGATGAAGAAACTGACTGGAAAGAATTACAGGGTCTGAGTGCTTCTCTGAACGTGCTAGTAAATGAGGATAAATTGTATCATGACTACTGTAAACAGGGAGAAGTTCCTGAAGTTGTGGCGAGTAAAACAGAGGATACGCCTAGCTGGGTTTTTTTTCCCCCAAGTGTTAAAGGTGACTCTGAAAAAGAAATAAGATATCACCACTTTCGCTTTATCGGTCCCCATCGCAAACGCTGTTAACGATCTGTGTTCAAAAATTCGCAGTCAACGAAATGAAGTCAATGTCAAATCCGAAATACAGGTATGCACTAATTTCAAATTCATCTGTAAAGAATTTTATGATTTTATTGTTGCTAATCCAAAAGCACTACAATCTGCACGCAATGTGAACAAATATAATTTTAAATGAAAAATATTTGGTTTTCTTAGATTTCTTACACCTGCGGGAGTTTTGAAAGACAAAGGTGTCAACCGTACTTGGAATGCGCAATGTCGCGACATACAGAAACGAACACCAATGTCAGGCAGAGCGCAACTAGAAGGCAAGCCACTGCTTATGACGTAGTCGAATGGGGCGACTTCCCACGAGTTGCTCAACTCGAAGCCCGTACCACCGGCTGCACGAAAAATCCGCCTGCTTGTTCGGACTCGCGCCCATAGAGACTGTGCAAGGAGGGAGGGCATTGTGTCGGCAGCTGCAATCACCTCCCCCCCCCCCTCCCCCCCTCGAGCTACCGCCGCGCTATTCCGGTAATAAAAGGCGGCCGCTTGGTGCCTACAGTACCTGCTTAGCGTGTTATAAATCACGGCTGAAGGCAGGCAGCGCGCGCATTCCTTCAATCCCCTGAGGTTGGGGGCTGCACGCGAGTGTTTATCTAGCATACTTAACTGTACCGCAGGGTCGTACTGAGGTTTATTTTTTCCTCTAGCTGCCCAGCTATATAGCCAACCACACTTACTTTATATGTTTACAGTGAAGTTTCGATACGATCACATACTTCTACTCCACATAACACATATTTTATTTCTTTATTTACATCTGCATACATACTCCGCAAGACACCACAGGGTGCATGGCGGTGTGTACCTTGTGCAGCTGCTTGTCATTCTTTCCCTGTTCCGCGAGCCCTAATACCTCTTGTCTTTAGTGTCGTGCGTGAGAACGACTCGAACTGTTGGAGGAGTTGACGCCACAACTCGCTGCACGATCTAGACTAGAGATTTCTGTTAGTACTACCTCCAAGACACGTCACGGGCAAAAAGGATCGCCATCACGATTCAGTCTAATTATTGAGCTTTAACTCGTCCTGTGATCTAGTGACGTCTGTCGGGAATACACAGCGGGTCTCGGAACTGTTATTTATTCTCGCGTTTAATATGATTTATTTCGTTTATTAGGCATTCAGTTCCCAGTTCCATCTGAATGTTACCGTCTTACTTCATAGCTGATTAAATATCGGGAACTTGTTTACGCGTTGTTCTAGTATGTGAAAAGGTATCGAAATGCTCTTTTTGCAACCCATCTGGCGAGTTATTTTACTCGATAATAATGAAATGGAACTTTGTATTGGGTTCAGAGTCCAGTAATAGTCTCGAAGGGCGGTATTATCACCTCTGTTAGATTTATATATGTCACCATAAATGTTTGTCACGGTATTTACTGTATGATAACGTTGACTGTAAATCAGCTCAAATACAACAGCATTTTTTACGGCTGTAGGAGCTACTGCCATTTTCTCCCCATGTTTCACGAATCCGTCAATTCCAATCAGAGATATAGCTTGTCCTCGTGGCTCCTTTTAGCTTTTCTCGATTCACATGAGCCAAATGTCACGTGATAGTTGGAGTAACACTCGGTACTGTATCTAGGTCTGTGGTGTATCGGGAAACCTCGAGCTCGTTAGAGTTCGATTGTCGTTTACCCAGCCCAACTTGCCTTCTCGGTCCTTACGCAGGATGTACGGTGATACAGAATCGTTCAACAGTCTGTCGCAGTGTCGGTTCTCCAACTTTGTCAACAGTGTTTCTCGAAAAGAACGTCATCTTGCCTCCAGTGATTCCCATTTGAGTTCACGGAGCATTTTCCTGGGAATCTAGTGTTGATCGAAGCTACTGGTAACAAATCTAGCAGTAAACCTCTGAATTACTTCAATGTTCTGTTTAATGCACCCTGATGGGGATCCTAAATACTCGAGTATCCTCCGGAGTGGTTCGCAAAAGTATAGTACATAGTCTTCTTTAAAGTGGCTATTCAGTTTCCTTCCAATCAAACGAAATCCCCCTTTCGCCATACCCACAACTGAGCAGACTTAACGGGATTATTCCATTTCATATCTCTAAACATCACACCTAGATATTAAATCGACGTAACGGTATCAGGCAGCACAGTACTAATTAATACTGTATTTAAACGTTGCGCTCAGATGCATTAACATTTTTTACATTTAGAGCAAGCTGCCATTTGTCAAACGCAATAGAAATTGTCATCCTGAGTTCTGTATAAACGTCCACTGGATCCGAGCGGTTCTAGGCGCTTCAGTCCGGAACCGCGCTGCTGCTCCGGTCGCAGGTTCGAATCTTGCCTCGGGCATGGATGTGTGTGATGTCCTTAGGTTAGATAGGTTTAATTAGGGGACTGATGACATCAGATGTTAAGTCCCATAGTGCTTAGAGCTATTTGAGCCATCTGATGAAATTTGTCGCTTCTCCTCAAATTGATCTACCAGTCTTTGCGAAGCCCAATGCCTCCTGCAGACTTTGATAACCCACATGTCTCCAATATCCTGCAGTCATGAGTAATAATTTGTGAATTTGAGCTGTTGTGAAATGCCCATCGAAGCTTAAAATCTCATAAAGGTACATCCATGTTCGCAATGCTCTATTAATTTCGAGTGTAGTGTCGAATGGTACTGTCCAAACTGCAAATTATTTCTGCTAGGCAGCTGCTCCTTTCCTTCAGGTGCGACTGTGGCGTGCTCTTGTGTCTCGCCAATTTGTGAGGCTGTTCTCTAGAAAAGCACAGGCGCCAACGGTCGGGTCTCTGACCTCTAGAAGCAGCTTGACATCGAGAACCGCCTGACGGAGAAACGGGCCACGTACTCTGCCTGCTCACCGCGGAAAACACGGCCACAAACTTCGAACCGCTGAGGTGCTAAGCGTGCGAGGTGTTGGTGCCAGAGTTCTCACTGAACTAGTTTGTCAGTAGTCGACAATGCGTTTGTGCCGCCAGAGCTTGGTTCCCACGCTTTGCTGAGTTTAAATCCCATTTCTGTGTTAAGTAATTACGTATATGTATTTTGTCTGCTTCTTTACTGATTGAGCCCTTGTACGCGAACTGCTCCCTAGCGCATTTTCCATTCAGGGTGTCCAAACGTCTTCTAGAAATATTGTGTGGTTCAATGATCGCACGCTACAACTGTATTTTCAAGAGTTGCTATGTCGGGAATGCGACAACAGCACATGTTGAGAATGGCCTGGATGAACATACACGGACAGCTGGTTTTACTCTAGGGTTTTTATCAGTACAAAATTCAGTGAATTCTTGCGAATGCTTACAACACTTAAAAAGCGATTTGGCGGCGTAATGACCCCAGCGATTGCTTGTGCCGCTCATTAAAACTTCCTGGATTTTGAGTGGCAGAGTGACTCACATCCGTATATTCCGTAACTGTAAATGATTTATCGCGAGCGGGACTGGTTCTGAACCGTGTTGTTGTCCTTTGCGCAAAGTTGTGACGCGAGCAACGTTCGCCTTTGTCGCGGGCGTCCGCTTATTTACGACCATCAGCTGTCTCTGATAATGCGCCGTCCACGCACTTCACGCACCTCCAAGTGCCCAGTGGAAGGCGTTGCTGGCGGTCACTGCTGCCTGTTTGCCAGATTGTGACCACGTTACGCAGTAGCCACAGAAGAGTTGACGTCATCCTAGTCACCGTGACTTTGTCCAGTAGTGGGCGCGGTTAGCACCTTCGTAGCATCCTCGCTTATTTTCCAGCCTGGATGTCCCGCAGTCCTGTAGTACACGGAAGGTATGAACCACAATGTAACAGAGGTAGTTAAGCTATCTTCTGTTGGTTGTTCGTAGCGTCTTAACTTCAACTCCACAATAGCTGTAACCAGTGCTTTTTTTCTGGGGGATGCGTACCCCTAAACTTTCTCTTCGACAAAGTAATTTTTTACGATGTTGAGAACTTGGAAGAGCGTCAAAGATTTATTTCACGGACGTAAATTTTTTATTTCACTTTTTCGTGTTGGTAATCGCAATACGAACGATACCAGTGTAGTTTTTGGTGGGAAAAGCGATGTCATTGACTGTTTGAAGCATTTCGAAGCTCCGGCAACCGTTCTCGACAAGTGAATCGCTGGCAGCCAGTTCGACAAGCATGTAGTGCCCTCGCGCACTAATAGTGGGCGATGGTACTACTAAACGAATATGCAACGCTCAAACGCAAGCTACCAATAGATGTCTCTACGGTCCCGCTACCATGATGTTGATGACGTCATGGCTAAAAGCAGACGGGTGGTATCCCATGCTTCAGTTACAAGTAATTTTCGCTGCATTATATCCAATGTCTGAGTACCCTCAAACTTTTTTTAGAAAAAAAAGCACTGGCTGTAACAAAAGCACTGCTAACGCGTGATGAGGGTGCTTGATCATCTGAAGATCGGTATTGCCCAATACTGGCCGTTTTGAGATTTCAGACTGGAAAATGTTTCCAGTTTAATAATGTATATGGTATGATACATACAAACTCACGTGATAGAGAACGCTCGCGTGAATGGGAGCACTTGTATCAAAGCGTCTCATTTCAGTCGTCGGTGCATCTTCCGCGGCGGTATACCACGCATAGGAGCTGAGGAATACGTGCCGAAATAAGATCGGACGTCCGCATCAAAGGAAGAAAAACAGTGGGCAATGCGATCGTAGAGCCAGAGCAGACCACACACACACACACACACACACACACACACACACACACACACACACACACACACACACACACAGGTAAACAAGCTGGCGGGATCGCCTTGTCCGTCAGAGGCCTCAGAAGCCAGCTAGCTACAGGCAAACACCGCACCGGCCTTTTCCTATAAAACAAACAGTCTCTGAAATACCGGAATCCCACTGCCTCACTAACCTCTGGACGTCGCTGCGTATCAAACTGAACTTCTTCTAACGTTCATGCCGTAGAATTCCATTCTGAGCGAGATGCTTCAAACCGTGGAGACGGGGGAAATTTTCATTGCCACAGATTGGACAGGAAAGGAGACTGCGCGGGCCTGAATTAGCGTTGTACGTAAACTTGAACACTAATGGTTGTCTCTCCCAGAAGTCGTCAGGCGCATTTTCTCTGGCGTTTAAGATGATACTTGCAATTTCGTTCTTGCAATGTGTAACTGTAGTCAATTTTGTCGAATACTGCACATCGCGTCCATCATAAAACATCCAGTGTCAAGAGACAGCATCTGTTTGTTTCCCGTTAAAAGTAAAACAGTTTTCAAGGCGTAATTTAACGTGGCCATTCGATAGTGGCTCCAAATTAGTCTAGTACGACAGTAGGTTTACGGAGATACGTATGTGCCAGTAGGGGCAGTGCAACCTTTGCTCGTCTCGTCTTTGTTGCCGGCTTACCCGGTCTCATGTGCGATACTGGCGCGCGCTGTCTGCTTCCGCCATGCTGCACCGCCACTCAGTCGCTGTTGTAGTAGTGTCATTCTTCTTTTACCGTTTCTGTTAATGCATACCGTTAAACCGAGTATAGTACTAGACTGGTTTTTGACCGCTCTACTGAATGCCCACGTAAAAGTCCGCTTTAATAATCTATTTGTTTGTAACTGGAAACAACCGCCGGCCGGTGTGGCCGTGCGGTTCTAAGCGCGTCAGTTTGGAACCGCGTGACCGCTACGGTCGCAGGTTCGAATCCTGCCTCGGGCATGGATGTGTGTGATGTCCTTAGGGTAGTTAGGTTTAAGTAGTTCTAAGTTCTAGGGGACTGATGACCTCAGTAGTTAAGTCCCATAGTGTTCAGAGCCATTTGAACCATTTGGAAACAACCGACGCTTTCCCTTAACACTGGACGTCGCTCGAAACATGTGATGGGCAGTATTTGCTCGGGACTACTTCAACTACGCATTGCAAAAACGGAATTACTAATATCTACCCAAACTCCAGAGAAAATGCGCCTGACTGCTCGTAGTAGCAGTAGTTGATACTGCTAAAGCATAGAATGGCAGAATGAAATGATACCAAATCCTTGCTGACAAAAATGAATGACATCCAAAACGCGCGTGGACAGCAAAGCGAAGAATGTTCGTTCATTCATTCAGACTTGTTGGATGCGGCCCGTCTGATTTTCTCTCCTGTCCCAATCGTCTCATCTCAGATTAGCAATTCAGTCCAGCGTTCTCAGTTTTTTCTCCTTTCCACTACAGTTTCTACTTTCTACAGCTCCTTCTGATACCTTGGAAGTTGCTATATAATGTCCTAGCATCCTACCGCTTTTTCTCTTTTGTATGCGTTTCCTTGCTGATTCTGCTCGGAACCTCATAATTTCTTACGTATCCTTCTGAAACGTATCTCAAATTCCTCGATTCCTTTCTTTCCAGTTTTCCCTTGTAGTACGTAATTCACTTCCAGCTGCATATTCTAAGAAATTTCTTCCGTCAGGTTACCCCCATATATATATATATATATATATATATATATATATATATATATATATATATATATATATATATGACTTCTTTTAGCAAGAACTGCCCTATTTCTCCTGTGCTAGTCTGCTTATTTTCGTTAGCAAGTTGTCAAATTGCTTCCAGCGTAGCAGAATTACGTGTGCACTATACTACAGCGACCCCAACTTGCATGTTAAATTTGTTTCTAAATTCATTTCTGCTACTCCTTTACTTTCGTCGTCCTTCTGTTTTCTCTCTGTCCTTATTCTGTGCTCATATAGTCAACTGTAAACCCTCCTTCCTTTCACTAAGGATAGAAGTGTCATCGTTGAATTTTATCGTTGACATCTTTCCTTTGGATTTTCATCCCACTCCAGAATGTCTTTTATTTGTATTACTCCTTACTCGATGTTCACGTTGAACAATAGGAGGGAAAAGACTGCCAAACTGTGTTACGTCCAATAATCTCTCTCTCATTTTCATTATTCCCTCCCGTTCCTTCTACATTTTGTATATTACCCACCTTTCTCCTGTAACCTATACGATAAGTTCCTGAGAAATTTAAAAATTGTACCATTTTACGGTGTCGAACGCTTTTTCTAGGTCGACTGATTCTGAAACTGTCTCGAAACCTGAGAGCAGAGATTCCCCCGTCCCACCGTTTTCCTCCCCCGCCCCCCCCCCCTCCCCATAAAACTTATCCACCTTATAATCTATCAGAGCTGCTAGGTCGACAGTCGAAAAAATAGTTCGTCGTTATAGCACCTAAATCTGAGAAGAAGTCTGAAAGATAATATTGTGTATTCTGTTATCGGTTCAGCGAAGACCTCAGCTAGGCATGAATGCGGAACTCGCAGAAGCAAGTGAACAAGGATTTACAGCCCATCTCATTCTAAGTCGATTATGTGGGAGGTCTGCCGTGTCATCTCATGTCAGTACATCCATGTCTTAATACGAAGGGAGTGTCGCACATGGCCTAAAACAGCCAGAATGACGTGTCCAATGGTTGCGTAGTCTGTACCCAAGTCGCCAAGCTCGGATCTTTCGTTGATAAATCGGAGCACCCATCGATTAGATATGCAAGATGCTGGTCGTGTAATTGCGTTTTCTCGGAAGCAGCTGAATACAAGCGTTCCAGAGTGATGGCGTGTACTTTTCGAAATGTTGCACAGTTTGTCCATTCATAAGTCGTGAGTCTAGAATTTAGGTAAGCTCTTCTCGCTCGTTGAAGCCGCTAACGCACCATTTATTTGTGACGCTCGTATCTGAAGTAGCTGTTTCAAATCCTGGTTGTGGAAAGAAATATTCACCGCCAGTATTCGGTCGGTAATGGGAGTGCGTAGGCGGTGTGATACTGGTGTTGCTGTCACCAATCCGAGATTTTGGAAAATGATAACATGCTAAGTGGAGAGCGTTTGGCACACGAAACTTTATCACGTCGATGTAACCGAAGCTGGTTGTTAATTTTTTTCAAACCTGTGCTGTAACTTTTAAAAAGTCGTCTATAGTTAGGGAAAAGAGAATTTCCTAGTATGAAAATACATGACATTTCTTTTATTATGTTGCTGCAAACCGACACGATGAAGTTTCCCTTTAGGTATTGACCTCCCTGGTAGCCAATTGCTTCAATTCTGGTCAGGTAGCAATTGACAGATCAGTTTGTGCAAACTATACTGTGTGTGGGCAAAAGGAGCAAAATTAAACCAGTCAAAATGGTAAATATAGCTGTTACTCATAATTGATTGTTTCAGCTGAGAAGAAGTTAATTCAGTCAAAAATAAAGCGCCAGTTATGTTGCGATTTTTGCGGAATGCTGTAACCCATCGTATTTTTAACAGGGGACTACTCGAATGAAAACTTACCAAAGCATTTTCTCCCTGATCATCTGAGAAATGTGAAAATGGCCGTAAATAGTGTACCAATTTTTATTCCTATCCCCTTTCAGAGTGGATTGCTGAACTTCATCTTAATTATCTTTTGATGTGTTAAATATGTATATATTATTATTATTATTATTATTATTATTATTATTATTATTTATAATGTTTTAAGTAGTTTCAATTTGTTCGTAAAGTAATGATCATCATGTTTTCATAACCTTGTTATCCGCAGATAGACAGGCATTGTTGCAGAGTAGAATTGATCCAATAGAACTCTTTCGTAGCTCTGAAGCTGTGCAGACATAGACGAATTGCTGAACGTAGACAACTATTTGCTAAAGTCAATATCGTTGATGAACTAAAAGGTACTTGTAGTAAGAAGATTGTTGGAAGATTCATTCGCTCACTCTGTAGAGGGATACGAACTTAATATATCAAAGGTAAATAACGCGTAGAAATAAAATCCTTCGATTTAAGTTTCACTCCAATCTGTTCACTGTTGAAGATACTCTGGAATCACATAGGAATATGCGATTGATTTTCGCCTGACTCATTAAACACTTCTTCGGAGAAGTGTATTCAGTGACAAGTTCTGAGTAACGCACATGGAATGTTTATCTAGTGCCACGTTAAATTTAGCTTCTTTTGCCAAACTAGCTTTTATTTTATCCAATGTGGCAGTCAGGCATTCTGCCATTAATGGTTTCCCACAATATACGTGACTACACACACACACACACACACACACACACACACACACACACACATACACACACAGGTGACTCCAGAGTTGGGGAAAGCCTGCGGTCTGGCAATAGCGTGGTGCGTCCGCCATTTTGGCTGGTGCGTAATTGTGGCAGCGACGTGCGACCCCTGCGTGCCTGGGTTAACCTCTCTCCCGGCGGAACGGCGTATGTGGGCCTCAAACATCTGCAAACAGACCTGCCGCTGGTCATCGCTCGCCGTGTTAATAGCTGCCAGCCACTTAAGCCTTATCGCGGCTAATAGGCCGGTCGTCCCGTTATCCAGTGTGTGTCAGCGCCTGATGATATGGGCCGGGACATTCGCTTCGTCGACAACCGTCTGACGTGGGAGGGACAAAAAAATATTTAAACAGTGTCCCGATACAGTCTCTAGATCGCTATATTTTATTTCCATATCTGGAAACGAAATTTGGACTTCTTTTTATAAGTAGAGATCATGATGACCAGTACGTTAAGTCCTGAAAGAAAAGTTATTTCGTGTATTTTGCAGTTCATGTACATTTTCGGATTTGGCGTCTTTGCCTGTTCCGAAACCAAACATCCACAGCTGATCGCACGATCTTCTTCTTGGTCGTCATATCTTTTCTCTACCGTTGGGTGTGTAGTCAGTTTTCCAGGGATTCTTCTTTTTATCTACACGTAGTAGATGGTCCTGCTACTTGTGTAGGTTAAGATCTGTTGTGCTATTTCTAGAACACGGAGCTTCTTTCTTACCTCACTTTTCCTCCTGTGATCTTCTAATTTGTACCCTTTCAAAGTTCGTTGAAGGTCCATTTCTGCCGCTTCAATAGTCTATAATTGTTTAGTCGGTGAAGTCAATGCTTCGGATCCTTAGAGAGGTAAAGGTGCAGTCACAGTAATATACAATTTAAGTATTGTCTCTTTCCTGGTTTTGTTCAGGAGTGTTCTCTTAACTGCACCTAACATGTGGAGGTAACTGCAGATTTTCAGAATTATTAAGCATGAGAGAGATCACAGCCCAGGTATCTGAATATGTGAACTTGTTCCAGTTTATTATTCTTGATTGTGATTTTATTTCTAAGATCTTCTTTTCCACAGACAGGCCATAATTTTGGTTCTCTTTCTGGATATGGTCGAATTATATTGTTTTGGCGATATGTGTAAGGAGCATAGAGCTCATTGTAAGTTGCCTGTCGTATCAATCAGTACAACCGGGTTTTCTGTAGTTGAAATGGTTCAAATGGTTCTGAGCACTATGGAACTTAACATCTGAGGTCATCAGTCCCCTAGAATTTAGAACTACTTAAACCTAACTATCCTAAGGACATCCCACACCTCCATGCCCGAGGCGGGATTCCAACCTGCGACCGTAGCGGTCGCGCGGTTCCAGACTGAAGCGCCTAGAACCGCTCGGCCACTACGGACGGCTTTCTGTAGTTAAATACTGTACATCTCAGTAGGTGTGAATGATAGATTTTCTTCCGCGATTTATTGACAGCGTCATTTATACGCTGTGTATGTTAAATATTGTGTGCCATATACACAAAACTCTTTCTGAGTACTTGGGTGACTCTTCTAGTTCCTGTACTAATGACTGAGCCGACGCATATCTTGATATTATCAACATACAGACTTTCTTCCATCTGCAGTATTGTCGTTTTGCACATCATTGAGCGAAGGCTACAGAGGTCGCTGTTACTTTCAAGCTGTTAACTGGACGAGATCGTCGGGTATGAAAGTAACTTAGTGTCTCCTTCGGGCGTTGTTGTATAGGGCCGCTGTTGTTCAAGATTTATACAAATGGTCTGCTCTGTAGAGGAAAGTTTCAAATGCGGGGACATCTGCGAAGGAGCGACGCGTGGCGCACAAACTGTCAACTGACCCTTACCACAAATAAACGTAACATGTTGCGTCTAAACGGGCGGGTGGATCCATAGATTATCGATTAGGCTATTGCCCACTTGTCGCTGGTAACATTTCCCGCCCCCGAAAAAGTGTCGTAGTATGCGCCCGAGCCGACATGGAACGTCACAATTACTGACTATAGGAAAGCAACAGCCAGTCTGAGATTTATTGGAAGAATCTTAAGGTGATGCAGCTGAGCATATCCACCAAAGCAAAACTTACGAAATAATGATTTGAAAGACTGTTCTAACTTCGCAGGGGCCGGAGTAACGGAACAGACAGAAGAGGCCGAACACGGATCGACGCGCTTCATTAGGGAATCGTTTAAATGGCGCGAGAGCATTACGAGATGCTAAAACAGTATCTTTCACTAAAGTGAAAACTCAAAGTTTTTAAAATAATTTTAAATAATTCCACGTCTGTATTCTTTGTGTCCACATATCACAGTGGCCCCAAATTGTAGCTGAAAGGTAATAGTGTTTAATGTAAGTCTGTCGGCGTGAGAAAAACATCGTGCTGCAATAGTGTTTCGAATTTTAAGTGTTCTTCCACACATGGAGTATCCTCCTCTTCAGCATGGAAATGCCAGACCACACATGAGCGTTGCGACATCTGCAACAATCCAACACCTTTGTTTGTTCACTGTTACCGATCATCCTCCATACAGTCCCGAGTTGGCCCCAGTCGATTTTCAACTTCAAGGTCACCTTCGAATATTTCAGTTTGACAGTGATGAAGCGGCGCAAGCAGAGGTGAGGTTGTGGCTCCGTTAACAAATATTCTACAGTGACGGTGTCAACAAGTCGGTCTCTCTGTGGGAGAAATATTCGTCGCCAGGGTGACTTTGTTGAGATCTAAAAACGTAGACCTGAAGAATAAAGATGTAGAATGTTCATAAAGTTCGTTTTATTGAAACAGATTAGAGTTTTCACATAAACAACTTGGCGGCAGTAATATTTCAGCATGCTCTCTACATTTTTGTCTTCAGATGCCTCACAAACTGTCCAAAGATTGTACTAATGTAGGAACACAGTGTCTTGTAAGTTAAACATTAATTACTAGCTTACATTTTGAATCAAAGGCGTAGATAATATATACAGAAGATTATAACTCTTTATAATAGTTCCGCTTAAGTATATCATCGTTGAAAAAAATTAAAATATGAAAAATAGAATATCTGTAAACCTTCGTCAGTATTTACTATCAAAAGCAGTCTTGATCACAATTTATTACGGTGACCGGTTTCGACAACTATTGTGGTCATCTTCAGACCTACAAGTCGTATACAAAGCTTTAATTAGAGGGCTAAATACTTTAAAGAAAATACATAAAGTTATAAAACGATGAATTACCAGTGGGTAAGGTCCTCCTGCTGGAGAATCACTACTGCAAGTCTTGCTATGTATAAGGGAGGCTCCGCCCACTTCTGACGGAATGATGTCATTACTAACCAATGGGTTATAGGTCGAATCACAATGTAAAATTTCTTAGTTAAAAGAATATTGTCAAGAAAGGAAAATACACACACACACACACACACACACACACACACACACACACACACACACACACACACACGCGCGCGCGCACTAAACTTAGCTATTGTCAATTAAGAAGCGTTAAAAATATTTAAACATGTAGCATAAATGAACTTCGTTTTCACAGTACATGGGTTGACGTCTCAAGGCCTGTTAGTGAACTATTTGGAACCACTGGTTGCCATGGTGAAGTTGGACGCCGTTCCAAATATGTGGCAGCAGGCTTCTTTCTAACGAAGTTGCTGCGAAGACTGTCACGTCAGACGATGTACAATTGAGCTACAACACGTCTTTATTGAAACGATTTTTAATGAGTAGGCTGCAATAATCGTTAACTGACATGTATAGTACAATGCTGCACAGATACGATTTACTGGTGTAATAAGAGACTTCCATTTACATAGATTACATAATAATTCTTACAGAACAATACTAAGAGAAAAAAAGTAGTGATTCTCCAGCAGGAGGAGGTCCTTACTCATTGGTCTGAAGATACCACAGTAGTGGTCGAAACCGGTCACCATAATAAATAAATTGTGATAAAGACTGTTTTTGATAGTAAATATTTGTAACACATTGATCACTGTTCACTCCCACAATGTATTCAAAAGTAACTTCGTCAGTATGTTTCTTTGAGTTTGTTTGGCCATCTGAGAGCTGTTTTATGATTTAGGTAGCTCAGAAACTGATATACAATTTCTGCGACTTCTGCGATATATTGAACTATCTAGTATGCTTGAGAACTTCTAAAAAAATTTGCCACTGTCTTAGCCTAATCATTGAACGCGTTCTGCCCATGTTTTCTACCTTGAATAAAAATTTCAAGTTCGTCCTAGATAATACTTCACAAACTTAATAAAGCCCACAAACTGAACCTCTACGTAAAAATGATGTACTGAAAAAAGGTACAGACGTATGTGAACGCCGCTAGCACATTCTTTTGGAGTAGTGTGTGCTAATGGAGTAGTGAACAGTGCTGGGTGCCCGAAGCGAATGCGCAGCCATCACCGCCGGACGAGAAGTGACGACCCGCGTGTGACGTGTGCGAGTGACAGGTCGCCGCTTGGGACGGCGCTGTGCGGGCTGCGGGTACGGCAGGGGCCGGCAGATCGGGCGTGGCGCTGGCTGGGCGCGACCTTGGCGCGTGACGTAAGCGGGCCGGGCCCGGCAGGATGAGACACGCCGTGGACGCAGCCGCGGCAGCGCTCCAGCCGGTGAGTGACCCAGTGGCCGCGAGCACCCGGCCCCGGCTGCCAGCTGCCGCTCCTGTCGCGGCCTGTCGCCGCCGAGCTGGAAGCGCCACGCCTCCTACCGTCTGTAAGCGCGTCCACACTTGTAACTGCAAGCTTCAGGCACGAGTGATCAAGCGCACTGTGCTTGATCACTCATGCTATAGGTGTCGGGCGAGATACGATATCCGCATCGGCAAGTCCCTTATCCGCATCCCGTTCTGTACGCCAGAGTTGAGACGTTGGGATTGAGCTTGGACTTGAATATTCGTCTGTTGGGGTCGGTGCCTGTAATTGACATTCTATTGACTAAGGATGTAGAAACCGATCGTGACCACGTTTTAATGCAACAGAAGCTATCGTATTCTTGATACTTCAGCAAGTCGCAGTCTTCTATCGAATTTATTGAAATAAATTTTAAGAATGTTCATGCGGAACGTCTCCGCAACATGGGGAAGTCAAAGAAGTAGACAGACATTGCCTTTAGATACTCCATGCAGTCAGAATTGTAACGTACAGGAGGTGGACAAAATACGGAGAGCCTAGAAGCACAGTACCTGGTACGGAGTAGGAAACCTGTTGACATTCAAAACGGCTTCCTTTCGTCTCGGAATGGATAAATACAGGTCCCGTATGGTTTTCAAGGGATCTTATACCATTCTTCCTGCAAAATGGTGGCAAGTTTAGTAATGACGATAGCCGCGCGGGATTAGCCGAGCGGTCTCCGGCGCAGCAGTCATGGACTGTGCGGCTGGTCCCGGCGGAGGTTAGAGTCCTCCCTCGGGCATGGCTGTGTGTGTTTATCCTTAGGATGATTTAGGTTAAGCAGTGTGTAAGCTTAGGAACTGATGACCTTAGCAGTTAAGTCCCATAAGATTTCACACACATTTGAACATTTGAGTAATGACGATGGAGGTGTACAGACACCACATACCCTTTTCTCCAAAGTAGACAACAAAGGCTCAGTTATATTGACATCTGGTAACAGTTAATCTTCGTTTTTACAAAACCAGTCGTGAATGATGCGAGCTGCGTCCTTGTCGTCCTCGAACACAGCATGACTGTTGTTGTGATGAATGGCAGCTAGCTCCGAATGCTGAAACATGTAAGTTAATGCCGAAATACAAACCCGTAATCTTCGGATACAGCTTTAGTAGTGTCCTGCTTGATACCGTGACCTAGTTTAAATATTTGAGCGTAGCTTTGTAAAGTAATATGAAATGGAACGAGAAAGTGAGAACTGTGGTAAAGAAGGCGAATTGTCGTCTGTGGTTTACTGCGAGAATTTCGGGAAGTGTGGTTCATCGGTATCGCGTGATGGTAATAGTCCGGGTGGTGCTGTCGCCGCTAGAGTTCTGGTTAGTCTTCGAGTTTTACTGTCCTGTTAATGCTTATCGATAAAACGGACTGATCCAAGGCCTGTGAGATAGTGATTGTTTAGGTCAACGCGAGTGGGGTGAAGTCATTTTATAGGTTTCCTCCTCACTGTGTTTCAGTTATATTGGACAGTTTATCCACATTCGTTTCTTTTACAGTGTGTAAAAACTTTGATAACCTCCGCATTGAGCACACGTAATGCAAACACGCACGGACTGGTTCTCGTCCATTTTTTCATATCTACCTGACTTGAGCCTCCAATTTCCGGAAGCAGTACGACGCGATTCTTAAAAAACTCGATAACTCTGCTTTGAGATCTGGAAGCTTTGTAAACACTGTAAAACCGTAAACAATTTTCACTGGCCATTTTAGTGTGTTGAGAATAATTTCTGTAACTGTAGAGTAATTGTTTGGAGTCTCACCAGCAACAGTTTTTATTGTAAAAATTCCATACGTATTAACAAATGTTAAATTACAACTTTTAATAAACATGACCTTTTATTAAGTTTACAGAATCTTCCTTCGGTTCTTGCTAGAACAACTATTATAATAAATGAAAAGCACCAGTTTGCTTTTGTTCTCCAATGTTGTAGAACAAAAGCAAACTGGTATCATTTATTAAAGTTTGATTCAGACAATATTATTTAGTTAGAAAAAGAAGCGATGAACAAATAGAAATGAAAGTCTCTAAAAACGACTCGAGCTCCATTGAACTAGTTCAGGAAGCTGAAAGAGTTGCCCCCGTCCGTGAAGGCTCCCGTTACACGGGCGGGCGCATCCGCCGTATGAGTCCACTCCAAATCGTTCGCCTTTATAATAGAGATGGTGGTTATGCCTGAAATAACCGGTTTTCAGCTATCGGTTTTTCCAAACCTTGTTTAACCGGACTGTTAAAACCGCTCAAAATAGTCATTTCCTGAAAGAACAGATTTTCGATATTTATCCTAGAATTTCCTGTAATAAACGTGCCGAAAAAAATTGAAAAATTTCGTCTACCTCAATTTCAAGATACATAGAATCAAAATGTTAAAATAAATTTTCAATAAAAGAAAACTTAGCCTGTCCATTGTTCGCTGCTTTTCCCGAAACGAAATACGTGGTTGACTAGTACAAAAAAAAGCACCGGTATCCCGCTATTGATTCAAATTTTTGAAACTCTGCTCAAAACCCGTGTTTCAATTGGAGTTTATGTAACAATTTGGACATTACGAATAGTCAGTGCTAAAAGAGTGAAAACTGAGGTTGAAAAACTGTTTTTCTTGTTAATTGGTCTGCTTTTGAGGACCTCACGGTGGTAAAGGCATATATGTAGACAAAGGCAGCATATCAGCTCCTTTTTATATTTATTTACTACAAATGAATCGTTGTTAAGTTTACAATTTTGCTGTTGCCATAATTTTCTTCCTCCTTTGTTATTTCATAGAAATGACAAAACAATTCTTTAAGAATTGTACTTCATTACTACATCACTTCGTAAAAAATATTTCCAGACTACCGTTGGTGCCATTCCGCAATATATAACTGATGCCCAGCGACGATAGCGAGAATCTACCGTATAGACCGGACGGGGTTAAGTCTTGCACACTGCATGTACAGGCGTAACTCAGACCACAGCACCATGGCAACAAAACATTGTCTTACAATCAAGAGTGCTGTACTTATTCTTATGCCAAATATTTGTTGCTCGTTTCTGTCGGTATTGGTATTAAAATAGCACTGATTGCTTTCCCTATTTTCTACAATAAAGCACTATTACAAACCAGTGCAAATTTTACGAATAGAAATTACTCCTTTTTTAAAAAAGGTTTGTTTAAAAACAATTTTAACATCGCTCCTATGGCTAATTGATATTTCGGTTCTTTATTTGGCTATTAGTAAAAAAAATAAACACCTATTATAACAGACCAAACCGATACTGAAAAATATCGCTTATTCAGGATTAAAATACCGGTCTGTTCTTACCATCCATTCTCTAAAAGCCCCCCTACGAAGGCGGACGAGTCCGGCGAGCTAGTCTACCCCGACCCGTTTGCCTGTGTTAGGGCGGTGCGTCCACTTGGTCCAGGTCCAGGTCGACCAGTGGATCTCTACCTGCTAGCTCCTACCGTAACTGGCAGCCCACAGTCCGTCATTTCAGGCAGGTAGGGTCCGCCAAACTGTCACCGGTGTCCTCCCGCATTCGGGCGGCTCGGCGGACCAATCGCGATGTGAATGGGTGCCAGAAGAGAGCGCTTGGCTGCTGCAGCCCCGCCCACTGATTCAGCGGCCACGGCGGCGGCCCGGAAGCGCCACAGGTGCTGGCCGGCCTTGCCCGGAATGCGCGGAAATGCCGGCCCAGTCGCCACGGGAGAAAGGCAGAGCCGAGGCAAAGGCTGTGTGGCCACGGCAGAGGCGGGCGAGGGCGCGCTTGCGAAACGCGCGGCGGCGGCGGCGCGCGGGGAGAAATCCCATCGTCACGGCCGGCGGCCGCGCCACCCGTGTGGGAAACTTTGAACGTGTGTGTGGCTTTCCACCGGCGAAAGCACCCTCAGCCGTAATTACCGCCTCGTTTTCCGCTAGGCGCCGCTGCTGCCCCACATCTGCCGCATCGCTCTAAAGTCCGCCAACTAATATGACACCGCGAGTTTCCACTTGCCGACAAAAGCAGCGTGTAGCAGTGCCACTTCTGGGGTGTGTGCGAGGTGTTGGAGAAAAGTAATGACTGACTATACTTGAGTATTGCTCATCAGTGTGGGATCAGTACCAGATCGGGTTGACGGAAGAGATAGAGAAGATCCAAAGAAAAGCGGCGCGTTTCGTCACAGGGTTATTTGGTAACCGTGATTGCGTTACGGAGATGTTTAACAAACTCAAGTGGCAGACTCTGCAAGAGAGGCGCTCTGCATCGCGGTGTAGCTTGCTCGCCAGGTTTCGAGAGGGTGCGTTTCTGGATGAGGTATCGAATATATTGCTTCCCCCTACTTATACCTCACGAGGAGATCACGAATGTAAAATTAGAGAGATTAGAGCGCGCACGGAGGCTTTCAGACAGTCGTTCTTCCCGCGAACCATACGCGACTGGAACAGGAAAGGGAGGTAATGACAGTGGCACGTAAAGTGCCCTCCGCCACACACCGTTGGGTGGCTTGCGGAGTATAAATGTAGATGTAGACAACACTGCGAGCGATCTGGCAACGCTGTGTTGATTTAGTCGTGTAGATCCGGTGTCTTTATCCCTACCAGATGCTCTGTTTCAGCTCCGTGCAGGCCATCATGTGATTTTTGAAACATCCATCAGTGATGTTGCTCTTCTGTTATAACAGTGGAATTTAGAACAACGTTATGCCATGAAGTGAAGTGTTCTGTTAAACTTGGTGTATCCGCGACTGTGACCTTTGGAAAGTTGAAACTGACATATGGGGTGCATTCCTTATCAAGAAAAAATGGTTTAAATGGCTGTAAGCACAATGGGACTTTGCGTCTGAGGTCATAAGTCCCCTAGACTTAAAACTACTTAAACCTTACATTACATTCATGCCCGAGGCAGGATTCGAACCTGCCACCAGAGCAGCAGCGCGGCTTCGGACTGAAGCGCCTAGAACCGCTCGGTCACAGCGGCCGGCTCCTTATCAAGAGAACAAGTTTTTCGCTAGAAGGCCGAGAAAACGTTGAAGATGAACCTCGCTCAGAAAGACCTCCAATTTCAAAAAGCAGCGAAGAGGTCGAACGTGCGCATGCTTTGGTGTGATCAGTCTGACGTTCAACAATGACGAACAGAAAATATTGCGGGGAAGGCTAACCAAAGACTGCGTTTTACTGTTAGGACACTTGGAAAATGTAACAGATCTACTAAGGAGACTGCCTACACAACCCTTGTCCGTCCTCTTAGAATTTTGCCGCGCGGTGTGGGATCCGTACCAGATGGCATTGAAGGAGTACATCGAGAAAGTTCAGAGTAGGGCAGCATGTTTTCCATTATTGCGAAATAGGGGAGAGAGTCACTGAAATGATACAGGATTTGGGACGGACATCATTAACACAAAGGCGTTTTTCGTTGCGGAGCAATCTTGTCACGAAATTCCAATCACCAACTTTCTCCTCCGATTACGAAAATATTTTGTCGTCACCGACCTACACAGGGAGAAACGGTCACCGTGATAAAACAAGGGAAATCAGAGCTCGTACTGAGAGATATAAGTGTTCTTTATTTCCGCGCGCTTTACGGGATTGGAATACTAGAGAATTGTGAAAGTGGTTCGAGGAACCCTCTGCCAGACACTTAAATGTGATTTGCAGAGATCCATGCGGATGTGGAGGATAAGCAGTGACGTGTTACATACTTCACCATATATCAAATTGTGACCGACGTTTTGCACATGCGTAAAGTTTGTGCCAAAGTGGTGCCGAAAAACCTCGCAACTGAGCAGAACGATAATCGAAGAAACGTGAGCGTTGACGCTCTTGATAGGATTGCCAATGATCTCGAATGGTTTAGTCGCGTGTCCACGGGTAATGAATCCTGGCACAAAGCGGCGAGGTAAGGAATGGCACATTTCGACATCTCCTCGGCCGAAAATAGCTCGAATGAGCAAATTAAAACCTTGCTGATCTGCTTTTTTGAGAGCAGGGATGTCGTGCATAAAAATGTGTTCCTCCACGAAAAACTGTCAACCAAGTCTTTTACAAGGCTCAGGGAAATGGTGAATCGAGTGAGACGGGACATAACAGACAATTGGATGCTGCATCACGACAACGCCCCATGCCTCACGGCAACTTCCAGATCGGAATTTTTGGCCGTAAAAGGTATTCCCTGTTGTTTCTCACCCCCCCCCCCCCCCCAACCCCCCGCAATTCAACTGAACCTAGTCCTTATGATTTTTCCTTCCGAAATTGAAAAGTTTTTTCTGGGACATGGGAGAACATTGAAAAGAATGTGACCGACATGTTAAAAAGGCCCTACTAGTTGAAGACTTCCGTGTTGCTACCAGGACTGGGAACGACTCCGGGGTGTATACCTTCTACTTTGAAGGGGGGCAATAATGTTTTCCGGAAAAATAAATTTTGGGAGATAAAAAATCAGTCTCATTACTGTATTCACCTCGTACTTCTACAGCGCTACTGAGATTTTTACTCTCTTTCCCATCGTCAGTGGTGAGCGGGAAAAACGAGTCGATACGTATCCGCAAGAGCCCGAATTTCTTAGTAACTTGTTTGGCCGGTGCAACTCGTGCAGTAGTCAGACTGCAAAAAATGTTCAAATGTGTGTGAATTCCTAAGGGACCCAACTGCTGAGGTTATCGGTCCCTAGACTTGCACACTACTTAGCTAACTCATGCTAAGAACACACACACACACACACACACACACACACACACACACACACACACACACACACACACGCCCTAGGGACTCAAACCGCGCGGCAGTCAGACTGCAGTTATTATTCTTGAAGTTTTACGGGCGTAATGAGTAGTCAATGATGTTTAGGATTTGCACACGGATGTCATCGACCTCTTGCCACGATATTTCGGCTGACGATTGTTCAGGCATCTTCAAGTGAGATTTACAGTGAATAGCTGTCAGTCGAAATGTGGCAAGATGTCTGTCGACTTCATCTGACTGCAAGCTCGAAAACTCGTGGAATGCAGACAGCATTTTTCAGAGGCTGAAGACATGAGAGAGAGGCAATAATTGAGATAAAAGGTAGATGAGATACTGGGTTATAGCCTGTCCCCGATGTTACTAAATCTTCTTCTGATGTCAGACTATTGGTCGGTCGAATGTCTGTCTCCATTATTCCGTACCTTCCCCAGTCCTGTTCATAGTATGCTGGCTGATTCAGATCTTGTTTTGTCTGTCTGATGTACGGAAGGATTGGTCTTCGTCGTACGTTGGCCCGAGAAAGTTGTCCTGCATTTAATTTCACCACGAAGGGGCAGTATCTGTATAGGTGCCCAAAGCAACTGCCCCTCCGTTTCTTGATGGTCCTCTACAAGGATTTTTTCTCTCCTACGTTGTGGAAGGCTTCTTCATTTGTCATGCTCTCTCCATGGCATCTCTAGGAATCTTCTCTGGCACTATGCGTCAAAAGACTGTAGTCTTTTCGCTTTCCGATTGGACTACTCCTATCTCTGAGCCATGCTCCAAACAAAAAGTGTTAACATGGTTCCCCGGTTCGTAAATTGATATTTTTCGATGCCAGTAAACATTCTTCTCTTATTGAATGCTGTTGCAGCTTGTGCAGTTCTGCACTTAATCTTCTGCCGCGGTCTATCACCCTCTGCTGTTCCGCTGCCCAGTTACTTGAAGCTGATGACTTGCTTCTGATTTTTCTCCATCCAAATGTAGGTTTGCTGCTATTGAAACTTTTCTGTTTACAAGGATTTCGCGTTTCTTATGTATTTTGATTTTGAACAGGCAAAAAAGAAATTTGAAGAGATTTCGTCCACGACATCGTAATAATTCCGTCAGGCACCGGAAAGAAATAGGGAAATCAGTTTAAAACAGTTAATGGTGTCTCGAGAGAAGGATACACCATGAACATTAAGAAAAGTAATAGAAGTGCAATGAATTTGGTCGAATCAAATGTGGCGTTGCTGATGAAATTAGATTAGGAAGTGAGGTACTGAAAGAAGGGTTTGCTGCGCGCGTAGCAGAATAATGTAAGATGATAGAAAAGGATGTAAAATATAAGCGGGCTATAGCTATAGAACCGTTCTTGAAACTGAGTCATACGTTAATATTTAAATATTAATAAATTGTAGTGTTAGTTCGATGTATTCTTCAATGTGTTTCAGACATGCGTGAATATCTGAAGGAGCAAGCACTGCTATGGTCGTCAGCTGTATGAAATGCAAGTAGTATATTCGCATTTACGAGTGTGATGGAACTCCAGCTACATCATTTATTGATGTCAACGAAAATTTGTGTCGGACCTGGACTCCAGTGGGCACGTTAACCCACACGGCTGCCTATGCATGTATAGGATGTAGACAAAACGGAGACACGTGGAAGTTTGCGTCCGTCCGGGAAGAGTGCCCGGATCGGCAGCCACTCGCGTAAAGCGAGAAATCCGGGTCCGATTCCCAGTCTGGCATAAATTTTCGTTGATACTAGTAAATAGTGCAGTTGGAGTTCCACCGTATTTGCAAATGCTAATATAATTCTTACATTTATATATTAATTGTAAGTGTTGGAAAGTTACGGAAGTATTTGGAGTGTAGCGTTGTACCGCAGTGAAACATGGACCTTAAGCGTTACAGAGAAGAGAAAAGCGGCTTTGGAATGAGATGCTACAGCAGAATGCCGAAGATTAGACGATTACATTATCAATTAATGAAGAGTAGTGCGTCCAAATGAGTAGACAAAGGCTTTATACCTCAAATTGACTGAATAAAGGGATGGGTTGATGTGTACATTACTGTGTGGTTTCAAGAAATAATTGATTCGCAAAGTATAAGGATTAGGGGAGACGGTAAAATTGTACATGTCGAACAACTTCGACAACATTAAGCAAGTTAAAATGGGCGTAGATAAACTTTCACCCCAGAAATTTCATAAATTAATATATTCCGGGTTGTTTTACAGTGGTCGACTGAATTTCTCTCTGAAACGCGGCGTTTTTCCCCATCTGCGGAGCACGCCTTCAGAAAGGATGTTTGTAGCTTATGTGATGGGTCGCTACTGTGTCTTCTTCGTCGTGCTTTACTTTTACTATCTGTGATTGGGTTATGACATTGGAGGCCATATATTTTTACGCCCACTAAAATGAACCGATCTCGGCTCGATATGAAACAGCGGAGCGCCTCGTATCGCGTTTAATTCTAGCGGCCACGTGCTCCGGAACTGCCGTTCGTGCCATCGTGTTACACATGCGGTGTGTTCGCAGAGGTGCTGCCTCTCAGCCGTAGACCTACAGCCCGTATTCAGCAAGTCTCGCGGACTGGAACTGTGCGTGAAATGGTAATAACTGTTCAACACACCATAACCAAGCTGCGAGACACATGGTATTTTCGTGAGTAGCGCAGATGATGCACTCTACAGTAACTTTTGACATTACTTCTGGCATACTGCTCGAATAATTTTGAGATTCCCTTGGTTAAGAACCAATAAATCTAGTTTAGATATAAACAAACGCTTGTAAAATTGTTTTGGCAGAAGACTATTTTTCTTTCTTGAACTTTAATGGACAATGGGTAAAATTATTTTGTCGTGGCGGTAGTGATTGATGTTGTTTAATTGTGCCTTTAATATTCTCTTTGACCCAGTCACAGAAAAGTTTTGCCAGTAATTGGTTATAGCCACCATTGGCCATGCTTCGTAAGAGCATTAAGTGATGAGCACCGAATGCTGCTTCCAATAGTTCAGATGACGGCAACCATACAAAACGTTTTGTCTGATTGTCTCACAGAAAATATTGAGTATGCAACTACTGGATGTTATTCTCAAGTAACACTCATTTCCAACAACCACTGCACGATCAATGAGAGGGATTTTACTGGCAGCGTTGCTCTCTCAACCATCGGCTAAAGTTAGCAGCACTTGCCTTTGTCGCACTGTTTTCAACCAGCAGGTGGGTTTCACGAGAATTGCCTCTTTATTAGTTTGATCATGAACGAAGAAAGATTTTTGGCACGTTTACATTCTTTTCGCTTTGGCCATCTGAAGACCACGACAATTCAGGTCAGCTTCGTTTCTTCTGATCTTGATTCTTGTCCAATGTCCTTTCATTCTCAAACTCTGCAAACTTACTTGCTCTTTCGTTCACGACGATTTTTTTCCGTGGTCTACTTCTGTCCTTGAAAACCTGTCGAAGCGTGAATTTTTTATTTGAAAATCCTCTTTTGTAAATCTGCCTCCTATCCCATTTCATCCAGGTCCGTTACGTGCTTTGATTATCTTGTTCACAGGGAATTTTATTATTTGACGTGTCGATCTCCACTTCGTTTTCACTATATTTCTTTGTGCTGTTTGCAGAACGTGAAAAATTTATTATCCCATCTGCCTTGGAATCCTTGCAGTTTTAAAACGCTTTCCCTTTGTTATATTAAATGGTTTTAGGCAATATTTTTCGCTGACAGTTTCACCTCAGTTTATGAAGGCATCATCCATGACCTGAAATACATATCCGCTTTCATTTATATACAGAAGTTTTAACTCAAATCTTCTGCTGTTGTGTGTAAGCTACAGTTTTGACCTTGGCACCTTTTCGCGCAATACTCGTTTTATCACTTACTGTGTCTCTTGATACTACTCTGCTGTACCGCTGCTGAAACTGTTGTTCTGCTCGTAGCAATAAAAAGTTTTGATCACTGCACACGAATGTACATGCTCTCTTCCAACATTTCAACTTGTTCAGTGTTACGTTGCCAACTGAGATGCATTTTGTGATCCCTGTGGGTAAAGGTTGTATGCTTGGTAGGGGGCGGGACAGAGCTGGCATATGCATACGCTTGCAAATCATTAATGTAATATTGGGTAGTAGCAGTTAAGGATTGACAGGTCAACAGCGTTAAAGTTATTACCTTTACTTTCATTTGATTACAGAATGAAATAACATGGTAGGCACTGGAAGGAGCCAATTGCTTATGTGTAACATCGTGTTTTATGGACCTATATATACAAAATAAATTAATGCAAATGCTTAACTGAAAAAATTTCTTAAAGCAGTGACAAGTGAGGATTAAGCAAGATTCTGACGTTGATATCAAAGAATTTGCGTTGGACTGCACTTGCGAAACGCCACGTCTTCCAGACGCTGAATTTCGCGTGGGTCCCAGCGCGGCGTCCTTGAAGGACGGGCAAGTCCGTGCTTGTCCGGTCCACTTTGCGACATGAGCGAATTTGGTACGCGGTTGTGACGTCACACTATCACACTGACTGGAGACTAGAAGATTCGGTACTTCTATCAACTTAGCTGGTATTCTAACACGAACAGCAGAGCCCCAAGAATGACAATCATAGTGGTTGCAATAACGTGAAGCTTTGCTCTGCTATATAAGTGGGTACCTGCAAGTGGAACAACACAGTATTTCAGTTTGGATAGACTGTTTGTACATCCAGCAGACGTCCGATGCTAATGGTCACTGTAGCCAACGGGAACTCCCAGTATTGCCGTCTTGTGAGGTAAGCTGAATAGTAGCTTCGGCAAACTAGCAAGTCAGTGAACTTTAAGGTCGCCACTGTAGCAGGCTTAAATTCTAGGTTGCCGGAGATGTGTGGCACTAGACACCTACGCACAGGTCACCAATTCCAGTAATTTACAGGGGAGTTCGGTGGTCGATGCCGAGATGAGATGGAAGCAATTTTCATTGTCAAATGAATTTCAAACCCGTAATCTTGGAACTCGTGGTTAGATTCTATTGCTTATCGTGGGAGATGTGAAAACTGCGCTATTTGTAACAATGAATCATAACCTCATTTATGCACTTGCGACTTTCCAAAACGCCGTGCATAAAAACGGGGTTTTCTGGGGCTCATAGAAAGGGAGGGTCAAGTATTTCGAATAGCCATAGGGTCCACACGTCTTTCTGCTTAGGCAAATAGAGAAAATCGGGTGGTTCTTTTTGCAATTGATGCGGTATACGATGACCTCAAGGGGCTGATGGAAGCAACATTGGTTCATGGGCAGTCCTTAGATAGCACCAAAAAAAAGGGTTTCCCGTTATGTCAGTTTCACATAAGTAAATTATCAATTTTTCTGACCCATAAACTTCTTTTCGTATGACTAAAGTACTATGCTGTGTCGGGGGAAAAGGAGGGAATCAGCGGAAAAATGATCCTATCGGAGCAAAAAAGGCGAATATGCTCTTTAAAAGACTGACCGAAAAGCGAGCACCTCTGAAATTTTTTTCCGCAAATTTTGGGAAAAGAGAGGAGACGGTGGCAGTGGGAAACAGCCCTAACAGTGATAAATATTGGAAGATAGTAGACAGCGGTGGTGGTATAGAAACAGTAAAGTGAGACAGTGGCAGCGAACGTAGCTGACAGTGATAGAATAGTACTAGGAAAATATAAGACAGTTGTAGTAGGAGAGGAATATAGAAGAGGAGAGTGTGGAAGTGTACTACTACTAGTAGTAGTAGTAGTAGTAGTAGTAGTAGTAGTAGGAGGAGGAGGAGGAGGCTGTGAGACTGGAGACAGTGACAGTTTTATCACAGAGATAATGACAATAAGTTGGGCTGAATGTGAGGTGCATGTTAAAGAAGAGCGCGAATATGTACGCTTGCCAAAATCTTCAGTAAAATTTTTTAAGGCATCGAGGAAGGTAGGGTGAGACAGCTGGTACCTCACTTTTCAATCCCTCTTTATAAAGAGGAGCATATTCGCCTCTATTGTGCTCCGGGAGGCGCATTTTTCCGCTGGTCCAAAGCAGTGTAAGATGTTCTTTCTGTATCAATGACGAGACTGTAAAGTCCCAAAAAAATCTGGTTTCCTGTATACTAAAGCAATCTGCAACATAGTATAATGAATTAAAAAACCGAGTGTTACCAAAGTCATAGAACAAAAATCAGGCTATAAATGAGAGTGCTCGCAGGCATTCTGCTCGATCTTTTGAAGCAAGCTAACGGGTGTCGCTGTCTTCTAATTGGGCATTTGGGCGAAGTAACTTCAATACAGGCTACACCAGCGGATTTTGTCAGACATGGATCCATACAACGATTCATGCAGTAGACCATGCGACCTAAAATTAGGTTTACTTGTGCCGGCATGACAGACAGACAGACGGATGGAGCAGGATTGCGTGCCTCGAGAGCCGGAGTGTCGGAAGTGGGCGGCGGTCGGGAGGGCGTCGTCCCTGCAGCAGGGAAGCGGAGCGCACGCGACGTGGGCGGCGCCGCCCAACCACGCAGCCCAACTAGAGGGAGAGGAGTCACCACCGTGAGAACACCAGGGACCGATCATCCCCCCGTACAGAATGATCCATTGTGAGGCCTATCGTTTCCTGCATCTGAACTATACTGTGGTGACAAAAGTCAAGGGGTACCTCCCAATATCGTGTCGAACCTCATTTTGCCCGGCTTAATGCAGCAGCTCGACGTGGTATCGACTGAACAAGTCGTTGGAAGTTCTCTGCAGAAATGTTCAGCCATGCTGTCTCTATGACCGTCCATAATTGGGAAAGTGTGCAGGATTTTGTGCACGAACTGACCTCTCGGCTATGTCCCATAAATGTTTCAGGGAATGCATGTCGAGTGATCTGGGTGCCCCAACCATTCGTTCAGTATGTTCAGAATATACGCTAACAATTGTGGTCTGGTGACAAGGTGCATTGTCATCGGTTTCTGGGAACATAAATTCCGTGAATAGCTGCAAATGGTCTCGAAGTATCCGAACATACCGAGGACCCAGCCCATTCCATGTAAACACAGCCCGGACCATTCTGGAGCCACCGCCGCCTTGCACAGTGCCTTGTTGACAACCTAGGTCCGTGGCTTCGTGGAGTCTACGCCACACTCGAACCCTACCATCATCTCTTACTAATTGAAATCAGGACTCATCTGAACAGGCCACCGTCCGACCCATGGTCACGAGCCAAGGAAAGGCGCTGCAGGCGATGTCGTGCTGGTAGCAAAGGCACTCTCGTCGGTCGTCTGATCCCACAGCCCATTAACGCTGAATTTCGCCGCACTGCCCTAACGGATACGTTCGTCGTGCGTTCCACGTTGATTTCCGCAGTTACTTCATGCAGTGTTGCTTGCTGATAGCACTGACAACTCCCATGCGCGTAGCTCCAACTACAATTTGGCATTCTAGTCTGTTAACTTACCGTCGTGCGGCCATAATCACGTAGGAAACCATTTCACACGAATCACTTGAGTACAAATGACAGTGCACTGGTGCAGCTGTCCTTCCACACCTTGTGTAAGCAATACCTAGAACTGAAAATCAGTATCCCAGGACTTCTGTCATCTCAGTCTGAAGATTCTGCAGCTTTGTAGACGATCAAAACTCTGTCAAATAGCTACTTGCTGTCCAAGGATTTTTCAGACACTTTTGAAGCAGCTGTTACGCTATGTGTATCGTCCAGCAAATATCCTTTGACACTTACGAGCAACGTACGTGGTGCGGTAGACGATACAAACTTTAAATCTTCGAAATGTACTCCATTAGCCAGATATATCAAAGTTAGACATAAAAGTCTAGGAAGCAACTGACGGTCGGTTGACAAATGCGTGATTGAACGGTCAAACTTGTATGGCAAATCGCCACTCGATCAAAATAATCTGTCAAAGACGTCAGTCTGACATACGTCAAGCAAGGCAGCACATTGCCAAATAATTTCACAAATACGTGAACTTTGACAAGTAGTTCCATCGTGAACCGGAGTGTTGGGATGTTTAAAAGTTGCTTTGTTTTCGAGACAAGTACTGCCTGGAGGCAGCCACCAGGGCGAATACTGCGGCGATGGAGAATCCCTTTTAAGTCGCCGCCTCGCAGAGATGACATGTGGCGCTGCGGCTGCACGTGCAGTGGCGCGCGGTGCGGGGTGAGTGGCCCACAGCCACAGCCGCCTCCGCCGCCCCCGACCATAACAACCCTGGGTCACGGCACGGCACGCCGGTACACGCCCACACATCGATCGCGGCGCACGAGCACCGCTTCAGTTTATCGCGGCCTCGCGCTGAGAGCCCCAATTTAATGCACCGCTCGCCACACCCACCCCCAACCCACAGTCCGCCTTATCGGCATGCAGAGCCGTTCCTTGCCGGGTGCAGTGCAGTCCCCGTTACAATTCTACTGCACCACACCATTACGGTACAAAGTGAAATAAGATTAGGTCGCAGCAGTGCTAGTTTAAACTTGGTCCTTTTTCTTTTACACCTCTTGGTAAGGCTGTTACCAGCATGTAAATACTTCACACAATGCGCCACACACAAATGCTAACTTTATTTATATTTTGTACTGACTGTTTTCGCTCATAAACCATGTTACGTTGCTGTACGACATACAAAAACAAAAATCATGTCAAAATGCAGAAAAGAAATGACCTCACGTGGTCACAAGATTGTTTCCAATGTAACAACAGAAAAATTACTTGCGTCGAAAGATCAATCTGCAACCAACATTCATATCAAAACTTAAAAATATCGTTCATTTCTAACATTACAAGTATGACATCTGTGTGAAGAACAACAAACTGAAGAGAACCATGAAGAGACATACTTTCACATTACAGGGCCAGAACATGATTCTTTAGACACCCAGAGGTTTACATTTTAATTCTACCAGGATTTGATATTCTCACGCATTGTATGTCAAGAAAGGGGGTAAATTGAATCATTTGGAACATTACGTATGATTTATGCGATACTATCAATTAGATTGGTACGATTTATTGCAGCAATTCAAAGTTGAAGAGCTACGAAGATTTCCACTCGTAGCCAGGATGAAGGTAACACTAATCAGCCAAACATTTTCAAGAAGACAAAGTAATAGACATTTAAAATTACATTGCATAAGGGTCTTTTCACTACTTAATTACTCTACGATATCATATGTCGTCGTAAAGACTCAAGAGTAACATATTTACAATAAAATATATCAAAGTTATCAGACTGTGGTGAGTATCATACTGCAAGTATCCAGTTAATAGTTACGTACATAGCTAAGAGGTATTAATTCAGTTTACAGACTTTCTAGGAAAAAAGTAACGTCCAGTAAGGTAATAACTGTTAAACTCGGTATCAGAAACATCTTTGGTAAAAGTAATCTGAAATTATCAGTCACAATCATGTGAAGCGATAAGAGCAGCTAAGAGTCGTTTGGGGCCACTCTCATGGCATATTCAGGATCATAATCCTTCACAAGTGAAGAACATGATTTTTGTTTTGTATTTCGTTGTGGATCGTGACCGAGGTTTATGACCTAAACCTATCGGAATAAAATATAAAAATCGGCATTCGTGTGCCGTGCATTTTATGAAGTTTTTTCTTCTATGGCACTTTTCAGTACGAGAGTAACTCAATAATAGAACAAACGTATATAGTGAACGCAACGCCTATTGTAGGGAATTGAAATTATGTTACTCCGCAACCTTGCGAAGAGTTTTCCAGGTTTGTTCCATTAATATATACGTAAGCATAACATCGAAGGTCCTAGTTACGAGGGTCGCTCGGAAAAAGTCAGATTTTTCAAATATCTGACTTCTGTTCTACATTGTTGCTATTTACGGAGGTCATAGCAACGTGTAACTTAACTTGTATCCGCAAGTCGCGGTCACGTAGCACTCCATCAAGACCGCAGCTGCACTTGATTTTCGTCTAAGGCAGTGGTCGCCAACATCTTTAGTCAACAAAGCCAATTATCAACAGTACCTCTGTTAAAATTTCTTTTCACATCCAACTTTTTTAAACTGTATAGGTGAGTAGATTATTACTAACTTAATGTTACTAACTTAATTACGATATTCTTAATCCGCCCTTTGTTAAAAAAAAAGTCCTTACTAAAACAGGATCTTTCTAGCTCTCCCATCCACACTCGACTTACGTACTTGTTTCGTCGATCGCCTTCCTTTCATCTCCTTTGTGTCACAATTCTTGTTACATACTCCTAGAGGTTGTAGAGGGAAGTTAGTAGATACAAGTTTCCTGAGGAACCCATGTGCAGAAACATAATCCAACGCCGCTACAGAGCGTCATAGGCGCCGGCGCATGTAGATATATCTATATCCAGGGTGATTTCCGTGACGTTAGACTTTCGGGTAACTTGAGGTACAAGTCACTGTACGGGAAACGAACGTGTTTAAAGTTACAAACGAAAACTGAATACATGCACCGGCACTGTTGTTGGTAACATTGTAGGGTAGCACACACTTTCGCATGTAGCTCCAACTACCATTCCGTTTTCAAAGTCTGTTCGCCAATAATCACGTCCGTCACCTCTCCACATGAATCATCTGAGTATAAACGACAGCCCCGCCAATGCACTGCCCCTTTACACGTTGTGTACGCGATACTGCCTCCATCTGTACATCTACATCTACACTCCGCAAGCCAGCCAACGGTGTGTGGCGGAGGGCACTTTACGTGCCACTGTCATTACCTCCCTTTTATGTTCCAGTCGCGTATGGTTCGCGGGAAGAAAGACTACCGGAAAGCCTCCGTGCGCGCTCGAATCTTATTTTACATTTGTGATCTCCTCGGGACATACAAGTAGGGGGAAGCAATATATTCGATACCTCATCCAGAAACGCACCCTCTCGAAATCTGGACAGGAAGCTGCACCGCGATGCAGAGCGCCTCTCTTGCAGAGTCTGCCACTTGAGTTTGCTAAACATCTCCGTAACGCTATCACGCTTATCAAATAACCCTGTGACGAAACGCGCCGCTCTTCTTTGGATCTTCTCTATCTCCTCCGTCAACCCGACCTGGTACGGATCCCACACAGATGAGCAATACTGAAGTATAGGTCGAACGATTTTTTTGTAAGCCACCTGCTTTGTTGATGGACTACATTTTCTAAGGACTCTCCCAATGAATCTCAACCTGGTATCCGCCTTACCAACAATTAATTTTATATGATCATTCCACTTCAAATCGTTCCGCACGCATACTCCCAGATATTTTACAGAAGTAACTGCTACCAGTGTTTGTTCCGCTATCATATAATCATACAATAAAGGATCCTTCTTTCTATGTATTCGCAATACGTTACATTTGTCTACGTTAAGGGTCAGCTGCCACTCCATGCACCAAGTGTCTATCCGCTGCAGATCTTCCTGCATTTCGCTGCAATTTTCTAATGCTGCAACTTCTCTGTATACTACAGCATCATCCGCGAAAAGGTGCATGGAACTTCCGACACCATCTACTAGGTCATTTATATATCTTGTGAAAAGCAATGGTCTCATAACACTCCCCTGTGGCACGTCAGAGGTATATCTGTATGTGCATATCGTTACCCTACGACTTTTGTCACCTCAGGATATTCTGTAAATATACAGATGAGGACGCGTGCTTGCGTGGAACACACTCCAAACTAATGACTAAAGCCCGGTGTGATTGTGAGGACGAGTCATTGAAAATGGAGCATTTAAGCGGCGCGTTGCACTCGGCAGTATCTCGGAAGACTGCTTGTATCAGCCAGATCTCTCAGTAATAATGCTCGGTCATCCCGCAGTACTGCCACATCGCAGAAAGTTGATGACGACACTGTTGCGGTCACACTTCGATTTGCAAGACGACCCGTGAAAACGCACCTTTACGGAATGCGCGCTGACGGCAGTCTCGCCCCGCCCAGAGCCCACGCGCTGTGTGTGTGTGTGTGTGTGTGTGTGTGTGTGTGTGTGTGTGTGTGTGTGTGTGTCGCCACCTGGCCGCGCCCCTCCCTCCCTCCCTGCACCGTCACCTCTGGGTCGGCGACAGTTTCCTCACCTCGCGTCACTCGCTGCACTCAGCGAATCTCCTGACTCATTTCTCCGTCTAGGACACTGACACAGCTCAGCTTTCCCATTATGTAGTCGTTTATTATTCCGCTATGATTCAGCCGCACCTAACCGCGAGAATGCACCGACATTCCGTCCGCCCTTCCAAAGACTGCTCGCGGCCGGGTGCAACGCTTCGTTGTGAATCAGCCCGACGGAAGAGGCTGCCTTGCTGCATTCCGCCGTGTCTTCCTCAGCCGCAGAATGATTGAACGAGTGGGAGGAAAAACAGCGGGGTTTAGCCACACAGCAAGAGGCGATCCGCACACTCCTGTAGGCCGCAGTCTGCCGTGCGCCGTGCGGTGGAGGTACTTTATTCTGCTCTTCATACGTACAGTGCAGCCAATACCTTAAGACGTGTATGGTACAAATAATGACCAGAAAATTGTGTAAGGGCATGAAAAGTACTTAAAAACTGATAACAGATGGTTACAACACATCATGGTAACTGGTACGTTATTGAAGAGATGTCGAAGTGTCCCTTTCGTCCATACCTCGGAGCTTCGGTAGAGTTCCGCGTGGTCACACTTGCACTGGACTACCGACCCACAGTCTGCCACTTCAGAGGGTCGGATCTAACTTTCACATCCGATTGTATCAAACGTGGCCACTTCGGTTAAAATATTAACAAGAGGGGGCACGGGCTTTGCTTACTTTGCGGGAAACCGTTATCTTGGGCTAGGTTTAAGCTTTCGACGGAAGCCAGCATCTTCGCTGCCGAAGTTCTTGCAATTAAGGAGACCTTTCGACATGCGGCGAATCAGTTCGACGAAATACTTATTCGTCATGGATTCGAGGAGTGCACTGGAAAACCTCAAAAAATAGCAATGATGCTCCAAAACTAACCGCCATGTACTGGGTGTAATTACGTTAATCTCTGTATCGAGTTGCTATAAATAAAGGGGCACTATGATATTTCATGTAACCAGATGGCGGACCACGCGAAAGAAAATGTGATTGCCTTCCACATACAGATTTTATTGCTGGCGTAAAGAAAGAGGCACATAAAGAATGGTCACAGACTGGGAGATCTCACAGGGAGATAGTATGCTGCAGTTCAGCCGTGTAGTCCGCAGAAAATCTGGTTCTACCAAATCAAGCTATCAAGACGGCATACCGCCTTTGTAATATGGGTCCGGCTGGGCACGGCTGTTCACGTCTTTATAGAACGCTATGACAGACAATGCTGCAAGTTTCTTGAGGCGTTGCTCAATGTAGAAATTCTCCAACCTATATCTGTGACCGACCTGTTTCGACAGCTGTCCACAACGGATTATGTTAGTACTGCCAGGTTTCTGCTAGAAGCGGATATCCAGTTTGGTCAGACATACAGGATGTGGTGTGAAAAGTTGTGGTATATGGACTGTGTTGAGTGAGTGTGTGACTGTACAGTGTTCACTTGGGGTTAATGTACTTTTGTAAGATTATATATACAGGGTGGTCCTTTGATCGTGACCGGGCGAAATATCTCACGAAATAAGCGTCAAACGAAAAAACTACAAAGAACTAAACTCGTCTAGGTTGAAGGGGAAACCAGATCGCGCTATGTTTGGCCCGCTAGATGGCGTTGCCATAGGTCAAACGGATATCAACTGCATTTTTAAAAATAGGAACCCCCATTTTTGTTACATATTCGTGTAGTACGTAAAGAAATATGAATGTTTTAGTTGGACCACTTTTTTCGCTTTGTGATAGATGGCGCTGCAATAGTCACAAGTTTAAGTACGTGGTATCACGTAACATTCCGCCAGTGCGGACGGTATTTGCTTCGTGATACATTACCCGTGTTAAAATGGACCGTTTACCAATTGCGGAAAAGGTCGATATCGTGTTGATGTATGGCTATTGTGATCAAAATGGCCTACGGGCGTGTGCTATGTACGCTGCTCGGTATCCTGGACATCATCCAAGTGTCCGGACGTGGTGTTCAGAAGAGATCTCCACCCCTTCGTACTCTTACGGATTTATGGACAGCCCTGCAGGATTCATGGTGTCAGTCCCTCCAGCAGTACTTGTGACAGTAATAGTCTATGGCACGTCGTGTTGCGGCGCTTCTGCGTGCTCGCGGGGCCCCTACACAGGCCATAAGAGACAGAGCACCAGTAACAGGCACACGTGAAGTGATGAGAAAGGAGAAATACGTACTACCCACTTCGGTCCACGCACCATTTTAACAATGAGACGGCCGGCGTTTGCCGCTGGGACTTGGCTACCCCTGTTGCGCATGCGCACAAAGCACTTTCCCCTCGCCAGACAGCCGACATGTCGCGCGGCTTGGCCTAGGCAGCAGCCCGGCTGGCCGGTGTGGTGGAGCGGACTGGCCTGCCCTATACGACCGCGAGGCGAGGCGCGGTACGTGTCGGCCACCGGTGACCATCTGGAGCAGCAGCAGCAGCAGCCAGCACGGCACAGCACCTGCGCTCCTGGCCGCTACGTGCCGCGCATCTCACTCACAGGCGCTCCTGGGAGACGGACTCGCAGCCCGGCGCGAGCCTAGTCAGGTCTGTGGCCCGGCCAGCAAGTGGGTGTCTACACTGGCTCCCCAGTGCTCACATAGCAGATGTCAGTATGCGAGAAATTATGCATTGTCGAGGCGTGTACTCACTAGGGCAACGAACGACACATTCGGCCGAACATTGGTCTCCAGTGCATTGGTGTTGGCGTTCTCATCCACTGTAAACGAATGGCTTGGGGCAAAGGAATTTGTTCGGCTATGTGGAATCGCAGTTGGCTCTGATAACCTTCCATCGTTGCTTCTGTTTTTTGTTATAAAGTGGCGTTTCCTTTGGCACAGACCGATATTATGAGGGAAGAAGAGGCATTAGCAGTCGTCTCACTTGCAGCATTTAGTTTACTACAGTAAGTTGAGCATCAGAAAAAGATGAAACGGCGCCAGTGGACGGCCTCTTTTAAAATGTAGGGACCTCTGTTTTGAAATGTAGGGACCTCTGTTTTGAAATGTAGGGACCTCTGTTTTGAAATGTAGGGACCTCTGTTTTGAAATGTAGGGACCTCTGTTTTGAAATGTAGGGACCTCTGTTTTGAAATGTAGGGACCTCTGTTTTGAAAAGTAGGGAGCGGTGTGGTGGGACAACATTGTCTATCTCAAAGATCCATTGGAATATGGGCTGTTTCATAATTGTTTTCACTAATGAAAGCTACAGATTTCGAATTGTTACTGAGCTGTGTAGGCCCTAAAATTTCCAATCATAACACGACTTTTAGGAGAGCTGTTCCTGCAACAGAAAGTTAATTGTCACTTCCAGTTTTGTTTCTTTCTCATTATGGTTCACTACGAAAAGACGGCCTTTGACATTTTCCGCTTCACGTTGTACATATAACTTTCTGATAGCTGAGTTATTTCCCTCCAAGCGTATAATCTTTTTAGTTTATTTTTATAATAGCAGTTCGAAGGGGCCCATAAACGTTCCTGTTCACAGTAAAACTGTCAGCTTTAATCTTCTCTCCATATTCCACCCCATACTCACTTTGCTAAGCCCTGCTGTTATCTCGCAGTTCATGTACCTAATATACCAGTTTCTGTGTTATCGTGACGGGAAGATTTTCTCAGTAGCAGTTGAAAGCTTTAGTAAATGTCCGTCAGCGACGAGAAAATATCTGAAAAAAAGACACAAGTCAAGATACCATTCATCGTACATCTGAATCAGAAGGTACTTGAGACATTGGCATCTCTCATGGCAATCACAAGCGGTTCATTCGGTAGACACAAATGTCTTGTTGAACTCAGAAACACTTCCACAAACAGGTGTAGCATCCAGTGCAAACTGATTTCTCGTCCAAGATATTTTATATCGAGATTACACTAGAAGTCTGATTTTATGCTCTTTTCGAAGATGGTGCTGAGAGTAGTAATTAGATGGAAATTATAGCAACTGACGGTTCGAAACTTCCTGGTGGCAGCTAGGAAGAATTGAATCAAATTACTCTTGAAGCTCATTATATTTGTAATTACTAGATCGTGTGTGTAAAGCGTATGGTGAATCAACAAAGAGTCTATGGTGTCCAGAAGCAGACAGATCCTATCTTCCTTGCCGCAATGTCACAGAAACGAATTGCTTGCGTCTCACGTGAGTTAATCTCCGATGGAAAGACAGATCGAAGAGTAAATGACAAGTTAGCGCGAATAACAATTCTTTGAGAAAATTGTATACAAATACTTTATGTAATCCTGGCACAAATGTAGCTGTAGGAACCCAAATTTATAATTTGAACTTTCAATCGTTTTTAGTATTATGTCCTTAAATAACAATCTGGTCATGATGACACACAAGACCACACGTGTAAAGCTCTTTTAAGACAAGAAGCAGGGTTTTTACCTTATGGGTCGATAAAGATATCCTCAACATGAAGGTTGTGCTTTACTACTTGCGATCCTTGGCCTTCCTCCTGGCTCTGAAGCAACTTGCGCAGGCACTTGAAAGAGGACTCAGCTAAAATTTTTCGTGGGCTCCGAACTAACGTGCAGCGCCGCATTTTTCACACTAGCCCATCATTGTCGGAAGTGAAGCTGACACCTTGGACCTTCAGATTGTTTATATGGCACTTACAGAACCATACCACGACTTCAGAACAAATTAATATGTCTATCTTTCGTTAGGGAGACTGGAGCCTTAGTAATTCACAGCTGTGTTTATTTTTTAATTTGCCTTCTATTTCGAAACAACTGCGGCTTCATCTTGATCAGCTTGCGACTGTTACCGCTGTAATGTAGTACTGTTGGCTGAAAGTTCCCGTTACTGGCTTCTAGGGTTGTAGAGGACGAGGAACAAATGTCGGGGAATATACCGTTGGACATAAAATAAGTTTGGAGATTGGATAAATTTAGCGTCTTCGGTAACGGGTCCAGGTCTTGCAAGAGGTGCTGGAGGAGTTACTGGAAGATTGCCACAGCCACTTTGTAGCAACCGTGGTTCGAACACGATGGCATAGCCGCGCATTTTTCACGTGGCATCCGCCAACGTCTCAGCAAGACTTAACGGTGAAAGGTGGGTAGATAGAGGTGAGCCAATTCCTTGGCCATCACGTTAGCCACGTTTAACTCCCCTAGACTTTATCTTGCGGGATCACATGAAGAGTCTTGGGTATGAAACTCTTGTACAATAGGAAGAATATCGGTCGGCACGAGTTCTGGCGGCAGCCGAAATTACTCGGCACACACCAGGGTTTTGTGATCCGTGCGTGTGAAAGCTTTCGGCGCAAATACACCTTGTACACCGAACAGTAGGGCCTCCATGTGGAGCAGCCTCTGTCTCCGCTGTGTCCGTACTGCGAGGCGGTAGATACGAAATTGATCCGATCTTCAAATTTATTTTGCGTCCAAACGGTACATTTCAGACATAGGGTTCTCACCAAAATTTCTAAGAACAAAAGATAGATAAAAGCAGTGCAGATGTGGAACTTCGGTTTCCAAACCTACTTTATCAGCCACGCACCCGGCAACAAGATTCTGCTTGTGTAGTAACGTTGCTTAAAATTAAACCTTTTTTTGCATGCCTTGAGGGTCTATCTTAAGAAAAAATACGGATTGAAATATGAACTCCGCGCGCGCGCGAGCGCGCGCGCGTGTGTGTGTGTGTGTGTGTGTGTGTGTGTGTGTGTGTGTGTGTGTGTGTGTGTGTGTGTGTGTGTGAGAGAGAGAGAGAGAGAGAGAGAGAGAGAGAGAGAGAGAGAGAGAGAAAATTGTATTTTTTATATAAGTATAAAAAGTAGCTAGTTGTATTCAAAGAACTGTGACTGACGCCCCAACAACAGGGAACTAACATGCATAGAGATTAAAAAATGTTGCATTGATTATGGCTAGACACTGGCCGAAATCTGGATTTGCATAATAAAATCTACAAAACAAGGACCACTGATTGCTGCGCTCTATAATTTATAAATGACTTAACAGTCGCTGAGTGCACCCACTTTCCTAATGGAAAGTAACTTGATACATTTCTCAACTTAATCCATTTTGTATGGTATTACAGTGCCTGTGGTGTTCAAAGCTACAAGGCAATGCTCCTTCGGGCATGCATACATGGCCGAAGGAATAGCCACTGCAGCGACTACAGCCATTGGGAAATACGTGAAATGTATTCGCAGTTACGAATATGGACATCAGCAGTTACGGAATGTAATAATGAAAATTTCTGTTGGTCAGGGACTCGAACCCGTACTTTCCGCATATTGCAAGCGGTCGTATTACCATTCGGCTATCCGAGCACGCTTCATGGTCAGACCCAAACTTCCATATATCGTCAATCATTTGTCTACAACCTGCATTCGTTGATTCAGTACTTGTACTCCCGTACAGGGGACACATTTTAACTGAAAGTGGCTGATGGTTGTTCATATTTGCAACTGCAAGTACATTTTTATGTATTTCCTAATGGCTGTAATCGCCGCAATGCCTATTCTTTCGGGCATGCATGAATCGTAATTCAGAACAATAGAGGCACTGCAATATCTTAGTAATTTACCGACAACGGGCAAGCGACTTACAGTTAAAAATGTCTCTCCTGTACGGAAATACACATAATGAATGTAGGTTACAGACACATGGTTGACTACATATGTAAGTTTAGGTCTGGCCGTGGAGCAGGCTTGGCTAGTCCAATGGTAAGATAACCGCTCGTTATAAGCGGGAATTCTGGGTTAGAGTCCCTGTCAGGCACAGACTTTCAGTGTGTTGTTCGATAATACATTTCATATATTAATCCGTTTAAACTACACTAGTCTCACTGGTTTTTAGTGCGGGCTTTACACCACGACAGTGTAAACCCAAACGATAGTTTCATCATCTTGTTTCGTCGTGACGCTAAAGCTTTCGTCCTTCCAGTAAGAATCCATGACTGTGCAGTGGAGTTTCGGAGACAGGAGATTGCTGCTCCGCAGATTGCTTCGCTTCCTACTTGGCGCCTCTCGCCGGTAAGCGAAATCCTCCCCATTATCAGTTTCTGCGAGAACAATGGGAGCACGTCACCGCGTTGTTTCCGCAGGGACTTCCGCGCTCCCGACGCCGGTTACCTTTCGAGGAGTTGGCGACGTGACTGCTTCGTCCGTGGGTGTGATACAGGGAAGCGAATTGCGTGGCGGTGGCGGCGGCGGTCATATCCTGCTGCCGCGGGTTTCCTCTGGCGCGTGTCCGGTTCCGGAACCACGCAACCTGCCGGTCCCACCAGGACGCGGTGCGGTACTGTAGAGCGCGCTCTTCTCACGGCCGACAGCTCGGCTACAGTTGCCGTACTGGCAGTGGATGGCATTTATGGAGGCCGAAAATCTCCTCTGTCGGAAACAAAATGGATACCGCAAACGATAGCGTGAGACCCAGCTCGCACTGTTCTTCCATGAGACTCAGAAAGCAGCACATGTCGGCGCCCAGATTGATGCCGTGTTCCTTGACGACCAAAATTTTCGTGCTGCCACATAATCAACAAAATACGAGCGTGTGAGTTAATTGAAGAGAGCATAAGCAACAGAACGCAGAATGACATTCTTAACGGGGAGAAATCGTCAGACGTTAAAGTAATTTAGCGCGTACCCCTGGAGAGTGTTACAGGACCATTGCTTTAGTTTACCAATATGAACAAATACGTAGTGGATAAAAACATCAGAAGTTCTTTGAGGCATTCCGCAGGTCATGTTGTTGTATACAGAGAAGTTGCAACGCTAGGAAACTGTAGCGAAATGCAGGAAGATCGGTAGATGATCGACGCGCAGTTCAGGGATTCGCCGTTGATACTCCACATAAACAAATGTAAAAATAAATAGGCTGAAAGATCCAGACTGAAATTTTCACTCTGCAGTGGAGTGTGCGCTGATATGAAATTCGTGGGACAGGTTAAAACTTTGGTAGAACACTTGCCAGCGAATGGCAGAGGTCCCGAGTTCGAGTCTCGGTCCGGCACACAGTTTTGATCTGCCAGGAAGTTCAGACTGAAAGATCCATTATTGCGTAGTTATGCAATTGCAGAACAATCGCTGTAAGCAGTCAAATGTGTAAAATATCGACGAGTATGCGTGCGGAGCTATTTACAATGGTGCGGCCACATAGAACGGCAGGAAAGGCAGAGGCCAGACAGATTCACTGGAAAAATCCCCAGTAAGTGTAGTCACCTCACGAAGACAAGTGACACTCCCTCTCAGTAATAAATACACAAAGTGCCACAGAATAACTAAAATCAACAAACCGAGGAGCGGCACAGCAGGTAGGTTAGGCTTCGAGTGGCAAATACAGGACCTCCTTTTGCCTGGCGCAGTGCAACACACTCGACGTACACGCACTCAACAAGTCATTTCCAATATTGAGCCACGCTGCCACTACAGCCGTCCATAATTGAGAAAGTGTTCCCGGTGCGGGATTTCGTGCACGAACTGACATGTCCTATGTCGAGCGATTTGGATGTCCAAATCATTCGCTCGAATTGTCCAAAATGATCTCCAGACCAATTGCGAACAATTGTGGCCCATCACTTGGTGCATCGTCATCCATAAAAATTCCATCTTTGTCTGGGAACTTGAAGTCTGGCCGTAGATGGTCCCCAAGTAGCCGAACATAACCGTTTCCAGTCCGTGATTGGTTCAGCTAGACCAGTGGATCCTACCTATTCCATCCCATACCATTATGAAGCCACCACCAGCTTTGCACAGTGCCTTGTTGACAACTTGGGTCCATGGCTTCGTGGAGTCTGACCCACCCGAACTGTACCATCAGGTCTTACCAACTGAAAGTCGGGACTCGTCTGACCAAGCCACTGTTTCCCAATCGTCTAGGGCACAAAAGAAATGATGACGAACCCAGGAGAGGCGCTGCAGACGCCGTCGTGCAGCCCATTAACGCCAAATTTCACCGCACTGTCCTAAGAGATATGTTCGTCGTACGTCCCACATTGATTTCTGCGGTTATTTCACGCAATGGTGCTTTTCTGTTAGAACCGACAACACCGTACAAACGCCGCTGCTCTCGGTCGTTAAGTGAAGGCCGTCGACCTCAGCGTTGTCCGTGGTAAGAGATAGTGCCTGAAATTTGGCATTCTCGGCATACCCTTGACTCTGTGGATCTCGTAATATTGATTTCCCTAAATAGTTCCGAAAAGGAATGTCCCGTGCATTTAGCTTCAACTACCATTCCGCGTTCAGTGTCTGTTAATTCCCGTCTTGCGCCATAATAAAGTCGGACAGCTTTCCAGGCGAAATGACCCGAGTGCAAATGACCGCTCCGCCAGTATACTGGCATTTTATACGTTGAGTACGTATATGGGGGTATCGCCATCCCACGACTTGTCACCTCTGTGTAAGCTGAGGCATTTCCCGCTCGATGGCGGCACCTCATAGCTCCTGGTACCCCAACAAAAATGGTTCAAATGGCTCTGAGCACTATGGGACTTAACATCGGGGTCATCAGTCCCCTAGACTTAGAACTACTTAAACCTAACTTACCTAAGGACATTACACACATCCATGCCCGAGGCAGGATTCGAACCTGCGACCGTAGCAGTCGCGTGGTTCCGGGCTAAAGCTCCTAGAACCGCTCGGCTACCGCGGCCGGCGGTACACCAACAGCCCCCCTCGCCCGCCTAGGTCGAAGTGGAGAGGACGAGTCATGAATAGTTGGTAAGGGCACACGCCCTGTAATGGCAAAGTTCCGATCCCTCGTTTCCTGCACACCATTTGACTGCCTGTCGCGAGGAGGTACAACGCATAGTGTACGGCCACTGTTTGTCCCTGTCTTCTATACTTTATGCACAACGGCATAATTTTATTGTCGTTTCGGAACAGCTTACGTTCTGTGGACGTAACGGCACGTCGACCCACGCCGCTGGGAGTCGTTCCCACACCCGAGGAAAGTGCGGGGCGGCATCGCGTGCCGACACAGCGGCTGAATAATTCCGTTTGCGGCTGCCGCCCTGACTCGGCGCTCACGGAAGCTCTGTAAACTTCATCGCCGCCGTATTGATTCAACTCTCCAGGGAAACACCGTGCATTCAACAAAATGGACTGACCGCACCGGCGCTGGCCTCATTTCCACCACGAATGTTTTGCCTGTATACCTTTATTGCCCCGTAAAAAATTGCTTTCTGCTACACGTAAAGCACAGGGCGCATGCTGCTACTTCTGAAAAGTTACACAGGTTCTTTTCTGAATTGATGCCTCCCCGTCACGACTTCTTTACTGTGCCAGTCCTGGAATAAGACTTATAACCAACAAGGTACTGTACAAGGAGTAGCTTAATTATCACCTCAAAAAACAACAAAGTTACGTAATTTTTTCTTTGTACGCATTGACATGTCATTAGTGCTAGCAGATACTGAATCTCCGTGTCACGGTACTGTAGCCTGCCGTTACAGGAGTCGAGGGTCTCATTGGACCATCGGTGCTCTCAATGCTGTGAATCATTTGAAAAGGCGAAAAATCGCAACTGATCGGGTCACGCTACACAACTCAAGTCGGCCACTGTCCGATTCGTGTAGAGTTTAATACTACCGTAGGCTAGTCTAGACTACCATGAGTAAACGTTGATTACGGTAGTTTTCCTAGTAACCTTACGGTAGTTTTCCTAGTATCGTTGGTCAGTCAAGATCGTAACCGCGATACCTGTACGTTACGTGTGGTGCAGAAGTATCTGGCGTTACCTCATTTCGATCCCTTTCTTTGTACATGCGACCGGTGTCTTACGACCGCCCCGATAGTGGACGGATTGCCGTCCTACGGGCCCGGGTTCGATTCCCGGCTGGGTCGGGGATTTTCTCCGCTCAGGGACTGGTTTTGTGTCATCATCGTCATCATCATCATCATCATCCCGCGCGCAGGTCGCCCAATGTGGCGTCGAGTGTAATAAGACTTGCACCAAGGCGGCCTGACCTGCCCCGTAAGGGTCTCCCGAACACTCATATCTTAACAAAAACAGCAAACTGTGAACTTTCTAGAAACTGAGCGAGGGTATATATAAAGGGCAGTGTAACATCCTGCCCCTTAAGAATAAACAGTATTTATAGCAGAACTGAAATCATCAATATTTAATTCAGATTTTATTCGAAAATTGTTGATTCGTAACGTGAATCAGAGGAATGTTGTTGTAAAAATAAAGAAAACAATACACATTTATCGTATAGACCTAGAAAATGGTATTTCCTCAACAAAAAGATAAAATTAAAGATACTAAAAAACGCAAAACAGAAATACATCAGGCATCGATTCAATAGAATGAAATTTTCACTCTACAGCGGAGTGTGCGCAGATATGAAACTTCCCGGCAGATTAAAACTGTGTGCCGGACCGAGTTCGAGTCTCGGTCCGGCACACAGTTTTAATCTGCCAGGAAGTTTCATAGATTCAATACTTCGTCGAACTTAAATAAAACATGTTCGTTATTCATAAACATCAGTATTTATCAGTAATTGCAGGAAACTCTTACCTTTGATACTGATGAATGCGTTCTTTTGAGCAGAAAGTAATAATTATACGAATATATTTTTGCCCATGTAAATTGTACTTGCATCAAAAATAACTGCTTCGATTACATAAAAGCACAGAAGTTACGCATTCAGATACTTTTTATTACTTAAAAATGCAGTTTATATTCTGTGAGGATATAAAATGCCCAGTGGACCAACACTGAATGATATACTGTTCTAATTATGTGCGGACAAAAAAAAATTGTCGGCTCCTAGCTTCTCTGCTACACATTCAAATATAAGTTTCTTTCTCTACCAATACTACCGTTAATCCTACCATTTTTACCGAACCGTAGTTTCTTTAGAGCCCAACTTTTCGGCCCATTGCCACAGTGAGTAATCCACGTGTCCATTTCATGTAGTTCCCATTCATAATGCTCGCTCGGAAATTGGTTGAGATCGACCAGCACGCACTGACAGCAGCCAATCCTGCCGGTTTTTTTAAAACCGAATGTCATTGGCAAGCCGTTGTACTTGTCTCTGATCGCTGTTGGTATCTTTGTACGGTTAGTCTTCTTAGGCCGAGTTGGTACACCTTTCCTTGTAGACACGTTGGACAGTCTGCGACGATAGACGAACAAATCGCTCAACTTCATTGGTGGTATGGTCGTGAGCATCGGAGTACACAGATGTGGTTGGTTCACTGTATTCTACTGTCTTCTGTTGTAAACAATGCAGGTACAAATGTCGGTTTAGAAGGTGCTTTGTTGCCATGTTTTTATATTCGTCAGAAAGTTGAAATAAAATATTGAAGATCTTATGTTGGATACGTGGGGTATTTTCTGACCCCAGTGCGAAAATTTCAAATTATTGTACGACGAACCGTTGTGTAACCATAAATATTTTACCCAGTTATACTAAAAAGTCCAAAATAGCATATCTGAAGGATGAGAAGTAAACATCCACTTTAAAACTGTTTCTTTGTCGTTAAAGGAGTCCTGGGGTCTAAAAATACCCTAGACATCATACAAGAATTAACCAGCCATGCTAGGGAAACCTACACTTCGACGTGGACTCTGGAGCACGGTGAAGGTAGACATTTTTCACGCTAACAAACAGAGGTGGACAACACAGATCAAAATCCTGGGAGTGACGGGGATCGAACCCGTGACACTTGGGTTTATAGTCTGGTACTTAACCACCCAGTCATCAAGGAGGAAACCTACCGTGCTCCAATGCGACCAGTGTGTTCTGTTAAAAGACTTCCGTCTGACGAGGTAATACAGCCAGGCAGGGCTGTGATTTTGAGCGTGGTCACCCTGGTGGATGCGGCCGTGTTACGTAACACGAAGCGTCCACCCATGGAGCCGCGGCGGCTGGCTTCCTCCAGCTGCAAGGTCGGCCCGGGACGCGGTCAGGATCGGCGCGCAGTGAAAGCACCTGTGAGACACCAGACGCGGACATTCCGCGGTGTCGCAACGGCCGCGCCCCCGTGACGTGGCGCCGCGTTTTCTCCTGTTTGCCGGCGGATGTAGCGGCACGCCAATTGCTCTGCTGATCAGATAGGTAGGTGCCCAGCGCCTTGGCCGTGTCCCAGAAGCGGTCAGACACAGTTGTGTGCTGAGTCATACGTGGCCTTGCAATGGATAGCGCCATAGGTGCCAGGCACAACAACTCAGCTGCTCTGGAGGAATTCCCCTCTGCTTAACATTTTCCTGGTGGCGTGAACGAGGTTCAGGATTTGCAGAAAAATACGTAAACATCGCGAGAAATGCATGTTTGAAAATAAATGCGGGTGGTAGTCAAGCCTGCAGGTTGCACTGTTGCATTTGTTCACTAAAGCGACCTGTTCGATGCCCTCAATAGCCTATGGTTCAAATGGCTCTGAGCCCTATGGAACTTAACATCTGAGATCATCAGTCACCTAGACTTAGAACTACTTAAACCTAACTAACCTAAGGACAGCACACACATCCATGCCCGAGGCAGGATTCGAACCTGCGACCGTAACAGGAGCGCGGTTCCAGACTGAAGCGCCTAGAACCGCTTGGCCACAACGGCAGGCCACAAGCAGGGAATTACAGGGAAAGCTGGAATCACAAAACCACACAACAGCGATTCAAATGCCCGTAACAGCAAAACAGGGTACCGAAGCCATAAAACCTGGACTTGAAGAAAATCATTTGCTCGGATTAGTATTGTTTAACATAGTTACCAGTTAATGGCCTCGATTATGTCTGCCGTACACGATTCCAAGCCTGTGATGTAGACTGCTTCGCCGCCAGGACTAAAAGGTCCATGATTATTTGCTTAACCATTTCGATGTTCAGGGCTAGTCTGCAAGGTTGCATTACTGCCAAGGGTCACGTCACCATTTTGACTGATCGTTTCCAACCCATGTTACAGTTAGTTTTCCTACGGTGATGGAGTGTTAAAGACGACAGGGCCCCTGTTCACACAGCTCGCATCGTCCAGGGCTCACTTAGTGAGCCTAAAGATGAATTGTCGTATGTTGCCTTAGCGCCACAGGCAGCAGACCTCAATACTATTGAACCTTTCCAGTCAGTTTGAAGAGAAGGGTGCAATGATCGCTACCCACCATAATCATTGTTAGCTGAACTTGCCTCTGTTTTTCAGGAACAGCGGTGTAAGATCCCCTTAAAAACCATACAGGACCTGTATCATTTATCCATTCCGAGTCGACTAGAAACTGTTGTGAATGCCAACGGTTGCCCTACACCTCATTGGCCGTGGTAATATGTTGTGTTTTTGGTAGTTCCGCATTTCTGGTCACCCCCTGTATATACGGTGCACAGAAACGTCCGAAATGCCCGCCAAGTGTCCTGGATGAAATTGGTTTGTGTGCGATTTTTGTTCTTCAGCGTTCCTTTCGTGTATTCAACAGGGGCCTCTCATTGAGAGTACGCTCGACAACATTACAGGATTATGGAGGCCATGAAAGTGACACATGCTCTCTGGGATAGCGTGACTGACTTGTCGCGCGTAAGTCCGACCAATACTTGAATATTGCTGCTGTCCGATCCGTACCAGTTAGAGGAGAAAAAAAAAAGACAGTGCATAGATGAGCGCGTCACGGCAATGTTCTCCCTACTCCAATGACAGGCGCTACAAGACAGGCGTTCTTTATCACTGCGTGGGTTACTGTTAAAAGGACAAAAGTGAACGTTCATATTATAGTCAACTAATAAATTCTTTCCTCCAATTTACATCTCGCGAAAAGATCTTGAAGGTAGAATCAGACAAATTCGAGCTAAGACAGAGTCTTACCAAACTTCATTCTTCCCGTTGATCGTTCGCGACTGGAACAGGAAACGGGGGAAAGTCACAGTGAGAAACAAAATACCCTTTTCCGCACTCTGTAAGGTGGCTTGCAGAGTGTAGATTAAATAAAGCATTGCTCCCTGGAAATAAGTTAGATTTCTCCATTTTATTTATTTCTTTGTTGACTATTAGTTCCTTAGATACGCATTCTCAAGCTCTCATTGTCATTCAACAGCTTGGTTGATACGCTTTGATACGTTTAGAGAGGGAGGGGAGACTGTTACATTTAGAAAAGTAAATCTTTACGTAATTCAGAATCCTTTGCGTTTCTGCCGTGATTCACTCGAACAAAGGTGAATTTCAGAGGAGACCGACTCCAGCCGCAGTCGGGTCTCGAACTACTTCGATGGTGAAAGTTGAAAATTTGTGCCGGACCGAGATTCGAACCTGGATCTCTCGCTTAACGCGAGCGGTTACCGTAACGGCTTCGCCCATCCGGACACGCTTCCCATCCGACACAAATTCTCAACTTGCCACAAGCTAGTACGGTCTACTGTCCATTCACCTACTTGCTCGCAGCGAGTCGTGTATTCCCGCAAGAGGCACGGGCTCAGGGTGACTGCACCAGTTGGTGAAATTGGGCAGTGGACGCTACTAACGCGTTGAGAATTTGGGTCGGACGGGAATCGTGTCCGGATGGGCGAGGCGGTAACGGCAACCGCTGGCATTAAGCGGCAGATCCGGGTTTGGATTCCAATCCAGCATAATTTTACAGTTTCCACCACCAAATTATTTTGATGCTGTATTGCGGCTGGAGTCTGTCTCTCAGCTGAAATTCTATATTTACGGCCGCTGCATCAAAGAACAGCGCCTGTATATAAGAAGGGTAGAAGGACGAATCCTCAAAATTACAGATCTGTATCCTTAACATCGGTTTGTTGCGGGATTCTCGAACATATTCTCGGTTCGAATATAATGAATTTCCTTGAGACAGTATAATGAATTTCCTTGAGACAGAGAAGTTGCTGTCCATGGATCAGCACGGCTTTAGAAAGCATCGCTCCTGCGAAACGCAACTCGCCCTTTTTTCACATGATATCTTGCGAACCATGGATGAAGGGTATCAGACGGATGACTTCCGGAAAGCGTTTGACTCGGTGCCCCACTGCAGACTCCTAACTAAGGTACGAGCATATGGGATTGGTTCCCAAGTATGTGAGTGGCTCGAATACTTCTTAAGTAATAGAACCCAGTACGTTGTCCTCGATGGTGAGTGTTCATCGGAGGTGAGGGTATCATCTGGAGTGCCCCAGGGGAGTGTGATAGGTCCGCTGTTGTTTTCTACCTACATAAATGATCTTTTGGATTGGGTGGATAGCAATGTGCGGCTGTTTGCTGATCATGCTGTTGTGTACGGGAAGGTGTCGTCGTTGAGTGACTGTAGGAGGATACAAGATGACTTGGACAGGATTTGTGATTGGTGTAAAGAATGGCAGCTAACTCTAAATATAGATAAATGTAAATTAATGCACATGAATAGGAAAAAGAAACCCTTAATGTTTGAATACTCCATTAGTAGTGTAGCGCTTGACACAGTCACGTCGATTATATATTTGGGCGTAACATTGCAGAGCGATATGAAGTGGTACAAGCATGTAATGGCAGTTGTGGGGAAGGCGGGTAGTCGTCTTCGGTTCATTGGTAGAATTTTGGGAAGATGTGGTTCATCTGTAAAGGAGACCGCTTATAAAACACTAATACGACCTATCCTTGAGTACTGCTCGAACGTTTGGAACCCCTATCAGGTCGGATTGAAGGAGGACATAGAAGCAATTCAGAGGCGGGCTGCTAGATTTGTTACTGGTAGGTTTGATCATCACGCGAGTGTTACGGAAATGCTTCAGGAACTCGGGTGGGGGTCTCTGGAGGAAAGGAGGCGTTCTTTTCGTGAATCGCTACTGAGGAAATTTAGAGAACCACCATCTGAGGCTGACTGCAGTACAATTTTACTGCCGCCAACTTATATTTCGCGGAAAGACCACAAAGATAATAGAGATTAGGGCTCTTACAGAGGCATATAGGCGGTCATTTTTCCCTCGTTCTGTTCTCGAGTGGAACAGGGAGAGAAGATGATAGTTGTGGTACGAGGTACCCTCCGCCACGCACCGTATGGTGGATTGCGGAGTTTGTATGTAGATGTAGATGAGGTGTCTATTCTGACGGACTAGTCTGGCAGAAATGCCACCTCACAGATATGCAGTAAAAATGACTTTGCTGGATATGCGGACTTGGCTTGTTTTTGGTCAGCTGATGGGGCGTGTGAAACAATTTAATGGTTGGGTCGGGCAGCTTCGGCTGTCGCCCACGCGGACTTTCCCAGGCCGGAGTTAAAGCTCTGCGGAGAGAGTGCGGAGGCGGAAGGCCGGCGGGTGTCCTTGGCGGCGCCGGCGGCGGCCGTGGGTGCGCGCTGCGCGCTCCGGGCTGCGGGGTCTGCGACCCGGGCCGCCTCCATGTAGGGCTGCGCGGACGCAGACGCCGACGCGCCCCGGCCTTATACTACCTGCCAAGGCCGGCAGCAGCAACACCGGCGAGCGGCCGCCGCGCCGTGCCTCGCCTCGCCTCACGCTGCGCCGGCTGCTGCCGCTCTCTGGCAGATCCCGGAGCAGCGCGCGTGTCTTCTGGGACTGCATTTAAAATCTTGACGACGTTGCTGGGAAGCAGAAGGGAGAACCTCCGTGGGTAGCTCACGTCGCGCACGTCTTTTGCCACTTTCTGGAGGCTCCAGAGATAGCTTCTCCTGTGCGAGGCGGAAAGCAGGTGTGTGTTCCACGCGGTTGTGTTGTGGGTCCACTTTTTAAAGTCTTGTATGGCGTACTGGGAGGCAGATTAAAGGAAAATCATGATACGTAGTTGTGGGCGTAGGGAGAGCCTGCAACAATGTCTGCATAAACATCCATTCTGTGAAAACTACTGACTTGCATTGCAGAAGCTACTTCACATTGCGCCACATACTGCGTATGCTTTCCACCCTGTTCGCATGTGAAGCGCGGAAAGAATCTACATCTACATCCATACTCCGCAAGCCACCTGACTGTGTGGCGGAGGGTACCTTGAGTACCTCTGTCGGTTCTCCCTTCTAGTCCAGTCTCGTATTGTTCGTGGAAAGGAGGATTGTCGGTATGCCTCTGTCTGGGCTCTAATCTCTCTGATTTTATCCTCATGGTCCCTTCGCGAGATATACGTAGGAGGGAGCAATATACTGCTTAACTCCTCGGTGAAGGTATATTCTCGAAACTCCAACAAAAGCCCGTACCGAGCTACTGAGCGTCTCTCCTGCAGTCTCTCCCGCTGGAGTTTATCATCTCCGTAACGCTTTCGCGATTACTAAATGTCCTGTAACGAAGCGCGCTGCTAATATAACTAAAATGCCTTTGTTCTCTTCCGAAGCCATACGCAGGGGACTGTAGTACAATTCGTTTCCAAAGTTCTATGTTTCCCAGAGTAGTACGTGTACAGATATGACTGATGCACGAGTAGAACTGTAGACTCAAGAGTTTGCTTTGTGCTCACCGGTTGGGGTGACGAATGCAGTCCCTTGACATAATGGCTACAAAGAAATAAAAAAGGTTGCGTTGCAATATGCGGGATGTTTATCTGTTACAACACTGCAACGTGCATTCGGAAGGAATTGGTTCAAATGGCTCTGAGCACTATGGGACGTAACATCTGAGGTCATCAGTCCCCTAGACTTGGAACTACTTAAATCTAACCAACCTAAGGACATCACACACATCCATGCCCGAGGCAGGATCCGAACCTGCGACGGTAGCAGCAGCACGGTTCCGGACTGAAGCGCCTAGAACCGCTCGGCCACAGCGGCCGGCTCGGAAGGAATTGTGGAAAAGCCTTGTGCGTTCGTATCGTCAATTAAGGGTCACTGGTTGTCCCTGTAAACAGAAAAGTACCGGTCGACCAAATGTGCCAGATGCAACAGTTGAGGGGGGAGAGAGAAAGTTACGTAAGCAGTCCAATAAAATCAACTATCCACACAAGCCATGAACTTGGAATACCGCAGCAAACTGTGTGGAAGTTCTGCGATGGCGGTTACATTTCAAACCGTGCCGTCTGAAGCGCATAAAACAACTAAAACCGGAAGATCATGGCCGGCACCCTCAGTTTTGCATCACAATGCGGGAAGCACTCGAGAACGCTCATTTCGCCTCCAAGCTGTTATTCAGGAACGAAGCAATCTCCCATTTATCTGTGAAGGTTAATCGCCAAAATGTGTGTGGGGCACTGAAAATTCTCATTATGTGGCGCTTGAACGGGATTCGTCGTAGGTCAATGTTTTCTGTGCGCTGTCGCGCACGAAACTGTATGGGACGTTCTTGTTCTGTGAGAGGACTGTGAGATATACCTCTTACCTTCATATGCTACAGCTGTGGTTGTTTTCACAACTGACTGCTGATTCCGAGAATTTCATCTTCCAACAGGATGGGTCACAAACTCATTGGAGTCTCATCGATGTTTGGCGCTACCTAACGACGAACTTCAGTATCGCTGGACTCGTGGCATAGTGGTGAAGATAGTGGCTCTGTACTCTTTCCCGCCGCCGCCGCCGCCGCCGCCGCCGAGCCCGCCCCCTCCCACGGAAACCTGACAGATTTAAGGACTGTGTTTACGTTCCTCCACTGCCAAAGAACGCTTTACAGCTTAGAGAATGCACCAATGCTGCTGTGCTGACCATTGACTTGATGTTGCTACGTAACGTAGGAACCACATTGGTTACCGACTGGGCGTGTCTCGTGTGACCAGAGGCGCACTCACAGATTATTTCTGGAGTGCAAAATGCATACTTAGTGAGTTCTGATTAGATTCATGCATCAGTCGTTTTTGTACATGTAATACTTTCTAAGACGTAGAACTTCCAATCCGAATTAATCATTTTTAGTAGCCCTGTAGGTCCGTAGATTCCATACTTACGTAACCTCTGTAGAGTGACTGCATTTCTTCAGTATCCTGCCAATGAACCTAAGTCTGTCAGCTTCTATACCTACACGTGGTGCTTTGTTTGCATGTTAAAATTATGTCGATGGATAAAAGTATGAAATAATGTATTAAAAAGAATAAGTGAGAATGTGGCAGAAGAGGGTGTAATAGTGACACGTGATGCCTCAGGGTAACGTGTTAGACCTAAGTGACATTGGCACCAACAGTGCCGACTACCTCTCTCTTCCCAGCTGTGTGTTAAGAATGATTTAAAACAGTGTGTACTGGCCAGGATTCTAATGCAGGTACTCTTTCCTGTTCTTTTTCCGTCAAAATAAACGAAGCTTAAACGCCAGGCTGTTTGACTACTAGTGAATTTTGATCACCATTGTGCTGGCTGTGTATCACGGCTGCGGAAGAAGTCAGTTGCAGAAATACAGTAACCAACCGGCTCTTCAGCAAAATAATGTTGCTGTATGTCGTCAGCTGAATCATTATTTGCAAACATTGCAAAGCGCGATTTGTACGATACGGACCACAACAGATCACAAGCAGTAAAAAAAATTGCCTGTCCTTTTTCAGCCGCAGTGGACGTACTCGGAATTTCACAAACGGATAATCGTTGCGTATCCAACTGTTAGTAGCGAATTTCCGCAGCACGAAGCAACAGCTACAGATCAGTGTACTGTGGTTGTGTGGGTTGCCTAGACTCCAGGCGCGCCATCAGTTGATAGCGAACTGCAGGCATTCCTTGGTTTTACGGATATTAAGGTATTTTGTGCTTCCGCACCGAACCATATGATGCATTGTTTAAAACAGGGTGAAGGGAGGTTCCGAACCTCTCCGGCCTAATCTGATATGCTTCCCCTCCAGAGTGAATTTTCACTCTGCCATGGAGAGTGCGCTCATTTCAAACTACCTGGCAGTTAAAACTTTGTCCGGGACACGAATTTCGGAAGGTAGGAGAAGAGGTACTGGTGTGATAATCGCCGTGTAGACGTTTTGTGAGTTGTGCTTGGATAGCTCAGCCGGTAGAGTGCTTGACAGCAAAATGGAAAAGTCCCACGTTCGAGTCCCGTGCCGACTCATGTTTTCATTGATAGCGCTGACCTCTCGGCCGATCTGCTATGCACCAGGCGATGATTAGGCTGCAGTTCTACTATTAACGTATGACAGCCGACTAACAAAATGACAAGCTCTCTTTCTATGTGATTCGTAAAGACGATAAGCAGCAGACAGAGTAACTTCATATTCCGTTTCGTTCAGTTCCTAAGAACAGTGAAATGATGTTAGACAAAGCTCCGTAATACGCTTTACAAGGAATCAAGCAGTTACAAGAGAGATAACGATCAGCAGAAAATCCTGTGGCACACTTAGGTTATTGTATCTGCTTGAGGTAAGGGTAATGTAGTAGCGTATTGGCGTGATTTCACCGGATTGCCCCAGAAGGCAGTACTTGCACCCAATCGTCCGGTAACGACTCAACCGCTTGCCATATCAGTTCTTAGCTGGAGGTGTAATGGGCTACGTTGATTCTGAGACTATCAACAGCAGTATCCATAAATCATCCACTTCCTAAGCATGTACCGTCGACCGCGCAGCACTTTTCACAGTTGGCACATTTTCCTAGCACTTAATGCTGTCGGCTTCTGGTATTCCGAGGAGTAAGTTTTCGCGCACCATACACTCGCCACAGAAACTAAATCCTTTACTGTGCAAGCCGCTGTATGGTGTGCGGCGGAAGTACCTCCGCTATACCACAATTTTTCCTTCTTCCCCGTTCTGTTCGCGAATCATGTGTGAGAAGAGCGAGTATCAATAAACCATCGTACGAGGTCCAGTTTCTCTGACTTTCTCGTACTGGACAATTCGCGAGACTTGTCAGAGAGGGGAGCAGTGTGTTGCCTTTTTTCGTGTTTTTCGAACATACTCTCTCGGACTTAAGGTAAAATCAGATGTAATTTTTTGAAAATGCCTTATCAGTAGCGACGGATTTTTCCCCAAAAGTTCTGGAATACAGTAAGCACAACCTCTTTCTCGTTGCGTTTTAATGCTTTTCTGAGCCTGTTTCTCTACAGTAAACAAAGCAACTTAACACTCTTTCACAGCGCACACGAACGAGACTGCTTGACTAAGCCTTTTGAGACAGAAGGAGCAACTGACAAATGAGATTTGAAACACACTAACACAGAAACTACCTTTAATACAGTGATCAAAAAATAAGCAAACGTGAAGTGTTGATTCGGGCTATTGTAACAGCGAAATAATCGTTACTAAACAGGACGTCCTGCCAGATATATCACAACATGCAGAGTAGCTCCGCTGCAGCAAACAGCCAAACGCTAAGCGTGCTGAGCGGCCGTTTCTTCACGTTATGCTGTGGAAGAGCACAGTTGCTCGGTGTCAAGTAACAGCTACGTTACGGGGTACGTACTAAACTACGCACCGTATTTCAAATCACGATCAGCGCAGTGGAGACAGTGGGCGACGTATCGTCGTCGTCGGCGGCGACGTAATCTCTGTGCACAGGGGTCGCGTGCGAGCAACAGCTGTGCTGCCGCCGCCTCGCCAGGACTTGATTTGGTAAAAAGCGCGTCAGCCAGGCAGGCCCACCTATCACGGGAAGACAGATTAGCCGCTTTACTTTTTGTTGTCGTGTTGGCGGCGGCTATTGTTTTGATTTGGCCGCGCCTTTGCCGGCGCTATTGTCCGTCCATACGCGGCGGGCATCTGGCAGGGAGGGAGGGAGCGAGGTGACCGTCCACGGAGACGGCGTGGAGTCGCGGCGTCCGGATCCAGATGCCATAAAAGTCCCCTCTCCTCTGCTCTGCGTCCGCACGGTTGCCGCTGCCTTGTTCCGCCGATACGGTCCGCTCGCCTGAATTCTGACGGTGAGCTCCGAAGAGTAGCGCTATTTTCTTTTGAGTCCGGTATGAAGCGCGTGCCACGTGTCGATGAAAAATAACGCTCTGATGTTTCAGCGAGTCGAGTGACAGGAACTAGCCGTAGGCGAAATGCATTTGTTTCTCGAGCGCCACGTGCTCACGGTGTTGGTGCCGTTTTTTGTAGCTGCCTGCAGAACCTTACCAAGCGTGGCTGGCTGCACGTCGGCAACAGTGCCTCGCAGCCATTGCGATCAGTTCGAATGGGCGTCTTCCACAGTACTTGCTCTGTATCGATTATCATTTGTTAATTTTTTCTGCTTTACGCGTACTGTAGTTTCAGCATTATGCTTCAAAATATGTAAAACGAGGCAAAACAAGTTTCAATCACTACTGATGATGCGATGTCATTAAAAGTCTTAAATAGCAGTACGCTTAATATCGAAAAAATTGATGTTAAGTCTTATTCGAACTCCACTCGACGATGACCACGGCTGCTTGTTTACAGGATTTTACAGACAACTTTCTGGGGAGGTCAATCACAGTTCAAACACACTGTCAATAACAACACTCCATGACCATTCAAAGTTTCGTATAAATAACAATTCAAAAGTTAAGAATGATGTATCCAAAAGCCGCGTAGCTGTATCACGGTGGCCGGACGCGGTGGTCGAGCGGTTCTAGGCGCTTCAGTCCGGAACCACGCGACTGCTACGGTCGCAGGTTCGAATCCTGCCTCAGGCATAGAAGTGTGTGATGTCCTTAGGTTACTTATGGTTAAAGTAGTTGTAAGTCTAGCGGACTGATGACCTCAGATGTTAAGTCCCGTAGTGCTAAGAGCCATTTGAATCATTTTTTGTATCACGGTGCTTTACTTGCAACTACCAGTTTCTCGTCAATATAGACGCACCTTCAGGTTTATAATGGTTATATTTCCATAATGTAGATGGACAGTTAACGGTCCCAATTTTAGAAAAGTTGTTAACATGGATAACTTCCCGAAAAACTTTGGACTCTGTAACTGTCCATCTACAATATGGAAATACAACCAGTATAAACCTGAATATGCGTCCATATTGACGAGGCACTGGTAGTTGCGAATACAGCACCTTGATAAAGCCACGCGGCCTTTGAAACATCATTTTTGACTTATTGTTATATTTATGATAATTTGAATGATCGTTCAGTGTAATGTTCGCAACGTATCTTTCCTGTATCAATATACAGCTGGGAGCATGGTATCGTAGGCTGTCCCTCCCACCTGGCGCACCACGTCCCCAATACTCCGCCCCGCCTGAAGTCGACAGTAGAAAGGTTCTCGAGGCACATCGCCGAAGCTATTACATAAATAAATGACGCTTGGTGCGAGCCTTTCTTTGCTCGTTTGTCAGTTTCGCTGCGTATTTCATCAAGCAGCTTATCATTCGGTGTCACGAGGCGCCAGTGGATCCCGTTCTAGAACTTTCCACCATAGAAAAATCATGAAGTGGGGTCACCGAGAGTCGAACTGCAGACCTCCACGTTATTGTCCACTGACGCTAACACCAGACCACAGCAAAATTGATTGTACCGCCTCAGTAGGTGCGAATCGTTTGTCCTTTCAGGCTGCTTGTCACTCTCTCTGATTAACATACGCAGATACACTCCTGGAAATTGAAATAAGAACACCGTGAATTCATTGTCCCAGGAAGGGGAAACTTTGACACATTCCTGGGGTCAGATACATCACATGATCACACTGACAGAACCACAGGCACATAGACACAGGCAACAGAGCATGCACAATGTCGGCACTAGTACAGTGTATATCCACCTTTCGCAGCAATGCAGGCTGCTAGTCTCCCATGGAGACGATCGTAGAGATGCTGGATGTAGTCCTGTGGAACGGCTTGCCATGCCATTTCCACCTGGCGCCTCAGTTGGACCAGCGTTCGTGCTGGACGTGCAGACCGCGTGAGACGACGCTTCATCCAGTCCCAAACATGCTCAATGGGGGACAGATCCGGAGATCTTGCTAGCCAGGGTAGTTGACTTACACCTTCTAGAGCACGTTGGGTGGCACGGGATACATGCGGACGTGCTTTGTCCTGTTGGAACAGCAAGTTCCCTTGCCGGTCTAGGAATGGTAGAACGATGGGTTCGATGACGGTTTGGATGTACCGTGCACTATTCAGTGTCCCCTCGACGATCACCAGTGGTGTACGGCCAGTGTAAGAGATCGCTCCCCACACCATGATGCCGGGTGTTGGCCCTGTGTGCCTCGGTCGTATGCAGTCCTGATTGTGGCGCTCACCTGCACGGCGCCAAACACGCATACGACCATCATTGGCACCAAGGCAGAAGCGACTCTCATCGCTGAAGACGACACGTCTCCATTCGTCCCTCCATTCACGCCTGTCGCGACATCACTGGAGGCGGGCTGCACGATGTTGGGGCGTGAGCGGAAGACGGCCTAACGGTGTGCGGGACCGTAGCCCAGCTTCATGGAGACGGTTGCGAATGGTCCTCGCCGATACCCCAGGAGCAACAGTGTCCCTAATTTGCTGGGAAGTCGGTCTTGGCGTGCATCCGTGCGTCGCTGCGGTCCGGTCCCAGGTCGACGGGCACGTGCACCTTCCGCCGACCACTGGCGACAACATCGATGTACTGTGGAGACCTCACGCCCCACGTGTTGAGCAATTCGGCGGTACGTCCACCCGGCCTCCCGCATGCCCACTATACGCCCTCGCTCAGAGTCCGTCAACTGCACATACGGTTCACGTCCACGCTGTCGCGGCATGCTACCAGTGTTAAAGACTGCGATGGAGCTCCGTATGCCACGGCAAACTGGCTGACACTGACGGCGGCGGTGCACAAATGCTGCGCAGCTAGCGCCATTCGACGGCCAACACCGCGGTTCCTGGTGTGTCCGCTGTGCTGTGCGTGTGATCATTGCTTGTACCGCCCTCTCGCAGTGTCCGGAGCAAGTATGGTGGGTCTGACACACCGGTGTCAATGTGTTCTTTTTTCCATTTCCAGGAGTGTATGATCAGGTTAACGCTCTTTTTCTGGTGGCACACCGCTGCTCTTATTTGCTACGTCTTGATTCTCGACACGAATGGGAAATACATCTTTTGCTCAGGCGCGATCGACACTTCCTAGTTACGACCCAGTCTAAACAATAGTTTTCCTATTAGTTTGTAATATACCTTTACATTTGCGGTTGTTCTCCTTCCGATAATTTATAAGAAATTGGTCCCTATGTCACATCAGTTACGAATAAAATTTAGAACTTTCCAGAACTTTTTCCGCGGACATTGTCAGGACGCTTACTGATTGCTGAGCACGTGAAGGCAACGAATATCGGCGTTGTATGTGGCGACTATAGTGACGGCTTGATACATTTCTTACAGTTTTTCTGCTGTAATAATTGGACTGGCGCGACAGGGTGCATTACAGTGTTATATCTGTGGTACTAGAGGCAGGCGTGGAGAAGAAATATTGTAGTGGAACATGGAGAGTGAATTTAAAAAAAATGGTAATTGGAGGGGAGGGTAATGTTGCAGATGAACGGAGGTATTATTTCCCCTCTATGTGCATGTACGAATTTCCTATTTTCCTAGAAAGACCTTCCTCAGAATTGCCTAGATGGTACAGTAGCCTTAACACCTGAGAAGGGAGTTCGACATTTAGCTAAAACTTGAAGCTAGAAAATGCTCTGTGAATGTCGCGTATGTTGCTTATATTTTGCCTGACGTAACTGAGGATAGTGACTGTAATTTTCGTTGCGCAGACTTTCGGATTAACTGAAGCGCTAGATAATACTTCGCTAACTCGCATCCTATCAACTTCGAACCTAACCTAGACCTCGTGGTACGCTACAGATCATTGTCACCGCAACTTAAATCCTGAAAATATTTTTTCTTTTTTTTTATTCATCAGTGTTCTGACTGGTTTGATGCGGCCCGCCACGAATTTCTCTCCTGGGCCAAAGTTTTCATCGCAGCGCAGGACTTGCAACCTATGTCCCTTACAATTTCTGTCTTCTTCTACAGTTTTTACTCTGTACAAATCCCTCTCGTACCGTGGAAGTTATCCCTCATACCATAAAAGGTGTCCTAAATTATTGTCCCTCCTTATCAGTGTTCCCATATATATTCCTTCCTCGCCGATTCTGCAGATCAACATCTCATTCGTCACCGTGTCGTCCACCCAATTATCAGCATTCCTCTGTTATAATACATTTGAAATGCTTCGATTCTCTTCCGTCCCGGTATTCCCAGAGTCCATGTTTCACTACTATACAATGCTATGCTCTAAACGTAGATTCTCAGAAATTTCTACCTCAAATTAAGGCCTATGTTTGTCACTGGCCGACTTCTCTCGGCCAGGAATGCCCTTTATGCCAGTGCTAGTCTGCTTTTGATGTCGTTCTTGCTCCGTGCGTCATTGGTTATTTTGCATCTGTTTTTACTGTCTATCCATATTCTGTAGTTATTAGACCGTTTTTCCGATTGAATAGATCCTGTAATTAGCCGCTCGGTCTAAGGCGCTGCAGTCATGGACTGTGCGGCTGGCACCGGCGGAGGTTCGAGTCCTCCCTCGGACATGGTGTGTGTGTGTGTGTGTGTGTGTGTGTGTGTGTGTGTGTGTGTGTGTGTGTATCCTTAGGATAATTTAGGTTAAGTAGTGTGTAAGCTTAGGGACTGATGACCTTAGCAGTTAAGTCCCATAAGATTTCACACACATTTGAACAATTTATTTATTTATTTATTTATTTATTTCTAATATCCTGTAATTCTTTTCATCTTTCTCTGACATTAGCAGTGTCATTGTGAATCTTAATACTGATATACTTTGCCGTAGAACTTTAATACCGCTCTTGAACCTTTGTTGTATTTACGTCATTGCTTCTTCGATGTATAGAATGAACAGTAAGGGCGAAAGACTACATTCCTGTTTTACACCGTTTTCACTCCGAGCACTTCGTACTTAGCGTTCGACTCCTAATGAGGCACCTTGGTTTTTGTACATATTGTATGTCACCCGCCTTTCCGTGTAGCTTCCCATTATTTTTCTCAGAAACTCGAAAATCTTGCACCATTTTATATCGTCTGAAGCTTTTTCAAGGTTGCCAAATCCTATGAACGTGCCTTGAAAACAAAAGCAAAAGGGATATTGACATATTCTGTCCCCTTCAGTCTGCGTACGTACGACGCCCACGGTGCATAATCATGACGTTATGGGACGAAGCGAACATCCGGTATCGCTGGGTTCAGTTAACCAAACTTCGTGTGCTGTGAAGAGAGACATTGTCAAGTCGAAACCAGGTAGCAAGGGCGTGCCCTTTACGTTGTGACTGACGTGCTGCGTCCATTCAGTACAACAAACTCCGTCACGGAAGAGATGTACTCACCGTTGGTACGGGTATTCAATGAAGCGGATAACGAGAAACGCTACGAAGTGAATGGTTTTACGGCGGAGAATGAATCGCCGCGTTGACACACGCACACGGCCGTTGGGAGGTGGGCGTCTGACGAGCCGACAAAGGAGAAGGGAAGGGAAGGGAAGGGGGAGGGTGAGGTGAATCATACACGCTGGGCGTAGCGGCTGACGCCTGAGTCCTGCCCAGCCCAGCCCAGCCGCGGGTGATTTGTGCGGCGACCGACCGCCAGCCAGAGTAACGCCCTACGCCTTCACGGAGCCGGCCGGCCCCCGTCCCCGCCCCCGCCGCCGCCTGCGCCCTCGTCGGGGTCTGTGAGAACCGCCACGGGCGCCTCATTCAATATCGCCCAGACGGTTCTGTCTGCGCTGCTGCTAGCGGCGAGTCACATCCCATGACTTGGTTTGATGCTGCTCACCGTGAATTTCTACCTTGGACCAACCTTTTCAGCTCAAGAGTAGCATTTGCATCACGCGTCCTCAGTTATTTTTTGGAAATTTTCCAGTCTGTCTTTCCGTCTAGTATTAACCCTCTACAACTGTTTCTAGTACCATGGAAATTATTCGCTAATGTCCTGTCATCTCGTCCTTTCGTCTTGTCGGTGTTTTCGATTTGTTCCTGATTCTGCGGGTGACATGCCTCATTATCAAATGTTCGAATGTGTGTGAATTCGTAAGGGACCGACTAAACTGCTGAGGTCATCAGTCTCTACACTTACACACTACTTAAACTAACTTACGCTAAGAACAACACACATCCATGTCCGGGGGAGGACTCTAATCTCCGGCGGGAGGGGCCGCGCAATCCGTGACATGGCGCCTCAAACCGCACGGCTATTTATTATCAATCCATACAAGTTAGATTCTCTTCTTTTCCGGTTCATTCTTGTACAGGGATGTGCTTCAAACGCACATCCTCCGTAGTTTCTTCCTCAAATCAAGGCCAACGTTGGATAGTAGTAGACTTGTTTTGGCGAGTAATGCAATCTGCTTTTAATGTCTTGCTTCCTCCGTTCGTCTTACACAGCGACAATTATTGAAATGTATGAAATTAAATCGTCATAACGTCTGAACGGTTTGCATTAGGACGTCGAAACTGCACGGTTGGCCGCGGAGCATGACGGGAATTAGTATCCACACGCGCACGCGTCTTGTTGTTGTCGCCCATTTGCATTGGCGGCCTGAGCGTGTTGCGCTTGTGAATGCCTGCTATGCGAGCAATAGCAGCCCAACGACGGCTCAATGGGAGTTTGCGACCGAGTTAAGACTGAAGACAACAAGTTTACTAACAATCACGAATTTCATTTGAAAGTTTGAGAGAAGGGTAGTGTTCGTGATGACAGCGATGGCAATATCGGTTGTCCAAAAAGTGTGAAAACACCTGAAGCCATCGAGAAGAAACGCGAAGCGTTTCAAACCAGCCCCAGGAAATCGGTCAGACGAGCTGCACAACAAGTGGGAATCAACCGGGAGACACTCCGACAAATTATTGCAGACGTCATCTCTTCCCATACAAAATTCAAACCCGTCAGCTATTAAACACCGGGACCAAGGAGCAACGGATGTGTTTCCCGAGAATTAACGAACAGGAGTTTGATGTGAATTTGGCTTGGTTTAGCGACGATGCCCACTTTCATTTGGACGGGTTAGTCACTAACCAAAATTGGCGCATTTGGGGGACTGAGTGTCCGCATTTCGCGATCGAGAAGGCTGTGCAAGGCTACCACCGTGTCAGTACCAGGCAGTTGACCGGTCAGTACAGGATAAGCCAGACGACCGCGTGGAACATTCTCCATGACAACTGTTACTGCCTTTATCACTTACTGCGTGTGCTTGGCTTACTAGCGACAGGCTTTTCACATGGGGAGCAGTTTCGTTAATGGTTTATTCATCAGGCAACCACGGTTCTGGGATTTGTGTCATCCATCCTATTCACGGATGAGGCCCCCTTTACGTTGAGTGGTATCTTCAACTTTCGTAACACTCATCTGTAGGATAGTATGCACAACCTTATAGTATGGTGACCGCGAGCCATCAGCATCGGTGCAGCAGGAATGAGTGGGCCAGGATAATTGGCGACCGTATTTTGGGACCAGTCTTCCATCCACGTCGCATAACAGGCCGTAATTACCGAAGTCCCTTGCCGGTGACTTCGCCTCCCCCGCTGGAAGAAGTGCCATTGACGATTCGAAGGTTTATGTTCAAATGGTTCAAATGGCTCTGACCACTACGGGGCTTAACTTCTGAGGTCATCAGTCGCCTAGAACTTAGAACTAATTAAACCTAACTAACATAAGGACATCACACACATCCATGCCGGAGGCAGGATTCGAACCTGCGACCGTAGCGGTCGCCCGGCACCAGACTGTAGCGCCTAGAATCGCACGGCCACTCCGGCCGGCCGAAGGCTTATGTGGCTGCTACTTGATGAAGGTTTATGTGGCTGCTACGTGATAGTGGTCGAGCCCACTTCGCTATTAACGTCCGGACGCATCACAATCTTGTCTTCCCTGGTCGATGGACTGGATGAGGGTGTCCAGTTGCATGGTCTGCTCGCGCACCGGATATCAACCCTTGTCATTTCATGTTATTGGGCCATCTCAAAAGTATCGTGTATGGAGAGCCGTGGAGCAGCGTATTCGTGCAGCCTTTGACACTATTTTGATGCAGACTGACCGATGTGAATGTGTGCGTCGAGACACATAGAAAACATTTCCAACGCGTACAGTAACTGTGGCTGCGTGGTACAGTGCGTTTAGACCGCAGTCGCTGTAACAAAGTGTGATTGAATAAATGGTCTCTAGCGTGGAAACCATGCATTTCCGGACATAGATTCACTAGAAATTTTTCTTCCGTATCGTCTCATCGATCAATCCCTAGAGTTTGTACACGGTGGAAAGTATCCTGTGTATAATGTCGAGATCCGAAGAAGTACCAGTTAATTTCAGCAGCCTTCTGGCGACAGGAAGCCCAAATTATTTTGAGCCTTAGTACACGCAACAGCGGAGTGGTGGCAGCCCAGCCGTGTAGACACGGCGCGGCAGCAGGTACTGGGCGTGCCGGCGGCAGATACGCGTTCCCCCTGGCAGACCCGGGCAGGGCCAGTCAGCATGAGGCCTCTCACAGGACGCCGCCGCCGCTATCCCTGCTGAATATTTCATGTGCGCCCTGCCCAGCACACCGCGGCACAGGGCAGCAGATAGGGCTACGGCCTGTTCCGAGCTCTGTCGGCAAACTCTGCACCTTCTGTTTACCTGCTGCGCCCTACCACTGCGTCCTGACGTGCCAGCAGTAACCTCAGCCGCGAAATGCTAATAGGCCGCTCATATTCCCCCGTAAGATGACTGCCCAGTAAGAGACTAGTCTGTCTGTAGTGCTGAGTGGAACTCTTTTACCTTCATTCCACTTATGCTGTAGGAAAGTTCGTGCAGACCCCAAAGCATCTGACAAGCGAATCCGGACTTTTGGATTCTCTGTGTTGTGTAATGAGGTGGGCTAGAAAGCTAATTCGCAGGTTGTTAGCTACCATTGTTAGTGATTTGAACGGTTCTCGGGTACCCGACCGGTAGCGTCGTAGTTTCTCTGCAATATTTCGGCAGACGTACACGTTGCCATCTTCAGGTGGTTCCTGACGAATGCTGTGCTGTTCCTATATATACTAGACCAGGCTCGTCCAAACTGTGCCCCAGGGGCGCTAGCGCCCGCGATCGCCCGCGGCCAGCGCCCGGGCGAATTCGTACGTTGTCGCAGTGGCCGAACAGTTTCGCTTATCTGGCCGTGCGGACCGCCCGCTGAGCCTCGCCATGCCGCTGTACACGCGCTTCGTACGTAATTGTCTTCTTTAACAATGTTGATTGTGAGAATTAAAGAGCTTTATAACCTTAATTCTATTTTTAATAAGTATTCAAACTTGGTCGGTTAAAATTATTACGTACAAAACAGCAAACTAAGGATCCGATTTCTAAACTCTGAAAATGGATACAAAAAGATATAGCCCGAAGTAAAACAAAAAATATTTACTTGTAACTGCTAACAGTAAGAATGAGACTCTACAGCCCTTATATGAAATTATTTCTGAAATAGAATATTTATGACTCTAGTTCATTTAAGAAACTGATATATTTTTCAGAAGACGCCTATTGTACATAATGACGAGTGTGCATGTGCAGAACTATTAGAATGAACCTGTGGGTCACAAAACAACTCAGATGTTCTTCGATTCTTGTTTTGGATATAGTTTTCTAAAGCTTTACGTAGTAATTCTGCCACACGAACACTAGTTGTTACCTAAACAGTAAATGGTTTGCTTTTTTTACCGCTCATCGACCTCTTTTTACAGAGGTGGGCTTCCTCTGTTACTTTGTGTACGTTGGACATGACTGCGGGACAGTCCAGGGCAGCGCAGTATAGTATTGTGCGGTCTCACTCGTGCCGCAGTTCCTATGCCGACACTAGCGGCACACGGTCGCGGACGGGGCGCTGAACTAAACTGCCTTGCGCCCGCGGGGCGCAATTCTTGGATGAGCCTGTACTAGACGTTACCCCCCTTCCACCGTTCCTCTCCTGCTGTCTTTGCTGTGGCCCGGTTGCTGGAGGTGGTGGGGGAAGCGGCGCCTGGGTCTGAACTGGAGTCTGCAGTCTCCCTGCTGCCGCCGTCGGGGGCGGTCCTCGATCTCTGGGACCGCATCTTTCTCTCCAGGCTGAGCGCAGGGCTCCAAGCCTGACTGAGTTGAAGGCCGCTGTCTTTATTAATTAGATCGTCCTGTAGTCGGATTTCGATGGCCTCTTTAGTAACGCAGTCCCAGAAGTGGGAGAATTGACAGAATATTTTTTCTTTTTTCGTAGTCCATAGTATGGCCAGTCTTTATACAATGGTCAGCCACGGGTGATTTAGTGGCCTGGTGTAGTTCGGTATGACGCTTGTGTTCGCGCACCTCTCTTCTACAGTGCGAACTGTCTCCCCAATGTATGATTCTCCGCACTGACAGAGAATTTGATAAACGCTTGGTTTTCGAAGGCCTAGGTCATCTTTCACTGAACCCAGTCAAGGAGTCAATCTCTCTTCCAATTTTCTGTACAGGCTCCAGAACTCTCGGAACCAAGGTGATGTGTGTATAATTGCGCTTCGTAGGGGCCCATAAACATTCCCGTTCACGAAGAAACTGTCAGCTTTAATGCTGTCTCCATATTCAGCACTGCACAGTATTTTTAAATACATTAAGTACCGGGTAATCAAAAAGTCAGTATAAATTTGGAAACTTAATAAACCACGGAATAATGTAGATAGAGAGGTAAAAATTCACATACATGCTTGGAATGACACGGGGTTTTATTAGAACAAAGAAATAAACAAAGTTCACAAAATGTCAGACAGATGGCGCTGGACAGCAAAACGTCAGTGACTGCTACCGTGACGGGTGAGAGGTACGCCGATATGTTAAAGAATCGCATCATCCCCAGCCTGGCTAATAAACACCTGCTGGAATGTACGATGTTTATGCAGGATGGCGCTCCATCCCGTGTTGCTAGACGCGTGAAGGATCTCTTGCGCGCGTCGTTCGGCGATGATGGTGGACATATTGAACATTTCCTGTAAAGAACATCATCTTTGCTTTATTTTCTTCGTTATGCTAATTATTGCTATTCTGATGAGATGAAGCGCCATCTGTCGGGACATTTTTTGAACGATTGTATTTTTTGGTTCTAATAAAACAGTCATTCCAAGCATGTGTGTCAATTTGTACCTCTCTATCTACATGATTTATTCAGTTCTCATATTTTTACTGACTTTTTGATCACCCAGTACAATCTCTTAGCGAGAGCAGGATTTGCATGCAGGGGAAACAGCGACTGGTTAAATTAAGTTTCTTAGGACTGGTACTAGTCGCACTCATTACTGGTTGGTTTCGCTCTTCAATTAAATATCCAACTACTGTACTTTAAGCAGTTATATTCCAGTCTCTGATGATGCTCTTGTTAAATTAGAGGATCACCGGCTAAGCGCTAGTTGTAGCTGTCCTAGAAAAATTTAATACACCCGCGTTCTAGAGACGCAGCAAATTACTAGTAATCAACGAACACGATGAGGCGGAGACGGATCCCACTGCCAACCAATCGACAACGCTTTGACGTTACCGCCAGCAGACCGAGCAGCAACGAAGGCCAACCGCTTCGTTGGCTTAGATTTGCCTCCAGTTCACACTAAGAAAATCTCGGCCAACGAAGCGGTTGGCCGTCGTTCGTTGGCCTTCGCGGTTAGTGTGTACGCGCCTATTGAGCAAGGGAGCAGTTGGTGTTGCCGGCAGCTGTACCTTGTGTCGCTACGCGAGAGGCGCGGGTGCCGGCGGCTAGTCCGGCGGATGGCAGGTGCGGCCGGCGGTGCCTGCAGACGGGGAGCCAGCCAGCCAGCAGACGGCCGGCTGGCTGTAGCCGAACCGCCGCCAGGTGCCGGCGCAGCGCACAGCTGGCTGCCGCCACTGCCGCCTGCGCTACCACACATTCCTGCAGCCAGCAGCGGAACTGCCCAGTCCCTCTGGTACAGCTGTGGGAGGCGACAGTGGCGTAAGAGGCTTGCCTCCCTACTGTGCCTCGGTGGCTGCCGTTAGTCGGACCAAGCGCGGCTGCTGTTCTAGGAAATCTTGTAGCGCTCGGCACCTTAACTCGCCACGTGCGACGATTCACAGCTAGGTGCCGCAACGGGACTCGAAGATGGACACTTTCGTTTACATCAGGCTCGTCCAAACTGTGTCCCTGGGGCGCTAGCGCCCGCGGCCAGCGCCCCGGGCGAATTCGTGTGTTGTCGCTGTGGCCGAGCCGAGCCGGGTCGCTCAGCTGGCCGTGCGGACCGCCCAACCGCCCGGGGCGCCTGCCATGCCCCTGTACGTGCGCTTCGTAAGGACGACAGACCGCCGCGCCATAGACTCACACATCGCCAATTTAAAGAATTTCTGGCTGATATCGAAGCAGAATACCCGGACATCCCCTGCAACACCGAAGTAAGATGGCTGAGCAGAGGAAAGGTGCTTCATTGGTTTTTCTCCTTGAGGGGTGAAATAAATACGTTTTTGGAAATGAAAGGACGTCCAGAAAAATTACTTTGAGATCCTAAGTGGGTGGCGAATTTGGCTTTTTTGAGTGACCTTTCTGGTCATTTAAATTTTGTGGGAAAAACAGTTGCGCGAGTAGAATTGTGGACACTTTCCTGCACTAGACAGTGTTAAATATGATGTGGATTTTTCAGATTATGATCAAATCATTTGCGAATCACAAAAACAGTTAGAAAACAGATTTTTGGAGATAAATGAGCTTCAGCCGGCCTTAGGTATATTTGTTCTCCTGTTTTCCCTTCGGGCAGATGACTTCTCACAAGTGCTTCAACTAGAGCTGATTGGCCTGCAGCGCGATATCCGCCTGTAGGACCGCTTTCTTACGTGTAAAACTTTGGATGACTTTTACAGCTGTCTTCCACGAGAGAAATATCCTCTATTGCACAAGCATGCGGCCGAAGTTCTCTCAATGTTTGGTTCCACGTATATTTGTGAGCGCTTTTTCTCTCTTTTAAAGCTTGCTAAAACTAAGAACCGTTCATTACTTGGCGAAAAAAATTTGACTAATTCTTTGAAGTTAGCAGTCTCATGGAATATCGTACCAAACCTAGACAAAATCGTTTCCTCGAAAAAGAAAAACGGGTAAAATGTTAATTGTCTTCTTCAACAATGTTGTCTGTAAGAATTAAAGAGCTTTATAACCTTAATTCTATTTGTAATAAGTTTTCAAACTTGGTCAGTTAAAATTATTACGTACCAAACAGCAAACTAAGGATCCGATTTCTAAACTCTGAAAAGGGATACAAAAAGCTGTAGCACGAAGTATAACAAAAATATTTATTTGTAACTACTAAAAGTAAGAATGAGACTCTATATCCTTCACATAAAATTATTTCTAAAATAGAATATTTTGTTTACGTTGGATCTGACCGCGGGACAGTCTAGTGTAGAGAAGTGCTGTGCGATGTGACGTACTCCGCAGCTCCCTCTCCCTCTCCCGCCCCAAGCCGACACTAACGACACACGGTCGCGGAGCTAAACCACACTGCAGTGCGCCCGCGGTTTACATGGACAGTGCTGTTGCTACGCCAGTCTAGTTCCACCTCCAGATTGTTTTCTCTCCACATCGCCCAGATGCATCACTGTAGCACCTCTGAAGCTTCATCGCCGTTGCCACAGCTGTCAATTATATTTCTTGTACAATATATTAATATTTATATAAACGAATTATTCCTTAGTCAGAAGCATATACAATAAATCGTTATTACGATATTAAACTGACGAAAGCAACAGTAAAGTTCCGCCACCTTGACCAAAATCTTGCAGTTACAATTGTGCTCAGTCATAAGCAGATCTTCTGTGTAAATGTTCTTCCCGTGGTTTAGGAGTATCGTCTTTGATTTTTAAACAAAACATCCTCAGTTACGGGTTCGAACCCCGCCACCACTTAAATTTTGAGTAATAAATCAGAACAGCGACAAAACATAACGTCAGGATAGAGGGTCACGAAGTAGATAAAGTTAAGGAATTCCACAACTTCATCAGCAAAATAACCAACGACGGACAGAGCAATGAGGACATCAGAAGCAGACTAGCGCTGACAAAAAGGGGATTCCTGGCCAAGAGAATCCTATTAGTACCAAATGCAAGTCTTAACTACAGGAATGTTCGTTTGGAGCACAGCATTGTTTGGTAGTCAGACATGGTTCAAAATGGCTCTGAGCAAAATGGGACTTGACTTCTGAGGTCATTAGTCCCCTAGAACTTAGAACTACTCAAACCTAACTAACCTAAGGACATCACACACATCCATGCCCGAGGCAGGATTCGAACCTGCGACCATAGCGGTCGCGCAGTTCGACTGTAGCGCCTAGAACCGTTCGGTCACCCGGCCGGCGTCAGACAAGGAATGTGAGAACAGGAACAGAAGAGAATTGAAGCATTTGAGATGTGCTGCTGCAGACGAATGTTGAAAATAATGTGGACTGTTATGGTAAGGAATGAGTAGATTCTGAGCTGGATCGGAGAGGAGTATGTAGAAAACACTGACCAGAAGAAGAGACAAGATGATAGGACATCTGTTAAGACGTCAGGGAATATTTTCCTTGGTAGTAGAGGAAGACCGAGATTGGAATACACCCAGCAACTAATTGGGGACGTAAGTTGCAAGTTATACTCTGATGTAGAGGATGGCGCAAGAGAGGAATTCGCGACAGCCGGCATCAAACCAGTCAAAGATTGATGACTCAAAAGTCTACCACAGTCACTGTTGTCGCTAGGCACACGGAAGAGCTATGTCTGGAGGTTACCCGTGTATCTCCCAACCTCAGGACAAAGACGGTCGAGTGCTCGCGCGATTACCGCTGCCAGTTGTTCGGCTTTTTACTGTCGAGTCTGGCCAAATTTATTTACAAATCCTATCCTTCCCCCCCTTTTGTTAGGCATTTTACCGATGAAGTGGAGGACGCACTGCTAAGGCTTGACCCAAGCTAATGACGTGAGCGCGACGAATAACGAGTAAACCGTAAGGATATACAGATCTAATGATTTCCTAGGGAAAAGAAATTAAAGCTGACTGGCAAATTCTTAGACCAGTGGCAAAACTTCACGGAATTCATAAAAAAAGACACTGCCTTCAAGTCTTTTGGCACATGAAAAGTGCAGCTTGTTTCACATCAAAAAGAAGAATTTTATTCGGAATTATTGAAACTCCAGACCAAAATGCCAACGAAGAGGTGGTGGTTTCTTTCAAAAACGCCCAATGGACAAAGGAAAACCACAGACTGGAAACCGACACAATCACAAAGATGTTTTTGTTCAATTTAAAATTATCCAGCCAAGAGTACCACGAAATGATTTGCAAGAAAAATAACGTTCATAATAAAATTGATTTAAAATCAGAAACGTTAATACGCAATCATATTGAAGAAAGACAACTTCTCAGCCAAGATCTTGTGCAAAGCTCTCTTCCTTTCTCTTTTTTTTTACAATGATCTGTTTCGGTAAACAGAGTTACCATGATCTCCTTTCATACTGGTTAATACATGTAACCAATTTGAGCTATAAATGTACTCCTTATCTCAATGAGCTGGACAGTTGTTGTAAGATGAATTGGCTTGTGAAAAGCAAAAACTAGTATATACAGTATGTTTAAAGTTAAAACCCCTCTTTAATCTTTCGCCAATTGCAGCCGTCCCCATATTACACATCATAGAGTACATCATTGATGCAAGAGTGCCGCTGAACTGTCAGTTCATTCTTTGACAAGGCCTTTGGCTGAGAGAGGGTGACTTCTTATGTTGGAACGCAGTAGGAGTGATTTAAATGGAATGATAATATAATGTTGATCGTCGGTAAAGCAGATGCCAGACTGAGACTATTGGAAGAATCCTAAGGAAATGCAATCCGAAAACAAAGGAAGTAGGTTACAGTACGCTTGTTCGCCCACTGCTTGAATACTGCTCAGCAGTGTGGGATCCGTACCAGATAGGGTTGATAGAAGAGATAGAGAAGATCCAACGGAGAGCCGCGCGCTTCGTTACAGGATCATTTAGTAATCGCGAAAGCGTTACGGAGATGATAGATAAACCCTAGTGGAAGACTCTGCAGGAGAGACGCTCAGTAGCTCAGTACGGGCTTTTGTTGAAGTTTCGAGAACATACCTTCACGGAAGAGTCAAGCAGTATATTGCTCCCTCCTACATATATCTCGCGAAGAGACCATGAGGATAAAATCAGAGAGATTAGAGCCCACACAGAGGCATACCGACAATCCTTGTTTCCACGAACAATTTGAGACTGCAATAGAAGCGAGAACCGATTGAGGTACTCAGGGTACCCTCCGCCACACACCGTCAGGTGGCTTGCGGAGTATGGATGTAGATGTAGAAGTTTACGACCGCCATTGCTGCTGATTTTTATTCAAAATTTTAGCACTGCGTCTGAATCCGGGACCCATGACGTTTTTGATATCTGATCAAACGTGCTACCACTGGGTACGAACTGACGTATTGATTTGAAAACATCGGCCGTCCGGGGCCGCTGTCGTTCTTCGGTGGAATCCGACGATGTCGGTGTCAGTGTGACGGCAGCCTTAAGAGTCCGCCACAGTTAGGATGCACTGTGTCAGTGGCATGTGGTTGGCTCCGTAAGGCATACCAGAATCCTGTCAGAGCGCACAGTGAGCACAAGCAGGAGTGTGTTGTGTGCGAGTGCGCCTGGAGGTGGCGACAGGCGGCGCGTGCTGCGCGCCTCGACGTGTCTGCTGCCTGCAGGTGGCGGTCAACAGCTGAGCGTAGCAGGTGTTGGGGACTGCTGGACTGGGGCCCGCGCCTCGCAGCTGCTACACTCACCCTCCTCTACCTGGACACTGCAGCAAGCCTCCTCGTTTGTGTCCGCAAAACCGCTCACACAGCTGCCAGTCTGTACTACTGAACGTCCGTCACCCCTCCGAAGACTACGGTTATATAGCGCACTGGTTTCCCCTGCACGTTTTGGAGCATTTCGTGAATTCAATCTGGGCACCACACCAAGTCGTGAACATATCGTCATATCGAAACATCCTGAGCGGTTGAGTCCGTGTCTAGCGCCGGTATTCGAACCGATGTCTTTTTCTATCGCGGAGAATGCTTTATACCAACTGAACACGGTCTAAGGCGCTGCAGTCATTGACTGTGCGGTTGGTCCCGGCGTAGGTTCGAATCCTCCCTCGGGCATGGGTGTGTGTGTGTTTGTCCTTAGGATAATTTAGGTTAAGTAGTGTGTAAGCTTAGGGACTGATGACTTTAGTAGTTACGTCCCATATCATTTCACACACACTCGAACATTTTTGAACCAACTGAAAATCCAAGCACTACCCTGTCCTACAGCTCCAGTTCAGCCACACGGGTTTAACCAATCGGAATTTTTCAAAGAGCGCACATAATGCTATAAGGCGTTCGGTTTCAACCGCTCTCCCCGGTCACCTTAAGGTCATACTATAGTTACCGCAGCATCTTCATTACGAAGGACTTTCAGTGAGTAATGGTTCAAATGGCTCTGAGCACTATGGGACTTAACATCTGTGGTCATCAGTCCCCTAGAACTTAGAACTACTTAAACCTAACTAACCTAAGGACATCACACACATCCATGCCCGAGGCAGGATTCGAACCTGCGATCGTAGCAGTCTCGCGGTTCCGGACTGAGCGCCTAGAACCGCTAGACCACCGCGGCCGGCACAGTGAGTAATGCAACACATTTTTTCTTCGGCCATTTTCAGCTGAAAATATGTGGAATTCGTTGTGGGATACGTGGAATACACCAGCTTCAGCTCCTATTCTTCCATGAAACTCTGATAGGTGCAGGGCGCCCTACGTGGCCTTCAGACTGGAGTCCATAACGGAGGTGCGTTGCAAGCAGAGAGAAGTCGTTCCTGTTTCTTTTAGCGGAAAACAAGTGTCGCAGATATTGGGGTGCTTGCAATACGTCTGCAGAGACCTGGAAGTAAACAAAAGCACGGTGAGTCGTTGGGCGAGACACGTCACCATCGCAACAAGTTCGCGCAAACCTTTCCGATCTCTGTCGTGTCGGCTGACCGCACGTACCCTCAGGTCGCCACAAATGCACTCCGCGGGAAGCAATACGTGAATGACGGAGAGGCTATTGATGCAACAAGACGTTAGCTCCGACATCGTCCAGTAGAGTCGTACAATTGGGCATACAAGCCCTCCCAGTAAGGTGGCGTAAGGCCGTCGCACTGAACGGAGATTTTGTTGAAAAATAAGGTTTGCAGCCAATAACATGGATATTGAAATCCGGAATAAATCCAGGCTGTTTTCAGAAAAAAGTGTCGCATTATTTATTGTACGCCCCTCCTATTTGTAGAATAAAAGCATTCAAAAATGGAGACAAATGCCACATGGTTTCATTCAAAAACACACACACACACACACACACACACACACACACACACACACACACACACAGTGGATGTTTAACTTTTTCAGATGATTAATCTCTCCTAGCAATTTCAGATCATGGCCTGCAACATTTTGCACACGATCTATAGATTATATCCGAGAAAAACAGCTTCGGCATTAACATCGAAAAAACAAACTAGTTCTCTACAAAAAATACCCAGTGCAAAGGGGGATCTGTTTGAAAAACAAAATTCTAGAAAGAGTGAACATATTCAAATATTTATGCTGTGAATTATCCGTTCTGGGAGAAACTGAACTAGCTGAAAAAACTACCTTGTACCAAAAACAAGCCGGCCGCTGTGGCAGAGCGGTTCTAGGCGCTTCAGTCCGGAACCGCCCGACCGCTGTGATCGCAGGTTCGAGTCCTGCATCGGGCATGGATGTGTGTGGTGTCCTTAGGTTAGTTCGGTTGAAGTAGTTCTAAGTTCTAGGGGGCTGATGACCTCAGAAGTTAAGTCCCATAGTGCTCAGAGCCATTTGAACCATTTTGAAGATAAATGATGGAGAGTATGAAATGGGCTTTGTGTATTCTATGTCTTCATGATACAGCATCCACAAATGGTTCAAATGTCTCTGAGCATTATGCGACTTAACTTCTGAGGTCATCAGTCGCCTAGAACTTAGAACTACTTAAACCTAACTAACCTAAGGACATCACACACATCCATGCCCGAGGCAGGATTCGAACCTGCGACCGTAGCGGTCGCCCGGTTCCAGACTCTAGCGCCTAGAACCACACGGCCACTCCGGCCGGCCAACATCCACAACTATATCTAAATGATTAATCTAGAATTCATACTTAAGTGCTTGCTAGAAGGTTCTGGTACAACTTTCACTCTTTCTCGACCGCTCTACTCTCGAATATAATGTTGAAAAAGGTGAACGCCTAAATCTTTCCGCGCGAACTTCGGTTTGTGTTATTGTAATGGTCATTTCTTCTGCCTCAGTCCTATCTGACAACAGTCCCAACCCGCACAGTAAGACTCTAGATTAGAACGGGCAAGCATAGTGCAGGCATTGCCTTATGTAGATTTACCGAGCTGGATGACGCAGTGGTTAGCTCACTGGACTCGCATTCGAGAGGGCACGGTTCAAATCCGCGTCCGACCATCGACATTGAGAGTTTTATTAATTTCCTCTAAATCGCTCCAGGCAAATGCCAGGGTGGTTATTCTGAAAGAACACGGCCGATTTCCTTCCTCAACCTCGAAAAAATTCGGGATTGTGCTCCGTCCGTAATGTCCTAGTTGTTGACTGGACGTTGAACCTTACTCTTCCTTGCTTCTTCAGCAGCCTTCGGCTCAGCAGTCTTTGCTTAGTTTTCCCCATAACATTATGTACGTGATGGTTCCAATTTTTTTTTTTTTCATAATTGAAATGCCATAGGTATTTAGGTGAATAGATGGAAGTTTTTAGTTGTTGTGATTTATTGTGTATACTAAAATTAACTTGTTGGAACGGGACTTAACGCAGTGAGACGGAAACTTCTAGGAGCGTACGAAAGGAACATTTTAAAAAGGTTTGCCCAACCTGATATATTTCGCGATAATCCGTTGCGGCCACCGTGGGCGTGGATTGAATGTCAGAGTGGAGATAAAATTTGGTTGTAAACTAGAGGCGCCGCGTAAAGATACGTGGTGTGTGTGTGTGTGTGTGTGTGTGTGTGTATCTGCTGTCGGCCCGGCGGCCGCCTCGCCTCGCAGGGGAGGGCGTGTCTAGGGCGGCACTCGTGTCGGCGCTGGGAACAATACTGCGCGGCGCGGCCTGCAGCGTGTGCGGCCCGGAGGACCGCCGAGAACCGAGGTGCGGGTGGGCGCGAACAATGGCCGGCGTGGGCCGCAGGAAGCGCCGCCGTATACGGGGCAGCGAGTAGAGGCGGAGCCGGGGCGGCTTACGGTCGCTTGTCGGGCTTCGCCACGCGGCGGCCACTGCTACCGTGTAGCCGCCGCCGCCCACCGCCTACGTCGATGACCTCCCCGTTATAGCGGCCGGTTGGCCCCGCGATTGCAGATCGATAACAAGTATCGACCGCGGAGTCGCGGGACACGGATGCCGCCGCCGCCGCGTGACCACACGGGCAACTTGAGCCAGGCGTGAGACGTCCTACAATTACATCTACACTGTTTTTCGTTTCCAGCAGTCTTCTGGGTTAATTCGCGTACAAGGAAAACTACCGTAGTCTGTGCTTACTTACGGCAGCCTACGGTAGTTTTACGGCACTGCATACGCTCTCTCTAGCGATACTCGCCGATGATCTCGACAGCAACAAAATTGGAACACAGTCCATAGTCAACAGGGAAAGAATCAGCGGAAGCAAACGAAATTTATTGGATGGCTTAATCATATCGAACTCGTTTCCTGTTATCCATCACCACCTGCAACTGACGCCCTGCTTGGAGGTATCTCTTGCTGCAATTAGTCCACGCTCACTAATACGCGGTACTTGCCGAGAAAAAGAAGAAATGGCAGAGAAACGAGCTTTAGATTTTCTTTCTTCTGTACTGCAGTACGTAACTTTGTCAAACATGAAGGATCATCTACTCCCGAGCTCAGAAATAAACAACGAAGAAAAAAAATGGTTCAAATGGCTCTGAGCACTATGGGACTTAACTTGTGAGGTCATCAGTCCCCTACAACTTAGAACTACTTAAACCAAACCAACCTAAAGACATCACACACATCCCTGCCCGAAGCAGGATTCGAACCTGCGACCGCAGCAGTCGCGACTCCAGACTGTAGCGCCTAGAACCGCTCGGCCACTCCGGCCGACACACAACGAAAACATCACCTAAGGGCACAAGAGCTCTTCACACTGTAAGGGCTGCTGACAGATTTTGCCAAGCTCCAAACTTATCCACGAAATTATTTAACATTCTGGTCTTTCAGTCAATAAGCATCAGGAGCAGTATGTGTGCCTTCTCATTGGCAACTTCTATCTCCAGCTTCAGCTTACAGCACTTTCGGTGCTGCCTCACAGCAGGACCTCAGGAACTTCCTCCTGCAATTGATGTTGGTAGCACCGATGGTGGTGATAAAATTACTCTCTCACTATGCCAGTCTTATAGGTGTCACAACCCATTTAGGAGGATTAATTTCGGCCGAACAAATACCTCCTCCACCTGGAGCCGGAACCTGAGTGAGGCGGTTACAATAGTGGACGGGGACAGCACAAATAGGTGGAGAGGAAACGATTTATTACAAAACATGCGAGAAATGAAACTTCGCTCGAAACTGGGCTTACAATTACTCTCGTGGGATATTCTTTGCTCAGTAACGAATACACACGATACGCAACATCTCTACCCCTGAAGCCCCTGCTCGTGCATTAACCTAGCGCGCACGAGGCATTTGCCCACTGGAAGAATACAAGCTACAAGCAACAACAGCTTGTCTGAACTGGCGAAGCAGCTGTGAGGGGCGGGGAGGTGATTTGGGGGGAGGGGGGTGTCAGTGGGGGAGGGGTGCAATCTGATGAGCTGATCCCTTGGGACTGGGGCTGCGGCGCCCCCTGAGCTGCCGATAAACAGGGCGCCTCTCTATTCTGCCCCCAATATTATCATCCCCCACAACGCCGTGTCAGCGCCCTCGCTGAATCACCTCACCTCGAATCTCCCTGCACGCAGAGGAGCGCGCTCCGCTCCGAGGTTTTCCTTAATCTCGAGTCGTGATTGCCTCTGCTCCTGCGCTGTTCACGGCAGACAGGATAATTTCTTCGAGGTTGCTGCCGCCCCAGATCTGCCGGGCCAGTGATTCCGTGTTGCTAGCTGCATGCTTGGGGTTGGAAGCTACCTCGTAGCAGACGAGGGAAAGCGTGTTTCCACATATATTTTAGATACTGTTCTTAAAACGTCTGCGCTAATTGGCCGCTGCTGATAAGAGCTGCTTCGTACGCCTCCTTTCCACAAAGAGTCCATCAGGTTGGAGGTGTTAAATTAAAAAAAAAAAAAAAAAAACTGACATCTAAATGGTGACCGTTCCATGCGTCGACGGAAGAGTTGGGCACTCGCTTTTCAAGAGCATGTCGTGGAATTCCTAGAGTTAGGGCTTACGAGAGAGATGCAACAGCTCATTGCATTTAAAATGTAAATCTTAGCTTGTAGTAGCCTCGTATGAAATTTTATCGACGGGATCACTTCCCATGCCATGGAACTAGTGGTCTTGCAAAACGTTCTTTTAAACAAATCCTTAGAGATTATCGGACGTCGTAAGCAACCCCATAGTGTACAAACCTCTCATCTCACGGCGCTTATGTCGTTTCATTTCAGACATAAAAAGTTCTCGCAGTGTAAGCCAATACCGCGAATTTACATTTTCCCCTTGTCACTGAAACAGTTATTTCATCCTCCTCGATGCTAGGGCTAGAAGAAAGCATGTTACGGTACTTACTTCCTCTGTCCTCCCTTATTTGCGAAGACTGATTTGGTGCAGCTCTCCATGCTACTCTATCCCGTGCAAGCCTCATCATCTCCGAATAACTACTGCAACTTACACACTTATGAATCTGATTACTGTATTTATCTCTTGGTGACCAAATACAATTTTTGTCCGTCACACTTCCCTCCAGTACTAAATTCATGATCGCTTGATGTCTCAGAATGTGTCCTATCAACCGATCTCTTCTTCTAGTCAGGTCGTACCACAAATTTTTCTCCCAAATCTATTCAGTACCACCTCATTATTTACGTGATCCACCCATCCAGTCTTCAGCATTCTTCTGTAGCGCCACATTTGTGAGCCGCGCGGGATTAGCCGAGCGGTTTGAGGCGCTGCAGTCATGGATTGTGCGGCTGGTCCCGGCGGAGATTAGAGTCCTCCCACGGGCATGGGCGTGTGTGTTTGTCCTTAGGATAATTTGGGTTAAGTAGTGTGTAAGCTTAGGGACTGATGCCCTCAGCAATTAAGTCTCATAAGATTTCACAAACATTTGCACCACATTTGTGTTCTCTTCTTGTCTAAACTGCTACACTCCATACAAATACTGAACCAACAATTTTCTCTTGTTCAGAGAGACTTTTCTTCCCATTGCCAGTCTACGTTTTACATTCTCTGTGCTTTATCGCACCGAGCGAGGTGGCGCAGTAGTAGCACACTTGGCTCGCATTCGGGAAGATGACGGCTCAAATGCGCGTCCGGCCATCCAGATTTTTAGGTTTTCCTTTACTCCCCTAAATTGCTCCAGGGTGCCCAAACAAACAAAACTCATCTACTACTTTGTGTCTCGTTTCCAATTACCTTAGCATCGTCTGATTTAATTAGACTACATTCCATTCTCGTTTGCTTTTGTTGATGTTCATCTGATATCCTCTTTTCAAGACACTGTCCATTCCGTTCAAATGCTCTTCCGTGCCGCCAGTGGACCTAACCGATTAGAGAAGCAAGTAAAACCTATGTCTGAACCGCCATCCTCAAGTGTCCTGTGTGTCAACAATTGCTACCTGTTGCTCAGTATGCTACGCCCTGGTACACTGTCTCCTTCAGCTAGTGGTGGTCGCCCATGGCGCTTCCCGCACTGCAGCGCCCTTTGAGAGCTGTGGTGAGTCATCAGCGAGAGCTGGAGCAGACCGACCCAGTGCCTGCCACCCACGTGGGCGGCACACGTGTGGCCGGCGGGCGTGGCCTCCACCCCCGGGGCTGCAGGCTATCCCTTCCATTTCCATCCCATCCCACGTCTCTCTCACTCCCTCCCTCCATTGTCCTGCGTGGGCCGCGCCTGCCAGAACTCAGCCCGCTTTCCCTTTTGTTTTTTCGGTCAGATGATGGCAAACTTCCCACGTCTCAGCCCATTTACTCAGCACGTACTCAAGTACTCGCCACTCCAGATAAGGACGGTTGCAACATTTATTATACCAGGTTCCTATCACCTGTCCTAAGATTATATTTCTCGATAACGTCCTTATTCACAACACTGAACTAAAAACTCTCTCCCAAGAAGCTAAAAGAGGTAAATGTCCACGTACTGTTACAGAGAACAGCATAGATGTGGAAAACTTAAGGTTCCGTAACGATGAGGGATACGAAATTGAGGATTTGATAAACAGAGACGTAAGAGTAAGTATTTTGCGTTATTTCCAAACGACATAAGGGACGATAATTACCACGGGACTGGAATAATCTGCCGATTTCTTAAGCTCAGTTTTTTCTTTGATGGAAAAGAAGGGATTTTTCATTATTTTTCGGAGCGTAAAATATTTGCTAATACTGCACAAGTCGTCCTGACCGACTGTACGAGAGCGTACCCGAGACATTAATAGATTGCTAAAGGAAAAGGGCGAGTCAGCTCATCACGTATTTGCTTTGGTCATGCAAAAACTGAAGCATATCAAGTTGTTGTTGTTGTTGTTGTTGTGGCGGCGGCGATCCAGGTGGAAATGACGACGGAGGTGATTGTGTTTCACATGTTGATCATCGTGATGTTTGTGGGGACCACATGAAGGGCATCGTGATGATTTTGGTGAACACATGATGATCTATCTTGAGAATAAAAGAGTGAAGTACTGCTGGGGTCTTGGTATAAACGATGATCCTGCCCTTGGAACAGTTCTTGACTCGAATTGTAAAATTATTTTTATTATTTTTTTTCGCACAGTTTTAATCGTTACCTGTATCAATCATCAGTGAGCCGTCTACAGAATCGCTAAATCGTGTGTTGTTCGAAGAGTGTGAGCGGCGTCTTTTGAGTGTGACTATGCGGTAGTCTATATTTTGGTTTGTTGTTATCTGCTTAAGATTTCGCGTTATGTAAAGTAAAATTTCGCATTATGAAGATCACTTCATGGGCACTACAGTCACGAGTGAAAGCATGCTACTACGATTGTGCGTATAAAAAATAAAAGTAATTGTTTAATACCTGGAATACCCCCAGGAGGGCTGTAGACCATTCGTGCAACACTAAAGACGAAGCACCATGGACCACCTTTTACAACACGGGAAGTAGTGCAAGGGTTCTTGGGGGGGGGGGGGGGGGAGAGAGAGAGAGAGATGTAAGACGTGGAGGAGCTTCATGTTTAAAAGATGAGCAGCCCGCACACAGGAAGTGGAGTGTGGTACCTGCAGTAAGCGCAGAGCGTAGCCGCCGCTCTGGACAGGGCCCGCCCACGTTTCGTTTCGTTTGGTTTCGCGCGGCCGTGGCCGCGCACTGCCTCCTATTGTGCCGGCATTCACACAGCGCGTTTCCCAGTGCAGGCCGGAGCGCTCCCGTGGGACTTTCCACGTCGCCTCGACGCCCGCTGCTCGCTCACCACGCCTATCACACAGCACGCGGTTCAACGATCGCGCTGCTGTGCGCTCCATCTACACCTGCGCACCGAAGTCGCCGTATTGGCTGAGGCGGAGGGTGCGTGCTGGACTACTGGGTCCGCCCCCCCCCCCCCCTCCCCCAACTGCACCCCTCCCGCCTCTCCTCAGATTAGTTTTAGAGTAGTTTTTCGTTCCATAGATCCGTGCTGAGGAGATCCTCATGGATGTAGAACATGTCAATTTATTTTTTTTAAAGCTGAAATAACAATACTAAAAGTATGAACACATACAATACATCATTTGTTTCTATTAAAAAATTCGTCAATGGAGTAGGAGTAGTTGGCCACTAGTAAGTCTTTCAGGATCCTTTTAAACTGATCTTTATTTGTAACTAAATTTTTTATGTTTACTGGCAAAATATTGAAGATGTGTGTTCCTGAGTAGTGGACCCCTTTTTGAACTAAAGTAAGTGCTTTTAAGTCCTTGTGCAGATCATTTTTGTTCCTGGTATTGTATGTATGAACTGAGCTGTTTGTTGGAAAAAGAGATGTATTATTTAGGACAAATTTCATTAATGAGTAAATATACTGAGAGGCAGTAGTTAGTATACCCAGTTCTTTGAAGAGGTTTGTACAGGACGTCCGTGAATTTTCTCCACAAATAATACGTATTACACGCTTTTGGACTCTGAAAACTTTTGTTTGACTTGAAGAGTTACCCCAAAATATTACACCATATGACATTATGGAATGAAAGTAGGCAAAGTATGCAAGCTTTTTCATTTTTATGTCGCCTATGTCTGCTAACACTCGAATTGCAAATACAGATTTGTTAAGGCGTTTCTGCAGTTCTGTGGTGTGCTCTTCCCAACTGAATTTATTATCAAGTTGTAATCCCAATCTTCTTACTGGTGTGATGCAGCCCTTCATGAATTACTGTAATGCACCAGCCTTCCCATTGCATAGCCGCAGCTGAACTCTATGTGCTCAATTATTTGTGGCATACAATTCAATATCTCTCTTCGCCTACAGTATTTATCCTCGGCAGCTCCCTCTAGTACTACAGAAGTTATCCGTTCATGACGTAGCGATCGTCATATACTCTTGTGAATGTTTTCCACGTGTTCCTCTCGTCGCTGATAGTTCGGAGGACCATATTTCTAATCGGTCCACCTAACTTCCAACATCCTTCTATAGCACAACGTCTCCAAACTACTCAATTATAAAACTTTCAGGGTTTTCGCCGCAGTCCACAAGTCATTTCCATAAAATGCTGCGCCACAAACGTGCGATCTCTGAAATTTCTTCTTCAAATTAAAGCCGATATTTGATACTACTAGAATTCTTTGGGCCAGGAATGCCCTCTTTGTCTGTACGGATCACTTTTTATGTCCTTGCTTCAAGAGCCATCCGTGATTTTGCTTACAAGGTAGCAGAATTCCTCTACTTCGTGGCTCCCTGTTTTGTTACTAAGTTTGTCGCTGAATCTGTTCTGCTACTCCTTATTACTTTCGCCTGTCTTCGGTGTACTCTCAGTAAACTTATTAACATGTTCACTCCATCCAACAGATCTTACAATTCTTTACCTTCACCGTGGATAGAGATGTCATCGGCGAATGTTGATAGCCTTTCATCCTAAATTCTAGTCCCACTCATGAACATTTTTTTTAATTTCCGTTATTCCTTCATCGATGTGTAGACTGAACAGTAGTGGCGAAAGTCTGTATCCCTGTCATAAATCCTTTTTAATTCGAGCACATCGTCCTTGTCTCACCATTCATATTTTTTCCTCTTGGCTCTTGGAAATATTGTATATTAGTCGCCTTTGGCTAAAGCTTACATCTATTTTCGTGAGAATATCGAACATCTTGCACCATTTTACACTGTCGAACGCTTCTTTTAGGTTGACAAATCCTGTTAAATTCGCTAGTAAATATGCGGCATGTACGAGGGGTGTTTGTAAATTTTTAACTATTGCCTCACCAAATGTACGTGATTGTCAACATAGATTCCTGCATTTCCGCGTTGTTCGCTGGGAATCCAATAATTTTGAGAAGTTTTCATATGGAACGTACGTACGTACGTACGTAAGAGAACGTGTTCGAAAACGCGTATACAATTAACCACCCGTTGAATGTGGAGAGAATCAGTGGCATTAATATTGGAATAAATTTACTGGAAAGTTGTGTTAATAGTTTTCAGAGAGTGCACAGTGAACGCTAATAAAGATGAACACTTTCCCGAATTACAAAAAAGTGCCAGCAATTCTGCTGACCGTTGTGCACAGACGGGCTCACAGCAACTTCTAATAACAGTAACCATCTGTTGATGTATGGACAGACATAATATTGTTTGAAACTTCCTTGCAGATTAAAACTGTGTGCCGGACCGAGACTTCGAACTCTGGACCTTTGCCTTTCGCGGGCAAGTGCTCTACCAACTGAGCTACCCAAACACGACTCTCGCCCCCTTCCTCATAGCTTTAATTCTGCCAGTACCTCGTCTCCTACCTTCCCAACTTCACAGAAGCTCTCCTGCGAACCTTGCAGAACGAGCGCTCCAGGAAGTTTCATATCAGCGCACACTCCACTGTAGAGTGAAAATTTCATTCTATAATACTGTTTATTCAAAAACTATACCCGACTGTCATTAACCTACTGCCCTTTACCTCGTGTGTATGTGCGGTATGCCCAGTCCGAAGGTGTTAGCGCCAGTTTTATTGAAGTGTACGATCACAGCGGCTCTGAAAGAGAACGCAATGTGTGTGGGCGAATCTTTATCAGGTATGTGCAGTTGGGCTGTGGTCGCAATATCTACATCCGTGTTGCCCGTAGGAACGGACTGTGAACTTGACATTCGACCAAATCATTAGTAAATTGTGTGCAGGTCTGTCGAGTAATAGGCGGCCGGCTTGCAATTCTTACTCGTAAAAATGTCTGTCATCGTATTTAGAAAACGCCGTGAAGGACCACTTAAATTCATAACCATTATTGTGAGTCGCCATAGAGTTGTTGAGGCCCCTGACGCAGTTGCCTTTCGGCCACACATCGTCTCTCGCTGTTGAGCGGGTAGCGGTGCTCATGTCGGGCAGGCGCGCCTGGTGTGGTAGAGCGGCGGCAGCAGGGGCAAGCGCCGGCCTTGGCGACAATTTATACGGTTCGAAGACTTCATTAGGCTCGGGCGGTATGTTAGCTTTAAAGTTCACGCGAGGCGTATCGGTGAACGTGCCTTCGCATGCAGAGAGCTTAATTTCGGCACTCGCCGGAGTCACGCTAAAAGGGCACACACACGAGCCGCTCCGCTGGGTCCACTGACAATGCACACAGGAAAAAGAAGAGGGAGAGATAGTCTGCTCGATCGCGCCGTCAAAAGTATGATAACATTAATAAGCCGCTTTTCAGAACCAGGGGTTCGTAAGCTGAGATAGTTACCAGAATCTCTCTATATTGAGAAAGAAGCTTTCATATTTGAGATCGGGACTTGTTTCACTAATTATTTGTTTTCGCGATCTAGGTTCCGGCCTACTAGCGCAGTGTCTAGTAATGCTAGACTGAGGGAAAAGTGTTTTGTATATTAATTTTTCCTTAAGTAGTCAAAAACAGAAATTGTCTTCTGCAGTGCGTCATACTACGATCACTCCAAAAACAATAAATCTGTTCTACTGCTTCGCCGTTCACGGAGGTCACAGAAACATTGTTCCCGTTTTTATTAAAATTTAATTCTACCTGTTTCCTCAAGTCGCACTCGTCCAAGATGACTGCTGCATTTGTCGTTCATGTGAAGCAACGTGCTGTCACAGACTTTCCTTGTTACGAGAATGAGACAGTGACATTCATTCAAAAGAAATTGCAGGTGGTGCAGCAGGATGACGCTGTTGATCGCAGTACGGAAAATCGTTGGGCAAGCGGATTATCGTATGAATGTGGGCACGCCAATATTTGAAATGTCCGGCGAAATTGTCATTCCGAATGAGAGTAGGAGATGCAAGTGTGTGCAAAATATTGACACACTTCAGGTTGATAAATTTGTGCCGAGATCACAAAGCTTGCGTGGACTACATTTAAACACCCGCCCTACAACCCCAACCTGGCACCGTGTGACTACAAACTCCTCACTAAGCTGAAGGAATTCCTTCTCGGAACGAGATTTGAACATGATCTCTCCTTTGTGAAGGGTGTGAAACAATGGCTCAAACGTGCAGCTCCTGACTTACCGTGGCGAAAAGGAGAGACTCTGTTAACTCATTTTTAATAATGGAAATCAAATCAGTTGTGTGAAATCAGGGAGCTGCTTTTCAGGTGTTAATAAAGACAGTGTTTCTCATACTATTCACCTTCAAAATCCATAAACCTTTGTATGCTTTCAAAGGTATAGAAACATTTTTCCACTTTGATTTGGTAACAGAAAAAGTGTTGGAAGGATTCGCAACTTCTTGCGGCGATGAAAAGCTATATCCACGCATTTATTTCTTCGTCATCAGGAAGAAACTAAGCTGTTGGGCGATTAATCTGGTGACTTCGGTCAATGACTCGTTAATTCAGTGTTTTTGCCGTCAAATAATTAAATGCATGACTCTTGGCATTGCTACGATGAAGAGCGATGTAACGTTTTAGATTTTATCGTTATTTCATTCATGACATGCGGTTAACAAATTGTTGTGTGAAACTTCTTGGCAAATTAAAACTGTGTGCCGGACCGAGACTCGAACTCGGGACCTTTAACTTTCGCGGGCAAGTGCTCCGCCAACTGAGCCACCCAAGCACGACTCACAACCCGTCCTCACAGCATTAATTCCGCCAGTACCTCGTCTCCTACCTTCCAAACTTCACAAACTCTCCTGCGAACCTTGCAGAACTAACACTCCTGGAAGAGAGGTAGAGTACTTGCCCGCGAAAGGCAAAGGTTCCGAGTTCGAGTCTCGGTCCGGCACACAGTTTTAATCCGCCAGGAAGTTTCATATCACTGCACACTTCGCTGTAGAGTGAAAATTTCATTCTAGTAATTCTTGTATATCGATGAACGTGAACCATTCGCCATTCCCCTAAAGTAATGGTCGTGACATCTCCAGTGTTACCACTAAAACAAGCGATCATTTTCTTGAAAAATATCTTCAGGTAAGTAATTTCCCTGAATAGTCTGTTTTCATTTTTCAGTTAAAGACTTTTTCATGCTTTTACGCTATTAGCTAATTTCACCCCCTTGGCCATTTCACGTTACGACCGTCTCAGTGAAAAGATACAATTTTCAAAAATGGTTCAAATGGCTCTGAGCACTATGGGACTTGACTTCTGAGATCATCAGTCCCCTAGAACTTAGAACTACTTAAACCTAACTAACCTAAGGACATCACACACATCCATGCCCGAGGTAGGATTCGAACCTGCGACCGTAGCGGTCGCGCGGTTCCAGACTGTAGCGCCTAGAACCGCTCGGCCACTCTGGCCGGCCACATTATTTTCTTGGAAATGCTTCGCCACATGTTTCATGTTCTTGTAAATGCTTCGCAAAGGAACCACTCTTTTTATTACAACTGAACATACCTGTGGCCAGAGTGTTATCTGCGAAAGTAGGAAATACAGTCATTCTCCTTCAGCGATCGACAGCCAGGAAATATGTTATACGAAGCAGTTATGATGCTTTCGGTTTATCTAGAAAACAAGTTGATTGCTGCTTAGTTCGGGCTCGAATGTATCCAAATCTCACCACCTGTTAACATTTTGTTCATGGGTTTCCTTGGTTGAGATTTTCTTCCAGCATTTTCGTACACCAACTGACATGAGCCTTGTTTTCTAGATAGGTCAAAATGTTGGCAAACCATCCGGAAGTGATCGTTTTAATAACTAAAATGTTCATGCAAAGTCTTGTACGCAGTTTTCGATATGTGTGCACCACCTGATCAAAAGTATGTGGACAACTATTAATGGACATTAACATGGTTTGATCCATGCTTGGGACACTTTAAATGGGAATGGCAGCCAATTCTTCTGCAAGAGGAGAAACCAGAGAAGCTAGTGATACTGGACGCTACAGTTCGGAGCGAAGTGGAAGTTCTAACTCATCCCAAAGGTGTTCCATTGGGTTCAGGCCAGACCACTTCAGGAATGTTGTTGTCGAAAAGCGTTTGCCTCACGTTTCGCTTGACAGGGTGCACTGTTATGATACAGCCATCGTGCTGATACAGTCACCGCTTTCGAACCGATTCTATACTGTACGCAGCACACAGTTCTGTAAAATGTATTCATATCAATCGCATTCATCGATCTCATAAGTGCGATAAAGGATCACACCCTAACCACGGAAGTTACCCTACACTGTAACACCGCCACGTCTGTGCATCACTGGCAGTGCAACTCATGATGCAGGGAACGTTCTCCAGGCATCCGATCCATCGGATTACCACAGTATTTAGGCGCAGGGTTTCCCAAACTGTGTTCCGCGTTAACACTGATCTCCCGCAGGAAGTGAAAAGGTGTTCTGCGGAGAACTATTAATATCAAGGCAGTTTTCTCGACATTTTGACGTTGCTAATTGCTCTTTTAAAATTTATTTCTTTGTTATTAAAAGTGATCTAAAATTCAAGTAATCACCGAATAAAACAAGTTCTCTTCATTTTTTAAATTTATTTCCTCTAAAATAAACAAGGCGTTCCATCAAAGTACCAGCATTCTCAAAGTGTTCCGTCAAAGTTCGGCAACCTCTGGCATAGCGTGATTCGTCACTCCAAATCACACGTTTCCGGTCATCCAATGTCCAGTGGCGTCGCTCGTCACAGCGCCTCAAGCGTCGCTTGGCAGTGAGTACAGAAGTGTATTGCTTCTTACATCCCATTCCTTTTGACTCTCTCTATGCACAGTCATTGTGGTAGGTTGACTGTCGGTAGAACTTCGGTGCTCACGAGTGAATCATTTTGTTGATTCCATGCGATTTACTATAATAACCCTCCGCAATGCTTGACTGTGCCTGTCTGTAGATACACGAGGTCTTTCTAGTCGTGGTATTGCTGTGATCGTTCCGCCACGTTTCCGCTTCACATCACTTGGGTAGCTCTACAAAAATTGAAATACCCGTGATGGGCATGCGATGACTACCTCATGTTCGAAGTATGTGACTGACCCATTCTTCTGCCACAGGTTCTCTGCTGACACTCTTTTATACTGCGTGGTCCCACCTTTGGTGACATTTAATGGTCAATTCCGTATCACATAGAGGTGTCCGTATACCTTGATCAGACAAGAGTATCTAAAATAATACAAGTAATCTGCCGATCTTCTTCAATCATGTTGCACACAACACCGATGTTTTTGGAACGGCATCAGATTTTGGTCGACCTTCACGAAATTCGCTGCTGACGGAAGGACGACCATGAGGAAGTTTTACAAACCAATTGTAAACTTTCTTATGAAGGTAACTGTCTGCCAAAAGCTGAAAGAAGCGTTTCTTCAGTTGAGACCATTACGAATCTCGTGAAAAAATCACCCAGTTAATGCCTTCGCGTGTACTTATCATTTATCTTAAAAGTGTTTCTTTAATAGGTAACTAGTCAAACTACTGTTAGTTTCATAGTTACCATTGATTTAACGAATAATAAATTATAAAACAGTAGTATCACATTTTATTAGCGCTATCTAGTGTTTCTTTGTGGGAACTTAAAAAGGTGACTCTTACCTACCAACTTAAAATGTTTGAAGCAAGGAAATGCGAGACGGTCGTGTCGTGAATTTTGGAGAAGCCGTTGAAATACTAACAGTGCGGGTATTTGTCTGGAATGTATGAGTAGATCGTAGACAACGATGGATTTTACATCTGTTCGTATCATCTGTAGACGATGGGCTTGGTTCGAAGCTTGTGGCGAATCGATGGAAGGAGACTATAGATCTACATTTGCTAAAGGACCCTAGTCTTTCGTGGAGGGGGGGGGGGGGGGAGGAAGACTCTCATGCTGAACAATTTTTATTTTTATTTTTGCTACATGATCGGAAGAGACACTGTTTGCGTCTGCCTCTCAACATGATCGTCATAACTACCAAGCCTATCTCCGATGTTACAGCTGTGCATTGAGAGAGAATGAATTAAATTAGCACACCCACTCCTTAGCATTTTTTCGCCGATAGTAAGTCGTAAGTTTCAGTCCAGGTGTTACGGAATTCAGCTGGAAAAACCACACACACACACACACACACACACACACACACACACACACACACACACACACACATATCTTACATGCGCAGAGATCTAAAATTATTATGTATTTAGTTCCGCGTATTTGTTTAGTTTCTGTATACTAACTGTCTTTTTCTTCTGTTTTCAGGTGAGTCCAATACTGAATTATCTTTAACGAAGAGTTAGAGGCTATTATTATACTTCCACGAAGGGTATCTCAATGGTAAGTCACTACTGAATGAAATGTTCGAATTATAGCGCCTTACGCATATCATAATGTTTATTTCTGTATAGGTGAATATTAACTGAAGCTAGCACGGCCTGTTTTTCATAATCGCTTTCAGTAAATTGTAGTAGGTTGTTCCACAGTCTTCAGAAGATGAGAAATTTGCTAACAGCGCATATAAATTCAAGTGTTGGGTGCTTGAAGGTATCTGTCTGAAGTGGACCGCGGACCATAAACATTTCAGACAAGAATAGAACAGAAGCCTCTGAACCGTCGTGATACGGGAGAATGCTTACTTTTGTATGTGTAAATCGTATAATTTAATTAGGACGTACTGAATCGAATGGTGCAGAAAAAAAATTGTGGCATATCCAGACTAATAGAAGGAACTGGGTCATAGGACACATCCAGACGCATCAAGGAACTGTTAATTTGGTAATTGGGAGGAATTGTGGTGGCTAAAATTTTTGGAACTCTACTTCTAGGACTTGTAGAGGGGAGTGAGTAGATAAGATTTTGAATTGAACCCATGTGCTACAACCATTTGAAAAAATTTTGGTTACGCGAACACTTCTACAAGTAATCGATTAGGCATGACATGACGTATGTTAAAATACCACTCAATAATACCCAAAGAAATTGCTAGTGTATTCTTTGACGGGTCCTCTTCAACGTGATGTAGTGCGACGTCCTCCAATTCTGGCGTGCGGCGTTTCCTTGGAGCACCATAGCCACGCATGCCGGCGCTAAGGTACCCCTTTTTTCGAAGCCGTTGCGTAATTGTGGCGAAAAGGGTATGCGATGGAGTCGTACGTTGTGGAGCACGATCTTCATAAAGGCGACGAGCACCTCTTCCTTTACGCAGAGCTTCGCAATTCAGAAAGGCTGTGTCGACGTATTCTGTTCTGCAAACGTGTGCTAACCATGTTGCTCTCACACTTAGGAAACGGCGGTGAGGTTCGAATGAGGATAGAGCGGTAGGATAGACGGCAGATGACATCAGCCTATCCGAGGTAACCACCACTCTGTTGCATCCATACATGGCAGACATGTTTTCAAACGGGAATTTCCGAACACCATGTAGGCCACAGTCGTGCAGATACGAAGATCGTTGCACTTGATATACTAGTAAAGAGAGCTGCATCAAATAATCTTAGGGCTGAACACCATAACAATAATTATAGTTATTATGAAACAGTAAGCAAATAACAATGAATAACATGTAGAGTTGTAATGAATGCGACGAAAACGCTACTCTCCAAGCCAGCACGTGTCCGTCGTGGGTGATAATGAACAGTACAACCGGCGCCGGCCTCGGACAGCTCCAAACAGGGCGTCTGGTAGTCCAAGGGGCGTCGCCTGCAAACAAATGCCAACCCCCCCCCCCCCTTTTCTCCATCCCTCCTGCTTCCACCATGCCGTCTCTCACGTCCGAGAGAAACCCAGGGGAACACGTGTCAGTGGACACGCCCCATGTGTAGGTCGCTTCTGAGCATTCCATCACGTACACGCACGTCTTGGGTGAGTTTCGGATCCGGGGCCTAGGTTCGGCTCTCGTTGGTGAAAACGCTCCGTTAAATTGGCATTGAAAGCGTAATCTCAGAAAAAGTAAGAATAAATGCGATATGAAATTTTTATTACGCGATAAATTCATAATCATATACCGACGTGTACGTGATTGTAGCGATATGCACATATACAGATTGCGGTAGTATAGCGTACACGAGGTGTAAAAGGGCAGGGCACTGGCCCAGACGGAGCCGGCCGCTGTGGCCGAGCGGTTCTAGGCGCTTCAGTCTGGAACAGCGCGACGGCTACGGTCGCAGGTTCGAATCCTGCCTCGGGCACGGATATTTGTGATCCCCTTAAGTTAGTTAGGTTTAAGTAGTTCCAGGGGACTTATGACCTCAAATGTTAATTCCCATAGGCTGAGAGCCGTTTGGCCCAGACGGAGGTGTCAGGATGATATGTCACAAAGTTGGAGCTACACACAAGGGACATTCTGTTCCGGAAATCGCTAGGGAATTCTATATTCCGAGATCCACTGTGTCAAGAGTGTGCCGAGAATACCAAATTTCAGGCACTACCTCTCACCACGGACAACGCAATGGCCGACGGTCTCCACTTAACGACCGAGGGCAGCGACGTTTGCGTGCATTTGTCAGTGCTGATAGACAAGCAACACTGCGTGAAATAACCGCCGAAATCAGTGTGGGACGTACAACGAACGCATCCGTTATAACAAAGCGGCGAAATTTGGCGTTAATGGGCTATGGCAGTAGACGATCGACGCCAGTGCCTTTGTTAACAGCACTACATCGCATGTAGCGCCTCTTCTGGGCTCGTGACCATGTCTGTTGGACCCTAGACGACTGGAAAACAGTGGTCTGGTCAGATAAGTCCCGATTTCAATGGGTAAGAGCTGATGGTAGCATTAGTGTGTGGTACAGACTCTACGAAGCCATGGATCCAAGTTATCAACAAGACACTGTGCAAGTTCATGTGTCTATGAAATGGACCGGTTCCTCTGGTCCAGATGAACCAATCATTGACGTGAAGTGGTTACGTTCGGCAACTTAGTGACAATTTTCAACCATTCATGGACTTCGCTTCCAAACAACGATGGATTTTTTATGGATGACAGTGCACCATGTCAACGGCCCATAGTTGTCAGAGACTGGTTTGAAAAACATGCTGGACAATTTGAGCGAATGATTTGGCTACGAAGTTCTCCCGACCTGAATCCCCTCGAACCCTTATGGGATACAATGTAGTTGCTGCACTAAACCTAGCGAAAGGAAGATAGGAGGTATGTCATAACTCTGTCACTTCATTATAATGCTGCATGTATTCTTCATCCGATTTTATTATTGTTGAAGTCTGACATAGTCGCCTGGAAGTGCGTAGCAGTCCATTGAGTCTGTAATTTGTAAAATTCAAAACAGTCTTTGATCGTAGTTATTTTTATTTTATAAGAGATTCCATCTCTGTGATATTGATCAGATAAGTTTGTCTTCCTAAACCATTAAACAAAATTTAAACAACTTGCCAAGGTTGCGTCTATCAAAAGAGGTAAAAACATATTACTTATCGTTTCCGTTTAAACCTTTTTTTCACGATGTATATGTTGGCTACAAGTTCTTTTGTTTGCTATGTAAAACGACAAACGTATCTCATGATGATCACGTAGATAGAAATCGGTCATCAATAAGTGCAAAGGTGAGCGGTATAACGATTAACCAGTGGCGTTGAAAAACGTCTGAAAAAGCAAAAATTGAATTCTTATCAGGGTCTGTATCGAATTCGTGGTTGATCAGTTTTTCTTTTAACCGTAACCTACCGTAGATCCCGGAAAAAAAACCGCCTAGTAGTTAGAAATAAGCAGGAATCCCAACTGTCTACAAGGGGCTAACAAACCATACACAAAACTAGCATCCATAATACTTGACATCCATTCATTGTGAAATTTTAGTATATATTCTGAGCTCAAAACATACTGAGGTATCTCGACTGGAAAACCGGGGCCTGGTCAGATAAATCCCGATTTCAATGGCTAAGAGCTGATGAATTTGCCCGCCACCAGCTACGTTTCCTCGAAACACGTGGGTTTCTAATTGTAACACTTGTTATTGTGTTAAACTTTCAGCGTAAGATTATACATTTTAATGAATAGATGGCAGCGTATTAAATCCGGTCAGTAATTACGCGCTTTCAATACAACGGATAGGGTACCGTGCCCCAGGTTCTGGGAAGGACTTCAACAAACATAGATGACTCCTAGATTGTCCCATGAGATTAAATGACTGTCCGAACAGCATAAAGTACCCTGATTGAAAAGGGCTTTGCTGCATAACAGCGCACTTCGCCCCATTTTGATAGGAATTGGACGAAAAGAGAGAAAAAGTCAGATTGGCGCAATCTCTCTCAGCTTGCTGTTTGGGTATAAAGGCATGACCACCCCTGCTAGGTGTACAGGCGGTGCTGGAGCCGGCTGGAAATTCCCCGCTGCTGGTGTGTCAGCTCCGCCAGACGAGACGTGTTTGCCCGGGGGAAGTTGGCTGCCTGAGGCGGGAAGCGCTATTTCTGTCACATTCTCGCAGTCACAGCCACAGTCTCCGCTCTGAGGTGACGGCCGCTGCTCTGCTGGGGGCCCAGCTCTCTCTCTCTCTCTCTCTCTCTCTCTCTCTCTCTCTCTCTCTCTCTCTCTCTCTGCCTCTGCGTGCGTTCACACGTCCGCCCATGCGCCGCCAGCGCCCACTGGCAACTCTGGCGGCCAGTTCTAGAGCGCGCTTTTGCATCAGCGGCAAGATAAACGCCCCCAGCTCTTGGAAGGAGAGCGTATTTTCCCCTCTGCCTGTGCCCGTTCATCTTCTTCTCAAGCTCTAAAGAACACTTTTTTCCCTCCATTTTTACTTTTACATGCAGACTAGGTTCACTTTGTGGGCTGTTGAAACCGCAGACGTCGTCCATGGTGGCGTCATCAAGAAGGGGAAGGTAGAGGTCACTTTCGCCAGAGCTACTGTCCGACCGATAATTTAGCAGTAGCCTGCTACGAAGAAGCAGCTCGGTAGCTTCTAGTTTGTTCAGACAGTTGTCTAATTGACGTGGCTATACAGTGTTTCCTATAAATGACTGAAACCCTGGATGGCTCCCTTAGGCGTGCTCTGGCAGCACAGGGATTCGAACTGAAGTCGCGGTTCGACCCACAGGTTTGAATTCTCACGTGTATCAAATTATACATAATTATAAGTAGATCCTCAAATTCTCTCTTGTTGAGTCAACTGAACAACCAATACCAGATAGAAACTTTGTCCCGTTACGTATGGTGCTCTGCCTTGACGTCATACGTGTGCAAACGGAGAGAGATCGGGACACTTTTTTGCGTTTGTAATTTTTGGAACGTATGTTGTGGTGACTAAATGATCTGTAGCGTAGCCGAAGAACTACGTTAGGTTGAAAGGCTAAAATTTTGTTGCGAGCTGGTGAAGCCAACGAACCTGGATACGAATCTCAGTTTTGGTGATACACTCAACTGCAGCGTAGGACTGTTACATTGCAAGGTGAGAGTATGGCTGAGAGGTCGCGAAGCGATATCAAAGGTTTCAGTTAATCCCTGTTGCTCACAATACTTTAACCACGTTCTTACAACGTAATGGTAGGTACTATCAGTACATCACAAAAGAGACATACTTTAGCTTTACGGAATAGCTGTTTCGCATGTACTATGGTATTTCCTGATCTGCTCAGATACCATACAGATATTCAACAGATATACCTCACTGGAAAAAATCGTACAAAATGTAAAAGAATAATTGGGCTGACTGGAAAGCAGGTAGTTGACCTCAGAATTGGCAAGGAAAGAAATATGTGGGTAATACTGACTGGAAGAACCACCCCTAACATACCCGTAATACATGTGTAACAAAATAGGGAACGACTTACAGAGTACTGTAGGACAAAAACTGTATGAGTCCGGAAGACACACACCGATGGTAGACAATGAAAACCTCTTAACTCCATTTTGTTAAATTTTGCAGGTGAAGTAAAGAAGTTTTCTTAAAAATAATACAACGTGATACAGAAAGATGCTACATGTCCAATTGCGTAGCAGAAGCCTAGTTATTGACTGATTAGAGAAATCCATGCACCTCCAAATCTCCCTTTGATTATAGAGTTACTGGAATTAAGAGTTTTCACAGACAGATGGAGAAGCGAGGTTTTCATTGCCTACTATAGATATTCGAATACATCCAACAAATAAGACATTCAGTGTGATACTCGGAGATGACGATGTTGACACACGAGAGGAAGCCATGATAGGTCGCATCACACCAGATGACACACGGCCATGTTCAACCCCACCTTCCTCCCCCTACCCATTCTTATGGGTAACGGAACATACGGAAATAAAAAGGAAAAAACGAGCTGACATGATTCTGTAGGACCTTCTTTACGTTGTTACATATCTTGCCATCGCCGGTGGGGTGGTCGAGCGGTTCTAGGCGCTATTATCTGGAACCGCGCGACCGCTAGGTCGCAGGTTCGAATCCGGCTTCGAGCATGGATGTGTGTGATGTCCTTAGGTTTAAGTAGTTCTAAGTTCTAGGGGACTGATGACCACAGAAGTTAAGTCCCGTAGTGGTCAGAGCCATTTGAACCATATCTTGCCATCTGCAACGAAATCATTCTTTTCCTCGTTGCAGACTGCAAGCTGTATAGCAATGATGGGTTTACAGAACCTAAGATTCTAAAAAAGAATCAGGTAAGAAACACGATGGACATAAAATGTTTTAGTTTTTGATCTATTTTAGACTCCAATAAAAGTATCCCTTGTCACACAGGTGTCGAAACAATTTGAGTAGAAACTTTAGTTACTTTTCTTTCAGGAAAAAATTTTAAGAGGCTGCTTGGAAGCCCCAAAATTTTTTCTGGAAGAACGGTTGGTGTTACAGCTTTAAAGCCAGACTGATGATGAAATCTGTGATGTTAGGCCTCAAAGGATAATTTACCCATTACCTATTACGTTCCTTCAGGAAAGTTTCATAATGGAGGTGCCGCTTTGGAATATTTGTTGGGTGGGTCGTATTACGTTTCGCCGGGACAGGATACATTTTGGGCGGCAAGTTTTTCCTGTCGTTGCACATCCCCCACTACACGCCCTCAGCTGGGAGTACAGCCAGCGACCGGTGGGCGAGAGTGGTTAGCCTGCCAGCTGTCCACGCCCGAGATTGAGTTCAGACACAAACTAGGAGCAGGGATGAGCGAATCTTTTCGCAACTGAAAATTTGACACTAAGCAGAACCGAAGTTGGTGACCTGCTTCTGGGGAATACTGTGAGGATGGTCCAAATAATCGCAGCTCGTCGACGTGGGCTACAAAGGGATTATCTGCGACCTGTGCAGAAAGCAGACTGCAGGTAAGTGTTCAGGGATATGAAAGAGGGGGCAATAAATGAGACAGAGTTGAAGCTTATCCCCCGTGTTTTTGATCTGCAGTTCGAGCAAACATTTAAGAAAAATTGGGAAGGGAATTAAAGTTCAGGGAGAACAAATAAAATCTTTGAGTGAAGTTGTTACGTCGCTGAGATGTAGCGGTGGCAGGACTGATTATAATGTAATAATTACCTGTGTCGATCGCATAGTACGTGGGGAGTCAAAAAGGATTTTACAACTTTGGAATTATATAGAAATTTATTGAAATATCGTAGAGAATCGATAATGTCACTCCGTAGCCAACAACTTCAAGTTTGATTCACTTAGTCCATCGTTACCCTATTCCGCCACTAGCAGCACCAGCATAATGCACAGTTAAAATGGCGACTTCCACTAGTATTGTGTACCTGGATATGTTTGAATTTTTTTTTTAATTCTACGGATCGCTGGAGATGACGGAGATGGGATGCTTTAGTACCAGGAACACGGTGCACCACTTCATTTCCTCGTGGAAGATCGAAGTTTCCTCGATAATCGCTTCCCGGGTGTCGATGGATAAGCCGTGAAGGGCAAGTCGCATGGCCACCTAGCTTCCCAGACTTGACATAGACATCACTGGATTTCTTTCTCTGTGGTTTCATTAAGACCATGTGTGTACGTTCCTCTCTACCAAACAAGTTAGCCGTTGACAAATTGAGTCTATTCGGTCGTTGCACAAGTTACGCCCGATTTGCTGCAACAAGTGTGGGAAGAAATTGATTACTGGTGGGATATTTGCCGCCTAGAGCCAAAACAACACTGGACATTTTGATGTGAAGCTTGAGGATGTTTGCTCCGTAATGACGCATCCACCAATTCTGCAAGTTACGTCAGTAAATTTCTATATCATTCCAAAGTTGTCAAGTTCTTTTTTTGACTCACCCTGTATTTTTATTAAAAGCTAAAGGGTTTGTGAGCTACCTCTGTGGTCACCCATAAATCTGCCCTACCACTTGAATATCGGGCGATGTAGCGCAATGGTTAGCACACTGGACTCGCATTCGGGAGGACGACTGTCATCCTGATTTAGGTTTTCCGTGATTTCCCGAAATCACTTTCAGCAAACGCTGGGATGGAAAGGGCACGGCCGACTTCCTGCCCCATCCTTTCCTAACTTGAAGGGACCTACGACCTCGCTCTTTGGTCCCCTCCCCCGAATCAACCAACCAAGTGACTCAATCTATATTGTCGCCACTTGCTCTCACACATGGAGTTGCACAATCAAGTGCTTACACAGCAGTTCACATCGACGTGGTAATCGTACCCAAGCACTTTATACCTAACGATGGTGCATAAAGCATTGAAACCGATCGATTAAATGTCGATAAAATTACTTTGCAATCGAGACATACATTTTTGTGCTGCTAAAAACGCCGAAATATGCTGATGGTGTTTGAAGATCAGTTGAACGGAATAGGTAATGTCTCAAGAAGAGATTACAAGATTAAGCTGTACAGGCTAAAAACTGGCGGCCCGAATCGAACCAGTCAGAATGCTGGATACTGTCAAAACTCTAATTGAAGGGAAAAACGTGCTATTTGATTCAAATGTTAACGTTTGGAAACTAAGGAAAGACGTAACGTTTTAACGCGGAATGAATGAAATTTAAAGATCTTAGCATTTCTGAACTTACAAGAAAACCACACGGCTTTCCTATTTTTGTATACTTATAGTATGTGGAATACAGATCTCGGATATTAATCTCCCAAAGCAGTTCGATACTACTCTCATAATTCTCAAGAAAATCGACTTTGAAGTTTTCCGAGCGTCTTCAATACAATAAGAGAAGTTATTTTGGCTTGCTATGTGGCTCTGTGTAGAGTGGCCGCCTACCACGTGGGCGGCCCGGGTTCGATTCGCAACCATGGTATATTTTTAAACAGAGGTTCGTGTTCCATGACAATTGGCGTCAAGCATAAAATACATAAGGAAAAAAAGTAATTCGTAATGCTTAACTTAAAAAATCTTCATTGACAATCTTTTATAAGTGACGTAAGTATTCGAACTGATAGGGAAAGAACCGAAAAAATGACCGAAACGAGACTCGAATAAGCGATTACCGGTATTGAGAGCTACTGATTTTTTTCGATCTTTACGTATGTCACACATCAGGGTAATGTTGGTAAACATGAACATTTGTTTAATAATTTGTGTTCGTTGAGTATGGAACCCTGCACCCCCATCCCTCAAGGTATCGGGCGAGATATTCTAACACTGAGCTGCATTGCCTGTCAAAAATAAGCGACCTTACATTAGGATATTACAAGGAGGTAACAAAAATCATGGGATAGGGATATGCACATGCACCTATACAGATCGCGTACACTAGTTACGAAAGGGCAGTGCGTTGGCGGAGATGTCACTTGTACTCAGGTGATTCATGTGAAAAGGTTTCTGTCGTGATTATGGCCGCACGAAGGGAATTAACAGACTTTGGACGCGGAATGGTAGTTGGAGCCAGAGGCGTGGGAGACTCGATTTCGGAAATCATTAGGGAGTTCACAGTGTCAAGAGTGCCGAAAAGACCAAATTTCAGGCATTACCTCTCACAAAGAACACCACCTTCGCTTGACGATCGAGAGCAGCGGCTTTTCTCAGAGCCAACAGACAACCAACAACGCGTGAAATAACCGGAGAAAACAAATTGGGACGTACTACGAACGTGTCCGTTATGACAGTGCGGCAAAATATGGCGTTAATGGACCATGGCAGCAGATGTCCGACGCGAGTGTCTTTGCTCATGGCACGACATCGCCTGCAGCGACTCTCCTGGGCTCGCGACCATACCTATTTGACCTTGGACGGCTGCAAAACCGTGGTCTGGTCAGATAAATCCCGATTTCAGTTAGCAAGAGCTGATGATACGGTCAGAGTGTGGCGCAGACCCCACTAAGCCATAGACCCAAGTTGTCAACTAGGCACTGTGCAGGCTGCTGGTGGCTCCATAATGGTGTGGGCTCCGTTTACATGGAATAAACTGGGTCCTCTGGTCTAACTGAAGCAATCATTGACTGGAAATGTTTATGTTAGACTACTTGGAGACCATTTGCAGCAATTCACAGAAGTCATCTTCCCAAACAACTCTGGAATGTTTATGGATGATAGTGCGCCATATCACCGTGCCACAATTGTTCAGGATTAGTTTGAGGAACGTACTGGAGAATTCCAGTGAACGGTTTGACCACCCAAATTGCCCGACACGAACCCCATCGAACGTTTATGGGACATAATCGAGAGATCAATTTGTGCACAAATTCATGCACCGCCGTCACTTTCGCAACTATGGACGGCTACAGAGGCTGCGTGGCTCACTATCCTGCAGGGAACTTCCAGCGACTTGTCGGGTTCGTGCCACGTCGTTGCTGCCGTACGCCGACTCTTGGCACAGCAGTGTAAATAGAACAGGGAAACGTCAAAGTCGATATTATGGAGAATATTTGAGAATAGCACTGAAAGACCTAAGTCGAAACAAGGCCCCGGGAGTAGACAACGTTGCATAAGAACTACTGATAGCCTTGGGAGGGCCAGCCCTGACAAAACTGTACCATCTGGTGAGCAAGATGTATGAGACAGGCGAAATACCCTCAGACTTCAAGAAGAATATGATTATTCCAATCCCAAAGAAAGCAGGTGTTGACAGGTGTGAAAATTATCGAACTATCAGTTTAATAAGTCACGGCTATGAAATAGTAACACGGATTCTTTACAGACAAATTGAAAAACTTGTAGAAACCCTCCTCGGGGAAGATAAGTTTGGATTCCTTAGAAATGTTGGAACACGTGAGGCAATACTGACTCCACGACTTACCTTAGAAGATACATTAAGGAAAGGCAAACCTACGTTTCTAGCATTTGTAGACGTGGAGAAAGCTTTTGACAATGTTGACTGGAATACTCACTTTCAAATTCTGAAGACGGCAGGGGTGGGAACGAAAGGCTATGTGCAATTTGTACAGAAACCAGATGTCAGTTATAAGAGTCGAGGGACATGAAAGGGAAGCACTCGTTGGGAAGGGACTGAGACAGGGTTGTAGCCTCTCCCCGATGTTATTCAATCTTTATATTGAGCAAGCAGTAAAGGAAACAAAAGAAAAATTTGGAGTAGGACTTAAAATCGATGGAGAAGAAATAAAATCTTCTGAGGTTCGCCGATGACATTGTTATTCTGACTGAGACAGCAATGGACTTGGAAGAGCAGTTGGTCGGAATGGACAGTGTCTTTTAAGGAGGATATAAGATGCACATCAACAAAAGCAAAACGAGGGTAATGGAATGTAGTCGAATGAAGTCGGGTGATGCTGAGGGAATTAGATTAGGAAATGAGGCACTTAAAGTAGTAAAGGAGTTATGCTATTTGTGGAGCAAAATAACTGATGATGGTCGAAGTAGAGAGGATATAAAATGTAGACTGGCAATGGCAAGGAAAGCGTTTCTGAAGAAGAGAAATTTGTTAACATCGAGTATAGATTTAAGTGTCAGGAAGTCATTTCTGAAAGTATTTGTATGGAGTGTAGCCATGTATGGAAGTGAAACATGGACGGTAAATAGTTTGGACAAGAAGAGAATAGAAGCTTTCGAAATGTGGTGCTACAGAAGAATGCTGAAGATTAGATGGGTAGATCACATAACTAATGAGGAAGTATTGAATAGGATTGGGGAGAAGAGAAGTTTGTGGCACAACTTGACAAGAAGAAGGGATCGGTTGGTAGGACATATCTGAGGCAACAAGGGATCACCAATTTAGTATTGGAAGACAGTGTGGGGGGACAAAAATCGTAAAGGGAGACCAGGAGCTGAATACACTAAGTAGATCCAGAAGGATGTAGGTTGCATTAGGCACTTAAACACGAAGCAGCTTGCAAAGGTAGAGTAGCATGCAGAGCTGCATCAAACCAATCTCTAGACCCAAGATCACAACAAGAGAATTGCATCGAACTGCGTTGGGACTTCGATATTTGAGTACTTTAAAATTAAAAAAAATTTACAAAAATCCGGTAGCCGTGTGGTGCCCCTGTGAGCACACGCCAAACACTACAATCACATAAAACGATTAAGGGAAAAAGTGCAAAGTACAAAGACGTGTGTAAGCGAAGAGCTGGCCGCGGTATGAGCTCCAGTGACTGGTGCAGTGTGTCGTGTGAACCACCGGCCAGTGGGCGCCGCTTGAGCTGCAGAGGAGCGGCCGAGCGGGTGGGCGGTGACAAGTTAGCTGCCCCTGGCTGCAGGGCGGCGCCGCCTTTGTTGGAGGGCAGGCAGCCCCGTGTTTGCGGCGAGGGCAGCGGCCCGGCCCGGTGCCGCCTCAGCACACGTGGGGCGCCCACTCGCCACGCCGCGCAAGGACACTGCGAGCGCCAAGGCCGCCGCCAGCCGCGCCCTCGGGGCATCAGCCCGCCGAGGCTGCCGGCCTGCCCGTCACGTCACGGCGTGCCGCGATCCGGCCGGGGGGAAAGCTGCGCCACAAATTATCCCCGGGGCTCATCAAACCGCCGTTGCGTGTCGAAATCTGGCTTACGACTGACGATTTCGTAAATGCCCCCAGTCACGAAGTACCATACTGTTATAACAATTATTATTGCACCTGATATTATCAGAAGAGGGTGTCTGACCATTCCCCTACGGTTCCTGAACCAAGTTTACTCCTTTAACAAGATATTTTCTAAAATTATGTTGTCTGCTATCTTTCGTGAATATCTACGTCAACAGTACTCAAGGCAAAGGTAGGTTCAAATGGCTCTGAGCGCCATGGGGCTTAAAACATCTGAGGTCATCAGTCCCCTAGAACTTAGAACTACTTAAACGTAACTAACCTAAGGACATCACACACATCCATGCCCGAGGCAGGAGCAAACGTTGGCAGAGATTTTTTAGGCAGAGTCAACTTCTCTTTGTGTATACATGTTTATTTCGCAAAAAAGTTACATTACACTGTTGAATATAAGGATAAAATGTACCGAAATAGCTGTTCCTTTGAGAGGTGGCATGAGCCCCCTCTCATATTTCTATCTTACGATTTTCCTCTCTAATTGCATGCAGTGAAAAGTCGCTATTCCTTCACACGCGGACTTCCCAAGCAGCGTCTCTCGTCACCCGGGTGGTCCGGTGACAGGCGGGTTCTGCTGATCTGGAAAGGGTTAAGCCGATGGGTGTGAGGAAGTCGAGTGAATGCTTTGCAGACGCCGACATTGTCAAAAGACACGCCCGGAGGGGTCTGAAGTAGCGGCTGGGCTAGAGGTTCCGTTACTTCGCAGAATCTTAGCGAAAACACTTTCTGGCGGGCTACCAGCGAGGTGTGGGAATGACTTGTGTACCCAGGCAGTTGTGGCGGGAAAATTCCCGCGCTTTCTGCAAAATAGTAACTGTGATTGGCTTGCTCCGTGACGTAGCAAAATCAGCGCAGAAATTGGCACCAAGAATCTCCATTGGTGGAATGGTAGTGCTCCGGCAAGGGAGTGGAATTTTCCGCCGGTTTTCGAATTGCTGATTGGAACGTTTAACCACGGCCACTGTCGTGGGGGCGGGAATGTTGTGTGTTTGAGCTGTACGGGTGCTCTAGGTAGTCGGCTCTCGCCTTTCGGTCGAGGACGTCGAAGCAACCAGCCATTGCCTCCGGTACGCCAGATCGTGTTCTGGCAGTCAAGAAGACAGTTTGGTAATGTATGGCCGCAGCGCCGGCAGATAGGGATTTTCCTAGTCAGAGCTCAGCAGAGCGCGCCTGTTCGTCTTTTTCTAACTTTGTTCTGTCTTGAGTAGCGGCAATTAATGTTGGGTTAGCTGTGTGTCTCTCTTAAGATTTGAGTGGCAAGGAATTGTCTCCACATACCACTTCGTCATAAACCTCACAATCTAGTTTAGAGTTTAGGGACAACTTCACCTTCACAGAGTTTGTTTGAGTATCCAGTTTGAGCCAATTTGATGTATTATAAATGTTTCATGTGTTTTTGTTTATTATTTGTGTTTAGTCTTAATAAATCATATTGTTATTTTGGACAGAACTTTCATTCTGTTAATCGGTAGAGCAACCCATCATTTCTCACTACGTTAATGAAACCTTCCTTTATTTAACTTATTTATCAAATTAAATTATTGCAGGTGCCAAACTCTTTTCTACTCCACTTGCAGGGTTGATTACAGTCAGTTTGCGTGTATTTTTTAATCCATGTGCAACAGCAAAAGTCGGAGTTAGAATAGGGGGGGGGGGGCTTACAGCATCATTTACATATGTAGATTCTAGAAGAATTTAGTGTTAAATACACTGCTTGCCCCGACACCTCGCACCTTTTGTGATCATATTCGTCCATGAGTATAGAAAGAGAGCATTGCACTCTGCCTGCAAACTATCGACCTCTACGTACTGTTGCCTTCAGTATTGCTGGAAACCCAACGTAACCAGTTTGCAACGTATGCCCTTACGTATGGCTTCATTCTAACATTAAGTAGATAGAGACTTCGCAAATTTTATAGTGTCGTTTAAGTAATGTTTCTTTGTTTACTCTTTATGCACTCGCAAATGACCACTGGCTCGTCAAAATTGGTTACGGCGTTGTGAAATGCTTACATGATTTCGCCATATAAAAATTACGATCTCAGTCCATCACTTAAGTTCCGAAACAGTATTTTTCTGAATTTTCGTTTTAGGTTGGTAGGTTCGAACTTCCTACTCGATTGCAGTACATATTCTTAATTTTAATTTTCACTTCGTTGTTTTGTCCGTGTTTACATAGGCCTATTATTCTACAGCACTGCAAATTGATCAGTTATGGTCCCTGTTAAACTCCAGTTCTTTATCCTTAGGTTTTCTGTTTATGTTGATAATTCGTTCCTTCCACCTCTAATGCCAATGTTTCGTTATATTACTCTGCACGGGTGTTCTAAAATTTTACCAATTTATTCTTTAAATTACTTCTCCACTACATACAATTCTGGAATATATTTTTCCATGTGCAAGCTTTAGTTCTTTGGTCGGCTGTTACTATATTCATTTATACTAGACAGACTGACGATGGGTACGGAAAGTGGAAATTGATCCTGAATAAAGAAAAATGTGAAGTTATTCACATGAGTACTAAAAGAAATCCGCTAAATTTCGATTACGCGATAAGTCACACAAATCTGAAGGCTTAGATGGAACTAAATAATTAGCGATTACAATTACAAAAATCTAAATTGGAACGATCACACAGATAGTTTTGTGGGTAGAGCAAACCAAAGACTGCGATTCACTGGCAGAAAGAAAGTGCAACAGGTCTACTAAGGAGACTGCTTACACCACGCTTGTCCGCCCTGTTCTGGAGTACTGCTGTGCGGTGGGGGATCCGTATCAGATGCGACTGACGGATGACATCGAAAGAGTACAAAGAAGGGCAGCTCATTTTTTATTATCGCAAAATAGGGGAGATAGTACCACAGACATGGTACGTGAAGTGGCAGTCATTAAAACAAAGACGTTTTTCGTTGCGGCGGGATCTTCTCATGAAATTTCAATGAGCAGTTTTCTTCTCCGATTGCGGAAACAATCTGTTGGCACCCACTTACAGAGGCAGAAATGATCATCATGATAAAATAAGAGAAATCAGGATTCGCACAGAAAATTTATGTGCTAGATTTTCCCGTGCGCCGTTCGAGAGTAGAACGGTGTAGAGACAGCTTGAAGGTTGTTCATTGAACCCTCTGCCAGGCACTTTAATGTGAATAGCGGGGTAATCAGGTAGGCGTCGACGTAGATGGTCAGCCAGTAAGTGACTCAGTGATCACTTCCATGTGTTCTGTATGCTTCGTTGTATATTCATTATTATTTCTCTCTTTCCGTTCACCTGTAATCTGTATGTATCGCATCCATTACCTTTTCTACAGCAGTTATATCTGGCATTCTAAATTTACCCCGTTCATAGCTTGTTATCCGTCACATACATATACATGTCGTGGCCTAAACCTCAGTGTACTGTTTCATAATCTCAATTACTTCATGAGGATAATTTAATGGTTGGGCCCGTAGCTGATAGGGTGTTCTTTTTCTGTAAGTAGCAGTTCAACGGCGACACATTTTTATTTCTATTTATTTCTATTTGTTTCTATGTTTCGTGTCTAAGACAAATTTTAGCCAAGCTAATAAGCTGCATCTTGGAATCTTCACTTCATACAGTTAAATATCTTTGTGAGGGTGAGTCAACCTTATGAAGGCTGTCTGCAATGTCAGCAAAAACGTTGGTAATTTTATCACATAATGAAGTCATTGGCAGGTTTAAAACTTCGTGCTGGACCGGGACTCTAACCTGGAACTTTCGCGAACAAGTGCTCTACCGTCTGAGCTATCCAAGCACTACACAGCTTTCCTTCCGCCAGTACCTCTCATCTGCCTTCCAAATTCGCAGAAGCTGTCATGCATACTTTTCGGGATTAGCGCTCGTCCAAGAAATGATATTCAGGCCACACGTTGATTGAGCCACATTTAGAATCATACGGTCGCTGAGTGGTCGGACGGTGAGCGCTACAGACATGAAATGACAGAACTGCATCTAGCCTTTCCAGCTTTCTAATCTAATAAAGTGACACGGCAGTTGTGATAGTGCGTCCATACAGTTACGAATAATTTAAATTGGAACGATCACATAGATAATGGTATGAGAAAAGCAAACCAAAGACTGAGAGTGTTTGGCAGAACACGTAGAACATGTAACAGGCCTACTAAATAGACTGCTTGCACTATGCTTGTCTGCTCTCTTCTGGAGTATTACTGTCCATTGTAGGATCCGCATCAGATAGGATTGACGGAGGATATGGAAAAAGTTCCAAGCAATGCGGCTCTTTTAGTATTATCGCGGACAGAGAGGAAAGTGCCACGAATATAAGCGAATAGCAATGGTATTCATTTAAAAACAAAGGCGTTTTTCGTCATTCGTTATGGCGTGATCTTCTAATGAAAATTCGATCACAAACTTCCTCCTCAAACTGTGGAAATATTTTGTTGGCTCCCAGCTACAGAGAGAGGAATGTTCGTTGTGATAAAATAAAAGAAATTAGAGCTCGCACAGAAAGATTTGTGATCTTTTTTCCCACGCGCTGCCCGATATTGGAACTTTAGAAAACGTGATTGCGAATTGCACAGTGATGATAGATGTAGGTACTGAATACTGACATGCTTCATATTATAAATCACGCAAATACTGGGTTCGCCTCACTTTTTCCCATCTCAGCTAGTCCTCGTGTCTTTTATACCTAGTCATGCGTTTTTCAACCGTAACATTGCTTTCTAAAAATCACATCTGGCTTTACATTCGTCAGACCACGTCAGTGAAAATCATATTAGAAATGTTTTTTTTTTCTAAAAAAAAGTGAGAGTTTTCGGTCCGTTGCATATTTCGAGAACTGACGGCAGCGTCATCCTCTCGTGCCGGGTGAGCCACAGGGATAGGCCTTAGTGTCCGTCGCGCGCGGCGCCGGGCGAGTGACAGGCGTTATTTCCGGGCGCGGCCGCCTTATATAGGGCGGCGTCGCGGGCGGCGGGTGCCGCGGCGCACTGCGCATGCGCGCTGGGCCAGCCGCTGCCCACGCGCCGTCTGCCGGCCGTCTGGCGCGGCCGCCCACCCACGCGACCGCCGGCCCCTCAGCTGGGCATGTGGGTCGCCGCGCAGACGACGGGGAGGCGCGGTGCTGAGGCCACAGGCTTCTCGTAGGCGCACAGCGTGCATCACCTAACACTCGCATCACTTGTATTCCGTGAACAGTTAAAGATATCGAAGTGAGCTTTTCGACAAGTGATAGAAAACAGAGAGAGCACGTAATTTTTCTCTTTCGTTGTTAGTAATCTCAGCTCTCGTATGAGCATAGAAATTGAAGAGCACGTGTTTTTTAATGAGACGATATATTCGAAACTTCTTTGCCCAAACAAGAGTACAGTATAGGACGCTTATTAATGTGGGCGTCGAAAATTTTCGCAGAAATATCAGAGAAATGTGCTCAAGTCGAAAAGCAAGGTGGTCGCAATCGGCTGTTACTGTGTGTGTGTGTGTGTGTGTGTGTGTGTGTGTGTGTGTGTGTGTGTGTGAGTGAGAGAGAGAGAGAGAGAGAGAGAGAGAGAGAGAGAGAGAGAATATATTTTTCCCTCACGCCGTTGTGTAGAAGAATCGCAGCTGACTCTGTATCTATGTCGGGCCAAGATGTGAAAAGTTTTATAATTTATTACGTCAAGATCGCTTTGGTACATAAAAAGTATTCCCATTACCGCTTTCGGCAAGTATGCCATCTTCAGATTTGCTGAATCCTCTAAAAAGTTTCGTACACAGAGATATATACAAATGTGATTAGGCATTTTGAACATCATTTAGTCATTTAACACATTTCAGAGAATGTACATCATATCGTCACATAATAAAAAGAAATTATTTTTTCTTGAGAACATAGGCCTGTATTCCAGCTGCGTGCGACGGAGCCTAGGTGGAGTTAACACCACAGAAGCCGATTCCGGCCACATTGCATTTCGTTTTCAGCACTTTTTCCGGATTCTTCTGTAAAAATTTCAACGCCAGCGTTTACAAGCTTTATATCACTTTGCAGATTACTTTGGAAAGCCGTTAAAAAGTATATCGTTTCATTAAAAAATGTCTATTTAGATCAGTAGAAGAGTTGATGTACCGAAAAATACATGCCCATGTGCCTCGCTTTGATATCTTGAACGGTTTTCCAACTGCAAAGAGTGCAAGGTTTAGATGGTTCACCCTGCATGCATTTTATTACTTACGATTATAGGCATATAATCAGACTGTAGAATCTGTCAAATGCCGTTCACGGTAGGACTGCCCAGCGTTCCGATGTGTCAGGCCAGAAAAAGTTCCAAACAAGAATTTTTTTGTTAATTGAGAAAATTTAAAAAGTTATAAAATTTTTCGGTTGTGGTGGTGGTGGAGGAACACAAAGGGACGAAAATTGGTTGGCTGACAGAAATAACATCATATGGCGGATATAACACAACAAAGCTGCCACCTGTTCACAGTTCCACGCTGTGAAAAATCTCTCAGTAATGTAACCCATGTATCCGTTTGCGAAAAGCTGACCGTGTCATTTTGGGTGACTTAGCCGTTCTAACATCCGGCAGCCATGTTGATAACAATACTATTTGATAAACGTTGATGGATATGCGTCTGAATTTATATACTCAATTACTGCAATCCCTGGTGTTCATGTAAGCAACTACCTTTGGTCTCTCAACATATGTGATCGTACTTAAATTCAGATATTATAATTAAAGACGTACCAAACAATTGCTAAATAAAAATTCTGTTATGGAATGCTCCTGTGTATCTGTAAACCTGCTTTACAATTTTGTGTCATAAGCTGAAATATCCTTGTCTGTTGGATGAGTGTAAGTTATAACGTAATACGCTCGCAAAGAATGAAAAAATGCTCAGCTGGCGCGAAACGAAATGCAAAAGACGATAGACTTTTAACGTGGTACGCAGTTGATCCGACCATTACCTGTAGACGTAATGGTGAAAGTAATGATCCATTGTAGAATCAGAGAACTTTCAGTCAAGTCCACGCGTGGTGGTGGTGGTGGTGGTGGTGGTGGTGGTGGTGGTCAGGGCAGACACAAATTTCTGAAAATCTAGTGTATTTGTTAAAGTGCGTGTGCGTGCGCACCCGCGCGATGTATCTTCGTTCCTAAGTTGTGAAGCAATATCATTACTGCACAAAAATTGAAAAATCGCTTATTTTTTGGAGAGATACGCTATTGTTGTACAGCAGATTTTATTGTCCTCTTATGTTGCACGAATTCGTAGAATTGTGACCCGTTTCATCGAAGTCTTCAGACTTCAGGATGGCGGCTGCAAGAGTAAGGACTCGAAAGGTGCATTTATACCTGTGCATCTCGCGGCTATAGCTTGCCCTCAGATGAACGTAGAGGCGCCCAGTGTACCCACAGGTATGGATGGAATCACCCGCACGCACATGTTGAAGACGCATGCACGTACACGCATTCCTCTACTTCTCGTGTGGGGCAAGCGCGCGACTAGCCGCAAGGCGCACAGGGAAAGTCGCCAATCTGCTGTCAGCTAATCGCACCACACAGTAGCGGATAATAGTGCTGCTATCTCTTCCATCAACTTGCTCTTCAAAACAGCACCTTCCTTAAATCTGCAGCCACCAAAATCATCCGCATAGAAACGGTACTAGCACTGGCAGAAACGGCGTCCCTGGCCAAGAAAAGTCTATTAGTATCAAACATAGGCCTTAATTTGAGGGCGAAATTTCCGAGAATGTACGTTTGGAGCACAGAATTGAATGGTAGTGAAACATGGACTGTGGAAAAACCGGAACAGAAGATAATCCAAGCATTTGAATTGTGGGGAATGATTTCAGTGGCACTAGAGGGAACTGTAGAGGGTAAAAGCTGTAGAGCAAGACATGGAGCGGAATACATCCAGCAAATAATTGAGGACTTAGGTTGCAAGTGCTACTCTGAGATGAAGAGGTTGGCACAGGAGAGGAATTCTTGGCGGACCGCATCAAACCAGTCATAAGACTCGTGACTCAAAGAAGGTACGGTAACGCCAGCCCATCACGGTAGGGTCGTCCTGCGCTCTTCTCCATAGATGTGCCACACAGTAAACAATCAAAAAACTTAATTTCGATACCGACCACTCTTAAGTGCTCGATATATTCCTGAAGACTGCACGTAAACTTTCTATTAATACTGCAACATTACAGTCAAAGCAATTTAATACGAAACATACAGTAAAAGAAACGCAAAACTTTACTATTCATGTACTGCAGCACCTACCAGACAGATTTACCTCACAGAGCTTCAGGGTAGATGACAGTGCCTACAGCCGTTGCAGTTCTAGTGACTGCCAACGGGCGGCACTTCCTTTCAGTTATAACCTGGTTACTAATTAGTCCGCGAAACATGAAGGATCGAAAACAGTCTTCATCCGTGTGTGGCGATATTGTTAAAAGTTATTCTTTTTTCTTCCATGCATCTTGTATTCTGTGCATTTTTACCATTATAACTTGTGCATCGAAAGAGTTAGCAGTACATGCAGTTTTACAAGGACGCATGGGTTTACAAATTCTTTTATGTGGTCTGCAGCTCGTGGTCTTGCGGTAGCGTTCTCGCTTCCCGCGCACGAGGTCCCGGGTTCGATTCCAGGCGGTGTCAGGGGTTTTTCCTGCCTGGTGATGACTAGGTGGTGTTGTCGTCGTCTTCACCATCATCATTCATCCCCCGCTTCGTCCCCTACGCTCCTCCGAGTATGGATCATCATCATCATCATCATCATCATCATGGTCAGCCCAAATAATAGATTGTGTGCTACTACCCCCCACTCACTTTGCTCTTCTAGAAACCATCACAATATTGCTGTCCAGCCGTGCAAGTGTCGTTTGATCCAGAGCTTTTCTATTTGGATTAATGAGCGCAATTATTCTTTCAGAGGACTCGTAGCGTTAAATTAATATGACGACCATACTTCATGCAGTTTGTTAAAATTCATGGTGAAACCGTCAGCTGTAATTTATTTTAACAGTTCGCTACTAGTTTCGGTCAGTGAGCATTATCAAGCCAAGAACGAATGAATCAAACCATTAGAGGTTGCACAGTTCACAGGGAAATATGACAGTAAACAGTATTTAACTTGCTGGCATAAATGGCAGGAAATACCGTAATTTGAAGAAAAGTAATTTGCTCTTTTCAGCCCACCATAGTACGTAAAAAAATTTCTCACAATAATAACTGTGTACTATAATTTTCGTCAATAAGCAAGTCTACATCGACAGCTTGTAACACACTGACAGATGTAACTAGGCCTAACAGTCAAGAATACAAAGACAATGCCACCCTTGACACATCTATTACTGTGTTACAAACTGTCGATGTGGACTTCCTTATTTACAAAAATTATCGTACACAGCTATAATTGTGACAATTTTTTTATACTGTGATGGGCTTAAAAGAGAAAATTACCTTTGTTCATATTACGGTTTACTTTCCTGCCAGAAGTGAAATACTATTTACCAATATATTTGCCAGTAAACTGTGTAAAATCTAATGGTTTGATTCATTAGTTTTATGCTAAGCTTGATAATGGTCACTGATCGAAACTAGTAGCGAGTTGTGCAAAGTAAATGACAACTGAAGAACTCATCATGCAGACGACATAGAACTGAAGACTGTTTGATAAACCGAAACAGTTCGCAATTTTACAAAATTTATGCAACGTACCCGGGCAATAAAATTTGTTACTACCTGATTTCATTACAGTATTAATCAATTCCAGTGCAGATTCCAATCCCTTGCTTTCAAGTTGAGTAATAGCGAAAAATCTAGATCAGTGTGTTACGTTGACCGGGAGCAAACGCAACCAGTCCTGTTCCCAGTATTCCGTGGCTACCCAACATTGCGAAGTTGTTGGGCAGTTAGAACTCGCACGGGGCCGCCGAATCCGGTCTTTTCCGAATTTGGAACCGCAAGGACGTCGCGTTCTGTTAGTACCAGCGGCATCGCTTAAGGAATAGCAAACACAGGCGGTGGGACGTGTAGTACAGTGCTGTGATAGGGTTGTGACACCGCTTACGAATGTACCTGATCAATTGGCGACTCCGTGACCGCTACCAACTTGTGTGTGTGTGTGTGTGTGTGTGTGTGTGTGTGTGTGTGTGTGTGTGTGTGTAATGACGAAACATATGGTTGATCCATAATCCATTGATGTACAATGTTTTTCTGTCTACGGGTAATTCTAACAAGCGAAACCACCAGAATACTGATAACAACATAAAATTGTGCTAATTGTAATTTTAATAATCAACAGCCTCAGTTGCACCGTTTACTTAGAATTCACCTAGGTTTCAGTCGAGATAACCCAATCTTCTTCAGAGTAACAGTAACTACCGTTTGTCCATAGTGGACATCGTCAAGCTAAAACTACAAATCCATAAATAATCGGCAGACTGTAAAAACCTAGCCGCGCGGGATTAGCCGAGCGGTCTGGGGCGCTGCAGTCATGGACTGTGCGGCTGCTCCCGGCGGAGGTTCGAGTCCTCCCCCGGGCATGGGTGTGTGTGTTTGTCCTTAGGATAATTTAGGTTAAGTAGTGTGTAAGCTTAGGGACTGATGACCTTAGCAGTTAAGTCCCTTAAGATTTCACACACATTTTTTTGTAAAAACTTATCTGGAACTGCCTCGGCCCCACTTCGCGACCGCGATGTGGCAGCCACATGTGCTGTACTGGAACTGACCGTAGCGTCATGAGGCCCGCCTAGGCGGACGCAATACCTTGCGCCTGCGCATAAACTTCATGATAGTTACTTGTTGGGACAAGACGCGAACTTAATTCCTGGCCTTGAATTTAATAGGAAAGTGAAATGAAAGGTATTCCTGAGGAAAAGGGCGTATATGTCATCCTGTGCAGAAAGTACTTACATCGACTGCCTTAACATTTATGAAGTATTCATTGGTCATAATATGAAGAAGACATAATGTGCTTACAAGGTGTGGCCTATCTAGGAAAAATTTTTGTGCTTAAGCTCTAAGTTTAATAACCTAAAAAGAACTTAAGGAGTGGGAAGGATAATATAAAGCCAACATCGTCATTATTATGACTAGGTCTAGAAATTTTTAAGACGTAATTGTTAAGCACTTGCTTAGCTATGGTTACAACGCATGAACATCCTGTTGACTTAGCACACAAATGGTTGTGATTGAACTTATGAAAAAGTCTGTATCTAATCTGTAACTTCCGCCAATACGGGCTATATAAAATAGATGGTCATTATTCAAGATTACTATCTTTGACCTGAAATGGTTTAGAATCAAGTCAAAAACTAATGCACGTGCCTGATTGAGCTTCTTGGCGAAGTTATCGTTATGAGTTGCAGAAAACACTAGGGTAGGGGATAATGTGGCGCCAGTGGGGTACTCAATTTGCTTTCATGGAGGTGTTCCACACTCGTACTGTAAAAACTGTGTGTGGACCACTGCCATCATAATTCGGGTGTAGTGACCACTACCATTGAACTTGAGGCTGTTGATTATTAAAATTAAAATTAATATTTATACAGTTGCTGACAGGGCCGCGACATGTTGAAGATATTTAAATAAAATTGTGCAGCTGCTGGCACAAATATGCTTCCTTCAGAAATTAAGGAAGTTGCAGTCACTGTATATCCTTATACAAATAAAAAAATCACTGTAGTTTCAATATGTTGCCAGAATTTTTTTTGTTACTTTCAAAGATGCCCCCAGTACAAAATCAGCGAAGGGCGATGAGACAATACAGTAAGATCTGCAATGACAACAGAACATGATTAGTAGCCCATTTCGTAACGTTATCGCCATGTCCCTTGAAGGGCCAGCTCACATCACACCCTGTAGAACAGCAACAGCGCGTCACATTCCGCGGTGCTGAAAATCGACGCCTACATTTGTACTCCGCAAGCCACCCAACGGTGTGTGGCGGAGAGCACTTTACGTGCCACTGTCATTACCTCCCTTTCCTGTTCCAGTCGCGTATGGTTCGCTGGAAGAACGACTGCCGGAAAGCCTCCGTGCGCGCTCTAATCACTCTAGTTTTACATTCGTGATCTCCTCGGGAGGTAACGTAGGGGGGAAGCAATATATTCGATACCTCATCCAGAAACGCACCTTCTCGAAACCTGGCCAGCAAGCTACACCGCGATGCAGAGCGCCTCTCTTGCAGAGTCTGCCACTTGAGTTTGCTAAACATCTCCGTAACGCTATCACGCTTACCAAATAACCCTGTGACGAAACGCGTCTCTCTTCTTTGGATCTTGTCTATCTCCTCTGTCAACCCGACCTGGTACGGATCCCACACTGATGAGCAATACTCAAGTATAGGTCAACGAGTGTTTTGTAAGCCACCTCCTTTGTTGATGGACTACATTCACCAAGGACTCTCCCAATGAATCTCAACTTGGCACCCGCCTTACCAACAATTAACATATTCGGGGATGCTGCAACGGCCTTACGATCACTGATTCCCTGTTCTGCTCTTACAGAGTCGAAAAGTTCGAGTCTGTTTGTTATCAGTAGGTCCAAGATGTTATCTCCACGAGTCGGTTCTGTGTTAAATTGCTCGAGGTAATTTTCGGATAGTGCACTCCGTATAATGTCACTCGATGCTCTGTCCCTACCACCCGTCCTAAACATCTGAGTGTCCCAGTCTATATCACTGAAATCGCGTCTTTCATCCCTTGATTTTGTTTCCTCCAGTCAAAGTGACTACTGAAAATTAGTCACTGAAGATCATGTCGCCTCCTGCCTTTGCCTGAGTTGTGAAGAAAGTAAAACAGCCATCAATCCCAAGATTGTTCTGAACACCACCCAGTGGTTTACTACGCATCGCCCTGTTGGACGCGGTATGCCGTTGCCTTCCTCCGACCAGTGAAGTGACTAATCCAGCCAGTTCTAGGGGGACCTACAGTGTAACGTTAATTCCGAACCGTGCTGCAGCTCACCGTTTTTCGTATCAACAAATATTGTAGTAAATAGTGACGGTGTTAGCACGGACCGCTGATGGACATCCGCCGCCTCTCTCGCGCAGTGATAAGGCAGCACGCAGGTTCAGGGTTTCGGCTGCCCGCCGGCAGTTACCTGTGGTCGCCTTTGTCGGTGCGGCCAGCTGACGGCTGGCGGCGTCTTTCAAGCCCGCGGCCGCTCGGCCGGCGCCAGGGCTGAGTCGCTGCACGCTCCGCGCTCCCCGCTGCCCGATCGCCGGCCTGTAATTTCCGTAAACAGCGCCCGCCACCTGCCGCACAAAAAATCCCAACCTCGCCGCCCGTCTCCTGTACACAGCGGAACGAAAATTATCCCTAAATACAAACTGGAGCAGCCCGCCACGCACTAAGACTGCCGCGCTCCGGTTAGCTGCTGCTTCCCCGTGTCCGCGCAGTTAACCTTAATGCTGATCGGTTCCATTTCCCTGCCCCCACTCTCCTCCCGCACTCTCCTCCTCCTCCTCCTCCTCCTCCTCCTCCTCCTCCTCCTCCTCCCTCTCTCCCACCCCCCCCCCCCCCCCCACACACACACACAATATCTTGCAGGTGTTGTACTGAGGCTGATACATTCCGGGTAACGTTGTCAAAGCATTCGTCACAAATGGTTCAAGTGGCTCTGAGCGCTATGAGACTTAACTGCTGAGGTCATCAGTCCCCTAGAACTTAGAACTACTTAAACCTAACTAACCTAAGGACATCACACACATCCATGCCCGACGCAGGATTCGAACCCGCGACCGTAGCGGTCGGCGGTTCCAGACTAAAGCGCATATAACCGCTCGGCCACAACAGCCGGCCATTATTCACATTTTCGAGTGATAATTATAAGAGCAACAATGTATGCATATTCTGTTGTTACTTTCTTTAGGGAAGGTACCACAGTTAATCATAATTCCTGAAGTGGCATTTCCAGCTTCGGCTGTAATAATTGTTTATTTTCCACTATTCGCTAGTTTCAGCTATTACGCCATTTTTAGTCAGTAGTTGACATGCATGAGGGCAAGTCACCGAGGTATGACGGGCAAATACAAAATTTCCGACTAGCAACCCGCGTGCAACTAGCATAAAACCAATTGAAAAGTAGTACTTTCCTTTAGTCTCAGGTTACACAGTGTGGCCGAGCGGTTCTAGGCGCTACAGTCTGGAACCGCGCGACCACTACGGTCGCAGGTTCGAATCCTGTCTCGGGCATGGATGTGTGTGATGCCCTTAGGTTAGTTAGGTTTAAGTAGTTCTAAGTTCTAGGGGACTGATGACCTCAGCAGTTAAGTCCCATAGTGCTCAGAGCCATTTGAACCAATTCACACAGTGTGTATCTTCACTGGTTTCGACTCGTTAGCAAGTTTCCACCCGATAACTTTAAACTCACCAAATAGCATTTACGTCTTGTAAAATGGCCCCACAGTCTGTGAGATTGTGTAAAGTACTTCTGCTTATCGCTATACAACTTCTGTTCTGCTATTGAAGTTTCAGCGTTACACCACAGTCAAACAAGTCAGGAAATGCAATGCGGAGACCTGTGAACACGATGGAACTTAAAAATATTCTGTGGCTTGTCGCGGCCCAGATAAAAGTAACGGTACATTTGATAATTATATGTCATTTTCATTGCCTTTCCTTACTGTTCTGCTCGCTACTTAGCTTTACTTTGGTGGCACAGTTGCCACACCACACACATAAACATTCAAATGTGCAACCTAAGAAATTTTAAAAAATGTAATTACTAACTGAAATTGTAATTTTACATCCCGTTAATTAGTTTCATTTCCACCTAAAACTTCCGGGCTGTTGGGCCGTGGTCGATATACAAAACCCTCTTCTGACGTGTCGTCTCCCGCAGTCGGAGTCGAAAAGTCATGAAGGTGTTTTGTATGTCGACAGTGAAAGCCTACATTATATCGTAGTTACATATCAGTTCCAAGATCCTTCATCTTTTCACGTATTGGTTGTTACATTCAGTATATCGAATAGTTTTTAAGTTTCTAAAATTACGTCTGTGCTTCAGTACAATTAAATATATAAGCAGTGTAGTTAATTTCGCCTGCGAGTCGTCTTGTAAAGACATTCGTTCTTTGCTACATAAGAAGGAAGTATTTAGATATTTTGTTCATTTTTGCTGTCAAAATATATATATATGCTATTGGTGCTGTAATCTCTGCTTTTGCTGATTTTGCCAAGACAGCATGGCGTCAGCCTTATTTTACTCGAATGTACACCGAAATGGTTATCATTTCTTGTGCGACAAATTGGCTTGCATCAGGCAGCTTTTCTGAAAAGAATAAGTAATTTCGAAGAAGTATATGAATTAATATACAAGTGGGTGTGATATTTTCAGTTAGTCACAGTCGTCGATTTTCAAACTTTGATCGTAACGTCTTAGATCTCATTGTACGGTTGCGATCCTTTATTAAACATAAAACACACTCAAAGCAATTACACGTGTCATGCTTTGACAAAAGTATAATTTAGTAATTAGTATTTACCGTAATTCAGCAAAAAGCCACATTTTTATGTAATTTGTAGCCCATACATCAGTTCACATGTGTTCATAAATCGCTTGTAAAATCTCAAACTTTTATCACTTCGAATCGTACGTTCTTTACTCTACCTTTTCCACTAACTGTTGGTCCATGAGTCGTCCAAATCCTCATTTTCATATATTCGATGGCCAAAAAATTTCACTCTAACACTTCATCTTCCATCAACTGTCCGTTTTTCTGATTTTACAGATATATTAATCTCACTGGGGATACCACGCTTACAACAAAAAACGCCTGCACAACACTTCCGTAATCAAAAATTTACTAATTTCAAGTAACATAGATAACACTAATTAAAGAAAATCAAACAAATTCATGAACACACCAGGATAATTCCGTTGCATCTTGGAGTGTTGTGTCCCAGTTTATAGCCTGTTAACAATCATAGATATATACATTCATTTAATGCCACACTGGAGGTCATGTCAAAGGACAGTGGAGGCAACAAGTGCGATCGCTAACAAAATTAATACATCCGCTAAACGTGTGCTACTCATAGGCAGTTGAAATACCGCTGTGACTGTACAAGATTAGTAAATTTGCTAATCTGCCTAATCATGCATCAGAACTGTGTTGTTCTTTAATCTCAGACTGTGTATAGAACGTGCTTCAGTAAGCAGTCTACATTCCAGAGTTGCCATTATTTCGCTACGTGATTTACACTGGTGTCGTACACAATTTGAATATCGGTACTATAGTGATGACGTAATTCTGAGACCGCAAGGCACATGGAAGAGCAGTTGAATGAAATGGATAGTGTCTTTTAATAAGGTCATAAGGTGAACATAAACGAAAATAAGACAAGGGTAATGTAGTCGAATTAAATCTTGCTGAATTCGATTAGGAAATGACACTAAAAGAAGTATGTGATGTTTGTGGTTTGGGCAGCAAAGTAACTCATAGTGGCTGAAGTGGAGAAGATGTAAGACTGGCAGTAGCAAGAAAAGGGTGTACTTGTGTGGAATTTAGCTCTTACTTAAATGAAACATAGACAATGAACAGTTCAGACAAGAAGAGAATGGAAGTTTTTGCAATGTGGTGCTATGTAAGCACGCTGAAGATCACATGGGTAGATCGAATAGCTAATGAGGAAGTACCGAATCGAATTGCAAAGAGGCATTCATTGCACATCTTGACTAGAAGAAAAAGTTGATAGGTAGGACAAATCGTCAGGTAATAGTCAGTTTGGCAGTGGGAGAGACGGTTAGGGGCCATAATTGTAGAGACAGATGACGTAGGGATGAATATTGTAAGCGGGTTGAAATGTATTTTGGTTGTGGTGCTTAAGCGGAGAGGAAAGACTATTATGGAGAGCTGCACGAAACCAGTTTTTCGGACCGAAGACAACATCTGGATAGAACTGATCCATGCGGTGCGTATGTTCCTCCGTGGTAACTTTAGCCCATATTGACTAACTTTGTACATCTGCAGGTATATTTGAACCTGAATAGCCCAGTTGGAGTTGACTCTCCTCTTGAGCATAGATTTTATTCAGACTTTGCCACTGGGTAATTTGCACCGATATCATTTTCTTCCAGTGCTTTGATTGATCCCATTGTTGCACTGTTGGCAAGTATGCACGCACCCTAACACGTACTGATCAGTTGAAACCAAGTTTGTCTGCTCCCCACGTGCAGGTCTCGTTGTGTCTTTGTCTTCTCGGTTCGACCTTGGATCCACCTGTTTCAGAAGGCCGCGCGAGCCTGTGTCATCAGGCACTTGTCTCCAATTTTGGTTGAGAGCAGCTGTGAGCAGCTGCGGATCCCGTGGTGTTGTGTGGTTTGCGGCGGGACAGAAAATTGCGGTCCCGACAAAGGCCTGGGTGGTGTGGACGGTCCTAATTGTGCGACAGTTGGCGCCGTCCGCGCCCTGCGGCCACACGCAACACCAGAGGTCCGCTGTCCGCGGCTGGTCCGGCAAACACCTGCTGCGGGTCGTGTTGTGGTCCAAGGACAGGGTGCGCCGGCAGTGTGCCACGCTGAACCGCTGCAGTCGCTGCAGCGACGAGGGGTCGCTAAACAAGCCTCACCAGATTGGGAAAAATAAGGGCCCGTCTTGGAGAAGCATCTCCATAAATGTGTAAATAAAGTCTGCAGGCTTTTGTGGCCGCTTTCGTTTGATGGTGAAATATTTTGGGTTGCCGGACCGCACCATCTTCCAGTCAATACATGTAAATTACTCTCGACGTTTCGTCCTCCTCACTAGACGTAATGTTCTGGACTCACGTGTGTGGCTGAACACCACCTCGAGCAGTCTCTGTCCATCTGAGGACTCGTAAGAACTCGGATGAAGAACCCAGCACAGAGGATCAGATTTGGAATATTCTGCAAGTCTGAAGAGGAATATGACACAGCGTCGGAAACTTCGGGCAAACTGCCGGATATTTCGGCGCAGAGACATCAGGCCTCCCTCCAGTGTACACTAGAGAAAGTACACAGGGTTTGTCTCTATTTAAGACCACGCCAGCGCACGATTGGTGTACCCAATTGTCGCTGTGTAAGGTTGTTAGAGCGTATGCGCTTCTGCGCGAAGTTTCTGTGCTGCCGTGAGCGCGCTCCTTGGTTGTACGAGGGGCGTTTGAAAAGGCCGTGCAAAAATAAAAACTACTTACGTGTTAGGGGTAAATCTTTTTTTATTTTTCGACATTGTCTCCTTTTAGACTTACACACTTCATCCAACGCTGTTCTGATTTGTTGATCCCTTCCGAATAATAGGAATTGTCAAAGTCTGCAAAATAGCTATTAGTTGCTGCAATCACCTCCACGTTTGAATAAAATCTTTGTCCTGCCAGCCATTTCTTCGAATTTGGGAACAAATAGTAGTCCAAGGCAGCCAAGTCTGGAGAATAGGGGGGATGTGAAACGAGTTGGGACCCTATTTCCAATAATTTTGCGACCACAACGGCCGAGATGTGTGTTGGTGCATTGTCGTGATGGAAAAGGACTCTTTTGCGATCCAATCGCCGGCGTTTTTCTTGCAGCTCGGTTTTGAAACGGTCCAATAAGATGAATAATATGCACCTGTAGTAGTTTTACCCTTTTCCAGATAGTGGATGAGGACTATCCCTTGCGAATCCCAAGACAGTCGCCATAACCTTTCCGGCCGAAGGACTGGTCTTCGCCTTTTTTGGTGCAGATTCTCCCTTGGTAACCCATTGTTTAGATTGTTGTTTGGTCCATGTTTCATTCACAGTGACGAAACAACGCTTAAAGTCCTGCGGATTGTTCCTGAACAGTTGCAAACCATCCTTGCAACACTTCACACGACTGGTCAAGCGTGAGCAATCGCGGAACCCATCTTGCGGAAAGCTTTCTCATGTCCAAATATTTATGCAAAATATTATGTACCCGTTCATTCTAGATGCCCACAGCACTAGCAGTCTCACACAACTTAACTCTTCTGTCATCCATCACCATATAATGGATTTTATCAATGATTTCTGGAGTCCTAACCTCCACAGGGCGTCCAGAACGTTCAGCATCACTTGGGCTCATATGGCCACTCCGAAAATTTTGAAACCACTTATAAATTGTTCTAATCGAAGGTGCAGAGTCACCGTAATGTTTATCAAGCTTTTCTTTAGTCTCCTTAGGCGTCTTGCCTTTCATAAAGTAATGTTTAATCACCACACGAAATTGTTCTTCGTCCATTTTTTGACAATCACTCGACATCATTCATACGAATGCCAAACACAAAGAAATAGACCAATATGGCTGAAACTTGGTGTGCGTTCTTTCCAAAGATGCTACTAACTAAACATGACCTCGATACGCGCCGGTGGTGCCATCTCTTGGATTTTTCATGGACTTTTCAAACGCCCCTCGTAGATCGCCCCATCGATATCAGATGGATTGTCTTTGTGCGGTAAAATCGTAGATCGGCACTGGTTACCCAAAGCACGAAGATTTTCTACAACAGGGTTCCGCTTATTAAGGTCCTCCAACAGTCGTATTTCCACCAATTCATTTGAAGTACGGGCATCAATTTTTGTTTCATTGTGCAGCATTTAATCGAATGGCCAGTAAAATTCAGTGGTCTGCGGTATCGAATTTACTGGGTCGGAGAAGGCTCCTGAACTGTGCGCGTCCTTTGATACACCGTTATCACATGGAATACAGTGCAGCTCTGTCTCAGACCGATCCCTTAAGGGCAGAGATTTTCAGAGATCATTTTAACCTAATTTTATCTTCGTACACTGCCTATTTTCACGGAAATACCGCTGTTTTGAGTATATGGGAGTTAGGCTGTTGTCTGAAGGTCTCATCCTGTTCATTGTTGTACCGTTTGTATGAGTGTAGCGCTCTCTGTATTTGCTGCGATGTCTACTGAATTTTCAGGAATTTTCGAGTGGTTACAATTTGGCTTGTGAGATGGTATGTGCTCGGTGAAGCAATGTCTTCCAAACGGCAATTTTTTGTGCTGATAGTGGCAACTAATTGCCCGTAAGTACAGGTCGGTATAGGTGGAGTTTCGAAATACTGAGATAATAGATAAACTCCAGTGGAAGACTCTGCAAGAGAGACGCTTAGTAGCTCGGTACGGGCTTTTGTTGTAGTTTCGAGAACATACCTTAACTGATGAGTCAAGCAGTATATTGCTCCCTCCTACGAATATCTCGCGAGGAGACCATGAGGATAAAATCAGAGAGATTAGAGCCCATACGGAGGCATACCGACAATCTTTCTTTCCACGAACAATATGAGACTGGAATAGAAGGGAGAACCGATAGAGGTGCTCAAAGTACCCTCCGCCACACACCGTCAGGTGGCTTGCGGAGTATGGATGTAGATGAATATGTCAAAGTGTACCATCGTTCTTAAGCCGCACCAAGACATCGAAAAAGTTCAAATTTCTTTCTCCGTGACAATAGTAAATTGTATGTTCTCATGTATGGAGTTTGGAACTAGAAAGAACTCTCGGAGACTCACGAGGCCAAATTATCAACAACACGTTGCCAAGGTTTCACAACTCAGAATTTACCGTAATTGTGCCCATTCTTTGCAAGCAATAATCCCTTCCCTTGAGACGACATTCACAGTGCTCATTAGACTAGCAAATCATACCACCGTACTCCCTAGATTGTATACTAGGGTTGGCACTCTCTATTTATTGAAACAATCAGTAACCAGGTGCACAAAAGAAATTTTATTTCCTTAACAGGCTTCAGGCACCTAGTGCCCTTCTTCAGAAGGTTATAACCATCGCATTATAAAACAACGAAATAAACATTATTTACTTTGACCAAAGTAAATTTCTTTCCTACACAGCAAAGTCAAGTTTGTGCTCCGCAATACACGGCAGTGTACGACCCAGCCAAGATGTTATCAGTCTTACGACTATCAGTAGCTCTATTACCCCTCCTGATCTTACGGACTTCTTCGTTCACCATCCTGTCGGTCCATTGTATATGGAGAAACTATAGGGAGAGAATCCTTATGCCACGTGACAGATTGAGTGACGAGAGAAGGAAAACGTGTCAATGGAATATGCGTGTCGTCTGCATGCACAGTTTGCCGGTACTTATCTGCTTACCAACGGTGTGCTTGACCTAGTTTCATTTCAATTGGAGCAGTACGCATTTACTGACATTCTATCACGACTAAATATTGCACCACTAATGTTTATTTGCACGTTTCTGCCAAAACGTACTGAAACATTCATGTCGTCCGTCCTCGAAGATTCCGTTGCGTCGCGCGAAAGCACATTTGCTGGCGCCACCACAGCCCACGCGCAACCAGCGTACTACTCTGCAGATCTACTCGAAAATGTTTGTTGTCGGTCTGGAGTTAATCTCCTCCACCACTACACTACTAAAAGTAGTCTAAGGGTAGACGTACTATCTTCGACCGTTGAGACAGGGTTCAATTTCTTATTAATCCAAGGTCAATAGTTAAAAGCCCTGTAGCTGTCTACCTACTTTACGTAAGATTCTGAGGTGTGGTCACTGGACTAGAATATGTTCACCAGTAACCATTCATAAACCGCCTCCAGATTGCTCCTAGCAATTACTACCTAGATAATCTTTACAACCACAAAACGGATGTTCAGTTGGAACTCAATAGAGGGTAAGTCACACAAAACACCAATCTGAAATTCTGAACCACAGTCAGGCAATGATAGTGGTCTAACAACTTTTACCATTGTACTGGATAATGGCATAAAGCCGAAATCTAGATAGTACATAAGATAAATATTGTAATTCACAGTCAAATGATTGTTACCTCTTTTAAATAATTATAATTTAGTGCCTACAGTTAAACCATCTAAGTCAGTCTCGTTCGCTAAACGCCACTGACCATGTGGCACTACGATCTAATTTAGTGCACTGCCTAGTTAGCGTCTGCACATCTGCTAAATAGCAACATTCGCATAAAAAATCGGAAATTATTCCCGAGCACGGACATGCGCTGTCCGATTCTCTCAGCTCTCCGCACCAAGGAGGATTATCCGCTCTCGACTTCGAAGTACACCACCACCACCACCACCACCACCACAACTCCAAGAGGACACACGGCTTTTACAGATCACACGGGCTGCCACCGACAGTTTCATTTCGTGAGCTTGAAACTGCTGCACGAAATTATGTAACATTAAGCCCTTTCGGCAAGTCAGCCTCAGGAACAGAACTCGGGCATTTCCATTGGCCATTTCCTTTTCTTGCTAATACCGCTTTTTCCGGCAGGTGCTGGTTCGTGCGAGGTCAATTGCCTGGGAAAATTACTCGTCCATGAACTCAACGTGGTCTTCAGAGATCAGAACCAGGAGGCTAGGGGAAAGACCGGACCGTCGCCTCAAAGATCAGTTAGTCTGTCTCTTGGAGACAGGCCCTCGTGTCCACAATGCGACACAAGTGCGACTGGGAGACTATGTTACAGTTCGTCTGTGTGTTATTTATATACTCGTTAGTTGTGCAACAACCAGTCGGTTTTTTACCATTAGGAAATGAATAGTGCTGCAAGTCACAGTAAAACAGTGAAAAACACAATGCCAGAATTCCCGAAAAAAAAAAAAAATTTTTATTGGTGTGACGTCCACAGCTGTTATAAGTAATGTTTATGATTAAAACATCCGATACAGTTGTACAGTTATTGACACAAATCTTTACACTGCCAGGTTTCAAGACTCAGCCCCAGCTTCGGATGTACGATGTGTCGAACCGTCCATGTTAGAGCTAACTTAACCCCCTGTCGCATACGGCTCACCAGATTGAATACCCAAACGTGCCCGCACCACAAGCACCTGTCAGTTTCACTGACGTATGGAACCCTTACCTACATCTACAGGATTACTCTGCGATTCGTAATTAAGTGCCTGGCAGAGGGTTCATCGAACAACCTTAAAGCTATTTCTCTACCGTTCCACTCTCGAATGGCGCGTAGGAAAAACGAGCACTTAAATCTTTTTGTGGGAGCTCTGATATGTTATTATAATGATCATTCCTCTCTAAGTTGGTGGGCGCCAATAGAATATTTCCGGAATCGGAGGAGAAAGTTGGTGATTGAAATTTCACGAGAAAATCCTGCCGCAACGAATTGTATCATATCCGTGAAGCCTCTGTCTCCTGTTTCACGAGAGTACAAAACGAGCAGCCCTTTCTCAGAACTTTTTTCAATTTCCTCCGTCAGTCCCATCTGAAACGGATCCCACATCGCACAGTAACACTCGAGAAGAGGGCGGACAAGCGTGGTGTAAAGCAATCTCTCTAGAAGACCTCTTGCACTTTCTAAGTGTCCTACCAATAAATCGCAGTCTTTAGTTTGCTTTACCCACAACATTAGACCTATATGATCATTCCTGTTTAATTTAATCGTAATTGTAATCCCTCGGTACTTAGCTGAATTTACAGCCTTCAGATTTGTGTGATTTCTCGTGTAACTGAAATTTAATGGATTTCTTTTAGTAACGTTGTGGATTGCTTTACTGTTTTCATTACTTAGAATCAGGTGCCACTTTTGCACTACAAAGATATCCTGTCTAAATCCTTTTGCAGTTGGTTTTCATCATCTGATGACTTAACAAGACGTTAAATGACAGCATAATCCACAAACAGTCTAAGAGAGCTGTTCAGATTGTCTCCTAAATCGTTTATGTAGATCCGAAGCAAGAGATGGCATATAACACTTTCTTGGCGAACGCCAGATATTACTGCTGTTTTACTCAGACTTCCCGCCAGTTACTAAGAACTGTAACCTTTCTGACAGGAATTCGAATCTAGTCACACAATTGAGACGATACTCCATAGGCAAGCAATTTGATTGGAAGTCTCTTGTGAGGAATGGTGTCAAAAACATCGAACAATATGAAATCAGTTCGACATTACCTTTCGATAGCACTCATTACTTGGTGCGAATAAAGAGCTAGTTGTCTTTCATAAGAACGATATTCTGAACCTGTGCTGACTATTTGTCAATAAATCGTTTTCTTCGAGGTAATTCATAATGTTCCAATGCAGAATACGCACCAAAATCGTACTGAAAATCGACGTTAGTGATATGGGTGTGTAATTCAGCGGATTACTCTTATTTTCTTTCTTACGTATAGTGTGACTTGGACAACTTTCCTGTCTTTAGATACGGATCTTACGAAGAGAGCGGTTGTATATGATTGCTAAGTATGGAGCTATTGTATGACCATACCCTGAAGGGAACCTGACCGGTTTACGATCTGCACAGGAGCCCTTGCCTTTATTGCCGGCCGCGGTGGTCTCGCGGTTCTAGGCGCTCAGTCCGGAACCGTGCGACTGCTACGGTCGCAGGTTCGAATCCTGCCTCGGGCATGGATGTGTGTGATGTCCTTAGGTTAGTTAGGTTTAAGTAGTTCTAAGTTCTAGGGGACTGATGACCTAGGATGTTAAGTCCCATAGTGCTCAGAACCAACCTTGCCTTTATTAAGTGATTTAAGCTGCTTCACTGCACCGAGGATATCGTCTTCTAAGTTACCCATGTTATCGCCTGGAAATGACGGCGAGGGAACGGTGTGTGAAAGGACCATGCGGTAAAGTGTTTATGCAGCGCTGTCATTATAAGGCAGCACGCAAATAACATGCAACAAATACCCGTACAGATCGCCATTGCGTCCCGTCTGCCAACAGAAATAGAACTGAACAATGAGAGCGCTGCATAAACATATGGTCGGATGGTCCTTTTAATCACTGTCCTCTCACCGACACTTTCTGGATACGGGTGGCTGACATCAGGGTTGAAAAGTGCTTGTGGTGCGGGCATGTTTGGGTATTCAGTCTGATGAACGTACGGTAGATGTGTTGCCTTGTAAGTTCGCTTTGACATGGTCGCTTCGATGTACTACAAGGAGCGTTATATAAGTAACGCAACACATTTTTTCTGAAAATTTACTTTTTGTTCAGGATTCCAATATATCATTGTTCCTGAGCCGTGTTACGGCTCGCGTTGGTTCTTGTGTTTACTGGCACCACTACGTTTGCTAGCGTTGTCTGTCCGCGAGTGGCAGCAGCAGTTATCGATACCTGGTACCGTGGTACTATCTTTGGAAGGACGTAAAGTGTTTTCCAGATGTGAGTATGTTGGGGAGTTCGGTTGGGACGGAGGAGGAGTGAGGTCCGGCTGTGCGAGGACGTGCTGGGACTGCTGGCGGCACGCAGGCACTGCCGGGTTGAGGGGCTGTAGTTGTGGGGACCACAACCTCGTTGTCCACTGGACCCAGGACGTTTGAGTTTAATGAACATTAACCCAGTAGTGAAACCTCCACCATTTTGAGATCAAGCCGTTTCTTCGCACGTTGGTGCTCGCAGGGTCGCTGAGACAAAGAGCAACGAGTGCAGTGTTTGGAGTTGGCGAAATTAGTTAGCTGTTCTCCGCTTCTTATTATTAATCATTGAATTCCTTGTGTTATTATTGGTGAAGTTCAACCATGGGTATTTATCTCCCTAGTGGCTGCTAACACCGCAGTTACCTGCCCTGGAGGTTAGCGTGTGTTTTTTTGCAGTGTACCTTTCCTCGCCTTGCTGCTGCTCTCCGATAAGGCATATAGTTTGACAACCTCGTTGATTGTGGTTCGGATATGTTGTTTCTGTTGGACTGCTTCGTTCATAGTGGTTCCTTCTGCGTTTGGATGTTCTGAACACCGGGTTCTGAAGATGTCGGGTCTGCCTCGCCTGGGTTATTCGATCAGTGTATTGGTTATCAGACGTTACGTAGATTTTGCAAATGTGTTAGTCTGCGTTTAAACCGTCACTAGTTTGAGTTGCCATCCGGTTAAGTGAATACAACTCTTGGACGCCTGTCTCATCAGTTACGAAGTTGACCGACTTTCCCAGGCCGATCCTTGGAGCACTGTCTGAGGCCCACTTCTCTCTTGGTTGATTAGATTGTGATGATTGTTTTTGTTTAATATTTTAATTTTGAGTTATTACTATTAGGCCCTCAGCTGTGAGTGGAATTTAATTTTTTTTTTATTTAGACATTGTGTCTTAACAGTCATATTTGATAACTGTTCCTTATTGTCAACCTTATTTGCAATTGGTTCCAAATAAAGTGTACGGGATTTAAAAACATAACTGAGCAACCAACGGTAACTGAGTAAGGCCCCATCCACACCATAACCTGCCTTTCCCTAAGTACCATGTTTCAATTCTTAACTGTTTTGGCTGCAAAACCCTATTTTTCAACATAATTTCTGTTCAGTGCGACCACCTTACGCCACCTTAATGGAAGGGCCTGTGTGAGTGTGTCCGTACGCTCCAACATTGCAGGAGTCATCTGTGTGCGGCAGGCCGAATGCGAGAGATAGGACAGGTTTGCGCGACCTCGTTGCGATGGTGACAGACGGCTTACCGTGCTTTTGTTCACAGGTCTTAACAGGCGTTCTTCAAGCACCTATCTACGATGCTCTGGTTTTCCACCAAAAGGGACTCAATGACAGCTGTCTGCATGGAACAGACCTCCGTTACAGACGCAATTTTGAAGGCTACGTAAAGGACCGCTACTATTTGGAACTTCATGAAACTACAGGGGCTGAAACGGGAATATTCCAATTCATTTTTTCAACCGAAATTGACTGAGAAATAAGTGTTGCGTTATTAAGCGCCCCTCGTACTTACAGATACATGTGAAGATGCTGCTGAGTACCTGAAAGCTGGTAGTGTAAAGTCTTCAGTCAATACAGTCAGACTGTAGCGGATGTTTTAATTATGGGCGTATGATTGTTACATTGGTTGGTGTTTCCTGTAAGTGATGGTATGACAATTCATTTTGGCAGTTTAGCTTACCTTTTTACATTAAGGTGTACGATGCACATTAGTTTATGATACTATGGGAGGTAGTTTATTTCATGGACACGCGAAAAAAATTTTCCTGTAGACGACACTTCCGTATGACGCTGACGACGTTTTAAGTTAATGAAACAAAACGCATATGTAAAATAATAGCGACGTAATATGGGATTCATCCCATGTAGTATTATTATTGCACGCTTTAACACCTGTTATGTACGCTAGGTAATGACAATTAATCGCAATTGTAGCCAGTAAAAGTTGTCGATACCGGTGCCGAATTTAAAAACGGCCTCACGTTAGCAAAACGGCACGGTCTTTTCCGTCTCACTGCGTTCAGCGACTCTGGCTGTCAGCCCGTTCCGGCAGCGCCGTACCACCTCCGCTAACTGGGGCGTGCCAATGATTTGGCGACAGGGTGCGCGTGGATCGTGACTGCCACTTGCGGCGGGTGACCGCTGCCGAGTCACGCACAGATTGGCGGCCGCCCGGCGCATGCGCAGTGCGAGCTGCTGGCAGCGGACCTGGTGCTGCTGGGGCAGTGCGCCTCGCTCGGGCCCGCCCGCGGGATGTAGCCGCGCCGCCGCCGCTGGCGGCCTCCCAGGTAACACTTCCTGCTGATAATGCCGCCGCCTGCGCCCTCCGAAACGTCTCTCATACTCACGCACCAGTCAGCAACGTGGATGTGGAATGCCTTCATTCCTAATCCCCGCCCCAGTTACACATTTCGTGCCTTCCCTTCTGTCAGTTTTGATGCAATATGTATGTGGTGCAAAACGAGCTAAACGTACCGTACGTAGCAAGTACGAATGCTACCACGGTTAGTATCAATTTGAATAAAATCATTTTGGGCATTAGGGCGTTTCAGTTTGAAACGAAAATCACTGTTATAATCTATACGTTTCGGTGGTCTTTGCAGTTCAGTCGCACTGAAGACGACCGATAGATAAATGGTCGAAACGTCGGGCTTGATAGTGGTTTAAATTTGGGTGCGACGTGGTCTTACGTCCAAAACAATTTTATTCACACCGCAGTAAATTCCAAAAAAATTGCTCCTACATTTTATTGGTTTCCTCGTGCGGTTCGACAATGATTCCCGTCTTAAATAAAATTTTGCTATTCACTGTATGCGTCGTACATTTGCCGGAGATGAGTAAAACATTATTTTTCGCGTTCACCATTTAGAGACCACGCAGAATAATACAGTCCATTCATTTTGGCCCTTTGCTTCCTTTCCTCCTTTCCAATAGCTTTTCATTTTTTCCCTTTTGCTATTTTCTTTGTCTACCAGCCGGTCCTTTTCTTACTTCTCAAAAGATTCGACATTTTATCCCAGTTTTTTGTATCTCGGTGGTTTTCCCTGAAATGCTAAATGCAATTTCCTTCCCAGTCCTCCTATCCGACCTTTAGCTTTGTCACTAATGACAACCTCGTAGACAACAGATAAATCCTTTTGGCCCTTCAGCTTTGTACCACTTCTATTATAATCATTTTTGCGTTGTCTTTATCCCTAGGGTCTACTGTTCGCCATTTTAACTCTTGTAAATGTACTTCAAAATTCATTTTGTGAGACTTCTATCGTCTATCTTCACTATGTGACCAACGTATCTAACTCATTCCATTTTAGTAATTACTAGATATATTTCTTACATATCTTTCCACAGTCTTCTTTACTGCAATTCTCCCTTCTATACCGAGAGTTGCCTTCATCTGATCTTTCTTAACCCCAAATTTAAAAAGAAAATTCTTTAATTTTTATTTTTCCTTGATATTTTGAAACACCGTTTATCTACGGAATGTCAAAATATTTAATAGAGGGGCTGCTATGAGCATATCGCTACAACCCACTTTACGTCTTATGGTACCAGTGCATTAATTTAATTCTCCCTATACTCTTCATAAACAGGGGGAGGGTGAGGGGGGGGCGGGTGTCAACTAAGTACGGGTTTTCATCAATACTCCACATTTTTCTGATTTGGCTTTATGTTTATCTTTCTCATACAGAGTAACCATCCAAATTTCCAGGCTGCACGTATTCTTTATATTGCTCGCTCGTCCTATGAGAAAATGGTGGTGGGTATCAAATACTGTGCTCAGACTCGCTATTTTATACGGAAAGGCACTTTCGAAAGATTGTAGGTTGATTGGTAGTGCATATTTTTTTTCCATCTGCGTTGGTGTGCACAATTAGATTTAGCGTTTCTCCAGCCGCATGGTCTAGGGCGCCTTGCCACGGTTCGCGCGGATCCCACCGTCGGAGTTGTGTGTGTGTGTGTGTCTGTCTGTCTGTCTGTCTGTCTGGTCTGTCCGTCCCGCCCCACCATTTACCTGTTTCTGTTCCTCGCCTGAAAGAGTGAGGGGTGCCTACCCCCTCGCTCGTACAGTAAATACTTGAAGACCCGCTAGCTTACATTCTCCCGGCTTGGTGACGCGGTATCGCGGTGCGTCGGTTTCGACCTACCCTGAGAGTGTTATTGCCCCCTGGGGCTAACCTTGGCTGGCGGCAAGGACTCGGCGCTCAGCAGTTTGTTTCTGAGGCCGTCCCGAAATACCCGCCGTTGGGGCCAGCCCGTTTCATCGTGACACACATGCCTGTATCTCCAGCGAACGGAACAACTCCAAACATCGTGGAGAATCGCTTCCGCTGGCCCCCGAGCAACCGACCTGTTGAGGAGCGAGAACCAGGACTCGGGCCGCTAATACCGCCACTGGCTCAGTTGCAAAAACACTTGTTAATAGTAGCTTCCATTAACTCGTCGTTGAAAAGAGAAAAAATAACCAGCGTTACAAAACGCTCTCAGATATTTTAGGCAACAAGTAGCAGATTCTGCACCACTCCTGTATTACCCTGTGTAACGTGCAGCGTCGTCTGAAGACGGGTTCTGAAAGGAACGAAAAGAGTTTTGTCCATGAAATAACGAGAAATTCTGTTTATTGGCAAGGCGGGAGACAAGCGTAAGTTCTGCAACGATTTGGTTCCAACTTCGAGGCAGATGAAACGCACAGTGGTCTGTTGGTATTTCCTTACTGATCGATATTTCACGTTTCGTAGAAACGGTCTAGCGCTGTGCCGTGAAAAAAGCAATTTAATTAAATTGACGGAAGTTCGTGGAAATCTTGACCTGATAAATGAATGAATGAAAACTCTCTAAAGAACGTCATTGTCGCGTTCCTCCGTTGCAAATACCGGGTCGGTGATAACGTTCGTAGCAATGTACTGTAATAAACAAAACAGATACGCATAACAATCGATACATATAAGAGACGTAAAGTCAGGTAATGTATTCTCTTTCACTGTTTACAATACTGCCAACGCTGGGGTCATTTCCTGACGGAATACCCATTTTTTAACCGCTTACGTTCCCGTTCGTGTTTGCCGTCTGCGTTATATGCCGTTTTAGCGAACGTCGTGCGAGCTGTCGACTGCGTTTTATTTTTTATCCGTCGTAGCAATATGGCGAGGTCCATTTAATTTTTAGTTGTGGACCTCCATTTCTCTGCGGCGTATTTCATAAACCTTTCTCCACGTCCCTGTTTTTAGCTGTCTTGTCTTCCGTCGATTGGGATTGACATGTAGTCGTTTTTAACTCCTATTTTTTGTCTTCATGTTCTGTCAGTTTTGACATCGGCGCGTATGACCCTACTTGTTTTTTGCTCGCTAAATCAAATCAAAACAAAACAAACACTGGGGTAGCATTTCGGATCCGCGACTTTAGAAATCACGTATTCTCGAGACGAAGAGTTCGTCGAGCCATGTTTGGAGCACATTTTCATCCGGAAGAGAAGTTCCTTGGAGGTTGTTCGATAGAGAGAAGTGATAATCTGAAGGCGTAAGATCAGGTGAATAACATGGGTGCAGAGAACAAGTAAAAGTGTTCAAAATGGTTCAAATTGCTCTGGGCACTATGGGACTTCACATCTGAGGTCATCAGTTCCCTAGAACTTAGAACTACTTTAACCTAAGGACATAACACACATCCATGCCCGAGGCAGGATTCGAGCCTGCGACCGTAGCGGTCGCGCGTTTCCGGACTGAAGCGTCTAGAACCGCTCGGCCACAGCGGCCGGCAAGTAAGTGTCCCTGGTACATTGTGTGTAATCCCGAACCACTGATAGGAGACAAGCAGCACCCGCTCAAGGGAATGTTTTGTTCCATGCTCCGGCAACACCTCGGCACAAACGGTTACATTTAGATTGGTACCATTAACGGGGAGCACGGAATGCTCTTGAATGGCGCCGCATTGCTACCAGCTATGAATCACGGTTGTGCACCACCCTTTCCGACCACGGCCACCTGGGAAGAGGACCCGTTCTTCCAGTGTTCCTGAGAGGCACAGCCGTATTACTTCTGGCGACATTGTGTTCTGAGCCGTCAGATATGATTTCAGGTCAGCGCTGGTAGTGACGGCACAACAGTACGTTACTGACATCTTGCGTCTTCCAACAGGACAGAGCTCGTGCAGACACGGTTCGTGTCCCTGTGAACTGCCTGCATGATGTCGAGGCACTCCGCATGACCAGCAAGATCTCCCCCACCACTCCCCCAATCTGTCCTCGATATAGCTGTGGGACCAGCTAGGATGTCAACTTTGTCAAAGTGCGCGTATGCACTTAAAACAGTTGTGGAACAGGTTGCCTCAGGAGAGGCTGCAACGTCTCAATGACATCCTTCCCAGCGGAATCAGTGCATGCATCGAAGTTACAGGATGTTTGTTTTAATGATAAAGAACCACCACATGGGTCCATTTATGTATTGGTTAAACCACATCATACATATGTTTGGCCAAACGGCGCCCGGTCCTCCGCCGCAATATTTCGATTGCAGGCGTGCTGGTGCCCTGGTTCCCGACAACCACCCATCTCGGGGTCCAGATGGACCACAAGCTGCCTTTCCACCGTCATACGGAGTATGTCGCCAACAAGGGGCAAAAGCTGACCAGGGCTTTGTACCCACTCTTCTGCAGTAGGGAACTTAACCTGCATACCAAGCTCCGCATCTACCGAACAGTTATCCTGCCTGCCCTCACTCATGGCTCTGCTGCATGGGCCACGATTAGCGTCAGCAGGATGCGGACGTTGCAGCGCCTGCAGAACAAGGTTCTCAGGTGGAGCCTGCACGCCCCGCCACTCATGAGAATTGTGACTCTCCACGAGGAAGCGGATATCGCCCCGCTCAAGACGACCATACGCAACAACGTGCGGCGGCTCTATGAGAAAATGGATGCCTTGTGGGGCAGTGTCCGTGAGTTACGCCACGTCGGGGCCACACTTCCGCGCCGCTGGCATCGACATCCGGTTCCTCTAACCATCCTAGAGGAATAGGATTCCGACCATGGCTAAAGATCGGCCAGGCACGCCCACCACGATCCTTTGGCGGGACTAGCCCCCCGTTCTGCGTCCAGTACTTTCCTACCCTACCTGCCCATGTCAGGCTAAATTTGTCTGACCGACGTAGTACTGTCACCGCTGGAGGGTGATACGAGACTCCAAGTCCCACCGCCACACCTCCAAAGTGTATTGCAGTGACGCAACGTCACTGCCCTGTGGATACATTTACTGCTCACCAACACAGTTAGACCGAAAAAGACCGGTGATGCTGTATTGTAACGTCACAAAAATAGATAAATCATACAAATCACAATGTGCAACTCAAAGTAATGCGTATGGCTTAAGCATATGACATACTTTTCTATCTCAGGGCTTTAAACTTGTGGTACAATATGCTAACAAAATTCCAGATATGACTGTATATGTTATTAAAATTGATTTTTGTTATTTATCTTTACTTTCGTGGAAATGCAAGGTTACGGAGATTCTCGGGATTTCGTTAAGCGAGGACCGAAAAAATTTGCTGAACTCAATTTACTCAAGTATGATTCAATATTGGAAATACTGATTACTTTTATTGTTGCAAAGGAAGAACCGCTAATCAAGAGAAATCTCCTACATTTACATTTTTGCTTGTCGAAATTAGAGAATATTAAGATATTTATTACGACTCTGGGCCGTTATCGTTTAGAAGAGTGGCGCTGATCTGTGCACCAATCTTCCCCTACAAAATTTGCATAAAGAAATTAATTTCACCACTTCATGAATATAGGAGCTGGTACAGATAAAAATTGATAACACATTCCAGTAATATCTGATTATATTTAGACTAAATATTACATGAAACAAGTTTTCGTGCCTCGTCACGAAAGGACTTCTTACACTACAAAGCGCTACGGTCGCAGGTTCGAATCCTGCCTCGGGCATGGATGTGTGTGATGTCCTTAGGTTAGTTAGGTTTAAGTAGGTCTAAGTTCTAGGGGACCGATGACCTCAGCAGTTAAGTCCCATAGTGCTCAGAGCCATTTGAACCATTTTTGAACACTACAAAGAAAAAAAAGGGAAGATATCTTTTTGCAAAAAAAGATTGCAATTACATTCGCAGATCATGTTACTTGATTACAGAGTCTTTGTTATTTTTCTGAGAAAAGATATTTATATCTTTCGAAGTTCTCACAATAACATTTCGGTACGACGTCGGTTTTGGTGTATTTGCGAAGTTATTTTATATCATTTTCATCGCGTTAACTGGCGTACAGCCACACCCATACTGCCAAGTTCTGTGTGTATTTGACTCCATACTGCAGTCACTGAATCATCATCACATATCCTCTCCGCTCATGGAAGTTGCATTCCGTTTCTTCTTTCCCCTCTGGGTGCTTCACTTTCTTGTCAGGTTGTTCAATTATAATAAGTCAGTAGATTGATGAGAAGGCGTTTCGTATCGTCTCTAATGAGCTTGATGTAGCTCTGAGATTCAACTCTCCAACGTACTTGCCTTATATCAGTGGTGTTATTTCATTTTCAGGTCTTAGTATCTCCATCTTCCGCCAATAATTACGTTTCTTGTTATGACACCATCCCAGTTTTAGAATGACACACCAGTGGTGGGATTCAATGGACGAACGTACTTCAAACCGCAAATAACCGGTAGAAAGCAGGCTTCTTGTATTAGCGCTGCGCTAAATACGCACTGAAACGCCCCCTTTCCTTTCTGCGGGTTAATGAAGTAAACAAACATTTAATCTGACACGCGAAAAAAATCATTTATTCGTAGAGTCTGTGTCGGGGTGCCAAGAAGTGCAACAGAGAGGTGTTCGCTGCCAGAGGCGTGTTCATTATCCCGCCCGCGAACACGTTTAACGCTGGCTGGCAGTCGGTTGTTCCCGCATAGCGCAGCACACACACGAACACCTGTGCCGGCTTGGCCGCGTGTCGGTAAAAAGCTGCAGGCGGCCACCGCAGCCAAGGCGGAGAGCGCCCGAGTACCATACAGGCTCCTGCGGGGCGGGGCTCCCTCTGTGTTGCCAGCGAGGGGAATCACTTGTCAGCCGCGGCCGGGGAAAATAAACCGCTGTCCGCAGCCTTTTTTCGCCGCGGCGTTGTTTGCAGTGCGAATCGGTCAGAGCAACGATTCTTTTAAACTGAGAAATATTAGCGGCGTAGTTGCACATTCCATTTCTCTTCGACGCGGGGATAAGCAGTGATGCTGAGGTTATAGAGGCAAAGCTGTCATCAGGTCGCAGGGTTGAACGCCGCAGTGGTATACTAGGCCTGGTCCTGTTGGAGGTAATATGCCTTCACCTTTGTCTCTGACAAGTGAACACACCTACCCACGCAGTTAAAGGGAGAAGCATACATTCAGCTGGACGCCAGACACGGTGCAACTCGGTATTTTTCGCTCTAACAAACACTGTCAGAGCGTGGTTGGATTGTCCTACACGTTCTTGCATTACTCCTGATGTCAATATTTTTTTCATTTTGCTGATTCCTTTCATTAGTATTGTGTATACAATAGTGACATAAAATAACTAATTTTTTATTCGAGCAGTATCCTACTAAATTTAGTTACGGCGTAATTTTCCCATAGCTGATGAAAATATATTTAGCTCATATCGAAGCACTTCATTTAAAGAAATATCAATTTACTGTACCTGTAAACGACGCGTTCTTTTTAAGACTGACATTTATTTGAAAGCCATCATCTTCGAAACAGATGTTATACTACTTCTGGAAAATTAATATTTCCAAAATTATTCGTATTCAGAATCTTCGTCTTCCAGAATGTTCAGTTTATAAATATCTTTCCTAACCTTGGTTCCATAGTTTTGTAGTCCAAATTGTTCCTGTTCCAAAAAATGTATACTTTTACTTAAATGATGTTTTACTTTCTTAATTATTCCAGTATGAAAATGTCACTTTATTTAAAATTCTTAGCGAACTTCATTTTACAATTTTGTAATTCTGTAATGGGCGCGGCTCTAAACGTTCATCTCGCAGAAAGTCATTCTCGATTAGTTCTGTCAACTTTGCAGTGACTTCCTGCTGCCCAAATACGTCAGTTCAGACAAGAAGTTCTGTGAAACTTCCAGGCATATCACCGCACACTCCACTGCAGAGTGAAAATCTCATTCATGAAGTTCTGTCTTTGGTGAACGCGAAAGAATCTCATAAATCCTTACGCCCACTTACTAAAATTGTAGTGACAATAGTTACCAACTGTTTACAAAAGTCTAGCATATTAGATTAAGATTGCTTTTACTGCACCTACGGTTCCGCCCCGTCTACACTGTGTAACCGCTCAATGTCATTCAATACGATCACGACGAAATCCCTCGATCGACGTTAACACTCGTGGTGTCACTCGCCTTCATACATGGCAGTGGACGTTTGAAAATACGTGACGTTAGCTCAATGGTCGTCAATTGATTTAAATGTTATTCCCGGCTGACTCTTAATTCAATTACTGCCACGGGGGTGAGGAGAAAGAACACATCCTGGTGATACCAGCATTATGCGTAGTTAGATGTTCGATTAATCTGAATGGTTTGCAATGTTCCAGCGATTCGAACTCTATGCTGATGTACCGACAAGGACCATTTTCGCAAATAAACCTGCAAGTACGTAATGGATGTTCAGTTTCTCAATATAGTTCGTCGCACTCACACATTATACATCCGCTGTAAGAACAATTTCATGCATTTACATTTTTGGTGTCCCACAATATTGGTTGGCTAAATATTATGACGATACGTTGCATACAACTTCCACAGATATTGTTTATCGTGTAGTCAAGACTACGTAATGAAGCCAAAATCGTGGATAAAATTGAAATGTAGTTTGTTTATTAACACTTTTCTTTTCACTAACTAAATATGAAATATGAATCGGGATTGGAGGTGATGATCCTATCCTTCATATCTGGTAGTTAATAAGCGAACTATTTTTTATGCTGGCGCGTTGTTTGTATCAGTTACCCCCGTAACCGTCCAAAGATAAGATTTATTAATGTTCCGCGCACACGCGTTTCACCATTTTATAAAATGCAGAATTACGCAAACTATAGCTTTCCGTTGCGCACAACTTTCGTGGGTTCCGCAACCATAATAGTTTCCCAAGAGTATTTTTCCCAGCTAACACAAAGTTCGAATTTTGTTGTCGGATTCATTTTCACTTCACCCGACAATAAACGTCTCTGATCACTTCGTCACACGTAATGTATTTTAATCGTGCTTGGAGAGTCTTTAAATAATCTCCTTAACGAATTTCGCAGTCGCGTACCAATTTTTCAGCGACTAGCCCGATCGCGATAACTGAAGGTAGAGAGCTCTATAAAGTGTTACATGCTCTTTTATACGTATTAAACAAACGCGCCCCTATATCTTTCTGTCCCGCTTGTTCTTTGCTACTTTGCTTTTTTATTATTTTTAATTATATTGCTTCTTAGTAAGACCGTGCAGTTATTAAAGTTTCGTATTACTTTCCCCTTTTTAATTCTTCCCCGATTTTAATTAATATGATGCTAATTGACACGCCTGCCCGCAAAGTACCGTTATAACTGGTACAAATCAAGCAGACAAGGCAGTTACTTTCTATCGTCAACGTGTAAATGCACTACATTTACCGTAGTTGAAAAAGAGCTGCGCTGCTGTACTAGTGACATAGATAAAGGCCCAGAGCGGCTACGTAGTCCTGTGTTTGTAGGACGGAAGCCGCTGTATAGTCTGCTGGAGTCGAATGAATGAATGAATAAATAAATAAATAAATTTTGGGCCACTCCGGCCATTCCAGCAATACACTCACGGCCTTCAAGCAGTGCTGAAAGCTGAAAGGCTCTCGTAGCTGGAAGGAGGTAACGATAGGGGGGGGATATGCAGGCGGGGATGGAGATGAATGGGGACGAGCGGCCGACAGAAGTCTTCTTGCCCGACCTGAAACAACCTCCAGATCGCTAACATCTGCACATTAACATCGTAGCTGTGCGGTGCTTCCTATAATTGTCATCCTATGCCAATAAATCTTTCAGAAATTTTCTAATAATGGCAGTTAACTACTTAAGTGAGTCTGTGGTCACTTCGAATTTTCGCTAAGAGCACAGCTAAATCATTAAACGTATTTCCATTTATAACGACATGTTTGAGTTAGTCATCATCAGATCCAACACGTTGAATTAGTTAATCGTAGTGTTATCGCGAAAAAGTGCGTTCAGAGAGAAAGTAATATACACACAAAGGAAAGCTGAAAAAATTTGAGTTCAATAATTAGGAGAGTGAACAGAGACAAATGTCTTTAAGAAGCCTTTGCTTCACGGATCGGGAAAATGGAAACAGCATCTCAACCAACCAAAAGTGTCTGCTAGAAGAAATTAATGCTAGTTAATGCCAAGATAAGTCGTTATCGCACAACAGTAGAGAAAAGTACCCGAAACCAGACGTCAGTGTTTTTATTTTCAAAGAATTATATTTTGATAGCACGTAATATTTATTTTATCATGTTACGTACTATTTACATTTTACAGCCGATCAGTTCGTCATTCCACCATGAAGGAGGTGGTTCATTCCACCATGAAGGAGGTGGTACACGGCTCGTGTTGTCTGTAGTTCAACCATGCCTAGACAGTCAACACCGCTGTTCGATCGCGTCCGCATTGTTACTTTGTGTCAGGAAGGGCTCTCAACAATGGAAGTGTCCAGGCGTCTCGAAGTGAACCAAAGCGATGTTGTTCGGAGATGGAGGAGATACAGAGAGACAGAAACTGTGGATGACATGCCTCAATCAGGCTGCCCAAGGGCTACTACTGCAGCGGATGACCGCTACGTACGGATGACTTGGAGGAAGCCTGACAGCAATGCCACCATGTTGAACAATGCTTTTCGTGCAGCCACAGGACGTAGTGTTACCACGCAAACTGCGCGCAATTTGCAACCACGACACCATGCAGCACGGTACAGATGGGCCCAACAACATGCTGAATGGGCCGCTCAGGATTGGCATCACATTCTCTTCACCGATGAGTGTTGCATATGCCTTCAACCAGGCAATCATCGGAGACGTGTTTGGAGGCAACCCTGTCAGGCTGAACGCCGTAGACACACTGTCGAGCGAGTGCAGCAAGGAGGAGGTTCCATGCTGTTTTGGGGTGGCATTATGTGGGGCCGACGTACTCCGCTGGTAGTTACGGAAGGTGCCATAATGGCACTTCGTTCTTGGTTTTACATTCTTATTATTCCCTCTTGGTTCTTCTACGTATTACCCATTTATCGCTACAGCTTACTCGATACTCCATACACGTGTAGAAATGGACGCATTTCGCTCAAGAAGAAACTCGGAGCACCATGCTTTCTAAGAGCAGCCGAAACGACACTGAAGAGCCTTAGAAGCTGATATACCTGCTTAACATGGTGTACGGCCCCCGAGAGCACGCAGAAGTACCGCAACACGACGTGGCATGGACTCCACCAATGTCTAAAGTAATGCTGAGAGAATTGACACTATCTCTTCTGAAGAGCACGTTGCAAGGCATCCCAAATATGCTCAATAACGTTCATATCTGGGGAGTTTGGGGCCAGCGGTTGTGTTTGAACTCAGAAGAGTGTTCCTGGAACCACTCTGTAGCAGTTCTGGACGTGTAGTGTGTCTTATTGACCCGCTGGAATTGTCCAAGTCCGTTGCATTGTACGATGGAAATGAACGGATGCAGGTGATAAGACAGGATGCTTACATACGTGTCTCCTGTCAGTCGTAACGAAACATACTGGGTCCAACATCACTCCAACTGCACACGCCCCACACCATTACAGAGCCTCCACCAGCCTGAAGAGTCCCCGGGTTCATGGATCCATGAGGTTGTCTCCATACCCGTACACGTCCATCCGCTCGATATAATTTGAAACGAGACTCGTCCGATCAGGTAACATGTTTCCAGTCATCAACAGTCCAATGTCGGTGCTGACGGGCCCAGGCGAGGCGTAAAGCTTCGTGTCGTGCAGTCAAGGGTACTCGAGTGGGCCTTCGGCTCCGAAAGCCCATATCGATGGTGTTTCGTTGAGTGGTTCACACGCTGACACTAGTCGATGGCCCAGCACTGAAATCTGCAGCAATTTGCGGAATGGTTGCACTTCTGTCACGCGGAACGACTCTCTTCAGGATTTTTCCGGCCGCAGCGATGTCTGAGATTTAATGTTTTACCGGATGCCTGATGTTCACGGTACACTCGTGAAATGGTCGTACGGGAAAGTCCACACTTCATCGCTACCTCGGAGATGCTGTGTCCCATCGCTCGTGCGCTGACTATAACAGCGCATTCAAACTCCTTTAAATCTTGGTAACCTGCTGTTGTAGCAGCAGTAACCGAGCTAACAGGTGCGCCACATTTGTCTTACGTAGGCGTTGCCGACCGCAGCGCCGTGTTGTGCCTGTTGACAGATATCTGTGTTTGAATACGCATGCCTATAGCAGTTCCCTTGGCGCTTCAGTGTAAAAAGTGGCGAAACGTGGACTGAGGTGAGGAAGGGACAGCATAGGAAAACAACAGTTGAAATAGCGTGGTCCAAAGATGGCTCAGTATGATGAAGAAAAAAAGGATGCTTATGGCATTTTCGCTATTTATCCGCCGGTGTCTAGAAGCTTTCACTGGAACTTGTAAGCTCTCCCCTCAGTGAGAGGTACTGCATGTGCACTCCCCCGTCCACCTGCTAGATCGACCAGCGCGGTATCGATACCACGCGTCCTCGGTCGTCGCGTGAGCCGCGGGCAGGCCGGCGCATTTAAAGCGGAAGGCGAGGCTTAAAATACCGGCGCTCAGGCCGACGCGACACGACGTCGCGGCGCTCCACTTTGCTCCGCGACTTCTCGCGGGCCCGCTGCCAGTGGCAGTGCTTCCCTCCCCCTCCATTTCTCGCCCCACCCCTTCCCCTCCCCTCTCCGTCGCATTGTTTTGACAACCGGCCGGCGCTGTTAGGTGCCGCGCAATAAATCGGAACGTAAAGACCGCTCCGCACTGCCTCGATATCGTCACATTTTGCACACATTGTTGGCCTGATTTCTAGAAACAGCGTACGATGTACGGGCCTACCGCGGATCTCTAAGATTGTTTTGACAGCCGGCAGACTTTCTCACAGCACTTGGACATAGAGGTCTCGCCGTACAGTTTTATCTGCACGAGTGCAAGAAAGTAAAGTAGTTCCTGTTACCCTTAAATATCCTCAAGCTTAGATCTCGCTGCTGGCTTGATTTTCAGGCCTGGCTAAAATGTTCCGTGGGTGGGTGCTTCTTAATTCTGTCTACTGCATTGCCTTCACACTTCTGCGTGCCCTTAACTTTATCGCGCAACGTACAGTGGCTGGCAAGTCGCCCGTAGCTTTTACATCCAGTTCATCCTGAGGCTTCTTCAGCTCTGTGCGTCGAAATTAGCTGTATCACGACGAAGCATCACCTGTTGTCAAGTACTACGTACAAAAAAAAAAAAACACAATAGCAAAAGAAGTTAAGCTATTCCTGCTTTCGTAAGTTGCATGAGCTCCGGATCCTCTGCAGTAATCATCTCTCCCTAACTACAGCAGCCGAAATAAATTTGAATCTACTCACTGTAGTCGACGTTTGATTTCAATCTACAATTGTTACCTCTCGCTATTCACACACAACCACATTCGTCAGTATGTGATCTATCGAATTTATCCATTTCTTTAGTTTACCCACCTCTATCCGGTAAATCTACATTAGTTCTCACGGTCTACCCACCTAATCAGCATTCTTATGTAGCACCATATTTCAAAAGCGTCACATCTCCTTCTGTCTTATCTCTCTTATCGTCCACGTTTCGCTCCCATATAAGACTACACTAAGAACAGCTTCAGAAAACACTTCCCAACACTTGACCATATATTCGGTATTGCCAGCTTTTCTTCCGTAAAATGATTCTGTTAAAAGTCTGCATTTTTTATCCTCTGCTTCTGCCTTCGTCAGTTATTTTGCTGCCCAAAGAGCAAACTCATCTATTACCTACGGTGTCTCATTTTCTAATTTAATTACATCAGCATCACCTGATTCAATTTATTTCCGTTATTATTATTCTTACTTTTGTTGTTGTTCATCTTATAACGTCTTTTCAAGACACTATCCATTCCGTTCAACTGCTCTTGCAAGGTATTTGCCATATCCGTCAGAATTACAGTGTAATCGGTAAATAGCACAATTCTTATTTCATCTGCTCGTATTTTAATTCCGTATCCAAATACCTTATTGTTTTTCTTCTGATCCCTCAATGTGCAGATTAAATAACATTTGGCAGAGGCTACAATGGTATCGTACTCCCTTCTCAACTGCTGCTTCCCTTTCATTTCTTTAGGCCGTCCGGTTTCCATGCAAGTTGTAGACAACCGTTGGCTCCACGTATTTTACCTCTGTCATCTTCAGAAATTTAGAGTGTATTCAAGTCAACATTATCACAATGTTTCCCTAAACAAAAAAACGGTTAAACTCGTAGGTTTGTGTTTTCAGTTTCTGTGCTAAGACAACTCGTGTATTCACACATTTTTCCTGCATTCACAATGACCTTTACCGACGTCGGCGTCTAGCTGCTTCTCCAGTCCTTTGTAAATAAGTGATTTGTTACTATTCACACGTCATCACCTGCCTTCTTTGGAAAGGTAATATTACATTGTTATAAATTTTCAGGGTATTTCGCGTCTGATATATCTTGCGTACAGGGTGGAATAGTTCTGTCATGGTTCTCTCTCCCAAGGATCTCTAATTCTGAGGGAACGTCATCTAGATCGGGAACCTTGTTTGGCTTACGAGCAGAACACGGCACAAGCCATCACCTTATATCCCAGAAAATTCGTTAAGTGGAAGAGAAGTCAAAATAAGAGGAACACGTGTCTCGGCTTATCCGTAGATACTCGACTGGTTCTGAAGAAAGACGGTCAAAGTTTTCGAGGTATTTTCAAGCTATTTTACGTGCCTATTTCAACGCCTTATTAATTTTGCGCCCCATGTTCAAAACTCGATCATTGTTTTTATTTATTTTATTTTTGTTGTTTTGATTTATCTATACATGTCCGTAGGTTATTACACGAATGTTTCTTAACCAAATTAGGGGACACAAGGGCGTTTTGTTCATTGTGAAATTACAACTGGGTTTCTCAATAAGTGTCGTACATTTGCTACGTAATATATGTCTGTATGGTATCTTCAAATTCTCGTATTCTGATATTTCAGTCTGTTATCATTTCTTCTACATTATTCATATGTTTGTTCTTCGGGAAGATTTGGTGCATTCCCTTGGATCATACCGATCGTATAAACATTCGAATGACAGACATTCTGAACACCAGGATCATGACTCGAAGGCAAGCTAGCGAGAGTAACATACTTCTGCGTGAATCTCACGCGCGAAAGAAAAGTCGTTAACATTGGTAGAGATTGCTCGCGCGTTGGCAATAATTTCGCGGCAAACCATGCATAACGGATCCTTTTTCCGAAAACTGTCACTTGGAGTTGATTATGAATCAAGGTACACTACAGGACTTTCACCGAAAACAGTTTTAAACAATTTTAATATATCTTCCTAAAATTCATTCATCTAACATACAATTTGTAGGCGAATAAAGACGACGACTTATATCAACATTTGTATAGTTGTCTTCTACCGACATAGATATATAACTGACAAACAAAAGTAATCATCGGGTTCGAACAAGGGGTGCAAAATTAAGAAGCCGCAACGGTAATCACTGTGCCACCATTTCGTTCGAGGATATCGCGCTGTAAAAGACGCATGAAGTACCTGGAAAATACCTCGAAAACTTTGACCGTCGGTTTTTTAGAAACGGTCGAGTATGTTTTAATTCGAGACAAACGTTCGCTTATGTTGACTCATCTTCCACTGAGCGAAATTTTGGGAAATCGGGCTATGGTACTTCCTGTGTTCGTCTCGTTAGGTCTTCCAGAACCCCCTCAAATTCTTCTCGGAGTACCACAGCTCCTATCTCAATCTTATCTTTCACACAGTCATGCACGGTACTAGTGTTGCATTTCTCGTCTAGCCATTCCTTAGTTTTCTGTTGGCACCTGTAAATCTCACTGTTAGGCATTATATTCTTTCGCCTGCTTTCTTCCCCTCTCATTTCGTCTATTAGATTCAATATCACGATCATTATGCAAGGATTTCTATTGAACCTTGTCTTTTTGGGTATTTCATCTCTGCTGCTTTCAGTGTTTCGTTAGCTCTCAAGGCTACCCAAGCTCCTACTACAGGGTGCGGCGCGGGAACTTCCTTATTTTTTTAAAAAAAAAATCATAGATCAGAAAGTATTACAGACAACAATGTAATTCTTTTTTCTTTACAAAGAGCAACATCGAAAGTTTTGTTTCATTAAGTTTTAAAAATATCTTGAAGGTCGCCTCCGTTGTGCTCAATGCATTTGGAGAGTCGAAACCGGAAGTTTCGGTCCACTTTTTCCAACATGTCTCTGTCGATGTTGGCAATAGCAACACGAATATTGTTCCGTAGCTCAACCAGGGTCTGCGGACGATTGGAGTACACCAAGGATTAAAGATAGCCCCATAAGAACAACTCGCATGGCGTTAAATCTAGCGAGCGTGCTGACCACTGGAGATCGCCCCCCCCCCCCCCCCTCAAAGAGGTAAGATGATCGGGGAAGTGTTCGCGCAACATGATCATCGATGTTTGTTCTGTGTGAGCTGTGGCGCCATCTTGTTGGAACCAGACATCACCCACATCTGTTTTTTTCAAGTTCTGCAAGAAAAAAAATTGTTCAATCATCTGAACATAACGCACAGAAGTGACCGTCACTGTCTTATCTTCGAAAAACCATGGGCCAATAATGCCAACTTTCGATAGTGCACACCAAACACGTTCTGTATGCAGGAGCTGCTCATGAAGTTCTCGGGGGTTCATACCTCTCTAATATTGCATATTTTGTCTACTCACGCAGCCAGACAAATGAAAATGTGTATCGTCGCTGTAGAACACTAAGGCGTCATGAATCAGCTCATCGACCAAGGTTTCACACGTATTCTTTTTTTCGTGAAATCAAATCTCGTGGATGAAGTGTGTTCTCCACTGACAGTTTATACGGATGAAATTTCAACTCTTCATGGAGAATTTCTCACTGTGCGTTCAGAAACTGCAAAGGCAGCTGCATGTTTGCGTGTAGATCTCTTGGGCAAATTCAAAATAGACATCCTTACCCTTTCGATGTTTTCAGGCATTCTGATGGTTCTTGAAGGTCCTGGTTTCTTTTTCTGCACACTTCAGATATCCATAAAGGTGTCTGCCCACATAACAATTGATATCCCATCAGGAACACGACCTGTAGGCGCGATGTTGAACTGTTTCCTGAATGCACGCTGAGTTCTGATGACCGAACGTCCATTCGAGAAGTAGGCCACAACGGTGAACGCGCGCTCCTGTCTTGCCCACTGCGTGATCGCTCCTTAAAGAAAAGTAAGTCTTGCACTTTCGATTGCACTGAAACCCACGCAACAGCGAGTAACAGCTGCTCTGTGCCGCGCGTTTCAAATAAGGGAGTTCCCGCGCCTCACCCTGGTTCATTACCTCTGTCTGTCAATCGTTGCTTACTGCTCCCTCGGCACTCTCCAGCATCTCACGTTCTTTCAGCTTATTCAGGTCACAGATCAACTTCCTATGGAATCTGTGTGTCATAAAAGACATCAGGGCCCGGCATCATACTGCCGTAAAGACTCTTGCAGATGTTTCTTTGTCGCCAATGCTGAAGACATGGGGGAGCAGCGCAAGTGCCCCTGCGCGGTAGGCAACTGCTTCGGCAGCCGTGTGGTGTGGGCGGATGCCGCCCCGTGCCGCGAATTAGCATAGCGGTCGCGCTGGGTAGAGGCAGAAGGAATGGCCGACGGTACTTCAAAGCACTTCTGCCGCTGAGAGTGGCGTCGTCGAGTACGTAAAGCCTAGACTACAGGCACATTGGGAACGGCCCTAAATACCGTAGTGCGGCGATATTTTGTTTTTACGCGTTCTTGCCTGTAGGGCGGCTTCGCGAACTGCGCGTTCTGAACGTGCTGGACGTCTAAACGTTCGCAGTAATTGTAGCAAAACTTTGACCACCTGTTCCTCTCGCTGCACAACGAAAAATTCTATGATTCCACTGCGTAAAAAATAACTTCTCTGTATTTAAAAGTGGTTTAGTTCTCTTTTTGGTACTTTCTTACTCATTGCTTCAAAACGGGCTCTAAAACGAACGGAAAAGGAAACAGTGGTTAGACACGGCTCAAAGTATGTAGTACTGCACGCGCGGAACAATCATAGCGTCGACTGCTAACGGGAAATCAGCAATTCTAGCTCTCTCTTTGGCCGCTGCATTATATGCTGTGCCAACGAACGGATAAAAAACTGCCATTATGGATGGAAAAAAATGAATGACCAAACGGTAAGATGGGGAAAGCTTAATATTCCTTCGAATATAACTTCGTGTAGAGGACGAGCACTCGTTTCGACGGGGTAATTATCGATTCCTACTCGACCTTGTACAACAGAAATTCACTAAACAGAACACTGATGAGAAAAGCGGTCACTTCTGCCGAGAAGTTATTAGCTACTCTGACGTCACGCTACTCATAATGAATTGAAGTCATTCCGTACTGCTGCTGATGAATCGAAGTCTGTCAAAAGACTACAAGTTTTCGTTCGTAAACATTGCCATTGCCAGCACACTTTCTTCGGTGTCTTAACGACATATCTTTGTTGGCAGTGCACTGAACGACTTATCTTTGTTGGCAGTGCACTGAACGACTTTTTTTTCACTTTCTGTATGATTTTGTCTGTAGCTGGCTGTGATTAGCACACACTTAACGTACAGCATATTTCCTTTACTGCAGTATTATGTTTGTTCCTGTTGTGTTAATCTTTACTTCTGATGTCAAACAGACACGGCTGGTCAGAACAATGTGTGAGTGAACGCTTCGTCCTCTATCGACAGCATTCGTGTTGTGTGGTATGCGCTTTCACTCACGTATTTGTATATTATCTTGCCTTCCGTTCTGTACAACGTGTTGCAGCAAGGTACTGGTAGTGTGTTTAGGCAGTCTACTCGACTCTGCGGACTCTTGTTGTATGCTAAACGGAAGGTGCGAATATAAAGTTGTGAAGAGGAAGTAGCGTATTCCTGCGATCAGATGTAGTTGTTCGACAGCATAGCAAACTGCAAATCAACCGGGCTGTTAACTATGTAGATTCTGTATTTCAAAGGCGCTGATGAGACGCTAGGAATGACATTACTCTAAAAATATTTACAATGGGGAGGAGTGGATGACATTCATTCACACGAATATGTAGGAGTTCCTTCCAGTTAACGCAGAAACGTATTCATTGTTCCGGGGTTGACTGCCGAAGAAAGCGGTTGAACAATCTGCATTTTATGTAATGCGAGTCGCTATTAACGCATCGAAAAACCGAAGTGGGCTATCACATGCCCAGTATCACATAATTTTGTCAGTGTGTGCCTCTTGCCGTGCCTGTGGTGCCATACGTGATGTACGTGTTTAGCACATGTTTTCGTGGTCATACATTTAGGATATGCAAACCTAAAACCGCGTTGACCTACATGGGTGGAATGGTTCCTCAGTTCACAGTTGGTTCCCGCTGATGATGATACGTCAGACTATTGGACGAAAAAGAAAGGGAAAAAAAAACTGATTTTGAAAGTAAATATATATTTCAACATTTTATTTGCTCTTTGATCTTCATTTAGAAGCTGCAGTGCGTGTTAAAATGCCGCGTATAGGATTTGTGCAGGCGCACTGGCAGTGGATCGAATCCGCCTGGCTGATTAACAACGAGGGCCGGTATGCCAGCCAGGCTGGAAGTGTTTCTTTAGGCGGATTCCCAGGTCCGATTCGGTGAATACCTGACTGGTAACAAAGGAATTCCTCAGTTACGTGATTCACAGACATTTAGAAAACGTTCGCAGACTTTCACATGGATAAAACACAGACATTTGGGAGTGACTACAGGAAGGGCATTCGGCCACCGTGTTACATTAACAATACCGAGTCCGATAAGAACCATGCTGACAGGATAAAGACAAAAAGCAAAAGAGAAGGATTATCTGACTTTAGAAAATTAATAACTGGCGTAGTTGAAAAGAAGCTGGCAGTAATTTATGGATCCCAGGATATTTTTATTAGTGCAAAAATATTTTGTTACCTTCTATTTAGGCTCAGCATCGCCATACATTTAGGTCTGGCGTTATGTTCAGGTTTGACTTGCAGTCTGTTGTGGTGTATGAATGCATGATCTCGCGACTATATAATCAAATCTTTTCGGTCTTTAAGCCCCGTCACGTGGTTCAAAGCCCACTAGTTTTCGACCAAGCTCTCCTCATCCATTGTCAAGCACTAAAGAACTGCCTTGTCGCCGTGGCCTCGCCTTTATACAGCCGCCCTATTTGGCTGTGACGTCACTGGTGCTCTCTTCCTAGCAAACATTGGTACTGTATTCATCCCGCGATCGTTGCGACCGCTTCAGCCTCGCGATGGCCGCGCCCCAGGCTGTGCTGATTTGCAAACCGCCGTCCTTGTTGAGGGTGCTTTCAGATATTTATTTCTGCCACTTCTTTTATGACACTTTCCCAAAAATCCCTTCGTCCTCATAGTGACAGATGTTTCGTCGAATGGAATTCGGTGTCTATTTGCTACAGCGTATTCTGCCACGGCTGATTTTTCAGGACAGCATCTTTCGTTTTCCGTCCGGTGGCGTCCCGTAGTGGGTACTGTTCGACAGACACAGTAGCAGCCGCACTGACATGGTATTTTGAACACTCTAGACATACTAAGCGCAGTATCAACCTTCACAGTCCTCGTATGTCTACTGAGGTCCTGAACACTGATAAGATGCTGTGCCTCTTCAGAAGCCGGCTAATTTTCCCCTACATTGTGCCGCAGAAAGGCAAACACCCAGGTTTCTTCTCTCCTTCGGCGCTGTTTTCCTGTGTGTGTCACTAGAAACAGCCTGTGAAGTATGGCGGTGATTGTGGTCGGATTGCGACCAGGTGGAAGACGTGGCAATGGGAAGACCGTTAGCTCCATCTGTGGTCATCCTTTTTATGGAGAAATTTAAAAGACATCGCTTTGGAAAATGGCTCCAGATGGAACACAAAAGGTACTTACACCTACGTGATCCTGAAAAATCTCGCTTTAGAAAACAGACACCGAATTCTATTCGTCGATACATGTCACTATGAGGTCGAAGGGATTTTGGGATAGCGTCATAAAAGAAACGGTGGAAATTAAAATATCTGAAAGCTCCATCAACAAGGACGGCGGTTTGCAGCTCAGCCCGCACTGGGACCCGGCCTTCGCGAGACTAAAGCGACCGCGACGAACGCGGGACGAAAACGTCACCACTGCTTACGAGGAAGAGAGCACCGGTGACGTCGTAGCTAGCAGCGCGGCTGTGTAAGGCAGAGTCCATGGTGACAGGGCTTAAATAATGATTAGCTTATGCCTTTGTAGGAGGAAAGTCGTATTTGAGTATTTAGATACTGGCCGAATTTTCCATCTAAATTACTCCGGTACATTATGGGCGTTCCCTTACTCGCGTGTGAAATGGCGACGTGGACTATCCCGTGAAGAGGACGATTACTTACACGAAGTAAGCGCACGGCATGCAAAAACGCCGGTGGTCGTGCAGTGGGAAGCGCAGCGCGCGACGTGACGCGGCGAAGTAGCGCAGGAGCGCAGTACGGTAGAGTATAATCTGGCCGAGTGGCTGCGCCGGGTCAAGGAATTTCGCCGTAATGGCCGGCGGTCCGCGAGCGCTAACAGTGAGCTCGTAGCTTTTTTGCCGGATCGACAATCACGACGGCGGCCATAAAGCGGAACACGGACCGCTCCGTGCGGTCACTGCCTGCGTGCCACCGCCTCCGAATACCCACCGGGCCACGCCCGCACCGGTCTTAACTACGTTGCCCCCGTGTGGAGAGTGCAGATCTGTCCCTTTCCCACGATGTGGCAGTCATGTTGACATATTGTCGTGCTCAGTTGAGCATTTATCAGAACACGTGTTGGGCCCTGGCCAGTAAAAATGGGATAAAGGCCACTGTAAACGCCACTTTTATCCAATGATATTTGACAGTTGAGCTACAGGAACTGTTCAAGCATGGTGGCAGTCAGAACTGATTATCCTGAAGTCGGTCATTCTAGCAGTGGAGAGAAGAAATTATATGCCCTTTACACAAGAAAGACGTTACGAAATGGGGCAACAACCAGAGGAATTACACTGTCAAACTTGGGGTCGTGAAGTGTTCTCTGACGTACTGTTTGACTGTCTCCTTCCAGTTGTGCGGAGATTGATCGGCTCATACTAATGTGACTTTCTCTGGGAGAAGTCCACCGTAGCTCAGATCTTCACCTTAAGGCAAACTTTACAAGAGACAGTTGCATTGGGGATTGACACACATGACTGCTTCATTGACTACAAAGCAGCGTTGACATGTAGACAGACAGCAACTGTACCGTTCGTTGACCGAACTAGGCACTCCTGGAAAGCTGTTAATGTCTGTGGGAATGTAGTGAAGTATGACTCGGAGGGTAGTTAAAGAACGTGAGCAACGATGTCTGATCCAGTAGGTATGCAAGATGGTGTAAGGCAAGAAAATTCACTGATCTCTCCGTTTTAATGTAGCCGTGGAGAATGTTACGACGGATGAAAATCTGCAGAGCATAGTACGAACATTCGCTTATGCCACTGACATACAGTTGAAAGAAGTTGGCAGTGGAGGAGACATTCATAACAGTTTAGTAGACCAGTAGAAATATCGGAATGAACATCAACCAGCAGAAGACAAAACATTGGCCGCTGGGGAAGCACTTTCAGTAACTTCGGACAATTATACTTCTGACGGAGTTTAGGAGTTTAAATATCTGGAATTGACAGCCACCCTCTTAAATGGTACTTCTTGTGAAATAAAATTATAGTCAACAGAACTTGTATTAAAGAAACTATTGTCCTTAGTTAACTATTTATAAAATACTTCCGAGACAATTGCTTACAAATACCTCGGAAACTTCATTAGCGTCAAAGGATATCAAACACAAAGATGCCTTTGAGAGAGAGATATTTCGAAGAATAGTTGGTCCAATCTGTGAAAGAGGAATACGGAGGAGGAGGATGCAGAATCATGAGCTGTGAACTGTGTGAAGACCCACCTGTTAGAAGAATAGTTACATCAGCCAGACTGAAATGGGTGGGCCACTTCAAACGGAGTAGTGTGAAGGAAATAGCAAAAAACGTGGTGTAATTGATTAACGTGTTGTTTGCTTGTGTTAGTTGTATGACTTGTCGTACATTTGATTGTGATGTCACATCATACCCCAGGCTGGTTCGTTCCTGACTGAAACTGTATGTAAACCATGAGTTTCCAAAAATTTATGAAAGCTTTAAATCATCGCCCCCTCAGAACAACGTAGCTAAAAGGATATTTGATGGAAATCCGGGGGAGGGGGGGTTATGAATTAAGGGAACAGGGTCTGCCGAGGACTTGAAGAAAATGAGCTCTGGAGAATGGAGAGCTCGAGCGTTGGATCGTGATAACTGGCGGAGAATTGTGGAAGAGGTCAAGGTTCACAAACTGTACTGCTACAGAAGAAGAAGAAGAAGAAGAAGAAGCGACACCATACCCAGAAAACTTCGATGTTACAAATTAGTTGCTTCTGCCCAGTTAAAAAGGCGCGCTACTTTGAAGGCAAGTACCCGCCCGCTGCGCAGGGGGAGACGGAGGTTATTAAAACGTAACGAAAAGCGCGACGCGGCAAGGCCGTTGTCGTTACGAGGCAGGTGTTTAAGGCGCATCAAGAGTTGATTGTCCGTGACGGAACTGCGGCACTGGACGCTCATTCGTCCTGCTTAGACCGGGGAGAGCGGAAGGATTCTGCACTGGAAATTACAGCGAGAGCTGGGCCGCAGCGGGTGGAAGGCCGCGCGCAGCAGACTGCTGGAAATACGGGGAAACAGTGGCCAGGCCACCGCCAGCATCTAGAAACCCGAGGAGCAAAAAATGTAAGGAAAACGCGTCGAAAACACACATCGTGGCCCTTCGCCTTTAAGATGGCTTGAATTCTATTGATGGACAATAAGGTATCTGACTTACTGTGGGTGGATAGTAGCTCATTCTTCCTCTGGAACAGATACCAGAGAAGTTAGTGATTTTGAATGCTGGCGTCTGGAGCGAAATCGACTTTTTAATTATTTCCAAAGGTGTTCCATACTGTTGAAGTGGGGACTCTGGGCAGGCTGGTCCGTTTGAAGAATGTTGTTGTCCACAAACCATTGCTTTGGGGATGCTGCTTCTGACAGGATGCATTGACGTGCTGACACAGTCAGCTTTCGTCTCCGAACTATTCCTACACTGTACGCAGTAAACAGAGCTGTAAAATACGCTGATACCCTTCGGCATTTAGCGTTTTCTTATGCGCAATAAGAACAGACCCCAACTAAGATAAACACCTCCACCTCTGCACTTCACTATTCGTAATGGCAGGTAATTCTCCTGGCGTTCACCAAATCCAAATTTCTTCATCGGATTGCCGCAGGATATAGCGTGAATTATCACTCCAAATAGCTTTTTCCTGTAATTTTCCCGCAATGACTAGAGAAATGTGGGTCTTACAAATAGCTGCTTGACCCCTCTCCTTTTAAGTCCCCACGCACAGCCAAGGTGGTAGCACTTCCGAAGTAACCAGTAATTCCTTTCGCAGCCTGAAAGCGATTTTACCAATCACCTTGCGCAATGGTCAACTGCCCATGTCCGTCAGGACATCGTGTCAGCCCGCATCTCGTGGTCGTGCGGTAGCGTTCTCGCTTCCCACGCCCGGGTTCCCGGGCTCGATTCCCGGCGGGGTCAGGGATTTTCTCTGCCTCGTGATGGCTGGGTGTTGTGTGATGTCCTTAGGTTACTTAGGTTTAAGTAGTTCTAAGTTCTAGGGGACTGATGACCATGGATGTTAAGTCCCATAGTGCTCAGAGCCATTTGAACCATTGAACATCGTGTCAGCCTTGTCTTGGTCTAGATGCGGTTGTTCCTTCGTGTTTTCCTTACAGTCACACCGGAACAAATGACTTTGACAGCTTTAGAAGGATTAAAATGACCCCGACTGACAGTAACTCAGTTGTCATCCAGTGACGAGTCCACTTTTGAAGTCACTGGCAGGCCCGCCTCTCTTGACATCTAGCGATCAGTTCAGCGTTACGACGTGTGTCAGGTTACTGATGATCAGATAGTGTACTCGTCGTCGAGTCTCAATATTATTTATTATGATGCGTAAAAGTTCTTGCACGAACCTGTATATACATCAAAAAAGTTTTGCATCACCCCAGTTCCCAGAACTCCTGAAAATAGACGTTGACTGTGGATATTGTATCACAGAAAGTCCCTTTGACTGTTCAGAGATGTCACTAAACCCGCCCAAAGAGGTAAACAACCATGCATGAGCAGCGCATAGTAGACTGAAGGGGTCCGACAGCAGATCAGTTCCAGTTATTCCACCAGGAAGAACGTACACGACACGTGTTGTCTGTAGTTCAACCATGCCTAGACGGTCAATACTGCGGTTCGATCACATCCGCATTGTTATTTTTTGTCAGGAAGAGGAGTGTCCAGGCGTCTCGGAGTGAACCAAAGGGATGTTGTATATACATGGAGGAGATACATCGACAGGAACTGTCGATGACATGCCTCGCTGAGGCCGCCCAAGGGCTACTACTGCAGTGGATGACTGCTACATACGGATTACGGCACGGAGGAACCCTGACAGCAACCTCACCATGTTGAATAATCCTTTTCGTGCAGCCCCAGGAGGTCGTGTTACGACTCAAACTGTGCGCAACAGGCTGCATGATGGGCAACTTCCATGGCGAGGTCCATCTTTGCAACCACGACACCATGCAGCACGGTATAGATGGGCCCAACAACATGGACCGAATGGACCGCTCAGGACTGGCATCACCGGTGAGTGCCGCATATGCCTTCAACCAGACAATCGTCGGAGACGTGTTTGGAGGCAACCCGGTCAAGCTGAACGCCTTCGACGCACTGTCCAGCGAGTGCAGCATGGTGGAGGTTCCAAGATCTTTTTGGGTGGCGTTATGTGGGGCCGAGGTAGCCGCAGGTGGTCCTGGAAGGCGCCGTAAAGGCTGTACGACAAGTTAATGCCATCCTCCGACCGATAATGCAACCATATCGGCGGCATATTGGCGAGGCATTCGTCTTCATGGACGACAATTCGCGCCCCCATCGTGCCCATCTTGTGAATGACTTCCTTCAGGATAACGACATCGCTCGACTGGAGTGGCCAGCATGTGCTCCAGACATGAACCTTACCTAACATGCCTGGGATAAACTGAAAAGGGCTGCTTATAGATGACGTGAATCACCAAACGCTCAGAGGGATGAACTTGTGGATAGTATGTTAGGACGAATACAGGCTTGCCTCAATACAAGAGGACGTGCTACTGGGTATTTGATGTACTGGTGTGTAAAGCAATCTGGACCACTACTTGCCGTACGGTGGTACAACATGCAATGCGTGGTTTTTATTTGCAATAGAAAGGGCGGAAATGATTATTTGATCTCTGTTCCAATTTTCTGTACAGCTTCCGGGACTCTCGGAACCAATGTGATGCAAAACTTTCTTCGATGTGTGTGTTTAGCAGGATATCTGTATAGTACAGCCGAAAACACAGCGCTTCGGCATTGTTTCAGTGAAAGCCTTGTCAGAAGTGTACGTGCAGCGCCTTTAGCTAATCACGAGCAGCAGACAGCAGCAGGTGGAGGAGAAAAGGATGCCCTCACTTTCCCTACACAGAGCTTCACCCGGCGTCGTAAGGCGGACGTCGGCTGCTGCTCCACCCTGACACGGCGGCTGTGCTGCGAACCTTGAGCCATCTGGTTTCACCAAAACCGTGGAGCCCGCTTTTTGCCGACTGGCGATCCGCTGCAGCTAGTAGCCAGTGCGCATGCGCAGTCTTGCGGGTACACACCTAATGGAGGAACGCGGGACGGCTTAATTCCGAAAATCGGCGGCCCATGCAAGCGAGGGCATTGTACTTAATGAGGGCACTGGAGCGTTACGCCTGGCCCAGACCGTGGGAAAGAGGCCGCCGGGCTCAGCAGAACGGGGGCGCGGAAAGATCGCGGCAGGTTCCTATGTCGGTTTATTATGGTGGGATGCGTACGACCGCACTGGATGATTCATGAAGTTTACGAGGGGTCGCCATAACATTTTAATTCTTTCAAATTTACGGAATTTTTGTATTGCTTGCTCGCTAGTAAATGTTGGCAGCTCTAGTACTCATTGAAGTCCCCACGCTACTGAATCGTAGCATGCCGCCAGAGGGGCCAAAACAAAATTTTGGAGTATAGTAAAGAATTTTTTGCCTTTGAAGAGGGAGCAAGGCTGCAACAATCCGTCTGTTCATATTTAGCGTGTTGTTAGCGTACGAGGTGTGCTCAAAAAGTATCGGGAGCTTTGTAATTTCGCGGTTTGTATTTGAGCGATTCGCGGGGTTTTTCGTTGTTGTGTTGAACATACACTTCTGGAAATGGAAAAAAGAACACATTGACACCGGTGTGTCAGACCCACCATACTTGCTCCGGACACTGCGAGAGGGCTGTACAAGCAATGATCACACGCACGGCACAGCGGACACACCAGGAACCGCGGTGTTGGCCGTCGAATGGCGCTAGCTGCGCAGCATTTGTGCACCTCCGCCATCAGTGTCAGCCAGTTTACCGTGGCATACGGAGCTCCATCGCAGTCTTTAACACTGGTAGCATGCCGCAACAGCGTGGACGTGAACCGTATGTGCAGTTGACGGACTTTGAGCGAGGGCGTATAGTGGGCATGCGGGAGGCCGGGTGGACGTACCGCCGAATTGCTCAACACGTGGGGCGTGAGGTCTCCACAGTACATCGATGTTGTCGCCAGTGGTCGGCGGAAGGTGCACATGCCCGTCGACCTGGGACCGGACCGCAGCGACGTACGGATGCATGCCAAGACCGTAGGATCCTACGCAGTGCTGTAGGGGACCGCACCGCCACTTCCCAGCAAATTAGGGACACTGTTGCTCCTGGGGTATCGGCGAGGACCATTCGCAACTGTCTCCATGAAGCTGGGCTACGGTCCCGCACACCGTTAGGCCGTCTTCCGCTGACGCCCCAACATCGTGCAGCCCGCCTCCAGTGGTGTCGCGACAGGCGTGAATGGAGGGACGAATGGAGACATGTCGTCTTCAGCGATGAGAGTCGCTTCTGCCTTGGTGCCAATGATGGTCGTATGCGTGTTTGGCGCCGTGCAGGTGAGCGCCACAATCAGGACTGCATACGACCGAGGCACACAGGGCCAACACCCGGCATCATAGTGTGGGGAGCGATCTCCTACACTGGCCGTATACCACTGGTGATCGTCGAGGGGACACTGAATAGTGCACGGTACATCCAAACCGTCATCGAACCCATCGTTCTACCATTCCTAGACCGGCAAGGGAACTTGCTGTTCCAACAGGACAATGCACGTCCGCATGTATCCCGTGCCACCCAACGTGCTCTAGAAGGTGTAAGTCAACTACCCTGGTCAGCAAGATCTCCGGATCTGTCCCCCATTGAGCATGTTTGGGACTGGATGAAGCGTCGTCTCACGCGGTCTGCACGTCCAGCACGAACGCTGGTCCAACTGAGGCGCCAGGTGGAAATGGCATGGCAAGCTTTCCACAGGACTACATCCAGCATCTCTACGATCGTCTCCATGGGAGAATAGCAGCCTGCATTGCTGCGAAAGGTGGATATACACTGTACTAGTGCCGACATTGTGCATGCTCTGTTGCCTGTGTCTATGTGCCTGTGGTTCTGTCAGTGTGATCATGTGATGTATCTGACCCCAGGAATGTGTCAATAAAGTTTCCCCTTCCTGGGACAATGAATTCACGGTGTTCTTATTTCAATTTCCAGGAGTGTATTTGAAACGCATCTGTAACACCAGTAGCCGTATTGGATGTTTAGTCTGTAGTGAGCTGTCACTGCACGTACACTTCTGACAAGGCTTTCACTGAAACAATGCCGAAGCGCTGTGTTTTCGGCTGTACTATACAGATATCCTGCTAAACACACACATCGAAGAAAGTTTTGCATGACATTGGTTCCGAGAGTTCCGGAAGCTGTACAGAAAATTGGAACAGAGATCAAATAATCATTTCCGCCCTTTCTATTGCTTGTGAGTGGCAAGTACTGATTTATTTTAAAAATGGATCATAAAATTTGTATTCAGTTTTGCTATAAAACTGGAGTAATGTGTAATAAAATTCTAAAAATGTTGGATATTTGGTGGGTCTTCTGTGAATAATACAACGGTTTACGGATGATATTAGTGCTTCCAAAAGGTCGAGAAGAAGAGGAGATGATGATGATGATGATGATGATGATGATGATGATGAACGTCGTGGACGTCCCAGCACATCAACAACCAATGAAAACATGGAATAATTGAAACGAGTGATTATGAACGTTCCGAATCACGATCGGAGAAATTGCCGATGTTGGCTTATCACTTGGCTCATGCCATGAAATCTTTTCGAATGTCTGCGGTATGGAATGTGTGACAGCAAAATTTGTGCCCACTGTGTTGAATTTAGAGCAAAAACAGCAGAGCATGGAAGTTGGTCAGAAATCGTCAAATGAAGTCAGCAACGATGTATAACTACTGAAACCAGAGGCTCAGACGATTCTGCGGAGATCTGGGGTGCAAATTTCTCGACCTCCGCTATCGGGTGGAGAAATGTAGGGTCCCCCTGAATAGGTCAGGCGTGCACTTCACGCTGGAAGCGGCTACAAGGGTTGCGGAGTACGTGTGGAGTGCACATGTGGGTTATTTAGGTTAGAGAATTCCCTCCCTAGGCCCGACAAGACGCCTCCTGAGACGCAGCAAGGTAGGAGTAGGCAAAATGCAACAGGGAATAGCATTAATGGGCTAATAATAAACTCCAGGAGCGTCTATAGAAAGGTCCCAGAACTGCTCTCATTAATAAACGGTCACAATACCCATATAGTACTAGGGACAGAAAGTTGGCTGAAACCAGACGTATACAGTAATGAAATCCTAAACTCAGATTGGAATGTATACCGCAGAGACAGGCTGGACAGTGAAGGGGGAGGCGTGTTTATAGCGATAAGAAGTGCTATAGTATCGATGGAAATTGACGGAGATCCGAAATGTGAAATAATTTGAGTGAAGGTCACGGTTAAAGCAGGCTCAGACATGGTAATTGGATGTATCTATAGGCCCCCTGGATCAGCAGCTGTTGTGGCTGAGCACCTGAAGGATAATTTGGAAAATATTTCGAGTAGATTTCCTCACCATGTTATAGTTTTGGGTGGAGATTTTAATTTGCCGGATATAGACTGGGAGACGCAAACGTTCATAACGGGTGGCAGGGACAAAGAATCCAGTGAAATTTTTCGAGTGTTTTATCTGAAAACTATCTTCAGCAGTTAAACAGAGAACCGACTCATGGCGATAACATATTAGACCTTCTGGTGACAAACAGACCCGAACTATTTGAAACAGTTAACGCAGAACAGGGAGTCAGCGATCATAAAGCGGTTACTGCATCGATGATTTCAGCCGTAAATAGAAATATTAAAAAAGGTAGGAAGATTTTTCTGTTTAGCAAAAGTGACAAAAAGCAGATTACAGAGTACCTGACAGCTCAACACAAAAGTTTTGTCTCAAGTACAGATAGTGTTGAGGATCAGTGGACAAAGTTCAAAACCATCGTACAATATGCGTTAGATAAGTATGTGCCAAGCAAGATCGTAAGAGATGGAAAAGAGCCACCGTGGTACAACAACCGAGTTACAAAATTGCTGCGGAAGCAAAGGGAACGTCACAGCAAATATAAACATAACCAAAGCCTTGCAGACAAACAAAGATTACGCGAAGCGAAATGTAGTGTGAGGAGGGCTACGCGAGAGGCGTTCAATGAATTCGAAAGTAAAGTTCTATATACTGACTTGGCAGAAAATCCTAAGAAATTTTGGTCTTATGTCAAAGCGGTAGGGGGATCAAAACAAAATGTCCAGACACTCTGTGACCAAAATGGTACTGAAACAGAGGATGACAGACTAAAGGCCGAAATACTAAACGTCTTTTTCCAAAGCTGTTTCACAGAGGAAGACTGCACTGTAGTTCCTTCTCTAGATTGTCGCACAGATGACAAAATGGTAGATATCGAAATAGACGACAGAGGGATAGAGAAACAATTAAAATCGCTCAAAAGAGGAAAGGCCTCTGGACCTGATGGGATACCAGTTCGATTTTACACAGAGTACGCCAAGGAACTTGCCGCCCTTCTTCCAGCGGTGTACCGTAGGTCTCTAGAAGAGCATAGCATTCCAAAGGATTGGAAAAGGGCACAGGTCATCCCCGTTTTCAAGAAGGGACGTCGAACAGATGTGCAGAACTATAGACCTATATCTCTAACGTCGATCAGTTGTAGAATTTTGGAGCACGTATTATGTTAGAGTATAATGACTTTTCTGGAGACTAGAAATCTACTCTGCAGGAATCAGCATGGGTTTCGAAAAAGACGGTCGTGTGAAACCCAGCTCGCGCTATTCGTCCACGAGACTCAGAGGGCCATAGACACGGGTTCACAGGTTGGATGCCGTGTTTCTTGACTTCCGCAAGGCGTTCGATACAGTTCCCCACAGTCGTTTAATGAACAAAGTAAGAGCATATGGACTATCAGACCAATTGTGTGATTGGTTGAAAAGTTCCTAGATAACAGAACGCAGCATGTCATTCTCAATGGAGAGAAGTCTTCCGAAGTAAGAGTGATTTCAGGTGTGCCGCAGGGGAGTGTCATAGGACCGTTGCTATTCGCAATATATATATAAATGACCTTGTGGATGACATCGGAAGTTCACCGAGGCTATTTGCGGATGATGCTGTGGTATATCGAGAGGTTGTAACAATGGAAAATTGTTCTGAAATGCAGAAGGATCTGCAGCGAATTGACGCATGGTGCAGGTAATGGCAATTGAATCTCAATGTAGACAAGTGTAATGTGCTGCGAATACATAGAAAGATAGATCCCTTATCATTTAGCTACAAAAAGCAGGTCAGCAACTGGAAGCAGTTAATTCCATAAATTATCTGGGAGTGCGCATTAGGAGTGATTTAAAATGGAATGATCATATAAAGTTGATCATCGGTAAAGCAGATGCCAGACTGAGATTCATTGGAAGAATCCTAAGGAAATGCAATCCGGAAACAAAGGAAGTAGGTTACAGTACGCTTGTTCGCCCACTGCTTGAATAGTGCTCAGCAGTGTGGGATCCGTACCAGATAGGGTTGATAGAAGAGCTAGAGAAGATCCAACGGAGAGCAGCGCGCTTCGTTACAGGATCATTTAGTAATCGCGAAAGCGTTACGGATATGATAAACTCCAGTGGAAGATTCTGCAGGAGAGACGCTCAGTAGCTCTGTACGGGCTTTTGTTGAAGTTTCGAGGACATACCTTCACCGAAGAGTCAAGCAGTATATTGCTCCCTCCTACGTATATCTCGCGAAGAGACCATGAGGATAAAATCAGAGAGATTAGAGCCCAAACAGAAGCATACCGACAATCCTTCTTTCCACGAACAATAAGAGACTGGAATAGAAGGGAGAACCGATAGAGGTACTCAAAGTACCCTCCGCCACACACCGTCAGGTGGCTTACGGAGTATGGATGTAGATGTAGAAACGTGTGACAAGAGGTGACGAAACATGGATGTATGGGTATGACGCCGAAAGTAAGGAGTATTTTTATTCTTAGAAGTCAAGTATGGCATTCAATACAATTTTTGGTTTCATAATTGAAGTTTGTTTCAGGAAACCGTGATCACTTGTAATTCCAGTGAAGAAAGACGTCACCCACGTCTGTCTGTCTACGTTTTATTAGGATAACCGGTATGTAATATTGTTACAGCTCATTGTCAGATTCGTATATCTACTTAATGCGAAGTGTAGTTTGCCGGCAGGGCGAGGACTCTGTTTTAACTGTATTCTAGTCGTGCTGACAAGCTACACTTCGCTGTAACTAGATGTACGGATCCGAGGACGACAATATTAGATACCGGCCATCCGAGAAAAAATATGCTAAGCTCCAGACTTTGTCTCTCTCCATTAGTTTTTGATGTGTCTGCTATGTTAGTGGGTAATTACTATTCTTTTTCTGGGGATTTGACGGCTATAAATTTTATTCAGTAGTGACTTGTTTCTTTCTTTCAGTTTCCATTGCCTTTTCAGTATACAATGTGAGCACGGCTGTGGCACGGCTTCTGTGGGGGTAGGCTGCTGTCAGAAGTGACCTTACTTGAAATAAAATTTCTTTTTAGTTTTCATTCCAGTGTGCTGTCTATCTGATCTGCGAAGCAGGTAATCCTCGGTCTACCTTGTTCTTCCATGACGTGGATGTTCCAACAGACAGAATAGTTTTCATTCACATACACTTTCGCTTAAAGAAAAAAAATTTGTAGGGAATGTGTAAAATTAGTGAGCCTTCAAGTGCCGGAAGTAATGCTACTGGTTAACGCTGTGTAAGAAGTATAGAGTGAATATTGTGATGGTTCCTAGAAGAACTCGATCATCTCACTCAGCCAGAGATACTACGGTGTTTAGAATCAGCGGAGAAATCTGTAATGGAATACGGCTCACCGCGTTGCCGGTGGAGCCCGCGCACGTTGGCAGGCGTAGTGAAAGGTTTGCCTAGAGGATGGGAGGGAAGCCGACCCCGTCTGGGGCGGTAACGAGCGCGTGGGCCGCCCCCGCCGGCAGCAGCCGCCCCCTTTGTCTGCACAACGGCACCTCGCCACTAATTACTCGCTTGTGTCTGCCACAGAGTTAATTTGCGTCCGGTGTTGCTGTTCTTGCCGTACGCGTGCGAATAGACAACGGCTGGGGAAGGGGACGGGAGAATCTTGCCCACATTGTACACTGAAGAGGCATGGAAACGGTAAGAATATTAAAAAACTCATCCAAATGTGAATTGTTTAAGTTATGTTTGGCCATAAACCTAATGAGTATCAGTTTCAAACTACAGGTTACTGTAACCACTCATCTTTAATGTATTATATTCCCACTACCCCATCAACGAGTGGAAACCCATAGAAGATTTGTGTGTACGATGATTGTGGGTAACCAGTGGGACTGTCAGTGGCCACAGGCTCTTTGTTCCAGTCTTACTAATTATCGCCAAAACTTTATCATTTCCAATAGTTTTCTTTCCTCTTATTAGTACCACTACTTTGTCAACTTTCAACCCATTTAACTTTCAGCACTTTTCTTCACAACCACGTTTCGGGAGGATCAGTTTTTTCTCTTTCGTTTTGACTGGCCATGATTAGCAGCCATCTAATAATACAGTTCAGATAAAACACTTAACTATATCTCCTCCTCAGTTCTACCAAAATTCTACTCGCTGTCAACAAACGTTTTACCTTTTACCACACAGCTTCAATTTTCTATCGTAAGACTTCTCAAGTGCTTAAAATAATTCGATTGTCCCGAAGTCTTTCCTTACTGTGATATTTTGACCACACTAACTTATTTACAGATTGTCATCACTTTTGTTTTTCCTAAATTTCTCCTCATTCGATCCTTTCCCTGCCCGCCAGCATAGATTTTAGTTTTTTTTTCTGATTAATTCAATATTGCTAGGCCATCTACATACTTAATTGTCTTTTTCCTTTTTCGTGCTGCTATAAAGCCTCTTGCTTTTTGTATTTTCGCACAATAAATACTGAAAAGCTTTGGTTCTACAGGAATTTTGAGATTTCTCTGGCTTTTAAAGAGGCTCTTACTTTAACTATTTAAAGGTAGATGAAAAAGTTGGAATTGTGATTCTAACCCTTTTCCAGTTTTCAGGAGGATGGTAAAGACAACGCAATGCCATTTTGTACATGACCATACATACCTATTAGGGCACTGTAGTGAAGCACCAGTTTGATTACTTTAGCCCATATATCCTTAATATGCTACGTAGCAGTCCTAAAATGTCAAGAGACATTTGGACGCAATATACTAATCAGCCAGTTCTAGAAAATTTCCCTACAATCGCTCGAAATGTTTTGAAGTCATCTTACTGCGGTGGCTCTTAACGATTCTCACACCAACGGATCAAATAAGTAACTGAAGATGACGGCAAAAAGGTGACATTATTTACTGTATCTTCTGAGGCAGAAAAAGCACGAATAGCGATAAAATTCTGCTCTGCCAGCGCCATACGAATTAATATTTCCACATGAAAAAGTCTATTCTCTCGTTACTCAAACTGTGTTTTTTGAAAAAATACCTTCATATTTGAATCGTTAGTAACTAGGACACTAATAATGCATAGACAGACAATGGTTGAACTCTCAACGGCGAGATTATGTCCGTACTTGTCACGTAGTATTTGTTTTGCCTGTGACGTTATCGTACCAGCGTAGGAGCATGCGCCTGACTGATACGAATTAGCTTTATGTAAAGTTACAAACTGAAAGGCGTTTAGCTAGGACATTGATTCAGGTGTCATTGGGAAGAGCGTGTAGAGGGCTGAAAGAAAGCAAAATGAGTCAATAAAATATATAAAAATAAAAATAAAAGTGAAAATCGAAAATTACAAAATAAAGACGTCGCCTCATGTAACTAATAAAATCATTTGAGAGTACAGAAAGCGTAAGGTACAAGAAAACTCGCGTCGAAAGTAATCAAAAAACCCTAAAAATCCAGAGGCGAGCGAATGTGAGAGCTATTGCGACGTCCAAGAGAAAACGAAAAAACGGCGCAAAGCGTTTACGTAGGTGGCCTATCGGGTTGTTAACGCTGTTGAATACAGTCATTATTTTACAGAGAGTGATGATTAAGTTAGATATTAACACGAAACACTTGTTACAATTTTATATCAAAGTTTTCACGAAAAACCTAAGGCGCGGATCAGAACTGTGCACCCATAAATTGCGTAGACAGGTGCATCCTACATGCTAAACGGCTGTGAGAGCCACATACAGTTTCGTTTTTGAGTAGCGTAGCCTTTTGAGCGCCATTTGTGCGCCGCGCGGCGAGGCGGCTGCCATTGGAAGGACGGGACGCTGGCTTCTACTCATTTGCCGCAAAGTATTATTGGCCTATAATTTACGGCGCGTCCAGTCACAACATCGGGATTTATAGCCGCCTAAAAATAAGACATTATTTTAAACGGCCCCTGTCTGGAGCCGGGAGTGCGTGCCAAATATTCTGTAGTGTTTACCCAGCAATTTGTCGTCGCTTGGAGCTCTTAATAGGCGAATCATGCTATGTACTAAACCCAGCTGCCATTTGCAAGTTAGCCGCGAAACAAATTTTGTTTATGAAGTTACGTTTACAGTGATGAGTTGATGAATTAGTCACATCCCCTAAGTAGCGTACGGGAGGTCCTCTCAGACTAATTTAGGTGACAACTTATCGTGAGAGGCCACGCGTGTCTGAAGATTCTGTGCACTAACATCGCGCGGGTGTCTGAAGATATCGTGCGCCACAAGGTAATGACATTGGCGTAGAGTGTACCACAGGGATCCGTGGTAGGTCCACTTGTATTTAAGCGACTTTTCAGATATTAACTGGTCATGTCGGACTTAAATGGCACGATTACTTCTGCGCAAGTTACATATGGTAAAAATTCTAGGAAAATTCACACATGTTGACGGAATTGAGCCTGTGCAGATAGTGGCATCTAGCTGTTTGTAAAGATAAGTGTAATAAGTGACAAATAATAAGAATGTAGACTTAATTGGTAATGAGTCAGAGCTAAGACTTTGGGGTAGAAGATAAAACTTCAAACGTTTCGCCGATAACGAGATCAGTAGTGACTAAGCACAGGCTCGATAGAGCAAGGTGAGAAATCGGCTGTATGCTTTTCAGAGGGACTATCCCAGCATTCGTCTTAATCGGTGTAGGGAAACCATGGGAAATTCGAATCTGGATGGCCGGCCAGGGATTTGAATCTCACTTCACTCGAATGCGAGTCAGCGCCTTAACACTTGGCCATATTCTATAACGGGGTAGTGAGGATGTTAATTGAAGTTTTATCGACTCAAATGTAGGGAATCCAAAAGTTAGATACCGTGCTAAGTGATGCTGGTGAGACAAGACGCTGCAGAAGTTCTGAAGCTGTCGCCTAAGGCAAGAATAGTTCAAATTTAATTAGTAAATAGTGTGAGACATTGAAAACTTCAATCCATTGCACATCTCTGAAAAACAGTAATTTGCCAAAGTGACTGGTCGTAAAACACAAGAGTGGCCTGCGCAGAAATAGTACATATGTGGTTACACATATAACCCGCCAGCGTAGTCATGTTTTTACTATAGAAGGACCTGCGTCTGTTTACTGTTTCTGTTTGTTGCCCATATTTACTTCCTAACCTTGGCATCACGCATGGAAAATACCGTTTCTCCATACGTGGACTCGTGATGGTCGTGAACTTAAGTCACTTATGCTAATAAAACATTCGTGGAGATGCCCGGAAATGTAAAGCAGTGTCGCAGTTGTAGCAGCGGAAGGCTTTAATGTTATAGCAAGTTGCAGTGGTCCTAGTATCCGTCCCTGTGGAACCTCATCTCGAGCTGTCCCGTTACGAGTTGCTCTGCGTGAACATGGAGCCTGTGCCGTTAAGTGAGCGCCCTGGGGCGTCGAGAATTGCGACGCCGCGCCGCCTCGTGTCGTGTCGTGACGTTAGGGTCTGCTGACAGCCTGGTCCTGGTTGTCCAGGGCAGCGGAACTGTAACGTGCATTGTTCCAGCTCCCGTGTCGGTGTGGGTTACGTGCCCTACGCGCCGGGTGCCACTTACAGCTATCACTGACGCCCTCCGCCAGTTAGTCTTTTCTTTCTGTCTAATAAGCAGTTTTCCTCATAACTCTTACGTACAGGAGAAATATTCAAGTAATATTCAGAGTATTAATGATACGCTACTTTTCACTTTCATGTCGATGCAATATTTTGGTTAAACGAATATTCCAGAAGGCACATCCCCTCAAATTCAAAATAAAGATAAAACAATCCGAAGGAAACCTCCTTACCTACATATAAGCGATGTCGAGACAGAAGAACCAGACATATGCCTGAAAAGAGTTTAAGATCTCTTACCAGCCAACCTTTCTCTCCCTCTTCCACCCCCCCCCCCCCCCCTCCCTCGAGAAAGAAAATGAAGGATTTTAAATATTTACGAGGGCTGTTAGGAATGTAAGGTTCGAGAGATCGCGCAGTGGAAACGACAGTGGAAATCCGATGAAGCTTTGCACGGATGTGTTGGGCGGTGTCTCTAGTGTGCCTGTCGATCGCGCGACGTTCCCCCAATGCAGTGTTGCTATTGCTGTCGTTCTGACAAACCAAGTTTATTGGCAGTGCACGGTCATTTTTCTCAACAGCCACTGGGTTTCGTACAGCAAACTTGAACCAACTTTACACCGACAGTCACTTCGTGCATGAAATACACGCGCCTCGCCAAGGAACGAACAGCATACAAGTACTGACGTCAAAACAGGAAACATTTCACATTGTGACTGCTTGCAGCGCCAAATTCTGACACGGTAGGAGGAAGTGGAAATATTTTTTCAGCATACTCAACGAGCGCTCCGAATGACGAACATACGTACGATGTGTTAGCGTACTGCTATTTATACAGCCCGCACTGCAGCACTAGGATCACCGTAAGTTTAATTATAATTAACCGGTACTTCCTGTTGACGTTTGTGTACACGGGAAATAGCAGCGGTCCCACGATTATTCCTTGGAGGGCACCCGATGTTCTCTGAGGCACTGATCGACTCTCAGGACTGGCGCATTTGACTGTACCGATCGCGTGGGTAATGTCGGAGCGGCGACAATGTACTGCAGAGAAGTAGCTGGAAGATGCAGCAAACTGTTGCAGATAAAACAGTGAACACACAAAGGTGTCGAGAAAATCGTGTCTCCCGTCAAGTATGGGTGTCCCCTCAGATTTCGCTTGATTTCACGCAGCCCACACAACGTAACTGTCATGCGTTTCCTTCTTCAGAACAACTTTCGGCCACACACGCAGGGGCCGTGAGGACATCCCTGCAGCGTTTTCGATGGTAAGTGCTTGAGCACTCACCGTACAGCCCTGCCTTGGCTCCCTCTGATGTTCATCTGTGCTCACATGAACGAAGACAACATTTTGACACAGACAACGAATTGGAGACCAGCGCAGAGAAGTGACGGAAGCCGACACCCCCGGGACAACCGGGAGGTGTCGCGGAAGCACAGAGAGCTGCATTCTGTGACGAGGGTATTTCGAAGTTGGTACAAAGCTACGAGAAGTGTCGGGAAAGTTGGAGTGGCGACTATGTACGGTAGAGAAGTAGCTGGAAGGTGCAGAAAACTGTTAAAAATTAAACGATTTCATTTTCACCATGGTTTCCATTTCGCGACCTATCGAAACTTACTTTACGAATACCTCCGTAAAAAATAGCGGTAAACTGGCTTTTGTAGTTAAATGTAGATGAGGGTGGAACGGAGGCAGTGGTGAACGGCCTTGTAAATGTAATTGCGCTGTGCACACAGTAGAATAATAGGCGCCTTGAAGCGCTCTAGGAGCAGCCAGACAAGCCACCTCGCTTCCTGGGCGGCGCTGGAGGCGCCCTTAGTCACACGGCGAGAGACGCAGACCGGCGGGCTCTCACGGAAGACGCCAAGGACGCGGCGACTGCCGCTGCAGTTGCCCGCGCGCCGTGACGGCCGCGCTTATCGGCACAGTTAGGCGTCGCGTGCCGTGCGAAACAGGACGCCGCTCCGTTACGCCGCCTCCGTGGCCAAGGATTCGCGGGTGACGTCAGGGGCTACGAAGTCCTCAGGCGGTCCACTGGTGGCGCAGCCGTGTACGGTCTCAATGACAACCGGCACAGTCAAATGACGCCGGTCCTGAGAGTCGATCGGTACCTCAAGCAACATCGGGTGCCCTCCAAGGAATAATCGTGCGACCTATGCTATTTCCCATGTACACCAACGCCAACAGGAAGTACCGCTTGGTTATGCCCTACTGGCCATTAACATTGCTACACCACGAAGATGACGTGCTACAGACGCTGAATTTAACCGACGGGAAGATGATGCTGTGATAAGCAAATGATTAGCTTTTCAGAGCATTCACACAAGGTTGGCGCCGGTGGCGACACCTACAACGTGCTGACATGAGAATAGTATCCCACCGATTTCTCATACACAAATAGCAGTTGACCGGCGTTGCCTGGTGAAACGTTGTTGTGATGCCTTGTGTAAGGAGGAGAAATGCGTACTATTACGTTTCCGGCTTTGATAAAAGTCGGATTGTAGCCTATCGCGATTGCGATTTATCGTATCGCGGCATTGCTGCTCGCGTTGGTCGAGATACAATGACTGTTAGCAGAATATGGAATCGTTGGGGCAGCGTGGGCTATCAGCTCGGAGACCATGGCTGCGATTACCCTTGACGCTGCGTCACAAACAGGAGCTCTTGCGATGGTGTACTCAACGACGAACCTGGGTCCCCCCTGCGGATTCGGGGGTAAGAATAGGCCCGCGGTATTCCTGCCTGTCGTAAGAGGCGACTAAAAGGAGTCTCAAATGTTTTGGCCTTAATGTGATGGTCCCCCTTGGGGTTTGACCTCCATTTTTCAAAATTCTACAGAAGTACGAGCCTTTTGGGGAAGGACACCTTACATGGTGTACCACTGGTCCTAAGTGCACTAAGACCTTGGCACTCAGCATTGCACCGGCGTTGTCACCATACCCATTATTCCTCAAATTGGGCCTAAACGCCTGATGGGTTGTCCAAGTTACGCCCATAGTGCATCTCCATCTGCACCAGCGATCATGATGGACTTTCCATGGCACCAGAAATCCAGCACGGTAGCCAGCCCGTTGTGGTGGGGTCGTCATGTACCCTCTAGGTTGTAGCCCCCCTGACAACACAGGGATCGTACTGCCGATACCTGAGCTGCACCCTCCCCACGTTGGCCAAGGAGTAGATGCCCGTCTCCTTGGGGCATCAGGACTCCCGGCAATGGTCATCCTGCCAGGTGGCCCTTGCTGCGGCTGGGTGGCGCCCGTGGGGAGAGCCCCTGGTCGGAGTTGGGTGGTATCGGGGCGGACGTTTCGCACATGAAACGTCAACACGTATCAGGTCGCTCTGCGGCCGAGTCTTCCAAAAGAAAAGGTACCGTTTCTAGTTCTGGTTCTCCTGCCCTTTCCCCCTTGGCCACTCCATGGGAGGAGGGACAGGCCCGCCGGCTTGGGGCGAAGTACTTCCCCCGCTATTTGGTCTGTTCTCGAACAGATGGGGGGACGTTCGCCACCTCCAAGCCCATGTTCTTTGTTCAGCACATTGAGGACGTCTTCGGGGAAATCGAGGCTCTCAGCAAGATGCGATCAGGGTCCGTTCTTATCAAGACCACCTCTGCCACACAATCGGCGGCACTCCAGGCGTGCGACCGCCTAGGGGACATCCCAGTCTCCATTGTCCCACATCTGGCACTAAATAGGACGCAGGGGGTTATTTTTCATCGTGACCTCCTGCTACAATCTGATGAGGAGCTCAGGGCCAACCTGGAGCGCCGCGGCGTGCATTTCGTCCGGCGAGTCCAGCGCGGCCCCAAAGACCGTCGCATCGACACCGGGGCCTTTATCCTCGCCTTCGAGGGGGACGTTCTCCCGGAGAAGGTAAAGGTGATGTGCTACCGGTGCGACGTGCGACCTTACGTCCCGCCTCCTATGCGCTGTTTTAGGTGTTTGCGCTTTGGGCACATGTCGTCCCGGTGTGAGGCTGAGCCCCTTTGTGGCGACTGTGGACGTCCTCTTCGTGAGGAACATACTTGCACCCCACCACCTCGGTGCCCTAATTGTCCTGGCGTCCACTCGCCTAGGTCCCCAGACTGCCCCGCCTATCAGAAGGAGAAAAAGATACAAGAAATCAAAACTTTGGATCGGCTCTCTTATTCTGAGGCCAGGAAGAAGTATGACCGCCTTCATCCCGTGTCACTGGCCACTTCGTTTGCCTCAGTTGTGTCCACTCCTTCCGCTGTATCCTCACCTCTATCCTGTCCCCCCTCCGCCTCCTCTGCCCATCAGGGGGCTCTGCCTCCGCCTCCCAAATCCCTCCCTTCCAACTCCTCCTCCCCCGCGGCCACCACCCCCCCTGCCCCAGGGGCCACCCTTCCTCCTCCTCCTCCCCCCACGCCACCTGAGAAGCGATCCTCTTCTCAGGCGTCCATCGGGGAAACGTTCCGGACCCCAGCTTCCGAGGTCCGGCGTTCCAAAACGGACCCCGCGCGTGAGGACCTTCTTCGGGTCCAGCCCACCATCCCTGTGCCTCCTCGGCCTTCCAAGAAGGCCTCCAAGAAGTAGTCTCTATCCCCCTCTCCACCCCGGCGCGTTTCATCTGACGCTTCATCCGTGAGTCGCTGCTCCCGGCCGTCCTCAGTTTCGCCGGGACGCTCTGCTGCCAGGCGTCCCGCCGGCCTTTTGTCGGCAAATGATGCGGCCCCTCCTACACAATCAGGGACAGCGGCCGCAGCTGGCGACGAGTCGATGGAACCGGATCCGCCTGCCGTCAGTTGTAGCGTTGTTGCCTCGCAACCTGGCCCTCCGCGGCCATCGAGGTGACCAGCTCTTCCCCGTCTTGTTCCCCCAACTTTTTGACTAGCAATGGCGTTGTTTCATTGGAACATAAGAGGTATTCGATGTAATCGGGAGGAATTACAACTGCTCCTCCGCCTGCACTGTCCGCTCGTCCTTGGTCTCCAGGAAACCAAGTTGCGCCCGACTGACCGTATTGCCTTTTCCCACTATACCTCGGAGCGGTATGACCTCGCCCCTGTGGACGGTATCCCAGCTCATGGTGGGGTCATGTTGCTCGTTCGGGACGATGTCTATTACCATCCCATCCCATTGACCACCCCACTCCAAGCAATAGCTATCCGCATTACTCTTTCTGCTTTTACTTTTTCAGTTTGTACCGTCTACACTCCACCGTCATCTGCTGTTAGTCGGGCTGACATGATGCACCTGATCGATCAGCTTCCCCCGCCGTTCTTATTGTTTGGCGACTTCAATGCCCATCATCCCCTTTGGGGCTCTCCTGCATCCTGTCAAAGAGGCTCACTCTTGGCGGATGTCTTCAACCATCTCAATCTTGTCTGCCTCAATACCGGCGCCCCGACTTTCCTCTCGGACTCTACTCATACCTACTCCCACTTGGACCTCTCGATCTGTTCTACCACTCTTGCCCGTCGGTTCGAGTGGTATGTCCTTTCTGACACCTATTCGAGCGACCACTTCCCCTGTGTCGTTCGTCTCCTGCACCACACCCCATCCCCACGTCCTTCGCGCTGGAACATACTGAAAGCCGACTGGGGACTTTACTCCTCCCTGGCGACCTTTCCGGACCACGATTTTCCCAGTTGTGACAGTCAGGTCGAATACCTCACGGCTGTTATTATCCATGCTGCCGAACGTTCCATACCTCGTACTACTTCTTCTTCACGTCGCGTTTCCGTCCCCTGGTGGAACGAGGCTTGTAGGGACGCTATCCGTGCTCGACGACGTGCTTTACGCACCTTTCGCCGCCATCCTACGTTGGCGAATTGTATTGAATACAAACGACTCCGAGCGCAATGCCGTAGAGTCATCAAAGACAGCAAAAAAGCTTGCTGGGCCTCTTTCACGAGCTCCTTTACCAGTTTTACTCCCTCTTCCGTTGTTTGGGGTAGCCTGCGCCGGCTGTCGGGCATTAAGGCCCACTCCTCAGTACCTGGCCTGACCTCAGGTAATGAGGTCCTTGTTGATCCTGTGGCTGTCTCCAACGCCTTTGGCCGCTTTTTCGCGGAGGTTTCAAGCTCCGCCCATTACCATCCTGCCTTCCTTCCCAGGAAAGAGGCAGACGAGGCTCGGCGACCTTCCTTCCACTCGCTGAATCTGGAAACTTACAATGCCCCCTTTACTATGCGGGAACTCGAACGTGCGCTTGCACTGTCCCGGTCCTCTGCTCCGGGGCCAGATGCCATTCACGTTCAGATGCTGGCACACCTTTCTCCGGCGGGCAAAAGCTTCCTTCTTCGTACCTACAATCGCGTCTGGACCGAAGGCCAGGTCCCCATGCGTTGGCGTGACGCCGTTGTTGTTCCTATACCCAAACCCGGGAAGGATAGACACCTTCCTTCTAGTTACCGCCTCATTTCTCTTACAAGCTGTGTCTGTAAGGTGATGGAGCGCATGGTTAATGCTCGGTTAGTTTGGATTCTTGAATCTCGACGACTACTTACTAATGTCCAATGCGGCTTTCGTCGCCGCCGCTCCGCTGTTGACCACCTTGTGACCTTGTCGACATTCATCATGAACAACTTTTTGCGAAGGCGCCAAACGGTAGCCGTGTTCTTCGACTTGGAGAAGGCTTATGATACCTGTTGGAGAGGAGGTATCCTCCGCACTATGCACAAGTGGGGCCTACGCGGTCGTCTGCCCCTTTTTATTGATTCCTTTTTAACGGATCGAAAGTTTAGGGTACGTGTGGGTTCCGTATTGTCCGACGTCTTCCTCCAGGAGAACGGAGTGCCTCAGGGCTCCGTCTTGAGCGTAGCCCTTTTTGCCATCGCGATCAATCCAATTATGGATTGCATTCCACCTAATGTCTCAGGCTCTCTCTTTGTCGATGACTTCGCGATCTACTGCAGTGCCCAGAGAACATGCCTCCTGGAGCGCTGCCTCCAGCGTTGTCTAGACAGCCTCTACTCATGGAGCGTGGCAAATGGCTTCCGGTTCTCTGAAGAGAAGACGGTTTGTATCAACTTTTGGCGATATAAAGCGTTCCTTCCGCCATCCTTACATCTCGGTCCCGTTGTTCTCCCATTCGTGGACACAACTAAGTTTCTAGGGCTCACGTTGGACCGGAAACTGTGTTGGTCTCCACATGTCTCTTATTTGGCGGCCCGTTGTACACGTTCCCTTAATGTCCTCAGAGTTCTTAGCGGTTCATCTTGGGGAGCGGATCGCACTGTCCTGCTTCGCTTGTATCGGTCCAAAGTCCGATCGAAGCTGGATTATGAGAGCTTCGTCTACTCGTCCGCTCGGCCATCCCTCTTACGCCGGCTCAACTCCATCCACCATCGGGGGATACGTCTTGCGACCGGAGCCTTCTACACTAGTCCTGTCGAGAGTCTTAACGCTGAAGCTGCCGAGTTACCATTGACCTACCGGCGCGACATACTGCTGTGTCGGTATGCCTGCCGGCTGTTGTCTATGCCCGAACACCCCTCTTACAAGTCCTTCTTCGCAGATTCTCTCGACCGTCAGTACGGGTTGTATGTGTCTGCCCTGCTGCCCCCCGGAGTCCGCTTCCGTCGCCTGCTTCGACAATTGGATTTTGCCCTCCCTACCACCTTCAGAGAGGGTGAGAGCCCGACACCACCTTGGCTCCAGGCTCCGGTTCGTATTTATCTCTACCTCAGCTCACTCCCGAAGGAGGGTACTCCGGCTGCAGTGTATTGCTCACGGTTTGTCGAACTTCGTGCTCGACTTGCTGGTCACACCTTTATTTACACCGATGGCTCCAAAACTGACGATGGTGTCGGCTGTGCCTTTGTCGTCGGGACCGCCACCTTTAAATACCGGCTCCTTGACCAATGTTCCAGCTTTACGGCCGAGCTTTTTGCTCTCCATCAGGCCATTCAGTATGCCCGCCGCCACCGCCATTCATCGTATGTACTCTGCACTGACTCACTCAGTGCTCTTCAGAGCCTTGGGGCTCCCTATCCGGTCCATCCCTTGATTCAACGAATACAGCAGTCCCTCCATTCTTTCGCTGATAATGGCGGTTCTGTCAGCTTTCTGTGGGTCCCCGGACATGTAGGAGTGCCTGGGAATGAGGCTGCGGATGCTGCAGCCAAGGCTGCAGTCCTCCAGCCTCGGCCAGCCTCCCATTGTGTCCCGTCATCTGACGTTTGTGGGGATGTATGTAAGAGGCTTGTGTCCTTGTGGTGGGATGCTTGGTCATCCCTCCAAGGAAACAAGCTCCAGGCAGTAAAACCGCTCCCAACTGCTTGTACAACTTCCTCCCGACCATCTCGGCGCGAGGAGGTCCTTCTGACCAGGTTGCGGATTGGGCATTGCCGGTTTAGCCACCGCTACCTGCTCTCTGGTGACCCAGCCCCGCAGTGCCCTTGTGGTCAGGCATTAACGGTGCGCCATGTTTTATTGTCGTGTCCCCGTTTTAGTCAATTTCGTGTTGTCCTGTCCCTGCCATCTACCTTACCGGATGTTTTAGCTGATGACGCTCGAGCAGCTGCTCGTCTTCTGCGTTTTATAACTTTAACTGGCTTGACCAAAGACATTTAACCTTTTTACTTATTTCATCTGCATCTTTGTCAGGTCCTTTTGATGATGTCCCCCCATCCCCTTGAGTTTTAGCAGGTTCCTTGTGCTCTAACACCAGTGACTGGGCGCTAATGACCTCAGCAGTTGAGCGCCCTTAAACCCTACAAAAAAAAAAAAAAAAAAAAAAAAAAAAAAAAAAAAAAAAAAAAAAAAAAAAGACGAACCTGGGTGCACGAACGGCAAAACGTTATTTTGTCGGATGAATCCAGGTTCTGTTTATAGCATCATGATGGTCGCATCCGTGTTTGGCGACATCGTGGTGAACGCACATTGGTAGCGTGTATTCGTCATCGCCAAACTGGCGTATCACCCGGCGTGATGGTATGGGGTGCCATTGGTCACACGTCTCGGTCACCTCTTGTTCGCATTGACGGCACTTTGAACAGTGGACGTTACATTTCAGATATGTTACGATCCGTGGCTCTACCCTTCATTCGATCCCTGCGCAACTCTACATTTCAGCAGGATAATGCACGACCCCATGTTGCAGGTCCTGTGCGGGCCTTTCTGGATGCAGACAATGTTCGACTGCTGCCCTGGCCAGCACATTCTCCAGATCTCTCACCAACTGAAAAGTCTGGTCAATGGAGGCCGAGCAACTGGCTCGTCACAATACGCCAGTCACTACTCTTGATGAACTGTGGTATCGTGTTGAAGCTGCATGGGCAGCTGTACCTGTACACGCCATCCAAGCTCTGTTTGACTCAATGCCCAGGCGTATCAGGGCCGTTATTACGGCCAGAGGTGGTTGTTCTGGGTGCTGATTTCTCAGGATCTATGCACCCAAATTGCGTGAAAATGTAATCACATGTCAGTTCTAGTATGATATATTTCTCGAATGACTACCCGTTTATCATCTTCATTTCTTCTTGGTATAGCAATTTTAATGGGCAGTACTGTATCGACGATGTTTCAGCGTCCTGCGATGTGTACACCCGCACTGCAGCACTCTGAACACCATCAGTTTAATTATAACCACCTGGTAGTTCACATAAGCGGAATACGTTAGCGAAAGTGGCTGAAAACGAATAAAAATTATTTTAAAATACCCGAGATGCGTCTGTTGTACTAACGTTATTCCTCCTATGTCTGCAAAACTCTGTATACACAATCGATGATCTAAGATTGCCAAATCTAAGCACTACGGAAGCAGAAGTTGTGAAACAATGCTGTGTAGCAGAAAGTCATAATCAACTGGTTCATAGGGCCACAAGTGTGGTAATATTTGGCAAAAATATAAGCACTCGCTTCCAAGCGTTACTATACATGATGAGCGTTAATTGTGTGGCCAATTACAAAAATTGTATTTCTGAGGAATCATGCTCTATACAGCGATTTGTTGGAAAGCGTGGCTTAACTTAAATTTTTTGTAGATGCACTTCCCCATGTACTCAGCTTGCTGCACTATTCCATATGCTTCGTCTCGAAATCTTTGCCCACCTCTCTTCCGTCCCAGTAGCTCATATTCGTGCCGTAAGAGTTCGCGCTTGAGGAACTGGTGTAATGAGCCCTTTATCCATAACGTAACACCGCAAAAGAATTCAAGAAGGGCTATTTTTGAAGAACGGGGCGGTCATGACGGGCCGTCTCTACCGTAAAGTTTCCGTCCAAGAACTGGCAATATGATGGTGCACCATCTTGATGAAAATCTAACCATGCATGAAATTCCTCTATCCTTGCATAAAAACCGCACGAGTTTAGCTACCATTTGGAAAAGTTACGTAAACATGTGGAAATGTATCGGTAAAAATTTTTTCAGCTTAACTACCATTTGCAACAAACCACATACCTGTATTTAGCTCAGGTCCTTAGAAATAAATTTTACTAATAAGGTTTCTTACCCAGTAACACTTACGGAGTGATGTTTCCGAAATAGCAATGTTGTACGTTCATCCCTTATTAGTCATCGAAGTCTGCAGTTTCGATGAAATGATTAAAATGTAGCGGATTGGAGAAGTATGGAAACGTGATAAAAGCGACATGTGCACATGATACGCCACGTTCGGTGTAACCGCAATCAAGTAGTCCAATTTCAGATAGCAGGAATATCAGTTTCGTAACCAGATATTTCCTACTAATTGCTGTTTATCTCGCAGCAGAACGTTGCTTGTAGATCAGAGTGAAAACGGATCATGAAACGTCGATCGACTGTAACGTGACTTGCGGTTTGTCGATTTGCAATCGTACAAAATCAACGAAACTTCCAGCATAGTTACGTCTAAAATTGTCTGTTACCCGATATTGTTTGACAGCTTCTGTAGTGCAGCTAAATTAACGCTCAAACCGATTGAACACGACGGCAGAGTTTTAAAGATAAATCGTTTTGATGAACAGAGACTTCTTCGTAATTGAATATTTTTTGTTCGGTTTTACCCGTTCGAGCTGGGGTACTTACCATGTCAGTGTCGTGTCCGCAGAACATCTGATCAGCAGTGGGACCGACATAATCTTTGCTAAAAAATAGACCGACAATCCGAACAGTATTTTTGCTATGTGGTGCTCTGTTGCTGCTGCTATGGGGCGTATGAATCTCGATGTGTAGGTAAAGTGACCCCTCACTTTTGACAGCACATTTGCTCTTACCCTCCCGAGTAAAAAAAAAAAAAAAAAAAAAAAAAAAAAAAGTTGGAAAAATCACCATTGCACACAGCTTTATTAGTCCGTTCACTACACAGCCAGTTTCAGTCGTAAACAGACCACCTTTAAGTGTATTGTGACGTAATCGGGTGTGCGACAGTTCGTAACCAATATCGAGCATCAGGTTGCAAACCAACGTCTCCATTCAAAAATCACACATCTGATTACGATATCACAATACGCCTGAAGGTGGACTGGTTGTGTAATAAATTGGTCAATACAGCTGTGTGCAACCAAGATTTTTCAATATTTTTTTGAAGTGTAAGTCATCGCCTCCTGAAAATTTAAATGTGTGGTTACGGTTAACTTCACTAGAATCCTTATAAACAAAATTTTAAAGGATTTCTATTTTATTTCGTAACTGATTTCTATCTTCCAGGTCATCTTGAGGTACAAAAACATCACCAAGGCGTACACACAATTTTCAAACATGTTTATGTAGTGAATATGTGGCTGAAGTTCCTTAAAATCCCGTTTGAACCAAACCCTCACATTAGATGTATTTGTGGGCAAGGTGATCTACTCTATATTCATGTCCTAATACCAACTGAACAAAGTAGGGTAAAGTATCTAAGATCATTGAGGATTACGGATCACACATCCAGTAATCTCAATAGCGAAACTGCTAGTAGCAAATCGAATTGACATGTAGAGTAATAGTGTGTCGAGGGACTGCATAAAGATTGATAGAGGTGCGCAATGGCGCACCCAGGATATGAACTGGGGGGGGGGGGGGGGGGGGATGGGTCAGGTCATACTAGTCTCAGGAAACGAGGACTCGAGACAACATACAGCACTTCTTATTAAATAAAACAGTAAACTAGTGGAAAAACTGCTTTCAATAAACATTTTAATTATAAGAATGCACTTGTTGAAAAATACAACATTTTAATTCAGTAATAATCTTCTAGGATTTGCCGACAGTGATCAGTGATGTGCCGAAGACGAAAACATTTACTACCGGATCTGCGCGAACGAGTTCAAGTATTTTCTGGGGGGGGGGGGGGCAGCTGCCGCCCCCTGCCCCTCGCTGGGTACGCCCATGGAGGTGCGTGAAAATCGTATGAGAACAAAACCACTGGCAAATGTGTGGTTTTGTATTCGCACTGTTAAGAGAGGAACATTTCTGGGATTATTACAATTTTTTTTTTCTGTAGATAAACCTGACGCCCCGCTTGATTTCTTCATGTGAAAACTGTCAATATTTCACCCTCTGCTATGCACGATGGCAACGCATAGGGGGACGCGAATGACGGTATTGTCCTCGCGGGGTGAGGAACGCCGGCGGAGGGTGATGAGCTGGCAGCGGTCAGAGGGGAGGGGTCGCAACAACCCCCGAGGGTAACACACACACACACACACACACACACACACACACACACACACACACACACACAGCCACGCCCGATTACTCACCCCGCTGAGCGGACCTCTGCTGACCAGTGAGCGGCGCTGACAATTTTCCGCGTCGCACTCCGTCGCTTCCGCCGTTACTGTAGACTGCTGACTGAGTCTCACAGGCCGCCGCAGCCCTCTCGTAGGCTGCATCTCCCCAAAAGCGCACAGCATTCCACACCCCACACACACCCCCCACCCCCTGTGCTGACAAATCTGACCGCATTCACCATAGAGGAAAGAAAAGGGTTCACGATTAATTTTACAAAATACTTCATTAATTTAAGTTTATGGAAATCAGTTTGGAGTAACAAAAATAAAATATGGCAGCTGTGTAATCATGATCTTACAACGATGTTACGCGATCGCTTATGCTGCAACATCGCAGCTTTCACAACACTGTCATGGCTCGGCAATAATGAAACAACCCCACTGAATCATGCCGACGCATTTAAGCTACGTAATAGCTGTTCGCTAGGGAGAGGGGGGGAGGGGGTGCCCTCTGCCATGCCAGGATCTCGTGCAGATTTCTGGCTGTTGTTGCCAGCTTGAAGATCACTCGAGCCGTGCCATTGTTGGCAGCTGTTGGTTCCGTGAGCACCATATGCAGACAGTAGTTTTATTGTAAAGCTTGGAATCAACTTCGTTGCAAAGTAGCTATTTCACTGTTATGTGGGACCAGTAAACATTTTCGTACAATTTACTCAATCAAACTGAAGGATTTAAGGTCCAAAACTTGAGTGCAAACGATAGGAAAACATATTTTACCTTGCGAATTCCGAATGAAATTGAGGAGACATGGCCATATGGCTTCTCAAACTGTTGTTACCGAAACAGTACAACACTAACCCAAACATCAGTAAAGTTGCAAACTGTATGAAACTAAACTGCGCACTCTTAATTGCTCCCATTCTCGCCTCTCACTTACCTTCCATGATGTTTTTGTATGGAACGTCAGAATTATTGCTGCGCGAAATGTCATTGTGAGTTCGATCATTTCTTCAGACACTGTGTAGGAGGCAGAAAAAGGACCGAATCAGCGAATTTTCAAAATTAGTTTTCTGAGTAAAAGATATATTTTTGTCTGTTGTTAGCGAGTTTGCACCATCTCTGTTACAATCTCTCTCGTGAGCCAATGAACTGTTCTATACGAAATGCCGACTCAGTTACATATCACGGAAAGTCTTATTAAATAAATTATGTAAGGTCATCTTCATTTCCTTCGTAGATTAAGAATTCGAATGGGAAAGGGTTTCTGTTACTTTTTTCCCCTGTCGCCCTCTCTATACCTCCTTCCTTCTCTCTCCCCCTCTCCAGTTCCTCACGCCCTTTGTGCTTCCCTCACGCCCTTTGTGCTTCCCTCACGCCCTTTGTACTTCCCTCACGCCCTTTGTGCTTCCCTCACGCCCTTTGTGCTTCCCTCACGCCCTTTGTGCTTCCCTCACGCCCTTTGTGCTTCCCTCACGCCCTTTGTGCTTCCCTCACGCCCTTTGTGCTTCCCTCACGCCCTTTGTGCTTCCCTCCTCCTACCCCATGTCTTTCCACACAAACTACCAACTTCTTTACCTCTCACACTCCCTTTCTTTATTGTTTAATTCCGTCCTCCGTCCGTTCCGTACTTTATTATCTCCTCTCTCGCATCCGTACTTCGTTTCCTCATTTGCGCGCGCGCGCGCGCGCGCACACACACACACACACACACACACACATACACACATACACACACACACACACACACACACACACACACACACACACACACACACACAGAGGGAGAGAGAGAGAGAGAGAGAGAGAGAGAGAGAGAAGTTATCGGCTAACAGAATTCTCGCATTTCTTCTACCTGGATGATGAACATGCTGTCTACTTCCGCAGCTAGCGACCAGAAAAAGGTGTGTGACCCGGACATAGATGCAGCCCCTGGAATGTCCAGACGCCTGGTATTCCGTGGCTTGCCGCCGCTGTGCTGTGCTTTGCTCTGCTGTCACTCTGCTAAGAATAGCCGCCCCTGCAACCAGACAGCCCGCCGAGCGAGCAAGCGAACTAGCTAGCTGCTAGCTGGAGTCTCGTTCATTTTAGCTCCGTCCTGGCACGTCCCCACTGTGCGTTCCCTCCCTCAGCAAGGTGGTTACAGGGGAGCACTCAGCGTCGTCATCGCCAAGACTGACCATTCCAGGGCTAGAAAATTAGAGGTTTAGTGGGAGGGGCGGGGGGGGGGGGGGGGGGCGGCAACGCCTTAAACTACTACAGGTGGAACTTAGCAAAGTTAAATGTGATTGTGTCGGAAAAACAACGGACACGAGTAGCAGTCACATTCGCTCCACACGGATGTCCTACTTTCTCTTACCTAATAGATAGCCAGTCACGGAATTACATCTAAAGACGAAAGATCTAGTATTTCCTTCATGGCGTGGTCAGCAGACGTAGCAGTTGTTCACAGGGATGTAACCGCTTTAGGAAATTGTTACAAATTGCAGTATGACCAGAAGCTGACAATCATGTTGAAGTAATTACCGTTAAGCCGCACCAAAAATTGTCTGCCCAGAAACGCGCACAGGCATAGACGCGTCAGTGTTAAAGATATTCTGGCATTTCTAAAACATAGAATTCATAGTAATGTCTTTTACCTTTTCTCCCCAATGATGTACAACAATGTCGTGGCTGCGGCGGCTGTTCTCTCTTCGTGTTGATTTCCTCTCCGAAGAGCTGAATTTTAAAATGCAAAGCCTCGTCGCATCGGGAGAAGGAAATTCGGACGTACTCTGTAGTAGAATGAGAAACTTGCGATTTCCACATATTAGAACTTTCACTTAACAGAATATTGAGACAACTCTACTACATGTCTTTCTTGCACCAGCTCAGAAGACTAGCATCTGCTATTTTTGCTGTTCAGTTTTCTGTCAGCGTAGATATGATACATCACTACTATACTGAGACGGCGCGGATATATATTTGTATGTGTAGGCCATTTCAAGAGCCTACACATTCGTAAAAAGTAATGTAATGCACTTAAACGAACAAAATCATTCGATGTAGTTTCATTACGCGATGAACGACAACGTGTTTGGTCAGTCACGACAGTCGAGCATTGTTGAGTATCTCTCAGGAACAATTTAAAGCGGCACAGCGGACAGCTGAAACCATATAGACGAAGGATACTGATGCAGAACCATTTCCGAATTTACAGGAAATAGAATTCACGCATGAGACGGTAGTGTACAAAACCCTCGATCGATCAATTCCTGGATTTTGCTGGACGGCCTGGGGCCTGTAAAGGAAGAGATATGAGGAAATTCAAAGAAAAGGGGTGCGTTTCGTCGCAGTTTAAGAATCTTCAGACGTCCCAATTTCTCTAATATTAACAACTTGTTCGTTACGCTGGATCAGTTTCCCAAGTGTGTAGGTGCTTCGCGAAACACTATTAATAACATGGCGTTTTTCGACATTTTGACGATACAGTTTTTAAATAGTATTATAACTTCTGTGTTATTAGCTGTGATTCAAAATTGTAATCACCGAATAGAACAAGTTTTTCTCTTTTTTAAAATTTGATGAATCTTCAGAATAAGGGTGTTGGAACATGATCCTGAAAGTGTTCAGTCAGGAAAACAGTGGAAACCTCTGCGCTAGATACCAGTGTGTTTCTTGACGTTTTGGAATGTCGACCTCTCGCCATTTTATTAGTAGAGATCTGCGCGATGCGCATCGTCGATGAGAATGGCACCGCGTTTCGGTCGGTACCGTAGGATCTTCCGAGGTTCCTTCGGACGGAGTCGAGTTTAATTACGAAATTAAGCGTTTGTTTAAAATTTAAAAAGTGGAAAGAGACAGTTTCATAGTGTGCGCACTCAATTCTAAAAGATTTGGAGTGTAGATCCCTTGCTGAAGGACAAAGAACGAGAAAGAACGTCTGTCTCAATACAATGAAACGTAAACGAGAATATGTCCCTTTCCTACATAGAGCGAGGAATGTTTAATCGAGATGAATCAAGAAAATCAGAGACGCTAGCCATGAATTCGATATTATGAAAATGGAGATCGGGATAGAAGGCAACACTTGGACATAAAAATGCCGGCAACTACCGTACTGCTACTGTCTGCGAAGTGAAGGCGTCAAAGATCGGCTACCGAACGGGGTTGGAGAGCGGCTCACTGTTCTGTTCTTAAACTCGGACGTCGCACTGTAGTGTGTATGTCAGCTTGCTGCAGTCTCGGTCCGGGAGACGTGTCGGCACGGCCAGTTGATGTTCAAGCTGGAACACCTCTTTCGGTGTTCTCAGAACGAAGGAGCATTTGTGTCTCGTCACGACTTTGTGTACTTTCTAAATTAATTAAACGGCGAATGAGGTAATTACTTCGCTACCCTTCAATCGATTGTCACGCTTGCATGCAAGCCATCGGTGGAGTCCGATGGCTGGGGAAAACAATCACAGTTTCATCTACATCTACATGACTACTGTGCAGTTCACACTTAATGTGCGTGGCAGAGGGTTCTCCGAACCACCTATAGACGTTTTCTGTACCGTTCCACTCTAACAGCGCATGGGAAGAATGAACATTTAAATATTTATATACCAGCTCTGTTTGCTCTTATTTTATTACGATGAACGTATCTCTGTATGTAGGTCGGCGGCAATAAAGTATTCTCACATTCAAAAATGGCCCAGAGCACTATGGGACTTTACTTCTGAGTTCATCAGTCCCCTAGAACTTAGAACTACTTAAACCTAACTAACCTAAGGACATCACACACATCCATGCCCGAGGCAGGATTCGAACCTGCGAGCGTAGTGGTCGCTCAGTTCCAGCCTGAAGCGCCTAGAAGCGCTCGGCCACCGCGGCCGGCGTTTTTTCACATTCATAGCAAATAGTTGGTAATGGAAATTGCGTGAAAAGATCTCGCAGCAACGAAGAACTCTTTCGTTTTTATGATTGCCACACCAACATGCTTATCATATCCGTTTCACTCTCTCCCGTATTTCCCGGAAATACTCAACGAGCTGCCCTTCTTTGGACTTTTCGGTGTCCTTCAAGCCCATCCGGTAAGGATCCCACTCCTCACAGCAAAACTCTAGCAGAGAATGGCCAATTGTAGTATGCGCTGTCTCTTTAGTAGACATGTTGCGTTATCTAATTCTTCTGCGATTAAAACGCAATCCTTGGTTTGGTTGTTGTTGTTGTTGTTTTAGGAGTTAGCAATTAATGATACCTGGGATGAACGAATATTCTAGAAGGCGACAAAACGTAACAGCCAGAAACATTGAGAAAACTGTAAATTGTAGCTAAGCTTTGAGTAATCGCCAAAAAGTGACGTAGCAACTCAAAAAAAATTTCACTTGTCATGACAAGTAACGTGGAACCAGCTGTCACTTATAACAATAATTGCTTCGGAGAAATTTAAAGTTTCAATCTAGAAAGACCTTGAGATCTCTGGAGAATGTTTCAGTGGAAGAAAGTGACTGCCCTGATGAATTATGGACAGTGAGATTTCTGCATCCAACGGACTGCGATCACAGAGGCACTGTCATCGATGCATCCCGCCGCCAACCGTCATCGGCCGAAGAGTGCCGATCTTTTGAAATCAGTATGCCAGTACTTGCGCAATCTCAGTGCAACCGGATTAAAATCCAATCGATAATCTGTGGGACCACCTTGATCGGGCTGTTCGCGCTGTGGCTCTTCAGCCGAGAAACCTGGCGTAGCTGGCGACAGCATTTGAGTCTGGATGGCTTCATATCCATGTTCGTACCTCCCAGAGCCTCGTTGACAGTCTTCTTGCACGTTTCGCGTCGGTCCGCGCTTCAGAAGGTAGTTATTCAAGCTTTTGATAGGTGGAGACATAAATGTGACTGGACAGTGTATTTTCGTGAACTTGCGTGGTTGTTACAGTAGCTAAGGAAAGAGTGTATAGTATTCGCCAAGTTCATCTCGAGACAGATGTAGTTCTTTCACATGCATTTGGCGTCATTTTAATAGCGAACGTCGTAATCCAGGACTCGTCTCTAAGCATAGAAGCGTCGTGTCAACCATCCCTCCAAAAACTAAGACATCGGGCGCAGTGTGACCAGGCTGTCGGCCGATGTTACCGGAAGACCTCTGGCGACCGATGTCTGTTTCACGGCGCTCTCACGGCCAGCCTTAGCAACGCGCCGGCGGCTGGCGGTCGGTAGGCAGCCGTTGGCGCTGGCCACACCTGGTCGACCCCGGAGAGGCTGCGCGTTGTCTTAAGGCAGCTCGCGGCCCACAATGAGCGACTTCCGCTGCTTTCAGGGCGACCCCGCTGGATGGCCATTGTCTTGCAAGGCTAAGCGTCCTGTGGCGCTGTCGGCGATCTCCTTCTGATTTGGAAGCAGGGCCCACTAACGTCATCTGAAGGGCCACGTGTTCTGGCAACGGACCTGACGTCCCCACCTCTCGGCACTCAGACTCCGTAACGGATGTGGTGCTTTCTTCGTGCTTTAATTCTTCTTACAAGGTGACATTATGGACTGGACCCTCTTCACTCTTCTTCATAGTTAAGGGCAGTGCGTGGACATCTGTTTCCTAAAGCGGTACCATGAAGTTACACGAAACACCGAAAAAGATCAAATTTGAATATTTCAAACACTTAGACTCAAGCGAATCGCTCGTAGGTGAGCGCTTAGCGTTTTCGTCTCGTAATCTCTTTCATTATGTCATTAATGTGTCAAGTGTCCAAACATTTCAGCTGCACAAACTTAAAACATAGTAAGATAACAGTAGAATTTACTCAAAGGCGGGATTCACGTTTATTTGGTTAGACATGTATTAGAAAATTGAAATGTTGAATGAAAAATACTGACGTGCATCATAACTTTTTAATCCGAATAAGCTTCATTTTTAATTACTAATCGCATTAAAAACAAGTATGAATATCAAGGTAAGCATTTTAATAACATGTTTTATACTTTTATTACCATGTTTGTGTCCAGAAACAAACAATACTTTTATCTCTATTGTATGTTTTCCATTTTTGTACCCATTTTAATTTATTGTGATTTATTCGCTTTTTATGTGATTAGTAATTAAAGGAGAAAATGTTATTTTGATTGAAATATATGAATCATGTCGATATTTTCATCACTTCAGTTAGATTCTAAATATTGAATTTAAATGAATATTTACCTCCGTCCAGACTCGAACTAGCGACATCGCGATCACTAAATTATAACGCTACCCGCTAAGCTGTAGGCAAGTCAGTTAACTGGAGTGAAATATTCCCTACTTAACAGCGTACGAAAACCTGCCGAGTATATATTTTCAAGTGGTGCTGTTGAGAATTCTGTGCTATTGGTTTAGGAAATTGAAATCCGTGCACTGATGTTAAAGTGCCATAATCGTGAAGAAAATCGAAGAGGACCGGTCCTGCTTCTCGATTTCCAACTGCCAGTTGGTTCCCTCTGTTAACAGTATTCAACCCGTCCGGCACCATCTCCTCTCATGTCCTGCCTCTCCTACTTTTTGAACTAGGAAATAACATCCCCCTCTCTTTCTCACACTCCATCACATCCTAATCATCTCCTCCTCCTCATTCTTAACCTGATAATACCGCTACTGCTGCCAGTTTAGGCACATCATTGACTACACGCCCTCACCGCTTTACTTCCGTCGGCAGCTTCTCTCCTTCTTCCCAGATTTTACGAGAGTTCTGCCGCATACGAGAGTTCTGCCGCATATCCTGCAAAAGGTAAGGTCCCATCACGGCAGAATGTGAGATACAGTCTGGAGACAACAATTATGATTTGCTAATGCATTTCTCCTTTTTACCACGAGCCCTAATGCAACAGGGTTTGCAGGAGAGCTGCGAATTTTGGAAAGTAGAGACGTAATGGCGGGAGGGAAACTGTGAGGCCGTACCTGAGTAGTTCTGTCGGTAAGAGCACTGCCCTTAGCGTTCCGAGTTCGGATGCCGTCTCAATTTAATGTGCCAGAAAATTCCAAAACAGCGAACACACTGCTACAGAGTGTAGCACAGCTCCCTGTCTTACATATTACGCAATTGCTTTGCTTGTAAGTTGCTGTTGATTTCATAATTTACTCTGCTGCAATTACCTTCCTTTTTAACAATCGTGCTATATCACCGCAAAAACATGTGTGCAGAGAAGAAGACGGATGTTCGGGCAGCTCGTGATAAAACCTCGAGTGTACAGTGTTCTCAGCACAGCGGTATTAAGGAGGATGGAATTTAGTTGCCTTTATACTAGCAGACATTTCACTCAGTCGGATTGTCTCACGGCAGTATTCATAAATCTTCTACGGCTGTCTGGAGAGGAATGCTCATAAATCAAAGCGTGGTTGAGAGCTTAGATTCCCTGTCGCCATTAGGTGTAATTACTGTACATTTCGAATAATCTCGGGTAATTATGAGACCTTTCTTGCGTCGATTCACGTCTGACGTTTGCATCGTCAGATAACGGCAGCAATGCGGCATGTTTAGTGTAAGTACGTGCGTGTGCTGTAGCCACAGAATTAGAAATACGATTCGATAAAACTCTCGGTCGGCGTGCCCGCCACCGATTCGCCTCGTGTACTGTTGCGGTTTTTAGTGCCAACCTAACCAACACCTGAGCCAGAAATGAAATCTCCCCGACCTGTAATTAAACACGTGTAACGGAGAACTGATACGCTCGGGCGGTGGTACCTTCCAATCAGATTAAATTCCGAGTCGGGGCAACTGAATTCTTGTTTTCGGGAGAAAAATCATCTCCTCCACGGGCCGGGTAATAATAAGCCGACGTGGCGTGGCGTGTTCCAGTTAACGCGTTAGCGATGGGAGCCGGTGCGTGGCGCGCAGTGGCGCTCGCCCACCAGATCGCCTGTCCTGATCACCGCGCCGCCAATTTATGATTTATTTCTCCGCCCTATCACGGAAATACATCGCAGCACAGAGAAGGCCTGCGTCGCTCGTAATAGCTAGGTCGCTGCAGCCACTCACAGCCTCTCATTAGACCCGTGCTTGCCACGTGCAGACGGAGTAGTCTTTCGTGCAGGAGTAGTCTTTCGTGCAGAGCACACCATTGTGTTTCCCACTTATTTTCCTGGGTTTGTACCTCAAGAGATCGTCTTACGAGATGTAAAGAAACAAAAAAATAATTCTGTTTCGAATGTCATTGTTTCCCCCGCTCACGTAATTCTCCATTACAAGTATTCTGACCCCCTTTTGATCTTTATACTTCTCCTCACCATGTTGTTCGTCAGTTTCCTCTGCGCCATCACATTCCTCCGTGTTTTACTCTTCATTGTTAACAGTGATATCATCCACTTACTTATAATTATCTCTGCCCTTAGTTCCTTAGCCTCTTTATCTTCAGCTCCTCCTCCTCCTCCTCCTCCTCCTCCTCCTCCTCCTCCTCCTCCTCCTCCTCCTGTGCCTTTCATGTGCTCTGCCTCCTCCTCCTCCTCCTCCTCTTCTTTCTGCTCCTCCTCTTCTTTCTGCTCCTCCTCTTCTTTCTGCTCCTCCTCTTCTTTCTGCTCCTCCTCTTCTTTCTGCTCCTCCTCTTCTTTCTGCTCCTCCTCTTCTTTCTGCTCCTCCTCTTCTTTCTGCTCCTCCTCTTCTTTCTGCTCCTCCTCTTCTTTCTGCTCCTCCTCTTCTTTCTGCTCCTCCTCTTCTTTCTGCTCCTCCTCTTCTTTCTGCTCCTCCTCTTCTTTCTGCTCCTCCTCTTCTTTCTGCTCCTCCTCTTCTTTCTGCTCCTCCTCTTCTTTCTGCTCCTCCTCTTCTTTCTGCTCCTCCTCTTCTTTCTGCTCCTCCTCTTCTTTCTGCTCCTCCTCTTCTTTCTGCTCCTCCTCTTCCTTCTGCTCCTCCTCTTCCTTCTGCTCCTCCTCTTCCTTCTGCTCCTCCTCTTCTTTCTGCTCCTCCTCTTCTTTCTGCTCCTCCTCTTCTTTCTGCTCCTCCTCTTCTTTCTGCTCCTCCTCTTCTTTCTGCTCCTCCTCTTCTTTCTGCTCCTCCTCTTCTTTCTGCTCCTCCTCTTCTTTCTGCTCCTCCTCTTCTTTCTGCTCCTCCTCTTCTTTCTGCTCCTCCTCTTCTTTCTGCTCCTCCTCTTCTTTCTGCTCCTCCTCTTCTTTCTGCTCCTCCTCTTCTTTCTGCTCCTCCTCTTCTTTCTGCTCCTCCTCTTCTTTCTGCTCCTCCTCTTCTTTCTGCTCCTCCTCCTCTTTCTGCTCCTCCTCCTCTTTCTGCTCCTCCTCCTCTTTCTGCTCCTCCTCCTCTTTCTGCTCCTCCTCCTCTTTCTGCTCCTCCTCCTCTTTCTGCTCCTCCTCCTCTTTCTGCTCCTCCTCCTCTTTCTGCTCCTCCTCCTCTTTCTGCTCCTCCTCCTCTTTCTGCTCCTCCTCCTCTTTCTGCTCCTCCTCCTCTTTCTGCTCCTCCTCCTCTTTCTGCTCCTCCTCCTCTTTCTGCTCCTCCTCCTCTTTCTGCTCCTCCTCCTCTTTCTGCTCCTCCTCCTCTTTCTGCTCCTCCTCCTCTTTCTGCTCCTCCTCCTCTTTCTGCTCCTCCTCCTCTTTCTGCTCCTCCTCCTCTTTCTGCTCCTCCTCCTCTTTCTGCTCCTCCTCCTCTTTCTGCTCCTCCTCCTCTTTCTGCTCCTCCTCCTCTTTCTGCTCCTCCTCCTCTTTCTGCTCCTCCTCCTCTTTCTGCTCCTCCTCCTCTTTCTGCTCCTCCTCCTCTTTCTGCTCCTCCTCCTCTTTCTGCTCCTCCTCCTCTTTCTGCTCCTCCTCCTCTTTCTGCTCCTCCTCCTCTTTCTGCTCCTCCTCCTCTTTCTGCTCCTCCTCCTCTTTCTGCTCCTCCTCCTCTTTCTGCTCCTCCTCCTCTTTCTGCTCCTCCTCCTCTTTCTGCTCCTCCTCCTCTTTCTGCTCCTCCTCCTCTTTCTGCTCCTCCTCCTCTTTCTGCTCCTCCTCCTCTTTCTGCTCCTCCTCCTCTTTCTGCTCCTCCTCCTCTTTCTGCTCCTCCTCCTCTTTCTGCTCCTCCTCCTCTTTCTGCTCCTCCTCCTCTTTCTGCTCCTCCTCCTCTTTCTACTCCTCTTTCTGCTCCTCCTTCTCCTTCTCCTCCTCTTTCTGCTCCTCCTCCTCCTTCTCCTCCTCTTTCTGCTCCTCTTCTTCTTCTTCTTCTTCTTTTTGCTCCTCCTCCTCCTCTTTTTGCTCCTCCTCCTCCTCCTCCTCCTCTTCTTGCTCCTCCTGTTCGCCATTATCTTTTTAGTACTCTAGCTTTCCCTGTAGTACTTACCTACTCAAGCATCAGATAAAGCAACCGTATTGTTACTTGATGTCAGCGAGTTCAATATTATTCCGAAGACTTGTTTTTCCATTAGATGGTTTAGTCCATTATTCATCGGGTGTTCATTTAGGATATTATTTATTCTCCACTACAGAGTGAGGAACAAGCCCAAGTACTTCGTCTTACTCTGTGTCCTTATACTTCAAAATTACATTGCCAAACTACCAGTTTCTTCAGGGCACACACTGTAGAAATAGTTACCACTTTCCACAATTTTGGCTTTTATCTCGTACCATCGATTTCAGTGTAGCAAAAGGTCAGCTTTTGAGGACGGAGCTCATTTCGTCAGCACCAGCCGAGGGGCTGTGGGGCCGACTGTGGTGACCAGTTCATGACGCTTCTGATATTTGAGTTCTGCTGTGACGGTTGGGTGTGAGTGGCCGCGGATAACGCGAGTTAAACGGGCAGCCGAGTGCAGAATGACGTCCGCTGGTGGCTTCACACGGCCCGCCGCGCACACCTGCTGGACATCTGCGCCGGCGGCTGCGGCTTTTTGCCCGAGGCGAGGGCTAGCAATAAAGACGTAGCCGTGGCCGGGATTGATTCTAAGCGGCCAGATAAGACCGCCCTGTAATTACCGCCGCTGTGCGCTGCTCTGCCGCAGCCGCGGACCGGCCGGCACACAGCGCGCGCCGGGCTGCCGCGCTGCCAGGGGCAACGCACAGTGGACCGCGGCACTGAAGACTGAGCTGGTACTTGGTGCCAAATTACCATACTCACTGGTTGGACGCAGTGGTTTTATTATGACAGTTCATTGTGCCATTTTTATGAACTCAGATGTTCCGTATGACTGATCCTACATTTCTGGCTTTTTGAGATAGTGTGTGGACCTGTGGACTCGAGAAAATGGAATGCCTGATGGAGAAATCGGAACATTTCGGACATAGTTTTTTTTTTTCTCGTTTTAAGGAGGATTGTTTTCATCTTAGTGACTCGCCACGTTCACGAAGACGTTCGGGGTTTGATGAACATCGTTTAAACGTATTGATCTACAATGATCCACGTCAGTGTACGGGCAAATGTGATCGTGATCATTTCACTATCGTGTGACATTTGCATGTGATGTGGGAAGTTCAAAAATCGGGTGTATGGTTGCCGCATGCTCTAAGCCAAAATCTCACAAATCAGCGGGTGCATCTCCGCTTGCTTGTCAATTGCCTCGTGAACAATGACGACCATTCCTATCCTGCATGGTCACAGGTGAAAAGAAATGGTGTCTTCATGCTAACACAAGGAAAAGAAAGGAATCTTTGAGCCCAAACAAAGCAGCAACTCCCCGTAGAAAGACCTGCGCGCATCCACAAAATATATTGATACGCATCAGCTGGAACGTAACTGGACGTGACTATTTTTTATTCTCAATGCGTGTAAGTCCCTGTTGTTCGGGCGTCAGTAGTATTCAAATGACTGTGACTGACGCCCGACCAACAGGGACTTAATGTGCATTGAGAATAAAAAAATAGTGCATTGAGAATGGCTAGCTACTAGCCAAATTCTGGATTTGCGTAATAAAATCTAAAAAAAGGATGACTGACTTCTGCACTCTATAATGTATAAATGCATAAAATGTAATGAATTACGTAAAATTCGATAATCGTTGGAAAATTCACTGATCTTCTGGCTGTAATACGGTATACTTCACAAATAGTTCAGTCAGAACTATTCAGTCTTTCAGCAGATACAGAAGTATCACTCTGATAATAATATTGAACGGACATACATCGTTATCAATATAATCTTATGTACTATACTAGAATGCCGTAGTAACAGTGCGACTCATGAATTATTGTTTATTGTAGAGTACTTTCAAACAAAACTCCAGGAAGTTTTGAAGGACATGGTATGTTAATTTTGAACCCCATCGTAAGTTTTGAAGCTGACACTAATTTTTAGTCCAGTGTACTTACATTTTAATGACGGGAGCGCCCCTCCCCCCCCCCCCCCCCCCCATACTGTGGAGCGCAAAGTCGCATCGAAAATGCGAATGAGACTGTTTGGCTTCGAAAGTTAGCGTCTCTCTTTCTGGTGTCCTAATGTGACAAGGACCTGTGAGAGAGGGGAGAAAAACTGTTTCGCCGCATGCCCGACGCGTCGCACCGACCAGACGGGACTCGGCGTGTGTGTCGGGACAGCCGGAAGATGGCTTTTTTGTGTCGGAGAACGCAACAGGTGGGGCGTCGCTATAAATACGGCGCCACATCCCATGGCGGCGGCGACACCTGCTCCGTCCGCTTCTACTGTCTGCCGCCGCCAGTTGTGCCGTGGATGGCTTAATCGCAAGTTTCTAGCGGCAGTCAGATACTTGGCAGACATTAATGCTCTTGGAGTCCCGGAGGCCAGCTCTTAGCATGTCACCAGGCCAGATGTTAACAGTGCGTAGAGCAGTGGGCCCGATTTCCAGAGCAACTTGTTTCAAATTCCGCGGGTTGGTTCCAGTGTGATGAATACAACAGTTTCCTCCTCCGAGCTCTTGTCTGTGAGGTCCTGCTCCGTCTGTGAAGATCTATCGAGTGGACGCCAAATTGTAATAGCATGAAAATCGAAAGGGCAATCCTCAACAGAATTTGGGGAAGGAAGTATTGGTGTTCTCCTCAAATAAAGCTTACCAGTGTTATAGGGAACCACCTCCAGATTTCAAATCCAGTGCCCTACCACTGTTTCATTTCTCCACTCGACGTGCTAAGAGCCAACCATTGCAAACTCGAGACACTCAATATCTACTGCCCTCACGTTCTTCCCTGTCACCTTCATTTTCCTTCTTCCAATACCACCTCCTAAACTACATTCCTCCTTCCCTCCCTCTGTCTCTCCAACCGTTTGTGCATCCGCCCTTCGTTGCCTCCCTCCAATCCATGCATCCACCCTTTTTTCCCTACTGCTAAACGCTCGTGCATCCACCCTTCTTTCTCTGCCTCCGACCGTCGATATATCCATTTCTCCCTTCCCAACCATCCTTGCATTCACCCCTCTCTCCTCCCTTCAGCCATCCATGCATCCACCCCCACTGGTCCCTCCCCCCTCTGGTTATTTTAAAATAGTCACTACACGTAACTCTATTAGTATCTATGACGTTCACAATGAATTATCTCTCTCTATCTCTCTCTCTCTCTCTCTCTCTCTCTCTCTCTCTCTCTCTCTCTCTCTCTCTCCCTCTCTGTCTGTCTGTCTGTCTGTCTGTCTGTCTGTCTGTCTGTCTGTCTATCTCTCTATCTCTCTCTACATCTCTCTCCATGCATTCATTCCACTCTCCCCCTCCCTCCCTCCAACCGTTGCTTCCATCCCACCGTCCACACAGTCTTCCTCCATTCCATGTACCATTCTTTTTGTTTTGTTGTTCTCCAATTCGCCTTCTCTAAGAATCTGTATAAGAAACTGTGCCGGGCCGTGGCTTCAAGTGTGTAACTTACCTATACACAAGGGGAATGTTACATACTATGGAATGTGTTGTAGGTAACCATTTTTCTCTCACGTACACCTTGCTTTGTTTAGGCGTGACTTTGTCGAAGAATTTATTTATCATTTCCTGTCTTAGTGAAACTGTTGTTCATAGTAGAGTACCGTGTTTATTTAATATTACAGTGGATTTCTTACAATTTTGTACATGATTCGCAGACGGCACTTCTGCGTTTGAATACATTTTAAGCAAACTACTTTATTAGAAAGCTAAAGGCACATTTAATAACCGACAATCAGCTAGTTAGTTATAAAATAGAGCGGAATTCCGTGGCATCCTTCAGAAGGCCGCGAGACTTCTTTTCCGGCCGTCCAGGCGCCCCGTTCCGCCTCGAAATAACTGTTCCGAGTATTATTGACCCAGTGTTGACGCGGCGCGGGACAAATACCCTGCCGACTATTTTCGAAAAGGCCGGAGGCCCGGCGTTTACAAAGGGGAACGTCGACCTCGCGGCTGACATCGGAGCCGGAGGCAGCTGAGGTTTCAGCAGGTGTTTCCGACTCCCCTTCCGCGACGGCAGCAGCTGATATGAGAGTACGGTGTAAATCTGAGCAAACCTTCGTATCCAGCGCTGACCATATTTCATGTTTACTGTGAATGGGCGTGAATGCGCGCCCTGGAAAGTTAATGTACGCTGTTGCAAACAGCGTGGTCATTGGTCCTATCGGATTGGGGAAGGAAATCCGCCGTGCGCTTTCAAAGAAACCATCCCGGCAGTTGCCTGAAGAGAGACAGGGAAATGACGGAAAATCTAAATCATGATGGGACCTAATCCGATTTCGCAGTCTTCCTCAAAATATCTCCTCTTCGGCTGCACTTTGTCTCGTTGCAGGATTCCGAGACAGTAACGCAACGATCACGCCCGATACTGCTGTTTGTCGATTCTGCGTAGAAAATGTCTCCAGATCCTTTATACATCTGCAGGTAATAACTCTTCACTCGTGTTGTTGTGCATTTGAGGTCGTCGGGTTGAAGTTGCAGCACTAATTGAAATACACAGCACTGGGGTATTCACGGTATGTATTCGTGTAGACAATATCCTATTCCGTGGCACCCGGTAAAAAATTTCAGTTAAATGATTGAATGATTGACACGTCCACGATATAGTTCAAGCCTTTTATTAACATCAAAACAGAGTCCTCGAAATGTTGAAACATGTCGCGTTCAGGCACAGTTTCCGTAAACTTTGTTCGGTGTTACCTGCTCGTCGCAAGCAGGACGTTAACAATAATTTGGGTTTATTGAAGTTTTTTTGTCAACCTTGAGAGGGAGGAAACCACCTTGGTTGGGATGGGTATTCGGTTACAACAGGTTGGTAATTTTCGTGGAACTGGAAGAGTGCTGAAGTAACAAGTTATTACATTTAGTCAATTCGTTATATTGCCCGTCAACAGATCGGTTTATTGAGGTAACAAACCAAAAGCCCGTTACAGAATGTCAGAGCTTTCAAGTAATCACTAGGAAGTACCTTCATCAGACACGAATGCTTTCACTGCCACTTGGTTTGCTAACTACTGGTGACTTGTCCTAAATCATAAATAATCAACAGTTTGAAGAATTCACTATCAATCAAGGGCCATTTGCCCTGTTGTACGTGAGACAAGTACCAACAGCAACTTGTTCCTGTTATTCACTGAAATTGGTCTAACTTCGTTCATTGAGACGGATACAGGAAGTCTCTGTTCAATGCTATTCCAATCAATACTGAAAATTGCTACTTAATTTGAGTTGCCGTGTGTCCACAAGAGCCTGTCACCGTCTTCTGGTAGCTGAAGTGTGTCTTGCTCAATCAGCTTGTATTTTTTGTACGTTGACTCAGGGTGCACATAGCCCTCGGCAATATCTTTCGGGAATATTCTCTTCGAAGCATTCTTCGACATGTGATTGTCTCAATGTTTTGACCCTCAGAGCTGCTGGCGAGGTGTCAGGTGTACCGCTTGCTGCCGTGACTGACCAGCCTCTACCGAACGAATAGTGTCCAGCTGTTCTGAGACGCGTTATCTGCCCACCGATATCATTTTTTTAACTTCTCTCTGTCACAAACGCGGGCCGTCTTCCACCCGAAACTCTCGGCGCACTTCTTACGTTACTATGTAACACTTAATCAAGAGTTTCTGCGGTCATGACCAATCTGATATTGTGCACACACATCATTTCACCACCGACCCACCGATTTGCGTCCGTTGCGCATACGGAAACTCTTTGTTCGTCCACGCATAATATCAGAGCGAGCAGTTCAGTTTACTCAGTCACTGTCATCCTGCAAATCACACGATATGTTTTTACCCGTGTCTTCACGCACGAAAACCAACACGCCAACCACGTAGTCACGTCAGCGATCAGCATTTTCTTCGTCACTGCACTTCGACTTGCTTGTTCAGTTCCGATAGTTCAAAACATTCTCTCTTGTAGCAAAGATACATATATCTACAATGAAACATTTAGGTTCTGATAGCTGTACTGTTTTAAAGTACTGACATTTATTGCTAACTATAATGAATAAGCGAAATAATAAGGGAAGAATATTTATTCATGGTGTTCTAAAATTCCCCTTACGAACTTCTAGGACTTATAAAAGAGGCCGAGATAATATTCTGAATTGCAACCCATGTCCGGAAACTTACCGTTTCGTTCCTACAACCGTTCGAAAACATGTTGGTAACGCGACCACTTTTACAAGTAATTTACTAGGCAGGACCCAGTACACCACTTGTTTTACAATTCCACTCATTAATAACCACAAAAACAGAAAGGAAACTTAATCAGTTTTCACACTCTGTTGTCTACAGTTAAACCGTTTTTTAGTGTTTTCAGCATTGGAGGCCAGTCAGCAATCGTGACAATCTAATATATAAGAAACTGTCAGCCTCGATTGCGATAATGAAGCCAACCTTGGTTTCAGCCCAAGTAATTGAGCCTTCTTCAGAAGATAAACCTAATTCTATAATATGCCTACGAGGACATGGTCTAGAAATAAAACATGACTACGCCTATTCAGGCTGTTTTATTTCTAAACCATGTCCTCGTAGACATATTATAGAATCAGGTTTATCTTCTGAAGAAGGCTGAATTACTTCGGCTGAAACCTAGTTGCATTACCGCAATCGAGGCTGATAGTTTCCTATATATTAAACCGTTTTTGTTCTTTCCAAAGGAAGGTTAGCGTTGTGGTCCACCACAAGCAAGCTTCGATATGGTGACCACCAAGTTCAGTGCGCACTTTGTACCAGCGGATGATGATCTCTTCAACGTGATGGAGTGCGTCAGGTATGCGATGTATCTTGGAGCACCAGTCTGCCTGCTGACGGTAAAGGTACCCCTTTCTCGAACCGCTGCCTAATTGTGGCGAAAAGGCTTTTTGATGGAGTCAGATCTTGATGAAGGCGATGAGCAGCTCTTCCGTTACCATTAGCTTCGCCGTACGGTAGGATCATGTTGCTGTAATCCGCAAACATGTGCTGAACCATGTTTCTATCACACTCAAAGGTACGTGCGTGAGGCTCGGCCCGCATCTCGTGGTCCTGCGGTAGCGTTCTCGCTTCCCACGCCCGGGTTCCCGGGTTCGATTCCCGGCGGGGTCAGGGATTTTCTCTGCCTCGTGATGGCTGGGTGTTGTGTGATGTCCTTAGGTTAGTTAGGTTTAAGTAGTTCTAAGTTCTAGGGGACTGATGACCATAGATGTTAAGTCCCATAGTGCTCAGAGCCATTTGAACCATTTGATGAGGCTCGAACGAGGTCAGTGAGGTAAGATAGACGTCAAATGACGTCATCCGGTCCGACGTCAGCACCGCCCCCGCTCACCACCACCACCACCCTCTCTTGCCTAGCATACATGTTTTCAAGCGACTGTAGCACGGAAACAGCACGTTTCCGGACATGGGTTGCAATTCAAAATTCAGTCGCCTCTACAAGTACTAGAAACGTGTAAAGGAAATTTTAGAGCACCCTGTACAAGCTGCCAAGAGCTGTAAGTTAAAACCGCATAGGTGTAAGTTATCGATCTCGACAACGGAGGCTGATAATGGAGTGCGTACGGTTCGCTTACCTTTATACGCATGTGTTGGATATAAATGTGAAATAGGCACTCGTTGTGCAACTGCGCCGGCCAGAGCGGTTTGTCCTGGGCGCGGCGCGTCTCTTGCGAGAGACTGGCGAAACTCCTGCAGGCAGGTGCCGGCGCGCTCTGACGCAACAGGTGCCTCGCCTCTGGAGACGGACGGACGGCCAGTGACGCAGAGTGTTTCCGCCTGTTGCAGATGACCGGCAAGCGCACCCGCAGCTTCAAATGCGCGGTGCACCACCGGGACCGCGAGGTGTGCAGCGAGAACGACTTCCACGTGCTGGTGCATGAGCCGCCCGTCTTCCGCAGGTAAGCCCGCCTGCTGCATACCTCTGGAACTTGGTTGGTCCCTCTTGCATTTCAGGATCTGAAGGTGAGTGTGTTAATGCAGTACGAGGCAGTTCCCGAAAAATCTCGAAAAAACCACCTTTAAAGATTATTGCCTGTAGTTGTTAAGTACAAAACACTTCTAGCCTAGCGAGAAAGTAGCCATTAGCTGGATTGAGCGTCGCTAGTAGTAACTTTCTCTCTTTCTCTTTTTTAAGCCGTGAGTGAACATTGTAGAATAATTTCTTTCGTTTCCGTCAATGATTACAAAAGGTTAGTCCTTAGCCTAGCGTTCCACTCAGCAGTGACCATCTTCAAATATTGTAAAATAGATCTGAAGATAATTAGAATTATATATTAATACCTTCAGCTGCTGACGGGCGTTGATATATATCACCGGCGACAGGTGAAAATGTGTGCCCCGACCGCGACTCGAACCCAGGATCTCCGGCTTACATGGCAGACGCTCATCCATCTGAGCCACCGAGGGCACAGAGGATAGTGCGACTGCAGGGACTATCTCGCGCACGCCTCCCGCGAGACCCACATTCCCAGCTTACTGTCCACACACTACATTCGTAGTGTCTCTACAGAACACACCCATTACTCGTGCGAGACATTCTTACCAAGTCCCGTAAGAGTTCGGGTAATATGTCTGCATCTGCACAGGAGGAGAGGGTCATGGCCGGTATTGCCAGAACTATATACTTCGGACAAGTCCGAAAGAACAGGCACCATATCCATATAAGTACATACACTCCTGGAAATTGAAATAAGAACACCGTGAATTCATTGTCCCAGGAAGGGGAAACTTTATTGACACATTCCTGGGGTCAGATACATCACATGATCACACTGACAAAACCACAGGCACATAGACACAGGCAACAGACCATGCACAATGTCGCCACTAGTGCAGTGTATATCCACCTTTCGCAGCAATGCAGGCTGCTATTCTCCCATGGAGACGATCGTAGAGATGCTGGATGTAGTCCTGTGGAACGGCTTGCCATGCCATTTCCACCTGGCGCCTCAGTTGGACCAGCGTTCGTGCTGGACGTGCAGACCGCGTGAGACGACGCTTCATCCAGTCCCAAACATGCTCAATGGGGGACAGATCCGGAGATCTTGCTGGCCAGGGTAGTTGACTTACACCTTCTAGAGCACGTTGGGTGGCACGGGATACATGCGGACGTGCATTGTCCTGTTGGAACAGCAAGTTCCCTTGCCGGTCTAGGAATGGTAGAACGATGGGTTCGATGACGGTTTGGATGTACCGTGCACTATCCAGTGTCCCCTCGACGATCACCAGTGGTGTACGGCCAATGTAGGAGATCGCTCCCCACACCATGATGCCGGGTGTTGGCCCTGTGTGCCTCGGTCGTATGCAGTCCTGATTGTGGCGCTCACCTGCACGGCGCCAAACACGCATACGACCATCATTGGCACCAAGGCAGAAGCGACTCTCATCGCTGAAGACGACACGTCTCCATTCGTCCCTCCATTCACGCCTGTCACGACACCACTGGAGGCGGGCTGCACGATGTTGGGGCGTGAGCGGAAGACGGCCTAACGGTGTGCGGGACCGTAGCCCAGCTTCATGGAGACGGTTGCGAATGGTCCTCGCCGATACCCCAGGAGCAACAGTGTCCCTAATTTGCTGGGAAGTGGCGGTGCGGTCCCCTACGGCACTGCGTAGGATCCTACGGTCTTGGCGTGCATCCGTGCGTCGCTGCGGTCCGGTCCCAGGTCGACGGGCACGTGCACCTTCCGCCGACCACTGGCGACAACATCGATGTACTGTAGAGACCTCACGCCCCACGTGTTGAGCAATTCGGCGGTACGTCCACCCGGCCTCCCGCATGCCCACTATACGCCCTCGCTCAAAGTCCGTCAACTGCACATACGGTTCACGTCCACGCTGTCGCGGCATGCAACCAGTGTTAAAGACTGCGATGGAGCTCCGTATGCCATGGCAAACTGGCTGACACTGACGGCGGCGGTGCACAAATGCTGCGCAGCTAGCGCCATTCGACGGCCAACACCGCGGTTCCTGGTGTGTCCGCTGTGCCGTGCGTGTGATCATTGCTTGTACAGACAGCCCTCTCGCAGTGTCCGGAGCAAGTATGGTGGGTCTGACACACCGGTATCAATGTGTTCTTTTTTCCATTTCCAGGAGTGTATATCTGAGGATGGTCATTGCTGAACAAAACCAGTAGTCTTAAGGACCAAAGTTTTGTGGTCATTGACGCAGATATAAGAAATTTTCCTATACTTCCTCGATCACAGTTTTATTCCGCAACCACGGCCGAGCTTGTGAGTGAACAATTATTTTTGGACATACTTTATTTGACCAAAATATCCTGCATAAAAAAGGGACACGAGTGATAACAAAACTAGAGGCAATAACAAATTTGACTTATTGTCCACGAATCATGCACGGAATTAAATTGAGTGCTAAAGATTCATATAACAGTACTTCTCCAAAATTGGTTTAAAGATTCATTGATTCAAGGTGCGCCTCCTATACATATCCATAACAATTTAAGAACAACACACCCTGTGGACATTAAGTAGTATAGTCTGTGCGAGATATGACGTTACGGTGACGTTAACTTTGCATATTTGGCGAATCACTGATACGAGAACTTAAACTTAAATTTTGTTAAATATGAGTTGTATTAGCGATGATTAATTAAATTTATAACACTGTTTTGATCAGTAGAAGCGTAATATCTGTGGGGCTACTTACACTGTAAGCTCCTCACTACGGCTTGAGTTCCACCTGTACAGGGCGACCGAATACTGCTGGCAATAACACAGCTAAGCTCTACTCCGGCTTATTTAGAAATATCTTATTACCAGTAGTACAATTCCAGAAAACGCAGTTTGAAACGTTTACGGCTCTTGTCGCATTTGTGGCTGTATGTGAGAGTCGACAGGGTTTCAGCAATCTTTTGCCCAGGCTGCCTGCCACACTCTCGAACTCAACATACAGATGACCAAACAAGCGATTCTGTGCTCAGATAGAAAACAACAGTCCTACAGCTGTTAAATGGATGATTATTCACGCTTTTAAGATCTAATGCAGCTGAAGTTTCATTATCCACAAAATGTAATTCAATTCGTTAGTTAAAAAAGGAGCTAGTTAACTTTCCAGAGAAAAAGAAAAGAATGTTTCTCGTAATGGCACCTGTATTACATAGCAAACGCCGTCACAGTGAGACTGCAATTCATTGATCTAGAACCGTCGGACAGTATTTATTTTTAATGGAGTGTCCCCTCATCAGAACGTTGTGGGAGGAGATGGAGTGAAAAAGGTTTCCATAAAAATACTAATTTATTTGCGCTCAATCAATATTGTTGAAGTTGGATTAATTTACAATTACTTTCATCAAAGCCGGCCGGAGTGGCCGTGCGTTTATAGGCGCTACAGTCTGGAACCGCGTGACCGCTACGGTCGCAGGTTCGAATCCTGCCTCGGGCATGGATGTGTGTGATGTCCTTAGGTTAGCTAGGTTTAAGTAGTTCTACGTTCTAGGGGACTGATGACAACAGTAGTTAAGTCCCATAGTGCTCAGAGCCATTTGAACTTTCATCAAAAAAATGTAAATAACATTATGCCTACAATGTGAAGATTTTTCTTAATCACCATTGAGGTAATATCCAGGTTTATAACGCTGTATGTGTACAGAAAGAACTCGAATTCTATCTGGAAGACTGTAAATTGAGATGCAAATGACTTTCCAAAGTCTGGGTGGGCAACCCACGAAAGGGACATACACTGGATAGCATCGACTCTTGATCGAGGTATGATAGAGAACTAAGTCAGAAGATGCGAAACATACCCGCAAATTCTGAGCTATGCAGTGGAAAAAAAATAAGAAAAAAACAACGCAAGCGCTAAACACAACACTTACTCAAAAAGAACTAAACGACCGCCAAGATGAAGAAGGGCACCGAAAATCAACTCACCAAAATTACCGCAGGAGAAGAGGGAATCGCAAGGTTTGGTACAGTGACAACTGAAAAGGTCTCTCCTCTTGCATGCAGTGAAAGCGATGAGAACTTTCTCCGTCTTTATTCTTTGTCGCCCTATGATTGGTAGAACGTCGTCTTGGCGTGAAGTGCAGCTCACTTGCCGCGCTGTTTACAGAAACATAACGGTGATTCCGTTCTCTGCTTGTAAAATTAAGACAACCTAGAACTTTTGTTCCTATCGGCTTTTGTTGAAATCACTTGGGAGTTGACTCTGGCCGCACCGCTTTGAAATGTGCTTTTGAAGTACTCTAGCTTAAGAGATTCCCAAAGGGACTTGCTTCCACAACGAATCCTCTTGGGAGTTTCTGCTACCGAAGAGCGCAGTCCCTGTTCTGCGCCTAGTACACGTCCACTGCGCCGCTCGGGGGCCACAGCACAGTTGACACACCTGAGGATGGGATTATGAGAGCCCGAAACCTGTCGTGATCATAAAACAAATTTGCAACTGAAGCGGTATTTTCAACCTCTAGTGAAAATAATATGATGGTGTATTTATAAAAAAAAATTGATACATGTTTGCCATCATTGCCATTTGATAATGAATAAACATTTTAAATAATTATAAAAGTTTCCACTAACGTGATCGAACCAGCAACTTCACTATTACAAGACGTGTACTCCAAGAATGTTTACAGGTAGCGGCGACTTTGTTGATAAGCTCCACATGTCTTGTAGTTTCGAGCCGTTAGCAATCTTCTAATCTTCAAAAATAATTTTTTCGAGTCTTTTTTTTTGTGAAAATTGCGTCACGCTGCTCTACTAAATAGATCTTCGGGCACTGGCCTTAGATTCCTACAAATGGCTCTGAGCACTATGGGACTTAACTTCTGAGGTCATCAGTCCCTTAGAACTTGGAAGTACTTAAACCTAACTAACCTAAGGACATCACACACATCCATGCCCGAGGCAGGACTCGAGCCTGCGACCGTAGCTGTCGCGCGGTTCCAGAACGTAGCACCTAGAACCGCTCGGCCACCTCGGCCGGCGATTCCTACAAGTATGGAAGATATCCAAGCAGGCCAGTCTATATAGGGATCCCGTGTGAGGTATTGCTAATTACTGGCATGCGAGAATTTCTGTTACACTCAGAGCTATTGCACGAATATCATCATCCTAAAAATCCACACCAACAGTATAAATATGTAAGTAGATCTGTAGTTATGCTAGCTAGGCAGCGTAAAGAGTAACACAGCAGGTGGAGAATTACTTTACTGATCACAAATCGCGCTCTCGGAATTATTTTTATATTCAGAAATCCAAGTGTAAAGTTTGCACAAAGACATGAGCGTTAGCAGTTGAGTAAGTAACACAAGATTAAATACTAGCAGCAGTAGCACCACCACCGTATGACTACCACTTGTACATAAAGAGCTGTCCTAGACTTCCTCGTGTGTTCAGTTATTATGCGCCCCTTTTTCTCCTACATATTTTCTCATGGCACCTTCAATTTGGTTGAAAGACGTAAGTATTCGTTCCTTGGGATTTCCCTTTTTCGGAAGACTTCAATTAACGAAATCCAATGTGGATGCCCCTACCACAAGATGTATGTATAGCCCGTTCAATTGTTCAGGGTTAATGTGACGGGAGGTTAATGCCGACGGCTCGCAACGTTTAAAGGTGACGTACGGACCTTCGCTCACAATACTAGTACTGACGGCGATGGAACTCCAGCTATACCTCCTGGACCCGTATTTTGACACTTGGCCACTGGGCGACAAACAGTGAGGCATTGTAAAGTAAATACTCTGTCGCTCCCAGGGTGGCATTACGCGTTAGCGCAGACGTATTGCGTGAGGCGGCGCGGTTGAAGCGGAGCTGCCGGTAGAGTGGTTGCCGGCCGGCCGGGTCTATCTTGGGCGGCGCCGGCTCGGATGCCCGGCCGGAGCCCCTGCCAGCAGTGAAAGTGATCAGCTGTTGGGCGCAAGGTCGCCGCTCCCAGCGCGCATGCGCGTGCCGGGCGCCGCCCGCACACCGGCAACAGGTGGCCCGCTGGCCCACACATCCCACCTCCCACCTAGCGGCCGGCCGCGCAGCATCAGCTGTTGTACTAGGACGGCACTCGCTATATTGGTCGCAGGCTCCGTGACCACCGTCGTCATATTCTGCCGCATTGGCTGTCAGTGTCAGGATTAAAATAACCCCTGCACTTTGCATCCAGTACCGCTCTGTTTCACTTGCGTAGCCGTTTCCAAGCGATCGTATAGTACAGCCGGTCCGATGGCAGGGTGTGGGCATGGCGAATGCCCGGGGAAAGTCATCTGCGAGCGTGTGTAGTGCCAACAGTAAAATTCGGAGGCGGTCGTGTTTTTCATGGAAGGGGCTTGCACCCCTTGTTCCTTTGCGTGCTGTTCGGCCTTTAATACTTGGTACGCCTCGGTTCCGTTAGGTCCGTATCGGCTTTACTCGGTCCTTCTCGGAACTCCTCGGTACAGCCCGACATTTAATTTAGCAGTGCGATGCGAAACTGTTTCTTCTGGCATTTGATGCGACAGTTTTCGGTCGGCACGAATTTCTTCAGTTCGGCAGAATCGTAGTACCAGCGCCGTTTATCCAAGCAATTTGCTGATGGTATGAAGGAACTTCAAATGTCCGGTGGCTATTGCAATGGGGCAGACTCAAATAGAGGCAGGTCAACGAGCTAGCGTCGCAAGCCTTTAAGAATGAGCGGACAGTTTAGTTTTCTGTCGAAGAGAAGGATGAGAATTCTCAGTGTCTTATTATGCAGTAGCAAAATTTCGGGAACAGCAAATTCCCTGTAAAACGACAATACATAACTGTGCCTAAGGAATCTAAATATATAGAACACAAATAAATTAACGACATTAGCTGGCGTTGGACATCGATTAAATCAGTGGGAAAAGTTGAAAACTTGTGCCGGACCGGGATTCGAACCCCAGGTCTGCTTACTACACAGATGCCATCCGGACACAGTGATCTTCGCAACTGCACAGACTGCGCTAGCACGCCTCCCGTCAATTCCTCAACTTACGCACACAGTACATACGTAATGCCCCATGGCCATTATCCTCATTACTCATGGCATTTCGCCGATTCTCTGAAGACTTCAAGCATGGTGAGCAACCGCACTGAAATGATCCATTTTTCGTCCTCGCCTTAATTATATGTGTGGTGTCTGTACTTTCGGACATTACCGAAGTGATTTGGTTGGCGATGACTGAACAAAAGATTATAAGCATCAACAGACGATATGCATTGTTAAATTCCAGCGAACAAAAAGCTCTGTATTTCTGTAGTCATTTCGTCATGACAGCCTCAGTTTATGGGATAACAGCAAGTTGTGTAGCCTATCATACACTTCTGCAATTTATTTTAATAATTACTCACTCTTCAGATATTGTACTTCATCCTCATGTTTTCTGATACAGTCGTTACAGACTCCTTAATGTGTGTATATGTCAACGTGATCGTTAGATATTCTCTGCATAGACATTTAATATTAAAATAAATTGAAAGCGATTATACGGAGCTCATTTCCGATCTCTACTGTCCGCATACTGCAATGCACGTGCTCAACTTTATTCTCAACTCTCCTTATTCTCCAGATTCGGTGCTGGCAGACTACTTCTCGTCTCCCCACCTTAAACTGGCCCTGAAAGACTTTTGCTTCGTAGATGTTCTGAGCATCCAAAAACCCGTGATCTCGGTGCTTAGAGCGATTCCACGTGAAACGTTGGCTGGCTGCTTCTAACTGCTTCACAACTGATGTCAGAACTGTTATAGGTAAAGGTGGTTACTTCGAAGGCCAGTAGAGATAGTATCTTTATAACCAGTATTCCTTTTTTTTTTCCTGATACCATTCACCGAAATTACCAGGCGCACCTTGTAAAATGAAAATGAATTTAACCGCGTTCTACTGCACGTGCGGAACTGTCGAAAACTTCACCCGGGAGAACGCAGCACGTGAAGTACCATATACTGTCCCCCTATTGTTAAATATGTATCTCTCGTTACTTTTTAAAATCTTTATGCGTTACGTATAAGCACGTAAGTGTGAGAGAAGTATAAACAGTACCAAAAACGGAGAAATTATTTAATTATTCCTTTGTTAATTGAGATCGTAATCTCTGAATCTGAATTTTTGCGGTCTTTCTTTTAATGCCTTAGGACCTCGAAAGCAGGCGTTCACAGGTGTGAAAATAACCGAACTACCAGTTTAATAAGTTACGGCTGCAAAATACTAACACGAATTATTTACAGACGAATGCAAAAACTGGTAGAAGCTGACCTCGAGCAAGATCAGTTTGGATTCCGTAGAAATGTAGGAACTCGCGAGGCAATACTGATCCTACGAATTATCTTAGAAAATAGATTAAGGAAAGGCAAACCTACGTTTCTAACATTTGTAGAAATGGTGAAGGGTTTTGACAACGTTGACTGGAATACTCTCTTTCAAATTGTGAATGTGGTTGGGATCAAATACAGGGAGCGAGAGGGTATTTACGATTAGTACAAAAAACAGGGGGCAGTGATAAGAGTCGAGGGACATGAAAGGGAAGCTGTGGTTGAGAAGGGAGTGAGGCAGGTTCAAATGGCTCTGAGCACTATGCGACTTAACTTCTGAGGTCATCAGTCGCCTAGAACTTAGAACTCATGAAACCTAACTAACCTAAGGACATCACACACATCCATGCCCGAGTTAGGGTTCGAACCTGCGACCGTAGCGGTCGCTCGGTTCCAGACTGTAGCGCCTAGAACCGCACGGCCACTCCGCCCGGCCGGAGTGAGGCACGGTTGTAACCTATCGCCAATGTTGTTCAATCTGTATATTGAGCAAGCAGTAAAGGAAACAAAACAAAAGTTCGGAGTAGGAATTAAAATCGAGGGAGAAGAAAAAATTAGAGGTTTGCCGATGGCACTGTAATTCTGTCAGACAGCAAACGACCTGGAAGAGCAGTTGAACGGAATGGAGTGTGTCTTTGGAGGAGGATATAAGATGAACAACAACAAAAGCAAAACGAGGATAATGGAATGTAGTCGAATTAAGTCGGGTGATGCTGAGGGAATTAGATTACGAAATGAGACACTTAAAGTATTAGATAAGTTTTGCTATTTGGGCAGCAAAATAAGCGATGATGATTGCAGTAGAGAGGATATAAAATGTAGACTGGCGATGGCAGGGAAAGTGTTTCTGAAGAAGAGAAATTTAACATCCAGTATACATTTAAGTGTCAGGAAGTCTTTCAGGAAAGTATTTGTATGGAGTGTAGTCATATATGGAAGTGAAACATGGACGATAAATAGTTAAGACAAGAAGAGAATAGAAGCTTTCGAAGTGTGGTGCTACAGAAGAATGCTGAATATTGGATGGGTAGGTCACGTAACTATGAGAGGGTACTGAATGGAATTGGGAAGAAAAAGTATTTGTGGCACAACTCGGCTAGAAGAAGCGATGGTTGGTAGGACATGTTCTGAGGCATCAAGGGATCACCAATTTAGTACTGGAGGGAAGCGTGGAGGGTAAGAACCGTAGAGGGAGACCAAGGGATGAATACACTAAGCAGATTCAGAAGGATGTAGGTTGCAGTAGGTACTGGGAGATGATGAAACTTGCACAGGGTAGAGTAGCATGGAGAGCTGCATCAAACCAGTCTCTGGACTGAAGACCACAACAATAAGAGGGCCTCGAATAAGATGATGATCAAAATTATTAGTGAAAATATTTCTATTTAGGATTATATTTTGATTTTGCCAGGATTTGGTATTATGTCAAATATGTATGTCAAAAAAAAGGGAAAATCGAATCATTTGGAACATTAGGTATAATTTACCCCCTATTACCAATTGGATTAATAGGATTTATTGTATGTAAGTACAGGCCACAGTCTCTTACGAAAATGCTCAAGAAGAAACTGAAAGCATGATTTTAAATTATGTTACTCTCATTGAATAATATACTGAAATCAGAATATGTAATTTTGTTTCGCTTGAAACTGCGCGCTTGTTTCACAATTTAAAGTAATTAGAATCTGTCGCGTAATGGCGGCGTAGTGTTGCGCGCACCAGCGTTCTTATTTCTCGAAGGTGCAGTCTTAAGTAAGATCTGAGAATACGTAAATTTTTTTACTTGACATTTGCCACTATTACATAAATAACCACAAAACTAATGCTCAGTACATTGTTAATATTTCTCACAGTACAGACGTTTAGACAAGAGTGTAAGTAACAAGCGTGTACTTTCGGCTACATGCAATGTAGTAGTTCTTGTAATGTCCGATTTTGTTGATCATTTCACGAAGAAGACCTCTTGAGTTTATTACACAATGTATTGTTCACAGACGTTATGACACATGCTTAATTCTTCGCCTAAATGACTGAAATTCTTTTACAGTTACTCTCATCGTAACACATACTAAACATTGTAATCAGATGTTACACGTGATGCTCTTCACAGTGACGAGTTCAACATTTTACATTATTTAATACGTCCATCCATATGGGAACGCTATAGGGATAAGGATACGGTGTTGTGTGGGAAACGAGACGCATTTTTCTGTATGTACATAGCCAGTTTCGTGAGGACAAAAGGAACATAATTTTTTGTTCTTTTGTTGCGCCCACTTGGTTAACGGCATCACCGTCGCTCGAACGATGGTTTTCAGCCTAGAAATGCGCACACTGCTGGTGGCCAGTTAGTACGTTTGTCAGAAATTGTTTATTTTCCCGAGCAGAGGAAAGGAGCCGAAACGAGCAGCGGCTACCCGAAATGGCAGGGCGGTCCGTGGTGGGGCCCCAGGCGGCCGCTTTTGGAAGCGGGCGGGTCCCTTTGTGTCTGATTTACGGCGCGCTGCGTATCGCGCATAGCATCTCTCTCTCTCTCTCTCTCTCTCTCTCTCTCTCTCTCTCTCTCTGTGTGTGTGTGTGTGTGTGTGTGTGTGTGTGTGTGTGTGTGTCGCCACGAGTGGTGCTGTAGGCGACCATCCGCCACTTACCGCACTACACCACACGCGCATGCACACACACAGTGCCACCAGTGCGCTCGTCACACTCCCTCCTTACGACTGTTCCCTTGCCAACATGTCTTTCTACTGAGCGGAACGAATTTTCCGCAGTAGCTACAAGGCGCGACAGCATCGGACAAGACGGCTCGTATCCTACCTTTTTTCTGTGTCCGACGCACGCGTTAAAACACACACACACACACACACACACACACACATTGCCCGTCCTTCCCCATTCCGCTCCCTCCTCTATTCTCACAAGGACGCACTGCATCTGTGTGTACTGGATTGTGTCGCTGGCTAACAGCGATTAACGCTGTTCCCCACTAAACAACTCTGTACGACAAACTTTCGAAAGGACCAACGGTACCGACCGACAGCCGTGTCGTCCTCAACTGACTGGCGTCATTGGAGTCGCATATGGAGGGGCTTGGGCGGGGATCACCCAACCGTTGTCTCAACCGTTGTCAGTTTTCGTGACCTACTACTCGATCAAGTAACTCCCCATTTATCACAAGGCTGAGTGGACCTCGGTAGCGCAATAAAGCGTAGTGGCCCATATAGCCACCCATCAAAGTGCCAACCACCCCAACGGTGTTTATCTTCGGTGATCTGACAGGAATCAGTATATACACCGCTTCACGGCCGTCAACCTACCCCCCATTATACTAATAGTTTACACAATTAGGTGACAAAAGGCATGGGGTACCTCCTGATATCGTTTTGGACCTTCTGCCCTGCAACCACCAGCATGGACTCAACAACTCGTTGGAAGTCCCCTGCAGAAATACTGAGCCATGCGGCCTCTGTAACCGTCCATAATGTCCCATAAATGTTCTATGGGTGGCCAAATCTTCAGCTCCCAGCTGTCTAAAATGTACTTCAAACCAGTCACAATAGTGGCTTGGTGACATGGCGCATTGGCATCGTGAAAAATTCCATCGTTGTTTGGGAACATGCAGTCCATGAAGCGGAGCAAATATATCTCCAAGTAGCCGAACATAATTATTTCCAGTCCAGATGGCAGTTACGAGAGTCGAGGGACATGAAAATTTGGTTGGTTGATTTGGGGGAGGAGACCAATAAACGAGGTCATCGGTCCCATCGGCTGAGCGAAGGATGAGGAAGGAAATCGGCCGAGCGCTTTCAAAGGAACAATCCCGACATTTGCCTGAAGCGATTGAGGGAAATCACCCAAAACGTAATACATGATAGCCGGACGCGGGTTTGAACCGTCGTCTTCCCGAATGCGAGTCGAGTGCGCCACCTCGCCCGGTCCCAGTCCACTACCGGTTCATTTGGACCAGAGGGCCCAGTCCATTCCTTATGAACACAGCCCACATCATTACGCAGCTTGCAGAGTGGCTTGTTGACAACTTGAGTCCGTGGGTACGTGGTGTCCACACGACACTCAGGTCCTACAGTGAGCTCTTATCAACTGAAATCTGTACTCATTTCACCAGACTACAGTTTTCCAGGAGTCTTGGGTCCAGGCGCCCTGTAGGCGATGTCGTGCTGTAAGCAATCAGCAGATCGTTTGCTGCCATAGCCCATTAACGCCACGTTTCGCTGCACTGTGCTAACGGATACGACCCACATTGATTTCTGCGATTATTCACGCAGTGTTGTTTGTGCGTTAGCACTCTCAACTGTTCTCAAACGCCGCTGCTCTCGGTCGTTAAGTGAAAGCCATTAGCCCCTGTGTTGTCCGTAGTGGGAGGTAATGCCTAAAATTCGGTATCCTCGGCACATTGTTGACACTGTGAATCTCTGAGTACTGTGTCCCTAAGGCTTGCGGAAACGGAATGTCCCATGCGTCTGGCTCCAACTACTATTCGCCGTTCAAATCTGTTAATTCCCGTCGTGCGGCCATAACCACGTTGGAAACCTTCTCGCATGAATCACCTGAGTGCAAATCACAGCTTCGTCAATGCACTGCACTTTCGTCCTTGTGTACGTGATACTACGTCATCCGTATGTATGCACATTGCTATCCCATCACTTTTTCATCTCAGTGTATTCCAGTGTTAAGTTACCTAGTGACTTAAAGAGAATGTGTTAAAAAAAAAAAAAAAAAAAAACACTTTACTGAGGCGTTTAGGAAAGCAGGTTAGCTACTTGGAAACCTGTCATGGTGCCTTTCCGTGGAAGCTCAGGTGAATGTCCTCCAAGCATAGGCTGTTACTAGCCCTGATGGCTTGCGTCCGTGGCCCGATGCATGTTTCGGGAATCTATCCGCCTCGATGATGACGTACCTAGATTTGAGCGACGTTATTAAACGACTGTTTGGAAACTGGTGCCTGTTGCAGGGCGCCTCTTCAACAGCTTCCATGGTCAACAAAAGTTTAATGTTCTGTATTTCGCGTAATTATTGACCGAATTCAAAAATTTTAAATGCTGCCATAATCAATTAATTGAGAGGTATAACCTTATTTTGATAATTTAACACAATAAGACAAGATTACAGTTTGTGTGTTTGTCTCAAGGAAACGTGAATGCCCGGTATTCGAGACTGAGAGCACTTTGGGACTTCCAGCAAACTTTACATAAAATTTCAAACCTTTCCTAAACTTTTTGTCGCTTACGTGATCAATTCTGTTTTTACTCCAGATGTGCTTTGTGCGCTCGGTGCTGAGACGTCTTTTATTATGGCTGCACTGCTCGCCAAATACTGATGTCTGTGCTGAGAGACGGGGTTACGGGCGATATGAAATGCTTATTATCCGATTTTTCGAAACTGGTGGGTCAAAAAAAAATTGATTTGTGCAAATCTTAGTCTGTTTCTCCCCTCATAAAGAACTTAATTTCTTTTAGATATAGGCCTAAGTTACTGCGCTGCACCAAATTAAATAAAACATTGCGGTAAGTTTTAAAGACTTTTTCCGGAGGTAAAACAGCATTTCATACAGTCTGTAAGTCGGTTTAAAGGTTGGACGAAGGGAACGTGACGCCACGTTTAATAGGACCATGTCTAGTAAAGCACTGCTGTGTCATATCAGCATTCCAGTGGGTTTGAACCATGCTATTAACGATATATTTGAAACATGTCTTTTGCGTTTTATCATTATTAGTATTATTATTATTATACGCTGAGGTGACAAAAGTAGTGGGATAGCTTCTAATACCGTGCTGGACCTCCATTGTCTGGCGTAATAGAGCAGATCAACGTGCCATGGACCCAACAAGTCGTTGGGAGTTCCCTGCAGAAATATTGAGCCATGCTGCCTCTTTAGGCGCCCCTAATTGCGAAAGTGTTGCTGGTGCAAGATTTGGTGCACGAACTGACCTCCCGATTATGCCCCTTCAAGGTTCGTGGCATTCATGTCGGGCGATCCTGGGAGACCAGTTCATACGCTGTAATTCTCCAGAATATTCTTCAGACGAGTCGCGAACATTCATGGCCCGGTAACGCGGCGCATTGTCATCCATAAAAATTCCATCGTGGAATTAATAAATAATTATTTTAAGAAAGTTACTGTTAGCAGTTTTATGTATTTTCAATTCCATAGTTGTTTGGGAGTACGACCCGCCAGGGTAGCCGAGAGCGGTAACGCGGTGCTTCTTGGACTCGGGTAGGCGCGCCAGCCACGGATAGAATCCGCCCGGCGGATTAACGACGAGGGCCGGTGTGCCGGCCGGCCTAGATGTGGTTTTTAGGCGGTTTTCCACATCCCGCTAGGTGATTACCGGGCAGGTCCACACGCTCCGCCTCAGTTACACGCGTCGTAGACATTTGAAACACGTTCGCACTATTTCACGATTTACACTAGATGCAGACAGCTGAGGTACGCTGATTCCATCCCTGGGGGTACGGGGTGGCGGCAGGAAGGGCATCCGGCCACCCCTAAAACTAACCTTGCCAAATCCTTGTAACCACGCCGACCCTGCGATCGCTGCGGGACTATGGCGTAAGCGAAACAAAGAAAGAAAGTTGTTTGGGAGTATGACGTCGATAAATGGCTGTAAATGGTCTCCCAGTAGCCGAGCATAACTATTTCCAGTCAAGGTTCGGTTCAGTTGGTACCAGAGAGCCCAGTCCATTCCATGCAGACACACCCCACACCAATATGGTGCGAGCACCAGCTTGCACAGTGTCATGTTGACAACATGGGCCATGGCTTCGTGAGGTCTGCGCCACACTGGAAACCTACCATCACCTCTTACCAACTGAAATCTGTACCTATCTGTCAAGGCCACGGTTTTGCAGTCGTCTAGGGTCCAAATGATTTGGTGAAGAGCCCAGGAGAGGCGATTTAAGCTTCGGTCGTCTGCTGCCAAAACCCATTAACGCCAAATTCCGTCGCACTGCCGCAACATTTACGTTCGTCGTACGTCTCGCATTGATTTCTACTGTTATACTACGCAGTCTGCAGTGACAACTCTGCGCAGACGCCAATGCTCTCGATCATTAAGTGAAGGCCAGCGGCCACTTAGTTGTCCGTGCTGAAATTCGGTATTCTGGGCAGCCTCTCAACACTGTGAATCTCGGAATACTGAATTCTCTAACGATTTCCAAAGTGGAATGTCCCATGCCTATAGCTCCAACTACCTTTCCGCGTTCATAGGCTGTTAATTCCCGTCGTGTGGCCGTAATCGCGTCGGAAACCTTTTCACATGAATCACGTCTGTATGAATGACAGCTCCGCCAATGCACCGCCTTCTATAACTTGCATACGCGATATTACCTCCATTTGTATATGTCCATATCGCTATCTCATGACTTTCGTCACCTCGGTGTGATTAATGTATAACTGCTAGTGGGATATGTTTCGTCGCATGTACATGTATACTGAAAAATTGCCATTATGTTGAATTTGAGCAGTAACGGCGAATAAAACATGATATTCAAATAATAAACAGCAGCGGTTTCGTATTTTCAGGAATATTTCACTGTGTTCACGACATGTAATACTGTTTAGTATCTCGTGAATTATTAAGAAATCGACTCAAGTGCGCCATACCGTGCGTAGTCTTAACCGAGGTGACACGTACGACGCCCTCTAACATAATGACAGGGGTCGGAGTGAGGCGTGGTTGGAACAGGGGAGGAAATGGGAGTGGGTACATAGGAGTTAAAAGGGAGGGGGGGCGTGGTACATCATGTGTGTTCTGACAGACGATGCACACCACTGCCAAGCATTAGACCGAAGTCGTTGTCGTAGTCTTCGTCATTAAAAAGAACGAGTTCTCATTATATCGACACAGGTTGCATCACAGAAAGCGAGGCGTCGCACGTGCTTTTCATAGAGAAGCGGTGACCTGGATTCTATTATTTCCACGACTCGTGGTGAAGAACCTCTTTCCGCTTGGGAAAGCTCAAGTTTCAGACACTCTGGATCAGTTTTTGCAGTGCGCGAGCTCGAGTGTGTGTGTGTGTGTGTGTGTGTGTGTGTGTGTGTGTGTGTGTGTGTGAGAGAGAGAGAGAGAGAGAGAGAGAGAGAACGCAAGCGCGTGCAGTTATACACACACACACACACACACACACACACACACACACACTCTGTCACTCTCACACTCACAAGCGCGCAATAACAAGTGTGCGGTATACCTGCAACAGAAACAGTGCTTCTGTTATATGTCTGAATGGTATAGCTGGAGTGGAAACGTAGCAGCCACGGCAAGCGCATTCGCAATAGACAGCGATTAAAAACGTACTTCCACTTAAATAAGCTACGGAGATCTCAAAGCTAGCCGCTTGGTCGACCGGAATCTGTTACCTGCATGTCCTCCTTGCATCTTCTACAGTGTACACCCTGCGCCTTTACAGCGTTGCATCTGTAAGTACTTCACTAAAGGGTTTGCATTTAATTCGGTAATCAGTACATAGAAATAACCGACCTGTCAATTGTTTTATTCGAAACAGCGTTTTCAGGATCTCTCTAATACGAGGGCAATTCAAAAAGTAACAGCAAACTGTTATGAGATGCAGTTAATACGTCAGGCATTTGAAACTCCCGGAAGGTGAAGATTCATATATTGAGAAAGTTTTGGCATATGCCGAAACATTGCATGACAAGTTGAATAGGAAAGAAAGTTTAAATAAAATGGCTGCGTCCCTAGTTGTATGCACTGTAGATCAGCGAGCATTTTATGGTTGTAGGGCGTAAAACCCTAGATACCATAGAATGATGTTGAAACAGTGTGGAGAAGGCCGCATTAGTGAGAGAAGTGGACGTACTTCAGTAGCAGGTGAGCAACGCTCTGGGTATCCCAGAACGGCCGTGGAACGCGCGGACGCCATGATTTGTGAGAACCGGCGTCTTTCTGTAGACGTTATACACACTGAACTGAGTATCAGTCTCAGATCCGCTCATACAATTATTAGTGAGGTTCTCGAGTACAGTCTTTCGTGTGCGCGATGGGTGCCTAGGATGCTCACTGGTGAATACAAGATGATGCGTGTTCAGGCTGCCACATTTCTGGCGCGATATAACGCCCAAGGACACACATCGTCACAGAAGACGAAACCTGGGTGCATCACTGCGAACCAGAAAACAAAAACACCTAATTTTCAAAATTCTTCTGTCGTACCTCGTCTCGAATGATTCGACTCTTCTGTTCCGCATTTCCCAGTATCCATGTTTCACTACCACACGCTTGTGTGCTCCAAACATACATTATCAGAAATTTCTTCCTCCAATTATGGCCTGTCTTTGATACTACTACTTTTCTTGGCCAGAAATGCCCTTTTTACTAGTGCTAGTCTGCTTTTGATGTCCTCCTTGCTCCGTCAGCCAAAGGTTATTTTGCTGCCAAGGTAGCAGAATTCAATAACTTCATCTATTTTGCGATCACCAATCCTAAGTTAGTCTCTCGGCGTTCTCGTTTCTGCTACTTCTCATTTCTTTCGCATTTCTTCGATTTACTCTCGATCCATTTTGTTTTTACTCATAACAGTGTTCATTCCATCAGGGAGATTCTGTAATTCATCAGCGAATCGTGTCATTGATATCCTTTCACCTTGGATCACGTACAAGAAAAGAAAGCTCGCGCAGTCAGCGGACAGGCGTCCACCCTTTCCGATACTGAGAGGGGTTTCAGACAGACTGCAGACTCTATTCTAGGGCAGGCTGCACAAAGAGGGGCAAAGTTCCCGACGAGCTGGGTAACTGACCACTTCCAAAGAGCAGACACAGCAGCTGCGGCGCCAGATAATTTCAGAGAGGCGCCACGTCTCTCTCTCTCTCTCTCTCTCTCTCTCTCTCTCTCTCTCTCTCTCTCTCTCTCTCTCGCCTGCCTGGGCGCGCCCTGCCAAGGTTCCGGCTGTGGGTGTCGGCGGCACTATTTACATTCTGGCTGGCCTGGGAAAGCAGCGGCGCAGGCGATAAATATCCTCCACTGCCGCCGCCGACGCAGACGACGATGCGCCGCCAAAAGGCCGAAACGCAACGGACGCCACCTGCTAGCACCTTCTGCAAACTTACACCCTTCCGGCTAGTGACACCGTTATATGGTTGTGAATGTGAAGCGACAGCCCAGTCGCTCGGCGAACTAAATCCAGTCTAATTCCTGAGTAACGCTTCTAGCACGGTTCTACGCGTACGTTGTCAGCTCCTTCGTTTCTTTTAATTTAATCTGCTAGTGAGCAGAAATGTGGAACGAATTGTTGAAGAAAATGTAAAAGGTGCCGGTAGCGGGTCATCCAAAACTTCCGCCAACTACAGTGACGGAAGGAGGTGTAAGACATAGTTGGTAGGCATGTTTCTACATCTGAAAGATCATGTGTATTCTGATTTCGCACCAGTCGTACAAGAGTGGCTCTGGGGCTACAAGAAGCTGGACGTTCCTTCTGCAGTATTGCAGGAAGACTTGCAGGAATGTAGCCACTGTACATGGTTGCTGGCAGCGGCGGCCACGGGACTCTACGATCGTTAGAAGACAGGTCTGTCTACGTCCACGTGCCACTAGCCAGAGGGAAAGCCACCCTGTTCGGCCTATGGTTCTGGCGCACAAGCAATCTGAGCACCAGTTGACATCTCTGTGATACAACTAACTGTTACAAATTGGTAACTTCAAGGACAGCTCCGAGCCAGACGCCCTATAGCGTGCATTCCACTGGCCTCAACCAACCACCATTTGCGACTTCAGTGATGTCAAGCGAGAATTCATTGGATGTCAGGGTGGAGGTCTGCTGTGATTTCTGATGGAAGCTGGTTCTGCCTCGGCGCCATTGATGGCCTTTTGATGGCTAGGGGGCGGCCAGTTGAGAGCCTGCAACCAACCTGTCTGTGTGCTCCACACAAACTCGACCTACACCTGGAGTTACGGTCTGGAGTGCGCATTCGTATGACAGCATGAGCACACTCGTGATTATCCCGCGCATCCTGGCTGCAAATTTGTACGTCAATGTTGTGAATTGACCTGTTGCGCTGTCATTCTTGAACAGCCTTGCAGGGGGTGTTGTCCAACTGGATAACACTCGCATACCGCTGTTGTAGTCAGACATGCTCTATAGATAGACTGTCGAGACGTTGACTTGCCTTGTGTTCTATCGAGCTCACAGAGCCATCATCAGACAACTCCACAGTCACCTACATCTACAGCATACTCCGCAAGCCACCTAATGGTGTGTGGCGGAGGGGACTTGGTGTACCACTAACTGAACCTTCCTACCCAGTTCGACTCGTGAATAGCGCGTGGGAAGAATGATTGTCGGTAAGCGTCTGTATTGGCTCTAAGTTCTCGAATTTTCTCTCGTCATTAATGTATGTTGGAGAAGTAATGTGTTGTCCGACTCTTCCCAGAAAGTGCTCTCTCGAAATTTCAATAGTAAATCTCTCCGTGATCCACAACGCCTCCCTTGTAACGTCTGCCAGTGGAGTTTGTTGAACGTGTCAGTAACGCTGTCATGCCGACTAAACGATCCCGTGACGAAACGTACCGCTCTGCTTCCACGATCAGCATAACCGTCCCTGTATTGCACGACCAAGCGCAACAGGCATGGAACTCCATCCCACAAACTGACATCCGACACCAATGACAACACAGTGCTTGCACTCAACATTCTGGCGGCTACACAGGCGATTAATGTACCAGCATTTCACCTTTGCAGTGGCTTACCTCGCGCTTGTATTAACCTGGTATCATGCAACGTTAATCAATTAAATTTGTTACCTCACATATCCCAGAAATTTCATTACTCTACATTAATCATTTTGTGGTGTTGGGCTTTTTTCCGTCTTCTATATCTCTGAAGATCGGCAGTATTTGTAAACGCGAGCTTTCGCGAGTAGACGCGACTTCACCCGTATTATTTTTGAGTCCGTCTCCGTAGCTGAATGGTCAGCGCGGCTGGCTGGCATGCGGGGGACCCAGGGTCGATTCCAGGTACTGCCAGGGATCTTCTCACGGTGCGAGGATTGGAACGGGGTGCACTGACAAACTGTTCGAGAAATCCGACAACTGACGCGCGGTTGAAGGCCATGTTACGAATCGCGCGGCCCCTCTCGGCGAAGGTTCGAATCCCCCCTCGGGCATGGATGTGTATGTTGTCCATAGCGTTGGTTAGTTTAAGTAGTGTGTAAGTGTAGGGACCGATGACCTCAGCGGTTTGGTCCCTTAGGAACTCATACACACATTTGAAATCCGACAGCTACCGCGTGCAGTGTGCTGATCTCTTCCAAAGACGCCATTGGTGGCGCCAGGACGCGGAACTTGAGCTGTACCTTAGTATTCTTCTCGGCGTTCTGTTACTTTGAAAGCTGTAGCGAGGTAACTAGCCTGATTGGGAGCTGAGCCAGAGACGAATACGAGCGCTTCACAGTGAAAACATCGATGAACCTCCCTAGTTCAAAACGTTCAGAGACTGGGGATTTGTGAAAAATAGAGAAACGTGAAGATGGGATTTAATGCTTCGTGTGTGCATATGGTTTCCCTGTCTACGCGCACAGAAAGTTCGAACGACCATATGAAAGTCAGAAAAGTCCTCCTTTCGCATGTTGCTCAGTTAACACGCCATGTTCGTCTGGATGTTCGTTACGATGTCAAAGCGTTGACTCTTCATGTGCATTTCTGCACTTTGTGGTTTCTTGCTCAAGTTTTTGTTCCTGGTGCCGGTTTTTTTCTAGTGTCGTATCTTGTTCTTCCTTTCCTTACGTGGCTCAGGGTCCAGAAGCGAGCCTTTTTGTAAAAAAATGATGCAGGAAATTTCTGTCCGTCATATAGCAGTTCAAGTAAAGACTTTCAGAATTCCCAGACTATCCCAGTACATGGTATTTACCTGACAATTCCCATATCCCTGGGCGTCCACGGGCCCTGTGGTAGTTATCGAAGGCGCCATGGCAGCTGTGGACAACGTGATTGCTATTACAGATCACCGGCATCCTTTTGCGGTCGGTATCTTCCGCGAAAACGGCGATGACGTCTTCCCTTAGGATAAGAATCACGCTACAGTGCTTTGAGGAATATGATAGTGAACTTGTTATTGTTATTGACACTGAATTCGCCGGATCAGATCTGAAATCAGTGGAATCCTTCTGGCACGTTATCAGGCGCCATGTCTGCCCCGCAAGCCAATGGCCTATTATTTCAGGCATTTCATAGTCTCTCCGCAAACGTCTGCTGCCACATACGCCCGTAAATCTACCAGGGACTTTTTAGTTTCTCCATGTGCGGCTCAACTGTTTGCTTAATAAATGAAACGGCCGTTCCAGTTGCTCCTTAGAACTTTTAGTTCATTATACGTTTCGGCCTTTTTGTTAAGTTATTCTCAAGTAGTTTTGAAACTGCTATAAATATGATACATACATGTGCCATAAGTATGGTGTATGTATCTAACTGAAGATGAGAAAATAAGGCTTGCATATGTGTGTGTACAGACAGATAATACAACTTACAGTAGATAAGTAATGTCCAGAAGATGTGTAAGTACAAATCTGGTAGATTTTTGAACCTTGCTCAGAATATGGACGTCTCAAGACGATGTAATTCATTACTTGTACCAGAACAGTGATACACTGTGTGATCAAAAGTATCCGGACACCTGGCTGAAAATGACCTATAAGTTCGTGGCGCCCTCCATCGGTAATGCTGGCATTCAGTATGCTGTTGGCCCACCCTTAGCCTTGATGACACTCTCGCAAGCATACGTTCAGTCAGGTGCTGGAAGGTTGTTTTGGGTATTGCACCCCATTTTTCACGGAGTTCTGCACTGAGGAGAGGTATCGATGTCTGTCGGTGAGCTCTGGCACGAAGTCGGCGTTCCAAAACATCCCAAAGGATTCAGCTCAGGACTCAGTGACGGCCAGTTCATTACAGGGGTGTTACTTTCGTGTAACCACTCCGCCACAGGCAGTGCATTATGAACAGGTGCTCGATCGTGTTGAAAGATGCAATCGCCATCCCAGAACCGCTCTTCAACAGTAGGAAGCAAGAAGGTGCTTAAAACATCAGTGTAGGACCGTGCTGTGATAGTGCCACGCAAGACAAGGGGTGCAAGCCCCCCTCCACGAAAAATACGACCACACCATAACACCACCGCCTCCGAATTTTACTGTTGGCACTATACACGCTGGCAGATGACGTCCACAGGGCATTCGCCATACCCACACCCTGCCATCGGATCGCCAGGATTGTGTACCGTGATTCGTCACTCCACACAATGTTTTTCCACTGTTCAATCGTCCAATGCTTATGCTCCTTACACCAAGCGAGGCGTCGTTTGGCATTTACCGGCGTGATGTGTGGCTTATGAGCAGCCGCTCGACCATGAAATCCAAGTTTTCTCACTTCCCGCCTAACTGTTATAGGACTTGCAGTGGATCCCGATGAAGTTTGGAATTCCTGTGTGATGGTATGGATAGATTTCTGCCTGTTACACATTTCGACCCTCTTCAACTGTCTGAGGTCTCTCTGTCAACAGACGAGGTCAGCCTGTATGCTTTTGTGCAGTGCGTGTCCCTTCACGTTTCCACTTCACAATCTGAAACAGTGGACCTAGGGATTTTTAGGAGTGTGGAAATCTCGCGTACAGCCGTATGACACAAGTGACACCCAATCACCTGACCTCGTTTGTAGTCCGGCGGAGGGCCTCATTCTGCTCTCTCACGATGTCTAATGATGACTGAGGTCGCTGATATGGAGTACCTGGCAGTGGTGACAGCACAATGCACCTAATATGAAAATCGCATGTTTTTGGGTTTGTCCGGATGCTTTTGATCACATAGCGCTTATATAAAATTCATTGCTGTGTTTGTAAAGCTAGCTTACATTCGACAAACAAGGAGTTTTAAAACAAGTTACAAAGAACTCTTGCAACTAAAAAGAAAAAAAAATTATAAGCAATAAATCCATCTTTGCGGCTCACTTTCTATAAGAGAATCACATAGTGCACAACATTAAAAGGAATACTTCATGCATATTTTTGTATCAATAGGCCGACCTGAAAAATCCAAAAGGAAATTGGTTCAACGAGCAATACATACTCGGACACCTGGCGCCTCCTCATTGACAATTTGTTTAAAGTTACTCCCCAGATTCGTAGCTGTATCCGCATTATACCAAGATTTCTGCAAACGTGCTCTGTAAGCAGTTCGCGTTGCATCCAGGCTGTGCTAACAGCTTTCGCAGTTCCGTGTTGTTCAACGTTTTCCCACTAGAAACATAATTGTACACTTGACTGAGATGCCCCGTCCATTTCAGCTATGTTAGATTCTCATTTCACAGAATCTGTATTTAGTATGTTACTTATGAAACATACAAAAAAAATTTTTTGAATATGTTGAACGTAAATCTTGATAAACGCAGAGAATAATTACATTATGAATTATACAGTCTTGAGAAGACCATGTTCTCAAGATATCCTTAGACAAGGAAGATTTTAAGTCTACCAGAGTTGTTCTTAATTCTTTAGGACATATATTCTCAACTCAACTTTCGTAGTTTGTCTGTAGATATACGTATGTATTACGTTTTTTTAATATTTAATTATATACATGTATATATCAATCATATTAATGGCGGTTTCGGAACCACTTGACAACGGCCTGCCATAAAAGCTGAAACCAATAGTGGACTAAATAAAGCTCTACAGAGCAAATGGATCAAGCTTTTCATTTGCGACCAAGTACTTGTCAAACCCATGCTACGCAGAAAAACTGCTGTCCTGCATTACAAAAGTGGGCCAGTGCACCATGAAGCAGGTTTTCACAACGCTTTGGCTTATCAGCGTGTGCACAGGTCCGCTTGAAAATGACTTTTTGAAATTAGTAGATAGCGTGCATTTCTCAAGGCTCAGCGTGGACCAAACAGAACAACGTCAACACTGACAACGTGATGCCTTTATTATAGATGTATAGGCAGTCACAGAAAACCCAAGAAATCTTAAAAGGAAATGGGGAAAACGTCAGGAGACGGCCAGACAGTTCCGCCATGTTTATGTGCGTGATGCGTGGATAGCTATTCAGTAGTTGTATAAACTGATAACCATTCGTAACTATGTTTAGCATGTGATTTCTGTTGTGTACTGTGAATGAGAAAGATGTATCTACATCGGTTGTGCACTTAGCGTGTTTCGAACGTAATGTCATTCCTATTAGTCCTAAATAAAGAACTAAGTTAAAATAATAGTCCGACGGAAACCAATTGTTCCGTAAAGTTATCGATGCTATGTGGAGCCTACGCAGAAGTTGTACTTCATCCAGTGACAGCCTGAGTAGAAAAATGTCATTAGTACGATTTGCAGTGCCTCTCGAGACCGTTAAGAGTAAAACGACAGTTTACCTTTGCGTAAAGAGTAATTTTTGCAGTGCATTTTGTTGGAAGTTGCAAACCCTGCCCAACGTCAGACGCTTCCCCTTAAGACGGAGCGGCATCTGCATAACGGCGGCGAGCCGCCACCCCCCGGGGGCCCCTGCCGCCCACCGCCGCCCCACGCAGCTGCGTCCGACGCTCGAGGACACGTTTCTGCAAAAGCCCAGGACCTGTCCGCACCGGCTGCGACGCTGCTTAACACACCTACTGTGCGCGACATGCCCTCCCTCCATACCTGCAAAGTAGAGGCTCTGCTAGGTTCCGCTCTTGAAAATTGTCTTTCAAAAAACAAACTGCGGGTTTCACATTTTTCATATAGAAACGCCCTACACGTCGTAGCGAAGGACTCTAGAAAAAGTTCTGTTACATCATTTGCTGCTGACAATAAAAGATGCTGGGAGTTTATTGCTAAAAGTTTTCAATCCCTTTGATTCTCCCTTTTTTTCGGTCGAGGATTTTTGAATTTATCACACAAAATCATCGTCATGCATGAAGTGACAAAGATGGGCGTTAGATGACACTTAGACATCTTACTTTTGTAACAAGATACTGCTTCCATTGATGACTCGGAAGAGTAGAAATCAGTAAACTGTTTTAGGTCCATACAATGTGATCAAGGCTGTGTAAATAAAAATAAGTCAGAAGTAATTCCATTTACGCCTCGGCTGTATTACAGTGTTGTAGTCTCCTTTTGGGAAACATTTTACTTACCAACATCGCAAGGCGGGGTACAACGATTACTAGTTTCGACCAGTTAAATGGCCATCTTCTGAGCTGAAGGTATACAGAAGGTTACAGGTCAGTATTCATAATATAACTAACAAACGAAATTAGTTGTTGCATAACACTTGTAAGGGTACACGCCATATAATAGACACCAGCGTCTTCATCAGTTATTAATGCGAGACGTTTTGTCACAATTATGTTTGCAATTCAAAGCTGTCAAATAAAATCGAATGAAATATACGAAAACAATCCGTACATCTGAAATTGTAGTTACATATATGCGCTATGCACCAACGCATTGTGCCGTATAACAGATATATCATGAGCCATCGTGTCTGTTGACAAAAGCGGAAAAAGGGATCTAGGCCACAGCAACAGGAATACTCACCAGTACTGTGTGTACCGACTCTTGTTCCACTGAAGCTACCGCAGCTGATGTCAGTTCAGTAAACATACAGTATTTTCACAGAGTGAAAGACCAAAAACTAAATAAAAAGTGCAGTTGTTTAAAAATAGATCTAATGTTCTTTCCAGTGTTTTGTACGTAAAATTATGCTGCACAGGTAGTCAGAGGTAATGGATGATGGCGTAGGTGATTTGACATTCCGATAGTGCGACTTATCTCTTTAAATGTAAAACTGTTTAACGTGAAATGACTCACCACATCAGCGAGCCTAAAAATTGTATAAAATACGCTTGGACAGAAATTTTAATTTTTGTATATAATCATTTGTTTCATACGCAAACAGGATAAATTTAGCTTGAAGTGGAAATAGCATTTTACTTAGTTCCAAAAGCGCGACTAAATGATTCCATCTGGTGTACACGATACGAGACAGGCGCGATACTCTGATTTCAAGATGAATCTAGTAATTCCAAAGATAGCAGATGCTGGCAGTTGTGAATATTACAGAGATATTAGTTTAATAGTCCATGCTTGCAAAATGCTGGCACGAATTATTTATGGAAGGATGGAAAAATTATTCAGTAATTCTTTTTGCTCTTAAATTTCTCATGTGTATCCCCCTTGATTCACATTATTCCACTTTGTTCCTGACCGCGTCTTGGTAATTCAAAAATCAGTTTAATATTCACCCACGTATTTTGGGATCATTTAGGTTTCTGGACATTTTCTATTAAAGCTAATACATTCGACTAACTTCGGCAATTTGATTCTGGGTCGTTGATAACTGCACTTGACGTGAAAGGGGGGGGGGGGGATTGTAACCCAACCAGGCAGTGGGTGAGGTGCTCCATTACCAACAATGCAGGACCAAATTGCTGTAGATAATTCAGTGTATTACATTTAATATAGTGTCCAGAAAACAAAGTGATCCCAAAATACGTGATTGCGAAACTTAAAACGATTTTTGAAATTGGGTGGACGTGAAAAGGGACATAGTGATATCATTTGGGTGAAAGCGGAGCTACATGAAAAATTTAAGCGCAAAAAGTTGTTGACGACTGTGTCTTGCGCATTTGCAACTGGGCAAAGTGCTATCGCCCCTTCAAGCGAAGTTCATCCCACAGGCGTATGAAATAATGCACGATGCAGCCAATATCGAGAGTGTAATTGCCGTTCAATAAATTTGTGGTTGTCGCATCCGATATGATACGAAATGACTTATAAAAAACTTGTTTAATCGCTATACTATTTTAATCTCTCTCTCTCTCTCTCTCTCTCTCTCTCTCTCTCTCTCTCTCTCTTTCTTTCCGAAACTTCCTGTCTAATTTGGGTCTCGATTAGTCACCGTGTTTGTCTACATTTGTGAAACTTGATGTCGAATTCTTGTAACAGCCCCCTCTCTCCTCCTCCTTTTTTTTTTTTTTTTTTTTTTTTTTTTAAATATATAAGCCATGCAGTCGGAAAGGACTTAAAAAGGCTTTGAGTTACCCTGAAAAACTGTGGACCACATTAAATAGTTTAGTGATGGGGGTAAGAAGATATATAATCCGAAGACTCAGCTTGTGGCAGTATGGAGGTACAGACCATGGACTCTGTTCTGGTGTATGCAGAAATCGGTTTTAAACAGAGCGTTACGGTGAATATGTGCAAGTTAACAGGAATGCAAAAAGAATGGTTGAATAATTTGATAGTTTATTTTTAGTGTTAAACTGCCTATACATAAATCTTGAAATCGTTAAGTTTCTCTGTAAATTAGCATATTACATATAAATGGTGTCCCGAAATTCACTGTTAGACTTGTAGAGGGTAGTGAGTACATTATGTCCGGAAATGTACCTTTTCCCTTCTAAGGCGGTTTCAAGTCAAATGGTTAACTCATCCACTTCTGCTTGAGGAACTGAATTAGGCGTGACTCAGTGCAGTTGTTAGGTAACAATTCGAAAGGAAACGTAACGAAACCTCCATTTATCACTTAAGCACGTTTGTTGTGTTAATACTTTATGTTTAAAGTTCTGTACGAACAGTCTGCTATATTCCAGAAAGATAGTCTGCTGTTTTCTGTATTGTTTTGGAATAATGCAAACACGTAATGTTTAAGTTTTAGTGCTTCAATTCCTCAAGCAGAAGTGGATGAGATAAACACACGAACTGAAACTGTCGTAGAACGGAAGGGTACTTTTCCGGACATTCCTGTAGAAAATATTACATACTCTCACCCCTCTACAAGTCTGTAACGAGAATTTCTGAACACCCCGTATTTCAAGTATGCTTATTTAAGAGAACTGTCTTATATTATCTCTGCCGAGCACATTTACTGTCTACTATTCAAACATGCTAGACATAAGGGACTTCAGATCCCCAGTTCTACAAGACACAGTAATCCTTCTATTTAAAAACCAGTAAAATTTTACCTTCAGTGTTTTGGGAATGTTTGTTTTCTAGTTTTAGAATTAGCAAATTTACAATTAACCGGAGATTTTGTCACGACCAAAATCAGTATCTACACTGTTTCCTGTAGATTACCTTTGTCACCACTGTTACCTGAAGCGGGGAACTGTTACTGTTACTCATGTGTGACGGGCTGTCTTCGTGTATGTGACTTTGTGACATTTGAATGGTGTGTTGTGTTCCAGGATGGTGCGCATCATCGCGGACGAGTTCCTGACGGAGGAGCGGGACCGGAAGTACTACGCCGATCACTACACGTGCTGCCCGCCGCCCCTCTTCATCCTGCTCATCACGCTCATAGAGGTGAGCAACAAACTAAATCACGTTTCTTAATCCTTGGATTTTTAGCTGTCACCTGTTACTTCTTCCGCCCTCCCCCGGCAATCTTTGTTGATGTGAAAAATGCCGAGTTAGCAGTCCCCCTATAACTGGGGGTCAGTCAGTTTAAGGGTCAGAGGAAGGCAACGGTATAAGGATGGCGGTTATCACTGAAACAATAGGTTCTCGGTTATATCGTTTTTAACGCCAGTTTAACCATACTATTAAAACCGCTCAAATAACCTCGTTCTGGAATAACCTCGTTCTGGAATAACCTCGTTCTGGAATAACCGATTTCCGGTTTTTTATTCCTATTACTTCCTGCAGTAAACATTGAAATCGACAAAGACCGAAAAATTTTGACCCCCTCAATTACAAGATACATACAATCAAAATATATTATTAAATAGGCGAATGAAAGGAAGTCCATCCACCGTTTGCAGGTTTTCTCGAAAATTGAAAAGTGGTTGTGTACCACAAAAAATGATCAGTATTCTCCTACTGATTCTAAATTTTTTGAAACTCTGCTCAAACACCGTGTTGTATTCGGGGATTATAGCACTATTTCGACCTTAAGGATAGTTAGTGCTAAAGTGTGAAAACTGAGGTTGGAGGACACTCTTTTTCTTATTAATTTTTCCTCTTTCAGGGGCTAAAAGCAGTTAAAGGCAAGTTATGTAGACACAGGCAGCAGATCAACGGCTTTATATTTTTATTGTAAACCATAAATGAGGTGCGAACTGTCAAGTTGTACGTTTTCTCCTTATATGGTGTCACAGGTTGGTTCTGGCTCCTCTTGTTCATTGATACCGCGCTTCGTGAAATTACTTTCAGACTGTGGATGGTGCTATTCTATAGTAACAACTGCTGTCCGACGACGATAGTAAGAAACTACCATATACTTGTAGATACACAAAAAGTTTTACACACTACTTACCATCTAATAGGCCACACCACATGGTAACAGGTACATTATTATCCAAGAAGTGCTGTACCAGTTCCCATGCAGTGTGTTCGTTACTCGTTTCTGTCGGCATTGTTGTTCAAATATTACTATTTTTCCCATTTTCTACAAAAACGCAATATTTCAAAGCAGTGCAAATACACTCCTGGAAATGGAAAACAGAACACATTGACACCGGTGTGTCAGACCCACCATACTTGCTCCGGACACTGCGAGAGGGCTGTACAAGCAATGATCACACGCACGGCACAGCGGACACACCAGGAACCGCGGTGTTGGCCGTCGAATGGCGCTAGCTGCGCAGCATTTGTGCACCGCCGCCGTCAGTGTCAGCCAGTTTGCCGTGGCATACGGAGCTCCATCGCAGTCTTTAACACTGGTAGCATGCCGCGACAGCGTGGACGTGAACCGTATGTGCAGTTGACGGACTTTGAGCGAGGGCGTATAGTGGGCATGCGAGAGGCCGGGTGGACGTACTGCCGAATTGCTCAACACGTGGGGCGTGAGGTCTCCACAGTACATCGATGTTGTCGCCAGTGGTCGGCGGAAGGTGCACGTGCCCGTCGACCTGGGACCGGACCGCAGCGACGCACGGATGCACGCCAAGACCGTAGGATCCTACGCAGTGCCGTAGGGGACCGCACCGCCACTTCCCAGCAAATTAGGGACACTGTTGCTCCTGGGGTATCGGCGAGGACCATTCGCAACCGTCTCCATGAAGCTGGGCTACGGTTCCGCACACCGTTAGGCCGTCTTCCGCTCACTCCCCAACATCGTGCAGCCCGCCTCCAGTGGTGTCGCGACAGGCGTGAATGGAGGGAAGAATGGAGACGTGTCGTCTTCAGCGATGAGAGTCGCTTCTGCCTTGGTGCCAATGATGGTCGTATGCGTGTTTGGCGCCGTGCAGGTGAGCGCCACAATCAGGACTGCATACGACCGAGGCACACAGGGCCAACACCCGGCATCATGATGTGGGGAGCGATCTCCTACACTGGCCGTACACCACTGGTGATCGTCGAGGGGACACTGAATAGAGCACGGTACATCCAAACCGTCATCGAACCCATCGTTCTACCATTCCTAGACCGGCAAGGGAACTTGCTGTTCCAACAGGACAATGCACGTCCGCATGTATCCCGTGCCACCCAACGTCCTCTAGAAGGTGTAAGTCAACTACCCTGGCCAGCAAGATCTCCGGATCTGTCCCCCATTGAGCATGTTTGGGACTGGATGAAGCGTCGTCTCACGCGGTCTGCACGTCCAGCACGAACGCTGGTCCAACTGAGGCGCCAGGTGGAAATGGCATGGCAAGCCGTTCCACAGGACTACATCCAGCATCTCTACGATCGTCTCCATGGGAGAATAGCAGCCTGCATTGCTGCGAAAGGTGGATATACACTGTACTAGTGCCGACATTGTGCATGCTCTGTTGCCTGTGTCTATGTGCCTGTGGTTCTGTCAGTGTGATCATGTGATGTATCTGACCCCAGGAATGTGTCAATAAAGTTTCCCCTTCCTGGGACAATGAATTCACGGTGTTCTTATTTCAATTTGCAGGAGTGTATTACGAATGAAAATTACCCGTTCTTTAAAAAAGTTGTTTAAAACGAAAAATTTGGCGCTGCTGCTATGGCTAATTGACATTTCGGGTTTTTATCCGGTTATTAGAAAGAAAGAAAACACCAGTTATGACCGTGACAGAATAGATACAGAAAAATATCGGTTATTCAGAACTAAGATACCGGTATTGGTTTTAACTGACAGGTTTATCACATCCCTGCTACGGCATACCACCTCTAATACGACCGTGCATAGTAAAGCATTATGGTGTTCAAAGCAAATCTACCGACTACTGACTGCTGCACTAAGCAGAATAACTCGGTCGCGCTTAGTCACTCTCGGTGTGTGTGATGGGCGGTGTGGCGTAATGCGTAAGGCGGTGCTGCGTTGCCAGGCGGCATCCTGCCACTTAACTGCAGTTATTTGAGTCGTTGCCGGCCCCATCTTCAGGCTTGAACGTCAAAATTATTTTCTTCAGCACTAAAAAGACCTTTGGAACGGAAAATATGACATCGATAGTGTACGGATGTACGAAAACTATGTGATACTGTACGACTCAGTAACAACCAGACTACAAATACAGAGGTTCAGGGTTCTATACACACTCTGTCCAGCTACTGTTGCTGATACCAGTCACCCATTAGCAAATACCTGTCTGTGTGAAAAATGCCAGTTCGAAACGTTGCTCGGAGTCCACGATAAACTGTAGGGGCCACCCCTCTCCATCGTCTGGGTACGTCTGTTCGAAGGTCGGATGTAGGAAAGAACAGGCCACCTTCAGTAGGACCATGCCTAGGAAAAACTTTTAACGTTCAGATCAACCCTCGATATGATGACAGCATTCAGTGAAAAGCAGTAAAATATTCTTCTATCGCTCGCTGAATATGGTCGCTCTGAATATTGAGTGAAATCCATTTCCTGACGTAAGTAACATTTATATATTTTTGAATCCTTATTTGACTCAGTTTATTGGAGCAGTTGCCAACACCTTGATACATTAGTAACTTAATGTATACTAGTACTTAGAAATCATAATATAAATCGGGTGAAATATGATTCAGTACTATTTTCGTGTTTACATAGGCACAGTACTTACAGTTAAAAAGGCATAACAACCATAGATAAAATATAATATAAAAAGAAATCAACAGAGATCAGGGAGCATACCCCTAGAGAGTACACCCTTCATACAACCACAGATAGTACACCAAAGTTCATATACACACATTACTGTCTCCTATAAAGTATTTTGTACATTTTAGTGTCTGGAAGACATACGTAGTGAAAGAGGTGCACTTGCTGGCAGGGCAACCTCCAATTTCGCAAGGTTTCACAGTAAACTCTTTCTCTGTGCTTCGAACAAACTGCAGTAAAACAGAAAGTACTTTACACCGTCTTTCTTGTGAATGATAGAATTACCCTTGACGCCTAGCCGATGTAAGCTGTGACTCCCAAATGACAGTTGTCCACCTCTTGCTGGACTGCCCACTTCTAGCCGCTATTCGGCGGACTTTTAACTTCCAGCACACTGCCTTCGGTGTTGGGCGACGATGCCTCAGCCCCAGCTTTAGTTTGAAGTTTTATCCGTTTCATACTTCTGTGTAGGTTTTAGCGCATGTCCTTCGTTCCTCTGTATCCTCCACCCTAGTGCTTTTAGGGTGGAAGTTCTAATGTGCTGCAGAGTGGCCGGCTTCTCCTTTTTACTCTCGTGGCCGGCCGGAGTGGCCGAGCGGTTCTAGGAGCTAGAGTCTGGAACCGCGCGACCACTGCGGTCGCAGGTTCTTCGAATCCTGTCTCGGGCATGGATGTGTGTGATGTCCTTACGTTAGTTCGGTTTAAGTAGTTCTAAGTTCTAGGGGACTGATGACCTCAGAAGTTAAGTCCCCATAGTGCTCAGAGCCATTTGAACCATTTTTTTTTTATTCTCGTGGTCAGCCAGCCGCTGTAATCTGCTTTCTTGTTCTACCTTCTTCTGTTTCTAGCGTCTCTGTTGTTTTCTTGTCCCCTTTTGTACCTTTTAGGGTTCGTTGCCTTTCCTTCGTTCTTGTGGTTTTTAATTTCTTTCCGTTTTGTGTTACATGTCTCGTCCGTTTTATTCTCACACATATGGCATTGTTTTATTAGGAACAAGGGACCGATGACCTCGTAGTTTGGTCCCTCCCCCCCTCTTTTAACCCTACCAGCAATAACATATTTAAAATAGTTTTATCTAACCAGAGTCCCTGAATCCAATGGAAAACTTTTATGTTGACTTGAGAGGAAGTCGATTTCGCTCTGGACTGCCAGCGTCCAAACATTACTATCGTCTCTGGTTTCGGCTCTTAAGGAAGAATGGGCTGTCATTCCTCCACAGACTTTCCGACACGTCATTAAAAGGGTCCCCAGGAGAGTTAAAGCTGTCATAAAGACGAATTGTCACATCGCACATTAATGTTCACTATTGTACGGATACTTTTGATCGTAGGTGGTGGTGGTGGTGGTGGTGGTGGTGGTTTGGTATGGGGTGCTCAACTAAGTGGTCAACAGCGCCCTTACAAAGTCCCAATTTTTACACAGTCCAATCTAGCCACTGTCACGAGATGATGATGATGATGATGATGATGATGATGATGATGATGATGATGTCAAACCTAAAAGTGATTTTTTTTTTGTGACATGTGTGAAAGACACCGTTCTGTATTGATTTTCACGTGTCTGAAATGCGTGTAATACTCATGTGCATGACGGTTTGTTTGTAAGACTTCCGTAGACACTAATTTTGAACGCAAGGATCGCTCTCAAACTACACCAATTTCTCCATCAGACAGAAAGAAATTGGTTGTGTTCGTTCTTATGAAACCATGACAACTTTATTACCATCATGATTGTGCTTCTCAACAGTTGGTCGCTTACAAGAGGTAGGTTGACATTAGATACGACTGTTCCATTGAAAGTTTCCCTCACACAAGGCTAATAACTTAGATGTTTCGTATCTTAAAGTTTGACCTCAACTAGTTCTCACTTTTACTAAGATTGAGGTTCGTAAATAAAAAGGCCATTCTGTAGTTTTCACATCAAATTAGTGGATATTTTCGATGAGTTATCGATTTTACACAAGGTAGGTATATACAGTTCGTAAATAAAAAGAACATTCTGTAGTTTACACATCAAATTAGTGGATATTTTCGATTTTTTATCTATTTTACACGCGGCAGATATATAGAAGTGTTGTGTTATGGGTTAATACATGTATGGCGGGGGCGGGGGCAGGGGCGACTGGAGATGGTGATGTGCAGAGACAGCTATAGCATAACCCCTCGACGGTAGTGTGTTTGTCGAGAGGTATTTTGGTATAGGGCGTACAGCAACGCCACGTACCTGGCTGTGTTACAAATAATCGTTGTTTACTTTGGTGTCGAAGGTAGTTGTTTTATCACCGTAAATTTTGTCACCACTGTGTTTCGGAGAGAAACTTGCAGGGTGAATATGTGTCAGACGCGACCACTGTAGCACAATACCCTCGCAAATGGGTAAAGACACCACTCAGCTACCCACAGACCGTTACAGGTGGATGAGGGCAGTATGCTCTGTTCCTGTCATTTTTGATTCCCCTCTGTTAGCTAGCTCAGCTGAGCTCCTAGACCAAGGTGATCCCTCTGGGGCAAGCAGCAAAAGGGCTAACAGTCCTTACCGTTAGTAGCACGACTTGATGATGAAATGATAACACAAACACCCAGTCCGATCGTATAGGGTATGAAGTGCAACCACGTTTGTATATGCTCTTCTCGCTGCACTCGGTTGAGGACTTCATCGCTACACCGTATTGTATTATGTTGTGTTGTGCACCATTGCCGTGAGCCTCCGTGACTAGTGGAGTGGGTTTCGCGCGGGGTCGTACGACGCACTCATTACTTGCACCAGTAGTTAGCAGTCCTCGCCGTGTCGTAATGTTGTCTCGCTACCACGAGGGAGCGAGAGGAATGTTTAATAAAGGCCGTGGTCTGGCGTCGCCGCGCGTGCACGCACTTGCGTGACAGGCGCAGCGGTGCCTGGCGCTGCCGGCTGCCTCCATCCCTCCCTCCCTCCACACTTTGTGCCGTGCCGTGTCGTGCCCTGCCTGCTGCCCAAACTCTCACCACGGTAACGACTTCCTGTTAACTATACCCCAACAACAAGCCGCTGGCTACACTTCCTCCGCTGGCGCCTCTCTTCTATAGAGTCAAGTCTTGCTGCCTCATTTCAGGATAAGCCGCTCACTGCTCTTGCAAAACTGCCGCACCGTGAAGGAGAGAGCTTAACTGAAATAATTTTAGACCACGTATGTTCTCAATTTAAAAAAAAAATCAGTGCTTACTGATATTGTTCACGGTCAAGTCACATTAAGTCAACGTGTAATAACCACTCACAGGTGGCAGGGGGCAAGGAAATCAGTGCAGCCGTGGTCATAATGCGGAAACGGAGCGATTTATCTGACATCCGAATGGACATGATCATTGGCTTTCGGGCCAGGGCTGGAAGCATTTCCGAAATGGCTAAGTTTGTAAACTGTTGGCGTACCGCAGTGGTTAAAGTATACCGTGCACGGCAAAACGGCGCTGTCTCAAACCGGCACTGGAGCAACTGTCGGAACAACACGGGCTATAAATGACAGGGTGAACGACGCCTGCGATGTGTAAGGGCGAACAGATATGTAAGCGTTGAGCAACTGACCGGCAAGATGAACCGAGGGGCTGCCAATAGTGTCAACGGCTGTCCAGCGTACATTGCTGCATACGGGCCTCCACAGCATGCTGACTGCTGTTCGTCGGTGGCGAAGATTTGAATCTGCGCGCCAGTACCGCACTAAGTGCTAGCATGTGGCCATTTCAGATGAATCACGTCTCATACTGTCAGGGAGATGCCCGTTTGCGTGTAAGGCGTGGAACGTCGGAAAGCAATCACCCTGCAGCAATCGTGGAAGCCTTATAGTCTGGGGAATGTATTCCTGGCTCCATGCATGTCGTTATGCATGTATCCCTGGGGACAATGTCCAGCCTTAGATGCTTTTTTTTCCCTCTCGAGCCGATGCCATCTACCAGGACGACACACCAACGTGTCACATAGCTCGCAGTGTACGTGCGTGGCTCGAGGAGCACCAAGATTACTTTTACTCCCCTGGTCACCAAACTCCCCGGCTTTCAACCCAGTCGAGATTCCGTGGAACCACCTCGATCGGGCTGTTCGCACTATCCATCCCCAACCTAGAATCCAAGTGCAGACGGCCTCAGTGCCGAAGTCAGCATGACTCCACATCCTTGTAGGTACTGAAACGTGAGACTTTACGGAAAGCAGGAAAGGTGTGGACGGGGCCTAATCAGTTACCGTTGGTTGCACAGAAAACACATACTTCATTTTTTAAAGAAAAAGCCAAACTCTCAACAATCATTTCTAAAAGATTTTACTACACTGTCGACTAAAAGCCTTATTAGAAGAATTGCAAGTTATTGTCGGCTACAACAATGTTACACGCAATCGATGGCTGAAGGCCTGATAAGAAGGTTCAAAACTATTCGTCGGCTGAAGGACAGAAACAATTTCAAGAATACACAACGGCTGAAGGCCTGAATTACAAGTAAGGAAGAGAGTTGCATGTTATAATAGTAAAACCCTTTTAAACAGTCTTAACGAACTGTAACAGGCTATACTGACGGCTGAAGCCCACAAGCAGTGTTACAAACAATTAATGGCTGAAGGCCGGATTTACAAGTGGAGAAGGCAATAACATGTTAAAACATCAGGGTAAATTTTAACCAGTTATGACAACTTGTCCGAATAAGACAGAGTGATACACAGACAGTGCTCCCTGGATCGACCTGAGGAAGGTCACTAGGGGCATAAGTGTTTGCCAAAATACAGTTTTGTGTAAAATAGCGGGGGGGGGGGGGGGGGGGAGAAAACGTGATATGAAATATAATAATCGATTTGGAAAACGGCATTAGGGAAAAAATGAAGCAGTTGTGCACTACTGGACGGAAAATGTAAGTACGCTGACATACACAAGAAACCACTCTCGAAGAGTATTTAAAAAATCAGCAAATTTTGTTCCCAAATACGTTGCAGATGACACATTGTCAAAACGATAAAAAGTCATAAAAACCACCAATTTTCACGAGTATTGTAATTCCAGTCGAGCAATCGAAACAAAGTGAACAAAATGCAAAATCGATGGTGAAGGAAGTATGATATTTTACAGAAATAAATAGACACTGACAGGAGCAGAAATGTAGGTGTGAAACATGTCTCTATAAACAAAAAAGAAATGTCTTTTGCGTAAGGCGGAGTGTACAAAACCCAAATTGATCAGGAAAACGTTAACTGGTTCCATTTTAACTAAATTCCCAGATAGGTACTGTTCCTCCGAATAATCACAACCTATGATTCAATTAACAGCAGAATAAAATCACTTTACGAGCATCCATAGGATAACTGAGCAGCAGTTTGAACTTCTCCAGATACTGAAAAGGAAGAAAATAGAACAAAACCAAAGCGAAAGCAACGTTCTCGGTAACTTGAACAGGTACACGCACTACATTCTTTGAATTGCGGTGCCTATGCCGTGTGGCACATACAGGCAATTCACTGCCTGAACAGCAAAGCAGAGCTTCAGTTGGGGATTTGAGACGTGCGGGCCGCGCAGCGCAAGGCGCAGTCAGCGCCTGTGGACTCCAAGCACAGACTTCTCGGACATCAGGACACGTCTGGCCGGTCAGTGCTCCGTGCCGCGCGCACCGCTGTCTGCGTCTTGTCCTCCCACTCAGCCGCCAGTCGTCTTCTTCGGTTGTTGTTCCGAGTGTCTGCGTGTTCGCCTGCTCCCTGTCAGATTCACTACGGTCGCTCTGGCCGCTCACCTCGTAGATACCGTTAGCGCCATCAGTGGCTCCATGCCCCTCGCCGCAGCGGGGAGACACCTGGAGCTCTGGCTCCACTTTCTGGTAGGGGCGGAGTGCAGCAAGTTAACCTGCAGTAGCAGCTCATTCGTCTCGGTCCCGCTGCTTGTCTGTTAAAGCAGCACCTCATTTAGCCTCACGAGGATAGTAAGCCCCGTTTCAACCCTTCCTACCGCAGAAAAATCTGACGTGGTCGCTATGAATCGAACCCAGTACTTTATAGTCGGTTCCCAGCAACGCTAACCACTACACTGCCAGACCTAGGATATGTGCTACATGGATAAATGTTTGGGTAGATACGGTAGTATCATGGAACGCAAGTGGTGATGAATAAATATTACGTAAAAGCGCCTCCTCACCACCCAACTTTTGCACTTGGTGCCCAGTCGTCAAGGCTGGCAGCTTTTGTTTCTCGTGCGTCAGCCTGTGCCAGTTGATTCTGCCCTGTCATACGACTGTGTCCATGTAGTGGATTCAGTTATAACTGAACGACGAACTTACATGGAAGTATGGACTTTATTCACTGTCAACTTCGTGTGTGGAAAGGGGCATTTACGATAACTGCAGCATCACAAGGAACGGGGGTGGGGTTCCTGTGGTTGGCCTGAACGTTGAGCAAGCTGGCTGAGCTACAGACTGATCGATCATCCAAAATAAAGTGCGCCGTGCCTCGAGACGCTGAGGTTCGCGATCCGTAAGCAGAGTTCACGACAAAGACGTCGCATTTGAATGACATAGGATGCACGCTAAATGCATTTTGGCCACCTGTGTACATCGTTCATTTCTCCGTTGTGTTCTTGGTCCTGTACACCCCAGCGTTCTTCTTGGCGGCCTTCTCATTTTATTCTCTTTCACAGGATCAATGTTAGAAATATTGTTTCCAGTTTATTCCATTTTTTCCACTTTTGTGAATCATGCTTTTTTAATTGTCTTGAAAGAAAAACTGACCAGGTGCGAGTAGGACTCGCGCGTTGAGGGTTCCGTACAAACTTAATTATGTGTACAGACAATTTATCCATTCCGAGAATCGAGGATATTGAGGATTTTTGTCTTATCGACATCGATACTGGTAAGATATTCCAAGGTTTTCGAGAATGTCTTAATTTTAAGTTTGAAATAGGATGACAAGTGAGAAAAGAAATATTTTTCGTTATACATAATTACAAATTAACAGTTATGAGATTTTTCTACGTTTACCGTTAAACATTGCGTCTTGCCAAATTTTTCGTGATTCTAGGTCAGTGAGAAGTACCCTGCAGGTTTTGATGAGTGAGTTTTGTACAGTCGGGCAGATATGCGGACAGTCGGACGGACAAATGGCTCTGAGCACTATGGGACTTAACATCTGAGGTCATCAGTGCCCTAGAACTTAGAACTACTTAAACCTAACTAACCTAAGGACATCACACACATGCATGCCCAAGGCAGGATTCGAACCTGCGACCGGAGCGCTCAGCTACAACGGCCTGCGACATTCGGTCGGTCGGACGGTCGGACGGACGGAAGGACAGACATCCTATAACGGTTCTCTTTTTACGTACTGAGTCACGGAACTCTTAAAAATTAAGCAGAGATTCGAGTGGCGGATTAAAATTCCTTTTTCTGAATGGTGTCTTTTTCTCCACTATCATTGGTTCAACGTCTCGGTACCTCGAATCGTTTATGAAAGAGGTGTCCATGCTAGTGGTAAACCTTGTATACTGCAGGTGGGTCACGGCTCACATTGATATCATGACAGAAGCAAGAGGCCAGGCCGAAATGTATAACGTCTTTCATTAAGAGCGAGACTTTTAAAATAACAAAACTCAACGATTCAAAGTAAATTGTGCTTTATTTTCAAGCTTAGACATTGCAGTTATGTTCCGAAAAAAATATTGTCCCCCGCGGCTTTGCATACACAGATGCACGCGATGGCACCAATTGTTAACAACTGTCCAACATTAGTGGCGTTTTGTTTGTGACAGGCAGATGAATGTTCGCCTCCAAATATTCCAAAGTTGTGCCTTGTCAGCATAGACAGGGGCTTTCACGTACGCCCAAAGAAAAACACCCAAGGGTGTTAAGTCACACGACCGTGCCAGCCAAATCGCGGAGCCACGTCTTGAGATGAAGTGGTTGCCAAACTTCTACCTCTGCATCAGCTGTGTGACACGTAGCGCCATCAAGCTGGAACTACATGTTTCCAATATCTATGGTCTGAACGTCTGACCAAGGAAATTCGCGTAACCTGCATCTGTAGCAGTTTCCACTGACGGTAACGGTTCGTCTCTCATCATCTCGAAACCCACACAGTGAATTTTCCTGAAAGACATCTCACGGACAATTTTCTCTCTTCGCAGAGCCACTGCGACAATGATGCGTCTGGTCTGAGATGAAGATTTTTCCACTGAAAACAGGATCAGCTTCTAACCGTTGCACGGTCCAGTCGGCGAAGTCACGACGCCATCTGTGATCGTACGGCTTCATGTGATCAGTCAATACAACTTTGTACAGATACAGGCCCAAACTATTTAGCAAAATTCTCCAAGTTGATGTTTCGGATAATCGCAACCGTTGAGATCGTCTTTTGAAACTTAGACATTTGGATTTACCTCAGTACTTACACTACGCTTGTCCTCCCCATTCTGGAGTATTACTGTGCGGTGTGGGATCCGCATCAGGTGGGACTGACGGATAACATCGAAAAAATACAAAGAAGGGTAGATCGTTTTGTATTATCGCGAAATAGAGGAGATAGTGTCACAGACATGATACGTGAATTGGAGTGGCAATCATTAACACAAAGGCGTTTTTCGTTGCGACGGGATCTTCTCATGAAATTTCAATCACCAGTTTTCTCCTCCGATTGCGAAAACATTGTTGTCACCCACCTACATAGGGAGAAATAATAATCACGATAAAATAAGAAAAATTAGGGCTCGCACAGAAAAATTTAAGTGCTCGTTTTTCCCGCGTGCCGTTAGAGAGTGGAACGGTAGAGAGACTGCTTGAAGGTGGTTCATTGAACGCTCTGTCAGTTACGTTATTGTGAATAGCAGAGTAATGACGTAGATGTAGTTCTGGGCTCTACTGCTGCTATACTGTCCTCACTTTGCGCCTTACGTTGTCTTCTGCCTTCTGGTCATTTGGTGCGGCGTACAGCATCAATAGAGAAACGGTGATTGCTTTCCATTTATCTGGTGAGCAAACGATGGGCACCCACAACTGAGCTCCCACTGTGGTAAACAGTTTAATGATTTCTCATCGTTCAGGAAGCGTGAGTCGTTGCATCATGAAACTGCAAATTATATTGGATATTTTCACACCTGGAAGGCACGTAGAAAATATTAGACACTGGAAATTACAGTTCTAATCAGTATCAGTCTCAATGAAAGATCCTTTAAAAGAGATCGTATACTCACTCTCGCCAACCCCAGCCCTCCAAAATTACAATACAATTATAGCATAGGATAGTAAAAGAGTAGGAAGAACAGTACAAAGCTGTCGAGAAGGAAATTTGTGCCACGTGCTTTGCCCAGGCTTGTAGAGTGGATATGTGGAGATGCTGATCGAAGCAGGGCGCAGACGGCTGCACATTGCCTCCTCACTAGACGATTGGCTACCGAATTTCGAGTAGATGGTCACAAATGGTCCAGTGTAGAGTGAGTGTGTATTTCGATACGGCGCTTCGTCGCCACGCGGGTACCGCCACCGCAGCGGCCGTTAAAATAACCCGGTGTGTCTGCGGCGCGGGCCTTGAGCGGCGTCCAGCCGACAGAAATACACGGCGGCGCCGTCTCGTGACTCAGCAGGGTGACACCGCGGCCGGCAGGGTTGAGGAGGCACCAGCGGGGCACCCTCCCTTTGTCCCCTCTGTGGAGCCAGCAGCGCCCGACCACTTCCTGCAAGTCGGAATCCTTGAGTAGTGGTCGATAAGGACGTGTATCAAAGGGTAGCGGGAGAGTGTGGGGGTGGGGTGGTTTGAGAGATTCAAATTAAGCTACGCATTTTCGAAATATGACGGTCACATATCTCACGAGACGCAACACAAAATTCGTGGCTCACATGAGTGAGTGGGGAAGAGTGAGTGAGTGGGGAAGAGTGAGTGAGTGGGGAAGAGTGAGTGAGTGAGTGGGGAAGAGTGAGTGAGTGAGTGGGGAAGAGTGAGTGAGTGAGTGGGGAAGAGTGAGTGAGTGAGTGGGGAAGAGTGAGTGAGTGAGTGGGGAAGAGTGAGTGAGTGAGTGGGGAAGAGTGAGTGAGTGAGTGGATGAGAGAATGAGGGAGTGGGAGGGTGAGTGCAGCAATCAGCGAGTGATGGAGTGGGAAGAAATGGAAGACTGAGCATGTGGGGGAAGTTACATGTGATGTCTCTGATTCAATAAACCCATCACAGAAAAAGTAAACAACTTGTAACCTCTGCCCCAGACTGACATATGGCGAGAAGATGGCTCGAATGGCTCTGAGCACTATGGGAGTTAACATCTGAGGTTATCAGTCCCCTAGACTTAGAACTACTTCAACCTGACTAACCTAAGGACATCACACACATCCATGCCCGAAGCAGGATTCTAACCTGCGACCGTAGCAGCAGCGCGGTTCCGGACTGAAGCACCTAGAACCGCGCGGCCACAAATATCAACTGGCGAGAAGATTAGCGCATTTGATTTACTAACTTGCTGCCTTATTATCAAGATAGTTTCGTGATGGTCGTCGCAAATCACAAAGGCCGAAGACGAAGATAAAATACATTTATTGCTCTAGCTACTTGTGCTGTTAAGAAGGAAAATTCACAGCTGATACAATATCTCCGTGACGATGCACGTTTAGCACTACTGCTACACGTAATTTAGCCGCAATATCTTTCGTAGCAAAATACAACAGACCGTGCAGTCTTTGTCCTGTCGTGACCAACACGTTTACCACAGTGTTGACACCTTCCACTGTTTGTGCTACCTAGGCTCACTGCCGAAAACACACACATCATTCTCTCAGGTGACTGATGGTTCAAATGTTTCTCAGCACTACGGGACTTAACATCTGAGATCATCAGTCCCCTAGAACTTAGAACTACTTCAACCTAATGAACCTAAGGACATCACACACATCGATGCCTCAGGCAGGATTCGAATATGCGACCGTAGCGGTCGCGCGGTACCAGACTGAAGCGCCTAGAACCGCACGGCCACTCCAGCCGGCCTCAGATGACTGACATTAGTTATCTAAGTTACTAATTCCCAAAAGAAAATGTGAGAACCACATATCCGAAAATCTGCATTGGGAAGCGTTACAGGAAAGTCACTGGGCAGGTGTTCATCTTGTCTCCGGAGGCAAAGAATATCGGATAAGGAACTGGCCGACACATAAATTCAGAAAACTGTCTTGTCCAAAGACGCCTTGAGAAAATACGCAACTCAGGAAGGCTTGCAATCTTGTTCCAGTCTGCTTCCTTCTCGTAAACATTTATGTGATGCCTCTTCATTTCGTTTGCCCAAAGGATCTATGTGGTGACCAGGTCGGACCACCGATAGTGTCGACAATTGGCTGCTGATGGCAATAAGTAGTGCCTTAGAACACAGACGGTGACATGTGGGGTACCAAAGCTGTTGGGCAATTGGTATGCGTCAAACTAAAGCTGTGGTGATGCTAACGACTTTGGGGATTTCGTTACGGAAGTCTAGGAAAAGACACAGAACTGGCAGAAGGCATACCGCCGTTCGTGCGAAAGGCGCTACGGCAATGGCCTGCTGCTAGGAAATTATTATCGAAAACTCAGTGGGCATTTCGAAAGTGATGTACTGTGCTCCGAGACGCTCTGGAGATTCCAGCTGCACTAAAATTGGTGTAGGCAGCCTTCACGTACTGTGTTTTTTAGGAGGCTGTCCTTCAACAGCTGAGAACCTGCCCAGACTGCTGGACACGGGCGATGGTATGTGTTGTGTGTTTGTGTCAGCGAAGTGATCATGGTGAGTGACGGCGGTGTGACGTATGTCAGTCTGCTTGGCGAAACGACACTCGGACACAACAGCGTCCCTCTTCGTTCTCCCAACGTTCAGAGACCAAGCTTTCGGCCACTGGTAACTGGTCCTAAGGCCCAACGACGTCCTGTCTTCCCTTTATTTCAGGCATCAAATCAACTGCACCGATATGTATGTCCCCAGAGCATTGGGCATCAGATACCCTGAGCGGTCAAAAATTACCACAGCTGTACTGAAGAATTAAGTTTTAAGTACAGAGACGTTGCATGACCCACACACTGAAACATACATTTTTTGTTTGATTATTATTCTAACACTGAACGAGAAATGAGTAAAAAAAATTAAATGTCTTAACGTGGCGGCGATTAGAATCGAAATGCTGTTTCTCATTATGCTATGACTGGATGCAGGAATGTACAGCAACAGCGATATTCGCCTGAATAAAATTTAAGAAAACCATGGAACACTTGAATTAGAGTAGTTCATGATAACTTGAATCCACAAAATAGTGCAGTGTGTTAAACACACTGCCCTCTCGCTCGATGAAGCTACTGTGTATCCCTAATAAGTCTGAAGAAAACGGTGTACGAGCCACTTCGCGTACGGTTGGTATACCAAAGTAGACAAGGAGATATCTTACTCGCGTTGGTAATTTGAGGTCCCTCTTCATGCAGTGTTGAAATCAAACTTATTTCGTATGAACGTTACCATTCGGCTTATATTGCTCTTTTTTCTTCAGCTGTTGTATTTCCATTTTGACCTTCTGGAATTTTACTTCTCAGCATCAGTTTCTAAAGGAAAGTGTCCGCATCTCTAGCTGGTTGTATATGTGGGGACCATTACATGAAAGTCAATTTATAAGTTGAATTTTGGATGGCAGGTATAGTGCTTTTGTACTACGTTTTGCCATATATGGTAGAGATTTCTTTTTTATTCGTTTTAAGTGTATCAGTAGAGGACTTTGTGATGCACTGTTTTAGTTATTTCGCAAATTACATTTTTATATTATTCGTGATTTGATGCGATCACCCAAGGATTCATTTCCTGTGGCAATATCTACATCTCAGAACAGCGTTTACATCTCTTTGTCAGTTTAGAAGACAGACAGAACAGCAAAATAAGTGGATGGAAATGGGTATTATGTTTCCCCAGTGTACTGCATATTCTTCAGCAACACCTACAGTAACATCATCCGCAGAAGTAACCGGTTTTCGTGCTTCTAAACAAGTCAACAAGTTATTTCTGGTGGGCAGAATCGAACGCAGAATGCCGTGACTGCAGCCAAGATCGAACGAATGCTGCAGTCGTGGAATGCCTTCAGCTATTCGCCAATGTTTAAATACAAGACATTCTAGCACTGCGCTTTTTAAATACCTGAGAAGTGGCTCACGATGTAAGGAAAGAATTAGAGGGAAGAAGTTGAAATCGAAGACAGGGGATGGAGGACACTGACAAAAAGTGGTTTGTCGTCAGTGTCAGTTGAAATGATAGTTTCTAGCAAAAGTGGAATGCAGAAATGTGTTTTTAAGCATTTAAGAAACGCTTTAGCTTGATAATGTTTAATGGATATTACAGTTGATTGTAGATCAGCGCAATACACACTCATTAAACGTCAGTGACCCTCATCCGAAAAGCAGGCTTCATTCACTAAAGGCAGATAACAATGAAGAAAACTGCACTTACATAGACAATTCATGGTGCCTGTGGAGAACACACTGACCGTCTTGTAAACAAAATAGTTACTTTCTATTCTTCTGGGTCAGCTGCGTAGTAATAACTATTAAAAACATCGTATAATTATAATTCATAATTCCAAGTGCACTGCTTTTGGTACATTATTTCTAATTTTAAAGGTAATTATTAAATGGATTTCATTATATTTTTTACATGCGTCACGTGGTTTTGAAACCCATGCGATATCGGTGGTTCTGTCATGCGTATGTGCGTGGTAATTTCGTTCCTTTGTTTGGTTATGACCTTATGTGGCTTATTTGTCAGTTTATATTCTTCATAGCGGTATTTTCGTGATAGGTTGTTCAAGAAGCAAATAGACGGTGACAGAATCACCCATATCGCACGAGTGTCAAAACCATCAGACGTATGTAAAAAAATAATGAAATCCTTGTAATAATTACCTTTAAAATTAGAAATAATGTACCAAAAGTGTCATTTACTTTCAAACAACCTGTGTATGCTGAAGAGGAACTGGGGCGCGTCCATCTTCCCTGTTACCTCCTGCAGTTCGCTTTCGACTAATGTTCTGGCAGCTTAACTTCACGCTACCTGTCACTTTCCGGACGGGTGTGAACCCTTCACCACTTTGGCTTCGTGCGGCGGCCCGTTTCACCTTGAACTTAATTCGCTTCCTAAGGAAACTTCTCCAGATTCGATCTATCGCTGTTCCTCGACCTTCGCACAGAACTTAGCGATAGTATGTGTACACTGATGGCTCTCGGGCTAACCGTGGTGTCGGGCGTGCCTTCGTCATTGGTACAGACGATTTCGCTATCAGCTTCCGGAAAACTGCTCAGTATTTACTGCAGAGCTCTACGCCTTGTATCAGGCCACGCAGTATATCAGGCGATACGTGCCTTGTAATTGTGTCATCTGCTCCGACTCTCCCTTCAGAGCGTCTGTGCGCTGTACACCGTCCATCCCTTAGTGCAACGGGTCCAGGAAAGCTTTCACTCCTTCTCTCATGAGGGAGCCACTGTGATGTGAGTTCCTGGTCACGTCGGTCTGACGGGAAACGAGGCTCTTCCATTCCTTCCGATGATCTGTGTGTTGCCGTCTGTCAGCAGGTGGTGTCACTTTGGTATCACCACTGGTCTTCCCTTCAATGGAACAAGCTCCAGGGAATTAAACCTCTCCTAGCGGCTTGGCCGACCTCCTCCTCGGTCCTCTCGCCGAGAGATCATCATTTTAACTAGGTTGAGTATTGGGCACTGTCGTTCTAGACATCGTGCGACGGCACGGTTCCTTTCGTCCATTTACGTGCACCTACCTGTGAACTTGTTGCAGCAGATCGCCGGTAGTAAAGCCGAGAAGAAACCTATCGTACTGCAACTCGCACCAGGCTGCATACAACTTAACTGTTCTAAGAATCGGGAAAATGACTTGGTTTTGAATGAAAGGTGAAAATACTGGCAAAACTTCTGTATAATTCTGAAGTCGAGAATTACACGTTCAGTGCCAAGCCCGTGCTAATCCCAACACAATCATGCACAAAACATTTCATTCACGTTAGCAAGTTTGTGGTAAAGTGATCCCCGAAATCTGAACATCTACTAAGCACGGATTGTTCTTAAATTAAAATGCTCTCCATACTATTAAGTTTATCAGTGTCTAATACACTCATGTTTTTAGTCACCGATCTGCTCAATATGCCACGCGGAATTACTGTCTTTTCTCATACACAAAATTACTTAAAAATCCGAACTTTCTAAAAAAACACCGGAATAAATATGCGTTCACTTTAGTCTGCATTCACACTGTCCTAAGAATTTCTCACTCTGTTCCGCACAGCGTTTATCAGTAGAACAGTGATCTCAATATTTACTTTAGGCCACATTCACGCATCATTCACACTACTGAAAGCATATGCAAAACTGCACAAACATAAATAAAAAAGTCTTCAAGAAATAAACGGAGCAATTTACAAAAACATTCTCTGGACCTGTTTCTTGAACGTCTCTGTCTACCGCTGTCCTCTAGCAGATGAAAATTAGAACTACGTACTCGACTGAACCGTCTTCAGACCATATGTCACTGTGCACGCACGAGTCATTCTCCCGATACACAGGCTGTAGACAGGAGCGATATGAGGTGCCACACCTCAATTGTTACGTGGTGATCCTCCACCATTTAGTGCTCATTGTCACCAACCTTTGAGAGTTCGCCATTTCCTGACGGAAGGCCCTCAATTTTAACCACTTGCATTCTGATGTATGTTTGCCTCTGAGTTATCGGCCGTTTTAACGAACGACGCTCGCTCTGTCGCCCGCGTTTTGCTTCTTATCCGTCTTAGCAATATGGCTAAGGACATTTAATCTTTCGTTCGGAACCTCCGCTGTCTCCACGGCGTATTTTATGGACCTTTCTCAAAGGGGAAGTCTTTGTTCTTAGTTCTCTTTGCTCCCATCGAATGGGCTGCACGTGTAGAGGTTCTGACATGGGCGTGTATGACCTTACTTGTTTCTGCGCCCTGAAACAAAACAGACCGGAAGAGCTACATTTCGGAGACGATGATTGTATCAGCAAGACTTCGAGAATGTCGTAAGGCCGAAATGCGTAAGGCAGCATGAAAGTAATTAGATACTAAGGCAGCATGAAAGTAATTAGATACAGTGGTCAAGACTAATATCAAGTTTTGAGTTCTTTCTCGTTGTTGTAAGCTTTATATTACATTTACCCACGTATTAAAGAGAGCTGCCATTCACAACACCACGTTGTAAATTTCTGTTCGTTATTCCTCCACCCAGAACAAACGCAATAAAATAATTTTGTTTAAAATTTTGTTCAGTAATGTATCTAACCGATATTTACGTGATTGCCGCTGTTTCTTTATTCAGCGGGGATCATCAATGAGTCAGGTTTGGCCTTCATAGACTTGGCAGCCGGAAAACAATCTGTAGTGGCACCTGACTTCGAACCTCTGACCTCTGCGACAGGGTTCAGCTGCCAAAGCGGCCGAGGGCGGGCTAAGTTGTTCGTAACGCCAGTCACTCCGCTTTGATGTTTAAATATACCGCGCGCTCCTTCCGCGCCTCTTTCTGAAGCCGAAATATATGGCACACCGCGAGTATAACAATACGTATTGCGTCATCCAGTCGCTGCCTAGTTGAGCCCGCGCCAAAATTTCTAACCCGGAATCCGCTGTTGCGCTAAACAGCAACAACCACGTAGTTGCTGGAAAAATACGGAAGTTAAGCGAGAGATATGCACGGTGAACTGCTGACGTGGTGCGTTGCATAAGGCGGGTACAGCGTCCGTGTTCCCTGCAACTGTCTTCCGCGTTGCGTGTGGTCTGACCAGGTTGATGCCGGGTTTCGACACTGTTACGCACTGTCGTCTAATGGACGAAATACGAGGATATACACTACTGGAAATGGAAAAAAGAACACATTGACACCGGTGTGTCAGACCCACCATACTTGCTCCGGACACTGCGAGAGGGCTGTACAAGCAATGATCACACGCACGGCACAGCGGACACACCAGGAACCGCGGTGTTGGGCGTCGAATGGCGCTAGCTGCGCAGCATTTGTGCACCGCCGCCGTCAGTGTCAGCCAGTTTGCCGTGGCATACGGAGCTCCATCGCAGTCTTTAACACTGGTAGCATGCCGCGACAGCGTGGACGTGAACCGTATGTGCAGTTGACGGACTTTGAGCGAGGGCGTATAGTGGGCATGCGGGAGGCCGGGTGGACGTACCGCCGAATTGCTCAACACGTGGGGCGTGAGGTCTCCACAGTACATCGATGTTGTCGCCAGTGGTCGGCGGAAGGTCCACGTGCCCGTCGACCTGGGACCGGACCGCAGCGACGCACGGATGCACGCCAAGACCGTAGGATCCTACGCAGTGCCGTAGGGGACCGCACCGCCACTTCCCAGCAAATTAGGGACACTGTTGCTCCTGGGGTATCGGCGAGGACCATTCGCAACCGACTCCATGAAGCTGGACCACGGTCCCGCACACCGTTAGGCCGTCTTCCGCTCACGCCCCAACATCGTGCAGCCCGCCCCCAGTGTTGTCGAGACAGGCGTGAATGGAGGGACGAATGGAGACGTGTCGTCTTCAGCGATGAGAGTCGCTTCTGCCTTGGTGCCAATGATGGTCGTATGCGTGTTTGGCGCCGTGCAGGCGAACGCCACAATCAGGACTGCATACGACCGAGGCACACAGGGCCTACACCCGGCATCATGGTGTGGGGAGCGATCTCCTACACTGGCCGTACACCACTGGTGATCGTCGAGGGGACACTGAATAGTGCACGGTACATCCAAACCGTCATCGAACCCATCGTTCTACCATTCCTAGACCGGCAAGGGAACTTGCTGTTCCAACAGGACAATGCACGTCCGCATGTATCCCGTGCCACCCAACGTGCTCTAGAAGGTGTAAGTCAACTACCCTGGCCAGCAAGATCTCCGGATCTGTCCCCCATTGAGCATGTTTGGGACTGGATGAAGCGTCGTCTCACGCGGTCTGCACGTCCAGCACGAACGCTGGTCCAACTGAGGCGCCAGGTGGAAATGGCATGGCAAGCCGTTCCACAGGACTACATCCAGCATCTCTACGATCGTCTCCATGGGAGAATAGCAGCCTGCATTGCTGCGAAAGGTGGATATACACTGTACTAGTGCCGACATTGTGCATGCTCTGTTGCCTGCGTCTATGTGCCTGTGGTTCTGTCAGTGTGATCATGTGATGTATCTGACCCCAGGAATGTGTCAATAAAGTTTCCCCTTCCTGGGACAATGAAGTCACGGTGTTCTTATTTCAATTTCCAGGAGTGTAGAATATAAGCCCAGCCTTGTAATTGGATTAATGGGTCACTAACAAGTCCACAGAGTGAAAAAAACATGGAGGCAATATTATAGAAATGAGATATATCGCAGTAGTTTTCCCTTTCACCATTGACGACTGGAATAGGAAAAGGGGTAATAGGAACCCCCGCTACACACTACAGTGTGTTCATGTACTTGAAGATATGAGCCATACCAGATCATAAATATATTTTTATGAACTTTAGCGCCGGCCATAGTGGCCGACCGGTTCTAGGCGCTACAGTCTGGAGCCGCGCGGCCGCTACGGTCGCAGGTTCGAATCCTGCCTCGGGCATGGATGTGTGTGATGTCCTTGGGTTAGTTAGGTTTAAGTAGTTCTAAGTTCTAGCGGACTGATGACCTCAGCAGTTAAGTCCCATAGTGCTCAGAGCCATTTGAACTATTTATAAAGTTTAGCCTTCTACAGAAGTAAATCATCCTATACTGGCCCCAGTTGTCTGTCTCACATTAAAAAAGTTAACTTGACAATAACAGAATAACTTGGTTATCTTAGAGGAAACGCTGCCGACACACATGGCGTACCGGTGGGTGGGCGGAGGGGATGTTAGGGATTTTGCCGACATCCTATTCCTTCGTATCTGGTGGACTGCGCGTGAAATAGGAGCACAGTGATAATAAGAGAAAACAGTATGGATGAAGGGATATCACGTGGTCTAAAATACCGTTCATGCCGCCATGATGCCTTCGGTTAACAGCGAAGTTCCCACGGAAGGTCATATGAATGGCCACCATTTGATCTACGGTCAAATCTAGATGATACCGTACCTAAAGCATTCGTAACTGACGATGTTATAGCGTCAGTTTGGGAACTACATGGGTCGTCGAATGCGAAGTCCTCTATTCAACAATTTGCGCTTAACAATGTGCTCCGAAACACTCGGCGTCAGATGTAACCTAGGTCGCCGCCTACCCTCCTTTCCAGACCTTCAGTGATGAGACGTGGACGTCCAACAAAAAAAAAAAAGGTTCAGATGGCTCTGAGCACTATGGGGACTTAACATCGGTCATCAGTCCCCTAGAACTTGGAACTACTTAAAACTAACTAACCCAAGAACATCACACACATCCATGCCCGAGGCAGGATTCGAACCTGCGACCGTAGCAGTCGCGCGGTTCCGGACTGAAGCACCCAGAACCGCTCGGTCACAGCGGCCGTCTAGGACGTCCAACACATTGTCTACTCGCGCTCCCACAGTCCTGTAACCAATTTCCATAGATGCTCACGGTAGTAGCAGGCAAACTGCCTACCAGCTTCATTGTTTCCGAGACAATCGTTACCGGGTGCCAGGCCATAACAATCTGCTCTTCATCGAAGTAGCTTGTGTCAGTAGATTTCCCCATCCGCGGTGTGTATCTTTGCAGAAAGATTAGCTTCTGTCACCCCGGTTCGACAGGGTATGAAGAACAATGGTGCGTGTGTCACTTTGCGCCGACTCGCCCGAGGATAGCTGGCAGATGCCCCCTTATGTTACCACCACTTGGCCCGTCCCAGATGTCTCTCTCTGACTGGATGGTGCAGTGCAAGCATTGGACCAGCAGGTGTTTAGATCGCGGTTCGCCAGCGCCCCGTGGTTGGCAGAGCGGCCGCCTCCAGCGTGCGGCTGCCCCCTCCCCCTCACCTTGTCCACAGCCCAGCAGACGCGGCCATTTAAATATTTAGGCTGATGGCCGGCCGGCGCCCCGCGCCGTTGTCTCGCTCAAATATTTGGGAGCCTGCCGAGACGGCACGCCACTGTTCTTTTTCCTGTCGCGTCTGGAGCGGCCGCCACCGCCGTCTCGCCAGGCGCAGTCCAGACGTTAAACAGCCTGACAGCCGCTTCGCACCCAGCCAGCGAACCAAATGGCCGCACCGTCACCACGCATCTGCACCCACCAGGATGGCCTAATCTCTCCCGTTTTCATCCGTCGTCTACTCCTTCTACACCGATTTTTCCCTCGTTCACGCCATTCTCCATCTCCTCCACTCTGTCACACACTACATCGAGCGTCGTCGACTATGTTACATATTCCACAGCAGCGAGGAAAATAATAGACCACATCAAAATTGTTCTTCAGGGACAGAAAATGAACATGTTACCTAAAATAGACATAACGCCAAATAGATTGTATTCACGGCTGACACAGGAACAGGAGATGACAAAGTTGTTTTGAAATGAAGCAAGGATTTGGCTGCTACGATGTGTTACAAGGTACCATAGATACTTCTCAATTTCCTGAAGCCTTTTTTCCCCTAAAGGCATTAATGTGTAGTAGCTAGTTTGATGCTGCCCGCCACGAACTCTTCTCCTGTGACAACCTCTTCATCTCAGAGTAGCACTTGCAACTTACATCCTCAATTATCTGCTGGATGTATTCCAATCTCTGTCTTCCTCTACAATTTATATACTCTACAGCTTCCTCTAGTATCACGGACGTAATTGCCTGATGTCTGAACAGATATATATTCCTTTCCTCTCCGACTCTGCGCAGAACCTCTTCATTCCTTACCTTACCCGTCCACCTAATTTTCGACATTCGTCTGTAGCACCACATCTCAAATCCTGCGATTCTCTTCTGTCCCGGTTTCCCCACAATCCATGTTTCACTACCATAATGTTCCTGTTGTATTCTTCACAAATCAAAGCGCCAATTTCCTCCGTTCCCGCCGTAGTTCCGCGAGTATGTCTAATCTGAGAATTGTGGCGCTACAGTTGCTTCATACCCTTCGAATCGTTCTCTCATACTGAAACATGCAGGAGCATGAGGCTAGTTGAGACTTGTTGTCAGTACGGAATATGAGTAAACGACCTTGCAGATATAAAGTGGCACCGACAAGGCGAAATGATCGCCTGTCGAGTATAGATGGCTTTTAACGAAGCTGTTTTTGTGAGATTGCGGAGGGCGTAAGACAAAAATTAATTTATGCTAAGTAAACAAATGCGAATGTATTTGAGGAGGAGTGATATCTGGAACAGGCTTCACGCTGTAGTCCACGCTTCACACGAAACACATACAAATTTCGTGCAAAGCAAACGAAATGGTTCTATTCTTGTTTATTCCACCTCCACCATGAGAAACATGTGCAGTGCGTCAAACGGCAACTGGGCACAGAGCGGCGTTACTATCATACCCTTCCGACAGAAAAGCACACTATTTTTGTATTCGTTTGGTCACGACGACTTGCGTCTGTGGGCTGACGCCGAGTTGTGTATCTTATCATTCATTTCTGTAATTTATCTTAATAATCAATCACCATTTAGAGATAGCACTACATCGCCGTGGCATGTTTTCTGATGTTGCAGTTGCAGACTCGTTAACGCTCCTGAAGTGTCTATGTCAACGTAATTGTTACACATTTTCTGAACAAATATGAAAATAAATATATAGCAGTCTTTGTATATATTGGCGTGTAACTTGCTTATGGTCATTTAGGCATGTCGGACATTTTTTGACATTTCAGATTGCACTTGCAAATGGCTGTAAAGCCGAAATCATCATTGTGTGAAATAAATGAATAGTAGTTTACAGCTTAATGGCGAAATTTTCTTTCAGAACAGTTGCGTATGTAACGGGAATGTCGCGAGTCCGCGGTTATTCTTGCAGACTCGTGTGCTCGCTCTTTCTGAGGGAGTCGAGTCGCACTTGTAGCCGGCAAGACTCTCAGGTGACGAGTGGTCCGCCGCAGACTCTAAAGTGTAAACAGTGGAGTCTACGAGCACCGGAGAGGGCGAATTGGAGATGACGTCACAGGACCGTCTGGCGACACGCGCGCACACACACACACACACACACACACACACACACACACACACACACACACACACACACACACCTTGTTTCGGCGCTTTTGTTTCTTTGCTAAACAGTTCATGTTACCTTAAATCTCTGCTAGACCCGTGGATGTCAGCACGATTATATCGGTGGACTGTTAATGGAGTAAGGGAACAACAGATAGTAAGGGTCGCGTAGTGTTTCTCGGGTTTTCCCGCAAAACAGCGGAATCGTGGAGTTCCTGAAATAAAGTGCAGACATGACTCCGCTTGCTGGAACTTGAGTGATGTAGCTGTTGTGTTTGTATCACAAGTAAATTTTGTTTTTGAGTGTGGAAGCTGGTGAACGGTGTAATTTCATACTTTTAAAAGTAAGGTTATCATACTAGTATTAATATGAAATTCCACTCATTGTAGTCAGTCTCTGCTTCCGCAGTGTTTAAATCTGCAATTTCAGACGGATAGTATGGGCTGCTTCAGGCAAATACTGGTCCCTTTGAAAGGGCACAACCGACTTCCTTCCCTAATCCGATGGGACCGATGACCTCGCTGTTTGATCGACTCCCCCCCATCAACCAACCAGTGTCGTCTTTATGGGCCACATACGTAAATCTTTTTGTTTTGGGCACTACACCGAGGTCGAAGGCGAAGCTTATCCGCGAGGGCCCCGGGTAGTGGTTGGAGGACGCAGACTGAAATTAAATAATCGGGTTCAAGTGTTTTGGAAGGCGAAATGACGTAAAGGGCTGTTACCGATCGTTCCTAGAACTACACCGCAAAGGAGATTAAAATCATTGCAGGGAGTCAGGAGACATCTGTTGACACCTCAAATGGGTTTTCTCAGATCAATGTTTGAAGAACATTGTCAAGAAATGCTTGCAGCACATATGAGAGTTTAGATTCCTGCATAAAACCGCTAGCTAATATTTACATTCGAAAGCTGACTACCCATTTGGGAGAAAATTTAATTAAGAAAAAAACTTGTATGTAAAGATTTGTATCAAAACATTGTGTAGAAGCAACCAGAACTGTCTGTTGGATCAAGTTCAGTCGACTACAAGTTGAAAGGTTTTTAAAAAACTGTTTTTTTTATTATCTTGCGTTTTTGATATATGAACTGACTAATTAGTTTGTGAACCACGAAAAACCCCTGTTTATTTAAAAACCTATATTTTGTTGTATCGCTCATAAAAGCCTACATTTTTCTTAACATCTCGAATTGTAAGTCTTCGAAAATCTTTTCTTGCTGTATTCCACTTTCGGCGTAAGTGTCCCATAACTCATAGCCGTTCTCATTCTTCTTTACGTATCCAACCGTCTATTCGTGGTACTCCGTAATGAAACACATGAAGTGGATCAACAAAGCAAGCGCGTACAAAGCAGGGCTGTAAAAGTAACGACTAAATTTTGTGTCGTATCTATGCAGTATTGTTGACACGTGTACCCGTTAGAAACGATTCGTTACTCGTTACTTTAGTTAGTGAAAGGTATCAGGTCTAAATGTTTTTGAAAATGCTGTTGACCCTCCTCTGTGATCATCATTAGACTGTGCTTTATTTCTTGGCTGTTAAAAAAAAAGTTTGTTTCCGGCACAAGCTCGCGCACAGTGTTGAATCCACAGGACTAACGAACCATATGTGGGAGCAAGGAATTGAGACTTTGGAATACTGCCCACTCGATGCTGGCCGTATACGAACGGCCCGCTGGAAAGTAAGCATGACAAGTCGTAAAATATGTATTCCGCACCGCCTGTAGCCATCGATTTGTCCCACTGAGAATAAGAAAATGGAGGATTTAGAATGGCGTTCTGAGCACATGTTACACGACTGAATACCTACGATATCCAACAGGTCTAGTGCAGTATCGAGTGTTAGGCGGCATGCGTGTGGTCGGCGTATCAGGCGCAACCCGACACTGCATGCGGCGCGCTCCATTATTCCATTACCGGTCATTAGGGCCGCAGGAAGCGAAACTTTAGACTCATTTGCCCCGCGTTTAATTTCTCTAATATGCCGCTCGCCGCGAGCGGAACAGCATACCGTGTCCAGAAAACAAAGATGGGCTATTAAAAAATGTATTGCGAAGTTCCGCTGAATTACTTGGTCGAGGCTTTCGAGTTTTGTACCTGTCGTGGATTTGTGCCTTCCGCCTGAACGCCCTACATAACGGGACAAACACAAAAATCGATATTCGATTTCACGCTATGCCAGTGTTAATTGGTTCTGAACGGTCGAGTTCACAGCAGCGGCAATACAACACCACAGTTTTAGACTAGTGCGAAGTCATTTTCTTCTTCTTCTTCCTCCTCCTCCTCCTCCTCCTCCTCCTCCTCCTCCTCCTCCCCTTCACCCATTTGTCTTCTACATGCACATTACATATATAACTCCTCAACCTACCTTATGGTGTGTGGCGGATGGTAGTTTGTGCACTATCGTGATTTCTCCTTTCCCTATTCCAGTCGTGAACGATCCGCCGTAAGAACGAGTCTGGGGAAGTATGTATATAAGCAGGAATATCTCTGGTTTTACTTTCATGCTGTTTTCACTAAATGTGCGTAGGAGGAAGCAATGTGTTGGCTGACCGTTAATGAACGTACGCTGTCACAACTCTCAACAGTGCGGCACACCATGGTGCAGAACGCCTCTCTTTTAGCATCTGCCGTTGGAAATGGATTAGGATCTCCGTTTTCATTTCGCGCTTACAAAATGAACCTGTAAGGAATCGCGCTGCTCTTCTTTGGATCTTCTCTATTTCCTCTATATGGTACGGATGCCAGTTTGGTGATCAATAATTCGTGCATTGTCGGAACAGGGGTTTTGTAATCTGCCTCTTTCGTGAGTGAACTACTCTTCTTGAGGCTTCTTCTAGTGAACTTGTCTGGCATCTGCGTATCTTGCGATTAGTTTTACGTGGATGTACTACTTTAAACAATCCCTGATGTCTAATGCATGTGATCGCTTGGAGTGGTTGCTCCGCAATCGTATAATCACACAATAATTGGTTTTTCTGTCTGCTTATACGCAGTATGTCACATTTGTTTGTGCTGAGGGTCAGCTGCCAATTCCTACACAAAGCACTGATCCTCTGTAGGTCTTGCTGAATTTCACTATAATTTTATAGTGTTGTGACTTCTCTGTACACAACAGCATCATCCGCCATAGCTCCATGGATGGTGGTGGTAAGTTTCTGCGGGACCAAACTGCTGAGATCATCCGTCCCTAGGCTTACACACTGCTTAATCTATCTTAAAGTAACCGACGCTAAGGACAAAACACACACGCACACGCACGATGGAGGACTCGAACCTCCGACTTGGGGGGGGGGGGGGGGGGGGGGGTGGAGAAGAGAGCCTCGCGAATCGTGGCAAGGCGCATCAGACCGCGCGGCGATAGCCTCATGGAACTTCCGACGTTATCCACTAGGTCGTTTATGTATAAAGTGATAATTAATGGTTCAAATGGCTCTGAGCACTATGGGACTTAACATCTGAGGTCATCAGTACCCTAGCACTTTGAACTACTTAAACCTAACTAACCTAAGGACACCACACACATCCATGCCCGAGGCAGGATTCGAACCTGCGACCGCTACGCGAGCATAAGACATGTCCTAAAATTCTGAAACACATCGACGTCGGTTATGTCGGCCTATAATTTTTGAGGCTTTTTGAAGACCTTGCTTGAAAAAGGAAAGTGACCTGCGCCTTTTTCCCCATCACTAGGAATGCTTCCCTCCTCCCGCGGCCTATGGTACGCTGCTATTAAAACAGTTGTTCTTTCGGAAGCGCATTATCGAATCCGGTCAGGTGCAGAGCCCTTTCCTCTGTTGAGTAACTAAGCAGTCATGTAGATATGGCGTTTTGGTGTTCCTACTAAGATCATAATGAGGTTTTCACTCCGCAGCGGAGTGTGCGCTGATATGAAACTTCCTGGCAGATTAAAACTGTGTGCCGGACAGACTCGAACTCGGGACCTTTGGAAGGTAGGAGACGAGGTACTGGCAGAAGTAAAGCTGTGAGGACGGGGCGTGAGTCGGGCTTGGGTAGCTCAATTGGTAGAGCACTTGCCCGCGGATGGCAAAGGTCCCGAGTTCGAGTCTCGGTCCGGCACACAGTTTTAATCTGCTAGGAAGTTTCTTACTAAGAGCATGTTTGTCAGGTTCCCCCCAGAACGATTTGACTATTATTTTTATTTCTATTATATCGTGATATGGTTACAACTATAGTGTGTGTATACGTTGGCGTAATTCAGGAGGAGGCCTTTTAGCTGAAAGCTCACTTGTTCAGCAGTCTTATCGTTGTGCCGCTCATCTGCGATCGCAGTTATAGAGCATAGTGTCTTTATATGAGTATGATGACGCAAGTATTTTCTCAAGTCCCTTTTTCGTGTGAAAATAAAGGGTGTCTACGACCCGGGACAACCGGGAGATCCGGGAAAAACCTGGGAATTTTTTGATCCGGGACAAAACCGGGAAAAACCCGGGAATCTTTTTGAGTTCCGGGAATTTTTCATTGTTTTAGTTTTCAGTTAAATTTTTGTGATTTTGACCGGTAAGAACCAATACTCTAACAAAAAAATTTACTGTATCTCGCTTCTGCAGAGTAATACTGCAGCAACAAAACATGAACGAGAGAAAAAACGAAAATAAAACTTAAGTCGCAAAGAAAATGCGCCATATACAACAACAAAACACAGTGCTCATAGAAGCGTCTGCAAACAGCAAAGTGTGTCAAAGGCTTTAGGAAGACTGTGTAGTGCTTCTTAGCAACAAATTGCCTCCAATGAGCGTGACGTGACAGTTTTTTACATTAGATTCGTTTTAATGCAAGATCTTTTAATGTTTCACACGTACTAACATGCGGGCTTCCTTCGTCATCGTAGCTGCGCAAGTGCAGTGACGCCTGTTATCTGGCGCTCCCTGGCAACTGCTGAAACGTACCTTTCTAATAGGTCACGGAAAAATATTGCGAATATTGCTTTGAAAAGCGTTACTTTCAAACTAAATTTCCTTTTATGTAAGATAAACAATGTGAGAGAGAGTACGACGAATTTCTTAAATCACAGAGCGTTTGACTCTCATGTAAAAATCAACTCTTTGGGGACGACCATATGAAGAATTTTGAGCCCAGAAGATCAGACATTTACGTCGTTATTAAAAAATTTTACTGGCACTTTTATGTGATGTATGACGCGCAAAAAATATCGACAATATATGTGGAAGCTTAGCTTCTCTTGCAGCTTATTAATCTTAGAGACCAATATTATATGTGATAGCTTTGCTTTTCTTGTAGCAACAATTGTACATTAATTTAAGCCATTAATTTTTCTTATTTGTGTGTTCGCGCTACTTAAGAGTGATCTAGCTATTGGCTGACTACACCACGTGTCAAATGCTGTCATCAGCTGGCGAGATGAGGTGACATGAGCTGTGACTGGCTTACAAAAGCGCGTCGGGGTGACATGAGCTGTGACTGGCTTACAAAAGCACGTCGCAATCTCAATTTTAATGCTTCGGAAAGTAACTTGCGGTGTTTGGTGGAATTGGAATTTATGAGCAGTGTATGTTGCTGCACATGAAAGATCTTTCCAAAACGTGTTTTTTTCCCCTGAGTTTCATTTTCTAAAGTGCCGGGAAATTCTACGCTGGTGTATAAAACCATAAACCATAAAAGGATTGATAAGTGCCGAGAAAAAAGTATACTGTCACTTAACAGGGAGAAAGTGTATTTTCACCGGGAGAAAGTGTATTTTCAACCGGGAAATCCGGGAAAAATCCGGGAATTATTTTTCCTTGTCCATGTAGACACCCTGAAATAGTGAGAAAACAGGTGAGAGTGAAGAATAAAAAGGTGTGGGAAATGGTTTATATAATTACAATAGAAAAAGAAAACGCGTCTAAGGTGCACAACTGGACGAAAAACGTGACGATAAAAGGCATAGAAACAAAGTCGTCCTGCGCAATTGTGCGCCCCACAAACCAATCATCATCATCATCATGTCGTCCTGCAGAAATCCACTTTAACAATTAATCTAGTTTCAGAAATATATCGAGGCCCACAAAAGATGACATATAGGTGTCGAAACATATTTCTGTTACGGGAAAAGAAATATTCATGTTTTGCAGAAGATAAAGTTTAAGAACTCAAACGTGACATCACAATGGGGGACTGCAAGCTGGACTAGGAACTTACGCTACATTACGAGGAAAATAACACATGACGGTCGAAGCAAAAAAACACGAAAAGCAGACTAGCACAGGCGAAGAGACCATTTCTGGCGAAAAGAAGTCGTCTAGTATCAAACATAGATCTTCAACGTTGTACTGTAGGAGGACGTTGAAAGTAAGCGGAAATGATAAGAAATGTGGTTATCCGTGGAATTGACGACGAGAGGATGTGCAAAACATTGGCAAGAAGAAGGAACAGGATAATAGGCCATGTGTTACGGGATCAAAGAATAGCTTCGTTGATACTTTGGGGACCTGTAGCGGGTAAAAACTGTAGGGGAAGTCAGAGACTGGGATATACCTTGCAATTCATTCGGAAGTTTGTTGCAAGGGCTACTCTGTGATGGTGAGATTGCCGCAGGAGAGAGATTCGTGGCGGGCCGCATCAAACCAGCAGGAAGACTGATATCCATCGTGTAATTTGCTTTAGGTCGGACATTGACTGGTGAAAGTAGAAAAGTGTCATACATCCTACTTGTTGCTCTTGATTTGTAATAAAAAGTACGACATGAGGACTATAAAGTGTGCGTACATCGCTGTGTGTTCGCGCGAAAATCCGTCTCCTGTTGCCACAGTCACAATTTTCACACCCGTCTGCCTGAAAGGCGGAATGCAGAAACCCCTGCGAGATATAGTGCACGCCACACGTGAATGCGCGCTGGGTTGCCAGCACTGGACGCGCATTCCTGTCTCTTGTTAACAATAGCGTCTGCCCGATACAATTCCTCCGAAATAGTTGTGCGGAGTGAGGTGATGTCAGCTGAATCACTGTAACTGGGGAAACGCTCTGCGTAGGCGCGAATCGCAGAGGTCGCGGGGTATAACGAGGGCGCGTCGCGCCAATCATAATCTGCTTACGCACTTGCTCGGTTTCCTTACGGCGCTGGCCGCTTGGAACTTCACACCCGGTGCGCGCTTGTGCAACGCTGTCACCTGTTCCGACGCGTATGACCGCACGATACGCGGGCAGCACGAAGGGGGCAAATTATGAAATACGTGTTGATGTGGCAGCTTATGTTTGATATTCTTTTTTCACAACCTGTAATTTTAATTGTTTATTTCTTTAGTGATATTCGTATGTATTCTTTGCCATAACGAGACTGCTAAAGTAAAGTTGTCGAACGTTTTAGTTGCGTCGAATATCAGATAAGAATGCCCAGTCGTCTATTTGGAATTATTTCGTGCCCATGTTCGGCTACTCCCGCATGTCTAAAAAATGTGTTCCCTTTTGGAGGCATGTCACTTTCTTTAATTAAATAGACATATCCAAGGATTTTTTAGCTGTAACATTTACAACAAAGAACGAAAATTTATTAAAATTTCCAATGGCAGTAGGGTCGAGAATGAAATTTTTTGATTTGTTGGCCACAACTAAAATCTCATTGATAATATCAGTGTTTCGTGGTCAGGAAATTATAGGTAATTGGTTGAATCTAAAATTTCGCACGGGTTGCCTTCGTGATCACGTGATACATACATATGGCAGTGTATTTCCAGGCTGTTTTTCTATAGTGTATTTGGACTTACCAGTGATTTTTTTATATAAAGATTATCGCTACCAAAATGAGAATAAACATGTTGTGAACTTTGAGAGAATCAACTAAATCATATTCTTAGATTGTTCGCTAACGAAAAAATTGGGATGACGATGAGGCGAGAAAAACTAAAATTAGTATTTCTCAGGTTATCAATGGATCACGCCTTGAATTGCAAAGTTCTGTGTATCCTCGGTAGTGCCGTATAGATTAGAATCTTGAGCATGTAAAATCTCATTCATGAAAATGCTGAAAGTGTTTGAAACGTGACTATAACGCCACATACTAAAGATCCATTGGGCGTATCATGTGAGCAAAGGTGACGTGAACGTCATTTGAGGAATTTATTTACCTATATTGTCATTGTCCCTTATTGATTTATTTACCTAATTAATCCTCTTATTCCTACCAGTGTCGATGCGAAGAAAAACGGGCACGAAAAAGAATACTAGAGAATTCGTATAGGAATCTAACACAGATCTCTGTTCCCGCCCCCGCCTCCGCCTCCCCACCTCTCTCTCGACCCCCACCCCCATCAGCTAGTTGCTTTGGTCGCTAGGCCAACTCCAATTTACTTGAAAGGTGTTAACCTTTTGAGTAAGTAGCTGTCGTAACAGTGTCTTTTGTTGGTATCTGGGAAAGTAGGCGTTTGTGGCAGCCATATATGGTGGTGGTGGTGGTGGTGGTGGTGGTGGTGGTGGTGGTGGTGGTGAGAAATGGTCAGTTTTCAGTTATCTAGAGACCCTGTCAATTTTTGAGTCGACTGCGCGTAATGAACTGTTGGGAGGGGTGGTTGTGTCGCAAACCTGTAGGCGGGAGGAAGGTGGTAGAGGGGGGTGGTCGTTAGTGTGGCAAAATGTCTTGGACTTCTCCATTTCAGGTGGTACGCAGGCGACCAAACATGAACGGTTTGTCGTGTCGGATACCTTCCCCTTGGTAGGATTAACAGAGTATAGACTGACTGCCATAGATCCCCCTCAGGTGTAGTGATGCGACAATAACCAGTTCAGCCTTCAATATTTACGAACAATAACGGTTAACCTTTGCGGTGGTGGGTGGTGGTGGTGGTGGTGGTGGTGGTGGTTGTTCCCCCCACCCCTAGCTCTTATGCTAACCATAAGTATACACAATTCGTTAAGAAAGGTATTGTTTATGTCGCTATTTCGGTTCTGGACGGCTTGTTTATGGCACCGGGTTTTCCATACGTGCGTGAAGAGTTGGAGGCCACCGGCAGTCTGATGTATCGGTTGTGGTGTTCACGTACCTGCTGTCCCAGTGGTCTTGGCAGTATCACTCGCTCCCGTTCAGAGAGAGCGCTTTTAAATATTTTCCCCAGTCTGTTTGTGGCGCAGGCGTCCCAGCTTCCCTCCTGACACGGTCTCCTCCTGTAGGGAAACATGGCGCACGTTAGCCCTTTGATCTATTTTCAGAAGTAAGTATTTCTTCTCCCCCCCCCCCCCCCCCCCCCTCCCCCAGTTCGAAAGCCGACTGTGCTGTAATATATCTCGTGATTGGGATCTTGCTTCAAGTAACAGTTCACACTTTAGGAAGGAGTAGGTTTGTTACCAGTTTCGCGGAGTCGTGTGTGAAGTGTCTTCTGGCAGTATACGTACGCACGACATCCGTTCAGAAGACTGTACTTCCGTACATGCCCTGGACAACACTGTGAAGTGTGACGCAGAAGGAGCTTAACATTGTACCAAGTGTTAAGGTTTCTTACAATTCCGTCAGTTTTTAATTATGTTGACAGAAAAATACGGGAAGCGTTTGGACAAGAGAGCAGATGTGTGTTTTAATAGCGCTAACGTGGCAATTTTAGGCGCGTACGTTCTCGTAACCCGCTCGGACAGCCGAGCGCATTAGCGTGCCACTTCTGGGACATGGGGAGGCAAACCAGACCTGGATCGAATCAGTCTTTAGGATTATCCCTAACAGTAGCAATGCGTCTCCCATAAAGTGCATTACCAAGAGGGCCGGGGGTACTTTATGCCCACTATGAAACAAATTGAAAAAAAAAATTGATTATTGTTGACTGGTATTAAAAACATACTTTTTAAATGGATACTATGTGGAAGTAGGGTACAGAACCTGAAAATATCTTCACACACTCTTACCAATATCAGCTCACATTTAGGAACGTGGACTACCACCGTCGGGGGCGGGGGTTGTTACTTTATCCCCACAGTAGAAAGAAAATTAAAAATGTAAAAATTGAATTGGTTGACTGTTATTGAGTTTGACTCCGAACAAACTTTTTTAAGAGAGGTTTCTGATTTGTAAGTAAACTCCTGAACCTGAAAATATTGAAGATGACATTCATTGTGGAAATACCAAATCAACATACCTTGAGGCATCTAAATTTACAGTTTCGGTTTATTTTTGCTATCAGTTTCACCGTTACACTAGGTCACCTTCAGGCCCCATGGCCGGCGTATGGGAAGAATGCCACCTCTGGTACAATCAAAATAGGGACCAGCACGCAGTATCTCGTATCCGTAAACTACTTTTTCAAGAAGCGATCCCTTCGATCATCACTGGCAAACTTGGTGATATGGCGCATTGTAACGCTGAAGCTGGTAGCAAAAATACAATAAAACTGAAAATTTAGACGGCTGAAGGTGTTTTGTTTTCTCATTTTATACTGAATAGCCGAGGTTTCAAAACCAACCAGTTCATAGGTGGACTTGAAGAGCTCACTGGGGAAAGTGACATCTACTGCAAAGACTTAAATTTATGGGTTAAATTTAACTGGAATTTTTTTAAACATGTATGGGATTCATTAAAAGCAATGAGTATTTGTCTCAAAATTTGAAAATATACTATAACGGACTACATAACATTTTCAAATGATGAGCATTAAATACCAAACACCCCTCCACCCCCCCCCCTTCGCCACCATTCTTGGTATAGCGAGTGTTAACGACGTGGGCTGGTGTGCCAGCTATCCTAGATACGGTTTCTAGGCGGTTTTCCTCATCCAACAAGGTGAATATCGGACTCGTACCCACGTCCTCCTTCAATTTAAGCTACGCAAACACTTAATGATGCATTCTCATAGATGCACTCTAGATTTACTCTAGGCGCAGAGAGGTGGGATAGAGAGGTTCCGTCCTGGGAGGTGAAGATGTCGGACGATTAATCTCTTTCAGCCCCTAATCATCATCCATTTTCGTAAACAAGCTGTAGGATGAGTGCGCTACACATGACACACATAGCGGACAACAGGCGAAGGAGAACGTTGCGGTCGCAAATCAAGATGAGGATCACGTTCCGTGTGATGTAGCAGCTCCTTTGTGAAAGCGCCCCCACCGTGATGGAAACCGCATGTGGCGTGCTTCGCGATGAGAAACGCGTCCCGTGTGAGGACGGCTTTTAGGACGCTGCGCGCTTGAAGAGAGGCGAGTCTATTTTACTGCGCTGTTGAGCGGCGCTGTCCGCGCGCGTAAATACTGCCCCGGGCCGGGGTCTGGCCGGACGGATTGTTTGTGGCGCTTATCAGATGCGAGATTTCGGCACGTGTGAGGCGCGACGCCGGCGCACGTGCGCGGCTTGCGCCAGACGAGCCTCCAGGTTGGGGGCGGGGGCGGGGGCAGCACGCAGTTTGGGGTGCGCCGGCACGCACACGCACGCGCGCGCCACGCACCTCCGCTTCCGGCGCGGGCCAGACCGGTCCGCCTGATGAATCGTTTCCGCCAGAACGTCCCCCCCCCCCCCCCTCCGTCCCCCTGTCGGCTGTTGCCGAGATCCTGGAAACGCCACGGCGCGCAGCAGGTAGCAACAAAAAATGACAGGCTGTGGACCCTCGGAAGTGCAGGGAGGCGGGAGGGCGGCACCATCCCTCCCTCACGCATACACTGCGTGAGCACGCACTTCTACTTCTGAGCCTCTACATAATAATCTGGCTTCTGATACCGTCCGGACAAAAGGACTGATTCAGTACTGTGAAAGATAACTGTCACCAACTGTTTGCGGAGTTCAGTTCAACGGACGAAGAATGTCATTCCTCTCTAAATGAGCGGAGTAGTCGCCTTACATTGAGATGTAAGGCCGCCTCATATCGTGTCGGACCTCCTTTCGCCCGGCGTAGTGCAGCAACTCGACGTGGCGTGGACTCAAAAAGTCATTGGTCGTCTGCTGCAGAAATATTGAGCCATGTTCTATTAAAGCCGTCCACAACCGCGAAAGTGCTGCCGGTGCACGAACTGACAACTCGGTTATATCCCATAAATGTTCGATGGGATTCACGTCGAGCTATCTAGACGGCCAAATAATTCATGGCGCCTTGAAATCCATAAAAATTCCATCGTTGTTTGGGAACATTAAGCCCACGAATGGCTGCAAATGGTCTCACATAAGGATTTCTAGTCAGTGATCGGTTCGTTAGGACCAGAGGACCCAGTCCATTCTATGCGAACGCAGCCCACACCATCATGGGGCCACCGCCAGCTTGCACAGTGCTTTGTGGGCGGCTTTGGCCCATGCCTTCGTGGGGTCTGCGCCACCTGGAACCCTACCATCAGCTCTTACCGACTGAAACCGGATCTGACCAGGCCACCTTTTTCCAGTCGTCTAGGGGCCAACCCTTATGGTCACGAGCCCAGGGTGGCGCCCCAGGCGATATGCTGTTAGCAAAGGCACTTGCGTCGGTCGGTTACTGCCAGAGCCCGTTAACACTGTCCTAACTGTTACGTTCATCCTATGTCCCACACTGATTTCTGCGATCACTTTACGCAGTGTTGCTTGTCTATTAGGACTAACAACTCTACACGAATGCCTGCTGTCCGTCCCTATGCGAAGACCGTAGGCCACTGCGTTGTCCGTGGTGAGAGGGAAGGCCCGAAATTTGATATTCTCGGCACACTGTGGATCTCGGATTATTGAATTCCCTAACGATTTCCGAAACGGAATGTTCCATGTCTGTAGCTCCAACTACCGTTCCGCATTCAGAGTCTGTTAATTCTCGTCGTGCGGCCTTAATCACGTCGGAAATCTTTTCAGATGAACCACCTAAGTGCAAATGACAGCTCCGCCAACGCACTGCTCTTCTATACGTCGAATACTCGATACTACCGCCATTTGTATATCTGCATAGCGCAGCTGTCACCTCGGTGTACACCTGCTTCTAGTCGTCCTCTTGCGAACAGACTCTTGTAATGCCGTCGGAGATAAATCTGATTCTCTTCTTCGTACAACTGAACTCGCCAGACGAACTACACTATTGACCATTAAAAACTGCTACACCACGAAGATGACGTGCTACAGACGCGAAATTTAACCGACAGGAAGAAGACGCTGTGATATGCAAATGATCAGCTTATCAGAGCATTCACACAAGGTTGGCGCCGGTGGCGACACCTACAACGTGCTGACATGAGGAAAGTTTCCAACCGATTTCTCATACACAAACAGCAGTTACCGGCGATGCCTGGTGAAACGTTGTGATGCCTCTGTGTAAGGAGGAGAAATGCGTACCGTCACGTTTCCGACTTTGATAAAGGTCGGATTGTAGCCTATCGCGATTGCGGTTTATCTTATCGCGACATTGCTGCTCGCGTTGGTCGAAATCCAATAACTGTTAGCAGAATATGGAATCGGTGGGTTCAGGAGGGTAATACGAAACGCCGTGCTGCATCCCAACGGCCTCGTATCACTAGATGAGAGGCATCTTATCCGCATGGCTGGGACGGATCGTGCAGCCACGTCTCGATCCTTGAGTCAACGGATGGGGACGTTTGCAAAACAACAACCATCTGCACGAACAGTTCGACGACGTTTGTAGCAGCATGGACTGTCACACCGTGGCTGCGGTTACCCTTGACGCTGCATCACTGCCAGGAGAGCCTGCGATGGTTTACTCAACGACGAACCTGGGTGCACGAATGGCAAAACGTTATTTTGTCGGATGAATCCAGGTTCTGTTTACAGCATCATGATGGTCTAATCCGTGTTTGGCGACATCGCGGTGAACGCACATTGGAAGAGTGTATTCGTCATCGCCGTACTGGCGTATCAGGCTTGATGGTATGGGGTGCGATTGGTTACACGCCTCGGTCACCTCTTATTCGTATTGACGCCACTTTCAACAGTGGATGTTACATTTCAGATGTGTTACGACCCATGGCTCTACCCTTCATTCGATCCCTGCGAAACCCTCCATTTCAGCATGATAATGCACGACCGCATGTTGCAGGTTCTGTACGGTCCTTTCTGGATACAGAAAATGCTCGACTGCTCTCTAGGCCAGCACATTCTTCAGATCTCTCACCAATTGAAAACATCTGGTCATTGGTGACGGAGCAACTGTCTTGTTACAATACGCCAGTCACTACTCTTGATGAACAGCGGTATCGTGTTGAAGCTGCAAGGGCAGCTGTACCTGTACACGCCATCCAAGCTCTGTTTGACTCAATGCCCAGGCGTATCAAGGCCGTTATTACGGCCAGAGGTGGTTGTTCTGAGTACTGATTTCTCTGGATCTGTGCACCCAAATTGCGTGAAAATGTAATCATATGTCAGTTCTAGTATAATATATATGTCCAATGAATACCTGTTTATCATCTACATTTCTTCTTGGTGTAGCGATTTTAGTAGCCAGTAGAGTATTAGTCAAACGGTTTAAATGGGCGGGCTAGGCACTTTGGAGCGCTGTCGTGCAGCGCTCCACCGCTGACGCAAAGCCGTGTTCACATCAGGGTCGCATTTGCACGCGGTCTGTTTTAAGTTGCAGCGTAGGTGCCAACACCACAGATGTTTCGGATTGCAGTTGGATGACGTTGACAGGTTACCACTACATTTTGGCCAATAATCACCAAGCTATCTTCAGTTGAGTTTTACACTGGAGGCAGGTGGGGCCGGTCGCTGATTTTATAACGAAAATTGGTGGCGCATGCCCGTAGCTTTCCACTGCTTGGTCGCCGTCTGTCGAATATTGCTCCGTCAGAGGCTCGCAGGCGCTCGTGCAACGGTGATATTGCACTGCACACCCTCTGTCGAACTTTGGGCCTGCGAAGTTAAAGTACAGTTTCTAAGTAACAAAATTAAGGCCTGCTGCATATTTCACTAGGCGTCAGATTTTGTCAATGCGTTCCAAGCCTCAAGTTGTAAGCAGCCATCACTTTTAATAAGATTATCCGCGAAATGTATTTCCACAGATTCCTTAATAAGTGATTCCCAGAAGATCACACCGAGAACTTGCTGGGATTGAATCATTAAGGAATCTGTGGAAATAAGTTTCGCGAAACATTTATTAATCATGGTGGCTGATTTCAACTTATTTAGGCTGGGAACGTGTTGATTTCCCAGAATTTTAATTCCGTCGGCCCAGATCTCGACAGAGGTGCCTACACCACAGCATGGGCCACCGCGCCGGAGATGGAGCAGTATTCGACAGAGGACACTAACTTCGACAGAAGATGGCCACCGCGCCAATTTTTTTATAAAATTAATGACGGCACCACCGATTTCTAGAGTAAAACTCACTTCAAGATGGCTGAGTGGCGACATGTCAACGTCATCCAGCCGAAAGCACGTTACCTCTTGGAATACTCATTATGCAGGTAAAACTTAGAGCCACACAAATGTATTTAATATTGCCACTAAAGATGTTTTGTATGCCTATAGCCCTCTGGATTTTTCAGTAGGTAACTGACCGAAGTCAATATTCACCTATAAATTATGGCGCTTCCTCGCGTCAAATTTCGAGTGGCGCCAGGTCGAAAGCGTAGCATTTCGTTTGTCAAATCGCTGAGGATTGTAAAAGAGGGGTTAACAGAATTTTGACAGTCTGAAGGAAGTTAGATTTCGCGGAAAACCTACTTCTTTCACACGTAAATGTGAACCAAACCGGGAAACATAAAATTTTTGACTTCCCGTCGCCAGAACCGGATTCTTGAGCTCTTGAAGATGGGAAAACCATATGCAGATAACTTCACTGTCACGACATATGCGGGAAAAGTAAAAGATTTATTATTGGTAGGGTCAAAGAGACGAATCACTGACTTCTTGCCAAAATCACGCGACCATCGTGAGTGTTTTAGTAGGTAATTCAAATGCCAATAAGGAAACATTCGTTTTTTTAACGAATGTGTTTTTATAAAAAAATATTTTTTGTATATGTATTTGTATTTTTATATATGTATTACTATATGTTGGTCAGTCTTCGGGTTTGTATTGCCGTGGTCCATGAAACTTTCCCGTTCCTAACTTTCCCGTTCCTAACTTTCCCGTTCCTAACTTTCCCGTTCCTAACTTTCCCGTTCCTAACTTTCCCGTTCCTAACTTTCCCGTTCCTAACTTTCCCGTTCCTAACTTTCCCGTTCCTAACTTTCCCGTTCCTAACTTTCCCGTTCCTAACTTTCCCGTTCCTAACTTTCCCGTTCCTAACTTTCCCGTTCCTAACTTTCCCGTTCCTAACTTTCCCGTTCCTAACTTTCCCGTTCCTAACTTTCCCGTTCCTAACTTTCCCGTTCCTAACTTTCCCGTTCCTAACTTTCCCGTTCCTAACTTTCCCGTTCCTAACTTTCCCGTTCCTAACTTTCCCGTTCCTAACTTTCCCGTTCCTAACTTTCCCGTTCCTAACTTTCCCGTTCCTAACTTTCCCGTTCCTAACTTTCCCGTTCCTAACTTTCCCGTTCCTAACTTTCCCGTTCCTAACTTTCCCGTTCCTAACTTTCCCGTTCCTAACTTTCCCGTTCCTAACTTTCCCGTTCCTAACTTTCCCGTTCCTAACTTTCCCGTTCCTAACTTTCCCGTTCCTAACTTTCCCGTTCCTAACTTTCCCGTTCCTAACTTTCCCGTTCCTAACTTTCCCGTTCCTAACTTTCCCGTTCCTAACTTTCCCGTTCCTAACTTTCCCGTTCCTAACTTTCCCGTTCCTAACTTTCCCGTTCCTAACTTTCCCGTTCCTAACTTTCCCGTTCCTAACTTTCCCGTTCCTAACTTTCCCGTTCCTAACTTTCCCGTTCCTAACTTTCCCGTTCCTAACTTTCCCGTTCCTAACTTTCCCGTTCCTAACTTTCCCGTTCCTAACTTTCCCGTTCCTAACTTTCCCGTTCCTAACTTTCCCGTTCCTAACTTTCCCGTTCCTAACTTTCCCGTTCCTAACTTTCCCGTTCCTAACTTTCCCGTTCCTAACTTTCCCGTTCCTAACTTTCCCGTTCCTAACTTTCCCGTTCCTAACTTTCCCGTTCCTAACTTTCCCGTTCCTAACTTTCCCGTTCCTAACTTTCCCGTTCCTAACTTCCCCGTTCCTAACTTCCCCGTTCCTAACTTTCCCGTTCCTAACTTTCCCGTTCCTAACTTTCCCGTTCCTAACTTTCCCGTTCCTAACTTTCCCGTTCCTAACTTTCCCGTTCCTAACTTTCCCGTTCCTAACTTTCCCGTTCCTAACTTTCCCGTTCCTAACTTTCCCGTTCCTAACTTTCCCGTTCCTAACTTTCCCGTTCCTAACTTTCCCGTTCCTAACTTTCCCGTTCCTAACTTTCCCGTTCCTAACTTTCCCGTTCCTAACTTTCCCGTTCCTAACTTTCCCGTTCCTAACTTTCCCGTTCCTAACTTTCCCGTTCCTAACTTTCCCGTTCCTAACTTTCCCGTTCCTAACTTTCCCGTTCCTAACTTTCCCGTTCCTAACTTTCCCGTTCCTAACTTTCCCGTTCCTAACTTTCCCGTTCCTAACTTTCCCGTTCCTAACTTTCCCGTTCCTAACTTTCCCGTTCCTAACTTTCCCGTTCCTAACTTTCCCGTTCCTAACTTTCCCGTTCCTAACTTTCCCGTTCCTAACTTTCCCGTTCCTAACTTTCCCGTTCCTAACTTTCCCGTTCCTAACTTTCCCGTTCCTAACTTTCCCGTTCCTAACTTTCCCGTTCCTAACTTTCCCGTTCCTAACTTTCCCGTTCCTAACTTTCCCGTTCCTAACTTTCCCGTTCCTAACTTTCCCGTTCCTAACTTTCCCGTTCCTAACTTTCCCGTTCCTAACTTTCCCGTTCCTAACTTTCCCGTTCCTAACTTTCCCGTTCCTAACTTTCCCGTTCCTAACTTTCCCGTTCCTAACTTTCCCGTTCCTAACTTTCCCGTTCCTAACTTTCCCGTTCCTAACTTTCCCGTTCCTAACTTTCCCGTTCCTAACTTTCCCGTTCCTAACTTTCCCGTTCCTAACTTTCCCGTTCCTAACTTTCCCGTTCCTAACTTTCCCGTTCCTAACTTTCCCGTTCCTAACTTTCCCGTTCCTAACTTTCCCGTTCCTAACTTTCCCGTTCCTAACTTTCCCGTTCCTAACTTTCCCGTTCCTAACTTTCCCGTTCCTAACTTTCCCGTTCCTAACTTTCCCGTTCCTAACTTTCCCGTTCCTAACTTTCCCGTTCCTAACTTTCCCGTTCCTAACTTTCCCGTTCCTAACTTTCCCGTTCCTAACTTTCCCGTTCCTAACTTTCCCGTTCCTAACTTTCCCGTTCCTAACTTTCCCGTTCCTAACTTTCCCGTTCCTAACTTTCCCGTTCCTAACTTTCCCGTTCCTAACTTTCCCGTTCCTAACTTTCCCGTTCCTAACTTTCCCGTTCCTAACTTTCCCGTTCCTAACTTTCCCGTTCCTAACTTTCCCGTTCCTAACTTTCCTTCCAGAGCTGCACTGGACATCCTCAGAGGTACATTTGATTCCGCTATGTCTTTCGGTTGACGGGTAAAGAGGCGTAATAGAAGTTATTACGTGATCAGCACAGGTGATCCTTGTCGGCTATAAAACTTAATAGACTGTCGGGCCGGCCGATGTGGCCGAGCGGTTCGAGGCGCTTCAGTCTGGAACCGCGCGACCGCTACGGTCGCAGGTTCGAATCCTACCTCGGGAATGGATGTGAGTGATGTCCTTCGGTTAGTTAGGTCTAAGTAGTAGAAGTCACGTCCCATAATGCTCAGAGCCATAGACTGTCGGTATCAAAACTAATCTATCGACTTTACAGACCACTGCTGGATATCACTTCTACAAAGTCCCTGTTTATGTTGCCTGACAAGTCAGTAGGCAGAACCTTGCGGAACTAGGGATACCTCCGAGGTTGACCTGCACAGCACTGGCTGAAACGTTAGAAACGGAAAAGTTTCATGGGCCACGACCATACAACCCGGAAGACTCACCAGCAACTAAGACATCATGCCGTGAAAGTCTTCATTGTGTGATCAGTTATAATAGTATGTTATTTTTTTAAATATAGTTGTTCAAAGCGATGTCAATAAAGTGTGTTAAATTCTTCAGTGATAAAGAATTGTAATCTCATCAGTTCGTTAGATTATACAATTGTTAAAATTTTATACAGTTAAGTCATCATCAGTGTTCTGCCAAAAGGCAGGGTTTCACATGGTAGTTGTCCAGGCTGTCCCTCTGTCTTCTCCCACTAACCAATCGTTCCAAAGCATCTGCTAGCAAGCACTCCCTTCTCAATGAATGTCCCAACCAGTTCTTTTTACTTTCTCTTACAACCTTTAGCAGACATCTTCTCTCACCAACCCTTTCCAATACAATTTTATTACACACACATTCCATCCAGCTTATTCTCTCCATTCTCCTCCACGTCCACATCTCAAATGCCTCTAACCTTTTTTCATCCTCTCGTCTCAGCGTCCATGTTTCTGCTCCATATAGTGCCACACTCCAGACAAAAAATATGCCAAGCCTCATCCTTAGACCTTTATCCGATTTGCCACACAAGTCGTCCTCTTTCTGTTGAAGGCCTCCTTCGCTATGGCAATTCGAGTTTTCACCTCCTGGTGACATCTCAAGTCTTCAGCTATTGTACTTCCAAGATATTTAAATGCACTTACTTGGCTAATGGTAGCTTGTCCTATTTTAATATTGGACAGTCTGTGTCTTGTACTGATGACCATACTCTTTGTTTTTGCTGTGTTTATTTGTATCCCATATTCCACACAAGTTTCATTCAGATCTTTCAGCATGTTATTCACTGTCCGCTCACTTTCTGCCACTAACACCATGTCATCAGCAAATCTTATACATTCTATGCTCTTCCCACCAATACATATTCCTCTTTTCCCATTTAATCCTTTTGCAAATAATCTCGTCGAGGTATGCGTTTAACAACAGTGGGGAAAGGCAACAACCTTGTCTAACACCTCGTCCAATGCTGCTTCCTTCTGACATTTCATTTCCAATCCTTATCCTTACTTTCTGATGTAAATCTGGATTCTGAATCAGTCGTCTCTCTTTCCAATCTACTCCTTTCCTCTTCAAAATACCTATCAGCTTGTCCCACTGAGCTCTGTCAAAAGAGTTTTCTATATCTATAAAAACAGCAAAGATTTCTCTACCTTTTTCCATACATCTTTCCCCTATAGCTCTTAACAGACCAGTAGCATCTCTTGTTCCTTTTCCTCTTCTAAATCCGAACTGCTCCTCTGCAATCCCTCTATCCAATTAGCCATATAGCCTTCTATTCAACACTCTCAGCAAGAGAGAAATCAGACTAATGGTCCTAAGCTCTTCACATTTTTTAGTGTTTCTCTTTTTCTTTATTGGTATCATAAATGTTGCAGGAAAGTCCTCAGGCCATTCCCCTTTGTCATATATCTAGTTACAGAGGTAGACTATTTCTTTTCTTTCCTTGCTTCCCAGACTCTTCAATAGTTATGCTGGCAAATCAATTCCACCTGCCTATCTATTCTTCATCTGCTTCAATGCCACTTCTACTTCTACTTCCAAGGTGGCGAATCCCTTTCCATCTTCCGGCACATATTGCTTCTCTTCAACCTTAATTTCGCTTTGTATTTCATCCCCCTTATACAGACATCCAATGCATTCTTGCCATCTGTTCAAAACCTCCTGTGGTTGTTCTGCTAGAATACCATCCGCTCTTTCTATTTCCATGTTATTCCTCTTTCTTTTATATTCAAAAACTATCTCACTAGCCAGTCTATACATCATTTCATACTTTCCCTCTTTCTCCATTTTCTCTATTTTGTCGCATTTCTGTTTGATCCATTTTTCCCTTGCTTCTTCAGTTTCTCGTCTTAGTTCATTATTCAGTTTGCTGTACCTCTTTTTGCCTCCTTCATTTTCTACATTTTTCCACATTCTCCGCTCTTCCATCTTTTTGAACGTGTTTCCTGTTATCCATTCTTTCCTAGTACTCTGGTATACTCTAATTCCTAGTACTTCTTTGGCAAAGTCCACGAGTCCTTCCCTCATTGTTATCCACTTGTCATTAACACTTTCATCAACACTATCTCTTTCTCATTTTTCCATAAATCTGTTTCCCAAATCTGATGCCCATCCTACCTCTTTGAGTTAAGTAATAAACCTTAAATGCCGTGTTACAGGTTTGTAATTGAGAAAATGTTCTAAAATACTAGTTTTGCGAGTTACGGAGCCTAAGAAAGTTTTGGTATTGCTTTCACATTCGTTGTCCTCGCCAAACGAAACGAAACCTAACCTTTACATTCTATCCTATCCTAGACCTTGGCGCTAAGCTACAGATCGGTCTATCACCACGACCACCTGCAATAAGCCGCTTATTCCAGCAAGAGCCCCGGCCTATCAGAAACGACTCTCGGTGTAAGTGTGTTTCCGCACCTACCCCGGCACAAAACTAAAGTGATGCCACTACTCGTGGCATCCTTCAGTGGCACCACAGCTGCGTGTGTGAACACACAGTTCTGCCAATGGTCCTACTTCCTGCCTTGCTACAAAAAGTTAAAGTCGCTTGAGCTTACTAACGTCACTAGTCTTCCGTCGACAGTGAGTAGCTCCATTCTACTGCTCGCTGGTGGCTGTGTTTCAAAACACCGTATTGCTGCTGTAGTCTGTTCAATTTCAATGTAAATAGAAATAAAACAAAAAAGAGTCGTGCAGAAGATGTTGGTTTGAAAATTCAAGCATAGAAACGGTAGACTGTGTGCACGAAAACTGCTCCCCAGAGTGCTGTGACAGTTGGGAAAGTCGAAATCAGTACTAGTATTCCAAATGCCCTCTTTTTCATCGGTCTTTTGATTGGTTTGATGCTGCCCGCGACGAATTACTCTCCATTGCGAACCTTTCCCTCTCAGAGTAGCACTTGCAACCTACGCCCTCAATTATTTGCTGGATGTATTCCAGTCTCTGTTTTCCTCTACAGTTTTACCTTCAACAGCTCCCTCTAGTACCATCGAAGTTTTCCCTGACGTAACGGATGTATCATCGTCTGCCTTCTTGTCAGTGTTTTCCATATATTCCTTTCTTCACCGATTCTGCGGAGAACCACCTGAGTCCGTACCTTATCGGTCCACCTAATTTTCAACATTCTTCTGTAGCACCACATCTCAGATACTTCGACTATCTTCTTTCCCTGTTTTCCCACTGTCCATATTTCACTACATACAATGCTGTGCCCCAAACGTACATTCTCAGAAATTTCTGACTCATATTAAAGCCTATGTTTGATACTAAAAGGTTTCTTTTGGCCAGGAATGACCTTTTTGCCAGTTCTAGTCTGCTTTGTATGTATTCTGTGCCGCGACCGTCAAAGGTTATTTTGCTGCCCAGGTAGAATAATTCCTTAACTTTGTATACTTCGTGGTCACCAGTTTTGATAAGTTTATCACTGTTATGATTTCTGCTACTTCTCATTACATTCATCTTTCTTCTACATCTACGTCTGCATCCATACTCTGCAAGCCACCTGACGGTGTTTGGCGGAGGGTACCTTGAGTACCTCTATCGGTTCTCCCTTCTATTCCAGTCTCGTATTATTCGTGGAAAGAAAGATTGTCGGTATGCCTCTGTCTGGGCTCTAATCTCTCAGATTTTATCCTCACGGTCTCTTTGCGAGATATACGTAGGAGGGAGCAATATACTGCTTGACTCTTCGGTGAAGGTATGTTCTCGAAACTTCAACAAAAGCCTGTACCGAGCTACTGAGCGTCTCTCCTGCAGAGTTTATCTATCATCTCCGTATCGGTTTCGCGATACTAAATGATCCTGTAACGAAGCGCACTGCTCTCCGTTGGATCTTCTCTCTTCTCTCTCTCTCTCTCTCTCTCTCTCTCTCTCTCTCTCTCTCTCTCTCTCTCTCTCTCTCGCTCTCTCCCCCTATCAACCCTATTTGATACGGATCCCACACCAGTGAGCAGTATTCAAGCAGTGGGCGAACAAGTGTACTGTAACCTACTTCTTTTGTTTTCGGGCTGCATTTCCTTAGGATTCTTCCAATGAATCTGTCTGGCATCTGCTTTACCGACGATTAATTTTATATGGTCATTCCATTTTAAATCACTCCTAATGCGTACTCCCAGATAATTTATGGAATTAACTGCTTCCAGTTGCTGACCTGCCATGTTGTAGCTAAATGATAAAGGATCTTTCTTTCTATGTATTCGCAGCACATTACACTTGTCTACATTGAGATTCAATTGCCATTTCCTGCGCCATGCGTCAATTCGTTGCAGATCCTCCTGCATTTCAGTACAATTTTCTTCGATTTACTCTTAATCCATATTCTGTATTCATTACACATTAGACGAATACAATAAAATTCTAAAATCTCGGATGTGCTCCACACCAAACTTCAGATCCTTTGGGGTATTAAAACAAAGACCCGCATAACTACAATCCACCGTGGCACATCTTGCGTCCTCGGGTGAATAATGTCTGTGATGATTAACAATGTCGGCCAACGCACGCCATGGACTGTATTGGTTTACCTGTTTCAGCTGGGCTTCTTCACGTACTACTCGGTGGCGATGGGCGAAGTCAACCCGTCCGGGCCGGTGCCCATCGACAGCGTGTTCATCTACCGGCCTGACAAGAGGCTCGAGGTCTGGCGGTTCCTGTTCTACATGGTGCTGCACGCCGGGTGAGTCTCGTCCAAAGGTCTGCTTACACTTCCTGTGTCCAGTCGAGTGCCGGGGTAGGGTGAACAGCAACAGCGCCGCGCTTAGGGAATCCAGCCACAAATTGGGCGACTTGAGGAAGGAGATGGTTTTTAGTAGTTTGAAGCGGTCCGCCGCGGATTCCTCTCCAGTGCCAACCTCTTCACCTCAGAGTAGCACTTGCAACTTTCTTCTGCAGTTATTCGTCGGATATATTGCAATCTCTGCCTTCTCCCACTGTTATGATCCTCTACAGCTCCAAGTATCATGGAAGTTATTCTTTGTTGTCTTAACACACGTCCTGTTTCTTCTTTTCCTCCTCCTCCTCCTTAGTGTTTTCCACATGTTCCTGTACTCGCCGATTCTGGAGAGAACGTCCTCATTTCAGATCAGTCAACCTAACTTCTATAGCATCACATCTCAAATACTTCGACTATTTCCTTTCCAGTGTTCCCGCAGTTAACGATTTACTACCATTGTTGTGCTCCACACGCACATGCTCAGAAATTTCCTACCTCAAATTAAATCCAGTGTTAGATACCATTAGACTTCTTTCGACAAGGAATGACCACTTTGCTCTTTATGTCATCCTTGCGTGTCTTATTTTGCTTCCAAGGTAGCATAATTTTTTGTGCTTTCCAATTTTTAATGTTAAGTTTGTCGCTAATCTCATTTCTGGTGCTCCTCATTTCCTGTTTCTACCGCTTACTCTCTATAAATAGTGTGCGCCCATTAGATTGCCATTTCCATTCAGCAGGTCTTGCAATCCTACCTCACTCTCATTGGAGATGGCAATGTACGTAACAGTACACAATCACCAGATTGTGCCACAGTGTCTGGCTGAACTTCTCCGCTGTGTTGCGGTGATTATCTTGAGATGTAGTAGAGTTCACGTTTGGTGGCTGAGTTAACTGACATGTTGAGAGCAAAGAAATCCGCGGAAACAACTTGATGGAAGTTGTTCGGCGATCCCTTTATTCTATTTATTTTTATTCCATTGAGTTTCTTGGTCATGGGTGGAACACATACTGCTAATCACTTCTTAGCCTCAGCGTGTAGCTTATTCACATGGCCATTCCATACATCTATTACGTGTTAAACGTATAGAGAAAATAAGTTCATGCACAGAGCAGTCTAGGTAATGTGTTTTTGTTGCAATGATCGCATTCGGCCCAGTTTTATCACTTTGCTATGCAAACTTTTGACAACGCGTACCAACTGATGTCTGCTCAAGCTACCATTCTCTCCATATTTTATATCTCAAGATCATCTTATTTGATCGCAACGGGTCATTGCATTAAAATGACGAATACTTGATGCCTCACCATGTGGACCGATCTTTTCTTTTCTCGGTTTAGTACGCTCTCATTAGTATCCATCCATCTAATCTTTAATACTCACCACATTTCAGAAGCTTCCATTCTCTTCTTGTCTGAGGTATTTTAATGTTTCTCTTGATGGCACCATTCTCCGAAATAGTTGCCGCTTGGAGATAAAGATGGGTGACTGTTTTATCGCCGGAATATTTTATCAATTCATCCAGTAGAGCTGTATGTCTTCAAGTACAGCTGCAGTGTCTTTTCCCTTGCCTTCAGCCGTTGGCAATACCAGCATGGCAAGGACACGTTGACTAATGTAGCAACTCCAGGTCAGCCAGTCATCCGGACTTGAAACTACTGAAATGGCTGCTTTCTTACTCTGGCCTGTACACAGACCTCTCTCCAGTGTGGTTGCACCTACGGTACTGCTGTCTGTATCGTTGGCGCTCACAAACCACCCATCCTCGAAAGGGCCATACTTAGCGAGAAAGTGGTGGTAGTGGTGCGTATGCAAGCAGAAGCTTGTAAACAGGCACAAAAAGCTAAGATACTTCTCACAGTCATTAAATTCGTGAACAACGCGGAGACTGAAAGTCAAAATATTGGGTTTGAATAACTACTGCATTACTTTCGAATGTAAAGTTTAATTGCTGCAGCTCCAAGACGATGAATTTCCTATCAGCTCTTTAAAAATTTTGCTCGATTGAATATCCGTTACCCTATATATAATATCAACAGGTTTCTTTTTCCTTCACCGTTATTTTACGGTAACCATTACTCGTACATATTTTTTTGTATTTTCTTTTCCTTAGAACGCAATGACTTCAATTTCCTCAGTTTTAGTCTGTGGCGATAGTACTGAACTTGTGAACAGATCACGACTGATCCAAAGCTCCGCGTATACCTAACCAGAATCACCACCCATTTTCTGGCACAAAGGTAAAACTATAAGAAATGACACCGCAATTCATCAGTGGGGCTCTCGCTTTACTGGCGACACCCTTTACTTCCTTTCGCTTACCACAGGCTGCCCATCGGTCTAAAGACATGTATGCAAGTTCTTTCGTGTGAAAACAAATGCTTCTGCAATTTAGTGGAAACAGTTTCTGGCACCTGTTGCAAGTACAGGGTGACACAGAATAACGGGAATGTTCAAATGAGTAGTGGCAGTCATGGGCAGGTGGCAGCACTGCGGGTTCGTGACAGAGTAAACAGTCCGCCATTTCAGTAATCATGGATCAGTGGTACAGGCAACGGTGTGCGTTAGCCAAAAAATTTTTTTATAAAAACAATGATAGTTTGGTAGCGGCGCAGAGGAAGTTTCGACGTTTTTTTATAATTTAGACGTCATGATGCCGTTCCGTCGAAACACGTAATAATATGTTGGATTAATAACTTTGAAGGGACTGGACCTGCCCTCAAGAAACCAACAGGGCGACCAAGAAGTGTGCGTTCTCATGCCAACGTTGATGTTGCACGCGAGTCTATTACGGATCCCACGGCGTTCACTTCGTAAGCAAGCAGCATTGGTTGGGATGTCCCGGGAGAGTGTTCGCAGAAATCATCTTGATTTAAAATTTCATCCGTACAAACTACAGATGGTGCAACAGTTGGACAAAGATTACCGGTTACGAATGAAAAGGAAATGATCGTATGGCATTTATTGGCCGGGATATCCCCTTCGGGGTTGGGCCGCCATAGAATTTCTAAACAAGCTGTTGATGTCAGATGAGGTACATTTTCATCTCACAGGTTATGTGAATAAACAAAACTACCGTTACTGGACAAACACAAATCCTAATGACGTTCTTGAGCGCACTTTACACGCTAGTAATGTGACAGTTTGGTGTGGTGTTTTATCACATCGGATTATCGAACCGTATTTTTTCGCAAATGAACAGGGAAACACAATAACTCTCAGTGCCTATCGTTACGTGGAGATGTTACGAACTTTCGTTACACCTGCATTGAACAACTTTCCAAATGTTCAAGAAGCCTGGTTTCAACAGGACGGAGCGACATCACATCCTGCACGGCAATCAATGGCATATGTGCGAGAATTGTTTGGGAACCTTGTGATCTCACGATTCGATAACATTCCCTGGCCCCCCTAGATTGCCAGATTCATCCGTTTGATTTTTTTTTTTTTCCCCCCCTGTGGGTCTACCTCAAGAGCAAAGTCGAGACGACTCGACCAAGAACCCTGCATGAGTTAAAGCAGAGAATTCGGGATGCAGTTCACAGTACCCCACCTGAGATGTTGCAGCAGTCAATGAGGAATCCCAAAAGCAGATTTCACGAATATATTCGTACAGGAGGACGCTATTTAAACGGCGTAAAAAAAAAATAATAACAATAAATGCCTCCAATGTTCCGTAAATGGCAAAGTTGTATGGTTTCAAGTACTATGAATGCAATTTCTTTCCTTCATCACTTCTAGTTTTATTGGAATGTGGAAATGTTCCCGTTTTCCTGTGTCACCCTGTACTTGTCGTATTTGAGTTGTTGGAACTTTTTCTCAAGCTTTTGGAAGCTTTGTCTTCGGTAGCGGTATGAAGGTCTGTGCCAAAAATGAGAATGGCACAAAGACGGATGGACTGAAACAAATGTAACCGGCTGTCCGATTTTATTTCATTCCGAAGTGTTTCTTGGTAACTTAAATACGTGCGTATCTGTTTCTCCACTCAAATATTTTTCTTACTTTTGCTTTTGTAACGAGTTTTCTTTAATAATAATAATAATAATAATAATAATAATAATAATAATAATAATAGCGGCTTTTTTTAACCACGACAGTGTAAATTTCCACTTGCTGCCCGGCTACACTACCAACCCGGCTCTGGTAGGAACATTTCTCCAAGTATTTGCAGCAAATTCCAGAAACTAACTTGCCGAGCGACTTGCAGAAGCAAACTTGGACAACCTTTTTTCCTATTGTAAACACCTTTGCAAGCGCTTGTAAAAGTTAAGGAATTTAATTGCTAGTGGACACACGCCTTCAGAAAGCGAGTTGACTAGAGTTCCCTATAAGAACAGGTTGTTTCCGAGAAGAAATCTTGGCTCGCCGCCGTGTGAAGCTGCTGGCTCATGAAGAGCTTCGATATTCCTCGGTGGTGCGGCCGCAGCAGATTTCCCAGTTTGGGGAGGATCGCACTTCCTGCGCCCTGTCCCTGAGCTGCCCTTCCCGGTAAGCCCAGAAATAGGACTCCTGTCCCTCGCACAGACCGGGGGAGGCTGCGCGACTGTCACCAAACAAACAATGCCATTCCCTCCCTCTCTTCCTCCCTCCCTCCCTCCCTCCCTCCCTCCCTCCCGATGCTGTCGAACTCAAGGAACGGCGCTGTTGGTTGACACCGGGGTTCGCTTCTGGCACATCTATTTCCAAATTTCACAGTTAACTTTCCGAGAGTGACGCAGCATTATAACTATAGTAAAACAGTTTTTTATTGTCAGTCTAGATTGCTTCACATAGCATGTAACATTTAATAACTCGGACGTATGTAACAGATACAACCAGATCTGAGAATGGGTCATCGTGAAACGAAAAGCCATTAAAAAAAAAGTAAAAAAAAAAAAAAAATCGAGACGAACAATAAGTAAAGTTTTACAATCAGTGAAGACAGGTTTTCTCCAAGGACATGGTATAAACTTTTGAAAACTGAAGTGTCTCGAAAGTGGCAACATATTCTACGTATTACAAGGTGCGTTTAACACAGGATACGTCACAGTTACTTCAGTGAGGGCGTACCCAGGCGGATGGGCTTCCGTGCTGACCGGAACCATTTCAGCCAGGTGAACACGTAAATTTACAGGCAAACCGTACATATATGCTGTCAACATATCTCTGATGAGATTCGTGAGTCCACAGGAAGTTGAGTAAGGAAAGACGGAAACGACTCGTAGGAACAGCATTTCCCTCAAACATGTGTTGATAAATGCAGTGCTTAGTGAAATACTGATGTGTAGATTACGGCATTGTCAACGTTGCGACACTTTCTTACTATTGTAGTTCTTAAAACAATCGCATGATACGCTTGTACTTTGAGAAGAAAGCGTTTCAAATGCTATATTTCTCTGAGTAACAATTTCTACTACTACTACTACTACTACTACTACTACTACGACTTTTAACGTAATAATAATAATATGAAAATCATGTACACTTACTGCTCCATCTTGCTGGAAAATTATCCATGGTTGATATTCTTCTAACTGTGGAGCAATGAACTGTTGCAAAACGTCTAAGTAAATGTAAGAGGTAATGGATTTTTCCACAGAGAAAAACGCTCCAAAAACCTTGTTATGCATGAGGCCGCACCAAACATTCACTTTTTCGCTGTCTCGCTGTAGATGTACAGTAGCATGTGGAGACTCTGAACCCCATATACGGACATTTTGCCTATTTACCATTCCACTGGCATGAAAGGTGGATTCATCGGTAAAGCATATGCGATTTAAGATCGTTAGCGCCATCAATCCTGTTGAGAATCTCAGTTGCAAATTCAGCACGTGTCAGCAAATAATTCGGTTGCAAGGCCTGTACGATTTGCACTTCGTAAGCATGCAACCTAAGCCTTTCATCAAGAATCTTCACCACACTTGCTTGCGGTATTTGAAGTTCACGTGATGCTTGACGAGTTGATTTAGACGGACTCGGGTGAAACGATTGCCGAACACAATCAACAGCTACATCACTCACACGAGGACTGCCACTTGGAGGACGATCTTCAGTGCTGCCTGTTTCCTTAAACTTTGCACGCCATCGCTTTATTGATTTAACGTCAGGAGGGCTGCATCCATAAGAAGCCCGAAATTTACGCTGAACACTGATGGGCGATTTGGTTTCGTGAAACCAAACCACACATTGCGCTTTCTCCTGCTTCGACGCCTTTTCGCCAGCAACAAACGTGACCTAAGAGGCCGCGTCGGTGTTATGGAGTATAGCACCATCTATTGACCACAACTACTAGTTACACTAACCTATGTAACGGCATCAAATGTAACTTATGTCAAACGGTTATTCTGTTATATATTTTTATAATCAGGGCAAGACTTTGTGATCACCCTGTATTTCTGCTGTAATGAATATAAAATGTTATTACGTTATAGCCGGCCGGTGTGGCCGTGCGGTTAAAGGCGCTTCAGTCTGGAACCGCGTGACCGCTGCGGTCGCAGGTTCGAATCCTGCCTCAGGCATGGATGTGTGTGATGTCCTTAGGTTAGTTAGGTTTCATTAGTTCTAAGTTCTAGGCGACTGATGACCTCAGAAGTTGAGTCGCATAGTGCTCAGAGCCATTTGTAGGAATCGAAGGCCAGTGCCCGAAGATCTATTTAGTAGAGCAGCGTGACGCAATTTTCACAAAAAAAAAGACTCGAAAAAATTATTTTTGAAGATTAGAAGATTGCTAACGGCTCGAAACTACAAGACATGTGGAGCTTATCAACAAAGTCGCCGCTACCTGTAAACATTCTTGGAGTACACGCCATATAGTGAAGTTGCTGGTTCGATCACGTTAGTGGAAACTTTTATAATTATATCAATTTAGGATCTACTTTGTATATTTCCAATATTTGTAATAACCATGAGTGGGGTACACTATCAAAAGCTTTTTGGTAATCAATGTATGCATAGTGTAGCGACCTTTGTTTAGTTTTAGCTTGATACGTCACCTCTGCATCTATTATCAGTTGCTCTTTACATCTTGGTGCTCCTTTGCAACAGCCTTTTTGTTCTTCATTTATAATTTTGTTCTGTGTTGTATGTGTCATTAATTTCTGTGTAATGACTGAAGTTAATATTTTGTATATTGTTGGTAGTCATGTTATGGGGCGATATTTAGCTGGGTTTGCTGTGTCTGCTTGATCTTTAGGTTTCAGATAAGTTATTCCATGTGTAAGTGTATCAGGGAATGTGTATGTGTCTCTTCGTGTTCTATTTGTGCTTGTTCTGGTGGCTGTCTTAAAATTTCGTTTTCCTCTGATTGTTTAATTGATGCGTGTTGTTCTTTGTTTGTTTGCTCTGGGATGTTTGAGTCCATTACTGTATTTTCTTCTTCTTCTGATTGCACATTGTTTTGTTCCAGTATTTGTTGTACTTGTTGTTTGATGTTTTCTAATTCTGACTGGGGTATCCTGTTATTTTTGATTATTACACGGATCTGATCAGCTAGTCGTTGTTCTGTTAAAAATTTTAATTCTGGGTATCTGGTAATAAATGTTGTGTATACTTGTGATCTGTATCCAGTTGTGTTGGTTCCTATTATTGTTGTTATTAATAATAATAATAATAATAATATGCAATACAGCTACATCTAAACATATATATACAACTACAGAAATCCGTAATTATTGATACATGTTCAATTACCCGAAAGTTCCTAAATGCAATATAACACATACCGTACAGTTAAAAGGAAGTGACGCTTGATCAAGGTCCGCGTCACGTCATTGTTAACCGGACTCAACGTCTGAGAAAGTGAAGGAAATAATAATAATAATAATAATAATAATAATATATATTATTATTATTATTATTATTATTATTGAAGTAGAAGTAATAGTAATAATTCAGAAAATTGTTACTCGAAAAAGTGTATCGTTTGAAACTGGTCTGTTCTGAAGTACAAGGGTGTCATGTAGTTGCTGAAAGAAGTACAGCAGTAAAAAATTCCCACAGCATTGACAATGTCGTAAACTACACATTCTCAGTATTTCACTAAGCACTGCGTTTATCAACGCATGTTTGAGGGAAATGCTGTTCCTTTGAGTCGTTTCCGTCTTTCCTTACTCAACCTCCTGTGGACTCACGAATCGTCTCAGAGATGTGTTCACAGCATATATGTACGGTTTTCCTATAAATTTATGCGTTCACCTGGCTGAAATGGTACCGGTCAGTACGCGAAAGCCCATCCGCGTGGGTACGCCCTCACTCAAGCAACTATGACGTATGCTGTGTTAAACGTACTCTGTAAAGCGTAGATTATTATTATTATTATTATTATTATTATTATTATTATTACACTAACACCCAGTCCCCGGGCAGAATAATGCGTAGACTAGCTTGCCACTTTCGAGACACTCCAGTTTGCAAAAGTTTATATATTTGGAGATAACTCGCCTTCTGGTTGTAAAACTTTTATTCGTCTAGACTGCTTTAATTTTCGTCTCACGATGACCTATCGTCAGATCTGCATGTATCTGTTACAAGGGTGATCTCTGCGTAACCAAATCTGAGGATGGTTCATTGTGAACCTAAAAAGATTTTTAAAAAATTAAAGCAATCGAGATGCTTTACTGTCGTTTTAATGCTATTTTACTCTGTGAAAGTTAGCTGTGAAATTTGGAAATAGATGCTCATAAAAACAGAAACGGTTCTTATAAAATGTTACTTGTGGTGGAGGGGGGGGGGGCGGCGGGCGGGCGATATCATATCATATCATGTCACCTCCCACCATCCTTGCCTCCCCTCCGGATTCGCAGTTGATTCTGAAGAATATCACCAACAATCCCGTTCATATTCTTTTGCCTATGCCCTGCATTTTACAAATTTGTATATAATCCTTTCGTACAACACCAGTGTTCACTACCATAAACAATACAGGAGTTAAAAACCCGTCGTGATAATTACATTTTAATCTGAAAATCGATCAAAGCGTACCCGGTTTACGGTAAGCTGGAAGAAATGTGTAATGCGATAGACTCTGCCTAGGTGGACGAGAGCTTGGGAAAGGGACGTGGGCCGGTTATCTGGACATCTAGAAAGGCAGGCGGCCCGGGATGTTTGCGCGGCCAGATAAGCGGCTGTGGGTGTGTTCCGCGACGCCCCGTGGCCACACAGGCGAGCCCGGCCGGACCGACCCGTCTCCGGTCAAACAGACGAGTCGGAAGTTTGCGCCGCCCCGCCCCCAATGAATATGGAGGCCGGCGCTCTGCTCGCCCAGGGGCGCGTCGCGGCCCGTCCCACACGAGACACGGCGCTGGCGCCAGGCCCCCGTTCGCATCGTCCGAAGTCGCCGCTTCTCGATGCTCCGAGCGGTCTGTAGGGCGGTGAGGTTTCGCTTCGGCAGTGCTCAGTTCGTAGAAGACGCGTCGTGCAGCGGCAGGTGTCTCGTCGAATAATAATGCGCCGCAAACGAGGAGAACTCGGCAAGTGCCATAACCCGATTTGCCAGAAACTTGCCTCAGTGGAAAAGCGGTCAAAATAAACGAACACGTGTCTCGGTTTATCCGTTTCTGGGGTGGGTCAAAAGTTTGCGAGGCACTTTGTGTGCATTTACCTCGCAATGGCCTCACAGGAAATTGTGCGTCTATTGTTAGCTATGTGGCTTCTTAATTTTGCGCCCTGTGTTTGAAACGAATTATTACTTTTATTTTTGTTTTCATATCTATACCTATGTCTCTAGAAGATTACTACAGGAATGTTTTCCAGCCTGTATTGATATAAACGTTGTCCTTATTCGTCTAATTTTATTTTTATTTATTTATTGCCAAATTATAGACCTGTTACCTGATGATTAAAACAGATCGTACATCTTACAATTTTCGTTTTTCATCTTCTTGCAGTTTTCTTTTATGTATAACATTTACAAAGAATGATATTTTTCAAAATAACGATAATTTAAGGCTGAAATACAAATAAAATTTTGTTTTTTAAGAATAATATAAAAAGATGATAGGATAGAGGAGAGATTTGTTAGTACTGTCACAGAATGTGACTGACGGTGAATACCTCGAAATGGTTTCTTCGAGCCGTTGACCGCCAGTCGCACACACGCACGCACAAATGGTTATTAGTAGAAAAATAATATTGCTTATCCTATTTATTACTAAGCCTATGTATTAACTGCTTTAGGTGCCCATTCTTGTACAGCATTTGGTGATTTCTTGGCTAGATCGCCAGCTTTAGATACAAAAATGCCGAATGAAACGCATTTGGCTGTCAAGAGAGCAGCGTGTGAGACCTTCAGTGACTACCGTATTAGAATATTGACGAAAGATCCTTCACGAAACGCAGAGAAACTCTGCTTGGTTGTATGCGTGCAGTCAAATGAAATGCTTAACTGTTTCCAAATGTTTTTTTACAAAGGAAAACCAAAGAATATTGCCCCACCATAATTCTCGTTCTACTGAAAAGGTAAATGAAATAAATATCATTGCCAGTGGACCTTTTGTACTCTCTTATTTTCCGAGAAAATAAATGCGTTTGCATCTCTCGGAACTCACCAACTGACGGGAGTATTAAAGATGGCAGTTACAATTTAGTTTGTAATAAAGAGTTCAGATAAGGAAATGTCATGATTAGGAATAAAATATTTTCAACATTTAGCTAAGATGACTATTGCAGTGAACTGAATTACAAGTACATCGTAACGTAAAGGACACAATTGCAAATAAAAAGACACGAACTAAATGAGTAGTCTATATCAGTGGTCACCACATCCAGCGATCAACTAGCAGCTACCCAAAACAAAGTAAATGAAAACATACGAAATCTGTGCAGAATATTTTTCTATTTCCTTCTCGAGTTTATCGTTTTTCCCTGCGCAAGACCACCAATTTTCATAACCAGTTGTAGACACTATGCTTTCTACGGTGTACTTCTATTTTATATATATTGTAATTTAGAGTCCCTTGCGCGGTTTTTGTGTATGTATTCTGGCTAATGTCAGGAGTTACTATAGGGATTTCAATACGGTTTTCACAGATCTCCAGTTTCAAGAGGAAGATTTGTGTGTATAATTTATTACCGCTACTCCAAACAAGCCGTCCGGTAGTAAATATTTTTTCCTACCCGCGCGAAGCCGGAGCAGGAGGCTACTTATGTATAAATTAGTGGCGCAGATCACCTAGCAGCGATCCTAGCTCTCCAAAATTAGCTGGAAGAAACGTTATAAATGCTGAGTAACACCACTATTAAACTTCATTCTATGTGTAGCTAACGCAGTCTTTGTGCGTGTACTACAAAAGTAATTATGTTACGACTTTGGTACAAAATACATTTCACTGGATAATTTGGTAAGTAAATGGGGATTCGTAGCAAACTTGTAGCCAAAAAGTATGATTATATCATATTTCCTAAATAGTACCCAATACCAAAATAAAAAGAAATTGCCCTGCTATTGGTATCATACGTCAGTTTCACTGTTACATTGAAAGCATAATGGAGTCCTTACATAAATCTTGGCGACTGGCAGCCCTCCTCGTAGCTTCATTGCGTAATATGCATGCTGTAGTATACAGAGAAGTTGCAGCATTAGAAAATTGTAGCGAAATGCAGGAAGATCTGCAGCAGATAGGCACTTCGTGCAGGGAGTGGCAACTGACCCTTGACATAGACAAATGTAATGTATTGCGAATACATAGAAAGAAGGATCCTTTATTGTATGATTATATGATAGCGGAACAAACACTGGTAGCAGTTACTTCTGTAAAATATCTGGGAGTATGCGTACGGAACGATTTGAAGTGGAATGGTCATATAAAATTAATTGTTGGTAAGGCGGGTGCCAGGTTGAGATTCATTGGGCGAGTCCTTAGAAAATGTAGTCCATCAACAAAGGAGGTGGCTTACAAACACTCGTTCGACCTATACTTGAGTATTGCTCACCAGTCTGGGATCCGTACCAGGTCGGGTTGACAGAGGAGATAGAGAAGATTCAAAAAAGAGCGGCGCGTTTCGTCACAGGGTTATTTGGTAAGCATGATAGCGTTACGGAGATGTTTAGCAAACTCAAGTGGCAGACTCGGCAAGAGAAGTGCCCTGCATCGCGTTGTAGCTTGCTGTCCAGGTTTCGAGAGGGTGCGTTTCTGGATGAGGTATCGAATATATTGCTTCCCCCTACCTATACCTCCCGAGGAGATCACGAATGTAAAATTAGAGAGATTCGAGCGGGCACGGAGGCTTTCAGACAGTCGTTCTTCCCGCGAACCATACGCGACTGGAACAGGAAAGGGAGGTAATGACAGTGGCACGTAAAGTGCCCTCCGCCACACCGTTGGGTGGCTTGCGGAGTATAAATGTAGATGTAGATGTAGAATATTAGATGCACTGGTAGTTACTGTCTAAAACAGGTGTCGCAAAAGTTTTTGCTCAAGACTCGCATATGTTCCGACCCTATTATTAATTTTTAACCTACCTAAAGTAGTATGTTGTAAGTCCTCAATAGTCCAGCTACAGTGTGTAGCAACAGCGACATTGTCAGCTTTGTGTATTAGTTTTATTTAATTGAAGCTGGTTTCGGGGATGCAATAGACCATCTTCAGGGCCATCTGCATCATAGGACGATAACGCTTTTTCAGCGGGCATACCACCGTATCTCTAATAAAATGAGCACAACCCACCGGCATCAGCTGAACTTTTCATTCATGATGCCTCTGGTTGCAGTATAAACGAAAAGTTCCACGTACGACGGCGGTTTCTGCTACACTGTATCAGAGATTCAGTGATTATGCCCGCCGAAAGCTTCATTGCCTTGTTTCAAAGGTGCCTGAAGATGGCGGATTGTATCTCCGAAACCGTTTGCAATTAAATACAACTAATACAGACAGCTGATGATGTTGGATGTTGTTTGTGCTTCAAGATAAATAAAACAGCTGCTGTCCCATTATCCATTAGAAGATGGATGGTGTTTTTTTTTTTTTCCCCGTCAGTCTACTGACTGGTTTGATGCGGCCCGCCACGAATTGCTTTCCTGTGCTAACCTCTTCATCTCAGAGTAGCACTTGCAACCTACGTCCTCAATTATTTGCTTGACGTATTCCAATCTCTGTCTTCCTCTACAGTTTTTGCCCTCTTCATGATGGATGTACGGAAATTATAGCACGGACGCGGATCGTTAAAAGTCGGCACTATTCGGAATACACCGTGTCGACTGTGGTCTGTTTCAAATTCTAAAGGCAATGATACCATTGTTGCGTGGTGATTTGTTGTTTGTTACGCTGTGTGTCCGAATTATTTTGGTGTATAATAGTATTTGTACTTCTATTTAAATTCACTGCTGAATATGAGACACCATCACAAAAGTTCGATAAATCTTTCTAATGCCAGTTTTCTTCTGCTTACTGCATTACAACAGCCTTAATTAATTCAGTCTTGCTTGCTACACAGAAGTACCGTATTAGAAGGTGACCATAGTGCGAACTGGCGAATCTACGTTACTTCCTTGGCAAAATTCGTACTCCAGTAGCTTATCGGTACGAGTCGCGCGCGCCCGTGAGTTGTAAGTAGTTCTCTGTAAGTACTTTTGTCTGTTACTGGGCAGAAAAACCATATTCTTAAGAAGGTCTTAACGATAGTTTGCGTTTTGGATTAGGCTGATATTTTCTAGATACGACATTGTAAAATCCGGCTGAGAACAGCGGGTCGCGTGAATTCTTGACCACGGTCGCATGCGGCCCGAGGGCCACAGTCTGGCGATTACTGGTCTAAAATGTCTTCATTAAAAGAGACGCAGGCGTTAAATTTTCGCGCTGTAATTGCGCGCAGACGGCAGCGCTGCAAAGCAAAGGCCGGCTCAACTCAACTCTCTGTGGGCGGGCCGGTTGACAACTCGCAGGCTCTTTCCGGGCTATTTTCTTACATAATTTATTCCTTGTTTTACTTTCATTTCGTTCTTGGGATTTGATTGCAATATCTAACGTTATTTTAGTTTCATTTGCATTGTCCATGATATGTTTGTAGGAGTAATTTCACTACATAAAGGAAAACACTTGTGTGGAATTTATACTGTGAACGACCACCTTTATTGTACCGCACAAACACCATTGATACATGCGTTAACGCGGGAAACGAACACTCCTCGTCCCCTCCAAAGAACCCCACTCGTAAAGAGGATCTCTCAGTGTCTTGTCGACTATCGACTTGTCACTCCCACATGTTCTTCTGTTTAGTGTCTTAGCAGCTAATTTCTAAATCTAAATAAAAGTTTTCTTTTCCAGGAAGTTCGTGCAGTATATGTAGTGATTGTTTCTTAATCTAGTTCGCAATTGATTGCTATATTACATCTGGCAATATATATATATATATATATATATATATATATATATATATATATATATATATATATATATATATATATATATATATATATATATATATATAATAACTTCTTAAATGCCGCCCCCCCCCCTCCACTACGTTGTTCTGTCTGTCCGCAAAGGCAAAATTTCAGGAACTATTGTAAGACTTTTGGTACGGTTTTCAGTACTATGTGACTCATTTACGAGGGAAGTTGGTATATATAATTTACCATCACTGTGACTGTCAAGTTATCCGGCTGTAGCTTCTTGGTGATAGCTGTGCGAGGTCAGGATGGGTTGCAAGTACAGGGTTATTACAAATGATTGAATCGATTTCACAGCTCTACAATAACTTTATTATTTGAGATATTTTCACAATGCTTTGCACACACATTCAAAAACTCAAAGTTTTTTTAGGCATTCACAAATGTTCGATATGTGCCCCTTTAGTGATTCGGCAGACAACAAGCTGATAATCAAGTTCCTCCCACATTCGGCGCAGCATTTCCCCATCAATGAGTTCGAAAGCATCATTGATGCGAGCTCGCAGTTCTGGCACATTTCTTGGTAGAGGAGGCTTAAACACTGAATCTTTCACATAACCCCACAAAAAGAAATCGCATGGGGTTACGTCGGGAGAGCATGGAGGCCATGACATGAATTGCTGATCATGATCACCATGACCAATCCATTGGTTTTCCAATCTCCTGTTTAAGAAATGCCGAACATCATGATGGAAGTGCGGTGGAGCACCATCCTGTTGAAAGATGAAGTCGACGCTGTCGGTCTCCAGTTGTGGCATGCGCCAATTTTCCAGCTTGGCCAGATACACGTGTCCTGTAACGTTTTTTTCGCAGAAGAAAAAGGGGCCGTAAACTTTAAACCGTGAGGCATCCAGAAGCTTTAAAATGCGCATACCATCGCCGAATGGAGTTAGCAGTTGGTAGATCTTTGTTGAACTTCGTCCTGAAGTGTCGTTGCACTGTTATGACTGACTGATGCGAGTGCATTTCAAGCACGACATACGCTTTCTCGGCTCCTGTCGCCATTTTGTCTCACTGCGCTCTCGAGCGCTCTGGCGGCAGAAACCTGAAGTGCGGCTTCAGCCGAACAAAACTTTGAGTTTTTCTACGTATCTGTAGTGTGTCGTGACCATATGTCAATGAATGGAGCTACAGTGAATTTATGAAATCGCTTCAATCATTTGTAATAGCCCTGTATTATTTAAATGCCACACTTGGAAAAGGCTTAACTGTATGAAAGTTTGTGGCTTACTGGTCATAAGTCCTATTATTCTTATTGTTTTTAACTACACTTATCACCTAATTTTGTTAGGGATGTTCAGTGGTCTTGTCAAAATTTAGTAATAATCCTTTCAGATATTTTAATAACTGATTTTTCAGAAAGGGGACTGGTTCTATATTTTATCCTCTTCTGTTATGGATGTGAAAAGGACATTTTGACTACTTTCTGACAAATGTACTGAGACCCAAAATAAAGCAATATGTTTAACCATGTCTGGTTGCTTCAAATTACATATGACTATCTTCTGATTACGTTTTTATAGGTCTTCACTGTGTGTCTTGAAAACTATTCATAATGGACTGATATAATATGTTTACGTTATGATTGTAGAGAAATTTGTGTTCCTGGTGTCAATGGGCAGTGCTTTGAGTCAGGATAATAATGCAGCTGGAATGAATTTGCTTCATTCGTAGTTGGTTGGGGAAGGAATATACTTTTTAATAAGGAGTCTAAACCTTTTTCGCATTTACTGACAGAGCGAGTGTTAAAGATGAATGGCACATTAAGTGCCATCAAAAGAAACACACAAACTTTAAGTGCTCTCATCTTCATCTTCACTGGGCTTGTCAATTTAAAGAATCGCCATTCATTGTAGTAGTATTTGTGGAGTTAAGCCATAGAATCTTGCACCAAAGCTGAACATGCTTTATTGATGTACAAGAGAGGGGGCTAAATTTCTTATGAAGCTTGTTCTTTGTTTCAGCACGTACGAAAAGTTTCTTGTATCTTTCCAAATTAGCTTTGCTAGTTCTCTTTTGCCTTATTATTTGTTACTCCAAATGAGATTACTGGTTTCCTTTGACTGTTATGTTGTTGTGAACAAAACAATGATGGTCATTTACTCATTTGTTTATTGTAAAACACTGAAATAAAAATCTTACTTTTGTTTATTGTTTCAGATGGCTGCACTTAATATTTAACCTCCTCGTGCAAGTTCTTGTCGGCCTGCCATTAGAGATGGTTCATGGATCCTTGAGGATAGGGGCAGTATACATGGCAGGTGTTCTAGCAGGTCAGTTGCAGTGCCTAAAGAAATTGTATTAAAATTACTAGAGACATTAAGCACTTTTCAATATTAGTAATATAGTAATAGTAGTAATTATGTTATTTTCAATTAACTGAGTCATTAATAAAAGTAAAATGTAGAATAGATCTTACTTGTACATAGTGTTTCTGGGGTGGGGGAAGGGTTTTGGGGGGGGGGGGGTATAAAAATAATACATACAGGGTCATCAGAAACAAAGTGCTTGTTGTGGTAGAGGGCCAGCACTAAAACATGTCCGTGGTTCTCACCACCCACCTGGCCTCAATTTACGTTAATTCCTTCCATCTCAGCTTTTATTCATAGTAAATACTCCTTTATTCACTACATTTTAGTTCTCTACATCTTTCGTATATTTATTGCCATCCTCCCCCCTTCCCCCCTCTGTTACATACAATACACTTAGCGTTTCACGGGTATTAACTCGTGCATGATGTTTTAGTAGTAATCTGTCTTGCATATCATACTGTCTTCCACCTTTAAGCTGTCAGGTTTTCAAATCTCGTCCAGTGCAGCCTCCAACAATCAGTCTTTCCTTCTCATCCCGTCCGGTAAGCTTCTCCTGATGTGGGATTCTGGGTGACTGTGCCCCTTTCCCTCAACCACTCCAATGCTTTTCCTTCACCCCTCCTCCTTCCCCTTCAACTCTTCTGGGATTGTTGTACACATAATGACATTGTAGATTATGGATAGACCAGCAGCAATACAAAGCAAAGAATTGTTACAGGATACTGTACTTAAAAATGAATTATTTTTAACTCTTCTGTCTCTGGAAGCTGAAGACAGGAATCTGTAAAAGGTATACTATGCAAAAGAAGTGGCGAAAAATAAGGTAGTAACCCCATATTTTAAATAAAACACAAGAGTAAATGAAATGCATATATAAATAAAATGCAAACAGTAACTTGTAAGCAAAATTTGCATTGTTGTGGAATGATGACTAGAGAATGTGGTGTAGAATTGTGAAAAATGTTAAATCAAAGAATGTAAAATTGAAGTTCCACTGTATATCCCTATTATGCATACATTTATATACTATATATAGCGTATTTCCATCCAAATGTTTATTAGAGTACTTTCATTAGAAGGTGTGTGTGTGTGTGTGTGTGTGTGTGTGTGTGTGTGTGTGTGTGTGTGTGTTGTTTGTTTTTAGCAGTCTCTTTGTTGTACCTCTATGTGCCTCAGCCTCTCCTCTATATGGCGAGCAATTGAATTTTTGTTTATGCAGATTTATCCTTTGTTCATGCTACTAGTTTCGGTCCTGCAACCCCATTTCAAAGTAACGATTCCGTAGTTTGCCTAAAAGTACTGGGTGATAAGAGTGTAGCCTGGTGGCTTGGCTTGTGCCAGGAGTGATCACTTGAAAATGGGACTACAGCCTGGAAATTAGTACCGAGAATGAAAGATACATAGATAGATAGATAGATGATATAAAAAACAGTGGAACATTGGAACTGTAGAACATCTATTTCCAAAACAAATAATTCCATATCAGTTCGATTTCCCCTATATTTAGCTTCATTTAACTTAAATTGTGATGTAAAGCAAAGGAGCTACATTACCCTCACTAGATAACTATGCATAGTTAAGGAGAATGATGTTACTTACCTCTTCATGCTCCATATTGCTTCGCCCTCAGTTCAGACATGTTACTTGATATGCAAAACAGTAATCAGGGATATTACTTCCTCATTTGTTGCCTAGTACTAAGTCCTTTGTTTAATACAAGCATTAAGCTTCAATAATATTTTTAGATTTAAGCAATATTTTCCCAGTGTTCTCATTTGTCATTTGTTGCCCTTCAGGTTCACTAGGCACATCAGTGTTCGACCCTGATGTGTACCTTGTGGGAGCATCAGGCGGTGTATATGCACTGTTAGCAGCTCATCTTGCCAATGTCCTCCTGGTAATAACACTTACCATACAAAATATATTTTTGGAAATACTTAAATATTCATGTACTTGTAAAGTGATAGACCAAATGTAACTAATTTCAGTTGTCTGTAGCAACACATTTTCCAATCATTGCACCAATTTGGTTAACAATGTTGCCAACTGTTTTTTATGTTACTAATAGTTTTTCTTTTTTTACATTTTTTCAGAACTACAATAACATGGAGTTCGGAATTGTTAGATTAATTGGAATATTTTTTGTTGGTGAGTATTAGATGATATTGTACATGTAATGCACAAATATTGAGGAATGACTTAAGTGCTTTCAGTAGAACAGAATATTAACTTGACCTTACTATTCCTCACCCAAAAACATCTGAAATATTAGCATATGGATGTGTATCAAGCTGTTAATAATCTCTCTCTCTCTCTCTCTCTCTCTCTCTCTCTCTCTCTCTCTCTCTCTCTCTCTCTCTCTGTGTGTGTGTGTGTGTGTGTGTGTGTGTGTGTGTGTGTGTGTGTGTGTGTGTGTGTAAGTAATTAATTGTGTATTGTTAAAGTTTAATTCTTCCCTTCAGTATTTTTTGCGTTACCGGGAAAGGTAAGGTGGATGAGGTGCATGTTAACAGTGGGAGAGACTGCAGGTTCTGAAGTCAGTAATCTTGTAAATCTGGAACTTGTCTTTCACTCTGGTGCTTCTTTTATTTGGTTGGAATATATTTCTTCTGCATTTCAGATACTGTGACTTTCAGATTTTAAATATTCTGGAACTTCCTATGACCTTAAAGGGTCTCTTACTATGTCAAAGAGAGATTCATATTTGCCTGCTCGCATATAAGTAAAAGTTCTTGATTTTTATATAGAAGATAAGTTTATTGAACTGCCACTCATAATTATTTATGGCTGCCATGGCTATTTGATGAACAACCAGTAATTACATATAAATGGTGATTTCTTTTAATGAAAATGTTCCAAGAACTATGCTCTTCATAGAACTATATTGTTACTGAGCCAAATATTACATATGCCATTAAATAAAAATACCTTCCCCACAAAAGATGAGCGAACAAAATTGTAATAAATATTTTTCTCTTGTTTCAGCAAGTGCTGATGTTGGATTTGCTGTTTATGATCGTTACGCTGCTGAAACATTGGCACCACCTGTGTCGTATGTTGCACACTTAACGGGAGCTCTAGCTGGCCTAACAATTGGGCTCTTAGTCCTGAAAAACTTTGAGCAGAAACTCCACGAACAGCTTATGTGGTGGGTGGCGCTCGGTGTGTATGCGGCATGCACGTTGTTCGCCATCCTTTTCAATGTGTTCAATCCTAGTTATCCGTGAGCAGATGTGACACTCCTGCCCTTTAGAAGTCTCAGGAATTACTTTAACAGAAAAGAGTTTGACAGTGACAGCTGTGGAAAAAAAAAAAAATACTTTGCTTGCGTAGATGTACCGTGTGCATCATTACTGTGGGAATGGACACTTCAAGACTGATATTGAAGCAAATGGCTCATTTGATTTGTTAATAATGTGTTACATTAATGTTTATTCATATTCTGCATCCTAAAAGTGATGTGATTGTATGAGGACAAGAAACCGTTAACTTATTGTTACTTTTTTAATTTCTGATGTTCGGGGACAGTGTTCGTTTTATACATTCTGAGTGAAAGTGATGATTGATGCTAGTCAGAAAAGAGGACTATCAAGAGGGAAAGCAGGAGTAAGGAATGTGAAACTCCATTAATTCTGTTTGATAGTTTGTTTTTGCCTTTATTGATATATCTGGAGCCTTAAATAAAATGACTGATATTCAAAGCAAATGGCTCTTCAGCAGTGATAACTACCTCATAGCTAGACTTAATCTTCAAGTATCTGTTACATTTTGTAGGTAATATATTATTTTCTTTATGTAATTCCATATGCCCAGTGGCAAACTAAATATCTAAGGCTCCAGGTATAACTATGTCTCTCGTGTATTAATTTTTGTTACTTGGAAAAGTGCTGAAAGTAATTTATATTGATGGAATTTTGGAGTTTAATACTCTTAAGGCAAAATAACACTATAATTTATGTATAACAACTTTATTTATACCATTAAAGTGCCCAATGTTAGTGTTACTTGTTGTGTATATTACATAACTAAAACTTGTTACAAACTGATTTTTGACTGCTTTTAATCCATTTCATGTTTCTGTCCAACTGTCTAATATATACTGATTTTATACCAAAGAAAAGTAACATGAACGGATTATTTTTATGTAGGTATCTGTAACTGTGTGATGGCTGTTATGAAACAAAATATAGCACATGTAATACAATTCTACAATGCAAATACGTAAATGTTTTGCAGGAACACTATTGTCCTAATGTACGAAATGTTAAGGCGTGAATCACATTGTTATTATGTCAAAATAAGTGAAGTGCAGATAACTCATATTTGATTGACAGTGAGCTTAGTTAACTACTATTCACTACTTTCTCTTTCCATATTTATGTTGCATGTAAGGTTTCTGTGTTTTGGCACTACTTCTTCCATGTCACTCATAAAAGGGAGGGGAAAGAATCGCAACATAAGTATTCAACCAGTTCGAAGTAAAGTAAATTACCAGTTGCTTTGTAACAGCTCGATTTCTAAGGAGATGGTAGCTTATGTAGCATTTATTATGTAACCTTTAATTTTTGAATGTCTGAATGTAAGCAAAATTTGATTATTGGCACTGGAATATGGAAATAAATCCATCATACTCATCTCTGTGTACTTTGAATTGTGTACTTGACTAAGATTTCAGGCTGGGAGAAAGAAACATTCAGTGATCGTCTCCAATTATTTTATGAGCATTACTGCAAAAGTCAACTTTTTAAGTTCTTTCAAACTTTCTCTACTGTAAGAAGATAGGTTAATGTGACACTCAGTGAAAGTTGGTTACAAATACAATATTTCTGTTCATTTACATGTGTTATTTTCACCTAATAGTAAACAGTTACTTTCTACACATCTATTTTAGAGCAGTAGATCAGTATAACAGCAGAGAGAAGTATAAAGATTAACTCTCCTTGCTCGCCTAATGAATAGACTGTCAGGCTGTTGGACTGGTTTCCAAAAAGTCTGATAGTGCTCTTATGGTGATTGTCGTGCTTGTTTCAGTAATTTCCCTCTGAAATTACCAGCAGTCAAAACTACGCAGTCTCCTAGAGATCTGACTATCTAGTTATGTATTTAAATAATTGATCAGTTCGGATCAAATTTCTGTGAGTAAATTAAAGTGATCTACACATATAAAACCAACAACAGTATTATTTTAATAGGTTCATACATAGGCTTGCCAACTAACACAGCTGAAATAAAATTTTACACACACACACACACACACACACACACACACACACACACACACACACACACACACAGTTTAACGTTAAACATTTACCACAAAAAGTTTGTCTAGCACAGTACTGCAGTGTCAAGGAAATTACTTCAAGAAAGGCAAATAATGGGTGGAACACAAACAAAATACTGGAGCAAAGATTACTTTTTTCATCTCCACTGAATAGAGGAAGACAGACTAACAAATGTTTATGAAAAAAAAGAGGACAATGATAATCTAGCTAACAAAAATAAGAATAGAATTGGAAAGAAGCAACAACAGGGAATCAAAAACAACATATGGGAGCTCTTAAGAACTAAGATCCTCAATTTAGACGGATACCAGTACCAGTACCAAGGCAGAGGGTGAGGGGATACGCATATGGAGAAGATGTAGAACTAGAAAAAGAAAAGTCAGGTAACAGGAATTGTTGTTGATCCTATTTGGCTAATGCACAGGCAAAAGAAATATAATTTTCATGTAAATGTACTAGCAGGCCTCACAGTGAGCCATAACATTGTCAGCAAGAGTACCTTGAAGTAACTTCGAAAATATTCCTTAGTACTGCACTGATGACTAATCAAGTATAATAATTAATTTATTGCATCCATAGAGCCCATCAAGAAGGAGAACCTCCAGAAATGTGGAATAAGTCCCTATATACATTAACATAAAACTGACTTCGTAGGAAATTAATCTGTACCCTGTTAATCAAATAACCATTGCAGCCATAAATAGTTATGAGTGGCAGTTTAATAAACATATCTTTTCAAAAATTTGACTCCACAGGGAGGCCTGACTTCCACAGGTCAGTCTTTCATTTTGTGGTACTAGAGCATATTCCATCGAGAGCCTTCCTGATTTCTGGAGGGGCTATACCAACAAGATAGTTCAGTTTGTTTACAGGTGAAGGTCTTAAACACTCCGTAAAACCGTGACAGGTCTCATTCAGTGCTACATCTATATTTGTATGACATGGCTGGACTTGAACCATCTCAAACATGTACATTCAGCACTGCAGTAACTGCCAGCACACTAGTTCTCACAATGCGTGGGTGGGTTCACCATGTGGTACCTATAAAGTTTCCGCACTACGTTGTTTCTGCAGGAGCTTTGTGTTTCATGTTTAGGCAGTGTTTCTGATATTTACGTGTCACTCCCAGATATTTCAGGATTGGGACAATGTTTGAGAGCAATTCCTTCCCAGATGATTTGAAGGATTCTAGCTGCTTGTTTGTTCCCAAGGTCGAATAAACAGGTCTGAATTTTCGAATGATTTACTTCATATGGTTTTCGTGAAGACACTAGTAGACTGTGTCGTAAGCAGGATAGAGGTCAATAAACACAGCGCCTGTGATGAACAATTTCTTGAAGCCGTCCCTGATGTGCTGTGTCAGGTATAATATCTGTGATGTACATCTTTTCTCTTCTCTGAAGTGAGCTTGCTGTGGTATAAGAAGAGGCTCTACTTTGTCTCTGAAAGATGGACTTCTCCAGTACTTTGTCGATATAAGAGAGCAAGGAAACTGGCCTATAGCTTTTGGGATCCTGTTGATCTTGGCCTTGTTTAGGGACAGAATGACTCTATCCTTCTGCTAGACTTCGATGGTCTTGCAATATCGGACATAGCTGTTCATTAAAAACAGTAGCCAACACGTTGTAAAAAGATCATAGTTCTTAAGTTGCTATCCTCATATGTCATCTTATCCTCCTGCTGTATCCAATTTTCACTTACTCAGTGCTCATTGTAGTTCAGCTTCAGTAAAGAGTGTAGACAGGATGTTACTAGCTCAATCCTGCTACCTTGTTATCGGTTCGTTATCTGTCTTTCTCTACTTTTGTACTAGAATGCATGCTGGCTTGGGTGTTATACTGTTACCATTACTGAGACAACGTAATAGTCTCAAGGCCTTCTGACTGCCTTACTCATGTCACTATCTGCTATTAACTGAATCTACTCATCTGTTAGCCACAGATGTTGAAGAAAAAAATGCTTTGTGTGAGATTTCATGTTTCTTCACTGAAACTTTATCAATAGTGAAATTAAATTTTAATACTAATTTCAGAGTAACAAACACCTTAAAAATGTGATAACAAGTTTTCTTTATAAAAGTCCAAAGAAACAAACACTTTTCTTTAACATTAGAAACTGGCTGACCATCTAGTGTCTTATCATGATGATGAAGAATCCTGTTTATCAGGGTTGCTTTGGAATGCATTGTATAATGCATATTTTTCCTATCTAAAATTTCTGTGAGATTCGGTTCTAAAATATAAAGGCTGTATATCTTAAGTTCTTCTGGTTTACATTTTCATACACATTTTCACATTGATAGCTCTTCTGATTCCAAACCGAAACTATGACCTATGTGACAAATTCTTAAGTTAACATACAGACACTCACAACAGTGACATCCTCACTCCACCAGTAGACTGTTATGGACAATTGTTGATCCATCCACTGTATCACATTGTTACTGCCTCATTATGTCACATTCTTGCCTCACTCCGGAATGTTTGCTCATAAAAGAAGTGCTTGTGATCAACTTCAGCCCACTTCCACCAAGAAATTGCAAAGTATTTTTTGTGTGTGAAGGCTCAATGCACAACATACATTAAAAAAGTGAAAAATGTTAGTCCTGAAAATGATTTGTATTCAGATAGAGATTATATCACAGTTCAGTTGAAACTGATTTTTCTTACCAGCAACAAAAACCATTATGAAGTAAATAAATTGAGAAATCCAGTGTGTGACTGGTAATGTCTACATTTGGTGTTTGAAAGTCATTATTGCTCATTTGAAAATGCATATGAGTCTGTGTGAGATCAAGACTTCAAGTGTTAGGTGTGAACCACTCTTAGGCTTGTTCAGCTATCTGAGCTGTTTCCACTAAAGCGGAGACCGGACCCTTGATAAATGTACCTGTGTTGTCAGCGAAGATTAAAGTTTTCGAACTGTCCTTTAAAGTTACTGTGAACAAGAGTGGGTATGCATCAATCCCTGTGGCCCCACCACCTGTTGTGTTCTTCCGTTCTGAGATTATTTTCATGCCCTCTGCTATCCTTAACAGAGGTAGAATTCCATCCATGCAAGAGGGATGCCATTAATGCCATAACTCTTGAGTTTGCTAAGTAGAATTTTTTGATTCACGCAAAGGCTTTGATAATGTCGTAAAATATACAAACAGGATACCTTTTCTATCAAATCAACACTAGATTTTAATACATTGCTAGAAACACCGCCATAGCCAGCAGAACTGCAACTTTTTAGCAACCTGATAGTGTCCTTAGAGGTTGCATTTTTAAACTAACGTCTGTTGGTGGTGCATGCAGTGTCTTCACAAGTAAATCATATGCATCTGCATTTGGTTTTCAGCCATTGTGAGGAAGTAATCATTGAATTTGGTGGCCAGTGATTGGAGAGTGTCACTATTTTGCAGAACTTTTTTTTTGGTGGCTCAGTGCTATTTGGATGACTAGTTTTGTTTGTTTCTTGTGTAATAATGTTTCAAATAGCCCTGCAGCCAAGCGACTAGCGCGAGGTTTGGTGTTCTCGTAAAGATAAGTTATTTTAGATTATAAAACACATAGATTAGTACTGATTACGTGGTAAATAAGTGTATTAGTGTGCCGTTTAAGTGTACCATTAAAGGTTTCATTTCTCATTACGTAATATAGCAGAAAACGCGAAAAGACCGTACAGTCGTATTTTCTGTTTACGTTCTGCTGCAGCAAATCTATAGAATTTCGTTTAGTTGTTCCTTGCTCTCTCCAGCAATTTAACTTAGCGTACCTCTTCATTATTTAACTAGCATTTCCGGAAAGTAGCGTAAAGTTTAACTTGTTGTTTCAGAAACTCTGCACTTTTGTTTTTGTTTACACACAGTTGCGTATAGGCCAAATTTGTGTAACCATATTTTCGTGTTTATCTGTAATTTAACTGACTTATTCTTAATAAATTATTACGTTTATCATGAGTGAAAAGTGCTTGACTTGCCGTAGAATTGTTAGGTCGGGGCTTTGGTGTGATGGGTGCTGTAGTTTTTTCCATGTGGGTGACTGTAGTGGCGTGGGAATAGGGGAAGTAAATGAGACTCATCAGTGGTTTTGTAGGATTTGTAGTAGAGATAGGAAGATACTGGAACAGGAGGGGAAAATTGCTGCCCTTCAGGCTGAGTTAGACAAGGCCAGGGGAGATCTTGACAGGTTAAGGAGGGAGAAGGGTAAAGAGAGGTGGGAAGTGGCAACAGGCAACAGGAGGAACAGGCCTAGAACTTTGTCTGACAGCTTTATGGTGAATGTGGAAAATAGATTTGACCTGTTGCTTCAGTTAGAAGCTGGTGAGCCTCAAGCAGTTACAGGTGTAGACAGGGCTCAACAAACTTTCAGCAGCAAATTGAAAAGTAAGAATGTAGGGAAATCAGTAAAGAGAAAGAAAGTGTTGTTGTTAGGTAGTTCCCATGGAAGAGGTGTTGGCCAACTCTTGCAGGATGAACTAGGATCAGAATACCAGGTCACCAATTTTTTTAAACCTAGTGCTGGTCTGGAGCAGGTGACAGAGGATTTAGGACCACTTTGCAAAGATTTCACTAAGGAAGACACCATGGTTATAGTGGGTGGGGCAGGTAACAGTATTGACAGAGATCCTGGGTACAGCATAGAGTGTGACCTGGCGAAGATTGCATCAGCATCGAGGCATACCAGTGTTGAGTTTGTATCTGTTCTTGGGCGCCATGACCGACCTCATTTGAACTCTTCTGTCAAGAGAGTTAATTTGGAGCTGGAACGGCTGCTCATGTCGGGTGCGGGGTCACACATTGGTGTGGTTCATGTTGATTCTGTCAGTAGGTGGGATTATACTAGGCATGGCCTTCACCTCAACAGGAAGGGGAAGGGTAAATTGGCTGGGGAAATAGCAGGAAAGTTAAAGGGGGGAGGCACTGTCATGAGTGGTAAAATACCAGTGGTTATAGGATTCAGAAAAGACCCTTTTTTAGGGTAGGGAGGACAGAAAGAAAACAAATTTTAAGAGAGGTTAGAACTGAGACAAACCTTCAGTTTGAGAAAGAAATCAAAAAACATAATTCCAGCTTATTACATCAACATAAACAGCCATTGGTTAAGAATTTTCAACTGTCAGCAGATATTTTAACTCCATCCAATTTTAAGTCAGTCAATGTGAAATGTCAGCTATCTTTATTGAATCAAAATATTCGAGGACTGAGAAATAAAATTAATGAATTAACTATCTGCATAGATGAATTAGAGTCTTCAAACCCAGCTGACATAATCTGCCTCTCTGAACATCATGTGACCACTGGTATAGAACTTTTAAGTGTTACAGGGTTTAGGTTAGCATCTCACTATTGTAGATCAGAAATGGAGAAAGGAGGAGTTGCCACATTCATCAGGAACTGTCATAAATTTAAGAACATAGACATTCATAAATTTTGCCTAGAACAGCATATGGAAGCATGTGCAACAGAATTAGAATTTCACAAAAAATCTTTCATAATATTAAGTGTATATCGAGCACCTGCAGGTAACTTTAATCTGTTTGTAAACCACCTTGAAGCTGTACTGGCCCATTTAACAACCAAAAACAAAGAAATAGTGGTTGCTGGTGATTTCAATGTAGATTTCCTTAAAGACTCTCCCAATAAGAACCTATTTGAGTTAGTAACACTATCATTCAACTTAATTCCCACAGTAAAGTTCCCCACTAGGATAACCACTTGCTCACAAACAGCCATTGATAATATCTTTATAGAAAAGTCAAATGAACAAAATTATATTACAAAACCAATAGTCAATGGCCTCTCAGACCATGACATGCAGTTCCTTCTGTTAAATGTTAATACTGAACAAGATATAAAATCTGTTAAATCTGAGCTCAAGAGGGTAATCAGTAAGCCAAAAATTGATTATTTTAGGACACTCCTCAGAGACATTCACTGGACTGATGTTTACAGTGCTCATGGCATGAATGAAAAATATAACATTTTTGCTAATAAAGTGCTTACCTTATTTGAACACTGCTTTCCCCCAAAACGTACCAAGGTTAGAGCAAAGTCTACAAAGAAGCCATGGATTACTCGAGGAATAGGGGTATCTTGTAAAACAAAAAGAAAACTGTATCTGTCAATCCGAAATGTTGATGCTATAGCACATTATAAGAAATACTGCAAAATATTAAAGACTGTAATACGGATGTCAAAGCAAATATATTACAAGGAAAAGATAGTCATATCAGATAACAAAATAAAGACAATATGGGATATAGTGAAGGAGGAGACCGGTAGAACCAGACATGAAGAGGAACAAATAGCATTAAGAGTAAATGATGCATTGGTGACAGATGTGTATAGTGTTGCAGAACTTTTTAACAAACATTTTATAACTGTTACTGAAAAGATGGGGTTGTCAGGTTCGGTAGATGCTGCTATGGATTACCTTAGACCAGACATTTCAAGTAACTTCCATAATATGAATTTGACCCTCACTACCCCAACAGAAATAATGTCCATCATAAAATCTTTAAAATCAAAAACATCTAGTGGGTATGATGAAATATCAACAAAGTTAATTAAAGAATGTGATTCTGAGCTAAGTAACATATTAAGCTATCTGTGTAACCAGTCGTTTATCAGTGGAATATTTCCCGAATGGCTGAAATATGCTGAAGTTAAGCCACTGTTTAAGAAGGGAGATAAAGAAATAGCATCAAATTTCCGTCCAATTTCACTGTTGCCAGCATTCTCAAAAATTTTCGAAAAAGTAATGTACAGTCGTCTTTATAACCATCTTATCTCAAATAACATACTGTCAAAGTCACAGTTTGGATTTCTAAAAGGTTCTGATATTGAGAAGGCTATCTACACTTACAGTGAAAATGTACTTAATTCATTAGACAAAAAATTGCAGGCAACTGGTATATTTTGTGATCTGTCAAAGGCATTTGACTGTGTAAATCACAATATCCTTTTAAGTAAACTAGAATATTATAGTGTAACAGGAAATGCTGCAAAATGGTTCAAATCTTATATCTCTGGCAGGAAACAAAGGGTGTTATTAGGAAAGAGACATGTATCAAGCTATCAGGCATCATCCAACTGGGAACTAATTACATGTGGGGTCCCACAAGGTTCCATTTTGGGGCCCTTACTTTTTCTTGTGTATATCAATGACCTTTCATCAGTAACATTACCAGATGCCAAGTTTGTTTTGTTTGCTGATGATACAAACATTGCAATAAATAGCAAATCAAGTGTAGTCTTAGAAAGATCAGCCAATAAAATATTTGTAGACATTAATCACTGGTTCCTAGCCAATTCTTTGTCACTAAACTTTGAAAAAACACACTACATGCAGTTCAGAACTTGTAAGGGGTGTCCCAAGAGTATATGTCTAACATATGATGACAAGAAGATAGAAGAAGTGGACGGTGTTAAATTCTTGGGATTACAGCTTGATAATAAATTCAACTGGGAGGAGCACACCACAGAACTGCTGAAGCGTCTTAACAAATCTCTGTTTGCAATGCGAATTTTGTCAGACATAGGGGATATAAAAATGAAAAAGCTGGCATACTATGCTTACTTTCATTCCATAATGTCATATGGGATTATTTTCTGGGGTAATTCATCAAGCCAAGCTAAAGTTTTCCGGGCACAAAAACGTGCAGTAAGAATTATATGTGGTGTGAACTCAAGAACATCCTGCAGAAGCCTGTTTAGGGAACTAGGGATACTAACTACAGCTTCCCAAATATTTATTCCTTAATGAAATTTGTCATTAAAAATATATCACTTTTTCAAACCAATAGCTCAATTCATGGAATCAATACTAGAAATAAGAATAATCTTCACAAGGATTTAAAGTCACTTAGTCTTGTACAAAAAGGTGTGCATTATTCAGGAACACACATTTTCAATAACTTGCCAGAAGCCATAAAAAGCTTAACAACCAATGAAATTCAGTTTAAGAGAAGCCTAAAGGATTTATTGGTGGCCAACTCCTTCTACTCCATTGATGAATTTCTGAGGAAAACCAACTGATTTGTATATAAGTACAACATATCTTCTGCACAATTTCAGTGCAGTAATGTGTTCACTGAAAATTTGTGTGTGTGTGTGTGTGTGTGTGTGTGTGTGTAAGTATAATCTAACTTCTGCACCATTTCAGTGCAGTAATGTGTTCATTGTAAATAAGTATTACAGTAGTTGTATTACATGTTTCTTACCTTATAAATAAATAAAAAACTTTTTTATTTTAAATTCAGTGCAATAGTATTTGTAAAATGACTCTTAGTGTTCATTAAAAAATGACGATCATTCCACTTGGGACCTGTGGAATGGTACATTAGCTTATTTGTTTTAGTTTAAATATTTGTCATGTATTGTTGTTTTTCTGACATGTTCCACATCCTGGAGGACCTCCTCACTACGGATCAATTGGAATGAAAGTAAATCTAATCTAATCTAATCTAATCTAATCTTGGGGTGTTTTATTTTTGGACCATAGTACAGAGTGGATGTTTCTGCAATACTGGTGACAATGGAGTGTCAGATCTTGACTACTGCATGTTCTCTGATGTATGTATATCTCTCCCTTCCTATTAAATAAATAAAAAATAAAAACCACTTTTAGTCACAGGAGTTATCCATCACTTACTTGTTTAAGGAGAAAACAAAATTCAAAATGTTGTTGTAATGTGTTTTAAGTATGAGCTGAAATGTCCATTAAGGGGGCCTGGATATCATGAGGGCTAACAAAATTCAAATTTTGTTTTTTGTTTCATAGAACTCTCTGATTCTCCCCGATTGTAAAAATCTATACTTTAAGCATACCAGTGCATCATTTTCATATTTAAATATGTTTGTAAAGCAGATGCAGCATATGTTTTCCAAGTGCCTAGCTGTCACATCATTGTCAAACACAAAACCTTATCTAAATGCCTCGTTCTTTAATTTTGGTGTGGTATTTCCATAGTAACTTGTTTGTGCAATGTCCTTGTACTGCGAGAAGGGATTTATTGCAGTTGATACTTCTGTCAATACAAGTAGTTTACTTAAATTATTCATGCAAGTTACTGTTGTAAACTGATTGTTGTGACTGTTTTCGGCTTATTTCAATGATTTTTGCATTGCTAAATGCCAAAGACTAAGAAGTGTAATTGCGGTCGTAAATTATGGTATTTATTTATTCGATTCCATTTTAGTATGTTGCTTAGTTAACACACTATTGATTTTTACGCAAATTATATAATATACATTAATATTAAATTTTATCATACAGACTGCTACCTCCCATCACCATAACTATTTCCTCTACTGTTGATAATAGTAATAGTTTTTATATAATAATTTTTATTATTATTATTTATTTTATGGCCTTCTTTGGACCACTTTAGTCAAAAATACAAAGTTGTAAACAAGTTGTTACACAGGGATACAATTTGGCTCAACAATAACTTAATATGATATTTAGAACCATGTACCTTGCCGTTGGTGGGGAGGCTTGCGTGCCTCAACGATACAGATAGCCGTACCGTAGGTGCAACCACAACAGAGTGGTATCTGTTGAGAGGCCAGACAAACGTGTGGTTCCTGAAGATACGAAGCCCACACCTACTACAGTAGTACAAGTTTATATGCCAACTAGCTCTGTAGATGACGAAGAAATTGAAGAAATGTATGATGAAATAAAAGAAATTATTCAGATAGTGAAGGGTGACGAAAATTTAATAGTCATGGGTGACTGGAATTCGGTAGTAGGAAAAGGGAGAGAAGGAAATGTAGTAGGTGAATATGGTTTGGGGCTAAGAAATGAAAGAGGAAGCCACCTGGTAGAATTTTGCACAGAGCATAAGTTAATCATAGCTAACATTTGGTTCAAGAAAGTTGTATACATGGAAGAATCCTGGAGATACTAAAAGGTATCAGATAGATTATATAATAGTTAGACAGAGATTTAGGAACCAGGTTTTAAATTGTAAGACATTTCCAGGAGCAGATGTGGACTGTGACCACAATCTATTAGTTATGATCTGTAGATTGAAACTGAAGAAACTGCAAAAAGGTGGGAATTTAAGGAGATGGGACCTGGATAAACTGACTAAACCAGAGGTTGTACAGAGTTTCAGGGAGAGCATAAGGGAACAATTGACAGGAATGGGGGAAAGAAATACAGCAGCAGAAGAAGAATGGGTAGCTCTGAGGGATGAAGTAGTGAAGGCAGTACAGGATCAAGTAGGTAAAAAGACAAGGGCTAGTAGAAATCCTTGGGTAACAGAAGAAATATTGAATTTAATTGATGAAAGGAGAAAATATAAAAATGCAGTAAATGAAGCAGGCAAAAAGGTATACAAACGTCTCAAAAATGAGATCGACAGGAAGTGCAAAATGGCTAAGCAGGGATGGCTAGTGGACAAATGTAAGGATATAGAGGCCTATCTCACTACGGGTAAGATAGATACCGCCTACAGGAAAATTAAAGAGACCTTTGGAGATAAGAGAACGACTTGTATGACTATCAAGAGCTCAGATGGAAACCCAGTTCTAAGCAAAGAAGGGAAAGCAGAAAGGTGGAAGGAGTATATAGAGGGTCTATACAAGGGCGATGTACTTGAGGACAATATTATGGAAATGGAAGAGGATGTAGATGAAGATGAAATGGGAGATACGATACTGCGTGAAGAGTTTGACATAGCACTGAAAGGCCTGAGTCGAAACAAGGCTCCCGGAGTAGACAACATTCCATTAGAACTACTGACAGCCTTGGGAGAGCCAGTCCTGACAAAACTCTACCATCTGGTGAGCAAGATGTATGAAACAGGCGAAATACACTCAGACTTCAAGAAGAATATAATAATTCCAATCCCAAAGAAAGCAGGTGTTGACAGATGTGAAAATTACCAAACTATCAGCTTAATAAGTCAAAGCTGCAAAATACTAACACGAATTCTTTACAGACGAATGGAAAACCTAGTAGAAGCCAACCTCGGGGAAGATCAGTTTGGATTCCGTAGAAACACTGGAACACGTGAGGCAATACTGACCTTACGACTTATCTTAGAAGAAAGATTAAGGAAAGGCAAACCTACGTTTCTAGCATTTGTAGACTTAGAGAAAGCTTTTGACAATGTTGACTGGAATACTCTCTTTCAAATTCTAAAGGAGGCAGGGGTAAAATACAGGGAGCGAAAGGCTATTTACAATTTGTACAGAAACCAGATGGCAGCTATAAGAGTCGAGGGACATGAAAGGGAAGCAGTGGTTGGGAAGGGAGTAAGACAGGGTTGTAGCCTCTCCCCGATGTTGTTCAATCTGTATATTGAGCAAGCAGTAAAGGAAACAAAAGAAAAATTCGGAGTAGGTATTAAAATTCATGGAGAAGAAATAAAAACTTTGAGGTTCGCCGATGACATTGTAATTCTGTCAGAGACAGCAAAAGACTTGGATGAACAGTTGAATTGAATGGACTGTGTCTTGAGGATGTAAGATGAACATCAACAAAAGCAAAACTAGGATAATGGAATGTAGTCTCATTAAGTCGGGTGATGCTGAGGGAATTAGATTAGGAAATGAGACACTTAAAGTAGTAAAGGAGTTTTGCTATTTGGGGAGCAAAATAACTGATGATGGTCGAAGTAGAGAGGATATGAAATGTAGATTGGCAATGGCGAGGAAAGGGTTTCTGAAGAAGAGAAATTTGTTAACATCGAGTATAGATTTAAGTGTCAGGAAGTCATTTTTGAAAGTATAAACTTTGAGGTTCGCCGATGACATTGTAATTCTGTCAGAGACAGCAAAAGACTTGGATGAACAGTTGAATTGAATGGACTGTGTCTTGAGGATGTAAGATGAACATCAACAAAAGCAAAACTAGGATAATGGAATGTAGTCTCATTAAGTCGGGTGATGCTGAGGGAATTAGATTAGGAAATGAGACACTTAAAGTAGTAAAGGAGTTTTGCTATTTGGGGAGCAAAATAACTGATGATGGTCGAAGTAGAGAGGATATGAAATGTAGATTGGCAATGGCGAGGAAAGGGTTTCTGAAGAAGAGAAATTTGTTAACATCGAGTATAGATTTAAGTGTCAGGAAGTCATTTTTGAAAGTATTTGTATGGAGTGTAGCCATGTATAGAAGTGAAACATGGACGATAAATAGTTTGGACAAGAAGAGACAAGAAGAGCTTTTGAAATGTGGTGCTACAGAAGAATGCTGAAGATTAGATGGGTAGATCACATAACTAGTGAGGAGGTATTGAATAGGATTGGGGAGAAGGGAGCTTGTGGCACAGCTTGACTAGAAGAAGGGATCGATTGGTAGGACATGTTCTGAGACATCAAGGGATCACCAATTTAGTATTGGAGGGCAGTGTGGAGGGTAAAAATCGTAGAGGGAGACCAAGAGATGAATAAACTAAGCAGATTTAGAAGGATGTAGGTTGCGGTAGGTACTGGGAGATGAAGAAGTTTGCACGGGATAGAGTAGCATGGAGAGCTGCATCAAACCAGTCTCAGGACTGCAGACCACAACAACATAGGTAATATAATTATTAGTCTATTCTTATATGAAAGGTGTTTTGCTCTTCTGTCTGCCCAATATTTCTTCATTCTTTCAGATATTTTCTTTCTTTCTTCATCTGAGACCACTCTTCCTGTACTCCTTGTATTGATTTTCATTTGTAGTCTGGTTTGCGGGTCTTGCAGTATTCTGATTTTCTCTGTCTTGGAGTTCTCATCAGATGTCCAAAGAATGAGATGCGTTTCTTCCTGATCATGCTCATGACTGGTTCTATTTTCTTATATACTGTTTCATTTGATGCTATTCTCCAATGTCCATTTATTTTATACTGTTTATTTATACATGTCCTAATTATTCTTCTTTCAATTTTTAGTATTCTGTCAATTTCTGCTGTATTAGTTGTTTTGAAGATAGTTTCAGCTGCATACGTTATTTCTGGTTGTGTAACTGTTTTATAGTATTTTAATTTTGCATCTAGAGATAGGCTTTTTTGTTGTATGTGGTTTTGGTAATGTAATTTGTGTAGCTCAGGTTTTTTATTCTATTCTGCCATGATGGCTTCTCGTTTAGATTGTATGTTATTATTTCGCCTAAATATTTAAATTTACCAACAGTTTTGATTTCCTGTTCTCCTATTGTAATTTTGTTTGCAAGTGGTGGATCAGTTAGCATAATCTCTGGTTTTTTTCAAATGATATTCTAAGGCTTACTTTCTCTGCTATTTCTTGTAGTGATTTCACTTGTTGCCTGGCTTCTTGAATGGTGTTGGCTAGGAGAGCAAGATCATCAGCGAATCCCAAGCAGTTTAAGCTAATATCATCTTTTGCACTTCCAATTCTTATCACCTTTGGATTGTCCTTGTACCGTTCTCTCATTATGTATTCCAGTGCACAGTTGAACAGTAATGGTGATAGGCAGTCACCTTGTCTTAAGCCTGTTTTTATGAGGAATGGCTCCGAAATTTCTCCTCTAAACTGCACTTTTGATTTGGTGTTGGTTAGAGTGAGTTGTATTATTTTAATTAGTTTTGGATTGAGTCCTAGATTTCTTAGAATTTTTAATACTGAAGGTCTGTGGAGACAGTCATATGACTTCTTAAAATCTACAGATGTTATTGGAGGTTTGTTCCGTTTCTTGTAGTATGCCATAATCAATTTTAAACTAATTATCTGCCCTGCACAGCTTCTCCATGGTCTGAAACCTCCCTGATATTCCCCTAACTCCTGATCTAATTGTTCCTTGATTCTTTCATATAGGATCTTGGATAGAAGTTTGTATGTGCAGCCTAGGAGCGAGATTCCTCTGTAGTTGTCTGGGTTGCTCTTATCGCCCTTTTTGTGTAGTGGGTGGATCAAGAATCAAGAATTTTATTCACCGTAGATCATTTTACAATGATATTGGCTTCATCATACAAGATGTACTAGTACATACAGAATAATAAAATAAACTTCTGTCAATACATTATAGAATACATTTGAAGCATGGCAGTGTACCAAATTACAAAGGATAGCTTTTAAAAGTTATCTTAACAAGCTATCTTATAATCTAATATAATATGGTATTTTATTGTTTATAGTATAAACTTTGTAATTACACACGATTAACCACAGCACAAAATAATATGTTTAACTACAGTCAACTTTTAAATACTTATATTCTTCTCAGGCATCTCAAAGAATTCTTTAATGCCATAGAATGGATGATCTGACAGCCAGCTGTACCACTTAATTTTAAAAGAATTTGTACCCATAGACTGAACATGAACTGGCAGTTTATTGAACATTTTGAGTCGATTAACTTTGTGGGAATTTCCTGTTCTCACTAACCTGTGGCGCGGTATGTCTAAATTACCGTTAGCCCTGGTGTTGTGTTCGTGTATTTCCCTTCTGGCAATAAATTCTGAAATATTATTTTTATTATAGAGTACACACACATAGATGTATAGATTTATAATTGTAAGTATTCTGAGTCTGGAAAAAAGAGGACGACAGTGCTCCCTATGACCTCTTTTACATATTATACGTATGACTTTTTTTTGTAATTTCAATAAGTTTTTGATGTGAGGGGAGTGCCCCCATATAATCAGACCATATGAAATATGTGACTGGAATAGCCCAAAGTATGTCACCCTGAGGTACTCCAAGCTCCCTTAGTTTCAAGAGAAGGTATGCCACCCGAGATGTTTTTTCACATACATGATTGACATGTTCCTCCCAATATAGTTTTGAGTCAATGTGAATACCTAAGAGTTTTACCGACTTATTGCCTACTTCATTTGATTTTCCCATTAAAACTTGTTGTGTTTTGTCAGGTTTGCATAGGAGCTTATTGGCTGCAAACCAGTCCAGGGCCTTATCTAGTGTTTCTTTTGTTGGGTTATTCAGATCTGAAATGTTCTGATGTGTGGTAAGTAGTGTTGTATCGTCAGCATAACACACAACAGGGTGAGCTATATTTTTAGGTAAATAATTAATAGCGACAATGAAGAAGAAGGGTCCAAGGATAGACCCTTCTGGTACACCTGTACTGATTTCCATGACGGAAGAATTTAAATTTCTGACTGAAACGAATTGTTTTCATAAGAATTTATCACAGATAAAGTGCTCCCTCTCACCCCATAAAACTCTAGTTTCCTCAGTAGTATGTCAACAGGAATGCAATCGAAAGCTTTGCTTAGGTCACATAATACCACTGATACCATGTTATTATTTTCAAAAGCTGTTAAGGTTTGGTCAACGATTTCCAAGATGGCCCCTGTTGTGTTCTTCCCCTTTCGAAAGCCAAACTGATTTTACATAGGATATTGTGTTTTTCAAAGAAGTTGCTTATTTGTGTGTGTATCAGCATCTCAAATACGTTTGAGAATATTGGAACAATGGAGACTGGTCTGTAGCTTTGGGGGAGATGTTTGTCTCCTTTTTTAAAAACTGGGACAAATTTTGATACCTTGAGTGCATCCGGAAAAACTCCAAATTCTACACATTTATTAAAAATATAAGCTAATGGTTTGGCGATTGAGTGTATTGTCTTTTTAATTATGTTATTTGATAACCAATAACATTCCATACTTTCAGAACCTGGAAATTTGGATACAGCTTTTATAAAATCAGCAGGTGTGACAGCCCTCCATTGAAATGCCAGGTTAACAGGCAGTGGTGTTCCAACAGGGTTCATTGCAGATGAATTTGTTGCTTTGATACTGTTACTTATTTCTTTAACTGAGTTTAAAAAGTACTCATTTAATTCTTCAGGATCAAGCAGAGCTGTTTCTGTGCGTTTCGGTGTATTCTCTTGTTTTATTATTTGCTAGGCTGCCTTGCATTTATTGGGAGCTCTTTCTATATAGTTCTCCATTGCTTGCTTTTTTGCGAGAAGTAGTTTAGCTTTATAGTATTTTTTGCATTTCAGATATGACCTATGAATGTTCACACTCCGTTCTGCCCCTTGGTCAGAGGCTTGTTTATGCATCTGGTACAGCATATGCAAGTTTCCTCTAATTTCTACTAGCTCTTGTGTGAACCAATTCAGACTTTTCTTTTTCATTTCATTTGGATATCTAATTTTTTTTTACTGGTGAGCAAGAATACCATAAATCTGTGTACTTTTTAAAGAAGTTACCAAAGCTAATTTCAGCTTCCCTTTTTCCAGATTGACAATTATGTATAAAGTCCCAATCTGCACTTCCTAATCTATCAACAAACATATTTATGTACTCTTCCTTCTGTCTTCGTACCACTACTACTTTAGATTCTTCAGTTTTAACTGGCTGCCTCTTACAGAGTGTAAGGAGTAGTGGCTCATGATCTGCAAGTCCACTTCCTGCAAGTCTTAACTGTAAAATCCTCCCTATGGAAATTCACAATAATATTGTCTATACAGGCATTCTTACGTGTGGCACAGTTATTTGTACAATAGAGGTCTAATGATCTTGGCATATTCAAAAATGTCCTAGCAACTGGTCTCTGTGTGTTTACCATTTCTATGTTGAAATCACCACAAATAGCAATTCTCGTTTTACTCTTCAATATTTTTTAAATTATTAATACAAATTTACATCACCATCTGGTGACCTATATAGACTAACTACCACTATATTTTCATTCATTAGTTTTACACAACTAAACTCCCCATCTAGCTCTGAGGAGTATGTAGATACATCAATTCTGGAAAACATTATTCCTTCTTTGACAAAAATTCCCGCCCCACCATTCTTTCTCTGTTTTCTACATATCATGTCTCCCACAACATACCCTTGGGGAATGAACATATCTACTTGTTCTTGTGTTAACCAGTGCTCAGATACACATATAACATCTACATGCTCAGTGTTACATAAATGTTCTAATCCTAAAATTTTATTTCTAATACAACATATGTTAACTTGTAGAACAGTAAGTAGTTTGTCTCTGTCTGTATTCCTCTGAGAGCAATTTGACTTTATGTTTGAAGTTGTAGGTTCCGTTAATGTCTTTAATCTTGATGCACTGTGATCATATGTGTATGATAGTCACATACCTGTTCATCCACTTGATGACTCGGTAGCTGTGGTCCAATGTTCGGGGAATCATTCTGTTACCCAAATTTTTGTTAGAGCCATGTGTAAGGAGGTTTTCACTGTGTCACTTGCATATTTCCACATTTCAACAAAAACCTGATCTTCTCCACATGCCTTATAATTTTTTGTTCTTTAAGAATTTTTTCTACTTCTTGGAACGTTGGAGGGTCTAGTTTGTTAGGTTTGGTTTTTATTGGGGTATTTATGTTGATTTGTAAGGGTTCTTTGGGTTCCTCGCAATGCAGAAGTTTGTTAAATGCTTTTGCCATGATTTCTGCATTTTCCTTGTTACTGTGTGTCATTCTTCCATCTTCATCTTTCAGTATTAGTGTAGGGGCCTCATATTGTTGTTGTTGTTGTTGTTCCCCAAAGATTTTATAGTAGTTCCTGGAGTTGGTTTAATGATGATTACCGTCTATAGAGTTTATAATATCTTTATGGAATCCTCTCTTGATTCTTCTAATTATTTTGTTTGAATTTTTTTCTTTCATTTTTTAGATTGATGGCATTTTCTTCAGTTGGTTCCTGAAGAGGGGCAGCAGCCTTTTCAGTAGTTGCAAGGGCAACAGTCTGGATGATTGACTAATCTGGCCTTGTAACAATAACCAAAACGGCCTTGCTGTGCTGGTACTGCGAACGGCTGAAAGCAAGGGGAAACTACAGCCGTAATTTTTCCCGAGGGCATGCAGCTTTACTGTATGATTACATGATGATGGCGTCCTCTTGGGTAAAATATTCCGGAGGTAAAATAGTCCCCCATTCGGATCTCCGGGCGGGGACTACTCAAGAGGATGTCGTTATCAGGAGAAAGAAAACTGGCGTTCTACGGATCGGTGCGTGGAATGTCAGATCCCTTAATCGGGCAGGTAGGTTAGAAAATTTAAAAAGGGAAATGGATAGGTTGAAGTTGGATATAGTGGGAATTAGTGAAGTTCGGTGGCAGGAGGAACAAGACTTCTGGTCAGGTGACTACAGGGTTATAAACACAAAATCAAATAGGGGTAATGCAGGAGTAGGTTTAATAATGAATAGGAAAATAGGAATGCGGGTAAGCTACTACAAACAGCATAGTGAAAGCATTATTGTGGCCAAGATAGATACGAAGCCCACGCCTACTACAGTAGTACAAGTTTATATGCCAACTAGCTCTGCAGATGACGAAGAAATTGAAGAAATGTATGATGAAATAAAAGAAATTATTCAGATTGTGAAGGGAGACGAAAATTTAATAGTCATGGGTGACTGGAATTCGAGTGTAGGAAAAGGGAGAGAAGGAAACATAGTAGGTGAATATGGATTGGGGGACAGAAATGAAAGAGGAAGCCGCCTGGTCGAATTTTGCACAGAGCACAACATAATCATAACTAACACTTGGTTTAAGAATCATGAAAGAAGGTTGTATACATGGAAGAACCCTGGAGATACTAAAAGGTTTCAGATAGATTATATAATGGTAAGACAGAGATTTAGGAACCAGGTTTTAAATTGTAAGACATTTCCAGGGGCAGATGTGGACTCTGACCACAATCTATTGGTTATGACCTGTAGATTAAAGCTGAAGAAACTGCAAAAAGGTGGGAATTTAAGGAGATGGGACCTGGATAAACTAAAAGAACCAGAGGTTGTACAGAGATTCAGGGAGCACATAAGGGAGCAATTGACAGGAATGGGGGAAATAAATACAGTAGAAGAAGAATGGGTAGCTCTGAGGGATGAAGTAGTGAAGGCAGCAGAGGATCAAGTAGGTAAAAAGACAAGGGCTAGTAGAAATCCTTGGGTAACAGAAGAAATATTGAATTTAATTGATGAAAGGGGAAAATATAAAAATGCAGTAAGTGAAACAGGCAAAAAGGTATACAAACGTCTCAAAAATGAGATCGACCGGAAGTGCAAACTGGCTAAGCAGGGATGGCTAGTGGACAAATGTAAGGATGTAGAGGCCTATCTCACTACGGGTAAGATAGATACCGCCTACAGGAAAATTAAAGAGACCTTTGGAGATAAGAGAACGACTTGTATGAATATCAAGAGCTCAGATGGAAACCCAGTTCTAAGCAAAGAAGGGAAAGCAGAAAGGTGGAAGGAGTATATAGAGGGTCTATACAAGGGCGATGTACTTGAGGACAATATTATGGAAATGGAAGAGGATGTAGATGAAGTTGAAATGGGAGATATGATACTGCGTGAAGAGTTTGACAGAGCACTGAAAGACCTGAGTCGAAACAAGGCCCCCGGAGTAGACAATATTCCATTGGAACTACTGACGGCCGTGGGGGAGCCAGTCCTGACAAAACTCTACCATCTGGTGAGGAAGATGTATGAGACAGGCGAAATACACTCAGACTTCAAGAAGAATATAATAATTCCAATCCCAAAGAAAGCAGGTGTTGACAGATGTGAAAATTACCAAACTATCAGCTTAATAAGTCAAAGCTGCAAAATACTAACACGAATTCTTTACAGACGAATGGAAAACCTAGTAGAAGCCAACCTCGGGGAAGATCAGTTTGGATTCCGTAGAAACACTGGAACACGTGAGGCAATACTGACCTTACGACTTATCTTAGAAGAAAGATTAAGGAAAGGCAAACCTACGTTTCTAGCATTTGTAGACTTAGAGAAAGCTTTTGACAATGTTGACTGGAATACTCTCTTTCAAATTCTAAAGGAGGCAGGGGTAAAATACAGGGAGCGAAAGGCTATTTACAATTTGTACAGAAACCAGATGGCAGCTATAAGAGTCGAGGGACATGAAAGGGAAGCAGTGGTTGGGAAGGGAGTAAGACAGGGTTGTAGCCTCTCCCCGATGTTGTTCAATCTGTATATTGAGCAAGCAGTAAAGGAAACAAAAGAAAAATTCGGAGTAGGTATTAAAATTCATGGAGAAGAAATAAAAACTTTGAGGTTCGCCGATGACATTGTAATTCTGTCAGAGACAGCAAAAGACTTGGATGAACAGTTGAATTGAATGGACTGTGTCTTGAGGATGTAAGATGAACATCAACAAAAGCAAAACTAGGATAATGGAATGTAGTCTAATTAAGTCGGGTGATGCGGAGGGAATTAGATTAGGAAATGAGGCACTTAAAGTAGTAAAGGAGTTTTGCTATTTGGGGAGCAAAATAACTGATGATGGTCGAAGTAGAGAGGATATAAAATGTAGGCTGGCAATGGCAAGGAAAGCGTTTCTGAAGAAGAGAAATTTGTTAACATCCAGTATTGATTTAAGTGTCAGGAAGTCATTTCTGAAAGTATTCGTATGGAGTGTAGCCATGTATGGAAGTGAAACATGGACGATAAATAGTTTGGACAAGAAGAGAATAGAAGCTTTCGAAATGTGGTGCTACAGAAGAATGCTGAAGATTAGATGGGTAGATCACATAACTAATGAGGAAGTATTGAATAGGATTGGGGAGAAGAGAAGTTTGTGGCACAACTTGACCAGACGAAGGGATTGGTTGGTAGGACATGTTCTGAGGCATCAAGGGATCACCAATGTAGTATTGGAGGGCAGCGTGGAGGGTAAAAATCGTAGAGGGAGACCAAGAGACGAATACACTAAGCATATTTAGAAGGATGTAGGTTGCAGTAGGTACTGGGAGATGAAAAAGCTTGCACAGGATAGAGTAGCATGGAGAGCTGCATCAAACCAGTCTCAGGACTGAAGACCACAACAACAACAACATATGTGTTTGAAACTTTAACCATGCTTGGTGTCTATCTTCATGGAATTTGTCACATTCTGATGTCGACCATGCATGTTTCCTTTGTGGGTTCAAGGGAACTAGATTCTCTGCTTCTTTTTTACAATTAGTTTTATAGTTTGTGTTACTTTTTGGTATTTATTATTTTTAATTGGCTGATGTGGGTCAAACCTCCTTTTTATTTTATTAGTTTTTCCGGTCCTATTCTTTAATGGAGTGAATTTGATTTTAATTTTAACTATATAATGGTCTGAGCCTGTGTCCATTCCTCACAGTACTTTAACATTGTGGATCTCCTTATGAAAATTTTTGTCCATACAGACATGGTCTAGTTGCCACTCTCCCTTCCTCCAGTCTGGATGTTTCCATGTTTTAAGTTTACTTGGCTTCCTCGTAAAGTATATTGATTTAGATATAAGGTTGTGTTCTCTGCAGAGTTCTACAAGTCTTTGACCATTTTTGTTCATAAATTTGTATGGACTCCATTTTCCAATTATATCTTCATATTTCCTTTCTTTTCCCAACTGAGCATTGAAATCTCCCAATAAGATTTTTACATCCTTTTTATTTACTCTGTTCACAATTTGTTCTAGAAGGTCCCAATATTTATCTACCTCTTCCTTTCTTTTTGTTAGACAATTTTTTCATTTGTTGGGGCATGAGCATTTTTTATTGTATAGGTTTTATTCATTGTTTTAAAGCTTAGAGTTGCAATTCTTGGTGATACTGATAGGAAATCCGTTACTGAATCTATTATTTTTATGTTTACTGAAAACCCTGTTCCAAACTGGGGACATTGTTTCATTGCCCTCGGTTCTGGTTTCCCATTGTAAATTCTGTATCCTTGTGATTCGAATGGGTCCTCTGTGGTGTTTCTCATTTCTTGGATCCCTGTTATTAAAAGGGATTGTCAGTTCAGTTGCTGTCAATCAGTATCAGCAACATCGGACATCCCCAGATAGTACATTCGTGTACGTTCTTCACCACAGGCACACTCGGAGGTCTGTCTTCTACCAATTCAATGCCAGAAGTAGTGTCTTGTGCCTTTTGAGAGATTCAGGTGCTTCATTCCCTGTCTCTGCTTTATATTTGGAAGAAAATTATATAATGTCCATTATAATTATCCGGGCTGTTATGCCGTGGTCGGTTGATGAATTCTGTGTCAATTCCCAACGTTTCGTCTCCGACTGCGGGAGACATCTTCAAGGGGGTCCATAGCTCAATGGAAGGTCCAACACACCCACTGGCTTGCTACTGACTGCCGCTAAATTCCGTGTCCGCGCCGTCGATCGCCATTGCCATCACCCAGTAGTGGGTGGGTGGTACACATCTTCTTTAACACCGGCATCCATATGCCGTTTAATTTCACACCCTCCTCCTTACGGTTGAAATTATTAGGGTGTTTAGTGATTTCGATTGCCTCCCTGTAGAGCCTTTCATAATATCCGCTTGTGGCCGCTAGTACTTGCGTCTCCTCGAAACGAATATTGTGGTTCCCTGGCTGGAAAGCATGCTCCGCAACAGATGATCATTCCGTTTCTCCTCTTCTGCAATTTCCCTTATGCTCTTCCAAAACGTTTAGAAACAGTTCTTTTAGTGCTACCCACATAAACATCACCACAGCTGCGTGGGATCCTAAAATTATATATATGCCTCGTTGTTTGGCCATCATTTCTGTTATAATTGGAGGATCTGATTTTGAATTTACTGCTTGCTTGTGATCTGAATTCCTCTTAAATTCAGCACTTCATGATATGGCTCTTTTCTTCAGCCAATTCATCGCCACATTCTTTCATATCTGGAGATTGAGTGGATGCATTCCGAGCATTACTTGCAATTCCTCAACTGACACATTCCAAAAGCTCCAGTCAACCAAAGAATTACTCCACAAATTGCACCTTGTTAACTGTCTTTGCTGGTGTTATGAGCAGACGTCTGTTGTCCCAAGTACTTATACAGTATCCCATGATCACAGTTAAGATAATGTTATGATATATTCTTATTATTTGCATTTCCAGCTTGTAAATATAACTTGTGAGATTAATAATTTTGTTAAAGTTCCCAGCTCTCTTTTTCATTTCTTAACTATGTTCGCCATAATTTTGTTGTTTGTCCAAGAGGATGTCTAAGTATCTGGTGAAAGACTTTCTCTTCATAGACTTGTTGCTTAGTTTCATGATCTGGTCTCTTAAATGATTCCCTTTCAACAACATATCCATGATATTTTCAGGCCCAATAGACAATTTGATTCCTGGGCACCACAAGGAGGACTATGTTACATCTATAGGGTGAAAAGATTTGAACTATATGAAATAAAGTTGTCTTAACTTCTGAACAGTGTGCACTAGGATGTTCAAGCTGCATGGTTGGCCATGGGACATGATGGGAATTAATGTGGTTTGGTTTAGTGACGAAGCCCACTTTCATTGGATGGGTTCATCAATAAGCAAAATTGGTGCATTTGGGGGACTGAGAATCTGCATTTCATGATCGAGAAGTCTCTTCACCCTCAGTGGATGGCTGTGTGGTGTGCAATGTCCAGTCACGGAATAACCGGTGCGATATTCCATGATGGCATGGTGTCTACCAAATGGTACGTGAAGGTTTTGGAAGATGATGTAATCCCCATTATCCAAAAGACCACGATTTCAACAAGATGTGTTCATGCAATACAGAGCTCGACCCCCATTGAAGCAGGAGATTTTTTGATGACGTGGAGGATCAGTTTGGCGACCGCATTCCGACTCTGGGGTGCCAGGAGGCCAATGGCATGGGCCTTGATTCTCTGTATCTGAACACATGCGACTTCTTTTTGTGGGACTGTATTAAAGACAAAGTGTACAGCAACAACTCCAAAACTATTGCTGAGCTGAAAAGAGTCATTCAGGAGGTTATCAACAGTATTGATATTCTGACACTTCAGCGGGTCATGCAGAATTTCACTATACATCGGTGCCACATCATTGCCAATGATGGCAAGGATATCAAACATGTCATAACGTAAATCTGAATATCTATAGTGATGTTTACATCTTCTTCTCCTCCTCCTCCTCCTCCTCCTCCTCCTCCTCTTCCTATCCAAAACGGAAGTTCCTTGAAGGTTGTTCAGTAAATAGGGTGCAAGATTGGGTGAATAAAGTGGGTGCAGAATGAATTCCCAACCCAACTTCTATGTAGTGTTTTTTGTGAGTCTAGTAGAATGCAGGCAGGCATTATCGTGGAGTTGCATTACAGGAAGCAATTTGTAGTACACTACACTACAGCCATCCCACCAGACGCATAGTGTTATCTTTTGTGGATGCACACAGGCCTTTGTATGGGGAGTTGCTGCTTTCTTTGGGCTCAACCATTCCTTTCATTTCCTTATGTTAGCATAAAGATACCATTCTTGTCACCAGTAATGAATGATACAGGATAGGAATGGTCAGTGTTGTTCACGCCAATTGATGGCGAGCAAGAAGAGATGACATATGGCCAGCTTCTGATTTTTGTGACCATCCTGTACCTATTGCCATGCGGTACTCATACACCCAATTTTTGAAACTTCCCCATTGCATGAAGATATCACACAATGTCGTGTGATCACAGTTCATCCCTGAAGGTCTTACTGAAAGTGGAGAGTAACTAATTTCAAAACAATCCTCCTTAAAATGAGAAAACCATTTTTTGCTGTGCTCTTTCCAGTAGCATTGTCCCCACACATGACCTCCGCTGCTGTCACCTCTCTATTGAACTCAAACAGAAGAATATGTTGGAAATGTTCAGTTTTCTCCACTTGGCACTCTATTTTCTAGCGTCCACAGCTCCACTCACTATTTCAAAATGACAATATGTAAACTCAAATAGCAACAGTGAACTACAAACAAAGATTGATGATTGATAAATAAACCTATAGCTACTGAAATACCAACATGCAAAACAACTTGTGCATGAACCTAATATATCGACCTCATGACTCTCGTCACAATATGGATACTGTTTATTGTGGTGACTAGAATGACGACAAAAGATGAACATTTACTAAGCTAATGTTAAGTAAAAAGGAAACTAGTAATTTCACTTACTTTACTCATCAGCCACATCTTCATGGACTATCCCGTGGGTTGTATACACCTCTGGAAGCAATCTTTTTTTCCTGTAACCCTGGTACATTCTAGGTATGTCTCTGAAGACTATTGGAAGAGTCTCGGAAGGCTTAACTTAGTCATGCAACTGCAAATACCGTAAGTACAGGTATTGGAAGAGGTACAGTTCATCCCTGTCTCCCAGTCTGCCTTCTTTTTTAATTATTGATTTGACAGATTTCCGCAAGTGTGATATATTCTGTGTGTGAACAGACTGATTATCTGAGGAGACAAATCCCACAATTGGACTCGTCCTTTCTTAAATATGTTGTAGGACTTAAAAGCTGTGTGATGTAACTTTGGTCCTTGGCAATATAAAAGACTTTGAGAGAGAGAAGTTTTCTTTCCCCCCTTGAGTATGCTCTATGAAGCACTTCCAGGATTCCCTTTCATTGCCTCCAAAGATTCATACGTTTTCAATTTCATTTTTTTGTGGTTATCCTTCCTTGTATTTCTGAGTGGTTATATGCGATTTGTCTATTTCAACTATCTTGTTTTGTCCACTGAAAGGAGCACTGTTATTCACGACTACCACATAGCAGACCTCTTGACAGAACCTGTAATAGTCACAAACAGTTTTTGTCAATAACTCAGTTTCGGGAGTGATCATTAGTACAGGGTATAGTCTCTTACCCAACACAAGACTCAAATGATGCTCTTTTCGACTTTCAAATTACACTGTCGAACCATGTGCTTTTCCTTATCAGTGTGCGCTTTTCTGACACTAGGCGCAGTAAAATTGAGATAGGAAATTGTCATTGGCATCTTTCTTACAAAGTTTCACACAGCTGTCTCTGACAGTTCACACGATTCCACGTTGTTATTTCATCATTCGTCATTTGGTAGCAATCCATATTTACAGGTAAGAGCAGTGAGATTTGAGACTACAGTGGCTTCACTGATTCCTATTTATAACACTAAACACTGTACGATGTTCCCTTGGCAACACAGTAAATACTTACCATATTTCCTGCCATGACAGCCCTGCCTTTGATATCGTTTATCGTCCGATATATATCTTTCGGAGCCTGCACATTCAATAGGCAATGCTTCTTGGAAATTACCTAGGTGTGAAGCAAATACACAAAACCATACACATCCAGATCTCATGCCAGAAACCATTATGGACAAACTGAAGTTAATGTGTTGAGATCTTTCTGATTCTAAACGCCTGTAAAAATATTTATATGGCAAAACACATAATCCAAATGAAAGTTTCAGTACTATGAAAAGGATAGTTGCTACTCACCCTATTCTGAACGTGCCGAGTTGCAGATTGGGTAAGATGATGATGTCAGAAAGTGAGCTTTTGGGGCCAACAAGGCCTTTGTCGGAAGTAGACAAAAAAACACACACACACACACACACACACACACACACACAGACAGACAGACAGACAGACAGAGAGAGAGAGAGAGAGAGAGAGAGAGAGAGAGAGAGAGAGAGAGAGGAGGGGGCCCTGCTGAGGCCTCAGCAGTCGGAAGGTGTGGTCTTTTTGTGCACCTACTTTGTTTCTTCATTTGTTGTCCTCTGTGTTGCTGTACTGGCTGAAAAAAATATTGGGTGGAAGTGCAGTACTGTTTACTGTAAATGATGTAGCTGACAGGTGCACATTTGCATTTCAAAGTTGTTTACTTTCACAACCACCCATATACTATTTAATATGGCCAGTGCACTATTGTTTAGTTGTTTAACACTTATTTCGCATTTAAGAAAAGAAGCATTGTTGTTGTTCTAACCAACACAGGTTTCTCGTCTGAAACTCGGCCATGGACTGACTGTCTCGGGACCAAAAATTGGGCCCTTATATATCCTCACAATAATAGGTGCTGAAACTACACATTGTTTGAAGTTAAATTTACAGAAATTACAATTAAAAAGTAACTCATAAAATTAACTGAATACGTTGAGACATTAACAGTTTCTGCTAATGCAAGAGTTAGGCCGAATTATTTGTTTAAATCATGAAATTAACATTTATAGTTATGCAAACACTACTTTTGATAAAGTTGTAATTACTTTGGAATTAATGAAGGGCTGGCTTTGCTAACATGTTTTCAAACAGATACTTTAAGAATACAATTAGTTGTTCCTCCAAATGTGTATAATTAGTGCAGAATTTATATTTGTTTATAAGTCAACAATAGACTTCAAGTTACGAAACAATTACTGGTTTCACCATATAACAAAAGATACTAACTAGGGATAGTCCAAGTAAATTAGAAAATAATTTACATACATAAAACTAAGCACTTACTGTTATTACATTCCACTCTGGGTTTTCCACTGTTGAAAGTTTCAGTAGTCACATTTGGGGATGTTTGTCAAAAACAAGTTTTGTTGGCGTGTCAGCTTTTCAGATTGATGTGATGGATGCCGCAATACATTTTAATCATGAAGTTGGGTGCCATAATACATTTTAATCATAACGTAACAAGCAGATCAAAAAACCAAGAGCTGACTAGGTACCAAAACTGGGGACAACATGAAAAATGGGCTTCTATTAGTGGACAGACAAAATATTGCTGAAGCTGGATAAGTTGGTGAACGCATGATGTAGGAGGCCATAATAACAGAAGAGAAAGTAAAAAAAGCTAAAGAAGATGAAGTTTATGGAGCTGGAATGTTTTGACATGTTATGAGAAGGAAATGAGATGCAAATCTGTAGTTTCAATTCCCATAATGAATGTTTTTGCATACTTAGGTATCCTTACCTCAACTAATATTAAAGCTTCAAAAACAAAATTTTGCATGAGTAATAATAATAATAATAATAATAATAATAATAATACACATAAAAAAAAAGTTTTGCATCACCTTGGTTCTGAGACATCCGGTACCTGTAAAGAAAATTTTAATAGAGATCAACATAAATATCATTTCCTCCCTTTTTATTGCTCATGAAAACCATGCATTGCTTGTTGTACCACCATACAGCGAGACCTTCAGAGGTGGTGGTCCAGATTTCTGTACATACTGGTACCTCTAATACCTTGTTGCACATCCTCTTGCATTGATGCATGCCTGTATTCATCGGCACACCATCCACAAGTTCATCAAGACACTGTTGATCCAGATCGTCCCACACCTCAATGGCGATTTGGCATAGATCCCTCAGAGTGGTTTGTGAGTCATCTTGTCCATAAACAGCCCTTTTCAATCTATCCCAGGCATGTTTGGTAGGATTCATGTCTAGAGAACATGTGGACCACTGTAGGCGAGCGATGGCGTTATCCTGAAGGAAGTCATTCACAAGATATGCGTGATGGGGGCACGAATTGTTGTCCATGAAGACGAATGCCTTGCCAATATGTTGCCGACATGGTTGCACTATTGATCGGAGGATGGCATTCACGTATCGTACAGTCGTTATGGCATCTTCCATGACCACCAGTGGCATATGTCGACCCCCACATAATGCTACCCCAAAAACAGCAGAGAACCTCCACCTTGCTGCACTCACTGGATAGTGTGTCTAAGGCGTTAAGCCTGACCAAGTTGCCTCCAAACATGTCTCCAACGATTGTCTGGTTGGAGGCATATGCGACACTTGTCGGTGAAGAGAACGTGATACCAATCCTGAGCGGTCCATTCAGCATGTTGTTGGACCCATCTGTACCGCTCTGTGTGGTGTCATGGTTGCAAAGATGGACCTCACCATGGACGTCGGGAATGAAGTTGCGCATAATGCAGCCTATTGCGCACGGTTTGGGTTGTAACACGACAACATTTGGCTGCACGAAAAGCATTATTCAACATGGTGCTGTTGCCGTCAGGGTTCCTCTGTGCCATAATCTGTAGGTAGCGGTCATCCACTGCAGTAGTATAGCCTTTAGGCAGCCTGAGCGAGGCATGTCATCAACAGTTTCTCTCTCTCTCTCTCTCTCTCTCTCTCTCTCTCTCTCCCTCTCTCTCTCCCTCTCTCTCTCTATCTCTATCTCCTCCATGTCCGAACAACATAGTTTTGGTTCACTCCGAGATGCCTGGACACTTCGCTTGTTGGGAGCTCTTCCTGGCACAAAGTAACAATGCGGATGTGATTGAATCATGGTATTGACCATCTAGACATGACTGAACTACAGACAACATGAGCTGTGTACCTCCCTCCTGGTGGAATGACTGGAACTGGTCGGCTGTTGGACCCCCTCCATCTAATATGCGCTGCTCATGCTTGGTTGTTTACATCTTCGGGCTGTTTTAGTGGCATCTCTGAACAGTCAAAGGGACTATGTCTGTGATACAATATTCACAGTCAATGTCTATCTTCAGTTCTGGGAAGTGAGCTGACGCAAAAATTTTTTTTGGTGTGTGTAATAATGAAGTGCTTGCCTGCTTGCCTACACAGTGAACCAGCTTATTCAACAATGTTAACAGTCTGTCTTTTCCTACATTGTTGATGTCTAAAGCAAATTTTTTGAATACACAAAACAAGGAACTTGGAAATATTCCTGCTTTATTCTTTTAACAAGAATTAAGATGATAGTTTGTTTCTACCTTTTGTTTTGAATATTGTGGAAGTACACATAATCCAGTATGAAAGACAATTAATTTTCACTCCACTGTGAATTACACAGTATTTAAATTTTTGTTGCGTAGAGGTCACAATATACTAATAATTTTGTTAAAGTTTTATTTTAATATTTACAGTTTTTGTGTTGTTATAATTCAAAATACTAATAAAAATACGGGCCATGACGTCCAGGTTCCCTTATCATTGCGTACTTTATAAATTTCTTCCCAGTGTTGTTCCTGTAATTTCTCTGTCAACACTATTATTGAATCATTGTTTATGATTCTGCAATACAATACTTTTCTTCTATGATCTGACCTAACTGGTCAGTAAATTTTACTGTCAACATTTGATCATCATTGTCAGATAAACTACTGGTTGCTTGTTCTGAAAAGAGATTGTCAAGAGCTGTTGCGCTATGTCCTTAATCCTCATGGGGGAATTTTATTGTGGAAAGTAATCCAAAGCTGAACATCCTACTACTGTAGCTGGCCTTGCTCGGTACTCTCTGAGAGAATATCGATGTTAAAGTCTCCACAGCAGATTTTCCAAGTCTGCACAGCATTATTAAAACTGTTTCTCAGTGCTTTATAATATACTTACTGTCTCTATGTAAACTATTGGTAGTACTAGTTTGTGTGTTTTCAGGTCCACTATTGTGACACAGAGATCAAAAAGCTGTTAAGTACAATACCCATTTAACATGAAAGACCTTGCACTAAACTCTGCATTTTGCCTATGTAACTGCTGCCTTGTTAATGGTTCTGCAGTAGCATCGTACCCTCTGAATGTATGCAGGGAGGTGATCGTTTTATTTATAAGGATTCTGATGTTATGATGGAAGATACTAAATGATTTTTCTTTAATAACTTTGGCTTTGTACAAGTTGCAGGATACTCTCTTATTAGTAGCTGTCTGAACTGCAACTATATTTTTTCTGCAGTTCTGACTTTTGAATGAATTTCGCCTAAAGAAGGCTGATTGAACACAATGGAATTAACTGGGACTGGATGGATACTACTTTGGTCAGACTGCATGCTTCTAGCAGTTAGCAATGCAAATAGCCTCTTACCAGAAACATTTGGAAGAAAATCATGCACCAAATAAGTAATGAGACAACCACACAACATTTTCATCAATCGTTGTTGAAACAATGCTGGACGTCCAGATTGGGTACCTTCTTCAGTCTGTCTGTCACAGCATGTTGAAAGTCCTGTGTTGCTAAAATGTACCTCTTTTAAAGCATATCTAATTTTCGGAAATAGAAAGAGGACTGTAGGTGCCAAATGAGGCAAATAGGGTGGGTTTTCGAGCGCACACACCTGTTTTGATGCTGAAAGCTATTACACCAGTAGTAAGCCATGCACTGTGATTCAGAAGAACCTAACTGTTGCTTTGAAATAGATGTGTCCTGATTTGACACTTGGGAGCAAAGAGACATAGTAGTTCTGTATTTTTATTGTTGTGCCCTCACTGGCAAAAATTTCCTCTACTTTTCCAAATTTTCATCCACCCCAACAAATACAGGACAGGACAGGACAGGACGGGACAGGACGCTCTCCCCTGAGTGATTTACCAAGCTCTGCATTAGCATGTTCCACAGAACACTTTATCCAGTGCTGAGTATATTGCTCAGACAATTCCATGATCTTCATGATAAGGTGAGGATCATTCCCAGCAATGTGCCTGATGATATCATCAGTTGTATAACTGAGGTTATGGTCCAAACTGTTAACTGCAACCCCTACTACTATAACATGATCTTCTTTTCCAAACCCTCCCTCAAAGAGCCAAAATTGCAGGTAACATCACCAAACCCTCCACTTGGCTTAAAAATACTATTTACGTCATAATGACTTCCAGCAATAAGACCTTTTTAGTCTTCTTAAAATTTTTCTTTCTGCACTTCACATGCACTTTACGCCCTATACTGTCTGACTACTTTGGAACTTCTTGGGATGTTTGAATGCTTTTGTCCTCAGTCACCAAAGGCTTGAAGCTATTGGAGATAGCCAGACTGAAGCCATCAGATATGCAATGCCCCATGGATCTTTTCTCTGATTTGGAAGGCTTGACTGTTACCCAGTCTTCTGATCTAGGCCTAACATAACTAATGGAAGCTCTTCTTGTGCCACTGCAATCTGTGTGAAGTTTCAAGGTGAGCTGGTCTTGTCTTCACACTATCAGTTATTGAGCCTGTAGAGAGATGCCAGTTTCATCCCGTATATTTTCTGTCTGGGAGAGATTAAGTGGTGCTGTAGGTTGTGTCTGTGACTTGTAGGCAGCCCTCTTAGTATTGCAGCTGTGTGATATAAGGTAATAATGTCTTATTACAACATTCCCGCAGGGAGTGAACCCAGGAGTAGAAGTGCTACTGTCTCCAGTAGAGCCTCGACATAACAGCATGCTGTTCAAGTGCATAGGATGAATATGAGAGGTGACATTGTAGGAAATGACAACAGATATAAGTAATGAGACGTTTGACATAAACTCTACTTCAGATGACTCAAACCTAGATTGATGTAAAGTTTATCACTGGATACCACATGTGCTAGTCAGTCTTGGTTCACGATTCTTTCACGTAATACAATCTTTGCTGAGACCATATTCAATTAAGGAGGGTTGTAAACAGTATTAGCATAACCCATTCTAATGTGGTTATGTATTAATAGAGTTGTTCTAAACAGGATGATTTCTTGCAGGTTCCACTACTCTCTGGATGTGTTAAAACTAAGGTGGTAGCTCTAGATCTTCCAGAGCTGCTTCATCAAAGGTTCACACTGTTTTTCACCATCACAGAATTATGCGATATCTTTACATGTAGTGTGGTTCACTAGAGTTTAAGGAATTGTTAAGGCCTATCAACTTTAATTTAAGCCCATAATGTGCCCCTCATGAATTTGTTTCATTGTGCATATTGGAATACCTTTGTACAAACCATTAGTGAAACTAAACAGTTTCTGTTTGTTCCATCTTAGAACAACACTAGGTCCACATATTTTGAGGTTATGTGTCTGTTGGTAGAGTGTAAATAAACTGAAATATGAAGTGGTGTACCCAGGAATTGTTCATTTCTAGGATATCTGTGCAATGCACAGGTGTCTGTGGGATTTCAGTGATGTTGCTACCAAAACGCATTGCTGCTCTTGAGACAAGCCTACGTGATCAGAATACAGATGCATTAGCAATACCTGAGCTGCAGAGCTATTCATTTAGGAGTAAATAAGCAATTGAATTAAGAAAAATAATGACAATCAAAACCTGTGGTAGTAGACCAGGCCATGTCCATAAGATTAGAATCATGTTGTTCAGGTTGGCAGATTCCTTTTTAAAGAAAATAGTGTGCAGGAGGTAATTGTTGGTTTTGTAACTTGATATTGTTACTGTAGAGACAAATATGAATCCCCCAATTGCTAAGAAATGCAACATTGTATGTAGTTTAAGCATTACAGTATCTTTCTTCCTTATTGCATTATTAACTCTATTTAGAAGAAACATGAATTGTTATGGTTACATTCTCAGATGACTGAAGTAACTTCTCAGGTCCTCCACAACAATTTCTTTCAGCAAGGTCCCTGAACAGCTGAGCTGTCGTCCTTTTTTTATCCAATTACGAATCCAAACACGTCTCTTATTTCCGTTCTTATGCTGTGATTTCATGTAGACAAGCATTAACTCTATCACAACTCTTGCAGCTGCCAAAACTTTTATTTCAGACAAGACTCTTGCAGTCACAAAATTACAAAACAATGAAGTATACACTTGTGTCATTGTGTCTACACTGATTCAATACTAGTTGCACGGAACTTGTTCCACAAAGTGAGTTGCCTTTTTCTCAAGGCCCTTTCGGTTCCAAATCTGGTGCTAGCACAAGAAAAGGACCACACTATGTGATGCCATATGGTAGGTAATTAGGAGCATCTCCACCGTGAGTGTATTAAACAGGACAAGGTACTCTATATTTTTATTTATTTGATTGCTATTCAGTTTGACAGGGTGACAGTGATGCAATGTCATATGTCATAAGGAATGTGCTGAAGAAAAACGAAATAGAATAATGAAATGTGGAACTATTAAATGCTAGAATTAAAACCACAATGAAAACAGTAACTCAGCAATCAATAATAGGGATGCAATATACCAATTTACTTCATTTGACAAATAATGAGTTATGACAAACAGTAAGTTAAGAGGACAGGTCAGCCATTGTTATCAGGCTGTGTTCCATTGCTAAGAAAAATCATAAAATTATTATGTTACATGAGAAGAATTTTGCGCTTTGCATAAACGTACTGAACGCAATAACTTATTCTGCAAACACAGCTGCTATTAGTGCACCAAAAAGCAAAGGGTTATTATTTCATCCATGGCCTATTTGTAGGCATAGCCCCCACATTAGCCTGGTATGACGGCGTCTGTGGAATGTCGGAAGATGTGCAATTTAGCAGCAAAGTCTGAAAAACATAAAATCAACCCACTCTTTTCGGGTGCAACTCCTGTTACGTACGAGAGATAGTGATGAACACTGTCTACATCTACATACACGCAAGCCACTATGAGATGCATGATGTAAGGTATCCTTTACCGCTACTAGCCATTTCCTTTCCTCTTCGACTCGCAAATAGACCAAGGGAAAAATTAATGTCTGTATGGCTCTGTATGAGCCCTAATTTCTTGTATCTTATATTCATGGTCTTTATGTGAAACATGTGTTGATTGCAGTAGAATCATTCTGCAGTCAACTTCAGATGCTGGTTCTCTAAATTTTCTCAACAGTGTTCCTTGAAAAGGTTGCCTTCCCTCCAGGAATTCCCATTCTAGTCTGTGAAGCATCTACATAATACTTGCATGTATTTTAAACCCACTGGTAACAAATCTACCAAAATCTAACACTGTATTTACTACTTGACCGATTTTTCTTGATCACTTTGCTTCCTACTTCCGAACTGTTAAAAATCAGAAGACATGGTGGCTCTAGTGGTTTGAATCTGACCTCTGCCAATCTTAGTGATCTAACACTGCCCTGAGTAGCATTTAACTAGTCAATGTCTCGTGTCAGCACTTATTCTCCCCATACCACTACTCTTCCTACAGTAGGCCTACAGGCAATGGACAAAATATGGAAATATCACGAGAAATGCAGATACCAGCTAAGTCTACAGGTTTCGCTGTTGTATTTGATCATGAATGGCATCTGTGCAGTGTCCTCAATACTTTTCAGGTGTATGTTTTGATGAGAACAGTATTCTATGTAATTGTAAATGCATTATGTTAGAGCTAAGTAAATTCAAACATGGGTGTACCATTGGTGCTCGTAGGGTGGGACCTTCCATAACCAAGGGAGCCAACATATTTCATGTTTCAAGAGGCACTGCATCAAAAATTTACCACATACAGGGAAAGTGGAAAAACATTGTCTGCTAAGTCACAACACGGATGAAAGTTAGTGTTGCGTGATCTTGATGTTGAGTGATCATGACAGAGGATCATTAAAGAGGAATGTGACAAAAATAAGAGGACAGCAGGTGCAAAAGTCATTGCAGAACTGAATGTCACACTCACAAACCTTCCCAAAACCACACCATAAAGGGAGCTCAATAATCAGGGAATTGCCGGGCAAGCTGGAATTCCAAAATCACTCGTCAGTGATGCAAATGCGTGTAACAGAAAAATGTGGTGCTGAAACCATAAAACTTGCAATATGGAGCAACAGAAGAAAGTCATTGGGTCAGATGAGTCCTGTTAGTCTTGTTTCACGCTGTTCCCAAATTTTGGCCAAGTTTGCATTTCAGGACTGAGTTATGATGGAGGTTCCATGACGATTTGGCCAGCCATATTGTGATATTCCATAGCCCCTTGGTCTGGTTACTCTGAAAGGTCACAATACCACCAAGGATTATGTGGCCATTTTGGTTGATCATTTTAGCAGGTGGCCATTTTGGTTGCTCTCATTATACAGTGTTTGTTCCCCAATGGTGATGCCGTGTTCCAAGATAACAGAGCCCCAATTAGCACAGCTTGCATCATCCCAGATTGGTTTTGTGAGCATGAGGACGAATTGTTGCAACTCCCCACCCAGGCCACCACAGCCTGTAAGATCTCAATAATACTGAGCACGTGTGGTCTGCTTTGGAGAGATGGGTGCATGATTGCTATCCATCTCCATTATTGTGTCTGAGCAGGAAAAATGGTATAAGTTTCCTTTGAAAAAAATACAGACCTGTATTGATCTATTCTGAGATGACTAGCAGCTGTTTTGAATGCCGACAGGTTTCTTACACCACATTAGGCATGATAACGCATCATGTTTTTGGTGTTTCCATATTTATGTTCATCTCATTATGTGTTGGGCAGAACTTGGTTCCTCACTTCCCCCAACACTTTCTGTTATCATTGAGAAAAACAGGACAAATGGTAGGTGTAGATGAGAGAACTGAATTGTGGCCGGTAGTGTTAAGATAACTGCACTCAATAGGCATTTTGATTCTACATTGCAACTATGGCAAGTGTATAGCTGCTGCACTGTTTGCCTGGTCTATTAGTATCTATGGTCAAAGGTGCAAACTGAAATTTGACCAAAGAGATTCACAAAGATAAAAAATAAAAAATCATGTGATGTTAAGAATTTGATGCACAGATTTTATTGCATCATTGCTTGCCAGTCAGACTTTATAACATTATTGCAGATACCAACAGAGATGTTGCTCGTGTACTAGCTTACCTGGGACTGACTGTTTTGAGGTGATGGTTGGTCTTATAAAGACTGGTGTAAGGATACATTGTAGCTTCATAGACTACATTTCACATTGCAAAATGGCTACGTTAGATTTTTCCAATTTGGATGAGTTATATGTTAGATGTTAATTCGGGTTGCAAAATATGAAGTAGTTTAGAAAAATGCAGATGATGAAGGAATCCTTTTTTTTTAATCCTTTTTTTGGATGTATTCAAATTTTGATTATAGTTATCTCTGAAGTTAATTAGTTTCAGGGAAACCAAAGAATGTTACTATAAAGTCTGGATGTTGGTCTTTCTAATGAGTGGTGTCAACATATCTAATATCACTGATAAGCTTAGTCAAAGTTCCCTATCACATGCTGTTGTAAAGATTTCAGTTGTTAGTAACTTATAATGAACACAGTTTGGGCAAAAGAAATAATGAATTAAAGTACATATTATACAAGTATTTAACAGATACTTTAATAAAAAGTTAAAAATGAGTAAAAAAAGAAGAAAATAATTATTAGTACAGGCATAATAAGAGAAAAATGGGATGTTCTAGCTTGCTCTGTTTTGAAGTCAATACATTTTTGTGAGTAATTTTTTCTGTACATGAAATGCCAAAACAGTATGAATAAGTCCATAGACCTTTCCTTATGAGTGCATTTGTTTAACATATTTTTGACTGAGTAAATGGCAATTGAGCCCTGAAGGGGGTTGAATTTGCACAAGAATAGTTTTGACTGACAAGATGTGTGTAATAGGTATTTAATAACAATGTTCTAGAGATATGAGGTGAGTGAAAATTGTTGAGAGAGGTGCCGGTGTGTTCTTGAGCAGTAATACTCATTTTACAGGGGCTGCTGGAAGTCTTGGCAAAATTAGTAAGTTATAAGTTCCCTCATTGGTCCATACACTCATTTACTCTTTCATTTATTCATTGTAGAGTTCTGTAGATTCTTTCAAGTTGGAGAACCTTCAAGGCTTTGGAACAAGTCAAGATATACATTAACTAAAGTCGAACAAAAAATTGAAATTTAATCTCTATGCTGTATTGCATATGCCAACTAAGTTTAACCAAGTAAATTAGAAAGAAAGCTGTTACTTTAGACAAATGTGCTGCTTTCTTGGTTACATTAAATAGCTGCTTGTTTGTTTATAATTTACATGATCTCATTGATACTTTACAAAGAAAATAGTTACCAAGATGTGTAAATACAAGTCCTGTTTACAATACCCCACTATTTGTCATGTGGCTTGCATTAAATAGCATTACTTGGCATGTATCCAACACAACATTTTGATTCTTGAATATAGATATTTACATAATTTGTAGAAGGTGTAAAGTCATGGTACAGCTTTTATTCAAACAATAGCAGTGCCAAATTGTGCTTCGATGGTGAATATGGGTACATCACACAATGCTGCTTCAACACAGGGATCCCCAGTAACACCCAATGCCATCATGCTAGATTCTGGGACCTTATGGTAATGCTGAACGCAATCTGGCAATGTCGATTCACCTCAGAGATTCCACACGTGGATGCATCCATCACAATGTTGTGTGCAGAACTGGCTCTCAATTGGAAAGAAGGCATGGTGCTGTTCCTGTATCTAGTGTTGTTCATGGGTGTGCTACTGTCCGAGTGCCTTTCTGTGCTGCCACGTTGAGGGAAGCTGCAACAGTGGTCACTACATTGGCATTCTCTGGTGCTTCAGATGTCTTTACTCTGTCAGTGTATTTGTTTATCTTGCTACAGTCAAGTCTATTTCTAACTCAAGGTACGTGGTTTGATGGAATGATCCTGTACAGATGAATGAATAATTTATATGTCCTCTTGTTTGCTAGTCTTGTTGAGGCCGTTGAGATCCTGTGTAGCATTGGGTATGGTGCCCCTGAACCCACTGATTCCATTTGCATGACAGTCGTGGGATTACCAATATTGTGAAACAGTAAACCACAGTCTCAATAGACCACCATCCTGCTGTTGTCAAATTCTGACACATGCTAATAAATGTTTCTCCTTGTAACACAAGGCAAACATGATCTTTGAAGAAAAAAAAAAATCAACATTCAGTTGTAATTTATGAATGGGGAACTCACTGTCTAATCTTTTGTTATATACAGAACATATAGGGTGTTTACTCCTATCTACTTGTTGCAGTTGTGTTAAAATACTAATCATTTGCATATCCAGGTACGTAGTACAGTTCTTGCACATTTGGCCTTTGTTGCATTCTGTCTCATGGTGTTGCAATACTAATTCCCAGTCATTTATGTAGATAGGCAAGTGAATACAGTAAGTTGTCGATAGCGGAAGAGGTGAACATGGCAGGGAAATCTTCATGGAGTACTTCACCTTTTAAAGCTTACCCACTATTCTGTGCATGATTACAACTGTCATTGGCACTAAAGTCTCTGTTGCTGGAAAGTGGCATCTCATAGGCACTGCTTGCAGGATGAAATGTGAAATGATTTGGGTGAAGGTCACGGTTAAGGCAGGCTCAGACATGGTAATTGGATGTCTCTATGGGACCCCTGGCTCAGCAGCTGTTGTGGCTGAGCACCTGAAGGATAATTTGGAAAATATTTTGAGTAGATTTCCCCACCATGTTATAGTTCTGGGTGGAGATTTTAATTTGCCGGATATAGACTGGGAGACTCAAACATTCATAACGGGTGGCAGGGACAAAGAATCCAGTGAAATTTTTTAAAGTGCTTTATCTGAAAACTACCTTGAGCAGTTAAACAGAGAACCGACTCGTGGCGATAACATCTTAGACCTTCTGGTGACAAATAGACCCGAACTATTTGAAACAGTTAACGCGAAGCAGGGAATCAGTGATTATAAAGCAGTTACGGCATCGATGATTTCAGCCATAAATAGAAATATTAAAAAAGGTAGGAAGATTTTTCTGTTTAGCGAAAGTGACAAAAAGCAGATTACAGAGTACCTGACGGCTCAACACAAAAGTTTTGTCTCAAGTACAGATAGTGTTGAGGATCAGTGGACAAAGTTCAAAACCATCGTACAATATGCGTTAGATGAGTATGTGCCAAGCAAGATCATAAGAGATGGAAAAGAGCCACCGTGGTACAACAACCGAGTTAGAAAACTGCTGCGGAAGCAAAGGGAACTTCACAGCAAACATTAACATAGCCAAAGCCTTGCAGACAAACAAAAATTATGCGAAGCGAAATGTAGTATGAGGAGGGCTATGCGAGAGGCCTTCAATGAATTCGAAAGTAAAGTTCTATGTACTGACTTGGCAGAAAATCCTAAGAAATTTTGGTCTTATGTCAAAGCAGTAGGTGGATCAAAACAAAATGTCCAGACACTCTGTGACCAAAATGGTACTGAAACAGAGGATGACAGACTAAAGGCCGAAATACTAAATGTCTTTTTCCAAAGCTGTTTCACAGAGGAAGACTGCACTGTAGTTCCTTCTCTAGATTGTCGCACAGATGACAAAATGGTAGATATCGAAATAGACGACAGAGGGATAGAGAAACAATTAAAATCGCTCAAAAGAGGAAAGGCTGTTGGACCTGATGGGATACCAGTTCGATTTTACACAGAGTATGCGAAGGAACTTGCCGCCCTTCTTGCAGCAGTGTACCGTAGGTCTCTAGAAGAGCGTAGCATTCCAAAGGATTGGAAAAGGGCACAGGTCATCCCCGTTTTCAAGAAGGGACGTCAAACAGATGTGCAGAACTATAGACCTATATCTCTAACGTCGATCAGTTGCAGAATTTTGGAACATGTATTATGTTCGAGTATAATGACTTTTCTGGAGACTAGAAATCTACTCTGTAGGAATCAGCATGGGTTTCGAAAAAGACGGTCGTGTGAAACCCAGCTCGGGCTATTCATCCATGAGACTCAGAGGGCCATAGACACGGGTTCACAGGTAGATGCCGTGTTTATTGACTTCCGCAAGGCGTTCGATACAGTTCCCCACAGTCGTTTAATGAACAAAGTAAGAGCATATAGACTATCAGACCAATTGTGTGATTGGATTGAGGAGTTCCTAGGTAACAGAACGCAGCATGTCATTCTCAATGGAGAGAAGTCTTCCGAAGTAAGAGTGATTTCAGGTGTGCCGCAGGGGAGTGTCATAGGACCGTTGCTATTCACAATATACATAAATGACCTGGTGGATGACATCGGAAGTTCACTGAGGCTTTTTGCAGATGATGCTGTGGTGTATCGAGAGGTTGTAACAATGGAAAATTGTATTGAAATACAGGAGGATCTGCAGCGAATTGACACATGGTGCAGGGAATGGCAATTGAGTCTCAATGTAGACAAGTGTAATGTGCTGTGAATACATAGAAAAATAGATCTCTTATCATTTAGCTACAAAATAGCAGGTCAGCAACTGGAAGCAGTTAATTCCATAAATTATCTGGGAGTATGCATTAGGAGTGATTTTAAATGGAGTGATCATATAAAGTTGATCGTCGGTAAAGCAGATGTCAGACTGAGATTCATTGGAAGAATCCTAAGGAAATGCAATCCGAAAACAAAGGAAGTAGATTACAGTACGCTTGTTCGCCCACTGCTTGAATACTGCTCAGCAGTGTGGGATCCGTACCAGATAGGGTTGATAGAAGAGATAGAGAAGGTCCAACGGAGAGCAGTGCGCTTCGTTACAGGATCATATAGTAATCGCGAAAGCGTTACGGAGATGATAGATAAACTCCAGTGGAAGACTCTGCAGGAGAGACGCTCAGTAGCTCGGTACGGGCTTTTGTTAAAGTTTCGAGAACATACCTTCACCGAAGAGTCAAGCAGTATATTGCTCCCTCCTACGTATATCTCACGAAGAGACCATGAGGATAAAATCAGAGAGATTAGAGCCCACACAGAAGCATACCGACAATCCTTCTTTCCACGAACAATACAAGACTGGAATAGAAGGGAGAACCGATAGAGGTACTCAGGGTACCCTCCGCCACACACCGTCAGGTAGCTTGCGGAGTATGGATGTAGATGTAGATGTAGATAAGTGTCGGAATTCTGAATCATTGTGGTGCCCTGCTTCTGTCATCACAGAAAGAGTAACTAGTGAGATACGATTTGAATTTGCTTTGGAACGGATATGGATCCCAGTTGTTTGCTTTATGTTAGATGGGAGATTTTTTAATCCATAGAAGAGGAGTGATATTTACATGAAAATTATTTTTGTGTCTTGTATTTATTGTGCAAATCACAGTTCAACTTAAATTGATTTCTATTATCAGGAACAGAAACCATTAAGGAGTAAATGTAGTGTGGAGTGAGTGTAAGAATTCGAAGATTCTTAAAGAGACCTGTAGAAGATATGCAGTAATCTAATTTTACGGTAGTCATACTGATTGTTTCTGCTGAATTAATACATTATATTACCATGAGAAAGAAACCTGGAGCCAGTCACATTGTTTTTGAATTAATACTTCATCTCTCCATGATTAGATTTGGGTGTAGCCACATCATCTGAAGGCAAAATTTCGCATTTGTATCTTAAAGAAAAATTTTCTTTATACATTTCAACATAAATTTTCTAGTCAATAATCCTTCCAGTCTGAAATCTAAGCAGATGCTTTCTTCTTCAAATGTGTCGCTTCTTCAGCTTACTCCCACTCATCATACAAACAGTAGTCTTGCTCTCATATATATATATATTTGAACTGAAATCCCCAAACAACGTAATTTTTACCTCTCAGATATCTGCACTTGGTGTGTCTGCCCGTGACATAATTTTCATGATGCACTATCTAGAATGACCCATAAAGCAACCACAACTGACTGCATACGAGACTTAAAATATATTAATTTAACTGCACTTCCAACTAAGGCAAAAGAAATAGTTTGGGGGGCATCTACTATTTTCTTTTTGAACATGAATGAAAAACTTCATAGAGTTACTAACAAATTTAGGCAACTATATGGCAGGTTTGCTCTGATGAAGAGTGGAAAAGCAAGAAGTAAACATACACCTTGGCTAACTGAAGAACTAAAACAGATCGTGAATCTCAGAGCTGCTGCACATCAGGCATACAAATTGTGTCCCAATGCTGAAAATCATATTTTTTTTCCAAACAGAAGCAGAACAGGCAATCAAATTGCGAAGAATGCATGCCCATACATTAACCGACAACAGAAATATGCCAGCTGTCGTATGGAAAAGCCTGCATGGTCTCGATATAAGCAAACCAAAAGTTGCAGCTGATCCTATTGTGTCAGCCGATGAACTGAACCAGTAATTCACATTACCGACCACCAAAATTGGACCACAAATGAAATAGTGAGTCATTGATTACTTCAAGGGAGTAAACAACTGTAGCCATGAAAAATTCTATCTTAGGCATCTTAGTTGCAATGCAGTCAAAAAAGTCATCAGGCATATTAGATCAGTTTCTACTGGACACAATGGCACTACAGTCCAAATAATGAAGCTCATTATTGACCCCGTACTGCCCACTACAACAGTTATCTTCAACCACTCCTTACAAGTGTTTTGTCTGAGGCCTGGGAACAGGGACTAGTTAAGCCCCTATCAAAAAGGGACATTGCCACAGCACCCTCTGATTACAGGCCTGTTTGTATTCTTTCTGCACTGTCCAAGGCCTTAGAATATTTAGTCCATGATCAGTTAACAAACTACCCAACTACAAACAACCTACTAGATAAATATCAACCAGGTTTCTGTAAACATAGCAGCACAACATCTGCCTTAAGAAATGTAACAGATGATATGACACTTGCCAGGGATGCACAAGAGACAACTACAACTATCATGTGGTTCTTAGACTATAGCAAAGCATTGGATAATCTGAACTTCAACATTTTACTTGACACACTTAGCAACTTAAATTTGTCACCAAGTGCAGTGCAATGGTTTCACTCATATGTGATGTCTCGCCAGCAATGTGTCATGTCTGGCACTATGAACTCTTAATGAGGTAGGTAGTATCCGGGCCCCCCTAGGGTTTAGTATTAGGTCCTATACTCTTTTCATTGTCTGTCAGTGAGTGTCATCAATTTTGTCGTATCGTAAATACCTATTTATGTTGATGACCTACAGCTGTATCTAAGTACAAAATCAATAAACCAAAAAATAATTGTTGAGAATCTCAATACCAACCTGTGTGCACTATCCAAATGGGCACATGATACAGCATTAAAGCTCAACCCATACAAAACTCAACTGATACTTTGGCCATCCTAGGCTCATTAGCCCAAAAGATTGGAATCCTTACCATCTTTAACCGTCAATGGGACAAATATCAATTTCTCTTCCTCAGCAAGGAGTTAAGTATAATAATAGATGACAATCTAAATTGGACTGAACATGTCACTGCAATGTGTAAGAAGGCATCAGCATCTCTCCATACCCTACAAAAATATAAATCGTTCTCCTCTCTTGACCTGAAAAAGAAACTTGCACAAACACTTACACTTCCAACTGATTACAGTGATGTTATCCTGCAAGGTCTTTCTCAGGGAATCTCACAGCACCTGGAACTCATTATGAATGCCTGCGCTCATTGTATCTGTAATGTTTGACACTTTGATCACATTGCACTATCATACGCACAGCCATCCTCACTATGTGCAGACAAGTGCAGAGATTTTCATATGTTCTAACTTCTCTAATGTCTTATTACCAAACTACCAAACACAGTCCCCCATATCTCTTCTTGACCATAATGTTCTTGTCTGAACAACATGGCAGAAAACCCATTCCCATCAGTCCAAAATCATTTCTGTCCCACTCCAACACTCAACCACTTTCTCAAAATCCTTCTTGGTAGCAAGAACCTGACTCTGGAATAATCTCTCGCATTATATTACAGATCTTCAGCTTCAGAAGACAATGACATATCTATTAAAGCAATGGTAATGGTTATCATTGTCTCTGTACACACTTGTTACCCTTGTACATCCTTCTTCCCAACCAGATCTTCCTCATTTCTCAGTATTTGAACCCAAAGCAGGAAGTACTACCAGTACTAACTTTATTAGTTAATAGTCAGTATTATTTACTCACATTGTCACTATAGACACTCAAATCATGTATTTGTCATATTAAAATTGTCATTTCTGAGATAACAGTAAGATACTGTATGTGTGAAACTCTGGTCTGATGAAGAGGGCCTGATGACCCTAACCAGATTAGGTTAAATTAAAAAAAATAAATAAAAGAAGGCTTCTATGATGTGTGTGTGCTGCACCATGGGTCAATTATTAATGTTGGCTGGTCGCAGTTTTCTTCCTCACTGATATGTCTAAAAACGGGTATGGTGTTCTCAGGTCATTTATTTATTTTAGGTCGAATGAACCAGGTAATACCTCTGTAAGATAAAAAAGAATTAAAATATGCAAAATAGGCCAATACTCTTGTCTTTAGGCTGGAGAAAGATGCTGAACTGGTCTTCTTTTTATCTGTGTGTTGACTCCATTTTAAGTTGTTATTAAACCTTGATACCTATTCAGTGTTTCATCTAATGTATGTCCATTAATGTCTACGACTGGTGCTAGCAGGTTATGTTTTGCTACTGTGGACTTGCATAATTGAATCTTAGTGTTTGCTAAGAATCAACAGTATGCCTGTTCAGCTACTGTATGAGCTGTCTGATAAACATTGATTAGTATGCTAATGTCACCAGCAATAATTTAAGTTTTCAACCATCCTTTAAAACTATTGATAGACGATTTACGTAGTTGGGAACCAGTGAAGACCCTGTACTAATCCTTGCGGGGCCCCTAGGTGTTATGTTCCTCCATTTAGTGGTTAGTTTCATGCCTGTGGCACAGTCTGTCAGTTGTGACACGACAGTCATTTGAAGAGACAAATTTGATAACGGATCGCACTTGAAAGGGCGCGCAAGGCGACTTGTGAATGGTCAGCATCAGATCGCTCCACCTAGACCTGTTCATTTAAAACGGCCGGCGGTTATGTAGTCACACGGGTTTACCCCATTCCAGCACACGGCTTTAAGACAATGCTTTATCCACGTCTGTGTTGATTGCATGCAAATGTAAGCTATTATGGCGAAGTGCGGTACAAGGAAATGAAAGAGGAGTTGAGACGAATCAACGGGACGCTGATACGATTTATACGAATTTTATATCAAAAGATATTAACTAAACAAATCTGCAATAGTGCAGTTTATTCAGTAATTTATAACTTTTGAACCAATGTAGATACAGAGTAGAGCGAGTGCTCATTTTAAAGGTCTCGTTGAAACGTAAGGACTGATTCACCTGTATAATTTGCATTAATATTTCATTGGTAAAATACCAATTTCATTAATTTGTTGCTAATAATTAATTAAAACGAATAATACAAGACAGATACACGAACAGCAAGGCGTTGTATGGAGCGGGTGGTGTTATGCACAGTTAACGTCATTAGTTCATGATATTTATAATTATTAAGACATGTTATTTTTGTTTATTAATAATTTTTGCATATTTTGGCTGATATTTATTTAATGTTCGTATATACGTAAATTCTGATCAGTGCATTAGAAAGACTGCTTTAAATTGGTACAGAAAGTGGTGCCTTATAAAGAACTGTAATGTTATTTAATGGCACAAATGGACAGAAACTATGTTCGAACTATGCAAAGATCATTGCAAAACATAAAAATATTAAGTCTGTGAAAACTATTGTAGCTACAAATCTGTATAATATATGTCATTTTATGAGAATTTATATAGTGGCGCAGATGGAATTAAGATTGCTCTTCTGTGCAATAAGTTATTCAAAGAAATGGTGAGCAGTTACTTGACGAAGTTTGGGGAATTTCTGATCTAGGGTATTTAGGCGGAGCTGATACAAAGCTCCAGGACAGAGGGTTTAGTGCGCCTCTGCCGACGCCGAACCTGTGTTGCTCGATGCGACACATTGGTGATAGTTTTTGCGGTTCCAGTAGTGTTGAACTTAGCGAAATTTCACGTGTGCGCGCAAACGGAAGATAAGAGTTTATCACGACAAATCCGGACTTAGCATATTATCGATGTGGAACACGGTAGGGACTTGTGTTTTTCACGCGTTGTGTGTTTTTGCAAGCAAACGGGAATTTGCTGCAAAATCGTACCTGTGGCTCTCCGTTCGAGTGCGGCCTCACTTAGCTGCTGAAGCGCTACTGTGGAACTCTGTTAATTTTTGAGCATTCCGAAATGTGCTTTGGGATACCAACAGGACTTAGTTTCTGATAGAGCCAGGTTGGACTCTATTTTCGCCACGTTTAAGTGATTGATTCTGACACAGTACCACTGGACTTTAACTGTACTTAAGTCAGTCGGGACTTCGAATATTTTGTGGCATTCGACACTTCGGAATTCGCGCTTGTGTCGAGTGAACCTTAGATCATCGGGATTAAGCCGTTTTTTAACGAACTGATCGATTTGCTAAATATCAATCGACGTTCTTCAGTATTCAACAGCTTTTACTGAAATTTATAGCGTGTTCAGTATTGCTATTGCGGGCTCGAGCAATAATTAAAACGACACATAACTGTTTGGAAGATACCACTGGTGAACTGTATTTAGTTACGAAATAAAACTTCTGAATCTTAATGAACTTCACGCACTCGATTCGACATTCGACAACAGTCTGCTAGATTGTACCCTGGTCAACATTTGTACTTGTAGGCCAGTAGCATCGAGAATATTTTATTTGTGCACCTTAACAAGTGTTGAGCGTACGTGCCTGGCGGTAGAAAGGTTATGAGATCGTACCCGAATTAGACAACAAGTGCCAGCGAGCAGACGCATTTGCAGCCCCATTTCATTCCGCCGGCCGTCGCACAATGGGACCCGTATTTTCTGTTCGGAAGATATGACCTCATCTGTGCAAGTGGCATGCCACAACACAAGCTTACCAAGTCAAGTTCTGTGAATCACAGAGTCAAAAGCTTTAGCAAGGTCACAGAATATACCAACAGGATATTTTTTCTTGTTTAGCTCTTCCAGGGCGTCATCCGTAAGCCCTTGTTATGCTTTCTGTGTGGAGAGCCCAAACTTAGAGGCGGTTAACGACTTCTGGTCAGATAAATAAGCTATCATTTTATCACAGGTCACTTTCTCAAAAACTCAAGTCTGGAAGGTATGAAACTGGTGTGCAGTTACAGGTGGTTTGCTTATCTCAATGACCCTGTTACTTGCCCCTGGGGCGCACTGGATATTATTTCAGTGCCTGTAAATGTCATACTACAAATACTGAATTAACATGGTTTCCTCTGCATGTTGCACTGGATATGTGAAGTGCGCAAGTGGAGTTTTGCGTAATGGATATTTTGAAATCTATTTTGAGGCACCAAGGAATTGTCAGTATGCCACTGGAGGGAATTGTGGAAGTTAAAAATGGTAGAAGGAGACAACGAGGGAATGGTCCTTTTTACCTGTATTGACCTAGGATTGTCTGTTCTTGAAGTCTCTTATCTTGATGTTTCAGAATACTGGAAACGTTCGGCATTACAGAGCTGCTCTAGTTAAGTGGTTTGCTTCACTTTAGATTTTAGTAGTTGTTTTGCTTATGAAATAAGCTGAAGGTTAGTAAATTATAAAAGCATGTATAACTGTCTTATGCTTCCACATTCGAAATACCGTAATTATGAGTATGGCATCCATATTTGAAATTATTTTACATCTTAATTAGTGACAATAAGTTAGTGATCGGTGTTATCTGATTTGGAAAAAATATGGCAGTCGAAGGTGGAATGTAACAAGCTTGTAGGTAAATCAAACAATAGAAAATTATGAATTTCTGGCCTTTCAACATCAATTGTCTTGTAAGTTAAGTCATTTTTTTTTCAGAAAGAATGAAACGACTACTTTTGAGTGAATGGTAACAATACTTCAGATTCTGCCGATAAGCTCAAAATGTTTTCCACTGTACAGGGTGATAAGAAACTGTCTCAAAAGCGTGTAAGGATGTTGCAGCATAGGATGTGGTGAGAAATAATCGTTATGAAAAAATGCGATACATGGCATCTTTCTGAGTTAATTAGCACTTAAGTTAGTCAATCAGGTTATTGGGTTACCAAATTCAAGCATCCGCCACTGATGGTGTTGCCAAACGTATTCTTCATTTGGTTTCCTTAAACTGAACGAGAGAGCAACATGAACATTGGACATGGGGTGGTAGTAAGGACTGAAACTGAGCCAAAGGCTGAACAGTCTCGTGTGCTATCATTTATGCTATGAGAACAAGTGACACTAATTATGAGTGGTAGGCTACCTGAATTTGGACACATAATGGCCTGATTGGCCAGCTTCAACGCTAATTAACTCATAAATGGTGCAACATATCAAATTTCTCACCACAACCTACCCTGCACTACCCTTACGAACCTCCTCTAGCCATCACATGACACCGATCACATGAACAGGATCACAATATTTCAAAAGAGCGAGTACATAGCATCATATGAGACTACAAAAAATATTTCTTGTTTCAGCATTTTTCATTTAATGTAGGTATTTCATTATCATTTTACTTTATTTAAGATTTGTTTTTATTTGTAACTGATTTTAATTTTATTGAATGATCTTAATATTAATTTTTTCTTTATTACTCACCATTCACTTTTCCAGTACTTCCCCCACCCACTTTCACAAACACTTTTTATCCCAGACTGCTAATGTCCAGGAAGTGAGTACAGGTCTAGGTACTAATGACAGTGTCTCTGGATGTGACTGTGCCCAGTAATTACACACACAAAAAGAACAAACAGAATATTCGGTATTACAAAATTACTATATTTATTCCTATATCTGAAAAGGATTCAAAATCATTATTACATGCATAAAATACAGCCCATGTTTCTCAGTTTAATAATGTGAATTTTAATTTAGTGGGATGGAAGTTGTGTTGGAGACTCATGTGGACTCGGATTCAAAGCAAATTATTTAATTTTCTAATGACAACATTGTTCCTAAAAATTATTAATTTCTGTCAGGTGTTTCAGACTAATCATTCGCAAGTACATTTCCCTATTCAATCAAAATGAATACATACATTTTCTATATAAAATTTTATCTGAAATCATTAGTACAAAAAATTAAAGACATTTTCATTTCATACATGAGGTATGAACATCAGTATATCAAATCCAAATTTGAAGTAGTATATATGTTATGAATCACTAAACAAATTAAGATATTATTCAACATTTCCAATTAATTTTCCTATATTGTTTTTACATTGTTATTATTTTTGTGAAGTTACTAACCAATTGCAGGGTGCCATGGTTACAAAAGTGTTGCCTCCCATTATGTAGATGTTTCACTACAGCAAAATTCTATTCCCTTACCCATAATTATATTTTCTCATTGACTTATTAGTATCTGTTATGCTCTCAAATTCTTTCTCTTTACAAACTTGTTGATTGAAGAGGTGATTTCGCAAACCAAACTACTACAAAGACAGGATGTTTGATGTTGCAGCGTCATTCGTACCTCATAATATTTCATTTAAAACATTGCTTCATATGCCTCACTATATTTTGTCATTTTGTTACCATATACCTCTCCATTACATAATACATTGTTGGTCCATATACTTCATTAATTAAACATTAAAATCCCCACTCTGCCTTATGCAAAAAATGACTCTACAAAAGGACACACAACAGCAATGAACAGTATTACTAACGAAACTTTACCTTTCTTTAGATAACAGATAAAACCAGCATGTTATTCAACTATGAGTTCACTTTAATCAACTTTTTCTCATGCCTGAATTTCTGCTTAATGACATGCTTTGCTCTCAATAAATTTTGCTGTAGACAACATTACTTTCTTTTTCTTCAACATTCCTTATCTTGGCTATTGTATCATACACTTTTGCTGAAGATGAAGTACCACACAGTCCACTGAATTTAATTTCTCTTTAGACTGATCAAATTACTTTAAATTGCTTTCAAATGTTTGTACAAACTATCATAAATTCATTATTAGCTATATTTCCTTTATTGCCATTTTACAGTGTTTCTATTATTTTCGTATACTTACAGTTTCCTTGCATTATACCATTAGCCCTCTGAAAAATTTCGCAATTTCTCATATTCTGGGTTACCTCTTTTTTTCATTTACCTTTTTAGCTGAAATAGATTAATTATTTCTGAACAAAAATTTCATCATTACAGAGACCCAGGATAAGAAAAGACATCATAAAGTTAGCAGACGTTGTACATTTCCATCCTCTTATTAGCTTAAGAAAAAATACAGTCATAGATGCAGCAATTTTTTATAATAAACGTGAACTGAAGACAGCAGAAGATGATTGCCTCTTTCTTCTTACAAACTAAGAATAGAATAGTCAGAGAATAGAGTGATTCCAGACAGTTAGAATGAAATCACACCGCTTGCAGAAGCTTATGTTCCCCACATTCCCCATACTGTTGAGTGATTCACAATTATAGTGACCCCCAACTTCCCCATGTAGTTTTACAACACTGGGTGAAGTTCCACATTTACTGCCAGCCTTTGTGGCTGAGCGGTTCTAGGAGCTTCAGTCTGGAACCGCGCGACCGCTACAGTCACATGTTCGAATCCTGCCCCAGGCATCGATGTGTGTGATGTCCTTAGGTTAGGTTAGGTTTAAGTGATTCTAAGTTCCAGGGGACTGATGACCTCAGGAGTGTAGTCCCATAGTGCTCAGAGCCATTTGAACCATTCCAAATTTACCTTTGTAGACTTTTCCATATCCTTGCAAAATACGATAAAATTTCTGACTATTTGACAACCAATAAACACACATGCATTGAACACTGTATTTACCTTCCAAATTCTCTTTTGTCATTTACATTGAGCATGAATTTTTTTTCAGTTTATTTACTTTACTGTCTACTCCAAAAATTCTTCCCATCCCGATTATTTCATTGTCGACTTTTGGTAACTTTAGCGTGGCTACGAAGTCTAGCAACATTTGTAAGACTTTCCTTTTTCAACAATACCACATTTTATCACACCACCACTCACGTTAACTTTCATTCAACTTCTTTTTCTTACTTTATTACTAACTGCAGAGGTTTTACACTGTATTTCATCACAATCATTCATGCTAGTACCACATTCATTCTCTGTTTTACATAAATCTCTGTGATGTTGGTAAGCATTGCTTACTTTCACTTCAGTAATTTGCAACTCATTTATGTTACTGCTATTTACCAAAGTTTTGAACATCTGTTCATTAACAAGCTGACCAACCTTGCTGACCATTTCAGTTACCACAAGTATACTCTCTGTTTTAATTTAAATATCTGCATCAGCCTTGACTAATTACTTCTCATTTACATACTGCAAATTATAAATGACTTACATGCTCCCTTGATAACATCATTACTTTACCAACAGTTTCATTCACTACCAGCATACCAACAGTTTCACTCGCTTCGACCTCACTCACTTCTGATTGTTTGCACACCATTTATGTTACTGTTACCTATGAATGACTCACATTCCTTTTCACACACATTCATTCAGAACGTTCACCCTTTTTCAGGCATTTCCACCATCTTCAGTGCTTTTTTTTCTACAGCTTCATTACACAAATCAATATTTTTACCAAAAACCACACTGCCATCTATTCTGTTGGAATAATCATTCATCAACCATGCATATTGAGGTTCAAACTCATTCCACACATTCATATTTATGTTTTTCCAAATCTGCTCCCAGATTCCAAACTTCATAAATATTTTCATGCTACATGTTGGAAATTAGTACATTGTATCATTACAAGAACAGCACTCAGTCACTTCAGTTAACACATTCTGACAATAAACAACAACAGTCATTTGCATGCTCTCATTATATCTGTTTTCAGTTATTTTTTCACTAGCTCTCATATCTTGAAGCGAAGTATCTAACTGCAAGAGTATCTTATGTTCTTCCTCACTTGTCATATAACTTCAAGCCCTTTTGTCACCTATTTTCTTAACATCTAGTGAATACTTGATGACATAGACCCTTTTATCTTGTGTTGTCTTGAGATATGATGGTGCTGCTGCTGTCAGTGATGTCATCTGCTTGTTACACCTACATCTGCGTCTTTATCTATGTCTGCATCTGTACTCTGTAAACCACCATGACATGCGTGGTAGAGAGTGAGCACCATGGTACCAGTTCTTATGTTTCATTCATACATGGAGCGTGGAAATAATGATTGTTTTAATGCATCTGTGTGTGCTATAATTATTCTAATCTTGTCCTCACTATCCATATGTGAGTGATAAGTAGGGAGTTTTAATATATTCCCAGAGTAATCATTTAAAGCCAGTTCTTGAAACTGTGATAGTAGACTGTCTCAGAATAGTATCTTCAAGAGTCTGCCAGATCAGTTTCTTCAGCAGCAGTTTAACACTGTCCATAGATCAAACAAACCTGTGACCATTCATGTTGCCCTTCTCTGTATATGTGCAATGTCCCACATTAGTCTATTTGGTACACATCTCACATACTTGAGCAATATCCTAGAATGGATCGCACAAGTGATCTGTAAGCAATCACCTCTATAGACTGTGTGCACTTCCTCAGTATTCTACCAATAATCCAAAGTCTACCACCTGGTTTACCCATGACTGAGCGTATGTGGTCATTCCATTTCATATCCCTACAAAGTGTTACATCCAGGTATGTGTATGAGTTGGCTGGTTTCAACTGTGTCTTGCTGATGTTATAGTCAGAGGAAACTAAGTTTTTTCGTTTGTGAATCGCAAATTTTACATTTATGAACATTTGTAGCAAGTTGCTAGTCTTTGCACCACTTTTAAATATTATCAAGATCTGACTGAATATTTATGCAGCTTCTTTACGACAGTACTTCATTACAGATAATTACATCATCTGCAAAAACTCTGAGATTACTATTAAATTTTCCCACAAGGTCATTAACACACAGTATAAGCAGTAGGGATCCCAACACACTTCCCTGCGGTACACACAAAATTAATTCTACATCTGATGATGACTATCCATACAAGATCCGCTTATAAAACACTAATACGACCTATTCTTGAGTACTGCTCGAGCGTTTGGGATCCCTATCAGTTCGGATTGAGGGAGGACATACAAGCAATTCAGAGGCGGGCTGCTAGATTTGTTACTGGTAGGTTTGATCATCACGTGAGTGTTACGGAAATGCTTCAGGAACTCGGGTGGGAGGCTCTAGATGAAAGGAGGCGTTCTTTTCGTGAATCGCTACTGAGGAAATTTAGAGAACCAGCATTTGAGGCTGACTGCAGTACAATTTTACTGCCGCCACTTATATTTCGCGGAAAGACCACAAAGATAAGATACGAGAGATTAGGGCTCGTACAGAGGCATATAGGCAGTCATTTTCCCCTCATTCTGTTTGGGAGTGGAATAGTGAGAGAAGATGCTAGTTGTGGTACGAGGTACCCTCCGCCACGCACCGTATGGTGGATCACGGAGTATGTATGTAGATGTTGATGTAGAAGATAAAATGCAATGTCCTCCATACAAAAAAATCCTCAGTCCAGTCACGAATTTCACTTGGTAGCCCATATTATCCGACTTTTGACAGTAAGAACAGGTGGAATACCGAGTCAAATGCTTTTCAAAAATCGAGAACCGCTGCATCTACCTGACTGTCTTGATCCAAGGCTTTCAGTATGTCGTGAGAAAAGTGTGAGCTGAGTTTCACATTATCGATTTTCTTGGAATCCATGCTGGTTGGTGTGGAGGAGGTCATTCTGTTCAAGATATCTAATTATGTCTGAGCTCAGAATAAATTCTAAGATTCTACGACAAATTGATGACAAGGATACCATACAGTACTTTTGTATCTCACTTCTACTACCCTTCTTGTCAAGGTGTGTGAACGATGCTTTCTTCCAGACACGGAGCACAGTTTTTTGTTTGAAAGATCTATGATAGATTATAGTTAGAAGAGAGGCTAACTCAGCCACAGCTTCAGTACAGAATCTGGTATGAACTCCACCTGGCCCAGAGGCTTTGTTAAATTTCAACTATTTCAGCTGCTTCTCAGCACTACTAACACTAAAACTGGTTTCACTCATCTTTTCAGTGGTATAAGGATTAAACTCCAGCAATTTTCCTTTATAAAGGAACCTTTGAAAGTGGAGTTAACCATTTCAGCCTTTGCTTTGCTACCTTTGATTTCAGTTCTTGTCTCATTTGCTAGGGACTGGACACTAACTTTGGAGCCACTAATTGCCTTTACATATGACCAGAATTTCTCTAGGTTTTGTGAAAGACCGCTTGACAATATTCTGCTATGGAAATCATCGAAGGCTTCATGCATTGATCCCTTGACAGCCAAACACATTTTATTATGTATTTCTCTATCTATAGTATGATGATTCGTTCTACACCTATTACACAGTAGTCTCTGTTTGTTTAGAAGTTTATTTACAGTGGCTGTATACCATAGAAGGTACGAACTGTTTTACTGGCTACATTTCTATCCAGTGCATGGCCAACTATTCTTTTAAACTTCAGTCATAGTTCCTCTACATGCTCTTGCCCTGTGCTGAAAGTTTGAAGTTCCTCACTGAGATACAAAACTACTGATTTTTTATCTAGTTTACTGAAAGTATATCTCTATCTGCTTATTTAGTTGTCCTTTGTACTTTGGTCATCATAGTTGCTACAACAGCGCCATAATCACTGATACCAGGTTTGATGTGACTGTCCTCAAAGAAGTCACGTCTATTTGTTGCCATTAGATCCAATGTATTTCCATCATGGGTGGGGTACTGAACTGTAATAGGATGACCGGAGTGGGTATCGTTGTCAGGGTTGTAGGGCGTGGCTGGGTAGAAGAAGGTGGCTGTTTTTAGCAGTCTTCCTCTTTATTGTTGGTTCTTCCAATACATTTTCCGGTAGCTCAGCCCCACCGCTCGTGTCATGGTGGAGACATGCTGATGCACGCAGCTCGTGTCGTGGTGGAGACATGCTGATGCACACAGCTCGGGGAATGCGACAGTGTGCTCGGTCAGCAGCTGCGCAGGCCGTAGGAGGTTAGCAGCATGAGGACCGGCCTAGCCCGCGTCCTGCAGATGCGGCGGCTAGTGACGACGCCAGGAGTCGCCGGTGCAGCAGCGGGCAACGCCCTCTGCTGGCTGGTCCATGGGGACAGCGTCACTGATGACAACGAAGGAACAGCTACCGAACGCCCAATCGGTCGAACTGCTGCCGACGCCCACTTCTGGTGCCCTTAAATTGTGCAGACCGCTGCTGAATCTGCTGGTTATGCGGCGCGTGTTTATTAGAGCGTTCTCGATGAGTTGGCTAATGCAACCGCGCCACACGCGGCCCGCGGATGCGTAATTCTGCTAATGCTGCGTTCTGGCTGTTGATTGCTGCTGCGCGCGTACACACATACCGACGCTCGGTGCCAAACTGTGTCACCTGCATAACGCGCCGGCCAGCCTTCGTCTGCTGTCTGCCGTGAGGCTGGCTCATCGCGCACTGAAACACACTAAATCAAAATTTCGCACCATATTTCCTAAAAATAACCCCCTGTCCTCTACAATTCCTCCCTCATACGAAAAGAATTCGTCCCTGAATTCAAACAAAAAGTCAAAACAACTACAGTTCATTTCACAAACACCACAAAATGCGATTGATTCACTATTTACACGGTGTTCATTCACTTCTATCCTCAGTCCAATCTTTGTTCATAAACATTACTCAGTGGCCTGCTGCAGTGCCTCACAACTGTTCAGTGATTTTGTCTGGATTCTCAGGTTAAAGGCTGGAAGGGGCAGGATTTGGGCTACCTTCCTCTTGAGCCGATAGTACACTAATCCTACGACAAAGATAAAAATACAGGTGGCGGTGGTTGATGATCTAATAACTAGTAATTGCTTATGCTCATTGTGGTACTCATGCACTCGTTGAAAAAGATATTCTATAGTTATACGTCCATTATGAGCTGCTAGCATCCGGTCCAAAGAGGCGAGCAAAGTCGGGACTAATGTGCTATTCAAAAGAGTGAGATTTTCTTTCGTGATGAATTGCACCGGTTGCTCGGGTACATAGATGAATGTGCGTGTTATGTTCATGATTGTAGCTCCAGTAATCATGGCTGCTAAACAGAAAGTTGGCTCTGAAATGTCACACTGTGTGCCGTTAATTAACAGTCTCTGCCCCTGCAATTCTATTCTTTGCATACTCCCTTGCTTACCCTACTCATAACAAACGCAAATAACGACTGTGTTTTCCATTACTGAAAATACCCAATGTGGACCCACTTCCTGAAAGAACTGCATCGTGCCTGCTATAATTTCCTTAGGGCACTCCGTGACTGGTTCTTGAGAGCGGAATAGAGAATACTCACAAGGTTTGGAAACCATGTGTAACAATTTCGCGGGGCAGATGGTAACTGGACCTGTTCGACATCGCTGCATGTCTTGTGCAGTGAGGAACGCATGAGCTTGTCTGTTACGTGCCACTAACAGTATTTCCCGTATTGTTAATTGTACGAACTTCTGCAAAATTTCCCACTTCACTGGATACGTATGCAAGATGTAACATTCAAATTTACAATCCTTACATGTTCATGGTATTATGATAAGAATTCTCAGCAGGGTACCTGTTCGCATACTGGTAACAGTGGCCATTTTGTAGTACAGAGATAAGTGTTCGTCTGTTAATGTCGTCAGTAGCTCCAGGGATACGGGCAATTCCTACTGAACTTTCCGTAATCCTTCCCGAAGTTGTTCCGAAGGTAACAGTACCGGGGTTAGGTGCCCGCGCATTGCATGCAACAAAGCCTCCTGTAGTTCCGTGGCTTCTGTGCGTGCTTCCGTAATACTATCAGCTGTGAATCGATGTTATCCAACCGGTACTTGATTATACCCAAGTCGTGATTGATTGTGTCGGCTGTGGCCTTAATGTGGGACATCAAGGTCGCGGCCAAAGCTCGCAATTGGCGCGTATTATTAACTACATCTTTCTCCAAACTCTCTAATTGGGTTGTGTCAAGATCTAGCATTCCCTGGTTGTTATTCACATTATCCTGTACCTGCCGTAGGTCCCAAAAACAGTTTTTAGGATACGGCCACCTGCTAGTAACCATCCTCTTTTCCTACGGACGTGCGGGATTAACCCTGCAGTTTGCCGCAACTGAGCTTGTAAGTGTGCAAAAGCTGATCGTAGTAGCTGATATTCCCCCTGTGTGTCATTAAACCTTGACTGATTAGCCACTATGGAATGAAGTTCCTCTAGTATACAGATTTCGTCTTCAACCGCCCAAATATTACAATCCACCCTTAAGGTCGATTGATGTCCAGACATAATTACGTCCGTTTGTCGCGAGAACAAAACACCACTTCATATAGGGCGTACCTTCAAGGCTTCGGCTAAGTTGCAACAGCAAAACAGAATGACTATGCTGAGAGATAGTGCACATCTTCCCTCTTCAGCACAACCCATGACGCTAGAACTGCTGGTCTTGCCAGAACGTCACGCCTCCTAAGCAACAAAAGAAAAACATCTCACACTAGCTCTTTCTTCTCACGCGTGGCCTAAGAGCATAATAGCATGTCTGATCGCTTCCGCAATTAACTTGGTTCCCTTGCTTATCTACTCCTTTGTTATTCTTTTTCTTAGATTCATCTTTCTCTCCACTAGAAGTTACTGCAGACAATGAAGGAAGTTCCTCAAAATTCCCCTTGAAAGGCCTAATTCGGCTCACATGCACAAGAATAGGGCGAGTTGGAAGCTGTAATTTTACATTCACTGGCGATGTCATCTCGATCACCTGGAAAGGACCTTGATAACGGGATACAAATTTTTTCGTTTTGCCTTTTGGGACATACAGATTAGTCGTCATCACCCATTGTCCTACATGCTATTTGGGTGCAGCTGCCTTTCAATTGTGAACTTTGTCCTGTCTCTCTAACGCTTTAGTGTTCGTTTTCTTTACCTGCCGCCAGATTGTTTTCAACTTTGCGGATAAATCCTTAACAGCCGAAATATCGGTTCCTGGTGGGGTCTTCAGCAATTCAAACGGAGATGGCATCTTCCAACCGAACAGTACTTCATACGGAGACAATCCTGTACTTTCATGCACTTTTGAGTTATACGCGGCGGTTACAAACGCCAATAGGGTATCCCAATTGTTGTGTTGCGAATTTACATAATAACTTAACATCTTAGCTGTTGTACGATGAAGTCTCTTGGTCCGACCATTAGCCTGCGGGTGTAACGTGCTCGTTCTCAATTTCTTTACATGCAACAACTAGCATAACTATTTCATCAAATTGGACATAAAGTTTGTCCCTTGATCTGTAATTATAATTTCAGATGTTCCGAATTTCAATATCCATTGATGTACCATGGCATGAGCCACTGTTTCGGCTCGCTGGTCCGGAATACCTGTCATAGACACATAGTGCGAAAAATGATCTATTATTGTTAAAACATAGCGATTACCCGCTGGTGTTTGCGAAAACGGACCCAAGACGTCTAGGCCACGAAATTGGAGAGGTCTATCTGCTTCCGGTAGTCTTTGCAACACAATTTTCTGATGACTCAATTCTGCACGTTGAGGACACGGAATGCAATTCTTTACGTACTGATCGTCATCTTGCCTACGCGTTGACCACCAATAACTCTGTGCTACCCTCCTTTCTGTTGCTCTTTGACCCGAATGACCAGAAAACATTGAATCATGTGCTTGCCTTAAAATTTCGCTTCGCAATTTTTCTGGTTCGACAATGCGTGGACCGTTCCTAGTTTTACGGTACAATATCCTGTCTTCCACGACAAACTGTCGCTGCGAGGTAAATCGTTCACAATCTGTGTCGTTCCCATTTACTCCTGTGCATTCTATGGCGCATACTTTACGACTCAGACCATCCGCATTTCCGTGCACTTTACCCGGTCAATGAATCACTTCAAAATCGTACTCACTAAGAAGCAAAGCCCACTTAGTTAATCTACTCGTTGGGTCTTTAAGCCCTAACAAACACTTAAGTGCTGCATGTTCAGTAATCACCTTGAAACGTCGTCCATACAAATAACACCGGAAATAGGTTATTCAAAAAATTAATGCCAATAACTTCTTCTCGGTTGTTGAGTAATTTTTTTCTGCATTGTTTAGCTGTCTGGAAGCATATGCTATCAGGTGTTACTGCCCATCTATTTCCTGAGATAATACAATACCCAAAGCAAAATTGCTAGAGTCACAAGATAATATAAATTCTTTACTAAAATCTGGAAAAGCCAAAACCGGAATAGATGTTGACAGATTTTTTTAACTTTTGAAAAGCCTCTTCGCATTCTGCTGACCAGTGAAATTTTGCTCCCTTCTTCAACAACTGTGTGAGGGGCCTTGCAGTTTCCGCAAATTTTGGAATATGCCTCCTGTAAAAATTGGCGAGACCTAAATAAGACTGCAACTCTTTTACTTTTGTAGGTGTCGGAAAATTCATTACCGCCTCTACAAGTTTTGGATCTGTGCGGACACCCTCCTGTCCTATAATATGACCTAAATACCGGACATCTTGCAACAAAAAAAAAGGACATTTTTCCATATGAAGAGTTAACCGCACAGCTTTCAGACGATCGAAAACTTGGCGCAAATGGCGCACATGTTGTTGCACGACCTTCGAGAAAACAATTATGTCTTCCAAATATACCATACACTGATTAGGATTCAGCCATCGTAACACGCTATCTAGTAACCGTGTGATGGTTGCCAGAGCATTTCTGAGTCCGAAAGGCATTCGCCGTTACTGAAAATGAAAAAGCTGTCTTCGGTCGGTCTTCCGGTGCGACCTCCAACTGGTGGTACCCGCTTCGAAGATCCAAGGTCGTGAAGTGCCGACACTGACCCAAATTATCCAGAGTTTCATCAATATTAGGCATTGGGTATGCATCCGATACAGGTTTTTGATTCAGGAAACGATAATCACAACAAAAACGATATGCCTTGCCCCCATCAAGTGATTTTTTACCCACTATTACGAGAGGAGTGGACCAGGGACTACTACTGGTTTCTGTTATCCCATCCCTAAGCTGTTGATTAATAAATTCTTCCATGACAGGCTGTAAACTTTTTGGTACACGATATGGACATTTATACACGGGCGCTTCATTCCCAGTGGGGATGTAATGCTGAACTAACGGTGTGGCGGGCAGTGGGCCATGAGAATTAAATAACCCTTTATATTCCGTCAAAAGGTTCTCCATGACTTCTCTGTCTTGCCCTTCTAAATGTGCTACTTTACCCCTCAGTGCAGACCAGCTGACAGACTCTCCCGGCACTGTGTAACCTGCTGCGAAATCCTTACCCAGTTCATCTTCCCCTATTATCTCCAGATTCGCTATTACGGTACCCCATGCTAACTGCACTTTTTCAAGGCCAAAATTATCAATACTGACAGGCACAACTATTTTTCCTTCTATCTCCCGCACGTAGGACACGCTACGGCGTGTAAAACACTTCATTTTATCCAGTGGCTCATTCTCAGACAAAGGGTCAACGACATACAACGAATTTACCGGCACGCTAGCTCCAACATCTGCCCAGATTATTTTCCCTGTACCCTTCGGTATAGTATCCCACGAGTTAACCCTAAGGGACCTTGTATGCAGTTTAGGTGGCCCACCCGACGTCTGGGCGGTTCCTTGCGACAGTAGTGGTTTTTCGGCTGCAGAACCTAGGCGAAATTGTGTTCTGTCCAGTTCTACTGTACGCCGTTCCAGGTTAACTTTTGCGTGATGCGGAACCAGGAAATCCAATCCGAGTATGACATCATAGCTGCTGCCAACAACTGGAACAACTTCTACCTTCACCTGGAAGTTCCTCATTTCCACTTGGAAGTTTAACACCGCTGATCTGAGTGACTTCGCCTGTCCCCCACCCACGCCACTTAACGCCCAGCGTGGTGGTTTTAATTCTACTTTACCGAGTACATTTCTACTCGCCACGGATACCTGAGACCCGGTATCCAATTAAAATTTGCACGGTCTGCCCCTCACCAAGCCGGTCAGAAAAAAGTATGCCACTGATTCTGCACTAGCATTAATCCTTACCGGGGGTGTTTCACAGTGGACACACCACCCCCTGCCCCGTTTAACTGAGGGGGGTGAGGCCCACCTTGCATTTTCCTATCATGTTTCTGCCAGGACCCATTGCAGTTTGCTCCCGATGTCCCCAACGTCTGCATTTCCTGCACTGCACTTCCTTGCAATCGCGTCTAATGTGTCCCATCCGACCACACCTGAAACATTTTATTTCTGCATTAAACGCTGCTTTCCTGTCCCGCCTCTTTGTTACTGCTTCAACTTCCTCTAACGCCACAGCGATTCCGACTGCCTCATTGAGAGTCTTAGGGAATTCCATCCTAATCTTGCGGGATGTTTCGGGTTGTATTCCCCGCAAAAATGCGTCTGGTGCCCTCTGCTTAGCTCCCTGCAGAATGGCTTCATTAACCCTATCGGAATCCGTTAGCTCATAGGTATTAACATTAATTTTTCGAATTCGATCTACAAAAGCTTCTATTGATTCCCCATTCCTTTGGTACATTCTATTTCATTGTTCCCGATAATATCTAGACGTACTTTTCCTCTGATACCTTTCCAACAACCCTTTTTGAATACTTCAAATGTCCGAGCATCCCTTAATTCTTCATGGCATGTAACGTACGCTCTGGCATCCCCAGTTACTTTCAACTTAGCCACATGGGAAAGTGTTTCTGCGCCCCAATTTCCCAATTTAGCGGCTGTGCTAAGGTTCTCGAAAAAAAAAAAAAATCATAACATCCTCCCCAGCTTTTCCCGAGAAAGGGGTGACCAAAGACGCAGCGTTAATGTCGAGAATTACTGCATTAACAGGAAACCGTTCTTTGCTCGCTTCTTTAGACCGAGCAAGCTCTATCTCTAATTCCGACACTCGCTCAAGTAGCTGCTGAATAGCCACCTCAGCTGACAGAGACTGATCCATCACTACCAGCTATCAAATCAAGACTACAGTAAGCCCAGAAAGAAGAACAGGAAGGGAAGACGGACTATGCTACAGGTTCAGACAAACCACCAAACGAAAAATTGGCACTTACTTGTCATGTTGCAGGAGATGCTGATCCATTGTTGCCCTTCTCAGGTGCCACATTTCCTCGTCGATTACCAGCCACAATTTCCTCCAAATCCAGGAAGAAGACAACTTCTGTCACCAATTGTAACTGGAGTGTGTGATGCACAGGTTGCCCGACTGACACCACTTGTAGTAGGATGACCAGAGCGGGTTCATGGTCGGGGTTGTAGGGCGTGGCTGGGTAGACGAAGGTGGCTGTTTTTAGCAATCTTCCTCTTTATTGTTGTGAAACCTTCCTGTCTCCTCTATATCTCTTTTTGCTACGCAACCTTCCATTTTACAATAATCTATGAAATGCGCGGCCTTTCCCGCTCTTTTCTTAAAATGTATCCACATGCTGTCTCTCCCGCCCTTTTTAAAATTATATCAATGTGCGGTCTCTCTTGCCAACAATACTTTGGTGCAGACATTCCCTGCTACCACAATTATTTCCAACATGACAAATATTAATTATTCCTACTTAATCCTATTAATAAAATACAAACATCTTTCATAAATTGTGGTTTGACAATAGACAATAGAAATATACACGCCTCACAGTTGGTTCTTCCAATGCATTTTCCAGTAGCTCAGCCCCATCGCTCGTGTCGTGGTGGAGACGTGCTAATGCATGTAGCCCAGGGAACGTGACGCCGTACTCAGTCAGGGGCTGCGCAGGCGGTAGGAGATTAGCAGCACGAGGCCCGGCCTAGCCCGCCTCCTGCAGACGCGGCGGCTCGTGATGACGCCGGGAGTCACTGGTGCAGCAGCGGGTAATGCCCTCCGCCGGCCAGTCCTCGGGGACAGCGTCACTGATGACGACGACGTAACAGCGACCGAACGCCCAATCGGTCGAATCGCTGCCGACGCCCACCTCTGATGCCCTTAAATAGTGCAGACCGCTGCTGAATCCGCCGACCATTCTCGATGAGCTGGCTAATGCAACCGCGCCACACGCGGCCCATGCTGCGTTCTGGCTGTCGATGGCTGCCGCGCACGTACACACATAACCGGCGCTCGTTGCAAAACTGTGTCACCTGCATAACGTGCCAGCCAGCCTTCGTCCGCCGTCTGCCGTGAGGCTGGCGCATCGCACACTGAAACGCACTAAATCACAATTTCGCACCACATTTACTAAAAATAACCCCTTGTCCTCTATAAAACTGTCTGTTCTAGGCAGTTTGCAGAGAAGACATTTAATAGTATTTTACAGTATGTCCTATCACACCCACCACTAAAAAAACTGTAATTTTCCCAATTGATTATGGATGATTAAAGTCTCCACTGATGATTACAGTATTATTGGGGAACATATGTACAAGTAAATTGAGGTTTCTTCTAAAGTTTTCGGTTACATCACGAGGCGAGTCCGCTGGGTGATAGAAGGATCCAATTACCGTTTTATGCCCACCCCTGATACTGAAACTTGTCCGAACAACCTCAAATGCAGCTTCAGTATCAATCTCTGCGGATTTGAGTTCGCCTATCATTTCGATTTACACTTATATTTTTCCCAAAAATGTCACTGCTAACAGTATCAGATTCCAACCAGCTTTCTGTACCTAGTATTATGCGAGTTTCACTGCTTTTCAGGAGCACTTCAAACTCTGGCACTTTGGTGTGAACGCTTCGGCACTTAACCACTAGGATTTTCATAGTCTCACCTGTGGGGGGCATTTCTTTCGATCTTACAATGATACTTCTGGGTTTCCTACAGCTATAGTTATTTGGATTGGTTGGAGAGTCGTGTAATCTAAACGACCCTTGTGTGCACCCAACACACAGTCAGCTGCCTGGGTAGCTTCCTCTTATGGGTAGTGGTGACCTGACCCATTTAGGGAGACCCTACTGTTCTCAAAATTATGGCACAAGTCCAGGAGATTGCAGCTTAGTTTGTCACAGGACCTTCGAAGTCTCTGGGTCAGTCCTTCCATTCGACTCAGAACTGAGGGAAGACGATCAGTTTTGAGGACAACGCTGTGAATTTTGAGCTTCATTGAAACTCTGTGTGCAAACCTGGTCTTCTCAACCTTCTCTGCTATTTGCAGGAATGATTCTAATATGATCTCAGAGCCCAGATGGCAGACATCGTTTGTTCCAATGTGCGCCACAATCTGCAGTTGCTTGCACCCTGTTTCCTCAATGGTTGTCAGAATAGCTTCTTCAACATGTTGAATGATGCCCCCCCCCCCCCCCCCCCCAGGCATACACACTGAGAGCACCTGGTGTCCTTTCCTGTCCCTTGCTGCCATTTCTCTAAGGGGTATCATCATTTGTCGAGCATTTGAACTGCCGATGATATTAGATCCCAATCCTTTTGCGTATGCCTCCTCTTGACACTGGACAAAACAGGTTTCCCCAAAATAGGTGAAGTGGGTCCCACTGTATTAATTTCAGTTTCAGTGAAAGACAGCACCTTGAAATTGTTGGTTTGAGGAATCGGTATAACACCCTGTGTCCTCCTTAGTCCCTGTCTGTGCAGGATCCTAGATCTACCATTGAAATATCACCTGCAGTCAAGTGGACGAGTAATGAAACATCCCATACTCTCTGCAGAGGAAAGAGGATCCACACGAGAGGATAGTACCTGGTGTACCTTTGGTACAGGTACCACAGGTGCATGACTCTTGGGAGCTCTTTCGGTTGTAACGCTGCTCCTTTTGGACACAAAATTGAAAATATAAAATAGTACCCAAAACCCAATAAAAGTCGCAAAATCCAAGATCCAAGTTTCAAGTCCCACTGAAATAGATCACTTGATTAGTAGCAAGTATATATCAAAGAAATCCAGTGTAAAGTGACTTATTGTTTTGAAAAGGGAAAGAAAAGAAATAGAATCCATTAGTTTCAAATTAAAATAATAGTAGATCACAAAGTAGTGTACTTATAGATCACGGAATAGAACGAGTGCACTCAAAGAATACTCTTTGTGAGAACTCTTTGAGGAAAAAGTGAACATTGGTATTGAATTGTGAGAAAGTACTGAAGTTTCGTTAAAGTAGCAAATGAAATCTGGATCTTGTTACAAACTCTTTGATGGAAACTTACACAACTAATTCCACCTAGCTTAGGGAAAAGTTACTTCCTTAATACAATGATACGATAAAGAGGATTTACTGTGTGACATTTCCTTCAACTCATTTGATATTGTGTGTTTATGAAATATTTATTTGTGCGACAACATAGATTAATAACAGAGCGCAGCATGCATAAATATTCTTTGCCATGTTAGAAAGTTATTGTACCGATTCGAACTATTAAGCTTACGTAAACTGAGAACTTCATGGGAGAAACTATTGCTGTACACAGACTATAGCCATAATTAGTACAAGGATAGCCATTGGTGTGTAATTAAGTGTAGCTGTGCTCGTATATATATACTCTACCGCTAGTTTGTCGGAGCACGAATTTCATCAATGAACATTTCCAATATATCTTAAGAGGAGCAGTTACACAGTTCACTCTTTTGCAGCAACATGCCAAACGTTTAACAGTGGTAGGGCGATTGCCAGGTGCTTACAAATGTCAACCAATTCATCCCACGTTCAAGAAAGCATTTACAGCGGGGCTGTATTTTGGCTGGTTCATTTTTATTACTGGACAGTGAACAAAGAACTTTAAATGAAGCCTGCTGATTATTTCTTAATCTGTTGAGCAAAAAATTACTAATTCCCTGTAACAATTGAAGCAAATGCAGTAAACGAGATTTCCATGAAGGCAATAGAAAAACCTGTGGTATAAATCATTAGTTTCCCAAAACTTTTTGAGGTTGGTTATAGTTGTTAGCAAACTCTAAAATAGAATTACTTTACGATAAATGTAGATAACATATACTCTTTATAGGAAAATATGGGAGTTACAATATGTGCTGCAGTAACCAAATCACAAAAGCCGATTGACTACAAATTAAATTATACACAGGACAACGTTAACTTGCGAAAATTCTCAAAAATGCAACTATATTTGCGTTGATATACAATGAAATTCGGATTGATCACTATTTGACAGTAACTGTGGATCACCAACGCTGATCTGCTACGAACTAAGTTATTGAAAACAGCCCTACTAGTAACTTAGGAAAATATAGTTTTCTAAGCATACAAAAATTCTCAAAAATAACCCATTGCTCATGTAACTCTGGAATGAAATCAGAGAACGACTGTTTTGAACGAGCACAGGCCTACTGCTCTCAAAAATTTGTAAAAATTTAGACATATAAGTCTAAATGTACAACTGACGATAACAATAGGAGTTTATCACAGCACTTGCGAATAATCGAAATTTCACAATATATCACAGTAAAAACAGGTATTGATCCAATCAGTGGAAGATTACGAAGAAGTGATGGGAACAGTAAAGTAAGTACATCTAGAACTTAAAATCAGCACACGATCGTTGCACAGGCAGTCTTACACAAAAATTCCGATGTCCGCATTTGCATATAAATAAAAGTGCGAATTGCAAGGATTTTTTACTTAGATGTTTTTGTGCCAACTCCTACACTGGCGTGGTGAAGAAGAACACTGCAGCGTATGTTTATCTCGGTCAAAATGTGGAAAATGACGTAACAGATGTATCAAAGGGATGAATGCAGCGAGCAGCTTCAAATGGATGTAGGTTACAGTAGGTTCCTGCAGGTGAAGAGTTTTGCACAGGATGGATTTACGTGAAAAGCTGCATCAAACCAGTCTTTGTGCTGCAGTCTTCATGAATTACAGAGTAGTCATGTAGATGTAGAAGGAAGGTAAATGTGAAGAAGTCTTGGGTAACAGGGGAAATTCATGCACCCAAGTTGTTGATAGGAATAGTAGTAAACAGAAAAATAGGAAAGAAAATTGAATACCTGTTCTGTGATGATGAGTTTGACTTTTGAAAAGGTAGGAGTACCAGAGAGGCAGTTCTGATGCTGCAATTTATAACTTAACTATGACATAAGAAAAATAAGGGTATGCCCATGGGATTTGTTGACCTGGAAAAAGTGTCCAAGAATCTAAAATTATGCAACGTGTTGGAATTCTGATACAAATGGAAGTAAACTGTAGAGAAAGACGGATAATAATCAATATTCACAAGAATCAAACTATAAAAATAAGAATAGAAGACCAAGATATAATTGCTCATATTAAAAAGGGTGTAAGAAAACTTCACGGTATTTTCTCCCACCATTCAATCTGTACACTGAAGAGCCAACAATGGAAATAAAGGAAACTCACAGTGATAAGATTTGATGATGACATTGGTATCCTTAGTGAAAGTGAAAATGAACTGCAGGAACTGTTGAATTGAAGGCATAAATAATGAGCATGCAGCATGGATTGAGAGTAAATCAAAGAAAGATTAAAGTAAAGAGAAGTTGCAGAAATGAGACTAACAATAGTAACATAGAAACTTCTGACCTCAAAGTAGAAGAAATGGTATCAAAATTACACACATTGAAGAAGCAAGGATGATAGAAGAATCAGACTATTACAGGCAAAGAGGGAATTTGTTGCACAAAAAGTCTACTATTATCAAGGATGTAGCCAGGATTTTGTTAAAGGGACAGTTTGATTTATCGAAGAGATCCTTTAAAAAGCTCATGTTTTATTTACATTGAAAACGTATTTACTTATGTTTTAATTTTATGTACATAATTTTCCTTCTTGAGGTCTTAATACAAATAGTATTTGGTCTATAAAATTAAGCAAGGAAAACTGTATTATTTTGCTGTATGTATCTATATTCTCAGATGCACATTTAAATATTTCTTTACTTGGCATTATGATAACTTCACTTCATCGCCAAATGAATTAAATCTCTAATGTAATCTGATGCCTTTTTGCTAACAAAAAAACTCACTCTTATAATATAAGATTCACTATCGCAGAGCAAACGAATTTTAATGTTGGCTTACATAACTTATAATGTTGAAGAGATCAAAACCTCTTTTGACAATAGCAAGAATAGCTGTCTTTCTCCTACTACAGTCTTGTATTTGTGTTCCCGGATTACCTGAAGCCAAGTCAGAATTCCTTCAGAATATCAAAGCATTCCAAGTTCTTGAAATTAATCTCAAATTACCATTTCATTAAAATTTTCCAATTTTCTTCAGTGTTCAAGAACCTCTTGTTAAACTATTATTTCAACAGTTAACTCGAAACTATAGCAACCAAATGTATTTATAAAACAAAATGGAATACACAAACACTATGAGCTACAGTTTTGGAATCTTAACACTGATTCACACACTGATTTCAATGAGACTTGTTTTGTATGCAACGTCACAAATGAGTTTGCATTTATCTATGATAATATGGTTACACAGCCTTTGATGCCAGTAAACTCCACTGTGATGTACAACATACATGATCGCTTATCTGAAGTTTATTTACGAATATGTTAGAGTTGTCAATTATGATCGTTGGACTCACTGTTCTGAGGTATTATGAATCATCGTAGAACATATTTCTTGCAATAAAATTTGATGTGAGGATGGATATTAGTGTTTAACATCCTGTCGACAACAAACTCAGATTAGGGCAGGATGGGGATGAAATCGGCTGTGCCCTTTTTCAAAGGAACCATCCCAATATTTGCCCGAGGTGATTTAGGGAAATCACAGAAAACCTAAATCAGGATAGTCAGGCATGGGTTTAAATTGATGTCTTCCAAAATGCCCCATCTTGTCCAATGAGAAACATGATTTATCGCCCTTCCACAAGTGAGCCATATTTGTGCACAAATACTTGGGACAAAATGGTGATCACTAGTTGTCTTCCAATGTAAATATCGCTGAACTACCCATATTAACTAAATATTACACAAACCAACATTAAAACTGAACACTGTCCGCCATAAATAGCTATTCCCCAAATCAAGATAAGTACTGCGACAAAAATAACGAAAAAATTGTTTTATATAATTGTTTCTACAACTTAAAAATATTAGAGCTTGAAGAACATTTTAAAAACGCTTCAGTTATTATAGTTTTGCATGAGCATAAATAGATTGTAGATGAAAGGGGGGAGGGTGTGTGGGTTGCAGGATGCAGTCGGCTTGGACAAATTCAAGCAGACTGCTGAAAAATATCTTTTAGGAATGAACAAATTATAGCATGTGCTGTTATCATATACCCATTCCCCTCGCCACAAACATCTCCCCATTGTTCTGTATCAGGACTGATTTTCATAAGTGAGTACCACCCAGGTGACCAGATTGGACAACATTTTGCTATTTTGGCTACTAATGACAGAATTTGTAGCAATTTTTTTAAAAATAAATGTAATCATCGCCGGTTGGGCGATATTTATGTTGATCAGCGCGATTTGGGAGGACACAGGCAAATGTAAGTGTATTTTTATGCATCAATTTTAATTTAATGTTATTTGTAGTTATGTTTATTGGCCCGCTGGCATGTGAAATACTGAACTATTGCAAACTGAAAGTTCTGCCAGTCTGCAAGTTACAACTGTAGTGCTAACACTAAACTGCTATAGATCGGTAATTAGGCTATTATACGAGGGTAAGTCAATTGTTATCTGCAAGGTAGTTATAAAACTTATTGTAATCAAATAGGAAACTTACAAGAACATCATTTTTCGACAAAGTCTCCTCGCATGTCAACCCACTTGGTGCATCGTTGTACAAGCTTCCTGATATCATAAAAGAAGGTTCTCAGTTGAGCTGTGAGCAAGGAATGTACTGCTTCTTTCACTGCTTCGTCCGAGGCAAATCGACGGCCCCTTAATGCAAAATGAGTATACCAAAGTAGTGATAGTCAGAAGGGGCTAGATCGGGACTATATGGAGGATGATCCAGTACTTCAAATTTGAGTTTCTGTAGCGTTTCTGCAGTGTGGGCAGTAGTATGCGGACAGGCATTGTCGTGCAACAACACAACACCTTTTGACAGCAATCCTCGGCGTTTGCTTCGAATTCCAGGCTGTAGCCTAGCAGTAAGCATCTCACTGAAACGTACACTGTTTATTGTTGTGCCCCTTTCCCCATAATGTTCCAGTACTGGACATTGTGCGTCCCAAAAAACCGTAAGCATCAGTTTTCCTGCAGACGGTTTTGTCCTGAACTTTTTCTTGCACAGCGAATTTGGATGTTTCCATTCCATACTCTGCTGTTTACTCTCCGGCTCGTAATGTGGATTCATGTTTCCTCACCAGTAATGATCCTGGCTAAGGTGTCCCCTTCGTTACCATCCAAATGTTTTTTGCAGATGTCCAAGCGCTTTCGTTTATGCAACTGTGTAAGTTGTTTTGAGACTGTCTTGCACGAACTTTATGAAGCCCAAGTCTGTTGTGGATGATTTCGTAGGTAGAACCATGACTAATTTGCAGACAATGTGCACTTCATCAATAGTTAATCATTAATCTAAGAGAATCATTCCACGTGAACGCTCAGTGGTTTCTTCATTTGTGATAGTAAATGATCGTGCGGCTCCTTCATCGTGTGTAACACTTTGTCGACCATTGCGACCATTTCGGAATTTTTCAATCCGTTCGTAGACACTCCGTTGTGGCAAAACACTGTTCCCGTACTGTACCGAAAGTCTCTGATGAATTTCGGCCCCTGATACACCTTCCGGCCACAAAAAAACAGTGATCTCTATACTAACTGGATGGCGAACTTCGGCTGTTACAGCGTGCCGTCGTCTGTTAGCGCTGCCATATTGCAGTTAAGCAAGAAACTGTATGTGATATTTTAGTTAGAAAGGCTGCACTCGTTTTCGTTCGGAAGTATCTACATTCTTGACGATAGTAAAACTAACTAGATTAACATTAAAGCAACGAACTACCAATTTCGTTTTACGCTCATGAACACTAAAGTCTACTGTAATATCGTAAATATAAAGTACCTAAAAGCGAAACAGTATTTTTCCCAGGCGTAAGGAACAGTTTTATTCACATATGAATGCAGTTATTAGTGGCGACATCATCTTTGGCGTCGGCAAAAAACGTAATGGGGTTTATTTAAACGTGAATTTGGATATCTACAACAATATGCTAATTATTGTCGGGCACCATATGAAACAACCAAAATTACGTGTGACACTGACATGAAAATTGTTCTCTTCTTTTACTGAACTAATTCACATGTACCAACGTGGAAACTGAGATGAAATCAGTTAGTTTAAAGTGCATATTTAACTGAGAACTAACGTATGTAAACAGTTCAGTCAATCTGGGTAACTTTGCACCACCTTTTTCCGTCTTTTTGAAAGTACTACACACACAATCTACATCAAAACAGACATCAAAATTTCACCCGTATTGCTAGGGTGTGCTTGGCAATGAGGAAATATGTACTAGAGACGCTCTCTTGGAGTAAAATTTCAATTTTAATACTGGTACAAAATTACTCAGTCGTTCTGGGTAAATTTAGTCTTAAAAAACATAGTATTTTTCCCATATCTAATATTCTGAATAAATTTACATCCCAACAAAAGGAAATCAGGTGTTAATAAGAAGTAAGAACAGTGTTGATTCAGTTTCCAGATTTACTTTGAAATATCAAGATATTTGTATCAACCTGACTTTGTTCAACTTAAATCACTGTCAGCTCACTTCACAGTCAAAGCAATTAAAGAAAAATCACAAGCCTAAGAGCTTTTAGGGAGGTGGAAAGACATTTCAATGAATCACAGAGGTAATAAAAACGTTACATTTGCTACAAAATAATACAAACAAGTGGAACACCAGCCATTTGAAACAAGAATAGCAATTGGTACAAAGATACTATGATTAGTTAAAAGTTACCCTGATTGTAATGTTCCAAGGAACACCTTCATATGTCTATGTACTTTTTTATCATTTGTAAAATGATGAATACTGTTAACATTAAGCATGAGCAAGGGTATTGAAATGAGAACACAAAAACACATTGAAACACGAAATTTATTTTTGTCATTTCCATACATTTTTAACCACTGCTGCAATGTTACAGGCACAACACTACACATTACTGAATAAAATAATCTTACTGAGTTTTTGTCTTACACTAGTTGTATTGTGACCTATTTTCTCAAGTGAAAACCTTTTCCCATATGTTTTCAGCCGCACCCGAATGTACTTGGATGCAATCTTACGTACAAGCTGTGTCTCATGCAAATCTTCAATTCCACATTCATTATGGAAGTCATGGTCAAGTTTAGGGAATGAATAGTTCACAAATTTTTTAAGAACACACACGACAATCTTACTAATTAAATACTTTTGCCTCATGTCACCATTGACAACAAGCATTTGAAACAATTTTTCTGAGTGCTCCACCACAGAGTATACAGCATTACTAGTTCCAATAAGCTTGCCTCGGCTTACAAATATTGTGAATGAGCTCTTTTCTGCAGTACTAAGAAGTGCATATGTTGCGTCATTACAAACAACGGGTGGTCTAAGAATGTAGAGGCAGTCTTTACACGAAACTTGTTTTGAAATTGTGAGGGCAACATACCCTGCAATGTAGTAAAAAATGTTCTGCTTGTATGTGGAAAACAGAGTACCCTCTTCAATAAGTGAGCACCAATTTTCTGCTTCGTCTACAAACATACAAGAATCATCTACAAGAGGACACTTTTGTGATCAAAAATCATACAGTCCTACAGGAACCATTGAACACATGTTAAAATTTGTACAGTTTCCGCCAACAATGCATAGCACACTTCAACTGACATGAATTTGGATTGTTATTCCAACCCCCTCTAGATCTCACACATGAGAAGAAGAGTTCAATATGATATTGGGAAAACTTATACGTCAATAAATATTGCAGAGGAAAATTTTCCCTAGTCATTATTTCCAGTGCAATGGCTTTAATCGAATGCAAGTTCAAAATTATGCCAAAGGCAAAAGTATTTCTTGGGTCCTGCAGGAAAGAAACACCATTTACTTTTAAACTTCTTATATAAGATTCTGTCTGATGAAAAATATCAAGCCAATATGCCTGATTACTGAATTTCAGGCTGGCTTTATATCGTGAAGCTAGAGGATTTCTGGAGTTAAAGACATCAAAAATTCTGTCTATAAATCTCAAAAACTCCACTGTTGCCTCACTACCATGGAATCTGGGATTGCCAGCTCTTCTCAAAAAATCTATAGTATCTGCAACACTAGAACTGAGTGTTTGAACTGCTAAGTTGACATTCATCTTTTTATTAACATAATTAATATGTTGTCCTGACAACTTATTAGCAAATGTCATGCCTTCCACAATTTGCAACTCATTTAGTTCTTTTAAGTACTGCCACTTAATATGGCCATTTGTAGACTCTATAACACCTACTTCTGCTAATGCATTTCGAGCAAATTTCACTAAATGACACATATCCAAAACACAGTAAACATTGTGGTTTGAAACTGGGTGAAGGAACTGAGAAGAAAAAGCGTTTTGATGAAAATTAATACTGCATCCCAATGAACGAAGAGTACTTATATTTGTCCTTGTGCCATCACGAGTGACTGCCCAAATTCTGATGCCTGAATTGCTTAGCCTCTCAGGAGCAGAGTTTATTAACTTCGCCTGCACACTGCCATCAAAGCCATTCACTAAAAAATACGCTACAGGACACTTAAATTTACCTTTTATGGACACAAGCATAAAAACTAATGCCTCTGAAGCTTCTTTAACTTCTTTTGATTGTTCAACTTCTCCAAAATCTACAAAACCTGTATACCTCTTAGTTTCCTGGTCTCACACTACCTGTTTTCTAATTGCCATACTGTCTATTGTGAGGCTAGAATCTTTAAATTCAGCCCTCACTTGATGGTTAAATTCAAAGTACCTGAACACATCACTTAAAAAGCTAGGATCACAATTCACAGTCCCTGCCCAACGAGAAATCAGTGATTTGTGAGGCAGAGGCATTAATGTCCGTAAATATTCATATGCCTTAGGAGAGTAAATATACACTGTCATTGCAAACATTTTAATGTCTGTTTTGTGCCTGTTTCCCTTGGATGACACACTATTATTCAACAAATTGCACACTAATTCCACCTGAGTCCCTGTTTGTTGATTCAGGAATTCATGCAGCTTCTCTGTTAGATGACCCTTCTTTTTCAGAGCACTTATAATGTCTTTCATTGAATAGTTTTTCTTCTCTCTTCTCCTAAATTTTCTTCTCAGTGTCTCCACAACATCTGGTAAAAAACTGCCTGTGTCAGTGGCCTTGTCACTCATTTCTATTTGTGTTTGAGATCCACATTCCTTAGATGTTTCACAACTCTGAGGAAACTGGAACAAGAATAGAATACAAGTAGTACAGGCATGAAACAAAGTTTGGCAATTACTGATGAGAAAACATATTTGTTTGAAAACAGAAACAATGTTTATGTGAAGTGACTAACCTGTTCAATATAATCACGAGTTTCTACAGTAGGCTGTTCAGTTGTTATTCTAAACTGTCGCCTTGGTTGCTTTTCCTTGGGCATTAAATGCGTCGGAAACGCAAACTGTGATGGCACTGCATCAGGCTTGAGATACCATCTGAGTCATTCCATATCAAATCACCCAATAAAAAATAAATTTTACACCCACCTCCTTAGATTTTCGTGAAATTTGGCTTGAATGGTTCTAACACCATTCTGACAACACCTGCAATTTTTTTTTGCTGTATCTCTTATAGTTTTTTTTAATAAATTTTTAAAGTTTTTATGTTTTGCGTTTTCCGAACCTTCGGAAATGGTAAATTTAACTTGTATTCAAAACTTTAAAATTGCTTATCTTAAAAACTCTTTTAGATAACATCATGAATTTTTGCAGCAAGTTTATTTATTATACATATTTGAAGATAAAAATGATATTATTAAAATATATTAATATTTTCTACGAAAAAAAGTATTTTTTTCTTTTCTTTTTTTAACGGATGTTTTGTTTTATAAGAATTGCAATATCTAGGGTCTCAGACCTGATAGAATGCTCAAATTTGTTTTAATTTACTCTTAAACATATAGGCTACTTGATAAAACAAAAATAATGATGGCTTTTTAACATGATTATTAATTATAGTAGATTACATTAGAATTATGTACAAAGATAGTGTACTTACGACACTTATGTATAACCCAACTAATTGCTTGAAACATTGAATTTTTTGAGTAATTTTGTCTTTTTAATAAACATTAATGCTGATTCAAACTGTTTTCCCACTTCATCCAAGAGCTTTCAGTTCTTTTGATACAGTCTTTTTTGAAGTAATACATTCTTCCAGTGCCGTTTGATTGAGGTGCGTCTACTACACAGACTATGTGCTCCAAAGGCACTATGCAAGAATCTTCTCTTTCAGGCCAATAAAATGATGCAGCTCGTCCTGAAGGATGTAGAAATAGAATTTCTGCATCTTCTTCATCATTGAATATTGTTTTTACCAGTCCAAAGTACCAGTTACCATCATAATTTGCAGCCACATAGCTATTTATGAGTGGTTCAACACGAACCCAATCAGAAGAAGACTGGAAAGAAAAGACTAAGGAGGGTTTTACACTATCTGTAGTCCTTCTAATTTCAAGGTTGTTTGTTGGAAGTGGTTTGAAGTTATGAAAACTTCTTGTTCCAGGAATGGTTCGGGTTGCTGAAAAACGTTTTTCTAGTTTTAACCATAGCAAATCAGCTTCTTTTTTGTCAATAAAGTGAAAATGAATGTTTTCAATATTTTTTCACAAAACTTGTACACATCGAATGCTGTCATTATTTGTTCTTCGTCTGAAAGCTGTAGACTGGCTTTCCTTAAAATTCTTTTAATAGTTCCTCCTAGGCCATCACAAATTGACTTCCATGTCTTGTTTCAAATTTGGTCATCACTAATAAAACAGTGGTTGGAAACAAAAACATTGTTTTACTCATTTCTTAGAAAAACTCCAACTGGGTGTAGAGTGCAACCACCTCTATTCCAGTGGTAGCTTTGGATCTCACTTTGTATAACAAAGGAATAATTTTCATTGAAATCCATCACAATAATTGCTGTTTTGGGTGGTGGGTCTTCTGTCAATCTTTTGAAGGCTGCTGATTGGGATTTTGCTATAAACAAGTGCGGGGTGAGCTTTTCCAATGACCTAACCAATAAAGAAATGTAGTCGTCAACACTGATAGACTGTTTGATCATTTCTGCCCTGTCTGTGTTAACCCACTGACTGATTACAATTTCTTCTTCTAAATCATAATCTTCACTTAGTTTTTCAGTTAAGTACTCAGTTAGTGCAGTATTTGCAGGACAGCTGTCGCAATGATGTAACATGCAGTTTTGGTTTTCCGTGTTGCACACAAGCATCTTAATTAGGTCTTTATAAGATTCTTCAATTTTCACAGCATCCAGTAATAGTTTAACATTCTGGTGGATACTGCATGCACATACAGTGTGTGTGCCTGCAGCACCAGCAAGGATACACCATTTAGGTCTCAAGAAACAAAATTTTGAAAATCCTACTTCTACCTTGGGATTCTCCCATTTGAAAGAATAATAGAGTTCTCTCAAGTTACACAAAATGAGTCTTTTTTTGCATGTACACATTTTTTTGAACACTTACTTTGTATTTTGTTCCAGGTAACACTCTGGAACTTTCATCCTTTTCATAAAAATCTGTTACAAGTCTTACTGTATTTTCAGAAAGAGTTTTACCTTTTTTTGGACCAGGAGTTTCCAAAATACCCTTTTCAGATTTTAGCTGTCTAGCTTGTCGCACCATGTACTCACTCACATTAAATTCTTTCATCACTTTATTTCAACTCCAAGAATCTGGAGCCAAGGTCAGAATCTGGATTTTTCTAGACCTCCAAACAGATGAAATCTTCTCTTTCATAAGAGAAATCATTACATCAAAATCCTTTGCTTTCTCAACCACACTTGTATCTTCTTCGTCATCTTCAGAACTTGGTGCATCACATTTTAATGCTTTTGAAACCGTCTTTTTTGCAGTCTTTTCAATACTGCTAACCTTCCTTTTAAAATAAGACCCTTTACTTTGTTCTAACAAGCCATGAAGCTTTATCGGTGTTAAACCTAAATTATCAAGGGCAATGTTTGTTTGTACGAGGGATTCATTTCTGGATTCCAATGATTCTAATTCAACCATGACTTCATCATCTGTTTCACTTTCACTGACTTCAACTCTTAATTTTTCCTCACAAAAGTTACGGCATGTTGAGGAAAGCTTTTGTCCAGGTTTTACGCTAATATTTTTTGTCAGTATTTGTTTAGAAAGATCCAAGCCTACAGTTCTCGACGATTTTGTGATGGGCTTTTTGTGTTTTTTTAATGGGTCTACGCATGTTGTTTGATACTTTTCAAAAACATTTAAAAAGTAGTAGCTGTGGTGTGAACATATATTCTTAAATTCACACAGATTAATTCCAGATCGTAAGTGGATCAAATCTTTTTCTTGATCACTCAATTCAGATACCGGTTGTAACTGTTTTGAAGGTGTGTAGGTTGTTTGGAAACAGTCAGATTTTTTAAATAACCCTACGCTACAGGTTTGAATATCTGACATACTGATTTCACTTTCGGTCTGATTACTGTTCTGGTTACTTTTATGGGATATTGGAAAAGAATCTCTGTAAACTAAGTAACAGTACTTACTGAAAGTTCGAATAAACTTAATAAAATACTATCCAAGCACTATTTAACACTGTAATAATTTTTTACTTCAAAACACAGGAGTAACAAAACAAAATCCAAGTGTACATCGTTACTCCAAGAAGACAAAAACTTATTTTCGGTGTCTAAGTGACTTGGTACTTTTCATTTTTAAAATATAATTAATATTATTTTAAAAATTATACCGTGTGGAGTTTGCTGGTCTCCCATCGGGCGCCTCCCCAGGTGGCGGATAGGGGAATGCTCACCAGATATGGTGGGTACCGGGGAAATAAAATACCCGGGGTGGACCAAAACTAGCAACTGCTGCCTTGTAGTATGATATTGGCTTATCAAAGGCTAAAGGAAGAAAACCTTGAGTAAAATTACCTGGTCCTCCAGGTTGGGGGTTGTGCAGTGGGCCAGCTCCTCACTCACATAAAAACATAAAAATGCTAAAAAACCTAATAATATGCCTCGGAAAAATTGGAACTTTAGACGACGAACTGGCAATGAGAAACGGAAAATTACGTTTGGATGCTGGAATGTGCAAGGTATTTCCACTAAAATAAATTTACTCCCCGCAGAACTTGACATGTTCAACATGGATGTTGTCGTACACTCTGAAACAAAGAAGAAAGGCCAAGGAGAAGAAGAACTGGATAATTATGTACATATCTGGAGTGGGGTATCAAAAGCAGTAAGAGCCAAAGCAGGAGTCTCCATTATGATAAAAAAATCATGGAAAGAAAGAATCACAAATTGGACATTCATCAATCAACGTATAATAACTGTTGAAATGACATTATTTGCTAGGGAAGTTGTGATTATTGGCGTATATGCACCCACGAACGACACAAAAGATAAGGAGAAAGATACATTTTGGGACACCCTCAGGGAGACTATTGAAAAAATCCCAAGAAGAAAGGAACTGATTATCATGGGAGATCTGAATGGAAGGGTAGGAATAAGAGAATCTTGTAGAATAGTAGGAAAACATGGAGAGGACGAATATAATGACAATGGAGAACGATTGATTGAAATTTGTGAACAATTTGATCTAAAAATTACCAACACATTTTTCAAACATAAGGACATTCATAAATATACTTGGCAACAGAACACCAAAGAACTTCGTTCTATAATAGATTATATTATCATTAGGCAAACAAGTAGTTTCCAGGCAGTAGACGTCAGATCTTACAGAGGAGCCCAGTGTGGATCAGACCACTATCTAGTTAAAATGAAGTCTTTCTGGCCATGGAAGAATGCAAGGAGTGATACAAGTAACATAAATAAAACGAACCAGACTGAGAAAGATGAAAATTTACCTTTTAATATTGACAGCCTACAAGACGAAAGTATCAGAACACTCTTTGCGGCCAGGATGGAAAGGAAACTGGTTGAATCATTTGAAGGAAGTACAGAGGAAATATATGACTATATAAAAGCTAATGTGAAAATCATAGCAACAGAGGTGTTGGGTAAAAAAGATAGCAACCACAACCGTGCAGCAGAGTGGTGGTCAGAGGAACTAGAGGTCCTCATTAGAGAAAAGCGAAATGCGTTCCTTCAGTGGTTGAATGATAAATCAGAAGAAACAAGGTCAATATACAAGGAAAAGAAGAATGAAGTGACGAAAAAAATAAGGATGGCAAAAAATGAAGCATGGGAAAGAACATGTGCCAAGGTGAATAGCAAATTAGGATTTGGGAGAGCAAAAGAAGCATGGTCAGTATTGAAAGGGCTTCGACAGGATACAAAAAGCAAAACTAATCTCCAACTGATAACACAAAAGGAATGGGAAGAGTATTTCCAAAAATTATTAAATGAGGACAGAGAAGAATATCTAGAAGAAGGAACAGGGGAAGATGAAGGACATGAAGATGATGAGATCCATATTTTAGAAAGTGAAGTACTTCAGGCGTTGAGAACAGGAAAGAATGGTAAATCACTGGGACCAGGCAATATCAATCTGGAGTGTCTGAAATATGGTGGTGACAAAATTGTGAAACTGATAACACAGCTCTTCAACAAAATGATACATGGAGATTCAATACCCAATGAAATGAAGCTAGGTTACATTAATACAATATTTAAGAAAGGGGATCGCAAAATTTGTTCAAACTATCGAGGAATTTGTGTTACAAACACATTAATGAGAATTTTTGCGAAAGTAATTAAAAACAAACTGGAAAACAATTTTAGAACCCTAGAAGAACAATGTGGATTCACGGCTGGGAGATCATGTGTAGACCATATTTTCACATTACGACAGATTTTGGAGAAACATAGGGAAAAATCAAAAAGTATAGGATTAATTTTCACAGATCTAGAAAAAGCGTATGATACTGTTCCAAGAAAATTACTTTGGAGAGCACTACATATGGCAAACATAAACCCTTCCTTGATTAAAATAATACAACAGATGTATAAAGATAACATTTGCCAAGTGAAAGTTGGTAATAAACTTTCACAGAAATTTAGAACAAGCAAAGGCCTTTTACAGGGCTGTCCCATGTCACCATCATTATTTAAAATCTATATAGATATTAGCCTTAGAACATGGTCTCGTAAATGTAATAGTATGGGATTAGAAATAAGAGATGGAGTTTACCTACATCATTTATTATTTGCTGATGATCAAGTAGTCGTAGCACAAGATGGGGAGGATGCTAACTATATGTGCAATCAACTAGCAGTAGCATACAAAACTTGGGGTTTGAAGATTAATTACCAAAAAACAGAATACTTGACTAATGATTCAGATGAGCTATACATTGAAGGAAAGAAAATCAAAAAGATAAACACTTTCTGTTATTTGGAATCCATTTTAGAAATCGAGGGAAAATCAGAGTCAGAAATCAATAAAAGAATTAGTAGCGGACGGAGGGTCATTGGGATGCTTAACTCAGTCTTATGGAGCAGGAATGTAATGAGCAGAACAAAAAAATTAATATACAAATCCATATTAGAGAGTGTGGTTCTGTATGGAACGGAGACCTGGACAATTAACATGAAGCACATTAAAAAATTACAAGCTCTAGAGATGGACTTTTGGAGAAGATCGGCAAGAATCTCCAGGAAAGAAAAGATAAGGAACACCGAAGTAATAAGGAGAATGGAAATAAAAGAAAGAATATATGACGTAATGGATAGGAAGAAATTACAGTGGTACGGGCATGTACGACGAATGGAGGAAGCCAGAATACCAAAATTAATACTGGAGTGGGAACCGGAGGGGAGAAGAAGAAGAGGACGACCTGTGACCACCTGGCTCCAAAATGTACAGCACACAATGAGGAGAATGGGCGCAGAGGAAGAGGACACGCAAGATCGAAACACATGGAGAAATATTTTGAGAGTATAGTTTAAGAACGTTTATTGTTTGTATTGTCATTTCCAGGTAAATTATTATGTTGGAGATAAGCCTCTGTAATGAGGAAAAGCTCAAAATAATAAATAATAAATAAAAATTATATAACTATTAAACAGGTTAAAAAGCCAACATAATTTTATCTAATAGCCTATACAATTAAGAGTATTTTAAAACAAATTTGAGCTTTCTATCAGGTCTGAGACTCTAGATATTGCAGTTTTTGTAAACCTAAACATCCGTTAGCTAAAAAAATAAAATAAAAAACTTATAATTTTTTCATTTGGAAGATTTTAACATTTTTTAACATTTAGATATAATACACAAACTTATTCCAAAATTTCATACTGATATCTTGAGTGTTCTTTAATATACAAATTTTTTTAGTTGTGAGGACACGTTTAAGATTTCCGACTGCTGAAACAACACCAAATCTGAAAACTTTAAAAATTTATAAAAATAACTATAAGAGATAGAGCCAAAAAATTTTACAAGTGCTTTCAGGATGATAAAAGAAGTAATTGTACCAAGTTTCATCAAAATTTGACATGGTTGGTGTCAAGGCCTGGGTGACTTGACATGGAATGACCCATCTCGAAGTACCAGGCCTTACTAAATAATCTCCTTCCCAGAAGTGATCTCCACACAAGAAACAAGCCCTTGTAGGCGTGAAACCTTTGCGTTTAGTGGCAGTGACCCACTGTTTCAGCAAATCGCCTTTTTGCAGAGGAAACCTGTCCAAAACAGAAGACACATTGTGTCATGCAAGGCAACGACCAAGATATTTACGAGAGTGTTGTCATTTATTGACATTCAATTATTATCTGTGGAAAGTTAAATTACTTTCCTTGTTCCACCGGTTCGTACAGTTGTATGCAGAGCACGAAATAACTATTTTACACTCACAACAAACACTTCGTTAACACCAAGAGAAACTTTTTGCCTAACAAAAAGATGGCGGACGATATAAACAAACACTCCTGAGATGGCACGGATAAGCGCTATGGTCAAAGACAGAAGATGTACATCCAGTTAGTATGGAGATCACTGCAAAAAACGGATCACTGAACGTTGCTCTTCTTTGATGCAGCGATAACAAAACTAACCTAGCAGCTTGATAATTGGAAAGATATAACAACAAATAAACAAAGCATGTGTCATCAACTTAAAACAACAGTACTACCAAAATAAACAAAAATATAACTAAATTGCGGATAGTAATTGACTTTCCCTCGTAGTAGTACTTGCATATTTTTAATTTACCATAATGCTAGTGGACGAATCAAAATTGATTTTCCTCTTCATTCTTGTTAAAAGCTTTTCCATAATTAGAAACTATCTCAACAGTCCACAGAAAAAAAGAAATAAAGGCCAATTCACTCTGGCCAACACACCACATCTTGTCCCATCCTTTCAAAACATTCCGCAAAGCATTTCAAATGCAGCACCCACGCTAATCGTCTCATCCTGTCTCATCATGGCACCATCTAGGTTTCTTGGCAGGAAAGTTTTAACAGCTGACGTTATCTGTCCATTGTTGATCACGTGACACCCTAAGCTCATTTCCTACCTATATATGACCATGACCATGTGCAGGTCTCCATATTTCGTTTAGTTGTGATTTTAGTGGTTAATATAACTTTTAATTTGTTCGTTATTTGTTATAAAATTGTTTCATTTCTGTTCTTCCTTTGTTAAAATTTATAATAAATGATGAAAGATTAAGTGAAGCGGCAAGGCAGCAGTCTGAACTGTATGACATGAGTGTACTAAATTACTTGCTCTGTGCTAAATTTATGAAGTGAATTTTTATTCATACTGGGATAGCATTTAATATTTTACAATGAAATGCATGCTGAAAAAAGTACTGTGGCTAGAATCAGTTTGATTAACAGGTGGAATTTATTTTTATGTTGTCAGGCATTTGTAGCATTTCATAAAGATATGGCCTGAAACCTTTAGACACTGCGACTTGTTTGTTTAATTGTGAGTTTGCTGCAGGCTCATTTATTGTTAAGTAGCTCTCTTTACTGTGTGTCAATATTTATGTGGTTTCACCAGCTAACCCTGGTATAAATAAGGCACGTGAACAATTAAAATCCAAACACAAGATGTAAACAGAACCTATCAACCTTGAAGGGAAAGGTATTGTTAGGGATGTGACTACTACAAAAAATTTACACTGGACTGACAACGAAACTTAACCTTACACAAACCAATTTTTCACGAGATGTGATGGCAGCTCATAACACTGCGTTCCTTTTAGTATTTCTGGCTGCAGTTTGATTTAACAAATAAAAAAAACTAGTGCTTCGACTTTCTACAACATAAAATGAAGATTCCTGTTCCTCGAGCTCCTTGTGTAGTGTGGGAAATTCCTTTCTGTGCCACGTAACTATATTTCTCGAACCCACACTCTTTTTTGTGTTGTTTTGCACTCTGTCTTCCTTTTCTAGTATACAAGCTATCCCTGCAAGCTGCGAATAATTTGAGTCAACTAAATGTTATTTTCGTATAAATGTGGACTCAAATATAGCTACCATGCTGGGTATGTGCACTTTGCGCGTAAAAACAGTTGGCAATCAACTTGTGAAGATCGCACTTCCCGGGAAGAAACGGTTGAGGACAGCCATGCAAGTTGAGATCACGCGACTTGAGCTGGCTTGATGTGCTGGACAGTGGGAATAAACCTTGACGTGACAGTGCCATCCCGAGATGGACAGTGTGAATTGGCCTTAAATGGCAACAATTACATTAAATTCAGCTGCAAGTAGGAACTGAACTGGTTAACGGAACAACAACGGAGCAAAGTAAGACCAACAACGTACAGGGGTTTATCTAGACTAAAGTAGGGATGGGCGATAGCTGACAGTCCTGTCAGTACATATGTCGATAATTTAAATCTATAGATGGCCTTCTTGACTGTCGACACTTCGTACCGCTTTTTCGTTGTATGATTGGAAATGAAAATATCTTTCAGTTTTACTACTCGTCAACTAGGTCATGTGTAATTTCATTTAGGTGATAGGTGGGTGTGTACTCCCTGGACCCACCTTTTGGCTACGTCCCTTAATTTGGAAGAAGAATTTCTGACAATTTAAACTGGAGCACAGCACTGTATGGAAGTGAATCGTGGGCTGCAGGAAAACCATAGAGGTAGAGAATCGAAACATTTCAGGTTTGGTGCTATGGAAGGATGTTGAAAATTAGGTGGATGAATAACATCAGAAATGAAGAGCTTCTCCACAGAATTGGTGGAAGAGGAATATGTGGCAAGAAGATGAAGCAGTATAAATCTTTTTATTTATTGTGTTCCGGTGGTACATGTGAATATATCACAGGATATGGAATGTGTCAGTTTTACAAATTTGTTAAGGTATTATGCAAGTTGTGCGATTATTTATATGTATAAGTATCTACAGGTTAGGTTCTGTTACAGAACAATAAATTTTGCATTTAAATGGTTATTACAGAAAAAATATTATAGAAAAATAAATATGTATACAATAATAAATAGACAGGATCACAAATGCGGAAATGTGAATGTATCTGAGAGTTACAGATATTATTCGTTGTGGTTTAGGGGCTCATGTATTGTATAAAATGACAATTGCAATAGGAACTGCCTCAAGGTTTTTTTTTAGCAAGAACTCATCTTCTACTAAACTCTTAATTAGTGAAGGGAGGGCATTAAAATTCATACAGGCACTGAAGTGGACCCTCTTCTATACCATACTCAGGTTTGCATTCTCATAATGGATATCGTCTTTTCTTCTAGTATCATGAATATGATGCACGCTGTTAGGTTCGAAAAAGTGCTTTTTTCGTTACAAAACTCGTTTGGGAGAATATAATTTTGCAGTAGATGCGAAGATTACTAGTTCCTTAAAGAGATTTCTGCATGTGGCTCTAGGGTGGACCTCACTCATGATTTTTGTGACTCTTTTTTGCGCAAATATTACTTACCCAGTAAGTGGCGGATTTCCACAAAGCATGATTCCATATGCCACAGTGGCTTGAATACAATCACACTAAGCTGATCTAATAGCTTCAATATTTCTATAAGAGCAGATCATGTGTAAAGCATAAATTGCAGAATTCAGTCTTTTGTACAGATCCAGGATGTGGTTGGATGAGTATAATTTGCTGTTAGTATGTAAACCCAGGTATTTTGAACTAGCCACCCTATCTATCTGCAGGTAGTTCTTCTCATATTTCTTCATCCTTCAGCGTTGTATAAAACTGGCTATATTTTGTGTCACTGTAATTACAAAAAAGACCATTTACATTAAACCAGTTCACAATATCCCTAAACATTTTATTAGCTGTCACCTCAAATTCATCTCTTGAATTATCAATAGGTATCGAAGTGTTATCAGCAAAGATGGCGAATTTACAATGATATTTACATAGAGTTAAGTCATTAATAAAAAGTGGAGGGCCCAGAATGGAGCCTTGATGCACTCTACATGTAATGGTACCTCATTCAGATGATGCTGAGACACCTTCTCGACTATCCGGTACAACTTTCTGATAGAAATATATGAATCAAACCACTTCCCTGCAGCACCGCTCACACCTAGATATGCAATTTTATGTACAAGAGATTGGGGAATGACACAGTAAAACGCTTTTGATAGCTCACAAAATATTCCAATCACAAAAATTCCAACCATCTTCATATTTTTGCTGATGGCCTCCAAAAAATTGGCAGTAAGTGCACATATTGCATCTTCTGTCAATAAACCCTTCCAAAATACAAATGATTTTTTGATGATGATATTATGTTCACTGCAGCACTTAACAATGGCAGTGTGTTCTGGATTCCCTAAAACCTAGGAAAAACTTTTCAGTAGTGAGACTGGCTTATAGTTTGCAGTATCTGCCTTATCTCCCTTCTTGAACAGAGGTTTCACAATGCTTACTTAAGACTTTCAGGAACTATTCCTTGCTTAAGTAACGTATCGAAAAATGTGGCAAATGATTTTACTTACATGGCTGCATCAGTATTTTAATAATTTGCTAACTATGTTGTCAGCTCCAGTAGAGTTTTTACTTTTCAGAGATTTAATGACTTTCATTTTCCAGGATAGCGACTGTTGTTACTTTAATCTGTTGTACTGTGCTGGGTACACTGGCTTGCAGAAAATTTATGGCTTGTTTCATGGGGCCCTGCGATCCTATTGGATCCGTTACTGTTAAAAATATTTGTTGCATATATCAGCAACTGTCTTTGGATCACTAACTAAATGATCCTTATTTTTTATTTCTATAATTTCACTGCGAACTGCACTTGTTCTCTTTCCTTCTTCACAAAATTCCAGATAGTTTTTACATTATTGCTTGTGTTATCAGTTTCTTCCTTCAGGAACATGTTCTTTGATGCCCTTATCATTTTCTTAAGAATTTGTAATGTCTGATCTCTTGGCTGCTGCGCGAAGCTCACTTTTCGTTCCATAAGACAATTTTGATGCACTTAGTAATCCAAAGCCTGTGACCTGATTTAAATAGATTTTCCGTCACTAACTTATTAGTAAATGTTCCTTCAAACAGATTTGTTATGTCATTGATAAATATATTTAATCTGAAGTTTACCTTGGCAGCAGAATATAAAGGAAAGCAGTCCACATGATGTAGCTGATGTTTCAAGTTTTCGATGCTGTGTCTGTTTATAATCCTAATGTTTTTCCAAATGAAATTTTTTTTTTGTACATTTATTTGGTTTATGGTGAGAAACTGTCCATCATGATCAGATAGGCCATTTACAATAATTTTCATAGCTACATTATTATATAAATCCTTATCTATAAATATTTTATCTATGAAATTACTAGAACTGTCTGTTGCTCTAGCTGGACTGTCTACCACTGACACTAAGTTGTAAGAGCATGTCAGGTGTTCAAGGTCTGTTTCTATCTACTGTTGAAAAGTCTGCATTAAAGTCACCTATTACGAGAAATAGTTTAGTTTTTCTAGATAGATGGAACAAGAGTGATTCAATATGCCTCAGAAAAACATTCAGATAGCCAGCAGGTGTTCTGTTAATTGACAGTACAATAACTCTTGCACTACTCGCTGTTATCTCAATGGATATGGACATGGAAGTAGCAAGTGATGATTACTAGAAACTAAATATTTTGTTAAACTGTCATACATTTATTTCACATAGTAGTTTTGTTTCTTCTTCCCCCTCTTTTTTAAGAAAAACGAAAGTTAGGTATAATAATAACCATCATATTATATCAAATTTTCGCTAACAACAATTAAATCAGCAGACCAATGTGCTGAGCCCAGTTATTACTGATTTTATCTTCATCTGCAATGAAAGATTTCAGCTAAAACAAAAGACAGAATTAACGAAATCTAGCATGTTTTAATGCAAAGAGACTTTAGTGAATCTTTCAGTATTCAGTATGAATTTATATAAAATTTTAATTAACCAGATAAAATTTAAGACTCTGAAAGCAGCACTTCCCATTGATTTTTTAAAATCTAACACAAGCTTCTGATACATTTAACAGGTTGCACATTTGCTATACAGTGAGAAAATTCAATAATAAGAAACAAAGAAAAGAAGTTGGTGAATTAACTGGTTTCCATATGAAGGGGTGAAGTGGTGACATGTTGCCTGCGCCGGCCACGGTGGTCTAGCAGTTCTAGGCGCGCAGCCCGGAACTGTGTCACTGCTATGGTCGCAGGTTCGAATCCTGCCTCGGGTGTGGATGTGTGTGATGCCCTTAGGTTAGTTAGGTTTAAGTAGTTCTAAGTTCTAGGGGACTGATGACCACAGTAGTTAAGTCCCATAGTGCTCAGAGCCATTTGAACCATGTTGCCTGCACCTTACATGCTCATTCAACCCTGAATGGGAGCCCACTTAATACAGACACAACACTCTGCTTGCTACAACAAAGAAAAAACATTATTAGAACAGCAAAAAAATGTGTGTGAAATCTTATGGGACTTAACTGCTAAGGTCATCAGTCCCTAAGCTTACACACTACCTAATCTAAATTATCCTAAGGACAAACACACATACCCATGCCCAAGGGAGGACTCGAACCTCTGCTGGGAGCATCTGCATATTAGAACAGCAGTCACAGCTCACAATAGATACTGCATAAATGCAGAAGCAAAACAGATAATAATTTTATCAGTGTTCTGTACAATTGACATTAAAGGATGCCTGAAGCAGAACATGAATTCAGAAACTGACTGCTGGAGGTATTGCCATTAAACAGTCAGATAAAGATAACAACTAATTGCTTGCCAGCTTTAAAATTTATACAACATTCCACTGACTAGCAGACTGGCATTGAGGACATAAATGTTAGAGCATGGCCAGGGGCATTACAAGAACATGTGGAGCTGAACGCAATTGCAAGACTTTCCTAGGGACAGATGCTCACCAGTTTGAGCTACAGTGGCACAAATCCTGCATATTGTACTCCAAAACATTCTCTTGGCAGCGACCATGCATGAGTAATCATATCACACTCAGGAGCGACTTTGACCAAGAACTTCACTGTATCGTTCAAGCACTAGTTCGACCCACATTGAGGATGGATGCTGCTAGCTATGCGTTGTTGTCTGGCCGTGTTCCATCCATCAACTGCCGCCTGAGCTCCTAAATGGGAAATGGCTGACTCTCCCCTTGCACAGGTGTGGCTGGCACTAAGTACATACTTACTACTATGTTCACTAGTGTGCAGACAGCAACTGGGGAAAACATATTTGCCACAATGATATCAAGTATCTCTGATTGGTACCAGAATCAACTCAAGCTGCAATACAGCTCAGTCGCTGCAAAGAAACTTCAAAAGAAACAGAGACTACCACATAACAAGTGTAACCAAAGCATGGAGCTACAGGTAGAGAGATGTTGAAAGAAACATATTTAACTCTCAAGAGAGTAACATGTGAAGACTTAGATGACTACTGTGGCAGAAAATTGTTTGATGATCTGTCACAAAACCAAAAAACTTCTGGTAGTATGTAAAGGCTGTTAGTGGCGCCAAAGCTAGTGTCTAGTCACTCCTGAATGAGACAGGAACTGAAACTGAGGGTAGCAAAGAAAAATCTGAAATATTAACTCCATTTTAAAATGTTCCCTTAGAAAGATAAATCCATGAGAATTACACCAATAGCCTTGTATCACTGAAAAGATGAGTAACATAAGTGTTAGTGTCATTGATGTTGAGAAACAGCTGAAATAATTAAAACAGAATCAAGCTCCAGGATCCAAAGGAATCCCTTTCAGATTATATGATGAATTTGTGCCTAGGTTAGTCCCTCTTCTAACCATAATCAATCGTTGATCCTTCAAACTAAAAACCGTGCCCAGCAGTTGGAAGAAAGCACAAATCACACCCATCCATAAGAAAAGTAGAAGAAGTGATCCACAAAATTGCTGTTCAGTATCCTTGACATTGGTCTGATGTAGAATCTTAGAACACATTTGAGCTCAAACATGATGGGGTGTCTTAAACAGAATGACCTCCTCCATGTCAACCAACATGGATACCGAAAACATCGATCATGTGGAACTTAGCTCACACTTCTCTCACATGACATACTGAAAACCTTGGATCAAGGCAGTCAAGCAGATGCAGCATTTCTCGATTTCCAAAAAGCATTTCACTCAGTATGACACCTGTTCTTATTGTCAAAAGTTCTAAAATATGGGGTACCATGTAAAATTTTGACTGGATTGAGGACTGTTTGGTAGGGGGATACAGTGTGTTATCTTGGATAGATAGTCAACGTCATACGTAGAAATAACTTCAGGTACGCCCAAAGGAAGTGTATTGGGACCCTCCCTGTTCATGTTGTATATTAATGAACTTGTGAACAATATTAATAATAACCTCAGACTTTTTGAGGATTATGGTGTTATTTATATCGAAGAAGTTACATTTATAGCGAAGAAACTACATGAATATTCAGTCAGATCTAGATAGGATTTCAGAGTGTTTCAAAGGTTGGCAACTTGCTTTAAATGTCGCAAATGTAAAATTGTGCACTTCCCAAAACGAAAAAAACATAGTATCCTACAACTGTAATATCACTGAGCCACAGCTGGAATTGGCCAATTCCTATGAATAACTTTGTGTTCCACCTTGCAGGGAAATGAAATTGGATCACGTAGGCTCAGCCTTAAGTATAGGAGAGGATAGACTTCAGCTTATTAATAGAATACTAGAGAAATGCAATTAGTCTACAAAGGAGATTGTTCACAAATTACTCATACAACTGATTTTAGAATACTGCTAAAGTGTGTGGGATCTCTACCAAATAGGACTAACAGGGCATCTTAAATGTATACAGAGAAGGGCATTACAAATCGCCAAAAGTTGATTTGATCTGCAAGAAAGTGTAACAGAGATGCTGAAGAAACCCTAATAACTGTTGTAGTGGGGCATTCCCTCTGACATACACTTCACGGTAGTTTGTAGAATATAGTTGCAGATATAGATGTATACTTGAAGAAGAATATGGAAAGTGTTGTACAAACATTTCAAAACTGATATCTATTTGCTACAGAAAGTATATAGACTGTATACAGACAATGATATAAGTGAACACATTTGGAGTTTCTACCTCATCCACTGTGCTTCATTTCTTTCTAGGTATTAAATAATGTTAAAACATTATTTTTCTGCTCCAATGGAACTGACTTTTCACTGTTATAAAGTTTATGTAACTGATGTTATTATATCATTTTTGTTCTTATCTTTATACAGTAGAGACCTTTACTTTGTCAAGATATTGCAAGAGCTACACCCTATTACAATTTCAAATACACTCTAAGGGAAAAAAAGACAACGCACAATGAAGGAATTTACTGAATAGGGCGAAAATCGGTTAGGTGTAACACATTATTCCAAACAGCTAATTGGCATGGCATTGATCGATAGAGTTGTTGGATGTCCTCCTGAGGGATATCTTGCCAATTCTGTCCAATTTTTATGATCCTCTTTTTTCTGATTAAATCATCCAATTTTCCTGAAATTGTAATCATTTGTTTGTATATATGCGTCATATCTATTGATTTCTGTCCCATTCGGATAATTACTTTGTGGTGTGAGTTTTTTTGTGTTAGAAAGTGTTATAGAATGCAATTGCGAAAGTTGCATTAAAAATTTGATATTTTTCCTATGAGTCTTCTTCCATAAAACTGGCAAGAACAAGAACCCCACAGCAAAGGAATTATGCAAATTGGTCACTAATTGATATTCATACTGGCATCGACAGAAAATGCAAAACTGTAAAACTTCAGTGGCTGATGGATGAATGTGTGAGGCTGCAGTGAAATTTCGTGATGCAGCTGGCAAAGAATTTGAACAGGAAAATCTCAATACCAGGGCATAAAGTCTTTGTGAATTCCATCAATGTACTCACTTCGACAGTAACTATGCCTCGCAAACAGGCACATGGACAATATATGCAGGTTTCAGCATTTGAGAGAGGGATTGAGTTGTGCTCAAAGAAGCCAGTTGAAATAACTGGTTAATCACACAACAATTAAATATCAAAACAGATATTTAGATGTAGCAGGACTAGAACCCTCAATCAATCTAACCTGACTTCCATAATGTGGTACCTTTATCCTTTACACTTTTTTCACTCTTTTTATTCCACAGAAAACTAACAAAAATCACTAGCTAACAACGAAATGACAAAAATTTGGTGACAGCTAATTACAGTCGTCAATTACAGCGTTTATAAAATGTGAGTTCAATACCTTCCTTTGTAAGCAACACCTGATGTTTGCCATCATATTCTTTTATCTGCTGTAGTGTTGACTTACTTTTCATGAGTGACTTATGGGGGGAGGTTAGGGTATGGAACACGCCGTAGAAGTGGTGGGTCCTCTCTGCAGCACTACTAGTGCTTTTTGGCCAAACCCATCCCTCTTCACGAGGAAGCCATGGGTCCTTAACCTTTACTCGTTCTGTTGAAGTCAATTCGGAGCATGTTGCCAAATTTTTTATTGTGGTCCAGATATTTAAGTCTCTTTTCGAATTCAGTTTTGATGTAAATTTTGTATTCAAGATGTTCATCACTTCCAACATCGTTTATGTATTTGCCTGTTAACCAGATCACTACATTATTTTTCACCTGAGGGTAATAACTTTCTTCTGGTCTGTAGAAAATGTTAGTTCGTACATTGTTTGCACAAGTTCTTGTTATTTAAGCAGTTTTCCCCCTGGTCCTCCTCCAATTGTTAATAAGACCTCAACACATGTAGCAGTGCTGCACAGTGTCAATAATGACACATTTACTGCAGAAATTAGTTTCACTTAAAATTATGGCAAAGAGACACCTGGTGTGGAAGATGTTATTGAGTATCTTGTACCGCACTATTCTCACTTCAGGCCGAAGAACATTACTAATCATGTTTTGTCAGACTATTTTCCATGCTATTCTGGCATGTTTAGTTGCTATGTTATTTTTCTTATCATGTTTTCTTATTTCTTCTAAAATAATATTTTTAGATTTCGGAAGTTTTTGTTGAGGTAGCTTCGTTCAAGATAAAATTCCCTAATGTATTTTAGTTTGAAACTTATCTTCTGTATTTTGATCAGCTGATCTACACTCTCTGATCTGACAAAGCTGTATAATTTTGCTGTTATGAATCCTGGGTTGTTGGACATTATGGTCGACGATCGTTTGACATTCAAGGCCATCTCTTTTGACTTCACGTCAGTTAGCATCAGTTGGCCATATCTTGGATTAAATGTTGCTGTCTTCACAGGCACTCAAAACAATTCCCCTTCTCATAACAAATGTGCCAAGGTGGACATGATTGTCTTTGCTACCTAGGATGGGATGGGGAGAACCTGTGCTATGTAGCAGACCTTGTTTAAAATATATGTGTTCATAAATTGTAGTCTCTGAAACTGGTCTAAGCTACATCAACAATTTCCAGTCGATATTACCTTGATTTTCCCTGCCAACTCTCGCAAATTTATTGCTATTATTTTTAAAAGAAAAGTTGTCAATGTTATTCTGAGAGCGTTGTGATCACTAACATGGTCCTCCCATTCAGTGCACAAGTTTGCAGGTCCCTTTATATTCAGAAATTTACTTTTGTTTTCATTGACCCTCGCACCTGATGCAGAACAATATTTTGTAAGTGCTGTCTCGAATTGTTACACACCTTTGTGATCTCTGACTACATTGTCGTCTGGGCACCTACCACTGTCTTTGTTCTTGAACAGTAATGGCTGTCATTCTGTATTGAATCTGTCTCAGGAAAGGTTCCAGCGATATAACGAACAGCAGAACCGATAAGGGGCTTCCTTGGGAAGTCAATTTCTTTTGTCAGTTGACAATTAACCGAAATTTGTGTAGTAACACCTTTTTCCACCTTCCTGACTATACTGTCGATGGTTTTTGGTAGGAAGTCCATTTGGGACATTGTCTCTATCAGGTATTGGTAATTAATATGACCAAATGCCTTATGGAAGTCTATGAAATGCAATCCACATTTTAGGTTACTTGTTTGAGTTAGTGCAGTGACATCATGGTACAAAGCCTGAGTCTGTAAAATCGTTCTCCTCAAAGCGCAGCCGAAATGTTGTTAATTTGCATTTAAAAGTAACAAATCCTAAGAAGAAGAACGGGTCTTTTTATGAATCTTTAATGTGCCATAGCCTTAAAACGGCTTACTGTCATAAACTGCGAGTTACAACGTCATAATAAAAAATACAAAAGTTCTTTAACCACCAATATGACATTTCCGGTTGTTTTATTACAACAAATCGGAGCAATAACGATTCGTTCTCAAGACATAAAATGTGCTGGTGCTTAATTCATATTATAACGTAAAACCTACCGAGTGTGGTTTTCCTTTGAACACAACAAATACAGTATGGCATCTTGGTTTCTGTGGGTCTCTACCTTTCTGCTTGTGACGTGGAAGACGTTTTTGCTTCCTATTAGTTCTACGTTACGTTCAGGTCACAGAAATATCGCAGAACGTATTTTGTTAATTGTGTGACGAAACTGCTCGTCACCACGAAACATCAGGAAGTGACGTTACAAAACTTACAGAACATCAAGTCAACGTTAGCTTTACAGACTGCTCGGCCAAAAACTAGAAGAACCAACAGCATTTCAGTGCATTTGGATCGGGTCACTTGACGTCTCTGCTGTGCTGTTGCTCAGTCTCCTTACTGGATTTCATCGTATTCTGTTTCTTTCTGTATTAGAACTTGCGTATCATTACTGGACGCCATTTGAAGGCGATGTCGAATACAAGAGCTGTCACAACCTTCGTTCTTAATATAATTTGTTACAGTTAAAAGTTATTTAACCACACATTGGCAGAGATCCTATGATAACCATTACTAAGGCTAAGGTGTCTACACGAACGTCATGGTGTCATGGTACGAGATATATGGTTGCCGTTTTGGAGGAAGCAGGTTAGGTTAGGTTAGGTTAGGTTGGGTTAGGTTAGGTGGTTTACAGGAGAGCTTCTGTAAAGTTTGGGAGGTAGGAGACGAGGTACTGGCAGAAGTAAAGCTGTGAGTACCGGGCGTGAGTCGTGCTTCGGTAGCTCAGTTGGTAGAGCACTTGCCCACGAAAGGCAAAGGTTCCGAGTTCGAGTCTCGGTCAGGCACACAGTTTTAATCTGCCAGGAAATTTCAATGTTCGATGTTATTTGCATATAAGCATGTGCTCTGCCAGGAACGAGTTTCTTCGATTTTTTAACTTCAGTCTGATTAAAAAACGAAAGACAGAACTCCTTGAAGTGAAACTACCAGCAATGATACTTGTATTCTAACTTGTCACAAATGCTTTGCCATTGATTCTAAGTACGTTACAGTATCCGAGGATGTGGATAGCCAGGAACCTAAGAGCAGAGCTTGAATTGCTGTGAGTGGATTGAGCAGCAATAACATTTATATTCTTGCTTGTCGCAAACATTTAGTTGCAATTGAATCGTTAACAACACTTTCACAAATGCATCGATCAAGACAAAGATCACACCATGCAGTGAGTAATAATGACTTTGTATGAATAGATAATTGACATGGATGTTATGGTGTCCAACTGTCATCTATACCATAATTTCCATACTTAACGGTTTACATCTCGCTAAATAATCATTTAAAGACGAAATGCAGACTTATTTGTAGCAAGGAACACTATTCGCCAAGACAACTATTCAATACAAATTAAGCTACAAAAAAGTTTTGATTGAATCTTTACAATATGCCAGTGTTCCAGAAGCAGAAGCCAGCAACATGAGCACTCACCTACTGAAAATATGGACCATGTATAATTTCCCTCTCCTTTTTCACAAAACCACTGCAGTGACAAAATATGCTAATCCATGAATCGTTTGCTGACAAAGTGTTCCTGTAATGTTTTACATGTTAACATTAAGCTTTCGTTATATCTGTCATAGAGTGTACAGAACACGAAAGATAAAGACATCTCCACCTCACCAGACCGCTCATAAACTCATCTGAAACGAAGCAATCCTATTAGTTCCTACTATCCTGAAATGCTATTATTTCTTCACGTTTCAGGCCGAGCTGTCCCTAACACTAAGTTATAAAGGACACCATACTGGATGAAATCCAATGGGGATGCACCCATGTACTTCAGCGAAAATATATCTTTGAAAGGAGTGCAGCCATAGTACCTCTTGTAACATATAAGTAAATAATGACATGTGTATCACTCTCCCAGTGGTAGTGTAGACGGCCAACATAATTTTGTGTGGAGACAGACATAATCACAAATATCATAAAATAAACTAGTTGCGCCTTCATTAACACCCTTCAGAGTTTTGGCATGACTAAGTTGGTCAATAGTGCAACAAGAATGACTGCATCAATCCAGTAATTGGCCGTGTGGCCAAAAACGTGAGCAGATAAAAGTGTGATGTAGCAAAGATTTCTGCCAAATAATAATAGTAAAGACAGGTACTGAAAAATTCCCTAAACTGCAAGCTTATAAAAGACATATATCAGAAATCAAAATACAAGATTTTTCAAAAGAATTAACAAACCAAAGTCGGGATGAAGTATAAAGAGAAACCAATATAAATGTGAACTTTTCTAAATTCTCAACGTTACCTACTCAAAATGATCTTTGGAAAGAAATTTCCAAAAGTACCCATATCAGTATGAACGTCTAACACTGCATACATAACAGCAGGCATTAAGAAATCCTCCCAAAGCTTTAAGTACTTCAGTTCCATGAAAAATTGCCATAATGACCCAGAGCTCTTGGGTTTCTGTCACAGGTACAAAAAGATTTGTAGGGAGTTGGTGACTGCTGCAAAAAAGTTATTTAATGACGAAATAATATGCACTGCAGACCATAAAAGCAAAGCAGTCTAGGATGCTGTCAAAGTGAGAAACAAATAAAGCCATAGTGACATACTGAAAAGGGAGGGGATAAAGTAATACATGAGCCACACCACCTAGCAAATTCTGAGAAGGAGCATTTTTCAAGTATTGCAGAGAAGGTACAGTAAAAACTTTCTAAAAAGAAATGTAACACCAGTAAGAAATTATGCACAACTGTGTTGCCACCATCCACAGCATATTAAATCAATAAAACTGTACGAAAATTAAAAAATAAAAACTCATTAGATTTAGAAGAGGTACTTAGGGATGTACTGAAACAATACATAAGGGTATATAAGCTCCCTTAACAAATATAATAAATGAATCCTTTACATCAGGGAAATTTCCACTGTCTTTAAAACAAGCAACAATTGTACGTCTGCCAAAGGAAAATAATGCAGAAGACATAGAAAAATACTAGCCCATTTCCTTGCTGTCACCAGTCTCAAGAATAATAAAATCAACTATGAAAGACAGATTACATGAAAAAATACAATCTTTTAAGTGGATCACAGACTGGTTTCCAAATTGGTGGAATTAAAAATCAGCCTCTGCATAATTCAGAAAAGTGATACCTGACACTCTTGACATAGAGTGTCCCTGGCATATTTTAGATCTTTCTCAGGCAGTTGTTACTGCTGACCATAAGATTCTACTAATTAAGTTAGAAGCATTAGGAATAAGAGAGGTAGCTAATAACTGGTTCCAATCATACCTAGCAGATAGGGTACAAACACCAGAGATAACACATACCTCAAATAATTCTACAGCTTTATTAAAATACTGATCATTGCCAAAATACGTTAATACAGGTATTGCCCAGGGCTAGCATTTTAAGACCAATACTGTTCCTGAGCTACATCGATCACTTTCCCACCAGTGCTAGCCAGGGGAAAAAATTCTCTTTGCTGACAGCAGCAATATTATAGTCACTGAGAACACAAGAGACCACCTTGCAGGGAAAGCAACTGAAACTATCAAGAATGTTTACAATCTGTTAATATGCAAGAAGGTGACACTGAACATAAAGAAAACAAATGCCAAGAATTACAGCTTGAAGAGAGAAAGTGACACTAATAAATTAAATGTAGATGGAACCTCTACAGACACTGTAACAAATACATATTTCTAGGGATGAATATTGATTCTCCATCGAAGTGGTATGAACACACAAAGATAATCGCAAACAGAATACTGTCAGTATGATGTGCACTTAGAGTCCTGTCATCAGTGTGTAACAGCCAGTGTCTTATAGCTACACACTACTTGAATGTATGCTCAATTCTTAGCTACAACTTTTTTTTCTGTGGATAAAATGCACAAAATGTGAACAGAGTCTTCAAACTCCAGGAAAGCGCCATAATAAAAATAATAACCAAAAATAGTAGTCGAGCTCATTGTAAAGATCTGTTCAAAACACTGGGTATTTTAACTACACTGTTTGAATACATTTACCGGACAATTATACACATCACATTAACCCTTTCAAGCGCAAAAAATTAATTTTTAATTTTTCCTTGTTTTTATTGTATTAATTTTTGTACAGTGAGACAGAAAATGTAAAAATTAATTGAAATATACATAAACTGAACACATACAGGGTGGTTTCAAATGGAGCCACTGCCCGATAAATGTCATCACTTTTGATGATACAGTAAGAAGCAATTCCTTTCTGCAGATAAGCATAAGGCTACCTGGCAGTGACTACATGTGTCCATCTGCTTCTGTGGGGTTCTTTCTTTGTGCTGCAGAGCACACAGCGCCTTGAGGTTCCATGTTTTGGCAGATGTTTTGCTTCCGATATACGTTTCTCATTGGGAACAACATTTTTGAATTTTTTTGCAAATAGTTCTGATGGTGTACTGGGATGGTCAGGACTATCTTTGAAGACATTACTGCCTACCAGGCCTGTGGCAACACATCTTCGAAAATCCTTTAGCACTTGCTTCGCTGTTGGATTATATAATCGAAACGGAATAAATGCATTTCTAATTGAAATATCGACTATATACCAAAATAATCTTAGCCACCACCTTCGTGTTTTCCTGCCTATTGCATAAAAACTGTTCATCATATCTCCCATATCGACACATCCCATATTTGCATTATATGATTTCGCTATTTTTGGGCAACGTGACTTTGTGATTTTTCCATTCTTTTCTTGTGGCTGACTTCTTCAACACATATAGGCGAATCAATTGTAGACAGCAACATGACTACACATTTGTCTTTCCATTTGATGCAGGCAATGCCATCAGAACGAACAGACCAGTCAAACTCTCCTCTTTGCAACTATTTGTCTGTTTTTAGCGTAGGAAGTCCGAAAGTCCGTCATCTTTTAGCTTCTGTAAAAGTGAGACACTGGTAAAAAAATTATCAAAGTATCCCTTTCCTTCCAAGCCTTTACACATATCTCTCACAATTCTCTCTCCTAAGGTTTTTACACTATACCTTCAACTTTTCCAGTATATATCTGAAAACCACAAATATATCCAAGCTTATCAGCTGTGATCCAGATTTTGTATCCCCTCTTGATTGGCTTTTGGGGCATATATTGTTTGAATACGATTCGTCCTTTGAACTTCACCATGCATTCGTCTATAGCTTGCTCCTTAGTAGGTGCATAGAATTCTTTGAAGTTTATCAGTATCTGATTGATTAATGGATGGATTTTATATAGTTTGTCATAATTTCTGCTCTCCCTTGAAGGCATAACAGCGTTGTTATTAATGTGAACATGTTTCAAAATCCAGCTGAATCTTTTTACCGACATTAGTGAGGAAATGTACTCATCTCGAAGTTCCTTATGGGATGACCAGCAGTCATGATAAGAACAAGGTTTCTTGATTCCCATTAGAATGTTTATAGCCAAAAATACTTTTAGTTCTGCTTGAGAAAGAGGCCCGAAAATGCCACCTTTCTGTGTTGTGTACAGCTTAGACTGGAAAACTAAGTGTTCTAACATAGTGTCACAAAACAGATACAAAAAAAAAATCTACTGGTTGCATACCTTCACTGTCATTTTTAAGTTTTCCTCGTACACCAGCTTCCTCTGAAAAATTCCCGGCAAAGTTCATTGCACTGACGTCCTTCCTCCATGAAAAATTCGCAATGGAAGACAGTGGTAAATCGTCATTAGTGCTTAAACTATCATCACTGTCATTGTCAAAATCGTCCTCACTCTCACTTTCCGAAATAATTTCAGATAAAAAAGGTGTTTTCATTCGCAAATCCAGATCACTGTCTTCAGCTAGCACATCACTTTCACTGTCACTACTAGTGTCGATCTGTGAGTCGGGATCTGAAGGAATATCTGCGAAAAGTCACTCCAGAACTTCCTCGTCCTTTAGTCCGTGAGAATACATCACGTGAAACTGGAAAAAAAAATCGTCACACCTACTAAGGCTGTCATTAGAGGAGCAGTGGTTTCAAATGGAACCACCACAACATTCTCGGAAATAAATGCATTATTTTGGCTATTATTGCAGTACATATAGTATTAATGTAAACAGCACAGTATTCCGCATTTAATACATGCATAAAAGCTACCTAATACAGAAGAATACAGTCACAATTTGAGAACAAAGACGTTCGCGCACAGCGTACAAAAATGGCTATCCAACTCGCCTCACTACTTGCTAATATTTACAGATTTTGAAGCGGTTCCAGTGACAGCCGCTAGAGGGCAGCACCAACTAGGCTGCTGAATGGTGTCCCCAAATGTAGCCACTGCCCTTTTGCCACAAAATGAGAAAATTGTAGGTGGTTTCAAACAGAACCACTTCCCCTGAAAGGGTTAACTGATGAAACAAAATCGCAACACCAAGAACAAGTTGTGTGACAGAAACGAAAGTTGGTACGCGTTTTTCTACGTCTGAAAGATGAGGGCCTGCATCCATTGTGCCTTTGTGCTAAACACACTGGATGTGCACCATGATTTAAGGTCTGGGGTGCGATTTCATATGACAGCAGGAACACTCTGATAATTATCATGTGCACTTCTACTGCAAATTTGTACATCAGCCAAGTGATTCGACATGTTTTGCTGCCATTCATGAACAGCACCAAAGGGGGTGCTTATCAAAAGGACAATGCTTGTCCACATGCTGCTGTTGTACCCAATATGCTCTGTAGAGTATCGACATGTTGTCTTGGCCTGCTTGAACGCGAGATCTGTCTCCGGTCGAGCACATATGGGACATGATCAGGCGACAACTCTTATGTCATTGACAACAAGCGCCAGCCGGAGTGGCCGTGCGGTTCTAGGCGCTACAGTCCGGAAAAGCACGACCGCTATGGCCGCAGGTTCGAATCCTGCCTTGGGCATGGAGTGTGTGATGTCCTTAGGTTAGATAGGTTTAAGTAGTTCTAAGTTCTAGGGGACTGATGACCTCAGAAATTAAGTCCCATAGTGCTCAGAGCCATATGAGCCATTTGACAAGAAGCACTGACTGACGTAGTGCAACAGGTCTGGAACTCCATCACAAAAAGTGACATCCAGCACCTGCACAACGCGAAATACACGTGTTTACATGCTTGCATTCAACATTCTGGTCATTATGAAAGTTATTTGTGTAACAACAGTTAATACTTGCAATGGCTTATTTTGCACTTACATTAATTTGTAATCTTGCAATATTATTTATTTATATATGTTACCTAGCTCAATATATTTCAGAAATTTCTTAATGTACATTAATTATTTTCAGCGATTCAATTTTTTTGGGTCAGTGTATTAAATTAGTAATTGCTACACTAACTGGCCTTTCCATGATTGTAGAATCAGATCTGGATGGAACTTACATTTACCAAGAAAGAATGAACATAAAACTCAAAACAATATTTTATACCAATGAATTAAACTATATAATGAAGTTTCAAGGGAGATTAAATAAACTGCTAAAACAAATTTATTTAAAAAACGCAGTTAAAAATATCTGTTATGCCAAGAGTAGAGATATTTAGTAGGTTCTAGCTCAATTTTTTAAAGGATAACAAGTGAACAAATGACTAGTTCACTCATTTTCTTTGAGAAAATTTCCCAAAAACATCCTGAATACCTCTACTATCATCAAAGGTCTAACTCACTTATTTTCATTAAAAAAAGTGTATTTCATAAAATACACATAAAATTAACAGGAATGAGTATTTTTTCGTATAATATAAAGAAATGATCTCTTTTACAAACAAAGGTGGACGTAAGAAACAAATCAAAAACAGCAATACATTTCCTATTGAACACCTTCATTTTCGAGTTTCAGGCCTCTTATCCTGTGTACACGACACTTCACAAACACTAAATTCACAATTATGTGAATCATGTCATTTTTTTGGATAGTTTTTTAGTCCATAGATAAGAATAGAAAACGCTTTGTCAAATGGCTAGCTCTCACCACATATGACACACTTATGACTTCGTCATACCTATGGCCACAGTCCTTCAGTCGACGTACTCATGTCGAGTTTAACAGAAAACACAGGTTGGCAGTTTGTTTATATTTATTTGGAATTCGAAAAACAAAGATGATTCTAATTTACTTATTTTCATCTGTTTATTGCACATGTAAAAGAAATTATTTTCTTCCAATATTACATTTGTTTGAAGAGGCGAATTGTGTTCTGCATGTAAATGTCAATGACAATGCAGAAATTATTTACGTTTGAAGTGAAGTATGTTCTCTTATTAATGTAAATGGAACTTACATCAGAGGCATTCAGGAAAGCTGTGACACATTTTAAGGGTACGTTCATGTTGGTGTGAGTGAGATGGAGTAAACTGTGGTTTCATAAAGTACCTTGGACAGAACTCGCACTGTGCTCAGTCTATCACCAGTCTATGTAGAGTAGGAGCTACTATCTTATCTCACTCGGCCTTGGCTTCAAGCTGACAGCTGGCTTTTATCTTCTGTTACTGCTCACACTGAGGAAACTCCTAATTCACGTAACAACTGTTCAAATGTTTTTGAAAATTCAAAATGCTATCATAATCTATTAAAAGTTCTCATCTAAAATTCTGTGCTGTGTGTCACATGTAAAATTCTTTTTACCATACTTAACTATATATGCAAATGTGTCATTCAGAATTTTATCAGTAAAATTTGTACAAGGTTTCATAGCTGTCTTCTAACTTGCAACAGTGTTTTTCTGTGAGTCATGGTAATCACATAGAGAGGATAGTTCGTTATGAAATCATATGGAATTACGTCAGTGTCTGATTTATATAGTGCAACTCGTTAAAAAAAGAGGAATATATCATAAGATCTCAGAAAATAATTTGGAGGATTAATATTCCATGTTTCCTCTGGAAAAATTTCATTTCTTCCATTTCTCAGGTATATCTTCTGTAGCTTAATGTAATCGAATAATGAAGTAACTGATCATTTTTATGGTTTGTCTCAAATGTAACAAATACGAAATATGAAATATCAAATGATGTAGAGTTATAGAAATCTGTAATATCCAACTCAAAAATCTTACTACTACTTAACCCTGCAATTTCTACAGTTTGTAGTTCATAAAAAGGTATTGGAAATTTCGGATTTTTCGGTATATTTTCTCGTTGTTGACGTTCATAATTTGGTTAATACTTAACTACTGGTACACGAATTTCTATAGATTCTACAACAATTTTACTTTCTTTTGGAAGAGTGTCTTTTATTGCAAATCCAGCATGGTTGAAATCAGACCATTGTAAAATAGCATCTCCGGCCCTTGAACTCCAAGTAAAAATTACAGTAAATCACATTCCCATATAATTTCCTAATAATCTTTAAAAAATTCTCCAGGTTTTCCAAGTGGATAAAGTACTTCCTACCAACGTTTAGATCACTCTTGCAAGTGACCTTTTTAGTAAAGAAAAACATCCTGAAGAAGGTCAATTGCAACAATCACCGAAACGTTGGTTGTTTTGCATATTGACAGTGTGGTCACAAACCTAGAAAAATTTTAGTGACTGTGACAATGGCCATGGAGCCTAAGTTTATACTTCATTTTTCTGAACTTTCATTTTTCCATTATTAAAAATGTGACCATCAATACTTATCAATAACAGATGAATTCGAGTACAATAGAACTGACAATAAAAGAAAAGAATGTTCTGTTCTAGATGAAAAACAATTTCCTTTCTTTATCGTTATAAAAACAGACAGTTTTGCCACATAATTGTCGATTAATTTTTTGTTGGATTTTCCATCGAATGTTGGATAATCTGTATCATCATCTCCAGTAATACCGAAGCTCAGGTGTAACTGTGCATGGTAGGAGGTAACCATGCATCACCAATATTTATAAAAATAACTATGTCCTCTTTGGGCACATTTACATTACAGGGAGTGACTAAAACTAATAACGTTTGATTTTTTCATGATTTATTAAGGAAAACATTATATTAAGTGCGAGCAAAAAGCAGACTTTTGTGTCAGCAATTAGCTTACTTTAGTTTGTGACCAAGGATTAAGACATTTCTAAAATATTAATGTCAATCAAACTGTCTTTGTCATCAGTTATTGTAATTTCTAAATCTTAGTTAGGATCGAAAATTGGAATATTTACAGGAAAATTTGGTTCATCAATTACTGGTTCACCAAATGCAACATTAAACTTGAATGAAGAAAAAAATTATTTTCTCAATGAAAATGAGCTGTATGTTTTACAAACATTCCCTCAGCTAGATTAAAATACATATAAATTAATTCAAATTAAATAATTTTTGGAACATCGTTACCAACAGCCATTTTACTGACCTCAACAGTTTGTCTACTAAATCCAACTAGACTTCCAATACTATCCTTTATATACATGTATATTTTTATATTTCTCTCAGTAGCTACTCTGTTTAAAATTTAATCTGTTTTAATGTTCATGTGAGGCTATTTCGAAAGAATAAATTTTTCCAAATTTTTTAACTATACTGACAGGAATTTATGCCACAATGCAGTTTATTATTTTTCGATATAATATTCAGAGTTAAAGAAGTTGAATAAAAACCAACAACTGACACATTATTGTAACTTTCTCGTATACATATAGTTAATCTTTTTGTGAACATATGATGAATAAGTCAACTGAAACAGACAACTCATTTATTAATAAATTGGGAACTGAAAATAAGAATTCCTGAGAAAAAGTCAAAATACAAGCATGGTAAACTTTTACCAATTTCTATTTGATGTGCAATCATGGGACCAAGCAATTGTGGAAAAATGACATTAATGATTGATAATTATTTTCTAGCACCAAGATGGTTAAATTGTAGTACAATTAATCGTTTGTATGTTTATTCTAAAAGTTTGGTTTACTTTAATATCAAGAATTTGTAAAAAATTCAAAAATTGATGATAAGTATAGCGAAAATTGCTACTTTTTTTAGATCAATGTCAAAATTTTTGTTGTAGTTTTAGACGACTTCATCCTTGAAAATCAAGATTTATTTAAAGGTCATTTTACTAGAGACAGACGTAAAGGAATAGATTGTTTTCAGTTACCTCAAACTCATTTGCAAACACCAAAACACTTAAAAACTCTTGCTTCATATATTTTTATATTTAATAAATGGTTAAAAATATGACACAGAGGTTGTTAATAAAAGCCAGACGAAATAGAAGAGTAAAATGTCAATTAAAGTAAGAGTTTTAAAAGGGGGAAAATAACCAAGAAGAGAATACGATAATTAAAAAAGGTCAACCTGTTAGCGATGCAATCAAGCCAGAAAAGCAAGCAATCGAAGGTTCAGGTGGTAATGTTCTGAAAACTATTGAAGAAACAGGGAAGATGAAAACCAGATGAATCCCTATCTTCATTACACACAGATTTTGGAGAGTCATCACCAGTCAGACAAGCACACGATTGGTCCCAATTATGACAATGCACATAGAGAACTATGCAACTGGTCTGAAGATGATATTGGTAAGTATGGCTATACATTTAGTGAATCAGACACGCAAGATGCATTGAATAAATAAGAAGGAGGAAGATAAAAAAGTTCAAACTCAGGTTGTAGTTAAGAAATAAAGGACAATGACTATTCTAAAAAATAAATATAATTGAAAGAGTGTGAAAGTACATCAACAACTCTGAAAATACAACTTATGAAGTAAGACCTGTTGGCCAGTTTATTTATGTTGTTAGTCTACCAGTTAAACTAAATTATGGTAAAATAAACACTGGTCATAAAAAACATGAAGCAAGATATGGATTAATGCATCGTTGAACTAAAAAAATATTACTATGGACGATATGGATGTTACATTTGATGGTCCTGATTTATCTAATTATACCAATCAAGGGCATTATATTCTGATAATAATCCAAGTAAAATAAATTAAAAAAGGTAAAAAAACATTAATATCTGTAAAATTAAAAATGTTGATGACTATTTCCCAATGTTAAGAAGAAAAAATATGGTCGATGTAGATTCAAGTTCAGATGAGAAAACAGATCAAGGTCTAACAAAGAAATATTCAGAAAAACCAATCGAACATGTTTGGATGAGTTATGTTACAGATTTAATCGATAGATTGACAGCACTTCATGGAGACGAACTGGCTGAAAGTAAAAATTACGATGATAAAAAAGTTGGAATAACATAGATTTTACCTAATAAATTTAGTGATATCATCATCAGTAATCCAAAAGAAATTCCATACTTCATATGAGTTTTGCATAACCTTCCTCACACATTTTGGAAAAGTGAAAAACATGGAAAAGCATTAGTAAATTGGGCGATAAATAATGTACCAATGCGTAAGATGCATCTACCAAAATATTCATATTGCAGACCTTTAATAAGCTAGAAGGACGATTAACACTTGATGATAATGGAATTAATCCACTAAATGAAGTGCGCAAATAAATAATAAAAATTTAGAATCTAGACATCAAGCTAGCAATGAACTTCAGTTAGCTTAAAAAGAGAGAATTAGCAGCAACAGCTGTTAGAGGGAAAAAATGTGGGAAACGAACATTAGGTATGGGCACTGATGTTAATGAAAATGGATGGGGTTTGTAAAAAAATTTTGTAGCAGCATTTCAATGCTACCTAAAAAATATTCATTCTTGTAATTTTTGTCTACATAAAGGAATAACTTCAGCATTGACTTTCCTTTGCAACCTAGTGGTAAAACAAAACCAATATCGATTCAAGTTAAATTAAATAATGACCAATCAAATAGTATCGATAATTTTAACTGATCCTTAGAAAAGAAAGAGAAATAGGATAGCTGGTGGAAATGTACTTATTACATTAGATATTCCCCTTGTAAAAACATTATCTAATTTCTATTGAAAAAGAAAGAAGGTTATGGATAAACAAAATATGATGGAGCATTTTTACCATTACTACTGGATGGATTACCATAGCTAGCAGCTATTGGTTCACTAGCTGGTGGTTCTGCAGCCATTGTAGAAGCAGTAATAAATAGAAATGGAAAAGAAAATTTGCGCTGAAGGAGAAAAATAAAAAAATTGCAAAAAATGATAGAGTTCAAACCAAATCCATAAAGTAATTTTGACACAGAGAAACTTGCTGAGGAATTAAATATCAAATACTTCGTGGAGTATCCAATATTGATGAATTACCCAATAAACCAAAACATCTTGTGTGTGGAATATTAAATTTAGATACAACTAATCATGTTGGTTCCCACTGGATTTGTTACTATGAATATAAAAAAATTGTTTGGTTCATTTGGTGGAAATTTTCCTGAAGAATTGGTTATATATCTTTGTTCAAGTGAGTTTTATTATAATGGACAACAAAGACAAAACTTTAATGAAGTCATTTCTGATTACTTACGTTTAGTTGTTTTAAAACTATTCTCAGATAATTATAACTTTAATGATATATTAAATTCAATAAATGGACATTTTTGGAAATAAAATACATGATTCTCAAGGTGGTATGATTGTTGGAAAAATAAACTTAGAAAACTTAAAAGTATGAATTAAAAACAAAAATTGAACGAAAAATAGAACGTATTTAATGAACAATTTCATCCAGAATTGCAAAACAATTTTAAGTAACTTAGGGATATATTGATTTTAAAGGTAGAAGAGTAGTAGATTTGAAACAACCTTTAAGTGGTTATGATGCAGTTATAATACAATATTTAGAAAAAGGATAGCTTACAAAACCTGTATACACAAGTTTTCTACCACACCTTGGCAGTTATGTCGCTACAACATATTTTACTGAAAAGTTCAATAAAATTAATAAAAGTAATCTAGTTACTTTACACAAAAGGAAGTAGAGAAAACTTTTTAAGATTACTTTTCAAAGATAGATTTAGCACATAATCTTCAGAAAAGAATGTGTGACAAACATAGGCTGCAAATTCCTTTTGTTAGGGGTTGTGAAATATTAAAATATACATTTGAATTCGATTCAGAATCAATAGAATTGTTTTATTTGGGTCCAATATAGATGGTGATTAGTTACGTATTGATTTTAAAATAGAGATATAAAGACATGAGGTTAATGACTTGGAAATTTTAGATGCAGCTCAGTTCAATAATCCATAACTTAAAATGAAAATTAAGGATAAAATATTTATATCTCTACATCAGTCTATTAAAAGTGTACCAATTTCAAGTGAATTACTCATGTTTGGTGAACTTATATTAGAATCAAATGATTATGGAAAGCTGGAACAATAATTTAAATCTTATTAAACTTTTATGTATATAAATGAACAATCTCATGTACCATTTGAAGTATAAAAATTCACTGAAACACAATCCTCACAGACTAAAAACTAAAAATGGAAGACAGAGAATTGAAGCTCTTGTTGCAATATGTAAAAATAGAAAAGTAAGTTCGTCAGAATGAAAAAGGTAGATAAAGTTCTATACCCATGTACAAATTATTAATGAATCACATAAATGGATGAGAAAAAAGTTTGAAAGAAGAAATGTTGTTTCACTCAGTGTTGACGAGCTATGGCGAGCTGATTTAGTCGAAATGTATTCTGGAAACTTAAAAGGAGTTTAAAAATAACTAAAGGATACATATATTTATTAATTGTTAAGGTTTTTGGAAATTTGTTTGGAATATTCCAGTTAAGGATCAAAAAGGTAAGAATGTAACTGACGCTTTTGAAAAATATTTAAAAATAGATCGCCAAAAACTTACAGGCAGATGATGGTACAGAATTCAATAATGAAAACTTTAAAGAATGAAAAATATAATATTAATTAAATTAAAAGCATCTGTTGAGAAATATGTAACACAACACTTAAAGGAGAGATGTGGAAAATATTTAACTTACAAAAAATTGTAAATGGATGGACATAGTCTCCAAAATACTGAATGAATATAACACAAAACATTGTACAATGAAAATGAAATCAGTATAATTTAATGAGAAGAATCATAAGCTGACAATTGTTTTATCTAATGATAAGTCGAAATTTAAAAATGGAGATAACATTAAAATCAGTAAATTTTTGAGAAAGGATGTAAAGCCAATTGGTCAATTTTTGAAACTGAATCTGTTATTCATTCTAATCCAGTATGAGTATAAATTTCAGAAAACAAATTATCCAGATGTATATCTTGTTTTAAAAGTTTTGAAAAACAAAGGAGATGAAGTTGAGGTTAAACGGTTGGGATTTGATATTTCTCACAACATACGAATGAATGAAAGTAATTTCATTTTATAAGAGTTAGACTGGGTAATACATTTGGTCTAGTAGGAAAAATACTTTGAATAATACTAATTTTTGTATAAAAGTGGAGACCATTGTTCATAATTTCAAATTTCCTTGGTATTAATTACAACATTCATTCTGCTAATTGCCTTATTAGAGAAGATGGAACATATTCCGATATTAATATAAAGGTACAAATGTACAAAAATGATTTAATGTCGATATTATTTGAGAGTTTTAAATTTGTGTTGATTGAATCAAGTGATAGATTTAGTGAGTTTAAATATTATGTAAACTTAATCACAAAAAATGTAGTTGATAATTTTATTGACAAATATTTAATATTTATTTGTAATCTCAATTTCATTATGTGTTATTGTTTTTTACTACTTTCCATTCTCTTTATTCTTTAAAACAAATCCATATTTCTGTATTACTAATGTGATAAATTCCGACTCTAATTAATAAATGCTTCCTACTTAAACTTAAATTACTTTTATTTATACAGTCAACTGGAACTTAACTTATTTTCTGTTGTAACTCCTCTATCGAAACATTTTCATCATCTTTTTCAATTTCATTGCGTGTATAAGATCCATGATATATACTTTTATTAAGTAACTTCTATTTGATCGTTAATATATTCAAAAGGCTCGTTTGTATGTTTAATTGTTAATTTAGCCATCTGAAGTAAAGGTGTATAATGTATAAAAAATTTGCTTCATTCCTCTTATCTCTAAAATCATCAAGTAATTCATGGATTAATTTTTCTTATTTATTAACAACATATACTTTATCATAGTAATATATATAAACTTTATCTTATTTGTTGGATTTAAGAATTAAAATCAGAGTTTCTAATAGACAAATTATTTCTTTTTCCTACTGTAAAGTTTTTTATGTTGCTATCTAAATAAACTCATTTCTTGTTTTGCCTTGTCAAAATTTGTTCATGTTCATATTTGCTTGTTCTATCATCTTATTATTATTTTCTAATTCTTCTTTGATTTTTAATTGATTTTGAAAATCTAGAACAAGTTGCTTAGATATATCTTTTTCAACAGATGTTCTGTATTTTAGATAATCAAATAGAATTTTTTGTCTAATGCAAAGTGAGATTTTCTAATAGATTTACTATTCTGATTTTTTGTGATCATTATCGATGCCTTAAAATTTTCAGCAGATAATTTCAACTAAGTTTTCTGAATTAATTTTTTTTGCTACAGGTTGATAATTTATCTTCAAGAAATGGACAGTCAACCAATATAGTGACACAATATTTTACTACTTAAAATTTAATTTCTTTTTTCTAAAAAAATTTTATAATTTCCTTTATAATTTTGAAATTTTACATTCTCACACAGAGATAAACATTTGACTCCATGAAAATTTTCATAAGTGAAGTATAAAATGTATTTCATAATCAACTTATTTTTCTTTTGGAATAAAAGAAACCAAAAATCTTGAAGCCAAAAACCTAAATTTAATTTTTTTTCTGAATGAACTCGAAAATATGCATCATAGATTCAGAAGCACTTCGAATAGCAGCCATTAAATGAAATTAATGTTCAGATTTGATTTTTATTTTCTTTAAATTCTCTTTAGGAATTCTAACACGTGTGACTCTTTCTGATCTATCTGCCTACCACAGTTGCACAAGGACACTTTGTGGGTATTTTAGAAATTTGAACCTATGGCCTGCAAGGTAGGAAGATACCATCTCACACATGCAGAGTTCTGAAGAATGCAGCAATATGGACAGTGGCATAATCAGACAATGATCTCAATGTCAGTTTCATACACTCCCTGTAATGGAAACTTTATCGCTAACAGAAATTGTTGAACAGGTTCAGGCATAGCTATATGTTAGCAAATTAATGAAAATCTTAGATTTTCGTTATTAAGGTTTATTTTTACTCTATGTACGACTTCATGACATAGCAATGTTATGAAAATTACATACAGGAATGTAAAATATTCATATATTGAAATATTCATATATTGAAATTCTACATTCTCACAGAGAGATAAACATTTGACTCCATGAACATTTTCATAAGTGAAGTATAAAATGTCCTTCATAATCAACTTATTTTTCTTTTGGAATAAAAGAAACCAAAAATCTTTTCACAACTATGAAACTAAATTCCTAACTATTATAAGGTTCCTTAATTGTAATATGGTTGATGTCCATGTCTGGGGGTCGTTAAAAATGCAAACAAAGTAAATCCATTTGGGGCCAGAGCTATCGATTATGTTAAGATGCACAACGAAAATACCAAGAATTGAAGGGGGTCGGTAAAGAGCAATCAAAAAGAAGTAGACATCTAAAACAATTCATAACTCTACAGTGACTGATCAATGCTTTTCGTCTGATTGGACATCTCGCGTTTCTGCTTCCATTAGGCCCGAAAACCATGAATATGTTGAGCTATATGTAATGGTTCAATATACAAAAAAATTAGGAGAGACAGAGTCGACCACAGTCCTGAGTGTCAATTGAATATCACTTGTTGGAATGGTGTGGGCGTATGTGTGTTTTCCTTGCGCTGGCAGCAGCAGTGGTTGCTGTTGGCATGATCTGTGAACCTGAGAATCTATTCTACATCTGTTTCGACTTTTGAACACCAGTCGGATACATTTCCTACATCTCCATTGAAGTGGAGACACTTAGTTATTCCCTAGCCTAGTTGAATTGGTATGGTACACGCTATTTGGCTGGAATAGCATGTACGTCATTGCACTCAAATTGCTCACAAACTTGTAGTGTCAGTGGTTGGTGCGATTCTCCATACTAGGAAACTTTGCATTTTAACTCCTTACGAGTTAAGGCGAGCCTGTGAACAAATGTTCACATGACTTTCGCAATCGCCTCACCGCGATGCGAGTTGCCTTGCTCAAACACTCGACGATTTCGGCAAGAGAAGAGAGCCAATCATGCTGTCTACAATTTGCCTATACACAAAGCTGGTGCCCACGCATTTTCTTTCTGGCCAATCAACTCCACTGTAGCCTATCACAAGCATCGTTTCTTTTGTAGGGCAGAGTTTCACTTTTGCTAATACTAAGAGTAACAGCTTTTCCTTTCATGCGAGTTTAGAATGCAGATGGCTACAATGAGTCATCTATGTTTTGTGTAGGGTTTCTCCAGACGTTTTATCTCCAGACGTTCTATCTGGCATATTCCGCCACGTTGCTGTAGAAAGGCTTTCCGAAGGCTCGTCGTTAAAACCAAGGGGCGACTTTTGCCAATGGCCTACACAGAAGCAGTGGATGTCTCATTGTGTCTGCTAGATGTCCCATGGTGAACTGTGTCGGCCTATGTGGGATGGGTATTGCCACTGTAAAATTCTCTTTCCCTCTTGTGACTTGGGTCAGCGGAATTGCTTGCATGCAATTGCTAGTGTCAGAGTTAGTGGTGTATATTCACATATTGCTAGCTTATTTATTGCATCAGGATTTTAAAAACATTTGTTCAATGTAAACCAGAGTTGTTGCAGGAATTCAATGTAAGGTGTGTTATATGTTTGACACCTTACAAAACAATTAGATTACTCTGAAATATCATTTAAAAAACATAGAATATTCTACATCTACATCTACATTGATACTCCGCAAGCCACCCAACGGTGTGTGGCGGAGGGCACTTTACGTGCCACTGTCATTACCTCCCTTTCCTGTTCCAGTCGCGTATGGTTCGCGGGAAGAACGACTGTCTGAAAGCCTCCGTGCGCGCTCTAATCTCTCTAATTTTACATTCGTGATCTCCTCGGGATCTTTGTTTAAAATTTTCAGAGGTGTTACTCTTCACATCTGATTCCGATACTTCATAATGCATAAAACATAAAATATAATTTTTAAATTTTTTACAGCACAGCTTCCCACACCCTTAAATATTATACTTCATAAAATAAAAAATTTCATTTGTAATTAATACATTTTCACTTTGAACAAAGGAATCCATATGTATTTAAACCAGAACCAAAATTCAATTCAAATTCCTTCTGCTGAGAAAACCGAAAAACGTTCAGCATACATGATTCTCAACTAGATGTACCTACAATAGATGCTATTTATTACAAAAAATTTTCAGTAGATTTGTTTATTTTTTCTTAAAGTATATAAACGGATTCACTAGTAAATATAGTATGTGGTTGCTTATTCGTATAGTGCTAATACTATATGATTTTTTATATATTTTCTTTTAACATTACCCTCTAAGGTAGTAGTATAATATTGTACTACTTCAAATATAATATGATTTTTAACCAAAAACCTTTGATAATTCTGTTTGTGGTTGAGAAAATATGTAATACTCGAAGTCTGTAAATCTTAACAAACCTGAAAATCCTCATAAATAAAACATAAAATATTATTTGTAATTAATACATTTGCCTCTTCAAATAAGGGAAACCAGTGACAGCTGATCCAGTCAGAGACTGTGCGAAATATTTTGGAAACCACAAACCCAGAATTAACAGATAATTATTTATATAAATTTGCTAATGTCAACGAATTGGGTTTTTACAGATTTTTGAGTTCTCAATTTAATAAAGATTATCAGTAATAAATGGCGAGCCTAAACACTGAGAAAGTAAATGATGAAAAACCAGAGCAAAACAATGAGGTCTTCATGGTTATTTCAATGTAAGGAAACAATAACTTATTGACCTTGTTAATAACCTAAATATTTACAAAGAAGTGTAGAATAATGTTAACAAAGAAGTGAACAATTATTTTACTGGTGAAGTGAATGAATTGAAAACTAAACAACAACAACTTATTCAAAAGATTCATCTTAAGTACATAAATTCAAATATATATTTGTATTTAACAAATGAAACATACATTGAAGTAGCTGTTTGTTATAAATTTGAATGAAATTATTTAATTCAATGATATTAGAACATACCTGAAAAATTTGTGACAGAATGTAATGATAAATTATATTGAGGATACACACTAAGAAGTTAAGAAATATGTTTTTATAAGAGAATTTCAAGATCAAGAAAATTGGAATAATATTTTATGACATCAAAAATTATCTGAAAATTTAATGAGGGTATTTCAGGATAAAGTAAATTGGTATAGTATTTCAAGTTTAAAAAAAAAAGGTTTTGTGACAGAATTTCAAGATAAATTGACTGGTGTGAAATATTATGTGGACAAAATTATCTCATGAAGATTTCATGAGATAATTTGAAAACAAATTAGAATGGCAAAACATCGAGCTATCAAAAATTATTCAACGATTTCATAAGAGGATTTCAAGATAAATCAAAGTGGAAAGATACATCAGGTGGACAAAACTTATCTGAAGATTTTATGATGGAATTTCATGATAAATTAGATTGGGAAACATCACTGGGTGAATAAAAAATATTTGTAAGGCACTTTCAAGACAAATTAAACTGGGATTGTATGCCAATATTTCAGGATTTATTGGAAGGTTTTATGAGAGAATTTCAAGATAAATTAGATCGGAATGGTATACCAAGTAATCAAGTATTGTCAGAAGCTTTTATATTACGATTTAAACACAAAGGTAACTGGGAATATATTTTAAAATATCATTCAAACAAAGAGTATTTAAACCTTACAAAATTCTGAAAGTGTCTGAACATTGCGAATGTTCTACATGTTTAAGCAACGAATCATGTTTTTCATAAAGAATATGATGATGAATGGTTAGCAGATCATTGTTCTTGTGCAATGAGGAGCAACATTAGGTAATAAAGTAATTATTTCTCTGTTTCTATCTTATATCTAAAGCATTATCAATTGTTTCAGTTTAATGATCCATATTATACTCTTTAATGTTATTTCAGTTTTCTATGTGTGTTATTTAAGGTTTCATTTTATATTCTCCCTGTTTTCGAATTGATGGTAAAACTTCTTCATAAACCCAATCTTGGAAATTTTCTGAACAAGGCATTTTAGAATTCATAATTAAAGAATGTGAAACAGGTTGATTAATAAATTTCGTCGACTTTTGTACATAAGCATGTAGTGCCATTTTACTGTTACAAAAAATTTTGTGTTTTCTTACGATATTCATGTTTAACATGAAATATTATGTAATCTTGAAGATGTTCATATCTTAAAAAATCTGCAATTTCATTTCCACAACACCACGGATTATTTTACAGTCAGTAATAATTAACACTTGCTTATTATTATCTGTAAGCTTGTTGTTGGAAGGATATATGATTGACTCCATTTATTATAATACTTTTTATTAAATTTTTATTAATAAAAATTATATATGTACCACATGTAGTCACAGGTTGATTAATAAATATCGTTGATTCTTGGGTTTAAATTAATCTCATAGTATTTGAAGTGTATATAAATGAAGATACTTCTACTACTGCTGTTTGTAATATCAACATCTACTGAAAAGAATAAAGCTCTAAAATTTTTGTATTATTTTGGTTACTTAAGTATTCATGATGATACTTACCAGTGTGTGTGTGATTATTCACATAAGCTTTAATGTTATTTCAAAATAAGCTCAGTCTGCAACAAACTGTTGAGTAAGTGAAGAAACTTTAAAATTTATGATTAAACCTGGATGTGGTGTAAAGGATTCGTTTGGTAGTTTTTGAAATATTATGTGGAATAAAAAGAATATAAAATTGTTCTGTAAAGGAGCAAGTAAAAAGTATTCAAAATACGTGTAAAAGCAGTTCATTTATGGCAAATGTATACTTATATTAAATTTAATCTTGATAACAACGCTCATGATATTTTAATTTCAAATAAAAGAGGATTACATTGAAAGACATGCATGTACCTTGCACTTCTTTCACTTATTTACAATTTACGATGTTGTAATCATATTATTATCATTACTAATACGTCAGTATTATGCCTGCTATTATGTTGATTTCTTCAGTATGACAGCGTAATGAAACTGGAGAGAGGGTTGCAGCAAGGTACTTTTATTTTATTTTCATATTCAGTAGACTCAATCAGCTAGCCATGTTGTCTTTCCTTTTACCACACTAACCTTTGAGCTTGGAAGCCTGGGCCTGTAGTTTGAATGACTTGGAGAAGCCAAAGTAGTCCTTCTTCTTATTCTTCTAATTAGTAGTATGAACCTAAAACTCAGTTTCTCCTGCACATTTGGCTCTGTAAAGAGGCCTCCCTGACGACTTCCTGACTAAATTTTGTCCAATCACGAGTCACTCAGCCAAGTCAGGAAAGTCTGCTTGAACAGCAGCTAGTTCGCCGACAGATCCGTGCTCAATGATTGGCTGGCGCAAAGTGCGCCAATACCTACCCCTCACAAGGCCCTGCTCTGCTGGAGCAATGGCCGGTATGTAGGTAGCAGTCATGGGGAGTCAGTGGCGAGATCCAGACGAAGATAGTTGCAAGCTGGTAAGCGTGCACACTCTTCTTAGATTCAGAAGTGGAGTGAGTTGCGAATACATACTAAAGTGTTAGGTGATCTTTAATTTCAGAAGGATTTACCCCTCATTGCTTTTACTTCTTCCTCATTTTGCCATTTTATCTTGGACTTGACGTCAGAGCTTGGTCGGTTGCAGTATGCAAAGTATACGTGGGCATCTCAGTCACCACGTTCAGTATAATTCAACCCCCCTCGTAACTACTTTTCCTTCAGCGAATGTCTTTCCTTCTCCAATACTCTCCGATATTAGTGAGCGTTTAATAATGGCCTTTGTGTGTCCGGTTTTTCCTTCTTTGTCTCCCACGTGTGAACACGTGACAGATTGTTCTGCACACGATATCTAATTTGAACCAGAAGTAGCATGGCCCGCGTTTCATCTTATTCGTATTCGAAAATCAAGGTGTTGCAGGATGAGTTTTATGGAATTTATTAGTTTACAGACGAGAGGCCGCTTTTATAACTTGTATCCATAAGTAGTTCATAGTTTGTCTTTTCAATATTTTTACGTATTAGCTACTGGACCACGACTCTTACCTTTCACTAATTATGAGAGTAAATTGCTTTCTGAGTGGTCAGCTCCCACCTTTCCTTGTCCATTTCGCACTCTGCTGAATTTAGGCCATATCCCCTTATGCCCCCCATTCTTGTATTAACTTCCATAGGTAACAAAGTATGTATACTCAAAACCTGTACTTCGTTTGTACAAGTGTAATTTCAATTTATAATAAATTGTGCTTTTAGTCCGACTTTCAATGAAAAGTGTTAACCCCATTTATAGAGATATCAAGGAAATGCTAGCATTGTAAGGCCCCATACTGAAAATGCTCCTCTTAAGATGATAAAATTAATTGTAAATCCAATGAGGAGTTTTTGTTTGATCATGGTGGTAATTTTTTATGCAGTCAGATAGACGATCCTTGCGCCAGGCCCTAATACTTTCTGATGCGCCGACGGGTCTTGTATGTGGTGATCTGTATGAAATTTAACCCCAGTCCTTCCTTCTAGATTAGGGAAAGTCACACTGATAGGACAGTTGTGAGCAAGTCAGAGAAGTCAATTGATAATTTCAGTTCAAAGAAATATGCAAAAGATGGTTGTGTAACGGTACGGTGAACGAGGTATTTTCTCAAGAACAGGTAATTTTCAGCCACATGATCAAGATGAACATTAAACAGAATTATTGGTTTAGCACTAGGATTTAACAGATATGATCCACTGAGAGGATCATCGTGCATTGAATTACCAGATAAAATAAACAACAATGTATTCATGTGAAAATTAGTGGTCAGAAATGTTTTCTGTGGTTTATAAAATCAGCATTATGGTTGTATAACGGTACGGTGAACGAGGTATTTTCTCAGGAATAGGTAATTTTCAGCCACATGATCAAGATGAACATTAAACAGAATTATTGGTTTAGCACTAGGATTTAACAGATATGATCCACTGAGAGGATCATCGTGCATTGAATTACCAGATAAAATAAACAACAATGTATTCATGTGAAAATTAGTGGTCAGAAATGTTTTCTGTGGTTTATAAAATCAGCATTATGTCTTGTAGATAAAAATGCGTATGATAACATTAAAAAACTGAGAGTAAAATTAATGTATCTATTAATGTTTATTTGTTTGATGATAAATTTCAAGTGTATCCCAGCTGCTTTATTGCACTGCAATCTATTGACCATTTTCTCCACTTCCTCAAACGTGATCCTATTTCCATCATCATTCCTATCCCATTCTACCTCGAAATCTGATACATTACTGATCGTATTTTCACCTACATTGAGCAACTCTTCAAAATATTCCCTCCATCTGCCCAAGGCATCCACAGGATTCACCAGCAGTTTTCCTGACCTGTCCAAAATACTTGTCAATTCCTTCTTAACTCCCTTTCGAAGACTGCTAATTACACTCCAGAATGGTTTTCCAGCAGCTTGACCCAATGTCTTCAACCTGTTTCCAAAATCTTCCCAAAATTTCTTCTTGGATGCTGCAATTATCTGTTTGGCTTTGTTTCTTTCTTCAACATAACTTTCTCTGTCTACCTGAGTTCTAGTATGTAGGCATTTTCTATAAGCCTTCTTTTTCCTTTTACAGACTGCCTTGACTGTGTCATTCCACCAAGCTGTTTGCTTCCTCCTACTTTTACACACTACTGTTCCAAGACATTCTTTAGCCACTTCTAGTACTGTGTCCCTGTACCTTGTCATTCCTTTTCCAATGTCTGTAATTGACTACATTCAACTAACTGGTACCTTTCTGAGATCGCTGTTATGTACTTGTGCCTGATTTCCTTATCCTGAAGTTTCTCCACTCTTATCCTCCTACATATGGACCTGACCTCCTGCACTTTCGGCCTCGCAATACCAATTTCACTGCACATTAAATAATGATCAGTGTCATCAAAGAATCCCCTGAATACGCGTGTGTCCCTCACAGCCTTCCTGAATTCCTGATCTGTTATTAAATAGTCAATGATAGATCTGGTTCCCCTGCTTTCCCAAGTATACCGGTGAATGTTCTTATGTTTAAAAAAGGAGTTTGTGATTACTAAGCCCATACTGGCACAGAAATCCAAGAGTTGCTGCCCGTTCCTGTTGGCCTCCATATCCTCTCCAAATTTACCCATAACCTTTTCATACCCTTCTGTTCGATTTCCAATCCTGGCGTTAAAATCACCCATGAGCAGAACACTGTCCTTGTCCTTTACTCTAACTACTACATCACTGAGTGCCTCATAAAAACTATCCATCTTATCTTGATCTGTCCCTTCACAATGCGAATATACTGACACAATCCTAATTTTCTTGCTAGACACGATAATGATTATAAACATGCAAAAATAGTTTAGGAAAAATTTAATATCAAAACTCTTGTATATCACGATCTAGATCTTAAAACTAATGTTTTGTTATTGGGTGATGTGTTTGAAAATGTTAGAAAAACTTGTATACAGGCATGTGATTTAGATCCATCTTGGTATTTTACAGCACTTCGTTTATCGTGGTATGCAATGTTAAAAATGACTTAACAACCACTAGAATTATTATATGATTACAATATGATTTAAATGTTTGAAAACCGACTAAGAGGTGGTATATCACAGATTTGTAAAAGATATATCAAAGGAAAAGTTAAACATAAGAAAGATTACAATGTAAAAAGGAAATCAAATTTATCTATCACATTTAGATGCAAACAGTTTATATGGTTACATTATGAGTCAATATTTACCACATGCTATATTTGAATGGGATGAAACAGATTCTTTTGAATGCATTTCATGCCTTCAAAAGAATCTGGTTCATCCCATTCAAATATAGTATTTGGTAAATATTGACTCATAGTGTAACCATATAAATTGTTTGCATCTAAATATGATAGATAAATTTGATTCTAGAAAAATAAGTGAAATTTCTGGCACTTCTAGAATTGATTGTATTTTTGCACTTGATTTAAAATGCCTAAAAGAGCTACATGATTTATATAAAGATTTACCACATGCTCCTGAGAGTAAAATTGCACCAGGAACTAAAGAAAATGAGTTAATTACTACTCTGAATGACAAACATAATTATCTAGCTCACTAAAGAAATCTTAAATAGCACCCATCATTTGGAATAAAAATAACAAAAATAAATGGAGTCCTAAATTTAAGCAGTCTTATGATTGAAGAGGTTTATAGACTTTAATACAGAAAAGGGGACGAAACTGAAGAATGATTTTGAAAAAGATTTTTACAGATCGATGAATAATTCTGTGTTTGAAAATCGACAGAAAATATAAGAAACAGAGTGAAAATAAAATTAGTTTCAGATGGAGATCAGTCTGAGAAATTAATTTCTAATTCAGACTTCAAATATAGAACTATGTGTATTGAAAATCTGGTTGGCATCCATATGAATAAGACAAATATCACAGTTGATCAACGCTAGCATGAGTATACTTGATTAATCTAAGGAACTGATGTACAATTTTCACTATAGAATAATGAAACCGAAATATGTAGAATATATTGGGTTGTGTTTTCAAGATACAGACAGTTGTATATACACTACACAAAGTGGATATTTCTGTGAAGACATGAAATCGATGGTTGATTACTTTGATATGAGTGATCATCCAACAAATAATGTTTATGGTATTCCACAAATAAACAAGAAAGTTTTAGGAAAAATGTAGGATGATTGTAATGGAAAAATAATGGAAGAATTGTGTAGTTTGATATAAAAAAGTATGGTTCTAAAGTTGGTGACAATGAAGGGAAAAAATCAAAAGGAATGAAAAATGTGTTGTTAAAAATATAATAAGCTAGGAAGAAAATAAAGACTGATTGCTTGACAATAAAGAGCACTATAGATTGGTTAATTCTATTTGAAGTGAAAAAGATGGGATCTTCACAGTTGGGACAAACAAGAAAGCTTTGAGCCCACATGAAAATAAACGATATGTTATGGAAAATAAGACAGATACTTTATGGCACAGACATTACACATTGTAAAAAAATATAATAAACATTTTCTATATAAATGGAAACATTTCTGCAAAAGCACAACAACTTTACCAATACTAACTTGTTTAAAAAGGTTAGCGAGTTACAAGTGAATGTTTTGTATAATGTTACTGGTTGTGAATATTTACCTACCAGATAAAGGGCAAAATATATGTTTGGAACTCATTAATGAATTTAAAATTATTTTACCTAACATGTATTTAAAAATAATTAGTAATTGGGTTCTTAAGGTTTTCTGGAATATTTAATTGAGATACAATGGACGAAAAAACTTAAAAATAATGATAAAGAGCTTCAAGATTTGGATCTCACTCTGTGAAATTTTTTTCCTATTAAATTTTATAATCTTTAAATGGACACTACCATACAGCTAAAGCAGTGTGGTGACTGTCTGAATAAAAAGAGTAGTAATAGGTTTCATGGAGATAAATACCAAAGGGATGGATATTGTAATATTAGTAAAGAATGCAAAAATAAATACATGAAAATAAAAGTTATATGTGGATGTGGTAGTACTATAGACAGGTCTTGTCTTAAGAAATTTGAAAATTAAACAATTCATAAATATCTAATGTCTGATAAAGAAGGAAGGATTAGCAAAATTTTGGGTAAGGAATATAACATATAAAAACTATTTTTATTTGTTTTCTTACATTCACCTTTTTTATAATAAAGATAATTTTTTATAATAAGTGAATGTAATAAGCGAAAATATTCATTCCTTTAAATTTTCTATGTATTTCATAATAAAGTACACGTTTTTTTAATGAAGATAGGTGAGATAGATATGAATTTTGTACGACAGTAGAGATATTCAGCAGGTTCTGGGCAAATTTTTATCAATAAAATGAGTGAGCGAGTATCACTCGCTCACCTGTTTTCTTTTTAAAAACTGATTTATCCCTAGTGTCCAATAATGTTTACAAATAAGTCATTTAATAATGATAAAAGGCTAATGCTATAGTGTTTATTTATTTCTCATTCCTAGCCCTGCACACACTACACACATATAGTTTCATAGTTCTACACAAACCACACACTATCAAATGATGTCAGCTCCATTTTGAACAGCACAGCTTCCCATTTGTTAGCCTATAAAATTGAATCAGCATACCTCTATAATGTAACACAAATAATAATAATGGTAGTAAAACATCTAACATTCCTCATAACACTTTCACACTAGATTTTGTCCTTCTTTTATCCCACTCATTATACAGAGAAGCTGACTCAGTTTTTCGGGCTAACAAATGGGAAGCTGTGCTGTGTAAAATGGAACTGACATCATTTGATAGTGTGTGATTTGTGTAGAGCTATGAAACCATATGTGTATAGTGTGTGCAGAGACAAGGAATGGGAAATGAATAAACAGTGTAGCGTTAGCCTTTTATCATTATTAAATAACTTATTTGTAAACATTATTGTACACTAGGGATAAACCAAGTGACATCTTTTTTTTTGAGTCATCAGTCTTCTGGCTGGTTTGATGTGGCCAACTACGAAATTCTCTACTATGCCAACATTTTCATCTTGAAGCAGCAGTTGCAGATGACATCCTCAATTATATGTGAAATGTAATCCAATCTCTGTCTTCCTCTATAGTTTTTAACCTCTACAGCTCTCTCTAGTACCATGGAAGTTATTCCCTGGAGGCTTAACAGATGTCCTATCTTACTGTCCTTTTCTCTTGTCAGTGTTTTCCATTTACTCCTTTCCTTGTCGATTCTGCAAAGAAAATTTTCATTCCTTACCTTATCAACATTCATCTGTAGCGTTACAACATCTCTAATGCTTTGATTCTCTTCTGTTCCAGTTTCCCACTGTCAATATTTCAGTACCATACACTGTTGTGCTCCAAATGTACATTTCAGAAATTTATTCCTCATGTTAAGGAATATGTTTGATACCAATAGAGTTCTCCTGGACAGCAATGCTCTTTTGCTAGTGTTAGCCTGCTTTTTACATCCTCCTTGCTCCATCAATCACAGGTACTTTTGCTGCCTAGGTATCAGAATACCTTAACTTCCTCTGGTTCATGATCCCCTATTGTAACGTTAAATTTTTGCTGTTCTCATTTCTGCTGTTTCTCAGTACTTCCTTCTTTTTCCAGTTTACTCTAAGTCACAAAATCAGTACTCATTAGACTGTTCATTCCATTCAAGAGATCCTGTAATTCTTCACTTTCACTGAGTATACCAAAGTCATCAGGAACCTTAACATTGATATCCTGTCACATTGAATTAAAATTCCACTCTTTTATTATTTCCATCATATCTTCTTGGATTTCCATCATATCTTCCTCGATGTATAGATTGGACACTAGTGGTGAAAGATTACACCCTTGTCTTACCTCTTTTTAATCAGAGTTCATCGTTCTTGATTTTCCAATCTTATTGTTCGCTATTTGTTTCTGTACTTATTGTATACTTTCCACCTTTGCTATAGCTTACCCCTATTTTTCTCAGAATTTCGAACCTCTTGCACCATTGGACTTTGTTGAACACTTCTTCCAGATCAACAAATTCTATGAACGTTTCTTGATTTTTCTTCTGATTTGATTCCAAATTGTGCAATGTCAGGGCTGCTTCTCTGGTGTCTACCTTTCCTAAACCCAGACTAATGCCTTATAACAGATCCTTCATTTCATTTTTCATTCTCCTGTATATTATTCTTGTCAACAACTTAAATGCATGAGCTGTTACGTTGCCTGTGCAATAGCCCACGGTTATCAGCTCCTGTTACCTTCAGAATTGTGAAGATGATAATTTTCTGAAAGTCTGATGGTGTGTCCTCAATGTCATAGATTCTACATACTAACTTGAGTAGGTATTTGGTTGTCACTTCCTCAACGATTTTAGAATTTGCAATGGAATGTTACTTATCCTTTCTGTCATGTTAGAGCTTAAGTCTGTAAGGCTCTTTTAAATTATGATTCTAATAATGCATCCCCTGTCTCTTCGCTGTCGACTCATATTTCTTCTTCCATCACATCGTCAGACATGTCGTTCCCTTTAGAGAGGCCTTCAATGTATTGTTTCTGCCTATCCACTCTCTCCTCTGCATGTAACAGAGGAATTCCCACTCCACTCTTAATGTTACCACCCTTACTTTTAATATCACTGATGGATGTTTTGACCTTCCTATATACTGAGTCAACCCTTCTAACATTGATTTCTTTTTCTGTTTCTTCAGATTTTTCATGCAGCCACTCCTCCTTACTTCCTTGCACTTCCTACTTATTCCATTCCTAAGTGACTTGTATTTTTGTATTCCTCAATTTCCCTACACATTTTTGAGTACTTCTTTTTTTGATCTGTCAGTGGAAGCATTTTTTCTGTTACCCGTGATTTATTTGCAGTTACTTTCTTTATACCTATGGTTTCCTTTCCACCTTTTGTGACTGCCACACACTATCAAATGATGTCAGCTCCATTTTGAACAGCACAGCTTCCCATTTGTTAGCCTGTAAAATTGAATCTGCTTACCTCTATAATGTAACACCGAACTGCCTACTGACCTATTAATTATCGCAATATCTATAGCCTCAGAGGACTTCAAGCGTATCTCTTCATTTCTTAGTATTTTCGTGTCTCACATCTTTGCACAATGGTCCTTTCTTACTAGTCTCTTAAAATTCAGCATAGTCCTCATCACTATTACGTTGTGATCTGAGTTTATATCTGCTCCTGGGTGTGTCTTACAATGAAATAACTGATTTTGGAATCCCTTCTTGACCATGATGTAATGTAACTGGAATCTTCCAATATCTCCTGACCTTTTCCAAGTATATTCTTCCTCTTGTGATTCTTGAATAGAGTACTTCCTATTATTAGCTGAAAGTTATGCAGCACTCAATTTGTCTTACTCCTCTCTCATTTCTGCTATTAAGTCCATATTCTCTCGTATAGCTTTCTTCTACTCCTTCCCCTACACCCACATTCCATAGGATTTTCGTCTTCCTTTATGTACTGAATTACCTGTTCCGTATCATTATATTCCTTCTCTATGTCTTTCTCTTCTGCTTGCGACATCGGCATGTATACCTGAGCTGCTGTTGTTGATGTCAGTTTGCTGTCAGTTATGATGAGAACAGCCCTGTCACTGGACTGTTCACAGTAACTCACTCTATACCCTATTTTCCTATTCCTAATGAATCCTTCTCTCATTGTACTACTTTCTGCTGGTGTTGACATTCCCCTAAATTTGTCTGACCAAAAATCTTTGTCTTCCTTCACTGAGACCCACTATACCTAGATCGATGCATAGCAGTTCCCTTTTCAGATTTTCAGCTCTTCTATCTTAGACTTCTGACATCCAGGTCCCAGTTCGTAGAAAATTGCCCTTTCATTGGTTATTCAATGTTTTCTCTCGTGATCACCTCCCTCTTGGCACTCCCCTCCCAGAGATCTGAATAGGGGACTGTTCCAGAATCTTTTGCTAATAGAGAAATCGTCATGCCACATTTTCAGTTACAGGGCACATGGCCTGGATACACATTAAGTGTTTAATGCAGTGGCTTTCATTGGCTTGTGCAGCCTCATGCCATTGATCATTGCTGATTTTTCCACCTTTTGGCAGTAGTTTCCCACCCCAAGTGCAAGAATCTCTGTTGACTCCTCTACTCTGACGAGGCCCTTGGCAGAATGAGGATGACTTCTTATGCCAACTGTCATTGGCTGCTATTGCTGATGTTTAAAAAAGATCAAAATTTAAGCAGTAGCGAGTTTCGAACCCAGGACCCATGACTGTTTGATGACTAGTCAAAGATGCTACACATAGATTAATGGGATGCCCTCTGAATGAGGTGGCACTGTTTTAACTGGAATGGTGTTCTATTTGGGAGCATGGAGGATCCAATCTTCGTCTATGCACCCTGGTTTAGGTCTTCTGTGGTTTCCCTAAATTCTCTCAGGCAAATACTATAAGGCTTGTCATCCTACACCTGTAAGTCTGTAAATATTTGTGTATGTGAATCATGTTGTTTGTCTTATTCTTAAATTGTAATACCAAGAGATGTCCAGGATCCTTTTAAACGATATCTACAGATAAATAAAACTACTACTATTAGTACTACAGATATGTATTGCATACTTTTGTTTTTCTGTCATGTTTTACATCCCTGATAATCTCTTCACTGTGGGTCAGTGGAACAAACAATTGGTTTATTTATTTAGTTCTTTGATCATATGTAGCACAATGTAGAAGTGATACTGAACTTAACTCTAGTCATTGCAGAGCACAGTATTTAAAGATTACATTTATTTCTACATGTTACTGACTACAAAGTTTACTGATCCATACATTTATTATAATTATAGTATTCACTTACTGAGTAGAAGCACTAGTACTGTAGGCATTCTCTGATAGATCTTTCAAAAGTATTAATATTTTGTATGTGTTTTATATCATTTGGTAAAGTATTCAATACTTTAATTCCTGTATAAAATGTACCAATCTGATACAAACTTTTATGAACTGGGAATAAAGATAGGTTATATTTTAATCTAGTGTGATTATGTAAGTCACAATTCTTTAATACTATTGTCATTTAGAACTACATTTTAATGTACATTACTGTGTCAAGAATAAACATGCATGGCAGTGGCAGTACTTTCAGTCTTTTGAATACTAGTTTACATCACTGTCTATCTCTGCTCACTGTTGTACTGCTAATGAGTATTTTTTAAATTCTGAAGGTGCCCAGAGCTGCTGGTGAATTTCCTCAGAATATTAGTCCATATTTTAAATGTATGTTAAAAAATGTGTAACAGACAGACATTAGTGTCTGTGAAGTTTTGCAGCGATTTAGAGCACCTTAAAAGACAGCAGCCTGTGCCCCATTTGCCATTAATGTAGTCAATATATTTGTCCAATTTTAGGTAACTTTGAATCCAAATCTCAAAAAGTTTTCTTACCTCTTTATTGACAAAGAGTTGTTGGTGATACCTTTATAATGCAATCTATGGTCTTGACAGTTATGGAAATTTAATGCTTGGTTTACTCAATCCATTTTTTTCCCATTTGTGGTAGATGGTGAACATCAAGTGTACCGGTTTTTGCACTTAAGAACAGACACATTTGGTCCTAAATTTCATTTGCAATGTAAATGTAACCATTTGTGTTCTAATAGTTGATACTGATCTTCAGGTGTTGCTTGAATGATGCAAATGTGATTGTACAATACAAATAATATGGCCAGTCATTAGCATTTCTGGCAGATAAACTACTTGTATAGTAACATAGTTTTCTGTACCCTATGGAGTTTATTGTGGTGAATCCCTAAACCCTTGGAATGCGTTATTTCAGTAGCCACCTTCAAACTCCGCAGTTTACTTATTTATTGGTCCAGTAAATCTTATATATATATGCTATGTATTACAGATAATGGACGTTTTCTGTACCTTAAGGAGTTTATTGTGGTGAAACATAAGTATGGGTTATTTCAGTGGCCACCTTCAAATTCTGCAGTGTATTTATTTATTGGTGCAGTAAATCTTGTATACATGAAGCGTATTATAGACATTGGACTTATTTTACAGTACAATAGTATTAGGCAACTATTATACTTTATTGCTCATATAATCTGACTGACTTTAATAAAAAGTTTTTAGCAGCCTTTTTGAATACATTTATATACCTAGAATTCTCAATAATTTCCGGTAGCTTTTTGTAGATTGTTGCACCAGAGTGATATGCACCTTCTTTTTGAGATAGATTTTTCTGGATTAATTTGCATGAATGTTTCCCATTAAGCTACTATGGCGCTCATGCACAGCAGTGTGTTGTATAAAGATATTCTGTTTCTGCATCATTCTTTTTGTTATGAGGAGCACAATTTCCAGGATACAAATGATGGAAAGATTTTAAAAAAAGGCTTGTGGGAACTTATACTATTTGCTTTTTTATTTTTCAAATTATTCTCTTTTGCTTCCTGGATGTTGTTAAGGCATGAGGGGAACTTCCCCAAAACATAACACCATATCTTAATAGTGAGTGTATGTGAGAAAAATACGCACTTTTACAGTTTCAGGAGTTGCATTACTGGAAAGTACTCCAATTACATATGACAGTTTAGAGAGTTGGGAATTTAAGGTTTCAGATAAAGCGCAGTTTAAACAGAGTTTGAAACACTTTCTGATAGGCAGCTCCTTCTGCTCTATAGATGAGTATCTGAACAAAGATTATTAGACCAGCTTAAGTAAAAAGTCTGTTAGACTTCAATTTTGACAGCACTTGGTCATAGCAGTCAAGAGTAGGTATTTCGTGTACATTAAATTTATTAAAGCGCATAATAATGTTTCATTCTGACGGTGTATTAATTCTGTAAATTTTGCAGTTCCACTTTACTGTAACGTATTCACCTATTTTGATAAACTCCTGACAAATGATCAGGCTAGTAAGTTCTATATTCACACGTTTTTAAGTTTTTTTATGTTATACCTTCTGACATGTTCCATACCCACGAGAATTATCTAATTTTTTTGGTCTATGGAACGAAAACGGAATCTAATGTAATGTAATCTAATCTCTGTGCGAGTTCCATTTCATATTTTCGTGTAACCAAAGTCCTAGAAATCGTGTCACAATGACATTGTGAATTTCATGGTTCTTCGTCTGAATCGCTGACTTTTCAGTACATTTATTTTGCTAGGGTTGGTAGTGTAGAGTACCTGTTTTTTGTGGGTTCAAGACAAGTCTGTTCCTACAGAGCGATTGTGAAACTTCATCTGTGATGACACCTACAGCAGTGGTAAGATCTGTATTATTTTTCTCTTCAATAAGGAGACTCATATCATCTGTAAATAGTACTACTTTAACATTCTTTACACATGAGGGGAGATCATTAATATATGAGGGCAGATCATTAATATATACTAGAAAAACAAATGGTCCTAAGACAGAGCCCTGTGGTACTTCACGTGTCAGTGAGGACAGAACTGAAAGGTAGTTCTGTGTAATGTTATCATGTCTGTGTTTGACTTCTGTAACCTGAGATCAGTTACTTGAGTAGGATTTCAGCCACTCATTTGGCACCTCTCGCACACCACAACCATCAAGTCTTTTTAAGAGAATTGTATAATCAGTAACTTGAAAAGCCTTTGTATAGTCTTAAAACCTGAAATTTTGGAGTGATTATCTGTTACACTAAACATGTGGTTTACACGATGAAAGGTAGCAGTTTCAGTGGAAAGTTGTGCTCTGAAATCATGCTGGCCTACGGATAATATAAAACTCTGGCTGAAAAATTTTGTCACCTGAGCTAGGAAGGGTTGTTCTATAATCTTTGAAAAGCTAGAAAGTAGTCTATTCGTCTATAATTTTCTGGGAGTTACCTTTCTTACAAAGAGGCATAACTTTAGTAGTATTTAGTAAATCTGTGAACATGCCGTCTGATAGTGAAGAATTGGAAATGTCTAATAACAGTGTGAGATTAAAGGTTTTTGACAGTTTTGTTATATGGTCAAGGATCAATGACTCCTGAATTACTATTTTTAAATGAGCTTATGATGTTTCGTAGCTCATCTTGCTTAGCAGCATCAAGAAACTTAATTTTTTTGATGATATTGACATTTTCAAGAGTCTGAATGTCCTTCATATCTAATCCACCAAATTTTTTGGTCACCGAGTCATTTGCAATTGTAGCAAAGTATGAATTCAACAGAGCTGCAGTTAAGTTTGAGTGAGCAACAAGGCTTTCATTGTGGGATAGAGCAATATTGTTATGAGTTGCCTTCTTCCCAGGAAGTTTCTGCACAGCTTTACATAACGCCTTAGAATTGTTTGATGATTCCCTGATATACTGGTCGTTTTCACTTAATTTCGCTTCTTTTGTGACCTGCTTCAGAACTGATTTATATTTTTTGAAATAGCTTAGAAATTCTAGATCACTGTTCGTTTCTGAAAGTTTAAATAAAGCTCTCTTCTTGTTACAGGAGACTTTAATTGCTGCAGTAACCAAGATTTTTAGTTTCTTTGTGTTTCTGCACTGGCATTTGTCTTTAGGGAAGCCTTTTTGAAACTATTCATTTAATTTTATTATGAAATGGTAGAACTTGTCATTTCTAATAGACTTACTAAGAGCTTTAGCCCATGGTTGATTAGCTAGCGACTGTAGAAAATATCCTATATTTCACTTGCTGAAGATCCTCTCATATACAAGAAATTCCTCCACAAATGGAGGGCAGCTGAAGAGCACAGTAAGTTACTGATGATCACCAAATCCCATGCGAATGTCTGAGGTTACTATGTACCTACATTTACACAAATTTGGTCAGGCAGAGTATCACAATTTTTTGTAATAGTGGTTGGGGAGTTTGTTGTTACACAGAGGTTGTGACTTTTGATGACATTAAGAAAACTTTCTCTTTCTGTACTACTGCTCCAAAAATTGATATCAAAATCATCACATAGTACTACAGCTCTCTCATAACTTTTGAGTTTACTTAGAGAAAGGTCAAGATACTTTAAAAAATCATATTGCTGTTTGGTTACCTATAGATGCGCAAATTTATTACTTTCCCTGTGGTTAATTCTATGACTGTAACCTCAAACACCTTCTGCTCTGCAGTGTTACACACAGAGCCCAGTGTCTTATAATCCAGGTTTTATTTGGCATGTGTACGTTTTCTTCTATATTTTGATGTAGTTCTGCAAAGGGAGCTTGTAAGTTTAAAGTTCTCAATTTCTGGGTTTTGTAAATAGTCATTGCACACCCAATATTCACACATGCATAAAATTAAAACACCTCTCCAGTCATCAGTAAGGAAAACACTGAATTGATCAAGTTTGCTTGGTAGCGATTGCACATTGTGATAAACTAATTTTAGAACATAATTGTAATTTTGTTTTATTTCATCGTTTGTGGATGATGGTGGTTCAAAATCGAATATTTTGTTTACTAAACCTTGTACATAACATTGCAAAAACGGTAATTTTTCTCATCTGTATTTAAACCCATGTGGGACAGAGGCCTTTATGACTCACATACACTGTCACTGAGTGGTGTAACATTGGTGAAGAGATTTATTGACCTAAAAAATCATTACTCTTGTCCTGCTGGTGCACTATTTCACTGACCTGGTATTTAGTGTGTTTTTTTCTTGAGAGTCTGTGATTTTTGTCATTGAGGGCTATAGTCTCTGTAGCATGGTACTGCATGTTCAGTTTAATGCTTACTGTTTCTTGGATCCATATTATTACAAAATCCTTCCCTAGTGTGTTGAGGTGTAGACCCTGGGTTGTGAGATATTTTCTTCCTGTGCAGCTTATGTTGGAATAATTTTCAAACTTCGTGCATTTAATCACAGGTGAGCGATTTCAGTGTATGTTTCCATACAGTCGTCTTAACTCTCACACTGGCCACTATGCTGTTACCATTGAAGTACATACCACAATCAATATAATAAGTTAAAAGTCCATGAAGTGATAACTACAGGTGCACCTGCCACAGATATTCACTGAAATCAGTCTTTCCAATTGTAAGAGGCAAGGGGACTCACTGAAATCAAGCACCTCAGTGGTGACATGCAAAACATCTTGATGGGATCTAATGTTAACTTTTCACCAAGAACAGTTTTTCATATGCTGCCTCATTTTCGAGATATTTAGTTGAATCAAGTTAAAACAGACACGACATAAATTAGGACAAGAAGAGTGGAACATTTGAGCTAACCCAAATGTGATTGAAAGTTCTTATGATAGGTGTTCCGAAACTTTTGTACTTTATCATCTACATGTCTAATGCACACTTTTTGGTTGTGGTCAATATATTGAAAGCTTTAGTTAAGCCTAAAATTATACCTGCTGTTGACTGTGTTTCATAAGTGTCTGTTAAAACAGAATTTGTGCACTCATAGATTGCAGTACAGTTGGTTTCTTACTGTGGAAACCATGCTGAGAACTGGTTAATACTCCATTTCTGTTTGTAAACTTCATTAATTTAATTTACGATATTTTTTTCCAATAGTTTTAGAAAGCAGGGTGTTATTGTAATGGGGCCATAATTTATCACATTATCTTTCTTATCAACTTTGAATTTAAGAATAACGTTGGATATTTTAGGAAAAATGTCCATTTCTAATTAGTTGCATATGTCACTGAGGCAATTACGCCGTGAAGGGAGAGTTGTAAGATTCTGCTGGGTATACCATCAATTCCTGCTGATTATGTTGGTTTTAGATCCGTAACATCATTGACTGTTTCCTTGCTGCTTACATGATCTACAAGCAATAATAACTTACAGCTGTTGATCTTATTTTCCACTGATTGATGATTTTCTACAAAGTTGGTTTTTATTAAATTTTCGTCTATTCCAGTCAAGTAGCTGTTGAATATATTAGCTGTTTCGCAAGGCTTTGCAAGCCTTTTACAGTCATATAACAAAACAATATCCTCATTGGTTTTCTGTGGTCCTTTTTATGGTATCGCTCATAGCTTCTACTTTACTTGTAAATTTTTTTTATATACCTGACATTGTGCATTCTTTTGCTGTTTTATGACCTTTTGTAAAATTGTTGTGTACGTTTTGTAGTGAGTGTACCTGTCTGCTGTAACATTATTTTCCTCGCAGATTTCGTGCAGGTGTCTTTTTTCTGGCGAGAGGTTCTAATTCCTGTAGTAATCCAGCCATTACTTTTAATATTATTTGCAATGGATCGAGTCCAATGTAATCGAACTTCGTGTTATCTTTCGAGACGTTTGGAATAGTTCACGAAACTACAGCTCAGCTGAGCCAACCTAGTTGAGAGATATTCCCTGTTTCGCATAGTCGAGCTGTTTTTCTCAAATTTTTAAGTCGTTTGTCACAAACTGAAAAAACATAGTTATATCCTTACATTTAACACCGAACAGAGATATATTATGTATATAAAATCGTTACTATTAATTGTAACTGCTTTTATAATGGTTAAACACTAAAATGCTAACTGCGGGTATGGAATTTGAATTCGTAGTCTTTGGTGGCCACAGTTGGTAGCACTGAAGCTGGCGTTATCTTTGAATGCGTTGTTGCTGTTTTGTGTTTTCCTCTGTGCAGTGATAGTAGGCGCGGAGATGTGTGTAATGAAATCGATTGCATGTCAGATTACCCAAACCATGGCGTGAAAGGTGGAAACAGTGAGTGAAGTGCTGGGATGGTGGGGGACTAACAGGACATGATGTCCAGGCGGTGTAAGCGTGTGTATTTATCACTCATGTAAAAGTTGTGATAGGGTTCCGCAACATTTAACAACAGTATTTGCAGCATTGAACTTTCGATCTACAAAATAGGCAATGAAAGCCTCGCAGTTTAACCATTGTGTTATGCGGAATCGAAAATCAGATCTATCTATTTTCGTAGGTAATGCAGCTGTGGCAGAAAGACTGATAGATGTGGAGATTTTTTCGTCAGCACCGACGTTTGTTGTGTACCTGATAACCAGGTGACCAGAGGTTGAAAATATATTTGCATAAATTTGGTACTGATTTATGGAAAAGACATCAAGATGTGAGTGGATAATACTTGCCATGACCCATTATTTTTGTTTGCAATATTTATTACTATATGATCACTATGAAGGCAGTGTTAGTAGTGATGAAATGTATAGCGATTTCATAACGTTGTGATAGTAATGGTTCGACCCCAACTCTGAATTTCTTTTATCGCATACCTACGTTTGTATAGCTTATCTGGTAGCAGGCCTAAATTTGCCTAATCGTTAGTATTACTTGATTTTGTGCCGTAGTGAGTGTTGCTGTCCGTAGTACGGAGTGCTTAATGCTTTCATTGCTCCAAAATAAGATCCAAGCAATTAAGAATAGCGTTTCTCACAGTATAGTTGTGATCACTTCCTACGCACCAAAAATTTTCAATGACTCTTCATGTGTGCAAATTTTTTCAAGACGTTAGATTGATAAAGATATTAAAATGATATTGTTGAAACTGTAGTGGTTGTTTTAAAATACTTATGATGTACACGAAATGTTTAGAGATATTTAAATACGAATTAAAGTAAAATTTAGCAACTTTCTGATAAAGAAAATTAAGTTTTAAGGAAGATAAACGAAAAGGGAGTTTTGAGTTTCACCTTAAAATGCAGTTCTTTAAATATTTGAGCCACATGGCAAAGAATTGGAGTAGATCATGGTAAGCATATAAACACCTAAGATAGTAGCTTCCTCAGTTTGAAATACAGTAAATGTTCACCTAGAGAGAATCAGTTATTGGTGAGTATAGAATTCCACGGTGTTGCATGGAAATTGGGTAGTAGAGCTAATAATAAACATGGTTACTGTCTTGAGAATGGTTCCTCTGCTAACAGAATAACAGCTGAGAGTCACATTGCATATTGTATTACAGAGCTTTTTAATATTTACCTTGGAGTTTCTTTATAGTACATTGAATGTAGACCTTCGGGTAATTACTAGTTAGTTTGTAACCACAACTAAGATTTCTAAGGGGACACAGTCACACTCAAATGAAATCCTGATCAATGTTCATAACTGAAAAGACTGTAAATTATTCAGATTGATACTGCAATCTGAAGTTAGATTGGGGCTTGTCTTCTTTTAGAGACTTGTGTGATGAGTCTTATTGCACCCACCATGACTGCACTTAGGCTTACTCGATTGATTCACATTGTTGTGTCCCTTCCTCTGCAAAAAATGTTCTGAAGATCACCTCTTTAAAGTGTGTCTAGGTATATCAGTACAGAAGGTGAATGGATTGTTTTGTGTGTCATCAGCATATGTAAAATGTATAGCTTTTGCACCGTGGTCATTCGTGTCAAGTCAACCAGCCCATCTCATTGGTTGTAGAAGATTTAGGTGAAACTGAGTACATTTGTTCTCCCAGAAGGAATACGTAGACATCAAATATTGGCATTTTGTCACTTCTTTTATTTTGAGGGTTTTCAACATTGGGAAGTTTTGACTATAGTGAAAGGACAGTAATACTTTAAAGCAGCCACCAAGGCAGGAAAAAAATTATACATGCATTTTTGTGTTTCATTTTGTTAGAAAACAGTTCAGTATTACTTCGAATATTGGATAAAGGGAGATGGGTAATTTTGAATTATTTTTTTCCAAAAGAATCTCTCAAACATGGGTTGTCATAGGTTATAGGAAGTTATTGGAGTTTTTGTTAAACTATGGTGTTTTTACTGTTATATTGGAAATTTAGGTCAGTTTTAATGGGTCATTTATCTTTTATATTTCAACAAATATTTGTAAGAGTAATTTTGTACGAGATTATATGCACAGTTTTGTTACTTTTAATGTTGTTGTGTTCTTCAGTCCAGAGACTCTTTTGATGCAGCTCTCTATGCTAGTCTATCCTGTGCAAGCTTGCAACCAACATCCTTCTGAATCTGTTTAGTGTACTCATCTCTTGGTCTTCATATACAATTTTTACCCTCCACAGTGCCCTCCAATACTAAATTTGTGATCCCTTGATGCCTCAGAACGTGTCCTACCGACCATCGCTTCTTCTAGCCAAGTTGTGCCACAAGTATCTTTTCTCCCCAATTCCATACAGTACCTCCTCATAGTTACGTGATCTACCCATCTAATCTTCAGCATTCTTCTGTAGCACCACATTTTGAAAGCTTCTATTCTCTTCTTGTCTAAACTATTTATCGTCCATGTTTGACTTCCATATATGGCTACACTATACTTTCAGGAAAGACTTCCTGACAAATGTATACTGGATGTTAAATTTCTTTTCATCGGAAACACTTTCCCTGCCATTGCCAGTCTACATTTTATATCCTCTCTATTTCTACCATCATCAGTTATTTTGCTCCCCAAATAGCAAAACTCTTCCTAATCTAATTCCCTCAGCATCACCCGACTTAATTCGACTACATTCCAATATCCTCGTTTTGCTTTTGTTGATGTTCATCTTAAATCCTCCTATCATGTCACTGTCCATTCCGTTCAACTGCTCTTCCAGGTCCTTTGCTGTCTGACGGAATTACTATGTCATTGGGAAACATTAAAGTTTTTATTTCTTCTCCTTGGATTCTAATTCCTACTCCAAATTTTTCTTTTGCTTCCTTTACTGCTTGCACAATATATAGATTGAATAACATCGAGGATAGGCTACGACACTGTTTCACTCCCTTCCCAACCACAGCTTCCCTTTCACGCCCCTCAACTCTTATAACTGCAATCGGGTTTCTGCACAAATTGTAAATAGCCTTTAGCTCCCTGTGTTTTACCCCTGCCACCTTCAGAATTTGAAAGAGAGTATTCCAGTCGACGTAGTCAAAAGCTTTCTCTAAGTCTACAAATGCCAGAAACTTAGGTTTGCCTTTCCTTAATCTATCTTCTAAGATAAGTCATTGGCTCAGTATTGCCTCACGTGCTCCAACATTTCTATGGAATCCAAACTGATCTTCCCCAAGGTCGGCTTCTCCCAGTTTTTCCATTCATGTGTAAATAATTCGTATTAGTATTTTGCAGCCGTCACTTACTAAACTGAGTCTGAGGGTATTTTGCCTGTGTTATACACCTTGCTCATCAGATGGTAGAGTTTTGTCGTGGCTGGCTCTCCCCAGGCTATCAGTAGTTCTAATGGAATGTCATCTACTCCCAGGGCCTTGTTTCGACATAGGTCTTTCAGTGCTCGGTCAAACTCTTCATGCAGTATCATACCTCCCATTTCATCTTCTTCTACATCCTCTTCCATCTCCATAGTATTGCCCTCAAGTACATAGCCCTTGCATAGACCCTCTATATACTCCTTCCATCTTTCTGGTTTCCCTTCTTTGCTTAGTATTGGTTTTCCATCTGAGCCCTTGATATTCATACAAGTGGTTCTCTTTTCTCCAAAAGTCCCTTTAATTTTCCTGTAGGCAGTATCTCTCACCCCCCTAGTGATATATGCCTCTACTTCCTCACATTTGTCCTCTAGCCATCCCTGCTTAGCCATTTTGCACTTCCTGTCGATCTCATTTTTGAGACGTTTGTATTCGTTTTTGCCTGCTTCATTTACTGCATTTTTATATTTTCTCCTTTCATCAATTAAATTCAATATTTCTTCTGTTACCCAAGGATTTCTACTAGCCCTCGTCTTTTTACCTACTTGATCCTCTGCTGCCTTCACTACTTCATCCCTCAGAGCTACCCATTCTTCTTCTACTGTATTTCTTTCCCCCATTTGTGACAATTGTTCCCTTATGCTCTCCCTGAAAGTCTGTACAACCTCTGGTTCTTTCAGTTTATCCAGGTCCCATCTTCTTAAATTCCTGCCTTTTTGCAGTTTCTTCAGTTTGAATCTACAGTTCATAACCAATAGATTGTGGTCAGAGTCCACATCTGCCCCTGGGATTGTCTTACAATGTAATACCTGGTTCCTAAAGCTCTGTCTTACCATTACGTAATCTATCTGAAACCTTCCAGTGTTTCCAGGCCTCTTGGGTCTAGTGTAGCAGGGGATACAACCCGTCGGCTTTGGACAATGACGTCACAAGTCGCCAGAGAGCAGTTTACCATTTTCGCTTTTGCTGTTATGTTTCAGTTTCGTTTTTTTACTGATTGCTTAATAAAGTGGATCTGTTTATTCTATCTCGTGAGATTTTTTTTTAAAAAAAGCCAAAAAACACTTATCAGCTACTGAAGGGAGCTACAACACTAAGAAGAATCGCTTCTCGTTTGGCGACTTGTGACGTCATTGTCCAAAGCCGACGGGTTGTATCCCCTGCTACACTAGTCCCGGCCTCTTCCACGTATGCAACCTTCTGTAACGATTCTTAAACCAAGTGTTAGTTATTTTTGTTTTGCTCGGTACAAAATTTTACCAGGTGGCTTCCTCTTCATGCCCTGCCCCATTCCGTATTCACCTACTACTTTTCCTTGTCTTCCTTTTCCTATTATAGAATTCCAGTCCCCCGTAACTATTAAATTTTCGTCTCCCTTCACTATCTGAATAATTTATTTTATCTCATCATACATTTCTTCGATCTGTTCATCCGTGAAGCTGGTTGGCATAAATACTTGTACTACTGTGGTAGACGTGGGCTTCATGTCTATCTTGGCTACAATGATGCTTTCACTATGCTGTTCTTCGTAGCTTACCCGTACTCTCTTTTTTTTTTTTTTTTTTTTTTTTTTTTATTTTTTTTTTATTTTTTTTAAACCTACTCCTTCATTACCCCTATTTGATTTCATGTTTATAGCCCTGTATTCACCTGACCAAAAGTCTTGTTCCTCTTGGTACCGAACATCGCAAATTTAACTTTAATCTGTCCATTTCCCTTTTTAAATTTTCTAATCTACCTGCCCGATTAAGGGCTCTGACATTCCACGCTCCGATCCGCATAACGCCACTTTTATATCTCCTGGTAACGTCCTCCTGAGTAGTTCCTGCCTGGAGATCCAAATGGGGGACTATTTTACCTCCGGAAACCATGCTGTAAAGCTTCATGCCCTCAGGAAAAATTATGGCTGTAGTTTCCCCTTGCTTTCAGCCGTTTGCAGTTCCAGCACAGCAAGGTCGTTTTGGTTAGCGTTACAAGGCCAGATCAGTCAATCATCCAGACTGTTGCCCCTACAACTAATGAAAAGGCTGCTGCCCCTCTTCAGGAGCCACGCATTTGTGTGGGATCAACAGATACCCCTCCATTGTGGTTGCATCTAAGGTACAGCTATCTGTATTGCTGAGGCACGCAAGCCTCCCCACCAATGGCTAGGTTCATGGAGGGGAAGTACTTTTATTATTGCTCAGTTTTGAACCATGCCTGCCGATTTTTAAATTTCATATTAGCAGTATGTATTTTTATTACACACTGCTAATATGAAATTTAAAAACTGATAAACGAAAATCAGCAGGCATGGTTCAAAACTGAGCAAGTGGGAATAGACAGTTTAATTGGTTGTAGACCATTATTAAATTTAGCCTATAGGCTAAAATGAACTGAATGAAACAACAAAATTTAAAGAAAGAAATAACTATATCGAAACTAGATTTTTCACTCTTTTAATGCATGCTATGTAAGGTGTAAATAATTTACAATAGCAATACTTTTCAAGAAACTGATAGTTTTTTCCAGTTGTTTTAGGAGGTCCAACAGTAGTGAACATAGGAGGAATGAATTTGCACTGGGCAAATATTCTCTTATCGTGGCAATGGAATGAAAATGGTGGTAATGAAGGATATGGAGAAATAGAACAATAACAGCATAATCTGTTGTATTTACTTTAGAGATGATCCCAAAGTACCTCATATTGTAATATTTATAAGCAACATAAATTATTTTCACCAAGGAATGTCAGTTTATTCTATTGTTTTAGGGGTGGGCTCCGTGTCATTACTGATCCTCTTTCCTTCCAACTCTCCTAATGTAGTAGCTTAGTTAGGGAAAATACTGCTTGCATGAAATGTCTGAAGTTGTGCAAAACATGTCTGATTCACAAACTTCAGAAATAAAATAAAAATGAACTTTGGTGCTGTTAACATTACCAACCTGAAACAAATCTGATACAGGTAATCTTTGTAAAGGGATTAGTGAGCTTTACTTTGTCGGTAGTACACTACTGGCCATTGAAATTGCTGCACCAAGAAGAAATGCAGATGATAAACGGGTATTCATTGTACAAATATATTATACTAGAACTGAAATGTGATTACATTTTCACGCAATTTGGGTGCATAGATCTGAGAAATCAGTATCGAGAACAACCACCTCTGGCCGTAATAACGGCCTTGATACGCCTGGGCATTCAGTCAACTGATCTTGGATGGTGTGTACAGGTGCAGCTGCCCATGCAGCTTCAACACGATACCACACTTCTCATCAAGACTAGTGACTGGCGTATTGTGATGAGCCAGTTGCTCGGACACCATTGACCAGACGTTTTCAATTGGTGAGAGATCAGGAGAATGTGCTGGTCAGGGCAGCTGTCAAACATTTTCTGTATCCAGGAAGTCCCGTACAGGACTTGCAACATGCAGTCGTACATTATCCTGCTGAAATACAGGGTTTCGCTGGGATTGAATGAAGGGTAGAGCCACAGGTTGTAACACATCTGAAATGTAACGTCCACTGTTCAAAGTGCCGTCAATGCGAACAAGAAGTGACAGAGACGTGTAACCAATGGCACCCCATACCATCACGCTGGGTGATACGCCAGTATGGTGATGACGAATACACGCTTCCAATGTGCGTTCACCACGATGTCGCCAAATACGGCTGTGACCATCATGATGCTGTAAACAGAACCTGGATTCATTCGAAAAATTGACGTTTTGCCATTCGTGCACCCAGGTTTGTCGTTGAGTACACCATCGCAGGCGCTCCTCTCTCTGATGCAGTATAAGGGTAACCACAGCCATGGTCTCCAAGCTGATAGTCCATGCTGCTGCAAATGTCGTTGAACTGTTCATGCAGATGGTTGTTGTCTTGCTGTAGACATCCCCATCTGTTGACTCAAGACGTGGCTGCATGATCCGTTACAGCCATGTGGATAAGATGCCTGTCATCTCGACTGCTAGTGATATGAGGTCGTTGGGATCCAGCACGGCGTTCTGTATTGCCCTCCTGAGCCCATCGATTCCATATTCTGCTAACAGTCATTGTATGTCGACCAACGCGAGCAGCAATGTCGCAATACGATAAACTGCAATTGCGATAGGCTACAGTCCGACCTTTATCAAAGTCGGAAATTTGATGGTACGCATTTCTCGTCCTTACACGAGGCATCACAACAACGTTTCACGAGGCAATGCCGGTCAACTGCTGTTTGCGTATGAGAAATCGGTTGGAAACTTTCCTCATATCAGCATGTTGTAGCTGTCGCCACCGGCGCCAACCTTGTGTGAATGCTCTGAAAAGCTAATTATTTGCATATCACAGCATCTTCTTCCTGTCGGTTAAATTTCGCGTCTGTAGCACGCCATCTTCATGGTGTAGAAATTTTAATGGCCAGTAGTGTATTTTTTGACTGTTCCTCATGTATATTACCATACTGTTTCTCCATGGGTAATTGCAGAGAATGTTTTATGGAGACATAGATTCATAAAATTAAATTTATTTTTTGTTGGCTTGCACATCCACCCCTTATATAGTGTATTTTTGTAACATGTGAGTATTTTTCTTTGATGAAATCACAGGTCTTGAATTTTATATATCAGACATGTTTCACATCATCAGACATGACACAAACGTAAAATTACACCCTCTGTTTTTTAGATTAATTAAAATAGGATGTAGGGAGCAAGAATCTATGTCCATTGGTATCTTCACCCTTCCTCCGGAATAACAAAAGTAATTTTTCTGAGTCCGTTGATACTGTGCCATTGTTTACATTAATAATTGCCTTTTACTACGTAGCGACTTTGCAGTGCAAGAGTGTGAACTAGCTTTTCCTGTGTACACGCATGCCTTCAGTAAAGGCAGCTGTTTTTGCAGAATATTTGATTTGTGTGTTATTAGTTGAAATTTACTGATTGCTCAGGGCTTTCATGCCCTCCGTTTTCCTTTTTTTGTCAGAAATTTATCAAATTTTTCTTATGGAGAGCATTCATCACAGTGCTGTAGCTTTGATGCATGGGGTTGAGACTTCGTGCCATAGCATTTTTGAGACCTTTATAGTTTTCCTAATGTGATACACTGTCAGTAAAATTATGTTCTCATGAATGGTGCACACACACACACACACACACACACACACACACACACACACACACACACACACACACACACACATTGAGAGGGTACCATTAGCAACTGCTAAAATGAACAATTTGTAGAAAAGTGAACAAAATTCATTGAATCTCATGTTGATTTCACAGCGTTAAGTTAAATACAGCAAAATTAAATTTCTAAAAAAATCACTTATTTCTTTCATATTGTACTTTCCCCATCTGCATACCGCATCATTCGTATTCAGCCCTCTTTTCAAACTAGTCTCTGCCGTGTCGTCGTCTCCCTCCCCCCTCCCACTGTCCCTCCATTGTATTTTCTAATATAGTGTCATTTTCTGACACTTAAATATGCAAAGAAACTTTTATTTTTATGTTTTCCTGTAATTATCGAGATTTTGATTTCTGAATGCCGGTCTTAATTCTCTTTAAGTGCATAAAGTTTGAAGTTAAGCACCTCATATTTGTGCAAGTAGTTTTTAAGAGTTCATGAGTCAGAAACTGTTGCTACTATTGTGCGAACTATTACTTATTATTTGTTCGTTGGTTTTTAAAAAAGTAATTTATTAAATCCAGCCTGAAAACATAATTAGTCTTAAAATTTTTATCTGATATTTGAATATAACAGTGTATGTAACAATTGAATAAAAAACTGACCAAAAATTTCCAGTATAACAGGAAAAAATACTGTAAAAAGAAAAAATTTCACTTTTTTTTTCCTTCCGATAATCCTAGCTATAAGGATTATTTTGCGAAGAGAAGGGGGTATTGGGATTACCCTTTTCACTTGACTTACATTTTGTATTCATTGTAGTTCAGAAATAAATTTTTGTTTTTGAACATTTTTTTTACAAAATAAAACTACAAACGTAAGCATACATTTTATCTTGCTGTGTTGGGTGTAGTTATATATATTACAATCCCTAAGTATATAACTACCAACTGTTGCATAGACTGAATGATAATTGGGAAATAATTGTGGTTTATTTTCGAAAAGTAGCAAGTAGTGCAAAATGATAAAAGTCAGCCAATGATGATGATTTATGGTCAGCCAAGTTTCATCTAAATTGAATATGGAGAGGATGAGAATTATATGATGTAGAGGGGGAAACCTATTTTTTAAGTGTGATGACATGAGTAGGACTAAAAAGAGTGTTCATTAAAGTTAATACTGGTGTTGTATACTTATCGTGTAAACTGATATGTTGTATCTGTAATTGGAGAAACAACAAATAACAATTGGCGTGAGTTCCAAATTCTGTTTATTGCCAACAGCTACACAATACTAACGCAAATTGGTGCTTGATCAAGAGCAGCGACTGTGCTGCAGAGTCCAAGTCCAGTGTGGTAAACAGTCATAGCACAGTGTAGCGTCGTTCCTGGGTGCAATGTCGACATAGCAAGTAGGTAGCCCAACACGAGCCTGCCAGGTGTGGCAGCTATATAGGGCGAGTGGCGGAGGAATATGCCCGCCGTAACCGAGTCTGCTTGTCGTGTCCTGTTATGATTGGCGGTGCGGCCTCCTCTCTCGGGAGGACGTCGGCCGAGTTTGCCATGACAGTGCGGAGGCACTCAGTGTTTGAGGCCTGTGCTGTACAGCTGTGCAGAGCTGCGCATAAGCGGGGAGTGCTGGCCGTTGGCTGTATGACATAAAGACTGTGGCCATGCAGCTGCAGGCGCCACGGTGTGGGCATTGACTATACCACATGATATGTTCCACATTTTGATAAAAGAATGATCTGTGGAACAAAAACTAATTAGCTAACTGTCATTGACAGTGACCTTACGTATAGTACAACTATTGCTATTCGTATATAAACAATCTTCTAATATTAAACCAGCAGAATTAGTTCTTTTTGTGCATGACACTAATACTGTTACCATTCAGAGCTTACATACAGCAATTGAAGAAATGGTAAACAGTGTTCTTAAAAGTACTAGTGATTGTGTTATGTGAATGGTCTCACTGTTTCAAAGAGACACAAGATGTGCAGTCAAAGGAAAATCTCATTGTTTCCAGAGCTGGCATGTGCAGCTGTGGATTTTTTTTGGCAGACATGAATCTATACAAGCATCCATTGTTTGTTCTGAGGCTTGCTAGTTTGCTCAAAATGGTGACACCATCTTTCATCTCCTGTGACAATATGAGCTAGAAAAGATATTCTTCATCGCAATACCATTCCAGGTGCTGCAGTTATGTTGACATTTTCTTCAAATTCTGCCCTTCCATTAGGATATGGGGAACCCATTGTGCAGAGATTGTCTGGAATTTCAGGTGCACTGTCATGATGGAATGAGTGGTACTGTGACTAATGCCCAACAAGAGCTGAATGTCTTCCTCCATCTGTCATCCGTAGTTTCTCATGGCAACATCCACTGCAGCAATGACAGAAGGGGTCCAGGCCAACTGCTGTCATTAAATAACACCCGATTTTCTCAGCATCATTTATTTCACACAAACACATGGGCACATAATGCTGTATGGTGTTTGCTACACATGGTAGACATTTGGGCCTGAATTTCACTTCCTGGCCCTCCCTCCTGCAGACAAAAATTGCACTGCATCTCGCTGTTCTAATGATCCTTCCACAAATCTTCATGGGTGTGCAATAACTAAAAAGAATCTTAAACTTATTTAGATTTAGGAAGTAATAATGTAAGTGTGTAATATTGTGAGATGGGTACAATTCCGAGGCTATTGTAGCAGTACATTATTAGACAGAAAATCATTTTCTTTACATTGATCACATTACTGTGCCAAACATACATAGAATTCAGATTTTACCTACTGCTAATGTTATTTGACAATATTAATATAATATATGCTACATCAGTCAGTTCTAGGGGAAAAAAATTGTCAGTTGCCACCAGAAAATCCATTAACATCCTCATAAAGTTTTATTAGAAGGTAAACTTTTTTATGGCTGCTTGTAACTTGTTGAAAATGTGTGTTTGAGTTATACATTTATGGAGCAAAGTGATATAAAATCTTGGTCATATTTCTAATGTTGTTTATATGAATAGAGTTGTTGCTTGAAAAAAATATATTTATGACAAATTTCAAGGAATAAATATGTTGGGAATCAATGGTTACCATCCCCAGTCCCTTGAACAAGCATCTGCTGTAGGTTCTTGAGTTGACTCTACAGATGTGTTTTACAAGCTTTGGAACTTGAGAAAATATAAATGTGTCTTTGAATTACACCAAAAAGCGATCCTATCATCAAGTTCTTATCCCGAGAATTTAACTCATCAATGTCTTCTGTCAGCTTCTCGTCATATTTTAGACATGTGCTGGTAGGAAATCTTTTTAAAATTTCGAACTGCATATAGTGTCTTTCCAAATTTTGGTGACAGTGAATTGGCTAGAATCTTTTAGGTAGTGTATTGGGACACTGTAGGGTATACTTGGAAAGTAAAGTTATTTCTTCAGGTTATTACTATCATACATTCAACAGTTGCCAGATCCAAATCTTTTACACAAAAGTTGTAGACACTTGTTTGGCCTAGGCCTAAGGCAATGCATTATCATTCAGGAAAGGTGAAGTTGAAGCCTCTTCTGGTAGCCAGAGTTAGGTTTTCATAACTTGCTTAAGGATGTGGTCAGTTTACATCCCCTCCGTACTGTCCATGCTTGTGTTCAGTCTGCAAATATCAGATTGTTGATGGGACTTATTGTCGTCCTTTTGAGGTACTCCAATAGCAAGTTGGAATGACTGACTGTTAGAGCTGTCCCCTTCTGTAGCATGGCCGCTACGTTTGCGACTAGTGCTGACTATCAGCAAACTACCAAACTACACTGTGGCGGAATATATGGAAAAAAACTTTCAGGGTTCCTCTTCAAAATGACATATGTATGATATCTGTACAATGTTTGGTCCTTGTGCAATAAATAATTGAAACTGTTGCCAGACTTTATGTACACCCTGTATTTGAGGGAAGCCATTAATTTGCGTAAGTAGTAGTAGTAGTAGATATCGAAGAATTTTGTATGTCTTCCCCCCCCCCCCCCCCCCCCCCCTCCCCGAAAGTTGCGGTTTATTTTCTGTACTTGATTGGGTGTGTGTTAACCTCTTTTCAGTTGCTTCTTTCCTAAAAAAAAAAAAAACTTTTCTCTTCTCTTCCAGTTTAATATCTCAGCCCATTCATGTGTGTTGCATTGTTTCTCCTTGTGATATGTAATATTAATGCTGATAATGGTGTTAAGGTTCTGTCCCCTTTTGGTAGTTTGCTTAAGTTTTACCCAGAATTCTTCTCAATTATGATCACCTTCTGATGATTTTTTGGTGTTGTGGACTTGCTAATCAAGACCACTGGTATCGTGTACAGCTCATCTCTGATGCAGTTGGTGCAAAGACTGTAAGAGTTGTAAATATATCCAGCAGTTATAAAATTGTAGCTCAACATTCTCTCACAAAACTGTTGCATTTTAAATCGTCTTGAAGTCTTACGGTACACTGTAACTGATCTCGAACTTCAAAGTCATTACATCAATACATATCTAAATACACTAGTGTCCAAAATTAGAACAACAAACTGCTGTTTCCTCATCCTGTGTCTAATTCACGAATCATACAAACTGTCAACAGGTGTCCGTACCATTGTGTTCTGCACAAAAGATAGCATTCCAGTCAAGGGACAACCACGTCAGTGATATGAAGTCAGGACACCTATCAAAAGGGTTAGTGTTTTCCAGGTAGTCTCACGTCCACATTCACTGTGTACACAGTCACAGCTGGTGCAGTGTGGCACAGAGAAGATGCCTACCAGGCTCTCTGTGGTGGAGGGCCATAGGAAGAATGGAAGCAGGACAGTTGCAATCTGGTGTTGCCCAATTGCTTAATGTGAATCATTCTTTTGCTTCTTGGATGTGGTGACAGTTTATAGAGACTGAAGCTGTATTGAAGATCAGGACAGGGACAACCATGTGTAACATCAGCAAGAGAGGACCATTATTTGGCTGTAAAGGCAGACAGTACTGCCTTAGTGCTGCACAGCAATTGGCATCTGACATGGCAACATACATAGGATGTGTTGGATTGAGGCAAACTGCGTACAGAAGGCTTCGGAAGAGTGGCCTTTATTGTCGGAGATCTGCTGTATGTATACCTCTGACACGTCTTCACAGAAGGGAACATCTAGAGTGGAGTCGCCAACATGTCACCTGATTTTCGAACAGTGGGCCAATGTCCTTTTCACCAATGAGTCCTGGTTTGGTCTGGAGAGTGATTCTTGATGTACTCGCATCTGGAGGGAACATGGAACATGATTTTGGGACCCAAATGTGGGAAGAGATCGGTATCAAAGAGGATCCCTAAAGGTGTAGGCAAGGATAATATTGACCACTTGAAAACCTCTTCATGAAACTTTGAACATAGCTGCTAAGGTTCAGTGACCGTGTAAGAATTATATTGGAACAAATAAGCCCTCAGTCACAAAAATTAAGTCAAAATTGACCTGGTTTCGACGCTACTATGAGCGTCTTCTTCAGAATTAGACTAACTGTTCTAAAACATATTAGGCATATAGTACATTAATAAAATTAAAGTTTGTACTGACTGGAAAAGATGCAGTACTTACAAGTCACATATTTAAAAAAAGATCTGAGCCGGAAAGGCGACGTCATGAACAGTTGTGAGATGGCAAGCCGCTAAGGGTTGCTCATACTGTGAACAAGGGTTGCAACGAGACACTCTTCCAGTCAGTACAAATTTTAATTTTATTAATGTACTATATACCTAATATGTTTTAGAACAGTTAGTGTAATTCTAAAGACGACGCTCATAGTAGCGTCGAAACCGGGTCAATTTTGACTTAATTTTTGTGATTGATGGCTTATTTGTTCCAATATTCGTCTTCATGAAATTGTGTTGGTGAATTGGCAATTTTTAAGTGCTGCCAGGCATCGTAATGAGATCTTGGGACCTCATGTGCAGTTGTTGTGAAATGCTGTGGGCCCAGACTTCATGTTGATGAATGATAATACTCGACCTCATAGAGCATGGGTGGTTGATGTTTTCTTAGAAATGGAAGCTATTGCACGCATGGTGTGGCCTGCTCGTTCTCCCGATTTGAATCTCACAGAGTATGTCTGGGATGGACTAGGGAGACGGGATGCAGCACGTCAGCACCACCAACCACCCTGCAAGAGTTGTGAGCAGTTCTGCAGGAAGAGTGGGCATTATTGCCTCAATGTGAAATTGATGACATCACTCACAGGATACCCTATCGTTGTCAGGCCTGTAGTGCTGCCAGAGGTGGTCGCACCCCATACTGGCCACGTTAACCAGTTGTCGGAATGTGTGTACAGTCAAGTTGGAAAAAATTAAGAACATTTTTGTCTAGCATTACGCATGTTGCAGTTGTTTACATTCTGTAATCGTTAGAGTATTTCTACTGTACCATCATCTGTTTATACTGTTGTGTAGCAAATTAAGTGCAACCTTCCAAAATTTCAGTTGTTACTTTAATTTTGGGCAGAAGTCTAGTGACCAACGTTCAACTTAGTAATGAGTGAACGAATTGTTTTTCAATTATCTTTTGTTTTTGCATTTATTGGTGGCTCTTCTTCTCTGAGACCTCCAAAACAACTCCAAGTAGTCACAGCACAACACAACACCACAATTAAACAAGTAGGTCTACTACGGATTTTATGTACAAATTATGAAACAACCTCAAACAATGGGATGTTCCCAACTACTTCCAAGCTACTTCAATTTTACATGATCATCTTTCTTCTAACATTGAAGAATAGGTGGAACATGTACCTCCAGATGACTTGGAGGTTCCACTTCAGAGAGAGAGAGAGAGAGAGAGAGAGAGAGAGAGAGAGAGAGAGAGAGAGAGAGAGAGGGGGGGGGGGAATATTACATCCTAAATATTACCAATTCTATTGCTACGCTCTAGTCTCCTCTGTGGGTGAGACCAAGTGAGATGGTGCAGTGGTTAGCACACTGGACTTGCATTCGGGAGGACGACAGTTCAATCCCGCGTCCAGCCATCTTGATTTAGGTTTTCTGTAATTTCCCTAAATCACTCCAGGCAAATGCTGGGATGATTCCTTTGAAAGGGCACGGCCGACTTCCTTCCCTATCCTTCCCTAATCCGATGAGACCGATGACCTTCCAGTTTGGTCTCTTCCCCCAAACAACACAACTCTGTGGGTGAGGGTTGTTCTGTTTCCCTGGTAACTTTATTCCGTTGTCAGATGTCCATTGTGCCATTTTCTATTTTTTTATTCATGCCTATGTACAAAACAAATCTTTAATGATATTTTCCAATGTTTCACAGAATTTCCTCCAATGTTTTGTAATCAATATTTTGTTATAATTTGTAGGAGGCTGAAACAATTCACACTATTCTGTTCTTTTATATGTGGCAGCTAAACCTCGGCAGGAGTCCTTGTGCCTGGATGAAGGTGGTGATGGAGCAGCTGAAGCAGCCTCAGGTCCTCAGTGGTTACGACCGGTGTCAGCCAGTGCAACGTTGTGCTTTAGTCAGGACTCAGATGACTCGTCAGGCCCAGCATCGCCCCTACCGTGTAGGCACCGTGCTTATCAGATGGTGCCACTGCACGCTATCCCTCGGTTTCTGCCACCTGTTGGGGTCTTTTGGGACATTGAAAATTGCCAGGTGGGCTGTATTTATTGAATGTGTTGTTAACTTACTGTAAGGGTTATGAAGTAGTGTTACTTGTTAAATGCTGTATACGGCCAGCTTCTACTGAATGTAACAACTGTTCAAGGTGGAGTTTTGCAGTAGGCCTAGCTAGCCCTGAAGAATAAATTTCACTTCAGTATTGCCATCTTTGAATCCCTGTTTCAGGTCCCAAAAGGTCGTTCAGCAGTGGCAGTGGTGCAGGTCATTAGAGACCGGTTCTTCAAAGGTTACAGAGAGGCGGAGTTCCTAGTTGTTTGTGATGTCAAGAAAGAAAATAATCAAATTGTTAAAGAGCTTAATGATGCCCAGGTAATGTAAATATATCTGCTGAAATTTCTCTGCTTTCAGGAATTGTCATTTGTCAGTATCTCTGAAATAAGGAATCGACAGAGAGAGAAAGAGAAATACATGCTTTAGTTAAAAATGAACTGAAATAAAATTTATGGCGTAGGAAAATGGGAACATGTGTCCGCACTCAGAATGTTAATCGAGTTTCATTCATGACAGCTGTGACCAAAGTGCTATTAACCAGCATAGTACATCTCTAATCTGAGAGTTGTAGCTCACTGCTGTTCCATTTTTCACCCAGTGCATTCACTAGTCAGGAACAACTGATACCCAAAACTGAGTGTAAATGTTAAATGGTCATACAGGTTTTGTGTGTTTGTAACTAAGCTGTGGTATGACAGCCTTATGTTTGGTGGACAAATCAAAGCCACACTTTACAACCAACCAAAGCCATATAAAACAGTGGGAAATCCACAGTGGAATGTAACAATATTATGGAAAGGATATTTGCTACTCACCATATAGCAGAGATTCTGAGTTGCAGATAAAACACAACAAAAAGACTGTCAGAAAGTGAGCTTTCGCCCAACAAGGCCTTCGTTGAAAACACACACACACACACACACACACACACACACACACACACACACACAAAGCACGACCACAGTCTGTGGCTGCTGAGGCCAGACTGTTTGGCATAATTGATGACAAAATTACACACCAGTAATGAAGTTGGGTACTGAGATCTGGCCATGCAGTTGTGAAATTATTTGTCGCTATTGAAGGACTTTAAAGAATTGGGTTTTATCATCGGCGAATTGCAGTGGCATCACCTTGGATAATACAGAATTGGATTAACTATTCGAAATAAATGATTGAAAAGGGTACTTGTCGGTGATTGGGGATGTTTGCACTGGGGAATATGTTTTGCTGGTTTAAAACATTAACATGAGGATCTTAGAGAGTGTACTTTTGTGGAGCATATGTCACTGTTCAACAATGATTTTCTTGCTGTAACTAGTGATAATAAGATGGATAGAAATAATCTTCAGTGGCCTTTCCCTACATTTAGAATTGGTCCACACCCAGTGACAGACTTACAAGAACATGCTGTGCTTGCATGTGAAATTGTTGCATTTGTCTCATTCTGCGCATGAATGTCAGGGTATCGATCAGTATAATTCTGGTACCCTCATTGTGATCTGTTTCTTCATACTATGGAGTGGTCAGTTACCCAGTGTGAGGATACTGTACATATTGTGTACCGAAGTCAGCCAAATTATCTGCCAACCTACATCTGTAGATGTTGTAGCTTAGTTTTGTAAATGGTTCAAATTAGAGCTACTTGGTTGGTGTGAAAAGGTGTCTAGGTTTAAATCCATAGAGATCATATGAACTGATGCAAAGAAACTTCTGACTGACCTTGTAATATCCCATACCTGCTGGAATTGTACATGCCTTACCTGGGCAAGATTAACACTAAATAGTTTTGCTATCATATGGATTTAAATGCTGGATTAGTTGTACATGGTAGCTTTTACTCGTAGGAGTTTGAGATGGATATTGGCCTCCAGTCCCAACCACCCATTTTACAGACTAATCGTAAATGAACTGTGTATATTCTAATCATTTACGCTCTCAGTATTTACATTATATTAAGAACATGTGTGTAGAGGAAGAAAAAATTAATCATCTGTAGGTGATCTATCCAATAATATAGGGAGACATTCACTTCTGTGTGGGATTAAACTGACATTAAATCGTGGTTCTCTTGAATGTGGTCATTACCAGTATACCTTTTGTGTTCATCCATTATCAACATGGCAAATGAAGGAGACTAGACCATAACATGTATCCTGTAGAGATGTCTTTTGATCCAACAGCAGTAAAATTAAAGCTAGGCAAAAACAGCTTAATAATTTTAGGCCTATATAGATCACCAAATAGTGATGTAGATGAATTCTTCTACCATTTAGAACAACTTCTGGATAAACTATCAACAAACGAAAAACAGTTTATAACAATAGGAGATGTAAACATAGGCTCTTTCGATATAACGTAAATTGTATTAGGTATTTAGACTTGTTACATTGCTACAACCATATCCACATCAATTTGTTACCAACTAGAATAACATTTGACTCAGTCTTGCATTGCCCATGTTGTAACAAATGTACATAGGGAAGAATTAGTGAAAAGAAGTATTGAAAACTCTCTCCCAGACCATCGAGTTTAAGGCAGACCACAAAATAGTTCCACAAAATGACTTACTCACTTATACAAGAAACACTGACTATAATAAACTTAGGGAGGATGTTGCACACAGAGACTGGCAGAAGATACACAAATCAGATGATATTAAGTGGAAGTGGGGCCATTTCTGAGAAATAACCATGTAGTTTTAATCGGGGATGTCAAATAATAAAAAAACTAAAAAAATCAGTGTAAACAAAGAATCACAAAATTCTTTAGAAATCCACAAATTAAAGGAAAATATGGACACCTGTATGTGCTGTTCAGAGATAAGAAAATTCAGTACTTCCCAACAAAGTACAGCAACACCAGAAAAACATGCAGGGAGTCCCTGAAGACTCTAAAAGTGCGTTATTGTGCTGAACAAGTAAGTGAATCCAGTAATGTAGAAAAACAGCTTGGAATGCAGTAAACTAAGAATGTGAAGAAAAAAAAGGGAGTCCAAGATGCAGTAATATAGCACTAGAGGAAAATGGAATGTTGGCGAGTGAGCCAAAGACAGTATGTGAAGCTTTAATAAGACATTTTAGTAAGGCAAGTAAACAAGAAATTGAACCAACACTACAAATAAACCAAATTAAAATAGTAATTCGTTGTTCCTAAGGAGTGTAACAGAATACGAGGTAATGAAAATAGTCGTAAAACTGAAAATAAAAACATCTAGTGGCTGGGATGATATATCTTGTAAATTACTTAAGGAATGCAAAAATGGATTAATAAAACAAGTAACACACTTAATAAACAGTTTAATTGGGCAGGGGACCATTCCGGAACATTTAAAAATTACTCATGTATGCCCAGTGTGTAAAAAGAGAGCAGCCACTGATATAAATAACTGCAGGCCAATGTCATTGACTTCAACACTCAGTAGGTTGCTTGAAAGAGTAATTCTAGACCAACTGGAATCTTTCTTCATTAAACAACATGCAGCATGGGTTTTGAAAAGGGAGATCCATAATAACAGCAATAGCAACTTTCATCCATGAACTGATAGTCCAACTGGATAAAAGAAATAGTCATTGGGAATTTCCTGCTTTGATTCAGTGAATTGTGCAGCACTTTTATCCAAATTAGAAACTTCCAGTGTAAGGAGAGTAGCACTTAACTTCTTAAGTCTGTACCTCTGAGATAGAAGACAGTGTACTAAACTGTGTTGTAAGAATACAAGCAAAATCCCAACAGTAAAATCAGCATACAAAACTCTCGACTGTGGGTTCCCTAGGGAAGTATTTTGGGGCCATTTTAGTGTATTGTCTATATTAATGACATAACACAGCTGCGAAACATAAAGCTAGTGAACTACATTGATGATAGTCATTTAGTAACTGGGCCTTGCTGATCAGTTAGCATTACAAAGCAATAAAGAGAACTCTGAACTAATCACAGAATATCTAACAATTAATGGTCTTACGTTGAATAACCCCCCATGAACCATGGACCTTGCCGTTGGTGGGGAGGCTTGCGTGCCTCAGCGATACAGATAGCCGTACCGTACCGTAGGTGCAACCACAACGGAGGGGTATCTGTTGAGAGGCCAGACAAACGTGTGGTTCCTGAAGAGGGGCAGCAGCCTTTTCAGTAGTTGCAAGGGCAACAGTCTGGATGATTGACTGATCTGGCCTTGTAACAATAACCAAAACGGCCTTGCTGTGCTGGTACTGCGAACGGCTGAAAGCAAGGGGAAACTACAGCCGTAATTTTTCCCGAGGGCATGCAGCTTTACTGTATGATTACATGATGATGGCGTCCTCTTGGGTAAAATATTCCGGAGGTAAAATAGTCCCCCATTCGGATCTCCGGGTGGGGACTACTCAAGAGGATGTCGTTATCAGGAGAAAGAAAACTGGCGTTCTACGGATCGGAGCGTGGAATGTCAGATCCCTTAATCGGGCAGGTAGGTTAGAAAATTTAAAAAGGGAAATGGATAGGTTGAAGTTAGATATAGTGGGAATTAGTGAAGTTCGGTGGCAGGAGGAACAAGACTTCTGGTCAGGTGACTACAGGGTTATAAACACAAAATCAAATAGGGGTAATGCAGGAGTAGGTTTAATAATGAATAGGAAAATAGGAATGCGGGTAAGCTACTACAAACAGCATAGTGAACGCATTATTGTGGCCAAGATAGATACGAAGCCCACGCCTACTACAGTAGTACAAGTTTATATGCCAACTAGCTCTGCAGATGACGAAGAAATTGAAGAAATGTATGATGAAATAAAAGAAATTATTCAGATTGTGAAGGGAGACGAAAATTTAATAGTCATGGGTGACTGGAATTCGAGTGTAGGAAAAGGGAGAGAAGGAAACGTAGTAGGTGAATATGGATTGGGGGACAGAAATGAAAGAGGAAGCCGCCTGGTCGAATTTTGCACAGAGCACAACATAATCATAACTAACACTTGGTTTAAGAATCATGAAAGAAGGTTGTATACATGGAAGAACCCTGGAGATACTAAAAGGTATCAGATAGATTATATAATGGTAAGACAGAGATTTAGGAACCAGGTTTTAAATTGTAAGACATTTCCAGGGGCAGATGTGGACTCTGACCACAATCTATTGGTTATGACCTGTAGATTAAAACTGAAGAAACTGCAAAAAGGTGGGAATTTAAGGAGATGGGACCTGGATAAACTAAAAGAACCAGAGGTTGTACAGAGATTCAGGGAGAGCATAAGGGAGCAATTGACAGGAATGGGGGAAAGAAATACAGTAGAAGAAGAATGGGTAGCTTTGAGGGATGAAGTAGTGAAGGCAGCAGAGGATCAAGTAGGTAAAAAGGCGAGGGCTAGTAGAAATCCTTGGGTAACAGAAGAAATATTGAATTTAATTGATGAAAGGAGAAAATATAAAAATGCAGTAAGTGAAACAGGCAAAAAGGAATACAAACGTCTCAAAAATGAGATCGACAGGAAGTGCAAAATGGCTAAGCAGGGATGGCTAGAGGACAAATGTAAGGATGTAGAGGCCTATCTCACTAGGGGTAAGATAGATACCGCCTACAGGAAAATTAAAGAGACCTTTGGAGATAAGAGAACGACTTGTATGAATATCAAGAGCTCAGATGGAAACACAGTTCTAAGCAAAGAAGGGAAAGCAGAAAGGTGGAAGGAGTATATAGAGGGTCTATACAAGGGCGATGTACTTGAGGACAATATTATGAAAATGGAAGAGGATGTAGATGAAGATGAAATGGGAGATATGATACTGTGTGAAGAGTTTGACAGAGCACTGAAAGACCTGAGTCGAAACAAGGCCCCCGGAGTAGACAATATTCCATTGGAACTACTGACGGCCGTGGGAGAGCCAGTCCTGACAAAACTCTACGATCTGGTGAGCAAGATGTATGAAACAGGCGAAATACCCTCAGACTTCAAGAAGAATATAATAATTCCAATCCCAAAGAAAGCAGGTGTTGACAGATGTGAAAATTACCGAACTATCAGCTTAATAAGTCACAGCTGCAAAATACTAACACGAATTCTTTACAGACGAATGGAAAAACTAGTAGAAGCCAACCTCGGGGAAGATCAGTTTGGATTCCGTAGAAACACTGGAACACGTGAGGCAATACTGACCTTACGACTTATCTTAGAAGAAAGATTAAGGAAAGGCAAACCTACGTTTCTAGCATTTGTAGACTTAGAGAAAGCTTTTGACAATGTTGACTGGAATACTCTCTTTCAAATTCTAAAGGTGGCAGGGGTAAAATACAGGGAGCGAAAGGCTATTTACAATTTGTACAGAAACCAGATGGCAGTTATAAGAGTCGAAGGGCATGAAAGGGAAGCAGTGGTTGGGAAGGGAGTAAGACAGGGTTGTAGCCTCTCCCCGATGTTGTTCAATCTGTATATTGAGCAAGCAGTAAAGGAAACAAAAGAAAAATTCGGAGTAGGTATTAAAATTCATGGAGAAGAAATAAAAACTTTGAGGTTCGCCGATGACATTGTAATTCTGTCAGAGACAGCAAAGGACTTGGAAGAGCAGTTGAATGGAATGGACAGTGTCTTGAAAGGAGGATATAAGATGAACATCAACAAAAGCAAAACAAGGATAATGGAATGTAGTCTAATTAAGTCGGGTGATGCTGAGGGAATTAGATTAGGAAATGAGACACTTAAAGTAGTAAAGGAGTTTTGCTATTTGGGGAGCAAAATAACTGATGATGGTCGAAGTAGAGAGGATATAAAATGTAGGCTGGCAATGGCAAGGAAAGCGTTTCTGAAGAAGAGAAATTTGTTAACATCGAGTATAGATTTAAGTGTCAGGAAGTCATTTCTGAAAGTATTCGTATGGAGTGTAGCCATGTATGGAAGTGAAACATGGACAATAAATAGTTTGGACAAGAAGAGAATAGAAGCTTTCGAAATGTGGTGCTACAGAAGAATGCTGAAGATTAGATGGGTAGAACACATAACTAATGAGGAAGTATTGAATAGGATTGGGGAGAAGAGAAGTTTGTGGCACAACTTGACCAGAAGAAGGGATCGGTTGGTAGGACGTGTTCTGAGGCATGAAGGGATCACCAATTTAGTATTGGAGGGCAGCGTGGAGGGTAAAAATCGTAGAGGGAGACCAAGAGATGAATACACTAAGCAGATTCAGAAGGATGTAGGTTGCAGTAGGTACTGGGAGATGAAAAAGCTTGCACAGGATAGAGTAGCATGGAGAGCTGCATCAAACCAGTCTCAGGACTGAAGACCACAACAACAACAACGTTGAATAAGGACAAGACTGTTGTAATGAAGTTCTTTTTGAATTATAATCAATGCCATACTGATGAATCACTCTCTCCAGTTGAAACTTCTGATAAACAAAAGTTTTTAGGCATTGTGATTGACAAACATCTTACATGGAAAGAGCATATCAGCTACATCTGTTAAGATTAGCAGCAATTTTTACTTACTGAAACGTCTCTTAAATATAAATCCTCCTGTCCTTAAACAATTGTGTTATGGATTAATTCTCTTGCATTTGCAGTATGGGATTGAAATGTGGGGAATGGCCCCTACAGTTGACAGGGATAGGATATCCAGGCTCCAAAAGAGAGCCGTTAGGATAGTTGCCAATATAAGTAAATGCCAGTCCTGAGAGACTACTTCAAAAACTATAATTTATTTACTGTTTATTCATTATATGTCCTTATGACTATTTTTGTTTGTAAAAGAGAAAGATGAACTGAGCATAATGAATAGGGACATTCATAATTACAATACACGAACCAGATATGATTATCATAGGGTATTGACTAATAAGAGCTACAGATCACAGCTTGCCAAATAATACATCCAAGGAAATATTTTTAAATGAAAACTTAAACAGCTGTGAATTGAAAAATGTTTATACTCAGATTTCTGAGCTCCGTTACTGAAAATTCTAGTTTTGTATACCTCAGTATATTAATGGTGGTAAAGGTTTACAGAATAGTATACAGGGTGTTACAAAAAGGTACCGCCAAACTTTCAGGAAACATTCCTCACACACAAATAAAGAAAAGATGTTATGTGGACACGTGTCCGGAAACGCTTAATTTCCATGTTAGAGCTCATTTTAGTTTCATCAGTATGTACTCCAACGTGATCAAATTGTAAATTTTCACAATCAACAGGTGTGGGCTGACGAGAATCCGCACGCAATTGTGCAATCACGTCATCAACACAGATTTTCCGTGAACGTTTGGGCAGGCATTGTTGGTGATGTCTTGATTGGGCCCCATGTTCTTCCACCTACGCTCAATGGAGCACATTATCATGATTTCATACGGGATACTCTACCTGTGCTGCTAGAACATGTGCCTTTACAAGTACGACACAACATGTGGTTCATGCACAATGGAGCTCCTGCACATTTCAGTCGAAGTGTTCGTACGCTTCTCAACAACAGATTCGGTGACCAATGACTTGGTAGAGGCAGACCAATTCCGTGGCCTCCACGCTCTCCTGATCTCAACCCTCTTGACTTTCATTTATGGGGGCATTTGAAAGCTCTTGTCTACGCAACCCCGGTACCAAATGTAGAGACTCTTCGTGCTTGTATTGTGGACGGCTGTGATACAGTACGCCATTCTCCAGGGCTGCATCAGCGCATCAGGGATTCCATGCGACGGAGGGTGGATGCATGTATCCTCGCTAACGGAGGACATTTTGAACATTTCCTGTAACAAAGTGTTTGAAGTCATGCTGGTACGTTCTGTTGCTGTGTGTTTCCATTCCATGATTAATGTGATTTGAAGAGAAGTAATAAAATGAGCTCTAACATGGAAAGTAAGCGTTTCCGGACACATGTCCACATAACATATTTTCTTCCTTTGTGTGTGAGGAATGTTTCCTGAAAGTTTGGCCGTACCTTTTTGTAACACCCTGTATAATGTGTATTGGTATATAATATCTTTGTAAATGTACAAAAACTGACGGTGTCAAAGACTTTAAAGTTGTTACGGATTATTATTATTATTATTATTATTATTATTGGTTATGTACATTTACATTGAGGCTGTACTGTGTGGGAAGCACGTAATGCCTCTGCCCTAAAGCATCACTAGTGCCCATCCTCGAGTGTGTTCTATGCAGATAGCATCAGATCATTACTATGCAAAAATAAATTGGTTGAAACATAAAAATTATTTTGAGTACAAACAGGATGTCTTTTTTTGCTTTTGGAGGTTTAATTGTTGAGCGTTGCCTAGTTTTCACAAAAGTTATGACTTGGAAAATGTTGCAAATTCGTGGGAGATATTTTGGTGGTAAATGGTTTCTTTGTGTGTAATGTTCTTTAAGATGTGGAAGAAAATACTCATTATCGAGAGTGAGAAATAGAATTTTCTATCAGAGTAAGAGAATACTGTGATACAAGAAAATGCAGAACTGACCATGCTATTGTGGTGAGTGAGGGGTAGTCCTGGAATAGTTGGGTATTCTTCTGAAAAGAGAAGTAGCTACCAGAGCTCGTAAAATTTGCAGTAGGGTTGTTGGGGTATATAATAAGACAGAGCAATACGTTGGGGGAGAGTATGGGTTTGTTTTGACAAGAAACTTTTCTAAACAGTTGGTAAGAGCAGCATGATCCTAGGTGAAGCTTGGCTGACTGAATTTCAAGGTGCCATTGGAAAATAGTTTTGGCAAGAGAAAAGAAAATATGAATAATTTGCAGATATGAGAACTGGGAATAAGAAATGGATGAAAGGCAAGAGAGAATAATGATGAATTATTTAGAAAAATTGCTAGCAGTAATGATATTGATTTCCTGGTAACTGATTGCTGTGCTAGAAATACAGGAGTGCAGGAAATATGGTCATGGGTGCAGACATAAATCTGTTTACTGTATAAAAACAAGATAGTAAGAGAACATTCCTATTGGTTTATTACTGCCTTTGTGGTGACTGCTGAAGCATTCTGTCATTGTTCTATTTACCCAGATTGTCCTGTTATTACATTATTATTTATTTTATGGCATGTATTTGACAACTCGAGCCTGTTATACAAAGGAGTTGTTATTCAATAATACAATTAAGTTAAATAATAATTCATTAATACAGTTAAAGAATGCAGTGCTTATAAGAGGATTATTATAATTTTTAATTATATAAATGGTTTTTTACTCTCCTGTCTGTCTAATATTTGATTCTTCTAGATAATTTCATTTTCTTCATTTCCTGTAGTCTTTGTATTGGTCTTTGTAGTGTGATTTGTGCATCTTGCAGTATTTTGGTTTTGACTCTTTTGTTTTTTAGGTCATATACAGTAATTTGGAATTATCTTATTGTTCCTTAATTTCTGTAATCCATTTACTGTTGCTTTACTATTCACAATTTTTTATATAATTTTTGTGCTAGTTACGTTCTCTGCTTTCTCATTATATTTCCAAAGAATGAGGTGTGTTTCTTCCTGATCATGCTCTTTATTGGTTCTATTTTCATGTATACTGTTTCATTTGAAGCTATTCTCCAATGCTAATTTACTTAATATTGTTTATTTTTACATGTCCTAATTATTATTCTTTCTTGATTGTCAGTTTCTGCTATAGTTGTTGTTTTGAAGAAGTTTCAGTTGCATAAGTTATTTCTGGTTGTGTAACTGTTTCACAATGTTTTAATTTTGCAGCTACCAATGCGTTTTTTTAATTGTGTTTTTTAGGTAACATAACTTACTTTGTTCAGTTTTTCATTCTAATTTCCATGTTGGGTTCTCATTTAGGTTGTATTTCATGATTTCATCTAAATATATGAATTTTTCAATAGTTTTGATTTCCTGTTGTTTTACTGTAAACTATACCGAGAAAATCTACTAAGAAAGTTTCAAGAACCAGTTTTAAATGATGACTCGAGGAATATACTGTCCCCTACTTATTGCTCCCATAGAGATTGTGAGAACAAGATTTTTCAAACGGTATTCTAAGATCGATTTTCTTTGCTGTTTCTTGTAGTGATTAACTTCTCGTCTGGTTTATTTAACATTGTTGGCTGGGAGGGCAAGGTCAGCAGTAAATCCCAGCAGTTCAAAGTTATTCTTTGCACTTCCAGTTCACATGTTCATTGGGTTACCCCTGTACCATTCATTCATTATATATTTCAGTGCGCAGTTGAATAATAATAGTGATAGATGCCTTGTCTTAAGCCTGTTTTTATGAGGAGGTGCCCAAGAATTTCTCCTCTAAACTTGATATTTGATTTGTTGTTGGTTAGAATAACCTCTGTTAGTTTAATTAGTAGTTTAGGTGAAGTCCTACAGTCCTTAGAATTTTTAGTACTGAAGGTCTATGGAGACAATTATATGCCTTCTTAAAGTCTGTAAATGTTACTGCCAGAGGTGTGTTCCATTTTGTGTAGTATGTATTAATTAATTTTAAACTAATGGTCTGCTTTACACTGCTTCTCCATGGTCTGAAACTTCCCTGGAATTCCCCAAATTCCTGTTGTAGTCGTTCCTTCATTCTTCTCTGTAGAATCTTGGATTAAATATTGCATGTGCAGTCTAGGAGAGAGATTCCTCTGTAATTGTGTGGATTTCTCTTATCCCCCCTTTTAGTGTATAGTGTTGTGGATGGATGGTGGCTGTGGTCTAATATTCAGGTAACGGTTCAGTCATACAAATTTTTTTAACACCATGGGTAACATGGTTTTGACTGTCACTTTGAATATTTCCAAATTTCAAGAGAAACATGATCTTCTCCACATTTTTTAATTTTGTTGTTGTTAGTGTGCTTTTTTACTACTTGCAAAGTTGGTGGGATTAATTTGTAAGGTTTGGCTTTATTGGGGTTTTTACTTTGATCTGCAAGAATTGTTTGTTCTTTGCACTTCAAAAGTTCACTAAATGCCTTTGCCATGATTTCAGCATTTTGTTTTTTACTATGTACCGTTTTCCATCTTCATCTTTCAGTATTAGCATGAGGGCTCTTACTTTCGTAGTTGTTTTCCAAGTTTTTGTAATAGTTCCTGGAATTGGTTTTGTTGTATTTATTTTCTATACAGTTTATTTTATCTCTATGAAATCCTCTCTTGATTCTCTTAACATTTTGTGTGAATTTTTTCATTTCTTTTTTTAGGTTGACGCTCTTTTCTTCTGTTTTGTGTGTCTGAAAATTTTAACCCTGGTTGGCATCCTCCTTCATGGAATTCCGGTGGGCACTGTGACTTTTTTGTTCGTTGTTTCAAGGGAGCTAGATTCTTGGCTTGTGTTTGAGACTTGATACCAGTTATTGTAGATCACGTGTTAACCTAATGGTTGGTTTTAATTAGCTGATAGAAGCTGAAACTCCTATTTGTTTAATTGATTTTTTCCGTTCTTTTTCTTTAATGTAGTTTTGATTTGAATTTTAACCATGTAGCGATCTGAGCCTCTCTCTACTCTTCTCAAGAAACATTGTAAATTTCCTTATGAAAAATTTTTTTCTGTACACACATGCATGTTATTTAAAATTGCAGGCAATCAAAGCCAAGTTTCTGAATTTTGAGTGAAATGATCCACATTATCTGTAAGATAGTTTTTATTGCAACTCATGACCAGTTTTGTGTCAATTGAAGACACATTTTCAGGTGATAGAGATTTTTTTTAACATGTCATAGAAGAAAGGTCACTGCCTTAGATCCACTCCCCATCATTCTTGTCAAGTTATAAACAAATAGCTAATTTAAAGTCCCTAGTTAAAATGGAGGGCATAGCAGAATTGTGCCACGAGTAGGGAAGATGGTTGAATGGCAACAGACAAGGCAGTACTATGAACTACTGCTTTTAGTGTGGTATTTGTTTATAACTTGACATGAATGATAAGGAGTAGCTCTAAGGCATTACCTTTCCACTATGACTTGTTAATCACCTGAGGACACATCTTCAATGAATGTGAAACCACTCATGACATATAGTAAAAAGTATTTTGCAGAAAGTGTGGATCATTTCATTGAAAATATACAGACATGGTCTAGCTGCCATTCTTCCTTCCTCCAGTTTGGATGTTTCCACGTTTTAAACTTATTTGGCTTCCTCGTGAATTATGTTGGTTTAGATATAAGGTTGTGTTCTCTGCAGAGCTCTAAAAGTCTTTGGCATTCTTGGTTGCAAAGTTATGTGCACTCCGAATTTTAGTTATATCTTTATATTTCCTTTGTTTTCCCAACTGGCCGCTAGTCTCCCAGTAACATTTTTTCATTCCTTTTATTTCTTCTGTTCAGTTTGTTCGAAAGGTCCCTAAATTAATTTGTTTTTGTTCATTTTTGTTTCATTTGTAGGAGCATGAGCTTTTATTGTTACATAAGTTTGTCATTGTTTTAAAATTTATGTTTGAAATTCTAGGCAATGTCGCTTGAAAATCAATTTTTGAATCTATTATTTTTATATTTGCTGTAAATTCTGTTCCTTATTGGGGACATTCCTTCATAACATTCTGTCCTGGTGTCCCACTATGAATTCTGCATCCTTGTGATGTGAACTTGCCTTCTGTTGTTTCTCTCTCTCTCTCTCACACACACACACACACACACACACACACACACACACACCATGTTAAAATTTGGTTTATTAAATTCGTAAGTGAAATTCTTGAATTTTGCAGTCTTAAGTAGTGAATTTATATTGCACATTTCTATGTAGTTTATTTGATTGTGTTGAATCTACTTTTTATGTGTCAGTGAGTATTGGATTGCAAACAGTCAGATTCGTTGCTGCCTCCTAGTTGGCTACCCCCAGAATCCGATGCGGCCTTTACTTGACTTTTTGAGTAGGGTGGTGGTATCTTTTTCCTTAAATGACCTTTCCGTATTTGATTTCCAAGCTTAGTTGAAGCAAGCTCTGATTAACAACTACTATCCTAATGATATGAATCATTTTACGTTAATTTTGAACTGATGGCCTGTGACAAATTCCTTAGTTATGCATTATGTTTCTCAGACATGTATGTTCTTGTCTGTTGCATTAGGTGAACCTGATCCATGTGGCATCTACATGTAAAAATGCAGCAGATGAGAAACTTCGGCAGTCTATTCGGCGCTTTGCTGACTTACATGGCAGTCCTGCATGTATCATTCTAATATCAGGGGATATAAATTTCGCACCAGACATAACTGATTTAAGACACAGGTAATGTTTAATTTTGTGTGTGTGTGTGTGTGTGTGTGTGTGTGTGAGTGAGAGAGAGAGAGAGAGAGAGATAATTCTGCAAGTCCAGTGTCACATAAAGGTAATTTTATCCTCTGTATGGAAAAGTGTAGTCTTGTTAGTAGATGTAGTTTTAATTTAATATGAACTTCAGGCATTTCAAGTCCATCCTACTTTCTTTGTATTTTATTTTAATTTTGTTCTCAGATCGATTCTTACTTCCCTAATTGGGGTCAAATGGTAGATCCAAGTGAGCTGGTGTAACTGTTAAGGCACTGAACTCCATTTGGCAGCAGTGGAGTTAAGTTCCCTGTCCAGTAAACCAGTTGTAAAATATTTTTTTGCACTTTGAGGTGATGGCTTAATATTCTCTGTAGTTTCCCCATACCACTAAAGACGAATGTCAGGATGGTTTCATTGAGGACACTGAGGACTCATAGAGGGAACATAAAAATCTGTATCTTCCTTCCTTCAAATGGTAAAGGTAACAAGTTATCCTCACTTTTCTCTATGTCTATGATTTATATATACAGAACTGGAGCAACAAATGAAAATTTATGCTGAGGTTGGGATTTGAATCCAGATTTCCTGCTCACTAGGCAGACGCAATATCCACTACGCCACTGTGGCACAGTGGATATGCACAACTGCACTTACTACCCTGTTACACTTCCCGTCTCAGTCCAAATTCCCACTTGGTGTTTCCCCCAAACTTGGAACAGCTTTGCATACGCCTTCCAGCTGTATTCAGATAACACCTTAGCATCGGATGAAACAGAGGAGTCACCTGAAACCCAGGCGTAGGTGCTTGAATCAAATGGCACTGTCTGGTTCCGGACATATCTGTGATGTATGTATGGAGACTGAAGTGACGAATGGAAATTTGTACCAACACCGAGATTCGAACATGGGTCTTCTGCTCTCTACACAGAGGCATTAACCACTACACCACACTGGCACAGTGGCTTTGCACAACTGCACAGACTACTGTAGCATGCCTCCTGTCAGACACAGATTCTCACCTTCTATCACACACTATCGATGTAGTGCCCCTGCTCATTAGCCTCACTACTCTTGGCATCTCGGCAATTCCAATAAGAGTTAGAGCTCGGTGTGCATCTGCACTGAAAAGATCATTGGCTGTCGTAACCTTAATTGTATATGTGGTGTCAATTCTTTGGGACCAGCTATGTTTAGATTGAGCTTTAGCATTTCCTTTTTCACGTTTTCTAGTTTTCCTACAACATTCAAACTTCTGGTGTTCTGGGCCCTGATTCGTAGAACATTACCCGTTTGATGGTTATTCAATCTTTTTCCCATGGTCACCTCCCCCGTGGCAGTCCCCTCCTGGATATATATCACATGTTAGGAAACTAAAGTTTTGGCTCAGAATCTATTTTCAGGATACTAGATACCAACAATATGTGAATGAATTAGTTTGACCTAGTCAAATTAGCAGTCATATCCCCAAATATTCCCTAGTGACCCAACAGAAGTGAAGATAGCGAAGCGAGTGGACAAGCAGGGCATTTCTTTCCCTGCAGGTGAATAAAGTTCCACACTCCCAGACAAAAGGCCCAAGTGTTAGCCTTTGAAGGAAGGAAGGAATGCAGGTAGGTAGGAAGACTAAGGTTTAATACCTTACCAACGATGAGGCCAGTAGAAATGTGAAGATTGTCGAAGGATGATGAACGAAATATGTTGTATGTTTTCAAAGGAGCTGTCCTCGCATTTGCCTTAAGTGATTTAGGGAACCACTGAAAACCTCAGAATGGGTGGAGATTTTAAGATAAGAAGCACAGCTCTCCTGAAGGAGTCCAATGTCTTAACCAGTGTGCCACTTTGCAAGATGTCTTTTTGTGATCAGATTCTTTTGTGAAATTTAGCTCACGTAATAGAGACAACATGCATTTCCTGAAGACCTCAACTTTGTTGTGCACTTACTTTAAAGTCCTGGCCACTGTGATTTTCTCACCATTAACAGTGAAAGAGAATGAAACTTCCAGGAAGATTAAAACTGTGCACTTGACTGAGACTCAAACTTGGGACCTTTGCCTTTCGTGGGCAAGTGCTGTACCAAATGTTGGTTAGCAGCACTTTGATTTCCCAGAAGTAGCTTTGTCTGCCTGTGATGTATTTGCAAAAAGTTTCACGTGAGATGCATATAGTGCCAACCTCGCAAAGAGGTCTAAGGCATTGATAAATGCTTATAATGTGAACGAGAATGTTTTAAAGACTTCAACACAGCATAATATTTCATTCTTTCCTAGAAGTTTAGAGCGATTCTTTGTAATAAAATAATTGCGTAGTTCGAGGTATAAAAGAGTCGGTGGTAAGTGCTTACATGTGCTTTACATTTGCATGTCTCAATATCCTGATGTGCCAGAGAAAAGGTAAAAGGAAAAGCCAAGCTGGAATAACAACAATATTATGAAAACAGATAGACTGCTGCTCACCATATGGAGAAGACATTGGTTTGCAGATAGTCTCAGTATGCCTGTCTGTGACTCAGTGTTGCCTCTATGCAGTGAGTAGCAGTCTCTTTTTCATAATATTGTAGTACCGATAGAAGGACTGCTGGGGATGAACCTATCACTGGAATTGAGTATGGCCCCAAACGCTTGCTGCTACATAAAGTAAAATCATAGCATCTGGTAACAATCATCCATAATACAACTACATGAAGAAAAAGAAATCAAAGCTTTGAACAGATAGAAAAAGAATCTAGATAACCTCAGCACATACTGAGGCTACAAAAGTCATGGGATAGTGACACGCAGAAACCATATTTACGCTAGACATGGGCAAACTCGTTCATCCTTGGGAACTAGTTCACTGATGATCGCTCTTTTTTGGGAACCGTTCATTTTTACTCATTCACAGTTCATTTGTGGATGGTATATGGTTTTTATGAAAAATTTAAAATTAGTAGCATAGGTGAGTGAAGGATGGAAGGTACCAAGAGGGGGCACTTGCCTCCCCCCCTGGAGTACAGAGTTCTTATTCATTACAGAATTCTCACACACTTGTAGAAGCAATTTCTGTGGTTTAGCCAACTGTAGCGTTATGTGGCTGATCGCAATGAAATAATATAAGGTGGCGCACGAAAAACCGGGCACGAGTAGACTGCTCGCCAATTTTGCACAATTTGGTGATCGCTACAAGAAGAATAGGTGTAATAATTAGGCAGTAAAGAAATAACAAATGAGCTAATGCAAACAAGAACCTCGAAACAATAGATGACGATTAATGGGCAACAGTGAGCACTCTAGTACTTGGGCCACTTTTTTGTGCACCACACTATACCACAGAAATAATAATGTTGAAGGAGTCATATTCTCTTTACAAAATATGAGACCAGACACTTGATTATGGAGCGCGGGCTTCATTCAGTTGTATGTCGGTCTGTCTTCCATAACAATGAACATGCTGTTTTACCTTAGATCGAAGAGAGACTGAAAATGGCAACGCACGTGTCTCGTGCCAACTTCCTTTGCACATGTAATAACAAAAACTTGTCTTTTTATAAGTATGTCTTCTGCTGCTTATTGAAATAATGAAGTAAGCGGATGTGCCCTTTTTTTACATGGAAAGATGTATGCATTACATACGACATAATTTTTATATAATTTATGTAATTATAAAATACATTTTAATTGGCGGTTGTGGATGCTAAATAGAATACGAAAAAAACCAGAAGTCCAGAGTCCAAGAAAAGTTTGAAACAGATCTAGAATGGGCGTGCGCAGTGAACTACAAGGACAACTCGATACTGAACTAACTAGGCTGTGGAACTGCGACTATTGGCCAAGCGATGAAGACGAGACCGGCCCAGGGAAACTGAGACAAAGACAGTCGGGACTGGGACTGAGGCTGGAATGAGACGGAACGTTTCCCATTCCCGGGAACTATAAGTAGAAAGCCATGACTGAAGTAAACTGTGAGAGACAGTTCCTTACAATTTGTTCCTCGCATCTTCCGTTCATCGTGGTGAACTATTCCTTTGGACCCATTAGTTCGCAAACGACCCATCTCTAATTTACTCGAGTTTAAGGTGACCGACCGTTTTGTAAGAGGTCTCTTCAGAAAAATTACAAACATTTATTGATGTAAAGTATCTGCCTAAACAGTTACCATTACACCTATTCTAAACTTATACCATTTATTGGTTGTTTACTTTTTTATAATACAAAGAGAAATAAAATAAACAAAAAGAAATTTTTTACATTAATTTTTATCTTCACAGCCTCTTTCACTTAGCCTGTCATCTGTAGTACTGCTATTTTTAATTATCGTCGTCATCATCCTAACAGGGCAACTGTGAAACCTGTTTCTTCTTTGTCGCAAATATTTGGCTGTTTCTTCTGAATATGATATTTTTCTTGAACACACAGCAGACTTTGCTTCTATACTGACATGAGTGTTACAGTGTATTTTGCTACAAAAACATAGTATCTGTGCACTGCTCTTCCATTGGCAGAGTAGAACCAGCAGCTGACACATCCCCTTTCATTTGCATCATACCTCATGGCGAGTGTCGGCAACATTACTGCTCGAAACTCATAAGTACTCCACTGGCCCCAGTCTAGACTTTTAGTGAGTGTCTCCTGCAGAAGTGTATGACATTGTTGAGTATTTGGCCAATTTTAAAGTCAGTTCGATTTCAAGTACAAAAGGATTCAGGCAAACTGCGGTTTAAACATGGTAGATGTTCTTAAAAAGCCAAAGTACGTAGTGTACATGCCTATGGTTGGCACAAGACAAAATTTTCTGCCCCTCTCCATTCATCTCCATACACTCATTATAGTTCTCAGCAAAGCTCATGTCACTGTACCCCCTCCAAACCTCCCATAGTGCTGTGTTTGAGCAACAGTGAAACACAGACAGCTATGTCTTCTGTGGTGCAGCTCATATGTAACAACAGCGACTAATACATAAATAAAAGACAGCAGTCACAATTCAGTCCAGTCCCCGAACTTTCGCTTGTCCCACGGTCTCATGCTGTCTGTTGGTACTATTTCCACGAAGTGGTCTCTGCTATAATTTATTCTTGCAATAACAACTGAAGTCAGCTTTCTGTGATTTGTTTAGTTTGTTAGACATTTGATTCCAGATTAATTTTCTTTCTCGTTTCATCTTGAAATATGGCTTCCCGGCTATTACACAAGTTGAAAATATGGTCACTATTTTTTATAAACTTAAATTTGCCATATTTCGTGACAGTACCTTTTCCATTAGACGTTTGCAAGCAAATATAAGTCTTGGCTTCAGTTGTCTAAGTATGATTCCACAATGCATCGTTGTCGGCTGCAGAAAACGACGTGGTTCAGCGTGTTTCTCTCATTTTGGTGTTTCAAATACAGTTTCTTCCAATGTAGTTTCTTCTTTTCAGATAATACAAAAATAATAGTTAACATAATTCAAAATTATTTATGACTGCGACCTTCACATTGTTCTTCCGTCAACACACACCAATAGTTAGCTTCCGACTCGGACTGACTATAGTCAAAGACTACTCCAACGTCAAAGATATTTTACACAATCAGTTTCTTTGCTATTCTTCGATACATTTTCTAATAGTAATCAATATGCTTTTACTCTCAAAAACAGAAGTAAATTAACATATAATAAGACAAATTATAATAAATTCTGACATAAATATAAGAAAACATTTTCAATTCAGTATCGACAAATACGGTAAAAAAATAACATCTCCCAGATCCATTACAATCTGAATGTCATCATCTTGTTCTAAAGCTGATTAAAAGCCAGCAATGTTTTCCCCCAGTTTTCTAATGTATGAACAACAGAATTTTCGTTTGCAATGCACTTTGTAAATCATTAGTTCCTCATAACCATGTCAAAACTGACTAGGGTTCAGAATCATTTAATGGTTTTTGAAGGACAAGATTTTCACTTTTGAATTTTACCTTTACTTAAAAAGCAGCATAAATGTCTGTACATGGTATCCACACATGTATGAGAATTCTATTGCAAACCTATTCAAATACAACAGAAGTTTAAATCAAACAATGGAGAATCCAGGATGGAATGTTACAATATTATGAGAAGGAAAGTTGCTACTCACTGTATAGCAGAGATGCTGAGTAGCTGATAGACACAACAAAAAGACACTCACAATTAAAGCTTTCGGACATTGGCCTTCATCAACAATACACACACGTGCGCGCGCATCTCGCGCACGCACGCACGCAACTCACATGCGCGCGATCAACTCTCGTGCACGACTACAGTCTCAGGCAACTAATGCTGTTTCCTCCTATGTTTCACAAAATTGTCAATTTCTTAAGCAGCACATTAGACTGTTGTTGTGGTCCGTAGTTCATTAGTTTCTCACATATCCATCAATTGCACTAGCACCACGAGTCAAATTTCATGTGACAGATCAAACAAGACAAATACTATATCAAGTGCTTGTGCTTATCAGGAAACCTCGAGTCTGTTCGAATGGATGCCTTGTTTGCTAAGCTCTACCCTTTGGAACTCTTCAAAATAAGTTGGTACGAAAGCTCTCGTGCCAAAGCTTCATTTGTAGATGGAAGGTGAAAATACTGTAAAAACATAATGGTTTTCGAATGACGAATTTGTGAAAAAAACTCTCATCTTATAATTGGGTAAATATGGTATACAGATTGTGGTAGTATCGTGTACACAGGGTGTAAAAGGGCAGTGCATTGGTGGAACTGTTATTTGTACTCAGGTGATTCTTGTGAAAAGGTTTGTGATGTCTTTATAGCCACATGATGGAAATTAAGACTTTGAACACAGAATGGTAGTTGGAGCTAGACATATGGGACATTCCATTTTTCAAATCATTAGGGAAGTATATATCCTGAGATCCAGAGTGTCAAGAGCGTGCTGAGAAAAGGCGAAAGCTAATGTAAAATGTGAATTAGCCATCTGGAGATGAACCTTTCGGTTCGAAACCTGTAATGGCACTATTTATATAAATAAATAGCATTGGAAAAAGTGGCTGGTTGCTGTAATCTTCTATGTAATAGTCAACCTGTACATGAGAATAACAAATTTGAAGCATTGTGTCTCGCCACGGTCAACGCAGTGGTTGAAGACCTTCACTTAATGACTGAGAGCAGTGGTGTTGGTGTAGAGTTGCCAGTGCTAACAGATAAGCAATACCATATGAAATAACCACAGAAATCAGTGACAGCAAACGATAGATGTGCCTTTGCTAACAGCACGATATCACCTGCAGTGCCTCTCCTGGGCATGTGACTATGTCGGTTGGACCCTAGATCACTGGAAATCAGTGACTTGGTCAGGTGAGTCACAATTTCAATTGGTAAGAGCTAATGGTATGGTTAGAGCATGGTGCAAACCAGACGAAGCCATGGACCCAAGTTGTCAACAACAAAGCCAGGGACCCAAGTTGTCAACAAGGCACTGTGCAAACTGGTGGTTCCATAATGGTCTGTGCTGTGTTTACTTGGAATGGACTGGTTGTCACTGGAAATGGTTATGTTTGGACACTTGGAGACCATTTACAGCCATTCATCAACTACATGTTCTCAAACAACCATGGAATTTTTATGGATGGCTGTGCACTATGTCACCAGGCCACAGTTGTTCATGGCTTGTTTGAAGATCAGAGGCAGCATGACTCAATATTTCTGCATGGGATTTCCAGTGACTTGTTGAGTCCATGCTACGTCAAGTTGATCCACTATGCTGGACAAAAGGTGGTCCGACCGGATATTAGAAAGTATCCCACGACTTTTGTCACCTCGGTATATTTGGCTGTTTTTTGGTCATGTCATTGAATATAAATATTTTCACTCTGTGCAGTTCTGTGATTAAATTTTCGAGGATGATTTGTGGCACATGTAATAAAGATTCAGTATATTAAATTCAGTAAATTACCCATTTGCTTTGGCTTCATGTAAATAGGTATTATTGAATTGTTAGTATACTTCATCACTTTATCCATTTTGAAAGAAACGTCAGAAACTGCTTCATGTCTCTAAATAGTTTTTCCATTTTATACAATTCAAAATATGTTAATAGATGCATAATGGCGTAATGTACTCCGTCTGCTTCTAACAGTAATGTATAATAATCTTACAAAGTGTGGTTGGTCACTTGTTATACAGCTTCTACTTCGATGAATCTACTCAGTTTGCAGAGGTGAAACTTGGTCCCATAGATTGGGTTGTTTCTGTCACTAGGTGGTAGGATCACAATTTTGTTATCTTCTATTCAAAACAACACTAGTAACCTTAAAATATACATCTGGAAATATACAAAAAAACTGAGTGTTCGTTTTACAAAGTCATTTGCTGTTATGTAACAGTTTCTCATCTAACACATTTAGATCAATATGAAAACTGCCAGTCCTGAGTATTGCATATAGAAAAGTGATATGGCGTTATTGGTTGTGAGATCCATCCCAGATTGGTATCTTTAACTACTAGTTGGAGGTGGTTTCTTCCCATGCGTACAACGACCTCTTTCCTCACAGTGTGTTAAAAGCGTATTTTTTGAGTGTTTCCGACTGTAATGAATGTAGGTCTGGTGCGGCATCACATTTGTGTAGATTACGATAATTATGATAAGTCAGACCCTGTACCTGAATCTCTCTCTCTCTCTCTCTCTCTCTCTCTCTCTCTCTCTCTCTCTTTCTTTCTCTTTCTCTCATAGCACCAAGACGGTTGAAACAGAGAAGGGGTAAAATTTCTAGTACTGCTAGTAGACTCAAATAAAGTAGAAAAGTCTTCACTTCTTCAGACAAGAGGGAGGGGTGGATGGGTGGGTGGGGTGGGGGGGGGGGGGGGGAGGGAGAGAGAGAGAGAGAGAGAGAGAGAGAGAGAGAGAGAGAGAGAGAGAGAGAGAGATTCTTTTTAAAGCACTGACAAGATTACTCATTTTTAAAGAATCTTGAGCTTTTAAAATAGCCTTTCCCACAATGTAACAGGTGTGTATAAAACTATAGTCCACTTAAAATTACTTGATGGTTGACATGTCGCTTGCCACTACAGTGTTGCCGCATCGGCTGCTGGCTGCTGCTCAGTTGTAGGTGACACTCAAACATGGCAGGTCGCTTAACAAATGTTATTAATGTACAACATGGAGCAATGTTGGAAGCAGTGTCCATGAGGTATGGCAGAAATGTGAGCTGCTCTGTTAATAAATAATTTTAAATGATCAGTGACTGAACAGTGGCAGGCAAAGTGTTTTATGGTCTTGAATTTAAACTCGTCCTAACCTAACCACAACCTCATGACGTGCAGTGTATCTGAGAAAACTAACGTCAACAATCTGAGGCAGAATTAAAATCCCAATCTCTTTGTTCATGAATGTTAAAGATAACAACTAAGAGCAAACTCGAGACAGAAAAATTTCAGTTTCAGTGCTAGAAGCAAACTATAATTTCTTGCGATCATTGGTTACCTGAAACTACCATCACACTGGCTGCATGAGCTGCCACATTACCAACTGATGAGGAGTCTTGTTGGCACTTGGTTGTAGATTATAGGCGACACTGACAGATTCTAAATGGAAAAAGAATGATAGGAAGAAAAATAAGAACAAATGAAACAGTCAGTACAACAATTGGAATGATGCTACAAAGTATTAGAAATTTAAAAAAAAAAAAAAGAAAAAAAAAAACATTTAAACCAGTGAATCGAATAAAAATAATAATCGAAGACTTTTGATTAGATTTAGAAATAAACAAACATCTAACTACATTTGACAAGATTCGAACCATGACCTTCTACATACCAGGTTTGAATGCGAACCACTGCGCTTTGCTACTATTCTACTGTAGATTGTAGTATTTGACTGATACCCAGTTGCAAAGATGAATTGTAGCCTTCAAAACTTCAGCTTCACGGAATTTTGTGCAGAGGTTATCTAACGTAAGCTGATCTCTGTGATTATCTGCATCTACATTTATACTCCTCAAGCCACCCAACGGTGTGTGGCGGAGGGCACTTTACGTGCCTCTGTCATTACCTCCCTTTTCTGTTTGTCGCGTATGGTTCGCGGGAAGAACGACTGTCTGAAAGCATCCGTGCGTGCTCTAATCTCTCTAATTTTACGTAATAACTGTAATGTGATGCTAAATTGTGTCTTGTGCGGAAGGATCCAGTAGTGTATCATGTGTGATGAAATACGAAAACAAAATAAAAGGGCCAAACCCAAGACTCAGGATCCAAACACACAAAGAAAGAAAGTGGGGCAAGAAATTGTAAGTGAAATGACCAATTTTTGTGACAGTTTGGCAATAGGTAATGGTTCGGATATGATGTTGAAGGCTCTGATTGGAGGAAACCAACACCAACTTGTGAATTGTCAGCTATCAAGTTATTTTAATCAAACTGTAGTGAGCCACCTCAGCTTCACACAGCCGGCACTAAATATTTACAGCCGGATGACTTGTTTATAATATGTATGATACACACAAACTTTTCTTGTGAATCAGTCTGTCTATTAGCTAAACCTGTATCAAAATTCCTGCAGTAGCTCCTTAGATTAGCCGAAACATGTAGACCGAAAAATGCTGTGGGGGAATTTTATAATATTTAGAGCGTAGTTACTTTTAGGAAAGTTCAAATCACCATGTATGCCCCCATTATTGAAAGACGGTGATTTCTTTAGTTTGGTGAGGTACTGTGAATAATTTCTGAAATTAATTTTAATCTGTCAGTGCCCTAATCTCAATAGCAGTGTTTTTTGTACAAGTATGCTTTCCATTTCTTTTAAATAATATTGCTGTCTATGATGTAGAAGATAGATTGCTTAGCAACATTATTTTGTCCACATGAAATAGTCTTCTATTTTACCTATTAATTATTAGTATGGTGTACAGAAACAAGCTTTTTGAGGGTTGCTACCCATCCTATGTATCATAATACTTGTTGTGTTGTGACACACTTCTGTAAAAGCATCGTATATATGAAATTTAGATGAAAAATTGAAATGAAAATGGGCGCTGAGCTGTCTAAGGCGCTGCACACATGGACTGTGCGGCTGGTCCCGGCGGAAGTTAGTCCTCCCTCGGGCATGGGTGTGTGTGTGTGTGTGTGTGTGTGTGTGTGTGTGTGTGTGTGTGTGTGTGTGTTTTCTTAGGATAATTTAGGTTAAGTAATGTGTAAGCTTATGGACTGATGACCGTAACAGTTAAGTCCCATAAGATTTCACACACATTTCAACATTTTTTTGAAAGTGGGCACGACAGCTAACAGAAAAATCACTTAATACAAATCATCGTTCTTTTGGAATGGTGTGTAATCTTTCGTGTATACACTGCCCATCCAAAAAGTTCAGAGAGTGATTTTATTCCTGACACAGCAATGTCAACACAGTAATTAGTGGCAATTTAAAGTAACAACTGTAAACAAAAAATGAGTATTCGACCAGTCAGTTGGGAGCATGCAGTGTTAAGCAGTGGGCGTTTGACTACAATGGAGCAGCACTCTAAATCAAGTGTTAGACATTCTCCAGAATGTTTTGATTGCGAGAAAATTGTGTGCAAAGGTGGCCCTACACAGAAGAAAACCAATGATGTACGGACAGCTGCTGTGACTTAATTGAAGCGGAGAATGCAGACAATTATTTTCTGAACCAAATCATTGGTTATGAGACGCAATGCAGAAATACACACAAAGGGTCAAAACGTTGATGACGTAATATATAAAAGCCATTGTGATGTAAGAGTCAAAAAAACATCCAAAAGAAGGATTTTTCTGACAGTTTCAGATGGTTGTATGAATGTTGTGTGTGTGTCATATTCAATTGGAGGTATGCTGAAACATTAAAACAAACATCTTAACATTTTTTTTTATATAGTCTCAAATTTTTGGACTGAAAGGGTACACTGCTAAACAGGGACATATACCGTATTTACTCGAATCTAAGCTGCACTTCTTTTTCCGGTTTTTGTAATCCAAAAAACCACCTGCGGCTTAGAATCGAGTGCAAAGTAAGCAGAAGTTCTGAAAAATGTTGGTAGATGCCGCCACAACTAACTTCTGCCGTCGAATATATGTAGCGCTACACAGGCATGCTTTGCAGGCACAAAGATAAATACTGGCGCCAAAACCTCTGCGTCAGTAAATAAATTTAAAAAAAAGGTGGAAGATGAGCTTTTTTTCCTTCGCCCCGAGTTTCGACCACTGCATTTTCGTACATTATCCATCGAAGTAAGTACAAATTCCGTGTTGTTCATCTTCGAATGTTGCAGCGTTTCAATGTACTACGAAAATCTGACTGGCAAGACTGTTAGGGATGTTTGTCAATATGGCCAACTCTACATTCTGAATTTATTCCTACCTGTGAGAAGAGATGGTTGCTAATAGGAACTTTTATGAATTGTGAATCACATGCAGTATTCTCTTAACCATAAGAATAACATGAATGTAAACATTTTGCCACGTATTCTTTCGTGTTCGCTGCTATCTCATTTAAATTCTGTCTGCCTAATAAACTATGAAACTAGAGTGAGACAACAGCAAACACGGAAGAATATACGTATCATGTCATGTTTATATTCGTATTATTCACATGTGTAATAGTGATACAGTCAGAAATGAAGCACGGCAATTGACTAGATTTTTAAATCTAAGATGACTCTATTTCTGTGCAGAATGTAATGTACTAAAGAGGCGTCTGCAAAGATTTTCAAACGGAGAAAGATTTTCGCTAAACTCTCGTTCAGAACATCATCTATCATACACAGTCTATTATTTGGTTCTTGTTGATCATTATCAAAGAAAGCAGCAGTGTAAGTGACAACAAATAGCAGTCTCTTGCCATTGTTTCGCTAATGAGACGATTTCTCCCCCCCCCCCCTCTCTCTCTCTCTCTCTCTCTCTCTCTCTCTTTCCCCCCCCCCCTCTCTCCCCCTTCCCCCCTCTCTCCCCCTTCCCCCCCTCCTCTCCTTCCCCCCTCCTCTCCTTCCCCCTTCCCCCCTCCTCTCTCTGTCTCTTTTTTTTTAAGCAGCGGTAGCACGCACAGAAGCAAGCCATGCCGCGAGCGGCGACAGGCCGTAAACACTCATTATCAGAATGCAACAAACAATGCATGACACAGTACAGTAATGCATCTTCAGCTTAAAGTGACGTAAATACCTATAACAAAGAGAACGGCACTTACCAGATCAAAGGAAAATAAGCAATCAATTCAAACCAGACGAAGCACGTGAAAAAGGAAGGGTACCCGTATAAATACGGACGGAGCGCCTGACACATAGCAATGGCTACCTGGTAAAGCTTAACTGCTAAGCTTACGTCTCGAACCAAACTACTGTAGCATTCATTCGACCTAAATTGTGTCTCATATTCGATTTGGAGGTGCGTCCTAAAACTTTTCTCTCCTCTTGAATTTCGAGTCTCATTTTTCAGGTGCGGCTTAGATTTGAGTGTGGCTTCGATTCGAGTAAATACGGTATGCTTTTGCAAAATGAGATCATGAGATATTTTTTAATCTAGAGCAGTTCTGTAAAACAACCCTTTTTGTTTAAACAGCTCACTCTCAGTAATAATGCTGTATGCCATATCTGTAATTAGTGAAAGTGTGTGCCTAAATTTTTGTTTGTTATTATGCACTTCATAATGTAAGTATTTGTATCTCCTGTATTTTGGTTATCTAATTTCCTCCAAACTTTTTTCTTCTGTATTTCACAATACTCTAATTTTTATAGTGCACAGTTTTTTACTATGTAATGAAACCTCACAAATTTGGACTCATTGTTCATATTATTGAACTATATAAATGTTTTCTTAGTTATCTGGAGCTATAATTAGGAAAATAACATACAGTGTATTTAGTGATTAAATCAAAACAAGATAGGAAGTTAGAGTAAAGAAAACAACTCACTGAATAATAGTCAATGGCAACGTATCTGGGCTGAAACTTTGCTAGCCTTCATTTGGATGTATTCCCCCCCCCCCCCCTCTCTCTCTCTCTCTCTCTCTCTCTCTCTCTCTCTCTCTCTCTCTCTCTGTGTGTGTGTGTGTGTGTGTGTGTGTGTGTGTGTGTGTGTGTGTGTGAGAGAGAGAGAGAGAGAGAGAGAGAGAGAGAGAGAGAGAGAGAGAGAGTCAGTCAGTCAGTCAGTCAGTCCCCCCCCCCCCCCCCCCACCACCACTATCCCTACTGCCCCTTACCCCACCCCTCCATCACTCTGTAGAGCTACATTGTGCCACCTGATTACACTTTGCTAGAGCTGCAGTTCTGCCACTTCTTGTGTGGATGGAGGAGAAAGGTGGGGGCACAGGTTTAGGGAAGGGTGGCTGACAGCTGGGAGGGAGGCAACAGTTGCACAGAATAAGAATGTGGTAGAGAGAGATGCATTAGGTACATGGAACAGGAATGCGGCAAGGGGATTAGCACTGGTAAGTCTGTGCAGCCCACGATAACAGTGACAAGTAGGAGTGGATCGGTTGGGGCTAACAGAACGCAGGAAAAGGAAACTGTGGAGAAGAGGGAGTGGGTGTAGTGTGAGTTAAGTTAGGATCCTAGGGCAGAGTGGAGGTGAGTGTAGGGCAGGGGCTTGCAGAGATGGGGGGTGGGGGGGGGGGGGCGGCAAGATTTCAGAATGTCTTGCCACTGGGTTGTCAGCTCTATATTTGGTAGGACCACTGGTTGGTGGTCATGCCCACATAAAATTCTGTGCAGAATATATGATTGCTTTCGCATATGGTCCTGCCTGTGATAGGATAGGATAAGCCAGTGACAGAACTTGTGTGGGATTTGCTGAATGAGGCTATTGGGCAGCTCTTGCACCTGGGTCTTCTGCAGGGGTATGAACCATGGGGCAAGGGATTGGGAGACAGTGTGACGTAAGTACGGAGCAGCATATTGTCTAGATTGTGGGGCTGGCTGAATAGCACTTTGGGAAGGGTGGGAATTATTGTGGGTAGGATGTTCCTCATCTTTGAGCAGGAAGCTGGTGAAGCCGTGGTGAATGATGATACTGGGTGATAAGGGGGTGCTCCTTTGCAGTTAGTTTTTGGGGTTGTGCGAGGCTTAGGGGTGAGGGTATGGTGTGGGAAATATATCTGCAGGCTGGTTTTGAGAACAGTGCTTGCCTGAAGATTTAATAAGACCTTCAGCATACTGGGCAAGGGGATTCTCCTCACTGCAGATGTGCAATTCCAGGGTGGTCAGACTGTGTGAGAGTGATGTTTTCAGTGGAGAATGTAAGACAGCTATCAAAATACAGATACTGTTGATGGTTATAGTCTTGACATGGACAGAGGTGTGGATGAAGCCAGCAGAGGTGGTAAACATTCAGAAAATTGGCATGTTGGCCTGAGGAGGAACAGGTAAGTGAATTGGAGAGAAGGTGTTGAGGCTGTGGAGGAATGAGGATAGGGTGATGTGGCTCTGGGTCCAGATCAGGAAGGTATCATCAATGAACCTGAACCAAGCAAGGGGTTTGAGGTTTTAGAGACTACGTAGGCTTCCTCCCAGTGGCCCATAAATAGTTTGTTGTAGGGGGTGCTACAAGAGTGGCCATTGCTGTTCTGCAAATTTGTTTGTGTATCTTTTCCTCAAAAGGAGAAGTAGATACATGTGGGGATGCAATTCGTTAACTGTACAAGAAGGTGGAGAGTTTGAAGTCGCAATGATATAGGATGAAGAGGTATAGTTTGATGGTGATAACGCCATGTACGTGGACATTTTGGTATGTAGGGAGGTGGTCTTAACAGTGATGAGTAATGATCCAGGTGGTGATGCGGTGGAGGATGGTAGAGTCTGTGAAAGAAGTGGCTCATATCTTTAATACGGGAGTTAGGCTACAGGTAATTGGTTAGGTTCTTTCAGTGAGAGCACAGTAACCAATTACAGCGGGGCATTCAGGGAAGTTGGGTGCATCACCTCAGTTCCGAGAGTTCCAGAAGCTGTACAGAAAATTGGAATAGAGATCAACATAAACAACATTTCCATCCTTTTTATTGCTCATGAAAACCACACATTGCATGTTGTACCACCATACAGTGATACCTTCAGAGGTATTTCTGTACACACTGGTACCTCTAATACCCAGTAGCACATCTTCTTGCATTGATACTTGCCTATATTCATCATGGCATACTATCCACAAGTTCATCAAGGCATTGTCGGTCCAGATTGTCCAACTCCTCAACAACGATTCGACGTAGATCCCTCAGTCGTTGGTGGGTTATGTCGTCCATAAACGGCCCTTTTCAATCTATCCCAGCCACGTTTGATAGGGTTCATGTCTAGAGAACATACTGGCTACTCTAGTTGAGCAATGTCATTATCCTGAAGGAAGTCATTCACAAGATGTGCACAAAGGGGGCACGAATTGTCCATGAAGACGAATGCCACACCAGTACGCTGCCGATATGGTTGCACTATCGGTCGGAGGACGGCATTCATGTATCGTACAGCTATTACGGTGCCTTCCATGACCACCAGCAGTTTACGTCGGCCCCACATAATGCCACCTCAAAATGTGAAGGAACCTCCACCTTGCTGCACTTGCTGGACAGTGTGTCTTAGGCATTCAGCCTGACCGTGTTGCCTTCAAACACATCTCAGGCAATTGTCTGGTTGAAGGCATATGCGGCACTCATCGGTGACGAGAACGTGATGCCAATCGTGAACGGTCCATTCAGCATGTTGTTGGGCCCATCTATACTGCGCTGCATGGTGTCATGGTTGCAAAGATGGACTTTGCCATGGACGTCGGGAGTGAAGTTGGGCATCATGCAGCCTATTGCTCACAGTTTGAGTCATAACACAATGTCCTGTGGCTGCACAAAAAGCATTGTCCAACAAGGTGGTGTTGCTGTTAGGGTTCATCTGAGCCATAATCCGTAGGTAGCGGTCATCCACTGCAGTAATAGCCCTTGGGCGGCCTCTGTGAGGCATGTCATCGAAAGTTCCTCTCTCTCTGTATCTCCTCCATGTCCGAACATCATCATGACATAAGACAGGTATTCATAATGCAATATCCTATTGTAATCAGAGGAAACAGTGAGATGAACCTTCACATGTGAAGAATTTTTTTCGGTCATGGCTGTTCAGTTGGTTTCCATTGGGGTGATTGGGCCTTCGTTTCCACGCCACACCCACGTACCCATGTTTCGTCACTTGTTATAGCCATCTTCAAAAGTTCTGGTTTGTTGTTGACTTCAGTCAGCAATTCCTGATCAGCAGTTCCCGAGTGATGTCGATGCGATGTTGTTTTTGGTCGAAATTCAACGCTTTTGGTACAAATTTTGATCCTAAATGTTTCATGCCCAAAACATCCAAAAAATTTGCTTGGCATGAGTCAAAGGATATGCTGACATCATCAACCACCTCTGGATGTTAATTTGGCAGTATTGCAGCCCCCCCCCCCCCCCTCCCATGCATTGTCATCAGTAACTGATGTGCTAGGGTGTCCAGGACAGTCATCTTTGTGTCCTTGACCCACTCTGAAACGTTTGTACCACTCTGAAACTCTTGTCTTAATCATAGTAGTTTCACCAAAAGCCGAGGTCAACATTTCAAGTGTGGTGCTGCACTTTATTCCATTTTTCAAGCAGAGTGTAATGCAGATTCTTTGATCAATCTTCTTTATAAGTAAAAATTTGCCCAGCGCATGAAAACATGTACAATGTTTTGATTGTCAGCAATAAACTAAATGCCCAAAACAGCTGAAAACGCAAACATACTCAGGAATACGCGTACCAAAAAGATTAAAAATAGTTTTAAATATTGTTGTATAAAGCCCGCAAAATTAAAGTATTCCTGTTGCTTTTTGATCACACCTCATACTTCGGCAAATGATTCAACAACATCTGTTTCTACACATGCTTTTGTGTTAGAGATGTTTTCTGATTATGAAATCTAAACAGCCCTACAGTACTATCCTTGATACCAGTTTTGCGAAATTCGCCTGTATGTCTTTCTGTTACAATCTACAATTTGACTCTTCTTAACAGGAGTTGACAGTGTGGCATCATCAGTGGTGGTCAGTTTTGGATCTGGTGAGTGGTTTTGGTTTTTGGATGTCTCATGTGGCTGAAGTTGTATTGCCATTTTTCTTAATGTCATAAAAAGTCGTTATTACCAAACTCTGTCATGCAACACTCTTGGCAGAAACACTGGCATGGATTTTATCAAGTACTTTTAAACTTACTGATTTATATTTACTCCTAACACTCATTGTACTAAAATTGTAATCAGTCACAGAGATATAATTTAACACCTCTTATCATGGTGGCTTCTGTAAGTGAACTAAGCAGGATTTGAGTTTGGTGTATGCTTAAGGGGAATGGAGAAAGGAGCAGATGACTTCGAAATTTTGCAATAAATTAGCTGGGCGCAAATGATGGTTCACTTAATTCCAAGTTATCATGGAATATTATTGAAGTCCAAGTTGGTGAGGGTTTACTTAACTTGTATTTAGTCTTTTAGGTGTCTTAAGTCTTTAAAAACATTTTTAGTTTATTTCCTTAACATGTTATTGATTCATTACAGGAAAAAAATCCATGTAATCCTACTACACAGAAGGAACACATCAGAAGCTTTGATCCTGTCTGCTAATGAAAATTACAGCTTTTCTGCACTTGCTGAAGAATTGCCACTGCGGGCAATAAAGGTACTAACATGTTTATTGAATTACTGTGGTCACAGAATTTCTAATTTCTTCATTGTAAGATATTAAGAGTTTAAGTTCAAATTTCTGTCAGTTTCAGTATTTATAAATATGTAAGTTGTGGGTGCATCTACAGATAGTTGTTAAATGAAACCTAAAACATTTGCAGTCTTTTCTTTATACTCGCACCATCTCTTGTTTACTCCTTTTGTTAATAAGCAGTGGGGGATTGGTTGGCCATAGCTTGATGGATGGTCCAGGTAATGAATGAAGATGTAGAAAATAGTGTTCAAGAGACGTGTGCTTTGACAGACAGACAGAGAGGGAGGTTGATAGGGCACATCCTGAGGTATCAAGAGATGGTTAATTTGGTAGTGGATGGAAATATAGAAAATTGTACAGGAACACAAAGGCTTGAATACAATATATAGGTTCATATGGACATGGGTTACAGTAGTTGTGTAGTGATGGAGACTTGCATTAAATAGATGGGTGTGGAGAGCTGAATAAAATCAGTCTTTGAATGAAGAAAGTGGCTACATGTTTCAGATTTTAGTAGGTGTCTTACAACTTATCTTGAGAAACTGAAATTAGAGCACTGCTGATAGACACGAAGCAGATTAAGAGACGATTCCTGGTTCTTTAACTGTTTTCTCCTCTCATACCTGGCTGGAGTTGACACAGTGCTCCCCAAAGTACTGTCTTGGATTTTGTAGTCGTACTCTCTAACATCTCCCTCTTCATCCTTGCGTCCCCTTGTCCTATAAAAGGCAGGCTCCATCTTTCCAACCTATCCCTCTTTTCTAATTGAGGAAGGAACAGTTATAAAAGTTTGTAAGTAGGATTTCAAACAATGGAAAATCCAGGACAGAATGAGCAATATCATGAAAAGGATACATGCTACTCACTATACAGCAGATGCTTAGTTGCGGGCAGTCACAACAAAAAGACTGTCAGCAACCAGAGACTGTAATCATGTGTTTGTGAGTTGCGTTTGTGAGTGTGTGTGTATGTATATGTATGTTGCCTATTTCCACTGTAGGCCTTGTTGGCCGTAAGCTCACTTTCTGGTTGTGCCTGTCTGTGACTCAGCATCTCCGCTGTATGGTGAGTAGCAAGTAACCTTTCCATAATATTGTAAGCAGGATTACCTTGGATATGTTGTGTCTGTATGGAAGGGTGTGCCTGTTCAGGTTTTTGAGAATTTCTGTGATTGCCTTGTGTGTGTCAAACTAACTTCTGATTATTTATATTGCTCTTCTTTGTATATGTTCAGTGTCCTCTGTTAGTCTTTTTGCTGTGAGTTCCACACTGAAGCAGTATTCTAATATAAAACATGCAAATGATTTTTCACAAGTCTCCTTTGTAAACTGACTGCATTTTCCTAGTATCGTATCAATAAACCAGTCTCCCACAAGCTTTACTTGTGATTGAGCCTATTTCGTAATGTCATTTCATGTCCCCCAACAAATTGTTACATATGAGTATTTGCAAGAGTTACTGATTCCAGTTAGCACTAATTGATGTTGTACTTGGCACTAATTGATGCTGTACTTGTAAGATACTACTATTCTGAGTATTGTGAAGTACCCAATAATATATTTGTACATTTGAAGTAAGTTGCCAGTCTTTGCACCACTTATCTTACCAAGATTTGCCTAGATATTGATGCAACTTTTTTTCAGATGGTATTTCGTTATAGATAGCTGCAGCCTCTACAGAAGCTCTCAAGTATATTATAATACTTCTCCTGTGGCTGTGTGTTGGTATTTATTGGACACATACAATGCACACATCTCCTCCCCACCTCCACACTGCCTATTTCCCCCTGCCCCCTCTCGCTGACCATCTCAAACTTCCGCATCTCTCTGTCAGTATCCTCTCACCCCTCTGTCAGTCTCATCACCACCCACCCTCCTCCTCCGGTCCTCATCACCACCCCAAGTCTCCCCATTGCCAATCTCCTCATGCGCCCCCCCCCCCTCCCCCCCGACTTCTCACCTCTTCATTCATCCCCACAGTCTTCTTGTCTCCTCATTGCCCTCCAGTCTGCCTGTCTCCTCATTGCCCTCCATTTCAAATTTCCTATATCTACGCCCATCCGCACATTTATCCTCAGCAAAACAGGTTAATAAAGCAGGCCAATACTAATGCCACAGCACAGTTTTTGTGAGGGCAGTCTGTAAAGTAGGGCGTAAAAAATCTTGTGTTTACACATCTTTGCTCCTCTTTAGGACACACATTCAATCACTTGTACTAGTGTGAGTGAGTCTGCTTCCAAGGTTACAGGCTGTATCCTATCTAACAAAAAATCGTGATGCGTTCTAGCACCTTTTGCATTAACAAATTACTGGCAGAGGTGAAAGAACCAGTAAGTGACAAAAAGTACTAGTTTACAATAGGAAATAATGTTTCAGATTCAGTATTCTCTATTGAGCTCTTAAATGAGGATTTGCAGCCATATATTGTAGATTTTAATTGTTTCTCTGCAAAATGTCTTTTTCAAGCTTTGTTGTGTACAGAAACTGTAGACGCCGAGTATTTAAAATTGCTATTTCATCTGATCCACTAGGCAGATGCTGCTGTTCATAACATAGACTTTTTCATAGTTTCAGAGTACTTGTATTTGAATGAATGTCCACCTAAAGTGTTTGTATCATGACAAGGACAAGTGGAATTTGAGGTGTGATGTAAACTCACACGTACTGTTTCACCAATCTATCCCGACAATTGCAGATTTAAGAATAATATGTTACAGGTCTGATATTTGAAGTAGATGGTACCCCTTAGCTTGCAAATTTTTAAAGAATGTCATGATTTACCACCAACAGCTACTGTTAAAATTTTTTAATTGAAAAAGTTCTGATCTGTGGGCCATCATCATGTTCATAAAACATTTACGTTATCATACCAGCCGTCAAATTACAAAATCCAGTGATGAATTCAAGAATATTATTATTTGATGCTACTGATTTTATCACATAGTATGATGATTTAATGTTTGATGAACCTGATGATGGTGTGGGCACTGAAACTGCTCATTCCATAATAAATCATGAAGTTCCTCCGAAAGGAACCGTGTCATTAGGTTTGAGGGTGGGCTTTAGATGTTTATTGATAAGTTTCCTATTTAGTCTTTACTTAACACCACAGAATTTCACAGATATTTAAAACAAACAAAAAATCACAGGATTCTATCATATGAACTAACAGTTAATGCAAAAGCTGCCAGATTTTCCTGCATCATTGACACTCTTGAGTAGTGCACGTATTACTCACATCTGAGTGAGCTCCCAAGTCATACAGTTTGGTTTATAACTTCAGCAATACTATTTGCAGCTGCTGTCACACCTGCATATTGTTGTGTAACGAGATACAATGTTTATAATGTTCGTTGTTAATTTTATAGCAGATATTTCATTTCAGTGTAAAATTGACTTGCAAACATACAAATAGAAGTAGAGGATGGTGGCTCAAAATGGAGTGCAAGATAACACTACACTCAACTTGTTTTTGGAGGAGATAGTTGTCAGTAGGAAAACAGGGTGCCAGAGGGATCATAATATGTTTGCACGTTGTTGTTTATTTATTTATTTATTTTTATATAAAAATGTGGGTTGTCAAATGTTACAGCTCTTTTCACACACAAGAAATACTGAAAGTGACATTAACAATAAGAGTAATAATACATCTGATTACTTACTATACAGTTGCCTTATCATGGTTACTGCTGTAGGATTTTCAGGGGCATACAGAAAATACGAGTCACACTTAGTAAAGTTTTTCGTGCAAATGATGTTTATAGCATTGTTTTGAATGGTGTATTTTGTGTGTTGTTTTACATTGTTTTCTACATGCATGGTTTAAAATCCCCTAATCTTTAAGCAAATAAATTACTTATATTCATTGGTTTAGTGTGTGTCAGCCTTATTGAGATTTTTATGCATTACATCCTGATTTATGACTGTTGCAAATTGTTAAATGCTTTCCTGGTCTCTCCACATTTTCCTTTGTCTACATAATGTTTCCCTGTTGGACAGTAATTTATTATTTCTGAGACTATTCCAGCTCATCATTGATGGACCACCCAGTTCAGGCTACCTGCTATTTTGCCCTATGCCAATGGCATTACTGAGATGTGGTGTGGAGAGGCATGGAGTCAACACATTGTTCTGTTAGCCATTGTCAGTTTCACACATCTTGGAGCTGCTACTTTTCACTCGAGTAGCTCCTCAGTTGGCATCGCAAGGCTAAGTACACCGTATTCCAGTCCTCCCACTGCAGGAAAATGCCTGAAAGTACTAAGAATTGAATGTGGAACTATGTATAAAGCCTCTTACTCTACGGCCATGGTGCATCAACCTTGATATATTTTCAATAGGAAAAACAGTTTAGGTTGCACATACAGCACAAGCTTTTTTTCAGAATTTGAATAAGAACTTTGGGTATCACATTAGTCATAAATAGTCGAAATTTTGGTGTTCGCCTTTGGTGAAGGCATGCAGCTGTCCTCAGATAGGGCCACACTTCCAATCTTGACACAGATATTTGTGTACAAAGCGTCGTGACAGTGAATAAAGACTGTGTGTGCCTACTCTACATGAGACTGGCAGGCAAGGTGCCGCCGTCACAGTGGACAGAAGCTCTTCTAGGCGGCATTTGCATCTTTGAAAGTGCAGTAAATAAGAATAAAGTAAAACATACAGGGATAGTTAATGTCCAAGCAAATGAAAAATAGGTTTGAAATAGGTGATAAAAGTAAAACAGATGTAAGAACAATTAAAGAAGAGATAAAGTATATAAAACACTGCACCATCTGTTGGCATCAAAAGTAAGAACAAGAAGTTCATAAGAAGTACATGGACATAATGGATTGCTTACATTAACCCTGTGGTGCATGAATTTCACTGCAATGAACAGCTTTTAATGGTCAATTCTCTGGCGGGTTCAATGAGTCATGAGGCTGCAAATGCATGCAGGACACAACACCAGTAGGGAGTGCCCACTGCAGTGAACTGTGCGCATTTTCAGCCTCAGGACTGATTGAAAATGCGAAAGAAGCGATCATTAACAGTTGTCCACAGTAGTGCGCCACAGGGTTAAAGACAAAATGGATATGAAAAAATTTCATAAGCTAAATGGATATAGGATATAAAAATAAATTAACATTTTTATGAGGAGAATTATGCCAGCATTCAGTTATACTCGTTGAAAAATTATCATGTAATCACAAAATATCTGACTCTTGCTAGTCAGGTGGTCATTAAAACTTACATATTTAGCTACAGGAGTGCTTCATTCTCCAATTCCTACAACAAAGTCAATGTTTTGCTCTTGGGTGGTTGATGCAAAATTTGGAGTGACACTAATACAATTTCTGCATAGCTGCTAGCTTTTAATTGCTCAGTGAATGAAGAATTGTTACCGCCCTACATTAATTTAAAAATGCTGGAATGAGAGAATTTGTCTTCCCATACCTGCTCATGATAAGATCCAGTGTCACTTTGTAAATAATGATCAACCATGTTTTTTTTCCCTCCTATTGGAACTACATTTAACCAGTTAACTAGCACTTGCGAGATCCATACATTCAAAGGATTGTTTGACTGATTTTCCTGTGATATTGTGGTGTCAGTTGAAAGGCTTTAAAAGTGCACAGAAATTATTTCTAAGCTATACTTTTTAGTTTCATGAAAATGATTCTGCTTTCAAATACTGTAACATTATCTAGTAATAGAAAATTGGGGCTTTTCTGACAAGGCATTATTTTCTGTATGTAGCTGCATAAGTAATAATAAAAATAATTGCTAGAATGGGCTAAGGACTAGAAGGAAGGGTGAGAAAGAGCTTTAACTAATGGCTATAGTTGTGGTGAATATTTTTTGATGAGTTAACATTGAGTGATATACATAAACTCGAATCTGGATATCTGTGTTTTGTAGGCAGTGTACTACAAAATTCACCTCTGTGCACACCTTATTGTGGTTCTGATCTTCAAAATGGCATCAGTTACTCTCCCGTTTTTGTAATGGTTGTACCGGAGAGTGGGGAGTTCCAAAAGCTGTGGGCAGATATTTAAAAAATTTAACAAAGTGATGAAATTGCAGGAAGCATTTGTCGAATTAAGGGTTTTTACACAGTGTACTAATGTGCTATTGTGGCATATGAATCATTAAAATAATTTTTTTATTAAAATTGAGAAGTTAGTCCAATGTAAGGGGAGAGGGTGGGGGGGGGGGGGGATGGAGGAAGGAGAGATTCTTCTAGTTTTCTTTCTGTTTGAAAATGACATATTTTGCCTTTCAAGGTCGTAGGCTGTTTTTTGATACCCCCGCCCCCTCCACCCTTCTTTCCTCTACAGTATTGGAGAAAGATGTCACTGAATGTTATAAAGACAAGTATCAATGCAGCAAACAGTATTGATGACAAAATTATTGAGAAGTTAAAACTGTTTGTCAGAATAGTTTTTAAAACAAGCCATCTATTGTATAATGTCAGTAATGAATGGGTTCTGTTCTGTATTGTTTGTGTAAAAGGTCTGCAGTTAAATTCATGTTGTGCAACAGCTGCTGTTAGATGATATAATTATTGTTTGTAAGAAACACAACTTTTAGTAACTGTGGTAAAATACTTTTTTTTAATACACATCTGCATTAGGTTAAAACTGAAATTTTTATTTGGTACTTTGAAATTACTGCTAATTAAGCATCTCTTGGAACAGGAAGAGTCAGTGGTGGTAACTTAAGGGAATAAGGAAAATATGTTCAGTGTCCCTCATTTTCTTTTAAAAACTGACCAACCGTTTAATCAGAAGGTCAATTATGTGCAGGGAAAGAATTTTTCTTCAGAGATGTTTATATTCTGCTCTAGTGCATTCAGCATTTTTTCTTTGTATGTACCAAATGAAAGTGTGGCATCTTATCAAATGTAAACATTATTAGTAACTATGAATGTTTCATATTTTAGTGTAGAAGTGGTACATACAGCTATACCTGTCAAGAGTTGATAACAAAGAAATAATGTGATGCTTCACTGTCTGATGAAATCTCGCTGTACTAATTTTTCTCTGTGGTACTGAAGCCACACACTTCGGAAGTGCTCGGTGAGATGAAGTTACATAGAGAATAACTCGTGGAATAATAGAACTGTGGAATCATCGACAAGCACCTAAACAAGCAGTCTGAAAACTTTGCTAGCTTCGTGGAGAATAATTTTTTGAGCTAGGGGACTGGCGCACGTGCACGCGCACTCGCATGTGCACACACTAAACGGCTACATTGTGCTGGCTAAATATGAGGTCTGTTCATAATTTCGTGCCAATAGTGTGTTGAAACGAAATTTGGTTGGCATCGCTACACATGCCTGTGTTTAATGTGTGATCGCCAGAAATTTCATTGTTGTACGTCTGCTATGAAAGAAGGCAACAGATGCTTGGGGGGGGGGGGGGGGAGTGGTATGTAGCAGTGCATGCGAAATGAAAGCGACATGGGCATCAGCGAGTTTGTGCAGTGCACGATGATATGGGAGAATGAATTGTTAGAGGTTAATAGAACAGAGGACGGGAGGAGTGCAGGGAAGAAGCTGTGTATGCAAGATGAGTAGAGCTGTGGTCCTGGGGCAGGTGGAGGCAGGTGTGAGGTAAGGGCTAATAGAGATTGAGGTCGGGAGGATTATGGGACCAAAGGCTATGTCACAAGAACAGTATAGTTTAGAGAAGTTGTTGTTGGGGAGAAGTATCCAAACGGGGTGCATTATGGCAGCAGCTATTGAAATTGAGCCTGTTTTGCTTAGTGGCATGTTCTCTGCCATTGGGGAAACAATCATATCAGCAGATCGTATCAATAGATAGTATCAATATTCTTTCATCATAAACTTTAGTCCTACTCCTTAACCTTTCTACTTCCTTCAATGGTTCTTCAATATACAGGATAGCAGGAAGACTGCATCCTTATCAAACACCCCTTTCAATCCAAGCACTTCTCAGCTGTTCTTCTGTATTTATTACTACTTCTTTGTTGTTGTACATATTTTATCTTATTGGTATATTGTTGTATAAAAATTTCTTCACTTTTTCCAGTGGCCATTTCACCTGATCTGTTGAGTTCCTCCTTTCGTTACCCAAGATATCTCTACAATTTCTTTCCTTGTACCAATATTTGTCTGTCCAGCTTCTGTGATTGCCTCCTTTAGGAATGTCCAATTCTTCTTAAACTGAACTGCTTATTGTGTTAATAATGTCACAGTATCTGTGGCCTTAGAACTTCAAACAGTCATAATTTTTACTTTTTTACCACACAGATTCTTCCTGACAATTCTGTTGCTGTTTACATAAAGCTCCTCATATGCTTGCATAACTATTATACAGCCTCAAGCACAAATATATTGAAGCACAGTGCATGTCAGAAAGCTGTATCTGACAGAAGTGAACGATGTGTTTAGTTGTACGTTATGGTCTTGTGAAATGCGGTATTGTGGTATTTGGTAGAAGGGTGGCCCAAATATAGTCTCCTTCATTGAAAATATATACGCCCTTGTTTTGCAGTAGTTCATTTCTGCTCTAGTGTGATCATTTGAGAGTCTGGTATTCCTTTTCTAACACTTTGCTCTGAATTTCTTGTAAGCATATTCTATAGATATCAGTAAGATTTACCTTTCATAGATTACAATAAAATAAGTGGCTGGAAACCTGCATTGTAGCTACCTGCTTCCATAGCTTTCTATTAAGCCATGGGGAAACACTTCTGAGGATTTTTGGATTAGATTGTCACGAATCATCCCAAATTTCTTCCTGGAACAGACTATTTTGATACTTATTTTTGAACAGACATTTTTTCTGCCTAATTTAAATTTTTTGTATAGTAGCTATCCTTTGTCATGTCTGTTCCATAATTAACTTAACCTCAGACAGAAAATCTGTACTTAATATTCTCAAGGTGCCACATGCAAAAGTCATCAATGACTGCTGCATTGAGGTGACGGTGTAAAAGATCAGACTAACATTTTCAGTCCAAGTTTGATGATTAACTTTGTCGTATATATGTGTGATGTCTGTTCTGTCAGACAGATCTGACAGAAACACACACACACACACACACACACACACACACACATATGGAAGTCCCTTGTTTGGCAGCATTTAGTAATTTATCACTTTGTTCAGTTTAATGCAACTAGTTCCAAAATTTAAGAAAAATGCATTTTTAATTTCATCTTGTCACTGAGTGTGTTTTTATGAGAAATAGTACTTAACTGTGTTCATAGTTAACAATAATGGAATGCATTCTGCGATGGAGGTATGGAAATGAAAAAATGCCTGACATGTTTGTAATAGATGTATTTATGGTATAGTAAATTGCTAATTAAAAAAATTTATAAACAATAGTTCTTTACTGTGAGTATTGATAATTACATAATGAGTTTTAAGTTTAAAATTGGAGTGGAAGCAACATAAATGATGGGATTTTAAAAATGAGTTGAGTTCTTAAAGGTTCTCTTTCATTCATCTTTAGGAGTTGGTTAGCTTTCTAAATAATACACTTGTTCATATGTTGCAGTGACATTATTACGTAAATAAATGAAGTCATTATTTAGACCATGTTTGTAAGCTACACTATGTGATCAAAAGTATCTGGACACCTGGCTTTAAAGTTTGTGGTGTCCAGTAGTGCTGGAATTCATTATGGTGTTGCCCCACCCTTAGCCTTGATTACAGCTTCCACTCTCGCAGGCATACGTTCAATCAGGTGCTGGAAGGTTTCTTGGAGAATGGCAGCCCATTCTTCACAGAGTGCTGCACTGAGGAGAGGTATCAATATAGGTCGGTGAGGCCTGGCATTCCAAAACATTCCAAAGGTATTCTATAGGATTCAGGTCAAGACTCTGTGCAGGCCAGTCCATTACAGGGAGGTTATTGTCATGTAACCACTCCGCCACAGGCCGTGCATTATGAGCAGGTGCTTGACTGTGTTGAAAGATGCAATTACCATCCCCGAATTGCTCTTCAACAGTGGGAAGCAAGAAGGTGCTTAAAACATCAATGTAGGCATGTGCTGTGATAGTGCCATGTAACACAACAAGGGGTGCAAGCCCCCTCCATGAAAATCTCGACCACATCATAACACCTCTGCCTTCGAATTTTACTGTTGGCACTACACATGCTGGCAGATGACGTTTACTGGACATTCGCCATACCCACATCCTGTCATCGGCTCTCCGCATTGTGTACCGTGATTTGTCACTCCACACAAAGTTTTTTCCACTGTTCAATCGTCCAATGTTTACGCTCCTTACACCAAGCGAGGCGTCATTTGGTATTTACCGGAATGATGTGTGGCTTATGAGCAGCCGCTCGACCATGAAATAAGTTTTCTCACCTCCCGCTTAACTGTCATAGTATTTGCAATGGATCCTGATGCAGTTTGAGATTCCTGTGTGATGGCATAAATAGATGTCTGCCTATTACACATTACGACCCTCTTCAACTGTTGGTGGTCTCTGTCAGTCAACACACGATGTCAGCCTGTATGCTTTTGTGCTATACGCATCCGTTCACATTTCCACTACTCTATCACATCAGAAACAGTGGGCCTAAGGATGTTTAGGAGTGTGGAAATCTCTCGTATAGACATATGGCACAAGTGACACCCAATCACTTGACCACATTCGAAGTCCGTGAGTTCCGCAGTGTGCCCCATTCTGCTCTCTCATGATGTCTAATGACTACTGAGGTCGCTGATATTGAGTAACTGGCAGTAGGTGGCAACACAATGCACCTAATATGAAAAACGTATGTTTTTGAGGGTGTCTGTATACTTTTGATCACATAGTGGATGCATGTTATATTACAATAGAAACCTTTATCTCCATAATTTTGCAAAATGAGAATTATGTTAAAATAAAAAAAATTAAACCTTTTTGTGGTATACTACTCATGTACATTTATTATGTCCATAAATTTTGAAAAGGAATGGTGGAAAATTAAAATGGACTGCAATTTGTGTGGTTGTGAGATGAGCTTTTATTTCCTTCCCCCTTGTATCCCATTATTTGATTTTTATAATGGAGACTACAGAAAACACCAACTCCCTTTTTGTTAAGAAGCAAAGTGAATGACCTTAGCTGCAACTGAATTACTCTTATGGGCACAATTTATTTTTCATAGCTGCACAGAGAAATTATGATCCTGACACATTTCATCTAGGCTACAGCTTTTGGATATACTACAGTTTTGTACTCTTTTTATTTAAAAAAAGCTATACTATATGACAAAATTTGACTGGGTTGAGGATTTCTTGGAAGTTAGAACACAGCACATTATCTCAGATGGAGCATCCTTGACAGAAATAGAAGTAACTGCAAGGTAGTCGCAGGGATGTTTATTGGGACCTTTATACATGACGTGTATTAATAACATGCAGACAATATTAATAGCCACCTCAGGTTTTTTTGTTGGCTAGCAGTTATCAGAAATGATATACTGTCTGAAAAAAGCTGCAGAAATATTAATCAAATCTTGATACAATTCCCAGGAGGTGCAAAGATTGGTAACTTGCTTTACATTTACAGAAACATGAAATTGCACATCTTGCAGAACAAAATAAACACAGTATCCTCAAAGTACAGTACTGATTCACAGTTGAATTCATTCAGCTGATGCAAAAATCTGGATGTAACAGTTCGTAGGGATAGTAGATGCAATGATCACATAGGCTCAGTTGTGGCTAGAAAAGATGGTAGACTTCAGTTCATTGGCAGGATACAAGAAATGTTCAGTCTACAACCAAGACTTCGGACAAGTCGCTTGGGTGTTCCATGTTGAACTATGGCTTAAATGGTTGGGACCCATACCACATACAACGAACTGGACATACTTAACATGGGCAAAGGAGGGTGGCACGAGTGGTTGTAGACTGTTTGACTCACAGGTGAGTGTCACAGAAATCTTGAAAGATGTGAATTGGCACTCTTGAAAAATAGATGGTTATCCCACAAAAGTGGACTCGCAAAATTTCAAGGTCCAGTATTGAGTTAAGACTCTAGAGGTAGTCCTCAAGACTGATTTGATGCTGCTCTCCATGGTGCTACATCCTGTGCAAGCCTCATCATCTCCAAATAACTACTGCAACATACATCTTCCTGAATCTGCGTACTGTATTCAACACTTGGTCTCCCTCTGTGATTTTGTGATTTCCCCCCCCCCCCCCCCCCCCGCCCCCCCCCCCCCCCCCCCCCCCCCCCCACACACACACACACACACACACACACACACACACACACTCACTCACTCACTCACTCACTTTCCTCCAGTACTAAATTGGTGATCCCTTGATGTCTCAGTGTCTGTCAGACGATTCCTTTTTTGGTCAAATTGTCAGAAATTTCGTGTCTCCCCAATTCTCTTCAGTTCTTCCTCATTAGTTATGTGATCAACCAATCTAATCTTCAATATCTGGCTGTGTGCGCCGCCATTTTGGCGGGTGACCTTGAACGGGACAGCCGCAGCACGAGCCGCCTGGGAGGATCGCGCTAAGTTTTAACTAAGCGCGATCCGCTGGAAAGACCCGTTTCCGGTGCCGCCATTGCGGTTTATCTCGGCGCTACTTCCTGCCGCGCCCAGTTCTTATCAGTAGGCACTTCCGCTATACAGGCAGCAGCACGCTCACTTCACTCGAGACAGCGGCACGAAGCACACAGCCATGCCGTACAGGAGGAGGAGGAGATATGCAAGATGATCCGCTGTTTATCATCCATGTTTCCCATCCATACATGGCTACACTCCAGACAAAGACCTTCAGAAAAGACTTCCTAACACTGAAATCTATATTCAGTGTTAACAAATTCCTCTTCTTCACAAATGCTTTCCTTGCCATACCAGTGTACATTTTATATCCTCTCTACTTTGGCTATCATCAGTTATTTTGCTATCCAAATAAGAAAATTCATCTAATACTTTAAATGTCTCTGTATCCTAATCTGATTCCCTTAGCATCACCTGATTTAAATCAAATACATCCCATTGTTCTTGTTTTGCTTTTGTTGATGTGCATCTTATATCCTTCTTTCAAAACTCTATCCATGCCATTCAGCTGCCCTTCCAAGTCCTTTGTTTGCATATTATGTACAGAGGTGAGCCAAAACATTATGACCACTGCCCATCGCAAGGTGGAATACCTCCTTGTGGTGTTGCGGGCACATGATGCAGTAGGGAAAAAATGTTAGCAGAAGGGAGACAAATGGACAGTCATTACAGCGAAGATATGGACCGCAAATGTGGAAATCCACTGATAAGTGGTTTTGACAAAGGGCACATTGTTATGGTGCTGCAGCCGGAAATGAGAATCTCTGAAACGGCGAAGCTGGTTGCCTGTTGGTGTACTGCTGTAGGCCGTATGGTGTTGGACAACCACATCTCATCACAAAACATAGAGGCCATCACTGAGTTTTCAGTGTGGATCAATAGAAACATGTCATCTGTCAAATGAATCCCATTTCTTGTTAAACCAGGTCGATGGTTTGCTTCTTACACGGTGTCATCCAGGTGAATGGCTGCATGAAACATGCACCATGCCACAGATGCAGGACAGTGAGGGCAGTATTATGCTACAGAGTACATTGAGTTGGGCTTCCATGAGATCTGTGGTGGTGATCGAAGGCTTCATGATAGCAGTGAACTGCATCGCTTCATGCTTGAAGTATCCCCCTACAGTGATGACATCTTCCAGCAAGGTAACCATATTGCAAGGTCAGAATTGTGCTACAGTGGTTTGGCAGTGGTTTGGGGGGGGGGGGGGGGGCATTACAGTGAACTCACGTTGATGTCTTGGCCAGCAAATGTGTCTAATCTATATCCAATGGAACACACATCATTCACCAGCTGTGTTACCGTAAATCACCATCCTGCAATTTGTGGGAATTGCTTGAGGTGGTCATAATGTTTTGGCTCATTGATGTATGTAGATATAGATGAGCCTTGAGCCTAGTTGTCTCTAGCAGGGTAACAGTAAATGCCAGGTTTTTACTACTGTATTTTGGCCTTGAGACAGTCGCTGTCCTACTGCTGATCTGACAATACAGTGTCCATTGTGTCAACCTTTGTAGCAGTTTTGGATTGATGTGTAAACTCTTTTTTTTTTTTTTTTTTTTTTTTTTTGCCTGATAAATTTCATGTTTTCCTCCTCATTCTTCACAAACAGCCAAGTTACAGCAGAGAAATCCAGGAATGAAGATTGTCCACTGTAGATATTCAACATGACATCTACATCTGCATATGTACTCCAAAAGCCACTGTACAGTGCATGGTAGATGGTACCCTGTACCACTACTAGTCATTTCCTTTGCTCTTCCACTTGCAAATAGAGCAAGGGAAAAACACTATTTGCCTTTGTATGAGCCCTAATTTCTTGTGTCTTAGCATTGCAGTCCTTACACGAAATGTATGTTGGTACTACTAGAACAATTCTGCAGTCAGTTTCAAATACTAATTCTCAATTTTCTCAAGTGTGTTCCTTGAAAAGCATTTCACTGTTCCCTCATTTTAGCTTAGGCAGCATCACCGTAACACTTGTGTGTTGTTTGAACCTACTGATATCCAGTCTAGCAGCCTGCCCCAGAATTGCTTCGATGTCTTTCTTAATCCGTCCTGGTATGCATCCCAAACACTAAAGCAGTACTCAAGAATAGGTTGCACTAGCATCCTTTATGCATCCCAAACATGAGAGCAGTAATCAAGAATAAATTGCAGAAGTATCCTATATGCAGTCTCCTGTACAAATGAACCACACTTTCACAAAATTCTTCTGATAAACCAAAGTTGACCATTTGCCTTCCCTACCACAGTCCTGAAATGCTAATTCCATTTCATATCACTTTGCAGTGTTATGCCCAGATATTTGGATGATGTGACCGTGTCAAGCAGGACACTGTTAGTGCTGTAACTGTAGTAGTATTTTTCGTACTCAGCCACATTAACTTACATTTATCTACATTTATAGCTAGCTGCTAGTCATCAAACCAACCAGAAATTTTGCCTGTCGTCTTGTATCCTCCTACAGTTGCTCAATTTCAACACTGTCCCATACATCACAGCATCATCAACAAACAACTGCAGACTGCTGCTGACCCCGTTTGCCAAATCATTTACGTATATGGAGAATAGTAGCGGTCCTATCACGCTTCTCTGGGTCAATCCAGGGGATACGCTTGTCTCTGTTAAACACTCACCCTCAAGGACAACATACTGGGTTCCGTTACTTAAGAAGTCTTTGAGCCACTCACATATCTAGGAACCTATTCCATATGCTTGTTCCTCTGTTAATTCTTTTGCCCTTCATCGATAGTTCACAGTATATTGAGCGAGAAGAAGGCAAGCTGAGTTTCACATGAACAGTACTTTCTAATATAATGCTGATTTCTGGACATAAGCTTCTCAGTCTCAAGAAAATTTATTATATTTGAACTGAGAATATGGATTCTGCAGGAAACTGATGTTAGGGATATTGGTCTGTAATTTTCTGGGTCTATTCTTTTACCCTTCTTATTTACAGGATTCCCCTGCACATTCTTCCAGTTGCTTGGGATTTTGCCCCCTGCAGTTTCTTGCAGTCACTTTGGGACTTTGCGCTGGGTGGTGCTGGATGAGAGGTTTACGATAAAATGTGGGCTAAGTAAGGGGCCAATGCCGTAGAGTACCCTTTGAAACACCAAATTGGGATTCCATCCAGACCAGGTGAATTATTTCTTTTCAACTTTTTCAGCTGTTTCTCTACACCAGCGATGCTTATTACTATGTCATCCCCATAGGAGTCTGTCTGATTGTGAAACAATGGTGCATTTGTATTGTTGACGAACGTGAATGATTTCTTAGACACGAAATTTAGAACTTCGCTTTTTGTTACGGTATCTTCAACTGCCACACCAGACTGGTCAACGAGTGACTGGATGGAAGCCTTAGCCTTGCTTAGTGATTTTATGTAGGACTAGAATTTGTCATGTTCATGGGCATATCTTTTGCTAAGGTATGATTGAGGTAGCTGTTGTCTGGTTCACGCTTAGATCTTTTCACAGGTGCATGAATTTCTGCTAGCCTTTTCTGTTGTCATTTGCATGTTCTCTTTTGAACCAAAATTGCAGTGGCCTTTGCTCCTTCGGCATTTTCCGAATTTCATTGTTCAACCATGGAGGGACTTTTTCGTCTTTAATCCACTTACTAGACCTCAATTTATAATCTGTTTAAACTTTGTCCACAATTCCTCTATGTCCATCTTACTGGAACTAAGTGATGTCAGTTCATTTTCTAAGTGAGGTGCTAACAACTGCTTATCTGCTCTTTTTACCAGAAATCCTTTTCTAGTCTTCTTGACTGGTAGATTAACTTTTGTAATGATAGTTGCTGTAATGACACTAGGATCTCTAACCCTCGTCTCTCTACTGATGCTGTCTTGTGTGAATCTTTCTCTCTGTTGCCAAGTAAGACCAGTGTGTAACTTGGGTACAAATTTTACAGTAATTATAAAGCAACAACTTATCACTAACTGTGGACACTACACAGTATTAGGCTATTTGTATCAAGGCACAGTGTGATGATGGAATGGATCACCACTTGGAAAATCGTGTCTGTGGTCTGATACAGAATGGCAAAAGACAGAAATGTGCCTCTGAAACTTCTGTTTACTGAATTTGAATGTGAATGTTACAGCATTTGATTATATTATTATGCCTTGTGATTTGATGTTGGTGGCTGAGTTGTTTTGTAAGTAAAACCACAAGGAACTAATTGATAGTTTGTGCAAGAAGTGTTTTTGAAAGAAAAATGGAGAACTTTCAGTGTATTGTTCTCAAGCATTCAGATGTTCTTCATAGTGTTTGCTACAAAAGTTGCAAGAATACGAAAAAAAAAAAATCCTGCTACAGTAATTTATTTCTTTTGTATGTTGTTTTATAATGCTCTGAACTAATGTTGGGAACTGAGAGCACTTCTTGAACTAGTTGATACTTCTCTCATAAGTTATGTTTCATCTCGAAATATGCATCCTACTTACCTTACAGTTATGCAGCATGTGGAGAACGACAAGAAGCTTTGAATTTTTATTCATTGTCTATTCATGAAGAATCATAGTAGCAAGCTGGAACGCCATACAGTTTTCGAGGGGGGAAAGTCAGTTATTTCTTTTGAGGCTGAGTACTTAACTGATCGCTCACCCAAGTCCTGGATTGATACCTGTTGCTCCAGTTGTTCTGCTGTGGGAAAGTGTTGCAGCAAGAGTTTACCCAGCCTCATTGAGATATAGTGAGAATATTGACACTAAATTAAGAGCTGTAGAACATTTATTTTTGTCTACTGAACGTTATAGTTTCAGTGCATAACGATGGCTAACCAGAAGAAATTGTGAACCTTAAAATATTCAACAGATACCCCTGGAAATAAAATGTTATAATGGGTGCCAGTGTTTTTCATACTGCAGAAAACTTCCAGATACTAATGTAGACTTGTATTGTTTTCAGTAAAAAATGAATTACTAGCGTGAAATACATGCTGTTCATCTTTGTGTTTATTTTACGTAACTTCAAGAATAAAAATTAAAGACAAAAAGGTCCATTCACGAGAAGAGTATTATTCAACTTCATCCGTCCATCCATCCATCCATCCATCCATCCATCCATCCGTCCATGTATCTGATGTAGAAATTTCCATAGTTATGCAATGAAAATCAACACAGTAAATATTTTTTCTGAAGCTAAATCCTAAAAGAGATCTGTCCTATGTAAAGTTGAAGCAGTGTCTGTGCATGTCAAGGCAGGTGAACAAACGACTTCTCAAACTTTAGAGGGACCTTTCATAACACTAACATATGATATGATATACTTACAAGCTCAAGTGCAATATCTTTATTTTCTCATGGTGTATTTTGAGTTTCTCAAAAAAAATCAACTATTGTTCTTGAAAAGATAGATAAATATGTCCAACCATACTGTGAATATTGATAAATCAAAATGCAGACGCATTATTGCCATAAAATAAGAATCTCATTAAAGGTAGTTCACTGGCAGTGGTTTTCAGTGTCTGCTTTGGAGCCAAACATAATGCAATGTAATTACAATGAAATCACTACATTTAGCTGCAGACAGGCGGTGATGTGTGTCAACGTAGACAGTAAAAAATGTGTGCCCCGACCGGGACTCGAACCTGGGATCTCCTGCTTACATGGCAGATGCTCTACCCATCTGAACCACCGAGGGCACAGAGGATAGTGCAACTGCAGGGACTTATCTCCAGCACACCTCCCGTGAGACTCGCATTCCCAAATTATTGTCCCGCACTATATTAATAGTGCCCATTATACTCATTACTCGTGGATTTTTGCATCTGCACAGAAGAAGACGGTCAAATCTTCATATATAATGCAGTGTTTCAGGCTAGTGGAATGTGTAATAGTTCATGTGTGTGCCTTTTGGGTGATATGCCACCAGTGATTTCTTGAGAGCAATGTAGTGTTGCTTTGTGGCCCACGTGGCATTTGAGCAAAGAGAGAAGACAGTAGTTTTTGTTTAACATTTATATTGGCTCAACATTTTTCACTTTTATTTTAAAAAATTCCAAAGTTCATTATATAAGCAGGTTATCACTAGTGGCCAGTTTTTTTTAACAATTTTTCTGACTCACTAGCCCACACTGAAATGCCATTCATGACAGTTTTCTTTGACAATTGATGGGGGATGAACTCTTGAACATTTATTCCTACTGTGGATATTGCTTTTAATATCCAAGCAATTGGACCATACCATAATACCAGCTGTATGGTTGCAAATTTATTATTATTATTATTTTTTCAACATTTGTAGCCTCCAAGCAAACCTGTGCAAGTTGTTGTTAACAATCTCCCTGAAGGTTGTGAACAGAATCTTATACGAAATCGCCTGAGGCGACTCTCGGATAACTGTGGTGGAAAAATTGCTGCTATCAACAAGACAACAGCCACAATTCGCTTTCCCAATGCTGACACTGCTAACAGGTATGTTATAACCACAAGTAGTACCTTATTTCACAACAGTGGTTTTTGTCTCAAAATTTGATATATAATGATTGATGTGTCTCCATTAAAATTTTGGATGGATGACAAATACAATGAAGAAATTTTGCATATCAAGGGAAAAGATTTTCTAAACATATCATTTGGTCCTAGCATGTAAAAATGAAAACTCTGACAATATTAGTTAGGAATTTGTTTCTACCTTTCTGAACACTTTTTTTAACTTGTGGGCTTTAAATCTATTTTATCCATATTCAGTAAGATAATCATTTGACTCATATAATTTTATGTGAACATAAATTAAAATTTTGCACTGTTTTTGGATTCAATCACACTTCCAGTATGCTAATATATAGACTTTATTTAACTATGAAAATGATAATTTTGGTATCTTATTGGAATTGAGGGGAAAATGCCAAGAAAGATGGAAAGAACTAAGTAAATAAGTAATGTCTTTGAACTGAAATGTCCTAGTATAATAGATTTAAATCAAAGATAATATTGTTGAGTGTAAAGCATAGATCCACTGACTGAAAAGGACATACCTGTGTGTTTTCCTTGTGTTGTTCATGCAGAAGCAGTTAAATGCACCCTAGGATTGTGTGTCTGTTTATGTAAGGTCTGTTGCTGTAGTGAAACCATAGGAGCAGTTTCTTAGTTGAAATCTTTTGCTATGCTTCTGGTTTAGTAAATACAAATAATTATATTTAGCAGTACTTTGAAATGTGAGGTGAGTGATTTAATTTAATATTTTATTTTCCTTACATGTTTCAGTGGATTTTGTTGTAATGGAATGAGAGATAAAGGTTGTCTTTGTGAAATTATAATAGTTTAGATTAGACTACTTGTTATTAAATTTTCAGGGCCCAGAAACGGATGGATGGAGAAGATGTGTATGGAAATAAGATACAGGTGACTTGTTCAGATATAGGAGAAGCAAGAGATTCTTCACCAAACAAAACTCAGACAGGTAACTTTTGAGTTAGTTGTTTTACTTTTATGCATCTATTTATATTTTGCTGTGAAATACTGTTTTATAATTATTTCCGTGTCCTGTAAATAATTTGTCTGGTCTAGTTCTCATAATAACTTCTCTACGGTTGAATTAACAACTTTTGTATAAATTATTGCTATGTATTTCCCAAAAGAGGAAAAAAAAGTAAACTTGATAATTTATGGAAACAAGTGGTATTATGTAGTGACAGGACAGAATTTGCCAGTTCTATTAGTTGTGTAATTTTAATATGGCTTGTAATTAGTGTTATGCTACAGCCATCTGATGTACTGGAACATTGTCTCGTAGCTCGAAACACAAGACAGGTGGCAAGTAAAGAATCTGGAATACAAGGTACCATGTCATCACTTTACTATAAACAAGGGCCAAGGCAGCCATCTGTGGTGTATAACTCTGTACCTACAAGTCTTAACTTGATGGGAGGAAGTACCTTATTTAATCGTGCATCTGTGCTGCAGCAAAATGGAAACCACCAGTTGCCAGTTCACTCTACAGGTATGTTTTTTTCATTTGTAGACTCAATCTTGCTACACTAATAGAACGTAGTCCATGTGATGTTAAATGTGTAAAAAAATTAAATCCTAGAAATTAGGAGTATCAGACACAACTTAATTTTCAACAAATCTAAGTTCATCAGTGTGCATTTTATGATCATGAAAGGATCGTTAAATGAGAGTAATTTCCTTTCTGAAGAATAGCAGTTTTAAAACTGTATATAAGCAGGTGTGTTTTTATATATATATATATATAAAGTAAATGAGATTATAAACAGTGGGTTCAGAATTGCTGAGGCAGCGTTGTAGGAATAAACATGAAAAACCAGATGCAATTTTTGAGCAAGCTCCTGTCGCATAAAATGGCTGCAAATGAGAAATGTTTAAAAACTATTATTGTATGAGAACACTTTCTCCCCCCCCCCCCCCCCCCCCCCCCCCCCCCTCCCCTCCCGCCCTGTAAATTTTACTTGCTGGAAATTGGTTTTAATGTTTACAGGTTGAAAAGTCAATATTTAAATGACATTTCTCTCAACATAATAACCATCTCAGGTTTCAGAAAGCATGCTGTAGACTAGGTCTGCGGCAATTATGGTAGTACTGAAGTACAGGTATTGTGTAAAACATGATCACTGTTTGAAAAAAAAAATCAGAATTTTTATAATTTACTGCTACATTAGATGATAGAGAGCTTGGGACTATACTATCTGACTTAACAGGAGACAAATTGTTTTTGACAGCAGGGCTGAAATATAAGCAACAGTTTACAAGATCAGGGAGACTCACATGGAATCTTGGTTGAGCATAGTACCGTAACATTTTATGGGGTCAGGAGGAATGTTCAACACTGGTCATTTGCTTTGACCAGTGACATATTAATGGCTGTTGTGATTTCACCTTTTGGTACATATTTTCCTAGTTTGGATGCTTGTTGGAAGCAAACAAATATGGATACAAAAAGACTAAACCATAGTTTAGCCCATTAAAAAAAATTGTCACTAATATGATATAGTTGCCATGTTGTTTATGACATGTTGGTTGTTTTCTAGGTCACTGATCAAAGCAGTTGACTAGCATTGAATATTCCTCTTTGTCTGTTTTATGAATGATGTTCTGACAATGAGTGGAGACTCAAAACATGTAGTGACTTGTTTTACTTAATAATAAAGTAAATGTAGCATAGTAGTTTGTGTTTTGTCACTCTGTTATTAGCATAGTAAAACTAAAATTTGTGTGGTTATGCACACACAAGAAAACTCGTGACAGAATCTTGAACATTAGGAAATTGAACTGATTTTTTTTTTATCCTGTTAGAATACTCAGTGTACAGTCAATGGGATTATAATATAGGACACATTAAAAACAGAAAATATTAATATTAACTTGCTTCTTAAGGAGGAACCATTTTGATGACTCTCCATCTTCACTGATAATGATGGACAGTACTGTCAGTCAGTAGGGTATATTTTGTCCTCCATCTCTGTGTTGTGGATGTGTAGACTTGCATTTGTAATCCATTTCGAACTATCTTTTTTGGCATTATTGTTTTACGATGTATGTATGTATAAAGACATAAGTTGAGATACCTAGATTTTTGAAGCAGTTTCTGCATTTTTCAGAAGTCCTTAAAATGATCTTATTTTACATGAACACTGTTTTTGATTGTCAGTTTTCGCGCACAGTCACTTCATATTGCGGGTACGATTCAAAGAGCCAATGGTATATGTGCGCAGAAGCTGGTTGGCTGCGTTTTGTGATAGCTGCTTTATTATGAATGTGACAACTGAATTTTTTTATTACAGAATTTATGAACTGTTCACTTTTCAGTTCATTATCCACAGTAATACCCAAGAATACAGTGGATTTTACTCTGTCCACCTTTATATCATTCACCTCTAAACCCATAAGCACAGTCTTCTTTGTTTTTAACCAGTGCACACACAGTCTTTCTTAGGTTTTAAAATCAGTTTGTCTTCCATGAGCTATTGAGCTGTGATGTTTGCAGAAATATATCCTCTTCTCTAAAGTTGTTCCACAGTGTTTTAATTGATCAGTATTGTTATGTCATCTGCATACATGAAATGGTTTACAGTAAGTACATCCTGAGAGTAATTCTAAGTAATAGTAATTTTATCATGAGCATATGTATGAGGAAAACATATTTAGTCTATGAAACATTCTCATCTTATCCATTCAGAGCCAGTCCTATACACTGTTTGCAGGATGATATCATTAAAGATTAACTGAAATACTGAGATGTTTTTATGTGCCTCGTACTTTCATTGTTTGGTCCATTAATTTTGTTGAAGTTATTGATTAGTTCTGATCATGCATCAGCGCCTTGACTTGAAAAGACCTGCTGTAGGCAGTATGTTATGAGGAGACATGCTGTAGACAATGTCGTCTCGTAAGCAGACTGCGGTCTTCTGTTACCAAAGCAAATGATACATGATTTCTTAACTGTCCCATAATTCCTTCATTTTGATTCCCTACTGATTTTTCCTTTATTATGTAAAACACTTTCTTTTGCATTTAACATGTTTCTGAATGTTATTTGAACTTTTTTCGTGTGTGTGTGTGTGTGTGTGTGTGTGTGTGTGTGTGTGTGTGTGTGTGTGTGTGTGTGTCCACGTTCAGAAAGTGAAGGTTGCCCTTTGTTTCAGATTTTTTTTTTTTATTTTTTTTTATTTTTATTATTTTTTTTTTTTATATTGTTCTGTTCCGAAAGTAAAATTTCAGGAACTTTATTTCCTAGCAACTAGTACCGGGCTACAAATATGGTGTACTAATCAGTATATTCTAAACTTGCATTAGTCAACTAGTATCTTTTCCAATTTGCCCATCTTCTATAATTGACAATGAACTTGACCATATTAATCACTATTTTGATTCTTCATTCCCATGCTGGGGGCAAACCAGCGTATCTGAGGAGAAAAACAATGTTTCACAAAGCACCCGGTATCCAGCACACATTGGTCTATCGATTATTCATATGATTTTCAAATGCATCCTTGTTGGCTTTTGAACACATTCTAAGTTGATTTCTGAATGAATCGTAAGTTGTCTTTTGAATGTGTGCATAGCGTATGAGAGATCTTTGCCAGGGGAATCCCCATCCCATCTAGAAATACTTCCCTGCAGACAAAAGGGGGTGGGGCTATACAAGCTGAATGGAATAAAGCCGAACGGGTGAATGCCACTCACTGTTTATGTGGTTCACTGTGTTTGCGAATGATCAGCTTTGTTATAATTACTAGATTCAGATTACCAGAGTGGAAATAAACAAGAAACAGGAATAACAAATAAGAAAGATTATATATAATCTTCTCAGTGTACCCAAGAAAATGAAATTTTGATGGAAAATTTTTGACCAGATCACTACACTAGTAAGGGCCAGTTGTACAGTCCCTGCTAGCAGCCGCAGCTAAGTTCTATTCTGGGAGTAGCGTGGAAAATGTGGTGTACAAACACGTAATAACACTTAACTGTAGAATAAATGTGGGATAACTACACCAGTGATTCTGGCAGGATTAGTGAAATTAACCGGAGAATAAACTATGACACTGGCAGGAATGGTTATAGAATTAGTCATGATAAGATTGTTTGTTAGAATGAGGGAGACGAAGAAATGGGGACATCACACAAATTATGGAAGAATGACGATTCCAAACTTATATAAAAATTTTGTACCACTACTTTTCGATCTCGTGCTTGAGAAGCTGGAGTGTATGAATGAAATGTGAAAGTACTTGCTAACATAAAACTTTTCGCTTGCAGTAGGCCTAATAGGCATTTGACATTGGTACTTCGTGAATTGTATTCTGTCGTGCTATAAAAACGACCATTTGTGCCAAAACAGTATTGTTTATTTGGTGTGTTACAGTTGCTGCAATATTAGACAGGCTGTTTTATCTAGCAGACAGTGGCAAAATAGACTTAATCAGATCAAGAGATCACACCAGTCTTGGGTACTATTTGTTTTAACAGGTTTCTCAGTATTAGACAACAACATTTAGATTTTTCATGTAGCAAAACGTTTGACGAACTTCGATAATAGATCCTTTCACAGAAAGGAAAGCACACCATGTAAAGTTGTAGCAAGATTAGAGAGGAAAAATGCTATGACCTAAGGATTGAAGGAAAGTGTACTGTCTAGCTTGTCTGTTGTCTTTACTGGTTTTATGTATCCTATTATTTAATTTTGTCACACAAAACAGCAAGCTATTAGCTAATAGGCAATAAAGATTGCATATTTTTTTTGAAGAGTTCTTGTTCTCCTGATTACAAATGATCCCATCCGGTATTAATTGTGAGCTTCTTTAAAAAAGAGGCAGGATGTCAAACCGGCCGACTGGGAGCAGGAGAGGCACCACGTTTAAATTTCTGCTGTCCTGAATATAGTTTGATGGCATCCATTGCAAAATACACATATTTGAATTCCACAGAGTGAAATAGTGATGTGGATAGAAGAATGCTGTGTGAAGAGGCATAGCACTGCACTTTGGCACACTTAGGACCAAATAAGATGTCTTACATTTCCTGGAACATATATTCTTTATGTATCAGACTCTTCACAAAGATGTGTGCCGCAAAATGAACATATTTTTGAAAAGTCATATTTTTAGATTTTTAGTGTCGTCACACGAGGAAAGCGGGTTAGCCACTATCAAGTATTGCCCGGTTCGGGAATATCGTAGATCTGGAGCTGATGCACAGAGCAGTCTGAGTTTGAGTGGGGAGGACGGTAACCTCCACATGATGTGCATTTATGTTTAGTGATTTTGATGTTTCCTCTTCATTTATTGCTCTCACGTCAAATGAAAACAGAACGGATTTCTGTGGCTGGTAGCTATCGAGGTAATTAAAATACATTCACATAATTATGGAAGGCTAAAATATGTTATTAGTTTGAGACCGTATTTTATTTCCACTTTTCTGATGGTTAAGCATTAATCTACTTGCAGAACAATGTTATTTTTGTCAGTTTGTTAAAGAAATTTGGCTTTTGTTTATCTTTTCTACTGATGCAGTCAATTTATTTGAAATGAAGGGTTTAATTCCACAGTGTTGGCTAGTTTCAACTGTTTGCTGCATTTCAAGTGCACGTTTTCGTCTTCCAGCACATACGGCATTATGCCATAATAAAGAACCAAATATGAGATGATACAATACTGGTACTCTAAAAAAGTTTGCTTCCCGAAAACCGCACTAAAAAGCTTAATATCAGATTGAGGCCTACTTCATTGGAATCTGGATATGCGGATGTGCACTTTAAGCGAAATTATGCATATTAGTATGGTTCACGAAATTCCACTGCTGTTGGAGTATCTTCTGATGTCTTGTTGCTTTTATGACATAATGTAAGTTCTTTCAATGTTTGACACCTGCGATCTTACGGGCTTCCTACATCGTCGTAGCTGCACAAGCGCGGTGTTGCCTGTTATCTGACGCTCTGTGGCAACTACCTGAAATGAATCCATTTCTAACAGGTTGCGGGAAAATATTGCGAATGGTAGTTTGAAAAGCATCATTTTCAAAGTACATTTCCATTTACACAACATGAAATATGTGCAAGAATGTACGATGAATATTACAGAGCGTTTGACACTCAATTAAGTCAGCTCTCTGAGGATATGCCATTTAGAAGAATTTTGAGCCCAGAAGATCACATTTATGTCATTATTAAAAATTTTACAGTCAGAGTTGCGTGTTGTATCTTAAAGTGTAACACAGGCAACAAAGATCAACATTTTATGTGAAAGCTTAGCTTCTCTTGCAGCCTATTAACCTATAGGTAATGGGGAGTGGGTGTGGTAATTACGAAAATAATCACTCGCACTACCATCACTTAGTATTAATACTTCTATTCTCACAGCATACACACAATGCGTGTAGCATAGAGTGCGTACTAAAGAGAACTGATGTTGTTGTTGTTGTTGTTGTCTTCAGTCCTGAGACTGCTTTGATGCAGCTCTCCATGCTACTCTTTCCTGTGCAATCTTCATCTCCCAGTACTTACTGCAACCTACATCCTTCTGAATCTGCTTAGTGTATTCATCTCTTGGTCTCCCGCCACGCTGCCCTCCAATGCTAAATTTGTGATCCCCTCATGCCTCAGAACATGTCCGACCAACCGGTCCCTTCTTCTTGTCAAGTTGTGCCACAAACTCCTCCTCTCCCCAGTTCTATTCAATACCTCCTCATTAGTTATGTGATCTACCCATCTAATCTTCAGCATTCTTCTGTAGCACCACGTTTCAAAAGCTTCTATTCTCTTCTTGTCCAAATTATTTATCGTCCATGTTTCACTTCCATACATAGCTACACTCCATACAAATACTTTCAGAAACGACTTCCTTACACTTAAATCTATACTCGATGTTAACAAATTTCTCTTCTTCAGAAGCACTTTCCTTGCCATTGCCAGTCTACATTTTATATCCTCTCTACGTCGACCATCATCAGTTATTTTGCTCCCCAAATAGCAAAACTCATTTACTACTTTAAGTGTCTCATTTCCTAATCTAATACCCTCAGCATTACCAGACTTAATTCGACTACATTCCATTATCCTCGTTTTGCTTTTGTTGATGTTCATCTCATGTCGTCCTTTCAAGACACTATCCATTCCGTTCAACTGCTCTTCCAAGTCCTTTGCAGTCTCTGACAGAATTACAATGTCATCGGCGAACCTCAACATTTTTAGTTCTTCTCCATGGATTTTAATACCTACTCCGAATTTTTCTTTTGTTTCCTTTACTGCTTGTTCAATATACAGATTGAATAACATCGGGGACAGGCTACAACCCTGTCTCACTCCCTTCCCAACCACTGCTTCCCTTTCATGCCCTTCGACTCTTATAACTGCCATCTGGTTTCTGTACAAATTGAAAATAGCCTTTCACTCCCTGTATTTTACCCCTGCCACCTTCAGAATTTGAAAGAGAGTATTCCAGTCAACATTGTCAAAAGCTTTCTCTAAGTCTACAAATGCTATAAACGTAGGTTTGCCTTTCCTTAATCTAGCTTCTAAGATAAGTTGTAGGGTCAGTATTGCCTCACGTGTTCCAACATTTCTGCGGAATCCAAACTGATCTTCGCCGAGGTCGGCTTCTACCAGTTTTTCCATTCGTCTGTAAAGAATTCGCGTTAGTATTTTGCAGCAGTGACTTATTAAACTGATTGTTCGGTAATTTTCACATCTGTCAACACCTGCTTTCTTTGGGACTGGAATTATTATATTCTTCTTGACGTCTGAGGGTATTTCGCCTGTCTCATACATCTTGCTCACCAGATAGTAGAGTTTTGTCAGGACTGGCTTTCCCAAGGCCGTCAGTAGTTCCAATGGAATGTGGTCTACTCCCAGGGCCTTGTTTCGACTCAGGTCTTTCAGTGCTCTGTCAAACTCTTAACGCGGTATCGTATCTCCCATTTCATCTTCATCTACATCCTCTTCCGTTTCCATAATATTGTCCTCAAGTACATCACCCTTGTATAGACCCTCTATATACTCCCTCCACCTTTCTGCTTTCCCTTCTTTGCTTAGAACTGGGTTTCCATCTGAGCTCTTGATATTCATACAAGTGGCTCTCTTTTCTCCAAAGGTCCCTTTAATTTTCCTGTAGGCAGTATCTGTCTTACCCTGAGTGAGATAAGCCTTTACATCCTTACATTTGTTCTCTAGCCATCTCTGCCTAGCCATTTTGCACTTCCTGTCGATCTCATTTTTGTGATGTTTGTATTCCCTTTTGCCTGCTTCATTTATTGCGTTTTTATATTTTCTCCTTTCATCAATTAAATTCAGTATTTCTTCTGTTACCCAAGGATTTCTACTAGCCCTCGTCCTTTTACCTACTTGATCCTCTGCTGCCTTCACTACTTCATCCCTCAGAGCTACCCATTCTTCTTCTACTGTATTTCTTTCCCCCATTCCTGTCAATTGTTCCCTTATGCTCTCCCTGAAACTCTGTACAACCTCTGGTTTAGTCAGTTTATCCAGGTCCCATCTCCTTAATTTCCCACCTATTTGCAGTTTCTTCAGTTTTAATCTGCAGGTCATAACCAATAGATTGTGGTCAGAGTCCACATCTGCCCCTGGAAATGTCTTACAATTTAAAACCTGGTTCCTAAATCTCTGTCTTACCATTATATAATCTACCTGATACCTTCTAGTATCTCCAGGATTCTTCCATGTATACAACCTTCTTTTATGATTCTTGAACCAAATGTTAGCTATGATTAAGTTATGCTCTGTGCAAAATTCTACTAGACGGCTTCCTCTTTCATTTCTCTCCCCCAATCCATATTCACCCACTATGTTTCCTTCTCTCCCTTTTCCTACTCTTGAATTCCAGTCACCCATGACTATTAAATTTTCGTCTCCCTTCACTACCTGAATAATTTCTTTTATCTCATCATACATTTCATCAATTTCTTCATCATCTGCAGAGTTAGTTGGCATATAAACTTGTACTACTGTAGTAGGCATGGGCTTCGTGTCAATCTTGGCCACAATAATGCGTTCACTATGCTGTTGGTAGTAGCTTACCCGCACTCCTATTTTTGTTATTCATTATTAAACCCACTCCTGCATTACCCTATTTGATTTTGTATTTATAACCCTGTATTCAACTGACCAAAAGTCTTGTTCTTCCTACCACCGAACTTCACTAATTCCCACTATATCTAACTTCAACCTATCCATTTCCCTTTTTAAATTTTCTAACCTACCTTGCTGTGGTAGGGCAGCAATATTTTTGGGAGATAGTCAGTGGTTCTAAGTCTTCACAAATCTGAGAAACCAATATTATATTTGAAAGCTTTGTTTTCTTGTAGTAACACTATGTATATTAATATAAACCATTAACTTTCCCTATTTGTGTGTTCGCACTACTCAACAATGATGTTGCTTTTGGCTGACTACATCAAGTGTCCTATTCTCTTAATATCCCGTAATATCCATTGTCATCAGCTGGTGAGATCACGTGACATGAGCTATGACTGGCTTACAAAAGTGCATCACAATCTCTAGTTCAATGCTTCGGAAAGTAACATGAAGTGTTTGGTGGAATTCACATACATACTTTGGGTAATACGAAAATATGGAGCGTACTTGTTGCTGCACATCAAAAATTTTTCCAACATTGTATATTTTTTGCTTTTTTACCTCCATGAGTTTAATTTTCTACAGTGCCGGGAAATTCTAAACCTGTGTATAAACCCATAACTATTCAAAGGATTTACAGTTGTGAGGAAAAGTATGCTGTCACTTAACATGGGAAATGTTTGTTTTCACCTGGGAGAAAGTGTATTTTTAACCGGGAAATCTGGGAAGAATCTGAGAATTTTTTTTTTTTTTCTTTGACCGCATGTACACCCTGAGTAGCTAAATTTATATTAAAGGTCGTCTTTATGTGAGACCAACATATAAAATCAGGGACAGCAAGCAATGGCAGTAGCCACGCAAATGTACACATTGGGCAAAGTTCAGTTGCCAACAAGGCAAAATAATGTACAAATAATTAAAACAGAGGGCTAGTTTAGAAAAATTAATGGCGAGTAATACAAACATAATTTACTCAGCTGGCCAGCGCTCTAACCAGAAAAGTTCACTTTTAACCAACTTATTACCACACCTGATTTTCACTTCACTAAGGCATAGTGAGCTCTCCAAAAATAGAGCTTTAAGTAATGGCAAATGTGTCTGGCAACACACACATAGGATTAAACAGAATTACAAGAATAATAGATCGCTATCCTTGGTGAGCAGCAATCTGTTCCTTTAATAATACTGTAATGTTAGTTCAGAAAAGTCACCCAGAACCCCAGATCAGAGGAGACTTACCGGATGGAATGAGAAGGAAAGAGTGAGTGTTGAGAACTGCCAAAACCTTCCTGCCCCTTTAACAAGTCGTCTTTCAGAAGAACAAGCCACTGGCTCAAAAAGTATGTAAAAGTTATTGTGTGTGTGTGTGTGTGTGTGTGTGTGTGTGTGTGTGTTCCCATGCCGTGAAGTGGTGAGTAGATTCTTTTATCTATCCATTTACATTGTTACCTTTAATAATACAATCATTATTCCATCCTGGATTATCCATTGGTCTATTACACAGCATTAAATTTAATGCTAATGCATAAAGTTAGCTTAACAAGCACTTAAAGCACCAGCAAGACAAATTGAATTAACACTGGTTTCATAATTGCAGGCACTGGATAATGTGCGAGGCAGGAAAATTATGGGCAACTTTCACAATATCTGCCAGATTCATCTGGATTGTTACGTGTACTGCCATCTTTTCTGAAATGCGCAGATGGGAGTCATCGTTAAAACAGATTCTTCACTCCCAAAATTATCACGGTCTCAACTTATAGTAACTTATTGTCCCTACAACCTCCACAGTGTGTGCATGCCCCCATGCCCCCCCCCCCCCTCTGCCCTGTCACCTATTCCCAATTCATGTCCTGTCACCCTCATTGTGCACCATTCTCTGCCACTGCACCAACTGGTATTTCCCTCTTCTCTGATCCTGGTATTTCCCTCTTCTCTGATCCTGGTATTTCCCTCTTCTCTGATCCTGGTATTTCCCTCTTCTCTGATCCTGGTATTTCCCTCTTCTCTGATCCTGGTATTTCCCTCTTCTCTGATCCTGGTATTTCCCTCTTCTCTGATCCTGGTATTTCCCTCTTCTCTGATCCTGGTATTTCCCTCTTCTCTGATCCTGGTATTTCCCTCTTCTCTGATCCTGGTATTTCCCTCTTCTCTGATCCTGGTATTTCCCTCTTCTCTGATCCTGGTATTTCCCTCTTCTCTGATCCTGGTATTTCCCTCTTCTCTGATCCTGGTATTTCCCTCTTCTCTGATCCTGGTATTTCCCTCTTCTCTGATCCTGGTATTTGCCTCTTCTCTGATCCTGGTATTTGCCTCTTCTCTGATCCTGGTATTTGCCTCTTCTCTGATCCTGGTATTTGCCTCTTCTCTGATCCTGGTATTTGCCTCTTCTCTGATCCTGGTATTTGCCTCTTCTCTGATCCTGGTATTTGCCTCTTCTCTGATCCTGGTATTTGCCTCTTCTCTGATCCTGGTATTTGCCTCTTCTCTGATCCTGGTATTTGCCTCTTCTCTGATCCTGGTATTTGCCTCTTCTCTGATCCTGGTATTTGCCTCTTCTCCGATCATCTCATTTTCGTTTCCTTATCCCCTCCTCCCCCTCCCTGTCCCCCTCCCAATCCCCCTAACATTACAGTTGGCAGCCTTGTCCTATTGCCAGTTAGTCCTTGCACACTCTGCCAGAAAGTGCTCCTCTCTCCTCCATCCATACCATGCCTTCCCTCCACCTTCCCAGTTCCACTTTGGATTGCTGCATTTGTTAAACACAATAGCTGCGTTCTGTCTGCAGTGGCCAGATATAGCAGTCATAAGTGTTTTTTTACTTTAGAAGGTTGCCTTATGGTCTTGGCCAAAAACTTAAATGTATAGCAGTCTTTTTGTTGCGCCTGTCTGCAACTCAGCCTCTCCTCTATTTGGTCATTAGCAATCTCTTTTCATAATATTGTTTTTACTTAATAATTTCAATTTTTATATTGTTAAAAAGTAAATTTTCAGATGCACTCTTCAGAAAATGTATGCTGTGCTGTAATCATAAATTTTGATCTTTATATTGAATATCATATATTCCAGAATATACATTTTGGAATGAGGAATGAATGATAGTTGGAACATGGGCAGCATGTACTAATGTCTTGATCTGTTTTTTTAGGTGGCTCTGTTTGGCCAAAGTATGTAATGAACGTTAATACAGCCCACAAATCAGTCTCATACAGCGGTGGAAATCTTAAAACACCCGAAGGTTATCGTCGAATCAGAGGAACACATAGAGGTAAAAAAATTCTGCAGTATTGGCTCTAACTTGTATATTCAGACTGTTGGCAAGTCTGAAAATAGTTAGAAATAAATCATCTTGAATTAATGACCAAAAATTTGTAATTGGATTAGTAATAGGAACTATTAATTCTGTATTTTCATAATCATTGTTACTTCTTGTGTGATAAATTTCATTATTGCTTAAATGAGCACCACTTGAGCAGAAGCTAGGAAAGTAGTATTGTTCGTTGATACAGATGTGAAATTTGTAGACTACACTCATAGAGTTCAAGTGAATTAGCCCCAAGTTTGTGCATCTTTGAAGCTCTAGCTATATTCATCTTGAAGCAGGAAAACATGAGTGAAAATACTACCTGAGCTTCAGTATCTTGTTACTGTTCCTTTGTCACACAACTATTTTAAAGCTTCATCGTAGTTATTAAGTGTCATTTCTGAAGAGTTTGTGCTTTCAGTATGTATCAGTCAGTTGTTACAAATACAGTAAACTGCATACCGAGGTTTTAAATTCCCTTGGACAGTGCTCTTTGTGCATTTGTGCCTTGAAAATTACAAGATGTGCATCTGTTGAAGTACAGGCAGTTGTTAGAGGTATCTCATTTGTTGTTTGAACGTTTTATGTGCTAGGAGAAACCAAAGTTTCACATTTCATTGAAGTTCAGAAAGATGTCACAATTTAGGACTGCAAGTGAAAAATATAGCATTAAGTCCCAGACTTTCAGGTATCAGGTATGAAATTCACCTTCAGTTGTGGTAATAGAATATTCATGTCCCCATCTCCTTATAGATAATTCTTCTTGTATGCCACCCTAAGTGTTTATGGTCCATGACTGCAATATCAGCTATGCCCATGTAGCACCTCATAATCCATTTAATAATGACTAGACAAATTGTGCTTGTTGACAAATGTGGAGACTTGCACTCAAAAATTGAAATTGGTATAATAAAAAGTACATTTTCACATTGCTGCAGTTACAAACACCCTTAAATTAAGGAACAAGAAAATGCCAAAACTTGGGAAGATCGGTGAAGATGAATAAAGCTATTCCTCAAGTGTGCCCACAGTATTAATGTAAACCATGTTCATTACACTTAAATGATGTTAATGAATAGCACTAAAATATTGTGGGAAGTATAATTTCTTTGAGTCTTAATCTAAAGTCGCTATATTATTCTTTCATTATTGGATGATGGAGGATTTCCACATGCATAAAAATTTATTGATAATATTGCTTTTATTAATTTTATAAAATTAATGCAATATTTGTTTTTATGCAGTGAGTGAGAGTGGTAAGGCAGAACAAAATGACCAAAATATTACAGTGTCTGCTCTTCAATCAGTTGGTTTCCAAAAGCGCTGCCGCACATCTTCTCCAGTGAATAATATAGCATCTTGTATGATGTCTTTACCAGATCCGGTAGCAGCAGTCAGACATAACATTCAGGTACAGAAATACATAAACAAATCCATTTGTAAATTGGTATTTAACTCATTCATTGATAATTTACAGTGAAATTAACATTTATAATTGTAAGTCAGAAGTATTCTAAGAGACGCTGTTTGCTTATGTCATTGAAACTGTTTACTTACGTTGCACAAGCTGTTGACTTGTAGACAGGTCATATAAAATGTCGTATTTGGAATTACCCAGTAAGTTGTAAAATCTACCACCTTTTAGAATATTGACTGTTATCACACTATATCGAAGTATTGGGAAGTTAACATTTAAGTCTTTTACTGTCTTTATCTTTACCAACCTGGAGTAAATGATGACATTTCGAGACTTGAGCCAATAGTTCCAAGGTTGAGATTGTCTCCCTTGTTGAGCTGGCAATGATTTAGAAAGCTTTGATCTTATCTGAAGACTCCATTTCACAATGGTGTAATAGGTGTAAGTAAATATAGATTTTGAAGTCTCTGATAGTGGAAAGGGAAATAAGAGTAATACTGCAAAATAAAAAATAATGAACAAAAAGGTGATGTATGTGTGATGCTCTACTTCCAGATTGCATATACACAGCAAAAATAGATCATACGGTTCTGAACATTATACATATGTAACATCACATAGAGCATTGTAGAAAAAGTGTTCCCTATAGTGGAATAATTATGTAGTTACCTGCAGTATTATTGAACAGCAAACTGACAGAATTATTGTGCCTTTGGCTGTTTGTTCTGATAGCTTGGTGGTGATTCTGCCAGTTGTGAGAAAAAACTTGTTTCAAGAATGTGTACAGTGAGTCCCCTTATCTTGATTATATATGCTTTATAAGAGGTTATGGTGGAGGTTCTGTTACTGATGGATTGGATAGTGGAGATATTAAAAGTTTGACACACATTGTGTTAATTATGGCAAGTGTAATATGTAGTGCGACACATTTTTTAGGGCATGGAAGTATTATTTGGCTATTCAGTATCATTTGAGAAGATGCTTGGCTTTGCAATTAATTAAGGATTCTAATTTACTACACTCCTGGAAATGGAAAAAAGAACACATTGACACCGGTGTGTCAGACCCACCATACTTGCTCCGGACACTGCGAGAGGGCTGTACAAGCAATGATCACACGCACGGCACAGCGGACACACCAGGAACCGCGGTGTTGGCCGTCGAATGGCGCTAGCTGCGCAGCATTTGTGCACCGCCGCCGTCAGTGTCAGCCAGTTTGCCGTGGCATACGGAGCTCCATCGCAGTCTTTAACACTGGTAGCATGCCGCGACAGCGTGGACGTGAACCGTATGTGCAGTTGACGGACTTTGAGCGAGGGCGTATAGTGGGCATGCGAGAGGCCGGGTGGACGTACTGCCGAATTGCTCAACACGTGGGGCGTGAGGTCTCCACAGTACATCGATGTTGTCGCCAGTGGTCGGCGGAAGGTGCACGTGCCCGTCGACCTGGGACCGGACCGCAGCGACGCACGGATGCACGCCAAGACCGTAGGATCCTACGCAGTGCCGTAGGGGACCGCACCGCCACTTCCCAGCAAATTAGGGACACTGTTGCCCCTGGGGTATCGGCGAGGACCATTCGCAACCGTCTCCATGAAGCTGGGCTACGGTCCCGCACACCGTTAGGCCGTCTTCCGCTCACGCCCCAACATCGTGCAGCCCGCCTCCAGTGGTGTCGCGACAGGCGTGAGTGGAGGGACGAATGGAGACGTGTCGTCTTCAGCAATAAGAGTCGCTTCTGCCTTGGTGCCAATGATGGTCGTATGCGTGTTTGGCGCCGTGCAGGTGAGCGCCACAATCAGGACTGCATACGACCGAGGCACACAGGGCCAACACCCGGCATCATGGTGTGGGGAGCGATCTCCTACACTGGCCGTACACCACTGGTGATCGTCGAGGGGACACTGAATAGTGCACGGTACATCCAAACCGTCATCGAACCCATCGTTCTACCATTCCTAGACCGGCAAGGGAACTTGCTGTTCCAGCAGGACAATGCACGTAGACATGTATCCCGTGCCACCCAACGTGCTCTAGAAGGTGTAAGTCAACTACTCTGGCCAGCAAGATCTCCGGATCTGTCCCCCATTGAGCATGTTTGGGACTGGATGAAGCGTCGTCTCACGCGGTCTGCATGTCCAGCACGAACGCTGGTCCAACTGAGGCGCCAGGTGGAAATGGCATGGGAAGCCGTTCCACAGGACTACAACCAGCATCTCTACGATCGTCTCCATGGGAGAATAGCAGCCTACATTGCTGCGAAAGGTGGAAATACACTGTACTAGTGCCGACATTGTGCATGCTCTGTTGCCTGTGTCTATGTGCCTGTGGTTCTGTCAGTGTGATCATGTGATGTATCTGACCCCAGGAATGTGTCAATAAAGTTTCCCCTTCCTGGGACAATGAATTCAAGGTGTTCTTATTTCAATTTCCAGGAGTGTATATTATTGTTACAAAATGACAGTGTTCTTTGGTTGAACCATACTGAACTATAGAATTATTTTCACATTAGGTTATCAGAATAATTGTCAAATTAAAAAAGTAAAAAATGCCATGAGGCAGTTGGTGCTCATAGTGCTTCTGTTTAGGACTCAGTCAAAGGGTGTTTACACGTGTAGCAGTAATAGCTATAGAAACACATGTTCATATTTAGGAATAATTTTTCAGATGATGACTGCAAAAACTAAAAAAAAGACATACTGAAAAATTACACAAGTGGGTAGAGCATATTGTCCCAGCCGCAATAGACATCAACACGGTTGGAACAGCACATGGGTGCGACTCATTGCTGCCTGGAAAGGTGTGATGGTATTGGCCCACTTTGAAAACCTGTTCATTGTGTCGCGTATTGGTGCTCTCTGCAATTATGTCATGATTTGTATTCAGAATCTAAAATTGGAGAGGTGCTATATACACTGATATTTCACTTTCCTTGTATGCCTTGTAGTTTTCCTACAGCCATCTGAAACTCCACAGCCACTTATTAACCCTCTGTACTGTGTTACTAATAAAATTTTCTGGTTTGTCTTAAGATATTGAAGATTCATTACCACAGTCGGAACCAGACGAACTTATGTGAGATGATGCGGTGATTAAGACTTCGGACTGATGCTCATAACTAGCGAGATCCAAATCTTCCCCTGAACATTGATTTAGGTTTTCTGTGCTTTGTCTTAATCGCTCGAGACAAAGGATGATTGTTTAATCACAGCCAAGGCCAATTTCCTTTCCTATCACTGTGCACTTACAGCTTGGGTCATTTGCAGAGGACCTCGATGTTCATGGAAAGTTGACAAATTTCCTGGCAACTTTGATAAAAACAATGTAAAAGTTGTTACAGGTAGTTTTTATTTGCCTATTTTTCATATTTTAATGTTTTTCCATTTTCAAAATGGAAACAAAAAATTTAATATGTTTGTGAATGAAAGGTAATTCTGTGCTTAGTGTTAATAAAATAAAACTATTTGAATGAGGAAAAAAAGATGTAGTACCCTTACATGCAATAATCTTAATATTTTTTCCAGAGTAATAAATTGATATGATTTACAGCTGTGTTTGAGCAGTTACCATGGAATGATGGCAACTGACAGGAAACATATAGAATGAGAGATCAAATATATCTTTGAAGGGAAAGAGAAGTTGTCAGAAATCCAGCCTCTAGACATGAAAGAAGGAAATGATTTTGATGTTGAAATTTGTGGCTTACAAATTAGTATATTATTGTTTTTTCTTTAAAGAATTCATCAGTTCGCAAGGGACCATCTCCATCCAGACAAAGCCAAACCAGAAGCATAACACCACATCAAATAAAAACCTTGGATGAGCGCTCACATAGTAATCCAGAGGTAACGAATTCAGTTTTCAATAACACTCAATCTTAATGTTTGTCAAAACTATAAAAAATGAGATACTGCTTTATAAATATTTATGGTGTACTAAAAGTGATCATTAAACAATAGTTACTATATAGAATACTGTCTCCCTTTGTTTATGTGAAATATTCATTGCCAACAATTTTAGTAACAACTTGATTCACAATTTTTATGTAATTGTAAAGAAGATATTGCTGCCTCCAATTTTTCTACTATGGCTGTTACGTATTTTTCCAACAGTGTTTCTTCCATCCAATACAAATGCCAGGGAAAACTCAGCTCAGTGGTTCATCAGCTGATCTCCCTGTTGAACTGCATGTATCTAATTTGGATCAGAATCTAAGCATTTCGGAGATAAAAAGTATTTTGACTTCTTTATTCAAAGAACGTGTACCGGTAAGTTGAAAAAATGCACAATGAACATTCATTATGTTCTGTAGATCTAGATAACTTCTAGAGATGTTTGTGTTCCATTATTGTAACAGTATCAGAAAGAGTTCAGCTAATAATTTAGTTTACAGAAAAAGCATTGATCGGTAGGTGGGCATATAAACACAGTTGGACTCAGCACCTCAGCTTCAGAGCTTGAATTTTCAGAACACATAGGCAAACATGCGTGCACGCACATTCAGAAATTAAAAATGTAGTAAAAGATAGTGCTACCTGGCATAACCAAGACACGTTAAGTTGCAGACACACAATTAAGACACACACAGTTTTTGCCCATAACCTTCAACAGCAAAAGAGAAAACCATTCTTACACGCAAGCAAGCACACCTCTCATACAAGACCGCCAACTCTGGCAGCGCAAGCCAGAATGTAACTTATCATGTGGGAAAGCAGGAGCAGTATGGAGGGGGCAGAGAAGGGGAAGTGATAGTAGTGTACGGGTAGGGGTACAGAGGAACGCTATCTGATGGAGTGTGCAGGGACTAAAATGCCAACAGGTGCAGTGTCAGGTGGTGGTGGGGCAGGAAGATGGTGAAAAAAGGAGTAAAAAGAGGAGGAGCAGAAAAAGATGGGCAAGTGCATTTGCTGTGGGTGCCAAACCAAAAGGCTGGAAGACAAGAATGGGGAGGAGATGATAGAACAGGTGGAGGGTTTCGGGACAGTACGTTACCATAGGTTGAGGCTGGGATAATTAGGGGAGTGCAGAATGTGTTGCAAAGGTAACTCCCATCTGAGCAGTTCAGTAAAGCTGGTGGTCGAGCGGAGGATCCAGAGGGCTCGAGTAGTAAATCAGCCATTGAAGTCAATCATGTCATGCCCAGGTGTATGTTGTGCCACAGAGTGGTCTTCTTTGCACTTGGCAACAGTTTAGCAGTGGTCCTTCATCCTGGTGGTCAGCTGGTTGGTATCATACCAAAATAAAAAGCTGTAAAATGGTTTCAGCAGAGCTGGTAAATGAGATGGCTGTTTTCACATGTGGCACAGCCCATGATGGGGTAAGATAAACCTGTGATGGGTCTGGAATTAGGAAGTGCTGGGTGGTTGGGTTGGGCAAGTCTTGCACCAGGGTCTTCAACAGGAATGTGAACCTTGTGGCAAGGGGTTGGGAAGGGATTGACATAGGGATGGACTAGTATGTTGTGGAGGTTGGGTGATGATGGAACATACTTTAACCAATCAGCTGACCACCAGGATGAATTGCCACTGCCAAACTGTGGCCAAGAGCCAATTAGACACCCCCCCCCTCCCCCCCTGTGGCACAACATGCCCGATTTCAGTGACCGCTTTAGTCCCTGCACACTCTACCAGACAGCATCCCTATGTCCCCCACATGTACACTACTATCCCTTCAGCTATCCTACCCCCATCCAGATTGCTACTGCCGTCCCACATGATAGCTGCATTCTGGCCTGAGCTGCAGGAGTTGGCGATTATATGTGCATGAGGTGTGCTTGCTTGTGTGTGTGAATGGTGTGTTTCTGTCTCTTTTGCTGATGGAGGTTGTGGCCAACAGCATTGTGAAAGTGTGTTTTAATTGTGCATACCTGCAACTTCTTTAGAGTAAGTAGCATCTTTCCCTATGTTGTTGATATACCTATGTGGATTTTCCATTGTTTCATTCACAAATTAAATTTTTCTTTATTGATGTAGGTGTTCTGGAAGGTCAGTGTCATAATGACACTTTCTGATACTATGAAAAAGGTAAAAAGCTACTAATTCTGATTACTCATAAGAAAACTGTTGCAAAGTGTGATTCTGGCATTGCCCTTTTAAAGTTCATCTCTATTATGTTGGAGTCAGTGATGAAATTGAGAGGCTTGAGCTACCAGTTGTAAGGTTGAGATAGTCTTCCTTGTTGAGCTGGCAATGATTTAGAAATCTTTGATCTTACCTGAAGACTCAATTAACAAACATTTAATGCCACTGTATTGAAAGCTGTGTATCTAAAATTACATACCGAAGTTTGTGATATCTCAAAGGAGGAGAACTAAATGAAAAACTGTAAAATACAAGAATAATTTGAACAAAAAAGGTCATGTACATGTGATACTTGAAACTCTGCTAAAAAGTTGTATTAGGTTCGTTTGGGCTGAAAACAAGGTGAAACTACAAACGTAATTTTTCCCAAGGGCATGCAGTTTTATTGCATGGTTAAATGATGATGGCATCCTCTTGGGTAAAATATTCCGTAGGTGAAATAGTCCCCCATTCGGATCTCCAGGCAGGGACTACTCAGGATGACATCGTTATCAGGAGAACGAGAATAAAAGCTTTCTAAATGTGGTGGTACAGGAGAATGCTGAAGATTAGACGGGCAGACCACATAACTAATGAGGTGGTACTGAATAGAATTGGGGAGAACAGGAATTTATGGCACAACTTGACTGAAAGAAGGGATCAGTTGGTAGGACATGTTCTGAGGCATCAAGGGATCACCAATTTAGTTTTTGAGGGAAGCGTGGAGAGTAAAAATTGTAGAGGGAGACAAAGGTATGAATACACTAAGCAGATTTAGAAGGATGTAGGCCCTAGGTTGCAGTAGTTACTCGGAGTTGAAGCAGCTTGCACAGGATAAGAGTATCATAGGGAACTGCATCCAACCAGTCTCTGGATGGTTCGTTTGGTGTGTATTTGAAAATATAGACCAAAACTGATAACAAATGTACTTGTGACAGGATAAATGCTTAAATTATGGCAGTACTCTTTGACTTCCCCATAGTTAAGTGGTGTCCAGTGTGGGAACGTGAGTTCTCTCATTGTACATAATTAAAAGTCCTTAAATGCCAATGAGATTTCATTCCACCTTAGATTTTGGAAACGTGCTGTTGTCATTCCTACTGTGGCTGTCACCTAAGTACCATCGTAAATAAGTAATGATTACTGGATAGCTACCTGTTGCTGATACTGTTTGCAGATACCGTGTTTGGTACACAAAGCTGGATGCCTTATTGTTACTGCCAAGAGAATTGTTATCGATTTTCTGTGCTTTGTCTCATATGCCATTGAAGATTAATTTGCTTCACAAATTGATAAGCAATAATTGTATATTTTATTACATTATCCAGTACATGTATCACAAAAATATGAATTAAAATAGTGTTTAAAGCAGTGGAGTTACTTTAAACAGCCTTGGTGCTTCTAAAGATAGATCAGAGCTGAAGCTAAATATTTGCTGAATTAGAATTAAAGGATAAAGTGAGGAAAATGCTGAAAATATGAAGAGAGATGCCCTTACATGCTCTTTAGCTACCTCTTTCTCTACTGCCTAGAGCAATACTCAAAGAAAAGATTGCTGACAATTAAAGTGGGCATGGCATGTCTGGCATGACAACTCACCTGAAGCCATCTTGTTCGCTTTTGTATTGTAGTGTCTCAGTATTGCCACAGTGTTGGCCAGCTATGGCTTCCACGCAGTGTTGCGGCAACTGTTTTCACCCCATGGTTGAAAACTGGTAATACCCTTGCTGGCTACTGGAGATCGTCTCTCACCATACAGTGTTTCATATTTTGCAATATTAATAATTAGCTGTTGCTGACTTAATAAAAAGAAACTAAGAGTTAAAAATTCTGATGAAAGAAAACTAAATGCAGAGAACAATTTTAACTTCCTGTAACACGGTATCAGGCCTGTAAAATTTTGGATTGGCTGTCAGGGTTGCCTTTGTAAAATTATTTCTTTATTTATATGAGTAGTGAATTGGTGTGATATATGTAAAAGACAGCAATGCTAACATAAAGTACTTGACACATGGGTCTCATGACATCCCCATGTACATCTATATCCTATGAACCTCTGCGAAGTGCATGGCGGGGGATATGTTCCTCTCCATTCACATATGGAGTGCAAGAAGAATTACTGTTTGAATGCCTTTGTGCATGCTGTAATTAATCTATTCTTGTCCTCACAATCCCTATGGGAGTGATGTGTAGGTGGTTGTAGTATATTTTTAGTCACCCTTCAAAGCTGGTTCATAGAACTTCATAAGTAGGCTTTTGTGGGGTATTTTGTCTGTCGTAGTTTCCCAGATCAGTTTCTTCAATATATGTCACTCATCCCCACGAGTCAGACAGGCCTGTGAGACCATTTGTGCTGTCCTCTGTATATAGTCAACATCCTCTGTTAGTCCTACTCGGTAGGGGTCCCACATGATTGAGCAGTATCTAGAACCGGTCACAAGAGTGATTTGTAAGCACTCTCCTTTGCAAACTGATAACATTTCCCTGGTATTCTACCATTAAACCGTGAAAAGTCTACATTTAGACACGGACTGAAAGAGCCATGTAAATATAGGACTGACCTTTGTCGTGTCTCAGATTTGAAAACACTGGTGTTACTTGGATCCCAATCATCTTTTGAAGTGAATAAACCTTGCTGTTAGTTTCTCTCAGTGTTAAATTATCCCGGCACTGAGGTATGTCACATTTCAATTGAGAGAAGTTGTTAGCAAAAGTTTCTTCTTTTTTTAAGTATAGATTGCTACTCATCTTATAGTGGAGATGCTGAGTCGCAGACAGGCACAACAAAAAACACAGTTAAACAACTGAGCTTTCGGTCAAAACAAAAACCCTCACACTCTTACTTACTCTAAAAGGAGGACATGTGGCTGAAAGTTTATTTGTTTAGCAGTCTTTTTTGTTGTTTTGTTTTGTGACTCGGCATATCCGCTATATGGTGAGTAGCTGTCTATCCTTTAGTAATGTCATTATTCCATCTTGGGTTTTCCATGTTTTTTTCCTCCTTGCTAGTATTTCATGAAAATTAGGTGTTATTTCTAGCTCCTTTGGACCCAGCATTCACTTGCTGGGTACATGCTTGGTGGCCCCACAGTTGCTGAGCTGGGAACTGGTAAGCATCACCAGTTTTCTGTCACCATAAGTCCGGGCATACTTCAGCAACTGTCATGTGGGGCACGGTAGTTAAATGTTGTGTGTCACAGGGAATGGAGATCTTGGATTGACCTCCCGAGTCATGAGGATGGTAAAAGCCTCTAAAACCACTTAGTCTCAAGGTTTGCGGCGTGCAGAGGTGCATGGCTGTTGAGGTGCATGGCTGTTGAGGTGCGTGGCTGTTGAGGTGCGTGGCTGTTGAGGTGCGTGGCTGTTGAGGTGCGTGGCTGTTGAGGTGCGTGGCTGTTGAGGTGCGTGGCTGTTGAGGTGCGTGGCTGTTGAGGTGCGTGGCTGTTGAGGTGCGTGGCTGTTGAGGTGCGTGGCTGTTGAGGTGCGTGGCTGTTGAGGTGCGTGGCTGTTGAGGTGCGTGGCTGTTGAGGTGCGTGGCTGTTGAGGTGCGTGGCTGTTGAGGTGCGTGGCTGTTGAGGTGCGTGGCTGTTGAGGTGCGTGGCTGTTGAGGTGCGTGGCTGTTGAGGTGCGTGGCTGTTGAGGTGCGTGGCTGTTGAGGTGCGTGGCTGTTGAGGTGCGTGGCTGTTGAGGTGCGTGGCTGTTGAGGTGCGTGGCTGTTGAGGTGCGTGGCTGTTGAGGTGCGTGGCTGTTGAGGTGCGTGGCTGTTGAGGTGCGTGGCTGTTGAGGTGCGTGGCTGTTGAGGTGCGTGGCTGTTGAGGTGCGTGGCTGTTGAGGTGCGTGGCTGTTGAGGTGCGTGGCTGTTGAGGTGCGTGGCTGTTGAGGTGCGTGGCTGTTGAGGTGGAACAGTCATTAGGATCCAGCTTCTGGGGATTCTCCTGCACTTTAGTTTTATAAGGCTTACTTAGGCACACAGGGCTCTGTTTAGGTAGACTTAATGTTTCACTAACTGCTTGTGATACTGAAATGGAACCTGCTAAATTACACCCCCCCCCCCCCCCCTCCCAGTGGAAGGGCTGGCCGCTGTAGTTATCAACACTGGTAAATAAGAGAAATAAGAGGGCTCGTGTAGCCAGTGCTAAAGACTCTGGGGCTACACAGAATTTGTCATTGAACAGTAACGGAACACTTGCTGCTGATCAGAATGTGTTTTTGATAGTGAAGCAAAAAGAGGGCAGCTTTGAAAAGATTTCACCTTTTAAATTCAAAAAGGTTTAGAAGACATTAGTCAAGCACTTGGGTAATGACACACGTTTGGTTAAAACTGGTAGTTCCCAGCAAGCTACCAACCTCTGAAAAGCCAACTGTCCTGGGCAATATGCTATAGAAATTGTGTCCGCAGCTCGTGGTCTAGTGGCTAGCATTGCTGCCTGTGAATCACGTTGTTTCGGGTTTTCACTGCTTGGAGAATGGGTGTTTGTGTTGTCTGCATCATATCAGCTTCATTTGTGAAAGTGGCGAGACTGGACTGTGTTAAGATTGGGACTTCATAAGGGCACTGATAACCGTGCAGTTGAGTGCTCCATGAACCAAATATCATCATCATAGAAATGGAGCTCCACAATACCTTCAACTATAGCAAAGATGCTGGCATGTAGAGATCTGGTTGACACTCCCAAGCAGGAACTGAAAGATGAGTGGGCTCAGCAAAGGGACTGTTGATGTGCAAAATACGTTGAAAAGAGGGGATTGGGATCTCATACAATCAGACTACTCCATCCATACCTTCAATAGTACAAAACTCCCAGACCATATCAAGGTAGGTTTCCTTGGCCTAAAAGTACAGCCATATGTTCCAAACTCGGTGTGCTGTTCAAATTGCTACCACTTTGGGCACACCACCTTACGATGTAAGGTTGAAGCCATTTGTAGCAAATGTGGCAAGGTTGTCCATGGTGCAGTTGGTTGCTCCTCCCCTTCAAAGTGTGTAAATTGCTCTGGGATCACTCGGTCTGAAGTTGGGACTGCAGTGTCTTCCTTGTAGAAAGGAAGGTAAAAGAGATTAAAACATTGAAACCCGTCACACATATGGTGAGGCCAAGAAGATCCATAAGGTGTAACGCAGCCTCCCACATTCACTACATCTTTTGCTTTGGCTGTTAATAAGCCTGTTTAAACAGTCGGTGCTTTTATGTCACTAGTGTCAGCACTAGTACCTACTTTTGTCAGTCCAGTTTTCAAACTGGAGTTGTTTCAGAGCCCATAGGCCTCCAGAGAACATCAGATAAAGAAACAGTTGCCACTGTTGTGGACCTCCCGGTACCTCCAAAGGCAGAGCCTGATCAAAAATGTGATACTGTCTCCTCCACTACTGCGGTAGCTCCTACAAAGTCCTCCTGGACCAAAAAGCAAATGAAAAGCTTCCACAGCAGGTGAAAAGAGGTGGTAAATTATCGGACCATGTCAATGTAATTGACTTGATGGCTCTGCTGCTTCTGCTTCAGAGCCAGTGGACTACAAAGTCTGCCCTGGGCAACTATCTTGCCCAAGGGCTGAACCTCCACGTGTTGCAGGCCTCCCCACCCCAGTGGAAAGACGGGATGAAAGTGCAAGCCCTATAGTAAATGGCTCCAATACTACAGTGGAACATACATGGTTTCAGTACTTGTGTAGAACAACTGAAACTCTTAGTACAGGCACATCACCTTTGCTTGTGTTTACAGGAAACACATTTCATAGTCACTGATGCCCCTGTGCTAAGAGAATATACTCTCCACTGAAAGGATGACCTGACTGGGAAAGAAGCCAAGGGACGTGGTGCTGTGTTTGTCAGAAACACACACCATCCATCTGCTCTCTTCTTGGTTACTGACCTACAAGCTGTAGCCGGTGCTGCTCATGTGGGTAAGAAGATCGCTATCTGCTCTATGTACTTACCTCCACAGGATGTGATAGACTTTGAGGCTCTCACGAACCTTACAACACAACTCCCCTGCCTGTTTCTCGTTCTGGATGGTTTCAGTGCTCATAATATATCGCAGGGTTCGACCTGTACTTGCACCCGGGTTTGAGCATGGAGAACCTCATGATTTCTCTGGAGCTGTGCATCTTCAACACAGGCAGCCCATTCATTTTTCAGCTGCTAGCGGGTCGTCCTTGGCCATCAACCTCCTCTCCAGCCCTTGCAGACTGGTAGTTGACTCATGACCTTTATTCCAGCGATGACTTCCCACTGTGGATCCACCTATCATGACCTTTATTCCAGCGATGACTTCCTACTGTGGATCCACCTACTGAATGGACGATTGCTTGAACAGAAGTTGCCAAAATGGATGGTCAGCAGGGCTAACTGGACGCTACCGTATTTACTCGAATCTAATCCGCATCTGAAAAATATGACTCAAAATAAAGGGAAAAAAAAAAAAAATTCCCAAATCTAAGCCACACCTAAAATTTGACACTCAAAATTAAAGGGGAGAGAAAAGTTTTAGATCACACCTCCAAATCAAAACAAAGTTGGTCCATTATAACATTAAGGTCAAATGGATGAAGATAAAACTACAGTAGTTTGCTTCGAGTCGTAAGCTTAGCAGTTAAGCTTTACCAGGTTGATATGCGTCAGGTGCTCCGTCTGTATTTATACAGGTACCCTTCCTTTTTCACGTGCTTCATCTAGTTTGAATTGATTGCTTATTTTGCTTTGATCTGATAAGTGCACTTCTCTTTGCTATAGGTGTTTACGTCATTCTAAGCTGAAAATGCATTATTGTACTGTCATGCATTGTTTGTCGCATTCTGATAATGAGTGTTTGCGACCTGTTGCCACTCGCGGCATGGCTCGCTTTCGTCCGCGCTACCGCTGCTTACAATAAAATAAGAGGAATTGTCTCTTTAGCGAAACAATGGCAAGAGACTGCTATTTGTTGTTACACTGCTGCTCTCTTTGATAATGATCAACAAGAACCAAATAATATACTGCGTATGATAGATGATGTTCTGAACGAGAGATAAGCAAAAATTTTTCTCCGTTTGAAAATCTTTGCAGACGTCTCTTTAGTACATTACATTCTGCACAGAAATTAGTCATCTTAGATTTAAAAATTTTGTTAGTTGCTGTGCTTCATTTCTGACTGTATCACTATTCAGCATCAGAATGATACGAATATAAACATGACGTGATATCTGTAGTCTTCCGCGTTTGCTGTTGTCTCACTCTAGTTTAGTAGTTTGTTAGGCAGACAGGATGTAAATGAGATGGCAGCAAATGTGGAAGAATACATGGCGTAATGTTTACATTTGTATTATTCGTATGGTTAAGAGGATACTGCAGGTGACTCAAGATTCATAAAAGTTCCTATTAGCAACCATCTCTTGTCACAGGTAGGAAAAAATTAAGAACATTGAGTTGGCCATATCGACATAAATCCCAAACAGTCTTGCCAGTCAGATTTTCGATTTTTAGTAATGACTTCAAATGCAGTGTGTGTTGTTGTCTTTGTCCGTAGAATGGTTTGATGCAGCTCTCCATGCTTTTCTATCCTGTGCAATGTAGAGTAGCAACACTTATAAAATAAGAATGAAAATAACTTAGAAATTAAACGCTGAAATTTAAAACAAAATTGTATTAGGTTTGTAATACATCTTATATGAAATGTTTAAAATATCAATCATGATTCTGAATCACTATCACTCGATTCGTTGTTGCTCATTTCTTCATACAGAGCATCGTCCTCCGTACTGTCTAGTGCATTGGATATCAAACATTTTTTAAAATCCTTGTTGCACAGTCTGATTTGGAACACACTTCCAGGCATCATAAATCCATTAGCACACTTGCGACAAACTTGTGCGTTTTACACGTGCTGCTGGCGTCTGTTGTCTGTCGCTTTTCAAAAGCCAGTATGTGTACATGCGTTTAAGCTTGTACTTAAATGGTTTATTCAAACAGACGCCAAGTAGTTGCAGAATTGACGTCATCCTGCCTGCAGTTACTGCCAAGTACATTTTTCTTTCCACTAATTTTCATTTTACTGCAGGTGCTGTGTGGCCTGCGTACACATCTAATACCAACAGAATGTGTAAACCAAGTATTGCGCCAGGATGACGATTCCACACACGCCTAATCCATTCCAGCACCCTGTTGTCCAAAAACCACTGAGTTTCATTTGCTCGTACAATTACAGTTTTTGGAAACACTTCCGACTTCGGTAAAGTCTTTTGCTTGAAAACTATGAATGGAGGTAATTTATGTACATCTGCTGTGCAAGCTAGCATGACGGACATCTGCTGTTTTTTCACCCCCCCCCCCCCCCCCCCCCCCCGATCTAAGAACACCTATGTCTTTCTTTCCTTTGGCGTCAACCGTATAATTTGACGACATGTCAAAATATACAGGAGTTTAGTCAGCATTTCCTATCTGACCAAGAAGGTATTGCTTTTCTGTGCGCTGCCTAATTATGAAGCACTGAAATTCCACAAGTTTTTCTTCATAATTTTTCGGCAGCTTCTGTGCAACTGAAGTTCGCCTCTGAAGTGAAAAACCCCAGCACTTTATAAACAGATCAATACAGTTGCAACTAGATGTAAAATTTTCGATTTTTTGCTCTGTAGCAATTTCATGTGCATTAATTTTTAAAATTTTGGCGTTCACAGGCAGGAATTTCTGACGCTGTTCTTTAACAGATTCATTTAAAATACATCAGCCACACTTGGCCCACTAAATGCTTTCCTGCTACTTGAACATTCAGATAGTTTGTCTCTCTGCAGTTGCCATTGCCTGACGTTGCTCATCAATCCTGTATCGCACACCTGCAGCACGCTTAGAACGTTTTTCCAGAAAAGAAATAACTCCCCTCTTGAATTTGGCACTATAATGAAAGCGATTCATTATGGTTCACTAACACCAACAAGCACTTCACAAAATTCCACGAAGCAATAGGTATCGCTACCTGAAATCTTAATGAGCCCCCCAGCGTATCAACTCGTGCAACAATCTTAAAGCCTTGTGTTTTGTTAATATTTTTCTGTAAAGAAATTTATTTTTGTTGCTACGAATATTTGAAAGGCTGCTACATTCGAAGATGAAATATATGGAATTTCTATTTACTTCATTGGTTTAATGTGTGGAAATGCAATGGTCAAAACTCGGGGCAGAGAAAAAAGCTCTTCTACCTTTTTTTAAAATTGTTTACTGACCCAGAGGTTTTGGCACCAGTATTTATCTTTGTGCCTGCAAAGCATGCCTGTGTAGCGCTACATATATTGGACAGCAGAAGTTATTTGTAGCGGCACTTACCAACATTTTTCAGAACTTCTGCTTACTTTGCACTTGATTCTAAGCCGCAGACAGTTTTTTGGATTGCAAAAACCAGTAAAAAAAGTGCAGTTTAGAGTAAATACGGTATTCAGCCAGCTGGTTTTGTTTGAACACCACAACAGTGTTCAGGAGTGGTGGAAATCATGCGAGTGATCCATCATGCTGCTGACTTATCCATCCCAAAGTCTTCAGGTCTTCTCAAGAGGTGACCTGTAACTTGGACTGATGAGCACTGTTCAGCAATTCAGGCCAGGCTCTTTGATGGTTTGAATGCCACCCAACGGCAGAAAACTTCACAGCCCTGAGTCGCGAGAGCCAAGACTCGTCAACTTCTGGAGTGCCTTTTCTACGGTTGTCCACGAGCAGCAGTGCTGTTTGAGATCTACGCGCATTGTGTGCTTTCGTCACTTGATGTAGAGCATGTACATCCCCAAATCCAGGGTTTAAACTGCTAGCCACCATTGTTACTGCAGAGGCCCAGAGTAATTTTATATTTAGTGCAGTACAGGAGAAATTCCACAACTGCATACATTTTTAGTACATTACAGATGGGTCAAAACAGGGACTCGATTGGTTGCTCTGTTAATTTTCCTGATCTTGTCGTCAAGGTCTCAATGCCTTGTGACTTGTCTGTATTCAACATGGAACTGTGTGATCTTGCATATGGTGGAGCAAATGAGGCAGTCTTACAATGCTAAATTCGTTGTCTGTTAAGATTATCTGAGTGCCCTTAGCTTTCTACAATGTCCTGACTGTCCTGGACACCCACCTCCAACTAAACTGGCTGAGAAAGGAACTGTCTGCTGGGTACAAGGACACATGGATGTTGTGGGGAACGAAAGATCCGGAGTCATTTCAATGTGGTAACCACCTGCATGCTGTTGAGATATAGTGTCATGTGTCAGTGGGAGACAAGTGGCTGGAAGCGACTGATAATAAGCTGCATCTAGTAAACAGCACAATGCGGCCGTGGTGTACTTCGTTTCAGCCATGAAGACGGGATGAGGTGGTCCTTCAGAGAGGACCCTCCAGTTTGTGGTGCACAGATCACTGTGCCACATTTAAATAGACTGTATTTGATTTTCAGACCAAATGGCAGTGGCAGATTTGCCCTCTATTTTAAGTTACAATGAAACAAATGTGGGTAGAGTTTTACAGTTTTGTGATCTGTCCAGCTTGTTTCCTAAAATTTTTGGGAGATGTTCTTAATGTGTGAACAGGGCGACTGGCTCAACAGGGTAACTGGCTCACTCATGTTTTTCTTAAGTAGGCAGCATCGTCACATTTCTCTGTGCCTTTTTTTAGCTCTTCTGTGGGTTTACTTCTGTTTCAATCCCACATACAGCGCATGTCACCCTCCGTTGTATTAAGGCCTGCGAGATCGAGCGATTGTGTGGGTCAACGCGAGTGAGAAGGGAGTGAGTGAATGATTGTAATTTTGTAGATTTCCTCCTCACTGTGTTGCAACAGTTGTCATTTCATCCACATTTACTTCTTTTAATGTGTGTAAGGCTGCTGATAACCTCAATGTTGATCCCCTGTAAGCTCCAGACACACTTATTCTCTAGCCTCTTTATATATCTTGAGCACTATTCACCATTTGTCTATACCACTTCCAATTTTGTAGCTCTTGATGTTAGAAGTTGTAATTTTTAATTGTCTTGTATATTTACAAAGTAAAAAAGTTCTAAAATACACTTCTCCTGCTTTTGACTAGCAGCAATTAGGTGTGTATCTTGAGTGGCACTGTAGGCATCCTGGCTCATTAGATAAGGTTTTTGCCATTGAATTGCTGCTTTAGACATTCTGCTATACTAAAACTTCAGCTTGAGTGATTCTGAAAACGTACTGTTAAATAAAATGCTAAGATTTCTACAGTTCTATAGCTCACTGGTTCATTTACTAAGCATGAGAGAATAATGGAGATGTTCCTCAAATTCCTTTGCCGCACACAATAGTAGAGGCACTGTGCATCATGGAGTAGTTATTGTTGAAATTCCACGTATGTGTGCACACTCGTGAGGCTGTTGTTTGAAAGATTGTTTTTTCAGTTTTGTTTTTGTGTCTATCAATTACGTATTGCGTCAGCTTTACAGAGAGTTAACTTTACTCCATTATTTATATTTCATGAAGAACTTGTAAAACAATATTCATATATTTTAAAACATCTTTCCATGCTGAGTGATCAGAACGGTTGAATTTTCAATTTCTATATCTTTTAATATACCTAGTATAAAATCTTGAGCTTATAATTCAGTTTTATATTAATTAGTGTTTAGCCAGGTTACAGAGTATATGAAATTTGTTAATGTGTAATGTATTATTAAAGTGTGTTAATTACATTTGGGCAGGTATGCAGTGTATCAGTGATAGCACAGACAGATGGGAATATCATGGCCTTTGTGAAAGTTCCAACTCTTTCTGATGCTCAACTTGCGATCTCTCTGTTCCACCGTTACAAAATTGGATACAGGCGCATACTAATATCGTATGGTAATACGAGTGGTCCTAGCCCACAGATAATTAGGTGAGTAATTTGTTGGAGAACTTGTGTTTGGTTTCATGGTGTAATTGTGTAAAGATCTCTAAAGTGACAGGTTGTTTTTTGGAGTGTGTAGAACAGGCTTTGCATTCAAATAGCTGTATACGACCCAGGACAACCGGGAGATCTGGGAAAAACCTGGGAATTTTTTCATCCGGGAAGATCTTGAAATTCGAGGATTTTTTCATTGTTCTAGTTATCAGTTAAATTTTTTGAGCTTTGGCTGGTAAGAACCAATACTCTAACAAAGAATATTACTGTAGATATGACTCTTCAAACTTTCCCGGCGGATATGTTGTGAATAGTCGTCACAGGTCTGAAAATTCTGCACAACATGATCCGGTGGCAAACCTGTGAAGACTATTTACAGTATTACTGTATCTCACTACTGCAGAATAATACTGCAGCAATAAAACATGAATGAGAGAAACAAAAACAAAATAAAAACTTAAGTTCCGAAGGAAATGCGCCATATAAAAAACATAAAAAACACAGTGCTCATACACACATGCCAACAGCAAATGTGTCAAAGGCTTTAAGAAGACTATGTAATGCTTCATAACAACAAATTGCCTCCAATGAGCGTGATGTCACAACTGTTTGCATTAGATATGTTTGAGGATTTGCGAGCGAGCTCATGGACATTTGAGTCGCGTATGAGTGTAGTACCTTCTCCAACTTCTGGCTACAGAAGTGTGGCAGTTAGCTGTATAAGCAATAGCAGCAAGCAACCACATTCTACCCAGAAAAATTTTACTGGCGCACATAAGCTGCCAGATTCATGCATGTGCAACAGGCCAGGATCTAGGGGTGGGGGAAACCCGGGGTATCTGCACCGGTCGGCAGTTTCAGGGAGGGGGGCACCAAATTCATGTTCTTGAGGAAAAAAACTTGTTTCGCAAAACGCCTGGCATCCAGCGCACTTTGGTCTAAAGATTTTTCATATGATTTTTAAACGCACCCCTGTTGGTTTTTGAACATTTTTAGACACATTCTGAGTTGATTTCTGAATGAATCAAAAGTTGATTTTTGAATGCCAGCAGAGTGTACATGATGTCTCTGCCAGGGAAATCTCCATTGTGTCTAGAAAAACATTCCTGCAGACAAAAGGGGTTGGGGCTATACGAGCTGAGCGGAATAAAGCCTGAACGGGTGAATGGCTTTCGCTGTTTATGTGGTTGACTGAGTTTGCAAATGATCAACTTTGTTATAATTACTAGATTCAGTCTACCAGAGTGGGAATAAATGACAAACAGGGGGGTGTGCAGCTATCTGGTATTGCCCCAGTTCAGAAATATTGTAGATCCAGGGCTGATGCACAGAGCAGTCTCAGTTGTGGGGAGGTGGGTAGTCTCCACGTGACTCATGTTTACGTTTAGTGATTTTGCTGTTTCCTCTTTGTTTATTGCTCTCACGTCATAAGAAAACAAAGGAGCTATCAAGTGAATTAAATTCATTCACATAATTACGGAAGGCTAAAATATGTTGTTAGTTTCAGATTTTATTTCCACTTTTCTGACAGTCGAGCATTAATCTCCTTGCAGAACAACAAAGTTATTTTTGTCAGTTTGTTAAAGAAATCTGGCTAGTATTAATCTTTTCTGCTGAGATGATCTGGACATACAAATGTGCACTTTAAACCGAACTATGCATTTTAGTATGGTTCACGAAATTCTGATGCTCTTGGAGTATTCTCCAATGTCTTGCTTCTTTTATGACACAATGTAAGATCTTTCAATGTTTTACATGTACAACCGTACAGACTTCCTGCATCAACGCAGCTGTGCAAGCGCGGTGACGCATGTTATCTGGCGCTCTCTGGCAACTACTGAAACGGACCTATTTCTAACAGGTTGTGAGAAAATATTGCGAATGGTTGTTTGAAAAGCATTACTTACAAAGTAAATTTCCTTTTATGCAAGATGAACTGTGAGGGAGAATGTACAATGAATTTCTTAAGTCAGAGTTTGACTCTCATTTAAAAATCAACTCTTTGAGGACGACCATTTAGAAGAATTTAGAGCCCAAAAGATCAGACATTTATGTCGTCGTTAAAAATTTTACTGGCACATTTGTGTGATGTATCTTAGTCTAACACACATAAAAAAGATCAACATTATATGTGAAAGCTTAGCTTCTGTTGCAGCTTATTAATCTTGGAGACCAATATTATATGTGAAAGCTTTTCTTTTCTTGTAGGAATACTATGTATATTAATTTAAACCATTAAATTTTCCTATTTGTGTGTTCGTGCTAGTTTACAGTGATTTTGCTATTGGCTGACTTCATCATGTGTCATATGCTCCGAACATCTGCTGTCATCGGCTGGCAAGATTGCTTGACGCGAGCTATGACTTGCTTACAGAAGTGCATCACAGTCTACATTTCAATACCTCGGAAAGTAACGACCGGTGTTCGGTGAAATTCGAATTTATGCTTTCATAATACGAAAATATGCAGTATACATGTTGCTGCTCATCAAAAATCTTTCCAAAATGTGTGCCCCCCCTCCCCCGGGCATCGTTTTCTAAAGTGCCGGGAAATTCTAAGCCGGTGTGTAAAACCTTAACCATTGAAAGGATTGATACACAAGTTTTACAATTCTGAGGATAAGTGTACTGTCACTTAACATGGAAAAAGTGTATTTTCATGTGGGAGAAAGTGTATTTTTAACCGGGAAATCCGGGGAGAATCTGGGAATTATTTCCCTTGTCCGCGTATACATGCTGTCAAAGGTGCTACTTAAATTAAAACTTAATTCACAGATCCACCAGCTGCTGCAACTCTCATTGCAACTCCAGCTAGAACAACTCTGGCTGTAGGCTGCTGCCATGTCTCTACCAGTAACAGGCTGCACACACACATTAGTAAATATATTTATGCAAGAACTGCTCTGATTAACTTTTATTATTGACGAATTATTACATGTATGGTGTAGCCTACCATAGCATTATGTTTTTTGGTGGACATGATGATCTTTGTTATTGAAACTGGCAGTCAATACAATTTTTGTTCAAGCCGTAGCCTACATTGGTCATAATGAAATTAAAGTATTAACAAGCTGTGGGACACCGCGTACATAAAATTCAGTACTGAATCTTTGTGTGCATACATTTTTCAACTTGAATATATTATTATGCATTAGAAGTATGTAAGACTGATTTGGGCACTCAGTAAAGTAGTGAATTTTCTTGTGTTGTAGTATCTTTATGATAAGAGGTGGAATGTAAATTAAACTTAGAGGATTTTACCAACTGTGATTCTTGCCATTCACGTTGAACAGAATGGAAACCAGTAAAACATCATTAAAGATGACGTTCAGGTATAGTCACTTTGTACTAGAGTAAATGATCATTTATGTAGCTGCTAAGCAATACTGAATACAAATCTTGCCCTTTGCTACTGACGATGATTTGTAGGCAATGTTCATTCAACAATTTTCATTAATGGTACAGTGATCTATAACTGTGACATCTCATTCTAGGAAGAAAATCAAATGTTAACTGTTTGGAATTTAATGTGCAAAATAACACTGCTTTTACGTTCTTGGAATAAACATTTTTCCACAGTTTACAGCATACTTTATTGCTCCCATCAAGTTTCCTGTGTTCACAGCATTAATTCCCACCCGTTTTAGTGTGTGTGTGTGTGTGTGTGTGTGTGTGTGTGTGTGTGTGTGTGTGTGTGTGTGTGTGCGTGTGCGCCATCCCTAACAACAGAACTGGAAAATGCTGCTACAGCATCTGGCTGCTCTGTCCTTCTGACGTAGTGCCCCCTTCTGGCTCGGATGGTGTGGCCATCAATTTGTCATCTGAGCAGTAAGACCTGCACCTGTCCTCTCAGTTGCAACTGGCTATTCCCTCAAGTATTCTAGATGGTTACAGTGTAGAGCACCAAAGAGTAACAGCCAGCAGCCATAATTGTAGTAGAGCATCAAGAGGTAGTCACCTGCCCAGGGCAGCTATGTCTGTGATTGAGGACAGCCTCAGACCCTGGAGCTGCAGCCTTGTGGGTGGCAGCTTGCATTCCGTCAGACATCGTCACTCTGAGAGCAGAGGCTGGCTGCCTCCCTGCTGCCCACACCCATGCAGCACCAAGTTTCAGACCCAACTTGCCAGGACTGTTGCAATTCTGTTCAGCAGAACTTGGCGGTCGGTTCAACAGGCCAGTTGCTGCCAAAATTCATCACCAGATGGTTGTCATTGTTGGCTGAAAACATACACAATCGCCATTCTCTTGATTCTGGATGCAGACAGAATGGAGACACTACTGCCTACCTTGAGCCTCTGAGGTCCCTTAGTTATTCTTCTTTTCATATGCCTCTGGCATAGTCCCTCTGGAGGGAATGAATGAAGTGTTTCTTAATAATTATAATGTCAGCTTTTTTCTCAGCTTCTTTTAGCCCGCCTCGGTCCCCACGTGCAGGTTACTAGGGGCTGTTGTAACTGCAACATACAGATTTTTCGTAGCACATAAGTGCCCTGTGTTGTGCCTGATTACTTCACACCCATCTCCACATTTGTTTATAGTGCCTGCTAGGCCGCACTTCCTCAGCTGCAAGAGGTGTCATAAACCTGCCTTGCAGAACCACTTGCTTTCAACATCATTGTTAGTGCCCACTTCCCAGTGTGTCCCTTGGTCCCTTAACTTCTTTCTTCTTGCAATAGCTGTGCAAAATTTTCAAGAATTCCCCAAATCAGTGCCTATATGTATTCGTAGTGCAGCAGTAGTTTGTGTAACAATTTGAAATAACGCTAAAGAACTTTTTGAGATCGTTGCTACTGTTTCCTCTTTATATATTACAATATACCACATACATTTTAAAGAATGTAGCCTATGTCTGTCTGAATGTTTATTGCAGTATCTTGTAAAAATTTGAAGTAAATTGGTCAAGAACTTTTGGTTCAAGATTTTTGGTAACTATGTTAAACTAAAACTTGTCTTTATATCGTAGTAGAAATTAAACAGCTAATTTGCCCTCCAATAGACACTGATGTGCCAAAGAAACTGGTATAGGCATGCATATTCAAACAGAATACAGCACTTTGGTCGGCAAGCCTAGATAAGAAAAGTGTCCGGCGCAGTTCTTGGATTGGTTACTGCTGCTACCATGGTAGTTCATCAAGAATTGATTGAGTTTTAATGTGGTGTTATTGTAAGCACACGAACAATGGAACACAGCAGCTCCAAGGTAGTGATGTGAAGTGGGTTGTTTCCCTTATGACCATTTCACGACTGTACCATGAATATCTGGAATCCAGTAAAACATCAGATCTCCAACAGAAAAAAAAGTGTCAGTGTGCAAACCATTCAATGAAGCATCATTGATATGGGCTTTTGGAGCCAAAGGCTCACTTGTGTTTCCCTTGATGACTGCACAACACAAAACTTAACACCTCACCCGGGCCCATCAATGCCGACATTGGACTGTTGGTGACTGGAAACATGTTGCCTTGTCAGATGAGTCTTGTTGCAAATTGTATTGAGCAGATGGACGTGTATGGGTATGAGGAGAACCTCGAGAATCCATGGACCGTGCATGTCAGCAGGGGACTGTTCAAGCTGGTGGATGCTCTGTTATGGTGTGGGGTGTGTGCAGTTGGAGTTATATGGGACCCCTGGTAAGTCTAGATGTGACTCTGAAAAGTGACATGTGCGTAAGGATCCTGTCTGATCACCTGCGTCCATTCATGTCCATTGTGCATTCCGACAGAGTTGGGCAATTCCAGAAGGACAATTGAACACCCCACACATTCAGAATTACTACAGAATGGCTCCAGGAACACTTCTAAGTTCAAACACTTCTGCTGGCCACCTAACTCCCCTGACATGAACATTACTGAACATATCTTAGATCCGTTGCAACGTGCTATTCAGAGATATCAACACCCCCCCCCCCCCCCCCCTTTTGTACTCTTATGGATTTATGGACAGCCCTGCAAGATTCATGGTGTCAATTTCCTTCAGCACTACTTCAGACATTAGATGAGTCCATGCCACATTGTGTTGCAGCACTACTTCATGCTCGTGGGGGCCCTACACAATATTAAGTAGGTGTACCAGTTTCTTTGGCTCTTTAGTCTAGTTGGTAATAAGTTGAAAGTGGAAACCATTTTGATTTCCTGTCTCAATTAGTAGCAGAGCTTTTAGTGTATACTTACCAGTTCTGTGTTATAGTTTCATTTAACTAGAGGCCAAACCAAATTTTGTAATTTAATATTTTAATGTATGCATTTTTAACAAATGAAATATAGAAAGCTTCACAGTGAGGTCTTAATTTTGTATTATTCTGTGAGAGTGGATCAGATTTTAAAAATGAACTTGTAGTCTAAATTCAAAATTTTAAACCAATTTTGTCACTGTTTTAGCACTTTCTTGAAATGTGGAACACTGACATTTTTTGGTAAGAGAAATCTGTGTTGGTATTACTTCATCTGAAATAAAGATTGCAATGATAGGCTGATTTGTGGGACAGCCCAGGTCTTATGTTAAAGTTTATTGTTTGCTGTTCGGTTGTGAAGCCAACAGATGTCATCAGTCTGTTTTATATACATTAGGTATTTCATAATTATATCTGAGTCCCTCTGTAAACCCTAACTTTCTGTACATAAGATTATTTAAAGTTCGTAATGTGTTTGCAAGTATTAATAACAAAAATGCCTGTGTCCAAAATTCCATGAGTGTCCTGAGAATCTTTATCTTAGCAGTTATGTAGCAGTAACAATAGTCGTCTTGATGGTAACATCACTCCTCAGTACTGACATATTGTATTGTATTTTTCCCTTTATTTGACTTTTACCAACTGTTCAGTTACTTGCAGTGAACAGATTAAATTCCAAAATATAGAGATATTTTCATATGAGTCGTCATTACTCCACTATTGAATGCCCATTTCAGAATTCACCATCACGTAACAGTTGTGATCTGCCACTCACTTTGTACCATCGATCTGTTCAAGCACTCTTAAAGATCACTTCTCTCAATAGTTTTTGCTTATTCAAATTTTCTCAGTAAAACAAAAGCTGCCAAGATTCCACAGATTGCTTTTCCACTTACAATTCATGGTGTCAGATTAACAGCTGTATCATAGCATTTCTGTTAACTGTAATTCATATTTTTACTTCTGCTCTGCAGTAGATATTTTAGTATTCCACTCACAATTCAATTTTTCTTTCTACATCACACAACTCAGGTTAATTCCTGCAATGGCTGAAATCTCAGTTGTCTTTGTTTTTTGTTCCAGGTCTCAGGTCATTACACTCCTTCTAGAAGTGCCAGACCATCGATTACCTCTTTTCAAGTTCAGAGAGATGTTTGAGAAACGATATTTGGCATCAATCAGTGTCTCAGATATCTACAAACTTCGTGATGTCTGTGTAGTCTCAGATGGACCAAATGGAAGGATGGTGACACTTAATCCAGATCACCGACATACGCCATCTCCGTGTCTGGTATCAGGACAGGTAAGCTCTGTATAACTAAATTTGGTATGTATCCCAAATGATATGCTATTAGTAAATTTTCTGTTGAGTCAACTAGAAATTGCCATGACATTTTTCTGTTAGTAAAATTCTTTCATTGTGAGAGTAAATGACAGCTGAGACAATTTGACAGAAACATATTTGTGTCTATAGGATCTTAAACCCTAACGTTCTGTCCTTGAGATGTATTTAATGTTATGTCTCCTCTTAACTGGCCTCTAAGTTAACTGGCCCGATGCTATGTTAAATTACTTTAACAAGACTTAAGATACCATATTGACATCTCTCAGATCTGGGAGAGCAGCCCTGTTTAATGTATGTTCATAGCTTCAAGAAACATTGACTGGAGTACTTATTTTTGCCTTGGCCCTTGTGGTTGATAAATCATTGTTGAAAGCCTCAGATACTTATTAACAACCATTTATGGTTGTTGAATCAAAAGGGTGGTGGATGGGTGACGTACTACAGTGTTTGGGCAAAATTCATATTGCAATCTCTGATATTTGTTGAACATGTCCATTTTAGTAAGTGATGATTAGGGATACAGAGTTATTTGAAGTTTACATATCTCATCAGCAACAATTCGTGCAGTATAGACACGCGCACGCGCATGCTCGACCACTGTCTCTGGCTGCCGAGGCCAGACTTCTTGGCCAAATCTTACTTGTTAGCAGTCTTTTTGTTGTGCCTGTCTGTGACTCAACCGTTCTACTGTATGGTGAGTAGCAATCTATACTTTTCAAAACAGTATTAAGAAAAGGATAGTTGCCACTCACCTTACACCAGAGATGTGGAGTTGCAGATAGGCACAACAAAAAGGCTGTCAGAAAGTGAGCTTTTGGCCAATAAGGCCTTCGTCAGAAATGAGCACGTGCGCAGATTTTCCATTGTTTGTATCCTTTTCATAATATTGTCACA